>NW_027362781.1:0-10000000 GCF_046119375.1 Phyllobates terribilis | reverse complement strand
GATATATATTCTACCCACACACATTTGGAACTCTCCTGGGGTACCATCACACATATTATACCCTCATTTAGTGGATATTTTCACAAAAAAGTGAAATTTTAAAAAATTCAGAAAATTGCCTGAAAACGACGAAATATCAAGGACTCATTGGGCGAATCGCTCTGGAACTGAATCGGAACGCTCACTGATATTTCCCCTATCTGAAAGTCTGATAAATGCCGGAAAAATGACTAAATCCCCCCAAAAATTTTTTTTAACTTTTTTAAATTTTACCCCCGTGGGATATATATTCTACCCAAACACATTTGGAACTCTCCTGGGGTACCCTCACACATATTATTCCCTCATTTAGTGGATATTTTCACAAAAAAGTGCAATTTTCAAAAATTCAGAAAATTGCCTGAAAACGAGGAAATATCAAGGCGAATACGGCGAATCGCTCTGGAACTTAAATCGGAATGCTCACTGACATTTCCCCTATCTGAAAGTCTGATAAACGCCGGAAAAATGACTACGTCCAAAAAAAAAAAATTTTTAAACTTTTTTCAATTTTACCCCGTGGGATATATATTCTAACCACACACATTTGGAACTCTCCTGGGGTTCCCTCACACATATTATTCCCTCATTTAGTGGATATTTTCACAAAAAAGTGAAATTTTAAAAAATTCAGAAAATTGCCTGAAAACGACGAAATATCAAGGACTCATTTGGTGAATTGCTCTGGAACTTAAATCGGAACGCTCACTGACATTTCCCCTCTCTGAAAGTCTGATAAACGCCGGAAAAATGACTAAGTCCATAAAAAAAATTTTTACAACTTTTTTCAATTTTACCCCCGTGGGATATATATTCTACCCACACACATTTGGAACTCTCCAGGGGTACCCTCACACATATTATTCCCTCATTTAGTGGATATTTTCACAAAAAAGTGAAATTTTCAAAAATTCAGAAAATTGCCTGAAAACGACGAAATATCAAGGACTCATTGGGCGAATGGCTCTGGAACTGAAAACGGAACGCTCACTGACATTTCCGCTATCTGAAAGTCTGATAAACACCGGAAAAATGACTAAGTACTAAAAAAAAAATTTTTTCAACTTTTTTCAATTTTAACCTTGTGGGATATATATTCTACCCACACACATTTGGAACTCTCCAGGGGTACCCTCACACATATTATTCCCTCATTTAGTGGATATTTTCACATAAAAGTGAAATTTTCAAAAATCCAGAAAATTGGCTGAAAACGACTAAATATCAAGGACTCATTGGGCGCATCGTTCTGGAACTGAAATCGGAACGTTCACTGACTTTTCCCCTATCTGAAAGTCTGATAAACGCCGGAAAAATAAGTCCAAAAAAAAAATTGTTTAAACTTTTTTCAATTTTACCCCGTGGGATATATATTCTACCCACACACATTTGGAACTCTCCTGGGGTACCCTCACACATATTATTCCCTCATTTAGTGGATATTTTCACAAAAAAGTGACATTTTCAAAAATTCAGAAAATTGGCTGAAAATAACGAAATATCAAGGACTCATTGGGCGAATCGCTCTTGAACTGAAATCGTAACACTCACTGACATTTCCCCTCTCTGAAAGTCTGATAAACGCCGAAAAAATGACTTAAGTCCAAAAAAAAATTTTTTTCAACTTTTTTCAATTATACCCCCTTGGGATATATATTCTACCCACACACATTTGGAACTCTCCTGGGGTACCCTCACACATATTATTCAGTAATTTAGTGGATATTTTCACAAAAAAGTGAAATTTTCAAAAATTCAGAAAATTGGCTGAAAATAACGAAATATCAAGGACTCATTGGGAGAATCGCTCTGGTACTGAAATCGGAACGCTCACTGACATTTCCCCTATCTGAAAGTCTGATAAATGCCGGAAAAATGACTAAATCCAAAAAAAAATGTTTTCAACTTTTTTCAATTTTACCCCCGTGGGATATATAATCTACCCACACACATTTGGAACTCTCCTGGGGTACCCTCACACATATTATTCCTTCATTTAGTGGATACTTTCACAAAAAAGTGAAATTTTCAAAAATTCTGAAAATTGCCTGAAAACGAAGAAATATCTAGGACTCATTGGTCGAATCGCTCTGGAACTGAAATCGGAACGCTCTCTGACATTTCCCCTATCTGAAAGTCTGATAAACGCCGGAAAAATGACTAAGTACAAAAATTTTTTTTTTTAAACTTTTTTCAATTTCAACCATGTGGGATATATATTCTACCCACACACATTTGGAACTCTCCTGGGGTACCCTCACACATATTATTCCCTCATTTAGTGGATATTTTCACAAAAAAGTGAAATTTTCAAAAATCCAGAAAATTGGCTGAAAACGACTAAATATCAAGGACTCATTGGGCGAATCGCTCTGGAACTGAAATCGGAATGCTCACTGACATTTCCCCTATCTGAAAGTCTGATAAATGATGGAAAAATTACTAAATCCAGAAAAAAAAAATTTTCAACTTCTTTCAATTTTACCCCCGTGGGATATATATTCTACCCACACACATTTGGAACTATCCTGGGGTATCCTCACACATATTATTCCCTCATTTAGTGGATATTTTCACAAAAAAGTGAAATTTTCAAAAATTCAGAAAATTGCCTGAAAACGATGAAATACCAAGGACTCATTGGGCGAATTGCTCTGGAACTGAAATCGGAAGGCTCACTGACATTTCCCCTATATGAAAGTCTGATAAACGCCAGAAAAATGACTAAATCCCCCCAAAAAAATGTTTTCAACTTTTTTCAATTTTACCCCCGTGGGATATATATTCTACCCACACACATTTGGAACGCTCCTGGGGTACCCTCACACATATTATTCCCTCATTTAGTGGATATTTTCACAAAAAAGTGAAATTTTCAAAAATTCTGAAAATTGGCTGAAAACGACTAAATATCAAGGACTCATTGGGCGAATCACTCTGGAACTGAAATCGGAACACTCACTGACATTTCCCCTATCTGAAAGTCTGATAAACGCCGGAAAAATGACTAAATCGAAAAAAAAAATGTTTCAACTTTTTTCAGTTTTATCCCCGTGGGATATATATTCTACCCACACACATTTGGAACTCTCCTGGGGTACC
Organism: Phyllobates terribilis; assembly: GCF_046119375.1. Classification (NCBI taxonomy): domain Eukaryota; kingdom Metazoa; phylum Chordata; class Amphibia; order Anura; family Dendrobatidae; genus Phyllobates; species Phyllobates terribilis. The sequence goes on along the minus strand of NW_027362781.1, from coordinate 9,996,859 downwards.
CTCACACATATTATTCCCTCATTTAGTGGATATTTTCACAAATAAGTGAAATTTTCAAAAATTCTGAAAATTGGCTGAAAACGACTAAATATGAAGGACTCATTGGGCGAATCGCTCTGGAACTGAAATCGGAATGCTCACTGACATTTCTCCTATCTGAAAGTCTGATAAACGCTGGAAAAATGACTAAATCCCCCCAAAAAATGTTTTCAACTTTTTTCAATTTTACACCGTGGGATATATATTCTACCCACACACATTTGGCATTCTCCTGGGGTACCCTCACACATATTATTCCCTCATTTAGTGGATATTTTCACAAAAAAGTGACATTTTCAAAAATTCTGAAAATTGGCTGAAAACGATTAAATAGCAAGGACTCATTGGGCGAATCGCTCTGGAACTGAAATCGGAACGCTCACTGACATTTCCCCTATCTGAAAGTCTGATAAACGCCGGAAAAATGACTAAATCCCCCAAAAAAATTCTTTCAACTTTTTTCAATTTTACCCCGTGGGATATATATTCTACCCACACACATTTGGAACTCTCCTGGGGTAACCTCACACATATTATTCCCTCATTTAGTGGATATTTTCACAAAAAAGTGAAATTTTAAAAAAATCAGAAAATTGCCTGAAAATAACGAAATATCAAGGACTCATTGGGCGAATCGCTCTGGAACTGAAATCTGAATGCTCACTGACATTTCCGCTATTTGAAAGTCTGATAAACGCCGGAAAAATGACTAAATCCAAAAAAAAAATGTTTCAACTTTTTTCAATTTTATCCCCGTTTGATATATATTCTACCCACACACATTTGGAACTCTCCTGGGGTACCCTCACACATATTATTCCCTCATTTAGTGGATATTTTCACAAAAAGTGAAATTTTCAAAAATTCTGAAAATTGGCTGAAAACGACGAAATATCAAGGACTCATTGGGCGAATCGCTCTGGAACTGAAATCGGAACGCTCACTGACATTTCCCCTATCTGAAAGTCTGATAAACGCCGGAAAAATGACTACGTCCAAAAAAAAAATTTTTTCAATTTTACCCCCGTGGGATATATATTCTACCCACACACTTTGGAACTCTCCTGGGGTACCCTCACACATATTATTCCTTCATTTAGTGGATATTTTCACAAAAAAGTGAAATTTTCAAAAATCCAGAAAATTGTCTGAAAACGACTAAATATCAAGGACTCATTGGGCGAATCGCTCTGGAACTGAAATCGGAACGCTCACTGACATTTCCCCTATCTGAAAGTCTGATAAACGCCGGAAAAATGACTAAATCCAAAAAAAAAATTCTTTCAACTTTTTTCAATTTTACCCCCGCGGGATATATATTCTAGCCACACACATTTGGAACTCTCCTGGGGTACCCTCACACATATTATTCCCTCATTTAGTGGATATTTTCACAAAAAAGTGAAATTTTCAAAAATCCAGAAAATTGGCTGAAAACGACTAAATATCAAGGACTCATTGGGCGAATCGCTCTGGAACTGAAATCGGAATGCTCACTGACATTTCCCCTATCTGAAAGTCTGATAAACGCCGGAAAAATGACTAAATCCCCCCAAAAAATGTTTTCAACTTATTTCAATTTTACCCCGTGGGATATATATTCTACCCACACACATTTGGAACTCTCCTGGGGTACCCTCACACATATTATTCCCTCATTTAGTGGATATTTTCACAAAAAAGTGAAATTTTAAAAAATTCAGAAAATTGGCTGAAAACGACTAAATATCAAGGACTCATTGGGCCAATCGCTCTGGAACTGAAATCGGAACGCTCACTGACATTTCCCCTATCTGAAAGTCTGATAAACGCCGGAAAAATAACTAAATCCCCCAAAAAAAAATTTTTCAACTTTTTTCAATTTTACCCCGTGGGATATATATTCTACCCACACACATTTGAAACTCTCCTGGGGTACCCTCACACATATTATTCCCTCATTTAGTGGAAATTTTCACAAAAAAAGTGAAATTTTCAAAAATCCAGAAAATTGGCTGAAAACGACTAAATATCAAGGACTCATTGGGCAAATCGCTCTGGAACTGAAATCGGAACACTCACTGACATTTCCCCTATGTGAAAGTCTGATAAACGCCGGAAAAAGACTAAGTCCAAAAAAAAATTTTTTAATAATTTTTTCAATTTTACCCCCGTGGGATATATATTCTACCCACACACATTTGGAACTCTCCTGGGGTACCCTCACACATATTATTCCCTCATTTAGTGGATATTTTGACAAAAAAGTGAAATTTTCAAAAATCCAGAAAATTGGCTGAAAACGACTAAATATCAAGGATTCATTGGGCGAATCGCTCTGGAACTGAAATCGGAACGCTCACTGACATTTCCCCTATCTGAAAGTCTGATAAACGCTGGAAAAATGACTAAATCCCACCAAAAAATGTTTTCAACTTTTTTCAATTTTACCCCGTGGGATATATATTCTACCCACACACATTTGGCATTCTCCTGGGGTACCCTCACACATATTATTCCCTCATTTAGTGGATATTTTCACAAAAAAGTGAAATTTTCAAAAATTCAGAAAATTGCCTGAAAATAACGAAATATCAAGGACTCATTGGGCGAATCGCTCTGGAACTGAAATCGGAATGCTCACTGACATTTCCGCTATTTGAAAGTCTGATAAACGCCGGAAAAATGACTAAATCCAAAAAAAAAATGTTTCAACTTTTTTCAATTTTATCCCCGTTTGATATATATTCTACCCACACACATTTGGAACTCTCCTGGGGTACCCTCACACATATTATTCCCTCATTTAGTGGATATTTTCACAAAAAAGTGAAATTTTAAAAAATTCAGAAAATTGGCTGAAAACGACTAAATATCAAGGACTCATTGGGCCAATCGCTCTGGAACTGAAATCGGAACGCTCACTGACATTTCCCCTATCTGAAAGTCTGATAAACGCCGGAAAAATAACTAAATCCCCCAAAAAAAATTTTTCAACTTTTTTCAATTTTACCCCGTGGGATATATATTCTACCCACACACATTTGAAACTCTCCTGGGGTACCCTCACACATATTATTCCCTCATTTAGTGGAAATTTTCACAAAAAAAGTGAAATTTTCAAAAATCCAGAAAATTGGCTGAAAACGACTAAATATCAAGGACTCATTGGGCAAATCGCTCTGGAACTGAAATCGGAACACTCACTGACATTTCCCCTATGTGAAAGTCTGATAAACGCCGGAAAAAGACTAAGTCCAAAAAAAAATTTTTTAATAATTTTTTCAATTTTACCCCCGTGGGATATATATTCTACCCACACACATTTGGAACTCTCCTGGGGTACCCTCACACATATTATTCCCTCATTTAGTGGATATTTTGACAAAAAAGTGAAATTTTCAAAAATCCAGAAAATTGGCTGAAAACGACTAAATATCAAGGATTCATTGGGCGAATCGCTCTGGAACTGAAATCGGAACGCTCACTGACATTTCCCCTATCTGAAAGTCTGATAAACGCTGGAAAAATGACTAAATCCCACCAAAAAATGTTTTCAACTTTTTTCAATTTTACCCCGTGGGATATATATTCTACCCACACACATTTGGCATTCTCCTGGGGTACCCTCACACATATTATTCCCTCATTTAGTGGATATTTTCACAAAAAAGTGAAATTTTCAAAAATTCAGAAAATTGCCTGAAAATAACGAAATATCAAGGACTCATTGGGCGAATCGCTCTGGAACTGAAATCGGAATGCTCACTGACATTTCCGCTATTTGAAAGTCTGATAAACGCCGGAAAAATGACTAAATCCAAAAAAAAAATGTTTCAACTTTTTTCAATTTTATCCCCGTTTGATATATATTCTACCCACACACATTTGGAACTCTCCTGGGGTACCCTCACACATATTATTCCCTCATTTAGTGGATATTTTCACAAAAAGTGAAATTTTCAAAAATCCAGAAAATTGGATGAAAACGACTAAATATCAAGGACTCATTGGGCGAATCGCTCTGGAACTGAAATCGGAATGCTCACTGACATTTCTCCTATCTGAAAGTCTGATAAACGCTGGAAAAATGACTAAATCCCACCAAAAAATGTTTTCAACTTTTTTCAATTTTACCCCGTGGGATATATATTCTACCCACACACATTTGGCATTCTCCTGGGGTACCCTCACACATATTATTCCCTCATTTAGTGGATATTTTCACAAAAAAGTGAAATTTTCAAAAATTCAGAAAATTGGCTGAAAATAACGAAATATCAAGGACTCATTGGGCGAATCGCTCTGGAACTGAAATCGGAACGCTCACTGACATTTCCCCTATCTGAAAGTCTGATAAATGCCGGAAAAATGACTAAATCCCCCCAAAAAAATGTTTCAACTTTTTTCAATTTTATCCCCGTGGGATATATATTCTACCAACACACATTTGGAACTCTCCTGGGGTACCCTCACACATATTATTCCCTCATTTAGTGGATATTTTCACAAAAAAGTGAAATTTTCAAAAATCCAGAAAATTGGCTGAAAATGACTAAATATCAAGGACTCATTGGGCGAATCGCTCTGGAACTGAAATCGGAATGCTCACTGACATTTCCCTTATGTGAAAGTCTGATAAACGGCAAAAAAATGACTTAAGTCCAAAAAAAATTTTTTTTAACTTTTTTCAATTTTACCCCCGTGGGATACATAACCTACCCACACACATTTGGAACTCTCCTGGGGAACCCTCACACATATTATTCCCTCATTTAGTGGATATTTTCACTAAAAAGTGAAATTTTCAAAAATTCAGAAAATTGCATGAAAACGACTAAATATCAAGGACTCATTGGGCGAATCGCTCTGGAACTGAAATCGGAATGATCACTGACATTTCCCCTATCTGAAAGTCTGACAAATGCCGGAAAAATGACTAAATGCCCCCAAAAAATTTTTTCAACTTTTTTCAATTTTACCCCCGCGGGATATATATTCTACCCACACACATTTGGAACTCTCCTGGGATCCCCTCACACATATTATTCCCTAATTTAGTGGATATTTTCACAAAAAAGTGAAATTTTCAAAAATTCAGAAACTTGGCTGGAAACGACGAAATATCAAGGAATCATTGGGCGAATCGCTCTGGAACTGAAATCGGAATGCTCACTGACATTTCCCCTATCTGAAATTCTGATAAAAGCCGGAAAAATGACTAAGTACAAAAAAAAAATTTTTTTAAACTTTTTTCAATTTTAACCCTGTGGGATATATAACCTACCCACACACATTTTGAATTCTCCTGTGGTACCCTCACACATATTATTCCCTCATTTAGTGGATATTTTTACAAATAAGTGAAATTTTCAAAAATTCAGAAAATTGGCTGAAAACGACGAAATATCAAGGAATCATTGGGAGAATCGCTCTGGAACTGAAATCGGAGCGCTCACTGACATTTCCCCTATCTGAAAGTCTGATGAACGGCGAAAAAATGACTTAAGTCCAAAAAAAAATTTTTTTCAACTTTTTTCAATTTTACCCCCGTGATTCTACCCACACACATTTGGAACTCTCCTGGGGTACCCTCACACATATTATTCCCTCATTTAGTGGATATTTTCACAAAAAAGTGAAATTTTCAAAAATCCAGAAAATTGTCTGAAAACGACGAAATATCAAGGACTCATTGGGCGAATCGCTCTGGAACTAAATCGGAATGCTCACTGACATTTCCCCTATCTGAAAGTCTGATAATCGCTGGAAAAATGACTAAATCCCCCAAAAAATTTTTTTAAACTTTTTTCAATTTTACCCCGTGGGATATATATTCTACCCACACACATTTGGAACTCTCCTGGGGTACCCTCACACATATTATTCCCTCATTTAGTGTATATTTTCACAAATAAGTGAAATTTTCAAAAATTCTGAAAATTGGCTCAAAACTTCGAAATATCAAGGACTCATTGGGCGAATCGCTCTGGAACTGAAATCGGAACGCTCACTGACATTTCCCCTATCTGAAAGTCTGATAAACGCCGGAAAAATGACTTAAGTGCAAAAAAAAATTTTTTTTCAACTTTTTTCAATTTTACCACCGTGGTATATATATTCTACCCACACACATTTGGAACTATCCTGGGGTACCCTCACACATATTATTCCCTCATTTAGTGGATATTTTCACAAAAAAGTGAAATTTTCAAAAATCCAGAAAATTGTCTGAAAACGACGAAATATCAAGGACTCATTGGGCGAATCGCTCTGGAACTGAAATCGAAATGCTCACTGACATTTCACCTATCTGAAAGTCTGATAAACGCTGGAAAAATGACTAAATCCCCCCAAAAAATTTTTTCAACTTTTTTCAATTTTACCCCGTGGGATATATATTCTACCCACACACATTTGGAACTCTCCTGGGGTACCCTCACACATATTATTCCCTCATTTAGTGTATATTTTCACAAGTAAGTGAAATTTTCAAAAATTCTGAAAATTGGCTGAAAACGACAAAATATCAAGGACTCATTGGGCGAATCGCTCTGGAACTGAAATCGGAACGCTCACTGACATTTCCCCTATCTGAAAGTCTGATAAACGCCGGAAAAATGACTACGTCCAAAAAAAAAATTTTTTCAACTTTTTTCAATTTTACCCCCGTGGGATATAAATTCTACCCACACACATTTTGAATTCTCCTGTGGTACCCTCACACATATTATTCCCTCATTTAGTGGATGTTTTCACAAATAAGTGAAATTTTCAAAAATTCAGAAAATTCGCTGAAAACGACTAAATATCAAGGAATCATTAGGCGAATCGCTCTGGAACTGAAATCGGAACGCTCACTGACATTTCCCCTATCTGAAAGTCTGATGAACACCGAAAAAATGACTTAAGTCCAAAAAAAAATTTTTTTCAACTTTTTTCAATTTTACCCCCGTGGTATATATATTCTACCCACACACTTTGGAACTCTCCTGGGGTACCCTCACACATATTATTCCTTCATTTAGTGGATATTTTCACAAAAAAGTGACATTTTCAAAAATTCTGAAAATTGCCTGAAAACGACGAAATATCAAGGACTCATTGGGCAAATCGCTCTGGAACTGAAATCGGAACTCTCACTGACATTTCCCCTTTCTGAAAGTCTGATAAACGCCGGAAAAATGACTAAATCCCCCAAAAAAATTCTTTCAACTTTTTTCAATTTTACCCCCGTGGGATATATATTCTACCCACACACATTTGGAACTCTCCTGGGGTACCCTCACACATATTATTCCCTCATTTAGTGGATATTTTCACAAAAAAAGTGAAATTTTCAAAAATCCAGAAAATTGTCTGAAAACGACTAAATATCAAGGACTCATTGGGCGAATCGCTCTGGAACTGAAATCGGAACGCTCACTGACATTTCCCCTATCTGAAAGTCTGATAAACGCCGGAAAAATGACTAAATCCTCAAAAAAAAATTTTTTCAACTTTTTTCAATTTTACCCCGTGGGATATATATTCTACCCACACACATTTGGAACTCTCCTGGGGTACCCTCACACATATTATTCCCTCATTTAGTGGATATTTTCACAAAAAAGTGAAATTTTCAAAAATTCAGAAAATTGCCTGAAAATAACAAAATATCAAGGACTCATTGGGCGAATCGCTCTGGAACTGAAATCGGAACGCTCACTGACATTTCCCCTATCTGAAAGTCTGATAAACGCCGGAAAAATGACTAAATCCAAAAAAAAAAAATGTTTCAACTTTTTTCAATTTTATCCCCGTGGGATATATATTCTACCCACACACATTTGGAACTCTCCTGGAGTACCCTCACACATATTATTCCCTCATTTAGTGGATATTTTCACAAAAAAGTGAAATTTTCAAAAATTCAGAAAATTGCCTGAAAATAACAAAATATCAAGGACTCATTGGGCGAATCGCTCTGGAACTGAAATCGGAACGCTCACTGACATTTCCCCTATCTGAAAGTCTGATAAACACCGGAAAAATGACTAAATCCAAAAAAAAAAATGTTTCAACTTTTTTCAATTTTATCCCCGTGGGATATAGATTCTACCCACACACATTTGGAACTCTCCTGGGGTACCCTCACACATATTATTCCCTCATTTATTAGATATTTTCACAAAAAAGTGAAATTTTCAAAAATTCAGAAAATTGGCTGAAAATAACGAAATATCAAGGACTCATTGGGCGAATCGCTCTGGAACTGAAATCGGAACGCTCACTGACATTTCCCCTATCTGAAAGTCTGATAAACGCCGGAAAAATGACTAAATCCCAAAAAAAAAATGTTTAAACTTTTTTCAATTTTATCCCCGTGGGATATATATTCTACCCACACACATTTGGAACTCTCCTGGGGTACCCTCACACATATTATTCCCTCATTTAGTAGATATTTTCACAAAAAAGTGACATTTTCAAAAATTCAGAAAATTGGCTGAAAATAACGAAATATCAAGGACTCATTGGGCGAATCGCTCTGGAACTGAAATCGGAATGCTCACTGACATTTCCCCTATCTGAAAGTCTGATAAACACTGGAAAAATGACTAAATCCCCAAAAAAAAATGTTTCAACTTTTTTCAATTTTATCCCCGTGGGATATACAGTACAGACCAAAAGTTTGGACACACCTTCTCATTTAAAGATTTTTCTGTATTTTCATGTCTATGAAAATTGTACATTCACACTGAAGGCATCAAAACTATGAATTAACACATGTGGAATTATATATTTAACAAAAAAGTGTGAAACAACTGAAAATATGTCTTATATTCTAGGTTCTTCAAAGTAGCCACCTTTAGCTTTGATTACTGCTTTGCACACTCATGGCATTCTCTTGATGAGCTTCAAGAGGTAGTCACCGGAAATGGTTTCACTTCACAGGTGTGCCCTGTCAGGCTTAATAAGTGGGATTTCTTGCCTTATAAATGGGGTTGGGACCATCAGTTGTGTTGTGCAGAAGTCAGGTGGATACACAGCTGATAGTTCTACTGAATAGACTGTTAGAATTTGTATTATGGCAAGAAAAAAGCAGCTAAGTAAAGAAAAACGAATGGCCATCATTACTTTAAGAAATGAAGGTCTGTCAGTCTGAAAAATTGGCCAAACTTTGAAAGTGTCCCCAAGTGCAGTTGCAAAAACCATCAAGCGCTACAAAGAAACTGGCTCACATGAGGACCTCCCCAGGAAAGGAAGACCAAGAGTCACCTCTGCCTCTGAGGATAAGTTTATCCAAGTCACCAGCCTCAGAAATCGCAGATTAACAGCAGCTCAGATTAGAGACCAGGTCAATGCCACACAGAGTTCTAGCAGCAGACACATCTCTACAACAACTGTTAAGAGGAGACTTTGTGCAGCAGGCCTTCATGGTAAAATAGCTGCTAGGAAACCACTGCTAAGGACAGGCAACAAGCAGAAGAGACTTGTTTGGGCTAAAGAACACAAGGAATGGACATTAGACCAGTGGAAATCTGTGCTTTTGTCTGATGAGTCCAAATTTGAGATCTTTGGTTCCAACCACCGCGTCTTTGTGCGACGCAGAAAAGGTGAACGGATGAACTCTACATGCCTGGTTACCACCGTGAAGCATGGAGGAGGAGGTGTGATAGTGTGGGGGTGCTTTGCTGGTGACACTGTTGGGGATTTATTCAAAATTGAAGGCATACTGAACCAGCATGGCTACCACAGCATCTTGCAGCGGCATGCTATTCCATCCGGTTTGTGTTTAGTTGGACCATCATTTATTTTTCAACAGGACAATGACCCCAAACACACCTCTAGGCTGTGTAAGGGCTATTTGACCAAGAAGGAGAGTGATGGGGTGCTACGCCAGATGACCTGGCCTCCACCGTCACCAGTCCTGAACCCAATCGAGATGGTTTTGGGTGAGCAGGACCGCAGAGTGAAGGCAAAAGGGCCAACAAGTGCTAAGCTTCTCTGGGAACTCCTTCAAGATTGTTGGAAGACCATTTCCGGTGACTACCTCTTGAAGCTCATCAACAGAATGCCAAGAGTGTGCAAAGCAGTCATCAAACCAAAAGGTGGCTACTTTGAAGAACCTAGAATATAAGACATATTTTCAGTTGTTTCACACTTTTTTGTTAAGTATATAATTCCACATGTGTTAATTCATAGATTTGATGCCTTCAGCATGAATGTACAATTTTCATAGTTAAGAAAATACAGAAAAATCTTTAAATGAGAAGGTGTGTCCAAACTTTTGGTCTGTACTGTATATTCTACCCACACACATTTGGAACTCTCCTGGGGTACCCTCACACATATTATTCCCTCATTTAGTAGATATTTTCACAAAAAAGTGAAATTTTCAAAAATCCAGAAAATTGGCTGAAAACGACTAAATATCAAGGACTCATTGGGCGAATCGCTCTGGAACGGAAATTGGAATGCTCACTGACATTTCCCTTATGTGAAAGTCTGATAAACGCCGGAAAAATGACTAAGTCCAAAAAAAAAATTTTTTCAACTTTTTTCAATTTTACCCCCGTGGGATATATATTCTACCCACACACATTTGGAACTCTCCTGGGGTACCCTCACACATATTATTCCCTCATTTAGCGGATATTTTCACAAAAAAGTTAAATTTTCAAAAAATCTGAAAATCGCCTGAGAACGACGAAATGTCAAGGACCCATCCGGCGAATCGCTCTGGAACTGAAATCGGAACGCTCACGGACATTTCCCCTATCTGAAAGTCTGATAAACGCCGGAAAAATGACTAAATCCACCAAAAAATTTTTTTCAACTTTTTTCAATTTTACCCCGTGGGATATATATTCTACCAACACACATTTGTAACTCTCCTGGGGTACCCTCACACATATTATTCCCTCATTTAGTGGATATTTTCACAAAAATGTGAAATTTTCAAAAATTCAGAAAATTGCCTGAAAATAACAAAATATCAAGGACTCATTGGGCGAATCGCTCTGGAGCTGAAATCGGAACGCTCACTAATATTTCCCCTATCTGAAAGTCTGATAAGCGCCGGAAAAATGACTAAATCCAAAAAAAAAATGTTTCAACTTTTTTCAATTTTATCCCCGTGGGATATATATTCTACCCACACACATTTGGAACTCTCCTGGGGTACCCTCACACATATTATTCCCTCATTTAGTGGATATTTTCACAAATTAGTGAAATTTTCAAAAATTCTGAAAATTGGCTGAAAACGACGAAATATCAAGGACTCATTGGACGAATCGCTCTGGAACTGAAATCGGAACGCTCACTGACATTTCCCCTATCTGAAAGTCTGATAAACGCCGAAAAAATGACTTTATTCTAAAAAAAAATTTTTTTCAACTTTTTTCAATTTTACCCCCGTGGTATATATATTCTACCCACACACATTTGGAAATCTCCTGAGGTACCCTCACACATATTATTCACTCATTTAGTGGATATTTTCACAAAAAAGTGAAATTTTCAAAAATCCAGAAAATTGGCTGAAAACGTCTAAATATCAAGGACTCATTGGGCGAATCGCTCTGGAACTGAAATCGAAAAGCTCACTGACATTTCCCCTATGTGAAAGTCTGATAAACGCCGGAGAAATGACTAAGTCCAAAAAAAAAAATTTTTCAACTTTTATCAATTTTACCCCCGTGGGATATATATTCTACCCAAACACATTTGGAACTCTCCTGGGGTACCCTCACACATATTATTCCCTCATTTAGTGGATATTTTCACAAAAAAGTGAAATTTTCAAAAACTCTGAAAATCACCTGAGAACGACGAAATGTCACGGACGCATCCGGCGAATCGCTCTGGAACTGAAATCGGAACGCTCACTGACATTTCCCCTATCTGAAAGTCTGATAAACACCGGAAAAATGACTAAATCCCAAAAAAATAATGTTTCAACTTTTTTCAATTTTATCCCCGTGGGATATATATTCTACCCACACACATTTGGAACTCTCCTGGGGTACCCTCACACATATTATTCCCTCATTTAGTAGATATTTTCACAAAAAAGTGAAATTTTCAAAAATTCAGAAAATTGGCTGAAAATAACGAAATATCAAGGACTCATTGGGCGAATCGCTCTGGAACTGAAATCGGAACGCTCATTGACATTTCCCCTATCTGAAAGTCTGATAAACGCCGGAAAAATGACTAAATCCCTCAAAAAAAATTTTTCAACTTTTTTCAATTTTATCCCCGTGGGATATATATTCTACCCACAAACATTTGGAACTCTCCTGGGGTACCCTCACACATATTATTCACTCATTTAGTGGATATTTTCACAAAAAAAGTGAAATTTTCAAAAATCCAGAAAATTGGCTGAAAACGACTAAATATCAAGCACTCATTGGGCGAATCGCTCTGGAACTGAAATCAGAATGCTCACTGACATTTCCATTATGTGAAAGTCTGATAAACGCCGGAAAAATGACTAAGTCCAAAAAAAAAAATTTTTCAACTTTTTTCAATTTTACCCCCGTGGGATATATATTCTACCCACACACATTTGGAACTCTCCTGGGGTACCCTCACACATATTATTCCCTCATTTAGTGGATATTTTCACAAAAAAGTGAAATTTTCGAAAATTCTGAAAATCGCCTGAGAACGACGAAATGTCAAGGACCCATACGGCGAATCGCTCTGGAACTGAAATTGGAACGCTCACGGACATTTCCCCTATCTGAAAGTCTGATAAACGCCAGAAAAATGACTAAATCCACCAAAAAATTTTTTTCAACTTTTTTCAATTTTACCCCGTGGGATATATATTCTACCCACACACATTTGGAACTCTCCTGGGGTACCCTCACACATATTATTCCCTCATTTAGTGGATATTTTCACAAAAATGTGAAATTTTCAAAAATTCAGAAAATTGCCTGAAAATAACAAAATATCAAGGACTCATTGGGCGAATCGCTCTGGAACTGAAATCGGAACGCTCACTAATATTTCCCCTATCTGAAAGTCTGATAAACGCCGGAAAAATGACTAAATCCCCCCAAAAAAATGTTTCAACTTTTTTCAATTTTACCCCGTGGGATATATATTCTACCCATACACATTTGGAACTCTCCTGGGGTACCCTCACACATATAGTGGATATTTTCACAAAAAAGTGAAATTTTCAAAAATTCAGAAAATTGGCTGAAAACGACGAAATATCAAGGTCTCATTGGGCGAATCGCTCTGGAACTAAAATCGGAACGCTCACTGACATTTCCCCTATCTGAAAGTCTGATAAACGCCGAAAAAATGACTTAAGCCAAAAAAAAATTTTTTTCAACTTTTTTCAATTTTACCCCGTGGGATATATATTCTACCCACACACATTTGGAACTCTCCTGGGGTACCCTCACGCATATTATTCCCTCATTTAGTGAATATTTTCACAAAAAAGTGAAATTTTCAAAAATTCAGAAAATTGCCTGAAAATAACGAAATATCAAGGACTCATTGGGCGAATCGCTCTGGAACTGAAAGCGGAACGCTCACTGACATTTCCCCTATCTGAAAGTCTGATAAACGCCGGAAAAATGACTAAGTCCAAAAAAAAAAATGTTTCAACTTTTTTCAATTTTACCCCGTGGGATATATATTCTACCCATACACATTTGGAACTCTCCTGGGGTACCCTCACACATATAGTGGATATTTTCACAAAAAAGTGAAATTTTCAAAAATCCAGAAAATTGGCTGAAAACGACTAAATATGAAGGACTCATTGGGCGAATCGTTCTGGAACTTAAATCGGAATGCTCACTCACATTTCCCTTATGTGAAAGTCTGATAAACGCCGGAAAAATGACTAAATCCACCAAAAAATTTTTTTCAACTTTTTTCAATTTTACCCCGTGGGATATATATTCTACCCACACACATTTGGAACTCTCCTGGAGTACCCTCACACATATTATTCCCTCATTTAGTGGATATTTTCACAAAAATGTGAAATTTTCAAAAATTCAGAAAATTGCCTGAAAATAACAAAATATCAAGGACTCATTGGGCGAATCGCTCTGGAACTGAAATCGGAACGCTCACTAATATTTCCCCTATCTGAAAGTCTGATAAACGCCGGAAAAATGACTTAAGTCCAAAAAAAAATTTTTTTCAACTTTTTTCAATTTTACCCCCTTGGTATATATATTCTACCCACACACATTTGGAACTCTCCTGGGGTACCCTCACACATATTATTCCCTCATTTAGTGGATATTTTCACAAAAAAGTGAAATTTTCAAAAATTCAGAAAATTGCCTGAAAATAACAAAATATCAAGGACTCACTGGGCGAATCGCTCTGGAACTGAAATCGGAACGCTCAGTAATATTTCCCCTATCTGAAAGTCTGATAAACGCCGGAAAAATGACTAAATCCCCACAAAAAAATGTTTCAACTTTTTTCAATTTTACCCCGTGGGATATATATTCTACCCACACACATTTGGAACTCTCCTGGGGTACCCTCACACTAATAGTGGATATTTTCACAAAAAAGTGAAATTTTCAAAAATTCAGAAAATTGCCTGAAAATAACGAAATATCAAGGACTCATTGGGCGAATCGCTCTGGAACTGAAATCGGAACGCTCACTGACATTTCCCCTATCTGAAAGTCTGATAAACGCCGGAAAAATGACTAAATCCAAAAAAAAAAAGTTTCAACTTTTTTCAATTTTATCCCCGTGGGATATATATTCTACCCACACACATTTGGAACTCTCCTGGGGTACCCTCACACATATTATTCCCTCATTTAGTGGATATTTTCACAAAAAGTGAAATTTTCAAAAATTCACAAAATTGGCTGAAAACGACGAAATATCAAGGACTCATTGGGCGAATCGCTCTGGAACTGAAATCGGAACGCTCACTGACATTTCCCCTATCTGAAAGTCTGATAAACGCCGGAAAAATGAATAAATCCCCTCCAAAAAAATTTTCAACTTTTTTCAATTTTACCCCGTGGGATATATATTCTACCCACACACATTTGGAACTCTCCTGGGGTACCCTCACGCATATTATTCCCTCATTTAGTGGATATTTTCACAAAAAAGTGAAATTTTCAAAAATTCAGAAAATTGCCTGAAAATAACGAAATATCAAGGACTCATTTGGCGAATCGCTCTGGAACTGAAAGCGGAACGCTCACTGACATTTCCCCTATCTGAAAGTCTGATAAACGCCGGAAAAATGACTAAATCCAAAAAAAAATGTTTCAACTTTTCTCAATTTTATCCCCGTGGGATATATATTCTACCCACACACATTTGGAACTCTCCTGGGGTACCCTCACACATATTATTCACTCATTTAGTGGATATTTTCACAAATAAGTGAAGTTTTCAAAAATCCAGAAAATTGGCTGAAAACGACTAAATATCAAGGACTCATTGGGCAAATCGCTCTGGAACTGAAATCGGAATGCTCACTGACATTTCCCCTATGTGAAAGTCTGATAAACGCCGGAAAAATGACTAAGTCCAAAAAAGAAAAATTTTTCAACTTTTTTCAATTTTACCCCCGTGGGATGTACATTCTACCCACACTCATTTGGAACTCTCCTGGGGTACCCTCACACATATTATTCCCTCATTTAGTGGATATTTTCACAAAAAAGTGAAATTTTCAAAAATTCTGAAAATCGCATGAGAACGACGAAATGTCAAGGACCCATCCGGCGAATCGCTCTGGAACTGAAATCAGAACGCTCACTGACATTTCCCCTATCTGAAAGTCTGATAAACGTCGGAAAAATGACTAAATCCCAAAAAAAAAATGTTTCAACTTTTTTCAATTTTATCCACGTGGGATATATATTCTACCCACACACATTTGGAACTCTCCTGGGGTACCCTCACACATATTATTCACTCATTTAGTGGATATTTTCACAAAAAAGTGAAATTTTCAAAAATCCAGAAAATTGCCTGAAAACGACGAAATATCAAAGACGCATTGGTCGAATCGCTCTGGAACTGAAATCGGAACGATCAATGACATTTCCCCTATCTGAAAGTCTGATAAACGCCGGAAAAATGACTACGTCCAAAAAAGAATTTTTTTTTTACTTTTTTCAATTTTACCCACGTGGGATATATATTCTACCCACACACATTTTGAATTCTCCTGTGGTACCCTCACACATTTTATTCCCTCATTTAGTGGATATTTTCACAAATAAGTGAAATTTTAAAAAATTCAGAAAATTGGCTGAAAACGACAAAATATCAAGGACTCATTGGGCGAATCGCTCTGGAACTGAAATCGGAACGCTCACTGACATTTCCCCTATCTGAAAGTCTGATAAACGCTGGAAAAATGGCTATATCCCCCCAAAAAATTTTTTCAACTTTTTTCAATTTTACCCCCGTGGGATATATATTCTACCCACACACATTTGAAATTCTCCTGTGGTACCCTCACACATATTATTCCCTCATTTAGCGGATATTTTCACAAATAAGTGAAATTTTCAAAAATTCAGAAAATTGGCTGAAAACGACTAAATATCAAGGTCTCATTGGGCGAATCGCTCTGGAACTGAAATCGGAACCCTCACTGACATTTCCCCTATGTGAAAGTCTGATAAACGCTGGAAAAATGACTAAGTCCAAAAAAAAAATTTTTTCAACTTTTTTCAATTTTACCCCCGTGGGATATATATTCTACCCACACACATTTGGAACTCTCCTGGGGTACCCTCACACATATTATTCCCTCATTTAGTGGATATTTTCACAAAAAAGTGAAATTTTCAAAAATTCAGAAAATTGCCTGAAAACGACGAAATATCAAAGACTCATTGGGCGAATCGCTCTGGAACTGAAATCGGAATGCTCACTGACATTTCCCCTATGTGAAAGTCTGATAAACGCTGGAAAAATGACTAAGTCCAAAAAAAAAAATTTTTCAACTTTTTTCAATTTTACCCCCGTGGGATATATATTCTACCCACACACATTTGGAATTCTCCTGTGGTACCCTCACACATATTATTCCCTCATTTAGTGGATATTTTCACAAATAAGTGAAATTTTCAAAAATTCAGAAAATTGGATGAAAACAATGAAATATCCAGGTCTCATTGGGCGAATCGCTCTGGAACTAAAATCGGAACGCTCACTGATATTTCCCCTATCTGAAAGTCTGATAAACGCCGGAAAAATGACTAAATCCAAAAAAAAAATTTTTCAACTTTTTTCAATTTTACCCCCGTGGGATATATATTCTACCCACACACATTTGGAACTCTCCTGGGGTACCCTCACACATATTATTCCCTCATTTAGTGGATATTTTCACAAAAAAGTGAAATTTTCAAAAATTCAGAAAATTGCCTGAAAATGACGAAATATCAAGGACTCATTGGGCGAAACGCTCTGGAACTGAAATCAGAACGCTCACTGACATTTCCCCTAACTGAAAGTCTGATAAACGCCGTAAAATTGACTAAGTCCCCAAAAAAATTTTTTTCAACTTTTTTCAATTTTACCCCCGTGGGATATATATTCTGCCCACACACATTTTGAACTCTCCTGTGGTACCCTTACACATATTATTCCCTCATTTAGTGGATATTTTCACAAATAAGTGAAATTTTCAAAAATTCAGAAAATTGGCTGAAAACAACAAAATATCAAGGACTCATTGGGCGAATCACTCTGGAACTGAAATCGGAACGCTCACTGACATTTCCCCTATCTGAAAGGCTGATAAACGCCGAAAAAATGACTTAAGTTAAAAAAAAAAATTTTTTTCAACCTTTTTCAATTTTACCCCCGTGGCATATATATTCTACCCACACACATTTGGAACTCTCCTGGGGTACCCTCACACATATTATTCCCTCATTTAATAGATATTTTCACAAAAAAGTGAAATTTTCAAAAATTCAGAAAATTGCCTGAAAACGACGAAATATCAAGGACTCATTGGGCGAATCGCTCTGGAACTGAAATCGGAACGCTCACTGACATTTCCCCTATCTGAAAGTCTGATAAACGCTGGAAAAATGGCTAAATCCCCCCAAAAAATTTTTAAAACTTTTTTCAATTTTACCCCCGTGGGATATATATTCTACCCACACACATTTGGAACTCTCCTGGGGTACCCTCACACATATTATTCCCTCATTTAGTGGATATTTTCACAAAAAAGTGAAATTTTCAAAAATTCAGAAAATTGCATGAAAACGACGAAATATCAAGGACTCATTGGGCGAAACGCTCTGGAACTGAAATCAGAACGCTCACTGACATTTCCCCTAACTGAAAGTCTGATAAACGCCGAAAAAATGACTAAGTCCCCAAAAAAAATTTTTTCAACTTTTTTCGATTTTACCCCCGTGGGATGTATATTCTACCCACACACATTTGCAACTCTCCTGGGGTACCCTCACACATATTATTCCCTCATTTAGTGGATATTTTCACAAAAAAGTGAAATTTTCAAAAATTCAGAAAATTGCCTGAAAAAGACGAAATATCAAAGACTCATTGGGCGAATCGCTCTGAAACTGAAATCGGAACGCTCACTGACATTTCCCCTATGTGAAAGTCTCATAAACGCCGGAAAAATGAGTATGTCCCAAAAAATTTTTTTTCAACTTTTTTCAATTTTACCCCCGTGGGATATATATTCTACCCACACACATTTTGAATTCTCCTGTGTTACCCTCACACATTTTATTCCCTCATTTAGTGGATATTTTCACAAAAAAGTGAAATTTTCAAAAATTCAGAAAATTGGCTGAAAACGAAAAAAAATATCAAGGAATCATTGGGCGAATAGCTCTGGAACTGAAATCGGAACGCTCACTGACATTTCCCCTATCTGAAAGTCTGATAAACGCGGGAAAAATGACTGAATCCAAAAAAAAAAATGTTTCAACTTTTTTCAATTTTATCCCCGTGGGATATATATTCTACCCACACACATTTGGAACTCTCCTGGGGTACCCTCACACATATTATTCCCTGATTTAGTGGATATTTTCACAAAAAAGTGAAATTTTCAAAAATCCAGAAAATTGGCTCAAAACGACTAAATATCAAGGACTCATGGGGCGAATCGCTCTGGAACTGAAATCGGAACGCTCACTGACGTTTCCCCTATCTGAAAGTCTGATAAACGCCGGAAAAATGACTAAATCCCAAAAAAAAATTTTTTCAACTTTTTTCAATTTTACCCCGTGGGATATATATTCTACCCACACACATTTGTAACTCTCCTGGGGTGCCCTCATACATATTATTCCCTCATTTAGTGGATATTTTCACAAAAAAGGGAAATTTTCAAAAATTCTGAAAATTGCCTGAAAATAACGAAATATCAAGGACTCATTGGGCGAATCGCTCTGGAACTGAAATCGGAACGCTCACTGACATTTCCCCTATCTGAAAGTCTGATAAACGCCGGAAAAATGACTAAATCCCAAAAAAAAAAATGTTTCAACTTTTTTCAATTTTACCCCGTTGTATATATATTCTACCCACACACATTTGGAACTCTCCTGGGGTACCCTCACACATATTATTCCCTCATTTAGTGGATATTTTCACAAAAAAGTGAAATTTTCAAAAATCCCGAAAATTGGCTGAAAACGACTAAATATCAAGGACTCATTGGGCGAATCACTCTGGAACTGAAATCGGAACGCTCACTGACATTTCCCCTATCTGAAAGTCTGATAAACGCGGGAAAAATGACTAAATCCAAAAAAAAAAAGTTTCAACTTTTTTCAATTTTATCCCCGTGGGATATATATTCTACCCACACACATTTGGAACTCTCCTGGGGTACCCTCACACATATTATTCCCTCATTTAGTGGATATTTTCACAAAAAAGTGAAATTTTCAAAAATCCAGAAAATTGCCTGAAAACGACTAAATATCAAGGACTCATTGCGTGAATCGATCTGGAACTGAAATCGGAACGCTCACTGACTTTTCTGCTATCTGAAAGTTTGATAAACGTCGGAAAAATTACTAAGTACAAAAAAAAATTTTTTTCAACTTTTTTCAATTTTACCCTGTGGGATATATATTCTACCCACACACATTTGGAACTCTCCTGGGAAACCCTCACACATATTATTGCCTCATTTAGTGGATATTTTCACAAAAAAGTGAAATTTTCAAAAATCCAGAAAATTGGCTGAAAACGACTAAATATCAAGGACGCATTGAGCGAATCGCTCTGGAACTGAAATCGGAACGCTCACTGACGTTTTCCCTATCTGAAAGTCTGATAAACGCCGGAAAAATGACTAAATCCCCCAAAAAAAAATTTCAACTTTTTTCAATTTTACCCCCGTGGGATATATATTCTACCCACACACATTTGGAACTCTCCTGGGATACCCTCACACATATTATTCCCTCATTTAGTGGATATTTTCACAAAAAAGTAAATTTTCAAAAATCCAGAAAATTGGCTGAAAACGACTAAATATCAAGGACTCATTGGGCGAATCGCTCTGGAACTGAAATCGGAACACTCACTGACATTTCCCCTATCTGAAAGTCTGATAAACGCCGGAAAAATGACTAAATCCCCCAAAAAACATTTTCAACTTTTTTCAATTTTACCCCCGTGGGATATATATTCTACCCACACACATTGGAACTCTCCTGGGGTACCCTCACACATATTGTTCCCTCATTTAGTGGATATTTTCACAAAAAAGTGAATTTTCAAAAATCCAGAAATTTGGCTGAAAGCGACAAAATAGGAAGGACTCATTGGGCGAATCGCTCTGGAACTGAAATCGGAATGCTCACTGACATTTCTCCTATTTTAAAATCTGATAAACGTCGGAAAAATGACTAAGTCCAAAAAAAAAATTTTTTCAACGTTTTTCAATTTTACCCCCGTGGGTTATATATTCTACCCACACACATTTGGAATCTCCTCGGGTACCCTCACACATATTATTCCCTCATTTACTGGATATTTTCACAAAAAAGTGAAATTTTCAAAAATCCAGAAAATTGGCTGAAAACGACGAAATATCAGGGACCCATCGGGCAAATCGCTCTGGAACTGAAATCAGAACGCTCACTGACATTTCCCCTATCTGAGAGTCTGATAAAAGCTGGAAATATGACTAAGTACAAAAATATTTTTTTTTCAACTTTTTTCAATTTCAACCATGTGGGATATATATTCTACTCACACACATTTGGAACTCTCCTGGGGTACCCTCACACATATTATTCCCTCATTTAGTGGATATTTTCACAAAAAAGTGAAATTTTCAAAAATTCAGAAAATTGCCTGAAAACTACGAAATATCAAGGACTCATCCAGCGAATCGATCTGGAACTGAAATCGGAACGCTCACTGACATTTCCCCTATCTGAAAGTTTGATAAACGCCGGAAAAATGACTAAATCCCCCCCCAAAAAATTTCAACTTCTTTCAATTTTACCCCCGTGGGATATATATTCTACCCACACACATTTGGAACTCTCCTGGGGTACCCTCACACATATTGTTCCCTCATTTAGTGGATATTTTCACAAAAAAGTGAAATTTTCAAAAATCCAGAAAATTGGCTGAAAACAACTAAATATCAAGGACTCATTGGGCGAATCGCTCTGGAACTGAAATCGGAATGCTCACTGACATTTCCCCTATCTGAAAGTCTGATAAACGCCGGAAATATGACTAAGTACAAAAATTATTTTTTTTTCAACTTTTTTCAATTTCAACCATGTGGGATATATATTCTACCCACACACATTTGGAACTCTCCTTGGTACGCTCACACATATTATTCCCTCATTTAGTGGATATTTTCACAAAAAAGTGAAATTTTCAAAAATCCAGAAAATTGGCTGAAAACAACTACATATCAAGGACTCATTGGGCGAATCGCTCTGGAACTGAAATCAGAACACTCACTGACATTTCCCCTATCTGAAAGACTGATAAACGCCGGAAAAATGACTAAGTCCAAGAAAAAAATGTTTTCAACTTTTTTCAATTTTACCCCCTTGGGATATATATTCTACCCACACACATTTGGAACTCTCCTGGGGTAACCTCACACGTATTATTCCCTCATTTAGTGGATATTTTCACAAAAAAGTGAAATTTTCAAAAATCCAGAAAATTGGCTGAAAACGACAAAATATCAAGGACTCATTGGGCAAATCGCTCTGGAACTGAAATCGGTACGCTCACTGACATTTCCCCTATCTGAAAGTCTGATAAACGCCGGAAAAATGACTAAATCCCCCCAAAAAAATTTTCAACTTTTTTTAATTTTACCCCCGTGGGATATATATTCTACCCACACACATTTGGAACTCCCCTGGGGTACCCTCACACATATTATTCTCTCATTTAGTGGATATTTTCACAAAAAAGTGAAATTTTCAAAAATTCTGAAAATTGGCTGAAAACGACTAAATATCAAGGACTCATTGGGTGAATCGCTCTAGAACTGAAATTGGAACGCTCCCTGACATTTCCCCTATCTGAAAGTCTGATAAACGCCGTAAAAATGACTAAGTAAAAAAAAATAATTTTTTCAACTTTTTTCAATTTTACCCCCGTGGGATATATATTCTACCCACACACATTTGGAACTCTCCTGGGGTACCCTCACACATATTATTCCCTCATTTAGTGGATATTTTCACAAAAAAGTGAAATTTTCAAAAATCCAGAAAATTGGCTGAAAACGACTGGGCGAATCGCTCTGGAACTGAAATCGGAACGCTCACTGACATTTCCCCTATCTGAAAGTCTGATAAACGCCGGAAATATGACTAAGTACAAACATATTTTTTTTTTAAACTTTTTTCAATTTCAAACATGTGGGATATATATTCTACCCACACACATTTGGAACTCTCCTGGGGTACCCTCACACATATTATTCCCTCATTTAGTGGATATTTTCACAAAAAAGTGAAATTGTCAACAATACAGAAAATTGGCTGAAAACGACTAAATATCAAGGACTCATTGGGCGAATCGCTCTGGAACTGAAATCGGAACGCTCACTGACATTTCCCCTATCTGAATGTCTGATAAACGCCGGAAAAATGACTAAGTAGAAAAAAAAAATTTTTTTAAACTTTTTTCAATTTTAAACCTGTGGGATATATATTCTACCCACACACATTTGGAACTCTGCTGGGGTACCCTCACACATATTATTCCCTCATTTAGTGGATATTTTCACAAAAAAGTGAAATTTTCAAAAATCCAGAAAATTGCCTGAAAACGACTAAATATCAAGGACTCATTGGCCGAATCGTTCTGGAACTGAAATCGGAACGCTCACTGACATTTCCCCTATCTGAAAGTCTGATAAACGCCGGAAAAATGACTAAGTCCAAGAAAAAAAAGTTTTCAACTTTTTTCAATTTTACCCCCGTGGGATATATATTCTACCCACACACATTTGGAACTCTCCTGGAGTACCCTCACACATATTATTCCCTCATTTAGTGGATATTTTCACAAAAAAGTGAAATTTTCAAAAATCCAGAAAATTGGCTGAAAACGACTGGGCGAATCGCTCTGGAACTGAAATCGGAACGCTCACTGACATTTCCCCTATCTGAAAGTCTGATAAACGCCGGAAATATGACTAAGTACAAACATATTTTTTTTTTCAACTTTTTTCAATTTCAAACATGTGGGATATATATTCTACCCACAAACATTTGGAACTCTCCTGGGGTACCCTCACACATATTATTCCCTCATTTAGTGGATATTTTCACAAAAAAGTGAAATTTTCAAAAATCCAGAAAATTGGCTGAAAACAACTAAATATCAAGGACTCATTGGGCGAATCGCTCTGGAACTGAAATAGGAACGCTCACTGACATTTCCCCTATCTGAAAGTCTGATAAACGCCGGAAAAATGACTAAGTCCAAGAAAAAAAAGTTTTCAACTTTTTTCAATTTTACCCCCGTGGGATATATATTCTACCCACACACATTTGGAACTCTCCTGGGGTACCCTCACACATATTATTCCCTCATTTAGTGGATATTTTCACAAAAAAGTGAAATTTTCAAAAATCAAGAAAATTGGGTGAAAACGACAAAATATCAAGGACTCATTGGGGGAATCGCTCTGGAAATGAAATCGGAACGCTCACTGACATTTCCGCTATCTGAAAGTCTGATAAACGCCGGAAAAATGACTAAATCCCCCCAAAAAAATGTTCAACTTTTTTCAATTTTACCCCCGTGGGATATATATTCTACCCACACACATTTGGAACTCTCCTGGGGTACCCTCACACATATTATTCCCTCATTTAGTGGATATTTTCACAAAAAAGTGAAATTTTCAAAAATCCAGAAAATTGGCTGAAAGCAACTAAATATCAAGGACTCATTGAGCGAATCGCTCTGGAACTGAAATCGGAACGCTCACTGACATTTCCCCTAACTGAGAGTCTGATAAACGCCGGAAAAATGACTAAGTCCAAGAAAAAAAAGTATTCAACTTTTTTCAATTTTACCCCCGTGGGATATATATTCTACCCACACACATTTGGAACTCTCCTGGGATCCCCTCACACATATTATTCCCTCATTTAGTGGATATTTTCACAAAAAAGTGAAATTTTCAAAAATCCAGAAAATTGGCTGAAAACAACTAAATATCAAGGACTCATTTGGCGAATCGCTCTGGAACTGAAATCAGAACGCTCACTGACATTTCCCCTATCTGAAATTCTGATAAACGCCGGAAAAATGACTAAGTCCAAGAAAAAAAAGTTTTCAACTTTTTTCAATTTTACCCCCGTGGGATATATGTTCTACCCACACACATTTGGAACTCTCCTGGGGTAACCTCACACACATATTATTCCCTCATTTAGTGGATATTTTCACAAAAAAGTGAAATTTTCAAAAATCCAGAAAATTGGCTGAAAACAACTAAATATCAAGGACTCATTGGGCGAATCGCTCTGGAACTGAAATAGGAACACTCACTGACATTTCCCCTATCTGAAAGTCTGATAAACGCCGGAAAAATGACTAAGTCCAAGAAAAAAAAGTTTTCAACTTTTTTCAATTTTACCCCCGTGGGATATATATTCTACCCACACACATTTGGAACTCTCCTGGGGTACCCTCACACATATTATTCCCTCATTTAGTGGATATTTTCACAAAAAAGTGAAATTTTCAAAAATCCAGAAAATTGGGTGAAAACGACAAAATATCAAGGACTCATTGGGGGAATCGCTCTGGAAATGAAATCGGAACGCTCACTGACATTTCCGCTATCTGAAAGTCTGATAAACACCGGAAAAATGACTAAATCCCCCAAAAAAAATGTTCAACTTTTTTCAATTTTACCCCAGTGGGATATATATTCTACCCACACACATTTGGAACTCTCCTGGGGTACCCTCACACATATTATTCCCTCATTTAGTGGATATTTTCACAAAAAAGTGAAATTTTCAAAAATCCAGAAAATTGGCTGAAAACAACTAAATATCAAGGACTCATTGAGCGAATCGCTCTGGAACTGAAATCGGAACGCTCACTGACATTTCCCGTATCTGAAAGTCTGATAAACGCCGGAAAAATGACTAAATCCCCCAAAAAAATGTTTCAACTTTTTTCAATTTTACCCCCGTGGGATATATATTCTACCCACACACATTTGGAACTCTCCTGGGGTACCCTCACACATATTATTCCCTCATTTAGTGGATATTTTCACAAAAAAGTAAAATTTTCAAAAATCCAGAAAATTGGCTGAAAACAACTAAATATCAAGGACTCATTGGGCGAATCGCTCTGGAACTGAAATAGGAACGCTCACTGACATTTCCCCTATCTGAAAGTCTGATAAACGCCGGAAAAATGACTAAGTCCAAGAAAAAAAAGTTTTCAACTTTTTTCAATTTTACCCCCGTGGGATATATATTCTACCCACACACATTTGGAACTCTCCTGGGGTACCCTCACACATATTATTCCCTCATTTAGTGGATATTTTCACAAAAAAGTGAAATTTTCAAAAATCCAGAAAATTGGGTGAAAACGACAAAATATCAAGGACTCATTGGGGGAATCGCTCTGGAAATGAAATCGAAACGCTCACTGACATTTCCGCTATCTGAAAGTCTGATCAACGCCGGAAAAATGACTAAATCCCCAAAAAAAAATGTTCAACTTTTTTCAATTTTACCCCCGTGGGATATATATTCTACCGACACACATTTGGAACTCTCCTGGGGTACCCTCACACATATTATTCCCTCATTTAGTGGATATTTTCACAAAAAAGTGAAATTTTCAAAAATCCAGAAAATTGGCTGAAAACAACTAAATATCAAGGACTCATTGAGCGAATCGCTCTGGAACTGAAATCGGAACGCTCACTGACATTTCCCGTATCTGAAAGTCTGATAAACGCCGGAAAAATGACTAAATCCCCCAAAAAATGTTTCATCTTTTTTCAATTTTACCCCCGTGGGATATATATTCTACCCACACACATTTGGAACTCTCCTGGGGTACCCTCGCACACATTATTCCCTCATTTAGTGGATATTTTCACAAAAAAGTGAAATTTTCAAAAATTCTGAAAATTGGCTGGAAACGACTAAATATCAAGGACTCATTGAGCGAATCGCTCTGGAACTGAAATCGGAACGCTCACTGACATTTCCCGTATCTGAAAGTCTGATAAACGCCGGAAAAATGACTAAATCCCCCAAAAAAATGTTTCAACTTTTTTCAATTTTACCACCGTGAGATATATATTCTACCGACACACATTTGGAACTCTCCTGGGGTACCCTCACACACATATTATTCCCTCATTTAGTGGATATTTTCACAAAAAAGTGAAATTTTCAAAAATCCAGAAAATTGGCTGAAAACAACTAAATATCAAGGACTCATTGGGCGAATCGCTCTGGAACTGAAATAGGAACGCTCACTGACATTTCCCCTATCTGAAAGTCTTTTAAACGCCGGAAAAATGACTAAGTCCAAGAAAAAAAAGTTTTCAACTTTTTTCAATTTTACCCCCGTGGGATATATATTCTACCCACACACATTTGGAACTCTCCTGGGGTACCCTCACACATATTATTCCCTCATTTAGTGGATATTTTCACAAAAAAGTGAAATTTTCAAAAATCCAGAAAATTGGGTGAAAACGACAAAATATCAAGGACTCATTGGGGGAATCGCTCTGGAAATGAAATCGGAACGCTCACTGACATTTCCGCTATCTGAAAGTCTGATCAACGCTGGAAAAATGACTAAATCCCCCCAAAAAAATGTTCAACTTTTTTCAATTTTACCCCCGTGGGATATATATTCTACCGACACACATTTGGAACTCTGCTGGGGTACCCTCACACATCTTATTCCCTTATTTAGTGGATATTTTCACAAAAAAATGAAATTTTCAAAAATCCAGAAAATTGGCTGAAAACAACTAAATATCAAGGACTCATTGAGCGAATCGCTCTGGAACTGAAATCGGAACGCTCACTGACATTTCCCGTATCTGAAAGTCTGATAAACGCCGGAAAAATGACTAAATCCCCCCAAAAAATGTTTCATCTTTTTTCAATTTTACCCCCGTGGGATATATATTCTACCCACACACATTTGGAACTCTCCTGGGGTACCCTCGCACACATTATTCCCTCATTTAGTGGATATTTTCACAAAAAAGTGAAATTTTCAAAAATTCTGAAAATTGGCTGGAAACGACTAAATATCAAGGACTCATTGGGCGAATCGTTCTGAAACTGAAATCGGAACGCTCACTGACATTTCCCCTATCTGAAAGTCTGATAAACGCCGGAAAAATGACTAAGTCCAAGAAAAAAAAGTATTCAACTTTTTTCAATTTTACCCCCGTGGGATATATATTCTACCCACACACATTTGGAACTCTCCTGGGATCCCCTCACACATATTATTCCCTCATTTAGTGGATATTTTCACAAAAAAGTGAAATTTTCAAAAATCCAGAAAATTGGCTGAAAACAACTAAATATCAAGGACTCATTGGGCGAATCGCTCTGGAACTGAAATCAGAACGCTCACTGACATTTCCCCTATCTGAAATTCTGATAAACGCCGGAAAAATGACTAAGTCCAAGAAAAAAAAGTTTTCAACTTTTTTCAATTTTACCCCCGTGGGATATATGTTCTACCCACACACATTTGGAACTCTCCTGGGGTACCCTCACACACATATTATTCCCTCATTTAGTGGATATTTTCACAAAAAAGTGAAATTTTCAAAAATCCAGAAAATTGGCTGAAAACAACTAAATATCAAGGACTCATTGGGCGAATCGCTCTGGAACTGAAATAGGAACACTCACTGACATTTCCCCTATCTGAAAGTCTGATAAACGCCGGAAAAATGACTAAGTCCAAGAAAAAAAAGTTTTCAACTTTTTTCAATTTTACCCCCGTGGGATATATATTCTACCCACACACATTTGGAACTCTCCTGGGGTACCCTCACACATATTATTCCCTCATTTAGTGGATATTTTCACAAAAAAGTGAAATTTTCAAAAATCCAGAAAATTGGGTGAAAACGACAAAATATCAAGGACTCATTGGGGGAATCGCTCTGGAAATGAAATCGGAACGCTCACTGACATTTTCGCTATCTGAAAGTCTGATAAACGCCGGAAAAATGACTAAATCCCCCAAAAAAAATGTTCAACTTTTTTCAATTTTACCCCCGTGGGATATATATTCTACCCACACACATTTGGAACTCTCCTGGGGTACCCTCACACATATTATTCCCTCATTTAGTGGATATTTTCACAAAAAAGTGAAATTTTCAAAAATCCAGAAAATTGGCTGAAAACAACTAAATATCAAGGACTCATTGAGCGAATCGCTCTGGAACTGAAATCGGAACGCTCACTGACATTTCCCCGTATCTGAAAGTCTGATAAACGCCGGAAAAATGACTAAATCCCCCAAAAAAATGTTTCAACTTTTTTCAATTTTACCCCCGTGGGATATATATTCTACCCACACACATTTGGAACTCTCCTGGGGTACCCTCGCACACATTATTCCCTCATTTAGTGGATATTTTCACAAAAAAGTGAAATTTTCAAAAATTCTGAAAATTGGCTGCAAACGACTAAATATCAAGGACTCATTGGGCGAATCGTTCTGAAACTGAAATCGGAACGCTCACTGACATTTCCCCTATCTGAAATTCTGATAAACGCCGGAAAAATGACTAAGTCCAAGAAAAAAAAGTTTTCAACTTTTTTCAATTTTACCCCCGTGGGATATATGTTCTACCCACACACATTTGGAACTCTCCTGGGGTACCCTCACACACATATTATTCCCTCATTTAGTGGATATTTTCACAAAAAAGTGAAATTTTCAAAAATCCAGAAAATTGGCTGAAAACAACTAAATATCAAGGACTCATTGGGCGAATCGCTCTGGAACTGAAATAGGAACGCTCACTGACATTTCCCCTATCTGAAAGTCTGATAAACGCCGGAAAAATGACTAAGTCCAAGAAAAAAAAGTTTTCAACTTTTTTCAATTTTACCCCCGTGGGATATATATTCTACCCACACACATTTGGAACTCTCCTGGGGTACCCTCACACATATTATTCCCTCATTTAGTGGATATTTTCACAAAAAAGTGAAATTTTCAAAAATCCAGAAAATTGGGTGAAAACGACAAAATATCAAGGACTCATTGGGGGAATCGCTCTGGAAATGAAATCGGAACGCTCACTGACATTTCCGCTATCTGAAAGTCTGATCAACGCCGGAAAAATGACTAAATCCCCCCAAAAAAATGTTCAACTTTTTTCAATTTTACCCCCGTGGGATATATATTCTACCGACACACATTTGGAACTCTCCTGGGGTACCCTCACACATATTATTCCCTCATTTAGTGGATATTTTCACAAAAAAGTGAAATTTTCAAAAATCCAGAAAATTGGCTGAAAACAACTAAATATCAAGGACTCATTGAGCGAATCGCTCTGGAACTGAAATCGGAACGCTCACTGACATTTCCCGTATCTGAAAGTCTGATAAACGCCGGAAAAATGACTAAATCCCCCCAAAAAATGTTTCATCTTTTTTCAATTTTACCCCCGTGGGATATATATTCTACCCACACACATTTGGAACTCTCCTGGGGTACCCTCGCACACATTATTCCCTCATTTAGTGGATATTTTCACAAAAAAGTGAAATTTTCAAAAATTCTGAAAATTGGCTGGAAACGACTAAATATCAAGGACTCATTGAGCGAATCGCTCTGGAACTGAAATCGGAACGCTCACTGACATTTCCCGTATCTGAAAGTCTGATAAACGCCGGAAAAATGACTAAATCCCTCAAAAAAATGTTTCAACTTTTTTCAATTTTACCACCGTGAGATATATATTCTACCCACACACATTTGGAACTCTCCTGGGGTACCCTCACACACATATTATTCCCTCATTTAGTGGATATTTTCACAAAAAAGTGAAATTTTCAAAAATCCAGAAAATTGGCTGAAAACAACTAAATATCAAGGACTCATTGGGCGAATCGCTCTGGAACTGAAATAGGAACGCTCACTGACATTTCCCCTATCTGAAAGTCTGATAAACGCCGGAAAAATGACTAAGTCCAAGAAAAAAAAGTTTTCAACTTTTTTCAATTTTACCCCCGTGGGATATATATTCTACCCACACACATTTGGAACTCTCCTGGGGTACCCTCACACATATTATTCCCTCATTTAGTGGATATTTTCACAAAAAAGTGAAATTTTCAAAAATCCAGAAAATTGGGTGAAAACGACAAAATATCAAGGACTCATTGGGGGAATCGCTCTGGAAATGAAATCGGAACGCTCACTGACATTTCCGCTATCTGAAAGTCTGATCAACGCCGGAAAAATGACTAAATCCCCCCAAAAAAATGTTCAACTTTTTTCAATTTTACCCCCGTGGGATATATATTCTACCGACACACATTTGGAACTCTCCTGGGGTACCCTCACACATATTATTCCCTCATTTAGTGGATATTTTCACAAAAAAGTGAAATTTTCAAAAATCCAGAAAACTGGCTGAAAACAACTAAATATCAAGGACTCATTGAGCGAATCGCTCTGGAACTGAAATCGGAACGCTCACTGACATTTCCCGTATCTGAAAGTCTGATAAACGCCGGAAAAATGACTAAATCCCCCCAAAAAATGTTTCATCTTTTTTCAATTTTACCCCCGTGGGATATATATTCTACCCACACACATTTGGAACTCTCCTGGGATCCCCTCACACATATTATTCCCTCATTTAGTGGATATTTTCACAAAAAAGCGAAATTTTCAAAAATCCAGAAAATTGGCTGAAAACGACTGGGCGAATCGCTCTGGAACTGAAATCGGAACGCTCACTGACATTTCCCCTATCTGAAAGTCTGATAAACGCCGGAAATATGACTAAGTACAAACATATTTTTTTTTTCAACTTTTTTCAATTTCAAACATGTGGGATATATATTCTACCCACACACATTTGGAACTCTCCTGGGGTACCCTCACATATATTATTCCCTCATTTAGTGGATATTTTCACAAAAAAGTGAAATTTTCAAAAATTCTGAAAATTGGCTGAAAACGACTAAATATCAAGAACTCATTGGGCGAATCGTTCTGGAACTGAAATCGGAACGCTCACTGACATTTCCGCTATCTGAAAGTCTGATAAACGCCGGTAAAATGACTAAGTCCAAAAAAAAATTTTTTCAACTTTTTTCAATTTTACCCCCGTGGGATATATATTCTACCCACACACATTTGGAATCTCCTCGGGTACCCTCACACATATTATTCCCTCATTTAGTGGATATTTTCACAAAAAAGTGAATTTTTCAAAAATCCAGAAAATTGGCTGAAAACGACTAAATATCAAGGACTCATTGGGCGAATCGCTCTAGAACTGAAATCGGAACGCTCACTGACATTTCCCCTATCTGAAAGTCTGATAAACGCCGTAAAAATGACTAAGTCAAAAAAAAAATTTTTTTCAACTTTTTTCAATTTTACCCCCGTGGGATATATATTCTACCCACACACATTTGGAACTCTCCTGGGGTAACCTCACACATATTATTCCCTCATTTAGTGGATATTTTCACAAAAAAGTGAAATTTTCAAAATTTCTAAAGATTGGCTGAAAACGACTAAATATCAAGGACTCATTGCGCGAATCGCTCTGGAACTGAAATCGGAACGCTCACTGACATTTCCCCTATCTGAAAGTCTGATAAAACCGTAAATATGACTAAGTACAAAAATATTTTTTTTTTCAACTTTTTTCAATTTCAACCATGTGGTATATATATTCTATCCACACACATTTGGAACTCTCCTGGGGTACCCTCACACATATTATTCCCTCATTTAGTGGATATTTTCACAAAAAAAGTGAAATTTTCAAAAATCCAAAAATTGGCTGAAAACGTCAAAATATCAAGGACTCATTGGGCGAATCGCTCTGGAAATGAAATCGGAACGCTCACTGACATTTCTGCTATCTGAAAGTCTGATAAACGCCGGAAAAATGACTAAGTCCAAAAAAATAATGTTTTAAACTTTTTTCAATTTTACCCCTGTGGCAAATATATTCTACCCACACACATTTGGAACTCTCCTGGGGTACCCTCACACATATTATTCCCTCATTTAGTGGATATTTTCACAAAAAAGTGAAATTTTGAAAAATACAGAAAATTGGCTGAAAACGATTAAATATCAAGGACTCATTGGGCGCATCGCTCTGGAACTGAAAACGGAATGCTCACTGACATTTCCCCTATCTGAAAGTCTGATAAATGCCAGAAAAATGACTAAATCCCCCCAAAAAAATGTTTCAACTTTTTTCAATTTTACCCCCGTGGGATATATATTCTACCCACACACAGTTGGAACTCTCCTGGGGTACCCTCACACATATTATTCCCTCATTTAGTGGATATTTTCACAAAAAAGTGGAATTTTCAAAAATCCAGAAAATTGGCTGAATACTACTAAATATCAAGGACTCATTGGGCGAATCGCTCTGGAACTGAAATCGGAATGCTCACTGACATTTCCCGTATCTTAAAATCTGATAAACGACGGAAAAATGACTAAGTCCAAAAAAAAAAATTTTTCAACGTTTTTCAATTTTACCCCCGTGGGATATATATTCTACCCACACACATTTGGAATCTCCTCGGGTACCCTCACACATATTATTCCCTCATTTAGTGAATATTTTCACAAAAAAGTGAAATTTTCAAAAATTCTGAAAATTGGCTGGAAACGACTAAATATCAAGAACTCATTGGGCGAATCGTTCTGGAACTGAAATCGGAACGCTCACTGACATTTCCGCTATCTGAAAGTCTGATAAACGTCGGAAAAATGACTAAGTCAAAAAAAAATTTTTTTCAACTTTATTCAATTTTACCCCCGTGGGATATATATTCTACCCACACACATTTGGAACTCTACTGGGGTACCCTCACACATATTATTCCCTCATTTAGTGGATATTTTCACAAAAAAGTGAAATTTTCAAAAATCCAGAAAATTGGCTGAAAACGACTAAATATCAAGGACTCATTGGGCGAATCGCTCTGGAACTGAAATCGGAATGCTCACTGACATTTCCCCTATCTGAAAGTCTGATAAATGCCAGAAAAATGACTAAATCCCCCCAAAAAATCTTTTCAACTTTTTTCAATTTTACCCCCGTGGGATATATATTCTATCCACACACATTTGGAACACTCCTGGGGAACTCTCACGCATATTATTCCGTCTTTTAGTGGATATTTTCACAAAAAAGTGAAAATTTCAAAAATCCAGAAAATTGGCTGAAAACGACTAAATATCATGGGCTCATTGGGCGAATCGCTCTGGAACTGAAATCGGAATGCTCACTGACATTTGCCCTATCTGAAAGTCTGATAAACACCGGAAAAACGACTAAGTACAAAAAAAAATTTTTTTTTAACTTTTTTCAATTTTAACCCTGTGGGATATATATTCTACCCACACACATTTGGAACTCTCCTGGGGTACCCTCACACATATTATTCCCTCATTTAGTGGATATTTTCACAAAAAAAGTGAAATTTTCAAAAATCCAAAAATTGGCTGAAAACGACAAAATATCAAGGACTCATTGGGGAATCGCTCTGGAAATGAAATCGGAACGCTCACTGACATTTCTGCTGTCTGAAAGTCTGATAAACGCCGGAAAAATGACTAAGTCCAAAAAAATAATGTTTTAAACTTTTTTCAATTTTACCCCTGTGGGATATATATTCTACCCACACACATTTGGAACTCTCCTGGGGTACCCTCACACATATTATTCCCTCATTTAGTGGATATTTTCACAAAAAAGTGAACTTTTCAAAAATCCAGAAAATTGGCTGAAAACGACAAAATATCAAGGACTCATTGGGCGAATCGTTCTGGAACTGAAATCGGAACGCTCACTGACATTTCCCCTATCTGAAAGTCTGATAAAAGCCGGAAGTATGACTAAGTACAAAAATATTTTTTTTTCAACTTTTTTCAATTTCAACCATGAGGGATATATATTCTATCCACACATATTTGGAACTCTCCTGGGGTACCCTCACACATATTATTCCCTCATTTAGTGGATATTTTCACAAAAAAGTGAAATTTTCAAAAATCCAGAAAATTGGCTGAAAACCACTAAATATCAAGGACTCATTGGGCGAATCGCTCTGGAAATGAAATCGGAACGCTCACTGACATTTCCGCTATCTGAAAGTCTGATAAACGCCGGAAAAATGACAAGTAAAAAAAAAAAAATTTTCAAATTTTTTCAATTTTAACCGTGTGGGATATATATTCTACCCACACACATTTGGAACTCTCCTGGGGTACCCTCACACATATTATTACCTCATTTAGTGGATATTTTCACAAAAAAGTGAAATTTTCAAAAATACAGAAAATTGGCTAAAAACGACTAAATATCAAGGACTCATTGGGCGCATCGCTCTGGAACTGAAAACGGAATGCTCACTGACATTTCCCCTATCTGAAAGTCTGATAAATGCCAGAAAAATGACTAAATCCCCCCCAAAAAATGTTTCAACTTTTTTCAATTTTACCCCCGTGGGATATATATTCTATCCACACACATTTGGAACACTCCTGGGGTACCCTCACACATATTATTCCCTCATTTAGTGGATATTTTCACAAACAAGTGAAATTTTCAAAAATCCAGAAAATTGGCTGAAAACGACTAAATATCAAGGACTCATTGGGCGCATCGCTCTGGAACTGAAAACGGAATGCTCACTGACATTTCCCCTATCTTAAAGTCTGATAAATGCCAGAAAAATGACTAAATCCCCCCCAAAAATCTTTTCAACTTTTTTCAATTTTACCCCCGTGGGATATATATTCTATCCACACACATTTGGAACACTCCTGGGGAACCCTCACGCATATTATTCCGTCTTTTAGTGGATATTTTCGCAAAAAAGTGAAAATTTCAAAAATCCAGAAAATTGGCTGAAAACGACTAAATATCATGGGCTCATTGGGCGAATCGCTCTGGAACTGAAATCGGAATGCTCACTGACATTTCACCTGTCTGAAAGTCTGATAAACACCGGAAAAACGACTAAGTACAAAAAAAAATTTTTTTTTAACTTTTTTCAATTTTAACCCTGTGGGATATATATTCTACCCACACACATTTGGAACTCTCCTGGGGTACCCTCACACATATTATTCCCTCATTTAGTGGATATTTTCACAAAAAAAGTGAAATTTTCAAAAATCCAAAAATTGGCTGAAAACGACAAAATATCAAGGACTCATTGGGCGAATCGCTCTGGAAATGAAATCGGAACGCTCACTGACATTTCTGCTGTCTGAAAGTCTGATAAACGCCGCAAAAATGACTAAGTCCAAAAAAATAATGTTTTAAACTTTTTTCAATTTTACCCCTGTGGGATATATATTCTATCCACACACATTTGGAACACTCCTGGGGAACCCTCACGCATATTATTCCGTCTTTTAGTGGATATTTTCGCAAAAAAGTGAAAATTTCAAAAATCCAGAAAATTGGCTGAAAACGACTAAATATCATGGGCTCATTGGGCGAATCGCTCTGGAACTGAAATCGGAATGCTCACTGACATTTCCCCTATCTGAAAGTCTGATAAAAGCCGGAAATATGACTAAGTACAAAAATATTTTTTTTTTTCAACTTTTTTCAATTTCAACAATGCGGGATATATATTCTGCCCACACACATTTGGAACTCTTCTGGGGTACCCTCACACATATTATTGCCTCATTTATTGGATATTTTCACAAAAAAGTGAAATTTTCAAAAATTCTGAAAATTACCTGAAAACTATGAAATATCAAGGACTCATTGGGCAAATCGCTCTGGAACTGAAATCGGAACGCTCACTGACATTTCCCGTATCTGAAAGTCTACTAAACGTCGGAAATATGACTAAGTACAAAAATATTTTTTTCAACTTTTTTCAATTTTAACCCCGTGGGATATATATTCTACCCACACACATTTGGAACTCTCCTTGGGTACCCTCACGCATATTATTCCCTCATTTAGTGGATATTTTCACAAAAAAGTGAAATTTTCAAAAATCCAGAAAATTGCCTGAAAACGACTAAATATCAAGGACTCATTGGCCGAATCGTTCTGGAACTGAAATCGGAACGCTCACTGACTTTTCCGCTATCTGAAAGTCTGATAAACGTCGGAAAAATGACTAAGTCCAGAAAAAAAATTTTTTCAACTTTTTTCAATTTTAACCCCGTGGGATATATATTCTACCCACACACATTTGGAACTCTCCTGGGATACCCTCACACATATTATTCCCTCATTTAGTGGATATTTTCCCAAAAAAGTGAAATTTTCAAAAATCCAGAAAATTGGCTGAAAACTACTAAATATCAAGGACTCATTGGGCGAATCGCTCTAGAACTGAAATCGGAATGCTCACTGACATTTCCCCTATCTGAAAGTCTGATAAACGCCGTAAAAATGACTAAGTCAAAAAAAAAATTTTTTTCAACTTTTTTCAATTTTACCCCCGTGGGATATATATTCTACCCACACACATTTGGAACTCTCCTGGGGTAACCTCACACATATTATTCCCTCATTTAGTGGATATTTTCACAAAAAAGTGAAATTTTCAAAATTTCTAAAGATTGGCTGAAAACGACTAAATATCAAGGACTCATTGGGCGAATCGCTCTGGAACTGAAATCGGAACGCTCACTGACATTTCCCCTATCTGAAAGTCTGATAAAACCGTAAATATGACTAAGTACAAAAATATTTTTTTTTTCAACTTTTTTCAATTTCAACCATGTGGTATATATATTCTATCCACACACATTTGGAACTCTCCTGGGGTACCCTCACACATATTATTCCCTCATTTAGTGGATATTTTCACAAAAAAAGTGAAATTTTCAAAAATCCAAAAATTGGCTGAAAACGACAAAATATCAAGGACTCATTGGGCGAATCACTCTGGAAATGAAATCGGAACGCTCACTGACATTTCTGCTATCTGAAAGTCTGATAAACGCCGGAAAAATGACTAAGTCCAAAAAAATAATGTTTTAAACTTTTTTCAATTTTACCCCTGTGGGAAATATATTCTACCCACACACATTTGGAACTCTCCTGGGGTACCCTCACACATATTATTCCCTCATTTAGTGGATATTTTCACAAAAAAGTGAAATTTTCAAAAATACAGAAAATTGGCTGAAAACGATTAAATATCAAGGACTCATTGGGCGCATCGCTCTGGAACTGAAAACGGAATGCTCACTGACATTTCCCCTTATCTGAAAGTCTGATAAATGCCAGAAAAATGATTAAATCCCCCCCAAAAAATGTTTCAACTTTTTTCAATTTTACCCCCGTGGGATATATATTCTACCCACACACAGTTGGAACTCTCCTGGGATACCCTCACACATATTATTCCCTCATTTAGTGGATATTTTCACAAAAAAGTGAAATTTTCAAAAATCCAGAAAATTGGCTGAATACTACTAAATATCAAGGACTCATTGGGTGAATCGCTCTGGAACTGAAATCGGAATGCTCACTGACATTTCCCGTATCTGAAAGTCTACTAAACGCCGGAAATATGACTAAGTACAAAAATATATTTTTTTTAAACTTTTTTCAATTTCAACCATGTGGGATATATATTCTACCCACACACATTTGGAACTCTCCTGGGGTACCCTCACACATATTATTTCCTCATTTAGTGGATATTTTCACAAAAAAGTGAAATTTTCAAAAATCCAGAAAATTGGCTGAAAACGACTAAATATCATGGACTCATTTGGCGAATCGCTCTGGAACTGAAATCGGAATGCTCACTGACATTTCCCCTATCTTAAAATCTGATAAACGACGGAAAAATGACAAAGTCCAAAAAAAAAAATTTTTCAACGTCTTTCAATTTTACCCCCGTGGGATATATATTCTACCCACACACATTTGGAACTCTCCTGGGGTACCCTCACACATATTATTCCCTCATTTAGTGGATATTTTCACAAAAAAGTGAAATTTTCAAAAATCCAGAAAATTGGCTGAAAACGACTAAATATCAAGGACTCATTGGGCGAATCGCTCTGGAAATGAAATCGGAACGCTCACTGACATTTCCGCTATCTGTAAAGTCTGATAAACGCCGGAAAAATGACTAAATCCCCAAAAAAAAAATTTCAACTTTTTTCAATTTTAACCCCGTGGGATATATATTCTACCCACAAACATTTGGAACTATCCTGGGATACCCTCACATATATTATTCCCTCATTTAGTGGATATTTTCACAAAAAAGTGAAATTTTCAAAAATCCAGAAAATTCCCTGAAAACTACTAAATATCAAGGACTCATTGGGCGAATCGCTCTGGAACTGAAATCGGAACGCTCACTGACATTTCCCGTATCTGAAAGTCTAATAAACGCCGGAAATATGACTAAGTACAAAAATATATTTTTTTTAAACTTTTTTCAATTTTACCCCCGTGGGATATATATTCTACCCACACACATTTGGAACACTCCTGGGGTACCCTCACACATATTATTCCCTCATTTAGTGGATATTTTCACAAAAAAGTGAAATTTTCAAAAATCCAGAAAATTGGCTGAAAACGACTAAATATCAAGGACTCATTGGGAGCATCGCTCTGGAACTGAAAAAGGAATGCTCACTGACATTTCCCCTATCTGAAAGTCTGATAAATGCCAGAAAAATGACTAAATCCCCCCCAAAAAATCTTTTCAACTTTTTTCAATTTTACCCCCGTGGGATAAATATTCTATCCACACACATTTGGAACACTCCTGGGGTACCCTCACGCATATTATTCCGTCTTTTAGTGGATATTTTCACAAAAAAGTGAAAATTTCAAAAATCCAGAAAATTGGCTGAAAATGACTAAATATCATGGACTCATTGGGCGAATCGCTCTGGAACTGAAATCGGAATGCTCACTGACATTTCCCCTGTCTGAAAGTCTGATAAACACCGGAAAAATGACTAAGTACAAAGAAAAAATTTTTTTCAACTTTTTCCAATTTTAACCCTGTGGGATATATATTCTACCCACACACATTTGGAACTCTCCTGGGGTACCCTCACACATATTATTCCCTCATTTAGTCGATATTTTCACAAAAAAGTGAAATTTTCAAAAATCCAGAAAATTGGCTGAAAACGACTAAATATCAAGGATTCATTGGGCGAACAGCTCTGGAATTGAAATCGGAACGCTCACTGACATTTCCCCTATCTGAAAGTCTGATAAACGCCGGAAAAATGACTAAGTCTCCCAAAAAATCTTTTCAACTTATTTCAATTTTACCCCCGTGGGATATATATTCTATCCACACACATTTGGAACACTCCTGGGGTACCCTCACGCATATTATTCCGTATTTTAGTGGATATTTTCACAAAAAAGTGAAAATTTCAAAAATCCAGAAAATTGGCTGAAAACGACTAAATATCATGGACTCATTGGGCGAATCGCTCTGGAACTGAAATCGGAATGCTCACTGACATTTCCCCTATCTGAAAGTCTGATAAACACCGGAAAAATGACTAAGTACAAAAAAAAAATTTTTTTCAACTTTTTTCAATTTTAACCCTGTGGGATATATATTCTACCCACACACATTTGGAACTCTCCTGGGGTACCCTCACACATATTATTCCCTCATTTAGTGGATATTTTCACAAAAAAGTGAAATTTTCAAAAATCCAGAAAATTGCCTGAAAACGACGAAATATCAAGGACTCATCCGGTGAATCGTTCTGGAACTGAAATGGGAACGCTCACTGACATTTCCCCTATCTGAAAGTCTGATAAAAGCCGGAAAAATGACAAGTACAAAAAAAAAAAAATTTTCAAATTTTTTCAATTTTAACCCTGTGGGATATATATTCTACCCACACACATTTGGAACTCGCCTGGGGTACCCTCACACATATTATTCCCTCATTTAGTGGATATTTTCACAAAAAAGTGAAATTTTCAAAAATACAGAAAATTGGCTGAAAACGACTAAATATCAAGGACTCATTGGGCGCATCGCT
Source organism: Phyllobates terribilis (assembly GCF_046119375.1). Classification (NCBI taxonomy): domain Eukaryota; kingdom Metazoa; phylum Chordata; class Amphibia; order Anura; family Dendrobatidae; genus Phyllobates; species Phyllobates terribilis. The sequence goes on along the minus strand of NW_027362781.1, from coordinate 9,956,053 downwards.
CTGGAACTGAAAAAGGAATGCTCACTGACATTTCCCCTATCTGAAAGTCTGATAAATGCCAGAAAAATGACTAAATCCCCCCAAAAAAATGTTTCAACTTTTTTCAATTTTACCCCCGTGGGATATATATTCTACCAACACACATTTGGAACACTCCTGGGGTTCCCTCACACATATTATTCCCTCATTTAGTGGATATTTTCACAAAAAAGTGAAATTTTCAAAAATCCAGAAAATTGCCTGAAAACGACTAAATATCAAGGACTCATTGGCCGAATCGTTCTGGAACTGAAATCGGAACGCTCACTGACTTTTCCGCTATCTGAAAGTCTGATAAACTTCGGAAAAATGACTAAGTCCAGAAAAAAATTTTTTTCAACTTTTTTCAATTTTACCTTCGTGGGATATATATTCTACCCACACACATTTGGAACTCTCCTGTTGTACCCTCACACATATTATTCCCTCATTTAGTGGATATTTTCACAAAAAAGTGAAATTTTCAAAAATCCAGAAAATTGGCTAAAAATGACTAAATATCAAGGACTCATTGGGAGCATAGCTGTGGAACTGAAAACGGAATGCTCACTGACATTTCCCCTATCTGAAAGTCTGATAAATGCCAGAAAAATGACTAAATCCCCCCAAAAAATCTTTTTAACTTTTTTCAATTTTACCCCCGTGGGATATATATTCTATCAACACACATTTGGAACACTCCTGGGGTTCCCTCACACATATTATTCCCTCATTTAGTGGATATTTTCACAAAAAAGTGAAATTTTCAAAAATCCAGTAAATTGGCTGAAAACGACTAAATATCAAGGACTCATTGGCAGAATCGTTCTGGAACTGAAATCGGAACGCTCACTGACTTTTCCGCTATCTGATAGTCTGATGAACGTCGGAAAAATGACTAAGTCCAGAAAAAAAAAATGTTCAACTTTTTTCAATTTTACCCCCGTGGGATATATATTCTACCGAAACACAATTGGAACTCTCCTGGGGTACCCTCACACATATTATTGCCTCATTTATTGGATATTTTCACAAAAAAGTGAAATTTTCAAAAATTCTGAAAATTGGCTGAAAACGACTAAATATCATGGACTCATTGGGCAAATCGCTCTGGAACTGAAATCGGAATGCTCACTGACATTTCCCCTATCTGAAAGCCTGATAAACGCCGGAAAAATGACTAAGTCCAGAAAAAAATTTTTTTCAACTTTTTTCAATTTTACCCCCTTGGGATATATATTCTACCCACACACATTTGGAACTCTCCTGGGGTACCCTCACACATATTATTCCCTCATTTAGTGGATATTTTCACAAAAAAGTGAAATTTTCAAAAATCCAGAAAATTGGCTGAAAACGACTAAATATCAAGGACTCATTGGGCGAATCGCTCTGGAACTGAAATCGGAACGCTCACTGACATTTCCCCTATCTGAAAGTCTACTAAACGCCGGAAATATGACTAAGTACAAAAATATTTTTTTTTTCAACTTTTTTCAATTTCAACCATGTGGGATATATATTCTACCCACACACATTTGGAACTCTCCTGGGGTACCCTCACACATATTATTGCCTCATTTATTGGATATTTTCACAAAAAAGTGAAATTTTCAAAAATTCAGAAAATTGGCTGAAAACGACTAAATATCATGGACTCATTGGGCGAATCGCTCTGGAACTGAAATCGGAATGTTCACTGACATTTCTCCTATCTGAAAGTCTGATAAATGCGAGAAAAATGACTAAATCCCCCCAAAAATTTTTTTAGCTTTTTTCATTTATACCCCCGTGGGATATATATTCTACGCACACACATTTGGGACTCTCCTGGGGTACCCTCACACATATTATTCCCTCATTTAGTGGATATTTTCACAAAAAAGTGAAATTTTTAAAAATCCAGAAAATTGGCTGAAAGCGTCTAAATATCAAGGACTCATTGGGCGAATCGCTCTGGAACTGAAATCGGAATGCTCACTGACATTTCCCCTATCTGAAAGTCTGATAAACGCCGGAAAAATGACTAAATCCCAAAAAAAAAATGTTTTTAACTTTTTTCAATTTTAACCCTGTGGGATATATATTCTACCCACACACATTTGGAACTCTCCTGGGGTACCCTCACACATATTATTCCCTCATTTAGTGAATATTTTCACAAAAAAGTGAAATTTTCAAAACTTCAGAAAATTGCCTGATAACGACGAAATATCAAAGACTCATTGGGCGAATCGCTCTGGAACTGAAATCAGAACGCTCACTCCCTAGCTCACTCCCTATCTGAAAATCTGATAAACGCTGGAAAAATGACTAGGTGCAAAAAAATTTTTTTTTCAATTTTATCCCCGTGGGATATATATTCTACCCACACATATTTGGAACTCTCCTGGGGTAAACTCACACATATTATTCCCTCATTCAGTGGATATTTTCACAAAAAGTGAAATTTTCAAAAATCCAGAAAATTGGCTGAAAACGACTAAATATCAAGGTCTCATTGGGCGAATCGCTCTGGAACTGAAATCGGAATGCTCACTAACATTTCCCCTATCTGAAAGTCTGATAAACACCGGAAAAATGACTAAGTCCAAAAAAATATTGTTTTCAACTTTTTTCAATTTTACCCCCGTGGGATATAAATTCTACGCACACACATTTGGAACTTTCCTGGGGTAACCTCACACATATTATTCCCTCATTTAGTGGATATTTTCACAAAAAAGTGAAATTTTCAAAAATTCAGAAAATTGCGTGACAACGACGAAATATCAAGAACTCATTGGGCGAATCGCTCTGGAACTGAAATCAGAACGCTCACTCCCTAGCTCACTCCCTATCTGAAAGTCTGATAAACGCCGGAAAAATGACTAAGTACAAAAAAATTTTTTTTTCTATTTTACCCCCGTGGGATATATATTCTACCCACACACATTTGGAACTCTCCTCGGGTACCCTCACACATATTATTCCCTCATTTAGTGGATATTTTCACAAAGAAGTAAAATTTTCATAAATCCAGAAAATTTGCTGAAAACGACTAAATATGAAGGACTCATTGGGCGAATCGCTCTAGAACTTAAATCGGAACGCTCACTGACATTTCCCCTTTCTGAAAGTCTGATAAGCGCCGGAAAAATGACTAAGTCCAAAAATTTTTTTTTTTCAATTTTACCCCCGTGGGATATATATTCTACAGACACACATTTGGAACTCTCCTGGTACCCTCACACATATTATTCCTTCATTTAGTGGATATTTTCACAAAAAAAGTGAAATTTTCAAAAATCCAGAAAATTGGCTGAAAACGACTAAATATCAAGGACTCATTGGGCGAATCGCTCTGGAACTGAAATCAGAATGCTCACTCCCTAGCTCACTCCCTATCTGAAAGTCTGATAAACGCCGGAAAAATGACGAAGTCCAAAATAATTTTTTTTTAAACTTTTTTCAATTTTAAATCTGTGATATATATATTCTACCCACACACATTTGGAACTCTCCTGGGGTACTCTCACACATACTATTCCCTCATTTAGTGGATATTTTCACAAAAAAGTGAAATTTTCAAAAATCCAGAAAATTCGCTGAAAACGACTAAATATCAAGGACTCATTGGGCGAATCACTCTGGAACTGAAATCGGAACGCTCACTGACATTTCCCCAATCTGAAAGTCTGATAAACGCCGGAAAAATGACTAAGTCCAAAAAAAAAATTTTTTCAACTTTTTTCAATTTTACCCCCCGTCTGATATATATTCTACCCACGCACATTTGGAACTCTACTGGGGTACCCTCACACATATTATTCCCTCATTTAGTGGATATTTTCACAAAAAAGTAAAATTTTCAAAAATCCAGAAGATTTGCTGAAAACGACTAAATATCAAGGACTCATGGGGCGAATCGCTCTGGTACTGATATCGGAATGTTCACTGACATTTCCCCTATCTGAAAGTCTGATAAACGCCGGAAAAATGACTAAGTGCAAAAAAAAAAATTTTTCAACTTTTTTCAATTTTACCCCCGTGGGATATATATTCTACCCACACACATTTGGAACTCTCCTGGGGTACCCTCACACATATTATTCCCTCATTTAGTGGAGATTTTCACAAAAAAGTGAAATTTTCAAAAATCCAGAAAATTGGCTGAAAATGACTAAATTTCAAGGACTCATTGGGCGAATCTCTCTGGAACTGAAATCGGAACGCTCACTGACATTTCCCCTATCTGAAAGTCTTATAAACGCTGGAAAAATGACTAAGTCCAAAAAAAAATTTTTTTCAACTTTTTTCAATTTTACCCCCGTGGGATATATATTCTACCCACACACATTTGGAACTGTCCTGGGGTACCCTCACACATATGATTCCCTCATTTAGTGGATATTTTCACAAAAAAGTAAAATTTTCAAAAATCCAGAAAATTGGCCGAAAACGACTAAATATCAAGGACTCATTGGGCGAATCGCTCTGGAACTGAATTCGGAACGCTCACTGACATTTCCCCTATCTAAAAGTCTGATAAGCGCCGGAAAAATGACTAAGTCCAAAAAATTTTTTTTTTCAATTTTACCCCCGTGGGATATATATTCTACCCACACACATTTGGAACTCTCCTGGGGTACCCTCACACATATTATTCCCTCATTTAGTGGATATTTTCACAAAAAAGTAAAATTTTCAAAAATCCAGAAAATTGGCTGAAAACGACTAAATATCAAGGACTCATTGGGCGTATCGCTCCAGAACTGAAATCGGAACGCTCACTGACATTTCCTCTCTCTGAAAGACTGATAAGCGCCGGAAAAATGACTAAGTCCAAAAAATTTTTTTTTCCAATTTTACCCCCGTGGGATATATATTCTACCTACACACATTTGGAACTCTCCTGGGGTACCCTCACACATATTATTCCCTCATTTAGTGGATATTTTCACAAAAAAGTGAAATTTTAAAAAATCCAGAAAATTCGCTGAAAACGACTAAATATGGAATCATTGGGCGAATCGCTCTGGAACTGAAATCGGAACGCTCACTGACATTTCCCCTATCTGAAAGTCTGATAAGCGCCGGAAAAATTACTAAGTCCAAAAAATTTTTTTTTTTTATTTTACCCCCGTGGGATATATATTCTACCCACACACATTTGGAACTCTCCTGGGGTACCCTCACACATATTATTCCCTCATTTAGTGGATATTTTCACAAAAAAATAAAATTTTCAAAAATCCAGAAAATTGGCTGAAAACGACTAAATATCAAGGACTCATTGGGCGAATCGCTCCGGAACTGAAATCGGAACGCTCACTGACATTTCCTCTATCTTAAAGTCTGATAAGCGCCGGAAAAATGACTAAGTCCAAAAAAATTTTTTTTTCATTTTTTTTCAATTTTACCCCCGTGGGATATATATTCTACCCACACACATTTGGAACTCTCCTGAGGTACCCTCACACATTTTATTCCCTCATTTAGTGGATATTTTCACAAAAAAGAACGCTCACTCCCTTGCTCACTCCCTATCTGAAAATCTGATAAATGCCGGAAAAATGACTAAGTAAAAAAAAAAAATTTTTTCAACTTTTTTCAATTTTAACCCTGTGGAATATATATTCTACCAACACACATTTGGAACTCTCCTGGGGTACCCTCACACATATTATTCCCTCATTTAGTGGATATTTTCACAAAAAAGTGAAATTTTCAAAAATCCAGAAAATTGGCTGAAAACTACTAACTATCAAGGACTAATTGGGCGAATCGCTCTGGAACTGAAATCACAACGCTCACTGACATTTCCCCTTTCTGAAAGTCTGATAAACGGCAGAAAAATGACTGTCAAAAAAAAATTTTTTCAACTGTTTTCAATTTTACCCCCCTCTGATATATATTCTACCCACACACATTTGGAACTCTCCTGGGGTACCCTCACACATATTATTTCCTCATTTAGTGGATATTTTCAAAAAAAAGTGAAATTTTCAAAAATTCAGAAAATTGCCTGACAATGACGAAATATCAATGATTCATTGGGCGAATCGCTCTGGAACTGAAATCAGAACACGCACTGACATTTCCCCTATCTGAAAGTCTGATAAACGCCCGAAAAATGACTATGTCAAAAAAAAATTTTTTTTAAACTTTTTTCAATTTTAACCCTGTGGAATATATATTCTACCAACACACATTTGGAACTCTCCTGGGGTACCCTCACACATATTATTCCCTCATTTAGTGGATATTTTCACAAAAAAGTGAAATTTTCAAAAATCCAGAAAATTGGCTGAAAACTACTAACTATCAAGGACTCATTGGGCGAATCGCTCTGGAACTGAAATCGGAACACTCACTGACATTTCCCCTTTCTGAAAGTCTGATAAACGGCAGAAAATGACTAAGTCCAAAAAAAAAATTTTTCAACTTTTTTCAATTTTACCCCCGTGGGGTATACATTCTACCCACACACATTTGGAACTCTCCTGGGGTACCCTCACACATATTATTCCCTCATTTAGTAGGTATTTTCCCAAAAAAGTGAAATTTTCAAAAATCCAGAAAATTGGCAGAAAATGACTAAATATCAAGGACTCATTGGGCGAATAGCTCTGGATCTGAAATCGGAACGCTCACTCCCTAGCTCACTCCCTCTCTGAAAGCCTGATAAACACCGGAAAAATGACTAAGTACCAAAAATAATTTTTTTCAACTTTTTTCAATTTTAATCCTGTTTGATATATATTCCACCCACACACATTTGGAACTCTCCTGGGGTATCCTCACACATATTATTCCCTCATTTAGTGGATATTTTCACAAAAAAGTGAAATTTTCAAAAATCCAGAAAATTGACTGAAAATGACTAAATATCAAGGACTCATTGGAGGAATCGCTCTGGAACTGAAATCAGAACGAACACTGACATTTCCCCTATCTGAAAGTCTGATAAATGGCGGAAAAATGACTAAGTCCAAAAAAAAATTTTTTTCAACTTTTTTCAATTTTACCCCCGTGGGATATATATTCTACCCACACACATTTGGAACTCCCCTGGGGTACCCTCACACATATTATTCCCTCATTAAGTGGATATTTTCACAAAAAAGTGAAATTTTAAAAAATTCAGAAAATTGCCTGACAACGACGAAATATCAAGGACTCATTGGGCGAATCGCTCTGGAACTGAAATCAGAATGCTCACTCCCTAGCTCACTCCCTATCTGAAAGTCTGATAAACGCCGGAGAAATGACTAAGTCAAAAAAAATATTTTTTTCAACTTTTTTCAATTTTACCCCCCGTCTGATATATATACTACCCATACACATTTGGAACTCTCCTGGCGTACCCTCACACATATTATTCCCTCATTTAGTGGATATTTTCACAAAAAAGTGAAATTTTCAAAAATCCAGAAAATTGGCTGAAAACTACTAACTATCAAGGACTCATTGGGCGAATCGCTCTGGAACTGAAATCGGAACACTCACTGACATTTCCCCTTTCTGAAAGTCTGATAAACGGCAGAAAAATGACTAAGTCCAAAAAAAAAATTTTTCAACTTTTTTCAATTTTACCCCCGTGGGGTATACATTCTACCCACACACATTTGGAACTCTCCTGGGTATCCTCACACATATTATTCCCTCATTTAGTGGATATTTTCACAAAAAAGTGAAATTTTCAAAAATCCAGAAAATTGACTGAAAATGACTAAATATCAAGGACTCATTGGGGGAATCGCTCTGGAACTGAAATCAGAACGAACACTGACATTTCCCCTATCTGAAAGTCTGATAAATGGCGGAAAAATGACTAAGTCCAAAAAAAAATTTTTTTAAACTTTTTTCAATTTTACCCCCGTGGGATATATATTTACCCACACACATTTGGAACTCTCCTGGGGTACCCTCACACATATTATTCCCTCATTTAGTGGATATTTTCACAAAAAAGTGAAATTTTAAAAAATGCAGAAAATTGCCTGACAACGACGAAATATCAAGGACTCATTGGGCGAATCGCTCCGGAACTGAAATCAGAACGCTCACTCCCTAGCTCACTCCCTAACTGAAAGTCTGATAAATGGCGGAAAAATGACTAAGTCCAAAAAAAAATTTTTTTTCAACTTTTTTCAATTTTACCCCCCGTCTGATAAATATTCTACCCATACACATTTGGAACTCTCCTGGCGTATCCTCACACATATTATTCCCTCATTTAGTGGATATTTTCCCAAAAAAGTGAAATTTTCAAAAATCCAGAAAATTCGCTGAAAACGACTAAATTTCAAGGACTCATTGGGCGAATCGCTCTGGAACTGAAATCGGAACGCTCACTGACATTTCTCCTATCTGAAAGTCTGATAAGCGCCGGAAAAATTGCTAAGTCCAAAAAATTTTTTTTTTCAAGTTTACCCCCGTGGGATATATATTCTACCCACACACATTTGGAACTCTCCTGGGGTACCCTCACACATATTATTCCCTCATTTAGTGGATATTTTCACAAAAAAGTTACATTTTCAAAAATTCTGAAAATTGCCTGAAAACGATGAAATATCAAGGACTCGTTGGGCGAATCGCTCTGGAACTGAAATCGGAACGCTCACTGACATTTCCCCTATCTGAAAGTCTGATAAACGCCGGAAAAATTACTAAGTACAAAAAAAAAATTTTTTTTAACTTTTTTCAATTTTAACCCTGTGGGATATATATTCTACCCACACACATTTGGAACTCTCCCGAGGTACCCTCACACATATTATTCCCTCATTTAGAGAATATTTTCACAAAAAAGTGAAATTTTCAAAAATTCTGAAAATTGACTGAAAACGACGAAATATCAAGGACTCATTGGGCAAATCGCTCTGGAACTGAAATCGAAACGCTCACTGACATTTGCCCTATCTGAAAGTCTGATAAACACCAGAAAAATGACTAAGTACAAAAAAAAAAATTTTTTTACTTTTTTCAATTTTACCCCCGTGGGATATATATTCTACCCACACACATTTGGAACTCTCCTGGGGTACCCTCACACATATTATTCCCTCATTTAGTGGATATTTTCACAAAAAAGTGAAATTTTCAAAAATTCTGAAAATTTCCTGAAAATGACGAAATATCAAGGACTCATCCGCCGAATCGCTCTGGAACTGAAATCGGAACGCTCACTGACATTTCCCCTATCTGAAAGTCTGATAAATGCCGAAAAAAAGACTTAAGTCCAAAAAAAAATTTTTTCAACTTTTTTCAATTTTACCCCCTTGGGATATATATTCTACCCACACACATTTGGAACTCTCCTGGGGTACCCTCACACATATTATTCCCTCATTTAGTGGATATTTTCACAAAAAAGTGAAATTTTAAAAAATTCAGAAAATTGCCTGACAACGACGAAATATCAAGGACTCATTGGGCGAATCGCTCTGGAACTGAAATCAGAACGCTCACTCCCTAGCTCACTCCCTATCTGAAAGTCTGATAAACGCCGGAGAAATGACTAAGTAAAAAAAAATATTTTTTTCAATTTTACCCCCCGTCTGATATATATTCTACCCATACACATTTGGAACTCTCCTAGCGTACCCTCACACATATTATTCCCTCATTTAGTGGATATTTTCACAAAAAAGTGAAATTTTCAAAAATCCAGAAAATTGGCTGAAAACTACTAACTATCAAGGACTCATTGGGCAAATCGCTCTGGAACTGAAATCGGAACACTCACTGACATTTCCCCTTTCTGAAAGTCTGATAAACGGCAGAAAAATGACTAAGTCCAAAAAAAAAATTTTTCAACTTTTTTCAATTTTACCCCCGTGGGGTATACATTCTACCCACACACAGTTGGAACTCTCCTGGGGTATCCTCACACATATTATTCCCTCATTTAGTGGATATTTTCACAAAAAAGTGAAATTTTCAAAAATCCAGAAAATTGACTGAAAATGACTAAATATCAAGGACTCATTGGGGGAATCGCTCTGGAACTGAAATCAGAACGCTCACTGACATTTCCCCTATCTGAAAGTCTGATAAATGGCGGAAAAATGACTAAGTCCAAAAAAAAATTTTTTTCAACTTTTTTCAATTTTACCCCCGTGGGATATATATTCTACCCACACACATTTGGAACTCTCCTGGGGTACCCTCACACATATTATTCCCTCATTTAGTGGATATTTTCACAAAAAAGTGAAATTTTAAAAAATTCAGAAAATTGCCTGACAACGACGAAATATCAAGGACTCATTGGGCGAATCGCTCTGGAACTGAAATCAGAACGCTCACTCCCTAGCTCACTCCCTAACTGAAAGTCTGATAAACGCCGGAGAAATGACTAAGTCAAAAAAAAATTTTTTTTCAACTTTTTTCAATTTTACCCCCCGTCTGATAAATATTCTACCCATACACATTTGGAACTCTCCTGGCGTACCCTCACACATATTATTCCCTCATTTAGTGGATATTTTCACAAAAAAGTGAAATTTTCAAAAATCCAGAAAATACGCTGAAAACGACTAAATTTCAAGGACTCATTGGGCGAATCGCTCTGGAACTGAAATCGGAACGCTCACTGACATTTCTCCTATCTGAAAGTCTGATAAGCGGCGGAAAAATTGCTAAGTCCAAAAAATTTTTTTTTTCAAGTTTACCCCCGTGGGATATATATTCTACCCACACACATTTGGAACTCTCCTGGGGTACCCTCACACATATTATTCCCTCATTTAGTGGATATTTTCACAAAAAAGTGAAATTTTCAAAAATTCTGAAAATTGCCTGAAAACGACGAAATATCAAGGACTCATTGGGGGAATCGCTCTGGAACTGAAATCGGAACGATCACTGACATTTGCCCTATCTGAAAGTCTGATAAACGCCGGAAAAATGACTAAGTCCAAAAAAAAAATGTTTTCAACTTTTTTCAATTTTACCTCCGTGGGATATATATTCTACCCACACACATTTGGAACTCTCCTGGGGTACCCTCACACATATTATTCCCTCATTTAGTGGATATTTTCACAAAAAAGTGAAATTTTCAAAAATTCTGAAAATTTCCTGAAAATGACGAAATATCAAGGACTCATCCGCCGAATCGCTCTGGAACTGAAATCGGAACGCTCACTGACATTTCCCCTATCTGAAAGTCTGATAAACGCCGAAAAAAAGACTTAAGTCCAAAAAAAAAATTTTTCAACTTTTTTCAATTTTACCCCCGTGGGATATATATTCTACCCACACACATTTGCAACTCTCCTGGGGTACCCTCACACATATTATTCCCTCATTTAGTGGATATTTTCACAAAAAAGTGAAATTTTCAAAAATTCTGAAAATTGACTGAAAACAACGAAATATCAAGGTCTCATTGGGTGAATCGCTCTGGAACTGAAATCGGAACGCTCACTGACATTTGCACTATCTGAAAGTCTGATAAACGCCGGAAAAATGACTAAGTCCAAAAAAGAAATTTTTTTAACTTTTTTCAATTTTACCCCCGTGGGATATATATTCTACCCACACACATTTGGAACTCTCCCGAGGTACCCTCACACATATTATTCCCTCATTTAGTGAATATTTTCACAAAAAAGTGAAATTTTCAAAAATTCTGAAAATTGACTGAAAACGACGAAATATCAAGGTCTCATTGGGCGAATCGCTCTGGAACTGAAATCGGAACGATCACTGACATTTGCCCTATCTGAAAGTCTGATAAACGCCGGAAAAATGACTAAGTCCAAAAAAAAAATGTTTTCAACTTTTTTCAATTAAACCCCCGTGGGATATATATTCTACCCACACACATTTGGAACTCTCCTGGGGTACCCTCACACATATTATTCCCTCATTTAGTGGATATTTTCACAAAAAAGTGAAATTTTCAAATATTCAGAAAATTGCCTGAAAACGACGAAATATCAAGGACTCGTTGGGCGAATCGCCTGGAACTGAAATCGGAACGCTCACTGACATTTCCCCTATCTGAAAGTCTGATAAACGCCGGAAAAATGACTATGTACAAAAAAAAAAAATTTTTTTACTTTTTTCAATTTTAACCCTGTGGGATATATATTCTACCCACACACATTTGGAACTCTCCTGGGGTACCCTCACACATATTATTCCCTCATTTAGTGGATATTTTCACAAAAAAGTGAAATTTTCAAAAAATCCAGAAAATTGGCTGAAAATGACTAAATGTCTAAGACTCATTGGGCGAATCGCTCTGGAACTGAAATCGGAAAGCTCACTGACATTTCCCCTATCTGAAAGTCTGATAAACGCCGGAAAAATGACTAAGTCCAAGAAAAAAATCTTTTCAACTTTTTTCAATTTTACCCCCGTGGGATATATATTCTACCCACACACATTTGGAACTCTCCTGGGGTACCCTCACACATATTATTCCCTCATTTAGTGGATATTTTCACAAAAAAGTGAAATTTTCAAAAAATCCAGAAAATTGGCTGAAAACGACTAAATATCAAGGACTCATTGGGCGAATCACTCTGGAACTGAAATCGTAACGCTCACTCACATTTCCCCTATCTGAATGTCTGATAAATCGCCGGAAAAATGAATAAGTCCAAGAAAAAAATTTTTTCAACTTTTTTCAATTTTACCCCCGTGGGATATATATTCTACCCACACACATTTGGAACTCTCCTGGGGTACCCTCACACATAGTATTCCCTCATTTAGTGGATATTTTCACAAAAAAGTGAAATTTTTAAAAATCCAGAAAATTTGCTGAAAACGACTAAATATCAAGGACTCATTGGGCGAATCGCTCTGGAACTGAAATCGGAACACTCACTGACATTTGCCCTAACTGAAAGTCTGATAAACGCCGGAAAAATGACTAAGTCCAAGAAAAAAATTTTTTCAACTTTTTTCAATTTTACCCCCGTGGGATATATATTCTACCCACACACATTTGGAACTCTCCTGGGGTACCCTCACACATATTATTCCCTCATTTAGTGTATATTTTCACAAAAAAGTGAAATTTTCAAAAAATCCAGAAAATTGGCTGAAAACGACTAAATATCAAGGACTCATTGGGCGAATCGCTCTGGAACTGAAATCGGAACGCTCACTGACATTTGCCCTAACTGAAAGTATGATAAACGCCGGAAAAATGACTAAGTCCAAAAGAAAATTTTTTTAATTTTTTTCAATTTTACCCCCGTGGGATTTATATTCTACCCACACACATTTGGAACTCTCCTGGGGTACCCTCACACATATTATTCCCTCATTTAGTGGATATTTTCACAAAAAAGTGAAATTTTCAAAAAATCCAGAAAATTGGCTGAAAACGACTAAATATCAAGGACTCATTGGGCGAATCACTCTGGAACGGAAATCGTAACGCTCACTCACATTTCCCCTATCTGAATGTCTGATAAATCGCCGGAAAAATGAATAAGTCCAAGAAAAAAATTTTTTCAACTTTTTTCAATTTTACCCCCGTGGGATATATATTCTACCCACACACATTTGGAACTCTCCTGGGGTACCCTCTCACATATTATTCCCTCATTTAGTGATTATTTTCACAAAAAAGTGAAATTTTAAAAAATCCAGAAAATTGGCTGAAAACGACTAAATATCAAGGACCCATTGGGCGAATCGCTCTGGAACTGAAATCGGAATGCTCACTCACATTTCCCCTATCTGAAAGTCTGATAAACGCCGGAAAAATGACTAATTCCAAGAAAAATTTTTTTTTCAATTTTTTTCAATTTTAACCCCGTGGGATATATTTTCTACCCACACACATTTGGAACTCTCCTGGGGTACCCTCACACATAGTATTCCCTCATTTAGTGGATATTTTCACAAAAAAGTGAAATTTTTAAAAATCCAGAAAATTGGCTGAAAACGACTAAATATCAAGGACTCATTGGGCGAATCGCTCTGGAACTGAAATCGGAACGCTCACTGACATTTGCCCTAACTGAAAGTCTGATAAACGCCGGAAAAATGACTAAGTCCAAGAAAAAATTTTTTTCAACTTTTTTCAATTTTACCCCCGTGGGATATATATTCTACCCACACACATTTGGAACTCTCCTGGGGTACCCTCACACATATTATTCCCTCATTTAGTGTATATTTTCACAAAAAAGTGAAATTTTCAAAAAATCCAGAAAATTGGCTGAAAACGACTAAATATCAAGGACTCATTGGGCGAATCGCTCTGGAACAGAATTCGGAACGCTCACTCATATTTCGCCTATCTGAAAGTCTGGTAAATGCCGGAAAAATGACTAAGTCCAAGAAAAAAATGTTTTCAACTTTTTTCAATTTTACCCCCGTGGGATATATATTCTACCCACACACATTTGGAACCCTCCTGGGGTACCCTCACACATATTATTCCCTCATTTAGTGGATATTTTCACCTAAAAGTGAAATTTTCAAAAAATCCAGAAAATTGGCTGAAAACGACTAAATATCAAGGACTCATTGGGCGAATCGCTCTGGAGCTGAAATCGGAACGATCACTCACATTTCCCCTATCTGAATGTCTGATAAACGCCGGAAAAATGAATAAGTCCAAGAAAAAATTTTTTTCAACTTTTTTCAATTTTACCCCCGTGGGATATATATTCTACCCACACACATTTTAACTCTCCTGGGGTACCCTTACACATATTATTCCTTCATTTAGTGGATATTTACATAAAAAAGTGAAATTTTAAAAAATCCATAAAATTGGCTGAAAACGACTAAATATCAAGGACTCATTGGGCGAATCGCTCTGGAACTGAAATCGGAATTCTCACTCACATTTCCCCTATCTGATAGTGTGATAAACGCCGGAAAAATGACAAAGTCCAAGAAAAAAATTTTTTCAACTTTTTTCAATTTTACCCCCGTGGGATATATATTCTACCCACACACATTTGGAACTCTCCTGGGGTACCCTCACACATATTATTCCCTCATTTAGTGGATATTTTCACAAAAAAGTGAAATTTTCAAAAAATCCAGAAAATTGGCTGAAAACGACTAAATATCAAAGACTCATTGGGCGAATCGTTCTGGAACTGAAATCGGAACACTCACTGACATTTGCCCTAACTGAAAGTCTGATAAACGCCGGAAAAAGGACTAAGTCCAAAAAAATTTTTTTTTCAATTTTTTTCAATTTTACCCCCGTGGGATATATATTCTACCCACACACATTTGGAACTCTCCTGGGGTACCCTCACACATAGTATTCCCTCATTTAGTGGATATTTTCACAAAAAAGTGAAATTTTTAAAAATCCAGAAAATTGGCTGAAAACGCCTAAATATCAAGGACTCATTGGGCGAATCGCTCTGGAACAGAATTCGGAACGCTCACTCACATTTCGCCTATCTGAAAGCCTGGTAAATGCCGGAAAAATGACTAAGTCCAAGAAAAAAATGTTTTCAACTTTTTTCAATTTTACCCCCGTGGGATATATATTCTACCCACACACATTTGGAACCCTCCTGGGGTACCCTCACACATATTATTCCCTCATTTAGTGGATATTTTCACCTAAAAATGGAATTTTCAAAAAATCCAGAAAATTGGCTGAAAATGACTAAATATCAAAGACTCATTGGGCGAATCGCTCTGGAACTGAAATCGGAACGCTCACTCACATTTCCCCTATCTGAAAGTCTGATAAACGCCGGAAAAATGACTAAGTCCAAGAAAAATTTTTTTTCAACTTTTTTCAATTTTACCCCCGTGGTATATATATTCTACCCACACACATTTGGAACCCTCCTGGGGTACCCTCACACATATTATTCCCTCATTTAGTGGATATTTTCACAAAAAAGTGAAATTTTCAAAAAATCCAGAAAATTGGCTGAAAATGACTAAATATCAAGGACTCATTGGGCGAATCGCTCTGGAACTGAAATCGGAACGCTCACTCACATTTCCCCTATCTGAAAGTCTGATAAATGCCGGAAAAATGACTAAGTCCAAAAAAAAATTTTTTTCAACTTTTTTAATTTTACCCCCGTAGGATATATATTTTACCCACACACATTTGGAACTCTCCTGGGGTACCCTCACACATATTATTTCCTCATTTAGTGGATATTTTTACAAAAAAGTGATATTTTCAAAAAATCCAAAAAATTGGCTGAAAACGACTAAATATCAAGGACTCATTGGGCGAATCGCTCTGGAACTGAAATCGGAACGCTCACTGACATTTGCCCTAAATGAAAGTCTGATAAACGCCGGAAAAATGACTAAGTCCAAAAAAAAAATGTTTTCAACTTTTTTCAATTTTACCCCCGTGGGATATATATTCTACCCACACACATTTGGAACTCTCCTGGGGTACCCTCACACATATTATTCCCTCATTTAGTGGATATTTTCACAAAAAAGTGAAATTTTAAAAAATCCAGAAAATTGGCTGAAAACGACTAAATATCAAGGACTCATGGGGCGAAACGCTCTGGAACTGAAATCGGAACACTCACTGACATTTCCCCTCTCTGAAAGTCTGATAAAAACCGGAAAAATAACTAAGTCCAAAAAAAATTTTTTTTCAACTTTTTTCAATTTTACCCCGTGGGATATATATTCTACCCACACACATTTGGAACTCTCCTGGGGTACCCTCACACATATTATTCCCTCATTTAGTGGATATTTTCACAAAAAAGTGAAATTTTCAAAAAATCCAGAAAATTGGCTGAAAATGACTAAATATCAAAGATTCATTGGGCGAATCGCTCTGGAACTGAAATCGGAAAGCTCACTGACATTTCCCCTATCTGAAAGTCTGATAAACGCCGGAAAAATGACTAAGTCGAAAAAAAAAAAATTTTCACCTTTTTTCAATTTTACCCCCGTGGGATATATATTCTACCCACACACATTTGGAACTCTCCTGGGGTACCCTCACACATATTATTCCCTCATTTAGTCGATATTTTCACAAAAAAGTGAAATTTTCAAAAATCCAGGAAATTGGCTGAAAACGACTAAATATCAAGGACTCATTGGGCGAATCGCTCTGGAACTGAAATCGGAACGCTCACTGACATTTGCCCTATCTGAAAGTCTGATAAACGCCGGAAAAATGACTAAGTCCAAGAAAAAATTTTTTTCTACTTTTATGAATTTCACCCCTGTGGGATATATATTCTACCCACACACATTTGGAACTCTCCTGGGGTACCCTCACACATATTATTCCCTCATTTAGTGGATATTTTCACCTAAAAATGAAATTTTCAAAAAATCCAGAAAATTGGCTGAAAATGACTAAATATCAAAGATTCATTGGGCGAATCGCTCTGGAACTGAAATCGGAAAGCTCACTGACATTTCCCCTATCTGAAAGTCTGATAAACGCCGGAAAAATGACTAAGTCCAAGAAAAAATTTTTTTCAACTTTTATGAATTTTACCCCTGTGGGATATATATTCTACCCACACACATTTGGAACTCTCCTGGGGTACCCTCACACATAGTATTCCCTCATTTAGTGGATATTTTCACAAAAAAGTGAAATTTTTAAAAATCCAGAAAATTGGCTGAAAACGCCTAAATATCAAGGACTCATTGGGCGAATCGCTCTGGAACAGAATTCGGAACGCTCACTCACATTTCGCCTATCTGAAAGTCTGGTAAATGCCGGAAAAATGACTAAGTCCAAGAAAAAAATGTTTTCAACTTTTTTCAATTTTACCCCCGTGGGATATATATTCTACCCACACACATTTGGAACCCTCCTGGGGTACCCTCACACATATTATTCCCTCATTTAGTGGATATTTTCACCTAAAAATGAAATTTTCAAAAAATCCAGAAAATTGGCTGAAAATGACTAAATATCAAAGACTCATTGGGCGAATCGCTCTGGAACTGAAATCGGAAAGCTCACTGACATTTCCCCTATCTGAAAGTCTGATAAACGCCGGAAAAATGACTAAGTCGAAAAAAAAAAAATTTTCACCTTTTTTCAATTTTACCCCCGTGGGATATATATTCTACCCACACACATTTGGAACTCTCCTGGGGTACCCTCACACATATTATTCCCTCATTTAGTCGATATTTTCACAAAAAAGTGAAATTTTCAAAAATCCAGGAAATTGGCTGAAAACGACTAAATATCAAGGACTCATTGGGCGAATCGCTCTGGAACTGAAATCGGAACGCTCACTGACATTTGCCCTATCTGAAAGTCTGATAAACGCCGGAAAAATGACTAAGTCCAAGAAAAAAATTTTTTCTACTTTTATGAATTTCACCCCTGTGGGATATATATTCTACCCACACACATTTGGAACTCTCCTGGGGTACCCTCACACATATTATTCCCTCATTTAGTGGATATTTTCACCTAAAAATGAAATTTTCAAAAAATCCAGAAAATTGGCTGAAAATGACTAAATATCAAAGATTCATTGGGCGAATCGCTCTGGAACTGAAATCGGAAAGCTCACTGACATTTCCCCTATCTGAAAGTCTGATAAACGCCGGAAAAATGACTAAGTCCAAGAAAAATTTTTTTTCAACTTTTATGAATTTTACCCCTGTGGGATATATATTCTACCCACACACATTTGGAACTCTCCTGGGGTACCCTCACACATAGTATTCCCTCATTTAGTGGATATTTTCACAAAAAAGTGAAATTTTTAAAAATCCAGAAAATTGGCTGAAAACGCCTAAATATCAAGGACTCATTGGGCGAATCGCTCTGGAACAGAATTCGGAACGCTCACTCACATTTCGCCTATCTGAAAGTCTGGTAAATGCCGGAAAAATGACTAAGTCCAAGAAAAAAATGTTTTCAACTTTTTTCAATTTTACCCCCATGGGATATATATTCTACCCACACACATTTGGAACCCTCCTGGGGTACCCTCACACATATTATTCCCTCATTTAGTGGATATTTTCACCTAAAAATGAAATTTTCAAAAAATCCAGAAAATTGGCTGAAAATGACTAAATATCAAAGACTCATTGGGCGAATCGCTCTGGAACTGAAATCGGAACGCTCACTCACATTTCCCCTATCTGAAAGTCTGATAAACGCCGGAAAAATGACTAAGTCCAAGAAAAAATTTTTTTCAACTTTTTTCAATTTTACCCCCGTGGTATATATATTCTACCCACACACATTTGGAACCCTCCTGGGGTACCCTCACACATATTATTCCCTCATTTAGTGGATATTTTCACAAAAAAGTGAAATTTTCAAAAAATCCAGAAAATTGGCTGAAAATGACTAAATATCAAGGACTCATTGGGCGAATCGCTCTGGAACTGAAATCGGAACGCTCACTCACATTTCCCCTATCTGAAAGTCTGATAAATGCCGGAAAAATGACTAAGTCCAAAAAAAAATTTTTTTCAACTTTTTTAATTTTACCCCCGTAGGATATATATTTTACCCACACACATTTGGAACTCTCCTGGGGTACCCTCACACATATTATTTCCTCATTTAGTGGATATTTTTACAAAAAAGTGATATTTTCAAAAAATCCAAAAAATTGGCTGAAAACGACTAAATATCAAGGACTCATTGGGCGAATCGCTCTGGAACTGAAATCGGAACGCTCACTGACATTTGCCCTAAATGAAAGTCTGATAAACGCCGGAAAAATGACTAAGTCCAAAAAAAAAATGTTTTCAACTTTTTTCAATTTTACCCCCGTGGGATATATATTCTACCCACACACATTTGGAACTCTCCTGGGGTACCCTCACACATATTATTCCCTCATTTAGTGGATATTTTCACAAAAAAGTGAAATTTTAAAAAATCCAGAAAATTGGCTGAAAACGACTAAATATCAAGGACTCATGGGGCGAAACGCTCTGGAACTGAAATCGGAACACTCACTGACATTTCCCCTCTCTGAAAGTCTGATAAAAACCGGAAAAATAACTAAGTCCAAAAAAAATTTTTTTTCAACTTTTTTCAATTTTACCCCGTGGGATATATATTCTACCCACACACATTTGGAACTCTCCTGGGGTACCCTCACACATATTATTCCCTCATTTAGTGGATATTTTCACAAAAAAGTGAAATTTTCAAAAAATCCAGAAAATTGGCTGAAAATGACTAAATATCAAAGATTCATTGGGCGAATCGCTCTGGAACTGAAATCGGAAAGCTCACTGACATTTCCCCTATCTGAAAGTCTGATAAACGCCGGAAAAATGACTAAGTCGAAAAAAAAAAAATTTTCACCTTTTTTCAATTTTACCCCCGTGGGATATATATTCTACCCACACACATTTGGAACTCTCCTGGGGTACCCTCACACATATTATTCCCTCATTTAGTCGATATTTTCACAAAAAAGTGAAATTTTCAAAAATCCAGGAAATTGGCTGAAAACGACTAAATATCAAGGACTCATTGGGCGAATCGCTCTGGAACTGAAATCGGAACGCTCACTGACATTTGCCCTATCTGAAAGTCTGATAAACGCCGGAAAAATGACTAAGTCCAAGAAAAAATTTTTTTCTACTTTTATGAATTTCACCCCTGTGGGATATATATTCTACCCACACACATTTGGAACTCTCCTGGGGTACCCTCACACATATTATTCCCTCATTTAGTGGATATTTTCACCTAAAAATGAAATTTTCAAAAAATCCAGAAAATTGGCTGAAAATGACTAAATATCAAAGATTCATTGGGCGAATCGCTCTGGAACTGAAATCGGAAAGCTCACTGACATTTCCCCTATCTGAAAGTCTGATAAACGCCGGAAAAATGACTAAGTCCAAGAAAAAATTTTTTTCAACTTTTATGAATTTTACCCCTGTGGGATATATATTCTACCCACACACATTTGGAACTCTCCTGGGGTACCCTCACACATAGTATTCCCTCATTTAGTGGATATTTTCACAAAAAAGTGAAATTTTTAAAAATCCAGAAAATTGGCTGAAAACGCCTAAATATCAAGGACTCATTGGGCGAATCGCTCTGGAACAGAATTCGGAACGCTCACTCACATTTCGCCTATCTGAAAGTCTGGTAAATGCCGGAAAAATGACTAAGTCCAAGAAAAAAATGTTTTCAACTTTTTTCAATTTTACCCCCGTGGGATATATATTCTACCCACACACATTTGGAACCCTCCTGGGGTACCCTCACACATATTATTCCCTCATTTAGTGGATATTTTCACCTAAAAATGAAATTTTCAAAAAATCCAGAAAATTGGCTGAAAATGACTAAATATCAAAGACTCATTGGGCGAATCGCTCTGGAACTGAAATCGGAAAGCTCACTGACATTTCCCCTATCTGAAAGTCTGATAAACGCCGGAAAAATGACTAAGTCGAAAAAAAAAAAATTTTCACCTTTTTTCAATTTTACCCCCGTGGGATATATATTCTACCCACACACATTTGGAACTCTCCTGGGGTACCCTCACACATATTATTCCCTCATTTAGTCGATATTTTCACAAAAAAGTGAAATTTTCAAAAATCCAGGAAATTGGCTGAAAACGACTAAATATCAAGGACTCATTGGGCGAATCGCTCTGGAACTGAAATCGGAACGCTCACTGACATTTGCCCTATCTGAAAGTCTGATAAACGCCGGAAAAATGACTAAGTCCAAGAAAAAAATTTTTTCTACTTTTATGAATTTCACCCCTGTGGGATATATATTCTACCCACACACATTTGGAACTCTCCTGGGGTACCCTCACACATATTATTCCCTCATTTAGTGGATATTTTCACCTAAAAATGAAATTTTCAAAAAATCCAGAAAATTGGCTGAAAATGACTAAATATCAAAGATTCATTGGGCGAATCGCTCTGGAACTGAAATCGGAAAGCTCACTGACATTTCCCCTATCTGAAAGTCTGATAAACGCCGGAAAAATGACTAAGTCCAAGAAAAATTTTTTTTCAACTTTTATGAATTTTACCCCTGTGGGATATATATTCTACCCACACACATTTGGAACTCTCCTGGGGTACCCTCACACATAGTATTCCCTCATTTAGTGGATATTTTCACAAAAAAGTGAAATTTTTAAAAATCCAGAAAATTGGCTGAAAACGCCTAAATATCAAGGACTCATTGGGCGAATCGCTCTGGAACAGAATTCGGAACGCTCACTCACATTTCGCCTATCTGAAAGTCTGGTAAATGCCGGAAAAATGACTAAGTCCAAGAAAAAAATGTTTTCAACTTTTTTCAATTTTACCCCCATGGGATATATATTCTACCCACACACATTTGGAACCCTCCTGGGGTACCCTCACACATATTATTCCCTCATTTAGTGGATATTTTCACCTAAAAATGAAATTTTCAAAAAATCCAGAAAATTGGCTGAAAATGACTAAATATCAAAGACTCATTGGGCGAATCGCTCTGGAACTGAAATCGGAACGCTCACTCACATTTCCCCTATCTGAAAGTCTGATAAACGCCGGAAAAATGACTAAGTCCAAGAAAAAATTTTTTTCAACTTTTTTCAATTTTACCCCCGTGGTATATATATTCTACCCACACACATTTGGAACCCTCCTGGGGTACCCTCACACATATTATTCCCTCATTTAGTGGATATTTTCACAAAAAAGTGAAATTTTCAAAAAATCCAGAAAATTGGCTGAAAATGACTAAATATCAAGGACTCATTGGGCGAATCGCTCTGGAACTGAAATCGGAACGCTCACTCACATTTCCCCTATCTGAAAGTCTGATAAATGCCGGAAAAATGACTAAGTCCAAAAAAAAATTTTTTTCAACTTTTTTAATTTTACCCCCGTAGGATATATATTTTACCCACACACATTTGGAACTCTCCTGGGGTACCCTCACACATATTATTTCCTCATTTAGTGGATATTTTTACAAAAAAGTGATATTTTCAAAAAATCCCAAAAATTGGCTGAAAACGACTAAATATCAAGGACTCATTGGGCGAATCGCTCTGGAACTGAAATCGGAACGCTCACTGACATTTGCCCTAAATGAAAGTCTGATAAACGCCGGAAAAATGACTAAGTCCAAAAAAAAAATGTTTTCAACTTTTTTCAATTTTACCCCCGTGGGATATATATTCTACCCACACACATTTGGAACTCTCCTGGGGTACCCTCACACATATTATTCCCTCATTTAGTGGATATTTTCACAAAAAAGTGAAATTTTAAAAAATCCAGAAAATTGGCTGAAAACGACTAAATATCAAGGACTCATGGGGCGAAACGCTCTGGAACTGAAATCGGAACACTCACTGACATTTCCCCTCTCTGAAAGTCTGATAAAAGCCGGAAAAATAACTAAGTCCAAAAAAAATTTTTTTTCAACTTTTTTCAATTTTACCCCGTGGGATATATATTCTACCCACACACATTTGGAACTCTCCTGGGGTACCCTCACACATATTATTCCCTCATTTAGTGGATATTTTCACAAAAAAGTGAAATTTTCAAAAAATCCAGAAAATTGGCTGAAAATGACTAATTATCAAAGATTCATTGGGCGAATCGCTCTGGAACTGAAATCGGAAAGCTCACTGACATTTCCCCTATCTGAAAGTCTGATAAACGCCGGAAAAATGACTAAGTCGAAAAAAAAAAAATTTTCACCTTTTTTCAATTTTACCCCCGTGGGATATATATTCTACCCACACACATTTGGAACTCTCCTGGGGTACCCTCACACATATTATTCCCTCATTTAGTCGATATTTTCACAAAAAAGTGAAATTTTCAAAAATCCAGGAAATTGGCTGAAAACGACTAAATATCAAGGACTCATTGGGCGAATCACTCTGGAACTGAAATCGGAACGCTCACTGACATTTGCCCTATCTGAAAGTCTGATAAACGCCGGAAAAATGACTAAGTCCAAGAAAAAATTTTTTTCAACTTTTATGTATTTTACCCCTGTGGGATATATATTCTACCCACACACATTTGGAACTCTCCTGGGGTACCCTCACACATATTATTCCCTCATTTAGTCGATATTTTCACAAAAAAAGTGAAATTTTCAAAAATCCAGAAAATTGGCTGAAAACGACTAAATATCAAGGACTCATTGGGCGAATCACTCTGGAACAGAATTCGGAACGCTCACTCACATTTCGCCTATCTGAAAGTCTGATAAATGCCGGAAAAATGACTAAGTCCAAGAAAAAAATGTTTTCAACTTTTTTCAATTTTACCCCCGTGGGATATATATTCTACCCACACACATTTCGAACCCTCCTGGGGTACGCTCACACATATTATTCCCTCATTTAGTGGATATTTTCACCTAAAAATGAAATTTTCAAAAAATCCAGAAAATTGGCTGAAAATGACTAAATATCAAAGACTCATTGGGCGAATCGCTCTGGAACTGAAATCGGAACGCTCACTCACATTTCCCCTATCTGAAAGTCTGATAAACGCCGGAAAAATGACTAAGTCCAAGAAAAAATTTTTTTCAACTTTTTTCAATTTTACCCCCGTGGGATATATATTCTACCCACACACATTTGGAACCCTCCTGGGGTACCCTCACACATATTATTCCCTCATTTATTCGATATTTTCACAAAAAAGTGAAATTTTCAAAAATCCAGGAAATTGGCTGAAAACGACTAAATATCAAGGACTCATTGGGCGAATCGCTCTGGAACTGAAATCGGAACGCTCACTGACATTTGCCCTATCTGAAAGTCTGATAAACGCCGGAAAAATGACTAAGTCCAAAAAAATTTTTTTTTCAATTTTTTTCAATTTTACCCCCGTGGGATATATATTCTACCCACACACATTTGGAACTCTCCTGGGGTACCCTCACACATATTATTCCCTCATTTAGTGTATATTTTCACAAAAAAGTGTAATTTTAAAAAATCCAGAAAATTGGCTGAAAACGACTAAATATCAAGGACTCATTGGGCGAATCGCTCTGGAACAGAATTCGGAACGCTCACTCACATTTCGCCTATCTGAAAGTCTGGTAAATGCCGGAAAAATGACTAAGTCCAAGAAAAAAATGTTTTCAACTTTTTTCAATTTTACCCCCGTGGGATATATATTCTACCCACACACATTTGGAACCCTCCTGGGGTACCCTCACACATATTATTCCCTCATTTAGTGGATATTTTCACCTAAAAATGAAATTTTCAAAAAATCCAGAAAATTGGCTGAAAATGACTAAATATCAAAGACTCATTGGGCGAATCGCTCTGGAACTGAAATCGGAATGCTCACTCACATTTCCCCTATCTGAAAGTCTGATAAATGCCGGAAAAATGACTAAGTCCAAAAAAAAATTTTTTTCAACTTTTTTAATTTTACCCCCGTAGGATATATATTTTACCCACACACATTTGGAACTCTCCTGGGGTACCCTCACACATATTATTTCCTCATTTAGTGGATATTTTTACAAAAAAGTGATATTTTCAAAAAATCCAAAAAATTGGCTGAAAACGACTAAATATCAAGGACTCATTGGGCGAATCGCTCTGGAACTGAAATCGGAACGCTCACTGACATTTGCCCTAAATGAAAGTCTGATAAACGCTGGAAAAATGACTAAGTCCAAAAAAAAAATGTTTTCAACTTTTTTCAATTTTACCCCCGTGGGATATATATTCTACCCACACACATTTGGAACTCTCCTGGGGTACCCTCACACATATTATTCCCTCATTTAGTGGATATTTTCACAAAAAAGTGAAATTTTCAAAAAATCCAGAAAATTGGCAGAAAATGACTAAATATCAAGGACTCATTGGGCGGATCGCTCTGGAACTGAAATCGGAACGCTCACTCACATTTCCCCTATCTGAAAGTCTGATAAATGCCGGAAAAATGACTAAGTCCAAAAAAAAATTTTTTTCAACTTTTTTAATTTTACCCCCGTAGGATATATATTTTACCCACACACATTTGGAACTCTCCTGGGGTACCCTCACACATATTATTCCCTCATTTAGTGGATATTTTTACAAAAAAGTGATATTTTCAAAAAATCCAAAAAATTGGCTGAAAACGACTAAATATCAAGGACTCATTGGGCGAATCGCTCTGGAACTGAAATCGGAACGCTCACTGACATTTGCCCTAAATGAAAGTCTGATAAACGCCGGAAAAATGACTAAGTCCAAAAAAAAAATGTTTTCAACTTATTTCAATTTTACCCCCGTGGGATATATATTCTACCCACACACATTTGGAACTCTCCTGGGGTACCCTCACACATATTATTCCCTCATTTAGTGGATATTTTCACAAAAAAGTGAAATTTTAAAAAATCCAGAAAATTGGCTGAAAACGACTAAATATCAAGGACTCATGGGGCGAATCGCTCTGGAACTGAAATCGGAACACTCACTGACATTTTCCCTCTCTGAAAGTCTGATAAAAGCCGGAAAAATAACTAAGTCCAAAAAAAATTTTTTTTCAACTTTTTTCAATTTTACCCCCGTGGGATATATATTCTACCCACACACATTTGGAACTCACCTGGGGTACCCTCACACATATTATTCCCTCATTTAGTCGATATTTTCACAAAAAAGTGAAATTTTCAAAAATCCAGAAAATTGGCTTAAAACGACAAAATATCAAGGACTCATTGGGTGAATCGCTCTGGAACTGAAATCGGAACGCTCACTCACATTTCCCCTATCTGAAAGTCTGATAAACGCCGGAAAAATGACTAAGTCCAAGAAAAAATTTTTTTCAACTTTTTTCAATTTTACCATTGTGGGATATACATTCTACCCACACACATTTGGAACTCTCCTGGGGTACCCTCACACATATTATTCCCTCATTTAGTGGATATTTTCACAAAAAAGTGAAATTTTCAAAAATCCAGAAAATTGGCTGAAAACGACTAAATATCAAGGACTCATTGGGCGAATCGCTCTGGAACTGAAATGGGAATGCTCACTGACATTTCCCCTATCTGAAAGTCTGATAAACGCCGGAAAAATGACTAAGTCGAAAAAAAAAAATTTTTCAACTTTTTTCAATTTTACATCTGTGGGATATATATTCTACCCACACACATTTGGAACTGTCCTGGGGTACCCTCACACATATTATTCCCTCATTTAGTGGATATTTTCACAAAAAAGTGAAATTTTCAAAAAATCCAGAAAATTGGCTGAAAATGACTAAATATCCAAGATTCATTGGGCGAATCGCTCTGGAACTGAAATCGGAAAGCTCACTGACATTTCCCCATCTGAAAGTCTGATAAACGCCGATAAAATGACTAAGTCCAAGAAAAAAAATTTTTCAACTTTTTTCAATTTTCCCCCGTGGGATATAAATTCTACCCACACACATTTGGAACTCTCCTGGGGTACCCTCACACATATTATTCCCTCATTTAGTGGATATTTTCACAAAAAAGTGAAATTTTCAAAAATCCAGAAAATTGGCTGAAAACGACTAAATATCAAGGACTCATTGGGCGAATCGCTCTGGAACTGAAATCGGAACGCTCACTGACATTTGCCCTATCTGAAAGTCTGATAAACGCTGGAAAAATGACTAAGTCCAAAAAAAAATAATTTTTTAAACTTTATTCAATTTTACCCCCGTGGGATATATATTCTACCCACACACATTTGGAACTCTCCTGGGGTACCCTCACACATATTATTCCCTCATTTAGTGGATATTTTCACAAAAAAGTGAAATTTTCAAAAATCCAGAAAATTGGCTGAAAACGACTAAATATCAAGGACTCATTGGGCGAATCGCTCTGAAACTGAAATCTGAACGCTCACTCACATTTCCCCTATCTGAAAGTCTGATAAACGCCGGAAAAGTGACTAAGTCCAAAAAAAAATTTGTTCAACTTTTTTCAATTTTACCCCTGTGGGATATATATTCTACCCACACACATTTGGAACTCTCCTGGGGTACCCTCATACATATTATTCCCTCATTTAGTGGATATTTTCACAAAAAAGTGAAATTTTCAAAAATCCAGAAAATTGGCTGAAAATGACTAAATATCAAGGACTCATTGGGCGAATCACTCTGGAACTGAAATCGGAACACTTACTGACATTTCCCCTATCTGAAAGTCTGATAAATGCCGGAAAAATGACTAAGTCCAAGAAAAAATTTTTTTCAACTTTTTTCAATTTTACCCCCGTGGGATATATATTCTACCCACACACATTTGGAACTCTCCTGGGGTACCCTCACACATAATATTCCCTCATTTAGTGGATATTTTCACAAAAAAGTGAAATTTTCAAAAATCCAGAAAATTGGCTGAAAACGACTAAATATCAAGGACTCATTGGGCGAATCGCTCTGGAACTGAAATCGGAACGCTCACTGACATTTGCCCTATCTGAAAGTCTGATAAACGCTGGAAAAATGACTAAGTCCAAAAAAAAATAATTTTTTAAACTTTATTCAATTTTACCCCCGTGGGATATATATTCTACCCACACACATTTGGAACTCTCCTGGGGTACCCTCATACATATTATTCCCTCATTTAGTGGATATTTTCACAAAAAAGTAAAATTTTCAAAAATCCAGAAAATTGGCTGAAAATGACTAAATATCAAGGACTCATTGGGCGAATCACTCTGGAACTGAAATCGGAATGCTCATTGACATTTCCCCTATCTGAAAGTCTGATAAACGCCGGAAAAGTGACTAAGTCAAAAAAAAAAATTTGTTCAACTTTTTTAAATTTTACCCCGTGGGATATATATTCTACCCATACACATTTGGAACTCTCCTGGGGTACCCTCACACATATTGTTCCCTCATTTAGTGGATATTTTCACAAAAAAGTGAAATTTTCAAAAATCCAGAAAATTGGCTAAAAACGACAAAATATCAAGGACTCATTGGGTGAATCGCTCTGGAACTGAAATCGGAACGCTCACTGACAATTCCCCAATCTGAAAGTCTGACAAATGCCGGAAAAATTACTAAGTCAAAAAAAAAATTTTTTCAACTTTTTTCAATTTTACCCCCGTGGGATATATATTCTACCCACACACATTTGGAACTCTCCTGGGGTACCCTCACACATAATATTCCCTCATTTAGTGGATATTTTCACAAAAAAGTGAAATTTTCAAAAAATCCAGAAAATTGGCTGAAAACGACTAAATATCAAGGACTCATTGGGCGAATCGCTCTGGAACTGAAATCGGAACGCTCACTGACATTTGCCCTATCTGAAAGTCTGATAAACGCCGGAAAAGTGACTAAGTCCAAAAAAAAATTTGTTCAACTTTTTTCAATTTTACCACTGTGGAATATATATTCTACCCACACACATTTGGAACTCTCCTGGGGTACCGTCACACATATTATTCCCTCCTTTAGTGGATATTTTCACAAAAAAGTGAAATTTTCAAAAAATCCAGAAAATTGGCTGAAAATGACTAAATATCAAAGATTCATTGTGCGAATCGCTCTGGAACTGAAATCGGAAAGCTCACTCACATTTCCCCTATCTGAAAGTCTCATAAATGCCGGAAAAATGACTAAGTCCAATAAAAAATTTTTTTTAACTTTTTTCAATTTTACCCCCGTGGGATATATATTCTACCCACACACATTTGGAACTCTCCTGGGGTACCCTCACACATAATATTCCCTCATTTAGTGGATATTTTCTCAAAAAAGTGAAATTTTCAAAAAATCCAGAAAATTGGCTGAAAATGACTAAATATCAAAGATTCATTGGGCGAATCGCTCTGGAACTGAAATCGGAAAGCTCACTGACTTTTCCCCTCTGTGAAAGTCTGATAAACGCCGGAAAAATGACTTATTCGAAAAAAAAATTGTTTTCAACTTTTTTTAATTTTACCCCCGTGGGATATATATTCTACCCACACACATTTGGAACTCTCCTGGGGTACCCTCACACATATTATTCCCTCATTTAGTCGATATTTTCACAAAAAAGTGAAATTTTCAAAAATCCAGAAAATTGGCTTAAAACGACTAAATATCAAGGACTAATGGGGCGAATCACTCTGGAACTGAAATCGTAACGCTCACTGACATTTCCCCTATCTGAAAGTCTGATAAATGCCGGAAAAATGACTAAGTCCAAGAAAAAAATGTTTTCAACTTTTTCCAATTTTACCCCCGTGGGATATATATTCTACCCACACACATTTGGAACTCTCCTGGGGTACCCTCACACATGTTATTCCCTCATTTAGTGGATATTTTCACAAAAAAGTGAAATTTTCAAAAATCCAGAAAATTGGCTGAAAATGACTAAATATGAAGGACTCATTGGGCGAATCGCTCTGTAGCTGAAATCGGAAAGCTCACTGACATTTCCCCTATCTGAAAGTCTGATAAACGCCGGAAAAATGACTAAGTCCAAAAAAAAATTGTTTTCAACTTTTTTTAATTTTACCCCCGTGGGATATATATTCTACCCACACACATTTGGAACTCTCCTGGGGTACCCTCACACATACTATTCCCTCATTTAGTGGATATTTTCACAAAAAAGTGAAATTTGCAAAAAATCCAGAAAATTGGCTGAAAACGACTAAATATCAAGGACTCATTGGGCGAATCGCTCTGGAACTGAAATTGGAATGCTCACTTACATTTCCACTATCTGAAAGTCTGATAAACGCCGGAAAAATGACTAAGTCCAAAATAAAAAATTTTTAAACTTTTTTCAATTTTACCCCGTGGGATATATATTCTACCCACACACATTTGGAACTCTCCTGGGGTACCCTCACACATATTATTCCCTCATTTAGTGGATATTTTCACAAAAAAAGTGAAATTTTCAAAAATCCAGAAAATTGGCTGAAAATGACTAAATATCAAAGACTCAATGGGCGAATCGCTCTGGAACTGAAATCGGAATGCTCACTGACATTTGCCCTATCTGAAAGTCTGATAAACGCCGGAAAAATGACTAAGTCCAAGAAAAATTTTTTTTCTACTTTTATGAATTTTACCCCTGTGGGATATATATTCTACCCACACACATTTGGAACTCTCCTGGGGTACCCTCACACATATTATTCCCTCATTTAGTGGATATTTTCACCTAAAAATGAAATTTTCAAAAAATCCAGAAAATTGGCTGAAAATGACTAAATATCAAAGATTCATTGGGCGAATCGCTCTGGAACTGAAATCGGAAAGCTCACTGACATTTCCCCTATCTGAAAGTCTGATAAACGCCGGAAAAATGACTAAGTCGAAAAAAAAAAAATTTTCATCTTTTTTCAATTTTACCCCCGTGGGATATATATTCTACTAACACACATTTGGAACTCTCCTGGGGTACCCTCACACATATTATTCCCTCATTTAGTCGATATTTTCACAAAAAAGTGAAATTTTCAAAAATCCAGGAAATTGGCTGAAAACGACTAAATATCAAGGACTCATTGGGCGAATCACTCTGGAACTGAAATCGGAACGCTCACTGACATTTGCCCTATCTGAAAGTCTGATAAACGCCGGAAAAATGACTAAGTCCAAGAAAAAATTTTTTTCAACTTTTATGAATTTTACCCCTGTGGGATATATATTCTACCCACACACATTTGGAACTCTCCTGGGGTACCCTCACACATATTATTCCCTCATTTAGTCGATATTTTCACAAAAAAGTGAAATTTTCAAAAATCCAGAAAATTGGCTGAAAACGACTAAATATCAAGGACTCATTGGGCGAATCACTCTGGAACAGAATTCGGAACGCTCACTCACATTTCGCCTATCTGAAAGTCTGATAAATGCCGGAAAAATGACTAAGTCCAAGAAAAAAATGTTTTCAACTTTTTTCAATTTTACCCCCGTGGGATATATATTCTACCCACACACATTTGGAACCCTCCTGGGGTACCTTCACACATATTATTCCCTCATTTAGTGGATATTTTCACCTAAAAATGAAATTTTCAATAAATCCAGAAAATTGGCTGAAAATGACTAAATATCAAAGACTCATTGGGCGAATCGCTCTGGAACTGAAATCGGAACGCTCACTGACATTTCCCCTATCTGAAAGTCTGATAAATGCCAGAAAAATGACTAAGTCCAAGAAAAAATTTTTTTCAACTTTTTTCAATTTTACCCCCGTGGGATATATATTCTACCCACACACATTTGGAACTCTCCTGGGGTACCCTCACACATAATATTCCCTCATTTAGTGGATATTTTCACAAAAAAGTGAAATTTTCAAAAATCCAGAAAATTGGCTGAAAACGACTAAATATCAAGGACTCATTGGGCGAATCGCTCTGGAACTGAAATCGGAACGCTCACTGACATTTGCCCTATCTGAAAGTCTGATAAACGCTGGAAAAATGACTAAGTCCAAAAAAAAATAATTTTTTAAACTTTATTCAATTTTACCCCCGTGGGATATATATTCTACCCACACACATTTGGAACTCTCCTGGGGTACCCTCATACATATTATTCCCTCATTTAGTGGATATTTTCACAAAAAAGTAAAATTTTCAAAAATCCAGAAAATTGGCTGAAAATGACTAAATATCAAGGACTCATTGGGCGAATCACTCTGGAACTGAAATCGGAATGCTCATTGACATTTCCCCTATCTGAAAGTCTGATAAACGCCGGAAAAGTGACTAAGTCCAAAAAAAAAATTTGTTCAACTTTTTTAAATTTTACCCCGTGGGATATATATTCTACCCATACACATTTGGAACTCTCCTGGGGTACCCTCACACATATTGTTCCCTCATTTAGTGGATATTTTCACAAAAAAGTGAAATTTTCAAAAATCCAGAAAATTGGCTAAAAACGACAAAATATCAAGGACTCATTGGGTGAATCGCTCTGGAACTGAAATCGGAACGCTCACTGACAATTCCCCAATCTGAAAGTCTGACAAATGCCGGAAAAATGACTAAGTCAAAAAAAAAATTTTTTCAACTTTTTTCAATTTTACCCCCGTGGGATATATATTCTACCCACACACATTTGGAACTCTCCTGGGGTACCCTCACACATAATATTCCCTCATTTAGTGGATATTTTCACAAAAAAGTGAAATTTTCAAAAAATCCAGAAAATTGGCTGAAAACGACTAAATATCAAGGACTCATTGGGCGAATCGCTCTGGAACTGAAATCGGAACGCTCACTGACATTTGCCCTATCTGAAAGTCTGATAAACGCCGGAAAAGTGACTAAGTCCAAAAAAAAATTTGTTCAACTTTTTTCAATTTTACCACTGTGGAATATATATTCTACCCACACACATTTGGAACTCTCCTGGGGTACCGTCACACATATTATTCCCTCCTTTAGTGGATATTTTCACAAAAAAGTGAAATTTTCAAAAAATCCAGAAAATTGGCTGAAAATGACTAAATATCAAAGATTCATTGTGCGAATCGCTCTGGAACTGAAATCGGAAAGCTCACTGACATTTCCCCTATCTGAAAGTATGATAAAACCCGTAAAAATGACTAAGTCCAAGAAAAAAATTTTTTCAACTTTTTTCAATTTCCCCCCGTGGGATATATATTCTACCCACACACATTTGGAACTCTCCTGGGGTACCCTCACACATATTATTCCCTCATTTAGTGGATATTTTCACAAAAAAGTGAAATTTTCAAAAATCCAGAAAATTGGCTGAAAACGACTAAATATCAAGGACTCATTGGGCGAATCGCTCTGGAACTGAAATCGGAACGCTCACTCACATTTCCCCTATCTGAAAGTCTCATAAATGCCGGAAAAATGACTAAGTCCAATAAAAAATTTTTTTTAACTTTTTTCAATTTTACCCCCGTGGGATATATATTCTACCCACACACATTTGGAACTCTCCTGGGGTACCCTCACACATATTATTCCCTCATTTAGTGGATATTTTCACAAAAAAGTGAAATTTTCAAAAAATCCAGAAAATTGGCTGAAAATGACTAAATATCAAAGATTCATTGGGCGAATCGCTCTGGAACTGAAATCGGAAAGCTCACTGACATTTCCCCTCTGTGAAAGTCTGATAAACGCCGGAAAAATGACTTATTCGAAAAAAAAATTGTTTTCAACTTTTTTTAATTTTACCCCCGTGGGATATATATTCTACCCACACACATTTGGAACTCTCCTGGGGTACCCTCACACATATTATTCCCTCATTTAGTCGATATTTTCACAAAAAAGTGAAATTTTCAAAAATCCAGAAAATTGGCTTAAAACGACTAAATATCAAGGACTAATGGGGCGAATCACTCTGGAACTGAAATCGTAACGCTCACTGACATTTCCCCTATCTGAAAGTCTGATAAATGCCGGAAAAATGACTAAGTCCAAGAAAAAAATGTTTTCAACTTTTTCCAATTTTACCCCCGTGGGATATATATTCTACCCACACACATTTGGAACTCTCCTGGGGTACCCTCACACATGTTATTCCCTCATTTAGTGGATATTTTCACAAAAAAGTGAAATTTTCAAAAATCCAGAAAATTGGCTGAAAATGACTAAATATGAAGGACTCATTGGGCGAATCGCTCTGTAGCTGAAATCGGAAAGCTCACTGACATTTCCCCTATCTGAAAGTCTGATAAACGCCGGAAAAATGACTAAGTCCAAAAAAAAATTGTTTTCAACTTTTTTTAATTTTACCCCCGTGGGATATATATTCTACCCACACACATTTGGAACTCTCCTGGGGTACCCTCACACATACTATTCCCTCATTTAGTGGATATTTTCACAAAAAAGTGAAATTTGCAAAAAATCCAGAAAATTGGCTGAAAACGACTAAATATCAAGGACTCATTGGGCGAATCGCTCTGGAACTGAAATTGGAATGCTCACTTACATTTCCACTATCTGAAAGTCTGATAAACGCCGGAAAAATGACTAAGTCCAAAATAAAAAATTTTTAAACTTTTTTCAATTTTACCCCGTGGGATATATATTCTACCCACACACATTTGGAACTCTCCTGGGGTACCCTCACACATATTATTCCCTCATTTAGTGGATATTTTCACAAAAAAAGTGAAATTTTCAAAAATCCAGAAAATTGGCTGAAAATGACTAAATATCAAAGACTCAATGGGCGAATCGCTCTGGAACTGAAATCGGAACGCTCACTGACATTTGCCCTATCTGAAAGTCTGATAAACGCCGGAAAAATGACTAAGTCCAAGAAAAATTTTTTTTCTACTTTTATGAATTTTACCCCTGTGGGATATATATTCTACCCACACACATTTGGAACTCTCCTGGGGTACCCTCACACATATTATTCCCTCATTTAGTGGATATTTTCACCTAAAAATGAAATTTTCAAAAAATCCAGAAAATTGGCTGAAAATGACTAAATATCAAAGATTCATTGGGCGAATCGCTCTGGAACTGAAATCGGAAAGCTCACTGACATTTCCCCTATCTGAAAGTCTGATAAACGCCGGAAAAATGACTAAGTCGAAAAAAAAAAAATTTTCATCTTTTTTCAATTTTACCCCCGTGGGATATATATTCTACTAACACACATTTGGAACTCTCCTGGGGTACCCTCACACATATTATTCCCTCATTTAGTCGATATTTTCACAAAAAAGTGAAATTTTCAAAAATCCAGGAAATTGGCTGAAAACGACTAAATATCAAGGACTCATTGGGCGAATCACTCTGGAACTGAAATCGGAACGCTCACTGACATTTGCCCTATCTGAAAGTCTGATAAACGCCGGAAAAATGACTAAGTCCAAGAAAAATTTTTTTTCAACTTTTATGAATTTTACCCCTGTGGGATATATATTCTACCCACACACATTTGGAACTCTCCTGGGGTACCCTCATTTAGTTGATATTTTCACAAAAAAGTGAAATTTTCAAAAATCCAGAAAATTGGCTGAAAACGACTAAATATCATGGACTCATTGGGCGAATCACTCTGGAACAGAATTCGGAACGCTCACTCACATTTCGCCTATCTGAAAGTCTGATAAATGCCGGAAAAATGACTAAGTCCAAGAAAAAAATGTTTTCAACTTTTTTCAATTTTACCCCCGTGGGATATATATTCTACCCACACACATTTGGAACCCTCCTGGGGTACCTTCACACATATTATTCCCTCATTTAGTGGATATTTTCACCTAAAAATGAAATTTTCAAAAAATCCAGAAAATTGGCTGAAAATGACTAAATATCAAAGACTCATTGGGCGAATCGCTCTGGAACTGAAATCGGAACGCTCACTCACATTTCCCCTCTCTGAAAGTCTGATAAACGCCAGAAAAATGACTAAGTCCAAGAAAAAATTTTTTTAAACTTTTTTCAATTTTACCCCCGTGGGATATATATTCTACCCACACACATTTGGAACCCTCCTGGGGTACCCTCACACATATTATTCCCTCATTTAGTGGATATTTTCACAAAAAAGTGAAATTTTCAAAAAATCCAGAAAATTGGCAGAAAATGACTAAATATCAAGGACTCATTGGGCGAATCGCTCTGGAACTGAAATCGGAACGCTCACTCACATTTCCCCTATCTGAAAGTCTGATAAATGCCGGAAAAATGACTAAGTCCAAAAAAAAATTTTTTTCAACTTTTTTAATTTTACCCCCGTAGGATATATATTTTACCCACACACATTTGGAACTCTCCTGGGGTACCCTCACACATATTATTCCCTCATTTAGTGGATATTTTTACAAAAAAGTGATATTTTCAAAAAATCCAAAAAATTGGCTGAAAACGACTAAATATCAAGGACTCATTGGGCGAATCGCTCTGGAACTGAAATCGGAACGCTCACTGACATTTGCCCTAAATGAAAGTCTGATAAACGCCGGAAAAATGACTAAGTCCAAAAAAAAAATGTTTTCAACTTATTTCAATTTTACCCCCGTGGGATATATATTCTACCCACACACATTTGGAACTCTCCTGGGGTACCCTCACACATATTATTCCCTCATTTAGTGGATATTTTCACAAAAAAGTGAAATTTTAAAAAATCCAGAAAATTGGCTGAAAACGACTAAATATCAAGGACTCATAGGGCGAAACGCTCTGGAACTGAAATCGGAACACTCACTGACATTTCCCCTCTCTGAAAGTCTGATAAAAGCCGGAAAAATAACTAAGTCCAAAAAAAATTTTTTTTCAACTTTTTTCAATTTTACCCCGTGGGATATATATTCTACCCACACACATTTGGAACTCTCCTGGGGTACCCTCACACATATTATTCCCTCATTTAGTGGATATTTTCACAAAAAAGTGAAATTTTCAAAAAATCCAGAAAATTGGCAGAAAATGACTAAATATCAAGGACTCATTGGGCGAATCGCTCTGGAACTGAAATCGGAACGCTCACTCACATTTCCCCTATCTGAAAGTCTGATAAATGCCGGAAAAATGACTAAGTCCAAAAAAAAATTTTTTTCAACTTTTTTAATTTTACCCCCGTAGGATATATATTTTACCCACACACATTTGGAACTCTCCTGGGGTACCCTCACACATATTATTCCCTCATTTAGTGGATATTTTTACAAAAAAGTGATATTTTCAAAAAATCCAAAAAATTGGCTGAAAACGACTAAATATCAAGGACTCATTGGGCGAATCGCTCTGGAACTGAAATCGGAACGCTCACTGACATTTGCCCTAAATGAAAGTCTGATAAACGCCGGAAAAATGACTAAGTCCAAAAAAAAAATGTTTTCAACTTATTTCAATTTTACCCCCGTGGGATATATATTCTACCCACACACATTTGGAACTCTCCTGGGGTACCCTCACACATATTATTCCCTCATTTAGTGGATATTTTCACAAAAAAGTGAAATTTTCAAAAAATCCAGAAAATTGGCTGAAAATGACTAAATATCAAAGATTCATTGGGCGAATCGCTCTGGAACTGAAATCGGAAAGCTCACTGACATTTCCCCTATCTGAAAGTCTGATAAACGCCGGAAAAATGACTAAGTCGAAAAAAAAAAAAATTTCACCTTTTTTCAATTTTACCCCCGTGGGATATATATTCTACCCACACACATTTGGAACTCTCCTGGGGTACCCTCACACATATTATTCCCTCATTTAGTGGATATTTTCACAAAAAAGTGAAATTTTCAAAAATCCAGGAAATTGGCTGAAAACGACTAAATATCAAGGACTCATTGGGCGAATCGCTCTGGAACTGAAATCGGAACGCTCACTGACATTTGCCCTATCTGAAAGTCTGATAAACGCCGGAAAAATGACTAAGTCCAAGAAAAATTTTTTTTCAACTTTTATGAATTTTACCCCTGTGGGATATATATTCTACCCACACACATTTGGAACTCTCCTGGGGTACCCTCACACATATTATTCCCTCATTTAGTCGATATTTTCACAAAAAAGTGAAATTTTCAAAAATCCAGAAAATTGGCTGAAAACGACTAAATATCAAGGACTCATTGGGCGAATTGCTCTGGAACTGAAATCGGAACGCTCACTGACATTTCCCCTATCTGAAAGTCTGATAAACGCCGGAAAAATGACTAAGTTCAAGAA
Source organism: Phyllobates terribilis (assembly GCF_046119375.1). Taxonomy (NCBI): domain Eukaryota; kingdom Metazoa; phylum Chordata; class Amphibia; order Anura; family Dendrobatidae; genus Phyllobates; species Phyllobates terribilis. Next base: position 9,917,465 of record NW_027362781.1, on the reverse strand, counting down.
AAAAAATTTTTCAACTTTTTTCAATTTTACCCCCGGGGGATATATATTCTACCCACACACATTTGGAACTCTCCTGGGGTACCCTCACACATATTATTCCCTCATTTAGTCGATATTTTCACAAAAAAGTGAAATTTTCAAAAATCCAGAAAATTGGCTGAAAACGACTAAATATCAAGGACTCATTGGGCGAATTGCTCTGGAACTGAAATCGGAACGCTCACTGACATTTCCCCTATCTGAAAGTCTGATAAACGCTGGAAAAATGACTAAGTCCAAGAAAATTTTTTTTTCAACTTTCTTCAATTTTACCCCCGGGGGATATATATTCTACCCACACACATTTGGAACTCTCCTGGGGTACCCTCACACATATTATTCCCTCATTTAGTGGATATTTTCACAAAAAAGTGAAATTTTCAAAAATCCAGAAAATTGGCTGAAAACGACTAAATATCAAGGACTCATGGGGCGAATCGCTCTGGAACTGAAATCGGAACACTCACTGACATTTTCCCTCTCTGAAAGTCTGATAAAAGCCGGAAAAATAACTAAGTCCAAAAAAAAATTTTTTTCAACTTTTTTCAATTTTACCCCCGTGGGATATATATTCTACCCACACACATTTGGAACTCACCTGGGGTACCCTCACACATATTATTCCCTCATTTAGTCGATATTTTCACAAAAAAGTGAAATTTTCAAAAATCCAGAAAATTGGCTTAAAACGACAAAATATCAAGGACTCATTGGGTGAATCGCTCTGGAACTGAAATCGGAACGCTCACTCACATTTCCCCTATCTGAAAGTCTGATAAACGCCGGAAAAATGACTAAGTCCAAGAAAAAATTTTTTTCAACTTTTTTCAATTTTACCATTGTGGGATATACATTCTACCCACACACATTTGGAACTCTCCTGGGGTACCCTCACACATATTATTCCCTCATTTAGTGGATATTTTCACAAAAAAGTGAAATTTTCAAAAATCCAGAAAATTGGCTGAAAACGACTAAATATCAAGGACTCATTGGGCGAATCGCTCTGGAACTGAAATTGGAATGCTCACTGACATTTCCCCTATCTGAAAGTCTGATAAACGCCGGAAAAATGACTAAGTCGAAAAAAAAAAATTTTTCAACTTTTTTCAATTTTACCCCTGTGGGATATATATTCTACCCACACACATTTGGAACTGTCCTGGGGTACCCTCACACATATTATTCCCTCATTTAGTGGATATTTTCACAAAAAAGTGAAATTTTCAAAAAATCCAGAAAATTGGCTGAAAATGACTAAATATCCAAGATTCATTGGGCGAATCGCTCTGGAACTGAAATCGGAAAGCTCACTGACATTTCCCCATCTGAAAGTCTGATAAACGCCGATAAAATGACTAAGTCCAAGAAAAAAAATTTTTCAACTTTTTTCAATTTTCCCCCGTGGGATATAAATTCTACCCACACACATTTGGAACTCTCCTGGGGTACCCTCACACATATTATTCCCTCATTTAGTGGATATTTTCACAAAAAAGTGAAATTTTCAAAAATCCAGAAAATTGGCTGAAAATGACTAAATATCAAGGACTCATTGTACGAATCGCTCTGGAACTGAAATCGGAACGCTCACTCACATTTCCCCTATCTGAAAGTCTGATAAACGCCGGAAAAGTGACTAAGTCCAAAAAAAAATTTGTTCAACTTTTTTCAATTTTACCCCATTGGGATATATATTCTGCCCACACACATTTGGAACTCTCCTGGGGTACCCTCACACATATTATTCCCTCATTTAGTGGATATTTTCACAAAAAAGTGAAATTTTAAAAAAATCCAGAAAATTGGCTGAAAATGACTACATATCAAAGATTCATTGGGCGAATCGCTCTGGAACTGAAATCGAAAAGCTCACTGACATTTCCCCTATCTGAAAGTCTGATAAACGCTGGAAAAATGACTAAGTCCAAGAAAAAATTTTTTTCAACTTTTTTGAATTTTACCCCTATGGGATATATATTCTACCCACACACATTTGGAACCCTCCTGGGGGAACCCTCACACATATTATTCCCTCATTTAGTGGATATTTTTACAAAAAAGTGAAATTTTCAAAAAATCCAGAAAATTGGCTGAAAATGACTAAATATCAAAGATTCATTGTGCGAATCGCTCTGGAACTGAAATCGGAAATCTCACTGACATTTCCCCTATCTGAAGGTCTGATAAACGCCGGAAAAATGACTAAGTCCAAGAAAAAATTTTTTTCAACTTTTTTCAATTTTCCCCCGTGGGATATATATTCTACCCACACACATTTGGAACTCTCCTGGGGTACCCTCACACATAATATTCCCTCATTTAGTGGATATTTTCACAAAAAAGTGAAATTTTCAAAAAATCCAGAAAATTGGCTGAAAACGACTAAATATCAAGGACTCATTGGGCGAATCGCTCTGGAACTGAAATCGGAACGCTCACTGACATTTGCCCTATCTGAAAGTCTGATAAACGCTGGAAAAATGACTAAGTCCAAAAAAAAATAATTTTTTAAACTTTATTCAATTTTACCCCCGTGGGATATATATTCTACCCACACACATTTGGAACTCTCCTGGGGTACCCTCATACATATTATTCCCTCATTTAGTGGATATTTTCAAAAAAAAGTAAAATTTTCAAAAATCCAGAAAATTGGCTGAAAACGACTAAATATCAAGGACTCATTGGGCGAATCGCTCTGGAACTGAAATCGGAACGCTCACTGACATTTGCCCTATCTGAAAGTCTGATAAACGCCGGAAAAGTGACTAAGTCCAAAAAAAAATTTGTTCAACTTTTTTCAATTTTACCTCTGTGGAATATATATTCTACCCACACACATTTGGAACTCTCCTGGGGTACCGTCACACATATTATTCCGTCCTTTAGTGGATATTTTCACAAAAAAGTGAAATTTTCAAAAAATCCAGAAAATTGGCTGAAAATGACTAAATATCAAAGATTCATTGTGCGAATCGCTCTGGAACTGAAATCGGAAAGCTCACTGACATTTCCCCTATCTGAAAGTATGATAAAACCCGTAAAAATGACTAAGTCCAAGAAAAAATTTTTTTCAACTTTTTTCAATTTCCCCCCGTGGGATATATATTCTACCCACACACATTTGGAACTCTCCTGGGGTACCCTCACACATATTATTCCCTCATTTAGTGGATATTTTCACAAAAAAGTGAAATTTTCAAAAATCCAGAAAATTGGCTGAAAACGACTAAATATCAAGGACTCATTGGGCGAATCGCTCTGAAACTGAAATCGGAACGCTCACTCACATTTCCCCTATCTGAAAGTCTGATAAACGCCGGAAAAGTGACTAAGTCCAAAAAAAAATTTGTTCAACTTTTTTCAATTTTACCCCTGTGGGATATATATTCTACCCACACACATTTGGAACTCTCCTGGGGTACCCTCATACATATTATTCCCTCATTTAGTGGATATTTTCACAAAAAAGTGAAATTTTCAAAAATCCAGAAAATTGGCTGAAAATGACTAAATATCAAGGACTCATTGGGCGAATCACTCTGGAACTGAAATCGGAATGCTCATTGACATTTCCCCTATCTGAAAGTCTGATAAACGCCGGAAAAGTGACTAAGTCCAAAAAAAAATTTGTTCAACTTTTTTAAATTTTACCCCGTGGGATATATATTCTACCCACACACATTTGGAACTCTCCTGGGGTACCATCACACATAATATTCCTTCATTTAGTGGATATTTTCACAAAAAAGTGAAATTTTCAAAAATTCACAAAATTGGCTGAAAACGACTAAATATCAAGGACTAATGGGGCGAATCACTCTGGAACTGAAATCGGAACACTCACTGACATTTCCCCTATCTGAAAGTCTGATAAATGCCGGAAAAATGACTAAGTCCAAGAAAAAATTTTTTTCAACTTTTTTCAATTTTACCCCCGTGGGATATATATTCTACCCACACACATTTGGAACTCTCCTGGGGTACCCTCATACATATTATTCCCTCATTTAGTGGATATTTTCACAAAAAAGTAAAATTTTCAAAAATCCAGAAAATTGGCTGAAAATGACTAAATATCAAGGACTCATTGGGCGAATCACTCTGGAACTGAAATCGGAATGCTCATTGACATTTCCCCTATCTGAAAGTCTGATAAACGCCGGAAAAGTGACTAAGTCCAAAAAAAAAATTTGTTCAACTTTTTTAAATTTTACCCCGTGGGATATATATTCTACCCATACACATTTGGAACTCTCCTGGGGTACCCTCACACATATTGTTCCCTCATTTAGTGGATATTTTCACAAAAAAGTGAAATTTTCAAAAATCCAGAAAATTGGCTAAAAACGACAAAATATCAAGGACTCATTGGGTGAATCGCTCTGGAACTGAAATCGGAATGCTCACTGACAATTCCCCAATCTGAAAGTCTGACAAATGCCGGAAAAATGACTAAGTCAAAAAAAAAATTTTTTCAACTTTTTTCAATTTTACCCCCGTGGGATATATATTCTACCCACACACATTTGGAACTCTCCTGGGGTACCCTCACACATAATATTCCCTCATTTAGTGGATATTTTCACAAAAAAGTGAAATTTTCAAAAAATCCAGAAAATTGGCTGAAAACGACTAAATATCAAGGACTCATTGGGCGAATCGCTCTGGAACTGAAATCGGAACGCTCACTGACATTTGCCCTATCTGAAAGTCTGATAAACGCCGGAAAAGTGACTAAGTCCAAAAAAAAATTTGTTCAACTTTTTTCAATTTTACCACTGTGGAATATATATTCTACCCACACACATTTGGAACTCTCCTGGGGTACCGTCACACATATTATTCCCTCCTTTAGTGGATATTTTCACAAAAAAGTGAAATTTTCAAAAAATCCAGAAAATTGGCTGAAAATGACTAAATATCAAAGATTCATTGTGCGAATCGCTCTGGAACTGAAATCGGAAAGCTCACTGACATTTCCCCTATCTGAAAGTATGATAAAACCCGTAAAAATGACTAAGTCCAAGAAAAAATTTTTTTCAACTTTTTTCAATTTTCCCCCGTGGGATATATATTCTACCCACACACATTTGGAACTCTCCTGGGGTACCCTCACACATATTATTCCCTCATTTAGTGGATATTTTCACAAAAAAGTGAAATTTTCAAAAATCCAGAAAATTGGCTGAAAACGACTAAATATCAAGGACTCATTGGGCGAATCGCTCTGGAACTGAAATCGGAACGCTCACTCACATTTCCCCTATCTGAAAGTCTCATAAATGCCGGAAAAATGACTAAGTCCAATAAAAAAATTTTTTTTACTTTTTTCAATTTTACCCCCGTGGAATATATTCTACCCACACACATTTGGAACTCTCCTGGGGTACCCTCACACATATTATTCCCTCATTTAGTGGATATTTTCACAAAAAAGTGAAATTTTCAAAAAATCCAGAAAATTGGCTGAAAACGACTAAATATCAAGGACTCATTGGGCTAATCGCTCTGGAACTGAAATTGTAATGCTCACTGACATTTCCCCTATCTGAAAGTTTGATAAACGCCGGAAAAATGACTAAGTCCAAGAAAAAAATTTTTTTTTCAATTTTTTTCAATTTTACCCCCGTGGGATATATATTCTACCCACACACATTTGGAACTCTCCTGGGGTACCCTCACACATGTTATTCCCTCATTTAGTGGATATTTTCACAAAAAAGTGAAATTTTCAAAAATCCAGAAAATTGGCTGAAAATGACTAAATATGAAGGACTCATTGGGCGAATCGCTCTGTAGCTGAAATCGGAAAGCTCACTGACATTTCCCCTATCTGAAAGTCTGATAAACGCCGGAAAAATGACTAAGTCCAAAAAAAAATTGTTTTCAACTTTTTTTAATTTTACCCCCGTGGGATATATATTCTACCCACACACATTTGGAACTCTCCTGGGGTACCCTCACACATACTATTCCCTCATTTAGTGGATATTTTCACAAAAAAGTGAAATTTGCAAAAAATCCAGAAAATTGGCTGAAAACGACTAAATATCAAGGACTCATTGGGCGAATCGCTCTGGAACTGAAATTGGAATGCTCACTTACATTTCCACTATCTGAAAGTCTGATAAACGCCGGAAAAATGACTAAGTCCAAAATAAAAAATTTTTAAACTTTTTTCAATTTTACCCCGTGGGATATATATTCTACCCACACACATTTGGAACTCTCCTGGGGTACCCTCACACATATTATTCCCTCATTTAGTGGATATTTTCACAAAAAAAGTGAAATTTTCAAAAATCCAGAAAATTGGCTGAAAATGACTAAATATCAAAGACTCAATGGGCGAATCGCTCTGGAACTGAAATCGGAATGCTCTCTCACATTTCCCCTATCTGAAAGTCTGATAAACGCCAGAAAAATGACTAAGTCCAAGAAAAAAATGTTTTCAACTTTTTTCAATTTTACCCCCGTGGGATATATGTTCTACCCACACACATTTGGAACTCTCCTGGGGTACCCTCACACAGATTATTCCCTCATTTAGTGGATATTTTCACAAAAAAGTAAAATTTTCAAAAATCCAGAAAATTTGCTGAAAACGACTAAATATCAAGGACTCATTGGGCGAATCACTCTGGACCTGAAATCGGAATATTCACTGACATTTCCCCTCTGTGAAATTCTGATAAACGCCTGAAAAATGACTAAGTCCAAAAAAAAATTGTTTTCAACTTTTTTTAATTTTACCCCCGTGGGATATATATTCTACCCACACACATTTGGAACTCTCCTGGGGTACCCTCACACATATCATTCCCTCATTTAGTGGATATTTTTACAAAAAAGTGAAATTTTCAAAAAATCCCGAAAATTGGCTGAAAATGACTAAATATCAAAGACTCATTGGGCGAATCGCTCTGGAACTGAAATCAGAACGCTCACTGACATTTCCCCTATCTGAAAGTCTGATAAACGCCGGAAAAGAGACTAAGTCCAAAAAAAAATTTGTTCAACTTTTTTCAATTTTTCCCCCGTGGCATATATATTCTACCCACACACATTAGGAACTCTCCTGGGGTACCCTCACACATATTATTCCCTCATTTAGTGGATATTTTCAGAAAAAAAGTGAAATTTTCAAAAATCCAGAAAATTGGCTGAAAATGACTAAATATCAAAGACTCAATGGGCGAATCTCTCTGGAACTGAAATCGGAACGCTCTCTGACATTTCCCCTATCTGAAAGTCTGACAAACGCCGGAAAAATGACTAAGTCCAAGAAAAAATTTTTTTCAACTTTTTTCAATTTTACCCCCGTTTGATATATATTCTACCCACACACATTTGGAACTCTACTGGGGTACCCTCACACATATTATTCCCTCAATTAGTGGATATTTTCACAAAAAAGTGAAATTTTCAAAAATCCAAAATATTGGCTGAAAACGACTAAATATCAAGGACTCATTGGGCGAAGCGCTCTGGAACTGAAATCGGAACGTCTAAAAAAAAATTTTTTTGAACTTTTTTCAATTTTACCCCCGTGGGATATATATTCTACCCACACACATTTGGAACTCTCCTGGGGTACCCTCACACATATTATTCCCTCTTTTAGTGGATATTTTCACAAAAAAGTGAAATTTTCAAAAATCCAGAATATTGGCTGAAAATGACTAAATATCAAGGACTCATTGGGTGAATCGCTCTGGAACTGAAATCGGAACGCTCACTCACATTTCCCCTATCTGAAAGTCTGATAAACGCCGATAAAATGACTAAGTCCAAAAAAAATTTTTTTCAACTTTTTTCAATTTTACCCCCATGGGATATATATTCTACCCACACACATTTGAAACTCTCCTGGGGTACCCTCACGCATAATATTCCCTCATTTAGTGGATATTTTCACAAAAAGAGTGAAATTTTCAAAAATCCAGAAAACTGGCTGAAAATGACTAAATATCAAGGACTCATTGGGCGAATCGCTCTGGAACTGAAATCGGAATGCTCACTGACATTTACCCTATCTGAAAGTCTGATAAATGCCGGAAAAATGACTAAGTCCAAAAAAAAAATTTTCTCAACTTTTTTCAATTTTACCCCCGTGGGATATTTATTCTACCCACACACATTTGGATCTCTCCTGGGGTACCCTCATACATATTATTCTCTCATTTAGTTGATATTTTCACAAAAAAGTGAAATTTTCAAAAATCCAGAAAACTGGCTGAAAAAGACAAAATATCAAGGACTCATTGGGCGAATCGCTCTGGAACTGAAATCGGAACACTCACTGACATTTCCCCTATCTGAAAGTCTGATAAACGCCGGAAAAATTACTAAGTGCAAAAAAAATTTTTTCAACTTTTTTCAAGTTTACCCCCGTGGGATATATATTCTACCCACACACATTTGGAACTCTTCTGGGGAACCCTCACACATATTATTCCCTCATTTAGTGGATATTTTCACAAAAAATTGAAATTTCCAAAAAATCCAGAAAATTGACTGAAAACGACTAAATATCAAGGACTCATTGAGCGAATCACTCTGGAACTGAAATCGGAATGTTCACTGACATTTCCCCTATCTGAAAGTCTGATAAACGCCGGAAAAATGACTAAGTCCAAAAAAACATTTGTTCAACTTTTTTCAATTTTACCCCCGTGGGATATATATTCTACCCACACACATTTGGAACTCTCCTGGGGTACCCTCACACATATTATTCCCTCATTTAGTGGATATTTTCACAAAAAAGTGAAATTTTCAAAAATCCAGAAAATTGGCTGAAAACGACTAAATATCAAGGATTCATTGGGCAAATTGCTCTGGAACTGAAATCGGAACGCTCACTGACATTTCCCCTATCTGAAAGTCTGATAAACGCCGGAAAAATGACTAAGTCAAAAAAAAAATTTTTTTAAACTTTTTTCAATTTTACCCCGTGGGATATATATTCTACCCACACACATTTGGACCTCTCCTGGGGTACCCTCACACATATTATTCCCTCATTTAGTGGATATTTTCACAAAAAAGTGAAAGTTTCAAAAATCCAGAAAATTGGCTGAAAACGACTAAATATCAAGGATTCATTGGGCGAATTGCTCTGGAACTGAAATCGGAATGCTCACTGACATTTCCCCTATCTGAAAGTCTGATAAACGCCGGAAAAATGACTAAGTCCAAAAAAAAATTTGTTCAACTTTTTTCAATTTTACCCCCGTGGGATATATATTCTACCCACACACATTTGGAACTCTCCTGGGGAACCCTCACACATATTATTCCCTCATTTAGTAGATATTTTCACAAAAAATTGAAATTTTAAAAAATTCCTGAAAATTGGCTGAAAACAACTAAATATCAAGGATTCATTGGGCGAATCGCTCTGGAACTGAAATCGGAATGCTCACTGACATTTACCCTATCTGAAAGTCTGATAAATGCCGAAAAAATGACTAAGTCCAAAAAAAAAATTTTCTCAACTTTTTTCAATTTTACCCCCGTGGGATATATATTCTACACACACACATTTGGAACTCTCCTGGGGTACCCTCACACATATTATTCTCTCATTTAGTGGATATTTTCACAAAAAAGTGAAATTTTCAAAAATCCAGAAAATTGGCTGAAAACGACTAAATATCATGGACTCATTGGGCGAATCGCTCTGGAACTGAAATCGGAATGCTCACTGACATTTTCCCTATCTGAAAGTCTGATAAACGCCGGAAAAATGACTAAGTCAAAAAAAAAATTTTTTTCAACTTTTTTCAATTTTACCCCCGTGGGATATTTATTCTACCCACACACATTTGGATCTCTCCTGGGGTACCCTCATACATATTATTCTCTCATTTAGTTGATATTTTCACAAAAAAGTGAAATTTTCAAAAATCCAGAAAACTGGCTGAAAAAGACAAAATATCAAGGACTCATTGGGCGAATCGCTCTGGAACTGAAATCGGAACACTCACTGACATTTCCCCTATCTGAAAGTCTGATAAACGCCGGAAAAATTACTAAGTGCAAAAAAAATTTTTTCAACTTTTTTCAAGTTTACCCCCGTGGGATATATATTCTACCCACACACATTTGGAACTCTTCTGGGGAACCCTCACACATATTATTCCCTCATTTAGTGGATATTTTCACAAAAAATTGAAATTTCCAAAAAATCCAGAAAATTGACTGAAAACAACTAAATATCAAGGACTCATTGAGCGAATCACTCTGGAACTGAAATCGGAATGTTCACTGACATTTCCCCTATCTGAAAGTCTGATAAACGCCGGAAAAATGACTAAGTCCAAAAAAACATTTGTTCAACTTTTTTCAATTTTTCCCCCGTGGCATATATATTCTACCCACACACATTAGGAACTCTCCTGGGGTACCCTCACACATATTATTCCCTCATTTAGTGGATATTTTCAGAAAAAAAGTGAAATTTTCAAAAATCCAGAAAATTGGCTGAAAATGACTAAATATCAAAGACTCAATGGGCGAATCGCTCTGGAACTGAAATCGGAACGCTCTCTGACATTTCCCCTATCTGAAAGTCTGACAAACGCCGGAAAAATGACTAAGTCCAAGAAAAAATTTTTTTCAACTTTTTTCAATTTTACCCCCGTTTGATATATATTCTACCCACACACATTTGGAACTCTACTGGGGTACCCTCACACATATTATTCCCTCAATTAGTGGATATTTTCACAAAAAAGTGAAATTTTCAAAAATCCAAAATATTGGCTGAAAACGACTAAATATCAAGGACTCATTGGGCGAAGCGCTCTGGAACTGAAATCGGAACGTCTAAAAAAAAATTTTTTTGAACTTTTTTCAATTTTACCCCCGTGGGATATATATTCTACCCACACACATTTGGAACTCTCCTGGGGTACCCTCACACATATATTTTCCCTCATTTAGTGGATATTTTCACAAAAAAGTGAAATTTTCAACAAATCCAGAAAATTGGCTGAAAACGACTAAATATCAAGGATTCATTGGGCAAATTGCTCTGGAACTGAAATCGGAACGCTCACTGACATTTCCCCTATCTGAAAGTCTGATAAACGCCGGAAAAATGACTAAGTCAAAAAAAAAATTTTTTTAAACTTTTTTCAATTTTACCCCGTGGGATATATATTCTACCCACACACATTTGGACCTCTCCTGGGGTACCCTCACACATATTATTCCCTCATTTAGTGGATATTTTCACAAAAAAGTGAAAGTTTCAAAAATCCAGAAAATTGGCTGAAAACGACTAAATATCAAGGATTCATTGGGCGAATTGCTCTGGAACTGAAATCGGAATGCTCACTGACATTTCCCCTATCTGAAAGTCTGATAAACGCCGGAAAAATGACTAAGTCCAAAAAAAAATTTGTTCAACTTTTTTCAATTTTACCCCCGTGGGATATATATTCTACCCACACACATTTGGAACTCTCCTGGGGAACCCTCACACATATTATTCCCTCATTTAGTAGATATTTTCACAAAAAATTGAAATTTTAAAAAATTCCTGAAAATTGGCTGAAAACAACTAAATATCAAGGATTCATTGGGCGAATCGCTCTGGAACTGAAATCGGAATGCTCACTGACATTTACCCTATCTGAAAGTCTGATAAATGCCGAAAAAATGACTAAGTCCAAAAAAAAAATTTTCTCAACTTTTTTCAATTTTACCCCCGTGGGATATATATTCTACACACACACATTTGGAACTCTCCTGGGGTACCCTCACACATATTATTCTCTCATTTAGTGGATATTTTCACAAAAAAGTGAAATTTTCAAAAATCCAGAAAATTGGCTGAAAACGACTAAATATCATGGACTCATTGGGCGAATCGCTCTGGAACTGAAATCGGAATGCTCACTGACATTTTCCCTATCTGAAAGTCTGATAAACGCCGGAAAAATGACTAAGTCAAAAAAAAAATTTTTTTCAACTTTTTTCAATTTTACCCCCGTGGGATATTTATTCTACCCACACACATTTGGATCTCTCCTGGGGTACCCTCATACATATTATTCTCTCATTTAGTTGATATTTTCACAAAAAAGTGAAATTTTCAAAAATCCAGAAAACTGGCTGAAAAAGACAAAATATCAAGGACTCATTGGGCGAATCGCTCTGGAACTGAAATCGGAACACTCACTGACATTTCCCCTATCTGAAAGTCTGATAAACGCCGGAAAAATTACTAAGTGCAAAAAAAATTTTTTCAACTTTTTTCAAGTTTACCCCCGTGGGATATATATTCTACCCACACACATTTGGAACTCTTCTGGGGAACCCTCACACATATTATTCCCTCATTTAGTGGATATTTTCACAAAAAATTGAAATTTCCAAAAAATCCAGAAAATTGACTGAAAACGACTAAATATCAAGGACTCATTGAGCGAATCACTCTGGAACTGAAATCGGAATGTTCACTGACATTTCCCCTATCTGAAAGTCTGATAAACGCCGGAAAAATGACTAAGTCCAAAAAAACATTTGTTCAACTTTTTTCAATTTTTCCCCCGTGGCATATATATTCTACCCACACACATTAGGAACTCTCCTGGGGTACCCTCACACATATTATTCCCTCATTTAGTGGATATTTTCAGAAAAAAAGTGAAATTTTCAAAAATCCAGAAAATTGGCTGAAAATGACTAAATATCAAAGACTCAATGGGCGAATCGCTCTGGAACTGAAATCGGAACGCTCTCTGACATTTCCCCTATCTGAAAGTCTGACAAACGCCGGAAAAATGACTAAGTCCAAGAAAAAATTTTTTTCAACTTTTTTCAATTTTACCCCCGTTTGATATATATTCTACCCACACACATTTGGAACTCTACTGGGGTACCCTCACACATATTATTCCCTCAATTAGTGGATATTTTCACAAAAAAGTGAAATTTTCAAAAATCCAAAATATTGGCTGAAAATGACTAAATATCAAGGACTCATTGGGCGAAGCGCTCTGGAACTGAAATCGGAACGTCTAAAAAAAAATTTTTTTGAACTTTTTTCAATTTTACCCCCGTGGGATATATATTCTACCCACACACATTTGGAACTCTCCTGGGGTACCCTCACACATATATTTTCCCTCATTTAGTGGATATTTTCACAAAAAAGTGAAATTTTCAACAAATCCAGAAAATTGGCTGAAAACGACTAAATATCAAGGATTCATTGGGCAAATTGCTCTGGAACTGAAATCGGAACGCTCACTGACATTTCCCCTATCTGAAAGTCTGATAAACGCCGGAAAAATGACTAAGTCAAAAAAAAAATTTTTTTAAACTTTTTTCAATTTTACCCCGTGGGATATATATTCTACCCACACACATTTGGACCTCTCCTGGGGTACCCTCACACATATTATTCCCTCATTTAGTGGATATTTTCACAAAAAAGTGAAAGTTTCAAAAATCCAGAAAATTGGCTGAAAACGACTAAATATCAAGGATTCATTGGGCGAATTGCTCTGGAACTGAAATCGGAATGCTCACTGACATTTCCCCTATCTGAAAGTCTGATAAACGCCGGAAAAATGACTAAGTCCAAAAAAAAATTTGTTCAACTTTTTTCAATTTTACCCCCGTGGGATATATATTCTACCCACACACATTTGGAACTCTCCTGGGGAACCCTCACACATATTATTCCCTCATTTAGTAGATATTTTCACAAAAAATTGAAATTTTAAAAAATTCCTGAAAATTGGCTGAAAACAACTAAATATCAAGGATTCATTGGGCGAATTGCTCTGGAACTGAAATCGGAATGATCACTGACATTTTCCCTATCTGAAAGTCTGATAAACGCAGGAAAAATGACTAAGTCCAAAAAAAAATTTGTTCAAATTTTTTTCAATTTTACCCCCGTGGGATATATATTCTACCCACACACATTTGGAATTCTCCTGGGGTACCCTCACACATATTATTCCCTCAATTAGTGGATATTTTCACAAAAAAGTGAAATTTTCAACAAATCCAGAAAATTGGCTGAAAACGACTAAATATCAAAGACTCATTGGGCGAATCGCTCTGGAACTGAAATCGGAACGTTCACTGACATTTGCCCTATCTGAAAGTCTGATAAACGCCGGAAAAATGACTAAGTCCAAAAAAAAATTTTTCTCAACTTTTTTCAATTTTACCCCCGTGGGATATATATTCTACACACACACATTTGGAACTCTCCTGGGGTACCCTCACACATATTATTCTCTCATTTAGTGGATATTTTCACAAAAAAGTGAAATTTTCAAAAATCCAGAAAATTGGCTGAAAACGACTAAATATCATGGACTCATTGGGCGAATCGCTCTGGAACTGAAATCGGAATGCTCACTGACATTTTCCCTATCTGAAAGTCTGATAAACGCCGGAAAAATGACTAAGTCAAAAAAAAAATTTTTTTCAACTTTTTTCAATTTTACCCCCGTGGGATATTTATTCTACCCACACACATTTGGATCTCTCCTGGGGTACCCTCATACATATTATTCTCTCATTTAGTTGATATTTTCACAAAAAAGTGAAATTTTCAAAAATCCAGAAAACTGGCTGAAAAAGACAAAATATCAAGGACTCATTGGGCGAATCGCTCTGGAACTGAAATCGGAACACTCACTGACATTTCCCCTATCTGAAAGTCTGATAAACGCCGGAAAAATTACTAAGTGCAAAAAAAATTTTTTCAACTTTTTTCAAGTTTACCCCCGTGGGATATATATTCTACCCACACACATTTGGAACTCTTCTGGGGAACCCTCACACATATTATTCCCTCATTTAGTGGATATTTTCACAAAAAATTGAAATTTCCAAAAAATCCAGAAAATTGACTGAAAACGACTAAATATCAAGGACTCATTGAGCGAATCACTCTGGAACTGAAATCGGAATGTTCACTGACATTTCCCCTATCTGAAAGTCTGATAAACGCCGGAAAAATGACTAAGTCCAAAAAAACATTTGTTCAACTTTTTTCAATTTTACCCCCGTGGGATATATATTCTACCCACACACATTTGGAACTCTCCTGGGGTACCCTCACACATATTATTCCCTCATTTAGTGGATATTTTCACAAAAAAGTGAAATTTTCAAAAATCCAGAAAATTGGCTGAAAACGACTAAATATCAAGGATTCATTGGGCAAATTGCTCTGGAACTGAAATCGGAACGCTCACTGACATTTCCCCTATCTGAAAGTCTGATAAACGCCGGAAAAATGACTAAGTCAAAAAAAAAATTTTTTTAAACTTTTTTCAATTTTACCCCGTGGGATATATATTCTACCCACACACATTTGGACCTCTCCTGGGGTACCCTCACACATATTATTCCCTCATTTAGTGGATATTTTCACAAAAAAGTGAAAGTTTCAAAAATCCAGAAAATTGGCTGAAAACGACTAAATATCAAGGATTCATTGGGCGAATTGCTCTGGAACTGAAATCGGAATGCTCACTGACATTTCCCCTATCTGAAAGTCTGATAAACGCCGGAAAAATGACTAAGTCCAAAAAAAAATTTGTTCAACTTTTTTCAATTTTACCCCCGTGGGATATATATTCTACCCACACACATTTGGAACTCTCCTGGGGAACCCTCACACATATTATTCCCTCATTTAGTAGATATTTTCACAAAAAATTGAAATTTTAAAAAATTCCTGAAAATTGGCTGAAAACAACTAAATATCAAGGATTCATTGGGCGAATTGCTCTGGAACTGAAATCGGAATGATCACTGACATTTTCCCTATCTGAAAGTCTGATAAACGCAGGAAAAATGACTAAGTCCAAAAAAAAATTTGTTCAAATTTTTTTCAATTTTACCCCCGTGGGATATATATTCTACCCACACACATTTGGAATTCTCCTGGGGTACCCTCACACATATTATTCCCTCAATTAGTGGATATTTTCACAAAAAAGTGAAATTTTCAACAAATCCAGAAAATTGGCTGAAAACGACTAAATATCAAAGACTCATTGGGCGAATCGCTCTGGAACTGAAATCGGAACGTTCACTGACATTTGCCCTATCTGAAAGTCTGATAAACGCCGGAAAAATGACTAAGTCCAAAAAAAAATTTTTCTCAACTTTTTTCAATTTTACCCCCGTGGGATATATATTCTACACACACACATTTGGAACTCTCCTGGGGTACCCTCACACATATTATTCTCTCATTTAGTGGATATTTTCACAAAAAAGTGAAATTTTCAAAAATCCAGAAAATTGGCTGAAAACGACTAAATATCATGGACTCATTGGGCGAATCGCTCTGGAACTGAAATCGGAATGCTCACTGACATTTTCCCTATCTGAAAGTCTGATAAACGCCGGAAAAATGACTAAGTCAAAAAAAAAATTTTTTTCAACTTTTTTCAATTTTACCCCCGTGGGATATTTATTCTACCCACACACATTTGGATCTCTCCTGGGGTACCCTCATACATATTATTCTCTCATTTAGTTGATATTTTCACAAAAAAGTGAAATTTTCAAAAATCCAGAAAACTGGCTGAAAAAGACAAAATATCAAGGACTCATTGGGCGAATCGCTCTGGAACTGAAATCGGAACACTCACTGACATTTCCCCTATCTGAAAGTCTGATAAACGCCGGAAAAATTACTAAGTGCAAAAAAAATTTTTTCAACTTTTTTCAAGTTTACCCCCGTGGGATATATATTCTACCCACACACATTTGGAACTCTTCTGGGGAACCCTCACACATATTATTCCCTCATTTAGTGGATATTTTCACAAAAAATTGAAATTTCCAAAAAATCCAGAAAATTGACTGAAAACGACTAAATATCAAGGACTCATTGAGCGAATCACTCTGGAACTGAAATCGGAATGTTCACTGACATTTCCCCTATCTGAAAGTCTGATAAACGCCGGAAAAATGACTAAGTCCAAAAAAACATTTGTTCAACTTTTTTCAATTTTACCCCCGTGGGATATATATTCTACCCACACACATTTGGAACTCTCCTGGGGTACCCTCACACATATTATTCCCTCATTTAGTGGATATTTTCACAAAAAAGTGAAATTTTCAAAAATCCAGAAAATTGGCTGAAAACGACTAAATATCAAGGATTCATTGGGCAAATTGCTCTGGAACTGAAATCGGAACGCTCACTGACATTTCCCCTATCTGAAAGTCTGATAAACGCCGGAAAAATGACTAAGTCAAAAAAAAAATTTTTTTAAACTTTTTTCAATTTTACCCCGTGGGATATATATTCTACCCACACACATTTGGACCTCTCCTGGGGTACCCTCACACATATTATTCCCTCATTTAGTGGATATTTTCACAAAAAAGTGAAAGTTTCAAAAATCCAGAAAATTGGCTGAAAACGACTAAATATCAAGGATTCATTGGGCGAATTGCTCTGGAACTGAAATCGGAATGCTCACTGACATTTCCCCTATCTGAAAGTCTGATAAACGCCGGAAAAATGACTAAGTCCAAAAAAAAATTTGTTCAACTTTTTTCAATTTTACCCCCGTGGGATATATATTCTACCCACACACATTTGGAACTCTCCTGGGGAACCCTCACACATATTATTCCCTCATTTAGTAGATATTTTCACAAAAAATTGAAATTTTAAAAAATTCCTGAAAATTGGCTGAAAACAACTAAATATCAAGGATTCATTGGGCGAATTGCTCTGGAACTGAAATCGGAATGATCACTGACATTTTCCCTATCTGAAAGTCTGATAAACGCAGGAAAAATGACTAAGTCCAAAAAAAAATTTGTTCAAATTTTTTTCAATTTTACCCCCGTGGGATATATATTCTACCCACACACATTTGGAATTCTCCTGGGGTACCCTCACACATATTATTCCCTCAATTAGTGGATATTTTCACAAAAAAGTGAAATTTTCAACAAATCCAGAAAATTGGCTGAAAACGACTAAATATCAAAGACTCATTGGGCGAATCGCTCTGGAACTGAAATCGGAACGTTCACTGACATTTGCCCTATCTGAAAGTCTGATAAACGCCGGAAAAATGACTAAGTCCAAAAAAAAATTTTTTTTCAACTTTTTTCAATTTTCCCCTTGTGGGATATATATTCTACCCAGACACATTTGGAACTCTCCTGGGGTACCCTCACACATATTATTCCCTCATTTAGTGGATATTTTCACAAAAAAGTGAAATTTTCAAAAATCCAGAATATTGGCTGAAAATGACTAAATATCAAGGACTCATTGGGCGAATCGCTCTGGAACTGAAATCGGAACGTTCACTGACATTTGCCCTATCTGAAAGTCTGATAAACGCCGGAAAAATTACTAAGTCCAAAAAAAATTTTTTTCAACTTTTTTCAATTTTACCCCCATGGGATATATATTCTACCCACACACATTTGAAACTCTCCTGGGGTACCCTCACGCATAATATTCCCTCATTTAGTGGATATTTTCACAAAAAAAGTGAAATTTTCAAAAATCCAGAAAACTGGCTGAAAACGACTAAATATCAAGGAGTCATTGGGCAAATCGCTCTGGAACTGAAATCGGAACGCTCACTGACATTTACCCTATCTGAAAGTCTGATAAATGCCGGAAAAATGACTAAGTCCAAAAAAAAAATTTTCTCAATTTTTTTCAATTTTACCCCCGTGGGATATATATTCTACACACACACATTTGGAACTCTCCTGGGGTACCCTCACACATATTATTCTCTCATTTAGTGGATATTTTCACAAAAAAGTGAAATTTTCAAAAATCCAGAAAATTGGCTGAAAACGACTAAATATCAAGGACTCATTGAGCGAATCACTCTGGAACTGAAATCGGAATGCTCACTGACATTTCCCCTATCTGAAAGTCTGATAAACGCCGGAAAAATGACTAAGTCCAAAAAAACATTTGTTCAACTTTTTTCAATTTTACCCCCGTGGGATATATATTCTACCCACACACATTGGGAACTCTCCTGGGGTACCCTCACACATATTATTCCCTCATTTAGTGGATATTTTCACAAAAAAGTGAAATTTTCAAAAATCCAGAAAATTGGCTGAAAACGACTAAATATCAAGGATTCATTGGGCAAATTGCTCTGGAACTGAATTCGGAACGCTCACTGACATTTCCCCTATCTGAAAGTCTGATAAACGCAGGAAAAATGACTAAGTCCAAAAAAAAATTTGTTCAACTTTTTTCAATTTTACCCCCGTGGGATATATATTCTACCCACACACATTTGGAACTCTCCTGGGGAACCCTCACACATATTATTCCCTCATTTAGTAGATATTTTCACAAAAAATTGAAATTTTAAAAAATTCCAGAAAATTGGCTGAAAACAACTAAATATCAAGGATTCATTGGGCGAATTGCTCTGGAACTGAAATCGGAATGATCACTGACATTTTCCCTATCTGAAAGTCTGATAAACGCAGGAAAAATGACTAAGTCCAAAAAAAAATTTGTTCAAATTTTTTTCAATTTTACCCCCGTGGGATATATATTCTACCCACACACATTTGGAATTCTCCTGGGGTACCCTCACACATATTATTCCCTCAATTAGTGGATATTTTCACAAAAAAGTGAAATTTTCAACAAATCCAGAAAATTGGCTGAAAACGACTAAATATCAAAGACTCATTGGGCGAATCGCTCTGGAACTGAAATCGGAACGTTCACTGACATTTGCCCTATCTGAAAGTCTGATAAACGCCGGAAAAATGACTAAGTCCAAAAAAAAATTTTTTTTCAACTTTTTTCAATTTTCCCCTTGTGGGATATATATTCTACCCACACACATTTGGAACTCTCCTGGGGTACCCTCACACATATTATTCCCTCATTTAGTGGATATTTTCACAAAAAAGTGAAATTTTCAAAAATCCAGAATATTGGCTGAAAATGACTAAATATCAAGGACTCATTGGGTGAATCGCTCTGGAACTGAAATCGGAACGCTCACTCACATTTCCCCTATCTGAAAGTCTGATAAACGCCGATAAAATGACTAAGTCCAAAAAACAATTTTTTTCAACTTTTTTTAATTTTACCCCCGTGGGATATATATTCTACCCACACACATTTGGAACTCTCCTGGGGTACCCTCACACATATTATTCCCTCATTTAGTGGATATTTTCACAAAAAAGTGAAATTTTCAACAAATCCAGAAAATTGGCTGAAAACGACTAAATATCAAAGACTCATTGGGCGAATCGCTCTGGAACTGAAATCGGAACGTTCACTGACATTTGCCCTATCTGAAAGTCTGATAAACGCCGGAAAAATTACTAAGTCCAAAAAAAATTTTTTTCAACTTTTTTCAATTTTACCCCCATGGGATATATATTCTACCCACACACATTTGAAACTCTCCTGGGGTACCCTCACGCATAATATTCCCTCATTTAGTGGATATTTTCACAAAAAAAGTGAAATTTTCAAAAATCCAGAAAACTGGCTGAAAACGACTAAATATCAAGGAGTCATTGGGCAAATCGCTCTGGAACTGAAATCGGAACGCTCACTGACATTTACCCTATCTGAAAGTCTGATAAATGCCGGAAAAATGACTAAGTCCAAAAAAAAAATTTTCTCAA
Source organism: Phyllobates terribilis (assembly GCF_046119375.1). Lineage (NCBI taxonomy): Eukaryota > Metazoa > Chordata > Amphibia > Anura > Dendrobatidae > Phyllobates > Phyllobates terribilis. The sequence goes on along the minus strand of NW_027362781.1, from coordinate 9,896,750 downwards.
TTTTTTTCAATTTTACCCCCGTGGGATATATATTCTACACACACACATTTGGAACTCTCCGGGGGTACCCTCACACATATTATTCTCTCATTTAGTGGATATTTTCACAAAAAAGTGAAATTTTCAAAAATCCAGAAAATTGGCTGAAAACGACTAAATATCAAGGACTCATTGAGCGAATTACTCTGGAACTGAAATCGGAATGCTCACTGACATTTCCCCTATCTGAAAGTCTGATAAACGCCGGAAAAATGACTAAGTCCAAAAAAACATTTGTTCAACTTTTTTCAATTTTACCCCCGTGGGATATATATTCTACCCACACACATTGGGAACTCTCCTGGGGTACCCTCACACATATTATTCCCTCATTTAGTGGATATTTTCACAAAAAAGTGAAATTTTCAAAAATCCAGAAAATTGGCTGAAAACGACTAAATATCAAGGATTCATTGGGCAAATTGCTCTGGAACTGAATTCGGAACGCTCACTGACATTTCCCCTATCTGAAAGTCTGATAAACGCAGGAAAAATGACTAAGTCCAAAAAAACATTTGTTCAACTTTTTTCAATTTTACCCCCGTGGGATATATATTCTACCCACACACATTTGGAACTCTCCTGGGGAACCCTCACACATATTATTCCCTCATTTAGTAGATATTTTCACAAAAAATTGAAATTTTAAAAAATTCCAGAAAATTGGCTGAAAACAACTAAATATCAAGGATTCATTGGGCGAGTTGCTCTGGAACTGAAATCGGAATGATCACTGACATTTTCCCTATCTGAAAGTCTGATAAACGCAGGAAAAATGACTAAGTCCAAAAAAAAATTTGTTCAAATTTTTTTCAATTTTACCCCCGTGGGATATATATTCTACCCACACACATTTGGAATTCTCCTGGGGTACCCTCACACATATTATTCCCTCAATTAGTGGATATTTTCACAAAAAAGTGAAATTTTCAACAAATCCAGAAAATTGGCTGAAAACGACTAAATATCAAAGACTCATTGGGCGAATCGCTCTGGAACTGAAATCGGAACGTTCACTGACATTTGCCCTATCTGAAAGTCTGATAAACGCCGGAAAAATGACTAAGTCCAAAAAAAAATTTTTTTTCAACTTTTTTCAATTTTCCCCTTGTGGGATATATATTCTACCCACACACATTTGGAACTCTCCTGGGGTACCCTCACACATATTATTCCCTCATTTAGTGGATATTTTCACAAAAAAGTGAAATTTTCAAAAATCCAGAATATTGGCTGAAAATGACTAAATATCAAGGACTCATTGGGTGAATCGCTCTGGAACTGAAATCGGAACGCTCACTCACATTTCCCCTATCTGAAAGTCTGATAAACGCCGATAAAATGACTAAGTCCAAAAAACAATTTTTTTCAACTTTTTTTAATTTTACCCCCGTGGGATATATATTCTACCCACACACATTTGGAACTCTCCTGGGGTACCCTCACACATATTATTCCCTCATTTAGTGGATATTTTCACAAAAAAGTGAAATTTTCAACAAATCCAGAAAATTGGCTGAAAACGACTAAATATCAAAGACTCATTGGGCGAATCGCTCTGGAACTGAAATCGGAACGTTCACTGACATTTGCCCTATCTGAAAGTCTGATAAACGCCGGAAAAATTACTAAGTCCAAAAAAAATTTTTTTCAACTTTTTTCAATTTTACCCCCATGGGATATATATTCTACCCACACACATTTGAAACTCTCCTGGGGTACCCTCACACATATTATTCTCTCATTTAGTGGATATTTTCACAAAAAAGTGAAATTTTCAAAAATCCAGAAAATTGGCTGAAAACGACTAAATATCAAGGACTCATTGAGCGAATCACTCTGGAACTGAAATCGGAATGCTCACTGACATTTCCCCTATCTGAAAGTCTGATAAACGCCGGAAAAATGACTAAGTCCAAAAAAACATTTGTTCAACTTTTTTCAATTTTACCCCCGTGGGATATATATTCTACCCACACACATTGGGAACTCTCCTGGGGTACCCTCACACATATTATTCCCTCATTTAGTGGATATTTTCACAAAAAAGTGAAATTTTCAAAAATCCAGAAAATTGGCTGAAAACGACTAAATATCAAGGATTCATTGGGCAAATTGCTCTGGAACTGAATTCGGAACGCTCACTGACATTTCCCCTATCTGAAAGTCTGATAAACGCAGGAAAAATGACTAAGTCCAAAAAAAAATTTGTTCAAATATTTTTCAATTTTACCCCCGTGGGATATATATTCTACCCACACACATTTGGAGCTCTACTGGGGAACCCTCACACATATTATTCCCTCATTTAGTGGATATTTTCACAAAAAATTTAAATTTTAAAAAAATCCAGAAAATTGGCTGAAAACGACTAAATATCAAGGACTCATTGAGCGAATCGCTCTGGAACTGAAATCGGCATGCTCACTGACATTTCCCCTATCTGAAAGTCTGATAAACGCCGGAAAAATGACTAAGTCCAAGAAAAAAATTTTTTCAACTTTTTTCAATTTTACCCCCGTGAGATATATATTCTACCCACACACATTTGGAACTCTTCTGGGGAACCCTCACACATATTATTCACTCATTTAGTGGATATTTTCACAAAAAATTGAAATTTTCAAAAAATCCAGAAAATTGACTGAAAACGACTAAATATCAAGGACTCATTGAGCGAATCACTCTGGAACTGAAATCGGAATGCTCACTGACATTTCCCCTATCTGAAAGTCTGATAAACGCCGGAAAAATGACTAAGTCAAAAAAAAATTTTTTTTAAACTTTTTTCAATTTTACCCCCGTGGGATATATATTCTACCCACACACATTTGGACCTCTCCTGGGGTACCCTCACACATATTATTACCTCATTTAGTGGATATTTTCACAAAAAAGTGAAAGTTTCAAAAATCCAGAAAATTGGCTGAAAACGACTAAATATCAAGGATTCATTGGGCGAATTGCTCTGGAACTGAAATCGGAATGCTCACTGACATTTCCCCTATCTGAAAGTCTGATAAACGCCGGAAAAATGACTAAGTCCAAAAAAAAATTTGTTCAACTTTTTTCAATTTTACCGCCGTGGGATATATATTCTACCCACAAACATTTGGAACTCTTCTGGGGAACCCTCACACATATTATTCCCTCATTTAGTGGATATTTTCACAAAAAATTGAAATTTTAAAAAAATCCAGAAAATTGGCTGAAAACGACTAAATATCAAGGACTCATTGAGCGAATCGCTCTGGAACTGAAATCGGAATGCTCACTGACATTTCCCCTATCTGAAAGTCTGATAAACGCCGGAAAAATGACTAAGTCCAAAAAAAAATTTGTTCAACTTTTTTCAATTTTACCCCCGTGGGATATATATTCTACCCACACACATTTGGAACTCTCCTGGGGAACCCTCACACATATTATTCCCTCATTTAGTAGATATTTTCACAAAAAATTGAAATTTTAAAAAATTCCAGAAAATTGGCTGAAAACTAAATATCAAGGATTCATTGGGCGAATTGCTCTGGAACTGAAATCGGAATGATCACTGACATTTTCCCAATCTGAAAGTCTGATAAACGCAGGAAAAATGACTAAGTCCAAAAAAAAATTTGTTCAAATTTTTTTCAATTTTACCCCCGTGGGATATATATTCTACCCACACACATTTGGAACTCTCCTGGGGTACCCTCACACATATTATTCCCTCATTTAGTGGATATTTTCACAAAAAAGTGAAATTTTCAACAAATCCAGAAAATTGGCTGAAAACGACTAAATATCAAAGACTCATTGGGCGAATCGCTCTGGAACTGAAATCGGAACGTTCACTGACATTTGCCCTATCTGAAAGTCTGATAAACGCCGGAAAAATGACTAAGTCCAAAAAAAAATTTTTTTTCAACTTTTTTCAATTTTCCCCTTGTGGGATATATATTCTACCCACACACATTTGGAACTCTCCTGGGGTACCCTCACACATATTATTCCCTCATTTAGTGGATATTTTCACAAAAAAGTGAAATTTTCAAAAATCCAGAAAATTGGCTGAAAACGACTAAATATCAAGGACTCATTGGGCGAATCGCTCTGGAACTGAAATCGGAATGCTCACTGACATTTTCCCTATCTGAAAGTCTGATAAACGCCGGAAAAATGACTAAGTCCAAGAAAAAAATTTTTTCAACTTTTTTCAATTTTACCCCCGTGAGATATATATTCTACCCACACACATTTGGAACTCTTCTGGGGAACCCTCACACATATTATTCCCTCATTTAGTGGATATTTTCACAAAAAATTTAAATTTTCAAAAAATCCAGAAAATTGACTGAAAACGACTAAATATCAAGGACTCATTGAGCGAATCACTCTGGAACTGAAATCGGAATGCTCATTGACATTTCCCCTATCTGAAAGTCTGATAAACGCCGGAAAAATGACTAAGTCAAAAAAAAAATTTTTTTCAACTTTTTTCAATTTTACCCCCGTGGGATATTTATTCTACCCACACACATTTGGAACTCTCCTGGGGTACCCTCACACATATTATTCCCTCATTTAGTGGATATTTTCACAAAAAAGTGAAATTTTCAAAAATCCAGAAAATTGGCTGAAAACGACTAAATATCAAGGATTCATTGGGCAAATTGCTCTGGAACTGAAATCGGAACGCTCACTGACATTTCCCCTATCTGAAAGTCTGATAAACGCCGGAAAAATGACTAAGTCAAAAAAAAAATTTTTTTAAACTTTTTTCAATTTTACCCCGTGGGATATATATTCTACCCACACACATTTGGACCTCTCCTGGGGTACCCTCACACATATTATTCCCTCACTTAGTGGATATTTTCACAAAAAAGTGAAAGTTTCAAAAATCCAGAAAATTGGCTGAAAACGACTAAATATCAAGGATTCATTGGGTGAATTGCTCTGGAACTGAAATCGGAATGCTCACTGACATTTCCCCTATCTGAAAGTCTGATAAACGCCGGAAAAATGACTAAGTCCAAAAAAAAATTTGTTCAACTTTTTTCAATTTTACCCCCGTGGGATATATATTCTACCCACACACATTTGGAACTCTCCTGGGGAACCCTCACACATATTATTCCCTCATTTAGTAGATATTTTCACAAAAAATTGAAATTTTTAAAAATTCCTGAAAATTGGCTGAAAACAACTAAATATCAAGGATTCATTGGGCGAATTGCTCTGGAACTGAAATCGGAATGATCACTGACATTTTCCCTATCTGAAAGTCTGATAAACGCAGGAAAAATGACTAAGTCCAAAAAAAAATTTGTTCAAATTTTTTTCAATTTTACCCCCGTGGGATATATATTCTACCCACACACATTTGGAATTCTCCTGGGGTACCCTCACACATATTATTCCCTCAATTAGTGGATATTTTCACAAAAAAGTGAAATTTTCAACAAATCCAGAAAATTGGCTGAAAACGACTAAATATCAAAGACTCATTGGGCGAATCGCTCTGGAACTGAAATCGGAACGTTCACTGACATTTGCCCTATCTGAAAGTCTGATAAACGCCGGAAAAATGACTAAGTCCAAAAAAAAATTTTTTTTCAACTTTTTTCAATTTTCCCCTTGTGGGATATATATTCTACCCAGACACATTTGGAACTCTCCTGGGGTACCCTCACACATATTATTCCCTCATTTAGTGGATATTTTCACAAAAAAGTGAAATTTTCAAAAATCCAGAATATTGGCTGAAAATGACTAAATATCAAGGACTCATTGGGCGAATCGCTCTGGAACTGAAATCGGAACGTTCACTGACATTTGCCCTATCTGAAAGTCTGATAAACGCCGGAAAAATTACTAAGTCCAAAAAAAATTTTTTTCAACTTTTTTCAATTTTACCCCCATGGGATATATATTCTACCCACACACATTTGAAACTCTCCTGGGGTACCCTCACGCATAATATTCCCTCATTTAGTGGATATTTTCACAAAAAAAGTGAAATTTTCAAAAATCCAGAAAACTGGCTGAAAACGACTAAATATCAAGGAGTCATTGGGCAAATCGCTCTGGAACTGAAATCGGAACGCTCACTGACATTTACCCTATCTGAAAGTCTGATAAATGCCGGAAAAATGACTAAGTCCAAAAAAAAAATTTTCTCAATTTTTTTCAATTTTACCCCCGTGGGATATATATTCTACACACACACATTTGGAACTCTCCTGGGGTACCCTCACACATATTATTCTCTCATTTAGTGGATATTTTCACAAAAAAGTGAAATTTTCAAAAATCCAGAAAATTGGCTGAAAACGACTAAATATCAAGGACTCATTGAGCGAATCACTCTGGAACTGAAATCGGAATGCTCACTGACATTTCCCCTATCTGAAAGTCTGATAAACGCCGGAAAAATGACTAAGTCCAAAAAAACATTTGTTCAACTTTTTTCAATTTTACCCCCGTGGGATATATATTCTACCCACACACATTGGGAACTCTCCTGGGGTACCCTCACACATATTATTCCCTCATTTAGTGGATATTTTCACAAAAAAGTGAAATTTTCAAAAATCCAGAAAATTGGCTGAAAACGACTAAATATCAAGGATTCATTGGGCAAATTGCTCTGGAACTGAATTCGGAACGCTCACTGACATTTCCCCTATCTGAAAGTCTGATAAACGCAGGAAAAATGACTAAGTCCAAAAAAAAATTTGTTCAACTTTTTTCAATTTTACCCCCGTGGGATATATATTCTACCCACACACATTTGGAACTCTCCTGGGGAACCCTCACACATATTATTCCCTCATTTAGTAGATATTTTCACAAAAAATTGAAATTTTAAAAAATTCCAGAAAATTGGCTGAAAACAACTAAATATCAAGGATTCATTGGGCGAATTGCTCTGGAACTGAAATCGGAATGATCACTGACATTTTCCCTATCTGAAAGTCTGATAAACGCAGGAAAAATGACTAAGTCCAAAAAAAAATTTGTTCAAATTTTTTTCAATTTTACCCCCGTGGGATATATATTCTACCCACACACATTTGGAATTCTCCTGGGGTACCCTCACACATATTATTCCCTCAATTAGTGGATATTTTCACAAAAAAGTGAAATTTTCAACAAATCCAGAAAATTGGCTGAAAACGACTAAATATCAAAGACTCATTGGGCGAATCGCTCTGGAACTGAAATCGGAACGTTCACTGACATTTGCCCTATCTGAAAGTCTGATAAACGCCGGAAAAATTACTAAGTCCAAAAAAAATTTTTTTCAACTTTTTTCAATTTTACCCCCATGGGATATATATTCTACCCACACACATTTGAAACTCTCCTGGGGTACCCTCACACATATTATTCTCTCATTTAGTGGATATTTTCACAAAAAAGTGAAATTTTCAAAAATCCAGAAAATTAGCTGAAAACGACTAAATATCAAGGACTCATTGAGCGAATCACTCTGGAACTGAAATCGGAATGCTCACTGACATTTCCCCTATCTGAAAGTCTGATAAACGCCGGAAAAATGACTAAGTCCAAAAAAACATTTGTTCAACTTTTTTCAATTTTACCCCCGTGGGATATATATTCTACCCACACACATTGGGAACTCTCCTGGGGTACCCTCACACATATTATTCCCTCATTTAGTGGATATTTTCACAAAAAAGTGAAATTTTCAAAAATCCAGAAAATTGGCTGAAAACGACTAAATATCAAGGATTCATTGGGCAAATTGCTCTGGAACTGAATTCGGAACGCTCACTGACATTTCCCCTATCTGAAAGTCTGATAAACGCAGGAAAAATGACTAAGTCCAAAAAAAAATTTGTTCAAATTTTTTTCAATTTTACCCCCGTGGGATATATATTCTACCCACACACATTTGGAATTCTCCTGGGGTACCCTCACACACATTATTCCCTCAATTAGTGGATATTTTCACAAAAAAGTGAAATTTTCAACAAATCCAGAAAATTGGCTGAAAACGACTAAATATCAAAGACTCATTGGGCGAATCGCTCTGGAACTGAAATCGGAACGTTCACTGACATTTGCCCTATCTGAAAGTCTGATAAACGCCGGAAAAATGACTAAGTCCAAAAAAAAATTTTTTTTCAACTTTTTTCAATTTTCCCCTTGTGGGATATATATTCTACCCAGACACATTTGGAACTCTCCTGGGGTACCCTCACACATATTATTCCCTCATTTAGTGGATATTTTCACAAAAAAGTGAAATTTTCAAAAATCCAGAATATTGGCTGAAAATGACTAAATATCAAGGACTCATTGGGCGAATCGCTCTGGAACTGAAATCGGAACGTTCACTGACATTTGCCCTATCTGAAAGTCTGATAAACGCCGGAAAAATTACTAAGTCCAAAAAAAATTTTTTTCAACTTTTTTCAATTTTACCCCCATGGGATATATATTCTACCCACACACATTTGAAACTCTCCTGGGGTACCCTCACGCATAATATTCCCTCATTTAGTGGATATTTTCACAAAAAAAGTGAAATTTTCAAAAATCCAGAAAACTGGCTGAAAACGACTAAATATCAAGGAGTCATTGGGCAAATCGCTCTGGAACTGAAATCGGAACGCTCACTGACATTTACCCTATCTGAAAGTCTGATAAATGCCGGAAAAATGACTAAGTCCAAAAAAAAAATTTTCTCAATTTTTTTCAATTTTACCCCCGTGGGATATATATTCTACACACACACATTTGGAACTCTCCTGGGGTACCCTCACACATATTATTCTCTCATTTAGTGGATATTTTCACAAAAAAGTGAAATTTTCAAAAATCCAGAAAATTGGCTGAAAACGACTAAATATCAAGGATTCATTGGGCAAATTGCTCTGGAACTGAATTCGGAACGCTCACTGACATTTCCCCTATCTGAAAGTCTGATAAACGCAGGAAAAATGACTAAGTCCAAAAAAAAATTTGTTCAACTTTTTTCAATTTTACCCCCGTGGGATATATATTCTACCCACACACATTTGGAACTCTCCTGGGGAACCCTCACACATATTATTCCCTCATTTAGTAGATATTTTCACAAAAAATTGAAATTTTAAAAAATTCCAGAAAATTGGCTGAAAACAACTAAATATCAAGGATTCATTGGGCGAATTGCTCTGGAACTGAAATCGGAATGATCACTGACATTTTCCCTATCTGAAAGTCTGATAAACGCAGGAAAAATGACTAAGTCCAAAAAAAAATTTGTTCAAATTTTTTTCAATTTTACCCCCGTGGGATATATATTCTACCCACACACATTTGGAACTCTCCTGGGGTACCCTCACACATATTATTCCCTCATTTAGTGGATATTTTCACAAAAAAGTGAAATTTTCAACAAATCCAGAAAATTGGCTGAAAACGACTAAATATCAAAGACTCATTGGGCGAATCGCTCTGGAACTGAAATCGGAACGTTCACTGACATTTGCCCTATCTGAAAGTCTGATAAACGCCGGAAAAATTACTAAGTCCAAAAAAAATTTTTTTCAACTTTTTTCAATTTTACCCCCATGGGATATATATTCTACCCACACACATTTGAAACTCTCCTGGGGTACCCTCACACATATTATTCTCTCATTTAGTGGATATTTTCACAAAAAAGAGAAATTTTCAAAAATCCAGAAAATTGGCTGAAAACGACTAAATATCAAGGACTCATTGAGCGAATCACTCTGGAACTGAAATCGGAATGCTCACTGACATTTCCCCTATCTGAAAGTCTGATAAACGCCGGAAAAATGACTAAGTCCAAAAAAACATTTGTTCAACTTTTTTCAATTTTACCCCCGTGGGATATATATTCTACCCACACACATTGGGAACTCTCCTGGGGTATCCCTCACACATATTATTCCCTCATTTAGTGGATATTTTCACAAAAAAGTGAAATTTTCAAAAATCCAGAAAATTGGCTGAAAACGACTAAATATCAAGGATTCATTGGGCAAATTGCTCTGGAACTGAATTCGGAACGCTCACTGACATTTCCCCTATCTGAAAGTCTGATAAACGCAGGAAAAATGACTAAGTCCAAAAAAAAATTTGTTCAAATTTTTTTCAATTTTACCCCCGTGGGATATATATTCTACCCACACACATTTGGAATTCTCCTGGGGTACCCTCACACATATTATTCCCTCAATTAGTGGATATTTTCACAAAAAAGTGAAATTTTCAACAAATCCAGAAAATTGGCTGAAAACGACTAAATATCAAAGACTCATTGGGCGAATCGCTCTGGAGCTGAAATCGGAACGTTCACTGACATTTGCCCTATCTGAAAGTCTGATAAACGCCGGAAAAATGACTAAGTCCAAAAAAAAATTTTTTTTCAACTTTTTTCAATTTTCCCCTTGTGGGTTATATATTCTACCCACACACATTTGGAACTCTCCTGGGGTACCCTCACACATATTATTCCCTCATTTAGTGGATATTTTCACAAAAAAGTGAAATTTTCCACAAATCCAGAAAATTGGCTGAAAACGACTAAATATCAAAGACTCATTGGGCGAATCGCTCTGGAACTGAAATCGGAACGTTCACTGACATTTGCCCTATCTGAAAGTCTGATAAACGCCGGAAAAATTACTAAGTCCAAAAAAAATTTTTTTCAACTTTTTTCAATTTTACCCCCATGGGATATATATTCTACCCACACACATTTGAAACTCTCCTGGGGTACCCTCACACATATTATTCTCTCATTTAGTGGATATTTTCACAAAAAAGTGAAATTTTCAAAAATCCAGAAAATTGGCTGAAAACGACTAAATATCAAGGACTCATTGAGCGAATCACTCTGGAACTGAAATCGGAATGCTCACTGACATTTCCCCTATCTGAAAGTCTGATAAACGCCGGAAAAATGACTAAGTCCAAAAAAACATTTGTTCAACTTTTTTCAATTTTACCCCCGTGGGATATATATTCTACCCACACACATTTGAAACTCTCCTGGGGTACCCTCACGCATAATATTCCCTCATTTAGTGGATATTTTCACAAAAAAAGTGAAATTTTCAAAAATCCAGAAAACTGGCTGAAAACGACTAAATATCAAGGAGTCATTGGGCAAATCGCTCTGGAACTGAAATCGGAACGCTCACTGACATTTACCCTATCTGAAAGTCTGATAAATGCCGGAAAAATGACTAAGTCCAAAAAAAAAATTTTCTCAATTTTTTTCAATTTTACCCCCGTGGGATATATATTCTACACACACACATTTGGAACTCTCCTGGGGTACCCTCACACATATTATTCTCTCATTTAGTGGATATTTTCACAAAAAAGTGAAATTTTCAAAAATCCAGAAAATTGGCTGAAAACGACTAAACATCAAGGACTCATTGAGCGAATCACTCTGGAACTGAAATCGGAATGCTCACTGACATTTCCCCTATCTGAAAGTCTGATAAACGCCGGAAAAATGACTAAGTCCAAAAAAACATTTGTTCAACTTTTTTCAATTTTACCCCCGTGGGATATATATTCTACCCACACACATTGGGAACTCTCCTGGGGTACCCTCACACATATTATTCCCTCATTTAGTGGATATTTTCACAAAAAAGTGAAATTTTCAAAAATCCAGAAAATTGGCTGAAAACGACTAAATATCAAGGATTCATTGGGCAAATTGCTCTGGAACTGAATTCGGAACGCTCACTGACATTTCCCCTATCTGAAAGTCTGATAAACGCAGGAAAAATGACTAAGTCCAAAAAAAAATTTGTTCAACTTTTTTCAATTTTACCCCCGTGGGATATATATTCTACCCACACACATTTGGAACTCTCCTGGGGAACCCTCACACATATTATTCCCTCATTTAGTAGATATTTTCACAAAAAATTGAAATTTTAAAAAATTCCAGAAAATTGGCTGAAAACAACTAAATATCAAGGATTCATTGGGCGAATTGCTCTGGAACTGAAATCGGAATGATCACTGACATTTTCCCTATCTGAAAGTCTGATAAACGCAGGAAAAATGACTAAGTCCAAAAAAAAATTTGTTCAAATTTTTTTCAATTTTACCCCCGTGGGATATATATTCTACCCACACACATTTGGAATTCTCCTGGGGTACCCTCACACATATTATTCCCTCAATTAGTGGATATTTTCACAAAAAAGTGAAATTTTCAACAAATCCAGAAAATTGGCTGAAAACGACTAAATATCAAAGACTCATTGGGCGAATCGCTCTGGAACTGAAATCGGAACGTTCACTGACATTTGCCCTATCTGAAAGTCTGATAAACGCCGGAAAAATGACTAAGTCCAAAAAAAAATTTTTTTTCAACTTTTTTCAATTTTCCCCTTGTGGGATATATATTCTACCCACACACATTTGGAACTCTCCTGGGGTACCCTCACACATATTATTCCCTCATTTAGTGGATATTTTCACAAAAAAGTGAAATTTTCAAAAATCCAGAATATTGGCTGAAAATGACTAAATATCAAGGACTCATTGGGTGAATCGCTCTGGAACTGAAATCGGAACGCTCACTCACATTTCCCCTATCTGAAAGTCTGATAAACGCCGATAAAATGACTAAGTCCAAAAAAAATTTTTTTCAACTTTTTTCAATTTTACCCCCATGGGATATATATTCTACCCACACACATTTGAAACTCTCCTGGGGTACCCTCACACATATTATTCTCTCATTTAGTGGAGATTTTCACAAAAAAGTGAAATTTTCAAAAATCCAGAAAATTGGCTGAAAACGACTAAATATCAAGGACTCATTGAGCGAATCACTCTGGAACTGAAATCGGAATGCTCACTGACATTTCCCCTATCTGAAAGTCTGATAAACGCCGGAAAAATGACTAAGTCCAAAAAAACATTTGTTCAACTTTTTTCAATTTTACCCCCGTGGGATATATATTCTACCCACACACATTGGGAACTCTCCTGGGGTACCCTCACACATATTATTCCCTCATTTAGTGGATATTTTCACAAAAAAGTGAAATTTTCAAAAATCCAGAAAATTGGCTGAAAACGACTAAATATCAAGGATTCATTGGGCAAATTGCTCTGGAACTGAATTCGGAACGCTCACTGACATTTCCCCTATCTGAAAGTCTGATAAACGCAGGAAAAATGACTAAGTCCAAAAAAAAATTTGTTCAAATATTTTTCAATTTTACCCCCGTGGGATATATATTCTACCCACACACATTTGGAGCTCTACTGGGGTACCCTCACACATATTATTCCCTCATTTAGTGGATATTTTCACAAAAAAGTGAAAGTTTCAAAAATCCAGAAAATTGGCTGAAAACGACTAAATATCAAGGATTCATTGGGCGAATTGCTCTGGAACTGAAATCGGAACGCTCACTGACATTTCCCCTATCTGAAAGTCTGATAAACGCCGGAAAAATGACTAAGTCCAAAAAAAAATTTGTTCAACTTTTTTCAATTTTACCCCCGTGGGATATATATTCTACCCACAAACATTTGGAACTCTTCTGGGGAACCCTCACACATATTATTCCCTCATTTAGTGGATATTTTCACAAAAAATTTAAATTTTAAAAAAATCCAGAAAATTGGCTGAAAACGACTAAATATCAAGGACTCATTGAGCGAATCGCTCTGGAACTGAAATCGGCATGCTCACTGACATTTCCCCTATCTGAAAGTCTGATAAACGCCGGAAAAATGACTAAGTCCAAGAAAAAAATTTTTTCAACTTTTTTCAATTTTACCCCCGTGAGATATATATTCTACCCACACACATTTGGAACTCTTCTGGGGAACCCTCACACATATTATTCCCTCATTTAGTGGATATTTTCACAAAAAATTGAAATTTTCAAAAAATCCAGAAAATTGACTGAAAACGACTAAATATCAAGGACTCATTGAGCGAATCACTCTGGAACTGAAATCGGAATGCTCACTGACATTTCCCCTATCTGAAAGTCTGATAAACGCCGGAAAAATGACTAAGTCAAAAAAAAATTTTTTTTAAACTTTTTTCAATTTTACCCCCGTGGGATATATATTCTACCCACACACATTTGGAATTCTCCTGGGGTACCCTCACACATATTATTACCTCATTTAGTGGATATTTTCACAAAAAAGTGAAAGTTTCAAAAATCCAGAAAATTGGCTGAAAACGACTAAATATCAAGGATTCATTGGGCGAATTGCTCTGGAACTGAAATCGGAATGCTCACTGACATTTCCCCTATCTGAAAGTCTGATAAACGCCGGAAAAATGACTAAGTCCAAAAAAAAATTTGTTCAACTTTTTTCAATTTTACCGCCGTGGGATATATATTCTACCCACAAACATTTGGAACTCTTCTGGGGAACCCTCACACATATTATTCCCTCATTTAGTGGATATTTTCACAAAAAATTGAAATTTTCAAAAAATCCAGAAAATTGGCTGAAAACGACTAAATATCAAGGACTCATTGAGCGAATCGCTCTGGAACTGAAATCGGAATGCTCACTGACATTTCCCCTATCTGAAAGTCTGATAAACGCCGGAAAAATGACTAAGTCCAAAAAAAAATTTGTTCAACTTTTTTCAATTTTACCCCCGTGGGATATATATTCTACCCACACACATTTGGAACTCTCCTGGGGAACCCTCACACATATTATTCCCTCATTTAGTAGATATTTTCACAAAAAATTGAAATTTTAAAAAATTCCAGAAAATTGGCTGAAAACTAAATATCAAGGATTCATTGGGCGAATTGCTCTGGAACTGAAATCGGAATGATCACTGACATTTTCCCAATCTGAAAGTCTGATAAACGCAGGAAAAATGACTAAGTCCAAAAAAAAATTTGTTCAAATTTTTTTCAATTTTACCCCCGTGGGATATATATTCTACCCACACACATTTGGAACTCTCCTGGGGTACCCTCACACATATTATTCCCTCATTTAGTGGATATTTTCACAAAAAAGTGAAATTTTCAACAAATCCAGAAAATTGGCTGAAAACGACTAAATATCAAAGACTCATTGGGCGAATCGCTCTGGAACTGAAATCGGAACGTTCACTGACATTTGCCCTATCTGAAAGTCTGATAAACGCCGGAAAAATGACTAAGTCCAAAAAAAAATTTTTTTTCAACTTTTTTCAATTTTCCCCTTGTGGGATATATATTCTACCCAGACACATTTGGAACTCTCCTGGGGTACCCTCACACATATTATTCCCTCATTTAGTGGATATTTTCACAAAAAAGTGAAATTTTCAAAAATCCAGAAAATTGGCTGAAAACGACTAAATATCAAGGACTCATTGGGCGAATCGCTCTGGAACTGAAATCGGAATGCTCACTGACATTTTCCCTATCTGAAAGTCTGATAAACGCCGGAAAAATGACTAAGTCCAAGAAAAAAATTTTTTCAACTTTTTTCAATTTTACCCCCGTGAGATATATATTCTACCCACACACATTTGGAACTCTTCTGGGGAACCCTCACACATATTATTCCCTCATTTAGTGGATATTTTCACAAAAAATTTAAATTTTCAAAAAATCCAGAAAATTGACTGAAAACGACTAAATATCAAGGACTCATTGAGCGAATCACTCTGGAACTGAAATCGGAATGCTCACTGACATTTCCCCTATCTGAAAGTCTGATAAACGCCGGAAAAATGACTAAGTCAAAAAAAAATTTTTTTTAAACTTTTTTCAATTTTACCCCCGTGGGATATATATTCCACCCACACACATTTGGACCTCTCCTGGGGTACCCTCACACATATTATTACCTCATTTAGTGGATATTTTCACAAAAAAGTGAAAGTTTCAAAAATCCAGAAAATTGTCTGAAAACGACTAAATATCAAGGATTCATTGGGCGAATTGCTCTGGAACTGAAATCGGAATGCTCACTGACATTTCCCCTATCTGAAAGTCTGATAAACGCCGGAAAAATGACTAAGTCCAAAAAAAAATTTGTTCAACTTTTTTCAGTTTTACCCCCGTGGGATATATATTCTACCCACAAACATTTGGAACTCTTCTGTTGAACCCTCACACATATTATTCCCTCATTTAGTGGATATTTTCACAAAAAATTGAAATTTTCAAAAAATCCAGAAAATTGGCTGAAAACGACTAAATATCAAGGACTCATTGAGCGAATCGCTCTGGAACTGAAATCGGAATGCTCACTGACATTTCCCCTATCTGAAAGTCTGATAAACGCCGGAAAAATGACTAAGTCCAAAAAAAAATTTGTTCAACTTTTTTCAATTTTACCCCCGTGGGATATATATTCTACCCACACACATTTGGAGCTCTCCTGGGGTACCCTCACACATATTATTCCCTCATTTAGTGGATATTTTCACAAAAAAGTGAAAGTTTCAAAAATCCAGAAAATTGGCTGAAAACGACTAAATATCAAGGACTCATTGGGCGAATCGCTCTGGAACTGAAATCGGAACGCTCACTGACATTTGCCGTATCTGAAAGTCTGATAAACGCCGGAAAAATGACTAAGTCCAAGAAAAAAAATTTTTCAACTTTTTTCAATTTTACCCCCGTGAGATATATATTCTACCCACGCACATTTGGAACTCTTCTGGGGAACCCTCACACATATTATTCCCTCATTTAGTGGATATTTTCACAAAAAAGTGAAATTTTCAAAAATCCAGAAAATTGGCTGAAAACGACTAAATATCAAGGATTCATTGGGCAAATTGCTCTGGAACTGAAATCGGAACGCTCACTGACATTTCCCCTATCTGAAAGTCTGATAAACGCCAGAAAAATGACTAAGTAAAAAAAAAAATGTTTTTAAACTTTTTTCAATTTTACCCCTGTGGGATATATATTCTACCCACACACATTTGGACCTCTCCTGGGGTACCCTCACACATATTATTCCCTTATTTAGTGGATATTTTAACAAAAAAGTGAAAGTTTCAAATATCCAGAAAATTGGCTGAAAACGACTAAATATCAAGGATTCATTGGGCGAATTGCTCTGGAACTGAAATCGGAACGCTCACTGACATTTCCCCTATCTGAAAGTCTGATAAACGCCGGAAAAATGACTAAGTCCAAAAAAAAATTTGTTCAACTTTTTTCAATTTTACCCCCGTGGGATATATATTCTACCCACAAACATTTGGAACTCTTCTGGGGAACCCTCACACATATTATTCCCTCATTTAGTGGATATTTTCACAAAAAATTGAAATTTTCAAAAAATCCAGAAAATTGGCTGAAAACGACTAAATATCAAGGATTCATTGGGCGAATTGCTCTGGAACTGAAATCGGAACGCTCACTGACATTTCCCCTATCTGAAAGTCTGATAAACGCCGGAAAAATGACTAAGTCCAAAAAAAAATTTGTTCAACTCTTTTCAATTTTACCCCCGTGGGATATATATTCTACCCACACACATTTGGAACTCTTCTGGGTAACCCTCACACATATTATTCCCTCATTTAGTGGATATTTTCACAAAAAATTGAAATTTTCAAAAAATCCAGAAAATTGGCTGAAAACGACTAAATATCAAGGACTCATTGGGCGAATCACTCTGGAACTGAAATCGGAATGCTCACCGACATTTCCCCTATCTGAAAGTCTGATAAACGCCGGAAAAATGACTAAGTCCAAAAAAAAAATTTTTTTCAACTTTTTTCAATTTTACCCCCGTGGGATATATATTCTACCCACACACATTTGGAACTCTCCTGGGTTACCCTCACACATATTATTCCCTCATTTAGTGGATATTTTCACAAAAAAGTGAAAGTTTCAAAAAATCCAGAAAATTGGCTGAAAACGAGTAAATATCAATTACTCATTGGGCGAATCGCTCTGGAACTGAAATTGGAACGCTCAGTGACATTTGCCCTATCTGAAAGTCTGATAAACGCCGGAAAAATGACTAAGTCCAAAAAAAAATTTGTTCAACTTTTTTCAATTTTACCCCCGTGGGATATATATTCTACCCACACACATTTGGAACTCTCCTGGGGTACCCTCACACATATTATTCCCTCATTTAGTGGATATTTTCACAAAAAAGTGAAATTTTCAACAAATCCAGAAAATTGGCTGAAAACGACTAAATATCAAAGACTCATTGGGCGAATCGCTCTGGAACTGAAATCGGAACGTTCACTGACATTTGCCCTATCTGAAAGTCTGATAAACGCCGGAAAAATTACTAAGTCCAAAAAAAATTTTTTTCAACTTTTTTCAATTTTACCCCCATGGGATATATATTCTACCCACACACATTTGAAACTCTCCTGGGGTACCCTCACACATATTATTCTCTCATTTAGTGGATATTTTCACAAAAAAGTGAAATTTTCAAAAATCCAGAAAATTGGCTGAAAACGACTAAATATCAAGGACTCATTGAGCGAATCACTCTGGAACTGAAATCGGAATGCTCACTGACATTTCCCCTATCTGAAAGTCTGATAAACGCCGGAAAAATGACTAAGTCCAAAAAAACATTTGTTCAACTTTTTTCAATTTTACCCCCGTGGGATATATATTCTACCCACACACATTGGGAACTCTCCTGGGGTACCCTCACACATATTATTCCCTCATTTAGTGGATATTTTCACAAAAAAGTGAAATTTTCAAAAATCCAGAAAATTGGCTGAAAACGACTAAATATCAAGGATTCATTGGGCAAATTGCTCTGGAACTGAATTCGGAACGCTCACTGACATTTCCCCTATCTGAAAGTCTGATAAACGCAGGAAAAATGACTAAGTCCAAAAAAAAATTTGTTCAAATTTTTTTCAATTTTACCCCCGTGGGATATATATTCTACCCACACACATTTGGAATTCTCCTGGGGTACCCTCACACATATTATTCCCTC
Source organism: Phyllobates terribilis (assembly GCF_046119375.1). Taxonomy (NCBI): domain Eukaryota; kingdom Metazoa; phylum Chordata; class Amphibia; order Anura; family Dendrobatidae; genus Phyllobates; species Phyllobates terribilis. The sequence continues at coordinate 9,877,763 of NW_027362781.1, read as the reverse complement.
AATTAGTGGATATTTTCACAAAAAAGTGAAATTTTCAAAAATCCAGAATATTGGCTGAAAATGACTAAATATCAAGGACTCATTGGGCGAATCGCTCTGGAACTGAAATCGGAACGTTCACTGACATTTGCCCTATCTGAAAGTCTGATAAACGCCGGAAAAATTACTAAGTCCAAAAAAAATTTTTTTCAACTTTTTTCAATTTTACCCCCATGGGATATATATTCTACCCACACACATTTGAAACTCTCCTGGGGTACCCTCACGCATAATATTCCCTCATTTAGTGGATATTTTCACAAAAAAAGTGAAATTTTCAAAAATCCAGAAAACTGGCTGAAAACGACTAAATATCAAGGAGTCATTGGGCAAATCGCTCTGGAACTGAAATCGGAACGCTCACTGACATTTACCCTATCTGAAAGTCTGATAAATGCCGGAAAAATGACTAAGTCCAAAAAAAAAATTTTCTCAATTTTTTTCAATTTTACCCCCGTGGGATATATATTCTACACACACACATTTGGAACTCTCCTGGGGTACCCTCACACATATTATTCTCTCATTTAGTGGATATTTTCACAAAAAAGTGAAATTTTCAAAAATCCAGAAAATTGGCTGAAAACGACTAAATATCAAGGACTCATTGAGCGAATCACTCTGGAACTGAAATCGGAATGCTCACTGACATTTCTCCTATCTGAAAGTCTGATAAACGCCGGAAAAATGACTAAGTCCAAAAAAACATTTGTTCAACTTTTTTCAATTTTACCCCCGAGGGATATATATTCTACCCACACACATTGGGAACTCTCCTGGGGTACCCTCACACATATTATTCCCTCATTTAGTGGATATTTTCACAAAAAAGTGAAATTTTCAAAAATCCAGAAAATTGGCTGAAAACGACTAAATATCAAGGATTCATTGGGCAAATTGCTCTGGAACTGAATTCGGAACGCTCACTGACATTTCCCCTATCTGAAAGTCTGATAAACGCAGGAAAAATGACTAAGTCCAAAAAAAAATTTGTTCAAATATTTTTCAATTTTACCCCCGTGGGATATATATTCTACCCACACACATTTGGAGCTCTACTGGGGTACCCTCACACATATTATTCCCTCATTTAGTGGATATTTTCACAAAAAAGTGAAAGTTTCAAAAATCCAGAAAATTGGCTGAAAACGACTAAATATCAAGGATTCATTGGGCGAATTGCTCTGGAACTGAAATCGGAACGCTCACTGACATTTCCCCTATCTGAAAGTCTGATAAACGCCGGAAAAATGACTAAGTCCAAAAAAAAATTTGTTCAACTTTTTTCAATTTTACCCCCGTGGGATATATATTCTACCCACAAACATTTGGAACTCTTCTGGGGAACCCTCACACATATTATTCCCTCATTTAGTGGATATTTTCACAAAAAATTTAAATTTTAAAAAAATCCAGAAAATTGGCTGAAAACGACTAAATATCAAGGATTCATTGGGCAAATTGCTCTGGAACTGAATTCGGAACGCTCACTGACATTTCCCCTATCTGAAAGTCTGATAAACGCAGGAAAAATGACTAAGTCCAAAAAAAAATTTGTTCAACTTTTTTCAATTTTACCCCCGTGGGATATATATTCTACCCACACACATTTGGAACTCTCCTGGGGAACCCTCACACATATTATTCCCTCATTTAGTAGATATTTTCACAAAAAATTGAAATTTTAAAAAATTCCAGAAAATTGGCTGAAAACAACTAAATATCAAGGATTCATTGGGCGAATTGCTCTGGAACTGAAATCGGAATGATCACTGACATTTTCCCTATCTGAAAGTCTGATAAACGCAGGAAAAATGACTAAGTCCAAAAAAAAATTTGTTCAAATTTTTTTCAATTTTACCCCCGTGGGATATATATTCTACCCACACACATTTGGAATTCTCCTGGGGTACCCTCACACATATTATTCCCTCAATTAGTGGATATTTTCACAAAAAAGTGAAATTTTCAACAAATCCAGAAAATTGGCTGAAAACGACTAAATATCAAAGACTCATTGGGCGAATCGCTCTGGAACTGAAATCGGAACGTTCACTGACATTTGCCCTATCTGAAAGTCTGATAAACGCCGGAAAAATGACTAAGTCCAAAAAAAAATTTTTTTTCAACTTTTTTCAATTTTCCCCTTGTGGGATATATATTCTACCCACACACATTTGGAACTCTCCTGGGGTACCCTCACACATATTATTCCCTCATTTAGTGGATATTTTCACAAAAAAGTGAAATTTTCAAAAATCCAGAATATTGGCTGAAAATGACTAAATATCAAGGACTCATTGGGTGAATCGCTCTGGAACTGAAATCGGAACGCTCACTCACATTTTCCCTATCTGAAAGTCTGATAAACGCCGATAAAATGACTAAGTCCAAAAAACAATTTTTTTCAACTTTTTTTAATTTTACCCCCGTGGGATATATATTCTACCCACACACATTTGGAACTCTCCTGGGGTACCCTCACACATATTATTCCCTCATTTAGTGGATATTTTCACAAAAAAGTGAAATTTTCAACAAATCCAGAAAATTGGCTGAAAACGACTAAATATCAAAGACTCATTGGGCGAATCGCTCTGGAACTGAAATCGGAACGTTCACTGACATTTGCCCTATCTGAAAGTCTGATAAACGCCGGAAAAATTACTAAGTCCAAAAAAAATTTTTTTCAACTTTTTTCAATTTTACCCCCATGGGATATATATTCTACCCACACACATTTGAAACTCTCCTGGGGTACCCTCACACATATTATTCTCTCATTTAGTGGATATTTTCACAAAAAAGTGAAATTTTCAAAAATCCAGAAAATTGGCTGAAAACGACTAAATATCAAGGACTCATTGAGCGAATCACTCTGGAACTGAAATCGGAATGCTCTCTGACATTTCCCCTATCTGAAAGTCTGATAAACGCCGGAAAAATGACTAAGTCCAAAAAAACATTTGTTCAACTTTTTTCAATTTTACCCCCGTGGGATATATATTCTACCCACACACATTGGGAACTCTCCTGGGGTACCCTCACACATATTATTCCCTCATTTAGTGGATATTTTCACAAAAAAGTGAAATTTTCAAAAATCCAGAAAATTGGCTGAAAACGACTAAATATCAAGGATTCATTGGGCAAATTGCTCTGGAACTGAATTCGGAACGCTCACTGACATTTCCCCTATCTGAAAGTCTGATAAACGCAGGAAAAATGACTAAGTCCAAAAAAAAATTTGTTCAAATATTTTTCAATTTTACCCCCGTGGGATATATATTCTACCCACACACATTTGGAGCTCTACTGGGGTACCCTCACACATATTATTCCCTCATTTAGTGGATATTTTCACAAAAAAGTGAAAGTTTCAAAAATCCAGAAAATTGGCTGAAAACGACTAAATATCAAGGATTCATTGGGCGAATTGCTCTGGAACTGAAATCGGAACGCTCACTGACATTTCCCCTATCTGAAAGTCTGATAAACGCCGGAAAAATGACTAAGTCCAAAAAAAAATTTGTTCAACTTTTTTCAATTTTACCCCCGTGGGATATATATTCTACCCACACACATTTGGAACTCTTCTGGGGAACCCTCACACATATTATTCCCTCATTTAGTGGATATTTTCACAAAAAATTGAAATTTTCAAAAAATCCAGAAAATTGACTGAAAACGACTAAATATCAAGGACTCATTGAGCGAATCACTCTGGAACTGAAATCGGAATGCTCACTGACATTTCCCCTATCTGAAAGTCTGATAAACGCCGGAAAAATGACTAAGTCAAAAAAAAATTTTTTTTAAACTTTTTTCAATTTTACCCCCGTGGGATATATATTCTACCCACACACATTTGGACCTCTCCTGGGGTACCCTCACACATATTATTACCTCATTTAGTGGATATTTTCACAAAAAAGTGAAAGTTTCAAAAATCCAGAAAATTGGCTGAAAACGACTAAATATCAAGGATTCATTGGGCGAATTGCTCTGGAACTGAAATCGGAATGCTCACTGACATTTCCCCTATCTGAAAGTCTGATAAACGCCGGAAAAATGACTAAGTCCAAAAAAAAATTTGTTCAACTTTTTTCAATTTTACCGCCGTGGGATATATATTCTACCCACAAACATTTGGAACTCTTCTGGGGAACCCTCACACATATTATTCCCTCATTTAGTGGATATTTTCACAAAAAATTGAAATTTTCAAAAAATCCAGAAAATTGGCTGAAAACGACTAAATATCAAGGACTCATTGAGCGAATCGCTCTGGAACTGAAATCGGAATGCTCACTGACATTTCCCCTATCTGAAAGTCTGATAAACGCCGGAAAAATGACTAAGTCCAAAAAAAAATTTGTTCAACTTTTTTCAATTTTACCCCCGTGGGATATATATTCTACCCACACACATTTGGAACTCTCCTGGGGAACCCTCACACATATTATTCCCTCATTTAGTAGATATTTTCACAAAAAATTGAAATTTTAAAAAATTCCAGAAAATTGGCTGAAAACTAAATATCAAGGATTCATTGGGCGAATTGCTCTGGAACTGAAATCGGAATGATCACTGACATTTTCCCAATCTGAAAGTCTGATAAACGCAGGAAAAATGACTAAGTCCAAAAAAAAATTTGTTCAAATTTTTTTCAATTTTACCCCCGTGGGATATATATTCTACCCACACACATTTGGAACTCTCCTGGGGTACCCTCACACATATTATTCCCTCATTTAGTGGATATTTTCACAAAAAAGTGAAATTTTCAACAAATCCAGAAAATTGGCTGAAAACGACTAAATATCAAAGACTCATTGGGCGAATCGCTCTGGAACTGAAATCGGAACGTTCACTGACATTTGCCCTATCTGAAAGTCTGATAAACGCCGGAAAAATGACTAAGTCCAAAAAAAAATTTTTTTTCAACTTTTTTCAATTTTCCCCTTGTGGGATATATATTCTACCCACACACATTTGGAACTCTCCTGGGGTACCCTCACACATATTATTCCCTCATTTAGTGGATATTTTCACAAAAAAGTGAAATTTTCAAAAATCCAGAAAATTGGCTGAAAACGACTAAATATCAAGGACTCATTGGGCGAATCGCTCTGGAACTGAAATCGGAATGCTCACTGACATTTTCCCTATCTGAAAGTCTGATAAACGCCGGAAAAATGACTAAGTCCAAGAAAAAAATTTTTTCAACTTTTTTCAATTTTACCCCCGTGAGATATATATTCTACCCACACACATTTGGAACTCTTCTGGGGAACCCTCACACATATTATTCCCTCATTTAGTGGATATTTTCACAAAAAATTTAAATTTTCAAAAAATCCAGAAAATTGACTGAAAACGACTAAATATCAAGGACTCATTGAGCGAATCACTCTGGAACTGAAATCGGAATGCTCACTGACATTTCCCCTATCTGAAAGTCTGATAAACGCCGGAAAAATGACTAAGTCAAAAAAAAATTTTTTTTAAACTTTTTTCAATTTTACCCCCGTGGGATATATATTCTACCCACACACATTTGGACCTCTCCTGGGGTACCCTCACACATATTATTACCTCATTTAGTGGATATTTTCACAAAAAAGTGAAAGTTTCAAAAATCCAGAAAATTGGCTGAAAACGACTAAATATCAAGGATTCATTGGGCGAATTGCTCTGGAACTGAAATCGGAATGCTCACTGACATTTCCCCTATCTGAAAGTCTGATAAACGCCGGAAAAATGACTAAGTCCAAAAAAAAATTTGTTCAACTTTTTTCAATTTTACCGCCGTGGGATATATATTCTACCCACAAACATTTGGAACTCTTCTGGGGAACCCTCACACATATTATTCCCTCATTTAGTGGATATTTTCACAAAAAATTGAAATTTTCAAAAAATCCAGAAAATTGGCTGAAAACGACTAAATATCAAGGACTCATTGAGCGAATCGCTCTGGAACTGAAATCGGAATGCTCACTGACATTTCCCCTATCTGAAAGTCTGATAAACGCCGGAAAAATGACTAAGTCCAAAAAAAAATTTGTTCAACTTTTTTCAATTTTACCCCCGTGGGATATATATTCTACCCACACACATTTGGAACTCTCCTGGGGAACCCTCACACATATTATTCCCTCATTTAGTAGATATTTTCACAAAAAATTGAAATTTTAAAAAATTCCAGAAAATTGGCTGAAAACTAAATATCAAGGATTCATTGGGCGAATTGCTCTGGAACTGAAATCGGAATGATCACTGACATTTTCCCAATCTGAAAGTCTGATAAACGCAGGAAAAATGACTAAGTCCAAAAAAAAATTTGTTCAAATTTTTTTCAATTTTACCCCCGTGGGATATATATTCTACCCACACACATTTGGAACTCTCCTGGGGTACCCTCACACATATTATTCCCTCATTTAGTGGATATTTTCACAAAAAAGTGAAATTTTCAACAAATCCAGAAAATTGGCTGAAAACGACTAAATATCAAAGACTCATTGGGCGAATCGCTCTGGAACTGAAATCGGAACGTTCACTGACATTTGCCCTATCTGAAAGTCTGATAAACGCCGGAAAAATGACTAAGTCCAAAAAAAAATTTTTTTTCAACTTTTTTCAATTTTCCCCTTGTGGGATATATATTCTACCCACACACATTTGGAACTCTCCTGGGGTACCCTCACACATATTATTCCCTCATTTAGTGGATATTTTCACAAAAAAGTGAAATTTTCAAAAATCCAGAAAATTGGCTGAAAACGACTAAATATCAAGGACTCATTGGGCGAATCGCTCTGGAACTGAAATCGGAATGCTCACTGACATTTTCCCTATCTGAAAGTCTGATAAACGCCGGAAAAATGACTAAGTCCAAGAAAAAAATTTTTTCAACTTTTTTCAATTTTACCCCCGTGAGATATATATTCTACCCACACACATTTGGAACTCTTCTGGGGAACCCTCACACATATTATTCCCTCATTTAGTGGATATTTTCACAAAAAATTTAAATTTTCAAAAAATCCAGAAAATTGACTGAAAACGACTAAATATCAAGGACTCATTGAGCGAATCACTCTGGAACTGAAATCGGAATGCTCACTGACATTTCCCCTATCTGAAAGTCTGATAAACGCCGGAAAAATGACTAAGTCAAAAAAAAATTTTTTTTAAACTTTTTTCAATTTTACCCCCGTGGGATATATATTCCACCCACACACATTTGGACCTCTCCTGGGGTACCCTCACACATATTATTACCTCATTTAGTGGATATTTTCACAAAAAAGTGAAAGTTTCAAAAATCCAGAAAATTGTCTGAAAACGACTAAATATCAAGGATTCATTGGGCGAATTGCTCTGGAACTGAAATCGGAATGCTCACTGACATTTCCCCTATCTGAAAGTCTGATAAACGCCGGAAAAATGACTAAGTCCAAAAAAAAATTTGTTCAACTTTTTTCAGTTTTACCCCCGTGGGATATATATTCTACCCACAAACATTTGGAACTCTTCTGTTGAACCCTCACACATATTATTCCCTCATTTAGTGGATATTTTCACAAAAAATTGAAATTTTCAAAAAATCCAGAAAATTGGCTGAAAACGACTAAATATCAAGGACTCATTGAGCGAATCGCTCTGGAACTGAAATCGGAATGCTCACTGACATTTCCCCTATCTGAAAGTCTGATAAACGCCGGAAAAATGACTAAGTCCAAAAAAAAATTTGTTCAACTTTTTTCAATTTTACCCCCGTGGGATATATATTCTACCCACACACATTTGGAGCTCTCCTGGGGTACCCTCACACATATTATTCCCTCATTTAGTGGATATTTTCACAAAAAAGTGAAAGTTTCAAAAATCCAGAAAATTGGCTGAAAACGACTAAATATCAAGGACTCATTGGGCGAATCGCTCTGGAACTGAAATCGGAACGCTCACTGACATTTGCCGTATCTGAAAGTCTGATAAACGCCGGAAAAATGACTAAGTCCAAGAAAAAAATTTTTTCAACTTTTTTCAATTTTACCCCCGTGAGATATATATTCTACCCACACACATTTGGAACTCTTCTGGGGAACCCTCACACATATTATTCCCTCATTTAGTGGATATTTTCACAAAAAAGTGAAATTTTCAAAAATCCAGAAAATTGGCTGAAAACGACTAAATATCAAGGATTCATTGGGCAAATTGCTCTGGAACTGAAATCGGAACGCTCACTGACATTTCCCCTATCTGAAAGTCTGATAAACGCCAGAAAAATGACTAAGTAAAAAAAAAAATTTTTTTAAACTTTTTTCAATTTTACCCCTGTGGGATATATATTCTACCCACACACATTTGGACCTCTCCTGGGGTACCCTCACACATATTATTCCCTTATTTAGTGGATATTTTAACAAAAAAGTGAAAGTTTCAAATATCCAGAAAATTGGCTGAAAACGACTAAATATCAAGGATTCATTGGGCGAATTGCTCTGGAACTGAAATCGGAACGCTCACTGACATTTCCCCTATCTGAAAGTCTGATAAACGCCGGAAAAATGACTAAGTCCAAAAAAAAATTTGTTCAACTTTTTTCAATTTTACCCCCGTGGGATATATATTCTACCCACAAACATTTGGAACTCTTCTGGGGAACCCTCACACATATTATTCCCTCATTTAGTGGATATTTTCACAAAAAATTGAAATTTTCAAAAAATCCAGAAAATTGGCTGAAAACGACTAAATATCAAGGATTCATTGGGCAAATTGCTCTGGAACTGAAATCGGAACGCTCACTGACATTTCCCCTATCTGAAAGTATGATAAACGCCGGAAAAATGACTAAGTCCAAAAAAACATTTGTTCAACTTTTTTCACTTTTACCCCCGTGGGATATATATTCTACCCACACACATTTGGAACTCTCCTGGGGTACCCTCACACATATTATTCCCTCATTTAGTGGATATTTTCACAAAAAAGTGAAATTTTCAAAAATCTAGAAAATTGGCTGAAAACGACTAAATATCAAGGATTCAATGGGCGAACTGTTCTGGAACTGAAATCGGAACGCTCACTGACATTTCCCCTATCTGAAAGTCTGATAAACGCCGGAAAAATGACTAAGTCCAAAAAAAAATTTGTTCAACTCTTTTCAATTTTACCCCCGTGGGATATATATTCTACCCACACACATTTGGAACTCTTCTGGGTAACCCTCACACATATTATTCCCTCATTTAGTGGATATTTTCACAAAAAATTGAAATTTTCAAAAAATCCAGAAAATTGGCTGAAAACGACTAAATATCAAGGACTCATTGGGCGAATCACTCTGGAACTGAAATCGGAATGCTCACCGACATTTCACCTATCTGAAAGTCTGATAAACGCCGGAAAAATGACTAAGTCCAAAAAAAAAATTTTTTTCAACTTTTTTCAATTTTACCCCCGTGGGATATATATTCTACCCACACACATTTGGAACTCTCCTGGGGTACCCTCACACATATTATTCCCTCATTTAGTGGATATTTTCACAAAAAAGTGAAATTTTCAAAAATCTAGAAAATTGGCTGAAAACGACTAAATATCAATTACTCATTTGGCGAATCGCTCTGGAACTGAAATCGGAACGCTCAGTGACATTTGCCCTATCTGAAAGTCTGATAAACGCCGGAAAAATGACTAAGTCCAAGAAAAAATTTTTTTCAACTTTTTTCAATTTTACCCCCGTGAGATATATATTCTACCCACACACATTTGGAACTCTTCTGGGGAACCCTCACACATATTATTCCCTCATTTAGTGGATATTTTCACAAAAAATTGAAATTTTCAAAAAATTCAGAAAATTGGCTGAAAACTACTAAATATCAAGGACTCATTGAGCGAATCGCTCTGGAACAGAAATCGGAATGCTCACTGACATTTCCCCTATCTGAAAGTCTGATAAACGCCGGAAAAATGACTAAGTCCAAAAAAAAATTTGTTCAACTTTTTTCAATTTTACCCCCGTGGGATATATATTCTACCCACACACATTTGGACCTCTCCTGGGGTACCCTCACACATATTATTCCCTCATTTAGTGGATATTTTCACAAAAAAGTGAAAGTTTCAAAAATCCAGAAAATTGGCTGAAAACGACTAAATATCAAGGATTCATTGGGCGAATTGCTCTGGAACTGAAATCGGAACGCTCACTGACATTTCCCCTATCTGAAAGTCTGATAAACGCCGGAAAAATGACTAAGTCCAAAAAAAAATTTGTTCAACTTTTTTCAATTTTACCCCCGTGGGATATATATTCTACCCACAAACATTTGGAACTCTTCTGGGGAACCCTCACACATATTATTCCCTCATTTAGTGGATATTTTCACAAAAAATTGAAATTTTCAAAAAATCCAGAAAATTGGCTGAAAACGACTAAATATCAAGGACTCATTGAGCGAATCGCTCTAGAACAGAAATCGGAATGCTCACTGACATTTCCCCTATCTGAAAGTCTGATAAACGCCGGAAAAATGACTAAGTCCAAAAAAAAATTTGTTCAACTTTTTTCAATTTTACCCCCGTGCGATATATCTTCTACCCACACACATTTGGAACTCTCCTGGGGTACCCTCACACATATTATTCCCTCATTTAGTGGATATTTTCACAAAAAAAGTGAAATTTTCAAACATCCAGAATATTGGCTGAAAACGACTAAATATCAAGGACTCATTTGGCGAATCACTCTGGAACTGAAATCGGAATGCTCACCGACATTTCCCCTATCTGAAAGTCTGATAAACACCGGAAAAATGACTAAGTCCAAGAAAAATTTTTTTTTAACTTTTTTCAATTTTACCCCCGTGAGATATATATTCTACCCACACACATTTGGAACTCTTCTGGGGAACCCTCACACATATTACTCCCTCATTTAGTGGATATTTTCACAAAAAATTGAAATTTTCAAAAAATCCAGAAAATTGGCTGAAAACGACTAAATATCAAAGACTCATTGAGCGAATCGCTCTGGAACTGAAATCGGAATGCTCACTGACATTTCCCCTATCTGAAAGTCTGATAAACGCCAGAAAAATGACTAAGTCCAAAAAAAAATTTTTTGCAACTTTTTTCAATTTTACCCCCGTGGGATATATATTCTACCCACACACATTTGGAATTCTCCTGGGGTACCCTCACACATATTATTCCCTCATTTAGTGGATATTTTCACAAAAAAATTAAATTTTAAAAAAATCCAGAAAATTGGCTGAAAACTACTAAATATCAAGGACTCATTGGGCGAATCGCTCAGGAACTGAAATCGGAACGCTCACTAACATTTGCCCTATCTGAAAGTCTGATAAACGCCGGAAAAATGACTAAGTCCAAAAAAAAATTTGTTCAACTTTTTTCAATTTTACCCCCGTGGGATATATATTCTACCCACAAACATTTGGAACTCTTCTGGGGAACCCTCACACATATTATTCCCTCATTTAGTGGATATTTTCACAAAAAATTTAAATTTTCAAAAAATCCAGAAAATTGGCTGAAAACGACTAAATATCAAGGACTCATCGACCGAATCGCTCTGGAACTGAAATCGGAATGCTCACTGACATTTCCCCTATCTGAAAGTCTGATAAACGCCGGAAAAATGACTAAGTCCAAAAAAAAATTTGTTCAAGTTTTTTCAATTTTACCCCCGTGCGATATATCTTCTACCCACACACATTTGGAACTCTCCTGGGGTACCCTCACACATATTATTCCCTCATTTAGTGGATATTTTCACAAAAAAAGTGAAATTTTCAAACATCCAGAATATTGGCTGAAAACGACTAAATATCAAGGACTCATTTGGCGAATCACTCTGGAACTGAAATCGGAATGCTCACCGACATTTCCCCTATCTGAAAGTCTGATAAACACCGGAAAAATGACTAAGTCCAAGAAAAATTTTTTTTTAACTTTTTTCAATTTTACCCCCGTGAGATATATATTCTACCCACACACATTTGGAACTCTTCTGGGGAACCCTCACACATATTACTCCCTCATTTAGTGGATATTTTCACAAAAAATTGAAATTTTCAAAAAATCCAGAAAATTGGCTGAAAACGACTAAATATCAAAGACTCATTGAGCGAATCGCTCTGGAACTGAAATCGGAATGCTCACTGACATTTCCCCTATCTGAAAGTCTGATAAACGCCAGAAAAATGACTAAGTCCAAAAAAAAATTTTTTGCAACTTTTTTCAATTTTACCCCCGTGGGATATATATTCTACCCACACACATTTGGAATTCTCCTGGGGTACCCTCACACATATTATTCCCTCATTTAGTGGATATTTTCACAAAAAATTTAAATTTTAAAAAAATCCAGAAAATTGGCTGAAAACTACTAAATATCAAGGACTCATTGGGCGAATCGCTCAGGAACTGAAATCGGAACGCTCACTAACATTTGCCCTATCTGAAAGTCTGATAAACGCCGGAAAAATGACTAAGTCCAAAAAAAAATTTGTTCAACTTTTTTCAATTTTACCCCCGTGGGATATATATTCTACCCACAAACATTTGGAACTCTTCTGGGGAACCCTCACACATATTATTCCCTCATTTAGTGGATATTTTCACAAAAAATTTAAATTTTCAAAAAATCCAGAAAATTGGCTGAAAACGACTAAATATCAAGGACTCATCGACCGAATCGCTCTGGAACTGAAATCGGAATGCTCACTGACATTTCCCCTATCTGAAAGTCTGATAAACGCCGGAAAAATGACTAAGTCCAAAAAAAAATTTGTTCAAGTTTTTTCAATTTTACCCCCGTGCGATATATCTTCTACCCACACACATTTGGAACTCTCCTGGGGTACCCTCACACATATTATTCCCTCATTTAGTGGATATTTTCACAAAAAAGTGAAAGTTTCAAAAAATCCAGAAAATTGGCTGAAAACGAGTAAATATCAAGGACTCATTGGGAGAATCGCTCTGGAACTGAAATCGGAACGCTCACTGACATTTGCCCTATCTGAAAGTCTGATAAAGCCGGAAAAATGACTAAGTCCAAGAAAAAATTTTTTTCAACTTTTTTCAATTTTACCCCCGTGAGATATATATTCTACCCACACACATTTGGAACTCTTCTGGGGAACCCTCACACATATTATTCCCTCATTTAGTGGATATTTTCACAAAAAATTGAAATTTTCAAAAAATCCAGAAAATTGGCTGAAAACGACTAAATATCAAGGATTCATTGGGCAAATTGCTCTGGAACTGAAATCGGAACGCTCCCTGACATTTCCCCTATCTGAAAGTCTGATAAACGCCGGAAAAATGACTAAATCAAAAAAAAATTTTTTTTAAACTTTTTTCAATTTTACCCCCGTGGGATATATATTGTACCCACACACATTTGGACCTCTCCTGGGGTACCCTCACACATATTATTCCCTCATTTAGTGGATATTTTCACAAAAAAGTGAAAGTTTCAAAAATCCAGAAAATTGGCTGAAAACGACTAAATATCAAGGATTCATTGCGCAAATTGCTCTGGAACTGAAATCGGAACGCTCACTGACATTTCCCCTATCTGAAAGTATGATAAACGCTGGAAAAATGACTAAGTCCAAAAAAAAATTTGTTCAACTTTTTTTCAATTTTACCCCCGTGGGATATATATTCTACCCACACACATTTGGAACTCTCCTGGGGTACCCTCACACATATTATTCCCTCATTTAGTGGATACTTTCACAAAAAAGTGAAATTTTCAAAAATCTAGAAAATTGGCTGAAAACGACTAAATATCAAGGATTCATTGGGCGAATTGCTCTGGAACTGAAATCGGAACGCTCACTGACATTTGCCCTATCTGAAAGTCTGATAAACGCCGGAAAAATGACTAAGTCGAAGAAAAATTTTTTTACAACTTTTTTCAATTTTACCCCCGTGAGATATATATTCTACCCACACACATTTGGAACTCTCCTGGGGTACCCTCACACATATTATTCCCTCATTTAGTGGATAATTTCACAAAAAAGTGAAATTTTGAAAAATCTAGAAAATTGGATGAAAACGACTAAATATCAAGGATTCATTGGGCGAATTGCTCTGGAACTGAAATCGGAACGCTCACTGACATTTGCCCTATCTGAAAGTCTGATAAACGCCGGAAAAATGACTAAGTCCAAAAAAACATTTGTTCAACTTTTTTCAATTTTACCCCCGTGGGATATATATTCTACCCACACACATTTGGAACTCTCCTGGGGTACCCTCACACATATTATTCCCTCATTAAGTGGATATTTTCACAAAAAAGTGAAATTTTTAAAAATCCAGAAAATTGGCTGAAAACTACTAAATATCAAGGACTCATTGGGCGAATCGTTCTGGAACTGAAATCAGAACACTCACTGACATTTGCCCTAACTGAAAGTCTGATAAACGCCGGAAAAATGACTAAGTCCAAAAAAACATTTTTTTCAATTTTTTTCAATTTTACCCCCGTGGGATATATATTCTTCCCACACACATAGTATTCCCTCATTTAGTGGATATTTTCACAAAAAATTAAAATTTTAAAAAATCCAGAAAATTGGCTGAAAACGACTAAATACCAAGGACTCATTGGGCGAATCGCTCTGGAACTGAAATCGGAACGCTCACTGACATTTCCCCTATCTGAAAGTCTGATAAACGCCGGAAAAATGACTAAGTCCAAAAAAAAATTTGTTCAAGTTTTTTCAATTTTACCCCCGTGCGATATATCTTCTACCCACACACATTTGGAACTCTCCTGGGGTACCCTCACACATATTATTCCCTCATTTAGTGGATATTTTCACAAAAAAAGTGAAATTTTCAAACATCCAGAATATTGGCTGAAAACGACTAAATATCAAGGACTCATTTGGCGAATCACTCTGGAACTGAAATCGGAATGCTCACCGACATTTCCCCTATCTGAAAGTCTGATAAACACCGGAAAAATGACTAAGTCCAAGAAAAATTTTTTTTTAACTTTTTTCAATTTTACCCCCGTGAGATATATATTCTACCCACACACATTTGGAACTCTTCTGGGGAACCCTCACACATATTACTCCCTCATTTAGTGGATATTTTCACAAAAAATTGAAATTTTCAAAAAATCCAGAAAATTGGCTGAAAACGACTAAATATCAAAGACTCATTGAGCGAATCGCTCTGGAACTGAAATCGGAATGCTCACTGACATTTCCCCTATCTGAAAGTCTGATAAACGCCAGAAAAATGACTAAGTCCAAAAAAAATTTTTTGCAACTTTTTTCAATTTTACCCCCGTGGGATATATATTCTACCCACACACATTTGGAATTCTCCTGGGGTACCCTCACACATATTATTCCCTCATTTAGTGGATATTTTCACAAAAAATTTAAATTTTAAAAAAATCCAGAAAATTGGCTGAAAACTACTAAATATCAAGGACTCATTGGGCGAATCGCTCAGGAACTGAAATCGGAACGCTCACTAACATTTGCCCTATCTGAAAGTCTGATAAACGCCGGAAAAATGACTAAGTCCAAAAAAAAATTTGTTCAACTTTTTTCAATTTTACCCCCGTGGGATATATATTCTACCCACAAACATTTGGAACTCTTCTGGGGAACCCTCACACATATTATTCCCTCATTTAGTGGATATTTTCACAAAAAATTTAAATTTTCAAAAAATCCAGAAAATTGGCTGAAAACGACTAAATATCAAGGACTCATCGACCGAATCGCTCTGGAACTGAAATCGGAATGCTCACTGACATTTCCCCTATCTGAAAGTCTGATAAACGCCGGAAAAATGACTAAGTCCAAAAAAAAATTTGTTCAAGTTTTTTCAATTTTACCCCCGTGCGATATATCTTCTACCCACACACATTTGGAACTCTCCTGGGGTACCCTCACACATATTATTCCCTCATTTAGTGGATATTTTCACAAAAAAGTGAAAGTTTCAAAAAATCCAGAAAATTGGCTGAAAACGAGTAAATATCAAGGACTCATTGGGAGAATCGCTCTGGAACTGAAATCGGAACGCTCACTGACATTTGCCCTATCTGAAAGTCTGATAAAGCCGGAAAAATGACTAAGTCCAAGAAAAAATTTTTTTCAACTTTTTTCAATTTTACCCCCGTGAGATATATATTCTACCCACACACATTTGGAACTCTTCTGGGGAACCCTCACACATATTATTCCCTCATTTAGTGGATATTTTCACAAAAAATTGAAATTTTCAAAAAATCCAGAAAATTGGCTGAAAACGACTAAATATCAAGGATTCATTGGGCAAATTGCTCTGGAACTGAAATCGGAACGCTCCCTGACATTTCCCCTATCTGAAAGTCTGATAAACGCCGGAAAAATGACTAAATCAAAAAAAAATTTTTTTTAAACTTTTTTCAATTTTACCCCCGTGGGATATATATTGTACCCACACACATTTGGACCTCTCCTGGGGTACCCTCACACATATTATTCCCTCATTTAGTGGATATTTTCACAAAAAAGTGAAATTTTCAAAAATCTAGAAAATTGGCTGAAAACGACTAAATATCAAGGATTCATTGGGCGAATTGCTCTGGAACTGAAATCGGAATGCTCACTGACATTTGCCCTATCTGAAAGTCTGATAAACGCCGGAAAAATGACTAAGTCGAAGAAAAATTTTTTTACAACTTTTTTCAATTTTACCCCCGTGAGATATATATTCTACCCACACACATTTGGAACTCTCCTGGGGTACCCTCACACATATTATTCCCTCATTTAGTGGATAATTTCACAAAAAAGTGAAATTTTGAAAAATCTAGAAAATTGGATGAAAACGACTAAATATCAAGGATTCATTGGGCGAATTGCTCTGGAACTGAAATCGGAACGCTCACTGACATTTGCCCTATCTGAAAGTCTGATAAACGCCGGAAAAATGACTAAGTCCAAAAAAACATTTGTTCAACTTTTTTCAATTTTACCCCCGTGGGATATATATTCTACCCACACACATTTGGAACTCTCCTGGGGTACCCTCACACATATTATTCCCTCATTAAGTGGATATTTTCACAAAAAAGTGAAATTTTTAAAAATCCAGAAAATTGGCTGAAAACTACTAAATATCAAGGACTCATTGGGCGAATCGTTCTGGAACTGAAATCAGAACACTCACTGACATTTGCCCTAACTGAAAGTCTGATAAACGCCGGAAAAATGACTAAGTCCAAAAAAACATTTTTTTCAATTTTTTTCAATTTTACCCCCGTGGGATATATATTCTTCCCACACACATAGTATTCCCTCATTTAGTGGATATTTTCACAAAAAATTAAAATTTTAAAAAATCCAGAAAATTGGCTGAAAACGACTAAATACCAAGGACTCATTGGGCGAATCGCTCTGGAACTGAAATCGGAACGCTCACTGACATTTCCCTTATCTGAAAGTCTGATAAACGCCGGAAAAATGACTAAGTCCAAAAAAAAAGTTTTTTAAATTTTTTTCAATTTTACCCCCGTGCGATATATATTCTACCCACACACATTTGGAACTCTCCAGGGGTACCCTCACACATATTATTCCCTCATTTAGTGGATATTTTCACAAAAAAGTGAAACTTTCAAAAATCCAGAAAATTGGCTGAAAACGACTAAATATCAAGGACTCATTGGGCGAATCGCTCTGGAACTGTAATCGGAATGCTCACTCACATTTCCCCTATCTGAATGTCTGATAAACGCCGGAAAAATGAATAAGTCCAAGAAAAAATTTTTTTCAACTTTTTGAAATTTTACCCCCGTGGGATATATATTCTACCCACTCACATTTGGAACTGTCCTGGGGTACCCTCACACATATTATTCCCTCATTTAGTGTATATTTTCACAAACAAGTGAAATTTTAAAAAATCCAGAAATTTGGCTGAAAACGACTAAATATCAAGGACTCATTGGGCAAATCGCTCTGGAACTGAAATCGGAACGCTCACTCACATTTCCCCTTTCTGAAAGTCTGATAAACGCCGGAAAAATGACTAAGTCCAAGAAAAAAAATTTTTCAATTTTTTTCAATTTTACCCCCGTGGGATATATATTCTACCCCCACACATTTGGAACTCTCCTGGGGTACCCTCACACATATTATTCCCTCATCTAGTGTATATTTTCACAAACAAGTGAAATTTTCAAAAATCCAGAAAATTGGCTGAAAACGACTAAATATCAAGGACTCATTGGGCGAATCGCTCTGGAACTGAAATGGGAACGCTCACTCACATTTCACCTATCTGAAAGTCTGATAAACGCCGGAAAAATGACTAAGTCCAAGAAAAATTTTTTTTCAACTTTTTTAAATTTTACACCCGTGGGATATATATTCTACCCACACACATTTGGAACTCTCCTGGGGTACCCTCACACATAATATTCCCTCATTTAGTGGATATTTTCACAAAAAAGTGAAATTTTTAAAAAATCCAGAAATTTGGCTGAAAACGACTAAATATCAAGGACTCATTGGGCAAATCGCTCTGGAACTGAAATCGGAACGCTCACTCACATTTCCCCTATCTGAAAGTCTGATAAACGCCGGAAAAATGACTAAGTCCAAGAAAAAATTTTTTTCAATTTTTTTCAATTTTACCCCCGTGGGATATATATTCTACCCCCACACATTTGGAACTCTCCTGGGGTACCCTCACGCATATTATACCCTCATTTAGTGGATATTTTCACAAAAAAGTGACATTTTCAAAAAATCCAAAAAATTGGCTGAAAATGACTAAATATCAAAGATTCATTGGGCGAATCGCTCTGGAACTGAAATCGGAAAGCTCACTTACATTTCCCCTATCTGAAAGACTGATAAACGCCGGAAAAATGACTAAGTCCAAGAAAAAATGTTTCAATTTTTTTCAATTTTACCCCCGTGGGATATATATTCTACCCACACACATTTGGAACTCTCCTGGGGTACCCTCACACATATTATTCCCTCATTTAGTGTATATTTTCACAAACAAGTGAAATTTTAAAAAATCCAGAAAATTGGCTGAAAACGACTAAATATCAAGGACTCATTGGGCAAATCGCTCTGGAACTGAAATCGGAACGCTCACTCACATTTCCCCTATCTGAAAGTCTGATAAACGCCGGAAAAATGACTAAGTCCAAGAAAAAAAATTTTTCAACTTTTTTCAATTTTACCCCCGTGGGATATATATTCTACCCACACACATTTGGAACTCTCCTGGAGTACCCTCACACATATTATTTCCTCATTTAGTGGATATTTTCACAAAAAAGTGAAATTTTCAAAAAATCCAGAAAATTGGCTGAAAATGACTAAATATCAAAGACTCATTGGGCGAATCGCTCTGGAACTGAAATCGGAAAGCTCACTGACATTTCCCCTATCTGAAAGTCTGATAAACGCCGGAAAAATGACTAAGTCCAAGAAAAAAAATTTTTCAACTTTTTTCAATTTTACACCCGTGGGATATATATTCTACCCACACACATTTGGAACTCTCCTGGGGTACCCTCACGCATATTATACCCTCATTTAGTGGATATTTTCACAAAAAAGTGACAATTTCAAAAAATCCAGAAAATTGGCTGAAAATGACTAAATATCAAAGATTCATTGGGCGAATCGCTCTGGAACTGAAATCGGAAAGCTCACTTACATTTCCCCTATCTGAAAGACTGATAAACGCCGGAAAAATGACTAAGTCCAAGAAAAATTTTTTCAATTTTTTTCAATTTTACCCCCGTGGGATATATATTCTACCCACACACATTTGGAACTCTCCTGGGGTACCCTCACACATATTATTCCCTCATTTAGTGGATATTTTCACAAAAAAGTGAAATTTTCAAAAAATCCAGAAAATTGGCTGAAAACGACTAAATATCAAGGACTCATAGGGCGAATCGTTCTGGAACTGAAATCGGAACACTCACAGACATTTGCCCTAACTGAAAGTCTGATAAACGCCGGAAAAATGACTAAGTCCAAAAAAAAATTTTTTTCAATTTTTTTCAAATTTTACCCCCGTGGGATATATATTCTTCTCACACACATTTGGAACTCTCCTGGGGTACCCTCACACATAGTATTCCCTCATTTAGTGGATATTTTCACAAAAAAAGTGAAATTTAAAAAAATCCAGAAAATTGGCTGAAAACGACTAAATATCAAGGACTCATTGGGCGAATCGCTCTGGAACTGAAATCGGAACGCTCACTGACATTTGCCCTAACTGAAAGTCTGATAAACGCCGGAAAAATGACTAAGTCCAAAAAAAAAATTTTTCAACTTTTTTCAATTTTACCCCCGTGGGATATATATTCTACCCACACACATTTGGAACTCTCCTGGGGTACCCTCACACATATTATTCCCTCATTTAGTGTATATTTTCACAAACAAGTGAAATTTTAAAAAATCCAGAAAATTGGCTGAAAACGACTAAATATCAAGGACTCATTGGGCGAATCGCTCTGGAACTGAAATCGGAAAGCTCACTGACATTTCCCCTATCTGAAAGTCTGATAAACGCCGGAAAAATGACTAAGTCCAAGAAAAAATCTTTTTCAACTTTTTTCAATTTTACCCCCGTGGGATATATATTCTACCCACACACATTTGGAACTCTCCTGTGGTAACCTCACGCATATTATACCCTCATTTAGTGGATATATTCACAAAAAAGTGACATTTTCAAAAAATCCAGAAAATTGGCTGAAAATGACTAAATATCAAAGATTCATTGGGCGAATCGCTCTGGAACTGAAATCGAAAAGCTCAATGACATTTCCCCTATCTGAAAGTCTGATAAACGCCGGAAAAATGACTAAGTCCAAGAAAAATTTTTTCAATTTTTTTCAATTTTACCCCCGTGGGATATATATTCTACCCACACACATTTGGAACTCTCCAGGGGTACCCTCACACATATTATTCCCTCATTTAGTGGATATTTTCACAAAAAAGTGAAATTTTAAAAAATTCAGAAAAGTGGCTGAAAACGACTAAATATCAAGGACTCATTGGTCGAATCGCTCTGGAACTGAAATCGGAACGCTCACTCACATTTCCCCTATCTGAATGTCTGATAAACGCCAGAAAAATGAATAAGTCCAAGACAAAATTTTTTTCAACTTTTTTAAATTTTACCCCCGTGGGATATATATTCTACCCACACACATTTGGAACTCTCCTGGGGTACCCTCACACATATTATTCCCTCATTTAGTGGATATTTTCACAAAAAAGTGAAATTTTCAAAAAATCCAGAAAATTGGCTGAAAACGACTAAATATCAAGGACTCATTGGGCGAATCGCTCTGGAACTGAAATCGGAAAGCTCACTTACATTTCCCCTATCTGAAAGACTGATAAACGCCGGAAAAATGACTAAGTCCAAGAAAAAATTTTTCAATTTTTTTCAATTTTACCTCCGTGGGATATATATTCTACCCACACACATTTGGAACTCTCCTGGGGTACTCTCACACATATTATTCCCTCATTTAGTGGATATTTTCACAAAAAAGTGAAATTTTCAAAAAATCCTGAAAATTGGCTGAAAACGACTAAATATCAAGGACTCATTGGGCGAATCGTTCTGGAACTGAAATCGGAACACTCACTGACATTTGCCCTAACTGAAAGTCTGATAAACGCCGGAAAAATGACTAAGTCCAAAAAAAAATTTTTTTCAATTTTTTTCAATTTTACCCCCGTGGGATATATATTTTTCTCACACACATTTGGAACTCTCCTGGGGTACCCTCACACATAGTATTCCCTCATTTAGTGGATATTTTCACAAAAAAAGTGAAATTTTAAAAAATCCAGAAAATTGGCTGAAAATGACTAAATATCAAGGACTCATTGGGCGAATCGCTCTGGAACTGAAATCGGAACGCTCACTGACATTTGCCCTAACTGAAAGTCTGATAAACGCCGGAAAAATGACTAAGTCCAAAAAAAAAATTTTTTCAATTTTTTTCAATTTTACCCCCGTGGGATATATATTCTACCCACACACATTTGGAACTCTCCTGGGGTACCCTCACACATAGTATTCCCTCATTTAGTGGATATTTTCACAAAAAAGTGAAATTTTAAAAAATGCAGAAAATTGGCTGAAAACGACTAAATATCAAGGACTCATTGGGCGAATCGCTCTGGAACTGAAATCGGAACTCTCACTGACATTTGCCCTAACTGAAAGTCTGATAAACGCCGGAAAAATGACTAAGTCCAAGAAAAATTTTTTTTCAACTTTTTTCAATTTTACCCCCGTGAGATATATATTCTACCCACACACATTTGGAACTCTCCAGGGGTACCCTCACACATATTATTCCCTCATTTAATGGATATTTTAACAAAAAAGTGAAATTTTCAAAAATCCAGAAATTTGGCTGAAAACGACTAAATATCAAGGACTCATTGGGCAAATCGCTCTGGAACGGAAATCGGAACGCTCACTCACATTTCCCCTATCTGAAAGTCTGATAAACGCCGGAAAAATGACTAAGTCCAAGAAAAATTTTTTTTCAACTTTTTTCAATTTTACACCCGTGGGATATATATTCTACCCACATACATTTGGAACTCTCCTGGGGTACCCTCACGCATATTATTCCCTCATTTAGTGGATATTTTCACGAAAAAGTGACATTTTCAAAAAATCCAGAAAATTGGCTGAAAATGACTAAATATCAAAGATTCATTGGGCGAATCGCTCTGGAACTGAAATCGAAAAGCTCAATGACATTTCCCCTATCTGAAAGTCTGATAAACGCCGGAAAAATGACTAAGCCCAAGAAAAATTTTTTCAATTTTTTTCAATTTTACCCCCGTGGGATATATATTCTACCCACACACATTTGGAACTCTCCAGGGGTACCCTCACACATATTATTCCCTCATTTAGTGGATATTTTCACAAAAAAGTGAAATTTTAAAAAATTCAGAAAAGTGGCTGAAAACGACTAAATATCAAGGACTCATTGGGCGAATCGCTCTGGAACTGAAATCGGAACGCTCACTGACATTTGCCCTAACTGAAAGTCTGATAAACGCCGGAAAAAGAACTAAGTCCAAAAAAAAATTTTTTTCAATTTTTTTCAATTTTACCCCCGTGGGATATATATTCTACCCACACACATTTGGAACTCTCCAGGGGTAACCTCACACATATTATTCCCTCATTTAATGGATATTTTCACAAAAAAGTGAAATTTTCAAAAATCCAGAAAATTGGCTGAAAACGACTAAATATCAAGGACTCATTGGGCGAATCGCTCTGGAACTGAAATCGGAACGCTCACTCACATTTCCCCTATCTGAAAGTCTGATAAACGCCGGAAAAATGACTAAGTCCAAAAAAAAAAATTTTTCAATTTTTTTCAATTTTACCCCCGTGGGATATATATTCTACCCACACACATTTGGAACTCTCCTGGGGTACCCTCACACATATTATTCCCTCATTTAGTGTATATTTTCACAAACAGGTGAAATTTTAAAAAATCCAGAAATTTGGCTGAAAACGACTAAATATCAAGGACTCATTGGGCAAATCGCTCTGGAACGGAAATCGGAACGCTCACTCACATTTCCCCTATCTGAAAGTCTGATAAACGCCGGAAAAATGACTAAGTCCAAGAAAAAAAATTTTTCAATTTTTTTGAATTTTACCCCCGTGGGATATATATTCTACCCACACACATTTGGAATTCTCCTGGGGTACCCTCAGACATATTATTCCCTCATTTAGTGTATATTTTCACAAACAAGTGAAATTTTAAAAAATTCAGAAAATTGGCTGAAAACGACTAAATATCAAGGACTCATTGTGCGAATCGCTCTCGAACTGAAATCGGAACGCTCACTCCCATTTCCCCTATCTGAAAGTCTGATAAACGCCGGAAAAATGACTAAGTCCAAGAAAATTTTTTTTTCAACTTTTTTCAATTTTACACCCGTGGGATATATATTCTACCCACACACATTTGGAACTCTCCTGGGGTACCCTCACGCATATTATTCCCTCATTTAGTGGATATTTTCACAAAAAAGTGACATTTTCAAAAAATCCAGAAAATTGGCTGAAAATGACTAAATATCAAAGATTCATTGGGCGAATCACTCTGGAACTGAAATCGAAAAGCTCACTGACATTTCCCCCATCTGAAAGTCTGATAAACACCGGAAAAATGACTACGCCCAAGAAAATTTTTTTCAATTTTACCCCCGTGGGATATATATTCTACCCACACACATTTGGAACTCTCCAGGGGTACCCTCACACATATTATTCCCTCATTTAGTGGATATTTTCACAAAAAAGTGAAATTTAAAAAAATTCAGAAAAGTGACTGAAAACGACTAAATATCAAGGACTCATTGGGCAAATCGCTCTGGAACTGAAATCGGAACGCTCACTCACATTTCCCCTATCTGAATGTCTGATAAACGCCGGAAAAATGAATAAGTCCAAGACAAATTTTTTTTCAACTTTTTTAAATTTTACCCCCGTGGGATATATATTCTACCCACACACATTTGGAACTCTCCTGGGGTACCCTCACACATAGTATTCCCTCATTTAGTGGATATTTTCACAAAAAAGTGAAATTTTAAAAAATCCAGAAAATTGGCTGAAAACGACTAAATATCAAGGACTCATTGGGCGAATCGCTCTGGAACTGAAATCGGAACGCTCACTGACATTTGCCCTAACTGAAAGTCTGATAAACGCCGGAAAAATGACTAAGTCCAAAAAAAAATTTTTTTCAACTTTTTTAAATTTTACCCCCGTGGGATATATATTCTACCCACACACATTTGGAACTCTCCAGGGGTACCCTCACACATATTATTCCCTCATTTAATGGATATTTTCATAAAAAAGTGAAATTTCCAAAAATCCAGAAAATTGGCTGAAAACGACTAAATATCAAGGACTCATTGGGCGAATCGCTCTGGAACTGAAATCGGAACGCTCACTCACATTTCCCCTATCTGAAAGTCTGATAAACGCCGGAAAAATGACTAAGTCCAAGAAAAAAATATTTTCAATTTTTTTGAATTTTACCCCCGTGGGATATATATTCTACCCACACACATTTGGAACTCTCCTGGGGTACCCTCACACATATTATTCCCTCATTTAGTGTATATTTTCACAAACAAGTGAAATTTAAAAAATCCAGAAAATTGGCTGAAAACGACTAAATATCAAGGACTCATTGGGCGAATCGCTCTCGAACTGAAATCGGAACGCTCACTCCCATTCCCCCTATCTGAAAGTCTGATAAACGCCGGAAAAATTACTAACTCCAAGAAAAATTTTTTTTCAACTTTTTTCAATTTTACACCCGTGGGATATATATTCTACCCACACACATTTGGAACTATCCTGGGGTACCCTCACGCATATTATTCCCTCATTTAGTGGATATTTTCACAAAAAAGTGATATTTTCAAAAAATCCCGAAAATTGGCTGAAAATGACTAAATGTCTAAGACTCATTGGGCGAATCGCTCTGGAACTGAAATCGGAAAGCTCTCTGACATTTCCCCTATCTGAAAGTCTGATAAACGCCTGAAAAATGACTAAGTCCAAGAAAAAAATGTTTTCAACTTTTTTCAAATTTACCCCCGTGGGATATATATTCTACCCACACACATTTGGAACTCTCCTGGGGTACCCTCACACATATTATTCCCTCATTTAGTGGATATTTTCACAAAAAAGTGATATTTTCAAAAAATCCCGAAAATTGGCTGAAAATGACTAAATATCAAAGACTCATTGGGCGAATCACTCTGGAACTGAAATCGGAAAGCTCACTGACATTTCCGCTATCTGAAAGTCTGATAAACTTCGGAAAAATGACTAAGTCCAAAAAAACATTTTTTCAACTTTTTTCAATTTTACCCCTGTGGGATATATATTCTACCCACACACATTTGGAACTCTCCTGGGGTACCCTCACACATATTATTCCCTCATTTAGTGGATATTTTCACAAAAAAGTGAAATTTTCAAAAAATCCAGATAATTGGCTGAAAATGACTAAATATCAAGGACTCATTGGGCGAATCGCTCTAGAACTGAAATCGGAACGCTCACTCACATTTCCCCTATCTGAATGTCTGATAAACGCCGGAAAAATGAATAAGTCCAAGACAAATTTTTTTTCAACTTTTTTAAATTTTACCCCCGTGGGATATATATTCTACCCACACACATTTGGAACTCTCCTGGGGTACCCTCACACATATTATTCCCTCATTTAGTGGATATTTTCACAAAAAAGTGAAATTTTCAAAAAATCTAGAAAATTGGCTGAAAATGACTAAATGTCTAAGACTCATTGGGCGAATCGCTCTGGAACTGAAATCAGAAAGCTCACTGACATTTCCCCTATCTGAAAGTCTGATAAACGCCGGAAAAATGACTAAGTCCAAGAAAAAAATGTTTTCAACTTTTTTCAATTTTACCCCCGTGGGATATATATTCTACCCACACACATTTGGAACTCTCCTGGGGTACCGTCACACATATTATTCCCTCATTTAGTGGATATTTTCACAAAAAAGTGAAATTTTCAAAAAATCCAGAAAATTGGCTGAAAATGACTAAATATCAAAGACTCATTGGGCGAATCACTCTGGAACTGAAATCGGAACGCTCACTGACATTTCCCCTATCTGAAAGTCTGATAAACTTCGGAAAAAAGACTAAGTCCAAAAAAAAATTTTTTTCAACTTTTTTCAATTTTACCCCCATGGGATATATATTCTACCCACACACATTTGGAACTCTCCTGGGGTACCCTCACACATATTATTCCCTCATTTAGTGGATATTTTCACAAGAAAGTGAAATTTTCAAAAAATCCAGAAAATTGGCTGAAAATGACTAAATATCTAAGACTCATTGGGCGAATCGCTCTGGAACTGAAATCGGAAAGCTCACTGACATTTCCCCTATCTGAAAGTCTGATAAACGCCGGAAAAATGACTAAGTCCAAGAAAAAAATGTTTTCAACTTTTTTCAATTTTACCCCCGTGGGATATATATTCTACCCACACACATTTGGAACTCTCCTGGGGTACCCTCACACATATTATTCCCTCATTTAGTGGATATTTTCACAAAAAAGTGATATTTTAAAACATCCAGAAAATTGGCTGAAAACAATTAAATATCAAGGACTCATTGGGCGAATCGCTCTGGAACTGAAATCAGAACGCTCACTCACATTTCCCCTATCTGAAAGTCTGATAAACGCGGAAAAAGGACTAAGTCCAAGAAAAAAATGTTTTCAACTTTTTTCAATTTTACCCCCGTGGGATATATATTCTACCCACACACATTTGGAACTCTCCTGGGGTACCCTCACACATATTATTCCCTCATTTAGTGGATATTTTCACAAAAAAGTGAAATTTTCAAAAAATCCAGAAAATTGGCTGAAAACGACTAAATAACAAGGACTCATTGGGCGAATCACTCTGGAACTGAAGAATCACTCTGGAACTGAAATCGTAACGCTCACTCACATTTCCCCTATCTGAATGTCTGATAAATCGCCGGAAAAATGAATAAGTCCAAGAAAAAAATTTTTTCAACTTTTTTCAATTTTACCCCCGTGGGATATATATTCTACCTACACACATTTGGAACTCTCCTGGGGTACCCTCTCACATATTATTCCCTCATTTAGTGATTATTTTCACAAAAAAGTGACATTTTAAAAAATCCAGAAAATTGGCTGAAAACGACTAAATATCAAGGACTCATTGGGCGAATCGCTCTGGAACTGAAATCGGAATGGTCACTCACATTTCCCCTATCAAAAAGTCTGATAAACGCCGGAAAAATGACTAAGTCCAAGAAAATTTTTTTTTTCAATTTTTTTCAATTTTAACCCCGTGGGATATATTTTCTACCCACACACATTTGGAACTCTCCTGGGGTACCCTCACACATAGTATTCCCTCATTTAGTGGATATTTTCACAAAAAAGTGAAATTTTTAAAAATCCAGAAAATTGGCTGAAAACGACTAAATATCAATGACTCATTGGACGAATCGCTCTGGAACTGAAATCGGAACGCTCACTGACATTTGCCCTAACTGAAAGTCTGATAAACCCCGGAAAAATGACTAAGTCCAAGAAAAAAATTTTTTCAACTTTTTTCAATTTTTCCCCCGTGGGATATATATTCTACCCACACACATTTGGAACTCTCCTGGGGTACCCTCACACATATTATTCCCTCATTTAGTGTATATTTTCACAAAAAAGTGAAATTTTCAAAAAATCCAGAAAATTGGCTGAAAACGACTAAATATCAAGGACTCATTTTGCGAATCGCTCTGGAACTGAAATCGGAACGCACACTGACATTTGCCCTAACTGAAAGTCTGATAAACGCCAGAAATATGACTAAGTCCCAAAAAAAATTTTTTTCAACTTTTTTCAATTTTACCCCCGTGGGATATATATTCTACCCACACACATTTGGAACTCTCCTGGGGTACCCTCACACATAGTATTCCCTCATTTAGTGGATATTTTCACAAAAAAAGTGAAATTTTTAAAAATCCAGAAAATTGGCTGAAAACGACTAAATATCAAGGACTCATTGGGCGAATCGCTCTGGAATAGAAATCGGAACGCTCACTGACATTTGCCCTAACTGAAAGTCTGATAAATGCCGGAAAAATGACTAAGTCCAAAAAAAATTTTTTCAATTTTTTTTAATTTTACCCCCGTGGGATATATATTCTACCCACACACATTTGGAACTCTCCTGGGGTACCCTCACACATATTATTACCTCATTTAGTGTATATTTTCACAAAAAAGTGAAATTTTAAAAAATCCAGAAAATTGGCTGAAAACGACTAAATATCAAGGACTCATTGGGCGAATCGCTCTGGAACAGAAATCGGAACGCTCACTCACATTTCGCCTATCTGAAAGTCTGGAAAATGCCGGAAAAATGACTAAGTCCGAGAAAAAAATGTTTTCAACTTTTTTCAATTTTACCCCCGTAGGATATATATTCTACCCACACACATTTGGAACCCTCCTGGGGTACCCTCACACATATTATTCCCTCATTTAGTGGATATTTTCACAAAAAAGTGAAATTTTCAAAAATTCCAGAAAATTGGCTGAAAATGACTAAATATCTAAGACTCATTGGGCGAATCGCTCTGGAACTGAAATCGGAAAGCTCACTGACATTTCCCATATCTGAATGTCTGATAAACGCCGGAAAAATGAATAAGTCCAAGAATAATTTTTTTTCAACTTTTTTCAATTTTACCCCCGTGGGATATATATTCTACCCACACACATTTGGAACTCTCCTGGGGTACCCTCACACATATTATTCCCTCATTTAGTGGATATTTTCACAAAAAAGTGAAATTTTCAAAAAATCCAGAAATTTGGCTGAAAACGACTAAATATCAAAGACTCATTGGGCGAATCATTCTGGAACTGAAATCGGAACACTCACTGACATTTGCCCTAACTGAAAGTCTGATAAACGCCGGAAAAATGACTAAGTCCAAGAAAAAAATGTTTTCAACTTTTTTCAATTTTACCCCCGTGGGATATATATTCTACCCACACACATTTGGAACCCTCCTGGGGTACCCTCACACATATTATTCCCTCATTTAGTGGATATTTTCACCTAAAAATGAAATTTTCAAAAAATCCGTAAAATTGGCTGAAAATGACTAAATATCAAAGACTCATTGGGCAAATCGCTCTGGAACTGAAATCGGAACGCTCACTCACATTTCCCCTATCTGAAAGTCTGATAAACGCCGCAAAAATGACTAAGTCCAAGAAAAAAATGTTTTCAACTTTTTTCAATTTTACCCCCGTGGGATATATATTCTACCCACACACATTTGGAACTCTCCTGGGGTACCCTCACACATAGTATTGCCTCATTTAGTGGATATTTTCACAAAAAAGTGAAATTTTTAAAAATCCAGAAAATTGGCTGAAAACGACTAAATATCAAGGACTCATTGGGCGAATCGCTCTGGAACTGAAATCGGAACGCTCAGACATTTGCCCTAACTGAAAGTCTGATAAACGCCGGAAAAATAACTAAGTCCAAAAAAAAATTTTTTCAATTTTTTTCAATTTTTCCCCCGTGGGACATATATTCTACCCACACACATTTGGAACTCTCCTGGGGTACCCTCACACATAGTATTCCCTCATTTAGTGGATATTTTCACAAAAAAGTGAAATTTTAAAAAATCCAGAAAATTGGCTGAAAACGACTAAATATCAAGGACTCATTGGGCGAATCGCTCTGGAACAGAAATCGGAACGCTCACTCACATTTCGCCTATCTAAAAGTCTGGTAAATGCCGGAAAAATGACTAAGTCCGAGAAAAAAATGTTTTCAACTTTTTTCAATTTTACCCCCGTGGGATATATATTCTACCCACACACATTTGGAACCCTCCTGGCGTACCCTCACACATATTATTCCCTCATTTAGTGGATATTTTCACCTAAAAGTGAAATTTTCAAAAAATCCAGAAAATTGGCTGAAAACGACTAAATATCAAGGACCCATTGGGCGAATCGCTCTGGAACTGAAATCGGAATGCTCACTCACATTTCACCTAACTGAAAGTTTGATAAACGCCGGAAAAGGGACTAAGTCCAAAAAAAAATTTGTTCAACTTTTTTCAATTTTACCCCGTGGGATATATATTCTACCCACACACATTTGGAACTCTCCTTGGGTACCCTCACACATATTATTCCCTCATTTAGTGGATATTTTCACAAAAAAGTGAAATTTTCAAAAATCCAGAAAATTGGCTGAAAACGACTAAATATCAAGGACTCATTGGGCGAATCGCTCTGGAACTGAAATCGGAACGCTCACTCACATTTCCCCTATCTGAAAGTCTGATAAACGCCGGAAAAGTGACTAAGTCCAAAAAAAAATTTGTTCAACTTTTTTCAATTTTACCCCATTGGGATATATATACTGCCCACACACATTTGGAACTCTCCTGGGGTACCCTCACACATATTATTCCCTCATTTAGTGGATATTTTCACAAAAAAAGTGAAATTTTAAAAAAATCCAGAAAATTGGCTGAAAATGACTACATATCAAAGATTCATTGGGCGAATCGCTCTGGAACTGAAATCGGAAAGCTCACTGACATTTCTCCTATCTGAAAGTCTGATAAACGCTGGAAAAATGACTAAGTCCAAAAAAAAATAATTTTTTAAACTTTATTCAATTTTACCCCCGTGGGATATATATTCTACCCACACACATTTGGAACTCTCCTGGGGTACCCTCACACATATTATTCCCTCATTTAGTGGATATTTTCACAAAAAAGTGAAATTTTCAAAAATCCAGAAAATTGGCTGAAAACGACTAAATATCAAGGACTCATTGGGCGAATCGCTCTGGAACTGAAATCGGAACGCTCACTCACATTTCCCCTATCTGAAAGTCTGATAAATGCCGGAAAAATGACTAAGTCCAAGAAAAAAATTTTTTCAACTTTTTTCAATTTTACCCCCGTGGGATATATATTCTACCCACACACATTTGGAACTCTCCTGGGGTACCCTCACACATATTATTCCCTCATCTAGTGGATATTTTCGCAAAAAAGTGAAATTTTCAAAAAATCCAGAAAATTGGCTGAAAACGACTAAATATCAAGGACTCATTGGGCGAATCGCTCTGGAACTGAAATCGGAACGCTCATTGACATTTGCCCTATCTGAAAGTCTGATAAACGCTGGAAAAATGACTAAGTCCAAAAAAAAATAATTTTTTAAACTTTATTCAATTTTACCCCCGTGGGATATATATTCTACCCAAACACATTTGGAACTCTCCTAGGGTACCCTCATACATATTATTCCCTCATTTAGAGGATATTTTCACAAAAAAGTAAAATTTTCAAAAATCCAGAAAATTGGCTGAAAATGACTAAATATCAAGGACTCATTGGACGAATCACTCTGGAACTGAAATCGGAATGCTCATTGACATTTCCCCTATCTGAAAGTCTGATAAACGCCGGAAAAGTGACTAAGTCCAAAAAAAAATTTGTTCAACTTTTTTCAATTTTACCCCCGTGGGATATATATTCTACCCACACACATTTGGAAATCTCCTGGGGTACCCTCACACATATTATTCCCTCATTTAGTCGATATTTTCACAAAAAAGTGAAATTTTCAAAAATCCAGAAAATTGGCTGAAAACGACAAAATATCAAGGACTCATTGTGCGAATCGCTCTGGACCTGAAATCGGAATGTTCACTGACATTTCCCCTATCTGAAAGTCTGATAAACGCCGGAAAAATGACTAAGTCCAAAAAAAAATTGTTTTCAACTTTTTTTAATTTTACCCCCGTGGGATATATATTCTACCCACACACATTTGGAACTCTCCTGGGGTACCCTCACACATACTATTCCCTCATTTAGTGGATATTTTCACAAAAAAGTGAAATTTGCAAAAAATCCAGAAAATTGGCTGAAAACGACTAAATATCAAAGACTCATTGGGCGAATCGCTCTGGAACTGAAATCGGAATGTTCACTGACATTTGCCCTATCTGAAAGTCTGATAAACGCCGTAAAAATTACTAAGTCCAAAAAAATTTTTTTTCAACTTTTTTCAATTTTACCCCCGTGGGATATATATTCTACCCACACACATTTGGAACTCTCCTGGGGTACCTTCACACATATTATTCCCTCATTTAGTGGATATTTTCACAAAAAAGTGAAATTTTCAAAAATCCAAAATATTGGCTGAAAACGACTAAATATCAAGGACTCATTGGGCGAATCGCACTGGAACTGAAATCGGAACGTCCAAAAAAATATTTTTTTGAACTTTTTTCAATTTTACCCCCGTGGGATATATATTCTACCCACACACATTTGGAACTCTCCTGGGGTACCCTCACACATATTATTCCCTCATTTAGTGGATATTTTCCCAAAAAAGTGAAATTTTCAAAAAATCTAGAAAATTGGCTGAAAATGACTAAATATCAAAGATTCATTGGGCGAATCGCTCTGGAACTGAAATCGGAAAGCTCACTGACATTTCCCCTATCTGAAAGTCTGATAAACGCCGGAAAAATGACTAAGTCCAAGAAAAAAAAATTTTCAACTTTTTTCAATTTTACCCCCGTGGGATATATATTCTACCCACACACATTTGGAACTCTCCTGGGGTACCCTCACACATATTATTCCCTCATTTAGTGGATATTTACGCAAAAAAACTGAAATTTTCAAAAAATCCAGAAAATTGGCTGAAAATGACTAAATATCAAGGACTCATTGGGCGAATCGCTCTGGAACTGAAATCAGAACGCTCACTGACATTTCCCCTATCTGAAAGTCTGATAAACGCCGGAAAAATGACTAAGTCCAAAAAAAAAATAATTTTTTTCAACTTTACTCAATTTTACCCCCGTGGGATATATATTCTACCCACACACATTTGGAACTCTCCTGGGGTACCCTCACACATATTATTCCCTCATTTAGTGGATATTTTCACAAAAAAGTGAAATTTTCAAAAAATCCAGAAAATTGGCTGAAAATGACTAAATATCAAAGATTCATTGGGCGAATCGCTCTGGAACTGAAATCGGAACGCTCACTGACATTTCCCCTACCTGAAAGTCTGATAAACGCAGGAAAAATGACTAAGTCCAAGAAAAAAATTTTTTCAACTTTTTTCAATTTTACCCCCGTGGGATATATATTCTACCCACACACATTTGGAACTCTCCTGGGCTACCCTCACACATATTATTCCCTCATTTAGTGGATATTTTCACAAAAAAGTAAAATTTTAAAAAATCCAGAAAATTGGCTGAAAATGACTAAATATCAAGGACTCATTGGGCGAATCACTATGGAACTGAAATCGGAATGCTCATTGACATTTCCCCTATCTGAAAGTCTGATAAACGCCGGAAAAATGACTAAGTCCAAGAAAAAAAATTTTTTCAACTTTTTTCAATTTTACCCCCGTGGGATATATATTCTACCCACACACATTTGGAACTCACCTGGGGTACCCTCACACATATTATTCCCTCATTTAGTCGATATTTTCACAAAAAAGTGAAATTTTCAAAAATCCAGAAAATTGGCTTAAAACGACTAAATATCAAGGACTCATTGGGCGAATCACTCTGGAACTGAAATCGTAACGCTCACTGACATTTCCCCTATCTGAAAGTCTGATAAATGCCGGAAAAATGACTAAGTCCAAGAAAAAAATGTTTTCAACTTTTTCCAATTTTACCCCGTGGGATATATATTCTACCCACACACATTTGGAACTCACCTGGGGTACCCTCACACATATTATTCCCTCATTTAGTGGATATTTTCACAAAAAAGTGAAATTTTCAAAAAATTCAGAAAATTGGCTGAAAATGACCAAATATCAAAGATTCATTGGGCGAATCGCTCTGGAACTGAAATCGGAAAGCTCACTGACATTTCCCCTATCTGAAAGTGTGATAAACGCCGGAAAAATGACTTATTCGAAAAAAAAATTGTTTTCAACTTTTTTTAATTTTACCCCCGTGGGATATATATTCTACCCACTCACATTTGGAACTCTCCTGGGGTACCCTCACACATATTATTCCCTCATTTAGTGGCTATTTTCACAAAAAAGTGAAATTTTCAAAAATCCAGAAAATTGGCTGAAAACGACTAAATATCAAGGACTCATGGGGCGAATCGCTCTGGAACTGAAATCGGAACACTCACTGACATTTCCCCTATCTGAAAGTCTGATAAACGCCGGAAAAATGACTAAGTCCAAGAAAAATTTTTTTTAAACTTTTTTCAATTTTACCCCCGTAAGATAGATATTCTACCCACACACATTTGGAACTCTCCTGGGGTACCCTCACACATAATATTCCCTCATTTAGTGGATATTTTCACAAAAAAGTGAAATTTTCAAAAATCCCGAAAATTGGCTGAAAACGACTAAATATAAAGGACTCATTGGGCGAATCGCTCTGGAACTGAAATCGGAACGGTCACTCACAGTTCCCCTCTCTGAAAGTCTGATAAACGCCGGAAAAGGGACTAAGTCCAAAAAAAAATTTGTTTAACTTTTTTCAATTTTACCCCTGTGGGATATATATTCTGACCACACACATTTGGAACTCTCCTGGGGTACCCTGACACATATTATTCCCTCATTTAGTGGATATTTTCACAAAAAAGTGAAATTTTCAAAAAATCCAGAAAATTGGCTGAAAATGACTAAATATCAAAGATTCATTGGGTGAATCGCTCTGGAACTGAAATCGGAAAGCTCACTGACATTTCCCCTATCTGAAAGTCTGATAAACGCCGGAAAAGTGACTAAGTCCAAAAAAAAATTTGTTCAACTTTTTTTAATTTTACCCCCGTGGGATATATATTCTACCCACACACATTTGGAACTCTCCTGGGGTACCCTCACACATGTTATTCCCTCATTTAGTGGATATTTTCACAAAAAAGTGAAATTTTCAAAAATCCAGAAAATTGGCTGAAAATGACTAAATATCAAGGACTCATTGGGCGAATCGCTCTGTAACTGAAATCGGAATGCTCACTGACATTTGCCCTATCTGAAAGTCTGATAAACGCCGGAAAAATGACTAAGTCCAAGAAAAATTTTTTTTCAACTTTTTTCAATTTTACCCCGTGGGATATATATTCTACCCACACACATTTGGAACTCTCCTGGGGTACCCTCACACATATTATTCCCTCATTTAGTGGATATATTCACAAAAAAGTAAAATTTTCAAAAATCCTGAAAATTGGCTGAAAACGACTAAATATCAAGGACTCATTGGGCGAATCACTCTGGAACTGAAATCGGAATGCTCATTGACATTTCCCCTATCTGAAAGTCTGATAAACGCCGGAAAAGTGACTAAGTCCAAAAAAAAATTTGTTCAACTTTTTTCAATTTTACCCCCGTGGGATATATATTCTACCCACACACATTTGGAAATCTCCTGGGGTACCCTCACACATATTATTCCCTCATTTAGTCGATATTTTCACAAAAAAGTGAAATTTTCAAAAATCCAGAAAATTGGCTGAAAACGACAAAATATCAAGGACTCATTGTGCGAATCGCTCTGGACCTGAAATCGGAATGTTCACTGACATTTCCCCTATCTGAAAGTCTGATAAACGCCGGAAAAATGACTAAGTCCAAAAAAAAATTGTTTTCAACTTTTTTTAATTTTACCCCCGTGGGATATATATTCTACCCACACACATTTGGAACTCTCCTGGGGTACCCTCACACATATTATTCCCTCATTTAGTGGATATTTTCACAAAAAAGTGAAATTTGCAAAAAATCCAGAAAATTGGCTGAAAACGACTAAATATCAAAGACTCATTGGGCGAATCGCTCTGGAACTGAAATCGGAACGTTCACTGACATTTGCCCTATCTGAAAGTCTGATAAACGCCGTAAAAATTACTAAGTCCAAAAAAAATTTTTTTCAACTTTTTTCAATTTTACCCCCGTGGGATATATATTCTACCCACACACATTTGGAACTCTCCTGGGGTACCTTCACACATATTATTCCCTCATTTAGTGGATATTTTCACAAAAAAGTGAAATTTTCAAAAATCAGGAAAACTGGCTGAAAATGACTAAATATCAAGGACTCATTGGGCAAATCGATCTGGAACTGAAATCGAAATGCTCACTGACATTTCCCCTATCTGAAAGTCTGATAAACACCGGAAAAATGACTAAGTCCAAGAAAAAATTTTTTTCAACTTTTTTCAATTTTCCCCTTGTGGGATATATATTCTACCCACACACATTTGGAACTCTCCTGGGGTACCTTCACACATATTATTCCCTCATTTAGTGGATATTTTCACAAAAAGGGAAAGTTTCAAAAATCCAGAAAATTGGCTGAAAACGACTAAATATCAAGGACTCATTGGGCGAATCGCTCTGGAACTGAAATGGGAACGCTCACTGACATTTTCGCTATCTGAAAGTCTGATAAACGCCGGAAAAATGACTAAGTCAAAAAAAAATTTTTTTCAACTTTTTTCAATTTTACCCCCGTGGGATATATATTCTACCCACACACATTTGGAACTCTGCTGGGGTACCCTCACACATATTATTCCTTCATTTAGTTGATATTTTCACAAAAAAGTGAAATTTTCAAAAATCCAGAAAATTGGCTGAAAACGACTAAATATCAAGGATTCATTGGGCGAATTGCTCTGGAACTGAAATCGGAATGCTCACTGACATTTGCCCTATCTGAAAGTCTGATAAACGCTGGAAAAATTACTAAGTCCAAAAAAAATTTTTTTTCAACTTTTTTCAATTTTACCGCCGTGGGATATATATTCTACCCACACACATTTGGAACTCTCCTGGGGTACCCTCACACATATTATTCCTTCATTTAGTGGATATTTTCACAAAAAAGTGAAATTTTCAAAAATCCAGAAAATTGGCTGAAAACGACTAAATATCAAGGACTCATTGGGCGAATCACTCTGGAACTGAAATCGGAATGCTCACTCACGTTTCCCCTATCTGAAAGTCTGATAAACGCCGGAAAAATGACTAAGTCCAAGAAAAAAATGTTTTCAACTTTTTTCAATTTTACCCCCGTGGGATATATATTCTACCCACACACATTTGGAACTCTCCTGGGGTACCCTCACACATATTATTCCCTCATTTAGTGGCTATTTTCACAAAAAAGTGAAATTTTCAAAAATCCAAAATATTGGCTGAAACGACTAAATATCAAGGACTCATTGGGCGAATCACTCTGGAACTGAAATCGGAACGTACAAAAATAATTTTTTTTTAACTTTTTTTAATTTTACCCCCGTGGGATATATATTCTACCCACACACATTTGGAACTCTCCTGGGGTACCCTCACACATATTATTCCCTCATTTAGTGGATATTTTCACAAAAAAGTGAAATTTTCAACAAATCCAGACAATTGGCTGAAAACGACTAAATATCAAGGACTCATTGGGTGAATCACTCTGGAACTGAAATCGGAACGCTCACTCACATTTCCCCTATCTGAAAGTCTGATAAACGCCGGAAAAATGACTAAGTCCAAAAAACAATTTTTTTCAACTTTTTTTAATTTTATCCCCGTGGGATATATATTCTACCCACACACATTTGAAACTCTCCTGGAATACCCTCACACAGATTATTCCCTCATTTATTGGATATTTTCACAAAAAAGTAAAATTTTCAAAAATCCAGAAAATTGGCTGAAAACGACTAAATATCAAGGACTCATTGGGCGAATCGCTCTGGAACTGAAATCGGAACGCTCACTGACATTTCTCCTATCTCAATGTCTGATAAACGCCGGAAAAATGAATAAGTCCAAGAAAAAAAATTTTTCAACTTTTTTCAATTTTACCCCCGTGGGATATATATTCTACCCACACACATTTGGAACTCTCCTGTGGTAAACTCACAAATATTATTCCCTCATTTAGTGGATATTTTCACAAAAAAAGTGAAATTTTCAAAAATCCAGAAAATTGGCTGAAAATGACTAAATATCAAAGACTCATTCGGCGAATTGCTCTGGAACTGAAATTGGATTGCTCACTAACATTTCCACTATCTGAAAGTCTGATAAACGCCGGAAAAATGACTAAGTCCAAGAAAAAAATGTTTTCAACTTTTTTCAATTTTACCCCCGTGGGATATATATTCTACCCACACACATTTGGAACTCTCCTGGGGTACCCTCACACATATTATTCCCTCATTTAGTGGCTATTTTCACAAAAAAGTGAAATTTTCAAAAATCCAAAATATTGGCTGAAACGACTAAATATCAAGGACTCATTGGGCGAAGCGCTCTGGAACTGAAATCGGAACGTACAAAAATAAATTTTTTTTAACTTTTTTTAATTTTACCCCCGTGGGATATATATTCTACCCACACACATTTGGAACTCTCCTGGGGTACCCTCACACATATTATTCCCTCATTTAGTGGTTATTTTCACAAAAAAGTGAAATTTTCAACAAATCCAGAAAATTGGCTGAAAACGACTAAATATCAAGGACTCATTGGGTGAATCACTCTGGAACTGAAATCGGAACGCTCACTCACATTTCCCCTATCTGAAAGTCTGATAAACGCCGGAAAAATGACTAAGTCAAAAAAAAAATTTTTTCAACTTTTTCAATTTTACCCCCGTGGGATATATATTCTACCCACACACATTTGGAACTCTCCTGGGGTACCCTCACACATATTATTCCTTCATTTAGTTGATATTTTCACAAAAAAGTGAAATTTTCAAAAATCCAGAAAATTGGCTGAAAACGACTAAATATCAAGGATTCATTGGGCGAATTGCTCTGGAACTGAAATCGGAATGCTCACTGACATTTGCCCTATCTGAAAGTCTGATAAACGCTGGAAAAATTACTAAGTCCAAAAAAAATTTTTTTTCAACTTTTTTCAATTTTACCGCCGTGGGATATATATTCTACCCACACACATTTGGAACTCTCCTGGGGTACCCTCACACATATTATTCCTTCATTTAGTGGATATTTTCACAAAAAAGTGAAATTTTCAAAAATCCAGAAAATTGGCTGAAAACGACTAAATATCAAGGACTCATTGGGCGAATCACTCTGGAACTGAAATCGGAATGCTCACTGACATTTCCCCTATCTGAAAGTCTGATAAACGCCGGAAAAATGACTAAGTCCAAAAAAAATTTTTTTCAACTTTTTTCAATTTTACCCCCGTGGGATAAATATTCTACCCACACACATTTGGAACTCTCCTGGGGTACCCTCACACATATTATTCCCTCATTTAGTGGATATTTTCACAAAAAAGTGAAATTTTCAAAAATCCAGAATATTGGCTGAAAATGACTAAATATCAAGGACTCATTGGGCGAATCGCTCTGGAACTGAAATCGGAACGCTCACTCACATTTCCCCTATCTGAAAGTCTGATAAACGCCGGAAAAATGACTAAGTCCAAGAAAAAAATGTTTTCAACTTTTTTCAATTTTACCCCCGTGGGATATATATTCTACCCACACACATTTGGAACTCTCCTGGGGTACCCTCACACATATTATTCCCTCATTTAGTGGCTATTTTCACAAAAAAGTGAAATTTTCAAAAATCCAAAATATTGGCTGAAACGACTAAATATCAAGGACTCATTGGGCGAATCACTCTGGAACTGAAATCGGAACGTACAAAAATAAATTTTTTTTAACTTTTTTTAATTTTA
This sequence comes from Phyllobates terribilis, assembly GCF_046119375.1. NCBI lineage: Eukaryota > Metazoa > Chordata > Amphibia > Anura > Dendrobatidae > Phyllobates > Phyllobates terribilis. The sequence continues at coordinate 9,837,205 of NW_027362781.1, read as the reverse complement.
CCCCCGTGGGATATATATTCTACCCACACACATTTGGAACTCTCCTGGGGTACCCTCACACATATTATTCCCTCATTTAGTGGATATTTTCACAAAAAAGTGAAATTTTCAACAAATCCAGAAAATTGGCTGAAAACGACTAAATATCAAGGACTCATTGGGTGAATCACTCTGGAACTGAAATCGGAACGCTCACTCACATTTCCCCTATCTGAAAGTCTGATAAACGCCGGAAAAATGACTAAGTCCAAAAAACAATTTTTTTCAACTTTTTTCAATTTTACCGCCGTGGGATATATATTCTACCCACACACATTTGGAACTCTCCTGGGGTACCCTCACACATATTATTCCTTCATTTAGTGGATATTTTCACAAAAAAGTGAAATTTTCAAAAATCCAGAAAATTGGCTGAAAACGACTAAATATCAAGGACTCATTGGGCGAATCACTCTGGAACTGAAATCGGAATGCTCACTGACATTTCCCCTATCTGAAAGTCTGATAAACGCCGGAAAAATGACTAAGTCCAAAAAAAATTTTTTTCAACTTTTTTCAATTTTACCCCCGTGGGATAAATATTCTACCCACACACATTTGGAACTCTCCTGGGGTACCCTCACACATATTATTCCCTCATTTAGTGGATATTTTCACAAAAAAGTGAAATTTTCAAAAATCCAGAATATTGGCTGAAAATGACTAAATATCAAGGACTCATTGGGCGAATCGCTCTGGAACTGAAATCGGAACGCTCACTCACATTTCCCCTATCTGAAAGTCTGATAAACGCCGGAAAAATGACTAAGTCCAAGAAAAAAATGTTTTCAACTTTTTTCAATTTTACCCCCGTGGGATATATATTCTACCCACACACATTTGGAACTCTCCTGGGGTACCCTCACACATATTATTCCCTCATTTAGTGGCTATTTTCACAAAAAAGTGAAATTTTCAAAAATCCAAAATATTGGCTGAAACGACTAAATATCAAGGACTCATTGGGCGAATCACTCTGGAACTGAAATCGGAACGTACAAAAATAAATTTTTTTTAACTTTTTTTAATTTTACCCCCGTGGGATATATATTCTACCCACGCACATTTGGAACTCTCCTGGGGTACCCTCACACATATTATTCCCTCATTTAGTGGATATTTTCACAAAAAAGTGAAATTTTCAACAAATCCAGAAAATTGGCTGAAAACGACTAAATATCAAGGACTCATTGGGTGAATCACTCTGGAACTGAAATCGGAACGCTCACTCACATTTCCCCTATCTGAAAGTCTGATAAACGCCGGAAAAATGACTAAGTCCAAAAAACAATTTTTTTCAACTTTTTTTAATTTTATCCCCGTGGGATATATATTCTACCCACACACATTTGGAACTCTCCTGGGGTACCCTCACACATATTATTCCCTCATTTAGTGGATATTTTCACAAAAAAGTGAAATTTTCAACAAATCCAGAAAATTGGCTGAAAACGACTAAATATCAAAGACTCATTGGGCGAATCGCTCTGGAACTGAAATCGGAATGTTCACTGACATTTGCCCTATCTGAAAGTCTGATAAACGCCGGAGAAATTACTAAGTCCAAAAAAAATTTTTTTCAACTTTTTTCAATTTTACCCCCGTGGGATATATATTCTACCCACACACATTTGAAACTCTCCTGGAATACCCTCACACAGATTATTCCCTCATTTATTGGATATTTTCACAAAAAAGTAAAATTTTCAAAAATCCAGAAAATTGGCTGAAAACGACTAAATATCAAGGACTCATTGGGTGAATCGCTCTGGAACTGAAATCGGAACGCTCACTGACATTTCTCCTATCTCAATGTCTGATAAACGCCGGAAAAATGAATAAGTCCAAGAAAAAAAATTTTTCAACTTTTTTCAATTTTACCCCCGTGGGATATATATTCTACCCACACACATTTGGAACTCTCCTGTGGTAAACTCACAAATATTATTCCCTCATTTAGTGGATATTTTCACAAAAAAAAGTGAAATTTTCAAAAATCCAGAAAATTGACTGAAAATGACTAAATATCAAAGACTCAATGGGCGAATCACTCTGGAACTGAAATCGGAATGCTCACTCACATTTCCCCTATCTGAAAGTCTGATAAACGCCGGAAAAATGACTAAGTCCAAGAAAAAAATGTTTTCAACTTTTTTCAATTTTACCCCCGTGGGATATATATTCTACCCACACACATTTGGAACTCTCCTGGGGTACCCTCACACATATTATTCCCTCATTTAGTGGCTATTTTCACAAAAAAGTGAAATTTTCAAAAATCCAAAATATTGGCTGAAACGACTAAATATCAAGGACTCATTGGGCGAAGCGCTCTGGAACTGAAATCGGAACGTACAAAAATAATTTTTTTTTAACTTTTTTTAATTTTACCCCCGTGGGATATATATTCTACCCACACACATTTGGAACTCTCCTGGGGTACCCTCACACATATTATTCCCTCATTTAGTGGTTATTTTCACAAAAAAGTGAAATTTTCAACAAATCCAGAAAATTGGCTGAAAACGACTAAATATCAAGGACTCATTGGGTGAATCACTCTGGAACTGAAATCGGAACGCTCACTCACATTTCCCCTATCTGAAAGTCTGATAAACGCCAGAAAAATGACTAAGTCCAAAAAAAAATTGTTTTCAACTTTTTTTAATTTTACCCCCGTGGGATATATATTCTACCCACACATATTTGGAACTCTCCTGGGGTACCCTCACACATATCATTCCCTCATTTAGTGGATATTTTTACAAAAAAGTGAAATTTTCAAAAAATCCAGAAAATTGGCTGAAAATGACTAAATATCAAAGACTCATTGGGCGAATCGCTCTGGAACTGAAATCGGAACGCTCACCGACATTTCCCCTATCTGAAAGTCTGATAAACGCCGGAAAAGTGACTAAGTCCAAAAAAAAATTTGTTCAACTTTTTTCAATTTTACCCCCGTGGCATATATATTCTACCCACACACATTTGGAACTCTCCTGGGGTACCCTCACACATATTATTCCCTCATTTAGTGGATATTTTCACAAAAGAGTGAAATTTTCAACAAATCCAGAAAATTGGCTGAAAACGACTAAATATCAAAGACTCATTGAGCGAATCGCTCTGGAACTGAAATCGGAACGTTCACTGACATTTGCCCTATCTGAAAGTCTGATAAAAGCCGGAAAAATTACTAAGTCCAAAAAAAATTTTTTTTAACTTTTTTCAATTTTACCCCCGTGGGATATATATTCTACCCACACACATTTGGAACCCTCCTGGGGTACCTTCACACATATTATTCCCTCATTTAGTGGATATTTTCACAAAAAAGTGAAATTTTCAAAAATCCAAAATATTAGCTGAAAACGTCTTAATATCAAGGACTCATTGGGTGAATCGCTCTGGAACTGAAATCGGAACGCTCACTCACATTTCCCCTATCTGAAAGTCTGATAAACGCCGATAAAATGACTAAGTCCAAAAAACAATTTTTTTCAACTTTTTTTTAATTTTACCCCCGTGGGATATATATTCTACCCACACACATTTGGAACTCTCCTGGGGTACCCTCACACATATTATTTCCTCATTTAGTGGATATTTTCACAAAAAAGTGAAATTTTCAACAAATCCAGAAAATTGGCTGAAAACGACTAAATATCAAAGACTCATTGGGCGAATCGCTCTGGAACTGAAATCGGTACGTTCACTGACATTTGCCCTATCTGAAAGTCTGATAAACGCCGTAAAAATTATTAAGTCCAAAAAAAAATTTTTTCAACTTTTTTCAATTTTACCCCCGTGGGATATATATTCTACCCACACACATTTGCAACTCTCCTGGGGTACCTTCACACATATTATTCCCTCATTTAGTGGATATTTTCACAAAAAAGTGAAATTTTCAAAAATCAGGAAAACTGGCTGAAAATGACTAAATATCAAGGACTCATTGGGCAAATCGATCTGGAACTGAAATCGAAATGCTCACTGACATTTCCCCTATCTGAAAGTCTGATAAACACCGGAAAAATGACTAAGTCCAAGAAAAAATTTTTTTCAACTTTTTTCAATTTTCCCCTTGTGGGATATATATTCTACCCACACACATTTGGAACTCTCCTGGGGTACCTTCACACATATTATTCCCTCATTTAGTGGATATTTTCACAAAAAGGGAAAGTTTCAAAAATCCAGAAAATTGGCTGAAAACGACTAAATATCAAGGACTCATTGGGCGAATCGCTCTGGAACTGAAATGGGAACGCTCACTGACATTTTCGCTATCTGAAAGTCTGATAAACGCCGGAAAAATGACTAAGTCAAAAAAAAATTTTTTTCAACTTTTTTCAATTTTACCCCCGTGGGATATATATTCTACCCACACACATTTGGAACTCTCCTGGGGTACCCTCACACATATTATTCCTTCATTTAGTTGATATTTTCACAAAAAAGTGAAATTTTCAAAAATCCAGAAAATTGGCTGAAAACGACTAAATATCAAGGACTCATTGGGCGAATCGCTCTGGAACTGAAATCGGAACGCTCACTGACATTTCTCCTATCTCAATGTCTGATAAACGCCGGAAAAATGAATAAGTCCAAGAAAAAAAATTTTTCAACTTTTTTCAATTTTACCCCCGTGGGATATATATTCTACCCACACACATTTGGAACTCTCCTGTGGTAAACTCACAAATATTATTCCCTCATTTAGTGGATATTTTCACAAAAAAAAGTGAAATTTTCAAAAATCCAGAAAATTGACTGAAAATGACTAAATATCAAAGACTCAATGGGCGAATCACTCTGGAACTGAAATCGGAATGCTCACTCACATTTCCCCTATCTGAAAGTCTGATAAACGCCGGAAAAATGACTAAGTCCAAGAAAAAAATGTTTTCAACTTTTTTCAATTTTACCCCCGTGGGATATATATTCTACCCACACACATTTGGAACTCTCCTGGGGTACCCTCACACATATTATTCCCTCATTTAGTGGCTATTTTCACAAAAAAGTGAAATTTTCAAAAATCCAAAATATTGGCTGAAACGACTAAATATCAAGGACTCATTGGGCGAAGCGCTCTGGAACTGAAATCGGAACGTACAAAAATAAATTTTTTTTAACTTTTTTTAATTTTACCCCCGTGGGATATATAATCTACCCACACACATTTGGAACTCTCCTGGGGTACCCTCACACATATTATTCCCTCATTTAGTGGTTATTTTCACAAAAAAGTGAAATTTTCAACAAATCCAGAAAATTGGCTGAAAACGACTAAATATCAAGGACTCATTGGGTGAATCACTCTGGAACTGAAATCGGAACGCTCACTCACATTTCCCCTATCTGAAAGTCTGATAAACGCCGGAAAAATGACTAAGTCCAAAAAACAATTTTTTTCAACTTTTTTTAATTTTATCCCCGTGGGATATATATTCTACCCACACACATTTGGAACTCTCCTGGGGTACCCTCACACATATTATTCCCTCATTTAGTGGATATTTTCACAAAAAAGTGAAATTTTCAACAAATCCAGAAAATTGGCTGAAAACGACTAAATATCAAAGACTCATTGGGCGAATCGCTCTGGAACTGAAATCGGAATGTTCACTGACATTTGCCCTATCTGAAAGTCTGATAAACGCCGGAAAAATTACTAAGTCCAAAAAAAATTTTTTTCAACTTTTTTCAATTTTACCCCCGTGGGATATATATTCTACCCACACACATTTGGAACTCTCCTGGAATACCCTGACACAGATTATTCCCTCATTTAGTGAATATTTTCACAAAAAAGTAAAATTTTCAAAAATCCAGAAAATTGGCTGAAAACAACTAAATATCAAGGACTCATTGGGCGAATCGCTCTGGAACTGAAATCGGAACGCTCACTGACATTTCTCCTATCTCAATGTCTGATAAACGCCGGAAAAATGAATAAGTCCAAGAAAAAAAATTTTTCAACTTTTTTCAATTTTACCCCCGTGGGATATATATTCTACCCACACACATTTGGAACTCTCCTCTGGTAAACTCACAAATATTATTCCCTCATTTAGTGGATATTTTCACAAAAAAAGTGAAATTTTCAAAAATCCAGAAAATTGGCTGAAAATGACTAAATATCAAAGTCTCAATGGGCGAATCACTCTGGAACTGAAATCGGAATGCTCACTCACATTTCCCCTATCTGAAAGTCTGATAAACGCCAGAAAAATGACTAAGTCCAAAAAAAAATTGTTTTCAACTTTTTTTAATTTTACCCCCGTGGGATATATATTCTACCCACACACATTTGGAACTCTCCTGGGGTACCCTCACACATATCATTCCCTCATTTAGTGGATATTTTTACAAAAAAGTGAAATTTTCAAAAAATCCAGAAAATTGGCTGAAAATGACTAAATATCAAAGACTCATTGGGCGAATCGCTCTGGAACTGAAATCGGAACGCTCACTGACATTTCCCCTATCTGAAAGTCTGATAAACGCCGGAAAAGTGACTAAGTCCAAAAAAAAATTTGTTCAACTTTTTTCAATTTTACCCCCGTGGCATATATATTCTACCCACACACATTTGGAACTCTCCTGGGGTACCCTCACACATATTATTCCCTCATTTAGTGGATATTTTCACAAAAGAGTGAAATTTTCAACAAATCCAGAAAATTGGCTGAAAACGACTAAATATCAAAGACTCATTGAGCGAATCGCTCTGGAACTGAAATCGGAACGTTCACTGACATTTGCCCTATCTGAAAGTCTGATAAAAGCCGGAAAAATTACTAAGTCCAAAAAAAATTTTTTTTAACTTTTTTCAATTTTACCCCCGTGGGATATATATTCTACCCACACACATTTGGAACTCTCCTGGGGAAGCCTCACACATATTATTCCCTCATTTAGTAGATATTTTCACAAAAAAGTGAAATTTTCAACAAATCCAGAAAATTGGCTGAAAACGACTAAATATCAAAGACTCATTGGGCGAATCGCTCTGGAACTGAAATCGGTACGTTCACTGACATTTGCCCTATCTGAAAGTCTGATAAACGCCGTAAAAATTACTAAGTCCAAAAAAAAATTTTTTCAACTTTTTTCAATTTTACCCCCGTGGGATATATATTCTACCCACACACATTTGCAACTCTCCTGGGGTACCTTCACACATATTATTCCCTCATATAGTGGCTATTTTCACAAAAAAGTGAAATTTTCAAAAATCCATATTATTGGCTGAAAACGACTAAATATCAAGGACTCATTGGGCGAAGCGCTCTGGAACTGAAATCGGAACGTCTAAAAAAAAATTTTTTTGAACTTTTTTCAATTTTACCCCCGTGGGATATATATTCTACCCACACACATTTGGAACTCTCCTGGGGTACCCTCACACATATTATTCTCTCATTTAGTGGATATTTTCACAAAAAAGTGAAATTTTCAAAAATCCAGAAAATTGGCTGAAAACGACTAAATATCAAGGACTCATTGGGCGAATCGCTCTGGAACTGAAATCGGAACGCTCACTCACATTTCCCCTATCTGAAAGTCTGATAAACGCCGGAAAAATGACTAAGTCCAAAAAAAAAATTTTTTCAACTTTTTTTAATTTTACCCCCGTGGTATATATATTCTACCCACACACATTTGGAACTCTCCTGGGGTACCCTCACACATATTATTCCCTCATTTAGTGGATATTTTCACAAAAAAAGTGAAATTTTCAAAAATCCAGAAAACTGGCTGAAAACGACTAAATATCAAGGACTCATTGGGCGAATCGCTCTGAAACTGAAATCGGAACGCTCACTGACATTTCCCCTATCTGAAAGTCTGATAAATGCCGGAAAAATGACTAAGTCCAAAAAAAAAAATTTCTCAACTTTTTTCAATTTTACCCCCGTGGGATATATATTCTACACACACACATTTGGAACTCTTCTGTGGTACCCTCACACATATTATTCTCTCATTTAGTGGATATTTTCACAAAAAAGTGAAATTTTCAAAAATCCAGAAAATTGGCTGAAAACGACTAAATATCAAGGACTCATTGGGCGAATCGCTCTGTAACTGAAATCAGAATGCTCACTCACATTTCCCCTATCAGAAAGTCTGATAAACGCCGGAAAAATGACTAAGTCCAAAAAAAAAACTTTTTCAACTTTTTTTAATTTTACCCCCGTGGTATATATATTCTACCCACACACATTTGGAACTCTCCTGGGGTACCCTCACACATATTATTCCCTCGTTTAGTGGATATTTTCACAAAAAAGTGAAATTTTCAAAAATCCAGAAAACTGGCTGAAAATGACTTAATATCAAGGACTCATTGGGCGAATCGCTCTGGAACTGAAATCGGAACACTCACTGACATTTGCCCTATCTGAAAGTCTGATAAACGCCGGAAAAATGACTAAGTCCAAAAAAAATTTTTTTTCAACTTTTTTCAATTTTACCGCCGTGGGATATATATTCTACCCACACATATTTGGAACTCTCCTGGGGTACCCTCACACATATTATTCCTTCATTTAGTGGATATTTTCACAAAAAAGTGAAATTTACAAAAATCCAGAAAATTGGCTGAAAACGACTAAATATCAAGGACTCATTGGGCGAATCCCTCTGGAACTGAAATCGGAATGCTCACTGACATTTCCCCTATCTGAAAGTCTGATAAACGCCGGAAAAATGACTAAGTCCAAAAAAAAATTTTTTCAACTTTTTTCAATTTTACCCCCGTGGGATAAATATTCTACCCACACACATTTGGAACTCTCCTGGGGTACCCTCACACATATTATTCCCTCATTTAGTGGATATTTTCACAAAAAAGTGAAATTTTCAAAAATCCAGAAAATTGGCTGAAAACGACTAAATATCAAGGATTAATTGGGCGAATTGCTCTGGAACTGAAATCGGAATGCTCACTGACATTTCCCCTATCTGAAAGTCTGATAAACGCCGGAAAAATGACTAAGTCCAAAAAAAAATTTGTTCAACTTTTTTCAATTTTACCCCCGTGGGATATATATTCTACCCACACACATTTGGAACTCTCCTGGGGAAGCCTCACACATATTATTCCCTCATTTAGTAGATATTTTCACAAAAAATTGACATTTTAAAAAATTCCAGAAAATTGGCTGAAAACAACTAAATATCAAGGATTCATTGGGCGAATTGCTCTGGAACTGAAATCGGAACGCTCACTGACATTTCCCCTATCTGAAAGTCTGATAAACGCCGGAAAAATGACTAAGTCCAAAAAAAAATTTGTTCAAGTTTTTTCAATTTTACCCCCGTGGGATATATATTCTACCCACACACATTTGGAACTCTTCTGGGGAACCCTCACACATATTATTCCCTCATTTAGTGGATATTTTCACAAAAAATTGAAATTTTCAAAAAAATCCAGAAAATTGACTGAAAACGACTAAATATCAAGGACTCATTGAGCGAGTCACTCTGGAACTGAAATCGGAATGCTCAATGACATTTCCCCTATCTGAAAGTCTGATAAACGCCGGAAAAATGACTAAGTCCAAAAAAAAATTTGTTCAAGTTTTTTCAATTTTACCCCCGTGCGATATATCTTCTACCCACACACATTTGGAACTCTCCTGGGGTACCCTCACACATATTATTCCCTCATTTAGTGGATATTTTCACAAAAAAGTGAAATTTTCAAAAATCAAGAAAATTGGCTGAAAATGACAAAATATCAAAGACTCATTGGGAGAATCGCTCTGGAACTGAAAACGGAATGCTTACTGACATTTCCCCTATCTGAAAGTCTGCTAAACGCTGGAAAAATGACTAAGTCCAAAAAACAATTTTTTTCAACTTTTTTTAATTTTACCCCCGTGGGATATATATTCTACCCACACACATTTGGAGCTCTCCTGGGGTACCCTCACACATATTATTCCCTCATTTAGTGGATATTTTCACAAAAAAGTGAAATTTTCAAAAATCCAGAAAATTGGCTGAAAATGACTAAATATCAAAGACTCATTGGGAGAATCGCTCTGGAACTGAAATCGGAATGCTTACTGACATTTGCCCTATCTGAAAGTCTGATAAACGCCGTAAAAATTACTAAGTCCAAAAAAAAATTTTTTCAACTTTTTTCAATTTTACCCCCGTGGGATATATATTCTACCCACACACATTTGCAACTCTCCTGGGGTACCTTCACACATATTATTCCCTCATATAGTGGCTATTTTCACAAAAAAGTGAAATTTTCAAAAATCCATATTATTGGCTGAAAACGACTAAATATCAAGGACTCATTGGGCGAAGCGCTCTGGAACTGAAATCGGAACGTCTAAAAAAAAATTTTTTTGAACTTTTTTCAATTTTACCCCCGTGGGATATATATTCTACCCACACACATTTGGAACTCTCCTGGGGTACCCTCACACATATTATTCGCTCATTTAGTGGATATTTTCACAAAAAAGTGAAATTTTCAACAAATCCAAAATATTAGCTGAAAACGCCTTAATATCAAGGACTCATTGGGTGAATCGCTCTGGAACTGAAATCGGAACGCTCACTCACATTTCCCTTATCTGAAAGTCTGATAAACGCCGGAAAAATGACTAAGTCCAAAAAACAATTTTTTTCAACTTTTTTTAATTTTACCCCCGTGGGATATATATTCTACCCACACACATTTGGAACTCTCCTGGGGTACCCTCACACATATTATTCTCTCATTTAGTGGATATTTTCACAAAAAAGTGAAATTTTCAAAAATCCAGAAAATTGGCTGAAAACGACTAAATATCAAGGACTCATTGGGCGAATCGCTCTGGAACTGAAATCGGAACGCTCACTGACATTTCCCCTATCTGAAAGTCTGATAAATGCCGGAAAAATGACTAAGTCCAAAAAAAAAAATTTCTCAACTTTTTTCAATTTTACCCCCGTGGGATATATATTCTACACACACACATTTGGAACTCTTCTGTGGTACCCTCACACATATTATTCTCTCATTTAGTGGATATTTTCACAAAAAAGTGAAATTTTCAAAAATCCAGAAAATTGGCTGAAAACGACTAAATATCAAGGACTCATTGGGCGAATCGCTCTGTAACTGAAATCAGAATGCTCACTCACATTTCCCCTATCAGAAAGTCTGATAAACGCCGGAAAAATGACTAAGTCCAAAAAAAAAACTTTTTCAACTTTTTTTAATTTTACCCCCGTGGTATATATATTCTACCCACACACATTTGGAACTCTCCTGGGGTACCCTCACACATATTATTCCCTCGTTTAGTGGATATTTTCACAAAAAAGTGAAATTTTCAAAAATCCAGAAAACTGGCTGAAAATGACTTAATATCAAGGACTCATTGGGCGAATCGCTCTGGAACTGAAATCGGAACGCTCACTGACATTTGCCCTATCTGAAAGTCTGATAAACGCCGGAAAAATGACTAAGTCCAAAAAACAATTTTTTTCAACTTTTTTTAATTTTACCCCCGTGGGATATATATTCTACCCACACACATTTGGAACTCTCCTGGGGTACCCTCACACATATTATTCTCTCATTTAGTGGATATTTTCACAAAAAAGTGAAATTTTCAAAAATCCAGAAAATTGGCTGAAAACGACTAAATATCAAGGACTCATTGGGCGAATCGCTCTGGAACCGAAATCGGAACGCTCACTCACATTTCCCCTATCTGAAAGTCTGATAAACGCCGGAAAAATGACTAAGTCCAAAAAAAAAATTTTTTCAACTTTTTTTAATTTTACCCCCGTGGTATATATATTCTACCCACACACATTTGGAACTCTCCTGGGGTACCCTCACACATATTATTCCCTCATTTAGTGGATATTTTCACAAAAAAAGTGAAATTTTCAAAAATCCAGAAAACTGGCTGAAAACGACTAAATATCAAGGACTCATTGGGCGAATCGCTCTGAAACTGAAATCGGAACGCTCACTGACATTTCCCCTATCTGAAAGTCTGATAAATGCCGGAAAAATGACTAAGTCCAAAAAAAAAAATTTCTCAACTTTTTTCAATTTTACCCCCGTGGGATATATATTCTACACACACACATTTGGAACTCTTCTGTGGTACCCTCACACATATTATTCTCTCATTTAGTGGATATTTTCACAAAAAAGTGAAATTTTCAAAAATCCAGAAAATTGGCTGAAAACGACTAAATATCAAGGACTCATTGGGCGAATCGCTCTGTAACTGAAATCAGAATGCTCACTCACATTTCCCCTATCAGAAAGTCTGATAAACGCCGGAAAAATGACTAAGTCCAAAAAAAAAACTTTTTCAACTTTTTTTAATTTTACCCCCGTGGTATATATATTCTACCCACACACATTTGGAACTCTCCTGGGGTACCCTCACACATATTATTCCCTCGTTTAGTGGATATTTTCACAAAAAAGTGAAATTTTCAAAAATCCAGAAAACTGGCTGAAAATGACTTAATATCAAGGACTCATTGGGCGAATCGCTCTGGAACTGAAATCGGAACGCTCATTGACATTTGCCCTATCTGAAAGTCTGATAAACGCCGGAAAAATGACTAAGTCCAAAAAAAATTTATTTTCAACTTTTTTCAATTTTACCGCCGTGGGATATATATTCTACCCACACATATTTGGAACTCTCCTGGGGTACCCTCACACATATTATTCCTTCATTTAGTGGATATTTTCACAAAAAAGTGAAATTTACAAAAATCCAGAAAATTGGCTGAAAACGACTAAATATCAAGGACTCATTGGGCGAATCCCTCTGGAACTGAAATCGGAATGCTCACTGACATTTCCCCTATCTGAAAGTCTGATAAACGCCGGAAAAATGACTAAGTCCAAAAAAAAATTTTTTCAACTTTTTTCAATTTTACCCCCGTGGGATAAATATTCTACCCACACACATTTGGAACTCTCCTGGGGTACCCTCACACATATTATTCCCTCATTTAGTGGATATTTTCACAAAAAAGTGAAATTTTCAAAAATCCAGAAAATTGGCTGAAAACGACTAAATATCAAGGATTAATTGGGCAAATTGCTCTGGAACTGAAATCGGAATGCTCACTGACATTTCCCCTATCTGAAAGTCTGATAAACGCCGGAAAAATGACTAAGTCCAAAAAAAAATTTGTTCAACTTTTTTCAATTTTACCCCCGTGGGATATATATTCTACCCACACACATTTGGAACTCTCCTGGGGAAGCCTCACACATATTATTCCCTCATTTAGTAGATATTTTCACAAAAAATTGACATTTTAAAAAATTCCAGAAAATTGGCTGAAAACAACTAAATATCAAGGATTCATTGGGCGAATTGCTCTGGAACTGAAATCGGAATGATCACTGACATCTCCCCTATCTGAAAGTCTGATAAACGCCGGAAAAATGACTAAGTCCAAAAAGATATTTGTTCAACTTTTTTCAGTTTTACCCCCGTGGGATATATATTCTACCCACACACATTTGGAACTCTCCTGGGGTACCCTCACACATATTATTCCCTCATTTAGTGGATATTTTCACAAAAAAGTGAAATTTTCAAAAATCCAGAAAATTGGCTGAAAACGACTAAATATCAAGGATTCATTGGGCAAATTGCTCTGGAACTGAAATCGGAACGCTCATTGACATTTCCCCTATCTGAAATTCTGATAAACGGCGGAAAAATGACTAAGGCAAAAAATTTTTTTTTTTAAACTTTTTTCAATTTTACCCCCGTGGGATATATATTCTACCCACACACATTTGGAGCTCTCCTGGGGTACCCTCACACATATTATTCCCTCATTTAGTGGATATTTTCACAAAAAAGTGAAAGTTTCAAAAATCCAGAAAATTGGCTGAAAACGACTAAATATCAAGGATTCATTGGGCGAATTGCTCTGGAACTGAAATCGGAACGCTCACTGACATTTCCCCTATCTGAAAGTCTGATAAACGCCGGAAAAATGACTAAGTCCAAAAAAAAATTTGTTCAACTTTTTTCAATTTTACCCCCGTGGGATATATATTCTACCCACAAACATTTGGAACTCTTCTGGGGAACCCTCACACATATTATTCCCTCATTTAGTGGATATTTTCACAAAAAATTGAAATTTTCAAAAAATCCAGAAAATTGGCTGAAAACGACTAAATATCAAGGACTCATTGAGCGAATCGCTCTGGAACTGAAATCGGAATGCTCACTGACATTTCCCCTATCTGAAAGTCTGATAAACGCCGGAAAAATGACTAAGTCCAAAAAAAAATTTGTTCAAGTTTTTTCAATTTTACCCCCGTGCGATATATCTTCTACCCACACACAGTTGGAACTCTCCTGGGGTACCCTCACACATATTATTCCCTCATTTAGTGGATATTTTCACAAAAAAGTGAAAGTTTCAAAAAATCCAGAAAATTGGCTGAAAACGAGTAAATATCAAGGACTCATTGGGCGAATCGCTCTGGAACTGAAATCGGAACGGTCACTGACATTTGCCCTATCTGAAAGTCTGATAAACGCCAGAAAAATGACTAAGTCCAAGAAAAATTTTTTTTCAACTTTTTTCAATTTTACCCCCGTGAGATATATATTCTACCCACACACATTTGGAACTCTTCTGGGGAACCCTCACACATATTATTCCCTCATTTAGTGGATATTTTCACAAAAAATTGAAATTTTCAAAAAATCCAGAAAATTGACTGAAAACGACTAAATATCAAGGACTCATTGAGCGAATCACTCTGGAACTGAAATCGGAATGCTCACTGACATTTCCCCTATCTGAAAGTCTGATAAACGCCGGAAAAATGACTAAGTCAAAAAAACATTTGTTCAACTTTTTTCAATTTTACCCCCGTGGGATATATATTCTACCCACACACATTTGGAACTCTCCTGGGGTACCCTCACACATATTATTTCTTCATTTAGTGGATATTTTCACAAAAAAGTGAAATTTTCAAAAATCCAGAAAATTGGCTGAAAATGACAAAATATCAAAGACTCATTGGGAGAATCGCTCTGGAACTGAAATCGGAATGCTTACTGACATTTCCCCTATCTGAAAGTCTGCTAAACGCTGGAAAAATGACTAAGTCCAAAAAATAATTTTTTTCAACTTTTTTCAATTTTACCCCCTTGGGATATATATTCTACCCACGCACATTTGGAACTCTCCTGGGGTACCCTCACACATATTATTCCCTCATTTAGTGGATATTTTCACAAAAAAGTGAAATTTTCAACAAATCCAGAAAATTGGCTGAAAACGACTAAATATCAAAGACTCATTGGGCGAATCGCTCTGGAACTGAAATCGGTACGTTCACTGACATTTGCCCTATCTGAAAGTCTGATAAACGCCGGAAAAATGACTAAGTCCAAAAAACAATTTTTTTCAACTTTTTTTAATTTTACCTCCGTGGGATATATATTCTACCCACACACATTTGGAACTCTCCTGGGGTACCCTCACACATATTATTCCCTCATTTAGTGGATATTTTCACAAAAAAGTGAAATTTTCAAAAATCCAGAAAATTGGCTGAAAATGACTAAATATCAAAGACTCATTGGGAGAATCGCTCTGGAACTGAAATCGGAATGCTTACTGACATTTCCCCTATCTGAAAGTCTGCTAAACGCTGGAAAAATGACTAAGTCCAAAAAATAATTTTTTTCAACTTTTTTCAATTTTACCCCCTTGGGATATATATTCTACCCACACACATTTGGAACTCTCCTGGGGTACCCTCACACATATTATTCCCTCATTTAGTGGATATTTTCACAAAAAAGTGAAATTTTCAACAAATCCAGAAAATTGGCTGAAAACGACTAAATATCAAAGACTCATTGGGCGAATCGCTCTGGAACTGAAATCGGTACGTTCACTGACATTTGCCCTATCTGAAAGTCTGATAAACGCCGTAAAAATTACTAAGTCCAAAAAAATTTTTTTTCAACTTTTTTCAATTTTACCCCCGTGGGATATATATTCTACCCACACACATTTGCAACTCTCCTGGGGTACCTTCACACATATTATTCCCTCATTTAGTGGCTATTTTCACAAAAAAGTGAAATTTTCAAAAATCCAAAATATTGGCTGAAAACGACTAAATATCAAGGACTCATTGGGCGAAGCGCTCTGGAACTGAAATCGGAACGTCTAAAAAAAATTTTTTTTGAACTTTTTTCAATTTTACCCCCGTGGGATATATATTCTACCCACACACATTTGGAACCCTCCTGGGGTACCTTCACACATATTATTCCCTCATTTAGTGGATATTTTCACAAAAAAGTGAAATTTTCAAAAATCCAAAATATTAGCTGAAAACGCCTTAATATCAAGGACTCATTGGGTGAATCGCTCTGGAACTGAAATCGGAACGCTCACTCACATTTCCCCTATCTGAAAGTCTGATAAACGCCGGAAAAATGACTAAGTCCAAAAAACTATTTTTTTCAACTTTTTTCAATTTTACCCCCATGGGATGTATATTCTACCCACACACATTTGAAACTCTCTTGGGGTACCCTCACGCATAATATTCCCTCATTTAGTGGATATTTTCACAAAAAAAGTGAAATTTTCAAAAATCCAGAAAACTGGCTGAAAACGACTAAATATCAAGGACTCATTGGGCGAATCGCTCTGGAACTGAAATCGGAACGCTCACTGACATTTCCCCTATCTGAAAGTCTGATAAACGCCGGAAAAATGACTAAGTCCAAGAAAAATTTTTTTTCAACTTTTTTCAATTTTCCCCTTGTGGGATATATATTCTACCCACACACATTTGGAACTCTCCTGGGGTACCCTCACACATATTATTCCCTCATTTAGTGGATATTTTCACAAAAAGGGAAAGTTTCAAAAATCCAGAAAATTGGCTGAAAACGACTAAATATTAAGGACTCATTGGGCGAATCGCTCTGGAACTGAAATGGGAACGCTCACTGACATTTCCCCTATCTGAAAGTCTGATAAACGGCGGAAAAATCACTAAGTCCAAAAAAAAATTTTTTTCAACTTTTTTCAATTTTACCCCCGTGGGATATATATTCTACCCACACACATTTGGAACTCTCCTGGGGTACCCTCACACATATTATTCCCTCATTTAGTGGATATTTTCACAAAAAAAGTGAAATTTTCAAAAATCCAGAAAATTGGCTGAAAACGACTAAATATCAAGGACTCATTGGGCGAATCGCTCTGTAACTGAAATCAGAATGCTCACTCACATTTCCCCTATCTGAAAGTCTGATAAAAGCCGGAAAAATGACTAAGTCCAAAAAAAAATTTTTTTCAACGTTTTTTAATTTTACCCCCGTGGTATATATATTCTACCCACACACATTTGGAACTCTCCTGGGGTACCCTCACACATATTATTCCCTCGTTTAGTGGATATTTTCACAAAAAAGTGAAATTTTCAAAAATCCAGAAAACTGGCTGAAAATGACTTAATATCAAGGACTCATTGGGCGAATCGCTCTGGAACTGAAATCGGAACGCTCACTGACATTTGACCTATCTGAAAGTCTGATAAACGCCGGAAAAATTACTAAGTCCAAAAAAAATTTTTTTTCAACTTTTTTCAATTTTACCGCCGTGGGATATATATTCTACCCACACACATTTGGAACTCTCCTGGGGTACCCTCACACATATTATTCCCTCATTTAGTGGATATTTTCACAAAAAAGTGAAATTTTCAAAAATCCAGAAAATTGGCTGAAAACGACTAAATATCAAGGATTAATTGGGCGAATTGCTCTGGAACTGAAGTCGGAATGCTCACTGACATTTCCCCTATCTGAAAGTCTGATAAACGCCGGAAAAATGACTAAGTCCAAAAAAAAATTTGTTCAACTTTTTTCAATTTTACCCCCGTGGGATATATATTCTACCCACACACATTTGGAACTCTCCTGGGGAAGCCTCACACATATTATTCCCTCATTTAGTAGATATTTTCACAAAAAATTGAAATTTTAAAAAATTCCAGAAAATTGGCTGAAAACAACTAAATATCAAGGATTCATTGGGCGAATTGCTCTGGAACTGAAATCGGAATGCTAACTGACATTTTCCCTATCTGAAAGTCTGATAAACGCAGGAAAAATGACTAAGTCCAAAAAAAAATTTGTTCAACTTTTTTTCAATTTTACCCCCGTGGGATATATATTCTACCCACACATATTTGGAACTCTCCTGGGGTACCCTCACACATATTATTCCCTCATTTAGTGGATATTTTCACAAAAAAGTGAAATTTTCAAAAATCTAGAAAATTGGCTGAAAACGATTAAATATCAAGGATTCATTGGGCGAATTGCTCTGGAACTGAAATCGGAACGCTCAATGACATTTCCCCTATCTGAAAGTCTGATAAACGCCGGAAAAATGACTAAGTCCAAAAAGATATTTGTTCAACTTTTTTCAATTTTACCCCCGTGGGATATATATTCTACCCACACACATTTGGAACTCTCCTGGGGTACCCTCACACATATTATTCCCTCGTTTAGTGGATATTTTCACAAAAAAGTGAAATTTTCAAAAATCCCGAAAACTGGCTGAAAATGACTTAATATCAAGGATTAATTGGGCGAATTGCTCTGGAACTGAAGTCGGAATGCTCACTGACATTTCCCCTATCTGAAAGTCTGATAAACGCCGGAAAAATGACTAAGTCCAAAAAAAAATTTGTTCAACTTTTTTCAATTTTACCCCCGTGGGATATATATTCTACCCACACACATTTGGAACTCTCCTGGGGAAGCCTCACACATATTATTCCCTCATTTAGTAGATATTTTCACAAAAAATTGAAATTTTAAAAAATTCCAGAAAATTGGCTGAAAACAACTAAATATCAAGGATTCATTGGGCGAATTGCTCTGGAACTGAAATCGGAATGATCACTGACATTTTCCCTATCTGAAAGTCTGATAAACGCAGGAAAAATGACTAAGTCCAAAAAAAAAATTTTTTCAACTTTTTTCAATTTTACCCCCGTGGGATATATATTCTACCCACACACATTTGGAACTCTCCTGGGGTACCCTCACACATATTATTCCTTCATTTAGTTGATATTTTCACAAAAAAGTGAAATTTTCAAAAATCCAGAAAATTGGCTGAAAACGACTAAATATCAAGGATTCATTGGGCGAATTGCTCTGGAACTGAAATCGGAATGCTCACTGATATTTGCCCTATCTGAAAGTCTGATAAACGCCGGAAAAATTACTAAGTCCAAAAAAAATTTTTTCAACTTTTTTCAATTTTACCCCCGTGGGATATATATTCTACACACACACATTTGGAACTCTTCTGTGGTACCCTCACACATATTATTCTCTCATTTAGTGGATATTTTCACAAAAAAGTGACATTTTCAAAAATCCAGAAAATTGGCTGAAAACGACTAAATATCAAGGACTCATTGGGCGAATCGCTCTGTAAGTGAAATCAGAATGCTCACTCACATTTCCCCTATCTGAAAGTCTGATAAAAGCCGGAAAAATGACTAAGTCCAAAAAAAAAATTTTTTCAACTTTTTTTAATTTTACCCCCGTGGTATATATATTCTACCCACACACATTTGGAACTCTCCTGGGGTACCCTCACACATATTATTCCCTCGTTTAGTGGATATTTTCACAAAAAAGTGAAATTTTCAAAAATCCAGAAAACTGGCTGAAAATGACTTAATATCAAGGACTCATTGGGCGAATCGCTCTGGAACTGAAATCGGAATGCTCACTGACATTTCCCCTATCTGAAAGTCTGATAAACGCCGGAAAAATGACTAAGTCCAAAAAAAAATTTGTTCATGTTTTTTCAATTTTACCCCCGTGCGATATATCTTCTACCCACACACATTTGGAACTCTCCTGGGGTACCCTCACACATATTATTCCCTCATTTAGTGGATATTTTCACAAAAAAGTGAAAGTTTCAAAAAATCCAGAAAATTGGCTGAAAACGAGTAAATATCAAGGACTCATTGGGCGAATCGCTCTGGAACTGAAATCGGAACGCTCACTGACATTTGCCCTATCTGAAAGTCTGATAAACGCCGGAAAAATGACTAAGTCCAAGAAAAAATTATTTTCAACTTTTTTCAATTTTACCCCCGTGAGATATATATTCTACCCACACACATTTGGAACTCTTCTGGGGAACCCTCACACATATTGTTCCCTCATTTAGTGGATATTTTCACAAAAAATTGAAATCTTCAAAAAAAACAGAAAATTTACTGAAAACGACTAAATATCAAGGACTCATTGAGCGAATCACTCTGGAACTGAAATCGGAATGCTCACTGACATTTCCCCTATCTGAAAGTCTGATAAACGCCGGAAAAATGACTAAGTCCAAAAAAACATTTGTTCAACTTTTTTCAATTTTACCCCCGTGGGATATATATTCTACCCACACACATTTGGAACTCTCCTGGGGTACCCTCACACATATTATTCCCTCATTTAGTGGATATTTTCACAAAAAAGTGAAATTTTCAAAAATCCAGAAAATTGGCTGAAAACGACTAAATATCAAGGATTCATTGGGCAAATTGCTCTGGAACTGAAATCGGAACGCTCATTGACATTTCCCCTATCTGAAATTCTGATAAACGCCGGAAAAATGACTAAGTCAAAAAAAAATTTTCTTTAAACTTTTTTCAATTTTACCCCCGTGGGATATATATTCTACCCACACACATTTGGAGCTCTCCTGGGGTACCCTCACACATATTATTCCCTCATTTAGTGGATATTTTCACAAAAAAGTGAAAGTTTCAAAAATCCAGAAAATTGGCTGAAAACGACTAAATATCAAGGATTCATTGGGCGAATTGCTCTGGAACTGAAATCGGAACGCTCACTGACATTTCCCCTATCTGAAAGTCTGATAAACGCCGGAAAAATGACTAAGTCCAAAAAAAAATTTGTTCCACTTTTTTCAATTTTACCCCCGTGGGATATATATTCTACCCACAAACATTTGGAACTCTTCTGGGGAACCCTCACACATATTATTCCCTCATTTAGTGGATATTTTCACAAAAAATTGAAATTTTCAAAAAATCCAGAAAATTGGCTGAAAACGACTAAATATCAAGGACTCATTGAGCGAATCGCTCTGGAACTGAAATCGGAATGCTCACTGACATTTCCCCTATCTGAAAGTCTGATAAACGCCGGAAAAATGACTAAGTCCAAAAAAAAATTTGTTCAAGTTTTTTCAATTTTACCCCCGTGCGATATATCTTCTACCCACACACATTTGGAACTCTCCTGGGGTACCCTCACACATATTATTCCCTCATTTAGTGGATATTTTCACAAAAAAGTGAAAGTTTCAAAAAATCCAGAAAATTGGCTGAAAACGAGTAAATATCAAGGACTCATTGGGCGAATCGCTCTGGAACTGAAATCGGAACGCTCACTGACATTTGCCCTATCTGAAAGTCTGATAAACGCCGGAAAAATGACTAAGTCCAAGAAAAAATTATTTTCAACTTTTTTCAATTTTACCCGCGTGAGATATATATTCTACCCACACACATTTGGAACTCTTCTGGGGAACCCTCACACATATTGTTCCCTCATTTAGTGGATATTTTCACAAAAAATTGAAATTTTCAAAAAAAACAGAAAATTGACTGAAAACGACTAAATATCAAGGACTCATTGAGCGAATCACTCTGGAACTGAAATCGGAATGCTCACTGACATTTCCCCTATCTGAAAGTCTGATAAACGCCGGAAAAATGACTAAGTCCAAAAAAACATTTGTTCAACTTTTTTCAATTTTACCCCCGTGGGATATATATTCTACCCACACACATTTGGAACTCTCCTGGGGTACCCTCACACATATTATTCCCTCATTTAGTGGATATTTTCACAAAAAAGTGAAATTTTCAAAAATCCAGAAAATTTCCTGAAAACGACTAAATATCAAGGATTCATTGGGCAAATTGCTCTGGAACTGAAATCGGAACGCTCATTGACATTTCCCCTATCTGAAATTCTGATAAACGCCGGAAAAATGACTAAGTCAAAAAAAAATTTTCTTTAAACTTTTTTCAATTTTACCCCCGTGGGATATATATTCTACCCACACACATTTGGAGCTCTCCTGGGGTACCCTCACACATATTATTCCCTCATTTAGTGGATATTTTCACAAAAAAGTGAAAGTTTCAAAAATCCAGAAAATTGGCTGAAAACGACTAAATATCAAGGATTCATTGGGCGAATTGCTCTGGAACTGAAATCGGAACGCTCACTGACATTTCCCCTATCTGAAAGTCTGATAAACGCCGGAAAAATGACTAAGTCCAAAAAAAAATTTGTTCCACTTTTTTCAATTTTACCCCCGTGGGATATATATTCTACCCACAAACATTTGGAACTCTTCTGGGGAACCCTCACACATATTATTCCCTCATTTAGTGGATATTTTCACAAAAAATTGAAATTTTCAAAAAATCCAGAAAATTGGCTGAAAACGACTAAATATCAAGGACTCATTGAGCGAATCGCTCTGGAACTGAAATCGGAATGCTCACTGACATTTCCCCTATCTGAAAGTCTGATAAACGCCGGAAAAATGACTAAGTCCAAAAAAAAATTTGTTCAAGTTTTTTCAATTTTACCCCCGTGCGATATATCTTCTACCCACACACATTTGGAACTCTCCTGGGGAAGCCTCACACATATTATTCCCTCATTTAGTAGATATTTTCACAAAAAATTGAAATTTTCAAAAATTCCAGAAAATTGGCTGAAAACAACTAAATATCAAGGATTCATTGGGCGAATCGCTCTGGAACTGAAATCGGAACGCTCACTGACATTTGCCCTATCTGAAAGTCTGATAAACGCCGGAAAAATTACTAAGTCCAAAAAAAAATTTGTTCAACTTTTTTCAATTTTACCCCCGTGGGATATATATTCTACCCACACACATTTGGAGCTCTCCTGGGGTACCCTCACACATATTATTCCCTCATTTAGTGGATATTTTCACAAAAAAGTGAAAGTTTCAAAAATCCAGAAAATTGGCTGAAAACGACTAAATATCAAGGATTCATTGGGCGAATTGCTCTGGAACTGAAATCGGAACGCTCACTGACATTTCCCCTATCTGAAAGTCTGATAAACGCCGGAAAAATGACTAAGTCCAAAAAAAAATTTGTTCCACTTTTTTCAATTTTACCCCCGTGGGATATATATTGTACCCACAAACATTTGGAACTCTTCTGGGGAACCCTCACACATATTATTCCCTCATTTAGTGGATATTTTCACAAAAAATTGAAATTTTCAAAAAATCCAGAAAATTGGCTGAAAACGACTAAATATCAAGGACTCATTGGGCGAATCGCTCTGGAACTGAAATCGGAACGCTCACTGACATTTGCCCTATCTGAAAGTCTGATAAACGCCGGAAAAATTACTAAGTCCAAAAAAAAATTTGTTCAAGTTTTTTCAATTTTACCCCCGTGCGATATATCTTCTACCCACACACATTTGGAACTCTCCTGGGGTACCCTCACACATATTATTCCCTCATTTAGTGGATATTTTCACAAAAAAGTGAAAGTTTCAAAAAATCCAGAAAATTGGCTGAAAACGAGTAAATATCAAGGACTCATTGGGCGAATCGCTCTGGAACTGAAATCGGAACGCTCACTGACATTTGCCCTATCTGAAAGTCTGATAAACGCCGGAAAAATGACTAAGTCCAAGAAAAAATTATTTTCAACTTTTTTCAATTTTACCCGCGTGAGATATATATTCTACCCACACACATTTGGAACTCTTCTGGGGAACCCTCACACATATTGTTCCCTCATTTAGTGGATATTTTCACAAAAAATTGAAATTTTCAAAAAAAACAGAAAATTGACTGAAAACGACTAAATATCAAGGACTCATTGAGCGAATCACTCTGGAACTGAAATCGGAATGCTCACTGACATTCCCCCTATCTGAAAGTCTGATAAACGCCGGAAAAATGACTAAGTCCAAAAAAACATTTGTTCAACTTTTTTCAATTTTACCCCCGTGGGATATATATTCTACCCACACACATTTGGAACTCTCCTGGGGTACCCTCACACATATTATTCCCTCATTTAGTGGATATTTTCACAAAAAAGTGAAATTTTCAAAAATCCAGAAAATTTCCTGAAAACGACTAAATATCAAGGATTCATTGGGCAAATTGCTCTGGAACTGAAATCGGAACGCTCATTGACATTTCCCCTATCTGAAATTCTGATAAACGCCGGAAAAATGACTAAGTCAAAAAAAAATTTTCTTTAAACTTTTTTCAATTTTACCCCCGTGGGATATATATTCTACCCACACACATTTGGAGCTCTCCTGGGGTACCCTCACACATATTATTCCCTCATTTAGTGGATATTTTCACAAAAAAGTGAAAGTTTCAAAAATCCAGAAAATTGGCTGAAAACGACTAAATATCAAGGATTCATTGGGCGAATTGCTCTGGAACTGAAATCGGAACGCTCACTGACATTTCCCCTATCTGAAAGTCTGATAAACGCCGGAAAAATGACTAAGTCCAAAAAAAAATTTGTTCCACTTTTTTCAATTTTACCCCCGTGGGATATATATTCTACCCACAAACATTTGGAACTCTTCTGGGGAACCCTCACACATATTATTCCCTCATTTAGTGGATATTTTCACAAAAAATTGAAATTTTCAAAAAATCCAGAAAATTGGCTGAAAACGACTAAATATCAAGGACTCATTGAGCGAATCGCTCTGGAACTGAAATCGGAATGCTCACTGACATTTCCCCTATCTGAAAGTCTGATAAACGCCGGAAAAATGACTAAGTCCAAAAAAAAATTTGTTCAAGTTTTTTCAATTTTACCCCCGTGCGATATATCTTCTACCCACACACATTTGGAACTCTCCTGGGGTACCCTCACACATATTATTCCCTCATTTAGTGGATATTTTCACAAAAAAAGTGAAATTTTCAAAAATCCAGAAAACTGGCTGAAAACCACTAAATATCAAGGACTCATTGGGCGAATCGCTCTGGAACTGAAATCGGAACGCTCACTGACATTTGCCCTATCTGAAAGTCTGATAAACGCCGGAAAAATGACTAAGTCCAAAAAAAAATTTGTTCAACTTTTTTCAATTTTACCCCCGTGGGATATATATTCTACCCACACACATTTGGAGCTCTCCTGGGGTACCCTCACACATATTATTCCCTCATTTAGTGGATATTTTCACAAAAAAGTGAAAGTTTCAAAAATCCAGAAAATTGGCTGAAAACGACTAAATATCAAGGATTCATTGGGCGAATTGCTCTGGAACTGAAATCGGAACGCTCACTGACATTTCCCCTATCTGAAAGTCTGATAAACGCCGGAAAAATGACTAAGTCCAAAAAAAAATTTGTTCCACTTTTTTCAATTTTACCCCCGTGGGATATATATTGTACCCACAAACATTTGGAACTCTTCTGGGGAACCCTCACACATATTATTCCCTCATTTAGTGGATATTTTCACAAAAAATTGAAATTTTCAAAAAATCCAGAAAATTGGCTGAAAACGACTAAATATCAAGGACTCATTGAGCGAATCGCTCTGGAACTGAAATCGGAATGCTCACTGACATTTCCCCTATCTGAAAGTCTGATAAACGCCGGAAAAATGACTAAGTCAAAAAAAAATTTGTTCAAGTTTTTTCAATTTTACCCCCGTGCGATATATCTTCTACCCACACACATTTGGAACTCTCCTGGGGTACCCTCACACATATTATTCCCTCATTTAGTGGATATTTTCACAAAAAAGTGAAAGTTTCAAAAAATCCAGAAAATTGGCTGAAAACGAGTAAATATCAAGGACTCATTGGGCGAATCGCTCTGGAACTGAAATCGGAACGCTCACTGACATTTGCCCTATCTGAAAGTCTGATAAAGGCCGGAAAAATGACTAAGTCCAAGAAAAAAATTTTTTCAACTTTTTTCAATTTTACCCCCGTGAGATATATATTCTACCCACACACATTTGGAACTCTTCTGAGGAACCCTCACACATATTATTCCCTCATTTAGTGGATATTTTCACAAAAAAAGTGAAATTTTCAAAAATCCAGAAAACTGGCTGAAAACGACTAAATATCAAGGACTCATTGGGCGAATCGCTCTGGAACTGAAATCGGAACGCTCACTGACATTTGCCCTATCTGAAAGTCTGATAAACGCCGGAAAAATTACTAAGTCCAAAAAAAAATTTGTTCAAGTTTTTTCAATTTTACCCCCGTGCGATATATCTTCTACCCACACACATTTGGAACTCTCCTGGGGTACCCTCACACATATTATTCCCTCATTTAGTGGATATTTTCACAAAAAAGTGAAAGTTTCAAAAAATCCAGAAAATTGGCTGAAAACGAGTAAATATCAAGGACTCATTGGGCGAATCGCTCTGGAACTGAAATCGGAACTCTCACTGACATTTGCCCTATCTGAAAGTCTGATAAACGCCGGAAAAATGACTAAGTCCAAGAAAAAATTATTTTCAACTTTTTTCAATTTTACCCCCGTGAGATATATATTCTACCCACACACATTTGGAACTCTTCTGGGGAACCCTCACACATATTATTCCCTCATTTAGTGGATATTTTCACAAAAAATTGAAATTTTCAAAAAATCCAGAAAATTGACTGAAAACGACTAAATATCAAGGACTCATTGAGCGAATCACTCTGGAACTGAAATCGGAATGCTCACTGACATTTCCCCTATCTGAAAGTCTGATAAACGCCGGAAAAATGACTAAGTCAAAAAAACATTTGTTCAACTTTTTTCAATTTTACCCCCGTGGGATATATATTCTACCCACACACATTTGGAACTCTCCTGGGGTACCCTCACACATATTATTCCCTCATTTAGTGGATATTTTCACAAAAAAGTGAAATTTTCAAAAATCCAGAAAATTGGCTGAAAACGACTAAATATCAAGGATTCATTGGGCAAATTGCTCTGGAACTGAAATCGGAACGCTCATTGACATTTCCCCTATCTGAAATTCTGATAAACGCCGAAAAAATGACTAAGTCAAAAAAAAATTTTTTTTAAACTTTTTTCAATTTTACCCCCGTGGGATATATATTCTACCCACACACATTTGGAGCTCTCCTGGGGTACCCTCACACATATTATTCCCTCATTTAGTGGATATTTTCACAAAAAAGTGAAAGTTTCAAAAATCCAGAAAATTGGCTGAAAACGACTAAATATCAGGGATTCATTGGGCGAATTGCTCTGGAACTGAAATCGGAACGCTCACTGACATTTCCCCTATCTGAAAGTCTGATAAACGCCGGAAAAATGACTAAGTCCAAAAAAAAATTTGTTCCACTTTTTTCAATTTTACCCCCGTGGGATATATATTCTACCCACAAACATTTGGAAATCTTCTGGGAACCCTCACACATATTATTCCCTCATTTAGTGGATATTTTCACAAAAAATTGAAATTTTCAAAAAATCCAGAAAATTGGCTGAAAACGACTAAATATCAAGGACTCATTGAGCGAATCGCTCTGGAACTGAAATCGGAATGCTCACTGACATTTCCCCTATCTGAAAGTCTGATAAACGCCGGAAAACTGACTAAGTCCAAAAAAAAATTTGTTCAAGTTTTTTCAATTTTACCCCCGTGCGATATATCTTCTACCCACACACATTTGGAACTCTCCTGGGGTACCCTCACACATATTATTCCCTCATTTAGTGGATATTTTCACAAAAAAGTGAAAGTTTCAAAAAATCCAGAAAATTGGCTGAAAACGAGTAAATATCAAGGACTCATTGGGCGAATCGCTCTGGAACTGAAATCGGAACGCTCACTGACATTTGCCCTATCTGAAAGTCTGATAAACGCCGGAAAAATGACTAAGTCCAAGAAAAAAATTTTTTCAACTTTTTTCAATTTTACCCCCGTGAGATATATATTCTACCCACACACATTTGGAACTCTACTGGGGAACCCTCACACATATTATTCCCTCATTTAGTGGATATTTTCACAAAAAATTTAAATTTTCAAAAAATCCAGAAAATTGACTGAAAACGACTAAATATCAAGGACTCATTGAGCGAATCACTCTGGAACTGAAATCGGAATGCTCACTGACATTTCCCCTATCTGAAAGTCTGATAAACGCTGGAAAAATGACTAAGTCCAAAAAAACATTTGTTCAACTTTTTTCAATTTTACCCCCGTGGGATATATATTCTACCCACACACATTTGGAACTCTCCTGGGGTACCCTCACACATATTATTCCCTCATTTAGTGGATATTTTCACAAAAAAGTGAAATTTTCAAAAATCCAGAAAATTGGCTGAAAACGACTAAATATCAAGGATTCATTGGGTAAATTGCTCTGGAACTGAAATCGGAACGCTCACTGACATTTCCCCTATCTGAAAGTCTGATAAACGCCGGAAAAATGACTAAGTCAAAAAAAAATTTTTTTTAAACTTTTTTCAATTTTACCCCCGTGGGATATATATTCTACCCACACACATTTGGACCTCTCCTGGGGTACCCTCACACATATTATTCCCTCATTTAGTGGATATTTTCACAAAAAAGTGAAAGTTTCAAAAATCCAGAAAATTGGCTGAAAACGACTAAATATCAAGGACTCATTGGGCGAATCGCTCTGGAACTGAAATCGGAACGCTCACTGACATTTGCCCTATCTGAAAGTCTGATAAACGCCGGAAAAATGACTAAGTCCAAGAAAAAAATTTTTTCAACTTTTTTCAATTTTACCCCCGTGAGATATATATTCTACCCACACAGATTTGGAACTTTTCTGGGGAACCCTCACACATATTATTCCCTCATTTAGTGGATATTTTCACAAAAAAGTGAAATTTTCAAAAATCCAGAAAATTGGCTGAAAACGACTAAATATCAAGGATTCATTGGGCAAATTGCTCTGGAACTGAAATCGGAACGCTCACTGACATTTCTCCTATCTGAAAGTCTGATAAACGCCGGAAAAATGACTAAGTCAAAAAAAATTTTTTTTTAAACTTTTTTCAATTTTACCCCCGTGGGATATATATTCTACCCACACACATTTGGAGCTCTCCTGGGGTACCCTCACACATATTATTCCCTCATTTAGTGGATATTTTCACAAAAAAGTGAAAGTTTCAAAAATCCAGAAAATTGGCTGAAAACGAGTAAATATCAAGGACTCATTGGGCGAATCGCTCTGGAACTGAAATCGGAACGCTCACTGACATTTGCCCTATCTGAAAGTCTGATAAACGCCGGAAAAATGACTAAGTCCAAGAAAAAATTTTTTTCAACTTTTTTCAATTTTACCCCCGTGAGATATATATTCTACCCACACACATTTGGAACTCTTCTGAGGAACCCTCACACATATTATTCCCTCATTTAGTGGATATTTTCACAAAAAAAGTGAAATTTTCAAAAATCCAGAAAACTGGCTGAAAACGACTAAATATCAAGGACTCATTGGGCGAATCGCTCTGGAACTGAAATCGGAACGCTCACTGACATTTGCCCTATCTGAAAGTCTGATAAACGCCGGAAAAATTACTAAGTCCAAAAAAAAATTTGTTCAAGTTTTTTCAATTTTACCCCCGTGCGATATATCTTCTACCCACACACATTTGGAACTCTCCTGGGGTACCCTCACACATATTATTCCCTCATTTAGTGGATATTTTCACAAAAAAGTGAAAGTTTCAAAAAATCCAGAAAATTGGCTGAAAACGAGTAAATATCAAGGACTCATTGGGCGAATCGCTCTGGAACTGAAATCGGAACGCTCACTGACATTTGCCCTATCTGAAAGTCTGATAAACGCCGGAAAAATGACTAAGTCCAAGAAAAAATTATTTTCAACTTTTTTCAATTTTACCCCCGTGAGATATATATTCTACCCACACACATTTGGAACTCTTCTGGGGAACCCTCACACATATTATTCCCTCATTTAGTGGATATTTTCACAAAAAATTGAAATTTTCAAAAAATCCAGAAAATTGACTGAAAACGACTAAATATCAAGGACTCATTGAGCGAATCACTCTGGAACTGAAATCGGAATGCTCACTGACATTTCCCCTATCTGAAAGTCTGATAAACGCCGGAAAAATGACTAAGTCCAAAAAAACATTTGTTCAACTTTTTTCAATTTTACCCCCGTGGGATATATATTCTACCCACACACATTTGGAACTCTCCTGGGGTACCCTCACACATATTATTCCCTCATTTAGTGGATATTTTCACAAAAAAGTGAAATTTTCAAAAATCCAGAAAATTGGCTGAAAACGACTAAATATCAAGGATTCATTGGGCAAATTGCTCTGGAACTGAAATCGGAACGCTCATTGACATTTCCCCTCTCTGAAATTCTGATAAACGCCGAAAAAATGACTAAGTCAAAAAAAAATTTTTTTTAAACTTTTTTCAATTTTACCCCCGTGGGATATATATTCTACCCACACACATTTGGAGCTCTCCTGGGGTACCCTCACACATATTATTCCCTCATTTAGTGGATATTTTCACAAAAAAGTGAAAGTTTCAAAAATCCAGAAAATTGGCTGAAAACGACTAAATATCAGGGATTCATTGGGCGAATTGCTCTGGAACTGAAATCGGAACGCTCACTGACATTTCCCCTATCTGAAAGTCTGATAAACGCCGGAAAAATGACTATGTCCAAAAAAAAATTTGTTCCACTTTTTTCAATTTTACCCCCGTGGGATATATATTCTACCCACAAACATTTGGAAATCTTCTGGGAACCCTCACACATATTATTCCCTCATTTAGTGGATATTTTCACAAAAAATTGAAATTTTCAAAAAATCCAGAAAATTGGCTGAAAACGACTAAATATCAAGGACTCATTGAGCGAATCGCTCTGGAACTGAAATCGGAATGCTCACTGACATTTCCCCTATCTGAAAGTCTGATAAACGCCGGAAAACTGACTAAGTCCAAAAAAAAATTTGTTCAAGTTTTTTCAATTTTACCCCCGTGCGATATATCTTCTACCCACACACATTTGGAACTCTCCTGGGGTACCCTCACACATATTATTCCCTCATTTAGTGGATATTTTCACAAAAAAGTGAAAGTTTCAAAAAATCCAGAAAATTGGCTGAAAACGAGTAAATATCAAGGACTCATTGGGCGAATCGCTCTGGAACTGAAATCGGAACGCTCACTGACATTTGCCCTATCTGAAAGTCTGATAAACGCCGGAAAAATGACTAAGTCCAAGAAAAAATTTTTTTCAACTTTTTTCAATTTTACCCCCGTGAGATATATATTCTACCCACACACATTTGGAACTCTACTGGGGAACCCTCACACATATTATTCCCTCATTTAGTGGATATTTTCACAAAAAATTTAAATTTTCAAAAAATCCAGAAAATTGACTGAAAACGACTAAATATCAAGGACTCATTGAGCGAATCACTCTGGAACTGAAATCGGAATGCTCACTGACATTTCCCCTATCTGAAAGTCTGATAAACGCTGGAAAAATGACTAAGTCCAAAAAAACATTTGTTCAACTTTTTTCAATTTTACCCCCGTGGGATATATATTCTACCCACACACATTTGGAACTCTCCTGGGGTACCCTCACACATATTATTCCCTCATTTAGTGGATATTTTCACAAAAAAGTGAAATTTTCAAAAATCCAGAAAATTGGCTGAAAACGACTAAATATCAAGGATTCATTGGGTAAATTGCTCTGGAACTGAAATCGGAACGCTCACTGACATTTCCCCTATCTGAAAGTCTGATAAACGCCGGAAAAATGACTAAGTCAAAAAAAAATTTTTTTTAAACTTTTTTCAATTTTACCCCCGTGGGATATATATTCTACCCACACACATTTGGACCTCTCCTGGGGTACCCTCACACATATTATTCCCTCATTTAGTGGATATTTTCACAAAAAAGTGAAAGTTTCAAAAATCCAGAAAATTGGCTGAAAACGACTAAATATCAAGGACTCATTGGGCGAATCGCTCTGGAACTGAAATCGGAACGCTCACTGACATTTGCCCTATCTGAAAGTCTGATAAACGCCGGAAAAATGACTAAGTCCAAGAAAAAATTTTTTTCAACTTTATTCAATTTTACCCCCGTGAGATATATATTCTACCCACACACATTTGGAACTTTTCTGGGGAACCCTCACACATATTATTCCCTCATTTAGTGGATATTTTCACAAAAAAGTGAAATTTTCAAAAATCCAGAAAATTGGCTGAAAACGACTAAATATCAAGGATTCATTGGGCAAATTGCTCTGGAACTGAAATCGGAACGCTCACTGACATTTCTCCTATCTGAAAGTCTGATAAACGCCGGAAAAATGACTAAGTCAAAAAAAATTTTTTTTTAAACTTTTTTCAATTTTACCCCCGTGGGATATATATTCTACCCACACACATTTGGAGCTCTCCTGGGGTACCCTCACACATATTATTCCCTCATTTAGTGGATATTTTCACAAAAAAGTGAAAGTTTCAAAAATCCAGAAAATTGGCTGAAAATGACTAAATATCAAGGACTCATTGGGCGAATCGCTCTGGAACTGAAATCGGAACGCTCACTGACATTTGCCCTATCTGAAAGTCTGATAAACGCCGGAAAAATGACTAAGTCCAAGAAAAAATTTTTTTCAACTTTTTTCAATTTTACCCCCGTGAGATATATATTCTACCCACACACATTTGGAACTCTACTGGGGAACCCTCACACATATTATTCCCTCATTTAGTGGATATTTTCACAAAAAATTTAAATTTTCAAAAAATCCAGAAAATTGACTGAAAACGACTAAATATCAAGGACTCATTGAGCGAATCACTCTGGAACTGAAATCGGAATGCTCACTGACATTTCCCCTATCTGAAAGTCTGATAAACGCTGGAAAAATGACTAAGTCCAAAAAAACATTTGTTCAACTTTTTTCAATTTTACCCCCGTGGGATATATATTCTACCCACACACATTTGGAACTCTCCTGGGGTACCCTCACACATATTATTCCCTCATTTAGTGGATATTTTCACAAAAAAGTGAAATTTTCAAAAATCCAGAAAATTGGCTGAAAACGACTAAATATCAAGGATTCATTGGGTAAATTGCTCTGGAACTGAAATCGGAACGCTCACTGACATTTCCCCTATCTGAAAGTCTGATAAACGCCGGAAAAATGACTAAGTCAAAAAAAAATTTTTTTTAAACTTTTTTCAATTTTACCCCCGTGGGATATATATTCTACCCACACACATTTGGACCTCTCCTGGGGTACCCTCACACATATTATTCCCTCATTTAGTGGATATTTTCACAAAAAAGTGAAAGTTTCAAAAATCCAGAAAATTGGCTGAAAACGACTAAATATCAAGGACTCATTGGGCGAATCGCTCTGGAACTGAAATCGGAACGCTCACTGACATTTGCCCTATCTGAAAGTCTGATAAACGCCGGAAAAATGACTAAGTCCAAGAAAAAATTTTTTTCAACTTTATTCAATTTTACCCCCGTGAGATATATATTCTACCCACACACATTTGGAACTTTTCTGGGGAACCCTCACACATATTATTCCCTCATTTAGTGGATATTTTCACAAAAAAGTGAAATTTTCAAAAATCCAGAAAATTGGCTGAAAACGAATAAATATCAAGGATTCATTGGGCAAATTGCTCTGGAACTGAAATCGGAACGCTCACTGACATTTCTCCTATCTGAAAGTCTGATAAACGCCGGAAAAATGACTAAGTCAAAAAAAAATTTTTTTTAAACTTTTTTCAATTTTACCCCCGTGGGATATATATTCTACCCACACACATTTGGAGCTCTCCTGGGGTACCCTCACACATATTATTCCCTCATTTAGTGGATATTTTCACAAAAAAGTGAAAGTTTCAAAAATCCAGAAAATTGGCTGAAAACGACTAAATATCAAGGACTCATTGGGCGAATCGCTCTGGAACTGAAATCGGAACGCTCACTGACATTTGCCCTATCTGAAAGTCTGATAAACGCCGGAAAAATGACTAAGTCCAAGAAAAAATTTTTTTCAACTTTTTTCAATTTTACCCCCGTGAGATATATATTCTACCCACACACGTTTGGAACTCTTCTGGGGAACCCTCACACATATTATTCCCTCATTTAGTGGATATTTTCACAAAAAAGTGAAATTTTCAAAAATTCTGAAAATTGGCTGAAAACGACTAAATATCAAGGATTCATTGGGCAAATTGCTCTGGAACTGAAATCGGAACGCTCACTGACATTTCCCCTATCTGAAAGTCTGATAAACGCCGGAAAAATGACTAAGTCCAAGAAAAAATTTGTTCAAGTTTTTTCAATTTTACCCCCGTGCGATATATCTTCTACCCACACACATTTGGAACTCTCCTGGGGTACCCTCACACATATTATTCCCTCATTTAGTGGATATTTTCACAAAAAAGTGAAATTTTCAAACATCCAAAATATTGGCTGAAAACGACTAAATATCAAGGACTAATTTGGCGAATCGCTCTGGAACTGAAATCGGAACGCTCACTGACATTTCCCCTATCTGAAAGTATGATAAACGCCGGAAAAATGACTAAGTCCAAAAAAAAATTTGTTCAACTTTTTTTCAATTTTGCCCCCGTGGGATATATATTCTACCCACACACATTTGGAACTCTCCTGGGGTACCCTCACACATATTATTCCCTCATTTAGTGGATATTTTCACAAAAAAGTGAAATTTTCAAACATCCAAAATATTGGCTGAAAACGACTAAATATCAAGGACTCATTGGGCGAATCACTCTGGAACTGAAATCGGAATGCTCACTGACATTTCCCCTATCTGAAAGTCTGATAAACGCAGGAAAAATGACTAAGTCCAAAAAAACATTTGTTCAACTTTTTTCAATTTTACCCCCGTGGCATATATATTTTACCCACACACATTTGGAACTCTCCTGGGGTACCCTCACACATATTATTCCCTCATTTAGTGGATATTTTCACAAAAAAGTGAAATTTTCAAAAATCTAGAAAATTGGCTGAAAACGACTAAATATCAAGGATTGAATGGGCGAATTGCTCTGGAACTGAAATCGGAATGCTCACTGACATTTCCCCTATCTGAAAGTCTGATAAACGCCGGAAAAATGACTAAGTCCAAAAAAAAATTTTTTCAACTTTTTTTCAATTTTACCCCCGTGGGATATATATTCTACCCACACACATTTGGAACTCTCCTGGGGTACCCTAACACATATTATTCCCTCATTTAGTGGATATTTTCACAAAAAAGTGAAATTTTCAAAAATCTAGAAAATTGGCTGAAAACGACTAAATATCACGGATTCATTGGGCGAATTGCTCTGGAACTGAAATCGGAACGCTCACTGACATTTCCCCTATCTGAAAGTCTGATAAACGCCGGAAAAATGACTAAGTCAAAAAAAAATTTTTTTTAACCTTTTTTTAATTTTACCCCCGTGGGATATATATTCTACCCACACACATTTGGAGCTCTCCTGGGGTACCCTCACACATATTATTCCCTCATTTAGTGGATATTTTCACGAAAAAGTGAAAGTTTCAAAAATCCAGAAAATTGGCTGAAAACTACTAAATATCAAGGACTCATTGGGCGAATCGCTCTGGAACTGAAATCGGAACGCTCACTGACATTTGCCCTATCTGAAAGTCTGATAAACGCCGGAAAAATGACTAAGTCCAAGAAAAAATTTGTTCAAGTTTTTTCAATTTTACCCCCGTGCGATATATCTTCTACCCACACACATTTGGAACTCTCCTGGGGTACCCTCACACATATTATTCCCTCATTTAGTGGATATTTTCACAAAAAAGTGAAATTTTCAAACATCCAAAATATTGGCTGAAAACGACTAAATATCATGGACTCATTTGGCGAATCGCTCTGGAACTGAAATCGGAATGCTCACTGACATTTCCCCTATCTGAAAGTCTGATAAACGCCGGAAAAATGACTAAGTCCAAAAAAACATTTGTTCAACTTTTTTCAATTTTACCCCCGTGGGATATATATTCTACCCACACACATTTGGAACTCTCCTGGGGTACCCTCACACATATTATTCCCTCATTTAGTGGATATTTTCACAAAAAAGTGAAATTTTCAAAAATCCAGAAAATTGGCAGAAAACGACTAAATATCAAGGATTCATTGGGCAAATTGCTCTGGAACTGAAATCGGAACGCTCACTGACATTTCCCCTATCTGAAAGTCTGATAAACGCCAGAAAAATGACTAAGTCAAAAAAAAATTTTTTTTAAACTTTTTTCAATTGTACCCCCGTGGGATATATATTTTACCCACACACATTTGGAACTCTCCTGGGGTACCCTCACACATATTATTCCCTCATTTAGTGGATATTTTCACAAAAAAGTGAAAGTTTCAAAAATCCAGAAAATTGGCTGAAAACGACTAAATATCAGGGATTCATTGGGCGAATTGCTCTGGAACTGAAATCGGAACGCTCACTGACATTTCCCCTATCTGAAAGTCTGATAAACGCCGGAAAAATGACTATGTCCAAAAAAAAATTTGTTCCACTTTTTTTAATTTTACCCCCGTGGGATATATATTCTACCCACAAACATTTGGAACTCTTCTGGGGAACCCTCACACATATTATTCCCTCATTTAGTGGATATTTTCACAAAAAATTGAAATTTTCAAAAAATCCAGAAAATTGGCTGAAAACGACTAAATATCAAGGACTCATTGAGCGAATCGCTCTGGAACTGAAATCGGAATGCTCACTGACATTTCCCCTATCTGAAAGTCTGATAAACGCCGGAAAACTGACTAAGTCCAAAAAAAAATTTGTTCAAGTTTTTTCAATTTTACCCCCGTGCGATATATCATCTACCCACACACATTTGGAACTCTCCTGGGGTACCCTCACACATATTATTCCCTCATTTAGTGGATATTTTCACAAAAAAGTGAAAGTTTCAAAAAATCCAGAAAATTGGCTGAAAACGAGTAAATATCAAGGACTCATTGGGCGAATCGCTCTGGAACTGAAATCGGAACGCTCACTGACATTTGCCCTATCTGAAAGTCTGATAAACGCCGGAAAAATGACTAAGTCCAAGAAAAATTTTTTTCAACTTTTTTCAATTTTACCCCCGTGAGATATATATTCTACCCACACACATTTGGAACTCTTCTGGGGAACCCTCACACATATTATTCCCTCATTTAGTGGATATTTTCACAAAAAATTTAAATTTTCAAAAAATCCAGAAAATTGACTGAAAACGACTAAATATCAAGGACTCATTGAGCGAATCACTCTGGAACTGAAATCGGAATGCTCACTGCCATTTCCCCTATCTGAAAGTCTGATAAACGCTGGAAAAATGACTAAGTCCAAAAAAACATTTGTTCAACTTTTTTCAATTTTACCCCGTGGGATATATATTCTACCCACACACATTTGGAACTCTCCTGGGGTACCCTCACACATATTATTCCCTCATTTAGTGGATATTTTCACAAAAAAGTGAAATTTTCAAAAATCCAGAAAATTGGCTGAAAACGACTAAATATCAAGGATTCATTGGGTAAATTCCTCTGGAACTGAAATCGGAACGCTCACTGACATTTCCCCTATCTGAAAGTCTGATAAACGCCGGAAAAATGACTAAGTCAAAAAAAAAATTTTTTTAAACTTTTTTCAATTTTACCCCCGTGGGATATATATTCTACCCACACACATTTGGACCTCTCCTGGGGTACCCTCACACATATTATTCCCTCATTTAGTGGATATTTTCACAAAAAAGTGAAAGTTTCAAAAATCCAGAAAATTGGCTGAAAACGACTAAATATCAAGGACTCATTGGGCGAATCGCTCTGGAACTGAAATCGGAACGCTCACTGACATTTGCCCTATCTGAAAGTCTGATAAACGCCGGAAAAATGACTAAGTCCAAGAAAAAATTTTTTTCAACTTTATTCAATTTTACCCCCGTGAGATATATATTCTACCCACACACATTTGGAACTTTTCTGGGGAACCCTCACACATATTATTCCCTCATTTAGTGGATATTTTCACAAAAAAGTGAAATTTTCAAAAATCCAGAAATTTGGCTGAAAACGACTAAATATCAAGGATTCATTGGGCAAATTGCTCTGGAACTGAAATCGGAACGCTCACTGACATTTCTCCTATCTGAAAGTCTGATAAACGCCGGAAAAATGACTAAGTCAAAAAAAAAATTTTTTTAAACTTTTTTCAATTTTACCCCCGTGGGATATATATTCTACCCACACACATTTGGAGCTCTCCTGGGGTACCCTCACACATATTATTCCCTCATTTAGTGGATATTTTCACAAAAAAGTGAAAGTTTCAAAAATCCAGAAAATTGGCTGAAAACGACTAAATATCAAGGACTCATTGGGCCAATCGCTCTGGAACTGAAATCGGAACGCTCACTGACATTTGCCCTATCTGAAAGTATGATAAACGCCGGAAAAATGACTAAGTCCAAAAAAAAATTTGTTCAACTTTTTTTCAATTTTACCCCCGTGAGATATATATTCTACCCACACACATTTGGAACTCTCCTGGGGTACCCTCACACATATTATTCCCTCATTTAGTGGATATTTTCACAAAAAAGTGAAATTTTCAAACATCCAAAATATTGGCTGAAAACGACTAAATATCAAGGACTCATTGGGCGAATCACTCTGGAACTGAAATCGGAATGCTCACTGACATTTCCCCTATCTGAAAGTCTGATAAACGCAGGAAAAATGACTAAGTCCAAAAAAACATTTGTTCAACTTTTTTCAATTTTACCCCCGTGGCATATATATTTTACCCACACACATTTGGAACTCTCCTGGGGTACCCTCACACATATTATTCCCTCATTTAGTGGATATTTTCACAAAAAAGTGAAATTTTCAAAAATCTAGAAAATTGGCTGAAAACGACTAAATATCAAGGATTGAATGGGCGAATTGCTCTGGAACTGAAATCGGAATGCTCACTGACATTTCCCCTATCTGAAAGTCTGATAAACGCCGGAAAAATGACTAAGTCCAAAAAAAAATTTTTGCAACTTTTTTTCAATTTTACCCCCGTGGGATATATATTCTACCCACACACATTTGGAACTCTCCTGGGGTACCCTAACACATATTATTCCCTCATTTAGTGGATATTTTCACAAAAAAGTGAAATTTTCAAAAATCTAGAAAATTGGCTGAAAACGACTAAATATCACGGATTCATTGGGCGAATTGCTCTGGAACTGAAATCGGAACGCTCACTGACATTTCCCCTATCTGAAAGTCTGATAAACGCCGGAAAAATGACTAAGTCAAAAAAAAATTTTTTTTAAACTTTTTTCAATTTTACCCCCGTGGGATATATATTCTACCCACACACATTTGGAACTCTCCTGGGGTACCCTCACACATATTATTCCCTCATTTAGTGGATATTTTCACAAAAAAGTGAAATTTTCAAAAATCCAGAAAATTGGCTGAAAACGACTAAATATCAAAGACTCATTGGGCGAATCGCTCTGGAACTGAAATAGGAACGCTCACTTACATTTCACCTATCTGAAAGTCTGATAAACGCCGGAAAAATGACTAAGTCCAAAAAAAAATTTTTTCCAACTTTTTTCAATTTTACCCCCGTGGGATATTTATTCTAACCACACACATTTGGAACTCTCCTGGGGTACCCTCACACATATTATTCCCTCATTTAGTGGATATTTTCACAAAAAAGTGAAATTTTCAAAAATCCAGAAAATTGGCTGAAAACGACTAAATAACAAGGAGTCATTGGGCGAATCGCTCTGGAACTGAAACCGGAACGCTCACTGACATTTCCCCTATCTGAAAGTCTGATAAACGCCAGAAAAATCACTAAGTCCAAAAAAAATATTTTTTTAAATTTTTTAAATTTTACCCCCGTGGGATATATATTCTACCCACACACATTTGGAACTCTCCTGGGGTACCCTCACACATATTATTCCCTCATTTAGTGGATATTTTCATAAAAAAGTGAAATTTTCAAAAATCCAGAAAATTGGCTGAAAACTACTAAATAACAAGGACTCATTGAGCGAATCGCTCTGGAACTGAAATGGGAATGCTCACTGACATTTCCCCTATCTGAAAGTCTGATAAACGCCGGAAAAATGACTAAGTCCAAAAAAAAATTTTTTTCAACTTTTTTCAATTTTACCCCCATGGGATATATATTCTACACACACACATTTGGAACTCTCCTGGGGTACCCTCACACATATTATTCCCTCATTTAGTGGATATTTTCACAAAAAAGTGAAATTTTAAAAAATCCAAAAAATTGGCTGAAAACGACTAAATATCAAGGACTCATTGGGCGAATCGCTCTGGAACTGAAATCGGAACTCTCACTTACATTTCCCCTATCTGAAAGTCTGATAAACGCCGGAAAAATGACTAAGTCCAAAAAAAAATTTTTTTCAACTTTTTTCAATTTTACCCCCGTGGGATCTATATTCTACCCACACACATTTGGAACTCTCCTGGGGTACCCTCACACATATTATTCCCTCATTTAGTGGATATTTTCACAAAAAAGTGAAATTTTCAAAAATCCAGAAAATTGGCTGAAAACGACTAAATAACAAGGAGTCATTGGGCGAATTGCTCTGGAACTGAAACCGGAACGCTCACTGACATTTCCCCTATCTGAAAGTCTGATAAACGCCAGAAAAATCACTAAGTCCAAAAAAAATATTTTTTTAAATTTTTTAAATTTTACCCCCGTGGGATATATATTCTACCCACACACATTTGGAACTCTCCTGGGGTACCCTCACACATATTATTCCCTCATTTAGTGGATATTTTCATAAAAAAGTGAAATTTTCAAAAATCCAGAAAATTGGCTGAAAACTACTAAATAACAAGGAATCATTGAGCGAATCGCTCTGGAACTGAAATGGGAATGCTCACTGACATTTCCCCTATCTGAAAGTCTGATAAACGCCGGAAAAATGACTAAGTCCAAAAAAAAATTTTTTTCAACTTTTTCAATTTTACCCCCGTGGGATACATATTCTTCCCACACACATTTAGAACTCTCCTGGGGTACCCTCACACATATTATTCCCTCATTTAGTGGATATTTTCACAAAAAAGTGAAATTTTCAAACATCCAGAAAATTGGCTGAAAACGAATAAATAACAAGGACTCATTGGGCGAATCGCTCTGGAACTGAAATCGGAATGCTCACTGACATTTCCCCTATCTGAAAGTCTGATAAACGCCGGAAAAATGACTAAGTCCAAAAAAAAATTTTTTTCAACTTTTTTCAATTTTACCCCCGTGGGATATATATTGTACACACACACATTTGGAACTCTCCTGAAATGTGAAATTTTCAAAAATCCAAAAAATTGGCTGAAAACGACTAAATAACAAGAACTCATTGGGCGAATCGGTCTGGAACTGAAATCGGAATGCTCACTGACATTTCCCCTATCTGAAAGTCTGATAAACGCCAGAAAAATGACTAAGTCAAAAAAAAATTTTTTTTAAACTTTTTTCAATTGTACCCCCGTGGGATATATATTTTACCCACACACATTTGGAACTCTCCTGGGGTACCCTCACACATATTATTCCCTCATTTAGTGGATATTTTCACAAAAAAGTGAAAGTTTCAAAAATCCAGAAAATTGGCTGAAAACGACTAAATATCAGGGATTCATTGGGCGAATTGCTCTGGAACTGAAATCGGAACGCTCACTGACATTTCCCCTATCTGAAAGTCTGATAAACGCCGGAAAAATGACTATGTCCAAAAAAAAATTTGTTCCACTTTTTTTAATTTTACCCCCGTGGGATATATATTCTACCCACAAACATTTGGAACTCTTCTGGGGAACCCTCACACATATTATTCCCTCATTTAGTGGATATTTTCACAAAAAATTGAAATTTTCAAAAAATCCAGAAAATTGGCTGAAAACGACTAAATATCAAGGACTCATTGAGCGAATCGCTCTGGAACTGAAATCGGAATGCTCACTGACATTTCCCCTATCTGAAAGTCTGATAAACGCCGGAAAACTGACTAAGTCCAAAAAAAAATTTGTTCAAGTTTTTTCAATTTTACCCCCGTGCGATATATCATCTACCCACACACATTTGGAACTCTCCTGGGGTACCCTCACACATATTATTCCCTCATTTAGTGGATATTTTCACAAAAAAGTGAAAGTTTCAAAAAATCCAGAAAGTTGGCTGAAAACGAGTAAATATCAAGGACTCATTGGGCGAATCGCTCTGGAACTGAAATCGGAACGCTCACTGACATTTGCCCTATCTGAAAGTCTGATAAACGCCGGAAAAATGACTAAGTCCAAGAAAAATTTTTTTCAACTTTTTTCAATTTTACCCCCGTGAGATATATATTCTACCCACACACATTTGGAACTCTTCTGGGGAACCCTCACACATATTATTCCCTCATTTAGTGGATATTTTCACAAAAAATTTAAATTTTCAAAAAATCCAGAAAATTGACTGAAAACGACTAAATATCAAGGACTCATTGAGCGAATCACTCTGGAACTGAAATCGGAATGCTCACTGCCATTTCCCCTATCTGAAAGTCTGATAAACGCTGGAAAAATGACTAAGTCCAAAAAAACATTTGTTCAACTTTTTTCAATTTTACCCCGTGGGATATATATTCTACCCACACACATTTGGAACTCTCCTGGGGTACCCTCACACATATTATTCCCTCATTTAGTGGATATTTTCACAAAAAAGTGAAATTTTCAAAAATCCAGAAAATTGGCTGAAAACGACTAAATATCAAGGATTCATTGGGTAAATTCCTCTGGAACTGAAATCGGAACGCTCACTGACATTTCCCCTATCTGAAAGTCTGATAAACGCCGGAAAAATGACTAAGTCAAAAAAAAAATTTTTTTAAACTTTTTTCAATTTTACCCCCGTGGGATATATATTCTACCCACACACATTTGGACCTCTCCTGGGGTACCCTCACACATATTATTCCCTCATTTAGTGGATATTTTCACAAAAAAGTGAAAGTTTCAAAAATCCAGAAAATTGGCTGAAAACGACTAAATATCAAGGACTCATTGGGCGAATCGCTCTGGAACTGAAATCGGAACGCTCACTGACATTTGCCCTATCTGAAAGTCTGATAAACGCCGGAAAAATGACTAAGTCCAAGAAAAAAATTTTTTCAACTTTATTCAATTTTACCCCCGTGAGATATATATTCTACCCACACACATTTGGAACTTTTCTGGGGAACCCTCACACATATTATTCCCTCATTTAGTGGATATTTTCACAAAAAAGTGAAATTTTCAAAAATCCAGAAAATTGGCTGAAAACGACTAAATATCAAGGATTCATTGGGCAAATTGCTCTGGAACTGAAATCGGAACGCTCACTGACATTTCTCCTATCTGAAAGTCTGATAAACGCCGGAAAAATGACTAAGTCAAAAAAAAAATTTTTTTAAACTTTTTTCAATTTTACCCCCGTGGGATATATATTCTACCCACACACATTTGGAGCTCTCCTGGGGTACCCTCACACATATTATTCCCTCATTTAGTGGATATTTTCACAAAAAAGTGAAAGTTTCAAAAATCCAGAAAATTGGCTGAAAACGACTAAATATCAAGGACTCATTGGGCGAATCGCTCTGGAACTGAAATCGGAACGCTCACTGACATTTGCCCTATCTGAAAGTCTGATAAACGCCGGAAAAATGACTAAGTCCAAGAAAAAAATTTTTTCAACTTTTTTCAATTTTACCCCCGTGAGATATATATTCTACCCACACACGTTTGGAACTCTTCTGGGGAACCCTCACACATATTATTCCCTCATTTAGTGGATATTTTCACAAAAAAGTGAAATTTTCAAACATCCAAAATATTGGCTGAAAACGACTAAATATCAAGGACTCATTGGGCGAATCACTCTGGAACTGAAATCGGAATGCTCACTGACATTTCCCCTATCTGAAAGTCTGATAAACGCAGGAAAAATGACTAAGTCCAAAAAAACATTTGTTCAACTTTTTTCAATTTTACCCCGTGGCATATATATTTTACCCACACACATTTGGAACTCTCCTGGGGTACCCTCACACATATTATTCCCTCATTTAGTGGATATTTTCACAAAAAAGTGAAATTTTCAAAAATCTAGAAAATTGGCTGAAAACGACTAAATATCAAGGATTGAATGGGCGAATTGCTCTGGAACTGAAATCGGAATGCTCACTGACATTTCCCCTATCTGAAAGTCTGATAAACGCCGGAAAAATGACTAAGTCCAAAAAAAAATTTTTGCAACTTTTTTTCAATTTTACCCCCGTGGGATATATATTCTACCCACACACATTTGGAACTCTCCTGGGGTACCCTAACACA
This sequence comes from Phyllobates terribilis, assembly GCF_046119375.1. Lineage (NCBI taxonomy): Eukaryota > Metazoa > Chordata > Amphibia > Anura > Dendrobatidae > Phyllobates > Phyllobates terribilis. The sequence continues at coordinate 9,792,416 of NW_027362781.1, read as the reverse complement.
TATTATTCCCTCATTTAGTGGATATTTTCACAAAAAAGTGAAATTTTCAAAAATCTAGAAAATTGGCTGAAAACGACTAAATATCACGGATTCATTGGGCGAATTGCTCTGGAACTGAAATCGGAACGCTCACTGACATTTCCCCTATCTGAAAGTCTGATAAACGCCGGAAAAATGACTAAGTCAAAAAAAAATTTTTTTTAAACTTTTTTCAATTTTACCCCCGTGGGATATATATTCTACCCACACACATTTGGAACTCTCCTGGGGTACCCTCACACATATTATTCCCTCATTTAGTGGATATTTTCACAAAAAAGTGAAATTTTCAAAAATCCAGAAAATTGGCTGAAAACGACTAAATATCAAAGACTCATTGGGCGAATCGCTCTGGAACTGAAATAGGAACGCTCACTTACATTTCACCTATCTGAAAGTCTGATAAACGCCGGAAAAATGACTAAGTCCAAAAAAAAATTTTTTCCAACTTTTTTCAATTTTACCCCCGTGGGATATTTATTCTAACCACACACATTTGGAACTCTCCTGGGGTACCCTCACACATATTATTCCCTCATTTAGTGGATATTTTCACAAAAAAGTGAAATTTTCAAAAATCCAGAAAATTGGCTGAAAACGACTAAATAACAAGGAGTCATTGGGCGAATCGCTCTGGAACTGAAACCGGAACGCTCACTGACATTTCCCCTATCTGAAAGTCTGATAAACGCCAGAAAAATCACTAAGTCCAAAAAAAATATTTTTTTAAATTTTTTAAATTTTACCCCCGTGGGATATATATTCTACCCACACACATTTGGAACTCTCCTGGGGTACCCTCACACATATTATTCCCTCATTTAGTGGATATTTTCATAAAAAAGTGAAATTTTCAAAAATCCAGAAAATTGGCTGAAAACTACTAAATAACAAGGACTCATTGAGCGAATCGCTCTGGAACTGAAATGGGAATGCTCACTGACATTTCCCCTATCTGAAAGTCTGATAAACGCCGGAAAAATGACTAAGTCCAAAAAAAAATTTTTTTCAACTTTTTTCAATTTTACCCCCATGGGATATATATTCTACACACACACATTTGGAACTCTCCTGGGGTACCCTCACACATATTATTCCCTCATTTAGTGGATATTTTCACAAAAAAGTGAAATTTTAAAAAATCCAAAAAATTGGCTGAAAACGACTAAATATCAAGGACTCATTGGGCGAATCGCTCTGGAACTGAAATCGGAACTCTCACTTACATTTCCCCTATCTGAAAGTCTGATAAACGCCGGAAAAATGACTAAGTCCAAAAAAAAAATTTTTTCAACTTTTTTCAATTTTACCCCCGTGGGATCTATATTCTACCCACACACATTTGGAACTCTCCTGGGGTACCCTCACACATATTATTCCCTCATTTAGTGGATATTTTCACAAAAAAGTGAAATTTTCAAAAATCCAGAAAATTGGCTGAAAACGACTAAATAACAAGGAGTCATTGGGCGAATTGCTCTGGAACTGAAACCGGAACGCTCACTGACATTTCCCCTATCTGAAAGTCTGATAAACGCCAGAAAAATCACTAAGTCCAAAAAAAATATTTTTTTAAATTTTTTAAATTTTACCCCCGTGGGATATATATTCTACCCACACACATTTGGAACTCTCCTGGGGTACCCTCACACATATTATTCCCTCATTTAGTGGATATTTTCATAAAAAAGTGAAATTTTCAAAAATCCAGAAAATTGGCTGAAAACTACTAAATAACAAGGAATCATTGAGCGAATCGCTCTGGAACTGAAATGGGAATGCTCACTGACATTTCCCCTATCTGAAAGTCTGATAAACGCCGGAAAAATGACTAAGTCCAAAAAAAAATTTTTTTCAACTTTTTCAATTTTACCCCCGTGGGATACATATTCTTCCCACACACATTTAGAACTCTCCTGGGGTACCCTCACACATATTATTCCCTCATTTAGTGGATATTTTCACAAAAAAGTGAAATTTTCAAACATCCAGAAAATTGGCTGAAAACGAATAAATAACAAGGACTCATTGGGCGAATCGCTCTGGAACTGAAATCGGAATGCTCACTGACATTTCCCCTATCTGAAAGTCTGATAAACGCCGGAAAAATGACTAAGTCCAAAAAAAAATTTTTTTCAACTTTTTTCAATTTTACCCCCGTGGGATATATATTCTACACACACACATTTGGAACTCTCCTGAAATGTGAAATTTTCAAAAATCCAAAAAATTGGCTGAAAACGACTAAATAACAAGAACTCATTGGGCGAATCGGTCTGGAACTGAAATCGGAATGCTCACTGACATTTCCCCTATCTGAAAGTCTGATAAACGCCGGAAAAATGACTAAGTCCAAAAAAAAATTTTTTTCAACTTTTTCAATTTTACCCCCGTGGGATACATATTCTTCCCACACACATTTAGAACTCTTCTGGGGTACCCTCACACATATTATTCCCTCATTTAGTGGATATTTTCACAAAAAAGTGAAATTTTCAAAAATTCAGAAAATTGGCTGAAAACGACTAAATAACAAGGAGTCATTGGGCGCATCGCTCTGGAACTGAAATCGGAACGCTCACTGATATTTTCCCTATCTGAAAGTCTGATAAACGCCGGAAAAATGACTAAGTCCAAAAAAAAATTTTTTTCAACTGTTTTCAATTTTACCCCCGTGGGATATATATTCTACACACACACATTTGGAACTCTCCTGGGGTACCCTCACACATATTATTCCTTCATTTAGTGGATATTTTCACAAAAAAGTGAAATTTTTAAAAATCCCAAAAATTGCCTGAAAACGTCTAAATATCAAGGATTCATTGGGCGAATCGCTCTGGAACTGAAATCGGAACGCTCACTTACATTTCCTCTATCTGAAAGTCTGATAAACGCCAGAAAAATGACTGAGTCCAAAAAAAATTTTTTTTTAACTCTTTTCAATTTTACCCCCGTGGGACATATATTCTTCCCACACACATTTGGAACTCTCCTGGGGTACCCTCACACATATTATTCCCTCATTTAGTGGATATTTTCACAAAAATGTGAAATTTTCAAAAATCCAAAAAATTGGCTGAAAACGACTAAATAACAAGAACTCATTGGGCGAATCGCTCTGGAACTGAAATCGGAATGCTCACTGACATTTCCCCTATCTGAAAGTCTGTTAAATGCCGGAAAAATGACTAAGTCCAAAAAAAATTTTTTTTCAACTTTTTCAATTTTACCCCCGTGGGATACATATTCTTCCCACACACATTTAGAACTCTTCTGGGGTACCCTCACACATATTATTCCCTCATTTAGTGGATATTTTCACAAAAAAGTGAAATTTTCAAAAATCCAAAAAATTGGCTGAAAACGACTAAATAACAAGGACTCATTGGGCGAATCGCTCTGGAACTGAAATCGGAATGCTCATTGACATTTCCCCTATCTGAAAGTCTGATAAACGCCGGAAAAATGACTAAGTCCAAAAAAAAATTTTTTTCAACTTTTTCAATTTTACCCCCGTGGGATACATATTCTTCCCACACACATTTAGAACTCTCCTGGGGTACCCTCACACATATTATTCCCTCATTTAGTGGATATTTTCACAAAAAAGTGAAATTTTCAAAAATCCAAAAAATTGGCTGAAAACGACTAAATAACAAGGACTCATTGGGCGAATCGCTCTGGAACTGAAATCGGAATGCTCACTGACATTTCCCCTATCTGAAAGTCTGATAAACGCCGGAAAAATGACTAAGTCCAAAAAAAATTTTTTTTCAACTTTTTTCAATTTTACCCCCGTGGGATATATATTCTACACACACACATTTGGATCTCTCCTGGGGTACCCTCACACATATTATTCCTCATTTAGTGGATATTTTCACAAAAAAGTGAAATTTTCAAAAATTCAGAAAATTGGCTGAAAACGACTAAATAACAAGGAGTCATTGGGCGCATCGCTCTGGAACTGAAATCGGAACGCTCACTTACATTTCCCCTATCTGAAAGTCTGATAAACGCTGGAAAAATGACTAAGTCCAAAAAAAAATTTTTTTCAACTTTTTTCAATTTTACCCCCGTGGGACATATATTCTTCCCACACACATTTGGAACTCTCCTGGGGTACCCTCACACATATTATTCCTTCATTTAGTGGATATTTTCACAAAAAAGTGAAATTTTTAAAAATCCCAAAAATTGCCTGAAAACGTCTAAATATCAAGGATTCATTGGGCGAATCGCTCTGGAACTGAAATCGGAACGCTCACTTACATTTCCTCTATCTGAAAGTCTGATAAACGCCGGAAAAATGACTAAGTCCAAAAAAAATTTTTTTTCAACTTTTTCAATTTTACCCCCGTGGGATACATATTCTTCCCACACACATTTAGAACTCTCCTGGGGTACCCTCACACATATTATTCCCTCATTTAGTGGATATTTTCACAAAAAAGTGAAATTTTCAAAAATCCAAAAAATTGGCTGAAAACGACTAAATAACAAGGACTCATTGGGCGAATCGCTCTGGAACTGAAATCGGAACGCTCACTTACATTTCCCCAATCTGAAAGTCTGATAAACGCCGGAAAAATGACTAAGTCCAAAAAAAATTTTTTTTCAACTTTTTTCAATTTTACCCCCGTCGGATATATATTCTACTCACACACATTTAGAACTCTCCTGGGGTACTCTCACACATATTATTCCTCATTTAGTGGATATTTTCACAAAAAAGTGAAATTTTCAAAAATTCAGAAAATTGGGTGAAAACGACTAAATAACAAGGAGTCATTGGGCGCATCGCTCTGGAACTGAAATCGGAACGCTCACTGCTATTTTCCCTATCTGAAAGTCTGATAAACGCCGGATAAATGACTAAATGACTAAGTCCAAAAAAATTTTTTTTTTAACTTTTTCAATTTTAACCCCCGTGGGATATATATTCTACCCACACACATTTGGAACTCTCCTGGGGTACCCTCACACATATTATTCCCTCATTTAGTGGATATTTTCACAAAAAAGTGAAATTTTCAAAAATCCAGAAAATTGGCTGAAAACGACTAAATAACAAGGACTCACTGGGAGAATCTCTCTGGAACTGAAATCGGAACGCTCACTGACATTTCCCCTATCTGAAAGTCTGATAAACGCCGGAAAAATGACTAAGTCCAGTAAAAAAAAATTTTTCAACTTTTTTCAATTTTACCCCCGTGGGATATATATTCTACCCACACACATTTGGAACTCTCCTGGGGTACCCTCACACATATTATTCCCTCATTTAGTGGATATTTTCACAAAAAAGTGAAATTTTCAAAAATCCAGAAAATTGGCTGAAAACGACTATATAACAAGGACTCATTGGGCGAATCGGTCTGGAACTGAAATCGGAATGCTCACTGACATTTCCCCTATCTGAAAGTCTGATAAACGCCGGATAAATGACTAAGTCCAAAAAAAATTTTTTTTCAACTTTTTTCAATTTTACCACCGTGGGATACATATTCTTCCCACACACATTTGGAACTCTCCTGGGGTACCCTCACACATATTATTCCCTCATTTAGTGGATATTTTCACAAAAAAGTGAAATTTTCAAAAATCCAGAAAATTGGCTGAAAACGACTAAATAACAAGGACTCATTGGGCGAATCGCTCTGGAACTGAAATCGGAATGCTCACTGACATTTCCCCTATCTGAAAGTCTGATAAACGTCGGAAAAATGACTAATTCAAAAAAAAATTTTTTTTCAACTTTTTTTAATTTTACCCCCGTCGGATATATATTCTACCCACACACATTTGGAACTCTCCTGGGGTTCTCACACATATTATTCCCTCATTTAGTGGATATTTTCACAAAAAAGTGAAATTTTTAAAAATCCAAAAAATTGGCTGAAAACAACTAAATATCAAGGATTCATTGGGCGAATCGCTCTGGAACTGAAATCGGAACGATCACTGACATTTCCCCTATCTGAAAGTCTGATAAACGTCGGATAAATGACTAAGTCCAAAAAAAATTTTTTTTCAACTTTTTTCAATTTTACCCCCGTGGGACATATATTCTTCCCACACACATTTGGAACTCTCCTGGGGTACCCTCACACATATTATTCCCTCATTTAGTGGATATTTTCACAAAAATGTGAAATTTTCAAAAATCCAAAAAATTGGCTGAAAACGACTAAATAACAAGAACTCATTGGGCGAATCGCTCTGGAACTGAAATCGGAATGCTCACTGACATTTCCCCTATCTGAAAGTCTGTTAAATGCCGGAAAAATGACTAAGTCCAAAAAAAAATTTTTTTCAACTTTTTCAATTTTACCCCCGTGGGATACATATTCTTCCCACACACATTTAGAACTCTTCTGGGGTACCCTCACACATATTATTCCCTCATTTAGTGGATATTTTCACAAAAAAGTGAAATTTTCAAAAATCCAAAAAATTGGCTGAAAACGACTAAATAACAAGGACTCATTGGGCGAATCGCTCTGGAACTGAAATCGGAATGCTCATTGACATTTCCCCTATCTGAAAGTCTGATAAACGCCGGAAAAATGACTAAGTCCAAAAAAAAATTTTTTTCAACTTTTTCAATTTTACCCCCGTGGGATACATATTCTTCCCACACACATTTAGAACTCTCCTGGGGTACCCTCACACATATTATTCCCTCATTTAGTGGATATTTTCACAAAAAAGTGAAATTTTCAAAAATCCAAAAAATTGGCTGAAAACGACTAAATAACAAGGACTCATTGGGCGAATCGCTCTGGAACTGAAATCGGAATGCTCACTGACATTTCCCCTATCTGAAAGTCTGATAAACGCCGGAAAAATGACTAAGTCCAAAAAAAATTTTTTTTCAACTTTTTTCAATTTTACCCCCGTGGGATATATATTCTACACACACACATTTGGATCTCTCCTGGGGTACCCTCACACATATTATTCCTCATTTAGTGGATATTTTCACAAAAAAGTGAAATTTTCAAAAATTCAGAAAATTGGCTGAAAACGACTAAATAACAAGGAGTCATTGGGCGCATCGCTCTGGAACTGAAATCGGAACGCTCACTTACATTTCCCCTATCTGAAAGTCTGATAAACGCCGGAAAAATGACTAAGTCCAAAAAAAATTTTTTTTCAACTTTTTCAATTTTACCCCCGTGGGATATATATTCTACTCACACACATTTAGAACTCTCCTGGGGTACTCTCACACATATTATTCCTCATTTAGTGGATATTTTCACAAAAAAGTGAAATTTTCAAAAATTCAGAAAATTGGGTGAAAACGACTAAATAACAAGGAGTCATTGGGCGCATCGCTCTGGAACTGAAATCGGAACGCTCACTGCTATTTTCCCTATCTGAAAGTCTGATAAACGCCGGATAAATGACTAAATGACTAAGTCCAAAAAAATTTTTTTTTTAACTTTTTCAATTTTAACCCCCGTGGGATATATATTCTACCCACACACATTTGGAACTCTCCTGGGGTACCCTCACACATATTATTCCCTCATTTAGTGGATATTTTCACAAAAAAGTGAAATTTTCAAAAATCCAGAAAATTGGCTGAAAACGACTAAATAACAAGGACTCATTGGGAGAATCTCTCTGGAACTGAAATCGGAACGCTCACTGACATTTCCCCTATCTGAAAGTCTGATAAACGCCGGAAAAATGACTAAGTCCAGTAAAAAAAAATTTTTCAACTTTTTTCAATTTTACCCCCGTGGGATATATATTCTACCCACACACATTTGGAACTCTCCTGGGGTACCCTCACACATATTATTCCCTCATTTAGTGGATATTTTCACAAAAAAGTGAAATTTTCAAAAATCCAGAAAATTGGCTGAAAACGACTATATAACAAGGACTCATTGGGCGAATCGGTCTGGAACTGAAATCGGAATGCTCACTGACATTTCCCCTATCTGAAAGTCTGATAAACGCCGGATAAATGACTAAGTCCAAAAAAAATTTTTTTTCAACTTTTTTCAATTTTACCACCGTGGGATACATATTCTTCCCACACACATTTGGAACTCTCCTGGGGTACCCTCACACATATTATTCCCTCATTTAGTGGATATTTTCACAAAAAAGTGAAATTTTCAAAAATCCAGAAAATTGGCTGAAAACGACTAAATAACAAGGACTCATTGGGCGAATCGCTCTGGAACTGAAATCGGAATGCTCACTGACATTTCCCCTATCTGAAAGTCTGATAAACGTCGGAAAAATGACTAATTCAAAAAAAAATTTTTTTTCAACTTTTTTTAATTTTACCCCCGTCGGATATATATTCTACCCACACACATTTGGAACTCTCCTGGGGTTCTCACACATATTATTCCCTCATTTAGTGGATATTTTCACAAAAAAGTGAAATTTTTAAAAATCCAAAAAATTGGCTGAAAACAACTAAATATCAAGGATTCATTGGGCGAATCGCTCTGGAACTGAAATCGGAACGATCACTGACATTTCCCCTATCTGAAAGTCTGATAAACGTCGGATAAATGACTAAGTCCCAAAAAAATTTTTTTTCAACTTTTTTCAATTTTACCCCCGTGGGATATATATTCTACCCACACACATTTGGAACTCTCCTGGGGTACCCTCACACATATTATTCCTCATTTAGTGGATATTTTCACAAAAAAAGTGAAATTTTCAAAAATTCTGAAAATTGGCTGAAAACGACTAAATAACAAGGAGTCATTGGGCACATCGCTCTGGAACTGAAATCGGAATGCTCACTTACATTTCCTCTATCTGAAAGTCTGATAAACGCCAGAAAAATGACGGAGTCCAAAAAAAATTTTTTTACAACTTTTTTAAATTTTACCCCCGTGTGATATATATTCTACCCACACACATTTGCAACTCTCCTGGGGTACCCTCACACATATTATTCCCTCATTTAGTGGATATTTTCACAAAAAAGTGAAATTTTCAAAAATCCAGAAAATTGGCTGAAAACGACTAAATAACAAGGACTCACTGGGAGAATCACTCTGGAACTGAAATCGGAATGCTCACTCACATTTCCCCTATCTGAAAGTCTGATAAACACCGGAAAAATGACTAAGTCCAGAAAAAAATTTTTTTCAACTTTTTTCAATTTTACCCCCGTGGGATATATATTCTACCCACACACATTTGGAACTCTCCTGGGGTACCCTCACACATATTATTCCCTCATTTAGTGGATATTTTCACAAAAAAGTGAAATTTTCAAAAATCCAAAAAATTGGCTGAAAACGACTAAATAACAATGACTCATTGGGCGAATCACTCTGGAACTGAAATCGGAATGCTCACTGACATTTCCCCTATCTGAAAGCCTGATAAACGTTAGAAATATCACTAAGTCCAAAAAAAACTTTTTTTTAACTTTTTCAATTTTACCCCCCGTGGGATATATATTCTACCCACACACATTCGGAACTCTCCTGGGGTACCCTCACACATATTATTCCCTCATTTAGTGGATATTTTCACAAAAAAGTGAAATTTTCAAAAATCCAGAAAATTGGCTGAAAACGACTAAATAACAAGGACTCATTGGGCGAATCGCTCTGGAACTGAAATCGGAATGCTCACTGACATTTCCCCTATCTGAAAGTCTGATAAACGTCGGATAAATGACTAAGTTCCAAAAAAATTTTTTTTCAACTTTTTTCAATTTTACCCCCGTCGGATATATATTCTACCCACACACATTTGGAACTCTCCTGGGGTACCCTCACACATATTATTCCCTCATTTAGTGGATATTTTCACAAAAAAGTGAAATTTTCAAAAATCCAGAAAATTGGCTGAAAACGACTAAATAACAAGGAGTCATTGGGCGAATTGCTCTGGAACTGAAACCGGAACGCTCACTGACATTTCCCCTATCTGAAAGTCTGATAAACGCCAGAAAAATCACTAAGTCCAAAAAAAATATTTTTTTAAATTTTTTAAATTTTACCCCCGTGGGATATATATTCTACCCACACACATTTGGAACTCTCCTGGGGTACCCTCACACATATTATTCCCTCATTTAGTGGATATTTTCATAAAAAAGTGAAATTTTCAAAAATCCAGAAAATTGGCTGAAAACTACTAAATAACAAGGAATCATTGAGCGAATCGCTCTGGAACTGAAATGGGAATGCTCACTGACATTTCCCCTATCTGAAAGTCTGATAAACGCCGGAAAAATGACTAAGTCCAAAAAAAAATTTTTTTCAACTTTTTCAATTTTACCCCCGTGGGATACATATTCTTCCCACACACATTTAGAACTCTCCTGGGGTACCCTCACACATATTATTCCCTCATTTAGTGGATATTTTCACAAAAAAGTGAAATTTTCAAACATCCAGAAAATTGGCTGAAAACGAATAAATAACAAGGACTCATTGGGCGAATCGCTCTGGAACTGAAATCGGAATGCTCACTGACATTTCCCCTATCTGAAAGTCTGATAAACGCCGGAAAAATGACTAAGTCCAAAAAAAAATTTTTTTCAACTTTTTTCAATTTTACCCCCGTGGGATATATATTCTACACACACACATTTGGAACTCTCCTGAAATGTGAAATTTTCAAAAATCCAAAAAATTGGCTGAAAACGACTAAATAACAAGAACTCATTGGGCGAATCGGTCTGGAACTGAAATCGGAATGCTCACTGACATTTCCCCTATCTGAAAGTCTGATAAACGCCGGAAAAATGACTAAGTCCAAAAAAAAATTTTTTTCAACTTTTTCAATTTTACCCCCGTGGGATACATATTCTTCCCACACACATTTAGAACTCTTCTGGGGTACCCTCACACATATTATTCCCTCATTTAGTGGATATTTTCACAAAAAAGTGAAATTTTCAAAAATTCAGAAAATTGGCTGAAAACGACTAAATAACAAGGAGTCATTGGGCGCATCGCTCTGGAACTGAAATCGGAACGCTCACTGATATTTTCCCTATCTGAAAGTCTGATAAACGCCGGAAAAATGACTAAGTCCAAAAAAAAATTTTTTTCAACTGTTTTCAATTTTACCCCCGTGGGATATATATTCTACACACACACATTTGGAACTCTCCTGGGGTACCCTCACACATATTATTCCTTCATTTAGTGGATATTTTCACAAAAAAGTGAAATTTTTAAAAATCCCAAAAATTGCCTGAAAACGTCTAAATATCAAGGATTCATTGGGCGAATCGCTCTGGAACTGAAATCGGAACGCTCACTTACATTTCCTCTATCTGAAAGTCTGATAAACGCCAGAAAAATGACTGAGTCCAAAAAAAATTTTTTTTTAACTCTTTTCAATTTTACCCCCGTGGGACATATATTCTTCCCACACACATTTGGAACTCTCCTGGGGTACCCTCACACATATTATTCCCTCATTTAGTGGATATTTTCACAAAAATGTGAAATTTTCAAAAATCCAAAAAATTGGCTGAAAACGACTAAATAACAAGAACTCATTGGGCGAATCGCTCTGGAACTGAAATCGGAATGCTCACTGACATTTCCCCTATCTGAAAGTCTGTTAAATGCCGGAAAAATGACTAAGTCCAAAAAAAATTTTTTTTCAACTTTTTCAATTTTACCCCCGTGGGATACATATTCTTCCCACACACATTTAGAACTCTTCTGGGGTACCCTCACACATATTATTCCCTCATTTAGTGGATATTTTCACAAAAAAGTGAAATTTTCAAAAATCCAAAAAATTGGCTGAAAACGACTAAATAACAAGGACTCATTGGGCGAATCGCTCTGGAACTGAAATCGGAATGCTCATTGACATTTCCCCTATCTGAAAGTCTGATAAACGCCGGAAAAATGACTAAGTCCAAAAAAAAATTTTTTTCAACTTTTTCAATTTTACCCCCGTGGGATACATATTCTTCCCACACACATTTAGAACTCTCCTGGGGTACCCTCACACATATTATTCCCTCATTTAGTGGATATTTTCACAAAAAAGTGAAATTTTCAAAAATCCAAAAAATTGGCTGAAAACGACTAAATAACAAGGACTCATTGGGCGAATCGCTCTGGAACTGAAATCGGAATGCTCACTGACATTTCCCCTATCTGAAAGTCTGATAAACGCCGGAAAAATGACTAAGTCCAAAAAAAATTTTTTTTCAACTTTTTTCAATTTTACCCCCGTGGGATATATATTCTACACACACACATTTGGATCTCTCCTGGGGTACCCTCACACATATTATTCCTCATTTAGTGGATATTTTCACAAAAAAGTGAAATTTTCAAAAATTCAGAAAATTGGCTGAAAACGACTAAATAACAAGGAGTCATTGGGCGCATCGCTCTGGAACTGAAATCGGAACGCTCACTTACATTTCCCCTATCTGAAAGTCTGATAAACGCTGGAAAAATGACTAAGTCCAAAAAAAAATTTTTTTCAACTTTTTTCAATTTTACCCCCGTGGGACATATATTCTTCCCACACACATTTGGAACTCTCCTGGGGTACCCTCACACATATTATTCCTTCATTTAGTGGATATTTTCACAAAAAAGTGAAATTTTTAAAAATCCCAAAAATTGCCTGAAAACGTCTAAATATCAAGGATTCATTGGGCGAATCGCTCTGGAACTGAAATCGGAACGCTCACTTACATTTCCTCTATCTGAAAGTCTGATAAACGCCGGAAAAATGACTAAGTCCAAAAAAAATTTTTTTTCAACTTTTTCAATTTTACCCCCGTGGGATACATATTCTTCCCACACACATTTAGAACTCTCCTGGGGTACCCTCACACATATTATTCCCTCATTTAGTGGATATTTTCACAAAAAAGTGAAATTTTCAAAAATCCAAAAAATTGGCTGAAAACGACTAAATAACAAGGACTCATTGGGCGAATCGCTCTGGAACTGAAATCGGAACGCTCACTTACATTTCCCCAATCTGAAAGTCTGATAAACGCCGGAAAAATGACTAAGTCCAAAAAAAATTTTTTTTCAACTTTTTTCAATTTTACCCCCGTCGGATATATATTCTACTCACACACATTTAGAACTCTCCTGGGGTACTCTCACACATATTATTCCTCATTTAGTGGATATTTTCACAAAAAAGTGAAATTTTCAAAAATTCAGAAAATTGGGTGAAAACGACTAAATAACAAGGAGTCATTGGGCGCATCGCTCTGGAACTGAAATCGGAACGCTCACTGCTATTTTCCCTATCTGAAAGTCTGATAAACGCCGGATAAATGACTAAATGACTAAGTCCAAAAAAATTTTTTTTTTAACTTTTTCAATTTTAACCCCCGTGGGATATATATTCTACCCACACACATTTGGAACTCTCCTGGGGTACCCTCACACATATTATTCCCTCATTTAGTGGATATTTTCACAAAAAAGTGAAATTTTCAAAAATCCAGAAAATTGGCTGAAAACGACTAAATAACAAGGACTCACTGGGAGAATCTCTCTGGAACTGAAATCGGAACGCTCACTGACATTTCCCCTATCTGAAAGTCTGATAAACGCCGGAAAAATGACTAAGTCCAGTAAAAAAAAATTTTTCAACTTTTTTCAATTTTACCCCCGTGGGATATATATTCTACCCACACACATTTGGAACTCTCCTGGGGTACCCTCACACATATTATTCCCTCATTTAGTGGATATTTTCACAAAAAAGTGAAATTTTCAAAAATCCAGAAAATTGGCTGAAAACGACTATATAACAAGGACTCATTGGGCGAATCGGTCTGGAACTGAAATCGGAATGCTCACTGACATTTCCCCTATCTGAAAGTCTGATAAACGCCGGATAAATGACTAAGTCCAAAAAAAATTTTTTTTCAACTTTTTTCAATTTTACCACCGTGGGATACATATTCTTCCCACACACATTTGGAACTCTCCTGGGGTACCCTCACACATATTATTCCCTCATTTAGTGGATATTTTCACAAAAAAGTGAAATTTTCAAAAATCCAGAAAATTGGCTGAAAACGACTAAATAACAAGGACTCATTGGGCGAATCGCTCTGGAACTGAAATCGGAATGCTCACTGACATTTCCCCTATCTGAAAGTCTGATAAACGTCGGAAAAATGACTAATTCAAAAAAAAATTTTTTTTCAACTTTTTTTAATTTTACCCCCGTCGGATATATATTCTACCCACACACATTTGGAACTCTCCTGGGGTTCTCACACATATTATTCCCTCATTTAGTGGATATTTTCACAAAAAAGTGAAATTTTTAAAAATCCAAAAAATTGGCTGAAAACAACTAAATATCAAGGATTCATTGGGCGAATCGCTCTGGAACTGAAATCGGAACGATCACTGACATTTCCCCTATCTGAAAGTCTGATAAACGTCGGATAAATGACTAAGTCCAAAAAAAATTTTTTTTCAACTTTTTTCAATTTTACCCCCGTGGGACATATATTCTTCCCACACACATTTGGAACTCTCCTGGGGTACCCTCACACATATTATTCCCTCATTTAGTGGATATTTTCACAAAAATGTGAAATTTTCAAAAATCCAAAAAATTGGCTGAAAACGACTAAATAACAAGAACTCATTGGGCGAATCGCTCTGGAACTGAAATCGGAATGCTCACTGACATTTCCCCTATCTGAAAGTCTGTTAAATGCCGGAAAAATGACTAAGTCCAAAAAAAAATTTTTTTCAACTTTTTCAATTTTACCCCCGTGGGATACATATTCTTCCCACACACATTTAGAACTCTTCTGGGGTACCCTCACACATATTATTCCCTCATTTAGTGGATATTTTCACAAAAAAGTGAAATTTTCAAAAATCCAAAAAATTGGCTGAAAACGACTAAATAACAAGGACTCATTGGGCGAATCGCTCTGGAACTGAAATCGGAATGCTCATTGACATTTCCCCTATCTGAAAGTCTGATAAACGCCGGAAAAATGACTAAGTCCAAAAAAAAATTTTTTTCAACTTTTTCAATTTTACCCCCGTGGGATACATATTCTTCCCACACACATTTAGAACTCTCCTGGGGTACCCTCACACATATTATTCCCTCATTTAGTGGATATTTTCACAAAAAAGTGAAATTTTCAAAAATCCAAAAAATTGGCTGAAAACGACTAAATAACAAGGACTCATTGGGCGAATCGCTCTGGAACTGAAATCGGAATGCTCACTGACATTTCCCCTATCTGAAAGTCTGATAAACGCCGGAAAAATGACTAAGTCCAAAAAAAATTTTTTTTCAACTTTTTTCAATTTTACCCCCGTGGGATATATATTCTACACACACACATTTGGATCTCTCCTGGGGTACCCTCACACATATTATTCCTCATTTAGTGGATATTTTCACAAAAAAGTGAAATTTTCAAAAATTCAGAAAATTGGCTGAAAACGACTAAATAACAAGGAGTCATTGGGCGCATCGCTCTGGAACTGAAATCGGAACGCTCACTTACATTTCCCCTATCTGAAAGTCTGATAAACGCCGGAAAAATGACTAAGTCCAAAAAAAATTTTTTTTCAACTTTTTCAATTTTACCCCCGTGGGATATATATTCTACTCACACACATTTAGAACTCTCCTGGGGTACTCTCACACATATTATTCCTCATTTAGTGGATATTTTCACAAAAAAGTGAAATTTTCAAAAATTCAGAAAATTGGGTGAAAACGACTAAATAACAAGGAGTCATTGGGCGCATCGCTCTGGAACTGAAATCGGAACGCTCACTGCTATTTTCCCTATCTGAAAGTCTGATAAACGCCGGATAAATGACTAAATGACTAAGTCCAAAAAAATTTTTTTTTTAACTTTTTCAATTTTAACCCCCGTGGGATATATATTCTACCCACACACATTTGGAACTCTCCTGGGGTACCCTCACACATATTATTCCCTCATTTAGTGGATATTTTCACAAAAAAGTGAAATTTTCAAAAATCCAGAAAATTGGCTGAAAACGACTAAATAACAAGGACTCATTGGGAGAATCTCTCTGGAACTGAAATCGGAACGCTCACTGACATTTCCCCTATCTGAAAGTCTGATAAACGCCGGAAAAATGACTAAGTCCAGTAAAAAAAAATTTTTCAACTTTTTTCAATTTTACCCCCGTGGGATATATATTCTACCCACACACATTTGGAACTCTCCTGGGGTACCCTCACACATATTATTCCCTCATTTAGTGGATATTTTCACAAAAAAGTGAAATTTTCAAAAATCCAGAAAATTGGCTGAAAACGACTATATAACAAGGACTCATTGGGCGAATCGGTCTGGAACTGAAATCGGAATGCTCACTGACATTTCCCCTATCTGAAAGTCTGATAAACGCCGGATAAATGACTAAGTCCAAAAAAAATTTTTTTTCAACTTTTTTCAATTTTACCACCGTGGGATACATATTCTTCCCACACACATTTGGAACTCTCCTGGGGTACCCTCACACATATTATTCCCTCATTTAGTGGATATTTTCACAAAAAAGTGAAATTTTCAAAAATCCAGAAAATTGGCTGAAAACGACTAAATAACAAGGACTCATTGGGCGAATCGCTCTGGAACTGAAATCGGAATGCTCACTGACATTTCCCCTATCTGAAAGTCTGATAAACGTCGGAAAAATGACTAATTCAAAAAAAAATTTTTTTTCAACTTTTTTTAATTTTACCCCCGTCGGATATATATTCTACCCACACACATTTGGAACTCTCCTGGGGTTCTCACACATATTATTCCCTCATTTAGTGGATATTTTCACAAAAAAGTGAAATTTTTAAAAATCCAAAAAATTGGCTGAAAACAACTAAATATCAAGGATTCATTGGGCGAATCGCTCTGGAACTGAAATCGGAACGATCACTGACATTTCCCCTATCTGAAAGTCTGATAAACGTCGGATAAATGACTAAGTCCCAAAAAAATTTTTTTTCAACTTTTTTCAATTTTACCCCCGTGGGATATATATTCTACCCACACACATTTGGAACTCTCCTGGGGTACCCTCACACATATTATTCCTCATTTAGTGGATATTTTCACAAAAAAAGTGAAATTTTCAAAAATTCTGAAAATTGGCTGAAAACGACTAAATAACAAGGAGTCATTGGGCACATCGCTCTGGAACTGAAATCGGAATGCTCACTTACATTTCCTCTATCTGAAAGTCTGATAAACGCCAGAAAAATGACGGAGTCCAAAAAAAATTTTTTTACAACTTTTTTAAATTTTACCCCCGTGTGATATATATTCTACCCACACACATTTGCAACTCTCCTGGGGTACCCTCACACATATTATTCCCTCATTTAGTGGATATTTTCACAAAAAAGTGAAATTTTCAAAAATCCAGAAAATTGGCTGAAAACGACTAAATAACAAGGACTCACTGGGAGAATCACTCTGGAACTGAAATCGGAATGCTCACTCACATTTCCCCTATCTGAAAGTCTGATAAACACCGGAAAAATGACTAAGTCCAGAAAAAAATTTTTTTCAACTTTTTTCAATTTTACCCCCGTGGGATATATATTCTACCCACACACATTTGGAACTCTCCTGGGGTACCCTCACACATATTATTCCCTCATTTAGTGGATATTTTCACAAAAAAGTGAAATTTTCAAAAATCCAAAAAATTGGCTGAAAACGACTAAATAACAATGACTCATTGGGCGAATCACTCTGGAACTGAAATCGGAATGCTCACTGACATTTCCCCTATCTGAAAGCCTGATAAACGTTAGAAATATCACTAAGTCCAAAAAAAACTTTTTTTTAACTTTTTCAATTTTACCCCCCGTGGGATATATATTCTACCCACACACATTCGGAACTCTCCTGGGGTACCCTCACACATATTATTCCCTCATTTAGTGGATATTTTCACAAAAAAGTGAAATTTTCAAAAATCCAGAAAATTGGCTGAAAACGACTAAATAACAAGGACTCATTGGGCGAATCGCTCTGGAACTGAAATCGGAATGCTCACTGACATTTCCCCTATCTGAAAGTCTGATAAACGTCGGATAAATGACTAAGTTCCAAAAAAATTTTTTTTCAACTTTTTTCAATTTTACCCCCGTCGGATATATATTCTACCCACACACATTTGGAACTCTCCTGGGGTACCCTCACACATATTATTCCCTCATTTAGTGGATATTTTCACAAAAAAGTGAAATTTTCAAAAATCCAGAAAATTGGCTGAAAACGACTAAATATTAAGGACTCATTGGGCGAATCGGTCTGGAACTGAAATCGGAACGCTCACTGACATTTCCCCTATCTGAAAGTCTGATAAACGCCGGAAAAATGACTAAGTCCAAAAAAAAATTTTTTTCAACTTTTTCAATTTTACCCCCATGGGATACATATTCTTCCCACACACATTTGGAACTCTCCTGGGGTACCCTCACACATATTATTCCCTCATTTAGTGGATATTTTCACAAAAAAGTGAAATTTTCAAAAATCCAAAAAATTGGCTGAAAACGACTAAATAACAAGGACTCATTGGGCGAATCACTCTGGAACTGAAATCGGAATGCTGACTGACATTTCCCCTATCTGAAAGTCTGATAAACGCCGGAAAAATGACTAAGTCCAAAAAAAATTTTTTTTCAACTTTTTCCAATTTTACCCCCGTGGGATATATATTCTACCCACACACATTTGGAACTCTCCTGGGGTACCCTCACACATATTATTCCCTCATTTAGTGGATATTTTCACAAAAAAGTGAAATTTTCAAAAATCCATAAAATTGGCTGAAAACGACAAAATAACAAGGACTTATTGGGAGAATCACTCTGGAACTGAAATCGGAATGCTCACTGACATTTCCCCTATCTGAAAGCCTGATAAACGTTAGAAATATCACTAAGTCCAAAAAAAACTTTATTTTAACTTTTTCAATTTTACCCCCGTGGGATATATATTCTACCCACACACATTTGGAACTCTCCTGGGGTACCCTCACACATATTACTCCCTCATTTAGTGGATATTTTCACAAAAAAGTGAAATTTTCAAAAATCCAGAAAATTGGCTGAAAACGACTAAACAACAAGGACTCATTGGGAGAATCTCTCTGGAACTGAAATCGGAATGCTCACTGACATTTCCCCTATCTGAAAGTCTGATAAACGCCGGAAAAATGACCAAGACCAGAAAAAAAATTTTTTCAACTTTTTTCAATTTTACCCCCGTGGGATATATATTCTACCCACACACATTTGGAACTCTCCTGGGCTACCCTCACACATATTATTCCCTCATTTAGTGGATATTTTCACAAAAAAGTGAAATTTTCAAAAATCCAGAAAATTGGCTGAAAACGTCTAAATAACAAGGAGTCATTGGGCGAATCGCTCTGGAACTGAAATCGGTACTCTCACTGACATTTCCCCTATCTGAAAGTCTGATAAACGCCGGAAAAATGACTAAGTCCAAAAAAAATTTTTTTTAAACTTTTTTCAATTTTACCCCCGTGGGATATATATTCTACCCACACACATTTGGAACTCTCCTGGGGTACCCTCACACATATTATTCCCTCATTTAGTGGATATTTTCACAAAAAAGTGAAATTTTCAAAAATCCAAAAAATTGTCTGAAAACGACTAAATATCAAGGACTCATTGGGCGAATCGCTCTGGAACTGAAATCGGAATGCTCACTGACATTTCCCCTATCTGAAAGTCTGATAAACGCCGGAAAAATGACTAAGTTCAAAAAAAAATTTTTTCAACTTTTTTCAATTTTACCCCCGTGGGATATATATTCTACACACACACATTTGGAACTCTCCTGGGGTACCCTCACACATATTATTCCTCATTTAGTGGATATTTTCACAAAAAAGTGAAATTTTCAAAAATCCAGAAAATTGGCTGAAAACGACTAAATAACAAGGACTCATTGGGCGAATCGGTCTGGAACTGAAATCGGAACGCTCACTGACATTTCCCCTATCTGAAAGTCTGATAAACACCGGAAAAATGACTAAGTCCAAAAAAAATTTTCTTTCAACTTTTTCAATTTTACCCCGTGGGATACATATTCTTCCCACACACATTTGGAACTCTCCTGGGGTACCCTCACACATATTATTCCCTCATTTAGTGGATATTTTCACAAAAAAGTGAAATTTTCAAAAATCCAAAAAATTGGCTGCAAACGACTAAATATCAGCGACTCATTGGGCGAATCGCTCTGGAACTGAAATCGGAACGCTCACTTACATTTCCCCTATCTGAAAGTCTGATAAACATTGGAAAAATCACTAAGTCCCCAAAAAATTTTTTTTTTACTTTTTTCAATTTTACCCCCGTGGGATATATATTCTACCCACACACATTTGGAACTCTCCTGGGGTACCCTCACACATATTATTCCCTCATTTAGGGGATATTTTCATAAAAAAGTGAAATTTTCAAAAATCCAGAAAATTGGCTGAAAACGACTAAATAACAAGGAGTCTTTGGGCGAATCGCTCTGGAACTGAAATCGGAACGCTCACTGACATTTCCCCTATATGAAAGTCTGATAAACGCCAGAAAAATGACTAAGTCCAAAAAAAATTTTTTTCAACTTTTTTCAATTTTACCCCCGTGGGATATATATTCTACCCACACACATTTGCAACTCTCCTGGGGTACCCTCACACATATTATTCCCTCATTTAGTGGATATTTTCACAAAAAAAGTGAAATTTTCAAAAATCCATAAAATTGGCTGAAAACGACTAAATAACAAGGACTCATTTGGAGAATCACTCTGGAACTGAAATCGGAACGCTCACTGACATTTCCCCTATCTGAAAGTCTGATAAACGCCGGAAAAATGACTAAGTCCAAAAAAAATTTTCTTTCAACTTTTTCAATTTTACCCCGTGGGATACATATTCTTCCCACACACATTTGGAACTCTCCTGGGGTACCCTCACACATATTATTCCCTCATTTAGTGGATATTTTCACAAAAAAAGTGAAATTTTCAAAAATCCATAAAATTGGCTGAAAACGACTAAATAACAAGGACTCATTTGGAGAATCACTCTGGAACTGAAATCGGAACGCTCACTGACATTTCCCCTATCTGAAAGTCTGATAAACGCCGGAAAAATGACTAAGTCCAAAAAAAATTTTTTTCAACTTTTTTCAATTTTACCCCCGTGGGATATATATTCTACCCACACACATTTGGAACTCTCCTGGGGTACCCTCACACATATTATTCCCTCATTTAGTGTATATTTTCACAAAAAAGTGAAATTTTCAAAAATCCAAAAAATTGGCTGAAAACGACTAAATAACAAGAACTCATTGGGCGAATCGCTCTGGAACTGAAATCGGAATGCTCACTGACATATCCCCTATCTGAAAGTCTGATAAATGTCAGAAAAATCACTAAGTCCGAAAAAAATTTTTTTTTAACTTTTTCAATTTTAACCCCCGTGGGATATATATTCTACCCACACACATTTGGAACTCTCCTGGGGTACCCTCACACATATTACTCCCTCATTTAGTGGATATTTTCACAAAAAAGTGAAATTTTCAAAAATCCAGAAAATTGGCTGAAAACGACTAAACAACAAGGACTCATTGGGAGAATCTCTCTGGAACTGAAATCGGAATGCTCACTGACATTTCCCCTATCTGAAAGTCTGATAAACGCCGGAAAAATGACCAAGACCAGAAAAAAATTTTTTTCAACTTTTTTCAATTTTACCCCCGTGGGATATATATTCTACCCACACACATTTGGAACTCTCCTGGGCTACCCTCACACATATTATTCCCTCATTTAGTGGATATTTTCACAAAAAAGTGAAATTTTCAAAAATCCAGAAAATTGGCTGAAAACGTCTAAATAACAAGGAGTCATTGGGCGAATCGCTCTGGAACTGAAATCGGTACTCTCACTGACATTTCCCCTATCTGAAAGTCTGATAAACGCCGGAAAAATGACTAAGTCCAAAAAAAATTTTTTTTAAACTTTTTTCAATTTTACCCCCGTGGGATATATATTCTACCCACACACATTTGGAACTCTCCTGGGGTACCCTCACACATATTATTCCCTCATTTAGTGGATATTTTCACAAAAAAGTGAAATTTTCAAAAATCCAAAAATTTGTCTGAAAACGACTAAATATCAAGGACTCATTGGGCGAATCGCTCTGGAACTGAAATCGGAATGCTCACTGACATTTCCCCTATCTGAAAGTCTGATAAACGCCGGAAAAATGACTAAGTTCAAAAAAAAATTTTTTCAACTTTTTTCAATTTTACCCCCGTGGGATATATATTCTACCCACACAAATTTGCAACTCTCCTGGGGTACCCTCACACATATTATTCCCTCATTTAGTGGATATTTTCACAAAAAAGTGAAATTTTCAAAAATCCAGAAAATTGGCTGAAAACGACTAAATAACAAGGACTCATTGGGCGAATCGCTCTGGAACTGAAATCGGAATGCTCACTGACATTTCCCCATCTGAAAATCTGATAAACGTCAGAAAAATCACTAAGTCCAAAAAAAAATTTTTTTAAACTTTTTCAATTTTACCCCCATGGGATACATATTCTTCCCACACACATTTGGAACTCTCCTGGGGTACCCTCACACATATTATTCCCTCATTTAGTGGATATTTTCACAAAAAAGTGAAATTTTCAAAAATCCAAAAAATTGGCTGCAAACGACTAAATATCAGCGACTCATTGGGCGAATCGCTCTGGAACTGAAATCGGAACGCTCACTTACATTTCCCCTATCTGAAAGTCTGATAAACGTTGGAAAAATCACTAAGTCCAAAAAAAATTTTTTTTTTACTTTTTTCAATTTTACCCCCGTGGGATATATATTCTACCCACACACATTTGGAACTCTCCTGGGGTACCCTCACACATATTATTCCCTCATTTAGGGGATATTTTCATAAAAAAGTGAAATTTTCAAAAATCCAGAAAATTGGCTGAAAACGACTAAATAACAAGGAGTCTTTGGGCGAATCGCTCTGGAACTGAAATCAGAACGCTCACTGACATTTCCCCTATATGAAAGTCTGATAAACGCCAGAAAAATGACTAAGTCCAAAAAAAAATTTTTTTCAACTTTTTTAAATTTTACCCCTGTGGGATATATATTCTACCCACACACATTTGGAACTCTCCTGGGGTACCCTCATGCATATTATTCCCTCATTTAGTGGATATTTTCACAAAAAAGTGAAATTTTCAAAAATTCAGAAAATTGGCTGAAAACGACTAAATAACAAGGAGTCATTGGGCGAATCGCTGTGGAACTGAAATCGGAACGATCACTTACATTTCCCCTATCTGAAAGTCTGATAAACGCCAGAAAAATGACTAAGTCCAAAAAAAATTTTTTTCAACTTTTTTCAATTTTACCCCCGTGGGATATATATTCTACCCACACACATTTGCAACTCTCCTGGGGTACCCTCACACATATTATTCCCTCATTTAGTGGATATTTTCACAAAAAAGTGAAATTTTCAAAAATCCAGAAAATTGGCTGAAAACGACTAAATAACAAGGACTCATTGGGAGAATCACTCTGGAACTGAAATCGGAACGCTCACTGACATTTCCCCTATCTGAAAGTCTGATAAACGCCGGAAAAATGACTAAGTCAAAAAAAAATTTTTTTTCAACTTTTTTCAATTTTACCCCCGTGGGATATATATTCTACCCACACACATTTGGAACTCTCCTGGGGTACCCTCACACATATTATTCCCTCATTTAGTGGATATTTTCACAAAAAAGTGAAATTTTCAAAAATCCAAAAAATTGGCTGAAAACTGCTAAATAACAAGGACTCATTGGGCGAATCGCTCTGGAACTGAAATCGGAATGCTCACTGACATTTCCCCTATCTGAAAATCTGATAAACGTCAGAAAAATCACTAGGTCCCAAAAAAATTTTTTTTTAACTTTTTCAATTTTTCCCCCATGGGATATATATTCTACCCACACACATTTGGAACTCTCCTAGGGTACTCTCACACATATTATTCCCTCATTTAGTGGATATTTTCACAAAAAAGTGAAATTTTCAAAAATCCAAAAAATTGTCTGAAAACGACTAAATATCAAGGACTCATTGGGCGAATCGCTCTGGAACTGAAATCGGAATGCTCACTGACATTTCCCCTATCTGAAAGTCTGATAAACGCCGGAAAAATGACTAAGTTCAAAAAAAAATTTTTTCAACTTTTTTCAATTTTACCCCCGTGGGATATATATTCTACCCACACACATTTGCAACTCTCCTAGGGTACCCTCACACATATTATTCCCTCATTTAGTGGATATTTTCACAAAAAAGTGAAATTTTCAAAAATCCAGAAAATTGGCTGAAAACGACTAAATAACAAGGACTCATTGGGAGAATCACTCTGGAACTGAAATCGGAACGCTCACTGACATTTCCCCTATCTGAAAGTCTGATAAACGCCGGAAAAATGACTAAGTCCAAAAAAAAATTTTTTTTCAACTTTTTTCAATTTTACCCCCGTGGGATATATATTCTACCCACACACATTTGGAACTCTCCTGGGGTACCCTCACACATATTATTCCCTCATTTAGTGGATATTTTCACAAAAAAGTGAAATTTTCAAAAATCCAAAAAATTGGCTGAAAACGAATAAATAACAAGGACTCATTGGGCGAATCGCTCTGGAACTGAAATCGGAATGCTCACTGACATTTCCCCTATCTGAAAGTCTGATAAACGCCAGAAAAATGACTAAGTTCAAAAAAAAATTTTTTCAACTTTTTTCAATTTTACCCCCGTGGGATATATATTCTACCCACACAAATTTGCAACTCTCCTGGGGTACCCTCACACATATTATTCCCTCATTTAGTGGATATTTTCACAAAAAAGTGAAATTTTAAAAAATCCAGAAAATTGGCTGAAAACGACTAAATAACAAGGACTCATTGGGAGAATCACTCTGGAACTGAAATCGGAACGCTCACTGACATTTCCCCTATCTGAAAGTCTGATAAACGCCGGAAAAATGACTAAGTCCAAAAAAAAATTTTTTTCAACTTTATTCAATTTTACCCCCGTGGGATATATATTCTACCCACACACATTTGGAACTCTCCTGGGGTACCCTCACACATATTATTCCCTCATTTAGTGGATATTTTCACAAAAAAGTGAAATTTTCAAAAATCCAAAAAATTGGCTGAAAACGACTAAATAACAAGGACTCATTGGGCGAATCGCTCTGGAACTGAAATCGGAATGCTCACTGACATTTCCCCTATCTGAAAATCTGATAAACGTCAGAAAAATCACTAAGTCCAAAAAAAAAATTTTTTCAACTTTTTCAATTTTACCCCCATGGGATACATATTCTTCCCACACACATTTGGAACTCTCCTGGGGTACCCTCACACATATTATTCCCTCATTTAGTGGATATTTTCACAAAAAAGTGAAATTTTCAAAAATCCAAAAAATTGGCTGAAAACGACTAAATAACAAGGACTCATTGGGCGATTCACTCTGGAACTGAAATCGGAATGCTGACTGACATTTCCCCTATCTGAAAGTCTGATAAACGTCGGAAAAATGACTAAGTCCAAAAAAAATTTTTTTTCAACTTTTTTAAATTTTACCCCCGTGTGATATATATTCTACCCACACACATTTGCAACTCTCCTGGGGTACCCTCACACATATTATTCCCTCATTTAGTGGATATTTTCACAAAAAAGTGAAATTTTCAAAAATCCAGAAAATTGGCTGAAAACGACTAAATAACAAGGACTCATTTGGAGAATCACTCTGGAACTGAAATCGAAATGCTCACTGACATTTCCCCTATCTGAAAGTCTGATAAACGCCGGAAAAATGACTAAGTCCAAAAATAATTTTTTTTCAACTTTTTTCAATTTTACCCCCGTGTGATATATATTCTACACACACACATTTGGAACTCTCCTGGGGTACCCTCACACATATTATTCCCTCATTTAGTGGATATTTTCACAAAAAAGTGAAATTTTCAAAAATCCAAAAAATTGGCTGCAAACGACTAAATATCAGCGACTCATTGGGCGAATCGCTCTGGAACTGAAATCGGAACGCTCACTTACATTTCCCCTATCTGAAAGTCAGATAAACGCCGGAAAAATGACTAAGTCCAAAAAAATTTTTTTTTCAACTTTTTTCAATTTTACCCCCGTGGGATATATATTCTACCCACACACATTTGGAACTCTCCTGGGTACCCTCACACATATTATTCCCTCATTTAGTGGATATTTTCACAAAAAAGTGAAATTTTCAAAAATCCAAAAAATTGGCTGAAAACGACTAAATATCAAGGACTCATTGGGCGAATCGCTCTGAAACTGAAATCGGAATGCTCACTGACATTTCCCCTATCTGAAAGTCTGATAAACGTTGGAAAAATCACTAAGTCCAAAAAAAATTTTTTTTTTACTTTTTTCAATTTTACCCCCGTGGGATATATATTCTACCCACACACATTTGGAACTCTCCTGGGGTACCCTCACACATATTATTCCCTCATTTAGGGGATATTTTCATAAAAAAGTGAAATTTTCAAAAATCCAGAAAATTGGCTGAAAACGACTAAATATTAAGGACTCATTGGGCGAATCGGTCTGGAACTGAAATCGGAACGCTCACTGACATTTCCCCTATATGAAAGTCTGATAAACGCCAGAAAAATGACTAAGTCCAAAAAAAAATTTTTTTCAACTTTTTTAAATTTTACCCCTGTGGGATATATATTCTACCCACACACATTTGGAACTCTCCTGGGGTACCCTCATGCATATTATTCCCTCATTTAGTGGATATTTTCACAAAAAAGTGAAATTTTCAAAAATTCAGAAAATTGGCTGAAAACGACTAAATAACAAGAACTCATTGGGCGAATCGCTGTGGAACTGAAATCGGAACGATCACTTACATTTCCCCTATCTGAAAGTCTGATAAACGCCAGAAAAATGACTAAGTCCAAAAAAAATTTTTTTCAACTTTTTTCAATTTTACCCCCGTGGGATATATATTCTACCCACACACATTTGCAACTCTCCTGGGGTACCCTCACACATATTATTCCCTCATTTAGTGGATATTTTCACAAAAAAGTGAAATTTTCAAAAATCCAGAAAATTGGCTGAAAACGACTAAATAACAAGGACTCATTTGGAGAATCACTCTGGAACTGAAATCGAAATGCTCACTGACATTTCCCCTATCTGAAAGTCTGATAAACGCCGGAAAAATGACTAAGTCCAAAAATAATTTTTTTTCAACTTTTTTCAATTTTACCCCCGTGGGATATATATTCTACACACACACATTTGGAACTCTCCTGGGGTACCCTCACACATATTATTCCCTCATTTAGTGGATATTTTCACAAAAAAGTGAAATTTTCAAAAATCCAAAAAATTGGCTGCAAACGACTAAATATCAGCGACTCATTGGGCGAATCGCTCTGGAACTGAAATCGGAACGCTCACTGACATTTCCCCTATCTGAAAGTCTGATAAACGCCGGAAAAATGACTAAGTCAAAAAAAAATTTTTTTTCAACTTTTTTCAATTTTACCCCCGTGGGATATATATTCTACCCACACACATTTGGAACTCTCCTGGGGTACCCTCACACATATTATTCCCTCATTTAGTGGATATTTTCACAAAAAAGTGAAATTTTCAAAAATCCAAAAAATTGGCTGAAAACTGCTAAATAACAAGGACTCATTGGGCGAATCGCTCTGGAACTGAAATCGGAATGCTCACTGACATTTCCCCTATCTGAAAATCTGATAAACGTCAGAAAAATCACTAAGTCCCAAAAAAATTTTTTTTTAACTTTTTCAATTTTTCCCCCGTGGGATATATATTCTACCCACACACATTTGGAACTCTCCTGGGGTACCCTCACACATATTATTCCCTCATTTAGTGGATATTTTCACAAAAAAGTGAAATTTTCAAAAATCCAGAAAATTGGCTGAAAACAACTAAATAACAAGGACTCATTGGGAGAATCACTCTGGAACTGAAATCGGAATGCTCACTGACATTTCCCCTATCTGAAAGTCTGATAAACGCCGGAAAAATGACTAAGTCCAAAAAAAAATTTTTTTTCAACTTTTTTCAATTTTACCCCCGTGGGATATATATTCTACCCACACACATTTGGAACTCTCCTGGGGTACCCTCACACATATTATTCCCTCATTTAGTGGATATTTTCACAAAAAAGTGAAATTTTCAAAAATCCAAAAAATTGGCTGAAAACGACTAAATATTAAGGACTCATTGGGCGAATCGGTCTGGAACTGAAATCGGAACGCTCACTGATATTTCCCCTATCTGAAAGTCTGATAAACGCCGGAAAAATGACTAAGTCCAAAAAAAAATTTTTTTCAACTTTTTCAATTTTACCCCCATGGTATACATATTCTTCCCACACACATTTGGAATTCTCCTGGGGTACCCTCACACATATTATTCCCTCATTTAGTGGATATTTTCACAAAAAAGTGAAATTTTCAAAAATCCAAAAAATTGGCTGAAAACGACTAAATAACAAGGACTCATTGGGCGAATCACTCTGGAACTGAAATCGGAATGCTGACTGACATTTACCCTATCTGAAAGTCTGATAAACGCCAGAAAAATGACTAAGTCCAAAAAAAATTTTTTTCAACTTTTTTCAATTTTACCCCCGTGGGATATATATTCTACCCACACACATTTGCAACTCTCCTGGGGTACCCTCACACATATTATTCCCTCATTTAGTGGATATTTTCACAAAAAAGTGAAATTTTCAAAAATCCAAAAAATTGGCTGAAAACGACTAAATAACAAGGACTCATTGGGCGAATCACTCTGGAACTGAAATCGGAATGCTGACTGACATTTCCCCTATCTGAAAGTCTGATAAACGCCAGAAAAATGACTAAGTCCAAAAAAAATTTTTTTCAACTTTTTTCAATTTTACCCCCGTGGGATATATATTCTACCCACACACATTTGCAACTCTCCTGGGGTACCCTCACACATATTATTCCCTCATTTAGTGGATATTTTCACAAAAAAGTGAAATTTTCAAAAATCCAAAAAATTGGCTGAAAACGACTAAATAACAAGGACTCATTGGGCGAATCGCTCTGGAACTGAAATCGGAATGCTGACTGACATTTCCCCTATCTGAAAGTCTGATAAACGTCGGATAAATGACTAAGTCCAAAAAAAAATTTTTTTCAACTTTTTTCAATTTTACCCCCGTGGGATATATATTCTACACACACACATTTGGAACTCTCCTGGGGTACCCTCACACATATTATTCCTCATTTAGTGGATATTTTCAGAAAAAAGTGAAATTTTCAAAAATTCAGAAAATTGACTGAAAACGACTAAATAACAAGGAGTCATTGGGCGCATCGCTCTGGAACTGAAATCGGAATGCTCACTAATATTTTCCCTATCTGAAAGTCTGATAAACGCCAGAAAAATGACTAAGTCCAAAAAAAATTTTTTTTCAACTTTTTTCAATTTTACCCCCGTGGGATATATATTCTACACACACACATTTTTAACTCTCCTGGCGTACCCTCACACATATTATTCCCTCATTTAGTGGATATTTTCACAAAAAAGTGAAATTTTCAAAAATCCAAAAAATTGGCTGAAAACGACTAAATAACAAGGACTCATTGGGCGAATCGCTCTGGAACTGAAATCGGAATGCTGACTGACATTTCCCCTATCTGAAAGTCTGATAAACGCCAGAAAAATGACTAAGTCCAAAAAAAATTTTTTTTCAACTTTTTTCAATTTTCCCCCGTGGGATATATATTCTACCCACACACATTTGCAACTCTCCTGGGGTACCCTCACACATATTATTCCCTCATTTAGTGGATATTTTCACAAAAAAGTGAAATTTTCAAAAATCCAGAAAATTGGCTGAAAACGACTAAATAACAAGGACTCATTGGGAGAATCACTCTGGAACTGAAATCGGAATGCTCACTGACATTTCCCCTATCTGAAAGTCTGATAAACGCCAGAAAAATGACTAAGTCCAAAAAAAATTTTTTTTCAACTTTTTTCAATTTTACCCCCGTGGGATATATATTCTACCCACACACATTTGGAACTCTCCTGGGGTACCCTCACACATATTATTCCCTCATTTAGTGGATATTTTCACAAAAAAGTGAAATTTTCAAAAATCCAAAAAATTGGCTGAAAACGACTAAATAACAGGGACTCATTGGGCGAATCGCTCTGGAACTGAAATCGGAATGCTAACTGACATTTCCCCTATCTGAAAATCTGATAAACGTCAGAAAAATCACTAAGTCCAAAAAAAAATTTTTTTTAACTTTTTCAATTTTACCCCCCGTGGGATATATATTCTACCCACACACATTTGGAACTCTCCTGGGGTACCCTCACACATATTATTCCCTCATTTAGTGGATATTTTCACAAAAAAGTGAAATTTTCAAAAATCCAGAAAATTGGCTGAAAACGACTAAATATTAAGGACTCATTGGACGAATCGGTCTGGAACTGAAATCGGAACGCTCACTGACATTTCCCCTATCTGAAAGTCTGATAAACGCCGGAAAAATGACTAAGTCCAAAAAAAAATTTTTTTCAACTTTTTTCAATTTTACCCCCGTGGGATATATATTCTACCCACACACATTTGGAACTCTCCTGGGGTACCCTCACACATATTATTCCCTCATTTAGTGGATATTTTCACAAAAAAGTG
This sequence comes from Phyllobates terribilis, assembly GCF_046119375.1. Taxonomy (NCBI): domain Eukaryota; kingdom Metazoa; phylum Chordata; class Amphibia; order Anura; family Dendrobatidae; genus Phyllobates; species Phyllobates terribilis. Next base: position 9,761,470 of record NW_027362781.1, on the reverse strand, counting down.
AAATTTTCAAAAATCCAGAAAATTGGCTGAAAACGACTAAATAACAGGGACTCATTGGGCGAATCGCTCTGGAACTGAAATCGGAATGCTAACTGACATTTCCCCTATCTGAAAATCTGATAAACGTCAGAAAAATCACTAAGTCCAAAAAAAAATTTTTTTTAACTTTTTCAATTTTACCCCCCGTGGGATATATATTCTACCCACACACATTTGGAACTCTCCTGGGGTACCCTCACACATATTATTCCCTCATTTAGTGGATATTTTCACAAAAAAGTGAAATTTTCAAAAATCCAGAAAATTGGCTGAAAACGACTAAATATTAAGGACTCATTGGACGAATCGGTCTGGAACTGAAATCGGAACGCTCACTGACATTTCCCCTATCTGAAAGTCTGATAAACGCCGGAAAAATGACTAAGTCCAAAAAAAAATTTTTTTCAACTTTTTTCAATTTTACCCCCGTGGGATATATATTCTACCCACACACATTTGGAACTCTCCTGGGGTACCCTCACACATATTATTCCCTCATTTAGTGGATATTTTCACAAAAAAGTGAAATTTTCAAAAATCCAGAAAATTGGCTGAAAACGACTAAATATTAAGGACTCATTGGGCGAATCGGTCTGGAACTGAAATCGGAACGCTCACTGACATTTCCCCTATCTGAAAGTCTGATAAACGTCGGATAAATGACTAAGTCCAAAAAAAAATTTTTTTCAACTTTTTTCAATTTTACCCCCGTGGGATATATATTCTACACACACACATTTGGAACTCTCCTGGGGTACCCTCACACATATTATTCCCTCATTTAGTGGATATTTTCACAAAAAAGTGACATTTTCAAAAATCCAAAAAATTGGCTGAAAACGACTAAATAACAAGGACTCATTGGGCGAATCACTCTGGAACTGAAATCGGAACGCTCACTGACATTTCCCCTATCTGAAAGTCTGATAAACGTCGGATAAATGACTAAGTCCAAAAAAAAATTTTTTTCAACTTTTTTTCAATTTTACCCCCGTGGGATATATATTCTACACACACACATTTGGAACTCTCCTGGGGTACCCTCACACATATTATTCCTCATTTAGTGGATATTTTCAGAAAAAAGTGAAATTTTCAAAAATTCAGAAAATTGGCTGAAAACGACTAAATAACAAGGAGTCATTGGGCGCATCGCTCTGGAACTGAAATCGGAATGCTCACTAATATTTTCCCTATCTGAAAGTCTGATAAACGCCAGAAAAATGACTAAGTCCAAAAAAATTTTTTTTTCAACTTTTTTCAATTTTACCCCCGTGGGATATATATTCTACACACACACATTTGGAACTCTCCTGGGGTACCCTCACACATATTATTCCCTCATTTAGTGGATATTTTCCCAAAAAAGTGAAATTTTCAAACATCCAAAAAATTGGCTGAAAACGACTAAATAACAAGGACTCATTGGGCGAATCGCTCTGGAACTGAAATCGTAATGTTGACTGACATTTCCCCTATCTGAAAGTCTGATAAATGCCAGAAAAATGACTAAGTCCAAAAAAAATTTTTTTTCAACTTTTTTCAATTTTACCCCCGTGGGATATATATTCTACCCACACACATTTGGAACTCTCCTGGGGTACCCTCACACATATTATTCCCTCATTTAGTGGATATTTTCACAAAAAAGTGAAATTTTCAAAAATCCAAAAAATTGGCTGAAAACGACTAAATAACAAGGACTCATTGGGCGAATCGCTCTGGAACTGAAATCGGAATGCTCACTGACATTTCCCCTATCTGAAAATCTGATAAACGTCAGAAAAATCACTAAGTCCAAAAAAAAAATTTTTTTAACTTTTTCAATTTTACCCCCCGTGGGATATATATTCTACCCACTCACATTTGGAACTCTCCTGGGGTACCCTCACACATATTATTCCCTCATTTAGTGGATATTTTCACAAAAAAGTGAAATTTTCAAAAATCCAGAAAGTTGGCTGAAAACGACTAAATATTAAGGACTCATTGGGCGAATCGGTCTGGAACTGAAATCGGAACGCTCACTGACATTTCCCCTATCTGAAAGTATGATAAACGCCGGAAAAATGACTAAGTCCAAAAAAAATTTTTTTTCAACTTTTTCAATTTTACCCCCATGGGATGGGATACATATTCTTCCCACACACATTTGGAACTCTAATGGGGTACCCTCACACATATTATTCCCTCATTTAGTGGATATTTTCACAAAAAAGTGAAATTTTCAAAAATCCAGAAAATTGGCTGAAAACGACTAAATAACAAGGACTCATTGGGAGAATCACTCTGGAACTGAAATCGGAACGCTCACTGACATTTCCCCTATCTGAAAGTCTGATAAACGCCGGAAAAATGACTAAGTCCAAAAAAAATTTTTTTTCAACTTTTTTCAATTTTACCCCCGTGGGATATATATTCTACCCACACACATTTGCAACTCTCCTGGGGTACCCTCACACATATTATTCCCTCATTTAGTGGATATTTTCACAAAAAAGTGAAATTTTCAAAAATCCAGAAAATTGGCTGAAAACGACTAAATAACAAGGACTCATTGGGAGAATCACTCTGGAACTGAAATCGGAACGCTCACTGACATTTCCCCTATCTGAAAGTCTGATAAACGGCGGAAAAATGACTAAGTCCAAAAAAAATTTTTTTTCAACTTTTTTCAATTTTACCCCCGTGGGATATATATTCCACCCACACACATTTGGAACTCTCCTGGGGTACCCTCACACATATTATTCCCTCATTTAGTAAATATTTTCACAAAAAAGTGAAATTTTCAAAAATCCAGAAAATTGGCTGAAAACGACTAAATATTAAGGACTCATTGGGCGAATCGGTCTGGAACTGAAATCGGAATGCTCACTGACATTTCCCCTATCTGAAAGTCTGATAAACGCCAGAAAAATCACTAAGTCCAAAAAAAAAATTTTTTTAACTTTTTCAATTTTACCCCCCGTGGGATATATATTCTACCCACTCACATTTGGAACTCTCCTGGGGTACCCTCACACATATTATTCCCTCATTTAGTGGATATTTTCACAAAAAAGTGAAATTTTCAAAAATCCAGAAAGTTGGCTGAAAACGACTAAATATTAAGGACTCATTGGGCGAATCGGTCTGGAACTGAAATCGGAACGCTCACTGACATTTCCCCTATCTGAAAGTATGATAAACGCCGGAAAAATGACTAAGTCCAAAAAAAATTTTTTTCAACTTTTTCAATTTTACCCCCATGGGATGGGATACATATTCTTCCCACACACATTTGGAACTCTAATGGGGTACCCTCACACATATTATTCCCTCATTTAGTGGATATTTTCACAAAAAAGTGAAATTTTCAAAAATCCAGAAAATTGGCTGAAAACGACTAAATAACAGGGACTCATTGGGCGAATCGCTCTGGAACTGAAATCGGAATGCTAACTGACATTTCCCCTATCTGAAAATCTGATAAACGTCAGAAAAATCACTAAGTCCCAAAAAAAATTTTTTTTAACTTTTTCAATTTTACCCCCCGTGGGATATATATTCTACCCACACACATTTGGAACTCTCCTGGGGTACCCTCACACATATTATTCCCTCATTTAGTGGATATTTTCACAAAAAAGTGAAATTTTCAAAAATCCAGAAAATTGGCTGAAAACGACTAAATATTAAGGACTCATTGGACGAATCGGTCTGGAACTGAAATCGGAACGCTCACTGACATTTCCCCTATCTGAAAGTCTGATAAACGCCAGAAAAATGACTAAGTCCAAAAAAAAATTTTTTTCAACTTTTTTCAATTTTACCCCCGTGGGATATATATTCTACCCACACACATTTGGAACTCTCCTGGGGTACCCTCACACATATTATTCCCTCATTTAGTGGATATTTTCACAAAAAAGTGAAATTTTCAAAAATCCAGAAAATTGGCTGAAAACGACTAAATATTAAGGACTCATTGGGCGAATCGGTCTGGAACTGAAATCGGAACGCTCACTGACATTTCCCCTATCTGAAAGTCTGATAAACGTCGGATAAATGACTAAGTCCAAAAAAAAATTTTTTTCAACTTTTTTCAATTTTACCCCCGTGGGATATATATTCTACACACACACATTTGGAACTCTCCTGGGGTACCCTCACACATATTATTCCCTCATTTAGTGGATATTTTCACAAAAAAGTGACATTTTCAAAAATCCAAAAAATTGGCTGAAAACGACTAAATAACAAGGACTCATTGGGCGAATCACTCTGGAACTGAAATCGGAACGCTCACTGACATTTCCCCTATCTGAAAGTCTGATAAACGTCGGATAAATGACTAAGTCCAAAAAAAAATTTTTTTCAACTTTTTTCAATTTTACCCCCGTGGGATATATATTCTACACACACACATTTGGAACTCTCCTGGGGTACCCTCACACATATTATTCCTCATTTAGTGGATATTTTCAGAAAAAAGTGAAATTTTCAAAAATTCAGAAAATTGGCTGAAAACGACTAAATAACAAGGAGTCATTGGGCGCATCGCTCTGGAACTGAAATCGTAATGTTGACTGACATTTCCCCTATCTGAAAGTCTGATAAATGCCAGAAAAATGACTAAGTCCAAAAAAAATTTTTTTTCAACTTTTTTCAATTTTACCCCCGTGGGATATATATTCTACCCACACACATTTGGAACTCTCCTGGGGTACCCTCACACATATTATTCCCTCATTTAGTGGATATTTTCACAAAAAAGTGAAATTTTCAAAAATCCAAAAAATTGGCTGAAAACGACTAAATAACAAGGACTCATTGGGCGAATCGCTCTGGAACTGAAATCGGAATGCTCACTGACATTTCCCCTATCTGAAAATCTGATAAACGTCAGAAAAATCACTAAGTCCAAAAAAAAAATTTTTTTAACTTTTTCAATTTTACCCCCCGTGGGATATATATTCTACCCACTCACATTTGGAACTCTCCTGGGGTACCCTCACACATATTATTCCCTCATTTAGTGGATATTTTCACAAAAAAGTGAAATTTTCAAAAATCCAGAAAGTTGGCTGAAAACGACTAAATATTAAGGACTCATTGGGCGAATCGGTCTGGAACTGAAATCGGAACGCTCACTGACATTTCCCCTATCTGAAAGTATGATAAACGCCGGAAAAATGACTAAGTCCAAAAAAAATTTTTTTTCAACTTTTTCAATTTTACCCCCATGGGATGGGATACATATTCTTCCCACACACATTTGGAACTCTAATGGGGTACCCTCACACATATTATTCCCTCATTTAGTGGATATTTTCACAAAAAAGTGAAATTTTCAAAAATCCAGAAAATTGGCTGAAAACGACTAAATAACAAGGACTCATTGGGAGAATCACTCTGGAACTGAAATCGGAACGCTCACTGACATTTCCCCTATCTGAAAGTCTGATAAACGCCGGAAAAATGACTAAGTCCAAAAAAAATTTTTTTTCAACTTTTTTCAATTTTACCCCCGTGGGATATATATTCTACCCACACACATTTGCAACTCTCCTGGGGTACCCTCACACATATTATTCCCTCATTTAGTGGATATTTTCACAAAAAAGTGAAATTTTCAAAAATCCAGAAAATTGGCTGAAAACGACTAAATAACAAGGACTCATTGGGAGAATCACTCTGGAACTGAAATCGGAACGCTCACTGACATTTCCCCTATCTGAAAGTCTGATAAACGGCGGAAAAATGACTAAGTCCAAAAAAAATTTTTTTTCAACTTTTTTCAATTTTACCCCCGTGGGATATATATTCCACCCACACACAATTGGAACTCTCCTGGGGTACCCTCACACATATTATTCCCTCATTTAGTGAATATTTTCACAAAAAAGTGAAATTTTCAAAAATCCAGAAAATTGGCTGAAAACGACTAAATATTAAGGACTCATTGGGCGAATCGGTCTGGAACTGAAATCGGAATGCTCACTGACATTTCCCCTATCTGAAAGTCTGATAAACGCCAGAAAAATCACTAAGTCCAAAAAAAAAATTTTTTTAACTTTTTCAATTTTACCCCCCGTGGGATATATATTCTACCCACTCACATTTGGAACTCTCCTGGGGTACCCTCACACATATTATTCCCTCATTTAGTGGATATTTTCACAAAAAAGTGAAATTTTCAAAAATCCAGAAAGTTGGCTGAAAACGACTAAATATTAAGGACTCATTGGGCGAATCGGTCTGGAACTGAAATCGGAACGCTCACTGACATTTCCCCTATCTGAAAGTATGATAAACGCCGGAAAAATGACTAAGTCCAAAAAAAATTTTTTTCAACTTTTTCAATTTTACCCCCATGGGATGGGATACATATTCTTCCCACACACATTTGGAACTCTAATGGGGTACCCTCACACATATTATTCCCTCATTTAGTGGATATTTTCACAAAAAAGTGAAATTTTCAAAAATCCAGAAAATTGGCTGAAAACGACTAAATAACAAGGACTCATTGGGAGAATCACTCTGGAACTGAAATCGGAACGCTCACTGACATTTCCCCTATCTGAAAGTCTGATAAACGCCGGAAAAATGACTAAGTCCAAAAAAAATTTTTTTTCAACTTTTTTCAATTTTACCCCCGTGGGATATATATTCTACCCACACACATTTGGAACTCTCCTGGGGTACCCTCACACATATTATTCCCTCATTTAGTGGATATTTTCACAAAAAAGTGAAATTTTCAAAAATCCAGAAAATTGGCTGAAAACGACTAAATAACAAGGACTCATTGGGAGAATCACTCTGGAACTGAAATCGGAACGCTCACTGACATTTCCCCTATCTGAAAGTCTGATAAACGCCGGAAAAATGACTAAGTCCAAAAAAAATTTTTTTTCAACTTTTTTCAATTTTACCCCCGTGGGATATATATTCTACCCACACACATTTGGAACTCTCCTGGGGTACCCTCACACATATTATTCCCTCATTTAGTGGATATTTTCACAAAAAAGTGAAATTTTCAAAAATCCAAAAAATTGGCTGAAAACGACTAAATAACAAGGACTCATTGGGCGAATCGCTCTGGAACTGAAATCGGAATGCTCACTGACATTTCCCCTATCTGAAAATCTGATAAACGTCAGAAAAATCACTAAGTCCAAAAAAAAAATTTTTTTAACTTTTTCAATTTTACCCCCCGTGGGATATATATTCTACCCACACACATTTGGAACTCTCCTGGGGTACCCTCACACATATTATTCCCTCATTTAGTGGATATTTTCACAAAAAAGTGAAATTTTCAAAAATCCAGAAAGTTGGCTGAAAACGACTAAATATTAAGAACTCATTGGGCGAATCGGTCTGGAACTGAAATCGGAACGCTCACTGACATTTCCCCTATCTGAAAGTCTGATAAACGCCGGAAAAATGACTAAGTCCAAAAAAAATTTTTTTTCAACTTTTTCAATTTTACCCCCATGGGATGGGATACATATTCTTCCCACACACATTTGGAACTCTAATGGGGTACCCTCACACATATTATTCCCTCATTTAGTGGATATTTTCACAAAAAAGTGAAATTTTCAAAAATCCAAAAAATTGGCTGAAAACGACTAAATAACAAGGACTCATTGGGCGAATCGCTCTGGAACTGAAATCGGAATGCTGACTGACATTTCCCCTATCTGAAAGTCCGATAAACGTCGGATAAATGACTAAGTCCAAAAAAAAATTTTTTTCAACTTTTATCAATTTTACCCCCGTCGGATATATATTCTACCGACACACATTTGGAACTCTCCTGGGGTACCCTCACACATATTATTCCCTCATTTAGTGGATATTTTCACAAAAAAGTGAAATTTTCAAAAATCCAGAAAATTGGCTGAAAACGACTAAATATCAAGGACTCATTGGGCGAATCGCACTGGAACTGAAATCGGAATGCTCACTGACATTTCCCCTATCTGAAAGTCTGATAAACGGCGGAAAAATGACTAAGTCCAAAAAAAATTTTTTTTCAACTTTTTTTCAATTTTACCCCCGTGGGATATATATTCTACCCACACACATTTGGAACTCTCCTGGGGTACCCTCACACATATTATTCCCTCATTTAGTGAATATTTTCACAAAAAAGTGAAATTTTCAAAAATCCAGAAAATTGGCTGAAAACGACTAAATATTAAGGACTCATTGGGCGAATCGGTCTGGAACTGAAATCGGAATGCTCACTGACATTTCCCCTATCTGAAAGTCTGATAAACGCCAGAAAAATGACTAAGTCCAAAAAAAGTTTTTTTCAACTTTTTTCAATTTTACCCCCGTGGGATATAAATTCTACCCACACACATTTGCAACTCTCCTGGGGTACCCTCACACATATTATTCCCTCATTTAGTGGATATTTTCACAAAAAAGGGAAATTTTCAAAAATCCAGAAAATTGGCTGAAAACGACTAAATAACAAGGACTCATTGGGAGAATCACTCTGGAACTGAAATCGGAACGCTCACTGACATTTCCCCTATCTGAAAGTCTGATAAACGCCGGAAAAATGACTAAGTCCAAAAAAAATTTTTTTTCAACTTTTTTCAATTTTACCCCGTGGGATATATATTCTACCCACACACATTTGGAACTCTCCTGGGGTACCCTCACACATATTATTCCCTCATTTAGTGGATATTTTCACAAAAAAGTGAAATTTTCAAAAATCCAAAAAATTGGCTGAAAACGACTAAATAACAAGGACTCATTGGGCGAATCGCTCTGGAACTGAAATCGGAATGCTCACTGACATTTCCCCTATCTGAAAATCTGATAAACGTCAGAAAAATCACTAAGTCCAAAAAAAAATTTTTTTTAACTTTTTCAATTTTACCCCCCGTGGGATATATATTCTACCCACACACATTTGGAACTCTCCTGGGGTACCCTCACACATATTATTCCCTCATTTTGTGGATATTTTCACAAAAAAGTGAAATTTTCAAAAATCCAGAAAGTTGGCTGAAAACGACTAAATATTAAGGACTCATTGGGCGAATCGGTCTGGAACTGAAATCGGAACGCTCACTGACATTTCCCCTATCTGAAAGTCTGATAAACGCCGGAAAAATGACTAAGTCCAAAAAAAAATTTATTTCAACTTTTTCAATTTTACCCCCATGGGATACATATTCTTCCCACACACATTTGGAACTCTCCTTGGGTACCCTCACACATATTATTCCCTCATTTAGTGGATATTTTCACAAAAAAGTGAAATTTTCAAAAATCCAAAAAATTGGCTGAAAACGACTAAATAACAAGGACTCATTGGGCGAATCGCTCTGGAACTGAAATCGGAATGCTGACTGACATTTCCCCTATCTGAAAGTCCGATAAACGTCGGATAAATGACTAAGTCCAAAAAAAAATTTTTTTCAACTTTTATCAATTTTACCCCCGTCGGATATATATTCTACCCACACACATTTGGAACTCTCCTGGGGTACCCTCACACATATTATTCCTCATTTAGTGGATATTTTCAGAAAAAAGTGAAATTTTCAAAAATTCAGAAAATTGGCTGAAAACGACTAAATAACAAGGAGTCATTGGGAGCATCGCTCTGGAACTGAAATCGGAATGCTCACTAATATTTTCCCTATCTGAAAGTCTGATAAACGCCGGAAAAATGACTAAGTCCAAAAAAAATTTTTTTTCAACTTTTTTCAATTTTACCCCCGTGGGATATATATTCTACCCACACACATTTGGAACTCTCCTGGGGTACCCTCACACATATTATTCCCTCATTTAGTGGATATTTTCACAAAAAAGTGAAATTTTCAAAAATCCAAAAAATTGGCTGAAAACGACTAAATAACAAGGACTCATTGGGCGAATCGCTCTGGAACTGAAATCGGAATGCTCACTGACATTTCCCCTATCTGAAAATCTGCTAAACGTCAGAAAAATCACTAAGTCCCAAAAAAAAATTTTTTTCAACTTTTTCAATTTTACCCCCCGTGGGATATATATTCTACCCACACACATTTGGAACTCTCCTGGGGTACCCTCACACATATTATTCCCTCATTTAGTGGATATTTTCACAAAAAAGTGAAATTTTCAAAAATCCAGAAAGTTGGCTGAAAACGACTAAATATTAAGGACTCATTGGGCGAATCGGTCTGGAACTGAAATCGGAACGCTCACTGACATTTCCCCTATCTGAAAGTCTGATAAACGCCGGAAAAATGACTAAGTCCAAAAAAAATTTTTTTTCAACTTTTTCAATTTTACCCCCATGGGATGGGATACATATTCTTCCCACACACATTTGGAACTCTAATGGGGTACCCTCACACATATTATTCCCTCATTTAGTGGATATTTTCACAAAAAAGTGAAATTTTCAAAAATCCAAAAAATTGGCTGAAAACGACTAAATAACAAGGACTCATTGGGCGAATCGCTCTGGAACTGAAATCGGAATGCTCACTGACATTTCCCCTATCTGAAAATCTGATAAACGTCAGAAAAATCACTAAGTCCAAAAAAAAATTTTTTTTAACTTTTTCAATTTTACCCCCCGTGGGATATATATTCTACCCACACACATTTGGAACTCTCCTGGGGTACCCTCACACATATTATTCCCTCATTTTGTGGATATTTTCACAAAAAAGTGAAATTTTCAAAAATCCAGAAAGTTGGCTGAAAACGACTAAATATTAAGGACTCATTGGGCGAATCGGTCTGGAACTGAAATCGGAACGCTCACTGACATTTCCCCTATCTGAAAGTCTGATAAACGCCGGAAAAATGACTAAGTCCAAAAAAAAATTTTTTTCAACTTTTTCAATTTTACCCCCATGGGATGGGATACATATTCTTCCCACACACATTTGGAACTCTAATGGGGTACCCTCACACATATTATTCCCTCATTTAGTGGATATTTTCACAAAAAAGTGAAATTTTCAGAAATCCAAAAAATTGGCTGAAAACGACTAAATAACAAGGACTCATTGGGCGAATCGCTCTGGAACTGAAATCGGAAAGCTGACTGACATTTCCCCTATCTGAAAGTCTGATAAACGTCGGATAAATGACTAAGTCCAAAAAAAAATTTTTTTCAACTTTTTTCAATTTTACCCCCGTGGGATATATATTCTACACACACACATTTGGAACTCTCCTGGGGTAGCCTCACACATATTATTCCTCATTTAGTGGATATTTTCAGAAAAAAGTGAAATTTTCAAAAATTCAGAAAATTGGCTGAAAACGACTAAATATTAAGGACTCATTGGGCGAATCGGTCTGGAACTGAAATCGGAACGCTCACTGACATTTCCCCTATCTGAAAGTCTGATAAACGCCGGAAAAATGACTAAGTCCAAAAAAAAATTTTTTTCAACTTTTTCAATTTTACCCCCATGGGATACATATTCTTCCCACACACATTTGGAACTCTCCTTGGGTACCCTCACACATATTATTCCCTCATTTAGTGGATATTTTCACAAAAAAGTGAAATTTTCAAAAATCCAATAAATTGGCTGAAAACGACTAAATAACAAGGACTCATTGGGCGAATCGCTCTGGAACTGAAATCGGAATGCTGACTGACATTTCCCCTATCTGAAAGTCCGATAAACGTCGGATAAATGACTAAGTCCAAAAAAAAATTTTTTTCAACTTTTATCAATTTTACCCCCGTCGGATATATATTCTACCCACACACATTTGGAACTCTCCTGGGGTACCCTCACACATATTATTCCTCATTTAGTGGATATTTTCAGAAAAAAGTGAAATTTTCAAAAATTCAGAAAATTGGCTGAAAACGACTAAATAACAAGGACTCATTTGGAGAATCACTCTGGAACTGAAATCGAAATGCTCACTGACATTTCCCCTATCTGAAAGTCTGATAAACGCCGGAAAAATGACTAAGTCCAAAAATAATTTTTTTTCAACTTTTTTCAATTTTACCCCCGTGGGATATATATTCTACACACACACATTTGGAACTCTCCTGGGGTACCCTCACACATATTATTCCCTCATTTAGTGGATATTTTCACAAAAAAGTGAAATTTTCAAAAATCCAAAAAATTGGCTGCAAACGACTAAATATCAGCGACTCATTGGGCGAATCGCTCTGGAACTGAAATCGGAACGCTCACTGACATTTCCCCTATCTGAAAGTCTGATAAACGCCGGAAAAATGACTAAGTCAAAAAAAAATTTTTTTTCAACTTTTTTCAATTTTACCCCCGTGGGATATATATTCTACCCACACACATTTGGAACTCTCCTGGGGTACCCTCACACATATTATTCCCTCATTTAGTGGATATTTTCACAAAAAAGTGAAATTTTCAAAAATCCAAAAAATTGGCTGAAAACTGCTAAATAACAAGGACTCATTGGGCGAATCGCTCTGGAACTGAAATCGGAATGCTCACTGACATTTCCCCTATCTGAAAATCTGATAAACGTCAGAAAAATCACTAAGTCCCAAAAAAATTTTTTTTTAACTTTTTCAATTTTTCCCCCGTGGGATATATATTCTACCCACACACATTTGGACTCTCCTGGGGTACCCTCACACATATTATTCCCTCATTTAGTGGATATTTTCACAAAAAAGTGAAATTTTCAAAAATCCAGAAAATTGGCTGAAAACAACTAAATAACAAGGACTCATTGGGAGAATCACTCTGGAACTGAAATCGGAATGCTCACTGACATTTCCCCTATCTGAAAGTCTGATAAACGCCGGAAAAATGACTAAGTCCAAAAAAAAATTTTTTTTCAACTTTTTTCAATTTTACCCCCGTGGGATATATATTCTACCCACACACATTTGGAACTCTCCTGGGGTACCCTCACACATATTATTCCCTCATTTAGTGGATATTTTCACAAAAAAGTGAAATTTTCAAAAATCCAAAAAATTGGCTGAAAACGAATAAATAACAAGGACTCATTGGGCGAATCGCTCTGGAACTGAAATCGGAATGCTCACTGACATTTCCCCTATCTGAAAATCTGATAAACGTCAGAAAAATCACTAAGTCCAAAAAAAAATATTTTTTAACTTTTTCAATTTTACCCCCCGTGGGATATATATTCTACCCACACACATTTGGAACTCTCCTGGGGTACCCTCACACATATTATTCCCTCATTTAGTGGATATTTTCACAAAAAAGTGACATTTTCAAAAATCCAGAAAATTGGCTGAAAACGACTAAATATTAAGGACTCATTGGGCGAATCGGTCTGGAACTGAAATCGGAACGCTCACTGATATTTCCCCTATCTGAAAGTCTGATAAACGCCGGAAAAATGACTAAGTCCAAAAAAAAATTTTTTTCAACTTTTTCAATTTTACCCCCATGGTATACATATTCTTCCCACACACATTTGGAATTCTCCTGGGGTACCCTCACACATATTATTCCCTCATTTAGTGGATATTTTCACAAAAAAGTGAAATTTTCAAAAATCCAAAAAATTGGCTGAAAACGACTAAATAACAAGGACTCATTGGGCGAATCACTCTGGAACTGAAATCGGAATGCTGACTGACATTTCCCCTATCTGAAAGTCTGATAAACGCCAGAAAAATGACTAAGTCCAAAAAAAATTTTTTTCAACTTTTTTCAATTTTACCCCCGTGGGATATATATTCTACCCACACACATTTGCAACTCTCCTGGGGTACCCTCACACATATTATTCCCTCATTTAGTGGATATTTTCACAAAAAAGTGAAATTTTCAAAAATCCAAAAAATTGGCTGAAAACGACTAAATAACAAGGACTCATTGGGCGAATCACTCTGGAACTGAAATCGGAATGCTGACTGACATTTCCCCTATCTGAAAGTCTGATAAACGCCAGAAAAATGACTAAGTCCAAAAAAAATTTTTTTCAACTTTTTTCAATTTTACCCCCGTGGGATATATATTCTACCCACACACATTTGCAACTCTCCTGGGGTACCCTCACACATATTATTCCCTCATTTAGTGGATATTTTCACAAAAAAGTGAAATTTTCAAAAATCCAAAAAATTGGCTGAAAACGACTAAATAACAAGGACTCATTGGTCGAATCGCTCTGGAACTGAAATCGGAATGCTGACTGACATTTCCCCTATCTGAAAGTCTGATAAACGTCGGATAAATGACTAAGTCCAAAAAAAAATTTTTTTCAACTTTTTTCAATTTTACCCCCGTGGGATATATATTCTACACACACACATTTGGAACTCTCCTGGGGTACCCTCACACATATTATTCCTCATTTAGTGGATATTTTCAGAAAAAAGTGAAATTTTCAAAAATTCAGAAAATTGACTGAAAACGACTAAATAACAAGGAGTCATTGGGCGCATCGCTCTGGAACTGAAATCGGAATGCTCACTAATATTTTCCCTATCTGAAAGTCTGATAAACGCCAGAAAAATGACTAAGTCCAAAAAAAATTTTTTTTCAACTTTTTTCAATTTTACCCCCGTGGGATATATATTCTACACACACACATTTTTAACTCTCCTGGGGTACCCTCACACATATTATTCCCTCATTTAGTGGATATTTTCACAAAAAAGTGAAATTTTCAAAAATCCAAAAAATTGGCTGAAAACGACTAAATAACAAGGACTCATTGGGCGAATCGCTCTGGAACTGAAATCGGAATGCTGACTGACATTTCCCCTATCTGAAAGTCTGATAAACGCCAGAAAAATGACTAAGTCCAAAAAAAATTTTTTTTCAACTTTTTTCAATTTTCCCCCGTGGGATATATATTCTACCCACACACATTTGCAACTCTCCTGGGGTACCCTCACACATATTATTCCCTCATTTAGTGGATATTTTCACAAAAAAGTGAAATTTTCAAAAATCCAGAAAATTGGCTGAAAACGACTAAATAACAAGGACTCATTGGGAGAATCACTCTGGAACTGAAATCGGAATGCTCACTGACATTTCCCCTATCTGAAAGTCTGATAAACGCCAGAAAAATGACTAAGTCCAAAAAAAATTTTTTTTCAACTTTTTTCAATTTTACCCCCGTGGGATATATATTCTACCCACACACATTTGGAACTCTCCTGGGGTACCCTCACACATATTATTCCCTCATTTAGTGGATATTTTCACAAAAAAGTGAAATTTTCAAAAATCCAAAAAATTGGCTGAAAACGACTAAATAACAGGGACTCATTGGGCGAATCGCTCTGGAACTGAAATCGGAATGCTAACTGACATTTCCCCTATCTGAAAATCTGATAAACGTCAGAAAAATCACTAAGTCCAAAAAAAAATTTTTTTTAACTTTTTCAATTTTACCCCCCGTGGGATATATATTCTACCCACACACATTTGGAACTCTCCTGGGGTACCCTCACACATATTATTCCCTCATTTAGTGGATATTTTCACAAAAAAGTGAAATTTTCAAAAATCCAGAAAATTGGCTGAAAACGACTAAATATTAAGGACTCATTGGACGAATCGGTCTGGAACTGAAATCGGAACGCTCACTGACATTTCCCCTATCTGAAAGTCTGATAAACGCCGGAAAAATGACTAAGTCCAAAAAAAAATTTTTTTCAACTTTTTTCAATTTTACCCCCGTGGGATATATATTCTACCCACACACATTTGGAACTCTCCTGGGGTACCCTCACACATATTATTCCCTCATTTAGTGGATATTTTCACAAAAAAGTGAAATTTTCAAAAATCCAGAAAATTGGCTGAAAACGACTAAATAACAGGGACTCATTGGGCGAATCGCTCTGGAACTGAAATCGGAATGCTAACTGACATTTCCCCTATCTGAAAATCTGATAAACGTCAGAAAAATCACTAAGTCCAAAAAAAAATTTTTTTTAACTTTTTCAATTTTACCCCCCGTGGGATATATATTCTACCCACACACATTTGGAACTCTCCTGGGGTACCCTCACACATATTATTCCCTCATTTAGTGGATATTTTCACAAAAAAGTGAAATTTTCAAAAATCCAGAAAATTGGCTGAAAACGACTAAATATTAAGGACTCATTGGGCGAATCGGTCTGGAACTGAAATCGGAACGCTCACTGACATTTCCCCTATCTGAAAGTCTGATAAACGTCGGATAAATGACTAAGTCCAAAAAAAAATTTTTTTCAACTTTTTTCAATTTTACCCCCGTGGGATATATATTCTACACACACACATTTGGAACTCTCCTGGGGTACCCTCACACATATTATTCCCTCATTTAGTGGATATTTTCACAAAAAAGTGACATTTTCAAAAATCCAAAAAATTGGCTGAAAACGACTAAATAACAAGGACTCATTGGGCGAATCACTCTGGAACTGAAATCGGAACGCTCACTGACATTTCCCCTATCTGAAAGTCTGATAAACGTCGGATAAATGACTAAGTCCAAAAAAAAATTTTTTTCAACTTTTTTCAATTTTACCCCCGTGGGATATATATTCTACACACACACATTTGGAACTCTCCTGGGGTACCCTCACACATATTATTCCTCATTTAGTGGATATTTTCAGAAAAAAGTGAAATTTTCAAAAATTCAGAAAATTGGCTGAAAACGACTAAATAACAAGGAGTCATTGGGCGCATCGCTCTGGAACTGAAATCGGAATGCTCACTAATATTTTCCCTATCTGAAAGTCTGATAAACGCCAGAAAAATGACTAAGTCCAAAAAAATTTTTTTTTCAACTTTTTTCAATTTTACCCCCGTGGGATATATATTCTACACACACACATTTGGAACTCTCCTGGGGTACCCTCACACATATTATTCCCTCATTTAGTGGATATTTTCCCAAAAAAGTGAAATTTTCAAACATCCAAAAAATTGGCTGAAAACGACTAAATAACAAGGACTCATTGGGCGAATCGCTCTGGAACTGAAATCGTAATGTTGACTGACATTTCCCCTATCTGAAAGTCTGATAAATGCCAGAAAAATGACTAAGTCCAAAAAAAATTTTTTTTCAACTTTTTTCAATTTTACCCCCGTGGGATATATATTCTACCCACACACATTTGGAACTCTCCTGGGGTACCCTCACACATATTATTCCCTCATTTAGTGGATATTTTCACAAAAAAGTGAAATTTTCAAAAATCCAAAAAATTGGCTGAAAACGACTAAATAACAAGGACTCATTGGGCGAATCGCTCTGGAACTGAAATCGGAATGCTCACTGACATTTCCCCTATCTGAAAATCTGATAAACGTCAGAAAAATCACTAAGTCCAAAAAAAAAATTTTTTTAACTTTTTCAATTTTACCCCCCGTGGGATATATATTCTACCCACTCACATTTGGAACTCTCCTGGGGTACCCTCACACATATTATTCCCTCATTTAGTGGATATTTTCACAAAAAAGTGAAATTTTCAAAAATCCAGAAAGTTGGCTGAAAACGACTAAATATTAAGGACACATTGGGCGAATCGGTCTGGAACTGAAATCGGAACGCTCACTGACATTTCCCCTATCTGAAAGTATGATAAACGCCGGAAAAATGACTAAGTCCAAAAAAAATTTTTTTTCAACTTTTTCAATTTTACCCCCATGGGATGGGATACATATTCTTCCCACACACATTTGGAACTCTAATGGGGTACCCTCACACATATTATTCCCTCATTTAGTGGATATTTTCACAAAAAAGTGAAATTTTCAAAAATCCAGAAAATTGGCTGAAAACGACTAAATAACAAGGACTCATTGGGAGAATCACTCTGGAACTGAAATCGGAACGCTCACTGACATTTCCCTATCTGAAAGTCTGATAAACGCCGGAAAAATGACTAAGTCCAAAAAAAATTTTTTTTCAACTTTTTTCAATTTTACCCCCGTGGGATATATATTCTACCCACACACATTTGCAACTCTCCTGGGGTACCCTCACACATCATTCCCTCATTTAGTGGATATTTTCACAAAAAAGTGAAATTTTCAAAAATCCAGAAAATTGGCTGAAAACGACTAAATAACAAGGACTCATTGGGAGAATCACTCTGGAACTGAAATCGGAACGCTCACTGACATTTCCCCTATCTGAAAGTCTGATAAACGGCGGAAAAATGACTAAGTCCAAAAAAAATTTTTTTTCAACTTTTTTCAATTTTACCCCCGTGGGATATATATTCCACCCACACACATTTGGAACTCTCCTGGGGTACCCTCACACATATTATTCCCTCATTTAGTGAATATTTTCACAAAAAAGTGAAATTTTCAAAAATCCAGAAAATTGGCTGAAAACGACTAAATATTAAGGACTCATTGGGCGAATCGGTCTGGAACTGAAATCGGAATGCTCACTGACATTTCCCCTATCTGAAAGTCTGATAAACGCCAGAAAAATCACTAAGTCCAAAAAAAAATTTTTTTTAACTTTTTCAATTTTACCCCCCGTGGGATATATATTCTACCCACTCACATTTGGAACTCTCCTGGGGTACCCTCACACATATTATTCCCTCATTTAGTGGATATTTTCACAAAAAAGTGAAATTTTCAAAAATCCAGAAAGTTGGCTGAAAACGACTAAATATTAAGGACTCATTGGGCGAATCGGTCTGGAACTGAAATCGGAACGCTCACTGACATTTCCCCTATCTGAAAGTATGATAAACGCCGGAAAAATGACTAAGTCAAAAAAAAATTTTTTTCAACTTTTTCAATTTTACCCCCATGGGATGGGATACATATTCTTCCCACACACATTTGGAACTCTAATGGGGTACCCTCACACATATTATTCCCTCATTTAGTGGATATTTTCACAAAAAAGTGAAATTTTCAAAAATCCAGAAAATTGGCTGAAAACGACTAAATAACAAGGACTCATTGGGAGAATCACTCTGGAACTGAAATCGGAACGCTCACTGACATTTCCCCTATCTGAAAGTCTGATAAACGCCGGAAAAATGACTAAGTCCAAAAAAAATTTTTTTTCAACTTTTTTCAATTTTACCCCCGTGGGATATATATTCTACCCACACACATTTGCAACTCTCCTGGGGTACCCTCACACATATTATTCCCTCATTTAGTGGATATTTTCACAAAAAAGTGAAATTTTCAAAAATCCAGAAAATTGGCTGAAAACGACTAAATAACAAGGACTCATTGGGAGAATCACTCTGGAACTGAAATCGGAACGCTCACTGACATTTCCCCTATCTGAAAGTCTGATAAACGGCGGAAAAATGACTAAGTCCAAAAAAAATTTTTTTTCAACTTTTTTCAATTTTACCCCCATGGGATATATATTCTACCCACACACATTTGGAACTCTCCTGGGGTACCCTCACACATATTATTCCCTCATTTAGTGAATATTTTCACAAAAAAGTGAAATTTTCAAAAATCCAGAAAATTGGCTGAAAACGACTAAATATTAAGGACTCATTGGGCGAATCGGTCTGGAACTGAAATCGGAATGCTCACTGACATTTCCCCTATCTGAAAGTCTGATAAACGCCAGAAAAATGACTAAGTCCAAAAAAAGTTTTTTTCAACTTTTTTCAATTTTACCCCCGTGGGATATAAATTCTACCCACACACATTTGCAACTCTCCTGGGGTACCCTCACACATATTATTCCCTCATTTAGTGGATATTTTCACAAAAAAGGGAAATTTTCAAAAATCCAGAAAATTGGCTGAAAACGACTAAATAACAAGGACTCATTGGGAGAATCACTCTGGAACTGAAATCGGAACGCTCACTGACATTTCCCCTATCTGAAATTCTGATAAACGCCGGAAAAATGACTAAGTCCAAAAAAAATTTTTTTTCAACTTTTTTCAATTTTACCCCCATGGGATGGGATACATATTCTTCCCACACACATTTGGAACTCTAATGGGGTACCCTCACACATATTATTCCCTCATTTAGTGGATATTTTCACAAAAAAGTGAAATTTTCAAAAATCCAGAAAATTGGCTGAAAACGACTAAATAACAAGGACTCATTGGGAGAATCACTCTGGAACTGAAATCGGAACGCTCACTGACATTTCCCCTATCTGAAAGTCTGATAAACGCCGGAAAAATGACTAAGTCCAAAAAAAATTTTTTTTCAACTTTTTTCAATTTTACCCCCGTGGGATATATATTCTACCCACACACATTTGGAACTCTCCTGGGGTACCCTCACACATATTATTCCCTCATTTAGTGGATATTTTCACAAAAAAGTGAAATTTTCAAAAATCCAAAAAATTGGCTGAAAACGACTAAATAACAAGGACTCATTGGGCGAATCGCTCTGGAACTGAAATCGGAATGCTCACTGACATTTCCCCTATCTGAAAATCTGATAAACGTCAGAAAAATCACTAAGTCCAAAAAAAAAATTTTTTTAACTTTTTCAATTTTACCCCCCGTGGGATATATATTCTACCCACACACATTTGGAACTCTCCTGGGGTACCCTCACACATATTATTCCCTCATTTAGTGGATATTTTCACAAAAAAGTGAAATTTTCAAAAATCCAGAAAGTTGGCTGAAAACGACTAAATATTAAGAACTCATTGGGCGAATCGGTCTGGAACTGAAATCGGAACGCTCACTGACATTTCCCCTATCTGAAAGTCTGATAAACGCCGGAAAAATGACTAAGTCCAAAAAAAATTTTTTTTCAACTTTTTCAATTTTACCCCCATGGGATGGGATACATATTCTTCCCACACACATTTGGAACTCTAATGGGGTACCCTCACACATATTATTCCCTCATTTAGTGGATATTTTCACAAAAAAGTGAAATTTTCAAAAATCCAAAAAATTGGCTGAAAACGACTAAATAACAAGGACTCATTGGGCGAATCGCTCTGGAACTGAAATCGGAATGCTGACTGACATTTCCCCTATCTGAAAGTCCGATAAACGTCGGATAAATGACTAAGTCCAAAAAAAAATTTTTTTCAACTTTTATCAATTTTACCCCCGTCGGATATATATTCTACCGACACACATTTGGAACTCTCCTGGGGTACCCTCACACATATTATTCCCTCATTTAGTGGATATTTTCACAAAAAAGTGAAATTTTCAAAAATCCAGAAAATTGGCTGAAAACGACTAAATATCAAGGACTCATTGGGCGAATCGCACTGGAACTGAAATCGGAATGCTCACTGACATTTCCCCTATCTGAAAGTCTGATAAACGCCGGAAAAATGACTAAGTCCAAAAAAAATTTTTTTCAACTTTTTTCAATTTTACCCCCGTGGGATATATATTCTACCCACACACATTTGCAACTCTCCTGGGGTACCCTCACACATATTATTCCCTCATTTAGTGGATATTTTCACAAAAAAGTGAAATTTTCAAAAATCCAGAAAATTGGCTGAAAACGACTAAATAACAAGGGCTCATTGGGAGAATCACTCTGGAACTGAAATCGGAACGCTCACTGACATTTCCCCTATCTGAAAGTCTGATAAACGGCGGAAAAATGACTAAGTCCAAAAAAAATTTTTTTTCAACTTTTTTCAATTTTACCCCCGTGGGATATATATTCTACCCACACACATTTGGAACTCTCCTGGGGTACCCTCACACATATTATTCCCTCATTTAGTGAATATTTTCACAAAAAAGTGAAATTTTCAAAAATCCAGAAAATTGGCTGAAAACGACTAAATATTAAGGACTCATTGGGCGAATCGGTCTGGAACTGAAATCGGAATGCTCACTGACATTTCCCCTATCTGAAAGTCTGATAAACGCCAGAAAAATGACTAAGTCCAAAAAAAGTTTTTTTCAACTTTTTTCAATTTTACCCCCGTGGGATATAAATTCTACCCACACACATTTGCAACTCTCCTGGGGTACCCTCACACATATTATTCCCTCATTTAGTGGATATTTTCACAAAAAAGGGAAATTTTCAAAAATCCAGAAAATTGGCTGAAAACGACTAAATAACAAGGACTCATTGGGAGAATCACTCTGGAACTGAAATCGGAACGCTCACTGACATTTCCCCTATCTGAAAGTCTGATAAACGCCGGAAAAATGACTAAGTCCAAAAAAAATTTTTTTTCAACTTTTTTCAATTTTACCCCGTGGGATATATATTCTACCCACACACATTTGGAACTCTCCTGGGGTACCCTCACACATATTATTCCCTCATTTAGTGGATATTTTCACAAAAAAGTGAAATTTTCAAAAATCCAAAAAATTGGCTGAAAACGACTAAATAACAAGGACTCATTGGGCGAATCGCTCTGGAACTGAAATCGGAATGCTCACTGACATTTCCCCTATCTGAAAATCTGATAAACGTCAGAAAAATCACTAAGTCCAAAAAAAAATTTTTTTTAACTTTTTCAATTTTACCCCCCGTGGGATATATATTCTACCCACACACATTTGGAACTCTCCTGGGGTACCCTCACACATATTATTCCCTCATTTTGTGGATATTTTCACAAAAAAGTGAAATTTTCAAAAATCCAGAAAGTTGGCTGAAAACGACTAAATATTAAGGACTCATTGGGCGAATCGGTCTGGAACTGAAATCGGAACGCTCACTGACATTTCCCCTATCTGAAAGTCTGATAAACGCCGGAAAAATGACTAAGTCCAAAAAAAAATTTATTTCAACTTTTTCAATTTTACCCCCATGGGATACATATTCTTCCCACACACATTTGGAACTCTCCTTGGGTACCCTCACACATATTATTCCCTCATTTAGTGGATATTTTCACAAAAAAGTGAAATTTTCAAAAATCCAAAAAATTGGCTGAAAACGACTAAATAACAAGGACTCATTGGGCGAATCGCTCTGGAACTGAAATCGGAATGCTGACTGACATTTCCCCTATCTGAAAGTCCGATAAACGTCGGATAAATGACTAAGTCCAAAAAAAAATTTTTTTCAACTTTTATCAATTTTACCCCCGTCGGATATATATTCTACCCACACACATTTGGAACTCTCCTGGGGTACCCTCACACATATTATTCCTCATTTAGTGGATATTTTCAGAAAAAAGTGAAATTTTCAAAAATTCAGAAAATTGGCTGAAAACGACTAAATAACAAGGAGTCATTGGGAGCATCGCTCTGGAACTGAAATCGGAATGCTCACTAATATTTTCCCTATCTGAAAGTCTGATAAACGCCGGAAAAATGACTAAGTCCAAAAAAAATTTTTTTTCAACTTTTTTCAATTTTACCCCCGTGGGATATATATTCTACCCACACACATTTGGAACTCTCCTGGGGTACCCTCACACATATTATTCCCTCATTTAGTGGATATTTTCACAAAAAAGTGAAATTTTCAAAAATCCAAAAAATTGGCTGAAAACGACTAAATAACAAGGACTCATTGGGCGAATCGCTCTGGAACTGAAATCGGAATGCTCACTGACATTTCCCCTATCTGAAAATCTGCTAAACGTCAGAAAAATCACTAAGTCCCAAAAAAAAATTTTTTTCAACTTTTTCAATTTTACCCCCCGTGGGATATATATTCTACCCACACACATTTGGAACTCTCCTGGGGTACCCTCACACATATTATTCCCTCATTTAGTGGATATTTTCACAAAAAAGTGAAATTTTCAAAAATCCAATAAATTGGCTGAAAACGACTAAATAACAAGGACTCATTGGGCGAATCGCTCTGGAACTGAAATCGGAATGCTGACTGACATTTCCCCTATCTGAAAGTCCGATAAACGTCGGATAAATGACTAAGTCCAAAAAAAAATTTTTTTCAACTTTTATCAATTTTACCCCCGTCGGATATATATTCTACCCACACACATTTGGAACTCTCCTGGGGTACCCTCACACATATTATTCCTCATTTAGTGGATATTTTCAGAAAAAAGTGAAATTTTCAAAAATTCAGAAAATTGGCTGAAAACGACTAAATAACAAGGAGTCATTGGGAGCATCGCTCTGGAACTGAAATCGGAATGCTCACTAATATTTTCCCTATCTGAAAGTCTGATAAACGCCAGAAAAATGACTAAGTCCAAAAAAAAATTTTTTTTAACTTTTTCAATTTTACCCCCCGTGGGATATATATTCTACCCACACACATTTGGAACTCTCCTGGGGTACCCTCACACATATTATTCCCTCATTTAGTGGATATTTTCACAAAAAAGTGAAATTTTCAAAAATCCAGAAAGTTGGCTGAAAACGACTAAATATTAAGGACTCATTGGGCGAATCGGTCTGGAACTGAAATCGGAACGCTCACTGACATTTCCCCTATCTGAAAGTCTGATAAACGCCGGAAAAATGACTAAGTCCAAAAAAAAATTTTTTTCAACTTTTTCAATTTTACCCCCATGGGATGGGATACATATTCTTCCCACACACATTTGGAACTCTAATGGGGTACCCTCACACATATTATTCCCTCATTTAGTGGATATTTTCACAAAAAAGTGAAATTTTCAAAAATCCAAAAAATTGGCTGAAAACGACTAAATAACAAGGACTCATTGGGCGAATCGCTCTGGAACTGAAATCGGAAAGCTGACTGACATTTCCCCTATCTGAAAGTCTGATAAACGTCGGATAAATGACTAAGTCCAAAAAAAAATTTTTTTCAACTTTTTTCAATTTTACCCCCGTGGGATATATATTCTACACACACACATTTGGAACTCTCCTGGGGTACCCTCACACATATTATTCCTCATTTAGTGGATATTTTCAGAAAAAAGTGAAATTTTCAAAAATTCAGAAAATTGGCTGAAAACAACTAAATAACAAGGAGTCATTGGGCGCATCGCTCTGGAACTGAAATCGGAATGCTCACTAATATTTTCCCTATCTGAAAGTCTGATAAACGCCAGAAAAATAACTAAGTCCAAAAAAAATTTTTTTTCAACTTTTTTCAATTTTACCCCCGTGGGATATATATTCTACACACACACATTTGGAACTCTCCTGGGGTACCCTCACACATATTATTCCCTCATTTAGTGGATATTTTCACAAAAAAGTGAAATTTTCAAAAATCCAAAAAATTGGCTGAAAACGACTAAATAACAAGGAGTCATTGGGCGCATCGCTCTGGAACTGAAATCGGAATGCTCACCAATATTTTCCCTATCTGAAAGTCTGATAAACGCCAGAAAAATGACTAAGTCCAAAAAAAGTTTTTTTCAACTTTTTTCAATTTTACCCCTGTGGGATATATATTCTACCCACACACATTTGCAACTCTCCTGGGGTACCCTCACACATATTATTCCCTCATTTAGTGGATATTTTCACAAAAAAGTGAAATTTTCAAAAATTCAGAAAATTGGCTGAAAACGACTAAATAACAAGGAGTCATTGGGCGCATCGCTCTGGAACTGAAATCCGAATGCTCACTAATATTTTCCCTATCTGAAAGTCTGATAAACGCCAGAAAAATGACTAAGTCCAAAAAAAATTTTTTTTCAACTTTTTTCAATTTTACCCCCGTGGGATATATATTCTACACACACACATTTGGAACTCTCCTGGGGTACCCTCACACATATTATTCCCTCATTTAGTGGATATTTTCACAAAAAAGTGAAATTTTCAAAAATCCAGAAAATTGGCTGAAAACGACTAAATATTAAGGACTCATTGGGCGAATCGGTCTGGAACTGAAATCGGAACGCTCACTGACATTTCCCCTATCTGAAAGTCTGATAAACGCCGGAAAAATGACTAAGTCCAAAAAAATATTTTTTTAAACTTTTTCAATTTTACCCCCATGGGATACATATTCTTCCCACACACATTTGGAACTCTCCTTGGGTACCCTCACACATATTATTCCCTCATTTAGTGGATATTTTCACAAAAAAGTGAAATTTTCAAAAATCCAAAAAATTGGCTGAAAACGACTAAATAACAAGGACTCATTGGGCGAATCGCTCTGGAACTGAAATCGGAATGCTGACTGACATTTCCCCTATCTGAAAGTCCGATAAACGTCGGATAAATGACTAAGTCCAAAAAAAAATTTTTTTCAACTTTTATCAATTTTACCCCCGTCGGATATATATTCTACCCACACACATTTGGAACTCTCCTGGGGTACCCTCACACATATTATTCCTCATTTAGTGGATATTTTCAGAAAAAAGTGAAATTTTCAAAAATTCAGAAAATTGGCTGAAAACGACTAAATAACAAGGAGTCATTGGGAGCATCGCTCTGGAACTGAAATCGGAATGCTCACTAATATTTTCCCTATCTGAAAGTCTGATAAACGCCAGAAAAATGACTAAGTCCCCAAAAAATTTTTTTTCAACTTTTTTCAATTTTACCCCCGTGGGATATATATTCTACACACACACATTTGGAACTCTCCTGGGGTACCCTCACACATATTATTCCCTCATTTAGTGGATATTTTCACAAAAAAGTGAAATTTTCAAAAATCCAGAAAATTGGCTGAAAACGACTAAATATTAAGGACTCATTGGGCGAATCGGTCTGGAACTGAAATCGGAACGCTCACTGACATTTCCCCTATCTGAAAGTCTGATAAACGCCGGAAAAATGACTAAGTCCAAAAAAAAAATTTTTTCAACTTTTTCAATTTTACCCCCATGGGATACATATTCTTCCCACACACATTTGGAACTCTCCTTGGGTACCCTCACACATATTATTCCCTCATTTAGTGGATATTTTCACAAAAAAGTGAAATTTTCAAAAATCCAAAAAATTGGCTGAAAACGACTAAATAACAAGGACTCATTGGGCGAATCGCTCTGGAACTGAAATCGGAATGCTGACTGACATTTCCCCTATCTGAAAGTCCGATAAACGTCGGATAAATGACTAAGTCCAAAAAAAAATTTTTTTCAACTTTTATCAATTTTACCCCCGTCGGATATATATTCTACCCACACACATTTGGAACTCTCCTGGGGTACCCTCACACATATTATTCCTCATTTAGTGGATATTTTCAGAAAAAAGTGAAATTTTCAAAAATTCAGAAAATTGGCTGAAAACGACTAAATAACAAGGAGTCATTGGGAGCATCGCTCTGGAACTGAAATCGGAATGCTCACTAATATTTTCCCTATCTGAAAGTCTGATAAACGCCAGAAAAATGACTAAGTCCAAAAAAAATTTTTTTTCAACTTTTTTCAATTTTACCCCCGTGGGATATATATTCTACACACACACATTTGGAACTCTCCTGGGGTACCCTCACACATATTATTCCCTCATTTAGTGGATATTTTCACAAAAAAGTGAAATTTTCAAAAATCCAGAAAATTGGCTGAAAACGACTAAATATTAAGGACTCATTGGGCGAATCGGTCTGGAACTGAAATCGGAACGCTCACTGACATTTCCCCTATCTGAAAGTCTGATAAACGCCGGAAAAATGACTAAGTCCAAAAAAAAAATTTTTTCAACTTTTTCAATTTTACCCCCATGGGATACATATTCTTCCCACACACATTTGGAACTCTCCTTGGGTACCCTCACACATATTATTCCCTCATTTAGTGGATATTTTCACAAAAAAGTGAAATTTTCAAAAATCCAGAAAATTGGCTGAAAACGACTAAATATCAAGGACTCATTGGGCGAATCGCTCTGGAACTGAAATCGGAATGCTCACTGACATTTCCCCTATATGAAAGTCTGATAAACGTCGGATAAATGACTAAGTCCAAAAAAAAATGTTTTTCAACTTTTTTCAATTTTACCCCCGTCGGATATATATCCTACCCACACACATTTGGAAGTCTCCTGGGGTACCCTCACACATATTATTCCTCATTTAGTGGATATTTTCACAAAAAAGTCAAATTTTCAAAAATCCAGAAAATTGGCTGAAAACGACAAAATAACAAGGAGTCATTGGGCGAATCGCTCTGGAACTGAAATCGGAATGCTCACTGACATTTCCGCTATCTGAAAGTCTGATAAACGCCGGAAAAATGACTAAGTCCAAAAAAAAATTTTTTTAAACTTTTTCAATTTTACCCCCGTGGGATACATATTCTTCCCACACACATTTGGAACTCTCCTGGGGTACCCTCACACATATTATTCCCTCATTTAGTGGATATTTTCACAAAAAAGTGAAATTTTCAAAAATCCCAAAAATTGGCTGAAAACGACTAAATAACAAGGACTCATTGGGCGAATCGCTCTGGAACTGAAATCGGAATGCTGACTGACATTTCCCCTATCTGAAAATTTGATCAACGTCGGATAAATGACTAAGTCCAAAAAAAAATTTTTTAAACTTTTTTCAATTTTACCCCCGTGGGATATATATTCTACACACACACATTTGGAATTCTCCTGGGGTACCCTCACACATATTATTCCCTCATTTAATGGATATTTTCACAAAAAAGTGAAATTTTTAAAAATCCAAAAAATTGGCTGAAAACGACTAAATATCAAGGATTCATTGGGCGAATCGCTCTGGAACTGAAATCGGAACGCTCACTTACATTTCCCCTCTCTGAAAGTCTGATAAACGCTGGAAAAATGACTAAGTCCAAAAAAAAATTTTTTTCAACTTTTTTCAATTTTTCCCCCGTGGAATATATATTCTACCCACACACATTTGGAACTCTCCTGGGGAACCCTCGCACATATTATTCCCTCATTTAGTGGATATTTTCACAAAAAAGTGAAATTTTCAAAAATCCAAAAAATTGGCTGAAAACGACTAAATAACAAGGACTCATTGGGCGAATCGCTCTGGAACTGAAATCGGAATGCTGACTGACATTTCCCCTATCTGAAAATTTGATAAACGTCGGATAAATGACTAAGTCCAAAAAAAAATTTTTTAAACTTTTTTCAATTTTACCCCCGTCGGATGTATATTCTACCCACACACATTTGGAACTCTCCTGGGGTACCCTCACACATATTATTCCCTCATTTAATGGATATTTTCACAAAAAAGTGAAATTTTTAAAAATCCAAAAAATTGGCTGAAAACGACTAAATATCAAGGATTCATTGGGCGAATCGCTCTGGAACTGAAATCGGAACGCTCACTTACATTTCCCCTCTCTGAAAGTCTGATAAACGCTGGAAAAATGACTAAGTCCAAAAAAAATTTTTTTTCAACTTTTTTCAATTTTTCCCCCGTGGAATATATATTCTACCCACACACATTTGGAACTCTCCTGGGGAACCCTCGCACATATTATTCCCACATTTAGTGGATATTTTCACAAAAAAGTGAAATTTTTAAAAATCCAGAAAATTGGCTGAAAACGACTAAATAACAAGGAGTCATTGGACGCATCGCTCTGGAACTGAAATCGGGATGCTCACTGATATTTTCCCTATCTGAAAGTCTGATAAACGCCGGAAAAATGACTAAGTCCAAAAAAAAATTTTTTTCAACTTTTTCAATTTTACCCCCGTGGGATACATATTCTTCCCACACACATTTGCAACTCTCCTGGGGTACCCTCACACATATTATTCCCTCATTTAGTGGATATTTTCACAAAAAAGTGAAATTTTCAAAAATCCAAAAAATTGGCTGAAAACGGCTAAATAACAAGGACTCATGGGCCAATCGCTCTGGAACTGAAATCGGAATGCTCACTGACATTTCCCCTATATGAAAGTCTGATAAACGTCAGATAAATGACTAAGTCCAAAAAAAAATGTTTTTCAACTTTTTTCAATTTTACCCCTGTGGGATATATATTCTACCCACACACATTTGGAACTCTCCTGGGGTACCCTCGCACATATTATTCCCTCATTTAGTGGATATTTTCACAAAAAAGTCAAATTTTCAAAAATTCAGAAAATTGGCTGAAAACGACTAAATATTAAGGACTCATTAGGCGAATCGGTCTGGAACTGAAATCGGAACGCTCACTGACATTTCCCCTATCTGAAAGTCTGATAAACGCCGGAAAAATGACTAAGTCCAAAAAAAAATTTTTTTCAACTTTTTCAATTTTACCCCCATGGGATACATATTCTTCCCACACACATTTGGAACTCTCCTTGGGTACCCTCACACATATTATTCCCTCATTTAGTGGATATTTTCACAAAAAAGTGAAATTTTCAAAAATCCAATAAATTGGCTGAAAACGACTAAATAACAAGGACTCATTGGGCGAATCGCTCTGGAACTGAAATCGGAATGCTGACTGACATTTCCCCTATCTGAAAGTCCGATAAACGTCGGATAAATGACTAAGTCCAAAAAAAAATTTTTTTCAACTTTTATCAATTTTACCCCCGTCGGATATATATTCTACCCACACACATTTGGAACTCTCCTGGGGTACCCTCACACATATTATTCCTCATTTAGTGGATATTTTCAGAAAAAAGTGAAATTTTCAAAAATTCAGAAAATTGGCTGAAAACGACTAAATAACAAGGAGTCATTGGGAGCATCGCTCTGGAACTGAAATCGGAATGCTCACTAATATTTTCCCTATCTGAAAGTCTGATAAACGCCAGAAAAATGACTAAGTCCAAAAAAAAATTTTTTTTAACTTTTTCAATTTTACCCCCCGTGGGATATATATTCTACCCACACACATTTGGAACTCTCCTGGGGTACCCTCACACATATTATTCCCTCATTTAGTGGATATTTTCACAAAAAAGTGAAATTTTCAAAAATCCAGAAAGTTGGCTGAAAACGACTAAATATTAAGGACTCATTGGGCGAATCGGTCTGGAACTGAAATCGGAACGCTCACTGACATTTTCCCTATCTGAAAGTCTGATAAACGCCGGAAAAATGACTAAGTCCAAAAAAAAATTTTTTTCAACTTTTTCAATTTTACCCCCATGGGATGGGATACATATTCTTCCCACACACATTTGGAACTCTAATGGGGTACCCTCACACATATTATTCCCTCATTTAGTGGATATTTTCACAAAAAAGTGAAATTTTCAAAAATCCAAAAAATTGGCTGAAAACGACTAAATAACAAGGACTCATTGGGCGAATCGCTCTGGAACTGAAATCGGAAAGCTGACTGACATTTCCCCTATCTGAAAGTCTGATAAACGTCGGATAAATGACTAAGTCCAAAAAAAAATTTTTTTCAACTTTTTTCAATTTTACCCCCGTGGGATATATATTCTACACACACACATTTGGAACTCTCCTGGGGTACCCTCACACATATTATTCCTCATTTAGTGGATATTTTCAGAAAAAAGTGAAATTTTCAAAAATTCAGAAAATTGGCTGAAAACAACTAAATAACAAGGAGTCATTGGGCGCATCGCTCTGGAACTGAAATCGGAATGCTCACTAATATTTTCCCTATCTGAAAGTCTGATAAACGCCAGAAAAATAACTAAGTCCAAAAAAAATTTTTTTTCAACTTTTTTCAATTTTACCCCCGTGGGATATATATTCTACACACACACATTTGGAACTCTCCTGGGGTACCCTCACACATATTATTCCCTCATTTAGTGGATATTTTCACAAAAAAGTGAAATTTTCAAAAATCCAAAAAATTGGCTGAAAACGACTAAATAACAAGGAGTCATTGGGCGCATCGCTCTGGAACTGAAATCGGAATGCTC
Source organism: Phyllobates terribilis (assembly GCF_046119375.1). Classification (NCBI taxonomy): domain Eukaryota; kingdom Metazoa; phylum Chordata; class Amphibia; order Anura; family Dendrobatidae; genus Phyllobates; species Phyllobates terribilis. The sequence continues at coordinate 9,729,783 of NW_027362781.1, read as the reverse complement.
ACCAATATTTTCCCTATCTGAAAGTCTGATAAACGCCAGAAAAATGACTAAGTCCAAAAAAAGTTTTTTTCAACTTTTTTCAATTTTACCCCTGTGGGATATATATTCTACCCACACACATTTGCAACTCTCCTGGGGTACCCTCGCACATATTATTCCCACATTTAGTGGATATTTTCACAAAAAAGTGAAATTTTTAAAAATCCAGAAAATTGGCTGAAAACGACTAAATAACAAGGAGTCATTGGACGCATCGCTCTGGAACTGAAATCGGGATGCTCACTGATATTTTCCCTATCTGAAAGTCTGATAAACGCCGGAAAAATGACTAAGTTCAAAAAAAAATGTTTTTCAACTTTTTCAATTTTACCCCCATGGGATACATATTCTTCCCACACACATTTGGAACTCTCCTTGGGTACCCTCACACATATTATTCCCTCATTTAGTGGATATTTTCAGAAAAAAGTGAAATTTTCAAAAATTCAGAAAATTGGCTGAAAACGACTAAATAACAAGGAGTCATTGGGAGCATCGCTCTGGAACTGAAATCGGAATGCTCACTAATATTTTCCCTATCTGAAAGTCTGATAAACGCCAGAAAAATGACTAAGTCCCAAAAAAATTTTTTTTCAACTTTTTTCAATTTTACCCCCGTGGGATATATATTCTACACACACACATTTGCAACTCTCCTGGGGTACCCTCACACATATTATTCCCTCATTTAGTGGAAATTTTCACAAAAAAGTGAAATTTTCAAAAATCCAGAAAATTGGCTGAAAACGACTAAATATTAAGGACTCATTGGGCGAATCGGTCTGGAACTGAAATCGGAACGCTCACTGACATTTCCCCTATCTGAAAGTCTGATAAACGCCGGAAAAATGACAGTCCAAAAAAAAAATTTTTTCAACTTTTTCAATTTTACCCCCATGGGATACATATTCTTCCCACACACATTTGGAACTCTCCTTGGGTACCCTCACACATATTATTCCCTCATTTAGTGGATATTTTCACAAAAAAGTGAAATTTTCAAAAATCCAAAAAATTGGCTGAAAACGACTAAATAACAAGGACTCATTGGGCGAATCGCTCTGGAACTGAAATCGGAATGCTGACTGACATTTCCCCTATCTGAAAGTCCGATAAACGTCGGATAAATGACTAAGTCCAAAAAAAAATTTTTTTCAACTTTTATCAATTTTACCCCCGTCGGATATATATTCTACCCACACACATTTGGAACTCTCCTGGGGTACCCTCACACATATTATTCCTCATTTAGTGGATATTTTCAGAAAAAAGTGAAATTTTCAAAAATTCAGAAAATTGGCTGAAAACGACTAAATAACAAGGAGTCATTGGGAGCATCGCTCTGGAACTGAAATCGGAATGCTCACTAATATTTTCCCTATCTGAAAGTCTGATAAACGCCAGAAAAATGACTAAGTCCAAAAAAAATTTTTTTTCAACTTTTTTCAATTTTACCCCCGTGGGATATATATTCTACACACACACATTTGGAACTCTCCTGGGGTACCCTCACACATATTATTCCCTCATTTAGTGGATATTTTCACAAAAAAGTGAAATTTTCAAAAATCCAGAAAATTGGCTGAAAACGACTAAATATTAAGGACTCATTGGGCGAATCGGTCTGGAACTGAAATCGGAACGCTCACTGACATTTCCCCTATCTGAAAGTCTGATAAACGCCGGAAAAATGACTAAGTCCAAAAAAAAAATTTTTTCAACTTTTTCAATTTTACCCCCATGGGATACATATTCTTCCCACACACATTTGGAACTCTCCTTGGGTACCCTCACACATATTATTCCCTCATTTAGTGGATATTTTCACAAAAAAGTGAAATTTTCAAAAATCCAGAAAATTGGCTGAAAACGACTAAATATCAAGGACTCATTGGGCGAATCGCTCTGGAACTGAAATCGGAATGCTCACTGACATTTCCCCTATATGAAAGTCTGATAAACGTCGGATAAATGACTAAGTCCAAAAAAAAATGTTTTTCAACTTTTTTCAATTTTACCCCCGTCGGATATATATCCTACCCACACACATTTGGAAGTCTCCTGGGGTACCCTCACACATATTATTCCTCATTTAGTGGATATTTTCACAAAAAAGTCAAATTTTCAAAAATCCAGAAAATTGGCTGAAAACGACAAAATAACAAGGAGTCATTGGACGCATCGCTCTGGAACTGAAATCGGGATGCTCACTGATATTTTCCCTATCTGAAAGTCTGATAAACGCCGGAAAAATGACTAAGTCCAAAAAAAAATTTTTTTCAACTATTTCAATTTTACCCCCGTGGGATACATATTCTTCCCACACACATTTGCAACTCTCCTGGGGTACCCTCACACATATTATTCCCTCATTTAGTGGATATTTTCACAAAAAAGTGAAATTTTCAAAAATCCAAAAAATTGGCTGAAAACGGCTAAATAACAAGGACTCATGGGCCAATCGCTCTGGAACTGAAATCGGAATGCTGACTGACATTTCCCCTATCTGAAAATTTGATCAACGTCGGATAAATGACTAAGTCCAAAAAAAAATTTTTTAAACTTTTTTCAATTTTACCCCCGTGGGATATATATTCTACACACACACATTTGGAATTCTCCTGGGGTACCCTCACACATATTATTCCCTCATTTAATGGATATTTTCACAAAAAAGTGAAATTTTTAAAAATCCAAAAAATTGGCTGAAAACGACTAAATATCAAGGATTCATTGGGCGAATCGCTCTGGAACTGAAATCGGAACGCTCACTTACATTTCCCCTCTCTGAAAGTCTGATAAACGCTGGAAAAATGACTAAGTCCAAAAAAAAATTTTTTTCAACTTTTTTCAATTTTTCCCCCGTGGAATATATATTCTACCCACACACATTTGGAACTCTCCTGGGGAACCCTCGCACATATTATTCCCTCATTTAGTGGATATTTTCACAAAAAAGTGAAATTTTCAAAAATCCAAAAAATTGGCTGAAAACGACTAAATAACAAGGACTCATTGGGCGAATCGCTCTGGAACTGAAATCGGAATGCTGACTGACATTTCCCCTATCTGAAAATTTGATAAACGTCGGATAAATGACTAAGTCCAAAAAAAAATTTTTTAAACTTTTTTCAATTTTACCCCCGTCGGATATATATTCTACCCACACACATTTGGAACTCTCCTGGGGTACCCTCACACATATTATTCCCTCATTTAATGGATATTTTCACAAAAAAGTGAAATTTTTAAAAATCCAAAAAATTGGCTGAAAACGACTAAATATCAAGGATTCATTGGGCGAATCGCTCTGGAACTGAAATCGGAACGCTCACTTACATTTCCCCTCTCTGAAAGTCTGATAAACGCTGGAAAAATGACTAAGTCCAAAAAAAATTTTTTTTCAACTTTTTTCAATTTTTCCCCCGTGGAATATATATTCTACCCACACACATTTGGAACTCTCCTGGGGAACCCTCGCACATATTATTCCCACATTTAGTGGATATTTTCACAAAAAAGTGAAATTTTTAAAAATCCAGAAAATTGGCTGAAAACGACTAAATAACAAGGAGTCATTGGACGCATCGCTCTGGAACTGAAATCGGGACGCTCACTGATATTTTCCCTATCTGAAAGTCTGATAAACGCCGGAAAAATGACTAAGTCCAAAAAAAAATTTTTTTCAACTTTTTCAATTTTACCCCCGTGGGATACATATTCTTCCCACACACATTTGCAACTCTCCTGGGGTACCCTCACACATATTATTCCCTCATTTAGTGGATATTTTCACAAAAAAGTGAAATTTTCAAAAATCCAAAAAATTGGCTGAAAACGGCTAAATAACAAGGACTCATGGGCCAATCGCTCTGGAACTGAAATCGGAATGCTCACTGACATTTCCCCTATATGAAAGTCTGATAAACGTCAGATAAATGACTAAGTCCAAAAAAAAATGTTTTTCAACTTTTTTCAATTTTACCCCTGTGGGATATATATTCTACCCACACACATTTGGAACTCTCCTGGGGTACCCTCGCACATATTATTCCCTCATTTAGTGGATATTTTCACAAAAAAGTCAAATTTTCAAAAATCCAGAAAATTGGCTGAAAACGACTAAATAACATGGACTCATTGGGCGAATCGCTCTGGAACTGAAATCGGAATGCTCACTGACATTTCCCCTATCTGAAAGTCTGATAAACGCCGGAAAAATGACTAAGTCCAAAAAAAAATTTTTTTAAACTTTTTCAATTTTACCCCCGTGGGATACATATTCTTCCCACACACATTTGGAACTCTCCTGGGGTACCCTCACACATATTATTCCCTCATTTAGTGGATATTTTCACAAAAAAGTGAAATTTTCAAAAATCCAAAAAATTGGCTGAAAACGACTAAATAACAAGGACTCATTGGGCGAATCGCTCTGGAACTGAAATCGGAATGCTGACTGACATTTCCCCTATCTGAAAATTTGATCAACGTCGGATAAATGACTAAGTCCAAAAAAAAATTTTTTAAACTTTTTTCAATTTTACCCCCGTCGGATATATATTCTACCCACACACATTTGGAACTCTCCTGGGGTACCCTCACACATATTATTCCTCATTTAGTGGATATTTTCAGAAAAAAGTGAAATTTTCAAAAATTCCGAAAATTGGCTGAAAACGACTAAATAACAAGGAGTCATTGGGCGCATCGCTCTGGAACTGAAATCGGAATGCTCACTAATATTTTCCCTCTCTGTAAGTCTGATAAACGCCAGAAAAATGACTAAGTCCAAAAAAAATTTTTTTTCAACTTTTTTCAATTTTACCCCCGTGGGATATATATTCTACACACACACATTTGGAACTCTCCTGGGGTACCCTCACACATATTATTCCCTCATTTAGTGGATATTTTCACAAAAAAGTGAAATTTTCAAAAATCCAGAAAATTGGCTGAAAACGACTAAATATCAAGGACTCATTGGGCGAATCGCTCTGGAACTGAAATCGGAATGCTCACTGACATTTCCCCTATATGAAAGTCTGATAAACGTCGGATAAATGACTAAGTCCAAAAAAAAATGTTTTTCAACTTTTTTCAATTTTACCCCCGTCGGATATATATCCTACCCACACACATTTGGAAGTCTCCTGGGGTACCCTCGCACATATTATTCCCTCATTTAGTGGATATTTTCACAAAAAAGTCAAATTTTCAAAAATCCAGAAAATTGGCTGAAAACGACTAAATAACATGGACTCATTGGGCGAATCGCTCTGGAACTGAAATCGGAATGCTCACTGACATTTCCGCTATCTGAAAGTCTGATAAACGCCGGAAAAATGACTAAGTCCAAAAAAAAATTTTTTTAAACTTTTTCAATTTTACCCCCGTGGGATACATATTCTTCCCACACACATTTGGAACTCTCCTGGGGTACCCTCACACATATTATTCCCTCATTTAGTGGATATTTTCACAAAAAAGTGAAATTTTCAAAAATCCAAAAAATTGGCTGAAAACGACTAAATAACAAGGACTCATTGGGCGAATCGCTCTGGAACTGAAATCGGAATGCTGACTGACATTTCCCCTATCTGAAAATTTGATCAACGTCGGATAAATGACTAAGTCCAAAAAAAATTTTTTTAAACTTTTTTCAATTTTACCCCCGTGGGATATATATTCTACACACACACATTTGGAATTCTCCTGGGGTACCCTCACACATATTATTCCCTCATTTAATGGATATTTTCACAAAAAAGTGAAATTTTTAAAAATCCAAAAAATTGGCTGAAAACGACTAAATATCAAGGATTCATTGGGCGAATCGCTCTGGAACTGAAATCGGAATGCTCACTTACATTTCCCCTCTCTGAAAGTCTGATAAACGCTGGAAAAATGACTAAGTCCAAAAAAAAATTTTTTTCAACTTTTTTCAATTTTTCCCCCGTGGAATATATATTCTACCCACACACATTTGGAACTCTCCTGGGGAACCCTCGCACATATTATTCCCTCATTTAGTGGATATTTTCACAAAAAAGTGAAATTTTCAAAAATCCAAAAAATTGGCTGAAAACGACTAAATAACAAGGACTCATTGGGCGAATCGCTCTGGAACTGAAATCGGAATGCTCACTGACATTTCCCCTATCTGAAAGTCTGATAAACGCCGGAAAAATGACTAAGTCCAAAAAAAAATTATTTTAAACTTTTTCAATTTTACCCCCGTGGGATACATATTCTTCCCACACACATTTGGAACTCTCCTGGGGTACCCTCACACATATTATTCCCTCATTTAGTGGATATTTTCACAAAAAAGTGAAATTTTCAAAAATCCAAAAAATTGGCTGAAAACGACTAAATAACAAGGACTCATTGGGCGAATCGCTCTGGAACTGAAATCGGAATGCTGACTGACATTTCCCCTATCTGAAAATTTGATCAACGTCGGATAAATGACTAAGTCCAAAAAAAAATTTTTTAAACTTTTTTCAATTTTACCCCCGTCGGATATATATTCTACCCACACACATTTGGAACTCTCCTGGGGTACCCTCACACATATTATTCCTCATTTAGTGGATATTTTCAGAAAAAAGTGAAATTTTCAAAAATTCCGAAAATTGGCTGAAAACGACTAAATATCAAGGATTCATTGGGCGAATCGCTCTGGAACTGAAATCGGAACGCTCACTTACATTTCCCCACTCTGAAAGTCTGATAAACGCTGGAAAAATGACTAAGTCCAAAAAAAATTTTTTTTCAACTTTTTTCAATTTTTCCCCCGTGGGATATATATTCTACCCACACACATTTGGAACTCTCCTGGGGAACCCTCGCACATATTATTCCCACATTTAGTGGATATTTTCACAAAAAAGTGAAATTTTCAAAAATCCAGAAAATTGGCTGAAAACGACTAAATAACAAGGAGTCATTGGGCGCATCGCTCTGGAACTGAAATCGGGATGCTCACTGATATTTTCCCTATCTGAAAGTCTGATAAACGCCGGAAAAATGACTAAGTGCAAAAAAAAATTTTTTTCAACTTTTTTCAAATTTACCCCCGTGGGATATATATTCTAAACACACATTTGGAACTCTCCTGGGGTACCCTCACACATATTATTCCCTCATTTAGTGCATATTTTCACAAAAAAGTGAAATTTTCAAAAATCAAGAAAATTGGCTGAAAACGACTGAATATCAAAGACTCATTGGGCGAATCGCTCTGGAACTGAAATTGGAATGCTCACTGACATTTGCCCTATCTGAATGTCTGATAAACACCGGAAAAATGACTACGTACAAAAAAAAAAATTTTTTCAACTTTTTGCAATTTTACCCCCGTGGGATATATATTCTACCCACACACATTTGGAACTCTCCAGGGGAACCCTCACACATATTATTCCCTCATTTAGTGGATATTTTCACAAAAAAGTGAAATTTTCAAAAATCCAGAAAATTGGCTGAAAACGACTAAATATCAAAGACTCATTGGGCGAATCGCTCTGGAACTGAAATCAGAATGCTCACTGACATTTACCCTATCTGAAAGTCTGATAAACACCGGAAAAATCACTTAGTCCAAAAAAAAATTTTTTTCAACTTTTTTAAATTTTACCCCGTGGGATATATATTCCACCCACACACATTTGGAACTCTCCTGGGGTACCCTCACTCATATTATTCTCTCATTTAGTGGATATTTTCACAAAAAAGTGAAATTTTCAAAAATCCAGAAAATTGGCTGAAAACGACTAAATATCAAGGACTCATTGGGCGAATCGCTCTGGAACTGAAATCGGTATGCTCACTGACATTTCCCCTATCTGAAAGTCTGATAAACGCCGGAAAAATGACTACGTCCAAAAAAAAATTTTTTTCAACTTTTTTCAATTTTACCCCCGTGGGATATAAATTCTACCCACACACATTTGGAACTCTCCTGCGGTACCCTCAAACATATTATTCCCTCATTTAGTGGATATTTTCACAAAAAAGTGAAATTTTCAAAAATCCAGAAAATTGGCTGAAAACGAAAAAATATCAAGGACTCATTGGGCGAATCGCTCTGGAACTGAAATCGGAATGCTCACTGACATTTCCCCTATCTGAAAGTCTGATAAACGCTGGAAAAATGACTAAGTCCAAAAAAAAATAATTTTTCAACTTTTTTCCAATTTACCCCCATGGGATATATATTCTACCCACACACATTTGGAACTCTCCTGGGGAACCCTCACACATATTATTCCCTCATTTAGTGGATATTTTCACAAAAAAGTGAAATTTTCAAAAATCCAGAAAATTGGCTGAAAACGAAAAAATATCAAGGACTCATTGGGCGAATCGCTCTGGAACTGAAATCGGAATGCTCACTGACATTTCCCCTATCTGAAAGTCTGATAAACGCTGGAAAAATGACTATGTCCAAAAAAAAATATGTTTTCAACTTTTTTCAATTTTACCCCCGTGGGATATATATTCTACCCACACACATTTGGAACTCTCCTGCGGTACCCTCAAACATATTATTCCCTCATTTAGTGGATATTTTCACAAAAAAGTGAAATTTTCAAAAATCCAAAATATTGGCTGAAAACGACTAAATATCAAGGACTCATTGGGCGAATCGCTCTGGAACTGAAATCGGAATGCTCACTGACATTTCCCCTATCTGAAAGTCTGATAAACGCCGGAAAAATGACTAAGTCCAAAAAAAAAAATTTTTCAACTTTTTTCAATTTTACCCCCGTGGGATATATATTCTACCCACACACATTTGGAACTCTCCTGGGGTACCCTCACACATATTATTCCCTCATTTAGTGGATATTTTCACAAAAAAGTGAAATTTTCAAAAATCCAGAAAATTGGCTGAAAACGACTTAATATCAAGGACTGATTGGGCGAATCGCTATGGAACTGAAATCGGAACGCTCAATGACATTTGCCCTATCTGAAAGTCTGATAAACGCCGGAAAAATGACTAAGTGAAAAAAAAAATTTTTTTCAACTTTTTTCAGTTTTACCCCGTGGGATATATATTCTACCCACACACATTTGGAACTCTCCTGGGGCACCCTCACACATATTATTCCCTCATTTAGTGGATATTTTCACAAATAAGTGAAATTTTCAAAAATCCAGAAAATTGGCTGAAAAAGTCTAAATATCAAGGTCTCATTGGGCGAGTCGCTCTGGAACTGAAATCGGAACGCTCACTGACATTTGCCCTATCTGAAAGTGTGATAAACGCCAGAAAAAATGACTAAGTAAAAAAAAACAATTTTTTCAACTTTTTTCAATTTTACCCTTGTGGTATATATATTCTACCCACACACATTTAGAACTCTCCTGGGGTACCCTCACACATATTCTTCCCTCATTTAGTGGATATTTTCACAAAAAAGTGAAATTTTCAAAAATCCAGAAAATTGGCTGAAAACGACTGAATGTCAAGGGCTCATTGGGCGAATCGCTCTGGAACTGAAATCGGAACGCTCAATGACATTTGCCCTATCTGAAAGTCTGATAAACGCCGGAAAAATGACTAAGTCCAAAAAAAAATAGTTTTAAACATTTTTCAATTTTACCCCCGTGGGATATATATTCTACCCACACTCATTTGGAACTCTCCTGGGGTACCCTCACACATATTATTCCCTCATTTAGTGGATATTTTCACAAAAAATAGAAATTTTCAAAAATCCAGAAAATTGGCTGAAAACGACTAAATATCATGGACTCATTGGGCAAATCGCTCTGGAACTGAAATCGGAATGCTCACTGACATTTGCCCTATCAGAAAGTCTGATAAACTCCGGAAAAATCACTAAGTCCCAAAAAAAATTTTTTTCAAATTTTTTCAATTTTACCCCCGTGGGATATATATTCTACCCACACACATTTGGAACTCTCCTGGGGTACCCTCACACATATTCTTACCTCATTTAGTGGATATTTTCATAAAAAAGTGAAATTTTCAAAAATCCACAAAATTGGCTGAAAATGACTAAATATCAAGGACTCATTGGGCGAATCACTCTGGAACTGAAATCGGAACGCTCACTGACATTTGCCCTATCTGAAAGTCTGATAAATGCCGGAAAAATGACTAAATCCCAAAAAAAAATTTTTTCAACTTTTTTCAGTTTTACCCCGTGGGATATATATTCTACCCACACACATTTGGAACTCTCCTCGGGTACCCTCACACATACAGTCATATGAAAAAGTTTGGGCACCCCTATTAATCTTAAGCTTAATGTTTTATAAAAATTGGTGTTTTTGCAACAGCTATTTCAGTTTGATATATGTAATAACTGTTGGACACAGTAATGTTTCTGACTTGAAATGAGGTTTATTGTACTAACAGAAAATGTGCAATCTGCATTCAAACAAAATTTGAAAGGTGCATAAGTATGGGCACCCTTATCATTTTCTTGTTTTAAATACTCCTACCTACTTTTTACTGACTTACTAAAGCACTTTTTTTGGTTTTGTAACCTCATGGAGCTTTGAACTTTATAGCCAGGTGTATGCAATCATGATAAAAGCTACTTAAAGTGGCCACTTGCAAGTTGTTCTCCTGTTTGAATCTCCTCTGGAGAGTGGCATCATGTGCTCCTCAAAACAACTGTCAAATGATCTGAAAACAAAAATTATTCAACATAGTTGTTCAGGGGAAGCATACAAAAAGCTGTCTCAGAGATTTAACCTGTCAGTTTCCACTGTGAGGAACATAGTAAGGAAATGGAAGAACACAGGGACAGTTCTTGTTAAGGCCAGAAGTGGCAGGCCAAGAAAAACATCAGAAAGGCAGAGAAGAAGAATGGTGAGATCAGTCAAGGACAATCCTCAGACCACCTCCAGAGAGCTGCAGCATCAACTTGCTGCAGATGGTGTCACTGTGCATCGGTCAACTATACAAGGCACTTTGCACAAGGAGAAGCTGTATGGGAGAGTGATGCGAAAGAAGCCGTTTCTGCAAGCACGCCACAAACAGAGTTGGCTGAGGTATGCAAAAGCACATTTGGAGAAGCCAATTTCTTTTTGGAAGAAGGTCCTGTGGACTGATGAAATCAAGATTGAGTTATTTGGTGATACAAAAAGGCGTTATGCATGGTGGCAAAAAAACACAGCATTCCAAGAAAAACACTTGCTACCCACAGTAAAATTTGGTGGAGGTTCCATCATGCTTTGGGGCTGTGTGGTCAATGCTGGCACTGGGAATCTTGTTAGAGTTGAGGGACGCATGGATTCCACTCAGTATCAGCAGATTCTTGACAATAGTGTTCAAGAATCAGTGATAAAGTTGAAGTTACAAAGTGGATGGATCTTTCAGCAAGACAATGATCCAAAACACCGCTCCAAATCTACTCAGGCATTCATGCAGAGGAACAACTACAATGTTCTGGAATGGCCATCCCAGTCCCCAGACCTGAATATCATTGAACATCTGTGGGATCATTTGAAGAGGGCTGTCCATGCTCGGTGACCATCAAACTTAACTGAACTGGAATTGTTTTGTAAAGAGGAATGGTCAAAAATACCTTCATCCAGGATCCAGGAACTCATTAAAAGCTACAGGAAGCGACTAGAGGCTGTTATTTTTGCAAAAGGAGGATCTACTAACTATTAATGTCACTTTTCTGGTGAGGTGCCCATACTTATGCACCTGTCAATTTTTGTTTGAATGCAGATTGCACATTTTCTGTTAGTACAATGAACCTCATTTCAAGGCAGAAACATTACTGTATCCAACAGTTATTACATATATCAAACTGAAATAGCTGTTGCAAAAACACCAATTTTTATAGAACATTAAGCTTAAGATTAATAGGGGTGCCCAAACTTTTTCATATGACTGTATTATTCCCTCATTTAGTGGATATTTTCACAAAAAAGTGAAATTTTCAAAAATCCAGAAAATTGGCTGAAAACGACTAAATATCAAGGACTCATTGGGCGAATCGCTCTGGAACTGAAATAGGAACGCTCAATGACATTTGCCCTATCTGAAAGTCTGATAAACGCCGGAAAAATGACTAAGTCCAAAAAAAAATAGTTTTAAACTTTTTTCAATTTTACCCCCGTGGGATATATATTCTACCCACACACATTTGGAACTCTCCTGGGGTACCCTCACACATATTGTTCCCTCATTTAGTGGATATTTTCACAAATAAGTGAAATTTTCAAAAATCCAGAAAATTGGCTGAAAGCGACTAAATATCAAGGATTCATTGGGCGAATTGCTCTGGAACTGAAATCGGAATGCTCGCTGACATTTGCCCTATCTGAAAGTCTGATAAACGCCGGAAAAATGACTAAGACCAAAAAAAAATTTTTTTCAACTGTTTTCAGTTTTACCCCCGTGGGATATATATTCTACCCACACACATTTGGAACTCTCCTGGGGTACCCTCACACATATTCTTACCTCATTTAGTGGATATTTTCATAAAAAAGTGAAATTTTCAAAAATCCACAAAATTGGCTGAAAATGACTAAATATCAAGGACTCATTGAGCGATTCACTCTGGAACTGAAATCGGAACGCTCACTGACATTTGCCCTATCTGAAAGTCTGATAAACGCCGGAAAAATGACTAAATCCCAAAAAAAAATTTTTTCAACTTTTTTCAGTTTTACCCCGTGGGATATATATTCTACCCACACACATTTGGAACTCTCCTCGGGTACCCTCACTCATATTATTCCCTCATTTAGTGGATATTTTCACAAAAAAGTGAAATTTTCAAAAATCCAGAAAATTGGCTGAAAACGACTAAATATCAAGGGCTCATTGGGCGCATCGCTCTGGAACTGAAATCGGAACGCTCAATGACATTTGCCCTTATCTGAAAGTCTGATAAACGTCGGAAAAATGACTGTCCAAAAAAAAAAATTTTTCAACTTTTTTCAATTTTACCCCTGTGGGATATATATTCTACCCACAGACATTTGGAACTCTCCTGGGGTACCCTCACACACATTATTCCCTCATTTAGTGGATATTTTCACAAAAAAGTGAAATTTTCAAAAATCAAAAATATTGGCTGAAAACGACTAAATATCAAGGACTCATTGGGCAAATCGCTCTGGAACTGAAATCGGAACGCTCAATGACATTTGCCCTATCTGAAAGTCTGATAAACGCCGGAAAAATGACTAAGTCCAAAAAAAAATAGTTTTAAACTTTTTTCAATTTTACCCCCGTGGGATATATATTCTACCCACATTCACTTGGAACTCTCCTGGGGTACCCTCACACATATTATTCACTCATTTAGTGGATATTTTCACAAATAAGTGAAATTTTCAAAAATCCAAAATATTGGCTGAAAACGACTAAATATCCAGGACTCATTGGGCTAATCGCTCTGGAACTGAAATCGGAACGCTGAATGACATTTGCCCTATCTGAAAGTCTGATAAACGCCGGAAAAATGACTAAATCCCAAAAAAATTTTTTTTCAACTTTTTTCAATTTTACCCCCATGGGATATATATTCTACCCACACACATTTGGAACTCTCCTGGGGTACCCTCACACATATTGTTCCCTCATTTAGTGGATATTTTCACAAAAAAGTGAAATTTTCAAAAATACAGAAAATTGGCTGAAAGCGACTAAATATCAAGGATTCATTGGGCGAATTGCTCTGGAACTGAAATCGGAACGCTCGCTGACATTTGCCCTATCTGAAAGTCTGATAAACGCCGGAAAAATGACTAAGTCCAAAAAAAAATTTTTTTTAACTTTTTTCCGTTTTACCCCGTGGGATATATATTCTACACACACACATTTGGAACTCTCCTGGGGTACCCTCACACATATTATTCCCTCATTTAGTGGATATTTTCACAAAAAAGTGAAATTTTCAAAAATCCAGAAAATTAGCTGAAAAAGACTAAATATCAAGGACTTATTGGGCGAATCGCTCTGGAACTGAAATCGGAACACTCACTGACATTTCTCCTATCTGATAGTCTGATAAACGCCGGAAAAATGACTAAATCCAAAAAAAATTTTTTTTCAACTTTTTTCAGTTTTACCCCGTGGGATATATATTCTACCCACACACATTTGGAACTCTCCTGGGGTACCCTCACACATATTATTCCCTCATTTAGTGGATATTTTCACAAAAAAGTGAAATTTTCAAAAATCCAGAAAATTGGCTGAAAAAGACTAAATATCAAAGACTCATTGGGTGAATCGCTCTGGAACTGAAATCGGAACACTCACTGACATTTGCCCTATCTGAAAGTCTGATAAACGCCGGAAAAATGACTAAGTCCAAAAAAAAATAGTTTTAAACTTTTTTCAATTTTACCCCCGTGGGATATATATTCTACCCACACTCATTTGGAACTCTCCTGGGGTACCCTCACACATATTATTCACTCATTTAGTGGATATTTTCACAAAAAAGTGAAAATTTTCAAAAATCCAAATTATTGGCTGAAAACGACTAAATATCAAGGACTCATTGGGCGAATCGCTCTGGAACTGAAATCGGAACGCTCACTGACATTTGCCCTATCTGAAAGTCTGATAAACGCCGGAAAAATGACTAAATCAAAAAAAAAATTTTCAACTTTTTTCAATTTTACCCTCGTGGGATATATATTCTACCCACACACATTTGGAACTCTCCTGCGGTACCCTCACACATGTTATTCCCTCATTTAGTGGATATTTTCACAAAAAAGTGAAATTTTCAAAAATCCAGAAAATTGGCTGAAAACGACTAAATATCAAGGACTCATTGGGCGAATCGCTCTGGAACTGAAATCGGAACGCTCAATGACATTTGCCCTATCTGAAAGTCTGATAAACGCCGGAAAAATGACTAAGTCCAAAAAAAAATAGTTTTAAACTTTTTTCAATTTTACCCCTGTGGGATATATATTCTACCCACACTCACTTGGAGCTCTCCTGGGGTACCCTCACACATATTATTCACTCATTTAGTGGATATTTTCACAAATAAGTGAAATTTTCAAAAATCCAAAATATTGGCTGAAAACGACTAAATATCAAGGACTCATTGGTCGAATCGCTCTGGAACTGAAATCGGAACGCTCAATGACATTTGCCCTATCTGAAAGTCTGATAAACGCCGGAAAAATGACTAAATCCAAAAACATTTTTTTTTCAACTTTTTTCAATTTTACCCCCATGGGATATATATTCTACCCACACACATTTGGAACTCTCCTGGGGTACATTCACACATATTATTCTCTCATTTAGTGGATATTTTCACAAAAAAGTGATATTTTCAAAAATCCAGAAAATTTGCTGAAAACAACTAAATATCAAGGACTCATTGGGCGAATCGCTCTGGAACTGAAATCGGAACGCTCACTGACATTTCCCCTATCTGAAAGTCTGATAAACTCCGGAAAAATGACTAAGACCAAAAAAAAAAATTTTTTTAATTTTTTTCAATTTTACCCACGTGGGATATATATTCTACCCACAAACATTTGGAACTCTCCTAGGGTACCCTCACACATATTATTCCCTCATTTAGTGGATATTTACACAAAAAAGTGAAATTTTCAAAAATCCAAAATATTTCCTGAAAACAACTAAATATCAAGGACTCATTGGGCGAATCGCTCTGGAACTGAAATCGGAACGCTCACTGACATTTGCCCTATCTGAAAGTCTGATAAACGCTGGAAAAATCACTAAGTCCCAAAAAAAATTTTTTTCAACTTTTTTCAATTTTACCCCGTGGGATATATATTCTACCCACACACACTTGGAACTCTCCTGGGGTACCCTCACACATATTATTCCCTCATTTAGTGGATATTTTCACAAAAAAGTGAAATTTCCAAAAATCCAGAAAATTGGCTGAAAACGACTAAATATCAAGGACTCATTGGGCGAATCGCTCTGGAACTGAAATCCAAACGCTCACTGACATTTGCCCTATCTGAAAGTCTGATAAACGCCAGAGAAATGACTAAGTCCAAAAAAAATTTTTTTTAAACTTTTATCAATTTTATCCCCGAGGGATATATATTCTACCCACACACATTTGGAACTCTCCTGGGGTACCCTCACACATATTATTCCCTCATTTAGTGGATATTTTCACAAAAAAGTAAAATTTTCAAAAATCCAGAAAATTGGCTGAAAACGACTAAATAACAAGGAGTCATTGGGCGAATCGCTCTGGAATTGAAATCGGAATGCTCACTGACATTTCCCCTATCTGAAAGTCTGATAAACGCCAGAAAAATCACTAAGTCCCAAAAAATTTTTTTTTTTACTTTTTTCAATTTTACTCCCGTGGGATATATATTCTACCCACACATATTTGGAACTCTCCTGGGGTACCCTCACACATATTATTCCCTCATTTAGTGGATATTTTCACAAAAAAGTGAAATTTTCAAAAATCCAGAAAATTGGCTGAAAACAACTAAATAACAAGGACTTATTGGGCGAATCGCTCTGGAACTGAAATCGGAACGCTCACAGACATTTCCCCTAACTGAAAGTTTGATAAACGCTGGAAAAATTACTAAGTCCAAAAAAAAAATGTTTTCAACTTTTTTCAATTTTTCCCCCGTGGGATATATATTCTACCCACACACATTTGGAACTCTTCTGGGGTACCCTCACACATATTATTCCCTCATTTAGTGGATATTTTCACAAAAAAGTGAAATTTTCAAAAATCCAGAAAATTGGCTGAAAACGACTAAATAACAAGGACTCATTGGGCGAATCGCTCTGGAACTGAAATCGGAATGCTCACTGACATTTCCCCTATCTGAAAGTCTGATAAACGTCGGAAAAATGACTAAGTCCAAAAAAAAATTTTTTTCAACTTTTTTCAATTTTACCCCCGTCGGATATATCTTCTACCCACACACATTTGGAACTCTCCTGGGGTACCCTCACACATATTATTCCCTCATTTAGTGGATATTTTCACCAAAAAGTGAAATTTTCAAAAATCCAGAAAATTGGCTGAAAACAACTAAATAACAAGTACTCATTGGGCGAATCACTCTGGAACTGAAATCGGAATGCTCACTGACATTTCCTCTATCTGACAGTCTGATAAACGCTGGAAAAATGACTAAGTCCAAAAAAAAAATTTTTTCAACTTTTTTCAATTTTACCCCTGTGGGATATATATTCTTCCCACACACATTTGGAACTCTCCGGGGTACCCTCACACATATTATTCCCACATTTAGTGGATATTTTCACAAAAAATTGAAATTTTCAAAAATCCAGAAAATTGGCTGAAAACAACTAAATAACAAGTACTCATTGGTCGAATCGCTCTGGAACTGAAATCGGAACGCTCACTGACATTTCCCCTAACTGAAAGTCTGATAAACGCTGGAAAAATGACTAAGTCCAAAAAAAAAATGTTTTCAACTTTTTCAATTTTTCCCCCGTGGGATATATATTCTACCCACACACATTTGGAACTCTCCTGGGGTACCCTCACACATATTATTCCCTCATTTAGTGGATATTTTCACAAAAAAAGTGAAATTTTCAAAAATCCAGAAAATTGGCTGAAAACGACTAAATATCAAGGACTCATTGGGCGAATCACTCTGGAACCGAAGTCGGAATGCTCACTGACATTTCGCCTATCTGAAAGTCTGATAAACGCCAGAAAAATGACTAAGTCCAAAAAAAAATTTTTTTCAACTTTTTTCAATTTTACCCCCGTGGGATATATATTCTACCCACACACATTTGGAACTCTCTTGGGGTACCCTCACACATATTTGTCCCTCATTAAGTGGATATTTTCACAAAAAAGTAAAATTTTCAAAAATCCAAAAAATTGGCTGAAAACGACTAAATATCAAGGATTCATTGGGTGAATAAGTCTGGAACTGAAATCGGAATGCTCACTGACATTTCCCCTATATGAAAGTCTGATAAACGCCAGAAAAATCACTAAGTCCCAAAAAAATTTTTTTTTTACTTTTTTCAATTTTACCCCAATGTGATATATATTCTACCCACACACATTTGGAACTCTCCTGGCGTACCCTCACACGTATTATTCCCTCATTTAGTGGATATTTTCACAAAAAAGTGAAATTTTAAAAAATCCAGAAAATTGGCTGAAAACGACTAAATAACAAGGACTGATTGGGCGAATCGCTCTGGAACTGAAATCGGAATGCTCACTGACATTTCCTCTATCTGAAAGTCTGATAAACGTCGGAAAAATGACTAAGTCCAAAAAAAAAATTTTTTCAACTTTTTTCAATTTTACCCCCGTCGGATATATATTCTACCCACACACATTTGGAACTCTCCTGGGGTACCCTCACACATATTATTCCCTCATTTAGTGGATATTTTCACAAAAAAGTGAAATTTTCAAAAATCCAGAAAATTGGCTGAAAACGACTAAATAACAAGGAGTCATTGGGCGAATCGCTCTGGAACTGAAATTGGAACGCTCACTGACATTTCACCTATCTGAAAGTCTGATAAACGCCAGAAAAATCAGTAAGTGTAAAAAAAATTTTATTTTAACTTTTTTCAATTTTACCCCGTGGGATATATATTCTACCCACACACACTTGGAACTCTCCTGGGGTACCCTCACACATATTATTCCCTCATTTAGTGGATATTTTCACAAAAAAGTGAAATTTCCAAAAATCCAGAAAATTGGCTGAAAACGACTAAATATCAAGGACTCATTGGGCGAATCGCTCTGGAACTGAAATCCAAACGCTCACTGACATTTGCCCTATCTGAAAGTCTGATAAACGCCAGAGAAATGACTAAGTCCAAAAAAAATTTTTTTTAAACTTTTATCAATTTTATCCCCGAGGGATATATATTCTACCCACACACATTTGGAACTCTCCTGGGGTACCCTCACACATATTATTCCCTCATTTAGTGGATATTTTCACAAAAAAGTAAAATTTTCAAAAATCCAGAAAATTGGCTGAAAACGACTAAATAACAAGGAGTCATTGGGCGAATCGCTCTGGAATTGAAATCGGAATGCTCACTGACATTTTCCCTATCTGAAAGTCTGATAAACGCCAGAAAAATCACTAAGTCCCAAAAAATTTTTTTTTTTACTTTTTTCAATTTTACTCCCGTGGGATATATATTCTACCCACACATATTTGGAACTCTCCTGGGGTACCCTCACACATATTATTCCCTCATTTAGTGGATATTTTCACAAAAAAGTGAAATTTTCAAAAATCCAGAAAATTGGCTGAAAACAACTAAATAACAAGGACTTATTGGGCGAATCGCTCTGGAACTGAAATCGGAACGCTCACTGACATTTCCCCTAACTGAAAGTTTGATAAACGCTGGAAAAATTACTAAGTCCAAAAAAAAAATGTTTTCAACTTTTTTCAATTTTTCCCCCGTGGGATATATATTCTACCCACACACATTTGGAACTCTCCTGGGGTACCCTCACACATATTATTCCCTCATTTAGTGGATATTTTCACAAAAAAGTGAAATTTTCAAAAATCCAGAAAATTGGCTGAAAACGACTAAATAACAAGGACTCATTGGGCGAATCGCTCTGGAACTGAAATCGGAATGCTCACTGACATTTCCTCTATCTGACAGTCTGATAAACGCTGGAAAAATGACTAAGTCCAAAAAAAAAATTTTTTCAACTTTTTTCAATTTTACCCCTGTCGGATATATATTCTTCCCACACACATTTGGAACTCTCCTGGGGTACCCTCACACATATTATTCCCACATTTAGTGGATATTTTCACAAAAAGTTGAAATTTTCAAAAATCCAGAAAATTGGCTGAAAACGACTAAATATCAAGGACTCATTGGGCGAATCACTCTGGAACCGAAGTCGGAATGCTCACTGACATTTCGCCTATCTGAAAGTCTGATAAACGCCAGAAAAATGACTAAGTCCAAAAAAAAATTTTTTTCAACTTTTTTCAATTTTACCCCCGTGGGATATATATTCTACCCACACACATTTGGAACTCTCCTGGGGTACCCTCACACATATTATTCCCTCATTTAGTGGATATTTTCACAAAATTGAAATTTTAAAAAATCCAGAAAATTGGCTGAAAACGACTAAATAACAAGGACTCATTAGGCGAATCGCTCTGGAACTGAAATCGGAATGCTCACTGACATTTCCCCTATCTGAAAGTCTGATAAATGCCAGGAAAATGACTAAGTCCAAAAAAAAATTTTTTTCAACTTTTTTCAATTTTACCCCCGTGGGATATATATTCTACCCACACACATTTGGAACTCTCCTGGGGTACCCTCACACATATTTGTCCTTCATTAAGTGGATATTTTCACAAAAAAGTAAAATTTTCAAAAATCCAAAAAATTGGCTGAAAACGACTAAATATCAAGGACTCATTGGGTGAATAAGTCTGGAACTGAAATCGGAATGTTCACTGACATTTCCCCTATATGAAAGTCTGATAAACGCCAGAAAAATCACTAAGTCCCAAAAAAATTTTTTTTTTACTTTTTTCAATTTTACCCCAATGTGATATATATTCTACCCACACACATTTGGAACTCTCCTGGCGTACCCTCACACGTATTATTCCCTCATTTAGTGGATATTTTCACAAAAAAGTGAAATTTTAAAAAATCCAGAAAATTGGCTGAAAACGACTAAATAACAAGGACTGATTGGGCGAATCGCTCTGGAACTGAAATCGGAATGCTCACTGACATTTCCCCTATCTGAAAGTCTGATAAACGTCGGAAAAATGACTAAGTCCAAAAAAAAATTTTTTTCAACTTTTTTCAATTTTACCCCCGTCGGATATATATTCTACCCACACACATTTGGAACTCTCCTGGGGTACCCTCACACATATTATTCCCTCATTTAGTGGATATTTTCACAAAAAAGTGAAATTTTCAAAAATGCAGAAAATTGGCTGAAAACGACTAAATAACAAGGAGTCATTGGGCGAATCGCTCTGGAACTGAAATCGGAACGCTCACTGACATTTCACCTATCTGAAAGTCTGATAAACGCCAGAAAAATCAGTAAGTGTAAAAAAAATTTTATTTTAACTTTTTTCAATTTTACCCCGTGGGATATATATTCTACCCACACACACTTGGAACTCTCCTGGGGTACCCTCACACATATTATTCCCTCATTTAGTGGATATTTTCACAAAAAAGTGAAATTTCCAAAAATCCAGAAAATTGGCTGAAAACGACTAAATATCAAGGACTCATTGGGCGAATCGCTCTGGAACTGAAATCCAAACGCTCACTGACATTTGCCCTATCTGAAAGTCTGATAAACGCCAGAGAAATGACTAAGTCCAAAAAAATTTTTTTTTAAACTTTTATCAATTTTACCCCGTGGGATATATTTTCTACCCACACACATTTGGAACTCTCCTGGGGTACCCTCACACATATTATTCCCTCATTTAGTGGATGTTTTCACAAAAAAGTGAAATTTTCAAAAATCCAGAAAATTGGCTGAAAACGACTAAATAACAAGGACTCATTGGGCGAATCGCTCTGGAACTGAAATCGGAATGCTCACTGACATTTCCCCTATCTGAAAGTCTGATAAACGCCAGATTAATCACTAAGTCCAAAAAAAAAATATTTTCAACTTTTTTCAATTTTACCCCCGTGGGATAAATATTCTTCCCACACACATTTGGAACTCTCCTGGGGTACCCTCACACATATTATTCCCTCATTTAGTGGATATTTTCACAAAAAAGTGAAATTTTCAAAAATCCAGAAAATTGGCTGAAAACGACTAAATAACAAGGAGTCATTGGGCGAATCGCTCTGGAACTGAAATCGGAATGCTCACTGACATTTCCCCTATCTGAAAGTCTGATAAACGGCGGAAAAATGACTAAGTCCAAAAAAAATTTTTTTTCAACTTTTTTCAATTTTATCCCCGAGGGATATATATTCTACCCACACACATTTGGAACTCTCCTGGGGTACCCTCACACATATTATTCCCTCATTTAGTGGATATTTTCACAAAAAAGTAAAATTTTCAAAAATCCAGAAAATTGGCTGAAAACGACTAAATAACAAGGAGTCATTGGGCGAATCGCTCTGGAATTGAAATCGGAATGCTCACTGACATTTCCCCTATCTGAAAGTCTGATAAACGCCAGAAAAATCACTAAGTCCCAAAAAATTTTTTTTTTTACTTTTTTCAATTTTACTCCCGTGGGATATATATTCTACCCACACATATTTGGAACTCTCCTGGGGTACCCTCACACATATTATTCCCTCATTTAGTGGATATTTTCACAAAAAAGTGAAATTTTCAAAAATCCAGAAAATTGGCTGAAAACAACTAAATAACAAGGACTTATTGGGCGAATCGCTCTGGAACTGAAATCGGAACGCTCACTGACATTTCCCCTAACTGAAAGTTTGATAAACGCTGGAAAAATTACTAAGTCCAAAAAAAAAATGTTTTCAACTTTTTTCAATTTTTCCCCCGTGGGATATATATTCTACCCACACACATTTGGAACTCTCCTGGGGTACCCTCACACATATTATTCCCTCATTTAGTGGATATTTTCACAAAAAAGTGAAATTTTCAAAAATCCAGAAAATTGGCTGAAAACGACTAAATAACAAGGACTCATTGGGCGAATCGCTCTGGAACTGAAATCGGAATGCTCACTGACATTTCCCCTATCTGAAAGTCTGATAAACGGCGGAAAAATGACTAAGTCCAAAAAAAATTTTTTTTCAACTTTTTTCAATTTTATCCCCGTGGGATATATATTCTACCCACACACATTTGGAACTCTCCTGGGGTACCCTCACACATATTATTCCCTCATTTAGTGGATATTTTCACAAAAAAGTAAAATTTTCAAAAATCCAGAAAATTGGCTGAAAACGACTAAATAACAAGGAGTCATTGGGCGAATCGCTCTGGAATTGAAATCGGAATGCTCACTGACATTTCCCCTATCTGAAAGTCTGATAAACGCCAGAAAAATCACTAAGTCCCAAAAAATTTTTTTTTTTACTTTTTTCAATTTTACTCCCGTGGGATATATATTCTACCCACACATATTTGGAACTCTCCTGGGGTACCCTCACACATATTATTCCCTCATTTAGTGGATATTTTCACAAAAAAGTGAAATTTTCAAAAATCCAGAAAATTGGCTGAAAACAACTAAATAACAAGGACTTATTGGGCGAATCGCTCTGGAACTGAAATCGGAACGCTCACTGACATTTCCCCTAACTGAAAGTTTGATAAACGCTGGAAAAATTACTAAGTCCAAAAAAAAAATGTTTTCAACTTTTTTCAATTTTTCCCCCGTGGGATATATATTCTACCCACACACATTTGGAACTCTCCTGGGGTACCCTCACACATATTATTCCCTCATTTAGTGGATATTTTCACAAAAAAGTGAAATTTTCAAAAATCCAGAAAATTGGCTGAAAACGACTAAATAACAAGGACTCATTGGGCGAATCGCTCTGGAACTGAAATCGGAATGCTCACTGACATTTCCCCTATCTGAAAGTCTGATAAACGTCGGAAAAATGACTAAGTCCAAAAAAAAATTTTTTTCAACTTTTTTCAATTTTACCCCCGTCGGATATATATTCT
This sequence comes from Phyllobates terribilis, assembly GCF_046119375.1. Classification (NCBI taxonomy): domain Eukaryota; kingdom Metazoa; phylum Chordata; class Amphibia; order Anura; family Dendrobatidae; genus Phyllobates; species Phyllobates terribilis. Next base: position 9,706,060 of record NW_027362781.1, on the reverse strand, counting down.
ACCCACACACATTTGGAACTCTCCTGGGGTACCCTCACACATATTATTCCCTCATTTAGTGGATATTTTCACAAAAAAGTGAAATTTTCAAAAATCCAAAAAATTGGCTGAAAACAACTAAATAACAAGGACTCATTGGGCGAATCGCTCTGGAACTGAAATCGGAACGCTCACTGACATTTCCCCTAACTGAAAGTCTGATAAACGCTGGAAAAGTGACGAAGTCCAAAAAAAAAATGTTTTCAACTTTTTTCAATTTTTCCCCCGTGGGATATATATTCTACCCACACACATTTGGAACTCTCCTGGGGTACCCTCACACATATTATTCCCTCATTTAGTGGATATTTTCACAAAAAAGGGAAATTTTCAAAAATCCAGAAAATTGGCTGAAAACGACTAAATATCAAGGACTCATTGGGCGAATCGCTCTGGAACTGAAATTGGAATGCTCACTGACATTTCCCCTATCTGAAAGTCTGATAAACGCCAGAAAAATCAGTAAGTCCAAAAAAAAATTTTTTCAACTTTTTTCAATTTTACCCCCGTGGGATATATATTCTACCCACACACATTTGGAACTCTCCTGGGGTACCCTCACACATATTATTCCCTCATTTAGTGGATATTTTCACAAAAAAGTGAAATTTTCAAAAATCCAGAAAATTGGCTGAAAACGACTAAATAACAAGGAGTCATTGGGCGAATCGCTCTGGAACTGAAATCGGAACTCTCACTGACATTTGCCCTATCTGAAAGTCTGATAAACGCCAGAAAAATCAGTAAGTCCAAAAAAAAATTTTTTCAACTTTTTTCAATTTTACCCCCGTGGGATATATATTCTACCCACACACATTTGGAACTCTCCTGGGGTACCCTCACACATATTATTCCCTCATTTAGTGGATATTTTCACAAAAAAGTGAAATTTTCAAAAATCCAAAAAATTGGCTGAAAACGACTAAATATCAAGGACTCATTGGGTGAATCACTCTGGTACTGAAATCGGAATGCTCACTGACATTTCCCCTATCAGAAAGTCTGATAAACGCCAGAAAAATGACTAAGTCCGAAAAAAAATTTTTTTCAATTTTACCCCCGTGGGATATATATTCTACCCACACACATTTGGACCTCTCCTGGGGTACCCTCACACATATTATTCCCTCATTTAGTGGATATTTTCACAAAAAAGTGACATTTTCAAAAATCCAGAAAATTGGCTGAAAACGCCTAAATAACAAGGACTCATTGGGCGAATCGCTCTGGAACTGAAATCGGAATCCTCACTGACATTTCCCCTATCTGAAAGTCTGATAAACGTCGGAAAAATGACTAAGTCCAAAAAAAATTTTATTCAACTTTTTTCAATTTTACTCCAATGGGATATATATTCTACCCACACACATTTGGAACTCTCCTGGGGTACCCTCACACATATTATTCCCTCATTTAGTGGATATTTTCACAAAAAAGGGAAATTTTCAAAAATCCAGAAAATTGGCTGAAAACGACTAAATATCAAGGACTCATTGGGCGAATCGCTCTGGAACTGAAATCGGAATGCTCACTGACATTTCCCCTATCTGAAAGTCTGATAAACGCCAGAAAAATGACTAAGTCCAAAAAAATTTTTTTTTTTACTTTTTTCAATTTTACCCCCGTGGGATATATATTCTACCCAAACACATTTGGAACTCTCCTGGGGTACCCTCACACATATTATTCCCTCATTTAGTGGATATTTTCACAAAAAAGTGAAATTTTCAAAAATCCAGAAAATTGGCTGAAAATGACTAAATAACAAGGACTCATTGGGAGAATCACTCTGGAACTGAAATCGGAACGCTCACTGACATTTCCCCTATCTGAAAGTCTGATAAACGCCGGAAAAATGACTAAGTCCAAAAAAATTTTTTTCAACTTTTTTCAATTTTACCCCCGTGGGATATATATTCTACCCACACACATTTGGAACTCTCCTGGGCTACCCTCACACATATTATTCCCTCATTTAGTGGATATTTTCACAAAAAAGTGAAATTTTCAAAAATCCAGAAAATTGGCTGAAAACGTCTAAATAACAAGGAGTCATTGGGCGAATCGCTCTGGAACTGAAATCGGTACTCTCACTGACATTTGCCCTATCTGAAAGTCTGATAAACGCCAGAAAAATGACTAAGTCCAAAAAAGAATTTTTTTCAACTTTTTTCAATTTTACGCCAATGGGATATATATTCTACCCACACACATTTGGAACTCTCCTGGGGTACCCTCACACATATTATTCCCTCATTTAGTGGATATTTTCACAAAAAAAATTGAAATTTTCAAAAATCCAGAAAATTGGCTGAAAACTACTAAATATCAAGGACTCATTGGGTGAATCGCTCTGGAACTGACATCGGAACGCTCACTGACATTTCCCCTAACTGTGAGTCTGATAAACGCTGGAAAAATGACTAAGTCCAAAAAAAAAATGTTTTCAACTTTTTTCAATTTTTCCCCCGTGGGATATATATTCTACCCACACACATTTGGAACTCTCCTGGGGTACCCTCACACATATTATTCCCTCATTTAGTGGATATTTTCACAAAAAAGTGACATTTTCAAAAATCCAAAAAATTGGCTGAAAACGACTAAATATCAAGGACTCATTGGGTGAATCAGTCTGGAACTGAAATCGAAATGCTCACTGACATTTGCCCTATCTGAAAGTCTGATAAACGCCAGAAAAATGACTAAGTCCAAAAAAAAATTTTTTTAAACTTTTTTCAATTTTACCCCCATGGGATATATATTCTACCCACACACATTTGGAACTCTCCTGGGGTACCCTCACACATATTATTCCCTCATTTAGTGGATATTTTCACAAAAAAATTTGAAATTTTCAAAAATCCAGAAAATTGGCTGAAAACTACTAAATATCAAGGACTCATTGGGTGAATCGCTCTGGAACTGACATCGGAACGCTCACTGACATTTCCCCTAACTGTAAGTCTGATAAACGCTGGAAAAATGACTAAGTCCAAAAAAAAAATGTTTTCAACTTTTTTCAATTTTTTCCCCCGTGGGATATATATTCTACCCAAACACATTTGGAACTCTCCTGGGTTACCCTCACACATATTATTCCCTCATTTAGTGGATATTTTCACAAAAAAGTGAAATTTTCAAAAATCCAGAAAATTGGCTGAAAACGACTAAATAACAAGGACTCATTGGGCGAATCGCTCTGGAACTGAAATCGGAATGCTCACTGACATTTCCCCTATCTGAAAGTCTGATAAACGTCGGAAAAATGACTAAGTCCAAAAAAAATTTTATTCAACTTTTTTCAATTTTACCCCCGTCGGATATATATTCTACTCACACACATTTGGAACTCTCCTGGGCTACCCTCACACATATTATTCCCTCATTTAGTGGATATTTTCACAAAAAAGTGAAATTTTCAAAAATCCAGAAAATTGGCTGAAAACGTCTAAATAGCAAGGAGTCATTGGGCGAATCGCTCTGGAACTGAAATCGGAACGCTCACTGACATTTCCCCTATCTGAAAGTCTGATAAACGCCAGAAAAATCACTAAGACCAAAAAAAATTTTTTTTTTACTTTTTTCAATTTTACCCCCGTGGGATATATATTCTACCCACACACATTTGGAACTCTCCTGGGGTACCCTCACACATATTATTCCCTCATTTAGTGGATATTTTCACAAAAAAGTGACATTTTCAAAAATCCAAAAAATTGGCTGAAAACGACTAAATATCAAGGACTCATTGGGCAAATCGCTCTGGAACTGAAATCGGTACTCTCTCTGACATTTGCCCTATCTGAAAGTCTGATAAACGCCAGAAAAATGACTAAGTCCAAAAAAATTTTTTTTCAACTTTTTTGAATTTTACCCCAATGGGATATATATTCTACCCACACACATTTGGAACTCTCCTGGGGTACCCTCACACATATTATTCCCTCATTTAGTGGATATTTTCACAAAAAAGGGAAATTTTCAAAAATCCAGAAAATTGGCTGAAAACGACTAAATATCAAGGACTCATTGGGCGAATCGCTCTGGAACTGAAATCGGAATGCTCACTGACATTTCCCCTATCTGAAAGTCTAATAAACGCCAGAAAAATCACTAAGTCCAAAAAAAAATTTTTTTAACTTTTTTCAATTTTACCCCCGTGGGATATATATTCTACCCACACACATTTGGAACTCTCCTGGGGTACCCTCACACATATTATTCCCTCATTTAGTGGATATTTTCACAAAAAAGTGAAATTTTCAAAAATCCAGAAAATTGGCTGAAAACGACTAAATAACAAGGACTCATTGGGAGAATCACTCTGGAACTGAAATCGGAACGCTCACTGACATTTACCCTATCTGAAAGTCTGATAAACGCCGGAAAAATGACTAAGTCCAAAAAAATTTTTTTTAAACTTTTTTCAATTTTACCCCAATGGGATATATATTCTACCCACACACATTTGGAACTCTCCTGGGGTACCCTCACACATATTATTCCCTCATTTAGTGGATATTTTCACAAAAAAGGGAAATTTTCAAAAATCCAGAAAATTGGCTGAAAACGACTAAATATCAAGGACTCATTGGGCGAATCGCTCTGGAACTGAAATCGGAATGCTCACTGACATTTCCCCTATCTGAAAGTCTGATAAACGCCAGAAAAATGACTAAGTCCAAAAAAATTTTTTTTTTAACTTTTTTCAATTTTACCCCCGTGGGATATATATTCTACCCACACACATTTGGAACTCTCCTGGGGTACCCTCACACATATTATTCCCTCATTTAGTGGATATTTTCACAAAAAAGTGAAATTTTCAAAAATCCAGAAAATTGGCTGAAAATGACTAAATAACAAGGACTCATTGGGAGAATCACTCTGGAACTGAAATCGGAACGCTCACTGACATTTCCCCTATCTGAAAGTCTGATAAACGCCGGAAAAATGACTAAGTCCAAAAAAAATTTTTTCAACTTTTTTCAATTTTACCCCCGTGGGATATATATTCTACCCACACACATTTGGAACTCTCCTGGGCTACCCTCACACATATTATTCCCTCATTTAGTGGATATTTTCACAAAAAAGTGAAATTTTCAAAAATCCAGAAAATTGGCTGAAAACGTCTAAATAACAAGGAGTCATTGGGCGAATCGCTCTGGAACTGAAATCGGTACTCTCACTGACATTTGCCCTATCTGAAAGTCTGATAAACGCCAGAAAAATGACTAAGTCCAAAAAAGAATTTTTTTCAACTTTTTTCAATTTTACCCCAATGGGATATATATTCTACCCACACACATTTGGAACTCTCCTGGGGTACCCTCACACATATTATTCCCTCATTTAGTGGATATTTTCACAAAAAAAATTTAAATTTTCAAAAATCCAGAAAATTGGCTGAAAACTACTAAATATCAAGGACTCATTGGGTGAATCGCTCTGGAACTGACATCGGAACGCTCACTGACATTTCCCCTAACTGTAAGTCTGATAAACGCTGGAAAAATGACTAAGTCCAAAAAAAAAATGTTTTCAACTTTTTTCAATTTTTCCCCCTTGGGATATATATTCTACCCACACACATTTGGAACTCTCCTGGGGTACCCTCACACATATTATTCCCTCATTTAGTGGATATTTTCACAAAAAAGTTAAATTTTCAAAAATCCAGAAAATTGGCTGAAAATGACTAAATAACAAGGACTCATTGGGAGAATCACTCTGGAACTGAAATCGGAACGCTCACTGACATTTCCCCTATCTGAAAGTCTGATAAACGCCGGAAAAATGACTAAGTCCAAAAAAAATTTTTTCAACTTTTTTCAATTTTACCCCCGTGGGATATATATTCTACCCACACACATTTGGAACTCTCCTGGGCTACCCTCACACATATTATTCCCTCATTTAGTAAATATTTTCACAAAAAAGTGAAATTTTCAAAAATCCAGAAAATTGGCTGAAAACGTCTAAATAACAAGGAGTCATTGGGCGAATCGCTCTGGAACTGAAATCGGAACGCTCACTGACATTTCCCCTATCTGAAAGTCTGATAAACGCCAGAAAAATCACTAAGTCCAAAAAAAATTTTTTTTTACTTTTTTCAATTTTACCCCCGTGGGATATATATTCTACCCACACACATTTGGAACTCTCCTGGGGTACCCTCACACATATTATTCCCTCATTTAGTGGATATTTTCACAAAAAAGGGAAATTTTCAAAAATCCAAAAAATTGGCTGAAAACGACTAAATATCAAGGACTCATTGGGCAAATCGCTCTGGAACTGAAATCGGTACTTTCACTGACATTTGCCCTATCTGAAAGTCTGATAAACGCCAGAAAAATGACTAAGTCCAAAAAAGAATTTTTTTCAACTTTTTTCAATTTTACCCCCGTCGGATATATATTCTACCCACACACATTTGGAACTCTCCTGGGGTTCCCTCACACATATTATTCCCTCATTTAGTGGATATTTTCACAAAAAAAATTGAAATTTTCAAAAATCCAGAAAATTGGCTGAAAACTACTAAATATCAAGGACTCATTGGGTGAATCGCTCTGGAACTGAAATCGGAACGCTCACTGACATTTGCCCTATCTGAAAGTCTGGTAAACGTCGGAAAAATCACTAAGTCTAAAAAAATTTTTTTTTTAACTTTTTTCAATTTTACCCCCGCGGGATATATATTCTACCCACACACATTTGGAACTCTCCTGGGGTACCCTCACACATATTATTCCCTCATTTAGTGGATATTTTCACAAAAAAGTGAAATTTTCAAAAATCCAGAAAATTGGCTGAAAACGACTAAATAACAATGACTCATTGGGCGAATCGCTCTGGAACTGAAATCGGAACGCTCACTGACATTTGCCCTATCTGAAAGTCTGATAAACGCCAGAAAAATGAGTAAGTCCAAAAAAAAATTTTTTTCAACTTTTTTCTATTTTACCCCCGTGGGATATATATTCTACCCACACACATTTGGAACTCTCCTGGTGTACCCTCACACATATTATTCCCTCATTTAGTGGATATTTTCACAAAAAAGTGACATTTTCAAAAATCCAAAAAATTGTCTGAAAACGACTAAATATCAAGGACTCATTGGGCGAATCGCTCTGGAACTGAAATCGGAACGCTCACTGACATTTGCCCTATCTGAAAGTCTGATAAACGCCAGAAAAATGACTAAGTCCAAAAAAGAATTTTTTTCAACTTTTTTCAATTTTACCCCAATGGGATATATATTCTACCCACACACATTTGGAACTCTCCTGGGGTACCCTCACACATATTATTCCCTCATTTAGTGGGTATTTTCACAAAAAAGTGAAATTTTTAAAATTCCAGAAAATTGGCTGAAAACGACTAAATATGAACGACTCATTGGGCGAATCGCTGTGGAACTGAAATCGGAATGCTCACTTACATTTGCCCTATCTGAAAGTCTGATAAACGCCAGAAAAATCACTAAGTCCAAAAAAAATTTTTTTTTACTTTTTTCAATTTTACCCCCGTGGGATATATATTCTACCCACACACATTTGGAACTCTCCTGGGGTACCCTCACACATATTATTCCCTCATTTAGTGGATATTTTCACAAAAAAGGGAAATTTTCAAAAATCCAAAAAATTGGCTGAAAACGACTAAATATCAAGGACTCATTGGGCAAATCGCTCTGGAACTGAAATCGGTACTTTCACTGACATTTGCCCTATCTGAAAGTCTGATAAACGCCAGAAAAATGACTAAGTCCAAAAAAGAATTTTTTTCAACTTTTTTCAATTTTACCCCCGTCGGATATATATTCTACCCACACACATTTGGAACTCTCCTGGGGTTCCCTCACACATATTATTCCCTCATTTAGTGGATATTTTCACAAAAAAAATTGAAATTTTCAAAAATCCAGAAAATTGGCTGAAAACTACTAAATATCAAGGACTCATTGGGTGAATCGCTCTGGAACTGAAATCGGAACGCTCACTGACATTTGCCCTATCTGAAAGTCTGGTAAACGTCGGAAAAATCACTAAGTCTAAAAAAATTTTTTTTTTAACTTTTTTCAATTTTACCCCCGCGGGATATATATTCTACCCACACACATTTGGAACTCTCCTGGGGTACCCTCACACATATTATTCCCTCATTTAGTGGATATTTTCACAAAAAAGTGAAATTTTCAAAAATCCAGAAAATTGGCTGAAAACGACTAAATAACAATGACTCATTGGGCGAATCGCTCTGGAACTGAAATCGGAACGCTCACTGACATTTGCCCTATCTGAAAGTCTGATAAACGCCAGAAAAATGAGTAAGTCCAAAAAAAAATTTTTTTCAACTTTTTTCTATTTTACCCCCGTGGGATATATATTCTACCCACACACATTTGGAACTCTCCTGGTGTACCCTCACACATATTATTCCCTCATTTAGTGGATATTTTCACAAAAAAGTGACATTTTCAAAAATCCAAAAAATTGTCTGAAAACGACTAAATATCAAGGACTCATTGGGCGAATCGCTCTGGAACTGAAATCGGAACGCTCACTGACATTTGCCCTATCTGAAAGTCTGATAAACGCCAGAAAAATGACTAAGTCCAAAAAAGAATTTTTTTCAACTTTTTTCAATTTTACCCCAATGGGATATATATTCTACCCACACACATTTGGAACTCTCCTGGGGTACCCTCACACATATTATTCCCTCATTTAGTGGGTATTTTCACAAAAAAGTGAAATTTTTAAAATTCCAGAAAATTGGCTGAAAACGACTAAATATGAACGACTCATTGGGCGAATCGCTGTGGAACTGAAATCGGAATGCTCACTTACATTTGCCCTATCTGAAAGTCTGATAAACGCCAGAAAAATAACTAAGTCCTAAAAAAATTTTTTTTAAACTTTTTTCAATTTTACCCCCGTGGGATATATATTCTACCCACACACATTTGGAACTCTCCTGGGGTACCCTCACACATATTATTCCCTCATTTAGTGGATATTTTCACAAAAAAGTGAAATTTTAAAAAATCCAGAAAATTGGCTGAAAACGACTAAATAACAAGGACTCATTAGGCGAATCGCTCTGGAACTGAAATCGGTACTTTCACTGACATTTGCCCTATCTGAAAGTCTGATAAACGTCAGAAAAATGAGTAAGTCCAAAAAAAAATTTTTTTCAACTTTTTTCAATTTTACCCTCGTGGGATATATATTCTACCCACACACATTTTTAACTCTCCTGGGGTACCCTCACACATATTATTCCCTCATTTAGTGGATATTTTGACAAAAAAGTGAAATTTTCAAAAAAGTGAAATTTTCAAAAATCCAAAAAATTGGCTGAAAACGACTAAATATCAAGGACTCATTGGGTGAATCAGTCTGGAACTGAAATCGGAACGCTCACTGACATTTCCCCTATCTGAAAGTCTGATAAACGCCAGAAAAATGACTAAGTCCAAAAAAAAAATGTTTTCAACTTTTTTCAATTTTTCCCCTGTGGGATATATATTCTACCCACACAAATTTGGAACTCTCCTGGGGTACCCTCACACATATTATTCCCTCATTTAGTGGATATTTTCACAAAAAAGTGAAATTTTCAAAAATCCAGAAAATTGGCTGAAAACGACTAAATAACAAGGATTCATTGGGAGAATCACTCTGGAACTGAAATCGGAACGCTCACTGACATTTTACCCTATCTGGAAGTCTGATAAACGCCGGAAAAATGACTAAGTCCAAAAAAATTTTTTTTTAACTTTTTTCAATTTTACCCCCGTGGGATATATATTCTACCCACATGCATTTGGAACTCTCCTGGGGAACCCTCACACATATTATTCCCTCATTTAGTGGATATTTTCACAAAAAAAGTGAAATTTTCAAAAATCCAGAAAATTGGCTGAAAACTACTAAATATCAAGGACTCATTGGGCGAATCGCTATGGAACTGAAATCGGAATGCTCACTGACATTTCCCCTAACTGAAAGTCTGATAAACGCTGGAAAAATGACTAAGTCCAAAAAAAAAATGTTTTCAACTTTTTTCAATTTTTCCCCCGTGGGATATATATTCTACCCACACACATTTGGAACTCTCCTGGGATACCATCACACATATTATTCCCTCATTTAGTGGATATTTTCACAAAAAAGTGAAATTTTCAAAAATCCAGAAAATTGGCTGAAAACGACTAAATAACACGGAGTCATTGGGCGAATCGCTATGGAACTGAAATCGGAATGCTCACTGACATTTCCCCTATCTGAAAGTCTGATAAACGCCAGAAAAATGACTAAGTCCAAAAAATTTTTTTTTTCAATTTTACCCCTGTGTGATATATATTCTACCCACACACATTTGGAACTCTCCTGGGGTACCCTCACACATATTATTCCCTCATTTAGTGGATATTTTCACAAAAAAGTGAAATTTTCAAAAAGCCAAAAAATTGGCTGAAAACGACTAAATATCAAGGACTCATTGGGTGAATCAGTCTGGAACTGAAATCGGAATGCTCACTGACATTTCCCCTATCTGAAAGTCTGATAAACGCCAGAAAAATGACTAAGTCCAAAAAAAAATTTTTTTCAACTTTTTTCAATATTACCCCCGTTGGATATATATTCTACCCAGACACATTTGGAACTCTCCTGTGGTACCCTCACACATATTATTCCCTCATTTAGTGGATATTTTCACAAAAAAAGTGAAATTTTCAAAAAATCCAGAAAATTGGCTGAAAACCACTAAATATCAAGGACTCATTGGGCGAATCGCTCTGGAACTGAAATCGGAACGCTCACTGACATTTCCCCTAACTGAAAGTCTGATAAACGCTGGAAAAATGACTAAGTCCAAAAAAAAAATGTTTTCAACTTTTTTCAATTTTTCCCCCGTGGGATATATATTCTACCCACACACATTTGGAACTCTCCTGGGGTACCCTCACACATATTATTCCCTCATTTAGTGGATATTTTCACAAAAAAGTGAAATTTTAAAAAATCCAGAAAATTGGCTGAAAACGACTAAATATGAAGGACTCATTGGGTGAATCAGTCTGGAACTGAAATCGGAATGCTCACTGACATTTCCCCTATCTGAAAGTCTGATAAACGCCAAAAAAATGACTAAATCCCAAAAAAAATTTTTTTCAACTTTTTTCAATTTTACCCCCGTGGGATATATATTCTGCCCACACACATTTGGAACTCTCCTGGGGTACCCTCACACATATTATTCCCTCATTTAGTGGATATTTTGACAAAAAAGTGAAATTTTCAAAAATCCAAAAAATTGGCTGAAAACGACTAAATATCAAGGACTCATTGGGTGAATCAGTCTGGAACTGAAATCGGAATGCTCACTGACATTTCCCCTATCTGAAAGTCTGATAAACGCCAAAAAAATGACTAAGTCCAAAAAAAAATTTTTTTCAACTTTTTTCAATTTTTCCCCCGTGGGATATATATTCTACCCACACACATTTGGAACTCTCCTGGGGTACCCTCACACATATTATTCCCTCATTTAGTGGATATTTTCACAAAAAAGTGAAATTTTAAAAAATCCAGAAAATTGGCTGAAAACGACTAAATATGAAGGACTCATTGGGTGAATCAGTCTGGAACTGAAATCGGAATGCTCACTGACATTTCCCCTATCTGAAAGTCTGATAAACGCCAGAAAAATCACTAAGTCCCAAAAAAATTTTTTTCAATTTTACCCCTGTGTGATATATATTCTACCCACACACATTTGGAACTCTCCTGGGGAACCCTCACACATATTATTCCCTCATTTAGTGGATATTTTCACAAAAAAAGTGAAATTTTCAAAAATCCAGAAAATTGGCTGAAAACTACTAAATATCAAGGACTCATTGGGCGAATCTCTCTGGAACTGAAATCGGAACGCTCACTGACATTTCCCCTAACTGAAAGTCTGATAAACGCTGGAAAAATGACTAAGTCCAAAAAAAAAATGTTTTCAACTTTTTTCAATTTTTCCCCCGTGGGATATATATTCTACCCACACACATTTGGAACTCTCCTGGGATACCATCACACATATTATTCCCTCATTTAGTGGATATTTTCACAAAAAAGTGAAATTTTCAAAAATCCAGAAAATTGGCTGAAAACGACTAAATAACAAGGAGTCATTGGGCGAATCGCTCTGGAACTGAAATCGGAACGCTCACTGACATTTCCCCTATCTGAAAGTCTGATAAACGCCAAAAAAATGACTAAGTCCAAAAAAAATTTTTTTTCAACTTTTTTCAATTTTACCCCCGTGGGATATATATTCTACCCACACACATTTGGAACTCTCCTGGGGTACCCTCACACATATTATTCCCTCATTTAGTGGATATTTTCACAAAAAAGTGAAATTTTCAAAAATCCAAAAAATTGGCTGAAAACGACTAAATATCAAGGACTCATTGGGTGAATCAGTCTGGAACTGAAATCGGAATGCTCACTGACATTTCCCCTATCTGAAAGTCTGATAAACGCCAGAAAAATGACTAAGTCCAAAAAAAAATTTTTTTCAACTTTTTTCAATTTTACCGCCGTGGGATATATATTCTGCCCACACACATTTGGAACTCTCCTGGGGTACCCTCACACATATTATTCCCTCATTTAGTGGATATTTTGACAAAAAAGTGAAATTTTCAAAAATCCAAAAAATTGGCTGAAAACGACTAAATATCAAGGACTCATTGGGTGAATCAGTCTGGAACTGAAATCGGAATGCTCACTGACATTTCCCCTCTCTGAAAGTCTGATAAACGCCAAAAAAATGACTAAGTCCAAAAAAAATTTTTTTTCAACTTTTTTCAATTTTACCCCCGTGGGATATATATTCTACCCACACACATTTGGAACTCTCCTGGGGTACCCTCACACATATTATTCCCTCATTTAGTGGATATTTTCACAAAAAAAGTGAAATTTTCAAAAATCCAGAAAATTGGCTGAAAACTACTAAATATCAAGGACTCATTGGGCGAATCGCTCTGGAACTGAAATCGGAACGCTCACTGACATTTCCCCTAACTGAAAGTCTGATAAACGCTGGAAAAATGACTAAGTCCAAAAAAAAAATGTTTTCAACTTTTTTCAATTTTTCCCCCGTGGGATATATATTCTACCCACACACATTTGGAACTCTCCTGGGATACCATCACACATATTATTCCCTCATTTAGTGGATATTTTCACAAAAAAGTGAAATTTTCAAAAATCCAGAAAATTGGCTGAAAATGACTAAATAACATGGAGTCATTGGGCGAATCGCTCTGGAACTGAAATCGGAACGCTCACTGACATTTCCCCTATCTGAAAGTCTGATAAACGCCAGAAAAATCACTAAGTCCCAAAAAAAATTTTTTTCAATTTTACCCCTGTGTGATATATATTCTACCCACACACATTTGGAACTCTCCTGGGGTACCCTCACACATATTACTCCCTCATTTAGTGGATATTTTCACAAAAAAGTGAAATTTTCAAAAATCCAAAAAATTGGCTGAAAACAACTAAATATCAAGGACTCATTGGGTGAATCAGTCTGGAACTGAAATCGGAATGCTCACTGACATTTCCCCTATCTGAAAGTCTGATAAATGGCAGAAAAATGACTAAGTCCCAAAAAAATTTTTTTTCAACTTTTTTCAATTTTACCCCCGTGGGATATATATTCTACCCACACACATTTGGAACTCTCCTGGGGTACCCTCACACAAATTATTCCCTCATTTAGTGGATATTTTCACAAAAAAGTGAAATTTTCAAAAATCCAAAAAAGTGGCTGAAAACGACTAAATATCAAGGACTCATTGGGTGAATCAGTCTGGAACTGAAATCGGAATGCTCACTGACATTTCCCCTATCTGAAAGTCTGATAAACGCCAGAAAAATGACTAAGTCCAAAAAAAAATTTTTTTCAACTTTTTTCAATTTTACCCCCGTGGGATATATGTTCTGCCCACACACATTTGGAACTCTCCTGGGGTACCCTCACACATATTATTCCCTCATTTAGTGGATATTTTGACAAAAAAGTGAAATTTTCAAAAATCCAAAAAATTGGCTGAAAACGACTAAATATCAAGGACTCATTGGGTGAATCAGTCTGGAACTGAAATCGGAATGCTCACTGACATTTCCCCTATCTGAAAGTCTGATAAACGCCAGAAAAATGACTAAGTCCAAAAAAAAAATTTTTTCAACTTTTTTCAATTTTACCCCCGTGGGATATATATTCTACCCACACACATTTGGAACTCTCCTGGGGTACCCTCACACAAATTATTCCCTCATTTAGTGGATATTTTCACAAAAAAGTGAAATTTTCAAAAATCCAAAAAAGTGGCTGAAAACGACTAAATATCAAGGACTCATTGGGTGAATCAGTCTGGAACTGAAATCGGAATGCTCACTGACATTTCCCCTATCTGAAAGTCTGATAAACGCCAGAAAAATGACTAAGTCCAAAAAAAAATTTTTTTCAACTTTTTTCAATTTTACCCCCGTGGGATATATATTCTGCCCACACACATTTGGAACTCTCCTGGGGTACCCTCACACATATTATTCCCTCATTTAGTGGATATTTTGACAAAAAAGTGAAATTTTCAAAAATCCAAAAAATTGGCTGAAAACGACTAAATATCAAGGACTCATTGGGTGAATCAGTCTGGAACTGAAATCGGAATGCTCACTGACATTTCCCCTATCTGAAAGTCTGATAAACGCCAGAAAAATGACTAAGTCCAAAAAAAAAATTTTTTCAACTTTTTTCAATTTTACCCCCGTGGGATATATATTCTGCCCACACACATTTGGAACTCTCCTGGGGTACCCTCACACATATTATTCCCTCATTTAGTGGATATTTTGACAAAAAAGTGAAATTTTCAAAAATCCAAAAAATTGGCTGAAAACGACTAAATATCAAGGACTCATTGGGTGAATCAGTCTGGAACTGAAATCGGAATGCTCACTGACATTTCCCCTATCTGAAAGTCTGATAAACGCCAAAAAAATGACTAAGTCCAAAAAAAATTTTTTTTCAACTTTTTTCAATTTTACCCCCGTGGGATATATATTCTACCCACACACATTTGGAACTCTCCTGGGGTACCCTCACACATATTATTCCCTCATTTAGTGGATATTTTCACAAAAAAAGTGAAATTTTCAAAAATCCAGAAAATTGGCTGAAAACTACTAAATATCAAGGACTCATTGGGCGAATCGCTCTGGAACTGAAATCGGAACGCTCACTGACATTTCCCCTAACTGAAAGTCTGATAAACGCTGGAAAAATGACTAAGTCCAAAAAAAAAATGTTTTCAACTTTTTTCAATTTTTCCCCCGTGGGATATATATTCTACCCACACACATTTGGAACTCTCCTGGGATACCATCACACATATTATTCCCTCATTTAGTGGATATTTTCACAAAAAAGTGAAATTTTCAAAAATCCAGAAAATTGACTGAAAACGACTAAATAACAAGGAGTCATTGGGCGAATCGCTCTGGAACTGAAATCGGAACGCTCACTGACATTTCCCCTATCTGAAAGTCTGATAAACGCCAGAAAAATGACTAAGTCCCAAAAAAATTTTTTTTAAATTTTACCCCTGTGTGATATATATTCTACCCACACACATTTGGAACTCTCCTGGGGTACCCTCACACATATTATTCCCTCATTTAGTGGATATTTTCACAAAAAAGTGAAATTTTCAAAAATCCAGAAAATTGGCTGAAAACTACTAAATATCAAGGACTCATTGGGCGAATCTCTCTGGAACTGAAATCGGAACGCTCACTGACATTTCCCCTAACTGAAAGTCTGATGAACGCCAGAAAAATCACTAAGTCCAAAAAAAATATTTTTTTTACTTTTTTCAATTTTACCCCCGTGGGATATATATTCTACCCACACACATTTGGAACTCTCCTGGGGAACTCTCACACATATTATTCCCTCATTTAGTGGATATTTTCACAAAAAAGTGAAATTTTCAAAAATCCAGAAAATTGGCTGAAAACAACTAAATAACAAGGACTCATTGGGCGAATCGCTCTGGAACTGAAATCGGAACGCTCACTGACATTTACCCTAACTGAAAGTCTGATAAACGCTGGAAAAATGACTAAGTCCAAAAAAAAAATGTTTTCAACTTTTTTCAATTTTTCCCCCATGGGATATATATTCTACCCACACACATTTGGAACTCTCCTGGGGTACCCTCACACATATTATTCCCTCATTTAGTGGATATTTTCACAAAAAAGTGAAATTTTAAAAAATCCAGAAAATTGGCTGAAAACGACTAAATATGAAGGACTCATTGGGTGAATCAGTCTGGAACTGAAATCGGAATGCTCACTGACATTTCCCCTATCTGAAAGTTTGATAAACGGCAAAAAAATGACAAAGTCCAAAAAAAAATTTTTTCAACTTTTTTCAATTTTACCCCTGTGGGATATATATTCTACCCACACACATTTGGAACTCTCCTGGGGTACCCTCACACATATTATTCCCTCATTTAGTGGATATTTTCACAAAAAAGTGAAATTTTCAAAAATCCAGAAAATTGGCTGAAAACGACTAAATATCAAAGACTCATTGGGCGAATCGCTCTGGAACTGAAATCGGAATGCTCACTGACATTTGCCCTATCTGAAAGTCTGATAAACGCCGGAAAAATGACTAAGTCCAAAAAAAAAATGTTTTCATCTTTTTTCAATTTTTCCCCCGTGGGATATATATTCTACCCAGACACATTTGGAACTCTCCAGGGGAACCCTCACACATATTATTCCCTCATTTAGTGGATATTTTCACAAAAAAGTGACATTTTCAAAAATCCAGAAGATTGGCTGAAAACGACTAAATATCAAGGACTCATTGGGCGAATCGCTCTTGAACTGAAATCAGAACGCTCACTGACATTTGCCATATCTGAAAGTCCGATAAACGCCGGAAAAATGACTAAGTCCAAAAAAAAAATGTTTTCAACTTTTTTCAATTTTACCCCCGTGGGATATATATTCTACCCACACACATTTGGAACTCTCCTGGGGTACCCTCACACATATTATTCTCTCATTTAGTGGATATTTTCACAAATAAGTGAAATTTTCAAAAATCCCGAAAATTGGCTGAAAAAGTCTAAATATCAAGGTCTCATTGGGCGAGTCGCTCTGGAACTGAAATCGGAACGCTCACTGACATTTGCCCTATCTGAAAGTGTGATAAACGCCAGAAAAAATGACTAAGTAAAAAAAAACAATTTTTTCAACTTTTTTCAATTTTACCCCCGTGGGATATATATTCTACCCACACACATTTGGAACTCTCCTGGGGTACCCTCACACATATTATTCCCTCATTTAGTGGATATTTTCACAAAAAAGTGAAATTTTCAAAAATCCAGAAAATTGGCTGAAAACGACTGACTATCAAAGACTCATTGGGCGAATCGCTCTGGAACTGAAACTGGAATGCTCACTGACATTTGCCCTATCTGAATGTCTGATAAACACCGGAAAAATGACTACGTCCAAAAAAAAAATTTTTTCAACTTTTTGCAATTTTACCCCCGTGGGATATATATTCTACCCACACACATTTGGAACTCTCCAGGGGAACCATCACACATATTATTCCCTCATTTAGTGGATATTTTCACAAAAAAGTGAAATTTTCAAAAATCCAGAAAATTGGCTGAAAACGACTAAATATCAAAGACTCATTGGGCGAATCGCTCTGGAACTGAAATCGGAACGCTCACTGACATTTCCCCTATCTGAAAGTCTGATAAACGCCGGAAAAATGACTAAGTCCAAAAAAAAAATGTTTTCATCTTTTTTCAATTTTACCCCCGTGGGATATATATTCTACCCAGACACATTTGGAACTCTCCAGGGGAACCCTCACACATATTATTCCCTCATTTAGTGGATATTTTCACAAAAAAGTGACATTTTCAAAAATCCAGAAGATTGGCTGAAAACGACTAAATATCAAGGACTCATTGGGCGAATCGCTCTTGAACTGAAATCAGAACGCTCACTGACATTTGCCATATCTGAAAGTCCGATAAACGCCGGAAAAATGACTAAGTCCAAAAAAAAAATGTTTTCAACTTTTTTCAATTTTACCCCCGTCGGATATATATTCTACCCACACACATTTGGAACTCTCCTGGGGTACCCTCACACATATTATTCTCTCATTTAGTGGATATTTTCACAAATAAGTGAAATTTTCAAAAATCCCGAAAATTAGCTGAAAAAGTCTAAATATCAAGGTCTCATTGGGCGAGTCGCTCTGGAACTGAAATCGGAACGCTCACTGACATTTGCCCTATCTGAAAGTGTGATAAACGCCAGAAAAAATGACTAAGTAAAAAAAAACAATTTTTTCAACTTTTTTCAATTTTACCCCCGTGGGATATATATTCTACCCACACACATTTGGAACTCTCCTGGGGTACCCTCACACATATTATTCACTCATTTAGTGGATATTTTCAAAAATAAGTGAAATTTTCAAAAATCCAAAATATTGGCTGAAAACGACTAAATATCAAGGACTTATTCGGCGAATCACTCTGGAACTGAAATCGGAACGCTCAATGACATTTGCCCTATCTGAAAGTCTGATAAACGCCGGAAAAATGACTAAGTGAAAAAAAAATTTTTTTCAACTTTTTTCAATTTTACCCCCGTGGGATATATATTCTACCCACACACATTTGGAACTCTCCTGGGGTACCCTCACACATATTATTCCCTCATTTAGTGGATATTTTCACAAAAAAGTGAAATTTTCAAAAATCCAGAAAATTGGCTGAAAACGACTAAATATCAAAGACTCATTGGGCGAATCGCTCTGGAACTGAAATCGGAATGCTCACTGACATTTGCCCTATCTGAAAGTCTGATAAGCAAAGGAAAAATCACTAAGTCCAAAAAAAAATTTTTTTCAACTTTTTTAAATTTTACCCCGTGGGATATATATTCCACCCACACACATTTGGAACTCTCCTGGGGTACCCTCACTCATATTATTCTCTCATTTAGTGGATATTTTCACAAAAAAGTGAAATTTTCAAAAATCCAGAAAATTGGCTGAAAACGACTAAATATCAAGGACTCATTGGGCGAATCGCTCTGGAACTGAAATCGGAATGCTCACTGACATTTGCCCTATCTGAAAGTCTGATAAACGCCGGAAAAATGACTAAGTCCAATAAAAAAATGTTTTCATCTTTTTTCAATTTTACCCCCGTGGGATATATATTCTACCCAGACACATTTGGAACTCTCCAGGGGAACCCTCACACATATTATTCCCTCATTTAGTGGATATTTTCACAAAAAAGTGACATTTTCAAAAATCCAGAAGATTGGCTGAAAACGACTAAATATCAAGGACTCATTGGGCGAATCGCTCTTGAACTGAAATCAGAACGCTCACTGACATTTGCCATATCTGAAAGTCCGATAAACGCCGGAAAAATGACTAAGTCCAAAAAAAAAATGTTTTCAACTTTTTTCAATTTTACCCCCGTGGGATATATATTCTACCCACACACATTTGGAACTCTCCTGGGGAACCCTCACACATATTATTCCCTCATTTAGTGGATATTTTCACAAAAAAGTGAAATTTTCAAAAATCCAAAATATTGGCTGAAAATGACTAAATATCAAGGACTCATTGGGAGAATCGCTCTGGAACTGAAATCGGAACGCTCACTGACATTTCCCCTATCTGAAAATCTGATAAACGCCGGAAAAATGACTAAGTCCAAAAAAAAAATGTTTCACCTTTTTTCAATTTTACCCCCGTGGGATATATATTCTACCCACACACATTTGGAACTCTCCTGCGGTACCCTCAAACATATTATTCCCTCATTTAGTGGATATTTTCACAAAAAAGTGAAATTTTCAAAAATCCAGAAAATTGGCTGAAAACGAAAAAATATCAAGGACTCATTGGGCGAATCGCTCTGGAACTGAAATCGGAATGCTCACTGACATTTCCCCTATCTGAAAGTCTGATAAACGCTGGAAAAATGACTAAGTCCAAAAAAAAAAAATTGTTCAACTTTTTTCCAATTTACCCCCGTGGTATATATATTCTACCCACACACATTTGGAACTCTCCTGGGGTACCCTCACACATATTATTCCCTCATTTAGTGGATATTTTCACAAAAAAGTGAAATTTTCAAAAATCCAGAAAATTGGCTGAAAACGACTGACTATCAAAGACTCATTGGGCGAATCGCTCTGGAACTGAAATTGGAATGCTCACTGACATTTGCCCTATCTGAATGTCTGATAAACACCGGAAAAATGACTACGTCCAAAAAAAAATTTTTTTCAACTTTTTGCAATTTTACCCCCGTGGGATATATATTCTACCCACACACATTTGGAACTCTCCAGGGGAACCATCACACATATTATTCCCTCATTTAGTGGATATTTTCACAAAAAAGTGAAATTTTCAAAAATCCAGAAAATTGGCTGAAAACGACTAAATATCAAGGACTCATTGGGCGAATCGCTCTGGAACTGAAATCGGAATGCTCACTGACATTTGCCCTATCTGAAAGTCTGATAAACGCCGGAAAAATGACTAAGTCCAAAAAAAAAATGTTTTCATCTTTTTTCAATTTTACCCCCGTGGGATATATATTCTACCCAGACACATTTGGAACTCTCCAGGGGAACCCTCACACATATTATTCCCTCATTTAGTGGATATTTTCACAAAAAAGTGACATTTTCAAAAATCCAGAAGATTGGCTGAAAACGACTAAATATCAAGGACTCATTGGGCGAATCGCTCTTGAACTGAAATCAGAACGCTCACTGACATTTGCCATATCTGAAAGTCCGATAAACGCCGGAAAAATGACTAAGTCCAAAAAAAAAATGTTTTCAACTTTTTTCAAATTTACCCCCGTGGGATATATATTCTACCCACACACATTTGGAACTCTCCTGGGGAACCCTCACACATATTATTCCCTCATTTAGTGGATATTTTCACAAAAAAGTGAAATTTTCAAAAATCCCGAAAATTGGCTGAAAAAGTCTAAATATCAAGGTCTCATTGGGCGAGTCGCTCTGGAACTGAAATCGGAACGCTCACTGACATTTGCCCTATCTGAAAGTGTGATAAACGCCAGAAAAAATGACTAAGTAAAAAAAAACAATTTTTTCAACTTTTTTCAATTTTACCCCCGTGGGATATATATTCTACCCACACACATTTGGAACTCTCCTGGGGTACCCTCACACATATTATTCACTCATTTAGTGGATATTTTCAAAAATAAGTGAAATTTTCAAAAATCCAAAATATTGGCTGAAAACGACTAAATATCAAGGACTTATTCGGCGAATCACTCTGGAACTGAAATCGGAACGCTCAATGACATTTGCCCTATCTGAAAGTCTGATAAACGCCGGAAAAATGACTAAGTGAAAAAAAAAATTTTTTTCAACTTTTTTCAGTTTTACCCCGTGGGATATATATTCTACCCACACACATTTGGAACTCTCCAGTGGAACCCTCACACATATTATTCCCTCATTTAGTGGATATTTTCACAAAAAAGTGAAATTTTCAAAAATCCAGAAAATTGGCTGAAAACGACTAAATATCAAAGACTCATTGGGCGAATCGCTCTGGAACTGAAATCGGAATGCTCACTGACATTTGCCCTATCTGAAAGTCTGATAAACACCGGAAAAATCACTAAGTCCAAAAAAAAAAATTTTTCAACTTTTTTAAATTTTATCCCGTGGGATATATATTCCACCCACACACATTTGGAACTCTCCAGGGGAACCCTCACACATATTATTCCCTCATTTAGTGGATATTTTCACAAAAAAGTGAAACTTTCAACAATCCAGAAAATTGTCTGAAAACGACTAAATATCAAAGACTCATTGTGCGAATCACTCTGGAACTGACATCGGAATGCTCACTGACATTTGACCTATCTGAAAGTCTGATAAGCAAAGGAAAAATCACTAAGTCCAAAAAAAAATTTTTTTCAACTTTTTTAAATTTTACCCCGTGGGATATATATTCCACCCACACACATTTGGAACTCTCCTGGGGTACCCTCACTCATATTATTCTCTCATTTAGTGGATATTTTCACAAAAAAGTGAAATTTTCAAAAATCCAGAAAATTGGCTGAAAACGACTAAATATCAAGGACTCATTGGGCGAATCGCTCTGGAACTGAAATCGGAATGCTCACTGACATTTGCCCTATCTGAAAGTCTGATAAACGCCGGAAAAATGACTAAGTCCAATAAAAAAATGTTTTCATCTTTTTTCAATTTTACCCCCGTGGGATATATATTCTACCCAGACACATTTGGAACTCTCCAGGGGAACCCTCACACATATTATTCCCTCATTTAGTGGATATTTTCACAAAAAAGTGACATTTTCAAAAATCCAGAAGATTGGCTGAAAACGACTAAATATCAAGGACTCATTGGGCGAATCGCTCTTGAACTGAAATCAGAACGCTCACTGACATTTGCCATATCTGAAAGTCCGATAAACGCCGGAAAAATGACTAAGTCCAAAAAAAAAATGTTTTCAACTTTTTTCAATTTTACCCCCGTGGGATATATATTCTACCCACACACATTTGGAACTCTCCTGGGGAACCCTCACACATATTATTCCCTCATTTAGTGGATATTTTCACAAAAAAGTGAAATTTTCAAAAATCCAAAATATTGGCTGAAAATGACTAAATATCAAGGACTCATTGGGAGAATCGCTCTGGAACTGAAATCGGAACGCTCACTGACATTTCCCCTATCTGAAAATCTGATAAACGCCGGAAAAATGACTAAGTCCAAAAAAAAAATGTTTCACCTTTTTTCAATTTTACCCCCGTGGGATATATATTCTACCCACACACATTTGGAACTCTCCTGCGGTACCCTCAAACATATTATTCCCTCATTTAGTGGATATTTTCACAAAAAAGTGAAATTTTCAAAAATCCAGAAAATTGGCTGAAAACGAAAAAATATCAAGGACTCATTGGGCGAATCGCTCTGGAACTGAAATCGGAATGCTCACTGACATTTCCCCTATCTGAAAGTCTGATAAACGCTGGAAAAATGACTAAGTCCAAAAAAAAAAAATTGTTCAACTTTTTTCCAATTTACCCCCGTGGTATATATATTCTACCCACACACATTTGGAACTCTCCTGGGGTACCCTCACACATATTATTCCCTCATTTAGTGGATATTTTCACAAAAAAGTGAAATTTTCAAAAATCCAGAAAATTGGCTGAAAACGACTGACTATCAAAGACTCATTGGGCGAATCGCTCTGGAACTGAAATTGGAATGCTCACTGACATTTGCCCTATCTGAATGTCTGATAAACACCGGAAAAATGACTACGTCCAAAAAAAAATTTTTTTCAACTTTTTGCAATTTTACCCCCGTGGGATATATATTCTACCCACACACATTTGGAACTCTCCAGGGGAACCATCACACATATTATTCCCTCATTTAGTGGATATTTTCACAAAAAAGTGAAATTTTCAAAAATCCAGAAAATTGGCTGAAAACGACTAAATATCAAGGACTCATTGGGCGAATCGCTCTGGAACTGAAATCGGAATGCTCACTGACATTTGCCCTATCTGAAAGTCTGATAAACGCCGGAAAAATGACTAAGTCCAAAAAAAAAATGTTTTCATCTTTTTTCAATTTTACCCCCGTGGGATATATATTCTACCCAGACACATTTGGAACTCTCCAGGGGAACCCTCACACATATTATTCCCTCATTTAGTGGATATTTTCACAAAAAAGTGACATTTTCAAAAATCCAGAAGATTGGCTGAAAACGACTAAATATCAAGGACTCATTGGGCGAATCGCTCTTGAACTGAAATCAGAACGCTCACTGACATTTGCCATATCTGAAAGTCCGATAAACGCCGGAAAAATGACTAAGTCCAAAAAAAAAATGTTTTCAACTTTTTTCAAATTTACCCCCGTGGGATATATATTCTACCCACACACATTTGGAACTCTCCTGGGGAACCCTCACACATATTATTCCCTCATTTAGTGGATATTTTCACAAAAAAGTGAAATTTTCAAAAATCCCGAAAATTGGCTGAAAAAGTCTAAATATCAAGGTCTCATTGGGCGAGTCGCTCTGGAACTGAAATCGGAACGCTCACTGACATTTGCCCTATCTGAAAGTGTGATAAACGCCAGAAAAAATGACTAAGTAAAAAAAAACAATTTTTTCAACTTTTTTCAATTTTACCCCCGTGGGATATATATTCTACCCACACACATTTGGAACTCTCCTGGGGTACCCTCACACATATTATTCACTCATTTAGTGGATATTTTCAAAAATAAGTGAAATTTTCAAAAATCCAAAATATTGGCTGAAAACGACTAAATATCAAGGACTTATTCGGCGAATCACTCTGGAACTGAAATCGGAACGCTCAATGACATTTGCCCTATCTGAAAGTCTGATAAACGCCGGAAAAATGACTAAGTGAAAAAAAAAATTTTTTTCAACTTTTTTCAGTTTTACCCCGTGGGATATATATTCTACCCACACACATTTGGAACTCTCCAGTGGAACCCTCACACATATTATTCCCTCATTTAGTGGATATTTTCACAAAAAAGTGAAATTTTCAAAAATCCAGAAAATTGGCTGAAAACGACTAAATATCAAAGACTCATTGGGCGAATCGCTCTGGAACTGAAATCGGAATGCTCACTGACATTTGCCCTATCTGAAAGTCTGATAAACACCGGAAAAATCACTAAGTCCAAAAAAAAAAATTTTTCAACTTTTTTAAATTTTATCCCGTGGGATATATATTCCACCCACACACATTTGGAACTCTCCAGGGGAACCCTCACACATATTATTCCCTCATTTAGTGGATATTTTCACAAAAAAGTGAAACTTTCAACAATCCAGAAAATTGTCTGAAAACGACTAAATATCAAAGACTCATTGTGCGAATCACTCTGGAACTGACATCGGAATGCTCACTGACATTTGACCTATCTGAAAGTCTGATAAACGCCGGAAAAATGACTAAGTTCAAAAAAAAATTTTTTTCAACTTTTTTCAAATTTACCCCCGTGGGATATATATTCTAAACACACATTTGGAACTCTCCTGGGGTACCCTCACACATATTATTCCCTCATTTAGTGCATATTTTCACAAAAAAGTGAAATTTTCAAAAATCAAGAAAATTGGCTGAAAACGACTGAATATCAAAGACTCATTGGGCGAATCGCTCTGGAACTGAAATTGGAATGCTCACTGACATTTGCCCTATCTGAATGTCTGATAAACACCGGAAAAATGACTACGTACAAAAAAAAAAATTTTTTCAACTTTTTGCAATTTTACCCCCGTGGGATATATATTCTACCCACACACATTTGGAACTCTCCAGGGGAACCCTCACACATATTATTCCCTCATTTAGTGGATATTTTCACAAAAAAGTGAAATTTTCAAAAATCCAGAAAATTGGCTGAAAACGACTAAATATCAAAGACTCATTGGGCGAATCGCTCTGGAACTGAAATCGGTACGCTCACTGACATTTCCCCTATCTGAAAGTCTGATAAACGCCGGAAAAATGACTACGTCCAAAAAAAAATTTTTTTCAACTTTTTTCAATTTTACCCCCGTGGGATATAAATTCTACCCACACACATTTGGAACTCTCCTGCGGTACCCTCAAACATATTATTCCCTCATTTAGTGGATATTTTCACAAAAAAGTGAAATTTTCAAAAATCCAGAAAATTGGCTGAAAACGAAAAAATATCAAGGACTCATTGGGCGAATCGCTCTGGAACTGAAATCGGAATGCTCACTGACATTTCCCCTATCTGAAAGTCTGATAAACGCTGGAAAAATGACTAAGTCCAAAAAAAAATAATTTTTCAACTTTTTTCCAATTTACCCCCGTGGGATATATATTCTACCCACACACATTTGGAACTCTCCTGGGGAACCCTCACACATATTATTCCCTCATTTAGTGGATATTTTCACAAAAAAGTGAAATTTTCAAAAATCCAGAAAATTGGCTGAAAACGAAAAAATATCAAGGACTCATTGGGCGAATCGCTCTGGAACTGAAATCGGAATGCTCACTGACATTTCCCCTATCTGAAAGTCTGATAAACGCTGGAAAAATGACTAAGTCCAAAAAAAAATAATTTTTCAACTTTTTTCCAATTTACCCAAGTGGGATATATATTCTACCCACACACATTTGGAACTCTCCTGGGGAACCCTCACACATATTATTCCCTCATTTAGTGGATATTTTCACAAAAAAGTGAAATTTTCAAAAATCCAGAAAATTGGCTGAAAACGAAAAAATATCAAGGACTCATTGGGCGAATAGCTCTTGAACTGAAATCGGAATGCTCACTGACATTTGCCATATCTGAAAGTCTGATAAACGCCGGAAAAATGACTAAGTCCAAAAAAAATATGTTTTCAACTTTTTTCAATTTTACCCCCGTGGGATATATATTCTACCCACACACATTTGGAACTCTCCTGCGGTACCCTCAAACATATTATTCTCTCATTTAGTGGATATTTTCACAAAAAAGTGAAATTTTCAAAAATCCAAAATATTGGCTGAAAACGACTAAATATCAAGGACTCATTGGGCGAATCGCTCTGGAACTGAAATCGGAATGCTCACTGACATTTCCCCTATCTGAAAGTCTGATAAACGCCGGAAAAATGACTAAGTCCAAAAAAAAAAATTTTTCAACTTTTTTAAATTTTATCCCGTGGGATATATATTCCACCCACACACATTTGGAACTCTCCTGGGGTACCCTCACTCATATTATTCTCTCATTTAGTGGATATTTTCACAAAAAAGTGAAATTTTCAAAAATCCAGAAAATTGGCTGAAAACGACTAAATATCAAGGACTCATTGGGCGAATCGCTCTGGAACTGAAATTGGTACGCTCACTGACATTTGCCCTATCTGAAAGTCTGATAAACGCCGGAAAAATGACTACGTCCAAAAAAAAATTTTTTTCAACTTTTTTCAATTTTACCCCCGTGGGATATACAGTTATATGAAAAAGTTTGGGCACCCCTATTAATCTTAAGCTTAGTATTTTATAAAAATTGGTGTTTTTGCAACAGCTATTTCAGTTTGATATATGTAATAACTGTTGGACACAGTAATGTTTCTGCCTTGAAATGAGGTTTATTGTACTAACAGAAAATGTGCAATCTGCATTCAAACAAAATTTGACAGGTGCATAAGTATGGGCACCCTTATCATTTTCTTGTTTTAAATACTCCTACCTATTTTTTACTGACTTACTAAAGCACTCTTTTTGTTTTTGTAACCTCATTGAGCTTTGAACTTCATTGCCAGGTGTATGCAATCATGAGAAAAGCTACTTAAAGTGGCCACTTGCAAGTTGTTCTCCTGTTTGAATCTCCTCTGAAGATTGGCATCATGGGCTCCTCAAAACAACTGTCAAATGATCTGAAAACAAAGATTATTCAACATAGTTGTTCAGGGGAAGGATACAAAAAGCTGTCTCAGAGATTTAACCTGTCAGTTTCCACTGTGAGGAACATAGTAAGGAAATGGAAGAACACAGGGACAGTTCTTGCTAAGGCCAGAAGTGGCAGGCCAAGAAAAACATCAGAAAGGCAGAGAAGTAGAATGGTGAGATCAGTCAAGGACAATCCTCAGACCACCTCCAGAGAGCTGCAGCATCAACTTGCTGCAGATGGTGTCACTGTGCATCGGTCAACTATACAACGCACTTTGCACAAGGAGAAGCTGTATGGGAGAGTGATGCGAAAGAAGCCGTTTCTGCAAGCACGCCACAAACAGAGTCGGCTGAGGTATGCAAAAGCACATTTGGAGAAGCCAATTTCTTTTTGGAAGAAGGTCCTGTGGACTGATGAAACCAAGATTGAGTTGTTTGGTCATACAAAAAGGCGTTATGCATGGCGGCAAAAAAACACAGCATTCCAAGAAAAACACTTGCTACCCACAGTAAAATTTGGTGGAGGTTCCATCATGCTTTGGGGCTGTGTGGCCAATGCCGGCACCGGGAATCTTGTTAAAGTTGAGGGGCGCATGGATTCCACTCAGTATCAGCAGATTCTTGACAATAATGTTCAAGAATCAGTGATTAAGTTGAAGTTAAGCAGGGGATGGATCTTTCAGCAAGACAATGATCCAAAACACCGCTCCAAATCTACTCAGGCATTCATGCAGAGGAGCGATTACAATGTTATGGAATGGCCATCCCAGTCCCCAGACCTGAATATCATTGAACATCTGTGGGATCATTTGAAGAGGGCTGTCCATGCTCGGCGACCATCAAACTTAACTGAACTGGAATTGTTTTGTAAAGAGGAATGGTCAAACATACCTTCATCCAGGATCTAGGAACTCATTAAAAGCTACAGGAAGCGACTAGAGGCTGTTATTTTTGCAAAAAGAGAATCTACTAAATATTAATGTCACTTTTCTGGTGAGGTGCCCATACTTATGCACCTGTCAAATTTTGTTTGAATGCAGATTGCACATTTTCTGTTAGTACAATAAACCTCATTTCAAGGCAGAAACATTACTGTGTCCAACAGTTATTACATATATCAAACTGAAATAGCTGTTGCAAAAACACCAATTTTTATAAAACATTAAGCTTAAGATTAATAGGGGTGCCCAAACTTTTTCATATAACTGTATATTCTACCCACACACATTTGGAACTCTCCTGGGGTACCCTCACACATATTATTCCCTCATTTAGTGGATATTTTCACAAAAAAGTGAAATTTTCAAAAATCCAGAAAATTGGCTGAAAACGACTAAATATCAAAGACTCATTGGGCGAATCGCTCTGGAACTGAAATCAGAATGCTCACTGACATTTACCCTATCTGAAAATCTGATAAACACCGGAAAAATCACTTAGTCCAAAAAAAAATTTTTTTCAACTTTTTTAAATTTTACCCCGTGGGATATATATTCCACCCACACACATTTGGAACTCTCCTGGGGTACCCTCACTCATATTATTCTCTCATTTAGTGGATATTTTCACAAAAAAGTGAAATTTTCAAAAATCCAGAAAATTGGCTGAAAACGACTAAATATCAAGGACTCATTGGGCGAATCGCTCTGGAACTGAAATCGGTACGCTCACTGACATTTCCCCTATCTGAAAGTCTGATAAACGCCGGAAAAATGACTACGTCCAAAAAAAAATTTTTTTCAACTTTTTTCAATTTTACCCCCGTGGGATATAAATTCTACCCACACACATTTGGAACTCTCCTGCGGTACCCTCAAACATATTATTCCCTCATTTAGTGGATATTTTCACAAAAAAGTGAAATTTTCAAAAATCCAGAAAATTGGCTGAAAACGAAAAAATATCAAGAACTCATTGGGCGAATCGCTCTGGAACTGAAATCGGAATGCTCACTGACATTTCCCCGATCTGAAAGTCTGATAAACGCTGGAAAAATGACTAAGTCCAAAAAAAAATAATTTTTCAACTTTTTTCCAATTTACCCCCGTGGGATATATATTCTACCCACACACATTTGGAACTCTCCTGGGGAACCCTCACACATATTATTCCCTCATTTAGTGGATATTTTCACAAAAAAGTGAAATTTTCAAAAATCCAGAAAATTGGCTGAAAACGAAAAAATATCAAGGACTCATTGGGCGAATCGCTCTGGAACTGAAATCGGAATGCTCACTGACATTTCCCCTATCTGAAAGTCTGATAAACGCTGGAAAAATGACTAAGTCCAAAAAAAAATAATTTTTCAACTTTTTTCCAATTTACCCCCGTGGGATATATATTCTACCCACACACATTTGGAACTCTCCTGGGGAACCCTCACACATATTATTCCCTCATTTAGTGGATATTTTCACAAAAAAGTGAAGTTTTCAAAAATCCAGAAAATTGGCTGAAAACGAAAAAATATCAAGGACTCATTGGGCGAATCGCTCTGGAACTGAAATCGGAATGCTCACTGACATTTCCCCTATCTGAAAGTCTGATAAACGCCGGAAAAATGACTAAGTCCAAAAAAAAAAATTTTTCAACTTTTTTCAATTTTACCCCCGTGGGATATATATTCTACCCACACACATTTGGAACTCTCCTGGGGTACCCTCACACATATTATTCCCTCATTTAGTGGATATTTTCACAAAAAAGTGAAATTTTCAAAAATCCAGAAAATTGGCTGAAAACGACTTAATATCAAGGACTGATTGGGCGAATCGCTCTGGAACTGAAATCGGAACGCTCACTGACATTTCCCCTATCTGAAAGTCTGATAAACGCCGGAAAAATGACTAAGTCCAAAAAAAAAAATTTTTCAACTTTTTTCAATTTTACCCCCGTGGGATATATACTCTACCCACACACATTTGGAACTCTCCTGGGGTACCCTCACACATATTATTCCCTCATTTAGTGGATATTTTCACAAAAAAGTGAAATTTTCAAAAATCCAAAATATTGGCTGAAAACGACTAAATATCAAGGACTTATTGGGCGAATCACTCTGGAACTGAAATCGGAACGCTCAATGACATTTGCCCTATCTGAAAGTCTGATAAACGCCGGAAAAATGACTAAGTGAAAAAAAAATTTTTTTTCAACTTTTTTCAGTTTTACCCCGTGGGATATATATTCTACCCACACACATTTGGAACTCTCCTGGGGCACCCTCACACATATTATTCCCTCATTTAGTGGATATTTTCACAAATAAGTGAAATTTTCAAAAATCCAGAAAATTGGCTGAAAAAGTCTAAATATCAAGGTCTCATTGGGCGAGTCGCTCTGGAACTGAAATCGGAACGCTCACTGACATTTGCCCTATCTGAAAGTGTGATAAACGCCAGAAAAAATGACTAAGTAAAAAAAAACAATTTTTTCAACTTTTTTCAATTTTACCCTTGTGGTATATATATTCTACCCACACACATTTAGAACTCTCCTGGGGTACCCTCACACATATTCTTCCCTCATTTAGTGGATATTTTCACAAAAAAGTGAAATTTTCAAAAATCCAGAAAATTGGCTGAAAACGACTGAATGTCAAGGGCTCATTGGGCGAATCGCTCTGGAACTGAAATCGGAACGCTCAATGACATTTGCCCTATCTGAAAGTCTGATAAACGCCGGAAAAATGACTAAGTCCAAAAAAAAAATAGTTTTAAACATTTTTCAATTTTACCCCCGGGGATATATATTCTACCCACACTCATTTGGAACTCTCCTGGGGTACCCTCACACATATTATTCCCTCATTTAGTGGATATTTTCACAAAAAATAGAAATTTTCAAAAATCCAGAAAATTGGCTGAAAACGACTAAATATCATGGACTCATTGGGCAAATCGCTCTGGAACTGAAATCGGAATGCTCACTGACATTTGCCCTATCAGAAAGTCTGATAAACTCCGGAAAAATCACTAAGTCCCAAAAAAAATTTTTTTCAAATTTTTTCAATTTTACCCCCGTGGGATATATATTCTACCCACACACATTTGGAACTCTCCTGGGGTACCCTCACACATATTCTTACCTCATTTAGTGGATATTTTCATAAAAAAGTGAAATTTTCAAAAATCCACAAAATTGGCTGAAAATGACTAAATATCAAGGACTCATTGGGCGAATCACTCTGGAACTGAAATCGGAACGCTCACTGACATTTGCCCTATCTGAAAGTCTGATAAACGCCGGAAAAATGACTAAATCCCAAAAAAAAATTTTTTCAACTTTTTTCAGTTTTACCCCGTGGGATATATATTCTACCCACACACATTTGGAACTCTCCTCGGGTACCCTCACACATACAGTCATATGAAAAAGTTTGGGCACCCCTATTAATCTTAAGCTTAATGTTTTATAAAAATTGGTGTTTTTGCAACAGCTATTTCAGTTTGATATATGTAATAACTGTTGGACACAGTAATGTTTCTGCCTTGAAATGAGGTTTATTGTACTAACAGAAAATGTGCAATCTGCATTCAAACAAAATTTGAAAGGTGCATAAGTATGGGCACCCTTATCATTTTCTTGTTTTAAATACTCCTACCTACTTTTTACTGACTTACTAAAGCACTTTTTTTGGTTTTGTAACCTCATGGAGCTTTGAACTTTATAGCCAGGTGTATGCAATCATGAGAAAAGCTACTTAAAGTGGCCACTTGCAAGTTGTTCTCCTGTTTGAATCTCCTCTGGAGAGTGGCATCATGTGCTCCTCAAAACAACTGTCAAATGATCTGAAAACAAAAATTATTCAACATAGTTGTTCAGGGGAAGCATACAAAAAGCTGTCTCAGAGATTTAACCTGTCAGTTTCCACTGTGAGGAACATAGTAAGGAAATGGAAGAAGACAGGGACAGTTCTTGTTAAGGCCAGAAGTGGCAGGCCAAGAAAAACATCAGAAAGGCAGAGAAGAAGAATGGTGAGATCAGTCAAGGACAATCCTCAGACCACCTCCAGAGAGCTGCAGCATCAACTTGCTGCAGATGGTGTCACTGTGCATCGGTCAACTATACAAGGCACTTTGCACAAGGAGAAGCTGTATGGGAGAGTGATGCGAAAGAAGCCGTTTCTGCAAGCACGCCACAAACAGAGTTGGCTGAGGTATGCAAAAGCACATTTGGAGAAGCCAATTTCTTTTTGGAAGAAGGTCCTGTGGACTCATGAAATCAAGATTGAGTTATTTGGTGATACAAAAAGGCGTTATGCATGGTGGCAAAAAAACACAGCATTCCAAGAAAAACACTTGCTACCCACAGTAAAATTTGGTGGAGGTTCCATCATGCTTTGGGGCTGTGTGGTCAATGCTGGCACTGGGAATCTTGTTAGAGTTGAGGGACGCATGGATTCCACTCAGTATCAGCAGATTCTTGACAATAGTGTTCAAGAATCAGTGATAAAGTGGAAGTTACAAAGTGGATGGATCTTTCAGCAAGACAATGATCCAAAACACCGCTCCAAATCTACTCAGGCATTCATGCAGAGGAACAACTACAATGTTCTGGAATGGCCATCCCAGTCCCCAGACCTGAATATCATTGAACATCTGTGGGATCATTTGAAGAGGGCTGTCCATGCTCGGTGACCATCAAACTTAACTGAACTGGAATTGTTTTGTAAAGAGGAATGGTCAAAAATACCTTCATCCAGGATCCAGGAACTCATTAAAAGCTACAGGAAGCGACTAGAGGCTGTTATTTTTGCAAAAGGAGGATCTACTAACTATTAATGTCACTTTTCTGGTGAGGTGCCCATACTTATGCACCTGTCAAATTTTGTTTGAATGCAGATTGCACATTTTCTGTTAGTACAATGAACCTCATTTCAAGGCAGAAACATTACTGTATCCAACAGTTATTACATATATCAAACTGAAATAGCTGTTGCAAAAACACCAATTTTTATAGAACATTAAGCTTAAGATTAATAGGGGTGCCCAAACTTTTTCATATGACTGTATTATTCCCTCATTTAGTGGATATTTTCACAAAAAAGTGAAATTTTCAAAAATCCAGAAAATTGGCTGAAAACGACTAAATATCAAGGACTCATTGGGCGAATCGCTCTGGAACTGAAATAGGAACGCTCAATGACATTTGCCCTATCTGAAAGTCTGATAAACGCCGGAAAAATGACTAAGTCCAAAAAAAAATAGTTTTAAACTTTTTTCAATTTTACCCCCGTGGGATATATATTCTACCCACATTCACTTGGAACTCTCCTGAGGTACCCTCACACATATTGTTCCCTCATTTAGTGGATATTTTCACAAAAAAGTGAAATTTTCAAAAATCCAGAAAATTGGCTGAAAGCGACTAAATATCAAGGATTCATTGGGCGAATTGCTCTGGAACTGAAATCGGAATGCTCGCTGACATTTGCCCTATCTGAAAGTCTGATAAACGCCGGAAAAATGACTAAGACCAAAAAAAAATTTTTTTCAACTGTTTTCAGTTTTACCCCCGTGGGATATATATTCTACCCACACACATTTGGAACTCTCCTGGGGTACCCTCACACATATTCTTACCTCATTTAGTGGATATTTTCATAAAAAAGTGAAATTTTCAAAAATCCACAAAATTGGCTGAAAATGACTAAATATCAAGGACTCATTGAGCGATTCACTCTGGAACTGAAATCGGAACGCTCACTGACATTTGCCCTATCTGAAAGTCTGATAAACGCCGGAAAAATGACTAAATCCCAAAAAAAAATTTTTTCAACTTTTTTCAGTTTTACCCCGTGGGATATATATTCTACCCACACACATTTGGAACTCTCCTCGGGTACCCTCACTCATATTATTCCCTCATTTAGTGGATATTTTCACAAAAAAGTGAAATTTTCAAAAATCCAGAAAATTGGCTGAAAACGACTAAATATCAAGGGCTCATTGGGCGCATCGCTCTGGAACTGAAATCGGAACGCTCAATGACATTTGCCCTTATCTGAAAGTCTGATAAACGTCGGAAAAATGACTGTCCAAAAAAAAAAATTTTTCAACTTTTTTCAATTTTACCCCTGTGGGATATATATTCTACCCACAGACATTTGGAACTCTCCTGGGGTACCCTCACACACATTATTCCCTCATTTAGTGTATATTTTCACAAAAAAGTGAAATTTTCAAAAATCAAAAATATTGGCTGAAAACGACTAAATATCAAGGACTCATTGGGCGAATCGCTCTGGAACTGAAATCGGAACGCTCAATGACATTTGCCCTATCTGAAAGTCTGATAAACGCCGGAAAAATGACTAAGTCCAAAAAAAAATAGTTTTAAACTTTTTTCAATTTTACCCCCGTGGGATATATATTCTACCCACATTCACTTGGAACTCTCCTGGGGTACCCTCACACATATTATTCACTCATTTAGTGGATATTTTCACAAATAAGTGAAATTTTCAAAAATCCAAAATATTGGCTGAAAACGACTAAATATCAAGGACTCATTGGGCGAATCGCTCTGGAACTGAAATCGGAACGCTGAATGACATTTGCCCTATCTGAAAGTCTGATAAACGCCGGAAAAATGACTAAATCCCCAAAAAATTTTTTTTCAACTTTTTTCAATTTTACCCCCATGGGATATATATTCTACCCACACACATTTGGAACTCTCCTGGGGTACCCTCACACATATTGTTCCCTCATTTAGTGGATATTTTCACAAAAAGTGAAATTTTCAAAAATACAGAAAATTGGCTGAAAGCGACTAAATATCAAGGATTCATTGGGCGAATTGCTCTGGAACTGAAATCGGAACGCTCGCTGACATTTGCCCTATCTGAAAGTCTGATAAACGCCGGAAAAATGACTAAGTCCAAAAAAAAATTTTTTTTAACTTTTTTCAGTTTTACCCCGTGGGATATATATTCTACACACACACATTTGGAACTCTCCTGGGGTACCCTCACACATATTATTCCCTCATTTAGTGGATATTTTCAAAAAAAAGTGAAATTTTCAAAAATCCAGAAAATTAGCTGAAAAAGACTAAATATCAAGGACTTATTGGGCGAATCGCTCTGGAACTGAAATCGGAACACTCACTGACATTTCTCCTATCTGATAGGCTGATAAACGCCGGAAAAATGACTAAATCCAAAAACATTTTTTTTTCAACTTTTTTCAATTTTACCCCCATGGGATATATATTCTACCCACACACATTTGGAACTCTCCTGGGGTACATTCACACATATTATTCTCTCATTTAGTGGATATTTTCACAAAAAAGAGATATTTTCAAAAATCCAGAAAATTTGCTGAAAACAACTAAATATCAAGGACTCATTGGGCGAATCGCTCTGGAACTGAAATCGGAACGCTCACTGACATTTCCCCTATCTGAAAGTCTGATAAACTCCGGAAAAATGACTAAGACCAAAAAAAAAAATTTTTTTAATTTTTTTCAATTTTACCCACGTGGGATATATATTCTACCCACACACATTTGGAACTCTCCTAGGGTACCCTCACACATATTATTCCCTCATTTAGTGGATATTTACACAAAAAAGTGAAATTTTCAAAAATCCAAAATATTTCCTGAAAACAACTAAATATCAAGGACTCATTGGGCGAATCGCTCTGGAACTGAAATCGGAACGCTCACTGACATTTGCCCTATCTGAAAGTCTGATGAACGCTGGAAAAATCACTAAGTCCCAAAAAAAATTTTTTTCAACTTTTTTCAATTTTACCCCGTGGGATATATATTCTACCCACACACATTTGGAACTCTCCAGGGGTACATTCACACATATTATTCTCTCATTTAGTGGATATTTTCACAAAAAAGTGATATTTTCAAAAATCCAGAAAATTGGCGAAAACGACTAAATATTAAGGATTCATTGGGCGAATCGCTCTGGAACTGAAATCGGAACGCTCAATGACATTTGCCCTATCTGAAAGTCTGATAAACGACGGAAAAATGACTAAGTAAAAAAAAAATAATTTTTTTTCAACTTTTTGCAATTTTACCCCCGTGGGATATATATTATACCCACACACATTTGGAACTCTCCTGGGGTACCCTCTCACATATTATTCCCTCATTTAGTGGATATTTTCACAAAAAAGAGAAATTTTCAAAAATCCAGAAAATTGCCTGAAAACAACTAAATATCAAGGACTCATTGGGCGAATCGCTCTGGAAGTGAAATCGGAACGCTCACTGACATTTCCCCTATCTGAAAGTCTGATAAACGCCGGAAAAATGACTAAGTCCAAAAAAAAATAGTTTTCAACTTTTTTCAGTTTTACCTCTGTGGGATATATATTCTACCCACACTCACTTGGAACTCTCCTGGGGTACCCTCACACATATTCTTACCTCATTTAGTGGATATTTTCATAAAAAAGTGAAATTTTCAAAAATCCACAAAATTGGCTGAAAATGACTAAATATCAAGGACTCATTGAGCGAATCACTCTGGAACTGAAATCGGAACGCTCACTGACATTTGCCCTATCTGAAAGTCTGATAAACGCCGGAAAAATGACTAACTCAAAAAAAATTTTTTCAAATTTTTTAAATTTTACCCCCGTGGGATATATATTCTACCCACACACATTTGGAACTCTCCTGGGGCACCCTCACACATATTATTCCCTCATTTAGTGGATATTTTCACAAATAAGTGAAATTTTCAAAAATCCAAAATATTGGCTGTAAACGACTAAATATCAAGGACTCATTGGGTGAATCGCTCTGGAACTGAAATCGGAACGCTCAATGTCATTTGCCCTATCTGAAAGTCTGATAAACGCTGGAAAAATGACTAAGTCCAAAAAAAAATTTTTTTCAACTTTTTTCAGTTTTACCCCGTGGGATATATATTCTACCCACACACATTTGGAACTCTCCTGGGGTACCCTCACACATATTATTCCCTCATTTAGTGGATATTTTCACAAAAAAGTGAAATTTTCAAAAATCCAGAAAATTGGCTGAAAACGACTAAATATCAAGGACTCATTGGGAGAATCGCTCTGGAACTGAAATCGGAACGCTCACTGACATTTGCCCTATCTGAAAGTCTGATAAACGCCAGAAAAAATGACTAAGTCCAAAAAAACAATTTTTTCAACTTTTTGCAATTTTACCCTTGTGGTATATATATTCTACCCACACACATTTGGAACTCTCCTGGGGTACCCTCACACATATTATTCCCTCATCTAGTGGATATTTTCACAAAAAAGTGAAATTTTCAAAAATGCAGAAAATTGGCTGAAAACGACTAAATATCAAGGGCTCATTGGGTGAATCGCTCTGGAACTGAAATCGGAACGCTCAATGACATTTGCCCTATCTGAAAGTCTGATAAACGACGGAAAAATGACTAAGTGAAAAAAATTTTTTTTTCAATTTTACCCCCGTGGGATATATATTGTACCCACACTCATTTGGAACTCTCCAGGGGTACCCTCACACATATTTTTCCCTCATTTAGTGGATATTTTCACAAAAAAGTGAAATTTTCAAAAATCCAGAAAATTAGCTGAAAAAGACTAAATATCAAGGACTTATTGGGCGAATCGCTCTGGAACTGAAATCGGAACACTCACTGACATTTCTCCTATCTGATAGTCTGATAAACACCGGAAAAATGACTAAATCCCAAAAAAAATTTTTTTCAACTTTTTTCAGTTTTACCCCGTGGGATATATATTCTACCCAAACACATTTGGAACTCTCCTGGGGTACCCTCACACATATTATTCCCTCATTTAGTGTATATTTTCACAAAAAAGTGAAATTTTCAAGAATCCAGAAAATTGGCTGAAAACGACTAAATATCAAGGACTCATTGGGAGAATCGCTCTGGAACTGAAATTGGAACGCTCAATGACATTTGCCCTATCTGAAAGTCTGATAAACGCCGGAAAAATGACTAAGTGAAAAAAAAAATTGTTTCAACTTTTTTCAATTTCACCCCCGTGGGATATATATTCTACCCACACTCATTTGGAACTCTCCAGGGGTACCCTCACACACATTCTTACCTCATTTAGTGGATATTTTCACAAAAAAAGTGAAATTTTCAAAAATCCAGAAAATTGGCTGAAAGCGACTAAATATCAAGGACTCATTGGGCGAAACGCTCTGGAACTGAAATCAGAACGCTCAATGACATTTGCCCTATCTGAAAGTCTGATAAACACCGGAAAAATGACTAAATCCCAAAAAAATTTTTTTTCAACTTTTTTCAATTTTACCCCCATGGGATATATATTCTACCCACACACATTTGGAACTCTCCTGGGGTACCCTCACACATATTGTTCCCTCATTTAGTGGATATTTTCACAAAAAAGTGAAATTTTCAAAAATCCAGAAAATTGGCTGAAAGCGACTAAATATCAAGGATTCATTGGGCGAATTGCTCTGGAACTGAAATCGTAACACTCAGTGACATTTCTCCTATCTGATAGTCTGATAAACGCCGGAAAAATTACTAAATCCCCCAAAAAATTTTTTTCAACTTTTTTCAGTTTTACCCCGTGGGATATATATTCTACCCACACACATTTGGAACTCTCCTGGGGTGCCCTCACACATATTATTCCCTCATTTAGTGGATATTTTCACATACAAGTGAAATTTTCAAAAATCCAGAAAATTGGCTGAAAAAGTCTAAATATCAAGGTCTCATTGGGCGAGTAGCTCTGGAACTGAAATCGGAACTCTCACTGACATTTGCCCTATCTGAAAGTCTGATAAACGCCGGAAAAATGACTAAGTCAAAAAAAATTTTTTCAAATTTTTTAAATTTTACCCCCGTGGGATATATATTCTACCCACACACATTTGGAACTCTCCTGGGGCACCCTCACACATATTATTCCCTCATTTAGTGGATATTTTCACAAAAAAGTGAAATTTTCAAAAATCCAGAAAATTGGCTGAAAACGACTAAATATCAAGGACTCATTGGGAGAATCGCTCTGGAACTGAAATCGGAACGCTAACTGACATTTTCCCTATCTGAAAGTCTGATAAACGCCAGAAAAAATGACTAAGTCCAAAAAAACTATTTTTTCTACTTTTTTTAATTTTACCCTTGTGGTATATATATTCTACCCACACACATTTGGAACTCTCCTGGGGTACCCTCACACATATTATTCCCTCATTTAGTGGATATTTTCACAAAAAAGTGAAATTTTCAAAAATCCAGAAAATTGGCTGAAAACGACTAAATATCAAGGGCTCATTGAGTGAATCGCTCTGGAACTGAAATCGGAACGCTCAATGACATTTGCCCTATCTGAAAGTCTGATAAACGCCGGAAAAATGACAAAGTGAAAAAAAATTTTTTTCAACTTTTTTCAATTTTACCCCCGTGGGATATATATTCTACCCACACTCATTTGGAACTCTCCATGGGTACCCTCACACACATTCTTACCTCACTTAGTGGATATTTACACAAAAAAGTGAAATTTTCAAAAATCCAGAAAATTGGCTGAAAGCGACTAAATATCAAAGACTCATTGGGCGAATCGCTCTGGAACTGAAATCGGAACGCTCACTGACATTTCTCCTATCTGAAAGTCTGATAAACGCCGGAAAAATGACTAAATCGCAAAAAAAATTTTTTTCAACTTTTTTCAGTTTTACCCCGTGGGATATATATTCTACCCACACACATTTGGAACTCTCCTGGGGTACCCTCACACATATTATTCCCTCATTTAGTGGATATTTTCACAAAAAAGTGAAATTTTCAAAAATCCAGAAAATTGGCTGAAAACGACTAAATATCAAGGACTCATTGGGAGAATCGCTCTGGAACTGAAATCGGAACGCTCACTGACATTTGCCCTATCTGAAAGTCTGATAAACGCCAGAAAAAATTACTAAGTCCAAAAAAACAATTTTTTCAACTTTTTTCAATTTTACCCTCGTAGTATATATATTCTACCCACACACATTTGGAACTCTCCTCGGGTACCCTCACACATATTATTCCCTCATTTAGTGGATATTTAAACAAAAAAGTGAAATTTTCAAAAATCCAGAAAATTGGCTGAAAATGACTAAATATCAAGGGCTCATTGGGCGCATCGCTCTGGAACTGAAATCGGAACGCTCAATGACATTTGCCCTTATCTGAAAGTCTGATAAACGTCGGAAAAATGACTGTCCAAAAAAAAAAATTTTTCAACTTTTTTCAATTTTACCCCTGTGGGATATATATTCTACCCACAGACATTTGAAACTCTCCTGGGGTACCCTCACACATATTATTCCCTCATTTAGTGGATATTTTCACAAAAAAGTGAAATTTTCAAAAATCCAAAATATTGGCTGAAAACGACTAAATATCAAGGACTCATTGGGCGAAACGCTCTGGAACTGAAATCAGAACGCTCAATGACATTTGCCTTATCTGAAAGTCTGATAAACGCCGGAAAAATGACTAAATCCCAAAAAAAATTTTTTTCAACTTTTTTCAATTTTACCCCCATGGGATATATATTCTACCCACACACATTTGGAACTCTCCTGGGGTACCCTCACACATATTGTTCCCTCATTTAGTGGATATTTTCACAAAAAAGTGAAATTTTCAAAAATCCAGAAAATTGGCTGAAAGCGACTAAATATCAAGGATTCATTGGGCGAATTGCTCTGGAACTGAAATCGTAACACTCAGTGACATTTCTCCTATCTGATAGTCTGATAAACGCCGGAAAAATTACTAAATCCCTAAAAAAAATTTTTTCAACTTTTTTCAGTTTTACCCCGTGGGATATATATTCTGCCCACACACATTTGGAACTCTCCTGGGGTACCCTCACACATATTATTCCCTCATTTAGTGGATATTTTCACATACAAGTGAAATTTTCAAAAATCCAGAAAATTGGCTGAAAAAGTCTAAATATCAAGGTCTCATTGGGCGAGTCGCTGTGGAACTGAAATCGGAACGCTCACTGACATTTGCCCTATCTGAAAGTCTGATAAACGCCGGAAAAATGACTAAGTCAAAAAAATTTTTTTCAAATTTTTTAAATTTTACCCCCGTGGGATATATATTCTACCCACACACATTTGGAACTCTCCTGGGTCACCCTCACACATATTATTCCCTCATTTAGTGGATATTTTCACAAAAAAGTGAAATTTTCAAAAATCCAGAAAATTAGCTGAAAACGACTAAATATCAAGGACTCATTGGGAGAATCGCTCTGGAACTGAAATCGGAACGCTAACTGACATTTTCCCTATCTGAAAGTCTGATAAACGCCAGAAAAAATGACTAAGTCCAAAAAAACTATTTTTTCAACTTTTTTCAATGTTACCCTTGTGGTATATATATTCTACCCACACACATTTGGAACTCTCCTGGGGTACCCTCACACATATTATTCCCTCATTTAGTGGATATTTTCACAAAAAAGTGAAATTTTCAAAAATCCAGAAAATTGGCTGAAAACGACTAAATATCAAGGGCTCATTGAGTGAATCGCTCTGGAACTGAAATCGGAACGCTCAATGACATTTGCCCTATCTGAAAGTCTGATAAACGCCGGAAAAATGACTAAGTGAAAAAAAATTTTTTTCAACTTTTTTCAATTTTACCCCCGTGGGATATATATTCTACCCACACTCATTTGGAACTCTCCATGGGTACCCTCACACACATTCTTACCTCATTTAGTGGATATTTTCACAAAAAAGTGAAATTTTCAAAAATCCAGAAAATTGGCTGAAAGCGACTAAATATCAAGGACTCATTGGGCGAATCGCTCTGGAACTGAAATCGGAACGCTCACTGACATTTCTCCTATCTGAAAGTCTGATAAACGCCGGAAAAATGACTAAATCCCCAAAAAAAATTTTTTCACCTTTTTTCAGTTTTACCCCGTGGGATATATATTCTACCCACACACATTTGGAACTCTCCTGGGGTACCCTCACACATATTATTCCCTCATTTAGTGGATATTTTCACAAAAAAGTGAAATTTTCAAAAATCCAGAAAATTGGCTGAAAACGACTAAATATCAAGGACTCATTGGGAGAATCGCTCTGGAACTGAAATCGGAACGCTCACTGACATTTGCCCTATCTGAAAGTCTGATAAACGCCGGAAAAATGACTAAATCAAAAAAAAATTTTCAACTTTTTTCAATTTTACCCTCGTGGGATATATATTCTACCCACACACATTTGGAACTCTCCTCGGGTACCCTCACACATATTATTCCCTCATTTACTGGATATTTTCACAAAAAAGTGAAATTTTCAAAAATCCAGAAAATTGGCTGAAAACGACTAAATATCAAGGGCTCATTGGGCGCATCGCTCTGGAACTGAAATCGGAACGCTCAATGACATTTGCCCTTATCTGAAAGTCTGATAAACGTCGGAAAAATGACTGTCCAAAAAAAAAAATTTTACAACTTTTTTCAATTTTACCCCTGTGGGATATATATTCTACCCACAGACATTTGGAACTCTCCTGGGGTACCCTCACACATATTATGCACTCATTTATGGGATATTTTCACAAATAAGTGAAATTTTCAAAAATCCAAAATATTGGCTGAAAACGACTAAATATCACGGACTCATTGGGCGAATCGCTCTGGAACTGAAATCGGAATGCTCAATGACATTTGCGTTATCTGAAAGTCTGATAAACGCCGGAAAAATGACTAAGTCCAAAAAAAAGTTTTTTTCAACTTTTTTCAGTTTTACCCCGTGGGATATATATTCTACCCACACACATTTGGAACTCTCCTGGGGTACCCTCACACATATTATTCCCTCATTTAGTGGACATTTTCACAAAAAAGTGAAATTTTCAAAAATCCAGAAAATTAGCT
This sequence comes from Phyllobates terribilis, assembly GCF_046119375.1. NCBI lineage: Eukaryota > Metazoa > Chordata > Amphibia > Anura > Dendrobatidae > Phyllobates > Phyllobates terribilis. The sequence continues at coordinate 9,662,392 of NW_027362781.1, read as the reverse complement.
GAAAAAGTCTAAATATCAAGGACTTATTGGGCGAATCGCTCTGGAACTGAAATCGGAACACTCACTGACATTTCTCCTATCTGAAAGTCTGATAAACGCCGGAAAAATGACTAAATCCCCCAAAAAATTTTTTTCAACTTTTTTCAGTTTTACCCCGTGGGATATATATTCTACCTACACACATTTGGAACTCTCCTGGGGTACCCTCACACATATTCTTAACTCATTTACTGGATATTTTCACAAAAAAGTGAAATTTTCAAAAATCCAAAAAATTGGCTGAAAACGACTAAATATCAAGGACTCATTGGGCGAATCGCTCTGGAACTGAAATCGGAACGCTCAATGACATTTGCCCTATCTGAAAGTCTGATAAACGCCGGAAAAATGACTAAGTCCAAAAAAAAATAGTTTTAAACTTTTTTCAATTTTACCGCCGTGGGATATATATTCTACCCACACTCATTTGGAACTCTCCTGGGGTACCCTCACACATATTATGCACTCATTTATGGGATATTTTCACAAATAAGTGAAATTTTCAAAAATCCAAAATATTGGCTGAAAACGACTAAATATCACGGACTCATTGGGCGAATCGCTCTGGAACTGAAATCGGAATGCTCAATGACATTTGCCCTATCTGAAAGTCTGATAAACGCCGGAAAAATGACTAAGTCCAAAAAAAAATTTTTTTCAACTTTTTTCAGTTTTACCCCGTGGGATATATATTCTACCCACACACATTTGGAACTCTCCTGGGGTACCCTCACACATATTATTCCCTCATTTAGTGGACATTTTCACAAAAAAGTGAAATTTTCAAAAATCCAGAAAATTAGCTGAAAAAGACTAAATATCAAGGACTTATTGGGCGAATCGCTGTGGAACTGAAATCGGAACACTCACTGACATTTCTCCTATCTGAAAGTCTGATAAACGCCGGAAAAATGACTAAATCCCCAAAAAATTTTTTTTCAACTTTTTTCAGTTTTACCCCGTGGGATATATATTCTACCCACACACATTTGGAACTCTCCTGGGGTACCCTCACACATATTCTTACCTCATTTAGTGGATATTTTCACAAAAAAGTGAAATTTTCAAAAATCCAGGAAAGTGGCTGAAAGCGACTAAAGATCAAGAACTCATTGGGCGAATCGCTCTGGAACTGAAATCGGAATGCTCACTGACATTTGCCCTATCTGAAAGTCTGATAAACGCCGGAAAAATGACTAAGTCCAAAAAAAAAATTTGTTTCAACTTTTTTCAATTTTACCCCCTTGCGATATATATTCTACCCACACACATTTGGAACTCTCCTGGGGTACCCTCACACATATTATTCCCTCATTTAGTGGATATTTTCACAAAAAAGTGAAGTTTTCAAAAATCCAGAAAATTGGCTGAAAGCGTCCTAATATCAAGGACTAATTGGGCGAATCGCTCTGGAACTGAAATCGGAATGCTCACTGACATTTGCCCTATCTGAAAGTCTGATAAACGCCGGAAAAATGACTAAGTCCAAAAAAAATTTTTTTTCGACTTTTTTCAATTTTACCCCGTGGGATATATATTCTACCCACACACATTTGAAATTCTCCTGGGGTACCCTCACACATATTATTCCCTCATTTAGTGGATATTTTCACAAAAAAGTGAAATTTTCAAAAATCCAGAAAATTGGCTGAAAACGACTAAATATCAAGGACTAATTGGGCGAATCGCTCTGGAACTGAAATCGGAATGCTCACTGACATTTCCCCTATCTGAAAGTCTGATAAACGCAGGAAAGATGACTAAGTCCAAAAAAAAAATGTTTTCAACTTTTTTCAATTTTACCTCCGTTAGATATATATTCTACCCACACACATTTTGAACTCTCCTGGGGTACCCTCACACATATTATTCCCTCATTTAGTGGATATTTTCACAAAAAAGTGAAATTTTCAAAAATCCAGAAAATTGGCTGAAAAAGACTAAATATCAACGACTCATTGGGCGAATCGCTCTGGAACTGAAATCAGAACGCTCACTGACATTTCCCCAATCTGAAAGTCTGACAAACGCCGGAAAAATGACTTAGTCCAAAAAAAAAAATTTTTCAACTTTTTTCAATTTTACCCCCTGGGATATATATTCTACCCACACACATTTGGAACTCTCCTGGGGTTCCCTCACACATATTATTCCCTCATTTAGTGGATATTTTCACAAAAAAGTGAAATTTTCAAAAAACTAGAAAATTGGCTGAAAACGACTAAATATCAAGGACTCATTGGGCGAATCGCTCTGGAACTGAAATCGGAATGCTCACTGACATTTCTCCTATGTGAAAGTCTGATAAACGCAGGAAAAATGACTAAGTCCAAAAAAAAAATGTTTTCAACTTTTTTCAATTTTACCTCCGTTAGATATATATTCTACCCACACACATTTGGAACTCTCCTGGGGTACCCTCACACATATTATTCCCTCATTTAGTGGATATTTTCACAAAAAAGTGAAATTTTCAAAAATCCAGAAAATTGGCTGAAAAAGACTAAATATCAAGGACTCATTGGGCGAATCGCTCTGGAACTGAAATCAGAACGCTCACTGACATTTCCCCTATCTGAAAGTCTGACAAACGCCGGAAAAATGACTAAGTCCAAAATAATTTTTTTTTTAACTTTTTTCAATTTTACCCCTGTGGGATATGTATTCTACCCACACACATTTGGAACTCTCCTGGGGTACCCTCACACATATTATTCCCTCATTTAGTGGATATTTTCACAAAAAAGTGAAATTTTCAAAAATCCAGAAAATTGGCTGAAAACGACTAAATATCAAGGACTCATTGGGCGAATCGCTCTGGAACTGAAATCGGAATGCTCACTGACATTTCCCCTATCTGAAAGTCTGATAAACGCAGGAAAAAAGACTAAGTCCAAAAAAAAAATTTTTTAAACTTTTTTCAATTTTACCCCCGTGGGATATATATTCTACCCACACACATTTGGAACTCTCCTGGGGTACCCTCACACATATTATTCCCTCATTTAGTGGATATTTTCACAAAAAAGTGAAATTTTCAAAAATCCAGAAAATTGGCTGAAAACGACTAAATATCAAGGACTCATTGGGCGAATCGCTGTGGAACTGAAATCGGAATGGTCACTGACATTTCCCCTATCTGAAAGTCTGATAAACGCAGGAAAAATGACTAAGTCCAAAAAAAAAATGTTTTCAACTTTTTTCAATTTTACCTCCGTTAGATATATATTCTACCCACACACATTTGGAACTCTCCTGGGGTACCCTCACACATATTATTCACTCATTTAGTGGATATTTTCACAAAAAAGTGAAATTTTCAAAAATCCAGAAAATTGGCTGAAAACGGCTAAATATCAAGGACTCATTGGGTGAATCGCTCTGGAACTGAAATCGGAACGCTCAATGACAATTCCCCAATCTGAAAGTCTGACAAATGCTGGAAAAATGACTAAGTCCAAAAAAAAATTTTTTTTAACTTTTTTCAATTTTACCCCCGTGGGATATATATTCTACCCACACACATTTGGAACTCTCCTGAGGTACCCTCACGCATATTATTCCCTCATTTAGTGGATATTTTCACAAAAAAGTGAAATTTTCAAAAATCCGGAAAATTGGCTGAAAACGACTAAATATCAAGGACTCATTGGGCGAATCGCTCTGGAACTGAAATCGGAACGCTCAATGACATTTGCCCTATCTGAAAGTCTGATAAACGCCGGAAAAATGACTAAATCTGAAAAAAAAAAATTTCAACTTTTTTCAATTTTACCCCCGTGAGATATATATTCTACCCACACACATTTGGAACTCTCCTGGGGTACCCTCACACATGATATTCCCTCATTTAGTGGATATTTTCACAAAAAAAGTGAAATTTTCAAAAATCCAGAAAATTGACTGAAAACGACTAAATATTACAGACTCATTGGGCGAATCGCTCTGGAACTGAAATCGGAATGCTCACTGACATTTGCCCTATCTGAAAGTCTGACAAACGCCGGAAAAATGACTTAGTCCAAAAAAAAAAATTTTTCAACTTTTTTCAATTTTACCCCCTGGGATATATATTCTACCCACACACATTTGGAACTCTCCTGGGGTTCCCTCACACATATTATTCCCTCATTTAGTGGATATTTTCACAAAAAAGTGAAATTTTCAAAAAACTAGAAAATTGGCTGAAAACGACTAAATATCAAGGACTCATTGGGCGAATCGCTCTGGAACTGAAATCGGAATGCTCACTGACATTTCTCCTATGTGAAAGTCTGATAAACGCAGGAAAAATGACTAAGTCCAAAAAAAAAATGTTTTCAACTTTTTTCAATTTTACCTCCGTTAGATATATATTCTACCCACACACATTTGGAACTCTCCTGGGGTACCCTCACACATATTATTCCCTCATTTAGTGGATATTTTCACAAAAAAGTGAAATTTTCAAAAATCCATAAAATTGGCTGAAAAAGACTAAATATCAAGGACTCATTGGGCGAATCGCTCTGGAACTGAAATCAGAACGCTCACTGACATTTCCCCTATCTGAAAGTCTGACAAACGCCGGAAAAATGACTAAGTCCAAAATAATTTTTTTTTTAACTTTTTTCAATTTTACCCCTGTGGGATATGTATTCTACCCACACACATTTGGAACTCTCCTGGGGTACCCTCACACATATTATTCCCTCATTTAGTGGATATTTTCACAAAAAAGTGAAATTTTCAAAAATCCAGAAAATTGGCTGAAAACGACTAAATATCAAGGACTCATTGGGCGAATCGCTCTGGAACAGAAATCGGAATGCTCACTGACATTTCCCCTATCTGAAAGTCTGATAAACGCAGGAAAAAAGACTAAGTCCAAAAAAAAAATTTTTTAAACTTTTTTCAATTTTACCCCCGTGGGATATATATTCTACCCACACACATTTGGAACTCTCCTGGGGTACCCTCACACATATTATTCCCTCATTTAGTGGATATTTTCACAAAAAAGTGAAATTTTCAAAAATCCAGAAAATTGGCTGAAAACGACTAAATATCAAGGACTCATTGGGCGAATCGCTGTGGAACTGAAATCGGAATGGTCACTGACATTTCCCCTATCTGAAAGTCTGATAAACGCAGGAAAAATGACTAAGTCCAAAAAAAAAATGTTTTCAACTTTTTTCAATTTTACCTCCGTTAGATATATATTCTACCCACACACATTTGGAACTCTCCTGGGGTACCCTCACACATATTATTCACTCATTTAGTGGATATTTTCACAAAAAAGTGAAATTTTCAAAAATCCAGAAAATTGGCTGAAAACGGCTAAATATCAAGGACTCATTGGGTGAATCGCTCTGGAACTGAAATCGGAACGCTCAATGACAATTCCCCAATCTGAAAGTCTGACAAATGCTGGAAAAATGACTAAGTCCAAAAAAAAATTTTTTTTAACTTTTTTCAATTTTACCCCCGTGGGATATATATTCTACCCACACACATTTGGAACTCTCCTGAGGTACCCTCACGCATATTATTCCCTCATTTAGTGGATATTTTCACAAAAAAGTGAAATTTTCAAAAATCCGGAAAATTGGCTGAAAACGACTAAATATCAAGGACTCATTGGGCGAATCGCTCTGGAACTGAAATCGGAACGCTCAATGACATTTGCCCTATCTGAAAGTCTGATAAACGCCGGAAAAATGACTAAATCTGAAAAAAAAAAATTTCAACTTTTTTCAATTTTACCCCCGTGAGATATATATTCTACCCACACACATTTGGAACTCTCCTGGGGTACCCTCACACATGATATTCCCTCATTTAGTGGATATTTTCACAAAAAAAGTGAAATTTTCAAAAATCCAGAAAATTGACTGAAAACGACTAAATATTACAGACTCATTGGGCGAATCGCTCTGGAACTGAAATCGGAATGCTCACTGACATTTGCCCTATCTGAAAGTCTGATAAACGCCGGAAAAATGACTAAGTCCAAAAAAAAAATTTGTTTCAACTTTTTTCAATTTTACCCCCTTGCGATATATATTCTACCCACACACATTTGGAACTCTCCTGGGGTACCCTCACACATATTATTCCCTCATTTAGTGGATATTTTCACAAAAAAGTGAAATTTTCAAAAAAACAGAAAATTGGCTGAAAACTACTAAATATCAACGACTCATTGGGCAAACCGCTCTGGAACTGAAATCGGAATGCTCACTGACTTTTCCCCTATCTGAAAGTCTGATAAACGTAGGAAAAATGACTAAGTCCAAAAAAAAAATTTTTTAAACTTTTTTCAATTTTACCCCCGTGGGATATATATTCTACCCACACACATTTGGAACTCTCCTGGGGTACCCTCACACATATTATTCCCTCATTTAGTGGATATTTTCACAAAAAGTGAAATTCTCAAAAATCCAGAAAATTGGCTGAAAACGACTAAATATCAAGGACTCATTGGGCGAATCGCTCTGGAACTGAAATCGGAATGCTCACTGACATTTCCCCTATCTGAAAGTCTGATAAACGCAGGAAAAATGACTAAGTCCAAAAAAAAAAATTTTTCAACTTTTTTCAATTTTACCCCCGTGGGATATATATTCTACCCACACACATTTGGAACTCTCCTGGGGTTCCCTCACACATATTATTCCCTCATTTAGTGGATATTTTCACAAAAAAGTGAAATTTTCAAAAATCCAGAAAATTGGCTGAAAAAGACTAAATATCAAGGACTCATTGGGCGAATCGCTCTGGAACTGAAATCAGAACGCTCACTGACATTTCCCCAATCTGAAAGTCTGACAAACGCCGGAAAAATGACTAAGTCCAAAATAAATTTTTTTTTAACTTTTTTCAATTTTACCCCTGTGGGATATGTATTCTACCCACACACATTTGGAACTCTCCTGGGGTACCCTCACACATATTATTCCCTCATTTAGTGGATATTTTCACAAAAAAGTGAAATTTTCAAAAATCCAGAAAATTGGCTGAAAACGACTAAATATCAAGGACTCATTGGGCGAATCGCTCTGGAACTGAAATCGGAATGCTCACTGACATTTCCCCTATCTGAAAGTCTGATAAATGCAGGAAAAAAGACTAAGTCCAAAAAAAAAATTTTTTAAACTTTTTTCAATTTTACCCACGTGGGATATATATTCTACCCACACACATTTGGTACTCTCCTGGGGTACCCTCACACATATTATTCCCTCATTTAGTGGATATTTTCACAAAAAAGTGAAATTTTAAAAAATCCAGAAAATTGGCTGAAAACGACTAAATATCAAGGACTCATTGGGCGAATCGCTGTGGAACTGAAATCGGAATGGTCACTGACATTTCCCCTATCTGAAAGTCTGATAAACGCAGGAAAAATGACTAAGTCCAAAAAAAAAATGTTTTCAACTTTTTTAAATTTTACCTCCGTTAGATATATATTCTACCCACACACATTTGGAACTCTCCTGGGGTACCCTCACACATATTATTCACTCATTTAGTGGATATTTTCACAAAAAAGTGAAATTTTCAAAAATCCAGAAAATTGGCTGAAAACGACTAAATATCCAGGACTCATTGGGCGAATCGCTCTGGAACTGAAATCGGAATGCTCACTGACATTTCCCCTATCTGAAAGTCTGATAAACGCAGGAAAAATGACTAAGTCCAAAAAAAAAATGTTTTCAACTTTTTTCAATTTTACCTCCGTTAGATATATATTCTACCCACACACATTTGGAACTCTCCTGGGGTACCCTCACACATATTATTCCCTCATTTAGTGGATATTTTCACAAAAAAGTGAAATTTTCAAAAAACAGAAAATTGGCTGAAAACGACTAAATATCAAGGACTCATTGGGCGAATCGCTCTGGAACTGAAATCAGAACGCTCACTGACATTTCCCCTATCTGAAAGTCTGATAAATGCAGGAAAAATGACTAAGTCCAAAAAAAAAATTTTTTAAACTTTTTTCAATTTTACCCCTGTGGGATTTATATTCTACCCACACACATTTGGAACTCTCCTGGGGTTCCCTCACACATATTATTCCCTCATTTAGTGGATATTTTCATAAAAAAGTGAAATTTTCAAAAAAACAGAAAATTGGCTGAAAACGACTAAATATCAAGGACTCATTGGGCGAATCGCTCTGGAACTGAAATCGGAATGCTCACTGACATTTCTCCTATGTGAAAGTCTGATAAACGCAGGAAAAATGACTAAGTCCAAAAAAAAAATGTTTTCAACTTTTTTCAATTTTACCTCCGTTAGATATATATTCTACCCACACACATTTGGAACTCTCCTGGGGTACCCTCACACATATTATTCCCTCATTTAGTGGATATTTTCACAAAAAAGTGAAATTTTCAAAAATCCAGAAAATTGGCTGAAAAAGACTAAATATCAAGGACTCATTGGGCGAATCGCTCTGGAACTGAAATCAGAACGCTCACTGACATTTCCCCTATCTGAAAGTCTGACAAACGCCGGAAAAATGACTAAGTCCAAAATAATTTTTTTTTTAACTTTTTTCAATTTTACCCCTGTGGGATATGTATTCTACCCACACACATTTGGAACTCTCCTGGGGTACCCTCACACATATTATTCCCTCATTTAGTGGATATTTTCACAAAAAAGTGAAATTTTCAAAAATCCAGAAAATTGGCTGAAAACGACTAAATATCAAGGACTCATTGGGCGAATCGCTCTGGAACAGAAATCGGAATGCTCACTGACATTTCCCCTATCTGAAAGTCTGATAAACGCAGGAAAAAAGACTAAGTCCAAAAAAAAAATTTTTTAAACTTTTTTCAATTTTACCCCCGTGGGATATATATTCTACCCACACACATTTGGAACTCTCCTGGGGTACCCTCACACATATTATTCCCTCATTTAGTGGATATTTTCACAAAAAAGTGAAATTTTCAAAAATCCAGAAAATTGGCTGAAAACGACTAAATATCAAGGACTCATTGGGCGAATCGCTGTGGAACTGAAATCGGAATGGTCACTGACATTTCCCCTATCTGAAAGTCTGATAAACGCAGGAAAAATGACTAAGTCCAAAAAAAAAATGTTTTCAACTTTTTTCAATTTTACCTCCGTTAGATATATATTCTACCCACACACATTTGGAACTCTCCTGGGGTACCCTCACACATATTATTCACTCATTTAGTGGATATTTTCACAAAAAAGTGAAATTTTCAAAAATCCAGAAAATTGGCTGAAAACGGCTAAATATCAAGGACTCATTGGGTGAATCGCTCTGGAACTGAAATCGGAACGCTCAATGACAATTCCCCAATCTGAAAGTCTGACAAATGCTGGAAAAATGACTAAGTCCAAAAAAAAATTTTTTTTAACTTTTTTCAATTTTACCCCCGTGGGATATATATTCTACCCACACACATTTGGAACTCTCCTGAGGTACCCTCACGCATATTATTCCCTCATTTAGTGGATATTTTCACAAAAAAGTGAAATTTTCAAAAATCCGGAAAATTGGCTGAAAACGACTAAATATCAAGGACTCATTGGGCGAATCGCTCTGGAACTGAAATCGGAACGCTCAATGACATTTGCCCTATCTGAAAGTCTGATAAACGCCGGAAAAATGACTAAATCTGAAAAAAAAAATTTCAACTTTTTTCAATTTTACCCCCGTGAGATATATATTCTACCCACACACATTTGGAACTCTCCTGGGGTACCCTCACACATGATATTCCCTCATTTAGTGGATATTTTCACAAAAAAAGTGAAATTTTCAAAAATCCAGAAAATTGACTGAAAACGACTAAATATTACAGACTCATTGGGCGAATCGCTCTGGAACTGAAATCGGAATGCTCACTGACATTTGCCCTATCTGAAAGTCTGATAAACGCCGGAAAAATGACTAAGTCCAAAAAAAAAATTTGTTTCAACTTTTTTCAATTTTACCCCCTTGCGATATATATTCTACCCACACACATTTGGAACTCTCCTGGGGTACCCTCACACATATTATTCCCTCATTTAGTGGATATTTTCACAAAAAAGTGAAATTTTCAAAAAAACAGAAAATTGGCTGAAAACTACTAAATATCAACGACTCATTGGGCAAACCGCTCTGGAACTGAAATCGGAATGCTCACTGACTTTTCCCCTATCTGAAAGTCTGATAAACGTAGGAAAAATGACTAAGTCCAAAAAAAAAATTTTTTAAACTTTTTTCAATTTTACCCCCGTGGGATATATATTCTACCCACACACATTTGGAACTCTCCTGGGGTACCCTCACACATATTATTCCCTCATTTAGTGGATATTTTCACAAAAAGTGAAATTCTCAAAAATCCAGAAAATTGGCTGAAAACGACTAAATATCAAGGACTCATTGGGCGAATCGCTCTGGAACTGAAATCGGAATGCTCACTGACATTTCCCCTATCTGAAAGTCTGATAAACGCAGGAAAAATGACTAAGTCCAAAAAAAAAAATTTTTCAACTTTTTTCAATTTTACCCCCGTGGGATATATATTCTACCCACACACATTTGGAACTCTCCTGGGGTTCCCTCACACATATTATTCCCTCATTTAGTGGATATTTTCACAAAAAAGTGAAATTTTCAAAAATCCAGAAAATTGGCTGAAAAAGACTAAATATCAAGGACTCATTGGGCGAATCGCTCTGGAACTGAAATCAGAACGCTCACTGACATTTCCCCAATCTGAAAGTCTGACAAACGCCGGAAAAATGACTAAGTCCAAAATAAATTTTTTTTTAACTTTTTTCAATTTTACCCCTGTGGGATATGTATTCTACCCACACACATTTGGAACTCTCCTGGGGTACCCTCACACATATTATTCCCTCATTTAGTGGATATTTTCACAAAAAAGTGAAATTTTCAAAAATCCAGAAAATTGGCTGAAAACGACTAAATATCAAGGACTCATTGGGCGAATCGCTCTGGAACTGAAATCGGAATGCTCACTGACATTTCCCCTATCTGAAAGTCTGATAAATGCAGGAAAAAAGACTAAGTCCAAAAAAAAAATTTTTTAAACTTTTTTCAATTTTACCCACGTGGGATATATATTCTACCCACACACATTTGGTACTCTCCTGGGGTACCCTCACACATATTATTCCCTCATTTAGTGGATATTTTCACAAAAAAGTGAAATTTTAAAAAATCCAGAAAATTGGCTGAAAACGACTAAATATCAAGGACTCATTGGGCGAATCGCTGTGGAACTGAAATCGGAATGGTCACTGACATTTCCCCTATCTGAAAGTCTGATAAACGCAGGAAAAATGACTAAGTCCAAAAAAAAAATGTTTTCAACTTTTTTAAATTTTACCTCCGTTAGATATATATTCTACCCACACACATTTGGAACTCTCCTGGGGTACCCTCACACATATTATTCACTCATTTAGTGGATATTTTCACAAAAAAGTGAAATTTTCAAAAATCCAGAAAATTGGCTGAAAACGACTAAATATCCAGGACTCATTGGGCGAATCGCTCTGGAACTGAAATCGGAATGCTCACTGACATTTCCCCTATCTGAAAGTCTGATAAACGCAGGAAAAATGACTAAGTCCAAAAAAAAAATGTTTTCAACTTTTTTCAATTTTACCTCCGTTAGATATATATTCTACCCACACACATTTGGAACTCTCCTGGGGTACCCTCACACATATTATTCCCTCATTTAGTGGATATTTTCACAAAAAAGTGAAATTTTCAAAAAACAGAAAATTGGCTGAAAACGACTAAATATCAAGGACTCATTGGGCGAATCGCTCTGGAACTGAAATCAGAACGCTCACTGACATTTCCCCTATCTGAAAGTCTGATAAATGCAGGAAAAATGACTAAGTCCAAAAAAAAAATTTTTTAAACTTTTTTCAATTTTACCCCTGTGGGATTTATATTCTACCCACACACATTTGGAACTCTCCTGGGGTTCCCTCACACATATTATTCCCTCATTTAGTGGATATTTTCATAAAAAAGTGAAATTTTCAAAAAAACAGAAAATTGGCTGAAAACGACTAAATATCAAGGACTCATTGGGCGAATCGCTCTGGAACTGAAATCGGAATGCTCACTGACATTTCCCCTATCTGAAAGTCTGATAAATGCAGGAAAAATGACTAAGTCCAAAAAAAATATTTTTTCAACTTTTTTCAATTTTACCCCCGTGGGATATATATTCTACCCACACACATTTGGAACTCTCCTGGGGTACCCTCACACATATTATTCCCTCATTTAGTGGATATTTTCACAAAAAAGTGAAATTTTCAAAAATCCAGAAAATTGGCTGAAAACGACTAAATATCAAGGACTCATTGGGCGAATCGCTCTGGAACTGAAATCAGAACGCTCACTGACATTTCCCCAATCTGAAAGTCTGACAAACGCCGGAAAAATGACTAAGTCCAAAAAAAAAAATTCTTCAACTTTTTTCAATTTTACCCCTGTGGGATATATTTTCTACCCACACACATTTGGAACTCTCCTGGGGTACCCTCACACATATTATTCACTCATTTAGTGGATATTTTCACAAAAAAGTGAAATTTTCAAAAATCCAGAAAATTGGCTGAAAACGACTAAATATCCAGGACTCATTGGGCGAATTGCTCTGGAACTGAAATCGGAATGCTCACTGACATTTCCCCTATCTGAAAGTCTGATAAACGCAGGAAAAATGACTAAGTCCAAAAAAAAAATGTTTTCAACTTTTTTCAATTTTACCTCCGTTAAATATATATTCTACCCACACATATTTGGAACTCTCCTGGGGTACCCTCACACATATTATTCCCTCATTTAGTGGATATTTTCACAAAAAAGTGAAATTTTCAAAAATCCAGAAAATTGGCTGAAAACGGCTAAATATCAAGGACTCATTGGGCGAATCGCTCTGGAACTGAAATCGGAATGCTCACTGACATTTCCCCTATCTGAAAGTCTGATAAACGCAGGAAAAATGACTAAGTCCAAAAAAAAAATGTTTTCAACTTTTTTCAATTTTACCTCCGTTAGATATAAATTCTACCCACACACATTTGGAACTCTCCTGGGGTACCCTCACACATATTATTCCCTCATTTAGTGGATATTTTCACAAAAAAGTGAAATTTTCAAAAAACAGAAGATTGGCTGAAAACGACTAAATATCAAGGACTCATTGGGCGAATCGCTCTGGAACTGAAATCAGAACGCTCACTGACATTTCCCCTATCTGAAAGTCTGATAAATGCAGGAAAAATGACTAAGTCCAAAAAAAATATTTTTTCAACTTTTTTCAATTTTACCCCCGTGGGATATATATTCTACCCACACACATTTGGAACTCTCTTGGGGTACCCTCACACATATTATTCCCTCATTTAGTGGATATTTTCACAAAAAAGTGAAATTTTCAAAAAACAGAAAATTGGCTGAAAACGACTAAATATCAAGGACTCATTGGGCGAATCGCTCTGGAACTGAAATCAGAACGCTCACTGACATTTCCCCTATCTGAAAGTCTGATAAATGCAGGAAAAATGACTAAGTCCAAAAAAAATATTTTTTCAACTTTTTTCAATTTTACCCCCGTGGGATATATATTCTACCCACACACATTTGGAACTCTCCTGGGGTACCCTCACACATATTATTCCCTCATTTAGTGGATATTTTCACAAAAAAGTGAAATTTTCAAAAAAACAGAAAATTGGCTGAAAACGACTAAATATCAAGGACTCATTGGGCGAATCGCTCTGGAACTGAAATCGGAATGCTCACTGACATTTCCCCTATCTGAAAGTCTGATAAATGCAGGAAAAATGACTAAGTCCAAAAAAAATATTTTTTCAACTTTTTTCAATTTTACCCCCGTGGGATATATATTCTACCCACACACATTTGGAACTCTCCTGGGGTACCCTCACACATATTATTCCCTCATTTAGTGGATATTTTCACAAAAAAGTGAAATTTTCAAAAATCCAGAAAATTGGCTGAAAAAGACTAAATATCAAGGACTCATTGGGCGAATCGCTCTGGAACTGAAATCAGAACGCTCACTGACATTTCCCCAATCTGAAAGTCTGACAAACGCCGGAAAAATGACTAAGTCCAAAAAAAAAATGTTTTCAACTTTTTTCAATTTTACCTCCGTTAGTTATATATTCTACCCACACACATTTGGAACTCTCCTGGGGTACCCTCACACATATTATTCCCTCATTTAGTGGATATTTTCACAAAAAAGTGAAATTTTCAAAAAACAGAAAATTGGCTGAAAACGACTAAATATCAAGGACTCATTGCGCGAATCGCTCTGGAACTGAAATCAGAACGCTCACTGACATTTCCCCTATCTGAAAGTCTGATAAATGCAGGAAAAATGACTAAGTCCAAAAAAAAAATTTTTAAAACTTTTTTCAATTTTACCCCTGTGGGATTTATATTCTACCCACACACATTTGGAACTCTCCTGGGGTTCCCTCACACATATTATTCCCTCATTTAGTGGATATTTTCACAAAAAAGTGAAATTTTCAAAAAAACAGAAAATTGGCTGAAAACGACTAAATATCAAGGACTCATTGGGCGAATCGCTCTGGAACTGAAATCGGAATGCTCACTGACATTTCCCCTATCTGAAAGTCTGATAAATGCAGGAAAAATGACTAAGTCCAAAAAAAATATTTTTTCAACTTTTTTCAATTTTACCCCCGTGGGATATATATTCTACCCACACACATTTGGAACTCTCCTGGGGTACCCTCACACATATTATTCCCTCATTTAGTGGATATTTTCACAAAAAAGTGAAATTTTCAAAAATCCAGAAAATTGGCTGAAAAAGAATAAATATCAAGGACTCATTGGGCGAATCGCTCTGGAACTGAAATCAGAACGCTCACTGACATTTCCCCAATCTGAAAGTCTGACAAACGCCGGAAAAATGACTAAGTCCAAAAAAAAAAATTCTTCAACTTTTTTCAATTTTACCCCTGTGGGATATATATTCTACCCACACACATTTGGAACTCTCCTGGGGTACCCTCACACATATTATTCCCTCATTTAGTGGATATTTTCACAAAAAAGTGAAATTTTCAAAAATCCAGAAAATTGGCTGAAAACGACTAAATATCAAGGACTCATTGGGCAAATCGCTCTGGAACTGAAATCGGAATGCTCATTGACATTTCCCCTATCTGAAAGTTTGATAAACGCAGGAAAAATGACTAAGTCCTAAAAAAAAATGTTTTCAACTTTTTTCAATTTTACCTCCGTTAGATATATATTCTACCCACACACATTTGGAACTCTCCTGGGGTACCCTCACACATATTATTCCCTCATTTAGTGGATATTTTCACAAAAAAGTGAAATTTTCAAAAATCAAGAAAATTGGCTGAAAACGACTAAATATCAAGGACTCATTGGGCGAATCGCTCTGGAACTGAAATCGGAATGCTCACTGACATTTCCCGTATCTGAAAGTCTGATAAACGCAGGAAAAATGACTAAGTCCAAAAAAAAAATGTTTTCAACTTTTTTCAATTTTACCTCCGTTAGATATATATTCTACCCACACACATTTGGAACGCTCCTGGGGTACCCTCACACATATTATTCCCTCATTTAGTGGATATTTTCACAAAAAAGTGAAATTTTCAAAAATCCAGAAAATTGGCTGAAAACGACTAAATATCAAGGACTCATTGGGCGAATCGCTCTGGAACTGAAATCGGAATGATCACTGACATTTCCCCTATCTGAAAGTCTGATAAACACAGGAAAAATGACTAAGTCCAAAAAAAATTTTTTTTCAACTTTTTTCAATTTTACCCCCGTGGGATATATATTCTACCCACACACATTTGGAACTCTCCTGGGGTACCCTCACACATATTATTCCCTCATTTAGTGGATATTTTCACAAAAAAGTGAAATTTTCAAAAATCCAGAAAATTGGCTGAAAACGACTAAATATCAAGGACTCATTGGGCGAATCGCTCTGGAACTGAAATCGGAATGCTCACTGACATTTCCCGTATCTGAAAGTCTGATAAATGCAGGAAAAATGACTAAGTCCAAAAAAAAATTTTTTTCAACTTTTTTCAATTTTACCCCGTGGGATATATTCTACCCACACACATTTGGAACTCTCCTGGGGTACCCTCACACATATTATTCCCTCATTTAGTGGATATTTTCACAAAAAAGTGAAATTTTCAAAAATCCAAAAAATTGGCTGAAAAAGACTAAATATCAAGGACTCATTGGGCGAATCGCTCTGGAACTGAAATCAGAACGCTCACTGACATTTCCCCAATCTGAAAGTCTGACAAACGCCGGAAAAATGACTAAGTCCAAAAAAAAAAATTCTTCAACTTTTTTCAATTTTACCCCTGTGGGATATATATTCTACCCACACACATTTGGAACTCTCCTGGGGTACCCTCACACATATTATTCCCTCATTTAGTGGATATTTTCACAAAAAAGTGAAATTTTCAAATATCCAGAAAATTGGCTGAAAACGACTAAATATCAAGGACTCATTGGGCAAATCGCTCTGGAACTGAAATCGGAATGCTCATTGACATTTCCCCTATCTGAAAGTCTGATAAACGCAGGAAAAATGACTAAGTCCAAAAAAAAAATGTTTTCAACTTTTTTCAATTTTACCTCCGTTAGATATATATTCTACCCACACACATTTGGAACTCTCCTGGGGTACCCTCACACATATTATTCCCTCATTTAGTGGATATTTTCACAAAAAAGTGAAATTTTCAAAAATCCAGAAAATTGGCTGAAAACGGCTAAATATCAAGGACTCATTGGGCGAATCGCTCTGGAACTGAAATCGGAATGCTCACTGACATTTCCCCTATCTGAAAGTCTGATAAACGCAGGAAAAATGACTAAGTCCAAAAAAAAAATGTTTTCAACTTTTTTCAATTTTACCTCCGTTAGATATAAATTCTACCCACACACATTTGGAACTCTCCTGGGGTACCCTCACACATATTATTCCCTCATTTAGTGGATATTTTCACAAAAAAGTGAAATTTTCAAAATCCAGAAAATTGGCTGAAAACGACTAAATATCAAGGACTCATTGGGCGAATCGCTCTGGAACTGAAATCAGAACGCTCACTGACATTTCCCCTATCTGAAAGTCTGATAAATGCAGGAAAAATGACTAAGTCCAAAAAAAATATTTTTTCAACTTTTTTCAATTTTACCCCCGTGGGATATATATTCTACCCACACACATTTGGAACTCTCCTGGGGTACCCTCACACATATTATTCCCTCATTTAGTGGATATTTTCACAAAAAAGTGAAATTTTCAAAAATCCAGAAAATTGGCTGAAAACGACTAAATATCAAGGACTCATTGGGCGAATCGCTCTGGAGCTGAAATCGGAATGCTCACTGACATTTCCCGTATCTGAAAGTCTGATAAATGCAGGAAAAATGACTAAGTCCAAAAAAAAATTTTTTTCAACTTTTTTCAATTTTACCCCGTGGGATATATTCTACCCACACACATTTGGAACTCTCCTGGGGTACCCTCACACATATTATTCCCTCATTTAGTGGATATTTTCACAAAAAAAGTGAAATTTTCAAAAATCCAGAAAATTGGCTGAAAACGACTAAATATCAAGGACTCATTGGGCGAATCGCTCTGGAACTGAAATCGGAATGCTCACTGACATTTCCCCTATCTGAAAGTCTGATAAACGCAGGAAAAATGACTAAGTCCAAAAAAAAATTTTTTTAAACTTTTTTCAATTTTACCCCCGTGGGATATATATTCTACCCACACACATTTGGAACTCTCCTGGGGTACCCTCACACATATTATTCCCTCATTTAGTGGATATTTTCACAAAAAAGTGAAATTTTCAAAAATCCAAAAAATTGGCTGAAAAAGACTAAATATCAAGGACTCATTGGGCGAATCGCTCTGGAACTGAAATCAGAACGCTCACTGACATTTCCCCAATCTGAAAGTCTGACAAACGCCGGAAAAATGACTAAGTCCAAAAAAAAAAATTCTTCAACTTTTTTCAATTTTACCTCCGTTAGATATATATTCTACCCACACACATTTGGAACTCTCCTGGGGTACCCTCACACATATTATTCCCTCATTTAGTGGATATTTTCACAAAAAAGTGAAATTTTCAAAAATCCAGAAAATTGGCTGAAAACGACTAAATATCAAGGACTCATTGGGCGAATCGCTCTGGAACTGAAATCGGAATGATCACTGACATTTCCCCTATCTGAAAGTCTGATAAACACAGGAAAAATGACTAAGTCCAAAAAAAATTTTTTTTCAATTTTTTTCAATTTTACCCCCGTGGGATATATATTCTACCCACACACATTTGGAACTCTCCTGGGGTACCCTCACACATATTATTCCCTCATTTAGTGGATATTTTCACAAAAAAGTGACATTTTCAAAAATCCAGAAAATTGGCTGAAAACGACTAAATATCAAGGACTCATTGGGCGAATCGCTCTGGAACTGAAATCGGAATGCTCACTGACATTTCCCCTATCTGAAAGTCTGATAAACGCTGGAAAAATGACTAAGTCCAAAAAAAATTTTTTTTCAACTTTTTTCAATTTTACCCCCGTGGGATATATATTCTACCCACACACATTTGGAACTCTCCTGGGGTACCCTCACACATATTATTCCCTCATTTAGTGGATATTTTCACAAAAAAGTGAAATTTTCAAAAATCCAGAAAATTGGCTGAAAACGACTAAATATCAAGGACTCATTGGGCGAATCGCTCTGGAACTGAAATCGGAATGATCACTGACATTTCCCCTATCTGAAAGTCTGATAAACACAGGAAAAATGACTAAGTCCAAAAAAAAATTTTTTTCAATTTTTTTCAATTTTACCCCCGTGGGATATATATTCTACCCACACACATTTGGAACTCTCCTGGGGTACCCTCACACATATTATTCCCTCATTTAGTGGATATTTTCACAAAAAAGTGAAATTTTCAAAAATCCAGAAAATTGGCTGAAAACGACTAAATATCAAGGACTCATTGGGCGAATCGCTCTGGAACTGAAATCGGAATGCTCACTGACATTTCCCCTATCTGAAAGTCTGATAAACGCTGGAAAAATGACTAAGTCCAAAAAAAAAAATTCTTCAACTTTTTTCAATTTTACCCCCGTGGGATATATATTCTACCCACACACATTTGGAACTCTCCTGGGGTTCCCTTACACATATTATTCCCTCATTTAGTGGATATTTTCACAAAAAAGTGAAATTTTCAAAAAACCAGAAAATTGGCTGAAAACGACTAAATATCAAGGACTCATTGGGCAAATCGCTCTGGAACTGAAATCGGAATGCTCACTGACATTTGCCCTATCTGAAAGTCTGATAAACGCAGGAAAAATGACTAAGTCCAAAAAAAAAATTTTTTAAACTTTTTTCAATTTTACCCCTGTGGGATATATATTCTACCCACACACATTTGGAACTCTCCTGGGGTACCCTCACACATATTATTCCCTCATTTAGTGGATATTTTCACAAAAAAGTGAAATTTTCAAAAATCCAGAAAATTGGCTGAAAACGACTAAATATCAAGGACTCATTGGGCGAATCGCTCTGGAACTGAAATCAGAACGCTCACTGACATTTCCCCAATCTGAAAGTCTGACAAACGGTGGAAAAATGACTAAGTCCAAAAAAAAAAATTCTACAACTTTTTTCAATTTTACCCCCGTGGGATATATATTCTACCCACACACATTTGGAACTCTCCTGGGGTTCCCTTACACATATTATTCCCTCATTTAGTGGATATTTTCACAAAAAAGAGACATTTTCAAAAAACCAGAAAATTGGCTGAAAACGACTAAATATCAAGGACTCATTGGGCAAATCGCTCTGGAACTGAAATCGGAATGCTCACTGACATTTCCCCTATCTGAAAGTCTGATAAACGCAGGAAAAATGACTAAGTCCAAAAAAAAAATATTTTAAACTTTTTTCAATTTTACCCCTGTGGGATATATATTCTACCCACACACATTTGGAACTCTCCTGGGGTACCCTCACACATATTATTCCCTCATTTAGTGGATATTTTAAAAAAAAAGTGAAATTTTCAAAAATCCAGAAAATTGGCTGAAAAAGACTAAATATCAAGGACTCATTGGGCGAATCGCTCTGGAACTGAAATCGGAACGCTCACTGACATTTCCCCTATCTGAAAGTCTGATAAACGCTGGAAAAATGACTAAGTCCAAAAAAAATATTTTTTCAACTTTTTTCAATTTTACCCCCGTGGGATATATATTCTACCCACACACATTTGGAACTCTCCTGGGGTACCCTCACACATATTATTCCCTCATTTAGTGGATATTTTCACAAAAAAGTGACATTTTCAAAAATCCAGAAAATTGGCTGAAAAAGACTAAATATCAAGGACTCATTGGGCAAATCGCTCTGGAACTGAAATCAGAACGATCACTGACAATTCCCCAATCTGAAAGTCTGACAAATGCCGGAAAAATGACTAAGTCCAAAAAAAATTTTTTTCCAACTTTTTTCAATTTTACCCCCGTGGGATATATATTCTACCCACACACATTTGGAACTCTCCTGGGGTACCCTCACACATATTATTCCCTCATTTAGTGGATATTTTCACAAAAAAGTGAAATTTTCAAAAATCCATGAAATTGGCTGAAAACGACTAAATATCAAGGACTCATTGGGCGAATCGCTCTGGAACTGAAATCGGAATGCTCACTGACATTTCCCCTATCTGAAAGTCTGATAAACGCAGGAAAAATGACTAAGTCCAAAAAAAAAATGTTTTCAACTTTTTTCAATTTTACCCCCGTGGGATATATATTCTACCCACACACATTTGGAACTCTCCTGGGGTACCCTCACACATATTATTCCCTCATTTAGTGGATATTTTCACAAAAAAGTGAAATTTTCAAAAATCCAGAAAATTGGCTGAAAAAGACTAAATATCAAGGACTCATTGGGCGAATCGCTCTGGAACTGAAATCAGAATGCTCACTGACATTTACCCAATCTGAAAGTCTGACAAACGCCGGAAAAATGACTAAGTCCAAAGAAAAAATTTTTTTAACTTTTTTCAATTTTACCCCCGTGGGATATATATTCTACCCACACACATTTGGAACTCTCCTGGGGTTCCCTCACACATATTATTCCCTCATTTAGTGGATATTTTCACAAAAAAGTGAAATTTTCAAAAAACCAGAAAATTGGCTGAAAACGACTAAATATCAAGGACTCATTGGGCGAATCGCTCTGGAACTGAAATCGGAATGCTCACTGACATTTCCCCTATCTGAAAGTCTGATAAACGCAGGAAAAATGACTAAGTCCAAAAAAAAAATTTTTTAAACTTTTTTCAATTTTACCCCTGTGGGATATATATTCTACCCACACACATTTGGAACTCTCCTGGGGTACCCTCACACACATTATTCCCTCCTTTAGTGGATATTTTCACAAAAAAGTGAAATTTTCAAAAATCCAGAAAATTGGCTGAAAACGACTAAATATCAAGGACTCATTGGGCGAATGGCTCTGGAACTGAAATCGGAATGCTCACTGACATTTCCCCTATCTGAAAGTCTGATAAACGCAGGAAAAATGACTAAGACCAAAAAAAAAATTTTTTAAACTTTGTTCAATTTTACCCCTGTGGGATATATATTCTACCCACACACATTTGGAACTCTCCTGGGGTACCCTCACACATATTATTCCCTCATTTAGTGGATATTTTCACAAAAAAGTTAAATTTTCAAAAATCCAGAAAATTGGCTGAAAACGACTAAATATCAAGGACTCATTGGGCGAATCGCTCTGGAACTGAAATCGGAATGCTCACTGACATTTCCCCTATCTGAAAGTCTGATAAACGCAGGAAAAATGACTAAGTCGAAAAAAAAATTTTTTTCAACTTTTTTCAATTTTACCCCCGTGGGATATATATTCTACCCACACACATTTGGATCTCTCCTCGGGTACCCTCACACATATTATTCCCTCATTTAGTGGATATTTTCACAAAAAAAGTGAAATTTTCAAAAATCCAGAAAATTGGCTGAAAACGACTAAATATCAAGATCTCATTAGGCGAATCGCTCTGGAACTGAAATCGGAACGATCACTGACAATTCCCCAATCTGAAAGTCTGACAAATGCCGGAAAAATGACTAAGTCCAAAAAAAATTTTTTTCCAACTTTTTTCAATTTTACCCCCATAGGATATATATTCTACCCACACACATTTGGAACTCTCCTGGGGTACCCTCACACATATTATTCCCTCATTTAGTGGATATTTTCACAAAAAAGTGAAATTTTCAAAAATCCAGAATATTGGCTGAAAAAGACTAAATATCAAGGACTCATTGGGCGAATCGCTCTGGAACTGAAATCGGAACGCTCACTGACATTTCCCCTATCTGAAAGTCTGATAAACGCCGGAAAAATGACTAAGTCCAAAAAAAAAAATTTTTTTACTTTTTTCAATTTTACCCCCGTGGGATATATATTCTACCCACACACATTTGGAACTCTCCTGGGGTACCCTCACACATATTATTCCCTCATTTAGTGGATATTTTCACAAAAAAGTGAAATTTTCAAAAATCCAGAATATTGGCTGAAAAAGACTAAATATCAAGGACTCATTGGGCGAATCGCTCTGGAACTGAAATCGGAACGCTCACTGACATTTCCCCTATCTGAAAGTCTGATAAACGCCGGAAAAATGACTAAGTCCAAAAAAAATTTTTTTCCAACTTTTTTCAATTTTACCCCCGTGGGATATATATTCTACCACACACATTTGGAACTCTCCTGGGGTACCCTCACACATATTATTCCCTCATTTAGTGGATATTTTCACAAAAAAGTGAAATTTTCAAAAATCCAGAAAATTGGCTGAAAACGACTAAATATCAATGACTCATTGGGCGAATCGCTCTGGAACTGAAATCGGAACGCTCACTCCCTAGCTCACTCCCTATCTGAAAGTCTGATAAACGCCGGAAAAATGACTAAGTCCAAAAATAAATTTTTTTTAACTTTTTTCAATTTTACCTCCGTGGGATATGTATTCTACACATTTGGAACTCTCCTGGGGTACCCTCACACATATTATTCCCTCATTTAGTGGATATTTTCACAAAAAAGTGAAATTTTCAAAAATCCAGAAAAGTGGCTGAAAACGACTAAATAACAAGGACTCATTGGGTGAATCGCTCTGGAACTGAAATCGGAACGCTCACTGACATTTCCCCAATCTGAAAGTCTGACAAATGCCGGAAAAATGACTAAGTCCAAAAAAATATATTTTTCAACTTTTTTCAATTTTACCCCCGTGGGATATATATTCTACCCACACAAATTTGGAACTGTCCTGGGGTACCCTCCCTCATTTAGTGGATATTTTCACAAAAAAGTGAAATTTTCAAAAATCCCGAAAATTGGCTGAAAACGACTAAATATCAAGATCTCATTGGGCGAATCGCTCTGGAACTGAAATCGGAATGATCACTGACAATTCCCCAATCTGAAAGACTGACACATGCCGGAAAAAAGACGAAGTCCAAAAAAAATTTTTTTTTTACTTTTTTCAATTTTACCCCCGTGGGATATATATTCTACCCACACACATTTGGAACTCTCCTGGGGTACCCTCACACATATTATTCCGTCATTTAGCGGATATTTTCACAAAAAAAGTGAAATTTTCAAAAATCCTGAAAATTGGCTGAAAAAGACTAAATATCAAGGACTCATTGGGCGAATCGCTCTGGAACTGATATCGGAACGCTCACTGACATTTCCCCTATCTGAAAGTCTGATAAACGCCGGAAAAATGACTAAGTCCAAATAAAAAATTTTTTCAACTTTTTTAAATTTTACCCCCGTGGGATGTATATTCTACCCACACAAATTTGGAACTCTCCTGGGGTACCCTCACACATATTGTTCCCTCATTTAGTGGATATTTTCACAAAAAAGTGAAATTTTCAAAAATCCAAAATATTGGCTGAAAACGACTAAATATCAAGGACTCATTGGGCGAATCGCTCTGGAACTGAAATCGGAACACTCACTGACATTTGCCCTATCTGAAAGTCTGATAAACGCCGGAAAAGTGACTAAGTCCAAAAAAACATTTTTTTCAACTTTTTTCAATTTTACCCCCGTGGGATATATATTCTACCCACACACATTTGGAACTCTCCTGGGGTACCTTCACACATATTATTCCCTCATTTAGTGGATATTTTCACAAAAAAGTGACATTTTCAAAAATCCAAAAAATATAGCTGAAAACGACTAAATATCAAGGACTCATTGGGCGAATCGCTCTGGAACTGAAATCAGAACGCTCACTGACATTTGCCCTATCTGAAAGTCTGATAAACGCCGGAAAAATGACAAAGTCCAAAAAATTTTTTTTTCAATTTTACCCCCGTGAGAAATATATTCTACCCACACACATTTGGAACTCTCCTGGGGAACCCTCACACATATTATTCCCTCATTTAGTGGATATTTTCACAAAAAAGTGAAATTTTCAAAACTCCAAAATATTGGCTGAAAACGACTAAATATCAAGGACTCATTGGGCGAATCGCTCTGGAACTGAAATCGGAACGCTCACTGACATTTGGCCTATCTGAAAGTCTGATAAACGCCAGAAAAATGACTAAGTCCAAAAAATTTTTTTTTCAATTTTACCCCCGTGAGATATATATTCTACCACACACATTTGGAACTCTCCTGGGGTACCCTCACACATATTATTCCCTCATTTAGTGGATATTTTCACAAAAAAGTGAAATTTTCAAAAATCCAGAAAATTGTCTGAAAACGACTAAATATCAAGGACTCATTGGGCGAATCGCTCTGGAACTGAAATCGTAATGCTCACTGACATTTCCCCTATCTGAAAGTCTGATAGTCATTTTTCCAGCGTTTAAGTCCAAAAAAAAAAAAATTGTTCAACTTTTTTCAATTTTACCTCCGTGGGATATATATTCTACCCACACACATTTGGAACTCTCCTGGGGTACCCTCACACATATTATTCCCTCATTTAGTGGATATTTTCACAAAAAAGTGAAATTTTCAAAAATCAAAAATATTGGCTGAAAACGACTAAATATCAAGGACTCATTGGGCGAATTGCTCTGGAACTGAAATCGGAACGCTCTCTGACATTTGCCCTCTCTGAAAGTCTAATAAACGCCAGAAAAATGACTAAGTCCAAAAAAAATTTTTTTCAATTTTACCCCCGTGGGATATATATTCTACCCACACACATTTGGAATACTCCTGGGGTACCCTCACACATATTATTCCCTCATTTAGTGGATATTTTCACAAAAAAGTAAAATTTTCAAAAATCAAAAATATTGGCTTAAAACGACTAAATATCAAGGACTCATTGGGCGAGTCGCTCTGGAACTGAAATCGGAACGCTCACTGACATTTGCCCTATCTGAAAGTCTGATAAACGCCGGAAAAATGACTAAGTCGAAAAAAAAAATTTTTCAACTTTTTTCAATTTTACCCCCGTGGGATATATATTCTACCCACACACATTTGGAATTCTCCTGGGGTACCCTCACACATATTATTCCCTCATTTAGTGGATATTTTCACAAAAAAGTGAAATTTTAAAAAATCCAGAAAATTGGCTGAAAACTACTAAATATCAATGACTCATTGGGCGAATCGCTCTGGAACTGAAATCGGAACGCTCACTGACATTTGCCCTATCTGAAAGTCTGATAAACGCCGGAAAAATGACTAAATCCCCAAAAAAAATTTTTTCAATTTTTTTCAATTTTACAACCGTGGGATATATATTCTACACACACACATTTGGAATTCTCATGGGGTACCCTCACACATATTATTCCCTCATTTAGTGGATATTTTCACAAAAAAGTGAAATTTTCAAAAATCCAGAAAATTGGCTGAAAACAACTAAATATCAAGGACTCATTGCGCGAATCTCTCTGGAACTGAAATCGGAACGCTAACTGACATTTGGCCTATCTGAAAGTCTGATAAACGCCAGAAAAATGAATAAGTCCAAAAAATGTTTTTTTCAATTTTACCCCTGTGAGATATATATTCTACCCACACACGTTTGGAACTCTCCTGGGGTACCCTCACACATATTATTCCCTCATTTAGTGGATATTTTCACAAAAAAGTGAAATTTTCAAAAATCAAAAATATTGGCTGAAAACGACTAAATATCAAGGACTCATTGGGCGAATCGCTCTGGAACTGAAATCGGAACGCTCTCTAACATTTGCCCTCTCTGAAAGTCTGATAAACACCAGAAAAATGACTAAGTCCAAAAAATATTTTTTTCAATTTTACCCGTGTAGGATATATATTCTACACACACACATTTGGAATTCTCCTGGGGTACCCTCACACATATTATTCCCTCATTTAGTGGATATTTTCACAAAAAAGTGAAATTTTCAAAAATCCAGAAAATTGGCTGAAAACGACTAAATATCAAGGACTCATTGCGCAAATCGCTCTGGAACTGAAATCGGAACGCTCACTGACATTTGGCCTATCTGAAAGTCTGATAAACGCCAGAAAAATGACTAAGTCCAAAAAATTTTTTTTTCAATTTTACCCCCGTGAGATATATATTCTACCCACACACATTTGGAACTCTCCTGGGGTACCCTCACACATATTATTCCCTCATTTAGTGGATATTTTCACAAAAAAGTGAAATTTTCAAAAATCCAGAAAATTGTCTGAAAACGACTAAATATCAAGGACTCATTGGGCGAATCGCTCTGGAACTGAAATCGTAATGCTCACTGACATTTCCCCTATCTGAAAGTCTGATAGTCATTTTTCCAGCGTTTAAGTCCAAAAAAAAAAAAATTGTTCAACTTTTTTCAATTTTACCTCCGTGGGATATATATACTACCCACACACATTTGGAACTCTCCTGGGGTACCCTCACACATATTATTCCCTCATTTAGTGGATATTTTCACAGAAAAGAGAAATTTTCAAAAATCCAAAATATTGGCTGAAAACGCCTAAATATCAAGGACTCATTGGGCGAATCGCTCTGGAACTGAAATCGGAACGCTCACTGACATTTGCCCTATCTGAAAGTCTGATAAACGGCAGAAAAATGACTAAGTCTAAAAAAAATTTTTCTCAACTTTTTTCAATTTTACCCCCGTGGGATATATATTCTACCCACACACATTTGGAATTCTCCTGGGGTACCCTCACACATATTATTCCCTCATTTAGTGGATATTTTCACAAAAAAGTGAAATTTTCAAAAATCAAAAATATTGGCTGAAAACGACTAAATATCAAGGACTCATTGGGCGAATCGCTCTGGAGCTGAAATCGGAACGCTCTCTGACATTTGCCCTCTCTGAAAGTCTGATAAACGCCAGAAAAATGACTAAGTCCAAAAAAAATTTTTTTCAATTTTACCCCCGTGGGATATATATTCTACCCACACACATTTGGAATACTCCTGGGCTACCCTCACACATATTATTCCCTCATTTAGTGGATATTTTCACAAAAAAGTAAAATTTTCAAAAATCAAAAATATTGGCTTAAAACGACTAAATATCAAGGACTCATTGGGCGAATCGCTCTGGAACTGAAATCGGAACGCTCACTGACATTTGCCCTATCTGAAAGTCTGATAAACGCCGGAAAAATGACTAAGTCGAAAAAAAAAATTTTTTAAACTTTTTTCAATTTTACAACCGTGGGATATATATTCTACACACACACATTTGGAATTCTCCTGGGGTACCCTCACACATATTATTCCCTCATTTAGTGGATATTTTCACAAAAAAGTGAAATTTTCAAAAATCCAAAATATTGGCTGAAAACGCCTAAATATCAAGGACTCATTGGGCGAATCTCTCCGGAACTGAAATCGGAACGCTCACTGACATTTGCCCTATCTGAAAGTCTGATAAACGCCGGAAAAATGACTAAGTCCAAAAAAAAATTTTTTTCAACTTTTTTCAATTTTACCCCCGTGGGATATATATTCTACCCACACACATTTGGAATTCTCCTGGGGTACCCTCACACATATTATTCCCTCATTTAGTGGATATTTTCACAAAAAAGTGAAATTTTCAAAAATCCAGAAAATTGGCTGAAAACGACTAAATATCAAGGACTCATTGCGCGAATCGCTCTGGAACTGAAATCGGAACGCTCACTGACATTTGGCCTATCTGAAAGTCTGATAAACGCCGGAAAAATGACTAAGTCCAAAAAATGTTTTTTTCAATTTTACCCCTGTGAGATATATATTCTACCCACACACGTTTGGAACTCTCCTGGGATACCCTCACACATATTATTCCCTCATTTAGTGGATATTTTCACAAAAAAGTGAAATTTTCAAAAATCCCAAAAATTGTCTGAAAACGACTAAATATCAAGGACTCATTGGGCGAATCGCTCTAGAACTGAAATCGGAACACTCACTGACATTTGCCCTATCTGAAAGTCTGATAAACGCCGGAAAAATGACTAAATCCCCAAAAAAATTTTTTCAACTTTTTTCAATTTTACAACCGTGGGATATATATTCTACACACACACATTTGGAATTCTCCTGGGGTACCCTCACACATATTATTCCCTCATTTAGTGGATATTTTCACAAAAAAGTGAAATTTTCAAAAATCAAAAATATTGGCTGAAAACCACTAAATATCAAGGACTCATTGGGCGAATCGCTCTGGAACTGAAATCGGAACGCTCTCTGACATTTGCCCTCTCTGAAAGTCTGATAAACGCCAGGAAAATGACTAAGTCCAAAAAAAATTTTTTTCAATTTTACCCCCGTGGGATATATATTCTACCCACACACATTTGGAATACTCCTGGGGTACCATCACACATATTATTCCCTCATTTAGTGGATATTTTCACAAAAAAGTGAATTTTTCAAAAATCCAAAATATTGGCTGAAAACGACTAAATATCAAGGACTCATTGGGCGAATCGCTCTGGAACTGAAATCGGAACGCTCTCTGACATTTGCCCTCTCTGAAAATCTGATAAACGCCAGAAAAATGACTAAATCAAAAAAAAATTTTTTTCAATTTTACCCCCGTGGGGTATATATATTCTACCCACACACATTTGGAATTCTCCTGGGGTACCCTCACACATATTATTCCCTCATTTAGTGGATATTTTCACAAAAAAGTGAAATTTTCAAAAATCCAGAAAATTGGCTGAAAACCACTAAATATCAAGGACTCATTGGGCGAATCGCTCTGGAACTGAAATCGGAACGCTCTCTGACATTTGCCCTCTCTGAAAGTCTGATAAACGCCAGGAAAATGACTAAGTCCAAAAAAAATTTTTTTCAATTTTACCCCCGTGGGATATATATTCTACCCACACACATTTGGAATACTCCTGGGGTACCATCACACATATTATTCCCTCATTTAGTGGATATTTTCACAAAAAAGTGAAATTTTCAAAAATCCAGAAAATTGGCTGAAAACGACTAAATATCAAGGACTCATTGCGCGAATCGCTCTGGAACTGAAATCGGAATGCTCACTGACATTTGGCCTATCTGAAAGTCTGATAAACGCCAGAAAAATGACTAAGTCCAAAAAATTTTTTTTCAATTTTACCCCTGTGACATATATATTCTACCCACACACGTTTGGAACTCTCCTGGGGTACCCTCACACATATTAGTCCCTCATTTAGTGGATATTTTCACAAAAAAGTGAAATTTTCAAAAATCCAGAAAATTGGCTGAAAACGACTAAATATCAAGGACTCATTGGGCGAATCGCTCTGGAACTGAAATCGGAACGCTCACTGACATTTCCCCTATCTGAAAGTCTGATAAACGCTGGAAAAATGACTAAGTCCAAAAAAAAAAAATTTTTCAACTTTTTTCAATTTTACCCCCGTGGGATATATATTCTACCCACACACATTTGGAACTCTCCTGGGGTACCCTCACACATATTATTCCCTCATTTAGTGGATATTTTCACAAAAAAGAGAAATTTTCAAAAATCCAAAAAATTGGCTGAAAACGCCTAAATATCAAGGACTCATTGGGCGAATCGCTCTGGAACTGAAATCGGAACGCTCACTGACATTTGCCCTATCTGAAAGTCTGATAAACGCCGGAAAAATGACTAAGTCCCAAAAAAAATTTTTTTAAACTTTTTTCAATTTTACAACCGTGGGATATATATTCTACACACACACATTTGGAATTCTCCTGGGGTACCCTCACACATATTATTCCCTCATTTAGTGGATATTTTCACAAAAAAGTGAAATTTTCAAAAATCAAAAATATTGGCTGAAAACGACTAAATATCAAGGACTCATTGGGCGAATCGCTCTGGAACTGAAATCGGAACGCTCACTGACATTTGCCCTATCTGAAAGTCTGATAAACGCCGGAAAATGACTAAGTCGAAAAAAATTTTTTTTCAACTTTTTTCAATTTTACCCCCGTGGGATATATATTCTACCCACACACATTTGCAATTCTCCTGGGGTACCCTCACACATATTATTCCCTCATTTAGTGGATATTTTCACAAAAAAGTGAAATTTTCAAAAATCAAAAATATTGGCTGAAAACCACTAAATATCAAGGACTCATTGGGCGAATCGCTCTGGAACTGAAATCGGAACGCTCTCTGACATTTGCCCTCTCTGAAAGTCTGATAAACGCCAGAAAAATGACTAAGTCCAAAAAAAAATTTTTTCAATTTTACCCCCGTGGGATATATATTCTACCCACACACATTTGGAATACTCCTGGGGTACCATCACACATATTATTCCCTCATTTAGTGGATATTTTCACAAAAAAGTGAATTTTTCAAAAATCCAAAATATTGGCTGAAAACGACTAAATATCAAGGACTCATTGGGCGAATTGCTCTGGAACTGAAATCGGAACGCTCTCTGACATTTGCCCTCTCTGAAAATCTGATAAACGCCAGAAAAATGACTAAGTCCAAATAAAATTTTTTTCAATTTTACCCCCGTGGGGTATATATATTCTACCCACACACATTTGGAATTCTCCTGGGGTACCCTCACACATATTATTCCCTCATTTAGTGGATATTTTCACAAAAAAGTGAAATTTTCAAAAATCCAGAAAATTGGCTGAAAACGACTAAATATCAAGGACTCATTGCGCGAATCGCTCTGGAACTGAAATCGGAACGCTCACTGACATTTGGCCTATCTTAAAGTCTGATAAACGCCAGAAAAATGACTAAGTCCAAAAAATGTTTTTTTCAATTTTACCCCTGTGACATATATATTCTACCCACACACGTTTGGAACTCTCCTGGGGTACCCTCACACATATTATTCCCTCATTTAGTGGATATTTTCACAAAAAAGTGAAATTTTCAAAAATCCAAAAAATTGGCTGAAAATGACTAAATATCAAGGACTCATTGGGCGAATCGCTCTGGAACTGAAATCGGAACGCTCACTGACATTTGCCCTATCTGAAAGTCTGATAAACGCCGGAAAAATGACTAAGTCCCAAAAAAAATTTTTTTAAACTTTTTTCAATTTTACAACCGTGGGATATATATTCTACACACACATATTTGGAATTCTCTTGGGGTACCCTCACATATATTATTCCCTCATTTAGTGGATATTTTCACAAAAACGTGAAATTTTCAAAAATCCAAAATATTGGCTGAAAACGCCTAAATATCAAGGACTCATTGGGCGAATCGCTCTGGAACTGAAATCGGAACACTCACTGACATTTGCCCTATCTGAAAGTCTGATAAACGCCGGAAAAATGACTAAGTCCAAAAAAAAATTTTTTTCAACTTTTTTCAATTTTACCCCCGTGGGATATATATTCTAGTGTTGAGCCACCCCCGTAGTGTTCGAGTTCGGTTCGGTTCGTCGAACACCCGTGTGTTCGCCGAACTGTTCGTCGAACTGTTCGTCGAACACCTTCGAACACCGTTAAAACCAATGGCAGGCAAACAAAAACACATAGAGACATATAGAAAACACCTTCAAAGGTGTCCAAAAGCTGACAAACTGCTCAGAAGACATAACTAACACATGGAAAAGTGACAAGTACATATAGTCATGCGAAAAGAAAAGAGGTGGAGGAGTAAAAGGAGGGGGAGACACAGATATAGGCATGTCATGCCCTTCTAAAATCCAAAAAGTGAGAAGCCGACACGACCAGTCCGTTCCTGCCCGTGCCACCTCCGTGTCGCCGGGTTTGTGCCAGAGCCGCGGTGGACCCTGACGGCCAGCCCCCCTCTCCTAATACTGGTGCCTGTCCGCTGGTGGGTCGAGCCCCCCGCGGTGGGGGGGGACTAACACCTGCAGAAGAAAGACCATCTTCCAGCCAAACTAACATGTCAACTTCTTTTCGTGGACAATGTGATACGATCCCTTTGTTACGGACACGCCCATCGCTACAAATTCCAGATGAGGCACAAAAACAGCAGGTGCTTCAGCGGATATCAAGTGCTCCTTCAAGTGGGCTCTCCTCCACCTCAACTTCAACATCACAAATACTCCAGTCCTCAGAGGTGTCACCCCAATCGCACTTGCTTCCTCACAGCTCCCAAGTCTCCAGCTGCCCGTCTGAGTATGGGGTAACACAAATGGTTGAGTCTGCACAGCTGTTTACTCATACTATAGCCTGGGAAATGGAGGTCTGCTCCAGAGCTTCTGTTAATCCAGATGAGGAAATGATCTGCACTGATGCCCAGAATCTTTATAAGTCGGATCCAGGACCAGATGAAGAAGGTTCTGAGCATAATGTAGACCCTCGTTCCCAAACTGTAACTCCTGTTGGTGGAGACAATGATGAAGACGATGATGAGACTCAAATACCTGATTGGAGCGACAACTTGACTTTTCGGTCAGGGCAGGAAGAGGTTGGCTTTGAGGACGACGGGTGTGATAACACACAGGGTGATGATGACAAGGTTGGAGATCCCACTTACTGTCAACCCACAGTCAGCCAGTCGATGAGGTCACCCGGGCCTTTGCCTGGCCTTTGGGATGTCGCGGTGGTCGGCTCCCTGGCCCGTACCCTGGGGTCACTCTTTAAAAGGGTGGATAATTGTTAATTTTATAAGAGTTTGTGACACCACCTGTGGTATCTGGTGAGAAGCACCAGCGCTGCAGCAGTCCACTGAGGCCCGTGATAAGGCAGCTCGATGGTATAGTTCCCCACAGGTGGAGCTAGGTCTCAGGGCAGCGTATGCAGGGCGAATGCAGGACAGGCGAGACCCAGCTGGGTCAGAGCAAGAACGGAAACGGACACGGTAGTCACTTCAGTACCTTTTACTGGAGGAAATTCAGGCACATCCTGGAGCACTGTAGGGTGAAGGGTGCATATCAGGATCCTCCCCAATGAGCGGGTGTAGGGCCTCCTGTTTCTTGCCTCTGCGCAGTAAGTTTCTGACCTGCCTGGAGCTAGGCCTAACTTTGTCTCTGTCCTGCGCTGGCTGACCTTGTGGTAGGGCCTTCTCTTGAAGTTCACGCTCCCAGTATGCGGGGCCTAAGCGTCTCCTGGCTCTGTTACGTATCAGCACCTTAGCAATCCTGGGACTTGTAGTTCTCCAGGGATTCCGGTTATGCCTTACTGGGTCATAGAGATCCCGGTAAGCTCGGATCCGGTGTCCGGTAAATGCTTCGGGGTGAGCTGGTTAAGCTCCTCTGCCCCTTATGTACTAACTCGCCACTCGCCTTCGGCCTACTCGGGCCCTCAATAGGCTATACACACTAACGGCAGCTTGCCGCGCTTCACCGATCTTATGACGCTGGCACACCTTAAGCTCTATCTGGGCTCCCTGAATCTAGCTAGCAGGAGCCTCGTGCTCCACTGCTGAACTATTAACTGAGTTCTCTAGACTAGACTGAGCTCCACTGCAGACTGACCTCTCTTAGGCTTCTCTACTGCAGGAACTCTTCAGAGGAACTGAACTGCCTAGCTCCACCTTCCCTATTTATATCCCTAACGGGCTCCCTCTGCTGGTCTGAGGTGGAAGGTGGAGATGTGTGAATGTTTATGGGGGCCTCTTGTGGAGGATTCCATCAATACACTCTTCTAGGATTTGTGATACCAAGCGCAGCGGGGCGTCACAGATGCTATTGACGACGAGGTTAGGTTGCGCCTTCCTGGACAGAGACGGAGTACTGGAAGCACGTCAACAACTGCATCCTCAACCACAACTCTGCCTCTGACCACAAGTCGTAGTGGCTCTTCAGGTCGCATGGGCTCTAAGCCTTGCATAGCCTGGGCATTTATTCAGATCGATAAGGATGACCCAACTCGTGTTATCTGTAATATTTGTCACCAAAAGCTAAGTAAAGGCCAAAAAATCCATAGTTTGTGTACTTCATGCATGTATCCATCACAGGGATATGAAGCATAAGTTGCAGTGGGAAGCTCACTGTGTTACAATGCGGCCTAGCAGGCTGGGCCAACCACCGTCTGCCCCATCTTGTGCATCCGCGGCCTCTTCATCCTCTGTGACTGGGGGGACAGCAGTCACACATGTTTTTGGACGCAGACCTGCCACCTCTTTACCTGCAACAGCCAGTGTGATTGGCAGGTCGTCAGTTCATTGGGAAGTGGAAACAGCTGCTGGTGTTGCGAGCTCTCTGACATCGAGAGCACCACCTTTGGATCAAGGCAACCTAACATGTCCGCCTGCATCTTCCTCACAGACCGGCAGTTTGCCAGGGACACCCTACTCAACCCCGTCAAAGCACAACAGCCAGCCCTCAGTCCCTCAGATGTGGACAAGTAAAAGACCATTTCCTCCTAGCCATGAGAAAGCTAAGAGGTTGAATTTCACCATCTGCAAGCTGTTGGCTACAGAAATGCTGCCTTTCCGCCTGGAGGACACAGTGGATTTTTGAGACCTTATGTCCGTCGCAGTGCCCCAGTACCAGATGCCCAGTCGGCACTACTTCTCAAAGAAAGGTGTGCCTGTGCTCCACCAGCATGTCGCACACAACATCACCGCTTCTTTGAGAAACTCTGTGTGTGACAGGGTGCATTTCACCACAGACACTTGGACGAGTAGGCATGGACAGGGGCGTTACATGTCGCTGACAGGGCACTGGGTAACTATGGTGACAGCAGGACAAGGGGCTGCTGTCCAAGTCTTGCCGTCCCCGCGAGTTGTACGTCAATCCTCTTTATCTAGAAGTTCCTCCACTGCTTCTGCCTCCTCAACCTCCTCTCGGTCCTCCACCTGCACCCAAAGCCTGTCTGGTAATGCCACCTGCTTTCTAACTGCACACCTCCTTACTATGCTGGCAGCAGGGCTCAACGGCATCAGTGTTTACTTTGAAATGTCTGGGAAATGTGAGTCACACAGCTGAGGACTTGTGGTCAGCTCTGGAGACCCAGTTTCATGAATGGTTGTCTCCACTGGACCTGCAACCAGGGAAGGCCGTGTGCGACAATGCTGCAAACCTGGGTGCGGCCCTTCGCAATGTTACACACGTGCCTTGTATGGCTCACGTGTTGAACCTGGTTGTCCATAAGTTTTTAGCCTACTATCCCGGACTAGATGGCCTTCTGCAGAGGGCACGGTCGCTGTGTGCTCACTTCCGCCGTTCGCATCCCGCAGCTCAACGACTTACATCTCTACAGAAGTCGCTGGGCCTGCCAGTTCACCGGCTGAAATGCGATGTGCCGACACGGTGGAATTCAACTCTGCACATGTTGCAGCGACTATGGCAGCACCGACAAGCCCTGGTGCAATAGTTTCTGACGTATAGCCTGGGTCAACAAGATCCAGAGGTGGGGCAAATCACACAGCAGGAGTGGTCTCAGATCAGGGACCTATGAAGTTGACGCGCCCCCTGGGCCGTGGGGTACCCGGAGCCGGGCCGGTAGACGCTGGGGGTTGTAGTCACTGTGGCGGTGACCCGGTACGTGACCCAGGGCGGTCAATCCAACGGTAATTTGTATATATGGATTTTATAATGTCCAACTACGCCACCTGTGGAGTGCGGCCAAAGGGGCCGCCGCTGCGGAACAGTCCTCTGAAGCTGGTGGTTTTGCTGCAATGGTATTATTACTCACCACAGGAAGAGTGTAGCTTCAGGGCAGTGTGGGTGGATGATGGTGGTTGTAGTGCAGGGAGTCAGTAATGAACACAGAGTCCGTGTGATGCAGTCCCAAGATCTTTACTTACAGTTGTTGCAGTCCAGATTACAGGTACCAGAGCTATCTCACCCATCGTGCTGTGCGTACTCAGTGAGGGGCTCAGTCCACCCCCAGATAGCTCCGGAGTACTTAGCAGGACCCCCTTCTGTGTGTCCTTTCTCTGGCCTTCTCCCTGCACCTCACACCCAGTGACACTTCTATCCGGTATCCTCGGGCCTTGGCAGGCGACTTGTGTTCCGTCCCCTGGGTCCTATGTGGCTACCTTCTTAGTGAGACTGGTGTGGACTTTTGCCTGCAGTACATGAAATGCTGCAGCCTCCCGTTTCTAGTTGAGCCTTGCTGTTTCTCCTCTAGTTGAGGGACCGGTTCCCCTTATCTGGCCTGACCCCTCTACCTCCTGGTAGCAGCGGGAGTACAGGTGGCCTTCTGCAAGGCCCGTAGCCCTAGGGTCCCTTCGGTTCCTGGAGCCTTCCTGCTCCCACTCCTCTCTTCTCTCCTTCAGTCCTGGGCCTCCCAGGCTAGGCCCGCCTCCGGAGCAGAGCTCATGCCGAGCCTCTGCTCCTGTCACTTTTCCTCCTCTGACTGGCTTGCTCTTTCTAAGATGGCTTCCTATTTATACTCTCCCTGTCATGTGCTCCCCTAAGCTGCTCCCCTAAGCACCCACTACATAGGATCCTCCCACCAGCTAGGGACCTGGGACTGTGCTCTCCCTTAGGAGCAATCTCGCCCTAACCCCACTGCGGGTATGTGTTGGATGCAGGTATTAGGGTCCCGAGCCATACGCCTTCCTTACCTGAGGGTGAGATACCACACCTCTGGGTGAGATGCAGTAACTCTGTGGTGACTGCACCCTCAGGGGCGCCACACACCTTTCTGCACAGTTTTGAAATGGCGACGAAGATGTTTAGTGCTGACGACGATGCCATTATCAGCATAACTATTCCGGTGATTTACATGCTGGAGCACACATT
This sequence comes from Phyllobates terribilis, assembly GCF_046119375.1. Lineage (NCBI taxonomy): Eukaryota > Metazoa > Chordata > Amphibia > Anura > Dendrobatidae > Phyllobates > Phyllobates terribilis. Next base: position 9,624,995 of record NW_027362781.1, on the reverse strand, counting down.
AAACAGAATTCAGAGTCAGGTGGTCGGACAAGAGGAGGTGGAGGAAGTAGAGGAGGAGTCGTATGCGGAAGGGATCACATCTCCAAGGTCCAGACGGTTGGCAGCACCAAGGAGGCAGGCATGGGAGGGTGGGGGAGAGGGATTAAACAGGGAGCATGGTAGCAGCCAAACTGTTGAGGAAGGTGCAGGAGCCGAGGAAGAAGTGGAGGATGAACTGGCGATGGGCATGGAAGACTCATCAGATGAGGGAGACCTTGATCACATTTCTGTTGTGCGAGGTTGGGGGGAGAGGGCAGAGGAAAGAAGCATGATTCTTACCTCGCTACCAACACAACAAGGACTTGGTCCTCCTGGATGCGCAAGACACATGAGTGCCTTCTTGCTGCACTACCTGCAACATGACCCTCAGATTGCAGAATTCGAAGTAATCTCGACTACTGGGTTGCCACACTCTTAGATCCCCGGTACAAAAGTAAATTTGCCAAAATAATTCCTGCCATAAAAAGGGATTGACGCATGCAGGAGTATCTGCAGACGCTGTTGCAGAATCTTACATGTGCTTTTCCACAAAACACCAGTGGTGCACGAAGTGAATCTCACAGTTCTAACTTGCCAACCGCGGGACTGTCGAGTCTTCATCACTCAAACCGTAACAGTAACACAGTATCTGCTGGTAACAGCAATTTTGTGAAATCGTTTCACCACTTTTTTAGACCATCCTTTGCAAGGCCACAGGAGACAAGAAGTCTGACACATAGTCAATGCCTAGAGAGGATGGTGCAGGAGTATCTCCAAGTGAACATCGAAGCCATGACTGTGTCACTGGACCCTTGCTCATTTTGGTATTCCAATCTGGAAAAATGGCCGGAGCTCGCCACTCACGCCTTGGAGATCTTGTCATGCCCTGCAGCCAGTGTTCTCTCTGAACGTGTGTTCAGCGCTGCTGATGGTGTGCTGACAGATAAGCGCACGCGGCTGTCCACTGAGAATGTAGACAGACTCACGTTCATAAAGATGAACAAATCATGGATTCGCAAGGACTTTTCTAATCCTGTGTTATCCTTGGGAGGCTAAAAGCTTGAGGATTTGGTAATATCACCTCACCAACCGTTTTAAGCAACTGTGGGGCAATTGATGCCACTTAACCCTAGAACGCATGACCATAAAAATCTACACTTTCTTATACCTGGGGCCTTTTAGGCCCGTGTGCAAATAACATTGAATAACTCAAACTCAAATGACAAACAACTATATACATGAAGAATACCTAGAGTTTCAAAATTCTAACTAAAGTAATCTTGCAGAAAATAGAAAACAATTAACAGAGCGGGACTGCGAGGCCCCAGGTATGCGTTCTAGGGTTAAGTGGTGTCTGTGCCACAATTTTGGGAAAAAATGGAAACTCTTTTTGGAGTCCCCTTGCTGTGTCTTACGTGACGTTGGCATCGTCAATTCCAGGTGGGTTGGGTCGCTCCTAACCCCTTTTAACTGTAAGAAACTACATACACTATGGCTTGGGGTAACACAGATGATTGAGTCTGAAGAGCTGTTTACTCAGAGGTCTGCTCCAAATCTTCAGTGTCTGCTAGTCAGCGTAGAATTTTTAACTGCATCTAGCCTAGGCAATACTTTGGGCGTAGTAGCCCAGCTGCGAAGCAAGCTGCACCGCCTGTGTATCTAATAAGAATTTTTAAATGCATCTAGCCTAGGCAGACTGTGGGGACCCCCAACCAAACCCAGACGCTCAGTCCCCCTACCGCCCCCCTTTCCTTGACAATACAATAATGTAACTCTTACAACTGGATGGGTGAGGATCGGTCACAGCTTTATTAACTCTTTATACTCATTCCATTAGAAAGACATTTTATTTCTAAAATAATTCAGCTTGTTGCAGCATGCCCTGGGTCTCCACTCCGGCAACTTGGCCAACAAGTGTAACTCTCCAACATGTCCTTTCTATTTCCAGGCCACGGAGGATCCTGCGTACTCGTATGCAGGACTCTGACCCCCACCCATCACTCTTAACGCTTGTTCCACTCCGTCCTGGAGTCCTGACAGGAATATGTCCAGTCCAATATCCATTAAGTGACCATCGTCGGGCCGTATGAGGCCTGCTTTATCTCCTTCCAGTTGTCGGTGTCGTACCACTACACCGCCTCTGTCTCTTCTAAATTTTGCCATCCGAATATTTATTACCCGCCTTGTCCGTTCGATGGCCGTGATGTCTCGCGCACCTTGCCATGCCGCTATCGGCACAATCTCTGACCATACTATAGCTAGTTTTGTGAAAAATTCTCTGAAGCGCTCAGTGTCTAGTTTCATTATTGCCATTAGTTATGCGCTCTTGTGATGACCTAGGTTGTTTCCCCCGGCCTGTATAACTAAGATGACCAGACATCTTGCCTCTCTCCCTACCTTGATTACCTCCATTAGTACCTGTGGCCATAGCAGGCCTCTAATACCTCTCCAGTTGAAATATGTGTTATGAAACTCTAATTTCCTCCCGCCTGGGCGGACTTTTGCCCTTTAATCTGCCCAATATATATACGAGTGGCCTATCACCCACACTGTTGGCTTAGCGTCACCTGTAAAAGAAACAAACCACGTTAGGATAACAAGTCCGGTCTTATGTATCTTGCCAAACACGTGGATCACCATCTCTCTATCCTCTGAACTTCCGTTTCTGACAGTCCTGCTCTTGCTGCTTCTGTGGCCGCGCCTATGCGGAATGAGTGTGTCCCGTAATCTTTGGGGTGGTTCCCTGCCGATGTTATGCATTTATTAAATATAGCTTGGAACTGGTATCTTGCTAATGGCGTCCCATCAATGTGTGATAGGAACAAATTACTTTGTGATCTGATGGTTAGATATGGTTTTACTATTGTTACCCGACTCAGTGTACCGTTTGTGGGTTGTAGAAGTACCCAAGTGCCCCTGCCCGCTGGAACCATTTTCGATTTGTGTATGCGTAGACGTATTGCATTATTGGCTATGACTACGTCCTGGTGTAATAAGCCTCCACTGGTGCTAATTTTGGATTGAGGGACTAATTCGCTTATGCATAGTGCCCCGAAGAAGGCGATCACAAATGCAGTAGACAGTAGTGTTGCTTCAAATTGTGAGTGTCATGTTAATGGTGTTAGGGATATGATGTGAGAAATCAGTTTTAGTGACACGGGACGGGACGTCTACACTCCTGACTTGGCTGACCCCTTTTCCACCCTTTTATGGATTGTCTGATGATGAATCTTTGTCACATCTCCCCAATTCAGTAGTTGGAAGTGAAATGCTACTCCGGTCAGACACCGCTGCGCTGACGCCCCTGATATGCCCCTCATCATTAGCTGGTGGAGAAATTCTATGGTGACTTGTGATCTGGCTTGTTCACATTGGTCAACCCGTCTGCCTGCTACTAGTCGTGTCCACTCTTCCCATGCCTTACCGTATGCTTGCCCCGTCGACGGGGCAACTGACGCTCTGATTAATGGCATCAACTATTCGCCACTAGATCCCATAGGGAAGGTGGGCAACTGTTGTCCCGATGGGTGGGCATTGTGGAAGAGCTCTGTGAAAATCTGCCAATTGAATTGTTATAAAGCGTTAGCAGCAGCTTTAGACCCCTCAGCATAGTGGCTAGCGCGGACCCATACATTGTGTTTTAGGCACAGGAATGCTAGCCTGGGTAGTAGGCCTAGCACTGGGAGAGACAATGATGCCATCTTATTAATGCAGTGCGCTAAGCTGGTGTTTTTTGTTATGAAGCGTATATTTTTGTAAGCCAGGAGCGCGCCCCATATTTCTATTGCTACCACTATTGGGAAGAAAAATTATTTTCAGGGCTAGATGCAGCGAAAAATTATTATTAATTGAAAAGCTGGTGGAGCTTGGTATAGATGGCCTAATACAATGAGACCCACACACTGCTAGAAGGCCAAATATTTTTTCAGAGGTAGATGCAGAAAAAAATTATATTCAGTTTGCAACCTTATGGAGGTCAGTATAGATGGACTAATAGAACAAGTCCCACACACAGCTAGAAGGCCAAATATTTTTTCAGAGGTAGATGCAGAAAAAAATTATATTCAATTTGCAACCTTATGGAGGTCAGTATAGATGGACTAATAGAACAAGTCCCACACACAGCTAGAAGGCCAAATATTTTTTCATAGGTAGATGCAGAAAAAAATTATATTCAGTTTGCAACCTTATGGAGGTCAGTATAGATGGACTAATAGAATAAGTCCCACACACAGCTAGAAGGCCAAATATTTTTTCAGAGGTAGATGCAGAAAAAAATTATATTCAGTTTGCAACCTTATGGAGGTCAGTATAGATGGACTAATAGAACAAGTCCCACACACAGCTAGAAGCCCAAATATTTTTTCAGAGGTAGATGCAGACAAAAAATTATTTTGAATTTGCAACCTTATGGAGGTCAGTATAGATGGACTAATAGAACAAGTCCCACACACAGCTAGAAGCCCAAATATTTTTTCAGAGGTAGATGCAGAAAAAAATTATATTCAGTTTGCAACCTTATGGAGGTCAGTATAGATGGACTAATAGAACAAGTCCCACACACAGCTAGAAGGCCAAATATTTTTTCAGAGGTAGATGCAGAAAAAAATTATATTCAGTTTGCAACCTTATGGAGGTCAGTATAGATGGACTAATAGAACAAGTCCCACACACAGCTAGAAGGCCAAATATTTTTTCAGAGGTAGATGCAGAAAAAAATTATATTCAGTTTGCAACCTTATGGAGGTCAGTATACTTGGACTAATAGAACAAGTCCCACACACAGCTAGAAGCCCAAATATTTTTTCAGAGGTAGATGCAGACAAAAAATTATTTTGAATTTGCAACCTTATGGAGGTCAGTATAGATGGACTAATAGAACAAGTCCCACACACAGCTAGAAGCCCAAATATTTTTTCAGAGGTGGATGCAGAAAAAAATTATATTCAATTTGCAACCTGATGGAGGTCAGTATAGATGGACTAATAGAATGATGCTATGCCCAAAAGATTTTACTTCACTAGGTGCCGTAAAAAAATTGGTATTCTATACACAGGTGGTATATCTTGCAACACAGATAGGCTACTCCACTGACTAACACACTCTGCAATAGGCCAAAAAGGATTAGCTTTGCTAGATTCAGCCAAATGCTGTAAAAAAAACTTGCACAGCACTGGCACAGACCTGCCTGGCAAAAACTGATAGGAACTGATGTAACCTAGTCCTGAAAAGGACTCCAATTACAATTAGTCTTTACTCCCACAATCTATCTATTTAAGAGCACAGACCTGCCTGATAAAAGTCGTAGGAAATGCTGTAACCTAGTCCTTAAAAGGACTGCAATCACAACTATTCCCTACTCCCAAGCTATCTGTACATTTGTGCAAAAATTGGCTTGAAATTAACAAGGTATAGCGCACACAGCAACAGCGGTGCCGTCTAACACGCAGCTGCAGCAGTGAGAAAATGGTGGCGACGGGGAAAATGGCTTGGTCTTATAGGGCAAGGACATGTGACATACACTGCCAATGACACATGCCCTTGCTTGTGTGAAAAAAAGCACTTCGCTCCATGTGTGCGCTGCTGATAGGCAGACAGATTGCACCTCCCCACTGCAAATGCGGGAAAGAGAAAAAAAATGGAGATCTTCATTGTTCCTGCAGAGATCCATCCCCTGCCCCTCCCCCCACCCCGCTGTACACTCAAACTGAGTATTAACATTAATTTTCATCATTACTGAGAAAAAATCCAGTTATGATTTTGGTGCACGAACAGTTATCGAACATAACCTCGAACAGCCGAATTTTTCTCAAATTGTTCGTGTTCGCCGAACGGCTCGAACACCGCCCAAAACAGCTCGAATTTGAGATTGGCGAACAGTTCGAGTAGAACAACGCTCATCTCTAATATATTCTACACACACACATTTGGAATTCTCCTGGGGTACCCTCACACATACAGTCATATGAAAAAGTTTGGGCACCCCTATTAATCTTAAGCTTAATGTTTTATAAAAATTGGTGTTTTTGCAACAGCGATTTCAGTTTGATATATGTAATAACTGTTGGACACAGTAATGTTTCTGCCTTGAAATGAGGTTTATTGTGCTAACAGAAAATGTGCAATCTGCATTCAAACAAAATTTGACAGGTGCATAAGTATGGGCACCCTTATCATTTTCTTGTTTTAAATACTCCTGCCTACTTTTTACTGACTTACTAAAGCACTTTTTTTGGTTTTGTAACCTCATTGAGCTTTGAACTTTATAGCCAGGTGTATGCAATCATGAGAAAAGCTACTTAAAGTGGCCACTTGCAAGTTGTTCTCCTGTTTGAATCTCCTCTGAAGAGTGGCATCATGGGCTCCTCAAAACAACTGTCAAATGATCTGAAAACAAAGATTATTCAACATAGTTGTTCAGGGGAAGGATACAAAAAGCTGTCTCAGAGATTTAACCTGTCAGTTTCCACTGTGAGGAACATAGTAAGGAAATGGAAGAACATAGGGACAGTTCTTGTTAAGGCCAGAAGTGTCAGGACAAGAAAAACATCAGAAAGGCAGAGAAGAAGAATGGTGAGATCAGTCAAGGACAATCCTCAGACCACCTCCAGAGAGCTGCAGCATCAACTTGCTGCAGATGGTGTCACTGTGCATCGGTCAACTATACAACGCACTTTGCACAAGGAGAAGCTGTATGGGAGAGTGATGCGAAAGAAGCCGTTTCTGCAAGTACGCACAAACAGAGTCGGCTGAGGTATGCAAAAGCACATTTGAAGAAGCCTATTTCTTTTTGGAAGAAGGTCCTGTGGACTGATGAAACCAAGATTGAGTTGTTTGGTCATACAAAAAGGCGTTATGCATGGTGGCAAAAAAACACAGCATTCCAAGAAAAACACTTGCTACCCACAGTAAAATTTGGTGGAGGTTCCATCATGCTTTGGGGCTGTGTGGTCAATGCCGGCACTGGGAATCTTGTTAAAGTTGAGGGACGCATGGATTCCACTCAGTATCAGCAGATTCTTGGCAATAGTGTTCAAGAATCAGTGATAAAGTTGAAGTTACGCAGTGGATGGATCTTTCAGCAAGACAATGATCCAAAACACCGCTCCAAATCTACTCAGGCATTCATGCAGAGGAACAATTACAATGTTCTGGAATGGCCATCCCAGTCCCCAGACCTGAATATCATTGAACATCTGTGGGATCATTTGAAGAGGCTGTCCATGCTCGGCGACCATCAAACTTAACTGAACTGGAATTGTTTTGTAAAGAGGAATGGTCAAAAATACCTTCATCCAGGAACCAGGAACTCATTAAAAGCTACAGGAAGCGACTAGAGGCTGTTATTTTTGCAAAAGGAGGATCTACTAAATATTAATGTCACTTTTCTGGTGAGGTGCCCATACTTATGCACCTGTCAAATTTTGTTTGAATGCAGATTGCACATTTTCTGTTAGTACAATAAACCTCATTTCAAGGCAGAAACATTACTGTATCCAACAGTTATTACATATATCAAACTGAAATAGCTGTTGCAAAAACACCAATTTTTATAAAACATTAAGCTTAAGATTAATAGGGGTGCCCAAACTTTTTCATATGATTGTATTATTCCCTCCTTTAGTGGATATTTTCACAAAAAAGTGAAATTTTCAAAAATCCAGAAAATTGTCTGAAACCGACTAAATATCAAGGACTCATTGGGCGAATCGCTCTGGAACTGAAATCGTAATGCTCACTGACATTTCCCCTATCTGAAAGTCTGATAAACGCTGGAAAAATGACTAAGTCCAAAAAATTTTTTTTTCAATTTTACCCCCGTGGGATATATATTCTACCCACACACATTTGGAACTCTCCTGGGGTACCCTCACACATATTATTCCCTCATTTAGTGGATATTTTCACAAAAAAGTGAAATTTTCAAAAATCCAAAATATTGGCTGAAAACGCCTAAATATCAAGAACTCATTGGGCGAATCGCTCTGGAACTGAAATCGGAACGCTCACTGACATTTGCCCTATCTAAACGTCTGATAAACGCCAGAAAAATGACTAAGTCCAAAAAATTTTTTTTTCAATTTTACCCCCGTGGGATATATATTCTACCCATACACATTTGGAACTCTCCTGGGGTACCCTCACACATATTATTCTCTCATTTAGTGGATATTTTCACAAAACAGAGAAATTTTCAAAAATCCAAAATATTGGCTGAAAACGACTAAATATCAAGGTGTAACGGGTCTGGGAGGCGGAACCTCTGAGCTACTATACAAGGTGGCGGTCCTTGTAAGGGAGCGGGTGGCGACCAGGGAAGATGGGCAGGCAGTCACAGCAGGTGACCGGGACAGTCTCTGAGTGAACGGGCTGGAGGTCACGGCAAGTGACCGGGGCAGTCTCTGGATGAACGGGCAGGAGGTCACGGCAAGTGACCGGGGCAGTCTCTGGATGAACGGGCAGGAGGTCACGGCAAGTGACCGGGGCAGTCTCTGGATGAACGGGCAGGAGGTCACGGCAAGTGACCGGGGCAGTCTCTGGATGAACGGGCAGGAGGTCACGGCAAGTGACCGGGGCAGTCTCTGGGTAAAGGGTTGGTACGACCTGTGGCGGCTGATGGTAGACGTGAGCTCCCAGGTGAGCAGGCGAGAGTCTCTGGATAAACGGGTGGTCACAGCATGTGACGGTGGAGCCTCCAGGAAGACCAACAGACAGGCGGCAGATGAGCGCTCCCAGGTGAGCGGGCAGAAGTCACTGGACAGGCGGGTGGTCACAGCACATGACGGCAGAGCCTCCAGGTAGGCTAGCAGACAGGCAGCAGATGAGCGCTCCCAGGTGAGCGGGCAGGAGTCACTGGACAGGCAGGTGGTCACAGCACGTGACAGCGGAGCCTCCAAGTAGGCTAGCAGGCAGGTAGCAGATGTGCGCTCCCAGGTGAGCGGGCAAGCTGGTCCATAGACAGACTGACAGGAGTTGGAAGGCAGACCGTCGGACCTCAGACAAGCAGGCAGGTAGCTGATGTGCGCTCCCAGGTGAGCGGGTAAGCTGGTCCATAGACAGACTGACAGGAGTTGTAAGGCAGACCGTCAGACCTCAGGCTAGCAGGCAGGTAGCAGAATATCAGGCAGGAATAAGACAGCAAGCTGGCAGGAATCTGGCAGGTATCTGGCAGGTAACTGGCAACGGGACCTGAGGGCTGAAGCAGAGTAGTGAACAGTGCAACAACATTGCTCGGGCACCTCCATTTTGGAGGAGGTGCCTTATATATGGTGAAGTCCTCCGGCCATTGGCCGGGGACTCCTTAGGACGGCGCGCGCGGCCCCTTTAAGAGGGAGGGAGAGCGCGCGCGCCCTAAGCACAGTGGCCGGGAAGGAGCGCGCGCTGCCAGCAGAGCGGGAGGAGGACGCCGGGCACGGAGCAGAGAGGTGAGGGGAACAGCGTCCCTGCCTAGCAGAGGGCAGGGACGCCGGCGCTACAGTACCCCCCCCTTTAGGCCCCCCCTTTTTTTCACCAGACAGAAATTTAGCAAGGAAAAGAGGGGCATGGATGTTCTCCCGGGGCTCCCACGTTCTCTCCTCAGGACCAAACCCCTTCCAATCCACTAGAAAAAAGGTCTTTCCTCTTACCCTTTTGGTGGCAAGAATGTTCTCTACCTCAAACTCGTCCTCAGCAGAAACCGGAGCAGGAGGCGTACCTGTAGACTTGGAAAAAGAGTTAAGAACCACAGGTTTGAGGAGAGATACATGGAAGGAGTTAGGGATCCGTAAGTTGGCCGGGAGTTTCAATTTATAGGCCACCGGGTTGATCTGACTGATGACCTCCAGAGGACCGATGAACCGAGGCCCTAACTTGTAAGAAGGTATCTTGAGTCGGACATATTTAGATGAGAGCCAGACTTTATCTCCAGGACAAAATTGTGGAGGATCCAGGCGTTTTTTGTCAGCGTGTCTTTTCATCCGTTCGGACGACTGAAGGAGTGCGGATCAGGTACTCTCCCAAATAGAGGAAAATTTGCTAACGAGAGATTCCGCAGTCGGGTTGTCCACAGAGGTGGAGACAGGAAAAGGAGTCCGAGGATGCTGACCGAAGACTACAAAAAACGGGGATTTGGAGGAGGATTCGCTCTCGTGATTGTTATAAGAGAACTCGGCCCATGGTAGGAGATCCACCCAGTCTGAATGATGGGCATTAACGAAGTGCCGGAGGTAACTGGTCAGGTTCTGATTGATCCGCTCCACTTGACCATTGGACTGTGGGTGGTAAGCGGAAGAGAAGTCCAGGGTGACGTCTAGCAGTTTACAAGTGGCTCTCCAGAAGCGTGAGGTGAACTGTACCCCACGATCCGACACGATGTGGAGGGGCAGGCCATGAAGACGAAAGATGTGACGAATAAAGTCTTTAGCTAGCTCGGGTGCAGACGGGAGGCCTGGCAGGGGAACGAAATGAGCCATCTTGGAGAAGCGGTCAGCGACCACCCAAATGACCGTACAACCGGCAGAGACTGGGAGGTCAGTTATAAAGTCCATTGCTATATGCTGCCAGGGGGCAGCAGGTACAGAAAGCGGAAGGAGGCGACCGGCTGGCAGAGGTCTCGGAACCTTGTTGCGGGCGCAGGACACACAGGCAGAAACAAAGTCTATTACGTCCTTGTGCAGAGTAGGCCACCAGTAGTGCCGAGTAATAAGCTGGAGGGTCTTTTTCTGACCGGCGTGGCCAGCCAGTTTAGACGAGTGACCCCAGTGAAGGATCTTCTCCCGATCAGGTACTGATACGAACGTCTTTCCGGGAGGGAGACTATTTAGACTCACGGGAGCCACCTGCATTACTCTGGCGGGATCGATGATGTGTTTCGGATCTTCCTCGAGATCAGACACCAGAAAGGATCGAGACAAGGCGTCCGCCTTGACGTTTTTGTCAGCCGGGCGAAAATGAAGAACAAAATCAAAGCGAGCAAAAAACTAGGACCACCGGGCTTGGCGCGGGTTAAGTCTCTGGGCATGCTGGAGGTAAGCCAAGTTCTTGTGGTCAGTGTAAATTATTACCGGGTGAAAAGCCCCCTCGAGCAGGTAACGCCACTCCTCCAATGCCAGTTTGATGGCCAATAACTCTCGGTCTCCTATGGAATAATTGCGCTCTGAGGAGGAGAAGAGTTTAGAGAAGAAGCCGCAAGTTACCATCCTCCCGAAAGATGATTTTTGAGTAAGTACCGCTCCGGCTCCAGAGGAGGAGGCGTCAACTTCCAGGAAGAACTGCTTGTTGCCGTCCAGGCGATGCAGCACCGGGGCGGAAGAGAAGGCCTGTTTTAAGGAAAGAAAGGCCTCCTCTGCTTCGGGCGGCCACTCTTTGGGATTAGTACCCTTACGGGTGAGCGCGGAAATTGGGGCAGTCCGGGAAGAGAAGTGTGGTATGAAGAGGCGGTAGTAGTTGGCGAAGTCCAGGAGCCGCTGAATGGCCTTCAACCCCTCCGGTCGAGGCCATTTCTCGATGGCAGACAGTTTCTCTGGATCCATTCGTAGGCCGGTCTGAGAAATAATGTAGCCCAAAAACGGAAGCGAGGTCTGCTCAAAGAGGCACTTCTCGTATTTAGCGAAGAGGTGATTCTGCCTGAGCCTGAGCAGGACCTGACGAACGTCCCTCCGGTGAGTCTGGAGATCCGGAGAGAAGACCAAGATGTCGTCCAGGTACACCACTACGCAGGAGTAGAGAAGGTCCCGGAAGATGTCATTGACCAACTCTTGAAAGACGGCAGGAGCATTACAGAGACCAAAGGGCATTACCAGATATTCATAGTGGCCGTCCCGGGTGTTGAATGCCGTCTTCCATTCATCCCCCTGACGGATACGAACCAGGTTGTACGCCCCACGGAGGTCCAGTTTGGTGAAGATTCTAGCCCCCCTCAGACGATCAAATAACTCCGGAATGAGCGGAAGGAGGTACTTATTCTTCACCGTGAACTGGTTAAGGCCTCTATAGTCTATACAGGGACGGAGAGAGCCGTCCTTCTTTTTGACGAAAAAGAAGCCTGCTCCCGCCGGGGAGGTAGATTTCCGGATGAATCCCCTGGCCAGATTCTCCTCAATATATTCGGACATCGACCGGGTCTCAGCAGCGGATAATGGATAAATACGCCCACGGGGAGGAGTAGTACCGGGTAACAGGTCGATAGGGCAGTCGTATGGTCTATGAGGGGGTATTTTCTCTGCCTCCTTTTTATTAAAGACATCAGCATAAGACCAATAAGGAATCGGAAGTCCAGGTAGATTAGCTGGGGTAGGAGAAGGATGGACGGGATGGACGGGAGCCAGACAGGTCTTATGGCAATCCTGTCCCCAGCGAAGGACTTCTCCGGTCTGCCAGTCAAGCACGGGTGCATGTCTCTGGAGCCAAGGTAAACCTAGCAAGAGGGCGTGAGAGAGTCCAGGCAGAACATTAAAGGAGATACTCTCAGAATGCAGCATTCCCACCTGCAGAGTAATGGATTCGGTGATGAGTTGGATGGGGCGTGGTAAGAGACCCCCATCCACGGCAGCAACAGACAAGGGTACAGCCAGAGGTTTGGTGGGGATGCGGTATTTCTCTACCAGGGACTGTGAAATAAGATTCCCGGCTGCTCCAGAGTCAAGTTGGGCTAGTTCGAAATAACGGTTCTCCCCGCAGACGATTGAGACTGACAGCAGCAGAGACGGAGAGGATTTATTCTTGTCTAGGTCGACCTCTCTGAGCGAACCTAGACACAGGCGTTTCCCGACCTCTCTGGGCAGGCACGGATCCGGTGCTCCTTACTGCCACAGTAGAAGCAGCTCCCCTCGGCACGGCGTAAGTCCTGACGGGTTTTGACCATCTTGGTCTGGTCGACCTGCATAGGCTCAGGAGAGTGTACCTGGGGAGAGACGGAGGGAGTGACGGGTTTCTGAAAAGTAGGAGCTAGACGTGGAAACCTCCTCTCACGGATGACCTCTTTGGCACGCTCCTGGAACCGTAGGTCAATCCGGGTGGCAAGAGTTATTAGGTCAACGAGAGTGGTAGGAATGTCCCGACCGGCAAGTTCATCTTTAATATGGCCGGACAGACCCTCCCAGAAGACGGATACCAGAGCGTCGTTATCCCAGGCCAGCTCCGAGGCAAGGGTACGGAACCGTATGGCATATTGGCCCACGGTGAGACTTCCCTGACGGAGGCGTAGCAGTGATGATGCGGATGAGGTCCTCCGTCCGGGTTCGTCGAAGACTTTCCGTAAAGCCGTGAGAAAGGCAGGCAAGTCGGACACCAGGGGGTCTCCTCTCTCCCATAGAGGATTTAGCCAGGCCAGGGCCTCCCCGGTGAGATGGGACATGATGAAGGCAATTTTAGCCCGGTCGGAGTTAAACTGGTGGGACAGGAGTTCAAAATGCAGGGTGCACCTCCGAAGCGAGGAGGTGCAGAAAGCCGGGGTCCGGGGTAGGATACCATAGTATTAGTGGACAGCGGAGTTGCCGGATTGCGAGTCCTGGCACTGGCGGAGGTTGCTGGCGGAGCATTCAGAGTGTCCAGGCGAGAATTGACATTCCGCAGGTGAACCAGGATGGACTCCTGTTGGGACCTCTGACGGGACAGTTCATGACACAGGTCCGAGAGCGAGGGAGCTTGGGTGCCACCGGGATCCATGGCCCGAGCAAACTGTAACGGGTCTGGGAGGCGGAACCTCTGAGCTACTATACAAGGGGGCGGTCCTTGTAAGGGAGCGGGTGGCGACCAGGGAAGACGGGCAGGCAGTCACAGCAGGTGACCGGGACAGTCTCTGAGTGAACGGGCTGGAGGTCACGGCAAGTGACCGGGGCAGTCTCTGGATGAACGGGCAGGAGGTCACGGCAAGTGACCGGGGCAGTCTCTGGATGAACGGGCAGAAGGTCACGGCAAGTGACCGGGGCAGTCTCTGGATGAACGGGCAGGAGGTCACGGCAAGTGACCGGGGCAGTCTCTGGGTAAAGGGTTGGTACGACCTGTGGCGGCTGATGGTAGACGTGAGCTCCCAGGTGAGCAGGCGAGAGTCTCTGGATAAACGGGTGGTCACAGCATGTGACGGTGGAGCCTCCAGGAAGACCAACAGACAGGCGGCAGATGAGCGCTCCCAGGTGAGCGGGCAGAAGTCACTGGACAGGCGGGTGGTCTCAGCACATGACGGCAGAGCCTCCAGGTAGGCTAGCAGACAGGCAGCAGATGAGCGCTCCCAGGTGAGCGGGCAGGAGTCACTGGACAGGCAGGTGGTCACAGCACGTGACAGCGGAGCCTCCAGGTAGGCTAGCAGGCAGGTAGCAGATGTGCGCTCCCAGGTGAGCGGGCAAGCTGGTCAATAGACAGACTGACAGGAGTTGGAAGGCAGACTGTCGGACCTCAGGCAAGCAGGCAGGTAGCTGATGTGCGCTCCCAGGTGAGCGGGCAATCTGGTCCTTAGACAGACTGACAGGAGTTGTAAGGCAGATCGTCGGACCTCAGGCTAGCAGGCAGGTAGCAGAATATCAGGCAGGAATAAGACAGAAAGCTGGCAGGAATCTGGCAGGTATCTGGCAGGTAACTGGCAACGGGACCTGAGGGCTGAAGCAGAGTAGTGAACAGTGCAACAACATTGCTCGGGCACCTCCATTTTGGAGGAGGTGCCTTATATATGGTGAAGTCCTCCGGCCATTGGCCGGGGACTCCTTAGGACGGCGCGCGCGGCCCCTTTAAGAGGGAGGGAGAGCGCGCGCGCCCTAAGCACAGTGGCCGGGAAGGAGCGCGCGCTGCCAGCAGAGCGGGAGGAGGACGCCGGGCACGGAGCAGAGAGGTGAGGGGAACAGCGTCCCTGCCTAGCATAGGGCAGGGACGCCGGCGCTACACAAGGACTCATTGGGCGAATTGCTCTGGAACTGAAATCGGAACGCTCACTGACATTTGCCCTATCTGAACGTCTGATAAACGCCAGAAAAATGACTAAGTCCAAAAAAATGTTTTTTCAATTTTACCCCCGTGGGATATATATTCTACCCACACACATTTGGAACTCTCCTGGGGTACCCTCACGCATATTATTCCCTCATTTAGTGTATATTTTCACAAAAAAGTGAAATTTTCAAAAATCCAGAAAATTGTCTGAAAACGACTAAATATCAAGGACTCATTGGGCGAATCGCTCTGGAACTGAAATCGTAATGCTCACTGACATTTCCCCTATCTGAAAGTCTGATAAACGCTGGAAAAATGACTAAGTCCAAAAAAATATTTTTTTCAACTTTTTTAAATTTTAACCCCGTGGGATATATATTCTACCCACACACATTTGGAACTCTCCTGGGGTACCCTCACACATATTATTCCCTCATTTAGTGGATATTTTCACAAAAAAGTGAAATTTTCAAAAATACAAAATATTGGCTGAAAACGACTAAATATCAAGGACTCATTGGGCGAATCGCTCTGGAACTGAAATCGGAACGCTCACTGACATTTGCCCTATCTGAACGTCTGATAAAAGCCAGAAAAATGACTAAGTGCAAAAAATTTTTTTTTCAATTTTACCCCTGTGGGATATATATTCTACCCACACACATTTGGAACTCTCCTGGGGTACCCTCACACATATTATTCTCTCATTTAGTGGATATTTTCACAAAAAAGTGAAATTTTCAAAAATCCAGAAAATTGTCTGAAAACGACTAAATATCAAGGACTCATTGGGCGAATCGCTCGGGAACTGAAATCAGAATGCTCACTGACATTTGCCCTCTCTGAAAGTCTGATAAATGCCAGAAAAATGACTAAGTCCAAAAAAATATTTTTCAATTTTACTCCCATGGGATATATATTCTACCCACACACATTTGGAACTCTCCTGTGGTACCCTCACACATATTATTCCCTCATTTAGTGGATAAATTCACAAAAAAGTGAAATTTTCAAAAATCCAGAAAATTGGCTGAAAACGACTAAATATCAAGGACTCATTGGGCGAATCGCTCTGGAACTGAAATCGGAACGCTCACTGACATTTGCCCTATCTGAAAGTCTGATAAACGCTGGAAAAATGACTAAGTCCAAAAAGAAAAATTTTTCAACTTTTTTCAATTTTACCCCCGTGGGATATATATTCTACACACACACATTTGGAACTCTCCTGGGGTACCCTCTCACATATTATTCCCTCATTTAGTGGATATTTTCACAAAAAAGTGAAATTTTCAAAAATCCAGAAAATTGGCTGAAAACGACTAAATATCAAGGAATCATTAGGCGAATCGCTCTGGAACTGAAATCGGAATGCTAACTGACATTTGCCCTATCTTAAAGTCTGATAAACGCCGGAAAAATGACTAAGTCCCAAAAAAAATGTTTTAAACTTTTTTCAATTTTACCTCCGTGGGATATATATTCTACCCACACACATTTGGAACTCTCCTGGGGTACCCTCACACATATTATTCCCTCATTTAGTGGATATTTTCACAAAAAAGTGAAATTTTCAAAAATCCAAAATATTGGCTGAAAACGACTAAATATTGTAATGCACACGCCCGGACTGACTGGCGTGTGCGTGTTTATGTAGTGATTCCACTGTGCCATGAACCGGAGAGTGCCTGGAGGGGCGTAACTAAGTATCTGCCCGATCCGACCAAGGTCGCACGACGGCATACGACGCCAGTGCACCAGGGAGGAACCGAGCAGAGGAACCAGGGTCTACTCCAGGTCAAACTCCGGACACGGCTGTTGACCCACACCGGGGAATACAGGAACAGGCAGACTAGAGCACAGGCTGGGTAGGGTCCAGTACAGACTGGGAGACAAATTCGAAACCGCAGACGCGGTAGACAGAGCTGAGCAAAGCGAAAACCGCAGACGCGGTGGACAGAGCTGAGCAAAGCGAAAACCGCAGACGCGGTGGACAGAGCTGAGCAAAGCGATAACCGCGGACGCGGTGGACAGAGCTGAGCAAAGCGAAAACCGCAGACGCGGTGGACAGAGCTGAGCAAAGCGAAAACCGCAGACGCGGTGGACAGAGCTGAGCAAAGCGAAAACCGCAGACGCGGTGGACAGAGCTGAGCAAAGCGAAAACCGCAGACGCGGTGGACAGAGCTGAGCAAAGCGAAAACCGCAGACGCGGTGGACAGAGCTGAGCAAAGCAAAAACCGCAGACGCGGTGGACAGAGCTGAGCAAAGCGAAAACCGCAGACGCGGTGGACAGAGCTGAGCAAAGCGAAAACCGCAGACGCGGTGGACAGAGCTGAGCAAAGCAAAAACCGCAGATGCGGTGGACAGAGCTGAGCAAAGCGAAAACCGCAGGCGCGGCGGACAGAGCTGATCAAAGCGAAAACCGCAGGCGCGGTGGGAACAGGGCTCTGTTCACACGGAACAGACTAGAAGGGAAAGGCAGAACCAGATACCCACAGGGTACTTGCAGAGAAGTAGCGAGTGGACCACAAACTCACAAACGGAAGTACAGTGACAACGAGCAGGAGTTAGGTACGAGTTCAGACTCTGCAGAAAAAGGAATCGAACGGACATAGAGAAAAAACAGGTAAAAAATAGGAGAGAGTTCAGACTGGAACTGAGTGTACGGAGGAGACCGACACTGCAGCGGGATAAAGGAGCGGGTCTGGGAATACGGCCCCCAGAGAGGCAGGACGAACAGGCAAGGAGCGCGTTCAGACTGGCCTGGAAATACAGCCTCCAGGAAGGCGGAACGAACAGGCAAGGAACGAGTACAGACTGCAGGTTAAGGTACACAGATAGGACACAGTACAGACATGGAAACAGATACTGCAAGACAGGTAACATAGACAGGACCTGGCATGTCAGAGACAAAAGCTAACTGACAGGGCAAGATGCTCAGGCATCAGTTAATTGGGGCAGCTGGTTTAAATACCAGGTGATAGACAGCAATAGGCTGAGGACACACAAGGGGTGTGCCTGCAGCAGGTACAAAAAGCAGGAAGTGATCGGGCGCCGCCCTTAAGCAGCAGACACAGAGGCAAACAGACAGCATGGAGGGAAGCCAGAGAGACATTCTGGACTGGGGATCAAGTGCGCACTCTTGCACAGTGGGAGATGGACCACTATGCAAGGACGCCGCCAGGTATGTTACAAATATTAAGGACTCATTGGGTGAATCGCTCTGGAACTGAAATTGGAACGCTCACTGACATTTCCCCTATCTGAAAGTCTGATAAACACCGGAAAAATGACTAAGTCCCAAAAAAAATGTTTTAAACTTTTTTCAATTTTACACCCGTGGGATATATATTCTACCCACACACATTTGGAACTCTCCTGGGGTACCCTCACATATATTATTCCCTCATTTAGTGGATATTTTCACAAAAAAGTGAAATTTAAAAAAAACCAAAATATTGGCTGAAAACGACTAAATATCAAGGACTCATTGGGCGAATCGCTCTGGAACTGAAATCGGAATGCTCACTGACATTTGCCCTATCTTAAAGTCTGATAAGCGCCGGAAAAATGACTAATTCCCAAAAAAAAATGTTTTAAACTTTTTTCAATTTTACCCCCGTGGGATATATATTCTACCCACACACATTTGGAACTCTCCTGGGGTACCCTCACACATATTATTCCCTCATTTAGTGGATATTTTCACAAAAAAGTGAAATTTTCAAAAATCCAGAAAAATTGGCTGAAAACGACTTAATATCAAGGACTCATTGGGCGAATCGCTCTGGAACTGAAATCAGAACGCTCACTGACCTTTCCCCTATCTGAAAGTCTGATAAACGCCGGAAAAATGACTAAGTCCAAAAAAAAAAAAAATGTTTCAACTTTTTTCAATTTTACACCCGTGGGATATATATTCTACCCACACACATTTGGAACTCTCCTGGGGTACCCTCACATATATTATTCCCTCATTTAGTGGATATTTTCACAAAAAAGTGAAATTTAAAAAAAACCTAAATATTGGCTGAAAACGACTAAATATCAAGGACTCATTGGGCGAATCGCTCTGGAACTGAAATTGGAATGCTCACTGACATTTGCCATATCTGAAAGTCTGATAAACGCCGGAAAAATGACTAAGTCCAAAAAAAAAAATGTTTCAACTTTTTTCAATTTTACCCCCGTGGGATATATATTCTACCCACACACATTTGGAACTCTCCTGGGGTACATTCACACATATTATTCCCTGATTTAGTGGATATTTTCACAAAAAAGAGAAATTTTCAAAAATCCAAAATATTGGCTGAAAACGACTAAATATCAAGGACTCATTGGGCGAATCGCTCTGGAACTGAAATCGGAATGCTCACTGACATTTGCCATATCTGAAAGTCTGATAAACGCCGGAAAAATGACTAAGTCCAAAAAAAAAATTTTTTCAACTTTTTTCAATTTTACCCCCGTGGGATATATATTCTACCCACACACATTTGGAACTCTCCTGGGGTACCCTCACACATATTATTCCCTCATTTAGTGGATATTTTCACAAAAAAGTGAAATTTTCAAAAAATCCAGAAAATTGGCTGAAAAGGAGTTAATATCAAGGAATCATTGGGCGAATCGCTCTGGAACTGAAATCGGAACGCTCACTGACATTTACCCTATCTGAAAGTCTGATAAACGCCAGAAAAATGTCTAAGTCCAAAAAAATTTTTTTTCAATTTTACCCCCGTTGATATATATTCTACCCACCCACATTTGGAACTCTCCTGGGGTTCCCTCACACATATTATTCCCTCATTTAGTGGATATTTTCACAAAAAAGTGAAATTTTCAAAAATCCAGAAAATATGCTGAAAACGACTAAATATCAAGGACTCATTGGTCGAATAGCTCTGGAACTGAAATCGGAACGCTCACTGACATTTACCCTATCTGAAAGTCTGATAAATCCTGGAAAAATGACTAAGTCCAAAAAAATATTTTTCAATTTTACCCCCGTGGTATATATATTCTACCCACACACATTTGGAACTCTCCTGTGGTACCCTCACACATATTATTCCCTCATTTAGTGGATAAATTCACAAAAAAGTGACATTTTCAAAAATCCAGAAAATTGGCTGAAAACTACTAAATATCAAGGGCTCATTGGGCGAATCGCTCTGGAACTGAAATTGGAACGCTCACTGACATTTCCCCTATCTAAAAGTCTGATAAACACCAGAAAAAAGACTAAGCCCAAAAAAAAAAATTTTTCAACTTTTTTCAATTTTACCCCGTGGGATATATATACTACCCACACACATTTGGAACTCTCCTGGGGTACCCTCACACATATTATTCCCTCATTTAGTGGATATTTTCACAAAAAAGTGAAATTTTCAAAAATCCAAAATATTGGCTGAAAACGACTAAATATTCTAATGCACACGCCCGGACTGACTGGCGTGTGCGTGTTTATGTAGTGATTCCACGGTGCCATGAACCGGAGAGTGCCTGGAGGGGCGTAACTAAGTATCTGCCCGATCCGACCAAGGTCGCACGACGGCATACGACGCCAGTGCACCAGGGAGGAACCGAGCAGAGGAACCAGGGTCTACTCCAGGTCAAACTCCGGACACGGCTGTTGACTCACACCGGGGAATACAGGAACAGGCAGACTAGAGCACAGGCTGGGTAGGGTCCAGTACAGACTGGGAGACAAATTCGAAACCGCAGACGCGGTAGACAGAGCTGAGCAAAGCGAAAACCGCAGACGCGGTGGACAGAGCTGAGCAAAGCGAAAACCACAGACGCGGTGGACAGAGCTGAGCAAAGCGAAAACCGCAGACGCGGCGGACAGAGCTGAGCAAAGCGAAAACCGCAGACGCGGTGGACAGAGCTGAGCAAAGCGAAAACCGCAGACGCGGTGGACAGAGCTGAGCAAAGCGAAAACCGCAGACGCGGTGGACAGAGCTGAGCAAAGCGAAAACCGCAGACGCGGTGGACAGAGCTGAGCAAAGCGAAAACCGCAGACGCGGTGGACAGAGCTGAGCAAAGCGAAAACCGCAGACGCGGTGGACAGAGCTGAGCAAAGCGAAAACCGCAGACGCGGTGGACAGAGCTGAGCAAAGCGAAAACCGCAGACGCGGTGGACAGAGCTGAGCAAAGCGAAAACCGCAGACGCGGTGGACAGAGCTGAGCAAAGCGAAAACCGCAGACGCGGTGGACAGAGCTGAGCAAAGCGAAAACCGCAGACGCGGTGGACAGAGCTGAGCAAAGCGAAAACCACAGATGCGGTGGACAGAGCTGAGCAAAGCGAAAACCGCAGACGCGGCGGACAGAGCTGAGCAAAGCGAAAACCGCAGACGCGGTGGGAAGAGGGCTCTGTTCACACGGAACAGACTAGAAGGGAAAGGCAGAACCAGATACCCACAGGGTACTTGCAGAGAAGTAGCGAGTGGACCACAAACTCACAAACGGAAGTACAGTGACAACGAGCAGGAGTTAGGTACGAGTTCAGACTCTGCAGAAAAAGGAATCGAACGGACATAGAGAAAAAACAGGTAAAAAATAGGAGAGAGTTCAGACTGGAACTGAGTGTACGGAGGAGACCGACACTGCAGCGGGATACAGGAGCGGGTCTGGGAATACGGCCCCCAGAGAGGCAGGACGAACAGGCAAGGAGCGTGTTCAGACTGGCCTGGAAATACAGCCTCCAGGAAGGCGGAACGAACAGGCAAGGAACGAGTACAGACTGCAGGTTAAGGTACACAGATAGGACACAGTACAGACATGGGAACAGATACTGCAAGACAGGTAACATAGACAGGACCTGGCATGTCAGAGACAAAAGCTAACTGACAGGGCAAGATGCTCAGGCATCAGTTAATTGGGGCAGCTGGTTTAAATACCAGGTGATAGACAGCAATAGGCTGAGGACACACAAGGGGTGTGCCTGCAGCAGGTACAAAAAGCAGGAAGTGATCGGGCGCCGCCCTTAAGCAGCAGACACAGAGGCAAACAGACAGCATGGAGGGAAGCCAGAGAGACATTCTGGACTGGAGATCAAGTGCGCACTCTTGCACAGTGGGAGATGGAACACTATGCAAGGACGCCGCCAGGTATGTTACAAATATTAAGGACTCATTGGGTGAATCGCTCTGGAACTGAAATTGGAACGCTCACTGACATTTCCCCTATCTGAAAGTCTGATAAACGCTGGAAAAATGACTAAGTCCAAAAAAAAAAATTTTTCAACTTTTTTCAATTTTACCCCCGTGGGATATATATTCTAACCACACACATTTGGATCTCTCCTGGGGTACCCTCACACATATTATTCCCTCATTTAGTGGATATTTTCACAAAAAAGTGAAATTTTCAAAAATCCAGAAAATTAGCTGAAAATGAGTTAATATCAACGACTCATTGGGCGAATCGCTCTAGAACTGAATCGGAACGCTCACTGACATTTCCCCTACCTGAAAGTCTGATAAACGCAGGAAAAACGACTAAGTTAAAAAAAAAAAATTTTTCAACTTTTTTCAATTTTCCCCCCGTGGGATACATATTCTAACCACACACATTTGGATCTCTCCTGGGGTACCCTCACACATATTATTCCCTCATTTAGTGGATATTTTCACAGAAAAGTGAAATTTTCAAAAATCCAAAATATTGGCTGAAAACGACTGAATATCAAGGACTCATTGGGCAAATCTCTCTGGAACTGAAATCGGAACGCTCACTGACATTTGCCCTATCTGAAAGTCTGATAAACGCCGGAAAAATGACTAAGTCCAAAAAAAAAATGTTTTAACTTTTTTCAATTTTACCCCCGTGGGATATATATTCTAACCACACACATTTGGATCTCTCCTGGGGTACCCTCACACATATTATTCCCTCATTTAGTGGATATTTTCACAAAAAAGTGAAATTTTCAAAAAACCAAAATATTGGCTGAAAACGACTAAATATCAAGGACTCATTGGGCGAATCGCTCTGGAACTGAAATCGGAACGCTCACTGACATTTCCCCTATCTGAAAGTCTGATAAACGCCAGAAAAATGACTAAGTCCAAAAAATTTTTTTTTCAATTTTACCCCCGTTGATATATATTCTACCCACACACATTTGGAACTCTCCTGGGGTACCCTCACACATATTATTCCCTCATTTAGTGGATATTTTCACAAAAATGTGAAATTTTCAAAAATCCAGAAAATTGGCTGAAAACGACTAAATATCAAGGACTCATTGGGCGAATAGCTCTGGAACTGAAATCGGAACGCTCACTGACATTTCCCCTATCTGAAAGTCTGATAAATCCTGGAAAAATGACTTAAGTCCAAAAAAAAAAATTTTTCAACCTTTTTCAATTTTACCCCCGTGGGATATATTGTCTACCCAAACACATTTGGATCTCTCCTGGGGTACCCTCACACATATTATTCCCTCATTTAGTGGATATTTTCACAAAAAAGTGAAATTTTCAAAAATCCAAAATATTGGCTGAAAACGACTAAATATCAAGGACTCATTGGGCGAATCTCTCTGGAACTGAAATCGGAACGCTCACTGACATTTGCCCTATCTGAAAGTCTGATAAACGCCGGAAAAATGACTAAGTCCAAAAAAAAAAATTTTTCAACTTTTTTCAATTTTACCCCCGTGGGGTATATATTCTACCCACACACATTTGAAACTCTCCTGGGGTACCCTCACACATATTATTCCCTCATTTAGTGGATATTTTCACAAAAATGTGAAATTTTCAAAAATCCAGAAAATTGGCTGAAAACGACTAAATATCAAGGACTCATTGGGCGAATAGCTCTGGAACTGAAATCGGAACGCTCACTGACATTTCCCCTATCTGAAAGTCTGATAAATCCTGGAAAAATGACTTAAGTCCAAAAAAAAAAATTTTTCAACCTTTTTCAATTTTACCCCCGTGGGATATATAGTCTACCCAAACACATTTGGATCTCTCCTGGGGTACCCTCACACATATTATTCCCTCATTTAGTGGATATTTTCACAAAAAAGTGAAATTTTCAAAAATCCAAAATATTGGCTGAAAACGACTAAATATCAAGGACTCATTGGGCGAATCTCTCTGGAACTGAAATCGGAACGCTCACTGACATTTGCCCTATCTGAAAGTCTGATAAACGCCGGAAAAATGACTAAGTCCAAAAAAAAAAATTTTTCAACTTTTTTCAATTTTACCCCCGTGGGGTATATATTCTACCCACACACATTTGAAACTCTCCTGGGGTACCCTCACACATATTATTCCCTCATTTAGTGGATATTTTCACAAAAAAGTGAAATTTTCAAAAATCCAGAAAATTGGCTGAAAACGACTAAATATCAAGGACTCATTGGGCGAATAGCTCTGGAACTGAAATCGGAACGCTCACTGACATTTCCCCTATCTGAAAGTCTGATAAATCCTGGAAAAATGACTTAAGTCCAAAAAAAAAAATTTTTCAACCTTTTTCAATTTTACCCCCGTGGGATATATAGTCTACCCAAACACATTTGGATCTCTCCTGGGGTACCCTCACACATATTATTCCCTCATTTAGTGGATATTTTCACAAAAAAGTGAAATTTTCAAAAATCCAAAATATTGGCTGAAAACGACTAAATATCAAGGACTCATTGGGCGAATCTCTCTGGAACTGAAATCGGAACGCTCACTGACATTTGCCCTATCTGAAAGTCTGATAAACGCCGGAAAAATGACTAAGTCCAAAAAAAAAAATTTTTCAACTTTTTTCAATTTTACCCCCGTGGGGTATATATTCTACCCACACACATTTGAAACTCTCCTGGGGTACCCTCACACATATTATTCCCTCATTTAGTGGATATTTTCACAAAAAAGTGAAATTTTCAAAAATCCAGAAAATTGTCTGAAAACGACTAAATATCAAGGACTCATTGGGCGAATCGCTCTGGAACTGAAATCGTATTGCTCACTGACATTTCCCCTATCTGAAAGTCTGATAAACGCTGGAAAAATGACTAAGTCCAAAAAAAAAAATTTTTCAACTTTTTTCAATTTTACCCCCGTGGGATATATATTCTACCCACACACATTTGGAACTCTCCTGGGGTACCCTCACACATATTATTCCCTCATTTAGTGGATATTTTCACAAAAAAGTGAAATTTTCAAAAATCCAGAAAATTGGCTGAAAACAACTAAATATCAAGGACTCATTGGGCGAATCGCTCTGGAACTGAAATCGGAACGCTCACTGACATTTCCCCTATCTGAAAGTCTGATAAACGCCAGAAAAATGACTAAGTCCAAAAAATTTTTTTTTCAATTTTACCCCCGTTGATATATATTCTACCCACACACATTTGGAACTCTCCTGGGGTACCCTCACACATATTATTCCCTCATTTAGTGGATATTTTCACAAAAATGTGAAATTTTCAAAAATCCAGAAAATTGGCTGAAAACGACTAAATATCAAGGACTCATTGGGCGAATAGCTCTGGAACTGAAATCGGAACGCTCACTGACATTTCCCCTATCTGAAAGTCTGATAAATCCTGGAAAAATGACTTAAGTCCAAAAAAAAAAATTTTTCAACCTTTTTCAATTTTACCCCCGTGGGATATATAGTCTACCCAAACACATTTGGATCTCTCCTGGGGTACCCTCACACATATTATTCCCTCATTTAGTGGATATTTTCACAAAAAAGTGAAATTTTCAAAAATCCAAAATATTGGCTGAAAACGACTAAATATCAAGGACTCATTGGGCGAATCTCTCTGGAACTGAAATCGGAACGCTCACTGACATTTGCCCTATCTGAAAGTCTGATAAACGCCGGAAAAATGACTAAGTCCAAAAAAAAAAATTTTTCAACTTTTTTCAATTTTACCCCCGTGGGGTATATATTCTACCCACACACATTTGAAACTCTCCTGGGGTACCCTCACACATATTATTCCCTCATTTAGTGGATATTTTCACAAAAAAGTGAAATTTTCAAAAATCCAGAAAATTGGCTGAAAACGACTAAATATCAAGGACTCATTGGGCGAATAGCTCTGGAACTGAAATCGGAACGCTCACTGACATTTCCCCTATCTGAAAGTCTGATAAATCCTGGAAAAATGACTTAAGTCCAAAAAAAAAAATTTTTCAACCTTTTTCAATTTTACCCCCGTGGGATATATAGTCTACCCAAACACATTTGGATCTCTCCTGGGGTACCCTCACACATATTATTCCCTCATTTAGTGGATATTTTCACAAAAAAGTGAAATTTTCAAAAATCCAAAATATTGGCTGAAAACGACTAAATATCAAGGACTCATTGGGCGAATCTCTCTGGAACTGAAATCGGAACCGTCACTGACATTTGCCCTATCTGAAAGTCTGATAAACGCCGGAAAAATGACTAAGTCCAAAAAAAAAAATTTTTCAACTTTTTTCAATTTTACCCCCGTGGGGTATATATTCTACCCACACACATTTGAAACTCTCCTGGGGTACCCTCACACATATTATTCCCTCATTTAGTGGATATTTTCACAAAAAAGTGAAATTTTCAAAAATCCAAAATATTGGCTGAAAACGACTGAATATCAAGGACTCATTGGGCAAATCTCTCTGGAACTGAAATCGGAACGCTCACTGACATTTGCCCTATCTGAAAGTCTGATAAACGCCGGAAAAATGACTAAGTCCAAAAAAAAAATGTTTTAACTTTTTTCAATTTTACCCCCGTGGGATATATATTCTAACCACACACATTTGGATCTCTCCTGGGGTACCCTCACACATATTATTCCCTCATTTAGTGGATATTTTCACAAAAAAGTGAAATTTTCAAAAAACCAAAATATTGGCTGAAAACGACTAAATATCAAGGACTCATTGGGCGAATCGCTCTGGAACTGAAATCGGAACGCTCACTGACATTTCCCCTATCTGAAAGTCTGATAAACGCCAGAAAAATGACTAAGTCCAAAAAATTTTTTTTTCAATTTTACCCCCGTTGATATATATTCTACCCACACACATTTGGAACTCTCCTGGGGTACCCTCACACATATTATTCCCTCATTTAGTGGATATTTTCACAAAAATGTGAAATTTTCAAAAATCCAGAAAATTGGCTGAAAACGACTAAATATCAAGGACTCATTGGGCGAATAGCTCTGGAACTGAAATCGGAACGCTCACTGACATTTCCCCTATCTGAAAGTCTGATAAATCCTGGAAAAATGACTTAAGTCCAAAAAAAAAAATTTTTCAACCTTTTTCAATTTTACCCCCGTGGGATATATAGTCTACCCAAACACATTTGGATCTCTCCTGGGGTACCCTCACACATATTATTCCCTCATTTAGTGGATATTTTCACAAAAAAGTGAAATTTTCAAAAATCCAAAATATTGGCTGAAAACGACTAAATATCAAGGACTCATTGGGCGAATCTCTCTGGAACTGAAATCGGAACGCTCACTGACATTTGCCCTATCTGAAAGTCTGATAAACGCCGGAAAAATGACTAAGTCCAAAAAAAAAAATTTTTCAACTTTTTTCAATTTTACCCCCGTGGGGTATATATTCTACCCACACACATTTGAAACTCTCCTGGGGTACCCTCACACATATTATTCCCTCATTTAGTGGATATTTTCACAAAAATGTGAAATTTTCAAAAATCCAGAAAATTGGCTGAAAACGACTAAATATCAAGGACTCATTGGGCGAATAGCTCTGGAACTGAAATCGGAACGCTCACTGACATTTCCCCTATCTGAAAGTCTGATAAATCCTGGAAAAATGACTTAAGTCCAAAAAAAAAAATTTTTCAACCTTTTTCAATTTTACCCCCGTGGGATATATAGTCTACCCAAACACATTTGGATCTCTCCTGGGGTACCCTCACACATATTATTCCCTCATTTAGTGGATATTTTCACAAAAAAGTGAAATTTTCAAAAATCCAAAATATTGGCTGAAAACGACTAAATATCAAGGACTCATTGGGCGAATCTCTCTGGAACTGAAATCGGAACGCTCACTGACATTTGCCCTATCTGAAAGTCTGATAAACGCCGGAAAAATGACTAAGTCCAAAAAAAAAAATTTTTCAACTTTTTTCAATTTTACCCCCGTGGGGTATATATTCTACCCACACACATTTGAAACTCTCCTGGGGTACCCTCACACATATTATTCCCTCATTTAGTGGATATTTTCACAAAAAAGTGAAATTTTCAAAAATCCAGAAAATTGGCTGAAAACGACTAAATATCAAGGACTCATTGGGCGAATAGCTCTGGAACTGAAATCGGAACGCTCACTGACATTTCCCCTATCTGAAAGTCTGATAAATCCTGGAAAAATGACTTAAGTCCAAAAAAAAAAATTTTTCAACCTTTTTCAATTTTACCCCCGTGGGATATATAGTCTACCCAAACACATTTGGATCTCTCCTGGGGTACCCTCACACATATTATTCCCTCATTTAGTGGATATTTTCACAAAAAAGTGAAATTTTCAAAAATCCAAAATATTGGCTGAAAACGACTAAATATCAAGGACTCATTGGGCGAATCGCTCTGGAACTGAAATCGGAACGCTCACTGACATTTGCCCTATCTGAAAGTCTGATAAACGCCGGAAAAATGACTAAGTCCAAAAAAAAAAATTTTTCAACTTTTTTCAATTTTACCCCCGTGGGGTATATATTCTACCCACACACATTTGAAACTCTCCTGGGGTACCCTCACACATATTATTCCCTCATTTAGTGGATATTTTCACAAAAAAGTGAAATTTTCAAAAATCCAGAAAATTGTCTGAAAACGACTAAATATCAAGGACTCATTGGGCGAATCGCTCTGGAACTGAAATCGTATTGCTCACTGACATTTCCCCTATCTGAAAGTCTGATAAACGCTGGAAAAATGACTAAGTCCAAAAAAAAAAATTTTTCAACTTTTTTCAATTTTACCCCCGTGGGATATATATTCTACCCACACACATTTGGAACTCTCCTGGGGTACCCTCACACATATTATTCCCTCATTTAGTGGATATTTTCACAAAAAAGTGAAATTTTCAAAAATCCAGAAAATTGGCTGAAAACAACTAAATATCAAGGACTCATTGGGCGAATCGCTCTGGAACTGAAATCGGAACGCTCACTGACATTTCCCCTATCTGAAAGTCTGATAAACGCCAGAAAAATGACTAAGTCCAAAAAATTTTTTTTTCAATTTTACCCCCGTTGATATATATTCTACCCACACACATTTGGAACTCTCCTGGGGTACCCTCACACATATTATTCCCTCATTTAGTGGATATTTTCACAAAAATGTGAAATTTTCAAAAATCCAGAAAATTGGCTGAAAACGACTAAATATCAAGGACTCATTGGGCGAATAGCTCTGGAACTGAAATCGGAACGCTCACTGACATTTCCCCTATCTGAAAGTCTGATAAATCCTGGAAAAATGACTTAAGTCCAAAAAAAAAAATTTTTCAACCTTTTTCAATTTTACCCCCGTGGGATATATAGTCTACCCAAACACATTTGGATCTCTCCTGGGGTACCCTCACACATATTATTCCCTCATTTAGTGGATATTTTCACAAAAAAGTGAAATTTTCAAAAATCCAAAATATTGGCTGAAAACGACTAAATATCAAGGACTCATTGGGCGAATCTCTCTGGAACTGAAATCGGAACGCTCACTGACATTTGCCCTATCTGAAAGTCTGATAAACGCCGGAAAAATGACTAAGTCCAAAAAAAAAAATTTTTCAACTTTTTTCAATTTTACCCCCGTGGGGTATATATTCTACCCACACACATTTGAAACTCTCCTGGGGTACCCTCACACATATTATTCCCTCATTTAGTGGATATTTTCACAAAAAAGTGAAATTTTCAAAAATCCAGAAAATTGGCTGAAAACGACTAAATATCAAGGACTCATTGGGCGAATAGCTCTGGAACTGAAATCGGAACGCTCACTGACATTTCCCCTATCTGAAAGTCTGATAAATCCTGGAAAAATGACTTAAGTCCAAAAAAAAAAATTTTTCAACCTTTTTCAATTTTACCCCCGTGGGATATATAGTCTACCCAAACACATTTGGATCTCTCCTGGGGTACCCTCACACATATTATTCCCTCATTTAGTGGATATTTTCACAAAAAAGTGAAATTTTCAAAAATCCAAAATATTGGCTGAAAACGACTAAATATCAAGGACTCATTGGGCGAATCTCTCTGGAACTGAAATCGGAACCGTCACTGACATTTGCCCTATCTGAAAGTCTGATAAACGCCGGAAAAATGACTAAGTCCAAAAAAAAAAATTTTTCAACTTTTTTCAATTTTACCCCCGTGGGGTATATATTCTACCCACACACATTTGAAACTCTCCTGGGGTACCCTCACACATATTATTCCCTCATTTAGTGGATATTTTCACAAAAAAGTGAAATTTTCAAAAATCCAGAAAATTGGCTGAAAACGACTAAATATCAAGGACTCATTGGGCGAATCGCTCTGGAACTGAAATCGTATTGCTCACTGACATTTCCCCTATCTGAAAGTCTGATAAACGCTGGAAAAATGACTAAGTCCAAAAAAAAAAATTTTTCAACTTTTTTCAATTTTACCCCCGTGGGATATATATTCTACCCACACACATTTGGAACTCTCCTGGGGTACCCTCACACATATTATTCCCTCATTTTGTGGATATTTTCACAAAAAAGTGAAATTTTCAAAAATCCAGAAAATTAGCTGAAAATGACTTAATATCAACGACTCATTGGGCGAATCGCTCTGGAACTGAAATCGGAACGCTCACTGACATTTCCCCTATCTGAAAGTCTGATAAACGCAGGAAAAACGACTAAGTTAAAAAAAATAAAATTTTTCAACTTTTTTCAATTTTACCCCCGTGGGATATATATTCTAACCACACACATTTGGATCTCTCCTAGGGTACCCTCACACATATTATTCCCTCATTTAGTGGATATTTTCACAAAAAAGTGAAATTTTCAAAAATCCAAAATATTGGCTGAAAACGACTAAACATTGTAATGCACACGCCCGGACTGACTGGCTTGTGAGTGTTTATGTAGTGATTCCACTGTGCCATGAACCGGAGAGTGCCTGGAGGGGCGTAACTAAGTATCTGCCCGATCCGACCAACGTCGCACGACGGCATACGACGCCAGTGCACCAGGGAGGAACCGAGCAGAGGAACCAGGGTCTACTCCAGGTCAAACTCCGGACACGGCTGTTGACCCACACCGGGGAATACATGAACAGGCAGACTAGAGCACAGGCTGGGTAGGGTCCAGTACAGACTGGGAGACAAATTCGAAACCGCAGATGCGGTAGACAGAGCTGAGCAAAGCAAAAACCGCAGACGCGGTGGACAGAGCTGAGCATAGCGAAAACCGCAGACGCGGTGGACAGAGCTGAGCAAAGCGATAACCGCAGACGGGGTGGACAGAGCTGAGCAAAGCGAAAACCGCAGACGCGGTGGACAGAGCTGAGCAAAGCGAAAACCGCAGACGCGGTGGACAGAGCTGAGCAAAGCGAAAACCGCAGACGCGGTGGACAGAGCTGAGCAAAGCGAAAACCGCAGACGCGGTGGACAGAGCTGAGCAAAGCGAAAACCGCAGACGCGGTGGACAGAGCTGAGCAAAGCGAAAACCGCAGACGCGGTGGACAGAGCTGAGCAAAGCGAAAACCGCAGATGCGGTGGACAGAGCTGAGCAAAGCGAAAACCGCAGACGCGGTGGACAGAGCTGAGCAAAGCGAAAACCGCAGACGCGGTGGACAGAGCTGAGCAAAGCGAAAACCGCAGACGCGGTGGACAGAGCTGAGCAAAGCGAAAACCGCAGACGCGGTGGACAGAGCTGAGCAAAGCGAAAACCGCAGACGCGGTGGACAGAGCTGAGCAAAGCGAAAACCGCAGACGCGGTGGACAGAGCTGAACAAAGCGAAAACCGCAGATGCGGTGGACAGAGCTGAGCAAAGCGAAAACCGCAGACGCGGCGGACAGAGCTGAGCAAAGCGAAAACCGCAGACGCGGTGGGAAGAGGGCTCTGTTCACACGGAACAGACTAGAAGGGAAAGGCAGAACCAGATACCCACAGGGTACTTGCAGAGAAGTAGCGAGTGGACCACAAACTCACAAACGGAAGTACAGTGACAACGAGCAGGAGTTAGGTATGAGTTCAGACTCTGCAGAAAAAGGAATCGAATGGACATAGAGAAAAAACAGGTAAAAAATAGGAGAGAGTTCAGACTGGAACTGAGTGTACGGAGGAGACCGACACTGCAGCGGGATACAGGAGCGGGTCTGGGAATACGGCCCCCAGAGAGGCAGGACGAACAGGCAAGGAGCGTGTTCAGACTGGCCTGAAAATACAGCCTCTAGGAAGGCGGAACGAACAGGCAAGGAACGAGTACAGACTGCAGGTTAAGGTACACAGATAGGACACAGTACAGACATGGGAACAGATACTGCAAGACAGGTAACATAGCCAGGACCTGGCATGTCAGAGACAAAAGCTAACTGACAGGGCAAGATGCTCAGGCATCAGTTAATTGGGGCAGCTGGTTTAAATACCAGGTGATAGAAAGCAATAGGCTGAGGACACACAAGGGGTGTGCCTGCAGCAGGTACAAAAAGCAGGAAGTGATCGGGCGCCGCCCTTAAGCAGCAGACACAGAGGCAAACAGACAGCATGGAGGGAAGCCAGAGAGACATTCTGGACTGGAGATCAAGTGCGCACTCTTGCACAGTGGGAGATGGACCACTATGCAAGGACGCCGCCAGGTATGTTACAAATATTAAGGACTCATTGGGTGAATCGCTCTGGAACTGAAATTGGAACGCTCACTGACATTTCCCCTATCTGAAAGTCTGATAAACGCTGGAAAAATGACTAAGTCCAAAAAAAAAAATTTTTCAACTTTTTTCAATTTTACCCCCGTGGGATATATATTCTACCCACACACATTTGGAACTCTCCTGGGGTACCCTCACACATATTATTCCCTCATTTAGTGGATATTTTCACAAAAAAGTGAAATTTTCAAAAATCCAGAAAATTAGCTGAAAATGACTTAATATCAACGACTCATTGGGCGAATCGCTCTGGAACTGAAATCGGAACGCTCACTGACATTTCCCCTATCTGAAAGTCTGATAAACGCCAGAAAAATGACTAAGTCCAAAACATTTTTTTTTCAATTTTACCCCCGTTGATATATATTCTACCCACACACATTTGGAACTCTCCTGGGGTACCCTCACACATATTATTCCCTCATTTAGTGGATATTTTCACAAAAAAGTGAAATTTTCAAAAATCCAGAAAATTGGCTGAAAACGACTAAATATCAAGGACTCATTGGGTGAATAGCTCTGGAACTGAAATCGGAACGCTCACTGACATTTCCCCTATCTGAAAGTCTGATAAATCCTGGAAAAATGACTTAAGTCCAAAAAAAAAATTTTTCAACCTTTTTCAATTTTACCCCCGTGGGATATATAGTCTACCCAAACACATTTGGATCTCTACTGGGGTACCCTCACACATATTATTCCCTCATTTAGTGGATATTTTCACAAAAAAGTGAAATTTTCAAAAATCCTAAATATTGGCTGAAAACGACTAAATATCAAGGACTCATTGGGCGAATCTCTCTGGAACTGAAATCGGAACGCTCACTGACATTTGCCCTATCTGAAAGTCTGATAAACGCCGGAAAAATGACTAAGTCCAAAAAAAAAAATTTTTCAACTTTTTTCAATTTTACCCCCGTGGGATATATATTCTACCCACACACATTTGAAACTCTCCTGGGGTACCCTAACACATATTATTCCCTCATTTAGTGGATATTTTCACAAAAAAGTGAAATTGTCAAAAATCCAGAAAATTGGCTGAAAACGACTAAATATCAAGGACTCATTGGGCGAATAGCTCTGAAACTGAAATCGGAACGCTCACTGACATTTCCCCTATCTGAAAGTCTGATAAATCCTGGAAAAATGACTTAAGTCCAAAAACTAAAATTTTTCAACTTTTTTCAATTTTACCCCCGTGGGATATATAGTCTACCCAAACACATTTGGATTTCTCCTGGGGTACCCTCACACATATTATTCCCTCATTTAGTGGATATTTTCACAAAAAAGTGAAATTTTCAAAAATCCAAAATATTGGCTGAAAACGACTGAATATCAAGGACTCATTGGGCGAATCTCTCTGGAACTGAAATCGGAACGCTCACTGACAATTGCCCTATCTGAAAGTCTGATAAAAGCCGGAAAATTGACTAAGTCCAAAAAAAAAAATTTTTCAACTTTTTTCAATTTTACCCCCGTGGGATATATATTCTAACCACACACATTTGGATCTCTCCTGGGATACCCTCACACATATTATTCCCTCATTTAGTGGATATTTTCACAAAAAAGTGAAATTTTCAAAAAACCAAAATATTGGCTGAAAACGACTAAATATCAAGGACTCATTGGGCGAATCGCTCTGGAACTGAAATCGGAACGCTCACTGACATTTCTCCTATCTGAAAGTCTGATAAACGCCAGAAAAATGACTAAGTCCAAAAAATTATTTTTTCAATTTTACCCCCGTTGATATATATTCTACCCACACACATTTGGAACTCTCCTGGGGTACCCTCACACATATTATTCCCTCATTTAGTGGATATTTTCACAAAAAAGTGAAATTTTCAAAAATCCAAAATATTGGCTGAAAACGACTGAATATCAAGGACTCATTGGGCTAATCTCTCTGGAACTGAAATCGGAACGCTCACTGACATTTCCCCTATCTGAAAGTCTGATAAATCCTGGATAAATGACTTAAGTCCAAAAAAAAAAATTTTTCAACTTTCTTCAATTTTACCCCCGTGGGATATATATTCTAACCACACACATTTGGATCTCTCCTGGGGTACCCTCACACATATTATTCCCTCATTTAGTGTATATTTTCACAAAAAAGTGAAATTTTCAAAAAATCCAGAAAATTGGCTGAAAACGACTAAATATCAAGGACTCATTGGGCGAATCACTCTGCAACTAAATTCGGAACGCTCACTGACATTTCCCCTATCTGAAAGTCTGGTAAATCCTGGAAAAATGACTTAAGTCCAAAAAAAAAAATTTTTCAACTTTCTTCAATTTTTCCCCCTTGGGATATATAGTCTACCCACACACATTTGGAACTCTCCTGGGGTACCCTCACACATATTATTCCCTCATTTAGTGGATATTTTCACAAAAAAGTGAAATTTTCAAAAATCCAAAATATTGGCTGAAAACGACTAAATATCAAGGACTCATTGGGCGAATCGCTCTGGAACTGAAATCGGAACGCTCACTGACATTTGACCTATCTGAAAGTCTGATAAACACCGGAAAAATGACTAAGTCCAAAAAAAAAATTTTTTCAACTTTCTTCAATTTTACCCCCGTGAGATATATAGTCTACCCACACACATTTGGAACTCTCCTGGAGTACCCTCACACATATTATTCCCTCATTTAGTCTATATTTTCACAAAAAAGTGAAATTTTCAAAATACCAAAATATTGGCTGAAAACGACTAAATATCAAGGACTCATTGGGCGAATCGCTCTGGAACTGAAATCGGAATGCTCACTGACATTTGCCATATCTGAAAGTCTGATAAACGCTGGAAAAATGACTAAGTCCAAAAAAAATAAATTTTCAACTTTTTTCAATTTTACCCCCGTGGGATATATATTCTACTCACACACATTTGGAACTCTCCTTGGGTACCCTCACACATATTATTCCCTCATTTAGTGGATATTTTCACAAAAAAGTGAAATTTTCAAAAATCCAGAAAATTGGCTGAAAACGACTTAATATCAAGGACTCATTGGGCGAATCGCTCTGGAACTGAAATCGGAATGCTCACTGACATTTGCCATATCTGAAAGTCTGATAAACGCCAGAAAAATGACTAAGTCTAAAAAATTTTTTTTTCAATTTTACCCCCGTGGATATATATTCTACCCACACACATTTGGAACTCTCCTGGGGTGCCCTCACACATATTATTCCCTCATTTAGTGGATATTTTCACAAAAAAGAGAAATTTTCAAAAATCCAAAATATTGGCTGAAAACGACTAAATATCAAGGACTCATTGGGCGAATCGCTCTGGAACTGAAATCGTATTGCTCACTGACATTTCCCCTATCTGAAAGTCTGATAAACGCCGGAAAAATGACTAAGTCCAAAAAAAAATTTTTTCAACTTTTTTCAATTTTACCCCCGTGGGATATATATTCTACCCACACACATCTGGAACTCTCCTGGGGTACCCTCACACATATTATTCTCTCATTTAGTGGATATTTTCACAAAAAAGAGAAATTTTCAAAAATCCAAAATATTGGCTGAAAACGACTAAATATCAAGGACTCATTGGGCGAATCGCTCTGAAACTGAAATCGTATTGCTCACTGACATTTCCCCTATCTGAAAGTCTGATAAACGCCGGAAAAATGACTAAGTCCCAAAAAAAATTTTTTAAACTTTTTTCAATTTCACCCCCGTGGGATATATATTCTACCCACACATATTTGGAACTCTCCTGGGGTACCCTCACACATATTATTCTCTCATTTATTGGATATTTTCACAAAAAAGTGAAATTTTCAAAAATCCAGAAAATTGGCTGAAAACTACTAAATATCAAGGACTCATTGGGCGAATCACTCTGGAACTGAAATCGGAATGCTCACTGACATTTCCCCTATCTGAAAGTCTGATAAACGCCGGAAAAATGACTAAGTCCAAAAAAAAAAAATTTCAACTTTTCTCAATTTTACCCCCGTGGGATATATATTCTACCCACACACATTTGGAACTCTCCTGGGGTACCCTCACACATATTATTCCCTCATTTAGTGGATATTTTCACAAAAAAGTGAAATTTTCAAAAAATCCAGAAAATTGGCTGAAAACGAGTTGATATCAAGGAATCATTGGGCGAATCGCTCTGGAACTGAAATCGGAACGCTCACTGACATTTACCCTATCTGAAAGTCTGATAAACGCCAGAAAAATGATTAAGTCCCAAAAAAATTTTTTTCAATTTTACCCCCGTTGATGTATATTCTACCCACACACATTTGGAACTCTCCTGGGGTACCCTCACACATATTATTCCCTCATTTAGTGGATATTTTCACAAAAAAGTGAAATTTTCAAAAATCCAGAAAATTGGCTGAAA
The DNA here is from genome assembly GCF_046119375.1 of Phyllobates terribilis. Taxonomy (NCBI): domain Eukaryota; kingdom Metazoa; phylum Chordata; class Amphibia; order Anura; family Dendrobatidae; genus Phyllobates; species Phyllobates terribilis. The sequence continues at coordinate 9,587,735 of NW_027362781.1, read as the reverse complement.
ACGACTAAATATCAAGGACTCATTGGGCGAATCGCTCTGGAACTGAAATCGGAACGCTCACTGACATTTCCCCTATCTGAAAGTCTGATAAACGCTGGAAAAATGACTAAGTCCAAAAAAAATAATTTTTCCACTTTTTTCAATTTTACCCCCGTGGGATATATATTCTACCCACACACATTTGGAACTCTCCGGGGGAACCCTCACACATATTATTCCCTCATTTAGTGGATATTTTCACAAAAAAGTGAAATTTTCAAAAAATGAAGAAAATTGGCTGAAAACGACTTAATATCAAGGAATCATTGGGCGAATCGCTCTGGAACTGCAATCGGAACGCTCACTGACATTTGCCCTATCTGAAAGTCTGATAAACGCCAGAAAAATGACTAAGTCCAAAAAAATTTTTTTTCAATTTTACCCCCGTGGATATATATTCTACCCACACACATTTGGAACTCTCCTGGGGTGCCCTCACACATATTATTCCCTCATTTAGTGGATATTTTCACAAAAAAGAGAAATTTTCAAAAATCCAAAATATTGGCTGAAAACGACTAAATATCAAGGACTCATTGGGCGAATCGCTCTGGAACTGAAATCGTATTGCTCACTGACATTTCCCCTATCTGAAAGTCTGATAAACGCCGGAAAAATGACTAAGTCCAAAAAAAAATTTTTTCAACTTTTTTCAATTTTACCCCCGTGGGATATATATTCTACCCACACACATTTGGAACTCTCCTGGGGTACCCTCACACATATTATTCCCTCATTTAGTAGATATTTTCACAAAAAAAGTGAAATTTTCAAAAAATCCAGAAAATTGGCTGAAAACGAGTTGATATCAAGGAATCATTGAGCGAATCGCTCTGGAACTGAAATCGGAACGCTCACTGACATTTACCCTATCTGAAAGTCTGATAAACGCCAGAAAAATGATTAAGTCCCCAAAACATTTTTTTCAATTTTACCCCCGTTGATGTATATTCTACCCACACACATTTGGAACTCTCCTGGGGTACCCTCACACATATTATTCCCTCATTTAGTGGATATTTTCACAAAAAAAGTGAAATTTTCAAAAATCCAGAAAATTGGCTGAAAACGACTAAATATCAAGGACTCATTGGGCGAATCGCTCTGGAACTGAAATCGGAACGCTCACTGACATTTGCCCTATCTGAAAGTCTGATAAACGCCAGAAAAATGACTAAGTCCAAAAAAAATTTTCTTAAACTTTTTTCAATTTTACCCCCGTGGGATATATATTCTACCCACACACATTTGGAACTCTCCTGGGGTACCCTCACACATATTATTCTCTCATGCAGTGGATATTTTCACAAAAAAGTGAAGTTTTCAAAAATCCAGAAAATTGGCTGAAAGCGTCTTAATATCAAGGACTCATTGGGCGAATCGCTCTGGAACTGAAATCGGAACGCTCACTGACATTTCCCCTATCTGAAAGTCTGATAAACGCCGGAAAAATGACAGTCCAAAAAAAAAAATTTTTCAACTTTTTTCAATTTTACCCCCGTGGGATATATATTCTACCCACACACATTTGGAACTCTCCTGGGGTACCCTCACACATATTATTCTCTCATTTAGTGGATATTTTCACAAAAAAGTGAAATTTTCAAAAATCCAGAAAATTGGCTGAAAACGACTAAATATCAAGGACTCATTGGGCGAATCGCTCTGGAACTGAAATCGGAACGCTCACTGACATTTGCCCTATCTGAAAGTCTGATAAACGCCGGAAAAATGACTAAGTCCCAAAAAAAATTTTTTAAACTTTTTTCAATTTTACCCCCGTGGGATATATATTCTACCCACACACATTTGGAACTCTCCTGGGGTACCCTCACACATATTATTCCCTCATTTAGTGGATATTTTTACAAAAAAGTGAAGTTTTCAAAAATCCAGAAAATTGGCTGAAAGCGTCTTAATATCAAGGACTCATTGGGCGAATCGCTCTGGAACTGAAATCGGAACGCTCACTGACATTTCCCCTATCTGAAAGTCTGATAAACGCCGGAAAATGACTAAGTCCAAAAAAAAAATTTTTTCAACTTTTTTCAATTTTACCCCCGTGGGATATATATTCTACCCACACACATTTGGAACTCTCCTGGGGTACCCTCACACATATTATTCCCTCATTTAGTGGATATTTTCACAAAAAAGAGAAATTTTCAAAAATCCAAAATATTGGCTGAAAACGACTTAATATCAAGGACTCATTGGGCGAATCGCTCTGGAACTGAAATCGGAACGCTCACTGACATTTCCCCTATCTGAAAGTCTGATAAACGCCGAAAAAATGACTAAGTAAAAAAAAAAAATTTTTCAACTTTTTTCAATTTTACCCCCGCGGGATATATATTCTACCCACACACATTTGGAACTCTCCTGGGGTACCCTCACACATATTATTCCCTCATTTAATGGATATTTTCACAAAATAGAGAAATTTTCAAAAATCCAGAAAATTGGCTGAAAACGACTAAATATCAAGGACTCATTGGGCAAATCGCTCTGGAACTGAAATCGGAACGCTCACTGACATTTCCCCTTTCTTAAAGTCTGATAAACGCCGGAAAAATGACTAAGTCCCAAAAAAAAATTTTTCTACTTTTTTCAATTTTACCCCCGTGGGATATATATTCTACCCACACACATCTGGAACTCTCCTGGGGTACCCTCACACATATTATTCCCTCATTTAGTGGATATTTTCACAAAAAAGAGAAATTTTCAAAAATCCAAAATATTGGCTGAAAACGACTTAATATCAAGGACTCATTGGGCGAATCGCTCTGGAACTGAAATCGGAACGCTCACTGACATTTCCCCTATCTGAAAGTCTGATAAACGCCGAAAAAATGACTAAGTCCAAAAAAAAAAATTTTTCAACTTTTTTCAATTTTACCCCCGTGGGATATATATTCTACCCACACACATTTGGAACTCTCCTGGGGTACCCTCACACATATTATTCCCTCATTTAGTGGATATTTTCACAAAAAAGTGAAATTTTCAAAAATCCAGAAAATTGGCTGAAAACGACTAAATATCAAGGACTCATTAGGCGAATCGCTCTGGAACTGAAATCGTATTGCTCACTGACATTTGCCCCATCTGAAAATCTGATAAACGCCGGAAAAATGACTAAGTCCAAAAAAAAAAATTTTTCCACTTTTTTCAATTTTACCCCCGTGGGATATATATTCTACCCACACACATTTGGAACTCTCCCGGGGTACCCTCACACATATTATTCCCTCATGTAGTGGATATTTTCACAAAAAAGTGAAGTTTTCAAAAATCCAGAAAATTGGCTGAAAGCGTCTTAATATCAAGGACTCATTGGGCGAATCGCTCTGGAACTGAAATTGGAACGCTCACTGACATTTCCCCTATTTGAAAGTCTGATAAACGCCGGAAAAATGACTAATTCCAAAAAAAAATGTTTTCAACTTTTTTCAATTTTACCCCCGTGGGATATGTATTCTACCCACACACATTTGGAACTCTCCTGGGGTACCCTCACACATAGTATTGCCTCATTTAGTGGATATTTTCACAAAAAAGTGAAATTTTCAAAAATCCAGAAAATTGGCTGAAAACGACTAAATATCAAGGACTCATTAGGCGAATCGCTCTGGAACTGAAATCGGAATGCTCACTGACATTTGCCATATCTGAAAGTCTGATAAACGCTGTAAAAATGACTAAGTCCAAAAAAATAATTTTTTCAACTTTTTACAATTTTACCCCGTGGGATAGATATTCTACCCACACACATTTTGAACTCTCCTGGGGTACCCTCACACATAATATTCCCTAATTTAGTGGATATTTTCACAAAAAAGAGAAATTTTCAAAAATCCAAAATATTGGCTGAAAACGACTAAATATCAAGGACTCATTGGGAGAATCGCTCTGGAACTGAAATCGTATTGCTCACTGACATTTCCCCTATCTGAAAGTCTGATAAACGCCGGAAAAATGACTAAGTCCAAAAAAAAAAATTTTTCAACTTTTTTCAATTTTACCCCCGTGGGATATATATTCTACCCACACACATTTGGAACTCTCCTGGGGTACCCTCACACATAGTATTGCCTTATTTAGTGGATATTTTCACAAAAAAGTGAAATTTTCAAAAATCCAGAAAATTGGCTGAAAACGACTAAATATCAAGGACTCATTAGGCGAATCGCTCTGGAACTGAAATCGTATTGCTCACTGACATTTCCCCTATCTGAAAGTCTGATAAACGCCGGAAAAATGACTAAGTCCAAAAAAATAATTTTTCAACTTTTTTCAATTTTACCCCCGTGGGTTATATATTCTACCCACACACATTTGGAACTCTCCTGGGGTACCCTCACACATATTATTCCCTCATGTAGTGGATATTTTCACAAAACAGTGAAGTTTTCAAAAATCCAGAAAATTGGCTGAAAGCGTCTTAATATCAAGGACTCATTGGGCGAATCGCTCTGGAACTGAAATCGGAACGCTCACTGACATTTCCCCTATCTGAAAGTCTGATAAACGCCGGAAAAATGACTAAATCCAAAAAAAAAAATTTTTCAACTTTTTTCAATTTTACCCCCGTGGGATATATATTCTACCCACACACATTTGGAACTCTCCTGGGGTACCCTCACACATATTATTCTCTCATTTAGTGGATATTTTCACAAAAAAGTGAAATTTTCAAAAATCCAGAAAATTGGTTGAAAACGTCTAAATATCAAGGACTCATTGGGCGAATCGCTCTGGAACTGAAATTGGAATGCTCACTGACATTTGCCCTATCTGAAAATCTGATAAACGCCGGAAAAATGACTAAGTCCCAAAAAAAATTTTATAAACTTTTTTCAATTTTACCCCCGTGGGATATATATTCTACCCACACACATTTGGAACTCTCCTGGGGTACCCTCACACATATTATTCCCTCATGTAGTGGATATTTTCTCAAAAAAGTGAAGTTTTCAAAAATCCAGAAAATTGGCTGAAAGCGTCTTAATATCAAGGACTCAATGGGCGAATCGCTCTGGAACTGAAATCGGAACGCTCACTGACATTTCCCCTATCTGAAAGTCTGATAAACGCTGTAAAAATGACTAAGTCCAAAAAAAAAATTTTTCAACTTTTTTCAATTTTACCCCCGTGGGATATATATTCTACCCACACACATTTGGAACTCTCCTGCGGTACCCTCACACATATTATTGCCTCATTTAGTGGATATTTTCACAAAAAAGTGAAATTTTCAAAAATCCAGAAAATTGGCTGAAAACGACTAAATATCAAGGACTTATTGGGCGAATCGCTCTGGAGCTGAAATCGTATTGCTCACTGACATTTCCCCTATCTGAAAGTCTGATAAACGCCGGAAAAATGACTAAGTCCAAAAAAAAAAATTTTTCAACTTTTTTCAATTTTACCCCTGTGGGATATATATTCTACCCACACACATTTGGAACTCTCCTGGGGTACCCTCACACATATTATTCCCTCATTTAGTGGATATTTTCACAAAAAAGTGAAATTTTCAAAAATCCAAAATATTGGCTGAAAACGACTAAATATCAAGGACTCATTGGGCGAATCGCTCTGGAACTGAAATCGTATTGCTCACTGACATTTGCCCTATCTGAACGTCTGATAAACGCTGTAAAAATAACTAAGTCCAAAAAAAAAATTTTTCAACTTTTTTCAATTTTACCCCCGTGGGATATATATTCTACCCACACACATTTGGAACTCTCCTGGGGTACCCTCACACATATTATTCCCTCATTTAGTGAATATTTTCACAAAAAAGAGAAATTTTCAAAAATCCAGAAAATTGGCTGAAAACGACTAAATATCAAGGACTCATTGGGCGAATCGCTCTGGAACTGAAATCGGAATGCTCACTGACATTTCCCCTATCTGAAAGTCTGATAAACGCCGGAAAAATGACTAAGTCCAAAAAAAAAAATTTTTCAACTTTTTTCAATTTTACCCCCGTGGGATATATATTCTACCCACACACATTTGGAACTCTCCTGGGGTACCCTTACACATATTATTCCCTCATTTAGTGAATATTTTCACAAAAAAGAGAAATTTTCAAAAATCCAGAAAATTGGCTGAAAACGACTAAATATCAAGGACTCATTGGGCGAATCGCTCTGGAACTGAAATCGGAACTCTCACTGAGATTTCCCCTATCTTAAAGACTGATAAACGCCGGAAAAATGACTAAGTCCCAAAAAAATTTTTTAAAACTTTTTTCAATTTTACCCCCGTGGGATATATATTCTACCCACACACATTTGGAACTCTCCTGGGGTACCCTCACACATATTATTCCCTCATGTAGTGGATATTTTCACAAAACAGTGAAGTTTTCAAAAATCCAGAAAATTGGCTGAAAGCGTCTTAATATCAAGGACTCATTGGGCGAATCGCTCTGGAACTGAAATCGGAACGCTCACTGACATTTCCCCTATCTGAAAGTCTGATAAACGCCGGAAAAATGACTAAGTCCAAAAAAAAAAATTTTTAAACTTTTTTCAATTTTACCCCCGTGGGATATATATTCTACCCACACACATTTGGAACTCTCCTGGGGTACCCTCACACATATTATTCTCTCATTTAGTGGATATTTTCACAAAAAAGTGAAATTTTCAAAAATCCAGAAAATTGGTTGAAAACGAATAAATATCAAGGACTCATTGGGCGAATCGCTCTGGAACTGAAATCGTATTGCTCACTGACATTTCCCCTATCTTAAAGTCTGATAAACGCTGTAAAAATGACTAATTCCAAAAAAAAAAATTTTCAACTTTTTTCAATTTTACCCCCGTGGGATATATATTCTACACACACACATTTGGAACTCTCCTGGGGTACCCTCACACATATTATTCCCTCATGTAGTGGATATTTTCACAAAACAGTGAAGTTTTCAAAAATCCAGAAAATTGGCTGAAAGCGTCTTAATATCAAGGACTCATTGGGCGAATCGCTTTGGAACTGAAATCGGAACGCTCACTGACATTTGCCCTATCTGAAAATCTGATAAACGCCGGAAAAATGACTAAGTCCAAAAAAAAAAATGTTTCCACTTTTTTCAATTTTACCCCCGTGGGATATATATTCTACCCACACACATTTGGAACTCTCCTGGGGTACCCTCACACATATTATTCCCTCATTTAGTGGATATTTTCACAAAAAAATTAAATTTTCAAAAATCCAAAATATTGGCTGAAAATGACTTAATATCAAGAACTCATTGGGTGAATCGCTCTGGAACTGAAATCGGAATGCTCACTGACATTTGCCATATCTGAAAGTCTGATAAACGCCGGAAAAATGACTAAGTCCAAAAAAATAATTTTTTCAACTTTTTACAATTTTTCCCCCGTGGGATATATATTCTACCCACACACATTTGGAACACTCCTGGGGTACCCTCACACATATTATTGCCTCATTTAGTGGATATTTTCACAAAAAAGTGAAATTTTCAAAAATCCAAAATATTGGCTGAAAACGACTAAATATCAAGGACTCATTGGGCGAATCGCTCTGGAACTGAAATCGGAACGCTCACTGATATTTCCCCTTTCTTAAAGTCTGATAAACGCCGGAAAAATGACTAAGTCCCAAAAAAAATTTTATAAACTTTTTTCAATTTTACCCCCGTGGGATATATATTCTACCCACACACATTTGGAACTCTCCTGGGGTACCCTCACACATATTATTCCCTCATGTAGTGGATATTTTCTCAAAAAAGTGAAGTTTTCAAAAATCCAGAAAATTGGCTGAAAGCGTCTTAATATCAAGGACTCAATGGGCGAATCGCTCTGGAACTGAAATCGGAACGCTCACTGACATTTCCCCTATCTGAAAGTCTGATAAACGCTGTAAAAATGACTAAGTCCAAAAAAAAAATTTTTCAACTTTTTTCAATTTTACCCCCGTGGGATATATATTCTACCCACACACATTTGGAACTCTCCTGCGGTACCCTCACACATATTATTGCCTCATTTAGTGGATATTTTCACAAAAAAGTGAAATTTTCAAAAATCCAGAAAATTGGCTGAAAACGACTAAATATCAAGGACTTATTGGGCGAATCGCTCTGGAGCTGAAATCGTATTGCTCACTGACATTTCCCCTATCTGAAAGTCTGATAAACGCCGGAAAAATGACTAAGTCCAAAAAAAAAAATTTTTCAACTTTTTTCAATTTTACCCCCGTGGGATATATATTCTACCCACACACATTTGGAACTCTCCTGGGGTACCCTCACACATATTATTCCCTCATTTAGTGGATATTTTCACAAAAAAGTGAAATTTTCAAAAATCCAAAATATTGGCTGAAAACGACTAAATATCAAGGACTCATTGGGCGAATCGCTCTGGAACTGAAATCGTATTGCTCACTGACATTTGCCCTATCTGAACGTCTGATAAACGCTGTAAAAATAACTAAGTCCAAAAAAAAAATTTTTCAACTTTTTTCAATTTTACCCCCGTGGGATATATATTCTACCCACACACATTTGGAACTCTCCTGGGGTACCCTCACACATATTATTCCCTCATTTAGTGAATATTTTCACAAAAAAGAGAAATTTTCAAAAATCCAGAAAATTGGCTGAAAACGACTAAATATCAAGGACTCATTGGGCGAATCGCTCTGGAACTGAAATCGGAATGCTCACTGACATTTCCCCTATCTGAAAGTCTGATAAACGCCGGAAAAATGACTAAGTCCAAAAAAAAAAATTTTTCAACTTTTTTCAATTTTACCCCCGTGGGATATATATTCTACCCACACACATTTGGAACTCTCCTGGGGTACCCTTACACATATTATTCCCTCATTTAGTGAATATTTTCACAAAAAAGAGAAATTTTCAAAAATCCAGAAAATTGGCTGAAAACGACTAAATATCAAGGACTCATTGGGCGAATCGCTCTGGAACTGAAATCGGAACGCTCACTGACATTTCCCCTATCTGAAAGTCTGATAAACGCCGGAAAAATGACTAAGTCCAAAAAAAAAAATTTTTAAACTTTTTTCAATTTTACCCCCGTGGGATATATATTCTACCCACACACATTTGGAACTCTCCTGGGGTACCCTCACACATATTATTCTCTCATTTAGTGGATATTTTCACAAAAAAGTGAAATTTTCAAAAATCCAGAAAATTGGTTGAAAACGAATAAATATCAAGGACTCATTGGGCGAATCGCTCTGGAACTGAAATCGTATTGCTCACTGACATTTCCCCTATCTTAAAGTCTGATAAACGCTGTAAAAATGACTAATTCCAAAAAAAAAAATTTTCAACTTTTTTCAATTTTACCCCCGTGGGATATATATTCTACACACACACATTTGGAACTCTCCTGGGGTACCCTCACACATATTATTCCCTCATGTAGTGGATATTTTCACAAAACAGTGAAGTTTTCAAAAATCCAGAAAATTGGCTGAAAGCGTCTTAATATCAAGGACTCATTGGGCGAATCGCTTTGGAACTGAAATCGGAACGCTCACTGACATTTGCCCTATCTGAAAATCTGATAAACGCCGGAAAAATGACTAAGTCCAAAAAAAAAAATTTTTCCACTTTTTTCAATTTTACCCCCGTGGGATATATATTCTACCCACACACATTTGGAACTCTCCTGGGGTACCCTCACACATATTATTCCCTCATTTAGTGGATATTTTCACAAAAAAGTGAAATTTTCAAAAATCCAAAATATTGGCTGAAAACGACTAAATATCAAGGACTCATTGGGCGAATCGCTCTGGAACTGAAATCGTATTGCTCACTGACATTTGCCCTATCTGAACGTCTGATAAACGCTGTAAAAATAACTAAGTCCAAAAAAAAAATTTTTCAACTTTTTTCAATTTTACCCCCGTGGGATATATATTCTACCCACACACATTTGGAACTCTCCTGGGGTACCCTCACACATATTATTCCCTCATTTAGTGAATATTTTCACAAAAAAGAGAAATTTTCAAAAATCCAGAAAATTGGCTGAAAACGACTAAATATCAAGGACTCATTGGGCGAATCGCTCTGGAACTGAAATCGGAACGCTCACTGACATTTCCCCTATCTTAAAGTCTGATAAACGCCGGAAAAATGACTAAGTCCAAAAAAAAATAATTTTTCAACTTTTTTCAATTTTACCCCCGTGGGATATATATTCTACCCACACACATTTGGAACTCTTCTGGGGTACCCTCACACATATTCCCTCATGTAGTGGATATTTTCACAAAAAAGTGAAATTTTCAAAAATCCAGAAAATTGGCTGAAAACGACTAAATATGAAGGACTCATTAGGCGAATCGCTCTGGAACTGAAATCGTATTGCTCACTGACATTTCCCCTATCTGAAAGTCTGATAAACGCTGTAAAAATGACTAAGTCCAAAAAAAAATTTTTCAACTTTTTTCAATTTTACCCCCGTGGGATATATATTCTACCCACACACATTTGGAACTCTCCTGGGGTACCCTCACACATATTATTCCCTCATTTAGTGGATATTTTCACAAAAAAGTGAAGTTTTCAAAAATCCAGAAAATTGGCTGAAAGCCTCTTAATATCAAGGACTCATTGGGCGAATCGCTCTGGAACTGAAATCGGAATGCTCACTGACATTTCCCCTATCTGAAAGTCTGATAAACGCCGGAAAAATGACTAAGTCCAAAAAAATAAATTTTCAACTTTTTTCAATTTTACCCCCGTGGGTTATATATTCTACCCACACACATTTGGAACTCTCCTGGGGTACCCTCACACATATTATTCCCTCATGTAGTGGATATTTTCACAAAACAGTGAAGTTTTCAAAAATCCAGAAAATTGGCTGAAAGCGTCTTAATATCAAGGACTCATTGGGCGAATCGCTCTGGAACTGAAATCGGAACGCTCACTGACATTTCCCCTATCTGAAAGTCTGATAAACGCCGGAAAAATGACTAAGTCCAAAAAAAAAAATTTTTCAACTTTTTTCAATTTTACCCCCGTGGGATATATATTCTACCCACACACATTTGGAACTCTCCTGGCGTACCCTCACACATATTATTCCCTCATTTAGTGGATATTTTCACAAAAAAGTGAAATTTTCAAAAATCCAAAATATTGGCTGAAAACGACTAAATATCAAGGACTCATTGGGCGAATCGCTCTGGAACTGAAATCGGAACGCTCACTGACATTTGCCCTATCTGAAAATCTGATAAACGCCGGAAAAATGACTAAGTCCAAAAAAATAATTTTTTCAACTTTTTACAATTTTACCCCCGTGGGATATATATTCTACCCACACACATTTGGAACTCTCCTGGGGTACCCTCACACATATCATTCCCTCATTTAGTGGATATTTTCACAAAAAAGAGAAATTTTCAAAAATCCAAAATATTGGCTGAAAACGACTAAATATCAAGGACTCATTGGGCGAATCGCTCTGGAACTGAAATCGTATTGCTCACTGACATTTCCCCTATCTGAAAGTCTGATAAACGCTGGAAAAATGACTAAGTCCAAAAAAAAATTTTTTAAACTTTTTTCAATTTTACCCCCGTGGGATATATATTCTACCCACACACATTTGGAACTCTCCTGGGGTACCCTCACACATAGTATTGCCTCATTTAGTGGATATTTTCACAAAAAAGTGAAGTTTTCAAAAATCCAGAAAATTGGCTGAAAGCGTGTTAATATCAAGGACTCATTGGGCGAATCGCTCTGGAACTGAAATTGGAACGCTCACTGACATTTCCCCTATTTGAAAGTCTGATAAACGCCGGAAAAATGACTAAGTCCAAAAAAAAATTTTTTCATCTTTTTTCAATTTTACCCCCGTGGGATATATATTCTACCCACACACATTTGGAACTCTCCTGTGGTACCCTCACACATAGTATTGCCTCATTTATTGGATATTTTCACAAAAAAGTGAAATTTTCAAAAATCCAGAAAATTGGCTGAAAACGACTAGATATCAAGGACTCATTAGGCGAATCGCTCTGGAACTGAAATCGGAATGCTCACTGACATTTGCCCTATCTGAAAGTCTGATAAACGCTGTAAAAATGAATAAGTCCAAAAAAATAATTTTTTCAACTTTTTACAATTTTACCCCCGTGGGATATATATTCTACCCACACACATTTCGAACTCTCCTGGGGTACCCTCACACATAGTATTGCCTCATTTAGTGGATATTTTCACAAAAAAGTGAAATTTTCAAAAATCCAGAAAATTGGCTGAAAACGACTAAATATCAAGGACTCATTAGGCGAATCGCTCTGGAACTGAAATCGTATTGCTCACTGACATTTCCCCTATCTGAAAGTCTGATAAACGCCGGAAAAATGACTAAGTCCAAAAAAATAATTTTTCAACTTTTTTCAATTTTACCCCCGTGGGTTATATATTCTACCCACACACATTTGGAACTCTCCTGGGGTACCCTCACACATATTATTCCCTCATGTAGTGGATATTTTCACAAAACAGTGAAGTTTTCAAAAATCCAGAAAATTGGCTGAAAGCGTCTTAATATCAAAGACTCATTGGGCGAATCGCTCTGGAACTGAAATCGGAACGCTCACTGACATTTCCCCTATCTGAAAGTCTGATAAACGCCGGAAAAATGACTAAGTCCAAAAAAAAAAATTTTTCAACTTTTTTCAATTTTACCCCCGTGGGATATATATTCTACCCACACACATTTGGAACTCTCCTGGGGTACCCTCACACATATTATTCTCTCATTTAGTGGATATTTTCACAAAAAAGTGAAATTTTCAAAAATCCAGAAAATTGGTTGAAAACGAATAAATATCAAGGACTCATTGGGCGAATCGCTCTGGAACTGAAATCGCATTGCTCACTGACATTTCCCCTATCTTAAAGTCTGATAAACGCTGTAAAAATGACTAATTCCAAAAAAAAAATTTTTCAACTTTTTTCAATTTTACCCCCGTGGGATATATATTCTACACACACACATTTGGAACTCTCCTGGGGTACCCTCACACATATTATTCCCTCATGTAGTGGATATTTTCACAAAACAGTGAAGTTTTCAAAAATCCAGAAAATTGGCTGAAAGCGTCTTAATATCAAGGACTCATTGGGCGAATCGCTCTGGAACTGAAATCGGAACGCTCACTGACATTTGCCCTATCTGAAAATCTGATAAACGCCGGAAAAAATATTATTAAGTCCAAAAAAAAAATTTTTTCAACTTTTTTCAATTTTACCCCCGTGGAATATATATTCTACCCACACACATTTGGAACTCTCCTGGGGTACCCTCACACATATTATTCTCTCATTTAGTGGATATTTTCACAAAAAAGAGAAATTTTCAAAAATCCAAAATATTGGCTGAAAACGACTAAATATCAAGGACTCATTGGGCGAATCGCTCTGGAACTGAAATCGGAATGCTCACTGACATTTCCCCTATCTGAAAGTCTGATAAACGCCGGAAAAATTACTAAGTCCAAAAAAAAAAATTTTTCAACTTTTTTCAATTTTACCCCCGTGGGATATATATTCTACCCACACACATTTGGAACTCTCCTGGGGTACCCTCACACATATTATTCTCTCATTTAGTGGATATTTTCACAAAAAAGTGAAATTTTCAAAAATCCAGAAAATTGGCTGAAAACGACTAAATATCAAGGACTCATTGGGCGAATCGCTCTGGAACTGAAAACGGAACGCTCACTGACATTTCCCCTATCTGAAAGTCTGATAAACGCCGGAAAAATGACTAAGTCCAAAAAAAAAAATTTTTCAACTTTTTTCAATTTTACCCCCGTGGGATATATATTCTACCCACACACATTTGGAACTCTCCTGGGGTACCCTCACACATATTATTCTCTCATTTAGTGGATATTTTCACAAAAAAGTGAAATTTTCAAAAATCCAGAAAATTGGCTGAAAACGACTAAATATCAAGGACTCATTGGGCGAATCGCTCTGGAACTGAAATCGGAACGCTCACTGACATTTGCCCTATCTGAAAGGATGATAAACTCCGGAAAAATCACTAAGTCCAAAAAAAAATTTTCTTAACTTTTTTCAATTTTACCCCCGTGGGATATATATTCTACCCACACACATTTGGAACTCTCCTGGGGTACCCTCACACATATTATTCCCTCATTTAGTGGATATTTTCACAAAAAAGTGAAATTTTCAAAAATCCAGAAAATTGGCTGAAAACGACTAAATATCAAGGACTCATTGGGCGAATCGCTCTGGAGCTGAAATCGTATTGCTCACTGACATTTCCCTTATCTGAAAGTCTGATAAACACTGGAAAAATGACTAAGTCCAAAAAAAAAAATTTTTCAACTTTATTCAATTTTACCCCCGTGGGATATATATTCTACCCACACACATTTGGAACTCTCCTGGGGTACCCTCACACATATTATTCTCTCATTTAGTGGATATTTTCACAAAAAAGTTAAATTTTCAAAAATCTAGAAAATTGGCTGAAAGCGTCTTAATATCAAGGACTCATTGGGCGAATTGCTCTGGAACTGAAATTGGAACGCTCACTGACATTTGCCCTATCTGAAAGTCTGATAAACGCCGGAAAAAATATTAAGTCCAAAAAAAAAATTTTTTCAACTTTTTTCAATTTTACCCCCGTGGGATATATATTCTACCCACACACATTTGGAACTCTCCTGGGGTACCCTCACACATATTATTCTCTCATTTAGTGGATATTTTCACAAAAAAGTGAAATTTTCAAAAATCCAAAATATTGGCTGAAAACGACTTAATATCAAGGTCTCATTGGGTGAATCGCTCTGGAACTGAAATCGGAATGCTCACTGACATTTGCCATATCTGAAAGTCTGATAAACGCCGGAAAAATGACTAAGTCCAAAAAAAAAATTTTTTCAACTTTTTTCAATTTTACCCCCGTGGGATATATATTCTACCCACACACATTTGGAACTCTCCTGGGGTACCCTCACACATAATATTCCCTCATTTAGTGGATATTTTCACAAAAAAGAGAAATTTTTAAAAATCCAAAATATTGGCTGAAAACGACTAAATATCAAGGACTCATTGGGCGAATCGCTCTGGAACTGAAATCGTTTCGCTCACTGACATTTCCCCTCTCTGAAAGTCTGATAAACGCCGGAAAAATTACTAAGTCCAAAAAAAAAAATTTTTCAACTTTTTTCAATTTTACCCCCGTGGGATATATATTCTACCCACACACATTTGGAACTCTCCTGTGGTACCCTCACACATATTATTCTCTCATTTAGTGGATATTTTCACAAAAAAGAGAAATTTTCAAAAATCCAAAATATTGGCTGAAAACGACTAAATATCAAGGACTCATTGGGCGAATCGCTCTGGAACTGAAATCGGAATGCTCACTGACATTTCCCCTATCTGAAAGTCTGATAAACGCCGGAAAAATTACTAAGTCCAAAAAAAAAAATTTTTCAACTTTTTTCAATTTTACCCCCGTGGGATATATATTCTACCCACACACATTTGAACTCTCCTGGGGTACCCTCACACATATTATTCTCTCATTTAGTGGATATTTTCACAAAAAAGTGAAATTTTCAAAAATCCAGAAAATTGGCTGAAAACGACTAAATATCAAGGACTCATTGGGTGAATCGCTCTGGAACTGAAATCGGAACGCTCACTGACATTTGCCCTATCTGAAAGTCTGATAAACTCCGGAAAAATCACTAAGTCCAAAAAAAAATTTTCTTAAACTTTTTTCAATTTTACCCCCGTGGGATATATATTCTACCCACACACATTTGGAACTCTCCTGGGGTACCCTCACACATATTATTCCCTCATTTAGTGGATATTTTCACAAAAAAGTGAAATTTTCAAAAATCCAAAATATTGGCTGAAAACGACTTAATATCAAGGTCTCATTGGGTGAATCGCTCTGGAACTGAAATCGGAATGCTCACTGACATTTGCCATATCTGAAAGTCTGATAAACGCCGGAAAAATGACTAAGTCCAAAAAAAAAATTTTTTCAACTTTTTTCAATTTTACCCCCGTGGGATATATATTCTACCCACACACATTTGGAACTCTCCTGGGGTACCCTCACACATAATATTCCCTCATTTAGTGGATATTTTCACAAAAAAGAGAAATTTTTAAAAATCCAAAATATTGGCTGAAAACGACTAAATATCAAGGACTCATTGGGCGAATCGCTCTGGAACTGAAATCGTTTCGCTCACTGACATTTCCCCTCTCTGAAAGTCTGATAAACGCCGGAAAAATTACTAAGTCCAAAAAAAAATTTTTCAACTTTTTTCAATTTTACCCCCGTGGGATATATATTCTACCCACACACATTTGGAACTCTCCTCGGGTACCCTCACACATATTATTCTCTCATTTAGTGGATATTTTCACAAAAAAGAGAAATTTTCAAAAATCCAAAATATTGGCTGAAAACGACTAAATATCAAGGACTCATTGGGCGAATCGCTCTGGAACTGAAATCGGAATGCTCACTGACATTTCCCCTATCTGAAAGTCTGATAAACGCCGGAAAAATTACTAAGTCCAAAAAAAAAAATTTTTCAACTTTTTTCAATTTTACCCCCGTGGGATATATATTCTACCCACACACATTTGGAACTCTCCTGGGGTACCCTCACACATATTATTCTCTCATTTAGTGGATATTTTCACAAAAAAGTGAAATTTTCAAAAATCCAGAAAATTGGCTGAAAACGACTAAATATCAAGGACTCATTGGGCGAATCGCTCTGGAACTGAAATCGGAACGCTCACTGACATTTGCCCTATCTGAAAGTCTGATAAACTCCGGAAAAATCACTAAGTCCAAAAAAAAATTTTCTTAAACTTTTTTCAATTTTACCCCCGTGGGATATATATTCTACCCACACACATTTGGAACTCTCCTGGGGTACCCTCACACATATTATTCTCTCATTTAGTGGATATTTTCACAAAAAAGTGAAATTTTCAAAAATCCAGAAAATTGGCTGAAAACGACTAAATATCAAGGACTCATTGGGCGAATCGCTCTGGAACTGAAATCGGAACGCTCACTGACATTTGCCCTATCTGAAAGTCTGATAAACTCCGGAAAAATCACTAAGTCCAAAAAAAAATTTTCTTAAACTTTTTTCAATTTTACCCCCGTGGGATATATATTCTACCCACACACATTTGGAACTCTCCTGGGGTACCCTCACACATATTATTCCCTCATTTAGTGGATATTTTCACAAAAAAGTGAAATTTTCAAAAATCCAGAAAATTGGCTGAAAACGACTAAATATCAAGGACTCATTGGGCGAATCGCTCTGGAGCTGAAATCGTATTGCTCACTGACATTTCCCTTATCTGAAAGTCTGATAAACACTGGAAAAATGACTAAGTCCAAAAAAAAAAATTTTTCAACTTTATTCAATTTTACCCCCGTGGGATATATATTCTACCCACACACATTTGGAACTCTCCTGGGGTACCCTCACACATATTATTCTCTCATTTAGTGGATATTTTCACAAAAAAGTTAAATTTTCAAAAATCTAGAAAATTGGCTGAAAGCGTCTTAATATCAAGGACTCATTGGGCGAATTGCTCTGGAACTGAAATTGGAACGCTCACTGACATTTGCCCTATCTGAAAGTCTGATAAACGCCGGAAAAAATATTAAGTCCAAAAAAAAAATTTTTTCAACTTTTTTCAATTTTACCCCCGTGGGATATATATTCTACCCACACACATTTGGAACTCTCCTGGGGTAGCCTCACACATATTATTCCCTCATTTAGTGGATATTTTCACAAAAAAGTGAAATTTTCAAAAATCCAGAAAATTGGCTGAAAACGACTAAATATCAAGGACTCATTGGGCGAATCGCTCTGGAACTGAAATCGGAACGCTCACTGACATTTCCCCTATCTGAAAGTCTGATAAACGCCGGAAAAATGACTAAGTCCAAAAAAAAAATTTTTTCAACTTTTTTCAATTTTACCCCCGTGGGATATATATTCTACCCACACACATTTGGAACTCTCCTGGGGTACCCTCACACATATTATTCCCTCATTTAGTGGATATTTTCACAAAAAAGTGAAATTTTCAAAAATCCAAAATATTGGCTGAAAACGACTTAATATCAAGGTCTCATTGGGTGAATCGCTCTGGAACTGAAATCGGAATGCTCACTGACATTTGCCCTATCTGAAAGTCTGATAAACGCCGGAAAAATGACTAAGTCCAAAAAAAAAATTTTTTCAACTTTTTTCAATTTTACCCCCGTGGGATATATATTCTACCCACACACATTTGGAACTCTCCTGGGGTACCCTCACACATAATATTCTCTCATTTAGTGGATATTTTCACAAAAAAGAGAAATTTTCAAAAATCCAAAATATTGGCTGAAAACGACTAAATATCAAGGACTCATTGGGCGAATCGCTCTGGAACTGAAATCGGAACGCTCACTGACATTTCCCCTATCTGAAAGTCTGATAAACGCCGGAAAAATTACTAAGTCCAAAAAAAAAAATTTTTCAACTTTTTTCAATTTTACCCCCGTGGGATATATATTCTACCCACACACATTTGGAACTCTCCTGGGGTACCCTCACACATATTATTCTCTCATTTAGTGGATATTTTCACAAAAAAGTGAAATTTTCAAAAATCCAGAAAATTGGCTGAAAACGACTAAATATCAAGGACTCATTGGGCGAATCGCTCTGGAACTGAAATCGGAACGCTCACTGACATTTCCCCTATCTGAAAGTCTGATGAACGCCGTAAAAATGACTAAGTCCAAAAAAAAATTTTTTCAACTTTTTTAAATTTTACCCCCGTGGGATATATATTCTACCCACACACATTTGGAACTCTCCTGGGGTACCCTCACACATATTATTCTCTCATTTAGTGGATATTTTCACAAAAAAGTTAAATTTTCAAAAATCTAGAAAATTGTCTGAAAGCGTCTTAATATCAAGGACTCATTGGGCGAATTGCTCTGGAACTGAAATTGGAACGCTCACTGACATTTGCCCTATCTGAAAGTCTGATAAACGCCGGAAAAATGACTAATTCCAAGAAAAAAATTTTTTCAACTTTTTTCAATTTTACCCCCGTGGGATATATATTCTACCCACACACATTTGCAACTCTCCTGGGGTACCCTCACACATATTGTTCCCTCATTTAGTGGATATTTTCACAAAAAAGTGAAATTTTCAAAAATCCAGAAAATTGGCAGAAAACGACTAAATATCAAGGACTCATTGGGCGAATCGCTCTGGAACTGAAATCGGAACGCTCACTGACATTTCCCCTTTCTTAAAGTCTGATAAACGCCGGAAAAATTACTAAGTCAAAAAAAAAAATTTTTTCAACTTTTTTCAATTTTGCCCCGTGGGATATATATTCTACCCACACACATTTGGAACACTCCTGGGGTACCCTCACACATATTATTGCCTCATTTAGTGGATATTTTCACAATAAAGTGAAATTTTCAAAAATCCAGAAAATTGGCTGAAAATGACTAAATATCAAGGACTCATTGGGCGAATCGCTCTGGAACTGAAATTGGAACGCTCACTGACATTTGCCCTATCTGAAAGTCTGATAAACGCCGGAAAAATGACTAATTCCAAGAAAAAAAATTTTTCAACTTTTTTCAATTTTACCCCCGTGGGATATATATTCTACCCACACACATTTGGAACTCTCCTGGGGTACCCTCACACATATTATTCCCTCATTTAGTGGATATTTTCACAAAAAAGAGAAATTTTCAAAAATCCAAAATATTGGCTGAAAACGACTTAATATCAAGGACTCATTGGGCGAATCGCTCTGGAACTGAAATCGGAATGCTCACTGACATTTCCCCTATCTGAAAGTCTGATAAACGCCGGAAAAATTACTAAGTCCAAAAAAAAAAATTTTTCAACTTTTTTCAATTTTACCCCCGTGGGATATATATTCTACCCACACACATTTGAACTCTCCTGGGGTACCCTCACACATATTATTCTCTCATTTAGTGGATATTTTCACAAAAAAGTGAAATTTTCAAAAATCCAGAAAATTGGCTGAAAACGACTAAATATCAAGGACTCATTGGGTGAATCGCTCTGGAACTGAAATCGGAACGCTCACTGACATTTGCCCTATCTGAAAGTCTGATAAACTCCGGAAAAATCACTAAGTCCAAAAAAAAATTTTCTTAAACTTTTTTCAATTTTACCCCCGTGGGATATATATTCTACCCACACACATTTGGAACTCTCCTGGGGTACCCTCACACATATTATTCCCTCATTTAGTGGATATTTTCACAAAAAAGTGAAATTTTCAAAAATCCAAAATATTGGCTGAAAACGACTTAATATCAAGGTCTCATTGGGTGAATCGCTCTGGAACTGAAATCGGAATGCTCACTGACATTTGCCATATCTGAAAGTCTGATAAACGCCGGAAAAATGACTAAGTCCAAAAAAAAAATTTTTTCAACTTTTTTCAATTTTACCCCCGTGGGATATATATTCTACCCACACACATTTGGAACTCTCCTGGGGTACCCTCACACATAATATTCCCTCATTTAGTGGATATTTTCACAAAAAAGAGAAATTTTTAAAAATCCAAAATATTGGCTGAAAACGACTAAATATCAAGGACTCATTGGGCGAATCGCTCTGGAACTGAAATCGTTTCGCTCACTGACATTTCCCCTCTCTGAAAGTCTGATAAACGCCGGAAAAATTACTAAGTCCAAAAAAAAATTTTTCAACTTTTTTCAATTTTACCCCCGTGGGATATATATTCTACCCACACACATTTGGAACTCTCCTCGGGTACCCTCACACATATTATTCTCTCATTTAGTGGATATTTTCACAAAAAAGAGAAATTTTCAAAAATCCAAAATATTGGCTGAAAACGACTAAATATCAAGGACTCATTGGGCGAATCGCTCTGGAACTGAAATCGGAATGCTCACTGACATTTCCCCTATCTGAAAGTCTGATAAACGCCGGAAAAATTACTAAGTCCAAAAAAAAAAATTTTTCAACTTTTTTCAATTTTACCCCCGTGGGATATATATTCTACCCACACACATTTGGAACTCTCCTGGGGTACCCTCACACATATTATTCTCTCATTTAGTGGATATTTTCACAAAAAAGTGAAATTTTCAAAAATCCAGAAAATTGGCTGAAAACGACTAAATATCAAGGACTCATTGGGCGAATCGCTCTGGAACTGAAATCGGAACGCTCACTGACATTTGCCCTATCTGAAAGTCTGATAAACTCCGGAAAAATCACTAAGTCCAAAAAAAAATTTTCTTAAACTTTTTTCAATTTTACCCCCGTGGGATATATATTCTACCCACACACATTTGGAACTCTCCTGGGGTACCCTCACACATATTATTCCCTCATTTAGTGGATATTTTCACAAAAAAGTGAAATTTTCAAAAATCCAGAAAATTGGCTGAAAACGACTAAATATCAAGGACTCATTGGGCGAATCGCTCTGGAGCTGAAATCGTATTGCTCACTGACATTTCCCTTATCTGAAAGTCTGATAAACACTGGAAAAATGACTAAGTCCAAAAAAAAAAATTTTTCAACTTTATTCAATTTTACCCCCGTGGGATATATATTCTACCCACACACATTTGGAACTCTCCTGGGGTACCCTCACACATATTATTCTCTCATTTAGTGGATATTTTCACAAAAAAGTTAAATTTTCAAAAATCTAGAAAATTGGCTGAAAGCGTCTTAATATCAAGGACTCATTGGGCGAATTGCTCTGGAACTGAAATTGGAACGCTCACTGACATTTGCCCTATCTGAAAGTCTGATAAACGCCGGAAAAAATATTAAGTCCAAAAAAAAAATTTTTTCAACTTTTTTCAATTTTACCCCCGTGGGATATATATTCTACCCACACACATTTGGAACTCTCCTGGGGTAGCCTCACACATATTATTCCCTCATTTAGTGGATATTTTCACAAAAAAGTGAAATTTTCAAAAATCCAGAAAATTGGCTGAAAACGACTAAATATCAAGGACTCATTGGGCGAATCGCTCTGGAACTGAAATCGGAACGCTCACTGACATTTCCCCTATCTGAAAGTCTGATAAACGCCGGAAAAATGACTAAGTCCAAAAAAAAAATTTTTTCAACTTTTTTCAATTTTACCCCCGTGGGATATATATTCTACCCACACACATTTGGAACTCTCCTGGGGTACCCTCACACATATTATTCCCTCATTTAGTGGATATTTTCACAAAAAAGTGAAATTTTCAAAAATCCAAAATATTGGCTGAAAACGACTTAATATCAAGGTCTCATTGGGTGAATCGCTCTGGAACTGAAATCGGAATGCTCACTGACATTTGCCCTATCTGAAAGTCTGATAAACGCCGGAAAAATGACTAAGTCCAAAAAAAAAATTTTTTCAACTTTTTTCAATTTTACCCCCGTGGGATATATATTCTACCCACACACATTTGGAACTCTCCTGGGGTACCCTCACACATAATATTCTCTCATTTAGTGGATATTTTCACAAAAAAGAGAAATTTTCAAAAATCCAAAATATTGGCTGAAAACGACTAAATATCAAGGACTCATTGGGCGAATCGCTCTGGAACTGAAATCGGAACGCTCACTGACATTTCCCCTATCTGAAAGTCTGATAAACGCCGGAAAAATTACTAAGTCCAAAAAAAAAAATTTTTCAACTTTTTTCAATTTTACCCCCGTGGGATATATATTCTACCCACACACATTTGGAACTCTCCTGGGGTACCCTCACACATATTATTCTCTCATTTAGTGGATATTTTCACAAAAAAGTGAAATTTTCAAAAATCCAGAAAATTGGCTGAAAACGACTAAATATCAAGGACTCATTGGGCGAATCGCTCTGGAACTGAAATCGGAACGCTCACTGACATTTCCCCTATCTGAAAGTCTGATGAACGCCGTAAAAATGACTAAGTCCAAAAAAAAATTTTTTCAACTTTTTTAAATTTTACCCCCGTGGGATATATATTCTACCCACACACATTTGGAACTCTCCTGGGGTACCCTCACACATATTATTCTCTCATTTAGTGGATATTTTCACAAAAAAGTTAAATTTTCAAAAATCTAGAAAATTGTCTGAAAGCGTCTTAATATCAAGGACTCATTGGGCGAATTGCTCTGGAACTGAAATTGGAACGCTCACTGACATTTGCCCTATCTGAAAGTCTGATAAACGCCGGAAAAATGACTAATTCCAAGAAAAAAATTTTTTCAACTTTTTTCAATTTTACCCCCGTGGGATATATATTCTACCCACACACATTTGCAACTCTCCTGGGGTACCCTCACACATATTGTTCCCTCATTTAGTGGATATTTTCACAAAAAAGTGAAATTTTCAAAAATCCAGAAAATTGGCAGAAAACGACTAAATATCAAGGACTCATTGGGCGAATCGCTCTGGAACTGAAATCGGAACGCTCACTGACATTTCCCCTTTCTTAAAGTCTGATAAACGCCGGAAAAATTACTAAGTCAAAAAAAAAATTTTTTTCAACTTTTTTCAATTTTGCCCCGTGGGATATATATTCTACCCACACACATTTGGAACACTCCTGGGGTACCCTCACACATATTATTGCCTCATTTAGTGGATATTTTCACAATAAAGTGAAATTTTCAAAAATCCAGAAAATTGGCTGAAAATGACTAAATATCAAGGACTCATTGGGCGAATCGCTCTGGAACTGAAATTGGAACGCTCACTGACATTTGCCCTATCTGAAAGTCTGATAAACGCCGGAAAAATGACTAATTCCAAGAAAAAAAATTTTTCAACTTTTTTCAATTTTACCCCCGTGGGATATATATTCTACCCACACACATTTGGAACTCTCCTGGGGTACCCTCACACATATTATTCCCTCATTTAGTGGATATTTTCACAAAAAAGAGAAATTTTCAAAAATCCAAAATATTGGCTGAAAACGACTTAATATCAAGGACTCATTGGGCGAATCGCTCTGGAACTGAAATCGTATTGCTCACTGACATTTCCCCTATCTGAAAGTCTGATAAACGCTGGAAAAATGACTAAGTCCAAAAAAAAAAATTTTTCAACTTTTTTCAATTTTACCCCCGTTGGATATATATTCTACCCACACACATTTGGAACTCTCCTGGGGTACCCTCACACATATTATTCCCTCATTTAGTGGATATTTTCACAAAAAAGTGAAATTTTCAAAAATCCAAAATATTGGCTGAAAACGACTTAATATCAAGGTCTCATTGGGTGAATCGCTCTGGAACTGAAATCGGAATGCTCACTGACATTTGCCATATCTGAAAGTCTGATAAACGCCGGAAAAATGACTAAGTCCAAAAAAAAAATTTTTTCAACTTTTTTCAATTTTACCCCCGTGGGATATATATTCTACCCACACACATTTGGAACTCTCCTGGGGTACCCTCACACATATTATTCTCTCATTTAGTGGATATTTTCACAAAAAAGTGAAATTTTCAAAAATCCAGAAAATTGGCTGAAAACGACTAAATATCAAGGACTCATTGGGCGAATCGCTCTGGAACTGAAATCGGAACGCTCACTGACATTTCCCCTATCTGAAAGTCTGATGAACGCCGTAAAAATGACTAAGTCCAAAAAAAAATTTTTTCAACTTTTTTAAATTTTACCTCCGTGGGATATATATTCTACCCACACACATTTGGAACTCTCCTGGGGTACCCTCACACATATTATTCTCTCATTTAGTGGATATTTTCACAAAAAAGTTAAATTTTCAAAAATCTAGAAAATTGGCTGAAAGCGTCTTAATATCAAGGACTCATTGGGCGAATTGCTCTGGAACTGAAATTGGAACGCTCACTGACATTTGCCCTATCTGAAAGTCTGATAAACGCCGGAAAAATGACTAATTCCAAGAAAAAAATTTTTTCAACTTTTTTCAATTTTACCCCCGTGGGATATATATTCTACCCACACACATTTGCAACTCTCCTGGGGTACCCTCACACATATTATTCCCTCATTTAGTGGATATTTTCACAAAAAAGTGAAATTTTCAAAAATCCAGAAAATTGGCAGAAAACGACTAAATATCAAGGACTCATTGGGCGAATCGCTCTGGAACTGAAATCGGAACGCTCACTGACATTTCCCCTTTCTTAAAGTCTGATAAACGCCGGAAAAATTACTAAGTCAAAAAAAAAAATTTTTTCAACTTTTTTCAATTTTACCCCCGTGGGATATATATTCTACCCACACACATTTGGAACTCTCCTGGGGTACCCTCACACATATTATTCCCTCATTTAGTGGATATTTTCACAAAAAAGTGAAATTTTCAAAAATCCAAAATATTGGCTGAAAACGACTAAATATCAAGGACTCATTGGGCGAATCGCTCTGGAACTGAAATCGGAACGCTCACTGACATTTGCCCTATCTGAAAGTCTGATAAACTCCAGAAAAATCACTAAGTCCAAAAAAAAATTTTCTTAAACTTTTTTCAATTTTACCCCCGTGGGATATATATTCTACCCACACACATTTGGAACTCTCCTGGGGTACCCTCACACATATTATTCCCTCATTTAGTGGATATTTTCACAAAAAAGTGAAATTTTCAAAAATCCAGAAAATTGGCTGAAAACGACTAAATATCAAGGACTCATTGGGCGAATCGCTCTGGAGCTGAAATCGTATTGCTCACTGACATTTCCCTTATCTGAAAGTCTGATAAACACTGGAAAAATGACTAAGTCCAAAAAAAAAAATTTTTCACCTTTATTCAATTTTACCCCCGTGGGATATATATTCTACCCACACACATTTGGAACTCTCCTGGGGTACCCTCACACATATTATTCTCTCATTTAGTGGATATTTTCACAAAAAAGTTAAATTTTCAAAAATCTAGAAAATTGGCTGAAAGCGTCTTAATATCAAGGACTCATTGGGCGAATTGCTCTGGAACTGAAATTGGAACGCTCACTGACATTTGCCCTATCTGAAAGTCTGATAAACGCCGGAAAAAATATTAAGTCCAAAAAAAAAATTTTTTCAACTTTTTTCAATTTTACCCCCGTGGGATATATATTCTACCCACACACATTTGGAACTCTCCTGGGGTAGCCTCACACATATTATTCCCTCATTTAGTGGATATTTTCACAAAAAAGTGAAATTTTCAAAAATCCAGAAAATTGGCTGAAAACGACTAAATATCAAGGACTCATTGGGCGAATCGCTCTGGAACTGAAATCGGAACGCTCACTGACATTTCCCCTATCTGAAAGTCTGATAAACGCCGGAAAAATGACTAAGTCCAAAAAAAAAATTTTTTCAACTTTTTTCAATTTTACCCCCGTGGGATATATATTCTACCCACACACATTTGGAACTCTCCTGGGGTACCCTCACACATATTATTCCCTCATTTAGTGGATATTTTCACAAAAAAGTGAAATTTTCAAAAATCCAAAATATTGGCTGAAAACGACTTAATATCAAGGTCTCATTGGGTGAATCGCTCTGGAACTGAAATCGGAATGCTCACTGACATTTGCCCTATCTGAAAGTCTGATAAACGCCGGAAAAATGACTAAGTCCAAAAAAAAAATTTTTTCAACTTTTTTCAATTTTACCCCCGTGGGATATATATTCTACCCACACACATTTGGAACTCTCCTGGGGTACCCTCACACATAATATTCTCTCATTTAGTGGATATTTTCACAAAAAAGAGAAATTTTCAAAAATCCAAAATATTGGCTGAAAACGACTAAATATCAAGGACTCATTGGGCGAATCGCTCTGGAACTGAAATCGGAACGCTCACTGACATTTCCCCTATCTGAAAGTCTGATAAACGCCGGAAAAATTACTAAGTCCAAAAAAAAAAATTTTTCAACTTTTTTCAATTTTACCCCCGTGGGATATATATTCTACCCACACACATTTGGAACTCTCCTGGGGTACCCTCACACATATTATTCTCTCATTTAGTGGATATTTTCACAAAAAAGTGAAATTTTCAAAAATCCAGAAAATTGGCTGAAAACGACTAAATATCAAGGACTCATTGGGCGAATCGCTCTGGAACTGAAATCGGAACGCTCACTGACATTTCCCCTATCTGAAAGTCTGATGAACGCCGTAAAAATGACTAAGTCCAAAAAAAAATTTTTTCAACTTTTTTAAATTTTACCCCCGTGGGATATATATTCTACCCACACACATTTGGAACTCTCCTGGGGTACCCTCACACATATTATTCTCTCATTTAGTGGATATTTTCACAAAAAAGTTAAATTTTCAAAAATCTAGAAAATTGTCTGAAAGCGTCTTAATATCAAGGACTCATTGGGCGAATTGCTCTGGAACTGAAATTGGAACGCTCACTGACATTTCCCCTATCTGAAAGTCTGATAAACGCCGGAAAAATGACTAAGTCCAAAAAAAAAAATTTTTCAACTTTTTTCAATTTTACCCCCGTTGGATATATATTCTACCCACACACATTTGGAACTCTCCTGGGGTACCCTCACACATATTATTCCCTCATTTAGTGGATATTTTCACAAAAAAGTGAAATTTTCAAAAATCCAGAAAATTGGCTGAAAACGACTAAATATCAAGGACTCGTTGGGCGAATCGCTCTGGAACTGAAATCGGAACGCTCACTGACATCTGCCCTATCTGAAAGTCTGATAAACGCCAGAAAAATGACTAAGTCCAAAAAAAAAAATTTTTCAACTTTATTCAATTTTACCCCCGTGGGATATATATTCTACCCACACACATTTGGAACTCTCCTGGGGTACCCTCACACATATTATTCCCTCATTTAGTGGATATTTTCACTAAAAAGTGAAATTTTCAAAAATCCAGAAAATTGGCTGAAAGCGTCTTAATATCAAGGACTCATTGGGCGAATCGCTCTGGAACTGAAATTGGAACGCTCACTGACATTTGCACTATCTGAAAGTCTGATAAACGCCGGAAAAATGACTAATTCCAAGAAAAAAAATTTTTCAACTTTTTTCAATTTTACCCCCGTGGGATATATATTCTACCCACACACATTTGGAACTCTCCTGGGGTACCCTCACACATATTATTCCCTCATTTAGTGGATATTTTCACAAAAAAGAGAAATTTTCAAAAATCCAAAATATTGGCTGAAAACGACTTAATATCAAGGACTCATTGGGCGAATCGCTCTGGAACTGAAATCGTATTGCTCACTGACATTTCCCCTATCTGAAAGTCTGATAAACGCTGGAAAAATGACTAAGTCCAAAAAAAAAAATTTTTCAACTTTTTTCAATTTTACCCCCGTTGGATATATATTCTACCCACACACATTTGGAACTCTCCTGGGGTACCCTCACACATATTATTCCCTCATTTAATGGATATTTTCACAAAAAAGTGAAATTTTCAAAAATCCAGAAAATTGGCTGAAAACGACTAAATATCAAGGACTCATTGGGCGAATTGCTCTGGAACTGAAATCGGAACGCTCACTGACATTTCCCCTATGTGAAAGTCTGATAAACGCCGGAAAAATGACTAAACCCAAAAAAAAAATGTTTTCAACTTTTTTCAATTTTACCCCCGTGGGATATATGTAACGGGTCTGGGCGGCGGAACCTCTGAGCTACTATACAAGGGGGCGGTCCTTGTAAGGGAGCGGGTGGCCACCAGGGTAGACGGGCAGGCAGTCACAGCAGGTGACCGGGACAGTCTCTGAATGAACGGACAGGAGGTCACGGCAAGTGACCGGGGCAGTCTCTGGATGAACGGGCAGGAGATCACGGCAAGTGACCGGGGCAGTCTCTGGATGAACGGGCAGGAGGTCACGGCAAGTGACCGGGGCAGTCTCTGGGTAAAGGATTGGTACGACCAGTGGCGGCAGATGATAGACGTGAGCTCCCAGGTGAGCAGGCGAGAGTCTCTGGATAAACGGGTGATCAAAGCATGTGATGGCGGAGCCTCCAGGAAGACCAACAGACAGGTAGCAGATGAGCGCTCCCAGGTGAGCGGGCAGGAGTCTCTGGACAGGCGGGTGGTCACAGCACGTGAGGCAGAGCCTCCTGGTAGGCTAGCAGACAGGCAGCAGATGAGCGCTCCCAGGTGAGCGGGCAAGCTGGTCCTTAGACAGACTGACAGGAGTTGGAAGGCAGACCGTCGGACCTCAGGCAAGCAGGCAGGTAGAAGATGTGCGCTCCCAACTTTTTTCAATTTTAACCCTGTGGGATATATATTCTACCCACACACATTTGGAACTCTCCTGGGGTACCCTCACACATATTATTCCATCATTTAGTGGATATTTTCACAAAAAAGTGAAATTTTCAAAAATTCTGAAAATTTCCTGAAAACGACGAAATATCAAGGACTCATTGGGCGAATCGCTCTGGAACTGAAACCGGAACGCTCACTGACATTTCCCCTATCTGAAAGTCTGATAAACGCCGGAAAAATGACTAAGTACAAAAAAAAAAATTTTTTAAACTTTTTTCAATTTTAACCCTGTGGGATATATATTCTACCCACACTCATTTGGAACTCTCCCGAGGTACCCTCACACATATTATTCCCTCATTTAGTTAATATTTTCACAAAAAAGTGACATTTTCAAAAATTCTGAAAATTGACTGAAAACGACGAAATATCAAGGACTCATTGGGCGAATCGCTCTGGAACTGAAATCGGAACGCTCACTGACATTTGCCCTATCTGAAAGTCTGATAAACGCCGGAAAAATGACTAAGTCCAAAAAAAAATTTTTTTAAACTTTTTTCAATTTTACCCCCGTGGGATATATATTCTACCCACACACATTTGGAACTCTCCTGGGGTACCCTCACACATATTATTCCCTCATTTAGTGGATATTTTCACAAAATAGTGAAATTTTTAAAAATTCAGAAAATTGCCTGAAAACGACGAAATATCAAGGACTCATTGGGCGAATCGCTCTGGAACTGAAATCGGAACGCTCACTGACATTTGCCCTATCTTAAAGTCTGATAAACGCCGGAAAAATGACTAAGTCCAAAAAAAAAATTTTTTAAACTTTTTTCAATTTTAACCATGTGGGATATATATTCTACCCACACACATTTGGAACTCTCCTGGGGTACCCTCACACATATTATTCCCTCATTTAGTTAATATTTTCACAAAAAAGTGACATTTTCAAAAATTCTGAAAATTGACTGAAAACGACGAAATATCAAGGACTCATTGGGCGAATCGCTCTGGAACTGAAATCGGAACGCTCACTGACATTTACCCTATCTGAAAGGCTGATAAACGCCGGAAAAAAGACTAAGTTCAAAAAAAAAATTTTTTCAACTTTTTTCAATTTTACCCCCGTAGGATATATATTCTACCCACACACATTTGGAACTCTCCTGGGGTACCCTCACACATATTATTCCCTCATTTAGTGGATATTTTCACAAAAAAGTGAAATTTTCAAAAATTCTGAAAATTGACTGAAAACGACGAAATATCAAGGACTCATTGGGCGAATCGCTCTGGAACTGAAATCGGAACGCTCACTGACATTTGCCCTATCTGAAAGGCTGATAAACGCCGGAAAAAAGACTAAGTTCAAAAAAAAAATTTTTTCAACTTTTTTCAATTTTACCCCCGTAGGATATATATTCTACCCACACACATTTGGAACTCTCCTGGGGTACCCTCACACATATTATTCCCTCATTTAGTGGATATTTTCACAAAAAAGTGAAATTTTCAAAAATTCTGAAAATTGACTGAAAACGAAGAAATATCAAGGACTCTTTGGGCGAATCGCTCTGGAACTGAAATCGGAACGCTCACTGACATTTCCCCTATCTGAAAGTCTGATAAACGCCGGAAAAATGACTAAGTACAAAAAAAAATTTTTTTAAACTTTTTTCAATTTTAACCCTGTGGGATATATATTCTACCCACACACATTTGGAAGTCTCCTGGGGTACCCTCACACATATTATTCCCTCATTTAGTGGATATTTTCACAAAAAAGTAACATTTTCAAAAATCCAGAAAATTGGCTGAAAACGACTAAATATCAAGGACTCATTGGGCGAATCGCTCTGGAACTGAAATCGGAACGCTCACTGACATTTCCCCTATCTGAAAGTCTGATAAACGCTGGAAAAATGACTAAGTCCAAAAAAAATATTTTTTCAACTGTTTTCAATTTTACCCCCCGTCTGATATATATTCTACCCACACACATTTGGAACTCTCCTGGGGTACCCTCACACATATTATTCCCTCATTTAATGGATATTTTCACAAAAAAGTGAAATTTTCAAAAATCCAGAAAATTGGCTGAAAACGACTAAATATCAAGGACTCATTGGGCGAATCGCTCTGGAACTGAAATCGGAACGCTCACTGACATTTCCCCTATCTGAAAGTCTGATAAACGCTGGAAAAATGACTAAGTCCAAAAAAAATATTTTTTCAACTGTTTTCAATTTTACCCCCCGTCTGATATATATTCTACCCACACACATTTGGAACTCTCCTGGGGTACCCTCACACATATTATTCCCTCATTTAATGGATATTTTCACAAAAAAGTGAAATTTTCAAAAATCCAGAAAATTGGCTGAAAACGACTAAATATCAAGGACTCATTGGGCGAATTGCTCTGGAACTGAAATCGGAACGCTCACTGACATTTCCCCTATGTGAAAGTCTGATAAACGCCGGAAAAATGACTAAACCCAAAAAAAAAATGTTTTCAACTTTTTTCAATTTTACCCCCTTGGGTTATATGTAACGGGTCTGGGCGGCGGAACCTCTGAGCTACTATACAAGGGGGCGGTCCTTGTAAGGGAGCGGGTGGCCACCAGGGTAGACGGGCAGGCAGTCACAGCAGGTGACCGGGACAGTCTCTGAATGAACGGACAGGAGGTCACGGCAAGTGACCGGGGCAGTCTCTGGATGAACGGGCAGGAGATCACGGCAAGTGACCGGGGCAGTCTCTGGATGAACGGGCAGGAGGTCACGGCAAGTGACCGGGGCAGTCTCTGGGTAAAGGATTGGTACGACCAGTGGCGGCAGATGATAGACGTGAGCTCCCAGGTGAGCAGGCGAGAGTCTCTGGATAAACGGGTGATCAAAGCATGTGACGGCGGAGCCTCCAGGAAGACCAACAGACAGGTAGCAGATGAGCGCTCCCAGGTGAGCGGGCAGGAGTCTCTGGACAGGCGGGTGGTCACAGCACGTGAGGCAGAGCCTCCTGGTAGGCTAGCAGACAGGCAGCAGATGAGCGCTCCCAGGTGAGCGGGCAAGCTGGTCCTTAGACAGACTGACAGGAGTTGGAAGGCAGACCGTCGGACCTCAGGCAAGCAGGCAGGTAGAAGATGTGCGCTCCCAACTTTTTTCAATTTTAACCCTGTGGGATATATATTCTACCCACACACATTTGGAACTCTCCTGGGGTACCCTCACACATATTATTCCATCATTTAGTGGATATTTTCACAAAAAAGTGAAATTTTCAAAAATTCTGAAAATTTCCTGAAAACGACGAAATATCAAGGACTCATTGGGCGAATCGCTCTGGAACTGAAACCGGAACGCTCACTGACATTTCCCCTATCTGAAAGTCTGATAAACGCCGGAAAAATGACTAAGTACAAAAAAAAAAATTTTTTAAACTTTTTTCAATTTTAACCCTGTGGGATATATATTCTACCCACACTCATTTGGAACTCTCCCGAGGTACCCTCACACATATTATTCCCTCATTTAGTTAATATTTTCACAAAAAAGTGACATTTTCAAAAATTCTGAAAATTGACTGAAAACGACGAAATATCAAGGACTCATTGGGCGAATCGCTCTGGAACTGAAATCGGAACGCTCACTGACATTTGCCCTATCTGAAAGTCTGATAAACGCCGGAAAAATGACTAAGTCCAAAAAAAAATTTTTTTAAACTTTTTTCAATTTTACCCCCGAGGGATATATATTCTACCCACACACATTTGGAACTCTCCTGGGGTACCCTCACACATATTATTCCCTCATTTAGTGGATATTTTCACAAAAAAGTGAAATTTTTAAAAATTCAGAAAATTGCCTGAAAACGAGGAAATATCAAGGACTCATTGGGCGAATCGCTCTGGAACTGAAATCGGAACGCTCACTGACATTTGCCCTATCTTAAAGTCTGATAAACGCCGGAAAAATGACTAAGTCCAAAAAAAAAATTTTTTAAACTTTTTTCAATTTTAACCATGTGGGATATATATTCTACCCACACACATTTGGAACTCTCCTGGGGTACCCTCACACATATTATTCCCTCATTTAGTTAATATTTTCACAAAAAAGTGACATTTTCAAAAATTCTGAAAATTGACTGAAAACGACGAAATATCAAGGACTCATTGGGCGAATCGCTCTGGAACTGAAATCGGAACGCTCACTGACATTTGCCCTATCTGAAAGGCTGATAAACGCCGGAAAAAAGACTAAGTTCAAAAAAAAAATTTTTTCAACTTTTTTCAATTTTACCCCCGTAGGATATATATTCTACCCACACACATTTGGAACTCTCCTGGGGTACCCTCACACATATTATTCCCTCATTTAGTGGATATTTTCACAAAAAAGTGAAATTTTCAAAAATTCTGAAAATTGACTGAAAACGAAGAAATATCAAGGACTCTTTGGGCGAATCGCTCTGGAACTGAAATCGGAACGCTCACTGACATTTCCCGTATCTGAAAGTCTGATAAACGCCGGAAAAATGACTAAGTACAAAAAAAAATTTTTTTAAACTTTTTTCAATTTTAACCCTGTGGGATATATATTCTACCCACACACATTTGGAACTCTCCTGGGGTACCCTCACACATATTATTCCCTCATTTAATGGATATTTTCACAAAAAAGTGAAATTTTCAAAAATCCAGAAAATTGGCTGAAAACGACTAAATATCAAGGACTCATTGGGCGAATTGCTCTGGAACTGAAATCGGAACGCTCACTGACATTTCCCCTATGTGAAAGTCTGATAAACGCCGGAAAAATGACTAAACCCCAAAAAAAAATGTTTTCAACTTTTTTCAATTTTACCCCCGTGGGATATATGTAACGGGTCTGGGCGGCGGAACCTCTGAGCTACTATACAAGGGGGCGGTCCTTGTAAGGGAGCGGGTGGCCACCAGGGTAGACGGGCAGGCAGACACAGCAGGTGACCGGGACAGTCTCTGAATGAACGGACAGGAGGTCACGGCAAGTGACCGGGGCAGTCTCTGGATGAACGGGCAGGAGATCACGGCAAGTGACCGGGGCAGTCTCTGGATGAACGGGCAGGAGGTCACGGCAAGTGACCGGGGCAGTCTCTGGGTAAAGGATTGGTACGACCAGTGGCGGCAGATGATAGACGTGAGCTCCCAGGTGAGCAGGCGAGAGTCTCTGGATAAACGGGTGATCAAAGCATGTGACGGCGGAGCCTCCAGGAAGACCAACAGACAGGTAGCAGATGAGCGCTCCCAGGTGAGCGGGCAGGAGTCTCTGGACAGGCGGGTGGTCACAGCACGTGAGGCAGAGCCTCCTGGTAGGCTAGCAGACAGGCAGCAGATGAGCGCTCCCAGGTGAGCGGGCAAGCTGGTCCTTAGACAGACTGACAGGAGTTGGAAGGCAGACCGTCGGACCTCAGGCAAGCAGGCAGGTAGAAGATGTGCGCTCCCAACTTTTTTCAATTTTAACCCTGTGGGATATATATTCTACCCACACACATTTGGAACTCTCCTGGGGTACCCTCACACATATTATTCCATCATTTAGTGGATATTTTCACAAAAAAGTGAAATTTTCAAAAATTCTGAAAATTTCCTGAAAACGACGAAATATCAAGGACTCATTGGGCGAATCGCTCTGGAACTGAAACCGGAACGCTCACTGACATTTCCCCTATCTGAAAGTCTGATAAACGCCGGAAAAATGACTAAGTACAAAAAAAAAAATTTTTTAAACTTTTTTCAATTTTAACCATGTGGGATATATATTCTACCCACACGCATTTGGAACTCTCCTGGGGTACCCTCACACATATTATTCCCTCATTTAATGGATATTTTCACAAAAAAGTGAAATTTTCAAAAATCCAGAAAATTGGCTGAAAACGACTAAATATCAAGGACTCATTGGGCGAATTGCTCTGGAACTGAAATCGCAACGCTCACTGACATTTCCCCTATGTGAAAGTCTGATAAACGCCGGAAAAATGACTAAACCCAAAAAAAAAATGTTTTCAACTTTTTTCAATTTTACCCCCGTGGGATATATGTAACGGGTCTGGGCGGCGGAACCTCTGAGCTACTATACAAGGGGGCGGTCCTTGTAAGGGAGCGGGTGGCCACCAGGGTAGACAGGCAGGCAGACACAGCAGGTGACCGGGACAGTCTCTGAATGAACGGACAGGAGGTCACGGCAAGTGACCGGGGCAGTCTCTGGATGAACGGGCAGGAGATCACGGCAAGTGACTGGGGCAGTCTCTGGATGAACGGGCAGGAGGTCACGGCAAGTGACCGGGGCAGTCTCTGGGTAAAGGATTGGTACGACCAGTGGCGGCAGATGATAGACGTGAGCTCCCAGGTGAGCAGGCGAGAGTCTCTGGATAAACGGGTGATCAAAGCATGTGACGGCGGAGCCTCCAGGAAGACCAACAGACAGGTAGCAGATGAGCGCTCCCAGGTGAGCGGGCAGGAGTCTCTGGACAGGCGGGTGGTCACAGCACGTGAGGCAGAGCCTCCTGGTAGGCTAGCAGACAGGCAGCAGATGAGCGCTCCCAGGTGAGCGGGCAAGCTGGTCCTTAGACAGACTGACAGGAGTTGGAAGGCAGACCGTCGGACCTCAGGCAAGCAGGCAGGTAGAAGATGTGCGCTCCCAACTTTTTTCAATTTTAACCCTGTGGGATATATATTCTACCCACACACATTTGGAACTCTCCTGGGGTACCCTCACACATATTATTCCATCATTTAGTGGATATTTTCACAAAAAAGTGAAATTTTCAAAAATTCTGAAAGTTGACTGAAAACGACGAAATATCAAGGACTCATTGGGCGAATCGCTCTGGAACTGAAATCGGAACGCTCACTGACATTTGCCCTATCTGAAAGTCTGATAAACGCCGGAAAAATGACTAAGTCCAAAAAAAAAATTTTTTAAACTTTTTTCAATTTTAACCATGTGGGATATATATTCTACCCACACACATTTGGAACTCTCCTGGGGTACCCTCACACATATTATTCCCTCATTTAGTTAATATTTTCACAAAAAAGTGACATTTTCAAAAATTCTGAAAATTGACTGAAAACGACGAAATATCAAGGACTCATTGGGCGAATCGCTCTGGAACTGAAATCGGAACGCTCACTGACATTTGCCCTATCTGAAAGGCTGATAAACGCCGGAAAAAAGACTAAGTTGAAAAAAAAATTTTTTTCAACTTTTTTCAATTTTACCCCCGTAGGATATATATTCTACCCACACACATTTGGAACTCTCCTGGGGTACCCTCACACATATTATTCCCTCATTTAGTGGATATTTTCACAAAAAAGTGAAATTTTCAAAAATTCTGAAAATTGACTGAAAACGAAGAAATATCAAGGACTCTTTGGGCGAATCGCTCTGGAACTGAAATCGGAACGCTCACTGACATTTCCCCTATCTGAAAGTCTGATAAACGCGGAAAAATGACTAAGTACAAAAAAAAATTTTTTTAAACTTTTTTCAATTTTAACCCTGTGGGATATATATTCTACCCACACACATTTGGAACTCTCCTGGGGTACCCTCACACATATTATTCCCTCATTTAGTGGATATTTTCACAAAAAAGTAACATTTTCAAAAATCCAGAAAATTGGCTGAAAACGACTAAATATCAAGGACTCATTGGGCGAATCGCTCTGGAACTGAAATCGGAACGCTCACTGACATTTCCCCTATCTGAAAGTCTGATAAACGCTGGAAAAATGACTAAGTCCAAAAAAAATATTTTTTCAACTCTTTTCAATTTTACCCCCCGTCTGATATATATTCTACCCACACACATTTGGAACTCTCCTGGGGTACCCTCACACATATTATTCCCTCATTTAATGGATATTTTCACAAAAAAGTGAAATTTTCAAAAATCCAGAAAATTGGCTGAAAACGACTAAATATCAAGGACTCATTGGGCGAATTGCTCTGGAACTGAAATCGGAACGCTCACTGACATTTCCCCTATGTGAAAGTCTGATAAACGCCGGAAAAATGACTAAACCCAAAAAAAAAATGTTTTCAACTTTTTTCAATTTTACCCCCGTGGGATATATGTAACGGGTCTGGGCGGCGGAACCTCTGAGCTACTATACAAGGGGGCGGTCCTTGTAAGGGAGCGGGTGGCCACCAGGGTAGACGGGCAGGCAGTCACAGCAGGTGACCGGGACAGTCTCTGAATGAACGGACAGGAGGTCACGGCAAGTGACCGGGGCAGTCTCTGGATGAACGGGCAGGAGATCACGGCAAGTGACCGGGGCAGTCTCTGGATGAACGGGCAGGAGGTCACGGCAAGTGACCGGGGCAGTCTCTGGGTAAAGGATTGGTACGACCAGTGGCGGCAGATGATAGACGTGAGCTCCCAGGTGAGCAGGCGAGAGTCTCTGGATAAACGGGTGATCAAAGCATGTGACTGCGGAGCCTCCAGGAAGACCAACAGACAGGTAGCAGATGAGCGCTCCCAGGTGAGCGGGCAGGAGTCTCTGGACAGGCGGGTGGTCACAGCACGTGAGGCAGAGCCTCCTGGTAGGCTAGCAGACAGGCAGCAGATGAGCGCTCCCAGGTGAGCGGGCAAGCTGGTCCTTAGACAGACTGACAGGAGTTGGAAGGCAGACCGTCGGACCTCAGGCAAGCAGGCAGGTAGAAGATGTGCGCTCCCAACTTTTTTCAATTTTAACCCTGTGGGATATATATTCTACCCACA
The DNA here is from genome assembly GCF_046119375.1 of Phyllobates terribilis. Lineage (NCBI taxonomy): Eukaryota > Metazoa > Chordata > Amphibia > Anura > Dendrobatidae > Phyllobates > Phyllobates terribilis. The sequence goes on along the minus strand of NW_027362781.1, from coordinate 9,549,471 downwards.
CACATTTGGAACTCTCCTGGGGTACCCTCACACATATTATTCCATCATTTAGTGGATATTTTCACAAAAAAGTGAAATTTTCAAAAATTCTGAAAATTTCCTGAAAACGACGAAATATCAAGGACTCATTGGGCGAATCGCTCTGGAACTGAAACCGGAACGCTCACTGACATTTCCCCTATCTGAAAGTCTGATAAACGCCGGAAAAATGACTAAGTACAAAAAAAAAAATTTTTTAAACTTTTTTCAATTTTAACCCTGTGGGATATATATTCTACCCACACTCATTTGGAACTCTCCCGAGGTACCCTCACACATATTATTCCCTCATTTAGTTAATATTTTCACAAAAAAGTGACATTTTCAAAAATTCTGAAAATTGACTGAAAACGACGAAATATCAAGGACTCATTGGGCGAATCGCTCTGGAACTGAAATCGGAACGCTCACTGACATTTGCCCTATCTGAAAGTCTGATAAACGCCGGAAAAATGACTAAGTCCAAAAAAAAATTTTTTTAAACTTTTTTCAATTTTACCCCCGTGGGATATATATTCTACCCACACACATTTGGAACTCTCCTGGGGTACCCTCACACATATTATTCCCTCATTTAGTGGATATTTTCACAAAAAAGTGACATTTTCAAAAATTCTGAAAATTTCCTGAAAACGACGAAATATCAAGGACTCATTGGGCGAATCGCTCTGGAACTGAAATCGGAACGCTCACTGACATGTCCCCTATCTGAAAGTCTGATAAACGCCGGAAAAATGACTAAGTACAAAAAAAAATTTTTTAAACTTTTTTCAATTTTAACCCTGTGGGATATATATTCTACCCACACACATTTGGAACTCTCCCGAGGTACCCTCACACATATTATTCCCTCATTTAGTTAATATTTTCACAAAGAAGTGACATTTTCAAAAATTCTGAAAATTGACTGAAAACGACGAAATATCAAGGACTCATTGGGCGAATTGCTCTGGAACTGAAATCGGAACGCTCACTGACATTTGCCCTATCTGAAAGTCTGATAAACGCCGGAAAAATTACTAAGTCCAAAAAAAAAATTTTTTAAACTTTTTTCAATTTTACCCCCGTGGGATATATATTCTACCCACACACATTTGGAACTCTCCTGGGGTACCCTCACACATATTATTCCCTCATTTAGTGGATATTTTCACAAAAAAGTGAAATTTTCAAAAATTCTGAAAATTGCCTGAAAACGACGAAATATCAAGGACTCATTGGGCGAATCGCTTTGGAACTGAAATCGGAACAATCACTGACATTTGCCCTATCTGAAAGTCTGATAAACGCCGGAAAAATGACAAGTACAAAAAAAAAATTTTTTCAACTTTTTTCAATTTTACCCCCGTGGGATATATATTCTACCCACACACATTTGGAACTCTCCTGGGGTACCCTCACACATATTATTCCCTCATTTAGTGGATATTTTCACAAAAAAGTGAAATTTTCAAAAATTCTGAAAATTTCCTGAAAACGACGAAATATCAAGGACTCATCCGCCGAATCGCTCTTGAACTGAAATGGGAACGCTCACTGACATTTCCCCTATCTGAATGTCTGATAAACGCCGAAAAAAAGACCTAAGTCCAAAAAAAAATTTTTTCAACTTTTTTCAATTTTACCCCCGTGGGATATATATTCTACTCACACACATTTGGAACTCTCCTGGGGTACCCTCACACATATTATTCCCTCATTTAGTGGATATTTTCACAAAAAAGTGAAATTTTCAAAAATTCTGAAAATTGACTGAAAACGAAGAAATATCAAGGACTCTTTGGGCGAATCGCTCTGGAACTGAAATCGGAACGCTCACTGACATTTCCCCTATCTGAAAGTCTGATAAACGCCGGAAAAATGACTAAGTACAAAAAAAAATTTTTTTAAACTTTTTTCAATTTTAACCCTGTGGGATATATATTCTACCCACACACATTTGGAAGTCTCCTGGGGTACCCTCACACATATTATTCCCTCATTTAGTGGATATTTTCACAAAAAAGTAACATTTTCAAAAATCCAGAAAATTGGCTGAAAACGACTAAATATCAAGGACTCATTGGGCGAATCGCTCTGGAACTGAAATCGGAACGCTCACTGACATTTCCCCTATCTGAAAGTCTGATAAACGCCGGAAAAATGACTAATTCCAAGAAAAAAAATTTTTCAACTTTTTTCAATTTTACCCCCGTGGGATATATATTCTACCCACACACATTTGGAACTCTCCTGGGGTACCCTCACACATATTATTCCCTCATTTAGTGGATATTTTCACAAAAAAGAGAAATTTTCAAAAATCCAAAATATTGGCTGAAAACGACTTAATATCAAGGACTCATTGGGCGAATCGCTCTGGAACTGAAATCGTATTGCTCACTGACATTTCCCCTATCTGAAAGTCTGATAAACGCTGGAAAAATGACTAAGTCCAAAAAAAAAAATTTTTCAACTTTTTTCAATTTTACCCCCGTTGGATATATATTCTACCCACACACATTTGGAACTCTCCTGGGGTACCCTCACACATATTATTCCCTCATTTAGTGGATATTTTCACAAAAAAGTGAAATTTTCAAAAATCCAAAATATTGGCTGAAAACGACTTAATATCAAGGTCTCATTGGGTGAATCGCTCTGGAACTGAAATCGGAACGCTCACTGACATTTCCCCTATCTGAAAGTCTGATAAACGCTGGAAAAATGACTAAGTCCAAAAAAAATATTTTTTCAACTGTTTTCAATTTTACCCCCCGTCTGATATATATTCTACCCACACACATTTGGAACTCTCCTGGGGTACCCTCACACATATTATTCCCTCATTTAATGGATATTTTCACAAAAAAGTGAAATTTTCAAAAATCCAGAAAATTGGCTGAAAACGACTAAATATCAAGGACTCATTGGGCGAATTGCTCTGGAACTGAAATCGGAACGCTCACTGACATTTCCCCTATGTGAAAGTCTGATAAACGCCGGAAAAATGACTAAACCCAAAAAAAAAATGTTTTCAACTTTTTTCAATTTTACCCCCGTGGGATATATGTAACGGGTCTGGGCGGCGGAACCTCTGAGCTACTATACAAGGGGGCGGTCCTTGTAAGGGAGCGGGTGGCCACCAGGGTAGACGGGCAGGCAGTCACAGCAGGTGACCGGGACAGTCTCTGAATGAACGGACAGGAGGTCACGGCAAGTGACCGGGGCAGTCTCTGGATGAACGGGCAGGAGATCACGGCAAGTGACCGGGGCAGTCTCTGGATGAACGGGCAGGAGGTCACGGCAAGTGACCGGGGCAGTCTCTGGGTAAAGGATTGGTACGACCAGTGGCGGCAGATGATAGACGTGAGCTCCCAGGTGAGCAGGCGAGAGTCTCTGGATAAACGGGTGATCAAAGCATGTGACGGCGGAGCCTCCAGGAAGACCAACAGACAGGTAGCAGATGAGCGCTCCCAGGTGAGCGGGCAGGAGTCTCTGGACAGGCGGGTGGTCACAGCACGTGAGGCAGAGCCTCCTGGTAGGCTAGCAGACAGGCAGCAGATGAGCGCTCCCAGGTGAGCGGGCAAGCTGGTCCTTAGACAGACTGACAGGAGTTGGAAGGCAGACCGTCGGACCTCAGGCAAGCAGGCAGGTAGAAGATGTGCGCTCCCAACTTTTTTCAATTTTAACCCTGTGGGATATATATTCTACCCACACACATTTGGAACTCTCCTGGGGTACCCTCACACATATTATTCCATCATTTAGTGGATATTTTCACAAAAAAGTGAAATTTTCAAAAATTCTGAAAATTTCCTGAAAACGACGAAATATCAAGGACTCATTGGGCGAATCGCTCTGGAACTGAAACCGGAACGCTCACTGACATTTCCCCTATCTGAAAGTCTGATAAACGCCGGAAAAATGACTAAGTACAAAAAAAAAAATTTTTTAAACTTTTTTCAATTTTAACCCTGTGGGATATATATTCTACCCACACTCATTTGGAACTCTCCCGAGGTACCCTCACACATATTATTCCCTCATTTAGTTAATATTTTCACAAAAAAGTGACATTTTCAAAAATTCTGAAAATTGACTGAAAACGACGAAATATCAAGGACTCATTGGGCGAATCGCTCTGGAACTGAAATCGGAACGCTCACTGACATTTGCCCTATCTGAAAGTCTGATAAACGCCGGAAAAATGACTAAGTCCAAAAAAAAATTTTTTTAAACTTTTTTCAATTTTACCCCCGTGGGATATATATTCTACCCACACACATTTGGAACTCTCCTGGGGTACCCTCACACATATTATTCCCTCATTTAGTGGATATTTTCACAAAATAGTGAAATTTTTAAAAATTCAGAAAATTGCCTGAAAACGACGAAATATCAAGGACTCATTGGGCGAATCGCTCTGGAACTGAAATCGGAACGCTCACTGACATTTGCCCTATCTTAAAGTCTGATAAACGCCGGAAAAATGACTAAGTCCAAAAAAAAAATTTTTTAAACTTTTTTCAATTTTAACCATGTGGGATATATATTCTACCCACACACATTTGGAACTCTCCTGGGGTACCCTCACACATATTATTCCCTCATTTAGTTAATATTTTCACAAAAAAGTGACATTTTCAAAAATTCTGAAAATTGACTGAAAACGACGAAATATCAAGGACTCATTGGGCGAATCGCTCTGGAACTGAAATCGGAACGCTCACTGACATTTGCCCTATCTGAAAGGCTGATAAACGCCGGAAAAAAGACTAAGTTGAAAAAAAAATTTTTTTCAACTTTTTTCAATTTTACCCCCGTAGGATATATATTCTACCCACACACATTTGGAACTCTCCTGGGGTACCCTCACACATATTATTCCCTCATTTAGTGGATATTTTCACAAAAAAGTGAAATTTTCAAAAATTCTGAAAATTGACTGAAAACGAAGAAATATCAAGGACTCTTTGGGCGAATCGCTCTGGAACTGAAATCGGAACGCTCACTGACATTTCCCCTATCTGAAAGTCTGATAAACGCGGAAAAATGACTAAGTACAAAAAAAAATTTTTTTAAACTTTTTTCAATTTTAACCCTGTGGGATATATATTCTACCCACACACATTTGGAACTCTCCTGGGGTACCCTCACACATATTATTCCCTCATTTAGTGGATATTTTCACAAAAAAGTAACATTTTCAAAAATCCAGAAAATTGGCTGAAAACGACTAAATATCAAGGACTCATTGGGCGAATCGCTCTGGAACTGAAATCGGAACGCTCACTGACATTTCCCCTATCTGAAAGTCTGATAAACGCTGGAAAAATGACTAAGTCCAAAAAAAATATTTTTTCAACTCTTTTCAATTTTACCCCCCGTCTGATATATATTCTACCCACACACATTTGGAACTCTCCTGGGGTACCCTCACACATATTATTCCCTCATTTAATGGATATTTTCACAAAAAAGTGAAATTTTCAAAAATCCAGAAAATTGGCTGAAAACGACTAAATATCAAGGACTCATTGGGCGAATTGCTCTGGAACTGAAATCGGAACGCTCACTGACATTTCCCCTATGTGAAAGTCTGATAAACGCCGGAAAAATGACTAAACCCAAAAAAAAAATGTTTTCAACTTTTTTCAATTTTACCCCCGTGGGATATATGTAACGGGTCTGGGCGGCGGAACCTCTGAGCTACTATACAAGGGGGCGGTCCTTGTAAGGGAGCGGGTGGCCACCAGGGTAGACGGGCAGGCAGTCACAGCAGGTGACCGGGACAGTCTCTGAATGAACGGACAGGAGGTCACGGCAAGTGACCGGGGCAGTCTCTGGATGAACGGGCAGGAGATCACGGCAAGTGACCGGGGCAGTCTCTGGATGAACGGGCAGGAGGTCACGGCAAGTGACCGGGGCAGTCTCTGGGTAAAGGATTGGTACGACCAGTGGCGGCAGATGATAGACGTGAGCTCCCAGGTGAGCAGGCGAGAGTCTCTGGATAAACGGGTGATCAAAGCATGTGACTGCGGAGCCTCCAGGAAGACCAACAGACAGGTAGCAGATGAGCGCTCCCAGGTGAGCGGGCAGGAGTCTCTGGACAGGCGGGTGGTCACAGCACGTGAGGCAGAGCCTCCTGGTAGGCTAGCAGACAGGCAGCAGATGAGCGCTCCCAGGTGAGCGGGCAAGCTGGTCCTTAGACAGACTGACAGGAGTTGGAAGGCAGACCGTCGGACCTCAGGCAAGCAGGCAGGTAGAAGATGTGCGCTCCCAACTTTTTTCAATTTTAACCCTGTGGGATATATATTCTACCCACACACATTTGGAACTCTCCTGGGGTACCCTCACACATATTATTCCATCATTTAGTGGATATTTTCACAAAAAAGTGAAATTTTCAAAAATTCTGAAAATTTCCTGAAAACGACGAAATATCAAGGACTCATTGGGCGAATCGCTCTGGAACTGAAACCGGAACGCTCACTGACATTTCCCCTATCTGAAAGTCTGATAAACGCCGGAAAAATGACTAAGTACAAAAAAAAAAATTTTTTAAACTTTTTTCAATTTTAACCCTGTGGGATATATATTCTACCCACACTCATTTGGAACTCTCCCGAGGTACCCTCACACATATTATTCCCTCATTTAGTTAATATTTTCACAAAAAAGTGACATTTTCAAAAATTCTGAAAATTGACTGAAAACGACGAAATATCAAGGACTCATTGGGCGAATCGCTCTGGAACTGAAATCGGAACGCTCACTGACATTTGCCCTATCTGAAAGTCTGATAAACGCCGGAAAAATGACTAAGTCCAAAAAAAAATTTTTTTAAACTTTTTTCAATTTTACCCCCGTGGGATATATATTCTACCCACACACATTTGGAACTCTCCTGGGGTACCCTCACACATATTATTCCCTCATTTAGTGGATATTTTCACAAAAAAGTGACATTTTCAAAAATTCTGAAAATTTCCTGAAAACGACGAAATATCAAGGACTCATTGGGCGAATCGCTCTGGAACTGAAATCGGAACGCTCACTGACATGTCCCCTATCTGAAAGTCTGATAAACGCCGGAAAAATGACTAAGTACAAAAAAAAATTTTTTAAACTTTTTTCAATTTTAACCCTGTGGGATATATATTCTACCCACACACATTTGGAACTCTCCCGAGGTACCCTCACACATATTATTCCCTCATTTAGTTAATATTTTCACAAAGAAGTGACATTTTCAAAAATTCTGAAAATTGACTGAAAACGACGAAATATCAAGGACTCATTGGGCGAATTGCTCTGGAACTGAAATCGGAACGCTCACTGACATTTGCCCTATCTGAAAGTCTGATAAACGCCGGAAAAATTACTAAGTCCAAAAAAAAAATTTTTTAAACTTTTTTCAATTTTACCCCCGTGGGATATATATTCTACCCACACACATTTGGAACTCTCCTGGGGTACCCTCACACATATTATTCCCTCATTTAGTGGATATTTTCACAAAAAAGTGAAATTTTCAAAAATTCTGAAAATTGCCTGAAAACGACGAAATATCAAGGACTCATTGGGCGAATCGCTTTGGAACTGAAATCGGAACAATCACTGACATTTGCCCTATCTGAAAGTCTGATAAACGCCGGAAAAATGACAAGTACAAAAAAAAAATTTTTTCAACTTTTTTCAATTTTACCCCCGTGGGATATATATTCTACCCACACACATTTGGAACTCTCCTGGGGTACCCTCACACATATTATTCCCTCATTTAGTGGATATTTTCACAAAAAAGTGAAATTTTCAAAAATTCTGAAAATTTCCTGAAAACGACGAAATATCAAGGACTCATCCGCCGAATCGCTCTTGAACTGAAATGGGAACGCTCACTGACATTTCCCCTATCTGAATGTCTGATAAACGCCGAAAAAAAGACCTAAGTCCAAAAAAAAATTTTTTCAACTTTTTTCAATTTTACCCCCGTGGGATATATATTCTACTCACACACATTTGGAACTCTCCTGGGGTACCCTCACACATATTATTCCCTCATTTAGTGGATATTTTCACAAAAAAGTGAAATTTTCAAAAATTCTGAAAATTGACTGAAAACGAAGAAATATCAAGGACTCTTTGGGCGAATCGCTCTGGAACTGAAATCGGAACGCTCACTGACATTTCCCCTATCTGAAAGTCTGATAAACGCCGGAAAAATGACTAAGTACAAAAAAAAATTTTTTTAAACTTTTTTCAATTTTAACCCTGTGGGATATATATTCTACCCACACACATTTGGAAGTCTCCTGGGGTACCCTCACACATATTATTCCCTCATTTAGTGGATATTTTCACAAAAAAGTAACATTTTCAAAAATCCAGAAAATTGGCTGAAAACGACTAAATATCAAGGACTCATTGGGCGAATCGCTCTGGAACTGAAATCGGAACGCTCACTGCCATTTCCCCTATCTGAAAGTCTGATAAACGCTGGAAAAATGACTAAGTCCAAAAAAAATATTTTTTCAACTGTTTTCAATTTTACCCCCCGTCTGATATATATTCTACCCACACACATTTGGAACTCTCCTGGGGTACCCTCACACATATTATTCCCTCATTTAATGGATATTTTCACAAAAAAGTGAAATTTTCAAAAATCCAGAAAATTGGCTGAAAACGACTAAATATCAAGGACTCATTGGGCGAATTGCTCTGGAACTGAAATCGGAACGCTCACTGACATTTCCCCTATGTGAAAGTCTGATAAACGCCGGAAAAATGACTAAACCCAAAAAAAAAATGTTTTCAACTTTTTTCAATTTTACCCCCGTGGGATATATGTAACGGGTCTGGGCGGCGGAACCTCTGAGCTACTATACAAGGGGGCGGTCCTTGTAAGGGAGCGGGTGGCCACCAGGGTAGACGGGCAGGCAGTCACAGCAGGTGACCGGGACAGTCTCTGAATGAACGGACAGGAGGTCACGGCAAGTGACCGGGGCAGTCTCTGGATGAACGGGCAGGAGATCACGGCAAGTGACCGGGGCAGTCTCTGGATGAACGGGCAGGAGGTCACGGCAAGTGACCGGGGCAGTCTCTGGGTAAAGGATTGGTACGACCAGTGGCGGCAGATGATAGACGTGAGCTCCCAGGTGAGCAGGCGAGAGTCTCTGGATAAACGGGTGATCAAAGCATGTGACTCCGGAGCCTCCAGGAAGACCAACAGACAGGTAGCAGATGAGCGCTCCCAGGTGAGCGGGCAGGAGTCTCTGGACAGGCGGGTGGTCACAGCACGTGAGGCAGAGCCTCCTGGTAGGCTAGCAGACAGGCAGCAGATGAGCGCTCCCAGGTGAGCGGGCAAGCTGGTCCTTAGACAGACTGACAGGAGTTGGAAGGCAGACCGTCGGACCTCAGGCAAGCAGGCAGGTAGAAGATGTGCGCTCCCAACTTTTTTCAATTTTAACCCTGTGGGATATATATTCTACCCACACACATTTGGAACTCTCCTGGGGTACCCTCACACATATTATTCCATCATTTAGTGGATATTTTCACAAAAAAGTGAAATTTTCAAAAATTCTGAAAATTTCCTGAAAACGACGAAATATCAAGGACTCATTGGGCGAATCGCTCTGGAACTGAAACCGGAACACTCACTGACATTTCCCCTATCTGAAAGTCTGATAAACGCCGGAAAAATGACTAAGTACAAAAAAAAAAAATTTTTTAACTTTTTTCAATTTTAACCCTGTGGGATATATATTCTACCCACACTCATTTGGAACTCTCCCGAGGTACCCTCACACATATTATTCCCTCATTTAGTTAATATTTTCACAAAAAAGTGACATTTTCAAAAATTCTGAAAATTGACTGAAAACGACGAAATATCAAGGACTCATTGGGCGAATCGCTCTGGAACTGAAATCGGAACGCTCACTGACATTTGCCCTATCTGAAAGTCTGATAAACGCCGGAAAAATGACTAAGTCCAAAAAAAAATTTTTTTAAACTTTTTTCAATTTTACCCCCGTGGGATATATATTCTACCCACACACATTTGGAACTCTCCTGGGGTACCCTCACACATATTATTCCCTCATTTAGTGGATATTTTCACAAAAAAGTGACATTTTCAAAAATTCTGAAAATTTCCTGAAAACGACGAAATATCAAGGACTCATTGGGCGAATCGCTCTGGAACTGAAATCGGAACGCTCACTGACATGTCCCCTATCTGAAAGTCTGATAAACGCCGGAAAAATGACTAAGTACAAAAAAAAATTTTTAAAACTTTTTTCAATTTTAACCCTGTGGGATATATATTCTACCCACACACATTTGGAACTCTCCCGAGGTACCCTCACACATATTATTCCCTCATTTAGTGGATATTTTCACAAAAAAGTGAAATTTTCAAAAATTCTGAAATTTTCCTGAAAACGACGAAATATCAAGGACTCATCCGCCGAATCGCTCTTGAACTGAAATGGGAACGCTCACTGACATTTCCCCTATCTGAATGTCTGATAAACGCCGAAAAAAAGACCTAAGTCCAAAAAAAAATTTTTTCAACTTTTTTCAATTTTACCCCCGTGGGATATATATTCTACTCACACACATTTGGAACTCTCCTGGGGTACCCTCACACATATTATTCCCTCATTTAGTGGATATTTTCACAAAAAAGTGAAATTTTCAAAAATTCTGAAAATTGCCTGAAAACGACGAAATATCAAGGACTCATTGGGCGAATCGCTCTGGAACTGAAATCGGAACGCTCACTGACATTTCCACTATCTGAAAGTCTGATAAACGCCGGAAAAATGACTAAGTAGAAAAAAAAATTTTTTTTAAACTTTATTCAATTTTAACCCTGTGGGATATATATTCTACCCACACACATTTGGAACTCTCCTGGGGTACCCTCACACATATTATTCCCTCATTTAGTGGATATTTTCACAAAAAAGTGAAATTTTCAAAAATTCTGAAAATTGACTGAAAACGACGAAATGTCAAGGACTCATCCGCCGAATCGCTCTGGAACTGAAATCGGAACGCTCACTGACATTTCCCCTATCTGAAAGTCTGATAAACGCCGAAAAAAAGACTTAAGTCCAAAAAAAAATTTTTTCAACTTTTTTCAATTTTACCCCCGTGGGATATATATTCTACCCACACACATTTGGAACTCTCCTGGGGTACCCTCACACATATTATTCCCTCATTTAGTGGATATTTTCACAAAAAAGTGAAATTTTCAAAAATTCTGAAAATTGACTGAAAACAACGAAATATCAAGGTCTCATTGGGTGAATCGCTCTGGAACTGAAATCGGAACGCTCACTGACATTTGCCCTATCTGAAAGTCTGATAAACGCCGGAAAAATGACTAAGTCCAAAAAAAAATTTTTTTTTACTTTTTTCAATTTTACCCCTGTGGGATATATATTCTACCCACACACATTTGGAACTCTCCTGGGGTACCCTCACACATATTATTCCCTCATTTAGTTAATATTTTCACAAAAAAGTGACAGTTTCAAAAATTCTGAAAATTGACTGAAAACGACGAAATATCAAGGACTCATTGGGCGAATCGCTCTGGAACTGAAATCGGAACGCTCACTGACATTTGCCCTATCTGAAAGGCTGATAAACGCCGGAAAAAAGACTAAGTTCAAAAAAAAATTTTTTTCAACTTTTTTCAATTTTACCCCCGTAGGATATATATTCTACCCACACACATTTGGAACTCTCCTGGGGTACCCTCACACATATTATTCCCTCATTTAGTGGATATTTTCACAAAAAAGTGAAATTTTCAAAAATTCTGAAAATTGACTGAAAACGAAGAAATATCAAGGACTCTTTGGGCGAATCGCTCTGGAACTGAAATCGGAACGCTCACTGACATTTCCCCTATCTGAAAGTCTGATAAACGCCGGAAAAATGACTAAGTACAAAAAAAAAATTTTTTAAACTTTTTTCAATTTTACCCCTGTGGGATATATATTCTACCCACACACATTTGGAACTCTCCTGGGGTACCCTCACACATATTATTCCCTCATTTAGTGGATATTTTCACAAAAAAGTGAAATTTTCAAAAATTCTGAAAATTTCCTGAAAATGACGAAATATCAAGGACTCATCCGCCGAATCGCTCTGGAACTGAAATCGGAACGCTCACTGACATTTCCCCTATCTGAAAGTCTGATATCCGCCGAAAAAAAGACTTAAGTCCAATAAAAAATTTTTTCAACTTTTTTCAATTTTACCCCCGTGGGATATATATTCTACCCACACACATTTGGAACTCTCCTGGGGTACCCTCACACATATTATTCCCTCATTTAGTGGATATTTTCACAAAAAAGTGAAATTTTCAAAAATTCTGACAATTGACTGAAAACAACGAAATATCAAGGTCTCATTGGGTGAATCGCTCTGGAACTGAAATCGGAATGCTCACTGACATTTGCCCTATCTGAAAGTCTGATAAACGCCGAAAAAATGACTAAGTCCAAAAAAAAATTTTTTTTAACTTTTTTCAATTTTACCCCCGTGGGATATATATTCTACCCACACACATTTGGAACTCTCCTGGGGTAGCCTCACACATATTATTCCCTCATTTAGTGGATATTTTCACAAAAAAGTGAAATTTTCAAAAATTCTGAAAATTGCCTGAAAACGACGAAATATCAAGGACTCATCGGGCGAATCTCTCTGGAACTAAAATCGCAACGCTCACTGACATTTCCCCTATCTGAAAGTCTGATAAACGCCGGAAAAATGACTAAGTACAAAAAAAAAAATTTTTTAAACTTTTTTCAATTTTAACCCTGTGGGATATATATTCTACCCACACACATTTGGAACTCTCCCGAGGTACCCTCACACATATTATTCCCTCATTTAGTTAATATTTTCACAAAAAAGTGAAATTTTCAAAAATTCAGAAAATTGACTGAAAATGACGAAATATCAAGGACTCATTGGGCGAATCGCTCTGGAACTGAAATCGGAACACTCACTGACATTTGCCCTATCTGAAAGTCTGATAAACGCCGGAAAAATGACTAAGTAGAAAAAAATTTTTTTTCAACTTTTTTCAATTTTACCCCCATGGGATATATATTCTACCCACACACATTTGGAACTCTATTGGGGTACCCTCACACATATTATTCCCTCATTTAGTGGATATTTTCACAAAAAAGTGAAATTTTCAAAAATTCAGAAAATTGCCTGAAAACGACGAAATATCAAGGACTCATCGGGCGAATCTCTCTGGAACTAAAATCGCAACGCTCACTGACATTTCCCCTATCTGAAAGTCTGATAAACGCCGGAAAAATGACTAAGTCCAAAAAAAATTTTTTTTCAACTTTTTTCAATTTTACCCCCGTGGGATATATATTCTACCCACACACATTTGGAACTCTCCTGGGGTACCCTCACACATATTATTCCCTCATTTAGTGGATATTTTCACAAAAAAGCGAAATTTTCAAAAATTCAGAAAATTGCCTGAAAACGACGAAATATCAAGGACTCGTTGGGCGAATCGCTCTGGAACTGAAATCGGAATGCTCACTGACATTTGCCCTATCTGAAAGTCTGATAAACGCCGGAAAAATGACTAAGTCCAAAAAAAAAATGTTTTCAACTTTCTTCAATTTTACCCCCGTGGGATATATATTCTACCCACACACATTTGGAACTCTCCTGGGGTACCCTCACACATATTATTCCCTCATTTAGTGGATATTTTCACAAAAAAGTAAAATTTTCAAAAATTCTGAAAATTGCCTGAAAACGACGAAATATCAAGGACTCATTGGGTGAATCGCTCTGGAACTGAAATCGGAACGCTCACTGACATTTGCCCTATCTGAAAGTCTGATAAACGCCGGAAAAATGACTAAGTAGAAAAAAAAATTTTTTCAACTTTTTTCAATTTTAACCCCATGGGATATATATTCTACCCACACACATTTGGAACTCGATTGGGGTACCCTCACACATATTATTCCCTCATTTAGTGGATATTTTCACAAAAAAGTGAAATTTTCAAAAATTCAGAAAATTGCCTGAAAACGACGAAATATCAAGGACTCATCGGGCGAATCTCTCTGGAACTAAAATCGCAACGCTCACTGACATTTCCCCTATCTGAAAGTCTGATAAACGCCGGAAAAATGACTAAGTCCAAAAAAAAATTTTTTTCAACTTTTTTCAATTTTACCCCCGTGGGATATATATTCTACCCACACACATTTGGAACTCTCCTGGGGTACCCTCACACATATTATTCCCTCATTTAGTGGATATTTTCACAAAAAAGTGACATTTTCAAAAATTCTGAAAATTTCCTGAAAACGACGAAATATCAAGGACTCATTGGGCGAATCGCTCTGGAACTGAAATCGGAACGCTCACTGACATGTCCCCTATCTGAAAGTCTGATAAACGCCGGAAAAATGACTAAGTACAAAAAAAAATTTTTTAAACTTTTTTCAATTTTAACCCTGTGGGATATATATTCTACCCACACACATTTGGAACTCTCCCGAGGTACCCTCACACATATTATTCCCTCATTTAGTTAATATTTTCACAAAGAAGTGACATTTTCCAAAATTCTGAAAATTTTCTGAAAACGACGAAATATCAAGGACTCATTGGGCGAATCGCTCTGGAACTGAAATCGGAACGCTCACTGACATGTCCCCTATCTGAAAGTCTGATAAACGCCGGAAAAATGACTAAGTCCAAAAAAAATTTTTTTTCAACTTTTTACAATTTTACCCCCGTGGGATATATATTCTACCCACACACATTTGGAACTCTCCTGGGGTACCCTCACACATATTATTCCCTCATTTAGTGGATATTTTCACAAAAAAGTGACATTTTCCAAAATTCTGAAAATTTTCTGAAAACGACGAAATATCAAGGACTCATTGGGCGAATCGCTCTGGAACTGAAATCGGAACGCTCACTGACATGTCCCCTATCTGAAAGTCTGATAAACGCCGGAAAAATGACTAAGTACAAAAAAAAAAATTTTTCAACTTTTTTCAATTTTACCCCCGTGGGATATATATTCTACCCACACACATTTGGAACTCTCCTGGGGTACCCTCACACATATTATTCCCTCATTTAGTGGATATTTTCACAAAAAAGCAAAATTTTCAAAAATTCAGAAAATTGCCTGAAAACGACGAAATATCAAGGACTCGTTGGGCGAATCGCTCTGGAACTGAAATCGGAATGCTCACTGACATTTGCCCTATCTGAAAGTCTGATAAACGCCGGAAAAATGACTAAGTCCAAAAAAAAAATGTTTTCAACTTTCTTCAATTTTACCCCCGTGGGATATATATTCTACCCACACACATTTGGAACTCTCCTGGGGTACCCTCACACATATTATTCCCTCATTTAGTGGATATTTTCACAAAAAAGTGAAATTTTCAAAAATTCTGAAAATTTCCTGAAAACGACGAAATATCAAGGTCTCATTGGGTGAATCGCTCTGGAACTGAAATCGGAACGCTCACTGACATTTGCCCTATTTGAAAGTCTGATAAACGCCGGAAAAATGACTAAGTCCAAAAAAAAATTTTTTTAAACTTTTTTCAATTTTACCCCCGTGGGATATATATTCTACCCACACACATTTGGAACTCTCCTGGGGTACCCTCACACATATTATTCCCTCATTTAGTGGATATTTTCACAAAAAAGTGAAATTTTCAAAAATTCTGAAAATTTCCTGAAAACGACGAAATATCAAGGACTCATCCGCCGAATCGCTCTGGAACTGAAATCGGAACGCTCACTGACATTTCCCCTATCTGAAAGTCTGATAAACGCCGAAAAAAAGACTTAAGTCCAAAAAAAAATTTTTTCAACTTTTTTCAATTTTACCCCTGTGGGATATATATTCTACCCACACACATTTGGAACTCTCCCGAGGTACCCTCACACATATTATTCCCTCATTTAGTTAATATTTTCACAAAAAAGTGAAATTTTCAAAAATTCAGAAAATTGACTGAAAATGACGAAATATCAAGGACTCATTGGGCGAATCGCTCTGGAACTGAAATCGGAACACTCACTGACATTTGCCCTATCTGAAAGTCTGATAAACGCCGGAAAAATGACTAAGTAGAAAAAAAAATTTTTTCAACTTTTTTCAATTTTATCCCCATGGGATATATATTCTACCCACACACATTTGGAACTCGATTGGGGTACCCTCACACATATTATTCCCTCATTTAGTGGATATTTTCACAAAAAAGTGAAATTTTCAAAAATTCAGAAAATTGCCTGAAAACGACGAAATATCAAGGACTCATCGGGCGAATCTCTCTGGAACTAAAATCGCAACGCTCACTGACATTTCCCCTATCTGAAAGTCTGATAAACGCCGGAAAAATGACTAAGTCCAAAAAAAAATTTTTTTCAACTTTTTTCAATTTTACCCCCGTGGGATATATATTCTACCCACACACATTTGGAACTCTCCTGGGGTACCCTCACACATATTATTCCCTCATTTAGTGGATATTTTCACAAAAAAGTGACATTTTCAAAAATTCTGAAAATTTCCTGAAAACGACGAAATATCAAGGACTCATTGGGCGAATCGCTCTGGAACTGAAATCGGAACGCTCACTGACATGTCCCCTATCTGAAAGTCTGATAAACGCCGGAAAAATGACTAAGTACAAAAAAAAATTTTTTAAACTTTTTTCAATTTTAACCCTGTGGGATATATATTCTACCCACACACATTTGGAACTCTCCCGAGGTACCCTCACACATATTATTCCCTCATTTAGTTAATATTTTCACAAAGAAGTGACATTTTCAAAAATTCTGAAAATTGACGGAAAACGACGAAATATCAAGGACTCATTGGGCGAATTGCTCTGGAACTGAAATCGGAACGCTCACTGACATTTCCCCTATCTGAAATTCTGATAAACGCCGGAAAAATGACTAAGTCCAAAAAAAATTTTTTTTCAACTTTTTTCAATTTTACCCCCGTGGGATATATATTCTACCCACACACATTTGGAACTCTCCTGGGGTACCCTCACACATATTATTCCCTCATTTAGTGGATATTTTCACAAAAAAGTGACATTTTCCAAAATTCTGAAAATTTTCTGAAAACGACGAAATATCAAGGACTCATTGGGCGAATCGCTCTGGAACTGAAATCGGAACGCTCACTGACATGTCCCCTATCTGAAAGTCTGATAAACGCCGGAAAAATGACTAAGTACAAAAAAAAAAATTTTTCAACTTTTTTCAATTTTACCCCCGTGGGATATATATTCTACCCACACACATTTGGAACTCTCCTGGGGTACCCTCACACATATTATTCCCTCATTTAGTGGATATTTTCACAAAAAAGCAAAATTTTCAAAAATTCAGAAAATTGCCTGAAAACGACGAAATATCAAGGTCTCATTGGGTGAATCGCTCTGGAACTGAAATCGGAACGCTCACTGACATTTGCCCTATTTGAAAGTCTGATAAACGCCGGAAAAATGACTAAGTCCAAAAAAAAATTTTTTTAAACTTTTTTCAATTTTGAGCACACATATTATTCCCTCATTTAGTTAATATTTTCACAAAAAAGTGAAATTTTCAAAAATTCAGAAAATTGACTGAAAATGACGAAATATCAAGGACTCATTGGGCGAATCGCTCTGGAACTGAAATCGGAACACTCACTGACATTTGCCCTATCTGAAAGTCTGATAAACGCCGGAAAAATGACTAAGTAGAAAAAAAAATTTTTTCAACTTTTTTCAATTTTACCCCCATGGGATATATATTCTACCCACACACATTTGGAACTCTATTGGGGTACCCTCACACATATTATTCCCTCATTTAGTGGATATTTTCACAAAAAAGTGAAATTTTCAAAAATTCAGAAAATTGCCTGAAAACGACGAAATATCAAGGACTCATCGGGCGAATCTCTCTGGAACTAAAATCGCAACGCTCACTGACATTTCCCCTATCTGAAAGTCTGATAAACGCCGGAAAAATGACTAAGTCCAAAAAAAATTTTTTTTTAACTTTTTTCAATTTTACCCCCGTGGGATATATATTCTACCCACACACATTTGGAACTCTCCTGGGGTACCCTCACACATATTATTCCCTCATTTAGTGGATATTTTCACAAAAAAGTGAAATTTTCAAAAATTCTGAAAATTTCCTGAAAACGACGAAATATCAAGGTCTCATTGGGTGAATCGCTCTGGAACTGAAATCGGAACGCTCACTGACATTTGCCCTATCTGAAAGTCTGATAAACGCCGGAAAAATGACTAAGTCCAAAAAAAAAATGTTTTCAACTTTTTTCAATTTTACCCCCGTGGGATATATATTCTACCCACACACATTTGGAACTCTCCTGGGGTACCCTCACACATATTATTCCCTCATTTAGTGGATATTTTCACAAAAAAGTGAAATTTTCAAAAATTCTGAAAATTGCCTGAAAACGACGAAATATCAAGGACTCATTGGGCGAATCGCTCTGGAACTGAAATCGGAACGCTCACTGACATTTCCCCTATCTGAAAGTCTGATAAACGCCGGAAAAATGACTAAGTACAAAAAAAAAAATTTTTAAACTTTTTTCAATTTTAACCCTGTGGGATATATATTCTACCCACACACATTTGGAACTCTCCCGAGGTACCCTCACACATATTATTCCCTCATTTAGTTAATATTTTCACAAAAAAGTGAAATTTTCAAAAATTCAGAAAATTGACTGAAAATGACGAAATATCAAGGACTCATTGGGCGAATCGCTCTGGAACTGAAATCGGAACACTCACTGACATTTGCCCTATCTGAAAGTCTGATAAACGCCGGAAAAATGACTAAGTAGAAAAAAAAATTTTTTCAACTTTTTTCAATTTTACCCCCATGGGATATATATTCTACCCACACACATTTGGAACTCTATTGGGGTACCCTCACACATATTATTCCCTCATTTAGTGGATATTTTCACAAAAAAGTGACATTTTCAAAAATTCTGAAAATTTCCTGAAAACGACGAAATATCAAGGACTCATTGGGCGAATCGCTCTGGAACTGAAATCGGAACGCTCACTGACATGTCCCCTATCTGAAAGTCTGATAAACGCCGGAAAAATGACTAAGTACAAAAAAAAATTTTTTAAACTTTTTTCAATTTTAACCCTGTGGGATATATATTCTACCCACACACATTTGGAACTCTCCCGAGGTACCCTCACACATATTCCCTCATTTAGTTAATATTTTCACAAAGAAGTGACATTTTCAAAAATTCTGAAAATTGACTGAAAACGACGAAATATCAAGGACTCATTGGGCGAATTGCTCTGGAACTGAAATCGGAACGCTCACTGACATTTGCCCTATCTGAAAGTCTGATAAACGCCGGAAAAATGACTAAGTCCAAAAAAAAATTTTTTTTAACTTTTTTCAATTTTACCCCCGTGGGATATATATTCTACCCACACACATTTGGAACTCTCCTGGGGTACCCTCACACATATTATTCCCTCATTTAGTGGATATTTTCACAAAAAAGTGAAATTTTCAAAAATTCAGAAAATTGCCTGAAAACGACGAAATATCAAGGACTCGTTGGGCGAATCGCTCTGGAACTGAAATCGGAATGCTCACTGACATTTGCCCTATCTGAAAGTCTGATAAACGCCGGAAAAATGACTAAGTCCAAAAAAAAAATGTTTTCAACTTTTTTCAATTTTACCCCCGTGGGATATATATTCTACCCACACACATTTGGAACTCTCCTGGGGTACCCTCACACATATTATTCCCTCATTTAGTGGATATTTTCACAAAAAAGTGAAATTTTCAAAAATTCTGAAAATTTCCTGAAAACGACGAAATATCAAGGTCTCATTGGGTGAATCGCTCTGGAACTGAAATCGGAACGCTCACTGACATTTGCCCTATCTGAAAGTCTGATAAACGCCGGAAAAATGACTAAGTCCAAGAAAATTTTTTTTTTAACTTTTTTCAATTTTACCCCCGTGGGATATATATTCTACCGACACACATTTGGAACTCTCCTGGGGTACCCTCACACATATTATTCCCTCATTTAGTGGATATTTTCACAAAAAAGTGAAATTTTCAAAAATTCTGAAAATTGCCTGAAAACGACGAAATATCAAGGACTCATTGGGCGAATCGCTCTGGAACTGAAATCGGAATGCTCACTGACATTTGCCCTATCTGGAAGTCTGATAAACGCCGGAAAAATGACTAAGTCCAAAAAAAAAATGTTTTCAACTTTTTTCAATTTTACCCCCGTGGGATATATATTCTACCCACACACATTTGGAACTCTCCTGGGGTACCCTCACACATATTATTCCCTCATTTAGTGGATATTTTCACAAAAAAGTGAAATTTTCAAAAATTCTGAAAATTTCCTGAAAATGACGAAATATCAAGGACTCTTCCGCCGAATCGCTCTGGAACTGAAATCGGTATGCTCACTGACATTTCCCCTATCTGAAAGTCTGATAAACGCCGAAAAAAAGACTTAAGTCCAAAAAAAAATTTTTTCAACTTTTTTCAATTTTACCCCCGTGGGATATATATTCTACCCACACACATTTGGAACTCTCCTGGGGTACCCTCACACATATTATTCCCTCATTTAGTGGATATTTTCACAAAAAAGCAAAATTTTCAAAAATTCAGAAAATTGCCTGAAAACGACGAAATATCAAGGACTCGTTGGGCGAATCGCTCTGGAACTGAAATCGGAATGCTCACTGACATTTGCCCTATCTGAAAGTCTGATAAACGCCGGAAAAATGACTAAGTCCAAAAAAAAAATGTTTTCAACTTTCTTCAATTTTACCCCCGTGGGATATATATTCTACCCACACACATTTGGAACTCTCCTGGGGTACCCTCACACATATTATTCCCTCATTTAGTGGATATTTTCACAAAAAAGTGAAATTTTCAAAAATTCTGAAAATTTCCTGAAAACGACGAAATATCAAGGTCTCATTGGGTGAATCGCTCTGGAACTGAAATCGGAACGCTCACTGACATTTGCCCTATTTGAAAGTCTGATAAACGCCGGAAAAATGACTAAGTCCAAAAAAAAATTTTTTTAAACTTTTTTCAATTTTGAGCACACATATTATTCCCTCATTTAGTTAATATTTTCACAAAAAAGTGAAATTTTCAAAAATTCTGAAAATTTCCTGAAAACGACGAAATATCAAGGTCTCATTGGGTGAATCGCTCTGGAACTGAAATCGGAACGCTCACTGACATTTCCCCTATCTGAAAGTCTGATAAACGCCGGAAAAATGACTAAGTACAAAAAAAATAAATTTTTAAACTTTTTTCAATTTTACCCCCGTGGGATATATATTCTACCCACACACATTTGGAACTCTCCCGAGGTACCCTCACACATATTATTCCCTCATTTAGTTAATATTTTCACAAAAAAGTGAAATTTTCAAAAATTCAGAAAATTGACTGAAAATGACGAAATATCAAGGACTCATTGGGCGAATCGCTCTAGAACTGAAATCGGAACACTCACTGACATTTGCCCTATCTGAAAGTCTGATAAACGCCGGAAAAATGACTAAGTAGAAAAAAAAATTTTTTCAACTTTTTTCAATTTTACCCCCATGGGATATATATTCTACCCACACACATTTGGAACTCTATTGGGGTACCCTCACACATATTATTCCCTCATTTAGTGGATATTTTCACAAAAAAGTGACATTTTCAAAAATTCTGAAAATTTCCTGAAAACGACGAAATATCAAGGACTCATTGGGCGAATCGCTCTGGAACTGAAATCGGAACGCTCACTGACATGTCCCCTATCTGAAAGTCTGATAAACGCCGGAAAAATGACTAAGTACAAAAAAAAATTTTTTAAACTTTTTTCAATTTTAACCCTGTGGGAAAGATATTCTACCCACACACATTTGGAACTCTCCCGAGGTACCCTCACACATATTATTCCCTCATTTAGTTAATATTTTCACAAAGAAGTGACATTTTCAAAAATTCTGAAAATTGACTGAAAACGACGAAATATCAAGGACTCATTGGGCGAATTGCTCTGGAACTGAAATCGGAACGCTCACTGACATTTGCCCTATCTGAAAGTCTGATAAACGCCGGAAAAATTTCTAAGTCCAAAAAAAAAATTTTTTAAACTTTTTTCAATTTTACCCCCGTGGGATATATATTCTACCCACACACATTTGGAACTCTCCTGGGATACCCTCACACATATTATTCCCTCATTTAGTGGATATTTTCACAAAAAAGTGAAATTTTCAAAAATTCAGAAAATTGCCTGAAAACGACGAAATATCAAGGACTCGTTGGGCGAATCGCTCTGGAACTGAAATCGGAATGCTCACTGACATTTGCCCTATCTGAAAGTCTGATAAACGCCGGAAAAATGACTAAGTCCAAAAAAAAAATGTTTTCAACTTTTTTCAATTTTACCCCCGTGGGATATATATTCTACCCACACACATTTGGAACTCTCCTGGGGTACCCTCACACATATTATTCCCTCATTTAGTGGATATTTTCACAAAAAAGTGAAATTTTCAAAAATTCTGAAAATTTCCTGAAAACGACGAAATATCAAGGTCTCATTGGGTGAATCGCTCTGGAACTGAAATTGGAACGCTCACTGACATTTGCCCTATCTGAAAGTCTGATAAACGCCGGAAAAATGACTAAGTCCAAAAAAAAAATGTTTTCAACTTTTTTCAATTTTACCCCCGTGGGATATATATTCTACCCACACACATTTGGAACTCTCCTGGGGTACCCTCACACATATTATTCCCTCATTTAGTGGATATTTTCACAAAAAAGTGAAATTTTCAAAAATTCTGAAAATTGCCTGAAAACGACGAAATATCAAGGACTCATTGGGCGAATCGCTCTGGAACTGAAATCGGAACGCTCACTGACATTTCCCCTATCTGAAAGTCTGATAAACGCCGGAAAAATGACTAAGTACAAAAAAAAAAAATTTTTAAACTTTTTTCAATTTTAACCCTGTGGGATATATATTCTACCCACACACATTTGGAACTCTCCCGAGGTACCCTCACACATATTATTCCCTCATTTAGTTAATATTTTCACAAAAAAGTGAAATTTTCAAAAATTCAGAAAATTGACTGAAAATGACGAAATATCAAGGACTCATTGGGCGAATCGCTCTGGAACTGAAATCGGAACACTCACTGACATTTGCCCTATCTGAAAGTCTGATAAACGCCGGAAAAATGACTAAGTAGAAAAAAAAAATTTTTCAACTTTTTTCAATTTTACCCCCATGGGATATATATTCTACCCACACACATTTGGAACTCTATTGGGGTACCCTCACACATATTATTCCCTCATTTAGTGGATATTTTCACAAAAAAGTGAAATTTTCAAAAATTCAGAAAATTGCCTGAAAACGACGAAATATCAAGGACTCATCGGGCGAATCTCTCTGGAACTAAAATCGCAACGCTCACTGACATTTCCCCTATCTGAAAGTCTGATAAACGCCGGAAAAATGACTAAGTCCAAAAAAAAATTTTTTTCAACTTTTTTCAATTTTACCCCCGTGGGATATATATTCTACCCACACACATTTGGAACTCTCCTGGGGTACCCTCACACATATTATTCCCTCATTTAGTGGATATTTTCACAAAAAAGTGAAATTTTCAAAAATTCTGAAAATTTCCTGAAAACGACGAAATATCAAGGTCTCATTGGGTGAATCGCTCTGGAACTGAAATCGGAACGCTCACTGACATTTGCCCTATCTGAAAGTCTGATAAACGCCGGAAAAATGACTAAGTCCAAGAAAAATTTTTTTTTAACTTTTTTCAATTTTACCCCCGTGGGATATATATTCTACCGACACACATTTGGAACTCTCCTGGGGTACCCTCACACATATTATTCCCTCATTTAGTGGATATTTTCACAAAAAAGTGAAATTTTCAAAAATTCTGAAAATTGCCTGAAAACGACGAAATATCAAGGACTCATTGGGCGAATCGCTCTGGAACTGAAATCGGAATGCTCACTGACATTTGCCCTATCTGGAAGTCTGATAAACGCCGGAAAAATGACTAAGTCCAAAAAAAAAATGTTTTCAACTTTTTTCAATTTTACCCCCGTGGGAAATATATTCTACCCACACACATTTGGAACTCTCCTGGGGTACCCTCACACATATTATTCCCTCATTTAGTGGATATTTTCACAAAAAAGTGAAATTTTCAAAAATTCTGAAAATTTCCTGAAAATGACGAAATATCAAGGACTCTTCCGCCGAATCGCTCTGGAACTGAAATCGGTACGCTCACTGACATTTCCCCTATCTGAAAGTCTGATAAACGCCGAAAAAAAGACTTAAGTCCAAAAAAAAATTTTTTCAACTTTTTTCAATTTTACCCCCGTGGGATATATATTCTACCCACACACATTTGGAACTCTCCTGGGGTACCCTCACACATATTATTCCCTCATTTAGTGGATATTTTCACAAAAAAGTGAAATTTTCAAAAATTCAGAAAATTTCCTGAAAACGACGAAATATCAAGGACTCATTGGGCGAATCGCTCTGGAACTGAAATCGGAACGCTCACTGACATTTCCCCTATCTGAAAGTCTGATAAACGCCGGAAAAATGACTAAGTACAAAAAAAATAAATTTTTAAACTTTTTTCAATTTTACCCCCGTGGGATATATATTCTACTCACACACATTTGGAACTCTCCCGAGGTACCCTCACACATATTATTCCCTCATTTAGTTAATATTTTCACAAAAAAGTGAAATTTTCAAAAATTCAGAAAATTGACTGAAAATGACGAAATATCAAGGACTCATTGGGCGAATCGCTCTAGAACTGAAATCGGAACACTCACTGACATTTGCCCTATCTGAAAGTCTGATAAACGCCGGAAAAATGACTAAGTAGAAAAAAAAATTTTTTCAACTTTTTTCAATTTTACCCCCATGGGATATATATTCTACCCACACACATTTGGAACTCTATTGGGGTACCCTCACACATATTATTCCCTCATTTAGTGGATATTTTCACAAAAAAGTGACATTTTCAAAAATTCTGAAAATTTCCTGAAAACGACGAAATATCAAGGACTCATTGGGCGAATCGCTCTGGAACTGAAATCGGAACGCTCACTGACATGTCCCCTATCTGAAAGTCTGATAAACGCCGGAAAAATGACTAAGTACAAAAAAAAATTTTTTAAACTTTTTTCAATTTTAACCCTGTGGGAAATATATTCTACCCACACACATTTGGAACTCTCCCGAGGTACCCTCACACATATTATTCCCTCATTTAGTTAATATTTTCACAAAGAAGTGACATTTTCAAAAATTCTGAAAATTGACTGAAAACGACGAAATATCAAGGACTCATTGGGCGAATTGCTCTGGAACTGAAATCGGAACGCTCACTGACATTTGCCCTATCTGAAAGTCTGATAAACGCCGGAAAAATTTCTAAGTCCAAAAAAAAAATTTTTTAAACTTTTTTCAATTTTACCCCCGTGGGATATATATTCTACCCACACACATTTGGAACTCTCCTGGGGTACCCTCACACATATTATTCCCTCATTTAGTGGATATTTTCACAAAAAAGTGAAATTTTCAAAAATTCTGAAAATTGCCTGAAAACGACGAAATATCAAGGACTCATTGGGCGAATCGCTTTGGAACTGAAATCGGAACAATCACTGACATTTGCCCTATCTGAAAGTCTGATAAACGCCGGAAAAATGACAAGTACAAAAAAAAATTTTTTTAAACTTTTTTCAATTTTACCCCCGTGGGATATATATTCTACCCACACACATTTGGAACTCTCCTGGGGTACCCTCACACATATTATTCCCTCATTTAGTGGATATTTTCACATAAAAGTGAAATTTTCAAAAATTCTGAAAATTTCCTGAAAATGACGAAATATCAAGGACTCATCCGCCGAATCGCTCTGGAACTGAAATCGGAACGCTCACTGACATTTCCCCTATCTGAAAGTCTGATAAACGCCGAAAAAAAGACTTAAGTCCAAAAAAATATTTTTTCAACTTTTTTCAATTTTACCCCCGTGGGATATATATTCTACCCACACACATTTGGAACTCTCCTGGGGTACCCTCACACATGTTATTCCCTCATTTAGTGGATATTTTCACAAAAAAGTGAAATTTTCAAAAATTCTGAAAATTGACTGAAAACAACGAAATATCAAGGTCTCATTGGGTGAATCGCTCTGGAACTGAAATCGGAACGCTCACTGACATTTGCCCTATCTGAAAGTCTGATAAACGCCGGAAAAATGACTAAGTCCAAAAAAAAATTTTTTTTAACTTTTTTCAATTTTACCCCCGTGGGATATATATTCTACCCACACACATTTGGAACTCTCCTGGGGTACCCTCACACATATTATTCCCTCATTTAGTGGATATTTTCACAAAAAAGTGAAATTTTCAAAAATTCTGAAAATTGCCTGAAAACGACGAAATATCAAGGACTCATTGGGCGAATCGCTCTGGAACTGAAATCGGAACGATCACTAACATTTCCCCTATCTGAAAGTCTGATAAACGCCGGAAAAATGACTAAGTCCAAAAAAAAATTTTTTTAAACTTTTTTCAATTTTACCCCCGTGGGATATATATTCTACCCACACACATTTGGAACTCTCCTGGGGTACCCTCACACATATTATTCCCTCATTTAGTGGATATTTTCACAAAAAAGTTAAATTTTCAAAAATTCTGAAAATTTCCTGAAAACGACGAAATATCAAGGACTCATTGGGCGAATCGCTCTGGAACTGAAATCGGAACGCTCACTGACATTTCCCCTATCTGAAAGTCTGATAAACGCCGGAAAAATGACTAAGTACAAAAAAAATAAATTTTTAAACTTTTTTCAATTTTAACCCTGTGGGATATATATTCTACCCACACACATTTGGAACTCTCCCGAGGTACCCTCACACATATTATTCCCTCATTTAGTTAATATTTTCACAAAAAAGTGAAATTTTCAAAAATTCAGAAAATTGACTGAAAATGACGAAATATCAAGGACTCATTGGGCGAATCGCTCTAGAACTGAAATCGGAACACTCACTGACATTTGCCCTATCTGAAAGTCTGATAAACGCCGGAAAAATGACTAAGTAGAAAAAAAAATTTTTTCAACTTTTTTCAATTTTACCCCCATGGGATATATATTCTACCCACACACATTTGGAACTCTCCCGAGGTACCCTCACACATATTATTCCCTCATTTAGTTAATATTTTCACAAAGAAGTGACATTTTCAAAAATTCTGAAAATTGACTGAAAACGACGAAATATCAAGGACTCATTGGGCGAATTGCTCTGGAACTGAAATCGGAACGCTCACTGACATTTGCCCTATCTGAAAGTCTGATAAACGCCGGAAAAATTACTAAGTCCAAAAAAAAAATTTTTTAAACTTTTTTCAATTTTACCCCCGTGGGATATATATTCTACCCACACACATTTGGAACTCTCCTGGGGTACCCTCACACATATTATTCCCTCATTTAGTGGATATTTTCACAAAAAAGTGAAATTTTCAAAAATTCTGAAAATTTCCTGAAAACGACGAAATATCAAGGACTCATCCGCCGAATCGCTCTTGAACTGAAATGGGAACGCTCACTGACATTTCCCCTATCTGAATGTCTGATAAACGCCGAAAAAAAGACCTAAGTCCAAAAAAAAATTTTTTCAACTTTTTTCAATTTTACCCCCGTGGGATATATATTCTACTCACACACATTTGGAACTCTCCTGGGGTACCCTCACACATATTATTCCCTCATTTAGTGGATATTTTCACAAAAAAGTGAAATTTTCAAAAATTCTGAAAATTGCCTGAAAACGACGAAATATCAAGGACTCATTGGGCGAATCGCTTTGGAACTGAAATCGGAACAATCACTGTCATTTGCCCCATCTGAAAGTCTGATAAACGCCGGAAAAATGACTAAGTACAAAAAAAAAAAATTTTTAAACTTTTTTCAATTTTACCCCCGTGGGATATATATTCTACCCACACACATTTGGAACTCTCCTGGGGTACCCTCACACATATTATTCCCTCATTTAGTGGATATTTTCACAAAAAAGTGAAATTTTCAAAAATTCTGAAAATTGACTGAAAACAACGAATATCAAGGTCTCATTGGGTGAATCGCTCTGGAACTGAAATCGGAACGCTCACTGACATTTGCCCTATCTGAAAGTCTGATAAACGCCGGAAAAATGACTAAGTCCAAAAAAAAAATTTTTTTAACTTTCTTCAATTTTACCCCCGTGGGATATATATTCTACCCACACACATTTGGAACTCTCCTGGGGTACCCTCACACATATTATTCCCTCATTTAGTGGATATTTTCACAAAAAAGTGAAATTTTCAAAAATTCTGAAAATTGCCTGAAAACGATGAAATATCAAGGACTCATTGGGCGAATCGCTCTGGAACTGAAATCGGAACGATCACTAACATTTCCCCTATCTGAAAGTCTGATAAACGCCGGAAAAATGACTAAGTACAAAAAAAAAAAAATTTTTAACTTTTTTCAATTTTAACCCTGTGGGATATATATTCTACCCACACACATTTGGAACTCTCCCGAGGTACCCTCACACATATTATTCCCTCATTTAGTTAATATTTTCACAAAAAAGTGAAATTTTCAAAAATTCAGAAAATTGACTGAAAATGACGAAATATCAAGGACTCATTGGGCGAATCGCTCTGGAACTGAAATCGGAACACTCACTGACATTTGCCCTATCTGAAAGTCTGATAAACGCCGGAAAAATGACTAAGTAGAAAAAAAAAATTTTTCAACTTTTTTCAATTTTACCCCCATGGGATATATATTCTACCCACACACATTTGGAACTCTATTTGGGTACCCTCACACATATTATTCCCTCATTTAGTGGATATTTTCACAAAAAAGTGAAATTTTCAAAAATTCAGAAAATTGCCTGAAAAAGACGAAATATCAAGGACTCATTGGGCGAATCGCTGTGGAACTGAAATCGGAACGATCACTGACTTTTGCCCTATCTGAAAGTCTGATAAACGCCGGAAAAATTACTAAGTCCAAAAAAAAAATGTTTTCAACTTTTTTCAATTTTACCCCCATGTGAGATATATTCTATCCACACACATTTGGAACTCTCCTGGGGTACCCTCACACATATTATTCCCTCATTTTGTGGATATTTTCACAAAAAAGTGAAATTTTCAAAAATTCTGAAAATTTCCTGAAAATGACGAAATATCAAGGACTCATCCGCCGAATCGCTCTGGAACTGAAATCGGAACGCTCACTGACATTTCCCCTATCTGAAAGTCTGATAAACGCCGAAAAAAAGACTTAAGTCCAAAAAAAAATGTTTTCAACTTTTTTCAATTTTACCCCCGTGGGATATATATTCTACCCACACACATTTGGAACTCTCCTGGGGTACCCTCACACATATTATTCCCTCATTTAGTGGATATTTTCACAAAAAAGTGAAATTTTCAAAAATTCTGAAAATTGACTGAAAACAACGAAATATCAAGGTCTCATTGGGTGAATCGCTCTGGAACTGAAATCGGAACGCTCACTGACATTTGCCCTATCTGAAAGTCTGATAAATGCCGGAAAAATGACTAAGTACAAAAAAAAAAATTTTTCAACTTTTTTCAATTTTACCCCCATGGGATATATATTCTACCCACACACATTTGGAACTCTCCTGGGGTACCCTCACACATATTATTCCCTCATTAAGTGGATATTTTCACAAAAAAGTGAAATTTTCAAAAATTCAGAAAATTGCCTGAAAACGACGAAATATCAAGGACTCGTTGGGCGAATCGCTCTGGAACTGAAATCGGAATACTCACTGACATTTCCCCTATCTGAAAGTCTGATAAACGCCGGAAAAATGACTAAGTCCAAAAAAAAAATTTTTTCAACTTTTTTCAATTTTACCCCCGTGGGATATATATTCTACCCACACACATTTGGAACTCTCCTGGGGTACCCTCACACATATTATTCCCTCATTTAATGGATATTTTCACAAAAAAGTGAAATTTTCAAAAATTCTGAAAATTGCCTGAAAACGACGAAATATCAAGGACTCATTGGGCGAATCGCTCTGGAACTGAAATCGGAACGATCACTGACATTTGCCCTATCTGAAAGTCTGATAAACGCCGGAAAAATGACTAAGTCCAAAAAAAAAATGTTTTCAACTTTTTTCAATTTTACCCCCGTGGGATATATATTCTACCCACACACATTTGGAACTCTCCTGGGGTACCCTCACACATATTATTCCCTCATTTAGTGGATATTTTCACAAAAAAGTGAAATTTTCAAAAATTCTGAAAATTGCCTGAAAACGACGAAATATCAAGGACTCATTGGGCGAATCGCTCTGGAACTGAAATCGGAATGATCACTGACATTTGCCCTATCTGAAAGTCTGATAAACGCCGGAAAAATGACTAAGTCCAAAAAAAAAATGTTTTCAACTTTTTTCAATTTTACTCCCGTGGGATATATATTCTACCCACACACATTTGGAACTCTCCTGGGGTACCCTCACACATATTATTCCCTCATTTAGTGGATATTTTCACAAAAAAGTGAAATTTTCAAAAATTCTGAAAATTTCCTGAAAATGACGAAATATCAAGGACTCGTTGGGCGAATCGCTCTGGAACTGAAATCGGAACGCTCACTGACATTTCCCCTATCTGAAAGTCTGATAAACGCCGGAAAAATGACTAAGTACAAAAAAAAATAATTTTTAAACTTTTTTCAATTTTAACCCTGTGGGATATATATTCTACCCACACACATTTGGAACTCTCCCGAGGTGCCCTCAGACATATTATTCCCTCATTTAGTTAATATTTTCACAAAAAAGTGAAATTTTCAAAAATTCTGAAAATTGACTGAAAACGACGAAATATCAAGGACTCATTGGGCGAATCGCTCTGGAACTGAAATCAAAACGCTCACGGACATTTGCCCTATCTGAAAGTCTGATAAACGCCGGAAAAATGACTAAGTACAAAAAAAAAATTTTTTAACTTTTTTCAATTTTACCCCCGTGGGATATATACAGTTATATGAAAAAGTTTGGGTACCCCTATTAATCTTAAGCTTAATGTTTTATAAAAATTGGTGTTTTTGCAACAGCTATTTCAGTTTGATATATGTAATAACTGTTGGACACAGTAATGTTTCTGCCTTGAAATGAGGTTTATTGTACTAACAGAAAATGTGCAATCTGCATTCAAACAAAATTTGACAGGTGCATAAGTATGGGCACCCCACCAGAAAAGTGACACTAATATTTAGTAGATGCTCCTTTCGCAAAAATAACAGCCTCTAGTCGCTTCCTGTAGCTTTTAATGAGTTCCTGGATCCTGGATGAAGGTATTTTTGACTATTCCTCTTTACAAAACAATTCCAGTTCAGTTAAGTTTGATGGTCGCCGAGCATGGACAGCCCTCTTCAAATGATCCCACAGATGTTCAACGATATTCAGGTCGGGGGACTGGGATGGCCATTCCAGAACATTGTAATTGTTCCTCTGCATGAATGCCTGAGTAGATTTGGAGCGGTGTTTTGGATCATTGTCTTGCTGAAAGATCCATTCCCTGCATAACTTCAACTTTATCACTGATTCTTGAACATTATTGTCAAGAATCTGCTGATACTGAGTGGAATCCATGCGTCCCTCAACTTTAACAATATTCCCGGTGCCGGCATTGGCCACATAGCCCCAAAGCATGATGGAACCTCCACCAAATTTTACTGTGGGTAGCAAGTGTTTTTCTTGGAATGCTGTGTTTTTTTGACGCCATGCATAACGCCTTTTTGTATGACCAAACAACTCAATCTTGGTTTCATCAGTCCACAGGACCTTCTTCCAAAAAGAAATTGGCTTCTCCAAATGTGATTTTGCATACCTCAGCCGACTCTGTTTGTGGCGTAATTGCAGAAATGGCTTCTTTCGCATCACTCTCCCATACAGCTTCTCCTTGTGCAAAGTGCGTTGTATAGTTTACCAATGCAGTGACACCATCTGCAGCAAGTTGATGCTGCAGCTCTCAGAAGGTGGTCTGAGGATTGTCCTTGACTGATCTCACCATTCTTCTTCTCTGCCTTTCTGATGTTTTTCTTGGCCTGCCACTTCTGGCCTTAACAAGAACTGTCCCTGTGTTCTTCCATTTTCTTACTATGTTCCTCACAGTGGAAACTGACAGGTTAAATCTCTGAGACAGCTTTTTGTATCCTTCCCCTGAACAACTATGTTGAATAATCTTTGTTTTCAGATCATTTCACAGTTGTTTTGAGGAGCCCATGATGCCACTCTTCAGAGGAGATTCAAACAGGAGAACAACTCGCAAGTGGCAACTTTAAGTAGATTTTCTCATGATTGCATACACCTGGCTATGAAGTTCAAAGCTCAATGAGGTTACAAAACCAAAAAAAGTGCTTTAGTAAGTCACTAAAAAGTAGGTAGGAGTATTTAAAACAAGAAAATTATAAGGGTGCCCATACTTATGCACCTGTCAAATTTTGTTTGAATGCAGATTGCACATTTTCTGTTAGTACAATAAACCTCATTTCAAGGTAGAAACATTACTGTGTCCAACAGTTATTACATATATCAAACTGAAATAGCTGTTGCAAAAACACCAATTTTTATAAAACATTAAGCTTAAGATTAATAGGGGTGCCCAAACTTTTTCATATAACTGTATTCTACCCACACACATTTGGAACTCTCCTGGGGTACCCTCACACATATTATTCCCTCATTTAGTGGATATTTTCACAAAAAAGTGAAATTTTCAAAAATTCTGAAAATTGCCTGAAAACGTCGAAATATCAAGGACTCATTGGGCGAATCGCTCTGGAACTGAAATCGGAACGATCACTGACATTTGCCCTATCTGAAAGTCTGATAAACGCCGGAAAAATGACTAAGTCCAAAAAAAAAATGTTTTCAACTTTTTTCAATTTTACCCCCGTGGGATATATATTCTACCCACACACATTTGGAACTTTCCTGGGGTACCCTCACATATATTATTCCCTCATTTAGTGGATATTTTCACAAAAAAGTGAAATTTTCAAAAATTCAGAAAATTGCCTGAAAACGACGAAATATCAAGGACTCGTTGGACGAATCGCTCTGGAACTGAAATCAGAACGCTCACTGACATTTCCCCTATCTGAAAGTCTGATAAACGCCGGAAAAATGACTAAGTAGAAAAAAAAAATTTTTCAACTTTTTTCAATTTTACCCCCGTGGGATATATATTCTACCCACACACATTTGGAACTCTCCTGGGCTACCCTCACACATATTATTCCCTCATTTAGTGGATATTTTCACAAAAAAGTGAAATTTTCAAAAATTCAGAAAATTGCCTGAAAACGACGAAATATCAAGGACTTGTTGGGCGAATCGCTCTGGAACTGAAATCGGAACGCTCACTGACATTTGCCCTATCTGAAAGTCTGATAAACGCCGGAAAAATGACTAAGTCCAAAAAAAAAATTTTGTCAACTTTTTTCAATTTTACCCCCGTGGGATATATATTCTACCCACACACATTTTTAACTCTCCTGGGGTACCCTCACACATATTATTCCCTCATTTAGTGGATATTTTCATAAAAAAGTGAAATTTTCAAAAATCCAGAAAATTGGCTGAAAACGACTAAATAACAAGGAGTCATTGGGCGAATCGCTCTGGAACTGAAATCGGAACGCTCACTGACATTTGCCCTATCTGAAAGTCTGATAAACGCCGGAAAAATGACTAAGTACAAAAAAAAATGTTTTAAACTTTTTTCAATTTTACCCCCGTGGGATATATATTCTACCCACACACATTTGGAACTCTCCTGGTGTACCCTCACTCATATTATTCCCTCATTTAGTGGATATTTTCACAAAAAAGTTAAATTTTCAAAAATTCAGAAAATTGCCTGAAAACGATGAAATATCAAAGACTCGTTGGGCGAATCGCTCTGGAACTGAAATCGGAACGCTCACTGACATTTCCCCTATCAGAAAGTCTGATAAACGCCGGAAAAATGACTAAGTACAAAAAAAAAAAAATTTAAAACTTTTTTCAATTTTAACCCTGTGGGATATATATTCTACCCACACACATTTGGAACTCTCCTGGGGTACCCTCACACATATTATTCCCTCATTTAGTGGATATTTTCACAAAAAAGTGAAATTTTCAAAAATTCAGAAAATTTAATGAAAATGACGAAATCTCAAGGACTCATCCGCCGAATCGCTCTGGAACTGAAATCGGAGCGCTCACTGACATTTCCCCTGTTATGCACACGCCCGGGCTAGAGCGGCGTGTGCATGTGATTGGTAGTGATTCCACTGGACCGTGCCGGAGAGTGTATGCCTGGAGGGGCGTAACTAAGTATCTGCCCGATCCGACCAGGGTGGCACGACGGCATACGACGCCAGAGCACCAAGGAGGAACCGAGCAGAGGGACCAGGTGCTACTCCAGGACAGACCCCGGACACGGCTGTTGACCCACACAGGGGAATACAGGAACAGACTGGTAGACTGGCACACAGACTGGGATGCAGGCAGGCGGGTATGCAGGCAGGCGGGTATGCAGGCAGGCGGGTATGCAGGCAGGCGGGCAGGCAGGCGGGTAAAGGTAGGCACAGCTAGAGTGCAGACAGGGAGTCACTAGCAAGTAGGAACACAGGCGGGATAGGACCCAGTACACACCGGGATTCAGGAACAATACAGGCAGAGGGGTACAGGCAAGCACAACTAGAGTGCAGAAGACTGAGCAGGGAGGACAGAGCTCTGTTCACACTGAACAGACAGGAAGGGAAAGGCAGAGCCAGACACCCACAGGGTACTTGCAGTGAAGTAGCGGGTGGACCTCAAACTCACAAACGGGAGTACAGAGACAACAGGCAGGAGTTAGGTACAAGTTCAGACTCTGCAGAAAAAGGAAGGGAACGGGCATAGAGGCAAAACAGGTAAAGGATAGGAGAGAGTTCAGACTGGAACTGAGTGTACGGAGGAGACCGACACTGCAGCGGGATACAGGAGCGGGTCTGGGAATACTGCCCCCAGAGAGGCGGAACGAACAGGCAAGGAGCGTGTTCAGACAGGACAGACAAGATAACACAGAAAGGACTCAGTTCAGACACGGGAGCTGACACCGCAAAGCAGGAGACATACAGGACTTAGTTCAGACACGGGAACTAATACCGTAAAGCAGGAGACATACAGGACACAGTTCAGACACGGGAGCTGACACCGCAAGGCAGGAGACATACAGGACTTAGTTCAGACACGGGAACTAATACCGTAAAGCAGGAGACATACAGGACACAGTTCAGACACGGGAGCTGACACCGCAAGGCAGGAGACATACAGGACACAGTTCAGACACGGGAGCTGACACCGCAAGGCAGGAAACATACAGGACTTAGTTCAGACAGGCCTGGAAATAAGCCTCCAGGAAAGGCGGACAGGGAAACAAAGACGGGACCTGGCACCTTCAGAGTGCAAGCACACACTGAAAGAAACACATATGCTCAGGCCGGGATAGAAGGGAGCTGCTGAGCTATATACCAAGTGTCAGACAGCAATAGGCTGAGGACGCACAAGGGGCGTGACCCACAGCAGGTACAAAAAGCAGGA
Source organism: Phyllobates terribilis (assembly GCF_046119375.1). NCBI lineage: Eukaryota > Metazoa > Chordata > Amphibia > Anura > Dendrobatidae > Phyllobates > Phyllobates terribilis. The sequence continues at coordinate 9,513,487 of NW_027362781.1, read as the reverse complement.
AGTGATCGGGCGCCGCCCTTAAGCAGCAGAGACAGACAAGAGAACACAGACAGCATGGAGGGAAGCCAGAGAGACATTCTGGACAGGAGATCAAGTGCGCGCTCCTGCACAGTGGGAGATGGACCACTATGCAAGGACGCCGCCAGGTATGTTACAGTACCTCCCCCCTTACGCCCCCTCTTCTTCAGGCCTGCCAGAATCTTCCGCAGGGAATTCGAGGACCAGTCGTTCACTGGGTTGGAGGGGGACAGAGACTTGAGGGTAATCTCTGCTTCGAGGTACATCTTGTCAAGCTCACAGGAAGAAATAGACGGGTTATCAGGTACATAATGAGGAAAAGTCACTGTCTCTTTGTTATCTGGTGGTACCCCGGAGGATTCAGGAAACAACTGGAGGTCCTCCGCCGGGTCAGAAGAGTACTGAGGCTCAGAGAAAACATCTGCTTCAGAGTACACTAGGTCGGACTCACTGGAGGAAGCAGGCGAGGTATCAGGTACAGGAAATAGGAAAGTCTCTGTCCATTCACCACCAGGTGGCACCCCGAAGGGTTCTAAACACAACTGGAGGTCCTCCGCCTGGTCGGAGGGGTGTAGAGACTCGGGAGTAACTTCTGCTCCGGAGAACACTAGGTCGGACTCACTGGAGGAAGCGGGCGAGGTATCAGGTACAGGAAATAGGAAAGTCTCTGTCCATTCACCACCAGGTGGCACCCCGAAGGGTTCTAAACACAACTGGAGGTCCTCCGCCTGGTCGGAGGGGTGTAGAGACTCGGGAGTAACTTCTGCTTCGGAGAACACTAGGTCGGACTCACTGGAGGAAGCAGGCGAGGTATCGGGTACAGGAAATAGGAAAGTCTCTGTCCATTCACCACCAGGTGGCACCCCGAAGGGTTCTAAACACAACTGGAGGTCCTCCGCCTGGTCGGAGGGGTGTAGAGACTCGGGAGTAACTTCTGCTTCGGAGAACACTAGGTCGGACTCACTGGAGGAAGCAGGCGAGGTATCGGGTACAGGAAATAGGAAAGTCTCTGTCCATTCACCACCAGGTGGCACCCCGAAGGGTTCTAAACACAACTGGAGGTCCTCCGCCTGGTCGGAGGGGTGTAGAGACTCGGGAGTAACTTCTGCTTCGGAGAACACTAGGTCGGACTCACTGGAGGAAGCAGGCGAGGTATCGGGTACAGGAAATAGGAAAGTCTCTGTCCATTCACCACCAGGTGGCACCCCGAAGGGTTCTAAACACAACTGGAGGTCCTCCGCCTGGTCGGAGGGGTGTAGAGACTCGGGAGTAACTTCTGCTTCGGAGAACACTAGGTCGGACTCACTGGAGGAAGCAGGCGAGGTATCGGGTACCGAGTATAGGAAAGTCTCTGTCCATTCACCTCCAGGTGGCACCCCGAAGGGTTCTGAACACAACTGGAGGTCCTCCGCCTGGTCGGAGGGGTGTAGAGACTCGGGAGTAACCTCTGCTTCGGAGTATACCAGGTTGGACTCACTGGACGAAGCGAGCGAGGTATCAGGTACAGAGTATAGGAGAGTCTCTGTCCTTTCGTTTCCAGGTAGCACCCCGAAGGGTTCAGGAGGTCTCAGGGAGGACAGACCCAGGCGTGACTGCTTGCCTCTAAGTCTAGCACGTCTGGACTGCCTCTTGAGGTTGGGAGAAGTATTCCGGAAAGCGTAGTCACCCTGTGAGGATTCTGGGTGGGCAGTAGTCTCATTGGGCTGGAGAACTATTACGCTACCCACACACATTACGAATTGGGGCTGCTCCGGGATATTGGGAAGTGAAGCTTCAGCAGGAGCCTCCGGGTTAGGATCATCGAAGACCATTAGAAAGGCCACCAGGAAGGCCATTAGGTCCCGGAGGATCGGATCCTGTGTCTCATATAGGGGGTTGATCCATTCCAAGGCATCCTACCCACACACATTTGGAACTCTCCTGGGGTACCCTCACACATATTATTCCCTCATTTAGTGGATATTTTCACAAAAAAGTGAAATTTTCCAAAATTCAGAAAATTGCCTGAAAACGACGAAATATCAAGGACTCATCTGGCGAATCGATCTGGAACTGAAATAGGAACGCTCACTGACATTTCCCCTATCTGAATGTCTGATAAACGCCGGAAAAATGACTAAGTACAAAAAAAAAATTTTTTTTAAACTTTTTTCAATTTTAAACCTGTGGGATATATATTCTACCCACACACATTTGGAACTCTCCTGGGGTACCCTCATACATATTATTCCCTCATTTAGTGGATATTTTCACAAAAAAGTGAAATTTTCAAAAATCCAGAAAATTGCCTGAAAACGACTAAATATCAAGGACTCATTGGCCGAATCGTTCTGGAACTGAAATCGGAACGCTCACTGACTTTTCTGCTATCTGAAAGTCTGATAAACGTCGGAAAAATGACTAAGTCCAAAAAAAAATTTTTTTTTTCAACTTTTTTCAATTTTACCCCGTGGGATATATATTCTACCCACACACATTTGGAACTCTCCTGGGAAACCCTCACACATATTATTCCCTCATTTAGTGGATATTTTCACAAAAAAGTGAAATTTTCAAAAATTCAGAAAATTGGCTGAAAACGACAAAATATCAAGGACTCATTGGGCAAATAGCTCTGGAAGTGAAATCGGAACGCTCACTGACATTTCCCCTATCTGAAAGTCTGATAAACGCCGGAAAAATGACTAAATCCCCCAAGAAAAATTTTCAACTTTTTTCAATTTTACCTCCGTGGGATATATATTCTACCCACACACATTTGGAACTCTCCTTGGTACCCTCACACATATTATTCCCTCATTTAGTGGATATTTTCACAAAAAAGTGAAATTTTCAAAAATCCAGAAAATTGGCTGAAAACGACTAAATATCAAGGACTCATTGAGCGAATCGCTCTGGAACTGAAATCGGAACGCTCTTTGACGTTTCCCCTTTCTGAAAGTCTGATAAACGCCGGAAAAATGACTAAATCCTCCAAAAAAAATTTTCAACTTTTTTCAATTTTACCCCCGTGTGATATATATTCTACCCACACACATTTGGAATCTCCTCGGGTACCCTCACACATATTATTCCCTCATTTAGTGGATATTTTCACAAAAAATTGAAATTTTCAAAAATTCTGAAAATTGGCTGAAAACGACTAAATATCAAGGACTCATTGGGCGAATCATTCTGGAACTGAAATCGGAACACTCACTGACGTTTCCGCTATCTGAAAGTCTAATAAACGTCGGAAAAATGACTAAGTCCAAAAAAAAAATTTTTTCAACGTTTTTCAATTTTACCCCCGTGTGATATATATTCTACCCACACACATTTGGAATCTCCTCGGGTACCCTCACACATATTATTCCCTCATTTAGTGGATATTTACACAAAAAAGTGAATTTTTCAAAAATCCAGAAAATTGGCTGAAAACGACTAAATATCAAGGACTCATTGGGTGAATCGCTCTAGAACTGAAATCGGAACGCTCCCTGACATTTCCCCTATCTGAACGTCTGATAAACGCCGTAAAAATGACTAAGTCAAAAAAAATTATTTTTTCAACTTTTTTCAATTTTACCCCCGTGGGATATATATTCTACCCACACACATTTGGAACTCTCCTGGGGTACCCTCACACATATTATTCCCTCATTTAGTGGATATTTTCACAAAAAAGTGAAATTTTCAAAAATCCAGAAAATTGGCTGAAAACGACTCGGCGAATCGCTCTGGAACTGAAATCGGAATGCTCACTGACATTTCCCCTCTCTGAATGTCTGATAAACGCCGGAAAAATGACTAAGTACAAAAAAAAATTTTTTGCAACTTTTTTCAATTTTACCCCCGTAGGATATATATTCTACCCACACACATTTGGAACTCTCCTGGGGTACCCTCACACATATTATTCCCTAATTTAGTGGATATTTTCACAAAAAAGTGAAATTTTCAAAAATTCTGAAAATTGGCTGGAAACGACTAAATATCAAGGACTCATTGGGCGAATCGTTCTGAAACTGAAGTCGGATTGCTCACTGACATTTCCCCAATCTGAAAGTCTGATAAACGCCGGAAAAATGACTAAGTCCAAGAAAAAAAAGTTTTCAACTTTTTTCAATTTTACCCCCGTGGGATATATATTCTACCCACACACATGTCGAACTCTCCTGGGGTACCCTCGCACATATTATTCCCTCATTTAGTGGATATTTTCACAAAAAAGTGAAATTTTCAAAAATCTAGAAAATTGGCTGAAAACGACTAAATATCAAGGACTCATTTAGCGAATCGCTCTTTAACTGAAATCGGAACGCTCACTGACATTTACCCTATCTGAAAGTCTGATAAACGCCGGAAAAATGACTAAATCCCCCAAAAAATGTTTTCAACTTTTTTCAATTTTACCCCTGTGGGATATATATTCTACCCACACACATTTGGAACTCTCCTGGGATACCCTCACACATATTATTCCCTCATTTAGTGGATATTTTCACAAAAAAGTGAAATTTTCAAAAATCCAGAAAATTGGGTGTAAAACGACAAAATATCAAAGACTCATTGGGCGAATCGCTCTGGAAATGAAATCGGAATGCTCACTGACATTTCCGCTATCCTAAAGTCTGATAAACGCCGGAAAAATGACTAAATCCCCCCAAAAAAATTTTCACCTTATTTCAATTTTACCCCCGTGGGATATATATTCTACCCACACACATTTGGAACTCTCCTGGGGTACCCTCACACATATTATTCCCTCATTTAGTGGATATTTTCACAAAAAAGTGAAATTTTCAAAAATCCAGAAAATTGGCTGAAAACAACTAAATATCAAGGACTCATTGAGCGAATCGCTCTGGAAGTGAAATGGGAACGCTCACTGACATTTCCCGTATCTGAAATTCTGATAAACGCCGGAAAAATGACTAAATCCCCCCAAAAAATGTTTCAACTTTTTTCAATTTTACCCCCGTGGGATATATATTCTACCCACACACATTTGGAACTCTCCTGGGGTACCCTCACACATATTATTCCCTCATTTAGTGGATATTTTCACAAAAAAGTGAAATTTTCAAAAATCCAGAAAATTGGCTGAAAACGACTGGGCGAATCACTCTGGAAGTGAAATCGGAACGCTCACTGACATTTCCCCTATCTGAAAGTCTGATAAACGACGGAAATATGACTAAGTACAAACATATTTTTTTTTTCAACTTTTTTCAATTTCAAACATGTGGGATATATATTCTACCCACACACATTTGGAACTCTCCTGGGGTACCCTCACACATATTATTCCCTCATTTAGTGGATATTTTCACAAAAAAGTGAAATTGTCAACAATACAGAAAATTGGCTGAAAACTACTAAATATCAAGGACTCATTGGGCGAATCGCTCTGAAACTGAAATCGGAACGCTCACTGACATTTACCCTATCTGAAAGTGTGATAAAAGCCGGTAAAATGACTAAGTCCAAAAAAAAAATTTTTTCAACGTTTTTCAATTTTACCCCCGTGTGATATATATTCTATCCACACACATTTGGAATCTCCTCGGGTACCCTCACACATATTATTCCCTCATTTAATGGATATTTTCACAAAAAAGTGAAATTTTCAAAAATCCAGAAAATTGGCTGAAAACGACGAAATATCAAGGACCCATACGGCGAATCGCTCTGGAACTGAAATCGGAACGCTCACTGACATTTCCCCTATCTGAAAGTCTGATAAACGCCGGAAAAATGACTAAATCCCCCCAAAAAAATTTTCAACTTTTTTCAATTTTACCCCCGTGGGATATATATTCTACCCACACATATTTGGAACTCTCCTGGGGTACCCTCACACATATTATTCCCTCATTTAGTGGATATTTTCACAAAAAAGTGAAATTTTCAAAAATCCAGAAAATTGCCTGAAAACGACTAAATATCAAGGACTCATTGGGCGAATCGCTCTGGAACTGAAATCGGAATGCTCACTGACATTTCCCCTATCTGAAAGTCTGATAAACGCCGGAAATATGACTAAGTACAAAAAATTTTTTTTTTTCAACTTTTTTCAATTTCAGCCATTTTGGGATATATATTCTACCCACACACATTTGGAACTCTCCTGGGGTACCCTCACACATATTATTCCCTCATTGAGTGGATATTTTCACAAAAAAAGTTAAATTTTCAAAAATTCAGAAAATTGCCTGAAAACGACGAAATATCAAGGACTCATCCGGCGAATCGAACTGGAACTGAAATCGGAACGCTCACTGACATTTCCCCTATCTGAATGTCTGATAAACGCCGGAAAAATGACTAAGTACAAAAAAAAAATTTTTTTAAAACTTTTTTCAATTTTAAACCTGTGGGATATATATTCTACCCACACACATTTGGAACTCTCCTGGGGTACCCTCACACATATTATTCCCTCATTTAGTGGATATTTTCACAAAAAAGTGAAATTTTCAAAAATCCAGAAAATTGCCTAAAAACGACTAAATATCAAGGACTCATTGGCCGAATCGTTCTGGAACTGAAATCGGAACGCTCACTGACTTTTCTGCTATCTGAAAGTCTGATAAACGTCGGAAAAATGACTAAGTCCAAAAAAAAATTTTTTTAAACTTTTTTCAATTTTACCCCGTGGGATATATATTCTACCCACACACATTTGGAACTCTCCTGGGAAACCCTCACACATATTATTCCCTCATTTAGTGGATATTTTCACAAAAAAGTGAAATTTTCAAAAATCCAGAAAATTGGCTGAAAACGACAAAATATCAAGGACTCATTGGGCAAATAGCTCTGGAACTGAAATCGGAACGCTCTCTGACAATTCCCCTATCTGAAAGTCTGATAAACGCCGGAAAAATGACTAAATCCCCCCAAAAAAATTTTCAACTTTTTTCAATTTTACCCCCGTGGGATATATATTCTACCCACACACATTTGGAACTCTCCTGGGGTAACCTCACACATATTATTCCCTCATTTAGTGGATATTTTCACAAAAAAGTGAAATTTTCAATAATCCAGAAAATTGGCTGAAAACGACAAAATATCAAGGACTCATTGGGCAAATCGCTCTGGAACTGAAATCGGTACGCTCACTGACATTTCCCCTATCTGAAAGTCTGATAAACGTCGGAAAAATGACTAAGTCCAAAAAAAAATTTTTTTCAACTTTTTTCAATTTTACCCCGTGGGATATATATTCTACCCACACACATTTGGAACTCTCCTGGGAAACCCTCACACATATTATTCCCTCATTTAGTGGATATTTTCACAAAAAAGTGAAATTTTCAAAAATTCAGAAAATTGGCTGAAAACGACAAAATATCAAGGACTCATTGGGCAAATAGCTCTGGAAGTGAAATCGGAACGCTCACTGACATTTCCCCTATCTGAAAGTCTGATAAACGCCGGAAAAATGACTAAATCCCCCAAGAAAAATTTTCAACTTTTTTCAATTTTACCTCCGTGGGATATATATTCTACCCACACACATTTGGAACTCTCCTTGGTACCCTCACACATATTATTCCCTCATTTAGTGGATATTTTCACAAAAAAGTGAAATTTTCAAAAATCCAGAAAATTGGCTGAAAACGACTAAATATCAAGGACTCATTGAGCGAATCGCTCTGGAACTGAAATCGGAACGCTCTTTGACGTTTCCCCTTTCTGAAAGTCTGATAAACGCCGGAAAAATGACTAAATCCTCCAAAAAAAATTTTCAACTTTTTTCAATTTTACCCCCGTGTGATATATATTCTACCCACACACATTTGGAATCTCCTCGGGTACCCTCACACATATTATTCCCTCATTTAGTGGATATTTTCACAAAAAATTGAAATTTTCAAAAATTCTGAAAATTGGCTGAAAACGACTAAATATCAAGGACTCATTGGGCGAATCATTCTGGAACTGAAATCGGAACACTCACTGACGTTTCCGCTATCTGAAAGTCTGATAAACGTCGGAAAAATGACTAAGTCCAAAAAAAAATTTTTTTAAACTTTTTTCAATTTTACCCCGTGGGATATATATTCTACCCACACACATTTGGAACTCTCCTGGGAAACCCTCACACATATTATTCCCTCATTTAGTGGATATTTTCACAAAAAAGTGAAATTTTCAAAAATCCAGAAAATTGGCTGAAAACGACAAAATATCAAGGACTCATTGGGCAAATAGCTCTGGAACTGAAATCGGAACGCTCTCTGACAATTCCCCTATCTGAAAGTCTGATAAACGCCGGAAAAATGACTAAATCCCCCCAAAAAAATTTTCAACTTTTTTCAATTTTACCCCCGTGGGATATATATTCTACCCACACACATTTGGAACTCTCCTGGGGTAACCTCACACATATTATTCCCTCATTTAGTGGATATTTTCACAAAAAAGTGAAATTTTCAATAATCCAGAAAATTGGCTGAAAACGACAAAATATCAAGGACTCATTGGGCAAATCGCTCTGGAACTGAAATCGGTACGCTCACTGACATTTCCCCTATCTGAAAGTCTGATAAACGTCGGAAAAATGACTAAGTCCAAAAAAAAATTTTTTTCAACTTTTTTCAATTTTACCCCGTGGGATAAATCCCCCAAAAAAAATTTTCAACTTTTTTTAATTTTACCCCCGTGGGATATATATTCTACCCACACACATTTGGAACTCTCCTGGGGTAACCTCACACATATTATTCCCTCATTTAGTGGATATTTTCACAAAAAAGTGAAATTTTCAAAAATTCTGAAAATTGCCTGAAAACGACTAAATATCAAGGACTCATTGGGCGAATCGCTCTGGAACTGAAATCGGAATGCTCACTGACATTTCCCCTATCTGAAAGTCTGATAAACGCCGGAAATATGACTAAGTACAAAAATATTTTTTTTTTCAACTTTTTTCAATTTCAACCATGTGGGATATATATTCTACCCACACACATTTGGAACTCTCCTGGGGTACCCTCACACATATTATTCCCTCATTTAGTGGATATTTTCACAAAAAAGTAACATTTTCAAAAATCCAGAAAATTGCCTGAAAACGACTACATATCAAGGACTCATTGGCTGAATCGTTCTGGAAATGAAATCGGAACGCTCACTGACTTTTCCGCTATCTGAAAGTCTGATAAACGTCGGAAAAATGACTAAATCCCCCCAAAAAAATTTTCAACTTTTTTTAATTTTACCCCCTTGGGATATATATTCTACCCACACAGATTTGGAACCCTCACACATATTATTCCCTCATTTAGTGGATATTTTCACAAAAAAGTGAAATTTTCAAAAATTCTGAAAATTAGCTGAAAACGACTAAATATCAAGGACTCATTCGGCGAATCATTCTGGAACTGAAATCGGAACGCTCACTGACATTTCCGCTATCTGAAAGTCTAATAAACGTCGGAAAAATGACTAAGTCCAAAAAAAGAATTTTTTCAACGTTTTTCAATTTTACCCCCGTGTGATATATATTCTACCCACACACATTTGGAATCTCCTCGGGTACCCTCACACATATTATACCCTCATTTAGTGGATATTTACACAAAAAAGTGAATTTTTCAAAAATCCAGAAAATTGGCTGAAAACGACTAAATATAAAGGACTCATTGGGTGAATCGCTCTAGAACTGAAATCGGAACGCTCCCTGACATTTCCCCTATCTGAAAGTCTGATAAACGCCGTAAAAATGACTAAGTCAAAAAAAATTATTTTTTCAACTTTTTTCAATTTTACCCCCGTGGGATATATATTCTACCCACACACATTTGGAACTCTCCTGGGGTACCCTCACACATATTATTCCCTCATTTAGTGGATATTTTCACAAAAAAGTGAAATTTTCAAAAATCCAGAAAATTGGCTGAAAACGACTGGGCGAATCGCTCTGGAACTGAAATCGGAACGCTCACTGACATTTCCCCTATTTGAAAGTCTGATAAACGCCGGAAAAATGACTAAATCCCCCAAAAAAATGTTTCAACTTTTTTCAATTTTACCCCCGTGGGATATATATTCTACCCACACACATTTAGAATTCTCCTGGGGTACCCTCACACATATTGTTCCCTCATTTAGTGGATATTTTCACAAAAAAAGTGAATTTTTCAAAAATCCAGAAAATTGGCTGAAAACGACTAAATATCAAGGACTCATTGGGCGAATCGCTCTAGAACTGAAATCGGAACGCTCACTTACATTTCCCCTATCTGAAAGTCTGATAAACGCCGTAAAAATGACTAAGTCAAAAAAAAAATTTTTTTCAACTTTTTTAAATTTTTCCCCCGTGGGATATATATTGTACCCACACACATTTGGAACTCTCCTGGGGTAACCTCACACAGATTATTCCCTCATTTAGTGGATATTTTCACAAAAAAAGTGAAATTTTCAAAAATTCTGAAAATTGGCTGAAAACGACTAAATATCAAGGACTCATTGGGCGAATCGCTCTGGAACTGAAATCGGAACGCTCACTGACATTTCCCCTATCTGAAAGTCTGATAAAAGCCGGAAATATGACTAAGTGCAAAAATATTTTTTCTTTCAACTTTTTTCAATTTCAACCATGTGGGATATATATTCTACCCACACACATTTGGAACTCTCCTGGGATATCCTCACAAATATTATTCCCTCATTTAGTGGATATTTTCACAAAAAAGTGAAATTTTCAAAAATCCAGAAAATTGGCTGAAAACAACTAAATATCAAGGACTCATTGGGCGAATCGCTCTGGAGCTGAAATCTGAACGCTCACTGACATTTCCCCTATCTGAAAGTCTGATAAACGCCGGAAAAATGACTAAGTCCAAGAAAAAAAAGTTTTCAACTTTTTTCAATTTTACCCCCGTGGGATATATGTTCTACCCACACACATTTGGAACTCTCCTGGGGTACCCTCACACACACATTATTCCCTCATTTAGTGGATATTTTCACAAAAAAGTGAAATTTTCAAAAATCCAGAAAATTGGCTAAAAACAACTAAATATCAAGGACTCATTGGGCGAATCGCTCTGGAACTGAAATAGGAACTCTCACTGACATTTCCCCTATCTGAAAGTCTGATAAACGCCGGAAAAATGACTAAGTCCAAGAAAAAAAAGTTTTCAACTTTTTTCAATTTTACCCCCGTGGGATATATGTTCTACCCACACACATTTCTTACTCTCCTGGGGTACCCTCACACATATTCTTCCCTCATTTAGTGGATATTTTCACAAAAAAGTTAAATTGTCAACAATACAGAAAATTGGCTGAAAACGACTAAATATCAAGGACTCATTGGGCGAATCGCTCTGGAACTGAAATCGGAACGCTCACTGACATTTCCCGTATCTGAAAGTGTGATAAACGCCGGTAAAATGACTAAATCCCCAAAAAAAAATTTTCATCTTTTTTCAATTTTACCCCCGTGGGATATATATTCTACCCACACACATTTGGAACTGTCCTGGGGTACCCTCGCACACATTATTCCCTCATTTAGTGGATATTTTCACAAAAAAGTGAAATTTTCAAAAATTCTGAAAATTGGCTGGAAACGACTAAATATCAAGGACTCATTGGGCGAATCGTTCTGAAACTGAAATCGGAGCGCTCACTGACATTTCCCCTATCTGAAAGTCTGATAAACGCCGGAAAAATGACTAAATCTCCCCAAAAAAAATTTCAACTTTTTTCAATTTTACCCCCGTGGGATATATATTCTACCAACACACATTTGGAACTCTCCTGGGGTACCCTCGCACACATTATTCCCTCATTTAGTGGATATTTTCACAAAAAAGTTAAATTTTCAAAAATCCAGAAAATTGGCTGAAAACGATTAAATATCAAGGACTCATTGGGCGAATCACTCTGGAACTGAAATGGGAACACTCACTGACATTTCCCATATCTGAAAGTCTGATAAACGCCGGAAAAATGACTAAGTCAAAAAAAAAATTTTTTTCAACTTTTTTAAATTTTACCCCCGTGGGATATATATTCTACCCACACACATTTGGAACTCTCCTGGGGTAACCTCACACATATTATTCCCTCATTTAGTGGATATTTTCACAAAAAAGTGAAATTTTCAAAAATTCTGAAAATTGGCTGAAAACGACTAAATATCAAGGACTCATTGGGCGAATCGCTCTGGAACTGAAATCGGAACTCTCACTGACATTTCCCCTATCTGAAAGTCTGATAAAAGCCGGAAATATGACTAAGTACAAAAATATTTTTTTTTCAACTTTTTTCAATTTCAACCATGTGGGATATATATTCTACCCACACACATTTGGAACTCTCCTGGGGTACCCTCACACATATTATTCCCTCATTTAGTGGATAATTTCACAAAAAAGTAAAATTTTCAAAAATTCAGAAAATTGCCTGAAAACGACGAAATATCAAGGACTCATCCAGCAAATCGATCTGGAACTGAAATCGAAACGCTCACTGACATTTCCCCTATCTGAAAGTCTGATAAACGCCGGAAAAATGACTAAGTCCAAAAAAAAAATGTTTTAAACTTTTTCAATTTTACCCCTGTGGGATATATATTCTACCCACACACATTTGGAACTCTCCTGGGGTAACCTCACACATATTATTCCCTCATTTAGTGGATATTTTCACAAAAAAGTGAAATTTTCAAAAATCCAGAAAATTGGCTGAAAACGACAAAATATCAAGGACTCATTGGGCGAATCGCTCTGGAACTGAAATCGGGATGCTCACTGACATTTCCCCTATCTGAAAGTCTGATAAACGCCGGAAAAATGACTAAATCCCCCCCAAAAAATTTTCAACTTTTTTCAATTTTACCCCCGTGGGATATATATTCTACCCACACACATTTGGAACTCTCCTGGGGTACCCTCACACATATTATTGCGTCATTTATTGGATATTTTCACAAAAAAGTGAAATTTTCAAAAATTCTGAAAATTGGCTGAAAACGACTAAATATCAAGGACTCATTGGGTGAATCATTCTGGAACTGAAATTGGAACGCTCACTGACATTTCCGCTATCTGAAAGTCTGATAAATGTCAGAAAAATGACTAAGTCCAAAAAAAAAATGTTTTCAACTTTTTTCAATTTTACCCCCGTGGGATATATATTCTACCCACACACATTTGGAACTCTCCTGGGATACCCTCACACATATTATTCCCTCATTTAGTGGATATTTTCACAAAAAATTGAAATTTTCAAAAATCCAGAAAATTGGCTGTAAACGACTAAATATCAAGGACTCATTGGGCGAATCGCTCTGGAACTGAAATTGGAACGCTCACTGACATTTCCCTATCTGAAAGTCTGATAAACGCCGGAAATATGACTAAGTACAAAAATATTTTTTTTTTCAAATTTTTCAATTTCAACCATGCGGGATATATATTCTGCCCACACACATTTGGAACTCTCCTGGGGTACCCTCACACATATTATTCCCTCATTTAGTGTATAATTTCACAAAAAAGTGAAATTTTCAAAAATCCAGGAAATCGGCTGAAAACGACTAAATATCAAGGAGTCATTGGGCGAATCGTTCTGGAACTGAAATCGGAACGCTCACTGACATTTCCGCTATCTGAAAGTCTGATAAACGTCGGAAAAATGACTAAGTCAAAAAAAAATTTTTTTCAACTTTTTTCAATTTTACCCCCGTGGGATATATATTCTACCCACACACATTTGGAACTCTCCTGGGGTACCCTCACACATATTATTGCGTCATTTATTGGATATTTTCACAAAAAAGTGAAATTTTCAAAAATTCTGAAAATTGGCTGAAAACGACTAAATATCAAGGACTCATTGGGTGAATCGTTCTGGAACTGAAATTGGAACGCTCACTGACATTTCCGCTATCTGAAAGTCTGATAAATGTCGGAAAAATGACTAAGTCCAAAAAAAAAATGTTTTCAACTTTTTTCAATTTTACCCCCGTGGGATATATATTCTACCCACACACATTTGGAACTCTCCTGGGATACCCTCAGACATATTATTCCCTCATTTAGTGGATATTTTCACAAAAAAGTGAAATTTTCAAAAATCCAGAAAATTGCCTGAAAACGACGAAATATCAAGGACTCATTCGGCGAATCGTTCTGGAACTGAAATCGGAATGCTCACTGACATTTCCTCTATCTGAAAGTCTGATAAACGCCGGAAAAATGAGAAGTACAAAAAAAAAAATTTTCAACTTTTTTCAATTTTACCCCAGTGGGATATATATTCTACCCACACACATTTGGAACTCTCCTGGGGTACCCTCACACATATTATTCCCTCATTTAGTGGATATTTTCACAAAAAAGTGAAATTTTCAAAAATACAGAAAATTGGCTGAAAACGACTAAATATCAAGGACTCATTGGGCGCATCGCTCTGGAACTGAAAACGGAATGCTCACTGACATTTCCCCTATCTGAAAGTCTGATAAATGCCAGAAAAATGACTAAATCCCCCCCAAAAAATGTTTCAACTTTTTTCAATTTTACCCCTGTGGGATATATATTCTATCCACACTCATTTGGAACACTCCTGGGGTACCGTCACACATATTATTCCCTCATTTAGTGGATATTTTCACAAAAAAGTGAAATTTTCAAAAATCCAGTAAATTGGCTGAAAACGACTAAGTATCAAGTACTCATTGGCCGAATCGTTCTGGAACTGAAATCGGAATGCTCACTGACATTTCCCCTATCTGAAAGTCTGATAAAAGCCGGAAATATGACTAAGTACAAAAATATTTTTTTTTTCAACTTTTTTCAATTTCAACCATGTGGGATATATATTCTACCCACACACATTTGGAACTCTCCTGGGGTACCCTCACACATATTATTCCCTCATTTAGTGGATATTTTCACAAAAAAGTGAAATTTTCAAAAATTCAGAAAATTGCCTGAAAACGATGAAATATCAAGGACTCATCCGGCAAACCGATCTGGAACTGAAATCGGAACGCTCACTGACATTTCCCCTATCTGAAAGTCTGATAAACGCCGGAAAAATGACTAAGTCCAAAAAAAAAATGTTTTAAACTTTTTTCAATTTTACCCCTGTGGGATATATATTCTACCCACACACATTTGGAAATCTCCTGGGGTAACCTCACACATATTATTCCCTCATTTAGTGGATATTTTCACAAAAAAGTGAAATTTTCAAAAATCCAGAAAATTGGCTGAAAACGACAAAATATCAAGGACTCATTGGGCGAATCGCTCTGGAACTGAAATCGGAACGCTCACTGACATTTCCCCTATCTGAAAGTCTGATAAACGGCGGAAAAATGACTAAATCCCCCCAAAAAAATGTTCACCTTTTTTCAATTTTACCCCCGTAGGATATATATTCTACCCACACACATTTGGAACTCTCCTGGGGTACCCTCACACATATTATTCCCTCATTTAGTGGATATTTTCACAAAATAGTGAAATTTTCAAAAATCAAAAAAATTGGCTGAAAACGACTAAATATCAAGGACTCATTGGGCGAATCACTCTGGAACTGAAATCGGAACGCTCACTGACATTTGCCCTATCTGAAAGTCTGATAAACGCCAGAAAAATGACTAAGTCCAAAAAAAAAATGTTTTCAACTTTTTTCAATTTTTCCCCCGTGGGATATATATTCTACCCACACACATTTGGAACTCTCCTGGGGTACCCTCACACATATTATTCCCTCATTTAGTGGATATTTTCACAAAAAAGTGAAATTTTCAAAAATCCAGAAAATTGGCTGAAAACGACTAAATAACAAGGAGTCATTGGGCGAATCGCTCTGGAACTGAAATCGGAACGCTCACTGACATTTCCCCTATATGAAAGTCTGATAAACGCCAGAAAAATCACTAAGTCCAAAAAGATTTTTTTTTTACTTTTTTCAATTTTACCCCAATGTGATATATATTCTACCCACACACATTTGGAACTCTCCTGGGGTACCCTCACACGTATTATTCCCTCATTTAGTGGATATTTTCACAAAAAAGTGAAATTTTAAAAAAATCCAGAAAATTGGCTGAAAACGACTAAGTTTCAAGGACTCATTGGGCGAATCGCTATGGAACTGAAATCGGGATGCTCACTGACATTTCCCCTATCTGAAAGTCTGATAAACGCCAGAAAAATGACTAAGTCCAAAAAAAATTTTTTTCAACTTTTTTCAATTTTACCCCCGTGCGATATATATTCTACCCACACACATTTGGAACTCTCCTGGGGTACCCTCACACATATTATTCCCTTATTTAGTGGATATTTTCACAAAAAAGTGAAATTTTCAAAAATCCAGAAAATTGGCTGAAAACAACTAAATTACAAGGAGTCATTGGGCGAATCACTCTGGAACTGAAATCGGAATGCTCACTGACATTTCCCCTATCTGAAAGTCTGATAAACGCCAGAAAAATCACTAAGTCTAAAAAAAAATTTTTTTAAACTTTTTTCAATTTTACCCCCGTGGGATATATATTCTACCCACACACATTTGGAACTCTCCTAGGGTACCCTCACACATATTATTCCCTCATTTAGTGGATATTTTCACAAAAAAGTGAAATTTTCAAAAATCTAGAAAATTGGCTGAAAACGACTAAATAACAAGGACTCATTGGGAGAATCACTCTGGAACTGAAATCGGAACGCTCACTGACATTTCCCCTATCTGAAAGTCTGATAAACGCCAGAAAATTGACTAAGTCCAAAAAAATTTTTTTTTAACTTTTTTCAATTTTACCCCCGTGGGATATATATTCTACCCACACACATTTGGAACTCTCCTAGGGTACCCTCACACGTATTATTCCCTCATTTAGTGGATATTTTCACAAAAAAGTGACATTTTCAAAAATCCAGAAAAATGGCTGAAAACGACTAAATAACAAGGAGTCATTGGGCGAATCGCTCTGGAACTGAAATCGGAACCCTCACTGACATTTCCCCTATATGAAAGTCTGATAAACGGCAGAAAAATCACTAAGTCGAAAAAAAATTTTATTTTTACTTTTTTCAATTTTATCCCAATGTGATATATATTCTACCCACACACATTTGGAACTCTCCTGGGGTACCCTCACACATATTATTCCCTCATTTAGTGGATACTTTCACAAAAAAGTGAAATTTTCAAAAATCCAGAAAATTGGCTGAAAACGACTAAATATCAAGGACTCATTGGGCGAATCACTCTGGAACTGAAGTCGGAATGCTCACTGACATTTCCCCTATCTGAAAGTCTGATAAACGCCAGAAAAATGACTAAGTCCAAAAAAAAATTTTTTTCAACTTTTTTCAATTTTACCCCCGTGGGATATATATTCTACCCACACACATTTGGAACTCTCCTGGGGTACCCTCACACATATTATTCCCTCATTTAGTGGATATTTTCACAAAATTGAAATTTTAAAAAATCCAGAAAATTGGCTGAAAACGACTAAATAACAAGGACTCATTAGCCGAATCGCTCTGGAACTGAAATCAAACATAGTTACATAGTTACATAGTTTATAAGGCCGAAAAAAGACAAGCGTCCATCCAGTTCAGCCTATTTCTTGTGCACTGCAGCTATTCCGCAGCGTTGATCCTGGGGAACGCAAAAATCGGAATGCTCACTGACATTTCCCCTATCTGAAAGTCTGATAAATGCCAGGAAAATAACTAAGTCCAAAAAAAAATTTTTTTTAACTTTTTTCAATTTTACCTCCATGGGATATATATTCTACCCACACACACTTGGAACTCTCCTGGGGTACCCTCACACATATTTGTCCCTCATTAAGTGGATATTTTCACAAAAAAGTAAAATTTTCAAAAATCCAAAAAATTGGCTGAAAACGACTAAATATCAAGGACTCATTGGGTGAATAAGTCTGGAACTGAAATCGGAATGCTCACTGACATTTCCCCTATATGAAAGTCTGATAAACGCCAGAAAAATCACTAAGTCCAAAAAAAATTTTTTTTTTACTTTTTTCAATTTTACCCCAATGTGATATATATTCTACCCACACACATTTGGAAATCTCCTGGGGTACCCTCACACATATTATTCCCTCATTTAGTGGATATTTTCACAAAAAAGTGAAATTTTCAAAAATCCAGAAAATTGGCTGAAAACGACAAAATAACAAGGAGTCATTGGGCGAATCGCTCTGGAACTGAAATCGGAATGCTCACTGACATTTCCCCTATCTGAAAGTCTGATAAACGCCAGAAAAATGACTAAGTCCAAAAAAAAATTTTTTTCAACTTTTTTCAATTTTACCCCCGTGGGATATATATTCTACCCACACACATTTGGAACTCTCCTGGGGTACCCTCACACATATTATTCCCTCATTTAGTGGATATTTTCACAAAATTGAAATTTTAAAAAATCCAGAAAATTGGCTGAAAACGACTAAATAACAAGGACTCATTAGCCGAATCGCTCTGGAACTGAAATCAAACATAGTTACATAGTTACATAGTTTATAAGGCCGAAAAAAGACAAGCGTCCATCCAGTTCAGCCTATTTCTTGTGCACTGCAGCTATTCCGCAGCGTTGATCCTGGGGAACGCAAAAATCGGAATGCTCACTGACATTTCCCCTATCTGAAAGTCTGATAAATGCCAGGAAAATGACTAAGTCCAAAAAAAAATTTTTTTCAACTTTTTTCAATTTTACCCCCGTGGGATATATATTCTACCCACACACATTTGGAACTCTCCTGGGGTACACTCACACATATTTGTCCCTCATTAAGTGGATATTTTCACAAAAAAGTAAAATTTTCAAAAATCCAAAAAATTGGCTGAAAACGACTAAATATCAAGGACTCATTGGGTGAATAAGTCTGGAACTGAAATCGGAATGCTCACTGACATTTCCCCTATATGAAAGTCTGATAAACGCCAGCAAAATCACTAAGTCCAAAAAAAATTTTTTTTTTACTTTTTTCAATTTTACCCCAATGTGATATATATTCTACCCACACACATTTGGAACTCTCCTGGCGTACCCTCACACGTATTATTCCCTCATTTAGTGGATATTTTCACAAAAAAGTGAAATTTTAAAAAATCCAGAAAATTGGCTGAAAACAACTAAATATCAAGGACTCATTGGGCGAATCACTCTGGAACTGAAATCGGAATGCTCACTGACATTTCCCTTAACTGAAAGTCTGATAAACGCTGGAAAAATGACTAAGTCCAAAAAAAAAATGTTTTCAACTTTTTCAATTTTTCCCCCGTGGGATATATATTCTACCCACACAAATTTGGAACTCTCCTGGGGTACCCTCACACATATTATTCCCTCATTTAGTGGATATTTTCACAAAAAAAGTGAAATTTTCAAAAATCCAGAAAGTTGGCTGAAAACGACTAAATATCAAGGACTCATTGGGCAAATTGCTCTGGAACTGAAATCGGTACTCTCACTGACATTTGCCCTATCTGAAAGTCTGATAAACGCCAGAAAAATGACTAAGTCCAAAAAAATTTTTTTTCAACTTTTTTCAATTTTACCCCAATGGGATATATATTCTACCCACACACATTTGGAACTCTCCTGGGGTACCCTCACACATATTATTCCCTCATTTAGTGGATATTTTCACAAAATTGAAATTTTAAAAAATCCAGAAAATTGGCTGAAAACGACTAAATAACAAGGACTCATTAGCCGAACCGCTCTGGAACTGAAATCAAACATAGTTACATAGTTACATAGTTTATAAGGCCGAAAAAAGACAAGCGTCCATCCAGTTCAGCCTATTTCTTGTGCACTGCAGCTATTCCGCAGCGTTGATCCTGGGGAACGCAAAAATCGGAATGCTCACTGACATTTCCCCTATCTGAAAGTCTGATAAATGCCAGAAAAATCACTAAGTCCCCAAAAAATTTTTTTTTTACTTTTTTCAATTTTACCCCAATGTGATATATATTCTACCCACACACATTTGGAACTCTCCTGGCGTACCCTCACACGTATTATTCCCTCATTTAGTGGATATTTTCACAAAAAAGTGAAATTTTAAAAAATCCAGAAAATTGGCTGAAAACGACTAAATAACAAGGACTCATTGGGCGAATCGCTCTGGAACTGAAATCGGAACGCTCACTGACATTTCCCCTAACTGAAAGTCTGATAAACGCTGGAAAAATGACTAAGTCCAAAAAAAAAATGTTTTCAACTTTTTTCAATTTTTCCCCCGTGGGATATATATTCTACCCACACACATTTGGAACTCTCCTGGGGTACGCTCACACATATTATTCCCTCATTTAGTGGATATTTTGACAAAAAGTGAAATTTCCAAAAATCCAGAAAATTGGCTGAAAACGACTAAATATCAAGGACTCATTGGGCGAATCGCTCTGGAACTGAAATCCAAACGCTCACTGACATTTGCCCTATCTGAAAGTCTGATAAACGCCAGAGAAATGACTAAGTCCAAAAAAAAATTTTTTTAAACTTTTATCAATTTTACCCCCGTGGGATATATTTTCTACCCACACACATTTGGAACTCTCCTGGGGTACCCTCACACATATTATTCCCTCATTTAGTGGATATTTTCACAAAAAAGTGAAATTTTCAAAAATTCTGAAAATTGCCTGAAAACGACGAAATATCAAGGACTCATTGGGCGAATCGCTCTGGAACTGAAATCGGAATGCTCACTGACATTTCCCCTATCTGAAAGTCTGATAAACGCCAGATTAATCACTAAGTCCAAAAAAAAAATGTTTTCAACTTTTTTCAATTTTTCCCCCGTGGGATATATATTCTACCCACACACATTTGGAACTCTCCTGGGGTACGCTCACACATATTATTCCCTCATTTAGTGGATATTTTGACAAAAAGTGAAATTTCCAAAAATCCAGAAAATTGGCTGAAAACGACTAAATATCAAGGACTCATTGGGCGAATCGCTCTGGAACTGAAATCCAAACGCTCACTGACATTTGCCCTATCTGAAAGTCTGATAAACGCCAGAGAAATGACTAAGTCCAAAAAAAAATTTTTTTAAACTTTTATCAATTTTACCCCCGTGGGATATATTTTCTACCCACACACATTTGGAACTCTCCTGGGGTACCCTCACACATATTATTCCCTCATTTAGTGGATATTTTCACAAAAAAGTGAAATTTTCAAAAATTCTGAAAATTGCCTGAAAACGACGAAATATCAAGGACTCATTGGGCGAATCGCTCTGGAACTGAAATCGGAATGCTCACTGACATTTCCCCTATCTGAAAGTCTGATAAACGCCAGATTAATCACTAAGTCCAAAAAAAAAATATTTTCAACTTTTTTCAATTTTACCCCCGTGGGATAAATATTCTTCCCACACACATTTGGAACTCTCCTGGGGTACCCTCACACATATTATTCCCTCATTTAGTGGATATTTTCACAAAAAAGTGAAATTTTCAAAAATCCAGAAAATTGGCTGAAAACGACTAAATAACAAGGAGTCATTGGGCGAATCGCTCTGGAACTGAAATCGGAATGCTCACTGACATTTCCCCTATCTGAAAGTCTGATAAACGGCGGAAAAATGACTAAGTCCAAAAAAAATTTTTTTTCAACTTTTTTCAATTTTATCCCCGTGGGATATATATTCTACCCACACAAATTTGGAACTCTCCTGGGGTACCCTCACACATATTATTCCCTCATTTAGTGGATATTTTCACAAAAAAGTGAAATTTTCAAAAATCCAGAAAATTGGCTGAAAACGACTAAATAACAAGGAGACATTGGGCGAATCGCTCTGGAACTGAAATCGGAATGCTCACTGACATTTCCCCTATCTGAAAGTCTGATAAACGGCGGAAAAATGACTAAGTCCAAAAAAAAATTTTTTTTCAACTTTTTTCAATTTTATCCCCGTGGGATATATATTCTACCCACACACATTTGGAACTCTCCTGGGGTACCCTCACACATATTATTCCCTCATTTAGTGGATATTTTCACAAAAAAGTGAAATTTTCAAAAATCCAGAAAATTGGCTGAAAACGACTAAATAGCAAGGAGTCATTGGGCGAATCGCTCTGGAACTGAAATCGGAACGCTCACTGACATTTCCCCTAACTGAAAGTCTGATAAACGCCAGAAAAATCACTAAGTCCCAAAAAATTTTTTTTTTTTACTTTTTTCAATTTTACTCCCGTGGGATATATATTCTACCCACACATATTTGGAACTCTCCTGGGGTACCCTCACACATATTATTCCCACATTAAGTGGATATTTTCACAAAAAATTGAAATTTTCAAAAATCCAGAAAATTGGCTGAAAACAACTAAATAACAAGTAATCATTGGTCGAATCGCTCTGGAACTGAAATCGGAACGCTCACTGACATTTCCCCTATCTGAAAGTCTGATAAACGTCGGAAAAATCACTAAGTCTAAAAAAAATTTTTTTTTTAACTTTTTTAAATTTTACCCCCGTGGGATATATATTCTACCCACACACATTTGGAACTCTCCTGGGGTACCCTCACACATATTATTCCCTCATTTAGTGGATATTTTCACAAAAAAGTGACATTTTCAAAAATCCAGAAAATTTCCTGAAAACGACTAAATAACAAGGACTCATTGGGAGAATCACTCTGGAACTGAAATCGGAACTCTCACTGACATTTGCCCTATCTGAAAGTCTGATAAATGCCAGAAAAATGACTAAGTCCAAAAAAAATTTTTTCAACTTTTCTCAATTTTACCCCAATCTGATATAAATTCTACCCACACACATTTGGAACTCTCCTGGGGTACCCTCACACATATTATTCCCTCATTTAGTGGATATTTTCACAAAAAAGTGACATTTTCAAAAATCCAGAAAATTTCCTGAAAACGACTAAATAACAAGGACTCATTGGGAGAATCACTCTGGAACTGAAATCGGAACGCTCACTGACATTTGCCCTATCTGAAAGTCTGATAAACGTCAGAAAAATGACTAAGTCCAAAAAAAAAATTTTTTCAACTTTTTTCAATTTTACCCCAATGGGATATATATTCTACCCACACACATTTGGAACTCTCCTGGGGTACCCTCACACATATTATTCCCTCATTTAGTGGATATTTTCACAAAAAAGTTAAATTTTCAAAAATCCAGAAAATTGGCTGAAAACGACTAAATATCAAGGACTCATTAGGCGAATCGCTCTGGAACTGAAATCGGAATGCTCACTGACATTTCCCCTATCTGAAAGTCTGATAAACGCCAGAAAAATGACTAAGTCCAAAAAAGAATTTTTTTCAACTTTTTTCAATTTTACCCCAATGGGATATATATTCTACCCACACACATTTGGAACTCTCCTAGGGTACCATCACACATATTATTCCCTCATTTAGTGGATATTTTCACAAAAAAGTGAAATTTTAAAAAATCCAGAAAATTGGCTGAAAACAACTAAATATGAACGACTCATTGGGCGAATCGCTGTGGAACTGAAATCGGAATGCTCACTGACATTTACCCTATCTGAAAGTCTGATAAACGCCAGAAAAATGACTAAGTCCAAAAAAAAAATGTTTTCAACTTTTTTCAATTTTTCCCCCGTGGGATATATATTCTATCCACACACATTTGGAACTCTCCTGGGGTACCCTCACACATACTATTCCCTCATTTAGTGGATATTTTCACAAAAAAGTGAAATTTTCAAAAAAGTGAAATTTTCAAAAATCCAAAAAATTGGCTGAAAACGACTAAATATCAAGGACTCATTGGGTGAATCAGTCTGGAACTGAAATCGGAACGCTCACTGACATTTCCCCTATCTGAAAGTCTGATCAACGCCAGAAAAATCACTAAGTCCAAAAAATTTTTTTTTTCAATTTTACCCCTGTGTGATATATATTCTACCCACACACATTTGGAACTCTCCTGGGGTACCCTCACACATATTATTCCCTCATTTAGTGGATATTTTCACAAAAAAAGTGAAATTTTCAAAAATCCAGAAAATTGGCTGAAAACTACTAAATATCAAGGAATCATTGGGCGAATCGCTCTGGAACTGAAATCGGAACGCTCACTGACATTTCCCCTAACTGAAAGTCTGATAAACGCTGGAAAAATGACTAAGTCCAAAAAAAAAATGTTTTCAACTTTTTTCAATTTTTCCCCCGTGGGATATATATTCTACCCAAACACATTTGGAACTCTCCTGGGGTACCCTCACACATACTATTCCCTCATTTAGTGGATATTTTCACAAAAAAGTGAAATTTTCAAAAATCCAGAAAATTGGCTGAAAACGACTAAATAACAAGGATTCATTGGGAGAATCATTCTGGAACTGAAATCGGAATGCTCACTGACATTTTACCCTATCTGGAAGTCTGATAAACGCCGGAAAAATGACTAAGTCCAAAAAAATTTTTTTTTAAACTTTTTTCAATTTTACCCCCGTGGGATATATATTCTACCCACACACATTTGGAACTCTCCTGGGGTACCCTCACACATATTATTCCCTCATTTAGTGGATATTTTCACAAAAAAAGTGAAATTTTCAAAAATCCAGAAAATTGGCTGAAAACTACTAAATATCAAGGACTCATTGGGCGAATCGCTCTGGAACTGAAATCGGAACGCTCACTGACATTTCCCCTAACTGAAAGTCTGATAAACGCTGGAAAAATGACTAAGTCCAAAAAAAAAATGTTTTCAACTTTTTTCAATTTTTCCCCCGTGGGATATATATTCTACCCACACACATTTGGAACTCTCCTGGGGTACCCTCACACATATTATTCCCTCATTTAGTGGATATTTTCACAAAAAAGTGAAATTTTCAAAAATCCAGAAAATTGGCTGAAAACGACTAAATAACAATGACACATTGGGCGAATCGCTCTGGAACTGAAATCGGAACACTCACTGACATTTCCCCTATCTGAAAGTCTGATAAACGCCGGAAAAATGACTAAGTCCAAAAAAAAATTTTTTTCAACTTTTTTCAATTTTACCCCGTGGGATATATATTCTACCCACACACATTTGGAACTCTCCTGGGGTACCCTCACACATATTATTCCCTCATTTAGTGGATATTTTCACAAAAAAGTGAAATTTTCAAAAATCCAGAAAATTGGCTGAAAACGACTAAATAACAAGGAGACATTGGGCGAATCGCTCTGGAACTGAAATCGGAATGCTCACTGACATTTCCCCTATCTGAAAGTCTGATAAACGGCGGAAAAATGACTAAGTCCAAAAAAAAATTTTTTTTCAACTTTTTTCAATTTTATCCCCGTGGGATATATATTCTACCCACACACATTTGGAACTCTCCTGGGGTACCCTCACACATATTATTCCCTCATTTAGTGGATATTTTCACAAAAAAGTGAAATTTTCAAAAATCCAGAAAATTGGCTGAAAACGACTAAATAGCAAGGAGTCATTGGGCGAATCGCTCTGGAACTGAAATCGGAACGCTCACTGACATTTCCCCTAACTGAAAGTCTGATAAACGCCAGAAAAATCACTAAGTCCCAAAAAATTTTTTTTTTTTACTTTTTTCAATTTTACTCCCGTGGGATATATATTCTACCCACACATATTTGGAACTCTCCTGGGGTACCCTCACACATATTATTCCCACATTAAGTGGATATTTTCACAAAAAATTGAAATTTTCAAAAATCCAGAAAATTGGCTGAAAACAACTAAATAACAAGTAATCATTGGTTGAATCGCTCTGGAACTGAAATCGGAACGCTCACTGACATTTCCCCTATCTGAAAGTCTGATAAACGTCGGAAAAATCACTAAGTCTAAAAAAAATTTTTTTTTTAACTTTTTTAAATTTTACCCCCGTGGGATATATATTCTACCCACACACATTTGGAACTCTCCTGGGGTACCCTCACACATATTATTCCCTCATTTAGTGGATATTTTCACAAAAAAGTGACATTTTCAAAAATCCAAAAAATTGGCTGAAAACGACTAAATATCAAGGACTCATTAAGCGAATCGCTCTGGAACTGAAATCGGAACTCTCACTGACATTTGCCCTATCTGAAAGTCTGATAAATGCCAGAAAAATGACTAAGTCCAAAAAAAATTTTTTCAACTTTTCTCAATTTTACCCCAATCTGATATAAATTCTACCCACACACATTTGGAACTCTCCTGGGGTACCCTCACACATATTATTCCCTCATTTAGTGGATATTTTCACAAAAAAGTGACATTTTCAAAAATCCAGAAAATTTCCTGAAAACGACTAAATAACAAGGACTCATTGGGAGAATCACTCTGGAACTGAAATCGGAACGCTCACTGACATTTGCCCTATCTGAAAGTCTGATAAACGTCAGAAAAATGACTAAGTCCAAAAAAAAATTTTTTTCAACTTTTTTCAATTTTACCCCAATGGGATATATATTCTACCCACACACATTTGGAACTCTCCTGGGGTACCCTCACACATATTATTCCCTCATTTAGTGGATATTTTCACAAAAAAGTTAAATTTTCAAAAATCCAGAAAATTGGCTGAAAACGACTAAATATCAAGGACTCATTAGGCGAATCGCTCTGGAACTGAAATCGGAATGCTCACTGACATTTCCCCTATCTGAAAGTCTGATAAACGCCAGAAAAATGACTAAGTCCAAAAAAGAATTTTTTTCAACTTTTTTCAATTTTACCCCAATGGGATATATATTCTACCCACACACATTTGGAACTCTCCTAGGGTACCATCACACATATTATTCCCTCATTTAGTGGATATTTTCACAAAAAAGTGAAATTTTAAAAAATCCAGAAAATTGGCTGAAAACAACTAAATATGAACGACTCATTGGGCGAATCGCTGTGGAACTGAAATCGGAATGCTCACTGACATTTACCCTATCTGAAAGTCTGATAAACGCCAGAAAAATGACTAAGTCCAAAAAAAAAATGTTTTCAACTTTTTTCAATTTTTCCCCCGTGGGATATATATTCTATCCACACACATTTGGAACTCTCCTGGGGTACCCTCACACATACTATTCCCTCATTTAGTGGATATTTTCACAAAAAAGTGAAATTTTCAAAAAAGTGAAATTTTCAAAAATCCAAAAAATTGGCTGAAAACGACTAAATATCAAGGACTCATTGGGTGAATCAGTCTGGAACTGAAATCGGAACGCTCACTGACATTTCCCCTATCTGAAAGTCTGATCAACGCCAGAAAAATCACTAAGTCCAAAAAATTTTTTTTTTCAATTTTACCCCTGTGTGATATATATTCTACCCACACACATTTGGAACTCTCCTGGGGTACCCTCACACATATTATTCCCTCATTTAGTGGATATTTTCACAAAAAAAGTGAAATTTTCAAAAATCCAGAAAATTGGCTGAAAACTACTAAATATCAAGGAATCATTGGGCGAATCGCTCTGGAACTGAAATCGGAACGCTCACTGACATTTCCCCTAACTGAAAGTCTGATAAACGCCAGAAAAATCACTAAGTCCCAAAAAATTTTTTTTTTTTACTTTTTTCAATTTTACTCCCGTGGGATATATATTCTACCCACACATATTTGGAACTCTCCTGGGGTACCCTCACACATATTATTCCCACATTAAGTGGATATTTTCACAAAAAATTGAAATTTTCAAAAATCCAGAAAATTGGCTGAAAACAACTAAATAACAAGTAATCATTGGTTGAATCGCTCTGGAACTGAAATCGGAACGCTCACTGACATTTCCCCTATCTGAAAGTCTGATAAACGTCGGAAAAATCACTAAGTCTAAAAAAAATTTTTTTTTTAACTTTTTTAAATTTTACCCCCGTGGGATATATATTCTACCCACACACATTTGGAACTCTCCTGGGGTACCCTCACACATATTATTCCCTCATTTAGTGGATATTTTCACAAAAAAGTGACATTTTCAAAAATCCAAAAAATTGGCTGAAAACGACTAAATATCAAGGACTCATTAAGCGAATCGCTCTGGAACTGAAATCGGAACTCTCACTGACATTTGCCCTATCTGAAAGTCTGATAAATGCCAGAAAAATGACTAAGTCCAAAAAAAATTTTTTCAACTTTTCTCAATTTTACCCCAATCTGATATAAATTCTACCCACACACATTTGGAACTCTCCTGGGGTACCCTCACACATATTATTCCCTCATTTAGTGGATATTTTCACAAAAAAGTGACATTTTCAAAAATCCAGAAAATTTCCTGAAAACGACTAAATAACAAGGACTCATTGGGAGAATCACTCTGGAACTGAAATCGGAACGCTCACTGACATTTGCCCTATCTGAAAGTCTGATAAACGTCAGAAAAATGACTAAGTCCAAAAAAAAATTTTTTTCAACTTTTTTCAATTTTACCCCAATGGGATATATATTCTACCCACACACATTTGGAACTCTCCTGGGGTACCCTCACACATATTATTCCCTCATTTAGTGGATATTTTCACAAAAAAGTTAAATTTTCAAAAATCCAGAAAATTGGCTGAAAACGACTAAATATCAAGGACTCATTAGGCGAATCGCTCTGGAACTGAAATCGGAATGCTCACTGACATTTCCCCTATCTGAAAGTCTGATAAACGCCAGAAAAATGACTAAGTCCAAAAAAGAATTTTTTTCAACTTTTTTCAATTTTACCCCAATGGGATATATATTCTACCCACACACATTTGGAACTCTCCTAGGGTACCATCACACATATTATTCCCTCATTTAGTGGATATTTTCACAAAAAAGTGAAATTTTAAAAAATCCAGAAAATTGGCTGAAAACAACTAAATATGAACGACTCATTGGGCGAATCGCTGTGGAACTGAAATCGGAATGCTCACTGACATTTACCCTATCTGAAAGTCTGATAAACGCCAGAAAAATGACTAAGTCCAAAAAAAAAATGTTTTCAACTTTTTTCAATTTTTCCCCCGTGGGATATATATTCTATCCACACACATTTGGAACTCTCCTGGGGTACCCTCACACATACTATTCCCTCATTTAGTGGATATTTTCACAAAAAAGTGAAATTTTCAAAAAAGTGAAATTTTCAAAAATCCAAAAAATTGGCTGAAAACGACTAAATATCAAGGACTCATTGGGTGAATCAGTCTGGAACTGAAATCGGAACGCTCACTGACATTTCCCCTATCTGAAAGTCTGATCAACGCCAGAAAAATCACTAAGTCCAAAAAATTTTTTTTTTCAATTTTACCCCTGTGTGATATATATTCTACCCACACACATTTGGAACTCTCCTGGGGTACCCTCACACATATTATTCCCTCATTTAGTGGATATTTTCACAAAAAAAGTGAAATTTTCAAAAATCCAGAAAATTGGCTGAAAACTACTAAATATCAAGGAATCATTGGGCGAATCGCTCTGGAACTGAAATCGGAACGCTCACTGACATTTCCCCTAACTGAAAGTCTGATAAACGCTGGAAAAATGACTAAGTCCAAAAAAAAAATGTTTTCAACTTTTTTCAATTTTTCCCCCGTGGGATATATATTCTACCCAAACACATTTGGAACTCTCCTGGGGTACCCTCACACATACTATTCCCTCATTTAGTGGATATTTTCACAAAAAAGTGAAATTTTCAAAAATCCAGAAAATTGGCTGAAAACGACTAAATAACAAGGATTCATTGGGAGAATCACTCTGGAACTGAAATCGGAATGCTCACTGACATTTTACCCTATCTGGAAGTCTGATAAACGCCGGAAAAATGACTAAGTCCAAAAAAATTTTTTTTTAAACTTTTTTCAATTTTACCCCCGTGGGATATATATTCTACCCACACACATTTGGAACTCTCCTGGGGTACCCTCACACATATTATTCCCTCATTTAGTGGATATTTTCACAAAAAAAGTGAAATTTTCAAAAATCCAGAAAATTGGCTGAAAACTACTAAATATCAAGGACTCATTGGGCGAATCGCTCTGGAACTGAAATCGGAACGCTCACTGACATTTCCCCTAACTGAAAGTCTGATAAACGCTGGAAAAATGACTAAGTCCAAAAAAAAAATGTTTTCAACTTTTTTCAATTTTTCCCCCGTGGGATATATATTCTACCCACACACATTTGGAACTCTCCTGGGGTACCCTCACACATATTATTCCCTCATTTAGTGGATATTTTCACAAAAAAGTGAAATTTTCAAAAATCCAGAAAATTGGCTGAAAACGACTAAATAACAATGACACATTGGGCGAATCGCTCTGGAACTGAAATCGGAACACTCACTGACATTTCCCCTATCTGAAAGTCTGATAAACGCCGGAAAAATGACTAAGTCCAAAAAAAAATTTTTTTCAACTTTTTTCAATTTTACCCCGTGGGATATATATTCTACCCACACACATTTGGAACTCTCCTGGGGTACCCTCACAAATATTATTCCCTCATTTAGTGGATATTTTCACAAAAAAGTGAAATTTTAAAAAATCCAGAAAATTGGCTGAAAACGACTAAATAACAAGGACTCATTAGGCGAATCGCTCTGGAACTGAAATCGGAATGCTTACTGACATTTCCCCTATCTGAAAGTCTGATAAACGTCGGAAAAATCACTAAGTCTAAAAAAAATTTTTTTTTTAACCTTTTTAAATTTTACCCCCGTGGGATATATATTCTACCCACACACATTTGGAACTCTCCTGGTGTACCCTCACACATATTATTCCCTCATTTAGTGGATATTTTCACAAAAAAGTGAAATTTTTAAAAATCCAGAAAATTGGCTGAAAACAACTAAATATGAACGACTCATTGGGCGAATCGCTGTGGAACTGAAATCGGAATGCTCACTGACATTTGCCCTATCTGAAAGTCTGATAAACGTCGGAAAAATGACTAAGTCCAAAAAAAATTTTATTCAACTTTTTTCAATTTTACCCCCGTCGGATATATATTCTACCCACACACATTTGGAACTCTCCTGGGGTACCCTCACACATATTATTCCCTCATTTAGTGGATATTTTCACAAAAAAGTGACATTTTCAAAAATCCAAAAAATTGGCTGAAAACGACTAAATATCAAGGACTCATTAAGCGAATCGCTCTGGAACTGAAATCGGAACTCTCACTGACATTTGCCCTATCTGAAAGTCTGATAAACGCCAGAAAAATGACTAAGTCCAAAAAAATTTTTTTCAACTTTTCTCAATTTTACCCCAATCTGATATAAATTCTACCCACACACATTTGGAACTCTCCTGGGGTACCCTCACACATATTATTCCCTCATTTAGTGGATATTTTCACAAAAAAGTGACATTTTCAAAAATCCAGAAAATTTCCTGAAAACGACTAAATAACAAGGACTCATTGGGAGAATCACTCTGGAACTGAAATCGGAACGCTCACTGACATTTGCCCTATCTGAAAGTCTGATAAACGTCAGAAAAATGACTAAGTCCAAAAAAAAATTTTTTTCAACTTTTTTCAATTTTACCCCAATGGGATATATATTCTACCCACACACATTTGGAACTCTCCTGGGGTACCCTCACACATATTATTCCCTCATTTAGTGGATATTTTCACAAAAAAGTGAAATTTTCAAAAATCCAGAAAATTGGCTGAAAACGACTAAATATCAAGGACTCATTAGGCGAATCGCTCTGGAACTGAAATCGGAATGCTCACTGACATTTCCCGTATCTGAAAGTCTGATAAACGCCAGAAAAATGACTAAGTCCAAAAAAGAATTTTTTTCAACTTTTTTCAATTTTACCCCAATGGGATATATATTCTACCCACACACATTTGGAACTCTCCTAGGGTACCATCACACATATTATTCCCTCATTTAGTGGATATTTTCACAAAAAAGTGAAATTTTAAAAAATCCAGAAAATTGGCTGAAAACAACTAAATATGAACGACTCATTGGGCGAATCGCTGTGGAACTGAAATCGGAATGCTCACTGACATTTCCCCTATCTGAAAGTCTGATAAACGCCAGAAAAATGACTAAGTCCAAAAAAAAAATGTTTTCAACTTTTTTCAATTTTTCCCCCGTGGGATATATATTCTACCCACACACATTTGGAACTCTCCTGGGGTACCCTCACACATACTATTCCCTCATTTAGTGGATATTTTCACAAAAAAGTGAAATTTTCAAAAAAGTGAAATTTTCAAAAATCCAAAAAATTGGCTGAAAACGACTAAATATCAAGGACTCATTGGGTGAATCAGTCTGGAACTGAAATCGGAACGCTCACTGACATTTGCCCTATCTGAAAGTCTGATCAACGTCAGAAGAATGACTAAGTCCAAAAAAAAAATTTTTTCAACTTTTTTCAATTTTACCCCAATGGGATATATATTCTACCCACACACATTTGGAACTCTCCTGGGGTACCCTCACACATATTATTCCCTCATTTAGTGGATATTTTCACAAAAAAGTGAAATTTTCAAAAATCCAGAAAATTGGCTGAAAACAACTAAATATGAACGACTCATTGGGCGAATCGCTGTGGAACTGAAATCGGAATGCTCACTGACATTTCCCCTATCTGAAAGTCTGATAAACGCCAGAAAAATGACTAAGTCCAAAAAAAAAATGTTTTCAACTTTTTTCAATTTTACCCCCGTGGGATATATATTCTACCCACACACATTTGGAACTCTCCTGGGGTACCCTCACACATACTATTCCCTCATTTAGTGGATATTTTCACAAAAAAGTGAAATTTTCAAAAAAGTGAAATTTTCAAAAATCCAAAAAATTGGCTGAAAACGACTAAATATCAAGGACTCATTGGGTGAATCAGTCTGGAACTGAAATCGGAACGCTCACTGACATTTCCCCTATCTGAAAGTCTGATCAACGCCAGAAAAATCACTAAGTCCAAAAAATTTTTTTTTTCAATTTTACCCCTGTGTGATATATATTCTACCCACACACATTTGGAACTCTCCTGGGGTACCCTCACACATATTATTCCCTCATTTAGTGGATATTTTCACAAAAAAAGTGAAATTTTCAAAAATCCAGAAAATTGGCTGAAAACTACTAAATATCAAGGAATCATTGGGCGAATCGCTCTGGAACTGAAATCGGAACGCTCACTGACATTTCCCCTAACTGAAAGTCTGATAAACGCTGGAAAAATGACTAAGTCCAAAAAAAAAATGTTTTCAACTTTTTTCAATTTTTCCCCCGTGGGATATATATTCTACCCAAACACATTTGGAACTCTCCTGGGGTACCCTCACACATACTATTCCCTCATTTAGTGGATATTTTCACAAAAAAGTGAAATTTTCAAAAATCCAGAAAATTGGCTGAAAACGACTAAATAACAAGGATTCATTGGGAGAATCACTCTGGAACTGAAATCGGAATGCTCACTGACATTTTACCCTATCTGGAAGTCTGATAAACGCCGGAAAAATGACTAAGTCCAAAAAAATTTTTTTTTAAACTTTTTTCAATTTTACCCCCGTGGGATATATATTCTACCCACACACATTTGGAACTCTCCTGGGGTA
Organism: Phyllobates terribilis; assembly: GCF_046119375.1. Lineage (NCBI taxonomy): Eukaryota > Metazoa > Chordata > Amphibia > Anura > Dendrobatidae > Phyllobates > Phyllobates terribilis. The sequence goes on along the minus strand of NW_027362781.1, from coordinate 9,479,862 downwards.
CCCTCACACATATTATTCCCTCATTTAGTGGATATTTTCACAAAAAAAGTGAAATTTTCAAAAATCCAGAAAATTGGCTGAAAACTACTAAATATCAAGGACTCATTGGGCGAATCGCTCTGGAACTGAAATCGGAACGCTCACTGACATTTCCCCTAACTGAAAGTCTGATAAACGCTGGAAAAATGACTAAGTCCAAAAAAAAAATGTTTTCAACTTTTTTCAATTTTTCCCCCGTGGGATATATATTCTACCCACACACATTTGGAACTCTCCTGGTGTACCCTCACACATATTATTCCCTCATTTAGTGGATATTTTCACAAAAAAGTGAAATTTTTAAAAATCCAGAAAATTGGCTGAAAACAACTAAATATGAACGACTCATTGGGCGAATCGCTGTGGAACTGAAATCGGAATGCTCACTGACATTTGCCCTATCTGAAAGTCTGATAAACGTCGGAAAAATGACTAAGTCCAAAAAAAATTTTATTCAACTTTTTTCAATTTTACCCCCGTCGGATATATATTCTACCCACACACATTTGGAACTCTCCTGGGGTACCCTCACACATATTATTCCCTCATTTAGTGGATATTTTCACAAAAAAGTGACATTTTCAAAAATCCAAAAAATTGGCTGAAAACGACTAAATATCAAGGACTCATTAAGCGAATCGCTCTGGAACTGAAATCGGAACTCTCACTGACATTTGCCCTATCTGAAAGTCTGATAAACGCCAGAAAAATGACTAAGTCCAAAAAAATTTTTTTCAACTTTTCTCAATTTTACCCCAATCTGATATAAATTCTACCCACACACATTTGGAACTCTCCTGGGGTACCCTCACACATATTATTCCCTCATTTAGTGGATATTTTCACAAAAAAGTGACATTTTCAAAAATCCAGAAAATTTCCTGAAAACGACTAAATAACAAGGACTCATTGGGAGAATCACTCTGGAACTGAAATCGGAACGCTCACTGACATTTGCCCTATCTGAAAGTCTGATAAACGTCAGAAAAATGACTAAGTCCAAAAAAAAATTTTTTTCAACTTTTTTCAATTTTACCCCAATGGGATATATATTCTACCCACACACATTTGGAACTCTCCTGGGGTACCCTCACACATATTATTCCCTCATTTAGTGGATATTTTCACAAAAAAGTGAAATTTTCAAAAATCCAGAAAATTGGCTGAAAACGACTAAATATCAAGGACTCATTAGGCGAATCGCTCTGGAACTGAAATCGGAATGCTCACTGACATTTCCCGTATCTGAAAGTCTGATAAACGCCAGAAAAATGACTAAGTCCAAAAAAGAATTTTTTTCAACTTTTTTCAATTTTACCCCAATGGGATATATATTCTACCCACACACATTTGGAACTCTCCTAGGGTACCATCACACATATTATTCCCTCATTTAGTGGATATTTTCACAAAAAAGTGAAATTTTAAAAAATCCAGAAAATTGGCTGAAAACAACTAAATATGAACGACTCATTGGGCGAATCGCTGTGGAACTGAAATCGGAATGCTCACTGACATTTCCCCTATCTGAAAGTCTGATAAACGCCAGAAAAATGACTAAGTCCAAAAAAAAAAATGTTTTCAACTTTTTTCAATTTTTCCCCCGTGGGATATATATTCTACCCACACACATTTGGAACTCTCCTGGGGTACCCTCACACATACTATTCCCTCATTTAGTGGATATTTTCACAAAAAAGTGAAATTTTCAAAAAAGTGAAATTTTCAAAAATCCAAAAAATTGGCTGAAAACGACTAAATATCAAGGACTCATTGGGTGAATCAGTCTGGAACTGAAATCGGAACGCTCACTGACATTTGCCCTATCTGAAAGTCTGATAAACGTCAGAAAAATGACTAAGTCCAAAAAAAAAATTTTTTCAACTTTTTTCAATTTTACCCCAATGGGATATATATTCTACCCACACACATTTGGAACTCTCCTGGGGTACCCTCACACATATTATTCCCTCATTTAGTGGATATTTTCACAAAAAAGTGAAATTTTCAAAAATCCAGAAAATTGGCTGAAAACAACTAAATATGAACGACTCATTGGGCGAATCGCTGTGGAACTGAAATCGGAATGCTCACTGACATTTCCCCTATCTGAAAGTCTGATAAACGTCAGAAAAATGACTAAGTCCAAAAAAAAAATGTTTTCAACTTTTTTCAATTTTTCCCCCGTGGGATATATATTCTACCCACACACATTTGGAACTCTCCTGGGGTACCCTCACACATACTATTCCCTCATTTAGTGGATATTTTCACAAAAAAGTGAAATTTTCAAAAAAGTGAAATTTTCAAAAATCCAAAAAATTGGCTGAAAACGACTAAATATCAAGGACTCATTGGGTGAATCAGTCTGGAACTGAAATCGGAACGCTCACTGACATTTCCCCTATCTGAAAGTCTGATCAACGCCAGAAAAATCACTAAGTCCAAAAAATTTTTTTTTTCAATTTTACCCCTGTGTGATATATATTCTACCCACACACATTTGGAACTCTCCTGGGGTACCCTCACACATATTATTCCCTCATTTAGTGGATATTTTCACAAAAAAAGTGAAATTTTCAAAAATCCAGAAAATTGACTGAAAACTACTAAATATCAAGGACTCATTGGGCGAATCGCTCTGGAACTGAAATCGGAACGCTCACTGACATTTCCCCTAACTGAAAGTCTGATAAACGCTGGAAAAATGACTAAGTCCAAAAAAATAATGTTTTCAACTTTTTTCAATTTTTCCCCCGTGGGATATATATTCTACCCAAACACATTTGGAACTCTCCTGGGGTACCCTCACACATACTATTCCCTCATTTAGTGGATATTTTCACAAAAAAGTGAAATTTTCAAAAAAGTGAAATTTTCAAAAATCCAAAAAATTGGCTGAAAACGACTAAATATCAAGGACTCATTGGGTGAATCAGTCTGGAACTGAAATCGGAACGCTCACTGACATTTCCCCTATCTGAAAGTCTGATCAACGCCAGAAAAATTACTAAGTCCAAAAAATTTTTTTTTTCAATTTTACCCCTGTGTGATATATATTCTACCCACACACATTTGGAACTCTCCTGGGGTACCCTCACACATATTATTCCCTCATTTAGTGGATATTTTCACAAAAAAAGTGAAATTTTCAAAAATCCAGAAAATTGACTGAAAACTACTAAATATCAAGGACTCATTGGGCGAATCGCTCTGGAACTGAAATCGGAACGCTCACTGACATTTCCCCTAACTGAAAGTCTGATAAACGCTGGAAAAATGACTAAGTCCAAAAAAAAAATGTTTTCAACTTTTTTCAATTTTTCCCCCGTGGGATATATATTCTACCCACACACATTTGGAACTCTCCTGGGATACCATCACACATATTATTCCCTCATTTAGTGGATATTTTCACAAAAAAGTGAAATTTTCAAAAATCCAGAAAATTGGCTGAAAACGACTAAATAACAAGGAGTCATTGGGCGAATCGCTCTGGAACTGAAATCGGAACGCTCACTGACATTTCCCCTATCTGAAAGTCTGATAAATGCTAGAAAAATCACTAAGTCCAAAAAAATTTTTTTTCAATTTTACCCCTGTGTGATAAATATTCTACCCACACACATTTGGAACTCTCCTGGGGTACCCTCACACATATTATTCCCTCATTTAGTGGATATTTTCACAAAAAAAGTGAAATTTTCAAAAATCCAGAAAATTGGCTGAAAACTACTAAATATCAAGGACTCATTGGGCGAATCGCTCTGGAACTGAAATCGGAACGCTCACTGACATTTCCCCTAACTGAATGTCTGATAAACGCTGGAAAAATGACTAAGTCCAAAAAAAAATGTTTTCAACTTTTTTCAATTTTTCCCCCGTGGGATATATATTCTACCCACACACATTTGGAACTCTCCTGGGATACCATCACACATATTATTCCCTCATTTAGTGGATATTTTCACAAAAAAGTGAAATTTTCAAAAATCCAGAAAATTGGCTGAAAACGACAAAATAACAAGGAGTCATTGGGCGAATCGCTCTGGAACTGAAATCGGAACGCTCACTGACATTTCCCCTAACTGAAAGTCTGATAAACGCTGGAAAAATGACTAAGTCCAAAAAAAAAATGTTTTCAACTTTTTTCAATTTTTCCCCCGTGGGATATATATTCTACCCACACACATTTGGAACTCTCCTGGTGTACCCTCACACATATTATTCCCTCATTTAGTGGATATTTTCACAAAAAAGTGAAATTTTTAAAAATCCAGAAAATTGGCTGAAAACAACTAAATATGAACGACTCATTGGGCGAATCGCTGTGGAACTGAAATCGGAATGCTCACTGACATTTGCCCTATCTGAAAGTCTGATAAACGTCGGAAAAATGACTAAGTCCAAAAAAAATTTTATTCAACTTTTTTCAATTTTACCCCCGTCGGATATATATTCTACCCACACACATTTGGAACTCTCCTGGGGTACCCTCACACATATTATTCCCTCATTTAGTGGATATTTTCACAAAAAAGTGACATTTTCAAAAATCCAAAAAATTGGCTGAAAACGACTAAATATCAAGGACTCATTAAGCGAATCGCTCTGGAACTGAAATCGGAACTCTCACTGACATTTGCCCTATCTGAAAGTCTGATAAACGCCAGAAAAATGACTAAGTCCAAAAAAATTTTTTTCAACTTTTCTCAATTTTACCCCAATCTGATATAAATTCTACCCACACACATTTGGAACTCTCCTGGGGTACCCTCACACATATTATTCCCTCATTTAGTGGATATTTTCACAAAAAAGTGACATTTTCAAAAATCCAGAAAATTTCCTGAAAACGACTAAATAACAAGGACTCATTGGGAGAATCACTCTGGAACTGAAATCGGAACGCTCACTGACATTTGCCCTATCTGAAAGTCTGATAAACGTCAGAAAAATGACTAAGTCCAAAAAAAAATTTTTTTCAACTTTTTTCAATTTTACCCCAATGGGATATATATTCTACCCACACACATTTGGAACTCTCCTGGGGTACCCTCACACATATTATTCCCTCATTTAGTGGATATTTTCACAAAAAAGTGAAATTTTCAAAAATCCAGAAAATTGGCTGAAAACGACTAAATATCAAGGACTCATTAGGCGAATCGCTCTGGAACTGAAATCGGAATGCTCACTGACATTTCCCGTATCTGAAAGTCTGATAAACGCCAGAAAAATGACTAAGTCCAAAAAAGAATTTTTTTCAACTTTTTTCAATTTTACCCCAATGGGATATATATTCTACCCACACACATTTGGAACTCTCCTAGGGTACCATCACACATATTATTCCCTCATTTAGTGGATATTTTCACAAAAAAGTGAAATTTTAAAAAATCCAGAAAATTGGCTGAAAACAACTAAATATGAACGACTCATTGGGCGAATCGCTGTGGAACTGAAATCGGAATGCTCACTGACATTTCCCCTATCTGAAAGTCTGATAAACGCCAGAAAAATGACTAAGTCCAAAAAAAAAAATGTTTTCAACTTTTTTCAATTTTTCCCCCGTGGGATATATATTCTACCCACACACATTTGGAACTCTCCTGGGGTACCCTCACACATACTATTCCCTCATTTAGTGGATATTTTCACAAAAAAGTGAAATTTTCAAAAAAGTGAAATTTTCAAAAATCCAAAAAATTGGCTGAAAACGACTAAATATCAAGGACTCATTGGGTGAATCAGTCTGGAACTGAAATCGGAACGCTCACTGACATTTGCCCTATCTGAAAGTCTGATAAACGTCAGAAAAATGACTAAGTCCAAAAAAAAAATTTTTTCAACTTTTTTCAATTTTACCCCAATGGGATATATATTCTACCCACACACATTTGGAACTCTCCTGGGGTACCCTCACACATATTATTCCCTCATTTAGTGGATATTTTCACAAAAAAGTGAAATTTTCAAAAATCCAGAAAATTGGCTGAAAACAACTAAATATGAACGACTCATTGGGCGAATCGCTGTGGAACTGAAATCGGAATGCTCACTGACATTTCCCCTATCTGAAAGTCTGATAAACGTCAGAAAAATGACTAAGTCCAAAAAAAAAATGTTTTCAACTTTTTTCAATTTTTCCCCCGTGGGATATATATTCTACCCACACACATTTGGAACTCTCCTGGGGTACCCTCACACATACTATTCCCTCATTTAGTGGATATTTTCACAAAAAAGTGAAATTTTCAAAAAAGTGAAATTTTCAAAAATCCAAAAAATTGGCTGAAAACGACTAAATATCAAGGACTCATTGGGTGAATCAGTCTGGAACTGAAATCGGAACGCTCACTGACATTTCCCCTATCTGAAAGTCTGATCAACGCCAGAAAAATCACTAAGTCCAAAAAATTTTTTTTTTCAATTTTACCCCTGTGTGATATATATTCTACCCACACACATTTGGAACTCTCCTGGGGTACCCTCACACATATTATTCCCTCATTTAGTGGATATTTTCACAAAAAAAGTGAAATTTTCAAAAATCCAGAAAATTGACTGAAAACTACTAAATATCAAGGACTCATTGGGCGAATCGCTCTGGAACTGAAATCGGAACGCTCACTGACATTTCCCCTAACTGAAAGTCTGATAAACGCTGGAAAAATGACTAAGTCCAAAAAAATAATGTTTTCAACTTTTTTCAATTTTTCCCCCGTGGGATATATATTCTACCCAAACACATTTGGAACTCTCCTGGGGTACCCTCACACATACTATTCCCTCATTTAGTGGATATTTTCACAAAAAAGTGAAATTTTCAAAAAAGTGAAATTTTCAAAAATCCAAAAAATTGGCTGAAAACGACTAAATATCAAGGACTCATTGGGTGAATCAGTCTGGAACTGAAATCGGAACGCTCACTGACATTTCCCCTATCTGAAAGTCTGATCAACGCCAGAAAAATTACTAAGTCCAAAAAATTTTTTTTTTCAATTTTACCCCTGTGTGATATATATTCTACCCACACACATTTGGAACTCTCCTGGGGTACCCTCACACATATTATTCCCTCATTTAGTGGATATTTTCACAAAAAAAGTGAAATTTTCAAAAATCCAGAAAATTGACTGAAAACTACTAAATATCAAGGACTCATTGGGCGAATCGCTCTGGAACTGAAATCGGAACGCTCACTGACATTTCCCCTAACTGAAAGTCTGATAAACGCTGGAAAAATGACTAAGTCCAAAAAAAAAATGTTTTCAACTTTTTTCAATTTTTCCCCCGTGGGATATATATTCTACCCACACACATTTGGAACTCTCCTGGGATACCATCACACATATTATTCCCTCATTTAGTGGATATTTTCACAAAAAAGTGAAATTTTCAAAAATCCAGAAAATTGGCTGAAAACGACTAAATAACAAGGAGTCATTGGGCGAATCGCTCTGGAACTGAAATCGGAACGCTCACTGACATTTCCCCTATCTGAAAGTCTGATAAATGCTAGAAAAATCACTAAGTCCAAAAAAATTTTTTTTCAATTTTACCCCTGTGTGATAAATATTCTACCCACACACATTTGGAACTCTCCTGGGGTACCCTCACACATATTATTCCCTCATTTAGTGGATATTTTCACAAAAAAAGTGAAATTTTCAAAAATCCAGAAAATTGGCTGAAAACTACTAAATATCAAGGACTCATTGGGCGAATCGCTCTGGAACTGAAATCGGAACGCTCACTGACATTTCCCCTAACTGAATGTCTGATAAACGCTGGAAAAATGACTAAGTCCAAAAAAAAATGTTTTCAACTTTTTTCAATTTTTCCCCCGTGGGATATATATTCTACCCACACACATTTGGAACTCTCCTGGGATACCATCACACATATTATTCCCTCATTTAGTGGATATTTTCACAAAAAAGTGAAATTTTCAAAAATCCAGAAAATTGGCTGAAAACGACAAAATAACAAGGAGTCATTGGGCGAATCGCTCTGGAACTGAAATCGGAACGCTCACTGACATTTCCCCTAACTGAAAGTCTGATAAACGCTGGAAAAATGACTAAGTCCAAAAAAAAAATGTTTTCAACTTTTTTCAATTTTTCCCCCATGGGATATATATTCTACCCACACACATTTGGAACTCTCCTGGGATACCATCACACATATTATTCCCTCATTTAGTGGATATTTTCACAAAAAAGTGAAATTTTCAAAAATCCAGAAAATTGGCTGAAAACGACTAAATAACAAGGAGTCATTGGGCGAATCGCTCTGGAACTGAAATCGGAACGCTCACTGACATTTCCCCTATCTGAAAGTCTGATAAACGCCAGAAAAATCACTAAGTCCCCAAAAAATTTTTTTTCAATTTTACCCCTGTGTGATATATATTCTACCCACACACATTTGGAACTCTCCTGGGGTACCCTCACACATATTATTCCCTCATTTAGTGGATATTTTCACAAAAAAAGTGAAATTTTCAAAAATCCAGAAAATTGGCTGAAAACTACTAAATATCAAGGACTCATTAGGCGAATCTCTCTGGAACTGAAATCGGAACGCTCAGTGACATTTCCCCTAACTGAAAGTCTGATAAACGCTGGAAAAATGACTAAGTCCAAAAAAAAAATGTTTTCAACTTTTTTCAATTTTTCCCCCGTGGGATATATATTCTACCCACACACATTTGGAACTCTCCTGGGATACCATCACACATATTATTCCCTCATTTAGTGGATATTTTCACAAAAAAGTGAAATTTTCAAAAACCCAGAAAATTGGCTGAAAACGACTAAATAACAAGGAGTCATTAGGCGAATCGCTCTGGAACTGAAATCGGAACGTTCACTGACATTTCCCCTAACTGAAAGTCTGATAAACGCTGGAAAAATGACTAAGTCCAAAAAAAAAATGCTTTCAACTTTTTTCAATTTTTCCCCTGTGGGATATATATTCTACCCACACACATTTGGAACTCTCCTGGGGTACCCTCACACATATTATTCCCTCATTTAGTGGATATTTTCACAAAAAAGTGAAATTTTAAAAAATCCAAAAAATTGGCTGAAAACGACTAAATATCAAGGACTCATCGGGTGAATCAGTCTGGAACTGAAATCGGAATGCTCACTGACATTTCCCCTATCTGAAAGTCTGATAAACGCCAAAAAATTGACTAAGTCCAAAAAAAATTTTTTTTCAACTTTTTTCAATTTTACCCCCGTGGGATATATATTCTACCCACACACATTTGGAACTCTCCTGGGGTACCCTCACACATATTATTCCCTCATTTAGTGGATATTTTCACAAAAAAAGTGAAATTTTCAAAAGTCCAGAAAATTGGCTGAAAACTACTAAATATCAAGGACTCATTGGGCGAATCGCTCTGGAACTGAAATCGGAACGCTCACTGACATTTCCCCTAACTGAAAGTCTGATAAACGCTGGAAAAATGACTAAGTCCAAAAAAAAAATGCTTTCAACTTTTTTCAATTTTTCCCCTGTGGGATATATATTCTACCCACACACATTTGGAACTCTCCTGGGGTACCCTCACACATATTATTCCCTCATTTAGTGGATATTTTCACAAAAAAGTGAAATTTTAAAAAATCCAAAAAATTGGCTGAAAACGACTAAATATCAAGGACTCATCGGGTGAATCAGTCTGGAACTGAAATCGGAATGCTCACTGACATTTCCCCTATCTGAAAGTCTGATAAACGCCAAAAAATTGACTAAGTCCAAAAAAAATTTTTTTTCAACTTTTTTCAATTTTACCCCCGTGGGATATATATTCTACCCACACACATTTGGAACTCTCCTGGGGTACCCTCACACATATTATTCCCTCATTTAGTGGATATTTTCACAAAAAAGTGAAATTTTCAAAAATCCAAAAAAATTGGCTGAAAACAACTAAATATCAAGGACTCATTGGGTGAATCAGTCTGGAACTTAAATCGGAATGCTCACTGACATTTCCCCTATCTGAAAGTCTGATAAATGGCAGAAAAATGACTAAGTCCCAAAAAAATTTTTTTTCAACTTTTTTCAATTTTACCCCCGTGGGATATATATTCTACCCACACACATTTGGAACTCTCCTGGGGTACCCTCACACATATTATTCCCTCATTTAGTGGATATTTTCACAAAAAAGTGAAATTTTCAAAAATCCAGAAAATTGGCTGAAAACGACTAAATAACAAGAAGTCATTGGGCGAATCGCTCTGGAACTGAAATCGGAACGCTCACTGACATTTCCCCTATCTGAAAGTCTGATAAACGCCAGAAAAATCACTAAGTCCAAAAAAAATATTTTTTTTACTTTTTTCAATTTTACCCCCGTGGGATATATATTCTACTCAAACACATTTGGAACTCTCCTGGGGTACTCTCACACATATTATTCCCTCATTTAGTGGATATTTTCACAAAAAAGTGAAATTTTCAAAAATCCAGAAAATTGGCTGAAAACAACTAAATAACAAGGACTAATTGGGCGAATCGCTCTGGAACTGAAATCGGAATGCTCACTGACATTTCCCCTATCTGAAAGTCTGATAAACGCCAAAAAAATGACTAAGTCCAAAAAAAATTTTTTTTCAACTTTTTTCAATTTTACCCCCGTGGGATATATATTCTACCCACACACATTTGGAACTCTCCTGGGGTACCCTCACACATATTATTCCCTCATTTAGTGGATATTTTCACAAAAAAAGTGAAATTTTCAAAAGTCCAGAAAATTGGCTGAAAACTACTAAATATCAAGGACTCATTGGGCGAATCGCTCTGGAACTGAAATCGGAACGCTCACTGACATTTCCCCTAACTGAAAGTCTGATAAACGCTGGAAAAATGACTAAGTCCAAAAAAAAAATGTTTTCAACTTTTTTCAATTTTTCCCCCGTGGGATATATATTCTACCCACACACATTTGGAACTCTCCTGGGATACCATCACACATATTATTCCCTCATTTAGTGGATATTTTCACAAAAAAGTGAAATTTTCAAAAATCCAGAAAATTGGCTGAAAACGACTAAATAACAAGGAGTCATTGGGCGAATCGCTCTGGAACTGAAATCGGAACGCTCACTGACATTTCTCCTATCTGAAAGTCTGATAAACGCCAGAAAAATCACTAAGTCCCAAAAAAATTTTTTTTCAATTTTACCCCTGTGTGATATATATTCTACCCACACACATTTGGAACTCTCCTGGGGTACCCTCACACATATTATTCCCTCATTTAGTGGATATTTTCACAAAAAAAGTGAAATTTTCAAAAATCCAGAAAATTGGCTGAAAACTACTAAATATCAAGGACTCATTGGGCGAATCTCTCTGATACTGAAATCGGAACGCTCACTGACATTTCCCCTAACTGAAAGTCTGATAAACGCTGGAAAAATGACTAAGTCCAAAAAAAAAATGTTTTCAACTTTTTTCAATTTTTCCCCCGTGGGATATATATTCTACCCACACACATTTGGAACTCTCCTGGGATACCATCACACATATTATTCCCTCATTTAGTGGATATTTTCACAAAAAAGTGAAATTTTCAAAAATCCAGAAAATTGGCTGAAAACGACTAAATAACAAGGAGTCATTGGGCGAATCACTCTGGAACTGAAATCGGAACGCTCACTGACATTTCCCCTATCTGAAAGTCTGATAAACGCCAGAAAAATCACTAAGTCCAAAAAAAATTTTTTTTTTACTTTTTTCAATTTTACCCCGCGGGATATATATTCTACCCACACACATTTGGAACTCTCCAGGGGTACTCTCACACATATTATTCCCTCATTTAGTGGATATTTTCACAAAAAGGTGAAATTTTCAAAAATCCAGAAAATTGGCTGAAAACGACTAAATAACAAGGAGTCATTGGGCGAATCGCTCTGGAACTGAAATCGGAACGCTCACTGACATTTCCCCTATCTGAAAGTCTGATAAACGCCAGAAAAATGACTAAGTCCAAAAAAAAATTTTTTTCAACTTTTTTCAATTTTTCCCCCGTGGGATATATATTCTACCCACACACATTTGGAACTCTCCTGGGATACCATCACACATATTATTCCCTCATTTAGTGGATATTTTCACAAAAAAGTGAAATTTTCAAAAATCCAGAAAATTGGCTGAAAACGACTAAATAACAAGGAGTCATTGGGCGAATCGCTCTGGAACTGAAATCGGAACGCTCACTGACATTTCCCCTATCTGAAAGTCTGATAAACGCCAGAAAAATCACTAAGTCCAAAAAAAATATTTTTTTTACTTTTTTCAATTTTACCCCCGTGGGATATATATTCTACTCACACACATTTGGAACTCTCCTGGGGTACTCTCACACATATTATTCCCTCATTTAGTGGATATTTTCACAAAAAAGTGAAATTTTCAAAAATCCAGAAAATTGGCTGAAAACAACTAAATAACAAGGACTAATTGGGCGAATCGCTCTGGAACTGAAATCGGAATGCTCACTGACATTTCCCCTATCTGAAAGTCTGATAAACGCCAAAAAAATGACTAAGTCCAAAAAAAATTTTTTTTTTACTTTTTTCAGTTTTACCCCGCGGGATATATATTCTACCCACACACATTTGGAACTCTCCAGGGGTACTCTCACACATATTATTCCCTCATTTAGTGGATATTTTCACAAAAAAGTGAAATTTTCAAAAATCCAGAAAATTGGCTGAAAACGACTAAATAACAAGGAGTCATTGGGCGAATCGCTCTGGAACTGAAATCGGAACGCTCACTGACATTTCCCCTATCTGAAAGTCTGATAAACGCCAGAAAAATGACTAAGTCCAAAAAAAAATTTTTTTCAACTTTTTTCAATTTTTCCCCCGTGGGATATATATTCTACCCACACACATTTGGAACTCTCCTGGGATACCATCACACATATTATTCCCTCATTTAGTGGATATTTTCACAAAAAAGTGAAATTTTCAAAAATCCAGAAAATTGGCTGAAAACGACTAAATAACAAGGAGTCATTGGGCGAATCGCTCTGGAACTGAAATCGGAACGCTCACTGACATTTCCCCTATCTGAAAGTCTGATAAACGCCAGAAAAATCACTAAGTCCCAAAAAAATTTTTTTTCAATTTTACCCCTGTGTGATATATATTCTACCCACACACATTTGGAACTCTCCTGGGGTACCCTCACACATATTATTCCCTCATTTAGTGGATATTTTCACAAAAAAAGTGAAATTTTCAAAAATCCAGAAAATTGGCTGAAAACTACTAAATATCAAGGACTCATTGGGCGAATCTCTCTGATACTGAAATCGGAACGCTCACTGACATTTCCCCTAACTGAAAGTCTGATAAACGCTGGAAAAATGACTAAGTCCAAAAAAAAAATGTTTTCAACTTTTTTCAATTTTTCCCCCGTGGGATATATATTCTACCCACACACATTTGGAACTCTCCTGGGATACCATCACACATATTATTCCCTCATTTAGTGGATATTTTCACAAAAAAGTGAAATTTTCAAAAATCCAGAAAATTGGCTGAAAACGACTAAATAACAAGGAGTCATTGGGCGAATCACTCTGGAACTGAAATCGGAACGCTCACTGACATTTCCCCTATCTGAAAGTCTGATAAACGCCAGAAAAATCACTAAGTCCAAAAAAAATTTTTTTTTTACTTTTTTCAATTTTACCCCGCGGGATATATATTCTACCCACACACATTTGGAACTCTCCAGGGGTACTCTCACACATATTATTCCCTCATTTAGTGGATATTTTCACAAAAAGGTGAAATTTTCAAAAATCCAGAAAATTGGCTGAAAACGACTAAATAACAAGGAGTCATTGGGCGAATCGCTCTGGAACTGAAATCGGAACGCTCACTGACATTTCCCCTATCTGAAAGTCTGATAAACGCCAGAAAAATGACTAAGTCCAAAAAAAAATTTTTTTCAACTTTTTTCAATTTTTCCCCCGTGGGATATATATTCTACCCACACACATTTGGAACTCTCCTGGGATACCATCACACATATTATTCCCTCATTTAGTGGATATTTTCACAAAAAAGTGAAATTTTCAAAAATCCAGAAAATTGGCTGAAAACGACTAAATAACAAGGAGTCATTGGGCGAATCGCTCTGGAACTGAAATCGGAACGCTCACTGACATTTCCCCTATCTGAAAGTCTGATAAACGCCAGAAAAATCACTAAGTCCAAAAAAAATATTTTTTTTACTTTTTTCAATTTTACCCCCGTGGGATATATATTCTACTCACACACATTTGGAACTCTCCTGGGGTACTCTCACACATATTATTCCCTCATTTAGTGGATATTTTCACAAAAAAGTGAAATTTTCAAAAATCCAGAAAATTGGCTGAAAACAACTAAATAACAAGGACTAATTGGGCGAATCGCTCTGGAACTGAAATCGGAATGCTCACTGACATTTCCCCTATCTGAAAGTCTGATAAACGCCAAAAAAATGACTAAGTCCAAAAAAAATTTTTTTTTTACTTTTTTCAGTTTTACCCCGCGGGATATATATTCTACCCACACACATTTGGAACTCTCCAGGGGTACTCTCACACATATTATTCCCTCATTTAGTGGATATTTTCACAAAAAAGTGAAATTTTCAAAAATCCAGAAAATTGGCTGAAAACGACTAAATAACAAGGAGTCATTGGGCGAATCGCTCTGGAACTGAAATCGGAACGCTCACTGACATTTCCCCTATCTGAAAGTCTGATAAACGCCAGAAAAATGACTAAGTCCAAAAAAAAATTTTTTTCAACTTTTTTCAATTTTTCCCCCGTGGGATATATATTCTACCCACCCACATTTGGAACTCTCCTGGGATACCATCACACATATTATTCCCTCATTTAGTGGATATTTTCACAAAAAAGTGAAATTTTCAAAAATCCAGAAAATTGGCTGAAAACGACTAAATAACAAGGAGTCATTGGGCGAATCGCTCTGGAACTGAAATCGGAACGCTCACTGACATTTCCCCTATCTGAAAGTCTGATAAACGCCAGAAAAATCACTAAGTCCAAAAAAAATATTTTTTTTACTTTTTTCAATTTTACCCCCGTGAGATATATATTCTACTCACACACATTTGGAACTCTCCTGGGGTACTCTCACACATATTATTCCCTCATTTAGTGGATATTTTCACAAAAAAGTGAAATTTTCAAAAATCCAGAAAATTGGCTGAAAACAACTAAATAACAAGGACTAATTGGGCGAATCGCTCTGGAACTGAAATCGGAATGCTCACTGACATTTCCCCTATCTGAAAGTCTGATAAACGCCAAAAAAATGACTAAGTCCAAAAAAAATTTTTTTTCAACTTTTTTCAATTTTACCCCCGTGGGATATATATTCTACCCACACACATTTGGAACTCTCCTGGGGTACCCTCACACATATTATTCCCTCATTTAGTGGATATTTTCACAAAAAAAGTGAAATTTTCAAAAGTCCAGAAAATTGGCTGAAAACTACTAAATATCAAGGACTCATTGGGCGAATCGCTCTGGAACTGAAATCGGAACGCTCACTGACATTTCCCCTATCTGAAAGTCTGATAAACGCTGGAAAAATGACTAAGTCCAAAAAAAAAATGTTTTCAACTTTTTTCAATTTTTCCCCCGTGGGATATATATTCTACCCACACACATTTGGAACTCTCCTGGGATACCATCACACATATTATTCCCTCATTTAGTGGATATTTTCACAAAAAAGTGAAATTTTCAAAAATCCAGAAAATTGGCTGAAAACGACTAAATAACAAGGAGTCATTGGGCGAATCGCTCTGGAACTGAAATCGGAACGCTCACTGACATTTCTCCTATCTGAAAGTCTGATAAACGCCAGAAAAATCACTAAGTCCCAAAAAAATTTTTTTTCAATTTTACCCCTGTGTGATATATATTCTACCCACACACATTTGGAACTCTCCTGGGGTACCCTCACACATATTATTCCCTCATTTAGTGGATATTTTCACAAAAAAAGTGAAATTTTCAAAAATCCAGAAAATTGGCTGAAAACTACTAAATATCAAGGACTCATTGGGCGAATCTCTCTGGAACTGAAATCGGAACGCTTACTGACATTTCCCCTAACTGAAAGTCTGATAAACGCTGGAAAAATGACTAAGTCCAAAAAAAAAATGTTTTCAACTTTTTTCAATTTTTCCCCCGTGGGATATATATTCTACCCACACACATTTGGAACTCTCCTGGGATACCATCACACATATTATTCCCTCATTTAGTGGATATTTTCACAAAAAAGTGAAATTTTCAAAAATCCAGAAAATTGGCTGAAAACGACTAAATAACAAGGAGTCATTGGGCGAATCGCTCTGGAACTGAAATCGGAACGCTCACTGACATTTCCCCTATCTGAAAGTCTGATAAACGCCAGAAAAATCACTAAGTCCAAAAAAAATTTTTTTTTTACTTTTTTCAATTTTACCCCGCGGGATATATATTCTACCCACACACATTTGGAACTCTCCAGGGGTACTCTCACACATATTATTCCCTCATTTAGTGGATATTTTCACAAAAAAGTGAAATTTTCAAAAATCCAGAAAATTGGCTGAAAACAACTAAATAACAAGGACTCATTGGGCGAATCGCTCTGGAACTGAAATCGGAACGCTCACTGACATTTACCCTAACTGAAAGTCTGATAAACGCTGGAAAAATGACTAAGTCCAAAAAAAAATGTTTTCAACTTTTTTCAATTTTTCCCCCGTGGGATATACATTCTACCCACACACATTTGGAACTCTCCTGGGGTACCCTCACACATATTATTCCCTCATTTAGTGGATATTTTCACAAAAAAGTGAAATTTTCAAAAATCCAGAAAATTGGCTGAAAACGACTAAATAACAAGGAGTCATTGGGCGAATCACTCTGGAACTGAAATCGGAACGCTCACTGACATTTCCCCTATCTGAAAGTCTGATAAACGCCAGAATAATGACTAAGTCCAAAAAAAAATTTTTTTCAACTTTTTTCAATTTTACCCCCGTGGGATATATATTCTGCCCACACACATTTGGAACTCTCCTGGGGTACCCTCACACATATTATTCACTCATTTAGTGGATATTTTGACAAAAAAGTGAAATTTTCAAAAATCCAAAAAATTGGCTGAAAACGACTAAATATTAAGGACTCATTGGGTGAATCAGTCTGGAACTGAAATCGGAATGCTCACTGACATTTCCCCTTTCTGAAAGTCTGATAAACGCCAGAAAAATGACTAAGTCCCAAAAAAAATTTTTTAAACTTTTTTCAATTTTACCCCCCGTGGGATATATATTCTACCCACACACATTTGGAACTCTCCTGGGGTACTCTCACACATATTATTCCCTCATTTAGTGGATATTTTCACAAAAAAGTGAAATTTTCAAAAATCCAGAAAATTGGCTGAAAACAACTAAATAACAAGGAGTCATTGGGCGAATCGCTCTGGAACTGAAATCGGAACGCTCACTGACATTTACCCTAACTGAAAGTCTGATAAACGCTGGAAAAATGACTAAGTCCAAAAAAAAAATGTTTTCAACTTTTTTCAATTTTTCCCCCGTGGGATATATATTCTACCCACACACATTTGGAACTCTCCTGGGGTACCCTCACACATATTATTCCCTCATTTAGTGGATATTTTCACAAAAAAGTAAAATTTTAAAAAATCCAGAAAATTGGCTGAAAACGACTAAATATGAAGGACTCATTGGGTGAATCAGTCTGGAACTGAAATCGGAATGCTCACTGACATTTCCCCTATCTGAAAGTCTGATAAACGCCAAAAAAATGACTAAGTCGAAAAAAAATTTTTTTTCAACTTTTTTCAATTTTACCCCCGTGGGATATATATTCTACCCACAAACATTTGGAACTCTCCTGGGGTACCCTCACACATATTATTCCCTCATTTAGTGGATATTTTCACAAAAAAAGTGAAATTTTCAAAAATCCAGAAAATTGGCTGAAAACGACTAAATAACAAGGAGTCATTGGGCGAATCGCTCTGGAACTGAAATCGGAACGCTCACTGACATTTCCCCTATCTGAAAGTCTGATAAACGCCAGAAAAATCACTAAGTCCAAAAAAAATATTTTTTTTACTTTTTTCAATTTTACCCCCGTGGGATATATATTCTACTCACACACATTTGGAACTCTCCTGGGGTACTCTCACACATATTATTCCCTCATTTAGTGGATATTTTCACAAAAAAGTGAAATTTTCAAAAATCCAGAAAATTGGCTGAAAACAACTAAATAACAAGGACTAATTGGGCGAATCGCTCTGGAACTGAAATCGGAATGCTCACTGACATTTCCCCTATCTGAAAGTCTGATAAACGCCAAAAAAATGACTAAGTCCAAAAAAAATTTTTTTTCAACTTTTTTCAATTTTACCCCCGTGGGATATATATTCTACCCACACACATTTGGAACTCTCCTGGGGTACCCTCACACATATTATTCCCTCATTTAGTGGATATTTTCACAAAAAAAGTGAAATTTTCAAAAGTCCAGAAAATTGGCTGAAAACTACTAAATATCAAGGACTCATTGGGCGAATCGCTCTGGAACTGAAATCGGAACGCTCACTGACATTTCCACTAACTGAAAGTCTGATAAATGCTGGAAAAATGATTAAGTCCAAAAAAAAAATGTTTTCAACTTTTTTCAATTTTTCCCCCGTGGGATATATATTCTACCCACACACATTTGGAACTCTCCTGGGATACCATCACACATATTATTCCCTCATTTAGTGGATATTTTCACAAAAAAGTGAAATTTTCAAAAATCCAGAAAATTGGCTGAAAACGACTAAATAACAAGGAGTCATTGGGCGAATCGCTCTGGAACTGAAATCGGAACGCTCACTGACATTTCTCCTATCTGAAAGTCTGATAAACGCCAGAAAAATCACTAAGTCCCAAAAAAATTTTTTTTCATTTTTACCCCTGTGTGATATATATTCTACCCACACACATTTGGAACTCTCCTGGGGTACCCTCACACATATTATTCCCTCATTTAGTGGATATTTTCACAAAAAAAGTGAAATTTTCAAAAACCAAGAAAATTGGCTGAAAACTACTAAATATCAAGGACTCATTGGGCGAATCTCTCTGATACTGAAATCGGAACGCTCACTGACATTTCCCCTAACTGAAAGTCTGATAAACGCTGGAAAAATGACTAAGTCCAAAAAAAAAATGTTTTCAACTTTTTTCAATTTTTCCCCCGTGGGATATATATTCTACCCACACACATTTGGAACTCTCCTGGGATACCATCACACATATTATTCCCTCATTTAGTGGATATTTTCACAAAAAAGTGAAATTTTCAAAAATCCAGAAAATTGGCTGAAAACGACTAAATAACAAGGAGTCATTGGGCGAATCGCTCTGGAACTGAAATCGGAACGCTCACTGACATTTCCCCTATCTGAAAGTCTGATAAACGCCAGAAAAATCACTAAGTCCAAAAAAAATTTGTTTTTTACTTTTTTCAATTTTACCCCGCGGGATATATATTCTACCCACACACATTTGGAACTCTCCAGGGGTACTCTCACACATATTATTCCCTCATTTAGTGGATATTTTCACAAAAAAGTGAAATTTTCAAAAATCCAGAAAATTGGCTGAAAACAACTAAATAACAAGGACTAATTGGGCGAATCGCTCTGGAACTGAAATCGGAATGCTCACTGACATTTCCCCTATCTGAAAGTCTGATAAACGCCAAAAAAATGACTAAGTCCAAAAAAATTTTTTTTTTTACTTTTTTCAATTTTACCCCGCGGGATATATATTCTACCCACACACATTTGGAACTCTCCAGGGGTACTCTCACACATATTATTCCCTCATTTAGTGGATATTTTCACAAAAAAGTGAAATTTTCAAAAATCCAGAAAATTGGCTGAAAACGACTAAATAACAAGGAGTCATTGGGCGAATCGCTCTGGAACTGAAATCGGAACGCTCACTGACATTTCCCCTATCTGAAAGTCTGATAAACGCCAGAAAAATGACTAAGTCCAAAAAAAAATTTTTTTCAACTTTTTTCAATTTTTCCCCCGTGGGATATATATTCTACCCACACACATTTGGAACTCTCCTGGGATACCATCACACATATTATTCCCTCATTTAGTGGATATTTTCACAAAAAAGTGAAATTTTCAAAAATCCAGAAAATTGGCTGAAAACGACTAAATAACAAGGAGTCATTGGGCGAATCGCTCTGGAACTGAAATCAGAACGCTCACTGACATTTCCCCTATCTGAAAGTCTGATAAACGCCAGAAAAATCACTAAGTCCAAAAAAAATATTTTTTTTACTTTTTTCAATTTTACCTCCGTGGGATATATATTCTACTCACACACATTTGGAACTCTCCTGGGGTACTCTCACACATATTATTCCCTCATTTAGTGGATATTTTCACAAAAAAGTGAAATTTTCAAAAATCCAGAAAATTGGCTGAAAACAACTAAATAACAAGGACTAATTGGGCGAATCGCTCTGGAACTGAAATCGGAATGCTCACTGACATTTCCCCTATCTGAAAGTCTGATAAACGCCAAAAAAATGACTAAGTCCAAAAAAAATTTTTTTTCAACTTTTTTCAATTTTACCCCCGTGGGATATATATTCTACCCACACACATTTGGAACTCTCCTGGGGTACCCTCACACATATTATTCCCTCATTTAGTGGATATTTTCACAAAAAAAGTGAAATTTTCAAAAGTCCAGAAAATTGGCTGAAAACTACTAAATATCAAGGACTCATTGGGCGAATCGCTCTGGAACTGAAATCGGAACGCTCACTGACATTTCCCCTAACTGAAAGTCTGATAAACGCTGGAAAAATGACTAAGTCCAAAAAAAAAATGTTTTCAACTTTTTTCAATTTTTCCCCCGTGGGATATATATTCTACCCACACACATTTGGAACTCTCCTGGGATACCATCACACATATTATTCCCTCATTTAGTGGATATTTTCACAAAAAAGTGAAATTTTCAAAAATCCAGAAAATTGGCTGAAAACGACTAAATAACAAGGAGTCATTGGGCGAATCGCTCTGGAACTGAAATCGGAACGCTCACTGACATTTCTCCTATCTGAAAGTCTGATAAACGCCAGAAAAATCACTAAGTCCCAAAAAAATTTTTTTTCAATTTTACCCCCGTGTGATATATATTCTACCCACACACATTTGGAACTCTCCTGGGGTACCCTCACACATATTATTCCCTCATTTAGTGGATATTTTCACAAAAAAGTGAAATTTTAAAAAATCCAGAAAATTGGCTGAAAACGACTAAATATCAAGGACTCATTGGGTGAATCAGTCTGGAACTGAAATCGGAATGCTCACTGACATTTCCCCTATCTGAAAGTCTGATAAACGCCAAAAAAATGACTAAGTCGAAAAAAAAATTTTTTTCAACTTTTTTCAATTTTACCCCCGTGGGATATATATTCTACCCACACACATTTGGAACTCTCCTGGGGTACCCTCACACATATTATTCCCTCATTTAGTGGATATTTTCACAAAAAAAGTGAAATTTTCAAAAATCCAGAAAATTGGCTGAAAACTACTAAATATCAAGGACTCATTGGGCGAATCGCTCTGGAACTGAAATCGGAACGCTCACTGACATTGCCCCTAACTGAAAGTCTGATAAACGCTGGAAAAATGACTAAGTCCAAAAAAAAAATGTTTTCAACTTTTTTCAATTTTTCCCCCGTGGGATATATATTCTACCCACACACATTTGGAACTCTCCTGGGATACCATCACACATATTATTCCCTCATTTAGTGGATATTTTCACAAAAAAGTGAAATTTTCAAAAATCCAGAAAATTGGCTGAAAACGACTAAATAACAAGGAGTCATTGGGCGAATCGCTCTGGAACTGAAATCGGAACGCTCACTGACATTTCCCCTATCTGAAAGTCTGATAAACGCCAGAAAAATCAATAAGTCCAAAAAAACCTTTTTTTTACTTTTTTCAATTTTACCCCCGTGGGATATATATTCTAACCACACACATTTGGAACTCTCCTGGGGTACTCTCACACATATTATTCCCTCATTTAGTGGATATTTTCACAAAAAAGTGAAATTTTCAAAAATCCAGAAAATTGGCTGAAAACGACTAAATAACAAGGAGTCATTGGGCGAATCACTCTGGAACTGAAATCGGAACGCTCACTGACATTTCCCCTATCTGAAAGTCTGATAAACGCCAGAAAAATGACTAAGTCCAAAAAAAAATTTTTTTAAACTTTTTTCAATTTTACCCCCCGTGGGATATATATTCTACCCACACACATTTGGAACTCTACTGGGGTACCCTTACACATATTATTCCCTCATTTAGTGGATATTTTCACAAAAAAAGTGAAATTTTCAAAAATCCAGAAAATTGGCTCAAAACTACTAAATATCAAGGACTCATTGGGCGAATCGCTCTGGAACTGAAATCGGAATGCTCACTGACATTTCCCCTAACTGAAAGTCTGATAAACGCTGGAAAAATGACTAAGTCCAAAAAAAAAAATGTTTTCAACTTTTTTCAATTTTTCCCCCGTGGGATATATATTCTACCCACACACATTTGGAACTCTCCTGGGATACCATCACACATATTATTCCCTCATTTAGTGGATATTTTCACAAAAAAGTGAAATTTTCAAAAATCCAGAAAATTGGCTGAAAACGACTAAATAACAAGGAGTCATTGGGCGAATCGCTCTGGAACTGAAATTGGAACGCTCACTGACATTTCCCCTATCTGAAAGTCTGATAAACGGCAGAAAAATCACTAAGTCCAAAAAATTTTTTTTTTCAATTTTACCCGTGTGATATATATTCTACCCACACACATTTGGAACTCTCCTGGGGTACCCTCACACATATTATTCCCTCATTTAGTGGATATTTTCACAAAAAAAGTGAAATTTTCAAAAATCCAGAAAATTGGCTGAAAACGACAAAATATCAAGGACTCATTGGGCGAATCGCTCTGGAACTGAAATCGGAACGCTCACTGACATTTCCCCTATCTGAAAGTCTGATAAACGCCAGAAAAATCAATAAGTCCAAAAAAAATTTTTTTTTTGCTTTTTTCAATTTTACCCCCGTGGGATATATATTCTACCCACACACATTTGGAACTCTCCTGGGGTACTCTCACACATATTATTCCCTCATTTAGTGGATATTTTCACAAAAAAGTGAAATTTTCAAAAATCCAGAAAATTGGCTGAAAACAACTAAATATCAAGGACTCATTGGGCGAATCGCTCTGGAACTGAAATCGGAACGCTCACTGACATTTCCCCTAACTGAAAGTCTGATAAACGCTGGAAAAATGACTAAGTCCAAAAAAAAAATGTTTTCAACTTTTTTCAATTTTTCCCCCGTGGGATATATATTCTACCCACACACATTTGGAACTCTCCTGGGATACCATCACACATATTATTCCCTCATTTAGTGGATATTTTCACAAAAAAGTGAAATTTTCAAAAATCCAGAAAATTGGCTGAAAACGACTAAATAACAAGGAGTCATTGGGCGAATCGCTCTGGAACTGAAATCGGAACGCTCACTGACATTTCCCCTATCTGAAAGTCTGATAAACGCCAGAAAAATCACTAAGTCCAAAAAAAATATTTTTTTTACTTTTTTCAATTTTACCCCCGTGGGATATATATTCTACTCACACACATTTGGAACTCCCCTGGGGTACTCTCACACATATTATTCCCTCATTTAGTGGATATTTTCACAAAAAAGTGAAATTTTCAAAAATCCAGAAAATTGGCTGAAAACAACTAAATAACAAGGACTAATTGGGCGAATCGCTCTGGAACTGAAATCGGAATGCTCACTGACATTTCCCCTATCTGAAAGTCTGATAAACGCCAAAAAAATGACTAAGTCCAAAAAAAATTTTTTTTTTACTTTTTTCAATTTTACCCCGCGGGATATATATTCTACCCACACACATTTGGAACTCTCCAGGGGTACTCTCACACATATTATTCCCTCATTTAGTGGATATTTTCACAAAAAAGTGAAATTTTCAAAAATCCAGAAAATTGGCTGAAAACGACTAAATAACAAGGAGTCATTGGGCGAATCGCTCTGGAACTGAAATCGGAACGCTCACTGACATTTCCCCTATCTGAAAGTCTGATAAACGCCAGAAAAATGACTAAGTCCAAAAAAAAATTTTTTTCAACTTTTTTCAATTTTTCCCCCGTGGGATATATATTCTACCCACACACATTTGGAACTCTCCTGGGATACCATCACACATATTATTCCCTCATTTAGTGGATATTTTCACAAAAAAGTGAAATTTTCAAAAATCCAGAAAATTGGCTGAAAACGACTAAATAACAAGGAGTCATTGGGCGAATCGCTCTGGAACTGAAATCGGAACGCTCACTGACATTTCCCCTATCTGAAAGTCTGATAAACGCCAGAAAAATCACTAAGTCCAAAAAAAATATTTTTTTTACTTTTTTCAATTTTACCTCCGTGGGATATATATTCTACTCACACACATTTGGAACTCTCCTGGGGTACTCTCACACATATTATTCCCTCATTTAGTGGATATTTTCACAAAAAAGTGAAATTTTCAAAAATCCAGAAAATTGGCTGAAAACAACTAAATAACAAGGACTAATTGGGCGAATCGCTCTGGAACTGAAATCGGAATGCTCACTGACATTTCCCCTATCTGAAAGTCTGATAAACGCCAAAAAAATGACTAAGTCCAAAAAAAATTTTTTTTCAACTTTTTTCAATTTTACCCCCGTGGGATATATATTCTACCCACACACATTTGGAACTCTCCTGGGGTACCCTCACACATATTATTCCCTCATTTAGTGGATATTTTCACAAAAAAAGTGAAATTTTCAAAAGTCCAGAAAATTGGCTGAAAACTACTAAATATCAAGGACTCATTGGGCGAATCGCTCTGGAACTGAAATCGGAACGCTCACTGACATTTCCCCTAACTGAAAGTCTGATAAACGCTGGAAAAATGACTAAGTCCAAAAAAAAAATGTTTTCAACTTTTTTCAATTTTTCCCCCGTGGGATATATATTCTACCCACACACATTTGGAACTCTCCTGGGATACCATCACACATATTATTCCCTCATTTAGTGGATATTTTCACAAAAAAGTGAAATTTTCAAAAATCCAGAAAATTGGCTGAAAACGACTAAATAACAAGGAGTCATTGGGCGAATCGCTCTGGAACTGAAATCGGAACGCTCACTGACATTTCTCCTATCTGAAAGTCTGATAAACGCCAGAAAAATCACTAAGTCCCAAAAAAATTTTTTTTCAATTTTACCCCCGTGTGATATATATTCTGCCCACACACATTTGGAACTCTCCTGGGGTACCCTCACACATATTATTCCCTCATTTAGTGGATATTTTGACAAAAAAGTGAAATTTTCAAAAATCCAAAAAATTGGCTGAAAACGACTAAATATTAAGGACTCATTGGGTGAATCAGTCTGGAACTGAAATCGGAATGCTCACTGACATTTCCCCTATCTGAAAGTCTGAAAAACGCCAGAAAAATGACTAAGTCCCAAAAAAATTTTTTTAAACTTTTTTCAATTTTACCCCCCGTGGGATATATATTCTACCCACACACATTTGGAACTCTACTGGGGTACCCTTACACATATTATTCCCTCATTTAGTGGATATTTTCACAAAAAAAGTGAAATTTTCAAAAATCCAGAAAATTGGCTCAAAACTACTAAATATCAAGGACTCATTGGGCGAATCGCTCTGGAACTGAAATCGGAATGCTCACTGACATTTCCCCTAACTGAAAGTCTGATAAACGCTGGAAAAATGACTAAGTCCAAAAAAAAAAATGTTTTCAACTTTTTTCAATTTTTCCCCCGTGGGATATATATTCTACCCACACACATTTGGAACTCTCCTGGGATACCATCACACATATTATTCCCTCATTTAGTGGATATTTTCACAAAAAAGTGAAATTTTCAAAAATCCAGAAAATTGGCTGAAAACGACTAAATAACAAGGAGTCATTGGGCGAATCGCTCTGGAACTGAAATTGGAACGCTCACTGACATTTCCCCTATCTGAAAGTCTGATAAACGGCAGAAAAATCACTAAGTCCAAAAAATTTTTTTTTTCAATTTTACCCGTGTGATATATATTCTACCCACACACATTTGGAACTCTCCTGGGGTACCCTCACACATATTATTCCCTCATTTAGTGGATATTTTCACAAAAAAAGTGAAATTTTCAAAAATCCAGAAAATTGGCTGAAAACGACAAAATATCAAGGACTCATTGGGCGAATCGCTCTGGAACTGAAATCGGAACGCTCACTGACATTTCCCCTATCTGAAAGTCTGATAAACGCCAGAAAAATCAATAAGTCCAAAAAAAATTTTTTTTTTGCTTTTTTCAATTTTACCCCCGTGGGATATATATTCTACCCACACACATTTGGAACTCTCCTGGGGTACTCTCACACATATTATTCCCTCATTTAGTGGATATTTTCACAAAAAAGTGAAATTTTCAAAAATCCAGAAAATTGGCTGAAAACAACTAAATATCAAGGACTCATTGGGCGAATCGCTCTGGAACTGAAATCGGAACGCTCACTGACATTTCCCCTAACTGAAAGTCTGATAAACGCTGGAAAAATGACTAAGTCCAAAAAAAAAATGTTTTCAACTTTTTTCAATTTTTCCCCCGTGGGATATATATTCTACCCACACACATTTGGAACTCTCCTGGGATACCATCACACATATTATTCCCTCATTTAGTGGATATTTTCACAAAAAAGTGAAATTTTCAAAAATCCAGAAAATTGGCTGAAAACGACTAAATAACAAGGAGTCATTGGGCGAATCGCTCTGGAACTGAAATCGGAACGCTCACTGACATTTCCCCTATCTGAAAGTCTGATAAACGCCAGAAAAATGACTAAGTCCAAAAAAAATTTTTTTTCAACTTTTTTCAATTTTACCCCCGTGGGATATAAATTCTACCCACACACATTTGGAACTCTCCTGGGGTACCCTTACACATATTATTCCCTCATTTAGTGGATATTTTCACAAAAAAAGTGAAATTTTCAAAAATCCAGAAAATTGGCTCAAAACTACTAAATATCAAGGACTCATTGGGCGAATCGCTCTGGAACTGAAATCGGAATGCTCACTGACATTTCCCCTAACTGAAAGTCTGATAAACGCTGGAAAAATGACTAAGTCCAAAAAAAAAATGTTTTCAACTTTTTTCAATTTTTCCCCCGTGGGATATATATTCTACCCACACACATTTGGAACTCTCCTGGGATACCATCACACATATTATTCCCTCATTTAGTGGATATTTTCACAAAAAAGTGAAATTTTCAAAAATCCAGAAAATTGGCTGAAAACGACTAAATAACAAGGAGTCATTGGGCGAATCGCTCTGGAACTGAAATCGGAACGCTCACTGACATTTCCCCTATCTGAAAGTCTGATAAACGCCAGAAAAATCAATAAGTCCAAAAAAAACTTTTTTTTACTTTTTTCAATTTTACCGCCGTGGGATATATATTCTAACCACACACATTTGGAACTCTCCTGGGGTACTCTCACACATATTATTCCCTCATTTAGTGGATATTTTCACAAAAAAGTGAAATTTTCAAAAATCCAGAAAATTGGCTGAAAACAACTAAATAACAAGGACTCATTGGGCGAATCGCTCTGGAACTGAAATCGGAACGCTCACTGACATTTCCCCTATCTGAAAGTCTGAAAAACGCCAGAAAAATGACTAAGTCCCAAAAAAATTTTTTTAAACTTTTTTCAATTTTACCCCCCGTGGGATATATATTCTACCCACACACATTTGGAACTCTACTGGGGTACCCTTACACATATTATTCCCTCATTTAGTGGATATTTTCACAAAAAAAGTGAAATTTTCAAAAATCCAGAAAATTGGCTCAAAACTACTAAATATCAAGGACTCATTGGGCGAATCGCTCTGGAACTGAAATCGGAATGCTCACTGACATTTCCCCTAACTGAAAGTCTGATAAACGCTGGAAAAATGACTAAGTCCAAAAAAAAAAATGTTTTCAACTTTTTTCAATTTTTCCCCCGTGGGATATATATTCTACCCACACACATTTGGAACTCTCCTGGGATACCATCACACATATTATTCCCTCATTTAGTGGATATTTTCACAAAAAAGTTAAATTTTCAAAAATCCAGAAAATTGGCTGAAAACGACTAAATAACAAGGAGTCATTGGGCGAATCGCTCTGGAACTGAAATCGGAACGCTCACTGACATTTCCCCTATCTGAAAGTCTGATAAACGGCAGAAAAATCACTAAGTCCAAAAAAATTTTTTTTTCAATTTTACCCGTGTGATATATATTCTACCCACACACATTTGGAACTCTCCTGGGGTACCCTCACACATATTATTCCCTCATTTAGTGGATATTTTCACAAAAAAAGTGAAATTTTCAAAAATCCAGAAAATTGGCTGAAAACGACAAAATATCAAGGACTCATTGGGCGAATCGCTCTGGAACTGAAATCGGAACGCTCACTGACATTTCCCCTATCTGAAAGTCTGATAAACGCCAGAAAAATCAATAAGTCCAAAAAAAATTTTTTTTTTGCTTTTTTCAATTTTACCCCCGTGGGATATATATTCTACCCACACACATTTGGAACTCTCCTGGGGTACTCTCACACATATTATTCCCTCATTTAGTGGATATTTTCACAAAAAAGTGAAATTTTCAAAAATCCAGAAAATTGGCTGAAAACAACTAAATATCAAGGACTCATTGGGCGAATCGCTCTGGAACTGAAATCGGAACGCTCACTGACATTTCCCCTAACTGAAAGTCTGATAAACGCTGGAAAAATGACTAAGTCCAAAAAAAAAATGTTTTCAACTTTTTTCAATTTTTCCCCCGTGGGATATATATTCTACCCACACACATTTGGAACTCTCCTGGGATACCATCACACATATTATTCCCTCATTTAGTGGATATTTTCACAAAAAAGTGAAATTTTCAAAAATCCAGAAAATTGGCTGAAAACGACTAAATAACAAGGAGTCATTGGGCGAATCGCTCTGGAACTGAAATCGGAATGCTCACTGACATTTCCCCTATCTGAAAGTCTGATAAACGCCAGAAAAATGACTAAGTCCCAAAAAAAATTTTTTAAACTTTTTTCAATTTTACCCCCGTGGGATATATATTCTACCCACACACATTTGGAACTCTCCTGGGGTACCCTTACACATATTATTCCCTCATTTAGTGGATATTTTCACAAAAAAAGTGAAATTTTCAAAAATCCAGAAAATTGGCTCAAAACTACTAAATATCAAGGACTCATTGGGCGAATCGCTCTGGAACTGAAATCGGAATGCTCACTGACATTTCCCCTAACTGAAAGTCTGATAAACGCTGGAAAAATGACTAAGTCCAAAAAAAAAATGTTTTCAACTTTTTTCAATTTTTCCCCCGTGGGATATATATTCTACCCACACACATTTGGAACTCTCCTGGGATACCATCACACATATTATTCCCTCATTTAGTGGATATTTTCACAAAAAAGTGAAATTTTCAAAAATCCAGAAAATTGGCTGAAAACGACTAAATAACAAGGAGTCATTGGGCGAATCGCTCTGGAACTGAAATCGGAACGCTCACTGACATTTCCCCTATCTGAAAGTCTGATAAACGGCAGAAAAATCACTAAGTCCAAAAAAAATTTTTTTTCAATTTTACCCGTGTGATATATATTCTACCCACACACATTTGGAACTCTCCTGGGGTACCCTCACACATATTATTCCCTCATTTAGTGGATATTTTGACAAAAAAGTGAAATTTTCAAAAATTAAAAAAATTGGCTGAAAACGACTAAATATCAAGGACTCATTGGGTGAATCAGTCTGGAACTGAAATCGGAATGCTCACTGACATTTCCCCTATCTGAAAGTCTGATAAATGCCAGAAAAATGACTAAGTCCCAAAAAAAATGTTTTCAACTTTTTTCAATTTTACCCCCGTGGGATATATATTCTACCCACACACATTTGGAACTCTCCTGGGGTACTCTCACACATATTATTCCCTCATTTAGTGGATATTTTCACAAAAAAGTGAAATTTTCAAAAATCCAGAAAATTGGCTGAAAACAACTAAATAACAAGGACTCATTGGGCGAATCGCTCTGGAACTGAAATCGGAACGCTCACTGACATTTCCCCTAACTGAAAGTCTGATAAACGCTGGAAAAATGACTAAGTCCAATAAAAAAATGTTTTCAACTTTTTTCAATTTTTCCCCCGTGGGATATATATTCTACCCACACACATTTGGAACTTTCCTGGGGTACCCTCACACATATTATTCCCTCATTTAGTGGATATTTTCACAAAAAAATGAAATTTTAAAAAATCCAGAAAATTGGCTGAAAACGACTAAATATGAAGGACTCATTGGGTGGATCAGTCTGGAACTGAAATCGGAATGCTCACTGACATTTCCCCTATCTGAAAGTCTGATAAACGCCAAAAAAATGACTAGGTCCAAAAAAAATTTTTTTTCAACTTTTTTCAATTTTACCCCCGTGGGATATATATTCTACCCACACACATTTGGAACTCTCCTGGGGTACCCTCACACATATTATTCCCTCATTTAGTGGATATTTTCACAAAAAAGTGAAATTTTCAAAAATCCAGAAAATTGGCTGAAAACGACTAAATAACAAGGACTCATTGGGCGAATCACTCTGGAATTGAAATCGGAACGCTCACTGACATTTCCCCTATCTGAAAGTCTGATAAACGCCGGAAAAATGACTAAGTCCAAAAAAATTTTTTTTAAAACTTTTTTCAATTTTACCCCCGTGGGATATATATTCTACCCACACACATTTGGAACTCTCCTGGGGTACCCTCACACATATTATTCCCTCATTAATGGATATTTTCACAAAAAAGTGAAATTTTAAAAAATCCAGAAAATTGGCTGAAAACGACTAAATATGAAGGACTCATTGGGTGAATCAGTCTGGAACTGAAATCGGAATGCTCACTGACATTTCCCCTATCTGAAAGTCTGATAAACGCCAAATAAATGACTAAGTCCAAAAAAAATTTTTTTTCAACTTTTTTCAATTTTACCCCCGTGGGATATATATTCTACCCACACACATTTGGAACTCTCCTGGGGTACCCTCACACATATTATTCCCTCATTTAGTGGATATTTTCACAAAAAAGTGAAATTTTCAAAAATCCAGAAAATTGGCTGAAAACTACTAAATATCAGGGACTCATTGGGCGAATCGCTCTGGAACTGAAATCGGAATGCTCACTGACATTTCCCCTATCTGAAAGTCTGATAAACGCCAGAAACATGACTAAGTCCAAAAAAAAATTTTTTTCAACTTTTTTCAATTTTACCCCCGTGGGATATATATTCTGCCCACACACATTTGGTACTCTCCTGGGGTACCCTCACACATATTATTCCCTCATTTAGTGGATATTTTGACAAAAAAGTGAAATTTTCAAAAATCCAAAAAATTGGCTGAAAACGACTAAATATTAAGGACTCATTGGGTGAATCAGTCTGGAACTGAAATCGGAATGCTCACTGACATTTCCCCTATCTGAAAGTCTGATAAACGCCAGAAAAATGACTAAGTCCCAAAAAAATTTTTTTAAACTTTTTTCAATTTTACCCCCGTGGGATATATATTCTACCCACACACATTTGGAACTCTCCTGGGGTACCCTCACACATATTATTCCCTCATTAATGGATATTTTCACAAAAAAGTGAAATTTTAAAAAATCCAGAAAATTGGCTGAAAACGACTAAATATGAAGGACTCATTGGGTGAATCAGTCTGGAACTGAAATCGGAATGCTCACTGACATTTCCCCTATCTGAAAGTCTGATAAACGCCAGAAAAATGACTAAGTCCCAAAAAAATTTTTTTCAACTTTATCAATTTTACCCCCGTGGGATATATATTCTACCCACACACATTTGGAACTCTCCTGGGGTACTCTCACACATATTATTCCCTCATTTAGTGGATATTTTCACAAAAAAGTGAAATTTTCAAAAATCCAAAAAATTGGCTGAAAACGACTAAATAACAAGGACTCATTGGGAAAACCACTCTGGAACTGAAATCGGAGCGCTCACTGACATTTCCCCTATCTGAAAGTCTGATAAACGCCGGAAAAATGACTAAGTCCAAAAAAAATTTTTTTTCAACCTTTTTCAATTTTATCCCCATGGGATATATATTCTACCCACACACATTTGGAACTCTCCTGGGGTACCCTCACACATATTATTCCCTCATTTAGTGGATATTTTCACAAAAAAGTGAAATTTTCAAAAATCCAGAAAATTGGCAGAAAACGACTAAATAACAAGGAGTCATTGGGCGAATTGCTCTGGAACTGAAATCGGAATGCTCACTGACATTTCCCCTATCTGAAAGTCTGATAAACGCCAGAAAAATCACTAAGTCCAAAAAAAATTTTTTTTTTACTTTTTTCAATTTTACCCCGTGGGATATATATTCTACCCACACACATTTGGAACTCTCCTGGTGTGCCCTCACACATATTATTCCCTCAATTAGTGGATATTTTCACAAAAAAGTGAAATTTACAAAAATCCAGAAAATTGGCTGAAAACAACTAAATAACAAGGAATCATTGGGCGAATCGCTCTGGAACTGAAATCGGAGCGCTCACTGACATTTCCCCTATCTGAAAGTCTGATAAACGCCGGAAAAATGACTAAGTCCAAAAAAAATTTTTTTTCAACTTTTTTCAATTTTACCCCATGGGATATATATTCTACCCACACACATTTGGAACTCTCCTGGGGTACCCTCACACATATTATTCCCTCATTTAGTGGATATTTTCACAAAAAAAGTGAAATTTTCAAAAATCAAGAAAATTGGCTGAAAACTGCTAAATATCAAGGACTCATTGGGCGAATCGCTCTGGAACTGAAATCGGAACGCTCACTGACATTTCCCCTAACTGAAAGTCTGATAAACGCTGGAAAAATGACTAAGTCCAATAAAAAATGTTTTCAACTTTTTTCAATTTTTCCCCCGTGGGATATATATTCTACCCACACACATTTGGAACTCTCCTGGGGTACCCTCACACATATTATTCCCTCATTTAGTGGATATTTTCACAAAAAAGTGAAATTTTCAAAAATCCAGAAAATTGGCTGAAAACGACTAAATAACAGGGAGTCATGGGGCGAATCGCTCTGGAACTGAAATCGGAACGCTCACTGACATTTCCCCTATCTGAAAGTCTGATAAACGCCAGAAAAATGACTAAGTCCAAAAAAAATTTTTTTTCAACTTTTTTCAATTTTACCCCCGTGGGATATATATTCTGCCCACACACATTTGGAACTCTCCTGGGGTACCCTCACACATATTATTCCCTCATTTAGTGGATATTTTGACAAAAAAGTGAAATTTTCAAAAATCCAAAAAATTGGCTGAAAACAACTAAATATTAAGGACTCATTGGGTGAAACAGTCTGGAACTGAAATCGGAATGCTCACTGACATTTCCCCTATCTGAAAGTCTGATAAACGCCAGAAAAATGACTAAGTCCCAAAAAAAATTTTTTAAACTTTTTTCAATTTTACCCCCGTGGGATATATATTCTACCCACACACATTTGGAACTCTCCTGGGGTACCCTTACACATATTATTCCCTCATTTAGTGGATATTTTCACAAAAAAAGTGAAATTTTCAAAAATCCAGAAAATTGGCTCAAAACTACTAAATATCAAGGACTCATTGGGCGAATCGCTCTGGAACTGAAATCGGAATGCTCACTGACATTTCCCCTAACTGAAAGTCTGATAAACGCTGGAAAAATGACTAAGTCCAAAAAAAAAATGTTTTCAACTTTTTTCAATTTTTCCCCCGTGGGATATATATTCTACCCACACACATTTGGAACTCTCCTGGGATACCATCACACATATTATTCCCTCATTTAGTGGATATTTTCACAAAAAAGTGAAATTTTCAAAAATCCAGAAAATTGGCTGAAAACGACTAAATAACAAGGAGTCATTGGGCGAATCGCTCTGGAACTGAAATCGGAACGCTCACTGACATTTCCCCTATCTGAAAGTCTGATAAACGGCAGAAAAATCACTAAGTCCAAAAAAAATTTTTTTTCAATTTTACCCGTGTGATATATATTCTACCCACACACATTTGGAACTCTCCTGGGGTACCCTCACACATATTATTCCCTCATTTAGTGGATATTTTGACAAAAAAGTGAAATTTTCAAAAATTAAAAAAATTGGCTGAAAACGACTAAATATCAAGGACTCATTGGGTGAATCAGTCTGGAACTGAAATCGGAATGCTCACTGACATTTTCCCTATCTGAAAGTCTGATAAATGCCAGAAAAATGACTAAGTCCCAAAAAAAATTTTTTCAACTTTTTTCAATTTTACCCCCGTGGGATATATATTCTACCCACACACATTTGGAACTCTCCTGGGGTACTCTCACACATATTATTCCCTCATTTAGTGGATATTTTCACAAAAAAGTGAAATTTTCAAAAATCCAGAAAATTGGCTGAAAACAACTAAATAACAAGGACTCATTGGGCGAATCGCTCTGGAACTGAAATCGGAACGCTCACTGACATTTCCCCTAACTGAAAGTCTGATAAACGCTGGAAAAATGACTAAAGTCCAATAAAAAAATGTTTTCAACTTTTTTCAATTTTTCCCCCGTGGGATATATATTCTACCCACACACATTTGGAACTTTCCTGGGGTACCCTCACACATATTATTCCCTCATTTAGTGGATATTTTCACAAAAAAATGAAATTTTAAAAAATCCAGAAAATTGGCTGAAAACGACTAAATATGAAGGACTCATTGGGTGGATCAGTCTGGAACTGAAATCGGAATGCTCACTGACATTTCCCCTATCTGAAAGTCTGATAAACGCCAAAAAAATGACTAGGTCCAAAAAAAATTTTTTTTCAACTTTTTTCAATTTTACCCCCGTGGGATATATATTCTACCCACACACATTTGGAACTCTCCTGGGGTACCCTCACACATATTATTCCCTCATTTAGTGGATATTTTCACAAAAAAGTGAAATTTTCAAAAATCCAAAAAATTGGCTGAAAACGACTAAATATCAAGGACTCATTGGGTGAATCAGTCTGGAACTGAAATCGGAATGCTCACTGACATTTCCCCTATCTGAAAGTCTGATAAACGCCAGAAACATGACTAAGTCCAAAAAAAAATTTTTTTCAACTTTTTTCAATTTTACCCCCGTGGGATATATATTCTGCCCACACACATTTGGAACTCTCCTGGGGTACCCTCACACATATTATTCCCTCATTTAGTGGATATTTTGACAAAAAAGTGAAATTTTCAAAAATCCAAAAAATTGGCTGAAAACGACTAAATATTAAGGACTCATTGGGTGAATCAGTCTGGAACTGAAATCGGAATGCTCACTGACATTTCCCCTATCTGAAAGTCTGATAAACGCCAGAAAAATGACTAAGTCCCAAAAAAATTTTTTTAAACTTTTTTCAATTTTACCCCCGTGGGATATATATTCTACCCACACACATTTGGAACTCTCCTGGGGTACCCTCACACATATTATTCCCTCATTTAGTGGATATTTTCACAAAAAAGTGAAATTTTCAAAAATCCAGAAAATTGGCTGAAAACGACTAAATAACAAGGACTCATTGGGAGAATCACTCTGGAATTGAAATCGGAACGCTCACTGACATTTCCCCTATCTGAAAGTCTGATAAACGCCGGAAAAATGACTAAGTCCAAAAAAATTTTTTTTAAAACTTTTTTCAATTTTACCCCCGTGGGATATATATTCTACCCACACACATTTGGAACTCTCCTGGGGTACCCTCACACATATTATTCCCTCATTAATGGATATTTTCACAAAAAAGTGAAATTTTAAAAAATCCAGAAAATTGGCTGAAAACGACTAAATATGAAGGACTCATTGGGTGAATCAGTCTGGAACTGAAATCGGAATGCTCACTGACATTTCCCCTATCTGAAAGTCTGATAAACGCCAAATAAATGACTAAGTCCAAAAAAAATTTTTTTTCAACTTTTTTCAATTTTACCCCCGTGGGATATATATTCTACCCACACACATTTGGAACTCTCCTGGGGTACCCTCACACATATTATTCCCTCATTTAGTGGATATTTTCACAAAAAAGTGAAATTTTCAAAAATCCAGAAAATTGGCTGAAAACTACTAAATATCAGGGACTCATTGGGCGAATCGCTCTGGAACTGAAATCGGAACGCTCACTGACATTTCCCCTATCTGAAAGTCTGATAAACGCCAGAAACATGACTAAGTCCAAAAAAAAATTTTTTTCAACTTTTTTCAATTTTACCCCCGTGGGATATATATTCTGCCCACACACATTTGGAACTCTCCTGGGGTACCCTCACACATATTATTCCCTCATTTAGTGGATATTTTGACAAAAAAGTGAAATTTTCAAAAATCCAAAAAATTGGCTGAAAACGACTAAATATTAAGGACTCATTGGGTGAATCAGTCTGGAACTGAAATCGGAATGCTCACTGACATTTCCCCTATCTGAAAGTCTGATAAACGCCAGAAAAATGACTAAGTCCCAAAAAAATTTTTTTAAACTTTTTTCAATTTTACCCCCGTGGGATATATATTCTACCCACACACATTTGGAACTCTCCTGGGGTACCCTCACACATATTATTCCCTCATTAATGGATATTTTCACAAAAAAGTGAAATTTTAAAAAATCCAGAAAATTGGCTGAAAACGACTAAATATGAAGGACTCATTGGGTGAATCAGTCTGGAACTGAAATCGGAATGCTCACTGACATTTCCCCTATCTGAAAGTCTGATAAACGCCAGAAAAATGACTAAGTCCCCAAAAAATTTTTTTCAACTTTATCAATTTTACCCCCGTGGGATATATATTCTACCCACACACATTTGGAACTCTCCTGGGGTACTCTCACACATATTATTCCCTCATTTAGTGGATATTTTCACAAAAAAGTGAAATTTTCAAAAATCCAAAAAATTGGCTGAAAACGACTAAATAACAAGGACTCATTGGGAAAACCACTCTGGAACTGAAATCGGAGCGCTCACTGACATTTCCCCTATCTGAAAGTCTGATAAACGCCGGAAAAATGACTAAGTCCAAAAAAAATTTTTTTTCAACCTTTTTCAATTTTATCCCCATGGGATATATATTCTACCCACACACATTTGGAACTCTCCTGGGGTACCCTCACACATATTATTCCCTCATTTAGTGGATATTTTCACAAAAAAGTGAAATTTTCAAAAATCCAGAAAATTGGCAGAAAACGACTAAATAACAAGGAGTCATTGGGCGAATTGCTCTGGAACTGAAATCGGAATGCTCACTGACATTTCCCCTATCTGAAAGTCTGATAAACGCCAGAAAAATCACTAAGTCCAAAAAAAATTTTTTTTTTACTTTTTTCAATTTTACCCCGTGGGATATATATTCTACCCACACACATTTGGAACTCTCCTGGTGTGCCCTCACACATATTATTCCCTCAATTAGTGGATATTTTCACAAAAAAGTGAAATTTACAAAAATCCAGAAAATTGGCTGAAAACAACTAAATAACAAGGAATCATTGGGCGAATCGCTCTGGAACTGAAATCGGAGCGCTCACTGACATTTCCCCTATCTGAAAGTCTGATAAACGCCGGAAAAATGACTAAGTCCAAAAAAAATTTTTTTTCAACTTTTTTCAATTTTACCCCATGGGATATATATTCTACCCACACACATTTGGAACTCTCCTGGGGTACCCTCACACATATTATTCCCTCATTTAGTGGATATTTTCACAAAAAAAGTGAAATTTTCAAAAATCAAGAAAATTGGCTGAAAACTGCTAAATATCAAGGACTCATTGGGCGAATCGCTCTGGAACTGAAATCGGAACGCTCACTGACATTTCCCCTAACTGAAAGTCTGATAAACGCTGGAAAAATGACTAAGTCCAATAAAAAATGTTTTCAACTTTTTTCAATTTTTCCCCCGTGGGATATATATTCTACCCACACACATTTGGAACTCTCCTGGGGTACCCTCACACATATTATTCCCTC
This sequence comes from Phyllobates terribilis, assembly GCF_046119375.1. NCBI lineage: Eukaryota > Metazoa > Chordata > Amphibia > Anura > Dendrobatidae > Phyllobates > Phyllobates terribilis. The sequence goes on along the minus strand of NW_027362781.1, from coordinate 9,441,297 downwards.
ATTTAGTGGATATTTTCACAAAAAAGTGAAATTTTCAAAAATCCAGAAAATTGGCTGAAAACGACTAAATAACAGGGAGTCATGGGGCGAATCGCTCTGGAACTGAAATCGGAACGCTCACTGACATTTCCCCTATCTGAAAGTCTGATAAACGCTGGAAAAATGACTAAGTCCAAAAAAAAATGTTTTCAACTTTTTTCAATTTTTCCCCGTGGGATATATATTCTACACACACACATTTGGAACTCTCCTGGGGTACCCTCACACATATTTTTCCCTCATTTAGTGGATATTTTCACAAAAAAGTGAAATTTTCAAAAATCCAGAAAATTGGCTGAAAACGACTAAATAACAAGGAGTCATTGGGCGAATCGCTCTGGAACTGAAATCGGAACGCTCACTGACATTTCCCCTATCTGAAAGTCTGATAAACGCCAGAAAAATCACTAAGTCCAAAAAAATTTTTTTTTTTACTTTTTTCAATTTTACCCCCGTGGGATATATATATTCTACCCACACACATTTGGAACTCTCCTGGGGTACTCTCACACATATTATTCCCTCATTTAGTGGATATTTTCACAAAAAAGTGAAATTTTCAAAAATCCAGAAAATTGGCTGAAAACAACCAAATAACAAGGACTCATTGGGCGAATCGCTCTGGAACTGAAATCGGAACGCTCACTGACATTTCCCCTAACTGAAAGTCTGATAAACGCTGGAAAAATGACTAAGTCCAAAAAAAAAATGTTTTCAACTTTTTCAATTTTTCCCCCGTGGGATATATATTCTACCCACACACATTTGGAACTTTCCTGGGGTACCCTCACACATATTATTCCCTCATTTAGTGGATATTTTCACAAAAAAATGAAATTTTCAAAAATCCAGAAAATTGGCTGAAAACGACTAAATATGAAGGACTCATTGGGTGAATCAGTCTGGAACTGAAATCGGAATGCTCACTGACATTTCCCCTATCTGAAAGTCTGATAAACGCCAAAAAAATGACTAGGTCCAAAAAAAATTTTTTTTCAACTTTTTTCAATTTTACCCCCGTGGGATATATATTCTACCCACACACATTTGGAACTCTCCTGGGGTACCCTCACACATATTATTCCCTCATTTAGTGGATATTTTTACAAAAAAGTGAAATTTTCAAAAATCCAAAAAATTGGCTGAAAACGACTAAATATCAAGGACTCATTGGGTGAATCAGTCTGGAACTGAAATCGGAATGCTCACTGACATTTCCCCTATCTGAAAGTCTGATAAACGCCAGAAAAATGACTAAGTCCAAAAAAAATTTTTTTTCAACTTTTTTCAATTTTACCCCCGTGGGATATATATTCTGCCCACACACATTTGGAACTCTCCTGGGGTACCCTCACACATATTATTCCCTCATTTAGTGGATATTTTGACAAAAAAGTGAAATTTTCAAAAATCCAAAAAATTGGCTGAAAACGACTAAATATTAAGGACTCATTGGGTGAATCAGTCTGGAACTGAAATCGGAATGCTCACTGACATTTCCCCTATCTGAAAGTCTGATAAACGCCAGAAAAATGACTAAGTCCCAAAAAAATTTTTTTAAACTTTTTTCAATTTTACCCCCGTGGGATATATATTCTACCCACACACATTTGGAACTCTCCTGGGGTACCCTCACACATATTATTCCCTCATTTAGTGGATATTTTCACAAAAAAGTGAAATTTTCAAAAATCCAGAAAATTGGCTGAAAACGAATAAATAACAAGGACTCATTGGGAGAATCACTCTGGAATTGAAATCGGAACGCTCACTGACATTTCCCCTATCTGAAAGTCTGATAAACCCCGGAAAAATGACTAAGTCCAAAAAAAAAATGTTTTCAACTTTTTTCAATTTTTCCCTCGTGGGATATATATTCTACCCACACACATTTGGATCTTTCCTGGGGTACCCTCACACATATTATTCCCTCATTTAGTGGATATTTTCACAAAAAAATGAAATTTTAAAAAATCCAGAAAATTGGCTGAAAATGACTAAATATGAAGGACTCATTGGGTGAATCAGTCTGGAACTGAAATCGGAATGCTCACTGACATTTCCCCTATCTGAAAGTCTGATAAACGCCGGAAAAATGACTAAGTTCAAAAAAAATTTTTTTTAAACTTTTTTCAATTTTACCCCCGTGGGATATATATTCTACCCACACACATTTGGAACTCTCCTGGGGTACCCTCACACATATTATTCCCTCATTTAGTGGATATTTTCACAAAAAAGTGAAATTTTCAAAAATCCAAAAAATTGGCTGAAAACGACTAAATGTCAAGGACTCATTGGGTGAATCAGTCTGGAACTGAAATCGGAATGCTCACTGACATTTCCCCTATCTGAAAGTCTGATAAACGCCAGAAAAATGACTAAGTCCAAAAAAAAATTTTTTTCAACTTTTTTCAATTTTACCCCCGTGGGATATATATTCTGCCCACACACATTTGGAACTCTCCTGGGGTACCCTCACACATATTATTCCCTCATTTAGTGGATATTTTGACAAAAAAGTGAAATTTTCAAAAATCCAAAAAATTGGCTGAAAACGACTAAATATCAAGGACTCATTGGGTGAATCAGTCTGGAACTGAAATCGGAATGCTCACTGACATTTCCCCTATCTGAAAGTCTGATAAACGCCAGAAAAATGACTAAGTCCCAAAAAAATTTTTTTCAACTTTTTTCAATTTTACCCCCGTGGGATATATATTCTACCCACACACATTTGGAACTCTCCTGGGGTACCCTCACACATATTATTCCCTCATTTAGTGGATATTTTCACAAAAAAGTGAAATTTTCAAAAATCCAAAAAATTGGCTGAAAACGACTAAATAACAAGGACTCATTGGGAAAACCACTCTGGAACTGAAATCGGAGCGCTCACTGACATTTCCCCTATCTGAAAGTCTGATAAACGCCGGAAAAATGACTAAGTCCAAAAAAAATTTTTTTTCAACCTTTTTCAATTTTATCCCCATGGGATATATATTCTACCCACACACATTTGGAACTCTCCTGGGGTACCCTCACACATATTATTCCCTCATTTAGTGGATATTTTCACAAAAAAGTGAAATTTTCAAAAATCCAGAAAATTGGCAGAAAACGACTAAATAACAAGGAGTCATTGGGCGAATTGCTCTGGAACTGAAATCGGAATGCTCACTGACATTTCCCCTATCTGAAAGTCTGATAAACGCCAGAAAAATCACTAAGTCCAAAAAAAATTTTTTTTTTACTTTTTTCAATTTTACCCCCGTGGGATATATATTCTACCCACACACATTTGGAACTCTCCTGGTGTGCCCTCACACATATTATTCCCTCAATTAGTGGATATTTTCACAAAAAAGTGAAATTTTCAAAAATCCAGAAAATTGGCTGAAAACGACTAAATAACAGGGAGTCATTGGGCGAATCGCTCTGGAACTGAAATCGGAACGCTCACTGACATTTCCCCTATCTGAAAGTCTGATAAACGCTGGAAAAATGACTAAGTCCAAAAAAAAATGTTTTCAACTTTTTTCAATTTTTCCCCGTGGGATATATATTCTACCCACACACATTTGGAACTCTCCTGGGGTACCCTCACACATATTATTCCCTCATTTAGTGGATATTTTCACAAAAAAAGTGAAATTTTCAAAAATCCAGAAAATTGGCTGAAAACGACTAAATAACAAGGAGTCATTGGGCGAATCGCTCTGGAACTGAAATCGGAACGCTCACTGACATTTCCCCTATCTGAAAGTCTGATTAACGCCAGAAAAATCACTAAGTCCCAAAAAATTTTTTTTTTTACTTTTTTCAATTTTACCCCCGTGGGATATATATTCTACCCACACAAATTTGGAACTCTCCTGGGGTACTCTCACACATATTATTCCCTCATTTAGTGGATATTTTCACAAAAAAGTGAAATTTTCAAAAATCCAGAAAATTGGCTGAAAACGAATAAATAACAAGGACTCATTGGGAGAATCACTCTGGAATTGAAATCGGAACGCTCACTGACATTTCCCCTATCTGAAAGTCTGATAAACGCCGGAAAAATGACTAAGTCCAAAAAAATTTTTTTTTAAACTTTTTTCAATTTTACCCCCGTGGGATATATATTCTACCCACACACATTTGGAACTCTCCTGGGGTACCCTCACACATATTATTCCCTCATTAGTGGATATTTTCACAAAAAAGTGAAATTTTAAAAAATCCAGAAAATTGGCTGAAAACGACTAAATATGAAGGACTCATTGGGTGAATCAGTCTGGAACTGAAATCGGAATGCTCACTGACATTTCCCCTATCTGAAAGTCTGATAAACGCCAAAAAAATGACTAAGTCCAAAAAAAATTTTTTTTCAACTTTTTTCAATTTTACCCCCGTGGGATATATATTCTACCCACACACATTTGGAACTCTCCTGGGGTACCCTCACACATATTATTCCCTCATTTAGTGGATATTTTCACAAAAAAGTGAAATTTTCAAAAATCCAGAAAATTGGCTGAAAACTACTAAATATCAAGGACTCATTGGGCGAATCGCTTTGGAACTGAAATCGGAACGCTCACTGACATTTCCCCTAACTGAAAGTCTGATAAACGCTGGAAAAATGACTAAGTCCAAAAAAAAAATGTTTTCAACTTTTTTAAATTTTTCCCCCGTGGGATATATATTCTACCCACACACATTTGGAACTCTCCTGGGGTACCCTCACACATATTATTCCCTCATTTAGTGGATATTTTCACAAAAAAGTGAAATTTTCAAAAATCCAGAAAATTGGCTGAAAACGACTAAATAACAAGGACTCATTGGGAAAACCACTCTGGAACTGAAATCGGAGCGCTCACTGACATTTCCCCTATCTGAAAGTCTGATAAACGCCGGAAAAATGACTAAGTCCAAAAAAAAATTTTTTTCAACTTTTTTCAATTTTACCCCCGTGGGATATATATTCTGCCCACACACATTTGGAACTCTCCTGGGGTACCCTCACACATATTATTCCCTCATTTAGTGGATATTTTGACAAAAAAGTGAAATTTAAAAAAATCCAAAAAATTGGCTGAAAACGACTAAATATCAAGGACTCATTGGGTGAATCAGTCTGGAACTGAAATCGGAATGCTCACTGACATTTCCCCTATCTGAAAGTCTGATAAACGCCAGAAAAATGACTAAGTCCCAAAAAAATTTTTTTCAACTGTTTTCAATTTTACCCCCGTGGGATATATATTCTACCCACACACATTTGGAACTCTCCTGGGGTACCCTCACACATATTATTCCCTCATTTAGTGGATATTTTCACAAAAAAGTGAAATTTTCAAAAATCCAGAAAATTGGCTGAAAACTACTAAATATCAAGGACTCATTGGGCGAATCGCTCTGGAACTGAAATCGGAACGCTCACTGAAATTTCCCCTAACTGAAAGTCTGATAAGCGCTGGAAAAATGACTAAGTCCAAAAAAAAAATGTTTTCAACTTTTTTCAATTTTTCCCCCGGGGGATATATATTCTACCCACACACATTTGGAACTCTCCTGGGGTACCCTCACACATATTATTCCCTCATTTAGTGGATATTTTCACAAAAAAGTGAAATTTTCAAAAATCCAGAAAATTGGCTGAAAACGACTAAATAACAAGGACTCATTAGGCGAATCGCTCTGGAACTGAAATCGGAATGCTCACTGACATTTCCCCTATCTGAAAGTCTGATAAACGCCAGAAAAATGACTAAGTCCAAAAAAAAATTTTTTTAAACTTTTTTCAATTTTACCCCCGTGGGATATATATTCTGCCCACACACATTTGAAACTCTCCTGGGGTACCCTCACACATATTATTCCCTCATTTAGTGGATATTTTGACAAAAAAGTGAAATTTTCAAAAATCCAAAAAATTGGCTGAAAACGACTAAATATTAAGGACTCATTGGGTGAATCAGTCTGGAACTGAAATCGGAATGCTCACTGACATTTCCCCTATCTGAAAGTCTGATAAACGGCAGAAAAATGACTAAGTCCCAAAAAAATTTTTTTAAACTTTTTTCAATTTTACCCCCGTGGGATATATATTCTACCCACACACATTTGGAACTCTCCTGGGGTACCCTCACACATATTATTCCCTCATTAGTGGATATTTTCACAAAAAAGTGAAATTTTAAAAAATCCAGAAAATTGGCTGAAAACGACTAAATATGAAGGACTCATTGGGTGAATCAGTCTGGAACTGAAATCGGAATGCTCACTGACATTTCCCCTATCTGAAAGTCTGATAAACGCCAAAAAAATGACTAAGTCCAAAAAAATTTTTTTTTCAACTTTTTTCAATTTTACCCCCGTGGGATATATATTCTACCCACACACATTTGGAACTCTCCTGGGGTACCCTCACACATATTATTCCCTCATTTAGTGGATATTTTCACAAAAAAGTGAAATTTTCAAAAATCCAGAAAATTGGCTGAAAACTACTAAATATCAAGGACTCATTGGGCGAATCGCTTTGGAACTGAAATCGGAACGCTCACTGACATTTCCCCTAACTGAAAGTCTGATAAACGCTGGAAAAATGACTAAGTCCAAAAAAAAAATGTTTTCAACTTTTTTCAATTTTTCCCCCGTGGGATATATATTCTACCCACACACATTTGGAACTCTCCTGGTGTGCCCTCACACATATTATTCCCTCATTTAGTGGATATTTTCACAAAAAAGTGAAATTTACAAAAATCCAGAAAATTGGCTGAAAACAACTAAATAACAAGGAATCATTGGGCGAATCGCTCTGGAACTGAAATCGTAATGCTCACTGACATTTCACCTATCTGAAAGTCTGATAAACGTCAGAAAAATGACTAAGTCCAAAAAAATTTTTTTTTCAACTTTTTTCAATTTTACCCCCGTGGGATATATATTCTACCCACACACATTTGGAACTCTCCTGGGGTAACCTCACACATATTATTCCCTCATTTAGTGGATATTTTCACAAAAAAAGTGAAATTTTCAAAAATCCAGAAAATTGGCTGAAAACGACTAAATAACAAGGACTCATTGGGAGAATCACTCTGGAACTGAAATCGGAGCGCTCACTGACATTTCCCCTATCTGAAAGTCTGATAAACGCCGGAAAAATGACTAAGTCCAAAAAAAATTTTTTTTCAACTTTTTTCAATTTTACCCCATGGGATATATATTCTACCCACACACATTTGGAACTCTCCTGGGGTACCCTCACACATATTATTCCCTCATTTAGTGGATATTTTCACAAAAAAAGTGAAATTTTCAAAAATCCAGAAAATTGGCTGAAAACTACTAAATATCAAGGACTCATTGGGCGAATCGCTCTGGAACTGAAATCGGAACGCTCACTGAAATTTCCCCTAACTGAAAGTCTGATAAGCGCTGGAAAAATGACTAAGTCCAAAAAAAAAATGTTTTCAACTTTTTTCAATTTTTCCCCCGGGGGATATATATTCTACCCACACACATTTGGAACTCTCCTGGGGTACCCTCACACATATTATTCCCTCATTTAGTGGATATTTTCACAAAAAAGTGAAATTTTCAAAAATCCAGAAAATTGGCTGAAAACGACTAAATAACAAGGACTCATTAGGCGAATCGCTCTGGAACTGAAATCGGAATGCTCACTGACATTTCCCCTATCTGAAAGTCTGATAAACGCCAAAAAAATGACTAGGTCCAAAAAAAAATTTTTTTCAACTTTTTTCAATTTTACCCCCGTGGGATATATATTCTACCCACACACATTTGGAACTCTCCTGGGGTACCCTCACACATATTATTCCCTCATTTAGTGGATATTTTCACAAAAAAGTGAAATTTCAAAAATCCAAAAAATTGGCTGAAAACGACTAAATATCAAGGACTCATTGGGTGAATCAGTCTGGAACTGAAATCGGAATGCTCACTGACATTTCCCCTATCTGAAAGTCTGATAAACGCCAGAAAAATGACTAAGTCCAAAAAAAAATTTTTTTAAACTTTTTTCAATTTTACCCCCGTGGGATATATATCCTGCCCACACACATTTGAAACTCTCCTGGGGTACCCTCACACATATTATTCCCTCATTTAGTGGATATTTTGACAAAAAAGTGAAATTTTCAAAAATCCAAAAAATTGGCTGAAAACGACTAAATATTAAGGACTCATTGGGTGAATCAGTCTGGAACTGAAATCGGAATGCTCACTGACATTTCCCCTATCTGAAAGTCTGATAAACGCCAGAAAAATGACTAAGTCCCAAAAAAATTTTTTTAAACTTTTTTCAATTTTACCCCCGTGGGATATATATTCTACCCACACACATTTGGAACTCTCCTGGGGTACCCTCACACATATTATTCCCTCATTTAGTGGATATTTTCACAAAAAAGTGAAATTTTCAAAAATCCAGAAAATTGGCTGAAAACGACTAAATAACAAGGAGTCATTGGGCGAATCGCTCTGGAACTGAAATCGGAACGCTCACTGACATTTCCCCTATCTGAAAGTCTGATAAACGCCAGAAAAATCACTAAGTCCAAAAAAATTTTTTTTTTTACTTTTTTCAATTTTACCCCCGTGGGATATATATTCTACCCACACAAATTTGGAACTCTCCTGGGGTACTCTCACACATATTATTCCCTCATTTAGTGGATATTTTCACAAAAAAGTGAAATTTTCAAAAATCCAGAAAATTGGCTGAAAACAACTAAATAACAAGGACTCATTGGGCGAATCGCTCTGGAACTGAAATCGGAATGCTCACTGACATTTCCCCTAACTGAAAGTCTGATAAACGCTGGAAAAATGACTAAGTCCAAAAAAAAAATGTTTTCAACTTTTTTCAATTTTTCCCCCGTGGGATATATATTCTACCCACACACATTTGGAACTTTCCTGGGGTACCCTCACACATATTATTCCCTCATTTAGTGGATATTTTCACAAAAAAATGAAATTTTAAAAAATCCAGAAAATTGGCTGAAAACGACTAAATATGAAGGACTCATTGGGTGAATCAGTCTCGAACTGAAATCGGAATGCTCACTGACATTTCCCCTATCTGAAAGTCTGATAAACGCCAAAAAAATGACTAGGTCCAAAAAAAATTTTTTTTCAACTTTTTTCAATTTTACCCCCGTGGGATATATATTCTACCCACACACATTTGGAACTCTCCTGGGGTACCCTCACACATATTATTCCCTCATTTAGTGGATATTTTCACAAAAAAGTGAAATTTCAAAAATCCAAAAAATTGGCTGAAAACGACTAAATATCAAGGACTCATTGGGTGAATCAGTCTGGAACTGAAATCGGAATGCTCACTGACATTTCCCCTATCTGAAAGTCTGATAAACGCCAGAAAAATGACTAAGTCCAAAAAAAAATTTTTTTAAACTTTTTTCAATTTTACCCCCGTGGGATATATATTCTGCCCACACACATTTGAAACTCTCCTGGGGTACCCTCACACATATTATTCCCTCATTTAGTGGATATTTTGACAAAAAAGTGAAATTTTCAAAAATCCAAAAAATTGGCTGAAAACGACTAAATATTAAGGACTCATTGGGTGAATCAGTCTGGAACTGAAATCGGAATGCTCACTGACATTTCCCCTATCTGAAAGTCTGATAAACGCCAGAAAAATGACTAAGTCCCAAAAAAATTTTTTTAAACTTTTTTCAATTTTACCCCCGTGGGATATATATTCTACCCACACACATTTGGAACTCTCCTGGGGTACCCTCACACATATTATTCCCTCATTAGTGGATATTTTCACAAAAAAGTGAAATTTTAAAAAATCCAGAAAATTGGCTGAAAACGACTAAATATGAAGGACTCATTGGGTGAATCAGTCTGGAACTGAAATTGGAATGCTCACTGACATTTCCCCTATCTGAAAGTCTGATAAACGCCAAAAAAATGACTAAGTCCAAAAAAAATTTTTTTTCAACTTTTTTCAATTTTACCCCCGTGGGATATATATTCTACCCACACACATTTGGAACTCTCCTGGGGTACCCTCACACATATTATTCCCTCATTTAGTGGATATTTTCACAAAAAAGTGAAATTTTCAAAAATCCAGAAAATTGGCTGAAAACTACTAAATATCAAGGACTCATTGGGCGAATCGCTTTGGAACTGAAATCGGAACGCTCACTGACATTTCCCCTAACTGAAAGTCTGATAAACGCTGGAAAAATGACTAAGTCCAAAAAAAAAATGTTTTCAACTTTTTTCAATTTTTCCCCCGTGGGATATATATTCTACCCACACACATTTGGAACTCTCCTGGGGTACCCTCACACATATTATTCCCTCATTTAGTGGATATTTTCACAAAAAAGTGAAATTTTCAAAAATCCAGAAAATTGGCTGAAAACGACTAAATAACAAGGACTCATTGGGAAAACCACTCTGGAACTGAAATCGGAGCGCTCACTGACATTTCCCCTATCTGAAAGTCTGATAAACGCCAGAAAAATGACTAAGTCCCAAAAAATTTTTTTTCAACTGTTTTCAATTTTACCCCCGTGGGATATATATTCTACCCACACACATTTGGATCTCTCCTGGGGTACCCTCACACATATTATTCCCTCATTTAGTGGATATTTTCACAAAAAAGTGAAATTTTCAAAAATCCAAAAAATTGGCTGAAAACGACTAAATAACAAGGACTCATTGGGAAAACCACTCTGGAACTGAAATCGGAGCGCTCACTGACATTTCCCCTATCTGAAAGTCTGATAAACGCCGAAAAAATGACTAAGTCCAAAAAAAATTTTTTTTCAACCTTTTTCAATTTTATCCCCATGGGATATATATTCTACCCACACACATTTGGAACTCTCCTGGGGTACCCTCACACATATTATTCCCTCATTTAGTGGATATTTTCACAAAAAAGTGAAATTTACAAAAATCCAGAAAATTGGCTGAAAACAACTAAATAACAAGGAATCATTGGGCGAATCGCTCTGGAACTGAAATCGTAATGCTCACTGACATTTCACCTATCTGAAAGTCTGATAAACGGCAGAAAAATGACTAAGTCCAAAAAAATTTTTTTTTCAACTTTTTTCAATTTTACCCCCGTGGGATATATATTCTACCCACACACATTTGGAACTCTCCTGGGGTAACCTCACACATATTATTCCCTCATTTAGTGGATATTTTCACAAAAAAGGTGAAATTTTCAAAAATCCAGAAAATTGGCTGAAAACGACTAAATAACAAGGACTCATTGGGAGAATCACTCTGGAACTGAAATCGGAGCGCTCACTGACATTTCCCCTATCTGAAAGTCTGATAAACGCCGGAAAAATGACTAAGTCCAAAAAAAATTTTTTTTCAACTTTTTTCAATTTTACCCCATGGGATATATATTCTACCCACACACATTTGGAACTCTCCTGGGGTACCCTCACACATATTATTCCCTCATTTAGTGAATATTTTCACAAAAAAAGTGAAATTTTCAAAAATCCAGAAAATTGGCTGAAAACTACTAAATATCAAGGACTCATTGGGCGAATCGCTCTGGAACTGAAATCGGAACGCTCACTGAAATTTCCCCTAACTGAAAGTCTGATAAGCGCTGGAAAAATGACTAAGTCCAAAAAAAAAATGTTTTCAACTTTTTTCAATTTTTCCCCCGGGGGATATATATTCTACCCACACACATTTGGAACTCTCCTGGGGTACCCTCACACATATTATTCCCTCATTTAGTGGATATTTTCACAAAAAAGTGAAATTTTCAAAAATCCAGAAAATTGGCTGAAAACGACAAAATAACAAGGACTCATTAGGCGAATCGCTCTGGAACTGAAATCGGAATGCTCACTGACATTTCCCCTATCTGAAAGTCTGATAAACGTCAGAAAAATGACTAAGTCCAAAAAAAAAATTTTTTTAACTTTTTTAAATTTTTCCCCCGTGGGATATATATTCTACCCACACACATTTGGAACTCTCCTGGGGTACCCTCACACATATTATTCCCTCATTTAGTGGATATTTTCACAAAAAAGTGAAATTTTCAAAAATCCAGAAAAATGGCTGAAAACGACGAAATAACAATGACTCATTGGGCGAATCGCTCTGGAACTGAAATCGGAACACTCACTGACATTTCCCCTATCTGAAAGTCTGATAAACGCTGAAAAAATGACTAAGTCCAAAAAAAAAATTTTTTCAACTTTTTTCAATTTTACCCCCGTGGAATATATATTCTTCCCACACACATTTGGAACTCTCCTGGGGTACCCTCACACATATTATTCCCTCATTTAGTGGATATTTTCACAAAAAAGTAAAATTTTCAAAAATCCAGAAAATTGGCTGAAAACGACTAAATATCAAGGACTCATTGGGTGAATCACTCTGGAACTGAAATCGTAATGCTCACTGACATTTCACCTATCTGAAAGTCTGATAAACGGCAGAAAAATGACTAAGTCCAAAAAAATTTTTTTTTCAACTTTTTTCAATTTTTCCCCCGTGGGATATATATTCTACCCACACACATTTGGAACTCTCCTGGGGTACCCTCACACATATTATTCCCTCATTTAGTGGATATTTTCACAAAAAAGTGAAATTTTCAAAAATCCAAAAAATTGGCTGAAAACGACTAAATAACAAGGACTCATTGGGAGAATCACTCTGGAACTGAAATCGGAGCGCTCACTGACATTTCCCCTATCTGAAAGTCTGATCAACGCCGGAAAAATGACTAAGTCCAAAAAAAATTTTTTTTAAACCTTTTTTCAATTTTACACCCGTGGGATATATATTCTACCCACACACATTTGGAACTCTCCTGGGGTACCCTCACACATATTATTCCCTCATTTAGTGGATATTTTCACAAAAAAGTGAAATTTTCAAAAATCCAGAAAATTGGCTGAAAACGACTAAATATCAAGGACTCATTGGGTGAATCACTCTGGAACTGAAATCGTAATGCTCACTGACATTTCACCTATCTGAAAGTCTGATAAACGCCAGAAAAATGACTAAGTCCAAAATATTTTTTTTTTCAACTTTTTTCAATTTTACCCCGTGGGATATATATTCTACCCACACACATTTGGAACTCTCCTGGGGTACCCTCACACATATTATTCCCTCATTTAGTGGATATTTTCACAAAAAAGTGAAATTTTCAAAAATCCAGAAAATTGGCTGAAAACGACAAAATAACAAGGACTCATTAGGCGAATCGCTCTGGAACTGAAATCGGAATGCTCACTGACATTTCCCCTATCTGAAAGTCTGATAAACGTCAGAAAAATGACTAAGTCCAAAAAAAAAATTTTTTTAACTTTTTTAAATTTTTCCCCCGTGGGATATATATTCTACCCACACACATTTGGAACTCTCCTGGGGTACCCTCACACATATTATTCCCTCATTTAGTGGATATTTTCACAAAAAAGTGAAATTTTCAAAAATCCAGAAAAATGGCTGAAAACGACGAAATAACAATGACTCATTGGGCGAATCGCTCTGGAACTGAAATCGGAACACTCACTGACATTTCCCCTATCTGAAAGTCTGATAAACGCTGAAAAAATGACTAAGTCCAAAAAAAAAATTTTTTCAACTTTTTTCAATTTTACCCCCGTGGAATATATATTCTTCCCACACACATTTGGAACTCTCCTGGGGTACCCTCACACATATTATTCCCTCATTTAGTGGATATTTTCACAAAAAAAGTGAAATTTTCAAAAATCAAGAAAATTGGCTGAAAACTACTAAATATCAAGGACTCATTGGGCGAATCGCTCTGGAACTGAAATCGGAACGCTCACTGACATTTCCCCTAACTGAAAGTCTGATAAACGCTGGAAAAATGACTAAGTTCAAAAAAAAATGTTTTCAACTTTTTTCAATTTTTCCCCCGTGGGATATATATTCTACCCACACACATTTGGAACTCTCCTGGGGTACCCTCACACATATTATTCCCTCATTTAGTGGATATTTTCACAAAAAAAGTGAAATTTTCAAAAATCCAGAAAATTGGCTGAAAACGACTAAATAACAAGGACTCATTGGGCGAATCGCTCTGGAACTGAAATCGGAACGCTCACTGACATTTCCCCTATCTGAAAGTCTGATAAACGCCGGAAAAATGACTAAGTCCAAAAAAAAATTTTTTTAAACTTTTTTCAATTTTATCCCCGTGGGATATATATTCTACCCACACACATTTGGAACTCTCCTGAGGTACCCTCACACATATTATTCCCTCATTTAGTGGATATTTTCACAAAAAAGTGAAATTTTCAAAAATCCAGAAAATTGGCTGAAAACAACTAAATAACAAGGACTCATTGGGCGAATCGCTCTGGAACTGAAATCGGAACGCTCAATGACATTTCCCCTAACTGAAAGTCTGATAAACGCTGGAAAAATGACTAAGTCCAAAAAATTTTTTTTTTCAACTTTTTTCAATTTTACCCCCGTGGGACATATATTCTACCCACACACATTTGGAACTCTCCTGGGGTACCCTCACACATATTATTCCCTCATTTAGTGGATATTTTCACAAAAAAAGTGAAATTTTCAAAAATCCAGAAAATTGGCTGAAAACTACTAAATATCAAGGACTCATTGGGCGAATCGCTCTGGAACTGAAATCGGAACGCTCACTGAAATTTCCCCTAACTGAAAGTCTGATAAACGCTGGAAAAATGACTAAGTCCAAAAAAAAAATGTTTATACTTTTTTCAATTTTTCCCCCGTGGGATATATATTCTACCCACACACATTTGTAACTCTCCTGGGGTACCCTCACACATATTATTCCCTCATTTAGTGGATATTTTCACAAAAAAGTGAAATTTTCAAAAATCCAGAAAATTGGCTGAAAACGACTAAATAACAAGGAGTCATTGGGCGAATCGCTCTGGAACTGAAATCGGAATGCTCACTGACATTTCCCCTATCTGAAAGTCTGATAAACGCCAGAAAAATGACTAAGTCCAAAAAAAATTTTTTTTTTACTTTTTTCAATTTTACCCCCGTGGGATATATATTCAACCCACACACATTTGGAACTCTCCTGGGGTACCCTCACACATATTATTCCCTCATTTGGTGGATATTTCCACAAAAAAGTGAAATTTTAAAAAATCCAGAAAATTGGCTGAAAACAACTAAATAACAAGGAGTCATTGGGCTAATCGCTCTGGAACTGAAATCGGAATGCTCACTGACATTTCCCCTATCTGAAAGTCTGATAAACGCCAGAAAAATCACTAAGTCCAAAAAAAATTTTTTTCAACTTTTTTAAATTTTACCCCCGTGGGATATATATTCTTCCCACACACATTTGGAACTCTCCTGGGGTACCCTCACACATTTTGTTCCCTCATTTAGTGGATATTTTCACAAAAAAGTGAAATTTTAAAAAATCCAGAAAATTGGCTGAAAACGACTAAATATCAAGGACTCATTGGGCGAATCGCTCTGGAACTGATATCGGAACACTCACTGACATTTCCCCTATCTGAAAGTCTGATAAACGCTGGAAAAATGACTAAGTCCAAAAAAAAAATTTTTTCAACTTTTTTCAATTTTTCCCCTGTGGGATATATATTCTACCCACAAACATTTGGAACTCTCCTGGGGTACCCTCACACATATTATTCCCTCATTTAGTGGATATTTTCACAAAAAAGTGAAATTTTCAAAAATCCAGAAAATTGGCTGAAAACGACTAAATAACAAGGAGTCATTGGGCGAATCGTTCTGGAACTGAAATCAGAATGCTCACTGACATTTCCCCTATCTGAAAGTCTGATAAACGTCGGAAAAATGACTAAGTCCAAAAAAAAAATGTTTTCAACTTTTTTCAATTTTATCCCCGTGGGATATATATTCTACCCACACACATTTGGAACTCTCCTGGGGTACCCTCACACATATTATTCCCTCATTTAGTGGATATTTTCACAAAAAAGTGAAATTTTCAAAAATCCAGAAAATTGGCTGAAAAAGACTAAATAACAAGGAGTCAATGGGCGAATCGCTCTGGAACTGAAATCGGAACGCTCACTGACATTTCCCCTATCTGAAAGTCTGATAAACGCCAGAAAAATAACTAAGTCCAAAAAAAATTTTTTTTTTACTTTTTTGAATTTTACCCCCGTGGGATATATATTCTACCCACACACATTTGGAACTCTCCTGGGGTACCCTCACACATATTATTCCCTCATTTAGTGGATATTTTCACAAAAAAGTGAAATTTTCAAAAATCCAGAAAATTGGCTGAAAACGACTAAATAACAAGGAGTCATTGGGCTAATCGCTCTGGAACTGAAATCGGAATGCTCACTGACATTTCCCCTACCTGAAAGTCTGATAAACACCAGAAAAATCACTAAGTCCAAAAAAAAATTTTTTTCAACTTTTTTCAATTTTATCCCCGTGGGATATATATTCTACCCACACACATTTGGAACTCTCCTGAGGTACCCTCACACATATTATTCCCTCATTTAGTGGATATTTTCACAAAAAAGTGAAATTTTCAAAAATCCAGAAAATTGGCTGAAAACAACTAAATAACAAGGACTCATTGGGCGAATCGCTCTGGAACTGAAATCGGAACGCTCAATGACATTTCCCCTAACTGAAAGTCTGATAAACGCTGGAAAAATGACTAAGTCCAAAAAATTTTTTTTTTCAACTTTTTTCAATTTTACCCCCGTGGGACATATATTCTACCCACACACATTTGGAACTCTCCTGGGGTACCCTCACACATATTATTCCCTCATTTAGTGGATATTTTCACAAAAAAAGTGAAATTTTCAAAAATCCAGAAAATAGGCTGAAAACTACTAAATATCAAGGACTCATTGGGCGAATCGCTCTGGAACTGAAATCGGAACGCTCACTGAAATTTCCCCTAACTGAAAGTCTGATAAACGCTGGAAAAATGACTAAGTCCAAAAAAAAAATGTTTAAACTTTTTTCAATTTTTCCCCCGTGGGATATATATTCTACCCACACACATTTGGAACTCTCCTGGGGTACCCTCACACATATTATTCCCTCATTTAGTGGATATTTTCACAAAAAAGTGAAATTTTCAAAAATCCAGAAAATTGGCTGAAAACGACTAAATAACAAGGAGTCATTGGGCGAATCGCTCTGGAACTGAAATCGGAATGCTCACTGACATTTCCCCTATTTGAAAGTCTGATAAACGCCAGAAAAATCACTAAGTCCAAAAAAAATTTTTTTTTTACTTTTTTCAATTTTACCCCCGTGGGATATATATTCTACCCACACACATTTGGAACTCTCCTGGGGTACCCTCACACATATTATTCCCTCATTTGGTGGATATTTCCACAAAAAAGTGAAATTTTAAAAAATCCAGAAAATTGGCTGAAAACAACTAAATAACAAGGAGTCATTGGGCTAATCGCTCTGGAACTGAAATCGGAATGCTCACTGACATTTCCCCTATCTGAAAGTCTGATAAACGTCGGAAAAATGACTAAGTCCAAAAAAAAAATGTTTTCAACTTTTTTCAATTTTATCCCCGTGGGATATATATTCTACCCACACACATTTGGAACTCTCCTGGGGTACCCTCACACATATTATTCCCTCATTTAGTGGATATTTTCACAAAAAAGTGAAATTTTCAAAAATCCAGAAAATTGGCTGAAAAAGACTAAATAACAAGGAGTCATTGGGCGAATCGCTCTGGAACTGAAATCGGAATGCTCACTGACATTTCCCCTATCTGAAAGTCTGATAAACGCCAGAAAAATCACTAAGTCCAAAAAAAATTTTTTTTTTACTTTTTTGAATTTTACCCCCGTGGGATATATATTCTACCCACACACATTTGGAACTCTCCTGGGGTACCCTCACACATATTATTCCCTCATTTAGTGGATATTTTCACAAAAAAGTGAAATTTTCAAAAATCCAGAAAATTGGCTGAAAACGACTAAATAACAAGGAGTCATTGGGCGAATCGCTCTGGAACTGAAATCGGAACGCTCACTGACATTTCCCCTATCTGAAAGTCTGATAAACGCCAGAAAAATCACTAAGTCCAAAAAAAATTTTTTTTTTACTTTTCTCAATTTTACCCCTGTGGGATATATATTCTACCCACACACATTTGGAACTCTCCTGGGGTACCCTCACACATATTATTCCCTCATTTAGTGGATATTTTCACAAAAAAGTGAAATTTTCAAAAATCCAGAAAATTGGCTGAAAACGACTAAATAACAAGGACTCATTGGGCGAATCGCTCTGGAACTGAAATCAGAACACTCACTGACATTTCCCCTATCTGAAAGTCTGATAAACGCTGGAAAAATGACTAAGTCCAAAAAAAAATTTTTTCAACTTTTTTCAATTTTTCCCCCGTGGGATATATATTCTACCCACACACATTTGGAACTCTCCTGGGGTACCCTCACACATTTTATTCCCTCATTTAGTGGATATTTTCACAAAAAAAGTGAAATTTTCAAAAATCCAGAAAATTGGCTGAAAACGACTAAATAACAAGGAGTCATTGGGCGAATCGTTCTGGAACTGAAATCGGAATGCTCACTGACATTTCCCCTATCTGAAAGTCTGATAAACGTCGGAAAAATGACTAAGTCCAAAAAAAAATTTTTTTCAACTTTTTTCAATTTTACCCCCGTCGGATATATATTCTACCCACACACATTTGGAACTCTCCTGGGGTACCCTCACACATATTATTCCCTCATTTAGTGGATATTTTCACAAAAAAGTGAAATTTTCAAAAATCCAGAAAATTGGCTGAAAACGACTAAATAACAAGGACTCATTGGGCGAATCGCTCTGGAACTGAAATCGGAACGCTCACTGACATTTCCTGTATCTGAAAGTCTGATAAACGCTGGAAAAATGACTAAGTCCAAAAAAAAATTTTTTTCAACTTTTTTCAATTTTACCCCCGTCGGATATATATTCTACCCACACACATTTGGAACTCTCCTGGGGTACCCTCACACATATTATTCCCTTATTTAGTGGATATTTTCACAAAAAAGTGAAATTTTCAAAAATCCAGAAAATTGGCTGAAAACGACTAAATCACAAGGACTCATTGGGCGAATCGCTCTGGAACTGAAATCGGAATGCTCACTGACATTTCCCCTATCTGAAAGTCTGATAAACGTCGGAAAAATGACGAAGTCCAAAAAAAAATTTTTTTCAACTTTTTTCAATTTTACCCCCGTGGGATATATATTCTTCCCACACACATTTGGAACTCTCCTGGGGTACCCTCACACATATTATTCCCTCATTTAGTGGATATTTTCACAGAAAAGTGAAATTTTCAAAAATCCAGAAAATTGGCTGAAAACGACTAAATAACAAGGACTCATTGGGCGAATCGCTCTGGAACTGAAATCGGAATGCTCACTGACATTTCCCCTATCTGAAAGTTTGATAAACGTCGGAAAAATGACTAAGTCCAAAAAAAAAATTTTTTCAACTTTTTTCAATTTTACCCCCGTGGGATATATATTCTTCCCACACACATTTGGAACTCTCCTGGGGTACCCTCACACATATTATTCCCTCATTTAGTGGATATTTTCACAAAAAAGTGAAATTTTCAAAAATCCAGAAAATTGGCTGAAAACGACTAAATAACAAGGAGTCATTGGGCAAATCGCTCTGGAACTGAAATCGGAATGCTCACTGAGATTTCCCCTATCTGAAAGTCTGATAAACGTCGGAAAAATGACTAAGTCCAAAAAAAATTTTTTTTCAACTTTATTCAATTTTACCCCCGTCGGATATATATTCTACCCACACACATTTGGAACTCTCCTGGGGTACCCTCACACATATTATTCCCTCATTTAGTGGATATTTTCACAAAAAAGTGAAATTTTCAAAAATCCAGAAAATTGGCTGAAAACGACTAAATAACAAGGACTCATTGGGCGAATCGCTCTGGAACTGAAATCGGAATGCTCACTGACATTTCCCCTATCTGAAAGTCTGATAAACGTCGGAAAAATGACGAAGTCCAAAAAAAATTTTTTTTCAACTTTATTCAATTTTACCCCCGTGGGATATATATTCTACCCACACACATTTGGAACTCTCCTGGGGTACCCTCACACATATTATTCCCTCATTTAGTGGATATTTTCACAAAAAAGTGAAATTTTCAAAAATCCAGAAAATTGGCTGAAAACGACTAAATAACAAGGACTCATTGGGCGAATCACTCTGGAACTGAAATCGGAATGCTCACTGACATTTCCCCTATCTGAAAGTCTGATAAACGTCGGAAAAATGACGAAGTCCAAAAAAAAATTTTTTTCAACTTTTTTCAATTTTACCCCCGTGGGATATATATTCTTCCCACACACATTTGGAACTCTCCTGGGGTACCCTCACACATATTATTCCCTCATTTAGTGGATATTTTCACAGAAAAGTGAAATTTTCAAAAATCCAGAAAATTGGCTGAAAACGACTAAATAACAAGGACTCATTGGGCGAATCGCTCTGGAACTGAAATCGGAATGCTCACTGACATTTCCCCTATCTGAAAGTCTGATAAACGTCGGAAAAATGACTAAGTCCAAAAAAAAATTTTTTTCAACTTTTTTCAATTTTACCCCCGTGGGATATATATTCTACCCACACACATTTGGAACTCTCCTGGGGTACCCTCACACATATTATTCCCTCATTTAGTGGATATTTTCACAAAAAAAGTGAAATTTTCAAAATCCAGAAAATTGGCTGAAAACTACTAAATATCAAGGACTCATTGGGCGAATCGCTCTGGAACTGAAATCGGAACGCTCACTGAAATTTCCCTAACTGAAAGTCTGATAAACGCTGGAAAAATGACTACGTCCAAAAAAAAAATGTTTTCAACTTTTTTCACTTTTTCCCCCGTGGGATATATATTCTACCCACACACATTTGGAACTCTCCTGGGGTACCCTCACACATATTATTCCCTCATTTAGTGGATATTTTCACAAAAAAGTGAAATTTTCAAAAATCCAGAAAATTGGCTGAAAACGACTAAATAACAAGGACTCATTGGGCGAATCGCTCTGGAACTGAAATCGGAATGCTCACTGAAATTTCCCCTAACTGAAAGTCTGATAAACGCTGGAAAAATGACTAAGTCCAAAAAAAAAATGTTTAAACTTTTTTCAATTTTTCCCCCGTGGGATATATATTCTACCCACACACATTTGGAACTCTCCTGGGGTACCCTCACACATATTATTCCCTCATTTAGTGGATATTTTCACAAAAAAGTGAAATTTTCAAAAATCCAGAAAATTGGCTGAAAACGACTAAATAACAAGGAGTCATTGGGCGAATCGCTCTGGAACTGAAATCGGAATGCTCACTGACATTTCCCCTATCTGAAAGTCTGATAAACGCCAGAAAAATCACTAAGTCCAAAAAAAATTTTTTTTTTACTTTTTTCAATTTTACCCCCGTGGGATATATATTCTACCCACACACATTTGGAACTCTCCTGGGGTACCCTCACACATATTATTCCCTCATTTGGTGGATATTTCCACAAAAAAGTGAAATTTTAAAAAATCCAGAAAATTGGCTGAAAACAACTAAATAACAAGGAGTCATTGGGCTAATCGCTCTGGAACTGAAATCGGAATGCTCACTGACATTTCCCCTATCTGAAAGTCTGATAAACGTCGGAAAAATGACTAAGTCCAAAAAAAAAATGTTTTCAACTTTTTTCAATTTTATCCCCGTGAGATATATATTCTACCCACACACATTTGGAACTCTCCTGGGGTACCCTCACACATATTATTCCCTCATTTAGTGGATATTTTCACAAAAAAGTGAAATTTTCAAAAATCCAGAAAATTGGCTGAAAACGACTAAATAACAAGGAGTCATTGGGCGAATCGTTCTGGAACTGAAATCGGAATGCTCACTGACATTTCCCCTATCTGAAAGTCTGATAAACGTCGGAAAAATGACTAAGTCCAAAAAAAAATTTTTTTCAACTTTTTTCAATTTTACCCCCGTCGGATATATATTCTACCCACACACATTTGGAACTCTCCTGGGGTACCCTCACACATATTATTCCCTCATTTAGTGGATATTTTCACAAAAAAGTGAAATTTTCAAAAATCCAGAAAATTGGCTGAAAACGACTAAATAACAGGAGTCATTGGGCGAATCGCTCTGGAACTGAAATCGGAACGCTCACTGACATTTCCCCTATCTGAAAGTCTGATAAACGCCAGAAAAATCACTAAGTCCAAAAAAAATTTTTTTTTTACTTTTCTCAATTTTACCCCTGTGGGATATATATTCTACCCACACACATTTGGAACTCTCCTGGGGTACCCTCACACATATTATTCCCTCATTTAGTGGATATTTTCACAAAAAAGTGAAATTTTCAAAAATCCAGAAAATTGGCTGAAAACGACTAAATAACAAGGACTCATTGGGCGAATCGCTCTGGAACTGAAATCAGAACACTCACTGACATTTCCCCTATCTGAAAGTCTGATAAACGCTGGAAAAATGACTAAGTCCAAAAAAAAATTTTTTCAACTTTTTTCAATTTTTCCCCCGTGGGATATATATTCTACCCACACACATTTGGAACTCTCCTGGGGTACCCTCACACATTTTATTCCCTCATTTAGTGGATATTTTCACAAAAAAAGTGAAATTTTCAAAAATCCAGAAAATTGGCTGAAAACGACTAAATAACAAGGAGTCATTGGGCGAATCGTTCTGGAACTGAAATCGGAATGCTCACTGACATTTCCCCTATCTGAAAGTCTGATAAACGTCGGAAAAATGACTAAGTCCAAAAAAAAATTTTTTTCAACTTTTTTCAATTTTACCCCCGTCGGATATATATTCTACCCACACACATTTGGAACTCTCCTGGGGTACCCTCACACATATTATTCCCTCATTTAGTGGATATTTTCACAAAAAAGTGAAATTTTCAAAAATCCAGAAAATTGGCTGAAAACGACTAAATAACAAGGACTCATTGGGCGAATCGCTCTGGAACTGAAATCGGAATGCTCACTGACATTTCCCCTATCTGAAAGTCTGATAAACGTCGGAAAAATGACGAAGTCCAAAAAAAAATTTTTTTCAACTTTTTTCAATTTTACCCCCGTGGGATATATATTCTTCCCACACACATTTGGAACTCTCCTGGGGTACCCTCACACATATTATTCCCTCATTTAGTGGATATTTTCACAAAAAAGTGAAATTTTCAAAAATCCAGAAAATTGGCTGAAAACGACTAAATAACAAGGAGTCATTGGGCAAATCGCTCTGGAACTGAAATCGGAATGCTCACTGAGATTTCCCCTATCTGAAAGTCTGATAAACGTCGGAAAAATGACTAAGTCCAAAAAAAATTTTTTTTCAACTTTATTCAATTTTACCCCCGTCGGATATATATTCTACCCACACACATTTGGAACTCTCCTGGGGTACCCTCACACATATTATTCCCTCATTTAGTGGATATTTTCACAAAAAAGTGAAATTTTCAAAAATCCAGAAAATTGGCTGAAAACGACTAAATAACAAGGACTCATTGGGCGAATCGCTCTGGAACTGAAATCGGAATGCTCACTGACATTTCCCCTATCTGAAAGTCTGATAAACGTCGGAAAAATGACGAAGTCCAAAAAAAATTTTTTTTCAACTTTATTCAATTTTACCCCCGTGGGATATATATTCTACCCACACACATTTGGAACTCTCCTGGGGTACCCTCACACATATTATTCCCTCATTTAGTGGATATTTTCACAAAAAAGTGAAATTTTCAAAAATCCAGAAAATTGGCTGAAAACGACTAAATAACAAGGACTCATTGGGCGAATCACTCTGGAACTGAAATCGGAATGCTCACTGACATTTCCCCTATCTGAAAGTCTGATAAACGTCGGAAAAATGACGAAGTCCAAAAAAAAATTTTTTTCAACTTTTTTCAATTTTACCCCCGTGGGATATATATTCTTCCCACACACATTTGGAACTCTCCTGGGGTACCCTCACACATATTATTCCCTCATTTAGTGGATATTTTCACAGAAAAGTGAAATTTTCAAAAATCCAGAAAATTGGCTGAAAACGACTAAATAACAAGGACTCATTGGGCGAATCGCTCTGGAACTGAAATCGGAATGCTCACTGACATTTCCCCTATCTGAAAGTCTGATAAACGTCGGAAAAATGACTAAGTCCAAAAAAAAATTTTTTTCAACTTTTTTCAATTTTACCCCCGTGGGATATATATTCTACCCACACACATTTGGAACTCTCCTGGGGTACCCTCACACATATTATTCCCTCATTTAGTGGATATTTTCACAAAAAAAGTGAAATTTTCAAAATCCAGAAAATTGGCTGAAAACTACTAAATATCAAGGACTCATTGGGCGAATCGCTCTGGAACTGAAATCGGAACGCTCACTGAAATTTCCCTAACTGAAAGTCTGATAAACGCTGGAAAAATGACTACGTCCAAAAAAAAAATGTTTTCAACTTTTTTCACTTTTTCCCCCGTGGGATATATATTCTACCCACACACATTTGGAACTCTCCTGGGGTACCCTCACACATATTATTCCCTCATTTAGTGGATATTTTCACAAAAAAGTGAAATTTTCAAAAATCCAGAAAATTGGCTGAAAACGACTAAATAACAAGGACTCATTGGGCGAATCGCTCTGGAACTGAAATCGGAATGCTCACTGAAATTTCCCCTAACTGAAAGTCTGATAAACGCTGGAAAAATGACTAAGTCCAAAAAAAAAATGTTTAAACTTTTTTCAATTTTTCCCCCGTGGGATATATATTCTACCCACACACATTTGGAACTCTCCTGGGGTACCCTCACACATATTATTCCCTCATTTAGTGGATATTTTCACAAAAAAGTGAAATTTTCAAAAATCCAGAAAATTGGCTGAAAACGACTAAATAACAAGGAGTCATTGGGCGAATCGCTCTGGAACTGAAATCGGAATGCTCACTGACATTTCCCCTATCTGAAAGTCTGATAAACGCCAGAAAAATCACTAAGTCCAAAAAAAATTTTTTTTTTACTTTTTTCAATTTTACCCCCGTGGGATATATATTCTACCCACACACATTTGGAACTCTCCTGGGGTACCCTCACACATATTATTCCCTCATTTGGTGGATATTTCCACAAAAAAGTGAAATTTTAAAAAATCCAGAAAATTGGCTGAAAACAACTAAATAACAAGGAGTCATTGGGCTAATCGCTCTGGAACTGAAATCGGAATGCTCACTGACATTTCCCCTATCTGAAAGTCTGATAAACGCCAGAAAAATCACTAAGTCCAAAAAAAATTTTTTTCAACTTTTTTAAATTTTACCCCCGTGGGATATATATTCTTCCCACACACATTTGCAACTCTCCTGGGGTACCCTCACACATTTTATTCCCTCATTTAGTGGATATTTTCACAAAAAAGTGAAATTTTAAAAAATCCAGAAAATTGGCTGAAAACGACTAAATATCAAGGACTCATTGGGCGAATCGCTCTGGAACTGATATCGGAACACTCACTGACATTTCCCCTATCTGAAAGTCTGATAAACGCTGGAAAAATGACTAAGTCCAAAAAAAAAATTTTTTAAACTTTTTTCAATTTTTCCCCCGTGGGATATATATTCTACCCACAAACATTTGGAACTCTCCTGGGGTACCCTCACACATATTATTCCCTCATTTAGTGGATATTTTCACAAAAAAGTGAAATTTTCAAAAATCCAGAAAATTGGCTGAAAACGACTAAATAACAAGGAGTCATTGGGTGAATCGTTCTGGAACTGAAATCGGAATGCTCACTGACATTTCCCCTATCTGAAAGTCTGATAAACGTCGGAAAAATGACTAAGTCCAAAAAAAAAATGTTTTCAACTTTTTTCAATTTTATCCCCGTGAGATATATATTCTACCCACACACATTTGGAACTCTCCTGGGGTACCCTCACACATATTATTCCCTCATTTAGTGGATATTTTCACAAAAAAGTGAAATTTTCAAAAATCCAGAAAATTGGCTGAAAACGACTAAATAACAAGGAGTCATTGGGCGAATCGCTCTGGAACTGAAATCGGAACGCTCACTGACATTTCCCCTATCTGAAAGTCTGATAAACGCCAGAAAAATCACTAAGTCCAAAAAAAATTTTTTTTTTACTTTTCTCAATTTTACCCCTGTGGGATATATATTCTACCCACACACATTTGGAACTCTCCTGGGGTACCCTCACACATATTATTCCCTCATTTAGTGGATATTTCCACAAAAAAGTGAAATTTTCAAAAATCCAGAAAATTGGCTGAAAACGACGAAATAACAATGACTCATTGGGCGAATCGCTCTGGAACTGAAATCGGAACACTCACTGACATTTCCCCTATCTGAAAGTCTGATAAACGCTGGAAAAATGACTAAGTCCAAAAAAAAAATTTTTTCAACTTTTTTCAATTTTACCCCCGTGGGATATATATTCTACCCACACACATTTGGAACTCTCCTGGGGTACCCTCACACATATTATTCCCTCATTTAGTGGATATTTTCACAAAAAAGTGAAATTTTCAAAAATCCAGAAAATTGGCTGAAAACGACTAAATAACAAGGACTCATTGGGCGAATCGCTCTGGAACTGAAATCAGAACACTCACTGACATTTCCCCTATCTGAAAGTCTGATAAACGCTGGAAAAATGACTAAGTCCAAAAAAAAATTTTTTCAACTTTTTTCAATTTTTCCCCCGTGGGATATATATTCTACCCACACACATTTGGAACTCTCCTGGGGTACCCTCACACATTTTATTCCCTCATTTAGTGGATATTTTCACAAAAAAAGTGAAATTTTCAAAAATCCAGAAAATTGGCTGAAAACGACTAAATAACAAGGAGTCATTGGGCGAATCGTTCTGGAACTGAAATCGGAATGCTCACTGACATTTCCCCTATCTGAAAGTCTGATAAACGTCGGAAAAATGACTAAGTCCAAAAAAAAATTTTTTTCAACTTTTTTCAATTTTACCCCCGTCGGATATATATTCTACCCACACACATTTGGAACTCTCCTGGGGTACCCTCACACATATTATTCCCTCATTTAGTGGATATTTTCACAAAAAAGTGAAATTTTCAAAAATCCAGAAAATTGGCTGAAAACGACTAAATAACAAGGAGTCATTGGGCGAATCGCTCTGGAACTGAAATCGGAACGCTCACTGACATTTCCCCTATCTGAAAGTCTGATAAACGCCAGAAAAATCACTAAGTCCAAAAAAAATTTTTTTTTTACTTTTCTCAATTTTACCCCTGTGGGATATATATTCTACCCACACACATTTGGAACTCTCCTGGGGTACCCTCACACATATTATTCCCTCATTTAGTGGATATTTTCACAAAAAAGTGAAATTTTCAAAAATCCAGAAAATTGGCTGAAAACGACTAAATAACAAGGACTCATTGGGCGAATCGCTCTGGAACTGAAATCAGAACACTCACTGACATTTCCCCTATCTGAAAGTCTGATAAACGCTGGAAAAATGACTAAGTCCAAAAAAAAATTTTTTCAACTTTTTTCAATTTTTCCCCCGTGGGATATATATTCTACCCACACACATTTGGAACTCTCCTGGGGTACCCTCACACATTTTATTCCCTCATTTAGTGGATATTTTCACAAAAAAAGTGAAATTTTCAAAAATCCAGAAAATTGGCTGAAAACGACTAAATAACAAGGAGTCATTGGGCGAATCGTTCTGGAACTGAAATCGGAATGCTCACTGACATTTCCCCTATCTGAAAGTCTGATAAACGTCGGAAAAATGACTAAGTCCAAAAAAAAATTTTTTTCAACTTTTTTCAATTTTACCCCCGTCGGATATATATTCTACCCACACACATTTGGAACTCTCCTGGGGTACCCTCACACATATTATTCCCTCATTTAGTGGATATTTTCACAAAAAAGTGAAATTTTCAAAAATCCAGAAAATTGGCTGAAAACGACTAAATAACAAGGACTCATTGGGCGAATCGCTCTGGAACTGAAATCGGAATGCTCACTGACATTTCCCCTATCTGAAAGTCTGATAAACGTCGGAAAAATGACGAAGTCCAAAAAAAAATTTTTTTCAACTTTTTTCAATTTTACCCCCGTGGGATATATATTCTTCCCACACACATTTGGAACTCTCCTGGGGTACCCTCACACATATTATTCCCTCATTTAGTGGATATTTTCACAGAAAAGTGAAATTTTCAAAAATCCAGAAAATTGGCTGAAAACGACTAAATAACAAGGACTCATTGGGCGAATCGCTCTGGAACTGAAATCGGAATGCTCACTGACATTTCCCCTATCTGAAAGTTTGATAAACGTCGGAAAAATGACTAAGTCCAAAAAAAAAATTTTTTCAACTTTTTTCAATTTTACCCCCGTGGGATATATATTCTTCCCACACACATTTGGAACTCTCCTGGGGTACCCTCACACATATTATTCCCTCATTTAGTGGATATTTTCACAAAAAAGTGAAATTTTCAAAAATCCAGAAAATTGGCTGAAAACGACTAAATAACAAGGAGTCATTGGGCAAATCGCTCTGGAACTGAAATCGGAATGCTCACTGAGATTTCCCCTATCTGAAAGTCTGATAAACGTCGGAAAAATGACTAAGTCCAAAAAAAATTTTTTTTCAACTTTATTCAATTTTACCCCCGTCGGATATATATTCTTCCCACACACATTTGGTACTCTCCTGGGGTACCCTCACACATATTATTCCCTCATTTAGTGGATATTTTCACAGAAAAGTGAAATTTTCAAAAATCCAGAAAATTGGCTGAAAACGACTAAATAACAAGGACTCATTGGGCGAATCGCTCTGGAACTGAAATCGGAATGCTCACTGACATTTCCCCTATCTGAAAGTCTGATAAACGTCGGAAAAATGACTAAGTCCAAAAAAAAATTTTTTTCAACTTTTTTCAATTTTACCCCCGTGGGATATATATTCTACCCACACACATTTGGAACTCTCCTGGGGTACCCTCACACATATTATTCCCTCATTTAGTGGATATTTTCACAAAAAAGTGAAATTTTCAAAAATCCAGAAAATTGGCTGAAAACGACTAAATAACAAGGACTCATTGGGCGAATCGCTCTGGAACTGAAATCGGAATGCTCACTGAAATTTCCCCTAACTGAAAGTCTGATAAACGCTGGAAAAATGACTAAGTCCAAAAAAAAAATGTTTAAACTTTTTTCAATTTTTCCCCCGTGGGATATATATTCTACCCACACACATTTGGAACTCTCCTGGGGTACCCTCACACATATTATTCCCTCATTTAGTGGATATTTTCACAAAAAAGTGAAATTTTCAAAAATCCAGAAAATTGGCTGAAAACGACTAAATAACAAGGAGTCATTGGGCGAATCGCTCTGGAACTGAAATCGGAATGCTCACTGACATTTCCCCTATCTGAAAGTCTGATAAACGCCAGAAAAATCACTAAGTCCAAAAAAAATTTTTTTTTTACTTTTTTCAATTTTACCCCCGTGGGATATATATTCTTCCCACACACATTTGGAACTCTCCTGGGGTACCCTCACACATATTATTCCCTCATTTAGTGGATATTTTCACAAAAAAGTGAAATTTTCAAAAATCCAGAAAATTGGCTGAAAACGACTAAATAACAAGGAGTCATTGGGCAAATCGCTCTGGAACTGAAATCGGAATGCTCACTGAGATTTCCCCTATCTGAAAGTCTGATAAACGTCGGAAAAATGACTAAGTCCAAAAAAAATTTTTTTTCAACTTTATTCAATTTTACCCCCGTCGGATATATATTCTACCCACACACATTTGGAACTCTCCTGGGGTACCCTCACACATATTATTCCCTCATTTAGTGGATATTTTCACAAAAAAGTGAAATTTTCAAAAATCCAGAAAATTGGCTGAAAACGACTAAATAACAAGGACTCATTGGGCGAATCGCTCTGGAACTGAAATCGGAATGCTCACTGACATTTCCCCTATCTGAAAGTCTGATAAACGTCGGAAAAATGACGAAGTCCAAAAAAAATTTTTTTTCAACTTTATTCAATTTTACCCCCGTGGGATATATATTCTACCCACACACATTTGGAACTCTCCTGGGGTACCCTCACACATATTATTCCCTCATTTAGTGGATATTTTCACAAAAAAGTGAAATTTTCAAAAATCCAGAAAATTGGCTGAAAACGACTAAATAACAAGGACTCATTGGGCGAATCACTCTGGAACTGAAATCGGAATGCTCACTGACATTTCCCCTATCTGAAAGTCTGATAAACGTCGGAAAAATGACGAAGTCCAAAAAAAAATTTTTTTCAACTTTTTTCAATTTTACCCCCGTGGGATATATATTCTTCCCACACACATTTGGTACTCTCCTGGGGTACCCTCACACATATTATTCCCTCATTTAGTGGATATTTTCACAGAAAAGTGAAATTTTCAAAAATCCAGAAAATTGGCTGAAAACGACTAAATAACAAGGACTCATTGGGCGAATCGCTCTGGAACTGAAATCGGAATGCTCACTGACATTTCCCCTATCTGAAAGTCTGATAAACGTCGGAAAAATGACTAAGTCCAAAAAAAAATTTTTTTCAACTTTTTTCAATTTTACCCCCGTGGGATATATATTCTACCCACACACATTTGGAACTCTCCTGGGGTACCCTCACACATATTATTCCCTCATTTAGTGGATATTTTCACAAAAAAGTGAAATTTTCAAAAATCCAGAAAATTGGCTGAAAACGACTAAATAACAAGGACTCATTGGGCGAATCGCTCTGGAACTGAAATCGGAATGCTCACTGAAATTTCCCCTAACTGAAAGTCTGATAAACGCTGGAAAAATGACTAAGTCCAAAAAAAAAATGTTTAAACTTTTTTCAATTTTTCCCCCGTGGGATATATATTCTACCCACACACATTTGGAACTCTCCTGGGGTACCCTCACACATATTATTCCCTCATTTAGTGGATATTTTCACAAAAAAGTGAAATTTTCAAAAATCCAGAAAATTGGCTGAAAACGACTAAATAACAAGGAGTCATTGGGCGAATCGCTCTGGAACTGAAATCGGAATGCTCACTGACATTTCCCCTATCTGAAAGTCTGATAAACGCTAGAAAAATCACTAAGTCCAAAAAAAATTTTTTTTTTACTTTTTTCAATTTTACCCCCGTGGGATATATATTCTACCCACACACATTTGGAACTCTCCTGGGGTACCCTCACACATATTATTCCCTCATTTGGTGGATATTTCCACAAAAAAGTGAAATTTTAAAAAATCCAGAAAATTGGCTGAAAACAACTAAATAACAAGGAGTCATTGGGCTAATCGCTCTGGAACTGAAATCGGAATGCTCACTGACATTTCCCCTATCTGAAAGTCTGATAAACGCCAGAAAAATCACTAAGTCCAAAAAAAATTTTTTTTTTACTTTTTTGAATTTTACCCCCGTGGGATATATATTCTACCCACACACATTTGGAACTCTCCTGGGGTACCCTCACACATATTATTCCCTCATTTAGTGGATATTTTCACAAAAAAGTGAAATTTTCAAAAATCCAGAAAATTGGCTGAAAACGACTAAATAACAAGGAGTCATTGGGCGAATCGCTCTGGAACTGAAATCGGAACGCTCACTGACATTTCCCCTATCTGAAAGTCTGATAAACGCCAGAAAAATCACTAAGTCCAAAAAAAATTTTTTTTTTACTTTTCTCAATTTTACCCCTGTGGGATATATATTCTACCCACACACATTTGGAACTCTCCTGGGGTACCCTCACACATATTATTCCCTCATTTAGTGGATATTTCCACAAAAAAGTGAAATTTTCAAAAATCCAGAAAATTGGCTGAAAACGACGAAATAACAAGGAGTCATTGGGCGAATCGTTCTGGAACTGAAATCGGAATGCTCACTGACATTTCCCCTATCTGAAAGTCTGATAAACGTCGGAAAAATGACTAAGTCCAAAAAAAAATTTTTTTCAACTTTTTTCAATTTTACCCCCGTCGGATATATATTCTACCCACACACATTTGGAACTCTCCTGGGGTACCCTCACACATATTATTCCCTCATTTAGTGGATATTTTCACAAAAAAGTGAAATTTTCAAAAATCCAGAAAATTGGCTGAAAACGACTAAATCACAAGGACTCATTGGGCGAATCGCTCTGGAACTGAAATCGGAATGCTCACTGACATTTCCCCTATCTGAAAGTCTGATAAACGTCGGAAAAATGACGAAGTCCAAAAAAAAATTTTTTTCAACTTTTTTCAATTTTACCCCCGTGGGATATATATTCTTCCCACACACATTTGGAACTCTCCTGGGGTACCCTCACACATATTATTCCCTCATTTAGTGGATATTTTCACAGAAAAGTGAAATTTTCAAAAATCCAGAAAATTGGCTGAAAACGACTAAATAACAAGGACTCATTGGGCGAATCGCTCTGGAACTGAAATCGGAATGCTCACTGACATTTCCCCTATCTGAAAGTCTGATAAACGTCGGAAAAATGACTAAGTCCAAAAAAAATTTTTTTTCAACTTTATTCAATTTTACCCCCGTCGGATATATATTCTACCCACACACATTTGGAACTCTCCTGGGGTACCCTCACACATATTATTCCCTCATTTAGTGGATATTTTCACAAAAAAGTGAAATTTTCAAAAATCCAGAAAATTGGCTGAAAACGACTAAATAACAAGGACTCATTGGGCGAATCGCTCTGGAACTGAAATCGGAATGCTCACTGACATTTCCCCTATCTGAAAGTCTGATAAACGTCGGAAAAATGACGAAGTCCAAAAAAAATTTTTTTTCAACTTTATTCAATTTTACCCCCGTGGGATATATATTCTACCCACACACATTTGGAACTCTCCTGGGGTACCCTCACACATATTATTCCCTCATTTAGTGGATATTTTCACAAAAAAGTGAAATTTTCAAAAATCCAGAAAATTGGCTGAAAACGACTAAATAACAAGGACTCATTGGGCGAATCACTCTGGAACTGAAATCGGAATGCTCACTGACATTTCCCCTATCTGAAAGTCTGATAAACGTCGGAAAAATGACGAAGTCCAAAAAAAAATTTTTTTCAACTTTTTTCAATTTTACCCCCGTGGGATATATATTCTTCCCACACACATTTGGAACTCTCCTGGGGTACCCTCACACATATTATTCCCTCATTTAGTGGATATTTTCACAGAAAAGTGAAATTTTCAAAAATCCAGAAAATTGGCTGAAAACGACTAAATAACAAGGACTCATTGGGCGAATCGCTCTGGAACTGAAATCGGAATGCTCACTGACATTTCCCCTATCTGAAAGTCTGATAAACGTCGGAAAAATGACGAAGTCCAAAAAAAAATTTTTTTCAACTTTTTTCAATTTTACCCCCGTGGGATATATATTCTTCCCACACACATTTGGAACTCTCCTGGGGTACCCTCACACATATTATTCCCTCATTTAGTGGATATTTTCACAGAAAAGTGAAATTTTCAAAAATCCAGAAAATTGGCTGAAAACGACTAAATAACAAGGACTCATTGGGCGAATCGCTCTGGAACTGAAATCGGAATGCTCACTGACATTTCCCCTATCTGAAAGTCTGATAAACGTCGGAAAAATGACTAAGTCCAAAAAAAATTTTTTTTCAACTTTATTCAATTTTACCCCCGTCGGATATATATTCTACCCACACACATTTGGAACTCTCCTGGGGTACCCTCACACATATTATTCCCTCATTTAGTGGATATTTTCACAAAAAAGTGAAATTTTCAAAAATCCAGAAAATTGGCTGAAAACGACTAAATAACAAGGACTCATTGGGCGAATCGCTCTGGAACTGAAATCGGAATGCTCACTGACATTTCCCCTATCTGAAAGTCTGATAAACGTCGGAAAAATGACGAAGTCCAAAAAAAATTTTTTTTCAACTTTATTCAATTTTACCCCCGTGGGATATATATTCTACCCACACACATTTGGAACTCTCCTGGGGTACCCTCACACATATTATTCCCTCATTTAGTGGATATTTTCACAAAAAAGTGAAATTTTCAAAAATCCAGAAAATTGGCTGAAAACGACTAAATAACAAGGACTCATTGGGCGAATCACTCTGGAACTGAAATCGGAATGCTCACTGACATTTCCCCTATCTGAAAGTCTGATAAACGTCGGAAAAATGACGAAGTCCAAAAAAAAATTTTTTTCAACTTTTTTCAATTTTACCCCCGTGGGATATATATTCTTCCCACACACATTTGGTACTCTCCTGGGGTACCCTCACACATATTATTCCCTCATTTAGTGGATATTTTCACAGAAAAGTGAAATTTTCAAAAATCCAGAAAATTGGCTGAAAACGACTAAATAACAAGGACTCATTGGGCGAATCGCTCTGGAACTGAAATCGGAATGCTCACTGACATTTCCCCTATCTGAAAGTCTGATAAACGTCGGAAAAATGACTAAGTCCAAAAAAAAATTTTTTTCAACTTTTTTCAATTTTACCCCCGTGGGATATATATTCTACCCACACACATTTGGAACTCTCCTGGGGTACCCTCACACATATTATTCCCTCATTTAGTGGATATTTTCACAAAAAAGTGAAATTTTCAAAAATCCAGAAAATTGGCTGAAAACGACTAAATAACAAGGACTCATTGGGCGAATCGCTCTGGAACTGAAATCGGAATGCTCACTGAAATTTCCCCTAACTGAAAGTCTGATAAACGCTGGAAAAATGACTAAGTCCAAAAAAAAAATGTTTAAACTTTTTTCAATTTTTCCCCCGTGGGATATATATTCTACCCACACACATTTGGAACTCTCCTGGGGTACCCTCACACATATTATTCCCTCATTTAGTGGATATTTTCACAAAAAAGTGAAATTTTCAAAAATCCAGAAAATTGGCTGAAAACGACTAAATAACAAGGAGTCATTGGGCGAATCGCTCTGGAACTGAAATCGGAATGCTCACTGACATTTCCCCTATCTGAAAGTCTGATAAACGCTAGAAAAATCACTAAGTCCAAAAAAAATTTTTTTTTTACTTTTTTCAATTTTACCCCCGTGGGATATATATTCTACCCACACACATTTGGAACTCTCCTGGGGTACCCTCACACATATTATTCCCTCATTTGGTGGATATTTCCACAAAAAAGTGAAATTTTAAAAAATCCAGAAAATTGGCTGAAAACAACTAAATAACAAGGAGTCATTGGGCTAATCGCTCTGGAACTGAAATCGGAATGCTCACTGACATTTCCCCTATCTGAAAGTCTGATAAACGCCAGAAAAATCACTAAGTCCAAAAAAAATTTTTTTTTTACTTTTTTGAATTTTACCCCCGTGGGATATATATTCTACCCACACACATTTGGAACTCTCCTGGGGTACCCTCACACATATTATTCCCTCATTTAGTGGATATTTTCACAAAAAAGTGAAATTTTCAAAAATCCAGAAAATTGGCTGAAAACGACTAAATAACAAGGAGTCATTGGGCGAATCGCTCTGGAACTGAAATCGGAACGCTCACTGACATTTCCCCTATCTGAAAGTCTGATAAACGCCAGAAAAATCACTAAGTCCAAAAAAAATTTTTTTTTTACTTTTCTCAATTTTACCCCTGTGGGATATATATTCTACCCACACACATTTGGAACTCTCCTGGGGTACCCTCACACATATTATTCCCTCATTTAGTGGATATTTCCACAAAAAAGTGAAATTTTCAAAAATCCAGAAAATTGGCTGAAAACGACGAAATAACAAGGAGTCATTGGGCGAATCGTTCTGGAACTGAAATCGGAATGCTCACTGACATTTCCCCTATCTGAAAGTCTGATAAACGTCGGAAAAATGACTAAGTCCAAAAAAAAATTTTTTTCAACTTTTTTCAATTTTACCCCCGTCGGATATATATTCTACCCACACACATTTGGAACTCTCCTGGGGTACCCTCACACATATTATTCCCTCATTTAGTGGATATTTTCACAAAAAAGTGAAATTTTCAAAAATCCAGAAAATTGGCTGAAAACGACTAAATCACAAGGACTCATTGGGCGAATCGCTCTGGAACTGAAATCGGAATGCTCACTGACATTTCCCCTATCTGAAAGTCTGATAAACGTCGGAAAAATGACGAAGTCCAAAAAAAAATTTTTTTCAACTTTTTTCAATTTTACCCCCGTGGGATATATATTCTTCCCACACACATTTGGAACTCTCCTGGGGTACCCTCACACATATTATTCCCTCATTTAGTGGATATTTTCACAGAAAAGTGAAATTTTCAAAAATCCAGAAAATTGGCTGAAAACGACTAAATAACAAGGACTCATTGGGCGAATCGCTCTGGAACTGAAATCGGAATGCTCACTGACATTTCCCCTATCTGAAAGTCTGATAAACGTCGGAAAAATGACTAAGTCCAAAAAAAATTTTTTTTCAACTTTATTCAATTTTACCCCCGTCGGATATATATTCTACCCACACACATTTGGAACTCTCCTGGGGTACCCTCACACATATTATTCCCTCATTTAGTGGATATTTTCACAAAAAAGTGAAATTTTCAAAAATCCAGAAAATTGGCTGAAAACGACTAAATAACAAGGACTCATTGGGCGAATCGCTCTGGAACTGAAATCGGAATGCTCACTGACATTTCCCCTATCTGAAAGTCTGATAAACGTCGGAAAAATGACGAAGTCCAAAAAAAATTTTTTTTCAACTTTATTCAATTTTACCCCCGTGGGATATATATTCTACCCACACACATTTGGAACTCTCCTGGGGTACCCTCACACATATTATTCCCTCATTTAGTGGATATTTTCACAAAAAAGTGAAATTTTCAAAAATCCAGAAAATTGGCTGAAAACGACTAAATAACAAGGACTCATTGGGCGAATCACTCTGGAACTGAAATCGGAATGCTCACTGACATTTCCCCTATCTGAAAGTCTGATAAACGTCGGAAAAATGACGAAGTCCAAAAAAAAATTTTTTTCAACTTTTTTCAATTTTACCCCCGTGGGATATATATTCTTCCCACACACATTTGGAACTCTCCTGGGGTACCCTCACACATATTATTCCCTCATTTAGTGGATATTTTCACAGAAAAGTGAAATTTTCAAAAATCCAGAAAATTGGCTGAAAACGACTAAATAACAAGGACTCATTGGGCGAATCGCTCTGGAACTGAAATCGGAATGCTCACTGACATTTCCCCTATCTGAAAGTCTGATAAACGTCGGAAAAATGACGAAGTCCAAAAAAAAATTTTTTTCAACTTTTTTCAATTTTACCCCCGTGGGATATATATTCTTCCCACACACATTTGGAACTCTCCTGGGGTACCCTCACACATATTATTCCCTCATTTAGTGGATATTTTCACAGAAAAGTGAAATTTTCAAAAATCCAGAAAATTGGCTGAAAACGACTAAATAACAAGGACTCATTGGGCGAATCGCTCTGGAACTGAAATCGGAATGCTCACTGACATTTCCCCTATCTGAAAGTCTGATAAACGTCGGAAAAATGACTAAGTCCAAAAAAAAATTTTTTTCAACTTTTTTCAATTTTACCCCCGTGGGATATATATTCTACCCACACACATTTGGAACTCTCCTGGGGTACCCTCACACATATTATTCCCTCATTTAGTGGATATTTTCACAAAAAAAGTGAAATTTTCAAAATCCAGAAAATTGGCTGAAAACTACTAAATATCAAGGACTCATTGGGCGAATCGCTCTGGAACTGAAATCGGAACGCTCACTGAAATTTCCCTAACTGAAAGTCTGATAAACGCTGGAAAAATGACTAAGTCCAAAAAAAAAATGTTTTCAACTTTTTTCACTTTTTCCCCCGTGGGATATATATTCTACCCACACACATTTGGAACTCTCCTGGGGTACCCTCACACATATTGTTCCCTCATTTAGTGGATATTTTCACAAAAAAGTGAAATTTTCAAAAATCCAGAAAATTGGCTGAAAACGACTAAATAACAAGGACTCATTGGGCGAATCGCTCTGGAACTGAAATCGGAATGCTCACTGACATTTCCCCTATCTGAAAGTCTGATAAACGTCGGAAAAATGACTAAGTCCAAAAAAAAATTTTTTTCAACTTTTTTCAATTTTACCCCCGTGGGATATATATTCTACCCACACACATTTGGAACTCTCCTGGGGTACCCTCACACATATTATTCCCTCATTTAGTGGATATTTTCACAGAAAAGTGAAATTTTCAAAAATCCAGAAAATTGGCTGAAAACGACTAAATAACAAGGACTCATTGGGCGAATCGCTCTGGAACTGAAATCGGAATGCTCACTGACATTTCCCCTATCTGAAAGTCTGATAAACGTCGGAAAAATGACTAAGTCCAAAAAAAAATTTTTTTCAACTTTTTTCAATTTTACCCCCGTGGGATATATATTCTACCCACACACATTTGGAACTCTCCTGGGGTACCCTCACACATATTATTCCCTCATTTAGTGGATATTTTCACAAAAAAGTGAAATTTTCAAAAATCCAGAAAATTGGCTGAAAACGACTAAATAACAAGGACTCATTGGGCGAATCGCTCTGGAACTGAAATCGGAATGCTCACTGACATTTCCCCTATCTGAAAGTTTGATAAACGTCGGAAAAATGACTAAGTCCAAAAAAAAAATTTTTTCAACTTTTTCCAATTTTACCCCCGTGGGATATATATTCTTCCCACACACATTTGGAACTCTCCTGGGGTACCCTCACACATATTATTCCCTCATTTAGTGGATATTTTCACAAAAAAGTGAAATTTTCAAAAATCTAGAAAATTGGCTGAAAACGACTAAATAACAAGGAGTCATTGGGCAAATCGCTCTGGAACTGAAATCGGAATGCTCACTGAGATTTCCCCTATCTGAAAGTCTGATAAACGTCGGAAAAATGACTAAGTCCAAAAAAAATTTTTTTTCAACTTTATTCAATTTTACCCCCGTCGGATATATATTCTACCCACACACATTTGGAACTCTCCTGGGGTACCCTCACACATATTATTCCCTCATTTAGTGGATATTTTCACAAAAAAGTGAAATTTTCAAAAATCCAGAAAATTGGCTGAAAACGACTAAATAACAAGGACTCATTGGGCGAATCGCTCTGGAACTGAAATCGGAATGCTCACTGAGATTTCCCCTATCTGAAAGTCTGATAAACGTCGGAAAAATGACTAAGTCCAAAAAAAATTTTTTTTCAACTTTATTCAATTTTACCCCCGTCGGATATATATTCTACCCACACACATTTGGAACTCTCCTGGGGTACCCTCACACATATTATTCCCTCATTTAGTGGATATTTTCACAGAAAAGTGAAATTTTCAAAAATCCAGAAAATTGGCTGAAAACGACTAAATAACAAGGACTCATTGGGCGAATCGCTCTGGAACTGAAATCGGAATGCTCACTGACATTTCCCCTATCTGAAAGTCTGATAAACGTCGGAAAAATGACTAAGTCCAAAAAAAAATTTTTTTCAACTTTTTTCAATTTTACCCCCGTGGGATATATATTCTACCCACACACATTTGGAACTCTCCTGGGGTACCCTCACACATATTATTCCCTCATTTAGTGGATATTTTCACAGAAAAGTGAAATTTTCAAAAATCCAGAAAATTGGCTGAAAACGACTAAATAACAAGGACTCATTGGGCGAATCGCTCTGGAACTGAAATCGGAATGCTCACTGACATTTCCCCTATCTGAAAGTCTGATAAACGTCGGAAAAATGACTAAGTCCAAAAAAAAATTTTTTTCAACTTTTTTCAATTTTACCCCCGTGGGATATATATTCTACCCACACACATTTGGAACTCTCCTGGGGTACCCTCACACATATTATTCCCTCATTTAGTGGATATTTTCACAGAAAAGTGAAATTTTCAAAAATCCAGAAAATTGGCTGAAAACGACTAAATAACAAGGACTCATTGGGCGAATCGCTCTGGAACTGAAATCGGAATGCTCACTGACATTTCCCCTATCTGAAAGTCTGATAAACGTCGGAAAAATGACTAAGTCCAAAAAAAAATTTTTTTCAACTTTTTTCAATTTTACCCCCGTGGGATATATATTCTACCCACACACATTTGGAACTCTCCTGGGGTACCCTCACACATATTATTCCCTCATTTAGTGGATATTTTCACAAAAAAGTGAAATTTTCAAAAATCCAGAAAATTGGCTGAAAACGACTAAATAACAAGGACTCATTGGGCGAATCGCTCTGGAACTGAAATCGGAATGCTCACTGACATTTCCCCTATCTGAAAGTTTGATAAACGTCGGAAAAATGACTAAGTCCAAAAAAAAAATTTTTTCAACTTTTTCCAATTTTACCCCCGTGGGATATATATTCTTCCCACACACATTTGGAACTCTCCTGGGGTACCCTCACACATGTTATTCCCTCATTTAGTGGATATTTTCACAAAAAAGTGAAATTTTCAAAAATCCAGAAAATTGGCTGAAAACGACTAAATAACAAGGAGTCATTGGGCAAATCGCTCTGGAACTGAAATCGGAATGCTCACTGAGATTTCCCCTATCTGAAAGTCTGATAAACGTCGGAAAAATGACTAAGTCCAAAAAAAATTTTTTTTCAACTTTATTCAATTTTACCCCCGTCGGATATATATTCTACCCACACACATTTGGAACTCTCCTGGGGTACCCTCACACATATTATTCCCTCATTTAGTGGATATTTTCACAAAAAAGTGAAATTTTCAAAAATCCAGAAAATTGGCTGAAAACGACTAAATAACAAGGACTCATTGGGCGAATCGCTCTGGAACTGAAATCGGAATGCTCACTGACATTTCCCCTATCTGAAAGTCTGATAAACGTCGGAAAAATGACGAAGTCCAAAAAAAATTTTTTTTCAACTTTATTCAATTTTACCCCCGTGGGATATATATTCTACCCACACACATTTGGAACTCTCCTGGGGTACCCTCACACATATTATTCCCTCATTTAGTGGATATTTTCACAAAAAAGTGAAATTTTCAAAAATCCAGAAAATTGGCTGAAAACGACTAAATAACAAGGACTCATTGGGCGAATCACTCTGGAACTGAAATCGGAATGCTCACTGACATTTCCCCTATCTGAAAGTCTGATAAACGTCGGAAAAATGACGAAGTCCAAAAAAAAATTTTTTTCAACTTTTTTCAATTTTACCCCCGTGGGATATATATTCTTCCCACACACATTTGGAACTCTCCTGGGGTACCCTCACACATATTATTCCCTCATTTAGTGGATATTTTCACAGAAAAGTGAAATTTTCAAAAATCCAGAAAATTGGCTGAAAACGACTAAATAACAAGGACTCATTGGGCGAATCGCTCTGGAACTGAAATCGGAATGCTCACTGACATTTCCCCTATCTGAAAGTCTGATAAACGTCGGAAAAATGACGAAGTCCAAAAAAAAAATTTTTTCAACTTTTTTCAATTTTACCCCCGTGGGATATATATTCTTCCCACACACATTTGGAACTCTCCTGGGGTACCCTCACACATATTATTCCCTCATTTAGTGGATATTTTCACAGAAAAGTGAAATTTTCAAAAATCCAGAAAATTGGCTGAAAACGACTAAATAACAAGGACTCATTGGGCGAATCGCTCTGGAACTGAAATCGGAATGCTCACTGACATTTCCCCTATCTGAAAGTCTGATAAACGTCGGAAAAATGACTAAGTCCAAAAAAAAATTTTTTTCAACTTTTTTCAATTTTACCCCCGTGGGATATATATTCTACCCACACACATTTGGAACTCTCCTGGGGTACCCTCACACATATTATTCCCTCATTTAGTGGATATTTTCACAAAAAAAGTGAAATTTTCAAAATCCAGAAAATTGGCTGAAAACTACTAAATATCAAGGACTCATTGGGCGAATCGCTCTGGAACTGAAATCGGAACGCTCACTGAAATTTCCCTAACTGAAAGTCTGATAAACGCTGGAAAAATGACTAAGTCCAAAAAAAAAATGTTTTCAACTTTTTTCACTTTTTCCCCCGTGGGATATATATTCTACCCACACACATTTGGAACTCTCCTGGGGTACCCTCACACATATTATTCCCTCATTTAGTGGATATTTTCACAAAAAAGTGAAATTTTCAAAAATCCAGAAAATTGGCTGAAAACGACTAAATAACAAGGACTCATTGGGCGAATCGCTCTGGAACTGAAATCGGAATGCTCACTGACATTTCCCCTATCTGAAAGTTTGATAAACGTCGGAAAAATGACTAAGTCCAAAAAAAAAATTTTTTCAACTTTTTTCAATTTTACCCCCGTGGGATATATATTCTTCCCACACACATTTGGAACTCTCCTGGGGTACCCTCACACATATTATTCCCTCATTTAGTGGATATTTTCACAAAAAAGTGAAATTTTCAAAAATCCAGAAAATTGGCTGAAAACGACTAAATAACAAGGAGTCATTGGGCAAATCGCTCTGGAACTGAAATCGGAATGCTCACTGAGATTTCCCCTATCTGAAAGTCTGATAAACGTCGGAAAAATGACTAAGTCCAAAAAAAATTTTTTTTCAACTTTATTCAATTTTACCCCCGTCGGATATATATTCTACCCACACACATTTGGAACTCTCCTGGGGTACCCTCACACATATTATTCCCTCATTTAGTGGATATTTTCACAAAAAAGTGAAATTTTCAAAAATCCAGAAAATTGGCTGAAAACGACTAAATAACAAGGACTCATTGGGCGAATCGCTCTGGAACTGAAATCGGAATGCTCACTGACATTTCCCCTATCTGAAAGTCTGATAAACGTCGGAAAAATGACGAAGTCCAAAAAAAATTTTTTTTCAACTTTATTCAATTTTACCCCCGTGGGATATATATTCTACCCACCCACATTTGGAACTCTCCTGGGGTACCCTCACACATATTATTCCCTCATTTAGTGGATATTTTCACAAAAAAGTGAAATTTTCAAAAATCCAGAAAATTGGCTGAAAACGACTAAATAACAAGGACTCATTGGGCGAATCACTCTGGAACTGAAATTGGAATGCTCACTGACATTTCCCCTATCTGAAAGTCTGATAAACGTCGGAAAAATGACGAAGTCCAAAAAAAAATTTTTTTCAACTTTTTTCAATTTTACCCCCGTGGGATATATATTCTTCCCACACACATTTGGAACTCTCCTGGGGTACCCTCACACATATTATTCCCTCATTTAGTGGATATTTTCACAGAAAAGTGAAATTTTCAAAAATCCAGAAAATTGGCTGAAAACGACTAAATAACAAGGACTCATTGGGCGAATCGCTCTGGAACTGAAATCGGAATGCTCACTGACATTTCCCCTATCTGAAAGTCTGATAAACGTCGGAAAAATGACTAAGTCCAAAAAAAAATTTTTTTCAACTTTTTTCAATTTTACCCCCGTGGGATATATATTCTACCCACACACATTTGGAACTCTCCTGGGGTACCCTCACACATATTATTCCCTCATTTAGTGGGTATTTTCACAAAAAAAGTGAAATTTTCAAAATCCATAAAATTGGCTGAAAACTACTAAATATCAAGGACTCATTGGGCGAATCGCTCTGGAAATGAAATCGGAACGCTCACTGAAATTTCCCTAACTGAAAGTCTGATAAACGCTGGAAAAATGACTAAGTCCAAAAAAAAAATGTTTTCAACTTTTTTCACTTTTTCCCCCGTGGGATATATATTCTACCCACACACATTTGGAACTCTCCTGGGGTACCCTCACACATATTGTTCCCTCATTTAGTGGATATTTTCACAA
The DNA here is from genome assembly GCF_046119375.1 of Phyllobates terribilis. NCBI lineage: Eukaryota > Metazoa > Chordata > Amphibia > Anura > Dendrobatidae > Phyllobates > Phyllobates terribilis. Next base: position 9,397,026 of record NW_027362781.1, on the reverse strand, counting down.
AAAAGTGAAATTTTCAAAAATCCAGAAAATTGGCTGAAAACGACTAAATAACAAGGACTCATTGGGCGAATCGCTCTGGAACTGAAATCGGAATGCTCACTGACATTTCCCCTATCTGAAAGTTTGATAAACGTCGGAAAAATGACTAAGTCCAAAAAAAAAATTTTTTCAACTTTTTTCAATTTTACCCCCGTGGGATATATATTCTTCCCACACACATTTGGAACTCTCCTGGGGTACCCTCACACATATTATTCCCTCATTTAGTGGATATTTTCACAAAAAAGTGAAATTTTCAAAAATCCAGAAAATTGGCTGAAAACGACTAAATAACAAGGAGTCATTGGGCAAATCGCTCTGGAACTGAAATCGGAATGCTCACTGAGATTTCCCCTATCTGAAAGTCTGATAAACGTCGGAAAAATGACTAAGTCCAAAAAAAATTTTTTTTCAACTTTATTCAATTTTACCCCCGTCGGATATATATTCTACCCACACACATTTGGAACTCTCCTGGGGTACCCTCACACATATTATTCCCTCATTTAGTGGATATTTTCACAAAAAAGTGAAATTTTCAAAAATCCAGAAAATTGGCTGAAAACGACTCAATAACAAGGACTCATTGGGCGAATCGCTCTGGAACTGAAATCGGAATGCTCACTGACATTTCCCCTATCTGAAAGTCTGATAAACGCCAGAAAAATCACTAAGTCCAAAAAAAAAATGTTTTCAACTTTTTTCAATTTTACCCCCGTGGGATATATATTCTACCCACACACATTTGGAACTCTCCTGGGGTACCCTCACACATATTATTCCCTCATTTAGTGGATATTTTCAGAAAAAAGTGAAATTTTCAAAAATCCAGAAAATTGGCTGAAAATGACTAAATAACAAGGACTCATTGGGCGAATCGCTCTGGAACTGAAATCGGAATGCTCACTGACATTTCCCCTATCTGAAAGTCTGATAAAGGTCGGAAAAATGACTAATTCCCCCAAAAAAAATTTTTTTCAACTTTTTCAATTTTACCCCCGTGGGATACATATTCTTCCCACACACATTTGGAACTCTCCTGGGGTACCCTCACACATATTATTCCCTCATTTAGTGGATATTTTCACAAAAAAGTGAAATTTTCAAAAATCCAGAAAATTGGCTGAAAACGACTAAATAACAACGACTCATTGGGCGAATCGCTCTGGAACTGAAATCGGAATGCTCACTGACATTTCCCCTATCTGAAAGTCTGATAAACGTCGGAAAAATCACTAAGTCCAAAAAAAATGTTTTTTTAACTTTTTTCAATTTTATCCCCGTGGGATATATATTCTACCCACACACATTTGGAACTCTCCTGAGGTACCCTCACACATATTATTCCCTCATTTAGTGGATATTTTCACAAAAAAGTGAAATTTTCAAAAATCCAGAAAATTGGCTGAAAACAACTAAATAACAAGGACTCATTGGGCGAATCGCTCTGGAACTGAAATCGGAACGCTCAATGACATTTCCCCTAACTGAAAGTCTGATAAACGCTGGAAAAATGACTAAGTCCAAAAAAATTTTTTTTTCAACTTTTTTCAATTTTACCCCCGTGGGATATATATTCTACCCACACACATTTGGAACTCTCCTGGGGTACCCTCACACATATTATTCCCTCATTTAGTGGATATTTTCACAAAAAAAGTGAAATTTTCAAAAATCCAGAAAATTGGCTGAAAACTATTAAATATCAAGGACTCATTGGGCGAATCGCTCTGGAACTGAAATCGGAACGCTCACTGAAATTTCCCCTAACTGAAAGTCTGATAAACGCTGGAAAAATGACTAAGTCCAAAAAAAAAATGTTTAAACTTTTTTCAATTTTTCCCCCGTGGGATATATATTCTACCCACACACATTTGGTACTCTCCTGGGGTACCCTCACACATATTATTCCCTCATTTAGTGGATATTTTCACAAAAAAGTGAAATTTTCAAAAATCCAGAAAATTGGCTGAAAACGACTAAATAACAAGGAGTCATTGGGTGAATCGCTCTGGAACTGAAATCGGAACACTCACTGACATTTCCCCAAACTGAAAGTCAGATAAACGCCAGAAAAATCACTAAGTCCAAAAAAAAATTTTTTTTTACTTTTTTCAATTTTACCCCCGTGGGATATATATTCTACCCACACACATTTGGAACTCTCCTGGGGTACCCTCACACATATTATTCCCTCATTTAGTGGATATTTTCACAAAAAAGTGAAATTTTCAAAAATCCAGAAAATTGGCTGAAAACGACTAAATAACAAGGAGTCATTGGGCTAATCGCTCTGGAACTGAAATCGGAATGCTCACTGACATTTCCCCTATCTGAAAGTCTGATAAACGCCAGAAAAATCACTAAGTCCAAAAAAAAATTTTTTTCAACTTTTTTAAATTTTACCCCCGTGGGATATATATTCTTCCCACACACATTTGGAATTCTCCTGGGGTACCCTCACACATTTTATTCCCTCATTTAGTGGATATTTTCACAAAAAAGTGAAATTTTCAAAAATCCAGAAAATTGGCTGAAAACGACTAAATAACAAGGACTCATTGGGCGAATCGCTCTGGAACTGAAATCGGAACACTCACTGACATTTCCCCTATCTGAAAGTCTGATAAACACTGGAAAAATGACTAAGTCCAAAAAAAAATTTTTTTCAACTTTTTTCAATTTTTCCCCCGTGGGATATATATTCTACCCACAAACATTTGGAACTCTCCTGGGGTACCCTCACACATATTATTCCCTCATTTAGGGGATATTTTCACAAAAAAGTGACATTTTCAAAAATCCAGAAAATTGGCTGAAAACGACTAAATAACAAGGACTCATTGGGCGAATCGCTCTGGAACTGAAATCGGAATGATCACTGACATTTCCCCTATCTGAAAGTCTGATGAACGTCGGAAAAATGACTAAGTCCAAAAAAAAAATTTTTTCAACTTTATTCAATTTTACCCCCGTCGGATATATATTCTACCCACACACATTTGGAACTCTCCTGGGGTACCCTCACACATATTATTCCCTCATTTAGTGGATATTTTCACAAAAAAGTGAAATTTTCAAAAATCCAGAAAATTGGCTGAAAACGACTAAATAACAAGGAGTCATTGGGCGAATCGCTCTGGAACTGAAATCGGAATGCTCACTGACATTTCCCCTATCTGAAAGTCTGATAAACGGCAGAAAAATGACTAAGTCCAAAAAAAATTTTTTTTCAACTTTTTTCAATTTTACCCCCGTGGGATATATATTCTTCCCACACACATTTGGAACTCTCCTGGGGTACCCTCACACATATTATTCCCTCATTTAGTGGATATTTTCACAAAAAAGTGAAATTTTCAAAAATCCAGAAAATTGGCTGAAAACGACTAAATAACAAGGAGTCATTGGGCGAATCACTCTGGAACTGAAATCGGAATGCTCACTGACATTTCCCCTATCTGAAAGTCTGATAAACGCCAGAAAAATCACTAAGTCCAAAAAAAAAATGTTTTCAACTTTTTTCAATTTTACCCCCGTGGGATATATATTCTACCCACACACATTTGGAACTCTCCTGGGGTACCCTCACACATATTATTCCCTCATTTAGTGGATATTTTCAGAAAAAAGTGAAATTTTCAAAAATCCAGAAAATTGGCTGAAAATGACTAAATAACAAGGACTCATTGGGCGAATCACTCTGGAACTGAAATCGGAATGCTCACTGACATTTCCCCTATCTGAAAGTCTGATAAACGTCGGAAAAATGACTTAGTCCAAAAAAAAAAATTTTTAAACTTTTTTCAATTTTACCCCCGTGGGATATATATTCTTCCCACACACATTTGGAACTCTCCTGGGGTACCCTCACACATATTATTCCCTCATTTAGTGGATATTTTCACAAAAAAAGTGAAATTTTCAAAAATCCAGAAAATTGGCTGAAAACGACTAAATAACAAGGACTCATTGGGCGAATCGCTCTGGAACTGAAATCGGAATGCTCACTGACATTTCCCCTATCTGAAAGTCTGATAAACGTCAGAAAAATGACAGTCCAAAAAAAAATTTTTTTCAACTTTTTTCAATTTTACCCCCGTGGGATATATATTCTACCCACACACATTTGGAACTCTCCTGGGGTACCCTCACACATATTATTCCCTCATTTAGTGGATATTTTCACAAAAAAGTGAAATTTTCAAAAATCCAGAAAATTGGCTGAAAACGACTAAATAACAAGGAGTCATTGGGCGAATCACTCTGGAACTGAAATCGGAATGCTCACTGACATTTCCCCTATCTGAAAGTCTGATAAACGCCAGAAAAATCACTAAGTCCAAAAAAAAAAATTTTATAACTTTTTTCAATTTTACCCCCGTCGGATATATATTCTACCCACACACATTTGGAACTCTCCTGGGGTACCCTCACACATATTATTCCCTCATTTAGTGGATATTTTTACAAAAAAGTGAAATTTTCAAAAATCCAGAAAATTGGCTGAAAACGACTAAATAACAAGGAGTCATTGGGCGAATCGTTCTGGAACTGAAATCGGAATGCTCACTGACATTTCCCCTATCTGAAAGTCTGATAAACGCCAGAAAAATGACTAAGTCCAAAAAAATATTTTTTTCAACTTTTTTCAATTTTACCCCCGTGGGATATATATTCTTCCCACACACATTTGGAACTCTCCTGGGGTGCCCTCACACATATTATTCCCTCATTTAGTGGATATTTTCACAAAAAAGTGACATTTTCAAAAATCCAGAAAATTGTCTGAAAACGACTAAATAACAAGGACTCATTGGGAGAATCGCTCTGGAACTGAAATCAGAACACTCACTGACATTTCCCCTATCTGAAAGTCTGATAAACGTCGGAAAAATGACTAAGTCCAAAAAAACTTTTTTTTCAACTTTTTTCAATTTTAGCCCGTCGGATATATATTCTACCCACACACATTTGGAACTCTCCTGGGGTACCCTCACACATATTATTCCCTCATTTAGTGGATATTTTCACAAAAAAGTGAAATTTTCAAAAATCCAGAAAATTGGCTGAAAACGACTAAATAACAAGGACTCATTGGGCGAATCGCTCTGGAACTGAAATCGGAATGCTCACTGACATTTCCCCTATCTGAAAGTCTGATAAACGTCGGAAAAATGACTAATTCCCCAAAAAAAAATTTTTTTCAACTTTTTTCAATTTTACCCCCGTGGGATATATATTCTACCCACACACATTTGGAACTCTCCTGGGGTACGCTCACACATATTATTCCCTCATTTAGTGGATATTTTCACAAAAAAGTGAAATTTTCAAAAATCTAAAAAATTGGCTGAAAACGACTAAATATCAAGGACTCATTGGGAGAATCGCTCTGGAACTGAAATCAGAATGCTCACTGACATTTCCCCTATCTGAAAGTCTGATAAACGCCGGAAAAATGACTAAGTCCAAAAAAAATTTTTTTTCAACTTTTTTCAATTTTACCCCCGTGGGATATATATTCTACACACACTCATTTGGAACTCTCCTGGGGTACCCTCACACATATTATTCCCTCATTTAGTGGATATTTTCACAAAAAAGTGAAATTTTCAAAAATCCAGAAAATTGGCTGAAAACGACTAAATAACAAGGACTCATTGGGCGAATCGCTCTGGAACTGAAATCGGAATGCTCACTGACATTTCCCCTATCTGAAAGTCTGATAAACGTCGGATAAATGACTAAGTCCCAAAAAAATTTTTTTTCAACTTTTTTAAATTTTACCTCCGTGTGATATATATTCTACCCACACACATTTGCAACTCTCCTGGGGTACCCTCACACATATTATTCCCTCATTTAGTGGATATTTTCACAAAAAAGTGAAATTTTCAAAAATCCAGAAAATTGGCTGAAAACGACTAAATAACAAGGACTCATTGGGAGAATCACTCTGGAACTGAAATCGAAATGCTCACTGACATTTCCCCTATCTGAAAGTCTGATAAACGCCGGAAAAATGACAGTCCAAAAAAAAATTTTTTTCAACTTTTTCAATTTTACCCCCGTGGGATACATATTCTTCCCACACACATTTGGAACTCTCCTGGGGTACCCTCACACATATTATTCCCTCATTTAGTGGATATTTTCACAAAAAAGTGAAATTTTCAAAAATCCAGAAAATTGACTGAAAACGACTAAATAACAAGGACTCATTGGGCGAATCGCTCTGGAACTGAAATCGGAATGATCACTGACATTTCCCCTATCTGAAAGTCTGATAAAGGTCGGAAAAATAACTAATTCCCCAAAAAAAAATTTTTTTCAACTTTTTCAATTTTACCCCCGTGGGATACATATTCTTCCCACACACATTTGGAACTCTCCTGGGGTACCCTCACACATATTATTCCCTCATTTAGTGGATATTTTCACAAAAAAGTGAAATTTTCAAAAATCCTGAAAATTGGCTGAAAACGACTAAATAACAACGACTCATTGGGCGAATCGCTCTGGAACTGAAATCGGAATGCTCACTGACATTTCCCCTATCTGAAAGTCTGATAAACGTCGGAAAAATGACTAATTCCCACAAAAAAATTTTTTTTCAACTTTTTTCAATTTTACCCCCGTGGGATATATATTCTACCCACACACATTTGGAACTCTCCTGGGGTACCCTCACACATATTATTCACTCATTTAGTGGATATTTTCACAAAAATGTGAAATTTTCAAAAATCCAAAAAATTGGCTGAAAACGACTAAATAACAAGAACTCATTGGGCGAATCGCTCTGGAACTGAAATCGGAATGCTCACTGACATTTCCCCTATCTGAAAGTCTGATAAACGTCAGAAAAATCACTAAGTCCAAAAAAAATGTTTTTTTAACTTTTTCAATTTTAACCCCCGTGGGATATATATTCTACCCACACACATTTGGAACTCTCCTGGGGTACCCTCACACATATTATTCCCTCATTTAGTGGATATTTTCAGAAAAAAGTGAAATTTTCAAAAATCCAGAAAATTGGCTGAAAATGACTAAATAACAAGGACTCATTGGGCGAATCGCGCTGGAACTGAAATCGGAATGCTCACTGACATTTCCCCTATCTGAAAGTCTGATAAACGTCGGAAAAATGACTTAGTCCAAAAAAAAAAATTTTTAAACTTTTTTCAATTTTACCCCCGTGGGATATATATTCTTCCCACACACATTTGGAACTCTCCTGGGGTACCCTCACACATATTATTCCCTCATTTAGTGGATATTTTCACAAAAAAAGTGAAATTTTCAAAAATCCAGAAAATTGGCTGAAAACGACTAAATAACAAGGAGTCATTGGGCGAATCACTCTGGAACTGAAATCGGAATGCTCACTGACATTTCCCCTATCTGAAAGTCTGATAAACGCCAGAAAAATCAATAAGTCCAAAAAAAAAATTTTTATAACTTTTTTCAATTTTACCCCCGTTGGATATATATTCTACCCACACACATTTGGAACTCTCCTGGGGTACCCTCACACATATTATTCCCTCATTTAGTGGATATTTCCACAAAAAAGTGAAATTTTCAAAAATCCAAAAAATTGGCTGAAAACGACTAAATAACGAGGACTCATTGGGCGAATCGCTCTGGAACTGAAATCGGAATGCTCACTGACATTTCCCCTATCTGAAAGTCTGATAAACGACAGAAAAATCACTAAGTCCAAAAAAATTTTTTTTTTTACTTTTTCAATTTTACCGCCCGTGGGATATATATTCTACACACACACATTTGGAACTCTCCTGGGTTACCCTCACACATATTATTCCCTCATTTAGTGGATATTTTCACAAAAAAGTGAAATTTTCAAAAATCCAGAAAATTGGCTGAAAACGACTAAATAAGAAGGACTCATTGGGAGAATCACTCTGGAACTGAAATCGAAATGCTCACTGACATTTCCCCTATCTGAAAGTCTGATAAACGCCGGAAAAATGACAGTCGAAAAAAAATTTTTTTTCAACTTTTTCAATTTTACCCCCGTGGGATACATATTCTTCCCACACACATTTGGAACTCTCCTGGGGTACCCTCACACATATTATTCCCTCATTTAGTGGATATTTTCACAAAAAAGTGAAATTTTCAAAAATCCAGAAAATTGGCTGAAAACGACTAAATAACAAGGACTCATTGGGCGAATCGCTCTGGAACTGAAATCGGAATGCTCACTGACATTTCCCCTATCTGAAAGTCTGATAAACGTCGGAAAAATGACTAATTCCCCCAAAAAAAATTTTTTTCAACTTTTTTCAATTTTACCCCCGTGGGATATATATTCTACCCACACACATTTGGAACTCTCCTGGGGTACGCTCACACATATTATTCCCTCATTTAGTGGATATTTTCACAAAAAAGTGAAATTTTCAAAAATCTAAAAAATTGGCTGAAAACGACTAAATATCAAGGACTCATGGGGAGAATCGCTCTGGAACTGAAATCGGAATGCTCACTGACATTTCCCCTATCTGAAAGTCTGATAAACGCCGGAAAAATGACTAAGTCCAAAAAAAAATTTTTTTCAACTTTTTTCAATTTTACCCCCGTGGGATATATATTCTACACACACACATTTGAAACTCTCCTGGGGTACCCTCACACATATTATTCCCTCATTTAGTGGATATTTTCACAAAAAAGTGAAATTTTCAAAAATCCAGAAAATTGGCTGAAAACGACTAAATAACAAGGACTCATTGGGCGAATCGCTCTGGAACTGAAATCGGAATGCTCACTGACATTTCCCCTATCTGAAAGTCTGATAAACGTCGGAAAAATGACTAATTCCCCCCAAAAAAATTTTTTTCAACTTTTTTCAATTTTACCCCCGTGGGATATATATTCTACCCACACACATTTGGAACTCTCCTGGGGTACCCTCACACATATTATTCCCTCATTTAGTGGATATTTTCACAAAAATGTGAAATTTTCAAAAATCCAAAAAATTGGCTGAAAACGACTAAATAACAAGAACTCATTGGGCGAATCGCTCTGGAACTGAAATCGGAATGCTCACTGACATTTCCCCTATCTGAAAGTCTGATAAACGTCAGAAAAATCACTAAGTCCAAAAAAAATGTTTTTTTAACTTTTTCAATTTTAACCCCCGTGGGATATATATTCTACCCACACACATTTGGAACTCTCCTGGGGTACCCTCACACATATTATTCCCTCATTTAGTGGATATTTTCCCAAAAAAAGTGAAATTTTCAAAAATCCAGAAAATTGACTGAAAACGACTAAATAACAAGGACTCATTGGGCGAATCGCTCTGGAACTGAAATCGGAATGCTCACTGACATTTCCCCTATCTGAAAGTCTGATAAACGTCGGATAAATGACTAAGTCCAAAAAAAATTTTTTTTCAACTTTTTTAAATTTTACCTCCGTGTGATATATATTCTACCCACACACATTTGCAACTCTCCTGGGGTACCCTCACACATATTATTCCCTCATTTAGTGGATATTTTCACAAAAAAGTGAAATTTTCAAAAATCCAGAAAATTGGCTGAAAACGACTAAATAACAAGGACTCATTGGGAGAATAACTCTGGAACTGAAATCGAAATGCTCACTGACATTTCCCCTATCTGAAAGTCTGATAAACGCCGGAAAAATGACAGTCCCCAAAAAAATTTTTTTCAACTTTTTCAATTTTACCCCCGTGGGATACATATTCTTCCCACACACATTTGGAACTCTCCTGGGGTACCCTCACACATATTATTCCCTCATTTAGTGGATATTTTCACAAAAAAGTGAAATTTTCAAAAATCCAAAAAATTGGCTGAAAACGACTAAATAACGAGGACTCATTGGGCGAATCGCTCTAGAACTGAAATCGGAATGCTCACTGACATTTCCCCTATCTGAAAGTCTGATAAACGACAGAAAAATCACTAAGTCTAAAAAAATTTTTTTTTTTACTTTTTCAATTTTACCGCCCGTGGGATATATATTCTACCCACACACATTTGGAACTCTCCTGGGTTACCCTCACACATATTATTCCCTCATTTAGTGGATATTTTCACAAAAAAGTGAAATTTTCAAAAATCCAGAAAATTGGCTGAAAACGACTAAATAAGAAGGACTCATTGGGAGAATCACTCTGGAACTGAAATCGAAATGCTCACTGACATTTCCCCTATCTGAAAGTCTGATAAACGCCGGAAAAATGACAGTCGAAAAAAATTTTTTTTTCAACTTTTTCAATTTTACCCCCGTGGGATACATATTCTTCCCACACACATTTGGAACTCTCCTGGGGTACCCTCACACATATTATTCCCTCATTTAGTGGATATTTTCACAAAAAAGTGAAATTTTCAAAAATCCAGAAAATTGGCTGAAAACGACTAAATAACAAGGACTCATTGGGCGAATCGCTCTGGAACTGAAATCGGAATGCTCACTGACATTTCCTTTATCTGAAAGTCTGATAAACGTCGGAAAAATGACTAATTCCCCCAAAAAAAATTTTTTTCAACTTTTTTCAATTTTACCCCCATGGGATATATATTCTACCCACACACATTTGGAACTCTCCTGGGGTACGCTCACACATATTATTCCCTCATTTAGTGGATATTTTCACAAAAAAGTGAAATTTTCAAAAATCCAGAAAATTGGCTGAAAACGACTAAATAACAAGGACTCATTGGGCGAATCACTCTGGAACTGAAATCGAAATGCTCACTGACATTTCCCCTATCTGAAAGTCTGATAAACGCTGGAAAAATGACAGTCCAAAAAAAAATTTTTTTCAACTTTTTCAATTTTACCCCCGTGGGATACATATTCTTCCCACACACATTTGGAACTCTCCTGGGGTACCCTCACACATATTATTCCCTCATTTAGTGGATATTTTCACAAAAAAGTGAAATTTTCAAAAATCCAGAAAATTGACTGAAAACGACTAAATAACAAGGACTCATTGGGCGAATCGCTCTGGAACTGAAATCGGAATGCTCACTGACATTTCCCCTATCTGAAAGTCTGATAAAGGTCGGAAAAATGACTAATTCCCCAAAAAAAAATTTTTTTCAACTTTTTCAATTTTACCCCCGTGGGATACATATTCTTCCCACACACATTTGGAACTCTCCTGGGGTACCCTCACACATATTATTCCCTCATTTAGTGGATATTTTCACAAAAAAATGAAATTTTCAAAAATCCAGAAAATTGGCTGAAAACGACTAAATAACAACGACTTATTGGGCGAATCGCTCTGGAACTGAAATCGGAATGCTCACTGACATTTCCCCTATCTGAAAGTCTGATAAACGTCGGAAAAATGACTAATTCCCCCCAAAAAAATTTTTTTCAACTTTTTTCAATTTTACCCCCGTGGGATATATATTCTACCCACACACATTTGGAACTCTCCTGGGGTACCCTCACACATATTATTCCCTCATTTAGTGGATATTTTCACAAAAATGTGAAATTTTCAAAAATCCAAAAAATTGGCTGAAAACGACTAAATAACAAGAACTCATTGGGCGAATCGCTCTGGAACTGAAATCGGAATGCTCACTGACATTTCCCCTATCTGAAAGTCTGATAAACGTCAGAAAAATCACTAAGTCCAAAAAAAATGTTTTTTTAACTTTTTCAATTTTAACCCCCGTGGGATATATATTCTACCTACACACATTTGGAACTCTCCTGGGGTACCCTCACACATATTATTCCCTCATTTAGTGGATATTTTCCCAAAAAAGTGACATTTTCAAAAATCCAGAAAATTGACTGAAAACGACTAAATAACAAGGACTCATTGGGCGAATCGCTCTGGAACTGAAATCGGAATGCTCACTGACATTTCCCCTATCTAAAAGTCTGATAAACGTCGGATAAATGACTAAGTCCCAAAAAAATTTTTTTTCAACTTTTTTAAATTTTACCTCCGTGTGATATATATTCTACCCACACACATTTGCAACTCTCCTGGGGTACCCTCACACATATTATTCCCTCATTTAGTGGATATTTTCACAAAAAAGTGAAATTTTCAAAAATCCAGAAAATTGGCTGAAAACGACTAAATAACAAGGACTCATTGGGAGAATCACTCTGGAACTGAAATCGAAATGCTCACTGACATTTCCCCTATCTGAAAGTCTGATAAACGCCGGAAAAATGACAGTCCAAAAAAAAATTTTTTTCAACTTTTTCAATTTTACCCCCGTGGGATACATATTCTTCCCACACACATTTGGAACTCTCCTGGGGTACCCTCACACATATTATTCCCTCATTTAGTGGATATTTTCACAAAAAAGTGAAATTTTCAAAAATCCAGAAAATTGACTGAAAACGACTAAATAACAAGGACTCATTGGGCGAATCGCTCTGGAACTGAAATCGGAATGATCACTGACATTTCCCCTATCTGAAAGTCTGATAAAGGTCGGAAAAATGACTAATTCCCCAAAAAAAAATTTTTTTCAACTTTTTCAATTTTACCCCCGTGGGATACATATTCTTCCCACACACATTTGGAACTCTCCTGGGGTACCCTCACACATATTATTCCCTCATTTAGTGGATATTTTCACAAAAAAGTGAAATTTTCAAAAATCCAGAAAATTGGCTGAAAACGACTAAATAACGACTTATTGGGCGAATCGCTCTGGAACTGAAATCGGAATGCTCACTGACATTTCCCCTATCTGAAAGTCTGATAAACGTCGGATAAATGACTAAGTCCAAAAAAAATTTTTTTTCAACTTTTTTAAATTTTACCTCCGTGTGATATATATTCTACCCACACACATTTGCAACTCTCCTGGGGTACCCTCACACATATTATTCCCTCATTTAGTGGATATTTTCACAAAAAAGTGAAATTTTCAAAAATCCAGAAAATTGGCTGAAAACGACTAAATAACAAGGACTCATTGGGAGAATCACTCTGGAACTGAAATCGAAATGCTCACTGACATTTCCCATATCTGAAAGTCTGATAAACGCCGGAAAAATGACAGTCCAAAAAAAAATTTTTTTCAACTTTTTCAATTTTACCCCCGTGGGATACATATTCTTCCCACACACATTTGGAACTCTCCTGGGGTACCCTCACACATATTATTCCCTCATTTAGTGGATATTTTCACAAAAAAGTGAAATTTTCAAAAATCCAGAAAATTGGCTGAAAACGACTAAATAACAAGGAGTCATTGGGCGAATCGCTCTGGAACTGAAATCGGAATGCTCACTGACATTTCCCCTATCTGAAAGTCTGATAAACGCCAGAAAAATCACTAAGTCCAAAAAAAAATGTTTTCAACTTTTTTCAATTTTACCCCCGTGGGATATATATTCTACCCACACACATTTGGAACTCTCCTGGGGTACCCTCACACATATTATTCCCTCATTTAGTGGATATTTTCGGAAAAAAGTGAAATTTTCAAAAATCCAGAAAATTGGCTGAAAATGACTAAATAACAAGGACTCATTGGGCGAATCGCTCTGGAACTGAAATCGGAATGCTCACTGACATTTCCCCTATCTGAAAGTCTGATAAACGTCGGAAAAATGACTTAGTCCAAAAAAAAAAATTTTTAAACTTTTTTCAATTTTACCCCCGTGGGATATATATTCTTCCCACACACATTTGGAACTCTCCTGGGGTACCCTCACACATATTATTCCCTCATTTAGTGGATATTTTCACAAAAAAAGTGAAATTTTCAAAAATCCAGAAAATTGGCTGAAAACGACTAAATAATCAAGGACTCATTGGGCGAATCGCTCTGGAACTGAAATCGGAATGCTCACTGACATTTCCCCTATCTGAAAGTCTGATAAACGTCAGAAAAATGACTAAGTCCAAAAAAAAATTTTTTTCAACTTTTTTCAATTTTACCCCCGTGGGATATATATTCTACCCACACACATTTGGAACTCTCCTGGGGTACCCTCACACATATTATTCCCTCATTTAGTGGATATTTTCACAAAAAAGTGAAATTTTCAAAAATCCAGAAAATTGGCTGAAAACGACTAAATAACAAGGAGTCATTGGGCGAATCACTCTGGAACTGAAATCGGAATGCTCACTGACATTTCCCCTATCTGAAAGTCTGATAAACGCCAGAAAAATGACTAAGTCCAAAAAAATATTTTTTTCAACTTTTTTCAATTTTACCCCCGTGGGATATATATTCTTCCCACACACATTTGGAACTCTCCTGGGGTGCCCTCACACATATTATTCCCTCATTTAGTGGATATTTTCACAAAAAAGTGACATTTTCAAAAATCCAGAAAATTGGCTGAAAACGACTAAATAACAAGGACTCATTGGGAGAATCGCTCTGGAACTGAAATCAGAACACTCACTGACATTTCCCCTATCTGAAAATCTGATAAACGTCGGAAAAATGACTAAGTCCAAAAAACTTTTTTTTCAACTTTTTTCAATTTTACCCCGTCGGATATATATTCTACCCACACACATTTGGAACTCTCCTGGGGTACCCTCACACATATTATTCCCTCATTTAGTGGATATTTTCACAAAAAAGTGAAATTTTCAAAAATCCAGAAAATTGGCTGAAAACGACTAAATAACAAGGAGTCATTGAGCGAATCGTTCTGGAACTGAAATCGGAATGCTCACTGACATTTCCCCTATCTGAAAGTCTGATAAACGACAGAAAAATCACTAAGTCCAAAAAAATTTTTTTTTTTACTTTTTCAATTTTACCGCCCGTGGGATATATATTCTACCCACACACATTTGGAACTCTCCTGGGTTACCCTCACACATATTATTCCCTCATTTAGTGGATATTTTCCCAAAAAAGTGACATTTTCAAAAATCCAGAAAATTGGCTGAAAACGACTAAATAACAAGGACTCATTGGGCGAATCGCTCTGGAACTGAAATCGGAATGCTCACTGACATTTCCCCTATCTGAAAGTCTGATAAACGTCGGATAAATGACTAAGTCCCAAAAAAATTTTTTTTCAACTTTTTTAAATTTTACCTCCGTGTGATATATATTCTACCCACACACATTTGCAACTCTCCTGGGGTACCCTCACACATATTATTCCCTCATTTAGTGGATATTTTCACAAAAAAGTGAAATTTTCAAAAATCCAGAAAATTGGCTGAAAACGACTAAATAACAAGGACTCATTGGGAGAATCACTCTGGAACTGAAATCGAAATGCTCACTGACATTTCCCCTATCTGAAAGTCTGATAAACGCCGGAAAAATGACAGTCCAAAAAAAAATTTTTTTCAACTTTTTCAATTTTACCCCCGTGGGATACATATTCTTCCCACACACATTTGGAACTCTCCTGGGGTACCCTCACACATATTATTCCCTCATTTAGTGGATATTTTCACAAAAAAGTGAAATTTTCAAAAATCCAGAAAATTGACTGAAAACGACTAAATAACAAGGACTCATTGGGCGAATCGCTCTGGAACTGAAATCGGAATGATCACTGACATTTCCCCTATCTGAAAGTCTGATAAAGGTCGGAAAAATGACTAATTCCCCCAAAAAAATTTTTTTTCAACTTTTTCAATTTTACCCCCGTGGGATACATATTCTTCCCACACACATTTGGAACTCTCCTGGGGTACCCTCACACATATTATTCCCTCATTTAGTGGATATTTTCACAAAAAAGTGAAATTTTCAAAAATCCAGAAAATTGGCTGAAAACGACTAAATAACAACGACTCATTGGGCGAATCATTCTGGAACTGAAATCGGCATGCTCACTGACATTTCCCCTATCTGAAAGTCTGATAAACGTCGGAAAAATGACTAATTCCCCCAAAAAAAATTTTTTTCAACTTTTTTCAATTTTACCCCCCTGGGATATATATTCTACCCACACACATTTGGAACTCTCCTGGGGTACCCTCACACATATTATTCCCTCATTTAGTGGATATTTTCACAAAAATGTGAAATTTTCAAAAATCCAAAAAATTGGCTGAAAACGACTAAATAACAAGAACTCATTGGGCGAATCGCTCTGGAACTGAAATCGGAATGCTCACTGACATTTCCCCTATCTGAAAGTCTGATAAACGTCAGAAAAATCACTAAGTCCAAAAAAAATGTTTTTTTAACTTTTTCAATTTTGGCCCCCGTGGGATATATATTCTACCCACACACATTTTGAACTCTCCTGGGGTACCCTCACACATATTATTCCCTCATTTAGTGGATATTTTCCCAAAAAAGTGAAATTTTCAAAAATCCAGAAAATTGACTGAAAACGACTAAATAACAAGGACTCATTGGGCGAATCGCTCTGGAACTGAAATCGGAATGCTCACTGACATTTCCCCTATCTGAAAGTCTGATAAACGTCGGATAAATGACTAAGTCCAAAAAAAATTTTTTTTCAACTTTTTTAAATTTTACCTCCGTGTGATATATATTCTACCCGCACACATTTGCAACTCTCCTGGGGTACCCTCACACATATTATTCCCTCATTTAGTGGATATTTTCACAAAAAAGTGAAATTTTCAAAAATCCAGAAAATTCGCTGAAAACGACTAAATAACAAGGACTCATTGGGAGAATCACTCTGGAACTGAAATCGAAATGCTCACTGACATTTCCCCTATCTGAAAGTCTGATAAACGCCGGAAAAATGACAGTCGAAAAAAAAATTTTTTTCAACTTTTTCAATTTTACCCCCGTGGGATACATATTCTTCCCACACACATTTGGAACTCTCCTGGGGTACCCTCACACATATTATTCCCTCATTTAGTGGATATTTTCACAAAAAAGTGAAATTTTCAAAAATCCAGAAAATTGGCTGAAAACGACTAAATAACAAGGACTCATTGGGCGAATCGCTCTGGAACTGAAATCGGAATGCTCACTGACATTTCCCCTATCTGAAAGTCTGATAAACGTCGGAAAAATGACTAATTCCCCAAAAAAAAAATTTTTTCAACTTTTTTCAATTTTACCCCCGTGGGATATATATTCTACCCACACACATTTGGAACTCTCCTGGGGTACCCTCACACATATTATTCCCTCATTTAGTGGATATTTTCACAAAAAAGTGAAATTTTCAAAAATCCAGAAAATTGGCTGAAAACGACTAAATAACAAGGAGTCATTGGGCGAATCACTCTGGAACTGAAATCGGAATGCTCACTGACATTTCCCCTATCTGAAAGTCTGATAAACGCTAGAAAAATCACTAAGTCCAAAAAAAAAATTTTTATAACTTTTTTCAATTTTACCCCCGTCGGATATATATTCTACCCACACACATTTGGAACTCTCCTGGGGTACCCTCACACATATTATTCCCTCATTTAGTGGATATTTTCACAAAAAAGTGAAATTTTCAAAAATCCAAAAAATTGGCTGAAAACGACTAAATAACGAGGACTCATTGGGCGAATCGCTCTGGAACTGAAATCGGAATGCTCACTGACATTTCCCCTATCTGAAAGTCTGATAAACGACAGAAAAATCACTAAGTCCAAAAAAATTTTTTTTTTTACTTTTTCAATTTTACCGCCCGTGGGATATATATTCTACCCACACACATTTGGAACTCTCCTGGGTTACCCTCACACATATTATTCCCTCATTTAGTGGATATTTTCACAAAAAAGTGAAATTTTCAAAAATCCAGAAAATTGGCTGAAAACGACTAAATAACAAGGACTCATTGGGAGAATCACTCTGGAACTGAAATCGAAATGCTCACTGACATTTCCCCTATCTGAAAGACTGATAAACGCCGGAAAAATGACAGTCCAAAAAAAAATTTTTTTCAACTTTTTCAATTTTACCCCCGTGGGATACATATTCTACCCACACACATTTGCAACTCTCCTGGGGTACCCTCACACATATTATTCCCTCATTTAGTGGATATTTTCACAAAAAAGTGAAATTTTCAAAAATCCAGAAAATTCGCTGAAAACGACTAAATAACAAGGACTCATTGGGAGAATCACTCTGGAACTGAAATCGAAATGCTCACTGACATTTCCCCTATCTGAAAGTCTGATAAACGCCGGAAAAATGACAGTCGAAAAAAAAATTTTTTTCAACTTTTTCAATTTTACCCCCGTGGGATACATATTCTTCCCACACACATTTGGAACTCTCCTGGGGTACCCTCACACATATTATTCCCTCATTTAGTGGATATTTTCACAAAAAAGTGAAATTTTCAAAAATCCAGAAAATTGGCTGAAAACGACTAAATAACAAGGACTCATTGGGCGAATCGCTCTGGAACTGAAATCGGAATGCTCACTGACATTTCCCCTATCTGAAAGTCTGATAAACGTCGGAAAAATGACTAATTCCCCCAAAAAAAAATTTTTTCAACTTTTTTCAATTTTACCCCCGTGGGATATATATTCTACCCACACACATTTGGAACTCTCCTGGGGTACGCTCACACATATTATTCCCTCATTTAGTGGATATTTTCACAAAAAAGTGAAATTTTCAAAAATCTAAAAAATTGGCTGAAAACGACTAAATAACAAGGACTCATTGGGAGAATCACTCTGGAACTGAAATCGAAATGCTCACTGACATTTCCCCTATCTGAAAGTCTGATAAACGCCGGAAAAATGACAGTCCAAAAAAAAATTTTTTTCAACTTTTTCAATTTTACCCCCGTGGGATACATATTCTTCCCACACACATTTGGAACTCTCCTGGGGTACCCTCACACATATTATTCCCTCATTTAGTGGATATTTTCACAAAAAAAGTGAAATTTTCAAAAATCCAGAAAATTGGCTGAAAACGACTAAATAACAAGGACTCATTGGGCGAATCGCTCTGGAACTGAAATCGGAATGCTCACTGACATTTCCCCTATCTGAAAGTCTGATAAACGTCAGAAAAATGACTAAGTCCAAAAAAAAATTTTTTTCAACTTTTTTCAATTTTACCCCCGTGGGATATATATTCTACCCACACACATTTGGAACTCTCCTGGGGTACCCTCACACATATTATTCCCTCATTTAGTGGATATTTTCACAAAAAAGTGAAATTTTCAAAAATCCAGAAA
Source organism: Phyllobates terribilis (assembly GCF_046119375.1). Lineage (NCBI taxonomy): Eukaryota > Metazoa > Chordata > Amphibia > Anura > Dendrobatidae > Phyllobates > Phyllobates terribilis. Next base: position 9,377,838 of record NW_027362781.1, on the reverse strand, counting down.
ATTGGCTGAAAACGACTAAATAACAAGGAGTCATTGGGCGAATCACTCTGGAACTGAAATCGGAATGCTCACTGACATTTCCCCTATCTGAAAGTCTGATAAACGCTAGAAAAATCACTAAGTCCAAAAAAAAAATTTTTATAACTTTTTTCAATTTTACCCCCGTCGGATATATATTCTACCCACACACATTTGGAACTCTCCTGGGGTACCCTCACACATATTATTCCCTCATTTAGTGGATATTTTCACAAAAAAGTGAAATTTTCAAAAATCCAAAAAATTGGCTGAAAACGACTAAATAACGAGGACTCATTGGGCGAATCGCTCTGGAACTGAAATCGGAATGCTCACTGACATTTCCCCTATCTGAAAGTCTGATAAACGACAGAAAAATCACTAAGTCCAAAAAAATTTTTTTTTTTACTTTTTCAATTTTACCGCCCGTGGGATATATATTCTACCCACACACATTTGGAACTCTCCTGGGTTACCCTCACACATATTATTCCCTCATTTAGTGGATATTTTCACAAAAAAGTGAAATTTTCAAAAATCCAGAAAATTGGCTGAAAACGACTAAATAACAAGGACTCATTGGGAGAATCACTCTGGAACTGAAATCGAAATGCTCACTGACATTTCCCCTATCTGAAAGACTGATAAACGCCGGAAAAATGACAGTCCAAAAAAAAATTTTTTTCAACTTTTTCAATTTTACCCCCGTGGGATACATATTCTACCCACACACATTTGCAACTCTCCTGGGGTACCCTCACACATATTATTCCCTCATTTAGTGGATATTTTCACAAAAAAGTGAAATTTTCAAAAATCCAGAAAATTCGCTGAAAACGACTAAATAACAAGGACTCATTGGGAGAATCACTCTGGAACTGAAATCGAAATGCTCACTGACATTTCCCCTATCTGAAAGTCTGATAAACGCCGGAAAAATGACAGTCGAAAAAAAATTTTTTTTCAACTTTTTCAATTTTACCCCCGTGGGATACATATTCTTCCCACACACATTTGGAACTCTCCTGGGGTACCCTCACACATATTATTCCCTCATTTAGTGGATATTTTCACAAAAAAGTGAAATTTTCAAAAATCCAGAAAATTGGCTGAAAACGACTAAATAACAAGGACTCATTGGGCGAATCGCTCTGGAACTGAAATCGGAATGCTCACTGACATTTCCCCTATCTGAAAGTCTGATAAACGTCGGAAAAATGACTAATTCCCCAAAAAAAAAATTTTTTCAACTTTTTTCAATTTTACCCCCGTGGGATATATATTCTACCCACACACATTTGGAACTCTCCTGGGGTACCCTCACACATATTATTCCCTCATTTAGTGGATATTTTCACAAAAAAGTGAAATTTTCAAAAATCCAGAAAATTGGCTGAAAACGACTAAATAACAAGGAGTCATTGGGCGAATCACTCTGGAACTGAAATCGGAATGCTCACTGACATTTCCCCTATCTGAAAGTCTGATAAACGCTAGAAAAATCACTAAGTCCAAAAAAAAAATTTTTATAACTTTTTTCAATTTTACCCCCGTCGGATATATATTCTACCCACACACATTTGGAACTCTCCTGGGGTACCCTCACACATATTATTCCCTCATTTAGTGGATATTTTCACAAAAAAGTGAAATTTTCAAAAATCCAGAAAATTGGCTGAAAACGACTAAATAACAAGGAGTCATTGGGCGCATCGCTCTGGAACTGAAATCGGAATGCTCACTGATATTTTCCCTATCTGAAAGTCTGATAAACGCCGGAAAAATGACTAAGTCCAAAAAAAATTTTTTTTCAACTTTTTCAATTTTACCACCGTGGGATACATATTCTTCCCACACACATTTGGAACTCTCCTGGGGTACCCTCACACATATTATTCCCTCTTTTAGTGGATATTTTCACAAAAAAGTGAAATTTTCAAAAATCCAGAAAATTGGCTGAAAACGACTAAATAACAAGGACTCATTGGGCGAATCGCTCTGGAACTGAAATCAGAATGCTCACTGACATTTCCTCTATCTGAAAGTCTGATAAACGTCGGAAAAATGACTAATTCCAAAAAAAGATTTTTTTCAACTTTTTTCAATTTTACCCCCGTGGGATATATATTCTACCCACACACATTTGGAACTCTCCTGGGGTACCCTCACACATATTATTCCCTTATTTAGTGGATATTTTCACAAAAAAGTGAAATTTTCAAAAATTCAGAAAATTGCCTGAAAATGACTAAATAATAAGGAGTCATTGGGCGAAACGCTCTGGAACTGAAATCAGAAAGCTCACTGACATTTCCCCTATCTGAAAGTCTGATAAACGTCGGAAAAATGACTGAGTCCAAAAAAAAATTTTTTTCAACTTTTTTCAATTTTACACCCGTGGGATATGTATTCTACCCACACACATTTGGAACTCTCCTGGGGTACCCTCACGCATATTATTCCCTCATTTAGTGGATATTTTCACAAAAAAGTGAAATTTTCAAAAATTCAGAAAATTGTCTGAAAACGACTGAATAACAAGGAGTCATTGGGCGAAACGCTCTGGAACTGAAATCAGAAAGCTCACTGACATTTTCCCTATCTGAAAGTCTGATAAACGCCAGAAAAATCACTAAGTCCAAAAAAAAGTTTTTTGCTACTTTTTCAATTTTTCCCCCGTGGGATACATATTCTTTCCACACACATTTGGAACTCTCCTGGGGTACCCTCACACATATTATTTCCTCATTTAGTGGATATTTTCACAAAAAAGTGAAATTTTCAAAAATCCAGAAAATTGGCTGAAAACGACTAAATAACAAGGTGTCATTGGGCGCATCGCTCTGGAACTGAAATCGGAATGCTCACTGATATTTTCCTTATCTGAAAGTCTGATAAACGTCAGAAAAATCACTAAGTCCCAAAAAAATTTTTTTTTAACTTTTTCAATTTTAACCCCCGTGGGATATATATTCTACCCACACACATTTGGAACTCTCCTGGGGTACCCTCACACATATTATTCCCTCATTTTGTGGATATTTTCACAAAAAAGTGAAATTTTCAAAAATCCAGAAAATTGGCTGAAAACGACTAAATAACAAGGACTCATTGGGAGAATCTCCCTGGAACTGAAATCGGAATGCTCACTGACATTTCCCCAATCTGAAAGTCTGATAAACGCCGGAAAAATGACTAAGTCCAGAAAAAAATTTTTTTAAACTTTTTTAAATTTTACCCCCGTGGGATATATATTCTACCCACACACATTTGGAACTCTCCTGGGGTACCCTCACACATTTTATTCCCTTATTTAGTGGATATTTTCATAAAAAAGTGAAATTTTCAAAAATCCAGAAAATTGGCTGAAAACTACTAAATAACAAGGACTCATTGAGCGAATCGCTCTGGAACTGAAATGGGAATGCTCACTGACATTTCCCCTATCTGAAAGTCTGATAAACGTCGGAAAAATGACTAAGTCCAAAAGAAAATTTTTTTCAACTTTTTTCAATTTTACACCCGTGGGATATGTATTCTACCCACACACATTTGGAACTCTCCTGGGGTACCCTCACGCATATTATTCCCTCATTTAGTGGATATTTTCACAAAAAAGTGAAATTTTCAAAAATTCAGAAAATTGGCTGAAAACGACTAAATAACAAGGAGTCATTGGGCGAAAAGCTCTGGAACTGAAATCAGAAAGCTCACTGACATTTTCCCTATCTGAAAGTCTGATAAACGCCAGAAAAATCACTAAGTCCAAAAAAAAGTTTTTTGCTACTTTTTCAATTTTACCCCCGTGGGATACATATTCTTTCCACACACATTTGGAACTCTCCTGGGGTACTCTCACACATATTATTCCTCATTTAGTGGATATTTTCACAAAAAAGTGAAATTTTCAAAAATCCAGAAAATTGGCTGAAAACGACTAAATAACAAGGAGTCATTGGGCGCATCGCTCTGGAACTGAAATCGGAATGCTCACTGATATTTTCCCTATCTGAAAGTCTGATAAACGCCAGAAAAATCACTAAGTCCAAAAAAAAATTTTTTTTAACTTTTTTCAATTTTACCCCCCGTGGGATATATATTCTACCCACACACATTTGGAACTCTCCTGGGGTACCCTCACACATATTATTCCCTCATTTAGTGGATATTTTCACAAAAAAGTGAAATTTTTAAAAATCCCAAAAATTGTCTGAAAACGACTAAATATCAAGGATTCATTGTGCGAATCGCTCTGGAACTGAAATCGGAATGCTCACTGACATTTCCTCTATCTGAAAGTCTGATAAACGTCGGATAAATGACTAAGTCCAAAAAAAAATTTTTTTCAACTTTTTTCAATTTTACCCCCGTGGGATATATATTCTACCCACACACATTTGGAACTCTCCTGGGGTACCCTCACACATATTATTCCCTCATTTAGTGGATATTTTCATAAAAAAGTGAAATTTTCAAAAATCCAGAAAATTGGCTGAAAACTACTAAATAACAAGGAGTCATTGGGCGAAACGCTCTGGAACTGAAATCAGAAAGCTCACTGACATTTTCCCTATCTGAAAGTCTGATAAACGCCAGAAAAATCACTAAGTCCAAAAAAAAGTTTTTTGCTACTTTTTCAATTTTACCCCCGTGGGATACATATTCTTTCCACACACATTTGGAACTCTCCTGGGGTACCCTCACACATATTATTTCCTCACTTAGTGGATATTTTCACAAAAAAGTGAAATTTTCAAAAATCCATAAAATTGGCTGAAAACGACTAAATAACAAGGTGTCATTGGGCGCATCGCTCTGGAACTGAAATCGGAATGCTCACTGATATTTTCCTTATCTGAAAGTCTGATAAACGTCAGAAAAATCACTAAGTCCCCAAAAAATTTTTTTTTAACTTTTTCAATTTTAACCCCCGTGGGATATATATTCTACCCACACACATTTGGAACTCTCCTGGGGTACCCTCACACATATTATTCCCTCATTTTGTGGATATTTTCACAAAAAAGTGAAATTTTCAAAAATCCAGAAAATTGGCTGAAAACGACTAAATAACAAGGACTCATTGGGCGAATCGCTCTGGAACTGAAATCGGAATGCTCACTGACATTTCCCCTATCTGAAAGTCTGATAAACGTCGGAAAAATGACTAAGTCCAAAAAAAATTTTTTTTCAACTTTTTTCAATTTTACCCCCGTCGGATATATATTCTACCCACACACATTTGGAACTCTCCTGGGGTACCCTCACACATATTATTCCTCATTTAGTGGATATTTTCACAAAAAAAGTGAAATTTTCAAAAATTCTGAAAATTGGCTGAAAACGACTAAATAACAAGGAGTCATTGGGCGCATCGCTATGGAACTGAAATCGGAACGCTCACTGATATTTTCCCTATCTGAAAGTCTGATAAACGGCAGAAAAATCACTAAGTCCAAAAAAATTTTTTTTTTAAATCTTTTCAATTTTACCCCCGTGGGACATATATTCTTCCCACACACATTTGGAACTCTCCTGGGGTACCCTCACACATATTATTCCCTCATTTAGTGGATATTTTCACAAAAAAGTGAAATTTTTAAAAATCCCAAAAATTGTCTGAAAACGACTAAATATCAAGGATTCATTGGGCGAATCGCTCTGGAACTGAAATCGGAACGCTCACTTACATTTCCTCTATATGAAAGTCTGATAAACGCCAGAAAAATGACTAAGTCCAAAAAAAAATTTTTTTCAACTTTTTTCAATTTTACCCCCGTGGGATATATATTCTACCCACACACATTTGGAACTCTCCTGGGGTACCCTCACACATTTTATTCCCTTATTTAGTGGATATTTTCATAAAAAAGTGAAATTTTCAAAAATCCAGAAAATTGGCTGAAAACTACTAAATAACAAGGACTCATTGAGCGAATCGCTCTGGAACTGAAATGGGAATGCTCACTGACATTTCCCCTATCTGAAAGTCTGATAAACGCCAGAAAAATCACTAAGTCCAAAAAAAAGTTTTTTGCTACTTTTTCAATTTTACCCCCGTGGGATACATATTCTTTCCACACACATTTGGAACTCTCCTGGGGTACCCTCACACATATTATTCCTCATTTAGTGGATATTTTCACAAAAAAGTGAAATTTTCAAAAATCCAGAAAATTGGCTGAAAACGACTAAATAACAAGGAGTCATTGGGCGCATCGCTCTGGAACTGAAATCGGAATGCTCACTGATATTTTCCCTATCTGAAAGTCTGATAAACGCCGGAAAAATGACTAAGTCCAAAAAAAATTTTTTTTCAACTTTTTCAATTTTACCACCGTGGGATACATATTCTTCCCACACACATTTGGAACTCTCCTGGGGTACCCTCACACATATTATTCCCTCATTTAGTGGATATTTTCACAAAAAAGTGAAATTTTCAAAAATCCAGAAAATTGGCTGAAAACGACTAAATAACAAGGACTCATTGGGCGAATCGGTCTGGAACTGAAATCGGAATGCTCACTGACATTTCCCCTATCTGAAAGTCTGATAAACGTCGGATAAATGACAGTCCAAAAAAAATTTTTTTTCAACTTTTTTCAATTTTACCCCCGTCGGATATATATTCTACCCACACACATTTGGAACTCTCCTGGGGTACCCTCACACATATTATTCCCTCATTTAGTGGATATTTTCACAAAAAAGTGAAATTTTCAAAAATCCAGAAAATTGGCTGAAAACGACTAAATAACAAGGACTCATTGGGCGCATCGCTATGGAACTGAAATCGGAACACTCACTGATATTTTCAGTATCTGAAAGTCTGATAAAGGGCAGAAAAATCACTAAGTCCAAAAAAAATTTTTTTTTAACTCTTTTCAATTTTACCCCCGTGGGACATATATTCTTCCCACACACATTTGGAACTCTCCTGGGGTACCCTCACACATATTATTCCCTCATTTAGTGGATATTTTCACAAAAAAGTGAAATTTTTAAAAATCCCAAAAATTGTCTGAAAACGACTAAATATCAAGGATTCATTGGGCGAATCGCTCTGGAACTGAAATCGGAACGCTCACTTACATTTCCTCTATCTGAAAGTCTGATAAACGCCAGAAAAATGACTGAGTCGAAAAAAAAAAATTTTTTCAACTTTTTTCAATTTTACCCCCGTGGGATATATATTCTACCCACACACATTTGGAACTCTCCTGGGGCACCCTCACAAATATTATTCCCTCATTTAGTGGATATTTTCACAAAAAAGTGAAATTTTCAAAAATCCAGAAAATTGGCTGAAAACTACTAAATAACTAGGAGTCATTGGGCGCATCGCTCTGGAACTGAAATCGGAACGCTCACAGATATTTTCCCTATCTGAAAGTCTGATAAACGCCAGAAAAATGACTAAGTCCAAAAAAAAATTTTTTTCAACTTTTTCAATTTTACCACCGTGGGATACATATTCTTCTCACACACATTTGGAACTCTCCTGGGGTACCCTCACACATATTATTCCCTCATTTAGTGGATATTTTCACAAAAAAGTGAAATTTTCAAAAATCCAGAAAATTGGCTGAAAACGACTAAATAACAAGGACTCATTGGGCGCATCGCTCTGGAACTGAAATCGGAACGCTCACTTACATTTCCTCTATCTGAAAGTCTGATAAACGCCAGAAAAATGACTGAGTCCAAAAAAAATTTTTTTTCAACTTTTTTAAATTTTACCCCCGTGTGATATATATTCTACCCACACACATTTGCAACTCTCCTGGGGTACCCTCACACATATTATTCCCTCATTTAGTGGATATTTTCACAAAAAAGTGAAATTTTCAAAAATCCAGAAAATTGACTGAAAACGACTAAATAACAAGGACTCATTGGGAGAATCGGTCGGGAACTGAAATCGGAATGCTCACTGATATTTTCCCTGTCTGAAAGTCTGATAAACGCCGGAAAAATGACTAAGTCCAAAAAAAATTTTTTTTCAACTTTTTCAATTTTACCACCGTGGGATACATATTCTTCTCACACACATTTGGAACTCTCCTGGGGTACCCTCACACATATTATTCCCTCATTTAGTGGATATTTTCACAAAAAAGTGAAATTTTCAAAAATCCAGAAAATTGGCTGAAAACGACTAAATAACAAGGACTCATTGGGCGAATCGCTCTGGAACTGAAATCGGAATGCTCACTGACATTTCCCCTATCTGAAAGTCTGATAAACGTCGGAAAAATGACTAATTCCAAAAAAATTTTTTTTTAAACTTTTTTCAATTTTACCCCCGTCGGATATATATTCTACCCACACACATTTGGAACTCTCCTGGGGTACCCTCACACATATTATTCCCTCATTTAGTGGATATTTTCACAAAAAAGTGAAATTTTCAAAAATCCAAAAAATTGGCTGAAAACGTCTAAATAACAAGGACTCATTGGGCGAATCGCTCTGGAACTGAAATCGGAATGCTCACTGACATTTCCCCTATCTGAAAGTCTGATAAACGTCAGAAAAATCACTAAGTCCAAAAAAATTTTTTTTTTAACTTTTTCAATTTTAACCCCCGTGGGATATATATTCTACCCACACACATTTGGAACTCTCCTGGGGTACCCTCACACATATTATTCCCTCATTTAGTGGATATTTTCACAAAAAAGTGAAATTTTCAAAAATCCAGAAAATTGGCTGAAAACGACTAAATAACATGGACTCATTGGCAGAATCACTCTGGAACTGAAATCGAAATGCTCACTGACATTTAACCTATCTGAAAGTCTGATAAACGCCGGAAAAATGACTAAGTCCAAAAAAAAATTTTTTTCAACTTTTTTCAATTTTACCCCCGTGGGATATATATTCTACCCACACACATTTGCAACTCTCCTGGGGTACCCTCACACATATTATTCCCTCATTTAGTGGATATTTTCACAAAAAAGTGAAATTTTCAAAAATCCAGAAAATTGGCTGAAAACGACTAAATAACAAGGACTCATTGGGAGAATCTCTCTGGAACTGAAATCGGAACGCTCACTGACATTTCCCCTATCTGAAAGTCTGATAAACGCCAGAAAAATGACTAAGTCCAAAAAAAATTTTTTTCAACTTTTTTCAATTTTACCCCCGTGGGATATATATTCTACCCACACACATTTGCAACTCTCCTGGGGTACCCTCACACATATTATTCCCTCATTTAGTGGATATTTTCACAAAAAAGTGAAATTTTCAAAAATCCAGAAAATTGGCTGAAAACGACTAAATAACAAGGACTCATTGGGAGAATCACTCTGGAACTGAAATCGTAACGCTCACTGACATTTCCCCTATCTGAAAGTCTGATAAACGCCGGAAAAATGACTAAGTCCAAAAAAAATTTTTTTTCAACTTTTTTCAATTTTACCCCCGTGGGATATATATTCTACCCACACACATATGGAACTCTCCTGGGGTACCCTCACACATATTGTTCCCTCATTTAGTGGATATTTTCACAAAAAAGTGAAATTTTCAAAAATCCAAAAAATTGGCTGAAAACGACTAAATAACAAGGACTCATTGGGCGAATCGCTCTGGAACTGAAATCGGAACGCTCACTGACATTTCCCCTATCTGAAAGTCTGATAAACGCCAGAAAAATGACTAAGTCCAAAAAAAATTTTTTTCAACTTTTTTCAATTTTACCCCCGTGGGATATATATTCTACCCACACACATTTGCAACTCTCCTGGGGTACCCTCACACATATTATTCCCTCATTTAGTGGATATTTTCACAAAAAAGTGAAATTTTCAAAAATCCAGAAAATTGGCTGAAAACGACTAAATAACAAGGACTCATTGGGAGAATCACTCTGGAACTGAAATCGTAACGCTCACTGACATTTCCCCTATCTGAAAGTCTGATAAACGCCGGAAAAATGACTAAGTCCAAAAAAAATTTTTTTTCAACTTTTTTCAATTTTACCCCCGTGGGATATATATTCTACCCACACACATATGGAACTCTCCTGGGGTACCCTCACACATATTGTTCCCTCATTTAGTGGATATTTTCACAAAAAAGTGAAATTTTCAAAAATCCAAAAAATTGGCTGAAAACGACTAAATAACAAGGACTCATTGGGCGAATCGCTCTGGAACTGAAATCGGAATGCTCACTGACATTTCCCCTATCTGAAAATCTGATAAACGTCAGAAAAATCACTAAGTCCAAAAAAAAATTTTTTTTAACTTTTTCAATTTTACCCCCCGTGGGATATATATTCTACCCACACACATTTGGAACTCTCCTGGGGTACCCTCACACATATTATTCCCTCATTTAGTGGATATTTTCACAAAAAAGTGAAATTTTCAAAAATCCAAAAAATTGGCTGAAAACGACTAAATAACAAGGACTCATTGGGCGAATCACTCTGGAACTGAAATCGGAATGCTGACTGACATTTCCCCTATCTGAAAGTCTGATAAACGCCAGAAAAATGAGTAAGTCCAAAAAAAATTTTTTTCAACTTTTTCAATTTTACCCCCATGGGAAACATATTCTTCCCACACACATTTGGAACTCTCCTGGGGTACCCTCACACATATTATTCCCTCATTTAGTGGATATTTTCACAAAAAAGTGAAATTTTAAAAAATCTAAAAAATTGGCTGAAAACGACTAAATAACAAGGACTCATTGGGCGAATCACTCTGGAACTGAAATCGGAATGCTGACTGACATTTCCCCTATCTGAAAGTCTGATAAACGCCAGAAAAATGACTAAGTCCAAAAAAAAATTTTTTAAACTTTTTTCAATTTTACCCCCGTGGGATATATATTCTACCCACACACATTTGCAACTCTCCTGGGGTACCCTCACACATATTATTCCCTCATTTAGTGGATATTTTCACAAAAAAGTGAAATTTTGAAAAATCCAGAAAATTGGCTGAAAACGACTAAATATTAAGGACTCATTGGGCGAATCGGTCTGGAACTGAAATCGGAACGCTCACTGACATTTCACCTATCTGAAAGTCTGATAAACGCCGGAAAAATGACTAAGTCTAAAAAAAATTTTTTTTCAACTTTTTCAATTTTACCCCCATGGGATACATATTCTTCCCACACACATTTGGAACTCTCCTGGGGTACCCTCACATATATTATTCCCTCATTTAGTGGATATTTTCACAAAAAAGTGAAATTTTCAAAAATCCAAAAAATTGTCTGAAAACGACTAAATAACAAGGACTCATTGGGCGAATCGGTCTGGATCTGAAATGGGAATGCTGACTGACATTTCCCCTATCTGAAAGTCTGATAAACGCCAGAAAAATGACTAAGTCCAAAAAAAATTTTTTTTCAACTTTTTTCAATTTTACCCCCGTGGGATATATATTCTACCCACACACATTTGCAACTCTCCTGGGGTACCCTCACACATATTATTCCCTCATTTAGTGGATATTTTCACAAAAAAGTGAAATTTTCAAAAATCCAGAAAATTGGCTGAAAACGACTAAATAACAAGGACTCATTGGGAGAATCACTCTGGAACTGAAATCGGAACGCTCACTGACATTTCCCCTATCTGAAAGTCTGATAAACGCCGGAAAAATGACGAAGTCCAAAAAAAATTTTTTTTCAACTTTTTTCAATTTTACCCCCGTGGGATATATATTCTACCCACACACATATGGAACTCTCCTGGGGTACCCTCACACATATTGTTCCCTCATTTAGTGGATATTTTCACAAAAAAGTGAAATTTTCAAAAATCCAAAAAATTGGCTGAAAACGACTAAATAACAAGGACTCATTGGGTGAATCGCTCTGGAACTGAAATCGGAATGCTCACTGACATTTTCCCTATCTGAAAATCTGATAAACGTCAGAAAAATCACTAAGTCCAAAAAAAAATTTTTTTCAACTTTTTTCAATTTTACCCCCGTGGGATATATATTCTACACACACACATTTGGAACTCTCCTGGGGTACCCTCACACATATTATTCCTCATTTAGTGGATATTTTCAGAAAAAAGTGAAATTTTCAAAAATTCAGAAAATTGGCTGAAAACGACTAAATAACAAGGAGTCATTGGGCGCATCGCTCTGGAACTGAAATTGGAATGCTCACTAATATTTTCCCTATCTGAAAGTCTGATAAACGCCAGAAAAATGGCTAAGTCCAAAAAAAATTTTTTTTCAACTTTTTTCAATTTTACCCCCGTGGGATATATATTCTACACACACACATTTGGAACTCTCCTGGGGTACCCTCACACATATTATTCCCTCATTTAGTGGATATTTTCACAAAAAAGTGAAATTTTCAAAAATCCAAAAAATTGGCTGAAAACGACTAAATAACAAGGACTCATTGGGCGAATCACTCTGGAACTGAAATCGGAACGCTCACTGACATTTCCCCTATCTGAAAGTCTGATAAACGCCGGAAAAATGACTAAGTCCAAAAAAAATTTTTTTCAACTTTTTCAATTTTACCCCCATGGGATACATATTCTTCCCACACACATTTGGAACTCTCCTGGGGTACCCTCACACATATTATTCCCTCATTTAGTGGATATTTTCACAAAAAAGTGAAATTTTCAAAAATCCAAAAAATTGGCTGAAAACGACTAAATAACAAGGACTCATTGGGCGAATCGCTCTGGAACTGAAATCGGAATGCTCACTGACATTTCCCCTATCTGAAAATCTGATAAACGTCAGAAAAATCACTAAGTCCAAAAAAAAATTTTTTTTAACTTTTTCAATTTTACCCCCCGTGGGATATATATTCTACCCACACACATTTGGAACTCTCCTGGGGTACCCTCACACATATTATTCCCTCATTTAGTGGATATTTTCACAAAAAAGTGAAATTTTCAAAAATCCAGAAAATTGGCTGAAAACTACTAAATATTAAGGACTCATTGGGCGAATCGGTCTGGAACTGAAATCGGAACGCTCACTGACATTTCCCCTATCTGAAAGTCTGATAAACGCCGGAAAAATGACTAAGTCCAAAAAAAATTTTTTTAAACTTTTTCAATTTTACCCCCATGGGATACATATTCTTCCCACACACATTTGGAACTCTCCTGGGGTACCCTCACACATATTATTCCCTCATTTAGTGGATATTTTCACAAAAAAGTGAAATTTTCAAAAATCCAAAAAATTGGCTGAAAACGACTAAATAACAAGGACTCATTGGGCGAATCGCTCTGGAACTGAAATCGGAATGCTGACTGACATTTCCCCTATCTGAAAGTCTGATAAACGTCGGATAAATGACTAAGTCCAAAAAAAAATTTTTTTCAACTTTTTTAAATTTTACCCCCGTGGGATATATATTCTACACACACACATTTGGAACTCTCCTGGGTTACCCTCACACATATTATTCCTCATTTAGTGGATATTTTCAGAAAAAAGTGAAATTTTCAAAAATTCAGAAAATTGGCTGAAAACGACTAAATAACAAGGAGTCATTGGGCGCATCGCTCTGGAACTGAAATTGGAATGCTCACTAATATTTTCCCTATCTGAAATTCTGATAAACGCCAGAAAAATGACTAAGTCCAAAAAAAATTTTTTTTCAACTTTTTTCAATTTTACCCCCGTGGGATATATATTCTACCCACACACATATGGAACTCTCCTGGGGTACCCTCACACATATTGTTCCCTCATTTAGTGGATATTTTCACAAAAAAGTGAAATTTTCAAAAATCCAAAAAATTGGCTGAAAACGACTAAATAACAAGGAGTCATTGGGCGCATCGCTCTGGAACTGAAATTGGAATGCTCACTAATATTTTCCCTATCTGAAATTCTGATAAACGCCAGAAAAATGACTAAGTCCAAAAAAAATTTTTTTTCAACTTTTTTCAATTTTACCCCCGTGGGATATATATTCTACACACACACATTTGGAACTCTCCTGGGGTACCCTCACACATATTATTCCCTCATTTAGTGGATATTTTCACAAAAAAGTGAAATTTTCAAAAATCCAAAAAATTGGCTGAAAACGACTAAATAACAAGGACTCATTGGGCGAATCACTCTGGAACTGAAATCGGAACGCTCACTGACATTTCCCCTATCTGAAAGTCTGATAAACGCCGGAAAAATGACTAAGTCCAAAAAAAATATTTTTCAACTTTTTCAATTTTACCCCCATGGGATACATATTCTTCCCACACACATTTGGAACTCTCCTGGGGTACCCTCACACATATTATTCCCTCATTTAGTGGATATTTTCACAAAAAAGTGAAATTTTCAAAAATCCAAAAAATTGGCTGAAAACGACTAAATAACAAGGACTCATTGGGCGAATCGCTCTGGAACTGAAATCGGAATGCTGACTGACATTTCCCCTATCTGAAAGTCTGATAAACGTCGGAAAAATGACTAAGTCCAAAAAAAAAATTTTTTCAACTTTTTTCAATTTTACCCCCGTGGGATATATATTCTACACACACACATTTGGAACTCTCCTGGGGTACCCTCACACATATTATTCCTCATTTAGTGGATATTTTCAGAAAAAAGTGAAATTTTCAAAAATTCAGAAAATTGGCTGAAAACGACTAAATAACAAGGAGTCATTGGGCGCATCGCTCTGGAACTGAAATTGGAATGCTCACTAATATTTTCCCTATCTGAAATTCTGATAAACGCCAGAAAAATGACTAAGTCCAAAAAAAAATTTTTTTCAACTTTTTTCAATTTTACCCCCGTGGGATATATATTCTAAACACACACATTTGGAACTCTCCTGGGGTACCCTCACACATATTATTCCCTCATTTAGTGGATATTTTCACAAAAAAGTGAAATTTTCAAAAATCCAAAAAATTGGCTGAAAACGACTAAATAACAAGGACTCATTGGGCGAATCGCTCTGGAACTGAAATCGGAATGCTCACTGACATTTCCCCTATCTGAAAGTCTGATAAACGCCGGAAAAATGACTAGGTCCAAAAAAAAATTTTTTTCAACTTTTTCAATTTTACCCCCATGGGATACATATTCTTCCCACACCCATTTGGAACTCTCCTGGGGTACCCTCACACATATTATTCCCTCATTTAGTGGATATTTTCACAAAAAAGTGAAATTTTCAAAAATCCAAAAAATTGGCTGAAAACGACTAAATAACAAGGACTCATTGGGCGAATCACTCTGGAACTGAAATCGGAATGCTGACTGACATTTCCCCTATCTGAAAGTCTGATAAACGCCAGAAAAATGACTAAGTCCAAAAAAAAAATTTTTAAACTTTTTTCAATTTTACCCCCGTGGGATATATATTCTACCCACACACATTTGCAACTCTCCTGGGGTACCCTCACACATATTATTCCCTCATTTAGTGGATATTTTCACAAAAAAGTGAAATTTTCAAAAATCCAGAAAATTGTCTGAAAACGACTAAATAACAAGGACTCATTGGGAGAATCACTCTGGAACTGAAATCGGAACGCTCACTGACATTTCCCCTATCTGAAAGTCTGATAAACGCCGGAAAAATGACTAAGTCCCAAAAAAATTTTTTTTCAACTTTTTTCAATTTTACCCCCGTGGGATATATATTCTACCCACACACATTTGGAACTCTCCTGGGGTACCCTCACACATATTATTCCCTCATTTAGTGGATATTTTCACAAAAAAGTGAAATTTTCAAAAATCCAAAAAATTGGCTGAAAACGACTAAATAACAAGGACTCATTGGGCGAATCGCTCTGGAACTGAAATCGGAATGCTCACTGACATTTCCCCTATCTGAAAATCTGATAAACGTCAGAAAAATCACTAAGTCCAAAAAAAATTTTTTTTTAACTTTTTCAATTTTACCCCCCGTGGGATATATATTCTACCCACACACATTTGGAACTCTCCTGGGGTACCCTCACACATATTATTCCCTCATTTAGTGGATATTTTCACAAAAAAGTGAAATTTTCAAAAATCCAGAAAATTGGCTGAAAACGACTAAATATTAAGGACTCATTGGGCGAATCGGTCTGGAACTGAAATCGGAACGCTCACTGACATTTCACCTATCTGAAAGTCTGATAAACGCCGGAAAAACGACTAAGTCTAAAAAAAATTTTTTTTCAACTTTTTCAATTTTACCCCCATGGGATACATATTCTTCCCACACACATTTGGAACTCTCCTGGGGTACCCTCACACATATTATTCCCTCATTTAGTGGATATTTTCACAAAAAAGTGAAATTTTCAAAAATCCAAAAAATTGTCTGAAAACGACTAAATAACAAGGACTCATTGGGCGAATCGGTCTGGAACTGAAATCGGAATGCTGACTGACATTTCCCCTATCTGAAAGTCTGATAAACGCCAGAAAAATGACTAAGTCCAAAAAAAATTTTTTTTCAACTTTTTTCAATTTTACCCCCGTGGGATATATATTCTACACACACACATTTGGAACTCTCCTGGGGTACCCTCACACATATTATTCCCTCATTTAGTGGATATTTTCACAAAAAAGTGAAATTTTCAAAAATCCAGAAAATTGGCTGAAAACGACTAAATATCAAGGACTCATTGGGCGAATCGCTCTGGAACTGAAATCGGAATGCTCACTGACATTTCCCCTATCTGAAAATCTGATAAACGTCAGAAAAATCACTAAGTCCAAAAAAAAATTTTTTTCAACTTTTTCAATTTTACCCCCATGGGATACATATTCTTCCCACACACATTTGGAACTCTCCTGGGGTACCCTCACACATATTATTCCCTCATTTAGTGGATATTTTCACAAAAAAGTGAAATTTTCAAAAATCCAAAAAATTGGCTGAAAACGACTAAATAACAAGGACTCATTGGGCGAATCGCTCTGGAACTGAAATCGGAATGCTGACTGACATTTCCCCTATCTGAAAGTCTGATCAACGTCGGATAAATGACTAAGTCCAAAAAAAAATTTTTTTCAACTTTTTTCAATTTTACCCCCGTGGGATATATATTCTACACACACACATTTGGAACTCTCCTGGGGTACCCTCACACATATTATTCCTCATTTAGTGGATATTTTCAGAAAAAAGTGAAATTTTCAAAAATTCAGAAAATTGGCTGAAAACGACTAAATAACAAGGAGTCATTGGGCGCATCGCTCTGGAACTGAAATCGGAATGCTGACTGACATTTCCCCTATCTGAAAGTCTGATAAACGCCAGAAAAATGACTAAGTCCAAAAAAAATTTTTTTTCAACTTTTTTCAATTTTACCCCCGTGGGATATATATTCTACACACACACATTTGGAACTCTCCTGGGGTACCCTCACACATATTATTCCCTCATTTAGTGGATATTTTCACAAAAAAGTGAAATTTTCAAAAATCCAGAAAATTGGCTGAAAACGACTAAATATCAAGGACTCATTGGGCGAATCGCTCTGGAACTGAAATCGGAATGCTCACTGACATTTCCCCTATCTGAAAGTCTGATAAACGCCAGAAAAATGACAGTCCAAAAAAAATTTTTTTCAACTTTTTTCAATTTTACCCCCGTGGGATATATATTCTACCCACACACATTTGCAACTCTCCTGGGGTACCCTCACACATATTATTCCCTCATTTAGTGGATATTTTCACAAAAAAGTGAAATTTTCAAAAATCCAGAAAATTGGCTGAAAACGACTAAATAACAAGGACTCATTGGGAGAATCACTCTGGAACTGAAATCGGAACGCTCACTGACATTTCCCCTATCTGAAAGTCTGATAAACGCCGGAAAAATGACTAAGTCCAAAAAAAATTTTTTTTCGACTTTTTTCAATTTTACCCCCATGGGATATATATTCTACCCACACACATTTGGAACTCTCCTGGGGTACCCTCACACATATTATTCCCTCATTTAGTGGATATTTTCACAAAAAGTGAAATTTTCAAAAATCCAAAAAATTGGCTGAAAACGACTAAATAACAAGGACTCATTGGGCGAATCGCTCTGGAACTGAAATCGGAATGCTCACTGACATTTCCCCTATCTGAAAATCTGATAAACGTCAGAAAAATCACTAAGTCCAAAAAAAAATTTTTTTTAACTTTTTCAATTTTACCCCCCGTGGGATATATATTCTACCCACACACATTTGGAACTCTCCTGGGGTACCCTCACACATATTATTCCCTCATTTAGTGGATATTTTCACAAAAAAGTGAAATTTTCAGAAATCCAGAAAATTGGCTGAAAACTACTAAATATTAAGGACTCATTGGGCGAATCGGTCTGGAACTGAAATCGGAACGCTCACTGACATTTCCCCTATCTGAAAGTCTGATAAACGCCGGAAAAATGACTAAGTCCAAAAAAAAATTTTTTTCAACTTTTTCAATTTTACCCCCATGGGATACATATTCTTCCCACACACATTTGGAACTCTCCTGGGGTACCCTCACACATATTATTCCCTCATTTAGTGGATATTTTCACAAAAAAGTGAAATTTTCAAAAATCCAAAAAATTGGCTGAAAACGACTAAATAACAAGGACTCATTGGGCGAATCGCTCTGGAACTGAAATCGGAATGCTGACTGACATTTCCCCTATCTGAAAGTCTGATAAACGTCGGATAAATGACTAAGTCCAAAAAAAAATTTTTTTCAAATTTTCAATTTTACCCCCGTGGGATATATATTCTACACACACACATTTGGAACTCTCCTGGGGTACCCTCACACATATTATTCCTCATTTAGTGGATATTTTCAGAAAAAAGTGAAATTTTCAAAAATTCAGAAAATTGGCTGAAAACGACTAAATAACAAGGAGTCATTGGGCGCATCGCTCTGGAACTGAAATCGGAATGCTGACTGACATTTCCCCTATCTGAAAGTCTGATAAACGCCAGAAAAATGACTAAGTCCAAAAAAAATTTTTTTTCAACTTTTTTCAATTTTACCCCCGTGGGATATATATTCTACACACACACATTTGGAACTCTCCTGGGGTACCCTCACACATATTATTCCCTCATTTAGTGGATATTTTCACAAAAAAGTGAAATTTTCAAAAATCCAGAAAATTGGCTGAAAACGACTAAATATCAAGGACTCATTGGGCGAATCGCTCTGGAACTGAAATCGGAATGCTCACTGACATTTCCCCTATCTGAAAATCTGATAAATGTCAGAAAAATCACTAAGTCCAAAAAAAAATTTTTTTTAACTTTTTCAATTTTACCCCCCGTGGGATATATATTCTACCCACACACATTTGGAACTCTCCTGGGGTACCCTCACACATATTATTCCCTCATTTAGTGGATATTTTCACAAAAAAGTGAAATTTTCAAAAATCCAGAAAATTGGCTGAAAACGACTAAATATTAAGGACTCATTGGGCGAATCGCTCTGGAACTGAAATCGGAATGCTGACTGACATTTCCCCTATCTGAAAGTCTGATAAACGTCGGATAAATGACTAAGTCCAAAAAAAAATTTTTTTCAACTTTTTTCAATTTTACCCCCGTGGGATATATATTCTACACACACACATTTGGAACTCTCCTGGGGTACCCTCACACATATTATTCCTCATTTAGTGGATATTTTCAGAAAAAAGTGAAATTTTCAAAAATTCAGAAAATTGGCTGAAAACGACTAAATAACAAGGAGTCATTGGGCGCATCGCTCTGGAACTGAAATCGGAATGCTCACTAATATTTTCCCTATCTGAAAGTCTGAGAAACGCCAGAAAAATGACTAAGTCCAAAAAAAATTTTTTTCAACTTTTTCAATTTTACCCCCATGGGATACATATTCTTCCCACACACATTTGGAACTCTCCTGGGGTACCCTCACACATATTATTCCCTCATTTAGTGGATATTTTCACAAAAAAGTGAAATTTTCAAAAATCCAATAAATTGGCTGAAAACGACTAAATAACAAGGACTCATTGGGCGAATCGCTCTGGAACTGAAATCGGAATGCTGACTGACATTTCCCCTATCTGAAAGTCCGATAAACGTCGGATAAATGACTAAGTCCAAAAAAAAATTTTTTTCAACTTTTATCAATTTTACCCCCGTCGGATATATATTCTACCCACACACATTTGGAACTCTCCTGGGGTACCCTCACACATATTATTCCTCATTTAGTGTATATTTTCAGAAAAAAGTGAAATTTTCAAAAATTCTGAAAATTGGCTGAAAACGACTAAATAACAAGGAGTCATTGGGAGCATCGCTCTGGAACTGAAATCGGAATGCTCACTAATATTTTCCCTATCTGAAAGTCTGATAAACGTCAGAAAAATGACTAAGTCCAAAAAAAATTTTTTTTCAACTTTTTTCAATTTTACCCCCGTGGGATATATATTCTACACACACACATTTGGAACTCTCCTGGGGTACCCTCACACATATTATTCCCTCATTTAGTGGATATTTTCACAAAAAAGTGAAATTTTCAAAAATCCAGAAAATTGGCTGAAAACGACTTAATATTAAGGACTCATTGGGCGAATCGGTCTGGAACTGAAATCGGAACGCTCACTGACATTTCCCTTATCTGAAAGTCTGATAAACGCCGGAAAAATGACTAAGTCCAAAAAAAATTTTTTTTCAACTTTTTCAATTTAACCCCCATGGGATACATATTCTTCCCACACACATTTGGAACTCTCCTGGGGTACCCTCACACATATTATTCCCTCATTTAGTGGATATTTTCACAAAAAAGTGAAATTTTCAAAAATCCAATAAATTGGCTGAAAACGACTAAATAACAAGGACTCATTGGGCGAATCGCTCTGGAACTGAAATCGGAATGCTGACTGACATTTCCCCTATCTGAAAGTCCGATAAACGTCGGATAAATGACTAAGTCCAAAAAAAAATTTTTTTCAACTTTTATCAATTTTACCCCCGTCGGATATATATTCTACCCACACACATTTGGAACTCTCCTGGGGTACCCTCACACATATTATTCCTCATTTAGTGGATATTTTCAGAAAAAAGTGAAATTTTCAAAAATTCTGAAAATTGGCTGAAAACGACTAAATAACATGGAGTCATTGGGAGCATCGCTCTGGAACTGAAATCGGAATGCTCACTAATATTTTCCCTATCTGAAAGTCTGATAAACGTCAGAAAAATGACTAAGTCCAAAAAAAATTTTTTTTCAACTTTTTTCAATTTTACCCCCGTGGGATATATATTCTTCCCACACACATTTGGAACTCTCTTGGGGTACCCTCACACATATTATTCCCTCATTTAGTGGATTTTTTCACAAAAAAGTGAAATTTTCAAAAATCCAGAAAATTGGCTGAAAACGACTAAATATCAAGGACTCATTGGGCGAATCGCTCTGGAACTGAAATCGGAACGCTCACTGACATTTCCCCTATATGAAAGTCTGATAAACGTCGGATAAATGACTAAGTCCAAAAAAAAATGTTTTTCAACTTTTTTCAATTTTACCCCCGTCGGATATATATTCTACCCACACACATTTGGAAGTCTCCTGGGGTACCCTCACACATATTATTCCTCATTTAGTGGATATTTTCAGAAAAAAGTGAAATTTTCAAAAATTCAGAAAATTGGCTGAAAACGACTAAATAACAAGGAGTCATTGGGCGCATCGCTCTGGAACTGAAATCGGAATGCTCACTAATATTTTCCTATCTGAAAGTCTGATAAACGCCAGAAAAATGACTAAGTCCAAAAAAAATTTTTTTTCAACTTTTTTCAATTTTTCCCCCGTGGGATATATATTCTACCCACACACATTTGGAACTCTCCTGGGGAACCCTCGCACATATTATTCCCACATTTAGTGGATATTTTCACAAAAAAGTGAAATTTTCAAAAATCCAGAAAATTGGCTGAAAACGACTAAATAACAAGGAGTCATTGGGCGCATCGCTCTGGAACTGAAATCGGGATGCTCACTGATATTTTCCCTATCTGAAATTCTGATAAACGCCGGAAAAATGACTAAGTCCAAAAAAAAATTTTTTTCAACTTTTTCAATTTTACCCCCGTGGGATACATATTCTTCCCACACACATTTGCAACTCTCCTGGGGTACCCTCACACATATTATTCCCTCATTTAGTGGATATTTTCACAAAAAAGTGAAATTTTCAAAAATCCAAAAAATTGGCTGAAAACGGCTAAATAACAAGGACTCATGGGCCAATCGCTCTGGAACTGAAATCGGAATGCTCACTGACATTTCCCCTATATGAAAGTCTGATAAACGTCAGATAAATGACTAAGTCCAAAAAAAAATGTTTTTCAACTTTTTTCAATTTTACCCCCGTGGGATATATATTCTACCCACACACATTTGGAACTCTCCTGGGGTACCCTCACACATATTATTCCCTCATTTAGTGGATATTTTCACAAAAAAGTGAAATTTTCAAAAATCCAGAAAATTGGCTGAAAACGACTAAATAACATGGACTCATTGGGCGAATCGCTCTGGAACTGAAATCGGAACGCTCACTGACATTTCCCCTATCTGAAAGTCTGATAAACGCCGGAAAAATGACTAAGTCCAAAAAAAAATTTTTTTCAACTTTTTCAATTTCACCCCCGTGGGATACATATTCTTCCCACACACATTTGGAACTCTCCTGGGGTACCCTCACACATATTATTCCCTCATTTAGTGGATATTTTCACAAAAAAGTGAAATTTTCAAAAATTCAGAAAATTGGCTGAAAACGACTAAATAACAAGGAGTCATTGGGCGCATCGCTCTGGAACTGAAATCGGAATGCTCACTAATATTTTCCCTATCTGTAAGTCTGATAAACGCCAGAAAAATGACTAAGTCCAAAAAAAAATTTTTTTCAACTTTTTTCAATTTTACCCCCGTGGGATATATATTCTACACACACACATTTGGAATTCTCCTGGGGTACCCTCACACATATTATTCCCTCATTTAATGGATATTTTCACAAAAAAGTGAAATTTTTAAAAATCCAAAAAATTGGCTGAAAACGACTAAATATCAAGGATTCATTGGGCGAATCGCTCTGGAACTGAAATCGGAACGCTCACTTACATTTCCCCTCTCTGAAAGTCTGATAAACGCTGGAAAAATGACTAAGTCCAAAAAATATTTTTTTTCAACTTTTTTCAATTTTTCCCCCGTGGGATATATATTCTACCCACACACATTTGGAACTCTCCTGGGGAACCCTCGCACATATTATTCCCACATTTAGTGGATATTTTCACAAAAAAGTGAAATTTTCAAAAATCCAGAAAATTGGCTGAAAACGACTAAATAACAAGGAGTCATAGGGCGCATCGCTCTGGAACTGAAATCGGGATGCTCACTGATATTTTCCCTATCTGAAAGTCTGATAAACGCCGGAAAAATGACTAAGTCCAAAAAAAAATTTTTTTCAACTTTTTCAATTTTACCCCCGTGGGATACATATTCTTCCCACACACATTTGCAACTCTCCTGGGGTACCCTCACACATATTATTCCCTCATTTAGTGGATATTTTCACAAAAAAGTGAAATTTTCAAAAATCCAAAAAATTGGCTGAAAACGGCTAAATAACAAGGACTCATGGGCCAATCGCTCTGGAACTGAAATCGGAATGCTCACTGACATTTCCCCTATCTGAAAGTCTGATAAACGTCGGAAAAATGACAGGTCCAAAAGAAAATTTTTGTCAACTTTTTTCAATTTTACCCCGTCGGATATATATTCTACCCACACACATTTGGAACTCTCCTGGGGTACTCTCACACATATTATTCCCTCATTTAGTGGATATTTTCACAAAAAAGTGAAATATTAAAAAATCCCCAAAATTGGCTGAAAACGACTAAATATCAAGGACTCATTGGGCGAATCGCTCTGGAACTGAAATTGGAATGCTCACTGACATTTCCCATTTTGCAAAGTCTGATAAACGTCAGAAAAATGACAGTCCAAAAAAAAAATTTTTTCAACTTTATTCAATTTTACCCCCGTCGGATATATATTCTACACACACACATTTGGAAATCTCCTGGTGTACCCTCACACATATTATTCCCTCATTTAGTGGATATTTTCTCAAAAAAGTGAAATTTTCAAAAATCCAGAAAATTGGCTGAAAACGACTAAAAATCAAGGACTCATAGGGCGAATCGCTGTGGAACTGAAATCGGAACGCTCACTGACATTTCCCCTATCTGAAAGTCTGATAAATGTCGGAAAAATGACTAAGTCTAAAAAAATTTTTTTGTCAACTTTTTTCAATTTTACCCCCGTCGGATATATATTCTCCACTCACACATTTGGAACTCTCCTGGTGTACCCTCACACATATTATTCCCTCATTTAGTGGATATTTTCACAAAAAAGTGAAATTTTCAAAAATCCAGAAAATTGGCTTGTAACGTCTAAATATCAAGGACTCATTGGGCGAATCGCTCTGGAACTGAAATCGGAACGCTCACTGACATTTCCCATTTTGGAAAGTCTGATAAACGTCGGAAAAATGACAGTCCAAAAAAAAATTTTTTTTCAACTTTTTTCAAATTTACCCCCGTGGGATATATATTCTACCCACACACATTTGAAACTCTCCTGTGGTACCCTCACACATATTATTCCCTCATTTAGTGGATATTTTCACAAAAAAGTGAAATTTTCAAAAATCCAAAAAATTGGCTGAAAACGACTAAGTATCAAGGACTCATTGTGCGAATCGCTCTGGAACTGAAATCGTAATGCTCACTGACATTTCCCCTGTCTGAAAGTCTGATAAACGCCAGAAAAATGACTAAGTCCAAAAAAAAATTTTTTTAAACTTTTTTCAATTTTACCCCCGTGGGATATATATTCTACCCACACACATTTGGAACTCTCCTGGGGTACCCTCACACATATTATTCCCTCATTTATTGGATATTTTCACAAAAAAGTGAAATGTTCAAAAATCCAGAAAATTGGCTGAAAACGACTAAATATCAAGGACTCGTTGGGCGAATCGCTCTGGAACTGAAATCGGAATGCTCACTGACATTTCCCCTATCTGAAAGTCTGATAAACGTCGGAAAAATGACAGGCCAAAAAAATATTTTTTTCAACTTTATTCAATTTTACCCCCGTCGGATATATATTCTACACACACACATTTGGAACTCTCCTGGGGTACCCTCACACATATTATTCCCTCATTTAGTGGATATTTTCACAAAAAAGTGAAATTTTCAAAAATCCAAAAAATTGGCTGAAAACGACTAAATATCAAGGACTCATTGGGCGAATCGCTCTGGAACTGAAATTGTAACGCTCACTGACATTTCCCCTATCTGAAAGTCTGATAAACGCCAAAAAAATGACTAAGTCCAAAAAAAATTTTTTTTAAACTTTTTTCAATTTTACCCCCGTGGGATATATATTCTACACACACACATTTGGAACTCTCCTGGGGTACCCTCACACATATTATTCCCTCATTTAGTGGATATTTTCACAAAAAAGTGAAATTTTCAAAAATCCAGAAAATTGGCTGAAAACGACTAAATATCAAGTACTCATTGGGCGAATCGCTCTGGAACTGAAATCGGAATGCTCACTGACATTTCCCCTATCTGAAAGTCTGATAAACGCCGGAAAAATGACTAAATCCAAAAAAAAATTTTTTTCAACTTTTTTCAATTTTACCCCGGTGGGATATATATTCTACCCACACACATTTGGAACTCTCCTGGGGTACCCTCACACATATTATTCCCTCATTTAGTGGATATTTTCACAAAAAAGTAAAATTTTCAAAAATTCAGAAAATTGAATGAAAACGACGAAATATCAAGGACTCATTGGGCGAATTGCTCTGGAACTCAAATCGGAACGCTCACTGACATTTCCCCTATCTGAAAGTCTGATAAACGCGGGAAAAATGACTAAATCCAAAAAAAAAAATTTTTCAACTTTTTTCAATTTTACCCCCGTGGGATCTATATTCTACCCACACACATTTGGAACTCTCCTGGGGTACCCTCTCACATATTATTCCCTCATTTAGTGGATATTTTCACAAAAAAGTGAAATTTTCAAAAATTCAGAAAATTGTCTGAAAACGACGAAATATCAAGGACTCATCCGGCGAATCGCTCTGGATCTGAAATCGGAACGCTTACTGACATTTCCGCTAACTGAAAGTCTGATAAACGCCGGAAAAATGACTAAATCCCAAAAAAAAAATTTTTGCAACTTTTTTCAATTTTACCCCCGTGGGATATATATTCTACCCACACTCATTTGGAACTCTCCTGGGGTACCCTCACACATATTATTCCCTCATTTAGTGGATATTTTCACAAAAAAGTGAAATTTTCAAAAATTCTGAAAATTGCCTGAAATAGAGGAAATATCAAGGACTCATCTGGCGAATCGCTCTGGATCTGAAATCAGAACGCTTACTGACATTTCCGCTAACTGAAAGTCTGATAAACGCCGGAAAAATTACTAAGTCCAAAAAAAAATTTTTTTCAACTTTTTTCAATTTTACCCCCGTGTGATATATATTCTACCCACAAACATTTGGAACTCTCCTGGGGTACCCTCACACATATTATTCCCTCATTTAGTGGATATTTTCACAAAAAAGTGAAATTTTCAAAAATCCAGAAAATTGGCTGAAAACGACTAAATATCAAGTACTCATTGGGCGAATCGCTCTGGAACTGAAATCGGAACGCTCACTGACATTTCCCCTATCTGAAAGTCTGATAAACGCCGGAAAAATGACTAAATCCAAAAAAAAATTTTTTTCAACTTTTTTCAATTTTACCCCGGTGGGATATATATTCTACCCACACACATTTGGAACTCTCCTGGGGTACCCTCACACATATTATTCCCTCATTTAGTGGATATTTTCACAAAAAAGTGAAATTTTCAAAAATTCAGAAAATTGAATGAAAACGACGAAATATCAAGGACTCATTGGGCGAATTGCTCTGGAACTCAAATCGGAACGCTCACTGACATTTCCCCTATCTGAAAGTCTGATAAACGCCGGAAAAATGACTAAATCCAAAAAAAAAAATTTTTCAACTTTTTTCAATTTTACCCCCGTGGGATCTATATTCTACCCACACACATTTGGAACTCTCCTGGGGTACCCTCTCACATATTATTCCCTCATTTAGTGGATATTTTCACAAAAAAGTGAAATTTTCAAAAATTCAGAAAATTGTCTGAAAACGACGAAATATCAAGGACTCATCCGGCGAATCGCTCTGGATCTGAAATCGGAACGCTTACTGACATTTCCGCTAACTGAAAGTCTGATAAACGCCGGAAAAATGACTAAATCCCCAAAAAAAATTTTTGCAACTTTTTTCAATTTTACCCCCGTGGGATATATATTCTACCCACACTCATTTGGAACTCTCCTGGGGTACCCTCACACATATTATTCCCTCATTTAGTGGATATTTTCACAAAAAAGTGAAATTTTCAAAAATTCTGAAAATTGCCTGAAATAGAGGAAATATCAAGGACTCATCTGGCGAATCGCTCTGGATCTGAAATCAGAACGCTTACTGACATTTCCGCTAACTGAAAGTCTGATAAACGCCGGAAAAATGACTAAGACCAAAAAAAAATTTTTTTCAACTTTTTTCAATTTTACCCAGGTGGGATTTATATTCTACCCACACTCATTTCGAACTCTCCTGGGGTACCCTCACACATATTATTCCCTCATTTAGTGGATATTTTCACAAAAAAGTGAAATTTTCAAAAATTCTGAAAATTGCCTGAAATCGACGAAATATCAAGGACTCATCCGGCGAATCGCTCTGGATCTGAAATCAGAACGCTTACTGACATTTCCGCTAACTGAAAGTCTGATAAACGCCGGAAAAATGACTAAGAACAAAATAAAAATGTTTTTCAACTTTTTTCAATTTTAACCCTGTGGGATATATATTCTACCCACACACATTTGGAACTCTCCTGGGGTACCCTCACACATATTATTTCGTCATTTAGTGGATATTTTAACAAAAAAGTGAAATTTTCAAAAATCCAGGAAATTGTCTGAAAACGACTAAATATCAAGGACTCATTGGGCGAATCGCTCTGGAACTATAATCGGAATGATCACTGACATTTCCCCTATCTGAAAGTCTGATAAACGCCGGAAAAATGACTAAATCCCCCCCAAAAAAAATTTTTAAACTTTTTTCAATTTTACCCCCATGTGATATATATTCTACCCACACACATTTGGAACTCTCCTGGGGTACCCTCTCACATATTATTCCCTCATTTAGTGGATATTTTCACAAAAAAGTGAAATTTTCAAAAATTCAGAAAATTGTCTGAATACGACGAAATATCAAGGACTCATCCGGCGAATCGCTCTGGATCTGAAATCGGAACGCTTACTGACATTTCCGCTAACTGAAAGTCTGATAAACGCCGGAAAAATGACTAAATCCCCCAAAAAATTTTTTTCAACTTTTTTCAATTTTACCCAGGTGGGATTTATATTCTACCCACACACATTTGGAACTCTCCTGGGGTACCCTCACACATATTATTCCCTCATTTAGTGGATATTTTCACAAAAAAGTGAAATTTTCAAAAATCCAGAAAATTGGCTGAAAACGACTAAATATCCAGTACTCATTGGGCGAATCGCTCTGGAACTGAAATCGGAACGCTCACTGACATTTCCCCTCTCTGAAAGTCTGATAAACGCCGGAAAAATGACTAAATCCAAAAAAAAAATGTTTTCAAATTTTTTCAATTTTACCCCGTGGGATCTATATTCTACCCACACACATTTGGAACTCTCCTGGGGTACCCTCTCACATATTATTCCCTCATTTAGTGGATATTTTCACAAAAAAAGTGAAATTTTCAAAAATTCACAAAATTGCCTGAAAACGACGAAATATCAAGGACTCATTGGGCGAATCGCTTTGGAACTGAAATCGGAACGCTCACTGACATTTCCCCTATCTGAAAGTCTGATAAACGCCGGAAAAATGACTAAATCCAAAAAAAAAATTTTTTCAACTTTTTTCAATTTTACCCCCGTGGGATATATATTCTACCCACACACATTTGGAACTCTCCTGGGGTACCCTCACACATATTATTCCCTCATTTAGTGGATATTTTCACAAAAAAGTGAAATTTTCAAAAATTCAGAAAATTACCTGAAATCAACGAAATATCAAGGACTCATCCGGCGAATCGCTCTGGATCTGAAATCAGAACGCTTACTGACATTTCCGCTAACTTAAAGTCTGATAAACGGCCGGAAAAATGACTAAGAACAAAAAAAAAATGTTTTTCAACTTTTTTCAATTTTAACCCTGTGGGATATATATTCTACCCACACACATTTGGAACTCTCCTGGGGTACCCTCACACATATTATTGCGTCATTTAGTGGATATTTTCACAAAAAAGTGAAATTTTCAAAAATCCAGGAAATTGTCTAAAAACGACTAAATATCAAGGACTCATTGTGCGAATCGCTCTGGAACTATAATCGGAATGCTCACTGACATTTCCCCTATCTGAAAGTCTGATAAACGCCGGAAAAATGACTAAGTCCAAGAAAATTTTTTTTCAACTTTTTTCAATTTTACCCGCGTGGGATATATATTCTATCCACACACATTTGGAACTCTCCTGGGGTACCCTCACACATATTATTCCCTCATTTAGTGGATATATTCACAAAAAAGTGAAATTTTCAAAAATTCAGAAAATTGCCTGAAATCGACAAAATATCAAGGACTCATCCGACGAATCGCTCTGGATCTGAAATCAGAACGCTTACTGACATTTCCGCTAACTGAAAGTCTGATAAACGCCGGAAAAATGACTAAATCCCACCCAAAAAAAATTTTTCAACTTTTTTCAATTTTACCCGCGTGGGATATATATTCTACCCACACACATTTGGAACTCTCCTGGGGTACCCTCACACATATTATTCCCTCATTTAGTGGATATTTTCACAAAAAAGTGAAATTTTCAAAAATTCAGAAAATTGCCAGAAAACGACAAAATATCAAGGACCCACACGGCGAATCGCTCTGGAACTGAAATCGGAACGCTCACTGACATTTCCCCTATCTGAAAGTCTGATAACCGCCGGAAAAATGACCAAGTCCAAAAAAAAATTTTTTTCAACTTTTTTCAATTTTACCCTGGAGGGATATATATTCTACCCACACACATTTGGAACTCTCCTGGGGTACCCTCACACATATTATTCCCTCATTTAGTGGATATTTTCACAAAAAAAGTGACATTTTCAAAAATTCACAAAATTGCCTGAAAACGACGAAATATCAAGGACTCATTTGACGCATCGCTTTGGAACTGAAATCGGAACGCTCACTGACATTTCCCCTATCTGAAAGACTGATAAACGCCGGAAAAATGACTAAATCCAAAAAAAAATATTTTCAACTTTTTTCAATTTTACCCCCGTAGGATATATATTCTACCCACACACATTTGGAACTCTCCTGGGGTACCCTCACACATATTATTCCCTCATTTAGTGGATATTTTCACAAAAAAGTGACATTTTCAAAAATCCAGAAAATTGGCTGAAAACGACTAAATATCAAGGACTCATTGGGCGAATCGCTCTGGAACTGAAATCTGCATGCTCACTGACATTTCCCCTATCTGAAAGTCTGATAAACGCCGGAAAAATGACTAAATCCCACCCAAAAAAATTTTTTCAACTTTTTTCAATTTTACCCCCGTGGGATATATATTCTACCCACACACATTTGGAACTCTCCTGTGGTACCCTCACACATATTATTCCCTCATTTAGTGGATATTTTCACAAAAAAGTGAAATTTTCAAAAATTCAGAAAATTGCCTGAAAACGACGAAATATCAAGTACTCATTGGGCGAATCGCTCTGGAACTGAAATCGGAACGCTCACTGACATTTTCCCTATCTGAACGTCTGATAAACGCCGGAAAAATGACTAAGTCCAAAAAAAATATTTTTTTTACTTTTTTCAATTTTGCACCCGTGGGATATATATTCTACCCACACACATTTGGAACTCTCCTGGGGTACCCTCACACATATTATTCCCTCATTTAGTGGATATTTTCACAAAAAAGTGAAATTTTCAAAAATCCAGAAAAATGGCTGAAAACGACTAAATATCAAGTACTCATTGGGCGAATCACTCTGGAACTGAAATTGGATCGCTCACTGACATTTCCCCTATCTGAAAGTCTGATAACCACTGGAAAAATCACTAAATCCCCAAAAAAAAATTTTTCAACTTTTTTCAATTTTACCCCCGTGGGATCTATATTCTACCCACATACATTTGGAACTCTCCTGGGGTACCCTCACACATATTATTTCATCATTTAGTGGATATTTTCACAAAAAAGTGAAATTTTCAAAAATCCAGAAAATTGTCTGAAAACGGCTAAATATCAAGGACTCATTGGGCGAATCGCTCTGGAACTGAAATCTGAACACTCACTGACATTTCCCCTATCTGAAAGTCTGATAAACGCCGGAAAAATGACTAAATCCCACCCAAAAAAATTTTTTCAACTTTTTTCAATTTTACCCCCGTGGGATATATATTCTACCCACACACATTTGGAACTTTCCTGGGGTACCCTCACACATATTATTCCCTCATTTAGTGGATATTTTCACAAAAAAGTGAAATTTTCAAAAATTCAGAAAATTGCCTGAAAACGACGAAATATCAAGGACCCATCCGGCGAATCGCTCTGGAACTGACATCGGAACGCTCACTGACATTTCCCCTATCTGAAAGTCTGATAAACACCGGAAAAATGACCAAGTCCAAAAAAAAAATTTTTCAACTTTTTTCAATTTTACCCTGGAGGGATATATATTCTACCCACACACATTTGGAACTCTCCTGGGGTACCCTCACACATATTATTCCCTCATTTAGTGGATATTTTCACAAAAAAGTAAAATTTTCAAAAATTCAGAAAATTGCATGAAAAAGACGAAATATCAAGTACTCATTGGGCGAATCGCTCTGGAACTGAAATCGGAACGCTCACTGACATTTCCCCTATCTGAACGTCTGATAAACGCCGGAAAAATGACTAAGTCCAAAAAAAATATTTTTTTTACTTTTTTCAATTTTACACCCGTGGGATATATATTCTACCCACACACATTTGGAACTCTCCTGGGGTACCCTCACACATATTATTCCCTCATTTAGTGGATATTTTCACAAAAAAGTGAAATTTTCAAAAATCCAGAAAAATGGCTGAAAACGACTAAATATCAAGTACTCAATGGGCGAATCACTCTGGAACTGAAATTGGATCGCTCACTGACATTTCCCCTATCTGAAAGTCTGATAACCACTGGAAAAATCACTAAATCCAAAAAAAAAAATTTTTCAACTTTTTTCAATTTTACCCCCGTGGGATCTATATTCTACCCACACACATTTCGAACTCTCCTGGGGTACCCTCACACATATTATGTCATCATTTAGTGGATATTTTCACAAAAAAGTGAAATTTTCAAAAATCCAGAAAATTGTCTGAAAACGGCTAAATATCAAGGACTCATTGGGCGAATCGCTCTGGAACTGAAATCTGAACACTCACTGACATTTCCCCTATCTGAAAGTCTGATAAACGCCGGAAAAATGACTAAATCCCACCCAAAAAAAATTTTTCAACTTTTTTCAATTTTACCCCCGTGGGATATATATTCTACCCACACACATTTGGAACTCTCCTGGGGTACCCTCACACATATTATTCCCTCATTTAGTGGATATTTTCACAAAAAAGTGAAATTTTCAAAAATTCAGAAAATTGCCTGAAAACGACGAAATATCAAGGACCCATCCGGCGAATCGCTCTGGAACTGACATCGGAACGCTCACTGACATTTCCCCTATCTGAAAGTCTGATAAACGCCGGAAAAATGACTAAATCCAAAAAATAAATTTTTAAACTTTTTTCAATTTTACCCTGGAGGGATATATATTCTACCCACACACATTTGGAACTCTCCTGGGGTACCCTCACACATATTATTCCCTCATTTAGTGGATATTTTCACAAAAAAAGTGACATTTTCAAAAATTCACAAAATTGCCTGAAAACGACGAAATATCAAGGACTCATTTGGCGCATCGCTTTGGAACTGAAATCGGAACGCTCACTGACATTTCCCCTATCTGAAAGACTGATAAACGCCGGAAAAATGACTAAATCCAAAAAAAAATATTTTCAACTTTTTTCAATTTTACCCCCGTAGGATATATATTCTACCCACACACATTTGGAACTCTCCTGGGGTACCCTCACACATATTATTCCCTCATTTAGTGGATATTTTCACAAAAAAGTGACATTTTCAAAAATCCAGAAAATTGGCTGAAAACGACTAAATATCAAGGACTCATTGGGCGAATCGCTCTGGAACTGAAATCTGCATGCTCACTGACATTTCCCCTATCTGAAAGTCTGATAAACGCCGGAAAAATGACTAAATCCCACCCAAAAAAATTTTTTCAACTTTTTTCAATTTTACCCCCGTGGGATATATATTCTACCCACACACATTTGGAACTCTCCTGTGGTACCCTCACACATATTATTCCCTCATTTAGTGGATATTTTCACAAAAAAGTGAAATTTTCAAAAATTCAGAAAATTGCCTGAAAACGACGAAATATCAAGTACTCATTGGGCGAATCGCTCTGGAACTGAAATCGGAACGCTCACTGACATTTTCCCTATCTGAACATCTGATAAACGCCGGAAAAATGACTAAGTCCAAAAAAAATATTTTTTTTACTTTTTTCAATTTTGCACCCGTGGGATATATATTCTACCCACACACATTTGGAACTCTCCTGGGGTACCCTCACACATATTATTCCCTCATTTAGTGGATATTTTCACAAAAAAGTGAAATTTTCAAAAATCCAGAAAAATGGCTGAAAACGACTAAATATCAAGTACTCATTGGGCGAATCACTCTGGAACTGAAATTGGATCGCTCACTGACATTTCCCCTATCTGAAAGTCTGATAACCACTGGAAAAATCACTAAATCCCCAAAAAAAAATTTTTCAACTTTTTTCAATTTTACCCCCGTGGGATCTATATTCTACCCACATACATTTGGAACTCTCCTGGGGTACCCTCACACATATTATTTCATCATTTAGTGGATATTTTCACAAAAAAGTGAAATTTTCAAAAATCCAGAAAATTGTCTGAAAACGGCTAAATATCAAGGACTCATTGGGCGAATCGCTCTGGAACTGAAATCTGAACACTCACTGACATTTCCCCTATCTGAAAGTCTGATAAACGCCGGAAAAATGACTAAATCCCACCCAAAAAAATTTTTTCAACTTTTTTCAATTTTACCCCCGTGGGATATATATTCTACCCACACACATTTGGAACTTTCCTGGGGTACCCTCACACATATTATTCCCTCATTTAGTGGATATTTTCACAAAAAAGTGAAATTTTCAAAAATTCAGAAAATTGCCTGAAAACGACGAAATATCAAGGACCCATCCGGCGAATCGCTCTGGAACTGACATCGGAACGCTCACTGACATTTCCCCTATCTGAAAGTCTGATAAACACCGGAAAAATGACCAAGTCCAAAAAAAAAATTTTTCAACTTTTTTCAATTTTACCCTGGAGGGATATATATTCTACCCACACACATTTGGAACTCTCCTGGGGTACCCTCACACATATTATTCCCTCATTTAGTGGATATTTTCACAAAAAAGTAAAATTTTCAAAAATTCAGAAAATTGCATGAAAAAGACGAAATATCAAGTACTCATTGGGCGAATCGCTCTGGAACTGAAATCGGAACGCTCACTGACATTTCCCCTATCTGAACGTCTGATAAACGCCGGAAAAATGACTAAGTCCAAAAAAAATATTTTTTTTACTTTTTTCAATTTTACACCCGTGGGATATATATTCTACCCACACACATTTGGAACTCTCCTGGGGTACCCTCACACATATTATTCCCTCATTTAGTGGATATTTTCACAAAAAAGTGAAATTTTCAAAAATCCAGAAAAATGGCTGAAAACGACTAAATATCAAGTACTCAATGGGCGAATCACTCTGGAACTGAAATTGGATCGCTCACTGACATTTCCCCTATCTGAAAGTCTGATAACCACTGGAAAAATCACTAAATCCAAAAAAAAAAATTTTTCAACTTTTTTCAATTTTACCCCCGTGGGATCTATATTCTACCCACACACATTTCGAACTCTCCTGGGGTACCCTCACACATATTATTTCATCATTTAGTGGATATTTTCACAAAAAAGTGAAATTTTCAAAAATCCAGAAAATTGTCTGAAAACGGCTAAATATCAAGGACTCATTGGGCGAATCGCTCTGGAACTGAAATCTGAACACTCACTGACATTTCCCCTATCTGAAAGTCTGATAAACGCCGGAAAAATGACTAAATCCCACCGAAAAAAAATTTTTCAACTTTTTTCAATTTTACCCCCGTGGGATATATATTCTACCCACACACATTTGGAACTCTCCTGGGGTACCCTCACACATATTATTCCCTCATTTAGTGGATATTTTCACAAAAAAGTGAAATTTTCAAAAATTCAGAAAATTGCCTGAAAACGACGAAATATCAAGGACCCATCCGGCGAATCGCTCTGGAACTGACATCGGAACGCTCACTGACATTTCCCCTATCTGAAAGTCTGATAAACGCCGGAAAAATGACCAAGTCCAAAAAAAAATTTTTTTCAACTTTTTTCAATTTTACCCTGGAGGGATATATATTCTACCCACACACATTTGGAACTCTCCTGGGGTACCCTCACACATATTATTCCCTCATTTAGTGGATATTTTCACAAAAAAAGTGACATTTTCAAAAATTCACAAAATTGCCTGAAAACGACGAAATATCAAGGACTCATTTGGCGCATCGCTTTGGAACTGAAATCGGAACGCTCACTGACATTTCCCCTATCTGAAAGTCTGATAAACGCCGGAAAAATGACTAAATCCAAAAAAAAATGTTTTCAACTTTTTTCAATTTTACCCCCGTGGGATCTATATTCTACCCACACACATTTGGAACTCTCCTGGGGTACCCTCACACATATTATTTCATCATTTAGTGGATATTTTCACAAAAAAGTGACATTTTCAAAAATCCAGAAAATTGGCTGAAAACGAATAAATATCAAGGACTCATTTAGCAAATCGCTCTGGAACTGAAATCGGAACGCTCACTGACATTTCCCCTATCTGGAAGTCTGATAAACGCCAGAAAAATGACTAAATCCCCCAAAAAAATTTTTTCAACTTTTTTCAATTTTACACCCGTGGGATATATATTCTACCCACACACATTTGGAACTCTCCTGGGGTACCCTCACACATATTATTCCCTCATTTAGTGGATATTTTCACAAAAAAAGTGACATTTTCAAAAATTCACAAAATTGCCTGAAAACGACGAAATATCAAGGACTCATTTGGCGCATCGCTTTGGAACTGAAATCGGAACGCTCACTGACATTTCCCCTATCTGAAAGTCTGATAAACGCCGGAAAAATTACTAAATACAAAAAAAATGTTTTCAACTTTTTTTAATTTTACCTCCGTGGGATATATATTCTACCCACACACATTTGGAACTCTCCTGGTGTACCCTCACACATATTATTCCCTCAGTGGATAATTTCACAAAAAAGTGAAATTTTCAAAAATCCAGAAAATTGTCTGAAAACGGCTGAATATCAAGGACTCATTGGGCGAATCGCTCTGGAACTGAAATCTGAACACTCACTGACATTTCCCCTATCT
The DNA here is from genome assembly GCF_046119375.1 of Phyllobates terribilis. NCBI lineage: Eukaryota > Metazoa > Chordata > Amphibia > Anura > Dendrobatidae > Phyllobates > Phyllobates terribilis. The sequence goes on along the minus strand of NW_027362781.1, from coordinate 9,340,858 downwards.
GAAAGTCTGATAAACGCCGGAAAAATGACTAAGTAGAAAAAAAAAAAATTTTCAACTTTTTTCAATTTTAACCCTGTGGGATATATATTCTACCCACACACATTTGGAACTCTCCTGGGGTACCCTCACACATATTATTCCCTCATTTAGTGGATATTTTCACAAAAAAGTGAAATTTTCAAAAATCCAGAAAAATGCCTGAAAACGACTAAATATCAAGGACTCATTGGGCGAATCTCTCTGGAACTTAAATCGGAACGCTCACTGACATTTCCCCTATCTGAAAGTCTGATAAACGCCGGAAAAATGACTAAATACAAAAAAAAATGTTTTCAACTTTTTTTAATTTTACCTCCGTGGGATTTATATTCTACCCACACACATTTGGAACTCTCCTGGGGTACCCTCACACATATTATTCCCTCAGTGGATAATTTCACAAAAAAGTGAAATTTTCAAAAATCCAGAAAATTGTCTGAAAACGACTAAATATCAAGGACTTTTTTGGCGAATCGCTCTGGAACTGAAATCGGAACGCTCACTGACATTTCCCCCATCTGAAAATCTGATAAACGCCGGAAAAATTACTAAGTTCAAAAAAAAAAATTTTTCAACTTTTTTCAATTTTAACCCTGTGGGATATATATTCTACCCACACACATTTGGAACTCTCCTGGTGTACCCTCACACATTTTATTCCCTCATTTAGTGGATATTTTCACAAAAAAGTGAAATTTTCAAAAATCCTGAAAATTGGCTGAAAACAACTAAATATCAAGGACTCATTGGGCGAATCGCTCTGGAACTGAAATCGGAACGCTCACTGACATTTCCGCTACCTGAAAGTCTGATAAACGCCGGGAAAATGACTAAGTCCAAAAAAAAATTTTTTTCAACTTTTTTCAATTTTACCACCGTGGGATATATATTCTACCCTCACACATTTGGAACTCTCCTGGGGTACCCTCACACATATTATTCCCTCATTTAGTGGATATTTTCACAAAAAAGTGAAATTTTCAAAAATCCAGAAAATTGGCTGAAAACAAATAAATATCAAGGACTCATTTAGCGAATCGCTTTGGAACTGAAATCGGAACGCTCACTGACATTTCCCCTATCTGGAAGTCTGATAAACGCCAGAAAAATGACTAAATCCCCCCCAAAAAAATTTTTGAAACTTTTTTCAATTTTACCCCCGTGGGATATGTTTTCTACCCACACAGATTTGGAACTCTCCTGGGGTACCCTCACACATATTATTCCCTCATTTAGTGGATATTTTCACAAAAAAGTGAAATTTTCAAAAATCCAGAAAATTGGCTGAAAACGAATAAATATCAAGGACTCATTGGGCGAATCGCTCTGGAACTGAAATCGGAACGCTCACTGACATTTCCCCTATCTGAAAGTCTGATAAATGCCGGAAAAATGACTAAATCCCCCCCAAAAAATTTTTCAACTTTTTTCAATTTTAACCCCGGTGGGACATATATTCTACCCACACACATTTGTAACTTTCCTGGGGTACCCTCACACATATTATTCCCTCATTTAGTGGATATTTTCACAAAAAAGTGAAATTTTCAAAAATTCTGAAAATTGGCTGAAAACAACTAAAAATCAAGGACTAATTGGGCGAATCGCTCTGGAACTGAAATCGGAACGCTCACTGACATTTCCCCTATCTGAAAGTCTGATAAATGCCGGAAAAAATGACTAAATCCCCCAAAAAAATGTTTTTAACTTTTTTCAATTTTACCCCCGTGGGATATATATTCTACCCACACACATTTGGAACACTCCTGGGGTACCCTCACACATATTATTCCCTCATTTAGTGGATATTTTCACAAAAAAGTGAAATTTTCAAAAATGCTGAAAATTGGCTGAAAACAACTAAATATCAAGGACTCATTGGGCGAATCGCTCTGGAACTGAAATCGGAACGCTCACTGACATTTCCCCTATCTGAAAGTCTGATAAACGCCAGAAAAATGACTAAATCGCCCCAAAAAATTTTTTCAACTTTTTTCAATTTTACCACCGTGGGATATATATTCTACCCACACACATTTGGAACTCTCCTGGGGTACCCTCATACATATTATTCTCTCATTTAGTGGATATTTTCACAAAAAAGTGAAATTTTCAAAAATCCAGAAAATTGGCTGAAAACGAATAAATATCAAGGACTCATTGGGCGAATCGCTCTGGAACTGAAATCGGAACGCTCACTGACATTTCCCCTATCTGAAAGTCTGATAAATGCCGGAAAAATGACTAAATCCCCCCAAAAAATTTTTCAACTTTTTTCAATTTTAACCCCGATGATATATATATTCTACCCACACACATTTGGAACTCTCCTGGGGTACCCTCACACATATTATTCCCTCATTTAGTGGATATTTTCACAAAAAAGGGAAATTTTCAAAAATCCAGAAAATTGGCCGAAAACGACTAAATATCAAGGACTCATTGGGCGAATCGCTCTGGAACTGGAATCGGAACGCTCACTGACATTTCCCCTATCTGAAAGTCTGATAAATGCCGGAAAAATGACTAAATCCCCCCCCAAAAAATTTTCAACTTTTTTCAATTTTAACCCCGGTGGGATATATATTCTACCCACACACATTTGTAACTCTCCTGGGGTACCCTCACGCATATTATTCCCTCATTTAGTGGATATTTTCACAAAAAAGTGAAATTTTCAAAAATCCAGAAAATTGGCTGAAAACGACTAAATATCATGGACTCATTGGGCGAATCGCGATGGAACTGAAATCGGAACGCTCACTGACATTTCCCCTATCTGAAAGTCTGATAAAGGCCGGAAAAATGACTAAATCCCCCCCAAAAATTTTTACAACTTTTTTCAATTTTAACCCCGGTGGGACATATATTCTACCCACACAAATTTGTAACTCTCCTGGGGTACCCTCACACATATTATTCCCTCATTTAGTGGATATTTTCACAAAAAAGTGTAATTTTCAAAAATTCTGAAAATTGGCTGAAAACAACTAAAAATCAAGGACTAATTGGGCGAATCGCTCTGGAACTGAAATCGGAACGCTCACTGACATTTCCCCTATCTGAAAGTCTGATAAATGCCGGAAAAAATGACAAAATCCCCAAAAAAAATGTTTTCAACTTTTTTCAATTTTACCCCCGTGGGATATGTATTCTACCCACACACATTTGGAACTCTCCTGGGGTACCCTCACACATATTATTCCCTCATTTAGAGGATATTTTCACAAAAAAGTGAAATTTTCAAAAATGCTGAAAATTGGCTGAAAACAACTAAATATCAAGGACTCATTGGGCGAATCGCTCTGGAACTGAAATCGGAACGCTCACTGACATTTCCCCTATCTGAAAGTCTGATAAATGCCGGAAAAATGACTAAATCCCCCCCAAAAATTTTTCAACTTTTTTCAATTTTAACCCCGATGATATATATATTCTTCCCACACACATTTGTAACTTTCCTGGGGTACCCTCACACATATTATTCCCTCATTTAGTGGATATTTTCACAAAAAAGTGAAATTTTCAAAAATGCTGAAAATTGGCTGAAAACAACTAAATATCAAGGACTCATTGGGCGAATCGCTCTGGAACTGAAATCGGAACGCTCACTGACATTTCCGCTATCTGAAAGTCTGATAAATGCCGGAAAAATGACTAAGTCCAAAAAAAATTTTTTTTCAACTTTTTTCAATTTTACCACCATGGGATATATATTCTACCCACACACATTTGGAACTCTCCTGGGGTACCCTCACACATATTATTCCCTCATTTAGTGGATATTTTCACAAAAAAGGGAAATTTTCAAAAATCCAGAAAATTGGCCGAAAACGACTAAATATCAAGGACTCATTGGGCGAATCGCTCTGGAACTGAAATCGGAACGCTCACTGACATTTCCCCTATCTGAAAGTCTGATAAATGCCGGAAAAATGACTAAATCCCCCCCCAAAAAATTTTCAACTTTTTTCAATTTTAACCCCGGTGGGATATATATTCTACCCACACACATTTGTAACTCTCCTGGGGTACCCTCACGCATATTATTCCCTCATTTAGTGGATATTTTCACAAAAAAGTGAAATTTTCAAAAATCCAGAAAATTGGCTGAAAACGACTAAATATCATGGACTCATTGGGCGAATCGCTCTGGAACTGAAATCGGAACGCTCACTGACATTTCCCCTATCTGAAAATCCGATAAATGCCGGAAAAATGACTAAATCCCCCCCAAAAATTTTTTAAACTTTTTTCAATTTTAACCCCGGTGGGACATATATTCTACCCACACACATTTGTACCTCTCCTGGGGTACCCTCACACATATTATTCCCTCATTTAGTGGATATTTTCACAAAAAAGTGTAATTTTCAAAAATTCTGAAAATTGGCTGAAAACAACTAAAAATCAAGGACTAATTGGGCGAATCGCTCTGGAACTGAAATCGGAACGCTCACTGACATTTCCCCTATCTGAAAGTCTGATAAATGCCGGAAAAAATGACTAAATCCCCAAAAAAAATGTTTTCAACTTTTTTCAATTTTACCCCCGTGGGATATATATTCTACCCACACACATTTGGAACACTCCTGGGGTACCCTCACACATATTATTCCCTCATTTAGTGGATATTTTCACAAAAAAGTGAAATTTTCAAAAATCCAGAAAATTGGCTGAAAACAAATAAATATCAAGGACTCATTTAGCGAATCGCTCTGGAACTGAAATCGGAACGCTCACTGACATTTCCCCTATCTGGAAGTCTGATAAACGCCAGAAAAATGACTAAATCCCCCCCAAAAAAATTTTTGAAACTTTTTTCAATTTTACCCCCGTGGGATATGTTTTCTACCCACACAGATTTGGAACTCTCCTGGGGTACCCTCACACATATTATTCCCTCATTTAGTGGATATTTTCACAAAAAAGTGAAATTTTCAAAAATCCAGAAAATTGGCTGAAAACGAATAAATATCAAGGACTCATTGGGCGAATCGCTCTGGAACTGAAATCGGAACGCTCACTGACATTTCCCCTATCTGAAAGTCTGATAAATGCCGGAAAAATGACTAAATCCCCCCAAAAAAATTTTTCAACTTTTTTCAATTTTAACCCCGGTGGGACATATATTCTACCCACACACATTTGTAACTTTCCTGGGGTACCCTCACACATATTATTCCCTCATTTAGTGGATATTTTCACAAAAAAGTGAAATTTTCAAAAATTCTGAAAATTGGCTGAAAACAACTAAAAATCAAGGACTAATTGGGCGAATCGCTCTGGAACTGAAATCGGAACGCTCACTGACATTTCCCCTATCTGAAAGTCTGATAAATGCCGGAAAAAATGACTAAATCCCCCAAAAAAATGTTTTTAACTTTTTTCAATTTTACCCCCGTGGGATATATATTCTACCCACACACATTTGGAACACTCCTGGGGTACCCTCACACATATTATTCCCTCATTTAGTGGATATTTTCACAAAAAAGTGAAATTTTCAAAAATGCTGAAAATTGGCTGAAAACAACTAAATATCAAGGACTCATTGGGCGAATCGCTCTGGAACTGAAATCGGAACGCTCACTGACATTTCCCCTATCTGAAAGTCTGATAAACGCCAGAAAAATGACTAAATCGCCATAAAAAATTTTTTCAACTTTTTTCAATTTTACCACCGTGGGATATATATTCTACCCACACACATTTGGAACTCTCCTGGGGTACCCTCACGCATATTATTCCCTCATTTAGTGGATATTTTCACAAAAAAGTGAAATTTTCAAAAATCCAGAAAATTGGCTGAAAACGACTAAATATCAAGGACTCATTGGGCGAATCGCTCTGGAACTGAAATCGGAACGCTCACTGACATTTCCCCTATCTGAAAGTCTGATAAACGCCGGAAAAAATGACTAAATCCAAAAAAAAAAATGTTTTCAACTTTTTTCAATTTTACCCCCGTGGGATATATTTTCTACCCACACACATTTGGAACACTCCTGGGGTACCCTCACACATATTATTCCCTCATTTAGTGGATATTTTCACAAAAAAGTGTAATTTTCAAAAATGCTGAAAATTGGCTGAAAACAACTAAATATCAAGGACTCATTGGGCGAATCGCTCTGGAACTGAAATCGGAACGCTCACTGACATTTCCCCTATCTGAAAGTCTGATAAACGCCAGAAAAATGACTAAATCCCCCCCAAAAATTTTTTCAACTTTTTTCAATTTTACCCCCGTGGGATATGTATTCTACCCACACACATTTGGAACTCTCCTGGGGTACCCTCACACATATTATTCCCTCATTTAGAGGATATTTTCACAAAAAAGTGAAATTTTCAAAAATGCTGAAAATTGGCTGAAAACAACTAAATATCAAGGACTCATTGGGAGAATCGCTCTGGAACTGAAATCGGAACGCTCACTGACATTTCCCCTATCTGAAAGTCTGATAAATGCCGGAAAAATGACTAAATCCCCCCAAAAAATTTTTCAACTTTTTTCAATTTTAACCCCGATGATATATATATTCTACCCACACACATTTGGAACTCTCCTGGGGTACCCTCACACATATTATTCCCTCATTTAGTGGATATTTTCACAAAAAAGGGAAATTTTCAAAAATCCAGAAAATTGGCCGAAAACGACTAAATATCAAGGACTCATTGGGCGAATCGCTCTGGAACTGGAATCGGAACGCTCACTGACATTTCCCCTATCTGAAAGTCTGATAAATGCCGGAAAAATGACTAAATCCCCCCCCAAAAAATTTTCAACTTTTTTCAATTTTAACCCCGGTGGGATATATATTCTACCCACACACATTTGTAACTCTCCTGGGGTACCCTCACGCATATTATTCCCTCATTTAGTGGATATTTTCACAAAAAAGTGAAATTTTCAAAAATCCAGAAAATTGGCTGAAAACGACTAAATATCATGGACTCATTGGGCGAATCGCGATGGAACTGAAATCGGAACGCTCACTGACATTTCCCCTATCTGAAAGTCTGATAAAGGCCGGAAAAATGACTAAATCCCCCCCAAAAATTTTTACAACTTTTTTCAATTTTAACCCCGGTGGGACATATATTCTACCCACACAAATTTGTAACTCTCCTGGGGTACCCTCACACATATTATTCCCTCATTTAGTGGATATTTTCACAAAAAAGTGTAATTTTCAAAAATTCTGAAAATTGGCTGAAAACAACTAAAAATCAAGGACTAATTGGGCGAATCGCTCTGGAACTGAAATCGGAACGCTCACTGACATTTCCCCTATCTGAAAGTCTGATAAATGCCGGAAAAAATGACTAAATCCCCAAAAAAAATGTTTTCAACTTTTTTCAATTTTACCCCCGTGGGATATGTATTCTACCCACACACATTTGGAACTCTCCTGGGGTACCCTCACACATATTATTCCCTCATTTAGAGGATATTTTCACAAAAAAGTGAAATTTTCAAAAATGCTGAAAATTGGCTGAAAACAACTAAATATCAAGGACTCATTGGGCGAATCGCTCTGGAACTGAAATCGGAACGCTCACTGACATTTCCCCTATCTGAAAGTCTGATAAATGCCGGAAAAATGACTAAATCCCCCCCCAAAATTTTTCAACTTTTTTCAGTTTTAACCCCGATGATATATATATTCTACCCACACACATTTGTAACTTTCCTGGGGTACCCTCACACATATTATTCCCTCATTTAGTGGATATTTTCACAAAAAAGTGAAATTTTCAAAAATGCTGAAAATTGGCTGAAAACAACTAAATATCAAGGACTCATTGGGCGAATCGCTCTGGAACTGAAATCGGAACGCTCACTGACATTTCCGCTATCTGAAAGTCTGATAAATGCCGGAAAAATGACTAAGTCCAAAAAAAATTTTTTTTCAACTTTTTTCAATTTTACCACCATGGGATATATATTCTACCCACACACATTTGGAACTCTCCTGGGGTACCCTCACACATATTATTCCCTCATTTAGTGGATATTTTCACAAAAAAGGGAAATTTTCAAAAATCCAGAAAATTGGCCGAAAACGACTAAATATCAAGGACTCATTGGGCGAATCGCTCTGGAACTGAAATCGGAACGCTCACTGACATTTCCCCTATCTGAAAGTCTGATAAATGCCGGAAAAATGACTAAATCCCCCCCCAAAAAATTTTCAACTTTTTTCAATTTTAACCCCGGTGGGATATATATTCTACCCACACACATTTGTAACTCTCCTGGGGTACCCTCACGCATATTATTCCCTCATTTAGTGGATATTTTCACAAAAAAGTGAAATTTTCAAAAATCCAGAAAATTGGCTGAAAACGACTAAATATCATGGACTCATTGGGCGAATCGCTCTGGAACTGAAATCGGAACGCTCACTGACATTTCCCCTATCTGAAAATCTGATAAATGCCGGAAAAATGACTAAATCCCCCCCAAAAATTTTTTAAACTTTTTTCAATTTTAACCCCGGTGGGACATATATTCTACCCACACACATTTGTACCTCTCCTGGGGTACCCTCACACATATTATTCCCTCATTTAGTGGATATTTTCACAAAAAAGTGTAATTTTCAAAAATTCTGAAAATTGGCTGAAAACAACTAAAAATCAAGGACTAATTGGGCGAATCGCTCTGGAACTGAAATCGGAACGCTCACTGACATTTCCCCTATCTGAAAGTCTGATAAATGCCGGAAAAAATGACTAAATCCCCAAAAAAAATGTTTTCAACTTTTTTCAATTTTACCCCCGTGGGATATATATTCTACCCACACACATTTGGAACACTCCTGGGGTACCCTCACACATATTATTCCCTCATTTAGTGGATATTTTCACAAAAAAGTGAAATTTTCAAAAATGCTGAAAATTGGCTGAAAACAACTAAATATCAAGGACTCATTGGGCGAATCGCTCTGGAACTGAAATCGGAATGCTCACTGACATTTCCCCTATCTGAAAGTCTGATAAACGCCAGAAAAATGACTAAATTCCCCCCAAAAATTTTTTCAACTTTTTTCAATTTTACCCTCGTGGGATATGTATTCTACCCACACACATTTGGAACTCTCCTGGGGTACCCTCACACATATTATTCCCTCATTTAGTGGATATTTTCACAAAAAAGTGAAATTTTCAAAAATCCAGAAAATTGGCTGAAAACGACTAAATATCAAGAACTCATTGGGCGAATCGCTCTGGAACTGAAATCGGAACGCTCACTGACATTTCCCCTATCTGAAAGTCTGATAAACGCCAGAAAAATGACTAAATTCCCCCAAAAAATGTTTTCAACTTTTTTCAATTTTACCCCTGTGGGATATGTATTCTACCCACACACATTTGGAACTCTCCTGGGGTACCCTCACACATATTATTCCCTCATTTAGTGGATATTTTCACAAAAAAGTGAAATTTTCAAAAATTCTGAAAATTGACTGAAAACAACTAAAAATCAAGGACTAATTGGGCGAATCACTCTGGAACTGAAATCGGAACGCTCACTGACATTTCCGCTATCTGAAAGTCTGATAAACGTCGGAAAAATGACTAAGTCCAAAAAAAAAAATTTTTTCAACTTTTTTCAATTTTACCACCGTTGGATATATATTCTACCCACACACATTTGGAACTCTCCTGGGGTACCCTCACACATATTATTCCCTCATTTAGTGGATATTTTCACAAAAAAGTGAAATTTTCAAAAATCCAGAAAATTTTCTGAAAACGATGAAATATCAAGGACTCATTGGGTGAATCGCTCGGGAACTGAAATCGGAACACTCACTGACATTTCCCCTATCTGAAAGTCTGATAAACGCCGGAAAAAATGACTAAATCCAAAAAAAAAATGTTTTCAACTTTTTTCAATTTTACCCCCGTGGGATATATTTTCTACCCACACACATTTGGAACACTCCTGGGGTACCCTCACACATATTATTCCCTCATTTAGTGGATATTTTCACAAAAAAGTGAAATTTTCAAAAATGCTGAAAATTGGCTGAAAACAACTAAATATCAAGGACTCATTGGGCGAATCGCTCTGGAACTGAAATCGGAACGCTCACTGACATTTCCCCTATCTGAAAGTCTGATAAATGCAGGAAAAATGACTAAATCACCCCAAAAAAATTTTTCAACTTTTTTCAATTTTAACCCCGGTGGGATATATATTCTACCCACACACATTTGGAACTCTACTGGGGTACCCTCACACATATTATTCCCTCATTTAGTGGATATTTTCACAAAAAAGTTAAATTTGAAAAATCCAGAAAATTGGCTGAAAACGACTAAATATCAAGGACTCATTGGGCGAATCGCTCTGGAACTGAAATCGGAATGCTCACTGACATTTCCCCTATCTGAAAGTCTGATAAAGGCCGGAAAAATGACTAAATCCCCCCCAAAAAAATTTTTCAACTTTTTTCAATTTTCCCGTTGTGTGATTTATATTCTTCCCACACACATTTGGTACTCTCATGGGGTACCCTCACATATATTATTCCCTCATTTAGTGGATATTTTCACAAAAAAGTGAAATTTTCAAAAATTCAGAAAATTGCCTGAAAACGACGAAATATCAAGGACTCATTGGGCGAATCGCTCTGGAACTGAAATCGGAACGCTCACTGACATTTCCCCTATCTGAAAGTCTGATAAACACCGGAAAAATGGCTAAATCCCCCCCAAAAAAATTTTCAACTTTTTTCAATTTTACACCTGTGGGATCTATATTCTACCCACACACATTTGGAACTCTCCTGGGGTACCCTCACAGATATTATTCCCTCATTTAGTGGATATTTTCACAAAAAAGTGAAATTTTTAAAAATCCAGAAAATTGGCTGAAAACGACGAAATATCAAGGACTCATTGGGTGAATCGCTCTGGAACTGAAATCGGAACGCTCACTGACATTTTCCCTATCTGAAAGTCTGATAAACGCCGGAAAAATGACTAAATCCCCCCCAAAAAATTTTCAACTTTTTTCAATTTTACACCCGTGGGATCTATATTCTACCCACACACATTTGGAACTCTCCTGGGGTACCCTAACACATATTATTCCCTCATTTAGTGGATATTTTCACAAAAAAGTGAACTTTTTAAAAATCCAGAAAATTGGCTGAAAACGACGAAATATCAAGGACTCATTGGGCGAATCGCTCTGGAACTGAAATCGGAACGCTCACTGACATTTCCCCTATCTGAAAGTCTGATAAATGCAGGAAAAATGACTAAATCACCCCAAAAAATTTTTTCAACTTTTTTCAATTTTAACCCCGGTGGGATATATATTCTACCCACACACATTTGGAACTCTCCTGGGGTACCCTCACACATATTATTCCCTCATTTAGTGGATATTTTCACAAAAATGTGAAATTTTCAAAAATGCTGAAAATTGGCTGAAAACAATTAAATATCAAGGACTCATTGGGCGAATCGCTCTGGAACTGAAATCAGAACGCTCACTGACATTTCCCCTATCTGAAAGTCTGATAAATGCAGGAAAAATGACTAAATCACCCCAAAAAATTTTTTCAACTTTTTTCAATTTTAACCCCGGTGGGATATATATTCTACCCACACACATTTGGAACTCTCCTGGGGTTCCCTCACACATATTATTCCCTCATTTAGTGGATATTTTCACAAAAAAGTGAAATTTTCAAAAATTCTGAAAATTAGATCAAAACGACTAAATATCAAGGACTCATTGGGCGAATCGCTCTGGAACTGAAATCGGAATGCTCACTGACATTTCCCCTATCTGAAAGTCTGATAAACGCCGGAAAAATGACTAAGTCCCAAAAAAATTTTTTTTTAACTTTTTTCAATTTTACCCCCGTGGGATATATATTCTACCCACACACATTTGGAACTCTCCTGGGGTACCCTCACACATATTATTCCCTCATTTAGTGGATATTTTCACAAAAAAGTGAAATTTTCAAAAATTCTGAAAATTGGATCAAAACGACTAAATATCAAGGACTCATTGGGCGAATCGCTCTGGAACTGAAATCGGAATGCTCACTGACATTTCCCCTATCTGAAAGTCTGATAAACGCCGGAAAAATGACTAAGTCCCAAAAAAATTTTTTTTTAACTTTTTTCAATTTTACCCCCGTGGGATATATATTCTACCCACACACATTTGGAACTCTCCTGGGGTACCCTCACACATATTATTCCCTCATTTAGTGGATATTTTCACAAAAAAGTGAAATTTTCAAAAATGCTGAAAATTGGCTGAAAACAACTAAATATCAAGGACTCATTGGGCGAATCGCTCTGGAACTGAAATCGGAACGCTCACTGACATTTCCCCTATCTGAAAGTCTGATAAACGCCAGAAAAATGACTAAATCCCCCCCAAAAATTTTTTCAACTTTTTTCAATTTTACCCCCGTGGGATATATATTCTACCCACACACATTTGGAACTCTACTGGGGTACCCTCACACATATTATTCCCTCATTTAGTGGATATTTTCACAAAAAAGTTAAATTTTCAAAAATCCAGAAAATTGGCTGAAAACGACTAAATATCAAGGACTCATTGGGCGAATCGCTCTGGAAATGAAATCGGAATGCTCACTGACATTTCCCCTATCTGAAAGTCTGATAAAGGCCGGAAAGATGACTAAGTCCTAAAAATTTTTTTTTTTAACTTTTTTCAATTTTACCCCCGTGGGATATATTCTACCGACACACATTTTGAACTCTCCTGGGGTGCCCTCACACATATTATTCCCTCATTTAGTGGATATTTTCACAAAAAAGTGAAATTTTCAAAAATTCTGAAAATTGGTTCAAAACGACTAAATATCAAGGACTCATTGGGCGAATCGCTCTGGAACTGAAATCGGAATGCTCACTGACATTTCCCCTATCTGAAAGTCTGATAAAGGCCGGAAAAATGACTAAATCCCCCCCAAAAAAATTTTTCAACTTTTTTCAATTTTCCCGTTGTGTGATTTATATTCTTCCCACACACATTTGGTACTCTCATGGGGTACCCTCACATATATTATTCCCTCATTTAGTGGATATTTTCACAAAAAAGTGAAATTTTCAAAAATTCAGAAAATTGCCTGAAAACGACGGAATATCAAGGACTCATTGGGCGAATCGCTCTGGAACTGAAATCGGAACGCTCACTGACATTTCCCCTATCTGAAAGTCTGATAAACGCCGGAAAAATGACTAAGTCCAAAAAAAATTTTTTTTTAACTTTTTTCAATTTTACCCCCGTGGGATATATATTCTGCCCACACACATTTTTAACTCTCCTGGGGTACCCTCACACATATTATTCCCTCATTTAGTGGATATTTTCACAAATAAGTGAAATTTTCAAAAATCCAGAAAATTGGCAGATTTCGACGAAATATCAAGGACTCATTGGGCGAATCGCTCTGGAACTGAAATCGGAACGCTCACTGACATTTCCCCTATCTGAAAGTCTGATAAACACCGGAAAAATGGCTAAATCCCCCCCAAAAAAATTTTCAACTTTTTTCAATTTTACACCTGTGGGATCTATATTCTACCCACACACATTTGGAACTCTCCTGGGGTACCCTCACAGATATTATTCCCTCATTTAGTGGATATTTTCACAAAAAAGTGAAATTTTTAAAAATCCAGAAAATTGGCTGAAAACGACGAAATATCAAGGACTCATTGGGTGAATCGCTCTGGAACTGAAATCGGAACGCTCACTGACATTTTCCCTATCTGAAAGTCTGATAAACGCCGGAAAAATGACTAAATCCCCCCCAAAAAATTTTCAACTTTTTTCAATTTTACACCCGTGGGATCTATATTCTACCCACACACATTTGGAACTCTCCTGGGGTACCCTAACACATATTATTCCCTCATTTAGTGGATATTTTCACAAAAAAGTGAACTTTTTAAAAATCCAGAAAATTGGCTGAAAACGACGAAATATCAAGGACTCATTGGGCGAATCGCTCTGGAACTGAAATCGGAACGCTCACTGACATTTCCCCTATCTGAAAGTCTGATAAATGCAGGAAAAATGACTAAATCACCCCAAAAAATTTTTTCAACTTTTTTCAATTTTAACCCCGGTGGGATATATATTCTACCCACACACATTTGGAACTCTCCTGGGGTACCCTCACACATATTATTCCCTCATTTAGTGGATATTTTCACAAAAATGTGAAATTTTCAAAAATGCTGAAAATTGGCTGAAAACAATTAAATATCAAGGACTCATTGGGCGAATCGCTCTGGAACTGAAATCAGAACGCTCACTGACATTTCCCCTATCTGAAAGTCTGATAAATGCAGGAAAAATGACTAAATCACCCCAAAAAATTTTTTCAACTTTTTTCAATTTTAACCCCGGTGGGATATATATTCTACCCACACACATTTGGAACACTCCTGGGGTTCCCTCACACATATTATTCCCTCATTTAGTGGATATTTTCACAAAAAAGTGAAATTTTCAAAAATTCTGAAAATTGGATCAAAACGACTAAATATCAAGGACTCATTGGGCGAATCGCTCTGGAACTGAAATCGGAATGCTCACTGACATTTCCCCTATCTGAAAGTCTGATAAACGCCGGAAAAATGACTAAGTCCCAAAAAAATTTTTTTTTAACTTTTTTCAATTTTACCCCCGTGGGATATATATTCTACCCACACACATTTGGAACTCTCCTGGGGTACCCTCACACATATTATTCCCTCATTTAGTGGATATTTTCACAAAAAAGTGAAATTTTCAAAAATTCTGAAAATTGGATCAAAACGACTAAATATCAAGGACTCATTGGGCGAATCGCTCTGGAACTGAAATCGGAATGCTCACTGACATTTCCCCTATCTGAAAGTCTGATAAACGCCAGAAAAATGACTAAATCCCCCCCAAAAATTTTTTCAACTTTTTTCAATTTTACCCCCGTGGGATATGTATTCTACCCACACACATTTGGAACTCTCCTGGGGTACCCTCACACATATTATTCCCTCATTTAGTGGATATTTTCACAAAAAAGTGAAATTTTCAAAAATGCTGAAAATTGGCTGAAAACAACTAAATATCAAGGACTCATTGGGCGAATCGCTCTGGAACTGAAATCGGAACGCTCACTGACATTTCCGCTATCTGAAAGTCTGATAAACGCCGGAAAAATGACTAAGTCCAAAAAAATTTTTTTTTCAACTTTTTTCAATTTTACCACCATGGGATATATATTCTACCCACACACATTTGGAACTCTCCTGGGGTACCCTCACACATATTATTCCCTCATTTAGTGGATATTTTCACAAAAAAGGGAAATTTTCAAAAATCCAGAAAATTGGCCGAAAACGACTAAATATCAAGGACTCATTGGGCGAATCGCTCTGGAACTGAAATCGGAACGCTCACTGACATTTCCCCTATCTGAAAGTCTGATAAATGCAGGAAAAATGACTAAATCACCCCAAAAAAATTTTTCAACTTTTTTCAATTTTAACCCCGGTGGGATATATATTCTACCCACACACATTTGGAACTCTACTGGGGTACCCTCACACATATTATTCCCTCATTTAGTGGATATTTTCACAAAAAAGTTAAATTTTCAAAAATCCAGAAAATTGGCTGAAAACGACTAAATATCAAGGACTCATTGGGCGAATCGCTCTGGAAATGAAATCGGAATGCTCACTGACATTTCCCCTATCTGAAAGTCTGATAAAGGCCGGAAAAATGACTAAGTCCTAAAAAATTTTTTTTTTAACTTTTTTCAATTTTACCCCCGTGGGATATATTCTACCGACACACATTTTGAACTCTCCTGGGGTGCCCTCACACATATTATTCCCTCATTTAGTGGATATTTTCACAAAAAAGTGAAATTTTCAAAAATTCTGAAAATTGGTTCAAAACGACTAAATATCAAGGACTCATTGGGCGAATCGCTCTGGAACTGAAATCGGAATGCTCACTGACATTTCCCCTATCTGAAAGTCTGATAAAGGCCGGAAAAATGACTAAATCCCCCCCAAAAAAATTTTTCAACTTTTTTCAATTTTCCCGTTGTGTGATTTATATTCTTCCCACACACATTTGGTACTCTCATGGGGTACCCTCACATATATTATTCCCTCATTTAGTGGATATTTTCACAAAAAAGTGAAATTTTCAAAAATTCAGAAAATTGCCTGAAAACGACGAAATATCAAGGACTCATTGGGCGAATCGCTCTGGAACTGAAATCGGAACGCTCACTGACATTTCCCCTATCTGAAAGTCTGATAAACGCCGGAAAAATGACTAAGTCCAAAAAAAATTTTTTTTTAACTTTTTTCAATTTTACCCCCGTGGGATATATATTCTGCCCACACACATTTTTAACTCTCCTGGGGTACCCTCACACATATTATTCCCTCATTTAGTGGATATTTTCACAAATAAGTGAAATTTTCAAAAATCCAGAAAATTGGCAGATTTCGACTAAATATCAAGGACTCATTGGGCGAATCGCTCTGGAACTGAAATCGGAACGCTCACTGACATTTCCCCTATCTGAAAGTCTGATAAACACCGGAAAAATGGCTAAATCCCCCCCAAAAAAATTTTCAACTTTTTTCAATTTTACACCTGTGGGATCTATATTCTACCCACACACATTTGGAACTCTCCTGGGGTACCCTCACAGATATTATTCCCTCATTTAGTGGATATTTTCACAAAAAAGTGAAATTTTTAAAAATCCAGAAAATTGGCTGAAAACGACGAAATATCAAGGACTCATTGGGTGAATCGCTCTGGAACTGAAATCGGAACGCTCACTGACATTTTCCCTATCTGAAAGTCTGATAAACGCCGGAAAAATGACTAAATCCCCCCCAAAAAATTTTCAACTTTTTTCAATTTTACACCCGTGGGATCTATATTCTACCCACACACATTTGGAACTCTCCTGGGGTACCCTAACACATATTATTCCCTCATTTAGTGGATATTTTCACAAAAAAGTGAACTTTTTAAAAATCCAGAAAATTGGCTGAAAACGACGAAATATCAAGGACTCATTGGGCGAATCGCTCTGGAACTGAAATCGGAACGCTCACTGACATTTCCGCTATCTGAAAGTCTGATAAACGCCGGAAAAATGACTAAGTCCAAAAAAATTTTTTTTTCAACTTTTTTCAATTTTACCACCATGGGATATATATTCTACCCACACACATTTGGAACTCTCCTGGGGTACCCTCACACATATTATTCCCTCATTTAGTGGATATTTTCACAAAAAAGGGAAATTTTCAAAAATCCAGAAAATTGGCCGAAAACGACTAAATATCAAGGACTCATTGGGCGAATCGCTCTGGAACTGAAATCGGAACGCTCACTGACATTTCCCCTATCTGAAAGTCTGATAAATGCAGGAAAAATGACTAAATCACCCCAAAAAAATTTTTCAACTTTTTTCAATTTTAACCCCGGTGGGATATATATTCTACCCACACACATTTGGAACTCTACTGGGGTACCCTCACACATATTATTCCCTCATTTAGTGGATATTTTCACAAAAAAGTTAAATTTTCAAAAATCCAGAAAATTGGCTGAAAACGACTAAATATCAAGGACTCATTGGGCGAATCGCTCTGGAAATGAAATCGGAATGCTCACTGACATTTCCCCTATCTGAAAGTCTGATAAAGGCCGGAAAAATGACTAAGTCCTAAAAAATTTTTTTTTTAACTTTTTTCAATTTTACCCCCGTGGGATATATTCTACCGACACACATTTTGAACTCTCCTGGGGTGCCCTCACACATATTATTCCCTCATTTAGTGGATATTTTCACAAAAAAGTGAAATTTTCAAAAATTCTGAAAATTGGTTCAAAACGACTAAATATCAAGGACTCATTGGGCGAATCGCTCTGGAACTGAAATCGGAATGCTCACTGACATTTCCCCTATCTGAAAGTCTGATAAAGGCCGGAAAAATGACTAAATCCCCCCCAAAAAAATTTTTCAACTTTTTTCAATTTTCCCGTTGTGTGATTTATATTCTTCCCACACACATTTGGTACTCTCATGGGGTACCCTCACATATATTATTCCCTCATTTAGTGGATATTTTCACAAAAAAGTGAAATTTTCAAAAATTCAGAAAATTGCCTGAAAACGACGAAATATCAAGGACTCATTGGGCGAATCGCTCTGGAACTGAAATCGGAACGCTCACTGACATTTCCCCTATCTGAAAGTCTGATAAACGCCGGAAAAATGACTAAGTCCAAAAAAAATTTTTTTTTAACTTTTTTCAATTTTACCCCCGTGGGATATATATTCTGCCCACACACATTTTTAACTCTCCTGGGGTACCCTCACACATATTATTCCCTCATTTAGTGGATATTTTCACAAATAAGTGAAATTTTCAAAAATCCAGAAAATTGGCAGATTTCGACTAAATATCAAGGACTCATTGGGCGAATCGCTCTGGAACTGAAATCGGAACGCTCACTGACATTTCCCCTATCTGAAAGTCTGATAAACACCGGAAAAATGGCTAAATCCCCCCCAAAAAAATTTTCAACTTTTTTCAATTTTACACCTGTGGGATCTATATTCTACCCACACACATTTGGAACTCTCCTGGGGTACCCTCACAGATATTATTCCCTCATTTAGTGGATATTTTCACAAAAAAGTGAAATTTTTAAAAATCCAGAAAATTGGCTGAAAACGACGAAATATCAAGGACTCATTGGGTGAATCGCTCTGGAACTGAAATCGGAACGCTCACTGACATTTTCCCTATCTGAAAGTCTGATAAACGCCGGAAAAATGACTAAATCCCCCCTAAAAAATTTTCAACTTTTTTCAATTTTACACCCGTGGGATCTATATTCTACCCACACACATTTGGAACTCTCCTGGGGTACCCTAACACATATTATTCCCTCATTTAGTGGATATTTTCACAAAAAAGTGAACTTTTTAAAAATCCAGAAAATTGGCTGAAAACGACGAAATATCAAGGACTCATTGGGCGAATCGCTCTGGAACTGAAATCGGAACGCTCACTGACATTTCCCCTATCTGAAAGTCTGATAAATGCAGGAAAAATGACTAAATCACCCCAAAAAATTTTTTCAACTTTTTTCAATTTTAACCCCGGTGGGATATATATTCTACCCACACACATTTGGAACTCTCCTGGGGTACCCTCACACATATTATTCCCTCATTTAGTGGATATTTTCACAAAAATGTGAAATTTTCAAAAATGCTGAAAATTGGCTGAAAACAATTAAATATCAAGGACTCATTGGGCGAATCGCTCTGGAACTGAAATCAGAACGCTCACTGACATTTCCCCTATCTGAAAGTCTGATAAATGCAGGAAAAATGACTAAATCACCCCAAAAAATTTTTTCAACTTTTTTCAATTTTAACCCCGGTGGGATATATATTCTACCCACACACATTTGGAACTCTCCTGGGGTTCCCTCACACATATTATTCCCTCATTTAGTGGATATTTTCACAAAAAAGTGAAATTTTCAAAAATTCTGAAAATTGGATCAAAACGACTAAATATCAAGGACTCATTGGGCGAATCGCTCTGGAACTGAAATCGGAATGCTCACTGACATTTCCCCTATCTGAAAGTCTGATAAACGCCGGAAAAATGACTAAGTCCCAAAAAAATTTTTTTTTTACTTTTTTCAATTTTACCCCCGTGGGATATATATTCTACCCACACACATTTGGAACTCTCCTGGGGTACCCTCACACATATTATTCCCTCATTTAGTGGATATTTTCACAAAAAAGTGAAATTTTCAAAAATTCTGAAAATTGGATCAAAACGACTAAATATCAAGGACTCATTGGGCGAATCGCTCTGGAACTGAAATCGGAATGCTCACTGACATTTCCCCTATCTGAAAGTCTGATAAACGCCGGAAAAATGACTAAGTCCCAAAAAAATTTTTTTTTAACTTTTTTAAATTTTACCCCCGTGGGATATATATTCTACCCACACACATTTGGAACTCTCCTGGGGTACCCTCACACATATTATTCCCTCATTTAGTGGATATTTTCACAAAAAAGTGAAATTTTCAAAAATTCAGAAAATTGGCTCAAAATGACTAAATATCAAGGACTCTGTGCAAATCGCTCTGGAACTGAAATCGGAATGCTCACTGACATTTCCCCTATCTAAAAGTCTGATAAACTCCGGAAAAATGACTAAGTCCAAAAAAATTTTTTTTTTAACTTTTTTCAATTTTACCCCCGTGGGATATATATTCTACCCACACACATTTTTAACTCTCCTGGGGTACCCTCACACATATTATTCCCTCATTTAGTGGATATTTTCACAAATAAGTGAAATTTTCAAAAATCCAGAAAATTGGCAGATTTCGACTAAATATCAAGGACTCATTGGGCGAATCGCTCTGGAACTGAAACGGGAACGCTCACTGACATTTCCCCTATCTGAAAGTCTGATAAACACCGGAAAAATGACTAAATCCCCCCCAAAAAATTTTTCAACTTTTTTCAATTTTACACCTTTGGGATCTATATTCTACCCACACACATTTGGAACTCTCCTGGGGTACCCTCACACATATTATTCCCTCATTTAGTGGATATTTTCACAAAAAAGTGAAATTTTTAAAAATCCAGAAAATTGGCTGAAAACGACGAAATATCAAGGACTCATTGGGTGAATCGCTCAGGAACTGAAATCGGAACGCTCACTGACATTTTCCTTATCTGAAAGTCTGATAAACGCCGGAAAAATGACTAAGTCCCCCCCAAAAAATTTCAACTTTTTTCAATTTTACACCCATGGGATCTATATTCTACCCACACACATTTGGAACTCTCCTGGGGTACCCTCACACATATTATTCCCTCATTTAGTGGATATTTTCACAAAAAAGTGAAATTTTCAAAAATCCAGAAAATTGGCTGAAAACGACTAAATATCAAGGACTCATTGGGCGAATCGCTCTGGAACTGAAATCGGAACGATCACTGACATTTCCCCTATCTGAAAGTCTGATAAACGCCGGAAAAATGACTAAATCGAAAAAAAAAAATTTCAACTTTTTTCAATTTTACCCCGTGGGATATATATTCTACCCAAACACATTTGGAACTCTCCTGGGGTACCCTCACACATATTATTCCCTCATTTAGTGGATATTTTCACAAAAAAGTGAAATTTTCAAAAATCCAGAAAATTGGATGAAAACGACGAAATATCAAGGACTCATTGGGCGAATCGCTCTGGAACTGAAATCGGAACGCTCACTGACATTTCCCCTATCTGAAAGTCTGATAAACGCTGGAAAAATGACTAAATCCCCAAAAAAAATGTTTTCAACTTTTTTCAATTTTACCCCCGTGCGATATATATTCTACCCACACACATTTGGAACTCTCCTGGGGTACCCTCACACATATTATTCCCTCATTTAGTGGATATTTTCACAAAAAAGTGAAATTTTCAAAAATTCTGAAAATTGGATCAAAACGACTAAATATCAAGGACTCATTGGGCGAATCGCTCTGGAACTGAAATCGGAATGCTCACTGACATTTCCCATATCTGAAAGTCTGATAAACGCCGGAAAAATGACTAAATACAAAAAAAAAATTTTTTTCAACTTTTTTCAATTTTAACCCTGTGGGATATATGCTTTACCCACACACATTTGGAACTCTCCTGGGGTACCCTCACACATATTATTCCCTCATTAAGTGGATATTTTCACAAAAAAGTAAAATTTTCAAAAATCCAGAAAATTGTCTGAAAACGACTAAATATCAAGGACTCATTGGGCGAATCGCTCTGGAGCTGAAATCGGAACGCTCACTGACATTTCCCCTATCTGGAAGTCTGATAAACACCGGAAAAATGACTAAATCCCCAAAAAAAATGTTTTCAACTTTTTTCAATTTTACCCCCGTGGGATATATGTTCTACCCACACACATTTGGAACTCTCCTGGGGTACCCTCACACATATTATTCCCTCATTTAGTGGATATTTTCACAAATAAGTGAAATTTTCAAAAATCCAGAAAATTGGCAGATTTCGACTAAATATCAATGACTCCTTGGGCGAATCGCTCTGGAACTGAAATCGGAACACTCACTGACATTTCCCCTATCTGAAAGTCTGATAAACGCCGGAAAAAATAACTAAATCGAAAAAAAAAAATTTCAACTTTTTTCAATTTTACCCCCGTGGGATATATATTCTACTCAAACACATTTGGAACTCTCCTGGGGTACCCTCACACATATTATTCCCTCATTTAGTGGATATTTTCACAAAAAAGTGAAATTTTCAAAAAATCCAGAAAATTGGCTGAAAACGACTAAATATCAAGGACTCATTGGGCGAATCGCTCTGGAACTGAAATCGGAACGCTCACTGACATTTCCCCTATCTGAAAGTCTGATAAATGCCGGAAAAATGACTAAATCCCCCCAAAAAATTTTTTCAACTTTTTTCAATTTTACCACCGTGGGATATATATTCTACCCAAACACATTTGGAACTCTCCTGGGGTACCCTCACACATATTATTCCCTCATTTAGTGGATATTTTTACAAAAAAGTGAAATTTTCAAAAATTCAGAAAATTGCCTGAAAACGACGAAATATCAAGGACTCATTGGGCGAATCGCTCTGGAACTGAAATCGGAACGCTCACTGACATTTCCCATATCTGAAAGTCTGATAAACGCCAGAAAAATGACTAAGTAATAAAAAAAAATTTTTTTCAACTTTTTTCAATTTTAACCCTGTGGGATATATATTCTACCCACACACATTTGGAACTCTCCTGGGGTACCCTCACAGATATTATTCCCTCATTTAGTGGATATTTACACAAAAAAGTGAAATTTTCAAAAATCAAGAAAATTGGCAGATTTCAACGAAATATCAAGGACTCATTAGGCGAATCGCTCTGGAACTGAAATCGGAACACTCACTGACATTTCCCCTATCTGAAAGTCTGATAAACGCCGGAAACATGACTAAATCCCCCCCCAAATTTTTTTTAACTTTTTTCAATTTTACCCCCGTGGGATATATATTCTACCAACACACATTTGGAACTCTCCTGGGGTACCCTCACACATATTATTCCCTCATTTAGTGGATATTTTCACAAAAAAGTGAAATTTTCAAAAATACAGAATATTGGCTGAAAACGACTAAATATCAAGAACTCATTGGGCGAATCGCTCTGGAACTGAAATCGGAACGCTCACTGACATTTCCCCTATCTGAAAGTCTGATAAACGCCGGAAAAATGACTAAGTCCAAAAAAAAAATTTTTCAACTTTTTTCAATTTTACCCCCGTGGGATATATATTCTACCCACACACATTTGGAACTCTCATGGGGTACCCTCACACATATTATTCCCTCATTTAGTGGATATTTTCACAAAAAAGTGAAATTTTCAAAAATTCAGAAAATTGGCTGAAAACGACTAAATATCAAAGAACCATTGTGCGATTCGCTTTGTAACTGAAATCAGAACATTCACTGACATTTCCCCTATCTGAAAGTCTGATAAACGCCGGAAAAATGACTACTAAAATAAAAATTTTTTCAACTTTTTTCAATTTTAACCCTGTGGGATATATATTCGACCCAAACTCATTTGGAACTCTCTTAGGGTATCCTCACACATATTATTCCCTCATTTAGTGGATAATTTAACAAAAAAGTGAAATTTTCAAACATCCAGAAAAGTGGCTGAAAACGACGAAATATCAAGGACTCATTGGGCGATTCGCTCTGGAACTGAAATCGGAACGCTCACTGACATTTCCCCTATCTGAAAGTCTGATAAACGCCGGAAAAATGACTAAGTACTAACATAAAAATTTTTTCAACTTTTTTCAATTTTACCCCCGTGGGATATATATTCTACCCACACACATTTGGAACTCTCCTGGGTTACCCTCACACATATTATTACATCATTTAGTGGATATTTTCACAAAAAAGTGAAATTTTCAAAAATCCAGAAAATTGGCAGAAAACGACTAAATAACAAAGACTCATTTGGCGAATCGTTCTGGAACTGAAATCGGAATGCTCACTGACATTCCCCTATCTGAAAGTCTGATAAACGCCGGAAAAATGACTAAGTACTAACATAAAAATTTTTTCAACTTTTTTCAATTTTAACCCTGTGGGATATATATTCTACCCACACACATTTGGAACTCTCCTGGGGTACCCTCACACATATTATTCCCTCATTTAGTGGATATTTTCACAAAAAAGTGAAATTTTCAAAAATCCAGAAAATTGGCTGAAAACGACTAAATATCAAGGGCTCATTGGGCAAATCGCTCTGGAACTGAAATCGGAATGCTCACTGACATTTCCCATATCTGAAAGTCTGATAAATGCCGGAAAAATGACTAAATACCCCCCAAAAAAATTTTTCAACTTTTTTCAATTTTACCCCCGTGGGATATATATTCTACCCACACACATTTGGAACTCTCCTGGGGTACCCTCACACATATTATTCCCTCATTTAGTGGATATTTTCACAAAAAAGTGAAATTTTCAAAAATTCAGAAAATCGCCTGAAAACGACGAAATATCAAGGACTCATTGGGCAAATCGCTCTGGAACTGAAATCGGAACGCTCACTGACATTTCCCATATCTGAAAGTCTGATAAACGCCGGAAAAATGACTAAATCCCCCCCAAAAAAAATTTCAACTTTTTTCAATTTTACCCCCGTGGGATATATATTCTACCTACACACATTTTGAACTCTCCTGGGGTACCCTCACACATATTATTCCCTCATTTAGTGGATATTTTCACAAATAAGTGAAATTTTCAAAAATCAAGAAAATTGGCAGATTTCGACTAAATATCAAGGACTCATTGGGCGAATCGCTCTGGAACTGAAATCGGAACGCTCACTGACATTTCCCCTATCTGAAAGTCTGATAAACGTGGGAAAAATGACTAAATCAAAAAAAGAAATGTTTTCAACTTTTTTCAATTTTACCCCCGTGGGATATATATTCTACCCACACACATTTGGAACTCTCCTGGGGTACCCTCACACATATTATTCCCTCATTTAGTGGATATTTTCACAAAAAAGTAAAATTTTCAAAAATCCAGAAAATTGGCTGTAAACGACGAAATATCAAGGACTCATTGGGCGAATCGCTCTGGAACTGAAATCGGAATGCTCACTGACATTTCCCCTATCTGAAAGTCTGATAAACGCCGGAAAAATGACTAAATCTGTTAGAACCTTGCTCTTAGCTTTTTTTTCCTTTGCTGGTCACATGACCTTGTTGGCCTATTTATGCCTGCTCCGCCCTTCTGGCTTTGCTGGACTTCATTGTATATCTACTTTCTAGCTAGCCTGTGCTCTGTGTCTTGCTCTGTTAGTTTGCTTGGTCTACTGACCTCTATGTTCTATATATTTTGTTTGTTCGTCTGTCTGCTACTATTTCTGTTAGGAGGTGTCCCATATTCCTCCCAGTCCTTAGTACTTGTAGGGATTCCTTCCCCACATCTATAGGTCTCCGTACAGACTAGCTTAGGACTTTAGCAGGTCTGATCGCAGGTTCAGGTTCCCTGTTACATTGTAGGGATTTAGCTGAGTTCTATCGTAGGGACAGATCTCCTCTCTTTCCTTAGCTCTGGTAGCAGAACATAACAGTAAGTCCAGCCCGCAAATTCTCTAAGGAAAGATTTTTCTGTTCCATCATGGTGTCGGTTCTGGATTTGGCTAAACGCCTGCAGGGTCTCTCTCTGGAGGTGGCCGAGCTCCGTCAGCACGTGAGTAACTGTCCTGGAGCACATTTCTTGGAGCCTAAGGTATGTTTGCCGGATTTATTTTTTGGTGAACACCGAGAATTTTTTTCATTTAAAAATGCTTGCTTATTGTATTTTCATTTGAGACCTAAGTCCTCTGGGGATGAATCCCAGCGCGTAGGGTTCATAATGTCACTTTTGCGCAAAGAGCCTCAGGAGTGGGCCTTTTCTTTGCAACCTAGTGATACATGCTTCAGATCAGTGGATAGTTTTTTTTCTGCTTTGGGACTATTATATGATGATCCTGACCGTGTCGCATCAGCTGAGACTGAGTTGAGACGTTTAAAACAAGGATCAGGTAATGTGGAAAAATATTGTACTTATTTCCGTCGTTGGTCGACTCAAACAGGGTGGAACGATTCTGCTCTGAAAAGTCTATTTCTTGCTGGGCTCAGTGAAAGGGTTAAAGACCTGCTAATTGCTTATCCTACACCTGAAGATTTGCAACAGGCTATGCAATTAGCTATACGGGTGGATAGAAGACTGCGTGCAAGGGTTAATGAGAGCAAATCCTCTGCTATGTCAGTTTCTGGTTATGAGAATGTGTGTACTAACAGTGGTGAACCGATGGAGATTGGATCGGTGACACCTCGCTCTCAAGAAAAAGACCGTCGATTTTTTGAAGGCTTGTGTTTCTATTGCGGAAAATCTGGTCATTTGATTAAAGGCTGTGAGCTTCGTATGAAGAAAGAAAAAAAAATGGTCAGTCACGCCCGTATTGCCTGTTTAAATTCCAAGGGTATATTTTTAGCTGCTTCCACGATTGCTCAGAAAAAATTAATGGAATTTCGGGTATTTGTTGATTGCGGGTCTACTCTGAATGTAATTGATGGGGGATTCGTGGAAAGACTCAATTTAAAACCTGAACCTTTATCATCCCCCATTGCTGTGGTTTCTGTGGATGGTTCCCCTTTGAAGAATATTACTCTCAAGGTCTGTGAATTTCCTCTCACTATTAATGGTGTTCACCATGAGAAATTGGATTTGGTAGTGTTGAATAACTTGCCTTCTCCAGTAATATTGGGATTGCCCTGGTTAAATTTTCACAATCCTGTACTGGATTGGTCTACCAGTGAAATTAAATCCTGGAGCCATAAATGTTATGACAAGTGTTGTAACGGGCGTATTGTAGCTTTGGATAGGGGAGAATTGCCTGTTCCTATTCAGGATTTTTGGAGAGTTTTTTCTGAGAAGGAATCGCAGGTTTTGCCTCCCCATAGAGACTATGATTGTTCTATTGAATTTGTCCCTGGAGCGACTCTTCCTAAAAGTCGTTTATTTAACCTTACTATTCCTGAGAGGAAGGCTTTGGAGGAATACATACAGACAAGTTTGGCCGCCGGTCACATTAGGCCCTCTAAGTCTCCTGTGGCGGTTGGATTTTTTTTTGTAAAAAAAAAGGACGGCGGTTTACGTCCTTGTCTGGATTTTCGTGAGATTAACAAAATTACTGTATGCAATCCTTACCCACTGCCATTGATTCCTGATCTGTTTAACCAGTTAATGGGGGCCAAGTGGTTCTCTAAAATTGACCTTAAGGGGGCATACAATCTGTTGCGCATGAAGGAGGGTGACGAATGGAAGACTGCTTTTAACACTCCTGTGGGTCATTTTGAGAATCTGGTTATGCCTTTTGGTCTTACTAATGCTCCTGCATTTTTTCAGAATCTGATTAATGACATCCTTAGACCTTTGATCGGCAAAAATGTGGTTGTGTATTTGGATGACATTTTGATTTATTCGCCGGATCTGGAGTCTCATTGGCGGAGCGTGCGTGAGGTATTACAGTTATCAATGGACAATTCGCTTTTTGCTAAGCTGGAGAAATGTGAGTTCGCTGTACAGAGAATTAGTTTTTTGGGCTACATTATCTCCAGCAAAGGTTTTGAGATGGATCCGGTTAAGGTTCAGGCTGTGCAGGAATGGCCTAGGCCTATTGGTTTGAAATCGATACAGAGGTTTTTGGGTTTCGCTAATTACTACAGAAAATTCATAAAAAATTTTTCTAGTATTGTCAAACCTCTGACTGATCTCACCAGGAAAGGTGCTGATGCTGTTCAGTGGTCTTCTGAGGCCATTGAAGCTTTTGTGTATCTCAAGGAGAGGTTCACCTCTGCTCCCATCCTTATGCAGCCTGATATTACTAGGCCGTTTTTGGTTGAGGTTGATGCTTCCTCTGTGGGGGTTGGCACAGTATTGTCTCAGGATAACGGGGATGGATTACATCCCTGTGCCTTTTTTTCAAAAAAATTTTCGGAGACTGAACTGAATTACGATATTGGTAATCGGGAATTATTGGCTATTAAACTCGCATTTGAACACTGGCGCCACTTCTTGGAAGGTGCGGAATTTCCCATTCAGGTTCTTACGGATCATAAAAATCTGATATATCTTGATGCTGCCAAGCGCCTGAATGCCCGTCAGGCTAGGTGGGCACTGTTTTTCTCGCGGTTTAATTTCTCCGTTACTTACATCCCTGGTACTAAGAATGTTAAGACGGATGCCTTGTCTCGCAGTTTTTCTCCCATAGTCGGTTCTGAGAAAGAGGAGAACATTTTACAAGAAGGTGTTGTGATAGCTGCTTTGGACTCCGTTTTGGAAAATGAGATTCTTAAAGCACAGGAGAATGCCCCTTCTAACACTCCTCATGGGAGGTTGTTTGTGCCTGGGACCTTTAGGAGAGATTTGTTTGTTGAGTGTCACGAATCTCGGTTGGCAGGTCATCCCGGAATCTCTGAGACCAAGAGACTGGTGGGTCGCAGTTTTTGGTGGCCTGGATGGCAGAAGGAAGTTATTAAGTGGGTGCGTCAATGTACTATATGTGCTAGATCTAAGTCCTCACATACTCCTGCTGTGGGGTTGCTTTGTCCTTTGGAGGTTCCCAGTGCTCCTTGGACACATTTGGCTATGGACTTTATAAATGATCTTCCCCCCTCTGAGGGTTTTACTGTCATCTGGGTGGTCGTGGACCGTTTTAGCAAGATGTGTCACTTGGTTCCCTTTGTCAAACTGCCCTGCGCTAAAACTCTCGCTAAGGCCTTTGTCAAGGAAATTGTCAGACTTCATGGCATTCCTACTGACATTGTTTCTGATAGGGGTCCTCAGTTTGTGGCTCGTTTTTGGCGTGCCTTTTGTGACAATTTGGGAGTTCATTTATCGTTCTCGTCCGGATATCATCCTGAATCTAATGGCCAGACAGAAAGGAAAAACCAGGATGTTGAGCAGTTCTTGCGTTGTTTTGTGACAGACAATCAAGAGGGGTGGTCTGAGTTTCTGCCACTTGCTGAATTTGCTCTGAACAATCATACATCTTCTTCTGCTGGTTGTTCGCCTTTTTTTTGTTGTTCTGGGAGACATCCGTCGTTTGGGTCGTTCTCCAAGTTGGGATCTGCCGTGCCTGAGGAGGAGAATTTTTCCGGTGATTTGGAGAGAGTTTGGACGGATGTGCGTGGTAATCTTCAGGAGGCCAACAGAAAATCTAAGGACTACTTTGATAGGAAACGACAGGAGGTTTTGTTCGCTGTTGGTGACATGGTTTGGTTGTCCTCTAGGAATCTGCGGTTGAGGATTCCTTCTAAGAAATTGGGTCCCAAGTTTGTAGGGCCCTTTAAGGTGCTTCAGGTTGTCAACCAATCTGCTGTTAGGTTGGAGGTTCCTACCTCCTGGAGAATTAATCCGGTATTTCATGTCTCTCTGTTGAAAAAAGCTGTTGTAT
Organism: Phyllobates terribilis; assembly: GCF_046119375.1. Lineage (NCBI taxonomy): Eukaryota > Metazoa > Chordata > Amphibia > Anura > Dendrobatidae > Phyllobates > Phyllobates terribilis. The sequence continues at coordinate 9,311,136 of NW_027362781.1, read as the reverse complement.
CGGATTGTGACGTCTCTGCCTCTGTTCCTCCGGTGGTGGAGGACGGGGAATATGAAATTTCTCGCATCCTTAACTCTAGACTGTATAGAGGTAGTTTGCAGTATCTTGTGGCCTGGAAAGGTTTCGAACCCGAGGATAACTCTTGGGTGAGGTCGGATGATGTTTCCGCGTCCAGACTTATCAGAGCGTTTCACAGGAGATTTCCTGATAAGCCTGGTCCTAGGGGATCCGGAGGATCCTCTTAGAAGGGGGGGTACTGTTAGAACCTTGCTCTTAGCTTTTTTTTCCTTTGCTGGTCACATGACCTTGTTGGCCTATTTAGGCCTGCTCCGCCCTTCTGGCTTTGCTGGACTTCATTGTATATCTACTTTCTAGCTAGCCTGTGCTCTGTGTCTTGCTCTGTTAGTTTGCTTGGTCTACTGACCTCTATGTTCTATATATTTTGTTTGTTCGTCTGTCTGCTACTATTTCTGTTAGGAGGTGTCCCATATTCCTCCCAGTCCTTAGTACTTGTAGGGATTCCTTCCCCACATCTATAGGTCTCCGTACAGACTAGCTTAGGACTTTAGCAGGTCTGATCGCAGGATCAGGTTCCCTGTTACATCGTAGGGATTTAGCTGAGTTCTATCGTAGGGACAGATCTCCTCTCTTTCCTTAGCTCTGGTAGCAGAACATAACAAAATCCCCCCAAAAAAATTTTTCGACTTTTTTCAATTTTACCCCCGTGGGATATATATTCTACCCACACACATTTGGAACTCTCCTGGGGTACCCTCACACATATTATTCCCTCATTTAGTGGATATTTTCACAAAAAAGTGAAATTTTCAAAAATCGAGAAAATTGGCTGAAAACGACTAAATATCAAGGACTCATTGGGCGAATCGCTCTGGAACTGAAATCGGAACGCTCACTGACATTTCCCCTATCTGAAAGTCTGATAAACGCTGGAAAAATGACTAAATCCCCCCCAAAAAAATTTTCAGCTTTTTTCAATTTTACCCCCGTGGGATATATATTCTACCCACACACATTTGGAACTCTCCTGGGGTACCCTCACACATATTATTCCCTCATTTAGTGGATATTTTCACAAAAAAGTGAAATTTTCAAAAATCCTGAAAATTGGCTGAAAACGACTAAATATCAAGGAGTCATTGGGCGAATCGCTCTGGTACTGAAATCGGAACGCTCACTGACATTTCCCCTATCTGAAAGTCTGATGAAGGCTGGAAAAATGACTAAATCCAAAAAAAAAATGTTTTCAACTTTTTTCAATTTTACCCCCGTGGGATATATAATCTACCCACACACATTTGGAACTCTCCTGGGGTACCCTCACACATATTATTCCCTCATTTAGTGGATATTTTCACAAAAAAGTGAAATTTTCAAATTTCAGAAAATTGGCTGAAAACGATGAAATATCAAGGACTCATTGGGCGAATCGCTCTGGAACTGAAATCGGAACGCTCACTGACATTTCCCCTATCTGAAAGTCTGATAAATGCCAGAAAAATGACTAAATCCAAAAAAAAATGTTTTCAACTTTTTTCAATTTTACCCCCGTGGGATATATATTCTACCCACACACAATTGGACCTCTCCTGGGGTACCCTCACACATATTATTCCCTCATTTAGTGGATATTTTCACAAAAAAGTGAAATGTTCAAAAATCCTGAAAATTGGCTGAAAACGACTAAATATCAAGGACTCATAGGGCGAATCGCTCTGGAACTGAAAACGGAACGCTCACTGACATTTCCCCTATCTGAAAGTCTGATAAACGCCGGAAAAATGACTAAGTACTAAAAAAAAATTTTTTCCAACTTTTTTCAATTTTAACCCTGTGGGATATATATTCTACCCACACACATTTGGAACTCTCCTGGGGTACCTTCACACATATTATTCCATCATTTAGTGGATATTTTTACAAAAAAGTAAAATTTTCAAAAATCCAGAAAATTTCCTGAAAACAACGAAATATGAAGGACTCATTGGGCGAATCGCTCTGGAACTGAAATCGGAACACTCACTGACATTTCCCCTATCTGAAAGTCTGATAAACGCCGGAAAAATGACTAAATCCCCCCCAAAAAATTTTTCAACTTTTTTCAATTTTACCCCCGTGGGATATATATTCTACCCACACACATTTGGAACTCTCCTGGGGTACCTTCACACATATTATTCCCTCATTTAGTGGATATTTTCACAAAAAAGTGAAATTTTCAAAAATCCAGAAAATTGGCTGAAAACGACGAAATATCAAGGACTCATTGGGCGAATCGCTCTGGAACTGAAATCGGAACGCTCACTGACATTTCCCCTATCTGAAAGTCTGATAAACGCCGGAAAAATGACTAAATCGAAAAAAAAAGTTTTCAAATTTTTTCAATTTTACCCCCGTGGGATATATATTCTACCCACACACATTTGGAACTCTCCTGGGGTACCCTCACACATATTATTCCCTCATTTAGTGGATATTTTCACAAAAAAGTGAAATTTTCAAATTTCAGTAAATTGGCTGAAAACGATGAAATATCAAGGACTCATTGGGCGAATCGCTCTGGAACTGAAATCGGAACGCTCACTGACATTTCCCCTATCTGAAAGTCTGATAAATGCCAGAAAAATGACTAAATCCAAAAAAAAAATTTTTTCAACTTTTTTCAATTTTACCACCGTGGGATATATATTTTACCCACACACATTTGGAACTCTCCTGGGGTACCCTCACACATATTATTCCCTCATTTAGTGGATATTTTCACAAAAAAGTGAAATTTTCAAAAATTCAGAAAATTGCCTGAAAACGACGAAATATCAAGGACCCATACGGAAAATTGCTCTGGAACGTAAATTGAAACGCTCACTGACATTTCCCCTATCTGAAAGTCTGATAAACGCCGGAAAAATGACGTAAACCCCCCCCAAAAAATTTTTTTCAACTTTTTTCAATTTTACCCCGTGGGATTTTTCTTCTACCTACACACATTTGGAACTCTCCTGCCTGGGGTACCCTCACACATATTATTCCCTCATTTAGTGGATATTTTCACAAAAAAGTGAAATTTTCAAAAATTCAGAAAATTGCCTGAAAACGACGAAATATCAAGGACTCATTGGGCGAATCGCTCTGGAACTGAAATTGGAACGCTCACTGACATTTCCCCTATCTGAAAGTCTGATAAACGCCAAAAAAATGACTTAATCCCCCACAAAAAAATTTTAAACTTATTTCAATTTTACCCCGTGGGATATATATTCTACCCACACAAATTTGGAACTCTCGTGGGGTACCCTCACACATATTATTCCCTCATTTAGTGGATATTTTCACAAAAAAGTGAAATTTTCAATAATTCAGAAAATTAGCTGAAAACGACTAAATATCAAGGACTCATTGGGCGATTCGCTCTGGAACTGAAATCGGAACGCTCACTGACATTTCCCCTATCTGAAAGTCTGATAAATGCCGGAAAAATGACTAAATCCAAAAAAAAAATTTTTTTCAACTTTTTTCAATTTTACCCCCGTGGGATATATAATCTACCCACACACATTTGGAACTCTCCTGGGGTACCGTCACACATATTATGCCCTCATTTAGTGGATATTTTCACAAAAAAGTGAAATTTTCAAAAATTCTGAAAATTGGCTGAAAACGACTAAATATCAAGGACTCATTGGGCGAATCGCTCTAGAACTGAAATCGGAACGCTCACTGACATTTCCCCTATCTGAAAGTCTGATAAACGCTGGAAAAATGACTAAGAACTAAAAAAAAAATGTTTTCAACTTTTTTCAATTTTAACCCTGTGGGATATATATTCTACCCACACACATTTGGAACTCTCCTGGGGTACCCTCACACATATTATTCCCTCATTTAGTGGATATTTTCACAAAAAAGTGAAATTTTCAAAAATTCAGAAAATTGGCTCAAAACGACTAAATATCAAGGACTCATTGGGCGAATCGCTCTGGAACTGAAATCAGAACGCTCACTGACATTTCCGCTATCTGAAAGTCTGATAAATGCCGGAAAAATGACTAAATCCCCAAAAAATTTTTTTCAACTTTTTTCAATTTTACCCCCGTGGGATATATATTCTACCCACACACATTTGGAACTCTCCTGGGGTACCCTCACACATATTATTCCCTCATTTAGTGGATATTTTCACAAAAAAGTGAAATTTTCAAAAATTCAGAAAATTGCCTGAAAACGACGAAATATCAAGGACTCTTTGGGCGAATCGCTCTGCAACTGAAATCGGAACGCTCACTGACATTTCCCCTATCTGAAAGTCCGATAAATGCCGGAAAAATGACTAAATCCCCCAAAAAATTTTTTCAACTTTTTTCAATTTTACCCCCGTGGGATATATATTCTACCCACACACATTTGGAACTCTCCTGGGGTACCCTCACACATATTATTCCCTCATTTAGTGGATATTTTCACAAAAAAGTGAAATTTTCAAAAATTCAGAAAATTGGCTCAAAACGACTAAATATCAAGGACTCATTGGGCGAATCGCTCTGGAACTGAAATCAGAACGCTCACTGACATTTCTGCTATCTGAAAGTCTGATAAACGCCGGAAAAATGACTACGTCAAAAAAAAAATGTTTTCAACTGTTTTCAATTTTACCCCGTGGGATATACATTCTACCCAGACACATTTGGAACTCTCCTGGAGTACCCTCACACATATTATTCCCTCATTTAGTGGATATTTTCACAAAAAAGTGACATTTTCAAAAATTCTGAAAATTGCCTGAAAACGACGAAATACCAAGGACTCATTGGTCGAATCGCTCTGGAAGTGAAATCGGAACGCTCACTGACATTTCCCCTATCTGAAAGTCTGATAAATGCCGGAAAAATGACTAAGTCCAAAAAAAAATTTTTTTCAACTTTTTTCAATTTTACCCCCGTGGGATATATATTCTACCCACACACATTTGGAACTCTCCTGGGGTACCCTCACACATATTATTCCCTCATTTAGTGGATATTTTCACAAAAAAGTGAAATTTTCAAAAATCCAGAAAATTGGCTGAAAACAACTATAAATATCAAGGACTCATTGGGCGAATTGCTCTGGTACTGAAATCGGAACGCTCACTGACATTTCCCCTATCTGAAAGTCTGATAAATGCCGGAAAAATGACTAAATCCAAAAAAAAAATTTTCAACTTTTTTCAATTTTACCCCCGTGGGATATATATTCTACCCACACACATTTGGAACTCTCCTGGGGTACCCTCACACATATTATTCCCTCATTTAGTGGATATTTTCACAAAAAAGTGAAATTTTCAAAAATCCAAAAAATTGGCTGAAAACGACTAAATATCAAGGATTCATAGGGTTAATCGCTCTGGAACTGAAATCGGAAAGCTCACTGACATTTCCCCTATCTGAAAGTTTGATAAACGCCGGAAAAATGACTAAGTACTAAAAAAAAATTTTTTTCAACTTTTTTCAATTTTAACCCTGTGGGATATATATTCTACCCACACACATTTGGAACTCTCCTGGGGTACTCTCACACATATTATTCCCTCATTTAGTGGATATTTTCACAAAAAAGTGAAATTTTCAAAAATCCAGAAAATTGGCTGAAAACGACTAAATATAAAGGACTCACTGGGCAAACCGCTCTGGTACTGAAATCGGAACGCTCACTGACAGTTCACCTATCTGAAAGTCTGATAAATGCCGGAAAAATTACTAAATCCAGAAAAAAAAAATTTTCAACTTTTTTCAATTTTACCCCCGTGGGATATATATTCTACCCACACACATTTGGAACTCTCCTGGGGTACCCTCACACATATTATTCCCTCATTTAGTGGATATTTTCACAAAAAAGTGAAATTTTCAAAAATTCAGAAAATTGCCTGAAAACGACGAAATATCAAGGACTCTTTGGGCGAATCGCTCTGCAACTGAAATCGGAACGCTCACTGACATTTCCCCTATCTGAAAGTCCGATAAACGCCGGAAAAATGACTAAATCCCCCCAAAATTTTTTTCAACTTTTTTCAATTTTACCCCGTGGGATATATATTCTACCCACACACATTTGGAACTCTCCTGGAGTACCCTCACACATATTATTCCCTCATTTAGTGGATATTTTCACAAAAAAGTTAGATTTTCAAAAATTCTGAAAATTGGCTGAAAACGACTAAATATCAAGGACTCATTGGGCGAATCGCTCTGGAACTGAAATCGGAACGCTCACTGACATTTCCCCTATCTGAAAGTCTGATAAACGCAGGAAAAATGACTACGTACTAAAAAAAAATTTTTTTCAACTTTTTTCAATTTTAACCCTGTGGGATATATATTCTACCCACGCACATTTGGAACCCTCCTGGGGTACCCTCACACATATTATTCCCTCATTATTGGATATTTTCACAAAAAAGTAAAATTTTCAAAAATCCAGAAAATTGGCTGAAAACGACTAAATATCAAGGACTCATTGGGCGAATCGCTCTGGTACTGAAATCGGAACGCTCACTGACATTTCCGCTATCTGAAAGTCTGATAAATGCCGGAAAAATGACTAAATCCCCCAAAAAATTTTTTTCAACTTTTTTCAATTTTACCCCCGTGGGATATATATTCTACCCACACACATTTGGAACTCTCCTGGGGTACCCTCACACATATTATTCCCTCATTTAGTGGATATTTTCACAAAAAAGTGAAATTTTCAAAAATTCAGAAAATTGCCTGAAAACGACGAAATATCAAGGACTCATTGGGCGAATAGCTCTGGAAGTGAAATCGGAACGCTCACTGACATTTCCGCTATCTGAAAGTCTGATAAACGCCGGAAAAATGACTAAGTCCAAAAAAAAAATTTTTTTAACTTTTTTCAATTTTACCCCCGTGGGATATGTATTCTACAGACACACATTTGGAACTCTCCTGGGGTACCCTCACACATATTATTACCTCATTTAGTGGATATTTTCACAAAAAAGTGAAATTTTCAAAAATTCAGAAAATTGGCTCAAAACGACTAAATATCAAGGACTCATTGGGCGAATCGCTCTGGAACTGAAATCAGAACGCTCACTGACATTTCCGCTATCTGAAAGTCTGATAAACGCCGGAAAAATGACTAAGTAAAAAAAAAAATGTTTTCAACTGTTTTCAATTTTACCCCATGGGATATATATTCTACCCAGACACATTTGGAACTCTCCTGGAGTACCCTCACACATATTATTCCCTCATTTAGTGGATATTTTCACAAAAAAGTGACATTTTCAAAAATTCTGAAAATTGGCTGAAAACGACTAAATATCAAGGACTGATTGGGCGAATCGCTCAGGAACTGAAATCGGAACGCTCACTGACATTTCCCCTATCTGAAAGTCTGATAAACGCAGGAAAAATGACTAAGTACTAAAAAAAAATTTTTTTCAACTTTTTTCAATTTTACCCCCGTGGGATATATATTCTACCCACACACATTTGGAACTCTCCTGGGGTACCCTCACACATATTATTCCCTCATTTAGTGGATATTTTCACAAAAAAGTGAAATTTTCAAAAATTCTGAAAATTGCCTGAAAACAACGAAATATCAAGGACTCATGGGGCGAATCGCTCTGGAAGTGAAATCGGAACGCTCACTGACATTTCCCCTATCTGAAAGTCTGATAAATGCCGGAAAAATGACTAAATCCAAAAAAAAAAATTTCAACTTTTTTCAATTTTACCCCCGTGGGATATATATTCTACCCACACACATTTGGAACTCTCCTGGGGTACCCTCACACATATTATTCCCTCATTTAGTGGATATTTTCACAAAAAAGTGAAATTTTCAAAAATCCAGAAAATTGGCTGAAAACGACTAAATATCAAGGATTCATAGGGTTAATCGCTCTGGAACTGAAATCGGAAAGCTCACTGACATTTCCCCTATCTGAAAGTTTGATAAACGCCGGAAAAATGACTAAGTACTAAAAAAAAATTTTTTTCAACTTTTTTCAATTTTAACACTGTGGGATATATATTCTACCCAAACACATTTGGAACTCTCCTGGGTACTCTCACACATATTATTCCCTCATTTAGTGGATATTTTCACAAAAAAGTGAAATTTTCAAAAATCCAGAAAATTGGCTGAAAACGACTAAATATCAAGGACTCATTGGGCGAACCGCTCTGGTACTGAAATCGGAACGCTCACTGACAGTTCACCTATCTGAAAGTCTGATAAATGCCGGAAAAATTACTAAATCCAGAAAAAAAAAACTTTCAACTTTTTTCAATTTTACCCCCGTGGGATATATATTCTACCCACACACATTTGGAACTCTCCTGGGGTACCCTCACACATATTATTCCCTCATTTAGTGGATATTTTCACAAAAAAGTGAAATTTTCAAAAATTCAGAAAATTGCCTGAAAACGACGAAATATCAAGGACTCTTTGGGCGAATCGCTCTGCAACTGAAATCGGAACGCTCAGTGACATTTCCCCTATCTGAAAGTCCGATAAACGCCGGAAAAATGACTAAATCCCCCCAAAATTTTTTTAAACTTTTTTCAATTTTACCCCCATGGGATATATATTCTACCCACACACATTTGGAACTCTCCTGGGGTACCCTCACACATATTATTCCCTCATTTAGTGGATATTTTCACAAAAAAAGTGACATTTTCAAAAATTCTGAAAATTGGCTGAAAACGACTAAATATCAAGGACTCATTGGGCGAATCGCTCAGGAACTGAAATCGGAATGCTCACTGACATTTCCCCTATCTGAAAGTCTGATAAACGCTGGAAAAATGACTAAGTACTAAAAAAAAAATTTTTTCAACTTTTTTCAATTTTAACCCTGTGGGATATATATTCTACCCACACACATTTGGAACTCTCCTGGGGTACCCTCACACATATTATTCCCTCATTTAGTGGATATTTTCACAAAAAAGTGAAATTTTCAAAAATTCAGAAAATTGGCTCAAAACGACTAAATATCAAGGACTCATTGGGCGAATCGCTCTGGAACTGAAATCAGAACGCTCACTGACATTTCCGCTATCTGAAAGTCTGATAAACGCCGGAAAAATGACTAAGTCAAAAAAAAAATGTTTTCAACTTTTTTCAATTTTACCCCGTGGGATATATATTCTACCCACACACATTTGGAACTCTCCTGGAGTACCCTCACACATATTATTCCCTCATTTAGTGGATATTTTCACAAAAAAGTTAGATTTTCAAAAATTCTGAAAATTGGCTGAAAACGACTAAATATCAAGGACTCATTGGGCGAATCGCTCTGGAACTGAAATCGGAACGCTCACTGACATTTCCCCTATCTGAAAGTCTGATAAACGCAGGAAAAATGACTAGGTACTAAAAAAAAATTTTTTTCAACTTTTTTCAATTTTAACCCTGTGGGATATATATTCTACCCACGCACATTTGGAACTCTCCTGGGGTAGCCTCACACATATTATTCCCTCATTTAGTGGATATTTTCACAAAAAAGTGAAATTTTCAAAAATCCAGAAAATTGGCTGAAAACAACTATAAATATCAAGGACTCATTGGGCGAATTGCTCTGGTACTGAAATCAGAACGCTCACTGACATTTCCGCTATCTGAAAGTCTGATAAACGCCGGAAAAATGACTAAGTCAAAAAAAAAATGTTTTCAACTGTTTTCAATTTTACCCCGTGGGATATATATTCCACCCAGACACATTTGGAACTCTCCTGGAGTACCCTCACACATATTATTCCCTCATTTAGTGGATATTTTCACAAAAAAGTGACATTTTCAAAAATTCTGAAAATTGGCTGAAAACGACTAAATATCAAGGACTCATTGGGCGAATCGCTCAGGAACTGAAATCGGAACGCTCACTGACATTTCCCCTATCTGAAAGTCTGATAAACGCAGGAAAAATGACTAAGTACTAAAAAAAAATTTTTTACAACTTTTTTCAATTTTAACCCTGTGGGATATATATTCTACCCACGCACATTTGGAACCCTCCTGGGGTACACTCACACATATTATTCCCTCATTATTGGATATTTTCACAAAAAAGTAAAATTTTCAAAAATCCAGAAAATTGGCTGAAAACGACTAAATATCAAGGACTCATTGGGCGAATCGCTCTGGTACTGAAATCGGAACGCTCACTGACATTTCCGCTATCTGAAAGTCTGATAAACGCCGGAAAAATGACTAAATCCCCCAAAAAATTTTTTCAACTTTTTTCAATTTTACCCCCGTGGGATATATATTCTACCCACACACATTTGGAACTCTCCTGGGGTACCCTCACACATATTATTCCCTCATTTAGTGGATATTTTCACTAAAAAGTGAAATTTTCAAAAATTCTGAAAATTGCCTGAAAACGACGAAATACCAAGGACTCATTGGGCGAATCGCTCTGGAAGTGAAATCGGAACGCTCACTGACATTTCCCCTATCTGAAAGTCTGATAAATGCCGGAAAAATGACTAAGTCCAAAAAAAAATTTTTTTCAACTTTTTTCAATTTTACCCCCGTGGGATATATATTCTACCCACACACATTTGGAACTCTCCTGGGGTACCCTCACACATATTATTCCCTCATTTAGTGGATATTTTCACAAAAAAGTGAAATTTTCAAAAATCCAGAAAATTGGCTGAAAACAACTATAAATATCAAGGACTCATTGGGCGAATTGCTCTGGTACTGAAATCGGAACGCTCACTGACATTTCCCCTATCTGAAAGTCTGATAAATGCCGGAAAAATGACTAAATCCAAAAAAAAAATTTTCAACTTTTTTCAATTTTACCCCCGTGGGATATATATTCTACCCACACACATTTGGAACTCTCCTGGGGTACCCTCACACATATTATTCCCTCATTTAGTGGATATTTTCACAAAAAAGTGAAATTTTCAAAAATCCAGAAAATTGGCTGAAAACGACTAAATATCAAGGATTCATAGGGTTAATCGCTCTGGAACTGAAATCGGAAAGCTCACTGACATTTCCCCTATCTGAAAGTTTGATAAACGCCGGAAAAATGACTAAGTACTAAAAAAAAATTTTTTTCAACTTTTTTCAATTTTAACCCTGTGGGATATATATTCTACCCAAACACATTTGGAACTCTCCTGGGGTACTCTCACACATATTATTCCCTCATTTAGTGGATATTTTCACAAAAAAGTGAAATTTTCAAAAATCCAGAAAATTGGCTGAAAACGACTAAATATCAAGGACTCATTGGGCGAACCGCTCTGGTACTGAAATCGGAACGCTTACTGACAGTTCACCTATCTGAAAGTCTGATAAATGCCGGAAAAATTACTAAATCCAGAAAAAAAAATGTTCAACTTTTTTCAATTTTACCCCCGTGGGATATATATTCTACCCACACACATTTGGAACTCTCCTGGGGTACCCTCACACATATTATTCCCTCATTTAGTGGATATTTTCACAAAAAAGTGAAATTTTCAAAAATTCAGAAAATTGCCTGAAAACGACGAAATATCAAGGACTCTTTGGGCGAATCGCTCTGCAACTGAAATCGGAACGCTCACTGACATTTCCCCTATCTGAAAGTCCGATAAACGCCGGAAAAATGACTAAATCCCCCCAAAATTTTTTTAAACTTTTTTCAATTTTACCCCCGTGGGATATATATTCTACCCACACACATTTGGAACTCTCCTGGGGTACCCTCACACATATTATTCCCTCATTTAGTGGATATTTTCACAAAAAAAGTGACATTTTCAAAAATTCTGAAAATTGGCTGAAAACGCCTAAATATCAAGGACTCATTGGGCGAATCGCTCAGGAACTGAAATCGGAACGCTCACTGACATTTCCCCTATCTGAAAGTCTGATAAACGCTGGAAAAATGACTACGTACTAAAAAAAAAATTTTTTCAACTTTTTTCAATTTTAACCCTGTGGGATATATATTCTACCCACGCACATTTGGAACCCTCCTGGGGTACCCTCACACATATTATTCCGTCATTATTGGATATTTTCACAAAAAAGTAAAATTTTCAAAAATCCAGAAAATTGGCTGAAAACGCCTAAATATCAAGGACTCATTGGGCGAATCGCTCTGGTACTGAAATCGGAATGCTCACTGACATTTCCGCTATCTGAAAGTCTGATAAATGCCGGAAAAATGACTAAATCCCCCCCAAAAAATTTTCAACTTTTTTCAATTTTACCCCCGTGGGATATATATTCTACCCACACACATTTGGAACTCTCCTGGGGTACCCTCACACATATTATTCCCTCATTTAGTGGATATTTTCACAAAAAAGTGAAATTTTCAAAAATTCAGAAAATTGCCTGAAAACGACGAAATATCAAGGACTCATTGGGCGAATAGCTCTGGAACTGAAATCGGAACGCTCACTGACATTTCCGCTATCTGAAAGTCTGATAAACGCCGGAAAAATGACTAAGTCAAAAAAAAAATGTTTTCAACTTTTTTCAATTTTACCCCCGTGGGATTTTCACAAAAAAGTTACATTTTCAAAAATTCTGAAAATTGGCTGACAACGACTAAATATCAAGGACTCATTGGGCGAATCGCTCTGGAACTGAAATCGGAAAGCTCACTGACATTTCCCCTATCTGAAAGTTTGATAAACGCCGTAAAAATGACTAAGTACTAAAAAAAAATTTTTTTCAACTTTTTTCAATTTTAACCCTGTGGGATATATATTCTACCCAAACACATTTTGAACTCTCCTGGGGTACCCTCACACATATTATTCCCTCATTTAGTGGATATTTTCACAAAAAAGTGAAATTTTCAAAAATCCAGAAAATTGGCTGAAAACGACTAAATATCAAGGACTCATTGGGCGAACCGCTCTGGTACTGAAATCGGAATGCTCACTGACAGTTCACCTATCTGAAAGTCTGATAAATGCCGGAAAAATTACTAAATCCAGAAAAAAAAAATTTTCAACTTTTTTCAATTTTACCCCCGTGGGATATATATTCTACCCACACACATTTGGAACTCTCCTGGGGTACCCTCACACATATTATTCCCTCATTTAGTGGATATTTTCACAAAAAAGTGAAATTTTCAAAAATCCAGAAAATTGGCTGAAAACGACTAAATATCAAGGATTCATAGGGTTAATCGCTCTGGAACTGAAATCGGAAAGCTCACTGACATTTCCCCTATCTGAAAGTTTGATAAACGCCGGAAAAATGACTAAGTACTAAAAAAAAATTTTTTTCAACTTTTTTCAATTTTAACCCTGTGGGATATATATTCTACCCAAACACATTTGGAACTCTCCTGGGGTACTCTCACACATATTATTCCCTCATTTAGTGGATATTTTCACAAAAAAGTGAAATTTTCAAAAATCCAGAAAATTGGCTGAAAACGACTAAATATCAAGGACTCATTGGGCGAACCGCTCTGGTACTGAAATCGGAACGCTCACTGACATTTCCGCTATCTGAAAGTCTGATAAACGCCGGAAAAATGACTAAGTCAAAAAAAAAATGTTTTCAACTTTTTTCAATTTTACCCCCGTGGGATATATATTCTACCCACACACATTTGGAACTCTCCTGGGGTACCCTCACACATATTATTCCCTCATTTAGTGGATATTTTCACAAAAAAGTTACATTTTCAAAAATTCTGAAAATTGGCTGACAACGACTAAATATCAAGGACTCATTGGGCGAATCGCTCTGGAACTGAAATCGGAAAGCTCACTGACATTTCCCCTATCTGAAAGTTTGATAAACGCCGTAAAAATGACTAAGTACTAAAAAAAAATTTTTTTCAACTTTTTTCAATTTTAACCCTGTGGGATATATATTCTACCCAAACACATTTGGAACTCTCCTGGGGTACCCTCACACATATTATTCCCTCATTTAGTGGATATTTTCACAAAAAAGTGAAATTTTCAAAAATCCAGAAAATTGGCTGAAAACGACTAAATATCAAGGACTCATTGGGCGAACCGCTCTGGTACTGAAATCGGAATGCTCACTGACAGTTCACCTATCTGAAAGTCTGATAAATGCCGGAAAAATTACTAAATCCAGAAAAAAAAAATTTTCAACTTTTTTCAATTTTACCCCCGTGGGATATATATTCTACCCACACACATTTGGAACTCTCCTGGGGTACCCTCACACATATTATTCCCTCATTTAGTGGATATTTTCACAAAAAAGTGAAATTTTCAAAAATCCAGAAAATTGGCTGAAAACGACTAAATATCAAGGATTCATAGGGTTAATCGCTCTGGAACTGAAATCGGAAAGCTCACTGACATTTCCCCTATCTGAAAGTTTGATAAACGCCGGAAAAATGACTAAGTACTAAAAAAAAATTTTTTTCAACTTTTTTCAATTTTAACCCTGTGGGATATATATTCTACCCAAACACATTTGGAACTCTCCTGGGGTACTCTCACACATATTATTCCCTCATTTAGTGGATATTTTCACAAAAAAGTGAAATTTTCAAAAATCCAGAAAATTGGCTGAAAACGACTAAATATCAAGGACTCATTGGGCGAACCGCTCTGGTACTGAAATCGGAACGCTCACTGACAGTTCACCTATCTGAAAGTCTGATAAATGCCGGAAAAATTACTAAATCCAGAAAAAAAAAATTTTCAACTTTTTTCAATTTTACCCCCGTGGGATATATATTCTACCCACACACATTTGGAACTCTCCTGGGGTACCCTCACACATATTATTCCCTCATTTAGTGGATATTTTCACAAAAAAGTGAAATTTTCAAAAATTCAGAAAATTGCCTGAAAACGATGAAATATCAAGGACTCTTTGGGCGAATCGCTCTGCAACTGAAATCGGAACGCTCACTGACATTTCCCCTATCTGAAAGTCCGATAAACGCCGGAAAAATGACTAAATCCCCCCAAAATTTTTTTAAACTTTTTTCAATTTTACCCCCGTGGGATATATATTCTACCCACACACATTTGGAACTCTCCTGGGGTACCCTCACACATATTATTCCCTCATTTAGTGGATATTTTCACAAAAAAAGTGACATTTTCAAAAATTCTGAAAATTGGCTGAAAACGACGAAATATCAAGGACTCATTGGGCGAATCGCTCAGGAACTGAAATCGGAACGCTCACTGACATTTCCCCTATCTGAAAGTCTGATAAACGCTGGAAAAATGACTAAGTACTAAAAAAAAAATTTTTTCAACTTTTTTCAATTTTAACCCTGTGGGATATATATTCTACCCACACACATTTGGAACTCTCCTGGGGTACCCTCACACATATTATTCCCTCATTTAGTGGATATTTTCACAAAAAAGTGAAATTTTCAAAAATTCAGAAAATTGGCTC
The DNA here is from genome assembly GCF_046119375.1 of Phyllobates terribilis. NCBI lineage: Eukaryota > Metazoa > Chordata > Amphibia > Anura > Dendrobatidae > Phyllobates > Phyllobates terribilis. The sequence continues at coordinate 9,295,701 of NW_027362781.1, read as the reverse complement.
AAAACGACTAAATATCAAGGACTCATTGGGCGAATCGCTCTGGAACTGAAATCAGAACGCTCACTGACATTTCCGCTATCTGAAAGTCTGATAAACGACGGAAAAATGACTAAGTCAAAAAAAAAATGTTTTCAACTTTTTTCAATTTTACCCCGTGGGATATATATTCTACCCACACACATTTGGAACTCTCCTGGAGTACCCTCACACATATTATTCCCTCATTTAGTGGATATTTTCACAAAAAAGTTACATTTTCAAAAATTCTGAAAATTGGCTGAAAACGACTAAATATCAAGGACTCATTGGGCGAATCGCTCAGGAACTGAAATCGGAACGCTCACTGACATTTCCCCTATCTGAAAGTCTGATAAACGCAGGAAAAATGACTACGTACTAAAAAAAAATTTTTTTTCAACTTTTTTCAATTTTAACCCTGTGGGATATATATTCTACCCACGCACATTTGGAACCCTCCTGGGGTACCCTCACACATATTATTCCCTCATTATTGGATATTTTCACAAAAAAGTAAAATTTTCAAAAATCCAGAAAATTGGCTGAAAACGACTAAATATCAAGTACTCATTGGGCGAATCGCTCTGGTACTGAAATCGGAACGCTCACTGACATTTCCGCTATCTGAAAGTCTGATAAATGCCGGAAAAATGACTAAATCCCCCAAAAAAAATTTTCAACTTTTTTCAATTTTACCCCCGTGGGATATATATTCTACCCACACACATTTGGAACTCTCCTGGGGTACCCTCACACATATTATTCCCTCATTTAGTGGATATTTTCACAAAAAAGTGAAATTTTCAAAAATTCAGAAAATTGGCTCAAAACGACTAAATATCAAGGACTCATTGGGCGAATCGCTCTGGAACTGAAATCAGAACGCTCACTGACATTTCCGCTATCTGAAAGTCTGATAAACGCCGGAAAAATGACTAAGTCAAAAAAAAAATGTTTTCAACTTTTTTCAATTTTACCCCGTGGGATATATATTCTACCCACACACATTTGGAACTCTCCTGGAGTACCCTCACACATATTATTCCCTCATTTAGTGGATATTTTCACAAAAAAGTTACATTTTCAAAAATTCTGAAAATTGGCTGAAAACGACTAAATATCAAGGACTCATTGGGCGAATCGCTCAGGAACTGAAATCGGAACGCTCACTGACATTTCCCCTATCTGAAAGTCTAATAAACGCAGGAAAAATGACTACGTACTAAAAAAAAAATTTTTTCAACTTTTTTCAATTTTAACCCTGTGGGATATATATTCTACCCACGCACATTTGGAACCCTCCTGGGGTACCCTCACACATATTATTCCCTCATTATTGGATATTTTCACAAAAAAGTAAAATTTTCAAAAATCCAGAAAATTGGCTGAAAACGACTAAATATCAAGGACTCATTGGGCGAATCGCTCTGGTACTGAAATCGGAACGCTCACTGACATTTCCGCTATCTGAAAGTCTGATAAATGCCGGAAAAATGACTAAATCCCCCAAAAAAATTTTTCAACTTTTTTCAATTTTACCCCCGTGGGATATATATTCTACCCACACACATTTGGAACTCTCCTGGGGTACCCTCACACATATTATTCCCTCATTTAGTGGATATTTTCACAAAAAAGTGAAATTTTCAAAAATTCAGAAAATTGCCTGAAAACGACGAAATATCAAGGACTCATTGGGCGAATAGCTCTGGAACTGAAATCGGAACGCTCACTGACATTTCCGCTATCTGAAAGTCTGATAAACGCCAGAAAAATGACTAAGTCAAAAAAAAAATGTTTTCAACTTTTTTCAATTTTACCCCGTGGGATATATATTCTACCCACACACATTTGGAACTCTCCTGGAGTACCCTCACACATATTATTCCCTCATTTAGTGGATATTTTCACAAAAAAGTTACATTTTCAAAAATTCTGAAAATTGGCTGACAATGACTAAATATCAAGGACTCATTGGGCGAATCGCTCTGGAACTGAAATCGGAAAGCTCACTGACATTTCCCCTATCTGAAAGTTTGATAAACGCCGGAAAAATGACTAAGTACTAAAAAAAATTTTTTTTCAACTTTTTTCAATTTTAATCCTGTGGGATATATATTCTACCCAAACACATTTGGAACTCTCCTGGGGTACTCTCACACATATTATTCCCTCATTTAGTGGATATTTTCACAAAAAAGTGAAATTTTCAAAAATTCAGAAAATTGCCTGAAAACGACGAAATATCAAGGACTCTTTGGGCGAATCGCTCTGCAACTGAAATCGGAACGCTCACTGACATTTCCCCTATCTGAAAGTCCGATAAACGCCGGAAAAATTACTAAATCCAGAAAAAAAAAATTTTCAACTTTTTTCAATTTTACCCCCGTGGGATATATATTCTACCCACACACATTTGGAACTCTCCTGGGGTACCCTCACACATATTATTCCCTCATTTAGTGGATATTTTCACAAAAAAGTGAAATTTTCAAAAATTCAGAAAATTGCCTGAAAACGACGAAATATCAAGGACTCTTTGGGCGAATCGCTCTGCAACTGAAATCGGAACGCTCACTGACATTTCCCCTATCTGAAAGTCCGATAAACGCCGGAAAAATGACTAAATCCCCCCAAAATTTTTTTAAACTTCTTTCAATTTTACCCCCGTGGGATATATATTCTACCCACACACATTTGGAACTCTCCTGGGGTACCCTCACACATATTATTCCCTCATTTAGTGGATATTTTCACAAAAAAGTTACATCTTCAAAAATTCTGAAAATTAGCTGAAAACAACTAAATATCAAGGACTCATTGGGCGAATCGCTCAGGAACTGAAATCGGAACGCTCACTGACATTTCCCCTATCTGAAAGTCTGATAAACGCAGGAAAAATGACTACGTACTAAAAAAAAATTTTTTTCAACTTTTTTCAATTTTAACCCTGTGGGATATATATTCTACCCACGCACATTTGGAACCCTCCTGGGGTACCCTCACACATATTATTCCCTCATTATTGGATATTTTCGCAAAAAAGTAAAATTTTCAAAAATCCAGAAAATTGGCTGAAAACGACTAAATATCAAGGACTCATTGGGCGAATCGCTCTGGAACTGAAATCAGAACGCTCACTGACATTTCCGCTATCTGAAAGTCTGATAAACGCCGGAAAAATGACTAAGTCAAAAAAAAAATGTTTTCAACTGTTTTCAATTTTACCCCGTGGGATATATATTCTACCCAGACACATTTGGAACTCTCCTGGAGTACCCTCACACATATTATTCCCTCATTTAGTGGATATTTTCACAAAAAAGTGACATTTTCAAAAATTCTGAAAATTGGCTGAAAACGACTAAATATCAAGGACTCATTGGGCGAATCGCTCAGGAACTGAAATCGGAACGCTCACTGACATTTCCCCTATCTGAAAGTCTGATAAACGCAGGAAAAATGACTAAGTACTAAAAAAAAATTTTTTTCAACTTTTTTCAATTTTAACCCTGTGGGATATATATTCTACCCACGCACATTTGGAACCCTCCTGGGGTACCCTCACACATATTATTCCCTCATTATTGGATATTTTCACAAAAAAGTGAAATTTTCAAAAATTCAGAAAATTGCCTGAAAACGACGAAATATCAAGGACTCATTGGGCGAATAGCTCTGGAACTGAAATCGGAACGCTCACTGACATTTCCGCTATCTGAAAGTCTGATAAACGCCGGAAAAATGACTAAGTCAAAAAAAATATGTTTTCAACTTTTTTCAATTTTACCCCCGTGGGATATATATTCTACCCACACACATTTGGAACTCTCCTGGGGTACCCTCACACATATTATTCCCTCATTTAGTGGATATTTTCACAAAAAAGTTACATTTTCAAAAATTCTGAAAATTGGCTGACAACGACTAAATATCAAGGACTCATTGGGCGAATCGCTCTGGAACTGAAATCGGAAAGCTCACTGACATTTCCCCTATCTGAAAGTTTGATAAACGCCGGAAAAATGACTAAGTACTAAAAAAAAATTTTTTTCAACTTTTTTCAATTTTAATCCTGTGGGATATATATTCTACCCAAACACATTTGGAACTCTCCTGGGGTACTCTCACACATATTATTCCCTCATTTAGTGGATATTTTCACAAAAAAGTGAAATTTTCAAAAATTCAGAAAATTGCCTGAAAACGACGAAATATCAAGGACTCTTTGGGCGAATCGCTCTGCAACTGAAATCGGAACGCTCACTGACATTTCCCCTATCTGAAAGTCCGATAAACGCCGGAAAAATTACTAAATCCAGAAAAAAAAAATTTTCAACTTTTTTCAATTTTACCCCCGTGGGATATATATTCTACCCACACACATTTGGAACTCTCCTGGGGTACCCTCACACATATTATTCCCTCATTTAGTGGATATTTTCACAAAAAAGTGAAATTTTCAAAAATTCAGAAAATTGCCTGAAAACGACGAAATATCAAGGACTCTTTGGGCGAATCGCTCTGCAACTGAAATCGGAACGCTCACTGACATTTCCCCTATCTGAAAGTCCGATAAACGCCGGAAAAATGACTAAATCCCCCCAAAATTTTTTTAAACTTCTTTCAATTTTACCCCCGTGGGATATATATTCTACCCACACACATTTGGAACTCTCCTGGGGTACCCTCACACATATTATTCCCTCATTTAGTGGATATTTTCACAAAAAAGTTACATCTTCAAAAATTCTGAAAATTAGCTGAAAACAACTAAATATCAAGGACTCATTGGGCGAATCGCTCAGGAACTGAAATCGGAACGCTCACTGACATTTCCCCTATCTGAAAGTCTGATAAACGCAGGAAAAATGACTACGTACTAAAAAAAAATTTTTTTCAACTTTTTTCAATTTTAACCCTGTGGGATATATATTCTACCCACGCACATTTGGAACCCTCCTGGGGTACCCTCACACATATTATTCCCTCATTATTGGATATTTTCACAAAAAAGTAAAATTTTCAAAAATCCAGAAAATTGGCTGAAAACGACTAAATATCAAGTACTCATTGGGCGAATCGCTCTGGTACTGAAATCGGAACGCTCACTGACATTTCCGCTATCTGAAAGTCTGATAAATGCCGGAAAAATGACTAAATCCCCCAAAAAAAATTTTCAACTTTTTTCAATTTTACCCCCGTGGGATATATATTCTACCCACACACATTTGGAACTCTCCTGGGGTACCCTCACACATATTATTCCCTCATTTAGTGGATATTTTCACAAAAAAGTGAAATTTTCAAAAATTCAGAAAATTGGCTCAAAACGACTAAATATCAAGGACTCATTGGGCGAATCGCTCTGGAACTGAAATCAGAACGCTCACTGACATTTCCGCTATCTGAAAGTCTGATAAACGCCGGAAAAATGACTAAGTCAAAAAAAAAATGTTTTCAACTTTTTTCAATTTTACCCCGTGGGATATATATTCTACCCACACACATTTGGAACTCTCCTGGAGTACCCTCACACATATTATTCCCTCATTTAGTGGATATTTTCACAAAAAAGTTACATTTTCAAAAATTCTGAAAATTGGCTGAAAACGACTAAATATCAAGGACTCATTGGGCGAATCGCTCAGGAACTGAAATCGGAACGCTCACTGACATTTCCCCTATCTGAAAGTCTAATAAACGCAGGAAAAATGACTACGTACTAAAAAAAAAATTTTTTCAACTTTTTTCAATTTTAACCCTGTGGGATATATATTCTACCCACGCACATTTGGAACCCTCCTGGGGTACCCTCACACATATTATTCCCTCATTATTGGATATTTTCACAAAAAAGTAAAATTTTCAAAAATCCAGAAAATTGGCTGAAAACGACTAAATATCAAGGACTCATTGGGCGAATCGCTCTGGTACTGAAATCGGAACGCTCACTGACATTTCCGCTATCTGAAAGTCTGATAAATGCCGGAAAAATGACTAAATCCCCCAAAAAAATTTTTCAACTTTTTTCAATTTTACCCCCGTGGGATATATATTCTACCCACACACATTTGGAACTCTCCTGGGGTACCCTCACACATATTATTCCCTCATTTAGTGGATATTTTCACAAAAAAGTGAAATTTTCAAAAATTCAGAAAATTGCCTGAAAACGACGAAATATCAAGGACTCATTGGGCGAATAGCTCTGGAACTGAAATCGGAACGCTCACTGACATTTCCGCTATCTGAAAGTCTGATAAACGCCAGAAAAATGACTAAGTCAAAAAAAAAATGTTTTCAACTTTTTTCAATTTTACCCCGTGGGATATATATTCTACCCACACACATTTGGAACTCTCCTGGAGTACCCTCACACATATTATTCCCTCATTTAGTGGATATTTTCACAAAAAAGTTACATTTTCAAAAATTCTGAAAATTGGCTGACAACGACTAAATATCAAGGACTCATTGGGCGAATCGCTCTGGAACTGAAATCGGAAAGCTCACTGACATTTCCCCTATCTGAAAGTTTGATAAACGCCGGAAAAATGACTAAGTACTAAAAAAAAATTTTTTTCAACTTTTTTCAATTTTAATCCTGTGGGATATATATTCTACCCAAACACATTTGGAACTCTCCTGGGGTACTCTCACACATATTATTCCCTCATTTAGTGGATATTTTCACAAAAAAGTGAAATTTTCAAAAATTCAGAAAATTGCCTGAAAACGACGAAATATCAAGGACTCTTTGGGCGAATCGCTCTGCAACTGAAATCGGAACGCTCACTGACATTTCCCCTATCTGAAAGTCCGTTAAACGCCGGAAAAATTACTAAATCCAGAAAAAAAAAATTTTCAACTTTTTTCAATTTTACCCCCGTGGGATATATATTCTACCCACACACATTTGGAACTCTCCTGGGGTACCCTCACACATATTATTCCCTCATTTAGTGGATATTTTCACAAAAAAGTGAAATTTTCAAAAATTCAGAAAATTGCCTGAAAACGACGAAATATCAAGGACTCTTTGGGCGAATCGCTCTGCAACTGAAATCGGAACGCTCACTGACATTTCCCCTATCTGAAAGTCCGATAAACGCCGGAAAAATGACTAAATCCCCCCAAAATTTTTTTAAACTTCTTTCAATTTTACCCCCGTGGGATATATATTCTACCCACACACATTTGGAACTCTCCTGGGGTACCCTCACACATATTATTCCCTCATTTAGTGGATATTTTCACAAAAAAGTTACATCTTCAAAAATTCTGAAAATTAGCTGAAAACAACTAAATATCAAGGACTCATTGGGCGAATCGCTCAGGAACTGAAATCGGAACGCTCACTGACATTTCCCCTATCTGAAAGTCTGATAAACGCAGGAAAAATGACTACGTACTAAAAAAAAATTTTTTTCAACTTTTTTCAATTTTAACCCTGTGGGATATATATTCTACCCACGCACATTTGGAACCCTCCTGGGGTACCCTCACACATATTATTCCCTCATTATTGGATATTTTCGCAAAAAAGTAAAATTTTCAAAAATCCAGAAAATTGGCTGAAAACGACTAAATATCAAGGACTCATTGGGCGAATCGCTCTGGAACTGAAATCAGAACGCTCACTGACATTTCCGCTATCTGAAAGTCTGATAAACGCCGGAAAAATGACTAAGTCAAAAAAAAAATGTTTTCAACTGTTTTCAATTTTACCCCGTGGGATATATATTCTACCCAGACACATTTGGAACTCTCCTGGAGTACCCTCACACATATTATTCCCTCATTTAGTGGATATTTTCACAAAAAAGTGACATTTTCAAAAATTCTGAAAATTGGCTGAAAACGACTAAATATCAAGGACTCATTGGGCGAATCGCTCAGGAACTGAAATCGGAACGCTCACTGACATTTCCCCTATCTGAAAGTCTGATAAACGCAGGAAAAATGACTAAGTACTAAAAAAAAATTTTTTTCAACTTTTTTCAATTTTAACCCTGTGGGATATATATTCTACCCACGCACATTTGGAACCCTCCTGGGGTACCCTCACACATATTATTCCCTCATTATTGGATATTTTCACAAAAAAGTGAAATTTTCAAAAATTCAGAAAATTGCCTGAAAACGACGAAATATCAAGGACTCATTGGGCGAATAGCTCTGGAACTGAAATCGGAACGCTCACTGACATTTCCGCTATCTGAAAGTCTGATAAACGCCGGAAAAATGACTAAGTCAAAAAAAATATGTTTTCAACTTTTTTCAATTTTACCCCCGTGGGATATATATTCTACCCACACACATTTGGAACTCTCCTGGGGTACCCTCACACATATTATTCCCTCATTTAGTGGATATTTTCACAAAAAAGTTACATTTTCAAAAATTCTGAAAATTGGCTGACAACGACTAAATATCAAGGACTCATTGGGCGAATCGCTCTGGAACTGAAATCGGAAAGCTCACTGACATTTCCCCTATCTGAAAGTTTGATAAACGCCGGAAAAATGACTAAGTACTAAAAAAAAATTTTTTTCAACTTTTTTCAATTTTAATCCTGTGGGATATATATTCTACCCAAACACATTTGGAACTCTCCTGGGGTACTCTCACACATATTATTCCCTCATTTAGTGGATATTTTCACAAAAAAGTGAAATTTTCAAAAATTCAGAAAATTGCCTGAAAACGACGAAATATCAAGGACTCTTTGGGCGAATCGCTCTGCAACTGAAATCGGAACGCTCACTGACATTTCCCCTATCTGAAAGTCCGATAAACGCCGGAAAAATTACTAAATCCAGAAAAAAAAAATTTTCAACTTTTTTCAATTTTACCCCCGTGGGATATATATTCTACCCACACACATTTGGAACTCTCCTGGGGTACCCTCACACATATTATTCCCTCATTTAGTGGATATTTTCACAAAAAAGTGAAATTTTCAAAAATTCAGAAAATTGCCTGAAAACGACGAAATATCAAGGACTCTTTGGGCGAATCGCTCTGCAACTGAAATCGGAACGCTCACTGACATTTCCCCTATCTGAAAGTCCGATAAACGCCGGAAAAATGACTAAATCCCCCCAAAATTTTTTTAAACTTCTTTCAATTTTACCCCCGTGGGATATATATTCTACCCACACACATTTGGAACTCTCCTGGGGTACCCTCACACATATTATTCCCTCATTTAGTGGATATTTTCACAAAAAAGTTACATCTTCAAAAATTCTGAAAATTAGCTGAAAACAACTAAATATCAAGGACTCATTGGGCGAATCGCTCAGGAACTGAAATCGGAACGCTCACTGACATTTCCCCTATCTGAAAGTCTGATAAACGCAGGAAAAATGACTACGTACTAAAAAAAAATTTTTTTCAACTTTTTTCAATTTTAACCCTGTGGGATATATATTCTACCCACGCACATTTGGAACCCTCCTGGGGTACCCTCACACATATTATTCCCTCATTATTGGATATTTTCGCAAAAAAGTAAAATTTTCAAAAATCCAGAAAATTGGCTGAAAACGACTAAATATCAAGGACTCATTGGGCGAATCGCTCTGGTACTGAAATCGGAACGCTCACTGACATTTCCGCTATCTGAAAGTCTGATAAATGCCGGAAAAATGACTAAATCCCCCAAAAAAATTTTTCAACTTTTTTCAATTTTACCCCCGTGGGATATATATTCTACCCACACACATTTGGAACTCTCCTGGGGTACCCTCACACATATTATTACCTCATTTAGTGGATATTTTCACAAAAAAGTGAAATTTTCAAAAATTCAGAAAATTGGCTCAAAACGACTAAATATCAAGGACTCATTGGGCGAATCGCTCTGGAACTGAAATCAGAACGCTCACTGACATTTCCGCTATCTGAAAGTCTGATAAACGCCGGAAAAATGACTAAGTCAAAAAAAAAATGTTTTCAACTGTTTTCAATTTTACCCCGTGGGATATATATTCTACCCAGACACATTTGGAACTCTCCTGGAGTACCCTCACACATATTATTCCCTCATTTAGTGGATATTTTCACAAAAAAGTGACATTTTCAAAAATTCTGAAAATTGGCTGAAAACGACTAAATATCAAGGACTCATTGGGCGAATCGCTCAGGAACTGAAATCGGAACGCTCACTGACATTTCCCCTATCTGAAAGTCTGATAAACGCAGGAAAAATGACTAAGTACTAAAAAAAAATTTTTTTATACTCTTTTCAATTTTAACCCTGTGGGATATATATTCTACCCACGCACATTTGGAACTCTCCTGGGGTACCCTCACACATATTATTCCCTCAGTATTGGATATTTTCGCAAAAAAGTTAAATTTTCAAAAATCCAGAAAATTGGCTGAAAACGACTAAATATCAAGGACTCATTGGGCGAATCACTGTGGTACTGAAATCGGAACGCTCACTGACATTTCCGCTATCTGAAAGTCTGATAAATGCCGGAAAAATGACTAAATCCCCCCAAAAAATTTTTCAACTTTTTTCAATTTTACCCCCGTGGGATATATATTCTACCCACACACATTTGGAACTCTCCTGGGGTACCCTCACACATATTATTCCCTCATTTAGTGGATATTTTCACAAAAAAGTAAAATTTTCAAAAATCCAGAAAATTGGCTGAAAAAGACTAAATATCAAGGACTCATTGGGCGAATCGCTCTGGTACTGAAATCGGAACACTCACTGACATTTCACCTATCTGAAAGTCTGATAAATGCCGGAAAAATTACTAAATCCAGAAAAAAAAATTTTTCAACTTTTTTCAATTTTACCCCCGTGGGATATATATTCTACCCACACACATTTGGAACTCTCCTGGGGTACCCTCACACATATTATTCCCTCATTTAGTGGATATTTTCAAAAAAAAGTGAAATTTTCAAAAATTCAGAAAATTGCCTGAAAACGACGAAATATCAAGGACTCTTTGGGCGAATCGCTCTGCAACTGAAATCGGAACGCTCACTGACATTTCCCCTATCTGAAAGTCCGATAAACGCCGGAAAAATGACTAAATCCCCCCAAAATTTTTTTAAACTTTTTTCAATTTTACCCCCGTGGGATATATATTCTACCCACACACATTTGGAACTCTCCTGGGGTACCCTCACACATATTATTCCCTCATTTAGTGGATATTTTCACAAAAAAGTAAAATTTTCAAAAATCCAGAAAATTGGCTGAAAACGACTAAATATCAAGGACTCATTGGGCGAATCGCTCTGGTACTGAAATCGGAACACTCACTGACATTTCCCCTATCTGAAAGTCTGATAAATGCCGGAAAAATGACTAAATCCCCAAAAAAAAATTTTTCAACTTTTTTCAATTTTACCCCCGTGGGATATATAATCTACCCACACACATTTGGAACTCTCCTGGGGTACTCTCACACATATTATTCCCTCATTTAGTGGATATTTTCACAAAAAAGTAAAATTTTCAAAAATCCAGAAAATTGGCTGAAAACGACTAAATATCAAGGACTCATTGGGCGAATCGCTCTGGTACTGAAATCGGAACACTCACTGACATTTCACCTATCTGAAAGTCTGATAAATGCCGGAAAAATTACTAAATCCAGAAAAAAAAATTTTTCAACTTTTTTCAATTTTACCCCCGTGGGATATATATTCTACCCACACACATTTGGAACTCTCCTGGAGTACCCTCACACATATTATTCCCTCATTTAGTGGATATTTTCACAAAAAAGTGAAATTTTCAAAAATCCAGAAAATTGGCTGAAAACGACTAAATATCAAGGACTCATTGGGCGAATCGCTCTGGTACTGAAATCGGAACACTCACTGACATTTCCCCTATCTGAAAGTCTGATAAATGCCGGAAAAATGACTAAATCCCCCCCAAAAATTTTTTCAACTTTTTTCAATTTTACCCCCGTGGGATATATAATCTACCCACACACATTTGAAACTCTCCTGGGGTACCCTCACACATATTATTCCCTCATTTAGTGGATATTTTCACAAAAAAGTGAAATTTTCAAAAATTCAGAAAATTGGCTGAAAACGACTAAATATCAAGGACTCATTGGGCGAATCGCTCTGGTACTGAAATCGGAACGCTCGCTGACATTTCCGCTATCTGAAAGTCTGATAAATGCCGGAAAAATGACTAAATCCCCCAAAAAAAATTTTCAACTTTTTTCAATTTTACCCCCGTGGGATATATATTCTACCCACACACATTTGGAACTCTCCTGGGCTACACTCACACATATTATTCCCTCTTTTAGTGGATATTTTTACGAAAAAGTGAAATTTTCAAAAATTCAGAAAATTGCCTGAAAACGACGAAATATCAAGGACTCATTGGGCGAATCGCTCTGGAAGTGAAATCGGAACGCTCACTGACATTTCCCCTATCTGAAAGTCTGATAAACGCCGGAAAAATGACTAAGTCCAAAAAAAAATTTTTTTCAACTTTCTTCAATTTTACCCCCGTGGGATACATATTCTACCCACACACATTTGGAACTCTCCTGGGGTACCCTCACACATATTATTCCCTCATTTAGTGGATATTTTCACAAAAAAGTGAAATTTTCAAAAATCCAGAAAATTGGCTGAAAATGACTAAATATCAAGGATTCATAGGGTTAATCGCTCTGGAACTGAAATCGGAAAGCTCACTGACATTTCCCCTATCTGAAAGTTTGATAAACGCCGGAAAAATGACTAAGTACTAAAAAAAAATTTTTTTCAACTTTTTTCAATTTTAACCCTGTGGGATATATATTCTACCCAAACACATTTGGAACTCTCCTGGGGTACTCTCACACATATTATTCCCTCATTTAGTGGATATTTTCACAAAAAAGTGAAATTTTCAAAAATTCAGAAAATTGGCTGAAAACGACTAAATATCAAGGACTCATTGGGCGAATCACTCTGGTACTGAAATCGGAACACTCACTGACATTTCCCCTATCTGAAAGTCTGATAAATGCCGGAAAAATGACTAAATCCCCCCAAAAAATTTTTTCAACTTTCTTCAATTTTACCCCCGTGGGATATATATTCTACCCACACACATTTGGAACTCTCCTGGGGTACCCTCACACATATTATTCCCTCATTTAGTGGATATTTTCACAAAAAAGTGAAATTTTCAAAAATCCAGAAAATTGGCTGAAAACAACTATAAATATAAAGGACTCATTGGGCGAATTGCTCTGGTACTGAAATCGGAACGCTCACTGACATTTCCCCTATCTGAAAGTCTGATAAATGCCGGAAAAATGACTAAATCCAGAAAAAAAAAATTTTCAACTTTTTTCAATTTTACCCCCGTGGGATATATATTCTACCCACACACATTTGGAACTCTCCTGGGGTACCCTCACACATATTATTCCCTCATTTAGTGGATATTTTCACAAAAAAGTGAAATTTTCAAAAATTCAGAAAATTGGCTGAAAACGACTAAATATCAAGGACTCATTGGGCGAATCACTCTGGTACTGAAATCGGAACACTCACTGACATTTCCCCTATCTGAAAGTCTGATAAATGCCGGAAAAATGACTAAATCCCCCCAAAAAATTTTTTCAACTTTTTTCAATTTTACCCCGTGGGATATATAATCTACCCACACACATTTGGAACTCTCCTGGTGTACCCTCACACATATTATTCCCTCATTTAGTGGATATTTTCACAAAAAAGTGAAATTTTCAAAAATTCAGAAAATTGGCTGAAAACGACTAAATATCACGGACTCATTGGGCGAATCGCTCTGGTACTGAAATCGGAACACTCACTGACATTTCCCCTATCTGAAAGTCTGATAAATGCCGGAAAAATGACTAAATCCCCCAAAAAAATTTTTTCAACTTTTTTCAATTTTACCCCCGTGGGATATATAATCTACCCACACACATTTGGAACTCTCCTGGGGTACCCTCACACACATTATTCCCTCATTTAGTGGATATTTTCACAAAAAAGTGAAATTTTCAAAAATTCAGAAAATTGCCTGAAAACGACGAAATATCAAGGACTCATTGGGCGAATCGCTCTGGAACTGAAATCGGAACGCTCACTGACATTTCCGCTATCTGAAAGTCTGATAAACGCCGGAAAAATGACTAAGTCCAAAAAAAAAATTTTTTCAACTTTTTTCAATTTTACCCCCGTGGGATATATATTCTACCCACACACATTTGGAACTCTCCTGGGGTACCCTCACACATATTATTACCTCATTTAGTGGATATTTTCACAAAAAAGTGAAATTTTCAAAAATTCTGAAAATTGGCTCAAAACTACTAAATATCAAGGACTCATTGGGCGAATCGCTCTGGAACTGAATCGGAACGCTCACTGATATTTCCGCTATCTGAAAGTCTGATAAATGACTAAATCCAAAAAAAAAAATGTTTTCAATTTTACCCCCGTGGGATATATATTCTACCCACACACATTTGGAACTCTCCTGGGGTACCCTCACACATATTATTCCCTCATTTAGTGGATATTTTCACAAAAAAGTAACATTTTCAAAAATCCAGAAAATTGTCTGAAAACGACTAAATATCAAGGACTCATTGGGCGAATCGCTCTGGAACTGAATCGGAACGCTCACTGATGTTTCCGCTATCTGAAAGTCTGATAAATGACTAAATCCAAAAAAAAAAATGTTTTCAACTTTTTTCAATTTTACCCCCGTGGGATATATATTCTACCCACACACATTTGGAACTCTCCTGGGGTACCCTCACACATATTATTCCCTCATTTAGTGGATATTTTCACAAAAAAGTGAAATTTTCAAAAATTCAGAAAATTGCCTGAAAACGAGGAAATATCAAGGACTCATTGGGCGAATGGCTCTGGAACTGAAATCGGAACGCTCACTGACATTTCTGCATTCTGAAAGTCTGATAAACACCGGAAAAATGACTAAGTACTAAAAAAAAATTTTTTTCAACTTTTTTCAATTTTAACCCTGTGGGATATATATTCTACCCACACACATTTGGAACTCTGCTGGGGTACCCTCACACATATTATTTCCTTAATTAGTGGATATTTTCACATAAAAGTGAAATTTTCAAAAATCCAGAAAATTGGCTGAAAACGACTAAATATCAAGGACTCATTGGGCGAATCACTCTGGAACTGAAATCGGAACGCTCACTGACATTTCCCCTATCTGAAAGTCTGATAAATGCCGGAAAAATGACTAAATCCAAAAAAAAATGTTTTCAACTTTTTTCAATTTTACCCCGTGGGATATATATTCTACCCACACACATTTGGAACTCTCCTGGGGTATCCTCACACATATTATTCCCTCATTTAGTGGATATTTTCACAAAAAGTGAAATTTTCAAAAATCCAGAAAATTGGATGAAAACGACTAAATATCAAGGACTCATTGGGCGAACCGCTCTGGAACTGAAATCGGAACGCTCACTGACATTTCCCCTATCTGAAAGTCTGATAAACACCGGAAAAATGACTAAATCCCCCAAAAAAATGTTTTCAACTTTTTTCAATTTTACCCCGTGGGATATATATTCTACCCACACACATTTGGAACTCTCCTGGGGTACCCTCACACATATTATTCCCTCATTTAGTGGATATTTTCACAAAAAAGTGACATTTTCAAAAATTCGGAAAATTGGCTGAAAACGATTAAATACCAAGGACTCATTGGGCGAATCGCTCTGGAACTGAAATCGGAACGATCACTGACATTTCCCCTATCTGAAAGTCTGATAAACGCCGGAAAAATGACTAAATCCCCCAAAAAAATTCTTTCAACTTTTTTCAATTTTACCCCCGTGGGATATATATTCTACCCACACACATTTGGATCTCTCCTGGGGTACCCTCATACATATTATTCCCTCATTTAGTGGATATTTTCACAAAAAAGTGAAATTTTCAAAAATCCAGAAAATTGGCTGAAAACGACGAAATATCAAGGACTCATTGGGCGAATCGCTCTGGAACTGAAATCGGAATGCTCACTGACATTTCTCCTATCTGAAAGTCTGATAAACGCTGGAAAAATGACTAAATCCCCCCAAAAAATGTTTTCAACTTTTTTCAATTTTACCCCGTGGGATATATATTCTACCCACACACATTTGGCATTCTCCTGGGGTACCCTCACACATATTATTCCCTCATTTAGTGGATATTTTCACAAAAAAGTGAAATTTTCAAAAATTCAGAAAATTGGCTGAAAATAACGAAATATCAAGGACTCATTGGGCGAATCGCTCTGGAACTGAAATCGGAACGCTCACTGACATTTCCCCTATCTGAAAGTCTGATAAACGCCGGAAAAATGACTAAATCCCAAAAAAAAAATGTTTCAACTTTTTTCAATTTCATCCCCGTGGGATATATATTCTACCAACACACATTTGGAACTCTCCTGGGGTACCCTCACACATATTATTCCCTCATTTAGTGGATATTTTCACAAATAAGTGAAATTTTCAAAAATTCTGAAAATTGGCTGAAAACGACGAAATATCAAGGACTCATTGGGCGAATCGCTCTGGAACTGAAATCGGAATGCTCACTGACATTTCTCCTATCTGAAAGTCTGATAAATGCCGGAAAAATGACTTAAGTGCAAAAAAAAATTTTTTTTCAACTTTTTTCAATTTTACCACCATGGTATATATATTCTACCCACACACATTTGGAACTCTCCTGGGGTACCCTCACACATATTATTCCCTCATTTAGTGGATATTTTCACAAAAAAGTGAAATTTTCAAAAATCCAGAAAATTGGCTGAAAACGACTAAATATCAAGGACTCATTGGGCGAATTGCTCTGGAATTGAAATCGGAACGCTCACTGACATTTCCCCTATCTGAAAGTCTGATAAACGCCGGAAAAATGACTAAATCCCCCAAAAAAAATTTTTCAACTTTTTTCAATTTTACCCCGTGGGATATATATTCTACCCACACACATTTGGAACTCTCCTGGGGTACCCTCACACATATTATTCCCTCATTTAGTGGAAATTTTCACAAAAAAGTGAAATTTTCAAAAATTCTGAAAATTGCCTGAGAACGACGAAATATCAAGGACCCATCCGGCGAATCGCTCTGAAACTGAAATCGGAACGCTCACTGACATTTCCCCTATTTGAAAGTCTGATAAACGCCGGAAAAATGACTAAATCCCCCAAAAAATTTTTTTCAACTTTTTTCAATTTTACCCCCGTGGGATATATATTCTACCCACACACATTTGGAACTCTCCTGGGGAACCCTCACACATATTATTCCCTCATTTAGTGGATATTTTCACTAAAAAGTGAAATTTTCAAAAATTCAGAAAATTGCATGAAAAGGACTAAATATCAAGGACTCATTGGGCGAATCACTCTGGAACTGAAATCGGAATGATCACTGACATTTCTCCTATCTGAAAGTCTGATAAACACCGGAAAAATGACTACGTCCCAAAAAAATTTTTTTCAACTTTTTTCAATTTTACCCCCGTGGGATATATATTCTACCCACACACACTTTGAATTCTCCTGTGGTACCCTCACACATATTATTCCCTCATTTAGTGGATATTTTCACAAAAAAGTGAAATTTTCAAAAATCCAAAAAATTGGCGGAAAACGACTAAATATCAAGAACTCATTGGGCCAATTGCTGTGGAACTGAAATCGGAATGCTCACTGACATTTCCCCTATGTGAAAGTCTGATAAACGCCGGAAAAAGACTAAGTCCAAAAAAAAATTTTTTTCAACTTTTTTCAATTTTACCCCCGTGGGATATATATTCTACCCACACACATTTGGAACTTTCCTGGGGTACCCTCACACATATTATTCCCTCATTTAGTGGATATTTTCACAAAAAAGTGAAATTTTCAAAAATTCTGAAAATTGCCTGAGAACGACGAAATATCAAGGACCCATCCGGCGAATCGCTCTGGAACTGAAATCGGAACGCTCACTGACATTTCCCCTATCTGAAAGTCTGATAAACGCCAGAAAAATGACTAAATCCAAAAAAAAAAAATGTTTAAACTTTTTTCAATTTTATCCCCGTGGGATATATATTCTACCCACACACATTTGGAACTCTCCTGGGGTACCCTCACACATATTATTCCCTCATTTAGTAGATATTTTCACAAAAAAGTGAAATTTTCAAAAATTCAGAAAATTGGCTGAAAATAACGAAATATCAAGGACTCATTGGGCGAATCGCTCTGGAACTGAAATCGGAACGCTCACTGACATTTCCCCTATCTGAAAGTCTGATAAACGCCGGAAAAATGACTAAATCCCAAAAAAAAAATGTTTCAACTTTTTTCAATTTTATCCCCGTGGGATACATATTCTACCCACACACATTTGGAACTCTCCTGGGGTACCCTCACACATATTATTCCCTCATTTAGTGGATATTTTCACAAAAAAGTGAAATTTTCAAAAATCCAGAAAATTGGCTGAAAACGACTAAATATCAAGGACTCATTGGGCGAATCGCTCTGGAACTGAAATCGGAACGCTCACTGACATTTCCCCTATCTGAAAGTCGGATAAACGCCGGAAAAATGACTAAATCCAAAAAAAAAAATGTTTCAACTTTTTTCAATTTTATCCCCGAGGGATATACAGTACAGACCAAAAGTTTGGACACACCTTCTCATTTAAAGATTTTTCTGTATTTTCATGTCTATGAAAATTGTACATTCACACTGAAGGCATCAAAACTATGAATTAACACATGTGGAATTATATATTTAACAAAAAAGTGTGAAACAACTGAAAATATGTCTTATATTCTAGGTTCTTCAAAGTAGCCACCTTTAGCTTTGATGACTGCTTTGCACACTCATGGCATTCTCTTGATGAGCTTCAAGAGGTAGTCACCGGAAATGGTTTCACTTCACAGGTGTGCCCTGTCAGGCTTAATAAGTGGGATTTCTTGCCTTATAAATGGGGTTGGGACCATCAGTTGTGTTGTGCAGAAGTCAGATGGATACACAGCTGATAGTCCTACTGAATAGACTGTTAGAATTTGTATTATGTCAAGAAAAAAGCAGCTAAGTAAAGAAAAACGAATGGCCATCATTACTTTAAGAAATGAAGGACTGTCAGTCTGAAAAATTGGGCAAACTTTGAAAGTGTCCCCAAGTGCAGTTGCAAAAACCATCAAGCGCTACAAAGAAACTGGCTCACATGAGGACCTCCCCAGGAAAGGAAGACCAAGAGTCACCTCTGCCTCTGAGGATAAGTTTATCCAAGTCACCAGCCTCAGAAATCGCAGATTAACAGCAGCTCAGATTAGAGACCAGGTCAATGCCACACAGAGTTCTAGCAGCAGACACATCTCTACAACAACTGTTAAGAGGAGACTTTGTGCAGCAGGCCTTCATGGTAAAATAGCTGCTAGGAAACCACTGCTAAGGACAGGCAACAAGCAGAAGAGACTTGTTTGGGCTAAAGAACACAAGGAATGGACATTAGACCAGTGGAAATCTGTGCTTTTGTCTGATGAGTCCAAATTTGAAATCTTTGGTTCCAACCACCGCGTCTTTGTGCGACGCAGAAAAGGTGAACGGATGAACTCTACATGCCTGGTTACCACCGTGAAGCATGGAGGAGGAGGTGTGATAGTGTGGGGGTGCTTTGCTGGTGACACTGTTGGGGATTTATTCAAAATTGAAGGCATACTGAACCAGCATGGCTACCACAGCATCTTGCAGCGGCATGCTATTCCATCCGGTTTGCGTTTAGTTGGACCATCATTTATTTTTCAACAGGACAATGACCCCAAACACACCTCTAGGCTGTGTAAGGGCTATTTGACCAAGAAGGAGAGTGATGGGGTGCTACGCCAGATGACCTGGCCTCCACCGTCACCAGACCTGAACCCAATCGAGATGGTTTTGGGTGAGCAGGACCGCAGAGTGAAGGCAAAAGGGCCAACAAGTGCTAAGCATCTCTGGGAACTCCTTCAAGATTGTTGGAAGACCATTTCAGGTGACTACCTCTTGAAGCTCATCAACAGAATGCCAAGAGTGTGCAAAGCAGTCATCAAACCAAAAGGTGGCTACTTTGAAGAACCTAGAATATAAGACATATTTTCAGTTGTTTCACACTTTTTTGTTAAGTATATAATTCCACATGTGTTAATTCATAGTTTTGATGCTTTCAGCATGAATGTACAATTTTCATAGTCAAGAAAATACAGAAAAATCTTTAAATGAGAAGGTGTGTCCAAACTTTTGGTCTGTACTGTATATTCTACCCACACACATTTGGAACTCTCCTGGGGTACCCTCACACATATTATTCCCTCATTTAGTAGATATTTTCACAAAAAAGTGAAATTTTCAAAAATTCAGAAAATTGGCTGAAAATAACGAAATATCAAGGACTCATTGGGCGAATCGCTCTGGAACTGAAATCGGAACGCTCACTGACATTTCCCCTATCTGAAAGTCTGATAAACGCCGGAAAAATGACTAAATTCAAAAAAAAAATGTTTCAACTTTTTTCAATTTTATCCCCGTGGGATATATATTCTACCCACACACATTTGGAACTCTCCTGGGGTACCCTCACACATATTATTCCTTCATTTAGTGGATACTTTCACAAAAAAGTGACATTTTCAAAAATTCTGAAAATTGCCTGAAAACGACGAAATATCAAGGACTCATTGGACGAATCGCTCTGGAACTGAAATCGGAACGCTCTCTGACATTTCCCCTATCTGAAAGTCTGATAAACGCCGGAAAAATGACTAAATCCCCAAAAAAATATGTTTCAACTTTTTTCAATTTTATCCCCGTGGGATATATATTCTACCCACACACATTTGGAACTCTCCTGGGGTACCCTCACACATATTAGTCCCTCATTTAGTGGATATTTTCACAAAAATGTGAAATTTTCAAAAATTCAGAAAATTGCCTGAAAATAACAAAATATCAAGGACTCATTGGGCGAATCGCTCTGGAACTGCAATCGGAATGCTCACTGACATTTCCCCTATCTGAAAGTCTGATAAACGCCGAAAAAATGACTTAAGTCCAAAAAAAAATTTTTTTCAACTTTTTTCAATTTTACCCCCGTGGTATATATATTCTACCCACACACATTTGGAACTCTCCTAGGGTACCCTCACACATATTATTCACTCATTTAGTGGATATTTTCACAAATAAGTGACGTTTTCAAGAATCCAGAAAATTGGCTGAAAACGACTAAATATCAAGGACTCAGTGGGCGAATCGCTCTGGAACAGAAATCGGAACGCTCACTGACATTTCCCCTATCTGAAAGTCTGATAAACGCCGGAAAAATGACTAAATCCCCAAAAAAAAATGTTTCAACTTTTTTCAATTTTATCCCCGTGGGATATATATTCTACCCACACACATTTGGAACTCTCCTGGGGTACCCTCACACATATTATTCCCTCATTTAGTGGATATTTTCACAAATTAGTGAAATTTTCAAAAATTCTGAAAATTGGCTGAAAACGACGAAATGTCAAGGACTCATTGGGCGAATCGCTCTGGAACTGAAATCGGAACGCTCACTGACATTTCCCCTATCTGAAAGCCTGATAAACGCCGAAAAAATGACTTAAGTCCAAAAAAAAAATTTTTTTCAACTTTTTTCAATTTTACCCCCGTGGTATATATATTCTACCCACACACATTTGGAACTCTCCTGGGGTACCCTCACACATATTATTTACTCATTTAGTGGATATTTTCACAAAAAAGTGAAATTTTCAAAAATCCAGAAAAATTGGCTGAAAACGACTAAATATCAAGGACTCATTGGGCGAATCGCTCTGGAACTGAAATCGAACCGCTCACTGACATTTCCCCTATCTGAAAGTTTGATAAACGCCGGAAAAATGACTAAGTCCAAAAAAAAAATTTTTCAACTTTTATCAATTTTACCCCCCCCGGGGGATATATATTCTACCCACACACATTTGGAACTCTCCTGGGGTACCCTCACACATATTATTCACTCATTTAGTGGATATTTTCACAAAAAAGTGAAATTTTCAAAAACTCTGAAAATCACCTGAGAACGACAAAATGTCAAGGACCCATCCGGCGAATCGCTCTGGAACTGAAATCGGAACGCTCACTGACATTTCCCCTCTCTGAAAGTCTGATAAACGCCGGAAAAATCACTAAATCCAAAAAAAAAAAAAGTTTCAACTTTTTTCAATTTTATCCCCGTGGGATATATATTCTACCCACACACATTTGGAACTCTCCTGGGTACCCTCACACATATTATTCACTCATTTAGTGGATATTTTCACAAATAAGTGAAATTTTCAAAAATTCAGAAAATTGCCTGAAAACGACGAAATATCAAAGACTCATTGGGCGAATCGCTCTGGAACTGAAATAGGAATGCTCACTGACATTTCCCTTATGTGAAAGTCTGATAAACGCCGGAGAAATGACTAAGTCCAAAAAAAAAAATTTTTCAACTTTTTTCAATTTTACCCCCGTGGGATATATATTCTACCCACACACATTTGGAACTCTCCTGGGGTACCCTCACACATATTATTCCCTCATTTAGTGGATATTTTCACAAAAAAGTGAAATTTTCAAAAATTCTGAAAATCGCCTGAGAACGACGAAATGTCAAAGACTCATTGGGCGAATCGCTCTGGAACTGAAATAGGAATGCTCACTGACATTTCCCCTATCTGAAAGTCTGATAAACGCTGGAAAAATGGCTAAATCCCCCCCCAAAATTTTTTCAACTTTTTTCAATTTTACCCCCGTGGGATATATATTCTACCCACACACATTTGGAATTCTCCTGTGGTACCCTCACACATATTATTCCCTCATTTAGCGGATATTTTCACAAATAAGTGAAATTTTCAAAAATTCAGAAAATTGCCTGAAAACGACGAAATATCAAAGACTCATTTGGCGAATCGCTCTGGAACTGAAATAGGAATGCTCACTGACATTTCCCCTATGTGAAAGTCTGATAAACGCTGAAAAAATGACTAAGTCCAAAAAAAAAAATTTTTCAACTTTTTTCAATTTTACCTCCGTGGGATATATATTCTACCCACACACATTTGGAACTCTCCTGGGGTACCCTCACACATATTATTCCCTCATTTAGTGGATATTTTCACAAAAAAGTGAAATTTTCAAAAATTCAGAAAATTGCCTGAAAACGACGAAATATCAAAGACTCATTGGGCGAATCGCTCTGCAACTGAAATCGGAACGATCACTGACATTTCCCCTATCTGAAAGTCTGATAAACGCCGGAAAAATGACTACGTCCAAAAAAGAATTTTTTTTTAACTTTTTTCAATTTTACCCACGTGGGATATACATTCTACCCACACACATTTTGAATTCTCCTGTGGTACCCTCACACATATTATTCCCTCATTTAGTGGATATTTTCACAAATAAGTGAAATTTTCAAAAATTCAGAAAATTGGATGAAAACAATGAAATATCCAGGTCTCATTGGGCGAATCGCTCTGGAACTAAAATCGGAACGCTCACTGATATTTTCCCTATCTGAAAGTCTGATAAACGCCGGAAAAATGACTAAATCCAAAAAAAAAATGTTTTCAACTTTTTTCAATTTTACCCCCGTGGTATATATATTCTACCCACACACATTTGGAACTCTCCTGGGGTACCCTCACACATATTATTCCCTCAGTTACTAGATATTTTCACAAAAAAGTGAAATTTTCAAAAATTCAGAAAATTACCAGAAAACGACGAAATATCAAGGACTCATTTGGCGAATCGCTCTGGAACTGAAATCGGAACGCTCATTGACATTTCCCCTATCTGAAAGTCTGATAAACGCTGGAAAAATGGCTAAATCCCCCAAAAAAAATTTTTTTCAACTTTTTTCAATTTTACCCCCGTGGGATATATATTCTACCCACACACATTTGCTACTCTCCTGGGGTACCCTCACACATATTATTCCCTCATTTAGTGGATATTTTCACAAAAAAGTGAAATTTTCAAAAATTCAGAAAATTGCCTGAAAACGACGAAATATCAAAGACTCATTGGGCGAATCGCTCTGAAACTGAAATCGGAACGCTCACTGACATTTCCCCTATGTGAAAGTCTGATAAACGCCGGAAAAATGAGTATGTCCAAAAAAAAAAATTTTTCAACTTTTTTCAATTTTACCCCCGTGGGATATATATTCTACCCACACACATTTGGAACTCTCCTGGGGTACCCTCACACATATTATTCCCTCATTTAGTGGATATTTTCACAAAAAAGTGAAATTTTCAAAAATTCTGAAAATCGCCTGAGAACGACGAAATGTCAAGGACCCATCCGGCGAATCGCTCTGGAAATGAAATCGGAACGCTCACGGACATTTCCCCTATCTGAAAGTCTGATAAACGCCAGAAAAATGACTAAATCCACCAAAAATTTTTTTCAACTTTTTTCAATTTTACCCCGTGGGATATATATTCTACCCACACACATTTGGAACTCTCCTGGGGTACCCTCACACATATTATTCCCTCATTTAGTGGATATTTTCTCAAAAATGTGAAATTTTCAAAAATTCAGAAAATTGCCTGAAAATAACAAAATATCAAGGACTCATTGGGCGAATCGCGCTGGAACTGAAATCGGAACGCTCACTGACATTTCCCCTATCTGAAAGTCTGATAAACGCCGGAAAAATGACTAAATCCCCCCAAAAAAATGTTTCAACTTTTTTCAATTTTACCCCGTGGGATATATATTCTACCCACACACATTTGGAACTCTCCTGGGGTACCCTCACACATATAGTGGATATTTTCACAAAAAAGTGAAATTTTCAAAAATTCAGAAAATTGCCTGAAAATAACGAAATATCAAGGACTCATTGGGCGAATCGCTCTGGAACTGAAATCGGAACGTTCACTGACATTTCCCCTATCTGAAAGTCTGATAAAACGCCGGAAAAATGACTAAATCCAAAAAAAAAAAGTTTCAACTTTTTTCAATTTTATCCCCGTGGGATATATATTCTACCCACACACATTTGGAACTCTCCTGGGGTACCCTCACACATATTATTCCCTCATTTAGTGGATATTTTCACAAATAAGTGAAATTTTCAAAAATTCTGAAAATTGGCTGAAAACGATGAAATATCAAGGACTCATTGGGCGAATCGCTCTGGAACTGAAATCGGAACGCTCACTGACATTTCCCCTATCTGAAAGTCTGATAAACGCCGAAAAAATGACTTAAGTCCAAAAAAAAATTTTTTTCAACTTTTTTCAATTTTACCCCCGTGGTATATATATTCTACCCACACACATTTGGAACTCTCCTGGGGTACCCTCACACATATTATTCACTCATTTAGTGGATATTTTCACAAATAAGTGAAGTTTTCAAAAATCCAGAAAATTGGCTGAAAACGACTAAATATCAAGGACTCATTGGGCGAATCGCTCTGGAACTGAAATCGGAACGCTCACTGACATTTCCCCTATCTGAAAGTCTGATAAACGCCGGGAAAATGACTAAATCCCCTCCAAAAAAATTTTCAACTTTTTTCAATTTTACCCCGTGGGATATATATTCTACCCACACACATTTGGAACTCTCCTGGGGTACCCTCACACATATTATTCCCTCATTTAGTGGATATTTTCACAAAAAAAGTGAAATTTTCAAAAATTCTGAAAATCGCATGAGAACGACGAAATGTCAAGGACCCATCCGGTGAATCGCTCTGGAACTGAAATCAGAACGCTCTCTGACATTTCCCCTATCTGAAAGTCAGATAAACGCCGGAAAAATGACTACGTCCAAAAAAGAATTTTTTTTTAACTTTTTTCAATTTTACCTCCGTGGCATATATATTCTACCCACACACATTTGGAACTCTCCTGGGGTACCCTCACACATATTATTCCCTCATTTACTAGATATTTTCACAAAAAAGTGAAATTTTCAAAAATTCAGAAAATTGCCTGAAAATGACGAAATATCAAGGACTCATTGGGCGAATCGCTCTGGAACTGAAATCGGAACGCTCACTGACATTTCCCCTATCTGAAAGTCTGATAAACGCTGGAAAAATGGCTAAATCCCCCCCCAAAATTTTTTCAACTTTTTTCAATTTTACCCCCGTGGGATATATATTCTACCCACACACATTTGGAATTCTCCTGTGGTACCCTCACACATATTATTCCCTCATTTAGCGGATATTTTCACAAATAAGTGAAATTTTCAAAAATTCAGAAAATTGGATGAAAACAATGAAATATCCAGGTCTCATTGGGCGAATCGCTCTGGAACTAAAATCGGAACGCTCACTGATATTTTCCCTATCTGAAAGTCTGATAAACGCCAGAAAAATGACTAAATCCAAAAAAAAAATTTTTTCAACTTTTTTCAATTTTACCCCCGTGGTATATATATTCTACCCACACACATTTGGAACTCTCCTGGGGTACCCTCACACATATTATTCCCTCAGTTACTAGATATTTTCACAAAAAAGTGAAATTTTCAAAAATTCAGAAAATTGCCAGAAAACGACGAAATATCAAGGACTCATTTGGCGAATCGCTCTGGAACTGAAATCGGAACGCTCATTGACATTTCCCCTATCTGAAAGTCTGATAAACGCTGGAAAAATGGCTAAATCCCCCAAAAAAATTTTTCAACTTTTTTCAATTTTACCCCCGTGGGATATATATTCTACCCACACACATTTGGAACTCTCCTGGGGTACCCTCACACATATTATTCCCTCATTTAGTGGATATTTTCACAAAAAAGTGAAATTTTCAAAAATTCAGAAAATTGCCTGAAAACGACGAAATATCAAAGACTCATTGGGCGAATCGCTCTGAAACTGAAATCTGAACGCTCACTGACATTTCCCCTATGTGAAAGTCTGATAAACGCCGGAAAAATGAGTATGTCCAAAAAAATTTTTTTTCAACTTTTTTCAATTTCACCCCCGTGGGATATATATTCTGCCCACACACATTTTGAACTCTCCTGTGGTACCCTCACACATATTATTCCCTCATTTAGTGGATATTTTCACAAATAAGTGAAATTTTCAAAAATTCAGAAAATTGGCTGAAAACGACAAAATATCAAGGACTCATTGGGCGAATCGCTGTGGAACTGATATCGGAACGCTCACTGACATTTCCCCTATCTGAAAGGCTGATAAACGCTGAAAAAGTGACTAAGTCCAAAAAAAAAATTTTTTCAACTTTTTTCAATTTTACCCCCGTGGGATATATATTCTACCCACACACATTTGGAACTCTCCTGGGGTACCCACACACATATTATTCCCTCATTTAGTGGATATTTTCACAAAAAAGTGAAATTTTCAAAAATTCTGAAACTCGCCTGATAACGACGAAATATCGATGACCAATCCGGCGAATCGCTCTGGAACTGAAATCGGAACGCTCACTGACATTTCCCCTATCTGAAAGTCTGACAAACGCCGGAAAAATGACTAAATCACAAAAAATAAATTTTTAAACTTTTTTCAATTTTACCCCGTGGGATATATATTCTACCCACACACATTTGGAACTCTCCTGTGGTACCCTCACACATATTATTCCCTCATTTAGTGGATATTTTCACAAAAAAGTGAAATTTTCAAAAATCCAGAAAATTGGCTGAAAACTACTAAATATCAAGGACTCATTGGGCGAATCGCTCTGGAACTGAAATCGGAACGCTCACTGACATTTCCCCTATCTGAAAGTCTGATAAATGCCGGAAAAATGACTAAGTCCAAAAAAAAAATGTTTTCAACTTTTTTATATTTTACCCCCGTGGGATATAAACTCTACCCACTCACATTTTGAACTCTCCTGTGGTACCCTCACACATATTATTCCCTCATTTAGAGGATATTTTCACAAATAAGTGAAATTTTCAAAAATTCAGAAAATTGCCTGAAAACGACAAAATATCAAGGACTCATTGAGCGAAACGCTCCTGAACTGAAATCGGAACGCTCACTGACATTTTCCCTAAATGAAAGTCTGATAAATGCGGGAAAAATGCCGAAATCCAAAAAAAAAAAATTTTCAACTTTTTTCAATCTTACCCCCGTGGGATATATATTCTACCCACACTCATTTGGAACTCTCCTGGGGTACCCTCACACATATTATTCCCTCATTTAGTGGATATTTTCACAAAAAAGTGAAATTTTCAAAAATTCTGAAAATCGCCTGATAACGACGAAATATCAATGACCCATCCGACGAATCGCTCTGGAACTGAAATCGGAACGCTCACTGACATTTCCCCTATCTGAAAGTCTGATAAACGCCGGAAAAATGACTAAATCCCAAAAAATAAATTTTTAAACTTTTTTCAATTTTAACCTTGTGGGATATATATTCTACCCACACACATTTGGAACTCTCCTGGGGTACCCTCACACATATTATTCCCTCATTTAGTGGATATTTTCACAAAAAAGTGAAATTTTCAAAAATCCAGAAAATTGGCTGAAAACGACTAAATATCAAGGACTCATTGGGCGAATCGCTCTGGAACTGAAATCGGAACGCTCACTGACATTTCCCCTATCTGAAAGTCTGATAAATGCCGGAAAAATGACTAAGTCCAAAAAAAAAATGTTTTCAACTTTTTTCAATTTTATCCCCGTGGGATATATATTCTACCCACACACATTTGGAACTCTCCTGGGGTACCCTCACACATATTATTCCCTGATTTAGTGGATATTTTCACAAAAAAGTGAAATTTTCAAAAATCCAGAAAATTGGCTCAAAACGACTAAATATCAAGGACTCATGGGAACTGGAACTGAAATCGGAACGCTCACTGACATTTCCCCTATCTGAAAGTCGGATAAACGCCGGAAAAATGACTAAATCCAAAAAAAAATTTTTTTCAACTTTTTTCAATTTTACCCCCGTGGTATATAAACTCTACCCACACACATTTGGAACTCTCCTGGGGTACCCACACACATATTATTCCCTCATTTAGTGGATGATTTCACAAAAAAGTGAAATTTTCAAAAATTCTGAAAATCGCCTGATAACGACGAAATATCAATGACCCATTCGGCGAATCGCTCTGGAACTGAAATCGGAATGCTCACTGACATTTACCCTATCTGAAAGTCTGATAAACACCATAAAAATGACTAAGTCCAAAAAAAACAATTTTTCAACTTTTTTCAATTTTACCCCCATGGGATATATATTCTACCCACACACATTTGGAACTCTCCTGGGGTACCCTCACTCATATTATTCCCTCATTTAGTGGATATTTTCACAAAAAAGTGAAATTTTCAAAAATCCAGAAAATTGGCTGAAAACTACTAAATATCAAGGACTCATTGGGCGAATCCCTCTGGAACTCAAATCGGAACGCTCACTGACATTTCCCGTATCTGAAAGTCTGATAAACGCCGGAAAATTGACGAAATCCAAAAAAAAATTTTTTTCAACTATTTTCAATTTTACCTCCGTGGGATATATATTCTACCCACACACATTTGGAACTCTTCTGGGGTACCCTCACACATATTATTCCCTCATTTAGTGGATATTTTCACAAAAAAGTGAAATTTTCAAAAATTCAGAAAATTGCCTGAAAAC
This sequence comes from Phyllobates terribilis, assembly GCF_046119375.1. NCBI lineage: Eukaryota > Metazoa > Chordata > Amphibia > Anura > Dendrobatidae > Phyllobates > Phyllobates terribilis. The sequence goes on along the minus strand of NW_027362781.1, from coordinate 9,265,941 downwards.
GACTAAATATCTAGGACTCATTGGGCGAATCGCTCTGGAACTGAAATCGGAACGCTCCCTGACATTTCCCCTATCTGAAAGTCTGATAATTGCCGGAAAAATGACTAAGTCTAAAAAAAAAATTTTTCCAACTTTTTTCAATTTTACCCCCGTGGGATATATATTCTACCCACACACATTTGGAACTCTCCTGGGGTACCCTCACACATATTATTCCCTCATTTAGTGGATATTTTCACAAAAAAGTGAAATTTTCAAAAATCCAGAAAATTGGCTCAAAACGACTAAATATCAAGGACTCATGGGGCGAATCACACTGGAACTGAAATCGGAATGCTCACTGACATTTCCCCTATCTGAAAGGCTGATAAACGCCGGAAAAATGACTAAGTCCAAAAAAAAAATTTTTTTACTTTTTTCAATTTTACCCCCGTGGGATATATATTCTACCCACACACATTTGGAACTGTCCTGGCGTACCCTCACACATATTACTCCCTCATTTAGCGGATATTTTCACAAAAAAGTGAAATTTTCAAAATCTCAGAAAATTGCCTTTAAACGACGAAATATCAAGGACCCATCCGGCGAATCGCTCTGGAACTGAAATCGGAACGCTCACTGACATTTCCCCTATCTGAAAGTCTGATAAATGCCAGAAAAATGACTAAATCCAAAAAAAAAAAATATTTCAACTTTTTTCAATTTTACCCCCGTGGGATATATTATATTCTACCCACACACATTTGGAACTCTCCTGGGGTACCCTTACACATATTATTCCCTCATTTATTGGATATTTTCACCTAAAAGTGAAATTTTCAAAAATCCAGAAAATTGGCTGAAAACGACTAAATATCTAGGACTCATTGGGCGAATCGCTCTGGAACTGAAATCGGAACGCTCACTGACATTTCCCCTATCTGAAAGACTGATAAACGCCGGAAAAATGACTAAATCCCCTCAAAAAATCTTTTCAACTTTTTTCAATTTTACCCCCGTGGGATATATATTCTACCCACACACATTTGGAACTCTCCTGGGGTACCCTCACACAAATTATTCCCTCATTTAGTGGATATTTTCACAAAAAAATGAAATTTTCAAAAATTCTGAAAATTGCCAGAAAACGACAAAATATCAAGAACTCATTGGGTGAATCACTCTGGAACTGAAATCGGAACGCTCACTGACATTTCCCCAATCTGAAAGTCTGATAAACGGCGGAAAAATGACCAAGTCCAAAAAAAAAATTTTTCAACTTTTTTCAATTTTACCCCCGTGGGATATATATTCTACCCACACACATTTGGAACTCTCCTGGGGTACCCTCACACATATTGTCACCTCATTTAGTGGATATTTTCACAAAAAAGTGAAATTTTCAAAAATCCAGAAATTTGGCTGAAAGCGACTAAATAGGAAGGACTCATTGGGCGAATGGCTCTGGAACTGAAATCGGAATGCTCACTGACATTTCCCCTATCTGAAAGTCTGATAAAAGCTGGAAATATGACTAAGTACAAAAATTTTTTTTTTTCAACTTTTTTCAATTTCAACCATGTGGGAGATATATTCTACCCACACACATTTGGAACTCTTCTGGGGTACCCTCACACATATTATTCCCTCATTTAGTGGATATTTTCACAAAAAAGTGAAATTTTCAAAAATTCAGAAAATTGCCTGAAAACGACGAAATATCAAGGACTCATCCGGCGAATCGATCTGGAACTGAAATCGGAATGCTCACTGACATTTCCCCTATCTGAAAGTCTGATAAACGCCGGAAAAATGACTAAGTCCAAGAAAAAAAAGTTTTCAACTTTTTTCAATTTTACCCCCGTGGGATATATATTCTACCCACACACATTTGGAACTCTCCTGGGGAACCCTCACACATATTATTTCCTCATTTAGTGGATATTTTCACAAAAAAGTGAAATTTTCAAAAATCCAGAAAATTGCCTGAAAACGACTAAATATCAAGGAATCATTGGCCGAATCGTTCTGGAACTGAAATCGGAACGCTCACTGACTTTTCCGCTATCTGAAAGTCTGATAAACGTCGGAAAAATGACTAAGACCAAAAAAAAATTTTTTTCAACTTTTTTCAATTTTACCCCCGTGGGATATATATTCTACCCACACACATTTGGAACTCTCCTGGGAAACCCTCACACATATTATTCCCTCATTTAGTGGATATTTTCACAAAAAAGTGAAATTTTCAAAAATCCAGAAAATTGCTTGAAAACGACTAAATATCAAGGACTCATTGGGCGAATCGCTCTGGAACTGAAATCGGAATGCTCACTGACATTTCCCCTATCTGAAAGTCTGATAAACGCCGGAAATATGACTAAGTACAAACATATTTTTTTTTTCAACTTTTTTCAATTTCAAACATGTGGGATATATATTCTACCCACACACATTTGGAACTCTCCTGGGGTACCCTCACACATATTATTCCCTCATTTAGTGGATATTTTCAGAAAAAAGTGAAATTTTCAAAAATCCAGAAAATTGGCTGAAAACAACTAAATATCAAGGACTCATTGAGCTTATCGCTCTGGAACTGAAATCGGAACGCTCACTGACATTTCCCGTATCTGAAAGTCTGATAAACGCCGGAAAAATGACTAAATCCCCCAAAAAAATGTTTCAACTTTTTTCAATTTTACCACCGTGGGATATATATTCTACCCACACACATTTGGAACTCTCCTGGGGTACCCTCACACATATTATTCCCTCATTTAGTGGATATTTTCACAAAAAAGTGAAATTTTCAAAAATCCAGAAAATTGCCTGAAAACGACTAAATATCAAGGACTCATTGGGAGAATCGCTCTGGAACTGAAATCGGAATGCTCACTGACATTTCCCCTATTTGAAAGTCTGATAAACGCCGGAAATATGACTAAGTACAAAAATTTTTTTTTTTTCAACTTTTTTCAATTTCAACCATGTGGGATATATATTCTACCCACACACATTTGGAACTCTCCTTGGTACGCTCACACATATTATTCCCTCATTTAGTGGATATTTTCACAAAAAAGTGAAATTTTCAAAAATCCAGAAAATTGGCTGAAAACTACTGGGCGAATCGCTCTGGAACTGAAATCGGAACGCTCACTGACATTTCCCCTATCTGAAAGTCTGATAAACGCCGGAAAAATGACTAAGTACAAACATATTTTTTTTTTCAACTTTTTTCAATTTCAAACATGTGGTATATATATTCTACCCACACACATTTGGAACTCTCCTGGGGTACCCTCACACATATTATTCCCTCATTTAGTGGATATTTTCACAAAAAAGTGAAATTGTCAACAATACAGAAAATAGGCTGAAAATGACGAAATATCAAGGACTCCTTGGGCGAATCGCTCTGGAACTGAATTCGGAACGCTCACTGACATTTCCCCTATCTGAATGTCTGATAAAGGCCGGAAAAATGACTAAGTAGAAAAAAAAATTTTTTTTAAACTTTGTTCAATTTTAAACCTGTGGGATATATATTCTACCCACACACATTTGGAACTCTCCTGGGGTACCCTCACACATATTATTCCCTCATTTAGTGGATATTTTCACAAAAAAGTGACATTTTCAAAAATCCAGAAAATTGGCTGAAAACAACTAAATATCAAGGACTCATTGAGCGAATCGCTCTGGAACTGAAATCGGAACACTCACTGACATTTCCCGTATCTGAAAGTCAGATAAACGCCGGAAAAATGACTAAATCCCCCAAAAAATGTTTTCAACTTTTTTCAATTTTACCCCTGTGGGATATATATTCTACCCACACACATTTGGAACTCTCCTGGGATACCCTCACACATATTATTCCCTCATTTAGTGGATATTTTCACAAAAAAGTGAAATTTTCAAAAATTCAGAAAATTGGCTGAAAACGACTAAATATCAAGGACTCATTGAGCGAATCGCTCTGGAACTGAAATTGGAACGCTCACTGACATTTACCCTATCTGAAAGTCTGATAAACTCCGGAAAAATGACTAAATCCCCCCAAAAATTTTTTCAACTTTTTTCAATTTTACCCCCGTGGGATATATATTCTACCCACACACATTTGGAACTCTCCTGGGATACCCTCACACATATTATTCCCTCATTTAGTGGATATTTTCCCCAATAAGTGAAATTTTCAAAAATCCAGAAAATTGGCTGAAAACGACTAACTATCAAGGACTCATTGGGCGAATCGCTCTGGAACTGAAATCGGAACACTCACTGACATTTCCCTTATCTGAAAGTCTGATAAACGCCGGAAAAATGACTAAGTCCAAGAAAAAAAAGTTTTCAACTTTTTTCAATTTTACCCCCGTGGGATATATATTCTACCCACACACATTTGGAACTCTCCTGGGGAACCCTCACACATATTATTTCCTCATTTAGTGGATATTTTCACAAAAAAGTGAAATTTTCAAAAATCCAGAAAATTGCCTGAAAACGACTAAATATCAAGGACTCATTGGCCGAATCGTTCTGGAACTGAAATCGGAACGCTCACTGACTTTTCCGCTATCTGAAAGTCTGATAAACGTCGGAAAAATGACTAAGACCAAAAAAAAAATTTTTTCAACTTTTTTCAATTTTACCCCCGTGGGATATATATTCTACCCACACACATTTGGAACTCTCCTGGGGTACCCTCACACATATTGTTCCCTCATTTAGTGGATATTTTCACAAAAAAAGTGAAATTTTCAAAAATCCAGAAAATTGGCTGAAAATGACAAAATATCAAGGACCCATCCGGCGAATCGCTCTGGAACTGAAATCGGAACGCTCACTGACATTTCCCCTATCTGAAAGTCTGATAAAAGCTGGAAATATGACTAAGTACAAAAATATTTTTTTTTTCAACTTTTTTCAATTTCAACCATGTGGGATATATATTCTACCCACACACATTTGGAACTCTCCTGGGGTACCCTCACACATATTATTCCCTCATTTAGTGGATATTTTCACAAAAAAGTGACATTTTCAAAAATCCAGAAAATTGGCTGAAAACAACTAAATATCAATGACTCATTGAGCGAATCGCTCTGGAACTGAAATCGGAACACTCACTGACATTTCCCGTATCTGAAAGTCAGATAAACGCCGGAAAAATGACTAAATCCCCCAAAAAATGTTTTCAACTTTTTTCAATTTTACCCCTGTGGGATATATATTCTACCCACACACATTTGGAACTCTCCTGGGATACCCTCACACATATTATTCCCTCATTTAGTGGATATTTTCACTAAAAAGTGAAATTTTCAAAAATCCAGAAAATTGGCTGAAAACTACGAAATATCAAGGACTCATTGGGCGAATCGCTCTGGAACTGAAATCAGAACGCTCACTGACATTTCCCCTATCTGAAAGTCTGATAAACGCCGGAAAAATGACTAAGTCCAAGAAAAAAAAGTTTTCAACTTTTTTCAATTTTACCCCCGTGGGATATATGTTCTACCCACACATATTTGGAACTCTCCTGGGGTACCCTCACACACACATTATTCCCTCATTTAGTGGATATTTTCACAAAAAAGTGAAATTTTCAAAAATCCAGAAAATTGGCTGAAAACAACTAAATATCACGGACTCATTGGGCGAATCGCTCTGGAACTGAAATCGGAACGCTCACTGACATTTCCCCTATCTGAAAGTCTGATAAACGCCGGAAATATGACTAAGTACAAACATATTTTTTTTTTCAACTTTTTTCAATTTCAAACATGTGGGATATATATTCTACCCACATACATTTGTAACTCTCCTGGGGTACCCTCACACATATTATTCCCTCATTTAGTGGATATTTTCACAAAAAAGTGAAATTTTCAAAAATTCAGAAAATTGCCTGAAAACGACGAAATATCATGGACTCATCCGGCGAATCGATCTGGAACTGAAATCGGAACGCTCACTGACATTTCCCCTATCTGAATGTCTGATAAACGCCGGAAAAATGACTAAGTAGAAAAAAAAAATTTTTTTAAACTTTTTTCAATTTTAAACCTGTGGGATATATATTCTACCCACACACATTTGGAAGTCTCCTGGGGTACCCTCACATATTATTCCCTCATTTAGTGGATATTTTCACAAAAAAGTGAAATTTTCAAAAATCCAGAAAATTAGCTGAAAACGACTAAATATCAAGGACTCATTGGACGAATCGCTCTGGAACTGAAATCGGAACACTCACTAACATTTCCCCTATCTGAAAGTCTGATAAACGCCGTAAAAATGACTAAGTCAAAAAAAATAATTTTTGCAACTTTTTTCAATTTTACCCCCGTGGGATATATATTCTACCCACACACATTTGGAACTCTCCTGGGGTACCCTCACACATATTATTCCCTCATTTAGTGGATATTTTCACAAAAAAGTGAAATTTTCAAAAATCCAGAAAATTGGCTGAAAACAACTAAATATCAAGGACTCATTGAGCGAATCGCTCTGGAACTGAAATCGGAACACTCACTGACATTTCCCGTATCTGAAAGTCAGATAAACGCCGGAAAAATGACTAAGTCCAAGAAAAAAAAGTTTTCAACTTTTTTCAATTTTACCCCCGTGGGATATATGTTCTACCCACACATATTTGGAACTCTCCTGGGGTACCCTCACACACACATTATTCCCTCATTTAGTGGATATTTTCACAAAAAAGTGAAATTTTCAAAAATCCAGAAAATTGGCTGAAAACAACTAAATATCAAGGACTCATTGGGCGAATCGCTCTGGAACTGAAATCAGAACGCTCACTGACATTTCCCCTATCTGAAAGTCTGATAAATGCCAGAAAAATGACTAAATCCCCCCCAAAAAATGTTTCAACTTTTTTCAATTTTACCCCTGTGGGATATATATTCTACCCACACACAGTTGGAACTCTCCTGGGATACCCTCACACATATTATTCCCTCATTTAGTGGATATTTTCACAAAAAAGTGAAATTTTCAAAAATCCAGAAAATTGGCTGAAAACGACTAAATATCAAGGACTCATTGGGCGAATCGCTATGGAAATGAAATCGGAACGCTCACTGACATTTCCGCTATCTGAAAGTCTGATAAACGCCGGAAAAATGACAGGTACAAAAAAAAAAAAATTTTCAAATTTTTTCAATTTTAACCCTGTGGGATATATATTCTACCCACACACATTTGGAACTCTCCTGGGGTACCCTTACACATATTATTCCCTCATTTAGTGGATATTTTCACAAAAAAGTGAAATTTTCATAAAACCAGAAAATTGGCTGAAAACGACTAAATATCAAGTACTCATTGGGCGCATCGCTATGGAACTGAAAACGGAATACTCACTGACATTTCCCCTATCTGAAAGTCTGATAAATGCCAGAAAAATGACTAAATCCCCCCCAAAAAATGTTTCAACTTTTTTCAATTTTACCCCCGTGGGATATATATTCTATCCACATACATTTGGAACACTCCTGGGGTACCCTCACACATATTATTCCCTCATTTAGTGGATATTTTCACAAAAAAGTGAAATTTTCAAAAATCCAGAAAATTGGCTTGAAAACGACTAAATATCAAGGACTCATTGGGCGCATCGCTCTGGAACTGAAAACGGAATGCTCACTGACATTTCCCCTATCTGAAAGTCTGATAAATGCCAGAAAAATGACTAAATCCCCTCAAAAAATCTTTTCAACTTTTTTCAATTTTACCCCCGTGGGATATATATTCTATCCACACACATTTGGAACACTCCTGGGGAACCCTCACGCATATTATTCCGTCTTTTAGAGGATATTTTCACAAAAAAGTGAAAATTTCAAAAATCCAGAAAATTGGCTGAAAATGACTAAATATCATGGGCTCATTGGGCGAATCGCTCTGGAACTGAAATCGGAATGCTCACTGACATTTCCCCTGTCTGAAAGTCTGATAAACACCGGAAAAACGACTAAGTACAAAAAAAATTTTTTTTTTAACTTTTTTCAATTTTAACCCTGTGGGATATATATTCTACCCACACACATTTGGAACTCTCCTGGGGTACCCTCACACATATTATTCCCTCATTTAGTGGATATTTTCACAAAAAAGTGAAATTTTCAAAAATCCAGAAAATTGGCTTGAAAACGACTAAATATCAAGGACTCATTGGGCGCATCGCTCTGGAACTGAAAACGGAACACTCACTGACATTTCCCCTATCTGAAAGTCAGATAAACGCCGGAAAAATGACTAAGTCCAAGAAAAAAAAGTTTTCAACTTTTTTCAATTTTACCCCCGTGGGATATATGTTCTACCCACACATATTTGGAACTCTCCTGGGGTACCCTCACACACACATTATTCCCTCATTTAGTGGATATTTTCACAAAAAAGTGAAATTTTCAAAAATCCAGAAAATTGGCTGAAAACAACTAAATATCAAGGACTCATTGGGCGAATCGCTCTGGAACTGAAATCAGAACGCTCACTGACATTTCCCCTATCTGAAAGTCTGATAAATGCCAGAAAAATGACTAAATCCCCCCCAAAAAATGTTTCAACTTTTTTCAATTTTACCCCTGTGGGATATATATTCTACCCACACACAGTTGGAACTCTCCTGGGATACCCTCACACATATTATTCCCTCATTTAGTGGATATTTTCACAAAAAAGTGAAATTTTCAAAAATCTAGAAAATTGGCTGAAAACTACTAAATATCAAGGACTCATTGGGCGAATCGCTCTGGAACTGAAATCGGAATGCTCACTGACATTTCCCGTATCTGAAAGTCTACTAAACGCCGGAAATATGACTAAGTACAAAAATATATTTTTTTTAAACTTTTTTCAATTTCAACCATGTGGGATATATATTCTACCCACACACATTTGGAATCTCCTCGGGTACCCTCACACATATTATTCCCTCATTTAGTGGATATTTTCACAAAAAAGTGAAATTTTCAAAAATTCTGAAAATTGGCTGAAAACGACTAAATATCAAGGATTCGTTGGGCGAATCGCTCTAGAACTGAAATGGGAACACTCACTGACATTTCCTATATCTGAAAGTCTGATAAACGCTGGAAAAATGACTAAGTCCAAGAAAAAAAAGTTTTCAACTTTTTTCAATTTTACCCCCGTGGGATATATATTCTACCCACACACATTTGGAACTCTCTTGGGATACCCTCACACATATTATTCCCTCATTTAGTGGATATTTTCACAAAAAAGTGAAATTTTCAAAAATCCAGAAAATTGGCTGAAAACGACTAAATATCAAGGACTCATTGGGCGAATCGCTCTGGAACTGAAATCGGAATGCTCACTGACATTTCCCCTATCTGAAAGTCTGATAAACGGCGGTAAAATGACTAAGTAAAAAAAAAATAATTTTTCAACTTTTTTCAATTTTACCTCCGTAGGATATATATTCTACCCACACACATTTGGAACTCTCCTGGGGTACCCTCACACATATTATTCCCTCATTTAGTGGATATTTTCACAAAAAAGTGAAATTTTCAAAAATCTAAAAAATTCGCTGAAAACGACTAAATATCAAGGACTCATCCGGCGAATCGATCTGGAACTGAAATCGGAACGCTCACTGACATTTCCCCTATCTGAATGTCTGATAAACGCCGGAAAAATGACTAAGTACAAAAAAAACATTTTTTTAAACTTTTTTCAATTTTAAACCTGTGGGATATATATTCTACCCACACACATTGGGAACTCTCCTGGGGTACCCTCACACATATTATTCCCTCATTTAGTGGATATTTTCACAAAAAAGTAAAATTTTCAAAAATCCAGAAAATTGACTAAAAACGACAAAATATCAAGGACTCATTGGGCGAATCGCTCTAGAACTGAAATCGGAACGCTCACTGACATTTCCCCTATCTGAAAGTCTGATAAACGCCGGAAAAATGACTAAATCCCCCCAAAAAAATTTTCAACTTTTTTCAATTTTACCCCCGTGGGATATATATTCTACCCACACACATTTGGAACTCTCTTGGGATACCCTCACACATATTATTCCCTCATTTAGTGGATATTTTCACAAAAAAGTGAAATTTTCAAAAATCCAGAAAATTGGCTGAAAACGACTAAATATCAAGGACTCATTGGGCGAATCGCTCTGGAACTGAAATCGGAATGCTCACTGACATTTCCCCTATCTGAAAGTCTGATAAACGGCGGTAAAATGACTAAGTAAAAAAAAAATAATTTTTCAACTTTTTTCAATTTTACCTCCGTAGGATATATATTCTACCCACACACATTTGGAACTCTCCTGGGGTACCCTCACACATATTATTCCCTCATTTAGTGGATATTTTCACAAAAAAGTGAAATTTTCAAAAATCCAGAAAATTGGCTGAAAACGACTAAATATCAAGGACTCATTGGGCGAATCGCTATGGAAATGAAATCGGAACGCTCACTGACATTTCCGCTATCTGAAAGTCTGATAAACGCCGGAAAAATGACAGGTACAAAAAAAAAAAAAATTTCAAATTTTTTCAATTTTAACCCTGTGGGATATATATTCTACCCACACACATTTGGAACTCTCCTGGGGTACCCTCACACATATTATTCCCTCATTTAGTGGATATTTTCACAAAAAAAGTGAAATTTTCAAAAATCCAAAAATTGGCTGAAAACGACAAAATATCAAGGACTCATTGGGCGAATCGCTCTGGAAATGAAATCGGAACGCTCACTGACATTTCTGCTATCTGAAAGTCTGATAAACGCCGGAAAAATGACTAAGTCCAAAAAAATAATGTTTTAAACTTTTTTCAATTTTACCCCTGTGGGATATATATTCTACCCACACACATTTGGAACTCTCCTGGGGTACCCTCACACATATTATTCCCTCATTTAGTGGATATTTTCACAAAAAAGTGAAATTTTCAAAAATCCAGAAAATTGGCTGAAAACGACTAAATATCAAGGACTCATTGGGCGAATCGCTCTGGAACTGAAATCGGAATGCTCACTGACATTTCCCCTATCTGAAAGTCTGATAAACGGCGGTAAAATGACTAAGTCAAAAAAAAAATTTTTTTCAACTTTTTTCAATTTTACCCCCGTAGGATATATATTCTACCCACACACATTTGGAACTCTCCTGGGGTACCCTCACACATATTATTCCCTCATTTAGTGGATATTTTCACAAAAAAGTGAAATTTTCAAAAATCTAGAAAATTGGCTGAAAAAGACTAATTATCAAGGACTCATTGGGCGAATCGCTCTGGAAATGAAATCGGAACGCTCACTGACATTTCCGCTATCTGAAAGTCTGATAAACGCCGGAAAAATGACAGGTACAAAAAAAAAAAAATTTTCAAATTTTTTCAATTTTAACCCTGTGGGATATATATTCTACCCACACACATTTGGAACTCTCCTGGGGTACCCTTACACATATTATTCCCTCATTTAGTGGATATTTTCACAAAAAAGTGAAATTTTCATAAAAACAGAAAATTGGCTGAAAACGACTAAATATCAAGTACTCATTGGGCGCATCGCTCTGGAACTGAAAACGGAATACTCACTGACATTTCCCCAATCTGAAAGTCTGATAAATGCCAGAAAAATGACTAAATCCCCCCCAAAAAATGTTTCAACTTTTTTCAATTTTACCCCCGTGGGATATATATTCTATCCACATACATTTGGAACACTCCTGGGGTACCCTCACACATATTATTCCCTCATTTAGTGGATATTTTCACAAAAAAGTGAAATTTTCAAAAATCCAGAAAATTGGCTTGAAAACGACTAAATATCAAGGACTCATTGGGCGCATCGCTCTGGAACTGAAAACGGAATGCTCACTGACATTTCCCCTATCTGAAAGTCTGATAAATGCCAGAAAAATGACTAAATCCCCTCAAAAAATCTTTTCAACTTTTTTCAATTTTACCCCCGTGGGATATATATTCTATCCACACACATTTGGAACACTCCTGGGGAACCCTCACGCATATTATTCCGTCTTTTAGAGGATATTTTCACAAAAAAGTGAAAATTTCAAAAATACAGAAAATTGGCTGAAAATGACTAAATATCATGGGCTCATTGGGCGAATCGCTCTGGAACTGAAATCGGAATGCTCACTGACATTTCCCCTGTCTGAAAGTCTGATAAACACCGGAAAAACGACTAAGTACAAAAAAATTTTTTTTTTTAACTTTTTTCAATTTTAACCCTATGGGATATATATTCTACCCACACACATTTGGAACTCTCCTGGGGTACCCTCACACATATTATTCCCTCATTTAGTGGATGTTTTCACAAAAAAGTGAAATTTTCAAAAATCCAGAAAATTGGCTTGAAAACGACTAAATATCAAGGACTCATTGGGCGCATCGCTCTGGAACTGAAAACGGAATGCTCACTGACATTTCCCCTATCTGAAAGTCTGATAAATGCCAGAAAAATGACTAAATCCCCCCAAAAAATCTTTTCAACTTTTTTCAATTTTACCCCCGTGGGATATATATTCTATCCACACACATTTGGAACACTCCTGGGGAACCCTCACGCATATTATTCCGTCTTTTAGTGGATATTTTCACAAAAAAGTGAAAATTTCAGAAATCCAGAAAATTGGCTGAAAACGACTAAATATCATGGGCTCATTGGGCGAATCGCTCTGGAACTGAAATCGGAATGCTCACTGACATTTCCCCTGTCTGAAAGTCTGATAAACACCGGAAAAACGACTAAGTACAAAAAAAAAATTTTTTTTAACTTTTTTCAATTTTAACCCTGTGGGATATATATTCTACCCACACACATTTGGAACTCTCCTGGGGTACCCTCACACATATTATTCCCTCATTTAGTGGATATTTTCACAAAAAAGTGAAATTTTCAAAAATTCTGAAAATTGGCTGAAAACGACTAAATATCAAGGACTCATTGGGCGAATCGTTCTGGAACTGAAATCGGAACGCTCACTGACATTTCCGCTATCTGAAAGTCTGATAAACGTCTGAAAAATGACTAAGTCCAAAAAAAAAATGTTTTCAACTTTTTTCAATTTTACCCCCGTGGGATATATATTCTACCCACACACATTTGGAACTCTCCTGGGGTACCCTCACACATATTATTCCCTCATTTAGTGGATATTTTCACAAAAAAGTGAAATTTTCAAAAATTCTGAAAATTGGCTGAAAACGACTAAATATCAAGGACTCATTGGGCGAATCGTTCTGGAACTGAAATCGGAACGCTCACTGACATTTCCGCTATCTGAAAGTCTGATAAACGTCTGAAAAATGACTAAGTCCAAAAAAAAAATGTTTTCAACTTTTTTCAATTTTACCCCCGTGGGATATATATTCTACCCAAACACATTTGGAACTCTCTTGGGATACCCTCACACATATTATTCCCTCATTTAGTGGATATTTTCACAAAAAAGTGAAATTTTCAAAAATCCAGAAAATTGGCTGAAAACGACTAAATATCAAAGACTCATTGGGCGAATCGCTCTGGAACTGAAATCGGAATGCTCACTGACATTTCCCCTATCTGAAAGTCTGATAAAAGCCGGAAATATGACTAAGTACAAAAATATTCTTTTTTCAACTTTTTTCAATTTCAACCATGCGGGATATATATTCTACCCACACACATTTGGAACTCTCCTGGGGTACCCTCACACATATTATTCCCTCATTTAGTGGATATTTTCACAAAAAAGTGAAATTTTCAAAAATCCAGAAAATTGGCTGAAAACGACTAAATATCAAGGACTCATTGGGCGAATCGCTCTGGAAATGAAATCAGAACGCTCACTGACATTTCCGCTATCTGAAAGTCTGATAAACGCCGGAAAAATGACAAGTACAAAAAAAAAAAAATTTTCAAATTTTTTCAATTTTAACCGTGTGGGATATATATTCTACCCACACACATTTGGAACACTCCTGGGGTACCCTCACACATATTATTCCCTCATTTAGTGGATATTTTCACAAAAAAGTGAAAATTTCAAAAATCCAGAAAATTGGCTGAAAACGACTAAATATCATGGGCTCATTGGGCGAATAGCTCTGGAACTGAAATCGGAATGCTCACTGACATTTCCCCTGTGTGAAAGTCTGATAAATGCCAGAAAAATGACTAAATCCCCCACAAAAAATGTTTCAACTTTTTTCAATTTTACCCCCGTGGGATATATATTCTATCCACACACATTTGGAACACTCCTGGGGTACCCTCACACATATTATTCCCTCATTTAGTGGATATTTTCACAAAAAAGTGAAAATTTCAAAAATCCAGAAAATTGGCTGAAAACGACTAAATATCATGGGCTCATTGGGCGAATAGCTCTGGAACTGAAATCGGAATGCTCACTGACATTTCCCCTATCTGAAAGTCTGATAAATGGCAGAAAAATGACTAAATCCCCCCAAAAAAAATTTTCAACTTTTTTCAATTTTACCCCCATGGGATATATATTCTACCCACACACATTTGGAACACTCCTGGGGTACCCTCACATAGATTATTCCCTCATTTAGTGGATATTTTCACAAAAAAGCGAAATTTTCAAAAATTCTGAAAATTGGCTGAAAACGACTAAATAACAAGGACTCATTGGGCGAATCGCTCTGGAACTGAAATCGGAACGCTCACTGATATTTCCCCTATCTGAAAGTCTGATAAACGCCTCAAAAATGACTAAGTCCAAGAAAAAATGTTTTCAACTTTTTTCAATTTTACCCCCGTGGGATATTTATTCTACCCACACACATTTGGAACTCTCCTGGGGTAACCTCACACATGTTATTCCCTCATTTAGTGGATATTTTCACAAAAAAGTGAAATTTTCAAAAATTCAGAAACTTGCCTGACAACGACGAAATATCAAGGACTCATTGGGCGAATCGCTCTGGAACTGAAATCAGAACGCTCACTCCCTAGCTCACTCCCTATCTGAAAGTCTGATAAACGCCGGAAAATGACTAAATCCAAAAAAAAAATTTTTTAAACTTTTTTCAATTTTAACCCTGTGGGACATATATTCTACCCACGCACATTTGGAACTCTCCTGGGGTACCCTCACACATATTATTCCCTCATTTAGTGGATATTTTCACAAACAAGTGAAATTTTCAAAAATCCAGAAAATTGGCTGAAAACGACGAAATATCAAGGACTCATTGGGCGAATCGCTCTGGAACTGAAATCGGAACGCTCACTCCCTAGCTCACTCCCTATCTGAAAGTCTGATAAACGCCGGAAAATGACTAAATCCAAAAAAAAAATTTTTTAAACTTTTTTCAATTTTAACCCTGTGGGACATATATTCTACCCACGCACATTTGGAACTCTCCTGGGGTACCCTCACACATATTATTCCCTCATTTAGTGGATATTTTCACAAACAAGTGAAATTTTCAAAAATCCAGAAAATTGGCTGAAAACGACGAAATATCAAGGACTCATTGGGCGAATCGCTCTGGAACTGAAATCGGAACGCTCACTGACATTTCCCCTATCTGAAAGTTTGATAAACGCCGGAAAAATGACTAAGTCCAAAAAAAAAATGTTTTAAACTTTTTTCAATTTTACCCCCCGTCTGATATATATACTACCCACACACATTTGGAACTCTCCTGGGGTACCCTCACACATATTATTCCCTCATTTAGTGGATATTTTCACAAAAAAGTGAAATTTTCAAAAATCCAAAATATTACATAGTTACATAGTTACATAGTTACATAGTTTATAAGGCCGAAAAAAGACAAGCGTCCATCCAGTTCAGCCTATTTCTTGTACACTGCAGCTATTCCGCAGCGTTGATTCCAGGGGAACGCAAAAAAAACCAAAACAAAACAAAAAAAAAAAAACATGCGGTATATGCCAATTGACATCATTGAGGAAAAAATTCACTTCCCGACACCAATCTGGATTAATTAACTATCACTAAGCATAAGATGTAATTTTATTGTTCTCAAGAAAGGCATCCAGGCCTCTCTTGAACTCATTAAGTGAGTTGGACATCACCACTTCCTCTCCCAGAGAGTTCCAGAGTCTCACGGCTCTGACCGTAAAGAATCCCCTTCTATGCTGGTGCAGGAACCTCTTTTCCTCCAGACGCATAGTGTGCCCCCTCGTCTTTGTCACCATCCTTGGTATAAACAGGTCATGGGAGAGATCTCTGTACTGCCCCCTGATGTATTTATACATGTTTATGAGGTCTCCCCTAAGCCTTCTCTTTTCCAACGTAAATAGGCCTAATTTTGACAACCTCTCTGGGTATTCTAGTCCCTCCATTCCCTTTATTACCTTAGTCGCCCTCCTTTGTACCCTCTCTAGCTCCAATATGTCTTTCCTGAGCACCGGAGCCCAGAACTGTGCACAATATTCTAAGTGCGGCCTTACCAGCGCTTTATATAGAGGAAGAACAATGTTCTCATCATATGCCCCTATTCCTCTTCTGATGCATGCCATGACTCTATTTGCCTTCGCAGCTGCTGCCTGACACTGGGCACTCCAATTTAATTTGCTATTAACCAAGACACCCAGGTCCTTCTCCATGTCAGATTTCCCCAACGGTTTCCCATTTAATATGTATGGGTGACTGCTGTTTTTCTTTCCCATGTGCATGACTTTACATTTATCGGCATTGAACCCCATTTGCCATTTTTTGGCCCAACTCCCCAATTTATCTAAATCCTCCTGTAGCTGTGCCCTATCCTCATCTGTGTTAACTACTTTACAAAGTTTAGTATCATCTGCAAATATTGCTATTTTACTATGCAACCCTTCCACTAGATCATTAATAAATATATTAAATAATATAGGGCCCAAGACAGATCCTTGAGGCACCCCGCTAGTAACCCTGACACACCCTGAGCTTACTCCATTGATAACCACCCTCTGCTTTCTATCACTCAGCCAGCTATTTACCCACTTACACACATTATCCCCCAGACCAAGCATTCTCATTTTATATACCAACCTTTTGTGTGGCACGGTATCAAACGCTTTGGAGAAGTCAAGGTATACAACATCCACTGACTCTCCCCGGTCCAGCTGTGAGCTCACCTCCTCGTAGAAGGCAATCAGGTTTGTTTGGCAGGAGCGATCTCTCATGAATCCATGTTGATATGGAGTTAGACAGTTATTATCATTAAGATATTCTACAATAGCATCTCTAAGAAATCCTTCAAACAATTTACCCACAACAGACGTTAAGCTGACTGGTCTATAGTTCCCAGGGTCACTTTTAGACCCCTTTTTGAATATTGGTACCACATTTGCTTGGCGCCAGTCTAGTGGGGCAGTCCCTGTCCATAAAGAGTGCTTGAATATAAGATACAGCGGTCTGTCTATCACATTACTTAATTCTTTTAGTACCCGGGGGTGTATGCCATCTGGGCCTGGTGACTTGTCTATTTTGATATTATTTAGGCGTTTCTGAACTTCCTCCTGGGTTAGGTGGGTGATATTTAGCGGAGGGTTTACTTTATTACTTTGCATTTCCTCCGATAAATTGTTTTCTTTTGTGAAAACAGTGGAGAAGAAGCTATTGAGTAGGTTTGCTTTACCCTCATCGCCCTCTATGATTTTACCCAGGTTATTTTTCAATGGGCCAACTCCATCAGTTTTAATCCTTTTACTGTTTATATAGTTAAAGAACAGTTTGGGATTCGTTTTACTTTCTTTGGCAATTAGTCTCTCTGTCTCCTCTTTTGCTATTCTTATTTGTTTCTTACAGATTTTGTTTTTTTCCCTATAAGTTATTAGCGCTTCCTCGCTGCCTTCTTGTTTAAGTTTACCGAAAGCCCTTTTTTTGTTTTTCATTGCCCTCTTGACTTCCTTATTTAGCCACATTGGCTTCCTCCTATTCCTAGCCCTTTTATTCCCATAAGGTATGTACCTTCTACAGTGACTATGTAGGACTGTTTTGAAAATTTCCCATTTTCTATCCGTGCTCCTATTACTGAAGATACTATCCCAGTCTATAAGGTGAAGGGCATCTCTTAGCTGATCAAACTTTGCCCTCCTGAAGTTCAGTGTTTTTGTGACTCCCTTGCTGGGCACCCTACTGAAGCACATGTGGAATTGTATAATGTTGTGGTCACTATTTCCCAGGTGCCCCCCAACCTGCACCTCAGTTATTCTGTCTGGCCTGTTAGTTAATATTAAGTCTAAAAGGGCCGTCCCTCTAGTTGGTTCCTGCACAAGTTGTGACAAATAATTGTCTTTGATAATTGACAGAAACCTGTTTCCTTTCTGAGATCTACAGCTTTCGGTTTCCCAGTCTATATCGGGGTAGTTGAAGTCCCCCATAATAATCACCTCGTTATTTTTTGCTACTTCGTCTATTTGTCTCATTAATAGACTTTCCGTGGCTTCTGCTATATTTGGTGGTTTATAACAGACTCCTATGATAATTTTATTATTGTTTTTTGCCCCATATATCTCCACCCATAAGGACTCGACCTCCTCATTTCCCTTCCATACATCCTCCCGTATTGTAGGCTTTAGACACGTCTTTACATATAGACAGACTCCACCCCCTTTCCGATTTCTTCGATCCCTTCTAAACAGACTGTAACCCTGTAAGTTAACTGCCCAGTCATAGCTTTCATCCAACCATGTCTCGGTTATTCCCACTATGTCATAGTTACCTGTAGATATTTCTGCCTCCAGTTCATCCATCTTGTTTGTCAGGCTCCTGGCATTTGCTAGCACGCAGTTTACACGATTTTGTTTTGTTCCAATCTTCTCCCTGTGGATTGTATTAGAAATTTTCTTACCTTCCTTCCAAGTATCTTGTCTTGGACCTTCTTTGTCGCACTTCATATCTTTCATTAGTATGTCCTCTGGTTGCATGTTCGTGTCCGGCGTTTTTCTTCCCATCCCCTCTTCTTCTAGTTTAACGCCCTCCTGATGAGTGTTGCGAGTCTCCTGGCGAATGTGTGTTTCCCGGGTTTGTTGAGGTGTAGTCCGTCTCTGGCAAGGAGTCCATCATAGAGGTAATTCACACCGTGGTCCAGGAATCCAAATCCTTGTTGTCTGCACCATCGTCTCAGCCAGCTGTTCACATCAAGGATCCTGTTCCATCTCCTGACGCCATGCCCGTCTACTGGAAGGATAGAAGAAAAAACTACCTGCGCATCCAGTTCTTTTACTTTCTTCCCCAATGCTTCAAAGTCCTTGCAGATTGTAGGTAGGTCCTTCTTTGCCGTGTCATTGGTGCCAACATGTATCAGAAGAAATGGATGGACATCCTTGGGACTGATGAGCTTTGGTATCCTATCGGTAACATCCTTGATCTTCGCCCCTGGGAGGCAGCATACTTCTCTTGCGGTTATATCCGGTCTGCAGATAGCTGCTTCTGTTCTTCTCAGTAGTGAGTCTCCCACCACCACCACTCTTCTTCCCTTCTTGGCTGTCCTTTTTCTTGTCGCTTCTGGGTGTTTCTGGGTGCTCTTTTCTTTTTTGCTTGCTGGTAGTTCCTCATCCTTAGGTGTGCCATCTTCGTCCTCCACAAGTCCTTGGAATCTGTTTCTCAGTTGTGTGGTTGGTGGTGTCTCCATGGTCTTCTTGCTTCTTTTGGTCACTTGCCTCCACTTGTCTGCCTCTGGAGGTTCTCTGACGCTTCCTTCACTTTCTGTGACCAGTAGTGACGCTTCTGTTCTATCCAGGAAGTCTTCATTTTCCTTGATGAGTTTTAATGTCGCAATTCTTTCTTCCAGTCCCCGCACCTTTTCTTCTAAAAGAGCCAGTAGTCTACACTTCTGGCAGGTGAAGTTGGTTTCAGCTTCTGGTCGATCTGTGAACATGTAGCACATGTTGCAGCTCACCATGTAGGTTGTCACATCTGCCATGCTGCTCCTCGTCCCTGCTGACTTGATGTCTGTCTTCTTTCTTGTGATACCCTAGGAGAAACAAATTCCCATATTGGCTGAAAACGACTAAATATCAAGGACTCATGGGGCGAATCGCTCTGGAACTGATATCAGAATGCTCACTGACATTTCCCTTATCTGAAAGTCTGATAAACGCCGGAAAAATGACTAAGTCCAAAAAAAAAAATTTTTTCAACTTTTTTCAATTTTACCCCCGTGGGATATATATTCTACCCACACACATTTGGAACTCTCCTGGGGTACCCTCACACATATTATTCCCTCATTTAGTGGATATTTTCACAAAAAAGTGAAATTTTCAAAAATATAGAAAATTGGCTGAAAACGACTAAATTATCAAGGACTCATTGGGCAAATCGCTCTGTAAACTGAAATCGGAACGCTCACTGACATTTCCCCAATCTGAAAGTCTGATAAACGCCAGAAAAATGACTAAGTCCAAAAAAAAATTTTTTTCAACTTTTTTCAATTTTACCCCCGTGGGATATATATTCTACCCACACACATTTGGAACTCTCCTGGGGTACCCTCACACATATTATTCACTCATTTTGTGGATATTTTCACAAAAAAGTAAAATTTTCAAAAATCCAGAAAATTGGCTGAAAACGGCTAAATAGCAAGGACTCATGGGGCGAACCGCTCGGGAACTGATATCGGAATGTTCACTGACATTTCCCCTATCTGAAAGTCTGATAAGCGCCGGAAAAATGACTAAGTCCAAAAAAAATTTTTTTGCCATTTTACCCCCGTGGGATATATATTCTACCCACATACATTTGGAACTCTCCTGGGGTTCCCTCACACATATTATTCCCTCATTTAGTGGATATTTTCACAAAAAAGTGAAATTTTCAAAAATATAGAAAATTGGCTGAAAACCACTAAATATCAAGGACTCATTGGGCGAATCGCTCTGGAACTGAAATCAGAACGCTCACTCCCTAGCTCACTCCCTATCTGAAAGTCTGATAAACGGCGGAAAAATGACTAAGTCCAAAAAAAAAATTTTTTCAACTTTTTTCAATTTTACCCCCGTGGGATATATATTCTACCCACACACATTTGGAACTCTCCTGGGGTACCCTCACACATATTATTCCCTCATTTAGTGGATATTTTCACAAAAAAGTGAAATTTTAAAAAATCCAGAAAATTCGCTGAAAACGACTAAATATCAAGGACTCATTGGGCGAATCGCTCTGGAACTGAAATCGGAACGCTCACTGACATTTCCCCTATCTGAAAGTCTGATAAGCGCCGGAAAAATTACCAAGTCCCAAAAATTTTTTTTTTTAATTTTACCCCCGTGGGATATATATTCTACCCACACACATTTGGAACTCTCCTGGGGTACCCTCACACATATTATTCCCTCATTTAGTGGATATTTTCACAAAAAAATGAAATTTTCAAAAATCCAGAAAATTGGCTGAAAACGACTAAATATCAAGGACTCATTGGGCAAATCGCTCTGTAACTGAAATCGGAACGCTCACTGACATTTCCCCAATCTGAAAGTCTGATAAACGCCAGAAAAATGACTAAGTCCAAAAAAAATTTTTTTTCAACTTTTTTCAATTTTACCCCCGTGGGATATATATTCTACCCACACACATTTGGAACTCTCCTGGGTTACCCTCACACATATTATTCACTCATTTTGTGGATATTTTCACAAAAAAGTAAAATTTTCAAAAATCCAGAAAATTGGCTGAAAACGGCTAAATAGCAAGGACTCATGGGGCGAACCGCTCGGGAACTGATATCGGAATGTTCACTGACATTTCCCCTATCTGAAAGTCTGATAAGCGCCGGAAAAATGACTAAGTCCAAAAAAAATTTTTTTGCCATTTTACCCCCGTGGGATATATATTCTACCCACATACATTTGGAACTCTCCTGGGGTTCCCTCACACATATTATTCCCTCATTTAGTGGATATTTTCACAAAAAAGTGAAATTTTCAAAAATATAGAAAATTGGCTGAAAACCACTAAATATCAAGGACTCATTGGGCGAATCGCTCTGGAACTGAAATCAGAACGCTCACTCCCTAGCTCACTCCCTATCTGAAAGTCTGATAAACGGCGGAAAAATGACTAAGTCCAAAAAAAAAATTTTTTCAACTTTTTTCAATTTTACCCCCGTGGGATATATATTCTACCCACACACATTTGGAACTCTCCTGGGGTACCCTCACACATATTATTCCCTCATTTAGTGGATATTTTCACAAAAAAGTGAAATTTTAAAAAATCCAGAAAATTCGCTGAAAACTACTAAATATCAAGGACTCATTGGGCGAATCGCTCTGGAACTGAAATCGGAACGCTCACTGACATTTCCCCTATCTGAAAGTCTGATAAGCGCCGGAAAAATTACAAAGTCCCAAAAATTTTTTTTTTTAATTTTACCCCCGTGGGATATATATTCTACCCACACACATTTGGAACTCTCCTGGGGTACCCTCACACATATTATTCCCTCATTTAGTGGATATTTTCACAAAAAAATGAAATTTTCAAAAATCCAGAAAATTGGCTGAAAACGACTAAATATCAAGGACTCATTGGGCAAATCGCTCTGTAACTGAAATCGGAACGCTCACTGACATTTCCCCAATCTGAAAGTCTGATAAACGCCAGAAAAATGACTAAGTCCAAAAAAAATTTTTTTTCAACTTTTTTCAATTTTACCCCCGTGGGATATATATTCTACCCACACACATTTGGAACTCTCCTGGGTTACCCTCACACATATTATTCACTCATTTTGTGGATATTTTCACAAAAAAGTAAAATTTTCAAAAATCCAGAAAATTGGCTGAAAACGGCTAAATAGCAAGGACTCATGGGGCGAACCGCTCGGGAACTGATATCGGAATGTTCACTGACATTTCCCCTATCTGAAAGTCTGATAAGCGCCGGAAAAATGACTAAGTCCAAAAAAAATTTTTTTGCCATTTTACCCCCGTGGGATATATATTCTACCCACATACATTTGGAACTCTCCTGGGGTTCCCTCACACATATTATTCCCTCATTTAGTGGATATTTTCACAAAAAAGTGAAATTTTCAAAAATATAGAAAATTGGCTGAAAACCACTAAATATCAAGGACTCATTGGGCGAATCGCTCTGGAACTGAAATCAGAACGCTCACTCCCTAGCTCACTCCCTATCTGAAAGTCTGATAAACGGCGGAAAAATGACTAAGTCCAAAAAAAAATTTTTTTCAACTTTTTTCAATTTTACCCCCGTGGGATATATATTCTACCCACACACATTTGGAACTCTCCTGGGGTACCCTCACACATATTATTCCCTCATTTAGTGGATATTTTCACAAAAAAGTGAAATTTTAAAAAATCCAGAAAATTCGCTGAAAACTACTAAATATCAAGGACTCATTGGGCGAATCGCTCTGGAACTGAAATCGGAACGCTCACTGACATTTCCCCTATCTGAAAGTCTGATAAGCGCCGGAAAAATTACCAAGTCCCAAAAATTTTTTTTTTTAATTTTACCCCCGTGGGATATATATTCTACCCACACACATTTGGAACTCTCCTGGGGTACCCTCACACATATTATTCCCTCATTTAGTGGATATTTTCACAAAAAAATGAAATTTTCAAAAATCCAGAAAATTGGCTGGAAACGACTAAATATCAAGGAGTCATTGGGCGAATCGCTCTGGAACTGAAATCGGAACGCTCACTGACATTTCCCCTATCTGAAAGTCTGATAAACGCCGGAAAAATGACTAAGTCCAAAAAAAAAATTTTTTCAACTTTTTTCAATTTTACCCCCGTAGGATATATATTCTGCCCACACACATTTGGTACTCTCCTGGGGTACCCTCACACATATTATTCACTCATTTTGTGGATATTTTCACAAAAAAGTAAAATTTTCAAAAATCCAGAAAATTGGCTGAAAACGACTAAATATCAAGGACTCATTGGGCAAATCACTCTGTGACTGAAATCGGAACCCTCACTGACATTTCCCCAATCTGAAAGTCTGATAAACGCCGGAAAAATGACTAAGTCCAAAAAATTTTTTTTTTCAATTTTACCCCCGTGGGATATATTCTACCCACACACATTTGGAACTCTCCTGGGGTACCCTCACACATATTATTCCCTCATTTAGTGGATATTTTCACAAAAAAAGTGAAATTTTCAAAAATCCAGAAAATTCGCTGAAAACGACTAAATATCAAGGACTCATTGGGCGAATCGCTCTGCAACTGAAATCGGAACGCTCACTGACATTTCCCCCATCTGAAAGTTTGATAAGCGCCGGAAAAATTACTAAGTCCAAAAAATTTTTTTTTTTAATTTTACCCCCGTGGGATATATATTCTACCCACCCACATTTAGAACTCTCCTGGGGTACCCTCACACATATTATTCCCTCATTTAGTGGATATTTTCACAAAAAAGTGAAATTTTCAAAAATCTAGAAAATTGGCTGAAAATGACTAAATTTCAAGGACTCATTGGGCGAATCGCTCTGGAACTGAAATCGGAACGCTCACTGACATTTCCCCTATCTGAAAGTCTTATAAACGCTGGAAAAATGACTAAGCCCAAAAAAAAAATTTTTTCAACTGTTCTCAATTTTACCCCCGTGGGATATATATTCTTCCCACACACATTTGAACTCTCCTGGGGTTCCCTCACACATATTATTCCCTCATTTAGTGGATATTTTCACAAAAAAGTGAAATTTTCAAAAATCCAAAATATTGGCTGAAAACGACTAAATATCAAGGACTCATGGGGCGAATCGCTCTGGAGCTGATATCGGAATGTTTACTGACATTTCCCCTATCTGAAAGTGTGATAAACGGCGGAAAAATGACTAAGTCCAAAAAAAAATTTTTTTCAACTTTTTTCAATTTTACCCCCGTGGGATATATATTCTACCCACACACATCTGGAACTCTCCTGGGGTACCCTCACACATATTATTCCCTCATTTAGTGGATATTTTCACAAAAAAGTGAAATTTTAAAAAATCCAGAAAATTCGCTGAAAACTACTAAATATCAAGGACTCATTGGGCGAATCGCTCTGGAACTGAAATCGGAACGCTCACTGACATTTCCCCTATCTGAAAGTCTGATAAGCGCCGGAAAAATTACAAAGTCCCAAAAATTTTTTTTTTTAATTTTACCCCCGTGGGATATATATTCTACCCACACACATTTGGAACTCTCCTGGGGTACCCTCACACATATTATTCCCTCATTTAGTGGATATTTTCACAAAAAAATGAAATTTTCAAAAATCCAGAAAATTGGCTGAAAACGACTAAATATCAAGGACTCATTGGGCAAATCGCTCTGTAACTGAAATCGGAACGCTCACTGACATTTCCCCAATCTGAAAGTCTGATAAACGCCAGAAAAATGACTAAGTCCAAAAAAAATTTTTTTTCAACTTTTTTCAATTTTACCCCCGTGGGATATATATTCTACCCACACACATTTGGAACTCTCCTGGGTTACCCTCACACATATTATTCACTCATTTTGTGGATATTTTCACAAAAAAGTAAAATTTTCAAAAATCCAGAAAATTGGCTGAAAACGGCTAAATAGCAAGGACTCATGGGGCGAACCGCTCGGGAACTGATATCGGAATGTTCACTGACATTTCCCCTATCTGAAAGTCTGATAAGCGCCGGAAAAATGACTAAGTCCAAAAAAAATTTTTTTGCCATTTTACCCCCGTGGGATATATATTCTACCCACATACATTTGGAACTCTCCTGGGGTTCCCTCACACATATTATTCCCTCATTTAGTGGATATTTTCACAAAAAAGTGAAATTTTCAAAAATATAGAAAATTGGCTGAAAACCACTAAATATCAAGGACTCATTGGGCGAATCGCTCTGGAACTGAAATCAGAACGCTCACTCCCTAGCTCACTCCCTATCTGAAAGTCTGATAAACGGCGGAAAAATGACTAAGTCCAAAAAAAAATTTTTTTCAACTTTTTTCAATTTTACCCCCGTGGGATATATATTCTACCCACACACATTTGGAACTCTCCTGGGGTACCCTCACACATATTATTCCCTCATTTAGTGGATATTTTCACAAAAAAGTGAAATTTTAAAAAATCCAGAAAATTCGCTGAAAACTACTAAATATCAAGGACTCATTGGGCGAATCGCTCTGGAACTGAAATCGGAACGCTCACTGACATTTCCCCTATCTGAAAGTCTGATAAGCGCCGGAAAAATTACCAAGTCCCAAAAATTTTTTTTTTTAATTTTACCCCCGTGGGATATATATTCTACCCACACACATTTGGAACTCTCCTGGGGTACCCTCACACATATTATTCCCTCATTTAGTGGATATTTTCACAAAAAAATGAAATTTTCAAAAATCCAGAAAATTGGCTGGAAACGACTAAATATCAAGGAGTCATTGGGCGAATCGCTCTGGAACTGAAATCGGAACGCTCACTGACATTTCCCCTATCTGAAAGTCTGATAAACGCCGGAAAAATGACTAAGTCCAAAAAAAAAATTTTTTCAACTTTTTTCAATTTTACCCCCGTAGGATATATATTCTGCCCACACACATTTGGTACTCTCCTGGGGTACCCTCACACATATTATTCACTCATTTTGTGGATATTTTCACAAAAAAGTAAAATTTTCAAAAATCCAGAAAATTGGCTGAAAACGACTAAATATCAAGGACTCATTGGGCAAATCACTCTGTGACTGAAATCGGAACCCTCACTGACATTTCCCCAATCTGAAAGTCTGATAAACGCCGGAAAAATGACTAAGTCCAAAAAATTTTTTTTTTCAATTTTACCCCCGTGGGATATATTCTACCCACACACATTTGGAACTCTCCTGGGGTACCCTCACACATATTATTCCCTCATTTAGTGGATATTTTCACAAAAAAAGTGAAATTTTCAAAAATCCAGAAAATTCGCTGAAAACGACTAAATATCAAGGACTCATTGGGCGAATCGCTCTGCAACTGAAATCGGAACGCTCACTGACATTTCCCCCATCTGAAAGTTTGATAAGCGCCGGAAAAATTACTAAGTCCAAAAAATTTTTTTTTTTAATTTTACCCCCGTGGGATATATATTCTACCCACCCACATTTAGAACTCTCCTGGGGTACCCTCACACATATTATTCCCTCATTTAGTGGATATTTTCACAAAAAAGTGAAATTTTCAAAAATCTAGAAAATTGGCTGAAAATGACTAAATTTCAAGGACTCATTGGGCGAATCGCTCTGGAACTGAAATCGGAACGCTCACTGACATTTCCCCTATCTGAAAGTCTTATAAACGCTGGAAAAATGACTAAGCCCAAAAAAAAAATTTTTTCAACTGTTCTCAATTTTACCCCCGTGGGATATATATTCTTCCCACACACATTTGAACTCTCCTGGGGTTCCCTCACACATATTATTCCCTCATTTAGTGGATATTTTCACAAAAAAGTGAAATTTTCAAAAATCCAAAATATTGGCTGAAAACGACTAAATATCAAGGACTCATGGGGCGAATCGCTCTGGAGCTGATATCGGAATGTTTACTGACATTTCCCCTATCTGAAAGTGTGATAAACGGCGGAAAAATGACTAAGTCCAAAAAAAAATTTTTTTCAACTTTTTTCAATTTTACCCCCGTGGGATATATATTCTACCCACACACATCTGGAACTCTCCTGGGGTACCCTCACACATATTATTCCCTCATTTAGTGGATATTTTCACAAAAAAGTGAAATTTTCAAAAATCCAGAAAATTGGCTGAAAACGACTAAATATCAAGGACTCATTGGCCGAAACGTTCTGGAACTGAAATCGGAACGCTCACTGACTTTTCCGCTATCTGAAAGTCTGATAAACGTCGGAAAAATGACTAAGTCCAGAAAAAAAAATTTTTCAACTTTTTTCAATTTTACCCCCGTGGGATATATATTCTACCCACACACATTTGGAACTCTCCTGGGATAACCTCACACATATCATTCCCTCATTTAGTGGATATTTTCACAAAAAAGTGAAATTTTCAAAAATCCAGAAAATTGGCTGAAAACGACTACATATCAAGGACTCATTGGGCGAATCGCTCTGGAACTGAAATCGGAACGCTCTCTGACATTTCCCCTATCTGAAAGTCTACTAAACGCCGGAAATATGACTAAGTACAAAAATATTTTTTTTTTCAACTTTTTTCAATTTTACCCCGTGGGATATATATTCTACCCACACACATTTGGAACTCTCCTGGGGTACCCTCACACATATTATTGCCTCATTTATTGGATATTTTCACAAAAAAGTGAAATTTTCAAAAATTCTGAAAATTGGCTGAAAACGACTAAATTTCATGGACTCATTGGGCAAATCGCTCTGGAACTGAAATCGGAATGCTCACTGACATTTCCCCTATCTGAAAGTCTGATAAACGCCGGAAAAATGACAAGTACAAAAAAAAAATTTTTTTCAACTTTTTTAAATTTTAACCCTGTGGGATATATATTCTACCCACACACATTTGGAACTCTCCTGGGGAACCCTCACACATATTATTCCCTCATTTAGTGGATATTTTTACAAAAAAGTGAAATTTTCAAAAATCCAGAAAATTGCCTGAAAATGACGAAATATCAAGGACTCATTGGGCGAATCGCTCTGGAACTGAAATCAGAATGCTCACTGACATTTCCCCTATCTGAAAATCTGATAAATGCCAGAAAAATGACTAAATCCCCCCCAAAAAATGTTTCAACTTTTTTCAATTTTACCCCCGTGGGATATATATTCTACCCACACACATTTGGAACTCTCCTGTTGTACCCTCACACATATTATTCCCTCATTTAGTGGATATTTTCACTTAAAAGTGAAATTTTCAAAAACCCAGAAAATTGGCTGAAAACGACTAAATATCAAGGACTCATTGGGCGCATCGCTCTGGAACTGAAAACGGAATGCTCACTGACATTTCCCCTATCTGAAAGTTTGATAAACGCCGGAAAAATGACTAAGTACCAAAAAAAAAAATTTTTTCAACTTTTTTCAATTTTAACCCTGTGGGATATATATTCTACCCACACACATTTGGGACTCTCCTGGGGTACCCTCACACATATTATTCTCTCATTTAGTGGACATTTTAAAAAAAAAGTGAAATTTTCCAAAATCCAGAAAATTGGCTGAAAACGACTAAATATCAAGGACTCATTGGGCAAATCACTCTGGAACTGAAATCGGAATGCTCACTGACATTTCCCCTATCTGAAAGTCTGATAAATGGCAGAAAAATGACTTAATCCCCCCCAAAAAATTTTTCAACTTTTTTCAATTTTAAGACTGTGGGATATATATTCTACCCACACACATTTGGAACTCTCCTGGCGTACCCTCACACATATTATTCCCTCATTTAGTGGATATTTTCACAAAAAAGTGAAATTTTCAAAAATCCAGAAAATTGCCTGAAAACGACGAAATATCAAGGAATCATCCGGCAAATCACTCTGGAACGGAAATCGTAATGCTCACTGACATTTCCCCTATCTGAAAGTCTGATAAACGCTGGAAAAATGACTAAGTATAAAAAAAAAAAAATTTTCAACTTTTTTCAATTTTAACCCTGTGGGATATATATTCTAACCACACACATTTGGAACTCTCCTGGGGTACCCTCACACATATTATTCCCTCATTTAGTGGATATTTTCACAAAAAAGTGAAATTTTCAAAAATCCAGAAAATTGGCTGAAAACAACTAAATATCAAGGACTCATTGGGCGAATCACTCTGGAACTGAAATCGGAATGCTCACTGACATTTCCCCTAACTGAAAGTCTGATAAATGCGAGAAAAATGACTAAATCTCCCCAAAAAAATTTTCAGCTTTTTTCACTTATACCCCCGTGGGATATATATTCTACCCACACACATTTGGGACTCTCCTGGGGTACCCTCACACATATTATTCCCTCATTTAGTGGATATTTTCACAAAAAGTGAAATTTTCAAAAATCCAGAAAATTGGCTGAAAACGACTAAATATCAAGGACTCATTGGGCGAATCGCTCTGGAACTGAAATCGGAATGCTGACTGACATTTCCCCTATCTGAAAGTCTGATAAATGCAAGAAAAATGACTAAATCCCCCCAAAAAATTTTTTCAAATTTTTTCAATTTTACCCCCGTGGGATATATATTCTACCCACACACATTTGGAACACTCCTGGGATACCCTCACATAGATTATTCCCTCATTTAGTGGATATTTTCACAAAAAAGTGAAATTTTAAAAAATTCTGAAAATTGGCTGAAAACGACAAAATATCAAGGACTCATTGGGCGAATCGCTCTGGAACTGAAATCGGAACGCTCACTGATATTTCCCCTATCTGAAAGTCTGATAAACGCCTCAAAAATGACTAAGTCCAAGAAAAAATGATTTCAACTTTTTTCAATTTTACCCCCGAGGGATATATATTCTACCCACACACATTTGGAACTCTCCTGGGGTACCCTCACACATATTATTCCCTCATTTAGTGGATATTTTCACAAAAAAGTGAAATTTTAAAAAATCCAGAAAATTCGCTGAAAACGACTAAATATCAAGGACTCATTGGGCGAATCGCTCTGGAACTGAAATCGGAACGCTCACTGACATTTCCCCTATCTGAAAGTCTGATAAGCGCCGGAAAAATTACTAAGTCCAAAAAAATTTTTTTTTAAACTTTTTTCAATTTTACCCCCCATCTGATATGTATTCTACCCACACACATTTGGAACTGTCCTGGGGTACCCTCACACATATTATTCCCTCATTTAGTGGATATTTTCACAAAAAAGTGAAATTTTAAAAAATCCAGAAAATTGGCTGAAAATGACTAAATTTCAAGGACTCATTGGGCGAATCGCTCTGGAACTGAAATCGGAATGCTCACTGACATTTCCCCTATGTGAAAGTCTTATAAACGCTGGAAAAATGACTAAGTCCAAAAAAAAAATTTTTTCGACTGTTTTCAATTTTACCCCCCGTCTGATATATATTCTACCCACACACATTTGAACTCTCCTGGGGTTCCCTCACACATATTATTCCCTCATTTAGTGGATATTTTCACAAAAAAGTGAAATTTTCAAAAATCCAAAATATTGGCTGAAAACGACTAAATATCAAGGACTCATGGGACGAATCGCTCTGGAACTGATATCGGAATGTTCACTGACATTTCCCCTATCTGAATGTCTGATAAACGGCAGAAAAATGACTAAGTCCAAAAAAAAAATTTTTTCAACTTTTTTCAATTTTACCCCCGTGGGATATATATTCTACCCACACACATTTGGAACTCTCCTGGGGTACCCTCACACATATTATTCCCTCATTTAGTGGATATTTTCACAAAAAAGTGAAATTTTCAAAAATCCAGAAAATTGGCTGAAAATGACTAAATATCAAGGACTTATTGGGCGAATCGCTCTGGAACTGAAATCGGAACGCTCACTGACATTTCCCCAATCTGAAAGTCTGATAAACGCCGGAAAAATGACTAAGTCCAAAAAATTTTTTTTTCATTTTTTTTCAATTTTACCCCCGTGGGATATATATTCTACCCACACACATTTGGAACTCTCCTGAGGTACCCTCACACATATTATTCCCTCATTTAGTGGATATTTTCACAAAAAAGTGAAATTTTCAAAAATCCAGAATATTGGCTGAAAACGACTAAATTTCAAGGACTCATTGGGCGAATTGCTCTGGAACTGAAATCGGAACGCTCACTGACATTTCCCCTACCTGAAAGTCTGATAAACGCCGGAAAAATGACTAAGTCCAAAAAAAAATTTTTTTCAACTTTTTTCAATTTTACCCCAGTGGGATACATATTCTACACACACACATTTGGAACTCTCCTGGGGTACCCTCACACATATTATTCCCTCATTTAGTGGATATTTTCACAAAAAAGTGAAATTTTCAAAAATCCAGAAAATTGGCTGAAAACGACTAAATATCAAGGACTCATTGGGCGAATCGCTCTGGAACTGAAATCGGAACGCTCACTGACATTTCCCCTATCTGAAAGTCTGATAAACGCTGGAAAAATGACTTAAGTCCAAAAAAAATATTTTTTCAACTGTTTTCAATTTTACCCCCCGTCTGATATATATTCTACCCACACACATTTGGAACTCTCCTGGGGTACCCTCACACATATTATTCCCTCATTTAGCGGATATTTTCACAAAAAAGTGAAATTTTCAAAAATCCAGAAAATTGGCTGAAAACAACTAAATATCAAGGACTCATTGGGCGAATTGCTCTGGAACTGAAATCGGAACGCTCACTGACATTTCCCCTATGTGAAAGTCTGATAAACGCCGGAAAAATGACTAAGCCCAAAAAAAAAATGTTTTCAACTTTTTTCAATTTTACCCCCGTGGGATATATGTAACGGGTCTGGGCGGCGGAACCTCTGAGCTACTATACAAGGGGGCGGTCCTTGTAAGGGAGCGGGTGGCGAACAGGCTAGACGGGCAGGCAGTCACAGCAGGTGACCGGGACAGTCTCTGAATGAACGGACAGGAGGTCACGACAAGTGACCGGGGCAGTCTCTGGATGAACGGGCAGGAGATCATGGCAAGTGACCGGGGCAGTCTCTGGATGAATGGGCAGGAGGTCACGGCAAGTGACCGGGGCAGTCTCTGGGTAAAGGATTGGTACGACCAGTGGCGGCAGATGATAGACGTGAGCTCCCAGGTGAGCAGGCGAGAGTCTCTGGATAAACGGGTGATCAAAGCATGTGACGGCGGAGCCTCCAGGAAGACCAACAGACAGGTAGCAGATGAGCGCTCCCAGGTGAGCGGGCAGGAGTCTCTGGACAGGCGGGTGGTCACAGCACGTGAGGCAGAGCCTCCTGGTAGGCTAGCAGACAGGCAGCAGATGAGCGCTCCCAGGTGAGCGGGCAAGCTGGTCCTTAGACAGACTGACAGGAGTTGGAAGGCAGACCGTCGGACCTCAGGCAAGCAGGCAGGTAGAAGATGTGCGCTCCCAACTTTTTTCAATTTTAACCCTGTGGGATATATATTCTACCCACACACATTTGGAACTCTCCTGGGGTACCCTCACACATATTATTCCCTCATTTAGTGGATATTTTCACAAAAAAGTGAAATTTTCAAAAATTCTGAAAATTTCCTGAAAACGACGAAATATCAAGGACTCATTGGGCGAATAGCTCTGGAACTGAAACCGGAACGCTCACTGACATTTCCATTATCTGAAAGTCTGATAAACGCCGGAAAAATGACTAAGTACCAAAAAAAAAAATTTTTTTAACTTTTTTCAATTTTAACCCTGTGGGATATAAATTCTACCCACACACATTTGGAACTCTCCCGAGGTACCCTCACACATATTATTCCCTCATTTAGTTAATATTTTCACAAAAAAGTAAAATTTTCAAAAATTCTGAAAATTGACTGAAAACGATAAAATATCAAGGACTCATTGGGCGAATCGCTCTGGAACTGAAATCGGAACGCTCACTGACATTTGCCCTATCTGAAAGTCTGATAAACGCCGGAAAAATTACAAAGTCCAAAAAAAAATTTTTTTTAACTTTTTTCAATTTTACCCCCGTGGGATATATATTCTACCCACACACATTTGGAACTCTCCTGGGGTACCCTCACACATATTATTCCCTCATTTAGTGGATATTTTCACAAAAAAGTGAAATTTTCAAAAATCCAGAAAATTGGCTGAAAACGACTAAATATCAAGGACTCATTTGACGAATTGCTCTGGAACTGAAATCGGAACGCTCACTGACATTTGCCCTATCTGAAAGTCTGATAAACGCCGGAAAAAAGACTAAGTTCAAAAAAAAAAATTTTTCAACTTTTTTCAATTTTACCCCCGTAGGATATATATTCTACCCACACACATTTGGAACTCTCCTGGGGTACCCTCACACATATTATTCCCTCATTTAGTTAATATTTTCACAAAAAAGTGACATTTTCAAAAATTCTGAAAATTGACTGAAAACGACGAAATGTCAAGGACTCATTGGGCGAATCTCTCTGGAACTGAAATCGGAACGCTCACTGACATTTGCCCTATCTGAAAGTCTGATAAACGCCGGAAAAATTACAAAGTCCAAAAAAAAATTTTTTTTAACTTTTTTCAATTTTACCCCCGTGGGATATATATTCTACCCACACACATTTGGAACTCTCCTGGGGTACCCTCACACATATTATTCCCTCATTTAGTGGATATTTTCACAAAAAAGTGAAATTTTCAAAAATTCTGAAAATTGACTGAAAGCGACGAAATATCAAGGACTCATTGGGCGAATCGCTCCGGAACTGAAATCGGAACGCTCACTGAAATTTCCATTATCTGAAAGTCTGATAAACGCCGGAAAAATGACTAAGTACCAAAAAAAAAATTTTTTTAACTTTTTTCAATTTTAACCCTGTGGGATATATATTCTACCCACACACATTTGGAACTCTCCCGAGGTACCCTCACACATATTATTCCCTCATTTAGTTAATATTTTCACAAAAAAGTGAAATTTTCAAAAATTCTGAAAATTGACTGAAAACGATGAAATATCAAGGACTCATTGGGCGAATCACTCTGGAACTGAAATCGGAACGCTCACTGACATTTGCCCTATCTGAAAGTCTGATAATTGCCGGAAAAATGACTTAAGTCCAAAAAAAAATTTTTTTCAACTTTTTTCAATTTTACCCCCGTGGGATATATATTCTACCCACACACATTTGGAACTCTCCTGGGGTACCCTCACACATATTATTCCCTCATTTAGTTAATATTTTCACAAAAAAGTGACATTTTACAAAATTCTGAAAATTGACTGAAAACGACGAAATATCAAGGACTCATTGGGCGAATTGCTCTGGAACTGAAATCGGAACGCTCACTGACATTTGCCCTATCTGAAAGTCTGATAAACGCCGGAAAAAAGACTAAGTTCAAAAAAAAAAATTTTTCAACTTTTTTCAATTTTAACCCTGTGGGATATATATTCTACCCACACACATTTGGAAGTCTCCTGGGGTACCCTCACACATATTATTCCCTCATTTAGTGGATATTTTCACAAAAAA
Organism: Phyllobates terribilis; assembly: GCF_046119375.1. Lineage (NCBI taxonomy): Eukaryota > Metazoa > Chordata > Amphibia > Anura > Dendrobatidae > Phyllobates > Phyllobates terribilis. The sequence goes on along the minus strand of NW_027362781.1, from coordinate 9,230,769 downwards.
GTAACATTTTCAAAAATTCTGAAAATTGACTGAAACCGACGAAATATCAAGGACTCATTGGGCGAATCGCTCTGGAACTGAAATCGGAACGCTCACTGACATGTCCCCTATCTGAAAGTCTGATAAACGCCGGAAAAATGACAAGTACAAAAAAAAATTTTTTTAAACTTTTTTCAATTTTACCCCCGTGGGATATATATTCTACCCACACACATTTGGAAGTCTCCTGGGGTACCCTCACACATATTATTCCCTCATTTAGTGGATATTTTCACAAAAAAGTGAAATTTTCAAAAATTCTGAAAATTTCCTGAAAACGACGAAATATCAAGGACTCATCCGCCGAATCGCTCTTGAACTGAAATGGGAACGCTCACTGACATTTCCCCTATCTGAATGTCTGATAAACGCCGAAAAAAAGACCTAAGTCCAAAAAAAAATTTTTTCAACTTTTTTCAATTTTACCCCCGTGGGATATATATTCTACTCACACACATTTGGAACTCTCCTGGGGTACCCTCACACATATTATTCCCTCATTTAGTGGATATTTTCACAAAAAAGTGAAATTTTCAAAAATTCTGAAAATTGCCTGAAAACGACGAAATATCAAGGTCTCATTGGGCGAATTGCTTTGGAACTGAAACCGGAACAATCACTGACATTTGCCCTATCTGAAAGTCTGATAAACGCCGGAAAAATGACAAGTAGAAAAAAAATTTTTTTTAAACTTTTTTCAATTTTACCCCCGTGGGATATATATTCTACCCACACACATTTGGAACTCTCCTGGGGTACCCTCACACATATTATTCCCTCATTTAGTGGATATTTTCACAAAAAAGTGAAATTTTCAAAAATTCTGAAAATTTCCTGAAAACGACGAAATATCAAGGACTCATCCGCCGAATCGCTCTTGAACTGAAATGGGAACGCTCACTGACATTTCCCCTATCTGAATGTCTGATAAACGCCGAAAAAAAGACCTAAGTCCAAAAAAAAATTTTTTCAACTTTTTTCAATTTTACCCCCGTGGGATATATATTCTACTCACACACATTTGGAACTCTCCTGGGGTACCCTCACACATATTATTCCCTCATTTAGTGGATATTTTCACAAAAAAGTGAAATTTTCAAAAATTCTGAAAATTGCCTGAAAACGACGAAATATCAAGGACTCATTGGGCGAATCGCTTTGGAACTGAAATCGGAACAATCACTGACATTTGCCCTATCTGAAAGTCTGATAAACGCCGGAAAAATGACAAGTAGAAAAAAAAATTTTTTTAAACTTTTTTCAATTTTACCCCCGTGGGATATATATTCTACCCACACACATTTGGAACTCTCCTGGGGTACCCTCACACATATTATTCCCTCATTTAGTGGATATTTTCACAAAAAAGTGAAATTTTCAAAAATTCTGAAAATTTCCTGAAAACGACGAAATATCAAGGACTCATCCACCGAATCGCTCTTGAACTGAAATGGGAACGCTCACTGACATTTCCCCTATCTGAATGTCTGATAAACGCCGAAAAAAAGACCTAAGTCGAAAAAAAAATTTTTCAACTTTTTTCAATTTTAACCCTGTGGGATATATATTCTACCCACACACATTTGGAACTCTCCCGAGGTACCCTCACACATATTATTCCCTCATTTAGTTAATATTTTCACAAAAAAGTGAAATTTTCAAAAATTCAGAAAATTGACTGAAAACGACGAAATATCAAGGACTCATTGGGCGAATCGCTCTGGAACTGAAATCGGAACACTCACTGACATTTGCCCTATCTGAAAGTCTGATAAACGCCGGAAAAATGACTAAGTAGAAAAAAAAATGTTTTCAACTTTCTTCAATTTTACCCCCATGGGATATATATTCTACCCACACACATTTGGAACTCTATTGGGGTACCCTCACACATATTATTCCCTCATTTAGTGGATATTTTCACAAAAAAGTGAAATTTTCAAAAATTCAGAAAATTGCCTGAAAACGACGAAATATCAAGGACTCATCGGGCGAATCTCTCTGGAACTAAAATCGCAACGCTCACTGACATTTCCCCTATCTGAAAGTCTGATAAACGCCGAAAAAAAAGACTTAAGTCCAAAAAAAAATTTTTTTTAACTTTTTTCAATTTTAACCCTGTGGGATATATATTCTACCCACACACATTTGGTACTCTCCCGAGGTACCCTCACACATATTATTCCCTCATTTAGTTAATATTTTCACAAAAAAGTGAAATTTTCAAAAATTCAGAAAATTTACTGAAAACGACGAAATATCAAGGACTCATTGGGCAAATCGCTCTGAAACTAAAATCGGAACACTCACTGACATTTGCCCTATCTGAAAGTCTGATAAACGCCGGAAAAATGACTAAGTAGAAAAAAAAATTTTTACAACTTTTTTCAATTTTACCCCCATGGGATATATATTCTACCCACACACATTTGGAACTCTATTGGGGTACCCTCACACATATTATTCCCTCATTTAGTGGATATTTTCACAAAAAAGTGAAATTTTCAAAAATTCAGAAAATTGCCTGAAAACGACGAAATATCAAGGACTCATCGGGCGAATCTCTCTGGAACTAAAATCGCAACGCTCACTGACATTTCCCCTATCTGAAAGTCTGATAAACGCCGGAAAAATGACTAAGTCCAAAAAAAAAATGTTTTCAACTTTTTTCAATTTTACCCCCGTGGGATATATATTCTATCCACACACATTTGGAACTCTCCTGGGGTACCCTCACACATATTATTCCCTCATTTAGTGGATATTTTCACAAAAAAGTGAAATTTTCAAAAATTCTGAAAATTGCCTGAAAATGACGAAATATCAAGGACTCATTGGGCGAATCGCTCTGGAACTGAAATCGGAACGATCACTAACATTTGCCCTATCTGAAAGTCTGATAAACGCCGGAAAAATGACTAAGTACAAAAAAAAATTTTTTAAACTTTTTTCAATTTTAACCCTGTGGGATATATATTCTACCCACACACATTTGGAACTCTCCCGAGGTACCCTCACACATTTTATTCCCTCATTTAGTGAATATTTTCACAAAAAAGTGAAATTTTCAAAAATTCTGAAAATTGACTGAAAATGACGAAATATCAAGGACTCATTGGGCGAATCGCTCTGGAACTGAAATCGGAACGCTCACTGACATTTGCCCTATCTGAAAGTCTGATAAACGCCGGAAAAATGACTAAGTACAAAAAAAAAAATTTTTCAACTTTTTTCAATTTTACCCCCATGGGATATATATTCTACCCACACACATTTGGAACTCTCCTGGGGTACCCTCACACATATTATTCCCTCATTAAGTGGATATTTTCACAAAAAAGTGAATTTTTCAAAAATTCAGAAAATTGCCTGAAAACGACGAAATATCAAGGACTCGTTGGGCGAATCGCTCTGGAACTGAAATCGGAATGCTCACTGACATTTCCCCTATCTGAAAGTCTGATAAACGCCGGAAAAATGACTAAGTACAAAAAAAATAATTTTTTAACTTTTTTCATTTTTAACCCTGTGGGATATATATTCTGCCCACACACATTTGGAACTCTCCCGAGGTGCCCTCACACATATTATTCCCTCATTTAGTTAATATTTTCACAAAAAAGTGAAATTTTCAAAAATTCTGAAAATTCTGAAAATTGACTGAAAACGACGAAATATCAAGGACTCATTGGGCGAATCGCTCTGGAACTGAAATCGAAACGCTCACTGACAGTTGCCCTATCTGAAAGTCTGATCAACGCCGGAAAAATGATTAGTACAAAAAAAAATTTTTTTTAACTTTTTTCAATTTTAACCCTGTGGGATTTATATTCTACCCACACACATTTGGAACTCTCCCGAGGTACCCTCACACATATTATTCCCTCATTTAGCTAATATTTTCACAAAAAAGTGAAATTTTCAAAAATTCTGAAAATTGACTGAAAACGACGAAATATCAAGGACTCATTGGGCGAATCACTCTGGAACTCAAATCGGAACGCTCACTGACATGTCCCCTATCTGAAATTCTGATAAACGCCGGAAAAATGACAGTCCAAAAAAAAAAATTTTTCAACTTTTTTCAATTTTACCCCCGTGGGATATATATTCTACCCACACACATTTGGAACTCTCCTGGGGTACCCTCACACATATTATTCCCTCATTTAGTGGATATTTTCACAAAAAAGTGAAATTTTCAAAAATTCTGAAAATTGACTGAAAACGAAGAAATATCAAGGACTCATTGGGCGAATCGCTCTGGAACTGAAATCGGAACGCTCACTGACATTTCCCCTATCTGAAAGTCTGATAAACGCCGGAAAAATGACTAAGTACAAAAAAATTTTTTTTTAACTTTTTTCAATTTTAACCTTGTGGGATATATATTCTACCCACACACATTTGGAACTCTCCTGGGGTACCCTCACACATATTATTCCCTCATTTAGTGGATATTTTCACAAAAAAGTGAAATTTTGAAAAATCCAGAAAATTGGCTGAAAACGACTAAATATCAAGGAAACATTGGGCGAATTGCTCTGGAACTGAAATCGGAACGCTCACTGACATTTGTCCTATCTGAAAGTCTGATAAACGCCGGAAAAAAGACTAAGTCCAAAAAAAATTTTTTTTCAACTTTTTTCAATTTTACCCCCGTGGGATATATATTCTACCCACACACATTTGGAACTCTCCTGGGGTACCCTCACACATATTATTCCCTCATTTAGTGGATATTTTCACAAAAAAGTAAAATTTTCAAAAATTCTGGAAATTGACTGAAAACGACGAAATATCAAGGACTCATTGGGCGAATCGCTCTGGAACTGAAATCGGAACGCTCACTGACATTTCCCCTATCTGAAAGTCTGATAAATGCAGGAAAAATGACTAAGTACAAAAAAAATTTTTTTTAACTTTTTTCAATTTTAACCCTATGGGATATATATTCTACCCACACACATTTGGAACTCTCCCGAGGTACCCTCACACATATTATTCCCTCATTTAGTTAATATTTTCACAAAAAAGTGACATTTTCAAAAATTCTGAAAATTGACTGAAAACAATGAAATATCAAGGACTCATTGGGCGAATTGCTCTGGAACTGAAATTGGAACGCTCACTGACATTTGCCCTATCTGAAAATCTGATAAACGCCGGAAAAATTACTAAGTCCAAAAAAAAAAATTTTTAAACTTTTTTCAATTTTACCCCCGTGGGATATATATTCTACCCACACACATTTGGAACTCTCCTGGGGTACCCTCACACATATTATTCCCTCATTTAGTGGATATTTTCACAAAAAAGTGAAATTTTCAAAAATTCTGAAAATTGACTGAAAACGAAGAAATATCAAGGACTCATTGGGCGAATCGCTCTGGAACTGAAATCGGAACGCTCACTGACGAAATCCCTATCTGAAAGTCTGATAAACGCCGGAAAAATGACTAAGTCCAAAAAAAAACATTTTTCAACTTTTTTCAATTTTACCCCCGTAGGATATTTATTCTACCCACACACATTTGGAACTCTCCTGGGGTACCCTCACACATATTATTCCCTCATTTAGTGGATATTTTCACAAAAAAGTGAAATTTTCAAAAATTCTGAAAATTGCCTGAAAACGACGAAATATCAAGGACTCATTGGGCGAATCGCTCTGGAACTGAAATCGGAACGCTCACTGACATTTCCCCTATCTGAAAGTCTGATAAACGCCAGAAAAATCACTAAGTAGAAAAAAAAAAAATTTTTAAACTTTATTCAATTTTAACCCTGTGGGATATATATTCTACCCACACACATTTGGAACTCTCCTGGGGTACCCTCACACATATTATTCCCTCATTTAGTGGATATTTTCACAAAAAAGTGAAATTTTCGAAAATTCTGAAAATTGACTGAAAACGACAAAATATCAAGGACTCACTGGGCGAATCGCTCTGGAACTGAAATCGGAACGCTCACTGACATTTCCCTATCTGAAAATCTGATAAACGCCGGAAAAATGACTAAGTACAAAAAAAAAAATTTTTTTTACTTTTTTCAATTTTAACCCTGTGGGATATATATTCTACCCACACACATTTGAAACTCTCCCGAGGTACCCTCACACATATTATTCCCTCATTTAGTGGATATTTTCACAAAAAAGTGAAATTTTCAAAAATTCTGAAAATTGACTGAAAGCAACGAAATATCAAGGTCTCATTGGGTGAATCGCTCTGGAACTGAAATTGGAACGCTCACTGACATTTGCCCTATCTGAAAGTCTGATAAACGCCGGAAAAATGACTAAGTACAAAAAAAAAATAATTTTAAACTTTATTCAATTTTAACCCTGTGGGATATATATTCTACCCACACACATTTGGAACTCTCCCGAGGTACCCTCACACATATTATTCCCTCATTTAGTTAATATTTTCACAAAAAAGTGAAATTTTCAAAAATTCTGAAAATTGACTGAAAACGACAAAATATCAAGGACTCATTGGGCGAATCGCTCTGGAACTGAAATCGGAACACTCACTGACATTTGCCCTATCTGAAAGTCTGATAAACGCCGGAAAAATGACTAAGTACAAAAAAAAATTTTTTCAACTTTTTTCAATTTTACCCCCGTGGGATATATATTCTACCCACACACATTTGGAACTCTCCTGGGGTACCCTCACACATATTATTCCCTCATTTAGTGGATATTTTCACAAAAAAGTGAAATTTTCAAAAATTCAGAAAATTGCCTAAAAACGACGAAATATCAAGGACTCATTGGGCGAATCGCTCTGGAACTAAAATCGCAATGCTCACTGACATTTCCCCTATCTGAAAGTCTGATAAACGCCGGAAAAATGACTAAGTCCAAAAAAAAATTTTTTTAAACTTTTTTCAATTTTACCCCCGTGGGATATATATTCTACCCACACACATTTGGAACTCTCCCGAGGTACCCTCACACATATTATTCCCTCATTTAGTTAATATTTTCACAAAAAAGTAACATTTTCAAAAATTCTGAAAATTTCCTGAAAATGACGAAATATCAACGACTCATCCGCCGAATCGCTCTGGAACTGAAATCGGAATGCTCACTGACATTTCCCCTATCTGAAAGTCTGATAAACGCCGAAAAAAAGACTTAAGTCCAAAAAAAAATTTTTTCAACTTTTTTCAATTTTACCCCCGTGGGATATATATTCTACCCACACACATTTGGAACTCTCCTGGGGTACCCTCACACATATTATTCCCTCATTTAGTGGATATTTTCACAAAAAAGTGAAATTTTCAAAAATCCAGAAAATTGGCTGAAAACGACTAAATATCAAGGACTCATTGGGCGAATTGCTCTGGAACTGAAATCGGAACGCTCACTGACATTTGCCCTATCTGAAAGTCTGATAAACGCCGGAAAAAAGACTAAGTCCAAAAAAAAATTTTTTTCAACTTTTTTCAATTTTACCCCCGTGGGATATATATTCTACCCACACACATTTGGAACTCTCCTGGGGTACCCTCACACATATTATTCCCTCATTTAGTGGATATTTTTACAAAAAAGTGAAATTTTCAAAAATTCTAAAAATTGACTGAAAACGAAAAAATATCAAGGACTCATTGGGCGAATCGCTCTGGAACTGAAAGCCGAACGCTCACTGACATATCCCCTATCTGAAATTCTGATAAACGCCGGAAAAATGACTAAGTACAAAAAAAAAATTTTTTAAACTTTTTTCAATTTTAACCCTGTGGGATATATATTCTACCCACACACATTTGGAACTCTCCTGGGGTACCCTCCCACATATTATTCCCTCATTTAGTGGATATTTTCACAAAAAAGTAAAATTTTCAAAAATTCTGAAAATTGACTGAAACCGACGAAATATCAAGGACTCATTGGGCGAATCGCTCCAGAACTGAAATCGGAATGCTCACTGACATTTCCCCTATCTGAAAGTCTGATAAACGCCGGAAAAATGACTAAGTACAAAAAAAAATTTTTTAAACTTTTTTCAATTTTAACCTTGTGGGATATATATTCTACCCACACACATTTGGAACTCTCCTGGGGTACCCTCACACATATTATTCCCTCATTTAGTTAATATTTTCACAAAAAAGTGACATTTTCAAAAATTCTGAAAATTGACTGAAAACGACGAAATATCAAGGACTCATTGGGAGAATTGCTCTGGAACTGAAATCGGAACGCTCACTGACATTTGCCCTATCTGAAAGTCTGATAAACGTCGGAAAAATTACAGTCCAAAAAAAAAAATTTTTCAACTTTTTTCAATTTTACCCCCGTGGGATATATATTCTACCCACACACATTTGGAACTCTCCTGGGGTACCCTCACACATATTATTCCCTCATTTAGTGGATATTTTCACAAAAAAGTGAAATTTTCAAAAATTCTGAAAATTGACTGAAAACAAAGAAGTATCAAGGACTCATTGGGCGAATCGCTCTGGAACTGAAATCGGAACGCTCACTGATATGTCCCCTATCTGAAAGTCTGATAAACGCCGGAAAAATGACTAAGTACAAAAAAAAATTTTTTAAACTTTTTTCAATTTTAACCTTGTGGGATATATATTCTACCCACACACATTTGGAACTCTCCTGGGGTACCCTCACACATATTATTCCCTCATTTAGTGGATATTTTCACAAAAAAGTGAAATTTTCAAAAATTCTGAAAATTGACTGAAAACGAAGAAATATCAAGGACTCATTGGGCAAATCGCTCTGGAACTGAAATCGGAACGCTCACTGACATTTCCCTATCTGAAAATCTGATAAACGCAGGAAAAATGACTAAGTACAAAAAAATTTTTTTTTTAACTTTTTTCAATTTTAACCCTGTGGGATATATATTCTACCCACACACATTTGAAACTTTACCGAGGTACCCTCACACATATTATTCCCTCATTTAGTTAATATTTTCACAAAAAAGTGAAATTTTCAAAAATTCTGAAAACTGACTGAAAACGATGAAATATCAAGGACTCATTGGGCGAATCGCTCTGGAACTGAAATCGAAATGCTCACTGACATTTAACCTATCTGAAAGTCTGATAAACGCCGGAAAAATGACTAAGTCCAAAAAAAAATTTTTTTCAACTTTTTTCAATTTTACCCCCGTGGGATATATATTCTACCCACACACATTTGCAACTCTCCTGGGGTACCCTCACACATATTATTCCCTCATTTAGTGGATATTTTCACAAAAAAGTGAAATTTTCAAAAATCCAGAAAATTGGCTGAAAACGACTAAATAACAAGGACTCATTGGGAGAATCACTCTGGAACTGAAATCGGAATGCTCACTGACATTTCCCCTATCTGAAAGTCTGATAAACGCCGGAAAAATGACTAAGTCCAAAAAAAATTTTTTTTCACCTTTTTTCAATTTTACCCCCGTGGGATATACATTCTAACCACACACATTTGGAACTCTCCTGGGGTACCCTCACACATATTATTCCCTCATTTAGTGTATATTTTCACAAAAAAGTGAAATTTTCAAAAATCCAAAAAAATGGCTGAAAACGACTAAAGAACAAGAACTCATTGGGCGAAACGCTCTGGAACTGAAATCGGAAAGCTCACTGACATTTCCCCTATCTGAAAGTCTGATAAACGTTAGAAATATCACTAAGTCCAAAAAAACCTTTTTTTTAACTTTTTCAATTTTACCCCCCGTGGGATATATATTCTACCCACACACATTTGGAACTCTCCTGGGGTACCCTCACACATATTATTCCCTCATTTAGTGGATATTTTCACAAAAAAGTGAAATTTTTAAAAATCCCAAAAATTGTCTGAAAACGACTAAATATCAAGGATTCAGTGGGCGAATCGCTCTGGAACTGAAATCGGAATGCTCAATTACATTTCCTCTATCTGAAAGTCTGATAAACGCCAGAAAAATGACTGAGTCCAAAAAAAATTTTTTTTCAACTTTTTTAATTTTACCCCCGTGTGATATGTGATATATTCTACCCACACACATTTGCAACTCTCCTGGGGTACCCTCACACATATTATTCCCTCATTTAGTGGATATTTTCACAAAAAAGTGAAATTTTCAAAAGTTCTGAAAATTGACTGAAAACAAAGAAATATCAAGGACTCATTGGGCGAATCGCTCTGGAACTGAAATCGGAACGCTCACTGACATGTCCCCTATCTGAAAGTCTGATAAACGCCGGAAAAATGACTAAGTACAAAAAAAAATTTTTTAAACTTTTTTCAATTTTAACCTTGTGGGATATATATTCTACCCACACACATTTGGAACTCTCCTGGGGTACCCTCACACATATTATTCCCTCATTTAGTGGATATTTTCACAAAAAAGTGAAATTTTCAAAAATCCAGAAAATTGGCTGAAAACGACTAAATAACAAGGACTCATTGGGAGAATCACTCTGGAACTGAAATCGAAATGCTCACTGACATTTAACCTATCTGAAAGTCTGATAAACGCCGGAAAAATGACTAAGTCCAAAAAAAATTTTTTTTCAACTTTTTTCAATTTTACCCCCGTGGGATATATATTCTACCCACACACATTTGGAACTCTCCTGGGGTACCCTCACACATATTATTCCCTCATTTAGTGGATATTTTCACAAAAAAGTGAAATTTTCAAAAATCCAAAAAATTGGCTGAAAACGACTAAATATCAAGGACTCATTAGGCGAATAGCTCTGAAACTGAAATCGGAATGCTCACTGACATTTCCCCTATCTGAAAGTCTGATAAACGCCAGAAAAATCACTAAGTCCAAAAAAATTTTTTTTTTTTACTTTTTTCAATTTTACCCCCGTGGGATATATATTCTACCCACACACATTTGGAACTTTCCTGGGGTACCCTCACACATATTATTCCCTCATTTATTGGATATTTTCATAAAAAAGTGAAATTTTCAAAAATCCAGAAAATTGGCTGAAAACGACTAAATAACAATGACTCATTGAGCGAATCGCTCTGGAACTGAAATGGGAATGCTAACTGACATTTCCCCTATCTGAAAGTCTGATAAACGTCAGAAAAATGACTAATTCCAAAAAAAAAATTTTTTTCAACTTTTTTCAATTTTACCGTCAGATATATATTCTACCAACACACATTTTGAACTCTCCTGGGGTACCCTCACACATATTATTCCCTCATTTAGTGGATATTTTCACAAAAAAGTGAAATTTTCAAAAATTAAGAAAATTGGCTGAAAACGACTAAATATCAAGGACTCATTGGGCGAATCGCTCTGGAACTGAAATCGGAATGCTCACTGACATTTCCCCTATCTGAAAGTCTGATAAACGCCGGAAAAATGACTAAGTCCAAAAAAAATTTTTTTTTAACTTTTTCAATTTTACCCCCGTGGGATACATATTCTTCCCACACACATTTGGAACTCTCTTGGGGTACCCTCACACATATTATTCCCTCATTTAGTGGATATTTTCACAAAAAAGTGAAATTTTCAAAAATCCAAAAAATTGGCTGAAAACGACTAAATAACAAGGACTCATTGGGCGAATCGCTCTGGAACTGAAATCGGAATGCTCACTGACATTTCCCCTATCTGAAAGTCTGAGAAACGTCGCATAAATGACCAAGTCCAAAAAAAAATGTTTTTCAACTTTTTTCAATTTTACCCCCGTCGGATATATATTCTACCCACACACATTTGGAAGTCTCCTGGGGTACCCTCACACATATTATTCCTCATTTAGTGGATATTTTCACAAAAAAGTGAAATTTTCAAAAATCCAGAAAATTGGCTGAAAACGACTAAATAACAAGGACTCATTGGGAGAAACACTCTGGAACTGAAATCGGAATGTTGACTGACATTTCCCCTATCTGAAAGTCTGATAAACGTCGGATAAATGACTAAGTCCAAAAAAAAATTTTTTCAACTTTTTTCAATTTTACCCCCGTCGGATATGTATTCTACCCACACACATTTGGAACTCTCCTGGGGTACCCTCACACATATTATTCCTCATTTAGTGGATATTTTCACAAAAAAGTGAAATTTTTAAAAATCCAGAAAATTGTCTGAAAACGACTAAATATCAAGGATTCATTGGGCGAATCACATTGGAACTGAAATCGGAACGCTCACTTACATTTCCTCTATCTGAAAGTCTGATAAACGCCAGAAAAATGACTGAGTCCAAAAAAAATTTTTTTTCAACTTTTTTAAATTTTACCCCCATGTGATATATATTCTACCCACACACATTTGCAACTCTCCTGGGGTACCCTCACACATATTATTCCCTCATTTAGTGGATATTTTCACAAAAAAGTGAAATTTTCAAAAATCCAGAAAATTGGCTGAAAACGACTAAATAACAAGGACTCATTGGGAGAATCACTCTGGAACTGAAATCGAAATGCTCACTGACATTTCCCCTATCTGAAAGTCTGATAAACGCCGGAAAAATGACTAGGTCCAAAAAAATTTTTTTTTCAACTTTTTTCAATTTTACCCCCGTGGGATATATATTCTACCCACACACATTTGGAACTCTCCCGAGGTACCCTCACACATATTATTCCCTCATTTAGTTAATATTTTCACAAAAAAGTAACATTTTCAAAAATTCTGAAAATTTCCTGAAAATGACGAAATATCAAAGACTCATCCGCCGAATCGCTCTGGAACTGAAATCGGAATGCTCACTGACATTTCCCCTATCTGAAAGTCTGATAAACGCCGAAAAAAAGACTTAAGTCCAAAAAAAAATTTTTTCAACTTTTTTCAATTTTACCCCCGTGGGATATATATTCTACCCACACACATTTGGAACTCTCCTGGGGTACCCTCACACATATTATTCCCTCATTTAGTGGATATTTTCACAAAAAAGTGAAATTTTCAAAAATCCAGAAAATTGGCTGAAAACGACTAAATATCAAGGACTCATTGGGCGAATTGCTCTGGAACTGAAATCGGAACGCTCACTGACATTTGCCCTATCTGAAAGTCTGATAAACGCCGGAAAAAAGACTAAGTCCAAAAAAAAATTTTTTTCAACTTTTTTCAATTTTACCCCCGTGGGATATATATTCTACCCACACACATTTGGAACTCTCCTGGGGTACCCTCACACATATTATTCCCTCATTTAGTGGATATTTTTACAAAAAAGTGAAATTTTCAAAAATTCTAAAAATTGACTGAAAACGAAAAAATATCAAGGACTCATTGGGCGAATCGCTCTGGAACTGAAATCCGAACGCTCACTGACATATCCCCTATCTGAAATTCTGATAAACGCCGGAAAAATGACTAAGTACAAAAAAAAAATTTTTTAAACTTTTTTCAATTTTAACCCTGTGGGATATATATTCTACCCACACACATTTGGAACTCTCCTGGGGTACCCTCCCACATATTATTCCCTCATTTAGTGGATATTTTCACAAAAAAGTAAAATTTTCAAAAATTCTGAAAATTGACTGAAACCGACGAAATATCAAGGACTCATTGGGCGAATCGCTCCAGAACTGAAATCGGAATGCTCACTGACATTTCCCCTATCTGAAAGTCTGATAAACGCCGGAAAAATGACTAAGTACAAAAAAAATTTTTTTTTAACTTTTTTCAATTTTAACCCTGTGGGATATATATTCTACCCACACACATTTGGAACTCTCCCGAGGTACCCTCACACATATTATTCCCTCATTTAGTTAATATTTTCACAAAAAAGTGAAATTTTCAAAAATTCTGAAAATTGACTGAAAACGACGAAATATCAAGGACTCATTGGGTGAATCGCTCTGGAACTGAAATCGGAACGCTCACTGACATGTCCCCTATCTGAAATTCTGATAAACGCCGGAAAAATGACTAAGTACGAAAAAAAATTTTTAAAACTTTTTTCAATTTTAACCTTGTGGGATATATATTCTACCCACACACATTTGGAACTCTCCTGGGGTACCCTCACACATATTATTCCCTCATTTAGTTAATATTTTCACAAAAAAGTGACATTTTCAAAAATTCTGAAAATTGACTGAAAACGACGAAATATCAAGGACTCATTGGGAGAATTGCTCTGGAACTGAAATCGGAACGCTCACTGACATTTGCCCTATCTGAAAGTCTGATAAACGTCGGAAAAATTACAGTCCAAAAAAAAAAATTTTTCAACTTTTTTCAATTTTACCCCCGTGGGATATATATTCTACCCACACACATTTGGAACTCTCCTGGGGTACCCTCACACATATTATTCCCTCATTTAGTGGATATTTTCACAAAAAAGTGAAATTTTCAAAAATTCTGAAAATTGACTGAAAACAAAGAAGTATCAAGGACTCATTGGGCGAATCGCTCTGGAACTGAAATCGGAACGCTCACTGACATGTCCCCTATCTGAAAGTCTGATAAACGCCAGAAAAATGACTAAGTACAAAAAAAAATTTTTTAAACTTTTTTCAATTTTAACCTTGTGGGATATATATTCTACCCACACACATTTGAAACTCTCCCGAGGTACCCTCACACATATTATTCCCTCATTTAGTTAATATTTTCACAAAAAAGTGAAATTTTCAAAAATTCTGAAAACTGACTGAAAACGATGAAATATCAAGGACTCATTGGGCGAATCGCTCTGGAACTGAAATCGAAATGCTCACTGACATTTAACCTATCTGAAAGTCTGATAAACGCCGGAAAAATGACTAAGTCCAAAAAAAAATTTTTTTCAACTTTTTTCAATTTTACCCCCGTGGGATATATATTCTACCCACACACATTTGCAACTCTCCTGGGGTACCCTCACACATATTATTCCCTCATTTAGTGGATATTTTCACAAAAAAGTGAAATTTTCAAAAATCCAGAAAATTGGCTGAAAACGACTAAATAACAAGGACTCATTGGGAGAATCACTCTGGAACTGAAATCGGAATGCTCACTGACATTTCCCCTATCTGAAAGTCTGATAAACGCCGGAAAAATGACTAAGTCCAAAAAAAATTTTTTTTCACCTTTTTTCAATTTTACCCCCGTGGGATATACATTCTAACCACACACATTTGGAACTCTCCTGGGGTACCCTCACACATATTATTCCCTCATTTAGTGTATATTTTCACAAAAAAGTGAAATTTTCAAAAATCCAAAAAAATGGCTGAAAACGACTAAAGAACAAGAACTCATTGGGCGAAACGCTCTGGAACTGAAATCGGAAAGCTCACTGACATTTCCCCTATCTGAAAGTCTGATAAACGTTAGAAATATCACTAAGTCCAAAAAAAACTTTTTTTTTACTTTTTCAATTTTACCCCCCGTGGGATATATATTCTACCCACACACATTTGGAACTCTCCTGGGGTACCCTCACACATATTATTCCCTCATTTAGTGGATATTTTCACAAAAAAGTGAAATTTTTAAAAATCCCAAAAATTGTCTGAAAACGACTAAATATCAAGGATTCAGTGGGCGAATCGCTCTGGAACTGAAATCGGAATGCTCAATTACATTTCCTCTATCTGAAAGTCTGATAAACGCCAGAAAAATGACTGAGTCCAAAAAAAATTTTTTTTCAACTTTTTTAATTTTACCCCCGTGTGATATGTGATATATTCTAACCACACACATTTGCAACTCTCCTGGGGTACCCTCACACATATTATTCCCTCATTTAGTGGATATTTTCACAAAAAAGTGAAATTTTCAAAAGTTCTGAAAATTGACTGAAAACAAAGAAATATCAAGGACTCATTGGGCGAATCGCTCTGGAACTGAAATCGGAACGCTCACTGACATGTCCCCTATCTGAAAGTCTGATAAACGCCGGAAAAATGACTAAGTCCAAAAAAAAATTTTTTTAACTTTTTTCAATTTTAACCTTGTGGGATATATATTCTACCCACACACATTTGGAACTCTCCTGGGGTACCCTCACACATATTATTCCCTCATTTAGTGGATATTTTCACAAAAAAGTGAAATTTTCAAAAATCCAGAAAATTGGCTGAAAACGACTAAATAACAAGGACTCATTGGGAGAATCACTCTGGAACTGAAATCGAAATGCTCACTGACATTTAACCTATCTGAAAGTCTGATAAACGCCGGAAAAATGACTAAGTCCAAAAAAAATTTTTTTTCAACTTTTTTCAATTTTACCCCCGTGGGATATATATTCTACCCACACACATTTGGAACTCTCCTGGGGTACCCTCACACATATTATTCCCTCATTTAGTGGATATTTTCACAAAAAAGTGAAATTTTCAAAAATCCAAAAAATTGGCTGAAAACGACTAAATATCAAGGACTCATTAGGCGAATAGCTCTGAAACTGAAATCGGAATGCTCACTGACATTTCCCCTATCTGAAAGTCTGATAAACGCCAGAAAAATCACTAAGTCCAAAAAAATTTTTTTTTTTTACTTTTTTCAATTTTACCCCCGTGGGATATATATTCTACCCACACACATTTGGAACTTTCCTGGGGTACCCTCACACATATTATTCCCTCATTTGGTGGATATTTTCATAAAAAAGTGAAATTTTCAAAAATCCAGAAAATTGGCTGAAAACGACTAAATAACAAGGACTCATTGAGCGAATCGCTCTGGAACTGAAATGGGAATGCTCACTGACATTTCCCCTATCTGAAAGTCTGATAAACGTCAGAAAAATGACTAATTCCAAAAAAAAAATTTTTTTCAACTTTTTTCAATTTTACCGTCAGATATATATTCTACCAACACACATTTTGAACTCTCCTGGGGTACCCTCACACATATTATTCCCTCATTTAGTGGATATTTTCACAAAAAAGTGAAATTTTCAAAAATCCAGAAAATTGGCTGAAAACGACTAAATATCAAGGACTCATTGGGCGAATCGCTCTGGAACTGAAATCGGAATGCTCACTGACATTTCCCCTATCTGAAAGTCTGATAAACGCCGGAAAAATGACTGAGTCCAAAAAAAATTTTTTTTCAACTTTTTTAAATTTTACCCCCATGTGATATATATTCTACCCACACACATTTGCAACTCTCCTGGGGTACCCTCACACATATTATTCCCTCATTTAGTGGATATTTTCACAAAAAAGTGAAATTTTCAAAAATCCAGAAAATTGGCTGAAAACGACTAAATAACAAGGACTCATTGGGAGAATCACTCTGGAACTGAAATCGAAATGCTCACTGACATTTCCCCTATCTGAAAGTCTGATAAACGCCGGAAAAATGACTAGGTCCAAAAAAATTTTTTTTTCAACTTTTTTCAATTTTACCCCCGTGGGATATATATTCTACCCACACACATTTGGAACTCTCCTGGGGTACCCTCACACATATTATTCCCTCATTTAGTGGATATTTTCACAAAAAAGTGAAATTTTCAAAAATCCAAAAAATTGGCTGAAAACGACTAAATATCAAGGACTCATTGGGCGAATCGCTCTGAAACTGAAATCGGAATGCTCACTGACATTTCCCCTATCTGAAAGTCTGATAAACGTTGGAAAAATCACTAAGTCACAAAAAAATTTTTTTTTTACTTTTTTCAATTTTACCCCCGTGGGATATATATTCTACCCACACACATTTGGAACTCTACTGGGGTACCGTCACTCATATTATTCCCTCATTTAGTGGATATTTTCACAAAAAAGTGAAATTTTCAAAAATCCAGAAAATTGGCTGAAAACGACTAAATAACAAGGACTCATTGGGCGAATCGCTCTGGAACTGAAATCGGAATGCTGACTGACATTTCCCCTATCTGAAAGTCTGATAAACGTCGGATAAATGACTAAGTCCAAAAAAAATTTTTTTTCAACTTTTTTCAATTTTACCCCCGTCGGATATGTATTCTACCCACACACATTTGGAACTCTCCTGGGGTACCCTCACACATATTATTCCTCATTTAGTGGATATTTTCAGAAAAAAATTAAATTTTCAAAAATTCAGAAAATTGGCTGAAAACGACTAAATAACAAGGAGTCATTGGGCACATCGCTCTGGAACTGAAATCAGAACGATCACTTACATTTCCCCTATCTGAAAGTCTGATAAACACCAGAAAAATGACTAAGTCCAAAAAAATTTTTTTCAACTTTTTTCAATTTTACCCCCGTGGGATATATATTCTACCCACACACATTTGCAACTCTCCTGGGGTACCCTCACACATATTATTCCCTCATTTAGTGGATATTTTCACAAAAAAGTGAAATTTTCAAAAATCCAGAAAATTGGCTGAAAACGACTAAATATCAAGGACTCATTGGGCGAATCGCTCTGGAACTGAAATCGGAATGCTCACTGACATTTCTCCTATCTGAAAGTCTGAGAAACGTCGCATAAATGACCAAGTCCAAAAAAAAATGTTTTTCAACTTTTTTCAATTTTACCCCCGTCGGATATATATTCTACCCACACACATTTGTAAGTCTCCTGGGGTACCCTCACACATATTATTCCTCATTTAGTGGATATTTTCACAAAAAAGTGAAATTTTCAAAAATCCAGAAAATTGGCTGAAAACGACTAAATAACAAGGACTCATTGGGAGAAACACTCTGGAACTGAAATCGGAATGCTGACTGACATTTCCCCTATCTGAAAGTCTGATAAACGTCGGATAAATGACTAAGTCCAAAAAAAAATTTTTTCAACTTTTTTCAATTTTAACCCCGTCGGATATATATTCTACCCACACACATTTGGAACTCTCCTGGGGTACCCTCACACATATTATTCCTCATTTAGTGGATATTTTCAGAAAAAAATTAAATTTTCAAAAATTCAGAAAATTGTCTGAAAACGACTAAATAACAAGGAGTCATTGGGCGCATCGCTCTGGAACTGAAATCGGAATGCTCACTAATATTTTCCCTATCTGAAAGTCTGATAAACGCCAGAAAAATGACTAAGTCCAAAAAAAATTTTTTTTCAACTTTTTTCAATTTTACCCCCGTGGGATATATATTCTACACACACACATTTGGAACTCTCCTGGGGTACCCTCACACATATTATTCCCTCATTTAGTGGATATTTTCACAAAAAAGTGAAATTTTCAAAAATTCAGAAAATAGGCTGAAAACGACTAAATAACAAGGATTCATTGGGCGCATCGCTCTGGAACTGAAATCGGAATGCTCACTGATATTTTCCCTATCTGAAAGTCTGATAAACGCCAGAAAAATCACTAAGTCCAAAAAAAATTTTTTTTAAACTTTTTTCAATTTTACCCCCGTGGGATACATATTCTTCCCACACACATTTGCAACTCTCCTGGGGTACCCTCACACATATTATTCCCTCATTTAGTGGATATTTTCACAAAAAAGTGAAATTTTCAAAAATCCAAAAAATTGGCTGAAAACTGCTAAATAACAAGGACTCATTGGGCGAATCGCTCTGGAACTGAAATCGGAATGCTCACTGACATTTCCCCTATATGAAAGTCTGATAAACTTCGGATAAATGACTAAGTCCAAAAAAAAATGTTTTTCAACTTTTTTCAATTTTACCCCCGTCGGATATATATTCTACCCACACACATTTGGAACTCTCCTGGGGTACCCTCACACATATTATTCCTCATTTAGTGGATATTTTCACAAAAAAGTGAGATTTTTAAAAATCAAAAAAATTGGCTGAAAACGACTAAATATCAAGGATTCATTGGGCGAATCGCTCTGGAACTGAAATCGAAATGCTCACTGATATTTTCCCTATCTGAAAGTCTGATAAACGCCAGAAAAATCAATAAGTCCCAAAAAATTTTTTTTTAACTTTTTTCAATTTTACCCCCGTGGGATATATATTCTTCCCACACACATTTGGAATTCTCCTGGGGTACCCTCACACATATTATTCCCTCATTTAATGGATATTTTCACAAAAAAGTGAAATTTTTAAAAATCCAAAAAATTGGCTGAAAACGACTAAATATCAAGGATTCATTGGGCGAATCGCTCTGGAACTGAAATCGGAACGCTCACTTACATTTCCCCTCTCTGAAAGTCTGATAAACGCCAGAAAAATCAATAAGTCCAAAAAAATTTTTTTTTCAACTTTTTTCAATTTTTCCCCCGTGGGATATATATTCTACCCACACACATTTGGAACTCTCCTGGGGAACCCTCGCACATATTATTCCCACATTTAGTGGATATTTTCACAAAAAAGTGAAATTATCAAAAATTCTGAAAATTGGCTGAAAACGACTAAATAACAAGGAGTCATTGGGCGCATCGCTCTGGAACTGAAATCGGAATGCTCACTGACATTTCCCATTTTGGAAAGTCTGATAAACGTCGGAAAAATGACAGTCCAAAAAAAAATTTTTTCAACTTTATTCAATTTTACCCCCGTCGGATATATATTCTACACACACACATTTGGAACTCTCCTGGGGTACCCTCACACATATTATTCCCTCATTTAGTGGATATTTTCACAAAAAAGTGAAATATTCAAAAATCCCAAAAATTGGCTGAAAACGACTAAATATCAAAGACTCATTGGGCGAATTGCTCTGGAACTGAAATCGGAATGCTCACTGACATTTCCCATGTTGCAAAGTCTGATAAACGTCGGAAAAATGACAGTCCAAAAAAAAATTTTTTTCAACTTTATTCAATTTTACCCCCGTCGGATATATATTCTACACACACACATTTGGAAATCTCCTGGGGTACCCTCACACATATTATTCCCTCATTTAGTGGATATTTTCTCAAAAAAGTGAAATTTTCAAAAATCCAGAAAATTGGCTGAAAACGACTAAATATCAAAGACTCATTGGGCGAATCGCTCTGGAACTGAAATCGGAATGCTCACTGACATTTCCCCTATCTGAAAGTCTGATAAACGTCAAAAAATGACAGGCCCAAAGAAAATTTTTTTCAACTTTATTCAATTTTACCCCCGTCGGATATATATTCTACACACACACATTTGGAACTCTCCTGGAGTACCCTCACACATATTATTCCCTCATTTAGTGGATATTTTCACAAAAAAGTGAAATTTTCAAAAATCCAGAAAATTGGCTAAAAACGACTAAAAATCAAGGACTCATTGGGCGAATCGCTGTGGAACTGAAATCGGAATGCTCACTGACATTTCCCCTATCTGAAAGTCTGATAAACGTCGGAAAAATGACCAAGTCTAAAAAAAAATTTTTGTCAACTTTTTTCAATTTTACCCCCGTTGGATATATATTCTACCCACACACATTTGAAACTCTCCTGGGGTACCCTCACACATATTATCCCCTCATTTAGTGGATATTTTCACAAAAAAGTGAAATTTTCAAAAATCCCAAAAATTGCCTGAAAACGACGAAATATCAAGCACTCATCCGCCGAATCGCTCTGGAACTGAATTCGAACGTTCTCTGACATTTCCCCTATCTGAAAGTTTGATAAATGCCAGAAAAATGACTAAATCCCCCCAAAAAAATTGTTCAACTTTTTTCAATTTTACCCCCGTGGGATATATATTCTACCCACACACATTTGGAACTCTCCTGGGGAACCCTCACACATATTATTCAATCATTTAGTGGATATTTTCACAAAAAAGTGAAATTTTCAAAAATTCAGAAAGTTGCCTGAAAACGACGAAATATCAAGGACTCATACGGCGAATCGCTCTGGAACAGAAATCGGAACGCTTGCTGACATTTCCCCTATCTGAAAGTCTGATAAACGCCGGAAAAATGACTAAGTCTAAAAAAAAATTTTTGTCAACTTTTTTCAATTTTACCCCCGTCGGATATATATTCTACACACACACATTTGGAACTCTCCTGGCGTACCCTCACACATATTATTCCCTCATTTAGTGGATATTTTCACAAAAAAGTGAAATTTTCAAAAATCCAGAAAATTGGCTGAAAACTACTAAATATCAAGGACTCATTGGGCAAATCGCTCTGGAACTGAAATCGGAATGCTCACTGACATTTCCCCTATCTGAAAGTCTGATAAACGTCGGAAAAATGACAGGCCAAAAAAAAATTTTTTTCAACTTTATTCAATTTTACCCCCGTCGGATATATATTCTAAACACAGACATTTGGAACTCTCCTGGGGTACCCTCACACATATTATTCCCTCATTTAGTGGATATTTTCACAAAAAAGTGAAATTTTCAAAAATCCAGAAAATTGGCTAAAAACGACTAAATATCAAGGACTCATTGGGCGAATCGCTCTGGAACAGAAATCGGAACGCTCACTGACATTTCCCCTATCTGAAAGTCTGATAAACGCTGAAAAAATGAATTAAGTCCAAAAAAAAAATTTTTTCAACTTTTTTAAATTTTACCCCGTGGGATATATATTCTACCCACACACATTTGGAACTCTCCTGGGGTACCCTCACACATTTTATTCCCTCATTTAGTGGATATTTTCACAAAAAAGTGAAATTTTCAAAATATCTGAAAATTGCCTGAAAACGACGAAATATCAAGGACTCATTGGGCGAATCGCTCTGAAACTGAAATTGGAACGCTCACTGACATTTCCGCTATCTGAAAGTCTGATAAGCGCCGGAAAAATGACTAAGTCCAAAAAAAAATTTTTTTCAACTTTTTTCAATTTTACCCCCGTGGGATATATATTCTACCCACATACATTTTGGAACTCTCCTGGGGTACACTCACACAAATTATTCCCTCATTTAGTGGATATTTTCACAAAAAAGTGAAATTTTCAAAAATCCCGAAAATTGGCTGAAAACTACTAAATATCAAGGACTCATTGTGCGAATCGCTCTGGAAGTGAAATTGGAATGCTCACTGACATTTCCCCTATCTGAAAGTTTGATAAACGCCGGAAAAATGACTAAATCCCCCCCAAAAAATTTTTCAACCTTTTTCAATTTTACCCCCGTGGGATATATATTCTACCCACACACATTTGGAACTCTCTTGGGGTACCCTCACACATATTATTCCCTCATTTAGTGGATATTTTCACAAAAAAGTGAAATTTTCAAAAATTCAGAAAATTGCCTGAAAACGACGAAATATCAAGGACTCATCCGCCAAATCGCTCTGGAACTGAATTCGAATGTTCTCTGACATTTCCCCTATCTGAAAGTCTGATAAATGCCAGAAAAATGACTAAATCCCCCCCAAAAAATTTTTCAACTTTTTTCAATTTTACCCCCTTGGGATATATATTCTACCCACACACATTTGGAACTCTCCTGGGGTACCCTCACACATATTATTCCCTCATTTAGTGGATATTTTCACAAAAAAGTGAAATTTTCAAAAATTCAGAAAGTTGCCTGAAAACGACGAAATATCAAGGACTCATCCGGCGAATCGCTCTGGAACTGAAATCGGAACGCTTGCTGACATTTCCCCTATCTGAAAGTCTGATAAACGCTGAAAAAATGAATTAAGTCCAAAAAAAAAATTTTTTTAAACTTTTTTCAATTTTACCCCCGTGGGATATATATTCTACCCACACACATTTGGAACTCTCCTGGGGTACCCTCACACATATTATTCCCTCATTTAGTGGATATTTTCACAAAAAAGTGAAATTTTCAAAAATTCAGAAAATTGCCTGAAAACGACGAAACATCAAGGACTCATCCGCCAGATCGCTCTGGAACTGAATTCGAATGTTCTCTGACATTTCCCCTATCTGAAAGTCTGATAAATGCCAGAAAAATGACTAAATCCCCCCCAAAAAATTTTTCAACTTTTTTCAATTTTACCCCCGTGGGATATATATTCTACCCACACACATTTGGAACTCTCCTGGGGTACCCTCACACATATTATTCCCTCATTTAGTGGATATTTTCACAAAAAAGTGAAATTTTCAAAAATTCAGAAAGTTGCCTGAAAACAACGAAATATCAAGGACTCATCCGGCGAATCGCTCTGGAACTGAAATCGGAACGCTCGCTGACATTTCCCCTATCTGAAGATCTGATAAACGCCGGAAAAATTACTAAATCCCCCCCAAAAATTTTTTTGCAACTTTTTTCAATTTTACCCCCGTGGGATATATATTCTACCCAAACACATTTGGAACTCTCCTGGGGTACCCTCACACATATTATTCCCTCATTTAGTGGATATTTTCACAAAAAAAGTGAAATTTTCAAAAATTCAGAAAATTGCCTGAAAACGACGAAATATCAAGGACTCATCCGCCAAATCGCTCTGGAACTGAATTCGAATGTTCTCTGACATTTCCCCTATCTGAAAGTCTGATAAATGCCAGAAAAATGACTAAATCCCCCCCAAAAAATTTTTCAACTTTTTTCAATTTTACCCCCGTGGGATATAAATTCTACCCACACACATTTGGAACTCTCCTGGGGTACCCTCACACATATTATTCCCTCATTTAGTGGATATTTTCCCAAAAAAATGAAATTTTCAAAAATTCAGAAAATTGCCTGAAAACGACGAAATATCAAGAACTCATTGGGCGAAACACTCTGGAACTGAAAGCGGAATGCTCACTGACATTTCCGCTATCTGAAAGTCTGATAAATGCCGGAAAAATGACTAAGTCCAAAAAAAATTTTTTTTCAACTTTTTTCAATTTTACCCCGGTGGGATATATATTCTACCCACACACATTTGGAACTCTCCTGGGGTACCTTCACACATATTATTCCCTCATTTAGTGGATATTTTCACAAAAAAAGTGAAATTTTCAAAAATTCACAAAATTGGCTGAAAACGACGAAATATCAATGACTCATTGGGAGAATCGCTCTGGAACTGAAATCAGAATGCTCACTGACATTTCCCCTATCTGAAAGTCTGATAAACGCCGGAAAAATGACTACATCCCCCCCCAAATTTTTTTTTCAACAGTTTTCAATTTTACCCCCGTGGGATATACATTCGACCCACACACATTTGGAACTCTCCTGGGGTACCCTCACACATATTATTCCCTCATTTAGTGGATATTTTCACAAAAAAGTGAAATTTTCAAAAATTCAGAAAGTTGCCTGAAAACAACGAAATATCAAGGACTTATTGGGCGAATCGCTCTGGAACTGAAATCGGAACGCTCACTGACATTTCCCGTATCTGAAAGTCTGATAAACACCGGAAAATTGACTAAATCACCCAAAAAAATTTTTCAACTTTTTTCAATTTTACCCCCGTGGGATATATATTCTACCCACACACATTTGGAACTCTCCTGGGGTACCCTCACACATATTATTCCCTCATTTAGTGGATATTTTCACAAAAAAGTGAAATTTTCAAAAATTCTGAAAATTGCCTGAAATCGAGGAAATATCAAGGACTCATCCGGCGAATCGCTCTGGAACTGAAATCAGAACGCTTACTGACATTTCCGCTAACTGAAAGTCTGATAAACGCCGGAAAAATGACTAAGTCCAAAAAAAAATTTTTTGAAACTTTTTTCAATTTTACCCAGGTGGGATTTATATTCTACCCACACACATTTGGAACTCTCCTGGGGTACCCTCACACATATTATTCCCTCATTTAGTGGATATTTTCACAAAAAAGTGAAATTTTCAAAAATCCAGAAAATTGGCTGAAAACGACTAAATATCAAGTACTCATTGGGCGAATCGCTCTGGAACTGAAATCGGAACGCTCACTGACATTTCCCCTATCTGAAAGTCTGATAAACGCCGGAAAAATGACTAAATCCAAAAAAAAAATGTTTTCAAATTTTTTAAATTTTACCCCCGTGGGATCTATATTCTACCCACACACATTTGGAACTCTCCTGGGGTACCCTCTCACATATTATTCCCTCATTTAGTGGATATTTTCACAAAAAAGTGAAATTTTGAAAAATTCAGAAAATTGAATGAAAACGACGAAATATCAAGGACTCATTGGGCGAATTGCTCTGGAACTCAAATCGGAACGCTCACTGACATTTCCCCTATCTGAAAGTCTGATAAACGCCGGAAAAATGACTAAATCCAAAAAAAAAAATTTTTCAACTTTTTTCAATTTTACCCCCGTGGGATATATATTCTACCCACACACATTTGGAACTCTCCTGGGGTACACATATTATTCCCTCATTTAGTGCATATTTTCACAAAAAAATTGAAATTTTCAAAAATTCAGAAAATTGCCTGAAATCGACGAAATATCAAGGACTCATCCGGCGAATCGCTCTGGAACTGAAATCAGAACGCTTACTGACATTTCCGCTAACTGAAAGTCTGATAAACGCCGGAAAAATGACTAAGCGCGAAAAAAAAATTTTTTCAACTTTTTTCAATTTTACCCAGGTGGGATTTATATTCTACCCACACACATTTGGAACTCTCCTGGGGTACCCTCACACATATTATTCCCTCATTTAGTGGATATTTTCACAAAAAAGTGAAATTTTCAAAAATCCAGAAAATTGGCTGAAAACGACTAAATATCAAGTACTCATTGAGCGAATCGCTCTGGAACTGAAATCGGAACGCTCACTGACATTTCCCCTATCTGAAAGTCTGATAAACGCCGGAAAAATGACTAAATCCCAAAAAAAAATGTTTTCCAATTTTTTCAATTTTACCCCCGTGGGATCTATATTCTACCCACACACATTTGGAACTCTCCTGGGGCACCCTCTCACATATTATTCCCTCATTTAGTGGATATTTTCACAAAAAACTGAAATTTTCAAAAATTCAGAAAATTGTCTGAAAACGACATAATATCAAGGACTCATCCGGCGAATCGCTCTGGATCTGAAATCGGAACGCTTACTGACATTTCCGCTAACTGAAAGTCTGATAAACGCCGGAAAAATGACTAAATCCCCCCAAAAAATTTTTTCAACTTTTTTCAATTTTACCCCCATGTGATATATATTCTACCTACACACATTTGGAACTCTTCTGGGGTACCCTCACACATATTATTCCCTCATTTAGTGGATATTTTCACAAAAAAAGTGAAATTTTCAAAAATTCACAAAATTGCCTGAAAACGACGAAATATCAAGGACTCATTGGGCGAATCGCTTTGGAACTGAAATCGGAACGCTCACTGACATTTCCCCTATCTGAAAGTCTGATAAACGCCGGAAAAATGACTAAATCCCCCAAAAAAATTTTTTCAACTTTTTTCAATTTTACCCCCGTGGGATATATATTCTACCCACACACATTTAGAACTCTCCTGGGGTACCCTCACACATATTATTCCCTCATTTAGTGGATATTTTCACAAAAAAGTGAAATTTTCAAAAATTCAGAAAATTACCTGAAATCGACGAAATATCAAGGACTCATCCGGCGAATCGCTCTGGATCTGAAATCAGAACACTTACTGACATTTCCGCTAACTGAAAGTCTGATAAACGCCGTAAAAATGACTAAGAACAAAAAAAAAATGTTTTTCAACTTTTTTCAATTTTAACCCTGTGGGATATATATTCTACCCACACACATTTGGAACTCTCCTGGGGTACCCTCACACATATTATTTCGTCATTTAGTGGATATTTTAACAAAAAAGTGAAATTTTCAAAAATCCAGGAAATTGTCTGAAAACGACTAAATATCAAGGACTCATTGTGCGAATCGCTCTGGAACTATAATCGGAATGCTCACTGACTTTTCCCCTATCTGAAAGTCTGATAAACGCCGGAAAAATGACTAAGTCCAAGAAAATTTTTTTTCAAATTTTCAATTTTACCCGCGTGGGATATATATTCTATCCACACACATTTGGAACTCTCCTGGGGTACCCTCACACATATTATTCCCTCATTTAGTGGATATTTTCACAAAAAAGTGAAATTTTCAAAAATTCCGAAAATTGCCTGAAAACGACGAAATATCAAGGACCCATCCGGCGAATCGCTCTGGAACTGAAATCAGAACGCTCACTGACATTTCCGCTATCTGAAAGTCTGATAAACGCCGGAAAAATGACTACATCCCCCCCCAAATTTTTTTTTCAACAGTTTTCAATTTTACCCCCGTGGGATATACATTCGACCCACACACATTTGGAACTCTCCTGGGGTACCCTCACACATATTATTCCCTCATTTAGTGGATATTTTCACAAAAAAGTGAAATTTTCAAAAATTCAGAAAGTTGCCTGAAAACAACGAAATATCAAGGACTTATTGGGCGAATCGCTCTGGAACTGAAATCGGAACGCTCACTGACATTTCCCGTATCTGAAAGTCTGATAAACACCAGAAAAATCTCTAAGTCCAAAAAAAAATTTTTTTCAATTTTTTTCAATTTTACCCCCGTGGGATATATATTCTACCCACACACATTTGGAACTCTCGTGGGGTTCCCTCACACATATTATTCCCTCATTTAGTGGATATTTTCACAAAAAAAGTGAAATTTTCAAAAATTCAGAAAATTGCCTGAAATCGACGAAATATCAAGAACTCATCCGGCGAATCGCTCTGGATCTGAAATCAGAACGCTTACTGACATTTCCGCAAACTGAAAGTCTGATAAACACCGGAAAAATGACTAAATCCCCCCCCCAAAAAATTTTTCAACTTTTTTCAATTTTACCCCCGTGGGATATATATTCTACCCACACACATTTGGAACTCTTCTGGGGTACCCTCACACATATTATTCCATCATTTAGTGGATATTTTCACAAAAAAAGTGAAATTTTCAAAAATTCACAAAATTGCCTGAAAACGACGAAATATCAAGGACTCATTTGGCGCATCGCTTTGGAACTGAAATCGGAACGCTCACTGACATTTCCCCTATCTGAAAGTCTGATAAACGCCGGAAAAATTACTAAATCCAAAAAAAAATGTTTTCAACTTTTTTCAATTTTACCCCCGTGGGATATATATTCTACCCACACACATTTGGAACTCTCCTGGGGTACCCTCACACATATTATTCCCTCATTTAGTGGATATTTTCACAAAAAAGTGAAATTTTCAAATTTCAGAAAATTGGCTGAAAACGATGAAATATCAAGGACTCATTGGGCGAATCGCTCTGGAACTGAAATCTGAACACTCACTGACATTTCCCCTATCTGAAAGTCTGATAAATGCCGGAAAAATGACTAAATCCCACCCAAAAAAATTTTTTCAACTTTTTTCAATTTTACCCCCGTGGGATATATATTCTACCCACACACATTTGGAACTCTCCGGGGGTACCCTCACACATATTATTCCCTCATTTAGTGGATATTTTCACAAAAAAGTGAAATTTTCAAAAATTCAGAAAATTGCCTGAAAACGACGAAATATCAAGGACCCATCCGGCGAATCGCTCTGGAACTGAAATCGGAACGCTCACTGACATTTCCCCTATCTGAAAGTCTGATAAACGCCGGAAAAATGACCAAGTCCAAAAAAAAATTTTTTCAACTTTTTTCAATTTTACCCCCGTGGGATATATATTCTACCCACACACATTTGGAACTCTCCTGGGGTACCCTCACACATATTATTCCCTCATTTAGTGGATATTTTCACAAAAAAGTGAAATTTTCAAAAATTCAGAAAATTGCCTGAAAACGACGAAATATCAAGTACTCATTGGGCGAATCGCTCTGGAACTGAAATCGGAACGCTCACTGACATTTCCCCTATCTGAAAGTCTGATAAACGCCAGAAAAATGACTAAGTAGAAAAAAAAAAAAATTTTCAACTTTTTTCAATTTTACCACCGTGGGATATATATTCTACCCACACACATTTGGAACTCTCCTGGGGTACCCTCACACATATTATTCCCTCATTTAGTGGATATTTTCACAAAAAAGTGAAATTTTCCAAAATCCAGAAAATTGGCTGAAAACGAATAAATATCAAGGACTCATTTGGCGAATTGCTCTGGAACTGAAATCGGAATGCTCACTGACATTTCCCCTGTCTGAAAGTCTGATAAACGCCAGAAAAATGACTAAATTCCCCCCAAAAATTTTTTCAACTTTTTTCAATTTTACCCCCGTGGGATATGTATTCTACCCACACACATTTGGAACTCTCCTGGGGTACCCTCACACATATTATTCCCTCATTTAGTGGATGTTTTAAAAAAAAAGTGAAATTTTCAAAAATCCAGAAAATTGCCTGAAAATGACTAAATATCAAGGACTCATTGGGCGAATCGCTCTGGAGCTGAAATCGGAACGCTCACTGACATTTCCCCTATCTGATAGTCTGATAAACGCCGGAAAAATGACTAAATCCAAAAAAAAAATGTTTTCAACTTTTTTCAATTTTACCCCCGTGGGATATAAATTCTACCCACACACTTTTGGAACTCTCCTGGAGTACCCTCACACATATTATTCCCTCATTTAGTGGATATTTTCACAAAAAAGTGAAATTTTCAAAAATTCTGAAAATTGGATCAAAACGACTAAATATCAAGGACTCATTGGGCGAATCGCTCTGGAACTGAAATCGGAACGCTCACTGACATTTCCCCTATCTGAAAGTCTGATAATCGCCAGAAAAATGACTAAATCCCCCCAAAAAAATTTTTCAACTTTTTTCAATTTTACACCCGTGGGATATGTATTCTACCCACACACATTTGGAACTCTCCTGGGGTACCCTCACACATATTATTCCCTCATTTAGTGGATATTTTCACAAAAAAGTGAAATTTTCAAAAATCCAGAAAATTGGCTGAAAACGACTAAATATCAAGGACTCATTGGGCGAATCGCTCTGGAACTGAAATAGGAACGCTCACTGACATTTCCCCTATCTGAAAGTCTGATAAATGCCGGAAAAATGACTAAATCCCCCCAAAAAAATTTTCAACTTTTTTCAATTTTAACCCCGGTGGGATATATCTTCTACCCACACACATTTGGAACTCTCCTGGGGTACCCTCACACATATTATTCCCTCATTTAGTGGATATTTACACAAAAAAGTGAAATTTTCAAAAAGTCTGAAAATTGGCTGAAAACAACTAAATATCAAGAACTAATTGGGCGAATCGCTCTGGAACTGAAATCGGAATGCTCACTGACATTTCCGCTATCTGAAAGTCTGATAAACGCCGGAAAAATGACTAAGTCCAAAAAAAAAATTTTTTCAACTTTTTTCAATTTTACCCCCGTGGGATATATATTCTACCCACACACATTTGGAACTCTCCTGGGGTACCCTCACACATATTATTCCCTCATTTAGTGGATGTTTTAAAAAAAAAGTGAAATTTTCAAAAATCCAGAAAATTGCCTGAAAATGACTAAATATCAAGGACTCATTGGGCGAATCGCTCTGGAGCTGAAATCGGAACGCTCACTGACATTTCCCCTATCTGATAGTCTGATAAACGCCGGAAAAATGACTAAATCCAAAAAAAAAATGTTTTCAACTTTTTTCAATTTTACCCCCGTGGGATATATATTCTACCCACACACATTTGGAACTCTCCTGGGGTACCCTCACACATATTATTCCCTCATTTAGTGGATATTTTCACAAAAAAGTGAAATTTCCAAAAATTCTGAAAATTGGATCAAAACGACTAAATATCAAGGACTCATTGGGCGAATCGCTCTGGAACTGAAATCGGAACGCTCACTGACATTTCCGCTATCTGAAAGTCTGATAAACGCCGGAAAAATGACTAAGTCCAAAAAAAAATTTTTTTCAATTTTACCACCGTTGGATATATATTCTACCCAAACACATTTGGAACTCTCCTGGGGTACCCTCACACATATTATTCCCTCATTTAGTGGATATTTTCACAAATAAGTGACATTTTCAAAAATCCAGAAAATTGGCAGATTTCGACTTAATATCAATGACTCATTGGGCGAATCGCTCTGGAACTGAAATCGAAACGCTCACTGACATTTCCCCTATCTGAAAGTCTGATAAACGCCGGAAAAATGACTAAATCGAAAAAAAAAAATTTCAACTTTTTTCAATTTTAACCCTGTGGGATATATACTTTACCCACACACATTTGGAACTCTCCTGGGGTACCCTCACACATATTATTCCCTCATTTAGTGGATATTTTCACAAAAAAGTGAAATTTTCAAAAATTCAGAAAATTGGCTGAAAACGACAAAATATCAAAGACTCATTAGGCGAATCGCTCTGGTACTGAAATCGGAACGCTCACTGACATTTCCCCTATCTGAAAGTATGATAAACGCCGGAAAAATGACTAAATCCAAAAAAAAAATGTTTTCATCTTTTTTCAATATTACCCCCTTGGGATATATATTCTACCCACACACATTTGGAACTCTCCTGGGGTACCATCACACATATTATTCCCTCATTTAGTGGATATTTTCACAAATAAGTGACATTTTCAAAATTCCAGAAAATTTCCAGATTTCGACTTAATATCAATGACTCATTGGGCGAATCGCTCTGGAACTGAAATCGAAACGCTCACTGACATTTCCCCTATCTGAAAGTCTGATAAACGCCGGAAAAATGACTAAATCGAAAAAAAAAAATTTCAACTTTTTTCGATTTTAACCCTGTGGGATATATACTTTACCCACACACATTTGGAACTCTCCTGGGGTACCCTCACACATATTATTCCCTCATTTAGTGGATATTTTCACAAAAAAGTGAAATTTTCAAAAATTCAGAAAATTGGCTGAAAACGACAAAATATCAAAGACTCATTAGGCGAATCGCTCTGGTACTGAAATCGGAACGCTCACTGACATTTCCCCTATCTGAAAGTATGATAAACGCCGGAAAAATGACTAAATCCAAAAAAAAAATGTTTTCATCTTTTTTCAATATTACCCCCTTGGGATATATATTCTACCCACACACATTTGGAACTCTCCTGGGGTACCATCACACATATTATTCCCTCATTTAGTGGATATTTTCACAAAAAAGTGAAATTTTCAAAAATTCTGAAAATTGGATCAAAACGACTAAATATCAAGGACTCATTGGTCGAATCGCTCTGGAACTGAAATCGGAATGCTCACTGACATTTCCCCTATCTGAAAGTCTGATAAATGCCGGAAAAATGACTAAATCCCCCAAAAAAACTTTTTTCAACTTTTTTCAATTTTCCCCTTGTGTGATTTATATTCTTCCCACACACATTTGGTACTCTCATGGGGTACCCTCACATATATTATTCCCTCATTTAGTGGATATTTTCACAAAAAAGTGAAATTTTCAAAAATTCAAAAAATTGCCTGAAAACGACGAAATATCAAGGACTCATTGGGCGAATCGCTCTGGAACTGAAATCGGAACGCTCACTGACATTTCCCCTATCTGAAAGTCTGATAAACGCCGGAAAAATGGCTAAATCCCCCCAAAAATATTTTTCAACTTTTTTCAATTTTACACCTGTGGGATCTATATTCTACCCACACACATTTGGAACTCTCCTGGGGTACCCTCACACATATTATTCCCTCATTTAGTGGATATTTTCACAAAGAAGTGAAATTTTTAAAAATCCAGAAAATTGGCTGAAAACGACGAAATATCAAGGACTCATTAGGTGAATCGCTCTGGAACTGAAATCGGAACGCTCTCTGACATTTTCCCTATCTGAAAGTCTGATAAACGCCGGAAAAATGACTAAATCCCCCCCCAAAAATTTTCAACTTTTTTCAATTTTACACCCGTGGGATATATATTCTACCCACACACATTTTTAACTCTCTTGGGGTACCCTCACACATATTATTCCCTCATTTAGTGGATATTTTCACAAATAAGTGAAACTTTCAAAAATCCAGAAAATTGGCAGATTTTGACTAAATATCATGGACTCATTGGGCGAATCGCTCTGGAACTGAAATCGGAACGCTCACTGACATTTCCCCTATCTGAAAGTCTGATAAACGCCGGAAAAATGGCTAAATCCCCCCCCAAAAATTTTTCAACTTTTTCAATTTTACACCTGTGGGATCCATATTCTACCCACACACATTTGGAACTCTCCTGGGGTACCCTCACACATATTATTCCCTCATTTAGTGGATATTTTCACAAAAAAGTGAAATTTTCAAAAATCCAGAAAATTGGCTGAAAACGTCAAAATATCAAGGACTCATTGGGCGAATCGCTCTGGAACTGAAATCGGAACGCTCACTGACATTTCCCCTATCTGAAAGTCTGATAAACGCTGGAAAAATGACTAAATCGAAAAAAAAAAAATTTTCAACTTTTTTCAATTTTACCCCCGTGGGATATATATTCTACCCACACACATTTGGAACTCTCCTGGGGTACCCGCACACATATTATTCCCTCATTCAGTGGATATTTTCACAAAAAAGTGAAATTTTCAAAAATCCAGAAAATTGGCTGAAAACGACTAAGTATCAAGGACTCAGGGCGAATCGCTCTGGAACTGAAATTGGAACGCTCACTCACATTTCCCCTATCTGAAAGTCTGATAAACGCCGGAAAAATGACTAAGTAATAAAAAAAAAATTTTTTTCAACTTTTTTCAATTTTAACCCCGTGGGATATATATTCTACCCACACACATTTGGAACTCTCCTGGGGTACCCTCACAGATATTATTCCCTCACTTAGTGGATATTTTCACAAAAAAGTAAAATTTTCAAAAATCCAGAAAATTGGCTGAAAACGACTAAATATCAACGACTCATTGGGCGAATCGCTCTGGAACTGAAATCGGAACGCTCACTGACATTTCCCCTATCTGAAAGTCTGATAAACGCCGGAAAAATGGCTAAATCCCCCCCCAAAAATTTTTCAACTTTTTTCAATTTTACACCTGTGGGATCTATATTCTACCCACACACATTTGGAACTCTCCTGGGGTACCCTCACACATATTATTCCCTCATTTAGTGGATATTTTCACAAAAAAGTGAAATTTTCAAAAATCCAGAAAATTGGCTGAAAACGTCAAAATATCAAGGACTCATTGGGCGAATCGCTCTGGAACTGAAATCGGAACGCTCACTGACATTTCCCCTATCTGAAAGTCTGATAAACACTGGAAAAATGACTAAATCCCAAAAAAAATATTTTTCAACTTTTTTCAATTTTACCCCCGTGGGATCTATATTCTACCCACACACATTTGGAACTCTCCTGGGGTACCCTCACACATATTATTCCCTCATTTAGTGGATATTTTAACAAAAAAGTGAAATTTTCAAAAATCCAGAAAATTGGCTGAAAACGACTAAATATCAAGGACTCATTGGGCAAATCGCTCTGGAACTGAAATCGGAACGCTCACTGACATTTCCCCTATCTGAAAGTCTGATAAATGCCGGAAAAATGACTAAATCCAAAAAAAAAATTTTTTCAACTTTTTTCAATTTTACCACCGTGGGATATATATTCTACCCAAACACATTTGGAATTCTCCTGGGGTACCCTCACACATATTATTCCCTCATTTAGTGGATATTTTCACAAAAAAGTGAAATTTTCAAAAATTCAGAAAATTGCCTGAAAACGACGAAATATCAAGGACTCATTGGGCGAATCGCTCTGGAACTGAAATCGGAATGCTCACTGACATTTCCCCTATCTGAAAGTCTGATAAACGCCGGAAAAATGACTAAATCCCCAAAAAAAAATTTTTCAACTTTTTTCAATTTTACCTCCGTGGGATATATATTCTACCCACACACATTTGGAACTCTCCTGGGGTACCCTCACACATATTATTCTCTCATTTAGTGGATATTTTCACAAAAAAGTGAAATTTTCAACAGTTCAGAAAATTGCCTGAAAACGCAGAAATATCAAGGACTCTTTGGGCGAATCGCTGTGGAACTGAAATCGGAATGCTCACTGAAATTTCCAATATATGAAAGTCTGATAAACGCTGGAAAAATTACTAAATCCCCCCCAAAAATTTTTAAACTTTTTTCAATTTTACCCCCGTGGGATATATATTCTACCCACACACATTTGGAACTCTCCTGGGGTACCCTCACACATATTATTCCCTCATTTAGTGGATATTTTCACAAAAAAGTAAAATTTTCAAAAATCCAGAATATTGGCTGAAAACGACTAAATATCAAGAACTCATTGGGCGAATCGTTCTGGAACTGAAATCGGAACGCTCACTGACATTTCCCCTATCTGAAAGTCTGATAAACGCCGGAAAAATGACTAAGTACTAACATAAAAATTTTTTCAACTTTTTTCAATTTTAACCCTGTGGGATATATATTCTACCCACACACATTTGGAACTCTCCTGGGGTACCCTCACACATATTATTCCCTCATTTAGTGGATATTTTCACAAAAAAGTGAAATTTTCAAAAATCCAGAAAATTGGCTGAAAACGACTAAATATCAAGGGCTCATTGGGCAAATCACTCTGGAACTGAAATCGGAACGCTCACTGACATTTCCCCTATCTGAAAGTCTGATAAATGCCGGAAAAATGACTAAATCCCCCCCAAAAATTTTTCAACTTTTTTCAATTTTACCCCCGTGGGATATATATTCTACCCACACACATTTGGAACTCTCCTGGGGTACACTCACACATATTATTCCCTCATTTAATGGATATTTTCACGAAAAAGTGAAACTTTCAAAAATCCAGAAAATTGGCTGAAAACGACTAAATATCAAGGACTCATTGGGCGAATCGCTATGGAACTGAAATCGGAACGCTCACTGACATTTCCCCTATCTGAAAGTCTGATAAATGCTGGAAAAATGACTAAATCCCCCAAAAAAAATTTTTCAACTTTTTTCAATTTTACCTCCGTGGGATATATATTCTACCCACACACATTTGGAACTCTCCTGGGGTACCCTCACACATATTATTCCCTCATTTAGTGGATATTTTCACAAAAAAG
Organism: Phyllobates terribilis; assembly: GCF_046119375.1. Taxonomy (NCBI): domain Eukaryota; kingdom Metazoa; phylum Chordata; class Amphibia; order Anura; family Dendrobatidae; genus Phyllobates; species Phyllobates terribilis. Next base: position 9,193,865 of record NW_027362781.1, on the reverse strand, counting down.
TGAAATTTTCAAAAATTCAGAAAATTGCCTGAAAACGCAGAAATATCAAGGACTCTTTGTGCGAATCGCTGTGGAACTGAAATCGGAATGCTCACTGACATTTCCAATATCTGAAAGTCTGATAAACACTGGAAAAATGACTAAATCCCCCCCCAAAATTTTTAAACTTTTTTCAATTTTACCCCCGTGGGATATATATTCTACCCACACACATTTTGAACTCTCCTGGGGTACCCTCACACATATTATTCCCTCATTTAGTGGATATTTTCACAAATAAGTGAAATTTTCAAACATCCAGAAAATTGGCTGAAAACGACTAAATATCAAGGACTCATTGGGCGAATCGCTCTGGAACTGAAATCGGAATGCTCACTGACATTTCCCCTATCTGAAAGTCTGATAAACGCCGGAAAAATGACTACGTCCAAAAAAAAAATTTTTTCAACTTTTTTCAATTTTACCCCCGTGGGATATATATTCTACCCACACACATTTGGAACTCTCCTGGGGTACCCTCACACATATTATTCCATCATTTAGTGGATATTTTCACAAAAAAGTGAAATTTTCAAAAATTCAGAAAATTGGCTGAAAACGACTAAATAACAAGGACTCATTTGGCGAATCGTTCTTGAACTGAAATCGGAATGCTCACTGACATTTCCCCTATCTGAAAGTCTGATAAACGCCGGAAAAATGACTAAGTACTAACATAAAAATTTTTTCAACTTTTTTCAATTTTAACCCTGTGGGATATATATTCTACCCACACACATTTGGAACTCTCCTGGGGTACCCTCACACATATTATTCCCTCATTTAGTGAATATTTTCACAAAAAAGTGAAATTTTCAAAAATCCAGAAAATTGGCTGAAAACGACTAAATATCAAGGGCTCATTGGGCAAATCGCTCTGGAACTGAAATCGGAACGCTCACTGACATTTCCCCTATCTGAAAGTCTGATAAATGCCAGAAAAATGACTAAATCCCCCCAAAAAAATTTTCAACTTTTTTCAATTTTACCACCGTGGGATATATATTCTATCCACAAACATTTGGAACTCTCCTGGGGTACCCTCACACATATTATTCCCTCATTTAGTGGATATTTTCACAAAAAAGTGAAATTTTCAAAAATTCAGAAAATTGCCTGAAAACGACGAAATATCAAGGACTCATTGGGCGATTCGCTCTGGAACTGAAATGGGAACGCTCACTGACATTTCCCTTATCTGAAAGTCTGATAAACGCCGGAAAAATGACTACGTCCAAAAAAAAAATTTTTTCAACTTTTTTCAATTTTACCCCCGTGGGATATATATTCTACCCACACACATTTGGAACTCTCCTGGGGTACCCTCACACATATTATTCCCTCATTTAGTGGATATTTTCACAAAAAAGTGAAACTTTCAAAAATCCAGAAAATTGGCTGAAAACGACTAAATATCAAGGACTCATTGGGCGAATCGCTCTGGAACTGAAATCGGAATGCTCACTTACATTTCCCCTATCTGAAAGTCTGCTAAACGCTGGAAAAATGACTAAATCGAAAAAAAATAAATTTTCAACTTTTTTCAATTTTACCCCTGTGGGATATATATTCTACCCACACACATTTGGAACTCTCCTGGGGTACCCTCACACATATTATTCCCTCATTTAGTGGATATTTTCACAAAAAAGTGAAATTTTCAAAAATTCAGAAAATTGCCTGAAAACGACGAAATATCAAGGACTCATTGGGCGAATCGCTCTGGAACTGTAATCGGAATGCTCACTGACATTTCCCCTATCTGAAAGTCTGATAAACGCCGGAAAAATGACTAAATCCCCCCAAAAAAATTTTTCAACTTTTTTCAATTTTACCCCCGTGGGATATATATTCAACCCACACACATTTGGAACTCTCCTGGGGTACCCTCACACATATTATTCCCTCATTTAGTGGATATTTTCATAAAAAAGTAAAATTTTCAAAAATCCAGAAAATTGGCTGAAAACGACGAAATATCAAGGACTCATTGGGCGAATCACTCTGGAACTGAAATCGGAATGCTCACTGACATTTCCCCTATCTGAAAGTCTGATAAACGCTGGAAAAATGACTAAATCGAAAAAAAAAAAATTTTAAACTTTTTTCAATTTTACTCCTGTGGGATATATATTCTACCTACACACATTTTGAACTCTCCTGGGGTACCCTCACACATATTATTCCCTCATTTAGTGGATATTTTCACAAAAAAGTAAAATTTTCAAAAATTCAGAAAATTGGCTGAAAACGACGAAATATCAAGGACTCATTGGGCGAATCGCTCTGGAACTGAAATCTGAATGCTCACTGACATTTCCCCTATCTGAAAGTCTGATAAATGCCAGAAAAATGACTAAATCCCCCCAAAAAAATTTTCAACTTTTTTCAATTTTACCACCGTGGGATATATATTCTATCCACAAACATTTGGAACTCTCCTGGGGTACCCTCACACATATTATTCCCTCATTTAGTGGATATTTTCACAAAAAAATGAAATTTTCAAAAATTCAGAAAATTGCCTGAAAACGACGAAATATCAAGGACTCATTGGGCGATTCGCTCTGGAACTGAAATCGGAACGCTCACTGACATTTCCCCTATCTGAAAGTCTGATAAACGCCAGAAAAATGACTACGTCCAACAAAAAAATTTTTTCAACTTTTTTCAATTTTACCCCCGTGGGATATATATTCTACCCACACACATTTGGAACTCTCCTGGGGTACCCTCACACATATAATTCCCTCATTTAGTGGATATTTTCACAAAATAGTAAAATATTCAAAAATTCTGAAAATTGGCTGAAAACGACGAAATATCAAAGACTCATTGGGCGAATCGCTCTGGAACTAAAATCGGAGCGCTCACTGACATTTCCCCTATCTGAAAGTCTGATAAACGCCGGAAAAATGACTAAATTCAAAAAAAAAAATGTTTTCAACTTTTTTCAATTTTACCCCCGTGGGATATATATTCTACCCACACACAATTGGAACTCTCCTGGGGTACCCTCACACATATTATTCCCTCATTTAGTGGATATTTTCACAAAAAAGTGAAATGTTCAAAAATCCTGAAAATTGGCTGAAAACGACTAAATATCTAGGACTCATAGGGCGAATCGCTCTGGAACTGAAATCGGAACGCTCACTGACATTTCCCCTATCTGAAAGTCTGATAAACGCCGGAAAAATGACTACATCCCCCCAAAAATTTTTTTTCAACTTTTTTCAATTTTTCCCCCGTGGGATATATATTCTACCAACACACATTTGGAACTCTCCTGGGGTACCCTCACACATATTATTCCCTCATTTAGTGGATATTTTCACAAAAAAGTGAAATTTTCAAACATCCAGAAAATTGGCTGAAAACGATGAAATATCAAGGACTCATTGGGCGAATCGCTCTGGAACTGAAATCGGAACGCTCACTGACATTTCCCCTATCTGAAAGTCTGATAAACGCCGGAAAAATGACTAAATCCCCCCCAAAAAAATTTTCAACTTTTTTCAATTTTACCCCCGTGGGATATATATTCTACCCACACACATTTGGAACTCTCCTGGGGTACCCTCACACATATTATTCCCTCATTTAGTGGATATTTTCACAAAAAAGTGAAATTTTCAAATTTCAGAAAATTGGCTGAAAACGATGAAATATCAAGGACTCATTGGGCGAATCGCTCTGGAACTGAAATCGGAACGCTCACTGACATTTCCCCTATCTGAAAGTCTGATAAATGCCAGAAAAATGACTAAATCCAAAAAAAAAATTTTTTCAACTTTTTTCAATTTTACCACCGTGGGATATATATTTTACCCACACACATTTGGAACTCTCCTGGGGTACCCTCAAACATATTATTCCCTCATTTAGTGGATATTTTCACAAAAAAGTGAAATTTTCAAAAATTCAGAAAATTGCCTGAAAACGACGAAATACCAAGGACCCATACAGCAAATTGCTCTGGAACGTAAATTGAAACGCTCACTGACATTTCCCCTATCTGAAAGTCTGATAAATGCCAGAAAAATGACTAAATCCCCAAAAAACATTTTTTCAACTTTTTTCAATTTTACCACCGTGGGATATATATTTTACCCACACACATTTGGAACTCTCCTGGGGTACCCTCACACATATTATTCCCTCATTTAGTGGATATTTTCACAAAAAAGTGAAATTTTCAAATTTCAGAAAATTGGCTGAAAACGATGAAATATCAAGGACTCATTGGGCGAATCGCTCTGGAACTGAAATCGGAACGCTCACTGACATTTCCCCTATCTGAAAGTCTGATAAACGCCGGAAAAATGACTAAGTCAAAAAAAATTTTTTTTCAACTTTTTTCAATTTTACCCCATGGGATTTATATTCTACCCACACACATTTGGAACTCTCCTGCCTGGGGTACCCTCACACATATTATTCCCTCATTTAGTGGATATGTTCACAAATAAGTGAAATTTTCAAAAATCCAGAAAATTGGCAGATTTCGACTAAATTTCAAGGACTCATTGGGCGAATCGCTCTGGAACTGAAATTGGAACGCTCACTGACATTTCCCCTATCTGAAAGTCTGATAAACGCCGGAAAAATGACTAAGTGAAAAAAAATTTTTTTTCAACTTTTTTCAATTTTACCCCCGTGGGATATATATTTTACCCACACACATTTGGAACTCTCCTGGGGTACCCTCACACATATTATTCCCTCATTTAGTGGATATTTTCACAAAAAAGTGAAATTTTCAATAATTCAGAAAATTGGCTGAAAACGACTAAATATCAAGAACTCATTGGGCGATTCGCTCTGGAACTGAAATCGGAACACTCACTGACATTTCCCCTATCTGAAAGTCTGATAAACGCCGGAAAAATGACTTAAACCCCCCAAAAAAAATTTTTTTAAACTTTTTTCAATTTTACCCCATGTGATTTGTCTTCTACCTACACACATTTGGAACTCTCCTGCCTGGGGTACCCTCACACATATTATTCCCTCATTTAGTTGATATTTTCACAAAAAAGTGAAATTTTCAACAATTCAGAAAATTGCCTGAAAACGACGAAATATCAAGGACTCATTGGGCGAATCGCTCTGGAACTGAAATTGGAACGCTCTCTGACATTTCCCCTATCTGAAAGTCTGATAAACGCCGAAAAAATGACTTAATCCCCCACAAAAAAATTTTAAACTTATTTCAATTTTACCCCCGTGGGATATATATTCTACCCACACACATTTGGAACTCTCCTGGGGTACCTTCACACATATTATTCCCTCATTTAGTGGATATTTTCACAAAAAAGTGAAATTTTCAAAAATCCAGAAAATTGGCTGAAAACGACTAAATATCAAGGACTCATTGGGCGAATCGCTCTGGAACTGAAATCGGAATGCTCACTGACATTTCCCCTATCTGAAAGTCTGATAAATGCCGGAAAAATGACTAAGTCCAAAAAAAAAAAGTTTTTCAACTTTTTTCAATTTTACCCCATGGGATTTATATTCTACCCACACACATTTGGAACTCTCCTGCCTGGGGTACCCTCACACATATTATTCCCTCATTTAGTGGATATGTTCACAAATAAGTGAAATTTTCAAAAATCCAGAAAATTGGCAGATTTTGACTAAATTTCAAGGACTCATTGGGCGAATCGCTCTGGAACTGAAATCGGAACGCTCACTGACATTTCCCCTATCTGAAAGTCTGATAAACGCCGGAAAAATGACTAAATCCCCCCCAAAAAAATTTTAAACTCTTTTCAATTTTACCCCCGTGGGATATATATTCTACCCACACACATTTGGAACTCTCCTAGGGTACCCTCACACATATTAGTCCCTCATTTAGTGGATATTTTCACAAAAAAGTGAAATTTTCAAAAATCCAGAAAATTGGCTGAAAACGACTAAATATCAAGGACTCATTGGGCGAATCGCTCTGGTACTGAAATCGGAACGCTCACTGACATTTCCCCTATCTGAAAGTCTGATGAATGCCGGAAAAAAAGACTAAATCAAAAAAAAAATTTTTTTCAACTTTTGTCAATTTTACCCCCGTGGGATATATAATCTACCCACACACATTTGGAACTCTCCTGGGGTACCCTCACACATATTATTCCCTCATTTAGTGGATATTTTCACAAAAAAGTGAAATTTTCAAAAATTCAGAAAATTGTCTGAAAACGACGAAATATCAAGGACCCATACGGCAAATTGCTCTGGAACGTAAATTGAAACGCTCACTGACATTTCCCCTATCTGAAAGTCTGATAAACGCCGGAAAAATGACTAAGTGAAAAAAACATTTTTTTCAACTTTTTTCAATTTTACCCCCGTGGGATATATATTCTACCCACACACATTTGGAACTCTCCTGGGGTACCCTCACACATATTATTCCCTCATTTAGTGGATATTTTCACAAAAAAGTGAAATTTTCAAAAATCTAGAAAATTGGCTGAAAACGACTAAATATCAAGGACTCATTGGGCGAATCGCTCTGGTACTGAAATCGGAATGCTCACTGACATTTCCCCTATCTGAAAGTCTGATAAATGCCGGAAAAATGACTAAGTCCAAAAAAAAAAATTTTTTTCAACTTTTTTCAATTTTACCCCATGGGATTTATATTCTACCCACACACATTTGGAACTCTCCTGGGGTACCCTCACACATATTATTCCCTCATTTAGTGGATATTTTCACAAAAAAGTGAAATTTTCAAAAATCCAGAAAATTGGCTGAAAACGACTAAATATCAAGGACTCATTGGGCGAATCGCTCTGGAACTGAAATCGGAACGCTCACTGACATTTCCCCTATCTGAAAGTCTGATAAACACCGGAAAAATGACTAAGTACTAAAAAAAAAATTTTTTCAACTTTTTGCAATTTTAACCCTGTGGGATATATATTCTACCCACACACATTTGGAACTCTTCCGGGGTACCCTCACACATATTATTCCCTCAATTAGTGCATATTTTCACAAAAAAGTGAAATTTTCAAAAATCCAGAAAATTGGCTGAAAACGACTAAATATCAAGGACTCATTGGGCGAATTGCTCTGGAACTGAAATCGGAGCGCTCACTGACATTTCCCCTATCTGAAAGTCTGATGAACGCCGGAAAAATGACTAAATCCCCCCCAAAAAAATTTTAAACTCTTTTCAATTTTACCCCCGTGGGATATATATTCTACCCACACACATTTGGAACTCTCCTAGGGTACCCTCACACATATTATTCCCTCATTTAGTGGATATTTTCACAAAAAAGTGAAATTTTCAAAAATCCAGAAAATTGGCTGAAAACGACTAAATATCAAGGACAAATTGGGAGAATCGCTCTGGTACTGAAATCGGAACGCTCACTGATATTTCCCCTATCTGAAAGACTGATAAATGCCGGAAAAATGACTAAATCCCAAAAAAAAAATTTTTTCAACTTTTTTCAATTTTACCCCGTGGGATATATATTCTACCCACACACATTTGGAATTCTCCTGGGGTACCCTCACACATATTATTCCCTCATTTAGTGAATATTTTCACAAAAAAGTGAAATTTTCAAAAATTCAGAAAATTGCCTGAAAACGACGAAATATCAAGGACCCATTGGGCGAATCGCTCTGGAACTGAAATCGGAAAGCTCACTGACATTTCCGCTATCTGAAAGTCTGATAAACGACAGAAAAATGACTAAGTCCAAAAAAAAATTGTTTCAACTTTTTTCAATTTTACCACGTGGGATATATATTCTACCCACACACATTTGGAACTCTCGTGGGGTACCCTCACACATATTATTCCCTCATTTAGTGGATATTTTCACAAAAAAGTGACATTTTCAAAAATCCAGAAAATTGGCTGAAAACGACTAAATATCAAAGACTCATAGGTCGAATCGCTCTGGAACTGAAATCGGAACGCTCACTGACATTTCCCCTATCTGAAAGTCTGATAAACGCCGGAAAAATGACTAAGTACTAAAAAAAAAAATTTTTTCAACTTTTTTCAATTTTAACTCTGTGGGATATATATTCTACCCACACACATTTGGAACTCTCCTGGGGTACCCTCACACATATTATTCCCTCATTTAGTGGATATTTTCACAAAAAAGTGAAATTTTCAAAAATCCAGAAAATAGGCTGAAAACGAATAAATATCAAGGACTCATTGGGCGAATCGCTCTGGAACTGAAATCGGAACGCTCACTGACATTTCCGCTTTCTGAAAGTCTGATAAACGACGGAAAAATGACTAAGTCCAAAAAAAAAATTGTTTCAACTTTTTTCAATTTTACCCTATGGGATATATATTCTACCCACACAAATTTGGAACTCTCGTGGGGTACCCTCACACATATTATTCCCTCATTTAGTGGATATTTTCACAAAAAAGTGACATTTTCAAAAATCCAGAAAATTGGCTGAAAACGACTAAATATCAAGGACTCATTGGGCGAATCGCTCTGGTACTGAAATCGGAACGCTCACTGACATTTCCCCTATCTGAAAGTCTGATAAACGCCGGAAAAATGACTAAGTCGAAAAAAAATTTTTTTCAACTTTTTTCAATTTTACCTTCGTGGGATATATATTCTACCCACACACATTTGGAACTCTCCTGGGGTACCGTCACACATATTATTCCCTCATTTAGTGGATATTTTCACAAAAAAGTGAAATTTTCAATAATTCAGAAAATTGGCTGAAAACGACTAAATATCAAGGACTCATTGGGCGATTCGCTCTGGAACTGAAATCGGAACGCTCACTGACATTTCCCCTATCTGAAAGTCTGATAAACGCCGGAAAAATGACTAAGTCCAAAAAAAATTTTTTTTCAACTTTTTTCAATTTTACCCCGTGGGATTTATATTCTACCCACACACATTTGGAACTCTCCTGGGGTACCCTCACACATATTATTCCCTCATTTAGTGGATATTTTCACAAAAAAGTGAAATTTTCAAAAATCCAGAGAATTGGCTGAAAACGACTAAATATCAAGGACTCATTGGTCGAATCGCTCTGGAACTGAAATCGGAGCGCTCACTGACATTTCCCCTATCTGAAAGTCTGATAAACGCTGGAAAAATGACTAAATCCCCCCCCCAAAAAATTTAAAATCTCTTCAATTTTACCCCCGTGGGATATATATTCTACCCACACACATTTGGAACTCTCCTGGGGTACCCTCACACATATTATTCCCTCATTTAGTGGATATTTTCACAAAAAAGTAAAATTTTCAAAAATTCAGAAAATTGCCTGAAAACGACAAAATATCAAAGCGAATACGGCGAATCGCTCTGGAACTTAAATCGGAACGCTCACTGACATTTCCCCTATCTGAAAGTCTGATAAACGCCGGAAAAATGACTAAGTACTAAAAAAAAAAATGTTTTCAACTTTTTTCAATTTTAACTCTGTGGGATATATATTCTACCCACACACATTTGGAACTCTCCTGGGGTACCCTCACACATATTATTCCCTCATTTAGTGGATATTTTCACAAAAAAGTGAAATTTTCAAAAATTCAGAAAATTGCCTGAAAACGACGAAATATCAAGGACTCATTGGGCGAATCGCTCTGGAACTGAAATCGGAACGCTCACTGACATTTCCCCTATCTGAAAGTTCGATAAACGCCGGAAAAATGACTAAATCCCCCCCAAAAATTTCTAAACTTTTTTCAATTTTACCCCCGTGGGATATATATTCTACCCACCCACATTTGGAACTCTCCTGGGGTACCCTCACACATATTATTCCCTCATTTAGTGGATATTTTCACAAAAAAGTAAAATTTTCAAAAATTCAGAAAATTGCCTGAAAACGACGAAATATCAAGGACTCATTGGGCGAATCGCTCTGGAACTGAAATCGGAACGCTCACTGACATTTCCGCTATCTGAAAGTCTGATAAACGCCAGAAAAATGACTAAGTGCAAAAAAAATTTTTTTCAACTTTTTTCAATTTTACCCCCGTGGGATATATATTCTACTCACACAAATTTGGAACTCTCCTGGGGTACCCTCACACATATTATTCCCTCATTTAGTGGATATTTTCACAAAAAAGTGAAATTTTCAAAAATCAAGAAAATTGGCTGAAAACGACTAAATATCAAGGACTCATTGGGCGAATCGGTCTGGTACTGAAATTGGAACGCTCACTGACATTTCCCCTATCTGAAAGTCTGATAAACGCAGGAAAATTGACTAAGTACTAAAAAAAAATTTTTTTCAACTTTTTTCAATTTTAACCCTGTGGGATATATATTCTACCCACGCACATTTGGAACCCTCCTGGGGTACCCTCACACATATTATTCCCTCATTATTGGATATTTTCACAAAAAAGTAAAATTTTCAAAAATCCAGAAAATTGGCTGAAAACGACTAAATATCAAGGACTCATTGGGTTAATCGCTCTGGAACTGAAATCGGAACGCTCACTGACATTTCCGCTATCTGAAAGTCTGATAAACGCCGGAAAAATGACTAAGTCCAAAAAAAAAATTTTTTCAACTTTTTTCAATTTTACCCCCGTGGGATATATATTCTACAGACACACATTTGGAACTCTCCTGGGATACCCTCACACATATTATTACCTCATTTAGTGGATATTTTCACAAAAAAGTGAAATTTTCAAAAATTCAGAAAATTGGATCAAAACGACTAAATATCAAGGACTCATTGGGCGAATCGCTCTGGAACTGAAATCAGAACGCTCACTGACATTTCCGCTATCTGAAAGTCTGATAATTGACGGAAAAATGACTAAATCCCAAAAAAAAATTTTTCAACTTTTTTCAATTTTACCCCCGTGGGATATATATTCTACCCAGACACATTTCGAACTCTCCTGGGGTACCCTCACACATATTATTCCCTCATTTAGTGGATATTTTCACAAAAAAGTGAAATTTTCAAAAATTCTGAAAATTGCCTGAAAACGACGAAATATCAAGGACTCATTGGGCGAATCGCTCTGGAAGTGAAATCGGAACGCTCACTGACATTTCCCATATCTGAAAGTCTGATAAACGCCGGAAAAATGACTAAATCCCCCCAAAAATTTTTTAAACTTTTTTCAATTTTACCCCCGTGGGATATATATTCTACCCACACACATTTGGAACTCTCCTGGGGTATCCTCACACATATTATTCCCTCATTTAGTGGATATTTTCACAAAAAAGTGAAATTTTCAAAAATTCTGAAAATTGCCTGAAAACGACGAAATATCAAGGACTCATTGAGCGAATCGCTCTGGAACTGAAATCGGAACGCTCACTGACATTTCCCCTATCTGAAAGTCTGATAAACGCCGGAAAAATGACTAAATCCCCCCCAAAAAAATTTTTGAACTTTAATCAATTCTACCCCCGTGGGATATATATTCTACCCACACACATTTGGAACTCTCCTGGGGTACCCTCATACATATTATTCCCTCATTTAGTGGATATTTTCACAAAAAAGTGAAATTTTCAAAAATCCAGAAAATTGGCTGAAAACGACTAAATATCAAGGACTCATTGGGCGAATCGCTCTGGAACTGAAATCGGAATGCTCACTGACATTTCCCCTATCTGAAAGTCTGATAAACGCCGGAAAAATGACTTAAATGCAAAAAAAAATTTTTTTCAACTTTTTTCAATTTTACCCCCATGGTATATATATTCTACCCACACACATTTGGAACTCTCCTGGGGTACCCTCACACATATTATTCCCTCATTTAGTGGATATTTTCAGAAAAAAGTGAAATTTTCAAAAATCCAGAAAATTGTCTGAAAACGACTAAATATCAAGGACTCATTGGGCGAATCGCTCTGGAACTGAAATCGGAATGCTCACTGACAATTCCCCTATCTGAAAGTCTGATAAATGCCGGAAAAATGACTAAATCGAAAAAAAAAATGTTTTCAACTTTTTTCAATTTTACCCCGTGGGATATATATTCTACCCACACACATTTGGAACTCTCCTGGGTCACCCTCACACATATTATTCCCTCAATTAGTGGATATTTTCACAAAAAAGTGACATTTTCAAAAATTCTGAAAATTGGCTGAAAATGACTAAATATCAAGGACTCATTGGGCGAATCGCTCTGGAACTGAAATCGGAACGCTCACTGACATTTCCCCTATCTGAAAGTCTGATAAACGCCGGAAAAATGACTACGTCCAAAAAAAAAAAATTTTTTAACTTTTTTCAATTTTACCCCATGGGATATATATTCTACCCACACACATTTGGAACTCTCCTGGGGTTCCCTCACACATATTATTCCCTCATTTAGTGGATATTTTCACAAAAAAGTGACATTTTCAAAAATTCTGAAAATTGGCTGAAAATGACTAAATATCAAGGACTCATTGGGCGAATCGCTCTGGAACTGAAATCGGAATGCTCACTGACATTTCCACTATCTGAAAGTCTGATAAACGCCGGAAAAATGACTAATTCCAAAAAAAAAATTCTTTCAACTTTTTTCAATTTTACCCCGTGGGATGTATATTCTACCCACACACATTTGGAACTCTCCTGGGGTAACCTCACACATATTATTCCCTCATTTAGTGGATATTTTCACAAAAAAGTGAAATTTTAAAAAATTCAGAAAATTGCCTGAAAATAACGAAATATCAAGGACTCATTGGGCGAATCGCTCTGGAACTGAAATCGGAAGGCTCACTGACATTTCCCCTATCTGAAAGTCTGATAAACGCCGGAAAAATGACTAAATCCCCCCAAAAAAAGTTTCAACTTTTTTTAATTTTATCCCCGTGGGATATATATTCTACCCACACACATTTGGAACTCTCCTGGGGTACCCTCACACATATTATTCCCTCATTTAGTGGATATTTTCACAAAAAAGTGACATTTTCAAAAATTCTGAAAATTGGCTGAAAACGACTAAATACCAAGGACTCATTGGGCGAATCGCTCTGGAACTGAAATCGGAACGCTCACTGACATTTCCTATATCTGAAAGTCTGATAAACGCCGGAAAAATGACTAAATCCAAAAAAAAATTTCTTTCAACTTTTTTCAATTTTACCCCCGTGGGATATATATTCTAACCACACACATTTGGAACTCTCCTGGGGTACCCTCACACATATTATTCCCTCATTTAGTGGATATTTTCACAAAAAAGTGAAATTTTCAAAAATCCAGAAAATTGGCTGAAAACGACTAAATATCAAGGACTCATTGGGCGAATCGCTCTGGAACTGAAATCGGAACGCTCACTGACATTTCACCTATCTGAAAGTCTGATAAACACCGGAAAAATGACTAAGTAGAAAAAAAAAATATTTTCAACTTTTTTCAATTTTACTCCCGTGGGATATATATTCTACCCACACACATTTGGAACTCTCCTGGGGTACCCTCACACATATTATTCCCTCATTTAGTGGATATTTTCACAAAAAAGTGAAATTTTCAAAAATCCAGAAAATTGGCTGAAAACGACTAAATATCAAGGACTCATTGGGCGAATCGCTCTGGAACTGAAATCGGAACGCTCACTGACATTTCCCCTATCTGAAAGTCTGATAAATGCCGGAAAAATTACTAAATCCAGAAAAAAAACATTTTCAACTTTTTTCAATTTTACCCCCGTGGGATATATATTCTACCCACACACATTTGGAACTCTCCTGGGGTATCCTCACACATATTATTCCCTCATTTAGTGGATATTTTCACAAAAAAGTAAAATTTTCAAAAATCCAGAAAATTGGCTGAAAGCGACTAAATATCAAGGACTCATTGGGCGAATCGCTCTGGTACTGAAATCGCAGCGCTCACTGACATTTCCCCTATCTGAAAGTCTGATAAATGCCGGAAAAATGACTAAATCCAAAAAAAAAATGTTTTCAACTTTTTTCAATTTTACCCCCGTGGGATATATAATCTACCCACACACGTTTGGAACTCTCCTGGGGTACCCTCACACATATTATTCCTTCATTTAGTGGATATTTTCACAAAAAAGTGACATTTTCAAAAATTCTGAAAATTGCCTGAAAACGACGAAATATCAAGGACTCATTGGGCGAATCGCTCTGGAACTGAAATCGGAACACTCTCTGACATTTCCCCTATCTGAAAGTCTGATAAACGCCGGAAAAATGACTAAAGCCCCAAAAAAATATGTTTCAACTTTTTTCAGTTTTATCCCCGTGGGATATATATTCTACCCACACACATTTTGAACTCTCCTGGGGTACCCTCATACATATTATTCCCTCATTTAATGGATATTTTCACAAAAAAAGTGAAATTTTCAAAAATCCAGAAAATTGGCTGAAAACGACTAAATATCAAAGACTCATTGGGCGAATCGCTCTGGAACTGAAATCGGAACGCTCACTGACATTTCCCCTATCTGAAAGTCTGATAAACGCCGGAATAATGACTAAATCCCCCCCCAAAAATTTTTGAACTTTTTTCAATTTTACCCCCGTGGGATATATATTCTACCCACACACATTTGGAACTCTCCTGGGGTATCCTCACACATATTATTCCCTCATTTAGTGGATATTTTCACAAAAAAGTGAAATTTTCAAAAATTCTGAAAATTGCCTGAAAACGACGAAATATCAAGGACTCATTGAGCGAATCGCTCTAAAACTGAAATCGGAACGCTCACTGACATTTCCCCTATCTGAAAGTCTGATAAACGCCGGAAAAATGACTAAATCCCCCCCAAAAAAATTTTTGAACTTTAATCAATTTTACCCCCGTGGGATATATATTCTGCCCACACACATTTGGAACTCTCCTGGGGTACCCTCATACATATTATTCCCTCATTTAGTGGATATTTTCACAAAAAAGTGAAATTTTCAAAAATCCAGAAAATTGGCTGAAAACGACTAAATATCAAGGACTCATTGGGCGAATCGCTCTGGAACTGAAATCGGAACGCTCACTGACATTTCCCCTATCTGAAAGTCTGATAAACGCCGGAAAAATGACTTAAATGCAAAAAAAATTTTTTTTCAACTTTTTTCAATTTTACTCCCATGGTATATATATTCTACCCACACACATTTGGAACTCTCCTGGGATACCCTCACACATATTATTCCCTCATTTAGTGGATATTTTCACAAAAAAGTGAAATTTTCAAAAATCCAGAAAATTGTCTGAAAACGACTAAATATCAAGGACTCATTGGCGAATCGCTCTGGAACTGAAATCGGAACGCTCACTGACAATTCCCCTATCTGAAAGTCTGATAAATGCCGGAAAAATGTCTAAATCCAAAAAAAAAATGTTTTCAACTTTTTTCAATTTTACCCCGTGGGATATATATTCTACCCACACACATTTGGAACTCTCCTGGGTTACCCTCACACATATTATTCCCTCAATTAGTGGATATTTTCACAAAAAAGTGAAATTTTCAAAAATCCAGAAAATTGTCTGAAAACGACTAAATATCAAGGACTCATTGGGCGAATCGCTCTGGAACTGAAATCGGAACCCTCACTGACAATTCCCCTATCTGAAAGTCTGATAAACGCCGGAAAAATGACTAAGTCCAAAAAAAAAAATTTTCAACTTTTTTCAATTTTACCCCCGTGGGATATATATTCTACCCACACACATTTGGAACTCTCCTGGGGTATCCTCACACATATTATTCCCTCATTTAGTGGATATTTTCACAAAAAAGTGAAATTTTCAAAAATTCTGAAAATTGGCTGAAAACGACTAAATATGAAGGACTCATTGGGCGAATCGCTCTGGAACTGAAATCGGAACGCTCACTGACATTTCCCCTATCTGAAAGTCTGATCAATGCCGAAAAAATGAATTAAGTCCAAAAAAAAAAATTTTCAACTTTTTCAATTTTACCCGCGTGGGATATATATTCTACCCACACACATTTGGAACTCTCCTGGGGTACCCTCACACATATTATTCCCTCATTTAGTGGATATTTTCACAAAAAAGTGACTTTTTCAAAAATTCTGAAAATTGGCTGAAAATGACTAAATACCAAGGACTCATTGGGTGAATCGCTCAGGAACTGAAATCGGAACGCTCACTGACATTTCCCCTATCGGAAAGTCTGATAAACGCCGGAAAAATGACTAAATCCAAAAAAAAATTTCTTTCAACTTTTTTCAATTTTACCCCCGTGGGATATATATTCTACCCACACACATTTGGAACTTTCCTGGGGTACCCTCACACATATTATTCCCTCATTTAGTGGATATTTTCACAAAAAGTGAAATTTTCAAAAATCCAGAAAATTGGATGAAAACGACTAAATATCAAGGACTCATTGGGCGAATCGCTCTGGAACTGAAATCGGAACGCTCACTGACATTTCCACTATCTGAAAGTCTGATAAACGCCGGAAAAATGACTAAATCCAAAAAAAAAATGTTTTCAACTTTTTTCAATATTACCCCCATGGTATATATATTCTACCCACACACATTTGGAACTCTCCTGGGGTACCCTCATACATATTATTCCCTCATTTACTGGATATTTTCACAAAAAAGTGAAATTTTCAAAAATCCAGAAAATTGGCTGAAAACGACTAAATATCAAGGACTCATTGGGCGAATCGCTCTGGAACTGAAATCGGAACGCTCACTGACATTTCCCCTATCTGAAAGTCTGATAAACGCCGGAAAAATGACTTAAGTGCAAAAAAATTTTTTTTTCAACTTTTTTCAATTTTACCCCCGTGGTATATATATTCTACTCACACACATTTGGAACTCTCCTGGGGTACCCTCACACACATTATTCCCTCATTTAGTGGATATTTTCACAAAAAAGTGACATTTTCAAAAATTCTGAAAATTGGCTGAAAACGACTAAATACCAAGGACTCATTGGGCGAATCGCTCTGGAACTGAAACCGGAACGCTCACTGACATTTCCCCTATCTGAAAGTCTGATAAACGCCGGAAAAATGACTAAATCCCCCCAAAAAATTCTTTCAACTTTTTTCAATTTTACCCCCGTGGGATATATATTCTACCCACACACATTTGGAACTCTCCTGGGGTACCCTCACACATATTATTCCCTCATTTAGTGGATATTTTCACAAAAAAGTGAAATTTTCAAAAATCCAGAAAATTGGCTGAAAACGATTAAATATCAAGGACTCATTGGGCAAATCGCTCTGGAATTGAAATCGGAATGCTCACTGACAATTCCCCTATCTGAAAGTCTGATAAACGAAGGAAAAATAACTAAGTCCAAAAAAAAAAATTTTCAACTTTTTTCAATTTTACCCCCGTGGGATATATATTCTACCCACATACATTTGGAACTCTCCTGGGGTACCCTCACACATATTATTCCCTCATTTATTGGATATTTTCACAAAAAAAGTGACATTTTCAAAAATTCTGAAAATTGGCTGAAAACGACTAAATACCAAGGACTCATTGGGCGAATCACTCTGGAACTGAAACCGGAACGTTCACTGACATTTCCCCTATCTGAAAGTCTGATAAACGCTGGAAAAATGACTAAATCCAAAAAAAAAATTCTTTAAACTTTTTTCAATTTTACCCCCGTGGGTTATATGTTCTACCCACACACATTTGGAACTCTCCTGGGGTACCCTCACACATATTATTCCCTCATTTAGTGGATATTTTCACAAAAAAGTGAAATTTTCAAAAATTCTGAAAATTGGCTGAAAATGACTAAATATCAAGGACTCATTGGGCGAATCGCTCTGGAACTGAAATCGGAACGCTCACTGACATTTCCCCTATCTGAAAGTCTGATAAATGCGGGAAAAATGACTAAATCCAAAAAAAAATGTTTTCAACTTTTTTCAATTTTACCCCCGTGGGATATATAATCTACCCACACACATTTGGAACTCTCCTGGGGTACCCTCACACATATTAATCCTTCATTTAGTGGATACTTTCACAAAAAAGTGAAATTTTCAAAAATTCTGAAAATTGCCTGAAAACGACGAAATATCAAGGACTCATTGGGCGAATCGCTCTGGAACTGAAATCGGAACGCTCACTGACATTTCCACTATCTGAAAGTCTAATAAACGCCGGAAAAATGACTAAATCCAAAAAAAAAATGTTTTCAACTTTTTTCAATATTACCCCCATGGTATATATATTCTACCCACACACATTTGGAACTCTCCTGGGGTACCCTCATACATATTATTCCCTCATTTACTGGATATTTTCACAAAAAAGTGAAATTTTCAAAAATCCAGAAAATTGGCTGAAAACGACTAAATATCAAGGACTCATTGGGCGAATCGCTCTGGAACTGAAATCGGAACGCTCACTGACATTTCCCCTATCTGAAAGTCTGATAAACGCCGGAAAAATGACTTAAGTGCAAAAAAAAATTTTTTTCAACTTTTTTCAATTTTACCCCCGTGGTATATATATTCTACTCACACACATTTGGAACTCTCCTGGGGTACCCTCACACACATTATTCCCTCATTTAGTGGATATTTTCACAAAAAAGTGACATTTTCAAAAATACTGAAAATTGGCTGAAAACGACTAAATACCAAGGACTCATTGGGCGAATCGCTCTGGAACTGAAACCGGAACGCTCACTGACATTTCCCCTATCTGAAAGTCTGATAAACGCCGGAAAAATGACTAAATCCCCCCAAAAAATTCTTTCAACTTTTTTCAATTTTACCCCCGTGGGATATATATTCTACCCACACACATTTGGAACTCTCCTGGGGTACCCTCACACATATTATTCCCTCATTTAGTGGATATTTTCACAAAAAAAGTGAAATTTTCAAAAATCCAGAAAATTGGCTGAAAACGACTAAATATCAAGGACTCATTGGGCGAATCGCTCTGGAACTGAAATCGGAAGGCTCACTGACATTTCCCCTATCTGAAAGTCTGATAAATGCCGGAAAAATTACTAAATCCAGAAAAAAAAAAATTTCAACTTCTTTCAATTTTACCCCCGTGGGATATATATTCTACCCACACACATTTGGAACTCTCCTGGGGTATCCTCACACATATTATTCCCTCATTTAGTGGATATTTTCACAAAAAAGTGAAATTTTCAAAAATTCAGAAAATTGGCTGAAAACGACTAAATATGAAGGACTCATTGGGCGAATCGCTCTGGAACTGAAATCGGAACGCTCACTGACATTTCCCCTATCTGAAAGTCTGATAAATGCCGAAAAAATGACTTAAGTCCAAAAAAAAATTTTTTTCAACTTTTTTCAATTTTACCCCCATGGTATATATATTCTACCCACACACATTTGGAACTCTCCTGGGGTACCCTCACACATATTATTCCCTCATTTAGTGGATATTTTCACAAAAAAGTGAAATTTTCAAAAATTCTGAAAATTGGCTGAAAATGACTAAATATCAAGGACTCATTGGGCGAATCGCTCTGGAACTGAAATCGGAACGCTCACTGACATTTCCATTATCTGAAAGTCTGATAAATGCCGGAAAAATGACTAAATCCAAAAAAAAAATGTTTTCAACTTTTTTCAATATTACCCCCATGGTATATATATTCTACCCACACAGATTTGGAACTCTCCTGGGGTACCCTCATACATATTATTCCCTCATTTACTGGATATTTTCACAAAAAAGTGAAATTTTCAAAAATCCAGAAAATTGGCTGAAAACGACTAAATATCAAGGACTCATTGGGCGAATCGCTCTGGAACTGAAATCGGAACGCTCACTGACATTTCCCCTATCTGAAAGACTGATAAACGCCGGAAAAATGACTTAAGTGCAAAAAAAATTTTTTTTCAACTTTTTTCAATTTTACTCCCGTGGTATATATATTCTACTCACACACATTTGGAACTCTCCTGGGGTACCCTCACACACATTATTCCCTCATTTAGTGGATATTTTCACAAAAAAGTGACATTTTCAAAAATTCTGAAAATTGGCTGAAAACGACTAAATACCAAGGACTCATTGGGCGAATCGCTCTGAAACTGAAACCGGAACGCTCATTGACATTTCCCCTATCTGAAAGTCTGATAAACGCCGGAAAAATGACTAAATCCCCCAAAAAAATTCTTTCAACTTTTTTCAATTTTACCCCCGTGGGATATATATTCTACCCACACACATTTGGAACTCTCCTGGGGTACCCTCACACATATTATTCCCTCATTTAGTGGATATTTTCACAAAAAAGTGAAATTTTCAAAATCCAGAAAATTGGCTGAAAACGACTAAATATCAAGGACTCATTGGGCGAATCGCTCTGGAACTGAAATCGGAAGGCTCACTGACATTTCCCCTATCTGAAAGTCTGATAAATGCCGGAAAAATTACTAAATCCAGAAAAAAAATAATTTCAACTTCTTTCAATTTTACCCCCGTGGGATATATATTCTACCCACACACATTTGGAACTCTCCTGGGGTATCCTCACACATATTATTCTCTCATTTAGTGGATATTTTCACAAAAAAGTGAAATTTTCAAAAATTCAGAAAATTGCCTGAAAACGACGAAATACCAACGACTCATTGGGCGAATCGCTCTGGAACTGAAATCGGAAGGCTCACCGACATTTCCCCTATCTGAAAGTCTGATAAACGCCGGAAAAATGACTAAATCGAAAAAAAAAATGTTTCAACTTTTTTCAGTTTTATCCGCGTGGGTTATATGTTCTACCAACACACATTTGGAACTCTCCTGGGGTACCCTCACACATATTATTCCCTCATTTAGTGGATATTTTCACAAAAAAGTGAAATTTTCAAAAATTCTGAAAATTGGCTGACAATGACTAAATATCAAGGACTCATAGGGCGAATCGCTCTGGAACTGAAATCGAAACGCTCACTGACATTTCCCCTATCTGAAAGTCTGATAAACGGCGGAAAAATGACTAAGTACAAAAAAAATTTTTTTTAAACTTTTTTCAATTTTAACCCTGTGGGATATATATTCTACCCACACACATTTGGAACTCTCCTGGGGTACCCTCACACATATTATTCCCTCATTTAGTGGATATTTTCACAAAAAAGTGAATTTTCAAAAATCCAGAAAATTGGCTGAAAACGACTAAATATGAAGGACTCATTGGGCGAATAGCTCTGGAACTGAAATCGGAACGCTCACTGACATTTCCCCTATCTGAAAGTCTGATAAACGCCGGAAAAATGACTTAAGTGCAAAAAAAATTTTTTTTCAACTTTTTTCAATTTTACCCCCGTGGTATATATATTCTACTCACACACATTTGGAACTCTCCTGGGGTACCCTCACACACATTATTCCCTCATTTAGTGGATATTTTCACAAAAAAGTGACATTTTCAAAAATACTGAAAATTGGCTGAAAACGACTAAATACCATGGACTCATTGGGCGAATCGCTCTGGAACTGAAACCGGAACGCTCACTGACATTTCCCCTATCTGAAAGACTGATGAACGCCGGAAAAATGACTAAATCCCCCAAAAAAATTCTTTCAACTTTTTTCAATTTTACCCCCGTGGGATATATATTCTACCCACACACATTTGGAACTCTCCTGGGGTATCCTCACACATATTATTCCCTCATTTAGTGGATATTTTCACAAAAAAGTGAAATTTTCAAAAATTCAGAAAATTGGCTGAAAACGACTAAATATGAAGGACTCATTGGGCGAATCGCTCTGGAACTGAAATCGGAACGCTCACTGACATTTCCCCTATCTGAAAGTCTGATAAATGCCGAAAAAATGACTTAAGTCCAAAAAAAAATTTTTTTCAACTTTTTTCAATTTTACCCCCATGGTATATATATTCTACCCACACACATTTGGAACTCTCCTGGGGTACCCTCACACATATTATTCCCTCATTTAGTGGATATTTTCACAAAAAAGTGAAATTTTCAAAAATTCTGAAAATTGGCTGAAAATGACTAAATATCAAGGACTCATTGGGCGAATCGCTCTGGAACTGAAATCGGAACGCTCACTGACATTTCCATTATCTGAAAGTCTGATAAATGCCGGAAAAATGACTAAATCCAAAAAAAAAATGTTTTCAACTTTTTTCAATATTACCCCCATGGTATATATATTCTACCCACACAGATTTGGAACTCTCCTGGGGTACCCTCATACATATTATTCCCTCATTTACTGGATATTTTCACAAAAAAGTGAAATTTTCAAAAATCCAGAAAATTGGCTGAAAACGACTAAATATCAAGGACTCATTGGGCGAATCGCTCTGGAACTGAAATCGGAACGCTCACTGACATTTCCCCTATCTGAAAGACTGATAAACGCCGGAAAAATGACTTAAGTGCAAAAAAAATTTTTTTTCAACTTTTTTCAATTTTACTCCCGTGGTATATATATTCTACTCACACACATTTGGAACTCTCCTGGGGTACCCTCACACACATTATTCCCTCATTTAGTGGATATTTTCACAAAAAAGTGACATTTTCAAAAATTCTGAAAATTGGCTGAAAACGACTAAATACCAAGGACTCATTGGGCGAATCGCTCTGAAACTGAAACCGGAACGCTCATTGACATTTCCCCTATCTGAAAGTCTGATAAACGCCGGAAAAATGACTAAATCCCCCAAAAAAATTCTTTCAACTTTTTTCAATTTTACCCCCGTGGGATATATATTCTACCCACACACATTTGGAACTCTCCTGGGGTACCCTCACACATATTATTCCCTCATTTAGTGGATATTTTCACAAAAAAGTGAAATTTTCAAAATCCAGAAAATTGGCTGAAAACGACTAAATATCAAGGACTCATTGGGCGAATCGCTCTGGAACTGAAATCGGAAGGCTCACTGACATTTCCCCTATCTGAAAGTCTGATAAATGCCGGAAAAATTACTAAATCCAGAAAAAAAATAATTTCAACTTCTTTCAATTTTACCCCCGTGGGATATATATTCTACCCACACACATTTGGAACTCTCCTGGGGTATCCTCACACATATTATTCTCTCATTTAGTGGATATTTTCACAAAAAAGTGAAATTTTCAAAAATTCAGAAAATTGCCTGAAAACGACGAAATACCAACGACTCATTGGGCGAATCGCTCTGGAACTGAAATCGGAAGGCTCACCGACATTTCCCCTATCTGAAAGTCTGATAAACGCCGGAAAAATGACTAAATCGAAAAAAAAAATGTTTCAACTTTTTTCAGTTTTATCCGCGTGGGTTATATGTTCTACCAACACACATTTGGAACTCTCCTGGGGTACCCTCACACATATTATTCCCTCATTTAGTGGATATTTTCACAAAAAAGTGAAATTTTCAAAAATTCTGAAAATTGGCTGACAATGACTAAATATCAAGGACTCATAGGGCGAATCGCTCTGGAACTGAAATCGAAACGCTCACTGACATTTCCCCTATCTGAAAGTCTGATAAACGGCGGAAAAATGACTAAGTACAAAAAAAATTTTTTTTAAACTTTTTTCAATTTTAACCCTGTGGGATATATATTCTACCCACACACATTTGGAACTCTCCTGGGGTACCCTCACACATATTATTCCCTCATTTAGTGGATATTTTCACAAAAAAGTGAATTTTCAAAAATCCAGAAAATTGGCTGAAAACGACTAAATATGAAGGACTCATTGGGCGAATAGCTCTGGAACTGAAATCGGAACGCTCACTGACATTTCCCCTATCTGAAAGTCTGATAAACGCCGGAAAAATGACTTAAGTGCAAAAAAAATTTTTTTTCAACTTTTTTCAATTTTACCCCCGTGGTATATATATTCTACTCACACACATTTGGAACTCTCCTGGGGTACCCTCACACACATTATTCCCTCATTTAGTGGATATTTTCACAAAAAAGTGACATTTTCAAAAATACTGAAAATTGGCTGAAAACGACTAAATACCATGGACTCATTGGGCGAATCGCTCTGGAACTGAAACCGGAACGCTCACTGACATTTCCCCTATCTGAAAGACTGATGAACGCCGGAAAAATGACTAAATCCCCCAAAAAAATTCTTTCAACTTTTTTCAATTTTACCCCCGTGGGATATATATTCTACCCACACACATTTGGAACTCTCCTGGGGTACCCTCACACATATTATTCCCTCATTTAGTGGATATTTTCACAAAAAAGTGAAATTTTCAAAAATCCAGAAAATTGGCTGAAAACGACTAAATATCAAGGACTCATTGGGCGAATCGCTCTGGAACTGAAATCGGAAGGCTCACTGACATTTCGCCTATCTGAAAGTCTGATAAATGCCGGAAAAATTACTAAATCCAGAAAAAAAAAAATTTCAACTTCTTTCAATTTTACCCCCGTGGGATATATATTCTACCCACACACATTTGGAACTCTCCTGGGGTATCCTCACACATATTATTCCCTCATTTAGTGGATATTTTCACAAAAAAGTGAAATTTTCAAAAATTCAGAAAATTGCCTGAAAACGACGAAATACCAAGGACTCATTGGGCGAATCGCTCTGGAACTGAAATCGGAAGGCTCACTGACATTTCCCCTATCTGAAAGTCTGATAAACGCCGGAAAAATGACTAAATCGAAAAAAAAAATGTTTCAACTTTTTTCAGTTTTATCCCCGTGGGATATATATTCTACCCACACACATTTGGAACTCTCCTGGGGTACCCTCACACATATTATTCCCTCATTTAGTGGATATTTTCACAAATAAGTGAAATTTTCAAAAATTCTGAAAATTGGCTGAAAACGACTAAATATGAAGGACTCATTGGGCGAATCGCTCTGGAACTGAAATCGGAACGCTCACTGACATTTCCCCTATCTGAAAGTCTGATAAATGCCGAAAAAATGACTTAAGTCCAAAAAAAAATTTTTTTCAACTTTTTTCAATTTTACCCCCATGGTATATATATTCTACCCACACACATTTGGAACTCTCCTGGGGTACCCTCACACATATTATTCCCTCATTTAGTGGATATTTTCACAAAAAAGTGAAATTTTCAAAAATTCTGAAAATTGGCTGAAAATGACTAAATATCAAGGACTCATTGGGCGAATCGCTCTGGAACTGAAATCGGAACGCTCACTGACATTTCCACTATCTGAAAGTCTGATAAATGCCGGAAAAATGAATAATTCCAAAAAAAAAATGTTTTCAACTTTTTTCAATATTACCCCCATGGTATATATATTCTACCCACACAGATTTGGAACTCTCCTGGGGTACCCTCATACATATTATTCCCTCATTTACTGGATATTTTCACAAAAAAGTGAAATTTTCAAAAATCCAGAAAATTGGCTGAAAACGACTAAATATCAAGGACTCATTGGGCGAATCGCTCTGGAACTGAAATCGGAACGCTCACTGACATTTCCCCTATCTGAAAGACTGATAAACGGCGGAAAAATGACTTAAGTGCAAAAAAAATTTTTTTCAACTTTTTTCAATTTTACCCCCGTGGTATATATATTCTACTCACACACATTTGGAACTCTCCTGGGGTACCCTCACACACATTATTCCCTCATTTAGTGGATATTTTCACAAAAAAGTGACATTTTCAAAAATTCTGAAAATTGGCTGAAAACGACTAAATACCAAGGACTCATTGGGCGAATCGCTCTGGAACTGAAACCGGAACGCTCATTGACATTTCCCCTATCTGAAAGTCTGATAAACGCCGGAAAAATGACTAAATCCCCCAAAAAAATTCTTTCAACTTTTTTCAATTTTACCCCCGTGGGATATATATTCTACCCACACACATTTGGAACTCTCCTGGGGTACCCTCACACATATTATTCCCTCATTTAGTGGATATTTTCACAAAAAAGTGAAATTTTCAAAAATCCAGAAAATTGGCTGAAAACGACTAAATATCAAGGACTCATTGGGCGAATCGCTCTGGAACTGAAATCGGAAGGCTCACTGACATTTCCCCTATCTGAAAGACTGATAAACGGCGGAAAAATGACTAAGTACAAAAAAAATTTTTTTTAAACTTTTTTCAATTTTAACCCTGTGGGATATATATTCTACCCACACACATTTGGAACTCTCCTGGGGTACCCTCACACATATTATTCCCTCATTTAGTGGATATTTTCACAAAAAAGTGAATTTTCAAAAATCCAGAAAATTGGCTGAAAACGACTAAATATCAAGGACTCATTGGGCGAATCGCTCTGGAACTGAAATCGGAACGCTCACTGACATTTCCCCTATCTGAAAGTCTGATAAATGCCGGAAAAATGACTAAATCCAAAAAAAAATGTTTTCAACTTTTTTCAATTTTACCCCCGTGGGATATATATTCTACCCACACACATTTGGAACTCTCCTGGGTTACCCTCACACATATTATTCCCTCAATTAGTGGATATTTTCACAAAAAAGTGAAATTTTCAAAAATCCAGAAAATTGTCTGAAAACGACTAAATATCAAGGACTCATTGGGCGAATCGCTCTGGAACTGAAATCGGAACGCTCACTGACAATTCCCCCATCTGAAAGTCTGATAAACGCCGGAAAAATGACTAAGTCCAAAAAAAAAAATTTTCAATTTTTTCAATTTTACCCCCGTGGGATATATATTCTACCCACACACATTTGGAACTCTCCTGGGGTATCCTCACACATATTATTCCCTCATTTAGTGGATATTTTCACAAAAAAAGTGAAATTTTCAAAAATTCAGAAAATTGCCTGAAAACGACGAAATACCAAGGACTCATTGGGCGAATCGCTCTGGAACTGAAATCGGAACGCTCACTGACATTTCCCCTATATGAAAGTCTGATAAACGCCGAAAAAATGACTTAAGTCCAAAAAAAAATTTTTTTCAACTTTTTTCAATTTTACCCCCGTGGTATATATATTCTACCCACACACATTTGGATCTCTCCTGGGGTACCCTCACACATATTATTCCCTCATTTAGTGGATATTTTCACAAAAAAGTGAAATTTTCAAAAATCCAGAAAATTGGCTGAAAACGACTAAATATCAAGGACTCATTGGGCGAATCGCTCTGGAACTGAAATCGGAACGCTCACTGACATTTCCCCTATCTGAAAGTCTGATGAATGCCGGAAAAATTACTAAATCCAGAAAAAAAAAATTTTCAACTTCTTTCAATTTTACCCCCGTGAGATATATATTCTACCCACACACATTTGGAACTCTCCTGGGTACCCTCACACATATTATTCCCTCATTTAGTGGATATTTTCACAAAAAAGTGAAATTTTAAAAAATTCAGAAAATTGCCTGAAAATAACGAAATATCAAGGACTCATTGGACGAATCGCTCTGGAACTGAAATCGGAACGCTCACTGATATTTCCCCTATTTGAAAGTCTGATAAACGCCGGAAAAATGACTAAATCCCAAAAAAAAAAGCTTCAACTTTTTTCCATTTTATCCCCGTTTGATATATATTCTACCCACACACATTTGGTACTCTCCTGCGGTACCCTCACACATATTATTCCCTCATTTAGTGGATATTTTCACAAAAAGTGAAATTTTCAAAAATCCAGAAAATTGAATGAAAACGACTAAATATCAAGGACTCATTGGGCGAACCGCTCTGGAACTGAAACCGGATCGCTCACTGACATTTCCCCTATCTGAAAGTCTGATAAACACCGGAAAAATGACTAAATCCCCCAAAAAAATGTTTTCAACTTTTTTCAATTTTACCCCGTGGGATATATATTCTACCCACACACATTTGGAACTCTCCTGGGGTACCCTCAAACATATTATTCCCTCATTTAGTGGATATTTTCACAAAAAAGTGACATTTTCAAAAATTCTGAAAATTGGCTGAAAACGATTAAATACCAAGGACTCATTGGGTGAATCGCTCTGGAACTGAAATCGGAATGCTCACTGACATTTCCCCTATCTGAAAGTCTGATAAACGCCGGAAAAATTACTAAATCCCCCAAAAAAATGTTTTCAACTTTTTTCAATTTTACCCCGTGGGATATATATTCTACCCACACACATTTGGAACTCTCCTGGGGTACCCTCACACATATTATTCCCTCATTTAGTGGATATTTTCACAAAAAAGTGAAATTTTAAAAAAATCAGAAAATTGCCTGAAAATAACGAAATATCAAGGACTCATTGGGCGAATCGCTCTGGAACTGAAATCGGAATGCTTACTGACATTTCCGCTATTTGAAAGTCTGATAAACGCCGGAAAAATGACTAAATCCAAAAAAAAAATGTTTCAACTTTTTTCAATTTTATCCCCGTTTGATATATATTCTACCCACACACATTTGGAACTCTCCTGGGGTACCCTCACACATATTATTCCCTCATTTAGTGGATATTTTCACAAAAAAGTGAAATTTTAAAAAAATCAGAAAATTGCCTGAAAATAACGAAATATCAAGGACTCATTGGGCGAATCGCTCTGGAACTGAAATCGGAATGCTTACTGACATTTCCCCTATGTGAAAGTCTGATAAACGCCGGGAAAAGACTAAGTCCAAAAAAAAATTTTTTAATAATTTTTTCAATTTTACCCCCGTGGGATATATATTCTACCCACACACATTTGGAACTCTCCTAGAGTACCCTCACACATATTATTCCCTCATTTAGTGGATATTTTCACAAAAAAGTGAAATTTTCAAAAATCCAGAAAATTGGCTGAAAACGATTAAATATCAAGGACTCATTGGGCAAATCGCTCTGGAATTGAAATCGGAATGCTCACTGACAATTCCCCTATCTGAAAGTCTGATAAACGCCGGAAAAATAACTAAGTCCAAAAAAAAAAATTTTCAACTTTTTTCAATTTTACCCCCGTGGGATATATATTCTACCCACATACATTTGGAACTCTCCTGGGGTACCCTCACACATATTA
This sequence comes from Phyllobates terribilis, assembly GCF_046119375.1. Taxonomy (NCBI): domain Eukaryota; kingdom Metazoa; phylum Chordata; class Amphibia; order Anura; family Dendrobatidae; genus Phyllobates; species Phyllobates terribilis. The sequence continues at coordinate 9,164,858 of NW_027362781.1, read as the reverse complement.
TTCCCTCATTTAGTGGATATTTTCACAAAAAAAGTGACATTTTCAAAAATTCTGAAAATTGGCTGAAAACGACTAAATACCAAGGACTCATTGGGCGAATCGCTCTGGAACTGAAACCGGAACGTTCACTGACATTTCCCCTATCTGAAAGTCTGATAAACGCCGGAAAAATGACTAAATCCAAAAAAAAAATTCTTTAAACTTTTTTCAATTTTACCCCCGTGGGTTATATGTTCTACCCACACACATTTGGAACTCTCCTGGGGTACCCTCACACATATTATTCCCTCATTTAGTGGATATTTTCACAAAAAAGTGAAATTTTCAAAAATTCTGAAAATTGGCTGAAAATGACTAAATATCAAGGACTCATTGGGCGAATCGCTCTGGAACTGAAATCGGAACGCTCACTGACATTTCCCCTATCTGAAAGTCTGATAAATGCCGGAAAAATGACTAAATCCAAAAAAAAATGTTTTCAACTTTTTTCAATTTTACCTCCGTGGGATATATAATCTACCCACACACATTTGGAACTCTCCTGGGGTACCCTCATACATATTATTCCCTCATTTACTGGATATTTTCACAAAAAAGTGAAATTTTCAAAAATCCCGAAAATTGGCTGAAAACGACTAAATATCAAGGACTCATTGGGCGAATCGCTCTGGAACTGAAATCGGAACGCTCACTGACATTTCCCCTATCTGAAAGTCTGATAAACGCCGGAAAAATGACTTAAGTGCAAAAAAAAATTTTTTTCAACTTTTTTCAATTTTACCCCCGTGGTATATATATTCTACTCACACACATTTGGAACTCTCCTGGGGTACCCTCACACACATTATTCCCTCATTTAGTGGATATTTTCACAAAAAAGTGACATTTTCAAAAATACTGAAAATTGGCTGAAAACGACTAAATACCAAGGACTCATTGGGCGAATCGCTCTGGAACTGAAACCGGAACGCTCACTGACATTTCCCCTATCTGAAAGTCTGATAAACGCCGGAAAAATGACTAAATCCCCCAAAAAAATGTTTTCAACTTTCTTCAATTTTACCCCCGTGGGATATATATTCAACCCACACACATTTGGAACTCTCCTGGGGTACCCTCACACATATTATTCCCTCATTTAGTGGATATTTTCACAAAAAAGTGAAATTTTCAAAAATCCAGAAAATTGGCTGAAAACGACTAAATATCAAGGACTCATTGGGCGAATCGCTCTGGAACTGAAATCGGAAGGCTCACTGACATTTCCCCTATCTGAAAGTCTGATAAATGCCGGAAAAATTACTAAATCCAGAAAAAAAAAAATTTCAACTTCTTTCAATTTTACCCCCGTGGGATATATATTCTACCCACACACATTTGGAACTCTCCTGGGGTATCCTCACACATATTATTCCCTCATTTAGTGGATATTTTCACAAAAAAGTGAAATTTTCAAAAATTCAGAAAATTGCCTGAAAACGACGAAATACCAAGGACTCATTGGGCGAATCGCTCTGGAACTGAAATCGGAAGGCTCACTGACATTTCCCCTATCTGAAAGTCTGATAAACGCCGGAAAAATGACTAAATCGAAAAAAAAAATGTTTCAACTTTTTTCAGTTTTATCCCCGTGGGATATATATTCTACCCACACACATTTGGAACTCTCCTGGGGTACCCTCACACATATTATTCCCTCATTTAGTGGATATTTTCACAAATAAGTGAAATTTTCAAAAATTCTGAAAATTGGCTGAAAACGACTAAATATGAAGGACTCATTGGGCGAATCGCTCTGGAACTGAAATCGGAACGCTCACTGACATTTCCCCTATCTGAAAGTCTGATAAATGCCGAAAAAATGACTTAAGTCCAAAAAAAAATTTTTTTCAACTTTTTTCAATTTTACCCCCATGGTATATATATTCTACCCACACAGATTTGGAACTCTCCTGGGGTACCCTCACACACATTATTCCCTCATTTAGTGGATATTTTCACAAAAAAGTGACATTTTCAAAAATTCTGAAAATTGGCTGAAAACGACTAAATACCAAGGACTCATTGGGCGAATCGCTCTGGAACTGAAACCGGAACGCTCATTGACATTTCCCCTATCTGAAAGTCTGATAAACGCCGGAAAAATGACTAAATCCCCCCAAAAAATTCTTTCAACTTTTTTCAATTTTACCCCCGTGGGATATATATTCTACCCACACACATTTGGAACTCTCCTGGGGTACCCTCACACATATTATTCCCTCATTTAGTGGATATTTTCACAAAAAAGTGAAATTTTCAAAAATCCAGAAAATTGGCTGAAAACGACTAAATATCAAGGACTCATTGGGCGAATCGCTCTGGAACTGAAATCGGAAGGCTCACTGACATTTCCCCTGTCTGAAAGTCTGATAAATGCCGGAAAAATTACTAAATCCAGAAAAAAAAAAATTTCAACTTCTTTCAATTTTACCCCCGTGGGATATATATTCTACCCACACACATTTGGAACTCTCCTGGGGTATCCTCACACATATTATTCCCTCATTTAGTGGATATTTTCACAAAAAAGTGAAATTTTCAAAAATTCAGAAAATTGCCTGAAAACGACGAAATACCAACGACTCATTGGGCGAATCGCTCTGGAACTGAAATCGGAACGCTCACTGACAATTCCCCCATCTGAAAGTCTGATAAACGCCGGAAAAATGACTAAGTCCAAAAAAAAAAATTTTCAACTTTTTTCAATTTTACCCCCGTGGGATATATATTCTACCCACACACATTTGGAACTCTCCTGGGGTACCCTCACACATATTATTCCCTCATTTAGTGGATATTTTCACAAAAAAGTGAAATTTTCAAAAATCCAGAAAATTGGCTGAAAACGACTAAATATCAAGGACTCATTGGGCGAATCGCTGTGGAACTGAAATCGGAACGCTCACTGACATTTCCCGTATCTGAAAGTCTGATGAATGCCGGAAAAATTACTAAATCCAGAAAAAAAAAATTTTCAACTTCTTTCAATTTTACCACCGTGAGATATATATTCTACCCACACACATTTGGAACTCTCCTGGGTACCCTCACACATATTATTCCCTCTTTTAGTGGATATTTTCACAAAAAAGTGAAATTTTAAAAAATTCAGAAAATTGCCTGAAAATAACGAAATATCAAGGACTCATTGGACGAATCGCTCTGGAACTGAAATCGGAACGCTCACTGACATTTCCCCTATTTGAAAGTCTGATAAACGCCGGAAAAATGACTAAATCCAAAAAAAAAAAGCTTCAACTTTTTTCCATTTTATCCCCGTTTGATATATATTCTACCCACACACATTTGGTACTCTCCTGGGGTACCCTCACACATATTATTCCCTCATTTAGTGGATATTTTCACAAAAAGTGAAATTTTCAAAAATCCAGAAAATTGGATGAAAACGACTAAATATCAAGGACTCATTGGGTGAAACGCTCTGGAACTGAAATCGGAACGCTCACTGACATTTCCCCTATCTGAAAGTCTGATAAATGCCGGAAAAATAACTAAATACCCCAAAAAAAATTTTTCAACTTTTTTCAATTTTACCCCGTGGGATATATATTCTACCCACACACATTTGGAACTCTCCTGGGGTACCCTCACACATATTATTCCCTCATTAGTGGAAATTTTCACAAAAAAGTGAAATTTTCAAAAATCCAGAAAATTGGCTGAAAACGACTAAATATCAAGGACTCATTGGGCAAATCGCTCTGGAACTGAAATCGGAACACTCACTGACATTTCCCCTATGTGAAAGTCTGATAAACGCCGGAAAAAGACTAAGTCCAAAAAAAAATTTTTTAATAATTTTTTCAATTTTACCCCCGTGGGATATATATTCTACCCACACACATTTGGAACTTTCCTGGGGTACCCTCACACATATTATTCCCTCATTTAGTGGATATTTTCACAAAAAAGTGAAATTTTCAAAAATCCAGAAAATTGGCTGAAAATGACTAAATATCAAGGACTCATTGGGCGAATCGCTCTGGAACTGAAATCGAAATGCTCACTGACATTTCCCCTATCTGAAAGTCTGATAAACGCCGGAAAAATGACTAAATCCCCCCCAAAAAATGTTTCAACTTTTTTTAATTTTACCCCCGTGGGATATATATTCTACACATACACATTTGGAACTCTCCTGGGGTACCCTCACACATATTATTCCCTCATTTAGTGGATATTTTCACAAAAAAGTGAAATTTTCAAAAATCCAGAAAATTGGCTGAAAACGACTAAATATCAAGGACTCATTGGGCGAATCGCTCTGGAACTGAAATCGGAACGCTCACTGTCATTTCCCCTATCTGAAAGTCTGATAAACGCCGGAAAAATGACTAAATCCCCAAAAAAAATTTTTTCAACTTTTTTCAATTTTACCCCGTGGGATATATCTTCTACCCACACACATTTGGAACTCTCCTGGGGTACCCTCACACATATTATTCCCTCATTTAGTGGAAATTTTCACAAAAAAGTGAAATTTTCAAAAATTCTGAAAATTGCCTGAGAACGACGAAATATCAAGGACCCATCCGGCGAATCGCTCTGAAACTGAAATCGGAACGCTCACTGACATTTCCCCTATCTGAAAGTCTGATAAACGCCGGAAAAATGACTAAATGCCCCACCAAATTTTTTTTTAAACTTTTTTCAATTTTACCACCGTGGTATATATGTTCTACCCACACACATTTGGAACTCTCCTGGGGTACACTCACACATATTATTCCCTCATTTAGTGGATATTTTCACAAAAAAGTGAAATTTTCAAAAATCCAGAAAATTGGCTGAAAATGACTAAATATCAAGGACTTATTGGGCAAATCGCTCTGGAACTGAAATCGGAATGCTCACTGACATTTCCCCTATTTGAAAGTCTGATAAACGCCGAAAAAATGACTAAATCCCCCAAAAATTTTTTTCAACTTTTTTCAATTTTACCCCCGTGGGATATATATTCTACCCACACACATTTGGAACTCTCCTGGGGAACCCTCACACATATTATTCCCTCATTTAGTGGATATTTTCACTAAAAAGTGAAATTTTCAAAAATTCAGAAAATTGCATGAAAACGACTAAATATCAAGGACTCATTGGGCGAATCGCTCTGGAACTGAAATCGGAACGATCACTGACATTTCCCCTATCTGAAAGTCTGATAAACACCGGAAAAATGACTACGTCCCAAAAAAATTTTTTTCAACTTTTTTTAATTTTTCCCCCCGTGGGATATATATTCTACCCACACACATTTTGAATTCTCCTGTGGTACCCTCACACATATTATTCCCTCATTTAGTGGATATTTTCACAAAAAAGTGAAATTTTCAAAAATCCAGAAAATTGGCGGAAAACGACTAAATATCAAGGACTCATTGGGCGAATCGCTCTGGAACTGAAATCGGAATGCTCACTGACATTTCCCCTAACTGAAAGTCTGATAAACGCCGGAAAAAATACTAAATCCCCCAAAAAAAATTTCTCAACTTTTTTCAATTTTACCCCGTGGGATATATATTCTACACACACACATTTGGAACTCTCCTGGGGTACCCTCACACATATTATTCCCTCATTTAGTGGATATTTTCACAAAAAAGTGAAATTTTCAAAAATTCAGAAAATTGGCTGAAAATAACGAAATATCATGGACTCATTGGGCAAATTGCTCTGGAACTGAAATCGGAATGCTCACTGACATTTCCCCTATCTGAAAGTCTGATAAACGGCAAAAAAATGACTTAAGTCCAAAAAAAATTTTTTTTAACTTTTTTCAATTTTACCCCCGTGGTATATATATTCTACCCACACACATTTGGAACTCTCCGGAGATACCCTCACACATATTATTCCCTCATTTAGTGGATATTTTCACAAAAAAGTGAAATTTTCAAAAATCCAGAAAATTGTCTGAAAACGACGAAATATCAAGGACTCATTGGGCGAATCGCTCTGGAACTGAAATCGAAATGCTCACTGACATTTCCCCTATCTGAAAGTCTGATAAACGCTGGAAAAATGACTAAATCCCCCAAAAAAAATTTTTCAACTTTTTTCAATTTTACCCCCGTGGGATATATATTCTACCCACACACATTTGGAACTCTCCTGGGGTACCCTCACACATATTATTCCCTCATTTAGTGGATATTTTCACAAAAAAGTGAAATTTTCAAAAATCCAGAAAATTGGCTGAAAACGACTAAATATCAAGGACTCATTGGGCGAATCGCTGTGGAACTGAAATCGGAACGCTCACTGACATTTCCCGTATCTGAAAGTCTGATGAATGCCGGAAAAATTACTAAATCCAGAAAAAAAAAATTTTCAACTTCTTTCAATTTTACCACCGTGAGATATATATTCTACCCACACACATTTGGAACTCTCCTGGGTACCCTCACACATATTATTCCCTCTTTTAGTGGATATTTTCACAAAAAAGTGAAATTTTAAAAAATTCAGAAAATTGCCTGAAAATAACGAAATATCAAGGACTCATTGGACGAATCGCTCTGGAACTGAAATCGGAACGCTCACTGACATTTCCCCTATTTGAAAGTCTGATAAACGCCGGAAAAATGACTAAATCCAAAAAAAAAAAGCTTCAACTTTTTTCCATTTTATCCCCGTTTGATATATATTCTACCCACACACATTTGGTACTCTCCTGGGGTACCCTCACACATATTATTCCCTCATTTAGTGGATATTTTCACAAAAAGTGAAATTTTCAAAAATCCAGAAAATTGGATGAAAACGACTAAATATCAAGGACTCATTGGGTGAAACGCTCTGGAACTGAAATCGGAACGCTCACTGACATTTCCCCTATCTGAAAGTCTGATAAATGCCGGAAAAATAACTAAATACCCCAAAAAAAATTTTTCAACTTTTTTCAATTTTACCCCGTGGGATATATATTCTACCCACACACATTTGGAACTCTCCTGGGGTACCCTCACACATATTATTCCCTCATTAGTGGAAATTTTCACAAAAAAGTGAAATTTTCAAAAATCCAGAAAATTGGCTGAAAACGACTAAATATCAAGGACTCATTGGGCAAATCGCTCTGGAACTGAAATCGGAACACTCACTGACATTTCCCCTATGTGAAAGTCTGATAAACGCCGGAAAAAGACTAAGTCCAAAAAAAAATTTTTTAATAATTTTTTCAATTTTACCCCCGTGGGATATATATTCTACCCACACACATTTGGAACTTTCCTGGGGTACCCTCACACATATTATTCCCTCATTTAGTGGATATTTTCACAAAAAAGTGAAATTTTCAAAAATCCAGAAAATTGGCTGAAAATGACTAAATATCAAGGACTCATTGGGCGAATCGCTCTGGAACTGAAATCGAAATGCTCACTGACATTTCCCCTATCTGAAAGTCTGATAAACGCCGGAAAAATGACTAAATCCCCCCCAAAAAATGTTTCAACTTTTTTTAATTTTACCCCCGTGGGATATATATTCTACACATACACATTTGGAACTCTCCTGGGGTACCCTCACACATATTATTCCCTCATTTAGTGGATATTTTCACAAAAAAGTGAAATTTTCAAAAATCCAGAAAATTGGCTGAAAACGACTAAATATCAAGGACTCATTGGGCGAATCGCTCTGGAACTGAAATCGGAACGCTCACTGTCATTTCCCCTATCTGAAAGTCTGATAAACGCCGGAAAAATGACTAAATCCCCAAAAAAAATTTTTTCAACTTTTTTCAATTTTACCCCGTGGGATATATCTTCTACCCACACACATTTGGAACTCTCCTGGGGTACCCTCACACATATTATTCCCTCATTTAGTGGAAATTTTCACAAAAAAGTGAAATTTTCAAAAATTCTGAAAATTGCCTGAGAACGACGAAATATCAAGGACCCATCCGGCGAATCGCTCTGAAACTGAAATCGGAACGCTCACTGACATTTCCCCTATCTGAAAGTCTGATAAACGCCGGAAAAATGACTAAATGCCCCACCAAATTTTTTTTTAAACTTTTTTCAATTTTACCACCGTGGTATATATGTTCTACCCACACACATTTGGAACTCTCCTGGGGTACACTCACACATATTATTCCCTCATTTAGTGGATATTTTCACAAAAAAGTGAAATTTTCAAAAATCCAGAAAATTGGCTGAAAATGACTAAATATCAAGGACTTATTGGGCAAATCGCTCTGGAACTGAAATCGGAATGCTCACTGACATTTCCCCTATTTGAAAGTCTGATAAACGCCGAAAAAATGACTAAATCCCCCAAAAATTTTTTTCAACTTTTTTCAATTTTACCCCCGTGGGATATATATTCTACCCACACACATTTGGAACTCTCCTGGGGAACCCTCACACATATTATTCCCTCATTTAGTGGATATTTTCACTAAAAAGTGAAATTTTCAAAAATTCAGAAAATTGCATGAAAACGACTAAATATCAAGGACTCATTGGGCGAATCGCTCTGGAACTGAAATCGGAACGATCACTGACATTTCCCCTATCTGAAAGTCTGATAAACACCGGAAAAATGACTACGTCCCAAAAAAATTTTTTTCAACTTTTTTTAATTTTTCCCCCCGTGGGATATATATTCTACCCACACACATTTTGAATTCTCCTGTGGTACCCTCACACATATTATTCCCTCATTTAGTGGATATTTTCACAAAAAAGTGAAATTTTCAAAAATCCAGAAAATTGGCGGAAAACGACTAAATATCAAGGACTCATTGGGCGAATCGCTCTGGAACTGAAATCGGAATGCTCACTGACATTTCCCCTAACTGAAAGTCTGATAAACGCCGGAAAAAATACTAAATCCCCCAAAAAAAATTTCTCAACTTTTTTCAATTTTACCCCGTGGGATATATATTCTACACACACACATTTGGAACTCTCCTGGGGTACCCTCACACATATTATTCCCTCATTTAGTGGATATTTTCACAAAAAAGTGAAATTTTCAAAAATTCAGAAAATTGGCTGAAAATAACGAAATATCATGGACTCATTGGGCAAATTGCTCTGGAACTGAAATCGGAATGCTCACTGACATTTCCCCTATCTGAAAGTCTGATAAACGGCAAAAAAATGACTTAAGTCCAAAAAAAATTTTTTTTAACTTTTTTCAATTTTACCCCCGTGGTATATATATTCTACCCACACACATTTGGAACTCTCCGGAGATACCCTCACACATATTATTCCCTCATTTAGTGGATATTTTCACAAAAAAGTGAAATTTTCAAAAATCCAGAAAATTGTCTGAAAACGACGAAATATCAAGGACTCATTGGGCGAATCGCTCTGGAACTGAAATCGAAATGCTCACTGACATTTCCCCTATCTGAAAGTCTGATAAACGCTGGAAAAATGACTAAATCCCCCAAAAAAAATTTTTCAACTTTTTTCAATTTTACCCCGTGGGATATATATTCTACCCACACACATTTGGAACTCTCCTGGGATACCCGCACACATATTATTCCCTCATTTAGTGTATATTTTCACAAATAAGTGAAATTTTCAAAAATTCTGAAAATTGGCTGAAAACGACAAAATATCAAGGACTCATTGGGCGAATCGCTCTGGAACTGAAATCGGAACGCTCACTGACATTTCCCCTATCTGAAAGTCTGATAAACGCCGGAAAAATGACTACGTCCAAAAAAAAAATTTTTTCAACTTTTTTCAATTTTACCCCCGTGGGATATAAATTCTACCCACACACATTTTGAATTCTCCTGTGGTACCCTCACACATATTATTCCCTCATTTAGTGGATGTTTTCACAAATAAGTGAAATTTTCAAAAATTCAGAAAATTCGCTGAAAACGACTAAATATCAAGGAATCATTGGGCGAATCGCTCTGGAACTGAAATCGGAATGCTCACTGACATTTCCCCTATCTGAAAGTCTGATAAACGCTGAAAAAATGACTTAAGTCCAAAAAAAAATTTTTTTCAACTTTTTTCAATTTTACCCCCGTGGTATATATATTCTACCCACACACTTTGGAACTCTCCTGGGGTACCCTCACACATATTATTCCTTCATTTAGTGGATATTTTCACAAAAAAGTGACATTTTATCAAAAATTCTGAAAATTGCCAAAAATGACTAAATCCTCAAAAAAATTTTTTTTAAACTTTTTTCAATTTTACCCCGTGGGATATATATTCTACCCACACACATTTAGAACTCTCCTGGGGTACCCTCACACATATTGTTCCCTCATTTAGTGGATATTTTCACAAAAAAGTGAAATTTTCAAAAATTCAGAAAATTGGCTGAAAACGACTAAATATCAAGGACTCATTGGGCGAACCGCTCTGGAACTGAAATCGGAACATTCACTGACATTTCCCCTATCTGAAAGTCTGATAAACGCCGAAAAAGTGACTTAAGTTCAAAAAAAAATTTTTTTCAACTTTTTTCAATTTTACCCCCGTGGTATGTAAATTCTACCCACACACATTTGGAACTCTCCTGGGGCACCCTCACACATATTATTCCCTCATTTAGTGGATATTTTCACAAAAAAGTGACATTTTATCAAAAATTCTGAAAATTGCCAAAAATGACTAAATCCTCAAAAAAATTTTTTTTAAACTTTTTTCAATTTTACCCCGTGGGATATATATTCTACCCACACACATTTAGAACTCTCCTGGGGTACCCTCACACATATTGTTCCCTCATTTAGTGGATATTTTCACAAAAAAGTGAAATTTTCAAAAATTCAGAAAATTGGCTGAAAATAACAAAATATCAAGGACTCATTGGGCGAATCGCTCTGGAACTGAAATCACTCACTGACATTTCCCCTATCTGAAAGTCTGATAAATGCCGAAAAAATGACTTAAGTCCAAAAAAAAATTTTTCAACTTTTTTCAATTTTACCCCCGTGGGATACATATTCTACCCACACACATTTGGAACTCTCCTAGGGTACCCTCACACATATTATTCCCTCATTTACTGGATATTTTCACAAAAAAGTAAAATTTTGAAAAATTCAGCAAATTGCCTGAAAACGACGAAATATCAAGTACAAGGCAAATCGCTCTGGAACTGAAATCGGAATGCTCACTGACATTTCCCCTTTCTGAAAGTCTGATAAACGTCGGAAAAATGACTAAATCCCCCAAAAAAATTCTTTCAACTTTTTTCAATTTTACCCCCGTGGGATATATATTCTACCCACACACATTTTGAATTCTCCTGTGGTACCCTCACACATATTATTGCCTCATTTAGTGGATGTTTTCACAAATAAGTGAAATTTTCAAAAATTCAGAAAATTGGCTGAAAACGACTAAATATCAAGGACTCATTGGGCGAAATGCTCTGGAACTGAAATTGGAACGCTTACTGACATTTCTCCTATGTGAAAATCTGATAAACGCCGGAAAAATGACTAAATCCCAAAAAAAAAAAGTTTCAACTTTTTTCAATTTTATCCCCGTGGGATATATATTCTACCCACACACATTTGGAACTCTCCTGGGGTACCCTCACACGTATTATTCCCTCATTAAGTGGATATTTTCATAAAAAAGTGAAATTTTCAAAAATTCAGAAAATTGACTGAAAATAACGAAATATCAAGGACTCATTGGGCGAATCGCTCTGGAACTGAAATCGGAACGCTCACTGACATTTCCCCTATCTGAAAGTCTGATAAACGCCGGAAAAATGACTAAATCCAAAAAAAAAAATGTTTCAACTTTTTTCAATTTTATCCCCGTGGGATATATATTCTACCCACACACATTTGGAACTCTCCTGGGGTACCCTCACACATATTATTCCCTCATTTAGTGGATATTTTCACAAATAAGTGAAATTTTCAAAAATTCTGAAAATTGGCTGAAAACGACGAAATATCAAGGACTCATTGGGCGAATCGCTCTGGAACTGATATCGGAACGCTCACTGACATTTCCCCTATCTGAAAGTCTGATAAACGCCGAAAAAATGACTAAATCCCCCAAAAAAATTTTTTCAACTTTTTTCAATTTTACCCCGTGGGATATATATTCTACCCACACACATTTGGAACTCTCCTGGGGTACCCTCACACGTATTATTCCCTCATTAAGTGGATATTTTCACAAAAAAGTGAAATTTTCAAAAATCCAGAAAGTTGCCTGAAAATAACGAAATATCAAGGACTCATTGGGCGAATCGCTCTGGAACTGAAATCGGAACGCTCACTGACATTTCCCCTATCTGAAAGTCTGACAAACGCCGGAAAAATGACTAAATCCAAAAAAAAAAATGTTTCAACTTTTTTCAATTTTATCCCCGTGGGATATATATTCTACCCACACACATTTGGAACTCTCCTGGAGTACCCTCACACATATTATTCCCTCATTTAGTGGATATTTTCACAAAAAAGTGAAATTTTCAAAAATTCAGAAAATTGCCTGAAAATAACAAAATATCAAGGACTCATTGGGCGAATCGCTCTGGAACTGAAATCGGAACGCTCACTGACATTTCCCCTATCTGACAGTCTGATAAACGCCGGAAAAATGACTAAATCCAAAAAAAAAATGTTTCAACTTTTTTCAATTTTATCCCCGTGGGATATATATTCTACCCACACACATTTGGAACTCTCCTGGAGTACCCTCACACATATTATTCCCTCATTTAGTGGATATTTTCACAAAAAAGTGAAATTTTCAAAAATTCAGAAAATTGCCTGAAAATAACAAAATATCAAGGACTCATCGGGCGAATCGCTCTGGAACTGAAATCGGAACGCTCACTGACATTTCCCCTATCTGAAAGTCTGATAAACGCCGGAAAAATGACTAAATCCCCCAAAAAAAAGTTTCAACTTTTTTCAATTTTATCCCCGTGGGATATATATTCTACCCACACACATTTGGAACTCTCCTGGGGTACCCTCACACATATTATTCCCTCATTTAGTGGATATTTTCACAAAAAAAGTGAAATTTTCAAAAATCCAGAAAATTGCCTGAAAATAACGAAATATCAAGGACTCATTGGGCGAATCGCTCTGGAACTGAAATCGGAACGCTCACTGACATTTCCCCTATCTGAAAGTCTGATAAACGCCAGAAAAATGACTAAATCCCAAAAAAAAATGTTTCAACTTTTTTCAATTTTATCCCCGTGGGATATACAGTACAGACCAAAAGTTTGGACACACCTTCTCATTTAAAGATTTTTCTGTATTTTCATGTCTATGAAAATTGTACATTCACACTGAAGGCATCAAAACTATGAATTAACACATGTGGAATTATATATTTAACAAAAAAGTGTGAAACAACTGAAAATATGTCTTATATTCTAGGTTCTTCAAAGTAGCCACCTTTAGCTTTGATGACTGCTTTGCACACTCATGGCATTCTCTTGATGAGCTTCAAGAGGTAGTCACCGGAAATGGTTTCACTTCACAGGTGTGCCCTGTCAGGCTTAATAAGTGGGATTTCTTGCCTTATAAATGGGGTTGGGACCATCAGTTGTGTTGTGCAGAAGTCAGGTGGATACACAGCTGATAGTCCTACTGAATAGACTGTTAGAATTTGTATTATGGCAAGAAAAAAGCAGCTAAGTAAAGAAAAACGAATGACCATCATTACTTTAAGAAATGAAGGTCTGTCAGTCTGAAAAATTGGGCAAACTTTGAAAGTGTCCCCAAGTGCAGTTGCAAAAACCATCAAGCGCTACAAAGAAACTGGCTCACATGAGGACCTCCCCAGGAAAGGAAGACCGAGAGTCACCTCTGCCTCTGAGGATAAGTTTATCCAAGTCACCAGCCTCAGAAATCGCAGATTAACAGCAGCTCAGATTAGAGACCAGGTCAATGCCACACAGAGTTCTAGCAGCAGACACATCTCTACAACAACTGTTAAGAGGAGACTTTGTGCAGCAGGCCTTCATGGTAAAATAGCTGCTAGGAAACCACTGCTAAGGACAGGCAACAAGCAGAAGAGACTTGTTTGGGCTAAAGAACACAAGGAATGGACATTAGACCAGTGGAAATCTGTGCTTTTGTCTGATGAGTCCAAATTTGAGATCTTTGGTTCCAACCACCGCGTCTTTGTGCGACGCAGAAAAGGTGAACGGATGAACTCTACATGCCTGGTTACCACCGTGAAGCATGGAGGAGGAGGTGTGATAGTGTGGGGGTGCTTTGCTGGTGACACTGTTGGGGATTTATTCAAAATTGAAGACATACTGAACCAGCATGGCTACCACAGCATCTTGCAGCGGCATGCTATTCCATCCGGATTGCGTTTAGTTGGACCATCATTTATTTTTCAACAGGACAATGACCCCAAACACACCTCTAGGCTGTGTAAGGGCTATTTGACCAAGAAGGAGAGTGATGGGGTGCTACGCCAGATGACCTGGCCTCCACCGTCACCAGACCTGAACCCAATCGAGATGGTTTTGGGTGAGCAGGACCGCAGAGTGAAGGCAAAAGGGCCAACAAGTGCTAAGCATCTCTGGGAACTCCTTCAAGATTGTTGGAAGACCATTTCCGGTGACTACCTCTTGAAGCTCATCAACAGAATGCCAAGAGTGTGCAAAGCAGTCATCAAACCAAAAGGTGGCTACTTTGAAGAACCTAGAATATAAGACATATTTTCAGTTGTTTCACACTTTTTTGTTAAGTATATAATTCCACATGTGTTAATTCATCGTTTTGATGCCTTCAGCATGAATGTACAATTTTCATAGTCAAGAAAATACAGAAAAATCTTTAAATGAGAAGGTGTGTCCAAACTTTTGGTCTGTACTGTATATTCTACCCACACACATTTGGAACTCTCCTGGGGTACCCTCACACATATTATTCCCTCATTTAGTAGATATTTTCACAAAAAAGTGAAATTTTCAAAAATTCAGAAAATTGGCTGAAAATAACGAAATATCAAGGACTCATTGGGCGAATCGCTCTGGAACTGAAATCGGAACGCTCACTGACATTTCCCCTATCTGAAAGTCTGATAAACGCCGGAAAAATGACTAAATCCCAAAAAAAAATGTTTCAACTTTTTTCAATTTTATCCCCGTGGGATATATATTCTACCCACACACATTTGGAACTCTCCTGGGGTACCCTCACACATATTATTCACTCATTTAGTGGATATTTTCACAAATTAGTGAAATTTTCAAAAATCCAGAAAATTGGCTGAAAACGACTAAATATCAAGGACTCATTGGGCGAATCGCTCTGGAACTGAAATCGAAAAGCTCACTGACATTTCCCCTATGTGAAAGTCTGATAAACGCCGGAGAAATGACTAAGTCCAAAAAAAAAAATTTTTCAACTTTTATCAATTTTACCCCCGTGGGATATATATTCTACCCACACACATTTGGAACTCTCCTGGGGTACCCTCACACATATTATTCCCTCATTTAGTGGATATTTTCACAAAAAAGTGAAATTTTCAAAAACTCTGAAAATCACCTGAGAACGACGAAATGTCAAGGACCCATCCGGCGAATCGCTCTGGAACTGAAATCGGAACGCTCACTGACATTTCCCCTATCTGAAAGTCTGATAAACACCGGAAAAATGACTAAATCCAAAAAAAAAAATGTTTCAACTTTTTTCAATTTTATCCCCGTGGGATATAGATTCTACCCACACACATTTGGAACTCTCCTGGGGTACCCTCACACATATTATTCCCTCATTTAGTAGATATTTTCACAAAAAAGTGACATTTTCAAAAATTCAGAAAATTGGCTGAAAATAACGAAATATCAAGGACTCATTGGGCGAATCGCTCTAGAACTGAAATCGGAATGCTCACTGACATTTCCCCTATCTGAAAGTCTGATAAACGCCGGAAAAATGACTAAATCCCCAAAAAAAAATGTTTCAACTTTTTTCAATTTTATCCCCGTGGGATATACAGTACAGACCAAAAGTTTGGACACACCTTCTCATTTAAAGATTTTTCTGTATTTTCATGTCTATGAAAATTGTACATTCACACTGAAGGCATCAAAACTATGAATTAACACATGTGGAATTATATATTTAACAAAAAAGTGTGAAACAACTGAAAATATGTCTTATATTCTAGGTTCTTCAAAGTAGCCACCTTTAGCTTTGATGACTGCTTTGCACACTCATGGCATTCTCTTGATGAGCTTCAAGAGGTAGTCACCGGAAATGGTTTCACTTCACAGGTGTGCCCTGTCAGGCTTAATAAGTGGGATTTCTTGCCTTATAAATGGGGTTGGGACCATCAGTTGTGTTGTGCAGAAGTCAGGTGGATACACAGCTGATAGTCCTACTGAATAGACTGTTAGAATTTGTATTATGGCAAGAAAAAAGCAGCTAAGTAAAGAAAAACGAATGGCCATCATTACTTTAAGAAATGAAGGTCTGTCAGTCTGAAAAATTGGGCAAACTTTGAAAGTGTCCCCAAGTGCAGTTGCAAAAACCATCAAGCGCTACAAAGAAACTGGCTCACATGAGGACCTCCCCAGGAAAGGAAGACCAAGAGTCACCTCTGCCTCTGAGGATAAGTTTATCCAAGTCACCAGCCTCAGAAATCGCAGATTAACAGCAGCTCAGATTAGAGACCAGGTCAATGCCACACAGAGTTCTAGCAGCAGACACATCTCTACAACAACTGTTAAGAGGAGACTTTGTGCAGCAGGCCTTCATGGTAAAATAGCTGCTAGGAAACCACTGCTAAGGACAGGCAACAAGCAGAAGAGACTTGTTTGGGCTAAAGAACACAAGGAATGGACATTAGACCAGTGGAAATCTGTGCTTTTGTCTGATGAGTCCAAATTTGAGATCTTTGGTTCCAACCACCGCGTCTTTGTGCGACGCAGAAAAGGTGAACGGATGAACTCTACATGCCTGGTTACCACCGTGAAGCATGGAGGAGGAGGTGTGATAGTGTGGGGGTGCTTTGCTGGTGGCACTGTTGGGGATTTATTCAAAATTGAAGGCATACTGAACCAGCATGGCTACCACAGCATCTTGCAGCGGCATGCTATTCCATCCGGTTTGTGTTTAGTTGGACCATCATTTATTTTTCAACAGGACAATGACCCCAAACACACCTCTAGGCTGTGTAAGGGCTATTTGACCAAGAAGGAGAGTGATGGGGTGCTACGCCAGATGACCTGGCCTCCACCGTCACCAGTCCTGAACCCAATCGAGATGGTTTTGGGTGAGCAGGACCGCAGAGTGAAGGCAAAAGGGCCAACAAGTGCTAAGCATCTCTGGGAACTCCTTCAAGATTGTTGGAAGACCATTTCCGGTGACTACCTCTTGAAGCTCATCAACAGAATGCCAAGAGTGTGCAAAGCAGTCATCAAACCAAAAGGTGGCTACTTTGAAGAACCTAGAATATAAGACATATTTTCAGTTGTTTCACACTTTTTTGTTAAGTATATAATTCCACATGTCTTAATTCATAGATTTGATGCCTTCAGCATGAATGTACAATTTTCATAGTTAAGAAAATACAGAAAAATCTTTAAATGAGAAGGTGTGTCCAAACTTTTGGTCTGTACTGTATATTCTACCCACACACATTTGGAACTCTCCTGGGGTACCCTCACACATATTATTCCCTCATTTAGTAGATATTTTCACAAAAAAGTGAAATTTTCAAAAATCCAGAAAATTGGCTGAAAACGACTAAATATCAAGGACTCATTGGGCGAATCGCTCTGGAACGGAAATCGGAATGCTCACTGACATTTCCCTTATGTGAAAGTCTGATAAACGCCGGAAAAATGACTAAGTCCAAAAAAAAAAATTTTTCAACTTTTTTCAATTTTACCCCCGTGGGATATATGTTCTACCCACACACATTTGGAACTCTCCTGGGGTACCCTCACACATATTATTCCCTCATTTAGTGGATATTTTCACAAAAAAGTTAAATTTTCAAAAAATCTGAAAATCGCCTGAGAACGACGAAATGTCAAGGACCCATCCGGCGAATCGCTCTGGAACTGAAATCGGAATGCTCACGGACATTTCCCCTATCTGAAAGTCTGATAAACGCCGGAAAAATGACTAAATCCACCAAAAAATTTTTTTCAACTTTTTTCAATTTTACCCCGTGGGATATATATTCTACCCACACACATTTGGAACTCTCCTGGGGTACCCTCATACATATTATTCCCTCATTTAGTGGATATTTTCACAAAAATGTGAAATTTTCAAAAATTCAGAAAATTGCCTGAAAATAACAAAATATCAAGGACTCATTGTGCGAATCGCTCTGGAGCTGAAATCGGAACGCTAACTAATATTTCCCCTATCTGAAAGTCTGATAAGCGCCGGAAAAATGACTAAATCCAAAAAAAAAATGTTTCAACTTTTTTCAATTTTATCCCCGTGGGATATATATTCTACCCACACACATTTGGAACTCTCCTGGGGTACCCTCACACATATTATTCCCTCATTTAGTGGATATTTTCACAAATTAGTGAAATTTTCAAAAATTCTGAAAATTGGCTGAAAACGACGAAATGTCAAGGACTCATTGAGCGAATCGCTCTGGAACTGAAATCGGAACGCTCACTGACATTTCCCCTATCTGAAAGTCTGATAAACGCCGAAAAAATGACTTTATTCTAAAAAAAAATTTTTTTAAACTTTTTTCAATTTTACCCCCGTGGTATATATATTCTACCCACACACATTTGGAAATCTCCTGGGGTACCCTCACACATATTATTCACTCATTTAGTGGATATTTTCACAAAAAAGTGAAATTTTCAAAAATCCAGAAAATTGGCTGAAAACGACTAAATATCAAGGACTCATTGGTCGAATCGCTCTGGAACTGAAATCGAAAAGCTCAATGACATTTCCCCTATGTGAAAGTCTGATAAACGCCGGAGAAATGACTAAGTCCAAAAAAAAAAATTTTTCAACTTTTATCAATTTTACCCCCGTGGGATATATATTCTACCCACACACATTTGGAACTTTCCTGGGGTACCCTCACACATATTATTCCCTCATTTAGTGGATATTTTCACAAAAAAGTGAAATTTTCAAAAACTCTGAAAATCACCTGAGAACGACGAAATGTCAAGGACCCATCCGGCGAATCGCTCTGGAACTGAAATCGGAACGCTCACTAACATTTCCCCTATCTGAAAGTCTGATAAACACCGGAAAAATGACTAAATCCCAAAAAAATAATGTTTCAACTTTTTTCAATTTTATCCCCGTGGGATATATATTCTACCCACACACATTTGGAACTCTCCTGGGGTACCCTCACACATATTATTCCCTCATTTAGTAGATATTTTCACAAAAAAGTGAAATTTTCAAAAATTCAGAAAATTGGCTGAAAATAACGAAATATCAAGGACTCATTGGGCGAATCGCTCTGGAACTGAAATCGGAACGCTCACTGACATTTCCCCTATCTGAAAGTCTGATAAACGCCAGAAAAATGACTAAATCCAAAAAAAAAATGTTTAAACTTTTTTCAATTTTATCCCCGTGGGATATATATTCTACCCACACACATTTGGAACTCTCCTGGGGTACCCTCACACATATTATTCCCTCATTTAGTAGATATTTTCACAAAAAAGTGAAATTTTCAAAAATTCAGAAAATTGGCTGAAAACAACGAAATATCAAGGACTCATTGGGCGAATCGCTCTGGAACTGAAAACGGAATGCTCACTGACATTTCCCCTATCTGAAAGTCTGATAAACGCCAGAAAAATGACTAAATCCAAAAAAAAAAATGTTTCAACTTTTTTCAATTTTATCCCCGTGGGATACATATTCTACCCACACACATTTGGAACTCTCCTGGGGTACCCTCACACATATTATTCCCTCATTTAGTGGATATTTTCACAAAAAAGTGAAATTTTCAAAAATCCAGAAAATTGGCTGAAAACGACTAAATATCAAGGACTCATTGGGCGAATCGCTCTGGAACTGAAATCGGAATGCTCACTGACATTTCCCTTATGTGAAAGTCTGATAAACGCCGGAAAAATGACTAAATCCACCAAAAAATTTTTTTCAACTTTTTTCAATTTTACCCCGTGGGATATATATTCTACCCACACACATTTGGAACTCTCCTGGGGTACCCTCACACATATTATTCCCTCATTTAGTGGATATTTTCACAAAAATGTGAAATTTTCAAAAATTCAGAAAATTGCCTAAAAATAACAAAATATCAAGGACTCATTGGGCGAATCACTCTGGAACTGAAATGGGAACACTCACTAATATTTTCCCTATCTGAAAGTCTGATAAACGCCGGAAAAATGACTAAGTCCAAAAAAAAATTTTTTTCAACTTTTTTCAATTTTACCCCCTTGGTATATATATTCTACCCACACACATTTGGAACTCTCCTGGGGTACCCTCACACATATTATTCACTCATTTAGTGGATATTTTCACAAAAAAGTGAAATTTTCAAAAATCCAGAAAATTGGCTGAAAACGACAATATCAAGGACTCATTGGGCGAATCGCTCTGGAACTGAAATCGGAACGCTCACTGACATTTCCCCTATCTGAAAGTCTGATAAACGCCGGAAAAATGACTAAATCCCCCCCAAAAAAATTTTCAACTTTTTTCAATTTTACCCCGTGGGATATATATTCTACCCACACACATTTGGAACTCTACTGGCATACCCTCACACATATTATTCCCTCATTTAGTGGATATTTTCACAAATTAGTGAAATTTTCAAAAATTCTGAAAATTGGCTGAAAATGACGAAATGTCAAGGACTCATTGGGCGAATCGCTCTGGAACTGAAATCGGAACGCTCACTGACATTTCCCCTATCTGAAAGTCTGATAAACGCCGAAAAAATGACTTAAGTCCAAAAAAAATTTTTTTTCAACTTTTTTCAATTTTACCCCCGTGGTATATATATTCTACCCACACACATTTGGAACTCTCCTGGGGTACCCTCACACATATTATTCACTCATTTAGTGGATATTTTCACAAATAAGTGAAGTTTTCAAAAATCCAGAAAATTGGCTGAAAACGACTAAATATCAAGGACTCATTGGGCGAATCGCTCTGGAACAGAAATCGGAACGCTCACTGACATTTCCCCTATCTGAAAGTCTGATAAATGCCGGAAAAATGACTAAATCCCCCCCAAAAAAATTTTCAACTTTTTTCAATTTTACCCCGTGGGATATATATTCTACCCACACACATTTGGAACTCTCCTGGGGTACCCTCACACATATTATTCCCTCATTTAGTGGATATTTTCACAAAAAAGTGAAATTTTCAAAAATTCAGAAAATTGCCTGAAAATAACGAAATATCAAGGACTCATTGGGCGAATCGCTCTGGAACTGAAAGCGGAACGCTCACTGACATTTCCCCTATCTGAAAGTCTGATAAACGCCGGAAAAATGACTAAATCCAAAAAAAAAAATGTTTCAACTTTTTTCAATTTTATCCCCGTGGGATATATATTCTACCCACACACATTTGGAACTCTCCTGGGGTACCCTCACACATATTATTCCCTCATTTAGTGGATATTTTCATAAATTAGTGAAATTTTCAAAAATTCTGAAAATTGGCTGAAAACGACGAAATGTCAAGGACTCATATGGCGAATCGCTCTGGAACTGAAATCGGAACGCTCACTGACATTTCCCCTATCTGAAAGCCTGATAAACGCCGAAAAAATGACTTAAGTCCAAAAAAAAATTTTTTTCAACTTTTTTCAATTTTACCCCCGTGGTATATATATACTACCCACACACATTTGGACCTCTCCTGGGGTACCCTCACACATATTATTCACTCATTTAGTGGATATTTTCACAAATAAGTGAAGTTTTCAAAAATCCAGAAAATTGGCTGAAAACGACTAAATATCAAGGACTCATTATGCGAATCGCTCTGGAACTGAAATCGGAATGCTCACTGACATTTCCCCTATCTGAAAGTCTGATAAACGCCGGAAAAATGACTAAGTCCAAAAAAAAAAAATTTTTCAACTTTTTTCAATTTTACCCCCGTGGGATATATATTCTACCCACACTCATTTGGAACTCTCCTGGGGTACCCTCACACATATTATTCCCTCATTTAGTGGATATTTTCACAAAAAAGTGAAATTTTCAAAAATTCAGAAAATTGCCTGAAAACGACGAAATATCAAAGACTCATTGGGCGAATCGCTCTGGAACTGAAATCGGAACGCTCACGGACATTTCCCCTATCTGAAAGTCTGATAAACGCCGGAAAAATGACTAAATCCAAAAAAAAAAAATGTTTCAACTTTTTTCAATTTTATCCCCGTGGGATATACATTCTACCCACACACATTTGGAACTCTCCTGGGGTACCCTCACACATATTATTCCCTCATTTAGTGGATATTTTCACAAATTAGTGAAATTTTCAAAAATTCTGAAAATTGGCTGAAAACGACGAAATGTCAAGGACTCATTAGGCGAATCGCTCTGGAACTGAAATCGGAACGCTCACTGACATTTCCCCTATCTGAAAGTCTGATAAACGCCGAAAAAATGACTGTATTCTAAAAAAAAAAATTTTTCAACTTTTTTCAATTTTACCCCCGTGGGATATATATTCTACCCATACACATTTGGAACTCTCCTGGGGTACCCTCACACATATTATTCCCTCATTTAGTGGATATTTTCACAAAAAAGTGAAATTTTCAAAAATTCTGAAAATCGCCTGAGAACGACGAAATGTCAAGGACCCATCCGGCGAATCGCTCTGGAACTGAAATCGGAACGCTCACGGACATTTCCCCTATCTGAAAGTCTGATAAACGCCGAAAAAATGACTGTATTCTAAAAAAAAAAATTTTTCAACTTTTTTCAATTTTACCCCCGTGGGATATATATTCTACCCATACACATTTGGAACTCTCCTGGGGTACCCTCACACATATTATTCCCTCATTTAGTGGATATTTTCACAAAAATGTGAAATTTTCAAAAATTCAGAAAATTGCCTGAAAATAACAAAATATCAAGGACTCATTGGGCGAATCGCACTGGAACTGAAATCGGAACCCTCACTAATATTTCCCCTCTCTGAAAGTCTGATAAACGCCGGAAAAATGACTAAATCCCCCCAAAAAAATGTTTCAACTTTTTTCAATTTTACCTCGTGGGATATATATTCTACCCACACACATTTGGAACTCTCCTGGGGTACCCTCACACATATAGTGGATATTTTCACAAAAAAGTGAAATTTTCAAAAATTCAGAAAATTGCCTGAAAATAACGAAATATCAAGGACTCATTGGGCGAACCGCTCTGGAACTGAAATCGGACCGCTCACTGACATTTCCCCTATCTGAAAGTCTGATAAACGCCGGAAAAATGACTAAATCCAAAAAAAAAAAGTTTCAACTTTTTTCAATTTTACCCCGTGGGATATATATTCTACCCACACACATTTGGAACTCTCCTGGGGTACCCTCACGCATATTATTCACTCATTTAGTGGATATTTTCACAAAAAAGTGAAATTTTCAAAAATTCAGAAAATTGCCTGAAAATAACGAAATATCAAGGACTCATTGGGCGAATCGCTCTGGAACAGAAATCGGAACGCTCACTGACATTTCCCCTATCTGAAAGTCTGATAAATGCCGGAAAAATGACTAAATCCCCCCCCAAAAAATTTTCAACTTTTTTCAATTTTACCCCGTGGGATATATATTCTACCCACACACATTTGGAACTCTCCTGGGGTACCCTCACACATATTATTCCCTCATTTAGTGGATATTTTCACAAAAAAGTGAAATTTTCAAAAATTCAGAAAATTGCCTGAAAATAACGAAATATCAAGGACTCATTGGGCGAATCGCTCTGGAACAGAAATCGGAACGCTCACTGACATTTCCCCTATCTGAAAGTCTGATAAATGCCGGAAAAATGACTAAATCCCCCCCAAAAAAATTTTCAACTTTTTTCAATTTTACCCCGTGGGATATATATTCTACCCACACACATTTGGAACTCTCCTGGGGTACCCTCACACATATTATTCCCTCATTTAGTGGATATTTTCATAAATTAGTGAAATTTTCAAAAATTCTGAAAATTGGCTGAAAACGACGAAATGTCAAGGACTCATATGGCGAATCGCTCTGGAACTGAAATCGGAACGCTCACTGACATTTCCCCTATCTGAAAGCCTGATAAACGCCGAAAAAATGACTTAAGTCCAAAAAAAAATTTTTTTCAACTTTTTTCAATTTTACCCCCGTGGTATATATATACTACCCACACACATTTGGACCTCTCCTGGGGTACCCTCACACATATTATTCACTCATTTAGTGGATATTTTCACAAATAAGTGAAGTTTTCAAAAATCCAGAAAATTGGCTGAAAACGACTAAATATCAAGGACTCATTATGCGAATCGCTCTGGAACTGAAATCGGAATGCTCACTGACATTTCCCCTATCTGAAAGTCTGATAAACGCCGGAAAAATGACTAAGTCCAAAAAAAAAAAATTTTTCAACTTTTTTCAATTTTACCCCCGTGGGATATATATTCTACCCACACTCATTTGGAACTCTCCTGGGGTACCCTCACACATATTATTCCCTCATTTAGTGGATATTTTCACAAAAAAGTGAAATTTTCAAAAATTCAGAAAATTGCCTGAAAACGACGAAATATCAAAGACTCATTGGGCGAATCGCTCTGGAACTGAAATCGGAACGCTCACGGACATTTCCCCTATCTGAAAGTCTGATAAACGCCGGAAAAATGACTAAATCCAAAAAAAAAAAATGTTTCAACTTTTTTCAATTTTATCCCCGTGGGATATACATTCTACCCACACACATTTGGAACTCTCCTGGGGTACCCTCACACATATTATTCCCTCATTTAGTGGATATTTTCACAAATTAGTGAAATTTTCAAAAATTCTGAAAATTGGCTGAAAACGACGAAATGTCAAGGACTCATTAGGCGAATCGCTCTGGAACTGAAATCGGAACGCTCACTGACATTTCCCCTATCTGAAAGTCTGATAAACGCCGAAAAAATGACTGTATTCTAAAAAAAAAAATTTTTCAACTTTTTTCAATTTTACCCCCGTGGGATATATATTCTACCCATACACATTTGGAACTCTCCTGGGGTACCCTCACACATATTATTCCCTCATTTAGTGGATATTTTCACAAAAAAGTGAAATTTTCAAAAATTCTGAAAATCGCCTGAGAACGACGAAATGTCAAGGACCCATCCGGCGAATCGCTCTGGAACTGAAATCGGAACGCTCACGGACATTTCCCCTATCTGAAAGTCTGATAAACGCCGAAAAAATGACTGTATTCTAAAAAAAAAAATTTTTCAACTTTTTTCAATTTTACCCCCGTGGGATATATATTCTACCCATACACATTTGGAACTCTCCTGGGGTACCCTCACACATATTATTCCCTCATTTAGTGGATATTTTCACAAAAATGTGAAATTTTCAAAAATTCAGAAAATTGCCTGAAAATAACAAAATATCAAGGACTCATTGGGCGAATCGCACTGGAACTGAAATCGGAACCCTCACTAATATTTCCCCTATCTGAAAGTCTGATAAACGCCGGAAAAATGACTAAATCCCCCCAAAAAAATGTTTCAACTTTTTTCAATTTTACCTCGTGGGATATATATTCTACCCACACACATTTGGAACTCTCCTGGGGTACCCTCACACATATAGTGGATATTTTCACAAAAAAGTGAAATTTTCAAAAATTCAGAAAATTGCCTGAAAATAACGAAATATCAAGGACTCATTGGGCGAATCGCTCTGGAACTGAAATCGGACCGCTCACTGACATTTCCCCTATCTGAAAGTCTGATAAACGCCGGAAAAATGACTAAATCCAAAAAAAAAAAGTTTCAACTTTTTTCAATTTTACCCCGTGGGATATATATTCTACCCACACACATTTGGAACTCTCCTGGGGTACCCTCACGCATATTATTCACTCATTTAGTGGATATTTTCACAAAAAAGTGAAATTTTCAAAAATTCAGAAAATTGCCTGAAAATAACGAAATATCAAGGACTCATTGGGCGAATCGCTCTGGAACTGAAAGCGGAACGCTCACTGACATTTCCCCTATCTGAAAGTCTGATAAACGCCGGAAAAATGACTAAGTCCAAAAAAAAAAAATTTTTCAACTTTTTTCAATTTTACCCCCGTGGGATATATATTCTACCCACACACATTTGGAACTCTCCTGGGGTACCCTCACACATATTATTCCCTCATTTAGTGGATATTTTCACAAAAATGTGAAATTTTCAAAAATTCAGAAAATTGCCAGAAAATAACAAAATATCAAGGACTCATTGGGCGAATCGCTCTGGAACTGAAATCTGAACGCTCACTAATATTTCCCCTATCTGAAAGTCTGATAAACGCCGGAAAAATGACTTAAGTCCAAAAAAAAATTTTTTTCAACTTTTTTCAATTTTACCCCCTTGGTATATATATTCTACCCACACACATTTGGAACTCTCCTGGGGTACCCTCACACATATTATTCACTCATTTAGTGGATATTTTCACAAAAAAGTGAAATTTTCAAAAATCCAGAAAATTGGCTGAAAACGACAATATCAAGGACTCATTGGGCGAATCGCTCTGGAACTGAAATCGGAACGCTCACTGACATTTCCCCTATCTGAAAGTCTGATAAACGCCGGAAAAATGACTAAATCCCCCCCAAAAAAATTTTCAACTTTTTTCAATTTTACCCCGTGGGATATGTATTCTACCCACACACATTTGGAACTCTCCTGGCATACCCTCACACATATTATTCCCTCATTTAGTGGATATTTTCACAAATTAGTGAAATTTTCAAAAATTCTGAAAATTGGCTGAAAATGACGAAATGTCAAGGACTCATTGGGCGAATCGCTCTGGAACTGAAATCGGAACGCTCACTGACATTTCCCCTATCTGAAAGTCTGATAAACGCCGGAAAAATGACTAAATCCAAAAAAAAAAATGTATCAACTTTTTTCAATTTTATCCCCGTGGGATATATATTCTACCCACACACATTTGGAACTCTCCTGGGGTACCCTCACACATATTATTCCCTCATTTAGTGGATATTTTCACAAATTAGTGAAATTTTCAAAAATTCTGAAAATTGGCTGAAAACGACAAAATGTCAAGGACTCATTGGGCGAATCGCTCTGGAACTGAAATCGGAACGCTCACTGACATTTCCCCTATCTGAAAGCCTGATAAACGGCGAAAAAATGACTTAAGTCCAAAAAAAAATTTTTTGCAACTTTTTTCAATTTTACCCCCGTGGGATATATATTCTACCCACACACATTTGGAACTCTCCTGGGGTACCCTCACACATATTATTCCCTCATTTAGTGGATATTTTCACAAAAAAGTGAAATTTTCAAAAATCCAGAAAATTGCCTGAAAACGATTAAATATGAAGGACTCATTGGGCGAATGGCTCTGGAACTGAAATCGGAATGCTCACTGACATTTCCCCTATCTGAAAGTCTGATAAACGCCGGAAAAATGACTAAGTACAAAAATTTTTTTTTTTTCAACTTTTTTCAATTTCAACCATGTGGGATATATAATCTACCCACACACATTTGGAACTCTCATTGGTACCCTCACACATATTATTCACTCATTTAGTGGATATTTTCACAAATAAGTGAAGTTTTCAAAAATCCAGAAAATTGGCTGAAAACGACTAAATATCAAGGACTCATTGGGCGAATCGCTCTGGAACAGAAATCGGAACGCTCACTGACATTTCCCCTATCTGAAAGTCTGATAAATGCCGGAAAAATGACTAAATCCCCCCCAAAAAAATTTTCCACTTTTTTCAATTTTACCCCGTGGGATATATATTCTACCCACACACATTTGGAACTCTCCTGGGGTACCCTCACACATATTATTCCCTCATTTAGTGGATATTTTCACAAAAAAGTGAAATTTTCAAAAATTCAGAAAATTGCCTGAAAATAACGAAATATCAAGGACTCATTGGGCGAATCGCTCTGGAACTGAAGGCGGAACGCTCACTGACATTTCCCCTATCTGAAAGTCTGATAAACGCCGGAAAAATGACTAAATCCAAAAAAAAAAATGTTTCAACTTTTTTCAATTTTATCCCCGTGGGATATATATTCTACCCACACACATTTGGAACTCTCCTGGGGTACCCTCACACATATTATTCCCTCATTTAGTGGATATTTTCACAAATTAGTGAAATTTTCAAAAATTCTGAAAATTGGCTGAAAACGACGAAATGTCAAGGACTCATATAGCGAATCGCTCTGGAACTGAAATCGGAACGCTCACTGACATTTCCCTATCTGAAAGCCTGATAAACGCCGAAAAAATGACTTAAGTCCAAAAAAAAATTTTTTTCAACTTTTTTCAATTTTACCCCCGTGGGATATATATTCTACCCACACTCATTTGGAACTCTCCTGGGGTACCCTCACACATATTATTCCCTCATTTAGTGGATATTTTCACAAAAAAGTGAAATTTTCAAAAATTCAGAAAATTGCCTGAAAACGACGAAATATCAAAGACTCATTGGGCGAATCGCTCTGGAACTGAAATCGGAACGCTCACGGACATTTCCCCTATCTGAAAGTCTGATAAACGCCGGAAAAATGACTAAATCCAAAAAAAAAAAATGTTTCAACTTTTTTCAATTTTATCCCCGTGGGATATATATTCTACCCACACACATTTGGAACTCTCCTGGGGTACCCTCACACATATTATTCCCTCATTTAGTGGATATTTTCACAAATTAGTGAAATTTTCAAAAATTCTGAAAATTGGCTGAAAACGACGAAATGTCAAGGACTCATTGGGCGAATCGCTCTGGAACTGAAATCGGAACGCTCACTGACATTTCCCCTATCTGAAAGTCTGATAAACGCCGAAAAAATGACTGTATTCTAAAAAAAAAATTTTTTCAACTTTTTTCAATTTTACCCCCGTGGGATATATATTCTACCCACACTCATTTGGAACTCTCCTGGGGTACCCTCACACATATTATTCCCTCATTTAGTGGATATTTTCACAAAAAAGTGAAATTTTCAAAAATTCAGAAAATTGCCTGAAAACGACGAAATATCAAAGACTCATTGGGCGAATCGCTCTGGAACTGAAATCGGAACGCTCACGGACATTTCCCCTATCTGAAAGTCTGATAAACGCCGGAAAAATGACTAAATCCAAAAAAAAAAAATGTTTCAACTTTTTTCAATTTTATCCCCGTGGGATATATATTCTACCCACACACATTTGGAACTCTCCTGGGGTACCCTCACACATATTATTCCCTCATTTAGTGG
Source organism: Phyllobates terribilis (assembly GCF_046119375.1). Lineage (NCBI taxonomy): Eukaryota > Metazoa > Chordata > Amphibia > Anura > Dendrobatidae > Phyllobates > Phyllobates terribilis. Next base: position 9,135,330 of record NW_027362781.1, on the reverse strand, counting down.
ATATTTTCACAAAAATGTGAAATTTTCAAAAATTCAGAAAATTGCCTGAAAATAACAAAATATCAAGGACTCATTGGGCGAATCGCTCTGGAACTGAAATCGGAACCCTCACTAATATTTCCCCTATCTGAAAGTCTGATAAACGCCGGAAAAATGACTAAATCCCCCCAAAAAAATGTTTCAACTTTTTTCAATTTTACCCCGTGGGATATATATTCTACCCACACACATTTGGAACTCTCCTGGGGTACCCTCACACATATAGTGGATATTTTCACAAAAAAGTGAAATTTTCAAAAATTCAGAAAATTGCCTGAAAATAACGAAATATCAAGGACTCATTGGGCGAATCGCTCTGGAACTGAAATCGGACCGCTCACTGACATTTCCCCTATCTGAAAGTCTGATAAACGCCGGAAAAATGACTAAATCCAAAAAAAAAAAGTTTCAACTTTTTTCAATTTTATCCCCGTGGGATATATATTCTACCCACACACATTTGGAACTCTCCTGGGGTACCCTCACACATATTATTCCCTCATTTAGTGGATATTTTCACAAAAAGTGAAATTTTCAAAAATTCAGAAAATTGCCTGAAAATAACGAAATATCAAGGACTCATTGGGCAAATCGCTCTGGAACTGAAATCGGAATGCTCACTGACATTTCCCCTATGTGAAAGTCTGATAAACGCCGGAAAAATGACTAAGTCCAAAAAAAAAAAATTTTTCAACTTTTTTCAATTTTACCCCCGTGGGATATATATTCTACCCACACTCATTTGGAACTCTCCTGGGGTACCCTCACACATATTATTCCCTCATTTAGTGGATATTTTCACAAAAAAGTGAAATTTTCAAAAATCCAGAAAATTGGCTGAAAACGACTAAATATCAAGGACTCATTGGGCGAATCACTCTGGAACTGAAATCGGAATGCTCACTGACATTTCCCTTATGTGAAAGTCTGATAAACGCCGGAAAAATGACTAAATCCACCAAAAAAATTTTTTCAACTTTTTTCAATTTTACCCCGTGGGATATATATTCTACCCACACACATTTGGAACTCTCCTGGGGTACCCTCACACATATTATTCCCTCATTTAGTGGATATTTTCACAAAAAGTGAAATTTTCAAAAATTCAGAAAATTGCCTGAAAACGACGAAATATCAAAGACTCATTGGGCGAATCGCTCTGGAACTGAAATCGGAACGCTCACGGACATTTCCCCTATCTGAAAGTCTGATAAACGCCGGAAAAATGACTAAATCCAAAAAAAAAAAATGTTTCAACTTTTTTCAATTTTATCCCCGTGGGATATATATTCTACCCACACACATTTGGAACTCTCCTGGGGTACCCTCACACATATTATTCCCTCATTTAGTGGATATTTTCACAAATTAGTGAAATTTTCAAAAATTCTGAAAATTGGCTGAAAACGACGAAATGTCAAGGACTCATTGGGCGAATCGCTCTGGAACTGAAATCGGAACGCTCACTGACATTTCCCCTATCTGAAAGTCTGATAAACGCCGAAAAAATGACTGTATTCTAAAAAAAAAATTTTTTCAACTTTTTTCAATTTTACCCCCGTGGGATATATATTCTACCCACACTCATTTGGAACTCTCCTGGGGTACCCTCACACATATTATTCCCTCATTTAGTGGATATTTTCACAAAAAAGTGAAATTTTCAAAAATTCAGAAAATTGCCTGAAAACGACGAAATATCAAAGACTCATTGGGCGAATCGCTCTGGAACTGAAATCGGAACGCTCACGGACATTTCCCCTATCTGAAAGTCTGATAAACGCCGGAAAAATGACTAAATCCAAAAAAAAAAAATGTTTCAACTTTTTTCAATTTTATCCCCGTGGGATATATATTCTACCCACACACATTTGGAACTCTCCTGGGGTACCCTCACACATATTATTCCCTCATTTAGTGGATATTTTCACAAAAATGTGAAATTTTCAAAAATTCAGAAAATTGCCTGAAAATAACAAAATATCAAGGACTCATTGGGCGAATCGCTCTGGAACTGAAATCGGAACCCTCACTAATATTTCCCCTATCTGAAAGTCTGATAAACGCCGGAAAAATGACTAAATCCCCCCAAAAAAATGTTTCAACTTTTTTCAATTTTACCCCGTGGGATATATATTCTACCCACACACATTTGGAACTCTCCTGGGGTACCCTCACACATATAGTGGATATTTTCACAAAAAAGTGAAATTTTCAAAAATTCAGAAAATTGCCTGAAAATAACGAAATATCAAGGACTCATTGGGCGAATCGCTCTGGAACTGAAATCGGACCGCTCACTGACATTTCCCCTATCTGAAAGTCTGATAAACGCCGGAAAAATGACTAAATCCAAAAAAAAAAAGTTTCAACTTTTTTCAATTTTATCCCCGTGGGATATATATTCTACCCACACACATTTGGAACTCTCCTGGGGTACCCTCACACATATTATTCCCTCATTTAGTGGATATTTTCACAAAAAGTGAAATTTTCAAAAATTCAGAAAATTGCCTGAAAATAACGAAATATCAAGGACTCATTGGGCAAATCGCTCTGGAACTGAAATCGGAATGCTCACTGACATTTCCCCTATGTGAAAGTCTGATAAACGCCGGAAAAATGACTAAGTCCAAAAAAAAAAAATTTTTCAACTTTTTTCAATTTTACCCCCGTGGGATATATATTCTACCCACACTCATTTGGAACTCTCCTGGGGTACCCTCACACATATTATTCCCTCATTTAGTGGATATTTTCACAAAAAAGTGAAATTTTCAAAAATCCAGAAAATTGGCTGAAAACGACTAAATATCAAGGACTCATTGGGCGAATCACTCTGGAACTGAAATCGGAATGCTCACTGACATTTCCCTTATGTGAAAGTCTGATAAACGCCGGAAAAATGACTAAATCCACCAAAAAAATTTTTTCAACTTTTTTCAATTTTACCCCGTGGGATATATATTCTACCCACACACATTTGGAACTCTCCTGGGGTACCCTCACACATATTATTCCCTCAGTTAGTGGATATTTTCACAAAAAGTGAAATTTTCAAAAATTCAGAAAATTGGCTGAAAACGACGAAATATCAAGGACTCATTGGGCGAATCGCTCTGGAACTGAAATCGGAGCGCTCACTGACATTTCCCCTATCTGAAAGTCTGATAAACGCCGAAAAAATGACTTAAGTCCAAAAAAAAATTTTTTTCAACTTTTTTCAATTTTACCCCGTGGGATATATATTCTACTCACACACATTTGGAACTCTCCTGGGGTACCCTCACACATATTATTCCCTCATTTAGTGGATATTTTCACAAAAAGTGAAATTTTCAAAAATTCAGAAAATTGGCTGAAAACGACGAAATATCAAGGACTCATTGGGCGAATCGCTCTGGAACTGAAATCGGAACGCTCACTGACATTTCCCCTATCTGAAAGTCTGATAAACGCCGAAAAAATGACTTAAGTCCAAAAAAAAATTTTTTTCAACTTTTTTCAATTTTACCCCGTGGGATATATATTCTACCCACACACATTTGGAACTCTCCTGGGGTACCCTCACGCATATTATTCCCTCATTTAGTGGATATTTTCACAAAAAAGTGAAATTTTCAAAAATTCAGAAAATTGCCTGAAAATAACGAAATATCAAGGACTCATTGGGCGAATCGCTCTGGAACTGAAAGCGGAACGCTCACTGACATTTCCCCTATCTGAAAGTCTGATAAACGCCGGAAAAATGACTAAATCCAAAAAAAAAATGTTTAAACTTTTTTCAATTTTATCCCCGTGGGATATATATTCTACCCACACACATTTGGAACTCTCCTGGGGTACCCTCACACATATTATTCCCTCATTTAGTGGATATTTTCACAAATTAGTGAAATTTTCAAAAATTCTGAAAATTGGCTGAAAACGACGAAATGTCAAGGACTCATATGGCGAATCGCTCTGGAACTGAAATCGGAACGCTGACTGACATTTCCCCTATCTGAAAGCCTGATAAACGCCGAAAAAATGACTTAAGTCCAAAAAAAAATTTTTTTCAACTTTTTTCAATTTTACCCCCGTGGGATATATATTCTACCCACACTCATTTGGAACTCTCCTGGGGTACCCTCACACATATTATTCCCTCATTTAGTGGATATTTTCACAAAAAGTGAAATTTTCAAAAATTCAGAAAATTGGCTGAAAACGACGAAATATCAAGGACTCATTGGGCGAATCGCTCTGGAACTGAAATCGGAGCGCTCACTGACATTTCCCCTATCTGAAAGTCTGATAAACGCCGAAAAAATGACTTAAGTCCAAAAAAAAATTTTTTTCAACTTTTTTCAATTTTACCCCGTGGGATATATATTCTACCCACACACATTTGGAACTCTCCTGGGGTACCCTCACACATATTATTCCCTCATTTAGTGGATATTTTCACAAAAAGTGAAATTTTCAAAAATTCAGAAAATTGGCTGAAAACGACGAAATATCAAGGACTCATTGGGCGAATCGCTCTGGAACTGAAATCGGAACGCTCACTGACATTTCCCCTATCTGAAAGTCTGATAAACGCCGAAAAAATGACTTAAGTCCAAAAAAAAATTTTTTTCAACTTTTTTCAATTTTACCCCGTGGGATATATATTCTACCCACACACATTTGGAACTCTCCTGGGGTACCCTCACGCATATTATTCCCTCATTTAGTGGATATTTTCACAAAAAAGTGAAATTTTCAAAAATTCAGAAAATTGCCTGAAAATAACGAAATATCAAGGACTCATTGGGCGAATCGCTCTGGAACTGAAAGCGGAACGCTCACTGACATTTCCCCTATCTGAAAGTCTGATAAACGCCGGAAAAATGACTAAATCCAAAAAAAAAAAGTTTCAACTTTTTTCAATTTTATCCCCGTGGGATATATATTCTACCCACACACATTTGGAACTCTCCTGGGGTACCCTCACACATATTATTCCCTCATTTAGTGGATATTTTCACAAAAAGTGAAATTTTCAAAAATTCAGAAAATTGCCTGAAAATAACGAAATATCAAGGACTCATTGGGCAAATCGCTCTGGAACTGAAATCGGAATGCTCACTGACATTTCCCCTATGTGAAAGTCTGATAAACGCCGGAAAAATGACTAAGTCCAAAAAAAAAAAATTTTTCAACTTTTTTCAATTTTACCCCCGTGGGATATATATTCTACCCACACTCATTTGGAACTCTCCTGGGGTACCCTCACACATATTATTCCCTCATTTAGTGGATATTTTCACAAAAAAGTGAAATTTTCAAAAATCCAGAAAATTGGCTGAAAACGACTAAATATCAAGGACTCATTGGGCGAATCACTCTGGAACTGAAATCGGAATGCTCACTGACATTTCCCTTATGTGAAAGTCTGATAAACGCCGGAAAAATGACTAAATCCACCAAAAAAATTTTTTCAACTTTTTTCAATTTTACCCCGTGGGATATATATTCTACCCACACACATTTGGAACTCTCCTGGGGTACCCTCACACATATTATTCCCTCAGTTAGTGGATATTTTCACAAAAAGTGAAATTTTCAAAAATTCAGAAAATTGGCTGAAAACGACGAAATATCAAGGACTCATTGGGCGAATCGCTCTGGAACTGAAATCGGAGCGCTCACTGACATTTCCCCTATCTGAAAGTCTGATAAACGCCGAAAAAATGACTTAAGTCCAAAAAAAAATTTTTTTCAACTTTTTTCAATTTTACCCCGTGGGATATATATTCTACTCACACACATTTGGAACTCTCCTGGGGTACCCTCACACATATTATTCCCTCATTTAGTGGATATTTTCACAAAAAGTGAAATTTTCAAAAATTCAGAAAATTGGCTGAAAACGACGAAATATCAAGGACTCATTGGGCGAATCGCTCTGGAACTGAAATCGGAACGCTCACTGACATTTCCCCTATCTGAAAGTCTGATAAACGCCGAAAAAATGACTTAAGTCCAAAAAAAAATTTTTTTCAACTTTTTTCAATTTTACCCCGTGGGATATATATTCTACCCACACACATTTGGAACTCTCCTGGGGTACCCTCACGCATATTATTCCCTCATTTAGTGGATATTTTCACAAAAAAGTGAAATTTTCAAAAATTCAGAAAATTGCCTGAAAATAACGAAATATCAAGGACTCATTGGGCGAATCGCTCTGGAACTGAAAGCGGAACGCTCACTGACATTTCCCCTATCTGAAAGTCTGATAAACGCCGGAAAAATGACTAAATCCAAAAAAAAAATGTTTAAACTTTTTTCAATTTTATCCCCGTGGGATATATATTCTACCCACACACATTTGGAACTCTCCTGGGGTACCCTCACACATATTATTCCCTCATTTAGTGGATATTTTCACAAATTAGTGAAATTTTCAAAAATTCTGAAAATTGGCTGAAAACGACGAAATGTCAAGGACTCATATGGCGAATCGCTCTGGAACTGAAATCGGAACGCTGACTGACATTTCCCCTATCTGAAAGCCTGATAAACGCCGAAAAAATGACTTAAGTCCAAAAAAAAATTTTTTTCAACTTTTTTCAATTTTACCCCCGTGGGATATATATTCTACCCACACTCATTTGGAACTCTCCTGGGGTACCCTCACACATATTATTCCCTCATTTAGTGGATATTTTCACAAAAAGTGAAATTTTCAAAAATTCAGAAAATTGGCTGAAAACGACGAAATATCAAGGACTCATTGGGCGAATCGCTCTGGAACTGAAATCGGAGCGCTCACTGACATTTCCCCTATCTGAAAGTCTGATAAACGCCGAAAAAATGACTTAAGTCCAAAAAAAAATTTTTTTCAACTTTTTTCAATTTTACCCCGTGGGATATATATTCTACCCACACACATTTGGAACTCTCCTGGGGTACCCTCACACATATTATTCCCTCATTTAGTGGATATTTTCACAAAAAGTGAAATTTTCAAAAATTCAGAAAATTGGCTGAAAACGACGAAATATCAAGGACTCATTGGGCGAATCGCTCTGGAACTGAAATCGGAACGCTCACTGACATTTCCCCTATCTGAAAGTCTGATAAACGCCGAAAAAATGACTTAAGTCCAAAAAAAAATTTTTTTCAACTTTTTTCAATTTTACCCCGTGGGATATATATTCTACCCACACACATTTGGAACTCTCCTGGGGTACCCTCACGCATATTATTCCCTCATTTAGTGGATATTTTCACAAAAAAGTGAAATTTTCAAAAATTCAGAAAATTGCCTGAAAATAACGAAATATCAAGGACTCATTGGGCGAATCGCTCTGGAACTGAAAGCGGAACGCTCACTGACATTTCCCCTATCTGAAAGTCTGATAAACGCCGGAAAAATGACTAAATCCAAAAAAAAAATGTTTCAACTTTTTTCAATTTTATCCCCGTGGGATATATATTCTACCCACACACATTTGGAACTCTCCTGGGGTACCCTCACACATATTATTCCCTCATTTAGTGGATATTTTCACAAATTAGTGAAATTTTCAAAAATTCTGAAAATTGGCTGAAAACGACGAAATGTCAAGGACTCATATGGCGAATCGCTCTGGAACTGAAATCGGAACGCTGACTGACATTTCCCCTATCTGAAAGCCTGATAAACGCCGAAAAAATGACTTAAGTCCAAAAAAAAATTTTTTTCAACTTTTTTCAATTTTACCCCGTGGGATATATATTCTACCCACACTCATTTGGAACTCTCCTGGGGTACCCTCACACATATTATTCCCTCATTTAGTGGATATTTTCACAAAAAAGTGAAATTTTCAAAAATTCAGAAAATTGCCTGAAAACGACGAAATATCAAAGACTCATTGGGCGAATCGCTCTGGAACTGAAATCGGAACGCTCACTGACATTTCCCCTATCTGAAAGTCTGATAAACGCCGGAAAAATGACTAAATCCAAAAAAAAAAATGTTTAAACTTTTTTCAATTTTATCCCCGTGGGATATATATTCTACCCACACACATTTGGAACTCTCCTGGGGTACCCTCACACATATTATTCCCTCATTTAGTGGATATTTTCACAAAAAAGTGAAATTTTCAAAAATTCTGAAAATCGCCTGAGAACGACGAAATGTCAAGGACCCATCCGGCGAATCGCTCTGGAACTGAAATCGGAACGTTCACGGACATTTCCCCTATCTGAAAGTCTGATAAACGCCAGAAAAATGACTAAATCCACCAAAAAAATTTTTTCAACTTTTTTCAATTTTACCCCGTGGGATATATATTCTCCCCACACACATTTGGAACTCTCCTGGGGTACCCTCACACATATAGCGGATATTTTCACAAAAAAGTGAAATTTTCAAAAATTCAGAAAATTGCCTGAAAATAACGAAATATCAAGGACTCATTGGGCGAATCGCTCTGGAACTGAAATCGGACCGCTCACTGACATTTCCCCTATCTGAAAGTCTGATAAACGCCGGAAAAATGACTAAATCCCCCCCAAAAAAATTTTCAACTTTTTTCAATTTTACCCCGTGGGATATGTATTCTACCCACACACATTTGGAACTCTCCTGGCATACCCTCACACATATTATTCCCTCATTTAGTGGATATTTTCACAAATTAGTGAAATTTTCAAAAATTCTGAAAATTGGCTGAAAATGACGAAATGTCAAGGACTCATTGGGCGAATCGCTCTGGAACTGAAATCGGAACGCTCACTGACATTTCCCCTATCTGAAAGTCTGATAAACGCCGGAAAAATGACTAAATCCAAAAAAAAAAATGTTTCAACTTTTTTCAATTTTATCCCCGTGGGAAATATATTCTACCCACACACATTTGGAACTCTCCTGGGGTACCCTCACACATATTATTCCCTCATTTAGTGGATATTTTCACAAATTAGTGAAATTTTCAAAAATTCTGAAAATTGGCTGAAAACGACGAAATGTCAAGGACTCATTGGGCGAATCGCTCTGGAACTGAAATCGGAACGCTCACTGACATTTCCCCTATCTGAAAGCCTGATAAACGCCGAAAAAATGACTTAAGTCCAAAAAAAAATTTTTTGCAACTTTTTTCAATTTTACCCCCGTGGGATATATATTCTACCCACACACATTTGGAACTCTCCTGGGGTACCCTCACACATATTATTCCCTCATTTAGTGGATATTTTCACAAAAAAGTGAAATTTTCAAAAATCCAGAAAATTGCCTGAAAACGACTAAATATCAAGGACTCATTGGGCGAATCGCTCTGGAACTGAAATCGGAATGCTCACTGACATTTCCCCTATCTGAAAGTCTGATAAACGCCGGAAAAATGACTAAGTACAAAAATTTTTTTTTTTTCAACTTTTTTCAATTTCAACCATGTGGGATATATATTCTACCCACACACATTTGGAACTCTCCTGGGGTACCCTCACACATATTATTCCCTCATTTAGTGGATATTTTCACAAAAAAGTGAAATTTTTAAAAATTCAGAAAATTGCCTGAAAACGACGAAATATCAAAGACTCATCCGGCGAATCGATCTGGAACTGAAATCGGAACGCTCACTGACATTTCCCCTATCTGAAAGTCTGATAAACGCCGGAAAAATGACTGAATCCCCCCCAAAAAAATTTCAACTTCTTCCAATTTTACCCCCGTGGGATATATATTCTACCCACACACATTTGGAACTCTCCTGGGGTACCCTCACACATATTATTCCCTCATTTAGTGGATATTTTCACAAAAAAGTGAAATTTTCAAAAATCCAGAAAATTGCCTGAAAACCACTAAATATCAAGGACTCATTGGGCGAATCGCTCTGGAACTGAAATCGGAATGCTCACTGACATTTCCCCTATCTGAAAGTCTGATAAACGCCGGAAATATGACTAAGTACAAAAATATATTTTTTTTCAACTTTTTTTAATTTCAACCATGTGGGATATATATTCTACCCACACACATTTTGAACTCTCCTTGGTACCCTCACACATATTATTCCCTCATTTAGTGGATATTTTCACAAAAAAGTGAAATTTTCAAAAATTCAGAAAATTGGCTGAAAACGACTAAATATCAAGGACTCATTGAGCGAATCACTCTGGATCTGAAATTGGAACGCTCACTGACATTTCCCCTATCTGAAAGTCTGATAAACGCCGGAAAAATGACTAAATCCCCAAAAAAAAATTTTCAACTTTTTTCAATTTTACCCCCGTGGCATATATATTCTACCCACACACATTTGGAACTCTCCTGGGGTACCCTCACACATATTATTTCCTCATTTAGTGGATATTTTCACAAAAAAGTGAAATTTTCAAAAATCCAGAAAATTGCCTGAAAACGACTAAATATCAAGGACTCATTGGCCGAATCGTTCTGGAACTGAAATCGGAACGCTCACTGACTTTTCCGCTATCTGAAAGTCTGATAAACGTCGGAAAAATGACTAAGACCAAAAAAAAATTTTTTTCAACTTTTTTCAATTTTACCCCCGTGGGATATATATTCTACCCACACACATTTGGAACTCTCCTGGGGTACCCTCACACATATTGTTCCCTCATTTAGTGGATATTTTCACAAAAAAGTGAAATTTTCAAAAATCCAGAAAATTGCCGGAAAACGACTAAATATCAAGGACTCATTGGGCGAATCGCTCTGGAACTGAAATCGGAATGCTCACTGACATTTCCCCTATCTGAAAGTCTGATAAACGCCGGAAATATGACTAAGTACAAAAATATTTTTTTTTTCAACTTTTTTCAATTTCAACCATGTGGGATATATATTCTACCCACACACATTTGGAACTCTCCTTGGTACCCTCACACATATTATTCCCTCATTTAGTGGATATTTTCACAAAAAAGTGAAATTTTCAAAAATCCAGAAAATTGGCTGAAAACGACTAAATATCAAGGACTCATTGAGCGAATCGCTCTGGAACTGAAATCGGAACGCTCACTGACATTTCCCCTATCTGAAATTGTGATAAACGACGGAAAAATGACTAAGTCCAAGAAAAAAAAGTATTCAACTTTTTTCAATTTTACCCCCGTGGGATATATATTCTACCCACACACATTTGGAACTCTCCTGGGGTACCCTCACACATATTATTCCCTCATTTAGTGGATATTTTCACAAAAAAGTGAAATTTTCAAAAATCCAGAAAATTGCCTTAAAACGACTAAATATCAAGGACTCATTGGGCGAATCGCTCTGGAACTGAAATCTGAATGCTCACTGACATTTCCCTTATTTGAAAGTCTGATAAACGCCGGAAATATGACTAAGTACAAAAATATTTTTTTTTTCAACTTTTTTCAATTTCATCCATGTGGGATATATATTCTACCCACACACATTTGGAACTCTCCTTGGTACGCTCACACATATTATTCCCTCATTTAGTGGATATTTTCACAAAAAAGTGAAACTTTCAAAAATCTAGAAAATTGGCTGAAAACAACTAAATATCAAGGACTCATTGGGCGAATCGCTCTGGAACTGAAATCAGAACACTCACTGACATTTCCCCTATCTGAAAGTCTGATAAACGCCGGAAAAATGACTAAGTCCAAGAAAAAAATGTTTTCAACTTTTTTCAATTTTACCCCCTTGGGATATATATTCTACCCACACACATTTGGAACTCTCCTGGGGTAACCTCACACGTATTATTCCCTCATTTAGTGGATATTTTCACAAAAAAGTGAAATTTTCAAAAATCCAAAAAATTGGCTGAAAACGACAAAATATCAAGGACTCATTGGGCAAATCGCTCTGGAACTGAAATAGGTACGCTCACTGACATTTCCCCTATCTGAAAGTCTGATAAACGCCGGAAAAATGACTAAATCCCCCCAAAAAAATTTTCAACTTTTTTTAATTTTACCCCCGTGGGATATATATTCTACCCACACACATTTGGAACTCTCCTGGGGTACCCTCACACATATTATTCTCTCATTTAGTGGATATTTTCACAAAAAAGTGAAATTTTCAAAAATTCTGAAAATTGGCTGAAAACGACTAAATATCAAGGACTCATTGGGTGAATCGCTCTAGAACTGAAATTGGAACGCTCCCTGACATTTCCCCTATCTGAAAGTCTGATAAACGACGTAAAAATGACTAAGTCAAAAAAAATAATTTTTTCAACTTTTTTCAATTTTACCCCCGTGGGATATATATTCTACCCACACACATTTGGAACTCTCCTGGGGTACCCTCACACATATTATTCCCTCATTTAGTGGATATTTTCACAAAAAAGTGAAATTTTCAAAAATCCATAAAATTGGCTGAAAACGACTGGGCGAATCGCTCTGGAACTGAAATCGGAACGCTCACTGACATTTCCCCTATCTGAAAGTCTGATAAACGCCGGAAATATGACTAAGTACAAACATATTTTTTTTTTAAACTTTTTTCAATTTCAAACATGTGGGATATATATTCTACCCACACACATTTGGAACTCTCCTGGGGTACCCTCACACATATTATTCCCTCATTTAGTGGATATTTTCACAAAAAAGTGAAATTTTCAAAAATCCAGAAAATTGCCTGAAAACGACTAAATATCAAGGACTCATTGGCCGAATCGTTCTGGAACTGAAATCGGAACGCTCACTGACTTTTCCGCTATCTGAAAGTCTGATAAACGTCGGAAAAATGACTAAGTCCAAAAAAAAAATTTTCTCAACTTTTTTCAATTTTACCCCCGTGGGATATATATTCTACCCACACACATTTGGAACTCTCCTGGGATACCCTCACACATATTATTCCCTCATTTAGTGGATATTTTCACAAAAAAGTGAAATTTTCAAAAATCCAGAAAATTGGCTGAAAACGACTAAATATCAAGGACTCATTGGGCGAATCGCTCTGGAACTGAAATCGGAACACTCACTGACATTTCCCCTATCTGAAAGTCTGATAAACGCCGTAAAAATGACTAAGTCAAAAAAAAAAATTTTTGCAACTTTTTCAATTTTACCCCCGTGGGATATATATTCTACCCACACACATTTGGAACTCTCCTGGGGTAACCTCACACATATTATTCCCTCATTTAGTGGATATTTTCACAAAAAAGTGAAATTTTCAAAAATTCTGAAAATTGGCTGAAAACGACTAAATATCAAGGACTCATTGGGCAAATCGCTCTGGAACTGAAATCGGAACGCTCACTGACATTTCCCCTATCTGAAAGTCTGATAAAAGCCGGAAATATGACTAAGTACAAAAATATTTTTTTTTTCAACTTTTTTCAATTTCAACCATGTGGAATATATATTCTACCCACACACATGTGGAACTCTCCTGGGGTACCCTCACACATATTATTCCCTCATTTAGTGGATATTTTCACAAAAAAGTGAAATTTTCAAAAATCCAGAAAATTGGCTGAAAACAACTAAATATCAAGGACTCATTGGCGAATCGCTCTGGAACTGAAATAGGAACGCTCACTGACATTTCCCCTATCTGAAAGTCTGATAAACGCCGGAAAAATGACTAAGTCCAAGAAAAAAAAGTTTTCAACTTTTTTCAATTTTACCCCCGTGGGATATATATTCTACCCACACACATTTGGAACTCTCCTGGAGTACCCTCACACATATTATTCCCTCATTTAGTGGATATTTTCACAAAAAAGTGAAATTTTCAAAAATCCAGAAAATTGGCTGAAAACGACTGGGCGAATCGCTCTGGAACTGAAATCGGAACGCTCACTGACATTTCCCCTATCTGAAAGTCTGATAAATGCCGGAAATATGACTAAGTACAAACATATTTTTTTTTTCAACTTTTTTCAATTTCAAACATGTGGGATATATATTCTTCCCACAAACATTTGGAACTCTCCTGGGGTACCCTCACACATATTATTCCCTCATTTAGTGGATATTTTCACAAAAAAGTGAAATTTTCAAAAATCCAGAAAATTGGCTGAAAACAACTAAATATCAAGGATTCATTGAGCGAATCGCTCTGGAACTGAAATCGGAACGCTCACTGACATTTCCCGTATCTGAAAGTCTGATAAACGCCGGAAAAATGACTAAATCCCCCCCAAAAATATTTCAACTTTTTTCAATTTTACCCCCGTGGGATATATATTCTACCCACACACATTTGGAACTCTCCTGGGATCCCCTCACACATATTATTCCCTCATTTAGTGGATATTTTCACAAAAAAGTGAAATTTTCAAAAATCCAGAAAATTGGCTGAAAACAACTAAATATCAAGGACTCATTGGGCGAATCGCTCTGGAACTGAAATCAGAATGCTCACTGACATTTCCCCTATCTGAAAGTCTGATAAACGCCGGAAAAATGACTAAGTCCAAGAAAAAAAAGTTTTCAACTTTTTTCAATTTTACCCCCGTGGGATATATGTTCTACCCACACACATTTGGAACTCTCCTGGGGTACCCTCACACACATATTATTCCCTCATTTAGTGGATATTTTCACAAAAAAGTGACATTTTCAAAAATCCAGAAAATTGGCTGAAAACGACTGGGCGAATCGCTCTGGAACTGAAATCGGAACGCTCACTGACATTTCCCCTATCTGAAAGTCTGATAAAACCGGAAATATGACTAAGTACAAAAATATTTTTTTTTTCAACTTTTTTCAATTTCAACCATGTGGGATATATATTCTACCCACACACATTTGGAGCTCTCCTGGGGTACCCTCACACATATTATTCCCTCATTTAGTGGATATTTTCACAACAAAAGTGAAATTTTCAAAAATCCAAAAATTGGTTGAAAACGACTAAATATCAAGGACTCATTGGGCGAATCGCTCTGGAAATGAAATCGGAACGCTCACTGACATTTCTGCTATCTGAAAGTCTGATAAACGCCGGAAAAATGACTAAGTCCAAAAAAATAATGTTTTAAACTTTTTCAATTTTACCCCTGTGGGATATATATTCTACCCACACACATTTGGAACTCTCCTGGGGTAACCTCACACATATTATTCCCTCATTTAGTGGATATTTTCACAAAAAAGTGAAGTTTTCAAAAATCCAGAAAATTGGCTGAAAACGACTAAATATCAAGGACTCATTGGGCGAATCGTTCTGGAACTGAAATCGGAACGCTCACTGACATTTCCGCTATCTGAAAGTCTGATAAACGTCTGAAAAATGACTAAGTCCAAAAAAAAAATGTTTTCAACTTTTTTCAATTTTACCCCCGTGGGATATATATTCTACCCACACACATTTGGAACTCTCTTGGGATACCCTCACACATATTATTCCCTCATTTAGTGGATATTTTCACAAAAAAGTGAAATTTTCAAAAATCCAGAAAATTGGCTGAAAACGACTAAATATCAAGGACTCATTGGGCGAATCGCTCTGGAACTGAAATCGGAATGCTCACTGACATTTCCCCTATCTGAAAGTCTGATAAATGCCAGAAAAATGACTAAATCCCCCCAAAAAATCTTTTCAACTTTTTTCAATTTTACCCCCGTGGGATATATATTCTATCCACACACATTTGGAACTCTCCTGGGGTAACCTCACACATATTATTCCCTCATTTAGTGGATATTTTCACAAAAAAGTGAAGTTTTCAAAAATCCAGAAAATTGACTGAAAACGACTAAATATCAAGGACTCATTGGGCGAATCGTTCTGGAACTGAAATCGGAATGCTCACTGACATTTCCCCTGTCTGAAAGTCTGATAAACACCGGAAAAACGACTAAGTACAAAAAAAAAAATTTTTTAACTTTTTTCAATTTTAACCCTGTGGGATATATATTCTACCCACACACATTTGGAACTCTCCTGGGGTACCCTCACACATATTATTCCCTCATTTAGTGGATAGTTTCACAAAAAAAGTGAAATTTTCAAAAATCCAAAAATTGGCTGAAAACGACAAAATATCAAGGACTCATTGGGCGAATCGCTCTGGAAATGAAATCGGAACGCTCACTGACATTTCTGCTGTCTGAAAGTCTGATAAACGCCGGAAAAATGACTAAGTCCAAAAAAATAATGTTTTAAACTTTTTTCAATTTTACCCCTGTGGGATATATATTCTACCCACACACATTTGGAACTCTCCTGGGGTACCCTCACACATATTATTCCCTCATTTAGTGGATATTTTCACAAAAAAGTGAACTTTTCAAAAATCCAGAAAATTGGCTGAAAACGACAAAATATCAAGGACTCATTGGGCGAATCGTTCTGGAACTGAAATCGGAACGCTCACTGACATTTCCCCTATCTGAAAGTCTGATAAAAGCCGGAAATATGACTAAGTACAAAAATATTTTTTTTTCAACTTTTTTCAATTTCAACCATGCGGGATATATATTCTACCCACACACATTTGGAACTCTCCTGGGGTACCCTCACACATATTATTCCCTCATTTAGTGGATATTTTCACAAAAAAGTGAAATTTTCAAAAATCCAGAAAATTGGCTGAAAACGACTAAATATCAAGGACTCATTGGGCGAATCGCTCTGGAAATGAAATCGGAACGCTCACTGACATTTCCGCTATCTGAAAGTCTGATAAACGCCGGAAAAATGACAAGTACAAAAAAAAAAAAATTTTCAAATTTTTTCAATTTTAACCGTGTGGGATATATATTCTACCCACACACATTTGGAACTCTCCTGGGGTACCCTCACACATATTATTCCCTCATTTAGTGGATATTTTCACAAAAAAGTGAAATTTTCAAAAATACAGAAAATTGGCTAAAAACGACTAAATATCAAGGACTCATTGGGCGCATCGCTCTGGAACTGAAAACGGAATGCTCACTGACATTTCCCCTATCTGAAAGTCTGATAAATGCCAGAAAAATGACTAAATCCCCCCCAAAAAATGTTTCAACTTTTTTCAATTTTACCCCCGTGGGATATATATTCTATCCACACACATTTGGAACACTCCTGGGGTACCCTCACACATATTATTCCCTCATTTAGTGGATATTTTCACAAACAAGTGAAATTTTCAAAAATCCAGAAAATTGGCTGAAAACGACTAAATATCATGGGCTCATTGGGCGAATCGCTCTGGAACTGAAATCGGAATGCTCACTGACATTTCCCCTGTCTGAAAGTCTGAAAAACACCGGAAAAATGACTAAGTACAAAAAAAAATTTTTTTTTAACTTTTTCAATTTTAACCCTGTGGGATATATATTCTAACCACACACATTTGGAACTCTCCTGGGGTACCCTCACACATATTATTCCCTCATTTAGTGGATATTTTCACAAAAAAGTGAAATTTTCAAAAATCCAGAAAATTGCCTGAAAACGAAGAAATATCAAGGACTCATCCGGCGAATCGTTTTGGAACTGAAATCGGAACGCTCACTGACATTTCCCCTATCTGAAAGTCTGATAAACGCCGGAAAAATGACAAGTAAAAAAAAAAAATAAATTTCAAATTTTTTCAATTTTAACCCTGTGGGATATATATTCTACCCACACACATTTGGAACTCTCCTGGGGTACCCTCACACATATTATTCCCTCATTTAGTGAATATTTTCACAAAAAAGTGAAATTTTCAAAAATACAGAAAATTGGCTGAAAACGACTAAATATCAAGGACTCATTGGGCGCATCGCTCTGGAACTGAAAACGGAATGCTCACTGACATTTCCCCTATCTGAAAGTCTGATAAATGCCAGAAAAATGACTAAATCCCCCCCCCAAAAATGTTTCAACTTTTTTCAATTTTACCCCCATGGGATATATATTCTATCCACACACATTTGGAACAGTCCTGGGGTACCCTCACACATATTATTCCCTCATTTAGTGAATATTTTCACAAAAAAGTGAAATTTTCAAAAATCCAGTAAGTTGGCTGAAAACGACTAAATATCAAGGACTCATTGGCCGAATCGTTCTGGAACTGAAATCGGAACGCTCACTGACTTTTCCGCTATCTGAAAGTCTGATAAACGCCGGAAAAATGACTAAATCCCCAAAAAAAAATTTTCAACTTTTTTCAATTTTAACCCCGTGGGATATATATTCTACCCACACACATTTGGAACTCTCCTGGGATACCCTCACACATATTATTCCCTCATTTAGTGGATATTTTAACAAAAAAGTGAAATTTTCAAAAATCCAGAAAATTGGCTGAAAACGACTAAATATCAAGGACTCATTGGGCGAATCGCTCTGGAACTGAAATTGGAATGCTCACTGACATTTCCGCTATCTGAAAGTCTGATAAACGTCGGAAAAATGACTAAGTCAAAAAAAAATTTTTTTCAACTTTTTTCAATTTTACCCCCGTAGGATATATATTCTACCCACACACATTTGGAACTCTCCTGGGGTAACCTCACACATATTATTCCCTCATTTAGTGGATATTTTCACAAAAAAGTGAACTTTTCAAAAATCCAGAAAATTGGCTGAAAACGACAAAATATCAAGGACTCATTGGGCGAATCGTTCTGGAACTGAAATCGGAACGCTCACTGACATTTCCCCTATCTGAAAGTCTGATAAAAGCCGGAAATATGACTAAGTACAAAAATATTTTTTTTTCAACTTTTTTCAATTTCAACCATGCGGGATATATATTCTACCCACACACATTTGGAACTCTCCTGGGGTACCCTCACACATATTATTCCCTCATTTAGTGGATATTTTCACAAAAAAGTGAAATTTTCAAAAATCCAGAAAATTGGCTGAAAACGACTAAATATCAAGGACTCATTGGGCGAATCGCTCTGGAAATGAAATCGGAACGCTCACTGACATTTCCGCTATCTGAAAGTCTGATAAACGCCGGAAAAATGACAAGTACAAAAAAAAAAAAATTTTCAAATTTTTTCAATTTTAACCGTGTGGGATATATATTCTACCCACACACATTTGGAACTCTCCTGGGTTACCCTCACACATATTATTCCCTCATTTAGTGGATATTTTCACAAAAAAGTGAAATTTTCAAAAACACAGAAAATTGGCTAAAAACGACTAAATATCAAGGACTCATTGGGCGCATCGCTCTGGAACTGAAAACGGAATGCTCACTGACATTTCCCCTATCTGAAAGTCTGATAAATGCCAGAAAAATGACTAAATCCCCCCCAAAAAATGTTTCAACTTTTTTCAATTTTACCCCCGTGGGATATATATTCTATCCACACACATTTGGAACACTCCTGGGGTACCCTCACACATATTATTCCCTCATTTAGTGGATATTTTCACAAACAAGTGAAATTTTCAAAAATCCAGAAAATTGGCTGAAAACGACTAAATATCAAGGACTCATTGGGCGCATCGCTCTGGAACTGAAAACGGAATGCTCACTGACATTTCCCCTATCTGAAAGTCTGATAAATGCCAGAAAAATGACTAAATCCCCCCAAAAAATCTTTTCAACTTTTTTCAATTTTACCCCCGTGGGATATATATTCTATCCACACACATTTGGAACACTCCTGGGGAACCCTCACGCATATTATTCCGTCTTTTAGTGGATATTTTCACAAAAAAGTGAAAATTTCAAAAATCCAGAAAATTGGCTGAAAACGACTAAATATCATGGGCTCATTGGGCGAATCGCTCTGGAACTGAAATCGGAATGCTCACTGACATTTCCCCTGTCTGAAAGACTGAAAAACACCGGAAAAATGACTAAGTACAAAAAAAAATTTTTTTTTAACTTTTTCAATTTTAACCCTGTGGGATATATATTCTAACCACACACATTTGGAACTCTCCTGGGGTACCCTCACACATATTATTCCCTCATTTAGTGGATATTTTCACAAAAAAGTGAAATTTTCAAAAATCCAGAAAATTGCCTGAAAATGACGAAATATCAAGGACTCATCCGGCGAATCGTTCTGGAAGTGAAATCGGAACGCTCACTGACATTTCCCCTATCTGAAAGTCTGATAAACGCCGGAAAAATGACAAGTAAAAAAAAAAAAAAAATTTCAAATTTTTTCAATTTTAACCCTGTGGGATATATATTCTACCCACACACATTTGGAACTCTCCTGGGGTACCCTCACACATATTATTCCCTCATTTAGTGAATATTTTCACAAAAAAGTGAAATTTTCAAAAATACAGAAAATTGGCTGAAAACGACTAAATATCAAGGACTCATTGGGCGCATCGCTCTGGAACTGAAAACGGAATGCTCACTGACATTTCCCCTATCTGAAAGTCTGATAAATGCCAGAAAAATGACTAAATCCCCCCCCAAAAATGTTTCAACTTTTTTCAATTTTACCCCCGTGGGATATATATTCTATCCACACACATTTGGAACACTCCTGGGGTACCCTCACACATATTATTCCCTCATTTAGTGAATATTTTCACAAAAAAGTGAAATTTTCAAAAATCCAGTAAATTGGCTGAAAACGACTAAATATCAAGGACTCATTGGCCGAATCGTTCTGGAACTGAAATCGGAACGCTCACTGACTTTTCCGCTATCTGAAAGTCTGATAAACGCCGGAAAAATGACTAAATCCCCCCAAAAAAAATTTCAACTTTTTTCAATTTTAACCCCGTGGGATATATATTCTACCCACACACATTTGGAACTCTCCTGGGATACCCTCACACATATTATTCCCTCATTTAGTGGATATTTTAACAAAAAAGTGAAATTTTCAAAAATCCAGAAAATTGGCTGAAAACGACTAAATATCAAGGACTCATTGGGCGAATCGCTCTGGAACTGAAATCGGAACGCTCACTGACATTTCCCCTATCTGAAAGTCTGATAAATGCCAGAAAAATGACTAAATCCCCCCAAAAAATCTTTTCAACTTTTTTCAATTTTACCCCCGTGGGATATATATTCTATCCACACACATTTGGAACACTCCTGGGGTACCCTCACACATATTATTCCCTCATTTAGTGGATTTTTTCACAAAAAAGTGAAATTTTCAAAAATCCAGTAAATTGGCTGAAAACGACTAAATATCAAGGACTCATTGGGCGAATCGCTCTCGAACTGAAATCGGAACGCTCACTGACATTTCCCGTATCTGAAAGTCTACTAAACGTCGGAAATATGACTAAGTACAAAAATATTTTTTTCAACTTTTTTCAATTTTAACCCCGTGGGATATATATTCTACCCACACACATTTGGAACTCTCCTGGGGTACCCTCACGCATATTATTCCCTCATTTAGTGGATATTTTCACAAAAAAGTGAAATTTTCAAAAATCCAGAAAATTGCCTGAAAACGACTAAATATCAAGGACTCATTGGCCGAATCGTTCTGGAACTGAAATCGGAACGCTCACTGACTTTTCCGCTATCTGAAAGTCTGATAAACGTCGGAAAAATGACTAAGTCCAGAAAAAAATTTTTTTAAACTTTTTTCAATTTTAACCCCGTGGGATATATATTCTACCCACACACATTTGGAACTCTCCTGGGATACCCTCACACATCTTATTCTCTCATTTAGTGGATATTTTCACAAAAAAGTGAAATTTTCAAAAATCCAGAAAATTGGCTAAAAACTACTAAATATCAAGGACTCATTGGGCGAATCGCTCTGGTACTGAAATCGGAACGCTCACTGACATTTCCCGTATCTGAAAGTCTACTAAACACCGGAAAAATGACTAAGTACAAAAAAAAAATTTTTTTCAACTTTTTTCAATTTTAACCCTGTGGGATATATATTCTACCCACACACATTTGGAACTCTCCTGGGGTACCCTCACACATATTATTCCCTCATTTAGTCGATATTTTCACAAAAAAGTGAAATTTTCAAAAATCCAGAAAATTGGCTGAAAACGACTAAATATCAAGGATTCATTGGGCGAACAGCTCTGGAACTGAAATCGGAATGCTCACTGACATTTCCCCTATCTGAAAGTCTGATAAACGCCGGAAAAATGACTAAGTCTCCCAAAAAATCTTTTCAACTTATTTCAATTTTACCCCCGTGGGATATTTATTCTATCCACACACATTTGGAACACTCCTGGGGTACCCTCACGCATATTATTCCGTATTTTAGTGGATATTTTCACAAAAAAGTGAAAATTTCAAAAATCCAGAAAATTGGCTGAAAACGACTAAATATCATGGACTCATTGGGCGAATCGCTCTGGAACTGAAATCGGAATGCTCACTGACATTTCCCCTATCTGAACGTCTGATAAACACCGGAAAAATGACTAAGTACAAAAAAAAAAATTTTTTCAACTTTTTTCAATTTTAACCCTGTGGGATATATATTCTACCCACACACATTTGGAACTCTCCTGGGGTACCCTCACACATATTATTCCCTCATTTAGTGGATATTTTCACAAAAAAGTGAAATTTTCAAAAATCCAGAAAATTGCCTGAAAACGACGAAATATCAAGGACTCATCCGGTGAATCGTTCTGGAACTGAAATGGGAACGCTCACTGACATTTCCCCTATCTGAAAGTCTGATAAACGCCGGAAAAATGACAAGTACAAAAAAAAAAAAATTTTCAAATTTTTTCAATTTTAACCCTGTGGGATATATATTCTACCCACACACATTTGGAACTCGCCTGGGTTCCCTCACACATATTATTCCCTCATTTAGTGGATATTTTCACAAAAAAATGAAATTTTCAAAAATACAGAAAATTGGCTGAAAACGACTAAATATCAAGGACTCATTGGGCGCATCGCTCTGGAACTGAAAAAGGAATGCTCACTGACATTTCCCCTATCTGAAAGTCTGATAAATGCCAGAAAAATGACTAAATCCACCGCAAAAAATGTTTCAACTTTTTTCAATTTTACCCCCGTGGGATATATATTCTACCCACACACATTTGGAACACTCCTGGGGTTCCCTCACACATATTATTCCCTCATTTAGTGAATATTTTCACAAAAAAGTGAAATTTTCAAAAATCCAGAAAATTGCCTGAAAACGACTAAATATCAAGGACTCATTGGCCGAATCGTTCTGGAACTGAAATCGGAACGCTCACTGACTTTTCCGCTATCTGAAAGTCTGATAAACGTCGGAAAAATGACTAAGTCCAGAAAAAAAAAATTTTCAACTTTTTTCAATTTTACCTTCGTGGGATATATATTCTACCCACACACATTTGGAACTCTCCTGTTGTACCCTCACACATATTATTCTCTCATTTAGTGGATATTTTCACAAAAAAGTGAAATTTTCAAAAATCCAGAAAATTGGCTGAAAACGACTAAATATCAAGGACTCATTGGGAGCATCGCTCTGGAACTGAAAACGGAATGCTCACTGACATTTCCCCTATCTGAAAGTCTGATAAATGCCAGAAAAATGACTAAATCCCCCCAAAAAATCTTTTCAACTTTTTTCAATTTTACCCCCGTGGGATATATATTCTATCCACACACATTTGGAACACTCCTGGGGTACCCTCACGCATATTATTCCGTCTTTTAGTGGATATTTTCACGAAAAAGTGAAAATTTCAAAAATCCAGAAAATTGGCTGAAAATGACTAAATATCATGGACTCATTGGGCGAATCGCTTTGGAACTGAAATCGGAATGCTCACTGACATTTCCCCTGTCTGAAAGTCTGATAAACACCGGAAAAATGACTAAGTACAAAAAAAAAATTTTTTTCAACTTTTTTCAATTTTAACCCTGTGGGATATATATTCTACCCACACACATTTGGAACTCTCCTGGGGTACCCTCACACATATTTTTCCCTCATTTAGTGGATATTTTCACAAAAAAGTGAAATTTTCAAAAATACAGAAAATTGGCTGAAAACGACTAAATATCAAGGACTCATTGGGCGCATCGCTCTGGAACTGAAAAAGGAATGCTCACTGACATTTCCCCTATCTGAAAGTCTGATAAATGCCAGAAAAATGACTAAATCCCCCCCAAAAAATGTTTCAACTTTTTTCAATTTTACCCCCGTGGGATATATATTCTACCCACACACATTTGGAACACTCCTGGGGTTCCCTCACACATATTATTCCCTCATTTAGTGGATATTTTCACAAAAAAGTGAAATTTTCAAAAATCCAGAAAATTGCCTGAAAACGACTAAATATCAAGGACTCATTGGCCGAATCGTTCTGGAACTGAAATCGGAACGCTCACTGACTTTTCCGCTATCTGAAAGTCTGATAAACGTCGGAAAAATGACTAAGTCCAGAAAAAAAATTTTTTCAACTTTTTTCAATTTTACCTTCGTGGGATATATATTCTACCCACACACATTTGGAACTCTCCTGTTGTACCCTCACACATATTATTCCCTCATTTAGTGGATATTTTCACAATAAAGTGAAATTTTCAAAAATCCAGAAAATTGGCTGAAAACGACTAAATATCAAGGACTCATTGGGAGCATCGCTCTGGAACTGAAAACGGAATGCTCACTGACATTTCCCCTATCTGAAAGTCTGATAAATGCCAGAAAAATGACTAAATCCCCCCAAAAAATCTTTTCAACTTTTTTCAATTTTACCCCCGTGGGATATATATTCTATCGACACACATTTGGAACACTCCTGGGGTACCCTCACGCATATTATTCCGTCTTTTAGTGGATATTTTCACAAAAAAGTGAAAATTTCAAAAATCCAGAAAATTGGCTGAAAACGACTAAATATCAAGGACTCATTGGGCGAATCGCTCTGGAACTGAAATCGGAACGCTCACTGACATTTCCCCTATCTGAAAGTCTACTAAACGCCGTAAATATGACTAAGTACAAAAATATTTTTTTTTTCAACTTTTTTCAATTTCAACCATGTGGGATATATATTCTACCCACACACATTTGGAACTCTCCTGGGGTACCCTCACACATATTATTGCCTCATTTATTGGATATTTTCACAAAAAAGTGAAAT
Organism: Phyllobates terribilis; assembly: GCF_046119375.1. NCBI lineage: Eukaryota > Metazoa > Chordata > Amphibia > Anura > Dendrobatidae > Phyllobates > Phyllobates terribilis. The sequence goes on along the minus strand of NW_027362781.1, from coordinate 9,110,321 downwards.
TTTCAAAAATTCAGAAAATTGGCTGAAAACGACTAAATATCATGGACTCATTGGGCGAATCGCTCTGGAACTGAAATCGGAATGTTCACTGACATTTCCCCTATCTGAAAGTCTGATAAATGCGAGAAAAATGACTAAATCCCCCCAAAAAATTTTTCAGCTTTTTTCACTTATACCCCCGTGGGATATATATTCTACGCACACACATTTGGGACTCTCCTGGGGTACCCTCACACATATTATTCCCTCATTTAGTGGATATTTTCACAAAAAAGTGAAATTTTTAAAAATCCAGAAAATTGGCTGAAAGCGACTAAATATCAAGGACTCATTGGGCGAATCGCTCTGGAACTGAAATCGGAATGCTCACTGAAATTTCCCCTATCTGAAAGTCTGATAAGCGCCGGAAAAATGACTAAGTCCAAAAAAATTTTTTTTGCCATTTTACCCCCGTGGGATATATATTCTACCCACATACATTTGGAACTCTCCTGGGGTTCCCTCACACATATTATTCCCTCATTTAGTGGATATTTTCACAAAAAAGTGAAATTTTCAAAAATTCTGAAAATTGCGTGACAACGACGAAATATCAAGAACTCAATGGGCGAATCGCTCTGGAACTGAAATCAGAACGCTCACTCCCTAGCTCACTCCCTATCTGAAAGTCTGATAAACGCCGGAAAAATGACTAAGTACAAAAAAATTTTTTTTTCTATTTTACCCCCGTGGGATATATATTCTACCCACACACATTTGGAACTCTCCTCGGGTACCCTCACACATATTATTCCCTCATTTAGTGGATATTTTCACAAAGAAGTAAAATTTTCATAAATCCAGAAAATTTGCTGAAAACGACTAAATATGAAGGACTCATTGGGCGAATCGCTCTAGAACTTAAATTGGAACGCTCACTGACATTTCCCCTTTCTGAAAGTCTGATAAGCGCCGGAAAAATGACTAAGTCCAAAAATTTTTTTTTTTCAATTTTACCCCCGTGGGATATATATTCTGCAGACACACATTTGGAACTCTCCTGGGGTACCCTCACACATATTATTCCTTCATTTAGTGGATATTTTCACAAAAAAAGTGAAATTTTCAAAAATCCAGAAAATTGGCTGAAAACGACTAAATAACAAGGACTCATTTGGCGAATCGCTCTGGAACTGAAATCAGAATGCTCACTCCCTAGCTCACTCCCTATCTGAAAGTCTGATAAACGCCGGAAAAATGACTAAGTCCAAAAAAATTTTTTTTTAAACTTTTTTCAATTTTAAATCTGTGATATATATATTCTACCCACACACATTTGGAACTCTCCTGGGGTACTCTCACACATACTATTCCCTCATTTAGTGGATATTTTCACAAAAAAGTGAAATTTTCAAAAATCCAGAAAATTCGCTGAAAACGACTAAATATCAAGGACTCATTGGGCGAATCGCTCTGGAACTGAAATCGGAACGCTCACTGACATTTCCCCAATCTGAAAGTCTGATAAACGCCGGAAAAATGACTAAGTCCAAAAAAAAAATTTTTTCAACTTTTTTCAATTTTACCCCCCGTCTGATATATATTCTACCCACGCACATTTGGAACTCTACTGGGGTACCCTCACACATATTATTCCCTCATTTAGTGGATATTTTCACAAAAAAGTAAAATTTTCAAAAATCCAGAAGATTGGCTGAAAACGACTAAATATCAAGGACTCATGGGGCGAATCGCTCTGGAACTGATATCGGAATGTTCACTGACATTTCCCCTATCTGAAAGTCTGATAAACGCCGGAAAAATGACTAAGTGCAAAAAAAAAAATTTTTCAACTTTTTTCAATTTTACCCCCGTGGGATATATATTCTACCCACACACATTTGGAACTCTCCTGGGGTACCCTCACACATATTATTCACTCATTTTGTGGATATTTTCACAAAAAAGTGAAATTTTCAAAAATCCAGAAAATTCGCTGAAAACGACTAAATATCAAGGACTCATTGGGCGAATCGCTCTGTAACTGAAATCGGAACGCTCACTGACATTTCCCCCATCTGAAAGTTTGATAAGCGCCAGAAAAATTACTAAGTCCCAAAAATTTTTTTTTTTTATTTTACCCCCGTGGGATATATATTCTACCCACCCACATTTAGAACTCTCCTGGGGTACCCTCACACATATTATTCCCTCATTTAGTGGATATTTTCACAAAAAAGTGAAATTTTCAAAAATCCAGAAAATTGGCTGAAAATTACTAAATTTCAAGGACTCATTGGGCGAATCGCTCTAGAACTGAAATCGGAACGCTCACTGACATTTCCCCTATCTGAAAGTCTGATAAACGGCGGAAAAATGACTAAGTCCAAAAAAAAAATTTTTTCAACTGTTTTCAATTTTACCCCCGTGGGATATATATTCTTCCCACACACATTTGAGCTCTCCTGGGGTTCCCTCACACATATTATTCCCTCATTTAGTGGATATTTTCACAAAAAAGTGAAATTTTCAAAAATCCAAAATATTGGCTGAAAACAACTAAATATCAAGGACTCATGGGGCGAATCGCTCTGGAACTGATATCGGAATGTTCATTGACATTTCCCCTATCTGAAAGTCTGATAAACGGCGGAAAAATGACTAAGTCCAAAAAAAAAAATTTTTCAACTTTTTTCAATTTTACCCCCGTGGGATATATATTCTACCCACACACATTTGGAACTCTCCTGGGGTTCCCTCACACATATTATTCCCTCATTTAGTGGATATTATCACAAAAAAGTGAAATTTTAAAAAATCCAGAAAATTCGCTGAAAACGACTAAATATCAAGGACTCATTGGGCGAATCGCTCTGGAACTGAAATCGGAACGCTCACAGACATTTCCCCTATCTGAAAGTCTGATAAGCGCCGGAAAAATTACTAAGTCCAAAAATTTTTTTTTTTTAATTTTACCCCCGTGGGATATATATTCTACCCACACACATTTGGAACTGTCCTGGGGTACCCTCACACATATTATTCCCTCATTTAGTGGATATTTTCACAAAAAAGTAAAATTTTCAAAAATCCAGAAAATTGGCCGAAAACGACTAAATATCAAGGACTCATTGGGCGAATCGCTCTGGAACTGAAATCGGAACGCTCACTGACATTTCCCCAATCTGAAAGTCTGATAAACGCCGGAAAAATGAATAAGTCCAAAAAATTTTTTTTTCAATTTTACCCCCGTGGGATATATATTCTACCCACACACATTTGGAACTCTCCTGGGTACCCTCACACATATTATTCCCTCATTTAGTGGATATTTTCACAAAAAAGTAAAATGTTCAAAAATCCAGAAAATTGGCTGAAAACGACTAAATATCAAGGACTCATTGGGCGTATCGCTCCAGAACTGAAATCGGAACGCTCACTGACATTTCCTCTCTCTGAAAGACTGATAAGCGCCGGAAAAATGACTAAGTCCAAAAAAATTTTTTTTTCAATTTTACCCCCGTGGGATATATATTCTACCTACACACATTTGGAACTCTCCTGGGGTACCCTCACACATATTATTCCCTCATTTAGTGGATATTTTCACAAAAAAGTGAAATTTTAAAAAATCCAGAAAATTCGCTGAAAACGACTAAATATGGAATCATTGGGCGAATCGCTCTGGAACTGAAATCGGAATCCTCACTGACATTTCCCCTATCTGAAAGTCTGATAAGCGCCGGAAAAATTACTAAGTCCAAAAAATTTTTTTTTTAATTTTACCCCCGTGGGATATATATTCTACCCACACACATTTGGAACTCTCCTGGGGTACCCTCACACATATTATTCCCTCATTTAGTGGATATTTTCACAAAAAAGTGAAATTTTCGAAAATTGGCCGAAAACGACTAAATATCAAGGACTCATTGGGCGAAACGCTCTGGAACTGAAATCGGAACGCTCACTGACATTTACCCAATCTGAAAGTCTGATAAACGCCGGAAAAATGACTAAGTCCAAAAAAATTTTTTTTTCAACTTTTTTCAATTTTACCCCCCATCTGATATGTATTCTACCCACACACATTTGGAACTGTCCTGGGGTACCCTCACACATATTATTCCCTCATTTAGTGGATATTTTCACAAAAAAGTAAAATTTTCTAAAATCCAGAAGATTGGCTGAAAACGACTAAATAGCAACTCCTCATTGGGCGAATCGCTCCGGAACTGAAATCGGAACGCTCACTGACATTTCCTCTATCTGAAAGTCTGATAAGCGCCGGAAAAATGACTAAGTCCAAAAAATTTTTTTTTTCAATTTTACCCCCGTGGGATATATATTCTACCCACACACATTTGGAACTCTCCTGGGGTACCCTCACACATATTATTCCCTCATTTAGTAGATATTTTCACAAAAAAGTAAAATTTTCAAAAATCCAGAAGATTGGCTGAAAACGACTAAATAGCAAGGACTCATGGGGCGAATCGCTCTGGAACTGATATCGGAATGTTCACTGACATTTCCCCTATCTGAAAGTCTGATAAACGCCGGAAAAATGACTAAGTCCAAAAAAAAAATTTTTTCAACTTTTTTCAATTTTACCCCCGTGGGATATATATTCTACCCACACACATTTGGAACTCTCCTGGGGTACCCTCACACATATTATTCCCTCATTTAGTGGATATTTTCACAAAAAAGTGAAATTTTCAAAAATCCAGAAAATTCGCTGAAAACGACTAAATATCAAGGACTCATTGGGCGAATCGCTCTGGAACTGAAATCGGAACGCTCACTGACATTTCCCCTATCTAAAAGTCTGATAAGCGCCGGAAAAATGACTAAGTCCAAAAAATTTTTTTTTTCAATTTTACCCCCGTGGGATATAAATTCTACCCACACACATTTGGAACTCTCCTGGGGTACCCTCACACATATTATTCCCTCATTTAGTGGATATTTTCACAAAAAAGTAAAATTTTCAAAAATCCAGAAAATTGGCTGAAAACGACTAAATAGCAAGGACTCATGGGGCGAATCGCTCTAGAACTGATATCGGAATGTTCACTGACATTTCCCCTATCTGAAAGTCTGATAAACGCCGGAAAAATGACTAAGTCCCAAAAAAAATTTTTTTTAAACTTTTTTCAATTTTACCCCCCATCTGATATGTATTCTACCCAAACACATTTGGAACTCTCCTGGGGTACCCTCACACATATTATTCCCTCATTTAGTGGATATTTTCACAAAAAAGTAAAATTTTCAAAAATCCAGAAAATTGGCTGAAAACGACTAAATTTCAAGGACTGATTGGGCGAATCGCTCCGGAACTGAAATTGGAACGCTCACTGACATTTCCTCTATCTTAAAGTCTGATAAGCGCCGGAAAAATGACTAAGTCCAAAAATTTTTTTTTAAAAATTTTACCCCCGTGGGATATATATTCTACCCACACACATTTGGAACTCTCCTGGTGTACCCTCACACATATTATTCCCTCATTTTGAGGATATTTTCACAAAAAAGTGAAATTTTCAAAAATCCAGAAAATTGGCTGAAAATGACTAAATATCAAGGACTCATTGGGCGAATCGCTCTGGAACTGAAATCGGAACGCTCACTGACATTTCCCCAATCTGAAAGTCTGATAAACGCCAGAAAAATGACAAAGTCCAAAAAAAATTTTTTTTCAAATTTTTTCAATTTTACCCCCCATCTGATATGTATTCTACCCACACACATTTGGAACTCTCCTGGGGTACCCTCACACATATTATTCCCTCATTTAGTGGATATTTTCACAAAAAAATAAAATTTTCAAAAATCCAGAAAATTGGCTGAAAACGACTAAATATCAAGGACTCATTGGGCGAATCGCTCCGGTACTGAAATCGGAACGCTCACTGACATTTCCTCTATCTTAAAGTCTGATAAGCGCCGGAAAAATGACTAAGTCCAAAAAAAATTTTTTTTCATTTTTTTTCAATTTTACCCCCGTGGGATATATATTCTACCCACACACATTTGGAACTCTCCTGAGGTACCCTCACACATTTTATTCCCTCATTTAGTGGATATTTTCACAAAAAAGAACGCTCACTCCCTAGCTCACTCCCTATCTGAAAATCTGATAAATGCCGGAAAAATGACTAAGTAAAAAAAAAAATTTTTTCAACTTTTTTCAATTTTAACCCTGTGGAATATATATTCTACCAACACACATTGGAACACTCCTGGGGTACCCTCACACATATTATTCCCTCATTTAGTGGATATTTTCACAAAAAAGTGAAATTTTCAAAAATCCAGAAAATTGGCTGAAAACTACTAACTATCAAGGACTAATTGGGCGAATCGCTCTGGAACTGAAATCGGAACGCTCACTGACATTTCCCCTTTCTGAAAGTCTGATAAACGGCAGAAAAATGACTATGTCAAAAAAAAATTTTTTCAACTGTTTTCAATTTTACCCCCCCTCTGATATATATTCTACCCACACACATTTGGAACTCTCCTGGGGTACCATCACACATATTATTCCCTCATTTAGTGGATATTTTCACAAAAAAGTGAAATTTTCAAAAATTCAGAAAATTGCCTGACAATGACGAAATATCAAGGATTCATTGGGCGAATCGCTCTGGAACTGAAATCAGAACACGCACTGACATTTCCCCTATCTGAAAGTCTGATAAACGCCCGAAAAATGACTATGTCAAAAAAAAATTTTTTTTCAACTTTTTTCAATTTTAACCCTGTGGAATATATATTCTACCAACACACATTTGGAACTCTCCTGGGGTACCCTCACACATATTATTCCCTCATTTAGTGGATATTTTTACAAAAAAAGCAAAATTTTCAAAAATCCAGAAAATTGGCTGAAAACGACTAAATATCAAGGACTCATTGGGCGAATCGCTCCGGAACTGAAATCTGAACGCTCACTGACATTTCCCCTATCTGAAAGTCTGATAAGCGCCGGAAAAATTACAAAGTCCAAAAAAATTTTTTTTTTTATTTTACCCCCGTGGGATATATATTCTACCCATACACATTTGGAACTCTCCTGGGGTACCCTCACACATATTATTCCCTCATTTAGTGGATATTTTCACAAAAAAAGTGAAATTTTCAAAAATCCAGAAAATTGGCTGAAAACGGCTAAATTTCAAGGACTCACTGGGCGAATCGCTCTGGAACTTAAATCGGAACGCTCACTGACATTTCCCCTATCTGAAAGTCTCATAAATGCTGGAAAGATGACTAAGTCCAAAAAAAAAATTTTTTCAACTGTTTTCAATTTTACCCCCCCTCTGATATATATTCTACCCACACACATTTAGAACTCTCCTGGGGTACCCTCACACATATTATTCCCTCATTTAGTGGATATTTTCACAAAAAAGTGAAATTTTAAAAAATTCAGAAAATTGCCTGACAACGACGAAATATCAAGGACTCATTGGGCGAATCGCTCTGGAACTGAAATCAGAACGCTCACTCCCTAGCTCACTCCCTATCTGAAAGTCTGATAAACGCCGGAGAAATGACTAAGTCAAAAAAAAAAATTTTTTCAACTTTTTTCAATTTTACCCCCCGTCTGATATATATTCTACCCATACACATTTGGAACTCTCCTGGCGTACCCTCACACATATTATTCCCTCATTTAGTGGATATTTTCACAAAAAAGTGAAATTTTCAAAAATCCAGAAAATTGGCTGAAAACGACTAAATTTCAAGGACTCATTGGGCGAATCGCTCTGGAACTGAAATCGCAACGCTCACTGACATGTCCCCTACCTGAAAGTCTGATAAACGCCGGAAAAATGACTAAGTCCAAAAAATAATTTTTTTCAACTTTTTTCAATTTTAATCCTGTTTGATATATATTCTACCCACACACATTTTACCTCTCCTGGGGTATCCTCACACATATTATTCCCTCATTTAGTGGATATTTTCACAAAAAAGTGAAATTTTCAAAAATCCAGAAAATTGGCTGAAAATGACTAAATATCAAGGACTCATTGGGCGAATAGCTCTGGATCTGAAATCGGAACGCTCACTGACATTTCCCCTATCTGAAAGTCTGATAAATGCCGGAAAAAAGACAGTCCAAAAAAATTTTTTTTTAGACTTTTTACAATTTTACCCCCGTCGGATATATATTCTACCCAGACACATTTGGAACTCTCCTGGGGTACCCTCATACATATTATTCCCTCATTTAGTGAATATTTTCACAAAAAAGTGAAATTTTGAAAAATTCAGAAAATTGCCTAACAACGATGAAATATCAAAGACTCATTGGGCGAATCGCTCTGGAACTGAAATCAGAACGCTCACTCCCTAGCTCACTCCCTCTCTGAAAGCCTGATAAACACCGGAAAAATGACTAAGTACCAAAAATAATTTTTTTCAACTTTTTTCAATTTTACTCCTGTTTGATATATATTCTACCCACACACATTTGGAACTCTCCTAGGGTATCCTCACACATATTATTCCTTCATTTAGTGGATATTTTCACAAAAAAGTGAAATTTTCAAAAATCCAGAAAATTGACTGAAAATGACTAAATATCAAGGACTCATTGGAGGAATCGCTCTGGAACTGAAATCAGAACGAACACTGACATTTCCCCTATCTGAAAGTCTGATAAATGGCGGAAAAATGACTAAGTCCAAAAAAAAATTTTTTTCAACTTTTTTCAATTTTACCCCCGTGGGATATATATTCTACCCACACACATTTGGAACTCCCCTGGGGTACCCTCACACATATTATTCCCTCATTAAGTGGATATTTTCACAAAAATGTGAAATTTTCAAAAATCCAGAAAATTGGCTGAAAACGACAAAATATCAAGGACTCATTGGGCGAATCGCTCTGGAACTGAAATCGGAACGCTCACTCCCTAGCTCACTCCCTATCTGAAAGTCTGATAAACGCCGGAAAAATGACTAAGCCCAAAAAAAATTTTTTTTAAACTTTTTTCAATTTTACCCGCGTGGGATATATATTCTACCCACACACATTTGGAACTCTCCTGGGGTACCCTCACACATATTATTCCCTCATTTAGTGGATATTTTCACAAAAAAGTGAAATTTTCAAAAATCCAGAAAATTGGCTGAAAACGACTAAATTTCAAGGACTCATTGGGCGAATCGCTCTGGAACTGAAATCGCAACGCTCACTGACATGTCCCCTACCTGAAAGTCTGATAAACGCCGGAAAAATGACTAAGTCCAAAAAATAATTTTTTTCAACTTTTTTCAATTTTAATCCTGTTTGATATATATTCTACCCACACACATTTTACCTCTCCTGGGGTATCCTCACACATATTATTCCCTCATTTAGTGGATATTTTCACAAAAAAAGTGAAATTTTCAAAAATCCAGAAAATTGACTGAAAATGACTAAATATCAAGGACTCATTGGGGGAATCGCTCTGGAACTGAAATCGGAACGCTCACTGACATTTCCCCTATCTGAAAGTCTGATAAGCGCCGGAAAAATTGCTAAGTCCAAAAAATTTTTTTTTTAAAGTTTACCCCCGTGGGATATATATTCTACCCACACACATTTGGAACTCTCCTGGGGTACCCTCACACATATTATTCCCTCATTTAGTGGATATTTTCACAAAAAAGTGAAATTTTCAAAAATCCAGAAAATTGGGTGAAAACGACAAAATATCAAGGACTCATTGGGCGAATCGCTCTGGAAATGAAATCGGAACGCTCACTGACATTTCCGCTATCTGAAAGTCTGATAAACGCCGGAAAAATGACAGTCCAAAAAAATTTTTTTTTAGACTTTTTACAATTTTACCCCCGTCGGATATATATTTTACCCAGACACATTTGGAACTCTCCTGGGGTACCCTCATACATATTATTCCCTCATTTAGTGAATATTTTCACAAAAAAGTGAAATTTTGAAAAATTCAGAAAATTGCCTAACAACGATGAAATATCAAAGACTCATTGGGCGAATCGCTCTGGAACTGAAATCAGAACGCTCACTCCCTAGCTCACTCCCTCTCTGAAAGCCTGATAAACACCGGAAAAATGACTAAGTACCAAAAATAATTTTTTTCAACTTTTTTCAATTTTAATCCTGTTTGATATATATTCTACCCACACACATTTGGAACTCTCCTAGGGTATCCTCACACATATTATTCCCTCATTTAGTGGATATTTTCACAAAAAAGTGAAATTTTCAAAAATCCAGAAAATTGACTGAAAATGACTAAATATCAAGGACTCATTGGAGGAATCGCTCTGGAACTGAAATCAGAACGAACACTGACATTTCCCCTATCTGAAAGTCTGATAAATGGCGGAAAAATGACTAAGTCCAAAAAAAAATTTTTTTCAACTTTTTTCAATTTTACCCCCGTGGGATATATATTCTACCCACACACATTTGGAACTCCCCTGGGGTACCCTCACACATATTATTCCCTCATTAAGTGGATATTTTCACAAAAATGTGAAATTTTCAAAAATCCAGAAAATTGGCTGAAAACGACAAAATATCAAGGACTCATTGGGCGAATCGCTCTGGAACTGAAATCGGAACGCTCACTCCCTAGCTCACTCCCTATCTGAAAGTCTGATAAACGCCGGAAAAATGACTAAGTCAAAAAAAAAATTTTTTTAAACTTTTTTCAATTTTACCCGCGTGGGATATATATTCTACCCACACACATTTGGAACTCTCCTGGGGTACCCTCACACATATTATTCCCTCATTTAGTGGATATTTTCACAAAAAAGTGAAATTTTCAAAAATCCAGAAAATTGGCTGAAAACGACTAAATTTCAAGGACTCATTGGGCGAATCGCTCTGGAACTGAAATCGCAACGCTCACTGACATGTCCCCTACCTGAAAGTCTGATAAACGCCGGAAAAATGACTAAGTCCAAAAAATAATTTTTTTCAACTTTTTTCAATTTTAATCCTGTTTGATATATATTCTACCCACACACATTTTACCTCTCCTGGGGTATCCTCACACATATTATTCCCTCATTTAGTGGATATTTTCACAAAAAAAGTGAAATTTTCAAAAATCCAGAAAATTGACTGAAAATGACTAAATATCAAGGACTCATTGGGGGAATCGCTCTGGAACTGAAATCGGAACGCTCACTGACATTTCCCCTATCTGAAAGTCTGATAAACGCCGGAAAAATGACTAAATCCCCCCAAAAAAAATTTCAACTTTTTTCAATTTTACCCCCGTGGGATATATATTCTACCCACACACATTTGGAATTCTCCTGGGGTACCCTCACACATATTGTTCCCTCATTTAGTGGATATTTTCACAAAAAAGTGAATTTTTCCAAAATCCAGAAAATTGGCTGAAAACGACTAAATATCAAGGACTCATTGGGCGAATCGCTCTGGAACTGAAATCGGAACGCTCACTGACATTTCCCCTATCTGAAAGTCTGATAAAAGCCGGAAATATGACTAAGTGCAAAAATATTTTTTTTTTCAACTTTTTTCAATTTCAACCATGTGGGATATATATTCTACCCACACACATTTGGAACTCTCCTGGGGTACCCTCACACATATTATTCCCTCATTTAGTGGATATTTTCACAAAAAAGTGAAATTTTCAAAAATCCAAAAATTGGCTGAAAACGACAAAATATCAAGGGCTCATTGTCGAATCGCTCTGGAAATGAAATCGGAATGCTCACTGACATTTCTGCTATCTGAAAGTCTGATAAACGCCGGAAAAATGACTAAGTCCAAAAAAAAAATGTTTTAAACTTTTTTCAATTTTTCCCCTGTGGGATATATATTCTACCCACACACATTTGGAACTCTCCTGGGGTAACCTCACACATATTATTCCCTCATTTAGTGGATATTTTCACAAAAAAGTGAAGTTTTCAAAAATTCAGAAAATTGACTAAAAACGACAAAATATCAAGGACTCATTGGGCGAATCGCTCTAGAACTGAAATCGGAACGCTCACTGACATTTCCCCTATCTGAAAGTCTGATAAACGCCGGAAAAATGACTAAGTCCAAGAAAATAAAGTTTTCAACTTTTTTCAATTTTACCCCCGTGGGATATATGTTCTACCCACACACATTTGGAATTCTCCTGGGGTACCCTCACACACACATTATTCCCTCATTTAGTGGATATTTTCACAAAAAAGTGAAATTTTCAAAAATCCAGAAAATTGGCTGAAAACAACTAAATATCAAGGACTCATTGGGCGAATCGCTCTGGAACTGAAATAGGAACGCTCAGACATTTCCCCTATCTGAAAGTCTGATAAACGCCGGAAAAATGACTAAGTTTAAGAAAAAAAAGTTTTCAACTTTTTTCAATTTTACCCCTGTGGGATATATATTCTACCCACACACATTTGGAGCTCTCCTGGGGTACCCTCACACATATTATTCCCTCATTTAGTGGATATTTTCACAAAAAAGTGAAATTTTCAAAAATCCAGAAAATTGGCTGAAAACGACTGGGCGAATCGCTCTGGAACTGAAATCGGAACGCTCACTGACATTTCCCCTATCTGAAAGTCTGATAAACGCCGGAAATATGACTAAGTACAAACATATTTTTTTTTTCAACTTTTTTCAATTTCAAACATGTGGGATATATATTCTACCCACACACATTTGGAACTCTCCTGGGGTACCCTCACATATATTATTCCCTCATTTAGTGGATATTTTCACAAAAAAGTGAAATTGTCAACAATACAGGAAATTGGCTGAAAACGACTAAATATCAAGGACTCATTGGGCGAATCGCTCTGGAACTGAAATCGGAACGCTCACTGACATTTCCCGTATCTGAAAGTGTGATAAACGCCGGTAAAATGACTAAATCCCCAAAAAAAAATTGTCACCTTTTTTCAATTTTACCCCCGTGGGATATATATTCTACCCACACACATTTGGAACTCTCCTGGGGTACCCTCACACATATTATTCCCTCATTTAGTGGATATTTTCACAAAAAAGTGAAATTTTCAAAAATCCAGAAAATTGGCTGAAAACAACTAAATATCAAGGACTCATTGAGCGAATCGCTCTGGAACTGAAAACGGAACACTCACTGACATTTCCCGTATCTGAAAGTCTGATAAACGCCGGAAAAATGACTAAATCCCCCAAAAAAATGTTTCAACTTTTTTCAATTTTACCCCCGTGGGATATATATTCTACCCACACACATTTGGAACTCTCCTGGGGTACCCTCTCACACATTATTCCCTCATTTAGTGGATATTTTCATAAAAAAGTGAAATTTTCAAAAATTCTGAAAATTGGCTGAAAACGACTAAATTTCAAGGACTCATTCAGCGAATCGCTCTGGAACTGAAATCGCAACGCTCACTGACATGTCCCCTACCTGAAAGTCTGATAAACGCCGGAAAAATGACTAAGTCCAAAAAATAATTTTTTTCAACTTTTTTCAATTTTAATCCTGTTTGATATATATTCTACCCACACACATTTTACCTCTCCTGGGGTATCCTCACACATATTATTCCCTCATTTAGTGGATATTTTGACAAAAAAAGTGAAATTTTCAAAAATCCAGAAAATTGACTGAAAATGACTAAATATCAAGGACTCATTGGGGGAATCGCTCTGGAACTGAAATCGGAACGCTCACTGACATTTCCCCTATCTGAAAGTGTGATAAGCGCCGGAAAAATTGCTAAGTCCAAAAAATTTTTTTTTTAAAGTTTACCCCCGTGGGATATATATTCTACCCACACACATTTGGAACTCTCCTGGGGTAACCTCACACATATTATTCCCTCATTTAGTGGATATTTTCACAAAAAAGTGAAGTTTTCAAAAATCCAGAAAATTTACTAAAAACGACAAAATATCAAGGACTCATTGGGCGAATCGCTCTAGAACTGAAATCGGAACGCTCACTGACATTTCCCCTATCTGAAAGTCTGATAAACGCCAGAAAAATGACTAAGTCCAAGAAAATAAAGTTTTCAACTTTTTTCAATTTTACCCCCGTGGGATATATGTTCTACCCACACACATTTGGAATTCTCCTGGGGTACCCTCACACACACATTATTCCCTCATTTAGTGGATATTTTCACAAAAAAGTGAAATTTTCAAAAATCCAGAAAATTGGCTGAAAACAACTAAATATCAAGGACTCATTGGGCGAATCGCTCTAGAAATGAAATAGGAACGCTCACTGACATTTCCCCTATCTGAAAGTCTGATAAACGCCGGAAAAATGACTAAGTTTAAGAAAAAAAAGTTTTCAACTTTTTTCAATTTTACCCCTGTGGGATATATATTCTACCCACACACATTTGGAACTCTCCTGGGGTACCCTCACACATATTATTCCCTCATTTAGTGGATATTTTCACAAAAAATTGAAATTTTCAAAAATCCAGAAAATTGGCTGAAAACGACTGGGCGAATCGCTCTGGAACTGAAATCGGAACGCTCACTGACATTTCCCCTATCTGAAAGTCTGATAAACGCCGGAAATATGACTAAGTACAAACATATTTTTTTTTTCAACTTTTTTCAATTTCAAACATGTGGGATATATATTCTACCCACACACATTTGGAACTCTCCTGGGGTACCCTCACATATATTATTCCCTCATTTAGTGGATATTTTCACAAAAAAGTGAAATTGTCAACAATACAGGAAATTGGCTGAAAACGACTAAATATCAAGGACTCATTGGGCGAATCGCTCTGGAACTGAAATCGGAACGCTCACTGACATTTCCCGTATCTGAAAGTGTGATAAACGCCGGTAAAATGACTAAATCCCCAAAAAAAAATTTTCACCTTTTTTCAATTTTACCCCCGTGGGATATATATTCTACCCACACACCTTTGGAACTCTCCTGGGGTACCCTCACACATATTATTCCCTCATTTAGTGGATATTTTCACAAAAAAGTGAAATTTTCAAAAATCCAGAAAATTGGCTGAAAACAACTAAAAATCAAGGACTCATTGAGCGAATCGCTCTGGAACTGAAAACGGAACACTCACTGACATTTCCCGTATCTGAAAGTCTGATAAACGCCGGAAAAATGACTAAATCCCCCAAAAAAATGTTTCACCTTTTTTCAATTTTACCCCCGTGGGATATATATTCTACCCACACACATTTGGAACTCTCCTGGGGTACCCTCTCACACATTATTCCCTCATTTAGTGGATATTTTCATAAAAAAGTGAAATTTTCAAAAATTCTGAAAATTGGCTGGAAACAACTAAATATCAAGGACTCATTGGGCGAATCATTCTGAAACTGAAATCGGAACGCTCACTGACGTTTCCCCTATCTGAAAGTCTGATAAACGTCGGAAAAATGACTAAGTCCAAGAAAAAAAAGTATTCAACTTTTTTCAGTTTTACCCCCATGGGATATATGTTCTACCCACACACATTTGGAACTCTCCTGGGGTACCCTCACACACATATTATTCCCTCATTTAGTGGATATTTTCACAAAAAAGTGACATTTTCAAAAATCCAGAAAATTGGCTGAAAACAACTAAATATCAGGGACTCATTGGGCGAATCGCTCTGGAACTGAAATAGGAACGCTCACTGACATTTCCCCTATCTGAAAGTCTGATCAACACCAGAAAAATGACTAAGTCCAAGAAAAAAAAGTTTTCAACTTTTTTCAATTTTACCCCCGTGGGATATATATTCTACCCACACACATTTGGAAATCTCCTGGGGTACCCTCACACATATTATTCCCTCATTTAGTGGATATTTTCACAAAAAAGTGAAATTTTCAAAAATCCAGAAAATTGGCTGAAAACGACTGGGCGAATCGCTCTGGAACTGAAATCGGAACGCTCACTGACATTTCCCCTATCTGAAAGTCTGATAAACGACGGAAATATGACTAAGTACAAACATATTTTTTTTTTCAACTTTTTTCAATTTCAAACATGTGGGATATATATTCTACCCACACACCTTTGGAACTCTCCTGGGGTACCCTCACACATATTATTCCCTCATTTAGTGGATATTTTCACAAAAAAGTGAAATTTTCAAAAATCCAGAAAATTGGCTGAAAACAACTAAATATCAAGGACTCATTGAGCGAATCGCTCTGGAACTGAAATCGGAACGCTCACTGACATTTCCCGTATCTGAAAGTCTGATAAACGCTGGAAATATGACTAAGTACAAAAATATTTATTTTTTCAACTTTTTTCAATTTCAACCATGCGGGATATATATTCTGCCCACACACATTTGGAACTCTCCTGGGGTACCCTCACACATATTATTCCCTCATTTAGTGGATATTTTCTCAAAAAAGTGAAATTTTCAAAAATCCAGGAAATCGGCTGAAAACAACTAAATATCAAGGAGTCATTGGGCGAATCGTTCTGGAACTGAAATCGGAACGCTCACTGACATTTGCGCTATCTGAAAGTCTGATAAACGTCGGAAAAATGACTAAGTCAAAAAAAAAATTTTTTCAACTTTTTTCAATTTTACCCCCGTGGGATATATATTCTACCCACACACATTTGGAACTCTCCTGGGGTACCCTCACACATATTATTGCGTCATTTTTTGGATATTTTCACAAAAAAGTGAAATTTTCAAAAATTCAGAAAATTGCCTGAAAACTATGAAATATCAAGGACTCATTGGGCGAATCGCTCTGGAAGTGAAATCGGAACGCTCACTGACATTTCCCCTATCTGAATGTCTGATAAACGCCGGAAAAATGACTAAGTACAAAAAAAAAAATTTTTTTTATCTTTTTTCAATTTTAAACCTGTGGGATATATATTCTACCCACACACATTTGGAACTCTCCTGGGGTACCCTCACACATATTATTCCCTCATTTAGTGGATATTTTCACAAAAAAGTGAAATTTTAAAAAAATTCAGAAAATTGACTGGAAACGACTAAATATCAAGGACTCATTGGGCGAATCGTTCTGAAACTGAAATCGGAACGCTCACTGACATTTCCCCTATCTGAAAGTCTGATAAACGCCGGAAAAATGACTAAGTCCAAGAAAAAAAAGTTTTCAACTTTTTTCAATTTTACCCCCGTGGGATATATATTCTACCCACACACATTTGGAACTATCCTGGGGTACCCTCACACATATTATTCCCTCATTTAGTGGATATTTTCACAAAAAAGTGAAATTTTCAAAAATCCAGAAAATTGCCTGAAAACGACTAAATATCAAGGACTCATTGGCCGAATCGTTCTGGAACTGAAATCGGAACGCTCACTGACTTTTCCGCTATCTGAAAGTCTCATAAACGTCGGAAAAATGACTAAGTCCAAAAAAAAAATTTTTTCAACTTTTTTCAATTTTACCCCCTTGGGATATATATTCTACCCACACACATTTGGAACTCTCCTGGGATACCCTCACACATATTATTCCCTCATTTAGTGGATATTTTCACAAAAAAGTGAAATTTTCAAAAATCCAGAAAATTGGCTGAAAACTACTAAATATCAAGGACTCATTGGGCGATCCGCTCTGGAACTGAAAACGGAATGCTCACTGACATTTCCCCTATCTGAAAGTCTGATAAACGCCGGAAAAATGACTGAGTCCAAGAAAAAAAAGTTTTCAACTTTTTTTAATTTTACCCCCACGGGATATATATTCTACCCACACACATTTGGAACTCTCCTCGGGTACCCTCACACACATATTATTCCCTCATTTAGTGGATATTTTCACAAAAAAGTGAAATTTTCAAAAATCCAGAAAATTGGCTGAAAACGACTAAATATCATGGACTCATTGGGCGAATCGCTCTGGAACTGAAATCGGAATGCTCACTGACATTTCCCCTGTCTGAAAGTCTGATAAACACCGGAAAAATGACTAAGTACAAAAAAAAATTTTTTTTCAACTTTTTTCAATTTTAACCCTGTGGGATATATATTCTACCCACACACGTTTGGAACTCTCCTGGGGTACCCTCACACATATTATTCCCTCATTTAGTGGATATTTTCACAAAAAAGTGAAATTTTCAAAAATCCAGAAAATTGCCTGAAAACGACGAAATATCAAGGACTCATCCGGCGAATCGTTCTGGAACTGAAATCGGAACGCTCACTGACATTTCCCCTATTTGAAAGTCTGATAAACGCCGGAAAAATGACAAGTACAAAAAAACAAAATTTTCAACTTTTTTCAATTTTACCCCAGTGGGATATATATTCTACCCACACACATTTGGAACTCTCCTGGGGTACCCTCACACATATTATTCCCTCATTTAGTGGATATTTTCACAAAAAAGTGAAATTTTCAAAAATACAGAAAATTGGCTGAAAACGACTAAATATCAAGGACTCATTGGGCGCATCGCTCTGGAACTGAAAACGGAATGCTCTCTGACATTTCCCCTATCTGAAAGTCTGATAAATGCCAGAAAAATGACTAAATCCCCCCCAAAAAATGTTTCAACTTTTTTCAATTTTACCCCCGTGGGATATATATTCTATCCACACTCATTTGGAACACTCCTGGGGTACCCTCACACATATTATTCCCTCATTTAGTGGATATTTTCACAAAAAATTGAAATTTTCAAAAATCCAGTAAATTGGCTGAAAACGACGAAATATCAAGGACTCATCCGGCAATTCGGTCTGGAACTGAAATCGGAACGCTCACTGACATTTCCCCTATCTGAAAGTCTGATAAACGCCGGAAAAATGACTAAGTCCAAAAAAAAAAATGTTTTAAACTTTTTTCAATTTTACCCCTGTGGGATATATATTCTACCCACACACATTTGGAACTCTCCTGGGGTAACCTCACACATATTATTC
Source organism: Phyllobates terribilis (assembly GCF_046119375.1). Classification (NCBI taxonomy): domain Eukaryota; kingdom Metazoa; phylum Chordata; class Amphibia; order Anura; family Dendrobatidae; genus Phyllobates; species Phyllobates terribilis. Next base: position 9,091,437 of record NW_027362781.1, on the reverse strand, counting down.
CCTCATTTAGTTGATATTTTCACAAAAAAGTGAAATTTTCAAAAATCCAGAAAATTGGCTGAAAATGACAAAATATCAAGGCCTCATTGGGCGAATCACTCTGGAACTGAAATCGGAATGCTCACTGACATTTCCCCTATCTGAAAGTCTGATAAAAGCCGGAAATATGACTAAGTACAAAAATATTTTTTTTTTCAACTTTTTTCAATTTCAACCATGTGGGATATATATTCTACCCACACACATTTGGAACTCTCCTGGGGTACCCTCACACATATTATTCCCTCATTTAGTGGATATTTTCACAAAAAAGTGAAATTTTCAAAAATCCAGAAAATTGGCTGAAAACGACAAAATATCAAGGACTCATTGGGCGAATCACTCTGGAACTGAAATCGGAACGCTCACTGACATTTCCCATATCTGAAAGTCTGATAAACGCCAGGAAAAATGACTAAATCCCCAAAAAAAAATTTTCAACTTTTTTCAATTTTACTCCCGTAGGATATATATTCTACCCACAAACATTTGGAACTCTCCTGGGGTACCCTCACACATATTATTCCCTCATTTAGTGGATATTTTCACAAAAAAGTGAAATTTTCAAAAATTCAGAAAATTGCCTGAAAACGACGAAATATCAAGGAGTCATCCGGCAAATCGATCTGGAACTGAAATCGGAACACTCACTGACATTTCCCCTATCTGAATGTCTGATAAACGCCGGAAAAATGACTAAGTACAAAAAAAAAACTTTTTTAAACTTTTTTCAATTTTAAACCTGTGGGATATATATTCTACCCACACACATTTGGAACTCTCCTGGGGTACCCTCACACATATTATTCCCTCATTTAGTGGATATTTTCCCAAAAAAGTGAAATTTTCAAAAATTCTGAAAATTGACTGGAAACGACTAAATATCAAGGACTCATTGGGCGAATCGTTCTGAAACTGAAATCGGAACGCTCACTGACATTTCCCCTATCTGAAAGTCTGATAAACGCCGGAAAAATGACTAAGTCCAAGAAAAAAAAGTTTTCAGCTTTTTTCAATTTTACCCCCGTGGGATATATATTCTACCCACACACATTTGGAACTATCCTGGGGTACCTCACACATATTATTCCCTCATTTAGTGGATATTTTCACAAAAAAGTGAAATTTTCAAAAATCCAGAAAATTGCCTGAAAACGACTAAATATCAAGGACTCATTGGCCGAATCATTCTGGAACTGAAATCGGAACGCTCACTGACTTTTCCGCTATCTGAAAGTCTGATAAACGTCGGAAAAATGACTAAGTCCAAAAAAAAAATGTTTTCAACTTTTTTCAATTTTACCCCCGTGGGATATATATTCTATCCACACACATTTGGAACTCTCCTGGGGTACCCTCACACATATTATTCCCTCATTTAGTGGATATTTTCACAAAAAAGTGAAATTTTCAAAAATCCAAAATATTGGCTGAAAATGACTAAATATCAAGGACTCATGGGGCGAATAGCTCTGGAACTGATATCGGAATGCTCACTGACATTTCCCCAATCTGAAAGTCTGATAAACGCCGGAAAAATGACTAAGTCCAAAAAAAAATTTTTTTAAACTTTTTTCAATTTTACCCCCGTGGGATACATATTCTACACACACACATTTGGAACTCTCCTGGGGTACCCTCACACATATTATTCCCTCATTTAGTGGATAGTTTCACAAAAAAGTGAAATTTTCAAAAATCCAGAAAATTGGCTGAAAACCACTAAATATCAAGGACTCATTGGCCGAATCGCTCTGGAACTGAAATCGGAAGGCTCACTGACATTTCCCCTATCTGAAAGTCTGATAAACGCCGGAAAAATGACTAAGTCCAAAAATAATTTTTTTTCAACTTTTTTCAATTTTACCCCCGTGGGATATATATTCTACCCACACACATTTGGAACTCTCCTGGGGTACCCTCACACATATTATTCCCTCATTTAGTGGATATTTTCACAAAAAAGTAAAATTTTCAAAAATTCAGAAAATTTCCTGAAAACGACGAAATATCAAGGACTCATCCGCCGAATCGCTCTGGAACTGAAATCGGAACGCTCACTGACATTTCCCCTATCTGAAAGTCTGATAAACGCCGGAAAAATGACAGTACAAAAAAAAAAAATTTTTTCAACTTTTTTCAATTTTAACCCTGTGGGATATATATTCTACCCACACACATTTGGAACTCTCCTGGGGTACCCTCACACATATTATTCCCTCATTTAGTGGATATTTTCACAAAAAAGTGAAATTTTCAAAAATTCTGAAAATTGACTGAAACCGACGAAATATCAAGGACTCATGGGGCGAATCGCTCTGGAACTGAAATCGGAACGCTCACTGACATTTGCCCTATCTGAAAGTCTGATAAACACCGGAAAAATGACTAAGTACAAAAAAAAAATTTTTTTTAACTTTTTTCAATTTTAACCCTGTGGGATATATATTCTACCCACACACATTTGGAACTCTCCTGGGGTACCCTCACACATATTATTCCCTCATTTAGTTAATATTTTCACAAAAAAGTGACATTTTCAAAAATTCTGAAAATTGACTGAAAACGACGAAATATCAACGACTCATTGGGCGAATCGCTCTGGAACTGAAATCGGAACGCTCACTGACATTTGCCCTATCTGAAAGTCTGATAAGTGCCGGAAAAATGACTAAGTCCAAAAAAAAAATTTTTTCAATTTTTTCAATTTTACCCCCGTGGGATATATATTCTACCCACACACATTTGGAACTCTCCTGGGGTACCCTCACACATATTATTCCCTCATTTAGTGGATATTTTCACAAAAAAGTGAAATTTTCAAAAATTCTGAAAATTGACTGAAACCGACGAAATATCAAGGACTCATTGGGCGAATCGCTCTGGAACTGAAATCGGAACGCTCACTGACATTTGCCCTATCTGAAAGTCTGATAAACACCGGAAAAATGACTAAGTACAAAAAAAATTTTTTTTTTAACTTTTTTCAATTTTAACCCTGTGGGATATATATTCTACCCACACACATTTGGAACTCTCCTGGGGTACCCTCACACATATTATTCCCTCATTTAGAGGATATTTTCACAAAAAAGTGAAATTTTCAAAAATTCTGAAAATTGACTGAAAACGACGAAATATCAAGGACTCATTGGGCGAATCGCTCCAGAACTGAAATCGGAACGCTCACTGACATTTCCCCTATCTGAAAGTCTGATAAACGCCGGAAAAATGACTAAGTCCAAACAAAAAATTTTTTAAACTTTTTTCAATTTTAACCCTGTGGGATATATATTCTACCCACACACATTTGGAACTCTCCTGGGGTACCCTCGCACATATTATTCCCTCATTTAGTGGATATTTTCACAAAAAAGTGAAATTTTCAAAAATTCTGAAAATTTCCTGAAAACGACAAAATATTAAGGACTCATTTGGTGAATCGCTCTGGAACTGAAATCGGAACGCTCACTGACATTTCCCTTATCTGAAAGTTTGATGAACGCCGGAAAAATAACTAAGTACAAAAAAAAATTTTTTAAACTTTTTTCAATTTTAACCTTGTGGGATATATATTCTACCCACACACATTTGGAACTCTCCTGGGGTACCCTCACACATATTATTCCCTCATTTAGTTAATATTTTCACAAAAAAGTGACATTTTCAAAAATTCTGAAAATTGACTGAAAACGACGAAATATCAAGGACTCATTGGGCGAATCGCTCTGGAACTGAAATCGGAACGCTCACTGACATTTGCCCTATCTGAAAGTCTGATAAACGCCGGAAAAATGACTAAGTCCAAAAAAAAAATTTTTTAAATTTTTTCAATTTTACCCCCGTGGGATATATATTCTACCCACACACATTTGGAACTCTCCTGGGGTACCCTCACACATATTATTCCCTCATTTAGTGGATATTTTCACAAAAAAGTGAAATTTTCAAAAATTCTGAAAATTGACTGAAACCGACGAAATATCAAGGACTCATTGGGCGAATCGCTCTGGAACTGAAATCGGAACGCTCACTGACATTTGCCCTATCTGAAAGTCTGATAAACACCGGAAAAATGACTAAGTACAAAAAAAAAATTTTTAAACTTTTTTCCATTTTAACCCTGTGGGATATATATTCTACCCACACACATTTGGAACTCTCCCGAGGTACCCTCACACATATTATTCCCTCATTTAGTTAATATTTTCGCAAAAAAGTGAAATTTTCAAAAATTCTGAAAATTGACTGAAAACGACGAAATATCAAGGACTCATTGGGCGAATCGCTCTGGAACTGAAATCGGAACGCTCACTGACATGTCCCCTATCTGAAATTCTGATAAACGCCGGAAAAATGACTAAGTACAAAAAAAAATTTTTTAAACTTTTTTCAATTTTAACCTTGTGGGATATATATTCTACCCACACACATTTGGAACTCTCCTGGGGTACCCTCACACATATTATTCCCTCATTTAGAGGATATTTTCACAAAAAAGTGAAATTTTCAAAAATTCTGAAAATTGACTGAAAACGAAGAAATATCAAGGACTCATTGGGTGAATCGCTCTGGAACTGAAATCGGAACGCTCACTGACATTTCCCCTATCTGAAAGTCTGATAAACGCCGGAAAAATGACTAAGTACAAAAAAAATTTTTTTTAAACTTTTTACAATTTTAACCCTGTGGGATATATATTCTACCCACACACATTTGGAACTCTCCTGGGGTACCCTCACACATATTATTCCCTCATTTAGTGGATATTTTCACAAAAAAGTAAAATTTTCAAAAATTCTGAAAATTGACTGAAACCGACGAAATATCAAGGACTCATTGGGCGAATCGCTCCAGAACTGAAATCGGAACGCTCACTGACATTTCCCCTATCTGAAAGTCTGTTAAACGCCGGAAAAATGACTAAGTCCAAAAAAAAATTTTTTTCAACTTTTTTCAATTTTACCCCCGTGGGATATATATTCTACCCACACACATTTGGAACTCTCCTTTGGTACCCTCACACATATTATTCCCTCATTTAGTGGATATTTTCACAAAAATGTGAAATTTTCAAAAATTCTGAAAATTGACTGAAAACGAAGAAATATCAAGGACTCATTGGGCGAATCGCTCTGGAACTGAAATCGGAACGCTCACTGACATTTCCCCTATCTGAAAGTCTGATAAACGCCGGAAAAATGACTAAGTCCAAACGAAAAATTTTTTAAACTTTTTTCAATTTTAACCCTGTGGGATATATATTCTACCCACACACATTTGGAACTCTCCTGGGGTACCCTCGCACATATTATTCCCTCATTTAGTGGATATTTTCACAAAAAAGTGAAATTTTCAAAAATTCTGAAAATTTCCTGAAAACGACAAAATATCAAGGACTCATTTGGTGAATCGCTCTGGAACTGAAATCGGAACGCTCACTGACATTTCCCTTATCTGAAAGTTTGATGAACGCCGGAAAAATGACTAAGTACAAAAAAAAATTTTTTAAACTTTTTTCAATTTTAACCTTGTGGGATATATATTCTACCCACACACATTTGGAACTCTCCTGGGGTACCCTCACACATATTATTCCCTCATTTAGTTAATATTTTCACAAAAAAGTGACATTTTCAAAAATTCTGAAAATTGACTGAAAACGACGAAATATCAAGGACTCATTGGGCGAATCGCTCTGGAACTGAAATCGGAACGCTCACTGACATTTGCCCTATCTGAAAGTCTGATAAACGCCGGAAAAATAACTAAGTCCAAAAAAAAAATTTTTTAAATTTTTTCAATTTTACCCCCGTGGGATATATATTCTACCCACACACATTTGGAACTCTCCTGGGGTACCCTCACACATATTATTCCCTCATTTAGTGGATATTTTCACAAAAAAGTGAAATTTTCAAAAATTCTGAAAATTGACTGAAACCGACGAAATATCAAGGACTCATTGGGCGAATCGCTCTGGAACTGAAATCGGAACGCTCACTGACATTTGCCCTATCTGAAAGTCTGATAAACACCGGAAAAATGACTAAGTACAAAAAAAAATTTTTTTTTAACTTTTTTCAATTTTAACCCTGTGGGATATATATTCTACCCACACACATTTGGAACTCTCCTGGGGTACCCTCACACATATTATTCCCTCATTTAGTGGATATTTTCACAAAAAAGTGAAATTTTCAAAAATTCTGAAAATTGACTGAAAACGACGAAATATCATGGACTCATTGGGCAAATCGCTCAGGAACTGAAATCGGAACGCTCACTGACATGTCCCCTATCTGAAAGTCTGATAAACGCCGGAAAAATGACTAAGTACAAAAAAAATTTTTTTTAACTTTTTTCAATTTTAACCCTGTGGGATATATATTCTACCCACACACATTTGGAACTCTCCCGAGGTACCCTCACACATATTATTCCCTCATTTAGTTAATATTTTCACAAAAAAGTGAAATTTTCAAAAATTCTGAAAATTGACTGAAAACGACGAAATATCAAGGACTCATTGGGCGAATCGCTCTGGAACTGAAATCGGAACGCTCACTGACATGTCCCCTATCTGAAATTCTGATAAACGCCGGAAAAATGACTAAGTACAAAAAAAAATTTTTTTAAACTTTTTACAATTTTAACCCTGTGGGATATATATTCTACCCACACACATTTGGAACTCTCCTGGGGTACCCTCACACATATTATTCCCTCATTTAGTGGATATTTTCACAAAAAAGTAAAATTTTCAAAAATTCTGAAAATTGACTGAAACCGACGAAATATCAAGGACTCATTGGGCGAATCGCTCCAGAACTGAAATCGGAACGCTCACTGACATTTCCCCTATCTGAAAGTCTGATAAACGCCGGAAAAATGACTAAGTCCAAAAAAAAATTTTTTAAACTTTTTTCAATTTTAACCTTGTGGGATATATATTCTACCCACACACATTTGGAACTCTCCTGGGGTACCCTCACACATATTATTCCCTCATTTAGTTAATATTTTCACAAAAAAGTGACATTTTCAAAAATTCTGAAAATTGACTGAAAACGACGAAATATCAAGGACTCATTGGGCGAATCGCTCTGGAACTGAAATCGGAACGCTCACTGACATTTGCCCTATCTGAAAGTCTGATAAACGCCGGAAAAATGACTAAGTCCAAAAAAAAAATTTTTTAAATTTTTTCAATTTTACCCCCGTGGGATATACATTCTACACACACACATTTGGAACTCTCCTGGGGTACCCTCACACATATTATTCCCTCATTTAGTGGATATTTTCACAAAAAAGTGAAATTTTCAAAAATTCTGAAAATTGACTGAAACCGACGAAATATCAAGGACTCATTGGGCGAATCGCTCTGGAACTGAAATCGGAACGCTCACTGACATTTGCCCTATCTGAAAATCTGATAAACGCCGGAAAAATGACTAAGTACAAAAAAAAAATTTTTTTAACTTTTTTCAATTTTAACCCTGTGGGATATATATTCTACCCACACACATTTGAAACTCTCCCGAGGTACCCTCACACATATTATTCCCTCATTTAGTTGAAATTTTCACAAAAAAGTGAAATTTTCAAAAATTAAAAAAATTGACTGAAAACGACAAAATATCAAGGACTCATTGGGCGAATCGCTCTGGAACTGAAATCGGAACACTCACTGACATTTGCCCTATCTGAAAGTCTGATAAACGCCGGAAAAATGACTAAGTACAAAAAAAAATTTTTTTAAACTTTTTTCAATTTTACCCCCGTGGGATATATATTCTACCCACACACTTTTGAAACTCTCCCGAGGTACCCTCACACATATTATTCCCTCATTTAGTTAATATTTTCACAAAAAAGTAACATTTTCAAAAATTCTGAAAATTTCCTGAAAACGACGAAATATCAAGGACTCATTGGGCGAATCGCTCTGGAACTGAAATCGGAACGCTCACTGACATTTGCCCTATCTGAAAGTCTGATAGACACCGGAAAAATGACTAAGTACAAAAAAAAAATTTTTTTTTACTTTTTTCAATTTTAACCCTGTGGGATATATATTCTACCCACACACATTTGGAACTCTCCCGAGGTACCCTCACACATATTATTCCCTCATTTAGTTAATATTTTCGCAAAAAAGTGAAATTTTCAAAAATTCTGAAAATTGACTGAAAACGACGAAATATCAAGGACTCATTGGGCGAATCGCTCTGGAACTGAAATCGGAACGCTCACTGACATGTCCCCTATCTGAAATTCTGATAAACGCCGGAAAAATGACTAAGTACAAAAAAAAATTTTTTAAACTTTTTTCAATTTTAACCTTGTGGGATATATATTCTACCCACACACATTTGGAACTCTCCTGGGGTACCCTCACACATATTATTCCCTCATTTAGAGGATATTTTCACAAAAAAGTGAAATTTTCAAAAATTCTGAAAATTGACTGAAAACGAAGAAATATCAAGGACTCATTGGGTGAATCGCTCTGGAACTGAAATCGGAACGCTCACTGACATTTCCCCTATCTGAAAGTCTGATAAACGCCGGAAAAATGACTAAGTACAAAAAAAATTTTTTTTAAACTTTTTACAATTTTAACCCTGTGGGATATATATTCTACCCACACACATTTGGAACTCTCCTGGGGTACCCTCACACATATTATTCCCTCATTTAGTGGATATTTTCACAAAAAAGTAAAATTTTCAAAAATTCTGAAAATTGACTGAAACCGACGAAATATCAAGGACTCATTGGGCGAATCGCTCCAGAACTGAAATCGGAACGCTCACTGACATTTCCCCTATCTGAAAGTCTGATAAACGCCGGAAAAATGACTAAGTCCAAAAAAAAATTTTTTTCAACTTTTTTCAATTTTACCCCCGTGGGATATATATTCTACCCACACACATTTGGAACTCTCCTGGGGTACCCTCACACATATTATTCCCTCATTTAGTGGATATTTTCACAAAAATGTGAAATTTTCAAAAATTCTGAAAATTGACTGAAAACGAAGAAATATCAAGGACTCATTGGGCGAATCGCTCTGGAACTGAAATCGGAACGCTCACTGACATTTCCCCTATCTGAAAGTCTGATAAACGCCGGAAAAATGACTAAGTCCAAACGAAAAATTTTTTAAACTTTTTTCAATTTTAACCCTGTGGGATATATATTCTACCCACACACATTTGGAACTCTCCTGGGGTACCCTCGCACATATTATTCCCTCATTTAGTGGATATTTTCACAAAAAAGTGAAATTTTCAAAAATTCTGAAAATTTCCTGAAAACGACAAAATATCAAGGACTCATTTGGTGAATCGCTCTGGAACTGAAATCGGAACGCTCACTGACATTTCCCTTATCTGAAAGTTTGATGAACGCCGGAAAAATGACTAAGTACAAAAATTTTTTTTTTTTTAACTTTTTTCAATTTTAACCCTGTGGGATATATATTCTACCCACACACATTTGGAACTCTCCTGGGGTACCCTCACACATATTATTCCCTCATTTAGTGGATATTTTCACAAAAAAGTGAAATTTTCAAAAATTCTGAAAATTGACTGAAAACGACGAAATATCAAGGACTCATTGGGCGAATCGCTCTGGAACTGAAATCGGAACGCTCACTGACATGTCCCCTATCTGAAATTCTGATAAACGCTGGGAAAATGACTAAGTACAAAAAAAAATTTTTTTAAACTTTTTACAATTTTAACCCTGTGGGATATATATTCTACCCACACACATTTGGAACTCTCCTGGGGTACCCTCACACATATTATTCCCTCATTTAGTGGATATTTTCACAAAAAAGTAAAATTTTCAAAAATTCTGAAAATTGACTGAAACCGACGAAATATCAAGGACTCATTGGGCGAATCGCTCCAGAACTGAAATCGGAACGCTCACTGACATTTCCCCTATCTGAAAGTCTGATAAACGCCGGAAAAATGACTAAGTCCAAAAAAAAATTTTTTTCAACTTTTTTCAATTTTACCCCCGTGGGATATATATTCTACCCACACACATTTGGAACTCTCCTGGGGTACCCTCACACATATTATTCCCTCATTTAGTGGATATTTTCACAAAAAAGTGAAATTTTCAAAAATTCTGAAAATTGACTGAAAACGACGAAATATCAAGGACTCATTGGGCGAATCGCTCTGGAACTGAAATCGGAATGCTCACTGACATGTCCCCTATCTGAAAGTCTGATAAACGCCGTAAAAATGACTAAGTACAAAAAAAAAATTTTTAAACTTTTTTCAATTTTAACCTTGTGGGATATATATTCTACCCACACACATTTGGAACTCTCCTGGGGTACCCTCACACATATTATTCCCTCATATAGTGAATATTTTCACAAAAAAGTGAAATTTTCAAAAATCCAGAAAATTGACTGAAAACGACTAAATATCAAGGAAACATTGGGCGAATTGTTCTGGAACTGAAATCGGAACGCTCACTGACATTTGCCCTATCTGAAAGTCTGATAAACGCCGGAAAAAGATTAAGTCCAAAAAAAAATTTTTTTCAACTTTTTTCAATTTTACCCCCGTGGGATATATATTCTACCCACACACATTTGGAACTCTCCTGGGGTACCCTCACACATATTATTCCCTCATTTAGTGGATATTTTCACAAAAAAGTGAAATTTTCAAAAATTCTGAAAATTGACTGAAAACGAAGAAATATCAAGGACTCATTGGGCGAATCGCTCTGGAACTGAAATCGGAACGCTCACTGACATTTCCCCTATCTGAAAGTCTGATAAACGCCGGAAAAATGACTAAGTACAAAAGAAAAATTTTTTAAACTTTTTTCAATTTTAACCCTGTGGGATATATATTCTACCCACACACATTTGGAACTCTCCTGGGGTACCCTCACACATATTATTCCCTCATTTAGTTAATATTTTCACAAAAAAGTGACATTTTCAAAAATTCTGAAAATTGACTGAAAACGACGAAATATCAAGGACTCATTGGGTGAATCGCTCTGGAACTGAAATCGGAACGCTCACTGACATTTCCCTATCTGAAAATCTGATAAACGCCGGAAAAATAACTAAGTACAAAAAAAAATTTTTTTTAACTTTTTTCAATTTTAACCCTGTGGGATATATATTCTACCCACACACATTTGAAACTCTCCCGAGGTACCCTCACACATATTATTCCCTCATTTAGTTGAAATTTTCACAAAAAAGTGAAATTTTCAAAAATTCTGAAAATTGACTGAAAACGAAGAAATATCAAGGACTCATTGGGCGAATCGCTCTGGAACTGAAATCGGAACGCTCACTGACATTTGCCCTATCTGAAAGTCTGATAAACACCGGAAAAATGACTAAGTACAAAAAAAAAATTTTTTTTAACTTTTTTCAATTTTAACCCTGTGGGATATATATTCTACCCACACACATTTGGAACTCTCCTGGGGTACCCTCACACATATTATTCCCTCATTTAGTGGATATTTTCACAAAAAAGTGAAATTTTCAAAAATTCTGAAAATTTCCTTAAAACGACAAAATATCAAGGACTCATTTGGTGTATCGCTCTGGAACTGAAATCGGAACGCTCACTGACATTTCCCCTATCTGAAAGTCTGATAAACGCCGGAAAAATGACTAAGTCCAAAAAAAAAATTTTTAAACTTTTTTCCATTTTAACCCTGTGGGATATATATTCTACCCACACACATTTGGAACTCTCCCGAGGTACCCTCACACATATTATTCCCTCATTTAGTTAATATTTTCGCAAAAAAGTGAAATTTTCAAAAATTCTGAAAATTGACTGAAAACGACGAAATATCAAGGACTCATTGGGCGAATCGCTCTGGAACTGAAATCGGAACGCTCACTGACATGTCCCCTATCTGAAATTCTGATAAACGCCGGAAAAATGACTAAGTACAAAAAAAAATTTTTTAAACTTTTTTCAATTTTAACCTTGTGGAATATATATTCTACCCACACACATTTGGAACTCTCCTGGGGTACCCTCACACATATTATTCCCTCATTTAGAGGATATTTTCACAAAAAAGTGAAATTTTCAAAAATTCTGAAAATTGACTGAAAACGAAGAAATATCAAGGACTCATTGGGTGAATCGCTCTGGAACTGAAATCGGAACGCTCACTGACATTTCCCCTATCTGAAAGTCTGATAAACGCCGGAAAAATGACTAAGTACAAAAAAAATTTTTTTTAAACTTTTTACAATTTTAACCCTGTGGGATATATATTCTACCCACACACATTTGGAACTCTCCTGGGGTACCCTCACACATATTATTCCCTCATTTAGTGGATATTTTCACAAAAAAGTGAAATTTTCAAAAATTCTGAAAATTGACTGAAAACGACGAAATATCAAGGACTCATTGGGCGAATCGCTCTGGAACTGAAATCGGAACGCTCACTGACATGTCCCCTATCTGAAATTCTGATAAACGCCGGAAAAATGACTAAGTACAAAAAAAAATTTTTTTAAACTTTTTACAATTTTAACCCTGTGGGATATATATTCTACCCACACACATTTGGAACTCTCCTGGGGTACCCTCACACATATTATTCCCTCATTTAGTGGATATTTTCACAAAAAAGTAAAATTTTCAAAAATTCTGAAAATTGACTGAAACCGACGAAATATCAAGGACTCATTGGGCGAATCGCTCCAGAACTGAAATCGGAACGCTCACTGACATTTCCCCTATCTGAAAGTCTGATAAACGCCGGAAAAATGACTAAGTCCAAAAAAAAATTTTTTAAACTTTTTTCAATTTTAACCTTGTGGGATATATATTCTACCCACACACATTTGGAACTCTCCTGGGGTACCCTCACACATATTATTCCCTCATTTAGTTAATATTTTCACAAAAAAGTGACATTTTCAAAAATTCTGAAAATTGACTGAAAACGACGAAATATCAAGGACTCAGTGGGCGAATCGCTCTGGAACTGAAATCGGAACGCTCACTGACATTTGCCCTATCTGAAAGTCTGATAAACGCCGGAAAAATGACTAAGTCCAAAAAAAAAATGTTTTAAATTTTTTCAATTTTACCCCCGTGGGATATATATTCTACACACACACATTTGGAACTCTCCTGGGGTACCCTCACACATATTATTCCCTCATTTAGTGGATATTTTCACAAAAAAGTGAAATTTTCAAAAATTCTGAAAATTGACTGAAACCGACGAAATATCAAGGACTCATTGGGCGAATCGCTCTGGAACTGAAATCGGAACGCTCACTGACATTTGCCCTATCTGAAAATCTGATAAACACCGGAAAAATGACTAAGTACAAAAATTTTTTTTTTTTTAACTTTTTTCAATTTTAACCCTGTGGGATATATATTCTACCCACACACATTTGGAACTCTCCTGGGGTACCCTCACACATATTATTCCCTCATTTAGTGGATATTTTCACAAAAAAGTGAAATTTTCAAAAATTCTGAAAATTGACTGAAAACGACGAAATATCAAGGACTCATTGGGCGAATCGCTCTGGAACTGAAATCGGAACGCTCACTGACATGTCCCCTATCTGAAATTCTGATAAACGCTGGGAAAATGACTAAGTACAAAAAAAAATTTTTTTAAACTTTTTACAATTTTAACCCTGTGGGATATATATTCTACCCACACACATTTGGAACTCTCCTGGGGTACCCTCACACATATTATTCCCTCATTTAGTGGATATTTTCACAAAAAAGTAAAATTTTCAAAAATTCTGAAAATTGACTGAAACCGACGAAATATCAAGGACTCATTGGGCGAATCGCTCCAGAACTGAAATCGGAACGCTCACTGACATTTCCCCTATCTGAAAGTCTGATAAACGCCGGAAAAATGACTAAGTCCAAAAAAAAATTTTTTTCAACTTTTTTCAATTTTACCCCCGTGGGATATATATTCTACCCACACACATTTGGAACTCTCCTGGGGTACCCTCACACATATTATTCCCTCATTTAGTGGATATTTTCACAAAAAAGTGAAATTTTCAAAAATTCTGAAAATTGACTGAAAACGACGAAATATCAAGGACTCATTGGGCGAATCGCTCTGGAACTGAAATCGGAATGCTCACTGACATGTCCCCTATCTGAAAGTCTGATAAACGCCGTAAAAATGACTAAGTACAAAAAAAAAATTTTTAAACTTTTTTCAATTTTAACCTTGTGGGATATATATTCTACCCACACACATTTGGAACTCTCCTGGGGTACCCTCACACATATTATTCCCTCATATAGTGAATATTTTCACAAAAAAGTGAAATTTTCAAAAATCCAGAAAATTGACTGAAAACGACTAAATATCAAGGAAACATTGGGCGAATTGCTCTGGAACTGAAATCGGAACGCTCACTGACATTTGCCCTATCTGAAAGTCTGATAAACGCCGGAAAAAGATTAAGTCCAAAAAAAAATTTTTTTCAACTTTTTTCAATTTTACCCCCGTGGGATATATATTCTACCCACACACATTTGGAACTCTCCTGGGGTACCCTCACACATATTATTCCCTCATTTAGTGGATATTTTCACAAAAAAGTGAAATTTTCAAAAATTCTGAAAATTGACTGAAAACGAAGAAATATCAAGGACTCATTGGGCGAATCGCTCTGGAACTGAAATCGGAACGCTCACTGACATTTCCCCTATCTGAAAGTCTGATAAACGCCGGAAAAATGACTAAGTACAAAAGAAAAATTTTTTAAACTTTTTTCAATTTTAACCCTGTGGGATATATATTCTACCCACACACTTTTGGAACTCTCCCGAGGTACCCTCACACATATTATTCCCTCATTTAGTTAATATTTTCACAAAAAAGTAACATTTTCAAAAATTCTGAAAATTTCCTGAAAACGACGAAATATCAAGGACTCATTGGGCGAATCGCTCTGGAACTGAAATCGGAACGCTCACTGACATTTGCCCTATCTGAAAGTCTGATAAACACCGGAAAAATGACTAAGTACAAAAAAAAAATTTTTTTTAACTTTTTTCAATTTTAACCCTGTGGGATATATATTCTACCCACACACATTTGGAACTCTCCTGGGGTACCCTCACACATATTATTCCCTCATTTAGTGGATATTTTCACAAAAAAGTGAAATTTTCAAAAATTCTGAAAATTTCCTTAAAACGACAAAATATCAAGGACTCATTTGGTGAATCGCTCTGGAACTGAAATCGGAACGCTCACTGACATTTCCCCTATCTGAAAGTCTGATAAACGCCGGAAAAATGACTAAGTCCAAAAAAAAAATTTTTAAACTTTTTTCCATTTTAACCCTGTGGGATATATATTCTACCCACACACATTTGGAACTCTCCCGAGGTACCCTCACACATATTATTCCCTCATTTAGTTAATATTTTCGCAAAAAAGTGAAATTTTCAAAAATTCTGAAAATTGACTGAAAACGACGAAATATCAAGGACTCATTGGGCGAATCGCTCTGGAACTGAAATCGGAACGCTCACTGACATGTCCCCTATCTGAAATTCTGATAAACGCCGGAAAAATGACTAAGTACAAAAAAAAATTTTTTAAACTTTTTTCAATTTTAACCTTGTGGGATATATATTCTACCCACACACATTTGGAACTCTCCTGGGGTACCCTCACACATATTATTCCCTCATTTAGAGGATATTTTCACAAAAAAGTGAAATTTTCAAAAATTCTGAAAATTGACTGAAAACGAAGAAATATCAAGGACTCATTGGGTGAATCGCTCTGGAACTGAAATCGGAACGCTCACGGACATTTCCCCTATCTGAAAGTCTGATAAACGCCGGAAAAATGACTAAGTACAAAAAAAATTTTTTTTAAACTTTTTACAATTTTAACCCTGTGGGATATATATTCTACCCACACACATTTGGAACTCTCCTGGGGTACCCTCACACATATTATTCCCTCATTTAGTGGATATTTTCACAAAAAAGTAAAATTTTCAAAAATTCTGAAAATTGACTGAAACCGACGAAATATCAAGGACTCATTGGGCGAATCGCTCCAGAACTGAAATCGGAACGCTCACTGACATTTCCCCTATCTGAAAGTCTGATAAACGCCGGAAAAATGACTAAGTACAAAAGAAAAATTTTTTAAACTTTTTTCAATTTTAACCCTGTGGGATATATATTCTACCCACACACATTTGGAACTCTCCTGGGGTACCCTCACACATATTATTCCCTCATTTAGTTAATATTTTCACAAAAAAGTGACATTTTCAAAAATTCTGAAAATTGACTGAAAACGACGAAATATCAAGGATTTATTGTGCGAATTGCTCTGGAACTGAAATCGGAACGCTCACTGACATTTCCCTATCTGAAAATCTGATAAACGCCGGAAAAATGACTAAGTACAAAAAAAAATTTTTTTTAACTTTTTTCAATTTTAACCCTGTGGGATATATATTCTACCCACACACATTTGAAACTCTCCCGAGGTACCCTCACACATATTATTCCCTCATTTAGTTGAAATTTTCACAAAAAAGTGAAATTTTCAAAAATTAAAAAAATTGACTGAAAACGACAAAATATCAAGGACTCATTGGGCGAATCGCTCTGGAACTGAAATCGGAACACTCACTGACATTTGCCCTATCTGAAAGTCTGATAAACGCCGGAAAAATGACTAAGTACAAAAAAAAATTTTTTTAAACTTTGTTCAATTTTACTCCCGTGGGATATATATTCTACCCACACACTTTTGGAACTCTCCCGAGGTACCCTCACACATATTATTCCCTCATTTAGTTAATATTTTCACAAAAAAGTAACATTTTCAAAAATCCTGAAAATTTCCTGAAAACGACGAAATATCAAGGACTCATCCACCGAATCGCTCTAGAACTGAAATCGGAATGCTCACTGACATTTCCCCTATCTGAAAGTCTGATAAACGCCGAAAAAAAGACTTAAGTCCAAAAAAAAATTTTTTCAACTTTTTTCAATTTTACCCCCGTGGGATATATATTCTACCCACACACATTTGGAACTCTCCTGGGGTACCCTCACACATATTATTCCCTCATTTAGTGGATATTTTCACAAAAAAGTGAAATTTTCAAAAATCCAGAAAATTGGCTGAAAGCGACTAAATATCAAGGACTCATTGGGCGAATTGCTCTGGAACTGAAATCGGAACGCTCACTGACATTTGCCCTATCTGAAAGTCTGATAAACGCCGGAAAAATGACTAAGTACAAAAAAAAATTTTTTTTTACTTTTTTCAATTTTCACCCTGTGGGATATATATTCTACCCACACACATTTGGAACTCTCCCGAGGTACCCTCACACATATTATTCCCTCATTTAGTGGATATTTTCACAAAAAAGTGAAATTTTTAAAAATCCAGAAAATTGGCTGAAAACGACTAAATATCAAGGAAACATTGGGCGAATTGCTCTGGAACTGAAATCGGAACGCTCACTGACATTTGCCCTATCTGAAAGTCTGATAAACGCCGGAAAAATGACTAAGTCCAAAAAAAAATTTTTTTCAACTTTTTTCAATTTTACCCCCGTGGGATATATATTCTACCCACACACATTTGGAACTCTCCTGGGGTACCCTCACACATATTATTCCCTCATTTAGTGGATATTTTCACAAAAAAGTGAAATTTTCAAAAATTCTGAAAATTGACTGAAAACGAAGAAATATCAAGGACTCATTGGACGAATCGCTCTGGAACTGAAATCGGAACGCTCACTGACATTTCCCCTATCTGAAAGTCTGATAAACGCCGGAAAAATGACTAAGTACAAAAGAAAAATTTTTA
This sequence comes from Phyllobates terribilis, assembly GCF_046119375.1. Lineage (NCBI taxonomy): Eukaryota > Metazoa > Chordata > Amphibia > Anura > Dendrobatidae > Phyllobates > Phyllobates terribilis. The sequence goes on along the minus strand of NW_027362781.1, from coordinate 9,073,491 downwards.
AACTTTTTTCAATTTTAACCCTGTGGGATATATATTCTACCCACACACATTTGGAACTCTCCTGGGGTACCCTCACACATATTATTCCCTCATTTAGTGGATATTTTCACAAAAAAGTAAAATTTTCAAAAATTCTGAAAATTGACTGAAACCGACGAAATATCAAGGACTCATTGGGCGAATCGCTCCAGAACTGAAATCGGAACGCTCACTGACATTTCCCCTATCTGAAAGTCTGATAAACGCCGGAAAAATGACTAAGTACAAAAAAAAAAAATTTTTTCAACTTTTTTCAATTTTAACCCTGTGGGATATATATTCTACCCACAGACATTTGGAACTCTCCTGGGGTACCCTCACACATAATATTCCCTCATTTAGTGGATATTTTCACAAAAAAGTGAAATTTTCAAAAATTCAGAAAATTGCCTGAAAACGACGAAATATCAAGGACTCATTGGGCGAATCGCTCTGGAACTGAAATCGGAACGATCACTGACATTTGCCCTATCTGAAAGTCTGATAAACGCCGGAAAAATGACTAAGTCCAAAAAAAAAATGTTTTCAACTTTTTTCAATTTTAACCCTGTGGGATATATATTCTACCCACACACATTTGGAACTCTCCCGAGGTACCCTCACACATATTATTCCCTCATTTAGTTAATATTTTCACAAAAAAGTGAAATTTTCAAAAATTCTGAAAATTGACTGAAAACGACGAAATATCAAGGACTCATTGGACGAATCGCTCTGGAACTGAAATCGGAACGCTCACTGACATTTCCCCTATCTGAAAGTCTGATAAACGCCGGAAAAATGACTAAGTACAAAAGAAAAATTTTTTAAACTTTTTTCAATTTTAACCCTGTGGGATATATATTCTACCCACACACATTTGGAACTCTCCTGGGGTACCCTCACACATATTATTCCCTCATTTAGTGGATATTTTCACAAAAAAGTGAAATTTTCAAAAATTCAAAAAATTTCCTGAAAACGACGAAATATCAAGGACTCATTGGGCGAATCGCTCTGGAACTGAAATCGGAACGCTCACTGACATTTCCCCTATCTGAAAGTCTGATCAACGCCGGAAAAATGACTAAGTCCAAAAAAAAAAATTTTTCAACTTTTTTCAATTTTACCCCCGTGGGATATTTATTCTACCCACACACATTTGGAACTCTCCTGGGGTACCCTCACACATATTATTCCCTCATTTAGTGGATATTTTCACAAAAAAGTGAAATTTTCAAAAATTCTGAAAATTGCCTGAAAACGACGAAATATCAAGGACTCATTGGGCGAATCGCTCTGGAACTTAAATCGGAACGCTCACTGACATTTGCCCTATCTGAAAGTCTGATAAACGCCGGAAAAATAACTAAGTACAAAAAAAAAAAATTTTAAACTTTTTTCAATTTTAACCCTGTGGGATATATATTCTACCCACACACATTTGGAACTCTCCCGAGGTACCCTCACACATATTATTCCCTCATTTAGTGGATATTTTCACAAAAAAGTGAAATTTTCAAAAATTCGGAAAATTGCCTGAAAACGATGAAATATCAAGGACTCGTTGGGAGAATCACTCTGGAACTGAAATCGGAACGCTCACTGACATTTCCCCTATCTGAAAGTCTGATAAACGCCGGAAAAATGACTAAGTACAAAAAAAAAAAATTTTCAACTTTTTTCAATTTTACCCCCGTGGGATATATATTCTACCCACACACATTTGGAACTCTCCTGGGGTACCCTCACACATATTATTCCCTCATTTAGTGAATATTTTCACAAAAAAGTGAAATTTTCAAAAATTCTGAAAATTGACAGAAAACGACGAAATATCAAGGACTCATTGGGTGAATCGCTCTGGAACTGAAATCGGAACGCTCACTGACATTTCCCCTATCTGAAAGTCTGATAAACGCCGGAAAAATGACTAAGTCCAAAAAATAAATTTTTTCAACTTTTTTCAATTTTACCCCCGTGGGATATATATTCTACCCACACAAATTTGGAACTCTCCTGGGGTACCCTCACACATATTATTCCCTCATTTAGTGGATATTTTCACAAAAAAGTGAAATTTTCAAAAATTCTGAAAATTTCCTGAAAATGACGAAATATCAAGGACTCATCCGCCGAATCGCTCTGGAACTGAAATCGGAACGCTCACTGACATTTCCCCTATCTGAAAGTCTGATAAAGGCCGAAAAAAAGACTTAAGTCGAAAAAAAAATTTTGTCAACTTTTTTCAATTTTACCCCCGTGGGATATATTCTCTACCCACACACATTTGGGACTCTCCTGGGGTACCCTCACACATATTATTCCCTCATTTAGTGGATATTTTCACAAAAAAGTGAAATTTTCAAAAATCCAGAAAGTTGGCTGAAAACGACTAAATATCAAGGACTCATTGGGCAAATTGCTCTGGAACTGAAATCGGAATGCTCACTGACATTTGCCCTATCGGAAAGTCTGATAAACGCCGGAAAAAAGACTAAGTCCAAAAAAAAAATTTTTTCAACTTTTTTCAATTTTACCCCCGTGGGATATATATTCTACCCACACACATTTGGAACTCTCCTGGGGTACCCTCACACATATTATTCCCTCATTTAGAGCATATTTTCACAAAAAAGTGACATTTTCAAAAATCCAGAAAATTGACTGAAAACGACGAAATATCAAGGACTCATTGGGCGAATTGCTCTGGAACTGAAATCGGAACGCTCACTGACATTTCCCCTATCTGAAAGTCTGATAAACGCCGGAAAAATGACTAAGTACAAAACAAAAATTTTTTTCAACTTTTTTCAATTTTAACCCTGTGGGATATATATTCCACCCACACACATTTGGAACTTTCCTGGGGTACCCTCACACATATTATTCCCTCATTTAGTGAATATTTTCACAAAAAAGTGAAATTTTCAAAAATTCTGAAAATTTCCTGAAAACGACGAAATATCAAGGACTCATCCGCCGAATCGCTCTGGAACTGAAATCGGAACGCTCACTGACATTTCCCCTATCTGAAAGTCTGATAGACGCCGGAAAAATGACTAAGTACAAAAAAAAATTTTTTTAAACTTTATTAAATTTTAACCCTGTGGGATAATATATTCTACCGACACAAATTTGGAACTCTCCTGGGGTACCCTCACACATATTATTCCCTCATTTAGTGAATATTTTCACAAAAAAGTGAAATTTTGAAAAATTCAGAAAATTGCCTGAAAACAATGAAATATCAAGGACTCATTGGGCGAATCGCTCTGGAACTGAAATTGGAACGCTCACTGACATTTCCCCTATCTGAAAGTCTGATAAACGCCGAAAAAAAGACTTAAGTCCAAAAAAAAATTTTTTCAACTTTTTTCAATTTTACCCCCGTGGGATATATATTCTACCCACACACATTTGGAACTCTCCTGGGGTACCTTCACACATATTATTCCCTCATTTAGTGGAGATTTTCACAAAAAAGTGAAATTTTCAAAAATTCAGAAAATTGCCTGAAAACGACGAAATATCAAGGACTCATTGGGCGAATCGCTCTGGAACTGAAATCGGAACGCTCACTGACATTTCCCCTATCTGAAAGTCTGATAAACGCCGAAAAAAAGACTTAAGTCCAAAAAAAAATTTTTTCAACTTTTTTCAATTTTACCCCCGTGGGATATATATTCTACCCACACACATTTGGAACTCTCCTGGGGTACCCTCACACATATTATTCACTCATTTAGTGGATATTTTCACAAAAAAGTGAAATTTTCAAAAATCCAGAAAATTGGCTGAAAACGACTAAATATCAAGGACTCATTGGGCGAATTGCTCTGGAACTGAAATCGGAACGCTCACTGACATTTCCCCTATCTGAAAGTCTGATAAACGCCGGAAAAATGACTAAGTACAAAAAAAAAAAATTTTTTCAACTTTTTTCAATTTTAACCCTGTGGGATATATATTCTACCCACACACATTTGGAACTCTCCTGGGGTACCCTCACACATAATATTCCCTCATTTAGTGGATATTTTCACAAAAAAGTGAAATTTTCAAAAATTCAGAAAATTGCCTGAAAACGACGAAATATCAAGGACTCATTGGGCGAATCGCTCTGGAACTGAAATCGGAACGATCACTGACATTTGCCCTATCTGAAAGTCTGATAAACGCCGGAAAAATGACTAAGTCCAAAAAAAAAATGTTTTCAACTTTTTTCAATTTTACCCCCGTGGGATATATATTCTACCCACACACATTTGGAACTCTCCTGGGGTACCCTCACACATATTATTCCCTCATTTAGTGGATATTTTCACAAAAAAGTGACATTTTCAAAAATTCTGAAAATTGACTGAAAACGACGAAATATCAAGGACTCATTGGGCGAATCACTCTGGAACTGAAATCGGAACGATCACTGACATTTGCCCTATCTGAAAGTCTGATAAACGCCGGAAAAATGACTAAGTACAAAAAAAAAAATTTTTTTTACTTTTTTCAATTTTAACCCTGTGGGATATATATTCTACCCATACACATTTGGAACTCTCCCGAGGTACCCTCACACATATTATTCCCTCATTTAGTTAATATTTTCACAAAAAAGTGAAATTTTCAAAAATTCTGAAAATTGACTGAAAACGACGAAATATTAAGGACTCATTGGGCGAATCGCTCTGGAACTGAAATCGGAACGATCACTGACATTTGCCCTATCTGAAAGTCTGATAAACGCCGGAAAAATGACTAAGTACAAAAAAAAAGATTTTTTTAACTTTTTTCAATTTTAACCCTGTGGGATATATATTCTACCCACACACATTTTTAACTCTCCTGGGGTACCCTCACACATATTATTCCCTCATTTAGTGGATATTTTCACAAAAAAGTGAAATTTTCAAAAATTCGGAAAATTGCCTGAAAACGATGAAATATCAAGGACTCGTTGGGAGAATCACCCTGGAACTGAAATCGGAACGCTCACTGACATTTCCCCTATCTGAAAGTCTGATAAACGCCGGAAAAATGACTAAGTACAAAAAAAAAATTTTTAAACTTTTTTCAATTTTAACCCTGTGGGATATATATTCTACCCACACACATGTGGAACTCTCCCGAGGTACCCTCACACATATTATTCCATCATTTAGTGAATATTTTCACAAAAAAGTGAAATTTTCAAAAATTCTGAAAATTGCCTGAAAACGACGAAATATCAAGGCTCATTGGGTGAATCGCTCTGGAACTGAAATCGGAACGCTCACTGACATTTGCCCTATCTGAAAGTCTGATAAACACCGGAAAAATGACTAAGTACAAAAAAAAAAAATGTTCAACTTTTTTAAATTTTACCCCCGTGGGATATATATTCTACCCACACACATTTGGAACTCTCCTGGGGTACCCTCACACATATTATTCCCTCATTTAGTGGATATTTTCACAAAAAAGTGAAATTTTCAAAAATTCTGAAAATTGACAGAAAACGACGACATATCAAGGACTCATCCGCCGAATCGCTCTGGAACTGAAATCGGAACGCTCACTGACATTTCCCCTATCTGAAAGTCTGATAAACGCCGGAAAAATGACTAAGTACAAAAAAAAAAAATTTTTTTTTACTTTTTTCAATTTTAACCCTGTGGGATATATATTCTACCCACACACATTTGGAACTCTCCCGAGGTACCCTCACACATATTATTCCCTCATTTAGTTAATATTTTCACAAAAAAGTGAAATTTTCAAAAATCCTGAAAATTGACTGAAAACGAAGAAATATCAATCACTCATTGGGCGAATCGCTCTGGAACTGAAGTTGGAACACTCACTGACATTTCCCCTATCTGAAAGTCTGATAAACGCCAGAAAAATGACTAAGTACAAAAAAAAAATGTTTTAAACTTTTTTCAATTTTAACCCTGTGGGATATATATTCTACCCACACACATTTGGAACTCTCCTGGGGTACCCTCACACATATTATTCCCTCATTTAGTGGATATTTTCACAAAAAAGTGAAATTTTCAAAAATCCAGAAAGTTGGCTGAAAACGACTAAATATCAAGGACTCATTGGGCAAATTGCTCTGGAACTGAAATCGGAATGCTCACTGACATTTGCCCTATCGGAAAGTCTGATAAACGCCGGAAAAAAGACTAGGTCCAAAAAAAAATTTTTTCAACTTTTTTCAATTTTACCCCCGTGGGATATATATTCTACCCACACACATTTGGAACTCTCCTGGGGTACCCTCACACATATTATTCCCTCATTTAGAGCATATTTTCACAAAAAAGTGACATTTTCAAAAATCCAGAAAATTGACTGAAAACGACGAAATATCAAGGACTCATTGGGCGAATTGCTCTGGAACTGAAATCGGAACGCTCACTGACATTTCCCCTATCTGAAAGTCTGATAAACGCCGGAAAAATGACTAAGTACAAAACAAAAATTTTTTTCAACTTTTTTCAATTTTAACCCTGTGGGATATATATTCCACCCACACACATTTGGAACTTTCCTGGGGTACCCTCACACATATTATTCCCTCATTTAGTGAATATTTTCACAAAAAAGTGAAATTTTCAAAAATTCTGAAAATTTCCTGAAAACGACGAAATATCAAGGACTCATCCGCCGAATCGCTCTGGAACTGAAATCGGAACGCTCACTGACATTTCCCCTATCTGAAAGTCTGATAGACGCCGGAAAAATGACTAAGTACAAAAAAAAATTTTTTTAAACTTTTTTAAATTTTAACCCTGTGGGATAATATATTCTACCGACACAAATTTGGAACTCTCCTGGGGTACCTTCACACATATTATTCCCTCATTTAGTGGAGATTTTCACAAAAAAGTGAAATTTTCAAAAATTCAGAAAATTGCCTGAAAACGACGAAATATCAAGGACTCATTGGGCGAATCGCTCTGGAACTGAAATTGGAACGCTCACTGACATTTCCCCTATCTGAAAGTCTGATAAACGCCGAAAAAAAGACTTAAGTCCAAAAAAAAATTTTTTCAACTTTTTTCAATTTTACCCCCGTGGGATATATATTCTACCCACACACATTTGGAACTCTCCTGGGGTACCTTCACACATATTATTCCCTCATTTAGTGGAGATTTTCACAAAAAAGTGAAATTTTCAAAAATTCAGAAAATTGCCTGAAAACGACGAAATATCAAGGACTCATTGGGCGAATCGCTCTGGAATTGAAATCGGAATGCTCACTGACATTTCCCCTATCTGAAAGTCTGATAAACGCCGAAACAAAGACTTAAGTCCAAAAAAAAAATTTTTTCAACTTTTTTCAATTTTACCCCCGTGGGATATATATTCTACCCACACACATTTGGAACTCTCCTGGGGTACCCTCACACATATTGTTCCCTCATTTAGTGGATATTTTCACAAAAAAGTGAAATTTTCAAAAATCCTGAAAATTGGCTGAAAACGACTAAATATCAAGGACTCATTGGGCGAATCGCTCTGGAACTGAAATCGGAACACTCACTGACATTTCCCCTATCTGAAAGTCTGATAAACGCCGGAAAAATGACTAAGTCCAAAAATAAAATGTTTTCAACTTTTTTCAATTTTACCCCCGTGGGATATATATTCTACCCACACACATTTGGAACTCTCCTGGGGTACCCTCACATATATTATTCCCTCATTAAGTGGATATTTTCACAAAAAAGTGAAATTTTCAAAAATTCAGAAAATTGGCTGAAAACGACGAAATATCAAGGACTCATCCGCCGAATCGCTCTGGAACTGAAATCGGAATGCTCACTGACATTTCCCCTATCTGAAAGTCTGATAAACGCCGGAAAAATGACTTAAGTCCAAAAAAAAAAGTTTTAACTTATTTCAATTTTACTCCCGTGGGATATATATTCTACCCACACACATTTGGAACTCTCCTGGGGTACCCTCACACATATTATTCCCTCATTTAGTGGATATTTTCACAAAAAAGTGAAATTTTCAAAAATCCAGAAAATTGGCTGAAAATGACTAAATATCAAGGACTCATTGGGCGAATCGCTCTGGAACTGAAATCGGAACGCTCACTGACATTTCCCCTATCTGAAAGTCTGATAAACGCCGAAAAAAAGACATAAGTCCAATAAAAAATTTATTCAACTTTTTTCAATTTTACCCCCGTGGGATATATATTCTACCCACACACATTTGGAACTCTCCTGGGGTACCCTCACACATATTATTCCCTCATTTACTGGATATTTTCACAAAAAAGTGAAATTTTCTAAAATCCAGAATATTGGTTGAGAACGACCAAATATCAAGGACTCATTGGGCGAATCGCTCTGGAACTGAAATTTGAACGCTCACTGACATTTGCCCTATCTGAAAGTCTGATAAACGCCGGAAAAATGACTAAGTCCCAAAAAAAAATGTATTCAACTTTTTTCAATTTTAACCCCGTGGGATATATATTCTACCCACACACATTTTGAACTCTCCTGGGGAACCCTCACACATATTATTCCCTCATTTAGTGGATATTTTCACAAAAAAGTGAAATTTTCAAAAATCCAGAAATTTGGCTGAAAACGACTAAATATCAAGGACTCATTGGGCGAATCGCTCTGGAACTGAAATCGGAACGCTCACTGACATTTCCCCTATCTGAAAGTCTGATAAACGCCGGAAAAATGACTAAGTCCAAAAAAAAAATGTTTTCAACTTTTTTCAATTTTACCCCCGTGGGATATATATTCTACCCACACACATTTGGAAATCTCCTGGGTTACCCTCACACATATTATTCCCTCATTTAGTGGATATTTTCACAAAAAAGTGAAATTTTCTAAAATCCAGAATATTGGTTGAAAACGACTAAATATCAAGGACTCATTGGGCGAATTGCTCTGGTACTGAAATTGGAACGCTCACTGACATTTCCCCTATCTGAAAGTCTGATAAACGCCGAAAAAAAGACTTAAGTCCAAAAAAAAATGTTTTCAACTCTTTTCAATTTTACCCCCGTGGGATATATATTCTACCCACACACATTTGGAACTCTTCTGGGGTACCCTCACACATATTATTCCCTCATTTAGTGGATATTTTCACAAAAAAGTGAAATTTTCAAAAATCCAGAAAATTGGCTGAAAACGACTAAATATCAAGGACTCATTGGGCGAATCGCTCTGGAACTGAAATCGGAGCGCTCACTGACACTTCCCCTATCTGAAAGTCTGATAAATGCCGGAAAAATGACTAAGTCCAAAAAAAAAATGTTTTCAACTTTTTTCAATTTTACCCCTGTGGGCTATATATTCTACCCACACACATTTGGAACTCTCCTGGGCTACCCTCACACATATTATTCCCTCATTTAGTAGATATTTTCACAAAAAAGTGAAATTTTCAAAAATTCAGAAAATTTTCTGAAAACGACGAAATATCAAGGACTCATACGCCGAATCGCTCTGGAACTGAAATCGGAACGCTCACTGACATTTCCCCTATCTGAAAGTCTGATAAACGCCGGAAAAATGACTAAATAAAAAAAAAATATTTTTTCAACTCTTTTCAATTTTACCCCCGTGGGATATATATTCTACCCACACACATTTGGAACTCTCCTGGGGTACCCTCACAAATATTATTCCCTCATTTAGTGTTTTTTTTCACAAAAAAGTGAAATTTTCAAAAATCCAGAAAATTGGCTCAAAACGACTAAATATCAAGGACTCATTGTGTGAATCGCTCTCGAACTGAAATCGGAATGCTCACTGACATTTCCCATATCTGAAAGTCTGATAAACACCGGAAAAATGACTAAATACCCCCAAAAATTTTTCAACTTTTTTCAATTTTACCCCCGTGGGATATATATTCTACCCACACACATTTGGAACTCTCCTGGGGTACCCTCACACATATTATTCCCTCATTTAGTGGATATTTTCACAAAAAAGTGAAATTTTCAAAAATTCAGAAAATTGCCTGAAAACGATGAAATATCAAGGACTCATTGGGCGAATCGCTCTGGAACTGAAATCGGAATGCTCACTGACATTTCCCCTATCTGAAAGTCTGATAAACTCCGGAAAAATGACTATGTCCAAAAAAAATAATTTGTTCAACTTTTTTCAATTTTACCCCCGTGGGATATATATTCTACCCACACACATTTGGAACTCTCCTGGGGTACCCTCACACATATTATTCCCTCATTTAGTGGATATTTTCACAAAAAAGTGAAATTTTCAAAAATTCAGAAAATTGCCTGAAAACGATGAAATATCAAGGACTCATTGGGCGAATCGCTCTGGAACTGAAATCGGAATGCTCACTGACATTTCCCCTATCTGAAAGTTTGATAAACGCTGAAAAAATGACTTCACTCCAAAAAAAAAATGTTTTCAACTTTTTTTCAATTTTACCCCCGTGGGATATATATTCTACCCACACACATTTGGAACTCTCCTGGGGTACCCTCACACATATTATTCCCTCATTTAGTGAATATTTTCACAAAAAAGTGAAATTTTTTAAAAATCCCAAAAATTGGCTGAAAACTACTACATATCAAGGACTCATTGGGCGAATCGCTCTGGAACTGAAATCGGAACGCTCACTGACATTTGCCCTATCTGAAAGTTTGATAAACGCTGAAAAAATGACTTCACTCCAAAAAAAAAATGTTTTCAACTTTTTTTCAATTTTACCCCCGTGGGATATATATTCTACCCACACACATTTGGAACTCTCCTGGGGTACCCTCACACATATTATTCCTTCATTTAGTGGATATTTTCATAAAAAAGTGAAATTTTCAAAAATTCAGAAAATTGACTGAAAACGACGAAATATCAAGGACTCATTGGGCGAATCGCTCTGGAACTGAAATCGGAACGCTCACTGACATTTCCCCTATCTGAAAGTCTGATAAACGCCGGAAAAATGACTAAGTCCAAATAAAAATTTTTTTAAACTTTTTTCAATTTTACCCCCGTGGGATATATATTCTACCCACACACATTTGGAACTCTTCTGGGGTACCCTCACACATATTATTCCCTCAATTAGTGGATATTTTCACAAAAAAGTGAGATTTTCAAAACTCCAGAAAATTGGCTGAAAATGACTAAATATCAAGGACTCATTGGGCGAAACGCTCTGGAACTGAAATCGTAACGCTCACTGACATTTCCCCTCTCTGAAAGTCTGATAAACGCCGGAAAAATGACTAAGTCCAAAAAAAAAAATTTTTCAACTTTTTTCAATTTTACCTCCGTGGGATATATATTCTACCCATACACATTTGGAACTCTCCTGGGGTACCCTCACACATATTATTCCCTCATTTAGTGGATATTTTCATAAAAAAGTGAAATTTTCAAAAATTCAGAAAATTGCCTGAAAACGTCAAAATATCAAGGACTCATTGGGCGAATTGCTCTGGAACTGAAATCGGAACGCTCACTGACATTTCCTCTATCTCAAAGTCTGATAAGCGCCGGAAAAATGACTAAGTCCAAAAAAAAATTTTTTTCAACTTTTTTCAATTTTACCCCCTTGGGATACATATTCTACCCACACACATTTGGAACTCTCCTGGGGTACCCTCACACATATTATTCCCTCATTTAGTGGATATTTTCACAAAAAAGTGAAATTTTCAAAAATCCAGAAAATTGGCTGAAAACTACTACATATCAAGGACTCATTGTGTGAATCGCTCTGGAACTGAAATCGGAATGCTCACTGACATTTGCCCTATCTGAAAGTCTGATAAACGCCGGAAAAATGACTAAATGCCCCCCAAAATTTTTTCAACTTTTTTCAATTTTACCCCCGTGGGATATATATTCTACCCACACACATTTGGAACTCTCCTGGGGTACCCTCACACATATTATTCCCTCATTTAGTGGATATTTTCACAAAAAAGTGAAATTTTCAAAAATTCAGAAAATTGCCTGAAAACGACGAAATATCAAGGACTCATTGGGCGAATCGCTCTGGAACTGAAATCGGAACGCTCACTGACATTTCCCCTATCTGAAAGTCTGATAATCGCCGGAAAAATGACGAAGTCTAAAAAAAAAAATTTTTCAACTTTTTTCAATTTTACACCCGTGGGATATATATTCTACCCACACACATTTGGAACTCTCCTGGGGTACCCTCACACATATTATTCCCTCAATTAGTGGATATTTTCACAAAAAAGTGAGATTTTCAAAACTCCAGAAAATTGGCTGAAAATGACTAAATATCAAGGACTCATTGGGCGAAACGCTCTGGAACTGAAATCGGAACGCTCACTGACATTTCCCCTATCTGAAAACCTGATAAACGCCGGAAAAATGACTAAGTCCAAAAAAATAATTTTTTCAACTTTTTTCAATTTTACCTCCGTGGGATATATATTCTACCCACACACATTTGGAACTCTCCTGGGGTACCCTCACACATATTATTCCCTCATTTAGTGGATATTTTCATAAAAAAGTGAAATTTTCAAAAATTCTGAAAATTGCCTGAAAACGACGAAATATCAAGGACTCATTGGGCGAATCACTCTGGAACTGAAATCGGAACACTCACTGACATTTCCCCTATCTGAAAGTCTGATAATCGCCGGAAAAATGACTAAGTCCAAAAAAAATAATTTTTAAACTTTTTTCAATTTTACACCCGTGGGATATATATTCTACCCACACACATTTGGAACTCTCCTGGGGTACCCTCACACATATTATTCCCTCAATTAGTGGATATTTTCACAAAAAAGTGAGATTTTCAAAAATCCAGAAAATTGGCTGAAAATGACGAAATATCAGGGACTCATCCGCCGAATCGCTCTTGAACTGAAATCGGAACGCTCACTGACATTTCCCCTATCTGAAAACCTGATAAACGCCGGAAAAATGTCTAAGTCCAAAAAAAAAATCTTTTCAACTTTTTTCAATTTTACTCCCGTGGGATATATATTCTACCCACACACATTTGGAACTCTCCTGGGGTACCCTCACACATATTATTCCCTCATTTAGTGGATATTTTCACAAAAAAGTGAAATTTTCAAAAATTCAGAAAATTGCCTGAAAACGACGAAATATCAAGGACTCATTGGGTGAATCGCTCTGGAACTGAAATTGGAACGCTCACTGACATTTCCCCTATCTGAAAGTCTGATAAACGCCGAAAAAATGACTTAAGTCCAAAAAAAAAATTTTTCTCAACTTTTTTCAATTTTACCCCCGTGGGATATATATTCTACCCACACACATTTGGAACTCTCCTGGGGTACCCTCACACATATTATTCCCTCATTTAGTGGATATTTTCACAAAAAAGTGAAATTTTAAAAAATTCAGAAAATTGCCTGAAAACAACGAAATATCAAGGACTCATTTGGCGAATCGCTCTGGAACTGAAATTGGAACGCTCACTGACATTTCCCCTATCTGAAAGTCGGATAAACGCCAAAAAAATGACTTAAGTCCAAAAAAAATGTTTTCAACTTTTTTCAATTTTACCCCCGTGGGATATATATTCTATCCACACACATTTGGAACTCTCCTGGGGTACCCTCACACATATTATTCCCTCATTTAGTGGATATTTTCACAAAAAAGTGAGATTTTCAAAACTCCAGAAAATTGGCTGAAAATGACTAAATATCAAGGACTCATTGGGCGAATCACTCTGGAACTGAAATCGGAACACTCACTGACATTTCCCCTATCTGAAAGTCTGATAATCGCCGGAAAAATGACTAAGTCCAAAAAAAATAATTTTTCAACTTTTTTCAATTTTACACCCGTGGGATATATATTCTACCCACACACATTTGGAACTCTCCTGGGGTACCCTCACACATATTATTCCCTCAATTAGTGGATATTTTCACAAAAAAGTGAGATTTTCAAAAATCCAGAAAATTGGCTGAAAATGACTAAATATCAAGGACTCATTGGGCGAATCGCTCTGGAACTGAAATCGGAATGCTCACTGACATTTCCCCTATCTGAAAGTGTGATTAACGCCGGAAAAATGACTAAGTCCAAAAAAAAATTTTTTTCAACTTTTTTCAATTTTACCCCCATGGGATATATATTCTACCCACACACATTTGGAACTCTCCTGGGGTACCCTCACCCATATTATTCCCTCATTTAGTGGATATTTTCACAAAAAAGTGACATTTTCAAAAATTCAGAAAACTTTCTGAAAACGACGAAATATCAGGGACTCATCCGCCGAATCGCTCTTGAACTGAAATCGGAACGCTCACTGACATTTCCCCTATCTGAAAACCTGATAAACGCCGGAAAAATGTCTAAGTCCAAAAAAAAAATCTTTTCAACTTTTTTCAATTTTACTCCCATGGGATATATATTCTACCAACACACATTTGGAACTCTCCTGGGGTACCCTCACACATATTATTCCCTCATTTAGTGGATATTTTCACAAAAAAGTGAAATTTTCAAAAATTCAGAAAATTGCCTGAAAACAACGAAATATCAAGGACTCATTTGGCGAATCACTCTGGAACTGAAATCGGAACGCTCACTGACATTTCCCCTATCTGAAAGTCGGATAAACGCCAAAAAAATGACTTAAGTCCAAAAAAAAATGTTTTCAACTTTTTTCAATTTTACCCCCGTGGGATATATATTCTACCCACACACATTTGGAACTCTCCTGGGGTACCCTCACACATATTATTCCCTCATTTAGTGGATATTTTCAGAAAAAAGTGAAATTTTCAAAAATTCAGAAAATTGCCTGAAAACGACCAAATATCAAGGACTTATTGGGCGAATCGCTCTGGAACTAAAATCGGAACGCTCACTGACATTTCCCCTATCTGAAAGTCTGATAAGCGCCGGAAAAATGACTAAGTCCAAAAAAAATATATTTTCAACTTTTTTCAATTTTACCCCCGTGGGATAAATATTCTACCCACACACATTTGGAACTCTCCTGGGGTACCCTCACACATATTATTCCCTCATTTAGTGGATATTTTCAGAAAAAAGTGAAATTTTCAAAAATTCAGAAAATTGCCTGAAAACGACGAAATATCAAGGACTCATTGGGCGAATCGCTCTGGAACTAAAATCGGAACGCTCACTGACATTTCCCCTATCTGAAAGTCTGATAAGCGCCGGAAAAATGACTAAGTCCAAAAAAAATATATTTTCAACTTTTTTCAATTTTACCCCCGTGGGATATATATTCTACCCACACACATTTGGAACTCTCCTGGGGTACCCTCACACATATTATTCCCTCATTTAGTGGATATTTTCACAAAAAAGTGAAATTTTCAAAAATTCAGAAAATTGCCTGAAAACGACGAAACATCAAGGACTCATTGGGCGAATCGCTCTGGAACTGAAATCGGAACGCTCACTGACATTTCCCCTATCTGAAAGTCTGATAAACGCCGAAAAAATGACTTAAGTCCAAAAAAAATATTTTTTCAACTTTTTTCAATTTTACCCCCATGGGATATATATTCTACCCACACACATTTGGAACTCTACTGGGGTACCCTCACAGATATTATTCCCTCATTTAGTGGATATTTTCACAAAAAAAGTGAAATTTTCAAAAATCCAGAAAATTGGCTGAAAACGACTAAATATCAAGGACTCATGGGGCGAATCGCTCTGGAACTGAAATCGGAACGCTCACTGACATTTCCCCTATCTGAAAGTCTGATAAACGCCGGAAAAATGACTAAGTCCAAAAAAAAAATGTTTTCAACTTTTTTCAATAACCCTGTGGTATATATATTCTACCCACACACATTTGTAACTCTCCTGGGGTACCCTCACACATATTATTCCCTCATTTAGTGGATATTTTCACAAAAAAGTGAAATTTTCAAAAATCCAGAAAATTGGCTGAAAACTACTACATATCAAGGACTCATTGGGAGAATCGCTCTGGAACTGAAATCGGAACGCTCACTGACATTTCCCCTATCTGAAAGTCTGATAAACGCCGGAAAAATGACTAAGTCCAAAAAAAAAATGTTTTCAACTTTTTTCAATTTTACCCCCGTGGGATATATATTCTACCCACACACATTTGGAACTCTCCTGGGGTACCCTCACACATATTATTCCCTCATTTAGTGGATATTTTCACAAAAAAGTGAAATTTTCAAAAATCCAGAAAATTGGCTGAAAACGACTAAATATCAAGGACTCATTGGGCGAATCGCTCTGGAACTGAAATCGGAACGCTCACTGACATTTCCCCTATCTGAAAGTCTGATAAACGCCGGAAAAATGACTAAGTCCCAAAAAAAAATGTTTTCAACTTTTTTCAATTTTACCCCCGTGGGATATATATTCTACCCACACACATCTGGAACTCTCCTGGGGTACCCTCACACATATTATTCCCTCATTTAGTGGTTATTTTCAAAAAAAAGTGAAATTTTCAAAAATCCAGAAAATTGGCTGAAAACGACTAAATATCAAGGACTCATTGGGCGAATTGCTCTGGAACTGAAATCGGAACGCTCACTGACATTTCCCCTATCTGAAAGTCTGATAAACGCCGGAAAAATGACTAAGTCCAAAAAAAAAATGTTTTCAACTTTTTTCAATTTTACCCCCATGGGATATATATTCTACCCACACACATTTGGAACTCTACTGGGGTACCCTCACAGATATTATTCCCTCATTTAGTGGATATTTTCACAAAAAAAGTGAAATTTTCAAAAATCCAGAAAATTGGCTGAAAACGACTAAATATCAAGGACTCATGGGGCGAATCGCTCTGGAACTGAAATCGGAACGCTCACTGACATTTCCCCTATCTGAAAGTCTGATAAACGCCGGAAAAATGACTAAGTCCAAAAAAAAAATGTTTTCAACTTTTTTCAATTTTACCCCCGTGGGATATATATTCTACCCACACACATTTGGAACTCTCCTGGGGTACCCTCACACATATTATTCCCTCATTTAGTGGATATTTTCACAAAAAAGTGAAATTTTCAAAAATCCAGAAAATTGGCTGAAAACGACTAAATATCAAGGACTCATTGGGCGAATCGCTCTGGAACTGAAATCGGAACGCTCACTGACATTTCCCCTATCTGAAAGTCTGATAAACGCCGGAAAAATGACTAAGTCCCAAAAAAAAATGTTTTCAACTTTTTTCAATTTTACCCCCGTGGGATATATATTCTACCCACACACATCTGGAACTCTCCTGGGGTACCCTCACACATATTATTCCCTCATGTAGTGGTTATTTTCAAAAAAAAGTGAAATTTTCAAAAATCCAGAAAATTGGCTGAAAACGACTAAATATCAAGGACTCATTGGGCGAATTGCTCTGGAACTGAAATCGGAACGCTCACTGACATTTCCCCTATCTGAAAGTCTGATAAACGCCGGAAAAATGACTAAGTCCAAAAAAAAATTTTTTTTAACTTTTTTAAATTTTACCCCCGTGGGATATATATTCTACCCACACACATTTGGAACTCTCCTGGGGTACCCTCACACATATTATTCCCTCATTTAGTGGTTATTTTCACAAAAAAGTAAAATTTTCAAAAATCCAGAAAATTGGCTGAAAACGACTAAATATCAAGGAGTCATTGGGCGAATTGCTCTGGAACTGAAATCGGAACGCTCACTGACATTTCCCCTATCTGAAAGTCTGATAAATGCCGGAAAAATGACTAAGTCCAAAAAAAAAATGTTTTCAACTTTTTTCAATTTTACCCCAGTGGGATATATATTCTACCCACACACATTTGGAACTCTCCTGGGGTACCCTCACACATATTATTCCCTCATTTAGTGGTTATTTTCACAAAAAAGTGAAATTTTCAAAGATCCAGAAAATTGGCTGAAAATGACTAAATATCAAGGACTCATTGGGCGAATCGCTCTGGAACTGAAATCGGAACGCTCACTGACATTTCCCGTATCTGAAAGTCTGATAAACGCCGGAAAAATTACTAAGTACAAAAAAAAGATTTTATTCAACTTTTTTCAATAACCCTGTGGGATATATATTCTACCCACACACATTTGGAACTCTCCTGGGGTACCCTCACACATATTATTCCCTCATTTAGTGGATATTTTCACAAAAAAGTGAAATTTTCAAAAATTCAGAAAATTGCCTGAAAACTACTACATATCAAGGACTCATTGGGCGAATCGCTCTGGAACTGAAATCGGAATGCTCACTGACATTTCCCCTATCTGAAAGTCTGATAAACGCCGGAAAAATTACTAAGTACAAAAAAAAATTTTTATTCAACTTTTTTCAATAACCCTGTGGGATATATATTCTACCCACACACATTTGGAACTCTCCTGGGGTACCCTCACACATATTATTCCCTCATTTAGTGGATATTTTCACAAAAAAGTGAAATTTTCAAAAACTCAGAAAATTGCCTGAAAACAACGAAATATCAAGGACTCATTGGGCGAATGGCTTTGGAACTAAAATCGGAACGCTCACTGACATTTCCCCTATCTGAAAGTCTGATAAACGCCGGAAAAATGACTAAGTCCAAAAAAAAAATGTTTTCAACTTTTTTCAATTTTACCCCTGTGGGATATATATTCTAACCCACACACATTTGGAACTCTCCTGGGGTACCCTCACACATATTATTCCCTCATTTAGTGGATATTTTCACAAAAAAGTGAAATTTTCAAAAATTCAGAAAATTGCCTGAAAACGACGAAATATCAAGGACTCATTGGGCGAATCGCTCTGGAACTGAAATTGGAACGCTCACTGACATTTCGCCTATCTGAAAGTCTGATAAACGCCGAAAAAATGACTTAAATCCAAAAAAAAAATTTTTTTTACTTTTTTAAATTTTACCCCCGTGGGATATATATTCTACCCACACACATTTGGAACTCTCCTGGGGTACCCTCACACATATTATTCCCTCATTTAGTGGATATTTTCACAAAAAAAGTGAAATTTTCAAAGATCCAGAAAATTGGCTGAAAATGACTAAATATCAAGGACTCATTGGGCGAATCGCTCTGGAACTGAAATCGGAACGCTCACTGACATTTCCCGTATCTGAAAGTCTGATAAACGCCGGAAAAATTACTAAGTACAAAAAAAAGATTTTATTCAACTTTTTTCAATAACCCTGTGGGATATATATTCTACCCACACACATTTGGAACTCTCCTGGGGTACCCTCACACATATTATTCCCTCATTTAGTGGATATTTTCACAAAAAAGTGAAATTTTCAAAAACTCAGAAAATTGCCTGAAAACAACGAGATATCAAGGACTCATTGGGCGAATCGCTTTGGAACTAAAATCGGAACGCTCACTGACATTTCCCCTATCTGAAAGTCTGATAAACGCCGGAAAAATGACTAAGTCCAAAAAAAAAATGTTTTCAACTTTTTTCAATTTTACCCCTGTGGGATATATATTCTAACCCACACACATTTGGAACTCTCCTGGGGTACCCTCACACATATTATTCCCTCATTTAGTGGATATTTTCACAAAAAAGTGAAATTTCCAAAAATTCAGAAAATTGCCTGAAAACGACGAAATATCAAGGACTCATTGGGCGAATCGCTCTGGAACTGAAATTGGAACGCTCACTGACATTTCCCCTATCTGAAAGTCTGATAAACGCCGGAAAAATGACTAAGTCCAAAAAAAAAATGTTTTCAACTTTTTTCAATTTTACCCCTGTGGGATATATATTCTAACCCACACACATTTGGAACTCTCCTGGGGTACCCTCACACATATTATTCCCTCATTTAGTGGATATTTTCACAAAAAAGTGAAATTTTCAAAAATCCAGAAAATTGGCTGAAAACGACTTAATATCAAGGACACATTGGGCGAATCGCTCTGGAACTGAAATCGGAACGCTCACTGACATTTCCCCTATCTGAAAGTCTGATAAACGCCGGAAAAATGACTAAGTCCAAAAAAAAAATGTTTTCAACTTTTTTCAATTTTACCCCTGTGGGATATATATTCTACCCACACACATTTGGAACTCTCCTGGGGTACCCTCACACATATTATTCCCTCATTTAGTGGATATTTTCACAAAAAAGTGAAATTTTCAAAAATCCAGAAAATTGGCTGAAAACGACTAAATATCAAGGACTCATTGGGCGAATCGCTCTGGAACTGAAATCGGAACGCTCACTGACATTTCCCCTATCTGAAAGTCTGATAAACGCCGGAAAAATGACTAAGTCCAAAAAAAAAATGTTTTCAACTTTTTTCAATTTTACCCCCGTGGGATATATATTCTACCCACACACATTTGGAACTCTCCTGGGGTACCCTCACACATATTATTCCCTCATTTAGTGGATATTTTCACAAAAAAGTGAAATTTTCAAAAATTCAGAAAATTGCCTGAAAACGACGAAATATCAAGGACTCATCCGCCGAATCACTCTGGAACTGAAATCGGAACGCTCACTGACATTTCCCCTATCTGAAAGTCTGATAAACGCCGGAAAAATGACTTAAGTCCAAAAAAAAAAGTTTTCAACTTATTTCAATTTTTCTCCCGTGGGATATATATTCTACCCACACACATTTGGAACTCTCCTGGGGTACCCTCACACATATTATTCCCTCATTTAGTGGATATTTTCACAAAAAAGTGAAATTTTCAAAAATCCAGAAAATTGGCTGAAAATGACTAAATATCAAGGACTCATTGGGCGAATCGCTCTGGAACTGAAATCGGAACGCTCACTGACATTTCCCCTATCTGAAAGTCTGATAAAAGCCGGAAAAATGACTAAGTCCAAAAAAAAAATGTTTTCAACTTTTTTCAATTTTACCCCCGTGGGATATATATTCTACCCACACACATTTGGAACTCTCCTGGGGTACCCTCACACATATTATTCCCTCATTTAGTGGATGTTTTCACAAAAAAAGTGAAATTTTCAAAAATCCAGAAAATTGGCTGAAAATGACTAAATATCAAGGACTCATTGGGCGAATCGCTCTGGAACTGAAATCGGAACGCTCACTGACATTTCCCCTATCTGAAAGTCTGATAAACGCCGGAAAAATGACTAAGTGCAAAAAAAAAATGTTTTCAACTTTTTTCAATTTTACCCCCGTGGGATATATATTCTACCCACACACATTTGGAACTCTCCTGGGGTACCCTCACACATATTATTCCCTCATTTAGTGGATATTTTCACAAAAAAGTGAAATTTTCAAAAATTCAGAAAATTGCCTGAAAACGACGAAATATCAAGGACTCATTGGGCAAATCGCTCTGGAACTGAAATCGGAACGCTCACTGACATTTCCCCTGTCTGAAAGTCTGATAAACGCCGGAAAAATGACTAAGTCCAAAAAAAAATTTTTTTTAACTTTTTTAAATTTTACCCCCGTGGGATATATATTCTACCCACACACATTTGGAACTCTCCTGGGGTACCCTCACACATATTATTCCCTCATTTAGTGGTTATTTTCACAAAAAAGTGAAATTTTCAAAAATCCAGAAAATTGGCTGAAAACGACTAAATATCAAGGAGTAATTGGGCGAATTGCTCTGGAACTGAAATCGGAACGCTCACTGACATTTCCCCTATCTGAAAGTCTGATAAATGCCGGAAAAATGACTAAGTCCAAAAAAAAAAGTTTTCAACTTATTTCAATTTTACTCCCGTGGGATATATATTCTACCCACACACATTTGGAACTCTCCTGGGGTACCCTCACACATATTATTCCCTCATTTAGTGGATATTTTCACAAAAAAGTGAAATTTTCAAAAATCCAGAAAATTGGCTGAAAATGACTAAATATCAAGGACTCATTGGGCGAATCGCTCTGGAACTGAAATGGGAACGCTCACTGACATTTCCCCTATCTGAAAGTCTGATAAACGCCGGAAAAATGACTAAGTCCAAAAAAAAAATGTTTTCAACTTTTTTCAATTTTACCCCCATGGGATATATATTCTACCCACACACATTTGGAACTCTACTGGGGTACCCTCACAGATATTATTCCCTCATTTAGTGGATATTTTCACAAAAAAAGTGAAATTTTCAAAAATCCAGAAAATTGGCTGAAAACGACTAAATATCAAGGACTCATGGGGCGAATCGCTCTGGAACTGAAATCGGAACGCTCACTGACATTTCCCCTATCTGAAAGTCTGATAAACGCCGGAAAAATGACTAAGTCCAAAAAAAAAATGTTTTCAACTTTTTTCAATTTTACCCCCGTGGGATATATATTCTACCCACACACATTTGGAACTCTCCTGGGGTACCCTCACACATATTATTCCCTCATTTAGTGGATATTTTCACAAAAAAGTGAAATTTTCAAAAATCCAGAAAATTGGCTGAAAACGACTAAATATCAAGGACTCATTGGGCGAATCGCTCTGGAACTGAAATCGGAACGCTCACTGACATTTCCCCTATCTGAAAGTCTGATAAACGCCGGAAAAATGACTAAGTCCCAAAAAAAAATGTTTTCAACTTTTTTCAATTTTACCCCCGTGGGATATATATTCTACCCACACACATCTGGAACTCTCCTGGGGTACCCTCACACATATTATTCCCTCATGTAGTGGTTATTTTCAAAAAAAAGTGAAATTTTCAAAAATCCAGAAAATTGGCTGAAAACGACTAAATATCAAGGACTCATTGGGCGAATTGCTCTGGAACTGAAATCGGAACGCTCACTGACATTTCCCCTATCTGAAAGTCTGATAAACGCCGGAAAAATGACTAAGTCCAAAAAAAAATTTTTTTTAACTTTTTTAAATTTTACCCCCGTGGGATATATATTCTACCCACACACATTTGGAACTCTCCTGGGGTACCCTCACACATATTATTCCCTCATTTAGTGGTTATTTTCACAAAAAAGTAAAATTTTCAAAAATCCAGAAAATTGGCTGAAAACGACTAAATATCAAGGAGTCATTGGGCGAATTGCTCTGGAACTGAAATCGGAACGCTCACTGACATTTCCCCTATCTGAAAGTCTGATAAATGCCGGAAAAATGACTAAGTCCAAAAAAAAAATGTTTTCAACTTTTTTCAATTTTACCCCAGTGGGATATATATTCTACCCACACACATTTGGAACTCTCCTGGGGTACCCTCACACATATTATTCCCTCATTTAGTGGTTATTTTCACAAAAAAGTGAAATTTTCAAAGATCCAGAAAATTGGCTGAAAATGACTAAATATCAAGGACTCATTGGGCGAATCGCTCTGGAACTGAAATCGGAACGCTCACTGACATTTCCCGTATCTGAAAGTCTGATAAACGCCGGAAAAATTACTAAGTACAAAAAAAAGATTTTATTCAACTTTTTTCAATAACCCTGTGGGATATATATTCTACCCACACACATTTGGAACTCTCCTGGGGTACCCTCACACATATTATTCCCTCATTTAGTGGATATTTTCACAAAAAAGTGAAATTTTCAAAAATTCAGAAAATTGCCTGAAAACTACTACATATCAAGGACTCATTGGGCGAATCGCTCTGGAACTGAAATCGGAATGCTCACTGACATTTCCCCTATCTGAAAGTCTGATAAACGCCGGAAAAATTACTAAGTACAAAAAAAAATTTTTATTCAACTTTTTTCAATAACCCTGTGGGATATATATTCTACCCACACACATTTGGAACTCTCCTGGGGTACCCTCACACATATTATTCCCTCATTTAGTGGATATTTTCACAAAAAAGTGAAATTTTCAAAAACTCAGAAAATTGCCTGAAAACAACGAAATATCAAGGACTCATTGGGCGAATGGCTTTGGAACTAAAATCGGAACGCTCACTGACATTTCCCCTATCTGAAAGTCTGATAAACGCCGGAAAAATGACTAAGTCCAAAAAAAAAATGTTTTCAACTTTTTTCAATTTTACCCCTGTGGGATATATATTCTAACCCACACACATTTGGAACTCTCCTGGGGTACCCTCACACATATTATTCCCTCATTTAGTGGATATTTTCACAAAAAAGTGAAATTTTCAAAAATTCAGAAAATTGCCTGAAAACGACGAAATATCAAGGACTCATTGGGCGAATCGCTCTGGAACTGAAATTGGAACGCTCACTGACATTTCGCCTATCTGAAAGTCTGATAAACGCCGAAAAAATGACTTAAATCCAAAAAAAAAATTTTTTTTACTTTTTTAAATTTTACCCCCGTGGGATATATATTCTACCCACACACATTTGGAACTCTCCTGGGGTACCCTCACACATATTATTCCCTCATTTAGTGGATATTTTCACAAAAAAAGTGAAATTTTCAAAGATCCAGAAAATTGGCTGAAAATGACTAAATATCAAGGACTCATTGGGCGAATCGCTCTGGAACTGAAATCGGAACGCTCACTGACATTTCCCGTATCTGAAAGTCTGATAAACGCCGGAAAAATTACTAAGTACAAAAAAAAGATTTTATTCAACTTTTTTCAATAACCCTGTGGGATATATATTCTACCCACACACATTTGGAACTCTCCTGGGGTACCCTCACACATATTATTCCCTCATTTAGTGGATATTTTCACAAAAAAGTGAAATTTTCAAAAACTCAGAAAATTGCCTGAAAACAACGAGATATCAAGGACTCATTGGGCGAATCGCTTTGGAACTAAAATCGGAACGCTCACTGACATTTCCCCTATCTGAAAGTCTGATAAACGCCGGAAAAATGACTAAGTCCAAAAAAAAAATGTTTTCAACTTTTTTCAATTTTACCCCTGTGGGATATATATTCTAACCCACACACATTTGGAACTCTCCTGGGGTACCCTCACACATATTATTCCCTCATTTAGTGGATATTTTCACAAAAAAGTGAAATTTCCAAAAATTCAGAAAATTGCCTGAAAACGACGAAATATCAAGGACTCATTGGGCGAATCGCTCTGGAACTGAAATTGGAACGCTCACTGACATTTCCCCTATCTGAAAGTCTGATAAACGCCGGAAAAATGACTAAGTCCAAAAAAAAAATGTTTTCAACTTTTTTCAATTTTACCCCTGTGGGATATATATTCTAACCCACACACATTTGGAACTCTCCTGGGGTACCCTCACACATATTATTCCCTCATTTAGTGGATATTTTCACAAAAAAGTGAAATTTTCAAAAATCCAGAAAATTGGCTGAAAACGACTTAATATCAAGGACACATTGGGCGAATCGCTCTGGAACTGAAATCGGAACGCTCACTGACATTTCCCCTATCTGAAAGTCTGATAAACGCCGGAAAAATGACTAAGTCCAAAAAAAAAATGTTTTCAACTTTTTTCAATTTTACCCCTGTGGGATATATATTCTACCCACACACATTTGGAACTCTCCTGGGGTACCCTCACACATATTATTCCCTCATTTAGTGGATATTTTCACAAAAAAGTGAAATTTTCAAAAATCCAGAAAATTGGCTGAAAACGACTAAATATCAAGGACTCATTGGGCGAATCGCTCTGGAACTGAAATCGGAACGCTCACTGACATTTCCCCTATCTGAAAGTCTGATAAACGCCGGAAAAATGACTAAGTCCAAAAAAAAAATGTTTTCAACTTTTTTCAATTTTACCCCCGTGGGATATATATTCTACCCACACACATTTGGAACTCTCCTGGGGTACCCTCACACATATTATTCCCTCATTTAGTGGATATTTTCACAAAAAAGTGAAATTTTCAAAAATTCAGAAAATTGCCTGAAAACGACGAAATATCAAGGACTCATCCGCCGAATCACTCTGGAACTGAAATCGGAACGCTCACTGACATTTCCCCTATCTGAAAGTCTGATAAACGCCGGAAAAATGACTTAAGTCCAAAAAAAAAAGTTTTCAACTTATTTCAATTTTTCTCCCGTGGGATATATATTCTACCCACACACATTTGGAACTCTCCTGGGGTACCCTCACACATATTATTCCCTCATTTAGTGGATATTTTCACAAAAAAGTGAAATTTTCAAAAATCCAGAAAATTGGCTGAAAATGACTAAATATCAAGGACTCATTGGGCGAATCGCTCTGGAACTGAAATCGGAACGCTCACTGACATTTCCCCTATCTGAAAGTCTGATAAAAGCCGGAAAAATGACTAAGTCCAAAAAAAAAATGTTTTCAACTTTTTTCAATTTTACCCCCGTGGGATATATATTCTACCCACACACATTTGGAACTCTCCTGGGGTACCCTCACACATATTATTCCCTCATTTAGTGGATGTTTTCACAAAAAAAGTGAAATTTTCAAAAATCCAGAAAATTGGCTGAAAATGACTAAATATCAAGGACTCATTGGGCGAATCGCTCTGGAACTGAAATCGGAACGCTCACTGACATTTCCCCTATCTGAAAGTCTGATAAACGCCGGAAAAATGACTAAGTGCAAAAAAAAAATGTTTTCAACTTTTTTCAATTTTACCCCCGTGGGATATATATTCTACCCACACACATTTGGAACTCTCCTGGGGTACCCTCACACATATTATTCCCTCATTTAGTGGATATTTTCACAAAAAAGTGAAATTTTCAAAAATTCAGAAAATTGCCTGAAAACGACGAAATATCAAGGACTCATTGGGCAAATCGCTCTGGAACTGAAATCGGAACGCTCACTGACATTTCCCCTGTCTGAAAGTCTGATAAACGCCGGAAAAATGACTAAGTCCAAAAAAAAATTTTTTTTAACTTTTTTAAATTTTACCCCCGTGGGATATATATTCTACCCACACACATTTGGAACTCTCCTGGGGTACCCTCACACATATTATTCCCTCATTTAGTGGTTATTTTCACAAAAAAGTGAAATTTTCAAAAATCCAGAAAATTGGCTGAAAACGACTAAATATCAAGGAGTAATTGGGCGAATTGCTCTGGAACTGAAATCGGAACGCTCACTGACATTTCCCCTATCTGAAAGTCTGATAAATGCCGGAAAAATGACTAAGTCCAAAAAAAAAAGTTTTCAACTTATTTCAATTTTACTCCCGTGGGATATATATTCTACCCACACACATTTGGAACTCTCCTGGGGTACCCTCACACATATTATTCCCTCATTTAGTGGATATTTTCACAAAAAAGTGAAATTTTCAAAAATCCAGAAAATTGGCTGAAAATGACTAAATATCAAGGACTCATTGGGCGAATCGCTCTGGAACTGAAATCGGAACGCTCACTGACATTTCCCCTATCTGAAAGTCTGATAAAAGCCGGAAAAATGACTAAGTCCAAAAAAAAAATGTTTTCAACTTTTTTCAATTTTACCCCCGTGGGATATATATTCTACCCACACACATTTGGAACTCTCCTGGGGTACCCTCACACATATTATTCCCTCATTTAGTGGATGTTTTCACAAAAAAAGTGAAATTTTCAAAAATCCAGAAAATTGGCTGAAAATGACTAAATATCAAGGACTCATTGGGCGAATCGCTCTGGAACTGAAATCGGAACGCTCACTGACATTTCCCCTATCTGAAAGTCTGATAAACGCCGGAAAAATGACTAAGTGCAAAAAAAAAATGTTTTCAACTTTTTTCAATTTTACCCCCGTGGGATATATATTCTACCCACACACATTTGGAACTCTCCTGGGGTACCCTCACACATATTATTCCCTCATTTAGTGGATATTTTCACAAAAAAGTGAAATTTTCAAAAATTCAGAAAATTGCCTGAAAACGACGAAATATCAAGGACTCATTGGGCAAATCGCTCTGGAACTGAAATCGGAACGCTCACTGACATTTCCCCTGTCTGAAAGTCTGATAAACGCCGGAAAAATGACTATGTCCAAAAAAAAATTTTTTTTAACTTTTTTAAATTTTACCCCCGTGGGATATATATTCTACCCACACACATTTGGAACTCTCCTGGGGTACCCTCACACATATTATTCCCTCATTTAGTGGTTATTTTCACAAAAAAGTGAAATTTTCAAAAATCCAGAAAATTGGCTGAAAACGACTAAATATCAAGGAGTAATTGGGCGAATTGCTCTGGAACTGAAATCGGAACGCTCACTGACATTTCCCCTATCTGAAAGTCTGATAAATGCCGGAAAAATGACTAAGTCCAAAAAAAAAATGTTTTCAACTTTTTTCAATTTTACCCCAGTGGGATATATATTCTACCCACACACATTTGGAACTCTCCTGGGGTACCCTCACACATATTATTCCCTCATTTAGTGGATATTTTCACAAAAAAAGTGAAATTTTCAAAAATCCAGAAAATTGGCTGAAAACGACTAAATATCAAGGACTCATTGGGCGAATCGCTCTGGAACTGAAATCGGAACGCTCACTGACATTTCCCCTATCTGAAAGTCTGATAAATGCCGGAAAAATGACTAAGTCCAAAAAAAAAGTTTTTTCAACTTTTTTCAATTTTACCCCCGTGGGATATATATTCTGCCCACACACATTTGGAACTCTCCTGGGGTACCCTCACACATATTATTCCCTCATTTAGTGGATATTTTCACAAAAAAAGTGAAATTTTCAAAAATCCAGAAAATTGGCTGAAAATGACTAAATATCAAGGACTCATTGGGCGAATCGCTCTATAACTGAAATCGGAACGCTCACTGACATTTCCCCCATCTGAAAGTCTGAAAAACGCCGGAAAAATGACTAAGTCCAAAAAAAAAATTTTTTAAACTTTTTTAAATTTTACCCCCGTGGGATATATATTCTACCCACACACATTTGGAACTCTCCTGGGGTACCCTCACACATATTATTCCCTCATTTAGTGGATATTTTCACAAAAAAGTGAAATTTTCAAAAATCCAGAAAATTGGCTGAAAATGACTAAATATCAAGGACTCATTGGGCGAATCGCTCTGGAACTGAAATCGGAACGCTCACTGACATTTCCCGTATCTGAAAGTCTGATAAACGCCGGAAAAATTACTAAGTACAAAAAAAAGATTTTATTCAACTTTTTTCAATAACCCTGTGGGATATATATTCTACCCACACACATTTGGAACTCTCCTGGGGTACCCTCACACATATTATTCCCTCATTTAGTGGATATTTTCACAAAAAAGTGAAATTTTCAAAAATTCTGAAAATTGCCTGAAAACTACTACATATCAAGGACTCATTGGGCGAATCGCTCTGGAACTGAAATCGGAATGCTCACTGACATTTCCCCTATCTGAAAGTCTGATAAACGCCGGAAAAATTACTAAGTACAAAAAAAAATTTTTATTCAACTTTTTTCAATAACCCTGTGGGATATATATTCTACCCACACACATTTGGAACTCTCCTGGGGTACCCTCACACATATTATTCCCTCATTTAGTGGATATTTTCACAAAAAAGTGAAATTTTCAAAAATTCAGAAAATTGCCTGAAAACGACGAAATATCAAGGACTCATTGGGCGAATCGCTCTGGAACTGAAATCGGAACGCTCACTGACATTTCCCCCATCTGAAAGTCTGAAAAACGCCGGAAAAATGACTAAGTCCAAAAAAAAAATGTTTTAAACTTTTTTAAATTTTACCCCCGTGGGAAATATATTCTACCCACACACATTTGGAACTCTCCTGGGGTACCCTCACACATATTATTCCCTCATTTAGTGGATATTTTCACAAAAAAGTGAAATTTTCAAAAATCCAGAAAATTGGCTGAAAATGACTAAATATCAAGGACTCATTGGGCGAATCGCTCTGGAACTGAAATCGGAACGCTCACTGACATTTCCCGTATCTGAAAGTCTGATAAACGCCGGAAAAATTACTAAGTACAAAAAAAAGATTTTATTCAACTTTTTTCAATAACCCTGTGGGATATATATTCTACCCACACACATTTGGAACTCTCCTGGGGTACCCTCACACATATTATTCCCTCATTTAGTGGATATTTTCACAAAAAAGTGAAATTTTCAAAAATTCTGAAAATTGCATGAAAACTACTACATATCAAGGACTCATTGGGCGAATCGCTCTGGAACTGAAATCGGAATGCTCACTGACATTTCCCCTATCTGAAAGTCTGATAAACGCCGGAAAAATTACTAAGTACAAAAAAAAATTTTTATTCAACTTTTTTCAATAACCCTGTGGGATATATATTCTACCCACACACATTTGGAACTCTCCTGGGGTACCCTCACACATATTATTCCCTCATTTAGTGGATATTTTCACAAAAAAGTGAAATTTTCAAAAATTCAGAAAATTGCCTGAAAACGACGAAATATCAAGGACTCATTGGGCGAATCGCTCTGGAACTGAAATCGGAACGCTCACTGACATTTCCCGTATCTGAAAGTCTGATAAACGCCGGAAAAATTACTAAGTACAAAAAAAAGATTTTATTCAACTTTTTTCAATAACCCTGTGGGATATATATTCTACCCACACACATTTGGAACTCTCCTGGGGTACCCTCACACATATTATTCCCTCATTTAGTGGATATTTTCACAAAAAAGTGAAATTTTCAAAAATTCTGAAAATTGCCTGAAAACTACTACATATCAAGGACTCATTGGGCGAATCGCTCTGGAAATGAAATCGGAATGCTCACTGACATTTCCCCTATCTGAAAGTCTGATAAACGCCGGAAAAATTACTAAGTACAAAAAAAAATTTTTATTCAACTTTTTTCAATAACCCTGTGGGATATATATTCTACCCACACACATTTGGAACTCTCCTGGGGTACCCTCACACATATTATTCCCTCATTTAGTGGATATTTTCACAAAAGAAGTGAAATTTTCAAAAATCCAGAAAATTGGCTGAAAACGACTTAATATCAAGGACACATTGGGCGAATCGCTCTGGAACTGAAATCGGAACGCTCACTGACATTTCCCCTATCTGAAAGTCTGATAAACGCCGGAAAAATGACTAAGTCCAAAAAAAAAATGTTTTCAACTTTTTTCAATTTTACCCCCGTGGGATATATATTCTACCCACACACATTTGGAACTCTCCTGGGGTACCCTCACACATATTATTCCCTCATTTAGTGGATATTTTCACAAAAAAGTGAAATTTTCAAAAATCCAGAAAATTGGCTGAAAACGACTAAATATCAAGGACTCATTGGGCGAATCGCTCTGGAACTGAAATCGGAACGCTCACTGACATTTCCCCTATCTGAAAGTCTGATAAACGCCGGAAAAATGACTAAGTCCCAAAAAAAAATGTTTTCAACTTTTTTCAATTTTACCCCCGTGGGATATATATTCTACCCACACACATCTGGAACTCTCCTGGGGTACCCTCACACATATTATTCCCTCATTTAGTGGATATTTTCACAAAAAAGTGAAATTTTCAAAAATTCAGAAAATTGACTGAAAACGACGAAATATCAAGGACTCATCCGCCGAATCACTCTGGAACTGAAATCGGAACGCTCACTGACTTTTCCCCTATCTGAAAGTCTGATAAACGCCGGAAAAATGACTTAAGTCCAAAAAAAAAAGTTTTCAACTTATTTCAATTTTACTCCCGTGGGATATATATTCTACCCACACACATTTGGAACTCTCCTGGGGTACCCTCACACATATTATTCCCTCATTTAGTGGATATTTTCACAAAAAAGTGAAATTTTCAAAAATCCAGAAAATTGGCTAAAAATGACTAAATATCAAGGACTCATTGGGCGAATCGCTCTGGAACTGAAATCGGAACGCTCACTGACATTTCCCCTATCTGAAAGTCTGATAAAAGCCGGAAAAATGACTAAGTCCAAAAAAAAAATGTTTTCAACTTTTTTCAATTTTACCCCCGTGGGATATATATTCTACCCACACACATTTGGAACTCTCCTGGGGTACCCTCACACATATTATTCCCTCATTTAGTGGTTATTTTCACAAAAAAGTGAAATTTTCAAAAATCCAGAAAATTGGCTGAAAACGACTAAATATCAAGGACTCATTGGGCGAATTGCTCTGGAACTGAAATCGGAAAGCTCACTGACATTTCCCCTATCTGAAAGTCTGATAAACGCCGGAAAAATGACTAAGTCCAAAAAAAAAATGTTTTCAACTTTTTTCAATTTTACCCCCGTGGGATATATATTCTACCCACACACATTTGGAACTCTCCTGGGGTACCCTCACACATATTATTCCCTCATTTAGTGGTTATTTTCACAAAAAAGTGAAATTTTCAAAAATCCAGAAAATTGGCTGAAAACGACTAAATATCAAGGACTCATTGGGCGAATCGCTCTGGAACTGAAATCGGAACGCTCACTGACATTTCCCGTATCTGAAAGTCTGATAAACGCCGGAAAAATTACTAAGTACAAAAAAAAGATTTTATTCAACTTTTTTCAATAACCCTGTGGGATATATATTCTACCCACACACATTTGGAACTCTCCTGGGGTACCCTCACACATATTATTCCCTCATTTAGTGGATATTTTCACAAAAAAGTGAAATTTTCAAAAATTCTGAAAATTGCCTGAAAACTACTACATATCAAGGACTCATTGGGCGAATCGCTCTGGAACTGAAATCGGAATGCTCACTGACATTTCCCCTATCTGAAAGTCTGATAAACGCCGGAAAAATTACTAAGTACAAAAAAAAATTTTTATTCAACTTTTTTCAATAACCCTGTGGGATATATATTCTACCCACACACATTTGGAACTCTCCTGGGGTACCCTCACACATATTATTCCCTCATTTAGTGGATATTTTCACAAAAAAGTGAAATTTTCAAAAATTCAGAAAATTGCCTGAAAACGACGAAATATCAAGGACTCATTGGGCGAATCGCTCTGGAACTGAAATCGGAACGCTCACTGACATTTCCCCCATCTGAAAGTCTGAAAAACGCCGGAAAAATGACTAAGTCCAAAAAAAAAATGTTTTAAACTTTTTTAAATTTTACCCCCGTGGGAAATATATTCTACCCACACACATTTGGAACTCTCCTGGGGTACCCTCACACATATTATTCCCTCATTTAGTGGATATTTTCACAAAAAAGTGAAATTTTCAAAAATCCAGAAAATTGGCTGAAAATGACTAAATATCAAGGACTCATTGGGCGAATCGCTCTGGAACTGAAATCGGAACGCTCACTGACATTTCCCGTATCTGAAAGTCTGATAAACGCCGGAAAAATTACTAAGTACAAAAAAAAGATTTTATTCAACTTTTTTCAATAACCCTGTGGGATATATATTCTACCCACACACATTTGGAACTCTCCTGGGGTACCCTCACACATATTATTCCCTCATTTAGTGGATATTTTCACAAAAAAGTGAAATTTTCAAAAATTCTGAAAATTGCATGAAAACTACTACATATCAAGGACTCATTGGGCGAATCGCTCTGGAACTGAAATCGGAATGCTCACTGACATTTCCCCTATCTGAAAGTCTGATAAACGCCGGAAAAATTACTAAGTACAAAAAAAAATTTTTATTCAACTTTTTTCAATAACCCTGTGGGATATATATTCTACCCACACACATTTGGAACTCTCCTGGGGTACCCTCACACATATTATTCCCTCATTTAGTGGATATTTTCACAAAAAAGTGAAATTTTCAAAAATTCAGAAAATTGCCTGAAAACGACGAAATATCAAGGACTCATTGGGCGAATCGCTCTGGAACTGAAATCGGAACGCTCACTGACATTTCCCGTATCTGAAAGTCTGATAAACGCCGGAAAAATTACTAAGTACAAAAAAAAGATTTTATTCAACTTTTTTCAATAACCCTGTGGGATATATATTCTACCCACACACATTTGGAACTCTCCTGGGGTACCCTCACACATATTATTCCCTCATTTAGTGGATATTTTCACAAAAAAGTGAAATTTTCAAAAATTCTGAAAATTGCCTGAAAACTACTACATATCAAGGACTCATTGGGCGAATCGCTCTGGAAATGAAATCGGAATGCTCACTGACATTTCCCCTATCTGAAAGTCTGATAAACGCCGGAAAAATTACTAAGTACAAAAAAAAATTTTTATTCAACTTTTTTCAATAACCCTGTGGGATATATATTCTACCCACACACATTTGGAACTCTCCTGGGGTACCCTCACACATATTATTCCCTCATTTAGTGGATATTTTCACAAAAGAAGTGAAATTTTCAAAAATCCAGAAAATTGGCTGAAAACGACTTAATATCAAGGACACATTGGGCGAATCGCTCTGGAACTGAAATCGGAACGCTCACTGACATTTCCCCTATCTGAAAGTCTGATAAACGCCGGAAAAATGACTAAGTCCAAAAAAAAAATGTTTTCAACTTTTTTCAATTTTACCCCCGTGGGATATATATTCTACCCACACACATTTGGAACTCTCCTGGGGTACCCTCACACATATTATTCCCTCATTTAGTGGATATTTTCACAAAAAAGTGAAATTTTCAAAAATCCAGAAAATTGGCTGAAAACGACTAAATATCAAGGACTCATTGGGCGAATCGCTCTGGAACTGAAATCGGAACGCTCACTGACATTTCCCCTATCTGAAAGTCTGATAAACGCCGGAAAAATGACTAAGTCCCAAAAAAAAATGTTTTCAACTTTTTTCAATTTTACCCCCGTGGGATATATATTCTACCCACACACATCTGGAACTCTCCTGGGGTACCCTCACACATATTATTCCCTCATTTAGTGGATATTTTCACAAAAAAGTGAAATTTTCAAAAATTCAGAAAATTGACTGAAAACGACGAAATATCAAGGACTCATCCGCCGAATCACTCTGGAACTGAAATCGGAACGCTCACTGACTTTTCCCCTATCTGAAAGTCTGATAAACGCCGGAAAAATGACTTAAGTCCAAAAAAAAAAGTTTTCAACTTATTTCAATTTTACTCCCGTGGGATATATATTCTACCCACACACATTTGGAACTCTCCTGGGGTACCCTCACACATATTATTCCCTCATTTAGTGGATATTTTCACAAAAAAGTGAAATTTTCAAAAATCCAGAAAATTGGCTAAAAATGACTAAATATCAAGGACTCATTGGGCGAATCGCTCTGGAACTGAAATCGGAACGCTCACTGACATTTCCCCTATCTGAAAGTCTGATAAAAGCCGGAAAAATGACTAAGTCCAAAAAAAAAATGTTTTCAACTTTTTTCAATTTTACCCCCGTGGGATATATATTCTACCCACACACATTTGGAACTCTCCTGGGGTACCCTCACACATATTATTCCCTCATTTAGTGGATATTTTCACAAAAAAGTGAAATTTTCAAAAATCCAGAAAATTGGCTGAAAATGACTAAATATCAAGGACTCATTGGGCGAATCGCTCTGGAACTGAAATCGGAACGCTCACTGACATTTCCCCTATCTGAAAGTCTGATAAACGCCGGAAAAATTACTAAGTACAAAAAAAAGATTTTATTCAACTTTTTTCAATAACCCTGTGGGATATATATTCTACCCACACACATTTGGAACTCTCCTGGGGTACCCTCACACATATTATTCCCTCATTTAGTGGATATTTTCACAAAAAAGTGAAATTTTCAAAAATTCTGAAAATTGCCTGAAAACTACTACATATCAAGGACTCATTGGGCGAATCGCTCTGGAACTGAAATCGGAATGCTCACTGACATTTCCCCTATCTGAAAGTCTGATAAACGCCGGAAAAATTACTAAGTACAAAAAAATTTTTTATTCAACTTTTTTCAATAACCCTGTGGGATATATATTCTACCCACACACATTTGGAACTCTCCTGGGGTACCCTCACACATATTATTCCCTCATTTAGTGGATATTTTCACAAAAAAGTGAAATTTTCAAAAATTCAGAAAATTGCCTGAAAACGACGAAATATCAAGGACTCATTGGGCGAATCGCTCTGGAACTGAAATCGGAACGCTCACTGACATTTCCCGTATCTGAAAGTCTGATAAACGCCGGAAAAATTACTAAGTACAAAAAAAAGATTTTATTCAACTTTTTTCAATAACCCTGTGGGATATATATTCTACCCACACACATTTGGAACTCTCCTGGGGTACCCTCACACATATTATTCCCTCATTTAGTGGATATTTTCACAAAAAAGTGAAATTTTCAAAAATTCAGAAAATTGCCTGAAAACGACGAAATATCAAGGACTCATTGGGCGAATCGCTCTCGAACTGAAATTGGAACGCTCACTGACATTTCGCCTATCTGAAAGTCTGATAAACGCCGAAAAAATGACTTAAATCCAAAAAAAAAATTTTTTTTACTTTTTTAAATTTTACCCCCGTGGGATATATATTCTTCCCACACACATTTGGAACTCTCCTGGGGTACCCTCACACATATTATTCCCTCATTTAGTGGATGTTTTCACAAAAAAAGTGAAATTTTCAAAAATCCAGAAAATTGGCTGAAAATGACTAAATATCAAGGACTCATTGGGCGAATCGCTCTGGAACTGAAATCGGAACGCTCACTGACATTTCCCCTATCTGAAAGTCTGATAAACGCCGGAAAAATTACTAAGTACAAAAAAAAGATTTTATTCAACTTTTTTCAATAACCCTGTGGGATATATATTCTACCCACACACATTTGGAACTCTCCTGGGGTACCCTCACACATATTATTCCCTCATTTAGTGGATATTTTCACAAAAAAGTGAAATTTTCAAAAATTCTGAAAATTGCCTGAAAACTACTACATATCAAGGACTCATTGGGCGAATCGCTCTGGAACTGAAATCGGAATGCTCACTGACATTTCCCCTATCTGAAAGTCTGATAAACGCCGGAAAAATTACTAAGTACAAAAAAAAATTTTTATTCAACTTTTTTCAATAACCCTGTGGGATATATATTCTACCCACACACATTTGGAACTCTCCTGGGGTACCCTCACACATATTATTCCCTCATTTAGTGGATATTTTCACAAAAAAGTGAAATTTTCAAAAATTCAGAAAATTGCCTGAAAACGACGAAATATCAAGGACTCATTGGGCGAATCGCTCTGGAACTGAAATCGGAACGCTCACTGACATTTCCCGTATCTGAAAGTCTGATAAACGCCGGAAAAATTACTAAGTACAAAAAAAAGATTTTATTCAACTTTTTTCAATAACCCTGTGGGATATATATTCTACCCACACACATTTGGAACTCTCCTGGGGTACCCTCACACATATTATTCCCTCATTTAGTGGATATTTTCACAAAAAAGTGAAATTTTCAAAAATTCTGAAAATTGCCTGAAAACTACTACATATCAAGGACTCATTGGGCGAATCGCTCTGGAACTGAAATCGGAATGCTCACTGACATTTCCCCTATCTGAAAGTCTGATAAACGCCGGAAAAATTACTAAGTACAAAAAAAAATTTTTATTCAACTTTTTTCAATAACCCTGTGGGATATATATTCTACCCACACACATTTGGAACTCTCCTGGGGTACCCTCACACATATTATTCCCTCATTTAGTGGATATTTTCACAAAAAAGTGAAATTTTCAAAAATTCAGAAAATTGCCTGAAAACGACGAAATATCAAGGACTCATTGGGCGAATCGCTCTGGAACTGAAATTGGAACGCTCACTGACATTTCGCCTATCTGAAAGTCTGATAAACGCCAAAAAAATGACTTAAATCCAAAAAAAAAATGTTTTCAACTTTTTTCAATTTTACCCCCGTGGGATATATATTCTACCCACACACATTTGGAACTCTCCTGGGGTACCCTCACACATATTATTCCCTCATTTAGTGGATATTTTCACAAAAAAGTGAAATTTTCAAAAATCCAGAAAATTGGCTGAAAACGACTAAATATCAAGGACTCATTGGGCGAATCGCTCTGGAACTGAAATTGGAACGCTCTCTGACATTTCCCCTATCTGAAAGTCTGATAAACGCCGAAAAAATGACTTAAATCCCAAAAAAAATTTTTTTCAACTTTTTTCAATTTTACCCCCGTGGGATATATATTCTACCCACACACATTTGGATCTCTCCTGGGGTACCCTCACACATAATATTCCCTCATTTAGTGGATATTTTCACAAAAAAAGTGAAATTTTCAAAAATCCAGAAAATCGGCTGAAAACGACTAAATATCAAGGACTCATTGGGCGAATCGCTCTGGAACTGAAATCGGAACGCTCACTGACATTTCCTATATCTGAAAGTCTGATAAACGCCGGAAAAATGACTAAGTCCAAAAAAAAAATGTTTTCAACTTTTTTCAATTTTACCCCCGTGGGATATATATTCTACCCACACACATTTGGAACTCTCCTGGGGTACCCTCACACATATTATTCCCTCATTTAGTGGATATTTTCACAAAAAAAGTGAAATTTTCAAAAATCCAGAAAATTGGCTGAAAACGACTTAATATCAAGGACACATTGGGCGAATCGCTCTGGAACTGAAATCGGAACGCTCACTGACATTTCCCCTATCTGAAAGTCTGATAAACGCCGGAAAAATGACTAAGTCCAAAAAAAAAATGTTTTCAACTTTTTTCAATTTTACCCCCGTGGGATATATATTCTACCCACACACATTTGGAACTCTCCTGGGGTACCCTCACACATATTATTCCCTCATTTAGTGGATATTTTCACAAAAAAGTGAAATTTTCAAAAATCCAGAAAATTGGCTGAAAACGACTAAATATCAAGGACTCATTGGGCGAATCGCTCTGGAACTGAAATTGGAACGCTCACTGACATTTCCCCTATCTGAAAGTCTGATAAACGCCGAAAAAATGACTTAAATCCCAAAAAAAATTTTTTTCAACTTTTTTCAATTTTACCCCCGTGGGATATATATTCTACCCACACACATTTGGATCTCTCCTGGGGTACCCTCACACATAATATTCCCTCATTTAGTGGATATTTTCACAAAAAAAGTGAAATTTTCAAAAATCCAGAAAATCGGCTGAAAACGACTAAATATCAAGGACTCATTGGGCGAATCGCTCTGGAACTGAAATCGGAACGCTCACTGACATTTCCTATATCTGAAAGTCTGATAAACGCCGGAAAAATGACTAAGTCCAAAAAAAAAATGTTTTCAACTTTTTTCAATTTTACCCCGTGGGATATATATTCTACCCACACACATTTGGAACTCTCCTGGGGTACCCTCACACATATTATTCCCTCATTTAGTGGATATTTTCACAAAAAAAGTGAAATTTTCAAAAATCCAGAAAATTGGCTGAAAACGACTTAATATCAAGGACACATTGGGCGAATCGCTCTGGAACTGAAATCGGAACGCTCACTGACATTTCCCCTATCTGAAAGTCTGATAAACGCCGGAAAAATGACTAAGTCCAAAAAAAAAATGTTTTCAACTTTTTTCAATTTTACCCCCGTGGGATATATATTCTACCCACACACATTTGGAACTCTCCTGGGGTACCCTCACACATATTATTCCCTCATTTAGTGGATATTTTCACAAAAAAGTGAAATTTTCAAAAATCCAGAAAATTGGCTGAAAACGACTAAATATCAAGGACTCATTGGGCGAATCGCTCTGGAACTGAAATCGGAACGCTCACTGACATTTCCCCTATCTGAAAGTCTGATAAACGCCGGAAAAATGACTAAGTCCCAAAAAAAAATGTTTTCAACTTTTTTCAATTTTACCCCCGTGGGATATATATTCTACCCACACACATCTGGAACTCTCCTGGGGTACCCTCACACATATTATTCCCTCATTTAGTGGATATTTTCACAAAAAAGTGAAATTTTCAAAAATTCAGAAAATTGACTGAAAACGACGAAATATCAAGGACTCATCCGCCGAATCACTCTGGAACTGAAATCGGAACGCTCACTGACTTTTCCCCTATCTGAAAGTCTGATAAACGCCGGAAAAATTACTAAGTACAAAAAAAAGATTTTATTCAACTTTTTTCAATAACCCTGTGGGATATATATTCTACCCACACACATTTGGAACTCTCCTGGGGTACCCTCACACATATTATTCCCTCATTTAGTGGATATTTTCACAAAAAAGTGAAATTTTCAAAAATTCTGAAAATTGCCTGAAAACTACTACATATCAAGGACTCATTGGGCGAATCGCTCTGGAACTGAAATCGGAATGCTCACTGACATTTCCCCTATCTGAAAGTCTGATAAACGCCGGAAAAATTACTAAGTACAAAAAAATTTTTTATTCAACTTTTTTCAATAACCCTGTGGGATATATATTCTACCCACACACATTTGGAACTCTCCTGGGGTACCCTCACACATATTATTCCCTCATTTAGTGGATATTTTCACAAAAAAGTGAAATTTTCAAAAATTCAGAAAATTGCCTGAAAACGACGAAATATCAAGGACTCATTGGGCGAATCGCTCTGGAACTGAAATCGGAACGCTCACTGACATTTCCCGTATCTGAAAGTCTGATAAACGCCGGAAAAATTACTAAGTACAAAAAAAAGATTTTATTCAACTTTTTTCAATAACCCTGTGGGATATATATTCTACCCACACACATTTGGAACTCTCCTGGGGTACCCTCACACATATTATTCCCTCATTTAGTGGATATTTTCACAAAAAAGTGAAATTTTCAAAAATTCAGAAAATTGCCTGAAAACGACGAAATATCAAGGACTCATTGGGCGAATCGCTCTGGAACTGAAATTGGAACGCTCACTGACATTTCGCCTATCTGAAAGTCTGATAAACGCCGAAAAAATGACTTAAATCCAAAAAAAAAATTTTTTTTACTTTTTTAAATTTTACCCCCGTGGGATATATATTCTTCCCACACACATTTGGAACTCTCCTGGGGTACCCTCACACATATTATTCCCTCATTTAGTGGATGTTTTCACAAAAAAAGTGAAATTTTCAAAAATCCAGAAAATTGGCTGAAAATGACTAAATATCAAGGACTCATTGGGCGAATCGCTCTGGAACTGAAATCGGAACGCTCACTGACATTTCCCCTATCTGAAAGTCTGATAAACGCCGGAAAAATTACTAAGTACAAAAAAAAGATTTTATTCAACTTTTTTCAATAACCCTGTGGGATATATATTCTACCCACACACATTTGGAACTCTCCTGGGGTACCCTCACACATATTATTCCCTCATTTAGTGGATATTTTCACAAAAAAGGGAAATTTTCAAAAATTCTGAAAATTGCCTGAAAACTACTACATATCAAGGACTCATTGGGCGAATCGCTCTGGAACTGAAATCGGAATGCTCACTGACATTTCCCCTATCTGAAAGTCTGATAAACGCCGGAAAAATTACTAAGTACAAAAAAAAATTTTTATTCAACTTTTTTCAATAACCCTGTGGGATATATATTCTACCCACACACATTTGGAACTCTCCTGGGGTACCCTCACACATATTATTCCCTCATTTAGTGGATATTTTCACAAAAAAGTGAAATTTTCAAAAATTCAGAAAATTGCCTGAAAACGACGAAATATCAAGGACTCATTGGGCGAATCGCTCTGGAACTGAAATCGGAACGCTCACTGACATTTCCCGTATCTGAAAGTCTGATAAACGCCGGAAAAATTACTAAGTACAAAAAAAAGATTTTATTCAACTTTTTTCAATAACCCTGTGGGATATATATTCTACCCACACACATTTGGAACTCTCCTGGGGTACCCTCACACATATTATTCCCTCATTTAGTGGATATTTTCACAAAAAAGTGAAATTTTCAAAAATTCTGAAAATTGCCTGAAAACTACTACATATCAAGGACTCATTGGGCGAATCGCTCTGGAACTGAAATCGGAATGCTCACTGACATTTCCCCTATCTGAAAGTCTGATAAACGCCGGAAAAATTACTAAGTACAAAAAAAAATTTTTATTCAACTTTTTTCAATAACCCTGTGGGATATATATTCTACCCACACACATTTGGAACTCTCCTGGGGTACCCTCACACATATTATTCCCTCATTTAGTGGATATTTTCACAAAAAAGTGAAATTTTCAAAAATTCAGAAAATTGCCTGAAAACGACGAAATATCAAGGACTCATTGGGCGAATCGCTCTGGAACTGAAATTGGAACGCTCACTGACATTTCGCCTATCTGAAAGTCTGATAAACGCCAAAAAAATGACTTAAATCCAAAAAAAAAATGTTTTCAACTTTTTTCAATTTTACCCCCGTGGGATATATATTCTACCCACACACATTTGGAACTCTCCTGGGGTACCCTCACACATATTATTCCCTCATTTAGTGGATATTTTCACAAAAAAGTGAAATTTTCAAAAATCCAGAAAATTGGCTGAAAACGACTAAATATCAAGGACTCATTGGGCGAATCGCTCTGGAACTGAAATTGGAACGCTCTCTGACATTTCCCCTATCTGAAAGTCTGATAAACGCCGAAAAAATGACTTAAATCCCAAAAAAAATTTTTTTCAACTTTTTTCAATTTTACCCCCGTGGGATATATATTCTACCCACACACATTTGGATCTCTCCTGGGGTACCCTCACACATAATATTCCCTCATTTAGTGGATATTTTCACAAAAAAAGTGAAATTTTCAAAAATCCAGAAAATCGGCTGAAAACGACTAAATATCAAGGACTCATTGGGCGAATCGCTCTGGAACTGAAATCGGAACGCTCACTGACATTTCCTATATCTGAAAGTCTGATAAACGCCGGAAAAATGACTAAGTCCAAAAAAAAAATGTTTTCAACTTTTTTCAATTTTACCCCCGTGGGATATATATTCTACCCACACACATTTGGAACTCTCCTGGGGTACCCTCACACATATTATTCCCTCATTTAGTGGATATTTTCACAAAAAAAGTGAAATTTTCAAAAATCCAGAAAATTGGCTGAAAACGACTTAATATCAAGGACACATTGGGCGAATCGCTCTGGAACTGAAATCGGAACGCTCACTGACATTTCCCCTATCTGAAAGTCTGATAAACGCCGGAAAAATGACTAAGTCCAAAAAAAAAATGTTTTCAACTTTTTTCAATTTTACCCCCGTGGGATATATATTCTACCCACACACATTTGGAACTCTCCTGGGGTACCCTCACACATATTATTCCCTCATTTAGTGGATATTTTCACAAAAAAGTGAAATTTTCAAAAATCCAGAAAATTGGCTGAAAACGACTAAATATCAAGGACTCATTGGGCGAATCGCTCTGGAACTGAAATTGGAACGCTCACTGACATTTCCCCTATCTGAAAGTCTGATAAACGCCGAAAAAATGACTTAAATCCCAAAAAAAATTTTTTTCAACTTTTTTCAATTTTACCCCCGTGGGATATATATTCTACCCACACACATTTGGATCTCTCCTGGGGTACCCTCACACATAATATTCCCTCATTTAGTGGATATTTTCACAAAAAAAGTGAAATTTTCAAAAATCCAGAAAATCGGCTGAAAACGACTAAATATCAAGGACTCATTGGGCGAATCGCTCTGGAACTGAAATCGGAACGCTCACTGACATTTCCTATATCTGAAAGTCTGATAAACGCCGGAAAAATGACTAAGTCCAAAAAAAAAATGTTTTCAACTTTTTTCAATTTTACCCCGTGGGATATATATTCTACCCACACACATTTGGAACTCTCCTGGGGTACCCTCACACATATTATTCCCTCATTTAGTGGATATTTTCACAAAAAAAGTGAAATTTTCAAAAATCCAGAAAATTGGCTGAAAACGACTTAATATCAAGGACACATTGGGCGAATCGCTCTGGAACTGAAATCGGAACGCTCACTGACATTTCCCCTATCTGAAAGTCTGATAAACGCCGGAAAAATGACTAAGTCCAAAAAAAAAATGTTTTCAACTTTTTTCAATTTTACCCCCGTGGGATATATATTCTACCCACACACATTTGGAACTCTCCTGGGGTACCCTCACACATATTATTCCCTCATTTAGTGGATATTTTCACAAAAAAGTGAAATTTTCAAAAATCCAGAAAATTGGCTGAAAACGACTAAATATCAAGGACTCATTGGGCGAATCGCTCTGGAACTGAAATCGGAACGCTCACTGACATTTCCCCTATCTGAAAGTCTGATAAAAGCCGGAAAAATGACTAAGTCCAAAAAAAAAACGTTTTCAACTTTTTTCAATTTTACCCCCGTGGGATATATATTCTACCCACACACATTTGGAACTCTCCTGGGGTACCCTCACACATATTATTCCCTCATTTAGTGGTTATTTTCACAAA
Source organism: Phyllobates terribilis (assembly GCF_046119375.1). NCBI lineage: Eukaryota > Metazoa > Chordata > Amphibia > Anura > Dendrobatidae > Phyllobates > Phyllobates terribilis. The sequence goes on along the minus strand of NW_027362781.1, from coordinate 9,029,124 downwards.
AAAGTGAAATTTTCAAAAATCCAGAAAATTGGCTGAAAACGACTAAATATCAAGGACTCATTGGGCGAATTGCTCTGGAACTGAAATCGGAAAGCTCACTGACATTTCCCCTATCTGAAAGTCTGATAAACGCCGGAAAAATGACTAAGTCCAAAAAAAAAATTTTTTCAACTTTTTTCAATTTTACCCCCGTGGGATATATATTCTACCCACACACATTTGGAACTCTCCTGGGGTACCCTCACACATATTATTCCCTCATTTAGTGGATATTTTCACAAAAAAGTGAAATTTTCAAAAATTCAGAAAATTGCCTGAAAACGACGAAATATCAAGGACTCATCCGCCGAATCACTCTGGAACTGAAATCGGAACGCTCACTGACATTTCCCCTATCTGAAAGTCTGATAAACGCCGGAAAAATGACTAAGTCCAAAAAAAAAATGTTTTCAACTTTTTTCAATTTTACCCCCGTGGGATATATATTCTACCCACACACATTTGGAACTCTCCTGGGGTACCCTCACACATATTATTCCCTCATTTAGTGGATATTTTCACAAAAAAGTGAAATTTTCAAAAATTCAGAAAATTGCCTGAAAACGACGAAATATCAAGGACTCATCCGCCGAATCACTCTGGAACTGAAATCGGAACGCTCACTGACATTTCCCCTATCTGAAAGTCTGATAAAAGCCGGAAAAATGACTAAGTCCAAAAAAAAAATGTTTTCAACTTTTTTCAATTTTACCCCCGTGGGATATATATTCTACCCACACACATTTGGAACTCTCCTGGGGTACCCTCACACATATTATTCCCTCATTTAGTGGATGTTTTCACAAAAAAAGTGAAATTTTCAAAAATCCAGAAAATTGGCTGAAAATGACTAAATATCAAGGACTCATTGGGCGAATCGCTCTGGAACTGAAATCGGAACGCTCACTGACATTTCCCCTATCTGAAAGTCTGATAAACGCCGGAAAAATGACTAAGTGCAAAAAAAAAATGTTTTCAACTTTTTTCAATTTTACCCCCGTGGGATATATATTCTACCCACACACATTTGGAACTCTCCTGGGGTACCCTCACACATATTATTCCCTCATTTAGTGGATATTTTCACAAAAAAGTGAAATTTTCAAAAATTCAGAAAATTGCCTGAAAACGACGAAATATCAAGGACTCATTGGGCGAATCGCTCTGGAACTGAAATCGGAACGCTCACTGACATTTCCCCTGTCTGAAAGTCTGATAAACGCCGGAAAAATGACTAAGTCCAAAAAAAATTTTTTTTTAACTTTTTTAAATTTTACCCCCGTGGGATATATATTCTACCCACACACATTTGGAACTCTCCTGGGGTACCCTCACACATATTATTCCCTCATTTAGTGGTTATTTTCACAAAAAAGTGAAATTTTCAAAAATCCAGAAAATTGGCTGAAAACGACTAAATATCAAGGAGTCATTGGGCGAATTGCTCTGGAACTGAAATCGGAACGCTCACTGACATTTCCCCTATCTGAAAGTCTGATAAATGCCGGAAAAATGACTAAGTCCAAAAAAAAAATTTTTTAAACTTTTTTAAATTTTACCCCCGTGGGATATATATTCTACCCACACACATTTGGAACTCTCCTGGGGTACCCTCACACATATTATTCCCTCATTTAGTGGATATTTTCACAAAAAAGTGAAATTTTCAAAAATACAGAAAATTGGCTGAAAATGACTAAATATCAAGGACTCATTGGGCGAATCGCTCTGGAACTGAAATCGGAACGCTCACTGACATTTCCCGTATCTGAAAGTCTGATAAACGCCGGAAAAATTACTAAGTACAAAAAAAAGATTTTATTCAACTTTTTTCAATAACCCTGTGGGATATATATTCTGCCCACACACATTTGGAACTCTCCTGGGGTACCCTCACACATATTATTCCCTCATTTAGTGGATATTTTCACAAAAAAGTGAAATTTTCAAAAATTCTGAAAATTGCCTGAAAACTACTACATATCAAGGACTCATTGGGCGAATCGCTCTGGAACTGAAATCGGAATGCTCACTGACATTTCCCCTATCTGAAAGTCTGATAAACGCCGGAAAAATTACTAAGTACAAAAAAAAATTTTTATTCAACTTTTTTCAATAACCCGTGGGATATATATTCTACCCACACACATTTGGAACTCTCCTGGGGTACCCTCACACATATTATTCCCTCATTTAGTGGATATTTTCACAAAAAAAGTGAAATTTTCAAAAATCCAGAAAATTGGCTGAAAACGACTTAATATCAAGGACACATTGGGCGAATCGCTCTGGAACTGAAATCGGAACGCTCACTGACATTTCCCCTATCTGAAAGTCTGATAAACGCCGGAAAAATGACTAAGTCCAAAAAAAAAATGTTTTCAACTTTTTTCAATTTTACCCCCGTGGGATATATATTCTACCCACACACATTTGGAACTCTCCTGGGGTACCCTCACACATATTATTCCCTCATTTAGTGGATATTTTCACAAAAAAGTGAAATTTTCAAAAATTCAGAAAATTGCCTGAAAACGACGAAATATCAAGGACTCATCCGCCGAATCACTCTGGAACTGAAATCGGAACGCTCACTGACATTTCCCCTATCTGAAAGTCTGATAAACGCCGGAAAAATGACTTAAGTCCAAAAAAAAAAGTTTTCAACTTATTTCAATTTTACTCCCGTGGGATATATATTCTACCCACACACATTTGGAACTCTCCTGGGGTACCCTCACACATATTATTCCCTCATTTAGTGGATATTTTCACAAAAAAGTGAAATTTTCAAAAATCCAGAAAATTGGCTGAAAATGACTAAATATCAAGGACTCATTGGGCGAATCGCTCTGGAACTGAAATCGGAACGCTCACTGACATTTCCCCTATCTGAAAGTCTGATAAAAGCCGGAAAAATGACTAAGTCCAAAAAAAAAATGTTTTCAACTTTTTTCAATTTTACCCCCGTGGGATATATATTCTACCCACACACATTTGGAACTCTCCTGGGGTACCCTCACACATATTATTCCCTCATTTAGTGGATGTTTTCACAAAAAAAGTGAAATTTTCAAAAATCCAGAAAATTGGCTGAAAATGACTAAATATCAAGGACTCATTGGGCGAATCGCTCTGGAACTGAAATCGGAACGCTCACTGACATTTCCCCTATCTGAAAGTCTGATAAACGCCGGAAAAATGACTAAGTGCAAAAAAAAAATGTTTTCAACTTTTTTCAATTTTACCCCCGTGGGATATATATTCTACCCACACACATTTGGAACTCTCCTGGGGTACCCTCACACATATTATTCCCTCATTTAGTGGATATTTTCACAAAAAAGTGAAATTTTCAAAAATTCAGAAAATTGCCTGAAAACGACGAAATATCAAGGACTCATCCGCCGAATCACTCTGGAACTGAAATCGGAACGCTCACTGACATTTCCCCTATCTGAAAGTCTGATAAACGCCGGAAAAATGACTAAGTCCAAAAAAAAAATGTTTTCAACTTTTTTCAATTTTACCCCCGTGGGATATATATTCTACCCACACACATTTGGAACTCTCCTGGGGTACCCTCACACATATTATTCCCTCATTTAGTGGATATTTTCACAAAAAAGTGAAATTTTCAAAAATTCAGAAAATTGCCTGAAAACGACGAAATATCAAGGACTCATCCGCCGAATCACTCTGGAACTGAAATCGGAACGCTCACTGACATTTCCCCTATCTGAAAGTCTGATAAACGCCGGAAAAATGACTAAGTCCAAAAAAAAAATGTTTTCAACTTTTTTCAATTTTACCCCCGTGGGATATATATTCTACCCACACACATTTGGAACTCTCCTGGGGTACCCTCACACATATTATTCCCTCATTTAGTGGATATTTTCACAAAAAAGTGAAATTTTCAAAAATTCAGAAAATTGCCTGAAAACGACGAAATATCAAGGACTCATCCGCCGAATCACTCTGGAACTGAAATCGGAACGCTCACTGACATTTCCCCTATCTGAAAGTCTGATAAACGCCGGAAAAATGACTAAGTCCAAAAAAAAAATGTTTTCAACTTTTTTCAATTTTACCCCCGTGGGATATATATTCTACCCACACACATTTGGAACTCTCCTGGGGTACCCTCACACATATTATTCCCTCATTTAGTGGATATTTTCACAAAAAAGTGAAATTTTCAAAAATTCAGAAAATTGCCTGAAAACGACGAAATATCAAGGACTCATCCGCCGAATCACTCTGGAACTGAAATCGGAACGCTCACTGACATTTCCCCTATCTGAAAGTCTGATAAACGCCGGAAAAATGACTAAGTCCAAAAAAAAAATGTTTTCAACTTTTTTCAATTTTACCCCCGTGGGATATATATTCTACCCACACACATTTGGAACTCTCCTGGGGTACCCTCACACATATTATTCCCTCATTTAGTGGATATTTTCACAAAAAAGTGAAATTTTCAAAAATTCAGAAAATTGCCTGAAAACGACGAAATATCAAGGACTCATCCGCCGAATCACTCTGGAACTGAAATCGGAACGCTCACTGACATTTCCCCTATCTGAAAGTCTGATAAACGCCGGAAAAATGACTAAGTCCAAAAAAAAAATGTTTTCAACTTTTTTCAATTTTACCCCCGTGGGATATATATTCTACCCACACACATTTGGAACTCTCCTGGGGTACCCTCACACATATTATTCCCTCATTTAGTGGATATTTTCACAAAAAAGTGAAATTTTCAAAAATTCAGAAAATTGCCTGAAAACGACGAAATATCAAGGACTCATCCGCCGAATCACTCTGGAACTGAAATCGGAACGCTCACTGACATTTCCCCTATCTGAAAGTCTGATAAAAGCCGGAAAAATGACTAAGTCCAAAAAAAAAATGTTTTCAACTTTTTTCAATTTTACCCCCGTGGGATATATATTCTACCCACACACATTTGGAACTCTCCTGGGGTACCCTCACACATATTATTCCCTCATTTAGTGGATGTTTTCACAAAAAAAGTGAAATTTTCAAAAATCCAGAAAATTGGCTGAAAATGACTAAATATCAAGGACTCATTGGGCGAATCGCTCTGGAACTGAAATCGGAACGCTCACTGACATTTCCCCTATCTGAAAGTCTGATAAACGCCGGAAAAATGACTAAGTGCAAAAAAAAAATGTTTTCAACTTTTTTCAATTTTACCCCCGTGGGATATATATTCTACCCACACACATTTGGAACTCTCCTGGGGTACCCTCACACATATTATTCCCTCATTTAGTGGATATTTTCACAAAAAAGTGAAATTTTCAAAAATTCAGAAAATTGCCTGAAAACGACGAAATATCAAGGACTCATTGGGCGAATCGCTCTGGAACTGAAATCGGAACGCTCACTGACATTTCCCCTGTCTGAAAGTCTGATAAACGCCGGAAAAATGACTAAGTCCAAAAAAAATTTTTTTTTAACTTTTTTAAATTTTACCCCCGTGGGATATATATTCTACCCACACACATTTGGAACTCTCCTGGGGTACCCTCACACATATTATTCCCTCATTTAGTGGTTATTTTCACAAAAAAGTGAAATTTTCAAAAATCCAGAAAATTGGCTGAAAACGACTAAATATCAAGGAGTCATTGGGCGAATTGCTCTGGAACTGAAATCGGAACGCTCACTGACATTTCCCCTATCTGAAAGTCTGATAAATGCCGGAAAAATGACTAAGTCCAAAAAAAAAATTTTTTAAACTTTTTTAAATTTTACCCCCGTGGGATATATATTCTACCCACACACATTTGGAACTCTCCTGGGGTACCCTCACACATATTATTCCCTCATTTAGTGGATATTTTCACAAAAAAGTGAAATTTTCAAAAATACAGAAAATTGGCTGAAAATGACTAAATATCAAGGACTCATTGGGCGAATCGCTCTGGAACTGAAATCGGAACGCTCACTGACATTTCCCGTATCTGAAAGTCTGATAAACGCCGGAAAAATTACTAAGTACAAAAAAAAGATTTTATTCAACTTTTTTCAATAACCCTGTGGGATATATATTCTGCCCACACACATTTGGAACTCTCCTGGGGTACCCTCACACATATTATTCCCTCATTTAGTGGATATTTTCACAAAAAAGTGAAATTTTCAAAAATTCTGAAAATTGCCTGAAAACGACGAAATATCAAGGACTCATTGGGCGAATCGCTCTGGAACTGAAATCGGAACGCTCACTGACATTTCCCCTGTCTGAAAGTCTGATAAACGCCGGAAAAATGACTAAGTCCAAAAAAAAATTTTTTTTAACTTTTTTAAATTTTACCCCCGTGGGATATATATTCTACCCACACACATTTTGAACTCTCCTGGGGTACCCTCACACATATTATTCCCTCATTTAGTGGATATTTTCACAAAAAAAGTGAAATTTTCAAAAATCCAGAAAATTGGCTGAAAATGACTAAATATCAAGGACTCATTGGGCGAATCGCTCTGGAACTGAAATCGGAACGCTCACTGACATTTCCCCTATCTGAAAGTCGCCGGAAAAATGACTAAGTCCAAAAAAAAAATTTTTTAAACTTTTTTAAATTTTACCCCCGTGGGATATATATTCTACCCACACACATTTGGAACTCTCCTGGGGTACCCTCACACATATTATTCCCTCATTTAGTGGTTATTTTCACAAAAAAGTGAAATTTTCAAAAATCCAGAAAATTGGCTGAAAACGACTAAATATCAAGGACTCATTGGGCGAATCGCTCTGGAACTGAAATCGGAACTCTCACTGACATTTCCCCTATCTGAAAGTCTGATAAACGCCGGAAAAATGAGAAAGTCCAAAAAAAAAATTTTTTTAACTTTTTTAAATTTTACCCCCGTGGGATATATATTCTACCCACACACATTTGGAACTCTCCTGGGGTACCCTCACACATATTATTCCCTCATTTAGTGGATATTTTCACAAAAAAGTGAAATTTTCAAAAATCCAGAAAATTGGCTGAAAATGACTAAATATCAAGGACTCATTGGGCGAATCGCTCTGGAACTGAAATCGGAACGCTCACTGACATTTCCCGTATCTGAAAGTCTGATAAACGCCGGAAAAATTACTAAGTACAAAAAAAAGATTTTATTCAACTTTTTTCAATAACCCTGTGGGATATATATTCTACCCACACACATTTGGAACTCTCCTGGGGTACCCTCACACATATTATTCCCTCATTTAGTGGATATTTTCACAAAAAAGTGAAATTTTCAAAAATTCAGAAAATTGCCTGAAAACTACTACATATCAAGGACTCATTGGGCGAATCGCTCTGGAACTGAAATCGGAATGCTCACTGACATTTCCCCTATCTGAAAGTCTGATAAACGCCGGAAAAATTACTAAGTACAAAAAAAAATTTTTATTCAACTTTTTTCAATAACCCTGTGGGATATATATTCTACCCACACACATTTGGAACTCTCCTGGGGTACCCTCACACATATTATTCCCTCATTTAGTGGATATTTTCACAAAAAAGTGAAATTTTCAAAAACTCAGAAAATTGCCTGAAAACAACGAAATATCAAGGACTCATTGGGCGAATCGCTTTGGAACTAAAATCGGAACGCTCACTGACATTTCCCCCATCTGAAAGTCTGATAAACGCCGGAAAAATGACTAAGTCCAAAAAAAAAATGTTTTCAACTTTTTTCAATTTTACCCCCGTGGGATATATATTCTACCCACACACATTTGGAACTCTCCTGGGGTACCCTCACACATATTATTCCCTCATTTAGTGGATATTTTCACAAAAAAAGTGAAATTTTCAAAAATCCAGAAAATTGGCTGAAAACGACTTAATATCAAGGACACATTGGGCGAATCGCTCTGGAACTGAAATCGGAACGCTCACTGACATTTCCCCTATGTGAAAGTCTGATAAACGCCGGAAAAATGACTAAGTCCAAAAAAAAAATGTTTTCAACTTTTTTCAATTTTACCCCCGTGGGATATATATTCTACCCACACACATTTGGAACTCTCCTGGGGTACCCTCACACATATTATTCCCTCATTTAGTGGATATTTTCACAAAAAAGTGAAATTTTCAAAAATTCAGAAAATTGCCTGAAAACGACGAAATATCAAGGACTCATCCGCCGAATCACTCTGGAACTGAAATCGGAACGCTCACTGACATTTCCCCTATCTGAAAGTCTGATAAACGCCGGAAAAATGACTTAAGTCCAAAAAAAAAAGTTTTCAACTTATTTCAATTTTACTCCCGTGGATATATATTCTACCCACACACATTTGGAACTCTCCTGGGGTACCCTCACACATATTATTCCCTCATTTAGTGGATATTTTCACAAAAAAGTGAAATTTTCAAAAATTCAGAAAATTGCCTGAAAACGACGAAATATCAAGGACTCATTGGGCGAATCGCTCTGGAACTGAAATCGGAACGCTCACTGACATTTCCCCTGTCTGAAAGTCTGATAAACGCCGGAAAAATGACTAAGTCCAAAAAAAAATTTTTTTTAACTTTTTTAAATTTTACCCCCGTGGGATATATATTCTACCCACACACATTTGGAACTCTCCTGGGGTACCCTCACACATATTATTCCCTCATTTAGTGGATATTTTCACAAAAAAGTGAAATTTTCAAAAATCCAGAAAATTGGCTGGAAATGACTAAATATCAAGGACTCATCGGGCGAATCGCTCTGGAACTGAAATCGGAACGCTCACTGACATTTCCCCTATCTGAAAGTCTGATAAACGCCGGAAAAATGACTTAAGTCCAAAAAAAAAAGTTTTCAACTTATTTCAATTTTACTCCCGTGGATATATATTCTACCCACACACATTTGGAACTCTCCTGGGGTACCCTCACACATATTATTCCCTCATTTAGTGGATATTTTCACAAAAAAGTGAAATTTTCAAAAATCCAGAAAATTGGCTGAAAATGACTAAATATCAAGGACTCATTGGGCGAATCGCTCTGGAACTGAAATCGGAACGCTCACTGACATTTCCCCTATCTGAAAGTCTGATAAAAGCCGGAAAAATGACTAAGTCAAAAAAAAAAATGTTTTCAACTTTTTTCAATTTTACCCCCGTGGGATATATATTCTACCCACACACATTTGGAACTCTCCTGGGGTACCCTCACACATATTATTCCCTCATTTAGTGGATGTTTTCACAAAAAAAGTGAAATTTTCAAAAATCCAGAAAATTGGCTGAAAATGACTAAATATCAAGGACTCATTGGGCGAATCGCTCTGGAACTGAAATCGGAACGCTCACTGACATTTCCCCTATCTGAAAGTCTGATAAACGCCGGAAAAATGACTAAGTGCAAAAAAAAAATGTTTTCAACTTTTTTCAATTTTACCCCCGTGGGATATATATTCTACCCACACACATTTGGAACTCTCCTGGGGTACCCTCACACATATTATTCCCTCATTTAGTGGATATTTTCACAAAAAAGTGAAATTTTCAAAAATTCAGAAAATTGCCTGAAAACGACGAAATATCAAGGACTCATTGGGCGAATCGCTCTGGAACTGAAATCGGAACGCTCACTGACATTTCCCCTGTCTGAAAGTCTGATAAACGCCGGAAAAATGACTAAGTCCAAAAAAAAATTTTTTTTAACTTTTTTAAATTTTACCCCCGTGGGATATATATTCTACCCACACACATTTGGAACTCTCCTGGGGTACCCTCACACATATTATTCCCTCATTTAGTGGATATTTTCACAAAAAAGTGAAATTTTCAAAAATCCAGAAAATTGGCTGGAAATGACTAAATATCAAGGACTCATTGGGCGAATCGCTCTGGAACTGAAATCGGAACGCTCACTGACATTTCCCCTATCTGAAAGTCTGAAAAACGCCGGAAAAATGACTAAGTCCAAAAAAAAAATTTTTTAAACTTTTTTAAATTTTACCCCCGTGGGATATATATTCTACCCACACACATTTGGAACTCTCCTGGGGTACCCTCACACATATTATTCCCTCATTTAGTGGTTATTTTTACAAAAAAGTGAAATTTTCAAAAATCCAGAAAATTGGCTGAAAACGACTAAATATCAAGGACTCATTGGGCGAATCGCTCTGGAACTGAAATCGGAACTCTCACTGACATTTCCCCTATCTGAAAGTCTGATAAACGCCGGAAAAATGACTAAGTCCAAAAAAAAATTTTTTTTAACTTTTTTAAATTTTACCCCCGTGGGATATATATTCTACCCACACACATTTGGAACTCTCCTGGGGTACCCTCACACATATTATTCCCTCATTTAGTGGATATTTTCACAAAAAAGTGAAATTTTCAAAAATCCAGAAAATTGGTTGAAAATGACTAAATATCAAGGACTCATTGGGCGAATCGCTCTGGAACTGAAATCGGAACGCTCACTGACATTTCCCGTATCTGAAAGTCTGATAAACGCCGGAAAAATTACTAAGTACAAAAAAAAGATTTTATTCAACTTTTTTCAATAACCCTGTGGGATATATATTCTACCCACACACATTTGGAACTCTCCTGGGGTACCCTCACACATATTATTCCCTCATTTAGTGGATATTTTCACAAAAAAGTGAAATTTTCAAAAATTCAGAAAATTGCCTGAAAACTACTACATATCAAGGAATCATTGGGCGAATCGCTCTGGAACTGAAATCGGAATGCTCACTGACATTTCCCCTATCTGAAAGTCTGATAAACGCCGGAAAAATTACTAAGTACAAAAAAAAATTTTTATTCAACTTTTTTCAATAACCCTGTGGGATATATATTCTACCCACACACATTTGGAACTCTCCTGGGGTACCGTCCCACATATTATTCCCTCATTTAGTGGATATTTTCACAAAAAAGTAAAATTTTCAAAAATTCTGAAAATTGACTGAAACCGACGAAATATCAAGGACTCCTTGGGCGAATCGCTCCAGAACTGAAATCGGAACGCTCACTGACATTTCCCCTATCTGAAAGTCTGATAAACGCCGGAAAAATGACTAAGTACAAATAAAAAAATTTTTAAACATTTTTCAATTTTAACCCTGTGGGATATATATTCTACCCACACACATTTGGAACTCTCCTGGGGTACCGTCCCACATATTATTCCCTCATTTAGTGGATATTTTCACAAAAAAGTAAAATTTTCAAAAATTCTGAAAATTTCCTGAAAATGACGAAATATCAAGGACTCATTGGGCGAATCGCTCTGGAACTGAAATCGGAACGCTCACTGACATTTCCCCTATCTGAAAGTCTGATAAATGCCGGAAAAATGACTAAGTCCAAAAAAAAATTTTTTTCAACTTTTTTCAATTTTACCCCCGTGGGATATATATTCTACCCACACACATTTGGAACTCTCCTGGGGTACCCTCACACATATTATTCCCTCATTTAGTGGATATTTTCACAAAAAAGTGAAATTTTCAAAAATTCTGAAAATTTCCTGAAAATGACGAAATATCAAGGACTCATTGGGCGAATCGCTCTGGAACTGAAATCGGAACGCTCACTGACATTTCCCCTATCTGAAAGTCTGATAAACGCCGGAAAAATGACTAAGTACAAAAAAAAATTTTTTTTAACTTTTTTCAATTTTAACCCTGTGGGATATATATTCTACCCACACACATTTGGAACTCTCCCGAGGTACCCTCACACATATTATTCCCTCATTTTGTTAATATTTTCACAAAAAAGTGAAATTTTCAAAAATTCTGAAAATTGACTGAAAACGACGAAATATCAAGGACTCATTGGGCGAATCGCTCCAGAACTGAAATCGGAACGCTCACTGACATTTCCCCTATCTGAAAGTCTGATAAATGCCGGAAAAATGACTAAGTCCAAAAAAAAATTTTTTTCAACTTTTTTCAATTTTACCCCCGTGGGATATATATTCTACCCACACACATTTGGAACTCTCCTGGGGTACCCTCACACATATTATTCCCTCATTTAGTGGATATTTTCACAAAAAAGTGAAATTTTCAAAAATTCTGAAAATTTCCTGAAAATGACGAAATATCAAGGACTCATTGGGCGAATCGCTCTGGAACTGAAATCGGAACGCTCACTGACATTTCCCCTATCTGAAAGTCTGATAAACGCCGGAAAAATGACTAAGTACAAAAAAAAATTTTTTTTAACTTTTTTCAATTTTAACCCTGTGGGATATATATTCTACCCACACACATTTGGAACTCTCCCGAGGTACCCTCACACATATTATTCCCTCATTTTGTTAATATTTTCACAAAAAAGTGAAATTTTCAAAAATTCTGAAAATTGACTGAAAACGACGAAATATCAAGGACTCATTGGGCGAATCGCTCCAGAACTGAAATCGGAACGCTCACTGACATTTCCCCTATCTGAAAGTCTGATAAACGCCGGAAAAATGACTAAGTACAAAAAAAAAATTTTTCAACTTTTTACAATTTTAACCCTGTGGGATATATATTCTACCCACACACATTTGGTACTCTCCTGGGGTACCCTCACACATATTATTCCCTCATTTAGTGGATATTTTCACAAAAAAGTGAAATTTTCAAAAATTCTGAAAATTTCCTGAAAATGACGAAATATCAAGGACTCATTGGGCGAATCGCTCTGGAACTGAAATCGGAACGCTCACTGACATTTCCCCTATCTGAAAGTCTGATAAACGCCGGAAAAATGACTAAGTACAAAAAAAAAATTTTTTTTAACTTTTTTCAATTTTAACCCTGTGGGATATATATTCTACCCACACACATTTGGAACTCTCCCGAGGTACCCTCACACATATTATTCCCTCATTTTGTTAATATTTTCACAAAAAAGTGAAATTTTCAAAAATTCTGAAAATTGACTGAAAACGACGAAATATCAAGGACTCATTGGGCGAATCGCTCCAGAACTGAAATCGGAACGCTCACTGACATTTCCCCTATCTGAAAGTCTGATAAACGCCGGAAAAATGACTAAGTCCAAAAAAAAATTTTTTTCAACTTTTTTCAATTTTACCCCCGTGGGATATATATTCTACCCACACACATTTGGAACTCTCCTGGGGTACCCTCACACATATTATTCCCTCATTTAGTGGATATTTTCACAAAAAAGTGAAATTTTCAAAAATTCTGAAAATTGACTGAAAACGACGAAATATCAAGGACTCATTGGGCGAATCGCTCTGGAACTGAAATCGGAACGCTCACTGACATGTCCCCTATCTGAAAGTCTGATAAACGCCGTAAAAATGACTAAGTACAAAAAAAAATTTTTTAAACTTTTTTCAATTTTAACCTTGTGGGATATATATTCTACCCACACACATTTGGAACTCTCCTGGGGTACCCTCACACATATTATTCCCTCATTTAGTGGATATTTTCACAAAAAAGTGAAATTTTCAAAAATCCAGAAAATTGGCTGAAAACGACTAAATATCAAAGAAACATTGGGCGAATTGCTCTGGAACTGAAATCGGAACGCTCACTGACATTTGCCCTATCTGAAAGTCTGATAAACGCCGGAAAAAAGACTAAGTCCAAAAAAAAATTTTTTTCAACTTTTTTCAATTTTACCCCCGTGGCATATATATTCTACCCACACACATTTGGAAGTCTCCTGGGGTACCCTCACACATATTATTCCCTCATTTAGTGGATATTTTCACAAAAAAGTGATATTTTCAAAAATTCTGAAACTTGACTGAAAACGAAGAAATATCAAGGACTCATTGGGCGAATCGCTCTGGAACTGAAATCGGAACGCTCACTGACATTTCCCCTATCTGAAAGTCTGATAAACGCCGTAAAAATGACTAAGTACAAAAAAAAATTTTTAAACTTTTTTCAATTTTAACCCCGTGGGATATATATTCTACCCACACACATTTGGAACTCTCCTGGGGTACCCTCACACATATTATTCCCTCATTTAGTGGATATTTTCACAAAAAAGTGAAATTTTCAAAAATTCAGAAAATTGCCTGAAAACGACGAAATATCAAGGACTCATTGGGCGAAATGCTCTGGAACTGATATCGGAACACTCATTGACATTTGCCCTATCTGAAAGTCTGATAAACGCCGGAAAAATGACTAAGTCCAAAAAAAAAAATTTTTTAAACTTTTTTCAATTTTAACCCTGTGGGATATATTTTCTACCCACACACATTTGGAACTCTCCTGGGGTACCCTCACACATATTATTCCCTCATTTAGTTAATATTTTCACAAAAAAGTAACATTTTCAAAAATTCTGAAAATTTCCTGAAAACGACGAAATATCAAGGACTCATCCACCGAATCGCTCTGGAACTGAAATCGGAATGCTCACTGACATTTCCCCTATCTGAAAGTCTGATAAACGCCGAAAAAAAGACAAGTCCAAAAAAAAATTTTTTCAACTTTTTTCAATTTTACCCCCGTGGGATATATATTCTACCCACACACATTTGGAACGCTCCTGGGGTACCCTCACACATATTATTCCCTCATTTAGTGGATATTTTCACAAAAAAGTGAAATTTTCAAAAATCCAGAAAATTGGCTGAAAACAACTAAATATCAAGGACTCATTGGGCGAATTGCTCTGGAACTGAAATCGGAACGCTCACTGACATTTGCCCTATCTGAAAGTCTGATAAACGCCGGAAAAAAGACTAAGTCCAAAAAAAAATTTTTTTTAACTTTTTTCAATTTTAACCCTGTGGGATATATATTCTACCCACACACATTTGAACTCTCCCGAGGTACCCTCACACATATTATTCCCTCATTTAGTTAATATTTTCACAAAAAAGTGAAATTTTCAAAAATTCTGAAAATTGACTGAAAACGACGAAATATCAAGGACTCATTGGGCGAATCGCTCCAGAACTGAAATCGGAACGCTCACTGACATTTCCCCTATCTGAAAGTCTGATAAACGCCGGAAAAATGACTAAGTACAAAAAAAAAATTTTTCAACTTTTTACAATTTTAACCCTGTGGGATATATATTCTACCCACACACATTTGGTACTCTCCTGGGGTACCCTCACACATATTATTCCCTCATTTAGTGGATATTTTCACAAAAAAGTAAAATTTTCAAAAATTCTGAAAATTGACTGAAACCGACGAAATATCAAGGACTCATTGGGCGAATCGCTCCAGAACTGAAATCGGAACGCTCACTGACATTTCCCCTATCTGAAAGTCTGATAAACGCCGGAAAAATGACTAAGTACAAAAAAAAAATTTTTCAACTTTTTACAATTTTAACCCTGTGGGATATATATTCTACCCACACACATTTGGTACTCTCCTGGGGTACCCTCACACATATTATTCCCTCATTTAGTGGATATTTTCACAAAAAAGTGAAATTTTCAAAAATTCTGAAAATTGACTGAAAACGACGAAATATCAAGGACTCATTGGGCGAATCGCTCTGGAACTGAAATCGGAACGCTCACTGACATGTCCCCTATCTGAAAGTCTGATAAACGCCGTAAAAATGACTAAGTACAAAAAAAAATTTTTTAAACTTTTTTCAATTTTAACCTTGTGGGATATATATTCTACCCACACACATTTGGAACTCTCCTGGGGTACCCTCACACATATTATTCCCTCATTTAGTGGATATTTTCACAAAAAAGTGAAATTTTCAAAAATTCAGAAAATTGCCTGAAAACGACGAAATATCAAGGACTCATTGGGCGAAATGCTCTGGAACTGATATCGGAACACTCATTGACATTTGCCCTATCTGAAAGTCTGATAAACGCCGGAAAAATGACTAAGTCCAAAAAAAAAATTTTTTTAAACTTTTTTCAATTTTAACCCTGTGGGATATATATTCTACCCACACACATTTGGAACTCTCCTGGGGTACCCTCACACATATTATTCCCTCATTTAGTTAATATTTTCACAAAAAAGTAACATTTTCAAAAATTCTGAAAATTTCCTGAAAACGACGAAATATCAAGGACTCATCCACCGAATCGCTCTGGAACTGAAATCGGAATGCTCACTGACATTTCCCCTATCTGAAAGTCTGATAAACGCCGAAAAAAAGACAAGTCCAAAAAAAAATTTTTTCAACTTTTTTCAATTTTACCCCCGTGGGATATATATTCTACCCACACACATTTGGAACTCTCCTGGGGTACCCTCACACATATTATTCCCTCATTTAGTGGATATTTTCACAAAAAAGTGAAATTTTCAAAAATCCAGAAAATTGGCTGAAAACAACTAAATATCAAGGACTCATTGGGCGAATTGCTCTGGAACTGAAATCGGAACGCTCACTGACATTTGCCCTATCTGAAAGTCTGATAAACGCCGGAAAAAAGACTAAGTCCAAAAAAAATTTTTTTTTAACTTTTTTCAATTTTAACCCTGTGGGATATATATTCTACCCACACACATTTGAACTCTCCCGAGGTACCCTCACACATATTATTCCCTCATTTAGTTAATATTTTCACAAAAAAGTGAAATTTTCAAAAATTCTGAAAATTGACTGAAAACGACGAAATATCAAGGACTCATTGGGCGAATCGCTCCAGAACTGAAATCGGAACGCTCACTGACATTTCCCCTATGTGAAAGTCTGATAAACGCCGGAAAAATGACTAAGTACAAAAAAAAAAAATTTTTCAACTTTTTTCAATTTTACCCCCGTGAGATATATATTCTACCCACACACATTTGGAACTCTCCTGGGGTACCCTCACACATATTATTCCCTCATTCAGTTAATATTTTCACAAAAAAGTGAAATTTGAAAATTGACTGAAAACGACGAAATATCAAGGACTCATTGGGCGAATCGCTCTGGAACTGAAATCGGAACGCTCACTGATATGTCCCCTATCTGAAATTCTGATAAACGCCGGAAAAATGACTAAGTACAAAAAAAAATTTTTTAAACTTTTTTCAATTTTAACCTTGTGGGATATATATTCTACCCACACACATTTGGAACTCTCCTGGGGTACCCTCACACATATTATTCCCTCATTTAGTGGATATTTTCACAAAAAAGTGAAATTTTCAAAAATTCTGAAAATTGACTGAAAACGAAGAAATATCAAGGACTCATTGGGCGAATCGCTCTGGAACTGAAATCGGAACGCTCACTGACATTTCCCCTATCTGAAAGTCTGATAAACGCCGGAAAAATGACTAAGTACAAAAAAAAATTTTTTTTAACTTTTTTCAATTTTAACCCTGTGGGATATATATTCTACCCACACACATTTGGAACTCTCCCGAGGTACCCTCACACATATTATTCCCTCATTTAGTTAATATTTTCACAAAAAAGTGAAATTTGAAAATTGACTGAAAACGACGAAATATCAAGGACTCATTGGGCGAATCGCTCTGGAACTGAAATCGGAACGCTCACTGACATTTCCCCTATCTGAAAGTCTGATAAACGCCGGAAAAATGACTAAGTACAAAAAAAAATTTTCTTTAACTTTTTTCAATTTTAACCCTGTGGGATATATATTCTACCCACACACATTTGGAACTCTCCCGAGGTACCCTCACACATATTATTCCCTCATTTACTGGATATTTTCACAAAAAAGTGAAATTTTCAAAAATCCAGAAGATTGGCTGAAAACGACTAAATATCAAGGAAACATTGGGCAAATTGCTCTGGAACTGAAATCGGAACGCTCACTGACATTTGCCCTATCTGAAAGTCTGATAAACGCCGGAAAAAAGACTAAGTCCAAAAAAAAATTTTTTTCAACTTTTTTCAATTTTACCCCCGTGGGATATATATTCTACCCACACACATTTGGAACTCTCCTGGGGTACCCTCACACATATTATTCCCTCATTTAGTGGATATTTTCACAAAAAAGTGAAATTTTCAAAAATTCTGAAAATTGACTGAAAACGAAGAAATATCAAGGACTCATTGGACGAATCGCTCTGGAACTGAAATCGGAACGCTCACTGACATTTCCCCTATCTGAAAGTCTGATAAACGCCGGAAAAATGACTAAGTACAAAAAAAAATTTTTTAAACTTTTTTCAATTTTAACCTTGTGGGATATATATTCTACCCACACACATTTGGAACTCTCCTGGGGTACCCTCACACATATTATTCCCTCATTTAGTGGATATTTTCACAAAAAAGTGAAATTTTCAAAAATTCTGAAAATTGACTGAAAACGAAGAAATATCAAGGACTCATTGGGCGAATCGCTCTGGAACTGAAATCGGAACGCTCACTGACATTTCCCCTATCTGAAAGTCTGATAAACGCCGGAAAAATGACTAAGTACAAAAAAAAATTTTTTTTAACTTTTTTCAATTTTAACCCTGTGGGATATATATTCTACCCACACACATTTGGAACTCTCCCGAGGTACCCTCACACATATTATTCCCTCATTTAGTTAATATTTTCACAAAAAAGTGAAATTTGAAAATTGACTGAAAACGACGAAATATCAAGGACTCATTGGGCGAATCGCTCTGGAACTGAAATCGGAACGCTCACTGACATTTCCCCTATCTGAAAGTCTGATAAACGCCGGAAAAATGACTAAGTACAAAAAAAAATTTTCTTTAACTTTTTTCAATTTTAACCCTGTGGGATATATATTCTACCCACACACATTTGGAACTCTCCCGAGGTACCCTCACACATATTATTCCCTCATTTACTGGATATTTTCACAAAAAAGTGAAATTTTCAAAAATCCAGAAGATTGGCTGAAAACGACTAAATATCAAGGAAACATTGGGCAAATTGCTCTGGAACTGAAATCGGAACGCTCACTGACATTTGCCCTATCTGAAAGTCTGATAAACGCCGGAAAAAAGACTAAGTCCAAAAAAAAATTTTTTTCAACTTTTTTCAATTTTACCCCCGTGGGATATATATTCTACCCACACACATTTGGAACTCTCCTGGGGTACCCTCACACATATTATTCCCTCATTTAGTGGATATTTTCACAAAAAAGTGAAATTTTCAAAAATTCTGAAAATTGACTGAAAACGAAGAAATATCAAGGACTCATTGGACGAATCGCTCTGGAACTGAAATCGGAACGCTCACTGACATTTCCCCTATCTGAAAGTCTGATAAACGCCGGAAAAATGACTAAGTACAAAAGAAAAATTTTTTAAACTTTTTTCAATTTTAACCCTGTGGGATATATATTCTACCCACACACATTTGGAACTCTCCTGGGGTACCCTCACACATATTATTCCCTCATTTAGTGGATATTTTCACAAAAAAGTAAAATTTTCAAAAATTCTGAAAATTGACTGAAAACGACGAAATATCAAGGACTCATTGGGCGAATCGCTCTGGAACTGAAATCGGAACGCTCAGTGACATTTCCCCTATCTGAAAGTCTGATAAACGCCGGAAAAATGACTAAGCCCAAAAAAAAATTTTTTTTAACTTTTTTCAATTTTAACCCTGTGGGATATATATTCTACCCACACACATTTGGAACTCTCCCGAGGTACCCTCACACATATTATTCCCTCATTTAGTTAATATTTTCACAAAAAAGTGACATTTTCAAAAATTCTGAAAATTGACTGAAAACGACGAAATATCAAGGACTCATTGGTAGAATTGCTCTGGAACTGAAATCGGAACGCTCACTGACATTTGCCCTATCTGAAAGTCTGATAAACGTCGGAAAAATGACAGTCCAAAAAAAAAAATTTTTCAACTTTTTTCAATTTTACCCCCGTGGGATATGTATTCTACCCACACACATTTGGAACTCTCCTGGGGTACCCCCACACATATTATTCCCTCATTCAGTTAATATTTTCACAAAAAAGTGAAATTTTCAAAAATTCTGAAAATTGACTGAAAACGACGAAATATCAAGGACTCATTGGGTGAATCGCTCTGGAACTGAAATCGGAACGCTCACTGACATTTCCCTATCTGAAAATCTGATAAACGCCGGAAAAATGACTAAGTCCAAAAAAAAACTTTTTTTAAACTTTTTTCAATTTTAACCCTGTGGGATATATATTCTACCCACACACATTTGGAACTCTCCTGGGGTACCCTCACACATATTATTCACTCATTTAGTGGATATTTTCACAAAAAAGGGAAATTTTCAAAAATTCTAAAAATTTCCTGATAACGACGAAATATCAAGGACTCATCCGCCGAATCGCTCTGGAACTGAAATCGGAACGCTAACTGACATTTCCCCTATCTGAAAGTCTGATAAACGCTGAAAAAATGACTTAAGTCCAAAAAAAAATTTTTTTCAACTTTTTTCATTTTTACCCCTGTGGGATATATATTCTACCCACACACATTTGGAACTCTCCTGGGGTACCCTCACACATATTATTCCCTCATTTAGTGGATATTTTCACAAAAAAGTGAAATTTTCAAAAATCCAGAAAATTGGCTGAAAACGACTAAATATCAAGGACTCATTGGGCGATTTGCTCTGGAACTGAAATCGGAACGCTCACTGACATTTCCCCTATCTGAAAGTCTGATAAATGCCGGAAAAATGACTAAGTCCAAAAAAAAAATGTTTTCAACTTTTTTCAATTTTACTCCCGTGGGATATATATTCTACCCACACACATTTGGAACTCTCCTGGGGTACCCTCACACATATTATTCCCTCATTTAGTGGATATTTTCACAAAAAAGTGAAATTTTCAAAAATTCAGAAAATTGCCTGAAAACGACGAAATATCAAAGACTCATTGGGAGAATCGCTGTGGAACTGAAATCGGATCGCTCACTGACATTTCCCCTACCTGAAAGTCTGATAAACATCGGAAAAATGACTAAGTCCAAAAAAAAATTTTTTTTCAACTTTTTTCAATTTTAACACTGTGGGATATATATTCTACCCACACACATTTGGAACTCTCCTGGGATACCCTCACACATATTATTCCCTCATTTAGTGGATATTTTCACCAAAAGTGAAATTTTCAAAAATTCTGAAAATTTCCTGAAAACGACAAAATATCAAGGAATCATTGTGCGAATCGCTCTGGAACTGAAATCCGAACGCTCACTGACATTTCCCCTTTCTGCAAGTCTGATAAACGCCGAAAAAATGACTTAAGTCCAAAAAAAAAATGTTTTCAACTTTTTTCAATTTTACCCCTGTGGGATATATATTCTACCCACACACATTTGGAACTCTCCTGGGGTACCCTCACACATATTATTCCCTCATTTAGTGGATATTTTCACAAAAAAGGGAAATTTTCAAAAATTCTGAAAATTTCCTGAAAACGACGAAATATCAAGGACTCATCCGCCGAATCGCTCTGGAACTGAAATCGGAACGCTAACTGACATTTCCCCTATCTGAAAGTCTGATAAACGCCGGAAAAATGACTAAGTCCAAAAAAAAAATGTTTTCAACTTTTTTCAATTTTACCTCCGTGGGATATATATTCTACCCACACACATTTGGAACTCTCCTGGGGTACCCTCACACATATTATTCCCTCATTTGGTGGATATTTTCACAAAAAAAGGAAATTTTCAAAAATCCAGAAAATTTCCTGAAAACGACGAAATATCAAGGACTCATCCGCCGAATCGCTCTGGAACTGAAATCGGAACGCTCACTGACATTTCCCCTATCTGAAAGTCTGATAAACATCGGAAAAATGACTAAGTCCAAAAAAAAATTTTTTTAAATTTTACCCCTCTTCGGATATATATTCTACCCACACACATTTGGAACTCTCCTGGGGTACCCTCACACATATTATTCCCTCATTTAGTGGATATTTTCACAAAAAAAGTGAAATTTTCAAAAATCCAGAAAATTGTCTGAAAACGACGAAATATCAAGGACTCATTGGGCGAATCGCTCTGGAACTGAAATCGGAACGCTCACTGACATTTCCCCTATCTGAAAGTCTGATAAACGCCGGAAAAATGACTAAGTCCAAAAAAAAAATTTTTTCAACTTTTTTCAATTTTACCCCCGTGGGATATATATTCTGCCCACACACATTTGGAACTCTCCTGGGGTACCCTCACACATATTATTCCCTCATTTAGTGGATATTTTCACAAAAAAAGTGAAATTTTCAAAAATCCAGAAAATTGGCTGAAAATGACTAAATATCAAGGACTCATTGGGCGAATCGCTCTGGAACTGAAATCGGAACGCTCACTGACTTTTCCCCTATCTGAAAGTCTGATAAACGCCGGAAAAATGACTAAGTCCAAAAAAAAATTTTTTAAACTTTTTTAAATTTTACCCCCGTGGGATATATATTCTACCCACACACATTTGGAACTCTCCTGGGGTTCCCTCACACATATTATTCCCTCATTTAGTGGATATTTTCACAAAAAAGTGAAATTTTCAAAAACTCAGAAAATTGCCTGAAAACAACGAAATATCAAGGACTCATTGGGCGAACCGCTTTGGAACTAAAATCGGAACGCTCACTGACATTTCCCCTATCTGAAAGTCTGATAAACGCCGGAAAAATGACTAAGTCCAAAAAAAAAATGTTTTCAACTTTTTTCAATTTTACCCCCGTGGGATATATATTCTACCCACACACATTTGGATCTCTCCTGGGGTACCCTCACACATAATATTCCCTCATTTAGTGAATATTTTCACAAAAAAAGTGAAATTTTCAAAAATCCAGAAAATTGGCTGAAAACGACGAAATATCAAGGACTCATTGGGCGAATCGCTCTGGAACTGAAATCGGAACGCTCACTGACATTTCCCCTATCTGAAAGTCTGATAAACGCCGGAAAAATGACTTAAGTCCAAAAAAAAAATTGTTTTCAACTTCTTTCAGTATTACTCCCGTGGGATATATATTCTACCCACACACATTTGGAACTCTCCTGGGGTACCCTCACACATATTATTCCCTCATTTAGTGGATATTTTCACAAAAAAGTGAAATTTTCAAAAATTCAGAAAATTTCCTGAAAACGACGAAATATCAAAGACTCATCCGCCGAATCGCTCTGGAACTGAAATCGGAACGCTAACTGACATTTCCCCTATCTGAAAGTCTGATAAACGCCGGAAAAATGACTAAGTACAAAAAAAAAATTTTTTTCAACTTTTTTCAATTTTAACCCTGTGGGATATATATTCTACCCACACACATTTGGAACTCTCCTGGGGTACCCTCACACATATTATTCCCTCATTTAGTGGATATTTTCACAAAAAAGTGAAATTTTCAAAAATTCTGAAAATTGCCTGAAAACGACTAAATATCAAGGACTCATAGGGCGAATCGCTCTGGAACTGAAATCGGAACGCCCACTGACATTTCCCCTATCTGCAAGTCTGATAAACGCTGAAAAAATGACTTAAGTCCAAAAAAAAAATTTTTTAAACTTTTTTCAATTTTACCCCCATGGGATATATATTCTACTCACACACATTTGGAACTCTCCTGGGGTACACTCACACATATTATTCCCTCATTTAGTGGATATTTTCACAAAAAAGTGAAATTTTCAAAAATCAAGAAAATTGGCTGAAAACGACTAAATATCAAGGACTCATTGAGCAAATCGCTCTTGAACTGAAATCGGAATGTTCACTGACATTTCCCCTATCTGCAAGTCTGATAAACGCTGAAAAAATGACTTAAGTCCAAAAAAAAAATTTTTTAAACTTTTTTCAATTTTACCCCTGTGGGATATATATTCTACCCACACACATTTGGAACTCTCCTGGGGTCCCCTCACACATATTATTCCCTCATTTAGTGGATATTTTCACAAAAAAGTGAAATTTTCAAAAATCCAGAAAATTGGCTGAAAACGACTAAATATCAATGACTCTTTGGGCGAATTGCTCTGGAACTGAAATCGGAACGCTCACTGACATTTCCCCTATCTGCAAGTCTGATAAACGCTGAAAAAATGACTTAAGTCCAAAAAAAAAATTTTTTAAACTTTTTTCAATTTTACCCCCATGGGATATATATTCTACCCACACACATTTGGAACTCTCCTGGGGTACCCTCACACATATTATTCACTCATTTAGTGGATATTTTCACAAAAAAGTGAAATTTTCAAAAATCCAGAAAATTGGCTGAAAACGACTAAATATCCATGACTCATTGGGCGAATTGCTCTGGAACTGAAATCGGAACGCTCACTGACATTTCCCCTATCTGCAAGTCTGATAAACGCTGAAAAAATGACAAGTCCAAAAAAAAATTTTTTTAACTTTTTTCAATTTTACCCCCATGGGATATATATTCTACTCACACACATTTGGAACTCTCCTGGGGTACCCTCACACATATTATTCCCTCATTTAGTGGATATTTTCACAAAAAAGTGAAATTTTCAAAAATCCAGAAAATTTCATGAAAACGACGAAATATCAAGGACTCATTGGGCGAATCGCTCTGGAACTGAAATCGGAACGCTCACTGACATTTTCCCTATCTGAAAGTCTGATAAACGCCGAAAAAATGACTTAAGTCCAAAAAAAATTTTTTTTAACTTTTTTCAATTTTACCCCCGTGGGATATATATTCTGCCCACACACATTTGGAACTCTCCTGGGGTACCCTCACACATATTATTCAGTCATTTAGTGGATATTTTCACAAAAAAGTGAAATTTTCAAAAATTCTGAAAATTTCCTGAAAACGACGAAATGTCAAGGACTCATCTGCCGAATTGCTCTGGAACTGAAATCGGAACGCTCACTGACATTTCCCCTATCTGCAAGTCTGATAAATGCTGAAAAAATGACAAGTCCAAAAAAAAATTTTTTAAACTTTTTTCAATTTTACCCCCGTGGGATATATATTCTACCCACACACATTTGGAACTATCCTGGGGTACCCTCACACATATTATTCCCTCATTTAGTGGATATTTTCACAAAAAAGTGAAATTTTCAAAAATCCAGAAAATTGGCTGAAAACGACTAAATATCAAGGACTCATTGGGCGAATTGCTCTGGAACTGAAATCGGAACGCTCACTGACATTTCCCCTATCTGCAAGTCTGATAAACGCTGAAAAAATGACAAGTCCAAAAAAAAAATTTTTTAAACTCTTTTCAATTTTACCCCCGTGGGATATATACTCTACCCACACACATTTGGAACTCTCCTGGGGTACCCTCACACATATTATTCCCTCATTTAGTGGATATTTTCACAAAAAAGTGAAATTTTCAAAAATCCAGAAAATTGGCTGAAAACGACTAAATATCAAGGACTCATTGAGCGAATCGCTCTTGATATGAAATCGGAACGCTCTCTGACTTTTCCCCTATCTGCAAGTCTGATAAACGCTGAAAAAATTACTTAAGTCCAAAAAAATAATTTTTTAAACTTTTTTCAATTTTACCCCCATGGGATATATATTCTACCCACACACATTTGGAACTCTCCTGGGGTACCCTCACACATATTATTCCCTCATTTAGTGGATATTTTCACAAAAAAGTGAAATTTTCAAAAATCCAGAAAATTGGCTGAAAACGACTAAATATCAAGGACTCATTGGGCGAATTGCTCTGGAACTGAAATCGGAACGCTCACTGACATTTCCCCTATCTGCAAGTCTGATAAACGCTGAAAAAATGACTTAAGTCCAAAAAAAATTTTTTTAAACTTTTTTCAATTTTACCCCCGTGGGATATATATTCTACCCACACACATTTGGAACTCTCCTGGGTTACCCTCACTCATATTATTCCCTCATTTAGTGGATATTTTCACAAAAAAGTGAAATTTTCAAAAATTCTGAAAATTGCCTGAAAACGACTAAATATCAAGGACTCATTGGGCGAATTGCTCTGGAACTGAAATCGGAACGCTCACTGACATTTGCCCTATCTGAAACTTTGATAAACGCCGGAAAAATGACTAAGTACAAAAAAAAAATTTTTTTTCAACTTTTTTCAATTTTAACCCTTTGGGATATATATTCTACCCACACACATTTGGAACTCTCCTGGGGTACCCTCACACATATTATTCCCTCATTTAGTGGATATTTTCACAAAAAAAGTGAAATTTTCTAAAATCCAGAAAATTGGTTGAAAGATCAAGGACTCACTGGGCGAATTGTTCTGGAACTGAAATCGGAAAGCTCACTGACATTTCCCCTATCTGAAAGTTAGATAAACAACGGAAAAATGACTAAATCCCTCCAAAAAAAATGTTTCAACTTTTTTCAATTTTACCCCCGTGGGATATATATTCTACCCACACACATGTGGAACTCTCCTGGGGTACCCTCACACATATTATTCCCTCATTTAGAGGATATTTTCACAAATAAGTGAAATTTTAAAAAATTCAGCAAATTGCCTGAAAACGACGAAATATCAAGGACTCATCCGCCGAATCGCTCTGGAACTGAAATCAGAACAATCACTGACATTTCCCCTATCTGAAAGTCTGATAAATACCGGAAAAATGACTAAGTCCAAAAAAAAAATTTTTTCAACTTTTTTCAATTTTACCACAGTGGGATATATATTCTATCCACACACATTTGGAACTCTCCTGGGGTACCCTCACACATATTATTCCCTCATTTAGTGGATATTTTCACAAAAAAGTGAAAGTTTCAAAAATCCAGAAAATTGGCTCAAAACGACTAAATATCAATGACTCATTGTGCGAATCGCTCTGGAATTGAAATCGGAATGCTCACTGACATTTCCCCTATCTGAAAGTCTGATAAACGCCGGAAAAATGACTAAGTTCAAAAAAAAAATTTTTTCAACTTTTTTCAATTTTACCCCCGTGGGATATATATTCTACCCACACACATTTTGAACTCTCCTGGGGTACCCTCACACATGTTATTCCCTCATTTAGTGGATAGTTTCACAAATATGTGATATTTTCAAAAATTCAGAAAATTGCCTGAAAACGACGAAATATCAAGGACTCATTGGGCGAATCACTCTGGAACTGAAATCGGAACACTCACTGACATTTCCCCTATCTGAAAGTCTAATAAACGCCGAAAAAATGACTTAAGTCCAAAAAAAAAATTTTTCAACTTTTTTCAATTTTACCACCGTGGGATATATATCATATATACCACACACATTTGGAACTCTCCTGGGGTACCCTCACACATATTATTCCCTCATTTAGTGGATATTTTCACAAAAAAGTGACATTTTCAAAAATTCTGAAAATTGCCTGAAAACGCGAATCGCTCTGGAACTGAAATCACAACGAACACTCACATTTCCCCTATTTGAAAGTCTGATAAACGCCGTAAAAATGACTAAGTGCAAAAAAAAAATGTTTCAACTTTTTTCAATTTTACCACCGTGGGATATACATTCTACCCACACACATTTGGAACTATCCTGGGGTACCCTCACACATATTATTCCCTCATTTAGTGGATATTTTCACAAAAAAGTGAAATTTTCTAAAATCCAGAAAATTGGTTGAAAACAACTAAAGATCAAGGACTCATTGGGCGAATTGCTCTGGAACTGAAATCGGAAAGCTCACTGACATTTCCCCTATCTGAAAGTATGATAAACGCCGGAAAAATGACTAAATCCCCCCCAAAAAAATGTTTCAGCTTTTTTCAATTTTACCCCCGTGGGCTATATATTCTACCCACACACATTTGGAACTCTCCTCGGGCACCCTCACACATATTATTCCCTCATTTAGTGGATATTTTCACAAAAAAAGTGAAATTTTCAAAAATTCAGAAAATTGCCTGAAAACGACGAAATATCAAGGACTCATCCGCCTTATCGCTCTGGAACTGCAATCGGAACCCTCACTGACATTTCCCCTGTCTGAAAGTCTGATAAACGGCGGAAAAATGACAAAGTACAAAAAAAATATTTTTTTCAACTTTTTTCAATTTTAACCCTGTGGATTATATATTCTACCCACACACATTGGGAACTCTCCTGGGGTACCCTCACACATATTATTCCCTCATTTAGTGGATATTTTCACAAAAAAGTGAAATTTTCAAAAATTCAGAAAATTGCCTGAAAACGACGAAATATCAATGACTCATCCGCCGAATCGCTCTGGAACTGAAATCGGAACGCTCACTGACATTTCCCCTGTCTGAAAGTCTGATAAAAGGCGGAAAAATGACTAAGTACAAAAAAAATATTTTTTTCAACTTTTTTCAATTTTAACCCTGTGGATTATATATTCTACCCACACACATTTGGAACTCTCCTGGGGTACCCTCACACATATTATTCCCTTATTTAGTGGATATTTTCACAAAAAAGTGAAATTTTCTAAAATCCAGAAAATTGGTTGAAAGATCAAGGACTCATTGGGCGAATTGCTCTGGAACTGAAATCGGAAAGCTCACTGACATTTCCCCTATCTGAAAGTTAGAAAACGCCGGAAAAATGACTAAATCCCCAAAAAAAAAAGTTTCAACTTTTTTCAATTTTACCCCCGTGGGATATATATTCTACCCACACACATGTGGAACTCTCCTGGGGTACCCTCACACATATTATTCCCTCATTTAGAGTATATTTTCACAAAAAAGTGAAATTTTCAAAAATCCAGAAAATTGGCTCAAAACGACTAAATATCAAGGACTCATTGTGCGAATCGCTCTGGAACTGAAATCGGAATGCTCACTGACATTTCCCCTATCTGAAAGTCTGATAAACGCCGGAAAAATGACTAAATGCCCAAAAAAAAATTTTCAACTTTTTTCAATTTTACCCCCGTGGGATATATATTCTACACACACATTTGGAACTCTCCTGGGGTACCCTCACACATATTATTCCCTCATTTAGTGGATATTTTCACAAAAAAGTTAAATTTTAAAAAATTCAAAAAATTGCCTGGAAACGACGAAATATCAAGGACTCATCCGCCGAATCGCTCTGGAACTGAAATCGGAACGCTCACTGACATTTCCCCTATCTGAAAGTCTGATAAACGCCGGAAAAATGACTAAATGCCAAAAAAAAAATTTTCAACTTTTTTCAATTTTACAACCGTGGGATATATATTCTACCCACACACATTTGGAACTCTCCTGGGGTACCCTCACACATATTATTCCCTCATTTAGTGGATATTTTCACAAAAAAGTGAAATTTTCTAAAATCCAGAAAATTGGTTGAAAGATCAAGGACTCACTGGGCGAATTGTTCTGGAACTGAAATCGGAAAGCTCACTGACATTTCCCCTATCTGAAAGTTAGATAAACGCCGGAAAAATGACTAAATCCCTCCAAAAAAAATGTTTCAACTTTTTTCAATTTTACCCCCGTGGGATATATATTCTACCCACACACATGTGGAACTCTCCTGGGGTACCCTCACACATATTATTCCCTCATTTAGAGGATATTTTCACAAATAAGTGAAATTTTAAAAAATTCAGCAAATTGCCTGAAAACGACGAAATATCAAGGACTCATCCGCCGAATCACTCTGGAACTGAAATCAGAACAATCACTGACATTTCCCCTATCTGAAAGTCTGATAAATACCGGAAAAATGACTAAGTCCAAAAAAAAAATTTTTTCAACTTTTTTCAATTTTACCACAGTGGGATATATATTCTATCCACACACATTTGGAACTCTCCTGGGGTACCCTCACACATATTATTCCCTCATTTAGTGGATATTTTCACAAAAAAGTGAAAGTTTCAAAAATCCAGAAAATTGGCTCAAAACGACTAAATATCAATGACTCATTGTGCAAATCGCTCTGGAATTGAAATCGGAATGCTCACTGACATTTCCCCTATCTGAAAGTCTGATAAACGCCGGAAAAATGACTAAGTTCAAAAAAAAAATTTTTTCAACTTTTTTCAATTTTACCCCCGTGGGATATATATTCTACCCACACACATTTTGAACTCTCCTGGGGTACCCTCACACATGTTATTCCCTCATTTAGTGGATAGTTTCACAAATATGTGATATTTTCAAAAATTCAGAAAATTGCCTGAAAACGACGAAATATCAAGGACTCATTGGGCGAATCGCTCTGGAACTGAAATCGGAACACTCACTGACATTTCCCCTATCTGAAAGTCTAATAAACGCCGAAAAAATGACTTAAGTCCAAAAAAAAAATTTTTCAACTTTTTTCAATTTTACCACCGTGGGATATATATCATATATACCACACACATTTGGAACTCTCCTGGGGTACCCTCACACATATTATTCCCTCATTTAGTGGATATTTTCACAAAAAAGTGACATTTTCAAAAATTCTGAAAATTGCCTGAAAACGCGAATCGCTCTGGAACTGAAAGCACAACGAACACTCACATTTCCCCTATTTGAAAGTCTGATAAACGCCGGAAAAATGACTAAGTGCAAAAAAAAAATGTTTCAACTTTTTTCAATTTTACCACCGTGGGATATATATTCTACCCACACACATTTGGAACTATCCTGGGGTACCCTCACACATATTATTCCCTCATTTAGTGGATATTTTCACAAAAAAGTGAAATTTTCTAAAATCCAGAAAATTGGTTGAAAACATCTAAAGATCAAGGACTCATTGGGCGAATTGCTCTGGAACTGAAATCGGAAAGCTCACTGGCATTTCCCCTATCTGAAGGTATGATAAACGCCGGAAAAATGACTAAATCCCCCCCAAAAAAATGTTTCAGCTTTTTTCAATTTTACCCCCGTGGGCTATATATTCTACCCACACACATTTGGAACTCTCCTCGGGCACCCTCACACATATTATTCCCTCATTTAGTGGATATTTTCACAAAAAAGTGAAATTTTCAAAAATTCGGAAAATTGCCTGAAAACGACGAAATATCAAGGACTCATCCGCCTTATCGCTCTGGAACTGCAATCGGAACCCTCACTGACATTTCCCCTGTCTGAAAGTCTGATAAACGGCGGAAAAATGACAAAGTACAAAAAAAATATTTTTTTCAACTTTTTTCAATTTTAACCCTGTGGATTATATATTCTACCCACACACATTTAGAACTCTCCTGGGGTACCCTCACACATATTATTCCCTCATTTAGTGGATATTTTCACAAAAAAGTGAAATTTTCAAAAATTCAGAAAATTGCCTGAAAACGACGAAATATCAATGACTCATCCGCCGAATCGCTCTGGAACTGAAATCGGAACGCTCACTGACATTTCCCCTGTCTGAAAGTCTGATAAAAGGCGGAAAAATGACTAAGTACAAAAAAAATATTTTTTTCAACTTTTTTCAATTTTAACCCTGTGGATTATATATTCTACCCACACACATTTGGAACTCTCCTGGGGTACCCTCACACATATTATTCCCTCATTTAGTGGATATTTTCACAAAAAAGTGAAATTTTTTAAAAATTGCCTGGAAACGACGAAATATCAAGGACTCGTCCGCCGAATCGCTCTGGAACTGAAATCGGAACGCTCACTGACATTTCCCCTATCTGAAAGTCTGATAAACGCCGGAAAAATTACTAAGTCCAAAAAAAAAATGTTTTAACTTTTTTCAATTTTACCCCCGTGGGATATATATTCTACCCACACACATGTGGCACTCTCCTGGGGTACCCTCACACATATTATTCCCTCATTTAGAGTATATTTTCACAAAAAAGTGAAATTTTCAAAAATCCAGAAAATTGGCTCAAAACGACTAAATATCAAGGAATCATTGTGCGAATCGCTCTGGAACTGAAATCGGAATGCTCACTGACATTTCCCCTATCTGAAAGTCTGATAAACGCCGGAAAAATGACTAAATGCCCAAAAAAAAATTTTCAACTTTTTTCAATTTTACCCCCGTGGGATATATATTCTACACACACATTTGGAACTCTCCTGGGGTACCCTCACACATATTATTCCCTCATTTAGTGGATATTTTCACAAAAAAGTTAAATTTTAAAAAATTCAAAAAATTGCCTGGAAACGACGAAATATCAAGGACTCATCCGCCGAATCGCTCTGGAACTGAAATCGGAACGCTCACTGACATTTCCCCTATCTGAAAGTCTGATAAACGCCGGAAAAATGACTAAATGCCAAAAAAAAAATTTTCAACTTTTTTCAATTTTACCCCCGTGGGATATATATTCTACCCACACACATTTGGAACTCTCCTGGGGTACCCTCACACATATTATTTCCTCATTTAGAGGATATTTTCACAAATAAGTGAAATTTTAAAAAATTCAGAAAATTACCTGAAAACGACGAAATATCAAGGACTCATTGGGCGAATCGCTCTGGAAATGAAATCGGAACGCTCACTGACATTTCCCCTATCTGAAAGTCTGATAAACGCCGAAAAAATGACAAGTCCAAAAAAAAAATGTTTTAACTTTTTTCAATTTTACCCCCGTGGGATATATATTCTACCCACACACATGTGGAACTCTCCTGGGGTACCTTCACACATATTATTCCCTCATTTAGAGTATATTTTCACAAAAAAGTGAAATTTTCAAAAATCCAGAAAATTGGCTCAAAACGACTAAATATCAAGGACTCATTGTGCGAATCGCTCTGGAACTGAAATCGGAATGCTCACTGACATTTCCCCTATCTGAAAGTCTGATAAACGCCGGAAAAATGACTAAATGCCCAAAAAAAAAATTTCAACTTTTTTCAATTTTACCCCCGTGGGATATATATTCTACACACACATTTGGAACTCTCCTGGGGTACCCTCACACATATTATTCCCTCATTTAGTGGATATTTTCACAAAAAAGTGAAATTTTCAAAAATCTAGAAAATTGGCTGAAAATGACTAAATATCAAGCACTCATTGTGCGAATCGCTCTGGAACTGAAATCGGAATGCTCACTGACATTTCCCCTATCTGAAAGTCTGATAAACGGCGGAAAATTGACAAAGTACAAAAAAAAAATTTTTTCAACTTTTTTCAATTTTACCTCCGTGGGATATATATTCTACACACACACATTTGGAACTCTCCTGGGGTAGCCTCACACATATTATTCCCTCATTTAGTGGATATTTTCACAAAAAAGTGAAATTTTCAAAAATTCAGAAAATTACCTGAAAACGACGAAATATCAAGGACTCATTGGGCAAATCGCTCTGGAACTGAAATCGAAACGCTCACTGACAATTCCCCTATCTGAAAGTCTGATAAACGCCGAAAAAATGACTTAAGTCCAAAAAAAACATTTTTTAAACTTTTTTCAATTTTACCCCCGTGGGATACATATTCTACCCACACACATGTGGAACTCTCCTGGGGTACCCTCACACATATTATTCCCTCATTTAGTGGATATTTTCACAAATAAGTGAAGTTTTCAAAAATTCTGAAAATTACCTGAAAACGATGAAATATCAAGGACTCATTGGGCGAATCGCTCTGGAAATGAAATCGGAACGCTCACTGACATTTCCCCTATCTGAAAGTCTGATAAACGCCGAAAAAATGACTTAAGTCCAAAAAAAAATTTTTTCAACTTTTTTCAATTTTACCACCATGGGATATATATCATATATACCACACACATTTGGAACTCTCCTGGGGTACCCTCACACATATTATTCCCTCATTTAGTGGATATTTTCACAAAAAAGTGAAATTTTCAAAAATTCAGAAAATTGCCTGAAAATGACGAAATATCAAGGACTCATCAGCCGAATCGCTCTGGAACTGAAATCGGAACGCTCACTGACATTTCCCCTATCTGAAAGTCTGATAAACGCCAGAAAAATGACTAAGTACAAGAAAAAAATTTTTTTCAACTTTTTCAATTTTAACCCTGTGGGATATATATTCTACCCACACACATTTGGAACTCTCCTGGGGTACCCTCACACATGTTATTCCCTCATTTAGTGGATATTTTCACAAAAAAGTGAAATTTTCAAAAAATCCAGAAAATTAGCTTAAAACGACTAAATATCAAGGACTCATTGGGCAAATCGCTCTGGAACTGAAATCGGAACACACACTGACATTTCCGCTATCTGAAAGTCTGATGAACGCCGGAAAAATGACTAAATCGAAAAAAAAGAAATTTTTTCAACTGTTTTCAATTTTAACCCTGTGGGATAAATATTCTACCCACACACATTTCAAACTCTCCTGGGGTTCCCTCTCGCATATTATTCCCTCATTTAGTGGATATTTTCACAAAAACGTGAAATTTTCAAAAATTCTGAAAATTGGCTGAAAACGACTAAATAACAAGGAGTCATTGGGCGCAACGCTCTGGAACTGAAATGGGAACGCTCACTGACATTTCCCCTATCTGAAAGTCTGATAAACGCCGGAAAAATGACTAAGTCAAAAAAATTTTTTTTTTTACTTTTTCAATTTTACCCCCGTGGGATACATATTCTTCCCACACACATTTGGAACTCTCCTGGGGTACCCTCACACATATTATTCCCTCATTTAGTGGATATTTTCACAAAAAAGTGAAATTTTCAAAAATCCAAAAAATTGGCTGAAAACGACTAAATAACAAGGAGTCATTGGGCGCATCGCTCTGGAACTGAAATCGGAATGCTCACTGATTCTTTTCCCTATCTGAAAGTCTGATAAACGTCAGAAAAATCACTAAGTTGAAAAAAAATTTTTTTTCAACTTTTTCAATTTTTCCCCCGTGGGATATATATTCTACCCACACACATTTGGAACTTTCCTGGGGTACCCTCGAACATATTATTCCCTCATTTAGTGGATATTTTCACAAAAAAGTGAAATTTTCAAAAATCCAGAAAATTGGCTGAAAACGACTAAATAACAAGGAGTCATTGGGCGAATCGCTGTGGAACTGAATTCGGAATGCTCACTGACATTTCCCCTATCTGAAAGTCTGATAAACGCCAGAAAAATCACTAAGTCCAAAAAAAAAATATTTCAACTTTTTTCAATTTTATCCCTGTGGGATATATATTCTACACACACACATTTGGAACTCTCCTGGCGTACCCTCACACATATTATTCCCTCATTTAGTGGATATTTTCACAAAAAAGTGAAATTTTCAAAAATCCAAAAAATTGGCTGAAAACGACTAAATATCAAGGACTCATTAGGCGAATCGTTCTGGAACTGTAATCGGAATGGTCACTGACATTTCCCCTTTCTGAAAGTCTGATAAACGTCGGAAAAATGACTAAGTCCAAAAGAAAATTTTTGTCAACTTTTTTCAATTTTACCCCCGTCGGATATATATTCCACCCACACACATTTGAAACTCTCCTGGGGTACCCTCACACATATTATTCCCTCATTTAGTGGATATTTTCACAAAAAAGTGAAATTTTCAAAAATCCAAAAAATTGGCTGAAAACGACTAAATATCAAGGACTCATTGGGCGAATCGCTCTGGAACTGAAATCGGAACGCTCACTGACATTTCCCCTATCTGAAAGTCTGATAAACGTCAGAAAAATGACTAAGTCTAAAAAAAATTTTTGTCAACTTTTTTCAATTTTACCCCCGTCGGATATATATTCTACACACACACATTTGGAACTCTCCTGGGGTACCCTCACACATATTATTCCCTCATTTAGTGGATATTTTCACAAAAAAGTGAAATTTTCAAAAATCCAGAAAATTGGCTGAAAATGACTAAATATCAAGGACTCATTAGTCGAATCGTTCTGGAACTGTAATCGGAATGGTCACTTACATTTCCCCTATCTGAAAGTCTGATAAACGTCGGAAAAATGACTAAGTCCAAAAGAAAATTTTTGTCAACTTTTTTCAATTTTACCCCCGTCGGATATATATTCTACCCACACACATTTGAAACTCTCCTGGGGTACCCTCACACATATTATTCCCTCATTTAGTGGATATTTTCACAAAAAAGTGAAATTTTCAAAAATTCAAAAAATTGGCTGAAAATGACTAAATATCAAGGACTCATTAGGCGAATCGCTCTGGAACTGTAATCGGAATGCTCACTGACTTTTCCCCTATCTGAAAGTCTGATAAACGTCGGAAAAATGACTAAGTCCAAAAAAAAATTGTTTTAAACTTTTTTCAATTTTACCCCCGTGGGATATATATTCTACCCACACACATTTGGAACTCTCCTGGGGTACTCTCACACATATTAATCCCTCATTTAGTGGATATTTTCACAAAAAAGTGAAATATTCAAAAATCCCAAAAATTGGCTGAAAACGACTAAATATCAAGGACTCATTGGGCGAATCGCTCTGGAACTGAAATTGGAATGCTCACTGACATTTCCCATTTTGGAAAGTCTGATAAAAGTCGGAAAAATGACAGTCCAAAAAAAATTTTTTTAAACTTTTTTCAATTTTACCCCCGTGGGATATATATTCTACCCACACACATTTGGAACTCTCCTGGGGTACTCTCACACATTTTATTCCCTCATTTAGTGGATATTTTCACAAAAAAGTGAAATATTCAAAAACTCGCTGAAAACGACTAAATATCAAGGACTGATAGGGCGAATCGCTCTGGAACTGAAATCGGAATGCTCACTGACATTTCCCCTATCTGAAAGTCTGATAAACGTCGGAAAAATGACTAAGTCTAAAAAAAAATTTTTGTCAACTTTTTTCAATTTTACCCCCGTCGGATATATATTCTACCCACACACATTTGGAACTCTCCTGGGGTACTCTCACACATATTATTCCCTCATTTAGAGGATATTTTCACAAAAAAGTGACATTTTCAAAAATTCAGAAAATTGCCTGAAAACGACGAATCGCTTTGGAACTGAAATCACAATGAACACTCACATTTCCCCTATCTGAAAGTCTGATAAACGTCGGAAAAATGACAGGCAAAAAAATTTTTTTTTTCAACTTTATTCAATTTTACCCCCGTCGGATATATATTCTACACACTCACATTTGGAACTCTCCTGGGGTACCCTCACACATATTATTCCCTCATTTAGTGGATATTTTCACAAAAAAGTGAAATTTTCAAAAATCCAAAAAATTGCCTGAAATTGACGAAATATCAAGGACTCATCCGGCGAATCGCTCTGGAACTGAAATTGGAATGCTCACTGACATTTCCGCTATCTGAAAGTCTGATAAACGCTGAAAAAATGTCTTAAGTCCAAAAAAAAATTTTTTTCAACTTTTTTAAATTTTACCCCCGTGGGATATATGTTCTACCCACACACATTTGGAACTCTCCTGGGGTACCCTCACACATTTTATTCCCTCATTTAGTGGATATTTTCACAAAAAAGTGAAATTTTCAAAAATTCAGAAAGTTGCCTGAAAACGACGAAATATCAAGGACTCATCATGCGAATCGCTCTGGAACTGAAATCGGAACGCTGGCTGACATTTCCCCTATCTGAAAGTCTGATAAACGGCGGAAAAATGACTAAGTCCAAAAAAAAATTTTTTTCAACTTTTTTCAATTTTACCCCCGTGGGATATGTATTCTACCCACACACATTTGGAACTCTCCTTGGGTACCCTCACACATATTATTCCCTCATTTAGTGGATATTTTCACAAAAAAGCGAAATTTTCAAAAATTCTCAAAATTGCCTGAAAATGACGAAATATCAAGGACTCATTGGACGAATCGCTCTGGAACCGAAATCGGAACGCTCACTGACATTTCCCCTATCTGAAAGTCTGATAAACGCCGAAAAAATGACAAGTCCAAAAAAAAATTTTTTTAAACTTTTTTCAATTTTACCCCCGTGGGATATATATTCTACCCACACACATTTGGAACTCTCCTGGGGTACCCTCACACATATTATTCCCTGATTTAGTGGATATTTTCACAAAAAAGTGAAATTTTCAAAAATCCAGAAAATTTTTTGAAAACGACTAAATATCAAGGACTCATTGGGCGAATCGCTCTGGAACTGAAATCGGAATGCTCACTGACATTTCCCCTATCTGAAAGTCTGATAAACGTCGGAAAAATGACAGGCCAAAAAAATATTTTTTTCAACTTTATTCAATTTTACCCCCGTCGGATATATATTCTACACACACATATTTGGAACTCTCCTGGGGTACCCTCACACATATTATTCCCTGATTTAGTGGATATTTTCACAAAAAAGTGAAATTTTCAAAAATCCAGAAAATTGGCTTAAAACGACTAAAAATCAAGGACTCATTGGGCGAATCGCTGTGGAACTGAAATCAGAATGCTCACTGACATTTCCCCTATCTGAAAGTCTGATAAACGTTGGAAAAATGACTAAGTCGAAAAAAAAATTTTTGTCAACTTTTTTCAATTTTACCCCCGTCGGATATTTATTCTACCCACACACATTTGGAACTTTCCTGGGGTACCCTCACACATATTATTCCCTCATTTAGTGAATCTTTTCACAAAAAAGTGAAATTTTCAAAAATCCAAAAAATTGGCTGAAAACGACTAAATATCAAGGACTCATTGGGCGCATCGCTCTGGAACTGAAATTGGAACGCTCACTGACATTTCCGCTATCTGAAAGTCTGATAAACGCCGGAAAAATGACTAAGTCCAAAAAAAAAATTTTTTTAACTTTTTTCAATTTTACCCCCGTGGGATAAATATTCTACCCACACACATTTGGAACTCTCCTGGGGTACCCTCACACATATTATTCCCTCATTTAGTGGATATTTTCACAAAAAAGTGAAATTTTCAAAAATTCAGAAAGTTGCCTGAAATTGACGAAATATCAAGGACTCATCCGGCGAATCGCTCTGGAACTGAAATTGGAATGCTCACTGACATTTCCGCTATCTGAAAGTCTGATAAACGCTGAAAAAATGACTTAAGTCCAAAAAAAAATTTTTTTCAACTTTTTTAAATTTTACCCCCGTGGGATATATGTTCTACCCACACACATTTGGAACTCTCCTGGGGTACCCTCACACATATTATTCCTTCATTTAGTGGATATTTTCACAAAAAAGTGAAATTTTCAAAAATTCAGAAAATTGCCTGAAATCTACGAAATATCAAGGACTCATCCGGCGAATCGCTCTGGATCTGAAATCGGAACGCTTACTGACATTTCCGCTAACTGAAAGTCTGATAAACGCCGGAAAAATGACTAAGTCCAAAAAAAATATTTTTTTTACTTTTTTCAATTTTACACCCGTGGGATATATATTCTACCCACACACATTTGGAACTCTCCTGGGGTACCCTCACACATATTATTCCCTCATTTAGTGGATATTTTCACAAAAAAGTGAAATTTTCAAAAATTCAGAAAATTGCCTGAAAACGACGAAATATCAAGGACTCATTTGGCGAATCGCTCTGGAACTGAAATCGGAACGCTCACTGACATTTCCCCTATCTGAAAGTCGGATAAACGCCGAAAAAATGACTTAAGTCCAAAAAAAAACTGTTTTCAACTTTTTTCAATTTTACCCCCGTGTGATATATATTCTCCTCACACACATTTGGAACTCTTCTGGGGTACCCTCACACATATTATTCCCTCATTTAGTGGATATTTTCATAAAAAAAGTGAAATATTCAAAAATTCACAAAATTGCCTGAAAACGACGAAATATCAAGGACTCATTGGGTGAATCGCTTTGGAACTGAAATCGGAACGCTCAATGACATTTCCCCTATCTGAAAGTCTGATAAACGCCGGAAAAATGACTAAATCCCAAAAAAAAATTTTTTCAACTTTTTTCAATTTTACCCCCGTGGGATATATATTCTACCCACACACATTTGGAACTCTCGTGGGGTACCCTCACACATATTATTCCCTCATTTAGTGGATATTTTCACAAAAAAGTGAAATTTTCAAAAATTCAGAAAATTGCCTGAAATCGACGAAATATCAAGGACTCATCCGGTGAATCGCTCTGGATCTGAAATCAGAACGCTTACTGACATTTCTGCTAACTGAAAGTCTGATAAACGCCGGAAAAATGACTAAGTCCAAAAAAAAATTTTTTTCAACTTTTTTCAATTTTACCCCCGTGGGATATATATTCTACCCACACACATTTGGAACTCTCCTGGGGTACCCTCACACATATTATTCCCTCATTTAGTGGAAAATTTCACAAAAAAGTGAAATTTCCAAAAATCCAGAAAATTGGCTGAAAACGACTAAATATCAAGTACTCATTGGGCGAATCGCTCTGGAACTGAAATCGGAACGCTCACTGACATTTCCCCTATCTGAAAGTCTGATAAACGCCGGAAAAATGACTAAATCCCAAAAAAAAATTTTTTCAACCTTTTTCAATTATACCCCCATGGGATCTATATTCTACCCTCACACATTTGGAACTCTCCTGGGGTACCCTCACACATATTATTCCTTCATTTAGTGGATATTTTCACAAAAAAGTGAAATTTTCAAAAATTCAGAAAATTGCCTGAAATCTACGAAATATCAAGGACCCATCCGGCGAATCGCTCTGGAACTGAAATTGGAATGCTCACTGACATTTCCCATTTTGGAAAGTCTGATAAACGTCGGAAAAATGACAGTCCAAAAAAAAAATTTTTTCAACTTTTTTCAATTTTAAACCGGTGGGATATATATTCTACCCACACACATTTGGAACTCTCCTGGGGTACCCTCACACATATTATTCCCTCATTTAGTGGATATTTTCACAAAAAAGTGAAATTTTCAAAAATCCAGAAAATTGGCTGAAAACGACGAAATATCAAGGACCCATCCGGCAAATCGTTCTGGAACTGAAATCGGAACACTCACTGACATTTCCGCTATCTGAAAGTCTGATAAATGCCGAAAAAATGACTAAGTCCAAAAAAAAAATTTTTTCAACTTTTTTCAATTTTACCCCCGTGGGATATATATTCTACCCACACACATTTGGAACTCTCCTGGGGTACCCTCACACATATTATTCCCTCATTTAGTGGATATTTTCACAAAAAAGTGAAATTTTGAAAAATCCAGAAAATTGGCTGAAAACGACTGAACATCAAGGACTCATTGTGCGAATCGCTCTGGAACTATAATCGGAATGCTCATTGACATTTCCCCTATCTGAAAGTCTGATAAACGTCGGAAAAATGACTAAGTCGAAAAAAAAAATTTTGTCAACTTTTTTCAATTTTTCCCCCTTCGGATATATATTCTTCCCACACACATTTGGAACTCTCCTGGGGTACCCTCACATATATTATTCCCTCATTTAGTGGATATTTTCACAAAAAAGTGAAATTTTCAAAAATTCAGAAAGTTGCCTGAAAACGACGAAATATCAACGACTCATCCGGCGAATCACTCTGGAACTGAAATCGGTATGCTCACTGACATTTCCCCTATCTGAAAGTCTCATATACGCCGGAAAAATGACTAAATCCCCCCCAAAAAATTTTTTCAACTTTTTTCAATTTTACCCCCGT
Source organism: Phyllobates terribilis (assembly GCF_046119375.1). Lineage (NCBI taxonomy): Eukaryota > Metazoa > Chordata > Amphibia > Anura > Dendrobatidae > Phyllobates > Phyllobates terribilis. The sequence goes on along the minus strand of NW_027362781.1, from coordinate 8,987,660 downwards.
GGGATATATATTCTACCCACACACATTTGGAACTCTCGTGGGGTACCCTCACACATATTATTCCCTCATTTAGTGGATATTTTCACAAAAAAGTGAAATTTTCAAAAATTCAGAAAATTGCCTGAAATCGACGAAATATCAAGGACTCATCCGGCGAATCGCTCTGGATCTGAAATCAGAACGCTTACTGACATTTCTGCTAACTGAAAGTCTGATAAACGCCGGAAAAATGACTAAATCCAAAAAAAAAAATTTTTTTACTTTTTTCAATTTTACCCCCGTGGGATATATATTCTACCCACACACATTTGGAACTCTCCTGGGGTACCCTCACACATATTATTCCCTCATTTAGAGGATATTTTCACAAAAAAGTGAAATTTTCAAAAATTCAGAAAATTGGCTGAAAACGACTAAATATCAAGTACTCATTGGGCGATTCGCTCTGGAACTGAAATCGGAACACTCACTGACATTTCCCCTATCTGAAAGTCTGATAAACGCTGTAAAAATGACTAAATCCCAAAAAAAAAATATTTCAACTTTTTTCAATTTGACCCCCGTGGGATCTATATTCTACCCACACACATTTGGAACTCTCCTGGGGTACCCTCACACATATTATTCCCTCATTTAGTGGATATTTTCACAAAAAAGTGAAATTTTCAAAAATTCAGAAAATTGCCTGAAATCGACAAAATATCAAGGACTCATCCGGCGAATCGCTCTGGATCTGAAATCGGAACGCTTACTGACATTTCCGCTAACTGAAAGTCTGATAAACGCCGGAAAAATGACTAAGTCCAAAAAAAATATTTTTTTTACTTTTTTCAATTTTACACCCGTGGGATATATATTCTACCCACACACATTTGGAACTCTCCTGGGGTACCCTCACACATATTATTCCCTCATTTAGTGGATATTTTCACAAAAAAAGTGAAATTTTCAAAAATTCAGAAAATTGCCTGAAAACGACGAAATATCACGGGCTTATTGGGCAAATCGCTCTGGAACTGAAAACGGAACGCTCACTGACATTTGCCCTATCTGAAAGTCTGATAAACGCCGGAAAAATGACTAAATCCAAAAAAAAAAATTTTTAAACTTTTTTCAATTTTACCCCGGTGGGATATATATTCTACCCACACACATTTGGAACTCTCCTGGGGTACCCTCACACATATTATTCCCTCATTTAGTGGATATTTTCACAAAAAAGTGAAATTTTCAAAAATTCAGAAAATTGCCTGAAATCGACGAAATATCAAGGACTCATCCGGCGAATCGCTCTGGATCTGAAATCAGAACGCTTACTGACATTTCCGCTAACTGAAAGTCTGATAAACGCCGGAAAAATGACTAAGTCCTAAAAAAAAAATTTTTTCAACTTTTTTCAGTTTTACCCCGGTGGGATATATATTCTACCCACACACATTTGGAACTCTCCTGGGGTAAACTCACACATATTATTCCCTCATTTAGTGGATATTTTCACAAAAAAGTGAAATTTTCAAAAATTCAGAAAGTTGCCTGAAATTGACGAAATATCAAGGACTCATCCGGCGAATCGCTCTGAAACTGAAATTGGAATGCTCACTGACATTTCCGCTATCTGAAAGTCTGATAAACGCTGAAAAAATGACTTAAGTCCAAAAAAAAATTTTTTTCAACTTTTTAAAATTTTACCCCCGTGGGATATATATTCTATCCACACACATTTGGAACTCTCCTGGGGTACCCTCACACATATTATTCCCTCATTTAGTGGATATTTTCACAAAAAAGTGAAATTTTCAAAAATCCAGAAAATTGGCTGAAAACGACTAAATATCAAGGACTCATCGGGCGAATCGCTCTGGAACTGAAATTGGAATGCTCACTGACATTTCCCATTTTGGAAAGTCTGATAAACGTCGGAAAAATGACAGTCTAAAAAAAATTTTTTTTCAATTTTACCCCCGTGGGATATATATTCTACCCACACACATTTGAAACTCTCCTGGGGTACCCTCACACATATTATTCCCTCATTTAGTGGATATTTTCACAAAAAAAGTGAAATTTTCAAAAATTCACAAAATTGACTGAAAACGACAAAATATCAAGGACTCATTGGGCGAATCACTCTGGAACTGAAATCGGAACGCTCACTGACATTTCCCCTATCTGAAAGTCTGATAAACGCCGGAAAAATTACTAAATCCCAAAAAAAAAAATTTTCAACTTTTTTCAATTTTACCCCCGTGGGATATATATTCTACCCACACACATTTGGAACTCTCGTGGGGTACCCTCACACATATTATTCCCTCATTTAGTGGATATTTTCACAAAAAAGTGAAATTTTCAAAAATTCAGAAAATTGCCTGAAATCGACGAAATATCAAGGACTCATCCGGCGAATCGCTATGGATCTGAAATCAGAACGCTTACTGACATTTCCGCTAACTGAAAGTCTGATAAACGCCGGAAAAATGACTAAATCCAAAAAAAAAATTTTTTCAACTTTTTTCAATTTTACCCCCGTGGGATCTATATTCTACCCACACACATTTGGAACTCTCCTGGGGTACCCTCTCACATATTATTCCCTCATTTAGTGGATATTTTCACAAAAAAGTGAAATTTTCAAAAATTCAGAAAATTGTCTGAAAACGACGAAATATCAAGGACTCATCCAGCGAATCGCTCTGGATCTGAAATCAGAACGCTTACTGACATTTCCGCTAATTGAAAGTCTGATAAACGCCAGAAAAATGACTAAGTCCAAAAAAAAAATTTTTTCAACTTTTTTCAATTTTACCCCGGTGGGATATATATTCTACCCACACACATTTGGAACTCTCCTGGGGTACCCTCACACATATTATTCCCTCATTTAGTGGATATTTTCACAAAAAAGTGAAATTTTCAAAAATTCAGAAAATTGCCTGAAATCGACAAAATATCAAGGACTCATCCGGCGAATCGCTCTGGATCTGAAATCGGAACGCTTACTGACATTTCCGCTAACTGAAAGTCTGATAAACGCCGGAAAAATGACTAAGTCCAAAAAAAATATTTTTTTTACTTTTTTCAATTTTACACCCGTGGGATATATATTCTACCCACACACATTTGGAACTCTCCTGGGGTACCCTCACACATATTATTCCCTCATTTAGTGGATATTTTCACAAAAAAAGTGAAATTTTCAAAAATTCAGAAAATTGCCTGAAAACGACGAAATATCACGGACTCATTGGGCAAATCGCTCTGGAACTGAAATCGGAACGCTCACTGACATTTGCCCTATCTGAAAGTCTGATAAACGCCGGAAAAATGACTAAGTCCAAAAAAAATATTTTTTTTACTTTTTTCAATTTTACCCCCGTGGGATATATATTCTACCCACACACATTTGGAACTCTCGTGGGGTACCCTCACACATATTATTCCCTCATTTAGTGGATATTTTTACAAAAAAGTGAAATTTTCAAAAATTCAGAAAATTGCCTGAAATCGACGAAATATCAAGGACTCATCCGGCGAATCGCTCTGGATCTGAAATCAGAACGCTTACTGACATTTCTGCTAACTGAAAGTCTGATAAACGCCGGAAAAATGACTAAATCCAAAAAAAAAATTTTTTAAACTTTTTTCAATTTTACCCCCGTGGGATATATATTCTACCCACACACATTTGGAACTCTCCTGGGGTACCCTCACACATATTATTCCCTCATTTAGTGGATATTTTCACAAAAAAGTGAAATTTTCAAAAATTCAGAAAATTGCCTGAAATCGACAAAATATCAAGGACTCATCCGGCGAATCGCTCTGGATCTGAAATCGGAACGCTTACTGACATTTCCGCTAACTGAAAGTCTGATAAACGCCGGAAAAATGACTAAGTCCAAAAAAAATATTTTTTTTACTTTTTTCAATTTTACACCCGTGGGATATATATTCTACCCACACACATTTGGAACTCTCCTGGGGTACCCTCACACATATTATTCCCTCATTTAGTGGATATTTTCACAAAAAAAGTGAAATTTTCAAAAATTCAGAAAATTGCCTGAAAACGACGAAATATCACGGACTCATTGGGCAAATCGCTCTGGAACTGAAATCGGAACGCTCACTGACATTTGCCCTATCTGAAAGTCTGATAAACGCCGGAAAAATGACTAAGTCCAAAAAAAATATTTTTTTTACTTTTTTCAATTTTACCCCCGTGGGATATATATTCTACCCACACACATTTGGAACTCTCGTGGGGTACCCTCACACATATTATTCCCTCATTTAGTGGATATTTTTACAAAAAAGTGAAATTTTCAAAAATTCAGAAAATTGCCTGAAATCGACGAAATATCAAGGACTCATCCGGCGAATCGCTCTGGATCTGAAATCAGAACGCTTACTGACATTTCTGCTAACTGAAAGTCTGATAAACGCCGGAAAAATGACTAAATCCAAAAAAAAAATTTTTTAAACTTTTTTCAATTTTACCCCCGTGGGATATATATTCTACCCACACACATTTGGAACTCTCCTGGGGTACCCTCACACATATTATTCCCTCATTTAGTGGATATTTTCACAAAAAAGTGAAATTTTCAAAAATTCAGAAAATTGCCTGAAATCGACAAAATATCAAGGACTCATCCGGCGAATCGCTCTGGATCTGAAATCGGAACGCTTACTGACATTTCTGCTAACTGAAAGTCTGATAAACGCCGGAAAAATGACTAAGTCCAAAAAAAATATTTTTTTTACTTTTTTCAATTTTACACCCGTGGGATATATATTCTACCCACACACATTTGGAACTCTCCTGGGGTACCCTCACACATATTATTCCCTCATTTAGTGGATATTTTCACAAAAAAAGTGAAATTTTCAAAAATTCAGAAAATTGCCTGAAAACGACGAAATATCACGGACTCATTGGGCAAATCGCTCTGGAACTGAAATCGGAACGCTCACTGACATTTGCCCTATCTGAAAGTCTGATAAATGCCGGAAAAATGACTAAGTCCAAAAAAAATATTTTTTTTACTTTTTTCAATTTTACCCCCGTGGGATATATATTCTACCCACACACATTTGGAACTCTCGTGGGGTACCCTCACACATATTATTCCCTCATTTAGTGGATATTTTTACAAAAAAGTGAAATTTTCAAAAATTCAGAAAATTGCCTGAAATCGACGAAATATCAAGGACTCATCCGGCGAATCGCTCTGGATCTGAAATCAGAACGCTTACTGACATTTCTGCTAACTGAAAGTCTGATAAACGCCGGAAAAATGACTAAATCCAAAAAAAAAATTTTTTAAACTTTTTTCAATTTCACCCCCGTGGGATATATATTCTACCCACACACATTTGGAACTCTCCTGGGGTACCCTCACACATATTATTCCCTCATTTAGTGGATATTTTCACAAAAAAGTGAAATTTTCAAAAATTCAGAAAATTGCCTGAAATCGACAAAATATCAAGGACTCATTGTGCGAATCGCTCTGGAACTATAATCGGAATGCTCACTGACATTTCCCCTATCTGAAAGTCTGATAAACACCGGAAAAATGACTAAATCCCCCCAAAAAAATGTTTTCAACTTTTTTCAATTTTACCCGCGTGGGATATATATTCTATCCACACACATTTGGAACTCTCCTGGGGTACCCTCACACATATTATTCCCTCATTTAGTGGATATTTTCACAAAAAAGTGAAATTTTCAAAAATCCAGAAAATTGGCTGAAAACGACTAAATATCAAGGACTCATAGGGCGAATCGCTCTGGAACTGAAATTGGAATGCTCACTGACATTTCCCATTTTGGAAAGTCTGATAAACGTCGGAAAAATGACAGTCTAAAAAAAAATGTTTTTCAACTTTTTTCAATTTTACCCCCATGGGATATATATTCTATCCACACACATTTGGAAATCTCCTGGGGTACCCTCACACATATTATTCCCTCATTTAGTGGATATTTTCACAAAAAAGTGAAATTTTCAAAAATCCAGAAAATTGGCTGAAAACGGCTAAATATCAAGGACTCATAGGGCGAATCGCTCTGGAACTGAAATTGGAATGCTCACTGACATTTCCCATTTTGGAAAGTCTGATAAACGTCGGAAAAATGACAGTCTAAAAAAAATTTTTTTTCAACTTTTTTCAATTTTACCCCCGTGGGATATATATTCTACCCACACACATTTGGAACTCTCCTGGGGTACCCTCACACATATTATTCCCTCATTTAGTGGATATTTTCACAAAAAAGTGAAATTTTCAAAAATTCAGAAAATTGCCTGAAATCGACAAAATATCAAGGACTCATCCGGCGAATCGCTCTGGATCTGAAATCGGAACGCTTACTGACATTTCCGCTAACTGAAAGTCTGATAAACGCCGGAAAAATGACTAAGTCCAAAAAAAATATTTTTTTTACTTTTTTCAATTTTACACCCGTGGGATATATATTCTACCCACACACATTTGGAACTCTCCTGGGGTACCCTCACACATATTATTCCCTCATTTAGTGGATATTTTCACAAAAAAAGTGAAATTTTCAAAAATTCAGAAAATTGCCTGAAAACGACGAAATATCACGGACTCATTGGGCAAATCGCTCTGGAACTGAAATCGGAACGCTCACTGACATTTGCCCTATCTGAAAGTCTGATAAATGCCGGAAAAATGACTAAGTCCAAAAAAAATATTTTTTTTACTTTTTTCAATTTTACCCCCGTGGGATATATATTCTACCCACACACATTTGGAACTCTCGTGGGGTACCCTCACACATATTATTCCCTCATTTAGTGGATATTTTCACAAAAAAGTGAAATTTTCAAAAATTCAGAAAATTGTCTGAAAACGACGAAATATCAAGGACTCATCCGGCGAATCGCTCTGGATCTGAAATCAGAACGCTTACTGACATTTCCGCTAATTGAAAGTCTGATAAACGCCAGAAAAATGACTAAGTCCAAAAAAAAAATTTTTTCAACTTTTTTCAATTTTACCCCGGTGGGATATATATTCTACCCACACACATTTGGAACTCTCCTGGGGTACCCTCACACATATTATTCCCTCATTTAGTGGATATTTTCACAAAAAAGTGAAATTTTCAAAAATTCAGAAAATTGCCTGAAATCGACAAAATATCAAGGACTCATCCGGCGAATCGCTCTGGATCTGAAATCGGAACGCTTACTGACATTTCCGCTAACTGAAAGTCTGATAAACGCCGGAAAAATGACTAAGTCCAAAAAAAATATTTTTTTTACTTTTTTCAATTTTACACCCGTGGGATATATATTCTACCCACACACATTTGGAACTCTCCTGGGGTACCCTCACACATATTATTCCCTCATTTAGTGGATATTTTCACAAAAAAAGTGAAATTTTCAAAAATTCAGAAAATTGCCTGAAAACGACGAAATATCACGGACTCATTGGGCAAATCGCTCTGGAACTGAAATCGGAACGCTCACTGACATTTGCCCTATCTGAAAGTCTGATAAACGCCGGAAAAATGACTAAGTCCAAAAAAAATATTTTTTTTACTTTTTTCAATTTTACCCCCGTGGGATATATATTCTACCCACACACATTTGGAACTCTCGTGGGGTACCCTCACACATATTATTCCCTCATTTAGTGGATATTTTAACAAAAAAGTGAAATTTTCAAAAATTCAGAAAATTGCCTGAAATCGACGAAATATCAAGGACTCATCCGGCGAATCGCTCTGGATCTGAAATCAGAACGCTTACTGACATTTCTGCTAACTGAAAGTCTGATAAACGCCGGAAAAATGACTAAATCCAAAAAAAAAATTTTTTAAACTTTTTTCAATTTTACCCCCGTGGGATATATATTCTACCCACACACATTTGGAACTCTCCTGGGGTACCCTCACACATATTATTCCCTCATTTAGTGGATATTTTCACAAAAAAGTGAAATTTTCAAAAATTCAGAAAATTGCCTGAAATCGACAAAATATCAAGGACTCATCCGGCGAATCGCTCTGGATCTGAAATCGGAACGCTTACTGACATTTCCGCTAACTGAAAGTCTGATAAACGCCGGAAAAATGACTAAGTCCAAAAAAAATATTTTTTTTACTTTTTTCAATTTTACACCCGTGGGATATATATTCTACCCACACACATTTGGAACTCTCCTGGGGTACCCTCACACATATTATTCCCTCATTTAGTGGATATTTTCACAAAAAAAGTGAAATTTTCAAAAATTCAGAAAATTGCCTGAAAACGACGAAATATCACGGACTCATTGGGCAAATCGCTCTGGAACTGAAATCGGAACGCTCACTGACATTTGCCCTATCTGAAAGTCTGATAAATGCCGGAAAAATGACTAAGTCCAAAAAAAATATTTTTTTTACTTTTTTCAATTTTACCCCCGTGGGATATATATTCTACCCACACACATTTGGAACTCTCGTGGGGTACCCTCACACATATTATTCCCTCATTTAGTGGATATTTTTACAAAAAAGTGAAATTTTCAAAAATTCAGAAAATTGCCTGAAATCGACGAAATATCAAGGACTCATCCGGCGAATCGCTCTGGATCTGAAATCAGAACGCTTACTGACATTTCTGCTAACTGAAAGTCTGATAAACGCCGGAAAAATGACTAAATCCAAAAAAAAAATTTTTTAAACTTTTTTCAATTTCACCCCCGTGGGATATGTATTCTACCCACACACATTTGGAACTCTCCTGGGGTACCCTCACACATATTATTCCCTCATTTAGTGGATATTTTCACAAAAAAGTGAAATTTTCAAAAATTCAGAAAATTGCCTGAAATCGACAAAATATCAAGGACTCATCCGGCGAATCGCTCTGGATCTGAAATCAGAACGCTTACTGACATTTCCGCTAACTGAAAGTCTGATGAACGCCGGAAAAATGACTAAGTCCAAAAAAAAAATTTTTTCAACTTTTTTCAGTTTTACCCCGGTGGGATATATATTCTACCCACACACATTTGGAACTCTCCTGGGGTACCCTCACACATATTATTCCCTCATTTAGTGGATATTTTCACAAAAAAGTGAAATTTTGAAAAATCCAGAAAATTGGCTGAAAACGACTGAAAATCAAGGACTCATTGTGCGAATCGCTCTGGAACTATAATCGGAATGCTCACTGACATTTCCCCTATCTGAAAGTCTGATAAACACCGGAAAAATGACTAAATCCCCCCAAAAAAATGTTTTCAACTTTTTTCAATTTTACCCGCGTGGGATATATATTCTATCCACACACATTTGGAACTCTCCTGGGGTACCCTCACACATATTATTCCCTCATTTAGTGGATATTTTCACAAAAAAGTGAAATTTTCAAAAATCCAGAAAATTGGCTGAAAACGACTAAATATCAAGGACTCATAGGGCGAATCGCTCTGGAACTGAAATTGGAATGCTCACTGACATTTCCCATTTTGGAAAGTCTGATAAACGTCGGAAAAATGACAGTCTAAAAAAAAATGTTTTTCAACTTTTTTCAATTTTACCCCCATGGGATATATATTCTATCCACACACATTTGGAAATCTCCTGGGGTACCCTCACACATATTATTCCCTCATTTAGTGGATATTTTCACAAAAAAGTGAAATTTTCAAAAATCCAGAAAATTGGCTGAAAACGGCTAAATATCAAGGACTCATAGGGCGAATCGCTCTGGAACTGAAATTGGAATGCTCACTGACATTTCCCATTTTGGAAAGTCTGATAAACGTCGGAAAAATGACAGTCTAAAAAAAATTTTTTTTCAACTTTTTTCAATTTTACCCCCGTGGGATATATATTCTACCCACACACATTTGAAACTCTCCTGGGGTACCCTCACACATATTATTCCCTCATTTAGTGGATATTTTCACAAAAAAAGTGAAATTTTCAAAAATTCACAAAATTGCCTGAAAACGACGAAATATCAAGGACTCATTGGGCGAATCACTCTGGAACTGAAATCGGAATGCTCACTGACATTTCCCCTATCTGAAAGTCTGATAAACGCCGGAAAAATGACTAAATCCAAAAAAAAAAAAATTTCAACTTTTTTCAATTTTACCCCCGTGGGAAATATATTCTACCCACACACATTTGGAACTCTCGTGGGGTACCCTCACACATATTATTCCCTCAGTTAGTGGATATTTTCACAAAAAAGTGAAATTTTCAAAAATTCAGAAAATTGCCTGAAATCGACGAAATATCAAGGACTCATCCGGCGAATCGCTATGGATCTGAAATCAGAACGCTTACTGACATTTCCGCTAACTGAAAGTCTGATAAACGCCGGAAAAATGACTAAATCCAAAAAAAAAATGTTTTCAACTTTTTTCAATTTTACCCCAGTTTGATATATATTCTAAACACACACATTTGGATCTCTCCTGGGGTACCCTCACACGTATTATTCTCTCATTTAGTGGATATTTTCACAAAAAAGTGAAATTTTCAAAAATCCAGAAAATTGGCTGAAAACGACTAAATATCAAGTACTGATTGGGCGAATCGCTCTGGAACTGAAATCGGAACGCTCACTGACATTTCCCCTATCTGAAAGTCTGATAAACGCTGGAAAAATCACTAAATCCAAAAAAAAAAATTTTTCAACTTTTTTCAATTTTACCCCGGTGGGATATATATTCTACCCACACACATTTGGAACTCTCCTGGGGTACCCTCTCACATATTATTCCCTCATTTAGTGGATATTTTCACAAAAAAGTGAAATTTTCAAAAATTCAGAAAATTGTCTGAAAACGACAAAATATCAAGGACTCATCCGGCGAATTGCTCTGGATCTGAAATTGGAACGCTTACTGACATTTCCGCTAACTGAAAGTCTGATAAACGCCGGAAAAATGACAGTCCAAAAAAAAATTTTTTTAAACTTTTTTCAATTTTACCCCCGTGTGATATATATTCTACCCAAACACATTTGGAACTCTTCTGGGGTACCCTCACACATATTATTCCCTCATTTAGTGGATATTTTCACAAAAAAAGTGACATTTTCAAAAATTCAGAAAATTGCCTGAAAACGACGAAATATCAAGGACTCATTGGGCGAATCGCTCTGGAACTGAAATCGGAACACTCACTGACATTTCCCCTATCTGAAAATCTGATAAACGCCGGAAAAATGTCTAAGTCCACAAAAAAAATGTTTTCAACTTTTTTCAATTTTACTCCCGTGGGATATATATTCTACCCACACACATTTGGAACTCTCCTGGGGTACCCTCACACATATTATTCCCTCATTTAGTGGATATTTAAAAAAAAAAGTGAAATTTTCAAAAATTCAGAAAATTGCCTGAAAACGACGAAATATCAAGGACTCATTGGGCGAATCGCTCTGGAACTGAAATCGGAACGCTCACTGACATTTCCCCTATCTGAAAGTCGGATAAACGCCGAAAAAATGACTTAAGTCCAAAAAAAAACTGTTTTCAACTTTATTCAATTTTAGCCCCGTGGGATATATATTCTACCCACACACATTTGGAAATCTCCTGGGGTACCCTCACACATATTATTGCCTCATTTAGTGGATATTTTCACAAAAAAGTGACATTTTCAAAAATTCAGAAAATTTCCTGAAAACGACGAAATATAAGGGACTCATCCGGCGAATTGCTCTGGATCTGAAATTGGAACGCTTACTTACATTTCCCCTATCTGAAAGTCTGATAAACGCCGGAAAAATGACTAAATCCAAAAAAAAAAATTTTTCAACATTTTTCAATTTTACCCCCGTGTGATATATATTCTACCCACACACATTTGGAACTCTCCTGGGGTACCCTCACACATATTATTCCCTCATTTAGTGGATATTTTCGCAAAAAAGTGACATTTTCAAAAATTCAGAAAATTTCCTGAAAACGACGAAATATCAGGGACTGATCCGCCGAATCGCTCTTGAACTGAAATCGGAACGCTCACTGACATTTCCCCTATCTGAAAGTCTGATAAACGCCGGAAAAATGACTAAGTCCAAAAAAAATTTTTTTCAACTTTTTTCAATTTTACCCCCGTGGGATATATATTCTACCCACACACATTTGGAACTCTCCTGGGGTACCCTCACACATATTATTCCCTCATTTAGTGGATATTTTCACAAAAAAGTGAAATTTTCAAAAATTCAGAAAATTGCCTGAAAACGGCGAAATATCAAGGACTCATTTGGCGAATCGCTCTGGAACTGAAATCGGAACGCTCACTGACATTTCCCCTATCTGAAAGTCGGATAAACGCCGAAAAAATGACTAAGTCCAAAAAAAACTGTTTTCAACTTTTTTCAATTTTACCCCCGTGGGATATATATTCTACCCACACACATTTGGAAATCTCCTGGGGTACCCTTACACATATTATTCCCTCATTTAGTGGATATTTTCACAAAAAAGTGAAATTTTCAAAAATCCAGAAAATTGGCTGAAAACGACTAAATATCAAGTACTCATTGGGCGAATCGCTCTGGAACTGAAATCGGAACGCTCACTGACATTTCCCCTATCTGAAAGTCTGATTAACGCCGGAAAAATGACTAAATCCCAAAAAAAAATGTTTTCAAATTTTTTCAATTTTACCCCCGTGGGATCTATATTCTACCCACACACATTTGGAACTCTCCTGGGGTACCCTCTCACATATAATTCCTTCATTTAGTGGATATTTTCACAAAAAAGTGAAATTTTCAAAAATTCAGAAAATTTTCTGAAAACGACGAAATATCAAGGACTCATTGGGCAAATCGCTTTGGAACTGAAATCGTAACGCTCACTGACATTTCCCCTATCTGAAAGTCTGATAAACGCCGGAAAAATGACTAAATCCCAAAAAAAATTTTTTTCAACTTTTTTCAATTTTACACCCGTGTGATATATATTCTACCCACACACATTTGGAACTCTCCTGGGGTACCCTCACACATATTATTCCCTCATTTAGTGGATATTTTCACAAAAAAAGTGACATTTTCAAAAATTCAGAAAATTTCCTGAAAATGACGAAATATCAGGGACTCATCCGCCGAATCGCTCTGGAGCTGAAATCGGAACGCTCACTGACATTTCCCCTATCTGAAAGTCTGATAATCGCCGGAAAAATGACTAAGTCCAAAAAAAAAATTTTTTCAACTTTTTTCAATTTTACACCTGTGGGATATATATTCTACCACACACATTTGGAACTCTCCTGGGTTACCCTCACACATATTATTCCCTCATTTAGTGGATATTTTCACAAAAAGTGACATTTTCAAAAATTCAGATAATTTCCTGAAAACGACGAAATATCAGGGACTGATCCGCCGAATCGCTCTTGAACTGAAATCGGAACGCTCACTGACATTTCCCCTATCTGAAAGTCTGATAATCGCCGGAAAAATGACTAAGTCCAAAAAAAAAATGTTTTCAACTTTTTTCAATTTTACTCCCGCGGGATATATATTCTACCCACACACATTTGGAACTCTCCTGGGGTACCCTCACACATATTATTCCCTCATTTAGTGGATATTTTCAAAAAAAAGTGAAATTTTCAAAAATTCAGAAAATTGCCTGAAAACGACGAAATATCAAGGACTCATTGGGCGAATCGCTCTGGAACTGAAATCGGAACGCTCACTGACATTTCCCCTATCTGAAAGTCTGATAAACGCCGGAAAAATGACTTAAGTCCAAAAAAAAAATTTTTCTCAACTTTTTTCAATTTTACCCCCGTGGGATATATATTCTACCCACACACATTTGGAACTCTCCTGGGGTACCCTCACACATATTATTCCCTCATTTAGTGGATATTTTCACAAAAAAGTGAAATTTTCAAAAATCCAGAAAATTGTCTGAAAACGACAAAATATAAGGGACTCATCCGGCGAATTGCTCTGGATCTGAAATTGGAACGCTTACTGACATTTCCCCTATCTGAAAGTCTGATAAACGCCGGAAAAATGACTAAATCAAAAAAAAAAATTTTTTCAACATTTTTCAATTTTACCCCCGTGTGATATATATTCTACCCACACACATTTGGAACTCTCCTGGGGTACCCTCACACATATTATTCCCTCATTTAGTGGATATTTTCGTAAAAAAGTGACATTTTCAAAAATTCAGAAAATTTCCTGAAAACGACGAAATATCAGGGACTGATCCGCCAAATCGCTCTTGAACTGAAATCGGAACGCTCACTGACATTTCCCCTATCTGAAAGTCGGATAAACGCCGAAAAAATGACAAGTTAAAAAAAAAACTGTTTTCAACTTTTTTCAATTTTACCCCCGTGGGATATATATTCTACCCACACACATTTGGAAATCTCCTGGGGTACCCTTACACATATTATTCCCTCATTTAGTGGATATTTTCACAAAAAAGTGAAATTTTTAAAAATCCAGAAAATTGGCTGAAAACGACTAAATATCAAGGAATCATTGGGCGAATCGCTCTGGAACTGAAATCGGAACGCTCACTGACATTTCCCCTATCTGAAAGTCTGATAAACGCCGGAAAAATGACAAAGTCCAAAAAAAATTTTTTTCAACTTTTTTCAATTTTACCCCCGTGGGATATATATTCTACCCACACACATTTGGAACTCTCCTGGGGTACCCTCACACATATTATTCCCTCATTTAGTGGATATTTTCACAAAAAAGTGAAATTTTCAAAAATTCAGAAAATTGCCTGAAAACGGCGAAATATCAAGGACTCATTTGGCGAATCGCTCTGGAACTGAAATCGGAACGCTCACTGACATTTCCCCTATCTGAAAGTCGGATAAACGCCGAAAAAATGACTTAAGTTAAAAAAAAAACTGTTTTCAACTTTTTTCAATTTTACCCCCGTGGGATATATATTCTACCCACACACATTTGGAACTCTCCTGGGGTACCCTCACACATATTATTCCCTCATTTAGTGGATATTTTCACAAAAAAGTGAAATTTTCAAAAATCCAGAAAATTGGCTGAAAACGACTAAATATCAAGTACTCATTGGGCGAATCGCTCTGGAACTGAAATCGGAACGCTCACTGACATTTCCCCTATCTGAAAGTCTGATTAACGCCGGAAAAATGACTAAATCCAAAAAAAAAATGTTTTCAAATTTTTTCAATTTTACCCCCGTGGGATCTATATTCTACCCACACACATTTGGAACTCTCCTGGGGTACCCTCTCACATATAATTCCTTCATTTAGTGGATATTTTCACAAAAAAGTGAAATTTTCAAAAATTCAGAAAATTTTCTGAAAGCGACGAAATATCAAGGATTCATTGGGCAAATCGCTTTGGAACTGAAATCGGAACGCTCACTGACATTTCCCCTATCTGAAAGTCTGATAAACGCCGGAAAAATGACTAAATCCCAAAAAAAATTTTTTTCAACTTTTTTCAATTTTACACCCGTGTGATATATATTCTACCCACACACATTTGGAACTCTCCTGGGGTACCCTCACACATATTATTCCCTCATTTAGTGGATATTTTCACAAAAAAGTGACATTTTCAAAAATTCAGAAAATTTCCTGAAAATGACGAAATATCAGGGACTCATCCGCCGAATCGCTCTGGAGCTGAAATCGGAACGCTCACTGACATTTCCCCTATCTGAAAGTCGGATAAACGCCGGAAAAATGACTAAGTCCAAAAAAAAAATTTTTTCAACTTTTTTCAATTTTACCCCCGTGTGATATATATTCTACCCACACACATTTGGAACTCTCCTGGGGTACCCTCACACATATTATTCCCTCATTTAGCGGATATTTTCACAAAAAAGTGACATTTTCAAAAATTCAGAAAATTGCCTGAAAACGGTGAAATATCAAGGACTCATTTGGCGAATCGCTCTGGAACTGAAATCGGAACGCTCACTGACATTTCCCCTATCAGAAAGTCGGATAAACGCCGAAAAAATGACTTAAGTCCAAAAAAAAACTGTTTTCAACTTTTTTCAATTTTACCCCCGTGGGATATATATTCTACCCACACACATTTGGAAATCTCCTGGGGAACCCTCACACATATTATTCCCTCATTTAGTGGATATTTTCACAAAAAAGTGAAATTTTCAAAAATTCAGAAAATTGCCTGAAAACGACGAAATATCAAGGACTCATTGCGCGAATTGCTCTGGAACTGAAAACGGAATGCTCACTGACATTTCCCCTATCTGAAAATCTGATAAACGCCAGAAAAATGTCTAAGTCCAAAAAAAAAATGTTTTCAACTTTTTTCAATTTTACTCCCGTGGGATATATATTCTACCCACACACATTTGGAACTCTCCTGGGGTACACTCACACATATTATTCCCTCATTTAGTGGATATTTTTTTAAAAAAGTGAAATTTTCAAAAATTCAGAAAATTGTCTGAAAACGACGAAATATCAAGGACTCATTGGGCGAATCGCTCTGGAACTGAAATCGGAACGCTCACTGACATTTCCCCTATCTGAAAGTCAGATAAACGCCGAAAAAATGACTTAAGTCCAAAAAAAAATTTTTTCTCAACTTTTTTCAATTTTACCCCCGTGGGATATATATTCTACCCACACACATTTGGAACTCTCCTGGGGTACCTCACACATATTATTCCCTCATTTAGTGGATATTTTCACAAAAAAGTGAAATTTTCAAAAATTCAGAAAATTGTCTGAAAACGACGAAATATCAAGGACTCATTGGGCGAATTGCTCTGGAACTGAAAATGGAATGCTCACTGACATTTCCCCTATCTGAAAGTCTGATAAACGCCGTAAAAATGAGTAAGTCCAAAAAAAAAATTTTTTCAACTTTTTTCAATTTTACCCCCGTGGGATATATATTCTACCAACACACATTTGGAACTCTCCTGGGGTACCCTCACACATATTATTCCCTCATTTAGTGGATATTTTCACAAAAAAGTGAAATTTTCAAAAATCCAGAAACTGGCTGAAAACTACTACATATCAAGGACTCATTGGGCGAATCGCTCTGGAACTGAAATCGGAACGCTCACTGACATTTCCCCTATCTGAAAGTCTGATTAACGCCGGAAAAATGACTAAATCCAAAAAAAAAATGTTTTCAAATTTTTTTCATTTTTACCCCCGTGGGATATATATTCTACCCACACACATTTGGAACTCTCCTGGGGTACCCTCTCACATATAATTCCCTCATTTAGTGGATATTTTCACAAAAAAGTGAAATTTTCAAAAATTCAGAAAATTTTCTGAAAACGACGAAATATCAAGGACTCTTTGGGCAAATCGTTTTGGAACTGAAATCGGAACGCTCACTGACATTTCCCCTATCTGAAAGTCTGATAAACGCCGGAAAAATGACTAAATCCAAAAAAAAAATTTTTTCAACTTTTTTCAATTTTACCCCCGTGTGATATATATTCTACCCACACACATTTGGAACTCTCCTGGGGTACCCTCACACATATTATTCCCTCATTTAGTGGATATTTTCACAAAAAAAGTGAAATTTTCAAAAATTCACAAAATTGCCTGAAAACGACGAAATATCAAGGACTCATCCGGCGAATCGCTCTGTATCTGAAATCAGAACGCTTACTGACATTTCCGCTAACTGAAAGTCAGATAAACGCCGGAAAAATGACCAAGTCCAAAAAAAATTTTTTTTCAACTTTTTTCAATTTTACCCCGGTGGGATATATATTCTACCCACACACATTTGGAACTCTCCGGGGGTACCCTCACACATATTATTCCCTCATTTAGTGGATATTTTCACAAAAAAGTGACATTTTCAAAAATTCTGAAAATTTCCTGAAAACGACGAAATATCAGGGACTGATCCGCCGAATCTCTCTTGAACTGAAATCGGAACGCTCACTGACATTTCCCCTATCTGAAAATCTGATAAACGCCGGAAAAATGTCTAAGTCCAAAAAAAAAATGTATTCAACTTTTTTCAATTTTACTCCCGTGGGATATATATTCTACCCACACACATTTGGAACTCTCCTGGGGTACCCTCACACATATTATTCCCTCATTTAGTGGATATTTTAAAAAAAAAGTGAAATTTTCAAAAATTCAGAAAATTGCCTGAAAACGACAAAATATCAAGGACTCATTGGGCGAATCGCTCTAGAACTGAAATCGGAACGCTCACTGACATTTCCCCTATCTGAAAGTCTGATAAACGCCGGAAAAATGACTAAGTCCAATAAAAAAATTTTTCAACTTTTTTCAATTTTACCCCCGTGGGATATATATTCTACCCAAATACATTTGGAACTCTCCTGGAGTACCCTCACACATATTATTCCCTCATTTAGTGGATATTTTCACAAAAAAGTGAAATTTTCAAAAATTCAGAAAATTGCCTGAAAACGGCGAAATATCAAGGACTCATTTGGCGAATCGCTCTGGAACTGAAATCGGAACGCTCACTGACATTTCCCCTTTCTGAAAGTCGGATAAAGGCCGAAAAAATGACTTAAGTCCAAAAAAAAACTGTTTTCACCTTTTTTCAATTTTACCCCCGTGGGATATATATTCTACCCACACACATTTGGAAATCTCCTGGGGTACCCTCACACATATTATTCCCTCATTTAGTGGATATTTTCACAAAAAAGTGAAATTTTCAAAAATCCAGAAAATTGGCTGAAAACTACTACATATCAAGGACTCATTGGGCGAATCGCTCTGGAACTGAAATCGGAATGCTCACTGACATTTCCCCTATCTGAAAGTCTGATAAACGCCAAAAAAATGACTTCAGTCCAAAAAAAAAAATGTTTTCAACTTTTTTCAATTTTACCCCCGTGGGATATATATTCTACCCACACACATTTGGAACTCTCCTGGGGTACCCTCACACATATTATTCCCTCATTTAGTGGATGTTTTCACAAAAAAGTGAAATTTTCAAAAATTCAGAAAATTGGCTGAAAACGACGAAATATCAAGGACTGATAGGGCGAATGGCTCTGGAACTAAAATCGGAACGCTCACTGACATTTCCCCTATCTGAAAGTCTGATAAACGCCGGAAAAATGACTAAGTCCAAAAAAAAATTTTTTCAACTTTTTTCAATTTTACCCCCGTGGGATATATATTCTACCCACACACATTTGGAACTCTCCTGGGGTACCCTCACACATATTATTTCGTCATTTAGTGGATATTTTCACAAAAAAGTGAAATTTTCAAAAATCCAGAAAATTGGCTGAAAACGACTAAATATCAAGGATTCATTGGGCGAATCGCTCTGGAACTGAAATCGGAACGCTCACTGACATTTCCCCTATCTGAAAGTCTGATAAACGCTGAAAAAATGACAAGTCCAAAAAAAAATGTTTTCAACTTTTTTCAATTTTACCCCCGTAAGATATATATTCTACCCACACACATTTGGAACTCTCCTGGGGTACCCTCACACACATTATTCCCTCATTTAGTGGTTATTTTCACAAAAAAGTGAAATTTTCAAAAATCCAGAAAATTTTCTGAAAACGACTAAATATCAAGGACTCATTGGGCGAATTGCTCTGGAACTGAAATCGGAATGCTCACTGACATTTCCCCCATCTGAAAGTCTGATAAACGCCGGAAAAATGACTAAGTCCAAAAAAAAATTTTTTCAACTTTTTTCAATTTTACCCCCGTGTGATATATATTCTACCCACACACATTTGGAACTCTCCTGGGGTACCCTCACACATATTATTCCCTCATTTAGCGGATATTTTCACAAAAAAGTGAAATTTTCAAAAATTCAGAAAATTGCCTGAAAACGGTGAAATATCAAGGACTCATTTGGCGAATCGCTCTGGAACTGAAATCGGAACGCTCACTGACATTTCCCCTATCAGAAAGTCTGATAAACGCCGAAAAAGTGACTTAAGTCCAAAAAAAAACAGTTTTCAACTTTTTTCAATTTTACCCCCGTGGGATATATATTCTACCAACACACATTTGGAACTCTCCTGGGGTACCCTCACACATATTATTCCCTCATTTAGTGGATATTTTCACAAAAAAGTGAAATTTTCAAAAATCCAGAAAATTGGCTGAAAACTACTACATATCAAGGACTCATTGGGCGAATCGCTCTGGAACTGAAATCGGAACGCTCACTGACATTTCCCCTATCTGAAAGTCTGATAAACGCTGAAAAAATGACAAGTCCAAAAAAAAATGTTTTCAACTTTTTTCAATTTTACCCCCGTAAGATATATATTCTACCCACACACATTTGGAACTCTCCTGGGGTACCCTCACACACATTATTCCCTCATTTAGTGGATATTTTCATAAAAAAAGTGAAATATTCAAAAATTCACAAAATTGCCTGAAAACGACGAAATATCAAGGACTCATTGGGTGAATCGCTTTGGAACTGAAATCGGAACGCTCAATGACATTTCCCCTATCTGAAAGTCTGATAAACGCCGGAAAAATGACTAAATCCCAAAAAAAAATTTTTTCAACTTTTTTCAATTTTACCCCCGTGGGATATATATTCTACCCACACACATTTGGAACTCTCGTGGGGTACCCTCACACATATTATTCCCTCATTTAGTGGATATTTTCACAAAAAAGTGAAATTTTCAAAAATTCAGAAAATTGCCTGAAATCGACGAAATATCAAGGACTCATCCGGTGAATCGCTCTGGATCTGAAATCAGAACGCTTACTGACATTTCTGCTAACTGAAAGTCTGATAAACGCCGGAAAAATGACTAAGTCCAAAAAAAAATTTTTTTCAACTTTTTTCAATTTTACCCCCGTGGGATATATATTCTACCCACACACATTTGGAACTCTCCTGGGGTACCCTCACACATATTATTCCCTCATTTAGTGGAAAATTTCACAAAAAAGTGAAATTTCCAAAAATCCAGAAAATTGGCTGAAAACGACTAAATATCAAGTACTCATTGGGCGAATCGCTCTGGAACTGAAATCGGAACGCTCACTGACATTTCCCCTATCTGAAAGTCTGATAAACGCCGGAAAAATGACTAAATCCCAAAAAAAAATTTTTTCAACCTTTTTCAATTATACCCCCATGGGATCTATATTCTACCCTCACACATTTGGAACTCTCCTGGGGTACCCTCACACATATTATTCCTTCATTTAGTGGATATTTTCACAAAAAAGTGAAATTTTCAAAAATTCAGAAAATTGCCTGAAATCTACGAAATATCAAGGACCCATCCGGCGAATCGCTCTGGAACTGAAATTGGAATGCTCACTGACATTTCCCATTTTGGAAAGTCTGATAAACGTCGGAAAAATGACAGTCCAAAAAAAAAATTTTTTCAACTTTTTTCAATTTTAAACCGGTGGGATATATATTCTACCCACACACATTTGGAACTCTCCTGGGGTACCCTCACACATATTATTCCCTCATTTAGTGGATATTTTCACAAAAAAGTGAAATTTTCAAAAATCCAGAAAATTGGCTGAAAACGACGAAATATCAAGGACCCATCCGGCAAATCGTTCTGGAACTGAAATCGGAACACTCACTGACATTTCCGCTATCTGAAAGTCTGATAAATGCCGAAAAAATGACTAAGTCCAAAAAAAAAATTTTTTCAACTTTTTTCAATTTTACCCCCGTGGGATATATATTCTACCCACACACATTTGGAACTCTCCTGGGGTACCCTCACACATATTATTCCCTCATTTAGTGGATATTTTCACAAAAAAGTGAAATTTTGAAAAATCCAGAAAATTGGCTGAAAACGACTGAACATCAAGGACTCATTGTGCGAATCGCTCTGGAACTATAATCGGAATGCTCATTGACATTTCCCCTATCTGAAAGTCTGATAAACGTCGGAAAAATGACTAAGTCGAAAAAAAAAATTTTGTCAACTTTTTTCAATTTTTCCCCCTTCGGATATATATTCTTCCCACACACATTTGGAACTCTCCTGGGGTACCCTCACATATATTATTCCCTCATTTAGTGGATATTTTCACAAAAAAGTGAAATTTTCAAAAATTCAGAAAGTTGCCTGAAAACGACGAAATATCAACGACTCATCCGGCGAATCACTCTGGAACTGAAATCGGTATGCTCACTGACATTTCCCCTATCTGAAAGTCTCATATACGCCGGAAAAATGACTAAATCCCCCCCAAAAAATTTTTTCAACTTTTTTCAATTTTACCCCCGTGGGATATATATTCTACCCACACACATTTGGAACTCTCCTGGGGTACCCTCACACATATTATTCCCTCATTTAGTGGATATTTTCACAAAAAAGTGAAATTTTCAAAAATCCAGAAAATTGGCTGAAAACGACTAAATATCAAGTACTCATTGGGCGAATCGCTCTGGAACTGAAATCGGAACGCTCACTGACATTTCCCCTATCTGAAAGTCTGATAAACGCTGGAAAAATGACTAAATCCCCAAAAAAAAATATTTCAACTTTTTTCAATTTGACCCCCGTGGGATCTATATTCTACCCACACACATTTGGAACTCTCCTGGGGTACCCTCACACATATTATTCCCTCATTTAGTGGATATTTTCACAAAAAAGTGAAATTTTCAAGAATTCAGAAAATTGTCTGAAAACGACGAAATATCAAGGACTCATCCAGCGAATCGCTCTGGATCTGAAATCAGAACGCTTACTGACATTTCCGCTAATTGAAAGTCTGATAAACGCCAGAAAAATGACTAAGTCCAAAAAAAAAATTTTTTCAACTTTTTTCAATTTTACCCCGGTGGGATATATATTCTACCCACACACATTTGGAACTCTCCTGGGGTACCCTCACACATATTATTCCCTCATTTAGTGGATATTTTCACAAAAAAGTGAAATTTTCAAAAATTCAGAAAATTGCCTGAAATCGACAAAATATCAAGGACTCATCCGGCGAATCGCTCTGGATCTGAAATCGGAACGCTTACTGACATTTCCGCTAACTGAAAGTCTGATAAACGCCGGAAAAATGACTAAGTCCAAAAAAAATATTTTTTTTACTTTTTTCAATTTTACACCCGTGGGATATATATTCTACCCACACACATTTGGAACTCTCCTGGGGTACCCTCACACATATTATTCCCTCATTTAGTGGATATTTTCACAAAAAAAGTGAAATTTTCAAAAATTCAGAAAATTGCCTGAAAACGACGAAATATCACGGACTCATTGGGCAAATCGCTCTGGAACTGAAATCGGAACGCTCACTGACATTTGCCCTATCTGAAAGTCTGATAAACGCCGGAAAAATGACTAAGTCCAAAAAAAATATTTTTTTTACTTTTTTCAATTTTACCCCCGTGGGATATATATTCTACCCACACACATTTGGAACTCTCGTGGGGTACCCTCACACATATTATTCCCTCATTTAGTGGATATTTTTACAAAAAAGTGAAATTTTCAAAAATTCAGAAAATTGCCTGAAATCGACGAAATATCAAGGACTCATCCGGCGAATCGCTCTGGATCTGAAATCAGAACGCTTACTGACATTTCTGCTAACTGAAAGTCTGATAAACGCCGGAAAAATGACTAAATCCAAAAAAAAAATTTTTTAAACTTTTTTCAATTTTACCCCCGTGGGATATATATTCTACCCACACACATTTGGAACTCTCCTGGGGTACCCTCACACATATTATTCCCTCATTTAGTGGATATTTTCACAAAAAAGTGAAATTTTCAAAAATTCAGAAAATTGCCTGAAATCGACAAAATATCAAGGACTCATCCGGCGAATCGCTCTGGATCTGAAATCGGAACGCTTACTGACATTTCCGCTAACTGAAAGTCTGATAAACGCCGGAAAAATGACTAAGTCCAAAAAAAATATTTTTTTTACTTTTTTCAATTTTACACCCGTGGGATATATATTCTACCCACACACATTTGGAACTCTCCTGGGGTACCCTCACACATATTATTCCCTCATTTAGTGGATATTTTCACAAAAAAAGTGAAATTTTCAAAAATTCAGAAAATTGCCTGAAAACGACGAAATATCACGGACTCATTGGGCAAATCGCTCTGGAACTGAAATCGGAACGCTCACTGACATTTGCCCTATCTGAAAGTCTGATAAACGCCGGAAAAATGACTAAGTCCAAAAAAAATATTTTTTTTACTTTTTTCAATTTTACCCCCGTGGGATATATATTCTACCCACACACATTTGGAACTCTCGTGGGGTACCCTCACACATATTATTCCCTCATTTAGTGGATATTTTTACAAAAAAGTGAAATTTTCAAAAATTCAGAAAATTGCCTGAAATCGACGAAATATCAAGGACTCATCCGGCGAATCGCTCTGGATCTGAAATCAGAACGCTTACTGACATTTCTGCTAACTGAAAGTCTGATAAACGCCGGAAAAATGACTAAATCCAAAAAAAAAATTTTTTAAACTTTTTTCAATTTTACCCCCGTGGGATATATATTCTACCCACACACATTTGGAACTCTCCTGGGGTACCCTCACACATATTATTCCCTCATTTAGTGGATATTTTCACAAAAAAGTGAAATTTTCAAAAATTCAGAAAATTGCCTGAAATCGACAAAATATCAAGGACTCATCCGGCGAATCGCTCTGGATCTGAAATCGGAACGCTTACTGACATTTCTGCTAACTGAAAGTCTGATAAACGCCGGAAAAATGACTAAGTCCAAAAAAAATATTTTTTTTACTTTTTTCAATTTTACACCCGTGGGATATATATTCTACCCACACACATTTGGAACTCTCCTGGGGTACCCTCACACATATTATTCCCTCATTTAGTGGATATTTTCACAAAAAAAGTGAAATTTTCAAAAATTCAGAAAATTGCCTGAAAACGACGAAATATCACGGACTCATTGGGCAAATCGCTCTGGAACTGAAATCGGAACGCTCACTGACATTTGCCCTATCTGAAAGTCTGATAAATGCCGGAAAAATGACTAAGTCCAAAAAAAATATTTTTTTTACTTTTTTCAATTTTACCCCCGTGGGATATATATTCTACCCACACACATTTGGAACTCTCGTGGGGTACCCTCACACATATTATTCCCTCATTTAGTGGATATTTTTACAAAAAAGTGAAATTTTCAAAAATTCAGAAAATTGCCTGAAATCGACGAAATATCAAGGACTCATCCGGCGAATCGCTCTGGATCTGAAATCAGAACGCTTACTGACATTTCTGCTAACTGAAAGTCTGATAAACGCCGGAAAAATGACTAAATCCAAAAAAAAAATTTTTTAAACTTTTTTCAATTTCACCCCCGTGGGATATATATTCTACCCACACACATTTGGAACTCTCCTGGGGTACCCTCACACATATTATTCCCTCATTTAGTGGATATTTTCACAAAAAAGTGAAATTTTCAAAAATTCAGAAAATTGCCTGAAATCGACAAAATATCAAGGACTCATTGTGCGAATCGCTCTGGAACTATAATCGGAATGCTCACTGACATTTCCCCTATCTGAAAGTCTGATAAACACCGGAAAAATGACTAAATCCCCCCAAAAAAATGTTTTCAACTTTTTTCAATTTTACCCGCGTGGGATATATATTCTATCCACACACATTTGGAACTCTCCTGGGGTACCCTCACACATATTATTCCCTCATTTAGTGGATATTTTCACAAAAAAGTGAAATTTTCAAAAATCCAGAAAATTGGCTGAAAACGACTAAATATCAAGGACTCATAGGGCGAATCGCTCTGGAACTGAAATTGGAATGCTCACTGACATTTCCCATTTTGGAAAGTCTGATAAACGTCGGAAAAATGACAGTCTAAAAAAAAATGTTTTTCAACTTTTTTCAATTTTACCCCCATGGGATATATATTCTATCCACACACATTTGGAAATCTCCTGGGGTACCCTCACACATATTATTCCCTCATTTAGTGGATATTTTCACAAAAAAGTGAAATTTTCAAAAATCCAGAAAATTGGCTGAAAACGGCTAAATATCAAGGACTCATAGGGCGAATCGCTCTGGAACTGAAATTGGAATGCTCACTGACATTTCCCATTTTGGAAAGTCTGATAAACGTCGGAAAAATGACAGTCTAAAAAAAATTTTTTTTCAACTTTTTTCAATTTTACCCCCGTGGGATATATATTCTACCCACACACATTTGGAACTCTCCTGGGGTACCCTCACACATATTATTCCCTCATTTAGTGGATATTTTCACAAAAAAGTGAAATTTTCAAAAATTCAGAAAATTGCCTGAAATCGACAAAATATCAAGGACTCATCCGGCGAATCGCTCTGGATCTGAAATCGGAACGCTTACTGACATTTCCGCTAACTGAAAGTCTGATAAACGCCGGAAAAATGACTAAGTCCAAAAAAAATATTTTTTTTACTTTTTTCAATTTTACACCCGTGGGATATATATTCTACCCACACACATTTGGAACTCTCCTGGGGTACCCTCACACATATTATTCCCTCATTTAGTGGATATTTTCACAAAAAAAGTGAAATTTTCAAAAATTCAGAAAATTGCCTGAAAACGACGAAATATCACGGACTCATTGGGCAAATCGCTCTGGAACTGAAATCGGAACGCTCACTGACATTTGCCCTATCTGAAAGTCTGATAAATGCCGGAAAAATGACTAAGTCCAAAAAAAATATTTTTTTTACTTTTTTCAATTTTACCCCCGTGGGATATATATTCTACCCACACACATTTGGAACTCTCGTGGGGTACCCTCACACATATTATTCCCTCATTTAGTGGATATTTTCACAAAAAAGTGAAATTTTCAAAAATTCAGAAAATTGTCTGAAAACGACGAAATATCAAGGACTCATCTGGCGAATCGCTCTGGATCTGAAATCAGAACGCTTACTGACATTTCCGCTAATTGAAAGTCTGATAAACGCCAGAAAAATGACTAAGTCCAAAAAAAAAATTTTTTCAACTTTTTTCAATTTTACCCCGGTGGGATATATATTCTACCCACACACATTTGGAACTCTCCTGGGGTACCCTCACACATATTATTCCCTCATTTAGTGGATATTTTCACAAAAAAGTGAAATTTTCAAAAATTCAGAAAATTGCCTGAAATCGACAAAATATCAAGGACTCATCCGGCGAATCGCTCTGGATCTGAAATCGGAACGCTTACTGACATTTCCGCTAACTGAAAGTCTGATAAACGCCGGAAAAATGACTAAGTCCAAAAAAAATATTTTTTTTACTTTTTTCAATTTTACACCCGTGGGATATATATTCTACCCACACACATTTGGAACTCTCCTGGGGTACCCTCACACATATTATTCCCTCATTTAGTGGATATTTTCACAAAAAAAGTGAAATTTTCAAAAATTCAGAAAATTGCCTGAAAACGACGAAATATCACGGACTCATTGGGCAAATCGCTCTGGAACTGAAATCGGAACGCTCACTGACATTTGCCCTATCTGAAAGTCTGATAAACGCCGGAAAAATGACTAAGTCCAAAAAAAATATTTTTTTTACTTTTTTCAATTTTACCCCCGTGGGATATATATTCTACCCACACACATTTGGAACTCTCGTGGGGTACCCTCACACATATTATTCCCTCATTTAGTGGATATTTTAACAAAAAAGTGAAATTTTCAAAAATTCAGAAAATTGCCTGAAATCGACGAAATATCAAGGACTCATCCGGCGAATCGCTCTGGATCTGAAATCAGAACGCTTACTGACATTTCTGCTAACTGAAAGTCTGATAAACGCCGGAAAAATGACTAAATCCAAAAAAAAAATTTTTTAAACTTTTTTCAATTTTACCCCCGTGGGATATATATTCTACCCACACACATTTGGAACTCTCCTGGGGTACCCTCACACATATTATTCCCTCATTTAGTGGATATTTTCACAAAAAAGTGAAATTTTCAAAAATTCAGAAAATTGCCTGAAATCGACAAAATATCAAGGACTCATCCGGCGAATCGCTCTGGATCTGAAATCGGAACGCTTACTGACATTTCCGCTAACTGAAAGTCTGATAAACGCCGGAAAAATGACTAAGTCCAAAAAAAATATTTTTTTTACTTTTTTCAATTTTACACCCGTGGGATATATATTCTACCCACACACATTTGGAACTCTCCTGGGGTACCCTCACACATATTATTCCCTCATTTAGTGGATATTTTCACAAAAAAAGTGAAATTTTCAAAAATTCAGAAAATTGCCTGAAAACGACGAAATATCACGGACTCATTGGGCAAATCGCTCTGGAACTGAAATCGGAACGCTCACTGACATTTGCCCTATCTGAAAGTCTGATAAATGCCGGAAAAATGACTAAGTCCAAAAAAAATATTTTTTTTACTTTTTTCAATTTTACCCCCGTGGGATATATATTCTACCCACACACATTTGGAACTCTCGTGGGGTACCCTCACACATATTATTCCCTCATTTAGTGGATATTTTTACAAAAAAGTGAAATTTTCAAAAATTCAGAAAATTGCCTGAAATCGACGAAATATCAAGGACTCATCCGGCGAATCGCTCTGGATCTGAAATCAGAACGCTTACTGACATTTCTGCTAACTGAAAGTCTGATAAACGCCGGAAAAATGACTAAATCCAAAAAAAAAATTTTTTAAACTTTTTTCAATTTCACCCCCGTGGGATATGTATTCTACCCACACACATTTGGAACTCTCCTGGGGTACCCTCACACATATTATTCCCTCATTTAGTGGATATTTTCACAAAAAAGTGAAATTTTCAAAAATTCAGAAAATTGCCTGAAATCGACAAAATATCAAGGACTCATCCGGCGAATCGCTCTGGATCTGAAATCAGAACGCTTACTGACATTTCCGCTAACTGAAAGTCTGATGAACGCCGGAAAAATGACTAAGTCCAAAAAAAAAATTTTTTCAACTTTTTTCAGTTTTACCCCGGTGGGATATATATTCTACCCACACACATTTGGAACTCTCCTGGGGTACCCTCACACATATTATTCCCTCATTTAGTGGATATTTTCACAAAAAAGTGAAATTTTGAAAAATCCAGAAAATTGGCTGAAAACGACTGAAAATCAAGGACTCATTGTGCGAATCGCTCTGGAACTATAATCGGAATGCTCACTGACATTTCCCCTATCTGAAAGTCTGATAAACACCGGAAAAATGACTAAATCCCCCCAAAAAAATGTTTTCAACTTTTTTCAATTTTACCCGCGTGGGATATATATTCTATCCACACACATTTGGAACTCTCCTGGGGTACCCTCACACATATTATTCCCTCATTTAGTGGATATTTTCACAAAAAAGTGAAATTTTCAAAAATCCAGAAAATTGGCTGAAAACGACTAAATATCAAGGACTCATAGGGCGAATCGCTCTGGAACTGAAATTGGAATGCTCACTGACATTTCCCATTTTGGAAAGTCTGATAAACGTCGGAAAAATGACAGTCTAAAAAAAAATGTTTTTCAACTTTTTTCAATTTTACCCCCATGGGATATATATTCTATCCACACACATTTGGAAATCTCCTGGGGTACCCTCACACATATTATTCCCTCATTTAGTGGATATTTTCACAAAAAAGTGAAATTTTCAAAAATCCAGAAAATTGGCTGAAAACGGCTAAATATCAAGGACTCATAGGGCGAATCGCTCTGGAACTGAAATTGGAATGCTCACTGACATTTCCCATTTTGGAAAGTCTGATAAACGTCGGAAAAATGACAGTCTAAAAAAAATTTTTTTTCAACTTTTTTCAATTTTACCCCCGTGGGATATATATTCTACCCACACACATTTGAAACTCTCCTGGGGTACCCTCACACATATTATTCCCTCATTTAGTGGATATTTTCACAAAAAAAGTGAAATTTTCAAAAATTCACAAAATTGCCTGAAAACGACGAAATATCAAGGACTCATTGGGCGAATCACTCTGGAACTGAAATCGGAATGCTCACTGACATTTCCCCTATCTGAAAGTCTGATAAACGCCGGAAAAATGACTAAATCCAAAAAAAAAAAAATTTCAACTTTTTTCAATTTTACCCCCGTGGGAAATATATTCTACCCACACACATTTGGAACTCTCGTGGGGTACCCTCACACATATTATTCCCTCAGTTAGTGGATATTTTCACAAAAAAGTGAAATTTTCAAAAATTCAGAAAATTGCCTGAAATCGACGAAATATCAAGGACTCATCCGGCGAATCGCTATGGATCTGAAATCAGAACGCTTACTGACATTTCCGCTAACTGAAAGTCTGATAAACGCCGGAAAAATGACTAAATCCAAAAAAAAAATGTTTTCAACTTTTTTCAATTTTACCCCAGTTTGATATATATTCTAAACACACACATTTGGATCTCTCCTGGGGTACCCTCACACGTATTATTCTCTCATTTAGTGGATATTTTCACAAAAAAGTGAAATTTTCAAAAATCCAGAAAATTGGCTGAAAACGACTAAATATCAAGTACTGATTGGGCGAATCGCTCTGGAACTGAAATCGGAACGCTCACTGACATTTCCCCTATCTGAAAGTCTGATAAACGCTGGAAAAATCACTAAATCCAAAAAAAAAAATTTTTCAACTTTTTTCAATTTTACCCCGGTGGGATATATATTCTACCCACACACATTTGGAACTCTCCTGGGGTACCCTCTCACATATTATTCCCTCATTTAGTGGATATTTTCACAAAAAAGTGAAATTTTCAAAAATTCAGAAAATTGTCTGAAAACGACAAAATATCAAGGACTCATCCGGCGAATTGCTCTGGATCTGAAATTGGAACGCTTACTGACATTTCCGCTAACTGAAAGTCTGATAAACGCCGGAAAAATGACAGTCCAAAAAAAAATTTTTTTAAACTTTTTTCAATTTTACCCCCGTGTGATATATATTCTACCCAAACACATTTGGAACTCTTCTGGGGTACCCTCACACATATTATTCCCTCATTTAGTGGATATTTTCACAAAAAAAGTGACATTTTCAAAAATTCAGAAAATTGCCTGAAAACGACGAAATATCAAGGACTCATTGGGCGAATCGCTCTGGAACTGAAATCGGAACACTCACTGACATTTCCCCTATCTGAAAATCTGATAAACGCCGGAAAAATGTCTAAGTCCACAAAAAAAATGTTTTCAACTTTTTTCAATTTTACTCCCGTGGGATATATATTCTACCCACACACATTTGGAACTCTCCTGGGGTACCCTCACACATATTATTCCCTCATTTAGTGGATATTTAAAAAAAAAAGTGAAATTTTCAAAAATTCAGAAAATTGCCTGAAAACGACGAAATATCAAGGACTCATTGGGCGAATCGCTCTGGAACTGAAATCGGAACGCTCACTGACATTTCCCCTATCTGAAAGTCGGATAAACGCCGAAAAAATGACTTAAGTCCAAAAAAAAACTGTTTTCAACTTTATTCAATTTTAGCCCCGTGGGATATATATTCTACCCACACACATTTGGAAATCTCCTGGGGTACCCTCACACATATTATTGCCTCATTTAGTGGATATTTTCACAAAAAAGTGACATTTTCAAAAATTCAGAAAATTTCCTGAAAACGACGAAATATAAGGGACTCATCCGGCGAATTGCTCTGGATCTGAAATTGGAACGCTTACTTACATTTCCCCTATCTGAAAGTCTGATAAACGCCGGAAAAATGACTAAATCCAAAAAAAAAAATTTTTCAACATTTTTCAATTTTACCCCCGTGTGATATATATTCTACCCACACACATTTGGAACTCTCCTGGGGTACCCTCACACATATTATTCCCTCATTTAGTGGATATTTTCGCAAAAAAGTGACATTTTCAAAAATTCAGAAAATTTCCTGAAAACGACGAAATATCAGGGACTGATCCGCCGAATCGCTCTTGAACTGAAATCGGAACGCTCACTGACATTTCCCCTATCTGAAAGTCTGATAAACGCCGGAAAAATGACTAAGTCCAAAAAAAATTTTTTTCAACTTTTTTCAATTTTACCCCCGTGGGATATATATTCTACCCACACACATTTGGAACTCTCCTGGGGTACCCTCACACATATTATTCCCTCATTTAGTGGATATTTTCACAAAAAAGTGAAATTTTCAAAAATTCAGAAAATTGCCTGAAAACGGCGAAATATCAAGGACTCATTTGGCGAATCGCTCTGGAACTGAAATCGGAACGCTCACTGACATTTCCCCTATCTGAAAGTCGGATAAACGCCGAAAAAATGACTAAGTCCAAAAAAAACTGTTTTCAACTTTTTTCAATTTTACCCCCGTGGGATATATATTCTACCCACACACATTTGGAAATCTCCTGGGGTACCCTTACACATATTATTCCCTCATTTAGTGGATATTTTCACAAAAAAGTGAAATTTTCAAAAATCCAGAAAATTGGCTGAAAACGACTAAATATCAAGTACTCATTGGGCGAATCGCTCTGGAACTGAAATCGGAACGCTCACTGACATTTCCCCTATCTGAAAGTCTGATTAACGCCGGAAAAATGACTAAATCCCAAAAAAAAATGTTTTCAAATTTTTTCAATTTTACCCCCGTGGGATCTATATTCTACCCACACACATTTGGAACTCTCCTGGGGTACCCTCTCACATATAATTCCTTCATTTAGTGGATATTTTCACAAAAAAGTGAAATTTTCAAAAATTCAGAAAATTTTCTGAAAACGACGAAATATCAAGGACTCATTGGGCAAATCGCTTTGGAACTGAAATCGTAACGCTCACTGACATTTCCCCTATCTGAAAGTCTGATAAACGCCGGAAAAATGACTAAATCCCAAAAAAAATTTTTTTCAACTTTTTTCAATTTTACACCCGTGTGATATATATTCTACCCACACACATTTGGAACTCTCCTGGGGTACCCTCACACATATTATTCCCTCATTTAGTGGATATTTTCACAAAAAAAGTGACATTTTCAAAAATTCAGAAAATTTCCTGAAAATGACGAAATATCAGGGACTCATCCGCCGAATCGCTCTGGAGCTGAAATCGGAACGCTCACTGACATTTCCCCTATCTGAAAGTCTGATAATCGCCGGAAAAATGACTAAGTCCAAAAAAAAAATTTTTTCAACTTTTTTCAATTTTACACCTGTGGGATATATATTCTACCACACACATTTGGAACTCTCCTGGGTTACCCTCACACATATTATTCCCTCATTTAGTGGATATTTTCACAAAAAGTGACATTTTCAAAAATCAGATAATTTCCTGAAAACGACGAATATCAGGGACTGATCCGCCGAATCGCTCTTGAACTGAAATCGGAACGCTCACTGACATTTCCCCTATCTGAAAGTCTGATAATCGCCGGAAAAATGACTAAGTCCAAAAAAAAAATGTTTTCAACTTTTTTCAATTTTACTCCCGCGGGATATATATTCTACCCACACACATTT
Source organism: Phyllobates terribilis (assembly GCF_046119375.1). Taxonomy (NCBI): domain Eukaryota; kingdom Metazoa; phylum Chordata; class Amphibia; order Anura; family Dendrobatidae; genus Phyllobates; species Phyllobates terribilis. The sequence continues at coordinate 8,954,087 of NW_027362781.1, read as the reverse complement.
GGAACTCTCCTGGGGTACCCTCACACATATTATTCCCTCATTTAGTGGATATTTTCAAAAAAAAGTGAAATTTTCAAAAATTCAGAAAATTGCCTGAAAACGACGAAATATCAAGGACTCATTGGGCGAATCGCTCTGGAACTGAAATCGGAACGCTCACTGACATTTCCCCTATCTGAAAGTCTGATAAACGCCGGAAAAATGACTTAAGTCCAAAAAAAAATTTTTCTCAACTTTTTTCAATTTTACCCCGTGGGATATATATTCTACCCACACACATTTGGAACTCTCCTGGGGTACCCTCACACATATTATTCCCTCATTTAGTGGATATTTTCACAAAAAGTGAAATTTTCAAAAATCCAGAAAATTGTCTGAAAACGACAAAATATAAGGGACTCATCCGGCGAATTGCTCTGGATCTGAAATTGGAACGCTTACTGACATTTCCCCTATCTGAAAGTCTGTTAAACGCGGAAAAATGACTAAATCAAAAAAAAAAATTTTTTCAACATTTTTCAATTTTACCCCCGTGTGATATATATTCTACCCACACACATTTGGAACTCTCCTGGGGTACCCTCACACATATTATATCCCTCATTTAGTGGATATTTTCGTAAAAAAGTGACATTTCAAAAATTCAGAAAATTTCCTGAAAACGACGAAATATCAGGGACTGATCCGCCAAATCGCTCTTGAACTGAAATCGGAACGCTCACTGACATTTCCCCTATCTGAAAGTCGGATAAACGCCGAAAAAATGACAAGTTAAAAAAAAAACTGTTTTCAACTTTTTTCAATTTTACCCCGTGGGATATATATTCTACCCACACACATTTGGAAATCTCCTGGTGGTACCCTTACACATATTATTCCCTCATTTAGTGGATATTTTCACAAAAAAGTGAAATTTTTAAAATCCAGAAAATTGAAAATTGGCTGAAAACGACTAAATATCAAGGAATCATTGGGCGAATCGCTCTGGAACTGAAATCGGAACGCTCACTGACATTTCCCCTATCTGAAAGTCTGATAAACGCCGGAAAAATGACAAAGTCCAAAAAAAATTTTTTTCAACTTTTTTCAATTTTACCCCCGTGGGATATATATTCTACCCACACACATTTGGAACTCTCCTGGGGTACCCTCACACATATTATTCCCTCATTTAGTGGATATTTTCACAAAAAAGTGAAATTTTCAAAAATTCAGAAAATTGCCTGAAAACGGCGAAATATCAAGGACTCATTTGGCGAATCGCTCTGGAACTGAAATCGGAACGCTCACTGACATTTCCCCTATCTGAAAGTCGGATAAACGCCGAAAAAATGACTTAAGTTAAAAAAAAAACTGTTTTCAACTTTTTTCAATTTTACCCCCGTGGGATATATATTCTACCCACACACATTTGGAACTCTCCTGGGGTACCCTCACACATATTATTCCCTCATTTAGTGGATATTTTCACAAAAAAGTGAAATTTTCAAAAATCCAGAAAATTGGCTGAAAACGACTAAATATCAAGTACTCATTGGGCGAATCGCTCTGGAACTGAAATCGGAACGCTCACTGACATTTCCCCTATCTGAAAGTCTGATTAACGCCGGAAAAATGACTAAATCCAAAAAAAAAATGTTTTCAAATTTTTTCAATTTTACCCCCGTGGGATCTATATTCTACCCACACACATTTGGAACTCTCCTGGGGTACCCTCTCACATATAATTCCTTCATTTAGTGGATATTTTCACAAAAAAGTGAAATTTTCAAAAATTCAGAAAATTTTCTGAAAACGACGAAATATCAAGGATTCATTGGGCAAATCGCTTTGGAACTGAAATCGGAACGCTCACTGACATTTCCCCTATCTGAAAGTCTGATAAACGCCGGAAAAATGACTAAATCCCAAAAAAAATTTTTTTCAACTTTTTTCAATTTTACACCCGTGTGATATATATTCTACCCACACACATTTGGAACTCTCCTGGGGTACCCTCACACATATTATTCCCTCATTTAGTGGATATTTTCACAAAAAAGTGACATTTTCAAAAATTCAGAAAATTTCCTGAAAATGACGAAATATCAGGGACTCATCCGCCGAATCGCTCTGGAGCTGAAATCGGAACGCTCACTGACATTTCCCCTATCTGAAAGTCGGATAAACGCCGGAAAAATGACTAAGTCCAAAAAAAAAATTTTTTCAACTTTTTTCAATTTTACCCCCGTGTGATATATATTCTACCCACACACATTTGGAACTCTCCTGGGGTACCCTCACACATATTATTCCCTCATTTAGCGGATATTTTCACAAAAAAGTGACATTTTCAAAAATTCAGAAAATTGCCTGAAAACGGTGAAATATCAAGGACTCATTTGGCGAATCGCTCTGGAACTGAAATCGGAACGCTCACTGACATTTCCCCTATCAGAAAGTCGGATAAACGCCGAAAAAATGACTTAAGTCCAAAAAAAAACTGTTTTCAACTTTTTTCAATTTTACCCCCGTGGGATATATATTCTACCCACACACATTTGGAAATCTCCTGGGGAACCCTCACACATATTATTCCCTCATTTAGTGGATATTTTCACAAAAAAGTGAAATTTTCAAAAATTCAGAAAATTGCCTGAAAACGACGAAATATCAAGGACTCATTGCGCGAATTGCTCTGGAACTGAAAACGGAATGCTCACTGACATTTCCCCTATCTGAAAATCTGATAAACGCCAGAAAAATGTCTAAGTCCAAAAAAAAAATGTTTTCAACTTTTTTCAATTTTACTCCCGTGGGATATATATTCTACCCACACACATTTGGAACTCTCCTGGGGTACACTCACACATATTATTCCCTCATTTAGTGGATATTTTTTTAAAAAAGTGAAATTTTCAAAAATTCAGAAAATTGTCTGAAAACGACGAAATATCAAGGACTCATTGGGCGAATCGCTCTGGAACTGAAATCGGAACGCTCACTGACATTTCCCCTATCTGAAAGTCAGATAAACGCCGAAAAAATGACTTAAGTCCAAAAAAAAATTTTTTCTCAACTTTTTTCAATTTTACCCCCGTGGGATATATATTCTACCCACACACATTTGGAACTCTCCTGGGGTACCTCACACATATTATTCCCTCATTTAGTGGATATTTTCACAAAAAAGTGAAATTTTCAAAAATTCAGAAAATTGTCTGAAAACGACGAAATATCAAGGACTCATTGGGCGAATTGCTCTGGAACTGAAAATGGAATGCTCACTGACATTTCCCCTATCTGAAAGTCTGATAAACGCCGTAAAAATGAGTAAGTCCAAAAAAAAAATTTTTTCAACTTTTTTCAATTTTACCCCCGTGGGATATATATTCTACCAACACACATTTGGAACTCTCCTGGGGTACCCTCACACATATTATTCCCTCATTTAGTGGATATTTTCACAAAAAAGTGAAATTTTCAAAAATCCAGAAACTGGCTGAAAACTACTACATATCAAGGACTCATTGGGCGAATCGCTCTGGAACTGAAATCGGAACGCTCACTGACATTTCCCCTATCTGAAAGTCTGATTAACGCCGGAAAAATGACTAAATCCAAAAAAAAAATGTTTTCAAATTTTTTTCATTTTTACCCCCGTGGGATATATATTCTACCCACACACATTTGGAACTCTCCTGGGGTACCCTCTCACATATAATTCCCTCATTTAGTGGATATTTTCACAAAAAAGTGAAATTTTCAAAAATTCAGAAAATTTTCTGAAAACGACGAAATATCAAGGACTCTTTGGGCAAATCGCTTTGGAACTGAAATCGGAACGCTCACTGACATTTCCCCTATCTGAAAGTCTGATAAACGCCGGAAAAATGACTAAATCCAAAAAAAAAATTTTTTCAACTTTTTTCAATTTTACCCCCGTGTGATATATATTCTACCCACACACATTTGGAACTCTCCTGGGGTACCCTCACACATATTATTCCCTCATTTAGTGGATATTTTCACAAAAAAAGTGAAATTTTCAAAAATTCACAAAATTGCCTGAAAACGACGAAATATCAAGGACTCATCCGGCGAATCGCTCTGTATCTGAAATCAGAACGCTTACTGACATTTCCGCTAACTGAAAGTCAGATAAACGCCGGAAAAATGACCAAGTCCAAAAAAAATTTTTTTTCAACTTTTTTCAATTTTACCCCGGTGGGATATATATTCTACCCACACACATTTGGAACTCTCCGGGGGTACCCTCACACATATTATTCCCTCATTTAGTGGATATTTTCACAAAAAAGTGACATTTTCAAAAATTCTGAAAATTTCCTGAAAACGACGAAATATCAGGGACTGATCCGCCGAATCTCTCTTGAACTGAAATCGGAACGCTCACTGACATTTCCCCTATCTGAAAATCTGATAAACGCCGGAAAAATGTCTAAGTCCAAAAAAAAAATGTATTCAACTTTTTTCAATTTTACTCCCGTGGGATATATATTCTACCCACACACATTTGGAACTCTCCTGGGGTACCCTCACACATATTATTCCCTCATTTAGTGGATATTTTAAAAAAAAAGTGAAATTTTCAAAAATTCAGAAAATTGCCTGAAAACGACAAAATATCAAGGACTCATTGGGCGAATCGCTCTAGAACTGAAATCGGAACGCTCACTGACATTTCCCCTATCTGAAAGTCTGATAAACGCCGGAAAAATGACTAAGTCCAATAAAAAAATTTTTCAACTTTTTTCAATTTTACCCCCGTGGGATATATATTCTACCCAAATACATTTGGAACTCTCCTGGAGTACCCTCACACATATTATTCCCTCATTTAGTGGATATTTTCACAAAAAAGTGAAATTTTCAAAAATTCAGAAAATTGCCTGAAAACGGCGAAATATCAAGGACTCATTTGGCGAATCGCTCTGGAACTGAAATCGGAACGCTCACTGACATTTCCCCTTTCTGAAAGTCGGATAAAGGCCGAAAAAATGACTTAAGTCCAAAAAAAAACTGTTTTCACCTTTTTTCAATTTTACCCCCGTGGGATATATATTCTACCCACACACATTTGGAAATCTCCTGGGGTACCCTCACACATATTATTCCCTCATTTAGTGGATATTTTCACAAAAAAGTGAAATTTTCAAAAATCCAGAAAATTGGCTGAAAACTACTACATATCAAGGACTCATTGGGCGAATCGCTCTGGAACTGAAATCGGAATGCTCACTGACATTTCCCCTATCTGAAAGTCTGATAAACGCCAAAAAAATGACTTCAGTCCAAAAAAAAAAATGTTTTCAACTTTTTTCAATTTTACCCCCGTGGGATATATATTCTACCCACACACATTTGGAACTCTCCTGGGGTACCCTCACACATATTATTCCCTCATTTAGTGGATGTTTTCACAAAAAAGTGAAATTTTCAAAAATTCAGAAAATTGGCTGAAAATGACGAAATATCAAGGACTGATAGGGCGAATGGCTCTGGAACTAAAATCGGAACGCTCACTGACATTTCCCCTATCTGAAAGTCTGATAAACGCCGGAAAAATGACTAAGTCCAAAAAAAAATTTTTTCAACTTTTTTCAATTTTACCCCCGTGGGATATATATTCTACCCACACACATTTGGAACTCTCCTGGGGTACCCTCACACATATTATTTCGTCATTTAGTGGATATTTTCACAAAAAAGTGAAATTTTCAAAAATCCAGAAAATTGGCTGAAAACGACTAAATATCAAGGATTCATTGGGCGAATCGCTCTGGAACTGAAATCGGAACGCTCACTGACATTTCCCCTATCTGAAAGTCTGATAAACGCTGAAAAAATGACAAGTCCAAAAAAAAATGTTTTCAACTTTTTTCAATTTTACCCCCGTAAGATATATATTCTACCCACACACATTTGGAACTCTCCTGGGGTACCCTCACACACATTATTCCCTCATTTAGTGGTTATTTTCACAAAAAAGTGAAATTTTCAAAAATCCAGAAAATTTTCTGAAAACGACTAAATATCAAGGACTCATTGGGCGAATTGCTCTGGAACTGAAATCGGAATGCTCACTGACATTTCCCCCATCTGAAAGTCTGATAAACGCCGGAAAAATGACTAAGTCCAAAAAAAAATTTTTTCAACTTTTTTCAATTTTACCCCCGTGTGATATATATTCTACCCACACACATTTGGAACTCTCCTGGGGTACCCTCACACATATTATTCCCTCATTTAGCGGATATTTTCACAAAAAAGTGAAATTTTCAAAAATTCAGAAAATTGCCTGAAAACGGTGAAATATCAAGGACTCATTTGGCGAATCGCTCTGGAACTGAAATCGGAACGCTCACTGACATTTCCCCTATCAGAAAGTCTGATAAACGCCGAAAAAGTGACTTAAGTCCAAAAAAAAACAGTTTTCAACTTTTTTCAATTTTACCCCCGTGGGATATATATTCTACCAACACACATTTGGAACTCTCCTGGGGTACCCTCACACATATTATTCCCTCATTTAGTGGATATTTTCACAAAAAAGTGAAATTTTCAAAAATCCAGAAAATTGGCTGAAAACTACTACATATCAAGGACTCATTGGGCGAATCGCTCTGGAACTGAAATCGGAACGCTCACTGACATTTCCCCTATCTGAAAGTCTGATAAACGCTGAAAAAATGACAAGTCCAAAAAAAAATGTTTTCAACTTTTTTCAATTTTACCCCCGTAAGATATATATTCTACCCACACACATTTGGAACTCTCCTGGGGTACCCTCACACACATTATTCCCTCATTTAGTGGTTATTTTCACAAAAAAGTGAAATTTTCAAAAATCCAGAAAATTTTCTGAAAACGACTAAATATCAAGGACTCATTGGGCGAATTGCTCTGGAACTGAAATCGGAATGCTCACTGACATTTCCCCCATCTGAAAGTCTGATAAACGCCGGAAAAATGACTAAGTCCAAAAAAAAATTTTTTCAACTTTTTTCAATTTTACCCCCGTGTGATATATATTCTACCCACACACATTTGGAACTCTCCTGGGGTACCCTCACACATATTATTCCCTCATTTAGCGGATATTTTCACAAAAAAGTGAAATTTTCAAAAATTCAGAAAATTGCCTGAAAACGGTGAAATATCAAGGACTCATTTGGCGAATCGCTCTGGAACTGAAATCGGAACGCTCACTGACATTTCCCCTATCAGAAAGTCTGATAAACGCCGAAAAAGTGACTTAAGTCCAAAAAAAAACAGTTTTCAACTTTTTTCAATTTTACCCCCGTGGGATATATATTCTACCAACACACATTTGGAACTCTCCTGGGGTACCCTCACACATATTATTCCCTCATTTAGTGGATATTTTCACAAAAAAGTGAAATTTTCAAAAATCCAGAAAATTGGCTGAAAACTACTACATATCAAGGACTCATTGGGCGAATCGCTCTGGAACTGAAATCGGAACGCTCACTGACATTTCCCCTATCTGAAAGTCTGATTAACGCCGGAAAAATGACTAAATCCAAAAAAAAAATGTTTTCAAATTTTTTTCATTTTTACCCCCGTGGGATCTATATTCTACCCACACACATTTGGAACTCTCCTGGGGTACCCTCTCACATATAATTCCCTCATTTAGTGGATATTTTCACAAAAAAGTGAAATTTTCAAAAATTCAGAAAATTTTCTGAAAACGACGAAATATCAAGGACTCATTGGGCAAATCGCTTTGGAACTGAAATCGGAACGCTCACTGACATTTCCCCTATCTGAAAGTCTGATAAACGCCGGAAAAATGACTAAATCCCAAAAAAAAATTTTTTCAACTTTTTTCAATTTTACTCCCGTGGGATATATATTCTACCAACACACATTTGGAACTCTCCTGGGGTACCCTCACACATATTATTCCCTCATTTAGTGGATATTTTCACAAAAAAGTGAAATTTTCAAAAATCCAGAAAATTGGCTGAAAACGACTAAATATCAAGGACTCATTGGGCGAATCGCTCTGGAACTGAAATCGGAACACTCACTGACATTTGCCCTATCTGAAAGTCTGATAAACGCCGGAAAAATGACTAAGTCCAAAAAAAATTTTTTTCAACTTTTTTCAATTTTACCCCCGTGGGATATATATTCTACCCACACACATTTGGAACTCTCCTGGGGTACCCTCACACATATTATTCCCTCATTTAGTGGATATTTTCACAAAAAAGTGAAATTTTCAAAAATTCAGAAAATTGACTGAAAACGACGAAATATCAAGGACTCATTGGGCGAATTGCTCTGGAACTGAAAACGGAATGCTCACTGACATTTCCCCTATCTGAAAGTCTGATAAACGCCGTAAAAATGACTAAGTCCAAAAAAAAAATTTTTTCAACTTTTTTCAATTTTACCCCCGTGGGATATATATTCTACCAACACACATTTGGAACTCTCCTGGGGTACCCTCACACATATTATTCCCTCATTTAGTGGATATTTTCACAAAAAAGTGAAATTTTCAAAAATCCAGAAAATTGGCTGAAAACTACTACATATCAAGGACTCATTGGGCGAATCGCTCTGGAACTGAAATCGGAATGCTCACTGACATTTCCCCTATCTGAAAGTCTGATAAACGCCAAAAAAATGACTTCAGTCCAAAAAAAAAAATGTTTTCAACTTTTTTCAATTTTACCCCCGTGGGATATATATTCTACCCACACACATTTGGAACTCTCCTGGGGTACCCTCACACATATTATTTCCTCATTTAGTGGATATTTTCACAAAAAAGTGAAATTTTCAAAAATCCAGAAAATTTTCTGAAAACGACTAAATATCAAGGATTCATTGGGCGAATCGCTCTGGAACTGAAATCGGAACGCTCACTGACATTTCCCCTATCTGAAAGTCTGATAAACGCTGAAAAAATGACAAGTCCAAAAAAAAATGTTTTCAACTTTTTTCAATTTTACCCCCGTAAGATATATATTCTACCCACACACATTTGGAACTCTCCTGGGGTACCCTCACACACATTATTCCCTCATTTAGTGGTTATTTTCACAAAAAAGTGAAATTTTCAAAAATCCAGAAAATTTTCTGAAAACGACTAAATATCAAGGACTCATTGGGCGAATTGCTCTGGAACTGAAATCGGAATGCTCACTGACATTTCCCCCATTTGAAAGTCTGATAAACGCCGGAAAAATGACTAAGTCCAAAAAAATTTTTTTTTAACTTTTTTCAATTTTACCCCCGTGGGATATATATTCTACCCACACACATTTGGAACTCTCCTGGGGTACCCTCACACATATTATTCCCTCATTTAGTGGATATTTTCACAAAAAAGTGAAATTTTCAAAAATTCAGAAAATTGACTGAAAACGACGAAATATCAAGGACTCATTGGGCGAATTGCTCTGGAACTGAAAACGGAATGCTCACTGACATTTCCCCTATCTGAAAGTCTGATAAACGCCGTAAAAATGACTAAGTCCAAAAAAAAAATTTTTTCAACTTTTTTCAATTTTACCCCCGTGGGATATATATTCTACCAACACACATTTGGAACTCTCCTGGGGTACCCTCACACATATTATTCCCTCATTTAGTGGATATTTTCACAAAAAAGTGAAATTTTCAAAAATCCAGAAAATTGGCTGAAAGCTACTACATATCAAGGACTCATTGGGCGAATCGCTCTGGAACTGAAATCGGAACGCTCACTGACATTTCCCCTATCTGAAAGTCTGATTAACTCCGGAAAAATGACTAAATCCAAAAAAAAAATGTTTTCAAATTTTTTTCATTTTTACCCCCGTGGGATCTATATTCTACCCACACACATTTGGAACTCTCCTGGGGTACCCTCTCACATATAATTCCCTCATTTAGTGGATATTTTCACAAAAAAGTGAAATTTTCAAAAATTCAGAAAATTTTCTGAAAACGACGAAATATCAAGGACTCATTGGGCAAATCGCTTTGGAACTGAAATCGGAACGCTCACTGACATTTCCCCTATCTGAAAGTCTGATAAACGCCGGAAAAATGACTAAATCCAAAAAAATAATTTTTTCAACTTTTTTCAATTTTACCCCCGTGTGATATATATTCTACCCACACACATTTGGAACTCTCCTGGGGTACCCTCACACATATTATTCCCTCATTTAGTGGATATTTTCACAAAAAAAGTGAAATTTTCAAAAATTCACAAAATTGCCTGAAAACGACGAAATATCAAGGACTCATCCGGCGAATCGCTCTGTATCTGAAATCAGAACGCTTACTGACATTTCCGCTAACTGAAAGTCAGATAAACGCCGGAAAAATGACCAAGTCCAAAAAAAAATTTTTTTCAACTTTTTTCAATTTTACCCCGGTGGGATATATATTCTACCCACACACATTTGGAACTCTCCTGGGGTACCCTCACACATATTATTCCCTCATTTAGTGGATATTTTCACAAAAAAGTGACATTTTCAAAAATTCTGAAAATTTCCTGAAAACGACGAAATATCAGGGACTGATCCGCCGAATCGCTCTTGAACTGAAATCGGAACGCTCACTGACATTTCCCCTATCTGAAAATCTGATAAACGCCGGAAAAATGTCTAAGTCCAAAAAAAAAATGTATTCAACTTTTTTCAATTTTACTCCCGTGGGATATATATTCTACCCACACACATTTGGAACTCTCCTGGGGTACCCTCACACATATTATTCCCTCATTTAGTGGATATTTTAAAAAAAAAGTGAAATTTTCAAAAATTCAGAAAATTGCCTGAAAACGACGAAATATCAAGGACTCATTGGGCGAATCGCTCTAGAACTGAAATCGGAACGCTCACTGACATTTCCCCTATCTGAAAGTCTGATAAACGCCGGAAAAATGACTAAGTCCAATAAAAAAATTTTTCAACTTTTTTCAATTTTACCCCCGTGGGATATATATTCTACCCAAATACATTTGGAACTCTCCTGGAGTACCCTCACACATATTATTCCCTCATTTAGTGGATATTTTCACAAAAAAGTGAAATTTTCAAAAATTCAGAAAATTGCCTGAAAACGGCGAAATATCAAGGACTCATTTGGCGAATCGCTCTGGAACTGAAATCGGAACGCTCACTGACATTTCCCCTTTCTGAAAGTCGGATAAAGGCCGAAAAAATGACTTAAGTCCAAAAAAAAACTGTTTTCACCTTTTTTCAATTTTACCCCCGTGGGATATATATTCTACCCACACACATTTGGAAATCTCCTGGGGTACCCTCACACATATTATTCCCTCATTTAGTGGATATTTTCACAAAAAAGTGAAATTTTCAAAAATCCAGAAAATTGGCTGAAAACGACGAAATATCAAGGACTGATAGGGCGAATGGCTCTGGAACTAAAATCGGAACGCTCACTGACATTTCCCCTATCTGAAAGTCTGATAAACGCCGGAAAAATGACTAAGTCCAAAAAAAAATTTTTTCAACTTTTTTCAATTTTACCCCCGTGGGATATATATTCTACCCACACACATTTGGAACTCTCCTGGGGTACCCTCACACATATTATTTCGTCATTTAGTGGATATTTTCACAAAAAAGTGAAATTTTCAAAAATCCAGAAAATTGGCTGAAAACGACTAAATATCAAGGATTCATTGGGCGAATCGCTCTGGAACTGAAATCGGAACGCTCACTGACATTTCCCCTATCTGAAAGTCTGATAAACGCTGAAAAAATGACAAGTCCAAAAAAAAATGTTTTCAACTTTTTTCAATTTTACCCCCGTAAGATATATATTCTACCCACACACATTTGGAACTCTCCTGGGGTACCCTCACACACATTATTCCCTCATTTAGTGGTTATTTTCACAAGAAAGTGAAATTTTCAAAAATCCAGAAAATTTTCTGAAAACGACTAAATATCAAGGACTCATTGGGCGAATTGCTCTGGAACTGAAATCGGAATGCTCACTGACATTTCCCCCATCTGAAAGTCTGATAAACGCCGGAAAAATGACTAAGTCCAAAAAAAAATTTTTTCTACTTTTTTCAATTTTACCCCCGTGTGATATATATTCTACCCACACACATTTGGAACTCTCCTGGGGTACCCTCACACATATTATTCCCTCATTTAGCGGATATTTTCACAAAAAAGTGAAATTTTCAAAAATTCAGAAAATTGCCTGAAAACGGTGAAATATCAAGGACTCATTTGGCGAATCGCTCTGGAACTGAAATCGGAACGCTCACTGACATTTCCCCTATCAGAAAGTCTGATAAACGCCGAAAAAGTGACTTAAGTCCAAAAAAAAACAGTTTTCAACTTTTTTCAATTTTACCCCCGTGGGATATATATTCTACCAACACACATTTGGAACTCTCCCTCATTTAGTGGATATTTTCACAAAAAAGTGAAATTTTCAAAAATCCAGAAAATTGGCTGAAAACTACTACATATCAAGGACTCATTGGGCGAATCGCTCTGGAACTGAAATCGGAACGCTCACTGACATTTCCCCTATCTGAAAGTCTGATTAACGCCGGAAAAATGACTAAATCCAAAAAAAAAATGTTTTCAAATTTTTTTCATTTTTACCCCCGTGGGATCTATATTCTACCCACACACATTTGGAACTCTCCTGGGGTACCCTCTCACATATAATTCCCTCATTTAGTGGATATTTTCACAAAAAAGTGAAATTTTCAAAAATTCAGAAAATTTTCTGAAAACGACGAAATATCAAGGACTCATTGGGCAAATCGCTTTGGAACTGAAATCGGAACGCTCACTGACATTTCCCCTATCTGAAAGTCTGATAAACGCCGGAAAAATGACTAAATCCAAAAAAAAAATTTTTTCAACTTTTTTCAATTTTACTCCCGTGGGATATATATTCTACCAACACACATTTGGAACTCTCCTGGGGTACACTCACACATATTATTCCCTCATTTAGTGGATATTTTCACAAAAAAGTGAAATTTTCAAAAATCCAGAAAATTGGCTGAAAACGACTAAATATCAAGGACTCATTGGGCGAATCGCTCTGGAACTGAAATCGGAACACTCACTGACATTTGCCCTATCTGAAAGTCTGATAAACGCCGGAAAAATGACTAAGTCCAAAAAAAATTTTTTTCAACTTTTTTCAATTTTACCCCCGTGGGATATATATTCTACCCACACACATTTGGAACTCTCCTGGGGTACCCTCACACATATTATTCCCTCATTTAGTGGATATTTTCACAAAAAAGTGAAATTTTCAAAAATTCAGAAAATTAACTGAAAACGACGAAATATCAAGGACTCATTGGGCGAATTGCTCTGGAACTGAAAACGGAATGCTCACTGACATTTCCCCTATCTGAAAGTCTGATAAACGCCGTAAAAATGACTAAGTCCAAAAAAAAAATTTTTTCAACTTTTTTCAATTTTACCCCCGTGGGATATATATTCTACCAACACACATTTGGAACTCTCCTGGGGTACCCTCACACATATTATTCCCTCATTTAGTGGATATTTTCACAAAAAAGTGAAATTTTCAAAAATCCAGAAAATTGGCTGAAAACTACTACATATCAAGGACTCATTGGGCGAATCGCTCTGGAACTGAAATCGGAATGCTCACTGACATTTCCCCTATCTGAAAGTCTGATAAACGCCAAAAAAATGACTTCAGTCCAAAAAAAAAAATGTTTTCAACTTTTTTCAATTTTACCCCCGTGGGATATATATTCTACCCACACACATTTGGAACTCTCCTGGGGTACCCTCACACATATTATTTCCTCATTTAGTGGATATTTTCACAAAAAAGTGAAATTTTCAAAAATCCAGAAAATTTTCTGAAAACGACTAAATATCAAGGACTCATTGGGCGAATTGCTCTGGAACTGAAATCGGAATGCTCACTGACATTTCCCCCAATTGAAAGTCTGATAAACGCCGGAAAAATGACTAAGTCCAAAAAAAAATTTTTTCAACTTTTTTCAATTTTACCCCCGTGTGATATATATTCTACCCACACACATTTGGAACTCTCCTGGGGTACCCTCACACATATTATTCCCTCATTTAGCGGATATTTTCACAAAAAAGTGAAATTTTCAAAAATTCAGAAAATTGCCTGAAAACGGTGAAATATCAAGGACTCATTTTCGAATCGCTCTGGAACTGAAATCGGAACGCTCACTGACATTTCCCCTATCAGAAAGTCTGATAAATGCCGAAAAAATGACTTAAGTCCAAAAAAAAACAGTTTTCAACTTTTTTCAATTTTACCCCCGTGGGATATATATTCTACCAACACACATTTGGAACTCTCCTGGGGTACCCTCACACATATTATTCCCTCATTTAGTGGATATTTTCACAAAAAAGTGAAATTTTCAAAAATCCAGAAAATTGGCTGAAAACTACTACATATCAAGGACTCATTGGGAGAATCGCTCTGGAACTGAAATCGGAACGCTCACTGACATTTCCCCTATCTGAAAGTCTGATTAACGCCGGAAAAATGACTAAATCCAAAAAAAAAATGTTTTCAAATTTTTTTCATTTTTACCCCCGTGGGATCTATATTCTACCCACACACATTTGGAACTCTCCTGGGGTACCCTCTCACATATAATTCCCTCATTTAGTGGATATTTTCACAAAAAGTGAAATTTTCAAAAATTCAGAAAATTTTCTGAAAACGACGAAATATCAAGGACTCATTGGGCAAATCGCTTTGGAACTGAAATCGGAACGCTCACTGACATTTCCCCTATCTGAAAGTCTGATAAACGCCGGAAAAATGACTAAATCCAAAAAAAAAATTTTTTCAACTTTTTTCAATTTTACCCCCGTGGGATATATATTCTACCAACACACATTTGGAACTCTCCTGGGGTACCCTCACACATATTATTCCCTCATTTAGTGGATATTTTCACAAAAAAGTGACATTTTCAAAAATCCAGAAAATTGGCTGAAAACGACTAAATATCAAGGACTCATTGGGCGAATCGCTCTGGAACTGAAATCGGAACACTCACTGACATTTGCCCTATCTGAAAGTCTGATAAACGCCGGAAAAATGACTAAGTCCAAAAAAAATTTTTTTTAACTTTTTTCAATTTTACCCCCGTGGGATATATATTCTACCCACACACATTTGGAACTCTCCTGGGGTACCCTCACACATATTATTCCCTCATTTAGTGGATATTTTCACAAAAAAAGTGAAATTTTCAAAAATTCACAAAATTGCCTGAAAACGACGAAATATCAAGGACTCATCCGGCGAATCGCTCTGTATCTGAAATCAGAACGCTTACTGACATTTCCGCTAACTGAAAGTCAGATAAACGCCGGAAAAATGACCAAGTCCAAAAAAAAATTTTTTTCAACTTTTTTCAATTTTACCCCGGTGGGATATATATTCTACCCACACACATTTGGAACTCTCCTGGGGTACCCTCACACATATTATTCCCTCATTTAGTGGATATTTTCACAAAAAAGTGACATTTTCAAAAATTCTGAAAATTTCCTGAAAACGACGAAATATCAGGGACTGATCCGCCGAATCGCTCTTGAACTGAAATCGGAACGCTCACTGACATTTCCCCTATCTGAAAATCTGATAAACGCCGGAAAAATGTCTAAGTCCAAAAAAAAAATGTATTCAACTTTTTTCAATTTTACTCCCGTGGGATATATATTCTACTCACACACATTTGGAACTCTCCTGGGGTACCCTCACACATATTATTCCCTCATTTAGTGGATATTTTTAAAAAAAAGTGAAATTTTCAAAAATTCAGAAAATTGCCTGAAAACGACGAAATATCAAGGACTCATTGGGCGAATCGCTCTAGAACTGAAATCGGAACGCTCACTGACATTTCCCCTATCTGAAAGTCTGATAAACGCCGGAAAAATGACTAAGTCCAATAAAAAAAATTTTCAACTTTTTTCAATTTTACCCCCGTGGGATATATATTCTACCCAAATACATTTGGAACTCTCCTGGGGTACCCTCACACATATTATTCCCTCATTTAGTGGATATTTTCACAAAAAAGTGAAATTTTCAAAAATCCAGAAAATTGGCTGAAAACGACTAAATATCAAGGACTCATTGGGCGAATCGCTCTGGAACTGAAATCGGAACCCTCACTGACATTTGCCCTATCTGAAAGTCTGATAAACGCCGGAAAAATGACTAAGTCCAAAAAAAATTTTTTTCAACTTTTTTCAATTTTACCCCCGTGGGATATATATTCTACCCACACACATTTGGAACTCTCCTGGGGTACCCTCACACATATTATTCCCTCATTTAGTGGATATTTTCACAAAAAAGTGAAATTTTCAAAAATTCAGAAAATTGCCTGAAAACGACGAAATATCAAGGACTCATTGGGCGCATTGCTCTGGAACTGAAAACGGAATGCTCACTGACATTTCCCCTATCTGAAAGTCTGATAAACGCCGGAAAAATGACTAAGTCCAAAAAAAAATTTTTTTAAACTTTTTTCAATTTTACCCCCGTGGGATATATATTCTACCCACACACATTTGGATCTCTCCTGGGGTACCATCACACATATTATTCCCTCATTTAGTGAATCTTTTCACAAAAAAGTGAAATTTTCAAAAATCCAAAAAATTGGCTAAAAACGACTAAATATCAAGGACTCATTGGGCGAATTGCTCTGGAACTGAAATCGGAATGCTCACTGACATTTCCCCTACCTGAAAGTCTGATAAACGTCGGAAAAATGACTAAGTCGAAAAAAAAAATTTTGTCAACTTTTTTCAATTTTACCCCCGTGGGATATATATTCTACCCACACACATTTGGAACTCTCCTGTGGTACCCTCACACATATTATTCCCTCATTTAGTGGATATTTTCACAAAAAAGTGAAATTTTCAAAAATTCAGAAAGTTGCCTGAAAACGACGAAATATCAAGGACTCATCCGGCGAATCGCTCTGGAACTGAAATCGGAACGCTTGCTGACATTTCCCCTATCTGAAAGTCTGATAAACGCTGAAAAAATGACTTAAGTCCAAAAAAAAAAATTTTTCAACTTTTTTAAATTTTACCCCCGTGGGATATATATTCTACCCACACACATTTGGAACTCTCCTGGGGTACCCTCACACATTTTATTCCCTAATTTAGTGGATATTTTCACAAAAAGTGACATTTTCAAAAATTCTGAAAATTGCCTGAAAACGACGAAATATCAAGTACTCATTGGGCGAAACATTCTGGAACTGAAAGCGGAACGCTCACTGACATTTCCGCTATCTGAAAGTCTGATAAACGCCGGAAAAATGACTAAGTCCAAAAAAAAATGATTTCAACTTTTTTCAATTTTACCCCCGTGGGATATATATTCTACCCACACACATTTGGAACTCTCCTGGGGTACCCTCACACATATTATTCCCTCATTTAGTGGATATTTTCACAAAAAAGTGAAATGTTCAAAAATCCAGAAAATTGGCTGAAAACGACTAAATGTCAAGGACTCATTGGGCGAATCTCTCTGGAACTGAAATCGGAATGCTCACTGACATTTCCCCTATCTGAAAGTCTGATAAACGTCAGAAAAATGACTAAGTCGAAAAAAAAATTTTTGTCAACTTTTTTCAATTTTACCCCCGTCGGATATATATTCTACCCACACACATTTGAAACTCTCCTGGGGTACCCTCACACATATTATTCCCTCATTTAGTGGATATTTTCACAAAAAAGTGAAATTTTCAAAAATGCAAAAAATTGGCTGAAAATGACTAAATATCAAGGACTCATTGGGCGAATCGCTCTGGAACTGAAATCGTAACGCTCACTGACATTTCCCCTATCTGAAAGTCTGATAAACGCCGGAAAAATGACTAAGTCCAAAAAAAAATTTTTTTAAACTTTTTTCAATTTTACCCCCGTGGGATATATATTCTACCCACACACATTTGGATCTCTCCTGGGGTACCATCACACATATTATTCCCTCATTTAGTGAATCTTTTCACAAAAAAGTGAAATTTTCAAAAATCCAAAAAATTGGCTAAAAACGACTAAATATCAAGGACTCATTGGGCGAATTGCTCTGGAACTGAAATCGGAATGCTCACTGACATTTCCCCTACCTGAAAGTCTGATAAACGTCGGAAAAATGACTAAGTCGAAAAAAAAAATTTTGTCAACTTTTTTCAATTTTACCCCCGTGGGATATATATTCTACCCACACACATTTGGAACTCTCCTGTGGTACCCTCACACATATTATTCCCTCATTTAGTGGATATTTTCACAAAAAAGTGAAATTTTCAAAAATTCAGAAAGTTGCCTGAAAACGACGAAATATCAAGGACTCATCCGGCGAATCGCTCTGGAACTGAAATCGGAACGCTTGCTGACATTTCCCCTATCTGAAAGTCTGATAAACGCTGAAAAAATGACTTAAGTCCAAAAAAAAAAATTTTTCAACTTTTTTAAATTTTACCCCCGTGGGATATATATTCTACCCACACACATTTGGAACTCTCCTGGGGTACCCTCACACATTTTATTCCCTCATTTAGTGGATATTTTCACAAAAAGTGACATTTTCAAAAATTCTGAAAATTGCCTGAAAACGACGAAATATCAAGTACTCATTGGGCGAAACACTCTGGAACTGAAAGCGGAACGCTCACTGACATTTCCGCTATCTGAAAGTCTGATAAACGCCGGAAAAATGACTAAGTCCAAAAAAAAATGATTTCAACTTTTTTCAATTTTACCCCCGTGGGATATATATTCTACCCACACACATTTGGAACTCTCCTGGGGTACCCTCACACATATTATTCCCTCATTTAGTGGATATTTTCACAAAAAAGTGAAATTTTCAAAAATCCAGAAAGTTGGCTGAAAACTACTACATATCAAGGACTCATCCGTCGAATCGCTCTGGAACTGAAATCGGAACGCTCCCTGACATTTCCCCTATCTGAAAGTCTGATAAACGCCGGAAAAATGACTAAGTACAAAAAAAAAATGTTATTCAACTTTTTTCAATAACCCTGTGGGATATATATTCTACCCACACACATTTGGAACTCTCCTGGGGTACCCTCACACATATTATTCCCTCATTTAGTGGAAATTTTCACAAAAAAGTGAAATTTTCAAAAATTCAGAAAATTGGCTGAAAATGACGAAATATCAAGGACTCATTGGGCGAATCGCTCTGGAACTGAAATCGGAACGCTCACTGACATTTCCCCAATCTGAAAGTCTGATAAACGCCGAAAAAATGACTTCAGTACAAAAAAAAAAATTTTTCAACTTTTTTCAATTTTACCCCCGTGGAATATATATTCTACCCACACACATTTGGAACTCTCCTGGGGTACCCTCACACATATTATTCCCTCATTTAGTGGATATTTTCACAAAAAAGTGAAATTTTCAAAAATCCAGAAAATTGGCTGAAAACTACTACATATCAAGGACTCATTGGGCGAATCGCTCTGGAACTGAAATCGGAACACTCACTGACATTTCCCCTATCTGAAAGTCGGATAAACGCCGAAAAAATGACTTAAGTCCAAAAAAAAACTGTTTTCAACTTTTTTCAATTTTACCCCCGTGGGATATATTTTCTACCCACACACATTTGGAAATCTCCTGGGGTGCCCTCAAACATATTATTCCCTCATTTAGTGGATATTTTCACAAAAAAGTGAAATTTTCAAAAATCCAGAAAATTGGCTGAAAACGACTAAATATCAAGGACTCATAGAGCGAATCGCTCTGGAACTGAAATTGGAATGCTCACTGACATTTCCCATTTTGGAAAGTCTGATAAACGTCAGAAAAATGACAGTCCAAAAAAAAATTTTTTTCAACTTTTTTCAATTTTACCCCCGTGGGATATATATTCTACCCACACACATTTGAAACTCTCCTGGGGTACCCTCACACATATCATTCCCTCATTTAGTGGATATTTTCACAAAAAAGTGAAATTTTCAAAAATCCAGAAAATTGGCTGAAAACGGCTAAATATCAAGTACTGATTGGGTGAATCGCTCTGGAACTGAAATCGGAACGCTCAGTGACATTTCCCCTATCTGAAAGTCTGATAAACGCTGGAAAAATCACTAAATCCAAAAAAAACTGTTTTCAACTTTTTTCAATTTTACCCCCGTGGGATATAATTTCTACCCACACACATTTGGAAATCTCCTGGGGTACCCTCACACATATTATTCCCTCATTTAGTGGATATTTTCACAAAAAAGTGAAATTTTCAAAAATCCAGAAAATTGGCTGAAAACGACTAAATATCAAGGACTCATAGGCCGAATCGCTCTGGAACTGAAATTGGAATGCTCACTGACATTTCCCATTTTGGAAAGTCTGATAAATGTCGGAAAAATGACTAAGTCCAAAAAAAAATTTTTTTAAACTTTTTTCAATTTTTTCCCCGTGGGATATATATTCTACCCACACACATTTGGAACTCTCCTGGGGTACCCTCACACATATTATTCCCTCATTTATTGGATATTTTCACAAAAAAGTGAAATGTTCAAAAATCCAGAAAATTGGCTGAAAACGACTAAATATCAAGGACTCATTGGGCGAATCTCTCTGGAGCTGAAATCGGAATGCTCACTGACATTTCCCCTATCTGAAAGTCTGATAAACGTCAGAAAAATGACTAAGTCGAAAAAAAAATTTTTGTCAACTTTTTTCAATTTTACCCCCGTCGGATATATATTCTACCCACACACATTTGAAACTCTCCTGGGGTACCCTCACACATATAATTCCCTCATTTAGTGGATATTTTCACAAAAAAGTGAAATTTTCAAAAATCCAAAAAATTGGCTGAAAATGACTAAATATCAAGGACTCATTGGGCGAATCGCTCTGGAACTGAAATCGTAACGCTCACTGACATTTCCCCTATCTGAAAGTCTGATAAACGCCGGAAAAATGACTAAGTCCAAAAAAAAATTTTTTAAAACTTTTTTCAATTTTACCCCCGTGGGATATATATTCTACCCACACACATTTGGAACTCTCCTGGGGTACCATCACACATATTATTCCCTCATTTAGTGAATCTTTTCACAAAAAAGTGAAATTTTCAAAAATCCAAAAAATTGGCTAAAAACGACTAAATATCAAGGACTCATTGGGCGAATTGCTCTGGAACTGAAATCGGAATGCTCACTGACATTTCCCCTACCTGAAAGTCTGATAAACGTCGGAAAAATGACTAAGTCGAAAAAAAAAAATTTGTCAACTTTTTTCAATTTTACCCCCGTGGGATATATATTCTACCCACACACACTTGGACCTCTCCTGGGGTACACTCACACATATTATTCCCTCATTTAGTGGATATTTTCACAAAAAAGTTAAATTTTCAAAAATTCATAAAATTGCCTGAAAACGACGAAATATCAAGGACTCATCCGCCGAATCGCTCTGGAACTGAATTCGAACGTTCTCTGACATTTCCACTATCTGAAAATCTGATAAATGCCAGAAAAATGACTAAATCCCCGCCAAAAAATTTTCAACTTTTTTCAATTTTACCCCCGTGGGATATATATTCTACCCACACACATTTGGAACTCTCCTGTGGTACCCTCACACATATTATTCCCTCATTTAGTGGATATTTTCACAAAAAAGTGAAATTTTCAAAAATTCAGAAAGTTGCCTGAAAACGACGAAATATCAAGGACTCATCCGGCGAATCGCTCTGGAACTGAAATCGGAACGCTTGCTGACATTTCCCCTATCTGAAAGTCTGATAAACGGTGAAAAAATGACTTAAGTCCAAAAAAAAAATTTTTTCAACTTTTTTAAATTTTACCCCCGTGGGATATATATTCTACCCACACACATTTGGAACTCTCCTGGGGTACCCTCACACATTTTATTCCCTCATTTAGTGGATATTTTCACAAAAAAGTGACATTTTCAAAAATTCTGAAAATTGCCTGAAAACGACGAAATATCAAGTACTCATTGGGCGAAACACTCTGGAACGGAAAGCGGAACGCTCACTGACATTTCCGCTATCTGAAAGTCTGATAAACGGCGGAAAAATGACTAAGTCAAAAAAAAATTTTTTTCAACTTTTTTCAATTTTACCCCCGTGTGATATATATTCTACCCACACACATTTGGAACTCTCCTGGAGTACCCTCACACATATTATTCCCTCATTTAGTGGATATTTTCACAAAAAAGTGACATTTTCAAAAATTCAGAAAATTTCCTGAAAACGACGAAGTATCAGGGACTGATCCGCCGAATCGCTCTTGAACTGAAATCGGAACGCTCACTGACATTTCCCCTATCTGAAAATCTGATAAACGCCGGAAAAATGTCTAAGTCCAAAAAAAAAATGTTTTCAACTTTTTGCAATTTTACTCCCGTGGGATATATATTCTACCCACACACATTTGTAACTCTCCTGGGGTACCCTCACACATATTATTCCCTCATCTAGTGGATATTTTAAAAAAAAGTGAAATTTTCAAAAATTCAGAAAATTGCCTGAAAACGACGAAATATCAAGGACTCATTGGGCGAATCGCTCTGGAACTGAAATCGGAACGCTCACTGACATTTCCCCTATCTGAAAGTCTGATAAACGCCGAAAAAATGAATTAAGTCCAAAAAAAAAATTTTTCTCAACTTTTTTCAATTTTACCCCCGTGGGATATATATTCTACCCACACACATTTGGAACTCTCCTGGGGTACCCTCACACATATTATTCCCTCATTTAGTGGATATTTTCACAAAAAAGTGAAATTTTCAAAAATTCAGAAAATTGCCTGAAAACGGCGAAATATCAAGGACTCATTTGGCAATTCGCTCTGGAACTGAAATCGGAACGCTCACTGACATTTCCCCTATCTGAAAGTCGGATAAACGCCGAAAAAATGACTTAAGTCCAAAAAAAAACTGTTTTCAACTTTTTTCAATTTTACCCCCGTGGGATATATATTCTACCCACACACATTTGGAAATCTCCTGGGGTACCCTCATACATATTATTCCCTCATTTAGTGGATATTTTCACAAAAAAGTGAAATTTTGAAAAATCCAGAAAATTGGCTGAAAACGACTAAATATCAAGTACTCATTGGGCGAATCGCTCTGGAACTGAAATCGGAACGCTCACTGACATTTCCCCTATCTGAAAGTCTGATTAACGCCAGAAAAATGACTAAATCCAAAAAAAAAATGTTTTCAAATTTTTTCAATTTTACCCCCGTGGGATCTATATTCTACCCACACACATTTGGAACTCTCCTGGGGTACCCTCACACATATTATTCCCTCATTTAGTGGATATTTTCACAAAAAAGTGAAATTTTCAAAAATTCAGAAAATTGCCAGAAAACGGCGAAATATCAAGGACTCATTTGGCAAATCGCTCTGGAACTGAAATCGGAACGCTCACTGACATTTCCCCTATCAGAAAGTCGGATAAACGCCCAAAAAATGACTTAAGTCCAAAAAAAAACTGTTTTCAACTTTTTTCAATTTTACCCCCGTGGGATATATATTCTACCCACACACATTTGGAACTCTCCTGGGGTACCCTCACACATATTATTCCCTCATTTAGTGGATATTTTCACAAAAAAGTGAAATTTTCAAAAATCCAGAAAATTGGCTAAAAATGACTGAATATCAAGGATTCATTGGGCGAATCGCTCTGGAACTAAAATCGGAACGCTCACTGACATTTGCCCTATCTGAAAGTCTGATAAACGCCGGAAAAATGACTAAGTCCAAAAAAATAATGATTTCAACTTTTTTCAATTTTACCCCCGTGGGATATATATTCTACCCACACACATTTGGAACTCTCCTGGGGTACCCTCACACATATTATTCCCTCATTTAGTTGATATTTTCACAAAAAAGTGAAATTTTCAAAAATCCAGAAAATTGGCTGAAAACTACTACATATCAAGGATTCATCCGTCGAATCGCTCTGGAACTGAAATCGGAACGCTCACTGACATTTCCCCTATCTGAAAGTCTGATAAACGCCGGAAAAATGACTAAGTACAAAAAAAAAATGTTATTCAACTTTTTTCAATAACCCTGTGGGATATATATTCTACCCACACACATTTGGAACTCTCCTGGGGTACCCTCACACATATTATTCCCTCATTTAGTGGATGTTTTCACAAAAAAGTGAAATTTTCAAAAATTCAGAAAATTGGCTGAAAATGACGAAATATCAAGGACTCATAGGGCGAATGGCTCTGGAACTAAAATCGGAATGCTCACTGACATTTCCCCTATCTGAAAGTCTGATAAACGCCGGAAAAATGACTAAGTCCAAAAAAAATTTTATTCAACTTTTTTCAATTTTACCCCCGTAAGATATATATTCTACCCACACACATTTGGAACTCTCCTGGGGTACCCTCACACACATTATTCCCTCATTTAGTGGTTATTTTCACAAAAAAGTGAAATTTTCAAAAATCCAGAAAATTTTCTGAAAACGACTAAATATCAAGGACTCATTGGGCGAATTGCTCTGGAACTGAAATCGGAATGCTCACTGACATTTCCCCCATCTGAAAGTCTGATAAACGCCGGAAAAATGACTAAGTCCAAAAAAAAAAATTTTTCAACTTTTTTCAATTTTACCCCCGTGGGATATATATTCTACCCAAACACATTTGGAACTCTCCTGGGGTACCCTCACACATATTATTCCCTCATTTAGTGGATATTTTCACAAAAAAGTGAAATTTTCAAAAATTCAGAAAATTGCCAGAAAACGGCGAAATATCAAGGACTCATTTGGCAAATCGCTCTGTAACTGAAATCGGAACGCTCACTGACATTTCCCCTATCAGAAAGTCGGATAAACGCCGAAAAAATGACTTAAGTCCAAAAAAAACCTGTTTTCAACTTTTTTCAATTTTACCCCCGTGGGATATATATTCTACCCACACACATTTGGAAATCTCCTGGGGTACCCTCACACATATTATTCCCTCATTTAGTAGATATTTTCACAAAAAAGTGAAATTTTCAAAAATCCAGAAAATTGGCTGAAAACGACGAAATATCAAGGACTCATTGGGCGAATCGCTCTGGAACTGAAATCGGAACGCTCACTGACATTTCCCCTATCTGAAAGTCTGATAAACGCCGAAAAAATGAATTAAGTCCAAAAAAAAAATTTTTCTCAACTTTTTTCAATTTTACCCCCGTGGGATATATATTCTACCCACACACATTTGGAACTCTCCTGGGGTACCCTCACACATATTATTCCCTCATTTAGTGGATATTTTCACAAAAAAGTGAAATTTTCAAAAATTCAGAAAATTGCCTGAAAACGGCGAAATATCAAGGACTCATTTGGCAATTCGCTCTGGAACTGAAATCGGAACGCTCACTGACATTTCCCCTATCTGAAAGTCGGATAAACGCCGAAAAAATGACTTAAGTCCAAAAAAAAACTGTTTTCAACTTTTTTCAATTTTACCCCCGTGGGATATATATTCTACCCACACACATTTGGAAATCTCCTGGGGTACCCTCATACATATTATTCCCTCATTTAGTGGATATTTTCACAAAAAAGTGAAATTTTGAAAAATCCAGAAAATTGGCTGAAAACGACTAAATATCAAGTACTCATTGGGCGAATCGCTCTGGAACTGAAATCGGAACGCTCACTGACATTTCCCCTATCTGAAAGTCTGATTAACGCCAGAAAAATGACTAAATCCAAAAAAAAAATGTTTTCAAATTTTTTCAATTTTACCCCCGTGGGATCTATATTCTACCCACACACATTTGGAACTCTCCTGGGGTACCCTCACACATATTATTCCCTCATTTAGTGGATATTTTCACAAAAAAGTGAAATTTTCAAAAATTCAGAAAATTGCCAGAAAACGGCGAAATATCAAGGACTCATTTGGCAAATCGCTCTGGAACTGAAATCGGAACGCTCACTGACATTTCCCCTATCAGAAAGTCGGATAAACGCCCAAAAAATGACTTAAGTCCAAAAAAAAACTGTTTTCAACTTTTTTCAATTTTACCCCCGTGGGATATATATTCTACCCACACACATTTGGAACTCTCCTGGGGTACCCTCACACATATTATTCCCTCATTTAGTGGATATTTTCACAAAAAAGTGAAATTTTGAAAAATCCAGAAAATTGGCTAAAAATGACTGAATATCAAGGATTCATTGGGCGAATCGCTCTGGAACTAAAATCGGAACGCTCACTGACATTTGCCCTATCTGAAAGTCTGATAAACGCCGGAAAAATGACTAAGTCCAAAAAAATAATGATTTCAACTTTTTTCAATTTTACCCCCGTGGGATATATATTCTACCCACACACATTTGGAACTCTCCTGGGGTACCCTCACACATATTATTCCCTCATTTAGTTGATATTTTCACAAAAAAGTGAAATTTTCAAAAATCCAGAAAATTGGCTGAAAACTACTACATATCAAGGATTCATCCGTCGAATCGCTCTGGAACTGAAATCGGAACGCTCACTGACATTTCCCCTATCTGAAAGTCTGATAAACGCCGGAAAAATGACTAAGTACAAAAAAAAAATGTTATTCAACTTTTTTCAATAACCCTGTGGGATATATATTCTACCCACACACATTTGGAACTCTCCTGGGGTACCCTCACACATATTATTCCCTCATTTAGTGGATGTTTTCACAAAAAAGTGAAATTTTCAAAAATTCAGAAAATTGGCTGAAAATGACGAAATATCAAGGACTCATAGGGCGAATGGCTCTGGAACTAAAATCGGAATGCTCACTGACATTTCCCCTATCTGAAAGTCTGATAAACGCCGGAAAAATGACTAAGTCCAAAAAAAATTTTATTCAACTTTTTTCAATTTTACCCCCGTAAGATATATATTCTACCCACACACATTTGGAACTCTCCTGGGGTACCCTCACACACATTATTCCCTCATTTAGTGGTTATTTTCACAAAAAAGTGAAATTTTCAAAAATCCAGAAAATTTTCTGAAAACGACTAAATATCAAGGACTCATTGGGCGAATTGCTCTGGAACTGAAATCGGAATGCTCACTGACATTTCCCCCATCTGAAAGTCTGATAAACGCCGGAAAAATGACTAAGTCCAAAAAAAAAAATTTTTCAACTTTTTTCAATTTTACCCCCGTGGGATATATATTCTACCCAAACACATTTGGAACTCTCCTGGGGTACCCTCACACATATTATTCCTTCATTTAGTGGATATTTTCACAAAAAAGTGAAATTTTCAAAAATTCAGAAAATTGCCAGAAAACGGCGAAATATCAAGGACTCATTTGGCAAATCGCTCTGTAACTGAAATCGGAACGCTCACTGACATTTCCCCTATCAGAAAGTCGGATAAACGCCGAAAAAATGACTTAAGTCCAAAAAAAACCTGTTTTCAACTTTTTTCAATTTTACCCCCGTGGGATATATATTCTACCCACACACATTTGGAAATCTCCTGGGGTACCCTCACACATATTATTCCCTCATTTAGTAGATATTTTCACAAAAAAGTGAAATTTTCAAAAATCCAGAAAATTGGCTGAAAACGACTAAATATCAAGGACTCATTGGGCGAATCGCTCTGGAACTGAAATCGGAACACTCACTGACATTTCCCCTATCTGAAAGTCTGATAAACACCGAAAAAATTACTAAGTCCAAAAAAAAATGTTTTCAACTTTTTTCAATTTTACCCCCGTAAGATATATATTCTACCCACACACATTTGGAACTCTCCTGGGGTACCCTCACACACAATATTCCCTCATTTAGTGAATATTTTCACAAAAAAGTGAAATTTTCAAAAATCCAGAAAATTGGCTGAAAATGACTGAATATCAAGGATTCATTGGGCGAATCGCTCTGGAACTAAAATGGGAACACTCACTGACATTTGCCCTATCTGAAAGTCTGATAAACGCCGGAAAAATGACTAAGTCCAAAAAAATAATGATTTCAACTTTTTTCAATTTTACCCCCGTGGGAAATATATTCTACCCACACACATTTGGAACTCTCCTGGGGTACCCTCACACATATTATTCCCTCATTTAGTGGATGTTTTCACAAAAAAGTGAAATTTTCAAAAATTCAGAAAATTGGCTGAAAACGACGAAATATCAAGGACTCATAGGGCGAATGGCTCTGGAACTGAAATCGGAACACTCACTGACATTTCCCCTATCTGAAAGTCTGATAAACGCCGAAAAAATTATTAAGTCCAAAAAAAAATGTTTTCAACATTTTTCAATTTTACCCCCGTAAGATATATATTCTACCCACACACATTTGGAACTCTCCTGGGGTACCCTCACACACATTATTCCCTCATTTAGTGGTTATTTTCACAAAAAAGTGAAATTTTCAAAAATCCAGAAAATTTTCTGAAAACGACTAAATATCAAGGACTCATTAGGCGAATTGCTCTGGAACTGAAATCGGAATGCTCACTGACATTTCCCCCATCTGAAAGTCTGATAAACGCCGGAAAAATGACTAAGTCCAAAAAAAAAAATTTTTCAACTTTTTTCAATTTTACCCCCGTGGGATATATATTCTACCCACACACATTTGGAACTCTCCTGGGGTACCCTCACACATATTATTCCCTCATTTAGTGAATATTTTCACAAAAAAGTGAAATTTTCAAAAATCCAGAAAATTGGCTGAAAATGACTGAATATCAAGGATTCATTGGGCGAATCGCTCTGGAACTAAAATCGGAACGCTCACTGACATTTGCCCTATCTGAAAGTCTGATAAACGCCGGAAAAATGACTAAGTCCAAAAAAATAATGATTTCAACTTTTTTCAATTTTACCCCCGTGGGATATATATTCTACCCACACACATTTGGAACTCTCCTGGGGTACCCTCACACATATTATTCCCTCATTTAGTTGATATTTTCACAAAAAAGTGAAATTTTCAAAAATCCAGAAAATTGGCTGAAAACTACTACATATCAAGGACTCATCCGTCGAATTGCTCTGGAACTGAAATCGGAACGCTCACTGACATTTCCCCTATCTGAAAGTCTGATAAACGCCGGAAAAATGACTAAGTACAAAAAAAAAATGTTATTCAACTTTTTTCAATAACCCTGTGGGATATATATTCTACCCACACACATTTGGAACTCTCCTGGGGTACCCTCACACATATTATTCCCTCATTTAGTGGATGTTTTCACAAAAAAGTGAAATTTTCAAAAATTCAGAAAATTGGCTGAAAACGACGAAATATCAAGGACTCATAGGGCGAATGGCTCTGGAACTAAAATCGGAATGCTCACTGACATTTCCCCTATCTGAAAGTCTGATAAACGCCGGAAAAATGACTAAGTCCAAAAAAAATTTTTTTCAACTTTTTTCAATTTTACCCCCGTAAGATATATATTCTACCCACACACATTTGGAACTCTCCTGGGGTACCCTCACACACATTATTCCCTCATTTAGTGGTTATTTTCACAAAAAAGTGAAATTTTCAAAAATCCAGAAAATTTTCTGAAAACGACTAAATATCAAGGACTCATTGGGCGAATTGCTCTGGAACTGAAATCGGAATGCTCACTGACATTTCCCCCATCTGAAAGTCTGATAAACGCCGGAAAAATGACTAAGTCCAAAAAAAAAAATTTTTCAACTTTTTTCAATTTTACCCCCGTGGGATATATATTCTACCCAAACACATTTGGAACTCTCCTGGGGTACCCTCACACATATTATTCCCTCATTTAGTGGATATTTTCACAAAAAAGTGAAATTTTCAAAAATTCAGAAAATTGCCAGAAAACGGCGAAATATCAAGGACTCATTTGGCAAATCGCTCTGTAACTGAAATCGGAACGCTCACTGACATTTCCCCTATCAGAAAGTCGGATAAACGCCGAAAAAATGACTTAAGTCCAAAAAAAACCTGTTTTCAACTTTTTTCAATTTTACCCCCGTGGGATATATATTCTACCCACACACATTTGGAAATCTCCTGGGGTACCCTCACACATATTATTCCCTCATTTAGTAGATATTTTCACAAAAAAGTGAAATTTTCAAAAATTCAGAAAATTGGCTGAAAACGACTAAATATCAAGGACTCATTGGGCGAATCGCTCTGGAACTGAAATCGGAACACTCACTGACATTTCCCCTATCTGAAAGTCTGATAAACACCGAAAAAATTACTAAGTCCAAAAAAAAATGTTTTCAACATTTTTCAATTTTACCCCCGTAAGATATATATTCTACCCACACACATTTGGAACTCTCCTGGGGTACCCTCACACACATTATTCCCTCATTTAGTGGTTATTTTCACAAAAAAGTGAAATTTTCAAAAATCCAGAAAATTTTCTGAAAACGACTAAATATCAAGGACTCATTAGGCGAATTGCTCTGGAACTGAAATCGGAATGCTCACTGACATTTCCCCCATCTGAAAGTCTGATAAACGCCGGAAAAATGACTAAGTCCAAAAAAAAAAATTTTTCAACTTTTTTCAATTTTACCCCCGTGGGATATATATTCTACCCACACACATTTGGAACTCTCCTGGGGTACCCTCACACATATTATTCCCTCATTTAGTGAATATTTTCACAAAAAAGTGAAATTTTCAAAAATCCAGAAAATTGGCTGAAAATGACTGAATATCAAGGATTCATTGGGCGAATCGCTCTGGAACTAAAATCGGAACGCTCACTGACATTTGCCCTATCTGAAAGTCTGATAAACGCCGGAAAAATGACTAAGTCCAAAAAAATAATGATTTCAACTTTTTTCAATTTTACCCCCGTGGGATATATATTCTACCCACACACATTTGGAACTCTCCTGGGGTACCCTCACACATATTATTCCCTCATTTAGTTGATATTTTCACAAAAAAGTGAAATTTTCAAAAATCCAGAAAATTGGCTGAAAACTACTACATATCAAGGACTCATCCGTCGAATTGCTCTGGAACTGAAATCGGAACGCTCACTGACATTTCCCCTATCTGAAAGTCTGATAAACGCCGGAAAAATGACTAAGTACAAAAAAAAAATGTTATTCAACTTTTTTCAATAACCCTGTGGGATATATATTCTACCCACACACATTTGGAACTCTCCTGGGGTACCCTCACACATATTATTCCCTCATTTAGTGGATGTTTTCACAAAAAAGTGAAATTTTCAAAAATTCAGAAAATTGGCTGAAAACGACGAAATATCAAGGACTCATAGGGCGAATGGCTCTGGAACTAAAATCGGAACGCTCACTGACATTTCCCCTATCTGAAAGTCTGATAAACGCCGGAAAAATGACTAAGTCCAAAAATAATTTTTTTCAACTTTTTTCAATTTTACCCCCGTGGGATATATATTCTACCCACACACATTTGGAACTCTCCTGGGGTACCCTCACACATATTATTTCCTCATTTAGTGGATATTTTCACAAAAAAGTGAAATTTTCAAAAATACAGAAAATTGGCTGAAAACGACTAAATATCAAGGACTCATTGGGCGAATCGCTCTGGAACTGAAATCGGAACACTCACTGACATTTCCCCTATCTGAAAGTCTGATAAACGCCGAAAAAATTACTAAGTCCAAAAAAAAATGTTTTCAACTTTTTTCAATTTTACCCCCGTAAGATATATATTCTACCCACACACATTTGGAACTCTCCTGGGGTACCCTCACACACATTATTCCCTCATTTAGTGGTTATTTTCACAAAAAAGTGAAATTTTCAAAAATCCAGAAAATTTTCTGAAAACGACTAAATATCAAGGACTCATTGGGCGAATTGCTCTGGAACTGAAATCGGAATGCTCACTGACATTTCCCCCATCTGAAAGTCTGATAAACGCCGGAAAAATGACTAAGTCCAAAAAAAAAAATTTTTCAACTTTTTTCAATTTTACCCCCGTGGGATATATATTCTACCCACACACATTTGGAACTCTCCTGGGGTACCCTCACACATATTATTCCCTCATTTAGTGAATATTTTCACAAAAAAGTGAAATTTTCAAAAATCCAGAAAATTGGCTGAAAATGACTGAATATCAAGGATTCATTGGGCGAATCGCTCTGGAACTAAAATCGGAACGCTCACTGACATTTGCCCTATCTGAAAGTCTGATAAACGCCGGAAAAATGACTAAGTCCAAAAAAATAATGATTTCAACTTTTTTCAATTTTACCCCCGTGGGATATATATTCTACCCACACACATTTGGAACTCTCCTGGGGTACCCTCACACATATTATTCCCTCATTTAGTTGATATTTTCACCAAAAAGTGAAATTTTCAAAAATCCAGAAAATTGGCTGAAAACTACTACATATCAAGGACTCATCCGTCGAATTGCTCTGGAACTGAAATCGGAACGCTCACTGACATTTCCCCTATCTGAAAGTCTGATAAACGCCGGAAAAATGACTAAGTACAAAAAAAAAATGTTATTCAACTTTTTTCAATAACCCTGTGGGATATATATTCTACCCACACACATTTGGAACTCTCCTGGGGTACCCTCA
This sequence comes from Phyllobates terribilis, assembly GCF_046119375.1. Taxonomy (NCBI): domain Eukaryota; kingdom Metazoa; phylum Chordata; class Amphibia; order Anura; family Dendrobatidae; genus Phyllobates; species Phyllobates terribilis. Next base: position 8,921,393 of record NW_027362781.1, on the reverse strand, counting down.
CACATATTATTCCCTCATTTAGTGGATGTTTTCACAAAAAAGTGAAATTTTCAAAAATTCAGAAAATTGGCTGAAAACGACGAAATATCAAGGACTCATAGGGCGAATGGCTCTGGAACTAAAATCGGAACGCTCACTGACATTTCCCCTATCTGAAAGTCTGATAAACGCCGGAAAAATGACTAAGTCCAAAAATAATTTTTTTCAACTTTTTTCAATTTTACCCCCGTGGGATATATATTCTACCCACACACATTTGGAACTCTCCTGGGGTACCCTCACACATATTATTTCCTCATTAAGTGGATATTTTCACAAAAAAGTGAAATTTTCAAAAATCCAGAAAATTGGCTGAAAACGACTAAATATCAAGGACTCATTGGGCGAATCGCTCTGGAACTGAAATCGGAACACTCACTGACATTTCCCCTATCTGAAAGTCTGATAAACGCCGAAAAAATTACTAAGTCCAAAAAAAAATGTTTTCAACTTTTTTCAATTTTACCCCCGTAAGATATATATTCTACCCACACACATTTGGAACTCTCCTGGGGTACCCTCACACACATTATTCCCTCATTTAGTGGTTATTTTCACAAAAAAGTGAAATTTTCAAAAATCCAGAAAATTTTCTGAAAACGACTAAATATCAAGGACTCATTGGGCGAATTGCTCTGGAACTGAAATCGGAATGCTCACTGACATTTCCCCCATCTGAAAGTCTGATAAACGCCGGAAAAATGACTAAGTCCAAAAAAAATATTTTTTCAACTTTTTTCAATTTTACCCCCGTGGGATATATATTCTACCCACACACATTTGGAACTCTCCTGGGGTACCCTCACACATATTATTCCCTCATTTAGTGAATATTTTCACAAAAAAGTGAAATTTTCAAAAATCCAGGAAATTGGCTGAAAATGACTGAATATCAAGGATTCATTGGGCGAATCGCTCTGGAACTAAAATCGGTACGCTCACTGACATTTCCCCTATCTGAAAGTCTGATAAACGCCGGAAAAATGACTAAGTCCAAAAAAATAATGATTTCAACTTTTTTCAATTTTACCACCGTGGGATATATATTCTACCCACACACATTTGGAACTCTCCTGGGGTACCCTCACACATATTATTCCCTCATTTAGTGAATATTTTCACAAAAAAGTGAAATTTTCAAAAATCCAGGAAATTGGCTGAAAATGACTGAATATCAAGGATTCATTGGGCGAATCGCTCTGGAACTGAAATCGGAACACTCACTGACATTTCCCCTATCTGAAAGTCTGATAAACGCCGAAAAAATTACTAAGTCAAAAAAAAATGTTTTCAACTTTTTTCAATTTTACCCCCGTAAGATATATATTCTACCCACACACATTTGGAACTCTCCTGGGGTACCCTCACACACATTATTCCCTCATTTAGTGGTTATTTTCACAAAAAAGTGAAATTTTCAAAAATCCAGAAAATTTTCTGAAAACGACTAAATATCAAGGACTCATTGGGCGAATTGCTCTGGAACTGAAATCGGAATGCTCACTGACATTTCCCCCATCTGAAAGTCTGATAAACGCCGGAAAAATGACTAAGTCCAAAAAAATAATGATTTCAACTTTTTTCAATTTTACCCCCGTGGGATATATATTCTACCCACACACATTTGGAACTCTCCTGGGGTACCCTCACACATATTATTCCCTCATTTAGTTGATATTTTCACAAAAAAGTGAAATTTTCAAAAATCCAGAAAATTGGCTGAAAACTACTACATATCAAGGACTCATCCGTCGAATCGTTCTGGAACTGAAATCGGAACGCTCACTGACATTTCCCCTATCTGAAAGTCTGATAAACGCCGGAAAAATGACTAAGTACAAAAAAAAAATGTTATTCAACTTTTTTCAATAACCCTGTGGGATATATATTCTACCCACACACATTTGGAACTCTCCTGGGGTACCCTCACACATATTATTCCCTCATTTAGTGGATGTTTTCACAAAAAAGTGAAATTTTCAAAAATTCAGAAAATTGGCTGAAAACGACGAAATATCAAGGACTCATAGGGCGAATGGCTCTGGAACTAAAATCGGAACGCTCACTGACATTTCCCCTATCTGAAAGTCTGATAAACGCCGGAAAAATGACTAAGTCCAAAAATAATTTTTTTCAACTTTTTTCAATTTTACCCCCGTGGGATATATATTCTACCCACACACATTTGGAACTCTCCTGGGGTACCCTCACACATATTATTTCCTCATTAAGTGGATATTTTCACAAAAAAGTGAAATTTTCAAAAATCCAGAAAATTGGCTGAAAACGACTAAATATCAAGGACTCATTGGGCGAATCGCTCTGGAACTGAAATCGGAACACTCACTGACATTTCCCCTATCTGAAAGTCTGATAAACGCCGAAAAAATTACTAAGTCCAAAAAAAAATGTTTTCAACTTTTTTCAATTTTACCCCCGTAAGATATATATTCTACCCACACACATTTGGAACTCTCCTGGGGTACCCTCACACACATTATTCCCTCATTTAGTGGTTATTTTCACAAAAAAGTGAAATTTTCAAAAATCCAGAAAATTTTCTGAAAACGACTAAATATCAAGGACTCATTGGGCGAATTGCTCTGGAACTGAAATCGGAATGCTCACTGACATTTCCCCCATCTGAAAGTCTGATAAACGCCGGAAAAATGACTAAGTCCAAAAAAAATATTTTTTCAACTTTTTTCAATTTTACCCCCGTGGGATATATATTCTACCCACACACATTTGGAACTCTCCTGGGGTACCCTCACACATATTATTCCCTCATTTAGTGAATATTTTCACAAAAAAGTGAAATTTTCAAAAATCCAGGAAATTGGCTGAAAATGACTGAATATCAAGGATTCATTGGGCGAATCGCTCTGGAACTAAAATCGGTACGCTCACTGACATTTCCCCTATCTGAAAGTCTGATAAACGCCGGAAAAATGACTAAGTCCAAAAAAATAATGATTTCAACTTTTTTCAATTTTACCACCGTGGGATATATATTCTACCCACACACATTTGGAACTCTCCTGGGGTACCCTCACACATATTATTCCCTCATTTAGTGAATATTTTCACAAAAAAGTGAAATTTTCAAAAATCCAGGAAATTGGCTGAAAATGACTGAATATCAAGGATTCATTGGGCGAATCGCTCTGGAACTGAAATCGGAACACTCACTGACATTTCCCCTATCTGAAAGTCTGATAAACGCCGAAAAAATTACTAAGTCAAAAAAAAATGTTTTCAACTTTTTTCAATTTTACCCCCGTAAGATATATATTCTACCCACACACATTTGGAACTCTCCTGGGGTACCCTCACACACATTATTCCCTCATTTAGTGGTTATTTTCACAAAAAAGTGAAATTTTCAAAAATCCAGAAAATTTTCTGAAAACGACTAAATATCAAGGACTCATTGGGCGAATTGCTCTGGAACTGAAATCGGAATGCTCACTGACATTTCCCCCATCTGAAAGTCTGATAAACGCCGGAAAAATGACTAAGTCCAAAAAAATAATGATTTCAACTTTTTTCAATTTTACCCCCGTGGGATATATATTCTACCCACACACATTTGGAACTCTCCTGGGGTACCCTCACACATATTATTCCCTCATTTAGTTGATATTTTCACAAAAAAGTGAAATTTTCAAAAATCCAGAAAATTGGCTGAAAACTACTACATATCAAGGACTCATCCGTCGAATCGTTCTGGAACTGAAATCGGAACGCTCACTGACATTTCCCCTATCTGAAAGTCTGATAAACGCCGGAAAAATGACTAAGTACAAAAAAAAAATGTTATTCAACTTTTTTCAATAACCCTGTGGGATATATATTCTACCCACACACATTTGGAACTCTCCTGGGGTACCCTCACACATATTATTCCCTCATTTAGTGGATATTTTCACAAAAAAGTGAAATTTTCAAAAATCCAGAAAATTGGCTGAAAATGACGAAATATCAAGGACTCATTGGGCGAATCGCTCTGGAACTGAAATCGGAACGCTCACTGACATTTCCCCAATCTGAAAGTCTGATAAACGCCGAAAAAATGACTTCAGTACAAAAAAAAAAATGTTTCAACTTTTTTCAATTTTACCCCCGTGGGATATATATTCTACCCACATACATTTGGAACTCTCCTGGGGTACCCTAACACATATTATTCCCTCATTTAGTGGATATTTTCACAAAAAAGTGAAATTTTCAAAAATCCAGAAAATTTTCTGAAAACGACTAAATATCAAGGACTCATTGGGCGAATTGCTCTGTAACTGAAATCGGAATGCTCACTGACATTTCCCCTATCTGAAAGTCTGATAAACGCCAGAAAAATGACTAAGTCCAAAAAAAAAAATTTTTCAACTTTTTTCAATTTTACCCCCGTGGGATATATATTCTACCCACACACATTTGGAACTCTCCTGGGGTACCCTCACACATATTATTCCCTCATTAGTGGATATTTTCACAAAAAAGTGACATTTTCAAAAATTCAGAAAATTTCCTGAAAACGACGAAATATCAGGGACTCATCCGCCGAATCGCTCTGGAACTGAAATCGGAACGCTCACTGACATTTCCCCTATCTGAAAGTCTGATAAACGCCGGAAAAATGACTTAAGTCCAAAAAAAAAATGTTTTCAACTTTTTTCAATTTTACTCCCGTGGGATATATATTCTACCCACACACATTTGGAACTCTCCTGGGGTACCCTAACACATATTATTCCCTCATTTAGTGGATATTTTCACAAAAAAGTGAAATTTTAAAAAATCCAGAAAATTTTCTGAAAACGACTAAATATCAAGGACTCATTGGGCGAATTGCTCTGGAACTGAAATCGGAATGCTCACTGACATTTCCTCTATCTGAAAGTCTGATAAACGCCAGAAAAATGACTAAGTCCAAAAAAAAAAATTTTTCAACTTTTTTCAATTTTACCCCCGTGGGATATATATTCTACCCACACACATTTGGAACTCTCCTGGGGTACCCTCACACATATTATTCCCTCATTTAATGGATATTTTCACAAAAAAGTGAAATTTTCAAAAATACAGAAAATTGGCTGAAAACGACTAAATATCAAGGACTCATTGGGCGAATCGTTCTGGAACTGAAATCGGAACGCTCACTGACATTTCCCCTATCTGAAAGTCTGATAAACGCCGAAAAAATTACTAAGTCCAAAAAAAAATTTTTTCAACTTTTTTCAATTTTACCCCCGTGGGATATATATTCTACCCACACACATTTGGAACTCTCCTGGGGTACCCTCACACATATTATTCCCTCATTTAGTGGATATTTTCACAAAAAAGTGAAATTTTCAAAAATCCAGAAAATTGGCTGAAAACGACGAAATATCAAGGACTCATTGGGCGAATCGCTCTGGAACTGAAATCGGAACGCTCACTGACATTTCCCATATCTGAAAGTCGGAGAAACGCCGAAAAAATTACTTAAGTCCAAAAAAAAAATGTTTTCAACTTTTTTCAATTTTACACCCGTAAGATATATTCTACCCACACACATTTGGAACTCTCCTGGGGTACCCTCACACATATTATTCCCTCATTTAGTGGTTATTTTCATAAAAAAGTGAAATTTTCAAAAATACAGAAAATTGGCTGAAAACGACTAAATATCAAGGACTCATTGGACGAATTGCTCTGGAACTGAAATCGGAATGCTCACTGACATTTCCCCTATCTGAAAGTCTGATAAACGCCGGAAAAATGACTAAGTCCAAAAAAAAAAATGATTTCAACTTTTTTCAATTTTACCCCCGTGGGATATATATTCTACCCACACACATTTGGAACTCTCCTGGGGTACCCTCACACATATTATTCCCTCATTTAGTGGATATTTTCACAAAAAAGTGAAATTTTCAAAAATCCAGAAAATTGGCAGAAAAAGACGAAATACCTAGGACTCATCCGCCGAATCGCTCTGGAACTGAAATCGGAACGCTCACTGACATTTCCCCTATCTGAAAGTCTGATAAACGCCAGAAAAATGACTTAAGCCCAAAAAAAAAATGTTTTCAACTTTTTTCAATTTTACCCCCGTGGGATATATATTCTACCCACACACATTTGGAACTTTCCTGGGGTACCCTCACACATATTATTCCCTCATTTAGTGGATATTTTAACAAAAAAGTGAAATTTTCAAAAATCCAGAAAATTGGCTGAAAACTACTACATATCAAGGACTCATTGGGCGCATTGCTCTGGAACTGAAATCGGAATGCTCACTGACATTTCCCCTATCTGAAAGTCTGATAAACGCCAGAAAAATGACTTAAGTCCAAAAAAAAAATGTTTTCAACTTTTTTCAATTTGACCCCCGTGGGATATATATTCTACCCACACACATTTGGAACTCTCCTGGGGTACCCTCACACATATTATTCCCTCCTTTAGTGGATATTTTCACAAAAAAGTGAAATTTTCAAAAATTCTGAAAATTTCCTGAAAACGACGAAATATCAAGGACTCATCTGCCGAATCGCTCTGGAACTGAAATCGGAACGCTCACTGACATTTCCCCTATCTGAAAGTCTGAAAAACGCCGGAAAAATGACTAAGTACAAAAAAAAAATGTTATTTAACTTTTTTCAATAACCCTGTGGGATATATATTCTACCCACACACATTTGGAACTCTCCTGGGGTACCCTCACACATATTATTCCCACATTTAGTGGATATTTTCACAAAAAAGTGAAAGTTTCAAAAATTCAGAAAATTGCCTGAAAACGACGAAATATCAAGGACTCATTGGGCGAATCGCTCTGGAACTGAAATAGGAATGCTCACTGACATTTCCCCTATCTGAAAGTCTGATAAACGCCGGAAAAATGACTTAAGTCCAAAAAAAAAATGTTTTCAACTTTTTTCAATTTTACCCCCGTGGGATATATATTCTACCTATAAACATTTGGAACTCTCCTGGGGTACCCTCACACATATTATTCCCTCATTTAGTGGATATTTTCACAAAAAAGTGAAATTTTCAAAAATCCAGAAAATTGGCTGAAAACTACTACATATCAAGGACTCATTGGGCGAATTGCTCTGGAACTGAAATCGGAACGCTCACTGACATTTCCCTTACCTGAAAGTCTGATAAACGCCGGAAAAATGACTAAGTTCCAAAAAAAATTTTTTTCAACTTTTTTCAATTTTACCCCCGTGGGATATATATTCTACACACACACATTTGGAACTCTCCTGGGGTACCCTCACAAATATTGTTCCCTCATTTCGTGGATATTTTCACAAAAAAGTGAAATTTTCAAAATTTCTGAAAATTTCCTGAAAACGACGAAATATCAAGGACTCATCCGCCGAATCGCTCTGGAACTGAAATCGGAACGCTCACTGACATTTCCCGTATCTGAAAGTCTGAAAAACGCCGAAAAAATGACTAAGTACAAAAAAAAAATGTTATTTAACTTTTTTCAATAACCCTGTGGGATATATATTCTACCCACACACATTTGGAACTCTCCTGGGGTACCCTCACACATATTATTCCCTCATTTAGTGGATATTTTCACAAAAAAGTGAAATTTTCAAAAATCCAGAAAATTGGCTGAAAATGACTAAATATCAAGGACTCATTGGGCGAATCGCTCTGGAACTGAAATCGGAACGCTCACTGACATTTTCCCTATCTGAAAGTCTGATAAACGCCGGAAAAATGACTAAGTCCAAAAAAAAAATGATTTCAACTTTTTTCAATTTTACCCCCGTGGGATATATATTCTACCCACACACATTTGGAACTCTCCTGGGGTACCCTCACAAATATTATTCCCTCATTTAGTGGATATTTTCACAAAAAAGTGAAATTTTCAAAAATTCAGAAAATTTCCTGAAAACGACGAAATATCAAGGACTCATCCGCCGAATCGCTCTGGAACTGAAATCGGAACGCTCACTGACATTTCCCCTATCTGAAAGTCTGATAAACGCCGAAAAAATGACTAAGTCCAAAAAAAAAATGTTTTCAACTTTTTTCAATTTTACCCCCGTGGGATAGATATTCTACCCACACACATTTGGAACTCTCCTGGGGTGCCCTCACACATATTATTCCCTCATTTAGTGGATATTTTCACAAAAAAGTGAAATTTTCAAAAATCCAGAAAATTGGCTGAAAATGACGAAATATCAAGGACTCATTGGGCGAATTGCTCTGGAACTGAAATCGGAACGCTCACTGACATTTCCCTTATCTGAAAGTCTGATAAACGCCGGAAAAATGACTAAGTCCAAAAAAAAATTTTTTTCAACTTTTTTCAATTTTACCCCCGTGAGATATATATTCTACCCACACACATTTGGAACTCTCCTGGGGTGCCCTCACACATATTATTCCCTCATTAGTGGATATTTTCACAAAAAAGTGACATTTTCAAAAATGCAGAAAATTTCCTGAAAACGACGAAATATCAGGGGCTCATCCGCTGAATCGCTCTGGAACTGAAATCGGAACGCTCACTGACATTTCCCCTATCTGAAAGTCTGATAAACGCCGGAAAAATGACTAAGTACAAAAAAAAATTTTTATTCAACTTTTTTCAATAACCCTGTGGGATAAATATTCTACCCACACACATTTGGAACTCTCCTGGGGTACCCTCACACATATTATTCCCTCATTTAGTGGATATTTTCACAAAAAAGTGAAATTTTAAAAAATTCAGAAAATTGCCTGAAAACGACGAAATATCAAGGACTCATTGGGCGAATCACTCTGGAACTAAAATCGGAACGCTCACTGACATTTCCCCTATCTGAAAGTCTGATAAACGCCGAAAAAATGACTTCAGTCCAAAGAAAAAATTTTTAAACGTTTTTAAATTTTACCCCCGTGGGATATATATTCTACCCACACACATTTGGAACTCTCCTGGGGTACCCTCACACATATTATTCCCTCATTAGTGTATATTTTCACAAAAAAGTGACATTTCAAAAATTCAGAAAATTTCCTGAAAACGACGAAATATCAAGGACTCATCCGCCGAATCGCTCTGGAACTGAAATCAGAACACTCACTGACATTTCCCCTATCTGAAAGTCTGATAAACACCGGAAAAATGACTTAAGTTAAAAAAAAAAATGTTTTCAACTTTTTTCAATTTTACTCCCGTGGGATATATATTCTACCCACACACATTTGGAACTCTCCTGGGGTACCCTCACACATATTATTCCCTCATTTAGTGGATATTTTCACAAAAAAAGTTAAATTTTCAAAAATCCAGAAAATTGGCTGAAAACGACTAAATATCAAGGACTCATTGGGCGAATCGCTCTGGAACTGAAATCGGAACGCTCACTGACATTTCCCCTATCTGAAAGTCTGATAAACGCCGGAAAAATGACTAAGTACAAAAAAAAATTTTTATTCAACTTTTTTCAATAACCCTGTGGGATAAATATTCTACCCACACACATTTGGAACTCTCCTGGGGTACCCTCACACATATTATTCCCTCATTTAGTGGATATTTTCACAAAAAAGTGAAATTTTCAAAAATTCAGAAAATTGCCTGAAAACGACGAAATATCAAGGACTCATTGGGCGAATCGCTCTGGAACTGAAATCGGAATGCTCACTGACATTTCCCCAATCTGAAAGTCTGATAAACGCCGAAAAAATGACTTCAGTCCAAAGAAAAAATTTTTTCAACTTTTTTCAATTTTACCCCCGTGAGATATATATTCTACCCACACACATTTGGAACTCTCCTGGGGTGCCCTCACACATATTATTCCCTCATTAGTGGATATTTTCACAAAAAAGTGACATTTTCAAAAATGCAGAAAATTTCCTGAAAACGACGAAATATCAGGGGCTCATCCGCTGAATCGCTCTGGAACTGAAATCGGAACGCTCACTGACATTTCCCCTATCTGAAAGTCTGATAAACGCCGGAAAAATGACTAAGTACAAAAAAAAATTTTTATTCAACTTTTTTCAATAACCCTGTGGGATAAATATTCTACCCACACACATTTGGAACTCTCCTGGGGTACCCTCACACATATTATTCCCTCATTTAGTGGATATTTTCACAAAAAAGTGAAATTTTAAAAAATTCAGAAAATTGCCTGAAAACGACGAAATATCAAGGACTCATTGGGCGAATCACTCTGGAACTAAAATCGGAACGCTCATTGACATTTCCCCTATCTGAAAGTCTGATAAACGCCGAAAAAATGACTTCAGTCCAAAGAAAAAATTTTTAAACGTTTTTAAATTTTACCCCCGTGGGATATATATTCTACCCACACACATTTGGAACTCTCCTGGGGTACCCTCACACATATTATTCCCTCATTAGTGTATATTTTCACAAAAAAGTGACATTTCAAAAATTCAGAAAATTTCCTGAAAACGACGAAATATCAAGGACTCATCCGCCGAATCGCTCTGGAACTGAAATCAGAACACTCACTGACATTTCCCCTATCTGAAAGTCTGATAAACACCGGAAAAATGACTTAAGTTAAAAAAAAAAATGTTTTCAACTTTTTTCAATTTTACTCCCGTGGGATATATATTCTACCCACACACATTTGGAACTCTCCTGGGGTACCCTCACACATATTATTCCCTCATTTAGTGGATATTTTCACAAAAAAAGTTAAATTTTCAAAAATCCAGAAAATTGGCTGAAAACGACTAAATATCAAGGACTCATTGGGCGAATCGCTCTGGAACTGAAATCGGAACGCTCACTGACATTTCCCCTATCTGAAAGTCTGATAAACGCCGGAAAAATGACTAAGTACAAAAAAAAATTTTTATTCAACTTTTTTCAATAACCCTGTGGGATAAATATTCTACCCACACACATTTGGAACTCTCCTGGGGTACCCTCACACATATTATTCCCTCATTTAGTGGATATTTTCACAAAAAAGTGAAATTTTCAAAAATTCAGAAAATTGCCTGAAAACGACGAAATATCAAGGACTCATTGGGCGAATCGCTCTGGAACTGAAATCGGAATGCTCACTGACATTTCCCCAATCTGAAAGTCTGATAAACGCCGAAAAAATGACTTCAGTCCAAAAAAAAAATTTTTTCAACTTTTTTCAATTTTACCCCCGTGGGATATATATTCTACCCACAAACATTTGGAACTCTCCTGGGGTACCCTCACACATATTATTCCCTCATTTAGTGGATATTTTCACAAAAAAGTGAAATTTTCAAAAATCCAGAAAATTGGCTGGAAACTACTACATATCAAGGACTCATTGGGCAAATTGCTCTGGAACTGAAATCGGAACGCTCACTGACATTTCCCTTCTCTGAAAGTCTGATAAACGCCGGAAAAATGACTAAGTCCAAAAAAAATTTTTTTTTCAATTTTACCCCTGTGGGATATATATTCTACCCACACACATTTGGAACTCTCCTGGGGTACCCTCACACATATTATTCCCTCATTAGTGGATATTTTCACAAAAAAGTGACATTTTCAAAAATTGAGAAAATTTCCTGAAAACGACGAAATATCAGGGACTCATCCGTCGAATCGCTCTGGAACTGAAATCGGAACACTCACTGACATTTCCCCTATCTGAAAGTCTTATAAACACCGGAAAAATGACTTAAGTCCAAAAAAAAAATGTTTTCAACTTTTTTCAATTTTACTCCCGTGGGATATATATTCTACCCACACACATTTGGAACTCTCCTGGGGTACCCTCACACATATTATTCCCTCATTTAGTGGTTATTTTCACAAAAAAGTGAAATTTTCAAAAATTCAGAAAATTGCCTGAAAACGACGAAATATCAAGGACTCATTGGGCAAATCACTGTGGAACTGAAATCGGAATGCTCACTGACATTTCCCCAATCTGAAAGTCTGATAAACGCCGAAAAAATGACTTCAGTCCAAAAAAAAAAATTTTTTAAACTTTTTTCAATTTTACCCCCGTGGGATATATATTCTACCCACAAACATTTGGAACTCTCCTGGGGTACCCTCACACATATTATTCCTTCATTTAGTGGATATTTTCACAAAAAAGTGAAATTTTCAAAAATCCAGAAAATTGGCTGAAAACTACTACATATCAAGGACTCATTGGGCGAATTGCTCTGGAACTGAAATCGGAACGCTCACTGACATTTCCCTTATCTGAAAGTCTGATAAACGCCGGAAAAATGACTAAGGCCAAAAAAAAATTTTTTTCAACTTTTTTCAATTTTACCCCCGTGGGATATATATTCTACCCACACACATTTGGAACTCTCCTGGGGTACCCTCACACATATTATTCCCTCATTAGTGGATATTTTCACAAAAAAGTGACATTTTCAAAAATGCAGAAAAATTCCTGAAAACGAGGAAATATCAGGGACTCATCCGACGAATTGCTCTGGAACTGAAATCGGAACGCTCACTGACATTTCCCCTATCTGAAAGTCTGATAAACGCCGGAAAAATGACTAAGTACAAAAAAAAAATTTTATTCAACTTTTTTCAATAACCCTGTGGGATAAATATTCTACCCACACACATTTGGAACTCTCCTGGGGTACCCTCACACATATTTTTCCCTTATTTAGTGGATATTTTCCCAAAAAAGTGAAGTTTTCAAAAATTCAGAAAATTGCCTGAAAACGACGAAATATCAAGGACTCATTGGGCGAATTGCTCTGGAACTAAAATCGGAACGCTCACTGACATTTCCCCTATCTGAAAGTCTGATAAACGCCGAAAAAATGACTTAAGTCCAAAAAAAAAATGTTTTCAACTTTTTTCAATTTTACCCCCGTGGGATATATATTCTACCCATACACATTTGGAACTTTCCTGGGGTACCCTCACACATATTATTCCCTCATTTAGTGGATATTTTCACAAAAAAGTGAAATTTTCAAAAATTCAGAAAATTGCCTGAAAACGCCGAAATATCAAGGACTCATTGGGCGAATCGCTCTGGAACTGAAATCGGAACGCTCACTGACATTTCCCCTATCTGAAAGTCTGATAAACGCCGGAAAAATGACTAAGTCCAAAAAAAATTTCTTTTAAACTTTTTTCAATTTTACCCCTGTGGGATATATATTCTACCCACACACATTTGGAACTCTCCTGGGGTACCCTCACACATATTTTTCCCTTATTTAGTGGATATTTTCACAAAAAAGTGAAGTTTTCAAAAATTCAGAAAATTGCCTGAAAACGACGAAATATCAAGGACTCATTGGGCGAATCGCTCTGGAACTGAAATCGGAATGCTCACTGACATTTCCCCAATCTGAAAGTCTGATAAACGCCGAAAATATGACTTCAGTCCAAAAAAAACATTTTTTCAACTTTTTTCAATTTTACCCCCGTGGGATATATATTCTACCCACACACATTTGGAACTCTCCTGGGGTACCCTCACACATATTGTTCCCTCATTTAGTGGATATTTTCACAAAAAAGTGAAATTTTCAAAAATTCAGAAAATTGCCTGAAAACGACGAAATATCAAGGACTCATTGGGCGAATCGCTCTGGAACTGAAATCGGAATGCTCACTGACATTTCCCCAATCTGAAAGTCTGATAAACGCCGAAAAAATGACTTCAGTCCAAAAAAAAAATTCTTTCAACTTTTTTCAATTTTATCCCCGTGGGATATATATTCTACCCACAAACATTTGGAACTCTCCTGGGGTACCCTCACACATATTATTCCCTCATTTAGCGGATATTTTCACAAAAAAGTGAAATTTTCAAAAATCCAGAAAATTGGCTGGAAACTACTACATATCAAGGACTCATTGGGCGAATTGCTCTGGAACTGAAATCGGAACGCTCACTGACATTTCCCTTCTCTGAAAGTCTGATAAACGCCGGAAAAATGACTAAGTCCAAAAAAAAATTTTTTTTCAATTTTACCCCCGTGGGATATATATTCTACCCACACACATTTGGAACTCTCCTGAGGTACCCTCACACATATTATTCCCTCATTAGTGGATATTTTCACAAAAAAGTGACATTTTCAAAAATGCAGAAAAATTCCTGAAAACGAGGAAATATCAGGGACTCATCCGACGAATCGCTCTGGAACTGAAATCGGAACGCTCACTGACATTTCCCCTATCTGAAAGTCTGATAAACGCCGGAAAAATGACTAAGTACAAAAAAAAAATTTTATTCAACTTTTTTCAATAACCCTGTGGGATAAATATTCTACCCACACACATTTGGAACTCTCCTGGGGTACCCTCACACATATTATTCCCTCATTTAGTGGATATTTTCACAAAAAAGTGAAATTTTCAAAAATTCAGAAAATTGCCTGAAAATAACGAAATATCAAGGACTCATTGGGCGAATCGGTCTGGAACTAAAATCGGAACACTCACTGACATTTCCCCTATCTGAAAGTCTGATAAACGACGAAAAAATGACTTAAGTCCAAAAAAAAAATGTTTTCAACTTTTTTCAATTTTACCCCCGTGGGATATATATTCTACCCACACACATTTGGAACTTTCCTGGGGTACCCTCACACATATTATTCCCTCATTTAGTGGATATTTTCACAAAAAAGTGAAATTTTCAAAAATTCAGAAAATTGCCTGAAAACGCCGAAATATCAAGGACTCATTGGGCGAATCGCTCTGGAACTGAAATCGGAACGCTCACTGACATTTCCCCTATCTGAAAGTCTGATAAACGCCGAAAAAATGACAAGTCCAAAAAAATAATTTTTTAAACTTTTTTAAATTTTACCCCCGTGGGAAATATATTCTACCCACACACATTTGGAACTCTCCTGGGGTACCCTCACACATATTATTCCCTCATTTAGTGGATATTTTCACAAAAAAGTGAAGTTTTCAAAAATTCAGAAAATTGCCTGAAAACGACGGAATATCAAGGACTCATTGGGCGAATCGCTCTGGAACTGAAATCGGAATGCTCACTGACATTTCCCCAATCTGAAAGTCTGATAAACGCCAAAAAAATGACTTCAGTCCAAAAAAAAAATTTTTCAACTTTTTTCAATTTTACCCCCGTGGGATATATATTCTACCCACAAACATTTGGAACTCTCCTGGGGTACCCTCACACATATTATTCCTTCATTTAGTGGATATTTTCACAAAAAAGTGAAATTTTCAAAAATCGAGAAAACTGGCTGAAAACTACTACATTGGGCAAATCGCTCTGGAACTGAAATCGGAACGCTCACTGACATTTCCCCTATCTGAAAGTCTGATAAATGCCGGAAAAATGACTTAAGTCCAAAAAAAAAATGTTTTCAACTTTTTTCAATTTTACTCCCGTGGGATATATATTCTACCCACACACATTTGGAACTCTCCCTGGGTACCCTCACACATATTTTTCCCTTATTTAGTGGATATTTTAACAAAAAAGTGAAGTTTTCAAAAATTCAGAAAATTGCCTGAAAACGACGAAATATCAGGGACTCATCCGTCGAATCGCTCTGGAACTGAAATCGGAACGCTCACTGACATTTCCCTTCTCTGAAAGTCTGATAAACGCCGGAAAAATGACTAAGTCCAAAAAAAATTTTTTTTTCAATTTTACCCCTGTGGGATATATATTCTACCCACACACATTTGGAACTCTCCTGGGGTACCCTCACACATATTATTCCCTCATTAGTGGATATTTTCACAAAAAAGTGACATTTTCAAAAATTGAGAAAATTTCCTGAAAACGACGAAATATCAGGGACTCATCCGTCGAATCGCTCTGGAACTGAAATCGGAACACTCACTGACATTTCCCCTATCTGAAAGTCTTATAAACACCGGAAAAATGACTTAAGTCCAAAAAAAAAATGTTTTCAACTTTTTTCAATTTTACTCCCGTGGGATATATATTCTACCCACACACATTTGGAACTCTCCTGGGGTACCCTCACACATATTATTCCCTCATTTAGTGGTTATTTTCACAAAAAAGTGAAATTTTCAAAAATTCAGAAAATTGCCTGAAAACGACGAAATATCAAGGACTCATTGGGCAAATCACTGTGGAACTGAAATCGGAATGCTCACTGACATTTCCCCAATCTGAAAGTCTGATAAACGCCGAAAAAATGACTTCAGTCCAAAAAAAAAAATTTTTCAACTTTTTTCAATTTTACCCCCGTGGGATATATATTCTACCCACAAACATTTGGAACTCTCCTGGGGTACCCTCACACATATTATTCCTTCATTTAGTGGATATTTTCACAAAAAAGTGAAATTTTCAAAAATCCAGAAAATTGGCTGAAAACTACTACATATCAAGGACTCATTGGGCGAATTGCTCTGGAACTGAAATCGGAACGCTCACTGACATTTCCCTTATCTGAAAGTCTGATAAACGCCGGAAAAATGACTAAGGCCAAAAAAAAATTTTTTTCAACTTTTTTCAATTTTACCCCCGTGGGATATATATTCTACCCACACACATTTGGAACTCTCCTGGGGTACCCTCACACATATTATTCCCTCATTAGTGGATATTTTCACAAAAAAGTGACATTTTCAAAAATGCAGAAAAATTCCTGAAAACGAGGAAATATCAGGGACTCATCCGACGAATCGCTCTGGAACTGAAATCGGAACGCTCACTGACATTTCCCCTATCTGAAAGTCTGATAAACGCCGGAAAAATGACTAAGTACAAAAAAAAATTTTTATTCAACTTTTTTCAATAACCCTGTGGGATAAATATTCTACCCACACACATTTGGAACTCTCCTGGGGTACCCTCACACATATTATTCCCTCATTTAGTGGATATTTTCACAAAAAAGTGAAATTTTCAAAAATTCAGAAAATTGCCTGAAAACGACGAAATATCAAGGACTCATTGGGCGAATTGCTCTGGAACTAAAATCGGAACGCTCACTGACATTTCCCCTATCTGAAAGTCTGATAAACGCCGAAAAAATGACTTAAGTCCAAAAAAAAAATGTTTTCAACTTTTTTCAATTTTACCCCCGTGGGATATATATTCTACCCACACACATTTGGAACTTTCCTGGGGTACCCTCACACATATTATTCCCTCATTTAGTGGATATTTTCACAAAAAAGTGAAATTTTCAAAAATTCAGAAAATTGCCTGAAAACGCCGAAATATCAAGGACTCATTGGGCGAATCGCTCTGGAACTGAAATCGGAACGCTCACTGACATTTCCCCTATCTGAAAGTCTGATAAACGCCGAAAAAATGACTTAAGTCCAAAAAAAAAATTTTTTCAACTTTTTTCAATTTTACCCCCGTGGGATATATATTCTACCCACACACATTTGGAACTCTACTGGGGTACCCTCACACATATTATTCCCTCATTTAGTGGATATTTTCACAAAAAAAGTGAAATTTTCAAAAATCCAGAAAATTGGCTGAAAACGACTAAATATCAAGGACTCATTGGGCGAATCGCTCTGGAACTGAAATCGGAATGCTCACTGACATTTCCCCTATTTGAAAGTCTGATAAACGCCGGAAAAATGACTTCAATCCAAAAAAAAATTTTTTTCAACTTTTTTCAATTTTACCCCCGTGGGATAAATATTCTACCCACACACATTTGGAACTCTCCTGGGGTACCCTCACACATATTATTCCCTCATTTAGTGGATATTTTCACAAAAAAGTGAAATTTTCAAAAATTCAGAAAATTGCCTGAAAATGACGAAATATCAAGGACTCATTGGGCGAATCGGTCTGGAACTAAAATCGGAACACTCACTGACATTTCCCCTATCTGAAAGTCTGATAAACGACGAAAAAATGACTTAAGTCCAAAAAAAAAATGTTTTCAACTTTTTTCAATTTTACCCCCGTGGGATATATATTCTACCCACACACATTTGGAACTTTCCTGGGGTACCCTCACACATATTATTCCCTCATTTAGTGGATATTTTCACAAAAAAGTGAAATTTTCAAAAATTCAGAAAATTGCCTGAAAACGCCGAAATATCAAGGACTCATTGGGCGAATCGCTCTGGAACTGAAATCGGAACGCTCACTGACATTTCCCCTATCTGAAAGTCTGATAAACGCCGAAAAAATGACTTAAGTCCAAAAAAAAAATGTTTTCAACTTTTTTCAATTTTACCCCCGTGGGATATATATTCTACCCATACACATTTGGAACTTTCCTGGGGTACCCTCACACATATTATTCCCTCATTTAGTGGATATTTTCACAAAAAAGTGAAATTTTCAAAAATTCAGAAAATTGCCTGAAAACGCCGAAATATCAAGGACTCATTGGGCGAATCGCTCTGGAACTGAAATCGGAACGCTCACTGACATTTCCCCTATCTGAAAGTCTGATAAACGCCGGAAAAATGACTAAGTCCAAAAAAAATTTCTTTTAAACTTTTTTCAATTTTACCCCTGTGGGATATATATTCTACCCACACACATTTGGAACTCTCCTGGGGTACCCTCACACATATTTTTCCCTTATTTAGTGGATATTTTCACAAAAAAGTGAAGTTTTCAAAAATTCAGAAAATTGCCTGAAAACGACGAAATATCAAGGACTCATTGGGCGAATCGCTCTGGAACTGAAATCGGAATGCTCACTGACATTTCCCCAATCTGAAAGTCTGATAAACGCCGAAAATATGACTTCAGTCCAAAAAAAACATTTTTTCAACTTTTTTCAATTTTACCCCCGTGGGATATATATTCTACCCACACACATTTGGAACTCTCCTGGGGTACCCTCACACATATTGTTCCCTCATTTAGTGGATATTTTCACAAAAAAGTGAAATTTTCAAAAATTCAGAAAATTGCCTGAAAACGACGAAATATCAAGGACTCATTGGGCGAATCGCTCTGGAACTGAAATCGGAATGCTCACTGACATTTCCCCAATCTGAAAGTCTGATAAACGCCGAAAAAATGACTTCAGTCCAAAAAAAAAATTCTTTCAACTTTTTTCAATTTTATCCCCGTGGGATATATATTCTACCCACAAACATTTGGAACTCTCCTGGGGTACCCTCACACATATTATTCCCTCATTTAGCGGATATTTTCACAAAAAAGTGAAATTTTCAAAAATCCAGAAAATTGGCTGGAAACTACTACATATCAAGGACTCATTGGGCGAATTGCTCTGGAACTGAAATCGGAACGCTCACTGACATTTCCCTTCTCTGAAAGTCTGATAAACGCCGGAAAAATGACTAAGTCCAAAAAAAAATTTTTTTTCAATTTTACCCCCGTGGGATATATATTCTACCCACACACATTTGGAACTCTCCTGAGGTACCCTCACACATATTATTCCCTCATTAGTGGATATTTTCACAAAAAAGTGACATTTTCAAAAATGCAGAAAAATTCCTGAAAACGAGGAAATATCAGGGACTCATCCGACGAATCGCTCTGGAACTGAAATCGGAACGCTCACTGACATTTCCCCTATCTGAAAGTCTGATAAACGCCGGAAAAATGACTAAGTACAAAAAAAAAATTTTATTCAACTTTTTTCAATAACCCTGTGGGATAAATATTCTACCCACACACATTTGGAACTCTCCTGGGGTACCCTCACACATATTATTCCCTCATTTAGTGGATATTTTCACAAAAAAGTGAAATTTTCAAAAATTCAGAAAATTGCCTGAAAATAACGAAATATCAAGGACTCATTGGGCGAATCGGTCTGGAACTAAAATCGGAACACTCACTGACATTTCCCCTATCTGAAAGTCTGATAAACGACGAAAAAATGACTTAAGTCCAAAAAAAAAATGTTTTCAACTTTTTTCAATTTTACCCCCGTGGGATATATATTCTACCCACACACATTTGGAACTTTCCTGGGGTACCCTCACACATATTATTCCCTCATTTAGTGGATATTTTCACAAAAAAGTGAAATTTTCAAAAATTCAGAAAATTGCCTGAAAACGCCGAAATATCAAGGACTCATTGGGCGAATCGCTCTGGAACTGAAATCGGAACGCTCACTGACATTTCCCCTATCTGAAAGTCTGATAAACGCCGAAAAAATGACAAGTCCAAAAAAATAATTTTTTAAACTTTTTTAAATTTTACCCCCGTGGGAAATATATTCTACCCACACACATTTGGAACTCTCCTGGGGTACCCTCACACATATTATTCCCTCATTTAGTGGATATTTTCACAAAAAAGTGAAGTTTTCAAAAATTCAGAAAATTGCCTGAAAACGACGGAATATCAAGGACTCATTGGGCGAATCGCTCTGGAACTGAAATCGGAATGCTCACTGACATTTCCCCAATCTGAAAGTCTGATAAACGCCAAAAAAATGACTTCAGTCCAAAAAAAAAATTTTTCAACTTTTTTCAATTTTACCCCCGTGGGATATATATTCTACCCACAAACATTTGGAACTCTCCTGGGGTACCCTCACACATATTATTCCTTCATTTAGTGGATATTTTCACAAAAAAGTGAAATTTTCAAAAATCGAGAAAACTGGCTGAAAACTACTACATTGGGCAAATCGCTCTGGAACTGAAATCGGAACGCTCACTGACATTTCCCCTATCTGAAAGTCTGATAAATGCCGGAAAAATGACTTAAGTCCAAAAAAAAAATGTTTTCAACTTTTTTCAATTTTACTCCCGTGGGATATATATTCTACCCACACACATTTGGAACTCTCCCTGGGTACCCTCACACATATTTTTCCCTTATTTAGTGGATATTTTAACAAAAAAGTGAAGTTTTCAAAAATTCAGAAAATTGCCTGAAAACGACGAAATATCAGGGACTCATCCGTCGAATCGCTCTGGAACTGAAATCGGAACGCTCACTGACATTTCCCTTCTCTGAAAGTCTGATAAACGCCGGAAAAATGACTAAGTCCAAAAAAAATTTTTTTTTCAATTTTACCCCTGTGGGATATATATTCTACCCACACACATTTGGAACTCTCCTGGGGTACCCTCACACATATTATTCCCTCATTAGTGGATATTTTCACAAAAAAGTGACATTTTCAAAAATTGAGAAAATTTCCTGAAAACGACGAAATATCAGGGACTCATCCGTCGAATCGCTCTGGAACTGAAATCGGAACACTCACTGACATTTCCCCTATCTGAAAGTCTTATAAACACCGGAAAAATGACTTAAGTCCAAAAAAAAAATGTTTTCAACTTTTTTCAATTTTACTCCCGTGGGATATATATTCTACCCACACACATTTGGAACTCTCCTGGGGTACCCTCACACATATTATTCCCTCATTTAGTGGTTATTTTCACAAAAAAGTGAAATTTTCAAAAATTCAGAAAATTGCCTGAAAACGACGAAATATCAAGGACTCATTGGGCAAATCACTGTGGAACTGAAATCGGAATGCTCACTGACATTTCCCCAATCTGAAAGTCTGATAAACGCCGAAAAAATGACTTCAGTCCAAAAAAAAAAATTTTTCAACTTTTTTCAATTTTACCCCCGTGGGATATATATTCTACCCACAAACATTTGGAACTCTCCTGGGGTACCCTCACACATATTATTCCTTCATTTAGTGGATATTTTCACAAAAAAGTGAAATTTTCAAAAATCCAGAAAATTGGCTGAAAACTACTACATATCAAGGACTCATTGGGCGAATTGCTCTGGAACTGAAATCGGAACGCTCACTGACATTTCCCTTATCTGAAAGTCTGATAAACGCCGGAAAAATGACTAAGGCCAAAAAAAAATTTTTTTCAACTTTTTTCAATTTTACCCCCGTGGGATATATATTCTACCCACACACATTTGGAACTCTCCTGGGGTACCCTCACACATATTATTCCCTCATTAGTGGATATTTTCACAAAAAAGTGACATTTTCAAAAATGCAGAAAAATTCCTGAAAACGAGGAAATATCAGGGACTCATCCGACGAATCGCTCTGGAACTGAAATCGGAACGCTCACTGACATTTCCCCTATCTGAAAGTCTGATAAACGCCGGAAAAATGACTAAGTACAAAAAAAAATTTTTATTCAACTTTTTTCAATAACCCTGTGGGATAAATATTCTACCCACACACATTTGGAACTCTCCTGGGGTACCCTCACACATATTATTCCCTCATTTAGTGGATATTTTCACAAAAAAGTGAAATTTTCAAAAATTCAGAAAATTGCCTGAAAACGACGAAATATCAAGGACTCATTGGGCGAATTGCTCTGGAACTAAAATCGGAACGCTCACTGACATTTCCCCTATCTGAAAGTCTGATAAACGCCGAAAAAATGACTTAAGTCCAAAAAAAAAATGTTTTCAACTTTTTTCAATTTTACCCCCGTGGGATATATATTCTACCCACACACATTTGGAACTTTCCTGGGGTACCCTCACACATATTATTCCCTCATTTAGTGGATATTTTCACAAAAAAGTGAAATTTTCAAAAATTCAGAAAATTGCCTGAAAACGCCGAAATATCAAGGACTCATTGGGCGAATCGCTCTGGAACTGAAATCGGAACGCTCACTGACATTTCCCCTATCTGAAAGTCTGATAAACGCCGAAAAAATGACTTAAGTCCAAAAAAAAAATTTTTTCAACTTTTTTCAATTTTACCCCCGTGGGATATATATTCTACCCACACACATTTGGAACTCTACTGGGGTACCCTCACACATATTATTCCCTCATTTAGTGGATATTTTCACAAAAAAAGTGAAATTTTCAAAAATCCAGAAAATTGGCTGAAAACGACTAAATATCAAGGACTCATTGGGCGAATCGCTCTGGAACTGAAATCGGAATGCTCACTGACATTTCCCCTATTTGAAAGTCTGATAAACGCCGGAAAAATGACTTCAATCCAAAAAAAAATTTTTTTCAACTTTTTTCAATTTTACCCCCGTGGGATAAATATTCTACCCACACACATTTGGAACTCTCCTGGGGTACCCTCACACATATTATTCCCTCATTTAGTGGATATTTTCACAAAAAAGTGAAATTTTCAAAAATTCAGAAAATTGCCTGAAAATGACGAAATATCAAGGACTCATTGGGCGAATCGGTCTGGAACTAAAATCGGAACACTCACTGACATTTCCCCTATCTGAAAGTCTGATAAACGACGAAAAAATGACTTAAGTCCAAAAAAAAAATGTTTTCAACTTTTTTCAATTTTACCCCCGTGGGATATATATTCTACCCACACACATTTGGAACTTTCCTGGGGTACCCTCACACATATTATTCCCTCATTTAGTGGATATTTTCACAAAAAAGTGAAATTTTCAAAAATTCAGAAAATTGCCTGAAAACGCCGAAATATCAAGGACTCATTGGGCGAATCGCTCTGGAACTGAAATCGGAACGCTCACTGACATTTCCCCTATCTGAAAGTCTGATAAACGCCGAAAAAATGACAAGTCCAAAAAAATAATTTTTTAAACTTTTTTAAATTTTACCCCCG
The DNA here is from genome assembly GCF_046119375.1 of Phyllobates terribilis. NCBI lineage: Eukaryota > Metazoa > Chordata > Amphibia > Anura > Dendrobatidae > Phyllobates > Phyllobates terribilis. Next base: position 8,897,843 of record NW_027362781.1, on the reverse strand, counting down.
TGGGATATATATTCTACCCACACACATTTGGAACTCTCCTGGGGTACCCTCACACATATTATTCCCTCATTTAGTGGATATTTTCACAAAAAAGTGAAGTTTTCAAAAATTCAGAAAATTGCCTGAAAACGACGGAATATCAAGGACTCATTGGGCGAATCGCTCTGGAACTGAAATCGGAATGCTCACTGACATTTCCCCAATCTGAAAGTCTGATAAACGCCGAAAAAATGACTTCAGTCCAAAAAAAAAATTTTTCAACTTTTTTCAATTTTACCCCCGTGGGATATATATTCTACCCACAAACATTTGGAACTCTCCTGGGGTACCCTCACACATATTATTCCTTCATTTAGTGGATATTTTCACAAAAAAGTGAAATTTTCAAAAATCGAGAAAACTGGCTGAAAACTACTACATTGGGCAAATCGCTCTGGAACTGAAATCGGAACGCTCACTGACATTTCCCCTATCTGAAAGTCTGATAAATGCCGGAAAAATGACTTAAGTCCAAAAAAAAAATGTTTTCAACTTTTTTCAATTTTACTCCCGTGGGATATATATTCTACCCACACACATTTGGAACTCTCCCTGGGTACCCTCACACATATTTTTCCCTTATTTAGTGGATATTTTCACAAAAAAGTGAAGTTTTCAAAAATTCAGAAAATTGCCTGAAAACGACGAAATATCAAGGACTCATTGGGCGAATCGCTCTGGAACTGAAATCGGAATGCTCACTGACATTTCCCCAATCTGAAAGTCTGATAAACGCCGAAAAAATGACTTCAGTCCAAAAAAAAAATTTTTCAACTTTTTTCAATTTTACCCCCGTGGGATATATATTCTACTCATACACATTTGGAACTCTCCTGGGGTACCCTCACACATATTATTCCCTCATTTAGTGGATATTTTCACAAAAAAGTGAAATTTTCAAAAATCCAGAAAATTGGCAGAAAACGTCGAAATATCAAGGACTCATTGGGCGAATCGCTCTGGAACTGAGATCGCAATGCTCACTCCCTAGCTCACTCCCTATCTGAAAGTCTGATAAACGCCGGAAAAATGACTGTCCAAAAAAAAATTTTTTTTCAATTTTAACCCTGTGGGATATATATTCAACCCAAACACATTTGGAACTCTCCTGGCGTACCCTTACACATATTATTCCCTCATTTAGTGGATATTTTCACAAAAAAGTGAAATTTTCAAAAATCCTAAATATTGGCTGAAAACGACTAAATATCAAGGACTCATTGGGCGAATAGCTCTGGAACTGAAATCGGAATGCTCACTGACATTTGCCCTATCTGAAAGTCTGATAAACGCCGGAAAAATGAGTAAGTCCAAATAAAAATTTTTTTAAAACTTTTTTCAATTTTTCAACCGTGGGATATATATTCTACCCACACACATTTGGAACTCTCCTGGGGTACCCTCACACATATTATTCCCTCATTTAGTGGATATTTTCACAATAAAGTGAAATTTTCAAAAATCCAGATAATTGGCTGAAAACGACTCATTGTGCGATCCGCTCTGGGACTGAAAGCGGAACGCTCACTGACATTTCCCCTTTCTGAAAGTCTGATAAACGCTGGAAAAATGAGTAAGTCCAAAAAAAAATTTTTTTAAACTTTTTTCAATTTTACCCCCATGGGATATACATTCTGCCCACACACATTTGAAACTCTCTTGGGGTACCCTCACACATATTATTCCCTCATTTAGTGGATATTTTCACAAAGAAGTGAAATTTTCAAAAATCCAGATAATTGGCTGAAAACGACTAAATATCAAGGACTCATTGTGCGATCTGCTCTGGAACTGAAATCGGAATTCTCACTGACATTTCCCCTAACTGAAAGTCTGATAAACGACGGAAAAATGAATAAGTCCAAAAAAAATTTTTTTAAAACTTTTTTCAATTTTTCAACCGTGGGATATATATTCTACCCACACACATTTGGAACTCTCCTGGGGTACCCTCACACATATTATTCCCTCATTTAGTGGATATTTTCACAATAAAGTGAAATTTTCAAAAATCCAGATAATTGGCTGAAAACGACTAAATATCAAGGACTCATTGTGCGATCCGCTCTGGGACTGAAAGCGGAACGCTCACTGACATTTCCCCTTTCTGAAAGTCTGATAAACGCTGGAAAAATGATTAAGTCCAAAAAAAAATTTTTTTAAACTTTTTTCAATTTTACCCCCATGGGATATATATTCTGCCCACACACATTTGAAACTCTCTTGGGGTACCCTCACACATATTATTCCCTCATTTAGTGGATATTTTCACAAAGAAGTGAAATTTTCAAAAATCCAGATAATTGGCTGAAAACGACTAAATATCAAGGACTCATTGTGCGATCTGCTCTGGAACTGAAATCGGAATTCTCACTGACATTTCCCCTATCTGAAAGTCTGATAAACGACGGAAAAATGAATAAGTCCAAAAAAAATTTTTTTTTCAACTTTTTTCAATTTTACCCCCGTGGGATATATATTCTACCCACACACATTTGGAACTCTCCTGGGGTACCCTCACACATATTATTCTCTCATTTAATGGATATTTTCACAAAAAAGTGAAATTTTCAAAAATCCAGAAAATTGGCTGAAAACGACTAAATATCAAGGACCCATTGGGCGAATCGCTCAGGAACTGAAATCGGAATTCTCACTGACATTTCCCCTATCTGAAAGTCTGATAAACGCTGGAAAAATGAATAAGTCCAAAAAAAATTTTTTTTTCAACTTTTTTCAATTTTACCCCCGTGGGATATATATTCTACCCACACACATTTGGAACTCTCCTGGGGTACCCTCACACATATTATTCCCTCATTTAGTGGATATTTTCACAAAAAAGTGAAATTTTCAAAAATCAAGAAAATTGGCTGAAAATGACTAAATATCAAGGACTCATTGGCGAATCGCTCTGGAACTGAAATCGAACCGCTTACTTACATTTGCCCTATCTGAAAGTCTGATAAACGCAGGAAAAAAGAATAAGTCCCAAAAAAAATTTTTTTTAAACTTTTTTAAATTTTTCAAACGTGGGATATATATTCTACCCACACACATTTGGAACTCTCCTGGGGTACCCTCACACATATTATTCCCTCATTTAGTGGATATTTTCACAAAAAAAGTAAAATTTTCAAAAATCCTGAAAATTGGCAGAAAACGACTAAATATCAAGGACTCACTGTGCGATCCGCTCTGGAACTGAAATCGGAATGCTCACTGACATTTGCCCTATCTGAAAGTCTGAAAAACGCCTGAAAAATGACTAAGTCCAAAAAAAATTTTTTTTAAACTTTTTTAAATTTTTCAACCGTGGGATATTTATTCTACCCACACACATTTGGAACTCTCCTGGGGTACCCTCACACATATTATTCCCTCATTTAGTGGATATTTTCACAAAAAAGTGAAATTTTCAAAAATCCAGAAAATTGGCTGAAAACGACTAAATATCAAGGACCCATTGGGCGAATCGCTCTAGAACTGAAATCGGAATTCTCACTGACATTTCCCCTATCTGAAAGTCTGATAAACGCTGGAAAAATGAATCAGTCCAAAAAAAATTTTTTCAACTTTTTTCAATTTTACCCCCGTGGGATATATATTCTACGAACACACATTTGGAACTCTCCTGGGGTACCCTCACACATATTATTCCCTCATTTAGTGGATATTTTCACAAAAAAGTGAAATTTTCAAAAATCCAAAATATTGGCTGAAAACGACTAAATATCAAGGACTCATTGTGCGATCTGCTCTGGAACTGAAATCGGAATTCTCACTGACATTTCCCCTATCTGAAAGTCTGATAAACGACGGAAAAATGAATAAGTCCAAAAAAAAAATTTTTTTAACTTTTTTCAATTTTACCCCAGTGGAATATATATTCTACCCACACACATTTGGAACTCTCCTGGGGTAACCTCACACATATTATTCCCTCATTTAGTGGATATTTTCACAAAAAAGTGAAATTTTCAAAAATCAAGAAAATTGGCTGAAAACCACTAAATATCAAGGACTCATTGGCGAATCGCTCTGGAACTGAAATCGGACCGCTTACTGACATTTCCCCTATCTGAAAGTCTGATAAACGCCGGAAAAATGAATAAGTCCCCAAAAAATTTTTTTTAAACTTTTTTCAATTTTACCCCCGTGGGATATATATTCTACCCACACACAATTGGAACTCTTCTGGGGTACCCTCACACATATTATTCCCTCATTTAGTGGATATTTTCACAAAAAAAGTAAAATTTTCAAAAATCCAGAAAATTGGCAGAAAACTACTAAATATCAAGGACTCACTGTGCGATCCGCTCTGGAACTGAAATCGGAATGCTCACTGACATTTGCCCTATCTGAAAGTCTGATAAACGCCGGAAAAATGACTAAGTCCAAAAAAAATTTTTTTTAAACTTTTTTACATTTTTCAACCGTGGGATATTTATTCTACCCACACACATTTGGAACTCTCCTGGGGTACCCTCACACATATTATTCCCTCATTTAGTGGATATTTTCACAAAAAAGTGAAATTTTCAAAAATCCAAAATATTGGCTGAAAACGACTAAATATCAAGGACTCATTGTGCGATCTGCTCTGGAACTGAAATCGGAATTCTCACTGACATTTCCCCTATCTGAAAGTCTGATAAACGACGGAAAAATGAATAAGTCCAAAAAAATAATTTTTTAAACTTTTTTCAATTTTACCCCCGTGGAATATATATTCTACCCACACACATTTGGAACTCTCCTGGGGTACCCTCACACATATTATTCCCTCATTTAGCGGATATTTTCACAAAAAAAGTAAAATTTTCAAAAATCCAGAAAATTGGCAGAAAACGACTAAATATCAAGGACTCACTGTGCGATCCGCTCTGGAACTGAAATCGGAATGCTCACTGACATTTGCCCTATCTGAAAGTCTGATAAACGCCGGAAAAATGACTAAGTCCAAAAAAAATTTTTTTTAAACTTTTTTAAATTTTTCAACCGTGGGATATTTATTCTACCCACACACATTTGGAACTCTCCTGGGGTACCCTCACACATATTATTCCCTCATTTAGTGGATACTTTCACAAAAAAGTGAAATTTTCAAAAATCAAGAAAATTGGCTGAAAACGACTAAATATCAAGGACCCATTGGGCGAATCGCTCTGGAACTGAAATCGGAATTCTCACTGACATTTCCCCTATCTGAAAGTCTGATAAACGCCGGAAAAATGACTAAGTCAAAAAAATTTTTTTTTTAAACTTTTTTCAGTTTTGCCCCCGTGGGATATATATTCTACCCACACACATTTGGAACTCTCTTGGGGTACCCTCACACATATTATTTCCTCATTTAGTGGATATTTTCACAAAAAAGTGAAATTTTCAAAAATCAAGAAAATTGGCTGAAAACGACTAAATATCAAGGACTCATTGGGTGAATCGCTCTGGAACTGAAATCGGAACGCTCACTGACATTTGCCCTATCTGAAAGTCTGATAAACGCCGGAAAAATGAATAAGTCCAAAAAAAATTTTTTTCAACTTTTTTCAATTTTACCCCCGTGGGATATATATTCTACCCACACACATTTGGAACTCTCCTGGAGTACACTCACACATATTATTCCCTCATTTAGTGGATATATTAACATAAAAGTGAATTTTTCAAAAATCCAGAAAATTGGCTGAAAACAACTTAAATATCAAGGACTCATTGTCCGATCCGCTCTGGAACTGAAATCGGAACGCTCACTGACATTTTCCCTATCTGAAAGTCTGATAAACGTCGGAAAAATGAATAGGTCCAAAAAAAAATTTTTTTCAACTTTTTTCAATTTTAGCCCCGTGGGATATATATTCTACCCACACACATTTGGAACTCTCCTGGGGTACCCTCACACATATTATTCCCTCATTTAGTGGATATTTTAACATAAAAGTGAATTTTTCAAAAATCCAGAAAATTGGCTGAAAACGACTAAATATCAAGGACCCATTGGGCGAATCGCTCTGGAACTGAAATCGGAATTCTCACTGACATTTCCACTATCTGAAAGTCTGATAAACGCTGGAAAAATGAATCAGTCCAAAAAAAATTTTTTCAACTTTTTTCAATTTTACCCCCGTGGGATATATATTCTACGAACACACATTTGGAACTCTCCTGGGGTACCCTCACACATATTATTCCCTCATTTAGTGGATATTTTCACAAAAAAGTGAAATTTTCAAAAATCCAAAATATTGGCTGAAAACGACTAAATATCAAGGACTCATTGTGCGATCTGCTCTGGAACTGAAATCGGAATTCTCACTGACATTTCCCCTATCTGAAAGTCTGATAAACGACGGAAAAATGACTAAGTGCAAAAAAAAAAAATTTTTTCAACTTTTTTCAATTTTACCCCCGTGGAATATATATTCTACCCACACACATTTGGAACTCTCCTGGGGTAACCTCACACATATTATTCCCTCATTTAGTGGATATTTTCACAAAAAAGTGAAATTTTCAAAAATCAAGAAAATTGGCTGAAAACGAGTAAATATCAAGGACCCATTGGACGAATCGCTCTGGAACTGAAATCGGAATTCTCACTGACATTTCCCCTGTCTGAAAGTCTGATAAACGCTGGAAAAATGACTAAGTCCAAAAAAAATTTTTTTTCAACTTTTTTCAATTTTACCCCCGTGGGATATGTATTCTACCCACACACATTTGGAATTCTCCTGGGGTACCCTCACACATATTATTCCCTCATTTAGTGGATATTTTCACAAAAAAGTGAAATTTTCAAAAATCAAGAAAATTGGCTGAAAACGACTAAATATCAAGGACTCACTGGGCGAATTGCTCTGGAACTGAAATCGGAACGCTCACTGACATTTGCCCTATCTGAAAGTCTGATAAACACCGGAAAAATGATTAAGTCCAAAAAAATTTTTTTTAAAACTTTTTTCAATTTTTCAACCTTGGGATATATATTCTACCCACACACATTTGGAACTCTCCTGGGGTACCCTCACACATATTATTCCCTCATTTAGTGGATATTTTCACAAAAAAGTGAAATTTTCAAAAATCCAGAAAATTGGCTGAAAACGACTAAATATCAAGGACCCATTGGGCGAATCGCTCTGGAACTGAAATCGGAATACTCACAGACATTTCCCCTATCTGAAAGTCTGATGAACGCTGGAAAAATGAATAAGTCCAAAAAAAAAATTTTTTAAACTTTTTTCAATTTTACCCCGTGGGATATATATTCTACCCACACACATTTGGAACTCTCCTGGGGTACCCTCACAAATATTATTCCCTCATTTAGTGGATATTTTCACAAAAAAGTGAAATTTTCAAAAATCAAGAAAATTGGCTGAAAACGACTAAATATCAAGGACTCACTGTGCGATCCGCTCTGGAACTGAAATCGGAATGCTCACTGACATTTGCCCTATCTGAAAGTCTGATAAACGCCGGAAAAATGACTAAGTCCAAAAAAAATTTTTTTTAAACTTTTTTAAATTTTTCAACCGTGGGATATTTATTCTACCCACACACATTTGGAACTCTCCTGGGGTACCATCACACATATTATTCCCTCATTTAGTGGATACTTTCACAAAAAAGTGAAATTTTCAAAAATCAAGAAAATTGGCTGAAAACGACTAAATATCAAGGACCCATTGGGCGAATCGCTCTGGAACTGAAATCGGAATTCTCACTGACATTTCCCCTATCTGAAAGTCTGATAAACGCTGGAAAAATGAATAAGTCCAAAAAAATTTTTTTTTTCAACTTTTTTCAATTTTATCCCCGTGGGATATATATTCTACCCACACACATTTGGAACTCTCCTGGGGTACCCTCACACATATTATTCCCTCATTTAGTGGATATTTTCACAAAAAAGTGAAATTTTCAAAAATCCAGAAAATTGGCTGAAAACGACTAAATATCAAGGACCCATTGGGCGAATCGCTCTGGAACTGAAATCGGAACGCTCACTGACATTTCCCCTATCTGAAAGTCTGATAAACGCCGGAAAAATGACTAAGTCAAAAAAAATTTTTTTTTAAACTTTTTTCAGTTTTGCCCCCGTGGGATATATATTCTACCCACACACATTTGGAACTCTCTTGGGGTACCCTCACACATATTATTTCCTCATTTAGTGGATATTTTCACAAAAAAGTGAAATTTTCAAAAATCAAGAAAATTGGCTGAAAACAACTAAATATCAAGGACTCATTGGGCAAATCGCTCTGGAACTGAAATCGGAACGCTCACTGACATTTGCCCTATCTGAAAGTCTGATAAACGCCGGAAAAATGAATAAGTCCAAAAAAAATTTTTTTCAACTTTTTTCAATTTTACCCCCGTGGGATATATATTCTACCCACACACATTTGGAACTCTCCTGGAGTACACTCACACATATTATTCCCTCATTTAGTGGATATTTTAACATAAAAGTGAATTTTTCAAAAATCCCGAAAATTGGCTGAAAACAACTTAAATATCAAGGACTCATTGTCCGATCCGCTCTGGAACTGAAATCGGAACGCTCACTGACATTTTCCCTATCTGAAAGTCTGATAAACGTCGGAAAAATGAATAGGTCCAAAAAAAAATTTTTTTCAACTTTTTTCAATTTTAGCCCCGTGGGATATATATTCTACCCACACACATTTGGAACTCTCCTGGAGTACACTCACACATATTATTCCCTCATTTAGTGGATATTTTAACATAAAAGTGAATTTTTCAAAAATCCCGAAAATTGGCTGAAAACAACTTAAATATCAAGGACTCATTGTCCGATCCGCTCTGGAACTGAAATCGGAACGCTCACTGACATTTTCCCTATCTGAAAGTCTGATAAACGTCGGAAAAATGAATAGGTCCAAAAAAAAATTTTTTTCAACTTTTTTCAATTTTAGCCCCGTGGGATATATATTCTACCCACACACATTTGGAACTCTCCTGGGGTACCCTCACACATATTATTCCCTCATTTAGTGGATATTTTAACATAAAAGTGAATTTTTCAAAAATCCAGAAAATTGGCTGAAAACGACTAAATATCAAGGACCCATTGGGCGAATCGCTCTGGAACTGAAATCGGAATTCTCACTGACATTTCCCCTATCTGAAAGTCTGATAAACGCTGGAAAAATGAATCAGTCCAAAAAAAATTTTTTCAACTTTTTTCAATTTTACCCCCGTGGGATATATATTCTACGAACACACATTTGGAACTCTCCTGGGGTACCCTCACACATATTATTCCCTCATTTAGTGGATATTTTCACAAAAAAGTGAAATTTTCAAAAATCCAAAATATTGGCTGAAAACGACTAAATATCAAGGACTCATTGTGCGATCTGCTCTGGAACTGAAATCGGAATTCTCACTGACATTTCCCCTATCTGAAAGTCTGATAAACGACGGAAAAATGACTAAGTGCAAAAAAAAAAAATTTTTTCAACTTTTTTCAATTTTACCCCCGTGGAATATATATTCTACCCACACACATTTGGAACTCTCCTGGGGTAACCTCACACATATTATTCCCTCATTTAGTGGATATTTTCACAAAAAAGTGAAATTTTCAAAAATCAAGAAAATTGGCTGAAAACGAGTAAATATCAAGGACTCACTGGGCGAATTGCTCTGGAACTGAAATCGGAACGCTCACTGACATTTGTCCTATCTGAAAGTCTGATAAACGCCGGAAAAATGATTAAGTCCAAAAAATTTTTTTTTCAAACTTTTTTCAATTTTTCAACCTTGGGATATATATTCTACCCACACACATTTGGAACTCTCCTGGGGTACCCTCACACATATTATTCCCTCATTTAGTGGATATTTTCACAAAAAAGTGAAATTTTCAAAAATCCAGAAAATTGGCTGAAAACGACTAAATATCAAGGACCCATTGGGCGAATCGCTCTGGAACTGAAATCGGAATACTCACAGACATTTCCCCTATCTGAAAGTCTGATGAACGCTGGAAAAATGAATAAGTCCAAAAAAAAAATTTTTTCAACTTTTTTCAATTTTACCCCGTGGGATATATATTCTACCCACACACATTTGGAACTCTCCTGGGGTACCCTCACAAATATTATTCCCTCATTTAGTGGATATTTTCACAAAAAAGTGAAATTTTCAAAAATCAAGAAAATTGGCTGAAAACGACTAAATATCAAGGACTCACTGTGTGAATCGCTCTGGAACTGAAATCGGAACGCTCACTGACATTTCCCCTATCTGAAAGTCTGATAAACGCCGGAAAAATGACTAAGTCAAAAAAAATTTTTTTTTAAACTTTCTTCAGTTTTGCCCCCGTGGGATATATATTCTACCCACACACATTTGGAACTCTCTTGGGGTACCCTCACACATATTATTTCCTCATTTAGTGGATATTTTCACAAAAAAGTGAAATTTTCAAAAATCAAGAAAATTGGCTGAAAACGACTAAATATCAAGGACTCATTGGGCGAATCGCTCTGGAACTGAAATCGGAACGCTCACTGACATTTGCCCTATCTGAAAGTCTGATAAACGCCGGAAAAATGAATAAGTCCAAAAAAAATTTTTTTCAACTTTTTTCAATTTTACCCCCGTGGGATATATATTCTACCCACACACATTTGGAACTCTCCTGGGGTACACTCACACATATTATTCCCTCATTTAGTGGATATTTTAACATAAAAGTGAATTTTTCAAAAATCCAGAAAATTGGCTGAAAACAACTTAAATATCAAGGACTCATTGTCCGATCCGCTCTGGAACTGAAATCGGAACGCTCACTGACATTTTCCCTATCTGAAAGTCTGATAAACGTCGGAAAAATGAATAGGTCCAAAAAAAAATTTTTTTCAACTTTTTTCAATTTTACCCCGTGGGATATATATTCTACCCACACACATTTGGAACTCTCCTGGGGTAACCTCACACATATTATTCCATCAATTAGTGGATATTTTCACAAAAAAGTGAAATTTTCAAAAATCAAGAAAATTGGCTGAAAACGACTAAATATCAAGGACTCATTGGGCGTATCGCTCTGGAACTGAAATCGGAATGCTCACTGACATTTCCCCTATCTGAAAGTCTGATAAACGCCGGAAAAATGACTAAGTCAAAAAATTTTTTTTTTTTAACTTTTTTCAGTTTTGCCCCCGTGGGATATATATTCTACCCACGCACATTTGGAACTCTCTTGGGGTACCCTCACACATATTATTTCCTCATTTAGTGGATATTTTCACAAAAAAGTGAAATTTTCAAAAATCCAAAATATTGGCTGAAAACAACTAAATATCAAGGACTCATTTGGCGAATCGCTCTGGAACTGAAATCGGAAAGCTCACTGACATTTGCCCTATCTGAAAGTCTGATAAACGCCGGAAAAATGACTAAGTCCAAAAAAAATTTTTTTTAAACTTTTTTCAATTTTACCCCGTGGGATATATATTCTACCCACACACATTTGGAATTCTCCTGGGGTACTCTCACACATATTATTCCCTCATTTAGTGGATATTTTCACAAAAAAGTGAAATTTTCAAAAATCCAAGATATTGGCTGAAAACGACTAAATATCAAGGACTCATTGGGCGAATCGCTCTGGAACTGAAATCGGAAAGCTCACTGACATTTGCCATATCTGAAAGTCTGATAAACGCCGGAAAAATGACTAAGTCCAAAAAAAAATTTTTTTAAACTTTTTTCAATTTTACCCCCGTGGGATATATATTCTAAGCACACACATTTGGAATTCTCCTGGGGTACTCTCACACATATTATTCCCTCATTTAGTGGATATTTTCACAAAAAAGTGAAATTTTCAAAAATACAAAATATTGGCTGAAAACGACTAAATATCAAGGACTCATTGGACGAATCGCTCTGGAACTGAAATCGGAGCGCTCACTGACATTTGCCCTATCTGAAAGTCTGATAAATGCCGGAAAAATGACTAAGTCCCCCAAAAAATTTTTTTCAACTTTTTTCAATTTTACCCCCGTGGGATATATATTCTACCCACACACATTTGGAATTCTCCTGGGGTACTCTCACACATATTATTCCCTCATTTAGTGGATATTTTCACAAAAAAGTGAAATTTTCAAAAATACAAAATATTGGCTGAAAACGACTAAATATCAAGGACTCATTTGGCGAATCGCTCTGGAACTGAAATCGGAACGCTCATTGACATTTGCCCTATCTGAAAACCTGATAAACGCCGGAAAAATGACTAAGTCCAAAAAAAAGTTTTTTCAACTTTTTTCAACTTTACCCCCGTGGGATATATATTCTACCCACACACATTTCGAACTCTCCTGGGGTACCCTTACACATATTATTCCCTCATTTAGTGGATATTTTCACAAAAAAGTGAAATTTTCAAAAATCCAAAATATTGGCTGAAAACGACTAAATATCAAGGACTCATTGGGCGAATCGCTCTGGAACTGAAATCGGAACGCTCACTGACATTTGCCCTATCTGAAAACCTGATAAACGGCGGAAAAATGACTAAGTCCCAAAAAAAATTTGTTTCAGCTTTTTTCAATTTTACCCCTGTGGGATATATATTCTACCCACACACATTTGGAACTCTCCTGGGGTAACCTCAAACATATTATTCCTTCATTTAGTGGATATTTTCACAAAAAAGTGAAATTTTCAAAAATCCAGAAAATTGGCTGAAAACTACTAAATATCAAGGACTCATTGGGCGAATCGCTCTGGAACTGAAATCGTAACGCTCACTGACATTTCCCGTATCTGAAAGTCTGATAAACGCTGGAAAAATGAATAAGTCCAAAAAAAATTTTTTAAAACTTTTTTCAATTTTACCCCCGTGGGATATATATTCTACCCACACACATTTGGAATTCTCCTGGGGTACTCTCACACATATTATTCCCTCATTTAGTGGATATTTTCACAAAAAAGTGAAATTTTCAAAAATACAAAATATTGGCTGAAAACGACTAAATATCAAGGACTCATTTGGCGAATCACTCTGGAACTGAAATCGGAACGCTCACTGACATTTGCCCTTTCTGAAAGTCTGATAAACGCCGGAAAAATGACTAAGTTCAAAAAAAATTTTTTTTAAACTTTTTTCAATTTTACCCCCGTGGGATATATATTCTACCCACACACATTTGGAATTCTCCTGGGGTACTCTCACACATATTATTCCCTCATTTAGTGGATATTTTCACAAAAAAGTGAAATTTTCAAAAATACAAAATATTGGCTGAAAACGACTAAATATCAAGGACTCATTTGGCGAATCGCTCTGGAACTGAAATCGGAACGCTCACTGACATTTGCCCTATCTGAAAGTCTGATAAACGCCGGAAAAATGACTAAGTCCAAAAAAAAAATTTTTTAAACTTTTTTCAAGTTTACCCCCGTCGGATATATATTCTACCCACACACATTTGGAATTCTCCTGGGGTACTCTCACACATATTATTCCCTCATTTAGTGGATATTTTCACAAAAAAGTGAAATTTTCAAAAATACAAAATATTGGCTGAAAACGACTAAATATCAAGGACTCATTTGGCGAATCGCTCTGGAACTGAAATTGGAACGCTCACTGACATTTGCCCTATCTGAAAGTCTGATAAACGCCGGAAAAATGACTAAGTCCAAAAAAAAATTTTTTCAACTTTTTTCAATTTTACCCCCGTGGAATACATATATTCTACCCACACACATTTGGAACTCCCCTGGGGTACCCTCACACATATTATTCCCTCATTTAGTGGATATTTTCACAAAAAAGTGAAATTTTCAAAAATCAAGAAAATTGGCTGAAAACGACTAAATATCAAGGACTCATTGGGCGAATCGCTCTGGAACTGAAATCGGAGCGATCACTGACATTTGCCCTATCTGAAAGTCTGATAAACGCCGGAAAAATGACTAAGTCCCCCAAAAAATTTTTTTCAACTTTTTTCAATTTTACCCCCGTGGGATATATATTCTACCCACACACATTTGGAACTCTCCTGGGGTACCCTCACACATATTATTCCCTCATTTAGTGGATATTTTCACAAAAAAGTTAAATTTTCAAAAATCCAGAAAATTGGCTGAAAACGACTAAATATCAAGGACTCATTGTGCGATCCGCTCTGGAACTGAAATCGGAACGCTCACTGACATTTCCCCTATCTTAAACACTGGAAAAATGACTAAGTCCAAAAAAAAAATTTTTTCAACTTTTTTCAATTTTACCCCCGTGGGATATATATTCTACCCACACACATTTGGTACTCTCCTGGGGTACCCTCACACATATTATTCCCTCATTTAGTGGATATTTTCACAAAAAAGTGAAATTTTCAAAAATCAAGAAAATTGGCTGAAAACGACTAAATATCAAGGACTCATTGGGCGAATCGCTCTGGAACTGAAATCGGAACGCTCATTGACATTTGCCCTATCTGAAAACCTGATAAACCGCGGAAAAATGACTAATTCCAAAAAAAAATGTTTTTAAACTTTTTTCAATTTTACCCCAGTGTGATATATATTTTACCCACACACATTTGGAACTCTCCTGGGGTACCCTCACACATATTATTCCCTCATTTAGTGGATATTTTCACAAAAAAGTGAAATTTTCAAAAATCCAGAAAATTGGCTGAAAACGACTAAATATCAAGGACTCATTGTGCGATCCGTTCTGAAACTGAAATCGGAACGCTCACTGACATTTCCCCTATCTGAAAGTCTGATAAACGTCGGAAAAATGAATAAGTCCAAAAAAAAATGTTTTCAACTTTTTTCTATTTTACCCCCGTGGGATATATATTCTACCCACACACATTTGGAACTCTCCTGGGGAACCCTCACACATATTATTCCCTAATTTAGTGGATATTTTCACAAAAAGGTGAAATTTTCAAAAATTCAAAATATTGGCTGAAAACGACTAAATATCAAGGACTCATTGTGCGATCTGCTCTGGAACTGAAATCGGAATTCTCACTGACATTTCCCGTATCTGAAAGTCTGATGAACGTCGGAAAAATGAATAAGTCCCAAAAAAAATTTTTTTCAACTTTTTTCAATTTTAACCCCGTGGGATATATATTCTACCCACACACATTTGTAACTCTACTGGGGTACCCTCACACATATTATTCCCTCATTTAGTGGATATTTTCACAAAAAAGTGAAATTTCAAAAATCCAAAATATTGGCTGAAAACAGCTAAATATCAAGGACTCATTGGGCGAATCGCTCTGGAACTGAAATCGGAACACTCACTGACATTTCCCCTATCTGAAAGTCTGATAAACGCTGGAAAAATGAATAAGTCCAAAAAAAAATTTTTTCAACTTTTTTCTATTTTACCCCCGTGGGATATATATTCTACCCACACACATTTGGAACTCTCCTGGGGTACCCTCACACATATTATGCCCTCATTTAGTGGATATTTTCACAAAAAAGTAAAATTTTCAAAAATCCAGAAAATTGGCTGAAAACGACTAAATATCAAGGACTCATTGTGCGATCTGCTCTGGAACTGAAATCGGAACGCTCACTGACATTTCCCCTATCTGAAAGTCTCATGAATGCCGGAAAAATGACTAAGCCCCCCAAAAAATTTTTTTCAACTTTTTTTTAATTTTACCCCCGTGGGATATATATTCTACCCACACACATTTGGAACTCTCCTGGGGTACCCTCACACATATTATTCCCTCATTTAGTGGATATTTTCACAAAGAAGTGAAATTTTCAAAAATCAAGAAAATTGGCTGAAAACGACTAAATATCAAGGACTCATTGGGCGAATCGCGCTCGAACTGAAATCGGAATTCTCACTGACAGTTCCCCTATCTGAAAGTCTGATAAACGTCGGAAAAATGAATAAGTCCAAAAAAAAATTTTTTTCAACTTTTTTCAATTTTACCCCCGTGGGATATATATTCTACCAACACACATTTGGAACTCTCCTGGGGTACCCTCACACATATTATTCCCTCATTTAGTGGATATTTTCACAAAAAAGTAAAATTTTCAAAAATCCAGAAAATTGGCTGAAAACGACTAAATATCAAGGACTCATTGGGCGATTCGCTCTGGAACTGAAATCGGAATTCTCACTGACATTTCCCCTATCTGAAAGTCAGATAAACGCTGGAAAAATGACTAAGTCCAAAAAAAATTTTTTTCAACTTTTTTCAATTTTACAACCATGGGATATATATTCTACCCACACACATTTGGTACTCTCCTGGGGTACCCTCACACATATTATTCCCTCATTTAGTGGATATTTTTACAAAAAATTGAAATTTTCAAATATCAAGAAAATTGGCTGAAAACGATTAAATATCAAGGACTCATTGGGAGAAACGCTCTGGAACTGAAATCGGAACGCTCACTGACATTTCCCCTATCTGAAAGTCTGCTAAACGTTGGAAAAATGAATTAATCCAAAAAAAAAAATTTTTTCAACTATTTTCAATTTTACCCCCGTTTGATATGTATTCTGCCCACACACATTTGGAACTCTCCTGGGGTACCCTCACACATAGTAATCCCTCATTTAGTGGATATTTTCACAAAAAAGTGAAATTTTCAAAAATCCAGAAAATTGGCTGAAACCGACTAAACATCAAGGACTCATTGGGCGAATCGCTCTGGAACTGAAATCGGAATTCTCACTGACATTTCCCCTATCTGAAAGTCTGATAAACGTCGGAAAAATGAATAAGTCCAAAAAAACTATTTTTTCAACTTTTTTCAATTTTACCTCCCCGTGTGATATATATTCTATCCACACACATTTGGAAGTCTCCTGGGGTATCCTCACACATATTATTCCCTCATTTAGTGGATATTTTCACAAAAAAGTAAAATTTTCAAAAATCCAGAAAATTGGCTGAAAACGAATAAATATCAAGGACTCATTGTGCGATCCGCTCTGGAACTGAAATCGGAACGCTCACTGACATTTCCCCTTTCTGAAAGTCTGATGAATGCCGGAAAAATGACTAAGCCCCAAAAAAAATTTTTTTCAACTTTTTTCAATTTTTCCCCCGTGGGATATATATTCTACCCACACACATTTGGAACTCTCCTGGAATATCCTCACACATATTATTCCCTCATTTAGTGGATATTTTCACAAAAAAGTGAAATTTTCAAAAATCCAAAATATTGGCTGAAAACGACTAAATATCAGGGACTCATTGTGCGATCTGCTCTGGAACTGAAATCGGAACGCTCACTGACATTTCCACTATCTGAAAGTCTGATAAACGCTGGAAAAATGACTAAGTCCCAAAAAAAAATTTTTTCAACTTTTTTCAATTTTACCCCCGTGGGATATATATTCTACCCACTCACATTTGGAACTCTCCTGGGGTACCCTCACACATATTATTCCCTCATTTAGTGGATATTTTCACAAAAAAGTGAAATTTTCAAAAATCCAGAAAATTGGCTGAAAACGACTAAATATCAAGGACTCATTGGGCGATTCGCTCTGGAACTGAAATCGTAACGCTCACTGACATTTCCCCTATCTGAAAGTCTGCTAAACGTTGGAAAAATGAATTAATCCAAAAAAAAATTTTTTTCAACTATTTTCAATTTTACCCCCGTTTGATATGTATTCTGCCCACACACATTTGGAACTCTCCTGGGGTACCCTCACACATAGTAATCCCTCATTTAGTGGATATTTTCACAAAAAAGTGAAATTTTCAAAAATCCAGAAAATTGGCTGAAAACGACTAAATATCAAGGACTCATTGTGCGATCTGCTCTGGAACTGAAATCGGAATTCTCACTGACATTTCCCGTATCTGAAAGTCTGATAAACGTCGGAAAAATGAATAAGTCCCAAAAAAAATTTTTTTCAACTTTTTTCAATTTTACCCCCGTGGGATATATATTCTACCCACACACATTTGAAACTCTACTGGGGTACCCTCACACATATTATTCCCTCATTTAGTGGATATTTTCGCAAAAAAAGTGAAATTTCAAAAATCGAAAATATTGGCTGAAAACAACTAAATATCAAGGACTCATTGGGCGAATCGCTCTGGAACTGAAATCGGAACGCTCACTGACATTTCCCCTATCTGAAAGTCTGATAAACGCTGGAAAAATGACTAAGTCCAAAAAAAAAATGTTTTCAACTTTTTTCAATTTTACCCCCGTGGGATATATATTCTACCCACACACATTTGGAACTCTCCTGGGGTTCCCTCACACATATTATTCCCTCATTTAGTGGATATTTTCACAAAAATGTGAAATTTTCAAAAATCAAGAAGATTGGCTGAAAACGACTAAATATCAAGGACTCATTGGGCGAATCGCTCTGGAACTGAAATTGGAACGCTCACTGACACTTGCCCTATCTGGAAGTCTGATAAACGTCGGAAAAATGAATAAGTCCAAAAAATAATTTTTTCAACTTTTTTCTATTTTACCCCCGTGAGATATATATTCTACCCACACACATTTGGAACTCTCCTGGGGTACCCTCACACGTATTATTCCCTCATTTAGCAGATATTTTCACAAAAAAGTGAAATTTTCAAAAATCAAGAAAATTGGCTGAAAACGTCTAAATATCAAGGACTCATTGGGCGAATCGCTCTGGAACTGAAATCGGAACGCTCACTGACATTTGCCCTATCTGAAAGTCTGATAAACGGCGGAAAAATGACTAAGTCCAAAAAAAAAATGTTTTCAACTTTTTTCAATTTTACCCCCGTGGGATATATATTCTACCCACACACATTTGGAACTCTCCTGGGGTAACCTCACACATATTATTCCCTCATTTAGTGGATATTTTCACAAAAAAGTGAAATTTTCAAAAATCCAAAATATTGTCTGAAAACAACTAAATATCAAGGACTCATTGTGCGATCCGCTCTGGAACTGAAATCGGAACGCTCACTGACATTTCCCCTATCTGAAAGTCTGATAAACGCTGGAAAAATGACTATGTCCAAAAAAAAAATGTTTTCAACTTTTTTCAATTTTACCCCCGTGGGATATATATTCTACCCACACACATTTGGAACTCTCCTGGGGTACCCTCACACATATTATTCCCTCATTTAGTGGATATTTTCACAAAAAAGTGAAATTTTCAAAAATCCAAAATATTGTCTGAAAACGACTAAATATCAAGGACTCATTGTGCGATCTGCTCTGGAACTGAAATCGGAACGCTCACTGACATTTCCCCTATCTGAAAGTCTGATAAACGTCGGAAAAATGAATAAGTCCAAAAAATAATTTTTTCAACTTTTTTCTATTTTACCCCCGTGGGATATATATTCTACCCACATACATTTGGAACTCTCCTGGGGTACCCTCACACATATTATTCCCTCATTTAGCGGATATTTTCACAAAAAAGTGAAATTTTCAAAAATCAAGAAAATTGGCTGAAAACGACTAAATATCAAGGACTCATTGGGCGAATCGCTCTGGAACTGAAATCGGAACGCTCACTGACATTTGCCCTATCTGAAAGTCTGATAAACGTCGGAAAAATGAATAAGTCCAAAAAATAATTTTTTCAACTTTTTTCTATTTTACCCCCGTGGGATATATATTCTACCCACACACATTTGGAACTCTCCTGGGGTACCCTCACACATATTATTCCCTCATTTAGTGGATATTTTCACAAAAAAGTGAAATTTTCAAAAATTCAGAAAATTGCCTGAAAATGACAAAATATCAAGGACTCATCCGGCGAATCGCTCTGGAACTGAAATCGGAACGCTCACTGACATTTGCCCTATCTGAAAGTCTGATAAACGGCGGAAAAATGACTAAGTCCAAAAAAAAAATGTTTTCAACTTTTTTCAATTTTACCCCCGTGGGATATATATTCTACCCACACACATTTGGAACTCTCCTGGGGTAACCTCACACATATTATTCCCTCATTTAGTGGATATTTTCACAAAAAAGTGAAATTTTCAAAAATCCAAAATATTGTCTGAAAACGACTAAATATCAAGGACTCATTGTGCGATCCGCTCTGGAACTGAAATCGGAACGCTCACTGACATTTCCCCTATCTGAAAGTCTGATAAACGCCAGAAAAATGACTAAGTCCAAAAATTTTTTTTAAAAATTTTACCCCCGTGGGATATATATTCTACCCACACACATTTGGAACTCTCCTGGGGTACCCTCACACATATTATTCCCTCATTTAGTGGATATTTTCACAAAAAAGTGAAATTTTCAAAAATTCAGAAAATTGCCTGAAAACGACTAAATATCAAGGACTCATTGGGCGAATCGCTCTGGAACTGAAATCGGAATGCTCACTGACATATGCCCTATCTGAAAGTCTGAAAAAATTACTAAGTCCAAAAAAAAGTTTTTCACCTTTTTTCAATTTTACCCCCGTGGGATATATATTCTACCCACACACATTTGGAACTCTCCTGGGGTACCCTCACACATATTATTCCTTCATTTAGTGGATATTTTCACAAAAAAGTGAAATTTTAAAAAATCCAGAAAATTGGCTGAATACGACTAAATATCAAGGACTCATTGGGCGAATCGCTCTGGAACTGAAATCGGAATGCTCACTGACATATGCCCTATCTGAAAGTCTGAAAAAATGACTAAGCCCAAAAAAAAATGTTTTCAACTTTTTTCAATTTTAACCCCGTGGGATATATATTCTACCCACACACATTTGGAACTCTCCTGGGGTACCCTCACACATATTATTCCCTCATTTAGTGGATATTTTCCCAAAAAAGTGAAATTTTCAAAAATCCAGAAAATTGCCTGAAAACGACGAAATATCAAGGACTCATCCGGAGAATCATTCTGGATCTGCAATCGGAAAGCTCGCTGACATTTCCCCTATCTGAAAGTCTGATAAACACCGGAAAAATTACTAAGTTCAAAAAAAAAACATTTTTCAACTTTTTCAATTTTACCCCCGTGGGATATATATTCTACCCACACACATTTGGAACTCTCCTGGGGTACCCGCACACATATTATTCCCTCATTTAGTGGATATTTTCACAAAAAAGTGAAATTTTCAAAAATTCAGAAAATTGCCTGAAAATGACGAAATATCAAGGACTCATTGGGAGAATCGCTCTGGAACTGAAATCGGAACGCTCACTGACATTTGCCCTATCTGAAAGTCTGATAAACGACGGAAAAATGACTAAGTCCAAAAAAAATTTTTTTCGATTTTACCCCCGTGGGATATATATTCTACCCACACACATTTGGAACTCTCCTGGGGTACCCTCACACATATTATTCCCTCATTTAGTGGATATTTCACAAAAAAGTGAAATTTTCAAAAATTCAGAAAATTGGCTGAAAATGACTAAATATCAAGGACTCATTGGGCAGTTCGCTCTGGAACTGAAATCGGAATGCTCACTGACATATGCCCTATCTGAAAGTCTGAAAAAATGACTAAGTCAAAATAAAAAATTTTTCACCTTTTTTCAATTTTACCCCCGTGGGATATTTATTCTACCCACACACATTTGGAACTCTCCTGGGGTACCCTCACATATTATTCCCTCATTTAGTGGATATTTTCCCAAAAAAGTGAAATTTTCAAAAATGCAGAAAATTGCCTGAAAACGACGAAATATCAAGGACTCATCCGGAGAATCGTTCTGGATCTGCAATCGGAACGCTCGCTGACATTTCCCCTATCTGAAAGTCTGATAAACACCGGAAAAATTACTAAGTTCAAAAAAAAAACATTTTTCAACTTTTTCAATTTTACCCCCGTGGGATATATATTCTACCCACACACATTAGGAACTCTCCTGGGGTACCCGCACACATATTATTCCCTCATTTAGTGGATATTTTCACAAAAAAGTGAAATTTTCAAAAATTCAGAAAATTGCCTGAAAATGACGAAATATCAAGGACTCATTGGGCGAATCGCTCTGGAACTGAAATCGGAACGCTCACTGACATTTGCCCTACCTGAAAGTCTGATAAACGACGGAAAAATGACTAAGTCGAAAAATTTTTTTTTTCGATTTTACCCCCGTGGGATATATATTCTACCCACACACATTTGGAACTCTCCTGGGGTACCCTCACACATATTATTCCCTCATTTAGTGGATATTTCACAAAAAAGTGAAATTTTCAAAAATGCAAAATATTGGCTGAAAACAACTAAATATCAAGGACTCATTGGGCGAATCGCTCTGGAACTGAAATCGGAATGCTCACTGACATTTCCCCTATCTGAAAGTCTGATAAACGCCGAAAAAAAGACTTAAGTCCAAAAAAAAGTTTTTCACCTTTTTTCAATTTTACCCCCGTGGGATATATATTCTACCCACACACATTTGGAACTCTCCTGGGGTACCCTCACACATATTATTCCCTCATTTAGTGGATATTTTCACAAAAAAGTGAAATTTTCAAAAATCCAAAATATTGGCTGAAAACAACTAAATATCAAGGACTCATTGGGCGAATCGCTCTGGAACTGAAATCGGAATGCTCACTGACATATGCCCTATCTGAAAGTCTGAAAAAATGACTAAGTCCAAAAAAAAGTTTTTCACCTTTTTTCAATTTTACCCCCGTGGGATATATATACTACCGACACACATTTGGAACTCTCCTGGGGTACCCTCACACATATTATTCCCTCATTTAGTGGATATTTTCACAAAAAAGTGAAATTTTCAAAAATTCAGAAAATTGCCTGAAAATGACAAAATATCAAGGACTCATCCGGCGAATCGCTCTGGAACTGAAATCGGAACGTTCACTGACATTTCCCCTATCTGAAAGTCTGATAAACACCGGAAAAATGACTAAGTCCAAAAAAAATATTTTTTCAACTTTTTTCAATTTTACCCCTGTGGGATATATATTCTACCCACACACATTTGGAACTCTCCTGGGGCACCCTCACACATATTATTCCCTCATTTAGTGGATATTTTCACAAAAAAGTGAAATTTTCAAAAATCCAGAAAATTGGTTGAAAACGACTAAATATCAAGGACTCATTGGGCGAAACAGTCTGGAACTGAAATCGGAACGCTCACTGACATTTCCCCTATCTGAAAGTCTGATAAACGCCGGAAAAATGACTAAGTCCAAAAAAAAAATTTTTTTAACTTTTTTCATTTTTACCCCTGTGGGATATACAGTTATATGAAAAAGTTTGGGCACCCCTATTAATCTTAAGCTTAATGTTTTATAAAAATTGGTGTTTTTGCAACAGCTATTTCAGTTTGATATATGTAATAACTGTTGGACACAGTAATGTTTCTGCCTTGAAATGAGGTTTATTGTACTAACAGAAAATGTGCCATCTGCATTCAAACAAAATTTGACAGGTGCATAAGTATGGGCACC
Organism: Phyllobates terribilis; assembly: GCF_046119375.1. Classification (NCBI taxonomy): domain Eukaryota; kingdom Metazoa; phylum Chordata; class Amphibia; order Anura; family Dendrobatidae; genus Phyllobates; species Phyllobates terribilis. Next base: position 8,874,347 of record NW_027362781.1, on the reverse strand, counting down.
TCACCAGAAAAGTGACATTAATATTTAGTAGATCCTCCTTTTACAAAAATAACAGCCTCTAGTCGCTTCCTGTAGCTTTTAATGAGTTCCTGGATCCTGGATGAAGGTATTTTTGACCATTCCTCTTTACAAAACAATTCCAGTTCAGTTAAGTTTGATGGTCGCCGAGCATGGACAGCCCTCTTCAAATGATCCCACAGATGTTCAATGATATTCAGGTCTGGGGACTGGGATGGCCATTCCAGAACATTGTAATTGTTCCTCTGCATGGATGCCTGAGTAGATTTGGAGTGGTGTTTTAGATCATTGTCTTGCTGAAAGATCCATCCCCTGCGTAACTTCAACTTTATCACTGATTCTTGAACATTATTGTCAAGAATCTGCTGATACTGAGTGGAATCCATGCGTCCCTCAACTTTAACAAGATTTCCGGTGCCGGCATTGGCCACACAGCCTCAAAGCATGATGGAACCTCCACCAAATTTTACTGTGGGTAGCAAGTGTTTTTCTTGGAATGCTGTGTTTTTTTGCTGCTATGCATAACGCCTTTTTGTATGACCAAACAACTCAATCTTGGTTTCATCAGTCCACAGGACCATCTTCCAAAAAGAAATTGGCTTCTCCAAATGTGCTTTTGCATACCTCAGCCGACTCTGTTTGTGGCGTGCTCGCAGAAACAGCTTCTTTCGCATCAATCTCCCATACAGCTTCTCCTTGTGTAAAGTGCGTTGTATAGTTGACCGATGCACAGTGACACCATCTGCAGCAAGTTGATGCTGCAGCTCTCTGGAGGTGGTCTGAGGATTGTCCTTGACTGATCTCACAATTCTTCTTCTCTGCCTTTCTGATGTTTTTCTTGGCCTGCCACTTCTGGCCTTAACAAGAACTGTCCCTGTGTTCTTCCATTTCCTTACTATGTTCCTCACAGTGGAAACTGACAGGTTAAATCTCTGAGACAGCTTTTTGTATCCTTCCCCTGAACAACTATGTTGAATAATCTTTGTTTTCAGATCATTTGACAGTTGTTTTGAGGAGCCCATGAGGCCACTCTTCAGAGGAGATTCAAACAGGAGAGCAACTTGCAAGTGGCCACTTTAAGTAGCTTTTCTCATGATTGCATACACCTGGCTATGAAGTTCAAAGCTCAATGAGGTTACAAAACCAAAAAAAGTGCTTTAGTAAGTCAGTAAAAAGTAGGTAGGAGAATTTAAAACAAGAAAATGAGAAGGGTGCCCATACTTATGCACCTGTCAAATTTTGTTTGAATGCAGATTGCACATTTTCTGTTAGTACAATAAACCTCATTTCAAGGCAGAAACATTACTGTGTCGAACAGTTATTACATATATCAAACTGAAATAGCTGTTGCAAAAACACCAATTTTCATAAAACATTAAGCTTAAGATTAATAGAGGTGCCCAAACTTTTTCATATAACTGTATATTCTACCCACACACATTTGGAACTCTCCTGGGGTACCCTCACACATATTATTCCCTCATTTAGTGGATATTTTCACAAAAAAGTGAAATTTTCAAAAATTCAGAAAATTGCCTGAAAATGACGAAATATCAAGGACTCATTGGGCGAATCGCTCTGGAACTTAAATCGGAATGCTCACTGACATTTGCCCTATCTGAAAGTCTGATAAACGCCGGAAAAATGACTAAGTCCAAAAATTTTTTTTTTTAATTTTACCCCCGTGGGATATATATTCTACCCACACACATTTGGAACTCTCCTGGGGTACCCTCACACATATTATTCCCTCATTTAGTGGATATTTTCACAAAAAAGTGAAATTTTCAAAAATCCAGAAAATTGGCTGAAAACGACTAAATATCAAGGAATCATTGGGCGAATCGCTCTGGAACTGAAATCGGAACGCTCACTGACATTTGCCCTATCTGAAAGTCTGATAAACGCCGGAAAAATGACTAAGTCCAAAAAAAAATTTTTTTCAATGTTACCCCCGTGGGATATATATTCTACCCACACACATTTGGAACTCTCCTGGGGTACCCTCACACATATTATTCCCTCATTTAGTGGATATTTTCACAAAAAAGTGAAATTTTCAAAAATCCAAAATATTGGCTGAAAACAACTAAATATCAAGGACTCATTGGGCGAATCGCTCTGGAACTGAAATCGGAATGCTCACTGACATATGCCCTATCTGAAAGTCTGAAAAAATGACTAAGCCCAAAAAAAAATGTTTTCAACTTTTTTCAATTTTAACCCCGTGGGATATATATTCTACCCACACACATTTGGAACTCTCCTGGGGTACCCTCACACATATTATTCCCTCATTTAGTGGATATTTTCACAAAAAAGTGAAATTTTCAAAAATTCAGAAAATTGCCTGAAAATGACGAAATATCAAGGACTCATTGGGCGAATCGCTCTGGAACTGAAATCGGAACGCTCGCTGACATTTCCCCTATCTGAAAGTCTGATAAACACCGGAAAAATTACTAAGTTCAAAAAAAAAACATTTTTCAACTTTTTCAATTTTACCCCCGTGGGATATATATTCTACCCACACACATTTGGAACTCTCCTGGGGTACCCTCACACATATTATTCCCTCATTTAGTGGATATTTTCACAAAAAAGTGAAATTTTCAAAAATCCAAATTATTGGCTGAAAACAACTAAATATCAAGGACTCATTGGGCGAATCGCTCTGGAACTGAAATCGGAATGCTCACTGACATATGCCCTATCTGAAAGTCTGAAAAAATGACTAAGTCCAAAAAAAAGTTTTTCACCTTTGTTCAATTTTACCCCCGTGGGATATATATTCTACCCACACACATTTGGAACTCTCCTGGGGTACCCTCACACATATTATTCCCTCATTTAGTCGATATTTTCACAAAAAAGTGAAATTTTCAAAAATTCAGAAAATTGGCTGAAAACGACTAAATATCAAGGACTCATTGGAGAATCGCTCTGGAACTGAAATCGGAACGCTCACTGACATTTGCCCTATCTGAAAGTCTGATAAACGCCGGAAAAATGACTAAGTCCAAAAAAACATTTTTTTCAATGTTACCCCCGTGGGATATATATTTTACCCACACACATTTGGAACTCTCCTGGGGTACCCTCACACATATTATTCCCTCATTTAGTGGATATTTTCACAAAAAAGTGAAATTTTCAAAAATCCAAAATATTGGCTGAAAACAACTAAATATCAAGGAATCATTGGGCGAATCGCTCTGGAACTGAAATCGGAATGCTCACTGACATATGCCCTATCTGAAAGTCTGAAAAAATGACTAAGCCCAAAAAAAAATGTTTTCAACTTTTTTCAATTTTAACCCCGTGGGATATATATTCTACCCACACACATTTGGAACTCTCCTGGGGTACCCTCACACATATTATTCCCTCATTTAGTGGATATTTTCACAAAAAAGTGAAATTTTCAAAAATCCAGAAAATTGGCTGAAAACGACTAAATATCAAGGACTCATTGGGCGAATGGCTCTGGAACTGAAATCGGAACGCTCACTGACATTTTCCCTATCTGAAAGTCTGATAAACACCGGAAAAATGACTAAGTCCAAAAAAAAAAATTTTTCAACTTTTTTCAATTTTACCCCCGTGGGATATATATTCTACTCACACACATTTGGAACTCTCCTGGGGTACCCTCACACATATTATTCCCTCATTTAGTGGATATTTTCACAAAAAAGTGAAATTTTCAAAAATCCAGAAAATTGGCTGAAAACGACTAAATATCAAGGAATCATTGGGCGAATCGCTCTGGAACTGAAATCGGAATGCTCACTGACATTTGCCCTATCTGAAAGTCTGATAAACGCCGGAAAAATGACTAAGTCCAAAAAAAAATTTTTTTCAATGTTACCCCCGTGGGATATATATTCTACCCACACACATTTGGAACTCTCCTGGGGTACCCTCACACATATTATTCCCTCATTTAGTGGATATTTTCACAAAAAAGTGAAATTTTCAAAAATCCAGAATATTTGCTGAAAACAACTAAATATCAAGGACTCATTGGGCGAATCGCTCTGGAACTGAAATCGGAATGCTCACTGACATATGCCCTATCTGAAAGTCTGAAAAAATGACTAAGCCCAAAAAAAAATGTTTTCAACTTTTTTCAATTTTAACCCCGTGGGATATATATTCTACCCACACACATTTGGAACTCTCCTGGGGTACCCTCACACATATTATTCCCTCATTTAGTGGATATTTTCACAAAATAGTGAAGTTTTCAAAAATTCTGAAAATTGCCTGAAAATGACGAAATATCAAGGACTCATTGGGCGAATCGCTCTGGAACTGAAATCGGAACGCTCGCTGACATTTCCCCTATCTGAAAGTCTGATAAACACCGGAAAAATTACTAAGTTCAAAAAAAAAAACATTTTTCAACTTTTTCAATTTTACCGCCGTGGGATATATATTCTACCCACACACATTTGGAACTCTCCTGGGGTACCCTCACACATATTATTCCCTCATTTAGTGGATATTTTCACAAAAAAGTGAAATTTTCAAAAATCCAAATTATTGGCTGAAAACAACTAAATATCAAGGACTCATTGGGCGAATCGCTCTGGAACTGAAATCGGAATGCTCACTGACATATGCCCTATCTGAAAGTCTGAAAAAATGACTAAGCCCAAAAAAAAATGTTTTCAACTTTTTTCAATTTTAACCCCGTGGGATATATATTCTACCCACACACATTTGGAACTCTCCTGGGTTACCCTCACACATATTATTCCCTCATTTAGTGGATATTTTCACAAAAAAGTGAAATTTTCAAAAATTCAGAAAATTGGCTGAAAACGACTAAATGTCAAGGACTCATTGGGAGAATCGCTCTGGAACTGAAATCGGAACGCTCACTGACATTTGCCCTATCTGAAAGTCTGATAAACGCCGGAAAAATGACTAAGTCCAAAAAAAAAAATTTTTCAACTTTTTTCAATTTTACCCCCGTGGGATATAGATTCTACCCACACACATTTGGAACTCTCCTGGGGTACCCTCACACATATTATTCCCTCATTTAGTGGATATTTTCACAAAAAAGTGAAATTTTCAAAAATTGAGAAAATTGCCTGAAAACAACTAAATATCAAGGACTCATCGGCGAATCGCTCTGGAACTGAAATCGGAATGCTCACTGACATATGCCCTATCTGAAAGTCTGAAAAAATGACTAAGCCCAAAAAAAATGTTTTCAACTTTTTTCAATTTTAACCCCGTGGGATATATATTCTACCCACACACATTTGGAACTCTCCTGGGGTACCCTCACACATATTATTCCCTCATTTAGTGGATATTTTCACAAAAAAGTGAAATTTTCAAAAATCCAGAAAATTGGCTGAAAACGACTAAATATCAAGGACTCATTGGGCGATTGGCTCTGGAACTGAAATCGGAACGCTCACTGACATTTTCCCTATCTGAAAGTCTGATAAACACCGGAAAAATGACTAAGTCCAAAAAAAAAATTTTTTCAACTTTTTTCAATTTTACCCCCGTGGGATATATATTCTACCCACACACATTTGGAACTCTCCTGGGGTACCCTCACACATATTATTCCCTCATTTAGTGGATATTTTCACAAAAAAGTGAAATTTTCAAAAATCCAGAAAATTGGCTGAAAACGACTAAATATCAAGGAATCATTGGGCGAATCGCTCTGGAACTGAAATCGGAATGCTCACTGACATTTGCCCTATCTGAAAGTCTGATAAACGCCGGAAAAATGACTAAGTCCAAAAAAAAATTTTTTTCAATGTTACCCCCGTGGGATATATATTCTACCCACACACATTTGGAACTCTCCTGGGGTACCCTCACACATATTATTCCCTCATTTAGTGGATATTTTCACAAAAAAGTGAAATTTTCAAAAATCCAAAATATTGGCTGAAAACAACTAAATATCAAGGACTCATTGGGCGAATCGCTCTGGAACTGAAATCGGAATGCTCACTGACATATGCCCTATCTGAAAGTCTGAAAAAATGACTAAGCCCAAAAAAAAATGTTTTCAACTTTTTTCAATTTTAACCCCGTGGGATATATATTCTACCCACACACATTTGGAACTCTCCTGGGGTACCCTCACACATATTATTCCCTCATTTAGTGGATATTTTCACAAAAAAGTGAAGTTTTCAAAAATTCAGAAAATTGCCTGAAAATGACGAAATATCAAGGACTCATTGGGCGAATCGCTCTGGAACTGAAATCGGAACGCTCGCTGACATTTCCCCTATCTGAAAGTCTGATAAACACCGGAAAAATAACTAAGTTCAAAAAAAAAACATTTTTCAACTTTTTCAATTTTACCCCCGTGGGATATATATTCTACCCACACACATTTGGAACTCTCCTGGGGTACCCTCACACATATTATTCCCTCATTTAGTGGATATTTTCACAAAAAAGTGAAATTTTCAAAAATCCAAATTATTGGCTGAAAACAACTAAATATCAAGGACTCATTGGGCGAATCGCTCTGGAACTGAAATCGGAATGCTCACTGACATATGCCCTATCTGAAAGTCTGAAAAAATGACTAAGCCCAAAAAAAAATGTTTTCAACTTTTTTCAATTTTAACCCCGTGGGATATATATTCTACCCACACACATTTGGAACTCTCCTGGGGTACCCTCACACATATTATTCCCTCATTTAGTGGATATTTTCACAAAAAAGTGAAATTTTCAAAAATTCAGAAAATTGGCTGAAAACGACTAAATATCAAGGACTCATTGGGAGAATCGCTCTGGAACTGAAATCGGAACGCTCACTGACATTTGCCCTATCTGAAAGTCTGATAAACGCCGGAAAAATGACTAAGTCCAAAAAAAAAAATTTTTCAACTTTTTTCAATTTTACCCCCGTGGGATATATATTCTACCCACACACATTTGGAACTCTCCTGGGGTACACTCACACATATTATTCCCTCATTTAGTGGATATTTTCACAAAAAAGTGAAATTTTCAAAAATTCAGAAAATTGCCTGAAAACGACGAAATATCAAGGATTCGTCTGGCGAATCGATCTGGAACTGAAATCGGAATGCTCACTGACATTTCCCCTATCTGAAAGTCTGATAAACACCGGAAAAATTACTAAGTAAAAAAAAAAAAATTTTTCAACTTTTTTCAATTTTACCCCCGTGGGATATATATTCTATCCACACACATTTGGAACTCTCCTGGGGTACCCTCACAGATATTATTCCCTCATTTAGTGGATATTTTCACAAAAAAGTAAAATTTTCAAAAATTCTGAATATTGCCTGAAAATGACGAAATATCAAGGACTCATTGGGCGAATCGCTCTGGAACTGAAATCGGAACGCTCACTGACATTTCCCCTATCTGAAAGTCTGATAAACGCCGGAAAAATGACTAAGTCCAAAAAAAAAATTTTTCAACTTTTTTCAATTTTACCCCCATGGGATATATATTCTACCCACACACATTTGGAACTCTCCTGGGGTACCCTCATGCATATCATTCCCTCATTTAGTGGATATTTTCACAAAAAAGTGAAATTTTCAAAAATCCAGAAAATTGGTTGAAAACGACTAAATATCAAGGACTCATTGGGCGAATTGCTCTGGAACTGAAATCGAAATGCTCACTGACATTTCCCCTATCTGAAAGTCTGATAAACGCCGGAAAAATGACTAAGTCCAAAAAAAAAATTTTTCAACTTTTTTCAATTTAACCCCCGTGGGATATATATTCTACCCACACACATTTGGAACTCTCCTGGGGTACCCTCACACATATTATTCCCTCATTTAGTGGATATTTTCACAAAAGAGTGAAATTTTCAAAAATCCAGAAAATTGGCTGAAAACTACTAAATATCAAGGACTCATTGGGCGAATCACTCTGGAACTGAAATTGAAACGCTCACTGACATTTCCCCTATCTGAAAGTCTGATAAACGCCGGAAAAATGACTAAGTCCAAAAAAAAAAATTTTTCAACATTTTTCAATTTTACCCCCGTGGGATATATATTCCACCCACACACATTTGGAACTCTCCTGGGGTACCCTCACACATATTATTCCCTCATTTAGTGGATATTTTCACAAAAAAGTGAAATTTTCAAAAATCCAGAAAATTGGTTGAAAACGACTAAATATCAAGGACTCATTGGGTGAATCGCTCTGGAACTGAAATTGGAACTCTCCCTGACATTTGCCCTATCTGAAAGTTTGATAAACGCCGGAAAAATGACAGTCCAAAAAAATAAAATTTTTAAACTTTTTTCAATTTTACCCCTGTGGGATATATATTCTACCCACACACATTTGGAACTCTCCTGGGGTACCCTCACACTTATTATTTCCTCATTTAGTGGATATTTTCATAAAAAAGTGAAATTTTCAAAAATCCAGAAAATTGGCTGAAAACGACTAAATATCAAGGACTCATTGGGCGAATCGCTCTGGAACTGAAATGGGAACACTCACTGACATTTCCCCTATCTGAAAGTCTGATAAACACCGGAAAAATGACAGTCCAAAAAAAAATAATTTTCAACTTTTTTAATTTTACCCCCGTGGGATATATATTCTACCCACACACATTTGGAACTCTCCTGGGGTACCCTCACATATATTATTCCCTCATTTAGTGGATATTTTCACAAAAAAGGGAAATTTTCAAAAATCCAGAAAATTGGCTGAAAACAACTAAATATCAAGGACTCATCGGCGAATCGCTCTGGAACTGAAATCGGAATGCTCACTGACATATGCCCTATCTGAAAGTCTGAAAAAATGACTAAGCCCAAAAAAAATGTTTTCAACTTTTTTCAATTTTAACCCCGTGGGATATATATTCTACCCACACACATTTGGAACTCTCCTGGGGTACCCTCACACATATTATTCCCTCATTTAGTGGATATTTTCACAAAAAAGTGAAATTTTCAAAAATCCAGAAAATTGGCTGAAAACGACTAAATATCAAGGACTCATTGGGCGATTGGCTCTGGAACTGAAATCGGAACGCTCACTGACATTTTCCCTATCTGAAAGTCTGATAAACACCGGAAAAATGACTAAGTCCAAAAAAAAAATTTTTTCAACTTTTTTCAATTTTACCCCCGTGGGATATATATTCTACCCACACACATTTGGAACTCTCCTGGGGTACCCTCACACATATTATTCCCTCATTTAGTGGATATTTTCACAAAAAAGTGAAATTTTCAAAAATCCAGAAAATTGGCTGAAAACGACTAAATATCAAGGAATCATTGGGCGAATCGCTCTGGAACTGAAATCGGAATGCTCACTGACATTTGCCCTATCTGAAAGTCTGATAAACGCCGGAAAAATGACTAAGTCCAAAAAAAAATTTTTTTCAATGTTACCCCCGTGGGATATATATTCTACCCACACACATTTGGAACTCTCCTGGGGTACCCTCACACATATTATTCCCTCATTTAGTGGATATTTTCACAAAAAAGTGAAATTTTCAAAAATCCAAAATATTGGCTGAAAACAACTAAATATCAAGGACTCATTGGGCGAATCGCTCTGGAACTGAAATCGGAATGCTCACTGACATATGCCCTATCTGAAAGTCTGAAAAAATGACTAAGCCCAAAAAAAAATGTTTTCAACTTTTTTCAATTTTAACCCCGTGGGATATATATTCTACCCACACACATTTGGAACTCTCCTGGGGTACCCTCACACATATTATTCCCTCATTTAGTGGATATTTTCACAAAAAAGTGAAGTTTTCAAAAATTCAGAAAATTGCCTGAAAATGACGAAATATCAAGGACTCATTGGGCGAATCGCTCTGGAACTGAAATCGGAACGCTCGCTGACATTTCCCCTATCTGAAAGTCTGATAAACACCGGAAAAATAACTAAGTTCAAAAAAAAAACATTTTTCAACTTTTTCAATTTTACCCCCGTGGGATATATATTCTACCCACACACATTTGGAACTCTCCTGGGGTACCCTCACACATATTATTCCCTCATTTAGTGGATATTTTCACAAAAAAGTGAAATTTTCAAAAATCCAAATTATTGGCTGAAAACAACTAAATATCAAGGACTCATTGGGCGAATCGCTCTGGAACTGAAATCGGAATGCTCACTGACATATGCCCTATCTGAAAGTCTGAAAAAATGACTAAGCCCAAAAAAAAATGTTTTCAACTTTTTTCAATTTTAACCCCGTGGGATATATATTCTACCCACACACATTTGGAACTCTCCTGGGGTACCCTCACACATATTATTCCCTCATTTAGTGGATATTTTCACAAAAAAGTGAAATTTTCAAAAATTCAGAAAATTGGCTGAAAACGACTAAATATCAAGGACTCATTGGGAGAATCGCTCTGGAACTGAAATCGGAACGCTCACTGACATTTGCCCTATCTGAAAGTCTGATAAACGCCGGAAAAATGACTAAGTCCAAAAAAAAAAATTTTTCAACTTTTTTCAATTTTACCCCCGTGGGATATATATTCTACCCACACACATTTGGAACTCTCCTGGGGTACACTCACACATATTATTCCCTCATTTAGTGGATATTTTCACAAAAAAGTGAAATTTTCAAAAATTCAGAAAATTGCCTGAAAACGACGAAATATCAAGGATTCGTCTGGCGAATCGATCTGGAACTGAAATCGGAATGCTCACTGACATTTCCCCTATCTGAAAGTCTGATAAACACCGGAAAAATTACTAAGTAAAAAAAAAAAAATTTTTCAACTTTTTTCAATTTTACCCCCGTGGGATATATATTCTATCCACACACATTTGGAACTCTCCTGGGGTACCCTCACAGATATTATTCCCTCATTTAGTGGATATTTTCACAAAAAAGTAAAATTTTCAAAAATTCTGAATATTGCCTGAAAATGACGAAATATCAAGGACTCATTGGGCGAATCGCTCTGGAACTGAAATCGGAACGCTCACTGACATTTCCCCTATCTGAAAGTCTGATAAACGCCGGAAAAATGACTAAGTCCAAAAAAAAAATTTTTCAACTTTTTTCAATTTTACCCCCATGGGATATATATTCTACCCACACACATTTGGAACTCTCCTGGGGTACCCTCATGCATATCATTCCCTCATTTAGTGGATATTTTCACAAAAAAGTGAAATTTTCAAAAATCCAGAAAATTGGTTGAAAACGACTAAATATCAAGGACTCATTGGGCGAATTGCTCTGGAACTGAAATCGAAATGCTCACTGACATTTCCCCTATCTGAAAGTCTGATAAACGCCGGAAAAATGACTAAGTCCAAAAAAAAAATTTTTCAACTTTTTTCAATTTAACCCCCGTGGGATATATATTCTACCCACACACATTTGGAACTCTCCTGGGGTACCCTCACACATATTATTCCCTCATTTAGTGGATATTTTCACAAAAGAGTGAAATTTTCAAAAATCCAGAAAATTGGCTGAAAACTACTAAATATCAAGGACTCATTGGGCGAATCACTCTGGAACTGAAATTGAAACGCTCACTGACATTTCCCCTATCTGAAAGTCTGATAAACGCCGGAAAAATGACTAAGTCCAAAAAAAAAAATTTTTCAACATTTTTCAATTTTACCCCCGTGGGATATATATTCCACCCACACACATTTGGAACTCTCCTGGGGTACCCTCACACATATTATTCCCTCATTTAGTGGATATTTTCACAAAAAAGTGAAATTTTCAAAAATCCAGAAAATTGGTTGAAAACGACTAAATATCAAGGACTCATTGGGTGAATCGCTCTGGAACTGAAATTGGAACTCTCCCTGACATTTGCCCTATCTGAAAGTTTGATAAACGCCGGAAAAATGACAGTCCAAAAAAATAAAATTTTTAAACTTTTTTCAATTTTACCCCTGTGGGATATATATTCTACCCACACACATTTGGAACTCTCCTGGGGTACCCTCACACTTATTATTTCCTCATTTAGTGGATATTTTCATAAAAAAGTGAAATTTTCAAAAATCCAGAAAATTGGCTGAAAACGACTAAATATCAAGGACTCATTGGGCGAATCGCTCTGGAACTGAAATGGGAACACTCACTGACATTTCCCCTATCTGAAAGTCTGATAAACACCGGAAAAATGACAGTCCAAAAAAAAATAATTTTCAACTTTTTTAATTTTACCCCCGTGGGATATATATTCTACCCACACACATTTGGAACTCTCCTGGGGTACCCTCACATATATTATTCCCTCATTTAGTGGATATTTTCACAAAAAAGGGAAATTTTCAAAAATCCAGAAAATTGGCTGAAAACAACTAAATATCAAGGACTCATTGGGCGAATCGCTCTGGAACTGAAATCGAAATGCTCACTGACATTTCCCCTATCTGAAAGTCTGATAAACACCGTAAAAATGACTAAGTCCAAAAAAAAAAATTTTTCAACTTTTTTCAATTTTACTGGCGTGGGATACATATTCTACCCACACACATTTGGAACTCTCCTGGGGTACCCTCACACATATTATTCCCTCATTTAGTGGATATTTTCACAAAAAAGTGAAATTTTCAAAAATCCAGAAAATTGGCTGAAAACGACTAAATATCAAGGACTCATTCGGCGAATCACTCTGGAACTGAAATTGGAACGCTCACTGACATTTGCCCTATCTGAAAGTTTGAAAAATCCCGGAAAAATGACAGTCCAAAAAAAAAAAATGTTTAAACTTTTTTCAATTTTACCCCCGTGGGATATATATTCTACCCACACACATTTGGAACTCTCCTGGGGTACCCTCACACATATTATTCCCTCATATAGTGGATATTTTCACAAAAAAGTGAAATTTTCAAAAATTCAAAAGATTGGCTGAAAACGACTAAATATCAAGGACTCATTGGGAGAATCGCTCTGGAACTGAAATCGGAATGCTCACTGACATTTGCCCTATCTGAAAGTTTGATAAAATGACTAAGTCCCCAAAAAAAAATTTTTAAAACTTTTTTCAATTTTACCCCCGGGGGATATATATTCTACCCACACACATTTGGAACTCTCTTGGGGTACCCTCACACATATTATTCCCTCATTTAGTGGTTATTTTCACAAAAAAATGACATTTTCAAATATACAGAAAATTGCCTGAAAATAACTAAATATCAAGGACTCATCCGACGAATTGCTCTGGAACTGAAATTGGAATGCTCACTGACATTTGCCCTATCTGAAAGTTTGATAAAATGACTAAGTCCCCGAAAAAAATTTTTTAAACTTTTTTCAATTTTACCCCCGTGGGATATATATTCTACCCACACATATTATTCCCTCATTTAGTGGATATTTTCACAAAAAAAGTGAAATTTTCAAAAATCCAAAATATTGGCTGAAAGCGACTAAACATCAAGAACTCATTGGGCGAATCGCTCTGGAACTGAAATCGGAATGCTCACTGATATTTCCCCTATGTGAAAGTCTGATAAAAGCCGGAAAAATGACTAAGTCCAAAAAAAAATGTTTTCAACTTTTTTCATTTTTACCCCCGTGGGATATATATTCTACACACACACATTTGGAACTCTCCTGGGGTACCCTCACACATATTATTCCCTCATTTAGTGGATATTTTCACAAAAAAGTGAAATTTTCAAAAATCCAGAAAATTGGCTGAATACAACTAAATATCAAGGACTCATTGGGCGAATCGCTCTGGAACTGAAATCGAAACGCTCACTGACATTTGCCCTATCTGAAAGTCTGATAAACTCCGGAAAAATGACTAAGTAAAAAAAAAATGTTTTCAATTTTACCACCGTGGGATATATATTCTACCCACACACATTTGGAACTCTCCTGGGGTTCCCTCACACATATTATTCCCTCATTTAGTGGATACTTTCACAAAAAAGTGAAATTTTCAAAAATTCAGAAAATTGCCTGAAAACGACGAAATATCAAGGACTAATCCGGCAAATCGCTCTGGAACTGAAATCGGAACGCTCACTGACATTTCCCCTATCTGAAAGTCTGATAAACTGCAGAAAAATGACTAAGTCTAAAAAAATTTTTTTTCAACTTTTTTCAATTTTACCCCCGTGGGATATATATTCTACCCACACACATAAAGAACTCTCCTGGGGTACCCTCACACATATTATTCCCTCATTTAGTGGATATTTTCACAAAAAAGTGAAATTTTCAAAAATCCAGAAAATTGGCTGAAAACGACTAAATATCAAGGACTCATTGGGCGAATAGCTCTGGAACTGGAATCGGAACGCTCACTGACATTTGCCCTATCTGAAAGTCTGATAAACGCCGGAAAAATGACTAAGTAAAAAAAAAAAAATTTCAACTTTTTTTCAATTTTACCCCCGTGGGATATATATTCTACCCACACATTTGGATCTCTCCTGGAGTACCCTCACACATATTATTCCCTCATTTAGTGGATATTTTTACAAAAAAGTGAAATTTTCAAAAATCCCGAAAATTGTCTGAAAACGTCTAAATATCAAGGACTCATTGGGCGAATCGCTCTGGAACTGAAATTGGAATGCTCACTGACATTTGCCCTATCTGAAAGTCTGATAAACGCCAGAAAAATGACTAAGTAAAAAAAAATTTTTTTCAACTTTTTTCAATTTTACCACCGTGGGATATATATTCTACCCACACACATTTGGAACTCTCCTGGGATTCCCTCACACATATTATTCCCTCATTTAGTGGATATTTTCACAAAAAAGTGAAATTTTCAAAAATTCAGAAAATTGCCTGAAAACGACGAAATATCAAGGACTCATCCGGCAAATCGCTCTGGAACTGAAATCGGAACGCTCACTGACATTTCCCCTATCTGAAAGTCTGATAAACGCCAGAAAAATAACTAAGTCCAAAAAAAAATGTTTTCAACTTTTTTCAATTTTACCCCCGTGGGATATATATTCTACCCACACACATTTGGAACTCTCCTGGGGTACCCTCACACATATGATTCCCTCATTTAGTGGATATTGTCACTAAAAAGTGAAATTTTAAAAAATCCAGAAAATTGGCTGAAAACGACTAAATATCAAGGACTCATTGGGCGAATCGCTCTGGAACTGGAATCGGAACGCTCACTGACATTTGCCCTATCTGAAAGTCTGATAAACTCCGGAAAAATGACTAAGTAAAAAAAAAATGTTTTCAATTTTACCACCGTGGGATATATATTCTACCCACACACATTTGGAACTCTCCTGGGGTTCCCTCACACATATTATTCCCTCATTTAGTGGATATTTTCACAAAAAAGTGAAATTTTCAAAAATTCAGAAAATTGCCTGAAAACGACGAAATATCAAGGACTAATCCGGCAAATCGCTCTGGAACTGAAATCGGAATGCTCACTGACATTTCCCCTATCTGAAAGTCTGATAAACGGCAGAAAAATGACTAAGTCTAAAAAAAATTTTTTTCAACTTTTTTCAATTTTACCCCCGTGGGATATATATTCTACCCACACACATAAAGAACTCTCCTGGGGTACCCTCACACATATTATTCCCTCATTTAGTGGATATTTTCACAAAAAAGTGAAATTTTCAAAAATCCAGAAAATTGGCTGAAAACGACTAAATATCAAGGACTCATTGGGCGAATAGCTCTGGATCTGGAATCGGAACGCTCACTGACATTTGCCCTATCTGAAAGTCTGATAAACGCCGGAAAAATGACTAAGTAAAAAAAAAAAAATTTCAACTTTTTTTCAATTTTACCCCCGTGGGATATATATTCTACCCACACACATTTGGATCTCTCCTGGAGTACCCTCACACACATTATTCCCTCATTTAGTGGATATTGTCACAAAAAAGTGAAATTTTCAAAATTCCAAAAAATTGGCTGAAAACGACTAAATATTAAGGACTCATTGGGCGAATCGCTCTGGAACTGAAATCGGAACGCTCACTGACATTTCCCCTATCTAAAAGTCTGATAAAAGCCGGAAAAATGACTAAGTCCAAAAAAAAATGATTTCAACTTTTTTCAATTTTACCCCCGTGGGATATATATTCTACCCACACACATTTGGAACTCTCCTGGGGTACCCTCCCACATATTATTCCCTCATTTAGTGGATATTTTCACAAAAAAGTGAAATTTTCAAAAATCCAGAAAATTGTCTGAAAACGTCTAAATATCAAGGACTCATTGGGCGAATCGCTCTGGAACTGAAATTGGAATGCTCACTGACATTTGCCCTATCTGAAAGTCTGATAAACGCCGGAAAAATGACTAAGTAAAAAAAAAATTTTTTCAACTTTTTTCAATTTTACCACCGTGGGATATATATTCTACCCACACACATTTGGAACTCTCCTGGGATTCCCTCACACATATTATTCCCTCATTTAGTGGATATTTTCACTAAAAAGTGAAATTTTCAAAAATCCAGAAAATTGTCTGAAAACGACTAAATATCAAGGACTCATTGGGCGAATCGCTCTGGAACTGGAATCGGAACGCTCACTGACATTTGCCCTATCTGAAAGTCTGATAAACTCCGGAAAAATGACTAAGTAAAAAAAAAATTTTTCAACTTTTTTTCAATTTTACCCCCGTGGGATATATATTCTACCCACACACATTTGGAACTCTCCTGGGGTACCCTCACACATATTATTCCCTCATTTAGTGGATATTTTCACAAAAAAAGTGAAATTTTCAAAAATCCAGAAAATTGGCTGAAAACGACTAAATATCAAGGACTCATTGGGCGAATTGCTCTGGAACTGAAATCAGAACGCTCACTGACATTTCCCTTATCTAAAAGTCTGATAAAAGACGGAAAAATGACTAAGTCCAAAAAAAAAATGTTTTCAATTTTTTTCAATTTTACCCCCGTGGGATATATATTCTACCCACACACATTTGGAACTCTCCTGGGGTACCCTCACACATATTATTCCCTCATTTAGTGGATATTTTCACAAAAAAAGTGAAATTTTCAAAAATCCAGAAAATTGGCTGAAAACGACTAAATATCAAGGACTCATTGGGCGAATCGCTCTGGAACTGAAAACGGAACGCTCACTGACATTTGACCTATCTGAAAGTCTGATAAACGCCGGAAAAATGACTAAGTCCAAAAAAAAAATGTTTTCAACTTTTTTCAATTTTACGGGCGTGGGATATATATTCTACCCGAACACATTTGAAACTCTCCTGGGGTACCCTCACACATATTACTCCCTCATTTAGTGGATATTTTCACAAAAAACTGAAACTTTCAAAAATCCAAAATATTGGCTGAAAACGACTAAATATCAAGGACTCATAGGGCGAATCGCTCTGGAACTGAAATCGGAACCCTCACTGACATTTGACCTATCTGAAAGTCTGATAAACGGCGGAAAAATGACTAAGTCCAAAAAAAAATTTTTTTTCAATTTTACCCCCGTGGGAAATATATTCTACCCACACACATTTGGAACTCTCCTGGGGTACCCTCACACATATTATTCCCTCATTTAGTGGATATTTTCACAAAAAATTGAAATTTTCGAAAATTGGCTGAAAACGACTAAATATCAAGGACTCATTGAGCTAATCGCTCTGGAACTGAAATCGGAACGCTCACTGACATTTCCCCTATCTGAAAGTTTGATAAACGCCGGAAAAATGACTAAGGCCAAAAAAAAATTTTTTCAACTTTTTTCAGTTTTACCCCCGTGGGTTATATATTCTACCCACACACATTTGGAACTCTCCTGGGGTACCCTCACACATATTATTCCCTCATTTAGTGGATATTGTCACAAAAAAGTGAAATTTTCAAAAATCCAGAAAATTGGCTGAAAACGACGAAATATCAAGGACTCATCCGGCAAATCGCTCTGGAACTGAAATCGGAATGCTCACTGACATTTCCCCTATCTGAAAGTCTGATAAACGCCGGAAAAATGACTAAGTCCAAAAAAAATTTTTTTTCAACTTTTTTCAATTTTACCCCCGTGGGATATATATTCTACCCACACACATTTGGAACTCTCCTGGGAAACCCTCACACATATTATTCCCTCATTTAGTGGATATTTTCACAAAAAAATGAAATTTTCAAAAATCCAGAAAATTGTCTGAAAACGACTAAATATCAAGGACTCATTGGGCGAATTGCTCTGGAACTGAAATCGGAATGCTCACTGACATTTGCCCTATCTGAAAGTCTGATAAACGCCGGAAAAATGACTAAGTAAAAAAAAATTTTTTTCAACTTTTTTCAATTTTACCACCGTGGGATATGTATTCTACCCACACACATTTGGAACTCTCCTGGGTTTCCCTCACACATATTATTCCCTCATTTAGTGGATATTTTCACAAAAAAGTGAAATTTTCAAAAATCCAGAAAATTGTCTGAAAACGACTAAATATCAAGGACTCATTGGGCGAATCGCTCTGGAACTGAAATCGGAATGCTCACTGACATTTGCCCTATCTGAAAGTCTGATAAACGCCGGAAAAATGACTAAGTAAAAAAAAAATTTTTTCAACTTTTTTCAATTTTACCACCGTGGGATATGTATTCTACCCACACACATTTGGAACTCTCCTGGGGTACCCTCACACATATGATTCCCTCATTTAGTGGATATTGTCACTAAAAAGTGAAATTTTCAAAAATCCAGAAAATTGGCTGAAAACGACTAAATATCAAGGACTCATTGGGCGAATCGCTCTGGAGTGGAAATCGGAACGCTCACTGACATTTGCCCTATCTGAAAGTCTGATAAACGCCGGAAAAATGACTAAGTCCAAAAAAAAAATGTTTTCACCTTTTTTCAATTTTACGCGCGTGGGATATATATTCTACCCACACACATTTGGAACTCTCCTGGGGTACCCTCACACATATTATTCCCTCATTTAGTGGATATTTTCACAAAAAAGTGAAACTTTCAAAAAGCCAAAATATTGGCTGAAAACGACTAAATGTCAAGGAATCATTGGGCGAATCGCTCTGGAACTGTGATCGGAACGCTCAATGACATTTCCCCTAACTAAAAGTTTGATAAACGCCGGAAAAATGACTAAGTCCAAAAAGAATTTTTTTTCAACTTTTTTAAATTTTACCCCCGTGGGATAGATATTCTACCCACACACATTTGGAAGTCTCCTGGGGTACCCTCACAAATATTAATCCCTCATTTAGTGGATATTTTCACAAAAAAATTAAAATTTTCAAAAATCCAGAAAATTGGCTGAAAACGACTAAATATCAAGGACTCATTGGGCTAATCGCTCTGGAACTGAAATTGGAACGCTCACTGACATTTGACCTATCTGAAAGTCTGATAAACGCCGGAAAAATGACTAAGTCCAAAAAAGAAATTTTTTTCAACTATTTTCAATTTTACCTCCGTGGGATATATATTCTACCCACACACATTTGGAACTCTCCTGGGGTACCCTCACACATATTATTCCCTCATTTAGTGGATATTTTCACAAAAATGTGAAATTTTCAAAAATCCAAAATATTGGCTGAAAATGACTAAATATCAAGGACTCATTGGACGAATCGCTTTGGAAGTGAAATCGGAACACTCACTGACATTTCACCTATCCGAAAGTCTAATAAACGCCGAAAAAATGACTAAGTCCAAAAAAAAAAATGTTTTCAACTTTTTTCAATTTTACCCCCGTGGGATATATATTCTACCCACACACATTTGGAACTCTTATGGGGTACCCTCACACATATTATTCCCTCATTTAGTGTATATTTTCACAAAAAAGTGAAATTTTCAAAAATACAAAATATTGGCTGAAAACGACTAAATATCAAGGACTCATTGGGCTAATCGCTCTGGAACTGAAATTGGTACGCTCACTGACATTTGACCTCTCTGAAAGTCTGATTAACGCCGCAAAAATGACTAAGTCCAAAAAAAAATATGTTTTCAACTTTTTTCAATTTTACCACCGTGGGATATATATTCCACCCACACACATTTGGAACTCTCCTGGGGTACCCTCACACATATTATTCCGTCATTTAGCGGATATTGTCACAAAAAAGTGAAATTTTCAAAAATCCAGAAAATTGGCTGAAAACGACTAAATATCAAGGACTAATTGGGCGAATCGCTCTGGAACTGAAATCGGAACGCTCACAGACATTTCCCCTATCTGAAAGTTTGATAAACGCCGGAAAAATGACTAAGTCCAAAAATAAATTTTTTTCAACTTTTTTAAATTTTACCCCCGTGAGATATATATTCTACCCACACACATTTGGAACTCTCCTGGGGTACCCTCACACATATTATTCCCTCATTTAGTGGATGTTTTCACAAAAAATTGAAATTTTCGAAAATTGGCTGAAAACGACTAAATATCAAGGACTCATTGAGCTAATCGCTCTGGAACTGAAATTGGTACGCTCACTGACATTTGACCTATCTGAAAGTCTGATTAACGCCGGAAAAATGACTAAGTCCAAAAAAAAAAATTTTTCAACTTTTTTCAATTTTACCACCGTGGGATATATATTCTACCCACACACATTTGGAACTTTCCTGGGGTACCCTCACACATATTATTCCCTCATTTAGTAGATATTGTCACAAAAAAGTGAAATTTTCAAAAATCCAGAAAATTGGCTGAAAACGACTAAATATCAAGGACTCATTGGGCGAATCGCTCTGGAACAGAAGTCGGAACGCTCACTGACATTTCCCCTATCTGAAAGTTTGATAAACGCCGGAAAAATGACTAAGACCAAAAAAATTTTTTTTAAACTTTTTTCAGTTTTACCCCCGTGGGATATATATTCTACCCACACACATTTGGAACTCTCCTGGGGTACCCTCACACATATTATTCCCTCATTTAGTGGATATTTTCACAAAAAAGTGAAATTTTCAAAAATCCAGAAAATTGTCTGAAAACGACTAAATATCAAGGACTCATTGGGCGAATCGCTCTGGAACTGAAATCGGAATGCTCACTGACATTTGCCCTATCTGAAAGTCTGATAAACGCCGGAAAAATGACTAAGTAAAAAAAAAATTTTTTCAACTTTTTTCAATTTTACCACCGTGGGATATGTATTCTACCCACACACATTTGGAACTCTCCTGGGGTACCCTCACACATATGATTCCCTCATTTAGTGGATATTGTCAGTAAAAAGTGAAATTTTCAAAAATCCAGAAAATTGGCTGAAAACGACTAAATATCAAGGACTCATTGGGCGAATCGCTCTGGAACGTAAATCGGAACGCTCACTGACATTTGCCCTATCTGAAAGTCTGATAAACGCCGGAAAAATGACTAAGTCCAAAAAAAAATTTTTTTCAACTTTTTTCAATTTTACCACCGTGGGATATGTATTCTACCGACACACATTTGGAACTCTCCTGGGGTACCCTCACACATATGATTTCCTCATTTAGTGGATATTGTCACTAAAAAGTGAAATTTTCAAAAATCCAGAAAATTGGCTGAAAACAACTAAATATCAAGGACTCATTGGGCGAATCGCTCTGGAGTGGAAATCGGAACGCTCACTGACATTTGCCCTATCTGAAAGTCTGATAAACGCCGGAAAAATGACTAAGTCCAAAAAAAAAATGTTTTCAACTTTTTTCAATTTTACCCCCGTGGGATATATATTCTACCCACACACATTTGCAACTCTCCTGGGGTACCCTCACACATATGATTCCCTCATTTAGTGGATATTGTCACTAAAAAGTGAAATTTTCAAAAATCCAGAAAATTGGCTGAAAATGACTAAATATCAAGGACTCATTGGGCAAATCGCTCTGAAACTGAAATCGGAACGCTCACTGACATTTCCCCTAACTGAAAGTCTGATAAACGCTGGAAAAATGACTGAGTCCAAAAAAAAAATGTTTTCACCTTTTTTCAATTTTACGCGCGTGGGATATATATTCTACCCACACACATTTGGAACTCTCCTGGGGTACCCTCACACATATTATTCCCTCATTTAGTGGATATTTTCACAAAAAAGTGAAACTTTCAAAAAGCCAAAATATTGGCTGAAAACGACTAAATGTCAAGGAATCATTGGGCGAATCGCTCTGGAACTGTGATCGGAACGCTCAATGACATTTCCCCTAACTAAAAGTTTGATAAACGCCGGAAAAATGACTAAGTCCAAAAAGAATTTTTTTTCAACTTTTTTAAATTTTACCCCCGTGGGATAGATATTCTACCCACACACATTTGGAAGTCTCCTGGGGTACCCTCACAAATATTAATCCCTCATTTAGTGGATATTTTCACAAAAAAATTAAAATTTTCAAAAATCCAGAAAATTGGCTGAAAACGACTAAATATCAAGGACTCATTGGGCTAATCGCTCTGGAACTGAAATTGGAACGCTCACTGACATTTGACCTATCTGAAAGTCTGATAAACGCCGGAAAAATGACTAAGTCCAAAAAAGAAATTTTTTTCAACTATTTTCAATTTTACCTCCGTGGGATATATATTCTACCCACACACATTTGGAACTCTCCTGGGGTACCCTCACACATATTATTCCCTCATTTAGTGGATATTTTCACAAAAATGTGAAATTTTCAAAAATCCAAAATATTGGCTGAAAATGACTAAATATCAAGGACTCATTGGACGAATCGCTTTGGAAGTGAAATCGGAACACTCACTGACATTTCACCTATCCGAAAGTCTAATAAACGCCGAAAAAATGACTAAGTCCAAAAAAAAAAATGTTTTAAACTTTTTTCAATTTTACCCCCGTGGGATATATATTCTACCCACACACATTTGGAACTCTTATGGGGTACCCTCACACATATTATTCCCTCATTTAGTGTATATTTTCACAAAAAAGTGAAATTTTCAAAAATACAAAATATTGGCTGAAAACGACTAAATATCAAGGACTCATTGGGCTAATCGCTCTGGAACTGAAATTGGTACGCTCACTGACATTTGACCTCTCTGAAAGTCTGATTAACGCCGCAAAAATGACTAAGTCCAAAAAAAAATATGTTTTCAACTTTTTTCAATTTTACCACCGTGGGATATATATTCCACCCACACACATTTGGAACTCTCCTGGGGTACCCTCACACATATTATTCCGTCATTTAGTGGATATTGTCACAAAAAAGTGAAATTTTCAAAAATCCAGAAAATTGGCTGAAAACGACTAAATATCAAGGACTAATTGGGCGAATCGCTCTGGAACTGAAATTGGTACGCTCACTGACATTTGACCTCTCTGAAAGTCTGATTAACGCCGCAAAAATGACTAAGTCCAAAAAAAAATATGTTTTCAACTTTTTTCAATTTTACCACCGTGGGATATATATTCCACCCACACACATTTGGAACTCTCCTGGGGTACCCTCACACATATTATTCCGTCATTTAGCGGATATTGTCACAAAAAAGTGAAATTTTCAAAAATCCAGAAAATTGGCTGAAAACGACTAAATATCAAGGACTAATTGGGCGAATCGCTCTGGAACTGAAATCGGAACGCTCACAGACATTTCCCCTATCTGAAAGTTTGATAAACGCCGGAAAAATGACTAAGTCCAAAAATAAATTTTTTTCAACTTTTTTAAATTTTACCCCCGTGAGATATATATTCTACCCACACACATTTGGAACTCTCCTGGGGTACCCTCACACATATTATTCCCTCATTTAGTGGATGTTTTCACAAAAAATTGAAATTTTCGAAAATTGGCTGAAAACGACTAAATATCAAGGACTCATTGAGCTAATCGCTCTGGAACTGAAATTGGTACGCTCACTGACATTTGACCTATCTGAAAGTCTGATTAACGCCGGAAAAATGACTAAGTCCAAAAAAAAAAATTTTTCAACTTTTTTCAATTTTACCACCGTGGGATATATATTCTACCCACACACATTTGGAACTTTCCTGGGGTACCCTCACACATATTATTCCCTCATTTAGTAGATATTGTCACAAAAAAGTGAAATTTTCAAAAATCCAGAAAATTGGCTGAAAACGACTAAATATCAAGGACTCATTGGGCGAATCGCTCTGGAACAGAAGTCGGAACGCTCACTGACATTTCCCCTATCTGAAAGTTTGATAAACGCCGGAAAAATGACTAAGACCAAAAAAATTTTTTTTAAACTTTTTTCAGTTTTACCCCCGTGGGATATATATTCTACCCACACACATTTGGAACTCTCCTGGGGTACCCTCACACATATTATTCCCTCATTTAGTGGATATTTTCACAAAAAAGTGAAATTTTCAAAAATCCAGAAAATTGGCTGAAAACGACTAAATATCAAGGACTCATTGGGCGAATCGCTCTGGAACTGAAATCGGAACGCTCACTGACATTTCCCCTATCTGAAAGTTTGATAAACGCCGGAAAAATGACTAAGACCAAAAAAAATTTTTTTAAACTTTTTTCAGTTTTACCCCCGTGGGATATATATTCTACCCACACACATTTGGAACTCTCCTGGGGTACCCTCACACATATTATTCCGTCATTTAGTGGATATTGTCACAAAAAAGTGAAATTTTCAAAAATCCAGAAAATTGGCTGAAAACGACTAAATATCAAGGTCTCATTGGGCGAATCGCTCTGGAACTGAAATCGGAATGCTCACTGACATTTCCCCTATCTGAAAGTCTGATAAACGCAGGAAAAATGACTGAGTCCAAAAAAAAAATGTTTTCAACCTTT
This sequence comes from Phyllobates terribilis, assembly GCF_046119375.1. Taxonomy (NCBI): domain Eukaryota; kingdom Metazoa; phylum Chordata; class Amphibia; order Anura; family Dendrobatidae; genus Phyllobates; species Phyllobates terribilis. Next base: position 8,849,567 of record NW_027362781.1, on the reverse strand, counting down.
TTCAATTTTACCCCCGTGGGATATATATTCAACCCACACACATTTGGAACTCTCCTGGGGAACCCTCACACATATTATTCCCTCATTTAGTGGATATTTTCACAAAAAAATGAAATTTTCAAAAATCCAGAAAATTGGCTGAAAACGACTAAATATCAATGACTCATTGGGCGAATTGCTCTGGAACTGAAATCGGAATGCTCACTGACATTTGCCCTATCTGAAAGTCTGATAAACGCCGGAAAAATGACTAAGTAAAAAAAAATTTTTTTCAACTTTTTTCAATTTTACCACCGTGGGATATGTATTCTACCCACACACATTTGGAACTCTCCTGGGTTTCCCTCACACATATTATTTCCTCATTTAGTGGATATTTTCACAAAAAAGTGAAATTTTCAAAAATCCAGAAAATTGTCTGAAAACGACTAAATATCAAGGACTCATTGGGCGAATCGCTCTGGAACTGAAATCGGAATGCTCACTGACATTTGCCCTATCTGAAAGTCTGATAAACGCCGGAAAAATGACTAAGTAAAAAAAAAATTTTTTCAACTTTTTTCAATTTTACCACCGTGGGATATGTATTCTACCCACACACATTTGGAACTCTCCTGGGGTACCCTCACACATATGATTCCCTCATTTAGTGGATATTGTCACTAAAAAGTGAAATTTTCAAAAATCCAGAAAATTGGCTGAAAACGACTAAATATCAAGGACTCATTGGGCGAATCGCTCTGGAACGTAAATCGGAACGCTCACTGACATTTGCCCTATCTGAAAGTCTGATAAACGCCGGAAAAATGAATAAGTCCAAAAAAAAATTTTTTTCAACTTTTTTCAATTTTACCACCGTGGGATATGTATTCTACCGACACACATTTGGAACTCTCCTGGGGTACCCTCACACATATGATTTCCTCATTTAGTGGATATTGTCACTAAAAAGTGAAATTTTCAAAAATCCAGAAAATTGGCTGAAAACAACTAAATATCAAGGACTCATTGGGCGAATCGCTCTGGAGTGGAAATCGGAACGCTCACTGACATTTGCCCTATCTGAAAGTCTGATAAACGCCGGAAAAATGACTAAGTCCAAAAAAAAAATGTTTTCAACTTTTTTCAATTTTACCCCCGTGGGATATATATTCTACCCACACACATTTGGAACTCTCCTGGGGTACCCTCACACATATGATTCCCTCATTTAGTGGATATTGTCACTAAAAAGTGAAATTTTCAAAAATCCAGAAAATTGGCTGAAAATGACTAAATATCAAGGACTCATTGGGCAAATCGCTCTGAAACTGAAATCGGAACGCTCACTGACATTTCCCCTAACTGAAAGTCTGATAAACGCTGGAAAAATGACTGAGTCCAAAAAAAAAATGTTTTCACCTTTTTTCAATTTTACGCGCGTGGGATATATATTCTACCCACACACATTTGGAACTCTCCTGGGGTACCCTCACACATATTATTCCCTCATTTAGTGGATATTTTCACAACAAAGTGAAACTTTCAAAAAGCCAAAATATTGGCTGAAAACGACTAAATGTCAAGGAATCATTGGGCGAATCGCTCTGGAACTGTGATCGGAACGCTCAATGACATTTCCCCTAACTAAAAGTTTGATAAACGCCGGAAAAATGACTAAGTCCAAAAAGAATTTTTTTTCAACTTTTTTAAATTTTACCCCCGTGGGATAGATATTCTACCCACACACATTTGGAAGTCTCCTGGGGTACCCTCACAAATATTAATCCCTCATTTAGTGGATATTTTGACAAAAAAATTAAAATTTTCAAAAATCCAGAAAATTGGCTGAAAACGACTAAATATCAAGGACTCATTGGGCTAATCGCTCTGGAACTGAAATTGGAACGCTCACTGACATTTGACCTATCTGAAAGTCTGATAAACGCCGGAAAAATGACTAAGTCCAAAAAAGAAATTTTTTTCAACTATTTTCAATTTTACCTCCGTGGGATATATATTCTACCCACACACATTTGGAACTCTCCTGGGGTACCCTCACACATATTATTCCCTCATTTAGTGGATATTTTCACAAAAATGTGAAATTTTCAAAAATCCAAAATATTGGCTGAAAATGACTAAATATCAAGGACTCATTGGACGAATCGCTTTGGAAGTGAAATCGGAACACTCACTGACATTTCACCTATCCGAAAGTCTAATAAACGCCGAAAAAATGACTAAGTCCAAAAAAAAAAATGTTTTCAACTTTTTTCAATTTTACCCCCGTGGGATATATATTCTACCCACACACATTTGGAACTCTTATGGGGTACCCTCACACATATTATTCCCTCATTTAGTGTATATTTTCACAAAAAAGTGAAATTTTCAAAAATACAAAATATTGGCTGAAAACGACTAAATATCAAGGACTCATTGGGCTAATCGCTCTGGAACTGAAATTGGTACGCTCACTGACATTTGACCTCTCTGAAAGTCTGATTAACGCCGCAAAAATGACTAAGTCCAAAAAAAAATATGTTTTCAACTTTTTTCAATTTTACCACCGTGGGATATATATTCCACCCACACACATTTGGAACTCTCCTGGGGTACCCTCACACATATTATTCCGTCATTTAGCGGATATTGTCACAAAAAAGTGAAATTTTCAAAAATCCAGAAAATTGGCTGAAAACGACTAAATATCAAGGACTAATTGGGCGAATCGCTCTGGAACTGAAATCGGAACGCTCACAGACATTTCCCCTATCTGAAAGTTTGATAAACGCCGGAAAAATGACTAAGTCCAAAAATAAATTTTTTTCAACTTTTTTAAATTTTACCCCCGTGAGATATATATTCTACCCACACACATTTGGAACTCTCCTGGGGTACCCTCACACATATTATTCCCTCATTTAGTGGATGTTTTCACAAAAAATTGAAATTTTCGAAAATTGGCTGAAAACGACTAAATATCAAGGACTCATTGAGCTAATCGCTCTGGAACTGAAATTGGTACGCTCACTGACATTTGACCTATCTGAAAGTCTGATTAACGCCGGAAAAATGACTAAGTCCAAAAAAAAAAATTTTTCAACTTTTTTCAATTTTACCACCGTGGGATATATATTCTACCCACACACATTTGGAACTTTCCTGGGGTACCCTCACACATATTATTCCCTCATTTAGTAGATATTGTCACAAAAAAGTGAAATTTTCAAAAATCCAGAAAATTGGCTGAAAACGACTAAATATCAAGGACTCATTGGGCGAATCGCTCTGGAACAGAAGTCGGAACGCTCACTGACATTTCCCCTATCTGAAAGTTTGATAAACGCCGGAAAAATGACTAAGACCAAAAAAATTTTTTTTAAACTTTTTTCAGTTTTACCCCCGTGGGATATATATTCTACCCACACACATTTGGAACTCTCCTGGGGTACCCTCACACATATTATTCCCTCATTTAGTGGATATTTTCACAAAAAAGTGAAATTTTCAAAAATCCAGAAAATTGGCTGAAAACGACTAAATATCAAGGACTCATTGGGCGAATCGCTCTGGAACTGAAATCGGAACGCTCACTTACATTTCCACTATCTGAAAGTTTGATAAACGCCGAAAAAATGACTAAGACCCCAAAAAATTTTTTTTAAACTTTTTTCAATTTTACCCCCGTGGGATATATATTCTACCCACACACATTTGGAACTCTCCTGGGGTACCCTCACACATATTATTCCCTCATTTAGTGGATATTTTCACAAAAATGTGAAATTTTCAAAAATCCAAAATATTGGCTGAAAATGACTAAATATCAAGGACTCATTGGACGAATCGCTTTGGAAGTGAAATCGGAACACTCACTGACATTTCACCTATCTGAAAGTCTAATAAACGCCGAAAAAATGACTAAGTCCAAAAAAAAAAATGTTTTCAACTTTTTTCAATTTTACCCCCGTGGGATATATATTCTACCCACACACATTTGGTATTCTCCTGGGGTACCCTCACACATATTATTCCCTCATTTAGTGGATATTTTCACAAAAAAGTGAAATTTTCAAAAATACAAAATATTGGCTGAAAACGACTAAATATCAAGGACTCATTGGGGTAATCGCTCTGGAACTGAAATTTGTACGCTCACTGACATTTGACCTATCTGAAAGTCTGATTAACGCCGCAAAAATGACTAAGTCCAAAAAAAAAATGTTTTCAACTTTTTTCAATTTTACCACCGTGGGATATATATTCCACACACATTTGGAACTCTCCTGGGGTACCCTCACACATATTATTCCGTCATTTAGCGGATATTGTCACAAAAAAGTGAAATTTTCAAAAATCCAGAAAATTGGCTGAAAACGACTAAATATCAAGGACTAATTGGGCGAATCGCTCTGGAACTGAAATCGGAACGCTCACAGACATTTCCCCTATCTGAAAGTTTGATAAACGCCGGAAAAATGACTTAGTCCAAAAATAAATTTTTTTCAACTTTTTTAAATTTTACCCCCGTGAGATATATATTCTACCCACACACATTTGGAACTCTCCTGGGGTACCCTCACACATATTATTCCCTCATTTAGTGGATATTTTCACAAAAAATTGAAATTTTCGAAAATTGGCTGAAAACGACTAAATATCAAGGACTCATTGGGCAAATCGCTCTGGAACTGTAATCGGAACGCTCAATGACATTTCCCCTATCTGAAAGTCTGATAAACGCCGGAAAAATGACTAAGTCCAAAAAAGAAATTTTTTTCAACTATTTTCAATTTTACCCCCGTGGGATATATATTCTACCCACACACATTTGGAACTCTCCTGGGGTACCCTCACACATATTATTCCCTCATTTAATGGATATTTTCACAAAAATGTGAAATTTTCAAAAATCCAAAATATTGGCTGAAAACGACTAAACATCAAGGACTCATTGGGCGAATCGCTCTGGAACTGAAATCGGAGCGCTCACTGACATTTGACCTATCATAAAGTCTGATAAACGCCGGAAAAATGACTAAGTCAAAAAAAAAAATATTTTCAACTTTTTTCAATTTTACCCCCGTGGGATATATATTCTACATACACACATTTAGTATTCTCCTGTGGTACCCTCACACATATTATTCCCTCATTTAGTGGATATTGTCACAAAAAAGTAAAATTTTCAAAAATCCAGAAAATTGGCTGAAAACGACTAAATATCAAGGACTCATTGGGCGAATCGCTCTGGAACTGAAATCGGAACGCTCACTGACATTTCCCCTATCTGAAAGTTTGCTAAACGCCGGGAAAAAGACTAAGACCAAAAAAAAATTTTTTTTTTTAACTATTTTCAATTTTACCGCCGTGGGATATATATTCTACCCACACACATTTGGAACTCTCCTGGGGTACTCTCACACATATTATTCCCTCATTTAGTGGATATTTTCACAAAAAAGTGAAATTTTCAAAAATCCAGAAAATTGGCTGAAAACGACTAAATATCAAGGACTCATTGGGCGAATCGCTCTGGAACTGAAATTGGAAAGCTCACTGACATTTCCCCTATCTGAAAGTCTGATAAAAGCTGGAAAAATGACTAAGTCCAAAAAAAAAATGTTTTCACCTTTTTTCAATTTTACCCCCGTGGGATATATATTCTACCCACACACATTTGGAACTCTCCTGGGGTACCCTCACACATATTATTCCCTCATTTAGTGGATATTTTCACAAAAATGTGAAATTTTCAAAAATCCAAAATATTGGCTGAAAACGACTAAACATCAAGGACTCATTGGGCGAATCGCTGTGGAACTGAAATCGGAGCGCTCACTGACATTTGACCTATCTGAAAGTCTGATAAACGCCGGAATAATGACTAAGTCAAAAAAAAAAATATTTTCAACTTTTTTCAATTTTACCCCCGTGGGATATATATTCTACATACACACATTTAGTACTCTCCTGGGGTACCCTCACACATATTATTCCCTCATTTAGTGGATATTGTCACAAAAAAGTGAATTTTTCAAAAATCCAGAAAATTGGCTGAAAATGACTAAATATCAAGGACTCATTGGGCGAATCGCTCTGGAACTGAAATCGGAACGCTCACTGACATTTCCCCTATCTGAAAGTTTGCTAAACGCCGGGAAAATGACTAAGACCAAAAAATATATTTTTTTTAAATATTTTCAATTTTACCGCCGTGGGATATATATTCTACCCACACACATTTGGAACTCTCCTGGGGTACTCTTACACATATTATTCCCTCATTTAGTGGATATTTTCACAAAAAAGTGAAATTTTCAAAAATCCAGAAAATTGGCTGAAAACGACTAAATATCAAGGACTCATTGGGCGAATCGCTCTGGAACTGAAATTGGAACGCTCACTGACATTTCCCCTATCTGAAAGTCTGATAAAAGCCGGAAAAATGACTAAGTCCAAAAAAAAATGTTTTCACCTTTTTTCAATTTTACATCCGTGGGATATATATTCTACCCACACACATTTTGCACTCTTCTTGGGTACCCTCACACATAATATTCCCTCATTTAGTGGATATTGTCACAAAAAAGTGACATTTTCAAAAATCCAGAAAATTGGATTAAAACGACTAAATATCAAGGACTCATTGGGCGAATCGCTCTGGAACTGAAATCGGAACACTCACTGACTTTTCCCCTATCTGAAAGTTTGATAAATGCCGGAAAAATGAATAAGACCCAAAAAAAATTTTTTTCAACTTTTTTCAATTTTACTCCCGTGGGATATATATTCTACCCACAAACATTTGGAACTCTCCTGGGGTACCCTCACACATATTATTCCCTCATTTAGTGGATATTTTCACAAAAAAGTGAAATTTTCAAAAATCCAGAAAATTGGCTGAAAACGACTAAATATCAAGGACTCATTGTGCAATCCGCTCTGGAACTGAAATCGGAACGCTCACTGACATTTCCCCTATCTGAAAGTCTGATAAACGCCGGAAAAATGACTAAGTCCAAAAAAAGTTTTTTTTAAACTTTTTTCAATTTTACACTGTGGGATATATATTCTACCCACAAACATTTGGAACTCTCCCGGGGTACCCTCACACATATTATTCCCTCATTTAGTGGATATTTTCACAAAAAAGTGAAATTTTCAAAAATCCAGAAAATTGGCTGAAAACGACTAAATATCAAGGACTCATTGGGTGAACCACTCTAGAACTGAAATCGGAACGCTCACTGACATTTCCCCTATCTGAAAGTCTGATAAACGCCGGAAAAATGAGTAAGTCCAAAAAAATTTTTTTTTCAACTTTTTTCAATTTTACCCCCCCGTGTGATATATATTCTACCCACACACATTTGGAAGTCTCCTGGAGTACCCTCGCACATATTATTCCCTCATTTCGTGGATATTTTCACAAAAAAGTGACATTTTCAAAAATCCAGAAAATTGGCTGAAAACGACTAAATATCAAGGACTCATTGTGCGATGCGCTCTGGAACTGAAATCGGAACGCTCACTGACATTTCCCCTATCTGAAAGTCTGATAAACGCCGGAAAAATTACTAAGTCCGAAAAAAAAAAAAATGTCAACTTTTTCCAATTTTACCCCCGTGGGATATATATTCTACCCACACACATTTGGAACTCTGGTGAGTTACCCTCACACATATTATTCCCTCATTTAGTGGATATTTTCACAAAAAAGTAAAATTTTCAAAAATCCAGAAAATTGGCTGAAAACGACTAAATATTAAGGACTCATTGGGTGAATCGCTCTGGAACTGAAATCAGAACGCTCTCTGACATTTCCCCTATCTGAAAGTCTGATAAACGCCGGAAAAATGAATAAGTCCAAAAAAAAATTTTTTTCAACTTTTTTCAATTTTACCCCCATGGGATATATATTCTACCCACACACATTTGGAACTCTCCTGGGGTACCCTCACACATATTATTCCCTCATTTAGTGGATATTTTCACAAAAAAGTGAAATTTTCAAAAATCCACAAAATTGGCTGAAAACGACTAAATATCAAGGACTCATTGGGTGAATCGCTCTAGAACTGAAATCGGAATTCTCACTGACATTTCCCCTATCTGAAAGTCTGATAAACGTCGGAAAAATGAAAAAGTCCAAAAAAAATTTTTTTTCAACTTTTTTCAATTTTACCCCGTGGGATATATATCCTACCCACACACATTTGGAACTCTCCCGGGGTACCCTCACACATATTATTCCCTCATTTAGTGGATATTTTCACAAAAAAGTAAAACTTTCAAAAATCCAGAAAATTGGCTGAAAACGACTAAATATCAAGGACTCATTGGGTGAACCACTCTGGAACTGAAATCGGAACGGTAACTGACATTTCCCCTATCTGAAAGTCTGATGAATGCCGGAAAAATGACTAAGCCCAAAAATAAATTTTTTTAAACTTTTTTCAATTTTACCCCCGTGGGATATATATTCTACCCACACACATTTGGAACTCTCCTGCGGTACCCTCACACATATTATTCCCTCATTTAGTGGATATTTTCACAAAAAAGTGAAATTTTCAAAAATCCAAAATATTGGCTGAAAATGACTAAATATCAAGGACTCATTGGGCGAATCGCTCTGGAACTGAAATCGGAACGCTCACTGACATTTCTCCGATCTGAAAGTCTGATAAACGCCGAAAAAAATACTAAATCCAAACAAAATTTTTTTTTTACTTTTTTCAATTTTACCCCCGTGGGATATATATTCTACCCACACACATTTGGAACTCTCCTGGGGTACCCTCACACATATTATTCCCTCATTTAGTGGATATTTTCACAAAAAAGTGAAATTTTCAAAAATCCACAAAATTGGCTAAAAACGAGTAAATATCAAGGACTCATTGGGCGAATCGCTCTAGAACTGATATCGGAATTCTCACTGACATTTCCCCTATCTGAAAATCTGATAAACGTCGGAAAAATGAATAAGTCCCAAAAAATTTTTTTAAACTTTTTTCAATTTTACCCCGGTGGGATATATATTCTACCCACACACATTTGGAACTCTCCTGGGGTACCCTCACACATATTATTCCCTCATTTAGTGTATATTTTCACAAAAAAGTGGAATTTTCAAAAATCCAGAAAATTGGCTGAAAACGACTAAATTTCAAGGACTCATTGGGTGAATCGCTCTGGAACTGAAATTGGAACGCTCACTCACATTTGCCCTATCTGAAAGTCAGATAAACACAGGAAAAATGACTAAGTGCAAAAAAAAAAATTTTTTCAACTTTTTTCAATTTTAACCCTGTGGGATATATATTCTACCCACACACATTTGGAACTCTCATGGGGTACCCTCACACATATTATTCCCTCATTTAGTGGATATTTTCACAAAAAAATGAAATTTTCAAAAATCCAAAATATTGGCTGAAAATAACTAAATATCAAGGACTCATTGGGCGGATCGCTCTGGAACTGAAATCGGAACACTCACTGACATTTCCCCGATCTGAAAGTCTGATAAACGCCGAAAAAAATACTAAATCCAAACAAAATTTTTTTTCAACTTTTTTCAATTTTACCCCCGTGGGATATATATTCTACCCACACACATTTGGAACTCTCCTGGGGTACCCTCACACATATTATTCCCTCATTTAGTGGATATTTTCACAAAAAAGTGACATTTTCAAAAATTCAGAAAATTGCCTGACAACGACGAAATATCAAGGACTCATTGGGCGAATCGCTCTGGATCTGAAATCGGAACGCTCATTCCCTAGCTTACTCCCTATCTGAAAGTCTGATAAACGCCGGAAAAATGACTAAGTCCAAAAAAAAATTTTTTTTAAACTTTTTTCAATTTTAATCCTGTGGGATATATATTCTACCCACACACATTTGGAACTCTCCTGGGGTACCCTCACACATATTATTCCCTCATTTAGTGGATATTTTTACAAAAAAGTGAAATTTTCAAAAATCCAGAAAATTGGCTGAAAACGACTAAATATCAAGGACTCATTGGTCGAATCGCTCTGGAACTGTAATCGGAACGCGCACTCCCTATCTGAAAGTCTGATAAATGCCGGAAAAATGACTAAGTCCAAAAAAAAATTTTTTTCAACTTTTTCAATTTTACCCCCGTGGGATATATATTCTACCCACACACATTTGGAACTCTCCTGGGGTACCCTCACACATATTATTCCCTCATTTAGTGGATATTTTCACAAAAAAGTGAAATTTTCAAAAATCCAAAATATTGTCTGAAAACGATGAAATATCAAGGGCTCATTGGGTGAATCGCTCTGGAACTGAAATCGGAACGCTCACAGACATTTCCCCTATCTGAAAGTATGATAAACGGCGGAAAAATAACTAAGTCCAAAAAAAAATTTTTTTCAACTTTTTGCAATTTTACCCCCCGTGTGATATATATTCTTCCCACACACATTTGGAACTCTCCTGGGGTACCCTCACACATATTATTCCCTCATTTAGTGGATATTTTCACAAAAAAGGGAAATTTTCAAAAATCCAAAATATTGGCTGAAAACGACTAAATATCAAGGACTCATTGGGCGAATCGCTCTGGAACTGAAATCGGAACGCTCACTGACATTTTCCCTATCTGAAAGTCTGATAAACGCCGGAAAAATGACTAAGTCCAAAAAAAAATTTTTTTCAACTTTTTTCAATTTTACCCCCGTGGGATATATATTCTACCCACACACATTTGGAACTCTCCTGGGGTACCCTCACACATATTATTCCCTCATTTAGTGGATATTTTCACAAAAAAGTGAAATTTTCAAAAATTCAGAAAATTGGCTGAAAACGACTAAATATCAAGGACTCATTGTGCGATCCGCTCTGGAACTGAAATTGGAACGCTCACTCACATTTGCCCTATCTGAAAGTCTGATAAACGCCGGAAAAACGACTAAGTGCAAAAAAAAATTTTTTTTAAACTTTTTTCAATTTTAACCCTGTGGGATATATATTCTACCCACACACATTTGGAACTCTCATGGGGTACCCTCACACATATTATTCCCTCATTTAGTGGATATTTTCAAAAAAGGGAAATTTTCAAAAATCCATAATATTGGCTGAAAATGACTAAATATCAAGGACTCATTGGGCGAATCGCTCTGGAACTGAAATCGGAACGCTCACTGACATTTCCCCTATCTGCAAGTCTGATAAACGCCGAAAAAAATACTAAATCCAAACAAAATTTTTTTTTTACTTTTTTCAATTTTACCCCCGTGGGATATATATTTTACCCACACACATTTGGAACTCTCCTGGGGTACCCTCACACATATTATTCCCTCATTTAGTGGATATTTTCACAAAAAAGTGAAATTTTCAAAAATTCAGAAAATTGCCTGACAACGACGAAATATCAAGGACTCATTGGGCGAATCGCTCTGGAACTGAAATCGGAATGCTCACTCCCTAGCTTACTCCCTGTAACAGGTCTGGGAGGCGGAACCTCTGAGCAACTATACAAGGGGGCGGTCCTTGTAATTAAGCGGGTGGCTCCCAGGGAAGACGGGCAGGAAATCACGGCAAGTGACAGGGACAGTCTCTGGGTAGAAGGGCAGGTACTCACGGCAAGTGACAGGGACAGTCTCTGGGTAGAAGGGCAGGTAGTCACGGCAAGTGACTGGGACAGTCTCTGGACAGGCAGGTGGTCACGGCTAGTGACGGCAGAGCCTCCAGGTAGGCTAGCAGGCAGGTAGCAGATGAGCGCCCCCAGTTGAGCAGACAAGAGTCTCTGGACAGGCAGGTGGTCACGGCAAGTGACGGCGGGACCTCCAGGTAGGCTAGCAGGCAGGTAGCAGATGAGCGCTCCCAGGTGAGCAGACAAGAGTCTCTGGACAGGCAGGTGGTCACGGCAAGTGATGGCGGAGCCTCCAGGTAGGCTAGCAGGCAGGTAGCAGACGAGCGCTCCCAGGTGAGCGGGCAGGCTGGTCCATAGACAGACTGACAGGTGTCGGAAGGCAGACCGTCGGACCGCAGGCTTGCAAGCAGGTAAACGGATATCTGGCAGGTATCAAGCAGGAATCTGGCAGGTGACTGGCAGGTAACAGGCAGGAATCTGGCAGGTGACTGGCAGGTAACAGGCAGGAATCTGGCAGGTGACTGGCAGGTCACTGGAAACGGAACCTGAGGGCTGAAGCAGAGTGAAGACTTTGCAACAACATTGTTCGGGCACCTCCATTTTGGAGGAGGTGCCTTATATATGGTGAAGTCCACCGGTCATTGGCCGGGGACTCCTTAGGACGGCGCTTGCAGCCCCTTTAAGAGAGGGGGAGCGCGTGCGCGCGCGCCCTAGCACCGTGGCCGGGAAGCAGCGCGCGCTGCCAGCAGAGCGGGAGGAAGACGCCGGGCACAGAGCGGAGAGGTGAGGGGAACAGCGTCCCTGCCTAGCAGGAGGCAGGGACGCCGACGCTACAGTACCCCCCCTTTAGGCCCCCTTTTTTAGACCAGACAGAAATTTATCAAGGATGAGAGGGGCATGGATGTTCTCCCGGGGCTCCCACGTTCTCTCCTCAGGACCAAACCCCTTCCAATCTACCAGAAAAAAGGTTTTTCCTCTTACCCTTTTGGTGGCCAGAATGTTCTCTACCTCAAACTCGTTCTCAGCGGAAACCGGAGCAGGAGACGTGCCTGTAGACTTGGAAAAAGAGTTAAGTACCACGGATTTGAGGAGAGATACATGGAAGGAGTTAGGGATCCGCAAGTTGGCCGGGAGTTTTAATTTATAGGCCTCCGGGTTGATCTGTTTGATAACTTCCAGTGGGCCGATGAACCGAGGCCCTAATTTGTAGGAGGGAATCTTGAGCCGACATATTTGGATGAGAGCCAGACTTTATCTCCAGGACGGAATTGTGGAGGATCCAGGCGTTTCTTGTCAGCGTGTTTTTTCATCCGTTCGGACGACTGAAGGAGTGCGGATTGTGTACTCTCCCAAATGGAGGAGAATTCGCGAACGAGAGATTCCGCAGCCGGATTGTCCACCGAGGTGGAGACGGGAAATGGGATCCGAGGATGCTGACCGAAGACTACAAAAAACGGGGATTTGGAGGAAGATACGCTCTCGTGATTATTGTAAGAGAACTCGGCCCATGGTAGGAGATCCACCCAGTCCGAATGGTGGGCATTAACAAAGTGCCGGAGGTAACTGGTCAGGTTCTGATTGATCTGCTCCACTTGACCATTGGACTGTGGATGGTAAGCGGAGAAGTCCAGAGTGACGTCAAGCAACTTACATGTGGCTCTCCAGAAGCGTGAGATGAACTGAACCCCACGATCTGACACGATGTGGAGGGGCAGGCCATGGAGACGGAAGATGTGGCGGATAAAGTCTTTAGCCAGTTCGGGTGCAGACGGGAGACCCGGCAGGGGAATGAAGTGCGCCATCTTGGAGAAGCGATCAGCGACCACCCAAATGACCGTACAACCGGCAGAGACAGGAAGATCCGTTATAAAGTCCATAGCAATATGCTGCCACGGGGCAGCAGGTACTGGAAGAGGAAGAAGGCGACCGGCTGGCAGGTGTCTCGGAACTTTGTTGCGGGCGCAGGACACACAGGCAGAAACAAAGTCTATTACATCCTTGTGCAGGGTAGGCCACCAGTAATGCCGGGTAATGAGCTGGAGGGTCTTTTTCTGACTGGCGTGGCCAGCTAGCTTAGACGAATGACCCCAGTGTAGGACCTTCTTCCAATCAGGTACAGTTACAAACGTCTTACCAGGAGGGAGACGATTTAGATTCACGGGAGCCACTTGCATTACTCTAGCGGGATCAATGATGTGCTTAGGTTCCTCCTCTTGATCAGACACCAGGAAGGATCGGGACAAGGCGTCAGCTTTGATGTTTTTGTCTGCCGGGCGAAAATGAAGAACAAAATCAAAGCAGGCAAAAAACAAGGACCACCGGGCTTTGCGCGAGTTAAGTCTCTGGGCGCTCTGAAGGTAAGCCAAGTTCTTGTGGTCCGTGTAAATTGTTACCGGGTGAAGAGCCCCCTCGAGCAGGTAATGCCACTCCTCCAGTGCCAGCTTGATGGCTAACAATTTACGATCTCCAATAGAATAGTTACGCTCAGAAGAGGAGAAGAGATTGGAGAAAAAAACGCAGGTTACCATTCTCCCGGAAGATGACTTTTGGGTAAGTACCGCCCCGGCTCCGGAGGAGGAAGCGTCAACTTCTAGGAAGAATTGTTTGTTGCCGTCCAGACGATGCAGCACCGGAGCGGAGGAGAAGGCCTGTTTTAAGGAAAGAAAGGCCTCCTCAGCTTCGGGCGGCCATCTTCTGGGATTAGTACCCTTACGGGTGAGCGCAGAGATAGGGGCAGTCCGGGAAGAGAAGTGCGGTATGAAGAGGCGGTAATAGTTGGCGAAGCCCAGGAACCGCTGAATAGCCTTCAACCCCTCTGGTCGGGGCCACTTCTGGATGCCAGACTGTTTCTCAGGATCCATTTGTAGGCCGGTCTGAGAGATTATGTAGCCCAGAAATGGAAGAGAGGTCTGCTCAAAGATGCACTTCTCATATTTAGCGTAAAGGTGGTTCTGCCTGAGCCTGAGCAGGACCTGACGAACATCCCTCCGGTGAGTAGGAAGGTCCGGAGAGAAGACCAAGATGTCGTCCAGGTACACCACCACGCAGGAGTAGAGAAGGTCACGGAAGATGTCATTGACCAACTCTTGAAAGACGACAGGAGCGTTACAGAGACCGAAGGGCATTACAAGGTACTCATAGTGGCCGTCCCAGGTGTTGAATGCCGTCTTCCACTCATCCCCCTGACGGATACGGACCAGGTTATACGCCCCACGGAGATCCAGTTTGGTGAAGATTCTAGCCCCCCTCAGGCAGTCAAATAATTCAGGAATGAGCGGGAGGGGGTATTTATTCTTCACTGTAATCTGGTTAAGGCCTCTATAATCTATACATGGACGGAGTGAGCCGTCCTTCTTTTTGACGAAGAAGAAGCCTGCTCCCACCGGGGAGGTAGATTTCCGGATAAATCCCCGGGCCAGATTCTCCTCAATATATTCTGACATGGACTGGGTCTCCGCTGCGGACAAAGGGTAGATAAGCCCACAGGGAGGAGTAGAGCCGGGTATCAGGTCGATTGGACAATCGTATGGTCTATGAGGGGGTAATGTCTCTGCTTCTTTTTTATTGAAGACATCCGCATAAGACCAATAGGGAACCGGTAGACCGGTTAGACTGACTGGGGTAGGAGAAGGACGAGCAGGATGAACGGGAACTAGACAAGTCCTATGGCAGTCCTGTCCCCAGCGAAGGACTTCTCCGGTCTGCCAGTCAAGCACGGGTGCATGTTTCTGGAGCCAAGGTAGGCCTAACAGGAGTGCGTGAGAGAGTCCAGGCAGAACATGAAAGGAGATGCTCTCAGAATGCAGCATTCCCACCTGCAGAGTTATGGATTCGGTGATGAGTTGGATGGGATGTGGTAAGAGGCCCCCATCCACGGTGGCGACAGATAAGGGTACAGCCAGAGGTTTGGTGGGAATGCGATATTTCTCTACCAGAGACTGAGAAATGAGATTTCCAGCAGCTCCTGAGTCAAGTTGAGCCAGTTCGAAATAGCGGTTCTCTCCGCAGGTGATAGAGACTGACAGCATCAGAGATGGATAGGGTTTACTTTTGTCTAGGGCGACCTCTCTGAGCGATCCTAGACACAGGCGTTTCCCGACCTCTCTGGGCAGGAACAGATCCGGTGCTCCTTACTGCCACAGTAGAAGCAGCTCCCCTCGACACGGCGTAAGTCTTGACGGGTTTTGACCATCTTGGTCTGGTCGACCTGCATAGGCTCAGGTGAGTGTGCCTGGGGAGTAACGGAGGGAGAGACAGGTTTCTGGAAGGTGGGGGCTAGACGTGGAAACCTCCTCTCACGGTGACCTCTTTGGCGCGCTCCTGGAATCGGATGTCAATCCGGGTGGCAAGTGTTATTAAGTCGTCGAGAGTGGTAGGAATGTCCCGACCGGCGAGTTCATCTTTAATACGGCCGGACAGACCCTCCCAGAAGACAGACACCAGAGCGTCATTATCCCAGGCCAGCTCTGAAGCAAGGGTACGGAACCGTATGGCATATTGGCCCACGGTGAGATCTCCTTGACGGAGGCGTAGCAGAGACGATGCGGATGAGGCCTTCCGTCCGGGTTCGTCGAAGATTTTCCGGAAAGCTGTGAGACTGGCTGGCAGGTCGGGCACCAGGGGATCTCCTCTCTCCCACAGAGGATTTAGCCAAGCCAGAGCCTCCCCCGTGAGGTGGGACATGATAAAGGCTACTTTGGACCGGTCGGAGATAAACTGGTGGGACAAGAGTTCAAAGTGCAGGGTGCACTGGTTTATGAAGCCCCGAGCTTGAGCGGAGTCACCTCCGAAACGAGGAGGTGCAGAAAACCGGGGTCCGGGACAGGATGCCATGGTATTGGTGGGCAGCGGTGCTGCCGGGTTGCGAGTCATGACACTAGCGGTGGTTGCAGGTGGAGCAGACAGAGTGTCCAGGCGAGAGTTGACACTCCGCAGGTGACTCAGGATGGACTCCTGTTGGGACCTCTGACAGGACAGTTCATGACATAGGTCCGAGAGCGAGGGAGCTTGGGTGTCACCGGATTCCATGGCCCGAGCAAACTGTAACGGGTCTGGGAGGCGGAACCTCTGAGCAACTATACAAGGGGGCGGTCCTTGTAAGGAAGCGGGTGGCTTCCAGGGAAGACGGGCAGGAAATCACGGCAAGTGACAGGGACAGTCTCTGGGTAGAAGGGCAGGTAGTCACGGCAAGTGACAGGGACAGTCTCTGGGCAGAAGGGCAGGTAGTCACGGCAAGTGACAGGGACAGTCTCTGGGTAGAAGGACGGGTAATTACGGCAAGTGACAGGGACAGTCTCTGGACAGGCAGGTGGTCACGGCTAGTGACGGCAGAGCCTCCAGGTAGGCTAGCAGGCAGGTAGCAGGTGAGCGCTCCTAGGTGAGCAGCCGAGAGTCTCTGGACAGGCAGGTGGTCACGGCAAGTGACGGCGGAGCCTCCAGGTAGGCTAGCAGGCAGGTAGCAGATGAGCGCTCCCAGGTGAGCAGACAAGAGTCTCTGGACAGGCAAGTGGTCACGGCAAGTGACGGCGGGACCTCCAGGTAGGCTAGCAGGCAGGTAGCAGATGAGCACTCCAAGGTGAGCAGACAAGAGTCTCTGGACAGGCAGGTGGTCACGGCAAGTGACGGCGGAGCCTCCAGGTAGGCTAGCAGGCAGGTAGCAGACGAGCGCTCCCAGGTGAGCGGGCAGGCTGGTCCATAGACAGACTGACAGGTGTCGGAAGCCACACCGTCGGACCGCAGGCTTGCAAGCAGATAAACGGATATCTGGCAGGTATCAAGCAGGAATCTGGCAGGTGACTGGCAGGTAACAGGCAGGAATCTGGCAGGTGACTGGCAGGTAACAGGCAGGTAACAGGCAGGAATCTGGCAGGTGACTGGCAGGTAAATGGAAACGGAAACTGAGGGCTGAAGCAGAGTGAAGGCTTTGCAACAACATTGTTTGGGCACCTCCATTTTGGAGGAGGCTTCTTATATATGGTGAAGTCCTCCAGCCATTGGCCGGGGACTCCTTAGGATGGCGCGCGCGGCCCCTTGCCAGCAGAGCGGGAGGAGGACGCCGGGCACAGAGCGGAGAGGTGAGGGGAACAGCGTCCCTGCCTACCAGGAGGCAGGGACGCCGACGCTACACTCCCTATCTGAAAGTCTGATAAACTCCGGAAAAATGACTAAGTCCAAAAAAAAATTTTTTTTAAACTTTTTTCAATTTTAATCCTGTTGGATATGTATTCTACCCACACACATTTGGAACTCTCCTGGGGTACCCTCACACATATTATTCCCTCATTTAGTGGATATTTTCACAAAAAAGTGAAATTTTAAAAAATCCAGAAAATTGGCTGAAAATGACTAAATATCAAGGACTCATTGTACGATCTGCTCTGGAACTGAAATCGGAACGCTCACTGACATTTCCCCTATCTGAAAGTCTGATAAACGGCGGAAAAATTACTAAGTCCAAAAACAAAATTTTATCAACTTTTTTCAATTTTACCCCCGTGGGATATATATTCTACCCACACACATTTGGAACTCTCCTGGGGAACTCTCACACATTTTATTCCCTCATTTAGTGGATATTTTCACAAAAAAGTGAAATTTTCAAAAATCCAAAATATTGGCTGAAAACGACTAAATATCAAGGACTCATTGGGTGAATTGCTCTGGAACTGAAATCGGAACGCTCACTGACATTTCCCCTATCTGAAAGTATGATAAACGCCGGAAAAATGACTAAGTCCCCCAAAAAAATTTTTTGCAACTTTTTTCAATTTTAATCCTGTGGGATATATATTCTATCCACACACATTTGGAACTCTCCTGGGGTACCCTCACACACATTATTCCCTCATTTAGTGGATACTTTCACAAAAAAGTGAAATTTTCAAAAATCCAGAAAATTGGCTGAAAATGACTAAATATCAAGGACTCATTGGGCGAATCGCTCTGGAACTGAAATTGGAACGCTCACTCACATTTGCCCTATCTGAAAGTCTGATAAACGCTGGAAAAATTACTAAGTCCAAAAAAAAATTTTTTTTCAATTTTACCCCCGTGGGATATATATTCTACCCACACACATTTGGAACTCTACTTGGGTAGCCTCACACATATTATTCCCTCATTTAGTGGATATTTTCACAAAAAAGTGAAATTTTCTAAAATCCAAAATATTGGCTGAAAATGAATAAATATCAAGGACTCATTGGGCGAATCGCTCTGGAACTGAAATCGGAACGCTCACTGACATTTCCCCTATCTGAAAGTCTGAAAAACGCAGAAAAAAATACTAAATCCAAACAAAATTTTTTTTCAACTTTTTTCAATTTTACCCCCCATGGGATATATATTCTACCCACACACATTTGGAACACTCCTGGGGTACCCTCACACATATTATTCCCTCATTTAGTGGATATTTTCACAAAAAAGTGAAATTTTCAAAAATCCAAAATATTGGCTGAAAACGACTAAATATCAAGGACTCATTGGGCGAATCGCTCTGGAACTGAAATCGGAACACTCACTGACATTTCCCCTATCTGAAAGTCTGAAAAACGCAGAAAAAAATACTAAATCCAAACAAAAATTTTTTTCAACTTTTTTCTATTTTACCCCCATGGGATATATATTCTACCCACACACATTTGGAACTCTCATGGGGTTGCCTCACAGATATTGTTCCCTCATTTAGTGGATATTTTCACAAAAAAGTGAAATTTTTAAAAATTCAGAAAATTGCCTGACAACGACGAAATATCAAGGACTCATTGGGCGAATCGCTCTGGAACTGAAATCGGAACGCTCACTCCCTAGTTTACTCCCTATCTGAAAGTATGATAAACACCAGAAAAATGACTAAGTGCAAAAAAAAAATTTTTTTCAACTTTTTTCAATTTTAACCCTGCGGGATATATATTCTACCCACACACATTAGGAACTCTCATGGGGTACCCTCACACATATTATTCCCTCATTTAGTGGATATTTTCACAAAAAAGTGAAATTTTCAAAAATCCAGAAAATTGGCTGAAAACGACTAAATATCAAGGACTCATGGGCCAATCGCTCTGGAACTGAAATCGGAACGCTCACAGACATTTCCCCTATCTGAAAGTCTGATAAACGCTGAAAAAAATGCTAAATCCCAAAAAAAAATTTTTTAAACTTTTTTCAAATTTACCCCGTGGGATATATATTCTACCCACACACATTTGGAACTCTCCTGGGGTACCCTCACACATATTATTCCCTCATTTAGTGGATATTTTCACAAAAAAGTGAAATTTTCAAAAATCCAGAAAATTGGCTGAAAATGACTAAATATCAAGGACTCATTGGGTGAATCGCTCTGGAACTGAAATTGGAACGCGCACTCACATTTGCCCTATCTGAAAGTCTGATAAACGCCAGAAAAATGACTAAGTGCAAAAAAAAATTTTTTTCCAACTTTTTTCAATATTAACCCTGTGGGATATATATTCTACCCACACGCATTTGGAACTCTTATGGGGTACCCTCACACATATTATTCCCTCATTTAGTGGATATTTTCACAAAAAAGTGAAATTTTCTAAAATCCAAAATATTGGCTGAAAATGACTAAATATCAAGGACTCATTGGGCGAATCGCTCTGGAACTGAAATCGGAACGCTCACTGACATTCCCCCTATCTGAAAGTCTGAAAAACGCAGAAAAAAATACTAAATCCAAACAAAATTTTTTTTAACTTTTTTCAATTTTACCCCCGTGGGATATATATTCTACCCACAGACATTTGGAACTCTCCTGGGGTACCCTCACAGATATTATTCCCTCATTTAGTGGATATTTTCACAAAAAAGTGAAATTTTCAAAAATTCAGAAAATTGCCTGACAACGCCGAAATATCAAGGACTCATTGGGCGAATCGCTCTGGAACTGAAATCGGAACACTCACTCCCTAGCTTACTCCCTATCTGAATGTATGATGAACGCCGGAAAAATGACTAAGTCCAAAAAAAAATTTTTTTTCAACTTTTTTCAATTTTAATCCTGTGGGAAATATATTCTACCCACACACATTTGGAACTCTCCTGGGGTACCCCCACACATATTATTCCCTCATTTAGTGGATATTTTCACAAAAAAGTGAAACTTTCAAAAATCCAAAATATTGGCTGAAAACGACTAAATATCAATGACTCATTGGGCGAATCGCTCTGGAACTGAAATCGGAACGCTCACAGACATTTCCCCTATCTGAAAGTCTGATAAACGCCGAAAAAAATGCTAAATCAAAACAAATTTTTTTTTCAACTTTTTTCAAATTTACCCCCGTGGGATATATATTTTACCCACACACGTTTGGAACTCTCCTGGGTTTCCCTCACACATATTATTCCCTCATTTAGTGGATATTTTCACAAAAAAGTTAAATTTTCAAAAATCCAGAAAATTGGCTGAAAATGACTAAATATCAAGGACTCATTGGGTGAATCGCTCTGGAACTGAAATTGGAACGCTCACTCACATTTGCCCTATCTGAAAGTCTGATAAACGCCGGAAAAAATGACTAATTCCCCAAAAAATTTTTTTTTAACTTTTTTCAATTTTACCCCGTGTGATATATATTCTACCCACACACATTTGGAACTCTCCTTGGGTACCCTCACACATATTATTCCCTCATTTAGTGGATATTTTCACAAAAAAGTGAAATTTCCAAAAATCCAGAAAATTGGCTGAAAACGACTAAATATCAAGGACTCATTGTGCGAATCGCTCTGGAACTGAAATCGGAACGCTCACTCCCTAGCTTACTCCCTATCTGAAAGTGTGATAAACGCCGGAAAAATGACTAAGTCCAAAAAAAATTTTTTTTCAACTTTTTTCAATTTTACCCCCGTGGGGTATATATTCTACCCACACACATTTGGAACTCTCCTGGGGTACCCTCATACATATTATTCCCTCATTTAGTGGATATTTTAACAAAAAAGTAAAATTTTCAAAAATCCAGAAAATTGGCTGAAAACGACTAAATATCAAGGACTCATTGGGCGAATCACTCTGGAACTGAAATTTGAATGCTCACTGACATTTCTGCTATCTGAAAGTCTGATAAATGCCGGAGAAATGACTAAGTCCAGAAAAAAAAATTTTTTCAACTTTTTTCAATTTTACCCCCGTGGGATATATATTCTACCCACACACATTTGGAACTCTCCTGGGGTACCCTCACACATATTATTCCCTCATTTAGTGGATATTTTCACAAAAAAGTGAAATTTTCAAAAATCCAAAATATTGGCTGAAAACGACTAAATATCAAGGACTCATTGGGCGAATAGCTCTGGAACTGAAATCGGAACGCTCACTGACATTTGCCCTATCTGAAAGTCTGATAAACGCCGGAAAAATGACTAAGTCCCAAAAAAATTTTTTTTAAACTTTTTTCAATTTTTCCCCGTGTGATATATATTCTACCCACAAACATTTGGAACTCTCCTGGGGTACCCTCACACATATTATTCCCTCATTTAATGGATATTTTCAGAAAAAAGTAAAATTTTCAAAAATCCAGAAAATTGGCTGAAAACGACTAAATATCAAGGACTCATTGGGTGAATCGCTCTGGAACTGAAATTGGAACGCTCACTCACATTTGCCCTATCTGAAAGTCTGATAAACCCACGGAAAAATGACTAAGTGCAAAAAAAAAAAAATTTTTTCAGCTTTTTTCAATTTTAACCCTGCGGGATATATATTCTACCCACACACATTAGGAACTCTCATGGGGTACCCTCACACATATTATTCCATCATTTAGTGGATATTTTCACAAAAAAGTGAAATTTTCAAAAATCCAGAAAATTGGCTGAAAACGACTAAATATCAAGGACTCATTGGGTGAATCGCTCTGGAACTGAAATCGGAACGCTCACTGACATTTCCCCTATCTGAAACTCTGATAAACTCCGGAAAAATGACTAATTCCAAAAAAAAAATTTTTTAAACTTTTTTCAATTTTACCCCCGTGGGATATTTATTCTACCCACACACATTTGGAACTCTCCTGGGGTACCCTCACACATATTATTCCCTCATTTAGTGGATATTTTCACAAAAAAGTAAAATTTTCAAAAATCCAGAAAATTGGCTGAAAACGACTAAATATCAAGGACTCATTGGGTGAATCGCTCTGGAACTGAAATTGGAACGCTCATTGACATTTCCCCTATCTGAAACTGATAAACGCCGGAAAAATGACTAATTCAAAAAATATTTTTTTTCAACTTTTTTCAATTTTACCCCCGTGGGATATATATTCTACCCACACACATTTGGAACTCTCCTGGGGTACCCTCACACATATTATTCCCTCATTTAGTGGATATTTTCAGAAAAAAGTAACATTTTCAAAAATCCAGAAAATTGGCTGAAAACGACTAAATATCAAGGACTCATTGGGTGAATCGCTCTGGAACTGAAATCGGAACGCTCACTGACATTTCCCCTATCTGAAACTCTGATAAACGCCGGAAAAATGACTAATTCCCAAAAAAAATTTTTTTCAACTTTTTTCAATTTTACCCCGTGGGATATATATTCTACCCACACACATTTGGAACTCTCCTGGGGTACCCTCACACATATTATTCCCTCATTTAGTGGATATTTTCACAAAAAATTAAAATTTTCAAAAATCCAGAAAATTGGCTAAAAACGACAAAATATCAAGGACTCATTGTGCGATCCACTCTGGAACTGAATTCGGAACGCTCAGTGATATTTCCCCTATCTGAAAGTCTGAAAAACGCAGAAAAAAATACTAAATCCACACAAAAATTTTTTTCAACTTTTTTCAATTTTACCCCCGTGGGATATATATTCTTCCCACACACATTTGGAACTCTCCTGGGGTACCCTCACAGATGTTATTCCCTCATTTAGTGGATATTTTCACAAAAAAGTGAAATTTTCAAAAATTCTGAAAATTGCCTGACAACGACGAAATATCAAGGACTCATTGGGCGAATCGCTCTGGAACTGAAATCAGAACGCTCACTCCCTAGCTTACTCCCTATCTGAAAGTATTGTACACGCCGGAAAAATGACTAAGTCCAAAAAAAAAATTTTTTTCAACTTTTTTCAATTTTAATCCTGTGGGATATATATTCTACCCACACACATTTGGAACGCTCCTGGGGTACCCTCACACATATTATTCCCTCATTTAGTGGATATTTTCACAAAAAAGTGAAATTTTCAAAAATCCATAAAATTGGCTGAAAATGACTAAATATCAAGGACTCATTGGGTGAATCGCTCTGGAACTGAAATTGGAACGCTCACTCACATTTGCCCTATCTGAAAGTCTGATAAACCCACGGAAAAATGACTAAGTGCAAAAAAAAAAAAATTTTTTCAGCTTTTTTCAATTTTAACCCTGCGGGATATATATTCTACCCACACACATTAGGAACTCTCATGGGGTACCCTCACACATATTATTCCATCATTTAGTGGATATTTTCACAAAAAAGTGAAATTTTCAAAAATCAAGAAAATTGGCTGAAAACGACTAAATATCAAGGACTCATTGGGCGAATCGCTCTGGAACTGAAATCGGAACGCTCACAGACATTTCCCCTATCTGAAAGTCTGATAAACGCCGAAAAAAATGCTAAATCCAAACAAAATTTTTTTTAAACTTTTTTCAAATTTACCCCGTGGGATATATATTCTACCCACACACATTTGGAACTCTCCTGGGGTACCCTCACACATATTATTCCCTTATTTAGTGGATATTTTCACAAAAAAAGTGAAATTTTCAAAAATCCAAAATATTGGCTGAAAACGACTGAATATCAAGGACTCATTGGGTGAATCACTCTGGAACTGAAATCGGAACACTCACTGACATTTGCCCTATCTGAAAGTCTGATAAATGCCGGAGAAATCACTAAGTCAAAAAAAAAAATTTTTTCAACTTTTTTCAATTTTACCCCCGTGGGATATATATTCTACCCACACACATTTGGATCTCTCCTGGCGTACCCTCACACATATTATTCCCTCATTTAGTGGATGTTTTAACAAAAAAGTGAAATTTTCAAAAATCCAAAATATTGGCTGAAAACGACAAAATATCAAGGACTCATTGGACGAATCGCTCTGGAACTGAAATCGGAATGCTCACTGACATTTCCCCTATCTGAAAGTCTAATAAACGCCGGAAAAATGACTAAGTGTAAAAAAAAAAAATTTTTCAACTTTTTTCAACTTTACCCCCGTGGGATATATATTCTACCCACACACATTTGGAACTCTCCTGAGTTAACCTCACACATATTATTCCCTCATTTAGTGGATATTTTCACAAAAAAAAAAATTTTTTAAAAATCCAGAAAATTGGCTGAAAACGACTAAATATCAAGGACCATTTGTGCGATCCGCTCTGGAACTGAAATCGGAACGCTCACTGACATTTCCCCTATCTGAAAGTCTGATAAACGCCGGAAAAATGACTAAGTCCAAAAAAAAATTTTTTTTCAATTTTAATCCTGTGGGATATATATTTTACCCACAAACATTTGGAACTCTCCTGGGGTACCCTCACACATATTATTCCCTCATTTAGTGGATATTTTCACAAAAAAGTGAAATTTTCAAAAATCCAGAAAATTGGCTGAAAATGACTAAATATCAAGGACTCATTGGGTGAATCGCTCTGGGACTGAAATTGGAATGCTCACTCACATTTGCCCTATCTGAAAGTATGATAAACGCCGGAAAAATGACTAAGTCCAAAAAAAAATTTTTTTCAACTTTTTTCAATTTTACCCCGTGGGATATATATTCTACCCACACACATTTGGAACTCTCCTGGGGTACCCTCACACATATTATTCCCTCATTTAGTGGATATTTTCACAAAAAATTAAAATTTTCAAAAATCCAGAAAATTGGCTGAAAACGACAAAATATCAAGGACTCATTGTGCGATCCACTCTGGAACTGAAATCGGAACACTCACTGACATTTTCCCTATCTGAAAGTCAGAAAAACGCAGAAAAAAATACTAAATCCACACAAAAATTTTTTTCAACTTTTTTCAATTTTACCCCCGTAGGATATATATTCTACCCACAACCATTTGGAACTCTCCTGGGGTACCCTCACAGATATTATTCCCTCATTTAGTGGATATTTTCACAAAAAAGTGAAATTTTCAAAAATTCAGAAAATTGCCTGACAACGACGAAATATCAAGGACTCATTGGGAGAATCGCTCTGGAACTGAAATCGGAACGGTCACTCCCTAGCTTACTCCCTATCTGAAAGTATGATAAACGCCGGAAAAATCACTAAGTCCAAAAAAAATTTTTTTTCAACTTTTTTCAATTTGACCCCCGTGGGATATATATTCTACCCACACACATTTGGAACTCTCCTGGGGTACCCTCACACATGTTATTCCCTCATTTAGTGGATATTTTCACAAAAAAAGTGAAATTTTCAAAAATTCAGAAAATTGCCTGACAACGACGAAATATCAAGGACTCATTGGGAGAATTGCTCTGGAACTGAAATACTGAAATCGGAACGCTCACTAACACTTCCCCTATCTGAAAGTCTGATAAACGCCGAAAAAAATGACTAAGTCCAAACAAAATTTTTTCAACTTTTTTCAATTTTACCCCCGTGGGATATATATTCTACCAACACACATTTGGAACTCTCCTGGGGTACCCTCACACATATTATTCACTCATTTAGTGGATATTTTCACAAAAAAGTAAAATTTTCAAAAATCCAGAAAATTGGCTGAAAACGACTAAATATCAAGGACTCATTGGGTGAATCGCTCTGGAACTGAAATCGGAACGCTCACTGACATTTCCCCTATCTGAAACTCTGATAAACACCGAAAAAATGACTAATTCCAAAAAAAAATTTTTTTAAACTTTTTTCAATTTTACCCCCGTGGGATATTTATTCTACCCACACACATTTGGAACTCTCCTGGAGGACCCTCATACATATTATTCCCTCATTTAGTGGATATTTTCACAAAAAAGTAAAATTTTCAAAAATCCAGAAAATTGGCTGAAAACGACTAAATATCAAGGACTCATTGGGCGAATAGCTCTGGAACTGAAATTTGAATGCTCAATGACATTTCCGCTATCTGAAAGTCTGATAAATGCCGGAGAAATGACTAAGTCCAGAAAAAAATTTTTTTTCAACTTTTTTCATTTTTACCCCTGTGGGATATATATTCTACCCACACACATTTGGAACTCTCCTGGGGTACCCTCACACATATTATTCCCTCATTTAGTGGATATTTTCACAAAAAAGTGAAATTTTCAAAAATCCAAAATATTGGCTGAAAACGACTAAATATCAAGGACTCATTGGGCGAATAACTCTGGAACTGAAATCGGAACGCTCACTGACATTTCCCCTATCTGAAAGTCTGATAAACGCCGGAAAAATGACTAAGTCCCAAAAAAAATTTTTTTAAACTTTTTTCAATTTTTCCCCGTGTGATATATATTCTACCCACAAACATTTGGAACTCTCCAGGGGTACCCTCACACATATTATTCCCTCATTTAATGGATATTTTCAGAAAAAAGTAAAATTTTCAAAAATCCAGAAAATTGGCTGAAAACGACTTAATATCAAGGACTCATTGGGTGAATCGCTCTGGAACTGAAATTGGAACGCTCACTCACATTTGCCCTATCTGAAAGTCTGATAAACGCCGAAAAAAATGCTAAATCCAAACAAAATTTTTTTTCAACTTTTTTCAAATTTACCCCCGTGGGATATATATTCTACCCAAACACATTTGGAACTCTCCTGGGATACCATCACACATATTATTCCCTCATTTAGTGGATATTTTCACAAAAAAGTGAAATTTTCAAAAATTCAGAAAATTGCCTGACAACGACGAAATATCAAGGACTCATTGGGCGAATTGCTCTGGAACTGAAATACTGAAATCGGAACGCTCACTAACATTTGCCCTATCTGAAAGTCTGATAAACGCCGGAAAAATGACTAATTCCCCAAAAAAAATTTTTTAAACTTTTTTCAATTTTACCCCGTGTGATATATATTCTACCCACACACATTTGGAACTCTGCTTGGGTACCCTCACACATATTATTCCCTCATTTAGTGGATATTTTCACAAAAAAGTGAAATTTCCAAAAATCCAGAAAATTGGCTGAAAACGACTAAATATCAAGGACTCATTGTGCGAATCGCTCTGGAACTGAAATCGGAACGCTCACTCCCTAGCTTACTCCCTATCTGAAAGTGTGATAAACGCCGGAAAAATGACTAAGTCCAAAAAAAATTTTTTTTCAACTTTTTTCAATTTTACCCCCGTGGGGTATATATTCTACCCACACACATTTGGAACTCTCCTGGGGTACCCTCACACATGTTATTCCCTCATTTAGTGGATATTTTCACAAAAAAGTGAAATTTTCAAAAATCCAAAATATTGGCTGAAAATGACTTAACATCAAGGACTCATTGGGCGAATCGCTCTGGAACTGAAATCGGAATGCTCACTGACATTTCCCCTATCTGAAACTCTGATAAACGCCGGAAAAATGACTAATTCCAAAAAAAATTTTTTTTCAACTTTTTTCAATTTTACCCCCGTGGGATATTTATTCTACCCACACACATTTGGAACTCTCCTGGGGTACCCTCATACATATTATTCCCTCATTTAGTGGATATTTTAACAAAAAAGTAAAATTTTCAAAAATCCAGAAAATTGGCTGAAAACTACTAAATATCAAGGACTCATTGGGCGAATCGCTCTGGAACTGAAATTTGAATGCTCACTGACATTTCCGCTATCTGAAAGTCTGATAAATGCCGGAGAAATGACTAAGTCCAGAAAAAAAATTTTTTTCAACTTTTTTCAATTTTACCCCCGTGGGATATATATTCTACCCACACACATTTGGTACTCTCCTGGGGTACCCTCACACATATTATTCCCTCATTTAGTGGATATTTTCACAAAAAAGTGAAATTTTCAAAAATCCAAAATATTGGCTGAAAACGACTAAATATCAAGGACTCAATGGGCGAATAGCTCTGGAACTGAAATCGGAACGCTCACTGACATTTGCCCTATCTGAAAGTCTGATAAACGCCGGAAAAATGACTAAGTCCCAAAAAAAATTTTTTTAAACTTTTTTCAATTTTTCCCCGTGTGATATATATTCTACCCACAAACATTTGGAACTCTCCTGGGGTACCCTCACACATATTATTCCCTCATTTAGTGGATATTTTCACAAAAAAGTAAAATTTTCAAAAATCCAGAAAATTGGCTGAAAACGACTAAATATCAAGGACTCATTGGGTGAATCGCTCTGGAACTGAAATCGGAACGCTCACTGACATTTCCCCTATCTGAAAGTCTGATAAACTCCGGAAAAATGACTAATTCCAAAAAACAAATTTTTTCAACTTTTTTCAATTTTACCCCCGTGGGATATATATTCTACCCACACACATTTGGAACTCTCCTGGGGTACCCTCACACATATTATTCCCTCATTTAGTGGACATTTTCACAAAAAAGTAAAGTTTTCAAAAATTCAAAAAATTGGCTGAAAACGACTAAATATCAAGGACTCATTGGGTGAATCGCTCTGGAACTGAAATCGGAACGCTCACTGACATTTGCCCTATCTGAAAGTCTGATAAACGCCGGAAAAATGACTAAGTCCCAAAAAAAAATTTTTTCAACTTTTTTCAATTTTACCCCTTGTGATATATATTCTACCCACAAACATTTGAAACTCTCCTGGGGTACCCTCACACAAATTATTCCCTCATTTAGTGGATATTTTCAGAAAAAAGTAACATTTTCAAAAATCCAGAAAATTGGCTGAAAACGACTAAATATCAAGGACTCATTGGGTGAATCGCTCTGGAACTGAAATCGGAACGCTCACTGACATTTCCCCTATCTGAAACTCTGATAAACGCCGGAAAAATGACTAATTCCAAAAAAAAATTTTTTTCAACTTTTTTCAATTTTACCCCGTGGGATATATATTCTACCCACACACATTTGGAACTCTCCTGGGGTACCCTCACACAAATTATTCCCTCATTTAGTGGATATTTTCACAAAAAATTAAAATTTTCAAAAATCCAGAAAATTGGCTGAAAACGACAAAATATCAAGGACTCATTGTGCGATCCACTCTGGAACTGAATTCGGAACGCTCAGTGATATTTCCCCTATCTGAAAGTCTGATAAACGCTGGAAAAATGACTAAGTCCAAAAAAAATTTTTTCTTAACTTTTTTCAATTTTACCCCGTGGGATATATATTTTACCCACACACATTTGGAACTCTCCTGGGGTACCCTCACACATATTATTCCCTCATTTAGTGGATATTTTCACAAAAAATTAAAATTTTCAAAAATCCAGAAAATTGGCTGAAAACGACAAAATATCAAGGACTCATTGTGCAATCCACTCTGGAACTGAAATCGGAACGCTCACTGACATTTTCCCTATCTGAAAGTCTGAAAAACGCAGAAAAAAATACTAAATCCACACAAAAATTTTTTTCAACTTTTTTCAATTTTACCCCCGTGGGATATATATTCTTCCCACACACATTTGGAACTCTCCTGGGGTACCCTCACAGATGTTATTCCCTCATTTAGTGGATATTTTCACAAAAAAGTGAAATTTTCAAAAATTCTGAAAATTGCCTGACAACGACGAAATATCAAGGACTCATTGGGCGAATCGCTCTGGAACTGAAATCGGAACTCTCACTCCCTAGCTTACTCCCTATCTGAAAGTGTGATAAACGCCGGAAAAATGACTAAGTCCAAAAAAAATTTTTTTTCAGCTTTTTTCAATTTTACCCCCGTGGGATATATATTCTACCCACACACATTTGGAACTCTCCTGGGGTACCCTCACACATATTATTCCCTCATTTAGTGGATATTTTCACAAAAAAGTGAAATTTTCAAAAATCCAAAATATTGGCTGAAAATGACTTAATATCAAGGACTCATTGGGCGAATCGCTCTGGAACTGAAATCGGAATGCTCACTGACATTTACCCTATCTGAAAGTCTGATAAATGCCGGAGAAATCACTAAGTCAAAAAAAAAATTTTTTTCAACTTTTTTCAATTTTACCCCCGTGGGATATATATTCTACCCACACACATTTGGATCTCTCCTGGCGTACCCTCACACATATTATTCCCTCATTTAGTGGATGTTTTAACAAAAAAGTGAAATTTTCAAAAATCCAAAATATTGGCTGAAAACGACAAAATATCAAGGACTCATTGGACGAATCGCTCTGGAACTGAAATCGGAATGCTCACTGACATTTCCCCTATCTGAAAGTCTAATAAACGCCGAAAAAATGACTAAGTGTAAAAAAAAAAAATTTTTCAACTTTTTTCAACTTTACCCCCGTGGGATATATATTCTACCCACACACATTTGGAACTCTCCTGAGGTAACCTCACACATATTATTCCCTCATTTAGTGGATATTTTCACAAAAAAAAATTTTTTTTAAAAATCCAGAAAATTGGCTGAAAACGACTAAATATCAAGGACCATTTGTGCGATCCGCTCTGGAACTGAAATCGGAACGCTCACTGACATTTCCCCTATCTGAAAGTCTGATAAACGCCGGAAAAATGACTAAGTCCCCAAAAAAATATTTTTAAACTTTTTTCAATTTTTCCCCGTGTGATATATATTCTACCCACAAACATTTGGAACTCTCCTGGGGTACCCTCACACATATTATTCCCTCATTTAATGGATATTTTCAGAAGAAAGTAAAATTTTCAAAAATCCAGAAAATTGGCTGAAAACGACTAAATATCAAGGACTCATTGGGTGAATCGCTCTGGAACTGAAATTGGAACGCTCACTCACATTTGCCCTATCTGAAAGTCTGATAAACGCCGAAAAAAATGCTAAATCCAAACAAAATTTTTTTTCAACTTTTTTCAAATTTACCCCCGTGGGATATATATTCTACCCAAACACATTTGGAACTCTCCTGGGATACCATCACACATATTATTCCCTCATTTAGTGGATATTTTCACAAAAAAGTGAAATTTTCAAAAATTCAGAAAATTGCCTGACAACGACGAAATATCAAGGACTCATTGGGCGAATTGCTCTGGAACTGAAATACTGAAATCGGAACGCTCACTAACATTTGCCCTATCTGAAAGTCTGATAAACGCCGGAAAAATGACTAATTCCCCAAAAAAAATTTTTTAAACTTTTTTCAATTTTACACCGTGTGATATATATTCTACCCACACACATTTGGAACTCTGCTTGGGTACCCTCACACATATTATTCCCTCATTTAGTGGATATTTTCACAAAAAAGTGAAATTTCCAAAAATCCAGAAAATTGGCTGAAAACGACTAAATATCAAGGACTCATTGTGCGAATCGCTCTGGAACTGAAATCGGAACGCTCACTCCCTAGCTTACTCCCTATCTGAAAGTGTGATAAACGCCGGAAAAATGACTAAGTCCAAAAAAAATTTTTTTTCAGCTTTTTTCAATTTTACCCCCGTGGGATATATATTCTACCCACACACATTTGGAACTCTCCTGGGGTACCCTCACACATATTATTCCCTCATTTAGTGGATATTTTCACAAAAAAGTGAAATTTTCAAAAATCCAAAATATTGGCTGAAAATGACTTAATATCAAGGACTCATTGGGCGAATCGCTCTGGAACTGAAATCGGAATGCTCACTGACATTTCCCCTATCTGAAGCTCTGATAAACGCCGGAAAAATGACTAATTCCAAAAAAAAATTTTTTTAAACTTTTTTCAATTTGACCCCCGTGGGATATTTATTCTACCCACACACATTTGGAACTCTCCTGGGGTACCCTCATACATATTATTCCCTCATTTAGTGGATATTTTAACAAAAAAGTAAAATTTTCAAAAATCCAGAAAATTGGCTGAAAACGACTAAATATCAAGGACTCATTGGGCGAATCGCTCTGGAACTGAAATTTGAATGCTCACTGACATTTCCGCTATCTGAAATTCTGATAAATGCCGGAGAAATGACTAAGTCCAGAAAAAAAAATTTTTTCAACTTTTTTCAATTTTACCCCCGTGGGATATATATTCTACCCACACACATTTGGAACTCTCCTGGGGTACCCTCACACATATTATTCCCTCATTTAGTGGATATTTTCACAAAAAAGTGAAATTTTCAAAAATCCAAAATATTGGCTGAAAACGACTAAATATCAAGGACTCATTGGGCGAATAGCTCTGGAACTGAAATCGGAACGCTCACTGACATTTGCCCTATCTGAAAGTCTGATAAACGCCGGAAAAATGACTAAGTCCCCAAAAAAATTTTTTTCAACTTTTTTCAATTTTACCCCCGTGAGATATATATTCTACCCACACACATTTGGAACTCTACTGGGTACCCTCACACATATTATTCCCTCATTTAGTGGATATTTTCACAAAAAATTAAAATTTTCAAAAATCCAGAAAATTGGCTGAAAACGACAAAATATCAAGGACTCATTGTGCGATCCACTCTGGAACTGAAATCGGAATGCTCACTGACATTTTCCCTATCTGAAAGTCTGATAAACGCCAAAAAAATGACTAAGTCCAAAAAAAAAATTTTTTCAACTTTTTCCAATTTTACCTTGTGGGATATATATTCTACCGACAAACATTTGGAACTCTCCTGGGGTACCCTCACACATATTATTCCCTCATTTAGTGGATATTTTCACAAAAAAAGTGAAATTTTCAAAAATCCAGAAAATTGGCTGAAAACAACTAAATATCAAGGACTACTTGGGCGATCCGCTCTAAACCTGAAATCGGAACGCTCACTGACATTTCCCCTATCTGAAAGTCTGATAAACGCCGGAAAAATGACTAAGTCCAAAAAAAATTTTTTTTCAACTTTTTTCAATTTTGCCCCGTGGGATATATATTCTACCCACACACATTTGGAACTCTCCTGGGGTACCCTCACACATATTATTCCCTCATTTAGTGGATATTTTCACAAAAAATTAAATTTTTCAAAAATCCAGAAAATTGGCTGAAAACGACAAAATATCAAGGACTCAATGTGCGATCCACTCTGGAACTGAAATCGGAACGCTCACTGACATTTTCCCTATCTGAAAGTCTGATAAACGACGAAAAAATGACTAAGTCCAAAAAAAAAATTTTTTCAACTTTTTTCAATTTTACCCCCGTGGGATATATATTCTACCCACACACATTTGGAACTCTCCTGGGGTACCCTCACACATATTATTCCCTCATTTAGTGGATATTTTCACAAAAAATTAAAATTTTCCAAAATCCAGAAAGTTGGCTGAAAACGACTAAATATCAAGGACTAATTGTGCGATCCGCTCTGGAACTGAAATCGGAACGCTCACTGACATTTCCCCTATCTGAAAGTCTGATAAACGCCGGAAAAATGACCTAGTCCAAAAAAAAATTTTTGTAAACTTTTTTCAATTTTACCCCGTGGGATATATATTCTACCCACACACATTTGGAACTCTCCTGGGGTACCCTCACACAGAACTCTCCTGGGGTACCCTCACACATATTATTCCCTCATTTAGTGGATATTTTCGCAAAAAATTAAAATTTTCAAAAATCCAGAAAATTGGCTGAAAACGACAAAATATCAAGGACTCATTGTGCGATCCACTCTGGAACTGAAATCGGATTGCTCAGTGACATTTCCCCTATCTGAAAGTCTGATAAACGCTGGAAAAATGACTAAGTCCAAAAAAAATTTTTATTCAACTTTTTTCAATTTTACCCCATGGGATATATATTCTACCCACACACATTTGGAACTCTCCTGGGGTACCCTCACACATATTATTCCCTCATTTAGTGGATATTTTCACAAAAAATTAAAATTTTCAAAAATCCAGAAAATTGGCTGAAAACGACAAAATATCAAGGCCTCATTGTGCGATCCACTCTGGAACTGAAATCGGAACGCTCACTGACATTTTCCCTATCTGAAAGTCTGATAAACGCCAAAAAAATGACTAAGTCAAAAAAAAAAATTTTTAAACTTTTTTCAATTGTAACCCTGTGGGATATATATTCTACCCACACACATTTGGAACTCTCATGGGGTACCCTGACACATATTATTCCCTCATTTAGTGGATATTTTCACAAAAAAGTGAAATTTTCAAAAATCCAGAAAATTGGCTGGAAACGACTAAATATCAAGGAC
This sequence comes from Phyllobates terribilis, assembly GCF_046119375.1. Lineage (NCBI taxonomy): Eukaryota > Metazoa > Chordata > Amphibia > Anura > Dendrobatidae > Phyllobates > Phyllobates terribilis. Next base: position 8,814,590 of record NW_027362781.1, on the reverse strand, counting down.
TCATTGTGCGAATCGCTCAGGAACTGAAATCGGAATGCTCACTGACATTTCCCCTATCTGAAAGTCTGATAAACGCCGGAAAAATGACTAAGTGCAAAAAAAAAATGTTTTCAACTTTTTTCAATTTTACCCCGTGGGATATATATTCTACCCACACACATTTGGAACTCTCCTGGGGTACCCTCACACATATTATTCCCTCATTTAGTGGATATTTTCACAAAAAAAGTGAAATTTTCAAAAATCCAGAAAATTGGCTGAAAACAACTAAATATCAAGGACTCATTGGGCGAATCGCTCTGGAACTGAAATCGGAATGCTCACTGACATTTGCCCTATCTCAAAGTCTGATAAACGCCAGAAAAATGACTAAGTCCAAAAAAAAATTTTTTTCAACTTTTTTCAATTTTAACCCTGTGGGATATCTATTCTACCAACACACATTTGGAACTCTCCTGGGGTACCCTCACACATATTACTCCCTCATTTAGTGGATATTTTCACAAAAAAGTGAAATTTTCAAAAATCCAGAAAATTGCCTGAAAAAGATGAAATATCAAGGACTTATTGGGCGAATCGCTCTGGAACTGAAATCGGAACGCTCTCTTCCTATCTGAAAGTCTGATAAACGCCGAAAAAAATGACTAAGTCCAGAAAAAAAAAAATTTCAAATTTTTTCAATTTTACCCCCGCGGAATATATATTCTACCCACACACAATTGGAACTCTCCTGGAGTACCCTCACACATATTATTCCCTCATTTAGTGGATATTTTCACAAAAAAGTGAAATTTTCAAAAATCCAGAAAATTGCCTGAAAACGATGAAATATCAATGAATCATTGGGCGAATCGCTCTGGAACTGAAATCGGAACGCTCACTGACATTTCCCCTATCTGAAAGTCTGATAAACACCGGAAAAATACTTAAGTCCAAAAAAAAAAATTTTTCAACTTTTTTCAATTTTACCCCCGTGGGATATATATTCTACCCACGCACGTTTGGAACTCTCCTGGGGTACCCTCACACGTATTATTCCTTCATTTAGTGGATATTTTCACAAAAAAAGTGAAATTTTCAAAAATCCAGAAAATTGCCTGAAAACAATGAAATATCTTATGACTCATTGGGCGAATCGCTCTGGAACTGAAATCGGAACGCTCACTGACATTTGCCCTATCTGAAAGTATGATAAACACCGAAAAAAAGACTAAGTCCAAAAAAAAAATGTTTTCAACTTTTTTCAATTTTACCGCCGTGGGATATATATGCTATCTACACACATTTGGAACTATCCTGGGGTACCCTCACACATATTATTCCCTCATTTAGTGGATATTTTCACAAAAAAGTGAAATTTTCAAAAATCCAGAAAATTGCCTGAAAACGATGAAATATCAATGACTCATTGGGCGAATCGCTCTGGAACTGAAATCGGAATGCTCACTGACATTTCCCCTATCTGAAAGTCTGATAAACGTCGGAGAAATGACTAAAGTCCAAAAAAAAATTCTTTTCAATTTTTTTCAATTTTACCCCCGTGGGATATATATTCTACCCAAACACATTTGGAACTCTCCTGGGGTACCCTCACACATATTATTCCATCACTTAGTGGATATTTTCACAAAAAAGTGAAATTTTCAAAAATCCAGAAAATTGGCTGCAAACGACTAAATATCAAGGACTCATTGGGCGAATCGCTCTGGAACTGAAATCGGATCACTCACTCCCTAGCTTACTCCCTATCTGAAAGTCTGATAAACGCTGGAAAAATGACTAAGTCCAAAAAAAAAATGTTTTCAACTTTTTTCAATTTTACCCCAGTGGGATATATATTCTACCCGCACACATTTGGAACTCTCCTGGGGTACCCTCACACATATTATTCCCTCATTTAGTGGATATTTTCACAAAAAAGTGAAATTTTCAAAAATCCAAAATATTGGCTGAAACGACTAAATATCTAGGACTCATTGGGCGAATCGCTCTGGAACTGAAATCGGAACGCTCACTGACATTTCCCCTATCTGAAAGTCTGATAAACATCGGAGAAATGACTAAGTCCAAAAAAAAATTCTTTTCAACTTTTTTCAATTTTACCCCCGTGGGATATATATTCTACCCACACACATTTGGAACTCTCCTGGGGTACCCTCACACATATTATTCCCTCATTTAGTGGATATTTTCACAAAAAAGTGAAATTTTCAAAAATCCAGAAAATTGGCTGCAAACGACTAAATATCAAGGACTCATTGGGCGAATCGCTCTGGAACTGAAATCGGATCACTCACTCCCTAGCTTACTCCCTATCTGAAAGTCTGATAAACGCTGGAAAAATGACTAAGTCCAAAAAAAAAATGTTTTCAACTTTTTTCAATTTTACCCCAGTGGGATATATATTCTACCCGCACACATTTGGAACTCTCCTGGGGTACCCTCACACATATTATTCCCTCATTTAGTGGATATTTTCACAAAAAAGTGAAATTTTCAAAAATCCAAAATATTGGCTGAAACGACTAAATATCTAGGACTCATTGGGCGAATCGCTCTGGAACTGAAATCGGAACGCTCACTGACATTTCCCCTATCTGAAAGTCTGATAAACATCGGAGAAATGACTAAGTCCAAAAAAAAATTCTTTTCAACTTTTTTCAATTTTACCCCCGTGGGATATATATTCTACCCACACACATTTGGAACTCTCCTGGGGTACCCTCACACATATTATTCCCTCATTTAGTGGATATTTTCACAAAAAAGTGAAATTTTCAAAAATCTAAAATATTGCCTGACAGCGAAGAAATATCAAGGACTCATTGGGCGAATCGCTCTGGAACTGAAATCGGAACGCTCACTGACATTTGCCCTATCTGAAAGTATGATAAACGCCGAAAAAATGACTAAGTCCAAAAAAAAAAATTTTTCAACTTTTTACAATTTTACCGCCGTGGGATATATATTCTATCCACACACATTTGGAACTCTCCTGGGGTACCCTCATATTTTCACAAAAAAGTGACATTTTCCAAATATCAGAAAATTGCCTAAAAATGACAAAATATCAAGTACTCATCCGGTGAATTGCTCTGGAACTGAGTTCGGAACGCTCACTGACATTTCCCCTATCTGAAAGTCTGATAAATGCCAGAAAAATAACTAAGTCCAAAAAAAATAAATTTTTTAACTATTTTCAATTTTACCCCCGTGGGATATATATTCTACCCACACACATTTGGAACTCTCCTGGGGTACCCTCACACATATTATTCCATCATTTAGTGGATATTTTCACAAAAAAGTGAAATTTTCAAAAATTCAGATAATTGCCTGAAAACGACGAAATATCAGGGACTCATCCAGCGAATCGCTCTAGAACTGAAATCGGAACGCTCACTGACATTTCCCCTATCTGAAAGTCTGATAAACGCCGGAAAAATGACTAAGTCAAAAAAAAAACTTTTTTCAATTTTACCCCCGTGGGATATATATTCTACCCACACACATTTTTAACTCTGCTGAGGTACCCTCACACATATTATTCCTTCATTTAGTGGATATTTTCACAAAAAAGTGAAATTTTCAAAATTCCAAAATATTGGCTGAAAACGACTAAATATCAAGGACACATTGGGCGAATCGCTCTGGAACTGAAATCAGAATGCTCACTCACATTTCCCCTGTCTGAAAGTCTGATAAACGCCGGAAAAATGACTAAGTCAAAAAAAAAACTTTTTTCAATTTTACCCCCGTGGGATATATATTCTACCCACACACATTTTTAACTCTGCTGAGGTACCCTCACACATATTATTCCTTCATTTAGTGGATATTTTCACAAAAAAGTGAAATTTTCAAAAATCCAAAATATTGGCTGAAAACGACTAGATATCAAGGACTCATTGGGCGAATCGCTCTGGAACTGAAATCAGAATGCTCACTGACATTTCCCCTATCTGAAAGTCTGATAAACGCCGGAAAAATGACTAAGTCTAAAAAAAATTTTTTAAAACTTTTTTCAATTTTACCCCCGTGGGATATATATTCTACCCACACACATTTAGAACTCTCCTGGGGTACCCTCACACATATTATTCCCTCATTTAGTGGATATTTTCACAAAAAAGTGAAATTTTCAAAAATTCAGAAAATTGCTTGACAACGAAAAAATATCATGGAGTCATTGGGCGAATCGCTCTGGAATTGAAATTGGAATGCTCACTGACATTTGCCCTATCTGAAAGTCTGATAAACGCCGGAAAAATGACTAAGTCCAAAAAAAAAATTTTTTTCAACTTTTTTAAATTTTACCCCCGTGGGATATATTCTACCCACACACGTTTGGAACTCTCCTGGGGTACCCTCACACATATTATTCCCTCATTTAGTGGATATTTTAACAAAAAAGTGAAATTTTCAAAAACCCAAAATATTGGCTGAAAATGACTAAATATCAAGGACTCATTGGGCGAATCGCTCTGGAACTGAAATCGGAATGCTCACTGACATTTGCCCTATCTGAAAGTCTGATAAGCGCCGGAAAAATGACTAAGTCTAAAAAAAATTTTTTAAAACTTTTTTCAATTTTACCCCCGTGGGATATATATTCTACCCACACACATTTGGAACTCTCCTGGGGTACCCTCACACATATTATTCCCTCATTTAGTGGATATTTTCACAAAAAAGTGAAATTTTCAAAAATCCAGAAAATTGTCTGAAAACGACTAAATATCAAGGACTCATTGGGCGAATTGCTCTGGAACTGAAATCGTAACGCTCACTGACATTTCCCCTATCTGAAAGTCAGATAAACGGCGGAAAAATGACTAAGTCCAAAAAAAAAAATTTTTCAACTTTTTTCAATTTTACCCCCGTGGGATATATATTCTACCCACACACATTTGGAACTCTCCTGGGGTACCCTCACACATATTATTCCCTCATTTAGTGGATATTTTCACAAAAAAGAGAAATTTTCAAAAATCCAGAAAATTGGCTGAAAACGACGAAATATCAATGACTCATCCAGCGAATCGCTCTGGAACTGAAATCGAAACGCTAACTGACATTTCCCCTATCTGAAAGGCTCATAAACGGCGGAAAAATGACTAAGTCCAAAAAAAATAATTTTTCACCTTTTTTCAATTTTACCCCCGTGGGATATTTATTCTACCCACACACATTTGGAACTCTCCTGGGGTACCCTCACACATATTATTCCCTCATTTAGTGTATATTTTCACAAAAAAGTGAAATTTTCAAAAATCAAGAAAATTGGCTGAAAACGACTAAATATCAAGCACTCATTGGGCGAATCGCTCTGGAACTGAGATCGGAATGCTCACTGACATTTGCCCTATCTGAAAGTCTGATAAACACCGGAAAAATGACTAAGTCCAAAAAAAAAATTTTTCACCTCTTTTCAATTTTACCCCCGTGGGATATTTATTCTACCCACACACATTTGGAACTCTACTGGGGTACCCTCACACATATTATTCCCTCATATAGTGGATATTCTCACAAATAAGTGAAATTTTCAAAAATCCAGAAAATTGGCTGAAAACGATTAAATATCAAGTACTCATCCGGAGAATCGCTCTGGAACTGAAATCGGAACGCTCGCCGACATTTCCCCTATCTGAAAGTCTGATAAACACCGGAAAAATTACTAAGTCCAAAAAATTTTTTTTAAAATTTTACCCCCGTGGGATATATATTCTACCCACACACATTTGGAACTCTCCTGGAGTACCCTCACACATATTATTCCCTCATTTAGTGGATATTTAGACAAAAAAGTGAAATTTTCAAAAATCCAAAATATTGGCTGAAAACGACTAAATATCAAGGACTCATTGGGCGAATCGCTCTGGTACTGAAATCGGAACGCTCACTGACATTTGCCCTATCTGAAAGTCTGATAAAGGCCGGAAAAATGACTAAGTCCAAAAAAAAAAAATTTCACCTTTTTTCAATTTTACCGCCGTGGGATATTTATTCTACCCACACACATTTGGAACTCTCCTGGGGTACCCTCACACATATTATTCCCTCATTTAGTGGATATTTTCACAAAAAAGTGACATTTTCAAAAATCCAAAATATTGGCTGAAAACGACTAAATATCAAGGACTCAGTGGGCGAATCGCTCTGGAACTGAAATCGGAACGCTCACTGACATTTTCCCTATCTGAAAGTCTGATAAACGCCGGAAAAATGACTAAGTCCAAAAAAAAATTTTTTAAACTTTTTTCAATTTTACCCCTGTGGGATATATATTCTACCCACACACATTTGGAACTCTCCTGGGGTACCCTCACACATATTATTCCCTCATTTAGTGGATATTTTCCCAAAAAGTGAAATTTTCAAAAATCCAGAAAATTGCCTGAAAACGACGAAATATCAAGGACTCATCCAGAGAATCGTTCTGGAACTGAAATCGGAACGCTTGCTGACATTTCCCCTATCTGAAAGTCTGATAAACACCGGAAAAATTACTAAGTTCAAAAAAAAAAAATTTTTTCAACTTTTTTCAATTTTACCCCCGTGGGATATACATTCTACCCACACACATTTGGAACTCTCCTGGGGTACCCTCACACATATTATTCCCTCATTTAGTGGATATTTTCACAAAAAAGTGAAATTTTCAAAAATCCAAAATATTGGCTGAAAACGACTAAATATCATGGACTCATTGGGCGAATCGCTCTGTTACTGAAATCGGAACGCTCACTGTCATTTGCCTTATCTGAAAGTCTGATAAAATGACTAAGTCCAAAAAAATATTTTTTAAACTTTTTTCAATTTTACCCCCGTGGGATATATATTCTACCCACACACATTTGGAACTCTCCTGGGGTACCCTCAATATTATTCCCTCATTTAGTGGATATTTTCACAAAAAAGTGAAATTTTCAAAAATCCAGAAAATTGGCTGAAAAGGACTAAATATCAAGGACTCATTGGGCGAATCGCTCTGGAACTGAAAACGGAATGCTCACTGACATTTGCCCTATCTGAAAGTCTGATAAACGCCGGAAAAATGACTAAGTCCAAAAAAAAAATTTTTCACCTTTTTCCAATTTTACCCCCGTGGGATTTTTATTCTACCCACACACATTTGGAACTCTCCTGGGGTACCCTCACACATATTATTCCCTCATTTAGTGGATATTTTCACAAAAAAGTGAAATTTTCAAAAATCCAGAAAATTGGCTGAAAGGGACTAAATATCAAGGACTCATTGGGCGAATCGCTCTGGAACTAAAAACGGAATGCTCACTGACATTTGCCCTATCTGAAAGTCTGATAAACGTCGGAAAAATGACTAAGTCCAAAAAAAAATTTTTTCACCTTTTTTCAATTTTACCCCCGTGGGATTTTTATTCTACCCACACACATTTGGAACTCTCCTGGGGTACCCTCACACATATTATTCCCTCATTTAGTGGATATTTTCCCAAAAAGTGAAATTTTCAAAAATTCTGAAAATTGCCTGAAAATGACGAAATATCAAGGACTCATCCGGCGAATCGCTCTGGAACTGAAATCGGAACGCTCACTGACATTTCCCCTATCTGAAAGTGTGATAAACTCCGGAAAAATGAATAAGATCAAAAAAAAATTTTTTTCAACTTTTTTCAATTTTACCCCCGTGGGATATATATTCTACCCACACACATTTGGAACTCTCCTGGGGTACCCTCACACATATTATTCCCTCATTTAGTGGATATTTTCACAAAAAAGTGAAATTTTCAAAAATCCAAAATATTGGCTGAAAACAACTAAATATCAAGGACTCATTGGGCGAATCGCTCTGGAACTGAAATCTGAATGCTCACTGACATATGCTCTATCTGAAAGTCTGAAAAAATGACTAAGTCCAAAAAAAATATTTTTCACCTTTTTTCAATTTTACCCCCGTGGGATATATATTCTACCCACGCACATTTGGAACTCTCCTGGGGTACCCTCACACATATTATTCCCTCATTTAGTGGATATTTTCACAAAAAAGTGAAATTTTAAAAAATTCAGAAAATTGCCTGAAAATGACGAAATATCAAAGACTCATCCGGAGAATCGTTCCTGAACTGAAATCGGAACGCTCGCTGACATTTCCCCTATCTTAAAGTCTGATAAACACCGGAAAAATTACTAAGTTAAAAAAAAAAACATTTTTCAACTTTTTTCAATTTTACCCCCGAGGGATATATATTCTACCCACACACATTTGGAACTCTCCTGGGGTACCCTCACACATATTATTCCCTCATTTAGTGGATATTTTCACAAAAAAGTGAAATTTTCAAAAATCCAAAATATTGGCTGAAAACAACTAAATATCAAGGACTCATTGGGCGAATCGCTCTGGAACTGAAATCGGAATGCTCACTGACATATGCCCTATCTGAAAGTCTGATAAAAGCCGGAAAAATGACTAAGTCCAAAAAAAAAAATTTTCACCTTTTTTGTATTTTACCCCCATGGGATATTTATTCTACCCACACACATTTGGAACTCTCCTGGGGTACCCTCACACATATTATTCCCTCATTTAGTGGATATTTTCACAAAAAAGTGAAATTTTCAAAAATCCCGAAAATTGGCTGAAAACGACTAAATATCAAGGACTCATTGGGCGAAGCGCTCTGGAACTGAAATCGGAACGCTCACTGACATTTCCCCTATCTGAAATTCAGATAAACGCTGGAAAAATGACTAAGTCCAAAAAAAAAAATTTTCACCTTTTTTCAATTTTACCCCCGTGGGATATTTATTCTACCCACACACATTTGGAACTGTCCTGGGGTATCCTCACACATATTATTACCTCATTTAGTGGATATTTTCACAAAAAAGGGAAATTTTCAAAAATTCTGAAAATTGCCTGAAAACGACTAAATATCAAGGACTCATCCGGCGAATCGCTCTGGAACTGAAATCGGAACGCTCACTGACATTTCCCCTATCTGAAAGTGTGATAAACTCCGGAAAAATGAATAAGATCAAAAAAAATTTTTTTTCAACTTTTTTCAATTTTACCCCCGTGGGATATATATTCTACCCACACACATTTGGAACTCTCCTGGGGTACCCTCACACATATTATTCCCTCATTTAGTGGATATTTTCACAAAAAAGTGAAATTTTCAAAAATCCAAAATATTGGCTGAAAACGACTAAATATCAAGGACTCATTGGGAGAATCGCTCTGGAACTGAAATCTGAATGCTCACTGACATATGCCCTATCTGAAAGTCTGATAAACTCCGGAAAAATGACTAAGTCCAAAAAAATTTTTTTAAAATTTTACCCCCGTGGGATATTTATTCTACCCACACACATTTGGAACTCTCCTGGGGTACCCTCACACATATTATTCCCTCATTTAGTGGATATTTTCACAAAAAATTGAAATTTAGAAAAATTCAGAAAATTGCCTGAAAACGACAAAATATCAAGGACTCATACGGTGAATCGCTCTGGAACTGAAATCGAAACGCTCACTGACATTTCCCCTATCTGAAAGTCTGATAAACGCCGGAAAAATGACTAAGTCCAAAAAAAATTTTTTTTCAACTTTTTCAATTTTACCCCCGTGGGATATATATTCTACCCACACACATTTGGAACTCTCCTGGGGTACCCTCACACATATTATTCCTTCATTTAGTGGATATTTTCACAAAAAAGTGAAATTTTCAAAAATCCAGAAAATTGGCTGAAAACTACTAAATATCAAGGACTCATTGGGCGAATCGCTCTGGAACTGAAATTGGAACGCTCACTGACATTTCCCCTATCTGAAAGTCTGATAAACACCGGAAAAATGACTAAGTCCAAAAAAAAAATTATTTTCAATTTTTTTCAATTTTACCCCCGTGGGATATATATTCTACCCACACACATTTGGAACTCTCCTGGGGTACCCTCACACATATTATTCCCTCATTTAGTGGATATTTTCACAAAAAAGTGAAATTTTCAAAAATTCTGAAAATTGCCTGAAAATGACGAAATATCAAGGACTCATTGGGCGAATCGCTCTGGAACTGAAATCGGAATGCTCACTGACATTTGCCCTATCTGAAAGTCTGATAAACGCCGGAAAAATGACTAAGTCCAAAAAAAATTTTTTTAAATTTTACCCCCGTGGGATATATATTCTACCCACACACATTTGGAACTCTCCTGGGGTACCCTCACAGATATTATTCTCTCATTTAGTGGATATTTTCACAAAAAAGTGAAATTTTCAAAAATCCAAAATATTGGCTGAAAACAACTAAATATCAAGGACTCATTGGGCGAATCCCTCTGGAACTGAAATCGGAATGCTCACTGACATATGCCCTATCTGAAAGTCTGAAAAAATGACTAAGTCCAAAAAAAAAATTTTTCACCTTTTTTCAATTTTACCCCCGTGGGATATATATTCTACCCACACACAATTGGAACTCTCCTGGGGTACCCTCACACATATTATTCCCTCATTTAGTGGATATTTTCACAAAAAATTGAAATTTAGAAAAATTCAGATAATTGCCTGAAAACGACTAAATATCAAGGACTCATACGGTGAATCGCTCTGGAATTGAAATCGGAACGCTCACTGACATTTCCCCTATCTGAAAGTCAGATAAACGCCGGAAAAATGACTAAGTCCAAAAAAAAATTTTTTTCAACTTTTTCAATTTTACCCCCGTGGGATATATATTCTACCCACACACATTTGGAACTCTCCTGGGGTACCCTCACACATATTATTCCTTAATTTAGTGGATATTTTCACAAAAAAGTGAAATTTTCAAAAATCCAGAAAATTGGCTGAAAACTGCTAAATATCAAGGACTCATTGGGCGAATCGCTCTGGAACTGAAATTGGAACGCTCACTGACATTTCCCCTATCTGAAAGTCTGATAAACACCGGAAAAATGACTAAGTCCAAAAAAATTTTTTTAAAATTTTACCCCCGTGGGATATATATTCTAAACACACACATTTGGAACTCTCCTGGGGTACCCTCACACATATTATTCCCTCATTTAGTGGATATTTCCACAAAAAAGTGAAATTTTCATAAATCCAGAAAATTGGCTGAAAACGACTAAATATCAAGGACTCATTGGGTGAATCGCTCTGGAACTGAAATCGGAACGCTCACTGACATTTGCCCTATCTGAAAGTCTGAAAAACGTCGGAAAAATGACTAAGTCCAAAAAAAAAAATTTTCAATTTTACCCCCGTGGGATATATATTCTACCCACACACATTTGGAACTCTCCTGGGGTACCCTCACACATATTATTCCCTCATTTAGTGGATATTTTCACAAAAAATTTAAATTTAGAAAAATTCTGAAAATTGCCTGAAAACGACAAAATATCAAGGACTCATACGGTGAATCGCTCTGGAACTGAAATCGAAACGCTCACTGACATTTCCCCTATCTGAAAGTCTGATAAACGCCGGAAAAATGACTAAGTCCAAAAAAAAATTTTTTTCAACTTTTTCAATTTTACCCCCGTGGGATATATATTCTACCCACACACATTTGGAACTCTCCTGGGGTACCCTCACACATATTATTCCTTCATTTAGTGGATATTATCACAAAAAAGTGAAATTTTCAAAAATCCAGAAAATTGGCTGAAAACTACTAAATATCAAGGACTCATTGGGCGAATCGCTCTGGAACTGAAATTGGAACGCTCACTGACATTTCCCCTATCTGAAAGTCTGAGAAACACCGGAAAAATGACTAAGTCCAAAAAAAAAATTGTTTTCAATTTTTTTCAATTTTACCCCCGTGGGATATATATTCTACCCACACACATTTGGAACTCTCCTGGGGTACCCTCACACATATTATTCCCTCATTTAGTGGATATTTTCACAAAAAAGTGAAATTTTCAAAAATCCAGAAAATTGGCTGAAAACGACTAAATATCATGGTCTCATTGGGCGAATCGCTATGGAAATGAAATCGGAATGCTCACTGACATTTGCCCTATCTGAAAGTCTGATAAACGCCGGAAAAATTACTAAGTCCAAAAAAAAAATTTTTCACCTTTTTTCAATTTTACCCCCGTGGGATATTTATTCTACCCACACACATTTGGAACTCTCCTGGGGTACCCTCACACATATTATTCCCTCATTTAGTGGATATTTTCACAAAAAATTGAAATTTAGAAAAATTCAGAAAATTGCCTGAAAACGACAAAATATCAAGGACTCATACGGTGAATCGCTCTGGAACTGAAATCGAAACGCTCACTGACATTTCCCCTATCTGAAAGTCTGATAAACGCCGGAAAAATGACTAAGTCCAAAAAAAATTTTTTTTCAACTTTTTCAATTTTACCCCCGTGGGATATATATTCTACCCACACACATTTGGAACTCTCCTGGGGTACCCTCACACATATTATTCCTTCATTTAGTGGATATTTTCACAAAAAAGTGAAATTTTCAAAAATCCAGAAAATTGGCTGAAAACTACTAAATATCAAGGACTCATTGGGCGAATCGCTCTGGAACTGAAATTGGAACGCTCACTGACATTTCCCCTATCTGAAAGTCTGATAAACACCGGAAAAATGACTAAGTCCAAAAAAAAAATTATTTTCAATTTTTTTCAATTTTACCCCCGTGGGATATATATTCTACCCACACACATTTGGAACTCTCCTGGGGTACCCTCACACATATTATTCCCTCATTTAGTGGATATTTTCACAAAAAAGTGAAATTTTCAAAAATCCAGAAAATTGGCTGAAAACGACTAAATATCAAGGTCTCATTGGGCGAATCGCTCTGGAACTGAAATCGGAATGCTCACTGACATTTGCCCTATCTGAAAGTCTGATAAACGCCGGAAAAATTACTAAGTCCAAAAAAAAAATTTTTCACCTTTTTTCAATTTTACCCCCGTGGGATATTTATTCTACCCACACACATTTGGAACTCTCCTGGGGTACCCTCACACATATTATTCCCTCATTTAGTGGATATTTTCACAAAAAAGTGAAATTTTCAAAAATTCTGAAAATTGCCTGAAAATGACGAAATATCAAGGACTCATTGGGCGAATCGCTCTGGAACTGAAATCGGAATGCTCACTGACATTTGCCCTATCTGAAAGTCTGATAAACGCCGGAAAAATGACTAAGTCCAAAAAAATTTTTTTTAAATTTTACCCCCGTGGGATATATATTCTACCCACACACATTTGGAACTCTCCTGGGGTACCCTCACAGATATTATTCTCTCATTTAGTGGATATTTTCACAAAAAAGTGAAATTTTCAAAAATCCAAAATATTGGCTGAAAACAACTAAATATCAAGGACTCATTGGGCGAATCCCTCTGGAACTGAAATCGGAATGCTCACTGACATATGCCCTATCTGAAAGTCTGAAAAAATGACTAAGTCCAAAAAAAAAATTTTTCACCTTTTTTCAATTTTACCCCCGTGGGATATATATTCTACCCACACACAATTGGAACTCTCCTGGGGTACCCTCACACATATTATTCCCTCATTTAGTGGATATTTTCACAAAAAATTGAAATTTAGAAAAATTCAGAAAATTGCCTGAAAACGACTAAATATCAAGGACTCATACGGTGAATCGCTCTGGAATTGAAATCGGAACGCTCACTGACATTTCCCCTATCTGAAAGTCAGATAAACGCCGGAAAAATGACTAAGTCCAAAAAAAAATTTTTTTCAACTTTTTCAATTTTACCCCCGTGGGATATATATTCTACCCACACACATTTGGAACTCTCCTGGGGTACCCTCACACATATTATTCCTTAATTTAGTGGATATTTTCACAAAAAAGTGAAATTTTCAAAAATCCAGAAAATTGGCTGAAAACTGCTAAATATCAAGGACTCATTGGGCGAATCGCTCTGGAACTGAAATTGGAACGCTCACTGACATTTCCCCTATCTGAAAGTCTGATAAACACCGGAAAAATGACTAAGTCCAAAAAAATTTTTTTTAAATTTTACCCCCGTGGGATATATATTCTAAACACACACATTTGGAACTCTCCTGGGGTACCCTCACACATATTATTCCCTCATTTAGTGGATATTTCCACAAAAAAGTGAAATTTTCATAAATCCAGAAAATTGGCTGAAAACGACTAAATATCAAGGACTCATTGGGTGAATCGCTCTGGAACTGAAATCGGAACGCTCACTGACATTTGCCCTATCTGAAAGTCTGAAAAACGTCGGAAAAATGACTAAGTCCAAAAAAAAAAATTTTCAATTTTACCCCCGTGGGATATATATTCTACCCACACACATTTGGAACTCTCCTGGGGTACCCTCACACATATTATTCCCTCATTTAGTGGATATTTTCACAAAAAATTTAAATTTAGAAAAATTCAGAAAATTGCCTGAAAACGACAAAATATCAAGGACTCATACGGTGAATCGCTCTGGAACTGAAATCGAAACGCTCACTGACATTTCCCCTATCTGAAAGTCTGATAAACGCCGGAAAAATGACTAAGTCCAAAAAAAAATTTTTTTCAACTTTTTCAATTTTACCCCCGTGGGATATATATTCTACCCACACACATTTGGAACTCTCCTGGGGTACCCTCACACATATTATTCCTTCATTTAGTGGATATTATCACAAAAAAGTGAAATTTTCAAAAATCCAGAAAAAAGGCTGAAAACTACTAAATATCAAGGACTCATTGGGCGAATCGCTCTGGAACTGAAATTGGAACGCTCACTGACATTTCCCCTATCTGAAAGTCTGAGAAACACCGGAAAAATGACTAAGTCCAAAAAAAAAATTGTTTTCAATTTTTTTCAATTTTACCCCCGTGGGATATATATTCTACCCACACACATTTGGAACTCTCCTGGGGTACCCTCACACATATTATTCCCTCATTTAGTGGATATTTTCACAAAAAAGTGAAATTTTCAAAAATCCAGAAAATTGGCTGAAAACGACTAAATATCAAGGTCTCATTAGGCGAATCGCTATGGAAATGAAATCGGAATGCTCACTGACATTTGCCCTATCTGAAAGTCTGATAAACGGCGGAAAAATTACTAAGTCCAAAAAAAAAATTTTTCACCTTTTTTCAATTTTACCCCCGTGGGATATTTATTCTACCCACACACATTTGGAACTCTCCTGGGGTACCCTCACACATATTATTCCCTCATTTAGTGGATATTTTCACAAAAAATTGAAATTTAGAAAAATTCAGAAAATTGCCTGAAAACGACAAAATATCAAGGACTCATACGGTGAATCGCTCTGGAACTGAAATCGAAACGCTCACTGACATTTCCCCTATCTGAAAGTCTGATAAACGCCGGAAAAATGACTAAGTCCAAAAAAAATTTTTTTTCAACTTTTTCAATTTTACCCCCGTGGGATATATATTCTACCCACACACATTTGGAACTCTCCTGGGGTACCCTCACACATATTATTCCTTCATTTAGTGGATATTTTCACAAAAAAGTGAAATTTTCAAAAATCCAGAAAATTGGCTGAAAACTACTAAATATCAAGGACTCATTGGGCGAATCGCTCTGGAACTGAAATTGGAACGCTCACTGACATTTGCCCTATCTGAAAGTCTGATAAACGCCGGAAAAATTACTAAGTCCAAAAAAAAAATTTTTCACCTTTTTTCAATTTTACCCCCGTGGGATATTTATTCTACCCACACACATTTGGAACTCTCCTGGGGTACCCTCACACATAATATTCCCTCATTTAGTGGATATTTTCACAAAAAATTGAAATTTAGAAAAATTCAGAAAATTGCCTGAAAACGACTAAATATCAAGGACTCATACGGTGAATCGCTCTGGAATTGAAATCGGAACGCTCACTGACATTTCCCCTATCTGAAAGTCAGATAAACGCCGGAAAAATGACTAAGTCCAAAAAAAAATTTTTTTCAACTTTTTCAATTTTACCCCCGTGGGATATATATTCTACCCACACACATTTGGAACTCTCCTGGGGTACCCTCACACATATTATTCCTTAATTTAGTGGATATTTTCACAAAAAAGTGAAATTTTCAAAAATCCAGAAAATTGGCTGAAAACTACTAAATATCAAGGACTCATTGGGCGAATCGCTCTGGAACTGAAATTGGAACGCTCACTGACATTTCCCCTATCTGAAAGTCTGATAAACACCGGAAAAATGACTAAGTCCAAAAAAAAATTTTTTTCAACTTTTTTCAATTTTACCCCCGTGGGATATATATTCTACCCACACACATTTGGAACTCTCCTGGGGTACCCTCATACATATTATTCCCTCATTTAGTGGATATTTTCACAAAAAAGTGAAATTTTCAAAAATTTAGAAAATTGCCTGAAAACGACTAAATATCAAGGACTCATTGGGCGAATCGCTCTGGAACTGAAATTGGAACGCTCACTGACATTTGCCCTATCTGAAAGTCTGATAAACGCCGGAAAAATGACTAAGTCCAAAAAAAAATTTTTTTCAATGTTACCCCCGTGGGATATATATTCTACCCACACACATTTGGAACTCTCCTGGGGTACCCTCACACATATTATTCCTTCATTTAGTGGATATTTTCACAAAAAAGTGAAATTTTCAAAAATCCAAAATATTGGCTGAAAACAACTAAATATCAAGGACTCACTGGGCGAATCGCTCTGGAACTGAAATCGGAATGCTCACTGACATATGCCCTATCTGAAAGTCTGAAAAAATGACTAAGTCCAAAAAAAAGTTTTTCACCTTTTTTCAATTTTACCCCCGTGGGATATATATTCTACTCACACACATTTGGAACTCTCCTGGGGTACCCTCACACATATTATTCCCTCATTTAGTGGATATTTTCACAAAAAAGTGAAATTTTCAAAAATTCTGAAAATTGCCTGAAAACGACGAAATATCAAGGACTCATCCTTCGAATCGCTCTGGAACTGAAATCGGAACGCTCACTGACATTTGCCCTATCTGAAAGTCTGATAAATGCCGGAAAAAATGACAGTGCAAAAAAAAATTTTTTCAATTTTACCCCTGTGGGATATATATTCTACCCACACACATTTGGAACTCTCCTGGGGTACCCTCACACATATTATTCCCTCATTTAGTGGATATTTTCACAAAAAAGTGAAATTTTCAAAAATCCAAAATATTGGCTGAAAACAACTAAATATCAAGGACTCATTGGGTGAATCGCTCTGGAACTGAAATAGGAATGCTCACTGACATATGCCCTATCTGAAAGTCTGAAAAAATGACTAAGCCCAAAAAAAATGTTTTCAACTTTTTTCAATTTTAACCCCGTGGGATATATATTCTACCCACACACATTTGGAACTCTCCTGGGGTACCCTCACACATATTATTCCCTCATTTAGTGGATATTTTCACAAAAAAGTGAAATTTTCAAAAATCCAAAATATTGGCTGAAAACAACTAAATATCAAGGACTCATTGGGTGAATCGCTCTGGAACTGAAATAGGAATGCTCACTGACATATGCCCTATCTGAAAGTCTGAAAAAATGACTAAGCCCAAAAAAAATGTTTTCAACTTTTTTCAATTTTAACCCCGTGGGATATATATTCTACCCACACACATTTGGAACTCTCCTGGGGTACCCTCACACATATTATTCCCTCATTTAGTGGATATTTTCACAAAAAAGTGAAATTTTCTAAAATCCAGAAAATTGGCTGAAAACGACTAAATATCAAGGACTTATTGGGCGAATCGCTCTGGAACTGAAATCGGAATGCTCACTGACATTTGCCCTATCTGAAAGTCTGATAAACGCCGGAAAAATGACTAAGTCCAAAAAAAAAATTTTCCACCTTTTTTCAATTTTACCCCCGTGGGATATTTATTCTACCCACACACATTTGGAACTCTCCTGGGGTACCCTCACACATATTATTCCCTCATTTAGTGGATATTTTCACAAAAAAGTGAAATTTTCAAAAATTCAGAAATTGGCTGAAAACGACTAAATATCAAGGACTCATTGGGCGAATCGCTCTGGAACTGAAATCGGAATGCTCACTGACATTTGCCCTATCTGAAAGTCTGATAAACGCCGGAAAAATGACTAAGTGTTAGAACCTTGCTCTTAGGTTTTTTCCTTTGCTGGTCACATGACCTTGTTGGCCTATTTAATCCTGCTCCGCCCTTCTGGCTTTGCTGGACTTCATTGTATAACTACTTTCTAGCTAGCCTGTGCTCTATATCTAACTCTGTTAGTTTGCTTGGTCTACGGACCTCTATGTTCTATATATTTTGTTTGTTCGTCTGTCTGCTACTATTTCTGTTAGGAGGTGTCCCATTTTCCTCCCAGTCCTTAGTACTTGTAGGGATTCCTTCCCCACATCTATAGGTCTCCGTACAGACTAGCTTAGGACTTTAGCAGGTCTGATCGCAGGATCAGGTTCCCTGTTACATCGTAGGGATTCAGCTGAGTTCTATCGTAGGGACAGATCTCCTCTCTTTCCTTAGCTCTGGTAGCAGAACATAACAGTAAGTCCAGCCTGCAAATTCTCTAAGGAAAGATTTTTCTGTTCCATCATGGTGTCGGTTCAGGATTTGGCACATCGCCTGCAGGGACTCTCTCTGGAGGTGGCCGAGCTCCGTCAGCACGTGAGTAACTGTCCTGGAGCACATTTCTTGGAGCCTAAGGTATGTTTGCCGGATTTATTTTTTGGTGAACACCGAGAATTTTTTTCATTTAAAAATGCTTGCTTATTGTATTTTCGTTTGAGACCCAAGTCCTCTGGGGATGAATCCCAGCGCATAGGGTTCATAATGTCACTTTTGCGCAAAGAGCCTCAGGAGGGGGCCTTTTCTTTGCAACCTAGTGATACATGCTTCAGATCAGTGGATAGCTTTTTTTCTGCTTTGGGACTATTATATGATGATCCTGACCGTGTCGCATCAGCTGAGACTGAGTTGAGACATTTGAAACAGGGATCAGGTAATGTGGAAAAATATTGTACTCATTTCCGTCGTTGGTCTACTCAAACAGGGTGGAATGATTCTGCTCTGAAAAGTCTATTTCTTGCTAGGCTCAATGAAAGGGTTAAAGACCTGCTAATTGCTTATCCTACACCTGAAGATTTGCAACAGGCTATGCAATTAGCTATACGGGTGGATAGGAGACTGCGTGCAAGGGTTAATGAGAGCAAATCCTCTGCTATGTCAGTTTCTGGTTATGAGAATGTGTGTACTAACAGTGGTGAACCGATGGAGATTGGATCGGTGGCACCTCGCTCTCAAGAAAAAGACCGTAGATTTTCTGAAGGCTTGTGTTTCTATTGCAGAAAATCTGGTCATTTGATTAAAGGCTGTGAGCTTCTTATGAAGAAAGAAAAAAAAATGGTCAGTCATGTCCGTATTGCCTGTTTAAATTCCAAGGGTGTATTTTTAGCTGCTTCCACGATTGCTCAGAAAAATTAATGGAATTTCGGGTGTTTGTTGATTGTGGGTCTACTCTGAATGTAATTGATGGGGGATTCTTGGAAAGACTCAATTTAAAAACCGAACCTTTATCATCTCCCATTGCTGTGGTTTCTGTGGATGGTTCCCCTTTCAAGAATATTACTCTCAAGGTCTGTGAATTTCCTCTCACTATTAATGGTGTTCACCATGAGAAATTGGATTTGGTAGTTTTGAATAACTTGCCTTCTCCAGTAATATTGGGATTGCCCTGGTTAAAATTTCACAATCCTGTACTGGATTGGTCTACCAGTGAAATTAAATCCTGGAGCCATAAATGTTATGACAAGTGTTGTAATGGGCGTATTGCAGCTTTGGATAGGGTAGAATTGCCTGTTCCTATTCAGGATTTTTGGAGAGTTTTTTCTGAGAAGGAATCGCAGGTTTTGCCTCCCCATAGAGACTATGATTGTTCTATTGAATTTGTCCCTGGAGCGACTCTTCCTAAAAGTCGTTTATTTAACCTTACTATTCCTGAGAGGAAGGCTTTGGAGGAATACATACAGACAAGTTTGGCCGCCGGTCACATTAGGCCCTCTAAGTCTCCTGTGGCGGTTGGATTTTTTTTTGTAAAAAAAAAGGACGGCGGTTTACGTCCTTGTCTGGATTTTCATGAGATTAACAAAATTACTGTACGCAATCCTTACCCACTGCCATTGATTCCTGATCTGTTTAACCAGTTAATGGGGGCCAAGTGGTTCTCTAAAATTGACCTTAAGGGGGCATACAATCTGTTGCGCATGAAGGAGGGTGACGAATGGAAGACTGCTTTTAACACTCCTGTGGGTCATTTTGAGAATCTGGTTATGCCTTTTGGTCTTACTAATGCTCCTGCATTTTTCCAGAATCTTATTAATGACATCCTTAGACCTTTAATCGGCAAAAATGTGGTTGTGTATTTGGATGACATTCTGATTTATTCGCCTGATCTGGAGTCTCATTGGCGGAGCGTGCGTGAGGTATTACAGTTATTAATGGACAATTCGCTTTTTGCTAAGCTGGAGAAATGTGAGTTCGCTGTACAGAGAATTAGTTTTTTGGGTTACATTATCTCCAGTGAAGGTTTTGAGATGGACCCGGTTAAAGTTCAAGCTGTACAGGAATGGCCTAGGCCTATTGGTTTGAAATCGATACAGATGTTTTTAGGTTTCGCCAATTATTACAGAAAATTCATAAAAAAATTTTCTAGTATTGTCAAACCTCTGACCGATCTCACCAGGAAAGGTGCTGATGCGGTTCAGTGGTCTTCTGAGGCCATTGAAGCTTTTGTGTATCTCAAGGAGAGGTTCACCTCTGCTCCCATCCTTATGCAGCCTGATGTGACTAAGCCGTTTTTGGTTGAGGTTGATGCTTCCTCTGTGGGGGTTGGCGCAGTATTGTCTCAGGATAACGGGGATGGATTACATCCCTGTGCCTTTTTTTCAAAAAAAGTTTCGGAGACTGAACTGAATTACGATATTGGTAATCGGGAATTATTGGCTATTAAACTCGCATTTGAACACTGGCGCCACTTCTTGGAAGGTGCGGAATTTCCCGTTCAGGTTCTTACGGATCATAAAAATCTTATATATCTTGATGCTGCCAAGCGCCTGAATGCCCGTCAGGCTAGGTGGGCACTGTTTTTCTCGCGGTTTAATTTCTCCGTTACTTACATCCCTGGTACTAAGAATGTTAAGGCGGATGCCTTGTCTCGCAGTTTTTCTCCCATAGTCGGTGCTGAGAAAGAGGAGAACATTTTACAAGAAGGTGTTGTGATAGCTGCTTTGGACTCCGTTTTGGAAGATGAGATTCTTAAAGCACAGGAAAATGCCCCATCTAACACTCCTCATGGGAGGTTGTTTGTGCCTGGGACCTTTATGAGAGATTTGTTTGTTGAGTGTCACGAATCTCGGTTGGCAGGTCATCCCGGAATCTCTGAGACCAAGAGACTGGTGGGTCGCAGTTTTTGGTGGCCTGGATGGCAGAAGGAAGTCATTAAGTGGGTGCGTCAATGTACTATATGTGCGAGATCTAAGTCCTCACATACTCCTGCTGCGGGGTTGCTTTGTCCTTTGGAGGTTCCCAGTGCTCCTTGGACACATTTGGCTATGGACTTTATAACTGATCTTCCCCCCTCTGAGGGTTTTACTGTCATCTGGGTGGTCGTGGACCGTTTTAGCAAGATGTGTCACTTGGTTCCCTTCGTCAAACTGCCCTGCGCTAAAACTCTCGCTAAGGCCTTTGTCAAGGAAATTGTCAGACTTCATGGCGTTCCTACTGACATTGTTTCTGATAGGGGTCCTCAGTTCGTGGCTCGTTTTTGGCGTGCCTTTTGTGACAGGTTGGGAGTTCATTTGTCGTTCTCGTCCGGATATCATCCTGAATCTAATGGCCAGACAGAAAGGAAAAACCAGGATGTTGAGCAGTTCTTGCGTTGTTTTGTGGCAGACAATCAAGAGGGGTGGTCTGAGTTTCTGCCACTTGCTGAATTTGCCCTGAACAATCATACATCTTCTTCTGCTGGTTGTTCGCCTTTTTTTTGTTGTTCTGGGAGACATCCGTCGTTTGGGTCGTTCTGCAAGTTGGGATCTGCCGTGCCTGAGGAGGAGAATTTTTCCGGTGATTTGGAGAGAGTTTGGACGGATGTGCGTGGTAATCTTCAGGAGGCCAACAGAAAAACTAAAGACTACTTTGATAGGAAACGACAGGAGGTTTTGTTCGCTGTTGGTGACATGGTTTGGTTGTCCTCTAGGAATCTGCGGTTGAGGATTCCTTCTAAGAAATTGGGTCCCAAGTTTGTAGGGCCCTTTAAGGTGCTTCAGGTTGTCAACCAATCTGCTACCTCCTGGAGAATTAATCCGGTATTTCATGTCTCTCTGTTAAAAAAAGCTGTTGTGTCGGATGGTGACGCCTCTGCCTCTGTTCCTCCGGTGGTGGAGGACGGGGAATATGAAATTTCTTGCATCCTTAACTCTAGACGGTATAGAGGTAGTTTGCAGTATCTTGTGGCCTGGAAAGGTTTCGGACCCGAGGATAACTCTTGGGTGAGGTCAGATGATGTTTCTGCGTCCAGACTTATCAGAGCGTTTCACAGGAGATTTCCTGATAAGCCTGGTCCTACGGGATCCGGAGGATCCTCTTAGAAGGGGGGATACTGTTAGAACCTTGCTCTTAGGTTTTTTCCTTTGCTGGTCACGTGACCTTGTTGGCCTATGTAATCCTGCTCCGCCCTTCTGGCTTTGCTGGACTTCAATGTATAACTACTTTCTAGCTAGCCTGTGCTCTGTATCTAACTCTGTTAGTTTGCTTGGTCTACGGACATCTATGTTCTATATATTTTGTTTGTTCGTCTGTCTGCTACTATTTCTGTTAGGAGGTGTCCCATTTTCCTCCCAGTCCTTAGTACTTGTAGGGATTCCTTCCCCACATCTATAGATCTCCGTACAGACTAGCTTAGGACTTTAGCAGGTCTGATCGCAGGATCAGGTTCCCTGTTACATCGTAGGGATTCAGCTGAGTTCTATCGTAGGGACAGATCTCCTCTCTTTCCTTAGCTCTGGTAGCAGAACATAACACTAGGTCCCAAAAAATTTTTTTTAAATTTTACTCCTGTGGGATATATATTCTACCCAGACACATTTGGAACTCTCCTGGGGTAACCTCACACATATTATTCCCTCATTTAGTGGATATTTTCACAAAAAAGTGAAATTTTCAATAATCCAGAAAATTGGCTGAAAAATACTAAATATCAAGGACTTATTGGGCCAATCGCTCTGGAACTGAAATCGGAATGCTCACTGACATTTGCCCTATCTGAAAGTCTGATAAACGCCGGAAAAATGACTAAGTCCAAAAAATTTTTTTTAAAATTTTACCCCCGTGGGATATTTATTCTACCCACACACATTGGGAACTCTCCTGGGGTACCCTCACACATATTATTCCCTCATTTAGTGGATATTTTCACAAAAAAGTGAAATTTTCAAAAATTCAGAAAATTGCCTGAAAACGACGAAATATCAAGGACTCATCCGGCGAATCGCTCTGGAACTGAAATCGGAACGCTCACTGACATTTCCCCTATCTGAAAGTCTGATAAACACCAGAAAAATGACTAAGTCCAAAAAAAAAATTATTTCATCTTTTTTCAATTTTACCCCCGTGGGATATATATTCTACCCACACACATTTGGAACTCTCCTGGGGTACCCTCACACATATTATTCCCTCATTTAGTGGATATTTTCACAAAAAAGTGAAATTTTCAATAATCCAGAAAATTGCCTGAAAACGACGAAATATCAAGGACTTATTGGGCGAATCGCTCTGGAGCTGAAATCGGAATGCTCACTGACTTTTGCCCTATCTGAAAGTCTGATAAACGCCGGAAAAATGACTAAGTCCAAAAAATTTTTTTTTACATTTTACCCCCGTGGGATATTTATTCTACCCACACACATTTGGAACTCTCCTGGGGTACCCTCACACATATTATTCCCTCATTTAGTGGATATTTTCACAGAAAAGTGACATTTTCAAAAATTCAGAAAATTGCCTGAAAACGACGAAATATCAAGGACTCATCCGGCGAATCGCTCTAGAACTGAAATCGGAACGCTCACTGACATTTGCCCTATCTAAAAGTCTGATAAACGGCGGAAAAATGACTAAGTCCAAAAAATTTTTTTTTAAATTTTACCCCCGTGGGATATATATTCTACCCACACACATTTGGAACTCTCCTGGGGTACCCTCACACATATTATTCCCTCATTTAGTGGATATTTTCACAAAAAAGTGAAATTTTCAAAAATCCAGAAAATTGGCTGAAAATGACTAAATATCAAGGACTCATTGGGCGAAACGCTCTGGAACTGAAATCGGAATGCTCACTGACATTTCCCCTATCTGAAAGTCTGATAAACGCCGGAAAAATTACTAAGTCCAAAAAAAAAATTTTTCACCTTTTTTCAATTTTACCCCCGTGGGATATTTATTCTACCCACACACATTTGGACCTATCCTGGGGTACCCTCACACATATTATTCCCTCATTTAGTGGATATTTCCACAAAAAAGTGAAATTTTCAAAAATCCAGAAAATTGGCTGAAAACTACTAAATATCAAGGACTCATTGGGTGAATCGCTCTGGAACTGAAATCGGAATGCTCACTGACATTTGCCCTATCTCAAAGTCTGATAAACGCCGGAAAAATGACTACGTCCAAAAAAATTTTTTTTAAATTTTACCCCCGTGGGATATATATTCTACCCACACACATTTGGAACTCTCCTGGGGTACCCTCACACATATTATTCCCTCATGTAGTGGATATTTTCACAAAAAAGTGAAATTTTAAAAAATTCTGAAAATTGCCTGAAAACGACGAAATATCAAGGACTCATCCGGCGAATCGCTCTGGAACTGAAATCAGAACGCTCACTGACATTTCCCCTATCTGAAAGTCAGATAAACGCCGGAAAAATGACTAAGTCCAAAAAAAAAAATTTTTCAACTTTTTCAATTTTACCCCCGTAGGATATATATTCTACTCACACACATTTGGAACTCTCCTGGGGTACCCTCACACATATTATTCCCTCATTTAGTGTATATTTTCACAAAAAAGTGAAATTTTCAAAAATTCAGAAAATTGCCTGAAAACGACGAAATATCAAGGACTCATTGGGCGAATCGCTCTGGAACTAAAATCGGAATGCTCACTGACTTTTGCCCTATCTGAAAATCTGATAAACGCCGGAAAAATGACTAAGTCCAAAAAAAAATTTTTTTCAACCTTTTTCAATTTTACCCCCGTGGGATATATGTTCTCCCCACACACATTTGGACTTCTCCTGGGGTACCCTCACACATATTATTCCCTCATTTAGTGGATATTTTTACAAAAAAGTGAAATTTTCAAAAATCCAGAAAATTGGCTGAAAACTGCTAAATATCAAGGACTCATTGGGCGAATCGCTCTGGAACTGACATCGGAATGCTCACTGACTTTTGCCCTATCTGAAAATCTGATAAACGCCGGAAAAATGACTAAGTCCAAAAAAAAATGTTTTTCAACTTTTTTCAATTTTACCCCTGTGGGATATATATTCTACCCACACACATTTGGAACTCTCCTGGGGTACCCTCACACATATTATTCCCTCATTTAGTGGATATTTTCACAAAAAAGTGAAATTTTCAAAAAGTCAGAAAATTGCCTGAAAACGACTAAATACCAAGGGCTCATTGGGCGAATCGCTCTGGAACTGAAATCGGAACGCTCACTGACATTTCCCCTATCTGAAAGTCGGATAAACGCCGGAAAAATGACTAAGACGAAAAAAAAAATTTTTTAAACTTTTTTCAATTTTACCGCCGTGGGATATATATTCTACCCACACACATTTGGAACTCTCCTGGGGTACCCTCACACATATTATTCCCTCATTTAGTGTATATTTTCACAAAAAAGTGAAATTTTCAAAAATCCAGAAAATTGGCTGAAAACGACTAAATATCAAGGACTCATCCGGCGAATCGCTCTGGAACTGAAATCGAAACGCTCACTGACATTTCCCCTATCTGAAAGTCTGATAAACGCCGGAAAAATGACTAAGTCCAAAAAAAAAATTTTCCACCTTTTTTCAATTTTACCCCCGTGGGATATTTATTCTACCCACACACATTTGGAACTCTCCTGGGGTACCCTCACACATATTATTCCCTCATTTAGTGGATATTTTCACAAAAAAGTGAAATTTTCAAAAATTCAGAAATTGGCTGAAAACGACTAAATATCAAGGACTCATTGGGCGAATCGCTCTGGAACTGAAATCGGAATGCTCACTGACATTTGCCCTATCTGAAAGTCTGATAAACGCCGGAAAAATGACTAAGTGTTAGAACCTTGCTCTTAGGTTTTTTCCTTTGCTGGTCACATGACCTTGTTGGCCTATTTAATCCTGCTCCGCCCTTCTGGCTTTGCTGGACTTCATTGTATAACTACTTTCTAGCTAGCCTGTGCTCTGTATCTAACTCTGTTAGTTTGCTTGGTCTACGGACCTCTATGTTCTATATATTTTGTTTGTTCGTCTGTCTGCTACTATTTCTGTTAGGAGGTGTCCCATTTTCCTCCCAGTCCTTAGTACTTGTAGGGATTCCTTCCCCACATCTATAGGTCTCCGTACAGACTAGCTTAGGACTTTAGCAGGTCTGATCGCAGGATCAGGTTCCCTGTTACATCGTAGGGATTCAGCTGAGTTCTATCGTAGGGACAGATCTCCTCTCTTTCCTTAGCTCTGGTAGCAGAACATAACAGTAAGTCCAGCCTGCAAATTCTCTAAGGAAAGATTTTTCTGTTCCATCATGGTGTCGGTTCAGGATTTGGCACATCGCCTGCAGGGACTCTCTCTGGAGGTGGCCGAGCTCCGTCAGCACGTGAGTAACTGTCCTGGAGCACATTTCTTGGAGCCTAAGGTATGTTTGCCGGATTTATTTTTTGGTGAACACCGAGAATTTTTTTCATTTAAAAATGCTTGCTTATTGTATTTTCGTTTGAGACCCAAGTCCTCTGGGGATGAATCCCAGCGCATAGGGTTCATAATGTCACTTTTGCGCAAAGAGCCTCAGGAGGGGGCCTTTTCTTTGCAACCTAGTGATACATGCTTCAGATCAGTGGATAGCTTTTTTTCTGCTTTGGGACTATTATATGATGATCCTGACCGTGTCGCATCAGCTGAGACTGAGTTGAGACGTTTGAAACAGGGATCAGGTAATGTGGAAAAATATTGTACTCATTTCCGTCGTTGGTCTACTCAAACAGGGTGGAATGATTCTGCTCTGAAAAGTCTATTTCTTGCTAGGCTCAATGAAAGGGTTAAAGACCTGCTAATTGCTTATCCTACACCTGAAGATTTGCAACAGGCTATGCAATTAGCTATACGGGTGGATAGGAGACTGCGTGCAAGGGTTAATGAGAGCAAATCCTCTGCTATGTCAGTTTCTGGTTATGAGAATGTGTGTACTAACAGTGGTGAACCGATGGAGATTGGATCGGTGGCACCTCGCTCTCAAGAAAAAGACCGTAGATTTTCTGAAGGCTTGTGTTTCTATTGCAGAAAATCTGGTCATTTGATTAAAGGCTGTGAGCTTCTTATGAAGAAAGAAAAAAAAATGGTCAGTCATGTCCGTATTGCCTGTTTAAATTCCAAGGGTGTATTTTTAGCTGCTTCCACGATTGCTCAGAAAAATTAATGGAATTTCGGGTGTTTGTTGATTGTGGGTCTACTCTGAATGTAATTGATGGGGGATTCTTGGAAAGACTCAATTTAAAAACCGAACCTTTATCATCTCCCATTGCTGTGGTTTCTGTGGATGGTTCCCCTTTCAAGAATATTACTCTCAAGGTCTGTGAATTTCCTCTCACTATTAATGGTGTTCACCATGAGAAATTGGATTTGGTAGTTTTGAATAACTTGCCTTCTCCAGTAATATTGGGATTGCCCTGGTTAAAATTTCACAATCCTGTACTGGATTGGTCTACCAGTGAAATTAAATCCTGGAGCCATAAATGTTATGACAAGTGTTGTAACGGGCGTATTGCAGCTTTGGATAGGGTAGAATTGCCTGTTCCTATTCAGGATTTTTGGAGAGTTTTTTCTGAGAAGGAATCGCAGGTTTTGCCTCCCCATAGAGACTATGATTGTTCTATTGAATTTGTCCCTGGAGCGACTCTTCCTAAAAGTCATTTATTTAACCTTACTATTCCTGAGAGGAAGGCTTTGGAGGAATACATACAGACAAGTTTGGCCGCCGGTCACATTAGGCCCTCTAAGTCTCCTGTGGCGGTTGGATTTTTTTTTGTAAAAAAAAAGGACGGCGGTTTACGTCCTTGTCTGGATTTTCATGAGATTAACAAAATTACTGTACGCAATCCTTACCCACTGCCATTGATTCCTGATCTGTTTAACCAGTTAATGGGGGCCAAGTGGTTCTCTAAAATTGACCTTAAGGGGGCATACAATCTGTTGCGCATGAAGGAGGGTGACGAATGGAAGACTGCTTTTAACACTCCTGTGGGTCATTTTGAGAATCTGGTTATGCCTTTTGGTCTTACTAATGCTCCTGCATTTTTCCAGAATCTTATTAATGACATCCTTAGACCTTTAATCGGCAAAAATGTGGTTGTGTATTTGGATGACATTCTGATTTATTCGCCTGATCTGGAGTCTCATTGGCGGAGCGTGCGTGAGGTATTACAGTTATTAATGGACAATTCGCTTTTTGCTAAGCTGGAGAAATGTGAGTTCGCTGTACAGAGAATTAGTTTTTTGGGTTACATTATCTCCAGTGAAGGTTTTGAGATGGACCCGGTTAAAGTTCAAGCTGTACAGGAATGGCCTAGGCCTATTGGTTTGAAATCGATACAGATGTTTTTAGGTTTCGCCAATTATTACAGAAAATTCATAAAAAATTTTTCTAGTATTGTCAAACCTCTGACCGATCTCACCAGGAAAGGTGCTGATGCGGTTCAGTGGTCTTCTGAGGCCATTGAAGCTTTTGTGTATCTCAAGGAGAGGTTCACCTCTGCTCCCATCCTTATGCAGCCTGATGTGACTAAGCCGTTTTTGGTTGAGGTTGATGCTTCCTCTGTGGGGGTTGGCGCAGTATTGTCTCAGGATAACGGGGATGGATTACATCCCTGTGCCTTTTTTTCAAAAAAAGTTTCGGAGACTGAACTGAATTACGATATTGGTAATCGGGAATTATTGGCTATTAAACTCGCATTTGAACACTGGCGCCACTTCTTGGAAGGTGCGGAATTTCCCGTTCAGGTTCTTACGGATCATAAAAATCTGATATATCTTGATGCTGCCAAGCGCCTGAATGCCCGTCAGGCTAGGTGGGCACTGTTTTTCTCGCGGTTTAATTTCTCCGTTACTTACATCCCTGGTACTAAGAATGTTAAGGCGGATGCCTTGTCTCGCAGTTTTTCTCCCATAGTCGGTGCTGAGAAAGAGGAGAACATTTTACAAGAAGGTGTTGTGATAGCTGCTTTGGACTCCGTTTTGGAAGATGAGATTCTTAAAGCACAGGAAAATGCCCCATCTAACACTCCTCATGGGAGGTTGTTTGTGCCTGGGACCTTTATGAGAGATTTGTTTGTTGAGTGTCACGAATCTCGGTTGGCAGGTCATCCCGGAATCTCTGAGACCAAGAGACTGGTGGGTCGCAGTTTTTGGTGGCCTGGATGGCAGAAGGAAGTCATTAAGTGGGTGCGTCAATGTACTATATGTGCGAGATCTAAGTCCTCACATACTCCTGCTGCGGGGTTGCTTTGTCCTTTGGAGGTTCCCAGTGCTCCTTGGACACATTTGGCTATGGACTTTATAACTGATCTTCCCCCCTCTGAGGGTTTTACTGTCATCTGGGTGGTCGTGGACCGTTTTAGCAAGATGTGTCACTTGGTTCCCTTCGTCAAACTGCCCTGCGCTAAAACTCTCGCTAAGGCCTTTGTCAAGGAAATTGTCAGACTTCATGGCGTTCCTACTGACATTGTTTCTGATAGGGGTCCTCAGTTCGTGGCTCGTTTTTGGCGTGCCTTTTGTGACAGGTTGGGAGTTCATTTGTCGTTCTCGTCCGGATATCATCCTGAATCTAATGGCCAGACAGAAAGGAAAAACCAGGATGTTGAGCAGTTCTTGCGTTGTTTTGTGGCAGACAATCAAGAGGGGTGGTCTGAGTTTCTGCCACTTGCTGAATTTGCCCTGAACAATCATACATCTTCTTCTGCTGGTTGTTCGCCTTTTTTTTGTTGTTCTGGGAGACATCCGTCGTTTGGGTCGTTCTGCAAGTTGGGATCTGCCGTGCCTGAGGAGGAGAATTTTTCCGGTGATTTGGAGAGAGTTTGGACGGATGTGCGTGGTAATCTTCAGGAGGCCAACAGAAAAACTAAAGACTACTTTGATAGGAAACGACAGGAGGTTTTGTTCGCTGTTGGTGACATGGTTTGGTTGTCCTCTAGGAATCTGCGGTTGAGGATTCCTTCTAAGAAATTGGGTCCCAAGTTTGTAGGGCCCTTTAAGGTGCTTCAGGTTGTCAACCAATCTGCTACCTCCTGGAGAATTAATCCGGTATTTCATGTCTCTCTGTTAAAAAAAGCTGTTGTGTCGGATGGTGACGCCTCTGCCTCTGTTCCTCCGGTGGTGGAGGACGGGGAATATGAAATTTCTTGCATCCTTAACTCTAGACGGTATAGAGGTAGTTTGCAGTATCTTGTGGCCTGGAAAGGTTTCGGACCCGAGGATAACTCTTGGGTGAGGTCAGATGATGTTTCTGCGTCCAGACTTATCAGAGCGTTTCACAGGAGATTTCCTGATAAGCCTGGTCCTACGGGATCCGGAGGATCCTCTTAGAAGGGGGGATACTGTTAGAACCTTGCTCTTAGGTTTTTTCCTTTGCTGGTCACGTGACCTTGTTGGCCTATGTAATCCTGCTCCGCCCTTCTGGCTTTGCTGGACTTCATTGTATAACTACTTTCTAGCTAGCCTGTGCTCTGTATCTAACTCTGTTAGTTTGCTTGGTCTACGGACCTCTATGTTCTATATATTTTGTTTGTTCGTCTGTCTGCTACTATTTCTGTTAGGAGGTGTCCCATTTTCCTCCCAGTCCTTAGTACTTGTAGGGATTCCTTCCCCACATCTATAGATCTCCGTACAGACTAGCTTAGGACTTTAGCAGGTCTGATCGCAGGATCAGGTTCCCTGTTACATCGTAGGGATTCAGCTGAGTTCTATCGTAGGGACAGATCTCCTCTCTTTCCTTAGCTCTGGTAGCAGAACATAACACTAGGTCCCAAAAAATTTTTTTTAAATTTTACTCCTGTGGGATATATATTCTACCCAGACACATTTGGAACTCTCCTGGGGTACCCTCACACATATTATTCCCTCATTTAGTGGATATTTTCACAAAAAAGTGAAATTTTCAAAAATTCAGAAAATTGCCTGAAAATGACGAAATATCAAGGACTCATTGGGCGAATCGCTCTAGAACTGAAATCGGAACGCTCACTGACATTTCCCCTATCTGAAAGTCTGATAAACGCAGGAAAAATGACTAAGTCCAAAAAAAATTTTTTTTACCTTTTTTCAATTTTACCCCTGTGGGATATATATTCTACCCACACACATTTGGAACTCTCCTGGGGTACCCTCACACATATTATTCCCTCATTTAGTGGATATTTTCACAAAAAAGTGAAATTTTCAATAATCCAGAAAATTGGCTGAAAAATACTAAATATCAAGGACTTATTGGGCCAATCGCTCTGGAACTGAAATCGGAATGCTCACTGACATTTGCCCTATCTGAAAGTCTGATAAACGCCGGAAAAATGACTAAGTCCAAAAAATTTTTTTTAAAATTTTACCCCCGTGGGATATTTATTCTACCCACACACATTGGGAACTCTCCTGGGGTACCCTCACACATATTATTCCCTCATTTAGTGGATATTTTCACAAAAAAGTGAAATTTTCAAAAATTCAGAAAATTGCCTGAAAACGACGAAATATCAAGGACTCATCCGGCGAATCGCTCTGGAACTGAAATCGGAACGCTCACTGACATTTCCCCTATCTGAAAGTCTGATAAACACCAGAAAAATGACTAAGTCCAAAAAAAAAATTATTTCATCTTTTTTCAATTTTACCCCCGTGGGATATATATTCTACCCACACACATTTGGAACTCTCCTGGGGTACCCTCACACATATTATTCCCTCATTTAGTGGATATTTTCACAAAAAAGTGAAATTTTCAATAATCCAGAAAATTGCCTGAAAACGACGAAATATCAAGGACTTATTGGGCGAATCGCTCTGGAGCTGAAATCGGAATGCTCACTGACTTTTGCCCTATCTGAAAGTCTGATAAACGCCGGAAAAATGACTAAGTCCAAAAAATTTTTTTTTACATTTTACCCCCGTGGGATATTTATTCTACCCACACACATTTGGAACTCTCCTGGGGTACCCTCACACATATTATTCCCTCATTTAGTGGATATTTTCACAGAAAAGTGACATTTTCAAAAATTCAGAAAATTGCCTGAAAACGACGAAATATCAAGGACTCATCCGGCGAATCGCTCTAGAACTGAAATCGGAACGCTCACTGACATTTGCCCTATCTGAAAGTCTGATAAACGGCGGAAAAATGACTAAGTTCAAAAAAATTTTTTTTAAATTTTACCCCCGTGGGATATATATTCTACCCACACACATTTGGAACTCTCCTGGGGTACCCTCACACATATTATTCCCTCATTTAGTGGAAATTTTCACAAAAAAGTGAAATTTTCAAAAATCCAGAAAATTGGCTGAAAATGACTAAATATCAAGGACTCATTGGGCGAAACGCTCTGGAACTGAAATCGGAATGCTCACTGACATTTCCCCTATCAGAAAGTCTGCTAAACGCCGGAAAAATTACTAAGTCCAAAAAAAAAATTTTTCACCTTTTTTCAATTTTACCCCCGTGGGATATTTATTCTACCCACACACATTTGGACCTATCCTGGGGTACCCTCACACATATTATTTCCTCATTTAGTGGATATTTTCACAAAAAAGTGAAATTTTCAAAAATCCAGAAAATTGGCTGAAAACTACTAAATATCAAGGACTCATTGGGTGAATCGCTCTGGAACTGAAATCGGAATGCTCACTGACATTTGCCCTATCTCAAAGTCTGATAAACGCCGGAAAAATGACTAAGTCCAAAAATTTTTTTTTAAAATTTTACCCCCGTGGGATATTTATTCTACCCACACACATTGGGAACTCTCCTGGGGTACCCTCACACATATTATTCCCTCATTTAGTGGATATTTTCACAAAAAAGTGAAATTTTCAAAAATTCAGAAAATTGCCTGAAAACGACGAAATATCAAGGACTCATCCGGCGAATCGCTCTGGAACTGAAATCGGAACGCTCACTGACATTTCCCCTATCTGAAAGTCTGATAAACACCAGAAAAATGACTAAGTCCAAAAAAAAAATTATTTCATCTTTTTTCAATTTTACCCCCGTGGGATATATATTCTACCCACACACATTTGGAACTCTCCTGGGGTACCCTCACACATATTATTCCCTCATTTAGTGGATATTTTCACAAAAAAGTGAAATTTTCAAAAATTCTGAAAATTGCCTGAAAACGACGAAATATCAACGACTCATCCGGCGAATCGCTTTGGAACTGAAATCAGAACGCTCACTGACATTTCCCCTATCTGAAAGTCAGATAAACGCCGGAAAAATGACTAAGTCCAAAAAAAAAAATTTTTCAACTTTTTCAATTTTACCCCCGTGGGATATATATTCTACTCACACACATTTGGAACTCTCCTGGGGTACCCTCACACATATTATTCCCTCATTTAGTGTATATTTTCACAAAAAAGTGAAATTTTCAAAAATTCAGAAAATTGCCTGAAAACGACGAAATATCAAGGACTCATTGGGCGAATCGCTCTGGAACTAAAATCGGAATGCTCACTGACTTTTGCCCTATCTGAAAATCTGATAAACGCCGGAAAAATGACTAAGTCCAAAAAAAATTTTTTTTCAACCTTTTTCAATTTTACCCCCGTGGGATATATGTTCTCCCCACACACATTTGGACTTCTCCTGGGGTACCCTCACACATATTATTCCCTCATTTAGTGGATATTTTTACAAAAAAGTGAAATTTTCAAAAATCCAGAAAATTGGCTGAAAACTACTAAATATCAAGGACTCATCCGGCGAATCGCTCTGGAACTGAAATCGAAACGCTCACTGACATTTCCCCTATCTGAAAGTCTGATAAACGCCGGAAAAATGACTAAGTCCAAAAAAAAATTTTTTCAACTTTTTTAAATTTTACCCCCGTTGGATATATATTCTATCCACACACATTTGGAACTCTCCTGGGGTACCCTCACACATATTATTCCCTCATTTAGTGGATATTTTCACAAAAAAATGAAATTTTTAAAAATTCAAAAAATTGCCTGAAAACGTCGAAATATCAAGGACTCATTGGGCGAATCGCTCTGGAACTGAAATCGGAACGCTCACTGACATTTGCCCTATCTGAAAGTCTGATAAACGCCGGAAAAATGACAGTCCAAAAAAATAAAATTTTTAAACTTTTTTCAATTTTACCTCTGTGGGATATATATTCTACCCACACACATTTGGAACTCTCCTGGGGTACCCTCACACATATTATTCCCTCATTTAGTGGATATTTTCACAAAAAAGTGAAATTTTCAAAAATCCAGAAAATTGGCTGAAAACGACTAAATATCAAGGACTCATCCGGCGAATCGCTCTGGAACTAAAATAGGAATGCTCACTGACATTTGCCCTCTCTGAAAGTCTGATAAACGCCGGAAAAATGACTAAGTCCAAAAAAAATTTTTTTTCAACTTTTTTCAATTTTACCCCCGTGGGATATATATTCTACCCACACACATTTGGAACTCTCCTGGGGTACCCTCACACATATTATTCCCTCATTTAGTGGATATTATCACAAAAAAGTGAAATTTTCAAAAATCCAGAAAATTGGCTGAAAACTACTAAATATCAAGGACTCATTGGGCGAATCACTCTGGAACTGAAATTGAAACGCTCACTGACATTTCCCCTATCTGAAAGTCTGATAAACGCCGGAAAAATGACAGTCCAAAAAAAATAAATTTTTCAACTTTTTTCAATTTTACCCCCATGGGATATATATTCTACCCACACACATTTGGAACTCTCCTGTGGTACCCTCACACATATTATTCCCTCATTTAGTGGATATTTTCACAAAAAAGCGAAATTTTCAAAAATCCAGAAAATTGGCTGAAAACAAGTAAATATCAAGGACTCATTGGGCGAATCGCTCTGGAACTGAATTCGAAACACTCACTGACATTACCCCTATCTGAAAGTCTGATAAACATCGGAAAAATGACAGTCCAAAAAAAAAAAATTTTCAACTTTTTCCAATTTTACCCCCGTGGGATATATATTCTACCCACACACATTTGTAACTCTCCTGGGGTACCCTCACACATGTTATTCCCTCATTTTGTGGATATTTTCACAAAAAAAGTGAAATTTTCAAAAATCCAGAAAATTGGCTGAAAATGACTAAATATCAAGGACCCATTGGGCGAATCGCTCTGGAACTGAAATCGGAATGCTCACTGACAGTTGCCCTATCTGAAAGTCTGATAAACGCCGGAAAAATGACTAAGTCCAAAAAAAAAATTTTTCAACTTTTTTCAATTTAACCCCCGTGGGATATATATTCTACCCACACACATTTGGAACTCTCCTGGGGTACCCTCACACATATTATTCCTTCATTTAGTGGATATTTTCACAAAAAAGTGAAATTTTCAAAAATCCTAAATATTGGCTGAAAACGATTAAATAACAAGGACTCATTGGGTGAATCGCTCTGGAACTGAAATCGGAACGCTCACTGACATTTGCCCTATCTGAAAGTCTGATAAACGTCGGAAAAATGACTAAGTCCAAAAAAAAAATTTTTTCAACTTTTTTCAATTTTTCCCCCGTTGGATATATATTTTACCCACACACATTTGGAACTCTCCTGGGGTACCCTCACACATATTATTCCCTCATTTTGTGGACATTTTCACAAAAAAGTGAAATTTTCAAAAATCCAGAAAATTGGCTGAAAACGACTAAATATCAAGGACTCATTGGGCGAATCGCTCTGGAACTGAAATCGGAACGCTCACTGACATTTGCCCTATCTGAAAGTCTGATAAAATGACTAAGTCTTAAAAAAAAAATTTTCAACTTTTTTCAATATTACCCCCGTGGGATATATATTCTGCCCACACACATTTGGAACTCTCCTGGGGTACTCGCACACATATTATTCCCTCATTTAGTGGATATTTTCACAAAAAAGTGAAATTTTCAAAAATCCAGAAAATTGGCTGAAAACGACTAAATATCAAGGACTCATTGGGCGAATCGCTCTGGAACTGAAATCGGAATGCTCACTGACATTTGCCCTATCTGAAAGTCTGCTTAACGCCGGAAAAATGACTAAGTAAAAAAAAAATGTTTTCAACTTTTTTAAATTTTACCCCCGTTGGATATATACTCCATCCACACACATTTGGAACTCTCCTGGGGTACCCTCACACATATTATTCCCTCATTTAGTGGATATTTTCACAAAAAAAGTGAAATTTTCACAAATCGAAAATATTGGCTGAAAACGACTAAATATCAAGGACTCATTGGGCGAATCGCTCTGGAACTGAAATCGGAACGCTCACTGACATTTGCCCTATCTGAAAGTCTGATAAACGCCGGAAAAATGACAGTCCAAAAAAATAAAATTTTTAAACTTTTTTCAATTTTACCTCTGTGGGATATATATTCTACCCACACACATTTGGAACTCTCCTGGGGTACACTCACACATATTATTCCCACATTTAGTGGATATTTTCACAAAAAAGTGAAATTTTCACAAATCGAAAATATTGGCTGAAAACGACTAAATATCAAGGACTCATTGAGCGAATCGCTCTGGAACTGAAATCGGAACACTCCCTGACATTTCCCCTATCTGAAAGTCTGATAAAATGACAAAGTCTTAAAAAAAAAATATTTTCAACTTTTTTCAATTTTACCCCCGTGGGATATATATTCTACCCACACACATTTGGAACTCTCCTGGGGTACCCTCACACATGTTATTCCCTCATTTTGTGGATATTTTCACAAAAAAATGAAATTTTCAAAAATCCAGAAAATTGGCTGAAAATGACTAAATATCAAGGACTCATTGGGCGAATCACTCTGGAACTGAAATTGGAATGGTCACTGACATTTGCCCTATCTGAAAGTCTGATAAACGCCGGAAAAATGACAGTCCAAAAAAAATAAATTTTTCAACTTTTTTCAATTTTACCCCCGTGGGATATATATTCCACCCACACACATTTGGAACTCTCCTGGGGTACCCTCACACATATTATTCCCTCATTTAGTGGATATTTTGACAAAAAAGTGAAATTTTCAAAAATCCAGAAAATTGGCTGAAAACTACTAAATATCAAGGACTCATCCGGCGAATCGCTCTGGAACTGAAATCGAAACGCTCACTGACATTTCCCCTATCTGAAAGTCTGATAAACGCCGGAAAAATGACTAAGTCCAAAAAAAAATTTTTTCAACTTTTTTAAATTTTACCCCCGTTGGATATATATTCTATCCACACACATTTGGAACTCTCCTGGGGTACCCTCACACATATTATTCCCTCATTTAGTGGATATTTTCACAAAAAAATGAAATTTTTAAAAATTCAAAAAATTGCCTGAAAACGTCGAAATATCAAGGACTCATTGGGCGAATCGCTCTGGAACTGAAATCGGAACGCTCACTGACATTTGCCCTATCTGAAAGTCTGATAAACGCCGGAAAAATGACAGTCCAAAAAAAATAAATTTTTCAACTTTTTTCAATTTTACCCCCATGGGATATATATTCTACCCACACACATTTGGAACTCTCCTGGGGTACCCTCACACATATTATTCCCTCATTTAGTGGATATTTTCACAAAAAAGTGAAATTTTCAAAAATCCAGAAAATTGGCTGAAAACGACTAAATATCAAGGACTCATCCGGCGAATCGCTCTGGAACTAAAATAGGAATGCTCACTGACATTTGCCCTCTCTGAAAGTCTGATAAACGCCGGAAAAATGACTAAGTCCAAAAAAAATTTTTTTTCAACTTTTTTCAATTTTACCCCCGTGGGATATATATTCTACCCACACACATTTGGAACTCTCCTGGGGTACCCTCACACATATTATTCCCTCATTTAGTGGATATTATCACAAAAAAGTGAAATTTTCAAAAATCCAGAAAATTGGCTGAAAACTACTAAATATCAAGGACTCATTGGGCGAATCACTCTGGAACTGAAATTGAAACGCTCACTGACATTTCCCCTATCTGAAAGTCTGATAAACGCCGGAAAAATGACAGTCCAAAAAAAATAAATTTTTCAACTTTTTTCAATTTTACCCCCATGGGATATATATTCTACCCACACACATTTGGAACTCTCCTGTGGTACCCTCACACATATTATTCCCTCATTTAGTGGATATTTTCACAAAAAAGCGAAATTTTCAAAAATCCAGAAAATTGGCTGAAAACAAGTAAATATCAAGGACTCATTGGGCGAATCGCTCTGGAACTGAATTCGAAACACTCACTGACATTACCCCTATCTGAAAGTCTGATAAACATCGGAAAAATGACAGTCCAAAAAAAAAAAATTTTCAACTTTTTCCAATTTTACCCCCGTGGGATATATATTCTACCCACACACATTTGTAACTCTCCTGGGGTACCCTCACACATGTTATTCCCTCATTTTGTGGATATTTTCACAAAAAAAGTGAAATTTTCAAAAATCCAGAAAATTGGCTGAAAATGACTAAATATCAAGGACCCATTGGGCGAATCGCTCTGGAACTGAAATCGGAATGCTCACTGACAGTTGCCCTATCTGAAAGTCTGATAAACGCCGGAAAAATGACTAAGTCCAAAAAAAAAATTTTTCAACTTTTTTCAATTTAACCCCCGTGGGATATATATTCTACCCACACACATTTGGAACTCTCCTGGGGTACCCTCACACATATTATTCCCTCATTTAGTGGATATTTTCACAAAAAAGTGAAATTTTCACAAATCGAAAATATTGGCTGAAAACGACTAAATATCAAGGACTCATTGGGCGAATCGCTCTGGAACTGAAATCGGAACGCTCACTGACATTTGCCCTATCTGAAAGTCTGATAAACGCCGGAAAAATGACAGTCCAAAAAAATAAAATTTTTAAACTTTTTTCAATTTTACCTCTGTGGGATATATATTCTACCCACACACATTTGGAACTCTCCTGGGGTACCCTCACACATATTACTCCCTCATTTAGTGGATATTTTCACAAAAAAGTGAAATTTTCACAAATCGAAAATATTGGCTGAAAACGACTAAATATCAAGGACTCATTGGGCGAATCGCTCTGGAACTGAAATCAGAACACTCCCTGACATTTCCCCTATCTGAAAGTCTGATAAAATGACAAAGTCTTAAAAAAAAAAATTTTCAACTTTTTTCAA
This sequence comes from Phyllobates terribilis, assembly GCF_046119375.1. Lineage (NCBI taxonomy): Eukaryota > Metazoa > Chordata > Amphibia > Anura > Dendrobatidae > Phyllobates > Phyllobates terribilis. The sequence continues at coordinate 8,774,800 of NW_027362781.1, read as the reverse complement.
TTTTACCCCCGTGGGATATATATTCTACCTACACACATTTGGAACTCTCCTGGGGTACCCTCACACATGTTATTCCCTCATTTTGTGGATATTTTCACAAAAAAAGTGAAATTTTCAAAAATCCAGAAAATTGGCTGAAAATGACTAAATATCAAGGACTCATTGGGCGAATCACTCTGGAACTGAAATTGGAATGCTCACTGACATTTGCCCTATCTGAAAGTCTGATAAACGCCGGAAAAATGACAGTCCAAAAAAAATAAATTTTTCAACTTTTTACAATTTTACCCCCATGGGATATATATTCTACCCACACACATTTGGAACTCTCCTGGGGTACCCTCACACATATTATTCCCTCATTTAGTGGATATTTTCACAAAAAAGCGAAATTTTCAAAAATCCAGAAAATTGGCTGAAAACAAGTAAATATCAAGGACTCATTGGGCGAATCGCTCTGGAACTGAATTCGAAACACTCACTGACATTACCCCTATCTGAAAGTCTGATAAACACCGGAAAAATGACTAAGTCCAAAAAAAAAAAATTTTCAACTTTTTTCAATTTTACCCCCGTGGGATATATATTCTACCCACACACATTTGGAACTCTCCTGGGGTACCCTCACACATATTATTCCCTCATTTAGTGGATATTTTCACAAAAAAGTGAAATTTTCAAAAATCCAGAAAATTGGCTGAAAACGACTAAATATCAAGGACCCATTGGGCGAATCGCTCTGGAACTGAAATCGGAATGCTCACTGACAGTTACCCTATCTGAAAGTCTGATAAACGCCGGAAAAATGACTAAGTCCAAAAAAAAAATTTTTCAACTTTTTTCAATTTAACCCCCGTGGGATATATATTCTACCCACACACATTTGGAACTCTCCTGGGGTACCCTCACACATATTATTCCCTCATTTAGTGGATATTTTCACAAAAAAGTTAAATTTTCAAAAATCCTAAATATTGGCTGAAAACGATTAAATATCAAGGACTCATTGGGTGAATCGCTCTGGAACTGAAATCGGAACGCTCACTGACATTTGCCCTATCTGAAAGTCTGATAAACGTCGGAAAAATGACTAAGTCCAAAAAAAAAATTTTTTCAACTTTTTTCAATTTTTCCCCCGTTGGATATATATTCTACCCACACACATTTGGAACTCTCCTGGGGTACCATCACACATATTATTCCCTCATTTAGTGGATATTTTCACAAAAATGTGAAATTTTCAAAAATCCAAAATATTGGCTGAAAACGATTAAACATCAAGGACTCATTGGGCGAATCGCTCTGGAACTGAAATCGGAGCGCTCACTGACATTTGACATATCTGAAAGTCTGATAAACGCAGGAAAAATGACTAAGTCAAAAAAAAAAAATGTTTTCAACTTTTTTCAATTTTACCCCCGTGGGATATATATTCTACATACACACATTTGGAACTCTCCTGGGGTTCCCTCACACATATTATTCCCTCATTTAGTGGATATTGTCACAAAAAAGTGAAATTTTCAAAAATCCAGAAAATTGGCTGAAAACGTCAAAATATCAAGGACTCATGCGGCAAATCGCTCTGGAACTGAAATCGGAACGCTCACTGACATTTCCCTTATCTAAAAGTCTGATAAAAGCCGGAAAAATGACTAAGTCCAAAATAAAAATGTTTTCAACTTTTTTCAATTTTACCCCCGTGGGATACATATTCTATCCACACACATTTGGAACTCTCCTGGGGTACCCTCACACATATGATTCCCTCATTTAGTGGATATTGTCACTAAAAAGTGAAATTTTCAAAAATCCAGAAAATTGGCTGAAAACAACTAAATATCAAGGACTCATTGGGCGAATCACTCTGGAACTGAAATCGGAATGCTCCCTGACATTTGCCCTATCTGAAAGTCTGATAAACGCCGGAAAAATGACTAAGTAAAAAAAAAAATTTTTCAACTTTTTTCAATTTTACCACCGTGGGATATATATTCTACCCACACACATTTGGAACTCTCCTGGGGTTCCCTCACACATATTATTCCCTCATTTAGTGGATATTTTCACAAAAAAGTGAAATTTTCAAAAATTCAGAAAATTGCCTGAAAACAACGAAATATCAAGGACTCATCCGGCAAATCGCTCTGGAACTGAAATCGGAACGCTCACTGACATTTCCCCTATCTGAAATTCTGATAAACGCCGGAAAAATGACTTAGTCCAAAAAATAATTTTTTTCAACTTTTTTCAATTTTACCCCCGTGGGATATATATTCTACCCAAACACATTTGGAATTCTCCTGGGGTCCCCTCACACATATTATTCCCTCATTTAGTGGATATTGTCACAAAAAAGTGAAATTTTCAAAAATCCAGAAAATTCGCTGAAAACGACTAAATATCAAGGACTCATTGGGCGAATCGCTCTGGAAATGAAATCGGAACGCTCACTGACATTTTCCCTATCTGAAAGTCTGATAAACGCCGGAAAAATGACTAAGTCAAAAAAAAAAAATGTTTTCAACTTTTTTCAATTTTACCCCCGTGGGATATATATTCTACCCACACACATTTGGTATTCTCCTGGGGTACCCTCACACATATTATTCTCTCATTTAGTGGATATTGTCACAAAAAAGTGAAATTTTCAAAAATCCTGAAAATTGGCTGAAAATGACTAAATATCAAGGACTCATTGGGCTAATCGCTCTGGAACTGAAATTGGTACGCTCACTGACATTTGACCCATCTGAAATTCTGATTAACGCCGGAAATATGACAAAGTCCAAAAAAAAAAATGTTTTCAACTTTTTTCAATTTTACCACCGTGGGATATATATTCCACCCACACACATTTGGAACTCTCCTGGGGTTCCCTCACACATATTATTCCCTCATTTAGCGGTTATTGTCACAAAAAAGTGAAATTTTCAAAAATCCAGAAAATTGGCTGAAAACGACTAAATATCAAGGACTCATTCGGCGAATCGCTCTGGAACTGTAATCGGAACTCTCAATGACATTTCCCCTATCTGAAAGTCTGATAAACGCCGGAAAAATGACTAAGTCCAAAAAAGAAATTTTTTTCAACTATTTTCAATTTTACCCACATGGGATATATATTCTACCCACACACATTTGGAACTCTCCTGGGGTACCCTCACACATATTATTCCCTCATTTAGTGGATATTTTCACAAAAATGTGAAATTTTCAAAAATCCAACATATTGGCTGAAAACGAATAAACATCAAGGACTCATTGGGCGAATCGCTCTGGAACTGAAATCGGAGCGCTCACTGACATATGACCTATTTGAAAGTCTGATAAACGCCGGAAAAATGACTAAGTCAAAAAAAAAAATGTTTTCAACTTTTTTCAATTTTACCCCCGTGGGATATATATTCTACATACACACATTTGGTACTCTCCTGGGGTACCCTCACACATATTGTCCCCTCATTTAGTGGATATTTTCACAAAAAAGTAAAACTTTCAAAAATCCAAAATATTGGCTGAAAACGACTAAATATCAAGGACTCATTGGGCGAATCGCTCTGGAACTGAAATCGGAACGCTCACTGACATTTGACCTATCAGAAAGTCTGATAAACGCCGGAAAAATGACAGTCCAAAAAAAATATTTTTTCAACTTTTTTCAATTTTACCACCGTGGGATATATATTCTACCCACACACATTTGGAACTCTTCTGGGGTACCCTCACACATATTATTCCCTCATTTAGTGGATATTGTCACAAAAAAGTGAAAATTTCAAAAATCCAGAAAATTGGCTGAAAATGACTAAATATCAAGGACTAATTGGGCGAATCACTCTGGAACTGAAATCGGAACGCTCACAGACATTTCCCCTATATGAAAGCTTGATAAACGCCGGAAAAATGACTAAGTCCAAAAATATTTTTTTTTCAACTTTTTTAAATTTTACCCCCGTGAGATATATATTCTACCCACACACATTTGGAACTCTCCTGGGGTACCCTCACACATATTATTCCCTCATTTAGTGGATATTTTCACAAAAAATTGAAATTTTCGAAAATTGGCTGAAAACGACTAAATATCAAGGACTCATTGAGCCAATCGCTCTGGAACTGAAATTGGAACGCTCACTGACATTTGACCTATCTGAAAGTCTGATAAACGCCGGAAAAATGACTAAGTCCAAAAAAAAAAATTTTTCAACTTTTTTCAATTTTACCACCGTGGGATATATATTCTACCCACACACATTTGGAACTTTCCTGGGGTACCCTCACACATATTATTCCCTCATTTAGTGGATATTGTCACAAAAAAGTGAAATTTTCAAAAATCCAGAAAATTGGCTGAAAACGACTATATCAAGGACTCATTGGGCTAATCGCTCTGGAACTGAAATTTGTACGCTCACTGACATTTGACCTCTCTGAAAGTCTGATTAACGCCGGAAAAATGACTAAGTCCAAAAAAAAAAATGTTTTCAACTTTTTTCAATTTTACCACCGTGGGATATATATTCCACCCACACACATTTGGAACTCTCCTGGGGTACCCTCACACATATTATTCCCTCATTTAGCGGATATTGTCACAAAAAAGTTAAATTTTCAAAGATCCAGAAAATTGGCTGAAAACGACTAAATATCAAGGACTCATTGGGCGAATCGCTCTGGAACTGTAATCGGAATGCTCAATGACATTTCCCCTATGTGAAAGTCTGATAAACGCCGGAAAAATGACTAAGTCCAAAAAAGAAATTTTTTTCAACTATTTTCAATTTTACCCCGGTGGGATATATATTCTACCCACACACATTTGGAACTCTCCTGGGGTACCCTCACACATATTATTCCCTCATTTAGTGGATATTTTCACAAAAATGTGAAATTTTCAAAAATCCAAAATATTGGCTGAAAACGACTAAACATCAAGGACTCATTGGGCGAGTCGCTCTGGAACTGAAATCGGAGCGCTCACTGACATTTGACCTATCTGAAAGTCTGATAAACGCCGGAAAAATGACTAAGTCAAAAAAAAAAATGTTTTCAACTTTTTTCAATTTTACCCCCGTGGGATATATATTCTACATACACACATTTGGTACTCTCCTGGAGTACCCTCACACATATTATTCCCTCATTTAGTGGATATTGTCACAAAAAAGTGAAATTTTCAAAAATCCAGAAAATTGGCTGAAAATGACTAAATATTAAGGACTCATTGGGCGAATCGCTCTGGAACTGAAATCGGAATGCTCACTGACATTTGGCCTATCTGAAAGTCTGATAAACGCCAGAAAAATGACTAAGTAAAAAAAAAATTTTTTCAACTTTTTTCAATTTTACCACCGTGGGATATATATTCTACCCACACACATTTGGAACTCTCCTGGGGTTCCCTCACACATATTATTCCCTCATTTAGTGGATATTTTCACAAAAATGTGAAATTTTCAAAAATTCAGAAAATTGCCTGAAAACGACGAAATATCAAGGACTCATCGGTTAAATCGCTCTGGAACTGAAATCGGAATGCTCACTGACATTTCCCCTATCTGAAAGTTTCATAAACGCCGGAAAAATGACTAAGACCAAAAAAAAATTTTTTTCAACTTTTTTCAATTTTACCCCCGTGGGATATATATACTACCCACACACATTTGGAACTCTCCTGGGGTACCCTCACACATATTATTCCCTCATTTAGTGGATATTTTCACAAAAAAGTGAAATTTTCAAAAATCCAGAAAATTGGCTGAAAACGACTAAATATCAAGGACTCATTGGGCGAATCGCTCTGGAACTGAAATCGGAACGCTCACTGACATTTCCCCTATCTGAAAGTTTGATAAACGCCGGAAAAATGACTAAGACCAAAAAAAAAATTTTTAAACTTTTTTCAGTTTTACCCCCGTGGGATATATATTCTACCCACACACATTTGGAACTCTCCTGGGGTACCCTCACACATATTATTCCCTCATTTAGTGGGTATTTTCAGAAAAAAGTGAAATATTCAAAAATCCAAAATATTGGCTGAAAACGACTAAATATCAAAGACTCATTCGGCAAATCGCTGTGGAACTGAAATCGAAACGCTCACTGACATTTCCCCTATCTGAAAGTCTGATAAACGCCGGAAAAATGACTAAGTCCAAAAAAAAATTGTTTTCAACTTTTTTCAATTTTACCCCGTGGGATATATATTCTACCCAAACACATTTGGAATTCTCCTGGGGTACCCTCACACATATTGTTCCCTCATTTAGTGGATATTTTCACAAAAAAGTGAAACTTTCAAAAATCCAAAATATTGGCTGAAAACGACTAAATATCAAGGACTCATTGGGCGAATCGCTCTGGAACTGAAATCGGAATGCTCACTGACATTTGACCTACAGTCATATGAAAAAGTTTGGGCACCCCTATTAATCTTAAGCTTAATGTTCTATAAAAATTGGTGTTTTTGCAACAGCTATTTCAGTTTGATATATGTAATAACTGTTGGATACAGTAATGTTTCTGCCTTGAAATGAGGTTCATTGTACTAACAGAAAATGTGCAATCTGCATTCAAACAAAATTTGACAGGTGCATAAGTATGGGCACCTCACCAGAAAAGTGACATTAATAGTTAGTAGATCCTCCTTTTGCAAAAATAACAGCCTCTAGTCGCTTCCTGTAGCTTTTAATGAGTTCCTGGATCCTGGATGAAGGTATTTTTGACCATTCCTCTTTACAAAACAATTCCAGTTCAGTTAAGTTTGATGGTCGCCGAGCATAGACAGCCCTCTTCAAATGATCCCACAGATGTTCAATGATATTCAGGTCTGGGGACTGGGATGGCCATTCCAGAACATTGTAGTTGTTCCTCTGCATGAATGCCTGAGTAGATTTGGAGCGGTGTTTTGGATCATTGTCTTGCTGAAAGATCCATCCACTTTGTAACTTCAACTTTATCACTGATTCTTGAACACTATTGTCAAGAATCTGCTGATACTGAGTGGAATCCATGCGTCCCTCAACTTTAACAAGATTCCCAGTGCCAGCATTGACCACACAGCCCCAAAGCATGATGGAACCTCCACCAAATTTTACTGTGGGTAGCAAGTGTTTTTCTTGGAATGCTGTGTTTTTTTGCCACCATGCATAACGCCTTTTTGTATGACCAAATAACTCAATCTTGATTTCATCAGTCCACAGGACCTTCTTCCAAAAAGAAATTGGCTTCTCCAAATGTGCTTTTGCATACCTCAGCCAACTCTGTTTGTGGCGTGCTTGCAGAAACGGCTTCTTTCGCATCACTCTCCCATACAGCTTCTCCTTGTGCAAAGTGCCTTGTATAGTTGACCGATGCACAGTGACACCATCTGCAGCAAGTTGATGCTGCAGCTCTCTGGAGGTGGTCTGAGGATTGTCCTTGACTGATCTCACCATTCTTCTTCTCTGCCTTTCTGATGTTTTTCTTGGCCTGCCACTTCTGGCCTTAACAAGAACTGTCCCTGTGTTCTTCCATTTCCTTACTATGTTCCTCACAGTGGAAACTGACAGGTTAAATCTCTGAGACAGCTTTTTGTATGCTTCCCCTGAACAACTATGTTGAATAATCTTTGTTTTCAGATCATTTGACAGTTGTTTTGAGGAGCACATGATGCCACTCTTCAGAGGAGATTCAAACAGGAGAACAACTTGCAAGTGGCCACTTTAAGTAGCTTTTCTCATGATTGCATCCACCTGGCTATAAAGTTCAAAGCTCCATGAGGTTACAAAACCAAAAAAAGTGCTTTAGTAAGTCAGTAAAAAGTAGGTAGGAGTATTTAAAACAAGAAAATGATAAGTGTGCCCATACTTATGCACCTATAAAATTTTGTTTGAATGCAGATTGCACATTTTCTGTTAGTACAATAAACCTCATTTCAAGGCAGAAACATTACTGTGTCCAACAGTTATTACATATATCAAACTGAAATAGCTGTTGCAAAAACACCAATTTTTATAAAACATTAAGCTTAAGATTAATAGGGGTGCCCAAACTTTTTCATATGACTGTATCTGAAAGTCTGATAAACGCCGGAAAAATGACTAAGTCCAAAAAAAAAAATGTTTTCAACTTTTTTCAATTTTACGCGCGTGGGATATATATTCTACCCACACACATTTGGAACTCTCCTGGGGTACCCTCACACATATTGTTCCCTCATTTAGTGGATATTTTCACAAAAAAGTGAAACTTTCAAAAATCCAAAATATTGGCTGAAAACGACTAAATATCAAGGACTCATTGGGCGAATCACTCTGGAACTGAAATCGGAACGCTCACTGACATTTGACCTATCTGAAAGTCTGATAAACGCCGGAAAAATGACAGTCCAAAAAAAATATTTTTTCAACTTTTTTCAATTTTACCACCGTGGGATATATATTCTACCCACACACATTTGGAACTCTCCTGGGGTACCCTCACACATATTATTCCCTCATTTAGTGGATATTGTCACAAAAAAGTGAAAATTTCAAAAATCCAGAAAATTGGCTGAAAACGACTAAATATCAAGGACTAATTGGGCGAATCGCTCTGGAACTGAAATCGGAACGCTCACAGACATTTCCCCTATCTGAAAGTTTGATAAACGCCGGAAAAATGACTAAGTCCAAAAATAAATTTTTTTCAACTTTTTTAAAATTTACCCCCGTGAGATATATATTCTACCCACACACATTTGGAACTCTCCTGGGGTACCCTCACACATATTATTCCCTCATTTAGTGGATATTTTCACAAAAAATTGAAATTTTCGAAAATTCTCTGAAAACGACTAAATATCAAGGACTCAGTGAGCCAATCACTCTGGAACTGAAATTGGAACGCTCACTGACATTTCCCCTATCTGAAAGTTTGATAAACGCCGGAAAAATGACTAAGTCCAAAAAAGAAATTTTTTTCAACTATTTTCAATTTTACCCCCGTGGGATATATATTCTACCCACACACATTTGGAACTCTCCTGGGGTACCCTCACACATATTATTCCCTCATTTAGTGGATATTTTCACAAAAATGTGAAATTTTCAAAAATCCAAAATATTGGCTGAAAACGACTAAACATCAAGGACTCATTGGGCGAGTCGCTCTGGAACTGAAATCGGAGCGCTCACTGACATTTGACCTATCTGAAAGTCTGATAAACGCCGGAAAAATGACTAAGTCAAAAAAAAAAATGTTTTCAACTTTTTTCAATTTTACCCCCGTGGGATATATATTCTACATACACACATTTGGTACTCTCCTGGAGTACCCTCACACATATTATTCCCTCATTTAGTGGATATTGTCACAAAAAAGTGAAATTTTCAAAAATCCAGAAAATTGGCTGAAAATGACTAAATATCAAGGACTCATTGGGCGAATCGCTCTGGAACTGAAATCGGAATGCTCACTGACATTTGGCCTATCTGAAAGTCTGATAAACGCCAGAAAAATGACTAAGTAAAAAAAAAATTTTTTCAACTTTTTTCAATTTTACCCCCGTGGGATATATATTCTACCCACACACATTTGGAACTCTCCTGGGGTTCCCTCACACATATTATTCCCTCATTTAGTGGATATTTTCACAAAAATGTGAAATTTTCAAAAATTCAGAAAATTGCCTGAAAACGATGAAATATCAAGGACTCATCCGTTAAATCGCTCTGGAACTGAAATCGGAATGCTCACTGACATTTCCCCTATCTGAAAGTTTCATAAACGCCGGAAAAATGACTAAGACCAAAAAAAAATTTTTTTCAACTTTTTTCAATTTTACCCCCGTGGGATATATATACTACCCACACACATTTGGAACTCTCCTGGGGTACCCTCACACATATTATTCCCTCATTTAGTGGATATTTTCACAAAAAAAGTGAAATTTTCAAAAATCCAGAAAATTGGCTGAAAACGACTAAATATCAAGGACTCATTGGGCGAATCGCTCTGGAACTGAAATCGGAACGCTCACTGACATTTCCCCTATCTGAAAGTTTGATAAACGCCGGAAAAATGACTAAGACCAAAAAAAAAATTTTTAAACTTTTTTCAGTTTTACCCCCGTGGGATATATATTCTACCCACACACATTTGGAACTCTCCTGGGGTACCCTCACACATATTATTCCCTCATTTAGTGGGTATTTTCAGAAAAAAGTGAAATATTCAAAAATCCAAAATATTGGCTGAAAACGACTAAATATCAAGGACTCATTCGTCAAATCGCTGTGGAACTGAAATCGAAACGCTCACTGACATTTCCCCTATCTGAAAGTCTGATAAACGCCGGAAAAATGACTAAGTCCAAAAAAAAATTGTTTTCAACTTTTTTCAATTTTACCCCGTGGGATATATATTCTACCCAAACACATTTGGAATTCTCCTGGGGTACCCTCACACATATTATTCCCTCATTTAGTGGATATTTTCACAAAAAAGTGAAATTTTCAAAAATCCAGAAAATTGGCTGAAAACGACTAAATATCAAGGACTCATTGGGCTAAACGCTCTGAAACTGAAATTGGAACGCTCACTGACATTTCCGCTATCTGAAAGTCTGATAAACGCCGGAAAAATGACTAAGTCCAAAAAAAAAATGTTTTCAACTTTTTTCAATTTTACGCGCGTGGGATATATATTCTACCCACACACATTTGGAACTCTCCTTGGGTACCCTCACACATATTGTTCCCTCATTTAGTGGATATTTTCACAAAAAAGTGAAACTTTCAAAAATCCAAAATATTGGCTGAAAACGACTAAATATCAAGGACTCATTGGGCGAATCGCTCTGGAACTGAAATCGGAATGCTCACTGACATTTGACCTATCTGAAAGTCTGATAAACGCCGGAAAAATGACTAAGTCCAAAAAAAAAAATGTTTTCAACTTTTTTCAATTTTACGCGCGTGGGATATATATTCTACCCACACACATTTGGAACTCTCCTGGGGTACCCTCACACATATTGTTCCCTCATTTAGTGGATATTTTCACAAAAAAGTGAAACTTTCAAAAATCCAAAATATTGTCTGAAAACGACTAAATATCAAGGACTCATTGGGCGAATCACTCTGGAACTGAAATCGGAACGCTCACTGACATTTGACCTATCTGAAAGTCTGATAAACGCCGGAAAAATGACAGTCCAAAAAAAATATTTTTTCAACTTTTTTCAATTTTACCACCGTGGGATATATATTCTACCCACACACATTTGGAACTCTCCTGGGGTACCCTCACACATATTATTCCCTCATTTAGTGGATATTGTCACAAAAAAGTGAAAATTTCAAAAATCCAGAAAATTGGCTGAAAACGACTAAATATCAAGGACTAATTGGGCGAATCGCTCTGGAACTGAAATCGGAACGCTCACAGACATTTCCCCTATCTGAAAGTTTGATAAACGCCGGAAAAATGACTAAGTCCAAAAATAAATTTTTTTCAACTTTTTTAAAATTTACCCCCGTGAGATATATATTCTACCCACACACATTTGGAACTCTCCTGGGGTACCCTCACACATATTATTCCCTCATTTAGTGGATATTTTCACAAAAAATTGAAATTTTCGAAAATTCTCTGAAAACGACTAAATATCAAGGACTCATTGAGCCAATCACTCTGGAACTGAAATTGGAACGCTCACTGACATTTCCCCTATCTGAAAGTTTGATAAACGCCGGAAAAATGACTAAGTCCAAAAAAGAAATTTTTTTCAACTATTTTCAATTTTACCCCCGTGGGATATATATTCTACCCACACACATTTGGAACTCTCCTGGGGTACCCTCACACATATTATTCCCTCATTTAGTGGATATTTTCACAAAAATGTGAAATTTTCAAAAATCCAAAATATTGGCTGAAAACGACTAAACATCAAGGACTCATTGGGCGAGTCGCTCTGGAACTGAAATCGGAGCGCTCACTGACATTTGACCTATCTGAAAGTCTGATAAACGCCGGAAAAATGACTAAGTCAAAAAAAAAAATGTTTTCAACTTTTTTCAATTTTACCCCCGTGGGATATATATTCTACATACACACATTTGGTACTTTCCTGGAGTACCCTCACACATATTATTCCCTCATTTAGTGGATATTGTCACAAAAAAGTGAAATTTTCAAAAATCCAGAAAATTGGCTGAAAATGACAAAATATCAAGGACTCATTGGGCGAATCGCTCTGGAACTGAAATCGGAATGCTCACTGACATTTGGCCTATCTGAAAGTCTGATAAACGCCAGAAAAATGACTAAGTAAAAAAAAAAATTTTTCAACTTTTTTCAATTTTACCACCGTGGGATATATATTCTACCCACACACATTTGGAACTCTCCTGGGGTTCCCTCACACATATTATTCCTTCATTTAGAGGATATTTTCACAAAAATATGAAATTTTCAAAAATTCAGAAAATTGCCTGAAAACGACGAAATATCAAGGACTCATCCGTTAAATCGCTCTGGAACTGAAATCGGAATGCTCACTGACATTTCCCCTATCTGAAAGTTTCATAAACGCCGGAAAAATGACTAAGACCAAAAAAAAATTTTTTTCAACTTTTTTCAATTTTACCCCCGTGGGATATATATACTACCCACACACATTTGGAACTCTCCTGGGGTACCCTCACACATATTATTCCCTCATTTAGTGGATATTTTCACAAAAAAGTGAAATTTTCAAAAATCCAGAAAATTGGCTGAAAACGACTAAATATCAAGGACTCATTGGGCGAATCGCTCTGGAACTGAAATCGGAACGCTCACTGACATTTCCCCTATCTGAAAGTTTGATAAACGCCGGAAAAATGACTAAGACCAAAAAAAAAATTTTTAAACTTTTTTCAGTTTTACCCCCGTGGGATATATATTCTACCCACACACATTTGGAAGTCTCCTGGGGTACCCTCACACATATTATTCCCTCATTTAGTGGGTATTTTCAGAAAAAAGTGAAATATTCAAAAATCCAAAATATTGGCTGAAAACGACTAAATATCAAGGACTCATTCGTCAAATCGCTGTGGAACTGAAATCGAAACGCTCACTGACATTTCCCCTATCTGAAAGTCTGATAAACGCCGGAAAAATGACTAAGTCCAAAAAAAAATTGTTTTCAACTTTTTTCAATTTTACCCCGTGGGATATATATTCTACCCAAACACATTTGGAACTCTCCTGGGGTACCCTCACACATATTATTCCCTCATTTAGTGGATATTTTCACAAAAAAGTGAAACTTTCAAAAATCCAAAATATTGGCTGAAAACGACTAAATATCAAGGACTCATTGGGCGAATCGCTCTGGAACTGAAATCGGAATGCTCACTGACATTTGACCTATCTGAAAGTCTGATAAACGCCGGAAAAATGACTAAGTCCAAAAAAAAAAATGTTTTCAACTTTTTTCAATTTTACGCGCTTGGGATATATATTCTACCCACACACATTTGGAACTCTCCTGGGGTACCCTCACACATATTGTTCCCTCATTTAGTGGATATTTTCACAAAAAAGTGAAACTTTCAAAAATCCAAAATATTGGCTGAAAACGACTAAATATCAAGGACTCATTGGGCGAATCACTCTGGAACTGAAATCGGAACGCTCACTGACATTTGACCTATCTGAAAGTCTGATAAACGCCGGAAAAATGACAGTCCAAAAAAAATATTTTTTCAACTTTTTTCAATTTTACCACCGTGGGATATATATTCTACCCACACACATTTGGAACTCTCCTGGGGTACCCTCACACATATTATTCCCTCAGTTAGTGGATATTGTCACAAAAAAGTGAAAATTTCAAAAATCCAGAAAATTGGCTGAAAACGACTAAATATCAAGGACTAATTGGGCGAATCGCTCTGGAACTGAAATCGGAACGCTCACAGACATTTCCCCTATCTGAAAGTTTGATAAACGCCGGAAAAATGACTAAGTCCAAAAATAAATTTTTTTCAACTTTTTTAAAATTTACCCCCGTGAGATATATATTCTACCCACACACATTTGGAACTCTCCTGGGGTACCCTCACACATATTATTCCCTCATTTAGTGGATATTTTCACAAAAAATTGAAATTTTCGAAAATTTTCTGAAAACGACTAAATATCAAGGACTCATTGAGCCAATCACTCTGGAACTGAAATTGGAACGCTCACTGACATTTCCCCTATCTGAAAGTTTGATAAACGCCGGAGAAATGACTAAGACCAAAAAAAAATTTTTTTCAACTTTTTTCAATTTTACCCCCGTGGGATATATATTCTACCCACACACATTTGGAACTCTCCTGGGGTACCCTCACACATATTATTCCCTCATTTAGTGGATATTTTCACAAAAAAGTGAAATTTTCAAAAATCCAGAAAATTGGCTGAAAACGACTAAATATCAAGGACTCATTGGGCTAATCGCTCTGGAACTGAAATTGGAATGCTCACTGACATTTGACCTATCTGAAAGTCTGATAAACGCCGGAAAAATGACTAAGTCCAAAAAAAAAAAATGTTTTCAACTTTTTTCAATTTTACCACCGTGGGATATATATTCTACCCACACACATTTGGAACTCTCCTGGGGATCCCTCACACATATCATTCCCTCATTTAGTGGATATTTTCACAAAAAAGTACAATTTTACAAAATCCAGAAAATTGGCTGAAAACGACTAAATATCAAGGACTCATTGGGCGAATCACTCTGGAACTGAAATAGGAGCGCTCAATGACATTTGACCTATCTGAAAGTCTGATAAACGCCGGAAAACTGACTAAGTAAAAAAAAAAAAATGTTTTCAACTTTTTTCAATTTTACCCCCGTGGGATATATATTCTACCCACACACATTTTGCACTCTTCTGGGGTACCCTCACACATATTATTCCCTCATTTAGTGGATATTGTCACAAAAAAGTGAAATTTTCAAAAATCCAGAAAATTGGATGAAAACGACTAAATATCAAGGACTCATTTGGCGAATCGCTCTGGAACTGAAATCGGAACACTCACTGACTTTTCCCCTATCTGAAAGTTTGATAAACGCCGGAAAAATGAATAAGTCCCAAAAAAAAATTTTTTCACCTTTTTTCAATTTTACCCCCGTGGGATATATATTCTACCCACACACATTTGGAACTCTCTTGGGGTACCCTAACATATTATTCCCTCATTTAGTGGATATTTTCACAAAAATGTGAAATTTTCAAAAATCCAAAATATTGGCTGAAAATGACTAAATATCAAGGACTCATTGGACGAATCGCTTTGGAAGTGAAATCGGTACACTCACTGACATTTGACCTATCTGAAAGTCTGATAAACGCCGAAAAAATGACCAAGTCCAAAAAAAAAATGTTTTCACCTTTTTTCAATTTTACCCCCGTGGGATATATATTCTACCCACACACATTTGGAACTCTCCTGGGGTACCCTCACACATATTATTCCCTCATTTAGTGGATATTTTCACAAAAATGTGAAATTTTCAAAAATCCAAAATATTGCCGGAAAACGACTAAATATTAAGGACACATTGGGCGAATCGCTCTGGAACTGAAATCGGAGCGCTCACTGACTTTTGACCTATCTGAAAGTCTGATAAACGCCGGAAAAATGACTAAGTAAAAAAAAAAAAATGTTTTCAACTTTTTTCAATTTTACCCCCGTGGGATATATATTCTACCCACACACATTTGAAATTCTCCTGGGGTAACCTCACACACATTATTCCCTCATTTAGTGGATATTTTCGCAAAACAGTGAAATTTTCACAAATCCAGAAAATTGGCTGAAAATGACTAAATATCAAGGACTCATTGGACGAATCGCTCTGGAAGTGAAATCGGAACACTCACTGACATTTTCCCTATCTGAAAGTCTGATAAACGCCGGAAAAATGACAGTCCAAAAAAAAAAAATTTTTCAACTTTTATCAATTTTACCCCCGTGGGATATATATTCTACCCACACACATTTGGAACTCTCCTGGAGTACCCTCACACATATTATTCCCTCATTTAGTGGATATTTTCACAAAAAAGTGAAATTTTTAAAAATCCAGAGAATTGGCTGAAAACGACTAAATATCAAGGACTCATTGGGTTAATCGCTCTGGAACTGAAATCGGAATGCTCACTGACATTTGCCCTATTTGAAAGTCTGATAAACGCCGGAAAAATGACTAAGACCCAAAAAAATTTTTTTAAACTTTTTTCAGTTTTACCCCCGTGGGATATATATTCTACCCACACACATTTGGAACTCTCCTGGGGTACCCTCACACATATTATTCCCTCATTTAGTGGGTATTTTCAGAAAAAAGTGAAATATTCAAAAATCCAAAATATTGGCTGAAAACGACTAAATATCAAGGACTCACCCAGCAAATCGCTCTGGAACTGAAATCGGAACGCTCACTGACATTTCCCCTATCTGAAAGTCTGATAAACGCCGGAAAAGTGACTAAGTCCAAAAAAAAATTGTTTTCAACTTTTTTCAATTGTACCCCGTGGGATATATATTCTACCCAAACACATTTGGAATTCTCCTAGGGTACCCTCACACATATTATTCCCTCATTTAGTGGACATTTTCACAAAAAAGTGAAATTTTCAAAAATCCAGAAAATTGGCTGAAAACGACTAAATATCAAGAACTCATTGGGCTAATCGCTCTGGAACTGAAATTGGAACGCTCACTGACATTTCCGCTATCTGAAAGTCTGATAAACGCCGGAAAAATGACTAAGTCCAAAAAAAAAAATGTTTTCAACTTTTTTCAATTTTACGCGCGTGGGATATATATTCTACCCACACACATTTGGAACTCTCCTGGGGTACCCTCACACATATTATTCCCTCATTTAGTGGATATTTTCACAAAAAAGTGAAATTTTCAAAAATCTAAAATATTGGCTGAAAACAACTAAATATCAAGGACTCATTGGGCGAATCGCTCTGGAGCTGAAATCGGAATGCTCACTGACATTTGACCTGTCTGAAAGTCTGATAAACGCCGGAAAAATGACTAAGACCAAAAAAATTTTTTTTTCAATTTTACCACCGTGGGATATATATTCTACCCACACACATTTGGAACTCTCCTGGGGTACCCTCACACATATTATTCCCTCATTTAGTGGATATTTTCACAAAAAAGTGAAATTTTCAAATATCCAGAAAATTGGCTGAAAACGACTAAATATCATGGACTCATTGGGATAATCGCTCTGGAACTGAAATCGTAATGCTCACTGACATTTGCCCTATCTGAAAGTCTGATAAACGCCGGAAAAATGACTAAGTCCAAAAAAAAAAATGTTTTCAAATTTTTTCAATTTTACCCCCGTGGGATATATATTCTACCCACACACATTTGGAACTCTCCTGGGGTACCCTCACACATATTATTCCCTCATTTAGTGGATATTTTCACAAAAAAGTGAAATTTTTAAAAATCCAGAAAATTGGCTGAAAACGACTAAATATCAAGGACTCATTGGGCGAATCGCTCTGGAACTGAAATCGGAATGCTCACTGACATTTGACCTATCTGAAAGTCTGATAAACGCCGGAAAAATGACTAAGTCCAAAAAAATTTTTTTTTCAATTTTACCACGATGGGATATATATTCTACCCACACACATTTGGAACTCTCCTGGGGTACCCTCACACATATTATTCCCTCATTTAGTGGATATTTTCACAAAAAAGTGAAATTTTCAAAAATCCAGAAAATTGGCTGAAAATGACTAAATATCATGGACTCATTGGGCTAATCGCTCTGGAACTGAAATCGGAACGCTCACTGACATTTGCTCTATCTGAAAGTCTGATAAACGCCGGAAAAATGACTAAGTTCAAAAAAAAAATTTTTTCAACTTTTTTCTATTTTACCCCCGTGGGATATATATTCTACCCACACACATTTGGAACTCCCCTGGGGTACCCTCACACATATTATTCCCTCATTTAGTGGATATTGTCACAAAAAAGTGAAATTTTCAAAAATCCAGAAAATTGGCTGAAAACGACTAAATATCAAGGACTCATTGGGTTAATCGCTCTGGAACTGAAATCGGAATGCTCACTGACATTTGCCCTATCTGAAACTCTGATAAACGCCAGAAAAATTACTAAGTACAAAAAAAAGATTTTTTCAACTTTTTTCAATTTTACCCCCGTGGGATATATATTCTACCCACACACATTTGGAACTCTCCTGGGGCACCCTCACACATATTATTCCCTCATTTAGTGGATATTGTCACAAAAAAGTGAAATTTTCAAAAATCCAGAAAATTGGTTGAAAACGACTAAATATCAAGGACTCATTGGGCGAATCGCTCTGGAACGGAAATCGGAATGCTCACTGACATTTCCCCTATCTGAAAGTCTGATAAATGCCGGAAAAACGACTAAGACCAAAAAAATATTTTTTTTAACTTTTTTTAATTTTACGCGCGTGGGATATATATTCTACCCACACACATTTGGAACTCTCCTGGGGTACCCTTACAAATATTATTCCCTCATTTAGTGGATATTTTCATAAAAAAGTGAAATTTTAAAAAATCCAAAAAATTGTCTGAAAGCGACTAAATATCAAGGATTCATTGGGTTAATAGCTCTGGAACTGAAATCGGAATGCTCACTGACATTTGCCCTATCTGAAAGTCTGATAAACGCCGGAAAAATGACTAAGTCCAAGAAAAAAAATGTTTTAAACTTTTTTCAATTTTACGCGCGGGGGATATATATTCTACCCCCACACATTTGAAACTCTCCTGGGGTACCCTCATACATATTATTCCCTCATTTAGTGGATATTTTCACAACAAAGTGAAATTTTCAAAAATCTAAAATATTGGCTGAAAACAACTAAATTTCAAGGACTCATTGGGCGAATCGCTCTGGAGCTGAAATCGGAATGCTCACTGACATTTGACCTGTCTGAAAGTCTGATAAACGCCGGAAAAATGACTAAGACCAAAAAAATTTTTTTTTCAATTTTACCACCGTGGGATATATATTCTACCCACACACATTTGGAACTCTCCTGGGGTACCCTCACACATATTATTCCCTCATTTAGTGGATATTTTCACAAAAAAGTGAAATTTTCAAATATCCAGAAAATTGGCTGAAAACGACTAAATATCATGGACTCATTGGGATAATCGCTCTGGAACTGAAATCGGAATGCTCACTGACATTTGCCCTATCTGAAACTCTGATAAACGCCAGAAAAATGACTAAGTCCAAAAAAAACATTTTTTCAACTTTTTTCAATTTTACCCCCGTGGGATATATATTCTACCCACACACATTTGGAACTCTCCTGGGGCACCCTCACACATATTATTCCCCCATTTAGTGGATATTTTCACAAAAAAGTGAAATTTTCAAAAATCCAGAAAATTGGCTGAAAACGACTAAATATCAATGTCTCATAGGGTTAATCGCTCTGGAACTGAAATCGTAATGCTCACTGACATTTGCCCTATCTGAAAGTCTGATAAATGCCGGAAAAATGACTAAGTCCAAAAAAATTTTTTTTTCAATTTTACCACCGTGGGATATATATTCTACCCACACACATTTGGAACTCTCCTGGGGTACCCTCACACATATTATTCCCTCATTTAGTGGATATTTTCACAAAAAAGTGAAATTTTCAAAAATCCAGAAAATTGGCTGAAAACGACTAAATATCATGGACTCATTGGGCTAATCACTCTGGAACTGAAATCGGAATGCTCACTGACATTTGCCCTATCTGAAACTCTGATAAACGCCGGAAAAATGACTAAGTCCAAAAAAAAATTTTTTTAAACTTATTTCACTTTTACCCCCGTGGGATATATATTCTACCCACACACATTTGGAACTCTCCTGGGGTACCCTCACACATATTATTGCCTCATTTAGTGGATATTTTCACAAAAAAGTGAAATTTTCAAAAATCCAGAAAATTGGCTTAAAACGACTAAATATCAAGGTCTCATTGGGTTAATCGCTCTGGAACTGAAATCGGAATGCTCACTGACATTTGCCCTATCTGAAAGTCTGATAAACGCCGGAAAAATGACTAAGTCCAAAAAAAAAAATGTTTTCAACTTTTTTCAATTTTACCCCCGTGGGATATATATTCTACCCACACACATTTGGAACTTTCCTGGGGTACCCTCACACATATTATTCCCTCATTTAGTGGATATTTTCACAAAAAAGTGAAATTTTTAAAAATCCAGAAAATTGGCTGAAAACGACTAAATATCAAGGACTCATTGGGCGAATCGCTCTGGAACTGAAATCGGAATGCTCACTGACATTTGACCTATCTGAAAGTCTGATAAACGCCGGAAAAATGACTAAGTCCAAAAAAATTTTTTTTTCAATTTTACCACGATGGGATATATATTCTACCCACACACATTTGGAACTCTCCTGGGGTACCCTCACACATATTATTCCCTCATTTAGTGGATATTTTCACAAAAAAGTGAAATTTTCAAAAATCCAGAAAATTGGCTGAAAATGACTAAATATCATGGACTCATTGGGCTAATCGCTCTGGAACTGAAATCGGAACGCTCACTGACATTTGCCCTATCTGAAAGTCTGATAAACGCCGGAAAAATGACTAAGTTCAAAAAAAAAATTTTTTCAACTTTTTTCTATTTTACCCCCGTGGGATATATATTCTACCCACACACATTTGGAACTCCCCTGGGGTACCCTCACACATATTATTCCCTCATTTAGTGGATATTGTCACAAAAAAGTGAAATTTTCAAAAATCCAGAAAATTGGCTGAAAACGACTAAATATCAAGGACTCATTGGGTTAATCGCTCTGGAACTGAAATCGGAATGCTCACTGACATTTGCCCTATCTGAAACTCTGATAAACGCCAGAAAAATTACTAAGTACAAAAAAAAGATTTTTTCAACTTTTTTCAATTTTACCCCCGTGGGATATATATTCTACCCACACACATTTGGAACTCTCCTGGGGCACCCTCACACATATTATTCCCTCATTTAGTGGATATTGTCACAAAAAAGTGAAATTTTCAAAAATCCAGAAAATTGGTTGAAAACGACTAAATATCAAGGACTCATTGGGCGAATCGCTCTGGAACGGAAATCGGAATGCTCACTGACATTTCCCCTATCTGAAAGTCTGATAAATGCCGGAAAAACGACTAAGACCAAAAAAATATTTTTTTTAACTTTTTTTAATTTTACGCGCGTGGGATATATATTCTACCCACACACATTTGGAACTCTCCTGGGGTACCCTTACAAATATTATTCCCTCATTTAGTGGATATTTTCATAAAAAAGTGAAATTTTAAAAAATCCAAAAAATTGTCTGAAAGCGACTAAATATCAAGGATTCATTGGGTTAATAGCTCTGGAACTGAAATCGGAATGCTCACTGACATTTGCCCTATCTGAAAGTCTGATAAACGCCGGAAAAATGACTAAGTCCAAGAAAAAAAATGTTTTAAACTTTTTTCAATTTTACGCGCGGGGGATATATATTCTACCCCCACACATTTGAAACTCTCCTGGGGTACCCTCATACATATTATTCCCTCATTTAGTGGATATTTTCACAACAAAGTGAAATTTTCAAAAATCTAAAATATTGGCTGAAAACAACTAAATTTCAAGGACTCATTGGGCGAATCGCTCTGGAGCTGAAATCGGAATGCTCACTGACATTTGACCTGTCTGAAAGTCTGATAAACGCCGGAAAAATGACTAAGACCAAAAAAATTTTTTTTTCAATTTTACCACCGTGGGATATATATTCTACCCACACACATTTGGAACTCTCCTGGGGTACCCTCACACATATTATTCCCTCATTTAGTGGATATTTTCACAAAAAAGTGAAATTTTCAAATATCCAGAAAATTGGCTGAAAACGACTAAATATCATGGACTCATTGGGATAATCGCTCTGGAACTGAAATCGGAATGCTCACTGACATTTGCCCTATCTGAAACTCTGATAAACGCCAGAAAAATGACTAAGTCCAAAAAAAACATTTTTTCAACTTTTTTCAATTTTACCCCCGTGGGATATATATTCTACCCACACACATTTGGAACTCTCCTGGGGCACCCTCACACATATTATTCCCCCATTTAGTGGATATTTTCACAAAAAAGTGAAATTTTCAAAAATCCAGAAAATTGGCTGAAAACGACTAAATATCAAGGTCTCATAGGGTTAATCGCTCTGGAACTGAAATCGTAATTCTCACTGACATTTGCCCTATCTGAAAGTCTGATAAATGCCGGAAAAATGACTAAGTCCAAAAAAATTTTTTTTTCAATTTTACCACCGTGGGATATATATTCTACCCACTCACATTTGGAACTCTCCTGGGGTACCCTCACACATATTATTCCCTCATTTAGTGGATATTTTCACAAAAAAGTGAAATTTTCAAAAATTCAGAAAATTGGCTGAACACGACTAAATATCAAGGACTCATTGGGCAAATCGCTCTGAAACTGAAATTGGAGCGCTCACTGACATTTGCCCTATCTGAAAGTCTGATAAACGCAGAAAAAATGACTAAGTCTAAAAAAAAATTTTTTTCAACTTTTTTCAATTTTAACCCCGTGGGATATATATCCTAACCACACACATTTTGAACTCTCCTGGGGTACCCTCACACATATTATTCCCTCATTTAGCGGATATTTTCACAAAAAAGTGAAATTTTCAAACATCCAGAAAATTGGCTGAAAACGACTAAATATCAAGGAATCATTGGGTGAATCGCTCTGGAACTGAAAATGGAATGCTGACTGACATTTGCCCTATCTGAAAGTCTGATAAACGCCAGAAAAATGACTAAGTCCAAAAAAAAAAGTTTTTTCAACTTTTTCAATTTTACCCCCGTGGGATATATATTCTACCCACACACATTTGGAACTCTCCTGGGGTACCCTCACACATATTATTCCCTCATTTAGTGGCTATTTTCACAAAAAAGTGATCTTTTCAAAAATCCAAAATATTGGCTGAAAACGACTAAATATCAAGGAATCATTGGGCGAAACGCTCTGGAACTGAAATCGGAACGCTCCCTGACGTTTGCCGTATCTGAAAGTCTGATAAAATGACTAAGCCCAAAAAAAAAATGTTTTTCCCTTTTTTCAATTTTAACCCCGTGGGATATATATTCTACCCACACACATTTGGAACTCTCCTGGGGTACCCTCACACATATTATTCCCTCATTTAGTGGATATTTTCACAAAAAAGTGAAATTTTCAAAAATCCAGAAAATTGGCTTAAAACGACTAAATATCAAGGTCTCATTGGGTTAATCGCTCTGGAACTGAAATCGGAATGCTCACTGACATTTGCCCTATCTGAAAGTCTGATAAACGCCTGAAAAATGACTAAGTCCAAAAAAATTTTTTTTTACATTTTACCACCGTGGGATATATATTCTACCTACACACACTTGGAACTCTCCTGGGGTACCCTCACACATATTATTCCCTCATTTAGTGGATATTTTCACAAAAAAGTGAAATTTTCAAAAATCAAAATATTGTGTGAAAACGACTAAATATCAAGGACTCATTGGGCGAATCGCTCTGGAAGTGAAATCGGAATGCTCACTGACATTTGCCCTATCTGAAAGTCTGATAAATGCCAGAAAAATGAATAAGCCCAAAAAAAAAAATGTTTTCAATTTTTCAATTTTACCCCCGTGGGATATATATTCCACCCACACACATTTGGAACTCTCCTGGGGTACCCTCACACATATTATTCCCTCATTTAGTGGATATTTTCACAAAAAAGTGAAATTTTCAAAAATCCAGAAAATTGGCTTAAAACGACTAAATATCAAGGTCTCATTGGGTTAATCGCTCTGGAACTGAAATCGGAATGCTCACTGACATTTGCCCTATCTGAAAGTCTGATAAACGCCGGAAAAATGACTAAGTTCAAAAAAATTTTTTTTTACATTTTACCACCGTGGGATATATATTCTACCCACACACATTTAGAACTCTCCTGGGGTACACTCACACATATTATTCCCTCATTTAGTGGATATTTTCACAAAAAAGTGAAATTTTCAAAAATCAAAATATTGTCTGAAAACGACTAAATATCAAGGACTCATTGGGCGAATCGCTCTGGAAGTGAAATCGGAATGCTCACTGACATTTGCCCTATCTGAAAGTCTGATAAACGCCAGAAAAATGAATAAGCCCAAAAAAAAAAAATGTTTTCAATTTTTCAATTTTACCCCCGTGGGATATATATTCTACCCACACACATTTGGAACTCTCTTGGGGTACCCTCACACATATTATTCCCTCATTTAGCGGATATTTTCACAAAAAAGTGAAATTTTCAAAAATCCAGAAAATTGGCTGAAAACGACTAAATATCAAGGAATCATTGGGTGAATCGCTCTGGAACTGGAAACGAAATGCTGACTGACATTTGCCCTATCTGAAAGTCTGATAAATGCCAGAAAAATGACTAAGTCCAAAAAAAAATGTTTTCAACTTTTTTCAATTTTACCCTCGTGGGATATATATTCTACCCAGACACGTTTGGAGATCTCCTGGGATACCCTCACACATAGTTTTCCCTCATTTAGAGGATATTTTCACAAAAAAGTGAAATTTTCAAAAATCCAGAAAATTGGCTGAAAACGACTAAATATCAAGGACTAATTGGGCGAATCGCTCTGGAACTGAAATCGGAACGCTCACTGACATTTGCCCTATCTGAAAGTCTGATAAAATGACTAAGCCCAAAAAAAAAATGTTTTTAACTTTTTTCAATTTTAACCCCGTGGGATATATATTCTACCAACACACATTTGGAACTCTCCTGGGGTACGCTCACACATATTATTCCCTCATTTAATGGATATTTTCACAAAAAAGTGAAATTTTCAAAAATCCAGAAAATTGGCTGAACACGACTAAATATCAAGGACTCATTGGACAAATCGCTCTGAAACTGAAATCGGAACGCTCACTGACATTTGCCCTATCTGAAAGTCTGATAAACGCAGAAAAAATGACTAAGTCTAAAAAAAAATTTTTTTCAACTTTTTTCAATTTTAACCCCGTGGGATATATATCCTAACCACACACATTTTGAACTCTCCTGGGGTACCCTCACACATATTATTCCCTCATTTAGCGGATATTTTCACAAAAAAGTGATCTTTTCAAAAATCCAAAATATTGGCTGAAAACGACTAAATATCAAGGAATCATTGGGCGAAACGCTCTGGAACTGAAATCGGAACGCTCCCTGACATTTGCCGTATCTGAAAGTCTGATAAAATGACTAAGCCCAAAAAAAAAATGTTTTTCCCTTTTTTCAATTTTAACCCCGTGGGTTATATATTCTACCCACACACATTTGGAACTCTCCTGGGGTACCCTCACACATATTATTCCCACATTTAGTGGATATTTTCACAAAAAAGTGAAATTTTCAAAAATCCAGAAAATTGGCTGAAAACGACTAAGTATCAAGGACTCATTGGGCGAATCGCTCTGGAACTGAAACTGGAACTCTCACTGACATTTGCCCTATCTGAAAGTCTGATAAACGCCGGAAAAATGACAAAGTCCAAAAAAAATTTTTTTTCAACTTTTTTTAATTTTACCCCCGTGGGATACATATTCTCCCCACACACATTTGGAAGTCTCCTGGGGTACCCTCACACATATTATTCCCTCATTTAGTGGATATTTTCACAAAAAAGTGAAATTTTCAAAAATTCAGAAAATTGGCTGAAAACGACTAAATATCAAGGACTCATTGGGCGAATAGCTCTGGAACTGAAATCGGAACGCTCACTGACATTTGCCCTATCTGAAAGTCTGATAAAATGACTAAGTCTAAAAAAAAAAATTTTTCAACTTTTTTCAATTTAACACATGTGGGATATGTATTCTACCCACACACATTTGGAACTCTCCTGGGGTACCCTCACACATATTATTCCCTCATTTAGTGGATATTTTCACAAAAAAGTGAAATTTTCAAAAATCCAGAAATTATCGGAAAATAACTAAATATCAAGGATTCATTGGGCGAATCGCTCTGGAACTGAAATCGGAATGCTCACTGACATTTCCCCTATCTGAAAGTCAGATAAACGCCGGAAAAATGACTATGTCCAAAAAAAATTTTTTTAAACTTTTTTCAATTTTACCCCCGTGGGATATATATTCTACCCACACACATTTGGAACTCTCCTGGGGTACCCTCACACATATTATTCCCTCATTTAGTGGATATTTTCCCAAAAAAGTGAAATTTTCAAAAATCCAAAATATTGGCTGAAAACGACTAAATATCAAGGACTCATTGGGCAAATCGCTCTGGAACTGAAATCGGAACGCTCACTGACATATGCCCTATCTGAAAGTCTGAAAAAATGACTAAGCCCAAAAAAAAATTTTTTCAACTTTTTTCAATTTTAACCCCGTGGGATATATATTCTACCCACACACATTTGGAACCCTCCTGGGGTACCCTCACACATATTATTCCCTCATTTAGTGGATATTTTCACAAAAAAAGTGAAATTTTCAAAAATCCAGAAAATTGGCTGAAAACGACTAAATATCAAGGACTCATTGGGCGAATCACTCTGGAACTGAAATCGGAATGCTCACTGACATTTCCCCTATCTGAAAGTCTGATAAACGCCGGAAAAAGGAATAAGTCCAAAAAAAATTTTTTTTCCACTTTTTTCAATTTTACCCACGTGGGATATACATTCTACCCACACACATTTGGAACTATCCTGGGGTACCCTCACACATATTATTCCCTCATTTAGTGGATATTTTCACAAAAAAGTGACATTTTTGAACAATCCAGAAGTTGTCGGAAAATGACTAAATATCAAGGACTCATTGAGCGAATCGCTCTGGAACTGAAATCGGAATGCTCACTGACATTTCCCCTATCTGAGAGTCTGATAAATGCCTGAAAAATGACTAAGCCCCAAAAAAAATTTTTTTCAACTTTTTTCTATTTTACCCCCGTGGGATATATATTCTACCCACACACATTTGGAACTCTCCTGGGGTACCCTCACACATATTATTACCTCATTTAGTGGATATTTTCACAAAAAAGTGAAATTTTCAAAAATCCAGAAATTGTCGGAAAATGAATAAATATCAAGGACTTATTGGGCGAATTGCTCTGGAACTGAAATCGTAATGCTCACTGACATTTCCCCTATCTGAAAGTCTGATAAACGCCGGAAAAATGACTAAGTCCAAAAAAAGAAATTTTTTTCAACTTTTTTCAATTTTACCCCCGTGGGATATACTTTCTACCCACACACATTTGGAACTATCCTGGGGTACCCTCACACATATTATTCCCTCATTTAGTGGATATTTTCACAAAAAAGTGAAATTTTCAAAAATCCAAAATATTGGCTGAAAACGACTAAATATCAATTACTCATTGGGCGAATCGCTCTGGAACTGAAATCGGAACGCTCACTGACATATGCCCTATCTGAAAGTCTGAAAAAATGACTAAGCCCAAAAAAAAATTTTTTAATCTTTTTTCAATTTTAACCCCGTGGGATATAGATTCTACCCACACACATTTGGAACTCTACTGGGGTACCCTCACACATATTATTCCCTCATTTAGTGGATATTTTCACAAAAAAGTGAAA
Source organism: Phyllobates terribilis (assembly GCF_046119375.1). NCBI lineage: Eukaryota > Metazoa > Chordata > Amphibia > Anura > Dendrobatidae > Phyllobates > Phyllobates terribilis. Next base: position 8,747,013 of record NW_027362781.1, on the reverse strand, counting down.
TTTTCAAAAATCCAGAAAATTGGCTGAAAACGACTAAATATCAAGGACTCATTGGGCGAATCGCTCTGGAACTAAAATCGGAACGCTCACTGACATTTCTCCTATCTGAACGTCTGATAAACGCCAGAAAAATGACTAAGCCCAAAAAAAATTTTTTTTCAACTTTTTTCAATTTTACCCCCGTGGGATATATATTCTACCCACACACATTTGGAACTCTCCTGGGGTACCCTCACACATATTATTCCCTCATTTAGTGGATATTTTCACAAAAAAGTGAAATTTTAAAAAATCAAAAATATTGGCTGAAAACGACTAAATATCAAGGACTCATTGGGCAAATCGCTCTGGAACTGAAATCGGAATGCTCACTGACATTTGCCCTATCTGAAAGTCTGAAAAAATGACTAAGCCCAAAAAAAAAATTTTTTCAACTTTTTTCAATTTTAACCCCGTGGGATATATATTCTACCCACACACATTTGGAACTCTCCTGGGGTACCCTCACACATATTATTCCCTCATTTATTGGATATTTTCACAAAAAAGTGAAATTTTCAAAAATCCAGAAAATTGGCTGAAAACGACTAAATATCAAGGACTCATTGGGCGAATCGCTCTGGAACTGAAATCGGAACGCTCACTGACATTTCCCCTATCTGAAAGTCTGATAAACGCCGGAAAAATTACTAAGTCCAAAAAAAATAATTTTTTTCAACTTTTTTCAATTTTATCCTCGTGGGATATATATTCTACCCACACACATTTGGAACTCTCCTGGGGTACCCTCACACATATTATTCCCTCATTTAGTGGATATTTTCACAAAAAAGTGAAATTTTCAAAAATCCAGAAATTGTCAGAAAATGACTAAATATCAAGGACTCATTGGGCGAATCGCTCTGGAACTAAAATCGGAACCCTCACTGACATTTCCCCTATCTGAAAGTCTGATAAACGGCGGAAAAAGGAATAAGTCAAAAAAAAATTTTTTTTCAACTTTTTTCAATTTTACCCCCGTGGGATATATATTCTACCCACACACATTTGGAACTCTCCTGGGGTAACCTCACACATATTATTCCCTCATTTAGTGGATATTTTCACAAAAAAGTGAAATTTTCAAAAATCAAAAATATTGTCTGAAAACGACTAAATATCAAGGACTCATTGGGCGAATCGCTCTGGAACTGAAATCGGAACGCTCACTGACATTTCCCCTATCTGAAAGTCTGATAAACGCCTGAAAAATGACTATGTCCTAAAAAAATTTTTTTCAACTTTTTTCAATTTTACCCCCGTGGGATATATATTCTACCCACACACATTTGGTACTCTCCTGGGGTACCCTCACACATATTATTCCCTCATTTAGTGGATATTTTCACAAAAAAGTGAAATTTTCAAAAATCCAAAATATTGGCTGAAAACGACTAAATATCAAGGACTCATTGAGCGAATCGCTCTGGAAATGAAATCGGAACGGTCACTGACATATGCCCTATCGGAAAGTCTGAAAAAATGACTAAGCCCAAAAAAAAAATTTTTTCAACTTTTTTCAATTTTACCCCCGTGGGATATATATTCTACCCACACACATTTGGAACTCTCCTGGGGTACCCTCACACATATTATTCCCTCATTTAGTGGATATTTTCACAAAAAAGTGAAATTTTCAAAAATCCAGAAATTGTCGGAAAATGAATAAATATCAAGGACTTATTGGGCGAATTGCTCTGGAACTGAAATCGTAATGCTCACTGACATTTCCCCTATCTGAAAGTCTGATAAACGCCGGAAAAATGACTAAGTCCAAAAAAAGAAATTTTTTTCAACTTTTTTCAATTTTACCCCCGTGGGATATACATTCTACCCACACACATTTGGAACTATCCTGGGGTACCCTCACACATATTATTCCCTCATTTAGTGGATATTTTCACAAAAAAGTGAAATTTTCAAAAATCCAAAATATTGGCTGAAAACGACTAAATATCAATTACTCATTGGGCGAATCGCTCTGGAACTGAAATCGGAACGCTCACTGACATATGCCCTATCTGAAAGTCTGAAAAAATGACTAAGCCCAAAAAAAAATTTTTTAAACTCTTTTCAATTTTAACCCCGTGGGATATAGATTCTACCCACACACATTTGGAACTCTACTGGGGTACCCTCACACATATTTTTCCCTCATTTAGTGGATATTTTCACAAAAAAGTGAAATTTTCAAAAATCCAGAAAATTGGCTGAAAACGACTAAATATCAAGGACTCATTGGGCGAATCGCTCTGGAACTAAAATCGGAACGCTCACTGACATTTCTCCTATCTGAACGTCTGATAAACGCCAGAAAAATGACAGCCCAAAAAAAATTTTTTTTCAACTTTTTTCAATTTTACCCCCGTGGGATATATATTCTACCCACACACATTTGGAACTCTCCTGGGGTACCCTCACACATATTATTCCCTCATTTAGTGGATATTTTCACAAAAAAGTGAAATTTTAAAGAATCAAAAATATTGGCTGAAAACGACTAAATATCAAGGACTCATTGGGCGAATCGCTCTGGTACTGAAATCGGAACGCTCACTGAAATATGCTCTATCTGAAAGTCTGAAAAAAAGGCTAAGCCCCAAAAAAAAATTAATAAACTTTTATCAATTTTAACCCCGTGGGATATATATTCTACCCACACACATTTGGAACTCTCCTGGGGTACCCTCACACATATTATTCCCTCATTTAGTGGATATTTTCAAAAAAAAGTGAAATTTTCAAAAATCAAAAATATTGGCTGAAAATGACTAAATATCAAGGACTCATTGGGCGAATCGCTCTGGAACTGAAATTGTAACGCTCACTGACATTTCCCCTATCTGAAAGTCTGATAGACGCCGGAAAAATGACTAAGTCCAAAAAAAAAATTTTTTTCAACTTTTTACAATTTTACCCCCGTGGGATATATGTTCTACCCACACACATTTGGAACTCTCCTGGGGTACCCTCACACATATTATTCCCTCATTTAGTGGATATTTTCACAAAAAAGTGAAATTTTCAAAAATACAGAAAATTGGCTGAAAACGACTAAATATCAAGGACTCATTGGGCGAATCGCTCTGGAACTGAAATCGGAACGCTCACTGACATTTCCCCTATCTGAAAGTCTGATAAACGCCGGAAAAATGACTAAGTCCAAAAAAAAAATTTTTTTCAACTTTTTTCAATTTTATCCTCGTGGGATATATATTCTACCCACACACATTTGGAACTCTCCTGGGGTACCCTCACACATATTATTCCCTCATTTAGTGGATATTTTCACAAAAAAGTGAAATTTTCAAAAATCCAGAAATTGTTGGAAAATGAGTAAATATCAAGGACTCATTGGGCGAATCGCTCTGGAACTGAAATCGGAACGCTCACTGACATTTCCCCTATCTGAAAGTCTGATAAACGCCGGAAAAATGACTAAGTCCAAAAAAAAAAATTTTTTCAACTTGTTTCAATTTTATTCCCGTGGGATATATGTTCTACCCACACACATTTGGAACTCTCCTGGGGTACCCTCACACATATTATTCCCTCATTTAGTGGATATTTTCACAAAAAAGGGAAATTTTCAAAAATCCAAAATATTGGCTGAAAACGACTAAATATCAAGGACTCATTGGGTGAATCGCTCTGGAACTGAAATCGTAACGCTCACTGACATTTCCCCTATCTGAAAGTCTGATAAACGCCGGAAAAATGACTATGTCCAAAAAAAATTTTTTTAAACTTTTTTCAATTTTACCCCCGTGGGATATATATTCTACCCACACACATTTGTAACTCTCCTGGGGTACCCTCACACATATTATTCCCTCATTTAGTGGATATTTTCACAAAAAAGTGAAATTTTCAAAAATCCAAAATATTGGCTGAAAACGACTAAATATCAAGGACTCATTGGGCAAATCGCTCTGGAACTGAAATCGGAACGCTCACTGACATATGCCCTATCTGAAAGTCTGAAAAAATGACTAAGCCCAAAAAAAAATTTTTTCAACTTTTTTCAATTTTAACCCCGTGGGATATATATTCTACCCACACACATTTGGAACCCTCCTGGGGTACCCTCACACATATTATTCCCTCATTTAGTGGATATTTTCACAAAAAAAGTGAAATTTTCAAAAATCCAGAAAATTGGCTGAAAACGACTAAATATCAAGGACTCATTGGGCGAATCACTCTGGAACTGAAATCGGAACGCTCACTGACATTTCCCCTATCTGAAAGTCTGATAAACGCCGGAAAAAGGAATAAGTCCAAAAAAAATTTTTTTTCCACTTTTTTCAATTTTACCCCCGTGGGATATACATTCTACCCACACACATTTGGAACTATCCTGGGGTACCCTCACACATATTATTCCCTCATTTACTGGATATTTTCACAAAAAAGTGACATTTTTGAACAATCCAGAAGTTGTCGGAAAATGACTAAATATCAAGGACTCATTGAGCGAATCGCTCTGGAACTGAAATCGGAACGCTCACTGACATTTCCCCTATCTGAGAGTCTGATAAATGCCTGAAAAATGACTAAGCCCCAAAAAAAATTTTTTTCAACTTTTTTCTATTTTACCCCCGTGGGATATATATTCTACCCACACACATTTGGAACTATCCTGGGGTACCCTCACACATATTATTCCCTCATTTAGTGGATATTTTCACAAAAAAGTGAAATTTTCAAAAATCCAGAAAATTGGCTGAAAACGACTAAGTATCAAGGACTCATTGGGCGAATCGCTCTGGAACTGAAACTGGAACTCTCACTGACATTTGCCCTATCTGAAAGTCTGATAAACGCCGGAAAAATGACAAAGTCCAAAAAAAATTTTTATTCAACTTTTTTTAATTTTACCCCCGTGGGATACATATTCTCCCCACACACATTTGGAAGTCTCCTGGGGTACCCTCACACATATTATTCCCTCATTTAGTGGATATTTTCACAAAAAAGTGAAATTTTCAAAAATTCAGAAAATTGGCTGAAAACGACTAAATATCAAGGACTCATTGGGCGAATAGCTCTGGAACTGAAATCGGAACGCTCACTGACATTTGCCCTATCTGAAAGTCTGATAAAATGACTAAGTCTAAAAAAAAAAATTTTTCAACTTTTTTCAATTTAACACATGTGGGATATGTATTCTACCCACACACATTTGGAACTCTCCTGGGGTACCCTCACACATATTATTCCCTCATTTAGTGGATATTTTCACAAAAAAGTGAAATTTTCAAAAATCCAGAAATTATCGGAAAATAACTAAATATCAAGGATTCATTGGGCGAATCGCTCTGGAACTGAAATCGGAATGCTCACTGACATTTCCCCTATCTGAAAGTCAGATAAACGCCGGAAAAATGACTATGTCCAAAAAAAATTTTTTTAAACTTTTTTCAATTTTACCCCCGTGGGATATATATTCTACCCACACACATTTGGAACTCTCCTGGGGTACCCTCACACATATTATTCCCTCATTTAGTGGATATTTTCCCAAAAAAGTGAAATTTTCAAAAATCCAAAATATTGGCTGAAAACGACTAAATATCAAGGACTCATTGGGCAAATCGCTCTGGAACTGAAATCGGAACGCTCACTGACATATGCCCTATCTGAAAGTCTGAAAAAATGACTAAGCCCAAAAAAAATTTTTTTCAACTTTTTTCAATTTTAACCCCGTGGGATATATATTCTACCCACACACATTTGGAACCCTCCTGGGGTACCCTCACACATATTATTCCCTCATTTAGTGGATATTTTCACAAAAAAAGTGAAATTTTCAAAAATCCAGAAAATTGGCTGAAAACGACTAAATATCAAGGACTCATTGGGCGAATCACTCTGGAACTGAAATCGGAACGCTCACTGACATTTCCCCTATCTGAAAGTCTGATAAACGCCGGAAAAAGGAATAAGTCCAAAAAAAATTTTTTTTCCACTTTTTTCAATTTTACCCACGTGGGATATACATTCTACCCACACACATTTGGAACTATCCTGGGGTACCCTCACACATATTATTCCCTCATTTAGTGGATATTTTCACAAAAAAGTGACATTTTTGAACAATCCAGAAGTTGTCGGAAAATGACTAAATATCAAGGACTCATTGAGCGAATCGCTCTGGAACTGAAATCGGAACGCTCACTGACATTTCCCCTATCTGAGAGTCTGATAAATGCCTGAAAAATGACTAAGCCCCAAAAAAAATTTTTTTCAACTTTTTTCTATTTTACCCCCGTGGGATATATATTCTACCCACACACATTTGGAACTCTCCTGGGGTACCCTCACACATATTATTCCCTCATTTAGTGGATATTTTCACAAAAAAGTGAAATTTTCAAAAATCCAGAAATTGTCGGATAATGAATAAATATCAAGGACTTATTGGGCGAATTGCTCTGGAACTGAAATCGTAATGCTCACTGACATTTCCCCTATCTGAAAGTCTGATAAACGCCGGAAAAATGACTAAGTCCAAAAAAAGAAATTTTTTTCAACTTTTTTCAATTTTACCCCGTGGGATATACATTCTACCCACACACATTTGGAACTATCCTGGGGTACCCTCACACATATTATTCCCTCATTTAGTGGATATTTTCACAAAAAAGTGAAATTTTCAAAAATCCAAAATATTGGCTGAAAACGACTAAATATCAATTACTCATTGGGCGAATCGCTCTGGAACTGAAATCGGAACGCTCACTGACATATGCCCTATCTGAAAGTCTGAAAAAATGACTAAGCCCAAAAAAAAATTTTTTAATCTTTTTTCAATTTTAACCCCATGGGATATAGATTCTACCCACACACATTTGGAACTCTACTGGGGTACCCTCACACATATTATTCCCTCATTTAGTGGATATTTTCACAAAAAAGTGAAATTTTCAAAAATCCAGAAAATTGGCTGAAAACGACTAAATATCAAGGACTCATTGGGCGAATCGCTCTGGAACTAAAATCGGAACGCTCACTGACATTTCTCCTATCTGAACGTCTGATAAACGCCAGAAAAATGAGTACGCCCAAAAAAAATTTTTTTTCAACTTTTTTCAATTTTACCCCCGTGGGATATATATTCTACCCACACACATTTGGAACTCTCCTGGGGTACCCTCACACATATTATTCCCTCATTTAGTGGATATTTTCACAAAAAAGTGAAATTTTAAAAAATCAAAAATATTGGCTGAAAACGACTAAATATCAAGGACTCATTGGGCAAATCGCTCTGGAACTGAAATCGGAATGCTCACTGACATTTGCCCTATCTGAAAGTCTGAAAAAATGACTAAGCCCAAAAAAAAATTTTTTTCAACTTTTTTCAATTTTAACCCCGTGGGATATATATTCTACCCACACACATTTGGAACTCTCCTGGGGTACCCTCACACATATTATTCCCTCATTTAGTGGATATTTTCACAAAAAAGTGAAATTTTCAAAAATCCAAAATATTGGCTGAAAACGACTAAATATCAAGGACTCATTGGGTGAATCGCTCTGGAACTGAAATCGTAACGCTCACTGACATTTCCCCTATCTGAAAGTCTGATAAACGCCGGAAAAATGACTATGTCCAAAAAAAATTTTTTAAACTTTTTTCAATTTTACCCCCGTGGGATATATATTCTACCCACACACATTTGGAACTCTCCTGGGGTACACTCACACATATTATTCCCTCATTTAGTGGATATTTTCACAAAAAAGTGAAATTTTCAAAAATCAAAAATATTGGCTGAAAATGACTAAATATCAAGGACTCATTGGGCAAATCACTCTGGAACTGAAATCGGAATGCTCACTGACATATGCCCTATCTGAAAGTCTGAAAAAATGACTAAGCCCAAAAAAAAAATTTTTTCAACTTTTTTCAATTTTAACCCCGTGGGATATATATTCTACCCACACACATTTGGAACTCTCCTGGGGTACCCTCACACATATTATTCCCTCATTTATTGGATATTTTCACAAAAAAGTGAAATTTTCAAAAATCCAGAAAATTGGCTGAAAACGACTAAATATCAAGGACTCATTGGGCGAATCGCTCTGGAACTGAAATCGGAACGCTCACTGACATTTCCCCTATCTGAAAGTCTGATAAACGCCGGAAAAATGACTAAGTCCAAAAAAAATAATTTTTTTCAACTTTTTTCAATTTTATCCTCGTGGGATATATATTCTACCCACACACATTTGGAACTCTCCTGGGGTACCCTCACACATATTATTCCCTCATTTAGTGGATATTTTCGCAAAAAAGTGAAATTTTCAAAAATCCAGAAATTGTCGGAAAATGACTAAATATCAAGGACTCATTGGGCGAATCGCTCTGGAACTGAAATCGGAACCCTCACTGACATTTCCCCTATCTGAAAGTCTGATAAACGGCGGAAAAAGGAATAAGTCCAAAAAAAAATTTTTTTCAACTTTTTTCAATTTTACCCCCGTGGGATATATATTCTACCCACACACATTTGGAACTCTCCTGGGGTAACCTCACACATATTATTCCCTCATTTAGTGGATATTTTCACAAAAAAGTGAAATTTTCAAAAATCAAAAATATTGGCTGAAAACGACTAAATATCAAGGACTCATTGGGCGAATCGCTCTGGAACTGAAATCGGAACGCTCACTGACATTTCCCCTATCTGAAAGTCTGATAAACGCCGGAAAAATGACTATGTCCAAAAAAAATTTTTTTCAACTTTTTTCAATTTTACCCCCGTGGGATATATATTCTACCCACACACATTTGGTACTCTACTGGGGTACCCTCACACATATTATTCCCTCATTTAGTGGATATTTTCACAAAAAAGTGAAATTTTCAAAAATCCAAAATATTGGCTGAAAACGACTAAATATCAAGGACTCATTGAGCGAATCGCTCTGGAAATGAAATCGGAACGGTCACTGACATATGCCCTATCGGAAAGTCTGAAAAAATGACTAAGCCCAAAAAAAAAATTTTTTCAACTTTTTTCAATTTTACCCCCGTGGGATATATATTCTACCCACACACATTTGGAACTCTCCTGGGGTACCCTCACACATATTATTCCCTCATTTAGTGGATATTTTCACAAAAAAGTGAAATTTTCAAAAATCCAGAAATTGTCGGAAAATGAATAAATATCAAGGACTTATTGGGCGAATTGCTCTGGAACTGAAATCGTAATGCTCACTGACATTTCCCCTATCTGAAAGTCTGATAAACGCCGGAAAAATGACTAAGTCCAAAAAAAGAAATTTTTTTCAACTTTTTTCAATTTTACCCCCGTGGGATATACATTCTACCCACACACATTTGGAACTATCCTGGGGTACCCTCACACATATTATTCCCTCATTTTGTGGATATTTTCACAAAAAAGTGAAATTTTCAAAAATCCAAAATATTGGCTGAAAACGACTAAATATCAATTACTCATTGGGCGAATCGCTCTGGAACTGAAATCGGAACTCTCACTGACATATGCCCTATCTGAAAGTCTGAAAAAATGACTAAGCCCAAAAAAAAATTTTTTAAACTCTTTTCAATTTTAACCCCGTGGGATATAGATTCTACCCACACACATTTGGAACTCTACTGGGGTACCCTCACACATATTATTCCCTCATTTAGTGGATATTTTCACAAAAAAGTGAAATTTTCAAAAATCCAGAAAATTGGCTGAAAACGACTAAATATCAAGGACTCATTGGGCGAATCGCTCTGGAACTAAAATCGGAACGCTCACTGACATTTCTCCTATCTGAACGTCTGATAAACGCCAGAAAAATGACAGCCCAAAAAAAATTTTTTTTCAACTTTTTTCAATTTTACCCCCGTGGGATATATATTCTACCCACACACATTTGGAACTCTCCTGGGGTACCCTCACACATATTATTCCCTCATTTAGTGGATATTTTCACAAAAAAGTGAAATTTTAAAAAATCAAAAATATTGGCTGAAAACGACTAAATATCAAGGACTCATTGGGCGAATCGCTCTGGAACTAAAATCGGAACGCTCACTGACATTTCTCCTATCTGAACGTCTGATAAACGCCAGAAAAATGACTAAGCCCAAAAAAAATTTTTTTTCAACTTTTTTCTATTTTACCCCCGTGGGATATATATTCTACCCACACACATTTGGAACTCTCCTGGGGTACCCTCACACATATTATTCCCTCATTTAGTGGATATTTTCACAAAAAAGTGAAATTTTAAAGAATCAAAAATATTGGCTGAAAACGACTAAATATCAAGGACTCATTGGGCGAATCGCTCTGGTACTGAAATCGGAACGCTCACTGAAATATGCTCTATCTGAAAGTCTGAAAAAAAGGCTAAGCCCCAAAAAAAAATTAATAAACTTTTTTCAATTTTAACCCCGTGGGATATATATTCTACCCACACACATTTGGAACTCTCCTGGGGTACCCTCACACATATTATTCCCTCATTTAGTGGATATTTTCAAAAAAAAGTGAAATTTTCAAAAATCAAAAATATTGGCTGAAAATGACTAAATATCAAGGACTCATTGGGCGAATCGCTCTGGAACTGAAATCGTAACGCTCACTGACATTTCCCCTATCTGAAAGTCTGATAGACGCCGGAAAAATGACTAAGTCCAAAAAAAAAATTTTTTTCAACTTTTTTCAATTTTACCCCCGTGGGATATATGTTCTACCCACACACATTTGGAACTCTCCTGGGGTACCCTCACACATATTATTCCCTCATTTAGTGGATATTTTCACAAAAAAGTGAAATTTTCAAAAATACAGAAAATTGGCTGAAAACGACTAAATATCAAGGACTCATTGGGCGAATCGCTCTGGAACTGAAATCGGAACGCTCACTGACATTTCCCCTATCTGAAAGTCTGATAAACGCCGGAAAAATGACTAAGTCCAAAAAAAAAATTTTTTTCAACTTGTTTCAATTTTATTCCCGTGGGATATATGTTCTACCCACACACATTTGGAACTCTCCTGGGGTACCCTCACACATATTATTCCCTCATTTAGTGGATATTTTCACAAAAAAGGGAAATTTTCAAAAATCCAAAATATTGGCTGAAAACGACTAAATATCAAGGACTCATTGGGTGAATCGCTCTGGAACTGAAATCGTAACGCTCACTGACATTTCCCCTATCTGAAAGTCTGATAAACGCCGGAAAAATGACTAAGTCCAAAAAAAATAATTTTTTTCAACTTTTTTCAATTTTATCCTCGTGGGATATATATTCTACCCACACACATTTGGAACTCTCCTGGGGTACCCTCACACATATTATTCCCTCATTTAGTGGATATTTTCACAGAAAAGTGAAATTTTCAAAAATCCAGAAATGGTCGGAAAATGACTAAATATCAAGGACTCATTGGGCGAATCGCTCTGGAACAGAAATCGGAACGCTCACTAACATTTCCCCTATCTGAAAGTCTGATAAACGCCGGAAAAAGGAATAAGTCCAAAAAAAATTTTTTTTCAACTTTTTTCAATTTTACCCCCGTGGGATATATATTCTACCCACACACATTTGGAACTCTCCTGGGGTACCCTCACACATATTATTCCCTCATTTAGTGGATATTTTCAAAAAAAAGTGAAATTTTCAAAAATCAAAAATATTGACTGAAAACAACTAAATATCAAGGACTCATTGGGCGAATCGCTCTGGAAATGAAATCGTAATGCTCACTGACATTTCCCCTATCTGAAAGTCTGATAAACGCCGGAAAAATGACTAAGTCCAAAAAAAAAATGTTTTCAACTTTTTTCAATTTTATCCCCGTGGGATATATATTCTACCCACACACATTTGGAACTCTCCTGGGGTACCCTCACACATATTATTCCCTCATTTAGTGGATATTTTCACAGAAAAGTGAAATTTTCAAAAATCCAGAAATGGTCGGAAAATGACTAAATATCAAGGACTCATTGGGCGAATCGCTCTGGAACAGAAATCGGAACGCTCACTAACATTTCCCCTATCTGAAAGTCTGATAAACGCCGGAAAAAGGAATAAGTCCAAAAAAAATTTTTTTTCAACTTTTTTCAATTTTACCCCCGTGGGATATATATTCTACCCACACACATTTGGAACTCTCCTGGGGTACCCTCACACATATTATTCCCTCATTTAGTGGATATTTTCAAAAAAAAGTGAAATTTTCAAAAATCAAAAATATTGGCTGAAAACAACTAAATATCAAGGACTCATTGGGCGAATCGCTCTGGAAATGAAATCGTAATGCTCACTGACATTTCCCCTATCTGAAAGTCTGATAAACGCCGGAAAAATGACTAAGTCCAAAAAAAAAATGTTTTCAACTTTTTTCAATTTTATCCCCGTGGGATATATATTCTACCCACACACATTTGGAACTCTCCTGGGGTACCCTCACACATATTATTCCCTCATTTAGTGGATATTTTCACAAAAAGTGAAATTTTCAAAAATCCAGAAATTGTCGGAAAATGACTAAATATCAAGGACTCATTGGGCGAATCGATCTGGAACTGAAATCGGAACGCTCACTGACATTTCCCCTACCTGAAAGTCTGATAAACGCCGGAAAAATGACTAAGCCCCAAAAAAATTTTTTTCAACTTTTTTCAATTTTACCCCCGTGGGATATATATTCTACCCACACACATTTGGAACTCTCCTGGGGTATCCTCACACATATTATTCCCTCATTTAGTGGATATTTTCACAAAAAAGAGAAATTTTCAAAAATCTAAAATATTGGCTGAAAACGACTAAATATCAAGGACTCATTGGGCGAATCGTTCTGGAACTGAAATCGGAATGCTCACTGACATATGCCCTATCTGAAAGTCTGAAAAAATGACTAAGCCCAAAAAAAAAATTTTTTCAACTTTTTTCAATTTTAACCCCGTGGGATATATATTCTACCCACACACATTTGGAACTCTCCTGGGGTACCCTCACACATATTATTCCCTCATTTATTGGATATTTTCACAAAAAAGTGAAATTTTCAAAAATCCAGAAAATTGGCTGAAAACGACTAAATATCAAGGACTCATTGGGCGAATCGCTCTGGAACTGAAATCGGAACGCTCACTGACATTTCCCCTATCTGAAAGTCTGATAAACGCCGGAAAAATGACTAAGTCCAAAAAAAATAATTTTTTTCAACTTTTTTCAATTTTATCCTCGTGGGATATATATTCTACCCACACACATTTGGAACTCTCCTGGGGTACCCTCACACATATTATTCCCTCATTTAGTGGATATTTTCGCAAAAAAGTGAAATTTTCAAAAATCCAGAAATTGTCGGAAAATGACTAAATATCAAGGACTCATTGGGCGAATCGCTCTGGAACTGAAATCGGAACCCTCACTGACATTTCCCCTATCTGAAAGTCTGATAAACGGCGGAAAAAGGAATAAGTCCAAAAAAAAATTTTTTTCAACTTTTTTCAATTTTACCCCCGTGGGATATATATTCTACCCACACACATTTGGAACTCTCCTGGGGTAACCTCACACATATTATTCCCTCATTTAGTGGATATTTTCACAAAAAAGTGAAATTTTCAAAAATCAAAAATATTGGCTGAAAACGACTAAATATCAAGGACTCATTGGGCGAATCGCTCTGGAACTGAAATCGGAACGCTCACTGACATTTCCCCTATCTGAAAGTCTGATAAACGCCGGAAAAATGACTATGTCCAAAAAAAATTTTTTTCAACTTTTTTCAATTTTACCCCCGTGGGATATATATTCTACCCACACACATTTGGTACTCTACTGGGGTACCCTCACACATATTATTCCCTCATTTAGTGGATATTTTCACAAAAAAGTGAAATTTTCAAAAATCCAAAATATTGGCTGAAAACGACTAAATATCAAGGACTCATTGAGCGAATCGCTCTGGAAATGAAATCGGAACGGTCACTGACATATGCCCTATCGGAAAGTCTGAAAAAATGACTAAGCCCAAAAAAAAAATTTTTTCAACTTTTTTCAATTTTACCCCCGTGGGATATATATTCTACCCACACACATTTGGAACTCTCCTGGGGTACCCTCACACATATTATTCCCTCATTTAGTGGATATTTTCACAAAAAAGTGAAATTTTCAAAAATCCAGAAATTGTCGGAAAATGAATAAATATCAAGGACTTATTGGGCGAATTGCTCTGGAACTGAAATCGTAATGCTCACTGACATTTCCCCTATCTGAAAGTCTGATAAACGCCGGAAAAATGACTAAGTCCAAAAAAAGAAATTTTTTTCAACTTTTTTCAATTTTACCCCCGTGGGATATACATTCTACCCACACACATTTGGAACTATCCTGGGGTACCCTCACACATATTATTCCCTCATTTTGTGGATATTTTCACAAAAAAGTGAAATTTTCAAAAATCCAAAATATTGGCTGAAAACGACTAAATATCAATTACTCATTGGGCGAATCGCTCTGGAACTGAAATCGGAACGCTCACTGACATATGCCCTATCTGAAAGTCTGAAAAAATGACTAAGCCCAAAAAAAAATTTTTTAAACTCTTTTCAATTTTAACCCCGTGGGATATAGATTCTACCCACACACATTTGGAACTCTACTGGGGTACCCTCACACATATTATTCCCTCATTTAGTGGATATTTTCACAAAAAAGTGAAATTTTCAAAAATCCAGAAAATTGGCTGAAAACGACTAAATATCAAGGACTCATTGGGCGAATCGCTCTGGAACTAAAATCGGAACGCTCACTGACATTTCTCCTATCTGAACGTCTGATAAACGCCAGAAAAATGACAGCCCAAAAAAAATTTTTTTTCAACTTTTTTCAATTTTACCCCCGTGGGATATATATTCTACCCACACACATTTGGAACTCTCCTGGGGTACCCTCACACATATTATTCCCTCATTTAGTGGATATTTTCACAAAAAAGTGAAATTTTAAAAAATCAAAAATATTGGCTGAAAACGACTAAATATCAAGGACTCATTGGGCGAATCGCTCTGGAACTAAAATCGGAACGCTCACTGACATTTCTCCTATCTGAACGTCTGATAAACGCCAGAAAAATGACTAAGCCCAAAAAAAATTTTTTTTCAACTTTTTTCTATTTTACCCCCGTGGGATATATATTCTACCCACACACATTTGGAACTCTCCTGGGGTACCCTCACACATATTATTCCCTCATTTAGTGGATATTTTCACAAAAAAGTGAAATTTTAAAGAATCAAAAATATTGGCTGAAAACGACTAAATATCAAGGACTCATTGGGCGAATCGCTCTGGTACTGAAATCGGAACGCTCACTGAAATATGCTCTATCTGAAAGTCTGAAAAAAAGGCTAAGCCCCAAAAAAAAATTAATAAACTTTTTTCAATTTTACCCCCGTGGGATATATATTCTACCCACACACATTTGGAACTCTCCTGGGGTACCCTCACACATATTATTCCCTCATTTAGTGGATATTTTCAAAAAAAAGTGAAATTTTCAAAAATCAAAAATATTGGCTGAAAATGACTAAATATCAAGGACTCATTGGGCGAATCGCTCTGGAACTGAAATCGTAACGCTCACTGACATTTCCCCTATCTGAAAGTCTGATAGACGCCGGAAAAATGACTAAGTCCAAAAAAAAAATTTTTTTCAACTTTTTTCAATTTTACCCCCGTGGGATATATGTTCTACCCACACACATTTGGAACTCTCCTGGGGTACCCTCACACATATTATTCCCTCATTTAGTGGATATTTTCACAAAAAAGTGAAATTTTCAAAAATACAGAAAATTGGCTGAAAACGACTAAATATCAAGGACTCATTGGGCGAATCGCTCTGGAACTGAAATCGGAACGCTCACTGACATTTCCCCTATCTGAAAGTCTGATAAACGCCGGAAAAATGACTAAGTCCAAAAAAAAAATTTTTTTCAACTTGTTTCAATTTTATTCCCGTGGGATATATGTTCTACCCACACACATTTGGAACTCTCCTGGGGTACCCTCACACATATTATTCCCTCATTTAGTGGATATTTTCACAAAAAAGGGAAATTTTCAAAAATCCAAAATATTGGCTGAAAACGACTAAATATCAAGGACTCATTGGGTGAATCGCTCTGGAACTGAAATCGTAACGCTCACTGACATTTCCCCTATCTGAAAGTCTGATAAACGCCGGAAAAATGACTAAGTCCAAAAAAAATAATTTTTTTCAACTTTTTTCAATTTTATCCTCGTGGGATATATATTCTACCCACACACATTTGGAACTCTCCTGGGGTACCCTCACACATATTATTCCCTCATTTAGTGGATATTTTCACAGAAAAGTGAAATTTTCAAAAATCCAGAAATGGTCGGAAAATGACTAAATATCAAGGACTCATTGGGCGAATCGCTCTGGAACAGAAATCGGAACGCTCACTAACATTTCCCCTATCTGAAAGTCTGATAAACGCCGGAAAAAGGAATAAGTCCAAAAAAAATTTTTTTTCAACTTTTTTCAATTTTACCCCCGTGGGATATATATTCTACCCACACACATTTGGAACTCTCCTGGGGTACCCTCACACATATTATTCCCTCATTTAGTGGATATTTTCACAAAAAAGTGAAATTTTCAAAAATCCAGAAATTGTCGGAAAATGAATAAATATCAAGGACTTATTGGGCGAATTGCTCTGGAACTGAAATCGTAATGCTCACTGACATTTCCCCTATCTGAAAGTCTGATAAACGCCGGAAAAATGACTAAGTCCAAAAAAAGAAATTTTTTTCAACTTTTTTCAATTTTACCCCCGTGGGATATACATTCTACCCACACACATTTGGAACTATCCTGGGGTACCCTCACACATATTATTCCCTCATTTTGTGGATATTTTCACAAAAAAGTGAAATTTTCAAAAATCCAAAATATTGGCTGAAAACGACTAAATATCAATTACTCATTGGGCGAATCGCTCTGGAACTGAAATCGGAACGCTCACTGACATATGCCCTATCTGAAAGTCTGAAAAAATGACTAAGCCCAAAAAAAAATTTTTTAAACTCTTTTCAATTTTAACCCCGTGGGATATAGATTCTACCCACACACATTTGGAACTCTACTGGGGTACCCTCACACATATTATTCCCTCATTTAGTGGATATTTTCACAAAAAAGTGAAATTTTCAAAAATCCAGAAAATTGGCTGAAAACGACTAAATATCAAGGACTCATTGGGCGAATCGCTCTGGAACTAAAATCGGAACGCTCACTGACATTTCTCCTATCTGAACGTCTGATAAACGCCAGAAAAATGACAGCCCAAAAAAAATTTTTTTTCAACTTTTTTCAATTTTACCCCCGTGGGATATATATTCTACCCACACACATTTGGAACTCTCCTGGGGTACCCTCACACATATTATTCCCTCATTTAGTGGATATTTTCACAAAAAAGTGAAATTTTAAAAAATCAAAAATATTGGCTGAAAACGACTAAATATCAAGGACTCATTGGGCGAATCGCTCTGGAACTAAAATCGGAACGCTCACTGACATTTCTCCTATCTGAACGTCTGATAAACGCCAGAAAAATGACTAAGCCCAAAAAAAATTTTTTTTCAACTTTTTTCTATTTTACCCCCGTGGGATATATATTCTACCCACACACATTTGGAACTCTCCTGGGGTACCCTCACACATATTATTCCCTCATTTAGTGGATATTTTCACAAAAAAGTGAAATTTTAAAGAATCAAAAATATTGGCTGAAAACGACTAAATATCAAGGACTCATTGGGCGAATCGCTCTGGTACTGAAATCGGAACGCTCACTGAAATATGCTCTATCTGAAAGTCTGAAAAAAAGGCTAAGCCCCAAAAAAAAATTAATAAACTTTTTTCAATTTTAACCCCGTGGGATATATATTCTACCCACACACATTTGGAACTCTCCTGGGGTACCCTCACACATATTATTCCCTCATTTAGTGGATATTTTCAAAAAAAAGTGAAATTTTCAAAAATCAAAAATATTGGCTGAAAATGACTAAATATCAAGGACTCATTGGGCGAATCGCTCTGGAACTGAAATCGTAACGCTCACTGACATTTCCCCTATCTGAAAGTCTGATAGACGCCGGAAAAATGACTAAGTCCAAAAAAAAAATTTTTTTCAACTTTTTTCAATTTTACCCCCGTGGGATATATGTTCTACCCACACACATTTGGAACTCTCCTGGGGTACCCTCACACATATTATTCCCTCATTTAGTGGATATTTTCACAAAAAAGTGAAATTTTCAAAAATACAGAAAATTGGCTGAAAACGACTAAATATCAAGGACTCATTGGGCGAATCGCTCTGGAACTGAAATCGGAACGCTCACTGACATTTCCCCTATCTGAAAGTCTGATAAACGCCGGAAAAATGACTAAGTCCAAAAAAAAAATTTTTTTCAACTTGTTTCAATTTTATTCCCGTGGGATATATGTTCTACCCACACACATTTGGAACTCTCCTGGGGTACCCTCACACATATTATTCCCTCATTTAGTGGATATTTTCACAAAAAAGGGAAATTTTCAAAAATCCAAAATATTGGCTGAAAACGACTAAATATCAAGGACTCATTGGGTGAATCGCTCTGGAACTGAAATCGTAACGCTCACTGACATTTCCCCTATCTGAAAGTCTGATAAACGCCGGAAAAATGACTAAGTCCAAAAAAAATAATTTTTTTCAACTTTTTTCAATTTTATCCTCGTGGGATATATATTCTACCCACACACATTTGGAACTCTCCTGGGGTACCCTCACACATATTATTCCCTCATTTAGTGGATATTTTCACAGAAAAGTGAAATTTTCAAAAATCCAGAAATGGTCGGAAAATGACTAAATATCAAGGACTCATTGGGCGAATCGCTCTGGAACAGAAATCGGAACGCTCACTAACATTTCCCCTATCTGAAAGTCTGATAAACGCCGGAAAAAGGAATAAGTCCAAAAAAAATTTTTTTTCAACTTTTTTCAATTTTACCCCCGTGGGATATATATTCTACCCACACACATTTGGAACTCTCCTGGGGTACCCTCACACATATTATTCCCTCATTTAGTGGATATTTTCAAAAAAAAGTGAAATTTTCAAAAATCAAAAATATTGACTGAAAACAACTAAATATCAAGGACTCATTGGGCGAATCGCTCTGGAAATGAAATCGTAATGCTCACTGACATTTCCCCTATCTGAAAGTCTGATAAACGCCGGAAAAATGACTAAGTCCAAAAAAAAAATGTTTTCAACTTTTTTCAATTTTATCCCCGTGGGATATATATTCTACCCACACACATTTGGAACTCTCCTGGGGTACCCTCACACATATTATTCCCTCATTTAGTGGATATTTTCACAGAAAAGTGAAATTTTCAAAAATCCAGAAATGGTCGGAAAATGACTAAATATCAAGGACTCATTGGGCGAATCGCTCTGGAACAGAAATCGGAACGCTCACTAACATTTCCCCTATCTGAAAGTCTGATAAACGCCGGAAAAAGGAATAAGTCCAAAAAAAATTTTTTTTCAACTTTTTTCAATTTTACCCCCGTGGGATATATATTCTACCCACACACATTTGGAACTCTCCTGGGGTACCCTCACACATATTATTCCCTCATTTAGTGGATATTTTCAAAAAAAAGTGAAATTTTCAAAAATCAAAAATATTGGCTGAAAACAACTAAATATCAAGGACTCATTGGGCGAATCGCTCTGGAAATGAAATCGTAATGCTCACTGACATTTCCCCTATCTGAAAGTCTGATAAACGCCGGAAAAATGACTAAGTCCAAAAAAAAAATGTTTTCAACTTTTTTCAATTTTATCCCCGTGGGATATATATTCTACCCACACACATTTGGAACTCTCCTGGGGTACCCTCACACATATTATTCCCTCATTTAGTGGATATTTTCACAAAAAGTGAAATTTTCAAAAATCCAGAAATTGTCGGAAAATGACTAAATATCAAGGACTCATTGGGCGAATCGATCTGGAACTGAAATCGGAACGCTCACTGACATTTCCCCTACCTGAAAGTCTGATAAACGCCGGAAAAATGACTAAGCCCCAAAAAAATTTTTTTCAACTTTTTTCAATTTTACCCCCGTGGGATATATATTCTACCCACACACATTTGGAACTCTCCTGGGGTATCCTCACACATATTATTCCCTCATTTAGTGGATATTTTCACAAAAAAGAGAAATTTTCAAAAATCTAAAATATTGGCTGAAAACGACTAAATATCAAGGACTCATTGGGCGAATCGTTCTGGAACTGAAATCGGAATGCTCACTGACATATGCCCTATCTGAAAGTCTGAAAAAATGACTAAGCCCAAAAAAAAAATTTTTTCAACTTTTTTCAATTTTACCCCCGTAGGATATATATTCTACCCACACACATTTGGAACTCTCCTGGGGTACCCTCACACATATTATTCCCTCATTTAGTGGATATTTTCACAAAAAAGTGAAATTTTCAAAAATCTAGAAATTGTCGGAAAATGACTAAATATCAAGGACTCATTGGGCGAATCGCTCTGGAACAGAAATCGGAACGCTCACTGACATTTCCCCTATCTGAAAGTCTGATAAACGCCGGAAAAAGGAATAAGTCCAAAAAAAAATTTTTTTCAACTTTTTTCAATTTTACCCCCGTGGGATATATATTCTACCCACACACATTTGGAACTCTCCTGGGGTACCCTCACACATATTATTCCCTCATTTAGTGGATATTTTCACAAAAAGTGAAATTTTCAAAAATCCAGAAATTGTCGGAAAATGACTAAATATCAAGGACTCATTGGGCGAATCGCTCTGGACCTGAAATCGGAACGCTCACTGACATTTCCCCTACCTGAAAGTCTGATAAACTCCGGAAAAATGACTGAGCCCCAAAAAAATTTTTTTAAACTTTTTTCAATTTTACCCCCGTGGGATATATATTCTACCCACACACATTTGGAACTCTCCTGGGGTACCCTCACACATATTATTCCCTCATTTAGTGGATATTTTCACAAAAAAGTGAAATTTTCAAAAATCCAGAAATTGTCGGAAAATGACTAAATATCAAGGACTCATTGGGCGAATCGCTCTGGAACTGAAATTGGAACGCTCACTGACATTTCCCCTATCTGAAAGTCTGATAAACGCCGGAAAAATGACTAAGCCCCAAAAAATTTTTTTTTAACTTTTTTCAATTTTACCCCCGTGGGATATATATTCTACCCACACACATTTGGAACTCTCCTGGGGTAGCCTCACACATATTATTCCCTCATTTAGTGGATATTTTCAAAAAAAAGTGAAATTTTCAAAAATCAAAAATATTGGCTGAAAACAACTAAATATCAAGGACTCATTGGGCGAATCGCTCTGGAAATGAAATCGTAATGCTCACTGACATTTCCCCTATCTGAAAGTCTGATAAACGCCGGAAAAATGACTAAGTCCAAAAAAAAAATGTTTTCAACTTTTTTCAATTTTATCCCCGTGGGATATATATTCTACCCACACACATTTGGAACTCTCCTGGGGTACCCTCACACATATTATTCCCTCATTTAGTGGATATTTTCACAGAAAAGTGAAATTTTCAAAAATCCAGAAATGGTCGGAAAATGACTAAATATCAAGGACTCATTGGGCGAATCGCTCTGGAACAGAAATCGGAACGCTCACTGACATTTCCCCTACCTGAAAGTCTGATAAACGCCGGAAAAATGACTAAGCCCCAAAAAAATTTTTTTCAACTTTTTTCAATTTTACCCCCGTGGGATATATATTCTACCCACACACATTTGGAACTCTCCTGGGGTATCCTCACACATTTTATTCCCTCATTTAGTGGATATTTTCACAAAAAAGAGAAATTTTCAAAAATCTAAAATATTGGCTGAAAACGACTAAATATCAAGGACTCATTGGGCGAATCGTTCTGGAACTGAAATCGGAATGCTCACTGACATATGCCCTATCTGAAAGTCTGAAAAAATGACTAAGCCCAAAAAAAAAATTTTTTCAACTTTTTTCAATTTTACCCCCGTGGGATATATATTCTACCCACACACATTTGGAACTCTCCTGGGGTACCCTCACACATATTATTCCCTCATTTAGTGGATATTTTCACAAAAAAGTGAAATTTTCAAAAATCTAGAAATTGTCGGAAAATGACTAAATATCAAGGACTCATTGGGCGAATCGCTCTGGAACAGAAATCGGAACGCTCACTGACATTTCCCCTATCTGAAAGTCTGATAAACGCCGGAAAAAGGAATAAGTCCAAAAAAAAATTTTTTTCAACTTTTTTCAATTTTACCCCCGTGGGATATATATTCTACCCACACACATTTGGAACTCTCCTGGGGTACCCTCACACATATTATTCCCTCATTTAGTGAATATTTTCAAAAAAAAGTGAAATTTTCAAAAATCAAAAATATTGACTGAAAATTACTAAATATCAAGGACTCATTGGGCGAATCGCTCTGGAACTGAAAGCATAACGCTCACTGACATTTCCCCTATCTGAAAGTCTGATAAACGCTGGAAAAATGACTAAGTCCAAAAAAAAAAATGTTTTCAACTTTTTTCAATTTTATCCCCGTGGGATATATATTCTACCCACACACATTTGGAACTCTCCTGGGGTACCCTCACACATATTATTCCCTCATTTAGTGGATATTTTCACAAAAAGTGAAATTTTCAAAAATCCAGAAATTGTCGGAAAATGACTAAATATCAAGGACTCATTGGGCGAATCGCTCTGGACCTGAAATCGGAACGCTCACTGACATTTCCCCTACCTGAAAGTCTGATAAACTCCGGAAAAATGACTAAGCCCCAAAAAAATTTTTTTTAACTTTTTTCAATTTTACCCCCGTGGGATATATATTCTACCCACACACATTTGGAACTCTCCTGGGGTACCCTCACACATATTATTCCCTCATTTAGTGGATATTTTCACAAAAAAGTGAAATTTTCAAAAATCCAGAAATTGTCGGAAAATGACTAAATATCAAGGACTCATTGGGCGAATCGCTCTGGAACTGAAATTGGAACGCTCACTGACATTTCCCCTATCTGAAAGTCTGATAAACGCCGGAAAAATGACTAAGTCCAAAAAAAAAATTTTTTTCAACTTTTTTCAATTTTATCCCCGTGGGATATATATTCTACCCACATACATTTGGAACTCTCCTGGGGTACCCTCACACATATTACTCCCTCATTTAGTGGATATTTTCACAAAAAAGTAAAATTTTCAAAAATCAAAAATATTGGCTGAAAACGATTAAATATCAAAGACTAATTGGGCGAATCACTCTGGAACTGAAATCGGAATGCTCACTGACATATGCCCTATCTGAAAGTCTGAAAAAATGACTAAGCCCCGAAAAAAAATGTTTTCAACTTTTTTCAATTTTACCCCCGTGGGATATATATTCTACTCACACACATTTGGAACTCTCCTGGGGTACCCTCACACATATTATTCCCTCATTTAGTGGATATTTTCACAAAAAAGTGAAATTTTCAAAGATCAAAAGTATTGGCTGAAAACGACTAAATATTAGAGATGAGCGTTGTTCTACTCGAACTGTTCGCCAATCTCAAATTCGAGCTGTTTTGGGCGGTGTTCGAGCCGTTCGGCGAACATGAAGAATTTGAGAAAAATTCGGCTGTTCGAGGTTATGTTCGATAACTGTTCGTGCACCAAAATCATAACTGGATTTTTTCTCAGTAATGATGAAAATTAATGTTAATACGCAGTTTGAGTGTACAGCGGGGTGTGGGGAGGGGCAGGGGATGGATCTCTGCAGGAACAATGAAGATCTCCTTTTTTTTTTCTCTTTCCCGCATTTGCAGTGGGGAGGTGCAATCTGTCAGCCTATCAGCCTATCAGCAGCGCACACACGGAGCGAAGTGCTTTTTTTCACACAAGCAAGGGCATGTGTCATTGGCAGTGTATGTCACATGTCCTTGCCCTATAAGACCAAGCCATTTTCCCTGCCATTTTTCTCACTGCTGCAGCTGCGTGTTAGACGGCACCGCTGTTGCTGTGTGCGCTATACCTTGTTGATTTCAAGTCAATTTTCGCACAAATCTACAGATAGCTTGGGAGTACGGAATAGTTGTGATTGCAGTCCTTTTAAGGACTAGGTTACAGCATTTCCTACGACTTTTATCAGGCAGGTCTGTGCTCTTAAATAGATAGATTGTGGGAGTAAAGACTAATTGTAATTGGAGTCCTTTTCAGGACTAGGTTACATCAGTTCCTATCAGTTTTTGCCAGGCAGGTCTGTGCCAGTGCTGTGCAAGTTTTTTCACAGCATTTGGCTGAATCTAGCAAAGCTAATCCTTTTTGGCCTATTGCAGAGTGTGTTAGTGAGTGGAGTAGCCTATCTGTGTATAGAATACCAATTTTTTTACTGCACCTAGTGAAGTAAAATCTTTTGGGCATAGCATCATTCTATTAGTCCATCTATACTGACCTCCATCAGGTTGCAAATTGAATATAATTTTTTTCTGCATCCAGCTCTGAAAAAATATTGGGCTTCTAACTGTGTGTGGGACTTGTATTAGTCCATCTATACTGACCTCCATCAGGTTGCAAACTGCATATATTTTTTTCTGCATCTACCTCTGAAAAAATATTGGGCTTCTAGCTGTGTGTGGGACTTGTTGTATTAATCCATCTATACAGACCTCCATCAGGTTGCAAACTGAATATATTTTTTTCTGCATCTACCTCTGAAAAAATATTGGGCTTCTAGCTGTGTGTGGGACTTGTATTAGTCCATCTATACTGACCTCCATCAGGTTGCAAACTGCATATATTTTTTTCTGCATCTACCTCTGAAAAAATATTGGGCTTCTAGCTGTGTGTGGGACTTGATGTATTAATCCATCTATACAGACCTCCATCAGGTTGCAAACTGAATATATTTTTTTCTGCATCTACCTCTGAAAAAATATTGGGCTTCTAGCTGTGTGTGGGACTTGTTCTATTAATCCATCTATACAGACCTCCATCAGGTTGCAAACTGAATATATTTTTTTCTGCATCTACCTCTGAAAAAATATTGGGCTTCTAGCTGTGTGTGGGACTTGTTCTATTAATCCATCTATACAGACCTCCATCAGGTTTCAAACTGAATATATTTTTTTCTGCATCTACCTCTGAAAAAATATTGGGCTTCTAGCTGTGTGTGGGACTTGTATTAGTCCATCTATACTGACCTCCATCAGGTTGCAAACTGAATATATTTTTTTCTGCATCTACCTCTGAAAAAATATTGGGCTTCTAGCTGTGTGTGGGACTTGTTCTATTAATCCATCTATACAGACCTCCATCAGGTTGCAAACTGAATATATTTTTTTCTGCATCTACCTCTGAAAAAATATTGGGCTTCTAGCTGTGTGTGGGACTTGTTCTATTAATCCATCTATACAGACCTCCATCAGGTTGCAAACTGAATATATTTTTTTCTGCATCTACCTCTGAAAAAATATTGGGCTTCTAGCTGTGTGTGGGACTTGTTTTATTAATCCATCTATACAGACCTCCATCAGGTTGCAAACTGAATATATTTTTTTCTGCATCTACCTCTGAAAAAATATTGGGCTTCTAGCTGTGTGTGGGACTTGTTGTATTAATACATCTATACAGACCTCCATCAGGTTGCAAACTGAATATATTTTTTTCTGCATCTACCTCTGAAAAAATATTGGGCTTCTAGCTGTGTGTGGGACTTGTTCTATTAATCCATCTATACAGACCTCCATCAGGTTGCAAACTGAATATATTTTTTTCTGCATCTACCTCTGAAAAAATATTGGGCTTCTAGCTGTGTGTGGGACTTGTTCTATTAATCCATCTATACAGACCTCCATCAGGTTGCAAACTGAATATATTTTTTTCTGCATCTACCTCTGAAAAAATATTGGGCTTCTAGCTGTGTGTGGGACTTGTTGTATTAGTCCATCTATACTGACCTCCATCAGGTTGCAAACTGAATATATTTTTTTCTGCATCTACCTCTGAAAAAATATTGGGCTTCTAGCTGTGTGTGGGACTTGTTCTATTAATCCATCTATACAGACCTCCATCAGGTTGCAAACTGAATATATTTTTTTCTGCATCTACCTCTGAAAAAATATTGGGCTTCTAGCTGTGTGTGGGACTTGTTCTATTAATCCATCTATACAGACCTCCATCAGGTTGCAAACTGAATATATTTTTTTCTGCATCTACCTCTGAAAAAATATTGGGCTTCTAGCTGTGTGTGGGACTTGTTGTATTAGTCCATGTATACTGACCTCCATCAGGTTGCAAACTGAATATATTTTTTTCTGCATCTACCTCTGAAAAAATATTGGGCTTCTAGCTGTGTGTGGGACTTGTTCTATTAATCCATCTATACAGACCTCCATCAGGTTGCAAACTGAATATATTTTTTTCTGCATTTACCTCTGAAAAAATATTGGGCTTCTAGCTGTGTGTGGGACTTGTTCTATTAATCCATCTATACAGACCTCCATCAGGTTGCAAACTGAATATATTTTTTTCTGCATCTACCTCTGAAAAAATATTGGGCTTCTAGCTGTGTGTGGGACTTGTTTTATTAATCCATCTATACAGACCTCCATCAGGTTGCAAACTGAATATATTTTTTTCTGCATCTACCTCTGAAAAAATATTGGGCTTCTAGCTGTGTGTGGGACTTGTTGTATTAATACATCTATACAGACCTCCATCAGGTTGCAAACTGAATATATTTTTTTCTGCATCTACCTCTGAAAAAATATTGGGCTTCTAGCTGTGTGTGGGACTTGTTGTATTAATCCATCTATACAGACCTCCATCAGGTTGCAAACTGAATATATTTTTTTCTGCATCTACCTCTGAAAAAATATTGGGCTTCTAGCTGTGTGTGGGACTTGTTCTATTAATCCATCTATACAGACCTCCATCAGGTTGCAAACTGAATATATTTTTTTCTGCATCTACCTCTGAAAAAATATTGGGCTTCTAGCTGTGTGTGGGACTTGTTGTATTAGTCCATCTATACTGACCTCCAACAGGTTGCAAACTGAATATATTTTTTTCTGCATCTACCTCTGAAAAAATATTGGGCTTCTAGCTGTGTGTGGGACTTGTTCTATTAATCCATCTATACAGACCTCCATCAGGTTGCAAACTGAATATATTTTTTTCTGCATCTACCTCTGAAAAAATATTGGGCTTCTAGCTGTGTGTGGGACTTGTTCTATTAATCCATCTATACAGACCTCCATCAGGTTGCAAACTGAATATATTTTTTTCTGCATCTACCTCTGAAAAAATATTGGGCTTCTAGCTGTGTGTGGGACTTGTTCTATTAATCCATCTATACAGACCTCCATCAGGTTGCAAACTGAATATATTTTTTTCTGCATCTACCTCTGAAAAAATATTGGGCTTCTAGCTGTGTGTGGGACTTGTTGTATTAGTCCATCTATACTGACCTCCATCAGGTTGCAAACTGAATATATTTTTTTCTGCATCTACCTCTGAAAAAATATTTGGCCTTCTAGCAGTGTGTGGGACTTTCTCTATTAGTCCATCTATACTGACCTCCATCAGGTTGCAAATTAAAAATAATTTTTATCTGCATCTAGCTCTGAAAAATTATTTGGCCTTCTAGCAGTGTGTGGGACTTTCTCTATTAGTCCATCTATACTGACCTCCATCAGGTTGCAAATTAAAAATAATTTTTATCTGCATCTAGCTCTGAAAAAATATTTGGCCTTCTAGCAGTGTTTGGGACTTTCTCTATTAGTCCATCTATACTGACCTCCATCAGGTTGCAAATTAAAAATAATTTTTATCTGCATCTAGCTCTGAAAAAATATTTGGCCTTCTAGCAGTGTGTGGGACTTTCTCTATTAGTCCATCTATACTGACCTCCATCAGGTTGCAAATTAAAAATAATTTTTATCTGCATCTAGCTCTGAAAAAATATTTGGCCTTCTAGCAGTGTGTGGGACTTTCTCTATTAGTCCATCTATACTGACCTCCATCAGGTTGCAAATTAAAAATAATTTTTATCTGCATCTAGCTCTGAAAAATTATTTGGCCTTCTAGCAGTGTGTGGGACTTTCTCTATTATTCCATCTATACTGACCTCCATCAGGTTGCAAATTAAAAATAATTTTTATCTGCATCTAGCTCTGAAAAAATATTTGGCCTTCTAGCAGTGTTTGGGACTTTCTCTATTAGTCCATCTATACTGACCTCCATCAGGTTGCAAATTAAAAATAATTTTTATCTGCATCTAGCTCTGAAAAAATATTTGGCCTTCTAGCAGTGTGTGGGACTTTCTCTATTAGTCCATCTATACTGACCTCCATCAGGTTGCAAATTAAAAATAATTTTTATCTGCATCTAGCTCTGAAAAAATATTTGGCCTTCTAGCAGTGTGTGGGACTTTCTCTATTAGTCCATCTATACTGACCTCCATCAGGTTGCAAATTGAATATAATTTTTTTTTGCATCTAACCCAGCCAATAGTTTTGGCCTAATACCACAGTTTGGCCACTCAGCTCTGCTCGGTTCCCATCCATTGTTTTTCTGTGCAAACAACTCCAGAGTTGTTAATTAGTTAACCACCAAAATGAGTGGAAAAAGGCCTGCTGCTGGTGGAAAGGGGAATAGGCGTGTTGGGAAGGGGAACATCTGCAGAAGAAAGACCATCTTTCAGCCAAACTAAAATGTCTACTTCTTTTAGCGGACAATGTGATAAGATCCCTTTCTTACAGCCACGCCAATCGCTACAAATTCCAGATGAGGCACAAAAACAGCAGGTGCTTCAGTGGATATCAAGTGCTCCTTTAAGTGGGCTCTCCTCCACATCAACTTCAACATCACAAATACTCCAGTCCTCAAAGGTGTCACCCCAATCGCACTTGCTTCCTCACAGCTCCCAAATCTCCAGCTGCCCGTCTGAGTATGAGGTAGAACAGATGGTTGAGTCTGCAGAGCTGTTTACTCATACTATATCCTGGGAATCAGAGGTCGACTCCAGCGCTTCTGTGAATCCAGACGAGGAAATGATCTGCACTTATGCCCAGAATCTTTATGAGTCGGATCCAGGACCAGACGCAGAAGGTTCTGACCATAATGTAGACCCTCATTCCCAAACTGTAACTCCTGTTGGTGGAGACATTGTTAGAACCTTGCTCTTAGGTTTTTTCCTTTGCTGGTCACATGACCTTGTTGGCCTATTTAATCCTGCTCCGCCCTTCTGGCTTTGCTGGACTTCATTGTATAACTACTTTCTAGCTAGCCTGTGCTCTGTATCTAACTCTGTTAGTTTGCTTGGTCTACGGACCTCTGTGTTCTATGTGTTTTGTTTGTTCGTCTGTCTGCTACTATTTCTGTTAGGAGGTGTCCCATTTTCCTCCCAGTCCTTAGTGCTTGTAGGGATTCCTTCCCCACATCTATAGGTCTCCGTACAGACTAGCTTAGGACTTTAGCAGGTCTGATCGCAGGATCAGGTTCCCTGTTACATCGTAGGGATCAAGCTGAGTTCTATCGTAGAGACAGATCTCCTCTCTTTCCTTAGCTCTGGTAGCAGAACATAACAGACAATGAGGAAGACGATGATAAGACTCAAATACCTGATTGGAGCGACAACTTTAGTTTTTTGTCAGGGCAGGAACAGGTTGGCTCTGAGGACGACGGGTGTGATAACGCACAGGGTGATGATGATGAGGTTGGAGATCCCACTTACTGTCAACCCACAGTCAGCCAAGAGATGAGGTCAGCGGAGGAGGTGGAGGAAGATGCTAGTGATGACGAGGTCAGGTTGTGCCTTCCTGGACAGAGACGTAGTACTGGAAGCACGTCAACAACTGCATCCTCAAACACAACTCTGCCTCTCACCACAAGTCGTGGTGGCTCTTCAGGTCGCATGGGTGCTAAGCCTTGCATAGCCTGGGCATTTTTTCAGATCGATAAAGATGACCCAACTCGTGTTATCTGTAACATTTGTCAGCAAAAGCTAAGTAGAGGCCAAAAAATACATAGTTTGAGTACTTCATGCATGAACCGGCACATGGACATGAAGCATAAGTTGCAGTGGGAAGCTCAGTGTGCTACAATGCGGCCTAGCCGGCCGGGCCAACCACCGTCTGCCATATCTTGTGCATCCGCGGCCTCTTCATCCTCTGTGACTGGGGAGACAGCAGTCACACCTGTTTTGGGGCGCAGACCTGCCACCTCTTTACCCGCAACAGCCAGCGTGATTGGCAGGTCATCATTTTCTTTGGAGGTGGTAACACCAGCTGGTGTTGAGCGCTGTCCGACATCGATAGCACCACCTTTGGATCAAGGCAACCTAACATGTCCGCCTGCATCTTCCTCACAGACCGGCAGTTTGCCGGGGACACCCTTATCAACCCCGTCTAAGCACAATAGCCAGCCCTCGGTCCCTCAGATGTGGACAAGTAAAAGACCATTTCCTCCTAGCCATGAGAAAGCTAAGAGGTTGAATTTCACCATCTGCAAGCTCTTGGCTACAGAAATGCTGCCTTTCCGCCTGGTGGACACAGAGGATTTTCGAGACCTTATGTCCGTCGCAGTGCCCCAGTACCAGATGCCCAGTCGGCACTACTTCTCAAAGAAAGGTGTGCCTGCGCTCCACCAGCATGTCGCACACAACATCACCGCTTCTTTGAGAAACTCTGTGTGTGACAGGGTGCATTTCACCACAGACTCTTGGACGAGTAGGCATGGACAGGGGCGTTACATGTCGCTGACTGGGCACTGGGTAACTATGGTGACAGCAGGACAAGGGGCTGCTGTCCAAGTCTTGCCCTCCCCACGGGTTGTGCGTCAATCCTCTTTATGTCAAAGTTCCTCCACTGCTTCTGCCTCCTCAACCTCCTCTCAGTCTTCCACCTGCACCCAAAGCCTGTCTGGTCATGCCACAAGCTTTCTAACTGCGCAGAAGGGATCCTGCACACCTTCTTACTATGCTGGCAGTAGGGCTCAACGTCATCAGGCGGTTTTTACATTGAAATGTCTGGGAAATGTGAGTCACACAGCTGAGGAGTTGTGGTCAGCTCTGGAGAACCAATTTCATGAATGGTTGTCTCCACTGGACCTGAAACCAGGGAAGGACGTGTGCGACAATGCTGCAAACCTGGGTGCGGCCCTTCGCCGGGGCAATGTCACACACGTGCCTTGTATGGCTCCCGTGTTGAACCTGGTTGTCCAGCAATTTTTAGCCCACTATCCCAGACTAGATGGCCTTCTGCAGAGGGCACGGTCGCTGTGTGCTCACTTTCACCGTTCGCAGCCCGCAGCTCAGCGACTTACATCTCTACAGAAGTCGTTGGGCCTGCCACTTCACCGGCTAAAATGCGATGTGCCTACCCGGTGGAATTCAACTCTGCACATGTTGCAGCGACTGTGGCAGCACCGACAAGCCCTGGTGCAATACGTTCTGACGTATAGCCTGGGCCAACGAGATCCAGAGGTGGGGCAAATCACGCTGGAGGAGTGGTCTCAGATCAGGGACCTATGCACCCTTCTGCACAGTTTTGAAATGGCGACGAAGATGTTTAGTGCTGACGATGCCATTATCAGCATGACTATTCCGGTGATTTACATGCTGGAGCACATGTTAAACAGAATTCGGAGTCAGGTGGTGGCACAAGAGGAGGTGGAGGAAGTAGAGGAGGAGGAGTTGTATGCGGAAGGGCTAACATCTGCAAGGTCCAGACGGTCGGCAGCACCAAGGCGGCAGGCATGTGAGGGTGGGGGAGATGGTTTTACCAGGGAGCATGGTAGCAGCCAAACTAGTGAGGAAGGTGCAGGAGCCCAGGAAGAAGTGGAGGACGAACTGATGGAAGACTCATCAGATGAGGGAGACCTTGATCACATTTCTGTTGTGCGAGGTTGGGGGGAGAGGACAGAGGAAGGAAGCATGATTGTTACCTCGCCACCAACACAACAGGGACTTGGTGCTCCTGGATGCGCAACACACATGAGTGCCTTCTTGCTGCACTACCTGCAACATGACCCTCGAAATGTGAGAATTAGAAATAATCCTGACTACTGGGTTGCCACACTGTTAGATCCCCGGTACAAAAGTAAATTTGCAGAAATTATTCCTGCCATAGAAAGGGATGCACGCATGCAGGAGTATCAGCAGAGACTGTTGCAGAATCTTCATGTGCTTTTCCACAAAATACCAGTGGTGCACGTAGTGAATCTCACAGTTCCAACTTGCCAACCGTGGGACCGTCAAGTGTTCAGCACTCAAACCGTAACAGAACCACAGTATCTGCTGGTAACATCAATTTTGCGGAATCATTTCACCACTTTTTTAGCCCATCCTTTGCAAGGCCACAGGAGACAAGAAGTCTGACACATAGTCAACGCCTAGAGACGATGGTACAGGAGTATCTCCAAGTAAACATTGAAGCCACGACTGTGTCACTGGACCCTTGCTCTTTTTGGGCTTCCAATCTGGATAAATGGCCGGAGCTAGCCACTTACGCCTTGGAGATCTTGTCATGCCCCGCAGCCAGCGTTCTGTCTGAACGTGTGTTCAGCGCTGCTGGTGGTGTGCTGACAGATAAGCGCACGCGGCTCTCCACTGATAATGTAGACAGACTCACGTTCATAAAGATGAACAAATCATGGATCCGAAACGACTTTTCTACCCCTGTGTCATCCTGTGGAGAGTAAAAGCTTGATGATTGGTTAAAATCACCCTACCAACCGTTTTAAGCTTTCAAATTACTAATCTTGGCTGGAAAATAATTTGGGCTTTGTAGCAGTGTGCAGCACTGATTCTATTAGGCCATCTATAATAAGCTCCACCAGATTTAAAATTACTAATCATGTTTATCTGTATCTTGACTGGAAAATAATTTGGGCTTTGTAGCAGTGTGCAGCACTGATCCTATTAGGCCATCTATACTAAAGCTTCACCAGATTTAAAATGAATAATAATTTTTAGCTGCATCTAGCCCGGAAAATAATTTTGGGACTCAGAGATGCACAAGACACATAAGTGCCTTCTTGCTGCACTACCTGCAGCATGACCCTCATATTGTCAGAATTCGAAGTAATCATGACTACTGGGTTGCCACACTCTTAGATCCCCCAAACTTTTCGATCAACCTTTTCATTTTAATAAAGACCAAAAAAATGGTCATTTTTGAAATTCTAAGCATTAGCAGGTTGTTAGAAACTGAAATCAAACAGTTTTCAACTCAAAACTTTATTCTAGGTGATGTTACATTTTCACATAGGACCCCTTGTTCGAAAGGAGCTTCTGAACTCTCTCGTCCATTGAATTTGTCAGGTTTTGGATGGTTTCTGCTTCAATTGTTTTGCATGAGGACAGAATACCCTCCCAGAGCTGTTGCTTAGATGTGAACTGCCTCCCGCCATCATAGACACTCCTTTTAATGATGCTCCAAAGGTTCTGAATGGGGTAGAGGTCAGGGGAGCATGGGGGTCACACCATAAGTTTGTCCCCTTTTATGCCCATATCAGCCAGAGATGCAGATGTTTTATGTGCAGCATGAGATGGTGCATTATCATGCAGAAAAATGATCTTGCTGTGAAATACACGGTTCTTCTTCTTGAACCATGGCAGGAAGTGCTGTTTGAGAAAATCCAC
Organism: Phyllobates terribilis; assembly: GCF_046119375.1. Classification (NCBI taxonomy): domain Eukaryota; kingdom Metazoa; phylum Chordata; class Amphibia; order Anura; family Dendrobatidae; genus Phyllobates; species Phyllobates terribilis. The sequence goes on along the minus strand of NW_027362781.1, from coordinate 8,713,135 downwards.
ATACATTATGGAGTTCATCTTTAGCGCCTTCAGGGATCCTAAAGGGGCCGACAATCTCTCTCCCCATGATTCCAGCCCAAAACATTACTCCACCTCCTCTTTGTTGGCGCTGTAGCCGTGTTTGCGTGGGGTGTCCATCAACCAGCCATCCTCCACTCCATCCATCTGGACCATCGAGCGCTGCACGGCACTCATCCGTGAACAAAACAGTTTTGAAATCAGTCTTCATGTAATGTTTGGCCCACTTGAGCCGTTTCTGCTTGTGTAAAGTGGATAGAGGAGGTCGACAGGATGGCGTATGCACAGCTGCAAACCTCTGAAGGACCCTGCATCTTGTTGTTCGGGGGACGTTGGAGGCACAAGCAGCTTCAAAAACTTGTCTGCTGCTATGACAAGGCTTTTTTGCCGCTGCTCTTTCAACCTGATGTAATTGCCTGTAGGAAAGAGTCCTCAATTTGCCCTTATCAGCACGCACACGTGTGTACTGTGAATCAGCTACATACTTCTTGATTGCCAAGACACTTCATCCTGATCATCGCACAATGTTGATTGTAGTCATGCCTTGACCTAAACACTCCACAATTTGTTGCTTCTCAGCAGCCGACACATCCTTTTTCTTTCCCATTTTGGCAGAAAATGTAGGCTGCTTAATAATGTGAGAGAGCCTTCTTAAGTAGTCTTGCCTTTCATTGGACACACCTGCCAAACTAATTAGCACAGGTGTCTGCAATTGCTTACAGTGATATAAAGAGCCCTGACACACATCACCATCAATGAGTTTAACAGACAAACAAACAAATTCTTCCCTTATCACTCCTAAACACTTTTTGCATAATAATTTGGAACACAGTGTACATGTGCTTTTCCACAAAACACCAGTGGTTCACGTAGTGAATCTTACAGTTCTAACTTGCCAACCGTGGTCTGTATGGAGTTGTTCAATAAAGGGCCCAAAATTAAGATAACATAGATGGGAGAGGTCTCTATGAATAGGAATTCCTAAGTATTTGATACCCTGTGAGGGCCAGGCAAAGGGAAAGTTGGACTGGATGGAATCCTATATGGATTTGGGGAGGGAGACATCGAGGGCCTCAGACTTCGCTGCATTGATTTTAAAATTTGACCATGTAACAAAGTGATCTATTTCAGCCATAACAGCATGGATGGATATATGTGATTGAGTGATATATACTAGGACATCATCAGCAAATAGAGAGCACTTGTACTCGGTGCCTCCCACCTCAATACACCTAATATTGGGGTTATGGCGAATTGATGAGAGAAGGTGCTCCGTCACTAGGATGTATAAGAGAGGGGACAGAGGACATCCCTGCCTTGTCCCATTGGTGATTGTGAAAGGTGATGAAAATGTTCTGATGCACCCCCTGGGCCTTGGGACACCCGGAGCCGGACCCGTTTTGGTGGATGCTGGTGGTTGTAGTCTTCGTGGAGGCGACCCGGTTCCATGGCTCAGGGTGGTCAAACCAGTGGCGGAACTATTTATGTGGTTTTGATGTTTAAATGTCCGACTACGCCACCCGTGGATTGCGGTCAGAGTGAACCGCCGCTACAGGGCAGACCGCTGAGGCTGGTGTTGTGGGTGCAGCAGAGCGTAGCATAACTCCCCACGGGAGGAGTATAGCCTCAGGGCAGTGTATGCGGAGGATGGGGGTGATGGTGCAGGGCAGCAGCAGTAACGACACGGAGTCAGTGATGCAGTTCAGGGCCTTTAATCACACTTATTATTATCCAGACCACGTCTGCAGGTAACGGCTGCCCACGTCGTACTGTGCTCACCAGGTGAGGGGCTCAGACAACTCCCAGATAACTTTGGAGCACTTCACAGGACCCCCTTTGTGTGTCCTTTGTCTGGCCTTTCTTACCAACACTTCGGTCCGGGTGCCTCGGGCCTCCTCTTGGTAAACTTGGCGCCAGTTTCCCTGACCCTATGTGGTGCCTTCCTAGTGGGTGTAGCGAGGGGCTGCGCCACATAAAATGTCAGAGCCTCCGGTTTCTAGCTGAGGGTCGTTTCCTGCCTCCACTAGTTCGGGGACCGGTCTCCCCCTTTGGCCTGACCCCTCCACGCAGGTGGATTCGGGCGTGCGGTGGCGACTCGCCCGTCCGCACCCCTGGGATCCCTTCATTCCTCGTTCCTGGAGCCTTCTCCGCTCCTCTTCCTTCCTTCTCCCTCTTCCAGGCCTGGGCCTCTGTTACTAGGCCCGTCTCCGGAGCAGAGCTCATGCAGAGCCCCTGCTCCCTGCCACTTCTGCTCAGACTTCTCTGCACTGAACTAAGATGGTGCCCACCTTTTATACTCCCTTCTCAATGCACCCAGGAACTGCTTCCTCCCTGCTCCTGCACTACAGGGTTCCCCTTCCTCAGTGTTCCCTCCCCCCACTCCAGCCAGGGACAGGGACTGTCGAGCCCATTTCAGGGGCATATTGGTCGCCCTGCCCCACGGCAATGTGGTGTAATGCATGCAGGTGTCGGGTCCTGATCCACACTCCATCCTTACCTGAGAGTGAGATATCACACCTCTGGGTGAGGTGCAATACCTCTGTAGCAACCGAGCCCTCAGGGTGCTACAGTTCCATTTATCTTCAGCCTAGGTGACGTATTGTGATACAGGGCCATGATTTTGGCTATAAAAGGGTCCACTAGACCCCTACCCCAAGCTTTTTAAGAGAATCATATATGGCGTGCCAGGAGACTCTATGGAATGCTTTCTCAGCATCCAACGAGAGTATCTAATTACAAATTTTTAACTGCATCTAGCCCAGGAAATACTTTGTGCCTAGTAGCAGTGTCTGCTAGTCAGCGGATTATCCCGGCTGTTAAGCAAGCTACACCACCTGTAGTTTGGACACTTAATATTTTCAAAGGAAATGCTTCGGGACCACGGGATACTCAGTGAAGAGCATCAGGAGACACCCCAAGGCATAGGGGCTGGGACTGGCAGTAGGATGCCTTGCGGTGGACAGCCGAGCTCGATCCTTATAAAAGCTTTTTAACTGCAGCAGCTTTAGTGGACGCTACTGGAGCTGGAATTACGCGGCTGCTGGCATGAGACTTGCCCTCCAATAGATCCTTGTAAATGGATTTAAAGTGTATTCATTCAAATTAGAGAGACAATTTAAATTAAAAAGCTTAGAGCTGCCTCCACCACAGGGGGGCTCGCTCGACCCACCAGCGGACAGGCACCAGTATTGGGAGAGGGGGGCTGGCCATCAGGGTTCACCGCGGCTCTGGCACAAACCCGGCGACACGGAGGTGGCACGGGCAGGAGCGTACTGGCCGTGTCGGCTTCTCACTTTTTGGATTTTAGAAGGGCATGACATGCCTATATCTGTGTCTCCCCCTCCTTTTACTCCTCCACCTCTTTTATTTTCGCATGACTAAATGTACTTGTCACTTTTCCATGTGTTAGTTATGTCTTCTGAGCAGTTTGTCAGCTTTTGGACACCGTTGAAGGTGTCTTCTATGTGTTTCTATGTGTTTTTGTTTGCCTGCCATTGGTTTTAACGGTGTTCGAAGGTGTTCGACGAACAGTTCGACGAACAGTTCGGCGAACACACGGGTGTTCGACGAACCGAACCGAACTCGAACACTACGGGGGTGGCTCAACACTACTAAATATCAAGGACTCATTGGGCGAATCGCTCTGGAACTGAAATCGGAATGCTCACTGACATATGCCCTATCTGAAAGTCTGAAAAAATGACTAAGCCCAAAAAAAAAAAATTTTTCAACTTTTTTCAATTTTATCCCCGTGGGATATATGTTCTACCCACACACATTTGGAACTCTCCTGGGGTACCCTCACACATATTATTCCCTCATTTAGTGGATATTTCCACAAAAAAGTGAAATTTTTGAAAAATTCTGAAATTGTCGGAAAATGACTAAATATCAAGGACTCATTGGGCGAATCACTCTGGAACTGAAATCGGTACGCTCACTGACATTTCCCCTATCTGAAAGTGTAATAAAATGACTAAGCCCAAAAAAATAATTTTTTCAACTTTTTTCAATTTTAACCCCGTGGGATATATATTCTACCCACACACATTTTGAACTCTCCTGGGGTACCCTCACACATATTATTCCCTCATTTAGTGGATATTTTCACAAAAAAGTGAATTTTTCAAAACTCCAGAAAATTGGCTGAAAATGACTAAATATCAAGGACTCATTGGGCGAATCGCTCTGGAAATGAAATCGGAACTCACACTGATATCTCCCCTATCTGAAAGTCTGATAAACGCTGGAAAAATGACTAAATTCCAAAAAAAAAATTTCTTCAACTTTTTTCAATTTTACCCCCGTGGGATATATATTCTACCCACATACATTTGGAACTCTCCTGGGGTACCCTCACACATATTATTCCCTCATTTAGTGGATATTTTCACAAAAAAGTGAAATTTTCAAAAATCCAGAAAATTGGCTGAAAACGAATAAATATCAAGGACTCATAGTTACATAGTTACATAGTTTATAATGCCGAAAAAAGACAAGTGTCCATCCAGTTCAGCCTATTTCTTGTGCACTGCAGCTCTTCCGCAGCGTTGATCCAGGGGAAGGCAACAAAAACCCATGTGGTATAGGTCAATTTAGACTCATTGGGCGAACCACTCTGGAACTGAAATCGGAACGCTCACTGACATTTCCCCTATCTGAAAGTCTGATAAACGCTTGAAAAAATGACTAAGTCCAAAAAAAAAAATTTTCAACTTTTTTCAATTTTACCCCCGTGGGATATATATTCTACCCACATACATTTGGAACTCACCTGGGGTACCCTCAACACATATTATTTCCTCATTTAGTGGATATTTTCACAAAAAAGTAAAATTTTCAAAAATCCAAAATATTTGCTGAAAACAACTAAATATCATGGACTCATTGGGCGAATCGCTTTGGAACTGAAATCGGAACGCTCACTGACATTTGACCTATCTGAAAGTCTGATAAACGCCGGAAAAATGACTGTCGAAAAAAAAAAAATTTTCAACTTTTTTCAATTTTACCCCCTGTGTGATATATATTCTACCCACACACATTTGGAACTCTCCTGGGGTACCCTCACACATATTATTCCCTCATTTAGTGGATATTTTCACAAAAAAGTGAAATTTTCAAAAATCCAGAAAATTGGCTGAAAATGACTAAATATCATGGACTCATTGGGCGAATCGCTTTGGAACTGAAATCGGAACGCTCACTGACATTTGCCCTATCTGAAAATCTGATAAATGCTGGAAAAATGACAGTCCAAAAAAAATTTTTTTAAACTTTTTTCAATTTTAGCCCCGTGGGATTTATATTCTACCCACACACATTTGGAACTCTCCTGGGGTACCCTCACACATATCATTCTCTCATTTAGTGTTTTTTTTCACAAAAAGTGAAATTTTCAAAAATCCAGAAAATTGCCTGAAAACGACGAAATATCAAGGACTCATTGGGCGAATCACTCTGGAACTGAAATCGGAAGACTCACTGACATTTCCCGGATCTGAAAGTCTGATAAACTTCGGAAAAATGACTGTCGAAAAAAAAAATTTTTTCAACTTTTTTCAATTTAACCCCCGTGTGATCTATATTCTACCCACACACATTTGATACTCTCCTGGGGTACTCTCACACATATTATTCCCCCATTTAGTGAATATTTTCACAAAAAAGTGAAATTTTCAAAAACCAAAATATTGCCTGAAAAAGACTAAATATCAAGGACTCATTGGGCGAATCACTCTGGAACTGAAATCGGAACGCTCACTGATATTTCCCCTATCTGAAAGTCTGATAAACGCCGAAAAAATGACTAAGTACAAAGAAAAAATTTCTTCAACTTTTTTCAATTTTACCCCCGTGGGATATATATTCTACCCACACACATTTGGAACTCACCTGGGGTAACCTCAACACATATTATTTCCTCATTTAGTGGATATTTTCACAAAAAAGTGAAAATTTCAAAAATCCAGAAAATTGCCTGAAAACAACGAAATATCAAGGACTCATTGGGCGAATCGCTCTGGAACTGAAATCAGAACGCTCACTGACATTTCCCCTATCTGAAAGTCTGATAAACGCTTGAAAAAATGACTAAGTCCAAAAAAAAAATTTTTTCAACTTTCTTCAATTTTACCCCCGTGGGATATATATTCTTCCCACACACATTTGGAACTCTCCTGGGGTACCCTCACACATATTATTCCCTCATTTAGTGGATATTTTCACAAAAAAGTGAAATTTTCAAAAATCCAGAAAATTGGCTGAAAACAACTAAATAACAAGGACTCATTGGGCGAATCACTCTGGAATTGAAATCGGAACGCTCACTGACATTTCCCCTATGGGAAAGTCTGATAAATGCCAGAAAAATGACTAAGTCCAAAAAAAATATTTTTTTCCAACTTTTTTCAATTTTACCCCCTTCGGATATATATTCTACCCACACACATTTGAAACTCTCCTTCGGTACACTCACACATATTATTCCCTCATTTAGTGGATATTTTCACAAAAAAGTGAAATTTTCAAAAATCCAGAAAATTGGCTGAAAATGACTAAATATCAAGGACTCATTGGGCAAATCGCTCTGGAACTGAAATCGGAATGCTCACTGACATTTCCCCTATCTGAAAGTCTGATAAACGCCGGAAAAATGACTAAGTCCAAAAAAATATTTATTTCAACTTTTTTCAATTTTACCCCCTTGGGATATATATTCTACCCACACACATTTGGAACTCTCCTGGGTTACCCTCACACATATTATTCCCTCATTTAGTGGATATTTTCACAAAAAAGTGAAATTTTCAAAAATCCAGAAAATTGGCTGAAAACGACTAAATATCAAGGACTCATTGGGCGAATCGCTCTGGAGCTGAAATCGGAACGCTCACTGACATTTCTCGTATCTGAAAGTCTGATAAACGCCGGAAAAATGACTAAGTCCAAAAAAAAATTTTTTTCAACTTTTTTCAATTTTACCCCCGTGTGATATATATTCTTCCCACACACATTTGGTACACTCCTGGGGTACCCTCACACATATTATTCCCTCATTTAGTGGATATTTTCACAAAAAAGTGAAATTTTCAAAAATCCAGAAAATTGGCTGAAAACGACTAAATATCAAAGATTCAATGGGCGAATCGCTCTGGAACTGAAATTGGAACGCTCACTGACATTTGCCCTATCTGAAAGTCTGATAAACGCCGGAAAAAAGACTAAGTCCAAAAAAAAATTTTTTTAAACTTTTTTCAATTTTACCCCCGTGGGATATATATTCTTCCCACAGACATTTAGAGCTCTCCTGGGGTACCCTCACACATATTATTCCCTCATATAGTGGATATTTTCACAAAAAAGTGAAATTTTCAAAAATCCAGAGAATTGGCTGAAAAAGACTAAATATCAAGGACTCATTGGGCGAATCGCTCTGGAGCTGAAATCGGAACGCTCACTGACCTTTCTCGTATCTGAAAGTCTGATAAACGCCGGAAAAATGACTAAGTCCAAAAAATAATTTTTTCAGCTTTTTTCAATTTTACCCCCGTGGGATATATATTCTACCCACACACATTTGGAACTCTCCTGGGGTACCCTCACACATATTATTCCCTCATTTAGTGGATATTTTCACAAAAAAGTGAAATTTTCAAAAATCCAGAAAATTGGCTGAAAATGACTAAATATCAAAGACTCATTGGGCGAATCGCTCTGGAACTGAATTCGGAACGCTCACTGACATTTCCCCTATCTGAAAGTCTGATAAACGCCAGAAAAATGACTAAGTCCCAAAAAAATTTTTTTTCAACTTTTTTCAATTTTACCTCCGTCGGATATATATTCTACCCACACACATTTGGAATTCTTCTGGGGTACCCTCACACTTATTATTCCATCATTTAGTGGTTAATTTCACAAAAAAGTGACATTTTCAAAAATCCAGAAAATTGGCTGAAAACTACTAAATATCAAGGATTCATTGAGCGAATCGCTCTGGAACTGAAATCGGAACGCCCACTGACATTTCCCCTATCTGAAAGTCTGATAAACGCCGGAAAAATGACTAAGTCCAAAAAAATATTTTTTTCAACTTTTTTCAATTTTACCCCCGTGGGATATATATTCTACCCACACACATTTGGAACTCTCCTGGGTTACCCTCACACATATTATTCCCTCATTTAGTGGATATTTTCACAAAAAAGTGAAATTTTCAAAAATCCAGAAAATTGGCTGAAAACGACTAAATATCAAAGATTCAATGGGCGAATCGCTCTGGAACTGAAATTGGAACGCTCACTGACATTTGCCCTATCTGAAAGTCTGATAAACGCCGGAAAAAAGACTAAGTCCAAAAAAAAATTTTTTTAAACTTTTTTCAATTTTACCCCCGTGGGATATATATTCTTCCCACAGACATTTAGAGCTCTCCTGGGGTACCCTCACACATATTATTCCCTCATATAGTGGATATTTTCACAAAAAAGTGAAATTTTCAAAAATCCAGAGAATTGGCTGAAAAAGACTAAATATCAAGGACTCATTGGGCGAATCGCTCTGGAGCTGAAATCGGAACGCTCACTGACCTTTCTCGTATCTGAAAGTCTGATAAACGCCGGAAAAATGACTAAGTCCAAAAAATAATTTTTTCAGCTTTTTTCAATTTTACCCCCCGTGGGATATATATTCTACCCACACACATTTGGAACTCTCCTGGGATACCCTCACACATATTATTCCCTCATTTAGTGGATATTTTCACAAAAAAGTGAAATTTTCAAAAATCCAGAAAATTGGCTGAAAATGACCAAATATCAAAGATCATTGGGTGAATCGCTCTGGAACTGAATTCGGAACGCTCACTGACATTTCACCTATGTGAAAGTCTGATAAACGCCAGAAAAATGACTAAGTCCCAAAAAAATTTTTTTTCAACTTTTTTCAATTTTACCTCCGTCGGATATATATTCTACCCACACACATTTGGAACTCTTCTGGGGTACCCTCACACTTATTATTCCATCATTTAGTGGATAATTTCACAAAAAAGTGACATTTTCAAAAATCCAGAAAATTGGCTGAAAACTACTAAATATCAAGGATTCATTGGGCGAATCGCTCTGGAACTGAAATCGGAATGCCCACTGACATTTCCCCTATCTGAAAGTCTGATAAACGCCGGAAAAATGACTAAGTCCAAAAAAAAAATTTTTTCAACTTTTTTCAATTTTACCCCCGTGGGATATATATTCTTCCCACACACATTTAGAACACTCCTGGGGTACCCTCACACATATTATTCCCTCATTTAGTGGATATTTTCACAAAAAAGTGAAATTTTCAAAAATCCAGAAAATTGGCTGAAAACGACTAAATATCAAGGACTCATTGGGCGAATCGCTCTGGAGCTGAAATCGGAACGCTCACTGACATTTCTCGTATCTGAAAGTCTGATAAACGCCGGAAAAATGACTAAGTCCAAAAAAAAATTTTTTCAGCTTTTTTCAATTTTACCCCCGTGGGATATATATTCTACCCACACACATTTGGAACTCTCCTGGGGTACCCTCACACATATTATTTCCTCATATAGTGGATATTTTCACAAAAAAGTGAAATTTTCAAAAATCCAGAAAATTGGCTGAAAACGACTAAATATCAAGGACTCATTGGGCGAATCACTCGGGAGCTGAAATCGGAACGCTCACTGACATTTCTCATATCTGAAAGTCTGATAAACGCCGGAAAAATGACTAAGTCCAAAAAAAATTTTTTTCAGCTTTTTTCAATTTTTCCCCCGTGGGATATACATTCTACCCACACACATTTGGAACTCTCCTGGGGTACCCTCACACATATTATTCCCTCATTTAGTGGATATTTTCACAAAAAAGTGAAATTTTCAAAAATCCAGAAAATTGGCTGAAAACGACTAAATATCAAAGACTCAATGTGCGAATCGCTCTGGAACTGAATTCGGAACGCTCACTGACATTTCCCCTATCTGAAAGTCTGATAAACGCCAAAAAAATGACTAAGTCCCCAAAAAAATTTTTTTCAACTTTTTTCAATTTTACCTCCGTCGGATATATATTCTACCCACACACATTTGGAACTCTTCTGGGGTACCCTCACACTTATTATTCCCTCATTTAGTGGATAATTTCACAAAAAAGTGAAATTTTCAAAAATCCAGAAAATTGGCTGAAAACGACTAAATATCAAAGATTCAATGGGCGAATCGCTCTGGAACTGAAATTGGAACGCTCACGGACATTTGCCCTATCTGAAAGTCTGATAAACGTCAGAAAAATGACTAAGTCCAAAAAAAATGTTTTTTCAACTTTTTTCAATTTTACCTCCGTCGGATATATATTCTTCCCACACACATTTGGTACTCTCCTGGGGTACCCTCACACATATTATTTCCTCATTTAGTGGATATTTTCACAAAAAAGTGAAATTTTCAAACATCCATAAAATTGGCTGAAAACGACTAAGTATCAAAGACTCATTGGGCGAATCGCTCTGGAACTGAAATTGGAACGCTCACAGACATTTGCCCTATCTGAAAGTCTGATAAACGCCGGAGAAATGACTAAGTCCAAAAAAAAATTTTTTTCAACTTTTTTCAATTTTACCCCCGTGGGATATATATTCTTCCCACACACATTTGGTACTCTCCTGGGGTACCCTCACACATATTATTTCCTCATTTAGTGGATATTTTCACAAAAAAGTGAAATTTTCAAACATCCATAAAATTGGCTGAAAACGACTAAGTATCAAAGACTCATTGGGCGAATCGCTCTGGAACTGAAATTGGAACGCTCACAGACATTTCTCGTATCTGAAAGTCTGATAAACGCCGGAAAATGACTAAGTCCAAAAAAAAATTTTTTCAGCTTTTTTCACTTTTTCCCCCGTGGGATATATATTCTACCCACACACATTTGGAACTCTCCTGGGGTACCCTCACACATATTATTTCCTCATATAGTGGATATTTTCACAAAAAAGTGAAATTTTCAAAAATCCAGAAAATTGGCTGAAAACGACTAAATATCAAGGACTCATTGGGCGAATCGCTCGGGAGCTGAAATCGGAATGCTCACTGACATTTCTCATATCTGAAAGTCTGATAAACGCCGGAAAAATGACTAAGTCCAAAAAAAATTTTTTTCAGCTTTTTTCAATTTTTCCCCCGTGGGATATATATTCTACCCACACACATTTGGAACTCTCCTGGGGTACCCTCACACATATTATTCCCTCATTTAGTGGATATTTTCACAAAAAAGTGAAATTTTCAAAAATCCAGAAAATTGGCTGAAAACGACTAAATATCAAAGACTCAATGTGCGAATCGCTCTGGAACTGAATTCGGAACGCTCACTGACATTTCCCCTATCTGAAAGTCTGATAAACGTCAGAAAAATGACTAAGTCCAAAAAAAATGTTTTTTCAACTTTTTTCAATTTTACCTCCGTCGGATATATATTCTACCCACACACATTTGGAACTCTTCTGGGGTACCCTCACACTTATTATTCCCTCATTTAGTGGATAATTTCACAAAAAAGTGAAATTTTCAAAAATCCAGAAAATTGGCTGAAAACTACTAAATATCAAGGACTCATTGGGCGAATCGCTCTGGAACTGAAATCGGAACGCTCACTGACATTTGCCCTATCTGAAAGTCTGATAAACGCCGGAAAAATGACTAATTCCAAAAAAAAATTTTTTTCAACTTTTTTCAATTTTACCCCCGTGGGATATATATTCTTCCCACACACATTTAGAGCTCTCCTGGGGTACCCTCACACATATTATTCCCTCATTTAGTGGATATTTTCACAAAAAAGTGAAATTTTCAAAAATCCAGAAAATTGGCTGAAAACGACTAAATATCAAAGATTCAATGGGCGAATCGCTCTGGAACTGAAATTGGAACGCTCACGGACATTTGCCCTATCTGAAAGTCTGATAAACGTCAGAAAAATGACTAAGTCCAAAAAAAATGTTTTTTCAACTTTTTTCAATTTTACCTCCGTCGGATATATATTCTACCCACACACATTTGGAACTCTTCTGGGGTACCCTCACACTTATTATTCCCTCATTTAGTGGATAATTTCACAAAAAAGTGAAATTTTCAAAAATCCAGAAAATTGGCTGAAAACGACTAAATATCAAGGACGCATTGGGTGAATCGCTCTGGAACTGAAATCGGAACGCTCACTGACATTTCCCCTATCTGAAAGTCTGATAAACGCCGGAAAAATGACTAAGTCCAAAAAAAAATTTTTTTCAACTTTTTTAAATTTTACCCACGAGGGATATATATTCTTCCCACACACATTTAGAACTCTCCTGGGGTACCCTCACACATATTATTCCCTCATTTAGTGAATATTTTCACAAAAAAGTGAAATTTTCAAAAATCCAGAAAATTGGCTGAAAACCACTAAATATCAAGGACTCATTGGGCGAATCGCTCTGGAACTGAAATGGGAACGCTCACTGACATTTCCCCTATCTGAAAGTCTGATAAACGCCAGAAAAATGACTACGTCCAAAAAAAAAATGTTTTCAACTTTTTTCAATTTTACCCCCGTGGGATATATATTCTACCCACACACATTTGGAGCTCTCCTTCGGTACCCTCACACATATTATTCCCTCATTTAGTGAATATTTTCACAAAAAAGTGAAATTTTCAAAAATCCAGAAAATTGGCTGAAAACAACTAAATATCAAGGACTCATTGGGCGAATTGCTCTGGAACTGAAATCGGAAGGCTCACTGACATTTCCCCTATCTGAAAGTCTGATAAACGCCAGAAAAATTACTAAGTCCAAAAAAAATTTTTTTTCAACTTTTTTCAATTTTACTCCCGTGGGATATATATTCTACCCACACATTTGGAACTCTCCTGGGTTACCCTCACACATATTATTCCCTCATTTAGTGGATATTTTCACAAAAAAGTGAAATTTTCAAAAATCCAGAAAATTGGCTGAAAACGACTAAATATCAAGGACCTATTGAACGAATCGCTCTGGAACTGAAATTGGAACACTCACAGACATTTCCCCTATCTGAAAGTCTGATAAACGCCAGAAAAATGACTAAGCCCCAAAAAAATTTTTTTTCAACTTTTTTCAATTTTACCCCCGTGGGATATATATTCTACCCACACACATTTGGAACTCTCCTGGGTTACCCTCACACATATTATGCCCTCATTTAGTGTATATTTTCACAAAAAAGTGAAATTTTCAAAAATCCAGAAAATTGGCTGAAAACGACTAAATAACAAGGACTCATTGGGAGAATCGCTCTGGAACTGAAATCGTAATGGTCACTGTCATTTCCCTTATCTGAAAGTCTGATAAATGTCGGAAAAATGACAGTCCAAAAAAAATTTTTTCCAACTTTTTTCAATTTTACCCCCGTCGGATATATATTCTACCCACACACATTTGGAACTCTCCTTCGGTACCCTCACACATATTATTCCCTCATTTAGTGGATATTTTCACAAAAAAGTGAAATTTTCAAAAATCCAGAAAATTGGCTGAAAACGACTAAATATCAAGGACTCATTGGGCAAATCGCTCTGGAACTGAAATCGGAACGCTCACTGACATTTCCCTATCTGAAAGTCTGATAAAGGCCAGAAAAATGACTAAGTCCAAAAAAAAATTTTTTTCAACTTTTTTCAATTTTACCCCCGTCGGATATATATTCTACCCACACACATTTGAAACTCTTCTGGGGTACCCTCACACATATTATTCCCTCATTTAGTGAATATTTTCACAAAAAAGTGAAATTTTCAAAAATCCAGAAAATTGGCTGAAAACAACTAAATATCAAGGACTCATTGGGCGAATAGCTCTGGAACTGAAATCGGAACGCTCACTGACATTTCCCCTATCTGAAAGTCTGATCAACGCAAGAAAAATGACTAAGTCCAAAAAAAATTTTTATTCAACTTTTTTCAATTTTACCCCTGTCGGATATAAATTCTACCCACACACATTTGAAACTCTCCTGGGGTACCCTCACACATATTATTCCCTCATTTAGTGGATATTTTCACAAAAAAGTGAAATTTTCAAAAATCCAGAAAATTGGCTGAAAATGACTAATTAACAAGGACTCATTGGGCGAATAGCTCTGGAACTGAAATCGGAATGCTCAATGACATTTCCCCTATTTGAAAGTCTGATGAACGCCAGAAAAATGACTAAGTCCAAAGAAAAAATTTTTTCAACTTTTTTCAATTTTACCCCCGTGGGATATAGATTCTACCCCCACACATTTGGAACTCTCCTGGGTTACCCTCACACATATTATTCCCTGATTTAGTGGATATTTTCACAAAAAAGTGAAATTTTCAAAAATCCAGAAAATTGGCTGAAAACGACTAAATAACAAGGACTCATTGGGCGAATCGCTCTGGAACTGAAATCGTAATGGTCACTGACATTTCCCCTATCTGAAAATCTGATAAATGTCGGAAAAATGACTTAGTGCAAAAAAAAATGTTTTCCAACTTTTTTAAATTTTACCCCCGTCGGATATATATTCTACCCACACACATTTGGAACTCTCCTTCGGTACCCTCACACATATTATTCCCTCATTTAGTGGATATTTTCACAAAAAAGTGAAATTTTTAAAAATCCAGAAAATTGGCTGAAAACAACTAAATATCAAGGACCTATTGAACGAATCGCTCTGGAACTGAAATTGGAACACTCACAGACATTTCCCCTATCTGAAAGTCTGATAAACGCCAGAAAAATGACTAAGCCCAAAAAAAATTTTTTTTCAACTTTTTTCAATTTTACCCCCGTGGGATATATATTCTACCCACACACATTTGGAACTCTCCTGGGTTACCCTCACACATATTATGCCCTCATTTAGTGGATATTTTCACAAAAAAGTGAAATTTTCAAAAATCCAGAAAATTGGCTGAAAACGACTAAATAACAAGGACTCATTGGGAGAATCGCTCTGGAACTGAAATCGTAATGGTCACTGACATTTCCCCTATCTGAAAGTCTGATAAATGTCGGAAAAATGACAGTCCAGAAAAAAATTTTTCCAACTTTTTTCAATTTTACCCCCGTCGGATATGTATTCTACCCACACACATTTGAAACTCTTCTGGGGTACCCTCACACATATTATTCCCTCATTTGGTGGATATTTTCACAAAAAAGTGAAATTTTCAAAAATCCCAAAAATTGGCTGAAAACGACAAAATATCAGGAACTCATTGGGCGAATCACTCTGGAACTGAAATCGGAACGCTCACTGACATTTCCCCTATCTGAAAGTCTGATAAACGCCGGAAAAATGACTAAGTCCGAAAATAATTTTTTTTCAACTTTTTTCAATTTTACCCCTGTCGGATATATATTCTACCCACACACATTTCAAACTCTCCTGGGGTACCCTCACACATATTATTCCCTCATTTAGTGAATATTTTCACAAAAAAGTGAAATTTTCAAAAATCCAGAAAATTGGCTGAAAACTAAATATCAAGGACTCATTGGGCGAATCGCTCTGGAACTGAAATCGGAACGCTCACTGACATTTCCCCTATCTGAAAGTCTGATAAACGCCAGAAAAATGACTAAGTCCAAAGAAAAATTTTTTTTAACTTTTTTCAATTTTACCCCCTTGGGATATAGATTCTACCCACACACATTTGGAACTCTCCTGGGGTACCCTCATACATATTATTCCCTCATTTAGTGGATATTTTCACAAAAAAGTGAAATTTTCAAAAATCCCAAAAATTGGCTGAAAACGACAAAATATCAAGGACTCATTGGGCGAATCACTCTGGAACTGAAATCGGAACGCTCACTGACATTTCCCCTATCTGAAAGTCTGATAAACGCCGGAAAAATGACTAAGTCCAAAAAAAAATTTTTTTAATACTTTTTTCAATTTTACCCCCGTGGGATATATATTCTACCCACACACATTTGGAACTCTCCTTCGGTACCCTCACACATATTATTCCCTCATTTAGTGGATATTTTCACAAAAAAGTGAAATTTTCAAAAATCCAGAAAATTGGCTGAAAACGACTAAATATCAAAGACTCATTGGGCGAATCGCTCTGGAACTGAAATCGGAATGCTCACTGACATTTCCCCTATCTTAAAGCCTGATAAGCGCCGGAAAAATGACTAAGTCCCAAAAAAAATTTTTTTCAACTTTTTCCAATTTTACCCCCGTGGGATATATATTCTTCCCACACACATTTAGAACTCTCCTGGGGTACCCTCACACATATTATTCCCTCATTTAGTGGATATTTTCACAAAGAAGTGAAATTTTCAAAAATCCAGAAAATTGGCTGAAAACGACTAAGTATCAAGAACTCATTGGGCGAATCGCTCTGGAACTGAAATCGGAACGCTCACTGACATTTCCCCTATCTGAAAGTCTGATAAACGCCAGAAAAATGACTAACTCCAAAAAAAATTTTTTGCAGCTTTTTTCAATTTTACCCCCGTGGGATATATATTCTTCCCACACACATTTAGAACTCTCCTGGGGTACCCTCACACATATTATTCCCTCATTTAGTGGATATTTTCACAAAAAAGTGAAATTTTCAAAAATCCAGAAAATTGGCTGAAAACAACTAAATAACAAGGACTCATTGGGCGAATCGCTCTGGAACTAAAATCGGAACGCTCACTGGAATTTCCCCTATCTGAAAGTCTGATAAACGCCGGAAAAATGACTAAGTCCAAAAAAAAATTTTTTTAGACTTTTTTCAATTTTACCCCCGTGGGATATATATTCTACCCACACAAATTTGGAACTATCCTTCGGTACCCTCACACATATTATTCCCTCATTTAGTGGATATTTTCACAAAAAAGTGAAATTTTCAAAAATCCAGAAAATTGGCTGAAAACGACTAAATATCAAGGACTCATTGGGCGAATCGATCTGGAACTGAAATGGGAATGCTCACTGACATTTCCCCTATCTTAAAGTCTGATAAACGCCAGAAAAATTACTAAGTCCAAAAAAAAAAATTTTTCAACTTTTTTCAATTTTACCCCCGTGGGATATATATTCTACCCACACACATTTGGAACTCTCCTGGGTTACCCTCACACATATTATTCCCTCATTTAGTGGATATTTTCACAAAAAAGTGAAATTTTCAAAAATCAAGAAAATTGGCTGAAAACGACTAAATAACAGGGACTCATTGGGCGAATCGCTCTGGAACTGAAATCGGAATGCTCACTGATATTTCCCCTTTCTGAAAGACTGATACACGCCGGAAAAATGACTAAGTCCAAAAAAAAATGTTTTCAACTTTTTTCAATTTTACCCCTGTGGGATATATATTCTACCCACACACATTTGGAACTCTCCTGGGTTACCCTCACACACATTATTCCCTCATTTAGTGGATATTTTCACAAAAAAGTGAAATTTTCAAAAATCCAGAAAATTGGCTGAAAACGACTAAATATCAAAGACTCATTAAGCGAATCGCTCTGGAACTGAAATCGGAATGCTCACTGATATTTCCCATATCTGAAAGACTGATAAACGCCAGAAAAATGACTTAGTCCAAAAAAAAATGTTTTCAACTTTTTTCAATTTTACCCCCGTGGGATATAAATTCTACCCACACACATTTGGAACTCTCCTGGGGTACCCTCACACATATTATTCCCTCATTTAGTGTATATTTTCACAAAAAAGTGAAATTTTCAAAAATCCAGAAAATTGGCTGAAAACGACTAATTATCAAGAACTCATTGGGCGAATCGCTCTGGAACTGAAATCGGAACGCTCACTGACATTTCCCCTATCTGAAAGTCTGATAAACGCCAGAAAAATGACTAACTCCAAAAAAAATTTTTTGCAGCTTTTTTCAATTTTACCCCCGTGGGATATATATTCTTCCCACACACATTTAGAACTCTCCTGGGGTACCCTCACACATATTATTCCCTCATTTAGTGGATATTTTCACAAAAAAGTGAAATTTTCAAAAATCCAGAAAATTGGCTGAAAACAACTAAATAACAAGGACTCATTGGGCGAATCGCTCTGGAACTAAAATCGGAACGCTCACTGGCATTTCCCCTATCTGAAAGTCTGATAAACGCCGGAAAAATTACTAAGTCCAAAAAAAAAATTTTTTCAACTTTTTTCAATTTTACCCCCGTGGGATATATATTCTACCCACACACATTTGGAACTCTCCTGGGTTACCCTCACACATATTATTCCCTCATTTAGTGGATATTTTCACAAAAAAGTGAAATTTTCAAAAATCTAGAAAATTGGCTGAAAACGACTAAATATCAAGGACTCATTGGGCGAATCACTCTGGAGCTGAAATCGGAACGCTCACTGACATTTCTCGTATCTGAAAGTCTGATAAACGCCGGAAAAATGACTAGGTCCAAAAAAAAATTTTTTCAGCTTTTTTCAATTTTACCCCCGTGGGATATAAATTCTACACACACACATTTGGAACTCTGCTGGGGTACCCTCACACATATATTCCCTCATTTAGTGGATATTTTCAGAAAAAAGTGAAATTTTCAAAAATCCAGAAAATTGGCTGAAAACGACTAAATATCAAAGACTCATTGGGCGAATCGCTCTGGAACTGAAATCGGAACGCTCACTGACATTTCCCATATCTGAAAGTCTGATAAACGCCAGAAAAATGACTAACTCCAAAAAAAAATGTTTTCAACTTTTTTCAATTTTACCCCTGTGGGATATATATTCTACGCACACACATTTGGAACTCTCCTGGGGTACCCTCACACATATTATTCCCTCATTTAGTGGATATTTTCACAAAAAAGTGACATTTTCAAAAATCCAGAAAATTGGCTGAAAACGACTAAATATCAAGGACTCATTGGGCGAATCGATCTGGAACTGAAATCGGAACGCTCACTGACATTTGCCCTATCTGAAAGTCTGATAAACGCCGGAAAAATGAATAAGTCCCCAAAAATAATTTTTTCAACTTTTTTCAATTTTACCCCCGTGGGATATATATTCTGCCCACACACATTTGGAACTCTCCTGGGTTACCCTCACACACATTATTCCCTCATTTAGTGGATATTTTCACAAAAAAGTGAAATTTTCAAAAATCCAGAAAATTGGCTGAAAACGACTAAATATCAAAGACTCATTGAGCGAATCGCTCTGGAACTGAAATCGGAACGCTCACTGATATTTCCCATATCTGAAAGACTGATAAACGCCAGAAAAATGACTTAGTCCAAAAAAAAATGTTTTCAACTTTTTTTCAATTTTACCCCCGTGGGATATAAATTCTACCCACACACATTTGGAACTCTCCTGGGGTACCCTCACACATATTATTCCCTCATTTAGTGTATATTTTCACAAAAAAGTGAAATTTTCAAAAATCCAGAAAATTGGCTGAAAACGACTAAATATCAAAGACTCATTGTGCGAATCGCTCTGGAACTGAAATCGGAACGCTCACTGACATTTCCCATATCTGAAAGTCTGATAAACGGCAGAAAAATGACTAAGTCCAAAAAAAAATTTTTTAAAACTTTTTTCAATTTTACCCCCGTGGGATATATATTCTACCCACACACATTTGAAACTCTCCTGGGGTACCCTCACACATATTATTCCCTCATTTAGTGGATATTTTCACAAAAAAGTGAAATTTTCAAAAATCAAGAAAATTGGCTGAAAATGACTAAATAACAAGGACTCATTGGGCGAATTGCTCTGGAACTGAAATCGGAACGCTCACTGATATTTCCCCTATCTGAAAGACTGATACACGCTGGAAAAATGACTAAGTCCAAAAAAAAATGTTTTCAACTTTTTTCAATTTTACCCCCGTGGGATATATATTCTACCCACACACATTTGGAACTCTCCTGGGGTACCCTCACACATATTATTCCCTCATTTAGTGGATATTTTCACAAAAAAGTGAAATTTTCAAAAATCCAGAAAATTGGCTGAAAACGACTGAATATCAAAGACTCATAGGGCGAATCGCTCTGGAACTGAAATCGGAATGCTCACTCACGTTTCCCCTATCTTAAAGTCTGATAAACGCCAGAAAAATTACTAAGTCCAAAAAAAAATTTTTTTCAACTTTTTTCAATTTTACCCCCGTGGGATATATA
Organism: Phyllobates terribilis; assembly: GCF_046119375.1. Lineage (NCBI taxonomy): Eukaryota > Metazoa > Chordata > Amphibia > Anura > Dendrobatidae > Phyllobates > Phyllobates terribilis. The sequence continues at coordinate 8,692,889 of NW_027362781.1, read as the reverse complement.
TTCTACCCACACACATTTGGAACTCTCCTGGGTTACCCTCACACATATTATTCCCTCATTTAGTGGATATTTTCACAAAAAAGTGAAATTTTCAAAAATCTAGAAAATTGGCTGAAAACGACTAAATATCAAGGACTCATTGGGCGAATCACTCTGGAGCTGAAATCGGAACGCTCACTGACATTTCTCGTATCTGAAAGTCTGATAAACGCCGGAAAAATGACTAGGTCCAAAAAAAATGTTTTCAACTTTTTTCAATTTTACCCCCGTGGGATATAAATTCTACACACACACATTTGGAACTCTGCTGGGGTACCCTCACACATATTATTCCCTCATTTAGTGGATATTTTCAGAAAAAAGTGAAATTTTCAAAAATCCAGAAAATTGGCTGAAAACGACTAAATATCAAAGACTCATTGGGCGAATCGCTCTGGAACTGAAATCGGAACGCTCACTGACATTTCCCATATCTGAAAGTCTGATAAACGCCAGAAAAATGACTAAGTCCAAAAAAAAATTTTTTAAACTTTTTTCAATTTTACCCCCGTTGGATATATATTCTACCCACACACATTTGGAACTCTCCTGGGGTACCCTCACACATATTATTCCCTCATTTAGTGGATATTTTTTTAAAAAAGTGAAATTTTCAAAAATCAAGAAAATTGGCTGAAAACGACTAAATAACAGGGACTCATTGGGCGAATCGCTCTGGAACTGAAATCGGAATGCTCAATGATATTTCCCCTATCTGAAAGACTGATACACGCCGGAAAAATGACTAAGTCCAAAAAAAAATGTTTTCAACTTTTTTCAATTTTACCCCTGTGGGATATATATTCTACCCACACACATTTGGAACTCTCCTGGGGTACCCTCACACATATTATTCCCTCATTTAGTGGATATTTTCACAAAAAAGTGACATTTTCAAAAATCCAGAAAATTGGCTGAAAACGACTAAATATCAAGGACTCATTGAGCGAATCGATCTGGAACTGAAATCGGAACGCTCACTGATATTTCCCATATCTGAGAGACTGATAAACGCCAGAAAAATGACTTAGTCCAAAAAAAAATGTTTTCAACTTTTTTCAATTTTACCCCCGTGGGATATAAATTCTACCCACACACATTTGGAACTCTCCAGGGGTACCCTCACACATATTATTCCCTCATTTAGTGTATATTTTCACAAAAAAGTGAAATTTTCAAAAATCCAGAAAATTGGCTGAAAACGACTAAATATCAAAGACTCATTGTGCGAATCGCTCTGGAGCTGAAATCGGAACGCTCACTGACATTTCCCATATCTGAAAGTCTGATAAACGCCGGAAAAATGACTAAGTCCAAAAAAAAATGTTTTCAGCTTTTTTCAATTTTACCCCCGTGGGATATAAATTCTACCCACACACATTTGGAACTCTCCTGGGGTACCCTCACACATATTATTCCCTCATTTAGTGGATATTTTCACAAAAAAGTGAAATTTTCAAAAATCAAGAAAATTGGCTGAAAACGACTAAATATCAAAGACTCATTGGGCGAATCGCTCTGGAACTGAAATCGGAACGCTCACTGACATTTCCCATATCTGAAAGTCTGATAAACGGCAGAAAAATGACTAAGTCCAAAAAAAAATTTTTTTAAACTTTTTTCAATTTTACCCTCGTCGGAAATATATTCTACCCACACACATTTGAAACTCTCCTGGGGTACCCTCACACATATTATTCCCTCATTTAGTGGATATTTTCACAAAAAAGTGAAATTTTCAAAAATCAAGAAAATTGGCTGAAAATGACTAAATATCAAGGACTCATTGGGCGAATCGATCTGGAACTGAAATCGGAACGCTCACTGATATTTCCCCTATCTGAAAGACTGATACACGCTGGAAAAATGACTAAGTCCAAAAAAAAATGTTTTCAACTTTTTTCAATTTTACCCCCGTGGGATATATATTCTACCCACACACATTTGGAACTCTCCTGGGGTACCCTCACACATATTATTCCCTCATTTAGTGGATATTTTCACAAAAAAGTGAAATTTTCAAAAATCCAGAAAATTGGCTGAAAACGACTGAATATCAAAGACTCATAGGGCGAATCGCTCTGGAACTGAAATCGGAATGCTCACTCACGTTTCCCCTATCTTAAAGTCTGATAAACGCCAGAAAAATTACTAAGTCCAAAAAAAAATTTTTTTCAACTTTTTTCAATTTTACCCCCGTGGGATATATATTCTACCCACACACATTTGGAACTCTCCTGGGTTACCCTCACACATATTATTCCCTCATTTAGTGGATATTTTCACAAAAAAGTGAAATTTTCAAAAATCTAGAAAATTGGCTGAAAACGACTAAATATCAAGGACTCATTGGGCGAATCACTCTGGAGCTGAAATCGGAACGCTCACTGACATTTCTCGTATCTGAAAGTCTGATAAACGCCGGAAAAATGACTAGGTCCAAAAAAAATGTTTTCAACTTTTTTCAATTTTACCCCCGTGGGATATAAATTCTACACACACACATTTGGAACTCTGCTGGGGTACCCTCACACATATTATTCCCTCATTTAGTGGATATTTTCAGAAAAAAGTGAAATTTTCAAAAATCCAGAAAATTGGCTGAAAACGACTAAATATCAAAGACTCATTGGGCGAATCGCTCTGGAACTGAAATCGGAACGCTCACTGACATTTCCCATATCTGAAAGTCTGATAAACGCCAGAAAAATGACTAAGTCCAAAAAAAAATTTTTTAAACTTTTTTCAATTTTACCCCCGTTGGATATATATTCTACCCACACACATTTGGAACTCTCCTGGGGTACCCTCACACATATTATTCCCTCATTTAGTGGATATTTTTTTAAAAAAGTGAAATTTTCAAAAATCAAGAAAATTGGCTGAAAACGACTAAATAACAGGGACTCATTGGGCGAATCGCTCTGGAACTGAAATCGGAATGCTCAATGATATTTCCCCTATCTGAAAGACTGATACACGCCGGAAAAATGACTAAGTCCAAAAAAAAATGTTTTCAACTTTTTTCAATTTTACCCCTGTGGGATATATATTCTACCCACACACATTTGGAACTCTCCTGGGGTACCCTCACACATATTATTCCCTCATTTAGTGGATATTTTCACAAAAAAGTGACATTTTCAAAAATCCAGAAAATTGGCTGAAAACGACTAAATATCAAGGACTCATTGAGCGAATCGATCTGGAACTGAAATCGGAACGCTCACTGATATTTCCCATATCTGAGAGACTGATAAACGCCAGAAAAATGACTTAGTCCAAAAAAAAATGTTTTCAACTTTTTTCAATTTTACCCCCGTGGGATATAAATTCTACCCACACACATTTGGAACTCTCCAGGGGTACCCTCACACATATTATTCCCTCATTTAGTGTATATTTTCACAAAAAAGTGAAATTTTCAAAAATCCAGAAAATTGGCTGAAAACGACTAAATATCAAAGACTCATTGTGCGAATCGCTCTGGAGCTGAAATCGGAACGCTCACTGACATTTCCCATATCTGAAAGTCTGATAAACGCCGGAAAAATGACTAAGTCCAAAAAAAAATGTTTTCAGCTTTTTTCAATTTTACCCCCGTGGGATATAAATTCTACCCACACACATTTGGAACTCTCCTGGGGTACCCTCACACATATTATTCCCTCATTTAGTGGATATTTTCACAAAAAAGTGAAATTTTCAAAAATCAAGAAAATTGGCTGAAAACGACTAAATATCAAAGACTCATTGGGCGAATCGCTCTGGAACTGAAATCGGAACGCTCACTGACATTTCCCATATCTGAAAGTCTGATAAACGGCAGAAAAATGACTAAGTCCAAAAAAAAATTTTTTTAAACTTTTTTCAATTTTACCCTCGTCGGAAATATATTCTACCCACACACATTTGAAACTCTCCTGGGGTACCCTCACACATATTATTCCCTCATTTAGTGGATATTTTCACAAAAAAGTGAAATTTTCAAAAATCAAGAAAATTGGCTGAAAATGACTAAATATCAAGGACTCATTGGGCGAATCGATCTGGAACTGAAATCGGAACGCTCACTGACATTTGCCCTATCTGAAAGTCTGATAAACGCCGGAAAAATGAATAAGTCCCCAAAAAAAATTTTTCAACTTTTTTCAATTTTACCCCCGTGGGATATATATTCTACCCACACACATTTGGAACTCTCCTGGGTTACCCTCACACACATTATTCCCTCATTTAGTGGATATTTTCACAAAAAAGTGAAATTTCCAAAAATCCAGAAAATTGGCTGAAAACGACTAAATATCAAAGACTCATTGAGCGAATCGCTCTGGAACTGAAATCGGAACGCTCACTGATATTTCCCATATCTGAAAGACTGATAAACGCCAGAAAAATGACTTAGTCCAAAAAAAAATGTTTTCAACTTTTTTTCAATTTTACCCCCGTGGGATATAAATTCTACCCACACACATTTGGAACTCTCCTGGGGTACCCTCACACATATTATTCCCTCATTTAGTGTATATTTTCACAAAAAAGTGAAATTTTCAAAAATCCAGAAAATTGGCTGAAAACGACTAAATATCAAAGACTCATTGTGCGAATCGCTCTGGAACTGAAATCGGAACGCTCACTGACATTTCCCATATCTGAAAGTCTGATAAACGGTAGAAAAATGACTAAGTCCAAAAAAAAATTTTTTTAAACTTTTTTCAATTTTACCCCCGTCGGATATATATTCTACCCACACACATTTGAAACTCTCCTGGGGTACCCTCACACATATTATTCCCTCATTTAGTGGATATTTTCACAAAAAAGTGAAATTTTCAAAAATCAAGAAAATTGGCTGAAAATGACTAAATAACAAGGACTCATTGGGCGAATTGCTCTGGAACTGAAATCGGAACGCTCACTGATATTTCCCCTATCTGAAAGACTGATACACGCTGGAAAAATTACTAAGTCCAAAAAAAAATGTTTTCAACTTTTTTCAATTTTACCCCCGTGGGATATATATTCTACCCACACACATTTGGAACTCTCCTGGGGTACCCTCACACATATTATTCCCTCATTTAGTGGATATTTTCACAAAAAAGTGAAATTTTCAAAAATCCAGAAAATTGGCTGAAAACGACTGAATATCAAAGACTCATAGGGCGAATCGCTCTGGAACTGAAATCGGAATGCTCACTCACGTTTCCCCTATCTTAAAGTCTGATAAACGCCAGAAAAATTACTAAGTCCAAAAAAAAAATTTTTTCAACTTTTTTCAATTTTACCCCCGTGGGATATATATTCTACCCACACACATTTGGAACTCTCCTGGGTTACCCTCACACATATTATTCCCTCATTTAGTGGATATTTTCACAAAAAAGTGAAATTTTCAAAAATCTAGAAAATTGGCTGAAAACGACTAAATATCAAGGACTCATTGGGCGAATCACTCTGGAGCTGAAATCGGAACGCTCACTGACATTTCTCGTATCTGAAAGTCTGATAAACGCCGGAAAAATGACTAGGTCCAAAAAAAAATGTTTTCAACTTTTTTCAATTTTACCCCCGTGGGATATAAATTCTACACACACACATTTGGAACTCTGCTGGGGTACCCTCACACATATTATTCCCTCATTTAGTGGATATTTTCAGAAAAAAGTGAAATTTTCAAAAATCCAGAAAATTGGCTGAAAACGACTAAATATCAAAGACTCATTGGGCGAATCGCTCTGGAACTGAAATCGGAACGCTCACTGACATTTCCCATATCTGAAAGTCTGATAAACGCCAGAAAAATGACTAAGTCCAAAAAAAAATTTTTTAAACTTTTTTCAATTTTACCCCCGTTGGATATATATTCTACCCACACACATTTGGAACTCTCCTGGGGTACCCTCACACATATTATTCCCTCATTTAGTGGATATTTTTTTAAAAAAGTGAAATTTTCAAAAATCAAGAAAATTGGCTGAAAACGACTAAATAACAGGGACTCATTGGGCGAATCGCTCTGGAACTGAAATCGGAATGCTCAATGATATTTCCCCTATCTGAAAGACTGATACACGCCGGAAAAATGACTAAGTCCAAAAAAAAATGTTTTCAACTTTTTTCAATTTTACCCCTGTGGGATATATATTCTACCCACACACATTTGGAACTCTCCTGGGGTACCCTCACACATATTATTCCCTCATTTAGTGGATATTTTCACAAAAAAGTGACATTTTCAAAAATCCAGAAAATTGGCTGAAAACGACTAAATATCAAGGACTCATTGAGCGAATCGATCTGGAACTGAAATCGGAACGCTCACTGATATTTCCCATATCTGAGAGACTGATAAACGCCAGAAAAATGACTTAGTCCAAAAAAAAATGTTTTCAACTTTTTTCAATTTTACCCCCGTGGGATATAAATTCTACCCACACACATTTGGAACTCTCCAGGGGTACCCTCACACATATTATTCCCTCATTTAGTGTATATTTTCACAAAAAAGTGAAATTTTCAAAAATCCAGAAAATTGGCTGAAAACGACTAAATATCAAAGACTCATTGTGCGAATCGCTCTGGAGCTGAAATCGGAACGCTCACTGACATTTCCCATATCTGAAAGTCTGATAAACGCCGGAAAAATGACTAAGTCCAAAAAAAAATGTTTTCAGCTTTTTTCAATTTTACCCCCGTGGGATATAAATTCTACCCACACACATTTGGAACTCTCCTGGGGTACCCTCACACATATTATTCCCTCATTTAGTGGATATTTTCACAAAAAAGTGAAATTTTCAAAAATCAAGAAAATTGGCTGAAAACGACTAAATATCAAAGACTCATTGGGCGAATCGCTCTGGAACTGAAATCGGAACGCTCACTGACATTTCCCATATCTGAAAGTCTGATAAACGGCAGAAAAATGACTAAGTCCAAAAAAAAATTTTTTTAAACTTTTTTCAATTTTACCCTCGTCGGAAATATATTCTACCCACACACATTTGAAACTCTCCTGGGGTACCCTCACACATATTATTCCCTCATTTAGTGGATATTTTCACAAAAAAGTGAAATTTTCAAAAATCAAGAAAATTGGCTGAAAATGACTAAATATCAAGGACTCATTGGGCGAATCGATCTGGAACTGAAATCGGAACGCTCACTGACATTTGCCCTATCTGAAAGTCTGATAAACGCCGGAAAAATGAATAAGTCCCCAAAAAAAATTTTTCAACTTTTTTCAATTTTACCCCCGTGGGATATATATTCTACCCACACACATTTGGAACTCTCCTGGGTTACCCTCACACACATTATTCCCTCATTTAGTGGATATTTTCACAAAAAAGTGAAATTTCCAAAAATCCAGAAAATTGGCTGAAAACGACTAAATATCAAAGACTCATTGAGCGAATCGCTCTGGAACTGAAATCGGAACGCTCACTGATATTTCCCATATCTGAAAGACTGATAAACGCCAGAAAAATGACTTAGTCCAAAAAAAAATGTTTTCAACTTTTTTTCAATTTTACCCCCGTGGGATATAAATTCTACCCACACACATTTGGAACTCTCCTGGGGTACCCTCACACATATTATTCCCTCATTTAGTGTATATTTTCACAAAAAAGTGAAATTTTCAAAAATCCAGAAAATTGGCTGAAAACGACTAAATATCAAAGACTCATTGTGCGAATCGCTCTGGAACTGAAATCGGAACGCTCACTGACATTTCCCATATCTGAAAGTCTGATAAACGGTAGAAAAATGACTAAGTCCAAAAAAAAATTTTTTTAAACTTTTTTCAATTTTACCCCCGTCGGATATATATTCTACCCACACACATTTGAAACTCTCCTGGGGTACCCTCACACATATTATTCCCTCATTTAGTGGATATTTTCACAAAAAAGTGAAATTTTCAAAAATCAAGAAAATTGGCTGAAAATGACTAAATAACAAGGACTCATTGGGCGAATTGCTCTGGAACTGAAATCGGAACGCTCACTGATATTTCCCCTATCTGAAAGACTGATACACGCTGGAAAAATTACTAAGTCCAAAAAAAAATGTTTTCAACTTTTTTCAATTTTACCCCCGTGGGATATATATTCTACCCACACACATTTGGAACTCTCCTGGGGTACCCTCACACATATTATTCCCTCATTTAGTGGATATTTTCACAAAAAAGTGAAATTTTCAAAAATCCAGAAAATTGGCTGAAAACGACTGAATATCAAAGACTCATAGGGCGAATCGCTCTGGAACTGAAATCGGAATGCTCACTCACGTTTCCCCTATCTTAAAGTCTGATAAACGCCAGAAAAATTACTAAGTCCAAAAAAAAAATTTTTTCAACTTTTTTCAATTTTACCCCCGTGGGATATATATTCTACCCACACACATTTGGAACTCTCCTGGGTTACCCTCACACATATTATTCCCTCATTTAGTGGATATTTTCACAAAAAAGTGAAATTTTCAAAAATCTAGAAAATTGGCTGAAAACGACTAAATATCAAGGACTCATTGGGCGAATCACTCTGGAGCTGAAATCGGAACGCTCACTGACATTTCTCGTATCTGAAAGTCTGATAAACGCCGGAAAAATGACTAGGTCCAAAAAAAAATGTTTTCAACTTTTTTCAATTTTACCCCCGTGGGATATAAATTCTACACACACACATTTGGAACTCTGCTGGGGTACCCTCACACATATTATTCCCTCATTTAGTGGATATTTTCAGAAAAAAGTGAAATTTTCAAAAATCCAGAAAATTGGCTGAAAACGACTAAATATCAAAGACTCATTGGGCGAATCGCTCTGGAACTGAAATCGGAACGCTCACTGACATTTCCCATATCTGAAAGTCTGATAAACGCCAGAAAAATGACTAAGTCCAAAAAAAAATTTTTTAAACTTTTTTCAATTTTACCCCCGTCGGATATATATTCTACCCACACACATTTGGAACTCTCCTGGGGTACCCTCACACATATTATTCCCTCATTTAGTGGATATTTTTTTAAAAAAGTGAAATTTTCAAAAATCAAGAAAATTGGCTGAAAACGACTAAATAACAGGGACTCATTGGGCGAATCGCTCTGGAACTGAAATCGGAATGCTCACTGATATTTCCCCTATCTGAAAGACTGATACACGCCGGAAAAATGACTAAGTCCAAAAAAAAATGTTTTCAACTTTTTTCAATTTTACCCCTGTGGGATATATATTCTACCCACACACATTTGGAACTCTCCTGGGGTACCCTCACACATATTATTCCCTCATTTAGTGGATATTTTCACAAAAAAGTGACATTTTCAAAAATCCAGAAAATTGGCTGAAAACGACTAAATATCAAGGACTCATTGGGCGAATCGATCTGGAACTGAAATCGGAACGCTCACTGATATTTCCCATATCTGAGAGACTGATAAACGCCAGAAAAATGACTTAGTCCAAAAAAAAATGTTTTCAACTTTTTTCAATTTTACCCCCGTGGGATATAAATTCTACCCACACACATTTGGAACTCTCCTGGGGTACCCTCACACATATTATTCCCTCATTTAGTGTATATTTTCACAAAAAAGTGAAATTTTAAAAAATCCAGAAAATTGGCTGAAAACGACTAAATATCAAAGACTCATTGTGCGAATCGCTCTGGAGCTGAAATCGGAACGCTCACTGACATTTCTCGTATCTGAAAGTCTGATAAACGCCGGAAAAATGACTAAGTCCAAAAAAAAATGTTTTCAGCTTTTTTCAATTTTACCCCCGTGGGATATAAATTCTACCCACACACATTTGGAACTCTCCTGGGGTACCCTCACACATATTATTCCCTCATTTAGTGGATATTTTCACAAAAAAGTGAAATTTTCAAAAATCAAGAAAATTGGCTGAAAACGACTAAATATCAAAGACTCATTGGGCGAATCGCTCTGGAACTGAAATCGGAACGCTCACTGACATTTCCCATATCTGAAAGTCTGATAAACGGCAGAAAAATGACTAAGTCCAAAAAAAAATTTTTTTAAACTTTTTTCAATTTTACCCTCGTCGGAAATATATTCTACCCACACACATTTGAAACTCTCCTGGGGTACCCTCACACATATTATTCCCTCATTTAGTGGATATTTTCACAAAAAAGTGAAATTTTCAAAAATCAAGAAAATTGGCTGAAAATGACTAAATAACAAGGACTCATTGGGCGAATTGCTCTGGAACTAAAATCGGAACGCTCACTGATATTTCCCCTATCTGAAAGACTGATACACGCTGGAAAAATGACTAAGTCCAAAAAAAAATGTTTTCAACTTTTTTCAATTTTACCCCCGTGGGATATATATTCTACCCACACACATTTGGAACTCTCCTGGGGTACCCTCACACATATTATTCCCTCATTTAGTGGATATTTTCACAAAAAAGTGAAATTTTCAAAAATCCAGAAAATTGGCTGAAAACGACTAAATATCAAAGACTCATAGGGCGAATCGCTCTGGAACTGAAATCGGAACGCTCACTGATATTTCCCCTATCTGAAAGACTGATACACGCCGGAAAAATGACTAAGTCCAAAAAAAAATGTTTTCAACTTTTTTCAATTTTACCCCCGTGTGATATATATTCTACCCTCACACATTTGGAACTCTCCTGGGTTACCCTCACACATATTATTCCCTCATTTAGTGGATATTTTCACAAAAAAGTGAAAGTTTCAAAAATCCAGAAAATTGGCTGAAAACGACTAAATATCAAGGACTCATTGGGCGAATCGCTCTGGAACTGAAATCGGAATGCTCACTGACATTTCCCCTATCTGAAAGCCTGATAAATGCCGGAAAAAAGACTAAGTCCAAAAAAAAATTGTTTTCAACTTTTTTCAATTTTACCCCCGTGGGATATATATTCTACCCACACACACTTGGAACTCTCCTGGGGTACCCTCACACATATTATTCCCTCATTTAGTGGATATTTTCACAAAAAAGTGAAATTTTCAAAAAAACAGAAAATTGGCTGAAAACAACTAAATATCAAGGACTCATTGGGCGAATCGCTCTGGAACTGAAATCGGAACGCTCACTGACATTTCCCCTATCTTAAAGTCTGATAAACGGCAGAAAAAAGACTAAGTCCAAAAAAAAATTTTTTTCAACTTTTTTCAATTTTACCCCCGTGGGATATATATTCTACCCACACACATTTGGAACTCTCCTCGGGTACCCTCACACATATTATTCCCTCATTTAGTGGATATTTTCACAAAAAAGTGAAATTTTCAAAAATCCAGAAAATTGGCTGAAAACAACTAAATAACAAGGTCTCATTGGGCGAATCGCTCTGGAAGTGAAATCTGAACGCTCACTGACATTTCCCCTATCTTAAAGTCTGATAAACGGCAGAAAAATGACTAAGTCCAAAAAAAAAATTTTTTTCAACTTTTTTCAATTTTACCCCGGTGTGATATATATTCTACTAACACAAATTTGGAACTCTCCTGGGGTACCCTCATACATATTATTCCCTCATTTATTGGATATTTTCACAAAAAAGTGAAATTTTCAAAAATCCTGAAAATTTGCTGAAAACGACTAAATATCAAGGACTCATTGGGCGAATCGCTCTGGAACTGATATCAGAACGCTCACTGACATTTCCCCTATCTGAAAGCCTGATAAATGCCGGAAAAAAGACTAAGTCCAAAAAAAAATGTTTTCAACTTTTTTCAATTTTACCCCCGTGGGATATATATTCTACCCACACACATTTAGAACTCTCCTGGGGTACCCTCACACATATTATTCCCTCATTTAGTGGATATTTTCACAAAAAAGTGAAATTTTCAAAAATCCAGAAAATTGGCTGAAAACCACTAAATAACAAGGACTCATTGGGCGAATCGCTCTGGAACTGAAATCGGAACGCTCACTGACATTTCCCCTATCTGAAAGTCTGATAAACGCCGGAAAAATGACTAAGTCCAAAAAAAAAATGTTTTCAACTTTTTTCAATTTTACCCCCGTGGGATATATATTCTACCCACACACATTTAGAACTCTCCTGGGGTACCCTCACACATATTATTCCCTCATTTAGTGGATATTTTCACAAAAAAGTGAAATTTTCAAAAATTCAGAAAACTGCCTGAAAACGACGAAATATCAAGGACTCATCCGGCGAATCGCTCTGGAACTGAAATCGGAAGGCTCACTGACATTTCCCCTATCTTAAAGTCTGATAAACGGCAGAAAAAAGACTAAGTCCAAAAAAAAATTTTTTTCAACTTTTTTCAATTTTACCCCCGTGGGATATATATTCTACCCACACACATTTGGAACTCTCCTCGGGTACCCTCACACATATTATTCCCTCATTTAGTGGATATTTTCACAAAAAAGTGAAATTTTCAAAAATCCAGAAAATTGGCTGAAAACAACTAAATAACAAGGTCTCATTGGGCGAATCGCTCTGGAAGTGAAATCTGAACGCTCACTGACATTTCCCCTATCTTAAAGTCTGATAAACGGCAGAAAAATGACTAATTCCAAAAAAAAAATTTTTTTCAACTTTTTTCAATTTTACCCCGGTGTGATATATATTCTACTAACACAAATTTGGAACTCTCCTGGGGTACCCTCATACATATTATTCCCTCATTTATTGGATATTTTCACAAAAAAGTGAAATTTTCAAAAATCCTGAAAATTTGCTGAAAACGACTAAATATCAAGGACTCATTGGGCGAATCGCTCTGGAACTGAAATCGGAACGCTCACTGACATTTCCCCTATCTGAAAGTCTGATAAACGCCGGAAAAATGACTAAGTCCAAAAAAAAAATGTTTTCAACTTTTTTCAATTTTACCCCCGTGGGATATATATTCTACCCACACACATTTAGAACTCTCCTGGGGTACCCTCACACATATTATTCCCTCATTTAGTGGATATTTTCACAAAAAAGTGAAATTTTCAAAAATCCAGAAAATTGGCTGAAAACGACTAAATATCAAAGACTCATTGGGCGAATCGCTCTGGAACTGAAATCGGAGCGCTCACTGACATTTGCCCTATCTGAAAGACTGATAAACGCTGGAAAAATGACTAAGTCCAAAAACGAAAATGTTTTCAACTTTTTTCAATTTTATCCCCGTGGCAGATATATTCTACCCACACACATTTAGAACTCTGCTGGGGTACCCTCACACATATTATTCCCTCATTTAGTGGATATTTTCACAAAAAAGTGAAGTTTTCAAAAATCCAGAAAATTGGCTGAAAACAACTAAATAACAAGGACTCATTGGGCGAATCGCTCTGGAACTAAAATCGGAACGCTCACTGACATTTCCCCTATCTGAAAGTCTGATAAATGCCGGAAAAAAGACTAAGTCCAAAAAAAAAATTTTTCAACTTTTTTCAATTTTACCCCCGTCTACCCACACACATTTGGAACTCTCCTGGGGTACCCTCACACATATTATTCCCTCATTTAGTGGATATTTTCACAAAAAAGTGAAATTTTCAAAAATCCAGAAAATTGGCTGAAAACGACTAAATATCAAGGACTCATTGGGCGAATCGCTCTGGAACTGACATCAGAACGCTCACTGACATTTCCCCTATCTGAAAGCCTGATAAATGCCGGAAAAAAGAGTAAGTCCAAAAAAAAATTTTTTTCAACTTTTTTCAATTTTACCCCCGTGGGATATATATTCTACCCACACACATTTGGAACTCTCCTCGGGTACCCTCACACATATTATTCCCTCATTTAGTGGATATTTTCACAAAAAAGTGAAATTTTCAAAAATCCAGAAAATTGGCTGAAAACAACTAAATAACAAGGACTCATTGGGCGAATCGCTATGGAACTGAAATCGGAACGCTCACTGACATTTGCCCTATCTGAAAGTCTGATAAACGCCAGAAAAATGACTAAGTCCAAAAAAAAAATGTTTTCAACTTTTTTCAATTTTGCCCCTGTGGGATATATATTCTACCCACACACATTTAGAACTCTCCTGGGGTACCCTCACACATATTATTCCCTCATTTAGTGGATATTTTCACAAAAAAGTTAAATTTTCAAAAATCCAGAAAATTGGCTGAAAACAACTAAATATCAAGGACTCATTGGGCGAATCGCTCTGGAACTGACATCGGAACGCTCACTGACATTTCCCCTATCTGAAAGCCTGATAAATGCCGGAAAAAAGACTAAGTCCAAAAAAAAAATTTTTTCAACTTTTTTCAATTTTACCCCCGTGGGATATATATTCTACCCACACACATTTGGAACTCTCCTGGGGTACCCTCACACATATTATTCCCTCATTTAGTGGATATTTTCACAAAAAAGTGAAATTTTCAAAAATCCAGAAAATTGGCTGAAAACGACTAAATATCAAAGACTCATTGGGCGAATCGCTCTGGAACTGAAATCGGAGCGCTCACTGACATTTGCCCTATCTGAAAGACTGATAAACGCTGGAAAAATGACTAAGTCCAAAAACGAAAATGTTTTCAACTTTTTTCAATTTTACCCCCGTGGCAGATATATTCTACCCACACACATTTAGAACTCTGCTGGGGTACCCTCACACATATTATTCCCTCATTTAGTGGATATTTTCACAAAAAAGTGAAATTTTCAAAAATCCAGAAAATTGGCTGAAAACAACTAAATAACAAGGACTCATTGGGCGAATCGCTCTGGAACTAAAATCGGAACGCTCACTGACATTTCCCCTATCTGAAAGTCTGATAAACGCCGGAAAAATGACTAAGTCCAAAAAAAAAATTTTTCAACTTTTTTCAATTTTACCCCCGTCTACCCACACACATTTGGAACTCTCCTGGGGTACCCTCACACATATTATTCCCTCATTTAGTGGATATTTTCACAAAAAAGTGAAATTTTCAAAAATCCAGAAAATTGGCTGAAAACGACTAAATATCAAGGACTCATTGGGCGAATCGCTCTGGAACTGACATCAGAACGCTCACTGACATTTCCCCTATCTGAAAGCCTGATAAATGCCGGAAAAAAGACTAAGTCCAAAAAAAAAATGTTTTCAACTTTTTTCAATTTTACCCCCGTGGGATATATATTCTACCCACACACATTTAGAACTCTCCTGGGGTACCCTCATACATATTATTCCCTCATTTAGTGGATATTTTCACAAAAAAGTGAAATTTTCAAAAATCCAGAAAATTGGCTGAAAACGACTAAATATCAAGGACTCATTGGGCGAATCGCTCTGGAACTGAAATCGGAACGCTCACTGACATTTCCCCTATCTGAAAGCCTGATAAATGCCGGAAAAAAGACTAAGTCCAAAAAAAAATTTTTTTCAACTTTTTTCAATTTTACCCCCTTGGGATATATATTCTACCCACACACATTTGGAACTCTCCTGGGGTACCCTCACACATATTATTCCCTCATTTAGTGGATATTTTCACAAAAAAGTGAAATTTTCAAAAATCCAGAAAATTGGCTGAAAACGACTAAATATCAAGGACTCATTGGGCGAATGGCTCTGGAACTGACATCAGAACGCTCACTCACATTTCCCCTATCTGAAAGCCTGATAAATGCCGGAAAAAAGACTAAGTCCAAAAAAAAATTTTTTTCAACTTTTTTCAATTTTACCCCCGTGGGATATATATTCTACCCACACACATTTGGAACTCTCCTCGGGTACCCTCACACATATTATTCCCTCATTTAGTGGATATTTTCACAAAAAAGTGAAATTTTCAAAAATCCAGAAAATTGGCTGAAAACAACTAAATAACAAGGACTCATTGGGCGAATCGCTATGGAACTGAAATCGGAACGCTCACTGACATTTGCCCTATCTGAAAGTCTGATAAACGCCAGAAAAATGACTAAGTCCAAAAAAAAAATGTTTTCAACTTTTTTCAATTTTGCCCCTGTGGGATATATATTCTACCCACACACATTTAGAACTCTCCTGGGGTACCCTCACACATATTATTCCCTCATTTAGTGGATATTTTCACAAAAAAGTTAAATTTTCAAAAATCCAGAAAATTGGCTGAAAACAACTAAATATCAAGGACTCATTGGGCGAATCGCTCTGGAACTGACATCGGAACGCTCACTGACATTTCCCCTATCTGAAAGCCTGATAAATGCCGGAAAAAAGACTAAGTCCAAAAAAAAAATTTTTTCAACTTTTTTCAATTTTACCCCCGTGGGATATATATTCTACCCACACACATTTGGAACTCTCCTGGGGTACCCTCACACATATTATTCCCTCATTTAGTGGATATTTTCACAAAAAAGTGAAATTTTCAAAAATCCAGAAAATTGGCTGAAAACGACTAAATATCAAAGACTCATTGGGCGAATCGCTCTGGAACTGAAATCGGAGCGCTCACTGACATTTGCCCTATCTGAAAGACTGATAAACGCTGGAAAAATGACTAAGTCCAAAAACGAAAATGTTTTCAACTTTTTTCAATTTTACCCCCGTGGCAGATATATTCTACCCACACACATTTAGAACTCTGCTGGGGTACCCTCACACATATTATTCCCTCATTTAGTGGATATTTTCACAAAAAAGTGAAATTTTCAAAAATCCAGAAAATTGGCTGAAAACAACTAAATAACAAGGACTCATTGGGCGAATCGCTCTGGAACTAAAATCGGAACGCTCACTGACATTTCCCCTATCTGAAAGTCTGATAAACGCCGGAAAAATGACTAAGTCCAAAAAAAAAATTTTTCAACTTTTTTCAATTTTACCCCCGTCTACCCACACACATTTGGAACTCTCCTGGGGTACCCTCACACATATTATTCCCTCATTTAGTGGATATTTTCACAAAAAAGTGAAATTTTCAAAAATCCAGAAAATTGGCTGAAAACGACTAAATATCAAGGACTCATTGGGCGAATCGCTCTGGAACTGACATCAGAACGCTCACTGACATTTCCCCTATCTGAAAGCCTGATAAATGCCGGAAAAAAGACTAAGTCCAAAAAAAAAATGTTTTCAACTTTTTTCAATTTTACCCCCGTGGGATATATATTCTACCCACACACATTTAGAACTCTCCTGGGGTACCCTCATACATATTATTCCCTCATTTAGTGGATATTTTCACAAAAAAGTGAAATTTTCAAAAATCCAGAAAATTGGCTGAAAACGACTAAATATCAAGGACTCATTGGGCGAATCGCTCTGGAACTGAAATCGGAACGCTCACTGACATTTCCCCTATCTGAAAGCCTGATAAATGCCGGAAAAAAGACTAAGTCCAAAAAAAAATTTTTTTCAACTTTTTTCAATTTTACCCCCTTGGGATATATATTCTACCCACACACATTTGGAACTCTCCTGGGGTACCCTCACACATATTATTCCCTCATTTAGTGGATATTTTCACAAAAAAGTGAAATTTTCAAAAATCCAGAAAATTGGCTGAAAACGACTAAATATCAAGGACTCATTGGGCGAATCGCTCTGGATCTGACATCAGAACGCTCACTCACATTTCCCCTATCTGAAAGCCTGATAAATGCCGGAAAAAAGACTAAGTCCAAAAAAAAATTTTTTTCAACTTTTTTCAATTTTACCCCCGTGGGATATATATTCTACCCACACACATTTGGAACTCTCCTCGGGTACCCTCACACATATTATTCCCTCATTTAGTGGATATTTTCACAAAAAAGTGAAATTTTCAAAAATCCAGAAAATTGGCTGAAAACAACTAAATAACAAGGACTCATTGGGCGAATCGCTATGGAACTGAAATCGGAACGCTCACTGACATTTGCCCTATCTGAAAGTCTGATAAACGCCAGAAAAATGACTAAGTCCAAAAAAAAAATGTTTTCAACTTTTTTCAATTTTGCCCCTGTGGGATATATATTCTACCCACACACATTTAGAACTCTCCTGGGGTACCCTCACACATATTATTCCCTCATTTAGTGGATATTTTCACAAAAAAGTTAAATTTTCAAAAATCCAGAAAATTGGCTGAAAACAACTAAATATCAAGGACTCATTGGGCGAATCGCTCTGGAACTGACATCGGAACGCTCACTGACATTTCCCCTATCTGAAAGCCTGATAAATGCCGGAAAAAAGACTAAGTCCAAAAAAAAAATTTTTTCAACTTTTTTCAATTTTACCCCCGTGGGATATATATTCTACCCACACACATTTGGAACTCTCCTGGGGTACCCTCACACATATTATTCCCTCATTTAGTGGATATTTTCACAAAAAAGTGAAATTTTCAAAAATCCAGAAAATTGGCTGAAAACGACTAAATATCAAAGACTCATTGGGCGAATCGCTCTGGAACTGAAATCGGAGCGCTCACTGACATTTGCCCTATCTGAAAGACTGATAAACGCTGGAAAAATGACTAAGTCCAAAAACGAAAATGTTTTCAACTTTTTTCAATTTTACCCCCGTGGCAGATATATTCTACCCACACACATTTAGAACTCTGCTGGGGTACCCTCACACATATTATTCCCTCATTTAGTGGATATTTTCACAAAAAAGTGAAATTTTCAAAAATCCAGAAAATTGGCTGAAAACAACTAAATAACAAGGACTCATTGGGCGAATCGCTCTGGAACTGAAATCGGAACGCTCACTGACATTTCCCCTATCTGAAAGTCTGATAAACGCCGGAAAAATGACTAAGTCCAAAAAAAAAATGTTTTCAACTTTTTTCAATTTTACCCCCGTGGGATATATATTCTACCCACACACATTTAGAACTCTCCTGGGGTACCCTCACACATATTATTCCCTCATTTAGTGGATATTTTCACAAAAAAGTGAAATTTTCAAAAATTCAGAAAACTGCCTGAAAACGACGAAATATCAAGGACTCATCCGGCGAATCGCTCTGGAACTGAAATCGGAAGGCTCACTGACATTTCCCCTATCTTAAAGTCTGATAAACGGCAGAAAAAAGACTAAGTCCAAAAAAAAATTTTTTTCAACTTTTTTCAATTTTACCCCCGTGGGATATATATTCTACCCACACACATTTGGAACTCTCCTCGGGTACCCTCACACATATTATTCCCTCATTTAGTGGATATTTTCACAAAAAAGTGAAATTTTCAAAAATCCAGAAAATTGGCTGAAAACAACTAAATAACAAGGTCTCATTGGGCGAATCGCTCTGGAAGTGAAATCTGAACGCTCACTGACATTTCCCCTATCTTAAAGTCTGATAAACGGCAGAAAAATGACTAATTCCAAAAAAAAAATTTTTTTCAACTTTTTTCAATTTTACCCCGGTGTGATATATATTCTACTAACACAAATTTGGAACTCTCCTGGGGTACCCTCATACGTATTATTCCCTCATTTATTGGATATTTTCACAAAAAAGTGAAATTTTCAAAAATCCTGAAAATTTGCTGAAAACGACTAAATATCAAGGACTCATTGGGCGAATCGCTCTGGAACTGAAATCGGAACGCTCACTGACATTTCCCCTATCTGAAAGTCTGATAAACGCCGGAAAAATGACTAAGTCCAAAAAAAAAATGTTTTCAACTTTTTTCAATTTTACCCCCGTGGGATATATATTCTACCCACACACATTTAGAACTCTCCTGGGGTACCCTCACACATATTATTCCCTCATTTAGTGAATATTTTCACAAAAAAGTGAAATTTTCAAAAATCCAGAAAATTGGCTGAAAACGACTAAATATCAAAGACTCATTGGGCGAATCGCTCTGGAACTGAAATCGGAGCGCTCACTGACATTTGCCCTATCTGAAAGACTGATAAACGCTGGAAAAATGACTAAGTCCAAAAACGAAAATGTTTTCAACTTTTTTCAATTTTATCCCCGTGGCAGATATATTCTACCCACACACATTTAGAACTCTGCTGGGGTACCCTCACACATATTATTCCCTCATTTAGTGGATATTTTCACAAAAAAGTGAAGTTTTCAAAAATCCAGAAAATTGGCTGAAAACAACTAAATAACAAGGACTCATTGGGCGAATCGCTCTGGAACTAAAATCGGAACGCTCACTGACATTTCCCCTATCTAAAAGTCTGATAAATGCCGGAAAAAAGACTAAGTCCAAAAAAAAAATTTTTCAACTTTTTTCAATTTTACCCCCGTCTACCCACACACATTTGGAACTCTCCTGGGGTACCCTCACACATATTATTCCCTCATTTAGTGGATATTTTCACAAAAAAGTGAAATTTTCAAAAATCCAGAAAATTGGCTGAAAACGACTAAATATCAAGGACTCATTGGGCGAATCGCTCTGGAACTGACATCAGAACGCTCACTGACATTTCCCCTATCTGAAAGCCTGATAAATGCCGGAAAAAAGAGTAAGTCCAAAAAA
The DNA here is from genome assembly GCF_046119375.1 of Phyllobates terribilis. Classification (NCBI taxonomy): domain Eukaryota; kingdom Metazoa; phylum Chordata; class Amphibia; order Anura; family Dendrobatidae; genus Phyllobates; species Phyllobates terribilis. The sequence goes on along the minus strand of NW_027362781.1, from coordinate 8,672,422 downwards.
AAATTTTTTTCAACTTTTTTCAATTTTACCCCCGTGGGATATATATTCTACCCACACACATTTGGAACTCTCCTCGGGTACCCTCACACATATTATTCCCTCATTTAGTGGATATTTTCACAAAAAAGTGAAATTTTCAAAAATCCAGAAAATTGGCTGAAAACAACTAAATAACAAGGACTCATTGGGCGAATCGCTATGGAACTGAAATCGGAACGCTCACTGACATTTGCCCTATCTGAAAGTCTGATAAACGCCAGAAAAATGACTAAGTCCAAAAAAAAAATGTTTTCAACTTTTTTCAATTTTGCCCCTGTGGGATATATATTCTACCCACACACATTTAGAACTCTCCTGGGGTACCCTCACACATATTATTCCCTCATTTAGTGGATATTTTCACAAAAAAGTTAAATTTTCAAAAATCCAGAAAATTGGCTGAAAACAACTAAATATCAAGGACTCATTGGGCGAATCGCTCTGGAACTGACATCGGAACGCTCACTGACATTTCCCCTATCTGAAAGCCTGATAAATGCCGGAAAAAAGACTAAGTCCAAAAACGAAAATGTTTTCAACTTTTTTCAATTTTACCCCCGTGGCAGATATATTCTACCCACACACATTTAGAACTCTGCTGGGGTACCCTCACACATATTATTCCCTCATTTAGTGGATATTTTCACAAAAAAGTGAAATTTTCAAAAATCCAGAAAATTGGCTGAAAACAACTAAATAACAAGGACTCATTGGGCGAATCGCTCTGGAACTAAAATCGGAACGCTCACTGACATTTCCCCTATCTGAAAGTCTGATAAACGCCGGAAAAATGACTAAGTCCAAAAAAAAAATTTTTCAACTTTTTTCAATTTTACCCCCGTCTACCCACACACATTTGGAACTCTCCTGGGGTACCCTCACACATATTATTCCCTCATTTAGTGGATATTTTCACAAAAAAGTGAAATTTTCAAAAATCCAGAAAATTGGCTGAAAACGACTAAATATCAAGGACTCATTGGGCGAATCGCTCTGGAACTGACATCAGAACGCTCACTGACATTTCCCCTATCTGAAAGCCTGATAAATGCCGGAAAAAAGACTAAGTCCAAAAAAAAAATGTTTTCAACTTTTTTCAATTTTACCCCCGTGGGATATATATTCTACCCACACACATTTAGAACTCTCCTGGGGTACCCTCATACATATTATTCCCTCATTTAGTGGATATTTTCACAAAAAAGTGAAATTTTCAAAAATCCAGAAAATTGGCTGAAAACGAGTAAATATCAAGGACTCATTGGGCGAATCGCTCTGGAACTGAAATCGGAACGCTCACTGACATTTCCCCTATCTGAAAGCCTGATAAATGCCGGAAAAAAGACTAAGTCCAAAAAAAAATTTTTTTCAACTTTTTTCAATTTTACCCCCTTGGGATATATATTCTACCCACACACATTTGGAACTCTCCTGGGGTACCCTCACACATATTATTCCCTCATTTAGTGGATATTTTCACAAAAAAGTGAAATTTTCAAAAATCCAGAAAATTGGCTGAAAACGACTAAATATCAAGGACTCATTGGGCGAATCGCTCTGGAACTGACATCAGAACGCTCACTCACATTTCCCCTATCTGAAAGCCTGATAAATGCCGGAAAAAAGACTAAGTCCAAAAAAAAATTTTTTTCAACTTTTTTCAATTTTACCCCCGTGGGATATATATTCTACCCACACACATTTGGAACTCTCCTCGGGTACCCTCACACATATTATTCCCTCATTTAGTGGATATTTTCACAAAAAAGTGAAATTTTCAAAAATCCAGAAAATTGGCTGAAAACAACTAAATAACAAGGACTCATTGGGCGAATCGCTATGGAACTGAAATCGGAACGCTCACTGACATTTGCCCTATCTGAAAGTCTGATAAACGCCAGAAAAATGACTAAGTCCAAAAAAAAAATGTTTTCAACTTTTTTCAATTTTGCCCCTGTGGGATATATATTCTACCCACACACATTTAGAACTCTCCTGGGGTACCCTCACACATATTATTCCCTCATTTAGTGGATATTTTCACAAAAAAGTTAAATTTTCAAAAATCCAGAAAATTGGCTGAAAACAACTAAATATCAAGGACTCATTGGGCGAATCGCTCTGGAACTGACATCGGAACGCTCACTGACATTTCCCCTATCTGAAAGCCTGATAAATGCCGGAAAAAAGACTAAGTCCAAAAAAAAAATTTTTTCAACTTTTTTCAATTTTACCCCCGTGGGATATATATTCTACCCACACACATTTGGAACTCTCCTGGGGTACCCTCACACATATTATTCCCTCATTTAGTGGATATTTTCACAAAAAAGTGAAATTTTCAAAAATCCAGAAAATTGGCTGAAAACGACTAAATATCAAAGACTCATTGGGCGAATCGCTCTGGAACTGAAATCGGAGCGCTCACTGACATTTGCCCTATCTGAAAGACTGATAAACGCTGGAAAAATGACTAAGTCCAAAAACGAAAATGTTTTCAACTTTTTTCAATTTTACCCCCGTGGCAGATATATTCTACCCACACACATTTAGAACTCTGCTGGGGTACCCTCACACATATTATTCCCTCATTTAGTGGATATTTTCACAAAAAAGTGAAATTTTCAAAAATCCAGAAAATTGGCTGAAAACAACTAAATAACAAGGACTCATTGGGCGAATCGCTCTGGAACTAAAATCGGAACGCTCACTGACATTTCCCCTATCTGAAAGTCTGATAAACGCCGGAAAAATGACTAAGTCCAAAAAAAAAATTTTTCAACTTTTTTCAATTTTACCCCCGTCTACCCACACACATTTGGAACTCTCCTGGGGTACCCTCACACATATTATTCCCTCATTTAGTGGATATTTTCACAAAAAAGTGAAATTTTCAAAAATCCAGAAAATTGGCTGAATACGACTAAATATCAAGGACTCATTGGGCGAATCGCTCTGGAACTGACATCAGAACGCTCACTGACATTTCCCCTATCTGAAAGCCTGATAAATGCCGGAAAAAAGACTAAGTCCAAAAAAAAAATGTTTTCAACTTTTTTCAATTTTACCCCCGTGGGATATATATTCTACCCACACACATTTAGAACTCTCCTGGGGTACCCTCATACATATTATTCCCTCATTTAGTGGATATTTTCACAAAAAAGTGAAATTTTCAAAAATCCAGAAAATTGGCTGAAAACGACTAAATATCAAGGACTCATTGGGCGAATCGCTCTGGAACTGAAATCGGAACGCTCACTGACATTTCCCCTATCTGAAAGCCTGATAAATGCCGGAAAAAAGACTAAGTCCAAAAAAAAATTTTTTTCAACTTTTTTCAATTTTACCCCCTTGGGATATATATTCTACCCACACACATTTGGAACTCTCCTGGGGTACCCTCACACATATTATTCCCTCATTTAGTGGATATTTTCACAAAAAAGTGAAATTTTCAAAAATCCAGAAAATTGGCTGAAAACGACTAAATATCAAGGACTCATTGGGCGAATCGCTCTGGAACTGACATCAGAACGCTCACTCACATTTCCCCTATCTGAAAGCCTGATAAATGCCGGAAAAAAGACTAAGTCCAAAAAAAAATTTTTTTCAACTTTTTTCAATTTTACCCCCGTGGGATATATATTCTACCCACACACATTTGGAACTCTCCTCGGGTACCCTCACACATATTATTCCCTCATTTAGTGGATATTTTCACAAAAAAGTGAAATTTTCAAAAATCCAGAAAATTGGCTGAAAACAACTAAATAACAAGGACTCATTGGGCGAATCGCTATGGAACTGAAATCGGAACGCTCACTGACATTTGCCCTATCTGAAAGTCTGATAAACGCCAGAAAAATGACTAAGTCCAAAAAAAAAATGTTTTCAACTTTTTTCAATTTTGCCCCTGTGGGATATATATTCTACCCACACACATTTAGAACTCTCCTGGGGTACCCTCACACATATTATTCCCTCATTTAGTGGATATTTTCACAAAAAAGTTAAATTTTCAAAAATCCAGAAAATTGGCTGAAAACAACTAAATATCAAGGACTCATTGGGCGAATCGCTCTGGAACTGACATCGGAACGCTCACTGACATTTCCCCTATCTGAAAGCCTGATAAATGCCGGAAAAAAGACTAAGTCCAAAAAAAAAATTTTTTCAACTTTTTTCAATTTTACCCCCGTGGGATATATATTCTACCCACACACATTTGGAACTCTCCTGGGGTACCCTCACACATATTATTCCCTCATTTAGTGGATATTTTCACAAAAAAGTGAAATTTTCAAAAATCCAGAAAATTGGCTGAAAACGACTAAATATCAAAGACTCATTGGGCGAATCGCTCTGGAACTGAAATCGGAGCGCTCACTGACATTTGCCCTATCTGAAAGACTGATAAACGCTGGAAAAATGACTAAGTCCAAAAACGAAAATGTTTTCAACTTTTTTCAATTTTACCCCCGTGGCAGATATATTCTACCCACACACATTTAGAACTCTGCTGGGGTACCCTCACACATATTATTCCCTCATTTAGTGGATATTTTCACAAAAAAGTGAAATTTTCAAAAATCCAGAAAATTGGCTGAAAACAACTAAATAACAAGGACTCATTGGGCGAATCGCTCTGGAACTAAAATCGGAACGCTCACTGACATTTCCCCTATCTGAAAGTCTGATAAACGCCGGAAAAATGACTAAGTCCAAAAAAAAAATTTTTCAACTTTTTTCAATTTTACCCCCGTCTACCCACACACATTTGGAACTCTCCTGGGGTACCCTCACACATATTATTCCCTCATTTAGTGGATATTTTCACAAAAAAGTGAAATTTTCAAAAATCCAGAAAATTGGCTGAAAACGACTAAATATCAAGGACTCATTGGGCGAATCGCTCTGGAACTGACATCAGAACGCTCACTGACATTTCCCCTATCTGAAAGCCTGATAAATGCCGGAAAAAAGACTAAGTCCAAAAAAAAAATGTTTTCAACTTTTTTCAATTTTACCCCCGTGGGATATATATTCTACCCACACACATTTAGAACTCTCCTGGGGTACCCTCATACATATTATTCCCTCATTTAGTGGATATTTTCACAAAAAAGTGAAATTTTCAAAAATCCAGAAAATTGGCTGAAAACGACTAAATATCAAGGACTCATTGGGCGAATCGCTCTGGAACTGAAATCGGAACGCTCACTGACATTTCCCCTATCTGAAAGCCTGATAAATGCCGGAAAAAAGACTAAGTCCAAAAAAAAATTTTTTTCAACTTTTTTCAATTTTACCCCCTTGGGATATATATTCTACCCACACACATTTGGAACTCTCCTGGGGTACCCTCACACATATTATTCCCTCATTTAGTGGATATTTTCACAAAAAAGTGAAATTTTCAAAAATCCAGAAAATTGGCTGAAAACGACTAAATATCAAGGACTCATTGGGCGAATCGCTCTGGAACTGACATCAGAACGCTCACTCACATTTCCCCTATCTGAAAGCCTGATAAATGCCGGAAAAAAGACTAAGTCCAAAAAAAAATTTTTTTCAACTTTTTTCAATTTTACCCCCGTGGGATATATATTCTACCCACACACATTTGGAACTCTCCTCGGGTACCCTCACACATATTATTCCCTCATTTAGTGGATATTTTCACAAAAAAGTGAAATTTTCAAAAATCCAGAAAATTGGCTGAAAACAACTAAATAACAAGGACTCATTGGGCGAATCGCTATGGAACTGAAATCGGAACGCTCACTGACATTTGCCCTATCTGAAAGTCTGATAAACGCCAGAAAAATGACTAAGTCCAAAAAAAAAATGTTTTCAACTTTTTTCAATTTTGCCCCTGTGGGATATATATTCTACCCACACACATTTAGAACTCTCCTGGGGTACCCTCACACATATTATTCCCTCATTTAGTGGATATTTTCACAAAAAAGTTAAATTTTCAAAAATCCAGAAAATTGGCTGAAAACAACTAAATATCAAGGACTCATTGGGCGAATCGCTCTGGAACTGACATCGGAACGCTCACTGACATTTCCCCTATCTGAAAGCCTGATAAATGCCGGAAAAAAGACTAAGTCCAAAAAAAAAATTTTTTCAACTTTTTTCAATTTTACCCCCGTGGGATATATATTCTACCCACACACATTTGGAACTCTCCTGGGGTACCCTCACACATATTATTCCCTCATTTAGTGGATATTTTCACAAAAAAGTGAAATTTTCAAAAATCCAGAAAATTGGCTGAAAACAACTAAATAACAAGGACTCATTGGGCGAATCGCTCTGGAACTAAAATCGGAACGCTCACTGACATTTCCCCTATCTGAAAGTCTGATAAACGCCGGAAAAATGACTAAGTCCAAAAAAAAAATTTTTCAACTTTTTTCAATTTTACCCCCGTCTACCCACACACATTTGGAACTCTCCTGGGGTACCCTCACACATATTATTCCCTCATTTAGTGGATATTTTCACAAAAAAGTGAAATTTTCAAAAATCCAGAAAATTGGCTGAAAACGACTAAATATCAAGGACTCATTGGGCGAATCGCTCTGGAACTGACATCAGAACGCTCACTGACATTTCCCCTATCTGAAAGCCTGATAAATGCCGGAAAAAAGACTAAGTCCAAAAAAAAAATGTTTTCAACTTTTTTCAATTTTACCCCCGTGGGATATATATTCTACCCACACACATTTAGAACTCTCCTGGGGTACCCTCATACATATTATTCCCTCATTTAGTGGATATTTTCACAAAAAAGTGAAATTTTCAAAAATCCAGAAAATTGGCTGAAAACGACTAAATATCAAGGACTCATTGGGCGAATCGCTCTGGAACTGAAATCGGAACGCTCACTGACATTTCCCCTATCTGAAAGCCTGATAAATGCCGGAAAAAAGACTAAGTCCAAAAAAAAATTTTTTTCAACTTTTTTCAATTTTACCCCCTTGGGATATATATTCTACCCACACACATTTGGAACTCTCCTGGGGTACCCTCACGCATATTATTCCCTCATTTAGTGGATATTTTCACAAAAAAGTGAAATTTTCAAAAATCCAGAAAATTGGCTGAAAACAACTAAATATCAAGGACTCATTGGGCGAATCGCTCTGGAACTGACATCGGAACGCTCACTGACATTTCCCCTATCTGAAAGCCTGATAAATGCCGGAAAAAAGACTAAGTCCAAAAAAAAATTTTATTCAACTTTTTTCAATTTTACCCCCGTGGGATATATATTCTACCCACACACATTTGGAACTCTCCTGGGGTACCCTCACACATATTATTCCCTCATTTAGTGGATATTTTCACAAAAAAGTGAAATTTTCAAAAATCCAGAAAATTGGCTGAAAACGACTAAATATCAAGGACTCATTGGGCGAATCGCTCTGGAACTGACATCAGAACGCTCACTCACATTTCCCCTATCTGAAAGCCTGATAAATGCCGGAAAAAAGACTAAGTCCAAAAAAAAATTTTTTTCAACTTTTTTCAATTTTACCCCCGTGGGATATATATTCTACCCACACACATTTGGAACTCTCCTCGGGTACCCTCACACATATTATTCCCTCATTTAGTGGATATTTTCACAAAAAAGTGAAATTTTCAAAAATCCAGAAAATTGGCTGAAAACAACTAAATAACAAGGACTCATTGGGCGAATCGCTATGGAACTGAAATCGGAACGCTCACTGACATTTGCCCTATCTGAAAGTCTGATAAACGCCAGAAAAATGACTAAGTCCAAAAAAAAAATGTTTTCAACTTTTTTCAATTTTGCCCCTGTGGGATATATATTCTACCCACACACATTTAGAACTCTCCTGGGGTACCCTCACACATATTATTCCCTCATTTAGTGGATATTTTCACAAAAAAGTTAAATTTTCAAAAATCCAGAAAATTGGCTGAAAACAACTAAATATCAAGGACTCATTGGGCGAATCGCTCTGGAACTGACATCGGAACGCTCACTGACATTTCCCCTATCTGAAAGCCTGATAAATGCCGGAAAAAAGACTAAGTCCAAAAAAAAAATTTTTTCAACTTTTTTCAATTTTACCCCCGTGGGATATATATTCTACCCACACACATTTGGAACTCTCCTGGGGTACCCTCACACATATTATTCCCTCATTTAGTGGATATTTTCACAAAAAAGTGAAATTTTCAAAAATCCAGAAAATTGGCTGAAAACAACTAAATAACAAGGACTCATTGGGCGAATCGCTCTGGAACTAAAATCGGAACGCTCACTGACATTTCCCCTATCTGAAAGTCTGATAAACGCCGGAAAAATGACTAAGTCCAAAAAAAAAATTTTTCAACTTTTTTCAATTTTACCCCCGTCTACCCACACACATTTGGAACTCTCCTGGGGTACCCTCACACATATTATTCCCTCATTTAGTGGATATTTTCACAAAAAAGTGAAATTTTCAAAAATCCAGAAAATTGGCTGAAAACGACTAAATATCAAGGACTCATTGGGCGAATCGCTCTGGAACTGACATCAGAACGCTCACTGACATTTCCCCTATCTGAAAGCCTGATAAATGCCGGAAAAAAGACTAAGTCCAAAAAAAAAATGTTTTCAACTTTTTTCAATTTTACCCCCGTGGGATATATATTCTACCCACACACATTTAGAACTCTCCTGGGGTACCCTCATACATATTATTCCCTCATTTAGTGGATATTTTCACAAAAAAGTGAAATTTTCAAAAATCCAGAAAATTGGCTGAAAACGACTAAATATCAAGGACTCATTGGGCGAATCGCTCTGGAACTGAAATCGGAACGCTCACTGACATTTCCCCTATCTGAAAGCCTGATAAATGCCGGAAAAAAGACTAAGTCCAAAAAAAAATTTTTTTCAACTTTTTTCAATTTTACCCCCTTGGGATATATATTCTACCCACACACATTTGGAACTCTCCTGGGGTACCCTCACGCATATTATTCCCTCATTTAGTGGATATTTTCACAAAAAAGTGAAATTTTCAAAAATCCAGAAAATTGGCTGAAAACAACTAAATATCAAGGACTCATTGGGCGAATCGCTCTGGAACTGACATCGGAACGCTCACTGACATTTCCCCTATCTGAAAGCCTGATAAATGCCGGAAAAAAGACTAAGTCCAAAAAAAAATTTTATTCAACTTTTTTCAATTTTACCCCCGTGGGATATATATTCTACCCACACACATTTGGAACTCTCCTGGGGTACCCTCACACATATTATTCCCTCATTTAGTGGATATTTTCACAAAAAAGTGAAATTTTCAAAAATCCAGAAAATTGGCTGAAAACGACTAAATATCAAGGACTCATTGGGCGAATCGCTCTGGAACTGAAATCGGAGCGCTCACTGACATTTGCCCTATCTGAAAGTCTGATAAACGCTGGAAAAATTACTAAGTCCAAAAACGAAAATGTTTTCAACTTTTTTCAATTTTACCCCCGTGGCAGATATATTCTACCCACACACATTTAGAACTCTGCTGGGGTACCCTCACACATATTATTCCCTCATTTAGTGGATATTTTCACAAAAAAGTGAAATTTTCAAAAATCCAGAAAATTGGCTGAAAACAACTAAATAACAAGGACTCATTGGGCGAATCGCTCTGGAACTAAAATCGGAACGCTCACTGACATTTCCCCTATCTGAAAGTCTGATAAACGCCGGAAAAATGACTAAGTCCAAAAAAAAAATTTTTCAACTTTTTTCAATTTTACCCCCGTCTACCCACACACATTTGGAACTCTCCTGGGGTACCCTCACACATATTATTCCCTCATTTAGTGGATATTTTCACAAAAAAGTGAAATTTTCAAAAATCCAGAAAATTGGCTGAAAACGACTAAATATCAAGGACTCATTGGGCGAATCGCTCTGGAACTGACATCAGAACGCTCACTGACATTTCCCCTATCTGAAAGCCTGATAAATGCCGGAAAAAAGACTAAGTCCAAAAAAAAAATGTTTTCAACTTTTTTCAATTTTACCCCCGTGGGATATATATTCTACCCACACACATTTAGAACTCTCCTGGGGTACCCTCATACATATTATTCCCTCATTTAGTGGATATTTTCACAAAAAAGTGAAATTTTCAAAAATCCAGAAAATTGGCTGAAAACGACTAAATATCAAGGACTCATTGGGCGAATCGCTCTGGAACTGAAATCGGAACGCTCACTGACATTTCCCCTATCTGAAAGCCTGATAAATGCCGGAAAAAAGACTAAGTCCAAAAAAAAATTTTTTTCAACTTTTTTCAATTTTACCCCCTTGGGATATATATTCTACCCACACACATTTGGAACTCTCCTGGGGTACCCTCACGCATATTATTCCCTCATTTAGTGGATATTTTCACAAAAAAGTGAAATTTTCAAAAATCCAGAAAATTGGCTGAAAACAACTAAATATCAAGGACTCATTGGGCGAATCGCTCTGGAACTGACATCAGAACGCTCACTCACATTTCCCCTATCTGAAAGCCTGATAAATGCCGGAAAAAAGACTAAGTCCAAAAAAAAATTTTTTTCAACTTTTTTCAATTTTACCCCCGTGGGATATATATTCTACCCACACACATTTGGAACTCTCCTGGGGTACCCTCACACATATCATTCCCTCATTTAGTGGATATTTTCACAAAAAAGTGAAATTTTCAAAAATCCAGAAAATTGGCTGAAAACGACTAAATATCAAGGACTCATTGGGCGAATCGCTCTGGAACTGACATCGGAACGCTCACTGACATTTCCCCTATCTGAAAGCCTGATAAATGCCGGAAAAAAGACTAAGTCCAAAAAAAAATTTTATTCAACTTTTTTCAATTTTACCCCCGTGGGATATATATTCTACCCACACACATTTGGAACTCTCCTGGGGTACCCTCACACATATTATTCCCTCATTTAGTGGATATTTTCACAAAAAAGTGAAATTTTCAAAAATCCAGAAAATTGGCTGAAAACGACTAAATATCAAAGACTCATTGGGCGAATCGCTCTGGAACTGAAATCGGAGCGCTCACTGACATTTGCCCTATCTGAAAGTCTGATAAACGCTGGAAAAATGACTAAGTCCAAAAACGAAAATGTTTTCAACTTTTTTCAATTTTACCCCCGTGGCAGATATATTCTACCCACACACATTTAGAACTCTGCTGGGGTACCCTCACACATATTATTCCCTCATTTAGTGGATATTTTCACAAAAAAGTGAAATTTTCAAAAATCCAGAAAATTGGCTGAAAACAACTAAATAACAAGGACTCATTGGGCGAATCGCTCTGGAACTAAAATCGGAACGCTCACTGACATTTCCCCTATCTGAAAGTCTGATAAACGCCGGAAAAATGACTAAGTCCAAAAAAAAAATTTTTCAACTTTTTTCAATTTTACCCCCGTCTACCCACACACATTTGGAACTCTCCTGGGGTACCCTCACACATATTATTCCCTCATTTAGTGGATATTTTCACAAAAAAGTGAAATTTTCAAAAATCCAGAAAATTGGCTGAAAACGACTAAATATCAAGGACTCATTGGGCGAATCGCTCTGGAACTGACATCAGAACGCTCACTGACATTTCCCCTATCTGAAAGCCTGATAAATGCCGGAAAAAAGACTAAGTCCAAAAAAAAAATGTTTTCAACTTTTTTCAATTTTACCCCCGTGGGATATATATTCTACCCACACACATTTAGAACTCTCCTGGGGTACCCTCATACATATTATTCCCTCATTTAGTGGATATTTTCACAAAAAAGTGAAATTTTCAAAAATCCAGAAAATTGGCTGAAAACGACTAAATATCAAGAACTCATTGGGCGAATCGCTCTGGAACTGAAATCGGAACGCTCACTGACATTTCCCCTATCTGAAAGCCTGATAAATGCCGGAAAAAAGACTAAGTCCAAAAAAAAATTTTTTTCAACTTTTTTCAATTTTACCCCCTTGGGATATATATTCTACCCACACACATTTGGAACTCTCCTGGGGTACCCTCACGCATATTATTCCCTCATTTAGTGGATATTTTCACAAAAAAGTGAAATTTTCAAAAATCCAGAAAATTGGCTGAAAACAACTAAATATCAAGGACTCATTGGGCGAATCGCTCTGGAACTGACATCAGAACGCTCACTCACATTTCCCCTATCTGAAAGCCTGATAAATGCCGGAAAAAAGACTAAGTCCAAAAAAAAATTTTTTTCAACTTTTTTCAATTTTACCCCCGTGGGATATATATTCTACCCACACACATTTGGAACTCTCCTGGGGTACCCTCACACATATCATTCCCTCATTTAGTGGATATTTTCACAAAAAAGTGAAATTTTCAAAAATCCAGAAAATTGGCTGAAAACGACTAAATATCAAGGACTCATTGGGCGAATCGCTCTGGAACTGACATCGGAACGCTCACTGACATTTCCCCTATCTGAAAGCCTGATAAATGCCGGAAAAAAGACTAAGTCCAAAAAAAAATTTTATTCAACTTTTTTCAATTTTACCCCCGTGGGATATATATTCTACCCACACACATTTGGAACTCTCCTGGGGTACCCTCACACATATTATTCCCTCATTTAGTGGATATTTTCACAAAAAAGTGAAATTTTCAAAAATCCAGAAAATTGGCTGAAAACGACTAAATATCAAAGACTCATTGGGCGAAACGCTCTGGAACTGAAATCGGAACGCTCACTGACATTTGCCCTATCTGAAAGTCTGATAAACGCTGGAAAAATGACTAAGTCCAAAAAAAAAATGTTTTTAACTTTTTTCAATTTTACCCCCGTGGGATATATATTCTACCCACACACATTTAGAACTCTCCTGGGGTATCCTCACACATATTATTCCCTCATTTAGTGGATATTTTCACAAAAAAGTGAAATTTTCAAAAATCCAGAAATTGGCTGAAAACAACTAAATAACAAGGACTCATTGGGCGAATCGCTCTGGAACTGAAATCGGAATGCTCACTGACATTTCCCCTATCTGAAAGTCTGATAAACGCCGGAAAAATGACTAAGTCCAAAAAAAAATTTTTTTCAACTTTTTTCAATTTTACCCCCGTGGGATATATATTCTTCCCACACACATTTAGAACTCTCCTGGGGTACCCTCACACATATTATTCCCTCATTTAGTGGATATTTTCACAAAAAAGTGAAATTTTCAAAAATCCAGAAAATTGGCTGAAAACGACTAAATATCAAGGACTCATTGGGCGAATCGCTCTGGAACTGAAATCGGAACGCTCACTGACATTTCCCCTATCTGAAAGTCTGATAAACGCCGGAAAAATGACAAAGTCCAAAAAAAAAAATTTTTTCAACTTTTTTCAATTTAACCGCCGTGGGATATATATTTTACCCATACACATTTGGAACTCTCCTGGGGAACACGCACACATATTATTCCCTCATTTAGTGGATATTTTCACAAAAAAGTGAAATTTTCAAAAATCCAGAAAATTGGCTGAAAACAACTAAATATCAAAGACTCACTGGGCGAATCGCTCTGGAACTGAAATCGGAATGCTCACTGATATTTGCCCTATCTGAAAGTCTGATAAACGCCGGAAAAATGACTAAGTCCAAAAAAAAATTTTTTTTAAATTTTTTCAATTTTACCCCCGTGGGATATATATTCTTCCCACACACATTTAGAACTCTCCTGGGGTACCCTCACACATATTATTCCCTCATTTAGTGGATATTTTCACAAAAAAGTGAAATTTTCAAAAATCCAGAAAATTGGCTGAAAACGACTAAATATCAAGGATTCATTGGGCGAATCGCTCTGGAACTGAAATCGGAATGCTCACTGACATTTCCCCTATCTGAAAGCCTGATAAACGCCGGAAAAATGACTAAGTCCAAAAAAAAAATTTTTTCAACTTTTTTCAATTTTACCGCCGTGGGATATATATTTTACCCACACACATTTGGAACTCTCCTGGGGTACACGCACACATATTATTCCCTCATTTAGTGAATATTTTCACAAAAAAGTGAAATTTTCAAAAATCCAGAAAATTGGCTGAAAACAACCAAATATCAAAGACTCACTGGGCGAATCGCTCTGGAACTGAAATCGGAATGCTCACTGATATTTGCCCTATCTGAAAGTCTGATAAACGCCGGAAAAATGACTAAGTCCAAAAAAAAAATTTTTTAAACTTTTTTCAATTTTACCCCCGTGGGATATATATTCTACCCACACACATTTGGAACTCTCCTGGGGTACCCTCATACATATTATTCCCTCATTTAGTGGATATTTTCACAAAAAAGTGAAATTTTCAAAAATCCAGAAAATTGGCTGAAAACGACTAAATATCAAAGACTCATTGGGCGAATCGCTCTGGAACTGAAATCGGAACGCTCACTGACATTTGCCCTATCTGAAAGTCTGATAAACGCTGGAAAAATGACTAAGTCCAAAAACTAAAATGTTTTCAACTTTTTTCAATTTTACCCCCGTGGGAGATATATTCTACCCACACACATTTAGAACTCTCCTGGGGTATCCTCACACATATTATTCCCTCATTTAGTGGATATTTTCACAAAAAAAGTGAAATTTTAAAAAATCCAGAAAATTGGCTGAAAACAACTAAATATCAAGGACTCATTGGGCGAATCGCTCTGGAACTGAAATTGGAACGCTCACTGACATTTGCCCTATCTGAAAGTCTGATAAACGCTGGAAAAATGACTAAGTCCAAAAAAAAAATGTTTTCAACTGTTTTCAATTTTACCCCCGTGGGATATATATTCTACCCACACAGATTTAGAACTCTCCTGGGGTACCCTCACACATATTATTCCCTCATTTAGTGGATATTTTCACAAAAAAGTGAAATTTTCAAAAATCCAGAAAATTGGCTGAAAACAACTAAATAACAAGGACTCATTGGGCGAATCGCTCTGGAACTAAAATCGGAACGCTCACTGACATTTCCCCTATCTGAAAGTCTGATAAACGCCGGAAAAATGACTAAGTCCAAAAACTAAAATGTTTTCAACTCTTTTCAATTTTACCCCCGTGGGAGATATATTCTACCCACACACATTTAGAACTCTCCTGGGGTATCCTCACACATATTATTCCCTCATTTAGTGGATATTTTCACAAAAAAGTGAAATTTTCAAAAATCCAGAAAATTGGCTGAAAACAACTAAATAACAATGACTCATTGGGCGAATCGCTCTGGAACTGAAATCGGAACGCTCACTGACATTTGCCCTATCTGAAAGTCTGATAAACGCTGGAAAAATGACTAATTCCAAAAAAAAATGTTTTCAACTATTTTCAATTTTACCCCCGTGGGATATATATTCTACCCACACACATTTAGTACTCTCCTGGGGTACCCTCACACATATTATTCCCTCATTTAGTGGATATTTTCACAAAAAAGTGAAATTTTCAAAAATCCAGAAAATTGGCTGAAAACGACTAAATATCAAAGACTCATTGGGCGAATCGCTCTGGAACTGAAATCGGAACGCTCACTGACATTTGCCCTATCTTAAAGTCTGATAAACGCCAGAAAAATGACTAAGTCCAAAAATAAAATGTTTTCAACTTTTTTAAATTTTACCCCCGTGGGATATATTTTCTACCCACACACATTTGGAACTCTCCTGGGGTACCCTCAAACATATTATTCCCTCATTTAGTGGATATTTTCACAAAAAAGTGAAATTTTCAAGAATCCAGAAAATTGGCTGAAAGCGACTAAATATCAAGGACTCATTGGGCGAATCGCTCTGGAACTGAAATCGGAATGCTCACTGATATTTGCCCTATCTGAAAGTCTGATAAACGCCGGAAAAATGACTAAGTCCAAAAAAAATTTTTTTTTAAATTTTTTCAATTTTACCCCCGTGGGATATATATTCTTCCCACACACATTTAGAACTCTCCTGGGGTACCCTCACACATATTATTCCCTCATTTAGTGGATATTTTCACAAAAAAGTGAAATTTTCAAAAATCCAGAAATTTGCTGAAAACGACTAAATATCAAAGACTCATTGGGCGAATCAGTCTGGAACTGAAATGGGAATGCTCACTGACATTTCCCCTATCTTAAAGTCTGATAAACGCCAGAAAAATGACTAAGTCCAAAAAAAAAATTTTTTCAACTTTTTTCAATTTTACCCCCGTGGGATATATATTCTACCCACACACATTTGGAACTCTCCTGGGGTACCCTCATACATATTATTCCCTCATTTAGTGGATATTTTCACAAAAAAGTAAAATTTTCAAAAATCCAGAAAATTGGCTGAAAACGACTAAATATCAAGGACTCATTGGGCGAATCGCTCTGGAACTGAAATCGGAACGCTCACTGACATTTGCCCAATCTGAAAGTCTGATAAATGCCGGAAAAATGACTAAGTCCAAAAAAAAATTTTTTTCAACTTTTTTCAATTTTACCCCCGTGGGATATATTTTCTTCCCACACACAATTAGAACTCTCCTGGGGTACCCTCGCACATATTATTCCCTCATTTAGTGGATATTTTCACAAAAAAGTGAAATTTTCAAAAATCCAGAAAATTGGCTGAAAATGACTAAATATCAAGGACTCATTGGGCGATTCGCTCTGGAACTGAAATCGGAACGCTCACTGACATTTCCCCTATCTGAAAGTCTGATAAACGCCGGAAAAATGACTAAGTCCAAAAAAAAAAATTTTTCAACTTTTTGCAATTTTACCCCCGTGGGATATATATTCTACCCACACACATTTGGAACTCTCCTGGGGTACCTTCACACATATTATTCCCTCATTTAGAGGATATTTTCACAAAAAAGTGAAATTTTCAAAAATCCAGAAAATTGGCTGAAAACGACTAAACATCAAGGACTCATTGGGCGAATCGCTCTGGAACTGAAATCGGAACGCTCACTGACATTTCCCCTATCTGAAAGTCTGATAAACGCCGGAAAAATTACTAAGTCCAAAAAAAAATTTTTTTCAACTTTTTGCAATTTTACCCCGTAGGATATATATTCTACCCACACACATTTGGAACTCTGCTGGGGTACCCTCACACATATTATTCCCTCATTTAGTGGATATTTTCACAAAAAAGTGAAATTTTCAAAAATCTCGAAAATTGGCTGAAAATGACTAAATATCAAGGACTCATTGGGCAAATCGCTGTGGAACTGAAATCGGAACGCTCACTGACATTTCCCCTATCTGAAAGTCTGATAAACGCCAGAAAAATGACTAAGTCCAAAAAAAAAAATTTTTAAACTTTTTGCAATTTTACCCCGTGGGATATATATTCTACCCACACACATTTGGTACTCTCCTGGGGTACCCTCACACATATTATTCCCTCATTTAGTGGATATTTTCACAAAAAAGTGAAATTTTCAAAAATCCAGAAAATTGCCTGAAACGACTAAATATCAAAAACTCATTGTGCGAATCGCTCTGGAGCTGAAATCGGAACGCTCACTGACATTTCTCGTATCTGAAAGTCTGATAAACGCCGGAAAAATGACTAAATCCAAAAAAAAATGTTTTCAGCTTTTTTCAATTTTACCCCCGTGGGATATAAATTCTACCCACACACATTTGGAACTCTCCTGGGGTACCCTCACACATATTATTCCCTCATTTAGTGGATATTTTCACAAAAAAGTGAAATTTTCAAAAATCAAGAAAATTGGCTGAAAACGACTAAATATCAAAGACTCATTGGGCGAATCGCTCTGGAACTGAAATCGGAACGCTCACTGACATTTCCCATATCTGAAAGTCTGATAAACGGCAGAAAAATGACTAAGTCCAAAAAAAAATTTTTTTAAACTTTTTTCAATTTTACCCTCGTCGGAAATATATTCTACCCACACACATTTGAAACTCTCCTGGGGTACCCTCACACATATTATTCCCTCATTTAGTGGATATTTTCACAAAAAAGTGAAATTTTCAAAAATCAAGAAAATTGGCTGAAAATGACTAAATAACAAGGACTCATTGGGCGAATTGCTCTGGAACTAAAATCGGAACGCTCACTGATATTTCCCCTATCTGAAAGACTGATACACGCTGGAAAAATGACTAAGTCCAAAAAAAAATGTTTTCAACTTTTTTCAATTTTACCCCCGTGGGATATATATTCTACCCACACACATTTGGAACTCTCCTGGGGTACCCTCACACATATTATTCCCTCATTTAGTGGATATTTTCACAAAAAAGTGAAATTTTCAAAAATCCAGAAAATTGGCTGAAAACGACTAAATATCAAAGACTCATAGGGCGAATCGCTCTGGAACTGAAATCGGAATGCTCACTCACATTTCCCCTATCTTAAAGTCTGATAAACGCCGGAAAAATGACTAAGTCCAAAAAAAAATGTTTTCAACTTTTTTCAATTTTACCCCCGTGGGATATATATTCTACCCACACACATTTGGAACTCTCCTGGGGTACCCTCACACATATTATTCCCTCATTTAGTGGATATTTTCACAAAAAAGTGAAATTTTCAAAAATCCAGAAAATTGGCTGAAAACGACTAAATATCAAAGACTCATTGGGCGAATCGCTCTGGAACTGAAATCGGAACGCTCACTGACATTTCCCATATCTGAAAGTCTGATAAACGCCAGAAAAATGACTAAGTCCAAAAAAAAATGTTTTCAACTTTTTTCAATTTTACCCTCGTCAGATATATATTCTACCCACACACATTTGGAACTCTCCTTTGGTACCCTCACACATATTATTCCCTCATTTAGTGGATATTTTAAAAAAAAAGTGAAATTTTCAAAAATCAAGAAAATTGGCTGAAAACGAATAAATAACAAGGACTCATTGGGCGAATCGCTCTGGAACTGAAATCGGAACGCTCACTGATATTTCCCCTATCTGAAAGACTGATACACGCCGGAAAAATGACTAAGTCCAAAAAAAAATGTTTTCAACTTTTTTCAATTTTACCCCCGTGTGATATATATTCTACCCTCACACATTTGGAACTCTCCTGGGTTACCCTCACACATATTATTCCCTCATTTAGTGGATATTTTCACAAAAAAGTGAAAGTTTCAAAAATCCAGAAAATTGGCTGAAAACGACTAAATATCAAGGACTCATTGGGCGAATCGCTCTGGAACTGAAATCGGAATGCTCACTGACATTTCCCCTATCTGAAAGCCTGATAAATGCCGGAAAAAAGACTAAGTCCAAAAAAAAATTGTTTTCAACTTTTTTCAATTTTACCCCCGTGGGATATATATTCTACCCACACACACTTGGAACTCTCCTGGGGTACCCTCACACATATTATTCCCTCATTTAGTGGATATTTTCACAAAAAAGTGAAATTTTCAAAAAAACAGAAAATTGGCTGAAAACAACTAAATATCAAGGACTCATTGGGCGAATCGCTCTGGAACTGAAATCGGAACGCTCACTGACATTTCCCCTATCTTAAAGTCTGATAAACGGCAGAAAAAAGACTAAGTCCAAAAAAAAATTTTTTTCAACTTTTTTCAATTTTACCCCCGTGGGATATATATTCTACCCACACACATTTGGAACTCTCCTCGCGTACCCTCACACATATTATTCCCTCATTTAGTGGATATTTTCACAAAAAAGTGAAATTTTCAAAAATCCAGAAAATTGGCTGAAAACAACTAAATAACAAGGTCTCATTGGGCGAATCGCTCTGGAAGTGAAATCTGAACGCTCACTGACATTTCCCCTATCTTAAAGTCTGATAAACGGCAGAAAAATGACTAAGTCCAAAAAAAAAATTTTTTTCAACTTTTTTCAATTTTACCCCGGTGTGATATATATTCTACTAACACAAATTTGGAACTCTCCTGGGGTACCCTCATACATATTATTCCCTCATTTATTGGATATTTTCACAAAAAAGTGAAATTTTCAAAAATCCTGAAAATTTGCTGAAAACGACTAAATATCAAGGACTCATTGGGCGAATCGCTCTGGAACTGATATCAGAACGCTCACTGACATTTCCCCTATCTGAAAGCCTGATAAATGCCGGAAAAAAGACTAAGTCCAAAAAAAAATGTTTTCAACTTTTTTCAATTTTACCCCCGTGGGATATATATTCTACCCACACACATTTAGAACTCTCCTGGGGTACCCTCACACATATTATTCCCTCATTTAGTGGATATTTTCACAAAAAAGTGAAATTTTCAAAAATCCAGAAAATTGGCTGAAAACCACTAAATAACAAGGACTCATTGGGCGAATCGCTCTGGAACTGAAATCGGAACGCTCACTGACATTTCCCCTATCTGAAAGTCTGATAAACGCCGGAAAAATGACTAAGTCCAAAAAAAAAATGTTTTCAACTTTTTTCAATTTTACCCCCGTGGGATATATATTCTACCCACACACATTTAGAACTCTCCTGGGGTACCCTCACACATATTATTCCCTCATTTAGTGGATATTTTCACAAAAAAGTGAAATTTTCAAAAATTCAGAAAACTGCCTGAAAACGACGAAATATCAAGGACTCATCCGGCGAATCGCTCTGGAACTGAAATCGGAAGGCTCACTGACATTTCCCCTATCTTAAAGTCTGATAAACGGCAGAAAAAAGACTAAGTCCAAAAAAAAATTTTTTTCAACTTTTTTCAATTTTACCCCCGTGGGATATATATTCTACCCACACACATTTGGAACTCTCCTCGGGTACCCTCACACATATTATTCCCTCATTTAGTGGATATTTTCACAAAAAAGTGAAATTTTCAAAAATCCAGAAAATTGGCTGAAAACAACTAAATAACAAGGTCTCATTGGGCGAATCGCTCTGGAAGTGAAATCTGAACGCTCACTGACATTTCCCCTATCTTAAAGTCTGATAAACGGCAGAAAAATGACTAATTCCAAAAAAAAAATTTTTTTCAACTTTTTTCAATTTTACCCCGGTGTGATATATATTCTACTAACACAAATTTGGAACTCTCCTGGGGTACCCTCATACATATTATTCCCTCATTTATTGGATATTTTCACAAAAAAGTGAAATTTTCAAAAATCCTGAAAATTTGCTGAAAACGACTAAATATCAAGGACTCATTGGGCGAATCGCTCTGGAACTGATATCAGAACGCTCACTGACATTTCCCCTATCTGAAAGCCTGATAAATGCCGGAAAAAAGACTAAGTCCAAAAAAAAATGTTTTCAACTTTTTTCAATTTTACCCCCGTGGGATATATATTCTACCCACACACATTTAGAACTCTCCTGGGGTACCCTCACACATATTATTCCCTCATTTAGTGGATATTTTCACAAAAAAGTGAAATTTTCAAAAATCCAGAAAATTGGCTGAAAACCACTAAATAACAAGGACTCATTGGGCGAATCGCTCTGGAACTGAAATCGGAACGCTCACTGACATTTCCCCTATCTGAAAGTCTGATAAACGCCGGAAAAATGACTAAGTCCAAAAAAAAAATGTTTTCAACTTTTTTCAATTTTACCCCCGTGGGATATATATTCTACCCACACACATTTAGAACTCTCCTGGGGTACCCTCACACATATTATTCCCTCATTTAGTGGATATTTTCACAAAAAAGTGAAATTTTCAAAAATCCAGAAAATTGGCTGAAAACGACTAAATATCAAAGACTCATTGGGCGAATCGCTCTGGAACTGAAATCGGAGCGCTCACTGACATTTGCCCTATCTGAAAGACTGATAAACGCTGGAAAAATGACTAAGTCCAAAAACGAAAATGTTTTCAACTTTTTTCAATTTTATCCCCGTGGCAGATATATTCTACCCACACACATTTAGAACTCTGCTGGGGTACCCTCACACATATTATTCCCTCATTTAGTGGATATTTTCACAAAAAAGTGAAATTTTCAAAAATCCAGAAAATTGGCTGAAAACAACTAAATAACAAGGACTCATTGGGCGAATCGCTCTGGAACTAAAATCGGAACGCTCACTGACATTTCCCCGATCTGAAAGTCTGATAAATGCCGGAAAAAAGACTAAGTCCAAAAAAAAAATTTTTCAACTTTTTTCAATTTTACCCCCGTCTACCCACACACATTTGGAACTCTCCTGGGGTACCCTCACACATATTATTCCCTCATTTAGTGGATATTTTCACAAAAAAGTGAAATTTTCAAAAATCCAGAAAATTGGCTGAAAACGACTAAATATCAAGGACTCATTGGGCGAATCGCTCTGGAACTGACATCAGAACGCTCACTGACATTTCCCCTATCTGAAAGCCTGATAAATGCCGGAAAAAAGAGTAAGTCCAAAAAAAAATTTTTTTCAACTTTTTTCAATTTTACCCCCGTGGGATATATATTCTACCCACACACATTTGGAACTCTCCTCGGGTACCCTCACACATATTATTCCCTCATTTAGTGGATATTTTCACAAAAAAGTGAAATTTTCAAAAATCCAGAAAATTGGCTGAAAACAACTAAATAACAAGGACTCATTGGGCGAATCGCTCTGGAACTAAAATCGGAACGCTCACTGACATTTCCCCTATCTGAAAGTCTGATAAACGCTGGAAAAATGACTAAGTCCAAAAAAAAAATGTTTTCAACTTTTTTCAATTTTACCCCCGTGGGATATATATTCTACCCACACACATTTGGAACTCTCCTGGGGTACCCTCACACATATTATTCCCTCATTTAGTGGATATTTTCACAAAAAAGTGAAATTTTCAAAAATCCAGAAAATTGGCTGAAAACGACTAAATATCAAAGACTCATTGGGCGAATCGCTCTGGAACTGAAATCGGAACGCTCACTGACATTTCCCATATCTGAAAGTCTGATAATCGCCAGAAAAATGACTAAGTCCAAAAAAAAATGTTTTCAACTTTTTTCAATTTTACCCTCGTCAGATATATATTCTACCCACACACATTTGGAACTCTCCTTTGGTACCCTCACACATATTATTCCCTCATTTAGTGGATATTTTAAAAAAAAAGTGAAATTTTCAAAAATCAAGAAAATTGGCTGAAAACGAATAAATAACAAGGACTCATTGGGCGAATCGCTCTGGAACTGAAATCGGAACGCTCACTGATATTTCCCCTATCTGAAAGACTGATACACGCCGGAAAAATGACTAAGTCCAAAAAAAAATGTTTTCAACTTTTTTCAATTTTACCCCCGTGTGATATATATTCTACCCTCACACATTTGGAACTCTCCTGGGTTACCCTCACACATATTATTCCCTCATTTAGTGGATATTTTCACAAAAAAGTGAAAGTTTCAAAAATCCAGAAAATTGGCTGAAAACGACTTAACATCAAGGACTCATTGGGCGAATCGCTCTGGAACTGAAATCGGAATGCTCACTGACATTTCCCCTATCTGAAAGCCTGATAAATGCCGGAAAAAAGACTAAGTCCAAAAAAAAATTGTTTTCAACTTTTTTCAATTTTACCCCCGTGGGATATATATTCTACCCACACACACTTGGAACTCTCCTGGGGTACCCTCACACATATTATTCCCTCATTTAGTGGATATTTTCACAAAAAAGTGAAATTTTCAAAAAAACAGAAAATTGGCTGAAAACAACTAAATATCAAGGACTCATTGGGCGAATCGCTCTGGAACTGAAATCGGAACGCTCACTGACATTTCCCCTATCTTAAAGTCTGATAAACGGCAGAAAAAAGACTAAGTCCAAAAAAAAATTTTTTTCAACTTTTTTCAATTTTACCCCCGTGGGATATATATTCTACCCACACACATTTGGAACTCTCCTCGGGTACCCTCACACATATTATTCCCTCATTTAGTGGATATTTTCACAAAAAAGTGAAATTTTCAAAAATCCAGAAAATTGGCTGAAAACAACTAAATAACAAGGTCTCATTGGGCGAATCGCTCTGGAAGTGAAATCTGAACGCTCACTGACATTTCCCCTATCTTAAAGTCTGATAAACGGCAGAAAAATGACTAAGTCCAAAAAAAAAATTTTTTTCAACTTTTTTCAATTTTACCCCGGTGTGATATATATTCTACTAACACAAATTTGGAACTCTCCTGGGGTACCCTCATACATATTATTCCCTCATTTATTGGATATTTTCACAAAAAAGTGAAATTTTCAAAAATCCTGAAAATTTGCTGAAAACGACTAAATATCAAGGACTCATTGGGCGAATCGCTCTGGAACTGATATCAGAACGCTCACTGACATTTCCCCTATCTGAAAGCCTGATAAATGCCGGAAAAAAGACTAAGTCCAAAAAAAAATGTTTTCAACTTTTTTCAATTTTACCCCCGTGGGATATATATTCTACCCACACACATTTAGAACTCTCCTGGGGTACCCTCACACATATTATTCCCTCATTTAGTGGATATTTTCACAAAAAAGTGAAATTTTCAAAAATCCAGAAAATTGGCTGAAAACCACTAAATAACAAGGACTCATTGGGCGAATCGCTCTGGAACTGAAATCGGAACGCTCACTGACATTTCCCCTATCTGAAAGTCTGATAAACGCCGGAAAAATGACTAAGTCCAAAAAAAAAATGTTTTCAACTTTTTTCAATTTTACCCCCGTGGGATATATATTCTACCCACACACATTTAGAACTCTCCTGGGGTACCCTCACACATATTATTCCCTCATTTAGTGGATATTTTCACAAAAAAGTGAAATTTTCAAAAATTCAGAAAACTGCCTGAAAACGACGAAATATCAAGGACTCATCCGGCGAATCGCTCTGGAACTGAAATCGGAAGGCTCACTGACATTTCCCCTATCTTAAAGTCTGATAAACGGCAGAAAAAAGACTAAGTCCAAAAAAAAATTTTTTTCAACTTTTTTCAATTTTACCCCCGTGGGATATATATTCTACCCACACACATTTGGAACTCTCCTCGGGTACCCTCACACATATTATTCCCTCATTTAGTGGATATTTTCACAAAAAAGTGAAATTTTCAAAAATCCAGAAAATTGGCTGAAAACGACTAAATATCAAAGACTCATTGGGCGAATCGCTCTGGAACTGAAATCGGAGCGCTCACTGACATTTGCCCTATCTGAAAGACTGATAAACGCTGGAAAAATGACTAAGTCCAAAAACGAAAATGTTTTCAACTTTTTTCAATTTTATCCCCGTGGCAGATATATTCTACCCACACACATTTAGAACTCTGCTGGGGTACCCTCACACATATTATTCCCTCATTTAGTGGATATTTTCACAAAAAAGTGAAATTTTCAAAAATCCAGAAAATTGGCTGAAAACAACTAAATAACAAGGACTCATTGGGCGAATCGCTCTGGAACTAAAATCGGAACGCTCACTGACATTTCCCCTATCTGAAAGTCTGATAAATGCCGGAAAAAAGACTAAGTCCAAAAAAAAAATTTTTCAACTTTTTTCAATTTTACCCCCGTCTACCCACACACATTTGGAACTCTCCTGGGGTACCCTCACACATATTATTCCCTCATTTAGTGGATATTTTCACAAAAAAGTGAAATTTTCAAAAATCCAGAAAATTGGCTGAAAACGACTAAATATCAAGGACTCATTGGGCGAATCGCTCTGGAACTGACATCAGAACGCTCACTGACATTTCCCCTATCTGAAAGCCTGATAAATGCCGGAAAAAAGAGTAAGTCCAAAAAAAAATTTTTTTCAACTTTTTTCAATTTTACCCCCGTGGGATATATATTCTACCCACACACATTTGGAACTCTCCTCGGGTACCCTCACACATATTATTCCCTCATTTAGTGGATATTTTCACAAAAAAGTGAAATTTTCAAAAATCCAGAAAATTGGCTGAAAACGACTAAATATCAAGGACTCATTGGGCGAATCGCTCTGGAACTGACATCAGAACGCTCACTCACATTTCCCCTATCTGAAAGCCTGATAAATGCCGGAAAAAAGACTAAGTCCAAAAAAAAATTTTTTTCAACTTTTTTCAATTTTACCCCCGTGGGATATATATTCTACCCACACACATTTGGAACTCTCCTCGGGTACCCTCACACATATTATTCCCTCATTTAGTGGATATTTTCACAAAAAAGTGAAATTTTCAAAAATCCA
This sequence comes from Phyllobates terribilis, assembly GCF_046119375.1. Taxonomy (NCBI): domain Eukaryota; kingdom Metazoa; phylum Chordata; class Amphibia; order Anura; family Dendrobatidae; genus Phyllobates; species Phyllobates terribilis. The sequence goes on along the minus strand of NW_027362781.1, from coordinate 8,646,168 downwards.
GAAAATTGGCTGAAAACAACTAAATAACAAGGACTCATTGGGCGAATCGCTATGGAACTGAAATCGGAACGCTCACTGACATTTGCCCTATCTGAAAGTCTGATAAACGCCAGAAAAATGACTAAGTCCAAAAAAAAAATGTTTTCAACTTTTTTCAATTTTGCCCCTGTGGGATATATATTCTACCCACACACATTTAGAACTCTCCTGGGGTACCCTCACACATATTATTCCCTCATTTAGTGGATATTTTCACAAAAAAGTTAAATTTTCAAAAATCCAGAAAATTGGCTGAAAACAACTAAATATCAAGGACTCATTGGGCGAATCGCTCTGGAACTGACATCGGAACGCTCACTGACATTTCCCCTATCTGAAAGCCTGATAAATGCCGGAAAAAAGACTAAGTCCAAAAAAAAAATTTTTTCAACTTTTTTCAATTTTACCCCCGTGGGATATATATTCTACCCACACACATTTGGAACTCTCCTGGGGTACCCTCACACATATTATTCCCTCATTTAGTGGATATTTTCACAAAAAAGTGAAATTTTCAAAAATCCAGAAAATTGGCTGAAAACGACTAAATGTCAAAGACTCATTGGGCGAATCGCTCTGGAACTGAAATCGGAGCGCTCACTGACATTTGCCCTATCTGAAAGACTGATAAACGCTGGAAAAATGACTAAGTCCAAAAACGAAAATGTTTTCAACTTTTTTCAATTTTACCCCCGTGGCAGATATATTCTACCCACACACATTTAGAACTCTGCTGGGGTACCCTCACACATATTATTCCCTCATTTAGTGGATATTTTCACAAAAAAGTGAAATTTTCAAAAATCCAGAAAATTGGCTGAAAACAACTAAATAACAAGGACTCATTGGGCGAATCGCTCTGGAACTAAAATCGGAACGCTCACTGACATTTCCCCTATCTGAAAGTCTGATAAACGCCGGAAAAATGACTAAGTCCAAAAAAAAAATGTTTCAACTTTTTTCAATTTTACCCCCGTCTACCCACACACATTTGGAACTCTCCTGGGGTACCCTCACACATATTATTCCCTCATTTAGTGGATATTTTCACAAAAAAGTGAAATTTTCAAAAATCCAGAAAATTGGCTGAAAACGACTAAATATCAAGGACTCATTGGGCGAATCGCTCTGGAACTGACATCAGAACGCTCACTCACATTTCCCCTATCTGAAAGCCTGATAAATGCCGGAAAAAAGACTAAGTCCAAAAAAAAATTTTTTTCAACTTTTTTCAATTTTACCCCCGTGGGATATATATTCTACCCACACACATTTGGAACTCTCCTCGGGTACCCTCACACATATTATTCCCTCATTTAGTGGATATTTTCACAAAAAAGTGAAATTTTCAAAAATCCAGAAAATTGGCTGAAAACAACTAAATAACAAGGACTCATTGGGCGAATCGCTATGGAACTGAAATCGGAACGCTCACTGACATTTGCCCTATCTGAAAGTCTGATAAACGCCAGAAAAATGACTAAGTCCAAAAAAAAAATGTTTTCAACTTTTTTCAATTTTGCCCCTGTGGGATATATATTCTACCCACACACATTTAGAACTCTCCTGGGGTACCCTCACACATATTATTCCCTCATTTAGTGGATATTTTCACAAAAAAGTTAAATTTTCAAAAATCCAGAAAATTGGCTGAAAACAACTAAATATCAAGGACTCATTGGGCGAATCGCTCTGGAACTGACATCGGAACGCTCACTGACATTTCCCCTATCTGAAAGCCTGATAAATGCCGGAAAAAAGACTAAGTCCAAAAAAAAAATTTTTTCAACTTTTTTCAATTTTACCCCCGTGGGATATATATTCTACCCACACACATTTGGAACTCTCCTGGGGTACCCTCACACATATTATTCCCTCATTTAGTGGATATTTTCACAAAAAAGTGAAATTTTCAAAAATCCAGAAAATTGGCTGAAAACGACTAAATATCAAAGACTCATTGGGCGAATCGCTCTGGAACTGAAATCGGAGCGCTCACTGACATTTGCCCTATCTGAAAGACTGATAAATGCTGGAAAAATGACTAAGTCCAAAAACGAAAATGTTTTCAACTTTTTTCAATTTTACCCCCGTGGCAGATATATTCTACCCACACACATTTAGAACTCTGCTGGGGTACCCTCACACATATTATTCCCTCATTTAGTGGATATTTTCCCAAAAAAGTGAAATTTTCAAAAATCCAGAAAATTGGCTGAAAACAACTAAATAACAAGGACTCATTGGGCGAATCGCTCTGGAACTAAAATCGGAACGCTCACTGACATTTCCCCTATCTGAAAGTCTGATAAACGCCGGAAAAATGACTAAGTCCAAAAAAAAAATTTTTCAACTTTTTCAATTTTACCCCCGTCTACCCACACACATTTGGAACTCTCCTGGGGTACCCTCACACATATTATTCCCTCATTTAGTGGATATTTTCACAAAAAAGTGAAATTTTCAAAAATCCAGAAAATTGGCTGAAAACGACTAAATATCAAGGACTCATTGGGCGAATCGCTCTGGAACTGACATCAGAACGCTCACTGACATTTCCCCTATCTGAAAGCCTGATAAATGCCGGAAAAAAGACTAAGTCCAAAAAAAAAATGTTTTCAACTTTTTTCAATTTTACCCCCGTGGGATATATATTCTACCCACACACATTTAGAACTCTCCTGGGGTACCCTCATACATATTATTCCCTCATTTAGTGGATATTTTCACAAAAAAGTGAAATTTTCAAAAATCCAGAAAATTGGCTGAAAACGACTAAATATCAAGGACTCATTGGGCGAATCGCTCTGGAACTGAAATCGGAACGCTCACTGACATTTCCCCTATCTGAAAGCCTGATAAATGCCGGAAAAAAGACTAAGTCCAAAAAAAAATTTTTTTCAACTTTTTTCAATTTTACCCCCTTGGGATATATATTCTACCCACACACATTTGGAACTCTCCTGGGGTACCCTCACGCATATTATTCCCTCATTTAGTGGATATTTTCACAAAAAAGTGAAATTTTCAAAAATCCAGAAAATTGGCTGAAAACAACTAAATATCAAGGACTCATTGGGCGAATCGCTCTGGAACTGACATCGGAACGCTCACTGACATTTCCCCTATCTGAAAGCCTGATAAATGCCGGAAAAAAGACTAAGTCCAAAAAAAAATTTTATTCAACTTTTTTCAATTTTACCCCCGTGGGATATATATTCTACCCACACACATTTGGAACTCTCCTGGGGTACCCTCACACATATTATTCCCTCATTTAGTGGATATTTTCACAAAAAAGTGAAATTTTCAAAAATCCAGAAAATTGGCTGAAAACGACTAAATATCAAAGACTCATTGGGCGAATCGCTCTGGAACTGAAATCGGAGCGCTCACTGACATTTGCCCTATCTGAAAGTCTGATAAACGCTGGAAAAATGACTAAGTCCAAAAACGAAAATGTTTTCAACTTTTTTCAATTTTACCCCCGTGGCAGATATATTCTACCCACACACATTTAGAACTCTGCTGGGGTACCCTCACACATATTATTCCCTCATTTAGTGGATATTTTCACAAAAAAGTGAAATTTTCAAAAATCCAGAAAATTGGCTGAAAACAACTAAATAACAAGGACTCATTGGGCGAATCGCTCTGGAACTAAAATCGGAACGCTCACTGACATTTCCCCTATCTGAAAGTCTGATAAACGCCGGAAAAATGACTAAGTCCAAAAAAAAAATTGTTCAACTTTTTTCAATTTTACCCCCGTCTACCCACACACATTTGGAACTCTCCTGGGGTACCCTCACACATATTATTCCCTCATATAGTGGATATTTTCACAAAAAAGTGAAATTTTCAAAAATCCAGAAAATTGGCTGAAAACGACTAAATATCAAGGACTCATTGGGCGAATCGCTCTGGAACTGACATCAGAACGCTCACTGACATTTCCCCTATCTGAAAGCCTGATAAATGCCGGAAAAAAGACTAAGTCCAAAAAAAAAATGTTTTCAACTTTTTTCAATTTTACCCCCGTGGGATATATATTCTACCCACACACATTTAGAACTCTCCTGGGGTACCCTCATACATATTATTCCCTCATTTAGTGGATATTTTCACAAAAAAGTGAAATTTTCAAAAATCCAGAAAATTGGCTGAAAACGACTAAATATCAAGGACTCATTGGGCGAATCGCTCTGGAACTGAAATCGGAACGCTCACTGACATTTCCCCTATCTGAAAGCCTGATAAATGCCGGAAAAAAGACTAAGTCCAAAAAAAAATTTTTTTCAACTTTTTTCAATTTTACCCCCTTGGGATATATATTCTACCCACACACATTTGGAACTCTCCTGGGGTACCCTCACGCATATTATTCCCTCATTTAGTGGATATTTTCACAAAAAAGTGAAATTTTCAAAAATCCAGAAAATTGGCTGAAAACAACTAAATATCAAGGACTCATTGGGCGAATCGCTCTGGAACTGACATCAGAACGCTCACTCACATTTCCCCTATCTGAAAGCCTGATAAATGCCGGAAAAAAGACTAAGTCCAAAAAAAAATTTTTTTCAACTTTTTTCAATTTTACCCCCGTGGGATATATATTCTACCCACACACATTTGGAACTCTCCTGGGGTACCCTCACACATATCATTCCCTCATTTAGTGGATATTTTCACAAAAAAGTGAAATTTTCAAAAATCCAGAAAATTGGCTGAAAACGACTAAATATCAAGGACTCATTGGGCGAATCGCTCTGGAACTGACATCGGAACGCTCACTGACATTTCCCCTATCTGAAAGCCTGATAAATGCCGGAAAAAAGACTAAGTCCAAAAAAAAATTTTATTCAACTTTTTTCAATTTTACCCCCGTGGGATATATATTCTACCCACACACATTTGGAACTCTCCTGGGGTACCCTCACACATATTATTCCCTCATTTAGTGGATATTTTCACAAAAAAGTGAAATTTTCAAAAATCCAGAAAATTGGCTGAAAACGACTAAATATCAAAGACTCATTGGGCGAATCGCTCTGGAACTGAAATCGGAGCGCTCACTGACATTTGCCCTATCTGAAAGTCTGATAAACGCTGGAAAAATGACTAAGTCCAAAAAAAAAATGTTTTCAACTGTTTTCAATTTTACCCCCGTGGGATATATATTCTACCCACACAGATTTAGAACTCTCCTGGGGTACCCTCACACATATTATTCCCTCATTTAGTGGATATTTTCACAAAAAAGTGAAATTTTCAAAAATCCAGAAAATTGGCTGAAAACAACTAAATAACAAGGACTCATTGGGCGAATCGCTCTGGAACTAAAATCGGAACGCTCACTGACATTTCCCCTATCTGAAAGTCTGATAAACGCCGGAAAAATGACTAAGTCCAAAAACTAAAATGTTTTCAACTCTTTTCAATTTTACCCCCGTGGGAGATATATTCTACCCACACACATTTAGAACTCTCCTGGGGTATCCTCACACATATTATTCCCTCATTTAGTGGATATTTTCACAAAAAAGTGAAATTTTCAAAAATCCAGAAAATTGGCTGAAAACAACTAAATAACAATGACTCATTGGGCGAATCGCTCTGGAACTGAAATCGGAACGCTCACTGACATTTGCCCTATCTGAAAGTCTGATAAACGCTGGAAAAATGACTAATTCCAAAAAAAAATGTTTTCAACTATTTTCAATTTTACCCCCGTGGGATATATATTCTACCCACACACATTTAGAACTCTCCTGGGGTACCCTCACACATATTATTCCCTCATTTAGTGGATATTTTCACAAAAAAGTGAAATTTTCAAAAATCCAGAAAATTGGCTGAAAACGACTAAATATCAAAGACTCATTGGGCGAATCGCTCTGGAACTGAAATCGGAATGCTCACTGACATTTGCCCTATCTTAAAGTCTGATAAATGCCAGAAAAATGACTAAGTCCAAAAATAAAATGTTTTCAACTTTTTTTAATTTTACCCCCGTGGGATATATTTTCTACCCACACACATTTGGAACTCTCCTGGGGTACCCTCACACATATTATTCCCTCATTTAGTGGATATTTTCACAAAAAAGTGAAATTTTCAAAAATCCAGAAAATTGGCTGAAAACAACTAAATAACAAGGACTCATTGGGCGAATCGCTCTGGAACTAAAATCGGAACGCTCACTGACATTTCCCCTATCTGAAAGTCTGATAAACGCCGGAAAAATGACTAAGTCCAAAAACTAAAATGTTTTCAACTCTTTTCAATTTTACCCCCGTGGGAGATATATTCTACCCACACACATTTAGAACTCTCCTGGGGTATCCTCACACATATTATTCCCTCATTTAGTGGATATTTTCACAAAAAAGTGAAATTTTCAAAAATCCAGAAAATTGGCTGAAAACAACTAAATAACAATGACTCATTGGGCGAATCGCTCTGGAACTGAAATCGGAACGCTCACTGACATTTGCCCTATCTGAAAGTCTGATAAACGCTGGAAAAATGACTAATTCCAAAAAAAAATGTTTTCAACTATTTTCAATTTTACCCCCGTGGGATATATATTCTACCCACACACATTTAGAACTCTCCTGGGGTACCCTCACACATATTATTCCCTCATTTAGTGGATATTTTCACAAAAAAGTGAAATTTTCAAAAATCCAGAAAATTGGCTGAAAACGACTAAATATCAAAGACTCATTGGGCGAATCGCTCTGGAACTGAAATCGGAACGCTCACTGACATTTGCCCTATCTTAAAGTCTGATAAATGCCAGAAAAATGACTAAGTCCAAAAATAAAATGTTTTCAACTTTTTTAAATTTTACCCCCGTGGGATATATTTTCTACCCACACACATTTGGAACTCTCCTGGGGTACCCTCAAACATATTATTCCCTCATTTAGTGGATATTTTCACAAAAAAGTGAAATTTTCAAGAATCCAGAAAATTGGCTGAAAGCGACTAAATATCAAGGACTCATTGGGCGAATCGCTCTGGAACTGAAATCGGAATGCTCACTGATATTTGCCCTATCTGAAAGTCTGATAAACGCCGGAAAAATGACTAAGTCCAAAAAAAATTTTTTTTTAAATTTTTTCAATTTTACCCCCGTGGGATATATATTCTTCCCACACACATTTAGAACTCTCCTGGGGTACCCTCACACATATTATTCCCTCATTTAGTGGATATTTTCACAAAAAAGTGAAATTTTCAAAAATCCAGAAATTTGCTGAAAACGACTAAATATCAAAGACTCATTGGGCGAATCAGTCTGGAACTGAAATGGGAATGCTCACTGACATTTCCCCTATCTTAAAGTCTGATAAACGCCAGAAAAATGACTAAGTCCAAAAAAAAAATGTTTTCAACTTTTTTAAATTTTACCCCCGTGGGATATATATTCTACCCACACACATTTGGAACTCTCCTGGGGTACCCTCATACATATTATTCCCTCATTTAGTGGATATTTTCACAAAAAAGTGAAATTTTCAAGAATCCAGAAAATTGGCTGAAAGCGACTAAATATCAAGGACTCATTGGGCGAATCGCTCTGGAACTGAAAAACGGAATGCTCACTGATATTTGCCCTATCTGAAAGTCTGATAAACGCCGGAAAAATGACTAAGTCCAAAAAAAAATTTTTTTTTAATTTTTTCAATTTTACCCCCGTGGGATATATATTCTTCCCACACACATTTAGAACTCTCCTGGGGTACCCTCACACATATTATTCCCTCATTTAGTGGATATTTTCACAAAAAAGTGAAATTTTCAAAAATCCAGAAATTTGCTGAAAACGACTAAATATCAAAGACTCATTGGGCGAATCACTCTGGAACTGAAATGGGAATGCTCACTGACATTTCCCCTATCTTAAAGTCTGATAAACGCCAGAAAAATGACTAAGTCCAAAAAAAAAATTTTTTCAACTTTTTTCAATTTTACCCCCGTGGGATATATATTCTACCCACACACATTTGGAACTCTCCTGGGGTACCCTCATACATATTATTCCCTCATTTAGTGGATATTTTCACAAAAAAGTAAAATTTTCAAAAATCCAGAAAATTGGCTGAAAACGACTAAATATCAAGGACTCATTGGGCGAATCGCTCTGGAACTGAAATTGGAACGCTCACTGACATTTGCACAATCTGAAAGTCTGATAAATGCCGGAAAAATGACTAAGTCCAAAAAAAAATTTTTTTCAACTTTTTTCAATTTTACCCCCGTGGGATATATTTTCTTCCCACACACAATTAGAACTCTCCTGGGGTACCCTCGCACATATTATTCCCTCATTTAGTGGATATTTTCACAAAAAAGTGAAATTTTCAAAAATCCAGAAAATTGGCTGAAAATGACTAAATATCAAGGACTCATTGGGCGATTCGCTCTGGAACTGAAATCGGAACGCTCACTGACATTTCCCCTATCTGAAAGTCTGATAAACGCCGGAAAAATGACTAAGTCCAAAAAAAAAAATTTTTCAACTTTTTGCAATTTTACCCCCGTGGGATATATATTCTACCCACACACATTTGGAACTCTCCTGGGGTACCTTCACACATATTATTCCCTCATTTAGAGGATATTTTCACAAAAAAGTGAAATTTTCAAAAATCCAGAAAATTGGCTGAAAACGACTAAACATCAAGGACTCATTGGGCGAATCGCTCTGGAACTGAAATCGGAACGCTCACTGACATTTCCCCTATCTGAAAGTCTGATAAACGCCGGAAAAATTACTAAGTCCAAAAAAAAATTTTTTTCAACTTTTTGCAATTTTACCCCGTAGGATATATATTCTACCCACACACATTTGGAACTCTGCTGGGGTACCCTCACACATATTATTCCCTCATTTAGTGGATATTTTCACAAAAAAGTGAAATTTTCAAAAATCTCGAAAATTGGCTGAAAATGAGTAAATATCAAGGACTCATTGGGCAAATCGCTGTGGAACTGAAATCGGAACGCTCACTGACATTTCCCCTATCTGAAAGTCTGATAAACGCCAGAAAAATGACTAAGTCCAAAAAAAAAAATTTTTAAACTTTTTGCAATTTTACCCCGTGGGATATATATTCTACCCACACACATTTGGTACTCTCCTGGGGTACCCTCACACATATTATTCCCTCATTTAGTGGATATTTTCACAAAAAAGTGAAATTTTCAAAAATCCAGAAAATTGCCTGAAACGACTAAATATCAAAAACTCATTGGGCGAATCGCTCTGGAACTGAAATCGGAACGCTCACTGACATTTTCCCTATCTGAAAGTCTGATAAACGCCAGAAAAATGACTAAGTCCAAAAAAAAAATTTTTCAACTTTTTTCAATTTTTACCCCCGTGGGATATATATTCTACCCACACACATTTGGAACGCTCCTGGGGTACCCTAACACATATTATTCCCTCATTTTGTGGATATTTTCACAAAAAAGTGAAATTTTCAAAAATCCATAACATTGGCTGAAAACGACTAAACATCAAGGACTCATTGGGCGAATTGCTCTGGAACTGAAATCGGAATGCTAACTGACATTTCCCCTATCTGAAAGTCTGATAAACGCCGGAAAAATTGCTAAGTCCAAAAAAAAAATTTTTCAACTTTTTGCAATTTTACCCCGTGGGATATATATTCTACCCACACACATTTGGAACTCTCCTGGGGTACCCTCACACATTTTATTCCCTCATTTAGTGGATATTTTCACAAAAAAGTGAAATTTTCAAAAATCCAGAAAATTGGCTGAAAACGACTAAATATCAAAAACTCATTGGGCGAATCGCTCTGGAACTGAAATCGGAACGCTCACTGACATTTTCCCTATCTGAAAGTCTGATAAACGCCAGAAAAATGACTAAGTCCAAAAAAAAATGTTTTCAACTTTTTTCAATTTTTACCCCCGTGGGATATATATTCTACCCACACACATATGGAACTCTCCTGGGGTACCCTCACACATATTATTCCCTCATTTAGTGGATATTTTCACAAAAAAGTGAAATTTTCAAAAATCCAGAAAATTGGCTGAAAACGACTAAACATCAAGGACTCATTGGGCGAATCGCTCTGGAATTGAAATCGGAACGCTCACTGACATTTCCCCTATCTGAAAGTCTGATAAACGCCGGAAAAATGACTAAGTCCAAAAAAAAAAAAATTTTCAACTTTTTCCAATTTTACCCCGTGGGATATATATTCTACCCACACACATTTGGAACTCTCCTGGGGTACCCTCACACATATTATTCCCTCATTTAGTGGATATTTTCACAAAAAAGTGAAATTTTCAAAAATCTCGAAAAATGGCTGAAAATGACTAAATATCAAGGACTCATTGGGCAAATCGCTGTGGAACTGAAATCAGAACGCTCACTGACATTTCCCCTATCTGAAAGTCTGATAAACGCCAGAAAAATGACTAAGTCCAAAAAAAAATTTTTTCAACTTTTTTCAATTTTTACCCCCGTGGGATATATATTCTACCCACACACATTTGGAACTCTCCTGGGGTACCCTCACACATATTATTCCCTCATTTAGTGGATATTTTCACAAAAAAAGTGAAATTTTCAAAAATCCAGAAAATTGGCTGAAAACGACTCAATATCAAGGACTCATTGGGCGAATCGCTCTGGAACTGAAATCGGAACGCTCACTGACATTTCCCCTATCTGAAAGTCTGATAAACGCCGGAAAAATGACTAAGTCCAGAAAAATTTTTTTTTCAACTTTTTGCAATTTTACCCCGTGGATATATATTCTACCCACACACATTTGGAACGCTCCTGGGGTACCCTAACACATATTATTCCCTCATTTAGTGGATATTTTCACAAAAAAGTGAAATTTTCAAAAATCCATAAAATTGGCTGAAAACGACTAAACATCAAGGACTCATTGGGCGAATTGCTCTGGAACTGAAATCGGAATGCTAACTGACATTTCCCCTATCTGAAAGTCTGATAAACGCCGGAAAAATTGCTAAGTCCAAAAAAAAAAATTTTTCAACTTTTTTCAATTTTACCCCGTGGGATATATATTCTACCCACACACATTTGGAACTCTCCTGGGGTACCCTCACACATATTATTCCCTCATTTAGTGGATATTTTCACAAAAAAGTGAAATTTTCAAAAATCTCGAAAAATGGCTGAAAATGACTAAATATCAAGGACTCATTGGGCAAATCGCTGTGGAACTGAAATCAGAACGCTCACTGACATTTCCCCTATCTGAAAGTCTGATAAACGCCAGAAAAATGACTAAGTCCAAAAAAAAATTTTTTCAACTTTTTTCAATTTTTACCCCCGTGGGATATATATTCTACCCACACACATTTGGAACTCTCCTGGGGTACCCTCACACATATTATTCCCTCATTTAGTGGATATTTTCACAAAAAAAGTGAAATTTTCAAAAATCCAGAAAATTGGCTGAAAACGACTCAATATCAAGGACTCATTGGGCGAATCGCTCTGGAACTGAAATCGGAACGCTCACTGACATTTCCCCTATCTGAAAGTCTGATAAACGCCGGAAAAATGACTAAGTCCAGAAAAATTTTTTTTTCAACTTTTTGCAATTTTACCCCGTGGATATATATTCTACCCACACACATTTGGAACGCTCCTGGGGTACCCTAACACATATTATTCCCTCATTTAGTGGATATTTTCACAAAAAAGTGAAATTTTCAAAAATCCATAAAATTGGCTGAAAACGACTAAACATCAAGGACTCATTGGGCGAATTGCTCTGGAACTGAAATCGGAATGCTAACTGACATTTCCCCTATCTGAAAGTCTGATAAACGCCGGAAAAATTGCTAAGTCCAAAAAAAAAAATTTTTCAACTTTTTTCAATTTTACCCCGTGGGATATATATTCTACCCACACACATTTGGAACTCTCCTGGGGTACCCTCACACATATTATTCCCTCATTTAGTGGATATTTTCACAAAAAAGTGAAATTTTCAAAAATCTCGAAAAATGGCTGAAAATGACTAAATATCAAGGACTCATTGGGCAAATCGCTGTGGAACTGAAATCAGAACGCTCACTGACATTTCCCCTATCTGAAAGTCTGATAAACGCCAGAAAAATGACTAAGTCCAAAAAAAAATTTTTTCAACTTTTTTCAATTTTTACCCCCGTGGGATATATATTCTACCCACACACGTTTGGAACTCTCCTGGGGTACCCTCACACATATTATTCCCTCATTTAGTGGATATTTTCACAAAAAAAGTGAAATTTTCAAAAATCCAGAAAATTGGCTGAAAACGACTAAATATCAAGGACTCATTGGGCGATTCGCTCTGGAACTGAAATCGGAACGCTCACTGACATTTCCCCTATCTGAAAGTCTGATAAATGCCGGAAAAATGACTAAGTCCAGAAAAAATTTTTTTTCAACTTTTTGCAATTTTACCCCGTGGATATATATTCTACCCACACACATTTGGAACGCTCCTGGGGTACCCTAACACATATTATTCCCTCATTTAGTGGATATTTTCACAAAAAAGTGAAATTTTCAAAAATCCATAAAATTGGCTGAAAACGACTAAACATCAAGGACTCATTGGGCGAATTGCTCTGGAACTGAAATCGGAATGCTAACTGACATTTCCCCTATCTGAAAGTCTGATAAACGCCGGAAAAATTGCTAAGTCCAAAAAAAAAAATTTTTCAACTTTTTGCAATTTTACCCCGTGGGATATATATTCTACCCACACACATTTGGAACTCTCCTGGGGTACCCTCACACATATTATTCCCTCATTTAGTGGATATTTTCACAAAAAAGTGAAATTTTCAAAAATCCAGAAAATTGGCTGAAAACGACTAAATATCAAAAACTCATTGGGCGAATCGCTCTGGAACTGAAATCGGAACGCTCACTGACATTTTCCCTATCTGAAAGTCTGATAAACGCCAGAAAAATGACTAAGTCCAAAAAAAAATGTTTTCAACTTTTTTCAATTTTTACCCCCGTGGGATATATATTCTACCCACACACATATGGAACTCTCCTGGGGTACCCTCACACATATTATTCCCTCATTTAGTGGATATTTTCACAAAAAAGTGAAATTTTCAAAAATCCAGAAAATTGGCTGAAAACGACTAAACATCAAGGACTCATTGGGCGAATCGCTCTGGAATTGAAATCGGAACGGTCACTGACATTTCCCCTATCTGAAAGTCTGATAAACGCCGGAAAAATGACTAAGTCCAAAAAAAAAAAATTTTTCAACTTTTTTCAATTTTACCCCGTGGGATATATATTCTACCCACACACATTTGGAACTCTCCTGGGGTACCCTCACACATATTATTCCCTCATTTAGTGGATATTTTCACAAAAAAGTGAAATTTTCAAAAATCTCGAAAAATGGCTGAAAATGACTAAATATCAAGGACTCATTGGGCAAATCGCTGTGGAACTGAAATCAGAACGCTCACTGACATTTCCCCTATCTGAAAGTCTGATAAACGCCAGAAAAATGACTAAGTCCAAAAAAAAATTTTTTCAACTTTTTTCAATTTTTACCCCCGTGGGATATATATTCTACCCACACACGTTTGGAACTCTCCTGGGGTACCCTCACACATATTATTCCCTCATTTAGTGGATATTTTCACAAAAAAAGTGAAATTTTCAAAAATCCAGAAAATTGGCTGAAAACGACTAAATATCAAGGACTCATTGGGCGAATCGCTCTGGAACTGAAATCGGAACGCTCACTGACATTTCCCCTATCTGAAAGTCTGATAAATGCCGGAAAAATGACTAAGTCCAGAAAAAATTTTTTTTCAACTTTTTGCAATTTTACCCCGTGGATATATATTCTACCCACACACATTTGGAACGCTCCTGGGGTACCCTAACACATATTATTCCCTCATTTAGTGGATATTTTCACAAAAAAGTGAAATTTTCAAAAATCCATAAAATTGGCTGAAAACGACTAAACATCAAGGACTCATTGGGCGAATTGCTCTGGAACTGAAATCGGAATGCTAACTGACATTTCCCCTATCTGAAAGTCTGATAAACGCCGGAAAAATTGCTAAGTCCAAAAAAAAAAATTTTTCAACTTTTTGCAATTTTACCCCGTGGGATATATATTCTACCCACACACATTTGGAACTCTCCTGGGGTACCCTCACACATATTATTCCCTCATTTAGTGGATATTTTCACAAAAAAGTGAAATTTTCAAAAATCCAGAAAATTGGCTGAAAACGACTAAATATCAAAAACTCATTGGGCGAATCGCTCTGGAACTGAAATCGGAACGCTCACTGACATTTTCCCTATCTGAAAGTCTGATAAACGCCAGAAAAATGACTAAGTCCAAAAAAAAATGTTTTCAACTTTTTTCAATTTTTACCCCCGTGGGATATATATTCTACCCACACACATATGGAACTCTCCTGGGGTACCCTCACACATATTATTCCCTCATTTAGTGGATATTTTCACAAAAAAGTGAAATTTTCAAAAATCCAGAAAATTGGCTGAAAACGACTAAACATCAAGGACTCATTGGGCGAATCGCTCTGGAATTGAAATCGGAACGGTCACTGACATTTCCCCTATCTGAAAGTCTGATAAACGCCGGAAAAATGACTAAGTCCAAAAAAAAAAAATTTTTCAACTTTTTTCAATTTTACCCCGTGGGATATATATTCTACCCACACACATTTGGAACTCTCCTGGGGTACCCTCACACATATTATTCCCTCATTTAGTGGATATTTTCACAAAAAAGTGAAATTTTCAAAAATCTCGAAAAATGGCTGAAAATGACTAAATATCAAGGACTCATTGGGCAAATCGCTGTGGAACTGAAATCAGAACGCTCACTGACATTTCCCCTATCTGAAAGTCTGATAAACGCCAGAAAAATGACTAAGTCCAAAAAAAAATTTTTTCAACTTTTTTCAATTTTTACCCCCGTGGGATATATATTCTACCCACACACATTTGGAACTCTCCTGGGGTACCCTCACACATATTATTCCCTCATTTAGTGGATATTTTCACAAAAAAAGTGAAATTTTCAAAAATCCAGAAAATTGGCTGAAAACGACTAAATATCAAGGACTCATTGGGCGAATCGCTCTGGAACTGAAATCGGAACGCTCACTGACATTTCCCCTATCTGAAAGTCTGATAAACGCCGGAAAAATGACTAAGTCCAGAAAAAAATTTTTTTCAACTTTTTGCAATTTTACCCCGTGGATATATATTCTACCCACACACATTTGGAACGCTCCTGGGGTACCCTAACACATATTATTCCCTCATTTAGTGGATATTTTCACAAAAAAGTGAAATTTTCAAAAATCCATAAAATTGGCTGAAAACGACTAAACATCAAGGACTCATTGGGCGAATTGCTCTGGAACTGAAATCGGAATGCTAACTGACATTTCCCCTATCTGAAAGTCTGATAAACGCCGGAAAAATTGCTAAGTCCAAAAAAAAAAATTTTTCAACTTTTTTCAATTTTACCCCGTGGGATATATATTCTACCCACACACATTTGGAACTCTCCTGGGGTACCCTCACACATATTATTCCCTCATTTAGTGGATATTTTCACAAAAAAGTGAAATTTTCAAAAATCTCGAAAAATGGCTGAAAATGACTAAATATCAAGGACTCATATGGCAAATCGCTGTGGAACTGAAATCAGAACGCTCACTGACATTTCCCCTATCTGAAAGTCTGATAAACGCCAGAAAAATGACTATGTCCAAAAAAAAATTTTTTCAACTTTTTGCAATTTTACCCCGTGGGATATATATTCTACCCACACACATTTGGAACTCTCCTGGGGTACCCTCACACATATTATTCCCTCATTTAGTGGATATTTTCACAAAAAAGTGAAATTTTCAAAAATCCAGAAAATTGGCTGAAAACGACTAAATATCAAAAACTCATTGGGCGAATCGCTCTGGAACTGAAATCGGAACGCTCACTGACATTTTCCCTATCTGAAAGTCTGATAAACGCCAGAAAAATGACTAAGTCCAAAAAAAAATGTTTTCAACTTTTTTCAATTTTTACCCCCGTGGGATATATATTCTACCCACACACATATGGAACTCTCCTGGGGTACCCTCACACATATTATTCCCTCATTTAGTGGATATTTTCACAAAAAAGTGAAATTTTCAAAAATCCAGAAAATTGGCTGAAAACGACTAAACATCAAGGACTCATTGGGCGAATCGCTCTGGAATTGAAATCGGAACGGTCACTGACATTTCCCCTATCTGAAAGTCTGATAAACGCCGGAAAAATGACTAAGTCCAAAAAAAAAAAATTTTTCAACTTTTTTCAATTTTACCCCGTGGGATATATATTCTACCCACACACATTTGGAACTCTCCTGGGGTACCCTCACACATATTATTCCCTCATTTAGTGGATATTTTCACAAAAAAGTGAAATTTTCAAAAATCTCGAAAAATGGCTGAAAATGACTAAATATCAAGGACTCATTGGGCAAATCGCTGTGGAACTGAAATCAGAACGCTCACTGACATTTCCCCTATCTGAAAGTCTGATAAACGCCAGAAAAATGACTAAGTCCAAAAAAAAATTTTTTCAACTTTTTTCAATTTTTACCCCCGTGGGATATATATTCTACCCACACACATTTGGAACTCTCCTGGGGTACCCTCACACATATTATTCCCTCATTTAGTGGATATTTTCACAAAAAAAGTGAAATTTTCAAAAATCCAGAAAATTGGCTGAAAACGACTAAATATCAAGGACTCATTGGGCGAATCGCTCTGGAACTGAAATCGGAACGCTCACTGACATTTCCCCTATCTGAAAGTCTGATAAACGCCGGAAAAATGACTAAGTCCAGAAAAAAATTTTTTTCAACTTTTTGCAATTTTACCCCGTGGATATATATTCTACCCACACACATTTGGAACGCTCCTGGGGTACCCTAACACATATTATTCCCTCATTTAGTGGATATTTTCACAAAAAAGTGAAATTTTCAAAAATCCATAAAATTGGCTGAAAACGACTAAACATCAAGGACTCATTGGGCGAATTGCTCTGGAACTGAAATCGGAATGCTAACTTACATTTCCCCTATCTGAAAGTCTGATAAACGCCGGAAAAATTGCTAAGTCCAAAAAAAAAAATTTTTCAACTT
Source organism: Phyllobates terribilis (assembly GCF_046119375.1). Classification (NCBI taxonomy): domain Eukaryota; kingdom Metazoa; phylum Chordata; class Amphibia; order Anura; family Dendrobatidae; genus Phyllobates; species Phyllobates terribilis. The sequence goes on along the minus strand of NW_027362781.1, from coordinate 8,628,871 downwards.
TTTTCAATTTTACCCCGTGGGATATATATTCTACCCACACACATTTGGAACTCTCCTGGGGTACCCTCACACATATTATTCCCTCATTTAGTGGATATTTTCACAAAAAAGTGAAATTTTCAAAAATCTCGAAAAATGGCTGAAAATGACTAAATATCAAGGACTCATATGGCAAATCGCTGTGGAACTGAAATCAGAACGCTCACTGACATTTCCCCTATCTGAAAGTCTGATAAACGCCAGAAAAATGACTATGTCCAAAAAAAAATTTTTTCAACTTTTTTCAATTTTTACCCCCGTGGGATATATATTCTACCCACACACATTTGGAACTCTCCTGGGGTACCCTCACACATATTATTCCCTCATTTAGTGGATATTTTCACAAAAAAGTGAAATTTTCAAAAATCCAGAAAATTGGCTGAATACGACTAAATATCAAAAACTCATTGGGCGAATCGCTCTGGAACTGAAATCGGAACGCTCACTGACATTTTCCCTATCTGAAAGTCTGATAAACGCCAGAAAAATGACTAAGTCCAAAAAAAAAATTTTTCAACTTTTTTCAATTTTTACCCCCGTGGGATATATATTCTACCCACACACATTTGGAACTCTCCTGGGGTACCCTCACACATATTATTCCCTCATTTAGTGGATATTTTCACAAAAAAGTGAAATTTTCAAAAATCCAGAAAATTGGCTGAAAACGACTAAATATGAAGGACTCATTGGGCGATTCGCTCTGGAACTGAAATCGGAACGCTCACTGACATTTCCCCTATCTGAAAGTCTGATAAACGCCGGAAAAATGACTAAGTTCAAAAAAAAAAATTTTTCAACTTTTTGCAATTTTACCCCCGTGGGATATATATTCTACCCACACACATTTGGAACTCTCCTGGGGTACCCTCACACATATTATTCCCTCATTTAGTTGATATTTTCACAAAAAAGTGAAATTTTCAAAAATCCAGAAAATTGGCTGAAAACGACTAAACATCAAGGACTCATTGGGCGAATCGCTCTGGAACTGAAATCGGAACGCTCACTGACATTTCCCCTATCTGAAAGTCTGATAAACGCCGGAAAAATTACTAAGTCCAAAAAAAAAATTTTTAAACTTTTTGCAATTTTACCCCTTAGGATATATATTCTACCCAAACACATTTGGAACTCTCCTGGGGTACCCTCACACATATTATTCCCTCATTTAGTGGATATTTTCACGAAAAAGTGAAATTTTCAAAAATCTCGAAAATTGGCTGAAAATGACTAAATATCAAGGACTCATTGGGCAAATCGCTGTGGAACTGAAATCAGAACGCTCACTGACATTTCCCCTATCTGAAAGTCTGATAAACGCCAGAAAAATGACTAAGTCCAAAAAAAAATTTTTTCAACTTTTTTCAATTTTTACCCCCGTGGGATATATATTCTACCCACACACATTTGGAACTCTCCTGAGGTACCCTCACACATATTATTCCCTCATTTAGTGGATATTTTCACAAAAAAGTGAAATTTTCAAAAATCCAGAAAATTGGCTGAAAACGACTAAATATGAAGGACTCATTGGGCGATTCGCTCTGGAACTGAAATCGGAACGCTCACTGACATTTCCCCTATCTGAAAGTCTGATAAACGCCGGAAAAATGACTAAGTTCAAAAAAAAAAATTTTTCAACTTTTTGCAATTTTACCCCCGTGGGATATATATTCTACCCACACACATTTGGAACTCTCCTGGGGTACCCTCACACATATTATTCCCTCATTTAGTGGATATTTTCACAAAAAAGTGAAATTTTCAAAAATCCAGAAAATTGGCTGAAAACGACTAAACATCAAGGACTCATTGGGCGAATCGCTCTGGAACTGAAATCGGAACGCTCACTGACATTTCCCCTATCTGAAAGTCTGATAAACGCCGGAAAAATTACTAAGTCCAAAAAAAAAATTTTTAAACTTTTTGCAATTTTACCCCTTAGGATATATATTCTACCCAAACACATTTGGAACTCTCCTGGGGTACCCTCACACATATTATTCCCTCATTTAGTGGATATTTTCACAAAAAAGTGAAATTTTCAAAAATCCAGAAAATTGGCTGAAAACGACTAAATATCAAAAACTCATTGGGCGAATCGCTCTGGAACTGAAATCGGAACGCTCACTGACATTTTCCCTATCTGAAAGTCTGATAAACGCCAGAAAAATGACTAAGTCCAAAAAAAAAAAAATTTTCAACTTTTTTCAATTTTACCCCGTGGGATATATATTCTACCCACAAGCATTTGGAACTCTCCTAGGGTACCCTCACACATATTATTCCCTCATTTAGTGGATATTTTCACAAAAAAGTGAAATTTTCAAAAATCCAGAAAATTGGCTGAAAACGACTAAATATCAAGGACTCATTGGGCGAATCGCTCTGGAACTGAAATCGGAACGCTCACTGACATTTCCCCTATCTGAAAGTCTGATAAATGCCGGAAAAATTACTAAGTACAAAAAAAAAAATTTTTCAACTTTTTGCAATTTTACCCCGTGGATATATATTCTACCCACACACATTTGGAACGCTCCTGGGGTACCCTAACACATATTATTCCCTCATTTAGTGGATATTTTCACAAAAAAGTGAAATTTTCAAAAATCCATAAAATTGGCTGAAAATGACTAAATATCAAGGACTCATATGGCAAATCGCTGTGGAACTGAAATCAGAACGCTCACTGACATTTCCCCTATCTGAAAGTCTGATAAACGCCAGAAAAATGACTATGTCCAAAAAAAAATTTTTTCAACTTTTTTCAATTTTTACCCCCGTGGGATATATATTCTACCCACACACATTTGGAACTCTCCTGGGGTACCCTCACACATATTATTCCCTCATTTAGTGGATATTTTCACAAAAAATTGAAATTTTCAAAAATCCAGAAAATTGGCTGAATACGACTAAATATCAAAAACTCATTGGGCGAATCGCTCTGGAACTGAAATCGGAACGCTCACTGACATTTTCCCTATCTGAAAGTCTGATAAACGCCAGAAAAATGACTAAGTCCAAAAAAAAAATTTTTCAACTTTTTTCAATTTTTACCCCCGTGGGATATATATTCTACCCACACACATTTGGAACTCTCCTGGGGTACCCTCACACATATTATTCCCTCATTTAGTGGATATTTTCACAAAAAAGTGAAATTTTCAAAAATCCAGAAAATTGGCTGAAAACGACTAAATATGAAGGACTCATTGGGCGATTCGCTCTGGAACTGAAATCGGAACGCTCACTGACATTTCCCCTATCTGAAAGTCTGATAAACGCCGGAAAAATGACTAAGTTCAAAAAATAAAATTTTTCAACTTTTTGCAATTTTACCCCCGTGGGATATATATTCTACCCACACACATTTGGAACTCTCCTGGGGTACCCTCACACATATTATTCCCTCATTTAGTTGATATTTTCACAAAAAAGTGAAATTTTCAAAAATCCAGAAAATTGGCTGAAAACGACTAAACATCAAGGACTCATTGGGCGAATCGCTCTGGAACTGAAATCGGAACGCTCACTGACATTTCCCCTATCTGAAAGTCTGATAAACGCCGGAAAAATTACTAAGTCCAAAAAAAAAAATTTTAAACTTTTTGCAATTTTACCCCTTAGGATATATATTCTACCTAAACACATTTGGAACTCTCCTGGGGTACCCTCACACATATTATTCCCTCATTTAGTGGATATTTTCACAAAAAAGTGAAATTTTCAAAAATCTCGAAAATTGGCTGAAAATGACTAAATATCAAGGACTCATTGGGCAAATCGCTGTGGAACTGAAATCAGAACGCTCACTGACATTTCCCCTATCTGAAAGTCTGATAAACGCCAGAAAAATGACTAAGTGCAAAAAAAAATTTTTTCAACTTTTTTCAATTTTTACCCCCGTGGGATATATATTCTACCCACACACATTTGGAACTCTCCTGGGGTACCCTCACACATATTATTCCCTCATTTAGTGGATATTTTCACAAAAAAGTGAAATTTTCAAAAATCCAGAAAATTGGCTGAAAACGACTAAATATGAAGGACTCATTGGGCGATTCGCTCTGGAACTGAAATCGGAACGCTCACTGACATTTCCCCTATCTGAAAGTCTGATAAACGCCGGAAAAATGACTAAGTTCAAAAAAAAAAATTTTTCAACTTTTTGCAATTTTACCCCCGTGGGATATATATTCTACCCACACACATTTGGAACTCTCCTGGGGTACCCTCACACATATTATTCCCTCATTTAGTTGATATTTTCACAAAAAAGTGAAATTTTCAAAAATCCAGAAAATTGGCTGAAAACGACTAAACATCAAGGACTCATTGGGCGAATCGCTCTGGAACTGAAATCGGAACGCTCACTGACATTTCCCCTATCTGAAAGTCTGATAAACGCCGGAAAAATTACTAAGTCCAAAAAAAAAATTTTTAAACTTTTTGCAATTTTACCCCTTAGGATATATATTCTACCCAAACACATTTGGAACTCTCCTGGGGTACCCTCACACATATTATTCCCTCATTTAGTGGATATTTTCACAAAAAAGTGAAATTTTCAAAAATCTCGAAAATTGGGTGAAAATGACTAAATATCAAGGACTCATTGGGCAAATCGCTGTGGAACTGAAATCAGAACGCTCACTGACATTTCCCCTATCTGAAAGTCTGATAAACGCCAGAAAAATGACTAAGTCCAAAAAAAAATTTTTTCAACTTTTTTCAATTTTTACCCCCGTGGGATATATATTCTACCCACACACATTTGGAACTCTCCTGGGGTACCCTCACACATATTATTCCCTCATTTAGTGGATATTTTCACAAAAAAGTGAAATTTTCAAAAATCCAGAAAATTGGCTGAAAACGACTAAATATCAAAAACTCATTGGGCGAATCGCTCTGGAACTGAAATCGGAACGCTCACTGACATTTTCCCTATCTGAAAGTCTGATAAACGCCAGAAAAATGACTAAGTCCAAAAAAAAAAAAATTTTCAACTTTTTTCAATTTTACCCCGTGGGATATATATTCTACCCACAAGCATTTGGAACTCTCCTAGGGTACCCTCACACATATTATTCCCTCATTTAGTGGATATTTTCACAAAAAAGTGAAATTTTCAAAAATCCAGAAAATTGGCTGAAAACGACTAAATATCAAGGACTCATTGGGCGAATCGCTCTGGAATTGAAATCGGAACGCTCACTGACATTTCCCCTATCTGAAAGTCTGATAAACGCCGGAAAAATGACTAAGTCCAAAAAAGAAAATTTTTCAACTTTTTGCAATTTTACCCCCGTGGGATATATATTCTACCCACACACATTTGGAACTCTCCTGGGGTACCCTCACACATATTATTCCCTCATTTAGTGGATATTTTCACAAAAAAGTGAAATTTTCAAAAATCCAGAAAATTGGCTGAAAACGACTAAACATCAAGGACTCATTGGGCGAATCGCTCTGGAACTGAAATCGGTACGCTCACTGACATTTCCCCTATCTGAAAGTCTGATAAACGCCGGAAAAATTACTAAGTCCAGAAAAAATTTTTTTTAAACTTTTTGCAATTTTACCCCGTGGGATATATATTCTACCCACACACATTTGGAACGCTCCTGGGGTACCCTAACACGTATTATTCCCTCATTTAGTGGATATTTTCACAAAAAAGTGAAATTTTCAAAAATCCAGAAAATTGGCTGAAAACGACTAAATATCAAAAACTCATTGGGCGAATCGCTCTGGAACTGAAATCGGAACGCTCACTGACATTTTCCCTATCTGAAAGTCTGATAAACGCCAGAAAAATGACTAAGTCCAAAAAAAATTTTTTTCAACTTTTTTCAATTTTTACCCCCGTGGGATATATATTCTACCCACACACATATGGAACTCTCCTGGGGTACCCTCACACATATTATTCCCTCATTTAGTGGATATTTTCACAAAAAAGTGAAATTTTCAAAAATCCAGAAAATTGTCTGAAAACGACTAAACATCAAGGACTCATTGTGCGAATCGCTTTGGAATTGAAATCGGAACGCTCACTGACATTTCCCCTATCTGAAAGTCTGATAAACGCCGGAAAAATGACTAAGTCCAAAAAAAAAAAAATTTTCAACTTTTTTCAATTTTACCCCGTGGGATATATATTCTACCCACAAGCATTTGGAACTCTCCTAGGGTACCCTCACACATATTATTCCCTCATTTAGTGGATATTTTCACAAAAAAGTGAAATTTTCAAAAATCCAGAAAATTGGCTGAAAACGACTAATTATCAAGGACTCATTGGGCGAATCGCTCTGGAACTGAAATCGGAACGCTCACTGACATTTCCCCTATCTGAAAGTCTGATAAACGCCGGAAAAATGACTAAGTCCAGAAAAATTTTTTTTTCAACTTTTTGCAATTTTACCCCGTGGATATATATTCTACCCACACACATTTGGAACGCTCCTGGGGTACCCTAACACATATTATTCCCTCATTTAGTGGATATTTTCACAAAAAAGTGAAATTTTCAAAAATCCATAAAATTGGCTGAAAACGACTAAACATCAAGGACTCATTGGGCGAATTGCTCTGGAACTGAAATCGGAATGCTAACTGACATTTCCCCTATCTGAAAGTCTGATATACGCCGGAAAAATTGCTAAGTCCAAAAAAAAAAATCTTTCAACTTTTTGCAATTTTACCCCGTGGGATATATATTCTACCCACACACATTTGGAACTCTCCTGGGGTACCCTCACACATATTATTCCCTCATTTAGTGGATATTTTCACAAAAAAGTGAAATTTTCAAAAATCCAGAAAATTGGCTGAAAACGACTAAATATCAAAAACTCATTGGGCGAATCGCTCTGGAACTGAAATCGGAACGCTCACTGACATTTTCCCTATCTGAAAGTCTGATAAACGCCAGAAAAATGACTAAGTCCAAAAAAAAAATTTTTCAACTTTTTTCAATTTTTACCCCCGTGGGATATATATTCTACCCACACACATTTGGAACTCTCCTGGGGTACCCTCACACATATTATTCCCTCATTTAGTGGATATTTTCACAAAAAAGTGAAATTTTCAAAAATCCAGAAAATTGGCTGAAAACGACTAAATATGAAGGACTCATTGGGCGATTCGCTCTGGAACTGAAATCGGAACGCTCACTGACATTTCCCCTATCTGAAAGTCTGATAAACGCCGGAAAAATGACTAAGTTCAAAAAAAAAAATTTTTCAACTTTTTGCAATTTTACCCCCGTGGGATATATATTCTACCCACACACATTTGGAACTCTCCTGGGGTACCCTCACACATATTATTCCCTCATTTAGTGGATATTTTCACAAAAAAGTGAAATTTTCAAAAATCCAGAAAATTGGCTGAAAACGACTAAACATCAAGGACTCATTGGGCGAATCGCTGTGGAACTGAAATCGGAACGCTCACTGACATTTCCCCTATCTGAAAGTCTGATAAACGCCGGAAAAATTGCTAAGTCCGAAAAAAAAAATTTTTCAACTTTTTGCAATTTTACCCCGTGGGATATATATTCTACCCACACACATTTGGAACTCTCCTGGGGTACCCTCACACATATTATTCCCTCATTTAGTGGATATTTTCACAAAAAAGTGAAATTTTCAAAAACCCAGAATATTGGCTGAAAACGACTAAGTATCAAAAATTCAATGGGCGAATCGCTCTGGAACTGAAATCGGAACGCTCACTGACATTTTCCCTATCTGAAAGTCTGATAAACGCCAGAAAAATGACTAAGTCCAAAAAAAATTTTTTTCAACTTTTTTCAATTTTTACCCCCGTGGGATATATATTCTACCCACAAACATTTGGAACTCTCCTAGGGTACCCTCACACATATTATTCCCTCATTTAGTGGATATTTTCACAAAAAAGTGAAATCTTCAAAATCCATAAAATTGGCTGAAAACGACTAAACATCAAGGACTCATTGGGCGAATCGCTCTGGAATTAAAATCGGAACGCTCACTGACATTTCCCCTATCTGAAAGTCTGATAAACGCCGGAAAAATGACTAAGTCCAAAAAAAAAAATTTTTCAACTTTTTGCAATTTTACCCCCGTGGGATATATATTCTACCCACACACATTTGGAACTCTCCTGGGGTACCCTCACACATATTATTCCCTCATTTAGTGGATATTTTCACAAAAAAGTGAAATTTTCAAAAATCCAGAAAATTGGCTGAAAACGACTAAACATCAAGGACTCATTGGGCGAATCGCTCTGGAACTGAAATCGGTACGCTCACTGACATTTCCCCTATCTGAAAGTCTGATAAACGCCGGAAAAATTACTAAGTCCAAAAAAAAAAAATTTTTCAACTTTTTTCAATTTTACCCCGTGGGATATATATTCTACCCACACACATTTGGAACGCTCCTGGGGTACCCTAACACATATTATTCCCTCATTTAGTGGATATTTTCACAAAAAAGTGAAATTTTCAAAAATCCATAAAATTGGCTGAAAACGACTAAACATCAAGGACTCATTGGGCGAATTGCTCTGGAACTGAAATCGGAATGCTAACTGACATTTCCCCTATCTGAAAGTCTGATATACGCCGGAAAAATTGCTAAGTCCAAAAAAAAAAATCTTTCAACTTTTTGCAATTTTACCCCGTGGGATATATATTCTACCCACACACATTTGGAACTCTCCTGGGGTACCCTCACACATATTATTCCCTCATTTAGTGGATATTTTCACAAAAAAGTGAAATTTTCAAAAATCCAGAAAATTGGCTGAAAACGACTAAATATCAAAAACTCATTGGGCGAATCGCTCTGGAACTGAAATCGGAACGCTCACTGACATTTTCCCTATCTGAAAGTCTGATAAACGCCAGAAAAATGACTAAGTCCAAAAAAAAAATTTTTCAACTTTTTTCAATTTTTACCCCCGTGGGATATATATTCTACCCACACACATTTGGAACTCTCCTGGGGTACCCTCACACATATTATTCCCTCATTTAGTGGATATTTTCACAAAAAAGTGAAATTTTCAAAAATCCAGAAAATTGGCTGAAAACGACTAAATATGAAGGACTCATTGGGCGATTCGCTCTGGAACTGAAATCGGAACGCTCACTGACATTTCCCCTATCTGAAAGTCTGATAAACGCCGGAAAAATGACTAAGTTCAAAAAAAAAAATTTTTCAACTTTTTGCAATTTTACCCCCGTGGGATATATATTCTACCCACACACATTTGGAACTCTCCTGGGGTACCCTCACACATATTATTCCCTCATTTAGTGGATATTTTCACAAAAAAGTGAAATTTTCAAAAATCCAGAAAATTGGCTGAAAACGACTAAACATCAAGGACTCATTGGGCGAATCGCTGTGGAACTGAAATCGGAACGCTCACTGACATTTCCCCTATCTGAAAGTCTGATAAACGCCGGAAAAATTGCTAAGTCCGAAAAAAAAATTTTTTCAACTTTTTGCAATTTTACCCCGTGGGATATATATTCTACCCACACACATTTGGAACTCTCCTGGGGTACCCTCACACATATTATTCCCTCATTTAGTGGATATTTTCACAAAAAAGTGAAATTTTCAAAAACCCAGAATATTGGCTGAAAACGACTAAGTATCAAAAATTCAAAGGGCGAATCGCTCTGGAACTGAAATCGGAACGCTCACTGACATTTTCCATATCTGAAAGTCTGATAAACGCCAGAAAAATGACTAAGTCCAAAAAAAATTTTTTTCAACTTTTTTCAATTTTTACCCCCGTGGGATATATATTCTACCCACAAACATTTGGAACTCTCCTAGGGTACCCTCACACATATTCCCTCATTTAGTGGATATTTTCACAAAAAAGTGAAATCTTCAAAATCCATAAAATTGGCTGAAAACGACTAAACATCAAGGACTCATTGGGCGAATCGCTCTGGAATTGAAATCGGAACGCTCACTGACATTTCCCCTATCTGAAAGTCTGATAAACGCCGGGAAAATGACTAAGTCCAAAAAAAAAAATTTTTCAACTTTTTGCAATTTTACCCCGTGGGATATATATTCTACGCACACACATTTGGAACGCTCCTGGGGTACCCTAACACGTATTATTCCCTCATTTAGTGGATATTTTCACAAAAAAGTGAAATTTTCAAAAATCCAGAAAATTGGCTGAAAACGACTAAATATCAAAAACTCATTGGGCGAATCGCTCTGGAACTGAAATCGGAACGCTCACTGACATTTTCCCTATCTGAAAGTCTGATAAACGCCAGAAAAATGACTAAGTCCAAAAAAAAATTTTTTCAACTTTTTTCAATTTTTACCCCCGTGGGATATATATTCTACCCACACACATATGGAACTCTCCTGGGGTACCCTCACACATATTATTCCCTCATTTAGTGGATATTTTCACAAAAAAGTGAAATTTTCAAAAATCCAGAAAATTGTCTGAAAACGACTAAACATCAAGGACTCATTGGGCGAATCGCTCTGGAATTGAAATCGGAACGCTCACTGACATTTCCCCTATCTGAAAGTCTGATAAACGCCGGAAAAATGACTAAGTCCAAAAAAAAAAAAATTTTCAACTTTTTTCAATTTTACCGCGTGGGATATATATTCTACCCACAAGCATTTGGAACTCTCCTAGGGTACCCTCACACATATTATTCCCTCATTTAGTGGATATTTTCACAAAAAAGTGAAATTTTCAAAAATCCAGAAAATTGGCTGAAAACGACTAAATATCAAGGACTCATTGGGCGAATCGCTCTGGAACTGAAATCGGAACGCTCACTGACATTTCCCCTATCTGAAAGTCTAATAAACGCCGGAAAAATGACTAAGTCCAGAAAAAAATTTTTTTCAACTATTTGCAATTTTACCCCGTGGATATATATTCTACCCACACACATTTGGAACGCTCCTGGGGTACCCTAACACATATTATTCCCTCATTTAGTGGATATTTTCACAAAAAAGTGAAATTTTCAAAAATCCATAAAATTGGCTGAAAACGACTAAATATGAAGGACTCATTGGGCGATTTGCTCTGGAACTGAAATCGGAACGCTCACTGACATTTCCCCTATCTGAAAGTCTGATAAACGCCGGAAAAATGACTAAGTTCAAAAAAAAAAATTTTTCAACTTTTTGCAATTTTACCCCCGTGGGATATATATTCTACCCACACACATTTGGAACTCTCCTGGGGTACCCTCACACATATTATTCCCTCATTTAGTGGATATTTTCACAAAAAAGTGAAATTTTCAAAAATCCAGAAAATTGGCTGAAAACGACTAAACATCAAGGACTCATTGGGCGAATCGCTCTGGAACTGAAATCGGAACGCTCACTGACATTTCCCCTATCTGAAAGTCTGATAAACGCCGGAAAAATTACTAAGTCCAAAAAAAAAATTTTTTAACTTTTTGCAATTTTACCCCTTAGGATATATATTCTACCCAAACACATTTGGAACTCTCCTGGGGTACCCTCACACATATTATTCCCTCATTTAGTGGATATTTTCACAAAAAAGTGAAATTTTCAAAAATCCAGAAAATTGGCTGAAAACGACTAAATATCAAAAACTCATTGGGCGAATCGCTCTGGAACTGAAATCGGAACGCTCACTGACATTTTCCCTATCTGAAAGTCTGATAAACGCCAGAAAAATGACTAAGTCCAAAAAAAAATAAATTTTCAACTTTTTTCAATTTTACCCCGTGGGATATATATTCTACCCACACACATTTGGAACTCTCCTGGGGTACCCTCACACATATTATTCCCTCATTTAGTGGATATTTTCACAAAAAAGTGAAATTTTCAAAAATCTCGAAAATTGGCTGAAAATGACTAAATATCAAGGACTCATTGGGCAAATCGCTGTGGAACTGAAATCGGAACACTCACTGACATTTCCCCTATCTGAAAGTCTGATAAACGCCAGAAAAATGACTAAGTCCAAAAAAAAAAATTTTTTAACTTTTTGCAATTTTACCCCGTGGGATATATATTCTACCCACACACATTTGGAACGCTCCTGGGGTACCCTAACACATATTATTCCCTCATTTAGTGGATATTTTCACAAAAAAGTGAAATTTTCAAAAATCCATAAAATTGGCTGAAAACGACTAAACATCAAGGACTCATTGGGCGAATCGCTGTGGAACTGAAATCGGAACGCTCACTGACATTTCCCCTATCTGAAAGTCTGATAAACGCCGGAAAAATTGCTAAGTCCGAAAAAAAATTTTTTTCAACTTTTTGCAATTTTACCCCGTGGGATATATATTCTACCCACACACATTTGGAACTCTCCTGGGGTACCCTCACACATATTATTCCCTCATTTAGTGGATATTTTCACAAAAAATGAAATTTTCAAAAACCCAGAATATTGGCTGAAAACGACTAAATATCAAAAATTCAATGGGCGAATCGCTCTGGAACTGAAATCGGAACGCTCACTGACATTTTCCCTATCTGAAAGTCTGATAAACGCCAGAAAAATGACTAAGTCCAAAAAAAATTTTTTTCAACTTTTTTCAATTTTTACCCCCGTGGGATATATATTCTACCCACAAACATTTGGAACTCTCCTAGGGTACCCTCACACATATTATTCCCTCATTTAGTGGATATTTTCACAAAAAAGTGAAATTTTCAAAATCCATAAAATTGGCTGAAAACGACTAAACATCAAGGACTCATTGGCCGAATCGCTCTGGAACTGAAATCGGAACGCTCACTGACATTTCCCCTATCTGAAAGTCTGATAAACGCCGGAAAAATCACTAAGTACAAAAAAAAAAATTTTTAAACTTTTTGCAATTTTACCCCGTAGGATATATATTCTACCCACACACATTTGGAACTCTCCTGGGGTACCCTCACACATATTATTCCCTCATTTAGTGGATATTTTCACAAAAAAGTGAAATTTTCAAAAATCTCGAAAATTGGCTGAAAATGACTTAATATCAAGGACTCATTGGGCAAATCGCTGTGGAACTGAAATCGGAACGCTCACTGACATTTCCCCTATCTGAAAGTCTGATAAACGCCAGAAAAATGACTAAGTCCAAAAAAAATTTTTTTCAACTTTTTTCAATTTTTACCCCCGTGGGATATATATTCTACCCACACACATTTGGAACTCTCCTGGGGTACCCTCACACATATTATTCCCTCATTTAGTGGATATTTTCACAAAAAAGTGAAATTTTCAAAAATCCAGAAAATTGGCTGAAAACGACTAAACATCAAGGACTCATTGGGCGAATCGCTCTGGAACTGAAATCGGTACGCTCACTGACATTTCCCCTATCTGAAAGTCTGATAAACGCCGGAAAAATTACTAAGTCCAAAAAAAAAAATTTTTCAACTTTTTGCAATTTTACCCCGTAGGATATATATTCTACCCACACACATTGGGAACTCTCCTGGGGTACCCTCACACATATTATTCCCTCATTTAGTGGATATTTTCACAAAAAAGTGAAATTTTCAAAAATCCAGAAAATTGGCTGAAAACGACTAAACATCAAGGACTCATTGGGCGAATTGCTCTGGAACTGAAATCGGTACGCTCACTGACATTTCCCCTATCTGAAAGTCTGATAAACGCCGGAAAAATTACTAAGTCCAGAAAAAAAAATTTTTCAACTTTTTGCAATTTTACCCCGTGGGATATATATTCTACCCACACACATTTGGAACGCTCCTGGGGTACCCTAACACGTATTATTCCCTCATTTAGTGGATATTTTCACAAAAAAGTGAAATTTTCAAAAATCCAGAAAATTGGCTAAAAACGACTAAATATCAAAAACTCATTGGGCGAATCGCTCTGGAACTGAAATCGGAACGCTCACTGACATTTTCCCTATCTGAAAGTCTGATAAACGCCAGAAAAATGACTAAGTCCAAAAAAAAATTTTTTCAACTTTTTTCAATTTTTACCCCCGTGGGATATATATTCTACCCACACACATATGGAACTCTCCTGGGGTACCCTCACACATATTATTCCCTCATTTAGTGGATATTTTCACAAAAAAGTGAAATTTTCAAAAATCCAGAAAATTGTCTGAAAACGACTAAACATCAAGGACTCATTGGGCGAATCGCTCTGGAATTGAAATCGGAACGCTCACTGACATTTCCCCTATCTGAAAGTCTGATAAACGCCGGAAAAATGACTAAGTCCAAAAAAAAAAAAATTTTCAACTTTTTTCAATTTTACCCCGTGGGATATATATTCTACCCACACACATTTGGAACTCTCCTGGGGTACCCTCACACATATTATTCCCTCATTTAGTGGATATTTTCACAAAAAAGTGAAATTTTCAAAAATCCATAAAATTGGCTGAAAACGACTAAACATCAAGGACTCATTGGGCGAATCGCTGTGGAACTGAAATCGGAACGCTCACTGACATTTCCCCTATCTGAAAGTCTGATAAACGCCGGAAAAATTGCTAAGTCCGAAAAAAAAAATTTTTCAACTTTTTGCAATTTTACCCCCGTGGGATATATATTCTACCCACACACATTTGGAACTCTCCTGGGGTACCCTCACACATATTATTCCCTCATTTAGTGGATATTTTCACAAAAAAGTGAAATTTTCAAAAATCCAGAAAATTGGCTGAAAACGACTAAACATCAAGGACTCATTGGGCGATTCGCTCTGGAACTGAAATCGGAACGCTCACTGACATTTCCCCTATCTGAAAGTCTGATAAACGCCGGAAAAATTACTAAGTCCAAAAAAAAATTTTTTAAACTCTTTGCAATTTTACCCCTTAGGATATATATTCTACCCACACACATTTGGAACTCTCCTGGGGTACCCTCACACATATTATTCCCTCATTTAGTGGATATTTTCACAAAAAAGTGAAATTTTCAAAAATCTCGAAAATTGGCTGAAAATGACTAAATATCAAGGACTCATTGGGCAAATCGCTGTGGAACTGAAATCAGAATGCTCACTGACATTTCCCCTATCTGAAAGTCTGATAAACGCCAGAAAAATGACTAAGTCCAAAAAAAAATTTTTCAACTTTTTTCAATTTTTACCCCCGTGGGATATATATTCTACCCACACACATTTGGAACTCTCCTGGGGTACCCTCACACATATTATTCCCTCATTTAGTGGATATTTTCACAAAAAAGTGAAATTTTCAAAAATCCAGAAAATTGGCTGAAAACGACTAAATATCAAGGACTCATTGGGCGAATCGCTCTGGAACTGAAATCGGAACGCTCACTGACATTTCCCCTATCTGAAAGTCTGATAAACGCCGGAAAAATCACTAAGTACAAAAAAAAAAATTTTTCAACTTTTTGCAATTTTACCCCGTAGGATATATATTCTACCCACACACATTTGGAACTCTCCTGGGGTACCCTCACACATATTATTCCCTCATTTAGTGGATATTTTCACAAAAAAGTGAAATTTTCAAAAATCTCGAAAATTGGCTGAAAATGACTTAATATCAAGGACTCATTGGGCAAATCGCTGTGGAACTGAAATCGGAACGCTCACTGACATTTCCCCTATCTGAAAGTCTGATAAACGCCAGAGAAATGACTAAGTCCAAAAAAAATTTTTTTCAACTTTTTTCAATTTTTACCCCCGTGGGATATATATTCTACCCACACACATTTGGAACTCTCCTGGGGTACCCTCACACATATTATTCCCTCATTTAGTGGATATTTTCACAAAAAAGTGACATTTTCAAAAATCCAGAAAATTGGCTGAAAACGACTAAATATCAAGGACTCATTGGGCGAATCGCTCTGGAACTGAAATCGGAACGCTCACTGACATTTCCCCTATCGGAAAGTCTGATAAACGCCGGAAAAATGACTAAGTCCAGAAAAAAATTTTTTTAAACTTTTTGCAATTTTACCCCGTGGGATATATATTCTACCCACACACATTTGGAACGCTCCTGGGGTACCCTAACACGTATTATTCCCTCATTTAGTGGATATTTTCACAAAAAAGTGAAATTTTCAAAAATCCAGAAAATTGGCTAAAAACGACTAAATATCAAAAACTCATTGGGCGAATCGCTCTGGAACTGAAATCGGAACGCTCACTGACATTTTCCCTATCTGAAAGTCTGATAAACGCCAGAAAAATGACTAAGTCCAAAAAAAAATTTTTTCAACTTTTTTCAATTTTTACCCCCGTGGGATATATATTCTACCCACACACATATGGAACTCTCCTGGGGTACCCTCACACATATTATTCCCTCATTTAGTGGATATTTTCACAAAAAAGTGAAATTTTCAAAAATCCAGAAAATTGTCTGAAAACGACTAAACATCAAGGACTCATTGGGCGAATCGCTCTGGAATTGAAATCGGAACGCTCACTGACATTTCCCCTATCTGAAAGTCTGATAAACGCCGGAAAAATGACTAAGTCCAAAAAAAAAAAAATTTTCAACTTTTTTCAATTTTACCCCGTGGGATATATATTCTACCCACACACATTTGGAACACTCCTGGGGTACCCTAACACATATTATTCCCTCATTTAGTGGATATTTTCACAAAAAAGTGAAATTTTCAAAAATCCATAAAATTGGCTGAAAACGACTAAACATCAAGGACTCATTGGGCGAATCGCTGTGGAACTGAAATCGGAACGCTCACTGACATTTCCCCTATCTGAAAGTCTGATAAACGCCGGAAAAATTGCTAAGTCCGAAAAAAAAATTTTTTCAACTTTTTGCAATTTTACCCCCGTGGGATATATATTCTACCCACACACATTTGGAACTCTCCTGGGGTACCCTCACACATATTATTCCCTCATTTAGTGGATATTTTCACAAAAAAGTGAAATTTTCAAAAATCCAGAAAATTGGCTGAAAACGACTAAACATCAAGGACTCATTGGGCGATTCGCTCTGGAACTGAAATCGGAACACTCACTGACATTTCCCCTATCTGAAAGTCTGATAAACGCCGGAAAAATTACTAAGTCCAAAAAAAAATTTTTTAAACTCTTTGCAATTTTACCCCTTAGGATATATATTCTACCCACACACATTTGGAACTCTCCTGGGGTACCCTCACACATATTATTCCCTCATTTAGTGGATATTTTCACAAAAAAGTGAAATTTTCAAAAATCTCGAAAATTGGCTGAAAATGACTAAATATCAAGGACTCATTGGGCAAATCGCTGTGGAACTGAAATCAGAATGCTCACTGACATTTCCCCTATCTGAAAGTCTGATAAACGCCAGAAAAATGACTAAGTCCAAAAAAAAATTTTTCAACTTTTTTCAATTTTTACCCCCGTGGGATATATATTCTACCCACACACATTTGGAACTCTCCTGGGGTACCCTCACACATATTATTCCCTCATTTAGTGGATATTTTCACAAAAAAGTGAAATTTTCAAAAATCCAGAAAATTGGCTGAAAACGACTAAATATCAAGGACTCATTGGGCGAATCGCTCTGGAACTGAAATCGGAACGCTCACTGACATTTCCCCTATCTGAAAGTCTGATAAACGCCGGAAAAATCACTAAGTACAAAAAAAAAAATTTTTCAACTTTTTGCAATTTTACCCCGTAGGATATATATTCTACCCACACACATTTGGAACTCTCCTGGGGTACCCTCACACATATTATTCCCTCATTTAGTGGATATTTTCACAAAAAAGTGAAATTTTCAAAAATCTCGAAAATTGGCTGAAAATGACTTAATATCAAGGACTCATTGGGCAAATCGCTGTGGAACTGAAATCGGAACGCTCACTGACATTTCCCCTATCTGAAAGTCTGATAAACGCCGGAAAAATGACTAAGTCCAAAAAAAAAAAAATTTTCAACTTTTTTCAATTTTACCCCCGTGGGATATATATTCTACCCACACACATTTGGAACTCTCCTGGGGTACCCTCACACATATTATTCCCTCATTTAGTGGATATTTTCACAAAAAAGTGAAATTTTCAAAAATCCAGAAAATTGGCTGAAAACGACTAAATATCAAAAACTCATTGGGCGAATCGCTCTGGAACTGAAATCGGAACGCTCACTGACATTTTCCCTATCTGAAAGTCTGATAAACGCCAGAAAAATGACTAAGTCCAAAAAAAAAATTTTTCAACTTTTTTCAATTTTTACCCCCGTGGGATATATATTCTACCCACACACATTTGGAACTCTCCTGGGGTACCCTCACACATATTATTCCCTCATTTAGTGGATATTTTCACAAAAAAGTGAAATTTTCAAAAATCTCGAAAATTGGCTGAAAATGACTAAATATCAAGGACTTATTGGGCGAATCGCTCTGGAACTGAAATCGGAACGCTCACTGACATTTCCCCTATCTGAAAGTCTGATAAACGCCAGAAAAATGACTAAGTCCCAAAAAAATTTTTTTCAACTTTTTTCAATTTTTACCCCCGTGTGATATATATTCTACCCACACACATTTGGAACTCTCCTGGGGTACCCTCACACATATTATTCCCTCATTTAGTGGATATTTTCACGAAAAAGTGAAAGTTTCAAAAATCTCGAAAATTGGCTGAAAATGACTTAATACCAAGGACTCATTGGGCAAATCGCTGTGGAACTGAAATCGGAACGCTCACTGACATTTCCCCTATCGGAAAGTCTGATAAACGCCGGAAAAATGACTAAGTCCAGAAAAAAATTTTTTTCAACTTTTTGCAATTTTACCCCGTGGGATATATATTCTACCCACACACATTTGGAACGCTCCTGGGGTACCCTAACACATATTATTCCCTCATTTAGTGGATATTTTCACAAAAAAGTGAAATTTTCAAAATCCATAAAATTGGCTGAAAACGACTAAACATCAAGGACTCATTGGGCGAATCGCTCTGGAATTGAAATCGGAACGCTCACTGACATTTCCCCTATCTGAAAGTCTGATAAACGCCGGAAAAATGACTAAGTCCAAAAAAAAAAAAATTTTCAACTTTTTTCAATTTTACCCCCGTGGGATATATATTCTACCCACAAACATTTGGAACTCTCCTAGGGTACCCTCACACATATTATTCCCTCATTTTGTGGATATTTTCACAAAAAAGTGAAATTTTCAAAAATCCAGAAAATTGGCTGAAAACGACTAAATATCAAGGACTCATTGGGCGAATCGCTCTGGAACTGAAATCGGAACGCTCACTGACATTTCCCCTATCTGAAAGTCTGATAAACGCCGGAAAAATGACTAAGTCCAGAAAAAAAAATTTTTCAACTTTTTGCAATTTTACCCCGTGGGATATATATTCTACCCACACACATTTGGAATGCTCCTGGGGTACCCTAACACATATTATTCCTTCATTTAGTGGATATTTTCACAAAAAAGTGAAATTTTCAAAAATCCATAAAATTGGCTGAAAACGACTAAACATCAAGGACTCATTGGGCGAATTGCTCTGGAACTGAAATCGGAATGCTAACTGACATTTCCCCTATCTGAAAGTCTGATAAACGCCGGAAAAATTGCTAAGTCCAAAAAAAAAAATTTTTCAACTTTTTGCAATTTTACCCCCGTGGGATATATATTCTACCCACACACATTTGGAACTCTCCTGGGGTACCCTCACACATATTATTCCCTCATTTAGTGGATATTTTCACAAAAAAGTGAAATTTTCAAAAATCCAGAAAATTGGCTGAAAACGACTAAACATCAAGGACTCATTGGGCGATTCGCTCTGGAACTGAAATCGGAACGCTCACTGACATTTCCCCTATCTGAAAGTCGGATAAACGCCGGAAAAATTACTAAGTCCAAAAAAAAAATTTTTCAACTTTTTTCAATTTTTACCCCCGTGGGATATATATTCTACCCACACACATTTGGAACTCTCCTGGGGTACCCTCACACATATTATTCCCTCATTTAGTGGATATTTTCACGAAAAAGTGAAAGTTTCAAAAATCTCGAAAATTGGCTGAAAATGACTTAATACCAAGGACTCATTGGGCAAATCGCTGTGGAACTGAAATCGGAACGCTCACTGACATTTCCCCTACCTGAAAGTCTGATAAACGCCGGAAAAATTACTAAGTACAAAAAAAAAATTTTTTCAACTTTTTGCAATTTTACCCCGTGGGATATATATTCTACCCACACACATTTGGAACGCTCCTGGGGTACCCTAACACATATTATTCCCTCATTTAGTGGATATTTTCACAAAAAAGTGAAATTTTCAAAATCCATAAAATTGGCTGAAAACGACTAAACATCAAGGACTCATTGGGCGAATCGCTCTGGAATTGAAATCGGAACGCTCACTGACATTTCCCCTATCTGAAAGTCTGATAAACGCCGGAAAAATGACTAAGTCCAAAAAAAAAAAAATTTTCAACTTTTTTCAATTTTACCCCCGTGGGATATATATTCTACCCACACACATTTGGAACTCTCCTGGGGTACCCTCACACATATTATTCCCTCATTTAGTGGATATTTTCACAAAAAAGTGAAATTTTCAAAAATCCAGAAAATTGGCTGAAAACGACTAAATATCAAAAACTCATTGGGCGAATCGCTCTGGAACTGAAATCGGAACGCTCACTGACATTTTCCCTATCTGAAAGTCTGATAAACGCCAGAAAAATGACTAAGTCCAAAAAAAAAATTTTTCAACTTTTTTCAATTTTTACCCCCGTGGGATATATATTCTACCCACACACATTTGGAACTCTCCTGGGGTACCCTCACACATATTATTCCCTCATTTAGTGGATATTTTCACAAAAAAGTGAAATTTTCAAAAATCTCGAAAATTGGCTGAAAATGACTAAATATCAAGGACTTATTGGGCGAATCGCTCTGGAACTGAAATCGGAACGCTCACTGACATTTCCCCTATCTGAAAGTCTGATAAACGCCAGAAAAATGACTAAGTCCAGAAAAAAAATTTTTTCAACTTTTTTCAATTTTTACCCCCGTGTGATATATATTCTACCCACACACATTTGGAACTCTCCTGGGGTACCCTCACACATATTATTCCCTCATTTAGTGGATATTTTCACAAAAAAGTGACATTTTCAAAAATCCAGAAAATTGGCTGAAAACGACTAAATATCAAGGACTCATTGGGCGAATCGCTCTGGAACTGAAATCGGAACGCTCACTGACATTTCCCCTATCTGAAAGTCTGATAAACGCCGGAAAAATGACTAAGTCCAGAAAAAAATTTTTTTCAACTTTTTGCAATTTTACCCCGTGGGATATATATTCTAACCACACACATTTGGAACGCTCCTGGGGTACCCTCACACATATTATTCCCTCATTTAGTGGATATTTTCACAAAAAAGTGAAATTTTCAAAAATCCAGAAAATTGGCTGAAAACGACTAAACATCAAGGACTCATTGGGCGAATCGCTCTGGAACTGAAATCGGAACGCTCACTGACATTTCCCCTATCTGAAAGTCTGATAAACGCCGGAAAAATTACTAAGTCCAAAAAAAAAATGTTTAAACTTTTTGCAATTTTACCCCTTAGGATATATATTCTACCCACACACATTTGGAACTCTCCTGGGGTACCCTCACACATATTATTCCCTCATTTAGTGGATATTTTCACAAAAAAGTGAAATTTTCAAAAATCTCGAAAATTGGCTGAAAATGACTAAATATCAAGGACTCATTGGGCAAATCGCTGTGGAACTGAAATCAGAACGCTCACTGACATTTCCCCTATCTGAAAGTCTGATAAACGCCAGAAAAATGACTAAGTCCAAAAAAAAATTTTTTCAACTTTTTTCAATTTTACCCCCGTGGGATATATATTCTACCCACACACATTTGGAACTCTCCTGGGGTACCCTCACACATATTATTCCCTCATTTAGTGGATATTTTCACAAAAAAGTGAAATTTTCAAAAATCCAGAAAATTGGCTGAAAACGACTAAATATCAAGGACTCATTGGGCGAATCGCTCTGGAACTGAAATCGGAATGCTCACTGACATTTCCCCTATCTGAAAGTCTGATAAACGCCGGAAAAATGACTAAGTCCAGAAAAAAATTTTTTTCAACTTTTTGCAATTTTACCCCGTGGGATATATATTCTACCCAACACATTTGGAACGCTTCTGGGGTACCCTAACACGTATTATTCCCTCATGTAGTGGATATTTTCACAAAAAAGTGAAATTTTCAAAAATCCATAAAATTGGCTGAAAACGACTAAACATCAAGGACTCATTGGGCGAATTGCTCTGGAACTGAAATCGGAATGCTAACTGACATTTCTCCTATCTGAAAGTCTGATAAACGCCGGAAAAATTGCTAAGTCCAAAAAAAAAAATTTTTCAACTTTTTGCAATTTTACCCCGTGGGATATATATTCTACCCACACACATTTGGAACTCTCCTGGGGTACCCTCACACATATTATTCCCTCATTTAGTGGATATTTTCACAAAAAAGTGAAATTTTCAAAAATCCAGAAAATTGGCTGAAAACGACTAAATATCAAGGACTCATTGGGCGAATCGCTCTGGAACTGAAATCGGAACGCTCACTGACATTTCCCCTATCTGAAAGTCTGATAAACGCCGGAAAAATGACTAAGTACAGAAAAAATTTTTTTTCAACTTTTTGCAATTTTACCCCGTGGGATATATATTCTACCCACACACATTTGGAACGCTCCTGGGGTACCCTAACACATATTATTCCCTCATTTAGTGGATATTTTCACAAAAAAATGAAATTTTCAAAAATCCTGAAAATTGCTTGAAACGACTAAATATCAAAAACTCATTGGGCGAATCGCTCTGGAACTGAAATCGGAACGCTCACTGACATTTTCCCTATCTGAAAGTCTGATAAACGCCAGAAAAATGACTAAGTTCAAAAAAAAAATTTTTCAACTTTTTTCATTTTTTACGCCCTTGGGATATATATTCTACCCACACACATTTGGAACTCTCCTGGGGTACCCTCACACATATTATTCCCTCATTTAGTGGATATTTTCACAAAAAAGTGAAATTTTCAAAAATCTCAAAAATTGGCTGAAAATGACTAAATATCAAGGACTCATTGGGCAAATCGCTGTGGAACTGAAATCAGAACGCTCACTGACATTTCCCCTATCTGAAAGTCTGATAAACGCCAGAAAAATGACTAAGTCCAAAAAAAATTTTTTTAAACTTTTTTCAATTTTTACCCCCGTGGGATATATATTCTACCCACACACATTTGGAACTCTCCTGGGGTACCCTCACACATATTATTCCCTCATTTAGTGGATATTTTCACAAAAAAGTGAAATTTTCAAAAATCCAGAAAATTGGCTGAAAACGACTAAATATCAAGGACTCATTGGGCGAATCGCTCTGGAACTGAAATCGGAATGCTCACTGACATTTCCCCTATCTGAAAGTCTGATAAACGCCGGAAAAATGACTAAGTCCAGAAAAAATTTTTTTTCAACTTTTTGCAATTTTACCCCGTGGGGTATATATTCTACCCACACACATTTGGAACGCTCCTGGGGTACCCTAACACGTATTATTCCCTCATGTAGTGGATATTTTCACAAAAAAGTGAAATTTTCAAAAATCCATAAAATTGGCTGAAAACGACTAAACATCAAGGACTCATTGGGCGAATTGCTCTGGAACTGAAATCGGAATGCTAACTGACATTTCCCCTATCTGAAAGTCTGATAAACGCAGGAAAAATTGCTAAGTCCAAAAAAAAAAATTTTTCAACTTTTTGCAATTTTACCCCGTGGGATATATATTCTACCCACACACATTTGGAACTCTCCTGGGGTACCCTCACACATATTATTCCCTCATTTAGTGGATATTTTCACAAAAAAGTGAAATTTTCAAAAATCCAGAAAATTGGCTGAAAACGACTAAATATCAAGGACTCATTGGGCGAATCGCTCTGGAACTGAAATCGGAACGCTCACTGACATTTCCCCTATCTGAAAGTCTGATAAACGCCGGAAAAATGACTAAGTCCAGAAAAAAATTTTTTTCAACTTTTTGCAATTTTACCCCGTGGGATATATATTCTACCCACACACATTTGGAACGCTCCTGGGGTACCCTAACACATATTATTCCCTCATTTAGTGGATATTTTCACAAAAAAATGAAATTTTCAAAAATCCTGAAAATTGCTTGAAACGACTAAATATCAAAAACTCATTGGGCGAATCGCTCTGGAACTGAAATCGGAACGCTCACTGACATTTTCCCTATCTGAAAGTCTGATAAACGCCAGAAAAATGACTAAGTTCAAAAAAAAAATTTTTCAACTTTTTTCAATTTTTACCCCCTTGGGATATATATTCTACCCACACACATTTGGAACTCTCCTGGGGTACCCTCACACATATTATTCCCTCATTTAGTGGATATTTTCACAAAAAAGTGAAATTTTCAAAAATCTCAAAAATTGGCTGAAAATGACTAAATATCAAGGACTCATTGGGCAAATCGCTGTGGAACTGAAATCAGAACGCTCACTGACATTTCCCCTATCTGAAAGTCTGATAAACGCCAGAAAAATGACTAAGTCCAAAAAAAATTTTTTTAAACTTTTTTCAATTTTTACCCCCGTGGGATATATATTCTACCCACACACATTTGGAACTCTCCTGGGGTACCCTCACACATATTATTCCCTCATTTAGTGGATATTTTCACAAAAAAGTGAAATTTTCAAAAATCCAGAAAATTGGCTGAAAACGACTAAATATCAAGGACTCATTGGGCGAATGGCTCTGGAACTGAAATCGGAACGCTCACTGACATTTCCCCTATCTGAAAGTCTGATAAACGCCGGAAAAATGACTAAGTCCAGAAAAAAATTTTTTTCAACTTTTTGCAATTTTACCCCGTGGGATATATATTCTACCCACACACATTTGGAACGCTCCTGGGGTATCCTAACACATATTATTCCCTCATTTAGTGGATATTTTCACAAAAAAGTGAAATTTTCAAAAATCCAGAAAATTGGCTGAAAACGACTAAATATCAAAAACTCATTGGGCGAATCGCTCTGGAACTGAAATCGGAACGCTCACTGACATTTTCCCTATCTGAAAGTCTGATAAACGCCAGAAAAATGACTAAGTCCAAAAAAAAAATTTTTCAACTTTTTTCAATTTTTACCCCCGTGGGATATATATTCTACCCACACACATTTGGAACTGTCCTGGGGTACCCTCACACATATTATTCCCTCATTTAGTGGATATTTTCACAAAAAAGTGAAATTTTCAAAAATCCAGAAAATTGGCTGAAAACGACTAAACATCAAGGACTCATTGGGCGAATCGCTCTGGAATTGAAATCGGAACGCTCACTGACATTTCCCCTATCTGAAAGTCTGATAAACGCCGGAAAAATGACTAAGTCCAAAAAAAAAAAATTTTCAACTTTTTGCAATTTTACCCCCGTGGGATATATATTCTACCCACACACATTTGGAACTCTCCTGGGGTACCCTCACACATATTATTCCCTCATTTAGTGGATATTTTCACAAAAAAGTGAAATTTTCAAAAATCTCAAAAATTGGCTGAAAATGACTTAATATCAAGGACTCATTGGGCAAATCGCTGTGGAACTGAAATCGGAACGCTCACTGACATTTCCCCTATCTGAAAGTCTGATAAACGCCGGAAAAATGACTAAGTCCAAAAAAAAAAATTTTTCAACTTTTTGCAATTTTACCCCGTGGGATATATATTCTACCCACACACATTTGGAACGCTCCTGGGGTACCCTAACACATATTATTCCCTCATTTAGTGGATATTTTCACAAAAAAGTGAAATTTTCAAAAATCCAGAAAATTGCCTGAAACGACTAAATATCAAAAACTCATTGGGCGAATCGCTCTGGAACTGAAATCGGAACGCTCACTGACATTTTCCCTATCTGAAAGTCTGATAAACGCCAGAAAAATGACTAAGTCCAAAAAAAAAATTTTTCAACTTTTTTCAATTTTTACCCCCTTGGGATATATATTCTACCCACACACATTTGGAACTCTCCTGGGGTACCCTCACACATATTATTCCCTCATTTAGTGGATATTTTCACAAAAAAGTGAAATTTTCAAAAATCCAGAAAATTGGCTGAAAACGACTAAACATCAAGGACTCATTGGGCGAATCGCTCTGGAACTGAAATCGGAATGCTCACTGACATTTCCCCTATCTGAAAGTCTGATAAACGCCGGAAAAATTACTAAGTCCAAAAAAAAATTTTTTAAACTTTTTGCAATTTTACCCCTTAGGATATATATTCTACCCACACACATTTGGGACTCTCCTGGGGTACCCTCACACATATTATTCCCTCATTTAGTGGATATTTTCACAAAAAAGTGAAATTTTCAAAAATCTCGAAAATTGGCTGAAAATGACTAAATATCAAGGACTCATTGGGCAAATCGCTGTGGAACTGAAATCAGAACGCTCACTGACATTTCCCCTATCTGAAAGTCTGATAAACGCCAGAAAAATGACTAAGTCCAAAAAAAATTTTTTTCAACTTTTTTCAATTTTTACCCCCGTGGGATATATATTCCACCCACACACATTTGGAACTCTCCTGGGGTACCCTCACACATATTATTCCCTCATTTAGTGGATATTTTCACAGAAAAGTGAAATTTTCAAAAATCCAGAAAATTGGCTGAAAACGACTAAATATCAAGGACTCATTGGGCGAATCGCTCTGGAACTGAAATCGGAACGCTCACTGACATTTCCCCTATCTGAAAGTCTGATAAACGCCGGAAAAATGACTAAGTCCAGAAAAAAATTTTTTTCAACTTTTTGCAATTTTACCCCGTGGGATATATATTCTACCCACACACATTTGGAACGCTCCTGGGGTATCCTAACACATATTATTCCCTCATTTAGTGGATATTTTCACAAAAAAGTGAAATTTTCAAAAATCCAGAAAATTGGCTGAAAACGACTAAATATCAAAAACTCATTGGGCGAATCGCTCTGGAACTGAAATCGGAACGCTCACTGACATTTTCCCTATCTGAAAGTTTGATAAACGCCAGAAAAATGACTAAGTCCAAAAAAAAAATTTTTCAACTTTTTTCAATTTTTACCCCCGTGGGATATATATTCTACCCACACACATTTGGAACTCTCCTGGGGTACCCTCACACATATTATTCCCTCATTTAGTGGATATTTTCACAAAAAAGTGAAATTTTCAAAAATCCAGAAAATTGGCTGAAAACGACTAAATATGAAGGACTCATTGGGCGATTCGCTCTGGAACTGAAATCGGAACGCTCACTGACATTTCCCCTATCTGAAAGTCTGATAAACGCCGGAAAAATGACTAAGTCCAAAAAAAAAATTTTTTCAACTTTTTGCAATTTTACCCCGTGGGATATATATTCTACCCACACACAATTGGAACGCTCCTGGTGTACCCTAACACATATTATTCCCTCATTTAGTGGATATTTTCACAAAAAAGTGAAATTTTCAAAAATCCAGAAAATTGCCTGAAACGACTAAATATCAAAAACTCATTGGGTGAATCGCTCTGGAACTGAAATCGGAACGCTCACTGACATTTTCCCTATCTGAAAGTCTGATAAACGCCAGAAAAATGACTAAGTCCAAAAAAAAAATTTTTCAACTTTTTTCAATTTTTACCCCCTTGGGATATATATTCTACCCACACACATTTGGAACTCTCCTGGGGTACCCTCACACATATTATTCCCTCATTTAGTGGATATTTTCACAAAAAAGTGAAATTTTCAAAAATCCAGAAAATTGGCTGAAAACGACTAAACATCAAGGACTCAATGGGCGAATCGCTCTGGAACTGAAATCGGAACGCTCACTGACATTTCCCCTATCTGAAAGTCTGATAAACGCCGGAAAAATTACTAAGTCCAAAAAAAAAAATTTTTCAACTTTTTGCAATTTTACCCCGTGGGATATATATTCTACCCACACACATTTGGAACGCTCCTGGGGTACCCTAACACATATTATTCCCTCATTTAGTGGATATTTTCACAAAAAAGTGAAATTTTCAAAAATCCAGAAAATTGCCTGAAACGACTAAATATCAAAAACTCATTGGGCGAATCGCTCTGGAACTGAAATCGGAACGCTCACTGACATTTTCCCTATCTGAAAGTCTGATAAACGCCAGAAAAATGACTAAGTCCAAAAAAAAAATTTTTCAACTTTTTTCAATTTTTACCCCCTTGGGATATATATTCTACCCACACACATTTGGAACTCTCCTGGGGTACCCTCACACATATTATTCCCTCATTTAGTGGATATTTTCACAAAAAAGTGAAATTTTCAAAAATCCAGAAAATTGGCTGAAAACGACTAAACATCAAGGACTCATTGGGCGAATCGCTCTGGAACTGAAATCGGAACGCTCACTGACATTTCCCCTATCTGAAAGTCTGATAAACGCCGGAAAAATTACTAAGTCCAAAAAAAATTTTTTTAAACTTTTTGCAATTTTACCCCTTAGGATATATATTCTACCCACACACATTTGGAACTCTCCTGGGGTACCCTCACACATATTATTCCCTCATTTAGTGGATATTTTCACAAAAAAGTGAAATTTTCAAAAATCTCGAAAATTGGCTGAAAATGACTAAATATCAAGGACTCATTGGACAAATCGCTGTGGAACTGAAATCAGAACGCTCACTGACATTTCCCCTATCTGAAAGTCTGATAAACGCCAGAAAAATGACTAAGTCCAAAAAAAATTTTTTTCAACTTTTTTCAATTTTTACCCCCGTGGGATATATATTCCACCCACACACATTTGGAACTCTCCTGGGGTACCCTCACACATATTATTCCCTCATTTAGTGGATATTTTCACAAAAAAGTGAAATTTTCAAAAATCCAGAAAATTGGCTGAAAACGACTAAATATCAAGGACTCATTGGGCGAATCGCTCTGGAACTGAAATCGGAATGCTCACTGACATTTCCCCTATCTGAAAGTCTGATAAACGCCGGAAAAATGACTAAGTCCAAAAAAAAAATTTTTCAACTTTTTTCAATTTTTACCCCCGTGGGATATATATTCTACCCACACACATTTGGAACTCTCCTGGGGTACCCTCACACATATTATTCCCTCATTTAGTGGATATTTTCACAAAAAAGTGAAATTTTCAAAAATCCAGAAAATTGGCTGAAAACGACTAAATATGAAGGACTCATTGGGCGATTCGCTCTGGAACTGAAATCGGAACGCTCACTGACATTTCCCCTATCTGAAAGTCTGATAAACGCCGGAAAAATGACTAAGTCCAAAAAAAAAAATTTTTCAACTTTTTGCAATTTTACCCCGTGGGATATATATTCTACCCACACACATTTGGAACGCTCCTGGGGTACCCTAACACATATTATTCCCTCATTTAGTGGATATTTTCACAAAAAAGTGAAATTTTCAAAAATCCAGAAAATTGCCTGAAACGACTAAATATCAAAAACTCATTGGGCGAATCGCTCTGGAACTGAAATCGGAACGCTCACTGACATTTTCCCTATCTGAAAGTCTGATAAACGCCAGAAAAATGACTAAGTCCAAAAAAAAAATTTTTCAACTTTTTTCAATTTTTACCCCCTTGGGATATATATTCTACCCACACACATTTGGAACTCTCCTGGGGTACCCTCACACATATTATTCCCTCATTTAGTGGATATTTTCACAAAAAAGTGAAATTTTCAAAAATCCAGAAAATTGGCTGAAAACGACTAAACATCAAGGACTCATTGGGCGAATCGCTCTGGAACTGAAATCGGAACGCTCACTGACATTTCCCCTATCTGAAAGTCTGATAAACGCCGGAAAAATTACTAAGTCCAAAAAAAAATTTTTTAAACTTTTTGCAATTTTACCCCTTAGGATATATATTCTACCCACACACATTTGGAACTCTCCTGGGGTACAGTCACACATATTATTCCCTCATTTAGTGGATATTTTCACAAAAAAGTGAAATTTTAAAAAATCTCGAAAATTGGCTGAAAATGACTAAATATCAAGGACTCATTGGGCAAATCGCTGTGGAACTGAAATCAGAACGCTCACTGACATTTCCCCCATCTGAAAGTCTGATAAACGCCAGAAAAATGACTAAGTCCAAAAAAAATTTTTTTCAACTTTTTTCAATTTTTACCCCCGTGGGATATATATTCCACCCACACACATTTGGAACTCTCCTGGGGTACCCTCACACATATTATTCCCTCATTTAGTGGATATTTTCACAAAAAAGTGAAATTTTCAAAAATCCAGAAAATTGGCTGAAAACGACTAAATATCAAGGACTCATTGGGCGAATCGCTCTGGAACTGAAATCGGAACGCTCACTGACATTTCCCCTATCTGAAAGTCTGATAAACGCCGGAAAAATGACTAAGTCCAGAAAAAAAATTTTTTCAACTTTTTGCAATTTTACCCCGTGGGATATATATTCTACCCACACACATTTGGAACGCTCCTGGGGTATCCTCACACATATTATTCCCTCATTTAGTGGATATTTTCACAAAAAAGTGAAATTTTCAAAAATCCAGAAAATTGGCTGAAAACGACTAAATATCAAAAACTCATTGGGCGAATCGCTCTGGAACTGAAATCGGAACGCTCACTGACATTTTCCCTATCTGAAAGTCTGATAAACGCCAGAAAAATGACTAAGTCCAAAAAAAAGATTTTTCAACTTTTTTCAATTTTTACCCCCGTGGGATATATATTCTACCCACACACATTTGGAACTCTCCTGGGGTACCCTCACACATATTATTCCCTCATTTAGTGGATATTTTCACAAAGTGAAATTTTCAAAAATCCAGAAAATTGGCTGAAAATGACTAAATATGAAGGACTCATTGGGCGATTCGCTCTGGAACTGAAATCGGAACGCTCACTGACATTTCCCCTATCTGAAAGTCTGATAAACGCCGGAAAAATGACTAAGTCCAAAAAAAAAAATTTTTCAACTTTTTCCAATTTTACCCCCGTGGGATATATATTCTACCCACACACATTTGGAACTCTCCTGGGGTACCCTCACACATATTATTCCCTCATTTAGTGGATATTTTCACAAAAAAGTGAAATTTTCAAAAATCCAGAAAATTGGCTGAAAACGACTAAATATCAAGGACTCATTGGGCGAATCGCTCTGGAACTCTAATCGGAACGCTCACTGACATTTCCCCTATCTGAAAGTCTGATAAACGCCGGAAAAATGACTAAGTCCAAAAAAAAATTTTTTTCAACTTTTTGCAATTTTACCCCGTGGGATATATATTCTACCCACACACATTTGGAACGCTCCTGGGGTATCCTAACACATATTATTCCCTCATTTAGTGGATATTTTCACAAAAAAGTGAAATTTTCAAAAATCCAGAAAATTGGCTGAAAACGACTAAATATCAAAAACTTATTGGGCGAATCGCTCTGGAACTGAAATCGGAACGCTCACTGACATTTTCCCTATCTGAAAGTCTGATAAACGCCAGAAAAATGACTAAGTCCAAAAAAAAAAATTTTTCAACTTTTTGCAATTTTACCCCCGTGGGATATATATTCTACCCACACACATTTGGAACTCTCCTGGGGTACCCTCACACATATTATTCCCTCATTTAGTGGATATTTTCACAAAAAAGTGAAATTTTCAAAAATCCAGAAAATTGGCTGAAAACGACTAAACATCAAGGACTCATTGGGCGAATCGCTCTGGAATTGAAATCGGAACGCTCACTGACATTTCCCCTATCTGAAAGTCTGATAAACGCCGGAAAAATTACTAAGTACAAAAAAAAAATTTTTCAACTTTTTGCAATTTTACCCCGTGGGATATATATTCTACCCACACACATTTGGAACGCTCCTGGGGTACCCTAACACATATTATTCCCTCATTTAGTGGATATTTTCACAAAAAAGTGAAATTTTCAAAAATCCAGAAAATTGCCTGAAACGACTAAATATCAAAAACTCATTGGGCGAATCGCTCTGGAACTGAAATCGGAACGCTCACTGACATTTTCCCTATCTGAAAGTCTGATAAACGCCAGAAAAATGACTAAGTCCAAAAAAAAAATTTTTCAACTTTTTTCAATTTTTACCCCCTTGGGATATATATTCTACCCACACACATTTGGAACTCTCCTGGGGTACCCTCATACATATTATTCCCTCATTTAGTGGATATTTTCACAAAAAAGTGAAATTTTCAAAAATCCAGAAAATTGGCTGAAAACGACTAAACATCAAGAACTCATTGGGCGAATCGCTCTGGAACTGAAATCGGAACGCTCACTGACATTTCCCCTATCTGAAAGTCTGATAAACGCCGGAAAAATTACTAAGTCCAAAAAAAAATTTTTAAAACTTTTTGCAATTTTACCCCTTAGGATATATATTCTACCCACACACATTTGGAACTCTCCTGGGGTACCCTCACACATATTATTCCCTCATTTAGTGGATATTTTCACAAAAAAGTGAAATTTTCAAAAATCGCGAAAATTGGCTGAAAACGACTAAACATCAAGGACTCATTGGGCAAATCGCTGTGGAACTGAAATCAGAACGCTCACTGACATTTCCCCTATCTGAAAGTCTGATAAACGCCGGAAAAATTACTAAGTCCAAAAAAAATTTTTTAAACTTTTTGCAATTTTACCCCTTAGGATATATATTCTACCCACACACATTTGGAACTCTCCTGGGGTACCCTCACACATATTATTCCCTCATTTAGTGGATATTTTCACAAAAAAGTGAAATTTTCAAAAATCTCGAAAATTGGCTGAAAATGACTAAATATCAAGGACTCATTGGGCAAATCGCTGTGGAACTGAAATCAGAACGCTCACTGACATTTCCCCTATCTGAAAGTCTGATAAACGCCAGAAAAATGACTAAGTCCAAAAAAAATTTTTTTCAACTTTTTTCAATTTTTACCCCCGTGGGATATATATTCCACCCACACACATTTGGAACTCTCCTGGGGTACCCTCACATATATTATTCCCTCATTTAGTGGATATTTTCACAAAAAAGTGAAATTTTCAAAAATCCAGAAAATTGGTTGAAAACGACTAAATATCAAGGACTCATTGGGCGAATCGCTCTGGAACTGAAATCGGAACGCTCACTGACATTTTCCCTATCTGAAAGTCTGATAAACGCCAGAAAAATGACTAAGTCCAAAAAAAAAATTTTTCAACTTTTTTCAATTTTTACCCCCGTGGGATATATATTCTACCCACACACATTTGGAACTCTCCTGGGGTACCCTCACACATATTATTCCCTCATTTAGTGGATATTTTCACAAAAAAGTGAAATTTTCAAAAATCCAGAAAATTGGCTGAAAACGACTAAATATGCAGGACTCATTGGGCGATTCACTCTGGAACTGAAATCGGAACGCTCACTGACATTTCCCCTATCTGAAAGTCTGATAAACGCCGGAAAAATGACTAAGTCCAAAAAAAAAAATTTTTCAACTTTTTGCAATTTTACCCCCGTGGGATATATATTCTACCCACACACATTTGGAACTCTCCTGGGGTACCCTCACACATATTATTCCCTCATTTAGTGGATATTTTCACAAAAAAGTGAAATTTTCAAAAATCCAGAAAATTGGCTGAAAACGACTAAACATCAAGGACTCATTGGGCGAATCGCTCTGGTATTGAAATCGGAACGCTCACTGACATTTCCCCTATCTGAAAGTCTGATAAACGCCGGAAAAATGACTAAGTCCAAAAAAAAAAAATTTTCAACTTTTTGCAATTTTACCCCCGTGGGATATATATTCTACCCACACACATTTGGAACTCTCCTGGGGTACCCTCACACATATTATTCCCTCATTTAGTGGATATTTTCACAAAAAAGTGAAATTTTCAAAAATCCAGAAAATTGGCTGAAAACGACTAAACATCAAGGACTCATTGGGCGAATCGCTCTGGAATTGAAATCGGAACGCTCACTGACATTTCCCCTATCTGAAAGTCTGATAAACGCCGGAAAAATGACTAAGTCCAAAAAAAAATAATTTTCAACTTTTTGCAATTTTACCCCCGTGGGATATATATTCTACCCACACACATTTGGAACTCTCCTGGGGTACCCTCACACATATTATTCCCTCATTTAGTGGATATTTTCACAAAAAAGTGAAATTTTCAAAAATCCAGAAAATTGGCTGAAAACGACTAAACATCAAGGACTCATTGGGCGAATCGCTCTGGAATTGAAATCGGAACGCTCACTGACATTTCCCCTATCTGAAAGTCTGATAAACGCCGGAAAAATTACTAAGTACAAAAAAAAAAATTTTTCAACTTTTTGCAATTTTACCCCGTAGGATATATATTCTACCCACACACATTTGGAACTCTCCTGGGGTACCCTCACACATATTATTCCCTCATTTAGTGGATATTTTCACAAAAAAGTGAAATTTTCAAAAATCTCAAAAATTGGCTGAAAATGACTTAATATCAAGGACTCATTGGGCAAATCGCTGTGGAACTGAAATCGGAACGCTCACTGACATTTCCCCTATCTGAAAGTCTGATAAACGCCAGAAAAATGACTAAGTCCAAAAAAAAAAATTTTTCAACTTTTTGCAATTTTACCCCGTGGGATATATATTCTACCCACACACATTTGGAACGCTCCTGGGGTACCCTAACACATATTATTCCCTCATTTAGTGGATATTTTCACAAAAAAGTGAAATTTTCAAAAATCCAGAAAATTGGCTGAAAACGACTAAACATCAAGGACTCATTGGGCAAATCGCTGTGGAACTGAAATCAGAACGCTCACTGACATTTCCCCTATCTGAAAGTCTGATAAACGCCAGAAAAATGACTAAGTCCAAAAAAAAATTTTTTCAACTTTTTTCAATTTTTACCCCCGTGGGATATATATTCTACCCACACACATTTGGAACGCTCCTGGGGTATCCTAACACATATTATTCCCTCATTTAGTGGATATTTTCACAAAAAAGTGAAATTTTCAAAAATCCAGAAAATTGGCTGAAAACGGCTAAATATCAAAAACTCATTGGGCGAATCGCTCTGGAACTGAAATCGGAACGCTCACTGACATTTTCCCTATCTGAAAGTCTGATAAACGCCAGAAAAATGACTAAGTCCAAAAAAAAAATTTTTCAACTTTTTTCAATTTTTACCCCCGTGGGATAAATATTCTACCCACACACATTTGGAACTCTCCTGGGGTACCCTCACACATATTATTCCCTCATTTAGTGGATATTTTCACAAAAAAGTGAAATTTTCAAAAATCCAGAAAATTGGCTGAAAACGACTAAACATCAAGGACTCATTGGGCGAATCGCTCTGGAATTGAAATCGGAATGCTCACTGACATTTCCCCTATCTGAAAGTCTGATAAACGCCGGAAAAATTACTAAGTACAAAAAAAAAAATTTTTCAACTTTTTGCAATTTTACCCCGTAGGATATATATTCTACCCACACACATTTGGAACTCTCCTGGGGTACCCTCACACATATTATTCCCTCATTTAGTGGATATTTTCACAAAAAAGTGAAATTTTCAAAAATCTCGAAAATTGGCTGAAAATGACTTAATATCAAGGACTCATTGGGCAAATCGCTGTGGAACTGAAATCGGAACGCTCACTGACATTTCCCCTATCTGAAAGTCTGATAAACGCCAGAAAAATGACTAAGTCCAAAAAAAATTTTTTTCAACTTTTTTCAATTTTTACCCCCGTGGGATATATATTCCACCCACACACATTTGGAACTCTCCTGGGGTACCCTCACACATATTATTCCCTCATTTAGTGGATATTTTCACAAAAAAGTGAAATTTTCAAAAATCCAGAAAATTGGCTGAAAACGACTAAATATGAAGGACTCATTGGGCGATTCGCTCTGGAACTGAAATCGGAACGCTCACTGACATTTCCCCTATCTGAAAGTCTGATAAACGCCGGAAAAATGACTAAGTCCAAAAAAAAAAATTTTTCAACTTTTTGCAATTTTACCCCGTGGGATATATATTCTACCCACACACATTTGGAACGCTCCTGGGGTACCCTAACACATATTATTCCCTCATTTAGTGGATATTTTCACAAAAAAGTGAAATTTTCAAAAATCCAGAAAATTGCCTGAAACGACTAAATATCAAAAACTCATTGGGCAAATCGCTGTGGAACTGAAATCAGAACGCTCACTGACATTTTCCCTATCTGAAAGTCTGATAAACACCAGAAAAATGACTAAGTCCAAAAAAAAAATTTTTCAACTTTTTGCAATTTTTACCCCCGTGGGATAAATATTCTACCCACACACATTTGGAACTCTCCTGGGGTACCCTCACACATATTATTCCCTCATTTAGTGGATATTTTCACAAAAAAGTGAAATTTTCAAAAATCCAGAAAATTGGCTGAAAACGACTAAACATCAAGGACTCATTGGGCGAATCGCTCTGGAATTGAAATCGGAACGCTCACTGACATTTCCCCTATCTGAAAGTCTGAAAAACGCCGGAAAAATTACTAAGTACAAAAAAAAAAATTTTTCAACTTTTTGCAATTTTACCCCGTAGGATATATATTCTACCCACACACATTTGGAACTCTCCTGGGGTACCCTCACACATATTATTCCCTCATTTAGTGGATATTTTCACAAAAAAGTGAAATTTTCAAAAATCTCGAAAATTGGCTGAAAATGACTTAATATCAAGGACTCATTGGGCAAATCGCTGTGGAACTGAAATCGGAACGCTCACTGACATTTCCCCTATCTGAAAGTCTGATAAACGCCAGAAAAATGACTAAGTCCAAAAAAAAAAATTTTTCAACTTTTTGCAATTTTACCCCGTGGGATATATATTCTACCCACACACATTTGGAACGCTCCTGGGGTACCCTAACACATATTATTCCCTCATTTAGTGGATATTTTCACAAAAAAGTGAAATTTTCAAAAATCCAGAAAATTGGCTGAAAACGACTAAACATCAAGGACTCATTGGGCAAATCGCTGTGGAACTGAAATCAGAACGCTCACTGACATTTCCCCTATCTGAAAGTCTGATAAACGCCAGAAAAATGACTAAGTCCAAAAAAAAATTTTTTCAACTTTTTTCAATTTTTACCCCCGTGGGATATATATTCCACCCACACACATTTGGAACTCTCCTGGGGTACCCTCACACATATTATTCCCTCATTTAGTGGATATTTTCACAAAAAAGTGAAATTTTCAAAAATCCAGAAAATTGGCTGAAAACGACTAAATATGAAGGACTCATTGGGCGATTCGCTCTGGAACTGAAATCGGAACGCTCACTGACATTTCCCCTATCTGAAAGTCTGATAAACGCCGGAAAAATGACTAAGTCCAAAAAAAAAAATTTTTCAACTTTTTGCAATTTTACCCCGTGGGATATATATTCTACCCACACACATTTGGAACGCTCCTGGGGTACCCTAACACATATTATTCCCTCATTTAGTGGATATTTTCACAAAAAAGTGAAATTTTCAAAAATCCAGAAAATTGCCTGAAACGACTAAATATCAAAAACTCATTGGGCAAATCGCTGTGGAACTGAAATCAGAACGCTCACTGACATTTTCCCTATCTGAAAGTCTGATAAACACCAGAAAAATGACTAAGTCCAAAAAAAAAATGTTTCAACTTTTTTCAATTTTTACCCCCTTGGGATATATATTCTACCCACACACATTTGGAACTCTCCTGGGGTACCCTCATACATATTATTCCCTCATTTAGTGGATATTTTCACAAAAAAGTGAAATTTTCAAAAATCCAGAAAATTGGCTGAAAACGACTAAACATCAAGGACTCATTGGGCGAATCGCTCTGGAACTGAAATCGGAACGCTCACTGACATTTCCCCTATCTGAAAGTCTGATAAACGCCGGAAAAATTACTAAGTCCAAAAAAAATTTTTTAAAACTTTTTGCAATTTTACCCCTTAGGATATATATTCTACCCACACACATTTGGAACTCTCCTGGGGTACCCTCACACATATTATTCCCTCATTTAGTGGATATTTTCACAAAAAAGTGAAATTTTCAAAAATCGCGAAAATTGGCTGAAAACGACT
Source organism: Phyllobates terribilis (assembly GCF_046119375.1). Classification (NCBI taxonomy): domain Eukaryota; kingdom Metazoa; phylum Chordata; class Amphibia; order Anura; family Dendrobatidae; genus Phyllobates; species Phyllobates terribilis. The sequence continues at coordinate 8,590,465 of NW_027362781.1, read as the reverse complement.
AAATATCAAGGACTCATTGGGCAAATCGCTGTGGAACTGAAATCAGAACGCTCACTGACATTTCCCCTATCTGAAAGTCTGATAAACGCCAGAAAAATGACTAAGTCCAAAAAAAATTTTTTTCAACTTTTTTCAATTTTTACCCCCGTGGGATATATATTCCACCCACACACATTTGGAACTCTCCTGGGGTACCCTCACACATATTATTCCCTCATTTAGTGGATATTTTCACAAAAAAGTGAAATTTTCAAAAATCCAGAAAATTGGCTGAAAACGACTAAATATCAATGACTCATTGGGCGAATCGCTCTGGAACTGAAATCGGAACGCTCACTGACATTTCCCCTATCTGAAAGTCTGATAAACGCCAGAAAAATGACTAAGTCCAAAAAAAAATTTTTTAAACCTTTTGCAATTTTACCCCTTAGGATATATATTCTACCCACACACATTTGGAACTCTCCTGGGGTACCCTCACACATATTATTCCCTCATTTAGTGGATATTTTCACAAAAAAGTGAAATTTTCAAAAATCTCGAAAATTGGCTGAAAATGACTAAATATCAAGGACTCATTGGGCAAATCGCTGTGGAACTGAAATCAGAACGCTCACTGACATTTCCCCTATCTGGAAGTCTGATAAACGACAGAAAAATGACTAAGTCCAAAAAAAATTTTTTTAAACTTTTTTCAATTTTTACCCCCGTGGGATATATATTCCACCCACACACATTTGGAACTCTCCTGGGGTACCCTCACACATATTATTCCCTCATTTAGTGGATATTTTCACAAAAAAGTGAAATTTTCAAAAATCCATAAAATTGGCTGAAAACGACTAAACATCAAGGACTCATTGGGCGAATCGCTCTGGAACTGAAATCGGAACGCTCACTGACATTTCCCCTATCTGAAAGTCTGATAAACGCCGGAAAAATTACTAAGTACAAAAAAAAAAATTTTTCAACTTTTTGCAATTTTACGCCGTTGGATATATATTCTACCCACACACATTTGGAACTCTCCTGGGGTACCCTCACACATATTATTCCCTCATTTAGTGGATATTTTCACAAAAAAGTGAAATTTTCAAAAATCTCGAAAATTGGCTGAAAATGACTTAATATCAAGGACTCATTGGGCAAATCGCTGTGGAACTGAAATAGGAACGCTCACTGACATTTCCCCTATCTGAAAGTCTGATAAACGCCAGAAAAATTGCTAAGTCCGAAAAAAAAAAAATTTCAACTTTTTGCAATTTTACCCCGTGGGATATATATTCTACCCACACACATTTGGAACTCTCCTGGGGTACCCTCACACATATTATTCCCTCATTTAGTGGATATTTTCACAAAAAAGTGAAATTTTCAAAAATCCATAAAATTGGCTGAAAACGACTAAACATCAAGGACTCATTGGGCGAATCGCTCTGGAACTGAAATCGGAACGCTCACTGACATTTCCCCTATCTGAAAGTCTGATAAACGCCGGAAAAATGACTAAGTCCAGAAAAAAAATTTTTTCAACTTTTTGCAATTTTACCCCGTGGGATATATATTCTACCCACACACATTTGGAACGCTCCTGGGGTACCCTAACACATATTATTCCCTCATTTAGTGGATATTTTCACAAAAAAGTGAAATTTTCAAAATCCATAAAATTGGCTGAAAACGACTAAACATCAAGGACTCATTGGGCGAATCGCTCTGGAATTGAAATTGGAACGCTCACTGACATTTCCCCTATCTGAAAGTCTGATAAACGCCGGAAAAATGACTAAGTCCAAAAAAAAAAAAATTTTCAACTTTTTTCAATTTTACCCCCGTGGGATATATATTCTACCCACACACATTTGGAACTCTCCTGGGGTACCCTCACACATATTATTCCCTCATTTAGTGGATATTTTCACAAAAAAGTGAAATTTTCAAAAATCTCGAAAATTGGCTGAAAATGACTTAATATCAAGGACTCATTGGGCAAATCGCTGTGGAACTGAAATAGGAACGCTCACTGACATTTCCCCTATCTGAAAGTCTGATAAACGCCAGAAAAATTGCTAAGTCCGAAAAAAAAAAAATTTCAACTTTTTGCAATTTTACCCCGTGGGATATATATTCTACCCACACACATTTGGAACTCTCCTGGGGTACCCTCACACATATTATTCCCTCATTTAGTGGATATTTTCACAAAAAAGTGAAATTTTCAAAAATCCATAAAATTGGCTGAAAACGACTAAACATCAAGGACTCATTGGGCGAATCGCTCTGGAACTGAAATCGGAACGCTCACTGACATTTCCCCTATCTGAAAGTCTGATAAACGCCGGAAAAATTACTAAGTACAAAAAAAAAAATTTTTCAACTTTTTGCAATTTTACGACGTTGGATATATATTCTACCCACACACATTTGGAACTCTCCTGGGGTACCCTCACACATATTATTCCCTCATTTAGTGAATATTTTCACAAAAAAGTGAAATTTTCAAAAATCTCGAAAATTGGCTGAAAATTACTTAATATCAAGGACTCATTGGGCAAATCGCTGTGGAACTGAAATCGGAACGCTCACTGACATTTCCCCTATCTGAAAGTCTGATAAACGCCAGAAAAATGACTAAGTCCAAAAAAAAAATTTTTCAACTTTTGCAATTTTACCCCGTGGGATATATATTCTACCCACACACATTTGGAACGCTCCTGGGGTACCCTAACACATATTATTCCCTCATTTAGTGGATATTTTCACAAAAAAGTGAAATTTTCAAAATCCATAAAATTGGCTGAAAACGACTAAACATCAAGGACTCATTGGGCGAATCGCTCTGGAATTGAAATTGGAACGCTCACTGACATTTCCCCTATCTGAAAGTCTGATAAACGCCGGAAAAATGACTAAGTCCAAAAAAAAAAAAATTTTCAACTTTTTTCAATTTTACCCCCGTGGGATATATATTCTACCCACACACATTTGGAACTCTCCTGGGGTACCCTCACACATATTATTCCCTCATTTAGTGGATATTTTCACAAAAAAGTGAAATTTTCAAAAATCTCGAAAATTGGCTGAAAATGACTTAATATCAAGGACTCATTGGGCAAATCGCTGTGGAACTGAAATAAGAACGCTCACTGACATTTCCCCTATCTGAAAGTCTGATAAACGCCAGAAAAATTGCTAAGTCCGAAAAAAAAAAAATTTCAACTTTTTGCAATTTTACCCCGTGGGATATATATTCTACCCACACACATTTGGAACTCTCCTGGGGTACCCTCACACATATTATTCCCTCATTTAGTGGATATTTTCACAAAAAAGTGAAATTTTCAAAAATCCATAAAATTGGCTGAAAACGACTAAACATCAAGGACTCATTGGGCGAATCGCTCTGGAACTGAAATCGGAACGCTCACTAACATTTCCCCTATCTGAAAGTCTGATAAACGCCGGAAAAATTACTAAGTACAAAAAAAAAATTTTTTCAACTTTTTGCAATTTTACGCCGTTGGATATATATTCTACCCACACACATTTGGAACTCTCCTGGGGTACCCTCACACATATTATTCCCTCATTTAGTGAATATTTTCACAAAAAAGTGAAATTTTCAAAAATCTCGAAAATTGGCTGAAAATGACTTAATATCAAGGACTCATTGGGCAAATCGCTGTGGAACTGAAATCGGAACGCTCACTGACATTTCCCCTATCTGAAAGTCTGATAAACGCCAGAAAAATGACTAAGTCCAAAAAAAAAATTTTTCAACTTTTGCAATTTTACCCCGTGGGATATATATTCTACCCACACACATTTGGAACGCTCCTGGGGTACCCTAACACATATTATTCCCTCATTTAGTGGATATTTTCACAAAAAAGTGAAATTTTCAAAATCCATAAAATTGGCTGAAAACGACTAAACATCAAGGACTCATTGGGCGAATCGCTCTGGAATTGAAATTGGAACGCTCACTGACATTTCCCCTATCTGAAAGTCTGATAAACGCCGGAAAAATGACTAAGTCCAAAAAAAAAAAAATTTTCAACTTTTTTCAATTTTACCCCCGTGGGATATATATTCTACCCACAAACATTTGGAACTCTCCTAGGGTACCCTCACACATATTATTCCCTCATTTAGTGGATATTTTCACAAAAAAGTGAAATTTTCAAAAATCCAGAAAATTGGCTGAAAACGACTAAATATCAAGGACTCATTGGGCGATTCGCTCTTGAACTGAAATCGGAACGCTCAATGACATTTCCCCTATCTGAAAGTCTGATAAACGCCGGAAAAATGACTAAGTCCAAAAAAAAAAATTTTTCAACTTTTTGCAATTTTACCCCGTGGGATATATATTCTACCCACACACATTTGGAACACTCCTGGGGTACCCTAACACATATTATTCCCTCATTTAGTGGATATTTTCACAAAAAAGTGAAATTTTCAAAAATCCAGAAAATTGGCTGAAAACGACTAAACATCAAAGACTCATTGGGCGAATCGCTCTGGAATTGAAATCAGAATGCTCACTGACATTTCCCCTATCTGAAAGTCTGATAAACGCCGGAAAAATGACTAAGTCCAAAAAAAAAAATTTTTCAACTTTTTGCAATTTTACCCCGTAGGATATATATTCTACCCACACACATTTGGAACTCTCCTGGGGTACCCTCACACATATTATTCCCTCATTTAGTGGATATTTTCACAAAAAAGTGAAATTTTCAAAAATCTCGAAAATTGGCTGAACATGACTAAATATCAAGGACTCATTGGGCAAATCGCTGTGGAACAGAAATCAGAACGCTCACTGACATTTCCCCTATCTGAAAGTCAGATAAACGCCAGAAAAATGACTAAGTCCAGAAAAAAAAAATTTTCAACTTTTTGCAATTTTACCCCGTGGGATATATATTCTACCCACAAACATTTGGAACTCTCCTGGGGTACCCTCACATATATTATTCCCTCATTTTGTGGATATTTTCACAAAAAAAGTGAAATTTTCAAAAATCCAGAAAATTGGCTGAAAACGACTAAATATCAAAAACTCATTGGGCGAATCGCTCTGGAACTGAAATCGGAACGCTCACTGACATTTCCCCTATCTGAAAGTCTGCTAAAAACGCCAGAAAAATGACTAAGTCCAAAAAAAATTTTTTTCAACTTTTTTCAATTTTTACCCCCGTGGGATATATATTCTACCCACACACATTTGGAACTCTCCTGGGGTACCCTCACACATATTATTCCCTCATTTAGTGGATATTTTCACAAAAAAGTGAAATTTTCAAAAATCCAGAAAATTGGCTGAAAACGACTAAATTTCAAGAACTCATTGGGCGAATCGCTCTGGAACTGAAATCGGAATGCTCACTGACATTTCCCCTATCTGAAAGTCTCATAAACGTCGGAAAAATGACTAAGTCCAAAAAAAAAAATTTTTCAACTTTTTGCAATTTTACCCCGTGGGATAAATATTCTACCCACACACATTTGAAACACTCCTGGGGTACCCTCACACATATTATTCCCTCATTTAGTGGATATTTTCACAAAAAAGTGAAATTTTCAAAAATCCAGAAATTGGCTGAAAACGACTAAATTTCAAGAACTCATTGGGCGAATCGCTCTGGAACTGAAATCGGAACGCTCACTGACATTTCCCCTATCTGAAAGTCTGATAAACGCCGGAAAAATTACTAAGTCCAAAAAAAAAATTTTTAAACTTTTTGCAATTTTACCCCTTAGGATATATATTCTACCCACACACATTTGGAGCTCTCCTGGGGTACCCTCACACATATTATTCCCTCATTTAGTGGATATTTTCACAAAAAAGTGAAATTTTCAAAAATCCAGAAAATTGGCTGAAAACGACTAAACATCAAGAACTCATTGGGCGAATTGCTCTGGATCTGAAATCGGAATGCTAACTGACATTTCCCCTATCTGAAAGTCTGATGAACGCCGGAAAAATTGCTAAGTCCAAAAAAAAAAATTTTTAAACTTTTTGCAATTTTACCCCGTGGGATATATATTCTACCCACACACATTTGGAACTCTCCTGGGGTACCCTCACACATATTATTCCCTCATTTAGTGGATATTTTCACAAAAAAGTGAAATTTTCAAAAATCCAGAAAATTGGCTGAAAACGACTAAATATCAAGGACTCATTGGGCGATTCGCTCTGGAACTGAAATCGGAATTCTCACTGACATTTCCCCTATCTGAAAGTCTGATAAACGCCGGAAAAATGACTAAGTCCAAAAAAAAAATGTTTCAACTTTTTGCAATTTTACCCCCGTGGGATATATATTCTACCCACACACATTTGGAACTCTCCTGGGGTACCCTCACACATATTATTCCCTCATTTAGTGGATATTTTCACAAAAAAGTGAAATTTTCAAAAATCCAGAAAATTGGCTGAAAACGACTAAATTTCAAGAACTCATTGGGCGAATCGCTCTGGAACTGAAATCGGAATGCTCACTGACATTTCCCCTATCTGAAAGTCTGATAAACGTCGGAAAAATGACTAAGTCCAAAAAAAAAAATTTTTCAACTTTTTGCAATTTTACCCCGTGGGATATATATTCTACCCACACACATTTGAAACACTCCTGGGGTACCCTAACACATATTATTCCCTCATTTAGTGGATATTTTCACAAAAAAGTGAAATTTTCAAAAATCCAGAAAATTGGCTGAAAACGACTAAACATCAAGGACTCATTGGGCGAATCGCTCTGGAACTGAAATCGGAACGCTCACTGACATTTCCCCTATCTGAAAGTCTGATAAACGCCAGAAAAATGACTAAGTCCAAAAAAAAAAAAATTTTCAACTTTTTTCAATTTTACCCCCGTGGGATATATATTCTACCCACAAACATTTGGAACTCTCCTGGGGTACCCTCACACATATTATTCCCTCATTTAGTGGATAAAGTCCAAAAAAAAAAATTTTTCAACTTTTTGCAATTTTACCCCCGTGGGATATATATTCTACCCACACACATTTGGAACTCTCCTGGGGTACCCTCACACATATTATTCCCTCATTTAGTGGATATTTTCACAAAAAAGTGAAATTTTCAAAAATCCAGAAAATTGGCTGAAAACGACTAAATATCAAGGACTCATTGGGCGAATCGCTCTGGAACTGAAATCGGAACGCTCACTGACATTTCCCCTATCTGAAAGTCTGATAAACGCCGGAAAAATGACTAAGTCCAGAAAAAAAATTTTTTCAACTTTTTGCAATTTTACCCCGTGGGATATATATTCTACCCACACACATTTAGAACGCTCCTGGGGTACCCTAACACATATTATTCCCTCATTTAGTGGATATTTTCACAAAAAAGTGAAATTTTCAAAAATCCAGAAAATTGCCTGAAACGACTAAATATCAAAAACTCATTGGGCGAATCGCTCTGGAACTGAAATCGGAACGCTCACTGACATTTTCCCTATCTGAAAGTCTGATAAACGCCAGAAAAATGACTAAGTCCAAAATAAAAATTTTTCAACTTTTTTCAATTTTTACCCCCTTGGGATATATATTCTACCCACACACATTTGGAACTCTCCTGGGGTACCCTCACACATATTATTCCCTCATTTAGTGGATATTTTCACAAAAAAGTGAAATTTTCAAAAATCGCGAAAATTGGCTGAAAACGACTAAACATCAAGGACTCATTGGGCAAATCGCTGTGGAACTGAAATCAGAACGCTCACTGACATTTCCCCTATCTGAAAGTCTGATAAACGCCAGAAAAATGACTAAGTCCAAAAAAAATTTTTTTCAACTTTTTTCAATTTTTACCCCCGTGGGATATATATTCCACCCACACACATTTGGAACTCTCCTGGGGTACCCTCACACATATTATTCCCTCATTTAGTGGATATTTTCACAAAAAAGTGAAATTTTCAAAAATCCAGAAAATTGGCTGAAAACGACTAAATATCAAGGACTCATTGGGCGAATCGCTCTGGAACTGAAATCGGAACGCTCACTGACATTTCCCCTATCTGAAAGTCTGATAAACGCCGGAAAAATGACTAAGTCCAGAAAAAATTTTTTTTCAACTTTTTGCAATTTTACCCCGTGGGATATATATTCTACCCACACACATTTGGAACGCTCCTGGGGTATCCTAACACATATTATTCCCTCATTTAGTGGATATTTTCACAAAAAAGTGAAATTTTCAAAAATCCAGAAAATTGGCTGAAAACGACTAAATATCAAAAACTCATTGGGCGAATCGCTCTGGAACTGAAATCGGAACGCTCACTGACATTTTCCCTATCTGAAAGTCTGATAAACGCCGGAAAAATTACTAAGTACAAAAAAAAAATTTTTTCAACTTTTTGCAATTTTACCCCGTAGGATATATATTCTACCCACACACATTTGGAACTCTCCTGGGGTACCCTCACACATATTATTCCCTCATTTAGTGGATATTTTCACAAAAAAGTGAAATTTTCAAAAATCTCGAAAATTGGCTGAAAATGACTTAATATCAAGGACTCATTGGGCAAATCGCTGTGGAACTGAAATCGGAACGCTCACTGACATTTCCCCTATCTGAAAGTCTGATAAACGCCAGAAAAATGACTAAGTCCAAAAAAAAAATTTTTTCAACTTTTTGCAATTTTACCCCGTGGGATATATATTCTACCCACACACATTTGGAACGCTCCTGGGGTACCCTAACACATATTATTCCCTCATTTAGTGGATATTTTCACAAAAAAGTGAAATTTTCAAAAATCCAGAAAATTGCCTGAAAACGACTAAACATCAAGGACTCATTGGGCAAATCGCTGTGGAACTGAAATCAGAACGCTCACTGACATTTCCCCTATCTGAAAGTCTGATAAACGCCAGAAAAATGACTAAGTCCAAAAAAAAAATTTTTCAACTTTTTTCAATTTTTACCCCCGTGGGATATATATTCTACCCACACACATTTGGAACTCTCCTGGGGTACCCTCACACATATTATTCCCTCATTTAGTGGATATTTTCACAAAAAAGTGAAATTTTCAAAAATCCAGAAAATTGGCTGAAAACGACTAAATATGAAGGACTCATTGGGCGATTCGCTCTGGAACTGAAATCGGAACGCTCACTGACATTTCCCCTATCTGAAAGTCTGATAAACGCCGGAAAAATGACTAAGTCCAAAAAAAAAAATTTTTCAACTTTTTGCAATTTTACCCCCGTGGGATATATATTCTACCCACACACATTTGGAACTCTCCTGGGGTACCCTCACACATATTATTCCCTCATTTAGTGGATATTTTCACAAAAAAGTGAAATTTTCAAAAATCCAGAAAATTGGCTGAAAACGACTAAATATCAAGGACTCATTGGGCGAATCGCTCTGGAACTGAAATCGGAACGCTCACTGACATTTCCCCTATCTGAAAGTCTGATAAACGCCGGAAAAATTGCTAAGTCCGAAAAAAAAAATTTTTCAACTTTTTGCAATTTTACCCCGTGGGATATATATTCTACCCACACACATTTGGAACTCTCCTGGGGTACCCTCACACATATTATTCCCTCATTTAGTGGATATTTTCACAAAAAAGTGAAATTTTCAAAAATCTCGAAAATTGGCTGAAAATGACTTAATATCAAGGACTCATTGGGCAAATCGCTGTGGAACTGAAATCGGAACGCTCACTGACATTTCCCCTATCTGAAAGTCTGATAAACGCCGGAAATATTACTAAGTCCAAAAAAAATTTTTTTAAACTTTTTGCAATTTTACCCCTTAGGATATATATTCTACCCACACACATTTGGAACTCTCCTGGGGTACCCTCACACATATTATTCCCTCATTTAGTGGATATTTTCACAAAAAAGTGACATTTTCAAAAATCTCGAAAATTGGCTGAAAATGACAAAATATCAAGGACTCATTGGGCAAATCGCTGTGGAACTGAAATCAGAACGCTCAGTGACATTTCCCCTATCTGAAAGTCTGATAAACGCCAGAAAAATGACTAAGTCCAAAAAAAATTTTTTTCAACTTTTTTCAATTTTTACCCCCGTGGGATATATATTCCACCCACACACATTTGGAACTCTCCTGGGGTACCCTCACACATATTATTCCCTCATTTAGTGGATATTTTCACAAAAAAGTGAAATTTTCAAAAATCCAGAAAATTGGCTGAAAACGACTAAATATCAAGGACTCATTGGGCGAATCGCTCTGGAACTGAAATAGGAACGCTCACTGACATTTCCCCTATCTGAAAGTCTGATAAACGCCGGAAAAATGACTAAGTCCAAAAAAAAATTTTTTAAACCTTTTGCAATTTTACCCCTTAGGATATATATTCTACCCACACACATTTGGAACTCTCCTGGGGTACCCTCACACATATTATTCCCTCATTTAGTGGATATTTTCACAAAAAAAGTGAAATTTTCAAAAATCTCGAAAATTGGCTGAAAATGACTAAATATCAAGGACTCATTGGGCAAATCGCTGTGGAACTGAAATCAGAACGCTCACTGACATTTCCCCTATCTGGAAGTCTGATAAACGCCAGAAAAATGACTAAGTCCAAAAAAAATTTTTTTCAACTTTTTGCAATTTTACGCCGTTGGATATATATTCTACCCACACACATTTGGAACTCTCCTGGGGTACCCTCACACATATTATTCCCTCATTTAGTGGATATTTTCACAAAAAAGTGAAATTTTCAAAAATCCAGAAAATTGGCTGAAAACGACTAAACATCAAGGACTCATTGGGCGAATCGCTCTGGAACTGAAATCGGAACGCTCACTGACATTTCCCCTATCTGAAAGTCTGATAAATGCCGGAAAAATTGCTAAGTCCGAAAAAAAAAAATTTTCAACTTTTTGCAATTTTACCCCGTGGGATATATATTCTACCCACACACATTTGGAACTCTCCTGGGGTACCCTCACACATATTATTCCCTCATTTAGTGGATATTTTCACAAAAAAGTGAAATTTTCAAAAACCCAGAAAATTGGCTGAAAACGACTAAATATCAAAAATTCATTGGGCGAATCGCTCTGGAACTGAAATCGGAACGCTCACTGACATTTCCCCTATCTGAAAGTCTGATAAACGCCGGAAAAATGACTAAGTCCAGAAAAAAATTTTTTTCAACTTTTTGCAATTTTACCCCGTGGGATATATATTCTACCCACACACATTTCTAACGCTCCTGGGGTACCCTAACACATATTATTCCCTCATTTAGTGGATATTTTCACAAAAAAGTGAAATTTTCAAAATCCATAAAATTGGCTGAAAACGACTAAACATCAAGGACTCATTGGGCGAATCGCTCTGGAATTGAAATTGGAACGCTCACTGACATTTCCCCTATCTGAAAGTCTGATAAACGCCGGAAAAATGACTAAGTCCAAAAAAAAAAAAATTTTCAACTTTTTTCAATTTTACCCCCGTGGGATATATATTCTACCCACAAACATTTGGAACTCTCCTAGGGTACCCTCACACATATTATTCCCTCATTTAGTGGATATTTTCACAAAAAAGTGAAATTTTCAAAAATCCAGAAAATTGGCTGAAAACGACTAAATATCAAGGACTCATTGGGCGATTCGCTCTTGAACTGAAATCGGAACGCTCAATGACATTTCCCCTATCTGAAAGTCTGATAAACGCCGGAAAAATGACTAAGTCCAAAAAAAAAAATTTTTCAACTTTTTGCAATTTTACCCCGTGGGATATATATTCTACCCACACACATTTGGAACGCTCCTGGGGTACCCTAACACATATTATTCCCTCATTTAGTGGATATTTTCACAAAAAAGTGAAATTTTCAAAAATCCAGAAAATTGGCTGAAAACGACTAAACATCAAGGACTCATTGGGCGAATCGCTCTGGAATTGAAATCAGAATGCTCACTGACATTTCCCCTATCTGAAAGTCTGATAAACGCCGGAAAAATGACTAAGTCCAAAAAAAATTTTTTTCAACTTTTTTCAATTTTTACCCCCGTGGGATATATATTCTACCCACACACATTTGGAACTCTCCTGGGGTACCCTCACACATATTATTCCCTCATTTAGTGGATATTTTCACAAAAAAGTGAAATTTTCAAAAATCCAGAAAATTGGCTGAAAACGACTAAACTTCAAGAACTCATTGGGCGAATCGCTCTGGAACTGAAATCGGAATGCTCACTGACATTTCCCCTATCTGAAAGTCTCATAAGCGTCGGAAAAATGACTAAGTCCAAAAAAAAAATTTTTCAACTTTTTGCAATTTTACCCCGTGGGATATATATTCTACCCACACACATTTGAAACACTCCTGGGGTACCCTCACACATATTATTCCCTCATTTAGTGGATATTTTCACAAAAAAGTGAAATTTTCAAAAATCCAGAAATTGGCTGAAAACGACTAAATTTCAAGAACTCATTGGGCGAATCGCTCTGGAACTGAAATCGGAACGCTCACTGACATTTCCCCTATCTGAAAGTCTGATAAACGCCGGAAAAATTACTAAGTCCAAAAAAAAAAATTTTAAACTTTTTGCAATTTTACCCCTTAGGATATATATTCTACCCACACACATTTGGAACTCTCCTGGGGTACCCTCACACATATTATTCCCTCATTTAGTGGATATTTTCACAAAAAAGTGAAATTTTCAAAAATCCATAAAATTGGCTGAAAACGACTAAACATCAAGGACTCATTGGGCGAATCGCTCTGGAACTGAAATCGGAACGCTCACTGACATTTCCCCTATCTGAAAGTCTGATAAACGCCGGAAAAATTGCTAAGTCCGAAAAAAAAAATTTTTCAACTTTTTGCAATTTTACCCCGTGGGATATATATTCTACCCACACACATTTGGAACTCTCCTGGGGTACCCTCACACATATTATTCCCTCATTTAGTGGATATTTTCACAAAAAAGTGAAATTTTCAAAAATCTCGAAAATTGGCTGAAAATGACTTAATATCAAAGACTCATTGGGCAAATCGCTGTGGAACTGAAATCGGAACGCTCACTGACATTTCCCCTATCTGAAAGTCTGATAAACGCCGGAAATATTACTAAGTCCAAAAAAAAATTTTTTAAACTTTTTGCAATTTTACCCCTTAGGATATATATTCTACCCACACACATTTGGAACTCTCCTGGGGTACCCTCACACATATTATTCCCTCATTTAGTGGATATTTTCACAAAAAAGTGACATTTTCAAAAATCTCGAAAATTGGCTGAAAATGACTAAATATCAAGGACTCATTGGGCAAATCGCTGTGGAACTGAAATCAGAACGCTCAGTGACATTTCCCCTATCTGAAAGTCTGATAAACGCCAGAAAAATGACTAAGTCCAAAAAAAATTTTTTTCAACTTTTTTCAATTTTTACCCCCGTGGGATATATATTCCACCCACACACATTTGGAACTCTCCTGGGGTACCCTCACACATATTATTCCCTCATTTAGTGGATATTTTCACAAAAAAGTGAAATTTTCAAAAATCCAGAAAATTGGCTGAAAACGACTAAATATCAAGGACTCATTGGGCGAATCGCTCTGGAACTGAAATAGGAACGCTCACTGACATTTCCCCTATCTGAAAGTCTGATAAACGCCGGAAAAATGACTAAGTCCAAAAAAAAATTTTTTAAACCTTTTGCAATTTTACCCCTTAGGATATATATTCTACCCACACACATTTGGAACTCTCCTGGGGTACCCTCACACATATTATTCCCTCATTTAGTGGATATTTTCACAAAAAAAGTGAAATTTTCAAAAATCTCGAAAATTGGCTGAAAATGACTAAATATCAAGGACTCATTGGGCAAATCGCTGTGGAACTGAAATCAGAACGCTCACTGACATTTCCCCTATCTGGAAGTCTGATAAACGCCAGAAAAATGACTAAGTCCAAAAAAAATTTTTTTCAACTTTTTGCAATTTTACGCCGTTGGATATATATTCTACCCACACACATTTGGAACTCTCCTGGGGTACCCTCACACATATTATTCCCTCATTTAGTGGATATTTTCACAAAAAAGTGAAATTTTCAAAAATCTCGAAAATTGGCTGAAAATGACTTAATATCAAGGACTCATTGGGCAAATCGCTGTGGAACTGAAATCGGAACGCTCACTGACATTTCCCCTATCTGAAAGTCTGATAAACGCCAGAAAAATGACTAAGTCTAAAAAAAAAATTTTTTCAACTTTTGCAATTTTACCCCGTGGGATATATATTCTACCCACACACATTTGGAACGCTCCTGGGGTACCCTAACACATATTATTCCCTCATTTAGTGGATATTTTCACAAAAAAGTGAAATTTTCAAAAATCCAGAAAATTGGCTGAAAACGACTAAACATCAAGGACTCATTGGGCGAATCGCTCTGGAACTGAAATCGGAACGCTCACTGACATTTCCCCTATCTGAAAGTCTGATAAATGCCGGAAAAATTGCTAAGTCCGAAAAAAAAAAATTTTCAACTTTTTGCAATTTTACCCCGTGGGATATATATTCTACCCACACACATTTGGAACTCTCCTGGGGTACCCTCACACATATTATTCCCTCATTTAGTGGATATTTTCACAAAAAAGTGAAATTTTCAAAAACCCAGAAAATTGGCTGAAAACGACTAAATATCAAAAATTCATTGGGCGAATCGCTCTGGAACTGAAATCGGAACGCTCACTGACATTTCCCCTGTCTGAAAGTCTGATAAACGCCGGAAAAATGACTAAGTCCAGAAAAAATTTTTTTTCAACTTTTTGCAATTTTACCCCGTGGGATATATATTCTACCCACACACATTTGGAACGCTCCTGGGGTACCCTAACACATATTATTCCCTCATTTAGTGGATATTTTCACAAAAAAGTGAAATTTTCAAAATCCATAAAATTGGCTGAAAACGACTAAACATCAAGGACTCATTGGGCGAATCGCTCTGGAATTGAAATCAGAATGCTCACTGACATTTCCCCTATCTGAAAGTCTGATAAACGCCGGAAAAATGACTAAGTCCAAAAAAAATTTTTTTCAACTTTTTTCAATTTTTACCCCCGTGGGATATATATTCTACCCACACACATTTGGAACTCTCCTGGGGTACCCTCACACATATTATTCCCTCATTTAGTGGATATTTTCACAAAAAAGTGAAATTTTCAAAAATCCAGAAAATTGGCTGAAAACGACTAAACTTCAAGAACTCATTGGGCGAATCGCTCTGGAACTGAAATCGGAATGCTCACTGACATTTCCCCTATCTGAAAGTCTCATAAGCGTCGGAAAAATGACTAAGTCCAAAAAAAAAATTTTTCAACTTTTTGCAATTTTACCCCGTGGGATATATATTCTACCCACACACATTTGAAACACTCCTGGGGTACCCTCACACATATTATTCCCTCATTTAGTGGATATTTTCACAAAAAAGTGAAATTTTCAAAAATCCAGAAATTGGCTGAAAACGACTAAATTTCAAGAACTCATTGGGCGAATCGCTCTGGAACTGAAATCGGAACGCTCACTGACATTTCCCCTATCTGAAAGTCTGATAAACGCCGGAAAAATTACTAAGTCCAAAAAAAAAAATTTTAAACTTTTTGCAATTTTACCCCTTAGGATATATATTCTACCCACACACATTTGGAACTCTCCTGGGGTACCCTCACACATATTATTCCCTCACTTAGTGGATATTTTCACAAAAAAGTGAAATTTTCAAAAATCCATAAAATTGGCTGAAAACGACTAAACATCAAGGACTCATTGGGCGAATCGCTCTGGAACTGAAATCGGAACGCTCACTGACATTTCCCCTATCTGAAAGTCTGATAAACGCCGGAAAAATTGCTAAGTCCGAAAAAAAAAATTTTTCAACTTTTTGCAATTTTACCCCGTGGGATATATATTCTACCCACACACATTTGGAACTCTCCTGGGGTACCCTCACACATATTATTCCCTCATTTAGTGGATATTTTCACAAAAAAGTGAAATTTTCAAAAATCTCGAAAATTGGCTGAAAATGACTTAATATCAAAGACTCATTGGGCAAATCGCTGTGGAACTGAAATCGGAACGCTCACTGACATTTCCCCTATCTGAAAGTCTGATAAACGCCGGAAATATTACTAAGTCCAAAAAAAAATTTTTTAAACTTTTTGCAATTTTACCCCTTAGGATATATATTCTACCCACACACATTTGGAACTCTCCTGGGGTACCCTCACACATATTATTCCCTCATTTAGTGGATATTTTCACAAAAAAGTGACATTTTCAAAAATCTCGAAAATTGGCTGAAAATGACTAAATATCAAGGACTCATTGGGCAAATCGCTGTGGAACTGAAATCAGAACGCTCAGTGACATTTCCCCTATCTGAAAGTCTGATAAACGCCAGAAAAATGACTAAGTCCAAAAAAAATTTTTTTCAACTTTTTTCAATTTTTACCCCCGTGGGATATATATTCCACCCACACACATTTGGAACTCTCCTGGGGTACCCTCACACATATTATTCCCTCATTTAGTGGATATTTTCACAAAAAAGTGAAATTTTCAAAAATCCAGAAAATTGGCTGAAAACGACTAAATATCAAGGACTCATTGGGCGAATCGCTCTGGAACTGAAATAGGAACGCTCACTGACATTTCCCCTATCTGAAAGTCTGATAAACGCCGGAAAAATGACTAAGTCCAAAAAAAAATTTTTTAAACCTTTTGCAATTTTACCCCTTAGGATATATATTCTACCCACACACATTTGGAACTCTCCTGGGGTACCCTCACACATATTATTCCCTCATTTAGTGGATATTTTCACAAAAAAAGTGAAATTTTCAAAAATCTCGAAAATTGGCTGAAAATGACTAAATATCAAGGACTCATTGGGCAAATCGCTGTGGAACTGAAATCAGAACGCTCACTGACATTTCCCCTATCTGGAAGTCTGATAAACGCCAGAAAAATGACTAAGTCCAAAAAAAATTTTTTTCAACTTTTTGCAATTTTACGCCGTTGGATATATATTCTACCCACACACATTTGGAACTCTCCTGGGGTACCCTCACACATATTATTCCCTCATTTAGTGGATATTTTCACAAAAAAGTGAAATTTTCAAAAATCTCGAAAATTGGCTGAAAATGACTTAATATCAAGGACTCATTGGGCAAATCGCTGTGGAACTGAAATCGGAACGCTCACTGACATTTCCCCTATCTGAAAGTCTGATAAACGCCAGAAAAATGACTAAGTCTAAAAAAAAAATTTTTTCAACTTTTGCAATTTTACCCCGTGGGATATATATTCTACCCACACACATTTGGAACGCTCCTGGGGTACCCTAACACATATTATTCCCTCATTTAGTGGATATTTTCACAAAAAAGTGAAATTTTCAAAAATCCAGAAAATTGGCTGAAAACGACTAAACATCAAGGACTCATTGGGCGAATCGCTCTGGAACTGAAATCGGAACGCTCACTGACATTTCCCCTATCTGAAAGTCTGATAAATGCCGGAAAAATTGCTAAGTCCGAAAAAAAAAAATTTTCAACTTTTTGCAATTTTACCCCGTGGGATATATATTCTACCCACACACATTTGGAACTCTCCTGGGGTACCCTCACACATATTATTCCCTCATTTAGTGGATATTTTCACAAAAAAGTGAAATTTTCAAAAACCCAGAAAATTGGCTGAAAACGACTAAATATCAAAAATTCATTGGGCGAATCGCTCTGGAACTGAAATCGGAACGCTCACTGACATTTCCCCTGTCTGAAAGTCTGATAAACGCCGGAAAAATGACTAAGTCCAGAAAAAATTTTTTTTCAACTTTTTGCAATTTTACCCCGTGGGATATATATTCTACCCACACACATTTGGAACGCTCCTGGGGTACCCTAACACATATTATTCCCTCATTTAGTGGATATTTTCACAAAAAAGTGAAATTTTCAAAATCCATAAAATTGGCTGAAAACGACTAAACATCAAGGACTCATTGGGCGAATCGCTCTGGAATTGAAATTGGAACGCTCACTGACATTTCCCCTATCTGAAAGTCTGATAAACGCCGGAAAAATGACTAAGTCCAAAAAAAAAAAAATTTTCAACTTTTTTCAATTTTACCCCCGTGGGATATATATTCTACCCACAAACATTTGGAACTCTCCTAGGGTACCCTCACACATATTATTCCCTCATTTAGTGGATATTTTCACAAAAAAGTGAAATTTTCAAAAATCCAGAAAATTGGCTGAAAACGACTAAATATCAAGAACTCATTGGGCGAATCGCTCTGGAACTGAAATCGGAATGCTCACTGACATTTCCCCTATCTGAAAGTCTCATAAGCGTCGGAAAAATGACTAAGTCCAAAAAAAAAATTTTTCAACTTTTTGCAATTTTACCCCGTGGGATATATATTCTACCCACACACATTTGAAACACTCCTGGGGTACCCTCACACATATTATTCCCTCATTTAGTGGATATTTTCACAAAAAAGTGAAATTTTCAAAAATCCAGAAATTGGCTGAAAACGACTAAATTTCAAGAACTCATTGGGCGAATCGCTCTGGAACTGAAATCGGAACGCTCACTGACATTTCCCCTATCTGAAAGTCTGATAAACGCCGGAAAAATTACTAAGTCCAAAAAAAAAAATTTTAAACTTTTTGCAATTTTACCCCTTAGGATATATATTCTACCCACACACATTTGGAACTCTCCTGGGGTACCCTCACACATATTATTCCCTAATTTAGTGGATATTTTCACAAAAAAGTGAAATTTTCAAAAATCCAGAAAATTGGCTGAAAACGACTAAACATCAAGGACTCATTGGGCGAATTGCTCTGGATCTGAAATCGGAATGCTAACTGACATTTCCCCTATCTGAAAGTCTGATAAACGCCGGAAAAATTGCTAAGTCCAAAAAAAAAAATTTTTAAACTTTTTGCAATTTTACCCCGTGGGATATATATTCTACCCACACACATTTGGAACTCTCCTGGGGTACCCTCACACATATTATTCCCTCATTTAGTGGATATTTTCACAAAAAAGTGAAATTTTCAAAAATCCAGAAAATTGGCTGAAAACGACTAAACATCAAGGACTCATTGGGCGAATCGCTCTGGAATTGAAATCGGAACGCTCACTGACATTTCCCCTATCTGAAAGTCTGATAAACGCCAGAAAAATGACTAAGTCCAAAAAAAAAAAAATTTTCAACTTTTTTCAATTTTACCCCGTGGGATGTATATTCTACCCACAAGCATTTGGAACTCTCCTAGGGTACCCTCACACATATTATTCCCTCATTTAGTGGATAAAGTCCAAAAAAAAAAATTTTTCAACTTTTTGCAATTTTAGCCCCGGGGGATATATATTCTACCCACACACATTTGGAACTCTCCTCGGGTACCCTCACACATATTATTCCCTCATTTAGTGGATATTTTCACAAAAAAGTGAAATTTTCAAAAATCCAGAAAGTTGGCTGAAAACGACTAAATATCAAGGACTCATTGGGCGAATCGCTCTGGAACTGAAATCGGAATGCTCACTGACATTTCCCCTATCTGAAAGTCTGATAAACGCCGGAAAAATGACTAAGTCCAAAAAAAAAAAAATTTTCAACTTTTTTCAATTTTACCCCCGTAGGATATATATTCTACCCACAAACATTTGGTACTCTCCTGGGGTACCCTCACACATATTATTTGGATATTTTCACAAAAAAGTGAAATTTTCAAAAATCCAGAAAGTTGGCTGAAAACGACTAAATATCAAGAACTCATTGGGCGAATCGCTCTGGAACTGAAATCGGAACGCTCACTGACATTTCCCCTATCTGAAAGTCTGATAAACGCCGGAAAAATGACTAAGTCCAAAAAAAAAATAATTTTCAACTTTTTTCAATTTTACCCCCGTGGGATATATATTCTACCCACAAACATTTGGAACTCTCCTGGGGTACCCTCACACATATTATTCCCTCCTTTAGTGGATATTTTCACAAAAAAGTGAAATTTTCAAAAATCCAGAAAATTGGCTGAAAACGACTAAATATCAAGGACTCATTGCGCGAATCGCTCTGGAACTGAAATCGGAACACTCACTGACATTTCCCCTATCTGAAAGTCTGATAAACGCCAGAAAAATGACTAAGTCCAAAAAAAAAAAATTTTCAACTTTTTGCAATTTTACCCCCGTGGGATATATATTCTACCCAAACACATTTGGAACTCTCCTGGGGTACCCTCACACATATTATTTGGATATTTTCACAAAAAAGTGAAATTTTCAGAAATCCAGAAAATTGGCTGAAAACGACTAAATATCAAAAACTCATTGGGCGAATCGCTCTGGAACTGAAATCGGAATGCTCACTGACATTTTCCCTATCTGAAAGTCTGATAAACGCCAGAAAAATGACTAAGTCCAAAAAAAAAGTTTTTCAACTTTTTTCAATTTTTACCCCCGTGGGATATATATTCTACCCACACACATTTGGAACTCTCCTGGGGTACCCTCACACATATTATTCCCTCATTTAGTGGATATTTTCACAAAAAAGTGAAATTTTCAAAAATCCAGAAAATTGGCTGAAAACGACTAAATATCAAGGACTCATTGGGCTAATCGCTCTGGAACTGAAGTCGGAATGCTCACTGACATTTCCCCTATCTGAAAGTCTGATAAACGTCGGAAAAATGACTAAGTCCAGAAAAAAAAAATTTTCAACTTTTTGCAATTTTTCCCCGTGGGATATATATTCTACCCACACACATTTGGAACGCTCCTGGGTTACCCTAACACATATTATTCCCTCATTTAGTGGATATTTTCACAAAAAAGTGAAATTTTCAAAAATCCAGAAAATTGGCTGAAAACGATTAAATATCAAGGACTCATTGGGCGATTCGCTCTTGAACTGAAATCGGAACGCTCAATGACATTTCCCCTATCTGAAAGTCTGATAAACGCCGGAAAAATGACTAAGTCCAAAAAAAAAATTTTTTCAACTTTTTGCAATTTTACCCCGTAGGATATATATTCTACCCACACACATTGGGAACTCTCCTGGGGTACCCTCACACATATTATTCCCTCATTTAGTTGATATTTTCACAAAAAAGTGATATTTTCAAAAATCCAGAAAATTGGCTGAAAACGATTAAATATCAAGGACTCATTGGGCGAATCGCTCTGGAACTGAAATCGGAACGCTCACTGACATTTCCCCTATCTGAAAGTCTGATAAACGCCGGAAAAATGACTAAGTCCAGAAAAAAAATTTTTTCAACTTTTTGCAATTTTACCCCGTGGGATATATATTCTACCCACACACACTTGGAACGCTCCTGGGGTACCCTAACACATATTATTCCCTCATTTAGTGGATATTTTCACAAAAAAGTGAAATTTTCAAAAATCCAGAAAATTGGCTGAAAACGACTAAACATCAAGGACTCATTGGGCGAATCGCTCTGGAATTGAAATCAGAACGCTCACTGACATTTCCCCTATCTGAAAGTCTGATAAACGCCGGAAAAATGACTAAGTCCAAAAAAAAAAATTTTTCAACTTTTTGCAATTTTACCCCCGTGGGATATATATTCTACCCACACACATTTGAAACTCTCCTGGGGTACCCTCACACATATTATTCCCTCATTTAGTGGATATTTTCACAAAAAAGTGAAATTTTCAAAAATCCAGAAAATTGGCTGAAAACGACTAAACATCAAGGACTCATTGGGCGAATCGCTCTGGAACTGAAATCGGAACGCTCACTGACATTTCCCCTATCTGAAAGTCTGATAAACGCCGGAAAAATTACTAAGTCCAAAAAAAAAATTTTTTCAACTTTTTGCAATTTTACCCCGTAGGATATATATTCTACCCACACACATTTGGAACTCTCCTGGGGTACCCTCACATATATTATTCCCTCATTTTGTGGATATTTTCACAAAAAAAGTGAAATTTTCAAAAATCCAGAAAATTGGCTGAAAACGACTAAATATCAAAACCTCACTGGGCGAATCGCTCTGGAACTGAAATCGGAACGCTCACTGACATTTCCCCTATCTGAAAGTCTGATAAACGCCAGAAAAATGACTAAGTCCAAAAAAATTTTTTTTCAACTTTTTTCAATTTTTACCCCCGTGGGATATATATTCTACCCACACACATTTGGAACTCTCCTGGGGTACCCTCACACATATTATTCCCTCATTTAGTGGATATTTTCACAAAAAAGTGAAATTTTCAAAAATCCAGAAAATTGGCTGAAAACGACTAAATTTCAAGGACTCATTCGGCGAATCGCTCTGGAACTGAAATCGGAATGCTCACTGACATTTCCCCTATCTGAAAGTCTGATAAACGCCGGAAAAATGACTAAGTCCAAAAAAAAAAAAATTTTCAACTTTTTTCAATTTTACCCCCGTGGGATATATATTCTACCCACAAACATTTGGAACTCTCCTGGGGTACCCTCACACATATTATTTGGATATTTTCACAAAAAAGTGAAATTTTCAGAAATCCAGAAAATTGGCTGAAAACAACTAAATATCAAAAACTCATTGGGCGAATCGCTCTGGAACTGAAATCGGAATGCTCACTGACATTTTACCTATCTGAAAGTCTGATAAACGCCAGAAAAATGACTAAGTCCAAAAAAAAATATTTTTCAACTTTTTGCAATTTTACCCCGTGGGATATATATTCTACCCACACACATTTGGAACGCTCCTGGGGTACACTAACACATATTATTCCCTCATTTAGTGGATATTTTCACAAAAAAGTGAAATTTTCAAAAATCCAGAAAATTGGCTGAAAACGACTAAACATCAAGGACTCATTGGGTGAATCGCTCTGGAACTGAAATCGGAATGCTCACTGACATTTCCCCTATCTGAAAGTCTGATAAACGCCGGAAAAATGACTAATTCCAAAAAAATAATAATTTTCAACTTTTTTCAATTTTACCCCCGAGGGATATATATTCTACCCACAAACATTTGGAACTCTCCTGGGGTACCCTAACACATATTATTCCCTCATTTAGTGGATATTTTCACAAAAAAGTGAAATTTTCAAAAATCCAGAAAATTGGCTGAAAACGACTAAATATCAAGGACTCATTGGGCGAATCGCTCTGGAACTGAAATCGGAATGCTCACTGACATTTCCCCTATCTGAAAGTCTGATAAACGTCGGAAAAATGACTAAGTCCAAAAAAAAAATTTTTTCAACTTTTTGCAATTTTACCCCGTGGGATATATATTCTACCCACACACATTTGGAACGCTCCTGGGGTACCCTAACACATATTGATCCCTCATTTAGTGGATATTTTCACAAAAAAGTGAAATTTTCAAAAATCCATAAAATTGGCTGAAAACGACTTAACATCAAGGACTCATTGGGCGAATCGCTCTGGAACTGAAATCGGAACGCTCACTGAAATTTCCCCTATCTGAAAGTCTGATAAACGCCGGAAAAATTGCTAAGTCCAAAAAAAAAAAAATTTCAACTTTTTGCAATTTTACCCCGTGGGATATATATTCTACCCACACACATCTGGAACGCTCCTGGGGTACCCTAACACATATTATTCCCTCATTTAGTGGATATTTTCACAAAAAAGTGAAATTTTCAAAAATCCAGAAAATTGGCTGAAAACGACTAAACATCAAGGACTCATTGGGCAAATCGCTCTGGAACTGAAATCGGAACGCTCACTGACATTTCCCCTATCTGAAAGTCTGCTAAACGCCGGAAAAATGACTAAGTCCAAAAAAAAAAAAATTTTTTAACTCTTTTCAATTTTACCCCCGTGGGATATATATTCTACCCACAAACATTTGGAACTCTCCTGGGGTACCCTCACACATATTATTCCCTCCTTTAGTGGATATTTTCACAAAAAAGTGAAATTTTCAAAAATCCAGAAAATTGGCTGAAAACGACTAAATATCAAGCACTCATTGGGCAAATCGCTCTGGAACTGAAATCGGAACACTCACTGACATTTCCCCTATCTGAAAGTCTGATAAACGCCGGAAAAATGACTAAGTCCAAAAAAAAAAATTTTTCAACTTTTTGCAATTTTACCCCCGTGGGATATATATTCTACCCAAACACATTTGGAACTCTCCTGGGGTACCCTCACACATATTATTTGGATATTTTCACAAAAAAGTGAAATTTTCAGAAATCCAGAAAATTGGCTGAAAACAACTAAATATCAAAAACTCATTGGGCGAATCGCTCTGGAACTGAAATCGGAATGCTCACTGACATTTTACCTATCTGAAAGTCTGATAAACGCCAGAAAAATGACTAAGTCCAAAAAAAAATATTTTTCAACTTTTTGCAATTTTACCCCGTGGGATATATATTCTACCCACACACATTTGGAACGCTCCTGGGGTACACTAACACATATTATTCCCTCATTTAGTGGATATTTTCACAAAAAAGTGAAATTTTCAAAAATCCAGAAAATTGGCTGAAAACGACTAAACATCAAGGACTCATTGGGCGAATCGCTCTGGAACTGAAATCGGAATGCTCACTGACATTTCCCCTATCTGAAAGTCTGATAAACGCCGGAAAAATGACTAATTCCAAAAAAAAAAAAATTTTCAACTTTTTTCAATTTTACCCCCGTGGGATATATATTCTACCCACAAACATTTGGAACTCTCCTGGGGTTCCCTCACACATATTATTCCCTCATTTAGTGGATATTTTCACAAAAAAGTGAAATTTTCAAAAATCCAGAAAATTGGCTGAAAATGACTAAATATCAAGGACTCATTGGGCGAATCACTCTGGAACTGAAATCGGAACGCTCACTGACATTTCCCCTATCTGAAAGTCTGACAAAAGCCGGAAAAATGACTAAGTCCAAAAAAAAAATTTTTTAAACTTTTTGCAATTTTACCCCCGTGGGATATATATTCTACCCACACACATTTGGAACTCTCCTGGGGTACCCTCACACAAATTATTCCCTCATTTAGTGGATATTTTCACAAAAAAGTGAAATTTTCAAAAATCCAGAAAATTGGCTGAAAACGACTAAACATCAAGGACTCATTGGGCAAATCGCTCTGGAACAGAAATCGGAACGCTCACTGACATTTCCCCTATCTGAAAGTCTGATAAACGCCGGAAAAATTACTAAGTCCAAAAAAAAAAATTTTTCAACTTTTTGCAATTTTACCCCGTAGGACATATATTCTACCCACACACATTTGGAACTCTCCTGGGGTATCCTCACACATATTATTCCCTCATTTAGTGGATATTTTCACAAAAAAGTGAAATTTTCAAAAATCCAGAAAATTGGCTGAAAACAACTAAATATCAAAAACTCATTGGGCGAATCGCTCTGGAACTGAAATCGGAACGCTCACTGACATTTTCCCTATCTGAAAGTCTGATAAACGCCAGAAAAATGACTAAGTCCAAAAAAAAATTTTTTCAACTTTTTTAATTTTTTACCCCCGTGGGATATACATTCTACCCACACACATTTGGAACTCTCCTGGGGTACCCTCACACATATTATTCCCTCATTTAGTGGATATTTTCACAAAAAAGTGAAATTTTCAAAAATCTCGAAAATTGGCTGAAAATGACTAAATATCAAGGACTCATTCGGCAAATCGCTCTGGAACTAAAATCGGAACGCTCACTGACATTTCCCCTATCTGAAAGTTTGATAAACGCCGGAAAAATGACTAAGTCCAAAAAAAAAATTTTTTCAACTTTTTGCAATTTTACCCCCGTGGGATATATATTCTACCCAAACACATTTGGAACTCTCCTGGGGTACCCTCACACATATTATTCCCTCATTTAGTGGATATTTTCACAAAAAAGTGAAATTTTCAAAAATCCATAAAATTGGCTGAAAACGACTAAACATCAAGGACTCATTGGGCGAATCGCTCTGAAACTGAAATCGGAACGCTCACTGACATTTCCCCTATCTGAAAGTCTGATAAACGCCGGAAAAATTACTAAGTCCAAAAAAAAAAATTTTTCAACTTTTTGCAATTTTACCCCGTAGGATATATATTCTACCCACACACATTTGGAACGCTCCTGGGTACCCTCACACATATTATTCCCTCATTTAGTGGATATTTTCACAAAAAAGTGAAATTTTCAAAAATCCAGAAAATTGGCTGAAAACGACTAAATATCAAGGACTCATTGGGCGAATCGCTCTGGAACTGAAATCGGAATGCTCACTGACATTTCCCCTATCTGAAAGTCTGATAAACGTCGGAAAAATGACTAAGTCCAAAAAAAAAATTTTTCAACTTTTTGCAATTTTACCCCGTTGGATATATATTCTACCCACACACATTTGGAACTCTCCTGGGGTACCCTCACACATATTATTCCCTCATTTAGTGGATATTTTCACAAAAAAGTAAAATTTTCAAAAATCCAGAAAATTGGCTGAAAAGTCTAAATATCAAGGACTCATTGGGCGAATCGCTCTGGAACTGAAATCGGAATGCTCACTGACATTTCCCCTATCTGAAAGTCTGATAAACGTCGGAAAAATGACTAAGTCCAAAAAAAAAAAAATTTTCAACTTTTTTCAATTTTACCCCCGTGGGATATATATTGTACCCACAAACATTTGGAACTCTCCTGGGGTACCCTAACACATATTATTCCCTCATTTAGTGGATATTTTCACAAAAAAGTGAAATTTTCAAAAATCCAGAAAATTGGCTGAAAACGACTAAACATCAAGGACTCATTGGGTGAATCGCTCTGGAACTGAAATCGGAAGGCTCACTGACATTTTCCCTATCTGAAAGTCTGATAAACGCCAGAAAAATGACTAACTCCAAAAAAAAAAAAATTTTCAACTTTTTTCAATTTTACCCCCGTGGGATATATATTCTACCCACAAACATTTGGAACTCTCCTGGGGTTCCCTCACACATATTATTCCCTCATTTAGTGGATATTTTCACAAAAAAGTGAAATTTTCAAAAATCCAGAAAATTGGCTGAAAATGACTAAATATCAAGGACTCATTGGGCGAATCACTCTGGAACTGAAATCGGAACGCTCACTGACATTTCCCCTATCTGAAAGTCTGACAAAAGCCGGAAAAATGACTAAGTCCAAAAAAAAAATTTTTTAAACTTTTTGCAATTTTACCCCCGTGGGATATATATTCTACCCACACACATTTGGAACTCTCCTGGGGTACCCTCACACAAATTATTCCCTCATTTAGTGGATATTTTCACAAAAAAGTGAAATTTTCAAAAATCCAGAAAATTGGCTGAAAACGACTAAACATCAAGGACTCATTGGGCAAATCGCTCTGGAACAGAAATCGGAACGCTCACTGACATTTCCCCTATCTGAAAGTCTGATAAACGCCGGAAAAATTACTAAGTCCAAAAAAAAAAATTTTTCAACTTTTTGCAATTTTACCCCGTAGGACATATATTCTACCCACACACATTTGGAACTCTCCTGGGGTATCCTCACACATATTATTCCCTCATTTAGTGGATATTTTCACAAAAAAGTGAAATTTTCAAAAATCCAGAAAATTGGCTGAAAACAACTAAATATCAAAAACTCATTGGGCGAATCGCTCTGGAACTGAAATCGGAACGCTCACTGACATTTTCCCTATCTGAAAGTCTGATAAACGCCAGAAAAATGACTAAGTCCAAAAAAAAATTTTTTCAACTTTTTTCATTTTTTACCCCCGTGGGATATACATTCTACCCACACACATTTGGAACTCTCCTGGGGTACCCTCACACATATTATTCCCTCATTTAGTGGATATTTTCACAAAAAAGTGAAATTTTCAAAAATCTCGAAAATTGGCTGAAAATGACTAAATATCAAGGACTCATTCGGCAAATCGCTCTGGAACTAAAATCGGAACGCTCACTGACATTTCCCCTATCTGAAAGTTTGATAAACGCCGGAAAAATGACTAAGTCCAAAAAAAAAATTTTTTCAACTTTTTGCAATTTTACCCCCGTGGGATATATATTCTACCCAAACACATTTGGAACTCTCCTGGGGTACCCTCACACATATTATTCCCTCATTTAGTGGATATTTTCACAAAAAAGTGAAATTTTCAAAAATCCATAAAATTGGCTGAAAACGACTAAACATCAAGGACTCATTGGGCGAATCGCTCTGAAACTGAAATCGGAACGCTCACTGACATTTCCCCTATCTGAAAGTCTGATAAACGCCGGAAAAATTACTAAGTCCAAAAAAAAAAATTTTTCAACTTTTTGCAATTTTACCCCGTAGGATATATATTCTACCCACACACATTTGGAACGCTCCTGGGTACCCTCACACATATTATTCCCTCATTTAGTGGATATTTTCACAAAAAAGTGAAATTTTCAAAAATCCAGAAAATTGGCTGAAAACGACTAAATATCAAGGACTCATTGGGCGAATCGCTCTGGAACTGAAATCGGAATGCTCACTGACATTTCCCCTATCTGAAAGTCTGATAAACGTCGGAAAAATGACTAAGTCCAAAAAAAAAATTTTTCAACTTTTTGCAATTTTACCCCGTTGGATATATATTCTACCCACACACATTTGGAACTCTCCTGGGGTACCCTCACACATATTATTCCCTCATTTAGTGGATATTTTCACAAAAAAGTAAAATTTTCAAAAATCCAGAAAATTGGCTGAAAAGTCTAAATATCAAGGACTCATTGGGCGAATCGCTCTGGAACTGAAATCGGAATGCTCACTGACATTTCCCCTATCTGAAAGTCTGATAAACGTCGGAAAAATGACTAAGTCCAAAAAAAAAAAAATTTTCAACTTTTTTCAATTTTACCCCCGTGGGATATATATTGTACCCACAAACATTTGGAACTCTCCTGGGGTACCCTAACACATATTATTCCCTCATTTAGTGGATATTTTCACAAAAAAGTGAAATTTTCAAAAATCCAGAAAATTGGCTGAAAACGACTAAACATCAAGGACTCATTGGGTGAATCGCTCTGGAACTGAAATCGGAAGGCTCACTGACATTTTCCCTATCTGAAAGTCTGATAAACGCCAGAAAAATGACTAACTCCAAAAAAAAAAAAATTTTCAACTTTTTTCAATTTTACCCCCGTGGGATATATATTCTACCCACAAACATTTGGAACTCTCCTGGGGTACCCTCACACATATTATTCCCTCATTTAGTGGATATTTTCACAAAAAAGTGAAATTTTCAAAAATCCATAAAATTGGCTGAAAACGACTAAACATCAAGGACTCATTGGGCGAATCGCTCTGAAACTGAAATCGGAACGCTCACTGACATTTCCCCTATCTGAAAGTCTGATAAACGCCGGAAAAATTACTAAGTCCAAAAAAAAAAATTTTTCAACTTTTTGCAATTTTACCCCGTAGGATATATATTCTACCCACACACATTTGGAACTCTCCTGGGGTACCCTCACAGATATTATTCCCTCATTTAGTGGATATTTTCACAAAAAAGTGACATTTTCAAAAATCTCGAAAATTGGCTGAAAATGACTAAATATCAAGGACTCATTGGGCAAATCGCTGTGGAACTGAAATCGGAACGCTCACTGACATTTCCCCTATCTGAAAGTCTGATAAACGCCGGAAAAATAACTAAGTCCAAAAAAAAAAATTTTCAACTTTTTTCAATTTTTACCCCCGTGGGATATATATTCTACCCACACACATTTGGAACTCTCCTGGGGTACCCTCACACATATTATTCCCTCATTTAGTGGATATTTTCACAAAAAAGTGAAATTTTCAAAAATCCAGAAAATTGGCTGAAAACGACTAAATATCAAGGACTCATTGGGCGAATCGCTCTGGAACTGAAATCAGAACGCTCACTGACATTTCCCCTATCTGAAAGTCTGATAAACGCCGGAAAAATGACTAAGTCCAAAAAAAAAAACTTTTCAACTTTTTGCAATTTTACCCCGTGGGATATATATTCTACCCACACACATTTGGAACGCTCCTGGGTACCCTCACACATATTATTCCCTCATTTAGTGGATATTTTCACAAAAAAGTGAAATTTTCAAAAATCCAGAAAATTGGCTGAAAACGACTAAATATCAAGGACTCATTGGGCGAATCGCTCTGGAACTGAAATCGGAATGCTCACTGACATTTCCCGTATCTGAAAGTCTGATAAACGTCGGAAAAATGACTAAGTCCAAAAAAAAAATTTTTCAACTTTTTGCAATTTTACCCCGTAGGATATATATTCTACCCACACACATTTGGAACTCTCCTGGGGTACCCTCACACATATTATTCCCTCATTTAGTGGATATTTTCACAAAAAAGTGAAATTTTCAAAAATCTCGAAAATTGGCTGAAAATGACTAAATATCAAGGACTCATTCAGCAAATCGCTCTGGAACTAAAATCAGAACGCTCACTGACATTTCCCCTATCTGAAAGTCTGATAAACGCCGGAAAAATTGCTAAGTCCGAAAAAAAAATTTTTTGAACTTTTTGCAATTTTACCCCGTGGGATATATATTCTACCCTCACACATTTGGAACTCTCCTGGGGTACCCTCACACATATTATTCCCTCATTTAGTGGATATTTTCACAAAAAAGTGAAATTTTCAAAAATCCAGAAAATTGGCTGAAAACGACTCAATATCAAGGACTCATTTGGCGAATCGCTCTGGAACTGAAATCGGAACGCTCACTGACATTACCCCTATCTGAAAGTCTGATAAACGCCGGAAAAATGACTAAGTCCAAAAAAAAAAATTTTTAAACTTTTTGCAATTTTACCCCCGTGGGATATATATTCTACCCACACACATTTGGAACTCTCCTGGGGTACCCTCACACATATTATTCCCTCATTTAGTGGATATTTTCATAAAAAAGTGAAATTTTCAAAAATCCAGAAAATTGGCTGAAAACGACTAAACATCAAGGACTCATTGGGCGAATCACTCTGGAACTGAAATCGGAACGCTCACTGACATTTCCCCTATCTGAAAGTCTGATAAACGCCGGAAAAATGACTAAGTCCAAAAAAAAAAACTTTTCAACTTTTTGCAATTTTACCCCGTGGGATATATATTCTACCCACACACATTTGGAACGCTCCTGGGTACCCTCACACATATTATTCCCTCATTTAGTGGATATTTTCACAAAAAAGTGAAATTTTCAAAAATCCAGAAAATTGGCTGAAAACGACTAAATATAAAGGACTCATTGGGCGAATCGCTCTGGAACTGAAATCGGAATGCTCACTGACATTTCCCCTATCTGA
Source organism: Phyllobates terribilis (assembly GCF_046119375.1). NCBI lineage: Eukaryota > Metazoa > Chordata > Amphibia > Anura > Dendrobatidae > Phyllobates > Phyllobates terribilis. Next base: position 8,558,969 of record NW_027362781.1, on the reverse strand, counting down.
AAGTCTGATAAACGTCGGAAAAATGACTAAGTCCAAAAAAAAATTTTTTCAACTTTTTGCAATTTTACCCCGTTGGATATATATTCTACCCACACACATTTGGAACTCTCCTGGGGTACCCTCACACATATTATTCCCTCATTTAGTGGATATTTTCACAAAAAAGTGAAATTTTCAAAAATCCAGAAAATTGGCTGAAAAGTCTAAATATCAAGGACTCATTGGGCGAATCGCTCTGGAACTGAAATCGGAATGCTCACTGACATTTCCCCTATCTGGAAGTCTGATAAACGTCGGAAAAATGACTAAGTCCAAAAAAAAAAAAATTTTCAACTTTTTTCAATTTTACCCCCGTGGGATATATATTCTACCCACAAACATTTGGAACTCTCCTGGGGTACCCTAACACTTATTATTCCCTCATTTAGTGGATATTTTCACAAAAAAGTGAAATTTTCAAAAATCCAGAAAATTGGCTGAAAACGACTAAACATCAAGGACTCATTGGGTGAATCGCTCTGGAACTGAAATCGGAAGGCTCACTGACATTTCCCCTATCTGAAAGTCTGATAAACGCCGGAAAAATGACTAAGTCCAAAAAAAAATTTTTTCAACTTTTTTCAAATTTTACCCCCGTGGGATATATATTCTACCAACACACATTTGGAACTCTCCTGGGGTACCCTCACACATATTATTCCCTCATTTAGTGGATATTTTCACAAAAAATTGAAATTTTCAAAAATCCAGAAAATTGGCTGAAAACGACTAAATATCAAGGACTCATTGGGCGAATCGCTCTGGAACTGAAATCGGAACGCTCACTGACATTTCCCCTATCTGAAAGTCTGATAAACGCCGGAAAAATGACTAAGTCCAAAAAAAAAATTTTTCAACTTTTTGCAATTTTACCCCGTGGGATATATATTCTACCCACACACATTTGGAACGCTCCTGGGGTACCCTAACACATATTATTCCCTCATTTAGTGGATATTTTCACAAAAAAGTGAAATTTTCAAAAATCCATAAAATTGGCTGAAAACGACTAAACATCAATGACTCATTGGGCGAATCGCTCTGGAACTGAAATCGGAACGCTAACTGACATTTCCCCTATCTGAAAGTCTGATAAACGCCGGAAAAATTGCTAAGTCCAAAAAAAAAAATTTTTCAACTTTTTGCAATTTTACCCCGTGGGATATATATTCTACCCACACACATTTGGAACTCTCCTGGGGTACCCTCACACATATTATTCCCTCATTTAGTGGATATTTTCACAAAAAAGTGAAATTTTCAAAAATCCAGAAAATTGGCTGAAAATGACTAAATATCAAGGACTCATTGGGCGAATCGCTCTGGAACTGAAATCGGAACGCTCACTGACATTTCCCCTATCTGAAAGTCTGATAAACGTCGGAAAAATGACTAAGTCCAAAAAAAAATTTTTTAAACTTTTTGCAATTTTACCCCCGTGGCATATATATTCTACCCACACACATTTGGAACTCTCCTGGAGTACCCTCACACATATTATTCCCTCATTTAGTGGATATTTTCGCAAAAAAGTGAAATTTTCAAAAATCTCGAAAATTGGCTGAAAATGACTAAATATCAAGGACTCATTGGGCAAATCGCTGTGGAACTGAAATCGGAACGCTCACTGACATTTCCCCTATCTGAAAGTCTGATAAACGCCAGAAAAATGACTAAGTCCAAAAAAAAATTTTTTCAACTTTTTTCAATTTTTACCCCCGTGGGATATATATTCTACCAACACACATTTGGAACTCTCCTGGGGTACCCTCACACATATTATTCCCTCATTTAGTGGATATTTTCACAAAAAATTGAAATTTTCAAAAATCCAGAAAATTGGCTGAAAACGACTAAATATCAAGGACTCATTGGGCGAATCGCTCTGGAACTGAAATCGGAACGCTCACTGACATTTCCCCTATCTGAAAGTCTGATAAACGCCGGAAAAATGACTAAGTCCAAAAAAAAAATTTTTCAACTTTTTGCAATTTTACCCCGTGGGATATATATTCTACCCACACACATTTGGAACGCTCCTGGGGTACCCTAACACATATTATTCCCTCATTTAGTGGATATTTTCACAAAAAAGTGAAATTTTCAAAAATCCATAAAATTGGCTGAAAACGACTAAACATCAATGACTCATTGGGCGAATCGCTCTGGAACTGAAATCGGAACGCTAACTGACATTTCCCCTATCTGAAAGTCTGATAAACGCCAGAAAAATTGCTAAGTCCAAAAAAAAAAATTTTTCAACTTTTTGCAATTTTACCCTGTGGGATATATATTCTACCCACACACATTTGGAACTCTCCTGGGGTACCCTCACACATATTATTCCCTCATTTAGTGGATATTTTCACAAAAAAGTGAAATTTTCAAAAATCCAGAAAATTGGCTGAAAATGACTAAATATCAAGGACTCATTGGGCGAATCGCTCTGGAACTGAAATCGGAACGCTCACTGACATTTCCCCTATCTGAAAGTCTGATAAACGTCGGAAAAATGACTAAGTCCAAAAAAAAAATTTTTCAACTTTTTGCAATTTTACCCCATTGGATATATATTCTACCCACACACATTTCGAACTCTCCTGGGGTACCCTCACACATATTATTCACTCATTTAGTGGATATTTTCACAAAAAAGTGAAATTTTCAAAAATCCAGAAAATTGGCTGAAAACGACTAAATATCAAGGACTCATTGGGCGAATCGCTCTAGAACTGAAATCGGAATGCTCATTGACATTTCCCCTATCGGAAAGTCTGATAAAAGCCGGAAAAATGACTAAGTCCAAAAAAAAAAATTTTTCAACTTTTTGCAATTTTACCCCCGTGGCATATATATTCTACCCACACACATTTGGAACTCTCCTGGGGTACCCTCACACATATTACTCCCTCATTTAGTGGATATTTTCACAAAAAAGTGAAATTTTCAAAAATCCAGAAAATTGGCTGAAAACGACTAAACATCAAGGACTCATTGGGCGAATCGCTCTGGAACTGAAATCGGAACGCTCACTGACATTTCCCCTATCTGAAAGTCTGATAAACGCCGGAAAAATGACTAAGTCCAAAAAAAAATATTTTTCAACTTTTTACAATTTTACCCCGTGGGATATATATTCTACCCACACACATTTGGAACGCTCCTGTGGTAACCTAACACATATTATTCCCTCATTAAGTGGATATTTTTACAAAAAAGTGAAATTTTCAAAAATCCAGAAAATTGGATGAAAACGATTAAACATCAAGGACTCATTGGGCGAATCGCTCTGGAACTGAAATCGGAACGCTCACTGACATTTCCCCTATCTGAAAGTCTGATAAACGCCGGAAAAATTGCTAAGTCCAAAAAAAAAAATTTTTCAACTTTTTGCAATTTTACCCCGTGGGATATATATTCTACCCACACACATTTGGTACTCTCCTAGGGTACCCTCACACATATTCTTCCCTCATTTAGTGGATATTTTCACAAAAAAGTGAAATTTTCAAAAATCCAGAAAATTGGCTGAAAACGACTAAATATCAAGGACTCATTGTGCGAATCGCTCTGGAACTGAAATCAGAAAGCTCACTAACATTTCCCCTATCTGAAAGTCTGATAAACGCCGGAAAAATGACTAAGTCCAAAAAAAAAATTTTTCAACTTTTTGCAATTTTACCCCGTTGGATATATATTCTACCCACACACATTTGGAACTCTCCTGGGGTACCCTCACACATATTATTCCCTCATTTAGTGGATATTTTCACAAAACAGTGAAATTTTCAAAAATCCAGAAAATTGGCTGAAAACGACTAAATATCAAGGACTCATTGGGCGAATCGCTCTGGATCTGAAATCAGAATGCTCTCTGACATTTCCTCTATCTGAAAGTCGGATAAACGCCGGAAAAATTTCTAAGTCCAAAAAAAAAATTTTTCAACTTTTTTCAATATTACCCCCGTGGGATATATATTCTACCCACAAACATTTGGAACTCTCCTGGGGTACCCTCACACATATTATTCCCTCATTTAGTGGATATTTTCACAAAAAAGTGAAATTTTCAAAAATCCCGAAAATTGGCTGAAAATGACTAAACATCAAGGACTCATTGGGCAAATCGCTCTGGAACTGAAATCGGAACGCTCACTGACATTTCCCCTATCTGAAAGTCTGATAAACGCCAGAAAAATGACTAAGTCCAAAAAAAAATGTTTTCAACTTCTTTCAATTTTACCCCCGTGGGATATATATTCTATGCACACACATTTGGAACTCTCCTGGGGTACCCTCACACATATTATTCCCTCATTTAGTGGATATTTTCACAAAAATGTGAAATTTTCAAAAATCCAGAAAATTGGCTGAAAACGTCTAAATATTAAGGACTCATTGGGCGAATCGCTCTGGAATTGAAATCGGAATGCTCACTGACATTTCACCTATCTGAAAGTCTGATAAACGCTGGAAAAATGACTGAGTCCAAAAAAAAAATTTTTCAACTTTTTGCAATTTTACCCCGTGGGATATATATTCTACCCACACACATTTGGAACTCTCCTGGGGTACCCTCACACATATTATTCCCTCATTTAGTGGATATTTTCACAAAAAAGTGAAATTTTCAAAAATCCAAAATATTGGCTGAAAACGACTAAATATCAAGGACTCATTGGGCGAATCGCTCTGGAACTGATATCGGAACGCTCACTGACATTTTCCCTATCTGAAAGTCTGATAAACGCCGGAAAAATGACTAAGTCCAAAAAAAAAATTTTTTCAACTTTTTTCAATTTTACCCCCGTGGGATATATATTCTACGCACACACATTTGGAACTCTCCTGGGGTACCCTAACACATATTATTCCCTCATTTAGTGGATATTTTCACAAAACAGTGAAATTTTCAAAAATCCAGAAAATTGGCTGAAAACGACTAAATATCAAAGACTCATTGGGCGAATCGATCTGGAACTGAAATCAGAAAGCTCACTAACATTTCCCCTATCTGAAAGTCTTATAAACGCCGGAAAAATGACTAAGTCCAAGAAAAAATGTTTTCAACTTTTTTCAATTTTACCCCCGTGGGATATATATTCTACCCACACACATTTGGAACTCTCCTGGGGTACCCTCACACATATTATTCCCTCATTTAGTGGATATTTTCACAAAAATGTGAAATTTTCAAAAATCCAGAAAATTGGCTGAAAACGTCTAAATATTAAGGACTCATTGGGCGAATCGCTCTGGAATTGAAATCGGAATGCTCACTGACATTTCGCCTATCTGAATGTCTGATAAATGCTGGAAAAATGACTGAGTCCAAAAAAAAAATTTTTCAACTTTTTGCAATTTTACCCCGTGGGATATATATTCTACCCACACACATTTGGAACTCTCCTGGGGTACCCTCACACATATTATTCCCTCATTTAGTGGATATTTTCACAAAAAAAATGAAATTTTCAAAAATCCAGAAAATTGGCTGAAAACGACTTAATATCAAGTACTCATTGGGCAAATCGCTGTGGAACTGAATTCGGAATGCTCACTGACATTTGCCATATCTGAAAGTCTGATAAACGCCGGAAAAATAACTAAGTCGAAAAAAAAATTTTTTTCAACTTTTTGCAATTTTTCCCCTGTGGGATATATATTCTACCCACAAACATTTGGAACTCTCCTGGGGTACCCTCACACATATTATTCCCTCATTTATTGGATATTTTCACAAAACAGTGAAATTTTAAAAAATCCAGAAAATTGGCTGAAAACGACTAAATATCAAAGACTCATTGGGCGAATCGATCTGGAACTGAAATCAGAAAGCTCACTGACATTTCCCCTATCTGAAAGTCTGATAAACGCTGGAAAAATGACTAAGTCCAAAAAAAAAAATTGTTTAACTTTTTGCAATTTTACCCCGTGGGATATATATTCTACCCACACACATTTGGAACTCTCCTGGGGTACCCTCACACATATTATTCCCTCATTTAGTGGATATTTTCACAAAAAAATGAAATTTTCAAAAATCCAGAAAATTGGCTGAAAAAGACTAAATATCAAAGACTCATTGGGCGAATCGATCTGGAACTGAAATCAGAAAGCTCACTAACATTTTCCCTATCTGAAAATCTTATAAACGCCGGAAAAATGACTAAGTCCAAGAAAAAATGTTTTCAACTTTTTTCAATTTTACCCCCGTGGGATGTATATTCTACCCACACACATTTGGAACTCTCTAGGGGTACCCTCACACATATTATTCCCTCATTTAGTGGATATTTTCACAAAAAAGTGAAATTTTCAAAAATCCTAAATGTTGGCTGAAAACGACTAAATATCAAGGACTCATTAGGCGAATCGCTCTGGAACTGATATCGTAACGCTCTCTGACATTTCCCCTATGTGAAAGTCTGCTAAACGCCGGAAAAATGACAGTCAAAAAAAAAAAAATTTTTCAACTTTTTTCAATTTTACCCCCGTGGGATATATATTCTACCCACACACATTTGGAACTCTCCTGGGGTACCCTCACACATATTATTCCCTCATTTAGTGGATATTTTCACAAAAAAAATGAAATTTTCAAAAATCCAGAAAATTGGCTGAAAACGACTTAATATCAAGGACTTATTGGGCAAATCGCTGTGGAACTGAATTCGGAACGCTCACTGATATTTGCCATATCTGAAAGTCTGATAAACGCCGGAAAAATAACTAAGTCGAAAAAAAAAAATTTTTCAACGTTTTTCAATTTTACCCCCGTGGGATATATATTCTACCCACACACATTTGGATCTCTCCTGGGGTACCCTCACACATATTATTCCCTCATTTAGTGGATATTTTCACAAAAAACTGAAATTTTCAAAAATCCAGAAAATTGGCTGAAAATGACTAAACATCAAGGACTCATTGAGCAAATCGCTGTGGAACTGAATTCGGAATGCTCACTGACATTTGCCATATCTGAAAGTCTGATAAACGCCGGAAAAATAACTAAGTCGAAAAAAAAAAAAAATTTCAACTTTTTTCATTTTTACCCCCGTGGGATATATATTCTACCCACACACATTTGGAACTCTCCTGGGGTACCCTCACACATATTATTCCCTCATTTAGTGGATATTTTCACAAAAATGTGAAATTTTCAAAAATCCAGAAAATTGGCTGAAAACGACTAAATATCAAGGACTCATTGGGCGAATCGCTCTGGAATTGAAATCGGAACGCTCACTGCCATTTCCCCTATCTGAAAGTCTGATAAACGCTGGAAAAATGACTAAGTCCCAAAAAAATTTTTTTTCAACTTTTTGCAATTTTACCCCGTGGGATATATATTCTACCCACACACATTTGGAACTCTTCTGGGGTACCCTCACACATATTATTCCCTCATTTAGTGGATATTTTCACAAAAATGTGAAATTTTCAAAAATCCAGAAAATTGGCTGAAAACGACTAAATATTAAGGACACATTGGGCGAATCGCTCTGGAATTGAAATCGGAATGCTCACTGCCATTTCCCCTATCTGAAAGTCTGATAAACGCTGGAAAAATGACTAAGTCCAAAAAAAAAATTTTTTCAACTTTTTTCAATTTTACCCCCGTGGGATATATATTCTACCCACACACATTTGGAACTCTCCTGGGGTACCCTCACACATATTATTCCCTCATTTAGTGGATTTTTTCACAAAAAAGTGAAATTTTCAAAAATCCAAAATATTGGCTGAAAACGACTAAATATCAAGGACTCATTGGGCGAATCGCTCTGGAACTGATATCGGAACGCTCACTGACATTTCCCCTATCTGAAAATCTGCTAAACGCCGGAAAAATGACAGTCCAAAAAAAAAAAATTTTGCAACTTTTTTCAATTTTACCCCCGTGGGATATATATTCTACCCACACACATTTGGAACTCTCCTGGGGTACCCTCACACATATTATTCCCTCATTTAGTGGATATTTTCACAAAAATGTGAAATTTTCAAAAATCCAGAAAATTGGCTGAAAAAGACTAAATATCAAAGACTCATTGGGCGAATCGATCTGGAACTGAAATCAGAAAGCTCACTAACATTTCCCCTATCTGAAAGTCTTATAAACGCCGGAAAAATGACTAAGTCCAAGAAAAAATGTTTTCAAATTTTTTCAATTTTACCCCCGTGGGATATATATTCTACCCACACACATTTGGAACTACCTTGGGGTACCCTCACACATATTATTCCCTCATTTAGTGGATATTTTCACAAAAAAGTGAAATTTTCAAAAATCCTAAATGTTGGCTGAAAACGACTAAATATCAAGGACTCATTAGGCGAATCGCTCTGGAACTGATATCGGAACGCTCTCTGACATTTCCCCTATCTGAAAGTCTGCTAAACGCCGGAAAAATGACAGTCCAAAAAAAAAAAATTTTTCAACTTTTTTCAATTTTACCCCCGTGGGATATACATTCTACCCACACACATTTGGAAATCTCCTGGGGTACCCTCACACATATTATTCCCTCATTTAGTGGATATTTTCACAAAAATGCGAAATTTTCAAAAATCCAGAAAATTGGCTGAAAACGACTAAATATTAAGGACTCATTGGGCGAATCGCTCTGGAATTGAAATTGGAATGCTCACTGACATTTCACCTATCTGAAAGTCTGATAAACGCTGGAAAAATGACTGAGTCCAAAAAAAAAATTTTTCAACTTTTTGCAATTTTACCCCGTGGGATATATATTCTACCCACACACATTTGGAACTCTCCTGGGGTACCCTCACACATATTATTCCCTCATTTAGTGGATATTTTAACAAAAAAGTGAAATTTTCAAAAATCCAAAATATTGGCTGAAAACGACTAAATATCAAGGACTCATTGGGCGAATCGCTCTGGAACTGATATCGGAACGCTCACTGACATTTTCCCTATCTGAAAGTCTGATAAACGCCGGAAAAATGACTAAGTCCAAAAAAAAAATTTTTTCAACTTTTTTCAATTTTACCCCCGTGGGATATATATTCTACGCACACACATTTGGAACTCTCCTGGGGTACCCTAACACATATTATTCCCTCATTTAGTGGATATTTTCACAAAACAGTGAAATTTTCAAAAATCCAGAAAATTGGCTGAAAACGACTAAATATCAAAGACTCATTGGGCGAATCGATCTGGAACTGAAATCAGAAAGCTCACTAACATTTCCCCTATCTGAAAGTCTTATAAACGCCGGAAAAATGACTAAGTCCAAGAAAAAATGTTTTCAACTTTTTTCAATTTTACCCCCGTGGGATATATATTCTACCCACACACATTTGGAACTCTCCTGGGGTACCCTCACACATATTATTCCCTCATTTAGTGGATATTTTCACAAAAATGTGAAATTTTCAAAAATCCAGAAAATTGGCTGAAAACGTCTAAATATTAAGGACTCATTGGGCGAATCGCTCTGGAATTGAAATCGGAATGCTCACTGACATTTCGCCTATCTGAATGTCTGATAAATGCTGGAAAAATGACTGAGTCCAAAAAAAAAATTTTTCAACTTTTTGCAATTTTACCCCGTGGGATATATATTCTACCCACACACATTTGGAACTCTTCTGGGGTACCCTCACACATATTATTCCCTCATTTAGTGGATATTTTCACAAAAAAAATGAAATTTTCAAAAATCCAGAAAATTGGCTGAAAACGACTTAATATCAAGTACTCATTGGGCAAATCGCTGTGGAACTGAATTCGGAATGCTCACTGACATTTGCCATATCTGAAAGTCTGATAAACGCCGGAAAAATAACTAAGTCGAAAAAAAAATTTTTTTCAACTTTTTGCAATTTTTCCCCCGTGGGATATATATTCTACCCACAAACATTTGGAACTCTCCTGGGGTACCCTCACACATATTATTCCCTCATTTAGTGGATATTTTCACAAAACAGTGAAATTTTAAAAAATCCAGAAAATTGGCTGAAAACGACTAAATATCAAAGACTCATTGGGCGAATCGATCTGGAACTGAAATCAGAAAGCTCACTGACATTTCCCCTATCTGAAAGTCTGATAAACGCTGGAAAAATGACTAAGTCCAAAAAAAAAAATTGTTTAACTTTTTGCAATTTTACCCCGTGGGATATATATTCTACCCACACACATTTGGAACTCTCCTGGGGTACCCTCACACATATTATTCCCTCATTTAGTGGATATTTTCACAAAAAAATGAAATTTTCAAAAATCCAGAAAATTGGCTGAAAAAGACTAAATATCAAAGACTCATTGGGCGAATCGATCTGGAACTGAAATCAGAAAGCTCACTAACATTTTCCCTATCTGAAAATCTTATAAACGCCGGAAAAATGACTAAGTCCAAGAAAAAATGTTTTCAACTTTTTTCAATTTTACCCCCGTGGGATGTATATTCTACCCACACACATTTGGAACTCTCTAGGGGTACCCTCACACATATTATTCCCTCATTTAGTGGATATTTTCACAAAAAAGTGAAATTTTCAAAAATCCTAAATGTTGGCTGAAAACGACTAAATATCAAGGACTCATTAGGCGAATCGCTCTGGAACTGATATCGTAACGCTCTCTGACATTTCCCCTATGTGAAAGTCTGCTAAACGCCGGAAAAATGACAGTCAAAAAAAAAAAAATTTTTCAACTTTTTTCAATTTTACCCCCGTGGGATATATATTCTACCCACACACATTTGGAACTCTCCTGGGGTACCCTCACACATATTATTCCCTCATTTAGTGGATATTTTCACAAAAAAAATGAAATTTTCAAAAATCCAGAAAATTGGCTGAAAACGACTTAATATCAAGGACTTATTGGGCAAATCGCTGTGGAACTGAATTCGGAACGCTCACTGATATTTGCCATATCTGAAAGTCTGATAAACGCCGGAAAAATAACTAAGTCGAAAAAAAAAAATTTTTCAACGTTTTTCAATTTTACCCCCGTGGGATATATATTCTACCCACACACATTTGGATCTCTCCTGGGGTACCCTCACACATATTATTCCCTCATTTAGTGGATATTTTCACAAAAAACTGAAATTTTCAAAAATCCAGAAAATTGGCTGAAAATGACTAAACATCAAGGACTCATTGAGCAAATCGCTGTGGAACTGAATTCGGAATGCTCACTGACATTTGCCATATCTGAAAGTCTGATAAACGCCGGAAAAATAACTAAGTCGAAAAAAAAAAAAAATTTCAACTTTTTTCATTTTTACCCCCGTGGGATATATATTCTACCCACACACATTTGGAACTCTCCTGGGGTACCCTCACACATATTATTCCCTCATTTAGTGGATATTTTCACAAAAATGTGAAATTTTCAAAAATCCAGAAAATTGGCTGAAAACGACTAAATATCAAGGACTCATTGGGCGAATCGCTCTGGAATTGAAATCGGAACGCTCACTGCCATTTCCCCTATCTGAAAGTCTGATAAACGCTGGAAAAATGACTAAGTCCCAAAAAAATTTTTTTTCAACTTTTTGCAATTTTACCCCGTGGGATATATATTCTACCCACACACATTTGGAACTCTTCTGGGGTACCCTCACACATATTATTCCCTCATTTAGTGGATATTTTCACAAAAATGTGAAATTTTCAAAAATCCAGAAAATTGGCTGAAAACGACTAAATATTAAGGACACATTGGGCGAATCGCTCTGGAATTGAAATCGGAATGCTCACTGCCATTTCCCCTATCTGAAAGTCTGATAAACGCTGGAAAAATGACTAAGTCCAAAAAAAAAATTTTTGCAACTTTTTTCAATTTTACCCCCGTGGGATATATATTCTACCCACACACATTTGGAACTCTCCTGGGGTACCCTCACACATATTATTCCCTCATTTAGTGGATTTTTTCACAAAAAAGTGAAATTTTCAAAAATCCAAAATATTGGCTGAAAACGACTAAATATCAAGGACTCATTGGGCGAATCGCTCTGGAACTGATATCGGAACGCTCACTGACATTTCCCCTATCTGAAAATCTGCTAAACGCCGGAAAAATGACAGTCCAAAAAAAAAAAATTTTGCAACTTTTTTCAATTTTACCCCCGTGGGATATATATTCTACCCACACACATTTGGAACTCTCCTGGGGTACCCTCACACATATTATTCCCTCATTTAGTGGATATTTTCACAAAAATGTGAAATTTTCAAAAATCCAGAAAATTGGCTGAAAAAGACTAAATATCAAAGACTCATTGGGCGAATCGATCTGGAACTGAAATCAGAAAGCTCACTAACATTTCCCCTATCTGAAAGTCTTATAAACGCCGGAAAAATGACTAAGTCCAAGAAAAAATGTTTTCAAATTTTTTCAATTTTACCCCCGTGGGATATATATTCTACCCACACACATTTGGAACTACCTTGGGGTACCCTCACACATATTATTCCCTCATTTAGTGGATATTTTCACAAAAAAGTGAAATTTTCAAAAATCCTAAATGTTGGCTGAAAACGACTAAATATCAAGGACTCATTAGGCGAATCGCTCTGGAACTGATATCGGAACGCTCTCTGACATTTCCCCTATCTGAAAGTCTGCTAAACGCCGGAAAAATAACTAAGTCGAAAAAAAAATAATTTTCAACTTTTTTCAATTTTACCCCCGTGGGATATATATTCTACCCACACACATTTGGATCTCTCCTGGGGTACCCTCACACATATTATTCCCTCATTTAGTGGATATTTTCACAAAAAAATGAAATTTTCAAAATTCCAGAAAATTGGCTGAAAACGACTAAATGTCAAGGACTCATTGTGCGAATCGTTCTGGAACTGAAATCAGAAAGCTCACTGACATTTCCCCTATCTGAAAGTCTGATAAACCCCAGAAAAATGACGAAGTCCAAAAAAAAAAATTTTTCAACTTTTTGCAATTTTACCCCGTGGGATATATATTCTACCCACACACATTTGGAACTCTCCTGGGGTACCCTCACACATATTATTCCCTCATTTAGTGGATATTTTCACAAAAAAGTGAAATTTTCAAAAATCCAGAAAATTGGCTGAAAAGGACTAAACATCAAGGACTCATTGGGCAAATCGCTGTGGAACTGAAATCGGAATGCTCACTGACATTTGCCATATCTGAAAGTCTGATAAACGCCGGAAAAATAACTAAGTCGAAAAAAAAAAAATTTTCAACTTTTTTCATTTTTACCCCCGTGGGATATATATTCTACCCACACACATTTGGAACTCTCCTGGGGTACCCTCACACATATTATTCCCTCATTTAGTGGATATTTTCACAAAAAAAGTGAAATTTTCAAAAATCCAAAATATTGGCTGAAAACGACTAAATATCAAGGACTCATTGGGCGAATCGCTCTGGAACTGATATCGGAACGCTCACTGACATTTCCCCTATCTGAAAATCTGCTAAACGCCGGAAAAATGACAGTCCAAAAAAAAAAATTTTTTCAACTTTTTTCAATTTTACCCCCGTGGGATATATATTCTACCCACACACATTTGGAACTCTCCTGGGGTACCCTCACACATATTATTCCCTCATTTAGTGGATATTTTCACAAAAATGTGAAATTTTCAAAAATCCAGAAAATTGGCTGAAAAAGACTAAATATCAAAGACTCATTGGGCGAATCGATCTGGAACTGAAATCAGAAAGCTCACTAACATTTCCCCTATCTGAAAGTCTTATAAACGCCGGAAAAATGACTAAGTCCAAGAAAAAATGTTTTCAAATTTTTAAATTTTACCCCCGTGGGATATATATTCTACCCACACACATTTGGAACTCTCTTAGGGTACCCTCACAAATATTATTCCCTCATTTATTGGATATTTTCAGAAAAAAGTGAAATTTTCAAAAATCCAGAAAATTGGCTGAAAACGACTAAATATCAAGGACTTATTGGGCGAATCGCTCTGGAACTGAAATCGGAACCCTCACTGACATTTCCACTATCTGAAAGTCTGATAAACGCCGGAAAAATGAATAAGTCCAAAAAAAAATTATTTTCAACTTTTTTCAATTTTACCCCAGTGAGATATATATTCTACCCACACACATTTGGAACTCTCCTTGGGTACCCTCCCACATATTGTTCCCTCATTTAGTGGATATTTTCACAAAAAAAGTGAAATTTTCAAAATTCCAGAAAATTGTCTGAAAACGACGAAATATTAAGGACTCATTGTGCGAATCGCTCTGGAACTGAAATCAGAACGCTCACAAACATTTCCCCTATCTGAAAGTCTGATAAACGCCGGAAAAATGACTAAGTCCAAGAAAAAAATGTTTTCAACTTTTTTCAATTTTACCCCCGTGGGATAAATATTCTACCCACACACATTTGGAACTCTCCTGGGGTTCCCTCACACATATTATTCCCTCATTTAGTGGATATTTTCACAAAAAAGTGGAATTTTCAAAAATCCAGAAAATTGGCTGAAAACGACTTAATATCAAAGACTCATTGGACGAATCTCTCTGGAACTGAAATTGGAATGCTCTCTGACATTTCCCCTCTCTGAAAGTCTGATAAATGCCGGAAAAATGACTAAGTCCAAAATAAAAATTTTTTCAACTTTTTCAATTTTATCCCCGTGGGATATATATTCTACCCACACACATTTGGAACTCTCCTGGGGTACCCTCACACATATTATTCCCTCATTTAGTGGATATTTTCACAAAAAAAATGAAATTTTCAAAAATCCAGAGAATTGGCTGAAAGCGACTAAATATCAAGGACTCATTGGGCGAATCACTCTGGAACTGAAATCGGAACGCTCACTGACATTTGCCCTATCTGAAAGTCTGATAAACCCTGGAAAAATGACTAAGTTCAAAAAAAAAATGTTTCAACTTTTTTCAATTTTACCCCCGTGGGATATATATTCTACCCACACACATTTGGAACTCTCCTGGGGTACCCTCACACATATTATTCCCTCATTCATGGGATATTTTCACAAAAAAGTGAAATTTTCAAAAATCCCGAAAATTGGTAGAAAACGACATAATATCAAGGACTCATTGGGCAAATCGCTCTGGAACTGAAATCGGAACGCTCACTGACATTTCCCCTATCTGAAAGTCTGATAAACACCGGAAAAATGACAGTCCAAGAAAAAAAATTTTTCAACTTTTTTCAACTTTACCCCCGTGGGATAAATATTCTACCCACACACATTGGGAACTCTCCTGGGGTACCCTCACACATATTATTCCCTCATTTAGTGGATATTTTCACAAAAAAGTGAAATTTTCAAAAATCCAGAAAATTGGCTGAAAATGACTAAACTTCAAGGACTCATTGGGCAAATCGCTCTGGAACTGAAATCGGAACGCTCACTGACATTTCCCCTATCTGAAAGTCTGATAAACGCCAGAAAAATGACTAAGTCCAAAAAAAAATTTTTTCAACTTTTTTCAATTTTACCCCCGTGGGATATATATTCTATACACACACATTTGGAACTCTCCTGGGGTACCCTCACACATATTATTCCCTCATTTAGTGGATATTTTCACAAAAAAGTGAAATTTTCAAAAATCCAAAATATTGGCTGAAAACGACTAAATATCAAGGACTCATTGAGCGAATCGCTCTGGAACTGATATCGGAACGCTCACTAACATTTCCCCTATCTGAAAGTCTGCTAAACGCCGGAAAAATGACTAAGTCCAAAAAAAAAATTTTTCAATTTTTTTCAATTTTACCCCCGTGGGATATATATTCTACCCACATACATTTGGAACTCTCCTGGGGTACCCTCACACATATTATTCCCTCATTTAGTGGATATTTTCACAAAACAGTGAAATTTTCAAAAATCCAGAAAATTGGCTGAAAACGACTAAATATCAAAGACTCATTGGGCGAATCGATCTGGAACTGAAATCAGAAAGATCACTAACATTTCCCCTATCTGAAAGTCTGATAAACGCTGGAAAAATGACTAAGTCCAAAAAAAAAAATTTTTCAACTTTTTGCAATTTTACCCCGTGGGATATATATTCTACCCACACACATTTGGTACTCTCCTGGGGTACCCTCACACATATTATTCCCTCATTTAGTGGATATTTTCACAAAAAAGTGAAATTTTCAAAAATCCTGAAAATTGGCTGAAAATGACTAAACATCAAGGACTCGTTGGGCAAATCGCTGTGGAACTGAATTTGGAATGCTCACTGACATTTGCCATATCTGAAAGTCTGATAAACGCCGGAAAAATAACTAAGTCGAAAAAAAAAAATTTTTTCAACTTTTTTCAATTTTACCCTCGTGGGATATATATTCTACCCACACACATTTGGAACTCTCCTGGGGTACCCTCACACATATTATTCCCTCATTTAGTGGATATTTTCACAAAAAAATTTAAATTTTCAAAAATCCAGAAAATTGGCTGAAAGCGACTAAATATCAAGGACTCATTGGGGAATCACTCTGGAACTGAAATCGGAACGCTCACTGACATTTGCCCTATCTGAAAGTCTGATAAACCCTGGAAAAATGACTAAGTCCAAAAAAAAAATGTTTCAACTTTTTTCCATTTTACCCCCGTGGGATATATATTCTACCCACACACATTTGGAACTCTCCTGGGGTACCCTCACACATATTATTCCCTCATTTAGTGGATATTTTCACAAAAATGTTAAATTTTCAAAAATCCAAAATATTGGCTGAAAACCTCTAAATATCAAGGACTCATTGGGCAAATCGCTCTGGAACTGAAATCGGAACGCTCACTGACATTTCCCCTATCTGAAAGACTGATAAACGCCGGAAAAATGACAGTTCAAGAAAAAAAATTTTTCAACTTTTTTCAATTTTACCCCCGTGGGATATATATTCTACCCACACACATTTGGAACTCTCTGGGGTACCCTCATGCATATTATTCCCTCATTTAGTGGATATTTTCACAAAAAAAATGAAATTTTCAAAAATCCAGAAAATTGGCTGAAAGAGACTAAATATCAAGGACTCATTGGGCGAATCACTCTGGAACTGAAATCGGAACGCTCACTGACATTTGCCCTATCTGAAAGTCTGATAAACCCTGGAAAAATGACTAAGTCCCAAAAAAAAATGTTTCAACTTTTTTCAATTTTACCCCCATGGGATATATATTCTACCCACACACATTTGGAACTCTCCTGGGGTACCCTCACACATATTATTCCCTCATTTAGTGGATATTTTCACAAAAAAGTGAAATTTTCAAAAATCCAAAATCTTGGCTGAAAACGACTAAATATCAAGGACTCATTGGGCGAATAGCTATGGAACTGATATCGTAACGCTCCCTGACATTTCCCCTATCTGAAAGTGTGATAAACACCGGAAAAATGACTAAGTCCAAAATAAAATTTTTTTCAACTTTTTCAATTTTACCCCCGTGGGATACATATTCTACCCACACACATTTGGAACTCTCCTGGGGTACCCTCACACATATTATTCCCTCATTTAGTGGATATTTTCACAAAAAAGTGAAATTTTCAAAAATCCAGAAAATTGGCTGAAAACGACTAAATATCAAGGACTCATTGGGGGAATCGCTCTGGAACTGAAATCAGAAAGCTCACTGACATTTCCCCTATCTGAAAGACTGATAAATGGCGGAAAAATGACAGTCCAAGAAATAAATTTTTGCATCTTTTTTCAATTTTACCCACGTGGGATATATATTCTACCCACACACATCTTTAACTCTCCTGGGGTACCCTCACACATATTATTCCCTCATTTAGTGGATATTTTCACAAAAAAGTGAAATTTTCAAAAATCCAGAAAATTGGCTGAAAACGACTAAATATCAAGGACTCATTGTGCGAATCGCTCTGGAACTGAAATCAGAAAGCTCACTGACATTTTCCCTATCTGAAAGTTTGAGAAACGCCAGAAAAATGACTAAGTCCAAAAAAAAATTTTTTTCAACTTTTTGCAATTTTCCCCCGTGGGATATATATTCTACCCACACACATTTGGAACTCTCCTGGGGTACCCTCACACATATTATTCCCTCATTTAGTGGATATTTTCACAAAAATGTGAAATTTTCAAAAATCCAGAAAATTGGCTGAAAACGACTAAATATTAAGGACTCATTGGGCGAATCGCTCTGGAGTTGAAATCGGAACGCTCACTGCCATTTCCCCTATCTGAAAGTCTGATAAACGCTGGAAAAATGACTAAGTCCAGAAAAAATTTTTTTTCAACTTTTTGCAATTTTACCCCCGTGGGATACATATTCTACCCACACACATTTGGAACTCTCCTGGGGTACCCTCACACATATTATTCCCTCATTTAGTGGATATTTTCACAAAAATGTGAAATTTTCAAAAATCCAGAAAATTGGCTGAAAAAGACTAAATATCAAAGACTCATTGGGCGAATCGATTTGGAACTGAAATCAGAAAGCTCACTAACATTTCCCCTATCTGAAAGTCTTATAAACGCCAGAAAAATGACAGTCCAAAAAAAAAAAATTTTTCAACTTTTTTCAATTTTACCCCCGTGGGATATATATTCTACCCACACACATTTGGAACTCTCTTGGGGTACCCTCACACATATTATTCCCTCATTTAGTGGATATTTTCACAAAAAAGTGAAATTTTCAAAAATCCAGAGAATTGGCTGAAAACGACTTAATATCAAGGACTCATTGGGCAAATCGCTCTGGAACTGAATTCGGAATGCTCACTGACATTTGCCATATCTGAAAGTCTAATAAACGGCGGAAAAATAACTAAGTCCAAAAAAAAATTATTTTCAACTTTTTTCAATTTTACCCCAGTGGGATATATATTCTACCCACACACATTTGGAAGTCTCCTGGGGTACCCTCACACATATTAATCCCTCATTTAGTGAATATTTTCACAAAAAAGTGAAATTTTCAAAAATCCAGAAAATTTGCTGAAAACGACTAAATATTAAGGACTCATTGGGCGAATCGCTCTGGAACTGAAATCGGAACGCTCACTGACATTTCCCGTATCTGAAAGTCTGAGAAACGCCAGAAAAATGACTTAGTAGAAAAAAAAAAAATTTTCAACTTTTTTCAATTTTACCCCCGTGGGATATATATAATACCCACACACATTTGGAACTCTCCTGGGGTACCCTCACAAATATTATTCCCTCATTTAGTGGATATTTTCACAAAAAAGTGAAATTTTCAAAAATCCCAAAAATTGGCTGAAAACGACTAAATATGAAGGACTCATTGGGCGAATCGCTCTGGAACTGATATCGGAACGCTCACTGACATTTCCCCTATCTGAAAGTGTGATAAACGCCGGAAAAATGACTAAGTACAAAAAAAAATTATTTTCAACTTTTTTCAATTTTACCCCAGTGGGATATATATTCTACCCACACACATTTGGAACTCTCCTGGGGTACCCTCACACATATTATTCCCTCATTTAGTGGATATTTTCAAAAAAAAGTGAAATTTTCAAAAATCTAGAAAATTGGCTGAAAACGACTTAATATCAATGACTCATTGGGCGAATCGCTCTGGAACTGAAATTGGAATGCTCACTGACATTTCCCCTGTCTGAAAGACTGATCAATGCCAGAAAAATGACAGTCCAAGAAAAAAATTTTTTCATCTTTTTTCAATTTTACCCACGTGGGATATATATTCTACCCACACACATCTGGAACTCTCCTGGGGTACCCTCACACATATTATTCCCTCATTTAGTGGATATTTTCACAAAAAAGTGAAATTTTCAAAAATCCAAAATATTGGCTGAAAACGACTAAATATCAAGGACTCATTGGGCGAATCGATCTGGAACTGAAATCGGAACGCTCACTGACATTTCTCCTATCTGAAAGTCTGAGAAACGCCGGAAAAATGACTAAGTCCAAAAAAAAATTTTTTAAACTTTTTTCAATTTTACCCCCGTGGGATATATATTCTACCCACACACATTTAGAACTCTCCTGGGGTACCCTCACACATATTATTCCCTCATTTAGTGGATATTTTCACAAAAAAGTGACATTTTCAAAAATCCAGAAAATTGGCTGAAAACGACTAAATATCAAGGATTCATTGGGCGAATCGCTCTGGAACTGAAATCGGAACGCTCACTGACATTTCCCCTATCTGAAAGTTTGATAAAAGCCGGAAAAATGACTAAGTCCAAAAAAAAAAATTTTTCAACTTTTTTCAATTTTACCCCCGTGGGATATATATTCTACCCACACACATTTGGAACTCTCCGGGGGTACCCTCACACATATTATTCCCTCATTTAGTGGATATTTTCACAAAAAAGTGACATTTTCAAAAATCCAGAAAATTGGCTGAAAACGACTAAATATCAAGGACTCATTGGGCGAATCGCTCTGGAACTGAAATCGGAACGCTCACTGACATTTCCCCTATCTGAAAGTCTGATAAACGGCGGAAAAATGACTAAGTCCAAGAAAAAAAATTTTCAACTTTTTTCAATTTTACCCCGTGGGATATATATTCTACCCACACACATTTGGAACTCTCCTGGGGTACCCTCACACATATTATTCCCTCATTTAGTGGATATTTTCACAAAAAAGTAAAATTTTCAAAAATCCCGAAAATTGGCTGAAAACGACTAAATATCAAGGACTCATTGGGCGAATCGCTCTGGAACTGAAATCGGAACGCTCACTGACATTTCCCCTATCTGAAAGTCTGATAAACGGCGGAAAAATGACTAAGTCCAAGAAAAAAAATTTTCAACTTTTTTCAATTTTACCCCCGTGGGATATATATTCTACCCACACACATTTGGAACTCTCCTGGGGTACCCTCACACATATTATTCCCTCATTTAGTGGATATTTTCACAAAAAAGTGAAATTTTCAAAAATCCCGAAAATTGGCTGAAAACGACTAAATATCAAGGACTCATTGGGCGAATCGCTCTGGAACTGAAATTGGAACGCTCACTGACATTTCCCCTATCTGAAAGTCTGAGAAACGCCGGAAAAATGAATAAGTCCAAAAAAAAATTTTTTAAACTTTTTTCAATTTTACCCCCGTGGGATATATATTCTACCCACACACATTTGGAACTCTCCTGGGGTACCCTCACACATATTATTCCCTCATTTAGTGGATATTTTCACAAAAAAGTGACATTTTCAAAAATCCAGAAAATTGGCTGAAAACGACTAAATATCAAGGACTCATTGGGCGAATCGCTCTGGAACTGAAATCGGAACGCTCACTGACATTTCCCCTATCTGAAAGTCTGATAAACGCCGGAAAAATGACTAAGTCCAAGAAAAAAATTTTTCAACTTTTTTCAATTTTACCCCCGTGGGATATATATTCTACCCACACACATTTGGAACTCTCCTGGGGTACCCTCACACATATTATTCCCTCATTTAGTGGATATATTCACAAAAAAGTGACATTTTCAAAAATCCAGAAAATTGGCTGAAAACGACTAAATATCAAGGACTCATTGGGCGAATCGCTCTGGAACTGAAATCGGAACGCTCACTGACATTTCCCCTATCTGAAAGTCTGATAAACGCCGGAAAAATGACTAAGTCCAAAAAAAAAAATTTTAAACTTTTTTCAATTTTACCCTCGTGGGATATATATTCTACCCACACACATTTAGAACTCTCCTGGGGTACCCTCACACATATTATTCCCTCATTTAGTGGATATTTTCACAAAAAAGTGACATTTTCAAAAATCCAGAAAATTGGCTGAAAACGACTAAATATCAAGGATTCATTGGGCGAATCGCTCTGGAACTGAAATCGGAACGCTCACTGACATTTCCCCTATCTGAAAGTCTGATGAACGCCGGAAAAATGACTAAGTCCAAGAAAAAATTTTTTCCAATTTTTTCAATTTTACCCCCGTGGGATATATATTCTACCCACACACATTTGGAACTCTCCTGGGGTACCCTCACACATATTATTCCCTCATTTAGTGGATATTTTCACAAAAAAGTGACATTTTCAAAAATCCAGAAAATTGGCTGAAAACGACTAAATATCAAGGACTCATTGGGCGAATCGCTCTGGAACTGAAATCGGAACGCTCACTGACATTTCCCCTATCTGAAAGTCTGAGAAACGCCGGAAAAATGACTAAGTCCCAAAAAAAATTTTTTAAACTTTTTTCAATTTTACCCCCGTGGGATATATATTCTACCCACACACATTTAGAACTCTCCTGGGGTACCCTCACACATATTATTCCCTCATTTAGTGGATATTTTCACAAAAAAGTGAAATTTTCAAAAATCCAGAAAATTGGCTGAAAACGACTAAATATCAAGGACTCATTGGGCGAATCGCTATGGAACTGAAATCGGAACGCTCACTGACATTTCCCCTATCTGAAAGTCTGAGAAACGCCGGAAAAATGACTAAGTCCAAAAAAAAATTTTTTAAACTTTTTTCAATTTTACCCCCGTGGGATATATATTCTACCCACACACATTTGGAACTCTCCTGGGGTACCCTCACACATATTATTCCCTCATTTAGTGGATATTTTCACAAAAAAGTGACATTTTCAAAAATCCAGAAAATTGGCTAAAAACGACTAAATATCAAGGACTCATTGGGCGAATCGCTCTGGAACTGAAATCGGTACGCTCGCTGACATTTCCCCTATCTGAAAGTTGGATAAAAGCCGGAAAAATGACTAAGTCCAAGAAAAAAAATTTTCAACTTTTTTCAATTTTACCCCCGTGGGATATATATTCTACCCACACACATTTGGAACTCTCCTGGGGTACCCTCACACATATTATTCCCTCATTTAGTGGATATTTTCACAAAAAAGTGACATTTTCAAAAATCTAGAAAATTGGCTGAAAACGACTAAATATCAAGGACTCATTGGGCGAATCGCTCTGGAACTGAAATCGGAACGCTCACTGACATTTCCCCTATCTGAAAGTCTGATGAACGCCGGAAAAATGACTAAGTCCAAGAAAAAAAATTTTCAACTTTTTTCAATTTTACCCCCGTGGGATATATATTCTACCCACACACATTTGGAACTCTCCTGGGGTACCCTCACACATATTATTCCCTCATTTAGTGGATATTTTCCCAAAAAAGTGAAATTTTCAAAAATCCCGAAAATTGGCTGAAAACGACTAAATATCAAGGACTCATTGGGCGAATCGCTCTGGAACTGAAATCGGAACGCTCACTGACATTTCCCCTATCTGAAAGTCTGAGAAACGCCGGAAAAATGAATAAGTCCAAAAAAAAATTTTTTAAACTTTTTTCAATTTTACCCCCTTGGGATATATATTCTACCCACACACATTTGGAACTCTCCTGGGGTACCCTCACACATATTATTCCCTCATTTAGTGGATATTTTCACAAAAAAGTGACATTTTCAAAAATCCAGAAAATTGGCTGAAAACGACTAAATATCAAGGACTCATTGGGCGAATCGCTCTGGAACTGAAATCGGAACGCTCACTGACATTTCCCCTATCTGAAAGTCTGATAAACGCCGGAAAAATGACTAAGTCCAAGAAAAAAATTTTTCAACTTTTTTCAATTTTACCCCCGTGGGATATATATTCTACCCACACACATTTGGAACTCTCCTGGGGTACCCTCACACATATTATTCCCTCATTTAGTGGATACATTCACAAAAAAGTGACATTTTCAAAAATCCAGAAAATTGGCTGAAAACGACTAAATATCAAGGACTCATTGGGCGAATCGCTCTGGAACTGAAATCGGAACGCTCACTGACATTTCCCCTATCTGAAAGTCTGATAAACGCCGGAAAAATGACTAAGTCCAAAAAAAAAAATTTTAAACTTTTTTCAATTTTACCCCCGTGGGATATATATTCTACCCACACACATTTAGAACTCTCCTGGGGTACCCTCACACATATTATTCCCTCATTTAGTGGATATTTTCACAAAAAAGTGACATTTTCAAAAATCCAGAAAATTGGCTGAAAACGACTAAATATCAAGGATTCATTGGGCGAATCGCTCTGGAACTGAAATCGGAACGCTCACTGACATTTCCCCTATCTGAAAGTCTGATGAACGCCGGAAAAATGACTAAGTCCAAGAAAATTTTTTTTCCAATTTTTTCAATTTTACCCCCGTGGGATATATATTCTACCCACACACATTTGGAACTCTCCTGGGGTACCCTCACACATATTATTCCCTCATTTAGTGGATATTTTCACAAAAAAGTGAAATTTTCAAAAATCCAGAAAATTGGCTGAAAACGACTAAATATCAAGGACTCATTGGGCGAATCGCTCTGGAACTGAAATCGGAACGCTCACTGACATTTCCCCTATCTGAAAGTCTGAGAAACGCCGGAAAAATGACTAAGTCCAAAAAAAAATGTTTTAAACTTTTTTCAATTTTACCCCCGTGGGATATATATTCTACCCACACACATTTGGAACTCTCCTGGGGTACCCTCACACATATTATTCCCTCATTTAGTGGATATTTTCACAAAAAAGTGACATTTTCAAAAATCCAGAAAATTGGCTAAAAACGACTAAATATCAAGGACTCATTGGGCGAATCGCTCTGGAACTGAAATCGGTACGCTCACTGACATTTCCCCTATCTGAAAGTTGGATAAAAGCCGGAAAAATGACTAAGTCCAAAAAAAAAAATTTTTCAACTTTTTTCAATTTTACCCCCGTGGGATATATATTCTACCCACACACATTTGGAACTCTCCTGGGGTACCCTCACACATATTATTCCCTCATTTAGTGGATATTTTCACAAAAAAGTGACATTTTCAAAAATCCAGAAAATTGGCTGAAAACGACTAAATATCAAGGACTCATTGGGCGAATCGCTCTGGAACTGAAATCGGAACGCTCACTGACATTTCCCCTATCTGAAAGTCTGATAAACGGCGGAAAAATGACTAAGTCCAAGAAAAAAAATTTTCAACTTTCTTCAATTTTACCCCCGTGGGATATATATTCTACCCACACACATTTGGAACTCTCCTGGGGTACCCTCACACATATTATTCCCTCATTTAGTGGATATTTTCACAAAAAAGTGACATTTTCAAAAATCTAGAAAATTGGCTGAAAACGACTAAATATCAAGGACTCATTGGGCGAATCGCTCTGGAACTGAAATCGGAACGCTCACTGACATTTCCCCTATCTGAAAGTCTGATGAACGCCGGAAAAATGACTAAGTCCAAGAAAAAATTTTTTCAACTTTTTTCAATTTTACCCCCGTGGGATATATATTCTACCCACACACATTTGGAACTCTCCTGGGGTACCCTCACACATATTATTCCCTCATTTAGTGGATATTTTCACAAAAAAGTGAAATTTTCAAAAATCCCGAAAATTGGCTGAAAACGACTAAATATCAAGGACTCATTGGGCGAATCGCTCTGGAACTGAAATCGGAACGCTCACTGACATTTCCCCTATCTGAAAGTCTGAGAAACGCCGGAAAAATGAATAAGTCCAAAAAAAAATTTTTTAAACTTTTTTCAATTTTACCCCCTTGGGATATATATTCTACCCACACACATTTGGAACTCTCCTGGGGTACCCTCACACATATTATTCCCTCATTTAGTGGATATTTTCACAAAAAAGTGACATTTTCAAAAATCCAGAAAATTGGCTGAAAACGACTAAATATCAAGGACTCATTGGGCGAATCGCTCTGGAACTGAAATCGGAACGCTCACTGACATTTCCCCTATCTGAAAGTTGGATAAAAGCCGGAAAAATGACTAAGTCCAAGAAAAAAAATTTTCAACTTTTTTCAATTTTACCCCCGTGGGATATATATTCTACCCACACACATTTGGAACTCTCCTGGGGTACCCTCACACATATTATTCCCTCATTTAGTGGATATTTTCACAAAAAAGTGACATTTTCAAAAATCTAGAAAATTGGCTGAAAACGACTAAATATCAAGGACTCATTGGGCGAATCGCTCTGGAACTGAAATCGGAACGCTCACTGACATTTCCCCTATCTGAAAGTCTGATGAACGCCGGAAAAATGACTAAGTCCAAGAAAAAAAATTTTCAACTTTTTTCAATTTTACCCCCGTGGGATATATATTCTACCCACACACATTTGGAACTCTCCTGGGGTACCCTCACACATATTATTCCCTCATTTAGTGGATATTTTCCCAAAAAAGTGAAATTTTCAAAAATCCCGAAAATTGGCTGAAAACGACTAAATATCAAGGACTCATTGGGCGAATCGCTCTGGAACTGAAATCGGAACGCTCACTGACATTTCCCCTATCTGAAAGTCTGAGAAACGCCGGAAAAATGAATAAGTCCAAAAAAAAATTTTTTAAACTTTTTTCAATTTTACCCCCTTGGGATATATATTCTACCCACACACATTTGGAACTCTCCTGGGGTACCCTCACACATATTATTCCCTCATTTAGTGGATATTTTCACAAAAAAGTGACATTTTCAAAAATCCAGAAAATTGGCTGAAAACGACTAAATATCAAGGACTCATTGGGCGAATCGCTCTGGAACTGAAATCGGAACGCTCACTGACATTTCCCCTATCTGAAAGTCTGATAAACGCCGGAAAAATGACTAAGTCCAAGAAAAAAATTTTTCAACTTTTTTCAATTTTACCCCCGTGGGATATATATTCTACCCACACACATTTGGAACTCTCCTGGGGTACCCTCACACATATTATTCCCTCATTTAGTGGATACATTCACAAAAAAGTGACATTTTCAAAAATCCAGAAAATTGGCTGAAAACGACTAAATATCAAGGACTCATTGGGCGAATCGCTCTGGAACTGAAATCGGAACGCTCACTGACATTTCCCCTATCTGAAAGTCTGATAAACGCCGGAAAAATGACTAAGTCCAAAAAAAAAAATTTTAAACTTTTTTCAATTTTACCCCCGTGGGATATATATTCTACCCACACACATTTAGAACTCTCCTGGGGTACCCTCACACATATTATTCCCTCATTTAGTGGATATTTTCACAAAAAAGTGACATTTTCAAAAATCCAGAAAATTGGCTGAAAACGACTAAATATCAAGGATTCATTGGGCGAATCGCTCTGGAACTGAAATCGGAACGCTCACTGACATTTCCCCTATCTGAAAGTCTGATGAACGCCGGAAAAATGACTAAGTCCAAGAAAATTTTTTTTCCAATTTTTTCAATTTTACCCCCGTGGGATATATATTCTACCCACACACATTTGGAACTCTCCTGGGGTACCCTCACACATATTATTCCCTCATTTAGTGGATATTTTCACAAAAAAGTGAAATTTTCAAAAATCCAGAAAATTGGCTGAAAACGACTAAATATCAAGGACTCATTGGGCGAATCGCTCTGGAACTGAAATCGGAACGCTCACTGACATTTCCCCTATCTGAAAGTCTGAGAAACGCCGGAAAAATGACTAAGTCCAAAAAAAAATTTTTTAAACTTTTTTCAATTTTACCCCCGTGGGATATATATTCTACCCACACA
This sequence comes from Phyllobates terribilis, assembly GCF_046119375.1. Lineage (NCBI taxonomy): Eukaryota > Metazoa > Chordata > Amphibia > Anura > Dendrobatidae > Phyllobates > Phyllobates terribilis. The sequence goes on along the minus strand of NW_027362781.1, from coordinate 8,531,314 downwards.
CATTTGGAACTCTCCTGGGGTACCCTCACACATATTATTCCCTCATTTAGTGGATATTTTCACAAAAAAGTGACATTTTCAAAAATCCAGAAAATTGGCTAAAAACGACTAAATATCAAGGACTCATTGGGCGAATCGCTCTGGAACTGAAATCGGTACGCTCACTGACATTTCCCCTATCTGAAAGTTGGATAAAAGCCGGAAAAATGACTAAGTCCAAAAAAAAAAATTTTTCAACTTTTTTCAATTTTACCCCCGTGGGATATATATTCTACCCACACACATTTGGAACTCTCCTGGGGTACCCTCACACATATTATTCCCTCATTTAGTGGATATTTTCACAAAAAAGTGACATTTTCAAAAATCCAGAAAATTGGCTGAAAACGACTAAATATCAAGGACTCATTGGGCGAATCGCTCTGGAACTGAAATCGGAACGCTCACTGACATTTCCCCTATCTGAAAGTCTGATAAACGGCGGAAAAATGACTAAGTCCAAGAAAAAAAATTTTCAACTTTCTTCAATTTTACCCCCGTGGGATATATATTCTACCCACACACATTTGGAACTCTCCTGGGGTACCCTCACACATATTATTCCCTCATTTAGTGGATATTTTCACAAAAAAGTGACATTTTCAAAAATCTAGAAAATTGGCTGAAAACGACTAAATATCAAGGACTCATTGGGCGAATCGCTCTGGAACTGAAATCGGAACGCTCACTGACATTTCCCCTATCTGAAAGTCTGATGAACGCCGGAAAAATGACTAAGTCCAAGAAAAAATTTTTTCAACTTTTTTCAATTTTACCCCCGTGGGATATATATTCTACCCACACACATTTGGAACTCTCCTGGGGTACCCTCACACATATTATTCCCTCATTTAGTGGATATTTTCACAAAAAAGTGAAATTTTCAAAAATCCCGAAAATTGGCTGAAAACGACTAAATATCAAGGACTCATTGGGCGAATCGCTCTGGAACTGAAATCGGAACGCTCACTGACATTTCCCCTATCTGAAAGTCTGAGAAACGCCGGAAAAATGAATAAGTCCAAAAAAAAATTTTTTAAACTTTTTTCAATTTTACCCCCTTGGGATATATATTCTACCCACACACATTTGGAACTCTCCTGGGGTACCCTCACACATATTATTCCCTCATTTAGTGGATATTTTCACAAAAAAGTGACATTTTCAAAAATCCAGAAAATTGGCTGAAAACGACTAAATATCAAGGACTCATTGGGCGAATCGCTCTGGAACTGAAATCGGAACGCTCACTGACATTTCCCCTATCTGAAAGTCTGATAAACGCCGGAAAAATGACTAAGTCCAAGAAAAAAATTTTTCAACTTTTTTCAATTTTACCCCCGTGGGATATATATTCTACCCACACACATTTGGAACTCTCCTGGGGTACCCTCACACATATTATTCCCTCATTTAGTGGATACATTCACAAAAAAGTGACATTTTCAAAAATCCAGAAAATTGGCTGAAAACGACTAAATATCAAGGACTCATTGGGCGAATCGCTCTGGAACTGAAATCGGAACGCTCACTGACATTTCCCCTATCTGAAAGTCTGATAAACGCCGGAAAAATGACTAAGTCCAAAAAAAAAAATTTTAAACTTTTTTCAATTTTACCCCCGTGGGATATATATTCTACCCACACACATTTAGAACTCTCCTGGGGTACCCTCACACATATTATTCCCTCATTTAGTGGATATTTTCACAAAAAAGTGACATTTTCAAAAATCCAGAAAATTGGCTGAAAACGACTAAATATCAAGGATTCATTGGGCGAATCGCTCTGGAACTGAAATCGGAACGCTCACTGACATTTCCCCTATCTGAAAGTCTGATGAACGCCGGAAAAATGACTAAGTCTAAGAAAATTTTTTTTCCAATTTTTTCAATTTTACCCCCGTGGGATATATATTCTACCCACACACATTTGGAACTCTCCTGGGGTACCCTCACACATATTATTCCCTCATTTAGTGGATATTTTCACAAAAAAGTGACATTTTCAAAAATCCAGAAAATTGGCTGAAAACGACTAAATATCAAGGACTCATTGGGCGAATCGCTCTGTAACTGAAATCGGAACGCTCACTGACATTTCCCCTATCTGAAAGTCTGAGAAACGCCGGAAAAATGACTAAGTCCCAAAAAAAATTTTTTAAACTTTTTTCAATTTTACCCCCGTGGGATATATATTCTACCCACACACATTTAGAACTCTCCTGGGGTACCCTCACACATATTATTCCCTCATTTAGTGGATATTTTCACAAAAAAGTGAAATTTTCAAAAATCCAGAAAATTGGCTGAAAACGACTAAATATCAAGGACTCATTGGGCGAATCGCTCTGGAACTGAAATCGGAACGCTCACTGACATTTCCCCTATCTGAAAGTCTGAGAAACGCCGGAAAAATGACTAAGTCCAAAAAAAAATTTTTTAAACTTTTTTCAATTTTACCCCCGTGGGATATATATTCTACCCACACACATTTGGAACTCTCCTGGGGTACCCTCACACATATTATTCCCTCATTTAGTGGATATTTTCACAAAAAAGTGACATTTTCAAAAATCCAGAAAATTGGCTAAAAACGACTAAATATCAAGGACTCATTGGGCGAATCGCTCTGGAACTGAAATCGGTACGCTCACTGACATTTCCCCTATCTGAAAGTTGGATAAAAGCCGGAAAAATGACTAAGTCCAAAAAAAAAAATTTTTCAACTTTTTTCAATTTTACCCCCGTGGGATATATATTCTACCCACACACATTTGGAACTCTCCTGGGGTACCCTCACACATATTATTCCCTCATTTAGTGGATATTTTCACAAAAAAGTGACATTTTCAAAAATCCAGAAAATTGGCTGAAAACGACTAAATATCAAGGACTCATTGGGCGAATCGCTCTGGAACTGAAATCGGAACGCTCACTGACATTTCCCCTATCTGAAAGTCTGATAAACGGCGGAAAAATGACTAAGTCCAAAAAAAAAAATTTTCAACTTTCTTCAATTTTACCCCCGTGGGATATATATTCTACCCACACACATTTGGAACTCTCCTGGGGTACCCTCACACATATTATTCCCTCATTTAGTGGATATTTTCACAAAAAAGTGACATTTTCAAAAATCTAGAAAATTGGCTGAAAACGACTAAATATCAAGGACTCATTGGGCGAATCGCTCTGGAACTGAAATCGGAACGCTCACTGACATTTCCCCTATCTGAAAGTCTGATGAACGCCGGAAAAATGACTAAGTCCAAGAAAAAAATTTTTCAACTTTTTTCAATTTTACCCCCGTGGGATATATATTCTACCCACACACATTTGGAACTCTCCTGGGGTACCCTCACACATATTATTCCCTCATATAGTGGATATTTTCACAAAAAAGTGACATTTTCAAAAATCCAGAAAATTGGCTGAAAACGACTAAATATCAAGGACTCATTGGGCGAATCGCTCTGGAACTGAAATCGGAACGCTCACTGACATTTCCCCTATCTGAAAGTCTGAGAAACGCCGGAAAAATGACTAAGTCCAAAAAAAAATTTTTTAAACTTTTTTAAATTTTACCCCCGTGGGATATATATTCTACCCACACACATTTGGAACTCTCCTGGGGTACCCTCACACATATTATTCCCTCATTTAGTGGATATTTTCAGAAAAAAGTGACATTTTCAAAAATCCAGAAAATTGGCTGAAAACGACTAAATATCAAGGACTCATTGGGCGAATCGCTCTGGAACTGAAATCGGAACGCTCACTTACATTTCCCCTATCTGAAAGTCTGAGAAACGCCGGAAAAATGACTAAGTCCAAAAAAAAAATTTTTAAACTTTTTTCAATTTTACCCCCGTGGGATATATATTCTACCCACACACATTTGGAACTCTCCTGGGGTACCCTCACACATATTATTCCCTCATTTAGTGGATATTTTCACAAAAAAGTGACATTTTCAAAAATCCAGAAAATTGGCTGAAAACGAATAAATATCAAGGACTCATTGGGCGAATCGCTCTGGAACTGAAATCGGAACGCTCACTGACATTTCCCCTATCTGAAAGTCTGATGAACGCCGGAAAAATGACTAAGTCCAAGAAAAAAATTTTTCAACTTTTTTCAATTTTACCCCCGTGGGATATATATTCTACCCACACACATTTAGAACTCTCCTGGGGTACCCTCACACATATTATTCCCTCATTTAGTGGATATTTTCACAAAAAAGTGACATTTTCAAAAATCCAGACAATTGGCTGAAAACGAATAAATATCAAGGACTCATTGGGCGAATCCCTCTGGAACTGAAATCGGAACGCACACTGACATTTCCCCTATCTGAAAGTCTGAGAAACGCCGGAAAAATGACTAAGTCCCCAAAAAAATTTTTTAAACTTTTTTCAATTTTACCCCCGTGGGATATATATTCTACCCACACACATTTAGAACTCTCCTGGGGTACCCTCACACATATTATTCCCTCATTTAGTGGATATTTTCACAAAAAAGTGACATTTTCAAAAATCCAGAAAATTGGCTGAAAACGACTAAATATCAAGGACTCATTGGGCGAATCGCTCTGGAACTGAAATCGGAACGCTCACTGACATTTCCCCTATCTGAAAGTCTGATGAACGCCGGAAAAATGACTAAGTCCAAAAAAAAAATTTTTCAACTTTTTTCAATTTTACCCCCGTGGGATATATGTTCTACCCACACACATTTGGAACTCTCCTGGGGTACCCTCACACATATTATTCCCTCATTTAGTGGATATTTTCACAAAAAAGTGACATTTTCAAAAATCCAGAAAATTGGCTGAAAACGACTAAATATCAAGGACTCATTGGGCGAATCGCTCTGGAACTGAAATCGGAACACTCACTGACATTTCCCTATCTGAAAGTCTGATGAACGCCGGAAAAATGACTAAGTCCAAGAAAAAAATTTTTCAACTTTTTTCAATTTTACCCCCGTGGGATATATATTCTACCCACACACATTTGGAACTCTCCTGGGGTACCCTCACACATATTATTCCCTCATTTAGTGGATATTTTCACAAAAAAGTGAAATTTTCAAAAATCCAGAAAATTGGCTGAAAACGACTAAATATCAAGGACTCATTGGGCGAATCGCTCTGAAACTGAAATCGGAACGCTCACTGACATTTCCCCTATCTGAAAGTCTGAGAAACGCCGGAAAAATGACTAAGTCCAAAAAAAATTTTTTAAACTTTTTTCAATTTTACCCCCGTGGGATATATATTCTACCCACACACATTTGGAACTCTCCTGGGGTACCCTCACACATATTATTCCCCCATTTAGTGGATATTTTCACAAAAAAGTGACATTTTCAAAAATCCAGAAAATTGGCTGAAAACGACTAAATATCAAGGACTCATTGGGCGAATCGCTCTGGAACTGAAATCGGAACGCTCACTGACATTTCCCCTATCTGAAAGTCTGAGAAACGCCGGAAAAATGACTAAGTCCAAAAAAAAATTTTTTAAACTTTTTTAAATTTTACCCCCGTGGGATATATATTCTACCCACACACATTTGGAACTCTCCTGGGGTACCCTCACACATATTATTCCCTCATTTAGTGGATATTTTCAGAAAAAAGTGACATTTTCAAAAATCCAGAAAATTGGCTGAAAACGACTAAATATCAAGGACTCATTGGGCGAATCGCTCTGGAACTGAAATCGGAACGCTCACTTACATTTCCCCTATCTGAAAGTCTGAGAAACGCCGGAAAAATGACTAAGTCCAAAAAAAAAATTTTTAAACTTTTTTCAATTTTACCCCCGTGGGATATATATTCTACCCACACACATTTGGAACTCTCCTGGGGTACCCTCACACATATTATTCCCTCATTTAGTGGATATTTTCACAAAAAAGTGACATTTTCAAAAATCCAGAAAATTGGCTGAAAACGAATAAATATCAAGGACTCATTGGGCGAATCGCTCTGGAACTGAAATCGGAACGCTCACTGACATTTCCCCTATCTGAAAGTCTGATGAACGCCGGAAAAATGACTAAGTCCAAGAAAAAAATTTTTCAACTTTTTTCAATTTTACCCCCGTGGGATATATATTCTACCCACACACATTTAGAACTCTCCTGGGGTACCCTCACACATATTATTCCCTCATTTAGTGGATATTTTCACAAAAAAGTGACATTTTCAAAAATCCAGAAAATTGGCTGAAAACGAATAAATATCAAGGACTCATTGGGCGAATCCCTCTGGAACTGAAATCGGAACGCACACTGACATTTCCCCTATCTGAAAGTCTGAGAAACGCCGGAAAAATGACTAAGTCCCCAAAAAAATTTTTTAAACTTTTTTCAATTTTACCCCCGTGGGATATATATTCTACCCACACACATTTAGAACTCTCCTGGGGTACCCTCACACATATTATTCCCTCATTTAGTGGATATTTTCACAAAAAAGTGACATTTTCAAAAATCCAGAAAATTGGCTGAAAACGACTAAATATCAAGGACTCATTGGCGAATCGCTCTGGAACTGAAATCGGAACGCTCACTGACATTTCCCCTATCTGAAAGTCTGATGAACGCCGGAAAAATGACTAAGTCCAAGAAAAAAAATTTTCAACTTTTTTCAATTTTACCCCCGTGGGATATATATTCTACCCACACACATTTTTGAACTCTCCTGGGGTACCCTCACACATATTATTCCCTCATTTAGTGGATATTTTCACAAAAAAGTGAAATTTTCAAAAATCCAGAAAATTGGCTGAAAACGAATAAATATCAAGGACTCATTGGGCGAATCGCTCTGGAACTGAAATCGGAACGCTCACTGACATTTCCCCTATCTGAAAGTCTGAGAAACGCCGGAAAAATGACTAAGTCCAAAAAAAAAATTTTTCAACTTTTTTCAATTTTACCCCCGTGGGATATATGTTCTACCCACACACATTTGGAACTCTCCTGGGGTACCCTCACACATATTATTCCCTCATTTAGTGGATATTTTCACAAAAAAGTGACATTTTCAAAAATCCAGAAAATTGGCTGAAAACGACTAAATATCAAGGACTCATTGGGCGAATCGCTCTGGAACTGAAATCGGAACACTCACTGACATTTCCCTATCTGAAAGTCTGATGAACGCCGGAAAAATGACTAAGTCCAAGAAAAAAATTTTTCAACTTTTTTCAATTTTACCCCCGTGGGATATATATTCTACCCACACACATTTGGAACTCTCCTGGGGTACCCTCACACATATTATTCCCTCATTTAGTGGATATTTTCACAAAAAAGTGAAATTTTCAAAAATCCAGAAAATTGGCTGAAAACGACTAAATATCAAGGACTCATTGGGCGAATCGCTCTGAAACTGAAATCGGAACGCTCACTGACATTTCCCCTATCTGAAAGTCTGAGAAACGCCGGAAAAATGACTAAGTCAAAAAAAATTTTTTTAAACTTTTTTCAATTTTACCCCCGTGGGATATATATTCTACCCACACACATTTGGAACTCTCCTGGGGTACCCTCACACATATTATTCCCCCATTTAGTGGATATTTTCACAAAAAAGTGACATTTTCAAAAATCCAGAAAATTGGCTGAAAACGACTAAATATCAAGGACTCATTGGGCGAATCGCTCTGGAACTGAAATCGGTACGCTCACTGACATTTCCCCTATCTGAAAGTTTGATAAAAGCCGGAAAAATGACTAAGTCCAAAAAAAAAAATTTTACAACTTTTATCAATTTTACCCCCGTGGGATATATATTCTACCCACACACATTTGGAACTCTCCTGGGGTACCCTCACACATATTATTCCCTCATGTAGTGGATATTTTCACAAAAAAGTGACATTTTCAAAAATCCAGCAAATTGGCTGAAAACGACTAAATATCAAGGACTCATTGGGCGAATCGCTCTGGAACTGAAATCGGAACGCTCACTGACATTTCCCCTATCTGAAAGTCGATGAACGCCGGAAAAATGACTAAGCCCAAGAAAAAAATTTTTCAGCTTTTTTCAATTTTACCCCCGTGGGATATATATTCTACCCACACACATTTGGAACTCTCCTGGGGTACCCTCACACATATTATTCCCTCATTTAGTGGATATTTTCACAAAAAAGTGACATTTTCAAAAATCCAGAAAATTGGCTGAAAACGACTAAATATCAAGGACTCATTGGGCGAATCGCTCTGGAACTGAAATCGGAACGCTCACTGACATTTCCCTATCTGAAAGTCTGATGAACGCCGGAAAAATGACTAAGTCCAAGAAAAAAATTTTTCAACTTTTTTCAATTTTACCCCCGTGGGATATATATTCTACCCACACACATTTGGAACTCTCCTGGGGTACCCTCACACATATTATTCCCTCATTTAGTGGATATTTTCACAAAAAAGTGAAATTTTCAAAAATCCAGAAAATTGGCTGAAAACAACTAAATATCAAGGACTCATTGGGCGAATCGCTCTGGAACTGAAATCGGAACGCTCACTGACATTTCCCCTATCTGAAAGTCTGAGAAACGCTGGAAAAATGACTAAGTCCAAAAAAAATTTTTTAAACTTTTTTCAATTTTACCCCCGTGGGATATATATTCTACCCACACACATTTGGAACTCTCCTGGGGTACCCTCACACATATTATTCCCTCATTTAGTGGATATTTTCACAAAAAAGTGACATTTTCAAAAATCCAGAAAATTGGCTGAAAACGACTAAAGATCAAGGTCTCATTGGGCGAATCGCTCTGGAACTGAAATCGGTACGCTCACTGACATTTCCCCTATCTGAAAGTTTGATAAAAGCCGGAAAAATGACTAAGTCCAAAAAAAAAAATTTTACAACTTTTATCAATTTTACCCCCGTGGGATATATATTCTACCCACACACATTTGGAACTCTCCTGGGGTACCCTCACACATATTATTCCCTCATTTAGTGGATATTTTCACAAAAAAGTGAAATTTTCAAAAATCCAGAAAATTGGCTGAAAACGACTAAATATCAAGGACTCATTGGGCGAATCGCTCTGAAACTGAAATCGGAACGCTCACTGACATTTCCCCTATCTGAAAGTCTGAGAAACGCCGGAAAAATGACTAAGTCCAAAAAAAATTTTTTAAACTTTTTTCAATTTTACCCCCGTGGGATATATATTCTACCCACACACATTTGGAACTCTCCTGGGGTACCCTCACACATATTATTCCCTCATTTAGTGGATATTTTCACAAAAAAGTGACATTTTCAAAAATCCAGAAAATTGGCTGAAAACGACTAAATATCAAGGACTCATAGGGCGAATCGCTCTGGAACTGAAATCGGTACGCTCACTGACATTTCCCCTATCTGAAAGTTTGATAAAAGCCGGAAAAATGACTAAGTCCAAAAAAAAAAATTTTACAACTTTTATCAATTTTACCCCCGTGGGATATATATTCTACCCACACACATTTGGAACTCTCCTGGGGTACCCTCACACATATTATTCCCTCATTTAGTGGATATTTTCACAAAAAAGTGACATTTTCAAAAATCCAGCAAATTGGCTGAAAACGACTAAATATCAAGGACTCATTGGGCGAATCGCTCTGGAACTGAAATCGGAACGCTCACTGACATTTCCCCTATCTGAAAGTCGATGAACGCCGGAAAAATGACTAAGCCCAAGAAAAAAATTTTTCAGCTTTTTTCAATTTTACCCCCGTGGGATATATATTCTACCCACACACATTTGGAACTCTCCTGGGGTACCCTCACACATATTATTCCCTCATTTAGTGGATATTTTCACAAAAAAGTGACATTTTCAAAAATCCAGAAAATTGGCTGAAAACGACTAAATATCAAGGACTCATTGGGCGAATCGCTCTGGAACTGAAATCGGAACGCTCACTGACATTTCCCTATCTGAAAGTCTGATGAACGCCGGAAAAATGACTAAGTCCAAAAAAAATTTTTTAAACTTTTTTCAATTTTACCCCCGTGGGATATATATTCTACCCACACACATTTGGAACTTTCCTGGGGTACCCTCACACATATTATTCCCTCATTTAGTGGATATTTTCACAAAAAAGTGACATTTTCAAAAATCCAGAAAATTGGCTGAAAACGACTAAAGATCAAGGACTCATTGGGCGAATCGCTCTGGAACTGAAATCGGTACGCTCACTGACATTTCCCCTATCTGAAAGTTTGATAAAAGCCGGAAAAATGACTAAGTCCAAAAAAAAAAATTTTACAACTTTTATCAATTTTACCCCCGTGGGATATATATTCTACCCACACACATTTGGAACTCTCCTGGGGTACCCTCACACATATTATTCCCTCATTTAGTGGATATTTTCACAAAAAAGTGACATTTTCAAAAATCCAGAAAATTGGCTGAAAAAGACTAAATATCAAGGACTCATTGGGCGAATCGCTCTGGAACTGAAATCGGTACGCTCACTGACATTTCCCCTATCTGAAAGTTTGATAAAAGCCGGAAAAATGACTAAGTCCAAAAAAAAAAAATTTTACAACTTTTATCAATTTTACCCCCGTGGGATATATATTCTACCCACACACATTTGGAACTCTCCTGGGGTACCCTCACACATATTATTCCCTCATTTAATGGATATTTTCACAAAAAAGTGACATTTTCAAAAATCCAGAAAATTGGCTGAAAACGACTAAATATCAAGGACTCATTGGGCGAATCGCTCTGAAACTGAAATCGGAACGCTCACTGACATTTCCCCTATCTGAAAGTCTGAGAAACACCGGAAAAATGACTAAGTCCAAAAAAAATTTTTTAAACTTTTTTCAATTTTACCCCCGTGGGATATATATTCTACCCACACACATTTGGAACTCTCCTGGGGTACCCTCACACATATTATTCCCTCATTTAGTGGATATTTTCACAAAAAAGTGACATTTTCAAAAATCCAGAAAATTGGCTGAAAACGACTAAATATCAAGGACTCATTGGGCGAATCGCTCTGGAACTGAAATCGGTACGCTCACTGACATTTCCCCTATCTGAAAGTTTGATAAAAGCCGGAAAAATGACTAAGTCCAAAAAAAAAAATTTTACAACTTTTATCAATTTTACCCCCGTGGGATATATATTCTACCCACACACATTTGGAACTCTCCTGGGGTACCCTCACACATATTATTCCCTCATTTAGTGGATATTTTCACAAAAAAGTGACATTTTCAAAAATCCAGCAAATTGGCTGAAAACGACTAAATATCAAGGACTCATTGGGCGAATCGCTCTGGAACTGAAATCGGAACGCTCACTGACATTTCCCCTATCTGAAAGTCGATGAACGCCGGAAAAATGACTAAGCCCAAGAAAAAAAATTTTCAGCTTTTTTCAATTTTACCCCCGTGGGATATATATTCTACCCACACACATTTGGAACTCTCCTGGGGTACCCTCACACATATTATTCCCTCATTTAGTGGATATTTTCACAAAAAAGTGACATTTTCAAAAATCCAGAAAATTGGCTGAAAACGACTAAATATCAAGGACTCATTGGGCGAATCGCTCTGGAACTGAAATCAGAACGCTCACTGACATTTCCCCTATCTGAAAGTCGATGAACGCCGGAAAAATGACTAAGCCCAAGAAAAAAATTTTTCAGCTTTTTTCAATTTTACCCCCGTGGGATATATATTCTACCCACACACATTTGGAACTCTCCTGGGGTACCCTCACACATATTATTCCCTCATTTAGTGGATATTTTCACAAAAAAGTGACATTTTCAAAAATCCAGAAAATTGGCTGAAAACGACTAAATATCAAGGACTCATTGGGCGAATCGCTCTGGAACTGAAATCGGAACGCTCACTGACATTTCCCTATCTGAAAGTCTGATGAACGCCGGAAAAATGACTAAGTCCAAGAAAAAATTTTTTCAACTTTTTTCAATTTTACCCCCGTGGGATATATATTCTACCCACACACATTTGGAACTCTCCTGGGGTACCCTCACACATATTATTCCCTCATTTAGTGGATATTTTCACAAAAAAGTGAAATTTTCAAAAATCCAGAAAATTGGCTGAAAACGACTAAATATCAAGGACTCATTGGGCGAATCGCTCTGGAACTGAAATCGGAACGCTCACTGACATTTCCCCTATCTGAAAGTCTGAGAAACGCCGGAAAAATGACTAAGTCCAAAAAAAATTTTTTAAACTTTTTTCAATTTTACCCCCGTGGGATATATATTCTACCCACACACATTTGGAACTCTCCTGGGGTACCCTCACACATATTATTCCCTCATTTAGTGGATATTTTCACAAAAAAGTGACATTTTCAAAAATCCAGAAAATTGGCTGAAAACGACTAAAGATCAAGGACTCATTGGGCGAATCGCTCTGGAACTGAAATCGGTACGCTCACTGACATTTCCCCTATCTGAAAGTTTGATAAAAGCCGGAAAAATGACTAAGTCCAAAAAAAAAAATTTTACAACTTTTATCAATTTTACCCCCGTGGGATATATATTCTACCCACACACATTTGGAACTCTCCTGGGGTACCCTCACACATATTATTCCCTCATTTAGTGGATATTTTCACAAAAAAGTGACATTTTCAAAAATCCAGCAAATTGGCTGAAAACGACTAAATATCAAGGACTCATTGGGCGAATTGCTCTGGAACTGAAATCGGAACGCTCACTGACATTTCCCCTATCTGAAAGTCGATGAACGCCGGAAAAATGACTAAGCCCAAGAAAAAAAATTTTCAGCTTTTTTCAATTTTACCCCCGTGGGATATATATTCTACCCACACACATTTGGAACTCTCCTGGGGTACCCTCACACATATTATTCCCTCATTTAGTGGATATTTTCACAAAAAAGTGACATTTTCAAAAATCCAGAAAATTGGCTGAAAACGACTAATTATCAAGGACTCATTGGGCGAATCGCTCTGGAAATGAAATCGGAACGCTCACTGACATTTCCACTATCTGAAAGTCTGATAAACGCCGGAAAAATGACTAAGTCCAAAAAAAAAATTTTTAAACTTTTTTCAATTTTACCCCCGTGGGATATATATTCTACCCACACACATTTGGAACTCTCCTGGGGCACCTTCACACATATTATTCCCTCATTTAGTGGATATTTTCACAAAAAAGTGAAATTTTCAAAAATCCAGAAAATTGGCTGAAAACGACTAAATATCAAGGACTCATTGGGCGAATCGCTCTGGAACTGAAATCGGAACGCTCACTGACATTTCCCCTATCTGAAAGTCTGATGAACGCCGGAAAAATGAGTAAGCCCAAGAAAAAAATTTTTCAACTTTTTTCAATTTTACCCCCGTGGGATATATATTCTACCCACACACATTTGGAACTCTCCTGGAGTACCCTCACACATATTATTCCCTCATTTAGTGGATATTTTCACAAAAAGGTGACATTTTCAAAAATCCCGAAAATTGGCTGAAAACGACTAAATATCAAGGACTCATTGGGCGAATCGCTCTGGAACTGAAATCGGAATGCTCACTGACATTTCCCCTATCTGAAAGTCTGAGAAACGCCGGAAAAATGACTAAGTCCAAGTAAAATTTTTTTTCAACTTTTTTCAATTTTACCCCCGTGGGATATATATTCTACCCACACACATTTGGAACTCTCCTGGAGTACCCTCACACATATTATTCCCTCATTTAGTGGATATTTTCACAAAAAGGTGACATTTTCAAAAATCCCGAAAATTGGCTGAAAACGACTAAATATCAAGGACTCATTGGGCAAATCGCTCTGGAACTGAAATCGGAACGCTCACTGACATTTCCCCTATCTGAAAGTGTTAGAAACGCAGGAAAAATGACTAAGCCCCAAAAAAAATTTTTTTAAACTTTTTTCAATTTTACCCTCGTGGGATATATTTTATACTCACACACATTTGGAACTCTCCTGGGGTACCCTCACACATATTATTCCCTCATTTAGTGAATATTTTCACAAAAAAGTGAAATTTTCAAAAATCCCGAAAATTGGCTGAAAACGACTAAATATCAAGGACTCATTGGGCGAATCGCTCTGGAACTGAAATCGGAATGCTCACTGACATTTCCCTTATCTGAAAGTCTGAGAAACGCCGGAAAAATGACTAAGTCGAAAAAAAAAAAATTTTCAACTTTTTTCAATTTTACCCCCGTGGGATATATATTATACCCACACACATTTGTAACTCTCCTGGGGTACCCTCACACATATTATTCCCTCATTTAGTGGATATTTTCACAAAAAAGTGAAATTTTCAAAAATCCAGAAAATTGGCTGAAAACGACTAAATATCAAGGACTCATTTGGGCGAATCGCTCTGGAACTGAAATCGGAACGCTCACTGACATTTCCCCAATCTGAAAGTCTGATAAACGCCAGAAAAATGACTAAGTCCAAGGAAAATTTTTTTTCAACTTTTTTAAATTTTACCCCGTGGGATACATATTCTACCCACACACATTTGGAACTCTCCTGGAGTACCCTCACACATATTATTCCCTCATTTAGTGGATATTTTCACAAAAAGGTGACATTTTCAAAAATCCCGAAAATTGGCTGAAAACGACTAAATATCAAGGACTCATTGGGCGAATCGCTCTGGAACTGAAATCGGAACGCTCACTGACATTTCCCCTATCTGAAAGTCTGAGAAACACCGGAAAAATGACTAAGTCCAAAAAAAATTTTTTTTCACCTTTTTTCAATTTTACTCCCGTGGGATATATATTCTACCCACACACATTTGGAACTCTCCTGGAGTACCCTCACACATATTATTCCCTCATTTAGTGGATATTTTCACAGAAAGTGAAATTTTCAAAAATCCCGAAAATTGGCTGAAAACGACTAAATATCAACGACTCATTGGGCGAATCGCACTGGAATTGAAATCGGAACGCTCACTGACATTTCCCCTATCTGAAAGTCTGATAAACGCCGGAAAAATGACTAAGTCCAAGAAAAAAATTTTTTCAACTTTTTTCAATTTTACTCCCGGTGGGATATATATTCTACCCACACACATTTGGAACTCTCCTGGGGTACCCTCACACATATTATTCCCTCATTTAGTGGATATTTTCACGAAAAAGTGAAATTTTCAAAAATCCAATATATTGGCTGGAAACGACGAAATATCAAGGACTCATTGCGCAAATCGCTCTGTAACTGAAATCGGAACGCTCACTGACATTTCCCCTATCTGAAAGTCTGATAAACGCCGGAAAAATGACTAAGTCCAAGTAAAATTTTTTTTCAACTTTTTTCAATTTTACCCCTGTGGGATATATATTCTACCCACACACATTTGAAACTCTCCTGGAGTACCCTCACACATATTATTCCCTCATTTAGTGGATATTTTCACAAAAAGGTGACATTTTCAAAAATCCCGAAAATTGGCTGAAAACGACTAAATATCAAGGACTCATTGGGCAAATCGCTCTGGAACTGAAATCGGAACGCTCACTGACATTTCCCCTATCTGAAAGTCTGAGAAACGGAGGAAAAATGACTAAGCTCCAAAAAAAATGTTTTTCAACTTTTTTCAATTTTACACTCGTGGGATATATTTTATACCCACACACATTTGGAACTCTCCTGGGGTACCCTCACACATATTATTCCCTCATTTAGTGGATATTTTCACAAAAAAGTGAAATTTTCAAAAATCCCGAAAATTGGCTGAAAACGACTAAATATCAAGGACTCATTGGGCGAATCGCTCTGGAACTGAAATCGGAATGCTCACTGACATTTCCCCTATCTGAAAGTCTGAGAAACGCCGGAAAAATGACTAAGTCGAAAAAAAAAAATTTTTCAACTTTTTTCAATTTTACCCCCGTGGGATATATATTATACCCACACACATTTGTAACACTCCTGGGGTACCCTCACACATATTATTCCCTCATTTAGTGGATATTTTCACAAAAAAGTGAAATTTTCAAAAATCCAGAAAATTGGCTGAAAACGACTAAATGTCAAGGACTCATTGGGCGAATCGCTCTGGAACTGAAATCGGAACGCTCACTGACATTTCCCCTATCTGAAAGTCTGATAAACACCGGAAAAATGACTAAGTCCAAGGAAAATTTTTTTTCAACTTTTTTAAATTTTACCCCGTGGGATACATATTCTACCCACACACATTTGGAACTCTCCTGGAGTACCCTCACACATATTATTCCCTCATTTAGTGGATATTTTCACAAAAAGGTGACATTTTCAAAAATCCCGAAAATTGCCTGAAAACGACTAAATATCAAGGACTCATTGGGCGAATCGCTCTGGAACTGAAATCGGAACGCTCACTGACATTTCCCCTATCTGAAAGTCTGAGAAACACCGGAAAAATGACTAAGTCTAAAAAAAAATTTTTTTCACCTTTTTTCAATTTTACTCCCGTGGGATATATATTCTACCCACACACATTTGGAACTCTCCTGGAGTACCCTCACACATATTATTCCCTCATTTACTGGATATTTTCACAAAAAGGTGACATTTTCAAAAATCCCGAAAATTGGCTGAAAACGACTAAATATCAAGGACTCATTGGGCGAATCGCTCTGGAACTGAAATCGGAATGCTCACTGACATTTCCCCTATCTGAAAGTCTGAGAAACGCCGGAAAAATGACTAAGTCGAAAAAAAAAAATTTTTCAACTTTTTTCAATTTTACCCCCGTGGGATATATATTATACCCACACACATTTGTAACACTCCTGGGGTACCCTCACACATATTATTCCCTCATTTAGTGGATATTTTCACAAAAAAGTGAAATTTTCAAAAATCCAGAAAATTGGCTGAAAACGACTAAATGTCAAGGACTCATTGGGCGAATCGCTCTGGAACTGAAATCGGAACGCTCACTGACATTTCCCCTATCTGAAAGTCTGATAAACACCGGAAAAATGACTAAGTCCAAGGAAAATTTTTTTTCAACTTTTTTAAATTTTACCCCGTGGGATACATATTCTACCCACACACATTTGGAACTCTCCTGGAGTACCCTCACACATATTATTCCCTCATTTAGTGGATATTTTCACAAAAAGGTGACATTTTCAAAAATCCCGAAAATTGGCTGAAAACGACTAAATATCAAGGACTCATTGGGCGAATCGCTCTGGAACTGAAATCGGAACGCTCACTGACATTTCCCCTATCTGAAAGTCTGAGAAACACCGGAAAAATGACTAAGTCTAAAAAAAAATTTTTTTCACCTTTTTTCAATTTTACTCCCGTGGGATATATATTCTACCCACACACATTTGGAACTCTCCTGGAGTACCCTCACACATATTATTCCCTCATTTACTGGATATTTTCACAAAAAGGTGACATTTTCAAAAATCCCGAAAATTGGCTGAAAACGACTAAATATCAAGGACTCATTGGGCGAATCGCTCTGGAACTGAAATCGGAATGCTCACTGACATTTCCCCTATCTGAAAGTCTGAGAAACGCCGGAAAAATGACTAAGTCCAAGTAAAATTTTTTTTCAACTTTTTTCAATTTTACCCCCGTGGGATATATATTCTACCCACACACATTTGGAACTCTCCTGGAGTACCCTCACACATATTATTCCCTCATTTAGTGGATATTTTCACAAAAAGGTGACATTTTCAAAAATCCCGAAAATTGGCTGAAAACGACTAAATATCAAGGACTCATTGGGCGAATCGCTCTGGAACTGAAATCGGAACGCTCACTGACATTTCCCCTATCTGAAAGTCTGATAAATGCCGGAAAAATGACTAAGTCCAAAAAAAAATAATTTTTCAACTTTTTTCAATTTTCCCCCGTGGGATATATATTCTACCCACACACATTTGGAACTCTCCTGGGGTACCCTCACACATATTATTCCCTCATTTAGTGGATATTTTCACAAAAAAGTGAAATTTTCAAAAATCCAAATTATTGGCTGAAAACGACTAAATATCAAGGACTGTATTGGGTGAATCGCTCTGGAACTGAAATCAGAAAGCTCACTAACATTTCCCCTATCTGAAAGTCTGATAAATGCCGGAAAAATGACTAAGTCCAAGAAAAAAAAATTTCCAACTTTTTTCAATTTTACCCCTTTGGAATATATATTCTACCCATGCACATTTGGAAATCTCCTGGGGTACCCTCACACATATTATTCCCTCATTTAGTGGATATTTTCACAAAAAAGTGAAATTTTCAAAAATCCAGAAAATTGGCTGAAAACAACTTAATATCAAGGACTCATTGGGCAAATCGCTCTGGAACTGAAATCGGAACGCTCACTGACATTTCCCCTATCTGAAAGTCTTAGAAACGCAGGAAAAATGACTAAGCCCCAAAAAAATTTTTTTTCAACTTTTTTCAATTTTACCCTCGTGGGATATATTTTATACTCACACACATTTGGAACTCTCCTGGGGTACCCTCACACATATTATTCCCTCATTTAGTGAATATTTTCACAAAAAAGTGAAATTTTCAAAAATCCCGAAATTTGGCTGAAAACGACTAAATATCAAGGACTCATTGGGCGAATCGCTCTGGAACTGAAATCGGAATGCTCACTGACATTTCCCTTATCTGAAAGTCTGAGAAACGCCGGAAAAATGACTAAGTCGAAAAAAAAAAAATTTTCAACTTTTTTCAATTTTACCCCCGTGGGATATATATTATACCCACACACATTTGTAACTCTCCTGGGGTACCCTCACACATATTATTCCCTCATTTAGTGGATATTTTCACAAAAAAGTGAAATTTTCAAAAATCCAGAAAATTGGCTGAAAACGACTAAATATCAAGGACTCATTTGGGCGAATCGCTCTGGAACTGAAATCGGAACGCTCACTGACATTTCCCCTATCTGAAAGTCTGATAAACGCCGGAAAAATGACTAAGTCCAAGGAAAATTTTTTTTCAACTTTTTTAAATTTTACCCCGTGGGATACATATTCTACCCACACACATTTGGAACTCTCCTGGAGTACCCTCACACATATTATTCCCTCATTTAGTGGATATTTTCACAAAAAGTGAAATTTTCAAAAATCCCGAAAATTGGCTGAAAACGACTAAATATCAACGACTCATTGGGCGAATCGCTCTGGAACTGAAATCGGAACGGTCACTGACATTTCCCCTATCTGAAAGTCTGATAAACGCCAGAAAAATGACTAAGTCCAAGAAAAAAAATTTTTCAACTTTTTTCAATTTTACCCCCGGTGGGATATATATTCTACCCACACACATTTGGAACTCTCCTGGGGTACCCTCACACATATTATTCCCTCATTTAGTGGATATTTTCACGAAAAAGTGAAATTTTCAAAAATCCAAAATATTGGCTGGAAACGACGAAATATCAAGGACTCATTGGGCGAATCGCTCTGTAACTGAAATCGGAACGCTCACTGACATTTCCCCTATCTGAAAGTCTGATGAACGCCGGAAAAATGACTAAGTCCAAGGAAAATTTTTTTTCAACTTTTTTCAATTTTACCCCTGTGGGATATATATTCTACCCACACACATTTGAAACTCTCCTGGGGTACCCTCACACATATTATTCCCTCATTTAGTGGATATTTTCACAAAAAGGTGACATTTTCAAAAATCCCGAAAATTGGCTGAAAACGACTAAATATCAAGGACTCATTGGGCAAATCGCTCTGGAACTGAAATCGGAACGCTCACTGACATTTCACCTATCTGAAAGTCTGAGAAACGGCGGAAAAATGACTAAGGCCAAAAAAAAATTTTTTTCAACTTTTTTCAATTTTGCCCTCGTGGGATATATATTATACCCACACACATTTGGATTTCTCCTGGGGTACCCTCACACATATTATTCCCTCATTTAGTGGATATTTTCACAAAAAAGTGAAATTTTCAAAAATCCAGAAAATTGGCTGAAAACGACTAAATATCCAGGACTCATTGGGCGAATCGCTCTGGAACTGAAGTCGGAACGTTCACTGACATTTCCCCTATCTGAAAGTCTGATAAATGCCAGAAAAATGACTAAGTCCAAAAAAAAAAATTTTTTCAACTTTTATCAATTTTACCCCCGTGGGATATATATTCTACCCACACACATTTGGATTTCTCCTGGGGTACCCTCACACATATTATTCCCTCATTTAGTGGATATTTTCACAAAAAGTGAAATTTTCAAAAATCCCGAAAATTGGCTGAAAACGACTAAATATCAAGGACTCATTGGGCGAATCGCTCTGGAACTGAAATCGGAACGGTCACTGACATTTCCCCAATCTGAAAGTCTGATAAACGCCAGAAAAATGACTAAGTCCAAGAAAAAAAATTTTTCAACTTTTTTCAATTTTACCCCCGGTGGGATATATATTCTACCCACACACATTTGGAACTCTCCTGGGGTACCCTCACACATATTATTCCCTCATTTAGTGGATATTTTCACGAAAAAGTGAAATTTTCAAAAATCCAAAATATTGGCTCGAAACGACGAAATATCAAGGACTCATTGGGCGAATCGCTCTGTAACTGAAATCGGAACGCTCACTGACATTTCCCCTATCTGAAAGTCTGATAAACGCCGGAAAAATGACTAAGCCCAAAAAAAAAATTTTTCAACTTTTTTCAATTTTACCCTCGTGGGATATATTTTATACCCACACACATTTGGAACTCTCCTGGGGTACCCTCACACATATTATTCCCTCATTTAGTGGATATTTTCACAAAAAAGTGAAATTTTCAAAAATCCCGAAAATTGGCTGAAAACGACTAAATATCAAGGACTCATTGGGCGAATCGCTCTGGAACTGAAATCGGAACGCTCACTGACATTTCCCCTATCTGAAAGTCTGATAAACGCCGGAAAAATGACTAAGTCCAAGGAAAATTTTTTTCAACTTTTTTCAATTTTACCCTCGTGGGATATATTTTATACCCACACACATTTGGAACTCTCCTGGGGTACCCTCACACATATTATTCCCTCATTTAGTGGATATTTTCACAAAAAAGTGAAATTTTCAAAAATCCCGAAAATTGGCTGAAAACGACTAAATATCAAGGATTCATTGGGCGAATCGCTCTGGAACTGAAATCGGAATGCTCACTGACATTTCCCCTATCTGAAAGTCTGAAAAACGCCGGAAAAATGACTAAGTCGAAAAAAAATAATTTTTCAACTTTTTTCAATTTTACCCCCGTGGGATATATTTTATACCCACACACATTTGTAACTCTCCTGGGGTACCCTCACACATATTCTTCCCTCATTTAGTGGATATTTTCACAAAAAAGTGAAATTTTCAAAAATCCAGAAAATTGGCTGAAAACGACTAAATATCAAGGACTCATTGGGCGAATCGCTCTGGAACTGAAATCGGAACGCTCACTGACATTTTCCCCTATCTGAAAAGTCTGATAAACGCCGGAAAAATGACTAAGTCCAAGGAAAATTTTTTTTCAACTTTTTTAAATTTTACCCCATGGGATACATATTCTACCCACACACATTTGGAACTCTCCTGGAGTACCCTCACACATATTATTCCCTCATTTAGTGGATATTTTCACAAAAAAGTGACATTTTCAAAAATCCCGAAAATTGGCTGAAAACGACTAAATATCAAGGACTCATTGGGCGAATCGCTCTGGAACTGAAATCGGAACGCTCACTGACATTTCCCCTATCTGAAAGTCTGAGAAACGGCGGAAAAATGACTAAGCCCCAAAAAAATTTTTTTTCAACTTTTTTCAATTTTACCCTCGTGGGATATATATTATACCCACACACATTTGGATTTCTCCTGGGGTACCCTCACACATATTATTCCCTCATTTAGTGGATATTTTCACAAAAAAGTGAAATTTTCAAAAATCCAGAAAATTGGCTGAAAACGACTAAATATCCAGGACTCATTGGGCGAATCGCTCTGGAACTGAAATCGGAACGTTCACTGACATTTCCCCTATCTGAAAGTCTGATAAATGCCGGAAAAATGACTAAGTCCAAAAAAAAAAATTTTTTCAACTTTTTTCAATTTTACCCCCGTGGGATATATATTCTACCCACACACATTTGGAAATCTCCTGGAGTACCCTCACACATATTATTCCCTCATTTAGTGGTTATTTTCACAAAAAGTGAAATTTTCAAAAATCCCGAAAATTGGCTGAAAACGACTAAATATCAAGGACTCATTGGGCGAATCGCTCTGGAACTGAAATCGGAACGCTCACTGACATTTCCCCTATCTGAAAGTCTGATAAACACCGGAAAAATGACTAAGTCCAAGAAAAAATTTTTTTCAACTTTTTTCAATTTTACCCCCGGTGGGATATATATTCTACCCACACACATTTGGAACTCTCCTGGGGTACCCTCACACATATTATTCCCTCATTTAGTGGATATTTTCAAGAAAAAGTGAAATTTTCAAAAATCCAAAATATTGGCTGGAAACGACGAAATATCAAGGACTCATTGGGCGAATCGCTCTGTAACTGAAATCGGAACGCTCACTGACATTTCCCCTATCTGAAAGTCTGATAAACGCCGTAAAAATGACTAAGTCCAAGTAAAATTTTTTTTCAACTTTTTTCAATTTTACCCCCGTGGGATATATATTCTACCCACACACATTTGAAACTCTCCTGGAGTACCCTCACACATATTATTCCCTCATTTAGTGGATATTTTCACAAAAAGGTGACATTTTCAAAAATCCCGAAAATTGGCTGAAAACGACAAAATATCAAGGACTCATTGGGCAAATCGCTCTGGAACTGAAATCGGAACGCTCACTGACATTTCCCCTATCTGAAAGTCTGAGAAACGCAGGAAAAATGACTAAGCCCAAAAAAAAATTTTTTCAACTTTTTTCAATTTTACCCTCGTGGGATATATTTTATACCCACACACATTTGGAACTCTCCTGGGGTACCCTCACACATATTATTCCCTCATTTAGTGGATATTTTCACAAAAAAGTGAAATTTTCAAAAATCCCGAAAATTGGCTGAAAACGACTAAATATCAAGGACTCATTGGGCGAATCGCTCTGGAACTGAAATCGGAACGCTCACTGACATTTCCCCTATCTGAAAGTCTGATAAACGCCGTAAAAATGACTAAGTCCAAGTAAAATTTTTTTTCAACTTTTTTCAATTTTACCCCTGTGGGATATATATTCTACCCACACACATTTGGAACTCTCCTGGAGTACCCTCACACATATTATTCCCTCATTTAGTGGATATTTTCACAAAAAGGTGACATTTTCAAAAATCCCGAAAATTGGCTGAAAACGACTAAATATCAAGGACTCATTGGGCAAATCGCTCTGGAACTGAAATCGGAACGCTCACTGACATTTCCCCTATCTGAAAGTCTGAGAAACGCAGGAAAAATGACTAAGCCCAAAAAAAAAATTTTTCAACTTTTTTCAATTTTACCCTCGTGGGATATATTTTATACCCACACACATTTGGAACTCTCCTGGGGTACCCTCACACATATTATTCCCTCATTTAGTGGATATTTTCACAAAAAAGTGAAATTTTCAAAAATCCCGAAAATTGGCTGAAAACGACTAAATATCAAGGATTCATTGGGCGAATCGCTCTGGAACTGAAATCGGAATGCTCACTGACATTTCCCCTATCTGAAAGTCTGAAAAACGCCGGAAAAATGACTAAGTCGAAAAAAAATAATTTTTCAACTTTTTTCAATTTTACCCCCGTGGGATATATATTATACCCACACACATTTGTAACTCTCCTGGGGTACCCTCACACATATTATTCCCTCATTTAGTGGATATTTTCACAAAAAAGTGAAATTTTCAAAAATCCATAAAATTGGCTGAAAACGACTAAATATCAAGGACTCATTGGGCGAATCGCTCTGGAACTGAAATCGGAACGCTCACTGACATTTCCCCTATCTGAAAAGTCTGATAAACGCCGGAAAAATGACTAAGTCCAAGGAAAATATTTTTTCAACTTTTTTAAATTTTACCCCATGGGATACATATTCTACCCACACACATTTGGAACTCTCCTGGGGTACCCTCACACATATTATTCCCTCATTTAGTGGATATTTTCACAAAAAGGTGACATTTTCAAAAATCCCGAAAATTGGCTGAAAACGACTAAATATCAAGGACTCATTGGGCAAATCGCTCTGGAACTGAAATCGGAACGCTCACTGACATTTCCCCTATCTGAAAGTCTGAGAAACGCAGGAAAAATGACTAAGCCCAAAAAAAAATTTTTTCAACTTTTTTCAATTTTACCCTCGTGGGATATATTTTATACCCACACACATTTGGAACTCTCCTGGGGTACCCTCACACATATTATTCCCTCATTTAGTGGATATTTACACAAAAAAGTGAAATTTTCAAAAATCCAGAAAATTGGCTGAAAACGACTAAATATCAAGAACTCATTGGGCGAATCGCTCTGGAACTGAAATCGGAGCGCTCACTGACATTTCCCCTATCTGAAAGTCTGATAAACGCCGGAAAAATGACTAAGTCCAAGGAAAATTTTTTTTCAACTTTTTTAAATTTTACCCCGTGGGATACATATTCTACCCACACACATTTGGAACTCTCCTGGAGTACCCTCACACATATTATTCCCTCATTTAGTGGATATTTACACAAAAAAGTGAAATTTTCAAAAATCCAGAAAATTGGCTGAAAACGACTAAATATCAACGACTCATTGGGCGAATCGCACTGGAACTGAAATCGGAACGCTCACTGACATTTCCCCTATCTGAAAGTCTGATAAACGCCGGAAAAATGACTAAGTCCAAGAAAAAAATTTTTTCAACTTTTTTCAATTTTACCCCCGGTGGGATATATATTCTACCCACACACATTTGGAACTCTCCTGGGGTACCCTCACACATATTATTCCCTCATTTAGTGGATATTTTCACGAAAAAGTGAAATTTTCAAAAATCCAATATATTGGCTGGAAACGACGAAATATCAAGGACTCATTGCGCGAATCGCTCTGTAACTGAAATCGGAACGCTCACTGACATTTCCCCTATCTGAAAGTCTGATAAACGCCGGAAAAATGACTAAGTCCAAGTAAAATTTTTTTTCAACTTTTTTCAATTTTACTCCTGTGGGATATATATTCTACCCACACACATTTGAAACTCTCCTGGAGTACCCTCACACATATTATTCCCTCATTTAGTGGATATTTTCACAAAAAGGTGACATTTTCAAAAATCCCGAAAATTGGCTGAAAACGACTAAATATCAAGGACTCATTGGGCAAATCGCTCTGGAACTGAAATCGGAACGCTCACTGACATTTCCCCTATCTAAAAGTCTGAGAAACGCTGGAAAAATTTCTAAGCTCCAAAAAAAATTTTTTTCAACTTTTTTCAATTTTACCCTCGTGGGATATATTTTATACCCACACACATTTGGAACTCTCCTGGGGTACCCTCACACATATTATTCCCTCATTTAGTGGATATTTTCACAAAAAAGTGAAATTTTCAAAAATCCTGAAAATTGGCTGAAAACGACTAAATATCAAGGACTCATTGGGCGAATCGCTCTCGAACTGAAATCGGAACGCTCACTGACATTTCCCCTATCTGAAAGTCTGATAAACGCTGGAAAAATGACTAAGTCCAAGAAAAAAATTTTTTCAACTTTTTTCAATTTTACCCCCGGTGGGATATATATTCTACCCACACACATTTGGAACTCTCCTGGGGTACCCTCACACATATTATTCCCTCATTTAGTGGATATTTTCACGAAAAAGTGAAATTTTCAAAAATCCAAAATATTGGCTGGAAATGACGAAATATCAAGGACTCATTGGGCGAATCGCTCTGTAACTGAAATCGGAACGCTCACTGACATTTCCCCTATCTGAAAGTCTGATAAACGCCGTAAAAATGACTAAGTCCAAGTAAAATTTTTTTTCAACTTTTTTCAATTTTACCCCTGTGGGATATATATTCTACCCACACACATTTGGAACTCTCCTGGAGTACCCTCACACATATTATTCCCTCATTTAGTGGATATTTTCACAAAAAGGTGACATTTTCAAAAATCCCGAAAATTGGCTGAAAACGACTAAATATCAAGGACTCATTGGGCAAATCGCTCTGGAACTGAAATCGGAACGCTCACTGACATTTCCCCTATCTGAAAGTCTGAGAAACGCAGGAAAAATGACTAAGACCAAAAAAAAAATTTTTCAACTTTTTTCAATTTTACCCTCGTGGGATATATTTTATACCCACACACATTTGGAACTCTCCTGGGGTACCCTCACACATATTATTCTCTCATTTAGTGGATATTTTCACAAAAAAGTGAAATTTTCAAAAATCCCGAAAATTGGCTGAAAACGACTAAATATCAAGGATTCATTGGGCGAATCGCTCTGGAACTGAAATCGGAATGCTCACTGACATTTCCCCTATCTGAAAGTCTGAAAAACGCCGGAAAAATGACTAAGTCGAAAAAAAATAATTTTTCAACTTTTTTCAATTTTACCCCCGTGGGATATATATTATACCCACACACATTTGTAACTCTCCTGGGGTACCCTCACACATATTATTCCCTCATTTAGTGGATATTTTCACAAAAAAGTGAAATTTTCAAAAATCCAGAAAATTGGCTGAAAACGACTAAATATCAAGGACTCATTGGGCGAATCGCTCTGGAACTGAAATCGGAACGCTCACTGACATTTCCCCTATCTGAAAAGTCTGATAAACGCCGGAAAAATGACTAAGTCCAAGGAAAGTTTTTTTTCAACTTTTTTAAATTTTACCCCATGGGATACATATTCTACCCACACACATTTGGAACTCTCCTGGGGTACCCTCACACATATTATTCCCTCATTTAGTGGATATTTTCACAAAAAGGTGACATTTTCAAAAATCCCGAAAATTGGCTGAAAACGACTAAATATCAAGGACTCATTGGGCAAATCGCTCTGGAACTGAAATCGGAACGCTCACTGACATTTCCCCTATCTGAAAGTCTGAGAAACGCAGGAAAAATGACTAAGCCCAAAAAAAAATTTTTTCAACTTTTTTCAATTTTACCCTCGTGGGATATATTTTATACCCACACACATTTGGAACTCTCCTGGGGTACCCTCACACATATTATTCCCTCATTTAGTGGATATTTACACAAAAAAGTGAAATTTTCAAAAATCCAGAAAATTGGCTGAAAACGACTAAATATCAAGAACTCATTGGGCGAATCGCTCTGGAACTGAAATCGGAACGCTCACTGACATTTCCCCTATCTGAAAGTCTGATAAACGCCGGAAAAATGACTAAGTCCAAGGAAAATTTTTTTTCAACTTTTTTAAATTTTACCCCGTGGGATACATATTCTACCCACACACATTTGGAACTCTCCTGGAGTACCCTCACACATATTATTCCCTCATTTAGTGGATATTTTCACAAAAAGTGAAATTTTCTAAAATCCCGAAAATTGGCTGAAAACGACTAAATATCAAGGACTCATTGGGCAAATCGCTCTGGAACTGAAATCGGAACGCTCACTGACATTTCCCCTATCTGAAAGTCTGAGAAACTGCGGAAAAATGACTAAGCCCAAAAAAAAATTTTTTTCAACTTTTTTCAATTTTACCCTCGTGGGATATATATTATACCCACACACATTTGGATTTCTCCTGGGGTACCCTCACACATATTATTCCCTCATTTAGTGGATATTTTCACGAAAAAGTGAAATTTTCAAAAATCCAATATATTGGCTGG
Organism: Phyllobates terribilis; assembly: GCF_046119375.1. Lineage (NCBI taxonomy): Eukaryota > Metazoa > Chordata > Amphibia > Anura > Dendrobatidae > Phyllobates > Phyllobates terribilis. The sequence goes on along the minus strand of NW_027362781.1, from coordinate 8,503,355 downwards.
AAACGACGAAATATCAAGCACTCTTTGCACGAATCGCTCTGTAACTGAAATCGGAACGCTCACTGACATTTCCCCTATCTGAAAGTCTGATAAACGCCGGAAAAATGACTAAGTCCAAGTAAAATTTTTTTTCAACTTTTTTCAATTTTACCCCTGTGGGATATATATTCTACCCACACACATTTGAAACTCTCCTGGAGTACCCTCACACATATTATTCCCTCATTTAGTGGATATTTTCACAAAAAGGTGACATTTTCAAAAATCCCGAAAATTGGCTGAAAACGACTAAATATCAAGGACTCATTGGGCAAATCGCTCTGGAACTGAAATCGGAACGCTCACTGACATTTCCCCTATCTGAAAGTCTGAGAAACGCTGGAAAAATTTCTAAGCTCCAAAAAAAATTTTTTTCAACTTTTTTCAATTTTACCCTCGTGGGATATATTTTATACCCACACACATTTGGAACTCTCCTGGGGTACCCTCACACATATTATTCCCTCATTTAGTGGATATTTTCACAAAAAAGTGAAATTTTCAAAAATCCCGAAAATTGGCTGAAAACGACTAAATATCAAGGACTCATTGGGCGAATCGCTCTGGAACTGAAATCGGAATGCTCACTGACATTTCCCCTATCTGAAAGTCTGAGAAACGCCGGAAAAATGACTAAGTCGAAAAAAAAAAATTTTTCAACTTTTTTCAATTTTACCCCCGTGGGATATATATTATACCCACACACATTTGTAACTCTCCTGGGGTACCCTCACACATATTATTCCCTCATTTAGTGGATATTTTCACAAAAAAGTGAAATTTTCAAAAATCCAGAAAATTGGCTGAAAACGACTAAATGTCAAGGACTCATTGGGCGAATCGCTCTGGAACTGAAATCGGAACGCTCACTGACATTTCCCCTATCTGAAAAGTCTGATAAACGCCGGAAAAATGACTAAGTCCAAGGAAAATTTTTTTTCAACTTTTTTAAATTTTACCCCGTGGGATACATATTCTACCCACACACATTTGGAACTCTCCTGGAGTACCCTCACACATATTATTCCCTCATTTAGTGGATATTTTCACAAAAAGGTGACATTTTCAAAAATCCCGAAAATTGGCTGAAAACGACTAAATATCAAGGACTCATTGGGCGAATCGCTCTGGAACTGAAATCGGAACGCTCACTGACATTTCCCCTATCTGAAAGTCTGAGAAACACCGGAAAAATGACTAAGTCCAAAAAAAAATTTTTTTCACCTTTTTTCAATTTTACTCCCGTGGGATATATATTCTACCCACACACATTTGGAACTCCCCTGGAGTACCCTCACACATATTATTCCCTCATTTAGTGATATTTTCACAAAAAGGTGACATTTTCAAAAATCCCGAAAATTGGCTGAAAACGACTAAATATCAAGGACTCATTGGGCGAATCGCTCTGGAACTGAAATCGGAACGCTCACTGACATTTCCCCTATCTGAAAGTCTGAGAAACGCAGGAAAAATGACTAAGCCCAAAAAAAAATTTTTTCAACTTTTTTCAATTTTACCCTCGTGGGATATATTTTATACCCACACACATTTGGAACTCTCCTGGGGTACCCTCACACATATTATTCCCTCATTTAGTGGATATTTTCACAAAAAAGTGAAATTTTCAAAAATCCCGAAAATTGGCTGAAAACGACTAAATATCAAGGACTCATTGGGCGAATGGCTCTGGAACTGAAATCGGAATGCTCACTGACATTTCCCCTATCTGAAAGTCTGATAAACGCTGGAAAAATGACTAAGTCCAAGAAAAAAAATTATTCAACTTTTTTCAATTTTACCCCCGGTGGGATATATATTCTACCCACACACATTTGGAACTCTCCTGGGGTACCCTCACACATATTATTCCCTCATTTAGTGGATATTTTCACGAAAAAGTGAAATTTTCAAAAATCCAAAATATTGGCTGGAAACGACGAAATATCAAGGACTCATTGGGCGAATCGCTCTGTAACTGAAATCGGAACGCTCACTGACATTTCCTCTATCTGAAAGTCTGATAAACGCCGTAAAAATGACTAAGTCCAAGAAAAAAAATTATTCAACTTTTTTCAATTTTACCCCCGTGGGATATATATTCTACCCACACACATTTGGAACTCTCCTGGAGTACCCTCACACATATTATTCCCTCATTTAGTGGATATTTTTACAAAAAGTGAAATTTTCAAAAATCCCGAAAATTGGCTGAAAACGACTAAATATCAAGGACTCATAGGGCGAATCGCTTTGGAACTGAAATCGGAACGCTCACTGACATTTCCCCTATCTGAAAGTCTGATAAACGCTGGAAAAATGACTAAGTCCAAGAAAAAAATTCTTTCAACTTTTTTCAATTTTACCCCCGTGGGATATATATTCTACCCACACACATTTGGAACTCTCCTGGGGTACCCTCACACATATTATTCCCTCATTTAGTGGATATTTTCACAAAAAGGTGACATTTTCAAAAATCCCGAAAATTCGCTGAAAACGACTAAATATCAAGGACTCATTGGGCAAATCGCTCTGGAACTGAAATCGGAACGCTCACTGACATTTCCCCTATCTGAAAGTCTGAGAAACGCAGGAAAAATGACTAAGCCCAAAAAAAAATTTTTTCAACTTTTTTCAATTTTACCCTCGTGGTATATATTTTATACCCACACACATTTGGAACTCTCCTGGGGTACCCTCACACATATTATTCCCTCATTTAGTGGATATTTTCACAAAAAAGTGAAATTTTCAAAAATCCAGAAAATTGGCTGAAAACGACTAAATGTCAAGGACTCATTGGGCGAATCGCTCTGGAACTGAAATCGGAACGCTCACTGACATTTCCCCTATCTGAAAAGTCTGATAAACGCCGGAAAAATGACTAAGTCCAAGGAAAATTTTTTTTCAACTTTTTTCAATTTTACCCCGTGGGATACATATTCTACCCACACACATTTGGAACTCTCCTGGAGTACCCTCACACATATTATTCCCTCATTTAGTGGATATTTTCACAAAAAGGTGACATTTTCAAAAATCCCGAAAATTGGCTGAAAACGACTAAATATCAAGGACTCATTGGGCAAATCGCTCTGGAACTGAAATCGGAACGCTCACTGACATTTCCCCTATCTGAAAGTCTGAGAAACACCGGAAAAATGACTAAGTCCAAAAAAAAATTTTTTTCACCTTTTTTCAATTTTACTCCCGTGGGATATATATTCTACCCACACACATTTGGAACTCTCCTGGAGTACCCTCACACATATTATTCCCTCATTTAGTGGATATTTTCACAAAAAGTGAAATTTTCAAAAATCCCAAAAATTGGCTGAAAACGAATAAATATCAAGGACTCATTGGGCGAATCGCTTTGGAACTGAAATCGGAACGCTCACTGACATTTCCCCTATCTGAAAGTCTGATAAACGCCGGAAAAATGACTAAGTCCAAGAAAAAAATTCTTTCAACTTTTTTCAATTTTACCCCCGTGGGATATATATTCTACCCACACACATTTGCAACTCTCCTGGGGTACCCTCACACATATTATTCCCTCATTTAGTGGATATTTTCACAAAAAAGTGAAATTTTCAAAAATCCAGAAAATTGGCTGAAAACGACTAAATATCCAGGACTCATTGGGCGAATCGCTCTGGAACTGAAATCGGAACGTTCACTGACATTTCCCCTATCTGAAAGTCTGATAAATGCCGCAAAAATGACTAAGTCCAAAAAAAAAAATTTTTTCAACTTTTTTCAATTTTACCCCCGTGGGATATGTATTCTACCCACACACATTTGGAAATCTCCTGGGGTACCCTCACACATATTATTCGCTCATTTAGTGGATATTTTCACAAAAAGGTGACATTTTCAAAAATCCCGAAAATTGGCTGAAAACGACTAAATATCAAGGACTCATTGGGCGAATCGCTCTGGAACTGAAATCGGAATGCTCACTGACATTTCCCCTATCTGAAAGTCTGAGAAACACCGGAAAAATGACTAAGTCCAAAACAAAATTTTTTTCACCTTTTTTCAATTTTACTCCCGTGGGATATATATTCTACCCACACACATTTGGAACTCTCCTGGAGTACCCTCACACATATTATTCCCTCATTTAGTGGATATTTTCACAAAAAGTGAAATTTTCAAAAATCCCAAAAATTGGCTGAAAACGACTAAATATCAAGGACTCATTGGGCGAATCGCTGTGGAACTGAAATCGGAACGCTCACTGACATTTCCCCTATCTGAAAGTCTGATAAACGCCGGAAAAATGACTAAGTCCAAGAAAAAAATTCTTTCAACTTTTTTCAATTTTACCCCCGTGGGATATATATTCTACCCACACACATTTGGAAATCTCCTGGGGTACCCTCACACATATTATTCCCTCATTTAGTGGATATTTTCACAAAAAGTGAAATTTTCAAAAATCCCGAAAATTGGCTGAAAACGACTAAATATCAAGGACTCATTGGGCGAATCGCTCTGGAACTGAAATCGGAACGCTCACTGACATTTCCCCTATCTGAAAGTCTGAGAAACACCGGAAAAATGACTAAGTCCAAAAAAAAATTTTTTTCACCTTTTTTCAATTTTACTCCCGTGGGATATATATTCTACCCACACACATTTGGAACTCTCCTGGAGTACCCTCACACATATTATTCCCTCATTTAGTGGATATTTTCACAAAAAGTGAAATTTTCAAAAATCCCAAAAATTGGCTGAAAACGACTAAATATCAAGGACTCATTGGGCGAATCGCTTTGGAACTGAAATCAGAACGCTCACTGACATTTCCCCTATCTGAAAGTCTGATAAACGCCGGAAAAATGACTAAGTCCAAGAAAAAAATTCTTTCAACTTTTTTCAATTTTACCCCCGTGGGATATATATTCTACCCATACACATTTGGAACTCTCCTGGGGTACCCTCACACATATTATTCCCTCATTTAGTGGATATTTTCACAAAAAAGTAAAATTTTCAAAAATCCAGAAAATTGGCTGAAAACGACTAAATATCCAGGACTCATTGGGCGAATCGCTCTGGAACTGAAATCGGAACGTTCTCTGACATTTCCCCTATCTGAAAGTCTGATAAATGCCGCAAAAATGACTAAGTCCAAAAAAAAAAATTTTTTCAACATTTTTCAATTTTACCCCGTGGGATATATATTCTACCCACACACATTTGGAAATCTCCTGGGGTACCCTCACACATATTATTCCCTCATTTAGTGGATATTTTCACAAAAAGTGAAATTTTCAAAAATCCCGAAAATTGGCTGAAAACGACTAAATATCAAGGACTCATTGGGCGAATCGCTCTGGAACTGAAATCGGAACGCTCACTGACATTTCCCCTATCTGAAAGTCTGATAAACGCCGGAAAAATGACTAAGTCCAAGAAAAAAAATTTTTCAACTTTTTTCAATTTTACCCCCGGTGGGATATATATTCTACCCACACACATTTGGAACTCTCCTGGGGTACCCTCACACATATTATTCCCTCATTTAGTGGATATTTTCACGAAAAAGTGAAATTTTCAAAAATCCAAAATATTGGCTGGAAACGACGAAATATCAAGGACTCATTGGGCGAATCGCTCTGTAACTGAAATCGGAACGCTCACTGACATTTCCCCTATCTGAAAGTCTGATAAACGCCGTAAAAATGACTAAGTCCAAGCAAAATTTTTTTTCAACTTTTTTCAATTTTACCCCTGTGGGATATATATTCTACCCACACACATTTGAAACTCTCCTGGAGTACCCTCACACATATTATTCCCTCATTTAGTGGATATTTTCACAAAAAGGTGACATTTTCAAAAATCCCGAAAATTGGCTGAAAACGACTAAATATCAAGGACTCATTGGGCAAATCGCTCTGGAACTGAAATCGGAACGCTCACTGACATTTCCCCTATCTGAAAGTCTGAGGAACGCAGGAAAAATGACTAAGCCCAAAAAAAAATTTTTTCAACTTTTTTCAATTTTACCCTCGTGGGATATATTTTATACCCACACACATTTGGAACTCTCCTGGGGTACCCTCACACATATTATTCCCTCATTTAGTGGATATTTTCACAAAAAAGTGAAATTTTAAAAAATCCCGAAAATTGGCTGAAAACGACTAAATATCAAGGACTCATTGGGCGAATCGCTCTGGAACTGAAATCGGAACGTTCACTGACATTTCCCCTATCTGAAAGTCTGATAAATGCCGGAAAAATGACTAAGTCCAAAAAAAAAAATTTTTTCAACTTTTTTCAATTTTACCCCCGTGGGATATATATTCTACCCACACACATTTGGAAATCTCCTGGGGTACCCTCACACATATTATTCCCTCATTTAGTGGATATTTTCACAAAAAGTGAAATTTTCAAAAATCACGAAAATTGGCTGAAAACGACTAAATATCAAGGACTCATTGGGCGAATCGCTCTGGAACTGAAATCGGAATGCTCACTGACATTTCCCCTATCTGAAAGTCTGAGAAACGCAGGAAAAATGACTAAGCCCCAAAAAAAATTTTTTCAACTTTTTTCAATTTTACCCTCGTGGGATATATTTTATACCCACACACATTTGGAACTCTCCTGGGGTACCCTCACACATATTATTCCCTCATTTAGTGGATATTTTCACAAAAAAGTGAAATTTTCAAAAATCCCGAAAATTGGCTGAAAACGACTAAATATCAAGGACTCATTGGGCGAATCGCTCTGGAACTGAAATCGGAATGCTCACTGACATTTCCCCTATCTGAAAGGCTGAGAAACGCCGGAAAAATGACTAAGTCGAAAAAAAAAAATTTTTCAACTTTTTTCAATTTTACCCCCGTGGGATATATATTATACCCACACACATTTGTAACTTTCCTGGGGTACCCTCACACATATTATTCCCTCATTTAGTGGATATTTTCACAAAAAAGTGAAATTTTCAAAAATCCAGAAAATTGGCTGAAAACGACTAAATATCAAGGACTCATTGGGCGAATCGCTCTGGAACTGAAATCGGAACGCTCACTGACATTTCCCCTATCTGAAAGTCTGATAAACGCCGGAAAAATGACTAAGTCCAAGGAAAATTTTTTTTCAACTTTTTTAAATTTTACCCCGTGGGATACATATTCTACCCACACACATTTGGAACTCTCCTGGAGTACCCTCACACATATTATTCCCTCATTTAGTGGATATTTTCACAAAAAGGTGACATTTTCAAAAATCCCGAAAATTGGCTGAAAACGACTAAATATCAAGGACTCATTGGGCGAATCGCTCTGGAACTGAAATCGGAACGCTCACTGACATTTCCCCTATCTGAAAGTCTGAGAAACACTCGAAAAATGACTAAGTCCAAAAAAAAATTTTTTTCACCTTTCTTCAATTTTACTCCCGTGGGATATATATTCTACCCACACACATTTGGAACTCTCCTGGAGTACCCTCACACATATTATTCCCTCATTTAGTGGATATTTTCACAAAAAGGTGACATTTTCAAAAATCCCGAAAATTCGCTGAAAACGACTAAATATCAAGGACTCATTGGGCAAATCGCTCTGGAACTGAAATCGGAACGCTCACTGACATTTCCCCTATCTGAAAGTCTGAGAAACGCAGGAAAAATGACTAAGCCCAAAAAAAAATTTTTTCAACTTTTTTCAATTTTACCCTTGTGGGATATATTTTATACCCACACAACATTTGGAACTCTCCTGGGGTACCCTCACACATATTATTCCCTCATTTAGTGGATATTTTCACAAAAAGTGAAATTTTCAAAAATCCCGAAAATTGGCTGAAAACGACTAAATATCAAGGACTCATTCGGCAAATCGCTCTGGAACTGAAATCGGAACGCTCACTGACATTTCCCCTATCTGAAAGTCTGAGAAACGGCGGAAAAATGACTAAGCCCAAAAAAAAATTTTTTTCAACTTTTTTCAATTTTACCCTCGTGGGATATATATTATACCCACACACATTTGTAACTCTCCTGGGGTACCCTCACACATATTATTCCCTCATTTAGTGGATATTTTCACAAAAAAGTGAAATTTTCAAAAATCCAGAAAATTTGCTGAAAACGACTAAATGTCAAGGACTCATTGCGCGAATCGCTCTGGAACTGAAATCGGAACGCTGACTGACATTTCCCCTATCTGAAAGTCTGATAAACACCGGAAAAATGACTAAGTCCAAGAAAAATTTTTTTTCAACTTTTTTAAATTTTACCCCGTGGGATACATATTCTACCCACACACATTTGGAACTCTCCTGGAGTACCCTCACACATATTATTCCCTCATTTAGTGGATATTTTCACAAAAAGGTGACATTTTCAAAAATCCCGAAAATTGGCTGAAAACTACTAAATATCAAGGACTCATTGGGCGAATCGCTCTGGAACTGAAATCGGAACGCTCACTGACATTTCCCCTATCTGAAAGTCTGAGAAACGGCGGAAAAATGACTAAGCCCCAAAAAAATTTTTTTTAAACTTTTTTCAATTTTACCCTCGTGGGATATATTTTATACCCACACAACATTTGGAACTCTCCTGGGGTACCCTCACACATATTATTCCCTCATTTAGTGGATATTTTCACAAAAAAGTGAAATTTTCAAAAATCCCGAAAATTGGCTGAAAACGATTAAATATCAAGGATTCATTGGGCGAATCGCTCTGGAACTGAAATCGGAATGCTCACTGACATTTCCCCTATCTGAAAGTCCGAAAAACGCCGGAAAAATGACTAAGTCGAAAAAAAATAATTTTTCAACTTTTTTCAATTTTACCCCCGTGGGATACATATTATACCCACACACATTTGTAACTCTCCTGGGGTACCCTCACACATATTATTCCCTCATTTAGTGGATATTTTCACAAAAAAGTGAAATTTTCAAAAATCCAGAAAATTGGCTGAAAACGACTAAATATCAAGGACTCATTGGGCGAATCGCTCTGGAACTGAAATCGGAACGCTCACTGACATTTCCCCTATCTGAAAGTCTGAGAAACACCAGAAAAATGACTAAGTCCCAAAAAAAATTTTTTTCACCTTTTTTCAATTTTACTCCCGTGGGATATATATTCTACCCACACACATTTGGTACTCTCCTGGAGTACCCTCACACATATTATTCCCTCATTTAGTGGATATTTTCACAAAAAGTGAAATTTTCAAAAATCCCGAAAACTGGCTGAAAACGACTAAATATCAAGGACTCATTGGGCGAATCGCTTTGGAACTGAAATCGGAACGCTCACTGACATTTCCCCTATCTGAAAGTCTGATAAACGCCGGAAAAATGACTAAGTCCAAGAAAAAAATTCTTTCAACTTTTTTCAATTTTACCCCCGTGGGATATATATTCTACCCACACACATTTGGAACTCTCCTGGGGTACCCTCACACATATTATTCCCTCATTTAGTGGATATTTTCACAAAAAGGTGACATTTTCAAAAATCCCGAAAATTGGCTGAAAACGACTAAATATCAAGGACTCATTGGGCAAATCGCTCTGGAACTGAAATCGGAACGCTCACTGACATTTCCCCTATCTGAAAGTCTGAGAAACGGCGGAAAAATGACTAAGCCCCAAAAAAAATTTTTTTCAACTTTTTTCAATTTTACCCTCGTGGGATATATATTATACCCACACACATTTGGATTTCTCCTGGGGTACCCTCACACATATTATTCCCTCATTTAGTGGATATTTTCACAAAAAAGTGAAATTTTCAAAAATCCAGAAAATTGGCTGAAAACGACTAAATATCCAGGACTCATTGGGCGAATCGCTCTGGAACTGAAATCGGAACGTTCACTGACATTTCCCCTATCTGAAAGTCTGATAAATGCCGGAAAAATGACTAAGTCCAAAAAAAAAAATTTTTTCAACTTTTTTCAATTTTACCCCTGTGGGATATATATTCTACCCACACACAGTTGAAATTCTCCTGGAGTACCCTCACACATATTATTCCCTCATTTAGTGGATATTTTCACAAAAAGGTGACATTTTCAAAAATCCCGAAAATTGGCTGAAAACGACTAAATATCAAGGACTCATTGGGCAAATCGCTCTGGAACTGAAATCGGAACGCTCATTGACATTTCCCCTATCTGAAAGTCTGAGAAACGCAGGAAAAATGACTAAGCCCCAAAAAAATTTTTTCAACTTTTTTCAATTTTACCCCCGTGGGATATATATTATACCCACACACATTTGTAACTTTCCTGGGGTACCCTCACACATATTATTCCCTCATTTAGTGGATATTTTCACAAAAAAGTGAAATTTTCAAAAATCCAGAAAATTGGCTGAAAACGACTAAATATCAAGGACTCATTGGGCGAATCACTCTGGAACTGAAATCGGAACGCTCACTGACATTTCCCCTATCTGAAAGTCTGATAAACGCCGGAAAAATGACTAAGTCCAAGGAAAATTTTTTTTCAACTTTTTTAAATTTTACCCCGTGGGATACATATTCTACCCACACACATTTGGAACTCTCCTGGAGTACCCTCACACATATTATTCCCTCATTTAGTGGATATTTTCACAAAAAGGTGACATTTTCAAAAATCCCGAAAATTGGCTGAAAACGACTAAATATCAAGGACTCATTGGGCGAATCGCTCTGGAACTGAAATCGGAACGCTCACTGACATTTCCCCTATCTGAAAGTCTGATAAACGCCGGAAAAATGACTAAGTCCAAGAAAAAAATTCTTTCGACTTTTTTCAATTTTACCCCCGTGGGATATATATTCTACCCACACACATTTGGAACTCTCCTGGGGTACCCTCACACATATTATTCCCTCATTTAGTGGATATTTTCACAAAAAGGTGACATTTTCAAAAATCCCGAAAATTGGCTGAAAACGACTAAATATCAAGGACTCATTGGGCAAATCGCTCTGGAACTGAAATCGGAACGCTCACTGACATTTCCCCTATCTGAAAGTCTGAGAAACGGCGGAAAAATGACTAAGCCCCAAAAAAATTTTTTTTCAACTTTTTTCAATTTTACCCTCGTGGGATATATATTATACCCACACACATTTGGATTTCTCCTGGGGTACCCTCACACATATTATTCCCTCATTTAGTGGATATTTTCACAAAAAAGTGAAATTTTCAAAAATCCAGAAAATTGGCTGAAAACGACTAAATATCCAGGACTCATTGGGCGAATCGCTCTGGAACTGAAATCGGAACGTTCACTGACATTTCCCCTATCTGAAAGTCTGATAAATGCCGGAAAAATGACTAAGTCCAAAAAAAAAAATTTTTTCAACTTTTTTCAATTTTACCCCCGTGGGATATATATTCTACCCACACACATTTAGAAATCTCCTGGGGTTCCCTCACACATATTATTCCCTCATTTAGTGGATATTTTCACAAAAAGTGAAATTTTCAAAAATCCCGAAAATTGGCTGAAAACGACTAAATATCAAGGACTCATTGGGCGAATCGCTCTGGAACTGAAATCGGAACGCTCACTGACATTTCCCCTATCTGAAAGTCTGATAAACGCCGTAAAAATGACTAAGTCCAAGTAAAATTTTTTTTCAACTTTTTTCAATTTTACCCCTGTGGGATATATATTCTACCCACACACATTTGAAACTCTCCTGGAGTACCCTCACACATATTATTCCCTCATTTAGTGGATATTTTCACAAAAAGGTGACATTTTCAAAAATCCCGAAAATTGGCTGAAAACGACTAAATATCAAGGACTCATTGGGCAAATCGCTCTGGAACTGAAATCGGAACGCTCACTGACATTTCCCCTATCTGAAAGTCTGAGAAACGCAGGAAAAATGACTAAGCCCAAAAAAAAATTTTTTCAACTTTTTTCAATTTTACCCTCGTGGGATATATTTTATACCCACACACATTTGGAACTCTCCTGGGGTACCCTCACACATATTATTCCCTCATTTAGTGGATATTTACACAAAAAAGTGAAATTTTCAAAAATCCAGAAAATTGGCTGAAAACGACTAAATATCAAGAACTCATTGGGCGAATCGCTCTGGAACTGAAATCGGAACGCTCACTAACATTTCCCCTATCTGAAAGTCTGATAAATGCCGGAAAAATGACTAAGTCCAAAAAAAAAAATTTTTTCAACTTTTTTCAATTTTACCCCCGTGGGATATATATTCTACCCACACACATTTGGAAATCTCCTGGGGTACCCTCACACATATTATTCCCTCATTTAGTGGATATTTTCACGAAAAAGTGAAATTTTCAAAAATCCCGAAAATTGGCTGAAAACGACTAAATATCAAGGACTCATTGGGCGAATCGCTCTGGAACTGAAATCGGAACACTCACTGACATTTCCCCTATCTGAAAGTCTGATAAACGCCGTAAAAATGACTAAGTCCAAGTAAAATTTTTTTTCAACTTTTTTCAATTTTACCCCTGTGGGATATATATTCTACCCACACACATTTGAAACTCTCCTGGAGTACCCTCACACATATTATTCCCTCATTTAGTGGATATTTTCACAAAAAGGTGACATTTTCAAAAATCCCGAAAATTGGCTGAAAACGACTAAATATCAAGGACTCATTGGGCAAATCGCTCTGGAACTGAAATCGGAACGCTCACTGACATTTCCCCTATCTGAAAGTCTGAGAAACGCAGGAAAAATGACTAAGCCCAAAAAAAATTTTTTCAACTTTTTTCAATTTTACCCCCGTGGGATATATATTATACCCACACACATTTGTAACTTTCCTGGGGTACCCTCACACATATTATTCCCTCATTTAGTGGATATTTTCACAAAAAGGTGACATTTTCAAAAATCCCGAAAATTGGCTGAAAACGACTAAATATCAAGGACTCATTGGGCGAATCGCTCTGGAACTGAAATCGGAACGCTCACTGACATTTCCCCTATCTGAAAGTCTGATAAACGCCGGAAAAATGACTAAGTCCAAGAAAAAAATTCTTTCGACTTTTTTCAATTTTACCCCCGTGGGATATATATTCTACCCACACACATTTGGAACTCTCCTGGGGTACCCTCACACATATTATTCCCTCATTTAGTGGATATTTTCACAAAAAGGTGACATTTTCAAAAATCCCGAAAATTGGCTGAAAACGACTAAATATCAAGGACTCATTGGGCAAATCGCTCTGGAACTGAAATCGGAACGCTCACTGACATTTCCCCTATCTGAAAGTCTGAGAAACGCAGGAAAAATGACTAAGCCCAAAAAAAAATTTTTTCAACTTTTTTCAATTTTACCCTCGTGGGATATATTTTATACCCACACACATTTGGAACTCTCCTGGGGTACCCTCACACATATTATTCCCTCATTTAGTGGATATTTACACAAAAAAGTGAAATTTTCAAAAATCCAGAAAATTGGCTGAAAACGACTAAATATCAAGAACTCATTGGGCGAATCGCTCTGGAACTGAAATCGGAACGCTCACTAACATTTCCCCTATCTGAAAGTCTGATAAACGCCGGAAAAATGACTAAGTCCAAGGAAAATTTTTTTTCAACTTTTTTAAATTTTACCCCGTGGGATACATATTCTACCCACACACATTTGGAACTCTCCTGGAGTACCCTCACACATATTATTCCCTCATTTAGTGGATATTTACACAAAAAAGTGAAATTTTCAAAAATCCAGAAAATTGGCTGAAAACGACTAAATATCCAGGACTCATTGGGCGAATCGCTCTGGAACTGAAATCGGAACGTTCACTGACATTTCCCCTATCTGAAAGTCTCATAAATGCCGTAAAAATGACTAAGTCCAAAAAAAAAATTTTTTTCAACTTTTTTCAATTTTACCCCCGGTGGGATGTATATTCTACCCACACACATTTGGAACTCTCCTGGGGTACCCTCACACATATTATTCCCTCATTTAGTGGATATTTTCACGAAAAAGTGAAATTTTCAAAAATCCAAAATATTGGCTGGAAACGACGAAATATCAAGGACTCATTGGGCGAATCGCTCTGGAACTGAAATCGGAACGCTCACTGACATTTCCCCTATCTGAAAGTCTGATAAACGCCGGAAAAATGACTAAGCCCAAAAAAAAATTTTTTCAACTTTTTTCAATTTTACCCTCGTGGGATATATTTTATACCCACACACATTTGGAACTCTCCTGGGGTACCCTCACACATATTATTCCCTCATTTAGTGGATATTTACACAAAAAAGTGAAATTTTCAAAAATCCAGAAAATTGGCTGAAAACGACTAAATATCAAGAACTCATTGGGCGAATAGCTCTGGAACTGAAATCGGAACGCTCACTAACATTTCACCTATCTGAAAGTCTGATAAACGCCGGAAAAATGACTAAGTCCAAGGAAAATTTTTTTTCAACTTTTTTAAATTTTACCCCGTGGGATACATATTCTACCCACACACATTTGGAACTCTCCTGAAGTACCCTCACACATATTATTCCCTCATTTAGTGGATATTTTCACAAAAAGTGAAATTTTCAAAAATCCGAAAATTGGCTGAAAACGACTAAATATCAAGGACTCATTGGGAAAATCGCTCTGGAACTGAAATCGGAACGCTCACTGACATTTCCCCTATCTGAAAGTCTGAGAAACGGCGGAAAAATGACTAAGCCCCAAAAAAAATTTTTTTCAACTTTTTTCAATTTTACCCTCGTGGGATATATATTATAGCCACACACATTTGGATTTCTCCTGGGGTACCCTCACACATATTATTCCCTCATTTAGTGGATATTTTCACAAAAAAGTGACATTTTCAAAAATCCAGAAAATTGGCTGAAAACGACTAAATATCCAGGACTCATTGGGCGAATCGCTCTGGAACTGAAATCGGAACGTTCACTGACATTTCCCCTATCTGAAAGTCTGATAAATGCCGGAAAAATGACTAAGTCCAAAAAAAAAAATTTTATTCAACTTTTTTCAATTTTACCCCCGGTGGGATGTATATTCTACCCACACACATTTGGAACTCTCCTGGGGCACCCTCACACATATTATTCCCTCATTTAGTGGATATTTTCACGAAAAAGTGAAATTTTCAAAAATCCAAAATATTGGCTGGAAACGACGAAATATCAAGGACTCATTGGGCGAATCGCTCTGGAACTGAAATCGGAACGCTCACTGACATTTCCCCTATCTGAAAGTCTGATAAACGCCGGAAAAATGACTAAGTCCAAGTAAAAATTTTTTTCAACTTTTTTCAATTTTACCCCTGTGGGATATATATTCTACCCACACACATTTGAAACTCTCTTGGAGTACCCTCACACATATTATTCCCTCATTTAGTGGATATTTTCACAAAAAGGTGACATTTTCAAAAATCCCGAAAATTGGCTGAAAACGACTAAATATCAAGGACTCATTGGGCAAATCGCTCTGGAACTGAAATCGGAATGCTCACTGACATTTCCCCTATCTGAAAGTCTGAGAAACGCAGGAAAAATGACTAAGCCCAAAAAAAAATTTTTTCAACTTTTTTCAATTTTACCCTCGTGGGATATATTTTATACCCACACACATTTGGAACTCTCCTGGGGTACCCTCACACATATTATTCCCTCAGTTAGTGGATATTTTCACAAAAAAGTGAAATTTTAAAAAATCCAGAAAATTGGCTGAAAACGACTAAATATCAAGGACTCATTGGGCGAATCGCTCAGGAACTGAAATCGGAACGCTCACTGACATTTCCCCTATCTGAAAGTCTGATAAACGCCGGAAAAATGACTAAGTCCAAGGAAAATTTTTTTTCAACTTTTTTAAATTTTACCCCGTGGGATACATATTCTACCCACACACATTTGGAACTCTCCTGGAGTACCCTCACACATATTATTCCCTCATTTAGTGGATATTTTCACAAAAAGTGAAATTTTCAAAAATCCCGAAAATTGGCTGAAAACAACGAAATATCAAGGACTCGTTGGACGAATCGCTCTGGAACTGAAATCAGAACGCTCACTAACATTTCCCCTATCTGAAAGTCTGATAAACGCAGGAAAAATGACTAAGCCCAAAAAAAAATTTTTTCAACTTTTTTCAATTTTACCCTCGTGGGATATATTTTATACCCACACACATTTGGAACTCTCCTGGGGTACCCTCACACATATTATTCCCTCAGTTAGTGGATATTTTCACAAAAAAGTGAAATTTTAAAAAATCCAGAAAATTGGCTGAAAAAGACTAAATATCAAGGACTCATTGGGCGAATCGCTCAGGAACTGAAATCGGAACGCTCACTGACATTTCCCCTATCTGAAAGTCTGATAAACGCCGGAAAAATGACTAAGTCCAAGGAAAATTTTTTTTCAACTTTTTTAAATTTTACCCCGTGGGATACATATTCTACCCACACACATTTGGAACTCTCCTGGAGTACCCTCACACATATTATTCCCTCATTTAGTGGATATTTTCACAAAAAGTGAAATTTTCAAAAATCCCGAAAATTGGCTGAAAACGACGAAATATCAAGGACTCGTTGGACGAATCGCTCTGGAACTGAAATCAGAACGCTCACTAACATTTCCCCTATCTGAAAGTCTGATAAACGCCGGAAAAATGACTAAGTACAAAAAAAAAAAATTTTTAAACTTTTTTCAATTTTAATCCTGTGGGATATATATTCTACCCACACACATTTGGAACTCTCCCGAGGTGCCCTCACACATATTATTCCCTCATTTAGTTAATATTTTCACAAAAAAGTGAAATTTTCAAAAATTCTGAAAATTGACTGAAAACGACGAAATATCAAGGACTCATTGGGCGAATCGCTCTGGAACTGAAATCGGAACGCTCACTGATATTTGCCCTATCTGAAAGTCTGATAAACGCCGGAAAAATGACTAAGTACAAAAAAAAAATTTTTCAACTTTTTTCAATTTTACCCCCGTGGGATATATATTCAACCCACACACATTTGGAACTCTCCTGGGGTACCCTCACACATATTATTCCCTCATTTAGTGGATATTTTCACAAAAAAGTGAAATTTTCAAAAATTCTGAAAATTTAATGAAAATGACGAAATATCAAGGACTCATCCGCCGAATCGCTCTGGAACTGAAATCGGAGCGCTCACTGACATTTCCCCTATCTGAAAGTCTGATAAACGCCAGAAAAATGACTACGTCCAAAAAAGAATTTTTTTTTTACTTTTTTCAATTTCACCCACGTGGGATATATATTCTACCCACACACATTTTGAATTCTCCTGTGGTACCCTCACACATTTTATTCCCTCATTTAGTGGATATTTTCAAAAATAAGTGAAATTTTCAAAAATTCAGAAAATTGGCTGAAAACGACAAAATATCAAGGACTCATTGGGCGAATCGCTCTGGAACTGAAATCGGAACGCTCACTGACATTTCCCCTATCTGAAAGGCTGATAAACGCCGAAAAAATGACTTAAGTTAAAAAAAAAAAAATTTTTCAACTTTTTTCAATTTTACCCCCGTGGGATATATATTCTACCCACACACATTTGGAACTCTCCTGTGGTACCCTTACACATATTATTCCCTCATTTAGTGGATATTTTCACAAAAAAGTGAAATTTTCAAAAATTCAGAAAATTGGCTGAAAACGACTAAATATCAAGGACTCATGGGGCGAATCGCTGTGGAACTGAAATCGGAACGCTCACTGACAATTCCCCTATCTGAAAGTCTGATAAACGCCGGAAAAATGAGTAAGTCCAAAAAAAAAAATTTTTCAACTTTTTTCAATTTTACCCCCGTGGGATATATATTCTACCCACACACATTTGGAACTCTCCTGGGGTACCCTCACACATATTATTCCCTCATTTAGTGGATATTTTCACAAAAAAGTGAAATTTTCAAAAATTCAGAAAATTGCCTGAAAACGACGAAATATCAAAGACTTATTGGGTGAATCGCTCTGGAACTGAAATCGGAACGATCACTGACATTTCCCCTATCTGAAAGTCTGATAAACGCCAGAAAAATGACGAAATCCCCCAAAAAAATTTTTTCAACTTTTTTCAATCTTACCCCCGTGGGATATATATTCTACCCACACACATTTGGAACTCTCCTGGGTTACCCTCACACATATTATTCCCTCATTTAGTGGATATTTTCACAAAAAAGTGAAATTTTCAAAAATCCAGAAAATTCGCTGAAAACGACTAAATATCAAAAACTCATTGGGCGAATCACTCTGGAACTGAAATCGGACTGCTCCCTGACATTTCCCCTATCTGAAAGTCTGATAATTGCCGGAAAAATGACTAAGTTCAAAAAAAAATTTTTTTCAACTTTTTTCAATTTTACCCCCGTGGGATATATATTCTACCCACACACATTTGGAACTCTCCTGGGGTACCCTCACACATATTATTCCCTTATTTAGTGGATATTTTCACCTAAAAGTGAAATTTTCAAAAATCCAGAAAATTGGCTGAAAACGACAAAATATCTAGGACTCATTGGGCGAATCGCTCTGGAACTGAAATCGGAACGCTTACTGACATTTCCCCTATCTGAAAGTCTGATACACGCCGTAAAAAAGACTAAATTCCAAAGAAAAAATTTTTCAACTTTTTTCAATTTTACCCCCGTGGGATATATATTCTACCCACACACATTTGGAACTCTCCTGGGGTACCATCACACATATTATTCCCTCATTTAGTGGATATTTTCACAAAAAAAGTGAAATTTTCAAAAATCCAGAAAATTGGCTGAAAACCACTAAATATCAAGGACTCATTGGGCGAATCGCTCTGAAACTGAAATCGGAATGCTCACTGACATTTCCCCTATCTGAAAGTCTGATAAACGCCGGAAAAATGACTAAATCCCCTCAAAAAATTTTTTCAACTTTTTTCAATTTTACCCCCGTGGGATATATATTCTACCCACACACATTTGGAACTCTCCTGGGGTACCCTCACACATATTATTCCCTCATTTAGTGGATATTTTCACAAAAAAGTGAAATTTTCAAAAATTCTGAAAATTGCCTGAAAACGACGAAATATCAAGGACTCATTGGGCGAATCGCTCTGGAACTGAAATCAGAACGCTCACTGACATTTCCCCTATCTGAAAGTCTGATAAAAGCCGGAAATATGACTAAGTACAAAAATTTTTTTTTTTTCAACTTTTTTCAATTTCAACCATGTGGGATATATATTCTACCCACACACATTTGGAACTCTCCTGGGGTACCCTCGCACATATTATTCCCTCATTTAGTGGATATTTTCACAAAAAAAGTGAAATTTTCAAAAATCCAGAAAATTGGCTGAAAACGACTAAATATCAAGGACTCATTGGGCGAATCGCTCTGGAACGGAAATCGGAACGCTCACTGACATTTCCCCTATCTGAATGTCTGATAAACGCCGCAAAAATGACTAAGTACAAAAAAAAATTTTTTGCAGCTTTTTTCAATTTTACCCCCGTAGGATATATATTCTACCCACACACATTTGGAACTCTCCTGGGGTACCCTCACACATATTATTCCCTAATTTAGTGGATATTTTCACAAAAAAGTTAAATTTTCAAAAATTCTGAAAATTGGCTGGAAACGACTAAATATCAAGGACTCATTGGGCGAATCGTTCTGAAAC
Source organism: Phyllobates terribilis (assembly GCF_046119375.1). NCBI lineage: Eukaryota > Metazoa > Chordata > Amphibia > Anura > Dendrobatidae > Phyllobates > Phyllobates terribilis. Next base: position 8,483,586 of record NW_027362781.1, on the reverse strand, counting down.
TGAAGTCGGAACGCTCACTGACATTTCCCCAATCTGAAAGTCTGATAAACGCCGGAAAAATGACTAAGTCCAAGAAAAAAAAGTTTTCAACTTTTTTCAATTTTACCCCCGTGGGATATATATTCTACCCACACACATTTGGAACTCTCCTGGGGTAACCTCACACATATTATTCCCTCATTTAGTGGATATTTTCACAAAAAAGTGAAATTTTCAAAAATCCAGAAAATTGGCTGAAAACGACAAAATATCAAGGACTCATTGGGCAAATAGCTCTGGAACTGAAATCGGAACGCTCACTGACATTTCCCCTATCTGAAAGTCTGATAAACGCCGGAAAAATGACTAAGTCCAAGAAAAAAAAGTTTTCAACTTTTTTCAATTTTACCCCCGTGGGATATATATTCTACCCACACATATTTGGAACTCTCCTGGGGTACCCTCACACATATTATTCCCTCATTTAGTAGATATTTTCACAAAAAAGTGAAATTTTCAAAAATCCAGAAAATTGCCTGAAAACGACTAAATATCAAGGACTCATTGGGCGAATCGCTCTGGAACTGAAATCGGAATGCTCACTGACATTTCCCCTATCTGAAAGTCTGATAAACGCCGGAAATATGACTAAGTACAAAAATATTTTTTTTTTCAACTTTTTTCAATTTCAACCATGTGGGATATATATTCTACCCACACACATTTGGAACTCTCCTGGGGTACCCTCACACATATTATTCCCTCATTTAGTGGATATTTTCACAAAAAAGTAAAATTTTCAAAAATCCAGAAAATTGCCTGAAAACGACTAAATATCAAGGACTCATTGGCCGAATCGTTCTGGAAATGAAATCGGAACGCTCACTGACTTTTCCGCTATCTGAAAGTCTGATAAACGTCGGAAAAATGACTAAGTCCAAAAAAAAAATTTTTTTACTTTTTTTAAATTTTACCCCCGTGGGATATATATTCTACCCACACACATTTGGATCTCTCCTCGGGTAACCTCACACATATTATTCCCTCATTTAGTGGATATTTTCACAAAAAAGTGAAATTTTCAAAAATCCAGAAAATTGGCTGAAAACGACAAAATATCAAGGACTCATTGGGCAAATCGCTCTGGAACTGAAATCGGTACGCTCACTGACATTTCCCCTATCTGAAAGTCTGATAAACGCCGGAAAAATGACTAAATCCCCCCAAAAAAATTTTCAACTTTTTTTAATTTTACCCCCTTGGGATATATATTCTACCCACACACATTTGGAACCCTCACACATATTATTCCCTCATTTAGTGGATATTTTCACAAAAAAGTGAAATTTTCAAAAATTCTGAAAATTGGCTGAAAACGACTAAATATCAAGGACTCATTGGGCGAATCATTCTGGAACTGAAATCGGAATGCTCACTGACATTTCCGCTATCTGAAAGTCTAATAAACGTCGGAAAAATGACTAAGTCCAAAAAAAAAATTTTTTCAACGTTTTTCAATTTTACCCCCGTGTGATATATATTCTACCCACACACATTTGGAATCTCCTCGGGTACCCTCACACATATTATTCCCTCATTTAGTGGATATTTACACAAAAAAGTGAATTTTTCAAAAATCCAGAAAATTGGCTGAAAACGACTAAATATAAAGGACTCATTGGGTGAATCGCTCTAGAACTGAAATCGGAACGCTCACTGACATTTCCCCTATCTGAATGTCTGATAAACGCCGGAAAAATGACTAAGTACAAAAAAAAATTTTTTGCAACTTTTTTCAATTTTACCCCCGTAGGATATATATTCTACCCACACACATTTGGAACTCTCCTGGGGTACCCTCACACATATTATTCCCTAATTTAGTGGATATTTTCACAAAAAAGTGAAATTTTCAAAAATTCTGAAAATTGGCTGGAAACGACTAAATATCAAGGACTCATTGGGCGAATCGTTCTGAAACTGAAGTCGGAACGCTCACTGACATTTCCCCAATCTGAAAGTCTGATAAACGCCGGAAAAATGACTAAGTCCAAGAAAAAAAAGTTTTCAACTTTTTTCAATTTTACCCCCGTGGGATATATATTCTACCCACACACATTTGGAACTCTCCTGGGGTAACCTCACACATATTATTCCCTCATTTAGTGGATATTTTCCCAAAAAAGTGAAATTTTCAAAAATCCAGAAAATTGGCTGAAAACAACTAAATATCAAGGACTCATTGAGCGAATCGCTCTGGAACTGAAATCGGAACGCTCACTGACATTTCCCGTATCTGAAAGTCTGATAAACGCCGGAAAAATGACTAAATCCCCCCCAAAAAATGTTTCAACTTTTTTCAATTTTACCCCCGTGGGATATATATTCTACCCACACACATTTGGAATTCTCCTGGGGTACCCTCACACATATTGTTCCCTCATTTAGTGGATATTTTCACAAAAAAAGTGAATTTTTCAAAAATCCAGAAAATTGGCTGAAAACGACTAAATATCAAGGACTCATTGGGCGAATCGCTCTAGAACTGAAATCGGAACGCTCACTTACATTTCCCCTATCTGAAAGTCTGATAAACGCCGTAAAAATGACTAAGTCAAAAAAAAAATTTTTTTCAACTTTTTTAAATTTTACCCCCGTGGGATATATATTCTACCCACACACATTTGGAACTCTCCTGGGGTAACCTCACACAGATTATTCCCTCATTTAGTGGATATTTTCACAAAAAAGTGAAATTTTCAAAAATCCAAAAATTGGCTGAAAACGACAAAATATCAAGGACTCATTGTCGAATCGCTCTGGAAATGAAATCGGAATGCTCACTGACATTTCTGCTATCTGAAAGTCTGATAAACGCCGGAAAAATGACTAAGTCCAAAAAAAAAATGTTTTAAACTTTTTTCAATTTTACCCCTGTGGGATATATATTCTACCCACACACATTTGGAACTCTCCTGGGGTAACCTCACACATATTATTCCCTCATTTAGTGGATATTTTCACAAAAAAAGTGAAGTTTTCAAAAATCCAGAAAATTGACTAAAAACGACAAAATATCAATGACTCATTGGGAGAATCGCTCTAGAACTGAAATCGGAACGCTCACTGACATTTCCCCTATCTGAAAGTCTGATAAACGCCGGAAAAATGACTAAATCCTTCAAAAAAAATTTTCAACTTTTTTCAATTTTACCCCCGTGGGATATATATTCTACCCACACACATTTGAAACTCTCCTGAGATATCCTCACACATATTATTCCCTCATTTAGTGGATATTTTCACAAAAAAGTGAAATTTTCAAAAATCCACAAAATTGGCTGAAAACAACTAAATATCAAGGACTCATTGGGAGAATCGCTCTGGAGCTGAAATCTGAACGCTCACTGACATTTCCCCTATCTGAAAGTCTGATAAACGCCGGAAAAATGACTAAGTCCAAGAAAAAAAAGTTTTCAACTTTTTTCAATTTTACCCCCGTGGGATATATGTTCCACCCACACACATTTGGAACTCTCCTGGGGTACCCTCACACACACATTATTCCCTTATTTAGTGGATATTTTCACAAAAAAGTGAAATTTTCAAAAATCCAGAAAATTGGCTGAAAACAACTAAATATCAAGGACTCATTGGGCGAATCGCTCTGGAACTGAAATAGGAACGCTCACTGACATTTCCCCTATCTGAAATGCTGATAAACGCCGGAAAAATGACTAAGTTGAAGAAAAAAAAGTTTTCAACTTTTTTCAATTTTACCCCTGTGGGATATATATTCTACCCACACACATTTGGAACTCTCCTGGGGTACCCTCACACATATTATTCCCTCATTTAGTGGATATTTTCACAAAAAAGTGAAATTTTCAAAAATCCAGAAAATTGGCTGAAAACGACTGGGCGAATCACTCTGGAACTGAAATCGGAATGCTCACTGACATTTCCCCTATCTGAAAGTCTGATAAACGCCGGAAATATGACTAAGTACAAACATATTTTTTTTTATAACTTTTTTCAATTTCAAACATGTGGGATATATATTCTACCCACACACATTTGGAACTCTCCTGGGGTACCCTCACACATATTATTCCCTCATTTAGTGGATATTTTCACAAAAAAGTTAAATTGTCAACAATACAGAAAATTGGCTGAAAACGACTAAATATCAAGGACTCATTGGGCAAATCGCTCTGGAACTGAAATCGGAACGCTCACTGACATTTCCCCTATCTGAAAGTCTGATAAACGCCGGAAAAATGACTAAGTCAAAAAAAAATTTTTTTCAACTTTTTTCAATTTTACCCCCGTGGGATATATATTCTACCCACACACATTTGGAACTCTCCTGGGGTACCCTCACACATATTATTGCGTCATTTATTGGATATTTTCACAAAAAAGTGAAATTTTCAAAAATTCAGAAAATTGGCTGAAAACGACTAAATATCAAGGACTCATTGGGCGAATCGCTCTGGAAGTGAAATCGGAACGCTCACTGACATTACCCCTATCTGAATGTCTGATAAACGCCGGAAAAATGACTAAGTACAAAAAAAATAAATTTTTTTATCTTTTTTCAATTTTAAACCTGTGGGATATATATTCTACCCACACACATTTGGAACTATCCTGGGGTACCCTCACACATATTATTCCCTCATTTAGTGGATATTTTCACAAAAAAGTGAAATTTTCAAAAATCCAGAAAATTGCCTGAAAACGACTAAATATCAAGGACTCATCGGGCGAATCGCTCTGGAACTGAAATCGGAATGCTCACTGACATTTCCCCTGTTTGAAAGTCTGATAAACACCGGAAAAATGTCTAAGTACAAAAAAAAATTTTTTTTCAACTTTTTTCAATTTTAACCCTGTGGGATATATATTCTACCCACACACATTTGGAACTCTCCTGGGGTACCCTCACACATATTATTCCCTCATTTAGTGGATATTTTCACAAAAAAGTGAAATTTTCAAAAATCCAGAAAATTGCCTGAAAACGACGAAATATCAAGGACTCATCCGGCGAATCGTTCTGGAACTGAAATCGGAATGCTCACTGACATTTCCCCTATCTGAAAGTCTGATAAACGCCGGAAAAATGACAAGTACAAAAAAAAAAAATTTTCAACTTTTTTCAATTTTACCCCAGTGGGATATATATTCTACCCACACACATTTGGAACTCTCCTGGGGTACCCTCACACATATTATTCCCTCATTTAGTGGATATTTTCACAAAAAGGTGAAATTTTCAAAAATACAGAAAATTGGCTGAAAACGACTAAATATCAAGGACTCATTGGGCGCATCGCTCTGGAACTGAAAACGGAATGCTCACTGACATTTCCCCTATCTGAAAGTCTGATAAATGCCAGAAAAATGACTAAATCCCCCCCAAAAAATGTTTCAGCTTTTTTCAATTTTACCCCCGTGGGATATATATTCTATCCACACTCATTTGGAACACTCCTGGGGTACCCTCACACATATTATTCCCTCATTTAGTGGATATTTTCACAAAAAAGTGAAATTTTCAAAAATCCAGTAAATTGGCTGAAAACGACTAAATATCAAGTACTCATTGGCCGAATCGTTCTGGAACTGAAATCGGAACGCTCACTGACTTTTCCGCTATCTGAAAGTCTGATAAACGCCAGAAAAATGACTAAATCCCAAAAAAAAAAAATTCAACTTTTTTCAATTTTAACCCCGTGGGATATATATTCTACCCACACACATTTGGAACTCTCCTGGGATACCCTCACACATATTATTCCCTCATTTAGTGGATATTTTCACAAAAAAGTGAAATTTTCAAAAATCCAGAAAATTGGCTGAAAATGACAAAATATCAAGGCCTCATTGGGCGAATCGCTCTGGAACTGAAATCGGAATGCTCACTGACATTTCCCCTATCTGAAAGTCTGATAAAAGCCGGAAATATGACTAAGTACAAAAATATTTTTTTTTTCAACTTTTTTAAATTTCAACCATGTGGGATATATATTCTACCCACACACATTTGGAACTCTCCTGGGGTACCCTCACACATATTATTCCCTCATTTAGTGGATATTTTCACAAAAAAGTGAAATTTTCAAAAATTCTGAAAATTGCCTGAAAACTACGAAATATCAAGGACTCATTTTGCAAATCGCTCTGGAACTGAAATCGGAACGCTCACTGACATTTCCCCTATCTGAAAGTCTGATAAACGCCGGAAAAATGACTAAGTCCAAAAAAAAAAATTTTTTCAACTTTTTTCAATTTTACCCCCGGTGGGATGTATATTCTACCCACACACATTTGGAACTCTCCTGGGGTACCCTCACACATATTATTCCCTCATTTAGTGGATATTTTCACTAAAAAGTGAAATTTTCAAAAATTCTGAAAATTGACTGGAAACGACTAAATATCAAGGACTCATTGGGCGAATCGTTCTGAAACTGAAATCGGAACGCTCACTGACATTTCCCCTATCTGAAAGTCTGATAAACGCCGGAAAAATGACTAAGTCCAAGAAAAAAAAGTTTTCAACTTTTTTCAATTTTACCCCCGTGGGATATATATTCTACCCACACACATTTGGAACTATCCTGGGGTACCATCACACATATTATTCCCTCATTTAGTGGATATTTTCACAAAAAAGTGAAATTTTCAAAAATCCAGAAAATTGCCTGAAAACGACTAAATATCAAGGACTCATTGGCCGAATCGTTCTGGAACTGAAATCGGAACGCTCACTGACTTTTCCGCTCTCTGAAAGTCTGATAAACGTCGGAAAAATTACTAAGTCCAAAAAAAAATTTTTTCAACTTTTTTCAATTTTACCCCCGTGGGATATATATTCTACCCACACACATTTGGAACTCTCCTGGGATACCCTCACACATATTATTCCCTCATTTAGTGGATATTTTCACAAAAAAGTGAAATTTTCAAAAATCCAGAAAATTGGCTGAAAACGACTAAATATCAAGGACTCATTGGGCGCATCGCTCTGGAACTGAAAACGGAATGCTCACTGACATTTCCCCTATCTGAAAGTCTGATAAACGCCGGAAAAATGACTAAGTCCAAGAAAAAAAAGTTTTCAACTTCTTTCAATTTTACCCCCGCGGGATATATATTCTACCCACACACATTTGGAACTCTCCTCGGGTACCCTCACACACATATTATTCCCTCATTTAGTGGATATTTTCACAAAAAAGTGAAATTTTCAAAAATCCAGAAAATTGGCTGAAAACGACTAAATATCATGGACTCATTGGGCGAATCGCTCTGGAACTGAAATCGGAATGCTCACTGACATTTCCCCTGTCTGAAAGTCTGATAAACACCGGAAAAATGACTAAGTACAAAAAAAAATTTTTTTTCAACTTTTTTCAATTTTAACCCTGTGGGATATATATTCTACCCACACACATTTGGAACTCTCCTGGGGTACCCTCACACATATTATTGCCTCATTTATTGGATATTTTCAGAAAAAAGTGAAATTTTCAAAAATTCAGAAAATTGGCTGAAAACTACGAAATATCAAGGACTCATTGGGCAAATCGCTCTGAAACTGAAATCGGAACGCTCACTGACATTTACCCTATCTGAAAGTCTGATAAACGGCGGTAAAATGACTAAGTCAAAAAAAAAATTTTTTCAAATTTTTTCAATTTTACCCCCGTAGGATATATATTCTACGCACACACATTTGGAACTGTCCTGGGGTAACCTCACACATATTATTCCCTCATTTAGTGGATATTTTCACAAAAAAGTGAAATTTTCAAAAATCCAGAAAATTGGCTGAAAATGACAAAATATCAAGGCCTCATTGGGCGAATCGCTCTGGAACTGAAATCGGAATGCTCACTGACATTTCCCCTATCTGAAAGTCTGATAAAAGCCGGAAATATGACTAAGTACAAAAATATTTTTTTTTTCAACTTTTTTCAATTTCAACCATGTGGGATATATATTCTACCCACACACATTTGGAACTCTCCTGGGGTACCCTCACACATATTATTCCCTCATTTAGTGGATATTTTCACAAAAAAGTGAAATTTTCAAAAATCCAGAAAATTGGCTGAAAACGACTAAATATCAAGGACTCATTGGGCGAATCGCTCTGGAAATGAAATCGGAATGCTCACTGACATTTCCGCTATCTGAAAGTCTGATAAACGCCGGAAAAATGACTAAGTCCAAAAAAAAAATGTTTTAAACTTTTTTCAATTTTACCCCTGTGGGATATATATTCTACCCACACACATTTGGAAATCTCCTGGGGTAACCTCACACATATTATTCCCTCATTTAGTGGATATTTTCACAAAAAAGTGAAATTTTCAAAAATCCAGAAAATTGGCTGAAAATGACAAAATATCAAGTCCTCATTGGGCGAATCGCTCTGGAACTGAAATCGGAATGCTCACTGACATTTCCCCTATCTGAAAGTCTGATAAAAGCCGGAAATATGACTAAGTACAAAAATATTTTTTTTTCAACTTTTTTCAATTTCAACCATGTGGGATATACATTCTACCCACACACATTTGGAACTCTCCTGGGGTACCCTCACACATATTATTCCCTCATTTAGTGGATATTTTCACTAAAAAGTGAAATTTTCAAAAATTCTGAAAATTGACTGGAAACGACTAAATATCAAGGACTCATTGGGCGAATCGCTCTGGAACTAAAATCGGAATGCTCACTGACATTTCCCCTGTCTGAAAGTCTGATAAACACCGGAAAAATGACTAAGTACAAAAAAAAATTTTTTTTCAACTTTTTTCAATTTTAACCCTGTGGGATATATATTCTACCCACACACATTTGGAACTCTCCTGGGGTACCCTCACACATATTATTCCCTCATTTAGTGGATATTTTCACAAAAAAGTGAAAGTTTCAAAAATCCAGAAAATTGCCTGAAAACGACGAAATATCAAGGACTCATCCGGCGAATCGTTCTGGAACTGAAATCGGAATGCTCACTGACATTTCCCCTATCTGAAAGTCTGATAAACGCCGGAAAAATGACAAGTACAAAAAAAAAAAATTTTCAACTTTTTTCAATTTTACCCCAGTGGGATATATATTCTACCCACACACATTTGGAACTCTCCTGGGGTACCCTCACACATATTATTCCCTCATTTAGTGGATATTTTCACAAAAAAGTGAAATTTTCAAAAATACAGAAAATTGGCTGAAAACGACTAAATATCAAGGACTCATTGGGCGCATCGCTCTGGAACTGAAAACGGAATGCTCACTGACATTTCCCCTATCTGAAAGTCTGATAAATGCCAGAAAAATGACTAAATCCCCCCCAAAAAATGTTTCAACTTTTTTCAATTTTACCCCCGTGGGATATATATTCTATCCACACTCATTTGGAACACTCCTGGGGTACCCTCACACATATTATTCCCTCATTTAGTGGATATTTTCACAAAAAAGTGAAATTTTCAAAAATCCAGTAAATTGGCTGAAAACGACTAAATATCAAGTACTCATTGGCCGAATCGTTCTGGAACTGAAATCGGAACGCTCACTGACATTTACCCTATCTGAAAGTCTGATAAAAGCCGGAAATATGACTAAGTCCAAAAATATTTTTTTTTTCAACTTTTTTCAATTTCAACCATGTGGGATATATATTCTACCCACACACAATTGGAACTCTCCTGGGGTACCCTCACACATATTATTCCCTCATTTAGTGGATATTTTCACAAAAAAGTGAAATTTTCAAAAATCCCGAAAATTGGCTGAAAACGACTAAATATCAAGGACTCATTGGGCGAATCGCTCTGGAAATGAAATCGGAATGCACACTGACATTTCCGCTATCTGAAAGTCTGATAAACGTCGGAAAAATGACTAAGTCCAAAAAAAAAATGTTTTAAACTTTTTTCAATTTTACCCCTGTGGGATATATATTCTACCCACACACATTTGTAAATCTCCTGGGGTAACCTCACACATATTATTCCCTCATTTAGTGGATATTTTCACAAAAAAGTGAAATTTTCAAAAATCCAGAAAATTGGCTGAAAATGACAAAATATCAAGGCCTCATTGGGCGAATCGCTCTGGAACTGAAATCGGAATGCTCACTGACATTTCCCCTATCTGAAAGTCTGATAAAAGCCGGAAATATGACTAAGTCCAAAAATTTTTTTTTTTTCAACTTTTTTCAATTTCAACCATGTGGGATATATATTCTACCCACACACATTTGGAACTCTCCTGGGGTACCCTCACACATATTATTCCCTCATTTAGTGGATATTTTCACTAAAAAGTGAAATTTTCAAAAATTCTGAAAATTGCCTGAAAACTACGAAATATCAAGGACTCATTAGGCAAATCGCTCTGGAACTGAAATCGGAACGCTCACTGACATTTCCGCTATCTGAAAGTCTGATAAACGCCGGAAACATGACTAAATCCCCAAAAAAAAAATTTTCAACTTTTTTCAATTTTACCCCCGTGGGATATATATTCTACCCACACACATTTGGAACTCTCCTAGGGTACCCTCACACATATTATTCCCTCATTTAGTGGATATTTTCACAAAAAAGTGAAATTTTCAAAAATCCAGTAAATTGGCTGAAAACGACTAAATATCAAGGTCTCATTGGCCGAATCGTTCTGGAACTGAAATCGGAACGCTCACTGACTTTTCCGCTATCTGAAAGTCTGATAAACGCCGGAAAAATGACTAAATCCCCCCAAAAAAATTTTCAACTTTTTTCAATTTTAACCCTGTGGGATGTATATTCTACCCACACACATTTGGAACTCTCCTGGGATACCCTCACACATATTATTCCCTCAGTTAGTGGATATTTTCACAAAAAAGTGAAATTTTCAAAAATCCAGAAAATTGGCTGAAAACGACTAAATATCAAGGACTCATTGGGCGAATCGCTCTGGAACTGAAATCGGAATGCTCACTGACATTTCCCTAACTGAAAGTCTGATAAACGCCGGAAATATGACTAAGTACAAAAATATTTTTTTTTTCAACTTTTTTCAATTTCAACCATGCGGGATATATATTCTACCCACACACATTTGGAACTCTCCTGGGGTACCCTCACACATATTATTCCCTCATTTAGTGGATATTTTCACAAAAAAGTGAAATTTTCAAAAATACTGAAAATTGGCTGAAAACAACTAAATATCAAGGACTCATTGGGCAAATCGCTCTGGAACTGAAATCAGAACGCTCACTGACATTTCCCCTATCTGAAAGTCTGATAAACGGCGGAAAAATGACTAAATCCCCAAAAAAAAATTTTCAACTTTTTTCAATTTTACCCCCGTAGGATATATATTCTACCCACACACATTTGGAACTCTCCTGGGGTACCCTCACACATATTATTCCCTCATTTAGTGGATATTTTCACAAAAAAGTGAAATTTTCAAAAATTCAGAAAATTGCCTGAAAACGACGAAATATCAAGGACTCATCCGGCAAATCGATCTGGAACTGAAATCGGAATGCTCACTGACATTTCCCCTATCTGAATGTCTGATAAACGCCGGAAAAATGACTAAGTACAAAAAAAAACTTTTTTAAACTTTTTTCAATTTTAAACCTGTGGGATATATATTCTACCCACACACATTTGGAACTCTCCTGGGGTACCCTCACACATATTATTCCCTCATTTAGTGGATATTTTCACAAAAAAGTGAAATTTTCAAAAATTCTGAAAATTGACTGGAAACGACTAAATATCAAGGACTCATTGGGCGAATCGTTCTGAAACTGAAATCGGAACGCTCACTGACATTTCCCCTATCTGAAAGTCTGATAAACGCCGGAAAAATGACTAAGTCCAAGAAAAAAAAGTTTTCAACTTTTTTCAATTTTACCCCCGTGGGATATATATTCTACCCACACACATTTGGAACTATCCTGGGGTACCCTCACACATATTATTCCCTCATTTAGTGGATATTTTCACAAAAAAGTGAAATTTTCAAAAATCCAGAAAATTGCCTGAAAACAACTAAATATCAAGGACTCATTGGCCGAATCATTCTGGAACTGAAATCGGAACGCTCACTGACTTTTCCGCTATCTGAAAGTCTGATAAACGTCGGAAAAATGACTAAGTCCAAAAAAAAAATGTTTTCAACTTTTTTCAATTTTACCCCCGTGGGATATATATTCTATCCACACACATTTGGAACACTCCTGGGGTACCCTCACGCATATTATTCCGTCTTTTAGTGGATATTTTCACAAAAAAGTAAAAATTTCAAAAATTCAGAAAATTGGGTGAAAACGACTAAATATCAAGGACTTATTGGGCGAATCGCTCTGGAACTGAAATCGGAATGCTCACTGACATTTCCCCTGTCTGAAAGTCTGATAAACACCGGAAAAATGACTAAGTACAAAAATATTTTTTTTTTCAACTTTTTTCAATTTCAACCATGCGGGATATATATTCTGTCCACACACATTTGGAACTCTCTTGGGGTACCCTCACACATATTATTTCCTCATTTAGTGGATATTTTCACAAAAAAGTGAAATTTTCAAAAATCCAGGAAATCGGCTGAAAACAACTAAATATCAAGGACTCATTGGGCGAATCGTTCTGGAACTGAAATCGGAACACTCACTGACATTTCCGCTATCTGAAAGTCTGATAAACATCGGAAAAAATGACTAAGTCAAAAAAAAAATGTTTTCAACTTTTTTCAATTTTACCCCCGTGGGATATATATTCTACCCACACACATTTGGAACTCTCCTGGGGTACCCTCACACATATTATTGCCTCATTTATTGGATATTTTCACAAAAAAGTGACATTTTCAAAAATTCAGAAAATTGCCTGAAAACTATGAAATATCAAGGACTCATTGGGCAAATCGCTCTGGAACTGAAATCGGAACGCTCACTGACATTTCCCCTATCTGAAAGTCTGATAAACGGCGGTAAAATGACTAAGTCAAAAAATAAATTTTTTTCAACTTTTTTCAATTTTACCCCCGTGGGATATATATTCTACCCAAACACATTTGGAACTCTCCTGGGGTACCCTCACACATATTATTCCCTCATTTAGTGGATATTTTCACAAAAAAGTTAAATTTTCAAAAATCCAGAAAATTGGCTGAAAACGACTAAATATCAAGGACTCATTGGGCGAATCGCTCTGGAAATGAAATCGGAACGCTCACTGACATTTCCGCTATCTGAAAGTCTGATAAACGCCGGAAAAATGACTAAGTCCAAAAAAAAAATGTTTTAAACTTTTTTCAATTTTACCCCGGTGGGATATAAATTCTACCCACACACATTTGGAAATCTCCTGGGGTAACCTCACACATATTATTCCCTCATTTAGTGGATATTTTCACAAAAAAGTGAAATTTTCAAAAATCCAGAAAATTGGCTGAAAACGACAAAATATCAAGGACTCATTGGGCGAATCGCTCTGGAACTGAAATCGGAATGCTCACTGACATTTCCCCTATCTGAAAGTCTGATAAACGCCGGAAAAATGACTAAATCCCAAAAAAAAAATTTTCAACTTTTTTCAATTTTACCCCCGTAGGATATATATTCTACCCACACACATTTGGAACTCTCCTGGGGTACCCTCACACATATTATTCCCTCATTTAGGTGATATTTTCACAAAAAAGTGAAATTTTCAAAAATCCAGAAAATTGGCTGAAAACGACGAAATATCAAGGACTCATCCGGCAAATCGATCTGGAACTGAAATCGGAATGCTCACTGACATTTCCCCTATCTGAATGTCTGATAAACGCCGGAAAAATGACTAAGTACAAAAAAAAAACTTTTTTAAACTTTTTTCAATTTTAAACCTGTGGGATATATATTCTACCCACACAAATTTGGAACTCTCCTGCGGTACCCTCACACATATTATTCCCTCATTTAGTGGATATTTTCACAAAAAAGTGAAATTTTCAAAAATTCTGAAAATTGACTGGAAACGACTAAATATCAAGGACTCAATGGGCGAATCGTTCTGAAACTGAAATCGGAACGCTCACTGACATTTCCCCTATCTGAAAGTCTGATAAACGCCGGAAAAATGATTAAGTCGAAGAAAAAAAAGTTTTCAACTTTTTTCAATTTTACCCCCGTGGGATATATATTCTACCCACACACATTTCCAACTATCCTGGGGTACCCTCACACATATTATTCCCTCATTTAGTGGATATTTTCACAAAAAAGTGAAATTTTCAAAAATCCAGAAAATTGCCTGAAAACGACTAAATATCAAGGACTCATTGGCCGAATCATTCTGGAACTGAAATCGGAACGCTCACTGACTTTTCCGCTATCTGAAAGTCTGATAAACGCCGGAAAAATGACTAAGTCCAAAAAAAAAATGTTTTAAACTTTTTTCAATTTTACCCCTGTGGGATATATATTCTACCCACACACATTTGGAACTCTCCTGGGGTACCCTCACACATATTATTCCCTCATTTAGTGGATATTTTCACAAAAAAGTGAAATTTTCAAAAATCCAGAAAATTGGCTGAAAACGACTAAATATCAAGGACTCATTGGGCGAATCGCTCTGGAAATGAAATCGGAACGCTCACTGACATTTCCGCTATCTGAAAGTCTGATAAACGCCGGAAAAATGACTAAGTCCAAAAAAAAAATGTTTTAAACTTTTTTCAATTTTACCCCTGTGGGATATATATTCTACCCACACACATTTGGAAATCTCCTGGGGTAACCTCTCACATATTATTCCCTCATTTAGTGGATATTTTCACAAAAAAGTGAAATTTTTGAAAAATCCTGAAAATTGGCTGAAAACGACAAAATATCAAGGACTCATTGGGCGCAACGCTCTGGAACTGAAAACGGAAAGCTCACTGACATTTCCCCTATCTGAAAGTCTGATAAATGCCAGAAAAATGACTAAATCCCCCCAAAAAATCTTTTCAACTTTTTTCAATTTTACCCCCGTGGGATATATATTCTACCCACACACATTTGGAACACTCCTGGGGTACCCTCACACATATTATTCCGTCTTTTAGTGGATATTTTCACAAAAAAGTGAAATTTTCAAAAATTCTGAAAATTGACTGGAAACGACTAAATATCAAAGACTCATTGGGCGAATCGTTCTGAAACTGAAATCGGAACGCTCACTGACATTTCCCCTATCTGAAAGTCTGATAAACGCCGGAAAAATGACTAAGTCCAAGAAAAAAAAGTTTTCAACTTTTTTCAATTTTACCCCCGTGGGATATATATTCTACCCACACACATTTGGAACTCTCCTGGGGTACCCTCACACATATTATTCCCTCATTTAGTGGATATTTTCACAAAAAAGTTAAATTTTCAAAAATCCAGAAAATTGGCTGAAAACGACTAAATATCAAGGACTCATTGGGCGAATCGCTCTGGAAATGAAATCGGAACGCTCACTGACATTTCCGCTATCTGAAAGTCTGATAAACGCCGGAAAAATGACTAAGTCCAAAAAAAAAATGTTTTAAACTTTTTTCAATTTTACCCCGGTGGGATATAAATTCTACCCACACACATTTGGAAATCTCCTGGGGTAACCTCACACATATTATTCCCTCATTTAGTGGATATTTTCACAAAAATGTGAAATTTTCAAAAATCCAGAAAATTGGCTGAAAACGACAAAATATCAAGGACTCATTGGGCGAATCGCTCTGGAACTGAAATCGGAACGCTCACTGACATTTCCCCTATCTGAAAGTCTGATAAACGCCGGAAAAATGACTAAATCCCCAAAAAAAAATTTTCAACTTTTTTCAATTTTACCCCCGTAGGATATATATTCTACCCACACACATTTGGAACTCTCCTGGGGTACCCTCACACATATTATTCCCTCATTTAGTGGATATTTTCACAAAAAAGTGAAATTTTCAAAAATTCAGAAAATTGCCTGAAAACGACGAAATATCAAGGACTCATCCGGCAAATCGATCTGGAACTGAAATCGGAATGCTCACTGATATTTCCCCTATCTGAAAGTCTGATAAACGCCGGAAAAATGACTAAGTCCAAAAAAAAAATGTTTTAAACTTTTTTCAATTTTACCCCTGTGGGATATATATTCTACCCACACACATTTGGAACTCTCCTGGGGTACCTTCACACATATTATTCCCTCATTTAGTGGATATTTTCACAAAAAAGTGAAATTTTCAAAAATCCAGAAAATTGGCTGAAAACGACAAAATATCAAGGACTCATTGGGCGAATCGCTCTGGAACTGAAATCGGAACGCTCACTGACATTTCCCCTGTCTGAAAGTCTGATAAACGGCGGAAAAATGACTAAATCCCCAAAAAAAAAATTTCAACTTTTTTCAATTTTACCCCCGTAGGATATATATTCTACCCACACACATTTCTAACTCTCCTGGGGTACCCTCACACATATTATTGCCTCATTTATTGGATATTTTCACAAAAAAGTGAAATTTTCAAAAATTCAGAAAATTGCCTGAAAACGACGAAATATCAAGGACTCATCCGGCAAATCGATCTGGAACTGAAATCGGAACGCTCACTGACATTTCCCCTAACTGAATGTCTGATAAACGCCGGAAAAATGACTAAGTACAAAAAAAACTTTTTTAAACTTTTTTCAATTTTAAACCTGTGGGATATATATTCTACCCACACACATTTGGAACTCTCCTGGGATACCCTCACACATATTATTCCCTCATTTAGTGGATATTTTCACAAAAAAGTGAAATTTTCAAAAATCCAGAAAATTGGCTGAAAACGACTAAATATCAAGGACTCAATGGGCGCATCGCTCTGGAACTGAAAACGGAATGCTCACCGACATTTCCCCTATCTGAAAGTATGATAAATGCCAGAAAAATGATTAAATCCCCCCCAAAAAATGTTTCAACTTTTTTCAATTTTACCCCCGTGGGATATATATTCTATCCACACACATTTGGAACACTGCTGGGGTACCCTCACACATATTATTCCCTCATTTAGTGGATATTTTCACAAAAAAGTGAAATTTTCAAAAATTCAGAAAATTTACTGAAAACGACTAAATATCAAGGACTCATTGGGCTAATCGCTCTGGAACTGAAATCGGAATGCTCACTGACATTTCCCCTGTCTGAAAGTCTGATAAACACCGGAAAAATGACTAAGTACAAAAAGATTTTTTTTTTCAACTTTTTTCAATTTCAACCATGCGGGATATATATTCTGCCCACACACATTTGGAACTCTCCTGGGGTACCCTCACACATATTATTTCCTCATTTAGAGGATATTTTCACAAAAAAGTGAAATTTTCAAAAATTCTGGAAATCGGCTGAAAACAACTAAATATCAAGGACTCATTGGGCGAATCGTTCTGGAACTGAAATCGGAACACTCACTGACATTTCCGCTATCTGAAAGTCTGATAAACATCGGAAAAATGACTAAGTCAAAAAAAAAATGTTTTCAACTTTTTTCAATTTTACCCCCGTGGGATATATATTCTACCCACACACATTTGGAACTCTCCTGGGGTACCCTCACACATATTATTGCCTCATTTATTGGATATTTTCACAAAAAAGTGAAATTTTCAAAAATCCAGAAAATTGGCTGAAAACGACTAAATATCAAAGACTCATTGGGCGCATCGCTCTGGAACTGAAAACTGAATGCTCACTGACATTTCCCCTATCTGAAAGTCTGATAAATGCCAGAAAAATGACTAAATCCCCCCAAAAAATCTTTTTAACTTTTTTCAATTTTACCTCCGTGGGATATATATTCTATCCACACACATTTGGAACACTCCTGGGGTACCCTCACGCATATTATTCCCTCATTTAGTGGATATATTCACAAAAAAGTGAAATTTTCAAAAATCCAGAAAATTGCCTGAAAACGACTAAATATCAAGGACTCATTGGCCGAATCGTTCTGGAACTGAAATCGGAACGCTCACTGACTTTTCCGCTATCTGAAAGTCTGATAAACGTCGGAAAAATGACTAAGTCCAGAAAAAATTTTTTTTCAACTTTTTTAAATTTTAACCCTGTGGGATATATATTCTACCCACACACATTTGGAACTCTCCTGGGGTACCCTCACACATATTATTCCCTCATTTAGAGAATATTTTTACAAAAAAGTGAAATTTTCAAAAATCCCGAAAATTGCCTGAAAACGACGAAATATCAAGGACTCATCCGGCGAATCGCTCTAGAACTGAAATCGGAATGCTCACTGACATTTCCCCTATCTGAAAGTCTGATAAATGCCGGAAAAATGACTTAAGTACAAAAAAAAAAAATTTTCAAATTTTTTCAATTTTACCCCTATGGGATATATATTCTACCCACACACATTTGGAACTCTCCTGTTGTACCCTCACACATATTATTCCCTCATTTAGTGGATATTTTCACAAAAAAGTGAAATTTTCAAAAACCCAGAAAATTGGCTGAAAACGACTAAATATCAAGGACTCATTGGGCGCATCGCTCTGGAACTGAAAATGGAATGCTCACTGACATTTCCCCTATCTGAAAGTCTGATAAATGCCAGAAAAATGACTAAATCCCCCCAAAAAATTTTTTCAACTTTTTTCAATTTTACCCCCGTGGGATATATATTCTACCCACACACATTTGGAAATCTCCTGTTGTACCCTCACACATATTATTCCCTCATTTAGTGGATATTTTCACAAAAAAATGAAATTTTCAAAAATCCAGAAAATTGGCTGAAAACGACTAAATATCAAGGACTCATTGGGCGCATCGCTCTGGAACTGAAAACGGAATGCTCACTGACATTTCCCCTATCTGAAAGTCTGATAAATGCCAGAAAAATGACTAAATCCCCCCAAAAAATCTTTTCAACTTTTTTCAATTTTACCCCCGTGGGATATATATTCTATCCACACACATTTGGAACACTCCTGGGGTATCCTCACGCATATTATTCCGTCTTTTAGTGGATATTTTCACAAAAAAGTGAAAATTTCAAAAATCCAGAAAATTGGCTGAAAATGACTAAATATCATGGACTCATTGGGCGAATTCCTCTGGAACTGAAATCGGAATGCTCACTGACATTTCCCCTGTCTGAAAGTCTGATAAACACCGGAAAAATGACTAAGTACAAGAAAAAATTTTTTTTCAACTTTTTCAATTTTAACCCTGTGGGATATATATTCTACCCACACACATTTGGAACTGTCCTGGGGTACTCTCACACATATTATTTCCTCATTTAGTGGATATTTTCACAAAAAAGTGAAATTTTCAAAAATCCAGGAAATCGGCTGAAAACGACTAAATATCAAGGACTCATTGGGCGAATCGTTCTGAAACTGAAATCGGAACGCTCACTGACATTTCCCCTATCTGAAAGTCTGATAAACGCCGGAAAAATGACTAAGTCCAAGAAAAAAAAGTTTTCAACTTTTTTCAATTTTACCCCCGTGGGATATATATTCTACCCACACACATTTGGAACTCTCCTGGGGTACCCTCACACATATTATTCCCTCATTTAGTGGATATTTTCACAAAAAAGTGAAATTTTCAAAAATCCAGAAAATTGGCTGAAAACGACTAAATATCAAAGACTCATTGGGCGCATCGTTCTGGAACTGAAAACGGAATGCTCACTGACATTTCCCCTATCTGAAAGTCTGATAAATGCCAGAAAAATGGGTAAATCCCCCAAAAAATCTTTTTAACTTTTTTCAATTTTACCTCCGTGGGATATATATTCTACCCACACACATTTGGAACTCTCCTGGGGTACCCTCACACATATTATTCCCTCATTTAGAGAATATTTTTACAAAAAAGTGAAATTTTCAAAAATCCCGAAAATTGCCTGAAAACGACGAAATATCAAGGACTCATCCGGCGAATCGCTCTAGAACTGAAATCGGAATGCTCACTGACATTTCCCCTATCTGAAAGTCTGATAAACGCCGGAAAAATGACTTAAGTACAAAAAAAAAAATTTTCAAATTTTTTCAATTTTACCCCTATGGGATATATATTCTACCCACACACATTTGGAACTCTCCTGTTGTACCCTCACACATATTATTCCCTCATTTAGTGGATATTTTCACAAAAAAGTGAAATTTTCAAAAACCCAGAAAATTGGCTGAAAACGACTAAATATCAAGGACTCATTGGGCGCATCGCTCAGGAACTGAAATCAGAATGCTCACACCCTAGCTCACTCCCTATCTCAATGTCTGATAAACGCCGGAAAAATGACTCAGTAAAAAAAATAATTTTTTTCAACTTTTTTCAATTTTAACCCTGTGGAATATATATTCTACCCACACACATTTGGAGCTCTCCTGGGGTACCCTCACATATATTATTCCCTCATTTAGTGGATATTTTCACAAAAAAGTGAAATTTTCAAAAATCCAGAAAATTGGCTGAAAACGACTAAATATCAAGGACTCATTGGGCGAAACGCTCCGGAACTGAAATCGGAACGCTCACTGACATTTCCTCTATCTGAAAGTCTGATAAGCGCCGGAAAAATGACTAAGTCCAAAAAAATTTTTTTTTCCATTTTACCCCGTGGGATATATATTATACCCACACACATTTGGAACTCTCCTGGGGTTCCCTCACACATATTATTCCCTCATTTAGTGGATATTTTCACAAAAAAGTGAAATTTTGAAAAATTCAGAAAATTGCCTAACAACGATGAAATATCAAGGACTCATTGGGCGAATCGCTCTGGAACTGAAATCAGAACGCACACTCCCTAGCTCACTCCCTCTCTGAAAGCCTGATAAACACCAGAAAAATGACTAAGTCCAAAAATAAAAATTTTTCAACTTTTTTCAATTTTAATCCTGTTTGATATATATTCTACCCACACACATTTGGAACTCTCCTGGGGTGCCCTCACACATATTATTCCCTCATTTAGTGGATATTTTCCAAAAAAGTGAAATTTTCAAAAATCCAGAAAATTGGCTGAAAACGAGTAAATATCAAGGACTCATTGGGCGAATAGCTCTGGAACTGAAATCGGAACGCTCACTGACATTTCCCCTATCTGAAAGACAGATAAACGCTGGAAAAATGACTAAGTCCAAAAAATAATTTTTTTCAACTTTTTTCAATTTAAATCCTGTTTGATATATATTCTACCCACACACATTTGGAACTCTCCTGGGGTATCCTCACACATATTATTCCCTCATTTAGTGGATATTTTCACAAAAAAGTGAAATTTTCAAAAATCCAGGAAATTGGCTGAAAATGACTAAATATCAAGAACTCTTTGGGGGAATCGCTCTGGAACTGAAATCAGAACGCTCACTGACATTTCCCCTATCTGAAAGTCTGATAAATGGCGGAAAAATGACTAAGTCCAAAAAAAAAATTTTTTCAACTTTTTTCAATTTTACCCCCGTGGGATATATATTCTACCCACACACATTTGGAACTCTCCTGGGGTACCATCACACATATTATTCCCTCATTAAGTGGATATTTTCACAAAAATGTGAAATTTTCAAAAATCCAGAAAATTGGCTGAAAACGACAAAATATCAAGGACTCATTGGGCGAATCGCTCTGGAACTGAAATCGGAACGCTCACTCCCTAGCTCACTCCCTATCTGGAAGTCTGATAAATGGCGGAAAAATTACTAAGTCAAAAAAAATTTTTTTTTCAACTTTTTTCAATTTTAATCCCCGTGGGACATATATTCTACCCACACACATTTGGAACCCTCCTGGGGTACCCTCACACATATTATTCCCTCATGTAGTGGAAATTTTCATGAAAAAGTAAAATTTTCAAAAATCTAGAAAATTGGCTGACAACAGCTAAATATCAAGGACTCATTGGGCGAATCGCTCTGGAACTGAAATCAGAACGCTCACTCCCTAGCTCACTCCCTATCTGAAAGTCTGATAAACGCCGGAGAAATGACTAAGTCAAAAAAAATTTTTTTTTCAACTTTTTTCAATTTTAATCCTGTGGGATATATATTCTACCCACACACATTTGGAACTCTACTGGGGTACCATCACACATATTATTCCCTCATTTAGTGGATAATTTCACAAAAAAGTGAAATTTTCAAAAATTCAGAAAATTGAATGAAAACGACGAAATATCAAGGACTCATTGGGCAAATCGCTCTGAAACTGAAATCGGAATGCTCACTGACATTTCCCCTATCTGAAAGTCTGATAAACGCCGAAAAAATAACTTACGTCCAAAAAAAAAATTTTTTAAACTTTTTTCAATTTTACCCCCGTGGGATATATATTCTACCCACACACATTTGGAACTCTCCTGGGGTACCCTCACACATATTATTCCCTCATTTAGTGGATATTTTCACAAAAAAAGTGATATTTTCAAAAATCCAGAAAATTGGCTGAAAACGACTAAATATCAAGGACTCATTGGGCAAATCGCTCTGGAACTGAAATCGGAACGCTCACTGACATTTCCCCTATCTGAAAGTCTGATAAAAGCCGGAAAAATGACTAAGTCCAAAAAAAAATTTTTATCAACTGTTTTCAATTTTACCCCCCGTCTGATATATATTCTACCCACACACATTTGGAACTCTCCTGGGGTACCCTCACACATATTATTCCCTCATTTAGTGAATATTTTCACAAAAAAGTAAAATTTTCAAAAATCCAGAAAATTGGCAGAAAACGACTAAATATCAAGGACTCATTGGGCAAATCGCTCTGGAACTGAAATCGGAACGCTCACTGACATTTCCCCTATCTGAAAGTCTGATAAACGCCGGAAGAATGACTAAGTCCAAAAAAAAATTTTTTTTAAACTTTTTTCAATTTTACCCCCCATCTGATATGTATTCTACCCACACACATTTGGAACTCTCATGGGGTACCCTCACACATATTATTCGCTCATTTAGTGGATATTTTCACAAAAAAGTGAAATTTTCAAAAATCCAGAAAATTGGCTGAAAACGACTAAATAACAAGGACTCATTGGGAGAATCTCTCTGGAACTGAAATCGGAACGCTCACTGACATTTCCCCTATCTGAAAGTCTGATAAACGCCGGAAAATTGACTAAGTCCAAAAAAAATTTTTTTTCAACTTTTTTCAATTTTATCCCCGTGGGATATATATTCTACCCAAACACATTTGGAACTCTCCTGGGGTACCCTCACACATATTATTCCCTCATTTAGTGAATATTTTCACAAAAAAGTGACATTTTCAAAAATCCAAAAAATTGGCGGAAAACGACTAAATATCAAGGACTCCTTGGGCGAATCGCTCTGGAACTGAAATCGGAACTCTCACTGACATTTGCCCTATCTGAAAGTCTGATAAACGCCAGAAAAATGACTAAGTCCCAAAAAAAATTTTTTTTAACTTTTTTCAATTTTACACCAATGGGATATATATTCTACCCACACACATTTGGAACTCTCCTGGGGTACCCTCACACATATTATTCCCTCATTTAGTGAATATTTTCACAAAAAAGTGAAATTTTAAAAAATCCAGAAAATTGGCTGAAAACGACTAAATGTCAAGGACTCATGGGGCGAATTGCTATGGAACTGAAATCGGAATGCTCACTGACATTTCCCCTATCTGAAAGTCTGATAAACGTCGGAAAAATCAGTAAGTCTAAAAAAAATTTTATTTTAACTTTTTTCAATTTTACCCCGTGGGATATATATTCTACCCACACACATTTGGAACTCTTCTGGGGTACCCTCACACATATTATTCCCTCATTTAGTGGATATTTTGAAAAAAAAGTGAAATTTTCAAAAATCCAAAAAATTGGCTGAAAACGACTAAATATCAAGGACTCATTGGGCGAATCGCTCTGGAACTGAAATCGGAACGCTCACTGACATTTGCCCTATCTGAAAGTCTGATAAACGCCAGAAAAATGACTAAGTCCAAAAAAAAAATGTTTTCAACTTTTTTCAATTTTTCCCCCGTGGGATATATATTCTACCCACACACATTTGGAACTCTCCTGGGGTACCCTCACACATATTATTCCCTCATTTAGTGGATATTTTCACAAAAAAGTGAAATTTTCAAAAATCCAGAAAATTGGCTGAAAATGACTAAATAACAAGGACTCATTGGGAGAATCTCTCTGGAACTGAAATCGGAACGCTCACTGACATTTCCCCTATCTGAAAGTCTGATAAACGCCGGAAAATTGACTAAGTCCCAAAAAAAATTTTTTTCATCTTTTTTCAATTTTATCCCCGTGGGATATATATTCTACCCACACACATTTGGAACTCTCCTGGGGTACCCTCACACATATTATTGACTCATTTAGTGAATATTTTCACAAAAAAGTGACATTTTCAAAAATCCAAAAAATTGGCGTAAAACGACTAAATATCAAGGACTCATTGGGCGAATCACTCTGGAGCTGAAATCGGAACTCTCACTGACATTTGCCCTATCTGAAAGTCTGATAAACGCCAGAAAAATGACTAAGTCCAAAAAAAAATTTTTTTTAACTTTTTTCAATTTTACACCAATGGGATATATATTCTACCCACACACATTTGGAACTCTCCTGGGGTACCCTCACACATATTATTCCCTCATTTAGTGAATATTTTCACAAAAAAGTGAAATTTTAAAAAATCCAGAAAATTGGCTGAAAACGACTAAATGTCAAGGACTCATTGGGCGAATCGCTATGGAACTGAAATCGGAATGCTCACTGACATTTCCCCTATCTGAAAGTTTGATAAACGTCGGAAAAATCAGTAAGTCTAAAAAAAATTTTATTTTAACTTTTTTCAATTTTACCCCGTGGGATATATATTCTACCCACACACATTTGGCACTCTCCTGGGGTACCCTCACGCATATTATTCCCTCATTTAGTGGATATTTTGAAAAAAAAGTGAAATTTTCAAAAATCCAAAAAATTGGCTGAAAACGACTAAATATCAAGGACTCATTGGGCGAATTGCTCTGGAACTGAAATCGGAACGCTCACTGACATTTGCCCTATCTGAAAGTCTGATAAACGCCAGAAAAATGACTAAGTCCAAAAAAAAAATGTTTTCAACTTTTTTCAATTTTTCCCCCGTGGGATATATATTCTACCCACACACATTTGGAACTCTCCTGGGGTACCCTCACACATATTATTCCCTCATTTAGTGGATATTTTCACAAAAAAGTGAAATTTTCAAAAATCCAGAAAATTGGCTGAAAACGACTAAATAACAAGGAGTCATTGGGCGAATCGCTCTGGAACTGAAATCGGAACGCTCACTGACATTTCCCCTATATGAAAGTCTGATAAACGCCAGAAAAATCACTAAGTCCAAAAAAAATTTTTTTTTTACTTTTTTCAATTTTACCCCAATGTGATATATATTCTACCCACACACATTTGGAACTCTCCTGGGGTACCCTCACACATATTATTCCCTCATTTAGTGGATATTTTCACAAAAAAGTGAAATTTTCAAAAATCCAGAAAATTGGCTGAAAACGACTAAATAACAAGGAGTCATTGGGCGAATCACTCTGGAACTGAAATTGGAACGCTCACTGACATTTCCCCTATCTGAAAGTCTGATAAACGCCAGAAAAATCTCTAAGTCCCAAAAAAAATTTTTTAAAACTATTTTCAATTTTACCCCCGTGGGATATATATTCTTCCCACACACATTTAGAACTCTCCTGGGGTACCCTCACACATATTATTCCCTCATTTAGTGGATATTTTCACAAAAAAGTGAAATTTTCAAAAATCCAGAAAATTGGCTGAAAACGACTAAATAACAAGGACTCATTGGGCGAATCGCTCTGGAACTGAAATCGGAATGCTCACTGACATTTCCCCTATCTGAAAGTCTGATAAACGTCGGAAAAATGAATAAGTCCAGAAAAAAATTTTTTTCAACTTTTTTCAATTTTACCCCCGTCGGATATATATTCTACCCACACACATTTGGAACTCTCCTGGGGTACCATCACACATATTATTCCCTCATTTAGTGAATATTTTCACAAAAAAAGTGAAATTTTCAAAAATCCAGAAAATTGGCTGAAAACGACTAAATAACAAGGACTCATTGGGCGAATCGCTCTGGAACTGAAATCAGAACGCTCACTGACATTTCCCCTATATGAAAGTCTGATAAACGCCAGAAAAATGACTAAGTCCAAAAAAAAATTTTTTTCAACTTTTTTCAATTTTACACCAAGGGGATATATATTCTACCCACACACATTTGGAACTCTCCTGGGGTACCCTCACACATATTATTCCCTCATTTAGTGGATATTTTCACAAAAAAGTGAAATTTTCAAAAATCCAGAAAATTGGCTGAAAACGACTAAATAACAAGGAGTCATTGGGCGAATCGCTCTGGAACTGAAATCGGAACGCTCACTGACATTTGTCCTATCTGAAAGTCTGATAAACGCTGGAAAAATGACTAAGTCCAAAAAAAAAATGTTTTCAACTTTTTTCAATTTTTCCCCCGTGGGATATATATTCTACCCACACACACTTGGAACTCTCCTGGGGTACCCTCACACATATTATTCCCTCATTTAGTGGATATTTTCACAAAAAAGTGAAATTTCCAAAAATCCAGAAAATTGGCTGAAAACGACTAAATATCAAGGACTCATTGGGCGAATCGCTCTGGAACTGAAATCCAAACGCTCACTGACATTTGCCCTATCTGAAAGTCTGATAAACGCCAGAGAAATGACTAAGTTCAAAAAAGTATTTTTTTCAACTTTTTTCAATTTGACCCCAATGGGATATATATTCTACCCACACACATTTGGAACTCTCCTGGGGTACCCTCACACATATTATTCCCTCATTTAGTGGATATTTTCACAAAAAAGTGAAATTTTCAAAAATCCAGAAAATTGGCTGAAAACGACTAAATAACAAGGAGTCATTGAGCGAATCGCTCTGGAACTGAAATCGGAATGCTCACTGACATTTCCCATATCTGAAAGTCTGATAAACGGCGGAAAAATGACTAAGTGCAAAAAAAATTTTTTTTTTACTTTTTTCAATTTTATCCCAATGTGATATATATTCTACCCACACACTTGGAACTCTCCTGGGGTACCCTCACACGTATTATTCCCTCATTTAGTGGATATTTTCACAAAAAAGTGAAATTTTCAAAAATCCAAAAAATTGGCTGAAAACGACTAAATATCAAGGACTCATTGGGTGAATCAGTCTGGAACTGAAATCGGAATGCTCACTGACATTTCCCCTATCTGAAAGTCTGATAAATGCCAGAAAAATCACTAAGTCTAAAAAAAAATTTTTTTTAACTTTTTTCAATTTTACCCCCGTGGGATATATATTCTACCCACACACATTTGGAACTCTCCTAGGGTACCCTCACACATATTATTCCCTCATTTAGTGGATATTTTCACAAAAAAGTGAAATTTTCAAAAATCCAAAAAATTGACTGAAAACGACTAAATATCAAGGACTCATTGGGCGAATCACTCTGGAACTGAAATCGGAACGCTCACTGACATTTCCCCCATATGAAAGTCTGATAAACGCCAGAAAAATCACTAAGTCCAAAAAAAATTTTTTTTTTACTTTTTTCAATTTTACCCCCGTGGGATATATATTCTACCCACCCACATTTGGAACTCTCCTGGGGTACCCTCACACGTATTATTCCCTCATTTAGTGGATATTTTCACAAAAAAGTGAAATTTTAAAAAATCCAGAAAATTGGCTGAAAACGACTAAATATCAAGGACTCATTGGGCGAATCGCTATGGAACTGAAATCGGAACGCTCACTGACATTTGCCCTATCTGAAAGTCTGATAAACGCCAGAAAAATGACTAAGTCCAAAAAAAATTTTTTTCAACTTTTTTCAATTTTACCCCCGTATGATATATATTCTACCCACACACATTTGGAACTCTCCTGGGGTACCCTCACACATATTATTCCCTCATTTAGTGGATATTTTCACAAAAAAGGGACATTTTCAAAAATCCAGAAAATTGGCTGAAAACGACTAAATAACAAGGAGTCATTGGGCGAATCGCTCTGGAACTGAAATCGGAACCCTCACTGACATTTCCCCTATATGAAAGTCTGATAAACGGCAGAAAAATCACTAAGTCGAAAAAAATTTTTTTTTTTACTTTTTTCAATTTTAGCCCAATGTGATATATATTCTACCCACACACATTTGGAACTCTCCTGGGGTACCCTCACACGTATTATTCCCTCATTTAGTGGATATTTTCACAAAAAAGTGAAATTTTCAAAAATCCAGAAAATTGGCTGAAAACGACTAAATAACAAGCACTCATTAGGCGAACCTCCTGGAACTGAAATCGGAATGCTCACTAGCATTTCCCCTATCTGAAAGTCTGATAAACGTCAGAAAAATCAGTAAGTCTAAAAAAAATTTTATTTTAACTTTTTTCAATTTTACCCCGTAGGATATATATTCTACCCACACACATTTGGAACTCTCCTGGGGTACCCTCACACATATTATTCCCTCATTTAGTGGATATTTTCACAAAAAAGTGAAATTTTCAAAAATCCAGAAAATTGGCTGAAAACGACTAAATAACAAGGAGTCATTGGGCGAATCGCTCTGGAACTGAAATCGGAACGCTCACTGACATTTGTCCTATCTGAAAGTCTGATAAACGCTGGAAAAATGACTAAGTCCAAAAAAAAAATGTTTTCAACTTTTTTCAATTTTTCCCCCGTGGGATATATATTCTACCCACACACACTTGGAACTCTCCTGGGGTACCCTCACACATATTATTCCCTCATTTAGTGGATATTTTCACAAAAAAGTGAAATTTCCAAAAATCCAGAAAATTGGCTGAAAACGACTAAATATCAAGGACTCATTGGGCGAATCGCTCTGGAACTGAAATCCAAACGCTCACTGACATTTGCCCTATCTGAAAGTCTGATAAACGCCAGAGAAATGACTAAGTTCAAAAAAGTATTTTTTTCAACTTTTTTCAATTTGACCCCAATGGGATATATATTCTACCCACACACATTTGGAACTCTCCTGGGGTACCCTCACACATATTATTCCCTCATTTAGTGGATATTTTCACAAAAAAGTGAAATTTTCAAAAATCCAGAAAATTGGCTGAAAACGACTAAATAACAAGGAGTCATTGAGCGAATCGCTCTGGAACTGAAATCGGAATGCTCACTGACATTTCCCATATCTGAAAGTCTGATAAACGGCGGAAAAATGACTAAGTGCAAAAAAAATTTTTTTTTTACTTTTTTCAATTTTATCCCAATGTGATATATATTCTACCCACACACTTGGAACTCTCCTGGGGTACCCTCACACGTATTATTCCCTCATTTAGTGGATATTTTCACAAAAAAGTGAAATTTTCAAAAATCCAAAAAATTGGCTGAAAACGACTAAATATCAAGGACTCATTGGGTGAATCAGTCTGGAACTGAAATCGGAATGCTCACTGACATTTCCCCTATCTGAAAGTCTGATAAATGCCAGAAAAATCACTAAGTCTAAAAAAAAATTTTTTTTAACTTTTTTCAATTTTACCCCCGTGGGATATATATTCTACCCACACACATTTGGAACTCTCCTAGGGTACCCTCACACATATTATTCCCTCATTTAGTGGATATTTTCACAAAAAAGTGAAATTTTCAAAAATCCAAAAAATTGACTGAAAACGACTAAATATCAAGGACTCATTGGGCGAATCACTCTGGAACTGAAATCGGAACGCTCACTGACATTTGCCCTATCTGAAAGTCTGATAAACGCCAGAAAAATGACTATGTCCAAAAAAAAAATGTTTTCAACTTTTTTCAATTTTTCCCCCGTGGGATATATATTCTACCCACACACATTTGGAACTCTCCTGGGGTACCCTCACACATATTATTCCCTCATTTAGTGGATATTTTCACAAAAAAGTGAAATTTTCAAAAATCCAGAAAATTGGCTGAAAACAACTAAATTACAAGGAGTCATTGGGCGAATCACTCTGGAACTGAAATCGGAACGCTCACTGACATTTGCCCTATCTGAAAGTCTGATAAACGCCAGAAAAATGACTAAGTCCAAAAAAAAAATGTTTTCAACTTTTTTCAATTTTTCCCCCGTGGGATATATATTCTACCCACACACATTTGGAACTCTCCTGGGGTACCCTCACACATATTATTCCCTCATTTAGTGGATATTTTCACAAAAAAGTGAAATTTTCAAAAATCCAGAAAATTGGCTGAAAACGACTAAATAACAAGGACTCAGTGGGAGAATCACTCGGGAACTGAAATCGGAACGCTCACTGACATTTCCCCTATCTGAAAGTCTGATAAACGCCGGAAAATTGACTAAGTCCAAAAAAAATTTTTTTTCAACTTTTTTCAATTTTATCCCCGTGGGATATATATTCTACCCACACACATTTGGAACTCGCCTGGGGTACCCTCACACATATTATTCCCTCATTTAGTGAATATTTTCACAAAAAAGTGACATTTTCAAAAATCCAAAAAATTGGCGGAAAACGACTAAATATCAAGGACTCATTGGGCGAATCGCTCTGGAACTGAAATCGGAATGCTCACTGACATTTGCCCTATCTGAAAGTCTGATAAACGCCAGAAAAATGACTAAGTCCTAAAAAAAATTTTTTTCAACTTTTTTAAATTTTACACCAATGGGATATATATTCTACCCACACACATTTGGAACTCTCCTGGGGTACCCTCACACATATTATTCCCTCATTTAGTGGATATTTTCACAAAAAAGTGACATTTTCAAAAATCAAAAAAATTGGCTGAAAACGACTAAATATCAAGGACTCATTGGGTGAATCAGTCTGGAACTGAAATCGGAATGCTCACTGACATTTCCCCTATCTGAAAGTCTGATAAACGCCAGAAAAATGACTAAGTCCAAAAAAAAATTTTTTTCAACTTTTTTCAATTTTACCCCCGTGGGATATATAATCTACCCACACACATTTGGAACTCTCCTGGGGTACCCTCACACATATTATTCCCTCATTTAGTGGATATTTTGACAAAAAAGTGCAATTTTCAAAAATCCAAAAAATTGGCTGAAAACGACTAAATATCAAGGACTCATTGGGCGAATCGCTCTGGAACTGAAATCGGAACGCTCACTGACATTTCCCCTAACTGAAAGTCTGATAAACGTCAGAAAAATCAGTAAGTCTAAAAAAAATTTTATTTTAACTTTTTTCAATTTTACCCCGTGGGATATATATTCTACCCACACACATTTGGAACTCTCCTGGGGTACCCTCACACATATTATTCCCTCATTTAGTGGATATTTTCACAAAAAAGTGAAATTTTCAAAAATCCAGAAAATTGGCTGAAAACGACTAAATAACAAGGAGTCACTGGGCGAATCGCTCTGGAACTGAAATCGGAACGCTCACTGACATTTGTCCTATCTGAAAGTCTGATAAACGCTGGAAAAATGACTAAGTCCAAAAAAAAAATGTTTTCAACTTTTTTCAATTTTTCCCCCGTGGGATATATATTCTACCCACACACACTTGGAACTCTCCTGGGGTACCCTCACACATATTATTCCCTCATTTAGTGGATATTTTCACAAAAAAGTGAAATTTCCAAAAATCCAGAAAATTGGCTGAAAACGACTAAATATCAAGGACTCATTGGGCGGATCGCTCTGGAACTGAAATCCAAATGCTCACTGACATTTCCCCTATCTGAAAGTCTGATAAACGCCAGAGAAATGACTAAGTTCAAAAAAGTATTTTTTTCAACTTTTTTCAATTTGACCCCAATGGGATATATATTCTACCCACACACATTTGGAACTCTCCTGGGGTACCCTCACACATATTATTCCCTCATTTAGTGGATATTTTCACAAAAAAGTGAAATTTTCAAAAATCCAGAAAATTGGCTGAAAACGACTAAATAACAAGGAGTCATTGGGCGAATCGCTCTGGAACTGAAATCGGAATGCTCACTGACATTTCCCCTATCTGAAAGTCTGATAAACGGCGGAAAAATGACTAAGTGCAAAAAAAATTTTTTTTAAACTTTTTTCAATTTTATCCCCGTGGGATATATATTCTGCCCACACACATTTGGAACTCTCCTGGGGTACCCTCACACATATTATTCCCTCATTTAGTGGATATTTTCACAAAAAAGTGAAATTTTCAAAAATCCAGAAAATTGGCTGAAAACGACTAAATAACAAGGAGTCATTGGGCGAATCGCTCTGGAACTGAAATTCGAGTGCTCACTGACATTTCCCCTATCTGAAAGTCTGATAAACGGAGGAAAAATGACTAAGTGCAAAAAAAATTTTTTTAAAACTTTTTTCAATTTTATCCCCGTGGGATATATATTCTACCCACACACATTTGGAACTCTCCTGCGGTACCCTCACACATATTATTCCCTCATTTAGTGGATATTTTCACAAAAAAGTGAAATTTTCAAAAATCCAGAAAATTGGCTGAAAACGACTAAATATCAAGGACTCATTGGGTGAATAAGTCTGGAACTGAAATCTGAATGCTCACTGACATTTCCCATATATGAAAGTCTGATAAACGCCAGAAAAATCACTAAGTCCAAAAAAAATTTTTTTTTTACATTTTTCAATTTTACCCCAATGTGATATATATTCTACCCACACACATTTGGAACTCTCCTGGCGTACCCTCACACGTATTATTCCCTCATTTAGTGGATATTTTCACAAAAAAGTGAAATTTTAAAAAATCCAGAAAATTGGCTGAAAACGACTAAATAACAAGGACTGATTGGGCGAATCGCTCTGGAACTGAAATCGGAATGCTCACTGACATTTCCCCTATCTGAAAGTCTGATAAACGTCGGAAAAATGACTAAGTCCAAAAAAAAAATTTTTTCAACTTTTTCAATTTTTCCCCCGTGGGATATATATTCTACCCACACACATTTGGAACTCTCCTGGGGTACCCTCACACATATTATTCCCTCATTTAGTGGATATTTTCGCAAAAAAGTGAAATTTTCAAAAATCCAGAAAATTGGCTGAAAACGACTAAATAACAAGGAGTCATTGGGCGAATCACTCTGGAACTGAAATCGGAATGCTCACTGACATTTCCCCTATCTGACAGTCTGATAAACGCTGGAAAAATGACTAAGTCCAAAAAAAAAATTTTTTCAACTTTTTTCAATTTTACCCCTGTGGGATATATATTCTTCCCACACACATTTGGAACTCTCCTGGGGTACCCTCACACATATTATTCCCTCATTTAGTGGATATTTTCACAAAAAAGTGAAATTTCCAAAAATCCAGAAAATTGGCTGAAAACGACTAAATATCAAGGACTCATTGGGCGAATCGCTCTGGAACTGAAATCCAAACGCTCACTGACATTTGTCCTATCTGAAAGTCTGATAAACGCCAGAAAAATGACTAATTTCAAAAAAGTATTTTTTTCAACTTTTTTCAATTTGACCCCAATGGGATATATATTCTACCCTCACACATTTTGAACTCTCCTGGGGTACCCTCACACATATTATTCCCTCATTTAGTGGATATTTTCACAAAAAAGTGAAATTTTCAAAAATCCAAAAAATTGGCTGAAAATGACTAAATATCAAGGACTCATTGGGCGAATCGCTCTGGAACTGAAATCGGAATGCTCACTGACATTTCCCCTATCTGAAAGTCTGATAAACGCCAGAAAAATGACTAAGTCCAAAAAAAAAAGTTTTCAACTTTTTTCAATTTTTCCCCCGTGGGATATATATTCTACCCACACACATTTGGAACTCTCCTGGGGTACCCTCACACATATTATTCCCTCATTTAGTGGATATTTTCACAAAAAAAGTGAAATTTTCAAAAATCCAGAAAATTGGCTGAAAACGACTAAATAACGAGGACTCATTGGGAGAATCACTCTGGAACTGAAATCGGAATGCTCACTGACATTTCCCCTATCTGAAAGTCTGATAAACGCCAGAAAAATCACTAAGTCCAAAAAAAATTTTTTTTTTACTTTTTTCAATTTTATCCCCGTGGGATATATATTCTACCCACACACATTTGGAACTCTCCTGGGGTACCCTCACACATATTATTCCCTCATTTAGTGGATATTTTCACAAAAAATTGAAATTTTCAAAAATCCAGAAAATTGGCTGAAAACAACTAAATAACAAGGTCTCATTGGGCGAATCGCTCTGGAACTGAAATCGGAACGCTCACTGACATTTCCACTAACTGAAAGTCTGATAAACGCTGGAAAAGTGACTAAGTCCAAAAAAAAAATGTTTTCAACTTTTTTCAATTTTTCCCCCGTGGGATATATATTCTACCCACACACATTTGGAACTCTCCTGGGGTACCCTCACACATATTATTCCCTCATTTAGTGGATATTTTCACAAAATGTGAAATTTTCAAAAATCCAGAAAATTGGCTGAAAACGTCTAAATAACAAGGAGTCATTGGGCGAATCGCTCTGGAACTGAAATCGGAACTCTCACTGACATTTGCCCTATCTGAATGTCTGATAAACGCCAGAAAAATCACTAAGTAGAAAAAAATTTTTTTTTTTACTTTTTTCAATTTTATCCCCGTGGGATATATATTCTACCCACACACATTTGGAACTCTCCTGGGGTACCCTCACACATATTTGTCCCTCATTAAGTGGATATTTTCACAAAAAAGTAAAATTTTCAAAAATCCAAAAAATTGGCTGAAAACGACTAAATATCAAGGACTCATTGGGTGAATAAGTCTGGAACTGAAATCGGAATGCTCACTGACATTTCCCCTATATGAAAGTCTGATAAACGCCAGAAAAATCACTAAGTCCAAAAAAAATTTTTTTTTTACTTTTTTCAATTTTACCCCAATGTGATATATATTCTACCCACACACATTTGGAACTCTCCTGGCGTACCCTCACACGTATTATTCCCTCATTTAGTGGATATTTTCACAAAAAAGTGAAATTTTAAAAAATCCAAAAAATTGGCTGAAAACAACTAAATAACAAGGACTGATTGGGCGAATTGCTCTGGAACTGAAATCGGAATGCTCACTGACATTTCCCCTATCTGAAAGTCTGATAAACGTCGGAAAAATGACTAAGTCCAAAAAAAAAATGTTTTCAACTTTTTTCAATTTTACCCCCGTCGGATATATATTCTACCCACACACATTTGGAACTCTCCTGGGGTACCCTCACACATATTATTCCCTCATTTAGTGGATATTTTCACAAAAAAGTGAAATTTTCAAAAATCCAGAAAATTGGCTGAAAACGACTAAATAACCAGGAGTCATTGGGCGAATCGCTCTGGAACTGAAATCGGAATGCTCACTGACATTTCCCCTATCTGAAAGTCTGATAAACGGCGGAAAAATGACTAAGTCCAAAAAAAATTTTTTTTCAACTTTTTTCAATTTTATCCCCGTGGGATATATATTCTACCCACACACATTTGGAACTCTCCTGGGGTACCCTCACACATATTATTCCCTCATTTAGTGGATATTTTCACAAAAAAGTAAAATTTTCAAAAATCCAGAAAATTGGCTGAAAACGACTAAATAACAAGGAGTCATTGGGCGAATCGCTCTTTAATTGAAATCGGAATGCTCACTGACATTTCCCCTATCTGAAAGTCTGATAAACGCTAGAAAAATCACTAAGTCCCAAAAAATCTTTTTTTTTTACTTTTTTCAATTTTACTCCCGTGGGATATATATTCTACCCACACATATTTGGAACTCTCCTGGGGTACCCTCACACATATTATTCCCTCATTTAGTGGATATTTTCACAAAAAAGTGAAATTTTCAAAAATCCAGAAAATTGGCTGAAAACAACTAAATAACAAGGACTCATTGGGCGAATCGCTCTGGAACTGAAATCGGAACGCTCACTGACATTTCCCCTAACTGAAAGTGTGATAAACGCTGGAAAAATGACAGTCCAAAAAAAAAATGTTTTCAACTTTTTTCAATTTTACCCCGTGGGATATATATTCTACCCACACACATTTGGAACTCTCCTGGGGTACCCTCACACATATTATTCCCTCATTTAGTGGATATTTTCGCAAAAAAGTGAAATTTTCAAAAATCCAGAAAATTGGCTGAAAACGACTAAATAACAAGGAGTCATTGGGCGAATCACTCTGGAACTGAAATCGGAATGCTCACTGACATTTCCCCTATCTGACAGTCTGATAAACGCTGGAAAAATGACTAAGTCCAAAAAAAAAATTTTTTCAACTTTTTTCAATTTTACCCCTGTGGGATATATATTCTTCCCACACACATTTGGAACTCTCCTGGGGTACCCTCACACATATTATTCCCTCATTTAGTGGATATTTTCACAAAAAAGTGAAATTTCCAAAAATCCAGAAAATTGGCTGAAAACGACTAAATATCAAGGACTCATTGGGCGAATCGCTCTGGAACTGAAATCCAAACGCTCACTGACATTTGTCCTATCTGAAAGTCTGATAAACGCCAGAAAAATGACTAATTTCAAAAAAGTATTTTTTTCAACTTTTTTCAATTTGACCCCAATGGGATATATATTCTACCCTCACACATTTTGAACTCTCCTGGGGTACCCTCACACATATTATTCCCTCATTTAGTGGATATTTTCACAAAAAAGTGAAATTTTCAAAAATCCAAAAAATTGGCTGAAAATGACTAAATATCAAGGACTCATTGGGCGAATCGCTCTGGAACTGAAATCGGAATGCTCACTGACATTTCCCCTATCTGAAAGTCTGATAAACGCCAGAAAAATGACTAAGTCCAAAAAAAAAAGTTTTCAACTTTTTTCAATTTTTCCCCCGTGGGATATATATTCTACCCACACACATTTGGAACTCTCCTGGGGTACCCTCACACATATTATTCCCTCATTTAGTGGATATTTTCACAAAAAAAGTGAAATTTTCAAAAATCCAGAAAATTGGCTGAAAACGACTAAATAACGAGGACTCATTGGGAGAATCACTCTGGAACTGAAATCGGAATGCTCACTGACATTTCCCCTATCTGAAAGTCTGATAAACGCCAGAAAAATCACTAAGTCCAAAAAAAATTTTTTTTTTACTTTTTTCAATTTTATCCCCGTGGGATATATATTCTACCCACACACATTTGGAACTCTCCTGGGGTACCCTCACACATATTATTCCCTCATTTAGTGGATATTTTCACAAAAAATTGAAATTTTCAAAAATCCAGAAAATTGGCTGAAAACAACTAAATAACAAGGTCTCATTGGGCGAATCGCTCTGGAACTGAAATCGGAACGCTCACTGACATTTCCACTAACTGAAAGTCTGATAAACGCTGGAAAAGTGACTAAGTCCAAAAAAAAAATGTTTTCAACTTTTTTCAATTTTTCCCCCGTGGGATATATATTCTACCCACACACATTTGGAACTCTCCTGGGGTACCCTCACACATATTATTCCCTCATTTAGTGGATATTTTCACAAAATGTGAAATTTTCAAAAATCCAGAAAATTGGCTGAAAACGTCTAAATAACAAGGAGTCATTGGGCGAATCGCTCTGGAACTGAAATCGGAACTCTCACTGACATTTGCCCTATCTGAATGTCTGATAAACGCCAGAAAAATCACTAAGTAGAAAAAAATTTTTTTTTTTACTTTTTTCAATTTTATCCCCGTGGGATATATATTCTACCCACACACATTTGGAACTCTCCTGGGGTACCCTCACACATATTTGTCCCTCATTAAGTGGATATTTTCACAAAAAAGTAAAATTTTCAAAAATCCAAAAAATTGGCTGAAAACGACTAAATATCAAGGACTCATTGGGTGAATAAGTCTGGAACTGAAATCGGAATGCTCACTGACATTTCCCCTATATGAAAGTCTGATAAACGCCAGAAAAATCACTAAGTCCAAAAAAAATTTTTTTTTTACTTTTTTCAATTTTACCCCAATGTGATATATATTCTACCCACACACATTTGGAACTCTCCCTTACGTACCCTCACACGTATTATTCCCTCATTTAGTGGATATTTTCACAAAAAAGTGAAATTTTAAAAAATCCAAAAAATTGGCTGAAAACAACTAAATAACAAGGACTGATTGGGCGAATTGCTCTGGAACTGAAATCGGAATGCTCACTGACATTTCCCCTATCTGAAAGTCTGATAAACGTCGGAAAAATGACTAAGTCCAAAAAAAAAATGTTTTCAACTTTTTTCAATTTTACCCCCGTCGGATATATATTCTACCCACACACATTTGGAACTCTCCTGGGGTACCCTCACACATATTATTCCCTCATTTAGTGGATATTTTCACAAAAAAGTGAAATTTTCAAAAATCCAGAAAATTGGCTGAAAACGACTAAATAACCAGGAGTCATTGGGCGAATCGCTCTGGAACTGAAATCGGAATGCTCACTGACATTTCCCCTATCTGAAAGTCTGATAAACGGCGGAAAAATGACTAAGTCCAAAAAAAATTTTTTTTCAACTTTTTTCAATTTTATCCCCGTGGGATATATATTCTACCCACACACATTTGGAACTCTCCTGGGGTACCCTCACACATATTATTCCCTCATTTAGTGGATATTTTCACAAAAAAGTAAAATTTTCAAAAATCCAGAAAATTGGCTGAAAACGACTAAATAACAAGGAGTCATTGGGCGAATCGCTCTTTAATTGAAATCGGAATGCTCACTGACATTTCCCCTATCTGAAAGTCTGATAAACGCTAGAAAAATCACTAAGTCCCAAAAAATCTTTTTTTTTTACTTTTTTCAATTTTACTCCCGTGGGATATATATTCTACCCACACATATTTGGAACTCTCCTGGGGTACCCTCACACATATTATTCCCTCATTTAGTGGATATTTTCACAAAAAAGTGAAATTTTCAAAAATCCAGAAAATTGGCTGAAAACAACTAAATAACAAGGACTCATTGGGCGAATCGCTCTGGAACTGAAATCGGAACGCTCACTGACATTTCCCCTAACTGAAAGTGTGATAAACGCTGGAAAAATGACTAAGTCCAAAAAAAAAATGTTTTCAACTTTTTTCAATTTTACCCCGTGGGATATATATTCTACCCACACACATTTGGAACTCTCCTGGGGTACCCTCACACATATTATTCCCTCATTTAGTGGATATTTTCGCAAAAAAGTGAAATTTTCAAAAATCCAGAAAATTGGCTGAAAACGACTAAATAACAAGGAGTCATTGGGCGAATCACTCTGGAACTGAAATCGGAATGCTCACTGACATTTCCCCTATCTGACAGTCTGATAAACGCTGGAAAAATGACTAAGTCCAAAAAAAAAATTTTTTCAACTTTTTTCAATTTTACCCCTGTGGGATATATATTCTTCCCACACACATTTGGAACTCTCCTGGGGTACCCTCACACATATTATTCCCTCATTTAGTGGATATTTTCACAAAAAAGTGAAATTTCCAAAAATCCAGAAAATTGGCTGAAAACGACTAAATATCAAGGACTCATTGGGCGAATCGCTCTGGAACTGAAATCCAAACGCTCACTGACATTTGTCCTATCTGAAAGTCTGATAAACGCCAGAAAAATGACTAATTTCAAAAAAGTATTTTTTTCAACTTTTTTCAATTTGACCCCAATGGGATATATATTCTACCCTCACACATTTTGAACTCTCCTGGGGTACCCTCACACATATTATTCCCTCATTTAGTGGATATTTTCACAAAAAAGTGAAATTTTCAAAAATCCAAAAAATTGGCTGAAAATGACTAAATATCAAGGACTCATTGGGCGAATCGCTCTGGAACTGAAATCGGAATGCTCACTGACATTTCCCCTATCTGAAAGTCTGATAAACGCCAGAAAAATGACTAAGTCCAAAAAAAAAAGTTTTCAACTTTTTTCAATTTTTCCCCCGTGGGATATATATTCTACCCACACACATTTGGAACTCTCCTGGGGTACCCTCACACATATTATTCCCTCATTTAGTGGATATTTTCACAAAAAAAGTGAAATTTTCAAAAATCCAGAAAATTGGCTGAAAACGACTAAATAACGAGGACTCATTGGGAGAATCACTCTGGAACTGAAATCGGAATGCTCACTGACATTTCCCCTATCTGAAAGTCTGATAAACGCCAGAAAAATCACTAAGTCCAAAAAAAATTTTTTTTTTACTTTTTTCAATTTTATCCCCGTGGGATATATATTCTACCCACACACATTTGGAACTCTCCTGGGGTACCCTCACACATATTATTCCCTCATTTAGTGGATATTTTCACAAAAAATTGAAATTTTCAAAAATCCAGAAAATTGGCTGAAAACAACTAAATAACAAGGTCTCATTGGGCGAATCGCTCTGGAACTGAAATCGGAACGCTCACTGACATTTCCACTAACTGAAAGTCTGATAAACGCTGGAAAAGTGACTAAGTCCAAAAAAAAAATGTTTTCAACTTTTTTCAATTTTTCCCCCGTGGGATATATATTCTACCCACACACATTTGGAACTCTCCTGGGGTACCCTCACACATATTATTCCCTCATTTAGTGGATATTTTCACAAAATGTGAAA
This sequence comes from Phyllobates terribilis, assembly GCF_046119375.1. NCBI lineage: Eukaryota > Metazoa > Chordata > Amphibia > Anura > Dendrobatidae > Phyllobates > Phyllobates terribilis. The sequence goes on along the minus strand of NW_027362781.1, from coordinate 8,442,798 downwards.
TTTTCAAAAATCCAGAAAATTGGCTGAAAACGTCTAAATAACAAGGAGTCATTGGGCGAATCGCTCTGGAACTGAAATCGGAACTCTCACTGACATTTGCCCTATCTGAATGTCTGATAAACGCCAGAAAAATCACTAAGTAGAAAAAAATTTTTTTTTTTACTTTTTTCAATTTTATCCCCGTGGGATATATATTCTACCCACACACATTTGGAACTCTCCTGGGGTACCCTCACACATATTTGTCCCTCATTAAGTGGATATTTTCACAAAAAAGTAAAATTTTCAAAAATCCAAAAAATTGGCTGAAAACGACTAAATATCAAGGACTCATTGGGTGAATAAGTCTGGAACTGAAATCGGAATGCTCACTGACATTTCCCCTATATGAAAGTCTGATAAACGCCAGAAAAATCACTAAGTCCAAAAAAAATTTTTTTTTTACTTTTTTCAATTTTACCCCAATGTGATATATATTCTACCCACACACATTTGGAACTCTCCTGGCGTACCCTCACACGTATTATTCCCTCATTTAGTGGATATTTTCACAAAAAAGTGAAATTTTAAAAAATCCAAAAAATTGGCTGAAAACAACTAAATAACAAGGACTGATTGGGCGAATTGCTCTGGAACTGAAATCGGAATGCTCACTGACATTTCCCCTATCTGAAAGTCTGATAAACGGCGGAAAAATGACTAAGTCCAAAAAAAAAATGTTTTCAACTTTTTTCAATTTTACCCCCGTCGGATATATATTCTACCCACACACATTTGGAACTCTCCTGGGGTACCCTCACACATATTATTCCCTCATTTAGTGGATATTTTCACAAAAAAGTGAAATTTTCAAAAATCCAGAAAATTGGCTGAAAACGACTAAATAACCAGGAGTCATTGGGCGAATCGCTCTGGAACTGAAATCGGAATGCTCACTGACATTTCCCCTATCTGAAAGTCTGATAAACGGCGGAAAAATGACTAAGTCCAAAAAAAATTTTTTTTCAACTTTTTTCAATTTTATCCCCGTGGGATATATATTCTACCCACACACATTTGGAACTCTCCTGGGGTACCCTCACACATATTATTCCCTCATTTAGTGGATATTTTCACAAAAAAGTAAAATTTTCAAAAATCCAGAAAATTGGCTGAAAACGACTAAATAACAAGGAGTCATTGGGCGAATCGCTCTTTAATTGAAATCGGAATGCTCACTGACATTTCCCCTATCTGAAAGTCTGATAAACGCTAGAAAAATCACTAAGTCCCAAAAAATCTTTTTTTTTTACTTTTTTCAATTTTACTCCCGTGGGATATATATTCTACCCACACATATTTGGAACTCTCCTGGGGTACCCTCACACATATTATTCCCTCATTTAGTGGATATTTTCACAAAAAAGTGAAATTTTCAAAAATCCAGAAAATTGGCTGAAAACAACTAAATAACAAGGACTCATTGGGCGAATCGCTCTGGAACTGAAATCGGAACGCTCACTGACATTTCCCCTAACTGAAAGTGTGATAAACGCTGGAAAAATGACTAAGTCCAAAAAAAAAATGTTTTCAACTTTTTTCAATTTTACCCCGTGGGATATATATTCTACCCACACACATTTGGAACTCTCCTGGGGTACGCTCACACATATTATTCCCTCATTTAGTGGATATTTTGACAAAAAAGTGAAATTTTCAAAAATCCAGAAAATTGGCTGAAAACGACTAAATAACAAGGACTCATTAGGCGAACCTCCTGGAACTGAAATCGGAATGCTCACTGACATTTCCCCTATCTGAAAGTCTGATAAACGTCAGAAAAATCAGTAAGTCTAAAAAAAAATTTATTTTAACTTTTTTCAATTTTACCCCGTGGGATATATATTCTACCCACACACATTTGGAACTCTCCTGGGGTACCCTCACACATATTATTCCCTCATTTAGTGGATATTTTCACAAAAAAGTGAAATTTTCAAAAATCCAGAAAATTGGCTGAAAACGACTAAATAACAATGAGTCATTGGGCGAATCGCTCTGGAACTGAAATCGGAACGCTCACTGACATTTCTCCTAACTGAAAGTCTGATAAACGCTTGAAAAATGACTAAGTCCAAAAAAAAAATGTTTTCAACTTTTTTCAATTTTTCCCCCGTGGGATATATATTCTACTCACACACACTTGGAACTCTCCTGGGGTACCCTCACACATATTATTCCCTCATTTAGTGGATATTTTCACAAAAAAGTGAAATTTCCAAAAATCCAGAAAATTGGCTGAAAACGACTAAATATCAAGGACTCATTGGGCGAATCGCTCTGGAACTGAAATCCAAACGCTCACTGACATTTGTCCTATCTGAAAGTCTGATAAACGCCAGAAAAATGACTAAGTTCAAAAAAGTATTTTTTTCAACTTTTTTCAATTTGACCCCAATGGGATATATATTCTACCCACACACATTTTGAACTCTCCTGGGGTACCCTCACACATATTATTCCCTCATTTAGTGGATATTTTCACAAAAAAGTGAAATTTTCAAAAATCCAAAAAATTGGCTGAAAATGACTAAATATCAAGGACTCATTGGGCGAATCGCTCTGGAACTGAAATCGGAATGCTCACTGACATTTCCCCTATCTGAAAGTCTGATAAACGCCAGAAAAATGACTAAGTCCAAAAAAAAAAGTTTTCAACTTTTTTCAATTTTTCCCCCGTGGGATATATATTCTACCCACACACATTTGGAACTCTCCTGGGGTACCCTCACACATATTATTCCCTCATTTAGTGGATATTTTCACAAAAAATTGAAATTTTCAAAAATCCAGAAAATTGGCTGAAAACAACTAAATAACAAGGACTCATTGGGCGAATCGCTCTGGAACTGAAATCGGAATGCTCACTGACATTTCCACTAACTGAAAGTCTGATAAACGCTGGAAAAGTGACTAAGTCCAAAAAAAAAATGTTTTCAACTTTTTTCAATTTTTCCCCCGTGGGATATATATTCTACCCACACACATTTGGAACTCTCCTGGGGTACCCTCACACATATTATTCCCTCATTTAGTGGATATTTTCACAAAATGTGAAATTTTCAAAAATCCAGAAAATTGGCTGAAAACGACTAAATAACAAGGAGTCATTGGGCGAATCGCTCTGGAACTGAAATCGGAACTCTCACTGACATTTGCCCTATCTGAGTGTCTGATAAACGCCAGAAAAATCACTAAGTACAAAAAAAATTTTTTTTTTACTTTTTTCAATTTTATCCCCGTGGGATATACATTCTACCCACACACATTTGGAACTCTCCTGGGGTACCCTCACACATATTATTCCCTCATTTAGTGGATATTTTCACAAAAAAGTGAAATTTTCAAAAATCCAAAAAATTGGTTGAAAACGACTAAATATCAAGGACTCATTGGGTGAATCAGTCTGGAACTGAAATCGGAATGCTCACTGACATTTCCCCTATCTGAAAGTCTGATAAACGCCAGAAAAATGACTAAGTCCAAAAAAAAATTTTTTCAACTTTTTTCAATTTTACCCCCGTGGGATATATATTCTACCCACACACATTTGGAACTCTCCTGGGGTACCCTCACACATATTATTCCCTCATTTAGTGGATATTTTCACAAAAAAGTGAAATTTTCAAAAATCCAAAAAATTGGCTGAAAACGACTAAATATCAAGGACTCATTGGGTGAATCACTCTGGTACTGAAATCGGAATGCTCACTGACATTTCCCCTATCAGAAAGTCTGATAAACGCCAGAAAAATGACTAAGTCCGAAAAAAATTTTTTTTCAATTTTACCCCCGTGGGATATATATTCTACCCACACACATTTGGAACTCTCCTGGTGTACCCTCACACATATTATTCCCTCATTTAGTGGATATTTTCACAAAAAAGTGACATTTTCAATAAATCCAGAAAATTGGCTGAAAACGCCTAAATAACAAGGACTCATTGGGCGAATCGCTCTGGAACTGAAATCGGAATGCTCACTGACATTTCCCCTATCTGAAAGTCTGATAAACGTCGGAAAAATGACTAAGTCCAAAAAAAATTTTATTCAACTTTTTTCAATTTTACCCCCGTCGGATATATATTCTACCCACACACATTTGGAACTCTCCTGGGGTACCCTCACACATATTATTCCCTCATTTAGTGGATATTTTCACAAAAAAGGGAAATTTTCAAAAATCCAGAAAATTGGCTGAAAACGACTAAATATCAAGGACTCATTGGGCGAATCGCTCTGGAACTGAAATCGGAATGCTCACTGACATTTCCCCTATCTGAAAGTCTGATAAACGCCAGAAAAATGACTAAGTCCAAAAAAATTTTTTTTTTAACTTTTTTCAATTTTACCCCCGTGGGATATATATTCTACCCACACACATTTGGAACTCTCCTGGGGTACCCTCACACATATTATTCCCTCATTTAGTGGATATTTTCACAAAAAAGTGAAATTTTCAAAAATCCAGAAAATTGGTTGAAAATGACTAAATAACAAGGACTCATTGGGAGAATCACTCTGGAACTGAAATCGGAACGCTCACTGACATTTCCTGTATCTGAAAGTCTGATAAACGCCGGAAAAATGACTAAGTCCAAAAAAAATTTTTTCAACTTTTTTCAATTTTACCCCCGTGGGATATATATTCTACCCACACACATTTGGAACTCTCCTGGGCTACCCTCACACATATTATTCCCTCATTTAGTGGATATTTTCACAAAAAAGTGAAATTTTCAAAAATCCAGAAAATTGGCTGAAAACGTCTAAATAACAAGGAGTCATTGGGCGAATCGCTCTGGAACTGAAATCGGAACGCTCACTGACATTTCCCCTATCTGAAAGTCTGATAAACGCCAGAAAAATCACTAAGTCCAAAAAAAATTTTTTTTTTACTTTTTTCAATTTTACCCCCGTGGGATATATATTCTACCCACACACATTTGGAACTCTCCTGGGGTACCCTCACACATATTATTCCCTCATTTAGTGGATATTTTCACAAAAAAGTGACATTTTCAAAAATCCAAAAAATTGGCTGAAAAGACTAAATATCAAGGACTCATTGGGCGAATCGCTCTGGAACTGAAATCGGTACTCTCACTGACATTTGCCCTATCTGAAAGTCTGATAAACGCCAGAAAAATGACTAAGTCCAAAAAAGAATTTTTTTCAACTTTTTTCAATTTTACCCTCGTGGGATATATATTCTACCCACACACATTTGGAACTCTCCTGGGGTACCCTCACACATATTATTCCCTCATTTAGTGGATATTTTCACAAAAAATTGAAATTTTCAAAAATCCAGAAAATTGGCTGAAAACAACTAAATAACAAGGACTCATTGGGCGAATCGCTCTGGAACTGAAATCGGAACGCTCACTGATATTTCCCCTAACTGAAAGTCTGATAAACGCTGGAAAAGTGACTAAGTCCAAAAAAAAAATGTTTTCAACTTTTTTCAATTTTTCCCCCGTGGGATATATATTCTACCCACACACATTTGGAACTCTCCTGGGGTACCCTCACACATATTATTCCCTCATTTAGTGGATATTTTCACAAAAAAGTGAAATTTTCAAAAATCCAGAAAATTGGCTGAAAACGACTAAATAACAAGGAGTCATTGGGCGAATCGCTCTGGAACTGAAATCGGAATGCTCACTGACATTTCCCCTATCAGAAAGTCTGATAAACGCCAGAAAAATGACTAAGTCCGAAAAAAATTTTTTTTCAATTTTACCCCCGTGGGATATATATTCTACCCACACACATTTGGAACTCTCCTGGGGTACCCTCACACATATTATTCCCTCATTTAGTGGATATTTTCACAAAAAAGTGAAATTTTCAAAAATCCAAAAAATTGGCTGAAAACGACTAAATATCAAGGACTCATTGGGTGAATCACTCTGGTACTGAAATCGGAATGCTCACTGACATTTCCCCTATCAGAAAGTCTGATAAACGCCAGAAAAATGACTAAGTCCGAAAAAAAATTTTTTTCAATTTTACCCCCGTGGGATATATATTCTACCCACACACATTTGGAACTCTCCTGGGGTACCCTCACACATATTATTCCCTCATTTAGTGGATATTTTCACAAAAAAGTGACATTTTCAAAAATCCAGAAAATTGGCTGAAAACGCCTAAATAACAAGGACTCATTGGGCGAATCGCTCTGGAACTGAAATCGGTACTCTCACTGACATTTGCCCTATCTGAAAGTCTGATAAACGCCAGAAAAATGACTAAATCCAAAAAAAATTTTTTTCAACTTTTTTCAATTTTACCCCAATGGGATATATATTCTACCCAAACACATTTGGAACTCTCCTGGGGTACCCTCACACATATTATTCCCTCATTTAGTGGATATTTTCACAAAAAAGTGAAATTTTCAAAAATCCAAAAAATTGGCTGAAAACGACTAAATATCAAGGACTCATTGGGTGAATCAGTCTGGAACTGAAATCGAAATGCTCACTAACATTTGCCCTATCTGAAAGTCTGATAAACGCCAGAAAAATGACTAAGTCCAAAAAAAAATTTTTTTAAACTTTTTTCAATTTTACCCCCGTGGGATATATATTCTACCCACACACATTTGGAACTCTCCTGGGGTACCCTCACACATATTATTCCCTCATTTAGTGGATATTTTCACAAAAAAGTGAAATTTTCAAAAATCCAGAAAATTGGTTGAAAATGACTAAATAACAAGGACTCATTGGGAGAATCACTCTGGAACTGAAATCGGAACGCTCACTGACATTTCCTGTATCTGAAAGTCTGATAAACGCCGGAAAAATGACTAAGTCCAAAAAAAATTTTTTCAACTTTTTTCAATTTTACCCCCGTGGGATATATATTCTACCCACACACATTTGGAACTCTCCTGGGCTACCCTCACACATATTATTCCCTCATTTAGTGGATATTTTCACAAAAAAGTGAAATTTTCAAAAATCCAGAAAATTGGCTGAAAACGTCTAAATAACAAGGAGTCATTGGGCGAATCGCTCTGGAACTGAAATCGGAACGCTCACTGACATTTCCCCTATCTGAAAGTCTGATAAACGCCAGAAAAATCACTAAGTCCAAAAAAAATTTTTTTTTTACTTTTTTCAATTTTACCCCCGTGGGATATATATTCTACCCACACACATTTGGAACTCTCCTGGGGTACCCTCACACATATTATTCCCTCATTTAGTGGATATTTTCACAAAAAAGTGACATTTTCAAAAATCCAAAAAATTGGCTGAAAAGACTAAATATCAAGGACTCATTGGGCGAATCGCTCTGGAACTGAAATCGGTACTCTCACTGACATTTGCCCTATCTGAAAGTCTGATAAACGCCAGAAAAATGACTAAGTCCAAAAAAGAATTTTTTTCAACTTTTTTCAATTTTACCCTCGTGGGATATATATTCTACCCACACACATTTGGAACTCTCCTGGGGTACCCTCACACATATTATTCCCTCATTTAGTGGATATTTTCACAAAAAATTGAAATTTTCAAAAATCCAGAAAATTGGCTGAAAACAACTAAATAACAAGGACTCATTGGGCGAATCGCTCTGGAACTGAAATCGGAACGCTCACTGATATTTCCCCTAACTGAAAGTCTGATAAACGCTGGAAAAGTGACTAAGTCCAAAAAAAAAATGTTTTCAACTTTTTTCAATTTTTCCCCCGTGGGATATATATTCTACCCACACACATTTGGAACTCTCCTGGGGTACCCTCACACATATTATTCCCTCATTTAGTGGATATTTTCACAAAAAAGTGAAATTTTCAAAAATCCAGAAAATTGGCTGAAAACGACTAAATAACAAGGAGTCATTGGGCGAATCGCTCTGGAACTGAAATCGGAATGCTCACTGACATTTCCCCTATCAGAAAGTCTGATAAACGCCAGAAAAATGACTAAGTCCGAAAAAAATTTTTTTTCAATTTTACCCCCGTGGGATATATATTCTACCCACACACATTTGGAACTCTCCTGGGGTACCCTCACACATATTATTCCCTCATTTAGTGGATATTTTCACAAAAAAGTGAAATTTTCAAAAATCCAAAAAATTGGCTGAAAACGACTAAATATCAAGGACTCATTGGGTGAATCACTCTGGTACTGAAATCGGAATGCTCACTGACATTTCCCCTATCAGAAAGTCTGATAAACGCCAGAAAAATGACTAAGTCCGAAAAAAAATTTTTTTCAATTTTACCCCCGTGGGATATATATTCTACCCACACACATTTGGAACTCTCCTGGGGTACCCTCACACATATTATTCCCTCATTTAGTGGATATTTTCACAAAAAAGTGACATTTTCAAAAATCCAGAAAATTGGCTGAAAACGCCTAAATAACAAGGACTCATTGGGCGAATCGCTCTGGAACTGAAATCGGTACTCTCACTGACATTTGCCCTATCTGAAAGTCTGATAAACGCCAGAAAAATGACTAAATCCAAAAAAAATTTTTTTCAACTTTTTTCAATTTTACCCCAATGGGATATATATTCTACCCAAACACATTTGGAACTCTCCTGGGGTACCCTCACACATATTATTCCCTCATTTAGTGGATATTTTCACAAAAAAGTGAAATTTTCAAAAATCCAAAAAATTGGCTGAAAACGACTAAATATCAAGGACTCATTGGGTGAATCAGTCTGGAACTGAAATCGAAATGCTCACTAACATTTGCCCTATCTGAAAGTCTGATAAACGCCAGAAAAATGACTAAGTCCAAAAAAAAATTTTTTTAAACTTTTTTCAATTTTACCCCCGTGGGATATATATTCTACCCACACACATTTGGAACTCTCCTGGGGTACCCTCACACATATTATTCCCTCATTTAGTGGATATTTTCACAAAAAAGTGAAATTTTCAAAAATCCAGAAAATTGGTTGAAAATGACTAAATAACAAGGACTCATTGGGAGAATCACTCTGGAACTGAAATCGGAACGCTCACTGACATTTCCTGTATCTGAAAGTCTGATAAACGCCGGAAAAATGACTAAGTCCAAAAAAAATTTTTTCAACTTTTTTCAATTTTACCCCCGTGGGATATATATTCTACCCACACACATTTGGAACTCTCCTGGGCTACCCTCACACATATTATTCCCTCATTTAGTGGATATTTTCACAAAAAAGTGAAATTTTCAAAAATCCAGAAAATTGGCTGAAAACGTCTAAATAACAAGGAGTCATTGGGCGAATCGCTCTGGAACTGAAATCGGAACGCTCACTGACATTTCCCCTATCTGAAAGTCTGATAAACGCCAGAAAAATCACTAAGTCCAAAAAAAATTTTTTTTTTACTTTTTTCAATTTTACCCCCGTGGGATATATATTCTACCCACACACATTTGGAACTCTCCTGGGGTACCCTCACACATATTATTCCCTCATTTAGTGGATATTTTCACAAAAAAGTGACATTTTCAAAAATCCAAAAAATTGGCTGAAAAGACTAAATATCAAGGACTCATTGGGCGAATCGCTCTGGAACTGAAATCGGTACTCTCACTGACATTTGCCCTATCTGAAAGTCTGATAAACGCCAGAAAAATGACTAAGTCCAAAAAAGAATTTTTTTCAACTTTTTTCAATTTTACCCTCGTGGGATATATATTCTACCCACACACATTTGGAACTCTCCTGGGGTACCCTCACACATATTATTCCCTCATTTAGTGGATATTTTCACAAAAAATTGAAATTTTCAAAAATCCAGAAAATTGGCTGAAAACAACTAAATAACAAGGACTCATTGGGCGAATCGCTCTGGAACTGAAATCGGAACGCTCACTGATATTTCCCCTAACTGAAAGTCTGATAAACGCTGGAAAAGTGACTAAGTCCAAAAAAAAAATGTTTTCAACTTTTTTCAATTTTTCCCCCGTGGGATATATATTCTACCCACACACATTTGGAACTCTCCTGGGGTACCCTCACACATATTATTCCCTCATTTAGTGGATATTTTCACAAAAAAGTGAAATTTTCAAAAATCCAGAAAATTGGCTGAAAACGACTAAATAACAAGGAGTCATTGGGCGAATCGCTCTGGAACTGAAATCGGAACTCTCACTGACATTTGCCCTATCTGAAAGTCTGATAAACGCCAGAAAAATCACTAAGTCCAAAAAAAAATTTTTTCAACTTTTTTCAATTTTACCCCCGTGGGATATATATTCTACCCACACACATTTGGAACTCTCCTGGGGTACCCTCACACATATTATTCCCTCATTTAGTGGATATTTTCACAAAAAAGTGAAATTTTCAAAAATCCAAAAAATTGGCTGAAAACGACTAAATATCAAGGACTCATTGGGTGAATCACTCTGGTACTGAAATCGGAATGCTCACTGACATTTCCCCTATCAGAAAGTCTGATAAACGCCAGAAAAATGACTAAGTCCGAAAAATTTTTTTTTTCAATTTTACCCCCGTGGGATATATATTCTACCCACACACATTTGGAACTCTCCTGGGGTACCCTCACACATATTATTCCCTCATTTAGTGGATATTTTCACAAAAAAGTGAAATTTTCAAAAATCCAAAAAATTGGCTGAAAACGACTAAATATCAAGGACTCATTGGGTGAATCACTCTGGTACTGAAATCGGAATGCTCACTGACATTTCCCCTATCAGAAAGTCTGATAAACGCCAGAAAAATGACTAAGTCCGAAAAAATTTTTTTTTCAATTTTACCCCCGTGGGATATATATTCTACCCACACACATTTGGAACTCTCCTGGGGTACCCTCACACATATTATTCCCTCATTTAGTGGATATTTTCACAAAAAAGTGACATTTTCAAAAATCCAGAAAATTGGCTGAAAACGCCTAAATAACAAGGACTCATTGGGCGAATCGCTCTGGAACTGAAATCGGTACTCTCACTGACATTTGCCCTATCTGAAAGTCTGATAAACGCCAGAAAAATGACTAAATCCAAAAAAAATTTTTTTCAACTTTTTTCAATTTTACCCCAATGGGATATATATTCTACCCAAACACATTTGGAACTCTCCTGGGGTACCCTCACACATATTATTCCCTCATTTAGTGGATATTTTCACAAAAAAGTGAAATTTTCAAAAATCCAAAAAATTGGCTGAAAACGACTAAATATCAAGGACTCATTGGGTGAATCAGTCTGGAACTGAAATCGAAATGCTCACTAACATTTGCCCTATCTGAAAGTCTGATAAACGCCAGAAAAATGACTAAGTCCAAAAAAAAATTTTTTTAAACTTTTTTCAATTTTACCCCCGTGGGATATATATTCTACCCACACACATTTGGAACTCTCCTGGGGTACCCTCACACATATTATTCCCTCATTTAGTGGATATTTTCACAAAAAAGTGACATTTTCAAAAATCCAAAAAATTGGCTGAAAACGACTAAATATCAAGGACTCATTGGGCGAATTGCTCTGGAACTGAAATCGGTACTCTCACTGACATTTACCCTATCTGAAAGTCTGATAAACGCCAGAAAAATGACTAAGTCCAAAAAAAATTTTTTTCAACTTTTTTCAATTTTACCCCAATGGGATATATATTCTACCCACACACATTTGGAACTCTCCTGGGGTACCCTCACACATATTATTCCCTCATTTAGTGGATATTTTCACAAAAAAGTGAAATTTTCAAAAATCCAGAAAATTGGCTGAAAATGACTAAATAACAAGGACTCATTGGGAGAATCACTCTGGAACTGAAATCGGAACGCTCACTGACATTTCCCCTATCTGAAAGTCTGATAAACGCCGGAAAAATGACTAAGTCCAAAAAAAATTTTTTCAACTTTTTTCAATTTTACCCCCGTGGGATATATATTCTACCCACACACATTTGGAACTCTCCTGGGCTACCCTCACACATATTATTCCCTCATTTAGTGGATATTTTCACAAAAAATTGAAATTTTCAAAAATCCAGAAAATTGGCTGAAAACAACTAAATAACAAGGACTCATTGGGCGAATCGCTCTGGAACTGAAATCGGAACGCTCACTGACATTTCCCCTAACTGAAAGTCTGATAAACGCTGGAAAAGTGACTAAGTCCGAAAAATTTTTTTTTTCAATTTTACCCCCGTGGGATATATATTCTACCCACACACATTTGGAACTCTCCTGGGGTACCCTCACACATATTATTCCCTCATTTAGTGGATATTTTCACAAAAAAGTGAAATTTTCAAAAATCCAGAAAATTGGCTGAAAACGTCTAAACAACAAGGAGTCATTGGGCGAATCGCTCTGGAACTGAAATCGGAACGCTCACTGACATTTCCCCTATCTGAAAGTCTGATAAACGCCAGAAAAATCACTAAGTCCAAAAAAAAATTTTTTTTTTACTTTTTTCAATTTTACCCCCGTGGGATATATATTCTACCCACACATTTGGAACTCTCCTGGGGTACCCTCACACATATTATTCCCTCATTTAGTGGATATTTTCACAAAAAAGTGACATTTTCAAAAATCCAAAAAATTGGCTGAAAACGACTAAATATCAAGGACTCATTGGGCGAATCGCTCTGGAACTGAAATCGGTACTCTCACTGACATTTACCCTATCTGAAAGTCTGATAAACGCCAGAAAAATGACTAAGTCCAAAAAAAAATTTTTTCAACTTTTTTCAATTTTACCCCAATGGGATATATATTCTACCCACACACATTTGGAACTCTCCTGGGGTACCCTCACACATATTATTCCCTCATTTAGTGGATATTTTCACAAAAAAGGGAAATTTTGAAAAATCCAGAAAATTGGCTGAAAACGACTAAATATCAAGGACTCATTGGGCGAATCACTCTGGAACTGAAATCGGAATGCTCACTGACATTTCCCCTATCTGAAAGTCTGATAAACGCCAGAAAAATGACTAAGTCCAAAAAATTTTTTTTTTTAACTTTTTTCAATTTTACCCCCGTGGGATATATATTCTACCCACACACATTTGGAACTCTCCTGGGGTACCCTCACACATATTATTCCCTCATTTAGTGGATATTTTCACAAAAAAGTGAAATTTTCAAAAATCCAGAAAATTGGCTGAAAATGACTAAATAACAAGGACTCATTGGGAGAATCACTCTGGAACTGAAATCGGAACGCTCACTGACATTTCCCCTATCTGAAAGTCTGATAAACGCCGGAAAAATGACTAAGTCCAAAAAAAATTTATTCAACTTTTTTCAATTTTACCCCCGTGGGATATATATTCTACCCACACACATTTGGAACTCTCCTGGGCTACCCTCACACATATTATTCCCTCATTTAGTGGATATTTTCACAAAAAATTGAAATTTTCAAAAATCCAGAAAATTGGCTGAAAACAACTAAATAACAAGGACTCATTGGGCGAATCGCTCTGGAACTGAAATCGGAACGCTCACTGACATTTCCCCTAACTGAAAGTCTGATAAACGCTGGAAAAGTGACTAAGTCCGAAAAAATTTTTTTTTCAATTTTACCCCCGTGGGATATATATTCTACCCACACACATTTGGAACTCTCCTGGGGTACCCTCACACATATTATTCCCTCATTTAGTGGATATTTTCACAAAAAAGTGAAATTTTCAAAAATCCAGAAAATTGGCTGAAAACGTCTAAACAACAAGGAGTCATTGGGCGAATCGCTCTGGAACTGAAATCGGAACGCTCACTGACATTTCCCCTATCTGAAAGTCTGATAAACGCCAGAAAAATCACTAAGTCCAAAAAAAAATTTTTTTTTTACTTTTTTCAATTTTACCCCCGTGGGATATATATTCTACCCACACATTTGGAACTCTCCTGGGGTACCCTCACACATATTATTCCCTCATTTAGTGGATATTTTCACAAAAAAGTGACATTTTCAAAAATCCAAAAAATTGGCTGAAAACGACTAAATATCAAGGACTCATTGGGCGAATCGCTCTGGAACTGAAATCGGTACTCTCACTGACATTTACCCTATCTGAAAGTCTGATAAACGCCAGAAAAATGACTAAGTCCAAAAAAAATTTTTTTCAACTTTTTTCAATTTTACCCCAATGGGATATATATTCTACCCACACACATTTGGAACTCTCCTGGGGTACCCTCACACATATTATTCCCTCATTTAGTGGATATTTTCACAAAAAAGGGAAATTTTGAAAAATCCAGAAAATTGGCTGAAAACGACTAAATATCAAGGACTCATTGGGCGAATCACTCTGGAACTGAAATCGGAATGCTCACTGACATTTCCCCTATCTGAAAGTCTGATAAACGCCAGAAAAATGACTAAGTCCAAAAAATTTTTTTTTTTAACTTTTTTCAATTTTACCCCCGTGGGATATATATTCTACCCACACACATTTGGAACTCTCCTGGGGTACCCTCACACATATTATTCCCTCATTTAGTGGATATTTTCACAAAAAAGTGAAATTTTCAAAAATCCAGAAAATTGGCTGAAAATGACTAAATAACAAGGACTCATTGGGAGAATCACTCTGGAACTGAAATCGGAACGCTCACTGACATTTCCCCTATCTGAAAGTCTGATAAACGCCGGAAAAATGACTAAGTCCAAAAAAAATTTATTCAACTTTTTTCAATTTTACCCCCGTGGGATATATATTCTACCCACACACATTTGGAACTCTCCTGGGCTACCCTCACACATATTATTCCCTCATTTAGTGGATATTTTCACAAAAAATTGAAATTTTCAAAAATCCAGAAAATTGGCTGAAAACAACTAAATAACAAGGACTCATTGGGCGAATCGCTCTGGAACTGAAATCGGAACGCTCACTGACATTTCCCCTAACTGAAAGTCTGATAAACGCTGGAAAAGTGACTAAGTCCGAAAAAATTTTTTTTTCAATTTTACCCCCGTGGGATATATATTCTACCCACACACATTTGGAACTCTCCTGGGGTACCATCACACATATTATTCCCTCATTTAGTGGATATTTTCACAAAAAAGTGACATTTTCAAAAATCCAGAAAATTGGCTGAAAACGCCTAAATAACAAGGACTCATTGGGCGAATCGCTCTGGAACTGAAATCGGAATGCTCACTGACATTTCCCCTATCTGAAAGTCTGATAAACGTCGGAAAAATGACTAAGTCCAAAAAAAATTTTATTCAACTTTTTTCAATTTTACCCCCGTCGGATATATATTCTACCCACACACATTTGGAACTCTCCTGGGGTACCCTCACACATATTATTCCCTCATTTAGTGGATATTTTCACAAAAAAGTGAAATTTTCAAAAATCCAGAAAATTGGCTGAAAACGTCTAAACAACAAGGAGTCATTGGGCGAATCGCTCTGGAACTGAAATCGGAACGCTCACTGACATTTCCCCTAACTGTAAGTCTGATAAACGCTGGAAAAATGACTAAGTCCAAAAAAAAAATGTTTTCAACTTTTTTCAATTTTTCCCCCGTGGGATATATATTCTACCCACACACATTTGGAACTCTCCTGGGGTACCCTCACACATATTATTCCCTCATTTAGTGGATATTTTCACAAAAAAGTGACATTTTCAAAAATCCAAAAAATTGGCTGAAAAGAGGACTCATTGGGCGAATCGCTCTGGAACTGAAATCGGTACTCTCACTGACATTTGCCCTATCTGAAAGTCTGATAAACGCCAGAAAAATGACTAAGTCCAAAAAAATTTTTTTTCAACTTTTTTCAATTTTACCCCAATGGGATATATATTCTACCCACACACATTTGGAACTCTCCTGGGGTACCCTCACACATATTATTCCCTCATTTAGTGGATATTTTCACAAAAAAGTGAAATTTTCAAAAATCCAAAAAATTGGCGGAAAACGACTAAATATCAAGGACTCATGGGGTGAATCAGTCTGGAACTGAAATCGAAATGCTCACTGACATTTGCCCTATCTGAAAGTCTGATAAACGCCAGAAAAATGACTAAGTCCAAAAAAAAAATTTTTTAAACTTTTTTCAATTTTACCCCCGTGGGATATATATTCTACCCACACACATTTGGAACTCTCCTGGGGTACCCTCACACATATTATTCCCTCATTTAGTGGATATTTTCACAAAAAAGTGAAATTTTCAAAAATCCAGAAAATTGGCTGAAAACGTCTAAATAACAAGGAGTCATTGGGCGAATCGCTCTGGAACTGAAATCGGAATGCTCACTGACATTTCCCCTATCTGAAAGTCTGATAAACGCCAGAAAAATCACTAAGTCCAAAAAAAAATTTTTTTTTTACTTTTTTCAATTTTACCCCCGTGGGATATATATTCTACCCACACATTTGGAACTCTCCTGGGGTACCCTCACACATATTATTCCCTCATTTAGTGGATATTTTCACAAAAAAGTGACATTTTCAAAAATCCAAAAAATTGGCTGAAAACGACTAAATATCAAGGACTCATTGGGCGAATCGCTCTGGAACTGAAATCGGTACTCTCACTGACATTTACCCTATCTGAAAGTCTGATAAACGCCAGAAAAATGACTAAGTCCAAAAAAAATTTTTTTCAACTTTTTTCAATTTTACCCCAATGGGATATATATTCTACCCACACACATTTGGAACTCTCCTGGGGTACCCTCACACATATTATTCCCTCATTTAGTGGATATTTTCACAAAAAAGGGAAATTTTGAAAAATCCAGAAAATTGGCTGAAAACGACTAAATATCAAGGACTCATTGGGCGAATCACTCTGGAACTGAAATCGGAATGCTCACTGACATTTCCCCTATCTGAAAGTCTGATAAACGCCAGAAAAATGACTAAGTCCAAAAAATTTTTTTTTTTAACTTTTTTCAATTTTACCCCCGTGGGATATATATTCTACCCACACACATTTGGAACTCTCCTGGGGTACCCTCACACATATTATTCCCTCATTTAGTGGATATTTTCACAAAAAAGTGAAATTTTCAAAAATCCAGAAAATTGGCTGAAAATGACTAAATAACAAGGACTCATTGGGAGAATCACTCTGGAACTGAAATCGGAACGCTCACTGACATTTCCCCTATCTGAAAGTCTGATAAACGCCGGAAAAATGACTAAGTCCAAAAAAAATTTATTCAACTTTTTTCAATTTTACCCCCGTGGGATATATATTCTACCCACACACATTTGGAACTCTCCTGGGCTACCCTCACACATATTATTCCCTCATTTAGTGGATATTTTCACAAAAAATTGAAATTTTCAAAAATCCAGAAAATTGGCTGAAAACAACTAAATAACAAGGACTCATTGGGCGAATCGCTCTGGAACTGAAATCGGAACGCTCACTGACATTTCCCCTAACTGAAAGTCTGATAAACGCTGGAAAAGTGACTAAGTCCGAAAAAATTTTTTTTTCAATTTTACCCCCGTGGGATATATATTCTACCCACACACATTTGGAACTCTCCTGGGGTACCATCACACATATTATTCCCTCATTTAGTGGATATTTTCACAAAAAAGTGACATTTTCAAAAATCCAGAAAATTGGCTGAAAACGCCTAAATAACAAGGACTCATTGGGCGAATCGCTCTGGAACTGAAATCGGAATGCTCACTGACATTTCCCCTATCTGAAAGTCTGATAAACGTCGGAAAAATGACTAAGTCCAAAAAAAATGTTATTCAACTTTTTTCAATTTTACCCCCGTCGGATATATATTCTACCCACACACATTTGGAACTCTCCTGGGGTACCCTCACACATATTATTCCCTCATTTAGTGGATATTTTCACAAAAAAGTGAAATTTTCAAAAATCCAGAAAATTGGCTGAAAACGTCTAAACAACAAGGAGTCATTGGGCGAATCGCTCTGGAACTGAAATCGGAACGCTCACTGACATTTCCCCTAACTGTAAGTCTGATAAACGCTGGAAAAATGACTAAGTCCAAAAAAAAAATGTTTTCAACTTTTTTCAATTTTTCCCCCGTGGGATATATATTCTACCCACACACATTTGGAACTCTCCTGGGGTACCCTCACACATATTATTCCCTCATTTAGTGGATATTTTCACAAAAAAGTGACATTTTCAAAAATCCAAAAAATTGGCTGAAAAGAGGACTCATTGGGCGAATCGCTCTGGAACTGAAATCGGTACTCTCACTGACATTTGCCCTATCTGAAAGTCTGATAAACGCCAGAAAAATGACTAAGTCCAAAAAAATTTTTTTTCAACTTTTTTCAATTTTACCCCAATGGGATATATATTCTACCCACACACATTTGGAACTCTCCTGGGGTACCCTCACACATATTATTCCCTCATTTAGTGGATATTTTCACAAAAAAGTGAAATTTTCAAAAATCCAAAAAATTGGCGGAAAACGACTAAATATCAAGGACTCATGGGGTGAATCAGTCTGGAACTGAAATCGAAATGCTCACTGACATTTGCCCTATCTGAAAGTCTGATAAACGCCAGAAAAATGACTAAGTCCAAAAAAAAAATTTTTTAAACTTTTTTCAATTTTACCCCCGTGGGATATATATTCTACCCACACACATTTGGAACTCTCCTGGGGTACCCTCACACATATTATTCCCTCATTTAGTGGATATTTTCACAAAAAAGTGAAATTTTCAAAAATCCAGAAAATTGGCTGAAAACGTCTAAATAACAAGGAGTCATTGGGCGAATCGCTCTGGAACTGAAATCGGAATGCTCACTGACATTTCCCCTATCTGAAAGTCTGATAAACGCCAGAAAAATCACTAAGTCCCAAAAAAAATTTTTTTAACTTTTTTCAATTTTACCCCCGTGGGATATATATTCTACCCACACACATTTGGAACTCTCCTGGGGTACCCTCACACATATTATTCCCTCATTTAGTGGATATTTTCACAAAAAAGTGAAATTTTCAAAAATCCAGAAAATTGGCTGAAAACGACTAAATAACAAGGACTCATTGGGAGAATCACTCTGGAACTGAAATCGGAACGCTCACTGACATTTCCCCTATCTGAAAGTCTGATAAACGCCGGAAAAATGACTAAGTCCCAAAAAAAATTTATTCAACTTTTTTCAATTTTACCCCCGTCGGATATATATTCTACCCACACACATTTGGAACTCTTCTGGGGTACCCTCACACATATTATTCCCTCATTTAGTGGATATTTTCACAAAAAAGTGACATTTTCAAAAATCCAAAAAATTGGCTGAAAACGACTAAATATCAAGGACTCATTGGGCGAATCGCTCTGGAACTGAAATCGGTACTCTCACTGACATTTACCCTATCTGAAAGTCTGATAAACGCCAGAAAAATGACTAAGTCCAAAAAAATTTTTTTTCAACTTTTTTCAATTTTACCCCAATGGGATATATATTCTACCCACACACATTTGGAACTCTCCTGGGGTACCCTCACACATATTATTCCCTCATTTAGTGGATATTTTCACAAAAAAGTGACATTTTCAAAAATCCAGAAAATTGGCTGAAAACGACTAAATAACAATGACTCATTGGGCGAATCGCTCTGGAACTGAAATTGGAACGCTCACTGACATTTGCCCTATCTGAAAGTCTGATAAACGCCAGAAAAATGAGTAAGTCCAAAAAAAAATTTTTTTCAACTTTTTTCAATTTTACCCCCGTGGGATATATATTCTACCCACACACATTTGGAACACTCCTGGGGTACCCTCACACATATTATTCCCTCATTTAGTGGATATTTTCACAAAAAAGTGACATTTTCAAAAATCCAAAAAATTGGCTGAAAACGACTAAATATCAAGGACTCATTGGGCGAATAGCTCTGGAACTGAAATCGGAACGCGCACTGACATTTGCCCTATCTGAAAGTCTGATAAACGCCAGAAAAATGACTAAGTCCAAAAAAGAATTTTTTTCAACTTTTTTGAATTTTACCCCAATGGGATATATATTCTACCCACACACATTTGGAACTCTCCTGGGGTACCCTCACACATATTATTCCCTCATTTAGTGGGTATTTTCACAAAAAAGTGAAATTTTTAAAATTCCAGAAAATTGGCTGAAAATGACTAAATATGAACGACTCATTGGGCGAATCGCTGTGGAACTGAAATCGGAATGCTCACTGACATTTGCCCTATCTGAAAGTCTGATAAACGCCAGAAAAATAACTAAGTCCAAAAAAATTTTTTTTTTAACTTTTTTCAATTTTACCCCCGTGGGATATATATTCTACCCACACACATTTGGAACTCTCCTGGGGTACCCTCACACATATTATTCCCTCATTTAGTGGACATTTTCACAAAAAAGTGAAATTTTCAAAAATCCAGAAAATTGGCTGAAAACGACTAAATAACAATGACACATTGGGCGAATCGCTCTGGAACTGAAATCGGAACACTCACTGACATTTCCCCTATCTGAAAGTCTGATACACGTCGGAAAAATCACTAAGTCTAAAAAAAAATTTTTTTTAACTTTTTTAAATTTTACCCCCGTGGGATATATATTCTACCCACACACATTTGGAACTCTCTTGGGGTACCCTCACACATATTATTCCCTCATTTAGTGGATATTTTCACAAAAAAGTGAAATGTTTAAAAATCCAGAAAATTGGCTGAAAACGACTAAATATGAACGACTCATTGGGCGAATCGCTCTGGAACTGAAATCGGAACGCTCACTGACATTTGCCCTATCTGAAAGTCTGATAAACGCCAGAAAAATGACTAAGTCGAAAAAAAAATTTTTTTCAACTTTTTTCAATTTTACCCCCGTGGGATATATATTCTACCCACACACATTTTTAACTCTCCTGGGGTACCCTCACACATATTATTCCCTCATTTAGTGCATATTTTGACAAAAAAGTGAAATTTTCAAAAAAGTGAAATTTTCAAAAATCCAGAAAATTGGCTGAAAACGACTAAACAACAAGGAGTCATTGGGCGAATCGCTCTGGAACTGAAATCGGAACGCTCACTGACATTTCCCCTATCTGAAAGTCTGATAAACGCCAGAAAAATCACTAAGTCCAAAAAAAATTTTTTTTTTACTTTTTTCAATTTTACCCCCGTGGGATATATATTCTACCCACACACATTTGGAACTCTCCTGGGGTACTCTCACACATATTATTCCCTCATTTAGTGGATATTTTCACAAAAAAGTGAAATTTTCAAAAATCCAGAAAATTGGCTGAAAACAACTGAATAACAAGGACTCATTGGGCGAATCGCTCTGGAACTGAAATCGGAAAGCTCACTGACATTTCCCCTAACTGAAAGTCTGATAAACGCTGGAAAAATGACTAAGTCCAAAAAAAAAATGTTTTCAACTTTTTTCAATTTTTCCCCCGTGGGATATATATTCTACCCACACACATTTGGAACTCTCCTGGGGTACCCTCACACATATTATTCCCTCATTTAGTGCATATTTTCACAAAATAGTGAAATTTTAAAAAATCCAGAAAATTGGCTGAAAACGACTAAATATGAAGGACTCATTGGGTGAATCAGTCTGGAACTGAAATCGGAATGCTCACTGACATTTCCCCTATCTGAAAGTCTGATAAACGCCAGAAAAATGACTAAGTCCAAAAAAAAAATGTTTTCAACTTTTTTCAATTTTTCCCCCGTGGGATATATATTCTACCCACACACATTTGGAACTCTCCTGGGGTACCCTCACACATATTATTCCCTCATTTAGTGGATATTTTCACAAAAAAGTGAAATTTTAAAAAATCCAGAAAATTGGCTGAAAACGACTAAATATGAAGGACTCATTGGGTGAATCAGTCTGGAACTGAAATCAGAATGCTCACTGACATTTCCCCTATCTGAAAGTCTGATAAACGCCAAAAAAATGACTAAGTCCAAAAAAAATTTTTTTTCAACTTTTTTCAATTTTACCCCCGTGGGATATATATTCTACCCACACACATTTGGAACTCTCCCGGGGTACCCTCACACATATTATTCCCTCATTTAGTGGATATTTTCACAAAAAAGTGAAATTTTCAAAAATCCAAAAAATTGGCTGAAAACGACTAAATTTCAAGGACTCATTGGGTGAATCAGTCTGGAACTGAAATCGGAATGCTCACTGACATTTCCCCTATCTGAAAGTCTGATAAACGCCAGAAAAATGAGTAAGTCCAAAAAAAATTTTTTTTCAACTTTTTTCAATTGTACACCAGTGGGATATATATTCTGCCCACACACATTTGGAACTCTCCTGGGGTACCCTCACACATATTATTCCCTCATTTAGTGGATATTTTGACAAAAAAGTGAAATTTTCAAAAATCCAAAAAATTGGCTGAAAACGACTAAATATCAAGGACTCATTGGGTGAATCAGTCTGGAACTGAAATCGGAATGCTCACTGACATTTCCCCTATCTGAAAGTCTGATAAACGCCAGAAAAATGACTAAGTCCAAAAAAAAATTTTTTTCAACTTTTTTCAATTTTACCCCCGTGGGATATATATTCTACCCACACACATTTGGAACTCTCCTGGGGTACCCTCACACATATTATTCCCTCATTTAGTGGATATTTTCACAAAAAAAGTGAAATTTTCAAAAATCCAAAAAATTGGCTGAAAACGACTAAATATCAAGGACTCATTGGGTGAATCAGTCTGGAACTGAAATCGGAATGCTCACTGACATTTCCCCTATCTGAAAGTCTGATAAACGCCAAAAAAATGACTAAGTCCAAAAAAAATTTTTTTTCAACTTTTTTCAATTTACCCCCGTGGGATATATATTCTACCCACACACATTTTTAACTCTCCTGGGGTACCCTCACACATATTATTCCCTCATTTAGTGCATATTTTGACAAAAAAGTGAAATTTTCAAAAAAGTGAAATTTTCAAAAATCCAGAAAATTGGCTGAAAACGACTAAATAACAAGGAGTCATTGGGCGAATCGCTCTGGAACTGAAATCGGAACGCTCACTGACATTTCCCCTATCTGAAAGTCTGATAAACGCCAGAAAAATCACTAAGTCCAAAAAAAATTTTTTTTTTACTTTTTTCAATTTTACCCCCGTGGGATATATATTCTACCCACACACATTTGGAACTCTCCTGGGGTACTCTCACACATATTATTCCCTCATTTAGTGGATATTTTCACAAAAAAGTGAAATTTTCAAAAATCCAGAAAATTGGCTGAAAACAACTGAATAACAAGGACTCATTGGGCGAATCGCTCTGGAACTGAAATCGGAAAGCTCACTGACATTTCCCCTAACTGAAAGTCTGATAAACGCTGGAAAAATGACTAAGTCCAAAAAAAAAATGTTTTCAACTTTTTTCAATTTTTCCCCCGTGGGATATATATTCTACCCACACACATTTGGAACTCTCCTGGGGTACCCTCACACATATTATTCCCTCATTTAGTGCATATTTTCACAAAATAGTGAAATTTTAAAAAATCCAGAAAATTGGCTGAAAACGACTAAATATGAAGGACTCATTGGGTGAATCAGTCTGGAACTGAAATCGGAATGCTCACTGACATTTCCCCTATCTGAAAGTCTGATAAACGCCAGAAAAATGACTAAGTCCAAAAAAAAAATGTTTTCAACTTTTTTCAATTTTTCCCCCGTGGGATATATATTCTACCCACACACATTTGGAACTCTCCTGGGGTACCCTCACACATATTATTCCCTCATTTAGTGGATATTTTCACAAAAAAGTGAAATTTTAAAAAATCCAGAAAATTGGCTGAAAACGACTAAATATGAAGGACTCATTGGGTGAATCAGTCTGGAACTGAAATCAGAATGCTCACTGACATTTCCCCTATCTGAAAGTCTGATAAACGCCAAAAAAATGACTAAGTCCAAAAAAAATTTTTTTTCAACTTTTTTCAATTTTACCCCCGTGGGATATATATTCTACCCACACACATTTGGAACTCTCCCGGGGTACCCTCACACATATTATTCCCTCATTTAGTGGATATTTTCACAAAAAAGTGAAATTTTCAAAAATCCAAAAAATTGGCTGAAAACGACTAAATTTCAAGGACTCATTGGGTGAATCAGTCTGGAACTGAAATCGGAATGCTCACTGACATTTCCCCTATCTGAAAGTCTGATAAACGCCAGAAAAATGAGTAAGTCCAAAAAAAATTTTTTTTCAACTTTTTTCAATTGTACACCAGTGGGATATATATTCTGCCCACACACATTTGGAACTCTCCTGGGGTACCCTCACACATATTATTCCCTCATTTAGTGGATATTTTGACAAAAAAGTGAAATTTTCAAAAATCCAAAAAATTGGCTGAAAACGACTAAATATCAAGGACTCATTGGGTGAATCAGTCTGGAACTGAAATCGGAATGCTCACTGACATTTCCCCTATCTGAAAGTCTGATAAACGCCAGAAAAATGACTAAGTCCAAAAAAAAATTTTTTTCAACTTTTTTCAATTTTACCCCCGTGGGATATATATTCTACCCACACACATTTGGAACTCTCCTGGGGTACCCTCACACATATTATTCCCTCATTTAGTGGATATTTTCACAAAAAAAGTGAAATTTTCAAAAATCCAAAAAATTGGCTGAAAACGACTAAATATCAAGGACTCATTGGGTGAATCAGTCTGGAACTGAAATCGGAATGCTCACTGACATTTCCCCTATCTGAAAGTCTGATAAACGCCAAAAAAATGACTAAGTCCAAAAAAAATTTTTTTTCAACTTTTTTCAATTTACCCCCGTGGGATATATATTCTACCCACACACATTTGGAACTCTCCTGGGGTACCCTCACACATATTATTCCCTCATTTAGTGGATATTTTCACAAAAAAAGTGAAATTTTCAAAAATCCAGAAAATTGGCTGAAAACTACTAAATATCAAGGACTCATTGGGCGAATCGCTCTGGAACTGAAATCGGAACGCTCACTGACATTTCCCCTAACTGAAAGTCTGATAAACGCTGGAAAAATGACTAAGTTCAAAAAAAAAATGTTTTCAACTTTTTTCAATTTTTCCCCCGTGGGATATATATTCTACCCACACACATTTGGAACTCTCCTGGGATACCATCACACATATTATTCCCTTATTTAGTGGATATTTTCACAAAAAAGTGAAATTTTCAAAAATCCAGAAAATTGTCTGAAAACGACTAAATAACAAGGAGTCATTGGGCGAATCGCTCTGGAACTGAAATCGGAACGCTCACTGACATTTCCCCTATCTGAAAGTCTGATAAACGCCAGAAAAATCACTAAGTCCAAAAAAAATATTTTTTTTACTTTTTTCAATTTTTTTCCCCCGTGGGATATATATTCTACCCACACACATTTGGAACTCTCCTGGGGTACTCTCACACATATTATTCCCTCATTTAGTGGATATTTTCACAAAAAAGAGAAATTTTCAAAAATCCAGAAAATTGGCTGAAAGCAACTAAATAACAAGGACTCATTTGGCGAATCGCTCTGGAACTGAAATCGGAACGCTCACTGACATTTCCCCTAACTGAAAGTCTGATAAACGCTGGAAAAATGACTAAGTCCAAAAAAAAAATGTTTTCAACTTTTTTCAATTTTTCCCCCGTGGGATATATATTCTACCCACACACATTTGGAACTCTCCTGGGGTACCCTCACACATATTATTCCCTCATTTAGTGGATATTTTCACAAAAAAGTGAAATTTTAAAAAATCCAGAAAATTGGCTGAAAATGACTAAATATGAAGGACTCATTGGGTGAATGAGTCTGGAACTGAAATCGGAATGCTCACTGACATTTCCCCTATCTGAAAGTCTGATAAATGGCAGAAAAATGACTAAGTCCGAAAAAAAATTTTTTTCAACTTTTTTCAATTTTACCCCCGTGGGATATATATTCTACCCACACACATTTGGAACTCTCCTGGGGTACCCTCACACATATTATTCCCTCATTTAGTGGATATTTTGACAAAATAAGTGAAATTTTCAAAAATCCAGAAAATTGGCTGAAAACGACTAAATAACAAGGACTCATTGGGCGAATCACTCTGGAACTGAAATCGGAACGCTCACTGACATTTCCCCTATCTGAAAGTCTGATAAACGCCAGAAAAATCACTAAGTCCAAAAAAAATTTTTTTTACTTTTTTCAATTTTACCCCCGTGGGATATATATTCTACCCACACACATTTGGAACTCTCCTGGGGTACCCTCACACATATTATTCCCTCATTTAGTGGATATTTTGACAAAAAAGTGAAATTTTAAAAAATCCAGAAAATTGGCTGAAAATGTCTAAATATGAAGGACTCATTGGGTGAATCAGTCTGGAACTGAAATCGGAATGCTCACTGACATTTCCCCTATCTGAAAGTCTGATAAACGCCAGAAAAATGACTAAGTCCAAAAAAAATTTTTTTTCAACTTTTTTCGATTTTACCCCCGTGGGATATATATTCTGCCCACACACATTTGGAACTCTCCTGGGGTACCCTCACACATATTATTCCCTCATTTAGTGGATATTTTGACAAAAAAGTGAAATTTTCAAAAATCCAAAAAATTGGCTGAAAACGACTAAATATCAAGGACTCATTGGGTGAATCAGTCTGGAACTGAAATCGGAATGCTCACTGACATTTCCCCTATCTGAAAGTCTGATAAACGCCAAAAAACTGTAAGTCCAAAAAAAAATTTTTTTCAACTTTTTTCAATTTTACCCCCGTGGGATATATATTCTTCCCACACACATTTGGAACTCTCCTGGGGTACCCTCACACATATTATTCCCTCATTTAGTGGATATTTTCACAAAAAAAGTGAAATTTTTAAAAATCCAGAAAATTGGCTGAAAACGACTAAATAACAAGGACTCAATGGACGAATCGCTCTGGAACTGAAATCGGAACGCTCACTGACATTTCCCCTATCTGAAAGTCTGATAAACGCCAGAAAAATCACTAAGTCCAAAAAAAATTTTTTTTTTCTTTTTTCAATTTTACCCCCGTGGGATATATATTCTACGCACACACATTTGGAACTCTCCTGGGGTACTCTCACACATATTATTCCCTCATTTAGTGGATATTTTCACAAAAAAGTGAAATTTTCAAAAATCCAGAAAATTGGCTGAAAACAACTAAATAACAAGGACTCATTGGGCGAATCGCTCTGGAACTGAAATCGGAACGCTCACTGACATTTACCCTAACTGAAAGTCTGATAAACACTGGAAAAATGAATAAGTCCCAAAAAAAATGTTTTCAACTTTTTTCAATTTTTCCCCCGTGGGATATATATTCTACCCACACACATTTGGAACTCTCCTGGGGTACCCTCACACATTTTATTCCCTCATTTAGTGGATATTTTCACAAAAAAGTGAAATTTTAAAAAATCCAGAAAATTGGCTGAAAACGACTAAATATGAAGGACTCATTGGGTGAATCACTCTGGAACTGAAATCGGAATGCTCACTGACATTTCCCCTATCTGAAAGTCTGATAAACGCCAAAAAAATGACTAAGTCCAAAAAAAATTTTTTTTCAACTTTTTTCAATTTTACCCCCGTGGGATATATATTCTACCCACACACATTTGGAACTCTCCTGGGGTACCCTCACACATATTATTCCCTCATTTAGTGGATATTTTCACAAAAAAGTGAAATTTTCAAAAATCCAGAAAATTGGCTGAAAACAACTAAATAACAAGGACTCATTGGGCGAATCGCTCTGGAACTGAAATCGGAACGCTCACTGACATTTACCCTAACTGAAAGTCTGATAAACACTGGAAAAATGAATAAGTCCAAAAAAAAAATGTTTTCAACTTTTTTCAATTTTTCCCCCGTGGGATATATATTCTACCCACACACATTTGGAACTCTCCTGGGATACCATCACACATATTATTCCCTCATTTAGTGGATATTTTCACAAAAAAGTGAAATTTTCAAAAATCCAGAAAATTGGCTGAAAATGACTAAATAACAAGGAGTCAATGGGCGAATCGCTCTGGAACTGAAATCGGAACGCTCACTGACATTTCCCCTATCTGAAAGTCTGATAAACGCCAAAAAAATGACTAAGTCCAAAAAAAAAATGTTTTCAACTTTTTTCAATTTTACCCCCGTGGGATATATATTCTACCCACACACATTTGGAACTCTCCTGGGGTACCCTCACACATATTAGTCCCTCATTTAGTGGATATTTTCACAAAAAAAGTGAAATTTTCAAAAATCCAGAAAATTGGCTGAAAACGACTAAATAACAAGGAGTCATTGGGCGAATCGCTCTGGAACTGAAATCGGAACACTCACTGACATTTCCCCTATCTGAAAGTCTGATAAACGCCAGAAAAATCACTAAGTCCAAAAAAAATTTTTTTTCAATTTTACCCCTGTGTGATATATATTCTACCCACACACATTTGGAACTCTCCTGGGGTACCCTCATACATATTATTCCCTCATTTAGTGGATATTTTCACAAAAAAGTGAAATTTTCAAAAATCCAGAAAATTGGCTGAAAACTACTAAATATCAAGGACTCATTGGGCGAATCTCTCTGGAACTGAAATCGGAACGCTCACTGACATTTCCCCTATCTGAAAGTCTGATAAACGCCAGAAAAATCACTAAGTCAAAAAAAAATTTTTTTTTTTCTTTTTTCAATTTTATCCCCGTGGGATATATATTCTACGCACACACATTTGGAACTCTCCTGGGGTACTCTCACACATATTATTCCCTCATTTAGTGGATATTTTCACAAAAAAGTGAAATTTTCAAAAATCCAGAAAATTGGCTGAAAACAACTAAATAACAAGGACTCATTGGGCGAATCGCTCTGGAACTGAAATCGGAACGCTCACTGACATTTACCCTAACTGAAAGTCTGATAAACACTGGAAAAATGAATAAGTCCCAAAAAAAATGTTTTCAACTTTTTTCAATTTTTCCCCCGTGGGATATATATTCTACCCACACACATTTGGAACTCTCCTGGGGTACCCTCACACATTTTATTCCCTCATTTAGTGGATATTTTCACAAAAAAGTGAAATTTTAAAAAATCCAGAAAATTGGCTGAAAACGACTAAATATGAAGGACTCATTGGGTGAATCACTCTGGAACTGAAATCGGAATGCTCACTGACATTTCCCCTATCTGAAAGTCTGATAAACGCCAAAAAAATGACTAAGTCCAAAAAAAATTTTTTTTCAACTTTTTTCAATTTTACCCCCGTGGGATATATATTCTACCCACACACATTTGGAACTCTCCTGGGGTACCCTCACACATATTATTCCCTCATTTAGTGGATATTTTGACAAAAAAGTGAAATTTTCAAAAATCCAAAAAGTTGGCTGAAAACGACTAAATATCAAGGACTCATTGGGTGAATCAGTCTGGAACTGAAATTGGAATGCTCACTGACATTTCCCCTATCTGAAAGTCTGATAAACGCCAAAAAAATGACTAAGTCCAAAAAAAAAATGTTTTCAACTTTTTTCAATTTTACCCCCGTGGGATATATATTCTACCCACACACATTTGGAACTCTCCTGGGGTACCCTCACACATATTATTCCCTCATTTAGTGGATATTTTCACAAAAAAAGTGAAATTTTCAAAAATCCAGAAAATTGGCTGAAAACGACTAAATAACAAGGAGTCATTGGGCGAATCGCTCTGGAACTGAAATCGGAACACTCACTGACATTTCCCCTATCTGAAAGTCTGATAAACGCCAGAAAAATCACTAAGTCCAAAAAAAATTTTTTTTCAATTTTACCCCTGTGTGATATATATTCTACCCACACACATTTGGAACTCTCCTGGGGTACCCTCATACATATTATTCCCTCATTTAGTGGATATTTTCACAAAAAAGTGAAATTTTCAAAAATCCAGAAAATTGGCTGAAAACTACTAAATATCAAGGACTCATTGGGCGAATCTCTCTGGAACTGAAATCGGAACGCTCACTGACATTTCCCCTATCTGAAAGTCTGATAAACGCCAGAAAAATCACTAAGTCAAAAAAAAATTTTTTTTTTTCTTTTTTCAATTTTATCCCCGTGGGATATATATTCTACGCACACACATTTGGAACTCTCCTGGGGTACTCTCACACATATTATTCCCTCATTTAGTGGATATTTTCACAAAAAAGTGAAATTTTCAAAAATCCAGAAAATTGGCTGAAAACAACTAAATAACAAGGACTCATTGGGCGAATCGCTCTGGAACTGAAATCGGAACGCTCACTGACATTTACCCTAACTGAAAGTCTGATAAACACTGGAAAAATGAATAAGTCCAAAAAAAAAATGTTTTCAACTTTTTTCAATTTTTCCCCCGTGGGATATATATTCTACCCACACACATTTGGAACTCTCCTGGGGTACCCTCACACATATTATTCCCTCATTTAGTGGATATTTTCACAAAAAAGTGAAATTTTCAAAAATCCAAAAAATTGGCTGAAAACGACTAAATATCAAGGACTCATTGGGTGAATCAGTCTGGAACTGAAATCGGAGTGCTCACTGACATTTCCCCTATCTGAAAGTCTGATAAACGCCAGAAAAATGACTAAGTCCAAAAAAAAATTTTTTTCAACTTTTTTCAATTTTACCCCCGTGGGATATATATTCTGCCCACACACATTTGGAACTCTCCTGGGGTACCCTCACACATATTATTCCCTCATTTAGTGGATATTTTGACAAAAAAGTGAAATTTTCAAAAATCCAAAAAGTTGGCTGAAAACGACTAAATATCAAGGACTCATTGGGTGAATCAGTCTGGAACTGAAATTGGAATGCTCACTGACATTTCCCCTATCTGAAAGTCTGATAAACGCCAAAAAAATGACTAAGTCCAAAAAAAAAATGTTTTCAACTTTTTTCAATTTTACCCCCGTGGGATATATATTCTACCCACACACATTTGGAACTCTCCTGGGGTACCCTCACACATATTATTCCCTCATTTAGTGGATATTTTCACAAAAAAAGTGAAATTTTCAAAAATCCAGAAAATTGGCTGAAAACGACTAAATAACAAGGAGTCATTGGGCGAATCGCTCTGGAACTGAAATCGGAACACTCACTGACATTTCCCCTATCTGAAAGTCTGATAAACGCCAGAAAAATCACTAAGTCCAAAAAAAATTTTTTTTCAATTTTACCCCTGTGTGATATATATTCTACCCACACACATTTGGAACTCTCCTGGGGTACCCTCATACATATTATTCCCTCATTTAGTGGATATTTTCACAAAAAAGTGAAATTTTCAAAAATCCAGAAAATTGGCTGAAAACTACTAAATATCAAGGACTCATTGGGCGAATCTCTCTGGAACTGAAATCGGAACGCTCACTGACATTTCCCCTATCTGAAAGTCTGATAAACGCCAGAAAAATCACTAAGTCAAAAAAAAATTTTTTTTTTTCTTTTTTCAATTTTATCCCCGTGGGATATATATTCTACGCACACACATTTGGAACTCTCCTGGGGTACTCTCACACATATTATTCCCTCATTTAGTGGATATTTTCACAAAAAAGTGAAATTTTCAAAAATCCAGAAAATTGGCTGAAAACAACTAAATAACAAGGACTCATTGGGCGAATCGCTCTGGAACTGAAATCGGAACGCTCACTGACATTTACCCTAACTGAAAGTCTGATAAACACTGGAAAAATGAATAAGTCCAAAAAAAAAATGTTTTCAACTTTTTTCAATTTTTCCCCCGTGGGATATATATTCTACCCACACACATTTGGAACTCTCCTGGGGTACCCTCACACATATTATTCCCTCATTTAGTGGATATTTTCACAAAAAAGTGAAATTTTCAAAAATCCAAAAAATTGGCTGAAAACGACTAAATATCAAGGACTCATTGGGTGAATCAGTCTGGAACTGAAATCGGAGTGCTCACTGACATTTCCCCTATCTGAAAGTCTGATAAACGCCAGAAAAATGACTAAGTCCAAAAAAAAATTTTTTTCAACTTTTTTCAATTTTACCCCCGTGGGATATATATTCTGCCCACACACATTTGGAACTCTCCTGGGGTACCCTCACACATATTATTCCCTCATTTAGTGGATATTTTGACAAAAAAGTGAAATTTTCAAAAATCCAAAAAGTTGGCTGAAAACGACTAAATATCAAGGACTCATTGGGTGAATCAGTCTGGAACTGAAATTGGAATGCTCACTGACATTTCCCCTATCTGAAAGTCTGATAAACGCCAAAAAAATGACTAAGTCCAAAAAAAAAATGTTTTCAACTTTTTTCAATTTTACCCCTGTGGGATATATATTCTACCCACACACATTTGGAACTCTCCTGGGGTACCCTCACACATATTAGTCCCTCATTTAGTGGATATTTTCACAAAAAAAGTGAAATTTTCAAAAATCCAGAAAATTGGCTGAAAACGACTAAATAACAAGGAGTCATTGGGCGAATCGCTCTGGAACTGAAATCGGAACACTCACTGACATTTCCCCTATCTGAAAGTCTGATAAACGCCAGAAAAATCACTAAGTCCAAAAAAAATTTTTTTTCAATTTTACCCCTGTGTGATATATATTCTACCCACACACATTTGGAACTCTCCTGGGGCACCCTCATACATATTATTCCCTCATTTAGTGGATATTTTGACAAAAAAGTGAAATTTTCAAAAATCCAAAAAATTGGCTGAAAACGACTAAATATTAAGGACTCATTGGGTGAATCAGTCTGGAACTGAAATCGGATTGCTCACTGACATTTCCCCTATCTGAAAGTCTGATAAACGGCAGAAAAATGACTAAGTCCAAAAAAAAATTTTTTTTCAATTTTACCCGTGTGATATATATTCTACCCACACACATTTGGAACTCTCCTGGGATACCATCACACATATTATTCCCTCATTTAGTGGATATTTTCACAAAAAAGTGAAATTTTCAAAAATCCAGAAAATTGGCTGAAAACGACTAAATAACAAGGAGTCATTGGGCAATCACTCTGGAACTGAAATTGGAACGCTCACTGACATTTCCCCTATCTGAAAGTCTGATAAACGCTAGAAAAATCAATAAGTCGAAAAAAAATTTTTTTTTTACTTTTTTCAATTTTACCCCCGTGGGATATAGATTCTAACCACACACATTTGGAACTCTCCTGGGGTACTCTCACACATATTATTCCCTCATTTAGTGGATATTTTCACAAAAAAGTGAAATTTTCAAAAATCCAGAAAATTGGCTGAAAACGACAAAATATCAAGGACTCATTGGGCGAATCTCTCTGGAACTGAAATCGGAACGCTCACTGACATTTCCCCTATCTGAAAGTCTGATAAACGCCAGAAAAATCACTAAGTCAAAAAAAAATTTTTTTTTTTCTTTTTTCAATTTTATCCCCGTGGGATATATATTCTACGCACACACATTTGGAACTCTCCTGGGGTACTCTCACACATATTATTCCCTCATTTAGTGGATATTTTCACAAAAAAGTGAAATTTTCAAAAATCCAGAAAATTGGCTGAAAACAACTAAATAACAAGGACTCATTGGGCGAATCGCTCTGGAACTGAAATCGGAACGCTCACTGACATTTACCCTAACTGAAAGTCTGATAAACACTGGAAAAATGAATAAGTCCAAAAAAAAAATGTTTTCAACTTTTTTCAATTTTTCCCCCGTGGGATATATATTCTACCCACACACATTTGGAACTCTCCTGGGGTACCCTCACACATATTATTCCCTCATTTAGTGGATATTTTCACAAAAAAGTGAAATTTTCAAAAATCCAAAAAATTGGCTGAAAACGACTAAATATCAAGGACTCATTGGGTGAATCAGTCTGGAACTGAAATTGGAATGCTCACTGACATTTCCCCTATCTGAAAGTCTGATAAACGCCAAAAAAATGACTAAGTCCAAAAAAAAAATGTTTTCAACTTTTTTCAATTTTACCCCTGTGGGATATATATTCTACCCACACACATTTGGAACTCTCCTGGGGTACCCTCACACATATTAGTCCCTCATTTAGTGGATATTTTCACAAAAAAAGTGAAATTTTCAAAAATCCAGAAAATTGGCTGAAAACGACTAAATAACAAGGAGTCATTGGGCGAATCGCTCTGGAACTGAAATCGGAACACTCACTGACATTTCCCCTATCTGAAAGTCTGATAAACGCCAGAAAAATCACTAAGTCCAAAAAAAATTTTTTTTCAATTTTACCCCTGTGTGATATATATTCTACCCACACACATTTGGAACTCTCCTGGGGCACCCTCATACATATTATTCCCTCATTTAGTGGATATTTTGACAAAAAAGTGAAATTTTCAAAAATCCAAAAAATTGGCTGAAAACGACTAAATATTAAGGACTCATTGGGTGAATCAGTCTGGAACTGAAATCGGATTGCTCACTGACATTTCCCCTATCTGAAAGTCTGATAAACGGCAGAAAAATGACTAAGTCCAAAAAAAAATTTTTTTTCAATTTTACCCGTGTGATATATATTCTACCCACACACATTTGGAACTCTCCTGGGATACCATCACACATATTATTCCCTCATTTAGTGGATATTTTCACAAAAAAGTGAAATTTTCAAAAATCCAGAAAATTGGCTGAAAACGACTAAATAACAAGGAGTCATTGGGCAATCACTCTGGAACTGAAATTGGAACGCTCACTGACATTTCCCCTATCTGAAAGTCTGATAAACGCTAGAAAAATCAATAAGTCGAAAAAAAATTTTTTTTTTACTTTTTTCAATTTTACCCCCGTGGGATATAGATTCTAACCACACACATTTGGAACTCTCCTGGGGTACTCTCACACATATTATTCCCTCATTTAGTGGATATTTTCACAAAAAAGTGAAATTTTCAAAAATCCAGAAAATTGGCTGAAAACGACAAAATATCAAGGACTCATTGGGCGAATCGCTCTGGAACTGAAATCGGAACGCTCACTGACATTTCCCCTAACTGAAAGTCTGATAAACGCTGGAAAAATGACTAAGTCCAAAAAAAAAATGTTTTCAACTTTTTTCAATTTTTTCCCTGTGGGATATATATTCTACCCACACACATTTGGAACTCTCCTGGGATACCATCACACATATTATTCCCTCATTTAGTGGATATTTTCACAAAAAAGTGAAATTTTCAAAAATCCAGAAAATTGGCTGAAAACGACTAAATAACAAGGAGTCATTGGGCGAATCGCTCTGGAACTGAAATCGGAACGCTCACTGACATTTCCCCTATCTGAAAGTCTGATAAACGGCAGAAAAATCACTAAGTCCAAAAAAAATTTTTTTTCAATTTTACCCGTGTGATATATATTCTACCCACACACATTTGGAACTCTCCTGGGATACCATCACACATATTATTCCCTCATTTAGTGGATATTTTCACAAAAAAGTGAAATTTTCAAAAATCCAGAAAATTGGCTGAAAATGACTAAATAACAAGGAGTCATTGGGCGAATCGCTCTGGAACTGAAATCGGAATGCTCACTGACATTTCCCCTATCTGAAAGTCTGATAAACGCCAAAAAAATGACTAAGTCCAAAAAAAATTTTTTTTAAACTTTTTTCAATTTTACCCCCGTGGGATATATATTCTACCCACACACATTTGGAACTCTCCTGGGGTACCCTCACACATATTATTCCCTCATTTAGTGGATATTTTCACAAAAAAGTGAAATTTTCAAAAATCCAAAAAATTGGCTGAAAACGACTAAATATCAAGGACTCATTGGATGAATCAGTCTGGAACTGAAATTGGTATGCTCACTGACATTTCCCCTATCTGAAAGTCTGATAAACGCCAAAAAAATGACTAAGTCCAAAAAAAATTTTTTTTCAACTTTTTTCAATTTTACCCCCGTGGGATATATATTCTACCCACACACATTTGGAACTCTCCTGGGGTACCCTCACACATATTATTCCCTCATTTAGTGGATATTTTCACAAAAAAGTGAAATTTTCAAAAATCCAGAAAACTGGCTGAAAACAACTAAATAACAAGGACTCATTGGGAAAACCTCTCTGGAACTGAAATCGGAGCGCTCACTGACATTTCCCCTATCTGAAAGTCTGATAAACGCCGGAAAAATGACTAAGTCCAAAAAAAAATTTTTTTCAACTTTTTTCAATTTTACCCCCGTGGGATATATATTCTGCCCACACACATTTGGAACTCTCCTGGGGTACCCTCACACATATTATTCCCTCATTTAGTGGATATTTTGACAAAAAAGTGAAATTTTCAAAAATCCAAAAAATTGGCTGAAAACGACTAAATATCAAGGACTGATTGGGTGAATCAGTCTGGAACTGAAATCGGAATGCTCACTGACATTTCCCATATCTGAAAGTCTGATAAACGCCAGAAAAATCACTAAGTCCAAAAAAAATTTTTTTTTTACTTTTTTCAATTTTACCCCCGTGGGATATATATTCTACCCACACACATTTGGAACTCTCCTGGTGTGCCCTCACACATATTATTCCCTCATTTAGTGGATATTTTCACAAAAAAGTGAAATTTTCAAAAATCCAGAAAATTGGCTGAAAACAACTAAATAACAAGGACTCATTGGGCGAATCGCTCTGGAACTGAAATCGGAACGCTCACTGACATTTCCCCTAACTGAAAGTCTGATAAACGCTGGAAAAATGACTAAGTCCAAAAAATTTTTTTTTTAAACTTTTTTCAA
Organism: Phyllobates terribilis; assembly: GCF_046119375.1. Classification (NCBI taxonomy): domain Eukaryota; kingdom Metazoa; phylum Chordata; class Amphibia; order Anura; family Dendrobatidae; genus Phyllobates; species Phyllobates terribilis. Next base: position 8,405,907 of record NW_027362781.1, on the reverse strand, counting down.
TTTTACCCCCGTGGGATATATATTCTACCCACACACATTTGGAACTCTCCTGGGGTACCCTCACACATATTATTCCCTCATTTAGTGGATATTTTGACAAAAAAGTGAAATTTTCAAAAATCCAAAAAATTGGCTGAAAACGACTAAATATTAAGGACTCATTGGGTGAATCAGTCTGGAACTGAAATCGGAATGCTCACTGACATTTCCCCTATCTGAAAGTCTGATAAACGCCAGAAAAATGACTAAGTCCCAAAAAAATTTTTTTTCAACTTTTTTCAATTTTACCCCCGTGGGATACATATTCTACCCACACACATTTGGAACTCTCCTGGGGTACCCTCACACATATTATTCCCTCATTTAGTGGATATTTTCACAAAAAAGTGAAATTTTCAAAAATCCAGAAAATTGGCTGAAAACGACTAAATATCAAGGACTCATTGGGCGAATCGCTCTGGAACTGAAATCGGAATGCTCACTGACATTTCCCCTAACTGAAAGTCTGATAAACGCTGGAAAAATGACTAAGTCCAAAAAAAAAATGTTTTCAACTTTTTTCAATTTTTCCCCCGTGGGATATATATTCTACCCACACACATTTGGAACTCTCCTGGGATACCATCACACATATTATTCCCTCATTTAGTGGATATTTTCACAAAAAAGTGAAATTTTCAAAAATCCAGAAAATTGGCTGAAAATGACTAAATAACAAGGAGTCAATGGGCGAATCGCTCTGGAACTGAAATCGGAATGCTCACTGACATTTCCCCTATCTGAAAGTCTGATAAATGCCAGAAAAATCACTAAGTCCAAAAAAAATTTTTTTTTTACTTTTTTCAATTTTACCCCCGTGGGATATATATTCTACCCACACACATTTGGAACTCTCCTGGGGTACCCTCACACATATTATTCCCTCATTTAGTGGATATTTTCACAAAAAAGTGAAATTTTCAAAAATCCAAAAAATTGGCTGAAAACGACTAAATATCAAGGACTCATTGGGTGAATCAGTCTGGAACTGAAATCGGAGTGCTCACTGACATTTCCCCTATCTGAAAGTCTGATAAACGCCAGAAAAATGACTAAGTCCAAAAAAAAATTTTTTTCAATTTTACCCGTGTGATATATATTCTACCCACACACATTTGGAACTCTCCTGGGGTACCCTCACACATATTATTCCCTCATTTATTGGATATTTTCACAAAAAAAGTGAAATTTTCAAAAATCCAGAAAATTGGCTGAAAACGACAAAATATCAAGGACTCATTGGGCGAATCACTCTGGAACTGAAATCGGAACGCTCACTGACATTTCCCCTAACTGAAAGTCTGATAAACGCTGGAAAAATGACTAAGTCCAAAAAAAAATTTTTTTCAACTTTTTTCAATTTTACCCCCGTGGGATATATATTCTACCCACACACATTTGGAACTCTCCTGGGGTACCCTCACACATATTATTCCCTCATTTAGTGGATATTTTCACAAAAAAGTGAAATTTTCAAAAATCCAAAAAATTGGCTGAAAACGACTAAATATCAAGGACTCATTGGGAAAACCACTCTGGAACTGAAATCGGAGCGCTCACTGACATTTCCCCTATCTGAAAGTCTGATAAACGCCAGAAAAATCACTAAGTCCAAAAAAAATTTTTTTTTTACTTTTTTCAATTTTACCCCCGTGGGATATATATTCTGCCCACACACATTTGGAACTCTCCTGGGGTACCCTCACACATATTATTCCCTCATTTAGTGGATATTTTGACAAAAAAGTGAAATTTTCAAAAATCCAAAAAGTTGGCTGAAAACGACTAAATATCAAGGACTCATTGGGTGAATCAGTCTGGAACTGAAATTGGAATGCTCACTGACATTTCCCCTATCTGAAAGTCTGATAAACGCCAAAAAAATGACTAAGTCCAAAAAAAAAATGTTTTCAACTTTTTTCAATTTTACCCCCGTGGGATATATATTCTACCCACACACATTTGGAACTCTCCTGGGGTACCCTCACACATATTAGTCCCTCATTTAGTGGATATTTTCACAAAAAAAGTGAAATTTTCAAAAATCCAGAAAATTGGCTGAAAACGACTAAATAACAAGGAGTCATTGGGCGAATCGCTCTGAAACTGAAATCGGAACACTCACTGACATTTCCCCTATCTGAAAGTCTGATAAACGCCAGAAAAATCACTAAGTCCAAAAAAAATTTTTTTTCAATTTTACCCCTGTGTGATATATATTCTACCCACACACATTTGGAACTCTCCTGGGGTACCCTCATACATATTATTCCCTCATTTAGTGGATATTTTCACAAAAAAGTGAAATTTTCAAAAATCCAGAAAATTGGCTGAAAACTACTAAATATCAAGGACTCATTGGGCGAATCTCTCTGGAACTGAAATCGGAACGCTCACTGACATTTCCCCTATCTGAAAGTCTGATAAACGCCAGAAAAATCACTAAGTCAAAAAAAAATTTTTTTTTTTCTTTTTTCAATTTTATCCCCGTGGGATATATATTCTACGCACACACATTTGGAACTCTCCTGGGGTACTCTCACACATATTATTCCCTCATTTAGTGGATATTTTCACAAAAAAGTGAAATTTTCAAAAATCCAGAAAATTGGCTGAAAACAACTAAATAACAAGGACTCATTGGGCGAATCGCTCTGGAACTGAAATCGGAACGCTCACTGACATTTACCCTAACTGAAAGTCTGATAAACACTGGAAAAATGAATAAGTCCAAAAAAAAAATGTTTTCAACTTTTTTCAATTTTTCCCCCGTGGGATATATATTCTACCCACACACATTTGGAACTCTCCTGGGATACCATCACACATATTATTCCCTCATTTAGTGGATATTTTCACAAAAAAGTGAAATTTTCAAAAATCCAGAAAATTGGCTGAAAATGACTAAATAACAAGGAGTCAATGGGCGAATCGCTCTGGAACTGAAATCGGAACGCTCACTGACATTTCCCCTATCTGAAAGTCTGATAAATGCCAGAAAAATCACTAAGTCCAAAAAAAATTTTTTTTTTACTTTTTTCAATTTTACCCCCGTGGGATATATATTCTACCCACACACATTTGGAACTCTCCTGGGGTACCCTCACACATATTATTCCCTCATTTAGTGTATATTTTCACAAAAAAGTGAAATTTTCAAAAATCCAAAAAATTGGCTGAAAACGACTAAATATCAAGGACTCATTGGGTGAATCAGTCTGGAACTGAAATCGGAGTGCTCACTGACATTTCCCCTATCTGAAAGTCTGATAAACGCCAGAAAAATGACTAAGTCCAAAAAAAAATTTTTTTCAACTTTTTTCAATTTTACCCCCGTGGGATATATATTCTGCCCACACACATTTGGAACTCTCCTGGGGTACCCTCACACATATTATTCCCTCATTTAGTGGATATTTTGACAAAAAAGTGAAATTTTCAAAAATCCAAAAAGTTGGCTGAAAACGACTAAATATCAAGGACTCATTGGGTGAATCAGTCTGGAACTGAAATTGGAATGCTCACTGACATTTCCCCTATCTGAAAGTCTGATAAACGCCAAAAAAATGACTAAGTCCAAAAAAAAAATGTTTTCAACTTTTTTCAATTTTACCCCCGTGGGATATATATTCTACCCACACACATTTGGAACTCTCCTGGGGTACCCTCACACATATTAGTCCCTCATTTAGTGGATATTTTCACAAAAAAAGTGAAATTTTCAAAAATCCAGAAAATTGGCTGAAAACGACTAAATAACAAGGAGTCATTGGGCGAATCGCTCTGGAACTGAAATCGGAACACTCACTGACATTTCCCCTATCTGAAAGTCTGATAAACGCCAGAAAAATCACTAAGTCCAAAAAAATTTTTTTTTCAATTTTACCCCTGTGTGATATATATTCTACCCACACACATTTGGAACTCTCCTGGGGCACCCTCATACATATTATTCCCTCATTTAGTGGATATTTTGACAAAAAAGTGAAATTTTCAAAAATCCAAAAAATTGGCTGAAAACGACTAAATATTAAGGACTCATTGGGTGAATCAGTCTGGAACTGAAATCGGATTGCTCACTGACATTTCCCCTATCTGAAAGTCTGATAAACGGCAGAAAAATGACTAAGTCCAAAAAAAAATTTTTTTTCAATTTTACCCGTGTGATATATATTCTACCCACACACATTTGGAACTCTCCTGGGATACCATCACACATATTATTCCCTCATTTAGTGGATATTTTCACAAAAAAGTGAAATTTTCAAAAATCCAGAAAATTGGCTGAAAACGACTAAATAACAAGGAGTCATTGGGCGAATCGCTCTGGAACTGAAATCGGAACGCTCACTGACATTTCCCCTATCTGAAAGTCTGATAAACGGCAGAAAAATCACTAAGTCCAAAAAAAATTTTTTTTCAATTTTACCCGTGTGATATATATTCTACCCACACACATTTGGAACTCTCCTGGGATACCATCACACATATTATTCCCTCATTTAGTGGATATTTTCACAAAAAAGTGAAATTTTCAAAAATCCAGAAAATTGGCTGAAAATGACTAAATAACAAGGACTCATTGGGAAAACCTCTCTGGAACTGAAATCGGAGCGCTCACTGACATTTCCCCTATCTGAAAGTCTGATAAACGCCGGAAAAATGACTAAGTCCAAAAAAAAATTTTTTTCAACTTTTTTCAATTTTACCCCCGTGGGATATGTATTCTGCCCACACACATTTGGAACTCTCCTGGGGTACCCTCACACATATTATTCCCTCATTTAGTGGATATTTTGACAAAAAAGTGAAATTTTCAAAAATCCAAAAAATTGGCTGAAAACGACTAAATATCAAGGACTCATTGGGTGAATCAGTCTGGAACTGAAATCGGAATGCTCACTGACATTTCCCATATCTGAAAGTCTGATAAACGCCAGAAAAATCACTAAGTCCAAAAAAAATTTTTTTTTTACTTTTTTCAATTTTACCCCCGTGGGATATATATTCTACCCACACACATTTGGAACTCTCCTGGTGTGCCCTCACACATATTATTCCCTCATTTAGTGGATATTTTCACAAAAAAGTGAAATTTTCAAAAATCCAGAAAATTGGCTGAAAACAACTAAATAACAAGGACTCATTGGGCGAATCGCTCTGGAACTGAAATCGGAACGCTCACTGACATTTCCCCTAACTGAAAGTCTGATAAACGCTGGAAAAATGACTAAGTCCAAAAAATTTTTTTTTTAAACTTTTTTCAATTTTACCCCCGTGGGATATATATTCTACCCACACACATTTGGAACTCTCCTGGGGTACCCTCACACATATTATTCCCTCATTTAGTGGATATTTTCACAAAAAAGTGAAATTTTCAAAAATCCAGAAAATTGGCTGAAAACGACTAAATATCAAGGACTCATTGGGCGAATCGCTCTGGAACTGAAATCGGAACGCTCACTGACATTTCCCCTAACTGAAAGTCTGATAAACGCTGGAAAAATGACTAAGTCCAAAAAAAAATTTTTTTCAACTTTTTTCAAATTTACCCATGTGGGATATATATTCTGCCCACACACATTTGGAACTCTCCTGGGGTTCCCTCACACATATTATTCCCTCATTTAGTGGATATTTTGACAAAAAAGTGAAATTTTCAAAAATCCAAAAAATTGGCTGAAAACGACTAAATATCAAGGACTCATTGGGTGAATCAGTCTGGAACTGAAATCGGAATGCTCACTGACATTTCCCCTAACTGAAAGTCTGATAAACGCTGGAAAAATGACTAAGTCCAAAAAAAAAATGTTTTCAACTTTTTTCAATTTTTCCCCCGTGGGATATATATTCTACCCACACACATTTGGAACTCTCCTGGGATACCATCACACATATTATTCCCTCATTTAGTGGATATTTTCACAAAAAAGTGAAATTTTCAAAAATCCAGAAAATTGGCTGAAAATGACTAAATAACAAGGAGTCAATGGGCGAATCGCTCTGGAACTGAAATCGGAATGCTCACTGACATTTCCCCTATCTGAAAGTCTGATAAATGCCAGAAAAATCACTAAGTCCAAAAAAAATTTTTTTTTTACTTTTTTCAATTTTACCCCCGTGGGATATATATTCTACCCACACACATTTGGAACTCTCCTGGGGTACCCTCACACATATTATTCCCTCATTTAGTGGATATTTTGACAAAAAAGTGAAATTTTCAAAAATCCAAAAAGTTGGCTGAAAACGACTAAATATCAAGGACTCATTGGGTGAATCAGTCTGGAACTGAAATTGGAATGCTCACTGACATTTCCCCTATCTGAAAGTCTGATAAACGCCAAAAAAATGACTAAGTCCAAAAAAAAAATGTTTTCAACTTTTTTCAATTTTACCCCCGTGGGATATATATTCTACCCACACACATTTGGAACTCTCCTGGGGTACCCTCACACATATTAGTCCCTCATTTAGTGGATATTTTCACAAAAAAAGTGAAATTTTCAAAAATCCAGAAAATTGGCTGAAAACGACTAAATAACAAGGAGTCATTGGGCGAATCGCTCTGGAACTGAAATCGGAACACTCACTGACATTTCCCCTATCTGAAAGTCTGATAAACGCCAGAAAAATCACTAAGTCCAAAAAAAATTTTTTTTCAATTTTACCCCTGTGTGATATATATTCTACCCACACACATTTGGAACTCTCCTGGGGCACCCTCATACATATTATTCCCTCATTTAGTGGATATTTTGACAAAAAAGTGAAATTTTCAAAAATCCAAAAAATTGGCTGAAAACGACTAAATATTAAGGACTCATTGGGTGAATCAGTCTGGAACTGAAATCGGATTGCTCACTGACATTTCCCCTATCTGAAAGTCTGATAAACGGCAGAAAAATGACTAAGTCCAAAAAAAAATTTTTTTTCAATTTTACCCGTGTGATATATATTCTACCCACACACATTTGGAACTCTCCTGGGATACCATCACACATATTATTCCCTCATTTAGTGGATATTTTCACAAAAAAGTGAAATTTTCAAAAATCCAGAAAATTGGCTGAAAACGACTAAATAACAAGGAGTCATTGGGCAATCACTCTGGAACTGAAATTGGAACGCTCACTGACATTTCCCCTATCTGAAAGTCTGATAAACGCTAGAAAAATCAATAAGTCGAAAAAAAATATTTTTTTTACTTTTTTCAATTTTACCCCCGTGGGATATAGATTCTAACCACACACATTTGGAACTCTCCTGGGGTACTCTCACACATATTATTCCCTCATTTAGTGGATATTTTCACAAAAAAGTGAAATTTTCAAAAATCCAGAAAATTGGCTGAAAACGACAAAATATCAAGGACTCATTGGGCGAATCGCTCTGGAACTGAAATCGGAACGCTCACTGACATTTCCCCTAACTGAAAGTCTGATAAACGCTGGAAAAATGACTAAGTCCAAAAAAAAAATGTTTTCAACTTTTTTCAATTTTTTCCCTGTGGGATATATATTCTACCCACACACATTTGGAACTCTCCTGGGATACCATCACACATATTATTCCCTCATTTAGTGGATATTTTCACAAAAAAGTGAAATTTTCAAAAATCCAGAAAATTGGCTGAAAACGACTAAATAACAAGGAGTCATTGGGCGAATCGCTCTGGAACTGAAATCGGAACGCTCACTGACATTTCCCCTATCTGAAAGTCTGATAAACGGCAGAAAAATCACTAAGTCCAAAAAAAATTTTTTTTCAATTTTACCCGTGTGATATATATTCTACCCACACACATTTGGAACTCTCCTGGGATACCATCACACATATTATTCCCTCATTTAGTGGATATTTTCACAAAAAAGTGAAATTTTCAAAAATCCAGAAAATTGGCTGAAAATGACTAAATAACAAGGAGTCATTGGGCGAATCGCTCTGGAACTGAAATCGGAATGCTCACTGACATTTCCCCTATCTGAAAGTCTGATAAACGCCAAAAAAATGACTAAGTCCAAAAAAAATTTTTTTTAAACTTTTTTCAATTTTACCCCCGTGGGATATATATTCTACCCACACACATTTGGAACTCTCCTGGGGTACCCTCACACATATTATTCCCTCATTTAGTGGATATTTTCACAAAAAAGTGAAATTTTCAAAAATCCAAAAAATTGGCTGAAAACGACTAAATATCAAGGACTCATTGGATGAATCAGTCTGGAACTGAAATCGGTATGCTCACTGACATTTCCCCTATCTGAAAGTCTGATAAACGCCAAAAAAATGACTAAGTCCAAAAAAAATTTTTTTTCAACTTTTTTCAATTTTACCCCCGTGGGATATATATTCTACCCACACACATTTGGAACTCTCCTGGGGTACCCTCACACATATTATTCCCTCATTTAGTGGATATTTTCACAAAAAAGTGAAATTTTCAAAAATCCAGAAAACTGGCTGAAAACAACTAAATAACAAGGACTCATTGGGAAAACCACTCTGGAACTGAAATCGGAGCGCTCACTGACATTTCCCCTATCTGAAAGTCTGATAAACGCCGGAAAAATGACTAAGTCCAAAAAAAAATTTTTTTCAACTTTTTTCAATTTTACCCCCGTGGGATATATATTCTGCCCACACACATTTGGAACTCTCCTGGGGTACCCTCACACATATTATTCCCTCATTTAGTGGATATTTTGACAAAAAAGTGAAATTTTCAAAAATCCAAAAAATTGGCTGAAAACGACTAAATATCAAGGACTCATTGGGTGAATCAGTCTGGAACTGAAATCGGAATGCTCACTGACATTTCCCATATCTGAAAGTCTGATAAACGCCAGAAAAATCACTAAGTCCAAAAAAAATTTTTTTTTTACTTTTTTCAATTTTACCCCCGTGGGATATATATTCTACCCACACACATTTGGAACTCTCCTGGTGTGCCCTCACACATATTATTCCCTCATTTAGTGGATATTTTCACAAAAAAGTGAAATTTTCAAAAATCCAGAAAATTGGCTGAAAACAACTAAATAACAAGGACTCATTGGGCGAATCGCTCTGGAACTGAAATCGGAACGCTCACTGACATTTCCCCTAACTGAAAGTCTGATAAACGCTGGAAAAATGACTAAGTCCAAAAAATTTTTTTTTTAAACTTTTTTCAATTTTACCCCCGTGGGATATATATTCTACCCACACACATTTGGAACTCTCCTGGGGTACCCTCACACATATTATTCCCTCATTTAGTGGATATTTTGACAAAAAAGTGAAATTTTCAAAAATCCAAAAAATTGGCTGAAAACGACTAAATATTAAGGACTCATTGGGTGAATCAGTCTGGAACTGAAATCGGAATGCTCACTGACATTTCCCCTATCTGAAAGTCTGATAAACGCCAGAAAAATGACTAAGTCCCAAAAAAAATTTTTTTTCAACTTTTTTCAATTTTACCCCCGTGGGATACATATTCTACCCACACACATTTGGAACTCTCCTGGGGTACCCTCACACATATTATTCCCTCATTTAGTGGATATTTTCACAAAAAAGTGAAATTTTCAAAAATCCAGAAAATTGGCTGAAAACGACTAAATATCAAGGACTCATTGGGCGAATCGCTCTGGAACTGAAATCGGAACGCTCACTGACATTTCCCCTAACTGAAAGTCTGATAAACGCTGGAAAAATGACTAAGTCCAAAAAAAAATTTTTTTCAACTTTTTTCAAATTTACCCATGTGGGATATATATTCTGCCCACACACATTTGGAACTCTCCTGGGGTTCCCTCACACATATTATTCCCTCATTTAGTGGATATTTTGACAAAAAAGTGAAATTTCAAAAATCCAAAAAATTGGCTGAAAACGACTAAATATCAAGGACTCATTGGGTGAATCAGTCTGGAACTGAAATCGGAATGCTCACTGACATTTCCCCTAACTGAAAGTCTGATAAACGCTGGAAAAATGACTAAGTCCAAAAAAAAAATGTTTTCAACTTTTTTCAATTTTTCCCCCGTGGGATATATATTCTACCCACACACATTTGGAACTCTCCTGGGATACCATCACACATATTATTCCCTCATTTAGTGGATATTTTCACAAAAAAGTGAAATTTTCAAAAATCCAGAAAATTGGCTGAAAATGACTAAATAACAAGGAGTCAATGGGCGAATCGCTCTGGAACTGAAATCGGAATGCTCACTGACATTTCCCCTATCTGAAAGTCTGATAAACGCCAGAAAAATCAATAAGTCCAAAAAAAATTTTTTTTTTACTTTTTTCAATTTTACCCCCGTGGGATATATATTCTAACCACACACATTTGGAACTCTCCTGGGGTACTCTCACACATATTATTCCCTCATTTAGTGGATATTTTCACAAAAAAGTGAAATTTTCAAAAATCCAAAAAATTGACTGAAAACGACTAAATATCAAGTACTCATTGGGTGAATCAGTCTGGAACTGAAATCGGAATGCTCACTGACATTTCCCCTAACTGAAAGTCTGATAAACGCTGGAAAAATGACTAAGTCCAAAAAAAAAATGTTTTCAACTTTTTTCAATTTTTCCCCCGTGGGATATATATTCTACCCACACACATTTGGAACTCTCCTGGGATACCATCACACATATTATTCCCTCATTTAGTGGATATTTTCACAAAAAAGTGAAATTTTCAAAAATCCAGAAAATTGGCTGAAAATGACTAAATAACAAGGAGTCAATGGGCGAATCGCTCTGGAACTGAAATCGGAACGCTCACTGACATTTCCCCTATCTGAAAGTCTGATAAATGCCAGAAAAATCACTAAGTCCAAAAAAAATTTTTTTTTTACTTTTTTCAATTTTACCCCCGTGGGATATATATTCTACCCACACACATTTGGAACTCTCCTGGGGTACCCTCACACATATTATTCCCTCATTTAGTGGATATTTTCACAAAAAAGTGAAATTTTCAAAAATCCAAAAAATTGGCTGAAAACGACTAAATATCAAGGACTCATTGGGCGAATCAGTCTGGAACTGAAATCGGAGTGCTCACTGACATTTCCCCTATCTGAAAGTCTGATAAACGCCAGAAAAATGACTAAGTCCAAAAAAAAATTTTTTTCAATTTTACCCGTGTGATATATATTCTACCCACACACATTTGGAACTCTCCTGGGGTACCCTCACACATATTATTCCCTCATTTATTGGATATTTTCACAAAAAAAGTGAAATTTTCAAAAATCCAGAAAATTGGCTGAAAACGACAAAATATCAAGGACTCATTGGGCGAATCGCTCTGGAACTGAAATCGGAACGCTCACTGACATTTCCCCTAACTGAAAGTCTGATAAACGCTGGAAAAATGACTAAGTCCAAAAAAAAAATGTTTTCAACTTTTTTCAATTTTACCCCCGTGGGATATATATTCTACCCACACACATTTGGAACTCTCCTGGGGTACCCTCACACATATTATTCCCTCATTTAGTGGATATTTTCACAAAAAAGTGAAATTTTCAAAAATCCAAAAAATTGGCTGAAAACGACTAAATATCAAGGACTCATTGGGAAAACCACTCTGGAACTGAAATCGGAGCGCTCACTGACATTTCCCCTATCTGAAAGTCTGATAAACGCCAGAAAAATCACTAAGTCCAAAAAAAATTTTTTTTTTACTTTTTTCAATTTTACCCCCGTGGGATATATATTCTGCCCACACACATTTGGAACTCTCCTGGGGTACCCTCACACATATTATTCCCTCATTTAGTGGATATTTTGACAAAAAAGTGAAATTTTCAAAAATCCAAAAAATTGGCTGAAAACGACTAAATATCAAGGACGAATTGGGCGAATCGCCCTGGAACTGAAATCGGAACGCTCACTGACATTTCCCCTAACTGAAAGTCTGATAAACGCTGGAAAAATGACTAAGTCCAAAAAAAAAATGTTTTCAACTTTTTTCAATTTTACCCCCGTGGGATATATATTCTACCCACACACATTTGGAACTCTCCTGGGGTACCCTCACACATATTAGTCCCTCATTTAGTGGATATTTTCACAAAAAAAGTGAAATTTTCAAAAATCCAGAAAATTGGCTGAAAACGACTAAATAACAAGGAGTCATTGGGCGAATCGCTCTGGAACTGAAATCGGAACACTCACTGACATTTCCCCTATCTGAAAGTCTGATAAACGCCAGAAAAATCACTAAGTCCAAAAAAAATTTTTTTTCAATTTTACCCCTGTGTGATATATATTCTACCCACACACATTTGGAACTCTCCTGGGGCACCCTCATACATATTATTCCCTCATTTAGTGGATATTTTGACAAAAAAGTGAAATTTTCAAAAATCCAAAAAATTGGCTGAAAACGACTAAATATTAAGGACTCATTGGGTGAATCAGTCTGGAACTGAAATCGGATTGCTCACTGACATTTCCCCTATCTGAAAGTCTGATAAACGGCAGAAAAATGACTAAGTCCAAAAAAAAATTTTTTTTCAATTTTACCCGTGTGATATATATTCTACCCACACACATTTGGAACTCTCCTGGGATACCATCACACATATTATTCCCTCATTTAGTGGATATTTTCACAAAAAAGTGAAATTTTCAAAAATCCAGAAAATTGGCTGAAAACGACTAAATAACAAGGAGTCATTGGGCAATCACTCTGGAACTGAAATTGGAACGCTCACTGACATTTCCCCTATCTGAAAGTCTGATAAACGCTAGAAAAATCAATAAGTCCAAAAAAAATTTTTTTTTTACTTTTTTCAATTTTACCCCCGTGGGATATATATTCTAACCACACACATTTGGAACTCTCCTGGGGTACTCTCACACATATTATTCCCTCATTTAGTGGATATTTTCACAAAAAAGTGAAATTTTCAAAAATCCAGAAAATTGGCTGAAAACTACAAAATATCAAGGACTCATTGGGCGAATCGCTCTGGAACTGAAATCGGAACGCTCACTGACATTTCCCCTAACTGAAAGTCTGATAAACGCTGGAAAAATGACTAAGTCCAAAAAAAAAATGTTTTCAACTTTTTTCAATTTTTTCCCTGTGGGATATATATTCTACCCACACACATTTGGAACTCTCCTGGGATACCATCACACATATTATTCCCTCATTTAGTGGATATTTTCACAAAAAAGTGAAATTTTCAAAAATCCAGAAAATTGGCTGAAAACGACTAAATAACAAGGAGTCATTGGGCGAATCGCTCTGGAACTGAAATCGGAACGCTCACTGACATTTCCCCTATCTGAAAGTCTGATAAACGGCAGAAAAATCACTAAGTCCAAAAAAAATTTTTTTTCAATTTTACCCGTGTGATATATATTCTACCCACACACATTTGGAACTCTCCTGGGATACCATCACACATATTATTCCCTCATTTAGTGGATATTTTCACAAAAAAGTGAAATTTTCAAAAATCCAGAAAATTGGCTGAAAATGACTAAATAACAAGGAGTCATTGGGCGAATCGCTCTGGAACTGAAATCGGAATGCTCACTGACATTTCCCCTATCTGAAAGTCTGATAAACGCCAAAAAAATGACTAAGTCCAAAAAAAATTTTTTTTAAACTTTTTTCAATTTTACCCCCGTGGGATATATATTCTACCCACACACATTTGGAACTCTCCTGGGGTACCCTCACACATATTATTCCCTCATTTAGTGGATATTTTCACAAAAAAGTGAAATTTTCAAAAATCCAAAAAATTGGCTGAAAACGACTAAATATCAAGGACTCATTGGATGAATCAGTCTGGAACTGAAATCGGTATGCTCACTGACATTTCCCCTATCTGAAAGTCTGATAAACGCCAAAAAAATGACTAAGTCCAAAAAAAATTTTTTTTCAACTTTTTTCAATTTTACCCCCGTGGGATATATATTCTACCCACACACATTTGGAACTCTCCTGGGGTACCCTCACACATATTATTCCCTCATTTAGTGGATATTTTCACAAAAAAGTGAAATTTTCAAAAATCCAGAAAACTGGCTGAAAACAACTAAATAACAAGGACTCATTGGGAAAACCACTCTGGAACTGAAATCGGAGCGCTCACTGACATTTCCCCTATCTGAAAGTCTGATAAACGCCGGAAAAATGACTAAGTCCAAAAAAAAATTTTTTTCAACTTTTTTCAATTTTACCCCCGTGGGATATATATTCTGCCCACACACATTTGGAACTCTCCTGGGGTACCCTCACACATATTATTCCCTCATTTAGTGGATATTTTGACAAAAAAGTGAAATTTTCAAAAATCCAAAAAATTGGCTGAAAACGACTAAATATCAAGGACTCATTGGGTGAATCAGTCTGGAACTGAAATCGGAATGCTCACTGACATTTCCCATATCTGAAAGTCTGATAAACGCCAGAAAAATCACTAAGTCCAAAAAAAATTTTTTTTTTACTTTTTTCAATTTTACCCCCGTGGGATATATATTCTACCCACACACATTTGGAACTCTCCTGGTGTGCCCTCACACATATTATTCCCTCATTTAGTGGATATTTTCACAAAAAAGTGAAATTTTCAAAAATCCAGAAAATTGGCTGAAAACAACTAAATAACAAGGACTCATTGGGCGAATCGCTCTGGAACTGAAATCGGAACGCTCACTGACATTTCCCCTAACTGAAAGTCTGATAAACGCTGGAAAAATGACTAAGTCCAAAAAATTTTTTTTTTAAACTTTTTTCAATTTTACCCCCGTGGGATATATATTCTACCCACACACATTTGGAACTCTCCTGGGGTATCCTCACACATATTATTCCCTCATTTAGTGGATATTTTCACAAAAAAGTGAAATTTTCAAAAATCCAAAAAATTGGCTGAAAACGACTAAATATCAAGGACTCATTGGGAAAACCACTCTGGAACTGAAATCGGAGCGCTCACTGACATTTCCCCTATCTGAAAGTCTGATAAACGCCAGAAAAATGACTAAGTCCAAAAAAAAAATGTTTTCAAGTTTTTTCAATTTTTCCTCCGTGGGATATATATTCTACCCACACACATTTGGAACTCTCCTGGGGTACCCTCACACATATTATTCCCTCATTTAGTGGATATTTTCACAAAAAAGTGAAATTTTCAAAAATCCAGAAAATTAGCTGAAAACGACAAAATATCAAGGACTCATTGGGTGAATCACTCTGGAACTGAAATCGTAATGCTCACTGACATTTCCCCTATCTGAAAGTCTGATAAACGCCAGAAAAATCAATAAGTCCAAAAAAAATTTTTTTTTTACTTTTTTCAATTTTACCCCCGTGGGATATATATTCTAACCACACACATTTGGAACTCTCCTGGGGTACTCTCACACATATTATTCCCTCATTTAGTGGATATTTTCACAAAAAAGTGAAATTTTCAAAAATCCAAAAAATTGACTGAAAACGACTAAATATCAAGGACTCATTGGGTGAATCAGTCTGGAACTGAAATCGGAATGCTCACTGACATTTCCCCTAACTGAAAGTCTGATAAACGCTGGAAAAATGACTAAGTCCAAAAAAAAAATGTTTTCAACTTTTTTCAATTTTTCCCCCGTGGGATATATATTCTACCCACACACATTTGGAACTCTCCTGGGATACCATCACACATATTATTCCCTCATTTAGTGGATATTTTCACAAAAAAGTGAAATTTTCAAAAATCCAGAAAATTGGCTGAAAATGACTAAATAACAAGGAGTCAATGGGCGAATCGCTCTGGAACTGAAATCGGAACGCTCACTGACATTTCCCCTATCTGAAAGTCTGATAAATGCCAGAAAAATCACTAAGTCCAAAAAAAATTTTTTTTTTACTTTTTTCAATTTTACCCCCGTGGGATATATATTCTACCCACACACATTTGGAACTCTCCTGGGGTACCCTCACACATATTATTCCCTCATTTAGTGGATATTTTCACAAAAAAGTGAAATTTTCAAAAATCCAAAAAATTGGCTGAAAACGACTAAATATCAAGGACTCATTGGGCGAATCAGTCTGGAACTGAAATCGGAGTGCTCACTGACATTTCCCCTATCTGAAAGTCTGATAAACGCCAGAAAAATGACTAAGTCCAAAAAAAAATTTTTTTCAATTTTACCCGTGTGATATATATTCTACCCACACACATTTGGAACTCTCCTGGGGTACCCTCACACATATTATTCCCTCATTTATTGGATATTTTCACAAAAAAAGTGAAATTTTCAAAAATCCAGAAAATTGGCTGAAAACGACAAAATATCAAGGACTCATTGGGCGAATCGCTCTGGAACTGAAATCGGAACGCTCACTGACATTTCCCCTAACTGAAAGTCTGATAAACGCTGGAAAAATGACTAAGTCCAAAAAAAAAATGTTTTCAACTTTTTTCAATTTTTCCCCCGTGGGATATATATTCTACCCACACACATTTGGAACTCTCCTGGGATACCATCACACATATTATTCCCTCATTTAGTGGATATTTTCACAAAAAAGTGAAATTTTCAAAAATCCAGAAAATTGGCTGAAAACGACTAAATAACAAGGAGTCATTGGGCAATCGCTCTGGAACTGAAATCGGAATGCTCACTGACATTTCCCCTATCTGAAAGTCTGATAAACGCCAGAAAAATCAATAAGTCCCAAAAAAATTTTTTTTTTACTTTTTTCAATTTTACCCCCGTGGGATATATATTCTAACCACACACATTTGGAACTCTCCTGGGGTACTCTCACACATATTATTCCCTCATTTAGTGGATATTTTCACAAAAAAGTGAAATTTTCAAAAATCCAGAAAATTGGCTGAAAACGACAAAATATCAAGGACTCATTGGGCGAATCGCTCTGGAACTGAAATCGGAACGCTCACTGACATTTCCCCTAACTGAAAGTCTGATAAACGCTGGAAAAATGACTAAGTCCAAAAAAAAAATGTTTTCAACTTTTTTCAATTTTTTCCCTGTGGGATATATATTCTACCCACACACATTTGGAACTCCCCTGGGATACCATCACACATATTATTCCCTCATTTAGTGGATATTTTCACAAAAAAGTGAAATTTTCAAAAATTCAGAAAATTGGCTGAAAACGACTAAATATCAAGGACGAATTGGGCGAATCGCCCTGGAACTGAAATCGGAACGCTCACTGACATTTCCCCTAACTGAAAGTCTGATAAACGCTGGAAAAATGACTAAGTCCAAAAAATTTTTTTTTTAAACTTTTTTCAATTTTACCCCCGTGGGATATATATTCTACCCACACACATTTGGAACTCTCCTGGGGTACCCTCACACATATTATTCCCTCATTTAGTGGATATTTTCACAAAAAAGTGAAATTTTCAAAAATCCAGAAAATTGGCTGAAAACGACAAAATATCAAGGACTCATTGGGTGAATCACTCTGGAACTGAAATCGTAATGCTCACTGACATTTCACCTATCTGAAAGTCTGATAAACGGCAGAGAAATGACTAAGTCCAAAAAAATTTTTTTTTCAACTTTTTTCAATTTTACCCCCGTGGGATATATATTCTACCCACACACATTTGGAACTCTCCTGGGGTACCCTCACACATATTATTCCCTCATTTAGTGGATATTTTCACAAAAAAGTGAAATTTTCAAAAATCCAAAAAATTGGCTGAAAACGACTAAATATCAAGGACTCATTGGGTGAATCAGTCTGGAACTGAAATCGGAATGCTCACTGACATTTCCCCTATCTGAAAGTCTGATAAACGCCAGAAAAATGACTAAGTCCAAAAAAAAATTTTTTTCAACTTTTTTCAATTTTACCCCCGTGGGATATATATTCTGCCCACACACATTTGGAACTCTCCTGGGGTACCCTCACACATATTATTCCCTCATTTAGTGGATATTTTCACAAAAAAGTGAAATTTTCAAAAATCCAAAAAATTGGCTGAAAACGACTAAATATTAAGGACTCATTGGCTGAATCAGTCTGGAACTGAAATCGGAATGCTCACTGACATTTCCCCTATCTGAAAGTCTGATAAACGCCAGAAAAATGACTAAGTCCCAAAAAAATTTTTTTCAACTTTTTTCAATTTTACCCCCGTGGGATATATATTCTACCCACACACATTTGGAACTCTCCTGGGGTACCCTCACACATATTATTCCCTCATTTAGTGGATATTTTCACAAAAAAGTGAAATTTAAAAAAATCCAAAAAATTGGCTGAAAACGACTAAATATCAAGGACGAATTGTGCGAATCGCCCTGGAACTGAAATCGGAATGCTCACTGACATTTCCCCTATCTGAAAGTCTGATAAACGCCAGAAAAATGACTAAGTCCCCAAAAAAATTTTTTCAACTTTTTTCAATTTTACCCCCGTGGGATATATATTCTACCCACACACATTTGGAACTCTCCTGGGGTACCCTCACACATATTATTCCCTCATTTAGTGGATATTTTCACAAAAAAGTGAAATTTTCAAAAATCCAAAAAATTGGCTGAAAACGACTAAATAACAAGGACTCATTGGGAAAACCACTCTGGAACTGAAATCGGAGCGCTCACTGACATTTCCCCTATCTGAAAGTCTGATAAACGCCGGAAAAATGACTAAGTCCAAAAAAAATTTTTTTTAAACCTTTTTCAATTTTATCCCCATGGGATATATATTCTACCCACACACATTTGGAACTCTCCTGGGGTACCCTCACACATATTATTCCCTCATTTAGTGGATATTTTCACAAAAAAGTGAAATTTTCAAAAATCCAGAAAATTGGCAGAAAACGACTAAATAACAAGGAGTCATTGGGCGAATTGCTCTGGAACTGAAATCGGAATGCTCACTGACATTTCCCCTATCTGAAAGTCTGATAAACGCCAGAAAAATCACTAAGTCCAAAAAAAATTTTTTTTTTACTTTTTTCAATTTTACCCCCGTGGGATATATATTCTGCCCACACACATTTGGAACTCTCCTGGGGTACCCTCACACATATTATTCCCTCATTTAGTGGATATTTTGACAAAAAAGTGAAATTTTCAAAAATCCAAAAAATTGGCTGAAAACGACTAAATATCAAGGACTCATTGGGTGAATCAGTCTGGATCTGAAATCGGAATGCTCACTGACATTTCCCATATCTGAAAGTCTGATAAACGCTGGAAAAATGACTAAGTCCAAAAAAAAAATGTTTTCAAGTTTTTTCAATTTTTCCCCCGTGGGATATATATTCTACCCACACACATTTGGAACTCTCCTGGGGTACCCTCACACATATTATTCCCTCATTTAGTGGATATTTTCACAAAAAAGTGAAATTTTCAAAAATCCAAAAAATTGGCTGAAAACGACTAAATATCAAGGACTCATTGGGTGAATCAGTCTGGAACTGAAATCGGAATGCTCACTGACATTTCCCCTATCTGAAAGTCTGATAAACGCCAAAAAAATGACTAAGTCCCAAAAAAATTTTTTTCAACTTTTTTCAATTTTACCCCCGTGGGATATATATTCTACCCACACACATTTGGAACTCTCCTGGGGTACCCTCACACATATTATTCCCTCATTTAGTGGATATTTTCACAAAAAAGTGAAATTTTCAAAAATCTAAAAAATTGGCTGAAAACGACTAAATATCAAGGACGAATTGGGCGAATCGCCCTGGAACTGAAATCGGAACGCTCACTGACA
The DNA here is from genome assembly GCF_046119375.1 of Phyllobates terribilis. NCBI lineage: Eukaryota > Metazoa > Chordata > Amphibia > Anura > Dendrobatidae > Phyllobates > Phyllobates terribilis. Next base: position 8,386,106 of record NW_027362781.1, on the reverse strand, counting down.
TTTCCCCTAACTGAAAGTCTGATAAACGCTGGAAAAATGACTAAGTCCAAAAAAAAAATGTTTTCAAGTTTTTTCAATTTTTCCCCCGTGGGATATATATTCTACCCACACACATTTGGAACTCTCCTGGGGTACCCTCACACATATTATTCCCTCATTTAGTGCATATTTTCACAAAAAAGTGAAATTTTCAAAAATCCAAAAAATTGGCTGAAAACGACTAAATATCAAGGACGAATTGGGCGAATCGCCCTGGAACTGAAATCGGAACGCTCACTGACATTTCCCCTAACGGAAAGTCTGATAAACGCTGGAAAAATGACTAAGTCCAAAAAATTTTTTTTTTAAACTTTTTTCAATTTTACCCCCGTGGGATATATATTCTACCCACACACATTTGGAACTCTCCTGGGGTACCCTCACACATATTATTCCCTCATTTAGTGGATATTTTCACAAAAAAGTGAAATTTTCAAAAATCCAGAAAATTGGCTGAAAACCACAAAATATCAAGGACTCATTGGGTGAATTACTCTGGAACTGAAATCGTAATGCTCACTGACATTTCACCTATCTGAAAGTCTGATAAACGGCAGAAAAATGACTAAGTCCAAAAAAATTTTTTTTTCAACTTTTTTCAATTTTACCCCCGTGCGATATATATTCTACCCACACACATTTGGAACTCTCCTGGGGTACCCTCACACATATTATTCCCTCATTTAGTGGATATTTTCACAAAAAAGTGAAATTTTCAAAAATCAAAAAAATTGGCTGAAAACGACTAAATATCAAGGACGAATTGGGCGAATCGCCCTGGAACTGAAATCGGAACGCTCACTGACATTTCCCCTAACTGAAAGTCTGATAAACGCCAGAAAAATGACTAAGTCCCAAAAAAAATTTTTTCAACTTTTTTCAATTTTACCCCCGTGGGATATATATTCTACCCACACACATTTGGAACTCTCCTGGGGTACCCTCACACATATTATTCCCTCATTTAGTGGATATTTTCACAAAAAAGTGAAATTTTCAAAAATCCAAAAAATTGGCTGAAAACGACTAAATAACAAGGACTCATTGGGAAAACCACTCTGGAACTGAAATCGGAGCGCTCACTGACATTTCCCCTATCTGAAAGTCTGATAAACGCCGGAAAAATGACTAAGTCCCAAAAAAATTTTTTTTAAACCTTTTTCAATTTTATCCCCATGGGATATATATTCTACCCACACACATTTGGAACTCTCCTGGGGTACCCTCACACATATTATTCCCTCATTTAGTGGATATTTTCACAAAAAAGTGAAATTTTCAAAAATCCAGAAAATTGGCAGAAAACGACTAAATAACAAGGAGTCATTGGGCGAATTGCTCTGGAACTGAAATCGGAATGCTCACTGACATTTCCCCTATCTGAAAGTCTGATAAACGCCAGAAAAATGACTAAGTCCCCAAAAAAATTTTTTCAACTTTTTTCAATTTTACCCCCGTGGGATATATATTCTACCCACACACATTTGGAACTCTCCTGGGGTACCCTCACACATATTATTCCCTCATTTAGTGGATATTTTCACAAAAAAGTGAAATTTTCAAAAATCCAAAAAATTGGCTGAAAACGACTAAATAACAAGGACTCATTGGGAAAACCACTCTGGAACTGAAATCGGAGCGCTCACTGACATTTCCCCTATCTGAAAGTCTGATAAACGCCGGAAAAATGACTAAGTCCAAAAAAAATTTTTTTTAAACCTTTTTCAATTTTATCCCCATGGGATATATATTCTACCCACACACATTTGGAACTCTCCTGGGGTACCCTCACACATATTATTCCCTCATTTAGTGGATATTTTCACAAAAAAGTGAAATTTTCAAAAATCCAGAAAATTGGCAGAAAACGACTAAATAACAAGGAGTCATTGGGCGAATTGCTCTGGAACTGAAATCGGAATGCTCACTGACATTTCCCCTATCTGAAAGTCTGATAAACGCCAGAAAAATCACTAAGTCCAAAAAAAATTTTTTTTTAACTTTTTTCAATTTTACCCCCGTGGGATATATATTCTGCCCACACACATTTGGAACTCTCCTGGGGTACCCTCACACATATTATTCCCTCATTTAGTGGATATTTTGACAAAAAAGTGAAATTTTCAAAAATCCAAAAAATTGGCTGAAAACGACTAAATATCAAGGACTCATTGGGTGAATCAGTCTGGATCTGAAATCGGAATGCTCACTGACATTTCCCATATCTGAAAGTCTGATAAACGCTGGAAAAATGACTAAGTCCAAAAAAAAAATGTTTTCAAGTTTTTTCAATTTTTCCCCCGTGGGATATATATTCTACCCACACACATTTGGAACTCTCCTGGGGTACCCTCACACATATTATTCCCTCATTTAGTGGATATTTTCACAAAAAAGTGAAATTTTCAAAAATCCAAAAAATTGGCTGAAAACGACTAAATATCAAGGACGAATTGGGCGAATCGCCCTGGAACTGAAATCGGAACGCTCACTGACATTTCCCCTAACTGAAAGTCTGATAAACGCTGGAAAAATGACTAAGTCCAAAAAATTTTTTTTTAAAACTTTTTTCAATTTTACCCCCGTGGGATATATATTCTACCCACACACATTTGGAACTCTCCTGGGGTACCCTCACACATATTATTCCCTCATTTAGTGGATATTTTCACAAAAAAGTGAAATTTTCAAAAATCCAGAAAATTGGCTGAAAACGACAAAATATCAAGGACTCATTGGGTGAATCACTCTGGAACTGAAATCGTAATGCTCACTGACATTTCACCTATCTGAAAGTCTGATAAACGGCAGAAAAATGACTAAGTCCAAAAAAATTTTTTTTTCAACTTTTTTCAATTTTACCCCCGTGGGATATATATTCTACCCACACACATTTGGAACTCTCCTGGGGTACCCTCACACATATTATTCCCTCATTTAGTGGATATTTTCACAAAAAAGTGAAATTTTCAAAAATCCAAAAAATTGGCTGAAAACGACTAAATATCAAGGACTCATTGGGTGAATCAGTCTGGAACTGAAATCGGAATGCTCACTGACATTTCCCCTATCTGAAAGTCTGATAAACGCCAAAAAAATGACTAAGTCCCAAAAAAATTTTTTTCAACTTTTTTCAATTTTACCCCCGTGGGATATATATTCTACCCACACACATTTGGAACTCTCCTGGGGTACCCTCACACATATTATTCCCTCATTTAGTGGATATTTTCACAAAAAAGTGAAATTTTCAAAAATCTAAAAAATTGGCTGAAAACGACTAAATATCAAGGACGAATTGGGCGAATCGCCCTGGAACTCAAATCGGAACGCTCACTGACATTTCCCCTAACTGAAAGTCTGATAAACGCTGGAAAAATGACTAAGTCCAAAAAATTTTTTTTTAAAACTTTTTTCAATTTTACCCCCGTGGGATATATATTCTACCCACACACATTTGGAACTCTCCTGGGGTACCCTCACACATATTATTCCCTCATTTAGTGGATATTTTCACAAAAAAGTGAAATTTTCAAAAATCCAGAAAATTGGCTGAAAACGACAAAATATCAAGGACTCATTGGGTGAATCACTCTGGAACTGAAATCGTAATGCTCACTGACATTTCACCTATCTGAAAGTCTGATAAACGGCAGAAAAATGACTAAGTCCAAAAAAATTTTTTTTTCAACTTTTTTCAATTTTACCCCCGTGGGATATATATTCTACCCACACACATTTGGAACTCTCCTGGGGTACCCTCACACATATTATTCCCTCATTTAGTGGATATTTTCACAAAAAAGTGAAATTTTCAAAAATCCAAAAAATTGGCTGAAAACGACTAAATAACAAGGACTCATTGGGAAAACCACTCTGGAACTGAAATCGGAGCGCTCACTGACATTTCCCCTATCTGAAAGTCTGATAAACGCCGGAAAAATGACTAAGTCCAAAAAAAATTTTTTTTAAACCTTTTTCAATTTTATCCCCATGGGATATATATTCTACCCACACACATTTGGAACTCTCCTGGGGTACCCTCACACATATTATTCCCTCATTTAGTGGATATTTTCACAAAAAAGTGAAATTTTCAAAAATCCAGAAAATTGGCAGAAAACGACTAAATAACAAGGAGTCATTGGGCGAATTGCTCTGGAACTGAAATCGGAATGCTCACTGACATTTCCCCTATCTGAAAGTCTGATAAACGCCAGAAAAATCACTAAGTCCAAAAAAAATTTTTTTTTTACTTTTTTCAATTTTACCCCCGTGGGATATATATTCTGCCCACACACATTTGGAACTCTCCTGGGGTACCCTCACACATATTATTCCCTCATTTAGTGGATATTTTGACAAAAAAGTGAAATTTTCAAAAATCCAAAAAATTGGCTGAAAACGACTAAATATCAAGGACTCATTGGGTGAATCATTCTGGATCTGAAATCGGAATGCTCACTGACATTTCCCATATCTGAAAGTCTGATAAACGCTGGAAAAATGACTAAGTCCAAAAAAAAAATGTTTTCAAGTTTTTTCAATTTTTCCCCCGTGGGATATATATTCTACCCACACACATTTGGAACTCTCCTGGGGTACCCTCACACATATTATTCCCTCATTTAGTGGATATTTTCACAAAAAAGTGAAATTTTCAAAAATCCAAAAAATTGGCTGAAAACGACTAAATATCAAGGACGAATTGGGCGAATCGCCCTGGAACTGAAATCGGAACGCTCACTGACATTTCCCCTAACTGAAAGTCTGATAAACGCTGGTAAAATGACTAAGTCCAAAAAATTTTTTTTTTAAACTTTTTAAATTTTACCCCCGTGGGATATATATTCTACCCACACACATTTGGAACTCTCCTGGGGTACCCTCACACATATTATTCCCTCATTTAGTGGATATTTTCACAAAAAAGTGAAATTTTCAAAAATCCAGAAAATTGGCTGAAAACGACAAAATATCAAGGACTCATTGGGTGAATCACTCTGGAACTGAAATCGTAATGCTCACTGACATTTCACCTATCTGAAAGTCTGATAAACGGCAGAAAAATGACTAAGTCCAAAAAAATTTTTTTTTCAACTTTTTTCAATTTTACCCCCGTGGGATATATATTCTACCCACACACATTTGGAACTCTCCTGGGGTACCCTCACACATATTATTCCCTCATTTAGTGGATATTTTCACAAAAAAGTGAAATTTTCAAAAATCCAGAAAATTGGCTGAAAACCACAAAATATCAAGGACTCATTGGGTGAATCACTCTGGAACTGAAATCGTAATGCTCACTGACATTTCACCTATCTGAAAGTCTGATAAACGGCAGAAAAATGACTAAGTCCAAAAAAATTTTTTTTTCAACTTTTTTCAATTTTACCCCCGTGCGATATATATTCTACCCACACACATTTGGAACTCTCCTGGGGTACCCTCACACATATTATTCCCTCATTTAGTGGATATTTTCACAAAAAAGTGAAATTTTCAAAAATCAAAAAAATTGGCTGAAAACGACTAAATATCAAGGACGAATTGGGCGAATCGCCCTGGAACTGAAATCGGAACGCTCACTGACATTTCCCCTATCTGAAAGTCTGATAAACGCCGGAAAAATGACTAAGTCCAAAAAAAATTTTTTTTAAACCTTTTTCAATTTTATCCCCATGGGATATATATTCTACCCACACACATTTGGAACTCTCCTGGGGTACCCTCACACATATTATTCCCTCATTTAGTGGATATTTTCACAAAAAAGTGAAATTTTCAAAAATCCAGAAAATTGGCAGAAAACGACTAAATAACAAGGAGTCATTGGGCGAATTGCTCTGGAACTGAAATCGGAATGCTCACTGACATTTCCCCTATCTGAAAGTCTGATAAACGCCAGAAAAATCACTAAGTCCAAAAAAAATTTTTTTTTTACTTTTTTCAATTTTACCCCCGTGGGATATATATTCTGCCCACACACATTTGGAACTCTCCTGGGGTACCCTCACACATATTATTCCCTCATTTAGTGGATATTTTCACAAAAAAGTGAAATTTTCAAAAATCCAAAAAATTGGCTGAAAACGACTAAATATCAAGGACTCATTGGGTGAATCAGTCTGGAACTGAAATCGGAATGCTCACTGACATTTCCCCTATCTGAAAGTCTGATAAACGGCAGAAAAATGACTAAGTCCAAAAAAAATTTTTTTTCAACTTTTTTCAATTTTACCCCCGTGGGATATATATTCTGCCCACACACATTTGGAACTCTCCTGGGGTACCCTCACACATATTATTCCCTCATTTAGTGGATATTTTGACAAAAAAGTGAAATTTTCAAAAATCCAAAAAATTGGCTGAAAACGACTAAATATCAAGGACTCATTGGATGAATCAGTCTGGAACTGAAATCGGAATGCTCACTGACATTTCCCCTATCTGAAAGTCTGATAAACGCCAAAAAAATGACTAAGTCCAAAAAAAATTTTTTTTCAACTTTTTTCAATTTTACCCCCGTGGGATATATATTCTACCCACACACATTTGGAACTCTCCTGGGGTACCCTCACACATATTATTCCCTCACTTAGTGGATATTTTCACAAAAAAGTGAAATTTTCAAAAATCCAGAAAACTGGCTGAAAACGACTAAATAACAAGGACTCATTGGGAAAACCACTCTGGAACTGAAATCGGAGCGCTCACTGACATTTCCCCTATCTGAAAGTCTGATAAACGCCGGAAAAATGACTAAGTCCAAAAAAAAATTTTTTTCAACTTTTTTCAATTTTACCCCCGTGAGATATATATTCTGCCCACACACATTTGGAACTCTCCTGGGGTACCCTCACACATATTATTCCCTCATTTAGTGGATATTTTGACAAAAAAGTGAAATTTTCAAAAATCCAAAAAATTGGCTGAAAACGACTAAATATCAAGGACTCATTGGGTGAATCAGTCTGGAACTGAAATCGGAATGCTCACTGACATTTCCCATATCTGAAAGTCTGATAAACGCCAGAAAAATGACTAAGTCCCAAAAAAAATTTTTTCAACTTTTTTCAATTTTACCCCCGTGGGATATATATTCTATCCACACACATTTGGAACTCTCCTGGGGTACCCTCACACATATTATTCCCTCATTTAGTGGATATTTTCACAAAAAAGTGAAATTTTCAAAAATCCAAAAAATTGGCTGAAAACTACTAAATAACAAGGACGAATTGGGCGAATCGCCCTGGAACTGAAATCGGAACGCTCACTGACATTTCCCCTAACTGAAAGTCTGATAAACGCTGGAAAAATGACTAAGTCCAAAAAAAAAATGTTTTCAAGTTTTTTCAATTTTTCCCTCGTGGGATATATATTCTACCCACACACATTTGGAACTCTCCTGGGGTACCCTCACACATATTATTCCCTCATTTAGTGGATATTTTCACAAAAAAGTGAAATTTTCAAAAATCCAGAAAATTGGCTGAAAACGACTAAATAACAAGGACTCATTGGGAGAATCACTCTGGAATTGAAATCGGAACGCTCACTGACATTTCCCCTATCTGAAAGTCTGATAAACGCCGGAAAAATGACTAAGTCCAAAAAAATTTTTTTTTAAACTTTTTTCAATTTTACTCCCGTGGGATATATATTCTACCCACACACATTTGGAACTCTCCTGGGGTACCCTCACACATATTATTCCCTCATTTAGTGGATATTTTCACAAAAAAGTGAAATTTTCAAAAATCCAAAAAATTGGCTGAAAACGACTAAATAACAAGGACTCATTGGGAAAACCACTCTGGAACTGAAATCGGAGCGCTCACTGACATTTCCCCTATCTGAAAGTCTGATAAACGCCGGAAAAATGACTAAGTCCCAAAAAAATTTTTTTTAAACCTTTTTCAATTTTATCCCCATGGGATATATATTCTACCCATACACATTTGGTACTCTCCTGGGGTACCCTCACACATATTATTCCCTCATTTAGTGGATATTTTCACAAAAAAGTAAAATTTTCAAAAATCCAGAAAATTGGCAGAAAACGACTAAATAACAAGGAGTCATTGGGCGAATTGCTCTGGAACTGAAATCGGAATGCTCACTGACATTTCCCCTATCTGAAAGTCTGATAAACGCCAGAAAAATCACTAAGTCCAAAAAAAATTTTTTTTTTACTTTTTTCAATTTTACCCCCGTGGGATATATATTCTGCCCACACACATTTGGAACTCTCCTGGGGTACCCTCACACATATTATTCCCTCATTTAGTGGATATTTTGACAAAAAAGTGAAATTTTCAAAAATCCAAAAAATTGGCTGAAAACGACTAAATATCAAGGACTCATTGGGTGAATCAGTCTGGAACTGAAATCGGAATGCTCACTGACATTTCCCATATCTGAAAGTCTGATAAACGCCAGAAAAATCACTAAGTCCAAAAAAAATTTTTTTTTTACTTTTTTCAATTTTACCCCCGTGGGATATATATTCTGCCCACACACATTTGGAACTCTCCTGGGGTACCCTCACACATATTATTCCCTCATTTAGTGGATATTTTCACAAAAAAGTGAAATTTTCAAAAATCCAAAAAATTGGCTGAAAACGACTAAATATCAAGGACGAATTGGGCGAATCGCCCTGGAACTGAAATCGGAACGCTCACTGACATTTCCCCTAACTGAAAGTCTGATAAATGCTGGAAAAATGACTAAGTCCAAAAAAAAAATGTTTTCAAGTTTTTTAAATTTTTCCCCCGTGGGATATATATTCTACCCACACACATTTGGAACTCTCCTGGGGTACCCTCACACATATTATTCCCTCATTTAGTGGATATTTTCACAAAAAAGTGAAATTTTCAAAAATCCAGAAAATTGGCTGAAAACGACAAAATATCAAGGACTCATTGGGTGAATCACTCTGGAACTGAAATCGTAATGCTCACTGACATTTCACCTATCTGAAAGTCTGATAAACGGCAGAAAAATGACTAAGTCCAAAAAAATTTTTTTTTCAACTTTTTTCAATTTTACCCCCGTGGGATATATATTCTACCCACACACATTTGGAACTCTCCTGGGGTACCCTCACACATATTATTCCCTCATTTAGTGGATATTTTCACAAAAAAGTGAAATTTTCAAAAATCCAAAAAATTGGCTGAAAACGACTAAATATCAAGGACTCATTGGGTGAATCAGTCTGGAACTGAAATCGGAATGCTCACTGACATTTCCCCTATCTGAAAGTCTGATAAACGGCAGAAAAATGACTAAGTCCAAAAAAAATTTTTTTTCAACTTTTTTCAATTTTACCCCCGTGGGATATATATTCTGCCCACACACATTTGGAACTCTCCTGGGGTACCCTCACACATATTATTCCCTCATTTAGTGGATATTTTGACAAAAAAGTGAAATTTTCAAAAATCCAAAAAATTGGCTGAAAACGACTAAATATCAAGGACTCATTGGATGAATCAGTCTGGAACTGAAATCGGAATGCTCACTGACATTTCCCCTATCTGAAAGTCTGATAAACGCCAAAAAAATGACTAAGTCCAAAAAAAATTTTTTTTCAACTTTTTTCAATTTTACCCCCGTGGGATATATATTCTACCCACACACATTTGGAACTCTCCTGGGGTACCCTCACACATATTATTCCCTCACTTAGTGGATATTTTCACAAAAAAGTGAAATTTTCAAAAATCCAGAAAGCTGGCTGAAAACGACTAAATAACAAGGACTCATTGGGAAAACCACTCTGGAACTGAAATCGGAGCGCTCACTGACATTTCCCCTATCTGAAAGTCTGATAAACGCCGGAAAAATGACTAAGTCCAAAAAAAAATTTTTTTCAACTTTTTTCAATTTTACCCCCGTGAGATATATATTCTGCCCACACACATTTGGAACTCTCCTGGGGTACCCTCACACATATTATTCCCTCATTTAGTGGATATTTTGACAAAAAAGTGAAATTTTCAAAAATCCAAAAAATTGGCTGAAAACGACTAAATATCAAGGACTCATTGGGTGAATCAGTCTGGAACTGAAATCGGAATGCTCACTGACATTTCCCATATCTGAAAGTCTGATAAACGCCAGAAAAATGACTAAGTCCCAAAAAAAATTTTTTCAACTTTTTTCAATTTTACCCCCGTGGGATATATATTCTATCCACACACATTTGGAACTCTCCTGGGGTACCCTCACACATATTATTCCCTCATTTAGTGGATATTTTCACAAAAAAGTGAAATTTTCAAAAATCCAAAAAATTGGCTGAAAACTACTAAATAACAAGGACGAATTGGGCGAATCGCCCTGGAACTGAAATCGGAACGCTCACTGACATTTCCCCTAACTGAAAGTCTGATAAACGCTGGAAAAATGACTAAGTCCAAAAAAAAAATGTTTTCAAGTTTTTTCAATTTTTCCCTCGTGGGATATATATTCTACCCACACACATTTGGAACTCTCCTGGGGTACCCTCACACATATTATTCCCTCATTTAGTGGATATTTTCACAAAAAAGTGAAATTTTCAAAAATCCAGAAAATTGGCTGAAAACGACTAAATAACAAGGACTCATTGGGAGAATCACTCTGGAATTGAAATCGGAACGCTCACTGACATTTCCCCTATCTGAAAGTCTGATAAACGCCGGAAAAATGACTAAGTCCAAAAAAATTTTTTTTTAAACTTTTTTCAATTTTACTCCCGTGGGATATATATTCTACCCACACACATTTGGAACTCTCCTGGGGTACCCTCACACATATTATTCCCTCATTTAGTGGATATTTTCACAAAAAAGTGAAATTTTCAAAAATCCAAAAAATTGGCTGAAAACGACTAAATAACAAGGACTCATTGGGAAAACCACTCTGGAACTGAAATCGGAGCGCTCACTGACATTTCCCCTATCTGAAAGTCTGATAAACGCCGGAAAAATGACTAAGTCCCAAAAAAATTTTTTTTAAACCTTTTTCAATTTTATCCCCATGGGATATATATTCTACCCATACACATTTGGTACTCTCCTGGGGTACCCTCACACATATTATTCCCTCATTTAGTGGATATTTTCACAAAAAAGTAAAATTTTCAAAAATCCAGAAAATTGGCAGAAAACGACTAAATAACAAGGAGTCATTGGGCGAATTGCTCTGGAACTGAAATCGGAATGCTCACTGACATTTCCCCTATCTGAAAGTCTGATAAACGCCAGAAAAATCACTAAGTCCAAAAAAAATTTTTTTTTTACTTTTTTCAATTTTACCCCCGTGGGATATATATTCTGCCCACACACATTTGGAACTCTCCTGGGGTACCCTCACACATATTATTCCCTCATTTAGTGGATATTTTGACAAAAAAGTGAAATTTTCAAAAATCCAAAAAATTGGCTGAAAACGACTAAATATCAAGGACTCATTGGGTGAATCAGTCTGGAACTGAAATCGGAATGCTCACTGACATTTCCCATATCTGAAAGTCTGATAAACGCCAGAAAAATCACTAAGTCCAAAAAAAATTTTTTTTTTACTTTTTTCAATTTTACCCCCGTGGGATATATATTCTGCCCACACACATTTGGAACTCTCCTGGGGTACCCTCACACATATTATTCCCTCATTTAGTGGATATTTTCACAAAAAAGTGAAATTTTCAAAAATCCAAAAAATTGGCTGAAAACGACTAAATATCAAGGACGAATTGGGCGAATCGCCCTGGAACTGAAATCGGAACGCTCACTGACATTTCCCCTAACTGAAAGTCTGATAAATGCTGGAAAAATGACTAAGTCCAAAAAAAAAATGTTTTCAAGTTTTTTAAATTTTTCCCCCGTGGGATATATATTCTACCCACACACATTTGGAACTCTCCTGGGGTACCCTCACACATATTATTCCCTCATTTAGTGGATATTTTCACAAAAAAGTGAAATTTTCAAAAATCCAAAAAATTGGCTGAAAACGACTAAATATCAAGGACGAATTGGGCGAATCGCCCTGGAACTGAAATCGGAACGCTCACTGACATTTCCCCTAACTGAAAGTCTGATAAACGCTGGAAAAATGACTAAGTCCAAAAAATTTTTTTTTTAAACTTTTTTCAATTTTACCCCCGTGGGATATTTATTCTACCCACACACATTTGGAACTCTCCTGGGGTACCCTCACACATATTATTCCCTCATTTAGTGGATATTTTCACAAAAAAGTGAAATTTTCAAAAATCCAGAAAATTGGCTGAAAACGACAAAATATCAAGGACTCATTGGGTGAATCACTCTGGAACTGAAAACGGAATGCTCACTGACATTTCCCCTATCTGAAAGTCTGATAAACGCCAGAAAAATCACTAAGTCCAAAAAAAATTTTTGTTTTTACTTTTTTCAATTTTACCCCCGTGGGATATATATTCTACCCACACACATTTGGAACTCTCCTGGGGTACCCTCACACATATTATTCCCTCATTTAGTGGATATTTTCACAAAAAAGTGAAATTTTCAAAAATCCAGAAAACTGGCTGAAAACGACTAAATAACAAGGACTCATTGGGAAAACCACTCTGGAACTGAAATCGGAGCGCTCACTGACATTTCCCCTATCTGAAAGTCTGATAAACGCCGGAAAAATGACTAAGTCCAAAAAAAAATTTTTTTCAACTTTTTTCAATTTTACCCCCGTGGGATATATATTCTGCCCACACACATTTGGAACTCTCCTGGGGTACCCTCACACATATTATTCCCTCATTTAGTGGATATTTTGACAAAAAAGTGAAATTTTCAAAAATCCAAAAAATTGGCTGAAAACGACTAAATATCAAGGACTCATTGGGTGAATCAGTCTGGAACTGAAATCGGAATGCTCACTGACATTTCCCATATCTGAAAGTCTGATAAACGCCAGAAAAATGACTAAGTCCCAAAAAAAATTTTTTCAACTTTTTTCAATTTTACCCCCGTGGGATATATATTCTATCCACACACATTTGGAACTCTCCTGGGGTACCCTCACACATATTATTCCCTCATTTAGTGGATATTTTCACAAAAAAGTGAAATTTTCAAAAATCCAAAAAATTGGCTGAAAACTACTAAATAACAAGGACTCATTGGGAAAACCACTCTGGAACTGAAATCGGAGCGCTCACTGACATTTCCCCTATCTGAAAGTCTGATAAACGCCAGAAAAATCACTAAGTCCAAAAAAAATTTTTTTTTTACTTTTTTCAATTTTACCCCCGTGGGATATATATTCTGCCCACACACATTTGGAACTCTCCGGGGGTACCCTCACACATATTATTCCCTCATTTAGTGGATATTTTGACAAAAAAGTGAAATTTTCAAAAATCCAAAAAATTGGCTGAAAACGACTAAATATCAAGGACGAATTGGGCGAATCGCCCTGGAACTGAAATCGGAACGCTCACTGACATTTCCCCTAACTGAAAGTCTGATAAACGCTGGAAAAATGACTAAGTCCAAAAAATTTTTTTTTTAAACTTTTTTCAATTTTACCCCCGTGGGATATATATTCTACCCACACACATTTGGAACTCTCCTGGGGTACCCTCACACATATTATTCCCTCATTTAGTGGATATTTTCACAAAAAAGTGAAATTTTCAAAAATCCAGAAAATTGGCTGAAAACGACAAAATATCAAGGACTCATTGGGTGAATCACTCTGGAACTGAAATCGTAATGCTCACTGACATTTCACCTATCTGAAAGTCTGATAAACGGCAGAAAAATGACTAAGTCCAAAAAAATTTTTTTTTCAACTTTTTTCAATTTTACCCCCGTGGGATATATATTCTACCCACACACATTTGGAACTCTCCTGGGGTACCCTCACACATATTATTCCCTCATTTAGTGGATATTTTCACAAAAAAGTGAAATTTTCAAAAATCCAAAAAATTGGCTGAAAACGACTAAATATCAAGGACTCATTGGGTGAATCAGTCTGGAACTGAAATCGGAATGCTCACTGACATTTCCCCTATCTGAAAGTCTGATAAACGCCAGAAAAATGACTAAGTCCAAAAAAAATTTTTTTTCAACTTTTTTCAATTTTACCCCCGTGGGATATATATTCTGCCCACACACATTTGGAACTCTCCTGGGGTACCCTCACACATATTATTCCCTCATTTAGTGGATATTTTGACAAAAAAGTGAAATTTTCAAAAATCCAAAAAATTGGCTGAAAACGACTAAATATTAAGGACTCATTGGGTGAATCAGTCTGGAACTGAAATCGGAATGCTCACTGACATTTCCCCTATCTGAAGGTCTGATAAACGCCAGAAAAATGACTAAGTCCCAAAAAAATTTTTTTCAACTGTTTTCAATTTTACCCCCGTGGGATATATATTCTACCCACACACATTTGGAACTCTCCTGGGGTACCCTCACACATATTATTCCCTCATTTAGTGGATATTTTCACAAAAAAGTGAAATTTTCAAAAATCCAAAAAATTGGCTCAAAACTACTAAATATCAAGGACGAATTGGGCGAATCGCCCTGGAACTGAAATCGGAACGCTCACTGACATTTCCCCTAACTGAAAGTCTGATAAACGCTGGAAAAATGACTAAGTCCAAAAAAAAAATGTTTTCAAGTTTTTTCAATTTTTCCCTCGTGGGATATATATTCTACCCACACACATTTGGAACTCTCCTGGGGTACCCTCACACATATTATTCCCTCATTTAGTGGATATTTTCACAAAAAAGTGAAATTTTCAAAAATCCAGAAAATTGGCTGAAAACGACTAAATAACAAGGACTCATTGGGAGAATCACTCTGGAATTGAAATCGGAACGCTCACTGACATTTCCCCTATCTGAAAGTCTGATAAACGCCGGAAAAATGACTAAGTCCAAAAAAATTTTTTTTTAAACTTTTTTCAATTTTACTCCCGTGGGATATATATTCTACCCACACACATTTGGAACTCTCCTGGGGTACCCTCACACATATTATTCCCTCATTTAGTGGATATTTTCACAAAATTGAAATTTTAAAAAATCCAGAAAATTGGCTGAAAACGACTAAATATGAAGGACTCATTGGGTGAATCAGTCTGGAACTGAAATCGGAATGCTCACTGACATTTCCCCTATCTGAAAGTCTGATAAACGCCAGAAAAATGACTAAGTCCCCAAAAAAATTTTTTCAACTTTTTTCAATTTTACCCCCGTGGGATATATATTCTACCCACACACATTTGGAACTCTCCTGGGGTACCCTCACACATATTATTCCCTCATTTAGTGGATATTTTCACAAAAAAGTGAAATTTTCAAAAATCCAAAAAATTGGCTGAAAACGACTAAATAACAAGGACTCATTGGGAAAACCACTCTGGAACTGAAATCGGAGCGCTCACTGACATTTCCCCTATCTGAAAGTCTGATAAACGCCGGAAAAATGACTAAGTCCAAAAAAAATTTTTTTTAAACCTATTTCAATTTTATCCCCATGGGATATATATTCTACCCACACACATTTGGTACTCTCCTGGGGTACCCTCACACATAGTATTCCCTCATTTAGTGGATATTTTCACAAAAAAGTGAAATTTTCAAAAATCCAGAAAATTGGCAGAAAACGACTAAATAACAAGGAGTCATTGGGCGAATTGCTCTGGAACTGAAATCGGAATGCTCACTGACATTTCCCCTATCTGAAAGTCTGATAAACGCCAGAAAAATGACTAAGTCCAAAAAAAATTTTTTTTTTACTTTTTTCAATTTTACCCCCATGGGATATATATTCTGCCCACACACATTTGGAACTCTCCTGGGGTACCCTCACACATATTATTCCCTCATTTAGTGGATATTTTGACAAAAAAGTGAAATTTTCAAAAATCCAAAAAATTGGCTGAAAACGACTAAATATCAAGGACTCATTGGATGAATCAGTCTGGAACTGAAATCGGAATGCTCACTGACATTTCCCCTATCTGAAAGTCTGATAAACGCCAAAAAAATGACTAAGTCCAAAAAAAATTTTTTTTCAACTTTTTTCAATTTTACCCCCGTGGGATATATATTCTACCCACACACATTTGGAACTCTCCTGGGGTACCCTCACACATATTATTCCCTCATTTAGTGGATATTTTCACAAAAAAGTGAAATTTTCAAAAATCCAGAAAACTGGCTGAAAACGACTAAATAACAAGGACTCATTGGGAAAACCACTCTGGAACTGAAATCGGAGCGCTCACTGACATTTCCCCTATCTGAAAGTCTGATAAACGCCGGAAAAATGACTAAGTCCAAAAAAAAATTTTTTTCAACTTTTTTCAATTTTACCCCCGTGGGATATATATTCTGCCCACACACATTTGGAACTCTCCTGGGGTACCCTCACACATATTATTCCCTCATTTAGTGGATATTTTGACAAAAAAGTGAAATTTTCAAAAATCCAAAAAATTGGCTGAAAACGACTAAATATCAAGGACTCATTGGGTGAATCAGTCTGGAACTGAAATCGGAATGCTCACTGACATTTCCCATATCTGAAAGTCTGATAAACGCCAGAAAAATGACTAAGTCCCAAAAAAAATTTTTTCAACTTTTTTCAATTTTACCCCCGTGGGATATATATTCTATCCACACACATTTAGAACTCTCCTGGGGTACCCTCACACATATTATTCCCTCATTTAGTGGATATTTTCACAAAAAAGTGAAATTTTCAAAAATCCAAAAAATTGGCTGAAAACTACTAAATAACAAGGACTCATTGGGAAAACCACTCTGGAACTGAAATCGGAGCGCTCACTGACATTTCCCCTATCTGAAAGTCTGATAAACGCCAGAAAAATCACTAAGTCCAAAAAAAATTTTTTTTTTACTTTTTTCAATTTTACCCCCGTGGGATATATATTCTGCCCACACACATTTGGAACTCTCCTGGGGTACCCTCACACATATTATTCCCTCATTTAGTGGATATTTTGACAAAAAAGTGAAATTTTCAAAAATCCAAAAAATTGGCTGAAAACGACTAAATATCAAGGACGAATTGGGCGAATCGCCCTGGAACTGAAATCGGAACGCTCACTGACATTTCCCCTAACTGAAAGTCTGATAAACGCTGGAAAAATGACTAAGTCCAAAAAATTTTTTTTTTAAACTTTTTTCAATTTTACCCCCGTGGGATATATATTCTACCCACACACATTTGGAACTCTCCTGGGGTACCCTCACACATATTATTCCCTCATTTAGTGGATATTTTCACAAAAAAGTGAAATTTTCAAAAATCCAGAAAATTGGCTGAAAATGACAAAATATCAAGGACTCATTGGGTGAATCACTCTGGAACTGAAATCGTAATGCTCACTGACATTTCACCTATCTGAAAGTCTGATAAACGGCAGAAAAATGACTAAGTCCAAAAAAATTTTTTTTTCAACTTTTTTCAATTTTACCCCCGTGGGATATATATTCTACCCACACACATTTGGAACTCTCCTGGGGTACCCTCACACATATTATTCCCTCATTTAGTGGATATTTTCACAAAAAAGTGAAATTTTCAAAAATCCAAAAAATTGGCTGAAAACGACTAAATATCAAGGACTCATTGGGTGAATCAGTCTGGAACTGAAATTGGAATGCTCACTGACATTTCCCCTATCTGAAAGTCTGATAAACGCCAGAAAAATGACTAAGTCCAAAAAAAATTTTTTTTCAACTTTTTTCAATTTTACCCCCGTGGGATATATATTCTGCCCACACACATTTGGAACTCTCCTGGGGTACCCTCACACATATTATTCCCTCATTTAGTGGATATTTTGACAAAAAAGTGAAATTTTCAAAAATCCAAAAAATTGGCTGAAAACGACTAAATAACAAGGACTCATTGGGAAAACCACTCTGGAACTGAAATCGGAGCGCTCACTGACATTTCCCCTATCTGAAAGTCTGATAAACGCCGGAAAAATGACTAAGTCCCAAAAAAATTTTTTTTAAACCTTTTTCAATTTTATCCCCATGGGATATATATTCTACCCATACACATTTGGTACTCTCCTGGGGTACCCTCACACATATTATTCCCTCATTTAGTGGATATTTTCACAAAAAAGTAAAATTTTCAAAAATCCAGAAAATTGGCAGAAAACGACTAAATAACAAGGAGTCATTGGGCGAATTGCTCTGGAACTGAAATCGGAATGCTCACTGACATTTCCCCTATCTGAAAGTCTGATAAACGCCAGAAAAATCACTAAGTCCCAAAAAAATTTTTTTTTTACTTTTTTCAATTTTACCCCCGTGGGATATATATTCTGCCCACACACATTTGGAACTCTCCTGGGGTACCCTCACACATATTATTCCCTCATTTAGTGGATATTTTGACAAAAAAGTGAAATTTTCAAAAATCCAAAAAATTGGCTGAAAACGACTAAATATCAAGGACTCATTGGGTGAATCAGTCTGGAACTGAAATCGGAATGCTCACTGACATTTCCCATATCTGAAAGTCTGATAAACGCCAGAAAAATCACTAAGTCCAAAAAAAATTTTTTTTTTACTTTTTTCAATTTTACCCCCGTGGGATATATATTCTGCCCACACACATTTGGAACTCTCCTGGGGTACCCTCACACATATTATTCCCTCATTTAGTGGATATTTTCACAAAAAAGTGAAATTTTCAAAAATCCAAAAAATTGGCTGAAAACGACTAAATATCAAGGACGAATTGGGCGAATCGCCCTGGAACTGAAATCGGAACGCTCACTGACATTTCCCCTAACTGAAAGTCTGATAAACGCTGGAAAAATGACTAAGTCCAAAAAAAAAATGTTTTCAAGTTTTTTAAATTTTTCCCCCGTGGGATATATATTCTACCCACACACATTTGGAACTCTCCTGGGGTACCCTCACACATATTATTCCCTCATTTAGTGGATATTTTCACAAAAAAGTGAAATTTTCAAAAATCCAAAAAATTGGCTGAAAACGACTAAATATCAAGGACGAATTGGGCGAATCGCCCTGGAACTGAAATCGGAACGCTCACTGACATTTCCCCTAACTGAAAGTCTGATAAACGCTGGAAAAATGACTAAGTCCAAAAAATTTTTTTTTTAAACTTTTTTCAATTTTACCCCCGTGGGATATTTATTCTACCCACACACATTTGGAACTCTCCTGGGGTACCCTCACACATATTATTCCCTCATTTAGTGGATATTTTCACAAAAAAGTGAAATTTTCAAAAATCCAGAAAATTGGCTGAAAACGACAAAATATCAAGGACTCATTGGGTGAATCACTCTGGAACTGAAAACGGAATGCTCACTGACATTTCCCCTATCTGAAAGTCTGATAAACGCCAGAAAAATCACTAAGTCCAAAAAAAATTTTTGTTTTTACTTTTTTCAATTTTACCCCCGTGGGATATATATTCTACCCACACACATTTGGAACTCTCCTGGGGTACCCTCACACATATTATTCCCTCATTTAGTGGATATTTTCACAAAAAAGTGAAATTTTCAAAAATCCAGAAAACTGGCTGAAAACGACTAAATAACAAGGACTCATTGGGAAAACCACTCTGGAACTGAAATCGGAGCGCTCACTGACATTTCCCCTATCTGAAAGTCTGATAAACGCCGGAAAAATGACTAAGTCCAAAAAAAAATTTTTTTCAACTTTTTTCAATTTTACCCCCGTGGGATATATATTCTGCCCACACACATTTGGAACTCTCCTGGGGTACCCTCACACATATTATTCCCTCATTTAGTGGATATTTTGACAAAAAAGTGAAATTTTCAAAAATCCAAAAAATTGGCTGAAAACGACTAAATATCAAGGACTCATTGGGTAAATCAGTCTGGAACTGAAATCGGAATGCTCACTGACATTTCCCATATCTGAAAGTCTGATAAACGTCAGAAAAATGACTAAGTCCCAAAAAAAATTTTTTCAACTTTTTTCAATTTTACCCCCGTGGGATATATATTCTATCCACACACATTTGGAACTCTCCTGGGGTACCCTCACACATATTATTCCCTCATTTAGTGGATATTTTCACAAAAAAGTGAAATTTTCAAAAATCCAAAAAATTGGCTGAAAACTACTAAATAACAAGGACTCATTGGGAAAACCACTCTGGAACTGAAATCGGAGCGCTCACTGACATTTCCCCTATCTGAAAGTCTGATAAACGCCAGAAAAATCACTAAGTCCAAAAAAAATTTTTTTTTTACTTTTTTCAATTTTACCCCCGTGGGATATATATTCTGCCCACACACATTTGGAACTCTCCTGGGGTACCCTCACACATATTATTCCCTCATTTAGTGGATATTTTGACAAAAAAGTGAAATTTTCAAAAATCCAAAAAATTGGCTGAAAACGACTAAATATCAAGGACGAATTGGGCGAATCGCCCTGGAACTGAAATCGGAACGCTCACTGACATTTCCCCTAACTGAAAGTCTGATAAACGCTGGAAAAATGACTAAGTCCAAAAAATTTTTTTTTTAAACTTTTTTCAATTTTACCCCCGTGGGATATATATTCTACCCACACACATTTGGAACTCTCCTGGGGTACCCTCACACATATTATTCCCTCATTTAGTGGATATTTTGACAAAAAAGTGAAATTTTCAAAAATCCAAAAAATTGGCTGAAAACGACTAAATATTAAGGACTCATTGGGTGAATCAGTCTGGAACTGAAATCGGAATGCTCACTGACATTTCCCCTATCTGAAAGTCTGATAAACGCCAGAAAAATGACTAAGTCCCAAAAAAATTTTTTTCAACTTTTTTCAATTTTACCCCCGTGGGATATATATTCTACCCACACACATTTGGAACTCTCCTGGGGTACCCTCACACATATTATTCCCTCATTTAGTGGATATTTTCACAAAAAAGTGAAATTTTCAAAAATCCAAAAAATTGGCTGAAAACTACTAAATATCAAGGACGAATTGGGCGAATCGCCCTGGAACTGAAATCGGAACGCTCACTGACATTTCCCCTATCTGAAAGTCTGATAAACGCCGGAAAAATGACTAAGTCCAAAAAAAATTTTTTTTAAACCTATTTCAATTTTATCCCCATGGGATATATATTCTACCCACACACATTTGGTACTCTCCTGGGGTACCCTCACACATATTATTCCCTCATTTAGTGGATATTTTGACAAAAAAGTGAAATTTTCAAAAATCCAGAAAATTGGCAGAAAACGACTAAATAACAAGGAGTCATTGGGCGAATTGCTCTGGAACTGAAATCGGAATGCTCACTGACATTTCCCCTATCTGAAAGTCTGATAAACGCCAGAAAAATCACTAAGTCCAAAAAAAATTTTTTTTTTACTTTTTTCAATTTTACCCCCGTGGGATATATATTCTGCCCACACACATTTGGAACTCTCCTGGGGTACCCTCACACATATTATTCCCTCATTTAGTGGATATTTTCACAAAAAAGTGAAATTTTCAAAAATCCAAAAAATTGGCTGAAAACGACTAAATATCAAGGACGAATTGGGCGAATCGCCCTGGAACTAAAATCGGAACGCTCACTGACATTTCCCCTAACTGAAAGTCTGATAAACGCTGGAAAAATGACTAAGTCCAAAAAAAAAATGTTTTCAAGTTTTTTCAATTTTTCCCCCGTGGGATATATATTCTACCCACACACATTTGGAACTCTCCTGGGGTACCCTCACACATATTATTCCCTCATTTAGTGGATATTTTCACAAAAAAGTGAAATTTTCAAAAATCCAAAAAATTGGCTGAAAACGACTAAATATCAAGGACGAATTGGGCGAATCGCCCTGGAACTGAAATCGGAACGCTCACTGACATTTCCCCTAACTGAAAGTCTGATAAACGCTGGAAAAATGACTAAGTCCAAAAAATTTTTTTTTTAAACTTTTTTCAATTTTACCCCCGTGGGATATATATTCTACCCACACACATTTGGAACTCTCCTGGGGTACCCTCACACATATTATTCCCTCATTTAGTGGATATTTTCACAAAAAAGTGAAATTTTGAAAAATCCAGAAAATTGGCTGAAAACGACAAAATATCAAGGACTCATTGGGTGAATCAATCTGGAACTGAAATCGTAATGCTCACTGACATTTCACCTATCTGAAAGTCTGATAAACGGCAGAAAAATGACTAAGTCCAAAAAAATTTTTTTTTCAACTTTTTTCAATTTTACCCCCGTGGGATATATATTCTACCCACACACATTTGGAACTCTCCTGGGGTACCCTCACACATATTATTCCCTCATTTAGTGGATATTTTCACAAAAAAGTGAAATTTTCAAAAATCCAAAAAATTGGCTGAAAACGACTAAATATCAAGGACTCATTGGGTGAATCAGTCTGGAACTGAAATCGCAATGCTCACTGACATTTCCCCTATCTGAAAGTCTGATAAACGCCAGAAAAATGACTAAGTCCAAAAAAAATTTTTTTTCAACTTTTTTCAATTTTACCCCCGTGGGATATATATTCTGCCCACACACATTTGGAACTCTCCTGGGGTACCCTCACACATATTATTCCCTCATTTAGTGGATATTTTCACAAAAAAGTGAAATTTTCAAAAATCCAAAAAATTGGCTGAAAACTACTAAATATCAAGGACGAATTGAGCGAATCGCCCTGGAACTGAAATCGGAACGCTCACTGACATTTCCCCTAACTGAAAGTCTGATAAACGCTGGAAAAATGACTAAGTCCAAAAAAAAAAATGTTTTCAAGTTTTTTCAATTTTTCCCCCGTGGGATATATATTCTACCCACACACATTTGGAACTCTCCTGGGGTACCCTCACACATATTATTCCCTCATTTAGTGGATATTTTCACAAAAAAGTGAAACTTTCAAAAATCCAAAAAATTGGCTGAAAACGACTAAATATTAAGGACTCATTGGGTGAATCAGTCTGGAACTGAAATCGGAATGCTCACTGACATTTCCCCTATCTGAAAGTCTGATAAACGCCAGAAAAATGACTAAGTCCCCAAAAAATTTTTTTCAACTTTTTTCAATTTTACCCCCGTGGGATATATATTCTACCCACACACATTTGGAACTCTCCTGGGGTACCCTCACACATATTATTCCCTCATTTAGTGGATATTTTCACAAAAAAGTGAAATTTTCAAAAATCCAAAAAATTGGCTGAAAACTACTAGATATCAAGGACGAATTGGGCGAATCGCCCTGGAACTGAAATCGGAACGCTCACTGACATTTCCCCTATCTGAAAGTCTGATAAACGCCGGAAAAATGACTAAGTCCAAAAAAATTTTTTTTTAAACTTTTTTCAATTTTACTCCCGTGGGATATATATTCTACCCACACACATTTGGAACTCTCCTGGGGTACCCTCACACATATTATTCCCTCATTTAGTGGATATTTTCACAAAATTGAAATTTTAAAAAATTCAGAAAATTGGCTGAAAACGACTAAATATGAAGGACTCATTGGGTGAATCAGTCTGGAACTGAAATCGGAATGCTCACTGACATTTCCCATATCTGAAAGTCTGATAAACGCCAGAAAAATGACTAAGTCCAAAAAAAATTTTTTCAACTTTTTTCAATTTTACCCCCGTGGGATATATATTCTATCCACACACATTTGGAACTCTCCTGGGGTACCCTCACACATATTATTCCCTCATTTAGTGGATATTTTCACAAAAAAGTGAAATTTTCAAAAATCCAAAAAATTGGCTGAAAACGACTAAATAACAAGGACTCATTGGGAAAACCACTCTGGAACTGAAATCGGAGCGCTCACTGACATTTCCCCTATCTGAAAGTCTGATAAACGCCAGAAAAATGACTAAGTCCCAAAAAAATTTTTTTCAACTTTTTTCAATTTTACCCCCGTGGGATATATATTCTACCCACACACATTTGGAACTCTCCTGGTGTGCCCTCACACATATTATTCCCTCATTTAGTGGATATTTTCACAAAAAAGTGAAATTTACAAAAATCCAGAAAATTGGCTGAAAACAACTAAATAACAAGGCCTCATTGGGCGAATCGCTCTGGAACTGAAATCGTAATGCTCACTGACATTTCACCTATCTGAAAGTCTGATAAACGGCAGAAAAATGACTAAGTCCAAAAAAATTTTTTTTTAAACTTTTTTCAATTTTACCCCCGTGGGATATATATTCTACCCACACACATTTGGAACTCTCCTGGGGTAACCTCACACATATTATTCCCTCATTTAGTGGATATTTTCACAAAAAAGTGAAATTTTCAAAAATCCAGAAAATTGGCTGTAAACGACTAAATAACAAGGACTCATTGGGAGAATCACTCTGGAACTGAAATCGGAGCGCTCACTGACATTTCCCCTATCTGAAAGTCTGATAAACGCCGGAAAAATGACTAAGTCCAAAAAAATTTTTTTTTCAACTTTTTTCAATTTTACCCCGTGGGATATATATTCTACCCACACACATTTGGAACTCTCCTGGGGTACCCTCACACATATTATTCCCTCATTTAGTGGATATTTTCACAAAAAAAGTGAAATTTTCAAAAATCAAGAAAATTGGCTGAAAACTGCTAAATATCAAGGACTCATTGGGCGAATCGCTCTGGAACTGAAATCGGAACGCTCACTGACATTTCCCCTAACTGAAAGTCTGATAAACGCTGGAAAAATGACTAAGTCCAAAAAAAAAATGTTTTCAACTTTTTTCAATTTTTCCCCCGTGGGATTTATATTCTACGCACACACATTTGGAACTCTCCTGGGGTACCGTCACACATATTATTCCCTCATTTAGTGGATATTTTCACAAAAAAGTGAAATTTTCAAAAATCCAGAAAATTGGCTGAAAACGACTAAATAACAAGGACTCATTGGGAGAATCACTCTGGAACTGAAATTGGAACGCTCACTGACATTTCCCCTATCTGAAAGTCTGATAAACGCCAGAAAAATGACTAAGTCCCAAAAAAATTTTTTTTCAACTTTTTTCAATTTTACCCCCGTGGGATATATATTCTGCCCACACACATTTGGAACTCTCCTGGGGTACCCTCACACATATTATTCCCTCATTTAGTGGATATTTTGACAAAAAAGTGAAATTTTCAAAAATCCAAAAAATTGGCTGAAAACGACTAAATATTAAGGACTCATTGGGTGAATCAGTCTGGAACTGAAATCGGAATGCTCACTGACATTTCCCCTATCTGAAAGTCTGATAAACGCCAGAAAAATGACTAAGTCCCAAAAAAATTTTTTTCAACTTCTTTCAATTTTACCCCCGTGGGATATATATTCTACCCACACACATTTGGAACTCTCCTGGGGTACCCTCACACATATTATTCCCTCATTTAGTGGATATTTTCACAAAAAAGTGAAATTTTCAAAAATCCAAAAAATTGGCTGAAAACTACTAAATATCAAGGACGAATTGGGCGAATCGCCCTGGAACTGAAATCGGAACGCTCACTGACATTTCCCCTAACTGAAAGTCTGATAAACGCTGGAAAAATGACTAAGTCCAAAAAAAAAATGTTTTCAAGTTTTTTCAATTTTTCCCCCGTGGGATATATATTCTACCCACACACATTTGGAACTCTCCTGGGGTACCCTCACACATATTATTCCCTCATTTAGTGGATATTTTCACAAAAAAGTGAAATTTTCAAAAATCCAGAAAATTGGCTGAAAACGACTAAATAACAAGGACTCATTGGGAGAATCACTCTGGAATTGAAATCGGAACGCTCACTGACATTTCCCCTATCTGAAAGTCTGATAAACGCCGGAAAAATGACTAAGTCCAAAAAAATTTTTTTTCAACTTTTTTCAATTTTACCCCCGTGGGATATATATTCTGCCCACACACATTTGGAACTCTCCTGGGGTACCCTCACACATATTATTCCCTCATTTAGTGGATATTTTCACAAAATTGAAATTTTAAAAAATCCAGAAAATTGGCTGAAAACGACTAAATATGAAGGACTCATTGGGTGAATCAGTCTGGAACTGAAATCGGAATGCTCACTGACATTTCCCCTATCTGAAAGTCTGATAAACGCCAGAAAAATGACTAAGTCCCCAAAAAAATTTTTTCAACTTTTTTCAATTTTACCCCCGTGGGATATATATTCTACCCACACACATTTGGAACTCTCCTGGGGTACCCTCACACATATTATTCCCTCATTTAGTGGATATTTTCACAAAAAAGTGAAATTTTCAAAAATCCAAAAAATTGGCTGAAAACGACTAAATAACAAGGACTCATTGGGAAAACCACTCTGGAACTGAAATCGGAGCGCTCACTGACATTTCCCCTATCTGAAAGTCTGATAAACGCCGGAAAAATGACTAAGTCCAAAAAAAATTTTTTTTCAACTTTTTTCAATTTTACCCCGTGGGATATATATTCTACCCACACACATTTGGAACTCTCCTGGGGTACCCTCACACATATTATTCCCTCATTTAGTGGATATTTCCACAAAAAAGTGAAATTTTCAAAAATCCAGAAAATTGGCTGAAAACGACTAAATAACAAGGACTCATTAGGCGAATCGCTCTGGAACTGAAATCGGAATGCTCACTGACATTCCCCCTATCTGAAAGTCTGATAAACGTCGGAAAAATGACTAAGTCAAAAAAAAAATTTTTTTCATCTTTTTTCAATTTTTCCCCCGTGGGATATATATTCTTCCCACACACATTTGGAACTCTCCTGGGGTACCCTCACACATTTTATTCCCTCATTTAGTGGATATTTTCACAAAAAAGTGAAATTTTCAAAAATCCAGAAAATTGGCTGAAAACGACGAAATAACAATGACTCATTGGGCGAATCGCTCTGGAACTGAAATCGGAACACTCACTGACATTTCCCCTATCTGAAAGTCTGATAAACGCTGGAAAAATGACTAAGTCCAAAAAAAAAATTTTTTCAACTTTTTTCAATTTTACCCCCGTGGGATATATATTCTTCCCACACACATTTGGAACTCTCCTGGGGTAACCTCACACATATTATTCCCTCATTTAGTGGATATTTTCACAAAAAAAGTGAAATTTTCAAAAATCCAGAAAATTGGCTGAAAACGACTAAATAACAAGGACTCATTGGGAGAATCACTCTGGAACTGAAATCGGAATGCTCACTGACATTTCCCCTATCTGAAAGTCTGATAAACGCTGGAAAAATGACTAAGTCCAAAAAAAAATGTTTTCAACTTTTTTCAATTTTTCCCCCGTGGGATATATATTCTACCCACACACATTTGGAACTCTCCTGGGGTACCCTCACACATATTATTCCCTCATTTAGTGGATATTTCCACAAAAAAGTGAAATTTTAAAAAATCCAGAAAATTGGCTGAAAACGACTAAATAACAAGGACTCATTAGGCGAATCGCTCTGGAACTGAAATCGGAATGCTCACTGACATTTCCCCTATCTGAAAGTCTGATAAACATCGGAAAAATGACTAAGTCCAAAAAAAAAATTTTTTCAACTTTTTTCAATTTTTCCCCCGTGGGATATATATTCTACCCACACACATTTGGAACTCTCCTGGGGTACCCTCACACATATTATTCCCTCATTTAGTGGATATTTTCACAAAAAAGTGAAATTTTCAAAAATCCAGAAAATTGGCTGAAAACGACTAAATAACAAGGAGTTATTGGGCTAATCGCTCTGGAACTGAAATCGGAACACTCACTGACATTTCCCCTATCTGAAAGTCTGATAAACGCTGGAAAAATGACTAAGTCCAAAAAAAAAATTTTTTCAACTTTTTTCAATTTTACCCCCGTGGGATATATATTCTTCCCACACACATTTGGAACTCTCCTGGGGTAACCTCACACATATTATTCCCTCATTTAGTGGATATTTTCACAAAAAAGTGAAATTTTCAAAAATCCAGAAAATTGGCTGAAAACGACTAAATAACAAGGACTCATTGGGAGAATCGCTCTGGAACTGAAATCGGAGCGCTCACTGACATTTCCCATTTCTGAAAGTCTGATAAACGCCAGAAAAATGACTAAGTCCAAAATATTTTTTTTTTCAACTTTTTTCAATTTTTCCCCATGGGATATATATTCTACCCACACACATTTGGAACTCTCCTGGGGTACCCTCACACATATTATTCCCTCATTTAGTGGATATTTTCACAAAAAAAGTGAAATTTTCAAAAATCAAGAAAATTGGCTGAAAACTACTAAATATCAAGGACTCATTGGGCGAATCACTCTGGAACTGAAATCGGAACGCTCACTGACATTTCCCCTAACTGAAAGTCTAATAAACGCTGGAAAAATGACTAAGTCCAAAAAAAAATGTTTTCAACTTTTTTCAATTTTTCCCCCGTGGGATACAAATTCTACCCACACACATTTGGAACTCTCCTGGGGTACCCTCACACATATTATTCCCTCATTTAGTGGATATTTTCACAAAAAAAGTGAAATTTTCAAAAATCCAGAAAATTGGCTGAAAACGACTAAATAACAAGGAGTCATTGGGCTAATCGCTCTGGAACTGAAATCGGAATGCTCACTGACATTTCCCCTATCTGAAAGTCTGATAAACACCAGAAAAATCACTAAGTCCAAAAAAAAATTTTTTTCAACTTTTTAAAATTTTACCCCCGTGGGATATATATTCTTCCCACACACATTTGGAACTCTCCTGGGGTACCCTCACACATTTTATTCCCTCATTTAGTGGATATTTTCACAAAAAAGTGAAATTTTCAAAAATCCAGAAAATTGGCTGAAAACGACGAAATAACAATGACTCATTGGGCGAATCGCTCTGGAACTGAAATCGGAACACTCACTGACATTTCCCCTATCTGAAAGTCTGATAAACGCTGGAAAAATGACTAAGTCCAAAAAAAAAATTTTTTCAACTTTTTTCAATTTTACCCCCGTGGGATATATATTCTTCCCACACACATTTGGAACTCTCCTGGGGTAACCTCACACATATTATTCCCTCATTTAGTGGATATTTTCACAAAAAAGTGAAATTTTCAAAAATCCAGAAAATTGGCTGAAAACGACTAAATAACAAGGACTCATTGGGAGAATCGCTCTGGAACTGAAATCGGAGCGCTCACTGACATTTCCCATTTCTGAAAGTCTGATAAACGCCAGAAAAATGACTAAGTCCAAAATATTTTTTTTTTCAACTTTTTTCAATTTTACCCCGTGGGATATATATTCTACCCACACACATTTGGAACTCTCCTGGGGTACCCTCACACATATTATTCCCTCATTTAGTGGATATTTTCACAAAAAAAGTGAAATTTTCAAAAATCAAGAAAATTGGCTGAAAACTACTAAATATCAAGGACTCATTGGGCGAATCGCTCTGGAACTGAAATCGGAACGCTCACTGACATTTCCCCTAACTGAAAGTCTAATAAACGCTGGAAAAATGACTAAGTCCAAAAAAAAATGTTTTCAACTTTTTTCAATTTTTCCCCCGTGGGATACATATTCTACCCACACACATTTGGAACTCTCCTGGGGTACCCTCACACATATTATTCCCTCATTTAGTGGATATTTTCACAAAAAAGTGAAATTTTCAAAAATCCAGAAAATTGGCTGAAAACAACGAAATAACAAGGACTCATTGGGCGAATCGCTCTGGAACTGAAATCGGAACTCTCACTGACATTTCCCCTAACTGAAAGTCTGATAAACGCTGGAAAAATGACTAAGTCCAAAAAAAAAATGTTTTCAACTTTTTTCAATTTTTCCCCCGTGGGATATATATTCTACCCACACACATTTGGAACTCTCCTGGGATACCATCACACATATTATTCCCTCATTTAGTGGATATTTTCACAAAAAAAGTGAAATTTTCAAAAATCCAGAAAATTGGCTGAAAACGACTAAATAACAAGGAGTCATTGGGCGAATCGCTCTGGAACTGAAATCGGAACGCTCACTGACATTTCCCCTATCTGAAAGTCTGATAAACGCCAGAAAAATCACTAAGTCCAAAAAAAATTTTTTTTCAATTTTACCCCTGTGTGATATATATTCTACCCACACACATTTGGAACTCTCCTGGGGTACCCTCATACATATTATTCCCTCATTTAGTGGATATTTTCACAAAAAAAGTGAAATTTTCAAAAATCCAGAAAATTGGCTGAAAATTACTAAATATCAAGGACTCATTGGGCGAATCTCTCTGGAACTGAAATCGGAACGCTCACTGACATTTCCCCTAACTGAAAGTCTGATAAACGCTGGAAAAATGACTAACTCCAAAAAAAAAATGTTTTCAACTTTTTTCAATTTTTCCCCCGTGGGATATATATTCTACCCACACACATTTGGAACTCTCCTGGGATACCATCACACATATTATTCCCTCATTTAGTGGATATTTTCACAAAAAAGTGAAATTTTCAAAAATCCAGAAAATTGGCTGAAAACGACTAAATTTCAAGGACGCATTGGTAGAATCACTCTGGAACTGAAATCGGAACGCTCACTGACATTTCCCCTATCTGAAAGTCTGATAAACGCCAGAAAAATGACTAAGTCCAAAAAAAAATTTTTTTAAGCTTTTTTCAATTTTATCCCCATGGGATATATATTCTACCCACACACATTTGGAACTCTCCTGGGGTACCCTCACACATATTATTCCCTCATTTAGTGGATATTTTCACAAAAAAGTGAAATTTTCTAAAATCCAGAAATTTGGCTGAAAACGACTAAATAACAGGGAGTCATTGGGCGAATCGCTCTGGAACTGAAATCGGAACGCTCACTGACATTTCCCCTATCTGAAAGTCTGATAAACGCCTGAAAAATCACTAAGTCCAAAAAAATTTTTTTTTTTACTTTTTTCAATTTTACCCCCGTGGGATATATATTCTACCCACACACATTTGGAACTCTCCTTGGGTACCCTCACACATATTATTCCCTCATTTAGTGGATATTTCCACAAAAAAGTGAAATTTTCAAAAATCCAGAAAATTGGCTGAAAACGAGTAAATAACAAGGACTCATTGGGAGAATCACTCTGGAACTGAAATCGGAACGCTCACTGACATTTCCCCTATCTGAAAGTCTGATAAACGCCGGAAAAATGACTAAGTCCAAAAAAAAATGTTTTCAACTTTTTTTAATTTTTCCCCCGTGGGATATATATTCTACCCACACACATTTGGAACTCTCCTGGGATACCATCACACATATTATTCCCTCATTTAGTGGATATTTTCACAAAAAAGTGAAATTTTCAAAAATCCAGAAAATTGGCTGAAAACGACTAAATTTCAAGGACGCATTGGTAGAATCACTCTGGAACTGAAATCGGAACGCTCACTGACATTTCCCCTATCTGAAAGTCTGATAAACGCCGTAAAAATGACTAAGTCCAAAAAAAAATTTTTTTAAGCTTTTTTCAATTTTATCCCCATGGGATATATATTCTACCCACACACATTTGGAACTCTCCTGGGGTACCCTCACACATATTATTCCCTCATTTAGTGGATATTTTCACAAAAAAGTGAAATTTTCAAAAATCCAGAAATTTGGCTGAAAACGACTAAATAACAGGGAGTCATTGGGCGAATCGCTCTGGAACTGAAATCGGAACGCTCACTGACATTTCCCCTATCTGAAAGTCTGATAAACGCCTGAAAAATCACTAAGTCCAAAAAAATTTTTTTTTTTACTTTTTTCAATTTTACCCCCGTGGGATATATATTCTACCCACACACATTTGGAACTCTCCTGGGGTACCCTCACACATATTATTCCCTCATTTAGTGGATATTTTCACAAAAAAAGTGAAATTTTCAAAAATCAAGAAAATTGGCTGAAAACTACTAAATATCAAGGACTCATTGGGCGAATCGCTCTGGAACTGAAATCGGAACGCTCACTGACATTTCCCCTAACTGAAAGTCTAATAAACGCTGGAAAAATGACTAAGTCCAAAAAAAAATGTTTTCAACTTTTTTCAATTTTTCCCCCGTGGGATATATATTCTTCCCACACACATTTGGAACTCTCCTGGGGTAACCTCACACATTTTATTCCCTCATTTAGTGGATATTTCCACAAAAAAGTGAAATTTTCAAAAATCCAGAAAATTGGCTGAAAACGAGTAAATAACAAGGACTCATTGGGAGAATCACTCTGGAACTGAAATCGGAACGCTCACTGACATTTCCCCTATCTGAAAGTCTGATAAACGCCGGAAAAATGACTAAGTCCAAAAAAAATTTTTTTTAAACTTTTTTCAATTTTATCCTCGTGGGATATATATTCTACCCACACACATTTGGAACTCTCCTGGGGTACCCTCACACATATTATTCCCTCATTTAGTGGATATTTTCACAAAAAAGTTAAATTTTCAAAAAATCCAGAAAATTGGCTGAAAACGACTAAATTTCAAGGACTCATTGGGCGAATCGCTCTGGAACTGAAATTGGAACGCTCACTGAAATTTCCCTAACTGAAAGTCTGATAAACGCTGGAAAAATGACTAAGTCCAAAAAAAAATGTTTTCAACTTTTTTTAATTTTTCCCCCGTGGGATATATATTCTACCCACACACATTTGGAACTCTCCTGGGATACCATCACACATATTATTCCCTCATTTAGTGGATATTTTCACAAAAAAGTGAAATTTTCAAAAATCCAGAAAATTGGCTGAAAACGACTAAATTTCAAGGACGCATTGGTAGAATCACTCTGGAACTGAAATCGGAACGCTCACTGACATTTCCCCTATCTGAAAGTCTGATAAACGCCGTAAAAATGACTAAGTCCAAAAAAAAATTTTTTTAAGCTTTTTTCAATTTTATCCCCATGGGATATATATTCTACCCACACACATTTGGAACTCTCCTGGGGTACCCTCACACATATTATTCCCTCATTTAGTGGATATTTTCACAAAAAAGTGAAATTTTCAAAAATCCAGAAATTTGGCTGAAAACGACTAAATAACAGGGAGTCATTGGGCGAATCGCTCTGGAACTGAAATCGGAACGCTCACTGACATTTCCCCTATCTGAAAGTCTGATAAACGCCTGAAAAATCACTAAGTCCAAAAAAATTTTTTTTTTTACTTTTTTCAATTTTTCCCCCGTGGGATATATATTCTACCCACACACATTTGGAACTCTCCTGGGGTACCCTCACACATATTATTCCCTCATTTAGTGGATATTTTCACAAAAAAAGTGAAATTTTCAAAAATCAAGAAAATTGGCTGAAAACTACTAAATATCAAGGACTCATTGGGCGAATCGCTCTGGAACTGAAATCGGAACGCTCACTGACATTTCCCCTAACTGAAAGTCTAATAAACGCTGGAAAAATGACTAAGTCCAAAAAAAAATGTTTTCAACTTTTTTCAATTTTTCCCCCGTGGGATATATATTCTTCCCACACACATTTGGAACTCTCCTGGGGTAACCTCACACATTTTATTCCCTCATTTAGTGGATATTTCCACAAAAAAGTGAAATTTTCAAAAATCCAGAAAATTGGCTGAAAACGAGTAAATAACAAGGACTCATTGGGAGAATCACTCTGGAACTGAAATCGGAACGCTCACTGACATTTCCCCTATCTGAAAGTCTGATAAACGCCGGAAAAATGACTAAGTCCAAAAAAAATTTTTTTAAAACTTTTTTCAATTTTATCCTCGTGGGATATATATTCTACCCACACACATTTGGAACTCTCCTGGGGTACCCTCACACATATTATTCCCTCATTTAGTGGATATTTTCACAAAAAAGTTAAATTTTCAAAAAATCCAGAAAATTGGCTGAAAACGACTAAATTTCAAGGACTCATTGGGCGAATCGCTCTGGAACTGAAATTGGAACGATCACTGAAATTTCCCTAACTGAAAGTCTGATAAACGCTGGAAAAATGACTAAGTCCAAAAAAAAATGTTTTCAACTTTTTTTAATTTTTCCCCCGTGGGATATATATTCTACCCACACACATTTGGAACTCTCCTGGGGTACCCTCACACATATTAAATATCCATTTAGTGGATATTTTCACAAAAAAAGTGAAATTTTCAAAAATCCAGAAAATTGGCTGAAAACGACTAAATAACAAGGACTCATTGGTAGAATCACTCTGGAACTGAAATCGGAACGCTCACTGACATTTCCCCTATCTAAAAGTCTGATAAACGCCAGAAAAATCACTACGTCCCCCAAAAATTTTTTTTTTACTTTTTTCAATTTTACCCCCGTGGGATATATATTCTACCCACACACATTTGGAACTCTCCTGGGGTACCCTCACACATATTATTCCCTCATTTAGTGGATATTTTCACAAAAAAGTGAAATTTTCAAAAATCCAGAAAATTGGCTGAAAACGACTAAATAACAAGGAGTCATTGGGCGAATCGCTCTGGAACTGAAATCGGTACGCTCACTGACATTTCCCCTATCTAAAAGACTGATAAACGCCAGAAAAATCACTACGTCCAAAAAAAATTTTTTTTTTACTTTTTTCAATTTTACCCCCGTGGGATATATATTCTACCCACACACATTTGGAACTCTCCTGGGGTACCCTCACACATATTATTCCCTCATTTAGTGGATATTTTCACAAAAAAGTGAAATTTTCAAAAATCCAGAAAATTGGCTGAAAACGACAAAATATCAAGGACTCATTGGGCGAATCGCTCTGGAACTGAAATCGGAACGCTCACTTACATTTCCCCTATCTGAAAGTCTGATAAACGCCAGAAAAATGACTAAGTCCCCAAAAAAATTTTTTTCAACTTTTTTCAATTGTACACCAGTGGGATATATATTCTACCCACACACATTTGGAACTCTCCTGGGGTACCCTCACACATATTATTCCCTCATTTAGTGGATATTTTCACAAAAAAGTGAAATTTTAAAAAATCCAGAAAATTGGCTGAAAACGACTAAATAACAAGGACTCATGAGGCGAATCGCTCTGGAACTGAAATCGGAACACTCACTGACATTTCCCCTATCTGAAAGTCTGATAAACGCTGGAAAAATGACAGTCCAAAAAAAAAATGTTTTCAACTTTTTTCAATTTTTCCCCCGTGGGATATATATTCTACCCACACACATTTGGAACTCTCCTGGGGTACCCTCACACATATTAAATATCCATTTAGTGGATATTTTCACAAAAAAGTGAAATTTTCAAAAATCCAGAAAATTGGCTGAAAACGACTAAATAACAAGAAGTCATTGGGCGAATCGCTCTGGAACTGAAATCGGTACGCTCACTGACATTTCCCCTATCTAAAAGTCTGATAAACGCCAGAAAAATCACTACGTCCCAAAAAAATTTTTTTTTTACTTTTTTCAATTTTACCCCCGTGGGATATATATTCTACGCACACACATTTGGAACTCTCCTGGGGTACCCTCACACATATTATTCCCTCATTTAGTGGATATTTTCACAAAAAAGTGAAATTTTCAAAAATCCAGAAAATTGGCTGAAAACGACTAAATAACAAGGAGTCATTGGGCGAATCGCTCTGGAACTGAAATCGGAACGCTCACTGACATTTCCCCTATCTGAAAGTCTGATAAACGCCAAAAAAATCACTACGTCCAAAAAAAATTTTTTTTTTACTTTTTTCAATTTTACCCCCGTGGGATATATATTCTACCCACACACATTTGGAACTCTCCTGGGGTACCCTCACACATATTATTCCCTCATTTAGTGGATATTTTCACAAAAAAGTGAAATTTTCAAAAATCCAGAAAATTGGTTGAAAACAACTAAATAACAAGGACTCATTGGGCGAATCGCTCTGGAACTGAAATCGGAACGCTCACTTACATTTCCCCTATCTGAAAGTCTGATAAACGCCAGAAAAATGACTAAGTCCCCAAAAAAATTTTTTTCAACTTTTTTCAATTGTACACCAGTGGGATATATATTCTACCCACACACATTTGGAACTCTCCTGGGGTACCCTCACACATATTATTCCCTCATTTAGTGGATATTTTCACAAAAAAGTGAAATTTTCAAAAATCCAGAAAATTGGCTGAAAACGACTAAATAACAAGGAGTCATTGGGCGAATCGCTCTGGAACTGAAATCGGAATGCTCACTGACATTTCCCCTATCTGAAAGTCTGATAAACGGCAGAAAAATGACTAAGTCCAAAAAAAATTTTTTTTCAACTTTTTTCAATTTTACCCCCGTGGGATATATATTCTTCCCACACACATTTGGAACTCTCCTGGGGTACCCTCACACATATTATTCCCTCATTTAGTGGATATTTTCACAAAAAAGTGAAATTTTCAAAAATCCAGAAAATTGGCTGAAAACGACTAAATAACAAGGAGTCATTGGGCGAATCACTCTGGAACTGAAATCGGAATGCTCGCTGACATTTCCCCTATCTGAAAGTCTGATAAACGCCAGAAAAATCACTAAGTCCAAAAAAAAAATTTTTTCACCTTTTTTCAATTTTACCCCCGTGGGATATATATTCTACCCACACACATTTGGAACTCTCCTGGGGTACCCTCACACATATTATTCCCTCATTTAGTGGATATTTTCAGAAAAAAGTGAAATTTTCAAAAATCTAGAAAATTGGCTGAAAATGACTACATAACAAGGACTCGTTGGGCGAATCGCTCTGGAACTGAAATCGGAATGCTCACTGACATTTCCCCTATCTGAAAGTCTGATAAACGTCGGAAAAATGACTTAGTCCAAAAAAAAAAATTTTTAAACTTTTTTCAATTTTACCCCCGTGGGATATATATTCTTCCCACACACATTTGGAACTCTCCTGGGGTACCCTCACACATATTATTCCCTCATTTAGTGGATATTTTCACAAAAAAGTGAAATTTTCAAAAATCCAGAAAATTGGCTGAAAACGACTAAATAACAAGGAGTCATTGGGCGAATCACTCTGGAACTGAAATCGGAATGCTCACTGACATTTCCCCTATCTGAAAGTCTGATAAACGCCAGAAAAATCACTAAGTCCAAAAAAAAAATGATTTCAACTTTTTTCAATTTTACCCCCGTGGGATATATATTCTACCCACACACATTTGGAACTCTCCTGGGGTACCCTCACACATATTATTCCCTCATTTAGTGGATATTTTCAGAAAAAAGTGAAATTTTCAAAAATCCAGAAAATTGGCTGAAAATGACTAAATAACAAGGGCTCATTGGGCGAATCGCTCTGGAACTGAAATCGGAATGCTCACTGACATTTCCCCTATCTGAAAGTCTGATAAACGTCGGAAAAATGACTTAGTCCAAAAAAAAAAATTTTTAAACTTTTTTCAATTTTACCCCCATGGGATATATATTCTTCCCACACACATTTGGAACTCTCCTGGGGTACCCTCACACGTATTATTCCCTCATTTAGTGGATATTTTCACAAAAAAGTGAAATTTTCAAAAATCCAGAAAATTGGCTGAAAACGACTAAATAACAAGGACTCATTGGGCGAATCGCTCTGGAACTGAAATCGGAATGCTCACTGACATTTCCCCTATCTGAAAGTCTGATAAACGTCGGAAAAATGACTAAGTCCAAAAAAAAATTTTTTTCAACTTTTTTTAATTTTACCCCCGTGGGATATATATTCTACCCACACACATTTGGAACTCTCCTGGGGTACCCTCACACATATTATTCCCTCATTTAGTGGATATTTTCACAAAAAAGTGAAATTTTCAAAAATCCAGAAAATTGGCTGAAAACGACTAAATAACAAGGACTCATTGGGAAAATCACTCTGGAACTGAAATCGAAATGCTCACTGACATTTCCCCTATCTGAAAGTCTGATAAACATCGGAAAAATGACTAAGTCCAAAAAAAAAAATTTTTAAACTTTTTTCAATTTTACCCCCGTGGGATATATATTCTTCCCACACACCTTTGGAACTCTCCTGGGGTACCCTCACACATATTATTCCCTCATTTAGTGGATATTTTCAGAAAAAAGTGAAATTTTCAAAAATCCAGAAAATTGGCTGAAAACGACTAAATAACAAGGACTCATTGGGCGAATCGCTCTGGAACTGAAATCGGAATGCTCACTGACATTTCCCCTATCTGAAAGTCTGATAAACGTCAGAAAAATGACTAAGTCCAAAAAAAATTTTTTTTCAATTTTACCCCCGTGGGATATATATTCTACCCACACACATTTGGAACTCTCCTGGGGTACCCTCACACATATTATTCCCTCATTTAGTGGATATTTTCACAAAAAAGTGAAATTTTCAAAAATCCAGAAAATTGGCTGAAAACGACTAAATAACAAGGAGTCATTGGGCGAATCACTCTGGAACTGAAATCGGAATGCTCACTGACATTTCCCCTATCTGAAAGTCTGATAAACGCCAGAAGAATCACTAAATCCAAAAAAAAAATTTTTATAACTTTTTTCAATTTTACCCCCGTCGGATATATATTCTACCCACACACATTTGGAACTCTCCTGGGGTACCCTCACACATATTATTCCCTCATTTAATGGATATTTTTACAAAAAAGTGAAATTTTCAAAAATCCAGAAAATTGGCTGAAAACGACTAAATAACAAGGAGTCATTGGGCGAATCGTTCTGGAACTGAAATCGGAATGCTCACTGACATTTCCCCTATCTGAAAGTCTGATAAACGCCAGAAAAATGACTAAGTCCAAAAAAATATTTTTTTCAACTTTTTTCAATTTTACCCCCGTGGGATATATATTCTTCCCACACACATTTGGAACTCTCCTGGGGTGCCCTCACACATATTATTCCCTCATTTAGTGGATATTTTCTCAAAAAAGTGACATTTTCAAAAATCCAGAAAATTGGCTGAAAACGACTAAATAACAAGGACTCATTGGGCGAATCGCTCTGGAACTGAAATCAGAACGCTCACTGACATTTCCCCTATCCGAAAGTCTGATAAACGCCGGAAAAATGAAAAAGTCCCAAAAAAAATTTTTTTCAACTTTTTCAATTTTACCCCCGTGGGATACATATTCTTCCCACACACATTTAGAACTCTCCTGGGGTACCCTCACACATATTATTCCCTCATTTAGTGGATATTTTCACAAAAAAGTGACATTTTCAAAAATCCAAAAAATTGGCTGAAAACGACTAAATAACAAGGACTCATTGGGCGAATCGCTCTGGAACTGAAATCGGAATGCTCATTGACATTTCCCCTATCTGAAAGTCTGATAAACGCCGGAAAAATGACTAAGTCCAAAAAAAATTTTTTTTCAACTTTTTTCAATTTTACCCCCATGGGATATATATTCTACACACACACATTTGGAACTCTCCTGGGGTACCCTCACACATATTATTCCCTCATTTAGTGGATATTTTCACAAAAAAGTGAAATTTTCAAAAATCCAAAAAATTGGCTGAAAACGACTAAATAACAAGGACTCATTGGTCGAATCGCTCTGGAACTGAAATCGGAGTGCTCACTGACATTTCCCCTATCTGAAAGTCTGATAAACGTCAGAAAAATCACTAAGTCCAAAAAAAATTTTTTTTTAAATTTTTCAATTTTACCCCCGTGGGATATATATTCTACCCACACACATTTGGAACTCTCCTGGGGTACCCTCACACATATTATTCCCTCATTTAGTGGATATTTTCACAAAAAAGTGAAATTTTCAAAAATCCAGAAAATTGGCTGAAAACGACTAAATATCAAGGACTCATTGGGCGAATCGCTCTGGAACTGAAATAGGAACGCTCACTTACATTTCACCTATCTGAAAGTCTGATAAACGCCGGAAAAATGACTAAGTCCAAAAAAAAATTTTTTCCAACTTTTTTCAATTTTACCCCCGTGGGATATTTATTCTAACCACACACATTTGGAACTCTCCTGGGGTACCCTCACACATATTATTCCCTCATTTAGTGGATATTTTCACAAAAAAGTGAAATTTTCAAAAATCCAGAAAATTGGCTGAAAACGACTAAATAACAAGGAGTCATTGGGCGAATCGCTCTGGAACTGAAACCGGAACGCTCACTGACATT
The DNA here is from genome assembly GCF_046119375.1 of Phyllobates terribilis. NCBI lineage: Eukaryota > Metazoa > Chordata > Amphibia > Anura > Dendrobatidae > Phyllobates > Phyllobates terribilis. Next base: position 8,345,826 of record NW_027362781.1, on the reverse strand, counting down.
TCCCCTATCTGAAAGTCTGATAAACGCCAGAAAAATCACTAAGTCCAAAAAAAATATTTTTTTAAATTTTTTAAATTTTACCCCCGTGGGATATATATTCTACCCACACACATTTGGAACTCTCCTGGGGTACCCTCACACATATTATTCCCTCATTTAGTGGATATTTTCATAAAAAAGTGAAATTTTCAAAAATCCAGAAAATTGGCTGAAAACTACTAAATAACAAGGACTCATTGAGCGAATCGCTCTGGAACTGAAATGGGAATGCTCACTGACATTTCCCCTATCTGAAAGTCTGATAAACGCCGGAAAAATGACTAAGTCCAAAAAAAAATTTTTTTCAACTTTTTTCAATTTTACCCCCATGGGATATATATTCTACACACACACATTTGGAACTCTCCTGGGGTACCCTCACACATATTATTCCCTCATTTAGTGGATATTTTCACAAAAAAGTGAAATTTTAAAAAATCCAGAAAATTGGCTGAAAACGACTAAATAACAAGGAGTCATTGGGCGAATCACTCTGGAACTGAAATCGGAATGCTCACTGACATTTCCCCTATCTGAAAGTCTGATAAACGCCAGAAAAATCACTAAGTCCAAAAAAAAAATGATTTCAACTTTTTTCAATTTTACCCCCGTGGGATATATATTCTACCCACACACATTTGGAACTCTCCTGGGGTACCCTCACACATATTATTCCCTCATTTAGTGGATATTTTCACAAAAAAGTGAAATTTTCAAAAATCCAGAAAATTGGCTGAAAACGACTAAATAACAAGGACTCATTGGGCGAATCGCTCTGGAACTGAAATCGGAATGCTCACTGACATTTCCCCTATCTGAAAGTCTGATAAACGTCGGAAAAATGACTAAGTCCAAAAAAAAATTTTTTTCAACTTTTTTTAATTTTACCCCCGTGGGATATATATTCTACCCACACACATTTGGAACTCTCCTGGGGTACCCTCACACATATTATTCCCTCATTTAGCGGATATTTTCACAAAAAAGTGAAATTTTCAAAAATCCAGAAAATTGGCTGAAAACGACTAAATAACAAGGAGTCATTGGGCGAATCGTTCTGGAACTGAAATCGGAATGCTCACTGACATTTCCCCTATCTGAAAGTCTGCTAAACGGCAGAAAAATGACTAAGTCCAAAAAAAATTTTTTTTCACCTTTTTTCAATTTTACCCCCGTGGGATATATATTCTTCCCACACACATTTGGAACTCTCCTGGGGTACCCTCACACATATTATTCCCTCATTTAGTGGATATTTTTACAAAAAAGTGAAATTTTCAAAAATCCAGAAAATTGGCTGAAAACGACTAAATAACAAGGAGTCATTGGGCGAATCACTCTGGAACTGAAATCGGAATGCTCACTGACATTTCCCCTATCTGAAAGTCTGATAAACGCCAGAAAAATCACTAAGTCCAAAAAAAAAATGATTTCAACTTTTTTCAATTTTACCCCCGTGGGATATATATTCTACCCACACACATTTGGAACTCTCCTGGGGTACCCTCACACATATTATTCCCTCATTTAGTGGATATTTTCAGAAAAAAGTGAAATTTTCAAAAATCCAGAAAATTGGCTGAAAATGACTAAATAACAAGGACTCATTGGGCGAATCGCTCTGGAACTGAAATCGGAATGCTCACTGACATTTCCCCTATCTGAAAGTCTGATAAACATCGGAAAAATGACTAAGTCCAAAAAAAAAAATTTTTAAACTTTTTTCAATTTTACCCCCGTGGGATATATATTCTTCCCACACACATTTGGAACTCTCCTGGGGTACCCTCACACATATTATTCCCTCATTTAGTGGATATTTTCACAAAAAAGTGAAATTTTCAAAAATCCAGAAAATTGGCTGAAAACGACTAAATAACAAGGACTCATTGGGCGAATCGCTCTGGAACTGAAATCGGAATGCTCACTGACATTTCCCCTATCTGAAAGTCTGATAAACGTCAGAAAAATGACTAAGTCCAAAAAAAAATTTTTTTCAACTTTTTTCAATTTTACCCCCGTGGGATATATATTCTACCCACACACATTTGGAACTCTCCTGGGGTACCCTCACACATATTATTCCCTCATTTAGTGGATATTTTCACAAAAAAGTGAAATTTTCAAAAATCCAGAAAATTGGCTGAAAACGACTAAATAACAAGGACTCATTGGGCGAATCGCTCTGGAACTGAAATCGGAATGCTCACTGACATTTCCCCTATCTGAAAGTCTGATAAACGTCGGAAAAATGACTAAGTCCAAAAAAAAATTTTTTTCAACTTTTTTTAATTTTACCCCCGTGGGATATATATTCTACCCACACACATTTGGAACTCTCCTGGGGTACCCTCACACATATTATTCCCTCATTTAGCGGATATTTTCACAAAAAAGTGAAATTTTCAAAAATCCAGAAAATTGGCTGAAAACGACTAAATAACAAGGAGTCATTGGGCGAATCGTTCTGGAACTGAAATCGGAATGCTCACTGACATTTCCCCTATCTGAAAGTCTGCTAAACGGCAGAAAAATGACTAAGTCCAAAAAAAATTTTTTTTCACCTTTTTTCAATTTTACCCCCGTGGGATATATATTCTTCCCACACACATTTGGAACTCTCCTGGGGTACCCTCACACATATTATTCCCTCATTTAGTGGATATTTTTACAAAAAAGTGAAATTTTCAAAAATCCAGAAAATTGGCTGAAAACGACTAAATAACAAGGAGTCATTGGGCGAATCACTCTGGAACTGAAATCGGAATGCTCACTGACATTTCCCCTATCTGAAAGTCTGATAAACGCCAGAAAAATCACTAAGTCCAAAAAAAAAATGATTTCAACTTTTTTCAATTTTACCCCCGTGGGATATATATTCTACCCACACACATTTGGAACTCTCCTGGGGTACCCTCACACATATTATTCCCTCATTTAGTGGATATTTTCAGAAAAAAGTGAAATTTTCAAAAATCCAGAAAATTGGCTGAAAATGACTAAATAACAAGGACTCATTGGGCGAATCGCTCTGGAACTGAAATCGGAATGCTCACTGACATTTCCCCTATCTGAAAGTCTGATAAACATCGGAAAAATGACTAAGTCCAAAAAAAAAAATTTTTAAACTTTTTTCAATTTTACCCCCGTGGGATATATATTCTTCCCACACACATTTGGAACTCTCCTGGGGTACCCTCACACATATTATTCCCTCATTTAGTGGATATTTTCACAAAAAAGTGAAATTTTCAAAAATCCAGAAAATTGGCTGAAAACGACTAAATAACAAGGACTCATTGGGCGAATCGCTCTGGAACTGAAATCGGAATGCTCACTGACATTTCCCCTATCTGAAAGTCTGATAAACGCCAGAAAAATCACTAAATCCAAAAAAAAAATTTTTATAACTTTTTTCAATTTTACCCCCGTCGGATATATATTCTACCCACACACATTTGGAACTCTCCTGGGGTACCCTCACACATATTATTCCCTCATTTAATGGATATTTTTACAAAAAAGTGAAATTTTCAAAAATCCAGAAAATTGGCTGAAAACGACTAAATAACAAGGAGTCATTGGGCGAATCGTTCTGGAACTGAAATCGGAATGCTCACTGACATTTCCCCTATCTGAAAGTCTGATAAACGCCAGAAAAATGACTAAGTCCAAAAAAATATTTTTTTCAACTTTTTTCAATTTTACCCCCGTGGGATATATATTCTTCCCACACACATTTGGAACTCTCCTGGGGTGCCCTCACACATATTATTCCCTCATTTAGTGGATATTTTCTCAAAAAAGTGACATTTTCAAAAATCCAGAAAATTGGCTGAAAACGACTAAATAACAAGGACTCATTGGGCGAATCGCTCTGGAACTGAAATCAGAACGCTCACTGACATTTCCCCTATCCGAAAGTCTGATAAACGCCGGAAAAATGAAAAAGTCCAAAAAAATTTTTTTTTCAACTTTTTCAATTTTACCCCCGTGGGATACATATTCTTCCCACACACATTTAGAACTCTCCTGGGGTACCCTCACACATATTATTCCCTCATTTAGTGGATATTTTCACAAAAAAGTGACATTTTCAAAAATCCAAAAAATTGGCTGAAAACGACTAAATAACAAGGACTCATTGGGCGAATCGCTCTGGAACTGAAATCGGAATGCTCATTGACATTTCCCCTATCTGAAAGTCTGATAAACGTCAGAAAAATCACTAAGTCCAAAAAAAATTTTTTTTTAAATTTTTCAATTTTACCCCCGTGGGATATATATTCTACCCACACACATTTGGAACTCTCCTGGGGTACCCTCACACATATTATTCCCTCATTTAGTGGATATTTTCACAAAAAAGTGAAATTTTCAAAAATCCAGAAAATTGGCTGAAAACGACTAAATATCAAAGACTCATTGGGCGAATCGCTCTGGAACTGAAATAGGAACGCTCACTTACATTTCACCTATCTGAAAGTCTGATAAACGCCGGAAAAATGACTAAGTCCAAAAAAAAATTTTTTCCAACTTTTTTCAATTTTACCCCCGTGGGATATTTATTCTAACCACACACATTTGGAACTCTCCTGGGGTACCCTCACACATATTATTCCCTCATTTAGTGGATATTTTCACAAAAAAGTGAAATTTTCAAAAATCCAGAAAATTGGCTGAAAACGACTAAATAACAAGGAGTCATTGGGCGAATCGCTCTGGAACTGAAACTGGAACGCTCACTGACATTTCCCCTATCTGAAAGTCTGATAAACGCCAGAAAAATCACTAAGTCCAAAAAAAATATTTTTTTAAATTTTTTAAATTTTACCCCCGTGGGATATATATTCTACCCACACACATTTGGAACTCTCCTGGGGTACCCTCACACATATTATTCCCTCATTTAGTGGATATTTTCATAAAAAAGTGAAATTTTCAAAAATCCAGAAAATTGGCTGAAAACTACTAAATAACAAGGACTCATTGAGCGAATCGCTCTGGAACTGAAATGGGAATGCTCACTGACATTTCCCCTATCTGAAAGTCTGATAAACGCCGGAAAAATGACTAAGTCCAAAAAAAAATTTTTTTCAACTTTTTTCAATTTTACCCCCATGGGATATATATTCTACACACACACATTTGGAACTCTCCTGGGGTACCCTCACACATATTATTCCCTCATTTAGTGGATATTTTCACAAAAAAGTGAAATTTTAAAAAATCCAAAAAATTGGCTGAAAACGACTAAATATCAAGGACTCATTGGGCGAATCGCTCTGGAACTGAAATCGGAACTCTCACTTACATTTCCCCTATCTGAAAGTCTGATAAACGCCGGAAAAATGACTAAGTCCAAAAAAAAATTTTTTTCAACTTTTTTCAATTTTACCCCCGTGGGATCTATATTCTACCCACACACATTTGGAACTCTCCTGGGGTACCCTCACACAAATTATTCCCTCATTTAGTGGATATTTTCACAAAAAAGTGAAATTTTCAAAAATCCAGAAAATTGGCTGAAAACGACTAAATAACAAGGAGTCATTGGGCGAATCGCTCTGGAACTGAAACCGGAACGCTCACTGACATTTCCCCTATCTGAAAGTCTGATAAACGCCAGAAAAATCACTAAGTCCAAAAAAAATATTTTTTTAAATTTTTTAAATTTTACCCCCGTGGGATATATATTCTACCCACACACATTTGGAACTCTCCTGGGGTACCCTCACACATATTATTCCCTCATTTAGTGGATATTTTCACAAAAAAGTGAAATTTTCAAAAATCCAAAAAATTGGCTGAAAACGACTAAATATCAAGGATTCATTGGGCGAATCGCTCTGGAACTGAAATCGGAACTCTCACTTACATTTCCCCTATCTGAAAGTCTGATAAACGCCGGAAAAATGACTAAGTCCAAAAAAAAATTTTTTTCAACTTTTTTCAATTTTACCCCCGTGGGATCTATATTCTACCCACACACATTTGGAACTCTCCTGGGGTACCCTCACACATATTATTCCCTCATTTAGTGGATATTTTCACAAAAAAGTGAAATTTTCAAAAATCCAGAAAATTGGCTGAAAACGACTAAATAACAAGGAGTCATTGGGCGAATCGCTCTGGAACTGAAATCGGAATGCTCACTGACATTTCCCCTATCTGAAAGTCTGATAAACGCCAGAAAAATGACTAAGTCCAAAAAAATATTTTTTTCAACTTTTTTCAATTTTACCCCCGTGGGATATATATTCTTCCCACACACATTTGGAACTCTCCTGGGGTGCCCTCACACATATTATTCCCTCATTTAGTGGATATTTTCTCAAAAAAGTGACATTTTCAAAAATCCAGAAAATTGGCTGAAAACGACTAAATAACAAGGACTCATTGGGCGAATCGCTCTGGAACTGAAATCAGAACGCTCACTGACATTTCCCCTATCCGAAAGTCTGATAAACGCCGGAAAAATGAAAAAGTCCAAAAAAAATTTTTTTTCAACTTTTTCAATTTTATCCCCGTGGGATACATATTCTTCCCACACACATTTAGAACTCTCCTGGGGTACCCTCACACATATTATTCCCTCATTTAGTGGATATTTTCACAAAAAAGTGACATTTTCAAAAATCCAAAAAATTGGCTGAAAACGACTAAATAACAAGGACTCATTGGGCGAATCGCTCTGGAACTGAAATCGGAATGCTCATTGACATTTCCCCTATCTGAAAGTCTGATAAACGCCGGAAAAATGACTAAGTCCAAAAAAAATTTTTTTTCTACTTTTTTCAATTTTACCCCCATGGGATATATATTCTACACACACACATTTGGAAATCTCCTGGGGTACCCTCACACATATTATTCCCTCATTTAGTGGATATTTTCACAAAAAAGTGAAATTTTCAAAAATCCAAAAAATTGGCTGAAAACGACTAAATAACAAGGACTCATTGGTCGAATCGCTCTGGAACTGAAATCGGAGTGCTCACTGACATTTCCCCTATCTGAAAGTCTGATAAACGTCAGAAAAATCACTAAGTCCAAAAAAATTTTTTTTTAAAATTTTTCAATTTTACCCCCGTGGGATATATATTCTACCCACACACATTTGGAACTCTCCTGGGGTACCCTCACACATATTATTCCCTCATTTAGTGGATATTTTCACAAAAAAGTGAAATTTTCAAAAATCCAGAAAATTGGCTGAAAACGACTAAATATCAAAGACTCATTGAGCGAATCGCTCTGGAACTGAAATAGGAACGCTCACTTACATTTCACCTATCTGAAAGTCTGATAAACGCCGGAAAAATGACTAAGTCCAAAAAAAAATTTTTTCCAACTTTTTTCAATTTTACCCCCGTGGGATATTTATTCTAACCACACACATTTGGAACTCTCCTGGGGTACCCTCACACATATTATTCCCTCATTTAGTGGATATTTTCACAAAAAAGTGAAATTTTCAAAAATCCAGAAAATTGGCTGAAAACGACTAAATAACAAGGAGTCATTGGGCGAATCGATCTGGAACTGAAACCGGAACGCTCACTGACATTTCCCCTATCTGAAAGTCTGATAAACGCCAGAAAAATCACTAAGTCCAAAAAAAATATTTTTTTAAATTTTTTAAATTTTACCCCCGTGGGATATATATTCTACCCACACACATTTGGAACTCTCCTGGGGTACCCTCACACATATTATTCCCTCATTTAGTGGATATTTTCATAAAAAAGTGAAATTTTCAAAAATCCACAAAATTGGCTGAAAACTACTAAATAACAAGGACTCATTGAGCGAATCGCTCTGGAACTGAAATGGGAATGCTCACTGACATTTCTCCTATCTGAAAGTCTGATAAACGCCAGAAAAATGACTAAGTCCAAAAAAATATTTTTTTCAACTTTTTTCAATTTTACCCCCGTGGGATATATATTCTTCCCACACACATTTGGAACTCTCCTGGGGTGCCCTCACACATATTATTCCCTCATTTAGTGGATATTTTCTCAAAAAAGTGACATTTTCAAAAATCCAGAAAATTGGCTGAAAACGACTAAATAACAAGGACTCATTGGGCGAATCGCTCTGGAACTGAAATCAGAACGCTCACTGACATTTCCCCTATCCGAAAGTCTGATAAACGCCGGAAAAATGAAAAAGTCCAAAAAAAATTTTTTTTCAACTTTTTCAATTTTACCCCCGTGGGATACATATTCTTCCCACACACATTTAGAACTCTCCTGGGGTACCCTCACACATATTATTCCCTCATTTAGTGGATATTTTCACAAAAAAGTGACATTTTCAAAAATCCAAAAAATTGGCTGAAAACGACTAAATAACAAGGACTCATTGGGCGAATCGCTCTGGAACTGAAATCGGAATGCTCATTGACATTTCCCCTATCTGAAAGTCTGATAAACGCCGGAAAAATGACTAAGTCCAAAAAAAATTTTTTTTCAACTTTTTTCAATTTTACCCCCATGGGATATATATTCTACACACACACATTTGGAAATCTCCTGGGGTACCCTCACACATATTATTCCCTCATTTAGTGAATATTTTCACAAAAAAGTGAAATTTTCAAAAATCCAAAAAATTGGCTGAAAACGACTAAATAACAAGGACTCATTGGTCGAATCGCTCTGGAACTGAAATCGGAGTGCTCACTGACATTTCCCCTATCTGAAAGTCTGATAAACGTCAGAAAAATCACTAAGTCCAAAAAAAATTTTTTTTTAAATTTTTCAATTTTACCCCCGTGGGATATATATTCTACCCACACACATTTGGAACTCTCCTGGGGTACCCTCACACATATTATTCCCTCATTTAGTGGATATTTTCACAAAAAAGTGAAATTTTCAAAAATCCAGAAAATTGGCTGAAAACGACTAAATATCAAAGACTCATTGGGCGAATCGCTCTGGAACTGAAATAGGAACGCTCACTTACATTTCACCTATCTGAAAGTCTGATAAACGCCGGAAAAATGACTAAGTCCAAAAAAAAATTTTTTCCAACTTTTTTCAATTTTACCCCCGTGGGATATTTATTCTAACCACACACATTTGGAACTCTCCTGGGGTACCCTCACACATATTATTCCCTCATTTAGTGGATATTTTCACAAAAAAGTGAAATTTTCAAAAATCCAGAAAATTGGCTGAAAACGACTAAATAACAAGGAGTCATTGGGCGAATCGCTCTGGAACTGAAACTGGAACGCTCACTGACATTTCCCCTATCTGAAAGTCTGATAAACGCCAGAAAAATCACTAAGTCCAAAAAAAATATTTTTTTAAATTTTTTAAATTTTACCCCCGTGGGATATATATTCTACCCACACACATTTGGAACTCTCCTGGGGTACCCTCACACATATTATTCCCTCATTTAGTGGATATTTTCATAAAAAAGTGAAATTTTCAAAAATCCAGAAAATTGGCTGAAAACTACTAAATAACAAGGACTCATTGAGCGAATCGCTCTGGAACTGAAATGGGAATGCTCACTGACATTTCCCCTATCTGAAAGTCTGATAAACGCCGGAAAAATGACTAAGTCCAAAAAAAAATTTTTTTCAACTTTTTTCAATTTTACCCCCATGGGATATATATTCTACACACACACATTTGGAACTCTCCTGGGGTACCCTCACACATATTATTCCCTCATTTAGTGGATATTTTCACAAAAAAGTGAAATTTTAAAAAATCCAAAAAATTGGCTGAAAACGACTAAATATCAAGGACTCATTGGGCGAATCGCTCTGGAACTGAAATCGGAACTCTCACTTACATTTCCCCTATCTGAAAGTCTGATAAACGCCGGAAAAATGACTAAGTCCAAAAAAAAATTTTTTTCAACTTTTTTCAATTTTACCCCCGTGGGATCTATATTCTACCCACACACATTTGGAACTCTCCTGGGGTACCCTCACACATATTATTCCCTCATTTAGTGGATATTTTCACAAAAAAGTGAAATTTTCAAAAATCCAGAAAATTGGCTGAAAACGACTAAATAACAAGGAGTCATTGGGCGAATCGCTCTGGAACTGAAACCGGAACGCTCACTGACATTTCCCCTATCTGAAAGTCTGATAAACGCCAGAAAAATCACTAAGTCCAAAAAAAATATTTTTTTAAATTTTTTAAATTTTACCCCCGTGGGATATATATTCTACCCACACACATTTGGAACTCTCCTGGGGTACCCTCACACATATTATTCCCTCATTTAGTGGATATTTTCACAAAAAAGTGAAATTTTCAAAAATCCAAAAAATTGGCTGAAAACGACTAAATATCAAGGATTCATTGGGCGAATCGCTCTGGAACTGAAATCGGAACTCTCACTTACATTTCCCCTATCTGAAAGTCTGATAAACGCCGGAAAAATGACTAAGTCCAAAAAAAAATTTTTTTCAACTTTTTTCAATTTTACCCCCGTGGGATCTATATTCTACCCACACACATTTGGAACTCTCCTGGGGTACCCTCACACATATTATTCCCTCATTTAGTGGATATTTTCACAAAAAAGTGAAATTTTCAAAAATCCAGAAAATTGGCTGAAAACGACTAAATAACAAGGAGTCATTGGGCGAATCGCTCTGGAACTGAAATCGGAATGCTCACTGACATTTCCCCTATCTGAAAGTCTGATAAACGCCAGAAAAATGACTAAGTCCAAAAAAATATTTTTTTCAACTTTTTTCAATTTTACCCCCGTGGGATATATATTCTTCCCACACACATTTGGAACTCTCCTGGGGTGCCCTCACACATATTATTCCCTCATTTAGTGGATATTTTCTCAAAAAAGTGACATTTTCAAAAATCCAGAAAATTGGCTGAAAACGACTAAATAACAAGGACTCATTGGGCGAATCGCTCTGGAACTGAAATCAGAACGCTCACTGACATTTCCCCTATCCGAAAGTCTGATAAACGCCGGAAAAATGAAAAAGTCCAAAAAAAATTTTTTTTCAACTTTTTCAATTTTACCCCCGTGGGATACATATTCTTCCCACACACATTTAGAACTCTCCTGGGGTACCCTCACACATATTATTCCCTCATTTAGTGGATATTTTCACAAAAAAGTGACATTTTCAAAAATCCAAAAAATTGGCTGAAAACGACTAAATAACAAGGACTCATTGGGCGAATCGCTCTGGAACTGAAATCGGAATGCTCATTGACATTTCCCCTATCTGAAAGTCTGATAAACGCCGGAAAAATGACTAAGTCCAAAAAAAATTTTTTTTCTACTTTTTTCAATTTTACCCCCATGGGATATATATTCTACACACACACATTTGGAAATCTCCTGGGGTACCCTCACACATATTATTCCCTCATTTAGTGGATATTTTCACAAAAAAGTGAAATTTTCAAAAATCCAGAAAATTGGCTGAAAACGACTAAATATCAAAGACTCATTGGGCGAATCGCTCTGGAACTGAAATAGGAACGCTCACTTACATTTCACCTATCTGAAAGTCTGATAAACGCCGGAAAAATGACTAAGTCCAAAAAAAATTTTTTTCCAACTTTTTTCAATTTTACCCCCGTGGGATATTTATTCTAACCACACACATTTGGAACTCTCCTGGGGTACCCTCACACATATTATTCCCTCATTTAGTGGATATTTTCACAAAAAAGTGAAATTTTCAAAAATCCAGAAAATTGGCTGAAAACGACTAAATAACAAGGAGTCATTGGGCGAATCGATCTGGAACTGAAACCGGAACGCTCACTGACATTTCCCCTATCTGAAAGTCTGATAAACGCCAGAAAAATCACTAAGTCCAAAAAAAATATTTTTTTAAATTTTTTAAATTTTACCCCCGTGGGATATATATTCTACCCACACACATTTGGAACTCTCCTGGGGTACCCTCACACATATTATTCCCTCATTTAGTGGATATTTTCACAAAAATGTGAAATTTTCAAAAATCCAAAAAATTGGCTGAAAACGACTAAATAACAAGAACTCATTGGGCGAATCGCTCTGGAACTGAAATCGGAATGCTCATTGACATTTCCCCTATCTGAAAGTCTGATAAACGCCGGAAAAATGACTAAGTCCAAAAAAAATTTTTTTTCTACTTTTTTCAATTTTACCCCCATGGGATATATATTCTACACACACACATTTGGAAATCTCCTGGGGTACCCTCACACATATTATTCCCTCATTTAGTGGATATTTTCACAAAAAAGTGAAATTTTCAAAAATCCAGAAAATTGGCTGAAAACGACTAAATATCAAAGACTCATTGGGCGAATCGCTCTGGAACTGAAATAGGAACGCTCACTTACATTTCACCTATCTGAAAGTCTGATAAACGCCGGAAAAATGACTAAGTCCAAAAAAAATTTTTTTCCAACTTTTTTCAATTTTACCCCCGTGGGATATTTATTCTAACCACACACATTTGGAACTCTCCTGGGGTACCCTCACACATATTATTCCCTCATTTAGTGGATATTTTCACAAAAAAGTGAAATTTTCAAAAATCCAGAAAATTGGCTGAAAACGACTAAATAACAAGGAGTCATTGGGCGAATCGATCTGGAACTGAAACCGGAACGCTCACTGACATTTCCCCTATCTGAAAGTCTGATAAACGCCAGAAAAATCACTAAGTCCAAAAAAAATATTTTTTTAAATTTTTTAAATTTTACCCCCGTGGGATATATATTCTACCCACACACATTTGGAACTCTCCTGGGGTACCCTCACACATATTATTCCCTCATTTAGTGGATATTTTCACAAAAATGTGAAATTTTCAAAAATCCAAAAAATTGGCTGAAAACGACTAAATAACAAGAACTCATTGGGCGAATCGCTCTGGAACTGAAATCGGAATGCTCACTGACATTTCCCCTATCTGAAAGTCTGATAAATGCCGGAAAAATGACTAAGTCCAAAAAAAAATTTTTTTCAACTTTTTCAATTTTACCCCCGTGGGATACATATTCTTCCCACACACATTTAGAACTCTTCTGGGGTACCCTCACACATATTATTCCCTCATTTAGTGGATATTTTCACAAAAAAGTGAAATTTTCAAAAATCCAAAAAATTGGCTGAAAACGACTAAATAACAAGGACTCATTGGGCGAATCGCTCTGGAACTGAAATCGGAATGCTCATTGACATTTCCCCTATCTGAAAGTCTGATAAACGCCGGAAAAATGACTAAGTCCAAAAAAATATTTTTTTCAACTTTTTCAATTTTACCCCCGTGGGATACATATTCTTCCCACACACATTTAGAACTCTCCTGGGGTACCCTCACACATATTATTCCCTCATTTAGTGGATATTTTCACAAAAAAGTGAAATTTTCAAAAATCCAAAAAATTGGCTGAAAACGACTAAATAACAAGGACTCATTGGGCGAATCGCTCTGGAACTGAAATCGGAATGCTCACTGACATTTCCCCTATCTGAAAGTCTGATAAACGCCGGAAAAATGACTAAGTCCAAAAAAAATTTTTTTTCAACTTTTTTCAATTTTACCCCCGTGGGATATATATTCTACACACACACATTTGGAACTCTCCTGGGGTACCCTCACACATATTATTCCTCATTTAGTGGATATTTTCACAAAAAAGTGAAATTTTCAAAAATTCAGAAAATTGGCTGAAAACGACTAAATAACAAGGAGTCATTGGGCGCATCGCTCTGGAACTGAAATCGGAACGCTCACTGATATTTTCCCTATCTGAAAGTCTGATAAACGCCGGAAAAATGAAAAAGTCCAAAAAAAATTTTTTTTCAACTTTTTCAATTTTACCCCCGTGGGATACATATTCTTCCCACACACATTTAGAACTCTCCTGGGGTACCCTCACACATATTATTCCCTCATTTAGTGGATATTTTCACAAAAAAGTGACATTTTCAAAAATCCAAAAAATTGGCTGAAAACGACTAAATAACAAGGACTCATTGGGCGAATCGCTCTGGAACTGAAATCGGAATGCTCATTGACATTTCCCCTATCTGAAAGTCTGATAAACGCCGGAAAAATGACTAAGTCCAAAAAAAATTTTTTTTCTACTTTTTTCAATTTTACCCCCATGGGATATATATTCTACACACACACATTTGGAAATCTCCTGGGGTACCCTCACACATATTATTCCCTCATTTAGTGGATATTTTCACAAAAAAGTGAAATTTTCAAAAATCCAAAAAATTGGCTGAAAACGACTAAATAACAAGGACTCATTGGTCGAATCGCTCTGGAACTGAAATCGGAGTGCTCACTGACATTTCCCCTATCTGAAAGTCTGATAAACGTCAGAAAAATCACTAAGTCCAAAAAAAATTTTTTTTAAAATTTTTCAATTTTACCCCCGTGGGATATATATTCTACCCACACACATTTGGAACTCTCCTGGGGTACCCTCACACATATTATTCCCTCATTTAGTGGATATTTTCACAAAAAAGTGAAATTTTCAAAAATCCAGAAAATTGGCTGAAAACGACTAAATATCAAAGACTCATTGGGCGAATCGCTCTGGAACTGAAATAGGAACGCTCACTTACATTTCACCTATCTGAAAGTCTGATAAACGCCGGAAAAATGACTAAGTCCAAAAAAAATTTTTTTCCAACTTTTTTCAATTTTACCCCCGTGGGATATTTATTCTAACCACACACATTTGGAACTCTCCTGGGGTACCCTCACACATATTATTCCCTCATTTAGTGGATATTTTCACAAAAAAGTGAAATTTTCAAAAATCCAGAAAATTGGCTGAAAACGACTAAATAACAAGGAGTCATTGGGCGAATCGATCTGGAACTGAAACCGGAACGCTCACTGACATTTCCCCTATCTGAAAGTCTGATAAACGCCAGAAAAATCACTAAGTCCAAAAAAAATATTTTTTTAAATTTTTTAAATTTTACCCCCGTGGGATATATATTCTACCCACACACATTTGGAACTCTCCTGGGGTACCCTCACACATATTATTCCCTCATTTAGTGGATATTTTCACAAAAATGTGAAATTTTCAAAAATCCAAAAAATTGGCTGAAAACGACTAAATAACAAGAACTCATTGGGCGAATCGCTCTGGAACTGAAATCGGAATGCTCACTGACATTTCCCCTATCTGAAAGTCTGATAAACGCCGGAAAAATGACTAAGTCCAAAAAAATATTTTTTTCAACTTTTTCAATTTTACCCCCGTGGGATACATATTCTTCCCACACACATTTAGAACTCTCCTGGGGTACCCTCACACATATTATTCCCTCATTTAGTGGATATTTTCACAAAAAAGTGAAATTTTCAAAAATCCAAAAAATTGGCTGAAAACGACTAAATAACAAGGACTCATTGGGCGAATCGCTCTGGAACTGAAATCGGAATGCTCACTGACATTTCCCCTATCTGAAAGTCTGATAAACGCCGGAAAAATGACTAAGTCCAAAAAAAATTTTTTTTCAACTTTTTTCAATTTTACCCCCGTGGGATATATATTCTACACACACACATTTGGAACTCTCCTGGGGTACCCTCACACATATTATTCCTCATTTAGTGGATATTTTCACAAAAAAGTGAAATTTTCAAAAATTCAGAAAATTGGCTGAAAACGACTAAATAACAAGGAGTCATTGGGCGCATCGCTCTGGAACTGAAATCGGAACGCTCACTGATATTTTCCCTATCTGAAAGTCTGATAAACGCCGGAAAAATGACTAAGTCCAAAAAAAAATTTTTTTCAACTTTTTCAATTTTACCCCCGTGGGATACATATTCTTCCCACACACATTTAGAACTCTTCTGGGGTACCCTCACACATATTATTCCCTCATTTAGTGGATATTTTCACAAAAAAGTGAAATTTTCAAAAATCCAAAAAATTGGCTGAAAACGACTAAATAACAAGGACTCATTGGGCGAAACGCTCTGGAAGTGAAATCGGAATGCTCATTGACATTTCCCCTATCTGAAAGTCTGATAAACTTCGGATAAATGACTAAGTTCCAAAAAAATTTTTTTTCAACTTTTTTCAATTTTACCCCCGTCGGATATATATTCTACCCACACACATTTGGAACTCTCCTGGGGTACCCTCACACATATTATTCCCTCATTTAGTGGATATTTTCACAAAAAAGTGAAATTTTTAAAAATCCCAAAAATTGTCTGAAAACGACTAAATATCAAGGATTCATTGGGCGAATCGCTCTGGAACTGAAATCGGAACGCTCACTTACATTTCCTCTATCTGAAAGTCTGATAAACGCCAGAAAAATGACTGAGTCCAAAAAAAATTTTTTTTCAACTTTTTTAAATTTAACCCCCGTAGGATATATATTCTACCCACACACATTTGGAACTCTCCTGGGGTACCCTCACACATATTATTCCCTCATTTAGTGGATATTTTCACAAAAAAGTGAAATTTTCAAAAATCCAAAAAATTGGCTGAAAACGACTAAATAACAAGGACTCATTGGGCGAATCGCTCTGGAACTGAAATCGGAATGCTCACTGACATTTCCCCTATCTGAAAATCTGATAAACGTCAGAAAAATCACTAAGTCCAAAAAAAATTTTTTTTTAACTTTTTCAATTTTACCCCCCGTGGGATATATATTCTACCCACACACATTTGGAACTCTCCTGGGGTACCCTCACACATATTATTCCCTCATTTAGTGGATATTTTCACAAAAAAGTGAAATTTTCAAAAATCCAGAAAATTGGCTGAAAACGACTAAATATTAAGGACTCATTGGGCGAATCGGTCTGGAACTGAAATCGGAACGCTCACTGACATTTCCCCTATCTGAAAGTCTGATAAACGCCGGAAAAATGACTAAGTCCAAAAAAAAATTTTTTTCAACTTTTTCAATTTTACCCCCATGGGATACATATTCTTCCCACACACATTTGGAACTCTCATGGGGTACCCTCACACATATTATTCCCTCATTTAGTGGATATTTTCACAAAAAAGTGAAATTTTCAAAAATCCAAAAAATTGGCTGAAAACGACTAAATAACAAGGACTCATTGGGCGAATCACTCTGGAACTGAAATCGGAATGCTGACTGACATTTCCCCTATCTGAAAGTCTGATAAACGCCAGAAAAATGACTAAGTCCAAAAAAAATTTTTTTCAACTTTTTTCAATTTTACCCCCGTGGGATATATATTCTACCCACACACATTTGGAACTCTCCTGGGGTACCCTCACACATATTATTCCCTCATTTAGTGGATATTTTCACAAAAAAGTGAAATTTTCAAAAATCCAGAAAATTGGCTGAAAACGACTAAATAACAAGGACTCATTGGGAGAATCACTCTGGAACTGAAATCGGAATGCTCACTGACATTTCCCCTATCTGAAAGTCTGATAAACGCCGGAAAAATGACTAAGTCCAAAAAAAATTTTTTTTCAACTTTTTTCAATTTTACCCCCGTGGGATATATATTCTACCCACACACATTTGGAACTCTCCTGGGGTACCCTCACACATATTATTCCCTCATTTAGTGTATATTTTCACAAAAAAGTGAAATTTTCAAAAATCCAAAAAATTGGCTGAAAACGACTAAATAACAAGAACTCATTGGGCGAATCGCTCTGGAACTGAAATCGGAATGCTCACTGACATATCCCCTATCTGAAAGTCTGATAAATGTCAGAAAAATCACTAAGTCCCAAAAAAATTTTTTTTTAACTTTTTCAATTTTAACCCCCGTGGGATATATATTCTACCCACACACATTTGGAACTCTCCTGGGGTACCCTCACACATATTACTCCCTCATTTAGTGGATATTTTCACAAAAAAGTGAAATTTTCAAAAATCCAGAAAATTGGCTGAAAACGACTAAACAACAAGGACTCATTGGGAGAATCTCTCTGGAACTGAAATCGGAATGCTCACTGACATTTCCCCTATCTGAAAGTCTGATAAACGCCGGAAAAATGACTAAGACCAGAAAAAAAATTTTTTCAACTTTTTTCAATTTTACCCCCGTGGGATATATATTCTACCCACACACATTTGGAACTCTCCTGGGCTACCCTCACACATATTATTCCCTCATTTAGTGGATATTTTCACAAAAAAGTGAAATTTTCAAAAATCCAGAAAATTGGCTGAAAACGTCTAAATAACAAGGAGTCATTGGGCGAATCGCTCTGGAACTGAAATCGGTACTCTCACTGACATTTCCCCTATCTGAAAGTCTGATAAACGCCGGAAAAATGACTAAGTCCAAAAAAAATTTTTTTAAAACTTTTTTCAATTTTACCGCCGTGGGATATATATTCTACCCACACACATTTGGAACTCTCCTGGGGTACCCTCACACATATTATTCCCTCATTTAGTGGATATTTTCACAAAAAAGTGAAATTTTCAAAAATCCAGAAAATTGGCTGAAAACGACTAAATAACAAGGAGTCATTGGGCGAATCGCTCTGGAACTGAAATCGGAATGCTCACTGACATTTCCCCTATCTGAAAGTCTGATAAACGCCGGAAAAATGACTAAGTTCAAAAAAAAATTTTTTCAACTTTTTTCAATTTTACCCCCGTGGGATATATATTCTACCCACACAAATTTGCAACTCTCCTGGGGTACCCTCACACATATTATTCCCTCATTTAGTGGATATTTTCACAAAAAAGTGAAATTTTCAAAAATCCAGAAAATTGGCTGAAAACGACTAAATAACTAGGACTCATTGGGAGAATCGCTCTGGAACTGAAATCGGAATGCTCACTGACATTTCCCCTATCTGAAAATCTGATAAACGTCAGAAAAATCACTAAGTCCAAAAAAAAATTTTTTTCAACTTTTTCAATTTTACCCCCATGGGATACATATTCTTCCCACACACATTTGGAACTCTCCTGGGGTACCCTCACACATATTATTCCCTCATTTAGTGGATATTTTCACAAAAAAGTGAAATTTTCAAAAATCCAAAAAATTGGCTGAAAACGACTAAATAACAAGGACTCATTGGGCGAATCACTCTGGAACTGAAATCGGAACGCTCACTGACATTTCCCCTATCTGAAAGTCTGATAAACGCCGGAAAAATGACTAAGTCCAAAAAAAATTTTCTTTCAACTTTTTCAATTTTACCCCCGTGGGATACATATTCTTCCCACACACATTTGGAACTCTCCTGGGTTACCCTCACACATATTATTCCCTCATTTAGTGGATATTTTCACAAAAAAGTGAAATTTTCAAAAATCCAAAAAATTGGCTGCAAACGACTAAATATCAGCGACTCATTGGGCGAATCGCTCTGGAACTGAAATCGGAACGCTCACTTACATTTCCCCTATCTGAAAGTCTGATAAACGTTGGAAAAATCACTAAGTCCAAAAAAAATTTTTTTTTTACTTTTTTCAATTTTACCCCCGTGGGATATATATTCTACCCACACACATTTGGAACTCTCCTGGGGTACCCTCACACATATTATTCCCTCATTTAGGGGATATTTTCATAAAAAAGTGAAATTTTCAAAAATCCAGAAAATTGGCTGAAAACGACTAAATAACAAGGAGTCTTTGGGCGAATCGCTCTGGAACTGAAATCGGAACGCTCACTGACATTTCCCCTATATGAAAGTCTGATAAACGCCAGAAAAATGACTAAGTCCAAAAAAAAATTTTTTTCAACTTTTTTAAATTTTACCCCTGTGGGATATATATTCTACCCACACACATTTGGAACTCTCCTGGGGTACCCTCATGCATATTATTCCCTCATTTAGTGGATATTTTCACAAAAAAGTGAAATTTTCAAAAATCCAGAAAATTGGCTGAAAACGACTAAATAACAAGGACTCATTTGGAGAATCACTCTGGAACTGAAATCGAAATGCTCACTGACATTTCCCCTATCTGAAAGTCTGATAAACGCCGGAAAAATGACTAAGTCCAAAAATAATTTTTTTTCAACTTTTTTCAATTTTACCCCCGTGGGATATATATTCTACACACACACATTTGGAACTCTCCTGGGGTACCCTCACACATATTATTCCCTCATTTAGTGGATATTTTCACAAAAAAAGTGAAATTTTCAAAAATCCAAAAAATTGGCTGAAAACGACTAAATATCAAGGACGCATTGGGCGAATCGCTCTGAAACTGAAATCGGAATGCTCACTGACATTTCCCCTATCTGAAAGTCTGATAAACGTTGGAAAAATCACTAAGTCCAAAAAAAATTTTTTTTTTACTTTTTTCAATTTTACCCCGTGGGATATATATTCTACCCACACACATTTGGAACTCTCCTGGGGTACCCTCACACATATTATTCCCTCATTTAGGGGATATTTTCATAAAAAAGTGAAATTTTCAAAAATCCAGAAAATTGGCTGAAAACGACTAAATATTAAGGACTCATTGGGCGAATCGGTCTGGAACTGAAATCGGAACGCTCACTGACATTTCCCCTATATGAAAGTCTGATAAATGCCAGAAAAATGACTAAGTCCAAAAAAAAATTTTTTTCAACTTTTTTAAATTTTACCCCTGTGGGATATATATTCTACCCACACACATTTGGAACTCTCCTGGGGTACCCTCATGCATATTATTCCCTCATTTAGTGGATATTTTCACAAAAAAGTGAAATTTTCAAAAATTCAGAAAATTGGCTGAAAACGACTAAATAACAAGGAGTCATTGGGCGAATCGCTGTGGAACTGAAATCGGAACGATCACTTACATTTCCCCTATCTGAAAGTCTGATAAACGCCAGAAAAATGACTAAGTCCAAAAAAAATTTTTTTCAACTTTTTTCAATTTTACCCCCGTGGGATATATATTCTACCCACACACATTTGCAACTCTCCTGGGGTACCCTCACACATATTATTCCCTCATTTAGTGGATATTTTCACAAAAAAGTGAAATTTTCAAAAATCCAGAAAATTGGCTGAAAACGACTAAATAACAAGGACTCATTGGGAGAATCACTCTGGAACTGAAATTGGAACGCTCACTGACATTTCCCCTATCTGAAAGTCTGATAAACGCCGGAAAAATGACTAAGTCAAAAAAAAATTTTTTTTCAACTTTTTTCAATTTTACCCCCGTGGGATATATATTCTACCCACACACATTTGGAACTCTCCTGGGGTACCCTCACACATATTATTCCCTCATTTAGTGGATATTTTCACAAAAAAGTGAAATTTTCAAAAATCCAAAAAATTGGCTGAAAACTGCTAAATAACAAGGACTCATTGGGCGAATCGCTCTGGAACTGAAATCGGAATGCTCACTGACATTTCCCCTATCTGAAAATCTGATAAACGTCAGAAAAATCACTAAGTCCCAAAAAAATTTTTTTTTAACTTTTTCAATTTTTCCCCCGTGGGATATATATTCTACCCACACACATTTGGAACTCTCCTGGGGTACCCTCACACATATTATTCCCTCATTTAGTGGATATTTTCACAAAAAAGTGAAATTTTCAAAAATCCAGAAAATTGGCTGAAAACGACTAAATATTAAGGACTCATTGGGCGAATCGGTCTGGAACTGAAATCGGAACGCTCACTGACATTTCCCCTATCTGAAAGTCTGATAAACGCCGGAAAAATGACTAAGTCCAAAAAAAATTTTTTTTCAACTTTTTCAATTTTACCCCCATGGGATACATATTCTTCCCACACACATTTGGAACTCTCCTGGGGTACCCTCACACATATTATTCCCTCATTTAGTGGATATTTTCACAAAAAAGTGAAATTTTCAAAAATCCAAAAAATTGTCTGAAAACGACTAAATATCAAGGACTCATTGGGCGAATCGCTCTGGAACTGAAATCGGAATGCTCACTGACATTTCCCCTATCTGAAAGTCTGATAAACGCCGGAAAAATGACTAAGTTCAAAAAAAAATTTTTTCAACTTTTTTCAATTTTACCCCCGTGGGATATATATTCTACCCACACACATTTGCAACTCTCCTGGGGTACCCTCACACATATTATTCCCTCATTTAGTGGATATTTTCACAAAAAAGTGAAATTTTCAAAAATCCAAAAAATTGGCTGAAAACGAATAAATAACAAGGACTCATTGGGCGAATCGCTCTGGAACTGAAATCGGAATGCTCACTGACATTTCCCCTATCTGAAAGTCTGATAAACGCCGGAAAAATGACTAAGTTCAAAAAAAAATTTTTTCAACTTTACCCCCGTGGGATATATATTCTACCCAAACAAATTTGCAACTCTCCTGGGGTACCCTCACACATATTATTCCCTCATTTAGTGGATATTTTCACAAAAAAGTGAAATTTTCAAAAATCCAGAAAATTGGCTGAAAACGACTAAATAACAAGGACTCATTGGGAGAATCACTCTGGAACTGAAATCGGAACGCTCACTGACATTTCCCCTATCTGAAAGTCTGATAAACGCCGGAAAAATGACTAAGTCCAAAAAAAATTTTTTTTCAACTTTATTCAATTTTACCCCCGTGGGATATATATTCTACCCACACACATTTGGAACTCTCCTGGGGTACCCTCACACATATTATTCCCTCATTTAGTGGATATTTTCACAAAAAAGTGAAATTTTCAAAAATCCAAAAAATTGGCTGAAAACGACTAAATAACAAGGACTCATTGGGCGAATCGCTCTGGAACTGAAATCGGAATGCTCACTGACATTTCCCCTATCTGAAAGTCTGATAAACGTTGGAAAAATCACTAAGTCCAAAAAAAATTTTTTTTTTACTTTTTTCAATTTTACCCCCGTGGGATATATATTCTACCCACACACATTTGGAACTCTCCTGGGGTACCCTCACACATATTATTCCCTCATTTAGGGGATATTTTCATAAAAAAGTGAAATTTTCAAAAATCCAGAAAATTGGCTGAAAACGACTAAATATTAAGGACTCATTGGGCGAATCGGTCTGGAACTGAAATCGGAACGCTCACTGACATTTCCCCTATATGAAAGTCTGATAAACGCCAGAAAAATGACTAAGTCCAAAAAAAAATTTTTTTCAACTTTTTTAAATTTTACCCCTGTGGGATATATATTCTACCCACACACATTTGGAACTCTCCTGGGGTACCCTCATGCATATTATTCCCTCATTTAGTGGATATTTTCACAAAAAAGTGAAATTTTCAAAAATTCAGAAAATTGGCTGAAAACGACTAAATAACAAGGAGTCATTGGGCGAATCGCTGTGGAACTGAAATCGGAACGATCACTTACATTTCCCCTATCTGAAAGTCTGATAAACGCCGGAAAAATGACTAAGTCAAAAAAAAATTTTTTTTCAACTTTTTTCAATTTTACCCCCGTGGGATATATATTCTACCCACACACATTTGGAACTCTCCTGGGGTACCCTCACACATATTATTCCCTCATTTAGTGGATATTTTCACAAAAAAGTGAAATTTTCAAAAATCCAAAAAATTGGCTGAAAACTGCTAAATAACAAGGACTCATTGGGCGAATCGCTCTGGAACTGAAATCGGAATGCTCACTGACATTTCCCCTATCTGAAAATCTGATAAACGTCAGAAAAATCACTAAGTCCCAAAAAAAATTTTTTTTAACTTTTTCAATTTTTCCCCCGTGGGATATATATTCTACCCACACACATTTGGAACTCTCCTGGGGTACCCTCACACATATTATTCCCTCATTTAGTGGATATTTTCACAAAAAAGTGAAATTTTCAAAAATCCAGAAAATTGGCTGAAAACGACTAAATATTAAGGACTCATTGGTCGAATCGGTCTGGAACTGAAATCGGAACGCTCACTGACATTTCCCCTATCTGAAAGTCTGATAAACGCCGGAAAAATGACTAAGTTCAAAAAAAATTTTTTTCAACTTTACCCCCGTGGGATATATATTCTACCCACACAAATTTGCAACTCTCCTGGGGTACCCTCACACATATTATTCCCTCATTTAGTGGATATTTTCACAAAAAAGTGAAATTTTCAAAAATCCAGAAAATTGGCTGAAAACGACTAAATAACAAGGACTCATTGGGAGAATCACTCTGGAACTGAAATCGGAACGCTCACTGACATTTCCCCTATCTGAAAGTCTGATAAACGCCGGAAAAATGACTAAGTCCAAAAAAAATTTTTTTTCAACTTTATTCAATTTTACCCCCGTGGGATATATATTCTACCCACACACATTTGGAACTCTCCTGGGGTACCCTCACACATATTATTCCCTCATTTAGTGGATATTTTCACAAAAAAGTGAAATTTTCAAAAATCCAAAAAATTGGCTGAAAACGACTAAATAACAAGGACTCATTGGGCGAATCGCTCTGGAACTGAAATCGGAATGCTCACTGACATTTCCCCTATCTGAAAATCTGATAAACGTCAGAAAAATCACTAAGTCCAAAAAAAAATTTTTTTCAACTTTTTCAATTTTACCCCCATGGGATACATATTCTTCCCACACACATTTGGAACTCTCCTGGGGTACCCTCACACATATTATTCCCTCATTTAGTGGATATTTTCACAAAAAAGTGAAATTTTCAAAAATCCAAAAAATTGGCTGAAAACGACTAAATAACAAGGACTCATTGGGCGAATCACTCTGGAACTGAAATCGGAATGCTGACTGACATTTCCCCTATCTGAAAGTCTGATAAACGTCGGAAAAATGACTAAGTCCAAAAAAAAATTTTTTTCAACTTTTTTAAATTTTACCCCCGTGTGATATATATTCTACCCACACACATTTGCAACTCTCCTGGGGTACCCTCACACATATTATTCCCTCATTTAGTGGATATTTTCACAAAAAAGTGAAATTTTCAAAAATCCAGAAAATTGGCTGAAAACGACTAAATAACAAGGACTCATTTGGAGAATCACTCTGGAACTGAATTCGAAATGCTCACTGACATTTCCCCTATCTGAAAGTCTGATAAACGCCGGAAAAATGACTAAGTCCAAAAATAATTTTTTTTCAACTTTTTTCAATTTTACCCCCGTGGGATATATATTCTACACACACACATTTGGAACTCTCCTGGGGTACCCTCACACATATTATTCCCTCATTTAGTGGATATTTTCACAAAAAAGTGAAATTTTCAAAAATCCAAAAAATTGGCTGCAAACGACTAAATATCAGCGACTCATTGGGCGAATCGCTCTGGAACTGAAATCGGAACGCTCACTGACATTTCCCCTATCTGAAAGTCTGATAAACGCCGGAAAAATGACTAAGTCAAAAAAAAATTTTTTTTCAACTTTTTTCAATTTTACCCCCGTGGGATATATATTCTACCCACACACATTTGGAACTCTCCTGGGGTACCCTCACACATATTATTCCCTCATTTAGTGGATATTTTCACAAAAAAGTGAAATTTTCAAAAATCCAAAAAATTGGCTGAAAACTGCTAAATAACAAGGACTCATTGGGCGAATCGCTCTGGAACTGAAATCGGAATGCTCACTGACATTTCCCCTATCTGAAAATCTGATAAACGTCAGAAAAATCACTAAGTCCCAAAAAAATTTTTTTTAAACTTTTTCAATTTTTCCCCGTGGGATATATATTCTACCCACACACATTTGGAACTCTCCTGGGGTACCCTCACACATATTATTCCCTCATTTAGTGGATATTTTCACAAAAAAGTGAAATTTTCTAAAATCCAGAAAATTGGCTGAAAACGACTAAATATTAAGGACTCATTGGGCGAATCGGTCTGGAACTGAAATCGGAACGCTCACTGACATTTCCCCTACCTGAAAGTCTGATAAACGCCGGAAAAATGACTAAGTCCAAAAAAAATTTTTTTTCAACTTTTTCAATTTTACCCCCATGGGATACATATTCTTCCCACACACATTTGGAACTCTCCTGGGGTACCCTCACACATATTATTCCCTCATTTAGTGGATATTTTCACAAAAAAGTGAAATTTTCAAAAATCCAAAAAATTGTCTGAAAACGACTAAATATCAAGGACTCATTGGGCGAATCGCTCTGGAACTGAAATCGGAATGCTCACTGACATTTCCCCTATCTGAAAGTCTGATAAACGCCGGAAAAATGACTAAGTTCAAAAAAAAATTTTTTCAACTTTTTTCAATTTTACCCCCGTGGGATATATATTCTACCCACACACATTTGCAACTCTCCTGGGGTACCCTCACACATATTATTCCCTCATTTAGTGGATATTTTCACAAAAAAGTGAAATTTTCAAAAATCCAGAAAATTGGCTGAAAACAACTAAATAACAAGGACTCATTGGGAGAATCACTCTGGAACTGAAATCGGAACGCTCACTGACATTTCCCCTATCGAAAGTCTGATAAACGCCGGAAAAATGACTAAGTCCAAAAAAAATTTTTTTTCAACTTTTTTCAATTTTACCCCCGTGGGATATATATTCTACCCAAACACATTTGGAACTCTCCTGGGGTACCCTCACACATATTATTCCCTCATTTAGTGGATATTTTCACAAAAAAGTGAAATTTTCAAAAATCCAAAAAATTGGCTGAAAACGAATAAATAACAAGGACTCATTGGGCGAATCGCTCTGGAACTGAAATCGGAATGCTCACTGACATTTCCCCTATCTGAAAATCTGATAAACGTCAGAAAAATCACTAAGTCCAAAAAAAAATATTTTTTAACTTTTTTCAATTTTACTCCCGTGGGATATATATTCTACACACACACATTTGGAACTCTCCTGGGGTACCCTCACACATATTATTCCTCATTTAGTGGATATTTTCAGAAAAAAGTGAAATTTTCAAAAATTCAGAAAATTGACTGAAAACGACTAAATAACAAGGAGTCATTGGGCGCATCGCTCTGGAACTGAAATCGGAATGCTCACTAATATTTTCCCTATCTGAAAGTCTGATAAACGCCAGAAAAATGACTAAGTCCAAAAAAAATTTTTTTTCAACTTTTTTCAATTTTACCCCCGTGGGATATATATTCTACACACACACATTTTTAACTCTCCTGGGGTACCCTCACACATATTATTCCCTCATTTAGTGGATATTTTCACAAAAAAGTGAAATTTTCAAAAATCCAAAAAATTGGCTGAAAACGACTAAATAACAAGGACTCATTGGGCGAATCGCTCTGGAACTGAAATCGGAATGCTGACTGACATTTCCCCTATCTGAAAGTCTGATAAACGCCAGAAAAATGACTAAGTCCAAAAAAAATTTTTTTTCAACTTTTTTCAATTTTCCCCCGTGGGATATATATTCTACCCACACACATTTGCAACTCTCCTGGGGTACCCTCACACATATTATTCCCTCATTTAGTGGATATTTTCACAAAAAAGTGAAATTTTCAAAAATCCAGAAAATTGGCTGAAAACGACTAAATAACAAGGACTCATTGGGAGAATCACTCTGGAACTGAAATCGGAACGCTCACTTACATTTCCCCTATCTGAAAGTCTGATAAACGCCAGAAAAATGACTAAGTCCAAAAAAAATTTTTTTTCAACTTTTTTCAATTTTACCCCCGTGGGATATATATTCTACCCACACACATTTGGAACTCTCCTGGGGTACCCTCACACATATTATTCCCTCATTTAGTGGATATTTTCACAAAAAAGTGAAATTTTCAAAAATCCAAAAAATTGGCTGAAAACGACTAAATAACAAGGACTCATTGGGCGAATCGCTCTGGAACTGAAATCGGAATGCTAACTGACATTTCCCCTATCTGAAAATCTGATAAACGTCAGAAAAATCACTAAGTCCAAAAAAAATTTTTTTTTAACTTTTTCAATTTTACCCCCCGTGGGATATATATTCTACCCACACACATTTGGAACTCTCCTGGGGTACCCTCACACATATTATTCCCTCATTTAGTGGATATTTTCACAAAAAAGTGAAATTTTCAAAAATCCAGAAAATTGGCTGAAAACGACTAAATATTAAGGACTCATTGGACGAATCGGTCTGGAACTGAAATCGGAACGCTCACTGACATTTCCCCTATCTGAAAGTCTGATAAACGCCGGAAAAATGACTAAGTCCAAAAAAAAATTTTTTTCAACTTTTTTCAATTTTACCCCCGTGGGATATATATTCTACCCACACACATTTGGAACTCTCCTGGGGTACCCTCACACATATTATTCCCTCATTTAGTGGATATTTTCACAAAAAAGTGAAATTTTCAAAAATCCAGAAAATTGGCTGAAAACGACTAAATATTAAGGACTCATTGGGCGAATCGGTCTGGAACTGAAATCGGAACGCTCACTGACATTTCCCCTATCTGAAAGTCTGATAAACGTCGGATAAATGACTAAGTCCAAAAAAAAATTTTTTTCAACTTTTTTCAATTTTACCCCCGTGGGATATATATTCTACACACACACATTTGGAACTCTCCTGGGGTACCCTCACACATATTATTCCCTCATTTAGTGGATATTTTCACAAAAAAGTGACATTTTCAAAAATCCAAAAAATTGGCTGAAAACGACTAAATAACAAGGACTCATTGGGCGAATCACTCTGGAACTGAAATCGGAACGCTCACTGACATTTCCCCTATCTGAAAGTCTGATAAACGTCGGATAAATGACTAAGTCCAAAAAAAAATTTTTTTCAACTTTTTTCAATTTTACCCCCGTGGGATATATATTCTACACACACACATTTGGAACTCTCCTGGGGTACCCTCACACATATTATTCCTCATTTAGTGGATATTTTCAGAAAAAAGTGAAATTTTCAAAAATTCAGAAAATTGGCTGAAAACGACTAAATAACAAGGAGTCATTGGGCGCATCGCTCTGGAACTGAAATCGGAATGCTCACTAATATTTTCCCTATCTGAAAGTCTGATAAACGCCAGAAAAATGACTAAGTCCAAAAAAAATTTTTTTTCAACTTTTTTCAATTTTACCCCCGTGGGATATATATTCTACACACACACATTTTTAACTCTCCTGGGGTACCCTCACACATATTATTCCCTCATTTAGTGGATATTTTCACAAAAAAGTGAAATTTTCAAAAATCCAAAAAATTGGCTGAAAACGACTAAATAACAAGGACTCATTGGGCGAATCGCTCTGGAACTGAAATCGGAATGCTGACTGACATTTCCCCTATCTGAAAGTCTGATAAACGCCAGAAAAATGACTAAGTCCAAAAAAAACTTTTTTTCAACTTTTTTCAATTTTCCCCCGTGGGATATATATTCTACCCACACACATTTGCAACTCTCCTGGGGTACCCTCACACATATTATTCCCTCATTTAGTGGATATTTTCACAAAAAAGTGAAATTTTCAAAAATCCAGAAAATTGGCTGAAAACGACTAAATAACAAGGACTCATTGGGAGAATCACTCTGGAACTGAAATCGGAACGCTCACTGACATTTCCCCTATCTGAAAGTCTGATAAACGCCAGAAAAATGACTAAGTCCAAAAAAAATTTTTTTTCAACTTTTTTCAATTTTACCCCCGTGGGATATATATTCTACCCACACACATTTGGAACTCTCCTGGGGTACCCTCACACATATTATTCCCTCATTTAGTGGATATTTTCACAAAAAAGTGAAATTTTCAAAAATCCAAAAAATTGGCTGAAAACGACTAAATAACAAGGACTCATTGGGCGAATCGCTCTGGAACTGAAATCGGAATGCTAACTGACATTTCCCCTATCTGAAAATCTGATAAACGTCAGAAAAATCACTAAGTCCAAAAAAAAATTTTTTTTAACTTTTTCAATTTTACCCCCCGTGGGATATATATTCTACCCACACACATTTGGAACTCTCCTGGGGTACCCTCACACATATTATTCCCTCATTTAGTGGATATTTTCACAAAAAAGTGAAATTTTCAAAAATCCAAAAAATTGGCTGAAAACGACTAAATAACAAGGACTCATTGGGCGAATCGCTCTGGAACTGAAATCGGAATGCTAACTGACATTTCCCCTATCTGAAAATCTGATAAACGTCAGAAAAATCACTAAGTCCAAAAAAAAATTTTTTTTAACTTTTTCAATTTTACCCCCCGTGGGATATATATTCTACCCACACACATTTGGAACTCTCCTGGGGTACCCTCACACATAT
Organism: Phyllobates terribilis; assembly: GCF_046119375.1. Lineage (NCBI taxonomy): Eukaryota > Metazoa > Chordata > Amphibia > Anura > Dendrobatidae > Phyllobates > Phyllobates terribilis. The sequence goes on along the minus strand of NW_027362781.1, from coordinate 8,315,564 downwards.
TATTCCCTCATTTAGTGGATATTTTCACAAAAAAGTGAAATTTTCAAAAATCCAGAAAATTGGCTGAAAACGACTAAATATTAAGGACTCATTGGACGAATCGGTCTGGAACTGAAATCGGAACGCTCACTGACATTTCCCCTATCTGAAAGTCTGATAAACGCCGGAAAAATGACTAAGTCCAAAAAAAAATTTTTTTCAACTTTTTTCAATTTTACCCCCGTGGGATATATATTCTACCCACACACATTTGGAACTCTCCTGGGGTACCCTCACACATATTATTCCCTCATTTAGTGGATATTTTCACAAAAAAGTGAAATTTTCAAAAATCCAGAAAATTGGCTGAAAACGACTAAATATTAAGGACTCATTGGGCGAATCGGTCTGGAACTGAAATCGGAACGCTCACTGACATTTCCCCTATCTGAAAGTCTGATAAACGTCGGATAAATGACTAAGTCCAAAAAAAAATTTTTTTCAACTTTTTTCAATTTTACCCCCGTGGGATATATATTCTACACACACACATTTGGAACTCTCCTGGGGTACCCTCACACATATTATTCCCTCATTTAGTGGATATTTTCACAAAAAAGTGACATTTTCAAAAATCCAAAAAATTGGCTGAAAACGACTAAATAACAAGGACTCATTGGGCGAATCACTCTGGAACTGAAATCGGAACGCTCACTGACATTTCCCCTATCTGAAAGTCTGATAAACGTCGGATAAATGACTAAGTCTAAAAAAAAATTTTTTTCAACTTTTTTCAATTTTACCCCCGTGGGATATATATTCTACACACACACATTTGGAACTCTCCTGGGGTACCCTCACACATATTATTCCTCATTTAGTGGATATTTTCAGAAAAAAGTGAAATTTTCAAAAATTCAGAAAATTGGCTGAAAACGACTAAATAACAAGGAGTCATTGGGCGCATCGCTCTGGAACTGAAATCGGAATGCTCACTAATATTTTCCCTATCTGAAAGTCTGATAAACGCCAGAAAAATGACTAAGTCCAAAAAAATTTTTTTTTCAACTTTTTTCAATTTTACCCCCGTGGGATATATATTCTACACCCACACATTTGGAACTCTCCTGGGGTACCCTCACACATATTATTCCCTCATTTAGTGGATATTTTCCCAAAAAAGTGAAATTTTCAAACATCCAAAAAATTGGCTGAAAACGACTAAATAACAAGGACTCATTGGGCGAATCGCTCTGGAACTGAAATCGTAATGCTGACTGACATTTCCCCTATCTGAAAGTCTGATAAATGCCAGAAAAATGACTAAGTCCAAAAAAAATTTTTTTACAACTTTTTTCAATTTTACCCCCGTGGGATATATATTCTACCCACACACATTTGCAACTCTCCTGGGGTACCCTCACACATATTATTCCCTCATTTAGTGGATATTTTCACAAAAAAGTGAAATTTTCAAAAATCCAGAAAATTGGCTGAAAATGACTAAATAACAAGGACTCATTGGGAGAATCACTCTGGAACTGAAATCGGAACGCTCACTGACATTTCCCCTATCTGAAAGTCTGATAAACGCCGGAAAAATGACTAAGTCCAAAAAAAATTTTTTTTCAACTTTTTTCAATTTTACCCCCGTGGGATATATATTCTACCCACACACATTTGGAACTCTCCTGGGGTACCCTCACACATATTATTCCCTCATTTAGTGGATATTTTCACAAAAAAGTGAAATTTTCAAAAATCCAAAAAATTGGCTGAAAACGACTAAATAACAAGGACTCATTGGGCGAATCGCTCTGGAACTGAAATCGGAATGCTCACTGACATTTCCCCTATCTGAAAATCTGATAAACGTCAGAAAAATCACTAAGTCCAAAAAAAAAATTTTTTTAACTTTTTCAATTTTACCCCCCGTGGGATATATATTCAACCCACACACATTTGGAACTCTCCTGGGGTACCCTCACACATATTATTCCCTCATTTAGTGGATATTTTCACAAAAAAGTGAAATTTTCAAAAATTCAGAAAATTGGCTGAAAACGACTAAATATTAAGGACTCATTGGGCGAATCGGTCTGGAACTGAAATCGGAACGCTCACTGACATTTCCCCTATCTGAAAGTCTAATAAACGCCGGAAAAATGACTAAGTCCAAAAAAATTTTTTTTCAACTTTATTCAATTTTACCCCCGTGGGATATATATTCTACCCACACACATTTGCAACTCTCCTGGGGTACCCTCACACATATTATTCCCTAATTTAGTGGATATTTTCACAAAAAAGTGAAATTTTCAAAAATCCAGAAAATTGGCTGAAAACGACTAAATAACAAGGACTCATTGGGAGAATCACTCTGGAACTGAAATCGGAATGCTCACTGACATTTCCCCTATCTGAAAGTCTGATAAACGCCGTAAAAATGACTAAGTCCAAAAAAAATTTTTTTTCAACTTTTTTCAATTTTACCCCCGTGGGATATATATTCTTCCCACACACATTTGGAACTCTCCTGGGGTACCCTCACACATATTATTCCCTCATTTAGTGGATATTTTCACAAAAAAGTGAAATTTTCAAAAATCCAAAAAATTGGCTGAAAACGACTAAATAACAAGGACTCATTGGGCGAATCGCTCTGGAACTGAAATCGGAATGCTCACTGACATTTCCCCTATCTGAAAATCTGATAAACGTCAGAAAAATCACTAAGTCCAAAAAAAAATTTTTTTTAACTTTTTCAATTTTCCCCCCCGTGGGATATATATTCTACCCACACACATTTGGATCTCTCCTGGGGTACCCTCACACATATTATTCCCTCATTTAGTGGATATTTTCACAAAAAAGTGAAATTTTCAAAAATCCAGAAAATTGGCTGAAAACGACTAAATATTAAGGACTCATTGGGCGAATCGGTCTGGAACTGAAATCGGAATGCTCACTGACATTTCCCCTATCTGAAAGTCTGATAAACGCCGGAAAAATGACTAAGTCCAAAAAAAATTTTTTTCAACTTTTTTCAATTTTACCCCCGTGGGATATATATTCTACCCACACACATTTGCAACTCTCCTGGGGTACCCTCACACATATTATTCCCTAATTTAGTGGATATTTTCACAAAAAAGTGAAATTTTCAAAAATCCAGAAAATTGGCTGAAAACGACTAAATAACAAGGACTCATTGGGAGAATCACTCTGGAACTGAAATCGGAATGCTCACTGACATTTCCCCTATCTGAAAGTCTGATAAACGCCGTAAAAATGACTAAGTCCAAAAAAAATTTTTTTTCAACTTTTTTCAATTTTACCCCCGTGGGATATATATTCTACCCACACACATTTGGAACTCTCCTGGGGTACCCTCACACATATTATTCCCTCATTTAGTGGATATTTTCACAAAAAAGTGAAATTTTCAAAAATCCAAAAAATTGGCTGAAAACGACTAAATAACAAGGACTCATTGGGCGAATCGCTCTGGAACTGAAATCGGAATGCTCACTGACATTTCCCCTATCTGAAAATCTGATAAACGTCAGAAAAATCACTAAGTCCAAAAAAAAATTTTTTTTAACTTTTTCAATTTTCCCCCCCGTGGGATATATATTCTACCCACACACATTTGGAACTCTCCTGGGGTACCCTCACACATATTATTCCCTCATTTAGTGGATATTTTCACAAAAAAGGGAAATTTTCAAAAATCCAGAAAATTGGCTGAAAACGACTAAATAACAAGGACTCATTGGGAGAATCACTCTGGAACTGAAATCGGAACGCTCACTGACATTTCCCCTATCTGAAAGTCTGATAAACGCCGGAAAAATGACTAAGTCCAAAAAAAATTTTTTTTCAACTTTTTTCAATTTTACCCCCGTGGGATATATATTCTACCCACACACATTTGGAACTCTCCTGGGGTACCCTCACACATATTATTCCCTCATTTAGTGGATATTTTCACAAAAAAGTGAAATTTTCAAAAATCCAAAAAATTGGCTGAAAACGACTAAATAACAAGGACTCATTGGGCGAATCGCTCTGGAACTGAAATCGGAATGCTCACTGACATTTCCCCTATCTGAAAATCTGATAAACGTCAGAAAAATCACTAAGTCCAAAAAAAAAATTTTTTTAACTTTTTCAATTTTACCCCCCGTGGGATATATATTCTACCCACTCACATTTGGAACTCTCCTGGGGTACCCTCACACATATTATTCCCTCATTTAGTGGATATTTTCACAAAAAAGTGAAATTTTCAAAAATCCAGAAAGTTGGCTGAAAACGACTAAATATTAAGGACACATTGGGCGAATCGGTCTGGAACTGAAATCGGAACGCTCACTGACATTTCCCCTATCTGAAAGTCTGATAAACGCCGGAAAAATGACTAAGTCCAAAAAAAATTTTTTTTCAACTTTTTTCAATTTTACCCCCGTGGGATATATATTCTACCCACACACATTTGGAACTCTCCTGGGGTACCCTCACACATATTATTCCCTCATTTAGTGGATATTTTCACAAAAAAGTGAAATTTTCAAAAATCCAAAAAATTGGCTGAAAACGACTAAATAACAAGGACTCATTGGGCGAATCGCTCTGGAACTGAAATCGGAATGCTCACTGACATTTCCCCTATCTGAAAATCTGATAAACGTCAGAAAAATCACTAAGTCCAAAAAAAAAATTTTTTTAACTTTTTCAATTTTACCCCCCGTGGGATATATATTCTACCCACTCACATTTGGAACTCTCCTGGGGTACCCTCACACATATTATTCCCTCATTTAGTGGATATTTTCACAAAAAAGTGAAATTTTCAAAAATCCAGAAAGTTGGCTGAAAACGACTAAATATTAAGGACACATTGGGCGAATCGGTCTGGAACTGAAATCGGAACGCTCACTGACATTTCCCCTATCTGAAAGTCTGATAAACGCCGGAAAAATGACTAAGTCCAAAAAAAATTTTTTTTCAACTTTTTCAATTTTACCCCCATGGGATGGGATACATATTCTTCCCACACACATTTGGAACTCTAATGGGGTACCCTCACACATATTATTCCCTCATTTAGTGGATATTTTCACAAAAAAGTGAAATTTTCAAAAATCCAGAAAATTGGCTGAAAACGACTAAATAACAAGGACTCATTGGGAGAATCACTCTGGAACTGAAATCGGAACGCTCACTGACATTTCCCCTATCTGAAAGTCTGATAAACGCCGGAAAAATGACTAAGTCCAAAAAAAATTTTTTTTCAACTTTTTTCAATTTTACCCCCGTGGGATATATATTCTACCCACACACATTTGGAACTCTCCTGGGGTACCCTCACACATATTATTCCCTCATTTAGTGGATATTTTCACAAAAAAGTGAAATTTTCAAAAATCCAAAAAATTGGCTGAAAACGACTAAATAACAAGGACTCATTGGGCGAATCGCTCTGGAACTGAAATCGGAATGCTCACTGACATTTCCCCTATCTGAAAATCTGATAAACGTCAGAAAAATCACTAAGTCCAAAAAAAAAATTTTTTTAACTTTTTCAATTTTACCCCCCGTGGGATATATATTCTACCCACACACATTTGGAACTCTCCTGGGGTACCCTCACACATATTATTCCCTCATTTAGTGGATATTTTCACAAAAAAGTGAAATTTTCAAAAATCCAGAAAGTTGGCTGAAAACGACTAAATATTAAGGACTCATTGGGCGAATCGGTCTGGAACTGAAATCGGAACGCTCACTGACATTTCCCCTATCTGAAAGTCTGATAAACGCCGGAAAAATGACTAAGTCCAAAAAAAATTTTTTTTCAACTTTTTCAATTTTACCCCCATGGGATGGGATACATATTCTTCCCACACACATTTGGAACTCTAATGGGGTACCCTCACACATATTATTCCCTCATTTAGTGGATATTTTCACAAAAAAGTGAAATTTTCAAAAATCCAAAAAATTGGCTGAAAACGACTAAATAACAAGGACTCATTGGGCGAATCGCTCTGGAACTGAAATCGGAAAGCTGACTGACATTTCCCCTATCTGAAAGTCTGATAAACGTCGGATAAATGACTAAGTCCAAAAAAAAATTTTTTTCAACTTTTTTCAATTTTACCCCCGTGGGATATATATTCTACACACACACATTTGGAACTCTCCTGGGGTACCCTCACACATATTATTCCTCATTTAGTGGATATTTTCAGAAAAAAGTGAAATTTTCAAAAATTCAGAAAATTGGCTGAAAACAACTAAATAACAAGGAGTCATTGGGCGCATCGCTCTGGAACTGAAATCGGAATGCTCACTAATATTTTCCCTATCTGAAAGTCTGATAAATGCCAGAAAAATGACTAAGTCCAAAAAAAATTTTTTTTCAACTTTTTTCAATTTTACCCCCGTGGGATATATATTCTACACACACACATTTGGAACTCTCATGGGGTACCCTCACACATATTATTCCCTCATTTAGTGGATATTTTCACAAAAAAGTGAAATTTTCAAAAATCCAAAAAATTGGCTGAAAACGACTAAATAACAAGGAGTCATTGGGCGCATCGCTCTGGAACTGAAATCAGAATGCTCACCAATATTTTCCCTATCTGAAAGTCTGATAAACGCCAGAAAAATGAGTAAGTCCAAAAAAAATTTTTTTTCAACTTTTTCAATTTTACCCCCATGGGATACATATTCTTCCCACACACATTTGGAACTCTCCTTGGGTACCCTCACACATATTATTCCCTCATTTAGTGGATATTTTCACAAAAAAGTGAAATTTTCAAAAATCCAAAAAATTGGCTGAAAACGACTAAATAACAAGGACTCATTGGGCGAATCGCTCTGGAACTGAAATCGGAATGCTGACTGACATTTCCCCTATCTGAAAGTCCGATAAACGTCGGATAAATGACTAAGTCCAAAAAAAAATTTTTTTCAACTTTTATCAATTTTACCCCCGTCGGATATATATTCTACCGACACACATTTGGAACTCTCCTGGGGTACCCTCACACATATTATTCCTCATTTAGTGGATATTTTCAGAAAAAAGTGAAATTTTCAAAAATTCAGAAAATTGGCTGAAAACGACTAAATAACAAGGAGTCATTGGGAGCATCGCTCTGGAACTGAAATCGGAATGCTCACTAATATTTTCCCTATCTGAAAGTCTGATAAACGCCAGAAAAATGACTAAGTCCCAAAAAAATTTTTTTTCAACTTTTTTCAATTTTACCCCCGTGGGATATATATTCTACACACACACATTTGGAACTCTCCTGGGGTACCCTCACACATATTATTCCCTCATTTAGTGGATATTTTCACAAAAAAGTGAAATTTTCAAAAATCCAGAAAATTGGCTGAAAACGACTAAATATCAAGGACTCATTGGGCGAATCGCTCTGGAACTGAAATCGGAATGCTCACTGACATTTCCCCTATCTGAAAATCTGATAAACGTCAGAAAAATCACTAAGTCCAAAAAAAAATTTTTTTTAACTTTTTCAATTTTACCCCCCGTGGGATATATATTCTACCCACTCACATTTGGAACTCTCCTGGGGTACCCTCACACATATTATTCCCTCATTTAGTGGATATTTTCACAAAAAAGTGAAATTTTCAAAAATCCAGAAAGTTGGCTGAAAACGACTAAATATTAAGTACACATTGGGCGAATCGGTCTGGAACTGAAATCGGAACGCTCACTGACATTTCCCCTATCTGAAAGTCTGATAAACGCCGGAAAAATGACTAAGTCCAAAAAAAAATTTTTTTCCACTTTTTCAATTTTACCCCCATGGGATGGGATACATATTCTTCCCACACACATTTGGAACTCTAATGGGGTACCATCACACATATTATTCCCTCATTTAGTGGATATTTTCACAAAAAAGTGAAATTTTCAAAAATCCAGAAAATTGGCTGAAAACGACTAAATAACAAGGACTCATTGGGAGAATCACTCTGGAACTGAAATCGGAACGCTCACTGACATTTCCCCTATCTGAAAGTCTGATAAACGCCGGAAAAATGACTAAGTCCAAAAAAAATTTTTTTTCAACTTTTTTCAATTTTACCCCCGTGGGATATATATTCTACCCACACACATTTGGAACTCTCCTGGGGTACCCTCACACATATTATTCCCTCATTTAGTGGATATTTTCACAAAAAAGTGAAATTTTCAAAAATCCAAAAAATTGGCTGAAAACGACTAAATAACAAGGACTCATTGGGCGAATCGCTCTGGAACTGAAATCGGAATGCTCACTGACATTTCCCCTATCTGAAAATCTGATAAACGTCAGAAAAATCACTAAGTCCAAAAAAAAATTTTTTTTAACTTTTTCAATTTTACCCCCCGTGGAATATATATTCTACCCACACACATTTGGAACTCTCCTGGGGTACCCTCACACATATTATTCCCTCATTTAGTGGATATTTTCACAAAAAAGTGAAATTTTCAAAAATCCAGAAAGTTGGCTGAAAACGACTAAATATTAAGGACTCATTGGGCGAATCGGTCTGGAACTGAAATCGGAACGCTCACTGACATTTCCCCTATCTGAAAGTCTGATAAACGCCGGAAAAATGACTAAGTCCAAAAAAAATTTTTTTTCAACTTTTTCAATTTTACCCCCATGGGATGGGATACATATTCTTCCCACACACATTTGGAACTCTAATGGGGTACCCTCACACATATTATTCCCTCATTTAGTGGATATTTTCACAAAAAAGTGAAATTTTCAAAAATCCAAAAAATTGGCTGAAAACGACTAAATAACAAGGACTCATTGGGCGAATCGCTCTGGAACTGAAATCGGAAAGCTGACTGACATTTCCCCTATCTGAAAGTCTGATAAACACCAGAAAAATAACTAAGTCCAAAAAAAATTTTTTTTCAACTTTTTTCAATTTTACCCCCATGGGATATATATTCTACACACACACATTTGGAACTCTCCTGGGGTACCCTCACACATATTATTCCCTCATTTAGTGGATATTTTCACAAAAAAGTGAAATTTTCAAAAATCCAAAAAATTGGCTGAAAACGACTAAATAACAAGGAGTCATTGGGCGCATCGCTCTGGAACTGAAATCGGAATGCTCACCAATATTTTCCCTATCTGAAAGTCTGATAAACGCCAGAAAAATGACTAAGTCCAAAAAAAGTTTTTTTCAACTTTTTTCAATTTTACCCCCGTGGGATATATATTCTACCCACACACATTTGCAACTCTCCTGGGGTACCCTCACACATATTATTCCCTCATTTAGTGGATATTTTCACAAAAAAGGGAAATTTTCAAAAATCCAGAAAATTGGCTGAAAACGACTAAATAACAAGGACTCATTGGGAGAATCACTCTGGAACTGAAATCGGAACGCTCACTGACATTTCCCCTATCTGAAAGTCTGATAAACGCCGGAAAAATGACTAAGTCCAAAAAAAAATTTTTTTCAACTTTTTCAATTTTACCCCCATGGGATGGGATACATATTCTTCCCACACACATTTGGAACTCTAATGGGGTACCCTCACACATATTATTCCCTCATTTAGTGGATATTTTCACAAAAAAGTGAAATTTTCAAAAATCCAAAAAATTGGCTGAAAACGACTAAATAACAAGGACTCATTGGGCGAATCGCTCTGGAACTGAAATCGGAAAGCTGACTGACATTTCCCCTATCTGAAAGTCTGATAAACGTCGGATAAATGACTAAGTCCAAAAAAAAATTTTTTTCAACTTTTTTCAATTTTACCCCCGTGGGATATATATTCTACACACACACATTTGGAACTCTCCTGGGGTAGCCTCACACATATTATTCCTCATTTAGTGGATATTTTCAGAAAAAAGTGAAATTTTCAAAAATTCAGAAAATTGGCTGAAAACGACTAAATAACAAGGAGTCATTGGGCGCATCGCTCTGGAACTGAAATCGGAATGCTCACTAATATTTTCCCTATCTGAAAGTCTGATAAACGCCAGAAAAATAACTAAGTCCAAAAAAAATTTTTTTTCAACTTTTTTCAATTTTACCCCCGTGGGATATATATTCTACACACACACATTTGGAACTCTCCTGGGGTACCCTCACACATATTATTCCCTCATTTAGTGGATATTTTCACAAAAAAGTGAAATTTTCAAAAATCCAAAAAATTGGCTGAAAACGACTAAATAACAAGGAGTCATTGGGCGCATCGCTCTGGAACTGAAATCGGAATGCTCACCAATATTTTCCCTATCTGAAAGTCTGATAAACGCCAGAAAAATGACTAAGTCCAAAAAAAGTTTTTTTCAACTTTTTTCAATTTTACCCCCGTGGGATATATATTCTACCCACACACATTTGCAACTCTCCTGGGGTACCCTCACACATATTATTCCCTCATTTAGTGGATATTTTCACAAAAAAGGGAAATTTTCAAAAATCCAGAAAATTGGCTGAAAACGACTAAATAACAAGGACTCATTGGGAGAATCACTCTGGAACTGACATCGGAACGCTCAATGACATTTCCCCTATCTGAAAGTCTGATAAACGCCGGAAAAATGACTAAGTCCAAAAAAAATTTTTTTTCAACTTTTTTCAATTTTACCCCCGTGGGATATATATTCTACCCACACACATTTGGAACTCTCCTGGGGTACCCTCACACATATTATTCCCTCATTTTGTGGATATTTTCACAAAAAAGTGAAATTTTCAAAAATCCAGAAAGTTGGCTGAAAACGACTAAATATTAAGGACTCATTGGGCGAATCGGTCTGGAACTGAAATCGGAACGCTCACTGACATTTCCCCTATCTGAAAGTCTGATAAACGCCGGAAAAATGACTAAGTCCAAAAAAAAATTTTTTTCAACTTTTTCAATTTTACCCCCATGGGATACATATTCTTCCCACACACATTTGGAACTCTCCTTGGGTACCCTCACACATATTATTCCCTCATTTAGTGGATATTTTCACAAAAAAGTGAAATTTTCAAAAATCCAAAAAATTGGCTGAAAACGACTAAATAACAAGGACTCATTGGGCGAATCGCTCTGGAACTGAAATCGGAATGCTGACTGACATTTCCCCTATCTGAAAGTCCGATAAACGTCGGATAAATGACTAAGTCCAAAAAAAAATTTTTTTCAACTTTTATCAATTTTACCCCCGTCGGATATATATTCTACCCACACACATTTGGAACTCTCCTGGGGTACTCTCACACATATTATTCCTCATTTAGTGGATATTTTCAGAAAAAAGTGAAATTTTCAAAAATTCAGAAAATTGGCTGAAAACGACTAAATAACAAGGAGTCATTGGGAGCATCGCTCTGGAACTGAAATCGGAATGCTCACTAATATTTTCCCTATCTGAAAGTCTGATAAACGCCAGAAAAATGACTAAGTCCCAAAAAAATTTTTTTTCAACTTTTTTCAATTTTACCCCCGTGGGATATATATTCTACACACACACATTTGGAACTCTCCTGGGGTACCCTCACACATATTATTCCCTCATTTAGTGGATATTTTCACAAAAAAGTGAAATTTTCAAAAATCCAGAAAATTGGCTGAAAACGACTAAATATTAAGGACTCATTGGGCGAATCGGTCTGGAACTGAAATCGGAACGCTCACTGACATTTCCCCTATCTGAAAGTCTGATAAACGCCGGAAAAATGACTAAGTCCAAAAAAAAAATTTTTTCAACTTTTTCAATTTTACCCCCATGGGATACATATTCTTCCCACACACATTTGGAACTCTCCTTGGGTACCCTCACACATATTATTCCCTCATTTAGTGGATATTTTCACAAAAAAGTGAAATTTTCAAAAATCCAAAAAATTGGCTGAAAACGACTAAATAACAAGGACTCATTGGGCGAATCGCTCTGGAACTGAAATCGGAATGCTGACTGACATTTCCCCTATCTGAAAGTCCGATAAACGTCGGATAAATGACTAAGTCCAAAAAAAAATGTTTTTCAACTTTTTTCAATTTTACCCCCGTGGGATATATATTCTACCCACACACATTTGGAACTCTCCTGGGGTACCCTCGCACATATTATTCCCTCATTTAGTGGATATTTTCACAAAAAAGTCAAATTTTCAAAAATCCAGAAAATTGGCTGAAAACGACTAAATAACATGGACTCATTGGGCGAATCGCTCTGGAACTGAAATCGGAATGCTCACTGACATTTCCCCTATCTGAAAGTCTGATAAACGCCGGAAAAATGACTAAGTCCAAAAAAAAATTTTTTTAAACTTTTTCAATTTTACCCCCCAGGGATACATATTCTTCCCACACACATTTGGAACTCTCCTGGGGTACCCTCACACATATTATTCCCTCATTTAGTGGATATTTTCACAAAAAAGTGAAATTTTCAAAAATCCAAAAAATTGGCTGAAAACGCCTAAATAACAAGGACTCTTTGGGCGAATCGCTCTGGAACTGAAATCGGAATGCTGACTGACATTTCCCCTATCTGAAAGTTTGATCAACGTCGGATAAATGACTAAGTCCAAAAAAAAATTTTTTTAAACTTTTTCAATTTTACCCCCCAGGGATACATATTCTTCCCACACACATTTGGAACTCTCCTGGGGTACCCTCACACATATTATTCCCTCATTTAGTGGATATTTTCACAAAAAAGTGAAATTTTCAAAAATCCAAAAAATTGGCTGAAAACGCCTAAATAACAAGGACTCTTTGGGCGAATCGCTCTGGAACTGAAATCGGAATGCTGACTGACATTTCCCCTATCTGAAAGTTTGATCAACGTCGGATAAATGACTAAGTCCAAAAAAAAATTTTTTCAACTTTTTTCAATTTTACCCCCGTCGGATATATATTCTACCCACACACATTTGGTATTCTCCTGGGGTACCCTCACACATATTATTCCCTCATTTAATGGATATTTTCACAAAAAAGTGAAATTTTTAAAAATCCAAAAAATTGGCTGAAAACGACTAAATATCAAGGATTCATTGGGCGAATCGCTCTGGAACTGAAATCGGAACGCTCACTTACATTTCCCCTCTCTGAAAGTCTGATAAACGCTGGAAAAATGACTAAGTCCAAAAAAAATTTTTTTTCAACTTTTTTCAATTTTTACCCCGTGGAATATATATTCTACCCACACACATTTGGAACTCTCCTGGGGAACCCTCGCACATATTATTCCCACATTTAGTGGATATTTTCACAAAAAAGTGAAATTTTTAAAAATCCAGAAAATTGGCTGAAAACGACTAAATAACAAGGAGTCATTGGACGCATCGCTCTGGAACTGAAATCGGGATGCTCACTGATATTTTCCCTATCTGAAAGTCTGATAAACGCCGGAAAAATGACTAAGTCCAAAAAAAATTTTTTTTCAACTTTTTCAATTTTACCCCCGTGGGATACATATTCTTCCCACACACATTTGCAACTCTCCTGGGGTACCCTCACACATATTATTCCCTCATTTAGTGGATATTTTCACAAAAAAGTGAAATTTTCAAAAATCCAAAAAATTGGCTGAAAACGGCTAAATAACAAGGACTCATGGGCCAATCGCTCTGGAACTGAAATCGGAATGCTCACTGACATTTCCCCTATATGAAAGTCTGATAAACGTCAGATAAATGACTAAGTCCAAAAAAAAATGTTTTTCAACTTTTTTCAATTTTACCCCTGTGGGATATATATTCTACCCACACACATTTGGAACTCTCCTGGGGTACCCTCGCACATATTATTCCCTCATTTAGTGGATATTTTCACAAAAAAGTCAAATTTTCAAAAATCCAGAAAATTGGCTGAAAACGACTAAATAACATGGACTCATTGGGCGAATCGCTCTGGAACTGAAATCGGAATGCTCACTGACATTTCCCCTATCTGAAAGTCTGATAAACGCCGGAAAAATGACTAAGTCCAAAAAAAAATTTTTTTAAACTTTTTCAATTTTACCCCCGTGGGATACATATTCTTCCCACACACATTTGGAACTCTCCTGGGGTACCCTCACACATATTATTCCCTCATTTAGTGGATATTTTCACAAAAAAGTGAAATTTTCAAAAATCCAAAAAATTGGCTGAAAACGACTAAATAACAAGGACTCATTGGGCGAATCGCTCTGGAACTGAAATCGGAATGCTGACTGACATTTCCCCTATCTGAAAATTTGATCAACGTCGGATAAATGACTAAGTCCAAAAAAAAATTTTTTAAACTTTTTTCAATTTTACCCCCGTCGGATATATATTCTACCCACACACATTTGGAACTCTCCTGGGGTACCCTCACACATATTATTCCTCATTTAGTGGATATTTTCAGAAAAAAGTGAAATTTTCAAAAATTCAGAAAATTGGCTGAAAACGACTAAATAACAAGGAGTCATTGGGCGCATCGCTCTGGAACTGAAATCGGAATGCTCACTAATATTTTCCCTCTCTGTAAGTCTGATAAACGCCAGAAAAATGACTAAGTCCAAAAAAAAATTTTTTTCAACTTTTTTCAATTTTACCCCCGTGGGATATATATTCTACACACACACATTTGGAATTCTCCTGGGGTACCCTCACACATATTATTCCCTCATTTAATGGATATTTTCACAAAAAAGTGAAATTTTTAAAAATCCAAAAAATTGGCTGAAAACGACTAAATATCAAGGATTCATTGGGCGAATCGCTCTGGAACTGAAATCGGAACGCTCACTTACATTTCCCCTCTCTGAAAGTCTGATAAACGCTGGAAAAATGACTAAGTCCAAAAAAAATTTTTTTTCAACTTTTTTCAATTTTTCCCCCGTGGAATATATATTCTACCCACACACATTTGGAACTCTCCTGGGGAACCCTCGCACATATTATTCCCACATTTAGTGGATATTTTCGCAAAAAAGTGAAATTTTTAAAAATCCAGAAAATTGGCTGAAAACGACTAAATAACAAGGAGTCATTGGACGCATCGCTCTGGAACTGAAATCGGGATGCTCACTGATATTTTCCCTATCTGAAAGTCTGATAAACGCCGGAAAAATGACTAAGTCCAAAAAAAATTTTTTTTCAACTTTTTCAATTTTACCCCCGTGGGATACATATTCTTCCCACACACATTTGCAACTCTCCTGGGGTACCCTCACACATATTATTCCCTCATTTAGTGGATATTTTCACAAAAAAAGTGAAATTTTCAAAAATCCAAAAAATTGGCTGAAAACGGCTAAATAACAAGGACTCATGGGCCAATCGCTCTGGAACTGAAATCGGAATGCTCACTGACATTTCCCCTATATGAAAGTCTGATAAACGTCAGATAAATGACTAAGTCCAAAAAAAAATGTTTTTCAACTTTTTTCAATTTTACCCCTGTGGAATATATATTCTACCCACACACATTTGGAACTCTCCTGGGGTACCCTCGCACATATTATTCCCTCATTTAGTGGATATTTTCACAAAAAAGTCAAATTTTCAAAAATCCAGTAAATTGGCTGAAAACGACTAAATAACATGGACTCATTGGGCGAATCGCTCTGGAACTGAAATCGGAATGCTCACTGACATTTCCCCTATCTGAAAGTCTGATAAACGCCGGAAAAATGACTAAGTCCAAAAAAAAATTTTTTTCAACTTTTTTCAATTTTACCCCCGTGGGATATATATTCTACACACACACATTTGGAATTCTCCTGGGGTACCCTCACACATATTATTCCCTCATTTAATGGATATTTTCACAAAAAAGTGAAATTTTTAAAAATCCAAAAAATTGGCTGAAAACGACTAAATATCAAGGATTCATTGGGCGAATCGCTCTGGAACTGAAATCGGAACGCTCACTTACATTTCCCCACTCTGAAAGTCTGATAAACGCTGGAAAAATGACTAAGTCCAAAAAAAATTTTTTTTCAACTTTTTTCAATTTTTCCCCCGTGGGATATATATTCTACCCACACACATTTGGAACTCTCCTGGGGAACCCTCGCACATATTATTTCCACATTTAGTGGATATTTTCACAAAAAAGTGAAATTTTCAAAAATCCAGAAAATTGGCTGAAAACGACTAAATAACAAGGAGTCATTGGGCGCATCGCTCTGGAACTGAAATCGGGATGCTCACTGATATTTTCCCTATCTGAAAGTCTGATAAACGCCGGAAAAATGACTAAGTGCAAAAAAAAATTTTTTTCAACTTTTTTCAAATTTACCCCCGTGGGATATATATTCTAAACACACATTTGGAACTCTCCTGGGGTACCCTCACACATATTATTCCCTCATTTAGTGCATATTTTCACAAAAAAGTGAAATTTTCAAAAATCAAGAAAATTGGCTGAAAACGACTGAATATCAAAGACTCATTGGGCGAATCGCTCTGGAACTGAAATTGGAATGCTCACTGACATTTGCCCTATCTGAATGTCTGATAAACACCGGAAAAATGACTACGTACAAAAAAAAAAATGTTTTCAACTTTTTGCAATTTTACCCCCGTGGGATATATATTCTACCCACACACATTTGGAACTCTCCAGGGGAACCCTCACACATATTATTCCCTCATTTAGTGGATATTTTCACAAAAAAGTGAAATTTTCAAAAATCCAGAAAATTGGCTGAAAACGACTAAATATCAAAGACTCATTGGGCGAATCGCTCTGGAACTGAAATCAGAATGCTCACTGACATTTACCCTATCTGAAAGTCTGATAAACACCGGAAAAATCACTTAGTCCAAAAAAAAATTTTTTTCAACTTTTTTAAATTTTACCCCGTGGGATATATATTCCACCCACACACATTTGGAACTCTCCTGGGGTACCCTCACTCATATTATTCTCTCATTTAGTGGATATTTTCACAAAAAAGTGAAATTTTCAAAAATCCAGAAAATTGGCTGAAAACGACTAAATATCAAGGACTCATTGGGCGAATCGCTCTGGAACTGAAATCGGTATGCTCACTGACATTTCCCCTATCTGAAAGTCTGATAAACGCCGGAAAAATGACTACGTCCAAAAAAAAATTTTTTTCAACTTTTTTCAATTTTACCCCCGTGGGATATAAATTCTACCCACACACATTTGGAACTCTCCTGCGGTACCCTCAAACATATTATTCCCTCATTTAGTGGATATTTTCACAAAAAAGTGAAATTTTCAAAAATCCAGAAAATTGGCTGAAAACGAAAAAATATCAAGGACTCATTGGGCGAATCACTCTGGAACTGAAATCGGAATGCTCACTGACATTTCCCCTATCTGAAAGTCTGATAAACGCTGGAAAAATGACTAAGTCCAAAAAAAAATAATTTTTCAACTTTTTTCCAATTTACCCCCGTGGGATATATATTCTACCCACACACATTTGGAACTCTCCTGGGGAACCCTCACACATATTATTCCCTCATTTAGTGGATATTTTCACAAAAAAGTGAAATTTTCAAAAATCCAGAAAATTGGCTGAAAACGAAAAAATATCAAGGACTCATTGGGCGAATCGCTCTGGAACTGAAATCGGAATGCTCACTGACATTTCCCCTATCTGAAAGTCTGATAAACGCTGGAAAAATGACTAAGTCCAAAAAAAAATAATTTTTCAACTTTTTTCCAATTTACCCCCGTGGGATATATATTCTACCCACACACATTTGGAACTCTCCTGGGGAACCCTCACACATATTATTCCCTCATTTAGTGGATATTTTCACAAAAAAGTGAAATTTTCAAAAATCCAGAAAATTGGCTGAAAACGAAAAAATATCAAGGACTCATTGGGCGAATAGCTCTTGAACTGAAATCGGAATGCTCACTGACATTTGCCATATCTGAAAGTCTGATAAACGCCGGAAAAATGACTAAGTCCAAAAAAAATATGTTTTCAACTTTTTTCAATTTTACCCCCGTGGGATATATATTCTGCCCACACACATTTGGAACTCTCCTGGGGTACCCTCACACATATTATTCCCTCATTTAGTGGATATTTTGACAAAAAAGTGAAATTTTCAAAAATCCAAAATATTGGCTGAAAACGACTAAATATCAAGGACTCATTGGGCGAATCGCTCTGGAACTGAAATCGGAATGCTCACTGACATTTCCCCTATCTGAAAGTCTGATAAACGCCGGAAAAATGACTAAGTCCAAAAAAAAAAATTTTTCAACTTTTTTCAATTTTACCCCCGTGGGATATATATTCTACCCACACACATTTGGAACTCTCCTGGGGTACCCTCACACATATTATTCCCTCATTTAGTGGATATTTTCACAAAAAAGTGAAATTTTCAAAAATCCAGAAAATTGGCTGAAAACGACTTAATATCAAGGACTGATTGGGCGAATCGCTCTGGAACTGAAATCGGAACGCTCACTGACATTTCCCCTATCTGAAAGTCTGATAAACGCCGGAAAAATGACTAAGTCCAAAAAAAAAAATTTTTCAACTTTTTTCAATTTTACCCCCGTGGGATATATACTCTACCCACACACATTTGGAACTCTCCTGGGGTACCCTCACACATATTATTCCCTCATTTAGTGGATATTTTCACAAAAAAGTGAAATTTTCAAAAATCCAAAATATTGGCTGAAAACGACTAAATATCAAGGACTTATTGGGCGAATCACTCTGGAACTGAAATCGGAACGCTCAATGACATTTGCCCTATCTGAAAGTCTGATAAACGCCGGAAAAATGACTAAGTGAAAAAAAAAATTTTTTTCAACTTTTTTCAGTTTTACCCCGTGGGATATATATTCTACCCATACACATTTGGAACTCTCCTGGGGCACCCTCACACATATTATTCCCTCATTTAGTGGATATTTTCACAAATAAGTGAAATTTTCAAAAATCCAGAAAATTGGCTGAAAAAGTCTAAATATCAAGGTCTCATTGGGAGAGTCGCTCTGGAACTGAAATCGGAACGCTCACTGACATTTGCCCTATCTGAAAGTGTGATAAACGCCAGAAAAAATGACTAAGTAAAAAAAAACAATTTTTTCAACTTTTTTCAATTTTACCCTTGTGGTATATATATTCTACCCACACACATTTAGAACTCTCCTGGGGTACCCTCACACATATTCTTCCCTCATTTAGTGGATATTTTCACAAAAAAGTGAAATTTTCAAAAATCCAGAAAATTGGCTGAAAACGACTGAATGTCAAGGGCTCATTGGGCGAATCGCTCTGGAACTGAAATCGGAACGCTCAATGACATTTGCCCTATCTGAAAGTCTGATAAACGCCGGAAAAATGACTAAGTCCAAAAAAAAATAGTTTTAAACATTTTTCAATTTTACCCCCGTGGGATATATATTCTACCCACACTCATTTGGAACTCTCCTGGGGTACCCTCACACATATTATTCCCTCATTTAGTGGATATTTTCACAAAAAATAGAAATTTTTAAAAATCCAGAAAATTGGCTGAAAACGACTAAATATCATGGACTCATTGGGCAAATCGCTCTGGAACTGAAATCGTAATGCTCACTGACATTTGCCCTATCAGAAAGTCTGATAAACTCCGGAAAAATCACTAAGTCCCAAAAAAAATTTTTTTCAAATTTTTTCAATTTTACCCCCGTGGGATATATATTCTACCCACACACATTTGGAACTCTCCTGGGGTACCCTCACACATATTCTTACCTCATTTAGTGGATATTTTCATAAAAAAGTGAAATTTTCAAAAATCCAAAAAATTGGCTGAAAACGACTAAATAACAAGGACTCATTGGGCGAATCGCTCTGGAACTGAAATCGGAATGCTGACTGACATTTCCCCTATCTGAAAATTTGATCAACGTCGGATAAATGACTAAGTCCAAAAAAAAATTTTTTAAACTTTTTTCAATTTTACCCCCGTCGGATATATATTCTACCCACACACATTTGGAACTCTCCTGGGGTACCCTCACACATATTATTCCTCATTTAGTGGATATTTTCAGAAAAAAGTGAAATTTTCAAAAATTCAGAAAATTGGCTGAAAACGACTAAATAACAAGGAGTCATTGGGCGCATCGCTCTGGAACTGAAATCGGAATGCTCACTAATATTTTCCCTCTCTGTAAGTCTGATAAACGCCAGAAAAATGACTAAGTCCAAAAAAAAATTTTTTTCAACTTTTTTCAATTTTACCCCCGTGGGATATATATTCTACACACACACATTTGGAATTCTCCTGGGGTACCCTCACACATATTATTCCCTCATTTAATGGATATTTTCACAAAAAAGTGAAATTTTTAAAAATCCAAAAAATTAGCTGAAAACGACTAAATATCAAGGATTCATTGGGCGAATCGCTCTGGAACTGAAATCGGAACGCTCACTTACATTTCCCCTCTCTGAAAGTCTGATAAACGCTGGAAAAATGACTAAGTCCAAAAAAAATTTTTTTTCAACTTTTTTCAATTTTTCCCCCGTGGAATATATATTCTACCCACACACATTTGGAACTCTCCTGGGGAACCCTCGCACATATTATTCCCACATTTAGTGGATATTTTCGCAAAAAAGTGAAATTTTTAAAAATCCAGAAAATTGGCTGAAAACGACTAAATAACATGGACTCATTGGGCGAATCGCTCTGGAACTGAAATCGGAATGCTCACTGACATTTCCCCTATCTGAAAGTCTGATAAACGCCGGAAAAATGACTAAGTCCAAAAAAAAATTTTTTTAAACTTTTTCAATTTTACCCCCGTGGGATACATATTCTTCCCACACACATTTGGAACTCTCCTGGGGTACCCTCACACATATTATTCCCTCATTTAGTGGATATTTTCACAAAAAAGTGAAATTTTCAAAAATCCAAAAAATTGGCTGAAAACGACTAAATAACAAGGACTCATTGGGCGAATCGCTCTGGAACTGAAATCGGAATGCTGACTGACATTTCCCCTATCTGAAAGTTTGATCAACGTCGGATAAATGACTAAGTCCAAAAAAAAATTTTTTAAACTTTTTTCAATTTTACCCCCATCGGATATATATTCTACCCACACACATTTGGAACTCTCCTGGGGTACCCTCACACATATTATTCCTCATTTAGTGGATATTTTCAGAAAAAAGTGAAATTTTCAAAAATTCAGAAAATTGGCTGAAAACGACTAAATAACAAGGAGTCATTGGGCGCATCGCTCTGGAACTGAAATCGGAATGCTCACTAATATTTTCCCTCTCTGTAAGTCTGATAAACGCCAGAAAAATGACTAAGTCCAAAAAAAAATTTTTTTCAACTTTTTTCAATTTTACCCCCGTGGGATATATATTCTACACACACACATTTGGAATTCTCCTGGGGTACCCTCACACATATTATTCCCTCATTTAATGGATATTTTCACAAAAAAGTGAAATTTTTAAAAATCCAAAAAATTGGCTGAAAACGACTAAATATCAAGGATTCATTGGGCGAATCGCTCTGGAACTGAAATCGGAACGCTCACTTACATTTCCCCACTCTGAAAGTCTGATAAACGCTGGAAAAATGACTAAGTCCAAAAAAAATTTTTTTTCAACTTTTTTCAATTTTTCCCCCGTGGGATATATATTCTACCCACACACATTTGGAACTCTCCTGGGGAACCCTCGCACATATTATTTCCACATTTAGTGGATATTTTCACAAAAAAGTGAAATTTTCAAAAATCCAGAAAATTGGCTGAAAACGACTAAATAACAAGGAGTCATTGGGCGCATCGCTCTGGAACTGAAATCGGGATGCTCACTGATATTTTCCCTATCTGAAAGTCTGATAAACGCCGGAAAAATGACTAAGTGCAAAAAAAAATTTTTTTCAACTTTTTTCAAATTTACCCCCGTGGGATATATATTCTAAACACACATTTGGAACTCTCCTGGGGTACCCTCACACATATTATTCCCTCATTTAGTGCATATTTTCACAAAAAAGTGAAATTTTCAAAAATCAAGAAAATTGGCTGAAAACGACTGAATATCAAAGACTCATTGGGCGAATCGCTCTGGAACTGAAATTGGAATGCTCACTGACATTTGCCCTATCTGAAAGTCTGATAAACACCGGAAAAATCACTTAGTCCAAAAAAAAATTTTTTTCAACTTTTTTAAATTTTACCCCGTGGGATATATATTCCACCCACACACATTTGGAACTCTCCTGGGGTACCCTCACTCATATTATTCTCTCATTTAGTGGATATTTTCACAAAAAAGTGAAATTTTCAAAAATCCAGAAAATTGGCTGAAAACGACTAAATATCAAGGACTCATTGGGCGAATCGCTCTGGAACTGAAATCGGTATGCTCACTGACATTTCCCCTATCTGAAAGTCTGATAAACGCCGGAAAAATGACTACGTCCAAAAAAAAATTTTTTTCAACTTTTTTCAATTTTACCCCCGTGGGATATAAATTCTACCCACACACATTTGGAACTCTCCTGCGGTACCCTCAAACATATTATTCCCTCATTTAGTGGATATTTTCACAAAAAAGTGAAATTTTCAAAAATCCAGAAAATTGGCTGAAAACGAAAAAATATCAAGGACTCATTGGGCGAATCACTCTGGAACTGAAATCGGAATGCTCACTGACATTTCCCCTATCTGAAAGTCTGATAAACGCTGGAAAAATGACTAAGTCCAAAAAAAAATAATTTTTCAACTTTTTTCCAATTTACCCCCGTGGGATATATATTCTACCCACACACATTTGGAACTCTCCTGGGGAACCCTCACACATATTATTCCCTCATTTAGTGGATATTTTCACAAAAAAGTGAAATTTTCAAAAATCCAGAAAATTGGCTGAAAACGAAAAAATATCAAGGACTCATTGGGCGAATCGCTCTGGAACTGAAATCGGAATGCTCACTGACATTTCCCCTATCTGAAAGTCTGATAAACGCTGGAAAAATGACTAAGTCCAAAAAAAAATAATTTTTCAACTTTTTTCCAATTTACCCCCGTGGGATATATATTCTACCCACACACATTTGGAACTCTCCTGGGGAACCCTCACACATATTATTCCCTCATTTAGTGGATATTTTCACAAAAAAGTGAAATTTTCAAAAATCCAGAAAATTGGCTGAAAACGAAAAAATATCAAGGACTCATTGGGCGAATAGCTCTTGAACTGAAATCGGAATGCTCACTGACATTTGCCATATCTGAAAGTCTGATAAACGCCGGAAAAATGACTAAGTCCAAAAAAAATATGTTTTCAACTTTTTTCAATTTTACCCCCGTGGGATATATATTCTACCCACACACATTTGGAACTCTCCTGCGGTACCCTCAAACATATTATTCCCTCATTTAGTGGATAGTTTCACAAAAAAGTGAAATTTTCAAAAATCCAAAATATTGGCTGAAAACCACTAAATATCAAGGACTCATTGGGCGAATCGCTCTGGAACTGAAATCGGAATGCTCACTGACATTTCCCCTATCTGAAAGTCTGATAAACGCCGGAAAAATGACTAAGTGAAAAAAAAATTTTTTTTCAACTTTTTTCAGTTTTACCCCGTGGGATATATATTCTACCCATACACATTTGGAACTCTCCTGGGGCACCCTCACACATATTATTCCCTCATTTAGTGGATATTTTCACAAATAAGTGAAATTTTCAAAAATCCAGAAAATTGGCTGAAAAAGTCTAAATATCAAGGTCTCATTGGGAGAGTCGCTCTGGAACTGAAATCGGAACGCTCACTGACATTTGCCCTATCTGAAAGTGTGATAAACGCCAGAAAAAATGACTAAGTAAAAAAAAACAATTTTTTCAACTTTTTTCAATTTTACCCTTGTGGTATATATATTCTACCCACACACATTTAGAACTCTCCTGGGGTACCCTCACACATATTCTTCCCTCATTTAGTGGATATTTTCACAAAAAAGTGAAATTTTCAAAAATCCAGAAAATTGGCTGAAAACGACTGAATGTCAAGGGCTCATTGGGCGAATCGCTCTGGAACTGAAATCGGAACGCTCAATGACATTTGCCCTATCTGAAAGTCTGATAAACGCCGGAAAAATGACTAAGTCCAAAAAAAAATAGTTTTAAACATTTTTCAATTTTACCCCCGTGGGATATATATTCTACCCACACTCATTTGGAACTCTCCTGGGGTACCCTCACACATATTATTCCCTCATTTAGTGGATATTTTCACAAAAAATAGAAATTTTCAAAAATCCAGAAAATTGGCTGAAAACGACTAAATATCATGGACTCATTGGGCAAATCGCTCTGGAACTGAAATCGGAATGCTCACTGACATTTGCCCTATCAGAAAGTCTGATAAACTCCGGAAAAATCACTAAGTCCCAAAAAAAATTTTTTTCAAATTTTTTCAATTTTACCCCCGTGGGATATATATTCTACCCACACACATTTGGAACTCTCCTGGGGTACCCTCACACATATTCTTACCTCATTTAGTGGATATTTTCATAAAAAAGTGAAATTTTCAAAAATCCACAAAATTGGCTGAAAATGACTAAATATCAAGGACTCATTGGGCGAATCACTCTGGAACTGAAATCGGAACGCTCACTGACATTTGCCCTATCTGAAAGTCTGATAAACGCCGGAAAAATGACTAAATCCCCAAAAAAAATTTTTTCAACTTTTTTCAGTTTTACCCCGTGGGATATATATTCTACCCACACACATTTGGAACTCTCCTCGGGTACCCTCACACATACAGTCATATGAAAAAGTTTGGGCACCCCTATTAATCTTAAGCTTAATGTTTTATAAAAATTGGTGTTTTTGCAACAGCTATTTCAGTTTGATATATGTAATAACTGTTGGACACAGTAATGTTTCTGCCTTGAAATGAGGTTTATTGTACTAACAGAAAATGTGCAATCTGCATTCAAACAAAATTTGAAAGGTGCATAAGTATGGGCACCCTTATCATTTTCTTGTTTTAAATACTCCTACCTACTTTTTACTGACTTACTAAAGCACTTTTTTTGGTTTTGTAACCTCATGGAGCTTTGAACTTTATAGCCAGGTGTATGCAATCATGAGAAAAGCTACTTAAAGTGGCCACTTGCAAGTTGTTCTCCTGTTTGAATCTCCTCTGGAGAGTGGCATCATGTGCTCCTCAAAACAACTGTCAAATGATCTGAAAACAAAAATTATTCAACATAGTTGTTCAGGGGAAGCATACAAAAAGCTGTCTCAGAGATTTAACCTGTCAGTTTCCACTGTGAGGAACATAGTAAGGAAATGGAAGAACACAGGGACAGTTCTTGTTAAGGCCAGAAGTGGCAGGCCAAGAAAAACATCAGAAAGGCAGAGAAGAAGAATGGTGAGATCAGTCAAGGACAATCCTCAGACCACCTCCAGAGAGCTGCAGCATCAACTTGCTGCAGATGGTGTCACTGTGCATCGGTCAACTATACAAGGCACTTTGCACAAGGAGAAGCTGTATGGGAGAGTGATGCGAAAGAAGCCGTTTCTGCAAGCACGCCACAAACAGAGTTGGCTGAGGTATGCAAAAGCACATTTGGAGAAGCCAATTTCTTTTTGGAAGAAGGTCCTGTGGACTGATGAAATCAAGATTGAGTTATTTGGTCATACAAAAAGGCGTTATGCATGGTGGCAAAAAAACACAGCATTCCAAGAAAAACACTTGCTACCCACAGTAAAATTTGGTGGAGGTTCCATCATGCTTTGGGGCTGTGTGGTCAATGCTGGCACTGGGAATCTTGTTAGAGTTGAGGGACGCATGGATTCCACTCAGTATCAGCAGATTCTTGACAATAGTGTTCAAGAATCAGTGATAAAGTTGAAGTTACAAAGTGGATGGATCTTTCAGCAAGACAATGATCCAAAACACCGCTCCAAATCTACTCAGGCATTCATGCAGAGGAACAACTACAATGTTCTGGAATGGCCATCCCAGTCCCCAGACCTGAATATCATTGAACATCTGTGGGATCATTTGAAGAGGGCTGTCCATGCTCGGTGACCATCAAACTTAACTGAACTGGAATTGTTTTGTAAAGAGGAATGGTCAAAAATACCTTCATCCAGGATCCAGGAACTCATTAAAAGCTACAGGAAGCGACTAGAGGCTGTTATTTTTGCAAAAGGAGGATCTACTAACTATTAATGTCACTTTTCTGGTGAGGTGCCCATACTTATGCACCTGTCAAATTTTGTTTGAATGCAGATTGCACATTTTCTGTTAGTACAATGAACCTCATTTCAAGGCAGAAACATTACTGTATCCAACAGTTATTACATATATCAAACTGAAATAGCTGTTGCAAAAACACCAATTTTTATAGAACATTAAGCTTAAGATTAATAGGGGTGCCCAAACTTTTTCATATGACTGTATTATTCCCTCATTTAGTGGATATTTTCACAAAAAAGTGAAATTTTCAAAAATCCAGAAAATTGGCTGAAAACGACTAAATATCAAGGACTCATTGGGCGAATCGCTCTGGAACTGAAATAGGAACGCTCAATGACATTTGCCCTATCTGAAAGTCTGATAAACGCCGGAAAAATGACTAAGTCCAAAAAAAAATAGTTTTAAACTTTTTTCAATTTTACCCCCGTGGGATATATATTCTACCCACATTCACTTGGAACTCTCCTGAGGTACCCTCACACATATTATTCACTCATTTAGTGGATATTTTCACAAATAAGTGAAATTTTCAAAAATCCAAAATATTGGCTGAAAACGACTAAATATCAAGGACTCATTGGGCGAATCGCTCTGGAACTGAAATCGGAACGCTCAATGACATTTGCCCTATCTGAAAGTCCTATAAACGCCGGAAAAATGACTAAATCCCAAAAAAAATTTTTTTCAACTTTTTTCAATTTTACCCCCATGGGATATATATTCTACCCACACACATTTGGAACTCTCCTGGGGTACCCTCACACATATTGTTCCCTCATTTAGTGGATATTTTCACAAAAAAGTGAAATTTTCAAAAATCCAGAAAATTGGCTGAAAGCGACTAAATATCAAGGATTCATTGGGCGAATTGCTCTGGAACTGAAATCGGAATGCTCGCTGACATTTGCCCTATCTGAAAGTCTGATAAACGCCGGAAAAATGACTAAGACCAAAAAAAAATTTTTTTCAACTGTTTTCAGTTTTACCCCCGTGGGATATATATTCTACCCACACACATTTGGAACTCTCCTGGGGTACCCTCACACATATTCTTACCTCATTTAGTGGATATTTTCATAAAAAAGTGAAATTTTCAAAAATCCAGAAAATTGGCTGAAAACGACTAAATATCAAGGGCTCATTGGGCGCATCGCTCTGGAACTGAAATCGGAACGCTCAATGACATTTGCCCTTATCTGAAAGTCTGATAAACGTCGGAAAAATGACTGTCCAAAAAAAAAAATTTTTCAACTTTTTTCAATTTTACCCCCGTGGGATATATATTCTACCCACATTCACTTGGAACTCTCCTGGGGTACCCTCACACATATTATTCACTCATTTAGTGGATATTTTCACAAATAAGTGAAATTTTCAAAAATCCAAAATATTGGCTGAAAACGACTAAATATCAAGGACTCATTGGGCGAATCGCTCTGGAACTGAAATCGGAACGCTGAATGACATTTGCCCTATCTGAAAGTCTGATAAACGCCGGAAAAATGACTAAATCCCCAAAAAATTTTTTTTCAACTTTTTTCAATTTTACCCCCATGGGATATATATTCTACCCACACACATTTGGAACTCTCCTGGGGTACCCTCACACATATTGTTCCCACATTTAGTGGATATTTTCACAAAAAAGTGAAATTTTCAAAAATACAGAAAATTGGCTGAAAGCGACTAAATATCAAGGATTCATTGGGCGAATTGCTCTGGAACTGAAATCGGAACGCTCGCTGACATTTGCCCTATCTGAAAGTCTGATAAACGCCGGAAAAATGACTAAGTCCAAAAAAAAATTTTTTTAAATTTTTTTCAGTTTTACCCCGTGGGATATATATTCTACACACACACATTTGGAACTCTCCTGGGGTACCCTCACACATATTATTCCCTCATTTAGTGGATATTTTCACAAAAAAGTGAAATTTTCAAAAATCCAGAAAATTAGCTGAAAAAGACTAAATATGAAGGACTTATTGGGCGAATCGCTCTGGAACTGAAATCGGAACACTCACTGACATTTCTCCTATCTGATAGTCTGATAAACGCCGGAAAAATGACTAAATCCCAAAAAAATTTTTTTTCAACTTTTTTCAGTTTTACCCCGTGGGATATATATTCTACCCACACACATTTGGAACTCTCCTGGGGTACCCTCACACATATTATTCACTCATTTAGTGGATATTTTCACAAAAAAGTGAAATTTTCAAAAATCCAAATTATTGGCTGAAAACGACTAAATATCAAGGACTCATTGGGCGAATCGCTCTGGAACTGAAATCGGAACGCTCACTGACATTTGCCCTATCTGAAAGTCTGATAAACGCCGGAAAAATGACTAAATGAAAAAAAAAATTTTCAACTTTTTTCAATTTTACCCTCGTGGGATATATATTCTACCCACACACATTTGGAACTCTCCTGCGGTACCCTCACACATGTTATTCCGTCATTTAGTGGATATTTTCACAAAAAACTGAAATTTTCAAAAATCCAGAAAATTGGCTGAAAACGACTAAATATCAAGGACTCATTGGGCGAATCACTCTGGAACTGAAATCGGAACGCTCAATGACATTTGCCCTATCTGAAAGTCTGATAAACGCCGGAAAAATGACTAAGTCCAAAAAAAAATAGTTTTAAACTTTTTTCAATTTTACCCCTGTGGGATATATATTCTACCCACACTCACTTGGAACTCTCCTGGGGTACCCTCACACATATTATTCACTCATTTAGTGGATATTTTCACAAATAAGTGAAATTTTCAAAAATCCAAAATATTGGCTGAAAACGACTAAATATCAAGGACTCATTGGTCGAATCGCTCTGGAACTGAAATCGGAACGCTCAATGACATTTGCCCTATCTGAAAGTCTGATAAACGCCGGAAAAATGACTAAATCCAAAAACATTTTTTTTTCAACTTTTTTCAATTTTACCCCCATGGGATATATATTCTACCCACACACATTTGGAACTCTCCTGGGGTACCCTCACACATATTATTCACTCATTTAGTGGATATTTTCACAAAAAAGTGATATTTTCAAAAATCCAGAAAATTTGCTGAAAACAACTAAATATCAAGGACTCATTGGGCGAATCGCTCTGGAACTGAAATCGGAACGCTCACTGACATTTCCCCTATCTGAAAGTCTGATAAACTCCGGAAAAATGACTAAGACCAAAAAAAAAAATTTTTTTAATTTTTTTCAATTTTACCCACGTGGGATATATATTCTACCCACACACATTTGGAACTCTCCTAGGGTACCCTCACACATATTATTCCCTCATTTAGTGGATATTTACACAAAAAAGTGAAATTTTCAAAAATCCAAAATATTTCCTGAAAACAACTAAATATCAAGGACTCATTGGGCGAATCGCTCTGGAACTGAAATCGGAACGCTCACTGACATTTGCCCTATCTGAAAGTCTGATAAACGCTGGAAAAATCACTAAGTCCCAAAAAAAATTTTTTTCAACTTTTTTCAATTTTACCCCGTGGGATATATATTCTACCCACACACATTTGGAACTCTCCAGGGGTACATTCACACATATTATTCTCTCATTTAGTGGATATTTTCACAAAAAAGTGATATTTTCAAAAATCCAGAAAATTGCCTGAAAACAACTAAATAACAAGGACTCATGGGCCAATCGCTCTGGAACTGAAATCGGAATGCTCACTGACATTTCCCCTATATGAAAGTCTGATAAACGTCAGATAAATGACTAAGTCCAAAAAAAAATGTTTTTCAACTTTTTTCAATTTTACCCCCGTGGGATATATATTCTACCCACACACATTTGGAACTCTCCTGGGGTACCCTCGCACATATTATTCCCTCATTTAGTGGATATTTTCACAAAAAAGTGAAATTTTCAAAAATCCAGAAAATTGGCTGAAAACGACTAAATAACATGGACTCATTGGGCGAATCACTCTGGAACTGAAATCGGAACGCTCACTGACATTTCCCATATCTGAAAGTCTGATAAACGCCGGAAAAATGACTAAGTCCAAAAAAATTTTTTTTAAAATTTTTTCAATTTTACCCCCATGGGATATATATTCTACCCACACACATTTGGAACTCTCCTGGGGTACTCTCACACATATTATTCCCTCATTTAGTGGATATTTTCACAAAAAAGTGAAATATTCAAAAATCCCAAAAATTGGCTGAAAACGACTAAATATCAAGGACTGATTGGGCGAATCGCTCTGGTACTGAAATCGGAACGCTCACTGACATTTCCCTTATCTGAAAGTCTGATAAACGCCGGAAAATGACTAAGTCCAAAAAAAATTTTTTTTAACTTTTTTCAATTTTACCCCCATGGGATGTATATTCTACCCACACACATTTGGAACTCTCCTGGGGTACCCTCACACATATTATTCCCACATTTAGTGGATATTTTCACAAAAAATTGAAATTTTCAAAAATCCAGAAAATTGGCTGAAAACAACTAAATAACAAGTACTCATTGGTCGAATCGCTCTGGAACTGAAATCGGAACGCTCACTGACATTTCCCCTAACTGAAAGTCTGATAAACGCTGGAAAAATGACTAAGTCCAAAAAAAAAATGTTTTCAACTTTTTCAATTTTTCCCCCGTGGGATATATATTCTACCCACACACATTTGGAACTCTCCTGGGGTACCCTCACACATATTATTCCCTCATTTAGTGGATATTTTCACAAAAAAAGTGAAATTTTCAAAAATCCAGAAAATTGGCTGAAAACGACTAAATATCAAGGACTCATTGGGCGAATCACTCTGGAACCGAAGTCGGAATGCTCACTGACATTTCGCCTATCTGAAAGTCTGATAAACGCCAGAGAAATGACTAAGTCCAAAAAAAATTTTTTTTAAACTTTTATCAATTTTATCCCCGAGGGATATATATTCTACCCACACACATTTGGAACTCTCCTGGGGTACCCTCACACATATTATTCCCTCATTTAGTGGATATTTTCACAAAAAAGTAAAATTTTCAAAAATCCAGAAAATTGGCTGAAAACGACTAAATAACAAGGAGTCATTGGGCGAATCGCTCTGGAATTGAAATCGGAATGCTCACTGACATTTCCCCTATCTGAAAGTCTGATAAACGCCAGAAAAATCACTAAGTCCCAAAAAATTTTTTTTTTTACTTTTTTCAATTTTACTCCCGTGGGATATAT
This sequence comes from Phyllobates terribilis, assembly GCF_046119375.1. Taxonomy (NCBI): domain Eukaryota; kingdom Metazoa; phylum Chordata; class Amphibia; order Anura; family Dendrobatidae; genus Phyllobates; species Phyllobates terribilis. The sequence continues at coordinate 8,284,087 of NW_027362781.1, read as the reverse complement.
ATTCTACCCACACACATTTGGAACTCTCCTGGGGTACCCTCACACATATTATTCCCTCATTTAGTGGATATTTTCACAAAAAAGTGAAATTTTCAAAAATCCAGAAAATTGGCTGAAAACGACTAAATAACAAGGACTCATTGGGCGAATCGCTCTGGAACTGAAATCGGAATGCTCACTGACATTTCCCCTATCTGAAAGTCTGATAAACGTCGGAAAAATGACTAAGTCCAAAAAAAAATTTTTTTCAACTTTTTTCAATTTTACCCCCGTCGGATATATATTCTACCCACACACATTTGGAACTCTCCTGGGGTACCCTCACACATATTATTCCCTCATTTAGTGGATATTTTCACAAAAAAGTGAAATTTTCAAAAATCCAGAAAATTGGCTGAAAACGACTAAATAACAAGGACTCATTGGGCGAATCGCTCTGGAACTGAAATCGGAATGCTCACTGACATTTCCCCTATCTGAAAGTCTGATAAACGTCGGAAAAATGACTAAGTCCAAAAAAAAATTTTTTTCAACTTTTTTCAATTTTACCCCCGTCGGATATATATTCTACCCACACACATTTGAAACTCTCCTGGGGTACCCTCACACATATTATTCCCTCATTTAGTGGATATTTTCACAAAAAAGTGAAATTTTCAAAAATCCAGAAAATTGGCTGAAAACGACTAAATAACAAGGAGTCATTGGCCGAATCGCTCTGGAACTGAAATCGGAACGCTCACTGACATTTCACCTATCTGAAAGTCTGATAAACGCCAGAAAAATCACTAAGTCCCAAAAAAAATTTTTTTTTACTTTTTTCAGTTTTACCCCCGTGGGATATATTCCACCCAAACACATTTGGAACTCTGCTGGGGTACCCTCACACATATTATTCCCTCATTTAGTGGATATTTTCACAAAAAAGTGAAATTTTCAAAAATCCAAAAAATTGGCTGAAAACAAATAAATAACAAGGACTCATTGGGCGAATCGCTCTGGAACTGAAATCGGAACGATCACTGACCTTTCCCCTAACTGAAAGTCTGATAAACGCTGGAAAAGTGACTAAGTCAAAAAAAAAAATGTTTTCAACTTTTTTCAATTTTTCCCCCGTGGGATATATATTCTACCCACACACATTTGGAACTCTCCTGGGGTACCCTCACACATATTATTCCCTCATTTAGTGGATATTTTCACAAAAAAGTGAAATTTTCAAAAATCCAGAAAATTGGCTGAAAATGACTAAATAACAAGGACTCATTGGGAGAATCACTCTGGAACTGAAATCGGAGTGCTCACTGACATTTCCTCTATCTGACAGTCTGATAAACGCTGGAAAAATGACTAAGTCCAAAAAAAAAATTTTTTCAACTTTTTTCAATTTTACCCCTGTGGGATATATATTCTTCCCACACACATTTGGAACTCTCCTGGGGTACCCTCACACATATTATTCCCACATTTAGTGGATATTTTCACAAAAAATTGAAATTTTCAAAAATCCAGAAAATTGGCTGAAAACAACTAAATAACAAGTACTCATTGGTCGAATCGCTCTGGAACTGAAATCGGAACGCTCACTGACATTTCCCCTAACTGAAAGTCTGATAAACGCTGGAAAAATGACTAAGTCCAAAAAAAAATGTTTTCAACTTTTTCAATTTTTCCACCGTGGGATATATATTCTACCCACACACATTTGGAACTCTCCTGGGGTACCCTCACACATATTATTCCCTCATTTAGTGGATATTTTCACAAAAAAAGTGAAATTTTCAAAAATCCAGAAAATTGGCTGAAAACGACTAAATATCAAGGACTCATTGGGCGAATCACTCTGGAACCGAAGTCGGAATGCTCACTGACATTTCGCCTATCTGAAAGTCTGATAAACGCCAGAAAAATGACTAAGTCCAAAAAAAAATTTTTTTCAACTTTTTTCAATTTTACCCCCGTGGGATATATATTCTACCCACACACATTTGGAACTCTCCTGGGGTACCCTCACACATATTATTCCCTCATTTAGTGGATATTTTCACAAAATTGAAATTTTAAAAAATCCAGAAAATTGGCTGAAAACGACTAAATAACAAGGACTCATTAGGCGAATCGCTCTGGAACTGAAATCGGAATGCTCACTGACATTTCCCCTATCTGAAAGTCTGATAAATGCCAGGAAAATGACTAAGTCCAAAAAAAAATTTTTTTCAACTTTTTTCAATTTTACCCCCGTGGGATATATATTCTACCCACACACATTTGGAACTCTCCTGGGGTACCCTCACACATATTATTCCCTCATTTAGTGGATATTTTCACAAAAAAGTGAAATTTCCAAAAATCCAGAAAATTGGCTGAAAACGACTAAATATCAAGGACTCATTGGGCGAATCGCTCTGGAACTGAAATCCAAACGCTCACTGACATTTGCCCTATCTGAAAGTCTGATAAACGCCAGAGAAATGACTAAGTCCAAAAAAAATTTTTTTTAAACTTTTATCAATTTTATCCCCGAGGGATATATATTCTACCCACACACATTTGGAACTCTCCTGGGGTACCCTCACACATATTATTCCCTCATTTAGTGGATATTTTCACAAAAAAGTAAAATTTTCAAAAATCCAGAAAATTGGCTGAAAACGACTAAATAACAAGGAGTCATTGGGCGAATCGCTCTGGAATTGAAATCGGAATGCTCACTGACATTTCCCCTATCTGAAAGTCTGATAAACGCCAGAAAAATCACTAAGTCCCAAAAAATTTTTTTTTTTACTTTTTTCAATTTTACTCCCGTGGGATATATATTCTACCCACACATATTTGGAACTCTCCTGGGGTACCCTCACACATATTATTCCCTCATTTAGTGGATATTTTCACAAAAAAGTGAAATTTTCAAAAATCCAGAAAATTGGCTGAAAACAACTAAATAACAAGGACTTATTGGGCGAATCGCTCTGGAACTGAAATCGGAACGCTCACTGACATTTCCCCTAACTGAAAGTTTGATAAACGCTGGAAAAATTACTAAGTCCAAAAAAAAAATGTTTTCAACTTTTTTCAATTTTTCCCCCGTGGGATATATATTCTACCCACACACATTTGGAACTCTCCTGGGGTACCCTCACACATATTATTCCCTCATTTAGTGGATATTTTCACAAAAAAGTGAAATTTTCAAAAATCCAGAAAATTGGCTGAAAACGACTAAATAACAAGGACTCATTGGGCGAATCGCTCTGGAACTGAAATCGGAATGCTCACTGACATTTCCCCTATCTGAAAGTCTGATAAACGTCGGAAAAATGACTAAGTCCAAAAAAAATTTTTTTTCAACTTTTTTCAATTTTACCCCCGTCGGATATATATTCTACCCACACACATTTGGAACTCTCCTGGGGTACCCTCACACATATTATTCCCTCATTTAGTGGATATTTTCACAAAAAAGTGAAATTTTCAAAAATCCAGAAAATTGGCTGAAAACGACTAAATAACAAGGACTCATTGGGCGAATCGCTCTGGAACTGAAATCGGAATGCTCACTGACATTTCCCCTATCTGAAAGTCTGATAAACGTCGGAAAAATGACTAAGTCCAGAAAAAAATTTTTTTCAACTTTTTTCAATTTTACCCCCGTCGGATATATATTCTACCCACACACATTTGAAACTCTCCTGGGGTACCCTCACACATATTATTCCCTCATTTAGTGGATATTTTCACAAAAAAGTGAAATTTTCAAAAATCCAGAAAATTGGCTGAAAACGACTAAATAACAAGGAGTCATTGGGCGAATCGCTCTGGAACTGAAATCGGAACGCTCACTGACATTTCACCTATCTGAAAGTCTGATGAACGCCAGAAAAATCACTAAGTCCCAAAAAAATTTTTTTTTTACTTTTTTCAGTTTTACCCCCGTGGGATATATTCTACCCAAACACATTTGGAACTCTGCTGGGGTACCCTCACACATATTATTCCCTCATTTAGTGGATATTTTCACAAAAAAGTGAAATTTTCAAAAATCCAAAAAATTGGCTGAAAACAACTAAATAACAAGGACTCATTGGGCGAATCGCTCTGGAACTGAAATCGGAACGCTCACTGACATTTCCCCTAACTGAAAGTCTGATAAACGCTGGAAAAGTGACTAAGTCCAAAAAAAAAATGTTTTCAACTTTTTTCAATTTTTCCCCCGTGGGATATATATTCTACCCACACACATTTGGAACTCTCCTGGGGTACCCTCACACATATTATTCCCTCATTTAGTGGATATTTTCACAAAAAAGGGAAATTTTCAAAAATCCAGAAAATTGGCTGAAAACGACTAAATATCAAGGACTCATTGGGCGAATCGCTCTGGAACTGAAATCGGAATGCTCACTGACATTTCCCCTATCTGAAAGTCTGATAAACGCAAGAAAAATGACTAAGTCCAAAAAAATTTTTTTTTTACTTTTTTCAATTTTACCCCCGTGGGATATATATTCTACCCACACACATTTGGAACTCTCCTGGGGTACCCTCACACATATTATTCCCTCATTTAGTGGATATTTTCACAAAAAAGTGACATTTTCAAAAATCCAGAAAATTGGCTGAAAACGCCTAAATAACAAGGACTCATTGGGCGAATCGCTCTGGAACTGAAATCGGAATGCTCACTGACATTTCCCCTATCTGAAAGTCTGATAAACGTCGGAAAAATGACTAAGTCCAAAAAAAATTTTATTCAACTTTTTTCAATTTTACTCCAATGGGATATATATTCTACCCACACACATTTGGAACTCTCCTGGGGTACCCTCACACATATTATTCCCTCATTTAGTGGATATTTTCACAAAAAAGGGAAATTTTCAAAAATCCAGAAAATTGGCTGAAAACGACTAAATATCAAGGACTCATTGGGCGAATCGCTCTGGAACTGAAATCGGAATGCTCACTGACATTTCCCCTATCTGAAAGTCTGATAAACGCCAGAAAAATGACTAAGTCCAAAAAAATTTTTTTTTTTACTTTTTTCAATTTTACCCCCGTGGGATATATATTCTACCCACACACATTTGGAACTCTCCTGGGGTACCCTCACACATATTATTCCCTCATTTAGTGGATATTTTCACAAAAAAGTGAAATTTTCAAAAATCCAGAAAATTGGCTGAAAATGACTAAATAACAAGGACTCATTGGGAGAATCACTCTGGAACTGAAATCGGAACGCTCACTGACATTTCCCCTATCTGAAAGTCTGATAAACGCCAGAAAAATCACTAAGTCCAAAAAAAATTTTTTTTTTACTTTTTTCAATTTTACCCCCGTGGGATATATATTCTACCCACACACATTTGGAACTCTCCTGGGGTACCCTCACACATATTATTCCCTCATTTAGTGGATATTTTCACAAAAAAGTGACATTTTCAAAAATCCAAAAAATTGGCTGAAAACGACTAAATATCAAGGACTCATTGGGTGAATCAGTCTGGAACTGAAATCGAAATGCTCACTGACATTTGCCCTATCTGAAAGTCTGATAAACGCCAGAAAAATGACTAAGTCCAAAAAATAATTTTTTTAAACTTTTTTCAATTTTACCCCCATGGGATATATATTCTACCCACACACATTTGGAACTCTCCTGGGGTACCCTCACACATATTATTCCCTCATTTAGTGGATATTTTCACAAAAAAATTAGAAATTTTCAAAAATCCAGAAAATTGGCTGAAAACTACTAAATATCAAGGACTCATTGGGTGAATCGCTCTGGAACTGACATCGGAACGCTCACTGACATTTCCCCTAACTGTAAGTCTGATAAACGCTGGAAAAATGACTAAGTCCAAAAAAAAAATGTTTTCAACTTTTTTCAATTTTTTCCCCCGTGGGATATATATTCTACCCAAACACATTTGGAACTCTCCTGGGTTACCCTCACACATATTATTCCCTCATTTAGTGGATATTTTCACAAAAAAGTGAAATTTTCAAAAATCCAGAAAATTGGCTGAAAACGACTAAATAACAAGGACTCATTGGGCGAATCGCTCTGGAACTGAAATCGGAATGCTCACTGACATTTCCCCTATCTGAAAGTCTGATAAACGTCGGAAAAATGACTAAGTCCAAAAAAAATTTTATTCAACTTTTTTCAATTTTACCCCCGTCGGATATATATTCTACCCACACACATTTGGAACTCTCCTGGGCTACCCTCACACATATTATTCCCTCATTTAGTGGATATTTTCACAAAAAAGTGAAATTTTCAAAAATCCAGAAAATTGGCTGAAAACGTCTAAATAACAAGGAGTCATTGGGCGAATCACTCTGGAACTGAAATCGGAACGCTCACTGACATTTCCCCTATCTGAAAGTCTGATAAACGCCAGAAAAATCACTAAGTCCAAAAAAAATTTTTTTTTTACTTTTTTCAATTTTACCCCCGTGGGATATATATTCTACCCACACACATTTGGAACTCTCCTGGGGTACCCTCACACATATTATTCCCTCATTTAGTGGATATTTTCACAAAAAAGTGACATTTTCAAAAATCCAAAAAATTGGCTGAAAACGACTAAATATCAAGGACTCATTGGGCAAATCGCTCTGGAACTGAAATCGGTACTCTCACTGACATTTGCCCTATCTGAAAGTCTGATAAACGTCGGAAAAATGACTAAGTCCAAAAAAATTTTTTTTCAACTTTTTTGAATTTTACCCCAATGGGATATATATTCTACCCACACACATTTGGAACTCTCCTGGGGTACCCTCACACATATTATTCCCTCATTTAGTGGATATTTTCACAAAAAAGGGAAATTTTCAAAAATCCAGAAAATTGGCTGAAAACGACTAAATATCAAGGACTCATTGGGCGAATCGCCCTGGAACTGAAATCGGAATGCTCACTGACATTTCCCCTATCTGAAAGTCTGATAAACGCCAGAAAAATCACTAAGTCCAAAAAAAAATTTTTTTAACTTTTTTCAATTTTACCCCCGTGGGATATATATTCTACCCACACACATTTGGAACTCTCCTGGGGTACCCTCACACATATTATTCCCTCATTTAGTGGATATTTTCACAAAAAAGTGAAATTTTCAAAAATCCAGAAAATTGGCTGAAAACGACTAAATAACAAGGACTCATTGGGAGAATCACTCTGGAACTGAAATCGGAACGCTCACTGACATTTCCCCTATCTGAAAGTCTGATAAACGCCGGAAAAATGACTAAGTCCAAAAAAAATTTTATTCAACTTTTTTCAATTTTACCCCCGTCGGATATATATTCTACCCACACACATTTGGAACTCTTCTGGGGTACCCTCGCACATATTATTCCCTCATTTAGTGGATATTTTCACAAAAAAGTGACATTTTCAAAAATCCAAAAAATTGGCTGAAAACGACTAAATATCAAGGACTCATTGGGCGAATCGCTCTGGAACTGAAATCGGTACTCTCACTGACATTTACCCTATCTGAAAGTCTGATAAACGCCAGAAAAATGACTAAGTCCAAAAAAATTTTTTTTCAACTTTTTTCAATTTTACCCCAATGGGATATATATTCTACCCACACACATTTGGAACTCTCCTGGGGTACCCTCACACATATTATTCCCTCATTTAGTGGATATTTTCACAAAAAAGGGAAATTTTCAAAAATCCAGAAAATTGGCTGAAAACGACTAAATATCAAGGACTCATTGGGCGAATCGCTCTGGAACTGAAATCGGAATGCTCACTGACATTTCCCCTATCTGAAAGTCTGATAAACGCCAGAAAAATGACTAAGTCCAAAAAAATTTTTTTTTTAACTTTTTTCAATTTTACCCCCGTGGGATATATATTCTACCCACACACATTTGGAACTCTCCTGGGGTACCCTCACACATATTATTCCCTCATTTAGTGGATATTTTCACAAAAAAGTGAAATTTTCAAAAATCCAGAAAATTGGCTGAAAACGTCTAAATAACAAGGAGTCATTGGGCGAATCGCTCTGGAACTGAAATCGGTACTCTCACTGACATTTGCCCTATCTGAAAGTCTGATAAACGCCAGAAAAATGACTAAGTCCAAAAAAGAATTTTTTTCAACTTTTTTCAATTTTACGCCAATGGGATATATATTCTACCCACACACATTTGGAACTCTCCTGGGGTACCCTCACACATATTATTCCCTCATTTAGTGGATATTTTCACAAAAAAAATTGAAATTTTCAAAAATCCAGAAAATTGGCTGAAAACTACTAAATATCAAGGACTCATTGGGTGAATCGCTCTGGAACTGACATCGGAACGCTCACTGACATTTCCCCTAACTGTGAGTCTGATAAACGCTGGAAAAATGACTAAGTCCAAAAAAAAAAATGTTTTCAACTTTTTTCAATTTTTCCCCCGTGGGATATATATTCTACCCACACACATTTGGAACTCTCCTGGGGTACCCTCACACATATTATTCCCTCATTTAGTGGATATTTTCACAAAAAAGTGAAATTTTCAAAAATCCAGAAAATTGGCTGAAAACGTCTAAATAACAAGGAGTCATTGGGCGAATCGCTCTGGAACTGAAATCGGAACGCTCACTGACATTTCCCCTATCTGAAAGTCTGATAAACGCCAGAAAAATCACTAAGTCCAAAAAAAATTTTTTTTTTACTTTTTTCAATTTTACCCCCGTGGGATATATATTCTACCCACACACATTTGGAACTCTCCTGGGGTACCCTCACACATATTATTCCCTCATTTAGTGGATATTTTCACAAAAAAGTGACATTTTCAAAAATCCAAAAAATTGGCTGAAAACGACTAAATATCAAGGACTCATTGGGTGAATCAGTCTGGAACTGAAATCGAAATGCTCACTGACATTTGCCCTATCTGAAAGTCTGATAAACGCCAGAAAAATGACTAAGTCCAAAAAAAAATTTTTTTAAACTTTTTTCAATTTTACCCCCATGGGATATATATTCTACCCACACACATTTGGAACTCTCCTGGGGTACCCTCACACATATTATTCCCTCATTTAGTGGATATTTTCACAAAAAAGGGAAATTTTCAAAAATCCAGAAAATTGGCTGAAAACGACTAAATATCAAGGACTCATTGGGCGAATCGCTCTGGAACTGAAATCGGAATGCTCACTGACATTTCCCCTATCTGAAAGTCTGATAAACGCCAGAAAAATGACTAAGTCCAAAAAAGAATTTTTTTCAACTTTTTTCAATTTTACCCCAATGGGATATATATTCTACCCACACACATTTGGAACTCTCCTGGGGTACCCTCACACATATTATTCCCTCATTTAGTGGATATTTTCACAAAAAAAATTGAAATTTTCAAAAATCCAGAAAATTGGCTGAAAACTACTAAATATCAAGGACTCATTGGGTGAATCGCTCTGGAACTGACATCGGAACGCGCACTGACATTTCCCCTAACTGTAAGTCTGATAAACGCTGGAAAAATGACTAAGTCCAAAAAAAAAATGTTTTCAACTTTTTTCAATTTTTCCCCCGTGGGATATATATTCTACCCACACACATTTGGAACTCTCCTGGGGTACCCTCACACATATTATTCCCTCATTTAGTGGATATTTTCACAAAAAAGTGAAATTTTCAAAAATCCAGAAAATTGGCTGAAAATGACTAAATAACAAGGACTCATTGGGAGAATCACTCTGGAACTGAAATCGGAACGCTCACTGACATTTCCCCTATCTGAAAGTCTGATAAACGCCGGAAAAATGACTAAGTCCAAAAAAAATTTTTTCAACTTTTTTCAATTTTACCCCCGTGGGATATATATTCTACCCACACACATTTGGAACTCTCCTGGGCTACCCTCACACATATTATTCCCTCATTTAGTGGATATTTTCACAAAAAAGTGAAATTTTCAAAAATCCAGAAAATTGGCTGAAAACGTCTAAATAACAAGGAGTCATTGGGCGAATCGCTCTGGAACTGAAATCGGAACGCTCACTGACATTTCCCCTATCTGAAAGTCTGATAAACGCCAGAAAAATCACTAAGTCCAAAAAAAATTTTTTTTTTACTTTTTTCAATTTTACCCCCGTGGGATATATATTCTACCCACACACATTTGGAACTCTCCTGGGGTACCCTCACACATATTATTCCCTCATTTAGTGGATATTTTCACAAAAAAGTGACATTTTCAAAAATCCAAAAAATTGGCTGAAAACGACTAAATATCAAGGACTCATTGGGCAAATCGCTCTGGAACTGAAATCGGTACTCTCACTGACATTTGCCCTATCTGAAAGTCTGATAAACGCCAGAAAAATGACTAAGTCCAAAAAAATTTTTTTTCAACTTGTTTGAATTTTACCCCAATGGGATATATATTCTACCCACACACATTTGGAACTCTCCTGGGGTACCCTCACACATATTATTCCCTCATTTAGTGGATATTTTCACAAAAAAGGGAAATTTTCAAAAATCCAGAAAATTGGCTGAAAACGACTAAATATCAAGGACTCATTGGGCGAATCGCTCTGGAACTGAAATCGGAATGCTCACTGACATTTCCCCTATCTGAAAGTCTGATAAACGCCAGAAAAATCACTAAGTCCAAAAAAAATTTTTTTTAACTTTTTTCAATTTTACCCCCGTGGGATATATATTCTACCCACACACATTTGGAACTCTCCTGGGGTACCCTCACACATATTATTCCCTCATTTAGTGGATATTTTCACAAAAAAGTGAAATTTTCAAAAATCCAGAAAATTGGCTGAAAACGACTAAATAACAAGGACTCATTGGGAGAATCACTCTGGAACTGAAATCGGAACGCTCACTGACATTTCCCCTATCTGAAAGTCTGATAAACGCCGGAAAAATGACTAAGTCCAAAAAAAATTTTATTCAACTTTTTTCAATTTTACCCCCGTCGGATATATATTCTACCCACACACATTTGGAACTCTTCTGGGGTACCCTCGCACATATTATTCCCTCATTTAGTGGATATTTTCACAAAAAAGTGACATTTTCAAAAATCCAAAAAATTGGCTGAAAACGACTAAATATCAAGGACTCATTGGGCGAATCGCTCTGGAACTGAAATCGGTACTCTCACTGACATTTACCCTATCTGAAAGTCTGATAAACGCCAGAAAAATGACTAAGTCCAAAAAAATTTTTTTTCAACTTTTTTCAATTTTACCCCAATGGGATATATATTCTACCCACACACATTTGGAACTCTCCTGGGGTACCCTCACACATATTATTCCCTCATTTAGTGGATATTTTCACAAAAAAGGGAAATTTTCAAAAATCCAGAAAATTGGCTGAAAACGACTAAATATCAAGGACTCATTAGGCGAATCGCTCTGGAACTTAAATCGGAATGCTCACTGACATTTCCCCTATCTGAAAGTCTGATAAACGCCAGAAAAATGACTAAGTCCAAAAAATTATTTTTTTTAACTTTTTTCAATCTTACCCCCGTGGGATATATATTCTACCCACACACATTTGGAACTCTCCTGGGGTACCCTCACACATATTATTCCCTCATTTAGTGGATATTTTCACAAAAAAATGTCATTTTCAAAAATCCAAAAAATTGGCTGAAAACGACTAAATATCAAGGACTCAGTGGGCGAATCGCTCTGGAACTGAAATCGGAACGCTCACTGACATTTGCCCTATCTGAAAGTCTGATAAACGCCAGAAAAATGACTAAGTCCAAAAAAGAATTTTTTTCAACTTTTTTCAATTTTACCCCCGTGGGATATATATTCTACCCACACACATTTGGAACTCTCCTGGGGTTCCCTCACACATATTATTCCCTCATTTAGTGGATATTTTCACAAAAAAAATTGAAATTTTCAAAAATCCAGAAAATTGGCTGAAAACTACTAAATATCAAGGACTCATTGGGTGAATCGCTCTGGAACTGACATCGGAACGCTCACTGACATTTCCCCTAACTGTAAGTCTGATAAACGCTGGAAAAATGACTAAGTCCAAAAAAAAAATGTTTTCAACTTTTTTCAATTTTACCCCAATTGGATATATATTCTACCCACACACATTTGGAACTCTCCTGGGGTACCCTCACACATATTATTCCCTCATTTAGTGGATATTTTCACAAAAAAGTGACATTTTCAAAAATCCAATAAATTGGCTGAAAACGACTAAATATCAAGGACTCATTGGGTGAATCAGTCTGGAACTGAAATCGAAATGCTCACTGACATTTGCCCTATCTGAAAGTCTGATAAACGCCAGAAAAATGACTAAGTCCAAATAAAAAATTTTTTAAACTTTTTTCAATTTTACCCCCGTGGGATATATATTCTACCCACACACATTTGGAACTCTCCTGGGGTACCCTCACACATATTATTCCCTCATTTAGTGGATATTTTCACAAAAAAGGGAAATTTTCAAAAATCCAGAAAATTGGCTGAAAACGACTAAATATCAAGGACTCATTGGGCGAATCGCTCTGGAACTGAAATCGGAATGCTCACTGACATTTCCCCTATCTGAAAGTCTGATAAACGCCAGAAAAATGACTAAGTCCAAAAAATTATTTTTTTTAACTTTTTTCAATCTTACCCCCGTGGGATATATATTCTACCCACACACATTTGGAACTCTCCTGGGGTACCCTCACACATATTATTCCCTCATTTAGTGGATATTTTCACAAAAAAATGACATTTTCAAAAATCCAAAAAATTGGCTGAAAACGACTAAATATCAAGGACTCAGTGGGCGAAACGCTCTGGAACTGAAATCGGAACGCTCACTGACATTTGCCCTATCTGAAAGTCTGATAAACGCTGGAAAAATGACTAAGTCCAAAAAAAAATTTTTTTAAACTTTTTTCAATTTTACCCCCGTGGGATATATATTCTACCCACACACATTTGGAACTCTCCTGGGGTACCCTCACACATATTATTCCCTCATTTAGTGGTTATTTTCACAAAAAAGTGACATTTTCAAAAATCCAGAAAATTTCCTGAAAATGACTAAATAACAAGGACTCATTGGGAGAATCACTCTGGAACTGAAATCGGAACGCTCACTGACATTTGCCCTATCTGAAAGTCTGATAAACGCCAGAAAAATGAGTAAGTCCAAAAAAAATTTTTTTTACACTTTTTGCAATTTTACCCCCGTGGGATATATATTCTACCCACACACATTTGGAACTCTCCTGGGGTACCCTCACACATATTATTCCCTCATTTAGTGGATATTTTCACAAAAAAGTGACATTTTCAAAAATCCAAAAAATTGGCTGAAAACGACTAAATATCAAGGACTCATTGGGCAAATCGCTCTGGAACTGAAATCGGAACGCTCACTGACATTTGCCCTATCTGAAAGTCTGGTAAACGTCGGAAAAATCACTAAGTCTAAAAAATTTTTTTTTTTAACTTTTTTCAATTTTACCCCCGCGGGATATATATTCTACCCACACACATTTGGAACTCTCCTGGGGTACCCTCACACATATTATTCCCTCATTTAGTGGATATTTTCACAAAAAAGTGAAATTTTCAAAAATCCAGAAAATTGGCTGAAAACGACTAAATAACAATGACTCATTGGGCGAAACGCTCTGGAACTGAAATCGGAACGCTCACTGACATTTGCCCTATCTGAAAGTCTGATAAACGCCAGAAAAATGAGTAAGTCCAAAAAAAAATTTTTTTCAACTTTTTTCTATTTTACCCCCGTGGGATATATATTCTACCCACACACATTTGGAACTCTCCTGGTGTACCCTCACACATATTATTCCCTCATTTAGTGGATATTTTCACAAAAAAGTGACATTTTCAAAAATCCAAAAAATTGTCTGAAAACGACTAAATATCAAGGACTCATTGGGCGAATCGCTCTGGAACTGAAATCGGAACGCTCACTGACATTTGCCCTATCTGAAAGTCTGATAAACGCCAGAAAAATGACTAAGTCCAAAAAAGAATTTTTTTCAACTTTTTTCAATTTTACCCCAATGGGATATATATTCTACCCACACACATTTGGAACTCTCCTGGGGTACCCTCACACATATTATTCCCTCATTTAGTGGGTATTTTCACAAAAAAGTGAAATTTTTAAAATTCCAGAAAATTGGCTGAAAACGACTAAATATGAACGACTCATTGGGCGAATCGCTGTGGAACTGAAATCGGAATGCTCACTTACATTTGCCCTATCTGAAAGTCTGATAAACGCCAGAAAAATAACTAAGTCCTAAAAAAATTTTTTTTAAACTTTTTTCAATTTTACCCCCGTGGGATATATATTCTACCCACACACATTTGGAACTCTCCTGGGGTACCCTCACACATATTATTCCCTCATTTAGTGGATATTTTCACAAAAAAGTGAAATTTTCAAAAATCCAGAAAATTGGCTGAAAACGACTAAATAACAATGACACATTGGGCGAATCGCTCTGGAACTGAAATCGGAACACTCACTGACATTTCCCCTATCTGAAAGTCTGATAAACGCCAGAAAAATGACTAAGTCCAAAAAAAATTTTTTTTAAACTTTTTTCAATTTTACCCCCGTGGGATATATATTCTACCCACACACATTTGGAACTCTCCTGGGGTACCCTCACACATATTATTCCCTCATTTAGTGGATATTTACACAAAAAAGTGAAATTTTAAAAAATCCAGAAAATTGGCTGAAAACGACTAAATAACAAGGACTCATTAGGCGAATCGCTCTGGAACTGAAATCGGAATGCTTACTGACATTTCCCCTATCTGAAAGTCTGATAAACGTCGGAAAAATCACTAAGTCTAAAAAAAATTTTTTTTTAACTTTTTTCAATTTTACCCCCGTGGGATATATATTCTACCCACACACATTTGGAACTCTCCTGGGGTACCCTCACACATATTATTCCCTCATTTAGTGGATATTTTCACAAAAAAGTGAAATTTTCAAAAATCCAGAAAATTGGCTGAAAACGACTAAATAACAATGACTCATTGGGCAAATCGCTCTGGAACTGAATTCGGAACGCTCACTGACATTTGCCCTATCTGAAAGTCTGATAAACGCCAGAAAAATGAGTAAGTCCAAAAAAAAATTTTTTTCAACTTTTTTCAATTTTACCCTCGTGGGATATATATTCTACCCACACACATTTTTAACTCTCCTGGGGTACCCTCACACATATTATTCCCTCATTTAGTGGATATTTTGACAAAAAAGTGAAATTTTCAAAAATCCAAAAAATTGGCTGAAAACGACTAAATATCAAGGACTCATTGGGTGAATCAGTCTGGAACTGAAATCGGAACGCTCACTGACATTTCCCCTATCTGAAAGTCTGATAAACGCCAGAAAAATGACTAAGTCCAAAAAAAAAATGTTTTCAACTTTTTTCAATTTTTCCCCCGTGGGATATATATTCTACCCACACACATTTGGAACTCTCCTGGGGTACCCTCACACATATTATTCCCTCATTTAGTGGATATTTTCACAAAAAAGTGAAATTTTCAAAAATCCAGAAAATTGGCTGAAAACGACTAAATAACAAGGATTCATTGGGAGAATCACTCTGGAACTGAAATCGGAACGCTCACTGACATTTTACCCTATCTGGAAGTCTGATAAACGCCGGAAAAATGACTAAGTCCAAAAAAATTTTTTTTAAACTTTTTTCAATTTTACCCCCGTGGGATATATATTCTACCCACATGCATTTGGAACTCTCCTGGGGTACCCTCACACATATTATTCCCTCATTTAGTGGATATTTTCACAAAAAAAGTGAAATTTTCAAAAATCCAGAAAATTGGCTGAAAACTACTAAATATCAAGGACTCATTGGGCGAATCGCTATGGAACTGAAATCGGAATGCTCACTGACATTTGCCCTATCTGAAAGTCTGATAAAGGTCAGAAAAATAACTAAGTCCAAAAAAAAATTTTTTTAAACTTTTTTCAATTTTACCCCCGTGGGATATATATTCTACCCACACACATTTGGAACTCTCCTGGGGTACCCTCACACATATTATTCCCTCATTTAGTGGATATTTACACAAAAAAGTGAAATTTTAAAAAATCCAGAAAATTGGCTGAAAACGACTAAATAACAAGGACTCATTAGGCGAATCGCTCTGGAACTGAAATCGGAATGCTTACTGACATTTCCCCTATCTGAAAGTCTGATAAACGTCGGAAAAATCACTAAGTCTAAAAAAAATTTTTTTTTAACTTTTTTCAATTTTACCCCCGTGGGATATATATTCTACCCACACACATTTGGAACTCTCCTGGGGTACCCTCACACATATTATTCCCTCATTTAGTGGATATTTTCACAAAAAAGTGAAATTTTCAAAAATCCAGAAAATTGGCTGAAAACGACTAAATAACAATGACTCATTGGGCGAATCGCTCTGGAACTGAATTCGGAACGCTCACTGACATTTGCCCTATCTGAAAGTCTGATAAACGCCAGAAAAATGAGTAAGTCCAAAAAAAAATTTTTTTCAACTTTTTTCAATTTTACCCTCGTGGGATATATATTCTACCCACACACATTTTTAACTCTCCTGGGGTACCCTCACACATATTATTCCCTCATTTAGTGGATATTTTGACAAAAAAGTGAAATTTTCAAAAAAGTGAAATTTTCAAAAATCCAAAAAATTGGCTGAAAACGACTAAATATCAAGGACTCATTGGGTGAATCAGTCTGGAACTGAAATCGGAACGCTCACTGACATTTCCCCTATCTGAAAGTCTGATAAACGCCAGAAAAATGACTAAGTCCAAAAAAAAAATGTTTTCAACTTTTTTCAATTTTTCCCCCGTGGGATATATATTCTACCCACACACATTTGGAACTCTCCTGGGGTACCCTCACACATATTATTCCCTCATTTAGTGGATATTTTCACAAAAAAGTGAAATTTTCAAAAATCCAGAAAATTGGCTGAAAACGACTAAATAACAAGGATTCATTGGGAGAATCACTCTGGAACTGAAATCGGAACGCTCACTGACATTTTACCCTATCTGGAAGTCTGATAAACGCCGGAAAAATGACTAAGTCCAAAAAATTTTTTTTTAAACTTTTTTCAATTTTACCCCCGTGGGATATATATTCTACCCACATGCATTTGGAACTCTCCTGGGGTACCCTCACACATATTATTCCCTCATTTAGTGGATATTTTCACAAAAAAAGTGAAATTTTCAAAAATCCAGAAAATTGGCTGAAAACTACTAAATATCAAGGACTCATTTTGCGAATCGCTATGGAACTGAAATCGGAATGCTCACTGACATTTCCCCTAACTGAAAGTCTGATAAACGCTGGAAAAATGACTAAGTCCAAAAAAAAAATGTTTTCAACTTTTTTCAATTTTTCCCCCGTGGGATATATATTCTACCCACACACATTCGGAACTCTCCTGGGATACCATCACACATATTATTCCCTCATTTAGTGGATATTTTCACAAAAAAGTGAAATTTTCAAAAATCCAGAAAATTGGCTGAAAACGACTAAATAACACGGAGTCATTGGGCGAATCGCTCTGGAACTGAAATCGGAATGCTCACTGACATTTCCCCTATCTGAAAGTCTGATAAACGCCAGAAAAATGACTAAGTCCAAAAAAATTTTTTTTTCAATTTTACCCCTGTGTGATATATATTCTACCCACACACATTTGGAACTCTCCTGGGGTACCCTCACACATATTATTCCCTCATTTAGTGGATATTTTCACAAAAAAGTGAAATTTTCAAAAAGCCAAAAAATTGGCTGAAAACGACTAAATATCATGGACTCATTGGGTGAATCAGTCTGGAACTGAAATCGGAATGCTCACTGACATTTCCCCTATCTGAAAGTCTGATAAACGCCAGAAAAATGACTAAGTCCAAAAAAAAATTTTTTTCAACTTTTTTCAATATTACCCCCGTTGGATATATATTCTACCCAGACACATTTGGAACTCTCCTGTGGTACCCTCACACATATTATTCCCTCATTTAGTGGATATTTTCACAAAAAAAGTGAAATTTTCAAAAAATCCAGAAAATTGGCTGAAAACTACTAAATATCAAGGACTCATTGGGCGAATCGCTCTGGAACTGAAATCGGAACGCTCACTGACATTTCCCCTAACTGAAAGTCTGATAAACGCTGGAAAAATGACTAAGTCCAAAAAAAAAATGTTTTCAACTTTTTTCAATTTTTCCCCCGTGGGATATATATTCTACCCACACACATTTGGAACTCTCCTGGGGTACCCTCACACATATTATTCCCTCATTTAGTGGATATTTTCACAAAAAAGTGAAATTTTAAAAAATCCAGAAAATTGGCTGAAAACGACTAAATATGAAGGACTCATTGGGTGAATCAGTCTGGAACTGAAATCGGAATGCTCACTGACATTTCCCCTATCTGAAAGTCTGATAAACGCCAAAAAAATGACTAAATCCAAAAAAAATTTTTTTTCAACTTTTTTCAATTTTACCCCCGTGGGATATATATTCTGCCCACACACATTTGGAACTCTCCTGGGGTACCCTCACACATATTATTCCCTCATTTAGTGGATATTTTGACAAAAAAGTGAAATTTTCAAAAATCCAAAAAATTGGCTGAAAACGACTAAATATCAAGGACTCATTGGGTGAATCAGTCTGGAACTGAAATCGGAATGCTCACTGACATTTCCCCTATCTGAAAGTCTGATAAACGCCAAAAAAATGACTAAGTCCAAAAAAAAAATTTTTTCAATTTTTCCCCCGTGGGATATATATTCTACCCACACACATTTGGAACTCTCCTGGGGTACCCTCACACATATTATTCCCTCATTTAGTGGATATTTTCACAAAAAAGTGAAATTTTAAAAAATCCAGAAAATTGGCTGAAAACGACTAAATATGAAGGACTCATTGGGTGAATCAGTCTGGAACTGAAATCGGAATGCTCACTGACATTTCCCCTATCTGAAAGTCTGATAAACGCCAGAAAAATCACTAAGTCCCCAAAACATTTTTTTTCAATTTTACCCCTGTGTGATATATATTCTACCCACACACATTTGGAACTCTCCTGGGGAACCCTCACACATATTATTCCCTCATTTAGTGGATATTTTCACAAAAAAAGTGAAATTTTCAAAAATCCAGAAAATTGGCTGAAAACTACTAAACATCAAGGACTCATTGGGCGAATCGCTCTGGAACTGAAATCGGAATGCTCACTGACATTTCCCCTGTCTGAAAGTCTGATAAACGCCAGAAAAATGACTAAGTCCAAAAAAATTTTTTTTTCAATTTTACCCCTGTGTGATATATATTCTACCCACACACATTTGGAACTCTCCTGGGGTACCCTCACACATATTATTCCCTCATTTAGTGGATATTTTCACAAAAAAGTGAAATTTTCAAAAAGCCAAAAAATTGGCTGAAAACGACTAAATATCATGGACTCATTGGGTGAATCAGTCTGGAACTGAAATCGGAATGCTCACTGACATTTCCCCTATCTGAAAGTCTGATAAACGCCAGAAAAATGACTAAGTCCAAAAAAAAATTTTTTTCAACTTTTTTCAATATTACCCCCGTTGGATATATATTCTACCCAGACACATTTGGAACTCTCCTGTGGTACCCTCACACATATTATTCCCTCATTTAGTGGATATTTTCACAAAAAAAGTGAAATTTTCAAAAAATCCAGAAAATTGGCTGAAAACTACTAAATATTAAGGACTCATTGGGCGAATCGCTCTGGAACTGAAATCGGAACGCTCACTGACATTTCCCCTAACTGAAAGTCTGATAAACGCTGGAAAAATGACTAAGTCCAAAAAAAAAATGTTTTCAACTTTTTTCAATTTTTCCCCCGTGGGATATATATTCTACCCACACACATTTGGAACTCTCCTGGGGTACCCTCACACATATTATTCCCTCATTTAGTGGATATTTTCACAAAAAAGTGAAATTTTAAAAAATCCAGAAAATTGGCTGAAAACGACTAAATATGAAGGACTCATTGGGTGAATCAGTCTGGAACTGAAATCGGAATGCTCACTGACATTTCCCCTATCTGAAAGTCTGATAAACGCCAGAAAAATGACTAAGTCCAAAAAAAAATTTTTTTCAACTTTTTTCAATTTTACCCCCGTGGGATATATATTCTGCCCACACACATTTGGAACTCTCCTGGGGTACCCTCACACATATTTTTCCCTCATTTAGTGGATATTTTGACAAAAAAGTGAAATTTTCAAAAATCCAAAAAATTGGCTGAAAACGACTAAATATCAAGGACTCATTGGGTGAATCAGTCTGGAACTGAAATCGGAATGCTCACTGACATTTCCCCTCTCTGAAAGTCTGATAAACGCCAAAAAAATGACTAAGTCCAAAAAAAATTTTTTTTCAACTTTTTTCAATTTTACCCCCGTGGGATATATATTCTACCCACACACATTTGGAACTCTCCTGGGGTACCCTCACACATATTATTCCCTCATTTAGTGGATATTTTCACAAAAAAAGTGAAATTTTCAAAAATCCAGAAAATTGGCTGAAAACTACTAAATATCAAGGACTCATTGGGCGAATCGTTCTGGAACTGAAATCGGAACGCTCACTGACATTTCCCCTAACTGAAAGTCTGATAAACGCTGGAAAAATGACTAAGTCCAAAAAAAAAATGTTTTCAACTTTTTTCAATTTTTCCCCCGTGGGATATATATTCTACCCACACACATTTGGAACTCTCCTGGGATACCATCACACATATTATTCCCTCATTTAGTGGATATTTTCACAAAAAAGTGAAATTTTCAAAAATCCAGAAAATTGGCTGAAAACGACTAAATAACATGGAGTCATTGGGCGAATCGCTCTGGAACTGAAATCGGAACGCTCACTGACATTTCCCCTATCTGAAAGTCTGATAAACGCCAGAAAAATCACTAAGTCCCCAAAAAATTTTTTTTCAATTTTACCCCTGTGTGATATATATTCTACCCACACACATTTGGAACTCTCCTGGGGTACCCTCACACATATTATTCCCTCATTTAGTGGATATTTTCACAAAAAAGTGAAATTTTCAAAAATCCAAAAAATTGGCTGAAAACAACTAAATATCAAAGACTCATTGGGTGAATCAGTCTGGAACTGAAATCGGAATGCTCACTGACATTTCCCCTATCTGAAAGTCTGATAAATGGCAGAAAAATGACTAAGTCCCAAAAAAATTTTTTTTCAACTTTTTTCAATTTTACCCCCGTGGGATATATATTCTACCCACACACATTTGGAACTCTCCTGGGGTACCCTCACACAAATTATTCCCTCATTTAGTGGATATTTTCACAAAAAAGTGAAATTTTCAAAAATCCAAAAAATTGGCTGAAAACGACTAAATATCAAGGACTCATTGGGTGAATCAGTCTGGAACTGAAATCGGAATGCTCACTGACATTTCCCCTATCTGAAAGTCTGATAAACGCCAGAAAAATGACTAAGTCCAAAAAAAAATTTTTTTCAACTTTTTTCAATTTTACCCCCGTGGGATATATATTCTGCCCACACACATTTGGAACTCTCCTGGGGTACCCTCACACATATTATTCCCTCATTTAGTGGATATTTTGACAAAAAAGTGAAATTTTCAAAAATCCAAAAAATTGGCTGAAAACGACTAAATATCAAGGACTCATTGGGTGAATCAGTCTGGAACTGAAATCGGAATGCTCACTGACATTTCCCCTATCTGAAAGTCTGATAAACGCCAAAAAAATGACTAAGTCCAAAAAAAATTTTTTTTCAACTTTTTTCAATTTTACCCCCGTGGGATATATATTCTACCCACACACATTTGGAACTCTCCTGGGGTACCCTCACACATATTATTCCCTCATTTAGTGGATATTTTCACAAAAAAAGTGAAATTTTCAAAAATCCAGAAAATTGGCTGAAAACTACTAAATATCAAGGACTCATTGGGCGAATCGCTCTGGAACTGAAATCGGAACGCTCACTGACATTTCCCCTAACTGAAAGTCTGATAAACGCTGGAAAAATGACTAAGTCCAAAAAAAAAATGTTTTCAACTTTTTTCAATTTTTCCCCCGTGGGATATATATTCTACCCACACACATTTGGAACTCTCCTGGGATACCATCACACATATTATTCCCTCATTTAGTGGATATTTTCACAAAAAAGTGAAATTTTCAAAAATCCAGAAAATTGGCTGAAAACGACTAAATAACAAGGAGTCATTGGGCGAATCGCTCTGGAACTGAAATCGGAACGCTCACTGACATTTCCCCTATCTGAAAGTCTGATAAACGCCAGAAAAATCACTAAGTCCCCAAAAAATTTTTTTTCAATTTTACCCCTGTGTGATATATATTCTACCCACACACATTTGGAACTCTCCTGGGGTACCCTCACACATATTATTCCCTCATTTAGTGGATATTTTCACAAAAAAGTGAAATTTTCAAAAATCCAAAAAATTGGCTGAAAACAACTAAATATCAAAGACTCATTGGGTGAATCAGTCTGGAACTGAAATCGGAATGCTCACTGACATTTCCCCTATCTGAAAGTCTGATAAATGTCAGAAAAATGACTAAGTCCCAAAAAAATTTTTTTTCAACTTTTTTCAATTTTACCCCCGTGGGATATATATTCTACCCACACACATTTGGAACTCTCCTGGGGTACCCTCACACAAATTATTCCCTCATTTAGTGGATATTTTCACAAAAAAGTGAAATTTTCAAAAATCCAAAAAATTGGCTGAAAACGACTAAATATCAAGGACTCATTGGGTGAATCAGTCTGGAACTGAAATCGGAATGCTCACTGACATTTCCCCTATCTGAAAGTCTGATAAACGCCAGAAAAATGACTAAGTCCAAAAAAATTTTTTTTTCAATTTTACCCCTGTGTGATATATATTCTACCCACACACATTTGGAACTCTCCTGGGGTACCCTCACACATATTATTCCCTCATTTAGTGGATATTTTCACAAAAAAGTGAAATTTTCAAAAAGCCAAAAAATTGGCTGAAAACGACTAAATATCATGGACTCATTGGGTGAATCAGTCTGGAACTGAAATCGGAATGCTCACTGACATTTCCCCTATCTGAAAGTCTGATAAACGCCAGAAAAATGACTAAGTCCAAAAAAAAATTTTTTTCAACTTTTTTCAATATTACCCCCGTTGGATATATATTCTACCCAGACACATTTGGAACTCTCCTGTGGTACCCTCACACATATTATTCCCTCATTTAGTGGATATTTTCACAAAAAAAGTGAAATTTTCAAAAAATCCAGAAAATTGGCTGAAAACTACTAAATATCAAGGACTCATTGGGCGAATCGCTCTGGAACTGAAATCGGAACGCTCACTGACATTTCCCCTAACTGAAAGTCTGATAAACGCTGGAAAAATGACTAAGTCCAAAAAAAAAATGTTTTCAACTTTTTTCAATTTTTCCCCCGTGGGATATATATTCTACCCACACACATTTGGAACTCTCCTGGGGTACCCTCACACATATTATTCCCTCATTTAGTGGATATTTTCACAAAAAAGTGAAATTTTAAAAAATCCAGAAAATTGGCTGAAAACGACTAAATATGAAGGACTCATTGGGTGAATCAGTCTGGAACTGAAATCGGAATGCTCACTGACATTTCCCCTATCTGAAAGTCTGATAAACGCCAAAAAAATGACTAAATCCAAAAAAAATTTTTTTTCAACTTTTTTCAATTTTACCCCCGTGGGATATATATTCTGCCCACACACATTTGGAACTCTCCTGGGGTACCCTCACACATATTATTCCCTCATTTAGTGGATATTTTGACAAAAAAGTGAAATTTTCAAAAATCCAAAAAATTGGCTGAAAACGACTAAATATCAAGGACTCATTGGGTGAATCAGTCTGGAACTGAAATCGGAATGCTCACTGACATTTCCCCTATCTGAAAGTCTGATAAACGCCAAAAAAATGACTAAGTCCAAAAAAAAAATTTTTTCAATTTTTCCCCCGTGGGATATATATTCTACCCACACACATTTGGAACTCTCCTGGGGTACCCTCACACATATTATTCCCTCATTTAGTGGATATTTTCACAAAAAAGTGAAATTTTAAAAAATCCAGAAAATTGGCTGAAAACGACTAAATATGAAGGACTCATTGGGTGAATCAGTCTGGAACTGAAATCGGAATGCTCACTGACATTTCCCCTATCTGAAAGTCTGATAAACGCCAGAAAAATCACTAAGTCCCCAAAACATTTTTTTTCAATTTTACCCCTGTGTGATATATATTCTACCCACACACATTTGGAACTCTCCTGGGGAACCCTCACACATATTATTCCCTCATTTAGTGGATATTTTCACAAAAAAAGTGAAATTTTCAAAAATCCAGAAAATTGGCTGAAAACTACTAAACATCAAGGACTCATTGGGCGAATCGCTCTGGAACTGAAATCGGAATGCTCACTGACATTTCCCCTATCTGAAAGTCTGATAAACGCCAGAAAAATGACTAAGTCCAAAAAAATTTTTTTTTCAATTTTACCCCTGTGTGATATATATTCTACCCACACACATTTGGAACTCTCCTGGGGTACCCTCACACATATTATTCCCTCATTTAGTGGATATTTTCACAAAAAAGTGAAATTTTCAAAAAGCCAAAAAATTGGCTGAAAACGACTAAATATCATGGACTCATTGGGTGAATCAGTCTGGAACTGAAATCGGAATGCTCACTGACATTTCCCCTATCTGAAAGTCTGATAAACGCCAGAAAAATGACTAAGTCCAAAAAAAAATTTTTTTCAACTTTTTTCAATATTACCCCCGTTGGATATATATTCTACCCAGACACATTTGGAACTCTCCTGTGGTACCCTCACACATATTATTCCCTCATTTAGTGGATATTTTCACAAAAAAAGTGAAATTTTCAAAAAATCCAGAAAATTGGCTGAAAACTACTAAATATTAAGGACTCATTGGGCGAATCGCTCTGGAACTGAAATCGGAACGCTCACTGACATTTCCCCTAACTGAAAGTCTGATAAACGCTGGAAAAATGACTAAGTCCAAAAAAAAAATGTTTTCAACTTTTTTCAATTTTTCCCCCGTGGGATATATATTCTACCCACACACATTTGGAACTCTCCTGGGGTACCCTCACACATATTATTCCCTCATTTAGTGGATATTTTCACAAAAAAGTGAAATTTTAAAAAATCCAGAAAATTGGCTGAAAACGACTAAATATGAAGGACTCATTGGGTGAATCAGTCTGGAACTGAAATCGGAATGCTCACTGACATTTCCCCTATCTGAAAGTCTGATAAACGCCAAAAAAATGACTAAATCCAAAAAAAATTTTTTTTCAACTTTTTTCAATTTTACCCCCGTGGGATATATATTCTGCCCACACACATTTGGAACTCTCCTGGGGTACCCTCACACATATTATTCCCTCATTTAGTGGATATTTTGACAAAAAAGTGAAATTTTCAAAAATCCAAAAAATTGGCTGAAAACGACTAAATATCAAGGACTCATTGGGTGAATCAGTCTGGAACTGAAATCGGAATGCTCACTGACATTTCCCCTATCTGAAAGTCTGATAAACGCCAGAAAAATGACTAAGTCCAAAAAAAAATTTTTTTCAACTTTTTTCAATTTTACCCCCGTGGGATATATATTCTGCCCACACACATTTGGAACTCTCCTGGGGTACCCTCACACATATTATTCCCTCATTTAGTGGATATTTTGACAAAAAAGTGAAATTTTCAAAAATCCAAAAAATTGGCTGAAAACGACTAAATATCAAGGACTCATTGGGTGAATCAGTCTGGAACTGAAATCGGAATGCTCACTGACATTTCCCCTATCTGAAAGTCTGATAAACGCCAAAAAAATGACTAAGTCCAAAAAAAATTTTTTTTCAACTTTTTTCAATTTTACCCCCGTGGGATATATATTCTACCCACACACATTTGGAACTCTCCTGGGGTACCCTCACACATATTATTCCCTCATTTAGTGGATATTTTCACAAAAAAAGTGAAATTTTCAAAAATCCAGAAAATTGGCTGAAAACTACTAAATATCAAGGACTCATTGGGCGAATCGCTCTGGAACTGAAATCGGAACGCTCACTGACATTTCCCCTAACTGAAAGTCTGATAAACGCTGGAAAAATGACTAAGTCCAAAA
Source organism: Phyllobates terribilis (assembly GCF_046119375.1). NCBI lineage: Eukaryota > Metazoa > Chordata > Amphibia > Anura > Dendrobatidae > Phyllobates > Phyllobates terribilis. The sequence continues at coordinate 8,257,703 of NW_027362781.1, read as the reverse complement.
AAAAAATGTTTTCAACTTTTTTCAATTTTTCCCCCGTGGGATATATATTCTACCCACACACATTTGGAACTCTCCTGGGATACCATCACACATATTATTCCCTCATTTAGTGGATATTTTCACAAAAAAGTGAAATTTTCAAAAATCCAGAAAATTGGCTGAAAACGACTAAATAACAAGGAGTCATTGGGCGAATCGCTCTGGAACTGAAATCGGAACGCTCACTGACATTTCCCCTATCTGAAAGTCTGATAAACGCCAGAAAAATCACTAAGTCCCCAAAAAATTTTTTTTCAATTTTACCCCTGTGTGATATATATTCTACCCACACACATTTGGAACTCTCCTGGGGTACCCTCACACATATTATTCCCTCATTTAGTGGATATTTTCACAAAAAAGTGAAATTTTCAAAAATCCAAAAAATTGGCTGAAAACAACTAAATATCAAAGACTCATTGGGTGAATCAGTCTGGAACTGAAATCGGAATGCTCACTGACATTTCCCCTATCTGAAAGTCTGATAAATGGCAGAAAAATGACTAAGTCCCAAAAAAATTTTTTTTCAACTTTTTTCAATTTTACCCCCGTGGGATATATATTCTACCCACACACATTTGGAACTCTCCTGGGGTACCCTCACACAAATTATTCCCTCATTTAGTGGATATTTTCACAAAAAAGTGAAATTTTCAAAAATCCAAAAAATTGGCTGAAAACGACTAAATATCAAGGACTCATTGGGTGAATCAGTCTGGAACTGAAATCGGAATGCTCACTGACATTTCCCCTGTCTGAAAGTCTGATAAACGCCAGAAAAATGACTAAGTCCAAAAAAAAATTTTTTTCAACTTTTTTCAATTTTACCCCCGTGGGATATATATTCTGCCCACACACATTTGGAACTCTCCTGGGGTACCCTCACACATATTATTCCCTCATTTAGTGGATATTTTGACAAAAAAGTGAAATTTTCAAAAATCCAAAAAATTGGCTGAAAACGACTAAATATCAAGGACTCATTGGGTGAATCAGTCTGGAACTGAAATCGGAATGCTCACTGACATTTCCCCTATCTGAAAGTCTGATAAACGCCAAAAAAATGACTAAGTCCAAAAAAAATTTTTTTTCAACTTTTTTCAATTTTACCCCCGTGGGATATATATTCTACCCACACACATTTGGAACTCTCCTGGGGTACCCTCACACATATTATTCCCTCATTTAGTGGATATTTTCACAAAAAAAGTGAAATTTTCAAAAATCCAGAAAATTGGCTGAAAACTACTAAATATCAAGGACTCATTGGGCGAATCGCTCTGGAACTGAAATCGGAACGCTCACTGACATTTCCCCTAACTGAAAGTCTGATAAACGCTGGAAAAATGACTAAGTCCAAAAAAAAAATGTTTTCAACTTTTTTCAATTTTTCCCCCGTGGGATATATATTCTACCCACACACATTTGGAACTCTCCTGGGATACCATCACACATATTATTCCCTCATTTAGTGGATATTTTCACAAAAAAGTGAAATTTTCAAAAATCCAGAAAATTGGCTGAAAACGACTAAATAACAAGGAGTCATTGGGCGAATCGCTCTGGAACTGAAATCGGAACGCTCACTGACATTTCCCCTATCTGAAAGTCTGATAAACGCCAGAAAAATCACTAAGTCCCCAAAAAATTTTTTTTCAATTTTACCCCTGTGTGATATATATTCTACCCACACACATTTGGAACTCTCCTGGGGTACCCTCACACATATTATTCCCTCATTTAGTGGATATTTTCACAAAAAAGTGAAATTTTCAAAAATCCAAAAAATTGGCTGAAAACAACTAAATATCAAAGACTCATTGGGTGAATCAGTCTGGAACTGAAATCGGAATGCTCACTGACATTTCCCCTATCTGAAAGTCTGATAAATGGCAGAAAAATGACTAAGTCCCAAAAAAATTTTTTTTCAACTTTTTTCAATTTTACCCCCGTGGGATATATATTCTACCCACACACATTTGGAACTCTCCTGGGGTACCCTCACACAAATTATTCCCTCATTTAGTGGATATTTTCACAAAAAAGTGAAATTTTCAAAAATCCAAAAAATTGGCTGAAAACGACTAAATATCAAGGACTCATTGGGTGAATCAGTCTGGAACTGAAATCGGAATGCTCACTGACATTTCCCCTGTCTGAAAGTCTGATAAACGCCAGAAAAATGACTAAGTCCAAAAAAAAATTTTTTTCAACTTTTTTCAATTTTACCCCCGTGGGATATATATTCTGCCCACACACATTTGGAACTCTCCTGGGGTACCCTCACACATATTATTCCCTCATTTAGTGGATATTTTGACAAAAAAGTGAAATTTTCAAAAATCCAAAAAATTGGCTGAAAACGACTAAATATCAAGGACTCATTGGGTGAATCAGTCTGGAACTGAAATCGGAATGCTCACTGACATTTCCCCTATCTGAAAGTCTGATAAACGCCAAAAAAATGACTAAGTCCAAAAAAAATTTTTTTTCAACTTTTTTCAATTTTACCCCCGTGGGATATATATTCTACCCACACACATTTGGAACTCTCCTGGGGTACCCTCACACATATTATTCCCTCATTTAGTGGATATTTTCACAAAAAAAGTGAAATTTTCAAAAATCCAGAAAATTGGCTGAAAACTACTAAATATCAAGGACTCATTGGGCGAATCGCTCTGGAACTGAAATCGGAACGCTCACTGACATTTCCCCTAACTGAAAGTCTGATAAACGCTGGAAAAATGACTAAGTCCAAAAAAAAAATGTTTTCAACTTTTTTCAATTTTTCCCCCGTGGGATATATATTCTACCCACACACATTTGGAACTCTCCTGGGATACCATCACACATATTATTCCCTCATTTAGTGGATATTTTCACAAAAAAGTGAAATTTTCAAAAATCCAGAAAATTGGCTGAAAACGACTAAATAACAAGGAGTCATTGGGCGAATCGCTCTGGAACTGAAATCGGAACGCTCACTGACATTTCCCCTATCTGAAAGTCTGATAAACGCCAGAAAAATCACTAAGTCCCCAAAAAATTTTTTTTCAATTTTACCCCTGTGTGATATATATTCTACCCACACACATTTGGAACTCTCCTGGGGTACCCTCACACATATTATTCCCTCATTTAGTGGATATTTTCACAAAAAAGTGAAATTTTCAAAAATCCAAAAAATTGGCTGAAAACAACTAAATATCAAAGACTCATTGGGTGAATCAGTCTGGAACTGAAATCGGAATGCTCACTGACATTTCCCCTATCTGAAAGTCTGATAAATGGCAGAAAAATGACTAAGTCCCAAAAAAATTTTTTTTCAACTTTTTTCAATTTTACCCCCGTGGGATATATATTCTACCCACACACATTTGGAACTCTCCTGGGGTACCCTCACACAAATTATTCCCTCATTTAGTGGATATTTTCACAAAAAAGTGAAATTTTCAAAAATCCAAAAAATTGGCTGAAAACGACTAAATATCAAGGACTCATTGGGTGAATCAGTCTGGAACTGAAATCGGAATGCTCACTGACATTTCCCCTATCTGAAAGTCTGATAAACGCCAGAAAAATGACTAAGTCCAAAAAAAAATTTTTTTCAACTTTTTTCAATTTTACCCCCGTGGGATATATATTCTGCCCACACACATTTGGAACTCTCCTGGGGTACCCTCACACATATTATTCCCTCATTTAGTGGATATTTTGACAAAAAAGTGAAATTTTCAAAAATCCAAAAAATTGGCTGAAAACGACTAAATATCAAGGACTCATTGGGTGAATCAGTCTGGAACTGAAATCGGAATGCTCACTGACATTTCCCCTATCTGAAAGTCTGATAAACGCCAAAAAAATGACTAAGTCCAAAAAAAATTTTTTTTCAACTTTTTTCAATTTTACCCCCGTGGGATATATATTCTACCCACACACATTTGGAACTCTCCTGGGGTACCCTCACACATATTATTCCCTCATTTAGTGGATATTTTCACAAAAAAAGTGAAATTTTCAAAAATCCAGAAAATTGGCTGAAAACTACTAAATATCAAGGACTCATTGGGCGAATCGCTCTGGAACTGAAATCGGAACGCTCACTGACATTTCCCCTAACTGAAAGTCTGATAAACGCTGGAAAAATGACTAAGTCCAAAAAAAAAATGTTTTCAACTTTTTTCAATTTTTCCCCCGTGGGATATATATTCTACCCACACACATTTGGAACTCTCCTGGGATACCATCACACATATTATTCCCTCATTTAGTGGATATTTTCACAAAAAAGTGAAATTTTCAAAAATCCAGAAAATTGGCTGAAAACGACTAAATAACAAGGAGTCATTGGGCGAATCGCTCTGGAACTGAAATCGGAACGCTCACTGACATTTCCCCTATCTGAAAGTCTGATAAACGCCAGAAAAATCACTAAGTCCCCAAAAAATTTTTTTTCAATTTTACCCCTGTGTGATATATATTCTACCCACACACATTTGGAACTCTCCTGGGGTACCCTCACACATATTATTCCCTCATTTAGTGGATATTTTCACAAAAAAGTGAAATTTTCAAAAATCCAAAAAATTGGCTGAAAACAACTAAATATCAAAGACTCATTGGGTGAATCAGTCTGGAACTGAAATCGGAATGCTCACTGACATTTCCCCTATCTGAAAGTCTGATAAATGGCAGAAAAATGACTAAGTCCCAAAAAAATTTTTTTTCAACTTTTTTCAATTTTACCCCCGTGGGATATATATTCTACCCACACACATTTGGAACTCTCCTGGGGTACCCTCACACAAATTATTCCCTCATTTAGTGGATATTTTCACAAAAAAGTGAAATTTTCAAAAATCCAAAAAATTGGCTGAAAACGACTAAATATCAAGGACTCATTGGGTGAATCAGTCTGGAACTGAAATCGGAATGCTCACTGACATTTCCCCTATCTGAAAGTCTGATAAACGCCAGAAAAATGACTAAGTCCAAAAAAAAATTTTTTTCAACTTTTTTCAATTTTACCCCCGTGGGATATATATTCTGCCCACACACATTTGGAACTCTCCTGGGGTACCCTCACACATATTATTCCCTCATTTAGTGGATATTTTGACAAAAAAGTGAAATTTTCAAAAATCCAAAAAATTGGCTGAAAACGACTAAATATCAAGGACTCATTGGGTGAATCAGTCTGGAACTGAAATCGGAATGCTCACTGACATTTCCCCTATCTGAAAGTCTGATAAACGCCAAAAAAATGACTAAGTCCAAAAAAAATTTTTTTTCAACTTTTTTCAATTTTACCCCCGTGGGATATATATTCTACCCACACACATTTGGAACTCTCCTGGGGTACCCTCACACATATTATTCCCTCATTTAGTGGATATTTTCACAAAAAAAGTGAAATTTTCAAAAATCCAGAAAATTGGCTGAAAACTACTAAATATCAAGGACTCATTGGGCGAATCGCTCTGGAACTGAAATCGGAACGCTCACTGACATTTCCCCTAACTGAAAGTCTGATAAACGCTGGAAAAATGACTAAGTCCAAAAAAAAAATGTTTTCAACTTTTTTCAATTTTTCCCCCGTGGGATATATATTCTACCCACACACATTTGGAACTCTCCTGGGATACCATCACACATATTATTCCCTCATTTAGTGGATATTTTCACAAAAAAGTGAAATTTTCAAAAATCCAGAAAATTGGCTGAAAACGACTAAATAACAAGGAGTCATTGGGCGAATCGCTCTGGAACTGAAATCGGAACGCTCACTGACATTTCCCCTATCTGAAAGTCTGATAAACGCCAGAAAAATCACTAAGTCCCCAAAAAATTTTTTTTCAATTTTACCCCTGTGTGATATATATTCTACCCACACACATTTGGAACTCTCCTGGGGTACCCTCACACATATTATTCCCTCATTTAGTGGATATTTTCACAAAAAAGTGAAATTTTCAAAAATCCAAAAAATTGGCTGAAAACAACTAAATATCAAAGACTCATTGGGTGAATCAGTCTGGAACTGAAATCGGAATGCTCACTGACATTTCCCCTATCTGAAAGTCTGATAAATGGCAGAAAAATGACTAAGTCCCAAAAAAATTTTTTTTCAACTTTTTTCAATTTTACCCCCGTGGGATATATATTCTACCCACACACATTTGGAACTCTCCTGGGGTACCCTCACACAAATTATTCCCTCATTTAGTGGATATTTTCACAAAAAAGTGAAATTTTCAAAAATCCAAAAAATTGGCTGAAAACGACTAAATATCAAGGACTCATTGGGTGAATCAGTCTGGAACTGAAATCGGAATGCTCACTGACATTTCCCCTATCTGAAAGTCTGATAAACGCCAGAAAAATGACTAAGTCCAAAAAAAAATTTTTTTCAACTTTTTTCAATTTTACCCCCGTGGGATATATATTCTGCCCACACACATTTGGAACTCTCCTGGGGTACCCTCACACATATTATTCCCTCATTTAGTGGATATTTTGACAAAAAAGTGAAATTTTCAAAAATCCAAAAAATTGGCTGAAAACGACTAAATATCAAGGACTCATTGGGTGAATCAGTCTGGAACTGAAATCGGAATGCTCACTGACATTTCCCCTATCTGAAAGTCTGATAAACGCCAAAAAAATGACTAAGTCCAAAAAAAATTTTTTTTCAACTTTTTTCAATTTTACCCCCGTGGGATATATATTCTACCCACACACATTTGGAACTCTCCTGGGGTACCCTCACACATATTATTCCCTCATTTAGTGGATATTTTCACAAAAAAAGTGAAATTTTCAAAAATCCAGAAAATTGGCTGAAAACTACTAAATATCAAGGACTCATTGGGCGAATCGCTCTGGAACTGAAATCGGAACGCTCACTGACATTTCCCCTAACTGAAAGTCTGATAAACGCTGGAAAAATGACTAAGTCCAAAAAAAAAATGTTTTCAACTTTTTTCAATTTTTCCCCCGTGGGATATATATTCTACCCACACACATTTGGAACTCTCCTGGGATACCATCACACATATTATTCCCTCATTTAGTGGATATTTTCACAAAAAAGTGAAATTTTCAAAAATCCAGAAAATTGGCTGAAAACGACTAAATAACAAGGAGTCATTGGGCGAATCGCTCTGGAACTGAAATCGGAACGCTCACTGACATTTCCCCTATCTGAAAGTCTGATAAACGCCAGAAAAATCACTAAGTCCCAAAAAAAATTTTTTTCAATTTTACCCCTGTGTGATATATATTCTACCCACACACATTTGGAACTCTCCTGGGGTACCCTCACACATATTATTCCCTCATTTAGTGGATATTTTCACAAAAAAAGTGAAATTTTCAAAAATCCAGAAAATTGGCTGAAAACTACTAAATATCAAGGACTCATTGGGCGAATCTCTCTGGAACTGAAATCGGAACGCTCACTGACATTTCCCCTAACTGAAAGTCTGATGAACGCCAGAAAAATCACTAAGTCCAAAAAAAATATTTTTTTTACTTTTTTCAATTTTACCCCCGTGGGATATATATTCTACCCACACACATTTGGAACTCTCCTGGGGTACTCTCACACATATTATTCCCTCATTTAGTGGATATTTTCACAAAAAAGTGAAATTTTCAAAAATCCAGAAAATTGGCTGAAAACAACTAAATAACAAGGACTCATTGGGCGAATCGCTCTGGAACTGAAATCGGAACGCTCACTGACATTTACCCTAACTGAAAGTCTGATAAACGCTGGAAAAATGACTAAGTCCAAAAAAAAAATGTTTTCAACTTTTTTCAATTTTTCCCCCATGGGATATATATTCTACCCACACACATTTGGAACTCTCCTGGGGTACCCTCACACATATTATTCCCTCATTTAGTGGATATTTTCACAAAAAAGTGAAATTTTAAAAAATCCAGAAAATTGGCTGAAAACGACTAAATATGAAGGACTCATTGGGTGAATCAGTCTGGAACTGAAATCGGAATGCTCACTGACATTTCCCCTATCTGAAAGTTTGATAAACGGCAAAAAAATGACAAAGTCCAAAAAAAAAATTTTTTCAACTTTTTTCAATTTTACCCCCGTGGGATATATATTCTACCCACACACATTTGGAACTCTCCTGGGGTACCCTCACACATATTATTCCCTCATTTAGTGGATATTTTCACAAAAAAAGTGAAATTTCCAAAAATCCAGAAAATTGGCTGAAAACGACTAAATAACAAGGAGTCATTGGGCGAATCGCTCTGGAACTGAAATCGGAACGCTCACTGACATTTCCCCTATCTGAAAGTCTGATAAACGCCAGAAAAATCACTAAGTCCCAAAAAAATTTTTTTTCAATTTTACCCCTGTGTGATATATATTCTACCCACACACATTTGGAACTCTCCTGGGGTACCCTCATACATATTATTCCCTCATTTAGTGGATATTTTCACAAAAAAAGTGAAATTTTCAAAAATCCAGAAAATTGGCTGAAAACTACTAAATATCAAGGACTCATTGGGCGAATCTCTCTGGAACTGAAATCGGAACGCTCACTGACATTTCCCCTAACTGAAAGTCTGATAAACGCTGGAAAAATGACTAACTCCAAAAAAAAAATGTTTTCAACTTTTTTCAATTTTTCCCCCGTGGGATATATATTCTACCCACACACATTTGGAAATCTCCTGGGATACCATCACACATATTATTCCCTCATTTAGTGGATATTTTCACAAAAAAGTGAAATTTTCAAAAATCCAGAAAATTGGCTGAAAACGACTAAATAACAAGGAGTCATTGGGCGAATCGCTCTGGAACTGAAATGGGAACGCTCACTGACATTTCCCCTATCTGAAAGTCTGATAAACGCCAGAAAAATCACTAAGTCCAAAAAAAATTTTTTTTCAATTTTACCCCTGTCTGATATATATTCTACCCACACACATTTGGAACTCTCCTGGGGTACCCTCATACATATTATTCCCTCATTTAGTGGATATTTTCACAAAAAAAGTGAAATTTTCAAAAATCCAGAAAATTGGCTGAAAACGACTAAATAACAAGGACTCATTGGGTGAATCACTCTGGAACTGAAATCGGAATGCTCACTGACATTTCCCCTATCTGAAAGTCTGATAAACGCCAAAAAAATGACTAAGTCCAAAAAAAATTTTTTTTCAACTTTTTTCAATTTTACCCCCGTGGGATATATATTCTACCCACACACATTTGGAACTCTCCTGGGGTACCCTCACACATATTATTCCCTCATTTAGTGGATATTTTCACAAAAAAGTGAAATTTTCAAAAATCCAAAAAATTGGCTGAAAACAACTAAATATCAAGGACTCATTGGGTGAATCAGTCTGGAACTGAAATCGGAATGCTCACTGACATTTCCCCTATCTGAAAGTCTGATAAATGGCAGAAAAATGACTAAGTCCAAAAAAAAAATGTTTTCAACTTTTTTCAATTTTACCCCCGTGGGATATATATTCTGCCCACACACATTTGGAACTCTCCTGGGGTACCCTCACACATATTATTCCCTCATTTAGTGGATATTTTGACAAAAAAGTGAAATTTTCAAAAATCCAAAAAATTGGCTGAAAACGACTAAATATTAAGGACTCATTGGGTGAATCAATCTGGAACTGAAATCGGAATGCTCACAGACATTTCCCCTATCTAAAAGTCTGATAAACGCCAGAAAAATGACTAAGTCCCAAAAAAAATTTTTTCAACTTTTTTCAATTTTACCCACACACATTTGGAACTCTCCTGGGGTACCCTCACACATATTATTCCCTCATTTAGTGGATATTTTCACAAAAAAGTGAAATTTACAAAAATCCAGAAAATTGGCTGAAAACAACTAAATAACAAGGCCTCATTGGGCGAATCGCTCTGGAACTGAAATCGTAATGCTCACTGACATTTCACCTATCTGAAAGTCTGATAAACGGCAGAAAAATGACTAAGTCCAAAAAAATTTTTTTTTAAACTTTTTTCAATTTTACCCCCGTGGGATATATATTCTACCCACACACATTTGAAACTCTCCTGGGGTAACCTCACACATATTATTCCCTTATTTAGTGGATATTTTCACAAAAAAGTGAAATTTTCAAAAATCCAGAAAATTGGCTGAAAACGACTAAATAACAAGGACTCAATGGGAGAATCACTCTGGAACTGAAATCGGAGTGCTCACTGATATTTCCCCTATCTGAAAGTCTGATAAACGCCGGAAAAATGACTAAGTCCAAAAAAATTTTTTTTTCAACTTTTTTCAATTTTACCCCGTGGGATATATATTCTACCCACACACATTTGGAACTCTCCTGGGGTACCCTCACACATATTATTCCCTCATTTAGTGGATATTTTCACAAAAAAAGTGAAATTTTCAAAAATCAAGAAAATTGGCTGAAAACTGCTAAATATCAAGGACTCATTGGGCGAATCGCTCTGGAACTGAAATCGGAACGCTCACTGACATTTCCCCTAACTGAAAGTCTGATAAACGCTAGAAAAATGACTAAGTCCAAAAAAAAATGTTTTCAACTTTTTTCAATTTTTCCCCCGTGGGATATATATTCTACCCACACACATTTGGAACTCTCCTGGGGTACCCTCACACATATTATTCCCTCATTTAGTGGATATTTTCACAAAAAAGTGAAATTTTCAAAAATCCAGAAAATTGGCAGAAAACGACTAAATAACAAGGAGTCATTGGGCGAATTGCTCTGGAACTGAAATCGGAATGCTCACTGACATTTCCCCTATCTGAAAGTCTGATAAACGCCAGAAAAATCACTAAGTCCAAAAAAATTTTTTTTTTTACTTTTTTCAATTTTACCCCCGTGGGATATATATTCTACCCACACACATTTGGAACTCTCCTGGTGTGCCCTCACACATATTATTCCCTCATTTAGTGGATATTTTCACAAAAAAAGTGAAATTTTCAAAAATCAAGAAAATTGGCTGAAAACTGCTAAATATCAAGGACTCATTGGGCGAATCGCTCTGGAACTGAAATCGGAACGCTCACTAATATTTCCCCTTACTGAAAGTCTGATAAACGCTGGAAAAATGACTAAGTCCAAAAAAAAATGTTTTCAACTTTTTTCAATTTTTCCCCCGTGGGATATATATTCTACCCACACACATTTGGAACTCTCCTGGGGTACCCTCACACATATTATTCCCTCATTTAGTGGATATTTTCACAAAAAAAGTGAAATTTTCAAAAATCCAGAAAATTAGCTGAAAACGACGAAATAACAAGGACTCATTGGGAGAATCACTCTGGAACTGAAATCGGAACGCTCACTGACATTTCCCCTATCTGAAAGTCTGATAAACGCCGGAAAAATGACTAAGTCCAAAAAAATTTTTTTTTAAACTTTTTTCAATTTTATCCCCGTGGGATATATATTCTACCCACACACATTTGTAACTCTCCTGGGGTACCCTCACACATATTATTCCCTCATTTAGTGGATATTTTCACAAAAAAGTGAAATTTTCAAAAATCCAGAAAATTGGCTGAAAACGACTAAATAACAAGGACTCATTGGGAGAATAACTCTGGAACTGAAATCGGAATGCTCACTGACATTTCCCCTATCTGAAAGTCTGATAAACACCAGAAAAATCACTAAGTCCAAAAAAAAAATTTTTTCAACTTTTTTAAATTTTACCCCCGTGGGATATATATTCTTCCCACACACATTTGGAGCTCTCCTGGGGTACCCTCACACATTTTATTCCCTCATTTAGTGGATATTTTCACAAAAAAGTGAAATTTTCAAAAATCCAGAAAATTGGCTGAAAACGACGAAATAACAAGGACTCATTGGGCAAATCGCTCTGGAACTGAAATCGGAACACTCACTGACATTTCCCCTATCTGAAAGTCTGATAAACGCTGGAAAAATGACTAAGTCCAAAAAAAAAATTTTTTCAACTTTTTTCAATTTTTCCCCCGTGGGATATATATTCTACCCACACACATTTGGAACTCTCCTGGGGTACCCTCACACATTTTATTCCCTCATTTAGTGGATATTTTCACAAAAAAGTGAAATTTTCAAAAATCCAGAAAATTGGCTGAAAACGACTAAATAACAAGGAGTCATGGGGCGAATCATTCTGGAACTGAAATCGGAATGCTCACTGACATTTCCCCTATCTGAAAGTCTGATAAACGCCGGAAAAATGACTAAGTCCAAAAAAAAATTTTTTTCAACTTTTTTCAATTTTACCCCGTGGGATATATATTCTACCCACACACATTTGGAACTCTCCTGGGGTACCCTCACACATATTATTCCCTCATTTAGTGGATATTTTCACAAAAAAGTGAAATTTTCAAAAATCCAGAAAATCGGCTGAAAACGACTAAATATCAAGGACTCATTGGGTGAATCACTCTGGAACTGAAATCGTAATGCTCACTGACATTTCACCTATCTGAAAGACTGATAAACGCCAGAAAAATGACTAAGTCCAAAAAAAAATGTTTTCAACTTTTTTCAGTTTTTCCCCCGTGGGATATATATTCTACCCACACACATTTGGAACTCTCCTGGGGTACCCTCACACATATTATTCCCTCATTTAGTGGATATTTTCACAAAAAAAGTGAAATTTTCAAAAATCCAGAAAATTGGCTGAAAACGACTAAATAACAAGGACTCATTGGGAGAATCACTCTGGAACTGAAATCGGAACGCTCACTGACATTTCCCCTATCTGAAAGTCTGATAAACGCCGGAAAAATGACTAAGTCCAAAAAAATTTTTTTTTAAACTTTTTTCAATTTTATCCCCGTGGGATATATATTCTACCCACACACATTTGTAACTCTCCTGGGGTACCCTCACACATATTATTCCCTCATTTAGTGGATATTTTCACAAAAAAGTGAAATTTTCAAAAATCCAGAAAATTGGCTGAAAACGACTAAATAACAAGGACTCATTGGGAGAATCACTCTGGAACTGAAATCGGAATGCTCACTGACATTTCCCCTATCTGAAAGTCTGATAAACACCAGAAAAATCACTAAGTCCAAAAAAAAAATTTTTTCAACTTTTTTAAATTTTACCCCCGTGGGATATATATTCTTCCCACACACATTTGGAGCTCTCCTGGGGTACCCTCACACATTTTATTCCCTCATTTAGTGGATATTTTCACAAAAAAGTGAAATTTTCAAAAATCCAGAAAATTGGCTGAAAACGACGAAATAACAATGACTCATTGGGCGAATCGCTCTGGAACTGAAATCGGAACACTCAATGACATTTCCCCTATCTGAAAGTCTGATAAACGCTGGAAAAATGACTAAGTCCAAAAAAAAAAATTTTTCAACTTTTTTCAATTTTACCCCCGTGGGATATATATTCTTCCCACACACATTTGGAACTCTCCTGGGGTAACCTCACACATATTATTCCCTCATTTAGTGGATATTTTCACAAAAAAGTGAAATTTTCAAAAATCCAGAAAATTGGCTGAAAACGACTAAATAACAAGGACTCATTGGGAGAATCGCTCTGGAACTGAAATCGGAGCGCTCACTGACATTTCCCCTATCTGAAAGTCTGATAAACGCCAGAAAAATGACTAAGTCCAAAATATTTTTTTTTTCAACTTTTTTCAATTTTACCCCGTGGGATATATATTCTACCCACACACATTTGGAACTCTCCTGGGGTACCCTCACACATATTGTTCCCTCATTTAGTGGATATTTCCACAAAAAAGTGAAATTTTCAAAAATCCAGAAAATTGGCTGAAAACGACTAAATAACAAGGAGTCATTGGGCTAATCGCTCTGGAACTGAAATCGGAATGCTCACTGACATTTCCCCTATCTGAAAGTCTGATAAACACCAGAAAAATCACTAAGTCCAAAAAAAAAATTTTTTCAACTTTTTTAAATTTTACCCCGTGGGATATATATTCTTCCCACACACATTTGGAACTCTCCTGGGGTACCCTCACACATTTTATTCCCTCATTTAGTGGATATTTCCACAAAAAAGTGAAATTTTAAAAAATCCAGAAAATTGGCTGAAAACGACTAAATAACAAGGACTCATTAGGCGAATCGCTCTGGAACTGAAATCGGAACGCTCACTGACATTTCCCCTATCTGAAAGTCTGATAAACGCCGGAAAAATGACTAAGTCCAAAAAAAATTTTTTTAAAACCTTTTTTCAATTTTACACCCGTGGGATATATATTCTACCCACACACATTTGGAACTCTCCTGGGGTACCCTCACACATTTTATTCCCTCATTTAGTGGATATTTTCACAAAAAAGTGAAATTTTCAAAAATCCAGAAAATTGGCTGAAAACGACTAAATAACAAGGACTCATTGGGAGAATCGCTCTGGAACTGAAATCGGAATGCTCACTGACATTTCCCCTATCTGAAAGTCTGATAAACGTCGGAAAAATGACTAAGTCTAAAAAAAAAATTTTTTCAACTTTTTTCAATTTTACCCCCGTGGGATATATATTCTTCCCACACACATTTGGAACTCTCCTGGGGTACCCTCACACATATTATTCCCTCATTTAGTGGATATTTCCACAAAAAAGTGAAATTTTCAAAAATCCAGAAAATTGGCTGAAAACGACTAAATAACAAGGACTCATTGGGCAAATCGCTCTGGAACTGAAATCGGAACACTCACTGACATTTCCCCTATCTGAAAGTCTGATAAACGCTGGAAAAATGACTAAGTCCAAAAAAAAAATTTTTTCAACTTTTTTCAATTTTTCCCCCGTGGGATATATATTCTACCCACACACATTTGGAACTCTCCTGGGGTACCCTCACACATTTTATTCCCTCATTTAGTGGATATTTTCACAAAAAAGTGAAATTTTCAAAAATCCAGAAAATTGGCTGAAAACGACTAAATAACAAGGAGTCATGGGGCGAATCGTTCTGGAACTGAAATCGGAATGCTCACTGACATTTCCCCTATCTGAAAGTCTGATAAACGTCGGAAAAATGACTAAGTCCAAAAAAAAATTTTTTTCAACTTTTTTCAATTTTATCCCCGTGGGATATATATTCTACCCACACACATTTGGAACTCTCCTGGGGTACCCTCACACATATTATTCCCTCATTTAGTGGATATTTTGACAAAAAAGTGAAATTTTCAAAAATCCAAAAAATTGGCTGAAAACGACTAAATATCAAGGACTCATTGGGTGAATCAGTCTGGAACTGAAATCGGAATGCTCACTGACATTTCCCCTATCTGAAAGTCTGATAAACGCCAGAAAAATGACTAATTCCAAAAAAATTTTTTTTTAAACCTTTTTCAATTTTATCCCCATGGGATATATATTCTACCCACACACATTTGGAACTCTCCTGGTGTGCCCTCACACATATTATTCCCTCATTTAGTGGATATTTTCACAAAAAAGTGAAATTTACAAAAATCCAGAAAATTGGCTGAAAACAACTAAATAACAAGGCCTCATTGGGCGAATCGCTCTGGAACTGAAATCGTAATGCTCACTGACATTTCACCTATCTGAAAGACTGATAAACGCCAGAAAAATGACTAAGTCCAAAAAAATTTTTTTTTCAACTTTTTTCAATTTTACCCCCGTGGGATATATATTCTACCCACACACATTTGGAACTCTCCTGGGGTACCCTCACACGTATTATTCCCTCATTTAGTGGATATTTTCACAAAAAAAGTGAAATTTTCAAAAATCCAGAAAATTGGCTGAAAACGACTAAATAACAAGGACTCATTGGGAGAATCACTCTGGAACTGAAATCGGAACGCTCACTGACATTTCCCCTATCTGAAAGTCTGATAAACGCCGGAAAAATGACTAAGTCCAAAAAAATTTTTTTTTAAACTTTTTTCAATTTTATCCCCGTGGGATATATATTCTACCCACACACATTTGGAACTCTCCTGGGGTACCCTCACACATATTATTCCCTCATTTAGTGGATATTTTCACAAAAAAGTGAAATTTTCAAAAATCCAGAAAATTGGCTGAAAACGACTAAATAACAAGGACTCATTGGGAGAATCACTCTGGAACTGAAATCGGAATGCTCACTGACATTTCCCCTATCTGAAAGTCTGATAAACACCAGAAAAATCACTAAGTCCAAAAAAAAAATTTTTTCAACTTTTTTAAATTTTACCCCCGTGGGATATATATTCTTCCCACACACATTTGGAGCTCTCCTGGGGTACCCTCACACATTTTATTCCCTCATTTAGTGGATATTTTCACAAAAAAGTGAAATTTTCAAAAATCCAGAAAATTGGCTGAAAACGACGAAATAACAATGACTCATTGGGCGAATCGCTCTGGAACTGAAATCGGAACACTCAATGACATTTCCCCTATCTGAAAGTCTGATAAACGCTGGAAAAATGACTAAGTCCAAAAAAAAAAATTTTTCAACTTTTTTCAATTTTACCCCCGTGGGATATATATTCTTCCCACACACATTTGGAACTCTCCTGGGGTAACCTCACACATATTATTCCCTCATTTAGTGGATATTTTCACAAAAAAGTGAAATTTTCAAAAATCCAGAAAATTGGCTGAAAACGACTAAATAACAAGGACTCATTGGGAGAATCGCTCTGGAACTGAAATCGGAGCGCTCACTGACATTTCCCCTATCTGAAAGTCTGATAAACGCCAGAAAAATGACTAAGTCCAAAATATTTTTTTTTTCAACTTTTTTCAATTTTACCCCGTGGGATATATATTCTACCCACACACATTTGGAACTCTCCTGGGGTACCCTCACACATATTATTCCCTCATTTAGTGGATATTTTCACAAAAAAAGTGAAATTTTCAAAAATCAAGAAAATTGGCTGAAAACTACTAAATATCAAGGACTCAATGGGCGAATCGCTCTGGAACTGAAATCGGAATGCTCACTGACATTTCCCCTAACTGAAAGTCTAATAAACGCTGGAAAAATGACTAAGTCCAAAAAAAAATGTTTTCAACTTTTTTCAATTTTTCCCCCGTGGGATATATATTCTAACCACACACATTTGGAACTCTCCTGGGGTACCCTCACACATTTTATTCCCTCATTTAGTGGATATTTCCACAAAAAAGTGAAATTTTAAAAAATCCAGAATATTGGCTGAAAACGACTAAATAACAAGGACTCATTAGGCGAATCGCTCTGGAACTGAAATCGGAACGCTCACTGACATTTCCCCTATCTGAAAGTCTGATAAACGCCGGAAAAATGACTAAGTCCAAAAAAAATTTTTTTAAAACCTTTTTTCAATTTTACACCCGTGGGATATATATTCTACCCACACACATTTGGAACTCTCCTGGGGTACCCTCACACATATTATTCCCTCATTTAGTGGATATTTTCACAAAAAAGTGAAATTTTCAAAAATCGAGAAAATTGGCTGAAAATGACTAAATATCAAGGACTCATTGGGTGAATCACTCTGGAACTGAAATCGTAATGCTCACTGACATTTCACCTATCAGAAAGTCTGATAAACGCCAGAAAAATGACTAAGTCCAAAATATTTTTTTTTCAACTTTTTTCAATTTTACCCCGTGGGATATATATTCTACCCACACACATTTCGAACTCTCCTGGGGTACCCTCAGACATATTATTCCCTCATTTAGTGGATATTTTCACAAAAAAGTGAAATTTTCAAAAATCCAGAAAATTGGCTGAAAACGACTAAATAACAAGGAGTCATTGGGCGAATCGTTCTGGAACTCAAATCGGAATGCTCACTGACATTTCCCCTATCTGAAAGTCTGATAAACGTCGGAAAAATGACTAAGTCCAAAAAAAAAATTTTTTCAACTTTTTTCAATTTTACCCCCGTGGGATATATATTCTTCCCGCACACATTTGGAACTCTCCTGGGGTACCCTCACACATATTATTCCCTCATTTAGTGGATATTTTCACAAAAAAGTGAAATTTTCAAAAATCCAGAAAATTGGCTGAAAACGACTAAATAACAAGGAGTCATTGGGCTAATCGCTCTGGAACTGAAATCGGAATGCTCACTGACATTGCCCCTATCTGAAAGTCTGATAAACACCAGAAAAATCACTAAGTCCAAAAAAAAAATTTTTTCAACTTTTTTAAATTTTACCCCGTGGGATATATATTCTTCCCACACACATTTGGAACTCTCCTGGGGTACCCTCACACATTTTATTCCCTCATTTAGTGGATGTTTCCACAAAAAAGTGAAATTTTAAAAAATCCAGAAAATTGGCTGAAAACGACTAAATAACAAGGACTCTTTAGGCGAATCACTCTGGAACTGAAATCGGAACGCTCACTGACATTTCCCCTATCTGAAAGTCTGATAAACGCCGGAAAAATGACTAAGTCCAAAAAAAATTTTTTTAAAACCTTTTTTCAATTTTACACCCGTGGGATATATATTCTACCCACACACATTTGGAACTCTCCTGGGGTACCCTCACACATTTTATTCCCTCATTTAGTGGATATTTTCACAAAAAAGTGAAATTTTCAAAAATCCAGAAAATTGGCTGAAAACGACTAAATAACAAGGACTCATTGGGAGAATCGCTCTGGAACTGAAATCGGAATGCTCACTGACATTTCCCCTATCTGAAAGTCTGATAAACGTCGGAAAAATGACTAAGTCTAAAAAAAACATTTTTTCAACTTTTTTCAATTTTACCCCCGTGGGATATATATTCTTCCCACACACATTTGGAACTCTCCTGGGGTACCCTCACACATATTATTCCCTCATTTAGTGGATATTTTCACAAAAAAGTGAAATTTTCAAAAATCCAGAAAATTGGCTGAAAACGACTAAATAACAAGGACTCATTGGGCGAATCGCTCTGGAACTGAAATCGGAATGCTCACTGACATATCCCCTATCTGAAAGTCTGATAAACGTCGGAAAAATGACTAAGTCCAAAAAAAAAATTTTTTCAACTTTTTTCAATTTTATCCCCGTGGGATATATATTCTACCCACACACATTTGGAACTCTCCTGGGGTACCCTCACACATATTATTCCCTCATTTAGTGGATATTTTCACAAAAAAGTGAAATTTTCAAAAATCCAGAAAATTGGCTGAAAACAACTAAATAACAAGTAGTCATTGGGCGAATCGCTCTGGAACTGAAATCGGAACGCTCACTGACATTTCCCCTATCTGAAAGTCTGATAAACGCCAGAAAAATCACTAAGTCCAAAAAAAATTTTTTTTTTACTTTTTTGAATTTTACCCCCGTGGGATATATATTCTACCCACACACATTTGGAACTCTCCTGGGGTACCCTCACACATATTATTCCCTCATTTAGTGGATATTTTCACAAAATAGTGAAATTTTCAAAAATCCAGAAAATTGGCTGAAAACAACTAAATAACAAGTAGTCATTGGGCGAATCGCTCTGGAACTGAAATCGGAACGCTCACTGACATTTCCCCTATCTGAAAGTCTGATAAACGCCAGAAAAATCACTAAGTCCAAAAAAAATTTTTTTTTTACTTTTTTGAATTTTACCCCCGTGGGATATATATTCTACCCACACACATTTGGAACTCTCCTGGGGTACCCTCACACATATTATTCCCTCATTTAGTGGATATTTTCACAAAATAGTGAAATTTTCAAAAATCCAGAAAATTGGCTGAAAACAACTAAATAACAAGTAGTCATTGGGCGAATCGCTCTGGAACTGAAATCGGAACGCTCACTGACATTTCCCCTATCTGAAAGTCTGATAAACGCCAGAAAAATCACTAAGTCCAAAAAAAATTTTTTTTTTACTTTTTTGAATTTTACCCCCGTGGGATATATATTCTACCCACACACATTTGGAACTCTCCTGGGGTACCCTCACACATATTATTCCCTCATTTAGTGGATATTTTCACAAAATAGTGAAATTTTCAAAAATCCAGAAAATTGGCTGAAAACAACTAAATAACAAGGACTCATTGGGCGAATCGCTCTGGAACTGAAATCGGAACGCTCACTGACATTTCCCCTAACTGAAAGTCTGATAAACGCTGGAAAAATGACTAAGTCCCAAAAAATTTTTTTTTCAACTTTTTTCAATTTTACCCCCGTGGGATATATATTCTACCCACAAACATTTGGAACTCTCCTGGGGTACCCTCACACATATTATTCCCTCATTTAGTGGATATTTTCACAAAAAAGTGAAATTTTCAAAAATCCAGAAAATTGGCTGAAAACGACTAAATAACAAGGAGTCATTGGGCGAATCGTTCTGGAACTGAAATCGGAATGCTCACTGACATTTCCCCTATCTGAAAGTCTGATAAACGTCGGAAAAATGACTAAGTCTAAAAAAAAAATTTTTTCAACTTTTTTCAATTTTACCCCCGTGGGATATATATTCTTCCCACACACATTTGGAACTCTCCTGGGGTACCCTCACACATATTATTCCCTCATTTAGTGGATATTTTCACAAAAAAGTGAAATTTTCAAAAATCCAGAAAATTGGCTGAAAACAACTAAATAACAAGTAGTCATTGGGCGAATCGCTCTGGAACTGAAATCGGAACGCTCACTGATATTTCCCCTATCTGAAAGTCTGATAAACGCCAGAAAAATCACTAAGTCCAAAAAAAAATTTTTTTTTACTTTTTTGAATTTTACCCCCGTGGGATATATATTCTACCCACACACATTTTTAACTCTCCTGGGGTACCCTCACACATATTATTCCCTCATTTAGTGGATATTTTCACAAAATAGTGAAATTTTCAAAAATCCAGAAAATTGGCTGAAAACAACTAAATAACAAGGACTCATTGGGCGAATCGCTCTGGAACTGAAATCGGAACGCTCACTGACATTTCCCCTAACTGAAAGTCTGATAAACGCTGGAAAAATGACTAAGTCCAAAAAAATTTTTTTTTCAACTTTTTTCAATTTTACCCCCGTGGGATATATATTCTACCCACACACATTTGGAACTCTCCTGGGGTACCCTCACACATATTATTCCCTCATTTAGTGGATATTTCCACAAAAAAGTGAAATTTTCAAAAATCCAGAAAATTGGCTGAAAACGACTAAATAACAAGGACTCATTGGGCAAATCGCTCTGGAACTGAAATCGGAACACTCACTGACATTTCCCCTATCTGAAAGTCTGATAAACGCTGGAAAAATGACTAAGTCCAAAAAAAAAATTTTTTCAACTTTTTTCAATTTTTCCCCCGTGGGATATATATTCTACCCACACACATTTGGAACTCTCCTGGGGTACCCTCACACATTTTATTCCCTCATTTAGTGGATATTTTCACAAAAAAGTGAAATTTTCAAAAATCCAGAAAATTGGCTGAAAACGACTAAATAACAAGGAGTCATGGGGCGAATCGTTCTGGAACTGAAATCGGAATGCTCACTGACATTTCCCCTATCTGAAAGTCTGATAAACGTCGGAAAAATGACTAAGTCCAAAAAAAATTTTTTTTCAACTTTTTTCAATTTTATCCCCGTGGGATATATATTCTACCCACACACATTTGGAACTCTCCTGGGGTACCCTCACACATATTATTCCCTCATTTAGTGGATATTTTCACAAAAAAGGGAAATTTTCAAAAATCCAGAAAATTGGCTGAAAACAACTAAATAACAAGGAGTCATTGGGCGAAACGCTCTGGAACTGAAATCGGAACGCTCACTGACATTTCCCCTATCTGAAAGTCTGATAAACGCCAGAAAAATCACTAAGTCCCAAAAAAATTTTTTTTTTACTTTTCTCAATTTTACCCCCGTGGGATATATATTCTACCCACACACATTTGGAACTCTCCTGGGGTACCCTCACACATATTATTCCCTCATTTAGTGGATATTTCCACAAAAAAGTGAAATTTTCAAAAATCCAGAAAATTGGCTGAAAACGACTAAATAACAAGGACTCATTGGGCAAATCGCTCTGGAACTGAAATCGGAACACTCACTGACATTTCCCCTATCTGAAAGTCTGATAAACGCTGGAAAAATGACTAAGTCCAAAAAAAAAATTTTTTCAACTTTTTTCAATTTTTCCCCCGTGGGATATATATTCTACCCACACACATTTGGAACTCTCCTGGGGTACCCTCACACATTTTATTCCCTCATTTAGTGGATATTTTCACAAAAAAGTGAAATTTTCAAAAATCCAGAAAATTGGCTGAAAACGACTAAATAACAAGGAGTCATGGGGCGAATCGTTCTGGAACTGAAATCGGAATGCTCACTGACATTTCCCCTATCTGAAAGTCTGATAAACGTCGGAAAAATGACTAAGTCCAAAAAAAAATTTTTTTCAACTTTTTTCAATTTTATCCCCGTGGGATATATATTCTACCCACACACATTTGGAACTCTCCTGGGGTACCCTCACACATATTATTCCCTCATTTAGTGGATATTTTCACAAAAAAGGGAAATTTTCAAAAATCCAGAAAATTGGCTGAAAACAACTAAATAACAAGGACTCATTGGGCGAATCGCTCTGGAACTGAAATCGGAATGCTCACTGACATTTCCCCTATCTGAAAGTCTGATAAACGTCGGAAAAATGACTAAGTCCCAAAAAAAAATTTTTTCAACTTTTTTCAATTTTACCCCCGTGGGATATATATTCTTCCCACACACATTTGGAACTCTCCTGGGGTACCCTCACACATATTATTCCCTCATTTAGTGGATATTTTCACAAAAAAGTGAAATTTTCAAAAATCCAGAAAATTGGCTGAAAACAACTAAATAACAAGTAGTCATTGGGCGAATCGCTCTGGAACTGAAATCGGAACGCTCACTGACATTTCCCCTATCTGAAAGTCTGATAAACGCCAGAAAAATCACTAAGTCCAAAAAAAATTTTTTTTTTACTTTTTTGAATTTTACCCGCGTGGGATATATATTCTACCCACACACATTTGGAACTCTCCTGGGGTACCCTCACACATATTATTCCCTCATTTAGTGGATATTTTCACAAAATAGTGAAATTTTCAAAAATCCAGAAAATTGGCTGAAAACAACTAAATAACAAGGACTCATTGGGCGAATCGCTCTGGAACTGAAATCGGAACGCTCACTGACATTTCCCCTAACTGAAAGTCTGATAAACGCTGGAAAAATGACTAAGTCCAAAAAAATTTTTTTTTCAACTTTTTTCAATTTTACCCCCGTGGGATATATATTCTACCCACAAACATTTGGAACTCTCCTGGGGTACCCTCACACATATTATTCCCTCATTTAGTGGATATTTTCACAAAAAAGTGAAATTTTCAAAAATCCAGAAAATTGGCTGAAAACGACTAAATAACAAGGAGTCATTGGGCGAATCGTTCTGGAACTGAAATCGGAATGCTCACTGACATTTCCCCTATCTGAAAGTCTGATAAACGTCGGAAAAATGACTAAGTCCAAAAAAAAAAATTTTTCAACTTTTTTCAATTTTACCCCCGTGGGATATATATTCTTCCCGCACACATTTGGAACTCTCCTGGGGTACCCTCACACATATTATTCCCTCATTTAGTGGATATTTTCACAAAAAAGGGAAATTTTCAAAAATCCAGAAAATTGGCTGAAAACAACTAAATAACAAGGACTCATTGGGCGAATCGCTCTGGAACTGAAATCGGAATGCTCACTGACATTTCCCCTATCTGAAAGTCTGATAAACGCCAGAAAAATCACTAAGTCCAAAAAAAATTTTTTTTTTACTTTTTTGAATTTTACCCGCGTGGGATATATATTCTACCCACACACATTTGGAACTCTCCTGGGGTACCCTCACACATATTATTCCCTCATTTAGTGGATATTTTCACAAAATAGTGAAATTTTCAAAAATCCAGAAAATTGGCTGAAAACAACTAAATAACAAGGACTCATTGGGCGAATCGCTCTGGAACTGAAATCGGAACGCTCACTGACATTTCCCCTAACTGAAAGTCTGATAAACGCTGGAAAAATGACTAAGTCCAAAAAAATTTTTTTTTCAACTTTTTTCAATTTTACCCCCGTGGGATATATATTCTACCCACAAACATTTGGAACTCTCCTGGGGTACCCTCACACATATTATTCCCTCATTTAGTGGATATTTTCACAAAAAAGTGAAATTTTCAAAAATCCAGAAAATTGGCTGAAAACGACTAAATAACAAGGAGTCATTGGGCGAATCGTTCTGGAACTGAAATCGGAATGCTCACTGACATTTCCCCTATCTGAAAGTCTGATAAACGTCGGAAAAATGACTAAGTCCAAAAAAAAAAATTTTTCAACTTTTTTCAATTTTACCCCCGTGGGATATATATTCTTCCCGCACACATTTGGAACTCTCCTGGGGTACCCTCACACATATTATTCCCTCATTTAGTGGATATTTTCACAAAAAAGTGAAATTTTCAAAAATCCAGAAAATTGGCTGAAAACGACTAAATAACAAGGACTCATTGGGAGAATCGCTCTGGAACTGAAATCGGAATGCTCACTGACATTTCCCCTATCTGAAAGTCTGATAAACGTCGGAAAAATGACTAAGTCTAAAAAAAAAAATTTTTTCAACTTTTTTCAAATTTACCCCCGTGGGATATATATTCTTCCCACACACATTTGGAACTCTCCTGGGGTACCCTCACACATATTATTCCCTCATTTAGTGGATATTTTCACAAAAAAGTGAAATTTTCAAAAATCCAGAAAATTGGCTGAAAACGACTAAATAACAAGGAGTCATGGGGCGAATCGTTCTGAAACTGAAATCGGAATGCTCACTGATATTTCCCCTATCTGAAAGTCTGATAAACGCTGGAAAAATGACTAAGTCCAAAAAAATTTTTTTTTCAACTTTTTTCAATTTTACCCCCGTGGGATATATATTCTACCCACAAACATTTGGAACTCTCCTGGGGTACCCTCACACATATTATTCCCTCATTTAGTGGATATTTTCACAAAAAAGTGAAATTTTCAAAAATCCAGAAAATTGGCTGAAAACGACTAAATAACAAGGAGTCATTGGGCGAATCGTTCTGGAACTGAAATCGGAATGCTCACTGACATTTCCCCTATCTGAAAGTCTGATAAACGTCGGAAAAATGACTAAGTCCAAAAAAAAAAATTTTTCAACTTTTTTCAATTTTACCCCCGTGGGATATATATTCTTCCCGCACACATTTGGAACTCTCCTGGGGTACCCTCACACATATTATTCCCTCATTTAGTGGATATTTTCACAAAAAAGGGAAATTTTCAAAAATCCAGAAAATTGGCTGAAAACAACTAAATAACAAGGACTCATTGGGCGAATCGCTCTGGAACTGAAATCGGAATGCTCACTGACATTTCCCCTATCTGAAAGTCTGATAAACGTCGGAAAAATGACTAAGTCCCAAAAAAAAATTTTTTCAACTTTTTTCAATTTTACCCCCGTGGGATATATATTCTTCCCACACACATTTGGAACTCTCCTGGGGTACCCTCACACATATTATTCCCTCATTTAGTGGATATTTTCACAAAAAAGTGAAATTTTCAAAAATCCAGAAAATTGGCTGAAAACAACTAAATAACAAGTAGTCATTGGGCGAATCGCTCTGGAACTGAAATCGGAACGCTCACTGACATTTCCCCTATCTGAAAGTCTGATAAACGCCAGAAAAATCACTAAGTCCAAAAAAAATTTTTTTTTTACTTTTTTGAATTTTACCCGCGTGGGATATATATTCTACCCACACACATTTGGAACTCTCCTGGGGTACCCTCACACATATTATTCCCTCATTTAGTGGATAT
Source organism: Phyllobates terribilis (assembly GCF_046119375.1). Classification (NCBI taxonomy): domain Eukaryota; kingdom Metazoa; phylum Chordata; class Amphibia; order Anura; family Dendrobatidae; genus Phyllobates; species Phyllobates terribilis. Next base: position 8,231,738 of record NW_027362781.1, on the reverse strand, counting down.
TTTCACAAAATAGTGAAATTTTCAAAAATCCAGAAAATTGGCTGAAAACAACTAAATAACAAGGACTCATTGGGCGAATCGCTCTGGAACTGAAATCGGAACGCTCACTGACATTTCCCCTAACTGAAAGTCTGATAAACGCTGGAAAAATGACTAAGTCCAAAAAAATTTTTTTTTCAACTTTTTTCAATTTTACCCCCGTGGGATATATATTCTACCCACAAACATTTGGAACTCTCCTGGGGTACCCTCACACATATTATTCCCTCATTTAGTGGATATTTTCACAAAAAAGTGAAATTTTCAAAAATCCAGAAAATTGGCTGAAAACGACTAAATAACAAGGAGTCATTGGGCGAATCGTTCTGGAACTGAAATCGGAATGCTCACTGACATTTCCCCTATCTGAAAGTCTGATAAACGTCGGAAAAATGACTAAGTCCAAAAAAAAAAATTTTTCAACTTTTTTCAATTTTACCCCCGTGGGATATATATTCTTCCCGCACACATTTGGAACTCTCCTGGGGTACCCTCACACATATTATTCCCTCATTTAGTGGATATTTTCACAAAAAAGTGAAATTTTCAAAAATCCAGAAAATTGGCTGAAAACGACTAAATAACAAGGACTCATTGGGAGAATCGCTCTGGAACTGAAATCGGAATGCTCACTGACATTTCCCCTATCTGAAAGTCTGATAAACGTCGGAAAAATGACTAAGTCTAAAAAAAAAAATTTTTTCAACTTTTTTCAAATTTACCCCCGTGGGATATATATTCTTCCCACACACATTTGGAACTCTCCTGGGGTACCCTCACACATATTATTCCCTCATTTAGTGGATATTTTCACAAAAAAGTGAAATTTTCAAAAATCCAGAAAATTGGCTGAAAACGACTAAATAACAAGGAGTCATGGGGCGAATCGTTCTGAAACTGAAATCGGAATGCTCACTGATATTTCCCCTATCTGAAAGTCTGATAAACGCTGGAAAAATGACTAAGTCCAAAAAAAAAATTTTTTAAACTTTTTTCTATTTTATCCCCGTGGGATATATATTCTACCCACACACATTTGGAACTCTCCTGGGGTACCCTCACTCATATTATTCCCTCATTTAGTGGATATTTTCACAAAAAAAGTGCAATTTTCAAAATCCAGAAAATTGGCTGAAAATTACTAAATATCAAGGACTCATTGGGCGAATCGCTCTGGAACTGAAATTGGAACGCTCACTGAAATTTCCCTAACTGAAAGTCTGATAAACGCTGGAAAAATGACTAAGTCCAAAAAAAATTTTTTTTTAACTTTTTTGAATTTTACCCCCGTGGGATATATATTCTACCCACACATATTTGGAACTCTCCTGGGGTACCCTCACACATATTATTCCCTCATTTAGTGGATATTTTCACAAAAACGTGAAATTTTCAAAAATCCAGAAAATTGGCTGAAAACGACAAAATATCAAGGACTCATTGGGCGAATCGCTCTGGAACTGAAATCGGAACGCTCACTTACATTTCCCCTATCTGAAAGTCTGATAAACGCCTGAAAAATGACTAAGTCCCCAAAAAAATTTTTTTCAACTTTTTTCAATTGTACACCAGTGGGATATATATTCTACCCACACACATTTGGAACTCTCCTGGGGTACTCTCACACATATTATTCCCTCATTTAGTGGATATTTTCACAAAAAAGTGAAATTTTAAAAAATCCAGAAAATTGGCTGAAAACGACTAAATAACAAGGACTCATTAGGCGAATCGCTCTGGAACTGAAATCGGAACGCTCACGGACATTTCCCCTATCTGAAAGTCTGATAAACGCTGGAAAAATGACAGTCCAAAAAAAAAATGTTTTCAACTTTTTTCAATTTTTCCCCCGTGGGATATATATTCTACCCACACACATTTGGAACTCTCCTGGGGTACCCTCACACATATTAAATATCCATTTAGTGGATATTTTCACAAAAAAGTGAAATTTTCAAAAATCCAGAAAATTGGCTGAAAACGACTAAATAACAAGGACTCATTGGGAGAATCACTCTGGAACTGAAATCGGAACGCTCACGGACATTTCCCCTATCTGAAAGTCTGATAAACGCTGGAAAAATGACTAAGTCCAAAAAAATTTTTTTTTCAACTTTTTTCAATTTTACCCCCGTGGGATATATATTCTACCCACAAACATTTGGAACTCTCCTGGGGTACCCTCACACATATTATTCCCTCATTTAGTGGATATTTTCACAAAAAAGTGAAATTTTCAAAAATCCAGAAAATTGGCTGAAAACGACTAAATAACAAGGAGTCATTGGGCGAATCGTTCTGGAACTGAAATCGGAATGCTCACTGACATTTCCCCTATCTGAAAGTCTGATAAACGTCGGAAAAATGACTAAGTCCAAAAAAAAAATTTTTTCAACTTTTTTCAATTTTACCCCCGTGGGATATATATTCTTCCCGCACACATTTGGAACTCTCCTGGGGTACCCTCACACATATTATTACCTCATTTAGTGGATATTTTCACAAAAAAGTGAAATTTTCAAAAATCCAGAAAATTTCCTGAAAACGACTAAATAACAAGGACTCATTGGGAGAATCGCTCTGGAACTGAAATCGGAATGCTCACTGACATTTCCCCTATCTGAAAGTCTGATAAACGTCGGAAAAATGACTAAGTCTAAAAAAAAAATTTTTTCAACTTTTTTCAAATTTACCCCCGTGGGATATATATTCTTCCCACACACATTTGGAACTCTCCTGGGGTACCCTCACACATATTATTCCCTCATTTAGTGGATATTTTCACAAAAAAGTGAAATTTTCAAAAATCCAGAAAATTGGCTGAAAACAACTAAATAACAAGGACTCATTGGGCGAATCGCTCTGGAACTGAAATCGGAATGCTCACTGACATATCCCCTATCTGAAAGTCTGATAAACGTCGGAAAAATGACTAAGTCCAAAAAAAAAATTTTTTCAACTTTTTTCAATTTTATCCCCGTGGGATATATATTCTACCCACACACATTTGGAACTCTCCTGGGGTACCCTCACACATATTATTCCCTCATTTAGTGGATATTTTCACAAAAAAGTGAAATTTTCAAAAATCCAGAAAATTGGCTGAAAACAACTAAATAACAAGGAGTCATTGGGCGAAACGCTCTGGAACTGAAATCGGAACGCTCACTGACATTTCCCCTATCTGAAAGTCTGATAAACGCCAGAAAAATCACTAAGTCCCAAAAAATTTTTTTTTTTACTTTTCTCAATTTTACCCCCGTGGGATATATATTCTACCCACACACATTTGGAACTCTCCTGGGGTACCCTCACACATATTATTCCCTCATTTAGTGGATATTTCCACAAAAAAGTGAAATTTTCAAAAATCCAGAAAATTGGCTGAAAACGACTAAATAACAAGGACTCATTGGGCAAATCGCTCTGGAACTGAAATCGGAACACTCACTGACATTTCCCCTATCTGAAAGTCTGATAAACGCTGGAAAAATGACTAAGTCCAAAAAAAAAATTTTTTCAACTTTTTTCAATTTTTCCCCCGTGGGATATATATTCTACCCACACACATTTGGAACTCTCCTGGGGTACCCTCACACATTTTTTTCCCTCATTTAGTGGATATTTTCACAAAAAAGTGAAATTTTCAAAAATCCAGAAAATTGGCTGAAAACGACTAAATAACAAGGAGTCATGGGGCGAATCGTTCTGAAACTGAAATCGGAATGCTCACTGATATTTCCCCTATCTGAAAGTCTGATAAACGTCGGAAAAATGACTAAGTCCAAAAAAAAATTTTTTTCAACTTTTTTCAATTTTATCCCCGTGGGATATATATTCTACCAACACACATTTGGAACTCTCCTGGGGTACCCTCACACATATTATTCCCTCATTTAGTGGATATTTTCACAAAAAAGTGAAATTTTCAAAAATCCAGAAAATTGGCTGAAAACAACTAAATAACAAGGACTCATTGGGCGAATCGCTCTGGAACTGAAATCGGAATGCTCACTGACATTTCCCCTATCTGAAAGTCTGATAAACGTCGGAAAAATGACTAAGTCCAAAAAAGAAATTTTTTCACCTTTTTTCAATTTTACCCCCGTGGGATATATATTCTTCCCACACACATTTGGAACTCTCCTGGGGTACCCTCACACATATTATTCCCTCATTTAGTGGATATTTTCACAAAAAAGTGAAATTTTCAAAAATCCAGAAAATTGGCTGAAAACAACTAAATAACAAGTAGTCATTGGGCGAATCGCTCTGGAACTGAAATCGGAACGCTCACTGACATTTCCCCTATCTGAAAGTCTGATAAACGCCAGAAAAATCACTAAGTCCAAAAAAAATTTTTTTTTTACTTTTTTGAATTTTACCCCCGTGGGATATATATTCTACCCACACACATTTGGAACTCTCCTGGGTACCCTCACACATATTATTCCCTCATTTAGTGGATATTTTCACAAAAAAGTGAAATTTTCAAAAATCCAGAAAATTGGCTGAAAACGACTAAATAACAAGGACTCATTGGGCGAATCGCTCTGGAACTGAAATCGGAATGCTCAGTGACATTTCCCCTATCTGAAAGTCTGATAAACGTCGGAAAAATGACTAAGTCCAAAAAAAAAATTTTTTAAACTTTTTTCAATTTTATCCCCGTGGGATATATATTCTACCCACACACATTTGGAACTCTCCTGGGGTACCCTCACTCATATTATTCCCTCATTTAGTGGATATTTTCACAAAAAAAGTGCAATTTTCAAAATCCAGAAAATTGGCTGAAAATTACTAAATATCAAGGACTCATTGGGCGAATCGCTCTGGAACTGAAATTGGAACGCTCACTGAAATTTCCCTAACTGAAAGTCTGATAAACGCTGGAAAAATGACTAAGTCCAAAAAAAATTTTTTTTTAACTTTTTTGAATTTTACCCCCGTGGGATATATATTCTACCCACACATATTTGGAACTCTCCTGGGGTACCCTCACACATATTATTCCCTCATTTAGTGGATATTTTCACAAAAACGTGAAATTTTCAAAAATCCAGAAAATTGGCTGAAAACGACAAAATATCAAGGACTCATTGGGCGAATCGCTCTGGAACTGAAATCGGAACGCTCACTTACATTTCCCCTATCTGAAAGTCTGATAAACGCCTGAAAAATGACTAAGTCCCCAAAAAAATTTTTTTCAACTTTTTTCAATTGTACACCAGTGGGATATATATTCTACCCACACACATTTGGAACTCTCCTGGGGTACTCTCACACATATTATTCCCTCATTTAGTGGATATTTTCACAAAAAAGTGAAATTTTAAAAAATCCAGAAAATTGGCTGAAAACGACTAAATAACAAGGACTCATTAGGCGAATCGCTCTGGAACTGAAATCGGAACGCTCACGGACATTTCCCCTATCTGAAAGTCTGATAAACGCTGGAAAAATGACAGTCCAAAAAAAAAATGTTTTCAACTTTTTTCAATTTTTCCCCCGTGGGATATATATTCTACCCACACACATTTGGAACTCTCCTGGGGTACCCTCACACATATTAAATATCCATTTAGTGGATATTTTCACAAAAAAAGTGAAATTTTCAAAAATCCAGAAAATTGTCTGAAAACAACTAAATAACAAGGAGTCATTGGGCGAATCGCTCTGGAACTGAAATCGGAACGCTCACTTACATTTCCCCTATCTGAAAGTCTGATAAACGCCAGAAAAATGACTAAGTCCCCAAAAAAAATTTTTTCAACTTTTTTCAATTGAACACCAGTGGGATATATATTCTACCCACACACATTTGGAACTCTCCTGGGGTACCCTCACACATATTATTCCCTCATTTAGTGGATATTTTCACAAAAAAGTGAAATTTTAAAAAATCCAGAAAATTGGCTGAAAACGACTAAATAACAAGGACTCATTGGGCGAATCGCTCTGGAACTGAAATCGGAATGCTCACTGACATTTCCCCTACCTGAAAGTCTGATAAACTTCGGAAACATGACTTAGTCCAAAAAAAAAATTTTTTCAACTTTTTTCAATTTTACCCCCATGGGATATATATTCTTCCCACACACATTTGGAACTCTCCTGGGGTACCCTCACACATATTATTCCCTCATTTAGTGGATATTTTCACAAAAAAGTGAAATTTTCAAAAATCCAGAAAATTGGCTGAAAACGACTAAATAACAAGGACTCATTGGGCGAATCGCTCTGGAACTGAAATCGGAACACTCACTGACATTTCCCCTATCTGAAAGTCTGATAAACGCTGGAAAAATGACAGTCCAAAAAAAAAATGTTTTCAACTTTTTTCAATTTTTCCCCCGTGGGATATATATTCTACCCACACACATTTGGAACTCTCCTGGGGTACCCTCACACATATTAAATATCCATTTAGTGGATATTTTCACAAAAAAGTGAAATTTTCAAAAATCCAGAAAATTGGCTGAAAACGACTAAATAACAAGGACTCATTGGGAGAATCACTCTGGAACTGAAATCGGAACGCTCACTGATATTTCCCCTATCTAAAAGTCTGATAAACGGCAGAAAAATCACTACGTCCCAAAAAAATTTTTTTTTTACTTTTTTCAATTTTACCCCCGTGGGATATATATTCTACGCACACACATTTGGAACTCTCCTGGGGTACCCTCACACATATTATTCCCTCATTTAGTGGATATTTTCACAAAAAAGTGAAATTTTCAAAAATCCAGAAAATTGGCTGAAAACGACTAAATAACAAGGAGTCATTGGGCGAATCGCTCTGGAACTGAAATCGGAACGCTCACTGACATTTCCCCTATCTGAAAGTCTGATAAACGCCAGAAAAATCACTACGTCCAAAAAAAATTTTTTTTTTACTTTTTTCAATTTTACCCCCGTGGGATATATATTCTACCCACACACATTTGGAACTCTCCTGGGGTACCCTCACACATATTATTCCCTCATTTAGTGGATATTTTCACAAAAAAGTGAAATTTTCAAAAATCCAGAAAATTGTCTGAAAACAACTAAATAACAAGGAGTCATTGGGCGAATCGCTCTGGAACTGAAATCGGAACGCTCACTTACATTTCCCCTATCTGAAAGTCTGATAAACGCCAGAAAAATGACTAAGTCCCCAAAAAAATTTTTTTCAACTTTTTTCAATTGAACACCAGTGGGATATATATTCTACCCACACACATTTGGAACTCTCCTGGGGTACCCTCACACATATTATTCCCTCATTTAGTGGATATTTTCACAAAAAAGTGAAATTTTAAAAAATCCAGAAAATTGGCTGAAAACGACTAAATAACAAGGACTCATTGGGCGAATCGCTCTGGAACTGAAATCGGAATGCTCACTGACATTTCCCCTACCTGAAAGTCTGATAAACTTCGGAAACATGACTTAGTCCAAAAAAAAAATTTTTTCAACTTTTTTCAATTTTACCCCCGTGGGATATATATTCTTCCCACACACATTTGGAACTCTCCTGGGGTACCCTCACACATATTATTCCCTCATTTAGTGGATATTTTCACAAAAAAGTGAAATTTTCAAAAATCCAGAAAATTGGCTGAAAACGACTAAATAACAAGGACTCATTGGGCGAATCGCTCTGGAACTGAAATCGGAATGCTCACTGACATTTCCCCTATCTGAAAGTCTGATAAACGTCGGAAAAATGACTAAGTCCAAAAAAAAATTTTTTTCAACTTTTTTCAATTTTACCCCCGTCGGATATATATTCTACCCACACACATTTGGAACTCTCCTGGGGTACCCTCACACATATTATTCCCTCATTTAGTGGGTATTTTCACAAAAAAGTGAAATTTTCAAAAATCCAGAAAATTGGCTGAAAACGACTAAATAACAAGGACTCATTGGGCGAATCGCTCTGGAACTGAAATCGGAATGCTCAGTGACATTTCCCCTATCTGAAAGTCTGATAAACGTCGGAAAAATGACTAAGTCCAAAAAAAAAATTTTTTAAACTATTTTCAATTTTATCCCCGTGGGATATATATTCTACCCACACACATTTGGAACTCTCCTGGGGTACCCTCACACATATTATTCCCTCATTTAGTGGATATTTTCACAAAAAAAGTGCAATTTTCAAAATCCAGAAAATTGGCTGAAAACTACTAAATATCAAGGACTCATTGGGCGAATCGCTCTGGAACTGAAATTGGAACGCTCACTGAAATTTCCCTAACTGAAAGTCTGATAAACGCTGGAAAAATGACTAAGTCCAAAAAAAATTTTTTTTTTACTTTTTTGAATTTTACCCCCGTGGGATATATATTCTACCCACACATATTTGGAACTCTCCTGGGGTACCCTCACACATATTATTCCCTCATTTAGTGGATATTTTCACAAAAACGTGAAATTTTCAAAAATCAGAAAATTGGCTGAAAACGACAAAATATCAAGGACTCATTGGGCGAATCGCTCTGGAACTGAAATCGGAACGCTCACTTACATTTCCCCTATCTGAAAGTCTGATAAACGCCTGAAAAATGACTAAGTCCCCAAAAAAATTTTTTTCAACTTTTTTCAATTGTACACCAGTGGGATATATATTCTACCCACACACATTTGGAACTCTCCTGGGGTACTCTCACACATATTATTCCCTCATTTAGTGGATATTTTCACAAAAAAGTGAAATTTTAAAAAATCCAGAAAATTGGCTGAAAACGACTAAATAACAAGGACTCATTAGGCGAATCGCTCTGGAACTGAAATCGGAACACTCACTGACATTTCCCCTATCTGAAAGTCTGATAAACGCTGGAAAAATGACAGTCCAAAAAAAAAATGTTTTCAACTTTTTTCAATTTTTCCCCCGTGGGATATAGATTCTACCCACACACATTTGGAACTCTCCTGGGGTACCCTCACACATATTAAATATCCATTTAGTGGATATTTTCACAAAAAAGTGAAATTTTCAAAAATCCAGAAAATTGGCTGAAAACGACTAAATAACAAGGACTCATTGGGAGAATCACTCTGGAACTGAAATCGGAACGCTCACGGACATTTCCCCTATCTGAAAGTCTGATAAAAGCCGGAAAAATGACTAAGTCCAAAAAAAATTTTTTTTAAACTTTTTTCAATTTTATCCCCGTGGGATATATATTCTACCCACACACATTTGGAACTCTCCTGGGGTACCCTCACACATATTATTCCCTCATTTAGTGGATATTTTCACAAAAAAGTGAAATTTTCAAAAATCCAGAAAATTGGCTGAAAACGACTAAATAACAAGCAGTCATTGGGCGAATCGCTCTGGAACTGAAATCGGAACGCTCACTGACATTTCCCCTATCTAAAAGTCTGATAAACGGCAGAAAAATCACTACGTCCCAAAAAAATTTTTTTTTTACTTTTTTCAATTTTACCCCCGTGGGATATATATTCTACGCACACACATTTGGAACTCTCCTGGGGTACCCTCACACATATTATTCCCTCATTTAGTGGATATTTTCACAAAAAAGTGAAATTTTCAAAAATCCAGAAAATTGGCTGAAAACGACTAAATAACAAGGAGTCATTGGGCGAATCGCTCTGGAACTGAAATCGGAACGCTCACTGACATTTCCCCTATCTGAAAGTCTGATAAACGCCAGAAAAATCACTACGTCCAAAAAAAATTTTTTTTTTACTTTTTTCAATTTTACCCCCGTGGGATATATATTCTACCCACACACATTTGGAACTCTCCTGGGGTACCCTCACACATATTATTCCCTCATTTAGTGGATATTTTCACAAAAAAGTGAAATTTTCAAAAATCCAGAAAATTGGCTGAAAACAACTAAATAACAAGGAGTCATTGGACGAATCGCTCTGGAACTGAAATCGGAACGCTCACTTACATTTCCCCTATCTGAAAGTCTGATAAACGCCAGAAAAATGACTAAGTCCCCAAAAAAATTTTTTTCAACTTTTTTCAATTTAACACCAGTGGGATATATATTCTACCCACACACATTTGGAACTCTCCTGGGGTACCCTCACACATATTATTCCCTCATTTAGTGGATATTTTCACAAAAAAGTGAAATTTTAAAAAATCCAGAAAATTGGCTGAAAACGACTAAATAACAAGGACTCATTGGGCGAATCGCTCTGGAACTGAAATCGGAATGCTCACTGACATTTCCCCTACCTGAAAGTCTGATAAACTTCGGAAACATGACTTAGTCCAAAAAAAAAATTTTTTCAACTTTTTTCAATTTTACCCCCGTGGGATATATATTCTTCCCACACACATTTGGAACTCTCCTGGGGTACCCTCACACATATTATTCCCTCATTTAGTGGATATTTTCACAAAAAAGTGAAATTTTCAAAAATCCAGAAAATTGGCTGAAAACGACTAAATAACAAGGACTCATTGGGCGAATCGCTCTGGAACTGAAATCGGAATGCTCAGTGACATTTCCCCTATCTGAAAGTCTGATAAACGTCGGAAAAATGACTAAGTCCAAAAAAAAAATTTTTTAAACTTTTTTCAATTTTATCCCCGTGGGATATATATTCTACCCACACACATTTGGAACTCTCCTGGGGTACCCTCACACATATTATTCCCTCATTTAGTGGATATTTTCACAAAAAAAGTGCAATTTTCAAAATCCAGAAAATTGGCTGAAAACTACTAAATATCAAGGACTCATTGGGCGAATCGCTCTGGAACTGAAATTAGAACGCTCACTGAAATTTCCCTAACTGAAAGTCTGATAAACGCTGGAAAAATGACTAAGTCCAAAAAAAATTTTTTTTTTACTTTTTTGAATTTTACCCCCGTGGGATATATATTCTACCCACACATATTTGGAACTCTCCTGGGGTACCCTCACACATATTATTCCCTCATTTAGTGGATATTTTCACAAAAACGTGAAATTTTCAAAAATCAGAAAATTGGCTGAAAACGACAAAATATCAAGGACTCATTGGGCGAATCGCTCTGGAACTGAAATCGGAACGCTCACTTACATTTCCCCTATCTGAAAGTCTGATAAACGCCTGAAAAATGACTAAGTCCCCAAAAAAATTTTTTTCAACTTTTTTCAATTGTACACCAGTGGGATATATATTCTACCCACACACATTTGGAACTCTCCTGGGGTACTCTCACACATATTATTCCCTCATTTAGTGGATATTTTCACAAAAAAGTGAAATTTTAAAAAATCCAGAAAATTGGCTGAAAACGACTAAATAACAAGGACTCATTAGGCGAATCGCTCTGGAACTGAAATCGGAACACTCACTGACATTTCCCCTATCTGAAAGTCTGATAAACGCTGGAAAAATGACAGTCCAAAAAAAAAATGTTTTCAACTTTTTTCAATTTTTCCCCCGTGGGATATATATTCTACCCACACACATTTGGAACTCTCCTGGGGTACCCTCACACATATTAAATATCCATTTAGTGGATATTTTCACAAAAAAGTGAAATTTTCAAAAATCCAGAAAATTGGCTGAAAACGACTAAATAACAAGGACTCATTGGGAGAATCACTCTGGAACTGAAATCGGAACGCTCACGGACATTTCCCCTATCTGAAAGTCTGATAAAAGCCGGAAAAATGACTAAGTCCAAAAAAAATTTTTTTTAAACTTTTTTCAATTTTATCCCCGTGGGATATATATTCTACCCACACACATTTGGAACTCTCCTGGGGTACCCTCACACATATTATTCCCTCATTTAGTGGATATTTTCACAAAAAAGTGAAATTTTCAAAAATCCAGAAAATTGGCTGAAAACGACTAAATAACAAGGAGTCATTGGGCGAATCGCTCTGGAACTGAAATCGGAACGCTCACTGACATTTCCCCTATCTAAAAGTCTGATAAACGCCAGAAAAATCACTACGTCCAAAAAAAATTTTTTTTAAACTTATTTCAATTTTACCCCCGTCGGATATATATTCTACCCACACACATTTGGAACTCTCCTGGGGTACCCTCACACATATTATTCCCTCATTTAGTGGATATTTTCACAAAAAAAGTGAAATTTTCAAAATCCAGAAAATTGGCTGAAAACTACTAAATATCAAGGACTCATTGGGCGAATCGCTCTGGAACTGAAATTGGAACGCTCACTGAAATTTCCCTAACTGAAAGTCTGATAAACGCAAGAAAAATCACTAAGTCCAAAAAAAAAATTTTTATAACTTTTTTCAATTTTACCCCCGTGGGATATATATTCTACCCACACACATTTGGAACTCTCCTGGGGTACCCTCACACATATTATTCCCTCATTTAGTGGATATTTTCACAAAAAAGTGAAATTTTCAAAAATCCAGAAAATTGGCTGAAAACGACTAAATAACAAGGACTCATTGGGAGAATCACTCTGGAACTGAAATCGAAATGCTCACTGACATTTCCCCTATCTGAAAGTCTGATAAACACCGGAAAAATGACAGTCCAAAAAAAAATTTTTTTCAACTTTTTCAATTTTACCCCCATGGGATACATATTCTTCCCACACACATTTGGAACTCTCCTGGGGTACCCTCACACATATTATTCCCTCATTTAGTGGATATTTTCACAAAAAAGTGAAATTTTCAAAAATCCAGAAAATTGGCTGAAAACGACTAAATAACAAGGACTCATTGGCGAATCGCTCTGGAACTGAAATCGGAATGCTCACTGACATTTCCCCTATCTGAAAGTCTGATAAACGTCGGAAAAATGACTAATTCCCCCAAAAAAATTTTTTTTCAACTTTTTTCAATTTTACCCCCGTGGGATATATATTCTACCCACACACATTTGGAACTCTCCTGGGGTACGCTCACACATATTATTCCGTCATTTAGTGGATATTTTCACAAAAAAGTGAAATTTTCAAAAATCCAAAAAATTGGCTGAAAACGACTAAATATCAAGGACTCATTGGGAGAATTGCTCTGGAACTGAAATCGGAATGCTCACTGACATTTCCCCTATCTGAAAGTCTGATAAACGCCGGAAAAATGACTAAGTCCAAAAAAAAATTTTTTTCAACTTTTTTCAATTTTACCCCCGTGGGATATATATTCTACACACACACATTTGGAACTCTCCTGGGGTACCCTCACACATATTATTTATTCCCTCATTTAGTGGATATTTTCACAAAAAAGTGAAATTTTAAAAAATCCAGAAAATTGGCTGAAAACGACTAAATAACAAGGACTCATTGGGCGAATCGCTCTGGAACTGAAATCGGAATGCTCACTGACATTTCCCCTATCTGAAAGTCTGATAAACGTGGGAAAAATGACTAAGTCTAAAAAAAAATTTTTTTCAACTTTTTTCAATTTTACCCCCGTCGGATATATATTCTACCCACACACATTTTGAACTCTCCTGGGGTACCCTCACACATATTATTCCCTCATTTAGTGGATATTTTCACAAAAAAGTGAAATTTTCAAAAATCCAGAAAATTGGCTGAAAACGACTAAATAACAAGGACTCATTGGGCGAATCGCTCTGGAACTGAAATCGGAATGCTCACTGACATTTCCCCTATCTGAAAGTCTGATAAACGGCAGAAAAATGACTAAATCCAAAAAAAAAATGATTTCAACATTTTTCAATTTTACCCCCGTGGGATATATATTCTTCCCACACACATTTGGAACTCTCCTGGGGTACCCTCACACATATTATTCCCTCATTTTGTGGATATTTTCACAAAAAAGTGAAATTTTCAAAAATCCAGAAAATTGGCTGAAAACGACTAAATAACAAGGACTCATTGGGCGAATCGCTCTGGAACTGAAATCGGAATGCTCACTGACATTTCCCCTATCTGAAAGTCTGATAAACGCAAGAAAAATCACTAAGTCCAAAAAAAAAATTTTTATAACTTTTTTCAATTTTACCCCCGTGGGATATATATTCTACCCACACACATTTGGAACTCTCCTGGGGTACCCTCACACATATTATTCCCTCATTTAGTGGATATTTTCACAAAAAAGTGAAATTTTCAAAAATCCAGAAAATTGGCTGAAAACGACTAAATAACAAGGAGTCATTGGGCGAATCACTCTGGAACTGAAATCGGAATGCTCACTGACATTTCCCCTATCTGAAAGTCTGATAAACGCAAGAAAAATCACTAAGTCCAAAAAAAAAATTTTTATAACTTTTTTCAATTTTACCCCCGTGGGATATATATTCTACCCACACACATTTGGAACTCTCCTGGGGTACCCTCACACATATTATTCCCTCATTTAGTGGATATTTTCACAAAAAAGTGAAATTTTCAAAAATCCAAAAAATTGGCTGAAAACGACTAAATAACGAGGACTCATTGGGCGAATCGCTCTGGAACTGAAATCGGAATGCTCACTGACATTTCCCCTATCTGAAAGTCTGATAAACGTCAGAAAAATCACTAATTCCCAAAAAATTTTTTTTTTTACTTTTTCAATTTTACCGCCCGTGGGATATATATTCTACCCACACACATTTGGAACTCTCCTGGGGTGCCCTCACACATATTATTCCCTCATTTAGTGGATATTTTCACAAAAAAGTGAAATTTTCAAAAATCCAGAAAATTGGCTGAAAACGACTAAATAACAAGGACTCATTGGGAGAATCACTCTGGAACTGAAATCGAAATGCTCACTGACATTTCCCCTATCTGAAAGTCTGATAAACACCGGAAAAATGACAGTCCAAAAAAAAATTTTTTTCAACTTTTTCAATTTTACCCCCGTGGGATACATATTCTTCCCACACACATTTGGAACTCTCCTGGGGTACTCTCACACATATTATTCCCTCATTTAGTGGATATTTTCACAAAAAAGTGAAATTTTCAAAAATCCAGAAAATTGGCTGAAAACGACTAAATAACAAGGACTCATTGGCGAATCGCTCTGGAACTGAAATCGGAATGCTCACTGACATTTCCCCTATCTGAAAGTCTGATAAACGTCGGAAAAATGACTAATTCCCCCAAAAAAAATTTTTTTCAACTTTTTTCAATTTTACCCCCGTGGGATATATATTCTACCCACACACATTTGGAACTCTCCTGGGGTACGCTCACACATATTATTCCGTCATTTAGTGGATATTTTCACAAAAAAGTGAAATTTTCAAAAATCCAAAAAATTGGCTGAAAACGACTAAATATCAAGGACTCATTGGGAGAATTGCTCTGGAACTGAAATCGGAATGCTCACTGACATTTCCCCTATCTGAAAGTCTGATAAACGCCGGAAAAATGACTAAGTCCAAAAAAAAATTTTTTTCAACTTTTTTCAATTTTACCCCCGTGGGATATATATTCTACACACACACATTTGGAACTCTCCTGGGGTACCCTCACACATATTATTCCCTCATTTAGTGGATATTTTCACAAAAAAGTGAAATTTTCAAAAATCCAGAAAACTGGCTGAAAACGACTAAATAACAAGGACTCATTGGGAGAATCACTCTGGAACTGAAATCGAAATGCTCACTGACATTTCCCCTATCTGAAAGTCTGATAAACGTCGGATAAATGACTAAGTCCAAAAAAAATTTTTTTTCAACTTTTTTAAATTTTACCTCCGTGTGATATATATTCCACCCACACACATTTGCAACTCTCCTGGGGTACCCTCACACATATTATTCCCTCATTTAGTGGATATTTTCACAAAAAAGTGAAATTTTCAAAAATCCAGAAAAATTGGCTGAAAACGACTAAATAACAAGGACTCATTGGGAGAATCACTCTGGAACTGAAATCGAAATGCTCACTGACATTTCCCCTATCTGAAAGTCTGATAAATGCCGGAAAAATGACAGTCCAAAAAAATATTTTTTTCAACTTTTTCAATTTTACCCCCGTGGGATACATATTCTTCCCACACACATTTGGAACTCTCCTGGGGTACCCTCACACATATTATTCCCTCATTTAGTGGATATTTTCACAAAAAAGTGAAATTTTCAAAAATCCAGAAAATTGGCTGAAAACGACTAAATAACAAGGACTCATTGGGCGAATCGCTCTGGAACTGAAATCGGAATGCTCACTGACATTTCCCCTATCTGAAAGTCTGATAAACGTCGGAAAAATGACTAATTCCCCCAAAAAAAATTTTTTTCAACTTTTTTCAATTTTACCCCCGTGGGATATATATTCTACCCACACACATTTGGAACTCTCCTGGGGTACGCTCACACATATTATTCCGTCATTTAGTGGATATTTTCACAAAAAAGTGAAATTTTCAAAAATCCAAAAAATTGGCTGAAAACGACTAAATATCAAGGACTCATTGGGAGAATTGCTCTGGAACTGAAATCGGAATGCTCACTGACATTTCCCCTATCTGAAAGTCTGATAAACGCCGGAAAAATGACTAAGTCCAAAAAAAAATTTTTTTCAACTTTTTTCAATTTTACCCCCGTGGGATATATATTCTACACACACACATTTGGAACTCTCCTGGGGTACCCTCACACATATTATTCCCTCATTTAGTGGATATTTTCACAAAAAAGTGAAATTTTCAAAAATCCAGAAAACTGGCTGAAAACGACTAAATAACAAGGACTCATTGGGAGAATCACTCTGGAACTGAAATCGAAATGCTCACTGACATTTCCCCTATCTGAAAGTCTGATAAACGTCGGATAAATGACTAAGTCCAAAAAAAATTTTTTTTCAACTTTTTTAAATTTTACCTCCGTGTGATATATATTCCACCCACACACATTTGCAACTCTCCTGGGGTACCCTCACACATATTATTCCCTCATTTAGTGGATATTTTCACAAAAAAGTGAAATTTTCAAAAATCCAGAAAAATTGGCTGAAAACGACTAAATAACAAGGACTCATTGGGAGAATCACTCTGGAACTGAAATCGAAATGCTCACTGACATTTCCCCTATCTGAAAGTCTGATAAATGCCGGAAAAATGACAGTCCAAAAAAATATTTTTTTCAACTTTTTCAATTTTACCCCCGTGGGATACATATTCTTCCCACACACATTTGGAACTCTCCTGGGGTACCCTCACACATATTATTCCCTCATTTAGTGGATATTTTCACAAAAAAGTGAAATTTTCAAAAATCCAGAAAATTGGCTGAAAACGACTAAATAACAAGGACTCATTGGGCGAATCGCTCTGGAACTGAAATCGGAATGCTCACTGACATTTCCCCTATCTGAAAGTCTGATAAACGTCGGAAAAATGACTAATTCTCCAAAAAAAAATTTATTTCAACTTTTTTCAATTTTACCCCCGTGGGATATATATTCTACCCACACACATTTGGAACTCTCCTGGGGTACCCTCACACATATTATTCCCTCATTTAGTGGATATTTTCACAAAAATGTGAAATTTTCAAAAATCCAAAAAATTGGCTGAAAACGACTAAATAACAAGAACTCATTGGGCGAATCGCTCTGGAACTGAAATCGGAATGCTCACTGACATTTCCCCTATCTGAAAGTCTGATAAACGTCAGAAAAATCACTAAGTACAAAAAAAAATTTTTTTTTAACTTTTTCAATTTTACCCCTCGTGGGATATATATTCTACCGACACACATTTGGAACTCTCCTGGGGTACCCTCACACATATTATTCCCTCATTTAGTGGATATTTTCACAAAAAAGTGAAATTTTCAAAAATCCAGAAAATTGGCTGAAAACGACTAAATATCAAGGACTCATTGGGCGAATCGCTCTGGAACTGAAATCGGAACGCTCACTGACATTTCCCCTATCTGAAAGTCTGATAAACGCCGGAAAAATGACTAAGTCCAAAAAAAAATTTTTTTCAACTTTTTCAATTTTACCCCCGTGGGATACATATTCTTCCCACACACATTTAGAACTCTCCTGGGGTACCCTCACACATATTATTCCCTCATTTAGTGGATATTTTCACAAAAAAGTGACATTTTCAAAAATCCAAAAAATTGGCTGAAAACGACTAAATAACATGGACTCATTGGGCAAATCGTTCTGGAACTGAAATCGGAATGCTCACTGACATTTCCCCTATCTGAAAGTCTGATAAACGTCGGAAAAATGACTAAGTCCAAAAAAAATTTTTTTTCAACTTTTTTCAATTTTACCCCCATGGGATACATATTCTACACACACACATTTGGAACTCTCCTGGGGTACCCTCACACATATTATTCCCTCATTTAGTGGATATTTTCACAAAAAAGTGAAATTTTCAAAAATCCAAAAAATTGGCTGAAAACGACTAAATAACAAGGACTCATTGGTCGAATCGCTCTGGAACTGAAATCGGAGTGCTCACTGACATTTCCCCTATCTGAAAGTCTGATAAACGTCAGAAAAATCACTAAGTCCAAAAAAAATTTTTTTTAAACTTTTTCAATTTTACCCCCCGTGGGATATATATTCTACCCACACACATTTGGAACTCTCCTGGGGTACCCTCACACATATTATTCCCTCATTTAGTGGATATTTTCACAAAAAAGTGAAATTTTCAAAAATCCAGAAAATTGGCTGAAAACGACTAAATAACAAGGAGTCATTGGGCGAATCGCTCTGGAACTGAAACCGGAACGCTCACTGACATTTCCCCTATCTGAAAGTCTGATAAACGCCAGAAAAATCACTAAGTCCAAAAAAAATATTTTTTTAAATTTTTTAAATTTTACCCCCGTGGGATATATATTCTACCCACACACATTTGGAACTCTCCTGGGGTACCCTCACACATATTATTCCCTCATTTAGTGGATATTTTCATAAAAAAGTGAAATTTTCAAAAATCCAGAAAATTGGCTGAAAACTACTAAATAACAAGGACTCATTGAGCGAATCGCTCTGGAACTGAAATGGGAACGCTCACTGACATTTCCCCTATCTGAAAGTCTGATAAACGCCGGAAAAATGACTAAGTCCAAAAAAAAATTTTTTTCAACTTTTTTCAATTTTACCCCCGTGGGATATATATTCTACCCACACACATTTGGAACTCTCCTGGGGTACCCTCACACATATTATTCCCTCATTTAGTGGATATTTTCACAAAAAAGTGAAATTTTCAAAAATCCAGAAAATTGGCTGAAAACGACTAAATAACAAGGAGTCATTGGGCGAATCGCTCTGGAACTGAAACCGGAACGCTCACTGACATTTCCCCTATCTGAAAGTCTGATAAACGCCAGAAAAATCACTAAGTCGAAAAAAAATATTTTTTTAAATTTTTTAAATTTTACCCCCGTGGGATATATATTCTACCCACACACATTTGGAACTCTCCTGGGGTACCCTCACACATATTATTCCCTCATTTAGTGGATATTTTCATAAAAAAGTGAAATTTTCAAAAATCCAGAAAATTGGCTGAAAACTACTAGATAACAAGGACTCATTGAGCGAATCGCTCTGGAACTGAAATGGGAATGCTCACTGACATTTCCCCTATCTGAAAGTCTGATAAACGCCAGAAAAATCACTAAGTCGAAAAAAATTTTTTTTTTAACTTTTTCAATTTTTCCCCCGTGGGATATATATTCTACCCACACACATTTGGAACTCTCCTGGGGTACCCTCACAAATATTATTCCCTCATTTAGTGGATATTTTCACAAAAAAGTGAAATTTTCAAAAATCCAGAAAATTGGCTGAAAACGACTAAATAACAAGGACACATTGGGCGAATCGCTCTGGAACTGAAATCGGAATGCTCACTGACATTTCCCCTATCTGAAAGTCTGATAAACGCCGGAAAAATGACTAAGTCCAAAAAAAAATTTTTTTCAACTTTTTTCAATTTTACCCCCGTGGGATATATATTCTACACACACACATTTGGAACTCTCCTGGGGTACCCTCACACATATTATTCCCTCATTTAGTGGATATTTTCACAAAAAAGTGAAATTTTCAAAAATCCAGAAAATTGGCTGAAAACGACTAAATAACAAGGACTCATTGGGAGAATCACTCTGGAACTGAAATCGAAATGCTCACTGACATTTCCCCTATCTGAAAGTCTGATAAACGTCGGATAAATGACTAAGTCCAAAAAAAATTTTTTTTCAACTTTTTTAAATTTTACCTCCGTGTGATATATATTCCACCCACACACATTTGCAACTCTCCTGGGGTACCCTCACACATATTATTCCCTCATTTAGTGGATATTTTCACAAAAAAGTGAAAATTTCAAAAATCCAGAAAAATTGGCTGAAAACGACTAAATAACAAGGACTCATTGGGAGAATCACTCTGGAACTGAAATCGAAATGCTCACTGACATTTCCCCTATCTGAAAGTCTGATAAATGCCGGAAAAATGACAGTCCAAAAAAATATTTTTTTCAACTTTTTCAATTTTATCCCCGTGGGATACATATTCTTCCCACACACATTTGGAACTCTCCTGGGGTACCCTCACACATATTATTCCCTCATTTAGTGGATATTTTCACAAAAAAGTGAAATTTTCAAAAATCCAGAAAATTGGCTGAAAACGACTAAATAACAAGGACTCATTGGGCGAATCGCTCTGGAACTGAAATCGGAATGCTCACTGACATTTCCCCTATCTGAAAGTCAGATAAACGTCGGAAAAATGACTAATTCTCCAAAAAAAAATTTATTTCAACTTTTTTCAATTTTACCCCCGTGGGATATATATTCTACCCACACACATTTGGAACTCTCCTGGGGTACCCTCACACATATTATTCCCTCATTTAGTGGATATTTTCACAAAAATGTGAAATTTTCAAAAATCCAAAAAATTGGCTGAAAACGACTAAATAACAAGAACTCATTGGGCGAATCGCTCTGGAACTGAAATCGGAATGCTCACTGACATTTCCCCTATCTGAAAGTCTGATAAACGTCAGAAAAATCACTAAGTACAAAAAAAATTTTTTTTTAACTTTTTCAATTTTACCCCTCGTGGGATATATATTCTACCGACACACATTTGGAACTCTCCTGGGGTACCCTCACACATATTATTCCCTCATTTAGTGGATATTTTCACAAAAAAGTGAAATTTTCAAAAATCCAGAAAATTGGCTGAAAACGACTAAATATCAAGGACTCATTGGGCGAATCGCTCTGGAACTGAAATCGGAACGCTCACTGACATTTCCCCTATCTGAAAGTCTGATAAACGCCGGAAAAATGACTAAGTCCAAAAAAAAATTTTTTTCAACTTTTTCAATTTTACCCCCGTGGGATACATATTCTTCCCACACACATTTAGAACTCTCCTGGGGTACCCTCACACATATTATTCCCTCATTTAGTGGATATTTTCACAAAAAAGTGACATTTTCAAAAATCCAAAAAATTGGCTGAAAACGACTAAATAACATGGACTCATTGGGCAAATCGTTCTGGAACTGAAATCGGAATGCTCACTGACATTTCCCCTGTCTGAAAGTCTGATAAACGCCGGAAAAATGACTAAGTCCAAAAAAAATTTTTTTTCAACTTTTTTCAATTTTACCCCCATGGGATACATATTCTACACACACACATTTGGAACTCTCCTGGGGTACCCTCACACATATTATTCCCTCATTTAGTGGATATTTTCACAAAAAAGTGAAATTTTCAAAAATCCAAAAAATTGGCTGAAAACGACTAAATAACAAGGACTCATTGGTCGAATCGCTCTGGAACTGAAATCGGAGTGCTCACTGACATTTCCCCTATCTGAAAGTCTGATAAACGTCAGAAAAATCACTAAGTCCAAAAAAAATTTTTTTTTAACTTTTTCAATTTTACCCCCCATGGGATATATATTCTACCCACACACATTTGGAACTCTCCTGGGGTACCCTCACACATATTATTCCCTCATTTAGTGGATATTTTCACAAAAAAGTGAAATTTTCAAAATTCCAGAAAATTGGCTGAAAACGACTAAATAACAAGGAGTCATTGGGCGAATCGCTCTGGAACTGAAACCGGAACGCTCACTGACATTTCCCCTATCTGAAAGTCTGATAAACGCCAGAAAAATCACTAAGTCCAAAAAAAATATTTTTTTAAATTTTTTAAATTTTACCCCCGTGGGATATATATTCTACCCACACACATTTGGAACTCTCCTGGGGTACCCTCACACATATTATTCCCTCATTTAGTGGATATTTTCATAAAAAAGTGAAATTTTCAAAAATCCAGAAAATTGGCTGAAAACTACTAAATAACAAGGACTCATTGAGCGAATCGCTCTGGAACTGAAATGGGAACGCTCACTGACATTTCCCCTATCTGAAAGTCTGATAAACGCCGGAAAAATCACTAAGTCGAAAAAAAATATTTTTTTAAATTTTTTAAATTTTACCCCCGTGGGATATATATTCTACCCACACACATTTGGAACTCTCCTGGGGTACCCTCACACATATTATTCCCTCATTTAGTGGATATTTTCATAAAAAAGTGAAATTTTCAAAAATCCAGAAAATTGGCTGAAAACTACTAGATAACAAGGACTCATTGAGCGAATCGCTCTGGAACTGAAATGGGAATGCTCACTGACATTTCCCCTATCTGAAAGTCTGATAAACGCCAGAAAAATCACTAAGTCGAAAAAAATTTTTTTTTTAACTTTTTCAATTTTACCCCCGTGGGATATATATTCTACCCACACACATTTGGAACTCTCCTGGGGTACCCTCACAAATATTATTCCCTCATTTAGTGGATATTTTCACAAAAAAGTGAAATTTTCAAAAATCCAAAAAATTGGATGAAAACGACTAAATAACAAGGACTCATTGGGCGAATCGCTCTGGAACTGAAATCGGAACGCTCACTGACATTTCCCCTATCTGAAAGTCTGATAAACGCCGGAAAAATCACTAAGTCCAAAAAAAATTTTTTTTTTACTTTTTCAATTTTACCCCCCGTGGGATATATATTCTACCCACACACATTTGGAACTCTCCTGGGGTACCCTCACACATATTATTCCCTCATTTAGTGGATATTTTCACAAAAAAGTGAAATTTTCAAAAATCCAAAAAATTGGCTGAAAACGACTAAATAACAAGGACTCATTGGGCGAATCGCTCTGGAACTGAAATCGGAATGCTCACTGACATTTCCCCTATCTGAAAGTCTGATAAACGCCGGAAAAATGACTAAGTCCAAAAAAAAATTTTTTTCAACTTTTTTCAATTTTACCCCCGTGGGATATATATTCTACCCACACACATTTGGAACTCTCCTGGGGTACCCTCACACATATTATTCCCTCATTTAGTGGATATTTTCACAAAAAAGTGAAATTTTCAAAAATCCAGAAAATTGGCTGAAAAGACTAAATAACAAGGAGTCATTGGGCGAATCGCTCTGGAACTGAAACCGGAACGCTCACTGACATTTCCCCTATCTGAAAGTCTGATAAACGCCAGAAAAATCACTAAGTCCAAAAAAAAATTTTTTTTAAATTTTTTCAATTTTACCCCCGTGGGATATATATTCTACCCACACACATTTGGAACTCTCCTGGGGTACCCTCACACATATTATTCCCTCATTTAGTGGATATTTTCATAAAAAAGTGAAATTTTCAAAAATCCAGAAAATTGGCTGAAAACTACTAAATAACAAGGACTCATTGGGCGAATCGCTCTGGAACTGAAATCAGAATGCTCTCTAACATTTCCCCTATCTGAAAGTCTGATAAACGCCAGAAAAATCACTAAGTCCAAAAGAAATTTTTTTTTAAATTTTTTCAATTTTACCCCCCGTGGGATATATATTCTACCCACACACATTTGGAACTCTCCTGAGGTACCCTCACACATATTATTCCCTCATTTAGTGGATATTTTCAAAAAAAAGTGAAATTTTCAAAAATCCAAAAAATTGGCTGAAAACGACTAAATAACAAGGACTCATTGGGCGAATCGCTCTGGAACTGAAATCGGAATGCTCACTGACATTTCCCCTATCTGAAAGTCTGATAAACGCCGGAAAAATGACTAAGTCCAAAAAAAAATTTTTTTCAACTTTTTTCAATTTTACCCCCGTGGGATATATATTCTACCCACACACATTTGGAACTCTCCTGGGGTACCCTCACACATATTATTCCCTCATTTAGTGGATATTTTCACAAAAAAGTGAAATTTTCAAAAATCCAGAAAATTGGCTGGAAACGACTAAATAACAAGGAGTCATTGGGCGAATCGCTCTGGAACTGAAACCGGAACGCTCACTGACATTTCCCCTATCTGAAAGTCTGATAAACGCCAGAAAAATCACTAAGTCCAAAAAAAAATTTTTTTTAAATTTTTTCAATTTTACCCCCGTGGGATATATATTCTACCCACACACATTTGGAACTCTCCTGGGGTACCCTCACACATATTATTCCCTCATTTAGTGGATATTTTCATAAAAAAGTGAAATTTTCAAAAATCCAGAAAATTGGCTGAAAACTACTAAATAACAAGGACTCATTGAGCGAATCGCTCTGGAACTGAAATGGAAATGCTCACTGACATTTCCCCTATCTGAAAGTCTGATAAACGTCGGAAAAATGACTAAGACTAAAAAAAAATTTTTTTCAACTTTTTTCAATTTTACCCCCGTGGGATATATATTCTACCCACACACATTTGGAACTCTCCTGGGGTACCCTCACACATATTATTCCCTCATTTAGTGGATATTTTCACAAAAAAGTGAAATTTTCAAAAATCCAGAAAATTGGCTGAAAACGACTAAATAACAAGGACTCATTGGGCGAATCGCTCTGGAACTGAAATCAGAATGCTCACTGACATTTCCCCTATCTGAAAGTCTGATAAACGTCAGAAAAATCACTAAGTCCAAAAAAAATTTTTTTTTTAACTTTTTCAATTTTAACCCCCGTGGGATATATATTCTACCCACACACATTTGGAACTCTCCTGGGGTACCCTCACACATATTATTCCCTCATTTATTTAGTGGATATTTTCACAAAAAAGTGAAATTTTCAAAAATCCAGAAAATTGGCTGAAAACGACTAAATAACAAGGACTCATTGGGAGAATCTCTCTGGACCTGAAATCGGAACGCTCACTGACATTTCCCCTATCTGAAAGTCTGATAAACGCCCGAAAAATGACTAAGTCCAGAAAAAAATTTTTTTAAACTTTTTTCAATTTTACCCCCGTGGGATATATATTCTACCCACACACATTTGGAACTCTCCTGGGGTACCCTCACACATATTATTCCCTCATTTAGTGGATATTTTCACAAAAAAGTGAAATTTTCAAAAATCCAAAAAATTGGCTGAAAACGACTAAATAACAAGGACTCATTGGGCGAATCGCTCTGGAACTGAAACCGGAACGCTCTATAACATTTCCCCTATCTGAAAGTCTGATAAACGCCAGAAAAATCACTATGTCCAAAAGAAATTTTTTTTAAAATTTTTTCAATTTTACCCCCCGTGGGATATATATTCTACCCACACACATTTGGAACTCTCCTGAGGTACCCTCACACATATTATTCCCTCATTTAGTGGATATTTTCACAAAAAAGTAAAATTTTCAAAAATTCAGAAAATTGGCTGAAAACGACTAAATATCAAGGACTCATTGGGCGAATCGCTCTGGAACTGAAATCGGAACGATCACTTACATTTCCCCTATCTGAAAGTCTGATAAACGTCGGATAAATGACTAAGTCCAAAAAAAATTTTTTTTCAACTTTTTTCAATTTTACCCCCGTCGGATATATATTCTACCCACACACATTTGGAACTCTCCTGGGGTACCCTCACACATATTATTCCTCATTTAGTGGATATTTTCACAAAAAAAGTGAAATTTTCAAAAATTCTGAAAATTGGCTGAAAACGACTAAATAACAAGGAGTCATTGGGCGCATCGCTATGGAACTGAAATCGGAACGCTCACTGATATTTTCCCTATCTGAAAGTCTGATAAACGGCAGAAAAATCACTAAGTCCAAAAAAATTTTTTTTTTAACTTTTTCAATTTTACCCCCCGTGGGATATTTATTCTACCCACAAACATTTCGAACTCTCCTGGGGTACCCTCACACATATTATTCCCTCATTTAGTGGATATTTTCACAAAAAAGTGAAATTTTCAAAAATCCAGAAAATTGGCTGAAAACGACTAAATATCAAGGACTCATTGCGCGAATCGCTCTGGAACTGAAATCGGAATGATCACTGACATTTCCCCTATCTGAAAGTCTGATAAACGCCGGAAAAATGACTAAGTCCAAAAAAAAATTTTTTTCAACTTTTTCAATTTTACCCCCGTGGGATACATATTCTTCCCACACACATTTAGAACTCTCCTGGGGTACCCTCACACATATTATTCCCTCATTTAGTGGATATTTTCACAAAAAAGTGAAATTTTCAAAAATCCAAAAAATTGGCTGAAAAAGACTAAATAACAAGGACTCATTGGGCGAATCGCTCTGGAACTGAAATCGGAATGCTCACTGACATTTCCCCTATCTGAAAGTCTGATAAACGTCAGAAAAATCACTAAGTCCAAAAAAAATTTTTTTTTAACTTTTTCAATTTTTACCCCCCGTGGGATATATATTCTACCCACACACATTTGGAACTCTCCTGGGGTACCCTCACACATATTATTCCCTCATTTAGTGGATATTTTCACAAAAAAGTGAAATTTTTAAAAATCCAGAAAATTGGCTGAAAACGACTAAATATCAAGGATTCATTGGGCGAATCGCTCTGGAACTGAAATCGGAACGCTCACTTACATTTCCCCTCTCTGAAATTCTGATAAACGCTGGAAAAATGACTAAGTCCAAAAAAAAATTTTTTTCAACTTTTTTCAATTTTTCCCCCGTGGGATATATATTCTACACACACACATTTGGAACTCTCCTGGCGTACCCTCACACATATTATTCCCTCATTTAGTGGATATTTTCACAAAAAAGTGAAATTTTCAAAAATCCAGAAAATTGGCTGAAAACGACTAAATATCAAGGACTCATTAGGCGAATCGCTCTGGAACTGTAATCGGAATGCTCATTGACATTTCCCCTATCTGAAAGTCTGATAAACGTCGGAAAAATGACTAAGTCCAAAAGAAAATTTTTGTCAACTTTTTTCAATTTTACCCCCGTCGGATATATATTCTACCCACACACATTTGAAACTCTCCTGGGGTACCCTCACACATATTATTCCCTCATTTAGTGGATATTTTCACAAAAAAGTGAAATTTTCAAAAATCCAAAAAATTGGCTGAAAACGACTTAATATCAAGGACTCATTGGGCGAATCGCTCTGGAACTGAAATCTTAATGCTCACTGACATTTCCCCTATCTGAAAGTCTGATAAACGTCGGAAAAATGACTAAGTCCAAAAAAAAATTTTTTTAAATTTTTCCCCCGTGGGATATATATTCTACCCACACACATTTGGAACTCTCCTGGGGTACTCTCACACATATTATTCCCTCATTTAGTGGATATTTTCACAAAAAAGTGAAATATTCAAAAATCCCAAAAATTGGCTGAAAACGACTAAATATCAAGGACTCATTCGGCGAATCGCTCTGGAACTGAAATTGGAATGCTCACTGACATTTTTGCCCTATCTGAAAGTCTGATAAACGTCAAAAAATGACAGGCCCAAAAAAAATTTTTTTCAACTTTATTCAATTTTACCCCCGTCGGATATATATTCTACACACACACATTTGGAACTCTCCTGGGGTACCCTCACACATATTATTCCCTCATTTAGTGGATATTTTCACAAAAAAGTGAAATTTTCAAAAATCCAGAAAATTGGCTAAAAACGACTAAAAATCAAGGACTCATAGGGCGAATCGCTGTGGAACTGAAATCGGAACGCTCACTGACATTTCCCCTATCTGAAAGTCTGATAAACGTCGGAAAAATGACTAAGTCTAAAAAAAATTTTTTGTCAACTTTTTTCAATTTTACCCCCGTCGGATATATATTCTCCACTCACACATTTGGAACTCTCCTGGCGTACCCTCACACATATTATTCCCTCATTTAGTGGATATTTTCACAAAAAAGTGAAATTTTCAAAAATACAGAAAATTGGCTGAAAATGACTAAATATCAAGGACTCATAGGGCGAATCACTCTGGAACTGAAATCGGAATGCTCACTGACATTTCCCATTTTGGAAAGTCTGATAAACGTCGGAAAAATGACAGTCCAAAAAAAAATTTTTTTCAACTTTTTTCAATTTTACCCCCGTGGGATATATATTCTACCCACACACATCTGAAACTCTCCTGGGGTACCCTCACACATATTATTCCCTCATTTAGTGGATATTTTCACAAAAAAGTGAAATTTTCAAAAATCCAAAAAATTGGCTGAAAACGACTAAATATCAAGGACTCATTGGGCGAATCGCTCTGGAACTGAAATCGTAACGCTCACTGACATTTCCCCTGTCTGAAAGTCTGATAAACGCCAGAAAAATGATTAAGTCCAAAAAAAAATTTTTTTAAACTTTTTTCAATTTTACCCCCGTGGGATATATATTCTACCCACACACATTTGGAACTCTCCTGGGGTACCCTCACACATATTATTCCCTCATTTATTGGATATTTTCACAAAAAAGTGAAATGTTCAAAAATCCAGAAAAATTGGCTGAAAACGAGTAAATATCAAGGACTCATTGGGCGAATCGCTCTGGAACTGAAATCGGAATGCTCACTGACATTTCCCCTATCTGAAAGTCTGATAAACGTCGGAAAAATGACAGGCCAAAAAAATATTTTTTTCAACTTTATTCAATTTTACCCCCGTCAGATATATATTCTACACACACACATTTGGAACTCTCCTGGGGTACCCTCACACATATTATTCCCTCATTTAGTGGATATTTTCACAAAAAAGTGAAATTTTCAAAAATCCAAAAAATTGGCTGAAAACGAGTAAATATCAAGGACTCATTGGGCGAATCGCTCTGGAACTGAAATCGGAATACTCACTGACATTTCCCCTATCTGAAAGTCTGATAAACGCCGGAAAAATGACTAAGTCCAAAAAAAAAATTTTTTAAACTTTTTTCAATTTTACCCCGTGGGATATATATTCTCCACACACACATTTGGAACTCTCCTGGCGTACCCTCACACATATTATTCCCTCATTTAGTGGATATTTTCACAAAAAAGTGAAATTTTCAAAAATCCAGAAAATTGGCTTGTAACGACTAAATATCAAGGACTCATTGGGCGAATCGCTCTGGAACTGAAATCGGAACGCTCACTGACATTTCCCCTATCTGAAAGTCTGATAAACGTCAGAAAAATGACAGGCCAAAAAAATATTTTTTTCAACTTTTTTCAATTTTACCCCCGTCGGATATATATTCTACACACACACATTTGGAACTCTCCTGGGGTACCCTCACACATATTATTCCCTCATTTAGTGGATATTTTCACAAAAAAGTGAAATTTTCAAAAATCCAGAAAATTGGCTGAAAACGACTAAATATCAAGGACTCATAGGGCTAATCGCTCTGGAACTGAAATTGGAATGCTCACTGACATTTCCCATTTTGGAAAGTCTGATAAACGTCGGAAAAATGACAGTCCAAAAAAAAATTTTTTTCAACTTTTTTCAATTTTACCCCCGTGGGATATATATTCTACCCACACACATTTGAAACTCTCCTGGGGTACCCTCACACATATTATTCCCTCATTTAGTGGATATTTTCACAAAAAAGTGAAATTTTCAAAAATCCAAAAAATTGGCTGAAAATGACTAAATATCAAGGACTCATTGGGCGAATCGCTCTGGAACTGAAATCGTAACGCTCACTGACATTTCCCCTGTCTGAAAGTCTGATAAACGCCAGAAAAATGACTAAGTCCAAAAAAAAATTTTTTTAAACTTTTTTCAATTTTACCCCCGTGGGATATATATTCTACCCACACACATTTGGAACTCTCCTGGGGTACCCTCACACATATAATTCCCTCATTTATTGGATATTTTCACAAAAAAGTGAAATGTTCAAAAATCCAGAAAATTGGCTGAAAACGACTAAATATCAAGGACTCATAGGGCGAATCGCTCTGGAACTGAAATCGGAATGCTCACTGACATTTCCCCTATCTGAAAGTCTGATAAACGTCGGAAAAATGACAGGCCAAAAAAATATTTTTTTCAACTTTATTCAATTTTACCACCGTCGGATATATATTCTACACACACACATTTGGAACTCTCCTGGGGTACTCTCACACATATTATTCCCTCATTTAGTGGATATTTTCACAAAAAAGTGAAATTTTCAAAAATCCAAAAAATTGGCTGAAAACGACTAAATATCAAGGACTCATTGGGCGAATCGCTCTGGAACTGAAATTGTAACGCTCACTGACATTTCCCCTATCTGAAAGTCTGATAAACGTCGGAAAAATGACAGGCCAAAAAAATATTTTTTTCAACTTTTTTCAATTTTACCCCCGTGGGATATATATTCTTCCCACACACATTTGGAACTCTCCTGGGGTACCCTCACACATATTATTCCCTCATTTAGTGGATATTTTCACAAAAAAGTGAAACTTTCAAAAATCCAGAAAATTGGCTTGTAACGACTAAATATCAAGGACTCATTGGGCGAATCGCTCTGGAACTGAAATCGGAACGCTCACTGACATTTCCCCTATCTGAAAGTCTGATAAACGTCAGAAAAATGACAGGCCAAAAAAACATTTTTTTCAACTTTTTTCAATTTTACCCCCGTGTGATATATATTCTACCCACACACATTTGAAACTCTCCTGGGGTACCCTCACACATATTATTCCCTCATTTAGTGGATATTTTCACAAAAAAGTGAAATTTTCAAAAATCCAAAAAATTGGCTGAAAACGACTAAATATCAAGGACTCATAGGGCGAATCGCTCTGGAACTGAAATTGAAATGCTCACTGACATTTCCCATTTTGGAAAGTCTGATAAACGTCGGAAAAATGACAGTCCAAAAAAAATTTTTTTTCAACTTTTTTCAATTTTACCCCCGTGGGATATATATTCTACCCACACACATTTGAAACTCTCCTGGGGTACCCTCACACATATTATTCCCTCATTTAGTGGATATTTTCACAAAAAAGTGAAATTTTCAAAAATTCAAAAAATTGGCTGAAAATGACTAAATATCAAGGACTCATTGGGCGAATCGCTCTGGAACTGAAATCGTAACGCTCACTGACATTTCCCCTGTCTGAAAGTCTGATAAACGCCAGAAAAATGACAAAGTCCAAAAAAAAAATTTTTTTAAACTTTTTTCAATTTTACCCCCGTGGGATATATATTCTACCCACACACATTTGGAACTCTCCTGGGGTACTCTCACACATATTATTCCCTCATTTATTGGATATTTTCACAAAAAAGTGAAATGTTCAAAAATCCAGAAAATTGGCTGAAAACGACTAAATATCAAGGACTCATAGGGCGAATCGCTCTGGAACTGAAATCGGAATGCTCACTGACATTTCCCCTATCTGAAAGTCTGATAAACGTCGGAAAAATGACAGGCCAAAAAAATATTTTTTTCAACTTTATTCAATTTTACCCCCGTCGGATATATATTCTAAACACACACATTTGGAACTCTCCTGGGGTACCCTCACACATATTATTCCCTCATTTAGTGGATATTTTCACAAAAAAGTTAAATTTTCAAAAATCCAAAAAATTGGCTGAAAACGACTAAATATCAAGGACTCATTGGGCGAATCGCTCTGGAACTGAAATTGTAACGCTCACTGACATTTCCCCTATCTGAAAGTCTGATAAACGCCAAAAAAATGACTAAGTCCAAAAAAAATTTTTTTTCAACTTTTTTCAATTTTACCCCCGTGGGATATATATTCTACACACACACATTTGGAACTCTCCTGGGGTACCCTCACACATATTATTCCCTCATTTAGTGGATATTTTCACAAAAAAGTGAAATTTTCAAAAATCAAAAAAATTGGCTGAAAACGACTAAATATCAAGGACTCATTGGGCGAATCGCTCTGGAACTGAAATCGGAATGCTCACTGACATTTCCCCTATCTGAAAGTCTGATAAACGTCGGAAAAATGACAGGCCAAAAAAATATTTTTTTCAACTTTTTTCAATTTTACCCCCGTGGGATATATATTCTTCCCACACACATTTGGAACTCTCCTGGGGTACCCTCACACATATTATTCCCTCATTTAGTGGATATTTTCACAAAAAAGTGAAACTTTCAAAAATCCAGAAAATTGGCTTGTAACGACTAAATATCAAGGACTCATTGGGCGAATCGCTCTGGAACTGAAATCGGAACGCTCACTGACATTTCCCCTATCTGAAAGTCTGATAAACGTCAGAAAAATGACAGGCCAAAAAAACATTTTTTTCAACTTTTTTCAATTTTACCCCCGTGTGATATATATTCTACCCACACACATTTGAAACTCTCCTGGGGTACCCTCACACATATTATTCCCTCATTTAGTGGATATTTTCACAAAAAAGTGAAATTTTCAAAAATCCAAAAAATTGGCTGAAAACGACTAAATATCAAGGACTCATAGGGCGAATCGCTCTGGAACTGAAATTGAAATGCTCACTGACATTTCCCATTTTGGAAAGTCTGATAAACGTCGGAAAAATGACAGTCCAAAAAAAATTTTTTTTCAAATTTTTTCAATTTTACCCCCGTGGGATATATATTCTACCCACACACATTTGAAACTCTCCTGGGGTACCCTCACACATATTATTCCCTCATTTAGTGGATATTTTCACAAAAAAGTGAAATTTTCAAAAATCCAAAAAATTGGCTGAAAATGACTAAATATCAAGGACTCATTGGGCGAATCGCTCTGGAACTGAAATCGTAACGCTCACTGACATTTCCCCTGTCTGAAAGTCTGATAAACGCCAGAAAAATGACAAAGTCCAAAAAAAAAATTTTTTTAAACTTTTTTCAATTTTACCCCCGTGGGATATATATTCTACCCACACACATTTGGAACTCTCCTGGGGTACTCTCACACATATTATTCCCTCATTTATTGGATATTTTCACAAAAAAGTGAAATGTTCAAAAATCCAGAAAATTGGCTGAAAACGACTAAATATCAAGGACTCATAGGGCGAATCGCTCTGGAACTGAAATCGGAATGCTCACTGACATTTCCCCTATCTGAAAGTCTGATAAACGTCGGAAAAATGACAGGCCAAAAAAATATTTTTTTCAACTTTATTCAATTTTACCCCCGTCGGATATATATTCTAAACACACACATTTGGAACTCTCCTGGGGTACCCTCACACATATTATTCCCTCATTTAGTGGATATTTTCACAAAAAAGTTAAATTTTCAAAAATCCAAAAAATTGGCTGAAAACGACTAAATATCAAGGACTCATTGGGCGAATCGCTCTGGAACTGAAATTGTAACGCTCACTGACATTTCCCCTATCTGAAAGTCTGATAAACGCCAAAAAAATGACTAAGTCCAAAAAAAATTTTTTTTCAACTTTTTTCAATTTTACCCCCGTGGGATATATATTCTACACACACACATTTGGAACTCTCCTGGGGTACCCTCACACATATTATTCCCTCATTTAGTGGATATTTTCACAAAAAAGTGAAATTTTCAAAAATCAAAAAAATTGGCTGAAAACGACTAAATATCAAGGACTCATTGGGCGAATCGCTCTGGAACTGAAATCGGAATGCTCACTGACATTTCCCCTATCTGAAAGTCTGATAAACGCCGGAAAAATGACTAAGTCCAAAAAAAAATTTTTTTAAACTTTTTTCAATTTTACCCCCGTGGGATATATATTATAGACACACACATTTGGAACTCTCCTGGGGTACCCTCACACATATTATTCCCTCATTTAGTGGATATTTTCACAAAAAAGTGAAATTTTCAAAAATCCAGAAAATTGGCTGAAAATGACTAAATATCAAGGACTCATAGGGCGAATCGCTCTGGAAAAGAAATTGGAATGCTCACTGACATTTCCCCTGTCTGAAAGTCTGATAAACGCCAGAAAAATGACTAAGTCCAAAAAAAAAATTTTTTTAAACTTTTTTCAATTTTACCCCCGTGGGATATATATTCTACCCACACACATTTGGAACTCTCCTGGGGTACTCTCACACATATTATTCCCTCATTTATTGGATATTTTCACAAAAAAGTGAAATGTTCAAAAATCCAGAAAATTGGCTGAAAACGACTAAATATCAAGGACTCATAGGGCGAATCGCTCTGGAACTGAAATCGGAATGCTCACTGACATTTCCCCTATCTGAAAGTCTGATAAACGTCGGAAAAATGACAGGCCAAAAAAATATTTTTTTCAACTTTATTCAATTTTACCCCCGTCGGATATATATTATAGACACACACATTTGGAACTCTCCTGGGGTACCCTCACACATATTATTCCCTCATTTAGTGGATATTTTCACAAAAAAGTGAAATTTTCAAAAATCCAGAAAATTGGCTGAAAATGACTAAATATCAAGGACTCATAGGGCGAATCGCTCTGGAAAAGAAATTGGAATGCTCACTGACATTTCCCATTTTGGAAAGTCTGATAAACGTCGGAAAAATGACAGTCCAAAAAAAAATTTTTTTCAACTTTTTTCAATTTTACCCCCGTGGGATATATATTCTACCCACACACATTTGAAACTCTCCTGGGGTACCCTCACACATATTATTCCCTCATTTAGTGGATATTTTCACAAAAAAGTGAAATTTTCAAAAATCCAAAAAATTGGCTGAAAACGACTAAATATCAAGGACTCATTGGGCGAATCGCTCTGGAACTGAAATCGTAACGCTCACTGACATTTCCCGTGTCTGAAAGTCTGATAAACGCCAGAAAAATGACTAAGTCCAAAAAAAAATTTTTTTAAACTGTTTTCAATTTTACCCCCGTGGGATATATATTCACCCCACACACATTTGGAACTCTCCTGGGGTGCCCTCACACATATTATTCCCTCATTTATTGGATATTTTCACAAAAAAGTGAAATGTTCAAAAATCCAGAAAATTGGCTGAAAACGACTAAATATCAAGGACTCATTGGGCGAATCGCTCTAGAACTGAAATCGGAATGCTCACTGACATTTCTCCTATCTGAAAGTCTGATAAACGTCGGAAAAATGACAGACCAAAAAAAATTTTTTTTCAACTTTATTCAATTTTACCCCCGTCGGATATATATTCTAAACCCAGACATTTGGAACTCTCCTGGGGTACCCTCACACATATTATTCCCTCATTTAGTGAATCTTTTCACAAAAAAGTGAAATTTTCAAAAATCCAGAAAATTGGCTAAAAACGACTAAATATCAAGGACTCATTGGGCGAATCGCTCTAGAACTGAAATCGGAATGCTCACTGACATTTCCCCTATCTGAAAGTCTGATAAACGCCAGAACAATGACTAAGTCTAAAAAAAATTTTTTGTCAACTTTTTTCAATTTTACCCCCGTTGGATATATATTCTCCACACACACATTTGTAACTCTCCTGGCGTACGCTCACACATATTATTCCCTCATTTAGTGGATATTTTCACAAAAAAGTGAAATTTTCAAAAATCCAGAAAATTGGCTTGTAACGACTAAATATCAAGGACTCATTGGGCGAATCGCTCTGGAACTGAAATCGGAACGCTCACTGACATTTCCCCTATCTGAAAGTCTGATAAACGTCAGAAAAATGACAGGCCAAAAAAATATTTTTTTCAACTTTTTTCAATTTTACCCCCGTCGGATATATATTCTACACACACACATTTGGAACTCTCCTGGGGTACCCTCACACATATTATTCCCTCATTTAGTGGATATTTTCACAAAAAAGTGAAATTTTCAAAAATCCAGAAAATTGGCTGAAAACGACTAAATATCAAGGACTCATAGGGCGAATCGCTCTGGAACTGAAATTGGAATGCTCACTGACATTTCCCATTTTGGAAAGTCTGATAAACGTCGGAAAAATGACAGTCCAAAAAATAATTTTTTTCAACTTTTTTCAATTTTACCCCCGTGGGATATATATTCTACCCACACACATTTGGAACTCTCCTGGGGTACCCTCACACATATTATTCCCTCATTTAGTGGATATTTTCACAAAAAAGTGAAATTTTCAAAAATTCTGAAAATTGCCTGAAAACGACGAAATATCAAGGACTCATTGGGCGAATCGCTCTGTAACTGAAATTGGAACGCTCACTGACATTTCCGCTCTCTGAAAGTCTGATAAACGCTGAAAAAAATAACTTAAGTCCAAAAAAAAAATTTTTTCAACTTTTTTACATTTTTCCCCCGTGGGATATATATTCTACCCACACACATTTGGAACTCTACTGGGGTACCCTCACACATTTTATTCCCTCATTTAGTGGATATTTTCACAAAAAAGTGAAATTTTCAAAAATTCTGAAAATTGCCTGAAAACGACAAAATATCAAGGACTCATTGGGCGAATCGCTCTGGAACTGAAATCGGTATGCTCACTGACATTTCCCCTATCTGAAAGTCTGATAAACGCCGGAAAAATGACTAAATCAAAAAAAAAAATGTTTCAACTTTTTTCAATTTTACCCCCGTGTGATATATATTCTACCCACACACATTTGGAACTCTCCTGGGGTACCTTCACACATATTATTCCCTCATTTAGTGGATATTTTCACAAAAAAAGTGAAATTTTCAAAAATTCACAAAATTGGCTGAAAACGACGAAATATCAATGACTCATTGGTAGAATCGCTCTGGAACTGAAATCAGAATGCTCACTGACATTTCCCCTTTCTGAAAGTCTGATAAACGCCGGAAAAATGACTACATCCCCCCCCAAATTTTTTTTTCAACAGTTTTCAATTTTACCCCCGTGGGATATACATTCGACCCACACACATTTGGAACTCTCCTGGTATACCCTCACACATATTATTCCCTCATTTAGTGGATATTTTCACAAAAAAGTGAAATTTTCAAAAATTCAGAAAGTTGCCTGAAAACGACGAAATATCAAGGACTCATTGGGCGAATCGCTCTGGAACTGAAATCGAAACGCTCACTGACATTTCCCGTATCTGAAAGTCTGATAAACGCCGGAAAAATGACTAAATCCAAAAAAAAAAATTTTTCAACTTTTTTCAATTTTACCCCCGTGGGATATATATTCTACCCACACACATTTGGAACTCTCCTGGGGTACCCTCACACATATTATTCCCTCATTTAGTGGATATTTTCACAAAAAAGTGAAATTTTCAAAAATCCAGAAAATTGGCTGAAAACGACTAAATATTGAGTACTCATTGGGCGAATCGCTCTAGAACTGAAATCGGAATGCTCACTGACATTTCCCCTATCTGAAAGTCTGATAAACGCCAGAACAATGACTAAGTCTAAAAAAAATTTTTTGTCAACTTTTTTCAATTTTACCCCCGTTGGATATATATTCTCCACACACACATTTGTAACTCTCCTGGCGTACGCTCACACATATTATTCCCTCATTTAGTGGATATTTTCACAAAAAAGTGAAATTTTCAAAAATCCAGAAAATTGGCTTGTAACGACTAAATATCAAGGACTCATTGGGCGAATCGCTCTGGAACTGAAATCGGAACGCTCACTGACATTTCCCCTATCTGAAAGTCTGATAAACGTCAGAAAAATGACAGGCCAAAAAAATATTTTTTTCAACTTTTTTCAATTTTACCCCCGTCGGATATATATTCTACACACACACATTTGGAACTCTCCTGGGGTACCCTCACACATATTATTCCCTCATTTAGTGGATATTTTCACAAAAAAGTGAAATTTTCAAAAATCCAGAAAATTGGCTGAATACGACTAAATATCAAGGACTCATAGGGCGAATCGCTCTGGAACTGAAATTGGAATGCTCACTGACATTTCCCATTTTGGAAAGTCTGATAAACGTCGGAAAAATGACAGTCCAAAAAAAAATTTTTTTCAACTTTTTTCAATTTTACCCCCGTGGGATATATATTCTACCCACACACATTTGGAACTCTCCTGGGGTACCCTCACACATATTATTCCCTCATTTAGTGAATCTTTTCACAAAAAAGTGAAATTTTCAAAATTCCAGAAAATTGGCTAAAAACGACTAAATATCAAGGACTCATTGGGCGAATCGCTCTGGAACTGAAATCGTAATGCTCACTGACATTTCCCCTATCTGAAAGTCTGATAAAAGCCGGAAAAATGACTAAGTCCAAAAAAAATTTTTTTTAAACTTTTTTCAATTTTACCCCCGTGGGATATATATTCTACCCACACACATTTGGAACTCTCCTGGGGTACCCTCACACATATTATTCCCTCATTTAGTGGATATTTTCACAAAAAAGTGAAATTTTCAAAAATCCAGAAAATTGGCTGAAAACGACTAAATATCAAGGACTCATAGGGCGAATCGCTCTGGAACTGAAATTGGAATGCTCACTGACATTTCCCATTTTGGAAAGTCTGATAAACGTCGGAAAAATGACAGTCCAAAAAAAAATTTTTTTCAACTTTTTTCAATTTTACCCCCGTGGGATATATATTCTACCCACACACATTTGGAACTCTCCTGGGGTACCCTCACACATATTATTCCCTCATTTAGTGAATCTTTTCACAAAAAAGTGAAATTTTCAAAATTCCAGAAAATTGGCTAAAAACGACTAAATATCAAGGACTCATTGGGCGAATCGCTCTGGAACTGAAATCGTAATGCTCACTGACATTTCCCCTATCTGAAAGTCTGATAAAAGCCGGAAAAATGACTAAGTCCAAAAAAAATTTTTTTTAAACTTTTTTCAATTTTACCCCCGTGGGATATATATTCTACCCACACACATTTGGAACTCTCCTGGGGTACCCTCACACATATTATTCCCTCATTTAGTGGATATTTTCACAAAAAAGTGAAATTTTCAAAAATTCTGAAAATTGCCTGAAAACGACGAAATATCAAGGACTCATTGGGCGAATCGCTCTGTAACTGAAATTGGAACGCTCACTGACATTTCCGCTCTCTGAAAGTCTGATAAACGCTGAAAAAATAACTTAAGTCCAAAAAAAAAATTTTTTCAACTTTTTTACATTTTTCCCCCGTGGGATATATATTCTACCCACACACATTTGGAACTCTCCTGGGGTACCCTCACACATTTTATTCCCTCATTTAGTGGATATTTTCACAAAAAAGTGAAATTTTCAAAAATTCTGAAAATTGCCTGAAAACGACAAAATATCAAGGACTCATTGGGCGAATCGCTCTGGAACTGAAATCGGTATGCTCACTGACATTTCCCCTATCTGAAAGTCTGATAAACGCCGGAAAAATGACTAAATCAAAAAAAAAAATGTTTCAACTTTTTTCAATTTTACCCCCGTGTGATATATATTCTACCCACACACATTTGGAACTCTCCTGGGGTACCTTCACACATATTATTCCCTCATTTAGTGGATATTTTCACAAAAAAAGTGAAATTTTCAAAAATTCACAAAATTGCCTGAAAACGACGAAATATCAATGACTCATTGGGAGAATCGCTCTGGAACTGAAATCAGAATGCTCACTGACATTTCCCCTTTCTGAAAGTCTGATAAACGCCGGAAAAATGACTACATCCCCCCCCAAATTTTTTTTTCAACAGTTTTCAATTTTACCCCCGTGGGATATACATTCGACCCACACACATTTGGAACTCTCCTGGGATACCCTCACACATATTATTCCCTCATTTAGTGGATATTTTCACAAAAAAGTGACATTTTCAAAAATTCAGAAAGTTGCCTGAAAACGACGAAATATCAAGGACTCATTGGGCGAATCGCTCTGGAACTGAAATCGAAACGCTCACTGACATTTCCCGTATCTGAAAGTCTGATAAACGCCGGAAAAATGACTAAATCCAAAAAAAAAAATTTTTCAACTTTTTTCAATTTTACCCCCGTGGGATATATATTCTACCCACACACATTTGGAACTCTCCTGGGGTACCCTCACACATATTATTCCCTCATTTAGTGGATATTTTCACAAAAAAGTGAAATTTTCAAAAATCCAGAAAATTGGCTGAAAACGACTAAATATTGAGTACTCATTGGGCGAATCGCTCTAGAACTGAAATCGGAATGCTCACTGACATTTCCCCTATCTGAAAGTCTGATAAACGCCAGAACAATGACTAAGTCTAAAAAAAATTTTTTGTCAACTTTTTTCAATTTTACCCCCGTTGGATATATATTCTCCACACACACATTTGTAACTCTCCTGGCGTACGCTCACACATATTATTCCCTCATTTAGTGGATATTTTCACAAAAAAGTGAAATTTTCAAAAATCCAGAAAATTGGCTTGTAACGACTAAATATCAAGGACTCATTGGGCGAATCGCTCTGGAACTGAAATCGGAACGCTCACTGACATTTCCCCTATCTGAAAGTCTGATAAACGTCAGAAAAATGACAGGCCAAAAAAATATTTTTTTCAACTTTTTTCAATTTTACCCCCGTCGGATATATATTCTACCCACACACATTTGGAACTCTCCTGGGGTACCCTCACACATATTATTCCCTCATTTAGTGAATCTTTTCACAAAAAAGTGAAATTTTCAAAATTCCAGAAAATTGGCTAAAAACGACTAAATATCAAGGACTCATTGGGCGAATCGCTCTGTAACTGAAATTGGAACGCTCACTGACATTTCCGCTCTCTGAAAGTCTGATAAACGCTGAAAAAATAACTTAAGTCCAAAAAAAAAATTTTTTCAACTTTTTTACATTTTTCCCCCGTGGGATATATATTCTACCCACACACATTTGGAACTCTCCTGGGGTACCCTCACACATTTTATTCCCTCATTTAGTGGATATTTTCACAAAAAAGTGAAATTTTCAAAAATTCTGAAAATTGCCTGAAAACGACAAAATATCAAGGACTCATTGGGCGAATCGCTCTGGAACTGAAATCGGTATGCTCACTGACATTTCCCCTATCTGAAAGTCTGATAAACGCCGGAAAAATGACTAAATCAAAAAAAAAAATGTTTCAACTTTTTTCAATTTTACCCCCGTGTGATATATATTCTACCCACACACATTTGGAACTCTCCTGGGGTACCTTCACACATATTATTCCCTCATTTAGTGGATATTTTCACAAAAAAAGTGAAATTTTCAAAAATTCACAAAATTGGCTGAAAACGACGAAATATCAATGACTCATTGGGAGAATCGCTCTGGAACTGAAATCAGAATGCTCACTGACATTTCCCCTTTCTGAAAGTCTGATAAACGCCGGAAAAATGACTACATCCCCCCCCAAATTTTTTTTTCAACAGTTTTCAATTTTACCCCCGTGGGATATACATTCGACCCACACACATTTGGAACTCTCCTGGGATACCCTCACACATATTATTCCCTCATTTAGTGGATATTTTCACAAAAAAGTGAAATTTTCAAAAATTCAGAAAGTTGCCTGAAAACGACGAAATATCAAGGACTCATTGGGCGAATCGCTCTGGAACTGAAATCGAAACGCTCACTGACATTTCCCGTATCTGAAAGTCTGATAAACGCCGGAAAAATGACTAAATCCAAAAAAAAAAATTTTTCAACTTTTTTCAATTTTACCCCCGTGGGATATATATTCTACCCACACACATTTGGAACTCTCCTGGGGTACCCTCACACATATTATTCCCTCATTTAGTGGATATTTTCACAAAAAAGTGAAATTTTCAAAAATCCAGAAAATTGGCTGAAAACGACTAAATATCAAGTACTCATTGGGCGAATCGCTCTGGAACTGAAATCGGAACGCTCACTGACATTTCCCCTATCTGAAAGTCTGATAAACGCCGGAAAAATGACTAAGTCCAAAAAAAAATTTTTTTAAACTTTTTTCAATTTTACCCCGGTGGGATATATATTCTACCCACACACATTTGGAACTCTCCTGGGGTACCCTCACACATATTATTCCCTCATTTAGTGGATATTTTCACAAAAAAGTGAAATTTTCAAAAATTCTGAAAATTGTCTGAAAACGACGAAATATCATGGACTCATCCGGCGAATCGCTCTGGATCTGAAATCGGAACGCTTACTGACATTTCCGCTAACTGAAAGTCTGATAAACGCCGGAAAAATGACTAAATCCCCCAAAAAAATTTTTGCAACTTTTTTCAATTTTACCCCCGTGGGATATATATTTTACCCACACTCATTTGGAACTCTCCTGGGGTACCCTCACACATATTATTCCCTCATTTAGTGGATATTTTCACAAAAAAGTGAAATTTTCAAAAATTCTGAAAATTGCCTGAAATAGAGGAAATATCAAGGACTCATCCGGCGAATCGCTCTGGATCTGAAATCAGAACGCTTACTGACATTTCCGCTAACTGAAAGTCTGATAAACGCCGGAAAAATGACTAAGTCCAAAAAAAATTTTTTTTAAACTTTTTTCAATTTTACCCCCATGTGATATATATTCTACCCACACACATTTGGAACTCTTCTGGGGTACCCTCACACATATTATTCCCTCATTTAGTGGATATTGTCACAAAAAAAGTGAAATTTTCAAAAATTCACAAAATTGCCTGAAAACGACGAAATATCAAGGACTCATTGGGCGAATCGCTTTGGAACTGAAATCGGAACGCTCACTGACATTTCCCCTATCTGAAAGTCTGATAAACGCCGGAAAAATGACTAAATCCAAAAAAAAAAATTTTTCAACTTTTTTCAATTTTACCCCCGTGGGATATATATTCTACCCACACACATTTGGAACTCTCCTGGGGTACCCTCACACATATTATTCCCTCATTTAGTGGATATTTTCACAAAAAAGTGAAATTTTCAAAAATTCAGAAAATTGCCTGAAAACGACGAAATATCAAGGACCCATCCGGAGAATCGCTCTGGAACTGAAATCGGAACGCTCACTGACATTTCCGCTATCTGAAAGTCTGATAAATGCCGAAAAAATGACTAAGTCCAAAAAAAAAATGTTTTCAACTTTTTTCAATTTTACCCCCGTGGGATATATATTCTACCCAAACACATTTGGAACTCTCCTGGGGTACCCTCACACATATTATTCCCTCATTTAGTGGATATTTTCATAAAAAAGTGAAATTTTGAAAAATCCAGAAAATTGGCTGAAAACGACTGAAAATCAAGGACTCATTGTGCGAATTGCTCTGGAACTATAATCGGAATGCTCACTGACATTTCCCCTATCTGAAAGTCTGATAAACGC
Source organism: Phyllobates terribilis (assembly GCF_046119375.1). Lineage (NCBI taxonomy): Eukaryota > Metazoa > Chordata > Amphibia > Anura > Dendrobatidae > Phyllobates > Phyllobates terribilis. The sequence goes on along the minus strand of NW_027362781.1, from coordinate 8,188,222 downwards.
CGGAAAAATGACTAAATCCCCCCCAAAAAATTTTTTTTAACTTTTTTCAATTTTACCCCCATGTGATATAAATTCTACCCACACACATTTGGAACTCTCCTGGGGTACCCTCTCACATATTATTCCCTCATTTAGTGGATATTTTCACAAAAAAGTGAAATTTTCAAAAATTCAGAAAATTGTCTGAAAACGACGAAATATCAAGGACTCATCCGGCGAATCGCTCTGGATCTGAAATCGGAACGCTTACTGACATTTCCGCTAACTGAAAGTCTGATAAACGCCGGAAAAATGACTAAATCCCCCAAAAAAATTTTTTCAACTTTTGTCAATTTTACCCCCGTGGGATATATATTCTACCCACACTCATTTGGAACTCTCCTGGGGTACCCTCACACATATTATTCCCTCATTTAGTGGATATTTTCACAAAAAAGTGAAATTTTCAAAAATTCTGAAAATTGCCTGAAATAGAGGAAATATCAAGGACTCATCCGGCGAATAGCTCTGGATCTGAAATCAGAACGCTTACTGACATTTCCGCTAACTGAAAGTCTGATAAACGCCGGAAAAATGACTAAGTCCAAAAAAAAATTTTTTTCAACTTTTTTCAATTTTACCCAGGTGGGATTTATATTCTACCCACACACATTTGGAACTCTCCTGGGGTACCCTCACACATATTATTCCCTCATTTAGTGGATATTTTCACAAAAAAGTGAAATTTTCAAAAATCCAGAAAATTGGCTGAAAACGACTAAATATCAAGTACTCAATGGGCGAATCGCTCTGGAACTGAAATCGGAACGCTCACTGACATTTCCCCTAACTGAAAGTCTGATAGACGCCGGAAAAATGACTAAATCCAAAAAAAAAATGTTTTCAAATTTTTTCAATTTTACCCCCGTGGGATCTATATTCTACCCACACACATTTGGAACTCTCCTGGGGTACCCTCTTACATATTATTCCCTCATTTAGTGGATATTTTCACAAAAAAAGTGAAATTTTCAAAAATTGACAAAATTGCCTGAAAACGACGAAATATCAAGGACTCATTGGGTGAATCGCTTTGGAACTGAAATCGGAACGCTCACTGACATTTCCCCTATCTGAAAGTCTGATAAACGCCGGAAAAATGACTAAATCCCCCAAAAAAATTTTTTCAACTTTTTTCAATTTTACCCCCGTGGGATATATATTCTACCCACACACATTTGAAACTCTCCTGGGGTACCCTCACACATATTATTCCCTCATTTAGTGGATATTTTCACAAAAAAGTGAAATTTTCAAAAATTCCGAAAATTGCCTGAAATCGACGAAATATCAAGGACTCATCCGGCGAATCACTCTGGATCTGAAATCAGAACGCTTACTGACATTTCCGCTAACTGAAAGTCTGATAAACGCCGGAAAAATGACTAAGAACAAAAAAAAAATGTTTTTCAACTTTTTTCAATTTTAACCCTGTGGGATATATATTCTACCCACACACATTTGGAACTCTCCTTGGGTACCCTCACACATATTATTGCGTCATTTAGTGGATATTTTCACAAAAAAGTGAAATTTTCAAAAATCCAGGAAATTGTCTAAAAACGACTAAATATCAAGGACTCATTGGGCGAATCGCTCTGGAACTGAAATCGGAACACTCACTGACACTTCCCCTATCCGAAAGTCTGATAAACGCCGGAAAAATGACTAAGTCTAAAAAAAAATTTTTTCAACTTTTTTCAATTTTAACCCTGTGGGATATATATTCTACCCACACACATTTGGAACTCTCCTGGGGTACCCTCACACATATTATTCCCTCATTTAGTGGATATTTTCACAAAAAAGTGAAATTTTCAAAAATTCAGAAGATTGCCTGAAAACGACAAAATATCAAGGACCCACCCGGCGAATCGCTCTGGAACTGAAATCGGAACGCTCACTGACATTTCCCCTATCTGAAAGTCTGATAAACGCCGGAAAAATGACCAAGTCCAAAAAAAAATTTTTTTCAACTTTTTTCAATTTTACCCTGGAGGGATATATATTCTACCCACACACATTTGGAACTCTCCTGGGGTACCCTCACACATATTATTCCCTCATTTAGTGGATATTTTCACAAAAAAGAAAAATTTTCAAAAATTCAGAAAATTGCCTGAAAACGACGAAATATCAAGTACTCATTGGGCGAATCGCTCTGGAAGTGAAATCGGAATTCTCACTGACATTTCCCCTCTCTGAACGTCTGATAAACGCCGGAAAAATGACTAAGTCCAAAAAAAATATTTTTTTTACTTTTTTCGATTTTACTCCCGTGGGATATATATTATACCCACACACATTTGGAACTCTCCTGGGGTACCCTCACACATATTATTCCCTCATTTAGTGGATATTTTCACAAAAAAGTGAAATTTTCAAAAATCCAGAAAAATGGCTGAAAACGACTAAATATCAAGTACTCATTGGGCAAATCACTCTGAAAATGAAATTGGATCGCTCACTGACATTTCCCCTATCTGAAAGTCTGATAACCACTGGAAAAATCACTAAATCCAAAAAAAAAAATTTTTCAACTTTTTTCAATTTTACCCCCGTGGGATCTATATTCTACCCACACACATTTGGAACTCTCCTGGGGTATCCTCACACACATTATTTCATCATTTAGTGGATATTTTCACAAAAAAGTGAAATTTTCAAAAATCGTGAAAATTGTCTGAAAACGGCTAAATATCAAGGACTCATTGGGCGAATCGCTCTGGAACTGAAATCTGAACACTCACTGACATTTCCCCTATCTGAAAGTCTGATAAACGCCGGAAAAATGACTAAATCCCACCCAAAAAAATTTTTTCAACTTTTTTCAATTTTACCCCCGTGGGATATATATTCTACCCACACACATTTGGAACTCTCCTGGGGTACCCTCACACATATTATTCCCTCATTTAGTGGATATTTTCACAAAAAAGTGAAATTTTCAAAAATTCAGAAAATTGCCTGAAAACGACGAAATATCAAGGACCCATCCGGCGAATCGCTCTGGAACTGACATCGGAACGCTCACTGACATTTCCCCTATCTGAAAGTCTGATAAACGCCGGAAAAATGACGAAGTCCAAAAAAAAATTTTTTTCAACTTTTTTCAATTTTACCCTGGAGGGATATATATTCTACCCACACACATTTGGAACTCTCCTGGGGTACCCTCACACATATTATTCCCTCATTTAGTGGATATTTTCACAAAAAAAGTGACATTTTCAAAAATTCACAAAATTGCCTGAAAACGACGAAATATCAAGGACTCATTTGGCGCATCGCTTTGGAACTGAAATCGGAACGCTCACTGACATTTCCCCTATCTGAAAGTCTGATAAACGCCGGAAAAATGACTAAATCCAAAAAAAAATGTTTTCAACTTTTTTCAATTTTACCCCCGTGGGATATATATTCTACCCACACACATTTGGAACTCTCCTGGGGTACCCTCACACATATTATTTCATCATTTAGTGGATATTTTCACAAAAAAGTGACATTTTCAAAAATCCAGAAAATTGGCTGAAAACGACTAAATATCAAGGACTCATTGGGCGAATCACTCTAGAACTGAAATCGGCATGCTCACTGACATTTCCCCTATCTGAAAGTCTGATAAACGCCGGAAAAATGACTAAGTCCAAAAAAAATTTTTTTTTACACTTTTCAATTTTACACCCGTGGGATATATATTCTACCCACACACATTTGGAACTCTCCTGGGGTACCCTCACACATATTATTCCCTCATTTAGTGGATATTTTCACAAAAAAGTGAAATTTTCAAAAATTCAGAAAATTGCCTGAAAACGACGAAATATCAAGTACTCATTGGGCGAATCGCTCTGGAACTGAAATCGGAACGCTCACTGACATTTCCCCTATCTGAACGTCTGATAAACGCCGGAAAAATGACTAAGTCCAAAAAAAATATTTTTTTTACTTTTTTCAATTTTACCCCCGTGGGATATATATTCTACCTACACACATTTGGAACTCTCCTGGGGTACCCTCACACATATTATTCCCTCATTTAGTGGATATTTTCACAAAAAAGTGAAATTTTCAAAAATTCAGAAAATTGCCTGAAAACGACGAAATATCAAGGACCCATCCGGCGAATCGCTCTGGAACTGACATCGGAACGCTCACTGACATTTCCCCTATCTGAAAGTCTGATAACCACTGGAAAAATCACTAAATCCAAAAAAAAAAAATTTTTAACTTTTTTCAATTTTACCCCCGTGGGATCTATATTCTACCCACACACATTTGGAACTCTCCTGGGGTACCCTCACACATATTATTTCATCATTTAGTGGATATTTTCACAAAAAAGTGAAATTTTCAAAAATCCAGAAAATTGTCTGAGAACGGCTAAATATCAAGGACTCATTGGGCGAATCGCTCTGTAACTGAAATCTGAACACTCACTGACATTTCCCCTATCTGAAAGTCTGATAAACGACGGAAAAATGACTAAGTAGAAAAAAAAAAAAATTTTCAACTTTTTTCAATTTTAACCCTGTGGGATATATATTCTACCCACACACATTTGGAACTCTCCTGGGGTACCCTCACACATATTATTCCCTCATTTAGTGGATATTTTCACAAAAAAGTGAAATTTTCAAAAATCCAGAAAAATGCCTGAAAACGACTAAATATCAAGGACTCATTGGGCGAATCTCTGTGGAACTTAAATCGGAACGCTCACTGACATTTCCCCTATCTGAAAGTCTTATAAACGCCGGAAAAATGACTAAATACAAAAAAAAATGTTTTCAACTTTTTTTAATTTTACCTCCGTGGGATATATATTCTACCCACACACATTTGGAACTCTCCTGGGGTACCCTCACACATATTATTCCCTCAGTGGATAATTTCACAAAAAAGTGAAATTTTCAAAAATCCAGAAAATTGGCTGAAAACGACTAAATATCAAAGACTCATTGGGCGCATCGCTCTGGAACTGAAATTGAAACGCTCACTGACATTTCCCCTATCTGAAAGTCTGATGAACGCCAGAAAAATGACTAAATCCCCCAAAAAATTTTTTCAACTTTTTTCAATTTTACCCCCGTGGGATATATATTCTACCCACACACATTTGGAACTCTCCTGGGGTACCCTCACACATATTATTCCCCCATTTAGTGGATATTTTCACAAAAAAGTGAAATTTTCAAAAATCCAGAAAATTGGCTGAAAACGACTAAATATCAAGTACTCATTGGGCGAATCACTCTGGAAATGAAATTGGATCGCTCACTGACATTTCCCCTATCTGAAAGTCTGATAACCACTGGAAAAATCACTAAATCCAAAAAAAAAAATTTTTCAACTTTTTTCAATTTTACCCCCGTGGGATCTATATTCTACCCACACACATTTGGAACTCTCCTGGGGTACCCTCACACATATTATTTCATCATTTAGTGGATATTTTCACAAAAAAGTGAAATTTTCAAAAATCAAGAAAATTGTCTGAAAACGGCTAAATATCAAGGACTCATTGGGCGAATCGCTCTGGAACTGAAATCTGAACACTCACTGACATTTCCCCTATCTAAAAGTCTGATAAATGCCGGAAAAATGACTAAGTAGAAAAAAAAAAAATTTTCAACTTTTTTCAATTTTAACCCTGTGGGATATATATTCTACCCACACACATTTGGAACTCTCCTGGGGTACCCTCACACATATTATTCCCTCATTTAGGGGATATTTTCACAAAAAAGTGAAATTTTCAAAAATCCAGAAAAATGCCTGAAAACGACTAAATATCAAGGACTCATTGGGCGAATCTCTCTGGAACTTAAATCGGAACGCTCACTGACATTTCCCCTATCTGAAAGTCTGATAAACGCCGGAAAAATCACTAAATCCAAAAAAAAAAAATTTTCAACTTTTTTCAATTTTACCCCCGTGGGATCTATATTCTACCCACACACATTTGGAACTCTCCTGGGGTACCCTCACACATATTATTCCCTCATTTAGTGGATATTTTAACAAAAAAGTGAAATTTTCAAAAATCCAGAAAATTGGCTGAAAACGACTAAATATCAAGGACTCATTGGGCGAATCGCTCTGGAACTGAAATCGGAACGCTCACTTACATTTCCCCTATCTGAAAGTCTGATAAATGCCGGAAAAATGAATAAATCCCCCCAAAAAAATTTTTCAACTTTTTTCAATTTTAACCCCGGTGGGATATATATTCTACCCACACACATTTGGAACTCTCCTGGGGTACCCTCACACATATTATTCCCTCATTTAGTGGATATTTTCACAAAAAAGTGAAATTTTCAAAAATGCTGAAAATTGGCTGAAAACATCTAAATATCAAGGACTCATTGGGCGAATCGCTCTGGAACTGAAATCGGAACGCTCACTGACATTTCCCCTATCTGAAAGTGTGATAAACGCCGGAAAAATGACTAAATACAAAAAAAAAAATTTTTTCAACTTTTTTCAATTTTAACCCTGTGGGATATATACTTTACCCACACACATTTGGAACTCTCCTGGGGTACCCTCACACATATTATTCCCTCATTTAGTGGATATTTTCACAAATAAGTGAAATTTTCAAAAATCCAGAAAATTGGCAGATTTCGACTAAATATCAATGACTCATTGGGCGAATCGCTCTGGAACTGAAATCGGAACGCTCACTCACATTTCCCCTATCTGAAAGTCTGATAAACGCCGGAAAAATGACTAAATCGAAAAAAAAAAATTTCAACTTTTTTCAATTTTACCCCCGTGGGATATATATTCTACCCAAACACATTTGGAACTCTCCTGGGGTACCCTCACACATATTATTCCCTCATTTAGTGGATATTTTCACAAAAAAGTGAAATTTTCAAAAATTCAGAAAATTGGCTGAAAACGACGAAATATCAAAGACTCATTAGGCGAATCGCTCTGGTACTGAAATCGGAAAGCTCAATGACATTTCCCCTATCTGAAAGTCTGATAAACGCCGGAAAAATGACCAAGTCCAAAAAAAAAATGTTTTCAACTTTTTCTAATTTAAACCCGTGGGATATATATTCTACCCACACACATTTGGAACTCTCCTGGGGTACCCTCACACATATTATTCCCTCATTTAGTGGATATTTTCACAAAAAAGTGAAATTTTCAAAAATTCAGAAAATTGGCTCAAAATGACTAAATATCAAGGACTCATTGTGCAAATCGCTCTGGAACTGAAATCGGAATGCTCACTGACATTTCCCCTATCTGAAAGTCTGATAAACGCCGGAAAAATGACTAAGTCCAAAAAAATTTTTTTTTTAACTTTTTTCAATTTTACCCCCGTGGGATATATATTCTACCCACACACATTTTTAACTCTCCTGGGGTACCCTCACACATATTATTCCCTCATTTAGTGGATATTTTCACAAATAAGTGAAATTTTCTAAAATCCAGAAAATTGGCAGATTTCGACTAAATATCATGGACTCATTGGGCGAATCGCTCTGGAACTGAAATCGGAACGCTCACTGACATTTCCCCTATCTGAAAGTCTGATAAACGCCGGAAAAATGGCTAAATCCCCCCCAAAAAATTTTTAACTTTTTTCAATTTTACACCTGTGGGATCTATATTCTACCCACACACATTTGGAACTCTCCTGGGGTACCCTCACACATATTATTCCCTCATTTAGTGGATATTTTCACAAAAAAGTGAACTTTTAAAAAATCCAGAAAATTGGCTGAAAACGACGAAATATCAAGGACTCATTGGGCGAATCGCTCTGGAACTGAAATCGGAACACTCACTGACATTTCCCCTATCTGAAAGTCTGATAAACGCCGGAAAAAATGACTAAATCCAAAAAAAAAATGTTTTCAACTTTTTTCAATTTTACCCCCGTGGGATATATATTCTACCCACACACATTTTTAACTCTCCTGGGGTACCCTCACACATATTATTCCCTCATTTAGTGGATATTTTCCCAAAAAAGTGAAATTTTCAAAAATTCAGAAAATTGCCTGAAAACGACGAAATATCAAGGACTCATTGGGCGAATCGCTCTGGAACTGAAATCGGAACGCTCACTGACATTTCCCCTATCTGAAAGTCTGATAAACGCCGGAAAAATGGCTAAATCCCCCCCAAAAAATTTTTCAACTATTTTCAATTTTACACCTGTGGGATCTATATTCTACCCACACACATTTGGAACTCTCCTGGGGTACCCTCACACATATTATTCCCTCATTTAGTGGATATTTTCACAAAAAAGTGAAATTTTTAAAAATCCAGAAAATTGGCTGAAAACGACGAAATATCAAGGACTCATTAGGTGAATCGCTCTGGAACTGAAATCGGAACGCTCTCTGACATTTTCCCTATCTGAAAGTCTGATAAACGCCGGAAAAATGACTAAATCCCCCCCAAAAAATTTTCAACTTTTTTCAATTTTACACCCGTGGGATCTATATTCTACCCACACACATTTGGAACTCTCCTGGGGTACCCTCACACATATTATTCCCTCATTTAGTGGAAATATTCACAAAAAGTGAAATTTTCAAAAATCCAGAAAATTGGCTGAAAACAACTAAATATCAAGGACTCATTGGTCGAATCGCTCTGGAACTGAAATCGGAACGCTCACTGACATTTCCCCTATCTGAAAGTCTGATAAACACTGGAAAAAATGACTAAATCCCAAAAAAAATAATTTTCAACTTTTTTCAATTTTACCCCCGTGGGATCTATATTCTACCCACACACATTTGGAACTCTTCTGGGGTACCCTCACACATATTATTCCCTCATTTAGTGGATATATTCACAAAAAGTGAAATTTTCAAAAATCCAGAAAATTGGCTGAAAACAACTAAATATTAAGGACTCATTGGGCGAAACGCTCTGGAACTGAAATCGGAACGCTCACTGACATTTCCCCTATCTGAAAGTCTGATAAACGCCGAAAAAATGACTAAGTCCAAAAAAATTTTTTTTTAATCTTTTTTCAATTTTACCCCCGTGGGATATATATTCTACCCACACACATTTTTAACTCTCCTGGGGTACCCTCACACATATTATTCCCTCATTTAGTGGATATTTTCACAAATAAGTGAAATTTTCTAAAATCCAGAAAATTGGCAGATTTCGACTAAATATCATGGACTCATTGGGCGAATCGCTCTGGAACTGAAATCGGAACGCTCACTGACATTTCCCCTATCTGAAAGTCTGATAAACGCCGGAAAAATGGCTAAATCCCCCCCAAAATTTTTTTAACTTTTTTCAATTTTACACCTGTGGGATCTATATTCTACCCACACACATTTGGAACTCTCCTGGGGTACCCTCACACATATTATTCCCTCATTTAGTGGATATTTTCACAAAAAAGTGAAATTTTTAAAAATCCAGAAAATTGGCTGAAAACGACGAAATATCAAGGACTCATTAGGTGAATCGCTCTGGAACTGAAATCGGAACGCTCTCTGACATTTTCCCTATCTGAAAGTCTGATAAACGCCGGAAAAATGACTAAATCCCCGCCAAAAAATTTTCAACTTTTTTCAATTTTACACCCGTGGGATCTATATTCTACCCACACACATTTGGAACTCTCCTGGGGTACCCTCACACATATTATTCCCTCATTTAGTGGATATTTTCACAAAAAAGTGAACCTTTTAAAAATCCAGAAAATTGGCTGAAAACGACGAAATATCAAGGACTCATTGGGCGAATCGCTCTGGAACTGAAATCGGAACGCTCACTGACATTTCCCCTATCTGAAAGTCTGATAAACACTGGAAAAAATGACTAAATCCAAAAAAAAATATTTTTCAACTTTTTTCAATTTTACCCCCGTGGGATCTATATTCTACCCACACACATTTGGAACTCTCCTGGGGTACCCTCACACATATTATTCCCTCATTTAGTGGATATTTTCACAAAAAAGTGAAATTTTCAAAAATCCAGAAAATTGGCTGAAAACAACTAAATATTAAGGACTCATTGGGCGAATCGCTATGGAACTGAAATCGGAACGCTCACTGACATTTCCCCTATCTGAAAGTCTGATAAATGCCGGAAAAATGACTAAATCCAAAAAAAAAATGTTTTCAACTTTTTTCAATTCTACCACCGTGGGATATATATTCTACCCAAACACATTTGGAACTCTCCTGGGGTACCCTCACACATATTATTCCCTCATTTAGTGGATATTTTCACAAAAAAGTGAAATTTTCAAAAATTCAGAAAATTGCCTGAAAACGACGAAATATCAAGGACTCATTGGGCGAATCGCTGTGGAACTGAAATCGGAATGCTCACTGACATTTCCAATATCTGAAAGTCTGATAAACGCTGGAAAAATGTCTAAATCCCCCCCAAAATTTTTTCAACTTTTTTCAATTTTACCCCGTATGATATATATTCTACCCACACACATTTGGAATTTTCCTGGGGTTCCCTCACACATATTATTCCCTCATTTAGTGGATATTTTTACAAATAAGTGAAATTTTCAAAAATCCAGAAAATTGGCAGATTTCGACTAAATATCAAGGACTCATTGGGCGAATCGCTCTGGAACTGAAATCGGAAAGCTTACTGAAATTTCCCCTATCTGAAAGTCTGATAAACGCTGGAAAAATGACTAAATCGATAAAAAAAAAATGTTTCAACTTTTTTCAATTTTACCCCCGTGGGATATATATTCTACCCACACACATTTTGAACTCTCCTGGGGTACCCTCACACATATTATTCCCTCATTTAGTGGATATTTACACAAATAAGTGAAATTTTAAAAAATCAAGAAAATTGGCAGATTTCAACGAAATATCAAGGACTTATTGGGCGATTCGCTCTGGAACTGATTCGGAACGCTCACTAACATTTCCCCTATCTGAAAGTCTGATAAACGCCGGAAAAATGACTAAGTCCAAAAAAAAATTTTTTTCAACTTTTTTCAATTTTACCCCGTGGGATTTATATTCTACCCACACACATTTGGAACTCTCCTGGGGTAACCTCACACATATTATTCCCTCATTTAGTGGATATTTTCACAAAAAAGTGAAATTTTCAATAATTCAGAAAATTGCCTGAAAACGACGAAATATCAAGGACTCATTGGGCGAATCGCTGTGGAACTGAAATTGGAACGCTCACTGACATTTCCCCTATCTGAAAGTCTGATAAACGCCGGAAAAATGACTTAATCCCCCCCAAAAAAATTTTAAACTTTTTTCAATTTTACCCCGTGGGATATATATTCTACCCACACACATTTGAAACTCTCCTGGGATTCCCTCACACATATTATTCCCTCATTTAGTGGATATTTTCTCAAAAAAGTGAAATTTTCAAAAATCCAGAAAATTGGCAGATTTCGACTAAATATCAAGGACTCATTGGGCGAATCGCTCTGGAACTGAAATCGGAATGCTCTCTGACATTTCCCCTATCTGAAAGTCTGATAAACGCTGGAAAAATGACTAAATCGAAAAAAAAAATTTTTTCAACTTTTTTCAATTTTACCCCCGTGGGATATATATTCTACCCACACACATTTGGAACTCTCCTGGGGTACCCTCACACATATTATTCCCTCATTTAGTGGATATTTTCACAAAAAAGTAAAATTTTCAAAAATTCAGAAAATTGGCTGAAAACGACGAAATATCAAAGACTCATTGGGCGAATCGCTCTGGAACTAAAATCGGAGCGCTCACTGACATTTCCCCTATCTGAAAGTCTGATAAACGCCGGAAAAATTACTAAATCCAAAAAAAAAATGTTTTCAACTTTTTTCAATTTTACCCCCGTGGGATATATATTCTACCCACACACAATTGGAACTCTCCTGGAGTACCCTCACACATATTATTCCCTCATTTAGTGGATATTTTCACAAAAAAGTGAAATGTTCAAAAATCCTGAAAATTGGCTGAAAACGACTAAATATCAAGGACTCATAGGGCGAATCGCTCTGGAACTGAAATCGGAACGCTCACTGACATTTCCCCTATCTGAAAGTCTGATAAACGCCGGAAAAATGACTAAGTACTAATAAAAATTTTTTTCCAACTTTTTTCAATTTTAACCCTGTGGGATATATATTCTACCCACACACATTTGGAACTCTCCTGGGGTACCTTCACACATATTATTCCATCATTTAGTGGATATTTTCACAAAAAAGAAAAATTTTCAAAAATCCAGAAAATTTCCTGAAAACAACGAAATATCAAGGACTCATTGGGCGAATTGCTCTGGAACTGAAATCGGAACGCTCACTGACATTTCCCCTATCTGAAAGTCTGATAAACGCCGGAAAAATGACTAAATCCCCCCCAAAAAATTTTTCAACTTTTTTCAATTTTACCCCCGTGGGATATATATTCTACCCACACACATTTGGAACTCTCCTGGGGTACCTTCACACATATTATTCCCTCATTTAGTGGATATTTTCACAAAAAAGTGAAATTTTCAAAAATCCAGAAAATTGGCTGAAAACGACGAAATATCAAGGACTCATTGGGCGAATCGCTCTGGAACTGAAATCGGAACGCTCACTGACATTTCCCCTATCTGAAAGTCTGATAAACGCCGGAAAAATGACTAAATCGAAAAAAAATTTTTCAACTTTTTTCAATGTTACCCCCGTGGGATATATATTCTACCCACACACATTTGGAACTCTCCTGGGGTACCCTCACACATATTATTCCCTCATTTAGTGGATATTTTCACAAAAAAGTGAAATTTTCAAAAATTCAGAAAATTACCTGAAAACGACGAAATATCAAGGACCCATACGGCAAATTGCTCTGGAACGTAAATTGAAACGCTCACTGACATTTCCCCTATCTGAAAGTCTGATAAACGCCGGAAAAATGACGTAAACCCCCCCAAAAAATTTTTTTTCAACTTTTTTCAATTTTACCCCGTGGGATTTTTCTTCTACCTACAGACATTTGGAACTCTCCTGCCTGGGGTACCCTCACACATATTATTCCCTCATTTAGTTGATATTTTCACAAAAAAGTGAAATTTTCAAAAATTCAGAAAATTGCCTGAAAACGACGAAATATCAAGGACTCATTGGGCGAATCGCTCTGGAACTGAAATTGGAACGCTCACTGACATTTCCCCTATCTGAAAGTCTGATAAACGCCGAAAAAATAACTTAATCCCCCACAAAAAAATTTTAAACTTATTTCAATTTTACCCCCGTGGGATATATATTCTACCCACACACATTTGGAACTCTCCTGCCTGGGGTACCCTCACACATATTATTCCCTCATTTAGTGGATATGTTCACAAATAAGCGAAATTTTCAAAAATCCAGAAAATTGGCAGATTTCGACTAAATTTCAAGGACTCATTGGGCGAATCGCTCTGGAACTGAAATCGGAACGCTCACTGACATTTCCCCTATCTGAAAGTCTGATAAACGCCGGAAAAATGACTAAATCGAAAAAAAAAGTTTTCAACTTTTTTCAATTTTACCCCCGTGGGATATATATTCTACCCACACACATTTGGAACTCTCCTGGGGTACCCTCACACATATTATTCCCTCATTTAGTGGATATTTTCACAAAAAAGTGAAATTTTCAAATTTCAGAAAATTGGCTGAAAACGATGAAATATCAAGGACACATTGGGCGAATCGCTCTGGAACTGAAATCGGAACGCTCACTGACATTTCCCCTATCTGAAAGTCTGATAAATGCCAGAAAAATGACTAAATCCAAAAAAAAAATTTTTTCAACTTTTTTCAATTTTACCACCGTGGGATATATATTTTACCCACACACATTTGGAACTCTCCTGGGGTACCCTCACGCATATTATTCCCTCATTTAGTGGATATTTTCACAAAAAAGAGAAATTTTCAAAAATTCAGAAAATTGCCTGAAAACGACGAAATATCAAGGACCCATACGGCAAATTGCTCTGGAACGTAAATTGAAACGCTCACTGACATTTCCCCTATCTGAAAGTCTGATAAACGCCGGAAAAATGACGTAAACCCCCAAAAAAAAATTTTTTTCAACTTTTTTCAATTTTACCCCGTGGGATTTGTCTTCTACTACACACATTTGGAACTCTCCTGCCTGGGGTACCCTCACACATATTATTCCCTCATTTAGTTGATATTTTCACAAAAAAGTGAAATTTTCAAAAATTCAGAAAATTGCCTGAAAACGACGAAATATCAAGGACCCATACGGCAAATTGCTCTGGAACGTAAATTGAAACGCTCACTCACATTTCCCCTATCTGAAAGTCTGATAAACGCCGGAAAAATGACGTAAACCCCCCCAAAAAATTTTTTTTCAACTTTTTTCAATTTTACCCCGTGGGATTTTTCTTCTACCTACAGACATTTGGAACTCTCCTGCCTGGGGTACCCTCACACATATTATTCCCTCATTTGGTTGATATTTTCACAAAAAAGTGAAATTTTCAAAAATTCAGAAAATTGCCTGAAAACGACGAAATATCAAGGACTCATTGGGCGAATCGCTCTGGAACTGAAATTGGAACGCTCACTGACATTTCCCCTATCTGAAAGTCTGATAAACGCCGGAAAAATGACTAAATCCCCCCCAAAAAAATTTAAACTCTTTTCAATTTTACCCCCGTGGGATATATATTCTACCCACACACATTTGGAACTCTCCTAGGGTACCCTCACACATATTATTCCCTCATTTAGTGGATATTTTCACAAAAAAGTGAAATTTCCAAAAATCCAGAAAATTGGCTGAAAACGACTAGATATCAAGGACTCATTGGGCGAATCGCTCTGGTACTGAAATCGGAACCCTCACTGACATTTCCCCTATCTGAAAGTCTGATGAATGCCGGAAAAAAGACTAAATCCCAAAAAAAAATTTTTTCAACTTTTTTCAATTTTACCCCGTGTGATTTGTCTTCTACCTACACAGATTTGGAACTCTCCTGCCTGGGGTACCCTCACACATATTATTCCCTCATTTAGTTGATATTTTCACAAAAAAGTGAAATTTTCAACAATTCAGAAAATTGCCTGAAAACGACGAAATATCAAGGACTCATTGGGCGAATCGCTCTGGAACTGAAATTGGAACGCTCACTGACATTTCCCCTATCTGAAAGTCTGATAAACGCAGAAAAAATGACTTAATCCCCCCAAAAAATTTTAAACTTATTTCAATTTTACCCCCGTGGGATATATATTCTACCCACACACATTTGGAACTCTCCTGGGGTACCCTCACACATATTATTCCCTCATTTAGTTGATATTTTCACAAAAAAGTGAAATTTTCAAAAATCCAGAAAATTGGCTGAAAACGACTAAATATCAATGACTCATTGGGCGAATCGCTCTGGAACTGAAATCGGAACGCTCACTGACATTTCCCCTATCTGAAAGTCTGAAAAACGCGGGAAAAACGACTAAGTACTAAAAAAAAAATTTTTTCGACTTTTTTCAATTTTAACCCTGTGGGATATATATTCTACCCACACACATTTGGAACTCTCCTGGGGTACCCTCACACATATTATTCCCTCATTTAGTGGATATTTTCACAAAAAAGTGAAATTTTCAATAATTCAGAAAATTGGCTGAAAACGACTAAATATCAAGGACTCATTGGGCGATTCGGTCTGGAACTGATTCGGAACGCTCACTAACATTTCCCCTATCTGAAAGTCTGATAAACGCCGGAAAAATGACTTAATCCCCCCCAAAAAAATTTTAAACTTTTTTCAATTTTACCCCGTGGGATATATTCTACCCACACACATTTGAAACTCTCCTGGGATTCCCTCACACATATTATTCCCTCATTTAGTGGATATTTTCACAAAAAAGTGAAATTTTCAAAAATCCAGAAAATTGGCAGATTTCGACTAAATATCAAGGACTCATTGGGCGAATCGCTCTGGAACTGAAATCGGAATGCTCTCTGACATTTCCCCTATCTGAAAGTCTGATAAACGCTGGAAAAATGACTAAATCGAAAAAAAAAAAATTTTCAACTTTTTTCAATTTTACCCCCGTGGGATATATATTCTACCCACACACATTTGGAACTCTCCTGGGGTACCCTCACACATATTATTCCCTCATTTAGTGGATATTTTCACAAAAAAGTAAAATTTTCAAAAATTCTGAAAATTGGCCGAAAACGACGAAATATCAAAGACTCATTGGGCGAATCGCTCTGGAACTAAAATCGGAGCGCTCACTGACATTTCCCCTATCTGAAAGTCTGATAAACGCCAAAAAAATGACTAAATCCAAAAAAAAAATGTTTTCAACTTTTTTCAATTTTACCCCCGTATGATATATATTCTACCCACACACAATTGGAACTCTCCTGGGGTACCCTCACACATATTATTCCCTCATTTAGTGGATATTTTCACAAAAAAGTGAAATTTTCAAAAATCCAGAAAATTGGCAGATTTCGACTAAATATCAAGGACTCATTGGGCGAATCGCTCTGGAACTGAAATCGGAATGCTCACTGACATTTCCCCTATCTGAAAGTCTGATAAACGCCGGAAAAATGACTAAATCCCCCCCAAAAAATTTTTCAACTTTTTTCAATTTTACCCCCGTGGGATATATATTCTACCCACACACATTTGGAACTCTCCTGGGGTACCTTCACACATATTATTCCCTCATTTAGTGGATATTTTCACAAAAAAGTGAAATTTTCAAAAATTCAGAAAATTGCCTGAAAACGACGAAATATCAAGGACCCATACGGCAAATTGCTCTGGAACTGAAATCGGAATGCTCACTGACATTTCCCCTATCTGAAAGTCTGATAAACACCGGAAAAATGACTAAGTACTAAAAAAAAATTTTTTTCAACTTTTTTCAATTTCAACCCTGTGGGATATATATTCTACCCACACACATTTGGAACTCTCCTGGGGTACCCTCACACATATTGTTCCCTCAATTAGTGGATATTTTCACAAAAAAGTGAAATTTTCAAAAATCCAGAAAATTGGCTGAAAACGACTAAATATCAAGGACTCATTGGGCGAATCGCTCTGGAACTGAAAGGGGAGCGCTCACTGACATTTCCCCTATCTGAAAGTCTGATAAACGCCGGAAAAATGACTAAGTCAAAAAAAAATTTTTTTCAACTTTTTTCAATTTTACCCCCGTGGGATATATATTCTACCCACACACATTTGGAACTCACCTGGGGTACCCTAACACATATTATTCCCTCATTTAGTGAATATTTTCACAAAAAAGTGAAATTTTCAAAAATTCAGAAAATTGCCTGAAAACGACGAAATATCAAGGACTGATTGGGCGAATCGCTCTGGAACTGAAATCGGAACGCTCACTGACATTTCCCCTATCTCAAAGTCCGATAAACGCCGGAAAAATGACTAAACCCCCCCCAAAAAATTTTAAACTTTTTTCAATTTTATCCCCGTGGGATATATATTCTACCCACACACATTTGGAAATCTCCTGGGGTACCCTCACACATATTATTCCCTCATTTAGTGGATATTTTCACAAAAAAAGTAAAATTTTCAAAAATCCAGAAAATTGGCTGAAAACGACTAAATATCAAGGACTCATTGGGCGAATTGCTCTGGTACTGAAATCGGAACGCTCACTGACATTTCCGCTTTCTGAAAGTCTGATAAACGACGGAAAAATGACTAAGTCCAAAAAAAAAATTGTTTCAACTTTTTTAAACTTTACCCCATGGGATAAATATTCTACCCACACAAATTTGGAACTCTCGTGGGGTACCCTCACACATATTATTCCCTCATTTAGTGGATATTTTCACAAAAAAGTGACATTTTCAAAAATCCAGTAAATTGGCTGAAAACGATTAAATATCAAGGACTCATTGGGCGAATCGCTCTGGTACTGAAATCGGAACGCTCACTGACATTTCCCCTATCTGAAAGTCTGATAAACGCCGGAAAAATGACTAAGTCCAAAAAAAATTTTTTTCAACTTTTTTCAATTTTACCCCCGTGGGATATATATTCTACCCACACACATTTGGAACTCTCCTGGGGTACCCTCACACATATTATTCCCTCATTTAGTGGATATTTTCACAAAAAAAGTGAAATTTTCAAAAATCCAGAAAATTGGCTGAAAACGACTAAATATCAAGGACTCATTGGGCGAATCGCTCTGGAACTGAAATCGGAGCGCTCACTGACATTTCCCCTATCTGAAAGTCTGATAAACGCCGGAAAAATGACTAAATCCCCCCCAAAAAAAATTTAAAATCTTTTCAATTTTACCCCCGTGGGATATATATTCTACCCACACACATTTGGATCTCTCCTAGGGTAACCTGACACATATTATTCCCTCATTTAGTGGATATTTTCACAAAAAAGTGAAATTTTCAAAAATCCAGAAAATTGGCTGAAAACGACTAAATATCAAGGACTCATTGGGCGAATCGGTCTGGTACTGAAATTGGAACGCTCACTGACATTTCCCCTATCTGAAAGTCTGATAAATGCCGGAAAAATGACTAAATCCAAAAAAAAAATTTTTTTCAACTTTTTTCAATTTTACCCCCGTGGGATATATAATCTACCCACACACATTTGGAACTCTCCTGGGGTACCCTCACACATATTATGCCCTCATTTAGTGGATATTTTCACAAAAAAAGTGAAATTTTCAAAAATTCTGAAAATTGGCTGAAAACGACTAAATATCAAGGACTCATTGGGCGAATCACTCTAGAACTGAAATCGGAACGCTCACTGACATTTCCCCTATCTGAAAGTCTGATAAACATCGGAAAAATGACTGAGTAGTAAAAAAAATATTTTTTCAACTGTTTTCAATTTTAACCCTGTGGGATATATGTTCTACCCACACACATTTGGAACTCTCCTGGGGTAACCTCACACATATTATTCCCTCATTTAGTGGATATTTTCACAAAAAAGTAAAATTTTCAAAAATTCAGAAAATTGCCTGAAAACGACTAAATATCAAGGACTCATTGGGCGAAGCCCTCTGGTACTGAAATCGGAATGCTCACTGACATTTCACCTATCTGAAAGTCTGATAAATACCGGAAAAATTACTAAATCCAGAAAAAAAAATTTTTCAAATTTTTTCAATTTTACCCCCGTGGGATATATATTCTACCCACACACATTTGGAACTCTCCTGGGGTACCCTCACACATATTATTCCCTCATTTAGTGGATATTTTCACAAAAAAGTGAAATTTTCAAAAATTCAGATAATTGCCTGAAAAAGACGAAATATCAAGGACTGATTGGGCGAATCGCTCTGGAACTGAAATCGGAACGGTCACTGACATTTCCCCTATCTCAAAGTCCGATAAACGCCGGAAAAATGACTAAATCCCCCCAAAAAAATTTTAAACTTTTTTCAATTTTACCCCCGTGGGATATATATTCTACCCACACACATTTGGAACTCTCCTGGGGTACCCTCACACATATTATTCCCTCATTTAGTGGATATTTTCACAAAAAAAGTAAAATTTTCAAAAATCCATAAAATTGGCTGAAAACGACTAAATATCAAGGACTCATTGGGCGAATCGCTCTGGTACTGAAATCGGAACGCTCACTGACATTTCCGCTATCTGAAAGTCTGTTAAACGACGGAAAAATGACTAATTCCAAAAAAAAAATTGTTTCAACTTTTTTCAATTTTACCCCGTGGGATATATATTCTACCCACACAAATTTGGAACTCTCGTGGGGTACCCTCACACATTTTATTCCCTCATTTAGTGGATATTTTCACAAAAAAGTGAAATTTTCAATAATTCAGAAAATTGGCTGAAAACGACTAAATATCAAGGACTCATTGGGCGATTCGCTCTGGAACTGAAATCGGAACGCTCACTGACATTTCCCCTATCTGAAAGTCTGATAAACGCCGGAAAAATGACTAAATCCCCCCGTAAAAAAAATTTAAAATCTTTTCAATTTTACCCCCGTGGGATATATATTCTACTCACATACATTTGGATCTCTCCTAGGGTACCCTCACACATATTATTCCCTCATTTAGTGGATATTTTCACAAAAAAGTGAAATTTTCAAAAATCCAGATAATTGGCTGAAAACGACTAAATATCAAGGACTCATTGGGCGAATCGGTCTGGTACTGAAATTGGAACGCTCACTGACATTTCCCCTATCTGAAAGTCTGATAAATGCCGGAAAAATGACTAAATCCAAAAAAAAAATTTTTTTCAACTTTTTTCAATTTTACCCTCGTGGGATATATAATCTACCCACACACATTTGGAACTCTCCTGGGGTACCCTCACACATATTATGCCCTCATTTAGTGGATATTTTAACAAAAAAGTGAAATTTTCAAAAAATCTGAAAATTGGCTGAAAACGACTAAATATCAAGGACTCATTGGGCGAATCGCTCTAGAACTGAAATCGGAACGCTCACTGACATTTCCCCTAACTGAAAGTCTGATAAACGCCGGAAAATTGACTAAATCCCCCCAAAAAATGTTTGCAACTTTTTTCAATTTTACCCCCGTGGGATATATATTCTACCCACACACATTTGGAACTCTCCTGGGCTACCCTCACACATATTATTCCCTCATTTAGTGGATATTTTCACAAATAAGTGAAATTTTCAAAAATTCAGAAAATTGGCTGAAAACGACGAAATATCAAGGAGTCATTGGGAGAATCGCTCTGGAACTGAAATCGGAACGCTCACTGACATTTCCCCTATCTGAAAGTCTGATAAACGGCGAAAAAATGACTTAAGTCCAAAAAAAAATTTTTTTCAACTTTTTTCAATTTTACCCCCGTGATTCTACCCACACACCTTTGGAACTCTCCTGGGGTACCCTCACACATATTATTCCCTCATTTAGTGGATATTTTCACAAAAAAGTGAAATTTTCAAAAATCCAGAAAATTGTCTGAAAACGACGAAATATCAAGGACTCATTGGGCGAATCGCTCTGGAACTGAAATCGGAACGCTCACTGACATTTCCCCTATCTGAAAGTCTGATAAACGCTGGAAAAAAGACTAAATCCCCCCAAAAAAAATTTTCAACTTTTTTCAATTTTACCCCCGTGGGATATATATTCTACCCACACACATTTTGAATTCTCCTGTGGTACCCTCACACATATTATTCCCTCATTTAGTGGATGTTTTCACAAATAAGTGAAAATTTCAAAAATTCAGAAAATTCGCTGAAAACGACTAAATATCAAGGAATCATTGGGCGAATCGCTCTGGAACTGAAATCGGAATGCTCACTGACATTTCCCCTATCTGAAAGTCTGATAAACGCCGAAAAAATGACTTAAGTCCAAAAAAAAATTTTTTTCAACTTTTTTCAATTTTACCCCCGTGGGATATATATTCTACCCACACACATTTTGAATTCTCCTGGGGTACCCTCACACATATTATTCCCTCATTTAGTGGATATTTTCACAAAAAAGTGAAATTTTCAAAAATTCAGAAAATTGACTGAAAACGACGAAATATCAAGGACTCATTGGGCAAATCGCTCTGGAACTGAAATCGGAACTCTCACTGACATTTCCCCTTTCTGAAAGTCTGATAAACGCCAGAAAAATGACTAAATCCCCCCAAAAAATTCTTTCAACTTTTTTCAATTTTACCCCCGTGGGATATATATTCTACCCACACACATTTGGAACTCTCCTGGGGTACCCTCACACATATTATTCCCTCATTTAGTGGATATTTTCACAAAAAAAGTGAAATTTTCAAAAATCCAGAAAATTGTCTGAAAACGACTAAGTATCAAGGACTCATTGGGCGAATCGCTCTGGAACTGAAATCGGAACGCTCTCTGACATTTCCCCTATCTGAAAGTCTGATAAACGCCGGAAAAATGACTAAATCCTCAAAAAAAAATTTTTTAAACTTTTTTCAATTTTACCCCGTGGGATATATATTCTACCCACACACATTTGGAACTCTCCTGGGGTACCCTCACACATATTATTCCCTCATTTAGTGGATATTTTCACAAAAAAGTGAAATTTTCAAAAATTCAGAAAATTTCCTGAAAATAACGAAATATCAAGGACTCATTGTGCGAATCGCTCTGGAACTGAAATCGGAACGCTCACTGACATTTACCCTATCTGAAAGTCTGATAAACACCGGAAAAATGACTAAATCCAAAAAAAAAAATGTTTCAACTTTTTTCAATTTTATCCCCTTGGGATATATATTCTACCCACACACATTTGGAACTCTCCTGGGGTACCCTCACACATATTATTCCCTCATTTAGTGGATATTTTCACAAAAAAGTGAAATTTTCAAAAATTCAGAAAATTGCCTGAAAACGACTAAATATCAAGGACTCATTGGGCGAATCGCTGTGGAACTGAAATCGGAACGCTCACTGACATTTCCCCTATCTGAAAGTCTGATAAACGCCGGAAAAATGACTAAGTACAAAAAAAAAAAATTTTTCAACCTTTTTTCAATTTTAACCCTGTGGGATATATATCCTACCCACACACATTTGGAACTCTCCTGGGGTACCCTCACACATATTATTCCCTCATTTAGTGGATATTTTCACTAAAAAGTGAAATTTTCAAAAATTCAGAAAATTGCCTGAAAACGACTAAATATCAAGGACTCATTGGGCGAAATGCTCTGGAACTGAAATTGGAACGCTCACTGACATTTCCCCTATGTGAAAATCTGATAAACACCGTAAAAATGACTAAATCCAAAAAAAAAAATGTTTCAACTTTTTTCAATTTTATCCCCGTGGGATATATATTCTACCCACACACATTTGGAACTCTCCTGGGGTACCCTCACACATATTATTCCCTCATTTAGTGGATATTTTCACAAATAAGTGAAATTTTCAAAAATTCTGAAAATTGGCTGAAAACGACGAAATATCAAGGACTCATTGGGCGAATCGCTCTATAACTGATATCGGAACGCTCACTGACATTTCCCCTATCTGAAAGTGTGATAAACGCCGAAAAAATGACTAAATCCCCCCAAAAAAATTTTTCAACTTTTTTCAATTTTACCCCGTGGGATATATATTCTACCCACACACATTTGGAACTCTCCTGGGGTACCCTCACACATATTATTCCCTCATTTAGTGGATATTTTCACAAAAAAAGTGAAATTTTCAAAAATCCAGAAAGTTGCCTGAAAATAACGAAATATCAAGGACTCATTGGGCGAATCGCTCTGGAACTGAAAGCGGAACGCTCACTGACATTTCCCCTATCTGAAAGTCTGATAAACGCCGGAAAAATGACTAAATCCCCTCCAAAAAAATTTTCAACTTTTTTCAATTTTACCCCGTGGGATATATATTCTACCCACACACATTTGGAACTCTCCTGGGGTACCCTCACGCATATTATTCCCTCATTTAGTGGATATTTTCACAAAAAAGTGAAATTTTCAAAAATTCAGAAAATTGCCTGAAAATAACGAAATATCAAGGACTCATTGGGCGAATCGCTCTGGAACTGAAATCGGAACGTTCACTGACATTTCCCCTATCTGAAAGTCTGATAAACGCCGGAAAAATGACTAAATCCAAAAAAAAAAAAGTTTCAACTTTTTTCAATTTTATCCCCGTGGGATATATATTCTACCCACACACATTTGGAACTCTCCTGGGGTACCCTCACACATATTATTCACTCATTTAGTGGATATTTTCACAAATAAGTGAAGTTTTCAAAAATCCAGAAAATTGATTGAAAACGACTAAATATCAAGGACTCATTGGGCGAATCGCTCTGGAACTGAAATCGGAATGCTCACTGACATTTCCCCTATGTGAAAGTCTGATAAACGCCGGAAAAATGACTAAGTCCAAAAAAAAAAAATTTTTCAACTTTTTTCAATTTTACCCCCGTGGGATATATATTCCACCCACACTCATTTGGAACTCTCCTGGGGTACCCTCACACATATTATTCCCTCATTTAGTGGATATTTTCACAAAAAAGTGAAATTTTCAAAAGTTCTGAAAATCGCATGAGAACGACGAAATGTCAAGGACCCATCCGGCGAATCGCTCTGGAACTGAAATCAGAACGCTCTCTGACATTTCCCCTATCTGAAAGTCTGATAAACGCCAGAAAAATGACTAAATCCCAAAAAAAAAAAGTTTCAACTTTTTTCAATTTTATCCACGTGGGATATATATTCTACCCACACACATTTGGAACTCTCCTGGGGTACCCTCACACATATTATTCACTCATTTAGTGGATATTTTCACAAAAAAGTGAAATTTTCAAAAATCCAGAAAATTGCCTGAAAACGACTAAATATCAAGGACTCATTGGGCGAATCGCTCTGAAACTGAAATCGGAACGCTCACTGACATTTCCCCTATGTGAAAGTCTGATAAACGCCGGAAAAATGAGTATGTCCAAAAAAATTTTTTTTAAACTTTTTTCAATTTTTCCCCCGTGGGATATATATTCTGCCCACACACATTTTGAACTCTCCTGTGGTACCCTCACACATATTATTCCCTCATTTAGTGGATATTTTCACAAAAAAGTGAAATTTTCAAAAATTCAGAAAATTGCCTGAAAACGACGAAATATCAAAGACTCATTGGGCGAATCGCTCTGGAACTGAAATCGGAACGATCACTGACATTTCCCCTATCTGAAAGTCAGATAAACGCCGGAAAAATGACTACGTCCAAAAAAGAATTTTTTTTTAACTTTTTTCAATTTTACCCCCGTGGGATATATATTCTACCCACACACATTTGGAACTCTCCTGTGGTACCCTCACACATATTATTCCCTCATTTAGTGGATATTTTCACAAAAAAGTGAAATTTTCAAAAATTCAGAAAATTGCCTGAAAACGACGAAATATCAAAGACTCATTGGGCGAATCGCTCTGGAACTGAAATCAGAACGATCACTGACATTTCCCCTATCTGAAAGTCTGATAAACGCCGGAAAAATGACTACGTCCAAAAAAGAATTTTTTTTTAACTTTTTTCAATTTTACCCCCGTCGGATATATATTCTACCCACACACATTTTGAATTCTCCTGTGGTACCCTCACACATATTATTCCCTCATTTAGTGAATATTTTCACAAATAAGTGAAATTTTCAAAAATTCAGAAAATTGGATGAAAACAATGAAATATCAAGGACTCATTTAGCGAATCGCTCTGGAACTGAAATCGGAACGCTCATTGACATTTCCCCTATCTGAAAGTCTGATAAACGCTGGAAAAATGGCTAAATCCCCCCAAAAAAATTTTTCAACTTTTTTCAATTTTACCCCCGTGGGATATATATTCTACCCACACACATTTTGAACTCTCCCGGGGTACCCTCACACATATTATTCCCTCAGTTACTAGATATTTTCACAAAAAAGTGAAATTTTCAAAAATTCAGAAAATTGCCAGAAAACGACGAAATATCAAGGACTCATTTAGCGAATCGCTCTGGAACTGAAATCGGAACGCTCATTGACATTTCCCCTATCTGAAAGTCTGATAAACGCTGGAAAAATGGCTAAATCCCCAAAAAAAAATTTTTCAACTTTTTTCAATTTTACCCCCGTGGGATATATATTCTACCCACACACATTTTGAACTCTCCCGGGGTACCCTCACACATATTACACCCTCATTTAGTGGATATTTTCACAAAAAAGTGAAATTTTCAAAAATTCAGAAAATTGCCTGAAAACGACGAAATATCAAGGACTCATTGGGCGAAACGCTCTGGAACTGAAATCAGAACGCTCACTGACATTTCCCCTAACTGAAAGTCTGATAAACGCCGAAAAAATGACTTAAGTTAAAAAAAAAAATTTTTTTCAACTTTTTTCAATTTTACCCCCGTGGCATATATATTCTACCCACACACATTTGGAACTCTCCTGGGGTACCCTCACACATATTATTCCCTCATTTAATAGATATTTTCACAAAAAAGTGAAATTTTCAAAATTTCAGAAAATTGCCTGAAAACGACGAAATATCCAGGACTCATTGGGCGAATCGCTCTGGAACTGAAATCGGAACTCTCACTGACATTTCCCCTATCTGAAAGTCTGATAAACGCTGGAAAAATGGCTAAATCCCCCCAAAAAAATTTTTAAACTTTTTTCAATTTTACCCCAGTGGGATATATATTCTACCCACACACATTTGGAACTCTCCTGGGGTACCCTCACACATATTATTCCCTCATTTAGTGGATATTTTCACAAAAAAAGTGAAATTTTCAAAAATTCAGAAAATTGCCTGAAAACGACGAAATATCAAGGACTCATTGGGCGAAACGCTCTGGAACTGAAATCAGAATGCTCACTGACATTTCCCCTAACTGAAAGTCTGATAAACGCCGGAAAAATGACTAAGTCCCCAAAAAAATTTTTTTCAACTTTTTTCGATTTTACCCCCGTGGGATATATAATCTACCCACACACATTTGGAACTCTCCTGGGGTACCCTCACACATATTATTCCCTCATTTAGTGGATATTTTCACAAATAAGTGAAATTTTCAAAAATTCAGAAAATTGGCTGAAAACGACAAAATATCAAGGACTCATTGGGCGAATCGCTCTGGAACTGAAATCGGAACGCTCACTGACATTTCCCCTATCTGAAAGTCTGATAAACGCCGGAAAAATGACTGAATCCCCAAAAAAAAAATGTTTCAACTTTTTTCAATTTTACCCCGTTGTATATATATTCTACCCACACACATTTGGAACTCTCCTGGGGTACCCTCACACATATTATTCCCTGATTTAGTGGATATTTTCACAAAAAAGTGAAATTTTCAAAAATCCAGAAAATTGGCTCAAAACGACTAAATATCAAGGACTCATGGGGCGAATCGCTCTGGAACTGAAATCGGAACGCTCACTGACATTTCCCCTATCTGAAAGTCGGATAAACGCCGGAAAAATGACTAAATCCAAAAAAAAAAAATGTTTCAACTTTTTTCAATTTTATCCCCGTGGGATATATATTCTACCCACACACATTTGGAACTCTCCTGGGGTACCCTCACACATATTATTCCCTCATTTAGTGGATATTTTCACAAAAAAGTGAAATTTTCAAAAATCCAGAAAATTGGCTGAAAACTACTAAATATCAAGGACGCATTGGGCGAATCGCTCTGGAACTGAAATCGGAACGCTCACTGACATTTCCCCTATCTGAAAGTCTGATAAATGCCGGAAAAATGACTAAGTCCAAAAAAAAAATGTTTTCAACTTTTTTAAATTTTACCCCCGTGGGATATAAATTCTACCCACTCACATTTTGAACTCTCCTGTGCTACCCTCACACATATTATTCCCTCATTTAGAGGATATTTTCACAAATAAGTGAAATTTTCAAAAATTCAGAAAATTGCCTGAAAACGACAAAATATCAAGGACTCATTGGGCGAATCGCTCTGGAACTGAAATCGGAACGCTCACTGACATTTCCCCTAAATGAAAGTCTGATAAACGCGGGAAAAATGACGAAATCCAAAAAAAAAATTTTTTCAACTTTTTTCAATCTTACCCCCGTGGGATATATATTCTACCCACACACATTTGGAACTCTCCTGGGGTACCCTCACACATATTATTCCCTCATTTAGTGGATATTTTCACAAAAAAGTGAAATTTTCAAAAATTCTGAAAATCGCCTGATAACGACGAAATATCAATGACCCATCCGACGAATCGCTCTGGAACTGAAATCGGAACGCTCACTGACATTTCCCCTATCTGAAAGTCTGATAAACGCTGGAAAAATGACTAAATCCCCCCAAAAAATGTTTTCAACTTTTTTCAATTTTACCCCGTGGGATATATATTCTACCCACACACATTTGGCATTCTCCTGGGGTACCCTCACACATATTATTACCTCATTTAGTGGATATTTTCACAAAAAAGTGAAAATTTCAAAAATTCAGAAAATTGGCTGAAAATAACGAAAAATCAAGGACTCATTGGGCGAATCGCTCTGGAACTGAAATCGGAACGCTCACTGACATTTCCCCTATCTGAAAGTCTGATAAACGCCGGAAAAATGACTAAATCCCCAAAAAAAAATGTTTCAACTTTTTTCAATTTTATCCCCGTGGGATATATATTCTACCAACACACATTTGGAACTCTCCTGGGGTACCCTCACACATATTATTCCCTCATTTAGTGGATATTTTCACAAATAAGTGAAATTTTCAAAAATTCAGAAAATTGGCTGAAAACGACGAAATATCAAGGACTCATTGAGCGAATCGCTCTGGAACTGAAATCGGAATGCTCACTGACATTTCCCCTATCTGAAAGTCTGATAAACGCCGGAAAAATGACTTAAGTGCAAAAAAAAATTTTTTTTCAACTTTTTTCAATTTTACCACCTTGGTATATATATTCTACCCACACACATTTGGAACTATCCTGGGGTACCCTCACACATATTATTCCCTCATTTAGTGGATATTTTCACAAAAAAGTGAAATTTTCAAAAATCCAGACAATTGTCTGAAAACGACTAAATATCAAGGACTCATTGGGCGAATCGCTCTGGAACTGAAATCGGAACGCTCACTGACATTTCCCCTATCTGAAAGTCTGATAAACGCCGGAAAAATGACTAAATCCAAAAAAAAAATTCTTTCAACTTTTTTCAATTTTACCCCCGCGGGATATATATTCTACCCACACACATTTGGAACTCTCCTGGGGTACCCTCACACATATTATTCCCTCATTTAGTGGATATTTTCACAAAAAAGTGAAATTTCCAAAAATCCAGAAAATTGGCTGAAAACGACTAAATATCAAGGACTCATTGGGCCAATCGCTCTGGAACTGAAATCGGAACGCTCACTGACATTTCCCCTATCTGAAAGTGTGATAAACGCCGGAAAAATGACTAAATCCCCAAAAAAAATTTTTTCAACTTTTTTCAATTTTACCCCGTGGGATATATATTCTACCCACACACATTTGGAACTCTCCTGGGGTACCCTCACACATATTATTCCCTCATTTAGTGGATATTTTCACAAAAAAGTGAAATTTTCAAAAATCCAGAAAATTGGCTGAAAATGACTAAATATCAAGGATTCATTGGGCGAAACGCTCTGGAACTGAAATCGGAACGCTCACTGACATTTCCCCTATCTGAAAGTCTGATAAACGCCGGAAAAATGACTAAATCCCCCCCAAAAAATGTTTCAACTTTTTTCAATTTTACCCCCGTGGGATATATATTCTACACATACACATTTGGAACTCTCCTGGGGTACCCTCACACATATTATTCCCTCATTTAGTGGATATTTTCACAAAAAAGTGAAATTTTCAAAAATCCAGAAAATTGGCTGAAAACGACTAAATATCAAGGACTCATTGGGCGAATCGCTCTGGAACTGAAATCGGAACGCTCACTGACATTTCCCCTATCTGAAAGTCTGATAAACGCCGGAAAAATGACTAAATCCTCAAAAAAAATTTTTCAACTTTTTTCAATTTTACCCCGTGGGATATATATTCTACCCACACACATTTGGAACTCTCCTGGGGTACCCTCACACATATTATTCCCTCATTTAGTGGAAATTTTCACAAAAAAGTGAAATTTTCAAAAATTCTGAAAATTGCCTGAGAATGACGAAATATCAAGGACCCATCCGGCGAATCGCTCTGAAACTGAAATCGGAACGCTCACTGACATTTCCCCTATTTGAAAGTCTGATAAACGCCGGAAAAATGACTAAATCCCCCAAAAAATTTTTTTCAACTTTTTCAATTTTACCCCCGTGGGATATATATTCTACCCACACACATTTGGAACTCTCCTGGGGAACCCTCACACATATTATTCCCTCATTTAGTGGATATTTTCACTAAAAAGTGAAATTTTCAAAAATTCAGAAAATTGCATGAAAACGACTAAATATCAAGGACTCATTGGGCGAATCGCTCTGGAACTGAAATCGGAACGCTCACTGACATTTCCCCTAACTGAAAGTCTGATAAACGCCGGAAAAATGACTAAATCCCCCCCAAAAATTTTTGCAACTTTTTTCAATTTTACCCCCGTGGGATATATATTCTACCCACACACATTTTGAATTCTCCTGTGGTACCCTCACACATATTATTCCCTCATTTAGTGGATATTTTTTCCCAAAAATGAAATTTTCAAAAATCCAGAAAATTGGCGGAAAACGACTAAATATCAAGAACTCATTGGGCCAATCGCTGTGGAACTGAAATCGGAATGCTCACTGACATTTCCCCTAACTGAAAGTCTGATAAACGCCGGAAAAAGTACTAAATCCCCAAAAAAAAATTTTTCAACTTTTTTCAATTTTACCCCGTGGGATATATATTCTACACACACACATTTGGAACTCTCCTGGGGTACCCTCACACATATTATTCCCTCATTTAGTGGATATTTTCACAAAAAAGTGAAATTTTCAAAAATTCAGAAAATTGGCTGAAAATAACGAAATATCATGGACTCATTGGGCGAATCGCTCTGGAACTGAAATCGGAATGCTCACTGACATTTCCCCTGTGTGAAAGTCTGATAAACGCCGGAAAAAGACTAAGTCCAAAAAAAAATTTTTTTCAACTTTTTTCAATTTTACCCCCGTGGGATATATATTCTACAAACACACATTTGGAACTTTCCTGGGGTACCCTCACACATATTATTCCATCATTTAGTGGATATTTTCACAAAAAAGTGAAATTTTCAAAAATTCTGAAAATTGCCTGAGAACGGCGAAATATCAAGGACCCATCCGGCGAATCGCTCTGGAACTGAAATCGGAATGCTCACTGACATTTCCCCTATCTGAAAGTCTGATAAATGCCAGAAAAATGACTAAGTACCAAAAAAAATTTTTTTCAACTTTTTTCAATTTTAACCCTGTGGGATATATATTCTACCCACACACATTTGGAATTCTCCTGTGGTACCCTCACACATATTATTCCCTCATTTAGTGGATATTTTCACAAATAAGTGAAATTTTCAAAAATTCAGAAACTTGGCTGAAAATGACGAAATATCAAGGAATCATTGGGAGAATCGCTCTGGAACTGAAATCGGAACGCTCACTGACAATTCCCCTATCTGAAAGTCTGATAAACGCCGGAAAAATGACTAAGTCCAAAAAAAAAAATTTTCAACTTTTTTCAATTTTACCCCCGTGGGATATATATTCTACCCACACACATTTGGAACTCTCCTGGGGTACCCTCACAGATATTATTCCCTTATTTAGTGGATATTTTCACAAAAAAGTGAAATTTTCAAAAATCCAGAAAATTGGCTGAAAATGACTAAATATCAAGGACTCATTGGGCGAATCGCTCTGGAACTGAAATCGGAACGCTCACTGACATTTCCCCTAACTGAAAGTCTGATAAACGCCGGAAAAATGACTAAATCCCCCCCAAAAATTTTTGCAACTTTTTTCAATTTTACCCCCGTGGGATATATATTCTACCCACACACATTTGGAACTCTCCTGGGCTACCCTCACACATATTATTCCCTCATTTAGTGGATATTTTCACAAATAAGTGAAATTTTCAAAAATTCAGAAAATTGGCTGAAAACGACGAAATATCAAGGAATCATTGGGAGAATCGCTCTGGAACTGAAATCGGAACGCTCACTGACATTTCCCCTATCTGAAAGTCTGATAAACGCCGAAAAAATGACTTAAGTCCAAAAAAAAATTTTTTTCAACTTTTTTCAATTTTACCCCCGTGATTCTACCCACACACCTTTGGAACTCTCCTGGGGTACCCTCACACATATTATTCCCTCATTTAGTGGATATTTTCACAAAAAAGGGAAATTTTCAAAAATCCAGAAAATTGTCTGAAAACGACGAAATATCAAGGACTCATTGGGCGAATCGCTCTGGAACTGAAATCGGAACGCTCACTGACATTTCCCCTATCTGAAAGTCTGATAAACGCTGGAAAAATGACTAAATCCCCCCAAAAAATTTTTTCAACTTTTTTCAATTTTACCCCGTGGGATATATATTCTACCCACACACATTTGGAACTCTCCTGGGGTACCCTCACACATATTATTCCCTCATTTAGTGTACATTTTCACAAATAAGTGAAATTTTCAAAAATTCTGAAAATTGGCTGAAAACGACGAAATATCAAGGACTCATTGGGCGAATCGCTCTGGAACTGAAATCGGAACGCTCACTGACATTTCCCCTATCTGAAAGTCTGATAAACGCCGGAAAAATGACTACGTCCAAAAAAAAAATTTTTTCAACTTTTTTCAATTTTACCCCCGTGGGATATATATTCTACCCACACACATTTTGAATTCTCCTGTGGTACCCTCACACATATTATTCCCTCATTTAGTGGATGTTTTTACAAATAAGTGAAATTTTCAAAAATTCAGAAAATTCGCTGAAAACGACTAAATATCAAGGAATCATTGGGCGAATCGCTCTGGAACTGAAATCGGAATGCTCACTGACATTTCCCCTATCTGAAAGTCTGATAAACGCCGAAAAAATGACTTAAGTCCAAAAAAAAATTTTTTTCAACTTTTTTCAATTTTACCCCCGTGGTATGTATATTCTACCCACACACTTTGGAACTCTCCTGGGGTACCCTCACACATATTATTCCCTCATTTAGTGGATATTTTCACAAAAAAGTGAAATTTTCAAAAATTCAGAAAATTGCCTGAAAACGACGAAATATCAAGGACTCATTGGGCAAATCGCTCTGGAACTGAAATCGGAACTCTCACTGACATTTCCCCTTTCTGAAAGTCTGATAAACGCCGGAAAAATGACTAAATCCCCCCAAAAAATTCTTTCAACTTTTTTCAATTTTACCCCCGTGGGATATATATTCTACCCACACACATTTGGAACTCTCCTGGGGTACCCTCACACATATTATTCCCTCATTTAGTGGATATTTTCACAAAAAAAGTGAAATTTTCAAAAATCCAGAAAATTGTCTGAAAACGACTAAGTATCAAGGACTCATTGGGCGAATCGCTCTGGAACTGAAATCGGAACGCTCTCTGACATTTCCCCTATCTGAAAGTCTGATAAACGCCGGAAAAATGACTAAATCCTCAAAAAAAATTTTTTTAAACTTTTTTCAATTTTACCCCGTGGGATATATATTCTACCCACACACATTTGGAACTCTCCTGGGGTACCCTCACACATATTATTCCCTCATTTAGTGGATATTTTCACAAAAAGTGAAATTTTCAAAAATTCTGAAAATTGGCTGAAAACGACGAAATATCAAGGACTCATTGGGCGAATCGCTCTGGAACTGAAATCGGAACGCTCACTGACATTTCCCCTATCTGAAAGTCTGATAAACGCCGGAAAAATGACTAAATCCAAAAAAAAAATGTTTCAACTTTTTTCAATTTTATCCCCGTGGGATATATATTCTACCCACACACATTTGGAACTCTCCTGGGGTACCCTCACACATATTATTCCCTCATTTAGTGGATATTTTCACAAATTAGTGAAATTTTCAAAAATTCTGAAAATTGGCTGAAAACGACGAAATGTCAAGGACTCATTGGGCGAATCGCTCTGGAACTGAAATCGGAACGCTCACTGACATTTCCCCTATCTGAAAGTCTGATAAACGCTGAAAAAATGACTTTATTCTAAAAAAAAATTTTTTTCAACTTTTTTCAATTTTACCCCCGTGGTATATATATTCTACCCACACACATTTGGAAATCTCCTGGGTTACCCTCACAAATATTATTCACTCATTTAGTGGATATTTTCACAAAAAAGTGAAATTTTCAAAAATCCAGAAAATTGGCTGAAAACGACTAAATATCAAGGACTCATTGGGCGAATCGCTCTGGAACTGAAATCGAAAAGCTCACTGACATTTCCCCTATGTGAAAGTCTGATAAACGCCGGAGAAATGACTAAGTCCAAAAAAAAAAATTTTTCAACTTTTATCAATTTTACCCCCGTGGGATATATATTCTACCCACACACATTTGGAACTCTCCTGGGGTACCCTCACACATATTATTCCCTCATTTAGTGGATATTTTCACAAAAAAGTGAAATTTTCAAAAACTCTGAAAATCACCTGAGAACGACGAAATGTCAAGGACCCATCCGGCGAATCGCTCTGGAACTGAAATCGGAACGCTCACTGACATTTCCCCTATCTGAAAGTCTGATAAACACCGGAAAAATGACTAAATCCAAAAAAAAAAATGTTTCAACTTTTTTCAATTTTATCCCCGTGGGATATATATTCTGCCCACACACATTTGGAACTCTCCTGGGGTACCCTCACACATATTATTCCCTCATTTTGTAGATATTTTCACAAAAAAGTGAAATTTTCAAAAATTCAGAAAATTGGCTGAAAATAACGAAATATCAAGGACTCATTGGGCGAATCGCTCTGGAACTGAAATCGGAACGCTCACTGACATTTCCCCTATCTGAAAGTCTGATAAACGCCGGAAAAATGACTAAATCCCAAAAAAAAAATATTTAAACTTTTTTCAATTTTATCCCCGTGGGATATATATTCTACCCACACACATATGGAACTCTCCTGGGGTACCCTCACACATATTATTCCCTCATTTAGTAGATATTTTCACAAAAAAGTGAAATTTTCAAAAATTCAGAAAATTGGCTGAAAATAACGAAATATCAAGGACTCATTGGGCGAATCGCTCTGGAACTGAAATCGGAATGCTCACTGACATTTCCCCTATCTGAAAGTCTGATAAACGCCGGAAAAATGACTAAATCCAAAAAAAAAAATGTTTCAACTTTTTTCAATTTTATCCCCGTGGGATACATATTCTACCCACACACATTTGGAACTCTGCTGGGGTACCCTCACACATATTATTCCCTCATTTAGTGGATATTTTCACAAAAAAGTGAAATTTTCAAAAATCCAGAAAATTGGCTGAAAACGACTAAATATCAAGGACTCATTGGGCGAATCGCTCTGGAACTGAAATCGGAACGCTCACTGACATTTCCCCTATCTGAAAGTTTGATAAACGCCGGAAAAATGACTAAATCCAAAAAAAAAAATGTTTAAACTTTTTTCAATTTTATCCCCGTTGGATATACAGTACAGACCAAAAGTTTGGACACACCTTCTCATTTAAAGATTTTTCTGTATTTTCATGTCTATGAAAATTGTACATTCACACTGAAGGCATCAAAACTATGAATTAACACATGTGGAATTATATATTTAACAAAAAAGTGTGAAACAACTGAAAATATGTCTTATATTCTAGGTTCTTCAAAGTAGCCACCTTTAGCTTTGATGACTGCTTTGCACACTCATGGCATTCTCTTGATGAGCTTCAAGAGGTAGTCACCGGAAATGGTTTCACTTCACAGGTGTGCCCTGTCAGGCTTAATAAGTGGGATTTCTTGCCTTATAAATGGGGTTGGGACCATCAGTTGTGTTGTGCAGAAGTCAGGTGGATACACAGCTGATAGTCCTACTGAATAGACTGTTAGAATTTGTATTATGGCAAGAAAAAAGCAGCTAAGTAAAGAAAAACGAATGGCCATCATTACTTTAAGAAATGAAGGTCTGTCAGTCTGAAAAATTGGGCAAACTTTGAAAGTGTCCCCAAGTGCAGTTGCAAAAACCATCAAGCGCTACAAAGAAACTGGCTCACATGAGGACCTCCCCAGGAAAGGAAGACCAAGAGTCACCTCTGCCTCTGAGGATAAGTTTATCCAAGTCACCAGCCTCAGAAATCGCAGATTAACAGCAGCTCAGATTAGAGACCAGGTCAATGCCACACAGAGTTCTAGCAGCAGACACATCTCTACAACAACTGTTAAGAGGAGACTTTGTGCAGCAGGCCTTCATGGTAAAATAGCTGCTAGGAAACCACTGCTAAGGACAGGCAACAAGCAGAAGAGACTTGTTTGGGCTAAAGAACACAAGGAATGGACATTAGACCAGTGGAAATCTGTGCTTTTGTCTGATGAGTCCAAATTTGAGATCTTTGATTCCAACCACCGCGTCTTTGTGCGACGCAGAAAAGGTGAACGGATGAACTCTACATGCCTGGTTACCATCGTGAAGCATGGAGGAGGAGGTGTGATAGTGTGGGGGTGCTTTGCTGGTGACACTGTTGGGGATTTATTCAAAATTGAAGGCATACTGAACCAGCATGGCTACCACAGCATCTTGCAGCGGCATGCTATTCCATCCGGTTTGCGTTTAGTTGGACCATCATTTATTTTTCAACAGGACAATGACCCCCAAACACACCTTTAGGCTGTGTAAGGGCTATTTGACCAAGAAGGAGAGTGATGGGGTGCTACGCCAGATGACCTGGCCTCCACCGTCACCAGACCTGAACCCAATCGAGATGGTTTTGGGTGAGCAGGACCGCAGAGTGAAGGCAAAAGGGCCAACAAGTGCTAAGCATCTCTGGGAACTCCTTCAAGATTGTTGGAAGACCATTTCCGGTGACTACCTCTTGAAGCTCATCAACAGAATGCCAAGAGTGTGCAAAGCAGTAATCAAACCAAAAGGTGGCTACTTTGAAGAACCTAGAATATAAGACATATTTTCAGTTGCTTCACACTTTTTTGTTAAGTATATAATTCCACATGTGTTAATTCATAGTTTTGATGCTTTCAGCATGAATGTACAATTTTCATAGTCAAGAAAATACAGAAAAATCTTTAAATGAGAAGGTGTGTCCAAACTTTTGGTCTGTACTGTATATTCTACCCACACACATTTGGAACTCTCCTGGGGTACCCTCACACATATTATTCCCTCATTTAGTAGATATTTTCACAAAAAAGTGAAATTTTCAAAAATTCAGAAAATTGGCTGAAAATAACGAAATATCAAGGACTCATTGGGCGAATCGCTCTGGAACTGAAATCGGAACGCTCACTGACATTTCCCCTATCTGAAAGTCTGATAAACGCCGGAAAAATGACTAAATCCAAAAAAAAAATGTTTCAACTTTTTTCAATTTTATCCCCGTGGGATATATATTCTACCCACACACATTTGGAACTCTCCTGGGGTACCCTCACACATATTATTCCTTCATTTAGTGGATACTTTCACAAAAAAGTGACATTTTCAAAAATTCTGAAAATTGCCTGAAAACGACGAAATATCAAGGACTCATTGGACGAATCGCTCTGGAACTGAAATCGGAACGCTCTCTGACATTTCCCCTATCTGAAAGTCTGATAAACGCCGGAAAAATGACTAAATCCCCAAAAAAATATGTTTCAACTTTTTTCAATTTTATCCCCGTGGGATATATATTCTACCCACACACATTTGGAACTCTCCTGGGGTACCCTCACACATATTATTCCCTCATTTAGTGGATATTTTCACAAAAATGTGAAATTTTCAAAAATTCAGAAAATTGCCTGAAAATAACAAAATATCAAGGACTCATTGGGCGAATCGCTCTGGAACTGAAATCGGAACGCTCACTGACATTTCCCCTATCTGAAAGTCTGATAAACGCCGAAAAAATGACTTAAGTCCAAAAAAAAATTTTTTTAAACTTTTTTCAATTTTACCCCCGTGGTATATATATTCTACCCACACACATTTGGAACTCTCCTAGGGTACCCTCACACATATTATTCACTCATTTAGTGGATATTTTCACAAATAAGTGAAGTTTTCAAAAATCCTGAAAATTGGCTGAAAACGACTAAATATCAAGGACTCAGTGGGCGAATCGCTCTGGAACAGAAATCGGAACGCTCACTGACATTTCCCCTATCTGAAAGTCTGATAAACGCCGGAAAAATGTCTAACTCCAAAAAAAAAAATGTTTCAACTTTTTTCAATTTTATCCCCGTGGGATATATATTCTACCCACACACATTTGGAACTCTCCTGGGGT
This sequence comes from Phyllobates terribilis, assembly GCF_046119375.1. Lineage (NCBI taxonomy): Eukaryota > Metazoa > Chordata > Amphibia > Anura > Dendrobatidae > Phyllobates > Phyllobates terribilis. Next base: position 8,150,113 of record NW_027362781.1, on the reverse strand, counting down.
ACCCTCACACATATTATTCCCTCATTTAGTGGATATTTTCACAAATTAGTGAAATTTTCAAAAATTCTGAAAATTGGCTGAAAACGACGAAATGTCAAGGACTCATTGGGCGAATCGCTCTGGAACTGAAATCGGAGCGCTCACTGACATTTCCCCTATCTGAAAGCCTGATAAACGCCGAAAAAATGACTTAAGTCCAAAAAAAAAATTTTTTCAACTTTTTTCAATTTTACCCCCGTGGTATATATATTCTACCCACACACATTTGGAACTCTCCTGGGGTACCCTCACACACATTATTCACTCATTTAGTGGATATTTTCACAAATAAGTGAAGTTTTCAAAAATCCAGAAAATTGGCTGAAAACGACTAAATATCAAGGACTCATTGGGCGAATCGCTCTGGAACTGAAATCGGAATGCTCACTGACATTTCCCCTATGTGAAAGTCTGATAAACGCCGGAAAAATGATTAAGTCCAAAAAAAAAAAATTTTTCAACTTTTTTCAATTTTACCCCCGTGGGATATATATTCTACCCACACTCATTTGGAACTCTCCTGGGGTACCCTCACACATATTATTCCCTCATTTAGTGGATATTTTCACAAAAAAGTGAAATTTTCAAAAATTCAGAAAATTGCCTGAAAACGACGAAATATCAAAGACTCATTGGGCAAATCGCTCAGGAACTGAAATCGGAACGCTCACGGACATTTCCCCTATCCGAAAGTCTGATAAACGCCGGAAAAATGACAAAATCCCCCAAAAAAAAATGTTTCAACTTTTTTCAATTTTATCCCCGTGGGATATATATTCTACCCACACACATTTGGAACTCTCCTGGGGTACCCTCACACATATTATTCCCTCATATAGTGGATATTTTCACAAATTAGTGAAATTTTCAAAAATTCTGAAAATTGGCTGAAAACGACGAAATGTCAAGGACTCATTGGGCGAATCGCTCTGGAACTGAAATCGGAACGCTCACTGACATTTCCCCTATCTGAAAGTCTGATAAACGCCGGAAAAATGACTGTATTCTAAAAAAAAAAATTTTTCAACTTTTTTCAATTTTACCCCCGTGGGATATATATTCTACCCACACACATTTGGAACTCTCCTGGGGTACCCTCACACATATTATTTACTCATTTAGTGGATATTTTCACAAAAAAGTGAAATTTTCAAAAATCCAGAAAATTGGCTGAAAACGACTAAATATCAAGGACTCATTGGGCGAATCGCTCTGGAACTGAAATCGAACCGCTCACTGACATTTACCCTATCTGAAAGTTTGATAAATGCCGGAAAAATGACTAAGTCCAAAAAAAAAATTTTTCAACTTTTATCAATTTTACCCCCGTGGGATATATATTCTACCCACACACATTTGGAACTCTCCTGGGGTACCCTCACACATATTATTCACTCATTTAGTGGATATTTTCACAAAAAAGTGAAATTTTCAAAAACTCTGAAAATCACCTGAGAACGACGAAATGTCAAGGACCCATCCGGCGAATCGCTCTGGAACTGAAATCGGAACGCTCACTGACATTTCCCCTATCTGAAAGTCTGATAAACGCCGGAAAAATCACTAAATCCAAAAAAAAAAATGTTTCAACTTTTTTCAATTTTATCCCCGTGGGATATATATTCTACCCACACACATTTGGAACTCTCCTGGGGTACCCTCACACATATTATTCACTCAATTAGTGGATATTTTCACAAAAAAGTGAAATTTTCAAAAATCCAGAAAATTGGCTGAAAACGACTAAATATCAAGCACTCATTGGGCGAATCGCTCTGGAACTGAAATCGGAATGCTCACTGACATTTCCCTTATGTGAAAGTCTGATAAATGCCGGAGAAATGACTAAGTCCCAAAAAAAAAATTTTTCAACTTTTTTCAATTTTACCCCCGTGGGATATATATTCTACCCACACACATTTGGAACTCTCCTGGGGTACCCTCACACATATTATTCCCTCATTTAGTGGATATTTCTACAAAAAAGTGAAATTTTCAAAAATTCTGAAAATCGCCTGAGAACGACGAAATGTCAAGGACCCATCCGGCGAATCGATCTGGAACTGAAATCGGAACGCTCACGGACATTTCCCCTATCTGAAAGTCTGATAAACGCCAGAAAAATGACTAAATCCACCAAAAAAATGTTTTCAACTTTTTTCAATTTTACCCCGTGGGATATACATTCTACCCACACACATTTGGAACTCTCCTGGGGTACCCTCACACATATTATTCCCTCAGTTACTAGATATTTTCACAAAAAAGTGAAATTTTCAAAAATTCAGAAAATTGCCAGAAAACGACGAAATATCAAGGACTCATTTGGCGAATCGCTCTGGAACTGAAATCGGAACGCTCATTGACATTTCCCCTATCTGAAAGTCTGATAAACGCTGGAAAAATGGCTAAATCCCCAAAAAAAAATTTTTCAACTTTTTTCAATTTTACCCCCGTGGGATATATATTCTACCCACACACATTTGGAACTCTCCTGGGGTACCCTCACACATATTATTCCCTCATTTAGTGGATATTTTCACAAAAAAGTGAAATTTTCAAAAATTCTGAAAATCGCCTGAGAACGACGAAATGTCAAGGACCCATCCGGCGGATCGCTCTGGAACTGAAATCGGAACGCTCTCGGACATTTCCCCTATCTGAAAGTCTGATAAACGCCAGAAAAATGACTAAATCCACCAAAAAATTTTTTTCAACTTTTTTCAATTTTACCCCGTGGGATATATATTCTACCCACACACATTTGGAACTCTCCTGGGGTACCCTCACACATATTATTCCCTCATTTAGTGGATATTTTCACAAACATGTGAAATTTTCAAAAATTCAGAAAATTGCCTGAAAATAACAAAATATCAAGGACTCATTGGGCGAATCGCTCTGGAACTGAAATCGGAACGCTCACTAATATTTCCCCTATCTGAAAGTCTGATAAACGCCGAAAAAATGACTTAAGTCCAAAAAAAAATTTTTTTCAACTTTTTTCAATTTTACCCCCGTGGCATATATATTCTACCCACACACATTTGGAACTCTCCTGGGGTACCCTCACACATATTATTCACTCATTTAGTGGATATTTTCACAAATAAGTGAAGTTTTCAAAAATCCAGAAAATTGGCTGAAAACGACTAAATATCAAGGACTCATTGGGCGAATCGCTCTGGAACTGAAATCGGAACGCTCACTGACATTTCCCCTATCTGAAAGTCTGATAAACGCCGGAAAAATGACTAAATCCCCAAAAAAAAAATGTTTCAACTTTTTTCAATTTTATCCCCGTGGGATATATATTCTACCCACACACATTTTTAACTCTCCTGGGGCACCCTCACACATATTATTCCCTCATTTAGTGGATATTTTCACAAATAAGTGAAATTTTCAAAAATTCTGAAAATTGGCTGAAAACGACGAAATATCAAGGACTCATTGGGCGAATCGCTCTGGAACTGAAATCGGAACGCTCACTGACATTTCCCCTATCTGAAAGTCTGATAAACGCCGGAAAAAAGACTAAATCCCCTCCAAAAAAATTTTCAACTTTTTTCAATTTTACCCCGTGGGATATATATTCTACCCACACACATTTGGAACTCTCCTGGGGTACCCTCATGCATATTATTCCCTCATTTAGTGGATATTTTCACAAAAAGTGAAATTTTCAAAAATTCATCAAATTGCCTGAAAATAACGAAATATCAAGGACTCATTGGGCGAATCGCTCTGGAACTGAAAGCGGAACGCTCACTGACATTTCCCCTATGTGAAAGTCTGATAAACGCCGGAAAAATGACTAAATCCCCCCAAAAAAATGTTTCAACTTTTTTCAATTTTATCCACGTGGGATATATATTCTACCCACACACATTTGGAACTCTCCTGGGGTACCCTTACACATATTATTCCCTCATTTAGTGGATATTTTCACAAAAAAGTGAAATTTTCAAAAATTCTGAAAATCGCATGAGAACGACGAAATGTCAAGGACCCATCCGGCGAATCGCTCTGGAACTGAAATCAGAACGCTCTCTGACATTTCCCCTATCTGAAAGTCTGATAAACGCCGGAAAAATGACTAAAACCCCCCAAAAAAATGTTTCAACTTTTTTCAATTTTATCCACGTGGGATATATATTCTACCCACACACATTTGGAACTCTCCTGGGGTACCCTCACACATATTATTCACTCATTTAGTGGATATTTTCACAAAAAAGTGAAATTTTCAAAAATCCAGAAAATTGCCTGAAAACGACTAAATATCAAGGACTCATTGGGCGAATCGCTCTGAAACTGAAATCGGAACGCTCACTGACATTTCCCCTATGTGAAAGTCTGATAAACGCCGGAAAAATGAGTATGTCCAAAAAAAGTTTTTTTCAACTTTTTTCAATTTTTCCCCCGTGGGATATATATTCTGCCCACACACATTTTGAACTCTCCTGTGGTACCCTCACACATATTATTCCCTCATTTAGTGGATATTTTCACAAAAAAGTGAAATTTTCAAAAATTCAGAAAATTGCCTGAAAACGACGAAATATCAAAGACTCATTGGGCGAATCGCTCTGGAACTGAAATCGGAACGCTCACTGACATTTCCCCTATCTGAAAGGCTGATAAACGCTGAAAAAATGACGTAAGTTAAAAAAAATAATTTTTTTTCAACTTTTTTCAATTTTACCTCCGTGGCATATATATTCTACCCACACACATTTGGAACTCTCCTGGGGTACCCTCACACATATTATTCCCTCATTTACTAGATATTTTCACAAAAAAGTGAAATTTTCAAAAATTCAGAAAATTGCCTGAAAATGACGAAATATCAAGGACTCATTGGGCGAATCGCTCTGGAACTGAAATCGGAACGCTCACTGACATTTCCCCTATCTGAAAGGCTGATAAATGCTGAAAAAATGACGTAAGTTAAAAAAAATAATTTTTTTTCAACTTTTTTCAATTTTACCTCCGTGGCATATATATTCTACCCACACACATTTGGAACTCTCCTGGGGTACCCTCACACATATTATTCCCTCATTTAGTGGATATTTTCACAAAAAAGTGAAATTTTCAAAAATTCAGAAAATTGCCTGAAAACGACGAAATATCAAAGACTCATTGGGCGAATCGCTCTGGAACTGAAATCGGAACGATCACTGACATTTCCCCTATCTGAAAGTCTGATAAACGCCGGAAAAATGACTACGTCCAAAAAAGAATTTTTTTTTAACTTTTTTCAATTTTACCCCCGTGGGATATATATTCTGCCCACACACATTTTGAACTCTCCTGTGGTACCCTCACACATATTATTCCCTCATTTAGTGGATATTTTCACAAAAAAGTGAAATTTTCAAAAATTCAGAAAATTGCCTGAAAACGACGAAATATCAAAGACTCATTGGGCGAATCGCTCTGGAACTGAAATCGGAACGCTCACTGACATTTCCCCTATCTGAAAGGCTGATAAACGCTGAAAAAATGACGTAAGTTAAAAAAAATTATTTTTTTTCAACTTTTTTCAATTTTACCTCCGTGGCATATATATTCTACCCACACACATTTGGAACTCTCCTGGGGTACCCTCACACATATTATTCCCTCATTTACTAGATATTTTCACAAAAAAGTGAAATTTTCAAAAATTCAGAAAATTGCCTGAAAATGACGAAATATCAAGGACTCATTGGGCGAATCGCTCTGGAACTGAAATCGGAACGCTCACTGACATTTCCCCTATCTGAAAGGCTGATAAATGCTGAATAAATGACGTAAGTTAAAAAAAATAATTTTTTTTCAACTTTTTTCAATTTTACCTCCGTGGCATATATATTCTACCCACACACATTTGGAACTCTCCTGGGGTACCCTCACACATATTATTCCCTCATTTAGTGGATATTTTCACAAAAAAGTGAAATTTTCAAAAATTCAGAAAATTGCCTGAAAACGACGAAATATCAAAGACTCATTGGGCGAATCGCTCTGGAACTGAAATCGGAACGATCACTGACATTTCCCCTATCTGAAAGTCTGATAAACGCCGGAAAAATGACTACGTCCAAAAAAGAATTTTTTTTTAACTTTTTTCAATTTTACCCACGTGGGATATACATTCTACCCACACACATTTTGAATTCTCCTGTGGTACCCTCACACATATTATTCCCTCATTTAGTGGATATTTTCACAAATAAGTGAAATTTTCAAAAATTCAGAAAATTGCCAGAAAACGACGAAATATCAAGGACTCATTTGGCGAATCGCTCTGGAACTGAAATCGGAACGCTCATTGACATTTCCCCTATCTGAAAGTCTGATAAACGCTGGAAAAATGGCTAAATCCCCAAAAAAAAATTTTTCAACTTTTTTCAATTTTACCCCCGTGGGATATATATTCTACCCACACACATTTGGAACTCTCCTGGGGTACCCTCACACATATTATTCCCTCATTTAGTGGATATTTTCACAAAAAAGTGAAATTTTCAAAAATTCTGAAAATCGCCTGAGAACGACGAAATGTCAAGGACCCATCCGGCGGATCGCTCTGGAACTGAAATCGGAACGCTCTCGGACATTTCCCCTATCTGAAAGTCTGATAAACGCCAGAAAAATGACTAAATCCACCAAAAAATTTTTTTCAACTTTTTTCAATTTTACCCCGTGGGATATATATTCTACCCACACACATTTGGAACTCTCCTGGGGTACCCTCACACATATTATTCCCTCATTTAGTGGATATTTTCACAAAAATGTGAAATTTTCAAAAATTCAGAAAATTGCCGGAAAATAACAAAATATCAAGGACTCATTGGGCGAATCGCTCTGGATCTGAAATCGGAACGCTCACTAATATTTCCCCTATCTGAAAGTCTGATAAACGCCGGAAAAATGACTAAATCCCCCCCAAAAAATGTTTCAACTTTTTTCAATTTTACCCCGTGGGATATATATTCTACCCAAACACATTTGGAACTCTCCTGGGGTACCCTCACACATATAGTGGATATTTTCACAAAAAAGTGAAATTTTCAAAAATTCATAAAATTGCCTGAAAATAACGAAATATCAAGGACTCATTGGGCGAATCGCTCTGGAACTGAAATCGGAACGCTCACTGACATTTCCCCTATCTGAAAGTCTGATAAACGCCGGAAAAATGACTAAATCCAAAAGAAAAAGAGTTTCAACTTTTTTCAATTTTATCCCCGTGGGATATATATTCTACCCACACACATTTGGAACTCTCCTGGGGTACCCTCACACATATTATTCCCTCATTTAGTGGATATTTTCACAAAAAGTGAAATTTTCAAAAATTCAGAAAATTGGCTGAAAATAACGAAATATCAAGGACTCATTGGGCGAATCGCTCTGGAACTGAAATCGGAACGCTTACTGACATTTCCCCTATCTGAAAGTCTGATAAACGCCGGAAAAATGACTAAATCCCCCCAAAAAAAATGTTTCAACTTTTTTCAATTTTATCCCCGTGGGATATATATTCTACCCACACACATTTTGAACTCTCCTGGGGTACCCTCACACATATTATTCCCTCATTTAGTGGATATTTTCACAAATAAGTGAAATTTTCAAAAATTCTGAAAATTGGCTGAAAACGACGAAATATCAAGGACTCATTGGGCGAATCGCTCTGGAACTGAAATCGGAACGCTCACTGACATTTTCCCTATCTGAAAGTCTGATAAACGCCGGAAAAATGACTAAATCCCCTCCAAAAAAATGTTTCAACTTTTTTCAATTTTACCCCGTGGGATATATATTCTACCCACACACATTTGGAACTCTCCTGGGGTACCCTCACACATAAAGTGGATATTTTCACAAAAAAGTGAAATTTTCAAAAATTCATAAAATTGCCTGAAAAAAACGAAATATCAAGGACTCATTGGGCGAATCGCTCTGGAACTGAAATCGGAACGCTCACTGACATTTCCCCTATCTGAAAGTCTGATAAACGCTGGAAAAATGGCTAAATCCCCCCCAAAAATTTTTTCAACTTTTTTCAATTTTACCCCCGTGGGATATATATTCTACCCACACACATTTGGAATTCTCCTGTGGTACCATCACACATATTATTCCCTCATTTAGCGGATATTTTCACAAATAAGTGAAATTTTCAAAAATTCAGAAAATTGGATGAAAACAATGAAATATCCAGGTCTCATTGGGCGAATCGCTCTGGAACTAAAATCGGAACGCTCACTGATATTTTCCCTATCTGAAAGTCTGATAAACGCCGGAAAAATGACTAAATCCAAAAAAAAAATGTTTTCAACTATTTTCAATTTTACCCCCGTGGTATATATATTCTACCCACACACATTTGGAACTCTCCTGGGGTACCCTCACACATATTATTCCCTCAGTTACTAGATATTTTCACAAAAAAGTGAAATTTTCAAAAATTCTGAAAATTGGCTGAAAACGACGCAATATCAAGGACTCATTGAGCGAATCGCTCTGGAACTGAAAGCGGAACGCTCACTGACATTTCCCCTATCTGAAAGTCTGATAAACGCCGAAAAAATGACAAAGTCCAAAAAAAAATTTCTTTCAACTTCTTTCAATTTTACCCCTGTGGTATATATACTCTACACACACACATTTGGAAATCTCCTAGGGTACCCTCACACATATTATTCACTCATTTAGTGGATATTTTCACAAAAAAGTGAAATTTTCAAAAATCCAGAAAATTGCCTGAAAACGACAAAATATCAAGGACACATTGGGCGAAACGCTCTGGAACTGAAATCGGAAAGCTCACTGACATTTCCCCTAAATGAAAGTCTGATAAACGCGGGAAAAATGACGAAATCCAAAAAAAAAATTTTTTCAACTTTTTTCAATCTTACCCCCGTGGGATATATATTCTACCCACACACATTTGGAACTCTCCTGGGGTACCCTCACACATATTATTCCCTCATTTAGTGGATATTTTCACAAAAAAGTGAAATTTTCAAAAATTCTGAAAATCGCCTGATAACGACGAAATATCAATGACCCATCCGACGAATCGCTCTGGAACTGAAATCGGAACGCTCACTGACATTTCCCCTATCTGAAAGTCTGATAAACGCCGGAAAAATGACTAAATCCCAAAAAATAAATTTTTAAACTTTTTTCAATTTTACCCCGTGGGATATATATTCAACCACACACATTTGGAACTCTCCTGTGGTATCCTCACACATATTATTCCCTCATTTAGTGGACATTTTCACAAAAAAGTGAAATTTTCAAAAATCCAGAAAATTGGCTGAAAACTACTAAATATCAAGGACTCATTGGGCGAATCGCTCTGGAACTGAAATCGGAACGCTCACTGACATTTCCCCTATCTGAAAGTCTGATAAATGCCGGAAAAATGACTAAGTCCAAAAAAAAAATGTTTTCAACTTTTTTAAATTTTACCCCTGTGGGATATAAATTCTACCCACTCACATTTTGAACTCTCCTGTGGTACCCTCACACATATTATTCCCTCATTTAGAGGATATTTTCACAAATAAGTGAAATTTTCAAAAATTCAGAAAATTGCCTGAAAACGACAAAATATCAAGGACTCATTGGGCGAAACGCTCTGGAACTGAAATCGGAACGCTCACTGACATATCCCCTAAATGAAAGTCTGATAAACGCCGGAAAAATGACTAAATCCAAAAAAAAAAGGTTTCAACTTTTTTCAATTTTATCCCCGTGGGATATATATTCTACCCACACACATTTGGAACTCTCCTGGGGTACCCTCAAACATATTATTCCCTCATTTAGTGGATATTTTCACAAATAAGTGAAATTTTCAAAAAATCTGAAAATTGGCTGAAAACGACGAAATATCAAGGACTCATTGAGCGAATCGCTCTGGAACTGAAAGCGGAACGCTCACTGACATTTCCCCTATCTGAAAGTCTGATAAACGCCGAAAAAATGACTAAGTCCAAAAAAAAATTTCTTTCAACTTCTTTCAATTTTACCCCCGTGGTATATATACTCTACACACACACATTTGGAAATCTCCTAGGGTACCCTCACACATATTATTCACTCATTTAGTGGATATTTTCACAAAAAAGTGAAATTTTCAAAAATCCAGAAAATTGGCTGAAAACGACTAAATATCAAGGACTCATTGGGCGAATCGCTCTGGAACTGAAATCGGAACGCTCACTGACATTTCCCCTATGTGAAAGTCTGATAAACGCCGGAAAAGTGACTAAGTCCAAAAAAAAAATTTTTTCAACTTTTTTCAATTTTACCCCCATGGGATATATATTCTACCTACACACATTTGGAACTCTCCTGGGGTACCCACACACATATTATTCCCTCATTTAGAGGATATTTTCACAAATAAGTGAAATTTTCAAAAATTCAGAAAATTGCCTGAAAACGGCAAAATATCAAGGACTCATTGGGCGAAACGCTCTGGAACTGAAATCGGAACGCTCACTGACATTTCCCCTATCTGAAAGTCTGATAAACGCCGGAAAAATGACTAAATCCCAAAAAATAAATTTTTAAACTTTTTTCAATTTTACCCCGTGGGATATATATTCTACCCACACACATTTGGAACTCTCCTGTGGTATCCTCACACATATTATTCCCTCATTTAGTGGATATTTTCACAAAAAAGTGAAATTTTCAAAAATCCAGAAAATTGGCTGAAAACGACAAAATATCAAGGACTCATTGGGCGAAACGCTCTGGAACTGAAATCGGAACGCTCACTGACATTTCCCCTAAATGAAAGTCTGATAAACGCCGGAAAAATGACGAAATCCAAAAAAAAAATTTTTTGAACTTTTTTCAATCTTACCCCCGTGGGATATATATTCTACCCACACACATTTGGAACTCTTCTGGGGTACCCTCACACATATTATTCCCTCATTTAGTGGATATTTTCACAAAAAAGTGAAATTTTCAAAAATTCAGAAAATTGCCTGAAAACGACGAAATATCAAGGACTCATCCGGCGAATCGATCTGGAACTGAAATCGGAATGCTCACTGACATTTCCCCTATCTGAAAGTCTGATAAACGCCGGAAAAATGACTAAATCCCCCAAAAAAAAATTTCAACTTCTTTCAATTTTACCCCCGTGGGATATATATTCTACCCACACACATTTGGAACTCTCCTGGGGTACCCTCACACATATTATTCCCTCATTTAGTGGATATTTTCACAAAAAAGTGAAATTTTCAAAAATCCAGAAAATTGCCTGAAAACCACTAAATATCAAGGACTCATTGGGCGAATCGCTCTGGAACTGAAATCGGAATGCTCACTGACATTTCCCCTATCTGAAAGTCTGATAAACGCCGGAAATATGACTAAGTACAAAAATTTTTTTTTTTTCAACTTTTTTCAATTTCAACCATGTGGGATATATATTCTACCCACACACATTTGGAACTCTCCTTGGTACCCTCACACATATTATTCCCTCATTTAGTGGATATTTTCACAAAAAAGTGAAATTTTCAAAAATTCAGAAAATTGGCTGAAAACGACTAAATATCAAGGACTCATTGAGCGAATCGCTCTGGAACTGAAATTGGAACGCTCACTGACATTTCCCCTATCTGAAAGTCTGATAAACGCCGGAAAAATGACTAAATCCCCAAAAAAAAATTTTTCAACTTTTTTCAATTTTACCCCCGTGGGATATATATTCTACCCACACACATTTGGAACTCTCCTGGGGAACCCTCACACATATTATTTCCTCATTTAGTGGATATTTTCACAAAAAAGTGAAATTTTCAAAAATCCAGAAAATTGCCTGAAAACGACTAAATATCAAGGACTCATTGGGCGAAGCGCTCTGGAACTGAAATCGGAATGCTCACTGACATTTCCCCTATTTGAAAGTCTGATAAACGCCGGAAATATGACTAAGTACAAAAATTTTTTTTTTTTCAACTTTTTTCAATTTCAACCATGTGTGATATATATTCTACCCACACACATTTGGAACTTTCATTGGTACGCTCACACATATTATTCCCTCATTTAGTGGATATTTTCACAAAAAAGTGAAATTTTCAAAAATCCAGAAAATTGGCTGAAAACGACTGGGCGAATCGCTCTGGAACTGAAATCGGAACGGTCACTGACATTTCCCCTATCTGAAAGTCTGATAAACGCCGGAAATATGACTAAGTACAAACATATTTTTTTTTTCAACTTTTTTCAATTTCAAACATGTGGGATATATATTCTACCCACACACATTTGGAACTCTCCTGGGGTACCCTCACACATATTATTCCCTCATTTAGTGGATATTTTCACAAAAAAGTGAAATTGTCAACAATACAGAAAATTGGCTGAAAACGACTAAATATCAAGGACTCATTGGGCGAATCGCTCTGGAACTGAAATCGGAACGCTCACTGACATTTCCCCTATCTGAATGTCTGTTAAACGCCGGAAAAATGACTAAGTACAAAAAAAAAATTTTTTTCAACTTTTTTCAATTTTACCCCCTTAGGATATATATTCTACCCACACACATTTGGAACTCTCCTGGGGTACCCTCACACATATTATTCCCTCATTTAGTGGATTTTTTCACAAAAAAGTGAAATTTTCAAAAATTCAGAAAATTGCCTGAAAACGACGAAATATCAAGGACTCATCCGGCGAATCGATCTGGAACTGAAATCGGAACGCTCACTGACATTTCCCCTATCTGAATGTCTGATAAACGCCGGAAAAATGACTAAGTAGAAAAAATTTTTTTTTTTTAACTTTTTTCAATTTTAAACCTGTGGGATATATATTCTACCCACACACATTTGGAACTCTCCTGGGGTACCCTCACACATATTATTCCCTCATTTAGTGGATATTTTCACAAAAAAGTGAAATTTCCAAAAATCCAGAAAATTGCCTGAAAACGACTAAATGTCAAGGACTCATTGGCCGAATCGTTCTGGAACTGAAATCGGAACGCTCACTGACTTTTCCGCTATCTGAAAGTCTGATAAACGTCGGAAAAATGACTAAGTCCAAAAAAAAAATTTTCTCAACTTTTTTCAATTTTACCCCCGTGGGATATATATTCTTCCCACACACATTTGGAACTCTCCTGGGATACCCTCACACATATTATTCCCTCATTTAGTGGATATTTTCACAAAAAAGTGACATTTTCAAAAATCCAGAAAATTGGCTGAAAACGACTAAATATCAAAGACTCATTGGACGAATCGCTCTGGAACTGAAATCGGAACACTCACTGACATTTCCCCTATCTGAAAGTCAGATAAACGCCGGAAAAATGACTAAATTCCCCAAAAAATTTTTTCAACTTTTTTCAATTTTACCCCTGTGGGATATATATTCTACCCACACACATTTGGAACTCTCCTGGGATACCCTCACACATATTATTCCCTCATTTAGTGGATATTTTCACAAAAAAGTGAAATTTTCAAAAATCCAGAAAATTGGCTGAAAACTACGAAATATCAAGGACTCATTTTGCAAATTGCTCTGGAACTGAAATCGGAACGCTCACTGACATTTCCCCTATCTGAAAGTCTGATAAACGCCGGTAAAATGACTAAGTCAAAAAAAAAATTTATTTCAACTTTTTTCAATTTTACCCCCGTGGGATATATATTCTACCCACACACATTTGGAACTCTCCTGGGGTACCCTCACACATATTATTCCCTCATTTAGTGGATATTTTCACAAAAAAGTGAAATTTTCAAAAATCCAGAAAATTGGCTGAAAACAACTAAATATCAAGGACTCATTGGGCGAATCCCTCTGGAACTGAAATCAGAACGCTCACTGACATTTCCCCTATCTGAAAGTCTGATAAACGCCGGAAAAATGACTAAGTCCAGGAAAAAAAAGTTTTCAACTTTTTTCAATTTTACCCCCGTGGGATATATGTTCTACCCACACATATTTGGAACTCTCCTGGGGTACCCTCACACACACATTATTCCCTCATTTAGTGGATATTTTCACAAAAAAGTGAAATTTTCAAAAATCCAGAAAATTGGCTGAAAACAACTAAATATCACGGACTCATTGGGCGAATCGCTCTGGAACTGAAATAGGAACGCTCACTGACATTTCCCCTATCTGAAAGTCTGATAAATGCCGGAAAAATGACTAAGTCCAAGAAAAAAAAGTTTTCAACTTTTTTCAATTTTACCCCCGTGGGATATATATTCTACCCACACACATTTGGAACTCTCCTGGAGTACCCTCACACATATTATTCCCTCATTTAGTGGATATTTTCACAAAAAAAGTGAAATTGTCAACAATACAGAAAATTGGCTGAAAACGACTAAATATCAAGAACTCACTGGGCGAATCACTCTGGAACTGAAATTGTAACGCTCACTGACATTTCCCGTATCTGAAAGTCTGATAAACGCCGGAAAAATGACTAAATCCCCCAAAAAAATGTTTCATCTTTTTTCAATTTTACCCCCGTGGGATATATATTCTACCCACACACATTTGGAACTCTCCTGGGGTACCCTCGCACACATTATTCCCTCATTTAGTGGATATTTTCACAAAAAAGTGAAATTTTCAAAAATTCTGAAAATTGGCTGGAAACGACTAAATATCAAGGACTCATTGGGCGAATCGTTCTGAAACTGAAATCGGAACGCTCACTGACATTTCCCCTATCTGAAAGTCAGATAAACGCCGGAAAAATGACTAAATTCCCCAAAAAATTTTTTCAACTTTTTTCAATTTTACCCCTGTGGGATATATATTCTACCCACACACATTTGGAACTCTCCTGGGATACCCTCACACATATTATTCCCTCATTTAGTGGATATTTTCACAAAAAAGTGAAATTTTCAAAAATCCAGAAAATTGGCTGAAAACTACGAAATATCAAGGACTCATTTTGCAAATTGCTCTGGAACTGAAATCGGAACGCTCACTGACATTTCCCCTATCTGAAAGTCTGATAAACGCCGGTAAAATGACTAAGTCAAAAAAAAAATTTTTTTCAACTTTTTTCAATTTTACCCCCGTGGGATATATATTCTACCCACACACATTTGGAACTCTCCTGGGGTACCCTCACACATATTATTCCCTCATTTAGTGGATATTTTCACAAAAAAGTGAAATTTTCAAAAATCCAGAAAATTGGCTGAAAACAACTAAATATCAAGGACTCATTGGGCGAATCCCTCTGGAACTGAAATCAGAACGCTCACTGACATTTCCCCTATCTGAAAGTCTGATAAACGCCGGAAAAATGACTAAGTCCAGGAAAAAAAAGTTTTCAACTTTTTTCAATTTTACCCCCGTGGGATATATGTTCTACCCACACAAATTTGGAACTCTCCTGGGGTACCCTCACACACACATTATTCCCTCATTTAGTGGATATTTTCACAAAAAAGTGAAATTTTCAAAAATCCAGAAAATTGGCTGAAAACAACTAAATATCACGGACTCATTGGGCGAATCGCTCTGGAACTGAAATAGGAACGCTCACTGACATTTCCCCTATCTGAAAGTCTGATAAATGCCGGAAAAATGACTAAGTCCAAGAAAAAAAAGTTTTCAACTTTTTTCAATTTTACCCCCGTGGGATATATATTCTACCCACACACATTTGGAACTCTCCTGGAGTACCCTCACACATATTATTCCCTCATTTAGTGGATATTTTCACAAAAAAAGTGAAATTGTCAACAATACAGAAAATTGGCTGAAAACGACTAAATATCAAGAACTCACTGGGCGAATCACTCTGGAACTGAAATTGTAACGCTCACTGACATTTCCCGTATCTGAAAGTCTGATAAACGCCGGAAAAATGACTAAATCCCCCAAAAAAATGTTTCATCTTTTTTCAATTTTACCCCCGTGGGATATATATTCTACCCACACACATTTGGAACTCTCCTGGGGTACCCTCGCACACATTATTCCCTCATTTAGTGGATATTTTCACAAAAAAGTGAAATTTTCAAAAATTCTGAAAATTGGCTGGAAACGACTAAATATCAAGGACTCATTGGGCGAATCGTTCTGAAACTGAAATCGGAACGCTCACTGACATTTCCCCTATCTGAAAGTCTGATAAACGCCGGAAAAATGACTAAGTCCAAGAAAAAAAAGTTTTCAACTTTTTTCAATTTTACCCCCATGGGATACAGTTATATGAAAAAGTTTGGGCACCCCTATTAATCTTAAGCTTAATGTTTTTTAAAAATTGGTGTTTTTGCAGCAGCTATTTCAGTTTGATATATGTAATAACTGTTGGACACAGTAATGTTTCTGCCTTGAAATGAGGTTTATTGTACTAACAGAAAATGTGCAATCTGCATTCAAACAAAATTTGACAGGTGCATAAGTATGGGCACCCTTATCATTTTCTAGTTTTAAATACTCCTACCTACTTTTTACTGACGTACTAAAGCACTTTTTTTGGTTTTGTAACCTCATTGAGCTTTGAACTTCATAGCCAGGTGTATGCAATCATGAGAAAAGCTACTTAAAGTGGCCACTTGCAAGTTGTTCTCCTGTTTGAATCTCCTCTGAAGAGTGGCATCATGGGCTACTCAAAACAACTGTCAAATGATCTGAAAACAAAGATTATTCAACATAGTTATTCAGGGGAAGGATACAAAAAGCTGTCTCAGAGATTTAACCTGTCAGTTTCCACTGTGAGGAACATAGTAAGGAAATGGAAGAACACAGGGACAGTTCTTGTTAAGGCCAGAAGTGGCAGGCCAAGAAAAACATCAGAAAAGCAGAGGAGAAGAATGGTGAGATCAGTCAAGGACAATCCTCAGACCACCTCCAGAGAGCTGCAGCATCAACTTGCTGCAGATGGTGTCACTGTGCATCGGTCAACTATACAACGCACTTTGCACAAGGAGAAGCTGTATGGGAGAGTGATGCGAAAGAAGCCGTTTCTGCAAGCACGCCACAAACAGAGTCGGCTGAGGTATGCAAAAGCACATTTGGAGAAGCCAATTTCTTTTTGGAAGAAGGTCCTGTGGACTGATGAAACCAAGATTGAGTTGTTTGGTCATACAAAAAGGCGTTATGCATGGCGGCAAAAAAACACAGCATTCCAAGAAAAACACTTGCTACCCACAGTAAAATTTGGTGGAGGTTCCATCATGCTTTGGGGCTGTGTGGCCAATGCCGGCACCAGGAATCTTGTTAAAGTTGAGGGACGCATGGATTCCACTCAGTATCAGCAGATTCTTGACAATAATATTCAAGAATCAGTGATAAAGTTGAAGTTACGCAGGGGATGGATCTTTCAGCAAGACAATGATCCAAAACACCGCTCCAAATCTACTCAGGCATTCATGCAGAGGAACAATTACAATGTTCTGGAATGGCCATCCCAGTCCCCAGACCTGAATATCATTGAACATCTGTGGGATCATTTGAAGAAGGCTGTCCATGCTCGGCGACCATCAAACTTAACTGAACAGGAATTGTTTTGTAAAGAGGAATGGTCAAAAATACCTTCATCCAGGATCCAGGAACTCATTAAAAGCTACAGGAAGCGACTAGAGGCTGTTATTTTTGCAAAAGGAGGATCTACTTAATATTAATGTCACTTTTCTGGTGAGGTGCCCATACTTATGCACCTGTCAAATTTTGTTTGAATGCAGATTGCACATTTTCTGTTAGTACAATAAACCTCATTTCAAGGCAGAAACATTACTGTGTCCAACAGTTATTACATATATCAAACTGAAATAGCTGTTGCAAAAACACCAATTTTTATAAAACATTCAGCTTAAGATTAATAGGGGTGCCCAAACTTTTTCATATAACTGTATATGTTCTACCCACACACATTTGGAACTCTCCTGGGGTACCCTCACACACATATTATTCCCTCATTTAGTGGATATTTTCACAAAAAAGTGAAATTTTCAAAAATCCAGAAAATTGGCTGAAAACGACTGGGCGAATCGCTCTGGAACTGAAATCGGAACGCTCACTGACATTTCCCCTATCTGAAAGTCTGATAGACGCCGGAAATATGACTAAGTACAAACATTTTTTTTTTTTCAACTTTTTTCAATTTCAAACATGTGGGATATATATTCTACCCACACACATATGGAACTCTCCTGGGGTACCCTCACACATATTATTCCCTCATTTAGTGGATATTTTCACAAAAAAGTGAAATTGTCAACAATACAGAAAATTGGCTGAAAACGACTAAATATCAAGAACTCACTGGGCGAATCACTCTGGAACTGAAATCGGAACGCTCACTGACATTTCCCCTATGTGAAAGTGTGATAAACGCCGGTAAAATGACTAAGTCAAAAAAAATATTTTTTTCAACTTTTTTCAATTTTACCCCCGTGGGATATATATTCTACCCACACACATTTGGAACTCTCCTGGGGTACCCTCGCACACATTATTCCCTCATTTAGTGGATATTTTCACAAAAAAGTGAAATTTTCAAAAATTCTGAAAATTGGCTGAAAACGACTAAATATCAAGAACTCATTGGGCGAATCGTTCTGGAACTGAAATCGGAACGCTCACTGACATTTCCGCTATCTGAAAGTCTGATAAACGCCGGTAAAATGACTAAGTCAAAAAAAAAATTTTTTCAACTTTTTTCAATTTTAACCCCGTGGGATATTTATTCTACCCACACACATTTGGAATCTCCTCGGGTACCCTCACACATATTATTCCCTCATTTAGTGGATATTTTCACAAAAAAGTGAATTTTTCAAAAATCCAGAAAATTGGCTGAAAACGACTAAATATCAAGGACTCATTGGGCGAATCGCTCTAGAACTGAAATCGGAACGCTCACTGACATTTCCCCTATCTGAAAGTCTGATAAACGCCGTAAAAATGACTAAGTCAAAAAAAAAATGTTTTTCAACTTTTTTCAATTTTACCCCCGTGGGATATATATTCTACCCACACACATTTGGAACTCTCCTGGGGTAACCTCACACATATTATTCCCTCATTTAGTGGATATTTTCACAAAAAAGTGAAATTTTCAAAATTTCTGAAGATTGGCTGAAAACGACGAAATATCAAGGACTCATTGGGCGAATCGCTCTGGAACTGAAATCGGAACGCTCACTGACATTTCCCCTATCTGAAAGTCTGATAAAAGCCGGAAATATGACTAAGTACAAAAATATTTTTTTTTTCAACTTTTTTCAATTTCAACCATGTGGGATATATATTCTACCCACACACATTTGGAACTCTCCTGGGGTACCCTCACACATATTATTCCCTCATTTAGTGGATATTTTCACAAAAAAGTGAAATTTTCAAAAATCCAGAAAATTGGCTGAAAACAACTAAATATCAAGGACTCATTGAGCGAATCGCTCTGGAACTGAAATCGGAACGCTCACTGACATTTCCCGTATCTGAAAGTCTGATAAACGCCGGAAAAATGACTAAGTCCGCAAAAAAAGTTTTCAACTTTATTCAATTTTACCCCCGTGGGATATATATTCTACCCACACACATTTGGAACTCTCCTGGGTTACCCTCGCACACATTATTCCCTCATTTAGTGGATATTTTCACAAAAAAGTGAAATTTTCAAAAATTCTGAAAATTGGCTGAAAACGACTAAATATCAAGAACTCATTGGGCGAATCGTTCTGGAACTGAAATCGGAACGCTCACTGACATTTCCGCTATCTGAAAGTCTGATAAACGCCGGTAAAATGACTAAGTCAAAAAAAAAAAATTTTCAACTTTTTTCAATTTTAACCCCGTGGGATATTTATTCTACCCACACACATTTGGAATCTCCTCGGGTACCCTCACACATATTATTCCCTCATTTAGTGGATATTTTCACAAAAAAGTGAATTTTTCAAAAATCCAGAAAATTGGCTGAAAACGACTAAATATCAAGGACTCATTGGGCGAATCGCTCTAGAACTGAAATCGGAACGCTCACTGACATTTCCCCTATCTGAAAGTCTGATAAACGCCGTAAAAATGACTAAGTCCAAAAAAAAAATTTTTTCAACTTTTTTCAATTTTACCCCGTGGGATATATATTCTACCCACACACATTTGGAACTCTCCTGGGGTAACCTCACACATATTATTCCCTCATTTAGTGGATATTTTCACAAAAAAGTGAAATTTTCAAAATTTCTGAAGATTGGCTGAAAACGACGAAATATCAAGGACTCATTGGGCGAATCGCTCTGGAACTGAAATCGGAACGCTCACTGACATTTCCCCTATCTGAAAGTCTGATAAAAGCCGGAAATATGACTAAGTACAAAAATATTTTTTTTTTCAACTTTTTTCAATTTTAACCATGTGGGATATATATTCTACCCACACACATTTGGAACTCTCCTGGGGTACCCTCACACATATTATTCCCTCATTTAGTGGATATTTTCACAAAAAAGTGAAATTTTCAAAAATACAGGAAATTGGCTGAAAACGATTAAATATCAAGGACTCATTGGGTGCATCGCTCTGGAACTGAAAACGGAATGCTCACTGACATTTCCCCTATCTGAAAGTCTGATAAATGCCAGAAAAATGACTAAATCCCCCCCAAAAAATGTTTCAACTTTTTTCAATTTTACCCCCGTGGGATATATATTCTACCGACACACAGTTGGAACTCTCCTGGGATACCCTCACACATATTATTCCCTCATTTAGTGGATATTTTCACAAAAAAGTGAAATTTTCAAAAATCCAGAAAATTGGCTGAAAACTACTAAATATCAAGGACTCATTGGGCGAATCGCTCTGGAACTGAAATCGGAATGCTCACTGACATTTCCCGTATCTGAAAGTCTACTAAACGCCGGAAATATGACTAAGTACAAAAATATTTTTTTTTTAAACTTTTTTCAATTTCAACCATGTGGGATATATATTCTACCCACACACATTTGGAACTCTCCTGGGGTACCCTCACACATATTATTCCCTCATTTAGTGGATATTTTCACAAAAAAGTGAAATTTTCAAAAATCCAGATAATTGGCTGAAAACGACTAAATATCATGGACTCATTTGGCGAATCGCTCTGGAACTGAAATCGGAATGCTCACTGACATTTCCCCTATCTTAAAATCTGATAAACGACGGAAAAATGACTAAGTCCAAAAAAAAAATTTTTTCAACGTTTTTCAATTTTACCCCCGTGGGATATATATTCTACCCACACACATTTGGAATCTCCTCGGGTACCCTCACACATATTATTCCCTCATTTAGTGGATATTTTCACAAAAAAGTGAAATTTTCAAAAATTCTGAAAATTGGCTGGAAACGACTAAATATCAAGAACTCATTAGGCGAATCGCTCTGGAACTGAAATCGGAACGCTCACTGACATTTCCGCTATCTGAATGTCTGATAAACGCCGGAAAAATGACTAAGTACAAAAAAAACATTTTTTTAAACTTTTTTCAATTTTAAACCTGTGGGATATATATTCTACCCACACACATTGGGAACTCTCCTGGGGTACCCTCACACATATTATTCCCTCATTTAGTGGATATTTTCACAAAAAAGTAAAATTTTCAAAAATTCTGAAAATTGGCTGGAAACGACTAAATATCAAGGACTCATTGGGCGAATCGTTCTGAAACTGAAATCGGAACGCTCACTGACATTTCCCCTATCTGAAAGTCTGATAAAACGCCGGAAAAATGACTAAGTCCAAGAAAAAAAAGTTTTCAACTTTTTTCAATTTTACCCCCGTGGGATATATATTCTACCCACACACATTTGGAATTCTCCTGGGGTACCCTCACACATTTTGTTCCCTCATTTAGTGGATATTTTCACAAAAAAGTGAATTTTTCAAAAATCCAGAAAATTGGCTGAAAATGACTAAATATCAAGGACTCATTGGGCGAATCGCTCTAGAACTGAAATCGGAACGCTCACTGACATTTCCCCTATCTGAAAGTCTGATAAACGCCGTAAAAATGACTAAGTCAAAAAAAAATTTTTTTCAACTTTTTTCAATTTTACCCCCGTGGGATATATATTCTACCCACACACATTTGGAACTCTCCTGGGGTAACCTCACACATATTATTCCCTCATTTAGTGGATATTTTCACAAAAAAGTGAAATTTTCAAAAATTCTAAAGATTGGCTGAAAACGACTAAATATCAAGGACTCATTGGGCGAATCGCTCTGGAACTGAAATCGGACCGCTCACTGACATTTCCCCTATCTGAAAGTCTGATAAAAGCCGGAAATATGACTAAGTACAAAAATATTTTTTTTTCAACTTTTTTCAATTTCAAACATGTGGGATATATATTCTACCCACACACATTTGGAACTCTCCTGGGGTACCCTCACACATATTATTCCCTCATTTAGTGGATATTTTCACAAAAAAAGTGAAATTTTCAAAAATCCAAAAATTGGCTGAAAACGACAAAATATCAAGGACTCATTGGGCGAATCACTCTGGAAATGAAATCGGAACGCTCACTGACATTTCTGCTATCTGAAAGTCTGATAAACGCCGGAAAAATGACTAAGTCCAAAAAAATAATGTTTTAAACTTTTTTCAATTTTACCCTGTGGGATATATATTCTACCCACACACATTTGAAACTCTCCTGGGGTAACCTCACACATATTATTCCCTCATTTAGTGGATATTTTCACAAAAAAGTGAAGTTTTCAATAATCCAGAAAATTGACTAAAAACGACAAAATATCAAGGACTCATTGGGCGAATCGCTCTAGAACTGAAATCGGAACGCTCACTGACATTTCCCCTATCTGAAAGTCTGATAAACGCCGGAAAAATGACTAAATCCCCCCCAAAAAATTTTCAACTTTTTTCAATTTTACCCCCGTGGGATATATATTCTACCAACACACATTTGGAACTCTCCTGGGGTACCCTCACACATATTATTCCCTCATTTAGTGGATATTTTCACAAAAAAGTTAAATTTTCAAAAATTCTGAAAATTGGCTGAAAACGACTAAATATCAAGGACTCATTGGGCGAATCGTTCTGGAACGGAAATCGGAACGCTCACTGACATTTCCGCTATCTGAAAGTCTGATAAACGTCTGAAAAATGACTAAGTCCAAAAAAAAAATGTTTTCAACTTTTTTCAATTTTACCCCCGTGGGATATATATTCTACCCACACACATTTGGAACTCTCTTGGGATACCCTCACACATATTATTCCCTCATTTAGTGGATATTTTCACAAAAAAGTGAAATTTTCAAAAATCCAGAAAATTGGCTGAAAACGACAAAATATCAAGGACTCATTGGGCGAATCGCTCTGGAACTGAAATCGGAATGCTCACTGACATTTCCCCTATCTGAAAGTCTGATAAAAGCCGGAAATATGACTAAGTACAAAAATATTTTTTTTTTCAACTTTTTTCAATTTCAACCATGCGGGATATATATTTTACCCACACACATTTGTAACTCTCCTGGGGTACCCTCACACATATTATTCCCTCATTTAGTGGATATTTTCACAAAAAAGTGAAATTTTCATAAATCCAGAAAATTGGCTGAAAACGACTAAATATCAAGGTCTCATTGGGCGAATCGCTCTGGAAATGAAATCGGAACGCTCACTGACATTTCCGCTATCTGAAAGTCTGATAAACGCCGGAAAAATGACAGGTACAAAAAAAAAAAAATTTTCAAATTTTTTCAATTTTAACCCTGTGGGATATATATTCTACCCACACACATTTGGAAGTCTCCTGGGGTACCCTCACACATATTATTCCCTCATTTAGTGGATATTTTCACAAAAAAGTGAAATTTTCAAAAATACGGAAAATTGCCTGAAAACGACTAAATATCAAGGACTCATTGGGCGCATCGCTCTGGAACAGAAAACGGAATGCTCACTGACATTTCCCCTATCTGAAAGTCTGATAAATGCCAGAAAAATGACTAAATCCTCCCCAAAAAATGTTTCAACTTTTTTCAATTTTACCCCCGTGGGATATATATTCTATCCACACACATTTGGAACACTCCTGGGGTACCCTCACACATATTATTCCCTCATTTAGTGGATATTTTCACAAAAAAGTGAAATTTTCAAAAATCCAGAAAATTGGCTTGAAAACTACTAAATATCAAGGACTCATTGGGCGCATCGGTCTGGAACTGAAAACGGAATGCTCACTGACATTTCCCCTATCTGAAAGTCTGATAAATGCCAGAAAAATGACTAAATCCCCCCAAAAAATCTTTTCAACTTTTTTCAATTTTACCCCCGTGGGATATATATTCTATCCACACACATTTGGAACACTCCTGGGGAACCCTCACGCATATTATTCCGTCTTTTAGTGGATATTTTCACAAAAAAGTGAAAATTTCAAAAATCCAGAAAATTGGCTGAAAACGACTAAATATCATGGGCTCATTGGGCGAATCGCTCTGGAACTGAAATCGGAATGCTCACTGACATTTCCCCTATCTGAAAGTCTGATAAACGGCGGTAAAATGACTAAGTCAAAAAAAATTTTTTTTTTTAACTTTTTTCAATTTTAACCCTGTGGGATATATATTCTACCCACACACATTTGGTACTCTCCTGGGGTACCCTCACACATATTATTCCCTCATTTAGTGGATATTTTCACAAAAAAAGTGAAATTTTCAAAAATCCAAAAATTGGCTGAAAACGACAAAATATCAAGGACTCATTGGGCGAATCGCTCTGGAAATGAAATCGGAACGCTCACTGACATTTCTGCTATCTGAAAGTCTGATAAACGCCGGAAAAATGACTAAGTCCAAAAAAATAATGTTTTAAACTTTTTTCAATTTTACCCCTGTGGGATATATATTCTACCCACACACATTTGGAAATCTCCTGGGGTACCCTCACACATATTATTCCCTCATTTAGTGGATATTTTCACAAAAAAGTGAAATTTTCAAAAATCCAGAAAATTGGCTGAAAACGACTAAATATCAAGGACTCATTGGGCGAATCGCTCTGGAACTGAAATCGGAATGCTCACTGACATTTCCCCTATCTGAAAGTCTGATAAACGGCGGTAAAATGACTAAGTCAAAAAAAAAATTTTTTTCAACTTTTTTCAATTTTACCCCCGTAGGATTTATATTCTACCCACACACATTTGGAACTCTCCTGGGGTACCCTCACACATATTATTCCCTCATTTAGTGGATATTTTCACAAAAAAGTGAAATTTTCAAAAATCCAGAAAATTGGCTGAAAAAGACTAAATATCAAGGACTCATTGGGCGAATCGCTCTGGAAATGAAATCGGAACGCTCACTGACATTTCCGCTATCTGAAAGTCTGATAAACGCCGGAAAAATGACTAAGTCCAAAAAAATAATGTTTTAAACTTTTTTCAATTTTACCCCTGTGGGATATATATTCTACCCACACACATTTGGAACTCTCCTGGGGTACCCACACATATTATTCCCTCATTTAGTGGATATTTTCACAAAAAAGTGAAATTTTCAAAAATCCAGAAAATTGGCTGAAAAAGACTAAATATCAAGGACTCATTGGGCGAATCGCTCTGGAAATGAAATCGGAACGCTCACTGACATTTCCGCTATCTGAAAGTCTGATAAACGCCGGAAAAATGACAGGTACAAAAAAAAAAAAATTTTCAAATTTTTTCAATTTTAACCCTGTGGGATATATATTCTACCCACACACATTTGTAACTCTCCTGGGGTACCCTCACACATATTATTCCCTCATTT
Organism: Phyllobates terribilis; assembly: GCF_046119375.1. NCBI lineage: Eukaryota > Metazoa > Chordata > Amphibia > Anura > Dendrobatidae > Phyllobates > Phyllobates terribilis. The sequence goes on along the minus strand of NW_027362781.1, from coordinate 8,124,234 downwards.
AGTGGATATTTTCACAAAAAAGTGAAATTTTCAAAAAAACAGAAAATTGGCTGAAAACGACTAAATATCAAGTACTCATTCGGCGCATCGCTCTGGAACTGAAAACGGAATACTCACTGACATTTCCCCTATCTGAAAGTCTGATAAATGCCAGAAAAATGACTAAATCCCCCCCAAAAAATGTTTCAACTTTTTTCAATTTTACCCCCGTGGGATATATATTCTATCCACATACATTTGGAACACTCCTGGGGTACCCTCACACATATTATTCCCTCATTTAGTGGATATTTTCACAAAAAAGTGAAATTTTCAAAAATCCAGAAAATTGGCTTGAAAACGACTAAATATCAAGGACTCATTGGGCGCATCGCTCTGGAACTGAAAACGGAATGCTCACTGACATTTCCCCTATCTGAAAGTCTGATAAATGCCAGAAAAATGACTAAATCCCCCCAAAAAATCTTTTCAACTTTTTTCAATTTTACCCCCGTGGGATATATATTCTATCCACACACATTTGGAACACTCCTGGGGAACCCTCACGCATATTATTCCGTCTTTTAGAGGATATTTTCACAAAAAAGTGAAAATTTCAAAAATCCAGAAAATTGGCTGAAAATGACAAAATATCAAGGACTCATTGGGCGAATCGCTCTGGAAATGAAATCGGAACGCTCACTGACATTTCTGCTATCTGAAAGTCTGATAAACGCCGGAAAAATGACTAAGTCCAAAAAAATAATGTTTTAAACTTTTTTCAATTTTACCCCTGTGGGATATATATTCTACCCACACACATTTGGAACTCTCCTGGGGTACCCTCACACATATTATTCCCTCATTTAGTGGATATTTTCACAAAAAAGTGAAATCTTCAAAAATTCTGAAAATTGGCGGAAAACGACTAAATATCAAGGACTCATTGGGCGAATCGTTCTGGAACTGAAATCGGAACGCTCACTGACATTTCCGCTATCTGAAAGTCTGATAAACGTCGAAAAAATGACTAAGTCAAAAAAAAAATTTTTTCAACTTTTTTCAATTTTACCCCCGTAGGATATATATTCTACCCACACACATTTGGAACTCTCCTGGGGTACCCTCACACATATTATTCCCTCATTTAGTGGATATTTTCACAAAAAAGTGAAATTTTCAAAAATACAGAAAATTGGCTGAAAATGACGAAATATCAAGGACTCATTGGGCGAATCGCTCTGGAACTGAAATCGGAATGCTCACTGACATTTCCCCTATCTGAAAGTCTGATAAATGCCAGAAAAATGACTAAATCCCCCCCAAAAAATGTTTTCAACTTTTTTCAATTTTACCCCCGTGGGATATATATTCTACCCACACACATTTGGAACTCTCCTGTTGTACCCTCACACATATTATTCCCTCATTAAGTGGATATTTTCACATAAAAGTGAAATTTTCAAAAACCCAGAAAATTGGCTGAAAACGACTAAATATCAAGGACTCATTGTTCGCATCGCTCTGGAACTGAAAACGGAATGCTCACTGACATTTCCCCTATCTGAAAGTCTGATAAACGCTGGAAAAATGACTAAGTATAAAAAAAAAAAAATTTTCAACTTTTTTCAATTTTAACCCTGTGGGATATATATTCTAACCACACACATTTGGAACTCTCCTGGGGTACCCTCACACATATTATTCCCTCATTTAGTGGATATTTTCACAAAAAAGTGACATTTTCAAAAATCCAGAAAATTGCCTGAAAATGACGAAATATCAAAGACTCATTGGGCGAATCGATCTGGAACGGAAATCGGAATGCTCACTGACATTTCCCCTATCTGAAAGTCTGATAAACGCCGGATAAATGACTAAATCGGCCCAAAAATTTTTTTTTTACTTTTTTAAATTTTAACCCTGTGGGATATATATTCTACCCACGCACATTTGGAACTCTCCTGGGGTGCCATCACACATATTATTCCCTCATTTAGTGGATATTTTCACAAAAAAAGTGAAATTTTCAAAAATCCAGAAAATTGGCTGAAAACGACTAAATATCAAGGACCCATTGGTCGAATTGCTCTGGACCTGAAATTGGAATGCTCACTGACATTTACCCTATCTGAAAGTCTGATAAACGCTGGAAAAATGACTAAGTCCAAAAAAAAATTTTTTTCAACTTTTTTCAATTTTACCCCCTTGGGATATATATTCTACCGACACACATTTGGAACTATCCTGGGGTACCCTCACACATATTATTCCCTCACTTAGTGGATATTTTCACAAAAAAGTGAAATTTTCAAAAATCCAGAAAATTGGCTGAAAACAACTAAATATCAAGGACTCATTGGGCGAATCACTCTGGAACTGAAATCGGAATGCTCACTGACATTTCCCCTATCTGAAAGTCTGATAAATGCGAGAAAAATGACTAAATCCCCCCAAAAAATTTTTCAGCTTTTTTCACTTATACCCCCGTGGGATATATATTCTACCCACACACATTTGGGACTCTCCTGGGGTACCCTCACACATATTATTCCCTCATTTAGTGGATATTTTCACAAAAAAGTGAAATTTTTAAAAATCCAGAAAATTGGCTGAAAGCGACTAAATATCAAGGACTCATTGGGCGAATCGCTCTGGAACTGAAATCGGAATGCTCACTGACATTTCCCCTATCTGAAAGTCTGATAAACGCCGGAAAAATGACTAAATCCAAAAAAAAAAATGTTTTTAACTTTTTTCAATTTTAACCCTGTGGGATATATATTCTACCCACACACATTTGGAACTCTCCTGGGGTACCCTCACACATATTATTCCCTCATTTAGTGGATATTTTCACAAAAAGTGAAATTTTCAAAAATCCAGAAAATTGGCTGAAAACGACTAAATATCAAGGACTCATTGGGCGAATCGCTCTGGAACTGAAATCGGAATGCTGACTGACATTTCCCCTATCTGAAAGTCTGATAAATGCAAGAAAAATGACTAAATCCCCCCCAAAAATTTTTTCAACTTTTTTCAATTTTACCCCCGTGGGATATATATTCTACCCACACACATTTGGAACACTCCTGGGGTACCCTCACATAGATTATTCCCTCATTTAGTGGATATTTTCACAAAAAAGTGAAATTTTCAAAAATTCTGAAAATTGGCTGAAAACGACTAAATATCAAGGACTCATTGGGCGAATCGCTCTGGAACTGAAATCAGAACGCTCACTCCCTAGCTCACTCCCTATCTGAAAGTCTGATAAACGCCGGAAAAATGACTAAGTCCAAAAAAAATTTTTTTGCCATTTTACCCCCGTGGGATATATATTCTACCCACATACATTTGGAACTCTCCTGGGGTTCCCTCACACATATTATTCCCTCATTTAGTGGATATTTTCACAAAAAAGTGAAATTTTCAAAAATATAGAAAATTGGCTGAAAACCACTAAATATCAAGGACTCATTGGGCGAATCGCTCTGGAACTGAAATCAGAACGCTCACTCCCTAGCTCACTCCCTATCTGAAAGTCTGATAAACGCCGGAAAAATGACTAAGTCAAAAAAAATTTTTTTTTTAATTTTTTTCAATTTTAACCCTGTGGAATATATATTCTACCCACACACATTTGGAACTCTCCTGGGGTACCCTCACACATATTATTCCCTCATTTAGTGGATATTTTCACAAAAAAGTGAAATTTTCAAAAATATAGAAAATTGTCTGAAAACCACTAAATATCAAGGACTCATTGGGCAAATCACTCTGTAACTGAAATCGGAACGCTCACTGACATTTCCCCAATCTGAAAGTCTGATAAACGCCGGAAAAATGACTAAGTGCAAAAAAAAAAATTTTTCAACTTTTTTCAATTTTACCCCCGTGGGATATATATTCTACCCACACACATTTGGAACTCTCCTGGGGTACCCTCACACATATTATTCACTCATTTTGTGGATATTTTCACAAAAAAGTGAAATTTTCAAAAATCAAAAATATTGGCTGAAAACAACTAAATATCAAGGACTCATGGGGCGAATCGCTCTGGAATTGATATCGGAATGTTCACTGACATTTCCCCTATCTGAAAGTCTGATAAACGGCGGAAAAATGACTAAGTCCAAAAAAAAAATGTTTTAAACTTTTTTCAATTTTACCCCCCGTCTGATATATATTCTACCCACACACATTTGGAACTCTCCTGGGGTACCCTCACACATATTATTCCCTCATTTAGTGGATATTTTCACAAAAAAGTACAATTTTCAAAAATCCAAAATATTGGCTGAAAACGACTAAATATCAAGGACTCATGGGGCGAATCGCTCTGGAACTGATATCAGAATGCTCACTGACATTTCCCTTATCTGAAAGTCTGATAAACGCCGGAAAAATGACTAAGTCCAAAAAAAAAAATTTTTTCAACTTTTTTCAATTTTACCCCCGTGGTAAATATATTCTACCCAAGCACATTTGGAACTCTCCTGGGGTACCCTCACACATATTATTCCCTCATTTAGTGGATATTTTCACAAAAAAAGTGAAATTTTCAAAAATCCAGAAAATTGGCTGAAAACTACTAAATATCAAGGACTCATTGGACGAATCGCTCTGGAACTGAAATCGGAACGCTCACTGATATTTCCCCTATCTGAAAGTCTGATAAACGCCGGAAAAATGACTAAGTCCAAAAAATTTTTTTTTTAAATTTTACCCCCCCTCTGATATATATTCTACCCACACACATTTGGAACTCTCCTGGGGTACCCTCACACATATTATTCCCTCATTTAGTGGATATTTTCACAAAAAAGTGAAATTTTCAAAAATATAGAAAATTGGCTGAAAACGACTAAATTATCAAGGACTCATTGGGCAAATCGCTCTGTAACTGAAATCGGAACGCTCACTGACATTTCCCCAATCTGAAAGTCTGATAAACGCCGGAAAAATGACTAAGTCCAAAAAAAAAATTTTTTCAACTTTTTTCAATTTTACCCCCGTGGGATATATATTCTACCCACACACATTTGAAACTCTCCTGGGGTACCCTCACACATATTGTTCACTCATTTTGTGGATATTTTCACAAAAAAGTAAAATTTTCAAAAATCCAGAAAATTGGCTGAAAACGACGAAATAGCAAGGACTCATGTGGCGAACCCCTCTGGAACTGATATCGGAATGTTCACTGACATTTCCCCTATCTGAAAGTCTGATAAGCGCCGGAAAAATGACTAAGTCCAAAAAAAATTTTTTTGCCATTTTACCCCCGTGGGATATATATTCTTCCCACACACATTTGGAACTCTCCTGGGGTACCCTCACACATATTATTCACTCATTTTGTGGATATTTTCACAAAAAAGTGAAATTTTCAAAAATCCAGAAAATTCGCTGAAAACGACTAAATTTCAAGGACTCATTGGGCGAATCGCTCTGGAACTGAAATCGGAACGCTCACTGACATTTCCCCTATCTGAAAGTCTTATAAACGCTGGAAAAATGACTAAGTCCAAAAAAAAAATTTTTTCAACTGTTTTCAATTTTACCCCCGTGGGATATATATTCTTCCCACACACATTTGAACTCTCCTGGGGTTCCCTCACACATATTATTCCCTCATTTAGTGGATATTTTCACAAAAAAGTGAAATTTTCAAAAATCCAAAATATTGGCTGAAAACAACTAAATATCAAGGACTCATGGGGCGAATCGCTCTGGAACTGATATCGGAATGTTCACTGACATTTCCCCTATCTGAAAGTCTGATAAACGGCGGAAAAATGACTAAGTCCAAAAAAAAATTTTTTTCAACTTTTTTCAATTTTACCCCCGTGGGATATATATTCTACCCACACACATTTGGAACTCTCCTGGGGTACCCTCACACATATTATTCCCTCATTCAGTGGATATTTTCACAAAAAAGTGAAATTTTAAAAAATCCTGAAAATTCGCTGAAAACGACTAAATATCAAGGACTCATTGGGCGAATCGCTCTGGAACTGAAATCGGAACGCTCACTGACATTTCCCCTATCTGAAAGTCTGATAAGCGCCGGAAAAATTACCAAGTCCAAAAAATTTTTTTTTTTAATTTTACCCGCGTGGGATATATATTCTACCCACACACATTTGGAACTCTCCTGGGGTACCCTCACACATATTATTCCCTCATTTAGTGGATATTTTCACAAAAAAGTGAAATTTTCAAAAATCCAGAAAATTGGCCGAAAACGACTAAATATCAAGGACTCATTGGGCGAATCGCTCTGGAACTGAAATCGGAACGCTCACTGTCATTTCCTCTCTCTGAAAGTCTGATAAACGCCGGAAAAATGACTAAGTCCAAAAAAATTTTTTTTTCAACTTTTTTCAATTTTACCCCCCATCTGATATGTATTCTACCCACACACATTTGGAACTGTCCTGCCTCATTTAGTGGATATTTTCACAAAAAAGAAAAATTTTCAAAAATCCAGAAAATTGGCCGAAAACGACTAAATATCAAGGACTCATTGGGCGAATCGCTCTGGAACTGAAATCGGAATGCTCACTGACATTTCCCCAATCTGAAAGTCTGATAAACGCCGGAAAAATTAATAAGTCCAAAAAATTTTTTTTTTCAATTTTACCCCCGTGGGATATATATTCTACCCACACACATTTGGAACTCTCCTGGGGTACCCTCACACATATTATTCCCTCATTTAGTGGATATTTTCACAAAAAAGTAAAATTTTCAAAAATCCAGAAAATTGGCTGAAAACGACTAAATATCAAGGACTCATTGGGCGTATCGCTCCAGAACTGAAATCAGAACGCTCACTGACATTTCCTCTCTCTGAAAGACTGATAAGCGCCGGAAAAATGACTAAGTCCAAAAAAATTTTTTTTCAATTTTACCCCCGTGGGATATATATTCTACCTACACACATTTGGAACTCTCCTGGGGTACCCTCGCACATATTATTCCCTCATTTAGTGGATATTTTCACAAAAAAGTGAAATTTTCAAAAATCCAGAAAATTGGCTGAAAACGACTAAATATCAAGGACTCATTGGGCAAATCGCTCTGTGACTGAAATCGGAACCCTCACTGACATTTCCCCAATCTGAAAGTCTGATAAACGCCGGAAAAATGACTAAGTCCAAAAAAAAAAGTTTTTCAACTTTTTTCAATTTTACCCCCCGTCTGATATATATTCTACCCACACACATTTGGAACTCTCCTGGGGTACCCTCACACATATTATTCCCTCATTTTGTGGATATTTTCACAAAAAAGTGAAATTTTCAAAAATCCAGAAGATTGGCTGAAAACGACTAAATAGCAAGGCCTCATGGGGCGAATCGCTCTGGAACTGATATCGGAATGTTCATTGACATTTCCCCTATCTGAAAGTCTGATAAACGCCGGAAAAATGACTAAGTCCAAAAAAAAAATTTTTTCAACTTTTTTCAATTTTACCCCCGTGGGATATATATTCTACCCACACACATTTGGAACTCTCCTGGGGTACCCTCACACATATTATTCACTCATTTTGTGGATATTTTCACAAAAAAGTAAAATTTTCAAAAATCCAGAAGATTGGCTGAAAACGACTAAATAGCATGGACTCATGGGGCGAATCGCTCTGGAACTGATATCGGAATGTTCACTGACATTTCCCCTATCTGAAAGTCTGATAAACGCCGGAAAAATGACTAAGTCCAAAAAAAAATTTTTTTTAAACTTTTTTCAATTTTACCCCCCATCTGATATGTATTCTACCCACACACATTTGGAACTCTCCTGGGGTACCCTCACACATATTATTCCCTCATTTAGTGGATATTTTCACAAAAAAGTAAAATTTTCAAAAATCCAGAAAATTGGCTGAAAACGACTAAATATCAAGGACTCATTGGGCGAATCGCTCCGGAACTGAAATTGGAACGCCCACTGACATTTCCTCTATTTAAAAGTCTGATAAGCGCCGGAAAAATGACTAAGTCCAAAAAATTTTTTTCTAAAATTTTACCCCTGTGGGATATATATTCTACCCACACACATTTGGAACTCTCCTGGGGTACCCTCACACATATTATTCCCTCATTTTGTGGATATTTTCACAAAAAAGTGAAATTTTCAAAAATCCAGAAAATTGGCTGAAAACTACTAACTATCAAGGACTCATTGGGCGAATCGCTCCGGAACTGAAATCGGAACGCTCACTGACATTTCCTCTATCTTAAAGTCTGATAAGCGCCGGAAAAATGACTAAGTCCAAAAAAAAAATTTTTTCAACTTTTTTCAATTTTACCCCCGTGGGATATATATTCTACCCACACACATTTGAACTCTCCTGGGGTTCCCTCACACATATTATTCCCTCATTTAGTGGATATTTTCACAAAAAAGTGAAATTTTAAAAAATCCAGAAAATTCGCTGAAAACGACTAAATTTCAAGGACTCATTGGGCGAATCGCTCTGGAACTGAAATCGGAACGCTCACTGACATTTCCCCTATGTGAAAGTCTTATAAACGCTGGAAAAATGACTAAGTCCAAAAAAAAAATTTTTTCGACTGTTTTCAATTTTACCCCCGTCTGATATATATTCTACCCACACACATTTGAACTCTCCTGGGGTTCCCTCACACATATTATTCCCTCATTTAGTGGATATTTTCACAAAAAAGTGAAATTTTCAAAAATCCAAAATATTGGCTGAAAACGACTAAATATCAAGGACTCATGGGACGAATCGCTCTGGAACTGATATCGGAATGTTCACTGACATTTCCCCTATCTGAATGTCTGATAAACGGCGGAAAAATGACTACGTCTAAAACAAAATTTTTTCCACTGTTTTCAATTTTACCCCCCCTCTGATATATATTCTACCCACACACATTTGGAACTCTCCTGGGGTACCCTCACACATATTATTCCCTCATTTAGTGGATATTTTCACAAAAAAGTGAAATTTTCAAAAATTCAGAAAATTGCCTGACAATGACGAAATATCAAGGATTCATTGGGCGAATCGCTCTGGAACTGAAATCAGAACACGCACTGACATTTCCCCTATCTGAAAGTCTGATTAACGCCCGAAAAATGACTAAGTCGAAAAAAAAAATGTTTTCAACTTTTTTTCAATTTTACCCCCCGTGTGATATATATTCTACCCACACACATTTGGAACTCTCCTGGGGTACCCTCACACACATTATTCCCTCATTTAGTGGATATTTTCATAAAAAAGTAAAATTTTCAAAAATCCAGAAAATTGGCTGAAAACAACTAAATATCAAGGACTTATTGGGCGAATCGCTCTGGAACTGAAATTGGAACGCTAAATGACATTTCCCCTATCTGAAAGTCTGATAAACGCCCGAAAAATGAGTAAGTCCAAAAAAAATGTTTTAAACTTTCTTCAATTTTAATCCTGTTTGATATATATTCTACCCACACACATTTGGAACTCTCCTGGGGTACCCTCACACATATTATTCCCTCATTAAGTGGATATTTTCACAAAAAAGTGAAATTTTCAAAAATTCAGAAAATTGCCTGACAACGACTAAATATCAAGGACTCATTGGGCGAATCGCTCTGGAACTGAAATCGGAACGCTCACTGACATTTCCCCTATCTGAAAGTCTGATAAATGCCGGAAAAAAGACAGTCCAAAAAAATTTTTTTTAAGACTTTTTACAATTTTACCCCCGTGGGATATATATTCTACCCACACACATTTGGAACTCTCCTGGGGTACCCTCACACATATTATTCCCTCATTTAGTGGATATTTTCACAAAAAAGTGAAATTTTAAAAAATTCAGAAAATTGCCTGACAACGACGAAATATCAAGGACTCATTGGGCGAATCGCTCTGGAACTGAAATCAGAACGCTCACTCCCTAGCTCACTCCCTATCTGAAAGTCTGATAAACGCCGGAGAAATGACTAAGTCAAAAAAAATTTTTTTTTCAACTTTTTTCAATTTTACCCCCCGTCTGATATATATTCTACCCATACACATTTGGAACTCTCCTGGCGTACCCTCACACATATTATTCCCTCATTTAGTGGATATTTTCACAAAAAAGTGAAATTTTCAAAAATCCAGAATATTGGCTGAAAACGACTAAATTTCAAGGACTCATTGGGCGAATCGCTCTGGAACTGAAATCGGAACGCTCACTGACATTTCCCCTACCTGAAAGTCTGATAAACGCCGGAAAAATTGCTAAGTCCAAAAAATTTTTTTTTTCAAGTTTACCCCCGTGGGATATATATTCTACCCACACACATTTGGAACTCTCCTGGGGTACCCTCACACATATTATTCCCTCATTTAGTGGATATTTTCACAAAAAAGTGAAATGTTAAAAAATTCAGAAAATTGCCTGACAACGACGAAATATCAAGGACTCATTGGGCGAATCGCTCTGGAACTGAAATCAGAACGCTCACTCCCTAGCTCACTCCCTCTCTGAAAGCCTGATAAACACCGGAAAAATGACTAAGTACAAAAAATAATTTTTTTCAACTTTTTTCAATTTTAATCCTGTTTGATATATATTCTACCACACACATTTGGAACTCTCCTGGGGTATCCTCACACATATTATTCCCTCATTTAGTGGATATTTTCACAAAAAAGTGAAATTTTCAAAAATCCAGAAAATTGACTGAAAATGACTAAATATCAAGGACTCATTGGGGCAATCGCTCTGGAACTGAAATCAGAACGAACACTGACATTTCCCCTATATGAAAGTCTGATAAATGGCGGAAAAATGACTAAGTCCAAAAAAAAATTTTTTTCAACTTTTTTCAATTTTACCCCCGTGGGATATATATTCTACCCACACACATTTGGAACTCCCCTGGGGTACCCTCACACATATTATTCCCTCATTAAGTGGATATTTTCACAAAAATGTGAAATTTTCAAAAATCCAGAAAATTGGCTGAAAACGACAAAATATCAAGGACTCATTGGGCGAATCGCTCTGGAACTGAAATCGGAACGCTCACTCCCTAGCTCACTCCCTATCTGAAAGTCTGATAAACGCCGGAAAAATGACTAAGTCCAAAAAAAATTTTTTTTAAACTTTTTTCAATTTTACCCCCGTGGGATATATATTCTTCCCACACACATTTGGAACTCTCCTGGGGTACCCTCACACATATTATTCCCTCATTTAGTGGACATTTTCACAAAAAAGTGAAATTTTAAAAAATTCAGAAAATTGCCTGACAACGACGAAATATCAAGGACTCATTGGGCGAATCGCTCTGGAACTGAAATCAGAACGCTCACTCCCTAGCTCACTCCCTATCTGAAAGTCTGATAAACGCCGGAGAAATGACTAAGTCAAAAAAAAATTTTTTTTCAACTTTTTTCAATTTTACCCCCCGTCTGATATATATTCTACCCATACACATTTGGAACTCTCCTGGCGTACCCTCACACATATTATTCCCTCATTTAGTGGATATTTTCACAAAAAAGTGAAATTTTCAAAAATCCAGAATATTGGCTGAAAACGACTAAATTTCAAGGACTCATTGAGCGAATCGCTCTGGAACTGAAATCGGAACGCTCACTGATATTTCCCCTACCTGAATGTCTGATAAACGCCGGAAAAATGAATAAGTCCAAAAAAACTTTTTTTCAACTTTTTTCAATTTTACCCCCCGTCTGATATATATTCTACCCACTCACATTTGGAACTCTCCTGGGGTACCCTCACACATATTATTCCCTCATTTAGTGGATATTTTCACAAAAAAGTGAAATTTTCAAAAATCCAGAAAATTCGCTGAAAACGACTAAATTTCAAGGACTCATTGGGCGAATCGCTCTGGAACTGAAATCGGAACGCTCACTGACATTTCTCCTATCTGAAAGTCTGATAAACGCCGGAAAAATTGCTAAGTCCAAAAAATTTTTTTTTTCAAGTTTACCCCCGTGGGATATATATTCTACCCACACACATTTGGAACTCTCCTGGGGTACCCTCACACATATTATTCCCTCATTTAGTGGATATTTTCACAAAAAAGTGAAATTTTAAAAAATTCAGAAAATTGCCTGACAACGACGAAATATCAAGGACTCATTGGGCGAATCGCTCTGGAACTGAAATCAGAACGTTCACTCCCTAGCTCACTCCCTATCTGAAAGTCTGATAAACGCCGGAGAAATGACTAAGTCCAAAAAAAAAATTTTTTAAACTTTTTTCAATTTTACCCCCGTGGGATACATAGTCTACACACACACATTTGGAACTCTCCTGGGGTACCCTCACACATATTATTCGCTCATTTAGTGGATAGTTTGACAAAAAAGTGAAATTTTCAAAAATCCAGAAAATTGGCTGAAAACGACTAAATATCAAGGACTCATTGGCCGAATCGCTCTGGAACTGAAATCGGAAGGCTCACTGACATTTCCCCTATCTGAAAGTCTTAAAAACGCTGGAAAAATGACTTAAGTCCAAAAAAAATATTTTTTCAACTGTTTTCAATTTTACCCCCCGTCTGATATATATTCTACCCACACACATTTGGAACTCTCCTGGGGTACCCTCACACATATTATTCCCTCATTTAGTGGATATTTTCACAAAAAAGTGAAATTTTCAAAAATCCAGAAAATTGGCTGAAAACGACTAAATATCAAGGACTCATTGGGCGAATTGCTCTGGAACTGAAATCGGAACGCTCACTGACATTTCCCCTATGTGAAAGTCTGATAAACGCCGGAAAAATGACTAAGCCCAAAAAAAAAATGTTTTCAACTTTTTTCAATTTTACCCCCGTGGGATATATGTAACGGGTCTGGGCGGCGGAACCTCTGAGCTACTATACAAGGGGGCGGTCCTTGTAAGGGAGCGGGTGGCGACCAGGGTAGACGGGCAGGCAGTCACAGCAGGTGACCGGGACAGTCTCTGAATGAACGGACAGGAGGTCACGTCAAGTGACCGGGGCAGTCTCTGGATGAACGGGCAGGAGATCACGGCAAGTGACCGGGGTAGTCTCTGGATGAACGGGCAGGAGGTCACTGCAAGTGACCGGGGCAGTCTGTGGGTAAAGGATTGGTACGACCAGTGGCGGCAGATGATAGACTTGAGCACCCAGGTGAGCAGGCGAGAGTCTCTGGATAAACGGGTGATCAAAGCATGTGACGGCGGAGCCTCCAGGAAGACCAACAGACAGGTAGCAGATGAGCGCTCCCAGGTGAGCGGGCAGGAGTCTCTGGACAGGCGGGTTGTCACAGCACGTGAGGCAGAGCCTCCTAGTAGGCTAGCAGACAGGCAGCAGATGAGCGCTCCCAGGTGAGCGGGCAAGCTGGTCCTTAGACAGACTGACAGGAGTTGGAAGGCAGACCGTCGTACCTCAGGCAAGCAGGCAGGTAGAAGATGTGCGCTCCCAACTTTTTTCAATTTTAACCCTGTGGGATATATATTCTACCCACACACATTTGGAACTCTCCTGGGGTACCCTCACACATATTATTCCCTCATTTAGTGGATATTTTCACAAAAAAGTGAAATTTTCAAAAATTCTGAAAATTTCCTGAAAACGACGAAATATCAAGGACTCATTGGGCGAATCGCTCTGGAACTGAAACCGGAACGCTCACTGACATTTCCCCTATCTGAAAGTCTGATAAACGCTGGAAAAATGACTAAGTACAAAAAAAAAAATTTTTTAAACTTTTTTCAATTTTAACCCTGTGGGATATATATTCTACCCACACTCATTTGGAACTCTCCCGAGGTACCCTCACACATATTATTCCCTCATTTAGTGGATATTTTCACAAAAAAGGGAAATTTTCAAAAATCCAGAAAATTGGCTGAAAACGACTAAATATCAAGGACTCATTTGACGAATTGCTCTGGAACTGAAATCGGAACGCTCACTGACATTTGCCCTATCTGAAAGTATGATAAACGCCGGAAAAAAGACTAAGTTCAAAAAAAAAAATTTTTCAACTTTTTTCAATTTTACCCCCGTAGGATATATATTCTACCCACACACATTTGGAACTCTCCTGGGGTACCCTCACACATATTATTCCCTCATTTAGTGGATATTTTCACAAAAAAGTGAAATTTTCAAAAATTCTGAAAATTGACTGAAAACGAAGAAATATCAAGGACTCTTTGGGCGAATCGCTCTGGAACTGAAATCGGAACGCTCACTCCCTAGCTCACTCCCTATCTGAAAGTCTGATAAACGCCGGAAAAATGACTAAGTCCAAAAAAAATTTTTTTTAAACTTTTTTCAATTTTACCCCCGTGGGATATATATTCTTCCCACACACATTTGGAACTCTCCTGGGGTACCCTCACACATATTATTCCCTCATTTAGTGGACATTTTCACAAAAAAGTGAAATTTTAAAAAATTCAGAAAATTGCCTGACAACGACGAAATATCAAGGACTCATTGGGCGAATCGCTCTGGAACTGAAATCAGAACGCTCACTCCCTAGCTCACTCCCTATCTGAAAGTCTGATAAACGCCGGAGAAATGACTAAGTCAAAAAAAAATTTTTTTTCAACTTTTTTCAATTTTACCCCCCGTCTGATATATATTCTACCCATACACATTTGGAACTCTCCTGGCGTACCCTCACACATATTATTCCCTCATTTAGTGGATATTTTCACAAAAAAGTGAAATTTTCAAAAATCCAGAATATTGGCTGAAAACGACTAAATTTCAAGGACTCATTGAGCGAATCGCTCTGGAACTGAAATCGGAACGCTCACTGATATTTCCCCTACCTGAATGTCTGATAAACGCCGGAAAAATGAATAAGTCCAAAAAAACTTTTTTTCAACTTTTTTCAATTTTACCCCCCGTCTGATATATATTCTACCCACTCACATTTGGAACTCTCCTGGGGTACCCTCACACATATTATTCCCTCATTTAGTGGATATTTTCACAAAAAAGTGAAATTTTCAAAAATCCAGAAAATTCGCTGAAAACGACTAAATTTCAAGGACTCATTGGGCGAATCGCTCTGGAACTGAAATCGGAACGCTCACTGACATTTCTCCTATCTGAAAGTCTGATAAACGCCGGAAAAATTGCTAAGTCCAAAAAATTTTTTTTTTCAAGTTTACCCCCGTGGGATATATATTCTACCCACACACATTTGGAACTCTCCTGGGGTACCCTCACACATATTATTCCCTCATTTAGTGGATATTTTCACAAAAAAGTGAAATTTTAAAAAATTCAGAAAATTGCCTGACAACGACGAAATATCAAGGACTCATTGGGCGAATCGCTCTGGAACTGAAATCAGAACGTTCACTCCCTAGCTCACTCCCTATCTGAAAGTCTGATAAACGCCGGAGAAATGACTAAGTCCAAAAAAAAAATTTTTTAAACTTTTTTCAATTTTACCCCCGTGGGATACATAGTCTACACACACACATTTGGAACTCTCCTGGGGTACCCTCACACATATTATTCGCTCATTTAGTGGATAGTTTGACAAAAAAGTGAAATTTTCAAAAATCCAGAAAATTGGCTGAAAACGACTAAATATCAAGGACTCATTGGCCGAATCGCTCTGGAACTGAAATCGGAAGGCTCACTGACATTTCCCCTATCTGAAAGTCTTAAAAACGCTGGAAAAATGACTTAAGTCCAAAAAAAATATTTTTTCAACTGTTTTCAATTTTACCCCCCGTCTGATATATATTCTACCCACACACATTTGGAACTCTCCTGGGGTACCCTCACACATATTATTCCCTCATTTAGTGGATATTTTCACAAAAAAGTGAAATTTTCAAAAATCCAGAAAATTGGCTGAAAACGACTAAATATCAAGGACTCATTGGGCGAATTGCTCTGGAACTGAAATCGGAACGCTCACTGACATTTCCCCTATGTGAAAGTCTGATAAACGCCGGAAAAATGACTAAGCCCAAAAAAAAAATGTTTTCAACTTTTTTCAATTTTACCCCCGTGGGATATATGTAACGGGTCTGGGCGGCGGAACCTCTGAGCTACTATACAAGGGGGCGGTCCTTGTAAGGGAGCGGGTGGCGACCAGGGTAGACGGGCAGGCAGTCACAGCAGGTGACCGGGACAGTCTCTGAATGAACGGACAGGAGGTCACGTCAAGTGACCGGGGCAGTCTCTGGATGAACGGGCAGGAGATCACGGCAAGTGACCGGGGTAGTCTCTGGATGAACGGGCAGGAGGTCACTGCAAGTGACCGGGGCAGTCTGTGGGTAAAGGATTGGTACGACCAGTGGCGGCAGATGATAGACTTGAGCACCCAGGTGAGCAGGCGAGAGTCTCTGGATAAACGGGTGATCAAAGCATGTGACGGCGGAGCCTCCAGGAAGACCAACAGACAGGTAGCAGATGAGCGCTCCCAGGTGAGCGGGCAGGAGTCTCTGGACAGGCGGGTTGTCACAGCACGTGAGGCAGAGCCTCCTAGTAGGCTAGCAGACAGGCAGCAGATGAGCGCTCCCAGGTGAGCGGGCAAGCTGGTCCTTAGACAGACTGACAGGAGTTGGAAGGCAGACCGTCGTACCTCAGGCAAGCAGGCAGGTAGAAGATGTGCGCTCCCAACTTTTTTCAATTTTAACCCTGTGGGATATATATTCTACCCACACACATTTGGAACTCTCCTGGGGTACCCTCACACATATTATTCCCTCATTTAGTGGATATTTTCACAAAAAAGTGAAATTTTCAAAAATTCTGAAAATTTCCTGAAAACGACGAAATATCAAGGACTCATTGGGCGAATCGCTCTGGAACTGAAACCGGAACGCTCACTGACATTTCCCCTATCTGAAAGTCTGATAAACGCTGGAAAAATGACTAAGTACAAAAAAAAAAATTTTTTAAACTTTTTTCAATTTTAACCCTGTGGGATATATATTCTACCCACACTCATTTGGAACTCTCCCGAGGTACCCTCACACATATTATTCCCTCATTTAGTGGATATTTTCACAAAAAAGTGAAATTTTCAAAAATCCAGAAAATTGGCTGAAAACGACTAAATATCAAGGACTCATTTGACGAATTGCTCTGGAACTGAAATCGGAACGCTCACTGACATTTGCCCTATCTGAAAGTATGATAAACGCCGGAAAAAAGACTAAGTTCAAAAAAAAAAATTTTTCAACTTTTTTCAATTTTACCCCCGTAGGATATATATTCTACCCACACACATTTGGAACTCTCCTGGGGTACCCTCACACATATTATTCCCTCATTTAGTGGATATTTTCACAAAAAAGTGAAATTTTCAAAAATTCTGAAAATTGACTGAAAACGAAGAAATATCAAGGACTCTTTGGGCGAATCGCTCTGGAACTGAAATCGGAACGCTCACTGACATTTCCCCTATTTGAAAGTCTGATAAACGCCGGAAAAATGACTAAGTACAAAAAAATTTTTTTTTAACTTTTATCAATTTTAACCCTGTGGGATATATATTCTACCCACACACATTTGGAACTCTCCCGAGGTACCCTCACACATATTATTCCCTCATTTAGTTAATATTTTCACAAAGAAGTGACATTTTCAAAAATTCTGAAAATTGACTGAAAATGACGAAATATCAAGGACTCATTGGGCGAATTGCTCTGGAACTGAAATCGGAACGCTCACTGACATTTGCCCTATCTGAAAGTCTGATAAACGCCGGAAAAATTACTAAGTCCAAAAAAAAAATTTTTTCAACTTTTTTCAATTTTACCCCCGTGGGATATATATTCTACCCACACACATTTGGAACTCTCCTGGGGTACCCTTACACATAATATTCCCTCATTTAGTGGATATTTTCACAAAAAAGTGAAATTTTCAAAAATTCTGAAAATTTCCTGAAAACGACGAAATATCAAGGACTCATCCGCCGAATCGCTCTTGAACTGAAATGGGAACGCTCACTGACATTTCCCCTATCTGAATGTCTGATAAACGCCAAAAAAAGACCTAAGTCCAAAAAAAAATTTTTTCAACTTTTTTCAATTTTACCCCCGTGGGATATATATTCTACTCACACACATTTGGAACTCTCCTGGGGTACCCTCACACATATTATTCCCTCATTTAGTGGATATTTTCACAAAAAAGTGAAATTTTCAAAAATTCTGAAAATTGCCTGAAAACGACGAAATATCAAGGACTCATTGGGCGAATCGCTTTGGAACTGAAATTGGAACAATCACTGACATTTGCCCTATCTGAAAGTCTGGTAAACGCCGGAAAAATGACTAAGTACAAAAAAAAAAAATTTTTAAACTTTTTTCAATTTTAACCCTGTGGGATATATATTTTACCCACACACATTTGGAACTCTCCCGAGGTACCCTCACACATATTATTCTCTCATTTAGTTAATATTTTCACAAAGAAGTGACATTTTCAAAAATTCTGAAAATTGACTGAAAACGACGAAATATCAAGGACTCATTGGGCGAATTGCTCTGGAACTGAAATCGGAACGCTCACTGACATTTGCCCTATCTGAAAATCTGATAAACGCCGGAAAAATGACAAGTACAAAAAAAAATTTTTTTAAACTTTTTTCAATTTTTCCCCCGTGGGATATATATTCTACCCACACACATTTGGAACTCTCCTGGGGTACCCTCACACATATTATTCCCTCATTTAGTGGATATTTTCACAAAAAAGTGAAATTTTCAATAATTCTGAAAATTTCCTGAAAACGACGAAATATCAAGGACTCATCCGCCGAATCGCTCTTGAACTGAAATGGGAACGCTCACTGACATTTCCCCTATCTGAATGTCTGATAAACGCCGAAAAAAAGACCTAAGTCCAAAAAAAAATTTTTTCAACTTTTTTCAATTTTACCCCCGTGGGATATATATTCTACTCACACACATTTGGAACTCTCCTGGGGTACCCTCACACATATTATTCCCTCATTTAGTGGATGTTTTCACAAAAAAGTGAAATTTTCAAAAATTCTGAAAATTGCCTGAAAACGACGAAATATCAAGGACTCATTGGGCGAATCGCTTTGGAACTGAAATCGGAACAATCACTGACATTTGCCCTATCTGAAAGTCTGATAAACGCCGGAAAAATGACTAAGTACAAAAAAAAAAAATTTTTTAACTTTTTTCAATTTTAACCCTGTGGGATATATATTTTACCCACACACATTTGGAACTCTCCCGAGGTACCCTCACACATATTATTCTCTCATTTAGTTAATATTTTCACAAAAAATGAAATTTTCAAAAATTCTGAAAATTGACTGAAAACGACGAAATATCAAGGACTCATTGGGCAAATCGCTCTGGAACTGAAATCGGAACACTCACTGACATTTGCCCTATCTGAAAGTCTGATAAACGCCGGAAAAATGACTAAGTACAAAAAAAAATTTTTTCAACTTTTTTCAATTTTACCCCCGTGGGATATATATTCTACCCACACACATTTGGAACTCTCCTGGGGTACCCTCACACATATTATTCCCTCATTTAGTGGATATTTTCACAAAAAAGTGAAATTTTCAAAAATTCTGTAAATTGCCTGAAAACGACGAAATATCAAGGACTCATTGGGCGAATCGCTCTGGAACTGAAATCGGAACGATCACTGACTTTTGCCCTATCTGAAAGTCTGATAAACGCCGGAAAAATGACTAAGTCCAAAAAAAAAATGTTTTCAACTTTTTTCAATTTTACCCCCGTGGGATATATATTCTATCCACACACATTTGGAACTCTCCTGGGGTACCCTCACACATATTATTCCCTCATTTAGTGGATATTTTCACAAAAAAGTGAAATTTTCAAAAATTCTGAAAATTTCCTGAAAATGACGAAATATCAAGGACTCATCCGCCGAATCGCTCTGGATCTGAAATCGGAACGCTCACTGACATTTCCCCTATCTGAAAGTCTGATAAACGGCGAAAAAAAGACTTAAGTCCAAAAAAAAATTTTTTTAAACTTTTTTCAATTTTACCCCCGTGGGATATATATTCTACCCACACACATTTGGAACACTCCTGGGGTACCCTCACACATATTATTCCCTCATTTAGTGGATATTTTCACAAAAAAGTTAAATTTTCAAAAATTCAGAAAATTTCCTGAAAACGACGAAATATCAAGGACTCATTGGGCGAATCGCTTTGGAACTGAAATCGGAACACTCACTGACATTTGCCCTATCTGAAAGTCTGATAAACGCCGGAAAAATGACTAAGTAGAAAAAAAATTTTTTTCAACTTTTTTCAATTTTACCCCCATGGGATATATATTCTACCCACACACATTTGGAACTCTATTGGGGTACCCTCACACATATTATTCCCTCATTTAGTGGATATTTTCACAAAAAAGTGAAATTTTCAAAAATTCAGAAAATTGCCTGAAAACGACGAAATATCAAGGACTCATTGGACGAATCGCTCTGGAACTGAAATCGGAACGCTCACTGACATTTCCCCTATCTGAAAGTCTGATAAACGCCGGAAAAATGACTAAGTACAAAAAAAAAAATTTTTAAACTTTTTTCAATTTTAACCCTGTGGGATATATATTCTACCCACACACATTTGGAACTCTCCCGAGGTACCCTCACACATATTATTCCCTCATTTAGTTAATATTTTCACAAAAAAGTGAAATTTTCAAAAATTCAGAAAATTGACTGAAAACGACGAAATATCAAGGACTCATTGGGCGAATCGCTCTGGAACTGAAATCGGAACACTCACTGACATTTGCCCTATCTGAAAGTCTGATAAATGCCGGAAAAATGACTAAGTAGAAAAAAAAATTTTTTCAACTTTTTTCAATTTTACCCCCATGGGATATATATTCTACCCACACACATTTGGAAGTCTCCTGGGGTACCCTCACACATATTATTCCCTCATTTAGTGGATATTTTCACAAAAAAGTGAAATTTTCAAAAATTCTGAAAATTGCCTGAAAACGACGAAATATCAAGGACTCAATGGGCGAATCGCTCTGGAACTGAAATCGGAACGATCACTGACTTTTGCCCTATCTGAAAGTCTGATAAACGCCGGAAAAATGACTAAGTCCAAAAAAAAAAATGTTTTCAACTTTTTTCAATTTTACCCGCGTGGGATATATATTCTATCCACACACATTTGGAACTCTCCTGGGGTACCCTCACACATATTATTCCCTCATTTAGTGGATATTTTCACAAAAAAGTGAAATTTTCAAAAATTCTGAAAATTTCCTGAAAATGACGAAATATCAAGGACTCATCCGCCGAATCGCTCTGGAACTGAAATCGGAACGCTCACTGACATTTCCCCTATCTGAAAGTCTGATAAACGCCGAAAAAAAGACTTAAGTCCAAAAAAAAATTTTTTTAAACTTTTTTCAATTTTACCCCCGTGGGATATATATTCTACCCACACACATTTGGAACTCTCCTGGGGTACCCTCACACATATTATTCCCTCATTTAGTGGATATTTTCACAAAAAAGTGAAATTTTCAAAAATTCAGAAAATTGACTGAAAACGACGAAATATCAAGGACTCATTGGGCGAATCGCTCTGGAACTGAAATCGGAACACTCACTGACATTTGCCCTATCTGAAAGTCTGATAAACGCCGGAAAAATGACTAAGTAGAAAAAAAATTTTTTTCAACTTTTTTCAATTTTACCCCCGTGGGATATATATTCTACCCACACACATTTGGAACTCTCCTGGGGTACCCTCACACATATTATTCCCTCATTTAGTGGATATTTTCACAAAAAAGTGAAATTTTCAAAAATTCAGAAAATTGCCTGAAAACGACGAAATATCAAGGACTAATTGGACAAATCGCTCTGGAACTGAAATCGGAACGCTCACTGACATTTCCCCTATCTGAAAGTCTGATAAACGCCGGAAAAATGACTAAGTACAAAAAAAAAAATTTTTAAACTTTTTTCAATTTTAACCCTGTGGGATATATATTCTACCCACACACATTTGGAACTCTCCCGAGGTACCCTCACACATATTATTCCCTCATTTAGTTAATATTTTCACAAAAAAGTGAAATTTTCAAAAATTCAGAAAATTGACTGAAAACGACGAAATATCAAGGACTCATTGGGCGAATCGCTCTGGAACTGAAATCGGAACACTCACTGACATTTGCCCTATCTGAAAGTCTGATAAATGCCGGAAAAATGACTAAGTAGAAAAAAAAAATTTTTAAACTTTTTTCAATTTTACCCCCGTGGGATATATATTCTACCCACACACATTTGGAAGTCTCCTGGGGTACCCTCACACATATTATTCCCTCATTTAGTGGATATTTTCACAAAAAAGTGAAATTTTCAAAAATTCTGAAAATTGCCTGAAAACGACGAAATATCAAGGACTCAATGGGCGAATCGCTCTGGAACTGAAATCGGAACGATCACTGACTTTTGCCCTATCTGAAAGTCTGATAAACGCCGGAAAAATGACTAAGTCCAAAAAAAAAAATGTTTTCAACTTTTTTCAATTTTACCCGCGTGGGATATATATTCTATCCACACACATTTGGAACTCTCCTGGGGTACCCTCACACATATTATTCCCTCATTTAGTGGATATTTTCACAAAAAAGTGAAATTTTCAAAAATTCTGAAAATTTCCTGAAAATGACGAAATATCAAGGACTCATCCGCCGAATCGCTCTGGAACTGAAATCGGAACGCTCACTGACATTTCCCCTATCTTAAAGTCTGATAAACGCCGAAAAAAAGACTTAAGTCCAAAAAAAAATTTTTTGAAACTTTTTTCAATTTTACCCCCGTGGGATATATATTCTACCCACACACATTTGGAACTCTCCTGGGGTACCCTCACACATATTATTCCCTCATTTAGTGGATATTTTCACAAAAAAGTGAAATTTTCAAAAATTCAGAAAATTGACTGAAAACGACGAAATATCAAGGACTCATTGGGCGAATCGCTCTGGAACTGAAATCGGAACACTCACTGACATTTGCCCTATCTGAAAGTCTGATAAACGCCGGAAAAATGACTAAGTAGAAAAAAAAAATTTTTCAACTTTTTTCAATTTTACCCCCATGGGATATATATTCTACCCACACACATTTGGAACTCTATTGGGGTACCCTCACACATATTATTCCCTCATTTAGTGGATATTTTCACAAAAAAGTGAAATTTTCAAAAATTCAGAAAATTGCCTGAAAACGACGAAATATCAAGGACTCATCGGGCGAATCTCTCTGGAACTAAAATCGCAACGCTCACTGACATTTCCCCTATCTGAAAGTCTGATAAACGCCGGAAAAATGACTAAGTCCAAAAAAAAAATTTTTTAAACTTTTTTCAATTTTACCCCCGTGGGATATATATTCTACCCACACACATTTGGAAGTCTCCTGGGGTACCCTCACACATATTATTCCCTCATTTAGTGGATATTTTCACAAAAAAGTGAAATTTTCAAAAATTCTGAAAATTGCCTGAAAACGACGAAATATCAAGGACTCAATGGGCGAATCGCTCTGGAACTGAAATCGGAACGATCACTGACTTTTGCCCTATCTGAAAGTCTGATAAACGCCGGAAAAATGACTAAGTCCAAAAAAAAAATGTTTTCAACTTTTTTCAATTTTACCCGCGTGGGATATATATTCTATCCACACACATTTGGAACTCTCCTGGGGTACCCTCACACATATTATTCCCTCATTTAGTGGATATTTTCACAAAAAAGTGAAATTTTCAAAAATTCTGAAAATTTCCTGAAAATGACGAAATATCAAGGACTCATCCGCCGAATCGCTCTGGAACTGAAATCGGAATGCTCACTGACATTTGCCCTATCTGAAAGTCTGATAAACGCCGGAAAAATGACTAAGTAGAAAAAAAAATTTTTTCAACTTTTTTCAATTTTACCCCCATGGGATATATATTCTACCCACACACATTTGGAACTCTATTGGGGTACCCTCACACATATTATTCCCTCATTTAGTGGATATTTTCACAAAAAAGTGAAATTTTCAAAAATTCAGAAAATTGCCTGAAAACGACTAAATATCAAGGACTCATTGGGCGAATCGCTCTGGAACTGAAATCGGAACGCTCACTGACATTTCCCCTATCTGAAAGTCTGATAAACGCTGGAAAAATGACTAAATCCAAAAAAAAAAACTTTTTCAACTTTTTTCAATTTTACCCCCGTGGGATATATATTCTACCCACACACATTTGGAAGTCTCCTGGGGTACCCTCACACATATTATTCCCTCATTTAGTGGATATTTTCACAAAAAAGTGAAATTTTCAAAAATTCTGAAAATTGCCTGAAAACGACGAAATATCAAGGACTCAATGGGCGAATCGCTCTGGAACTGAAATCGGAACGATCACTGACTTTTGCCCTATCTGAAAGTCTGATAAACGCCGGAAAAATGACTAAGTCCAAAAAAAAAATGTTTTCAACTTTTTTCAATTTTACCCGCGTGGGATATATATTCTATCCACACACATTTGGAACTCTCCTGGGGTACCCTCACACATATTATTCCCTCATTTAGTGGATATTTTCACAAAAAAGTGAAATTTTCAAAAATTCTGAAAATTTCCTGAAAATGACGAAATATCAAGGACTCATCCGCCGAATCGCTCTGGAACTGAAATCGGAATGCTCACTGACATTTGCCCTATCTGAAAGTCTGATAAACGCCGGAAAAATGACTAAGTAGAAAAAAAAATTTTTTCAACTTTTTTCAATTTTACCCCCATGGGATATATATTCTACCCACACACATTTGGAACTCTATTGGGGTACCCTCACACATATTATTCCCTCATTTAGTGGATATTTTCACAAAAAAGTGAAATTTTCAAAAATTCAGAAAATTGCCTGAAAACGACTAAATATCAAGGACTCATTGGGCGAATCGCTCTGGAACTGAAATCGGAACGCTCACTGACATTTCCCCTATCTGAAAGTCTGATAAACGCTGGAAAAATGACTAAATCCAAAAAAAAAAACTTTTTCAACTTTTTTCAATTTTACCCCCATGGGATATATATTCTACCCACACACATTTGGAACTCTCCTGGGGTACCCTCACACATATTATTCCCTCATTTAGTGGATATTTTTACAAAAAAGTGAAATTTTCAAAAATCCAGAAAATTGGTTGAAAACGACTAAATATCAAGGACTCAATGGGCGAATCACTCTGGAACTGAAATTGGAACGCTCACTGACATTTCCCCTATCTGAAAGTTTGATAAATGCCGGAAAAATGACTAAATCCAAAAAAAAAATATTTTCAACTTTTTTCAATTTTAACCCTGTGGGATATATGTTCTACCCACACACATTTGGAACTCTCCTGGGGTACCCTCACACATATTATTCCCTCATTTAGTGGATATTTTCACAAAAAAGTGAAATTTTCAAAAATTCAGAAAATTGACTGAAAACGACGAAATATCAAGGACTCATTGGGCGAATCGCTCTGGAACTGAAATCGGAACACTCACTGACATTTGCCCTATCTGAAAGTCTGATAAACGCCGGAAAAATGACTAAGTAGAAAAAAAAAATTTTTCAACTTTTTTCAATTTTACCCCCATGGGATATATATTCTACCCACACACATTTGGAACTCTATTGGGGTACCCTCACACATATTATTCCCTCATTTAGTGGATATTTTCACAAAAAAGTGAAATTTTCAAAAATTCAGAAAATTGCCTGAAAACGACGAAATATCAAGGACTCATCGGGCGAATCTCTCTGGAACTAAAATCGCAACGCTCACTGACATTTCCCCTATCTGAAAGTCTGATAAACGCCGGAAAAATGACTAAGTCCAAAAAAAAAATTTTTTAAACTTTTTTCAATTTTACCCCCGTGGGATATATATTCTACCCACACACATTTGGAAGTCTCCTGGGGTACCCTCACACATATTATTCCCTCATTTAGTGGATATTTTCACAAAAAAGTGAAATTTTCAAAAATTCTGAAAATTGCCTGAAAACGACGAAATATCAAGGACTCAATGGGCGAATCGCTCTGGAACTGAAATCGGAACGATCACTGACTTTTGCCCTATCTGAAAGTCTGATAAACGCCGGAAAAATGACTAAGTCCAAAAAAAAAATGTTTTCAACTTTTTTCAATTTTACCCGCGTGGGATATATATTCTATCCACACACATTTGGAACTCTCCTGGGGTACCCTCACACATATTATTCCCTCATTTAGTGGATATTTTCACAAAAAAGTGAAATTTTCAAAAATTCTGAAAATTTCCTGAAAATGACGAAATATCAAGGACTCATCCGCCGAATCGCTCTGGAACTGAAATCGGAATGCTCACTGACATTTGCCCTATCTGAAAGTCTGATAAACGCCGGAAAAATGACTAAGTAGAAAAAAAAATTTTTTCAACTTTTTTCAATTTTACCCCCATGGGATATATATTCTACCCACACACATTTGGAACTCTATTGGGGTACCCTCACACATATTATTCCCTCATTTAGTGGATATTTTCACAAAAAAGTGAAATTTTCAAAAATTCAGAAAATTGCCTGAAAACGACTAAATATCAAGGACTCATTGGGCGAATCGCTCTGGAACTGAAATCGGAACGCTCACTGACATTTCCCCTATCTGAAAGTCTGATAAACGCTGGAAAAATGACTAAATCCAAAAAAAAAAACTTTTTCAACTTTTTTCAATTTTACCCCCGTGGGATATATATTCTACCCACACACATTTGGAAGTCTCCTGGGGTACCCTCACACATATTATTCCCTCATTTAGTGGATATTTTCACAAAAAAGTGAAATTTTCAAAAATTCTGAAAATTGCCTGAAAACGACGAAATATCAAGGACTCAATGGGCGAATCGCTCTGGAACTGAAATCGGAACGATCACTGACTTTTGCCCTATCTGAAAGTCTGATAAACGCCGGAAAAATGACTAAGTCCAAAAAAAAAATGTTTTCAACTTTTTTCAATTTTACCCGCGTGGGATATATATTCTATCCACACACATTTGGAACTCTCCTGGGGTACCCTCACACATATTATTCCCTCATTTAGTGGATATTTTCACAAAAAAGTGAAATTTTCAAAAATTCTGAAAATTTCCTGAAAATGACGAAATATCAAGGACTCATCCGCCGAATCGCTCTGGAACTGAAATCGGAATGCTCACTGACATTTGCCCTATCTGAAAGTCTGATAAACGCCGGAAAAATGACTAAGTAGAAAAAAAAATTTTTTCAACTTTTTTCAATTTTACCCCCATGGGATATATATTCTACCCACACACATTTGGAACTCTATTGGGGTACCCTCACACATATTATTCCCTCATTTAGTGGATATTTTCACAAAAAAGTGAAATTTTCAAAAATTCAGAAAATTGCCTGAAAACGACTAAATATCAAGGACTCATTGGGCGAATCGCTCTGGAACTGAAATCGGAACGCTCACTGACATTTCCCCTATCTGAAAGTCTGATAAACGCTGGAAAAATGACTAAATCCAAAAAAAAAAACTTTTTCAACTTTTTTCAATTTTACCCCCATGGGATATATATTCTACCCACACACATTTGGAACTCTCCTGGGGTACCCTCACACATATTATTCCCTCATTTAGTGGATATTTTTACAAAAAAGTGAAATTTTCAAAAATCCAGAAAATTGGTTGAAAACGACTAAATATCAAGGACTCAATGGGCGAATCACTCTGGAACTGAAATTGGAACGCTCACTGACATTTCCCCTATCTGAAAGTTTGATAAATGCCGGAAAAATGACTAAATCCAAAAAAAAAATATTTTCAACTTTTTTCAATTTTAACCCTGTGGGATATATGTTCTACCCACACACATTTGGAACTCTCCTGGGGTACCCTCACACATATTATTCCCTCATTTAGTGGATATTTTCACAAAAAAGTGAAATTTTCAAAAACTCAGAAAATTGGCTGAAAACGATGAAATACCATGGACCCATCCGGCGAATCGTTCTGGAACTGAAATCAGAACGCTCACTGACATTTCCCCTATCTGAAAGTCTGATAAACGCCGGAAAAATGACTAAGTACAAAAATTTTTTTTTTTTAACTTCTTTCAATTTTAACCCTGTGGGTTATATATTCTACCCACACACATTTGGAACTCTCCTGGGGTACTCTCACACATATTATTCCCTCATTTAGTGGATATTTTCACAAAAAAAGTGAAATTTTCAAAAATCCAGAAAATTGGCTGAAAACGACTAAATATCAAGGACTCATTGGGCGAATCGCTCTGGAACTGAAATCGGAACGCTCACTGACATTTCACCTATCTGAAAGTCTGATGAACGCCGGAAAAATGACTAAATCCCCCCAAAAAATTTTTTCAACTTTTTTCAATTTTACCCCCTTGGGATATATTTTCTACTCACACACAATTGGAGCTCTCCTGGGGTACCCTCACACATATTATTCCCTCACGTAGTGGATATTTTCACAAACAAGTGAAATTTTCAAAAACTCCGAAAATTGCCTGAAAACGACGAAATATCAAGGACTCATTGGGCGAATCGCTCTGGAACTGAAATCGAAACGCTCACTGACATTTCCCCTATCTGAAAGTCTGATAAACGCTGGAAAAATGACTAAGTCCCAAAAAAAAATTTTTTTCAACTTTTTTCAATTTTACCGCCGTAGGATATATATTCTACGCACACACATTTGGAACTCTCCTGGGGTACCCTCACACATTATTCCCTCAATTAGTGGATATTTTCACAAAAAAGTGAAATTTTCGAAAATTGGCTGAAAACGACTAAATATCAAGGACTCATTGGGCGAGTCGCTCTGGTACTGAAATCGGAACGCTCACTGACATTTCCGCTATCTGAAAGTCTGATAAACACCGGAAAAATTACTAAGTCCAAAAAAAAATT
Source organism: Phyllobates terribilis (assembly GCF_046119375.1). Classification (NCBI taxonomy): domain Eukaryota; kingdom Metazoa; phylum Chordata; class Amphibia; order Anura; family Dendrobatidae; genus Phyllobates; species Phyllobates terribilis. The sequence continues at coordinate 8,095,229 of NW_027362781.1, read as the reverse complement.
TTTTTCACATTTTTTCAATTTTAACCCTGTGGGATATATATTCTACCCACACACATTTGGAACTCTCCTGGGGTACCCTCACACATATTATTCCCTAATTTAGTGGATATTTTCACAAAAAAGTGAAATTTTCAAAAATTCTGAAAATTGGCTGAAAATGACGAAATATCAAGGACTCATTGGGCGAATGGTTCTGGAACTGAAATCGGAATGCTCACTGACATTTACGCTATCTGAAAGTCTGATAAACGCCGGAAAAATGACTAAATACAAAAAAAACAATTTTTCAACTTTTTTCAATTTTAACCCTTGTGGGATATATATTCTACCCACACACATTTGGAACTCTCCTGGGGTACCCTCACACATATTATTCCCTCATTTAGTGCATATTTTCACAAAAAAGTGAAATTTTCAAAAATCCAGAAAATTGCCTGAAAACGACTAAATATCAAGGACTCATTGGCCGAATTGTTCTGGAACTGAAATCGGAATGCTCACTGACATTTCCCCTATCTTAAAATCTGATAAACGTCGGAAAAATGACTAAGTCCAAGAAAAAAAGTTTTCAACTTTTTTCAATGTTACCCCCGTGGGATATATATTCTACCCACACACATTTGGAACTCTCCTGGGGTACCCTCACACATATTATTCCCTCATTTAGTGGATATTTTCACAAGAAAGTGAAATTTTCAAAAATCCAGAAAATTGGCTGAAAACGACTAAATATCAAGGACTCATTGGGCGAATCGCTCTGGAACTGAAATCGGAACGCTCACTGACATTTCCCCTATCTGAAAGTCTGATAAACGCCGGAAATATGACTAAGTACAAAAATATTTTTTTTTTCAACTTTTTTCAATTTCAACCATGTGGGATATATATTCTACCCACACACATTTGGAACTCTCCTGGGGTACCCTCACACATATTATTCCCTCATTTAGTGGATATTTTGACAAAAAAGTGAAATTTTCAAAAATTCTGAAAATTGGCTGAAAACGACTAAATATCAAGGACTCATTGGGCGAATCGTTCTGGAACTGAAATCGGAACGCTCACTGACTTTTCTGCTATCTGAAAGTCTGATAAACGTCGAAAAAATGACTAAGTCCAAAAAAAAATTTTTTTAACTTTTTTCAATTTTACCCCCGTGGGATATATATTCTACCCACACACATTTGGAACTCTCCTGGGGTACCCTCACACATATTGTTCCCTCATTTAGTGGATATTTTCACAAAAAAGTGAAATTTTCAAAAATCCAGAAAATTGGCTGAAAACGACTAAATAGGAAGGACTCATTGGGCGAATCGCTCTGGAACTGAAATCGGAACGCTCACTGACATTTCCCCTATGTGAAAGTCTGATAAACGCCGGAAAAATGACTAAGTCCAAGAAAAAAAAGTTTTCAACTTTTTTCAATTTTACCCCCGTGGGATATATATTCTACCCACACACATTTGGAACCCTCACACATATTATTCCCTCATTTAGTGGATATTTTCACAAAAAAGTGAAATTTTCAAAAATTCTGAAAATTGGCTGAAAACGACTAAATATCAAGGACTCATTGGGCGAATCATTCTGGAACTGAAATCGGAACGCTCACTGACATTTCCGCTATCTGAAAGTCTAATAAACGTCAGAAAAATGACTATGTCCAAAAAAAAAATTTTTTCAACGTTTTTCAATTTTACCCCTGTGTGATATATATTCTACCTACACACATTTGGAATCTCCTCGGGTACCCTCACACATATTATTCCCTCAATTAGTGGATATTTACACAAAAAAGTGAAATTTTCAAAAATTCTGAAAATTGGCTGGAAACGACTAAATATCAAGGACTCATTGGGCGAATCGTTCTGAAACTGAAGTCGGAACGCTCACTGACATTTCCCCAATCTGAAAGTCTGATAAACGCCGGAAAAATGACTAAGTCCAAGAAAAAAAAGTTTTCAACTTATTTCAATTTTACCCCCGTGGGATATATATTCTACCCACACACATTTGGAACTCTCCTGGGGTACCCTCGCACATATTATTCCCTCATTTAGTGGATATTTTCACAAAAAAGTGAAATTTTCAAAAATCCAGAAAATTGGCTGAAAACGACTAAATATCAAGGACTCATTGAGCGAATCGCTCTGGAGCTGAAATCGGAACGCTCACTGACATTTACCCTATCTGAAAGTCTGTTAAACGCCGGAAAAATGACTAAATCCCCCAAAAAATTTTTTCAACTTTTTTCAATTTTACCCCTGTGGGATTTATATTCTACCCACACACATTTGGAACTCTCCTGGGATACCCTCACACATATTATTCCCTCATTTAGTGGATATTTTCACAAAAAAGTGAAATTTTCAAAAATCCAGAAAATTGGGTGTAAAACGACAAAATATCAAGGACTCATTGGCCGAATCGCTCTGGAAATGAAATCGGAATGCTCACTGACATTTCCGCTATCTGAAAGTCTGATAAACGCCGGAAAAATGACTAAATCCCCCCCAAAAAATTTTCACCTTATTTCAATTTTACCCCCGTGGGATATATATTCTACCCACACACATTTGGAACTCTCCTGGGGTACCCTCACACATATTATTCCCTCATTTAGTGGATATTTTCACAAAAAAGTGAAATTTTCAAAAATCCAGAAAATTGGCTGAAAACAACTAAATATCAAGGACTCATTGAGCGAATCGCTCTGGAACTGAAATCGGAACGCTCACTGACATTTCCCGTATCTGAAAGTCTGATAAACGCCGGAAAAATGACTAAATCCCCCCAAAAAATGTTTAAACTTTTTTCAATTTTACCCCCGTGGGATATATATTCTACCCACACACATTTGGAACTCTCCTGGGGTACCCTCACACATATTATTCCCTCATTTAGTGGATATTTTCACAAAAAAGTGAAATTTTCAAAAATCCAGAAAATTGGCTGAAAACGACTGGGCGAATCGCTCTGGAAGTGAAATCGGAACGCTCACTGACATTTCCCCTATCTGAAAGTCTGATAAACGACGGAAATATGACTAAGTACAAACATATTTTTTTTTTCAACTTTTTTCAATTTCAAACATGTGGGATATATATTCTACCCACACACATTTGGAATTCTCCTGGGGTACCCTCACACATATTGTTCCCTCATTTAGTGGATATTTTCACAAAAAAAGTGAATTTTTCAAAAATCCAGAAAATTGGCTGAAAACGACTAAATATCAAGGACTCATTGGGCGAATCGCTCTAGAACTGAAATCGGAACGCTCACTGACATTTCCCCTATCTGAAAGTCTGATAAACGCCGTAAAAATGACTAAGTCAAAAAAAAAATTTTTTTCAACTTTTTGCAATTTCAACCATGTGGGATATATATTCTACCCACACACATTTGGAACTCTCCTGGGGTACCCTCACACATATTATTCCCTCATTTAGTGGATATTTTCACAAAAAAGTGAAATTTTCAAAAATTGGCTGAAAACGACAAAATATCAAGGACTCATTGTTGAATCGCTCTGGAAATGAAATCAGAATGCTCACTGACATTTCTGCTATCTGAAAGTCTGATAAACGCCGGAAAAATGACTAAGTCCAAAAAAAAAATGTTTTAAACTTTTTTCAATTTTACCCCTGTGGGATATATATTCTACCCACACACATTTGGAACTCTCCTGGGGTAACCTCACACATATTATTCCCTCATTTAGTGGATATTTTCACAAAAAAGTTAAGTTTTCAAAAATCCAGAAAATTGACTAAAAACGACAAAATATCAATGACTCATTGGGCGAATCGCTCTAGATCTGAAATCGGAACGCTCACTGACATTTCCCCTATCTGAAAGTCTGATAAACGCCGGAAAAATGACTAAATCCTTCAAAAAAAATTTTCAACTTTTTTCAATTTTACCCCCGTGGGATATATATTCTACCCACACACATTTGGAACTCTCCTGGGATATCCTCACACATATTATTCCCTCATTTAGTGGATATTTTCACAAAAAAGTGAAATTTTCAAAAATCCAGAAAATTGGCTGAAAACAACTAAATATCAAGGACTCATTGGGCGAATCGCTCTGGAGCTGAAATCTGAACGCTCACTGACATTTCCCCTATCTGAAAGTCTGATAATCGCCAGAAAAATGACTAAGTCCAAGAAAAAAAAGTTTTCAACTTTTTTCAAATTTACCCCCGTGGGATATATATTCTGCCCACACACATTTAGAACTCTCCTGGGGTACCCTCACACACACATTATTCCCTCATTTAGTGGATATTTTCACAAAAAAGTGAAATTTTCAAAAATCCAGAAAATTGGCTGAAAACAACTAAATATCAAGGACTCATTGGGCGAATCACTCTGGAACTGAAATAGGAACGCTCACTGACATTTCCCCTATCTGAAAGTCTGATAAACGCCGGAAAAATGACTAAGTTTAAGAAAAAAAAGTTTTTAACTTTTTTCAATTTTACCCCTGTGGGATATATATTCTACCCACACACATTTGGAACTCTCCTGGGGTACCTTCACACATATTATTCCCTCATTTAGTGGATATTTTCACAAAAAAGTGAAATTTTCAAAAATCCAGAAAATTGGCTGAAAACGACTGGGCGAATCACTCTGGAACTGAAATTGGAACGCTCACTGACATTTCCCCTATCTGAAAGTCTGATAAACGCCGGAAATATGACTAAGTACAAACATATTTTTTTTTCAACTTTTTTCAATTTCAAACATGTGGGATATATATTCTACCCACACACATTTGGAACTCTCCTGGGATACCCTCACACATATTATTCCCTCATTTAGTGGATATTTTCACAAAAAAGTGAAAATGTCAACAATACAGAAAATTGGCTAAAAACGACTAAATATCAAGGACTCATTGGGCGAATCGCTCTGGAACTGAAATCGGAACGCTCACTGACATTTCCCCTATCTGAAAATGTGATAAACGCCGGTAAAATGACTAAATCCCCAAAAAAAAATTTTCACCTTTTTTCAATTTTACCCCCGTGGGATATATATTCTACCCACACACATTTGGAACTCTCCTGGGGTACCCTCACACATATTATTCCCTCATTTAGTGGATATTTTCACAAAAAAGTTAAATTTTCAAAAATCCAGAAAATTGGCTGAAAACAACTAAATATCAAGGACTCATTGAGCGAATCGCTCTGGAACTGAAAACGGAACACTCACTGACATTTCCCGTATCTGAAAGTCTGATAAACGCCGGAAAAATGACTAAATCCCCCAAAAAAATGTTTCAACTTTTTTCAATTTTACCCCCGTGGGATATATATTCTACCCACACATATTTGGAACTCTCCTGGGGTACCCTCACACACATATTATTCCCTCATTTAGTGGATATTTTCACAAAAAAGTGAAATTTTCCAAAATTCTGAAAATTGGCTGGAAACGACTAAATATCAAGGACTCATTGGGCGAATCATTCTGAAACTGAAATCGGAACGCTCACTGACATTTCCCCTATCTGAAAGTCTGATAAACGCCGGAAAAATGACTAAGTCCAAGAAAAAAAAGTATTCAACTTTTTTCAATTTTACCCCCGTGGGATATATGTTCTACCCACACACATTTGGAACTCTCCTGGGGTACCCTCACACACATATTATTCCCTCATTTAGTGGATATTTTCACAAAAAAGTGAAATTTTCAAAAATCCAGAAAATTGGCTGAAAACAACTAAATATCAGGGACTCATTGGGCGAATCGCTCTGGAACTGAAATAGGAACGCTCACTGACATTTCCCCTATCTGAAAGTGTGATAAACGCCGGTAAAATGACTAAGTCAAAAAAAAAATTTTTTCAACTTTTTTCAATTTTACCCCCGTAGGATATATATTCTACCCACACACATTTGGAACTCTCCTGGGGTAACCTCACACATATTATTCCCTCATTTAGTGGATATTTTCACAAAAAAGTGAAATTTTCAAAAATTCTGAAAATTGGCTGAAAACGACTAAATATCAAGGACTCATTGGGCGAATCGCTCTGGAACTGAAATCGGAACTCTCACTGACATTTCCCCTATCTGAAAGTCTGATAAAAGCCGGAAATATGACTAAGTACAAAAATATTTTTTTTTTCAACTTTTTTCAATTTCAACCATGTGGGATATATATTCTACCCACACACATTTGGAACTCTCCTGGGGTACCCTCACACATATTATTCCCTCATTTAGTGGATATTTTCACAAAAAAGTGAAATTTTCAAAAATTCAGAAAATTGCCTGAAAACGACGAAATATCAAGGACTCATCCGGCAAATCAATCTGGAACTGAAATCGGAACGCTCACTGACATTTCCCCTATCTGAAAGTCTGATAAACGCCGGAAAAATGACTAAGTCCAAAAAAAAAATGTTTTAAACTTTTTTCAATTTTACCCCTGTGGGATATATATTCTACCCACACACATTTGGAATTCTCCTGGGGTAACCTCACACATATTATTCCCTCATTTAGTGGATATTTTCACAAAAATGTGAAATTTTCAAAAATCCAGAAAATTGGCTGAAAACGACAAAATATCAAGGACTCATTGGGCGAATCGCTCTGGAACTGAAATCGGAATGCTCACTGACATTTCCCCTATCTGAAAGTCCGATAAACGCCGGAAAAATGACTAAATCCTTCAAAAAAAATTTTCAACTTTTTTCAATTTTATCCCCGTGGGATATATATTCTACCCACACACATTTGGAACTCTCCTGGGATATCCTCACACATATTATTCCCTCATTTAGTGGATATTTTCACAAAAAAGTGAAATTTTCAAAAATCCAGAAAATTGGCTGAAAACAACTAAATATCAAGGACTCATTGGGCGAATCGCTCTGGAGCTGAAATCTGAACGCTCACTGACATTTCCCCTATCTGAAAGTCTGATAAACGCAGGAAAAATGACTAAGTCCAAGAAAAAAAAGTTTTCAACTTTTTTCAATTTTACCCCCGTGGGATATATGTTCTACCCACACACATTTGGAACTCTCCTGGGGTACCCTCACACACACATTATTCCCTCATTTAGTGGATATTTTCACAAAAAAGTGAAATTTTCAAAAATCCAGAAAATTGGCTGAAAACAACTAAATATCAAGGACTCATTGGGCGAATCGCTCTGGAACTGAAATAGGAACGCTCACTGACATTTCCCCTATCTGAAAGTCTGAGAAATGCCGGAAAAATGACTAAGTTTAAGAAAAAAAAGTTTTCAACTTTTTTCAATTTTACCCCTGTGGGATATATATTCTACCCACACACATTTGGAACTCTCCTGGGGTACCCTCACACATATTATTCCCTCATTTAGTGGATATTTTCACAAAAAAGTGAAATTTTCAAAAATCCAGAAAATTGGCTGAAAACGACTGGTCTAATCGCTCTGGAACTGAAATCGGAACGCTCACTGACATTTCCCCTATCTGATCTGAAAGTCTGATAAACGCCGGAAATATGACTAAGTACAAACATATTTTTTTTTCAACTTTTTTCAATTTCAAACATGTGGGATATATATTCTACCCACACACATTTGGAACTCTCCTGGGATACCCTCACACATATTATTCCCTCATTTAGTGGATATTTTCACAAAAAAGTGAAATTGTCAACAATACAGAAAATTGGCTAAAAACGACTAAATATCAAGGACTCATTGGGCGAATCGCTCTGGAACTGAAATCGGAACGCTCACTGACATTTCCCCTATCTGAAAATGTGATAAACGCCGGTAAAATGACTAAATCCCAAAAAAAAAATTTTCACCTTTTTTCAATTTTACCCCCGTGGGATATATATTCTACCCACACACATTTGGAACTCTCCTGGGGTACCCTCACACATATTATTCCCTCATTTAGTGGATATTTTCACAAAAAAGTGAAATTTTCAAAAATCCAGAAAATTGGCTGAAAACAACTAAATATCAAGGAATCATTGAGCGAATCGCTCTGGAACTGAAAACGGAACACTCACTGACATTTCCCGTATCTGAAAGTCTGATAAACGCCGGAAAAATGACTAAATCCCCCAAAAAAATGTTTCAACTTTTTTCAATTTTACCCCCGTGGGATATATATTCTACCCACACACATTTGGAACTCTCCTGGGGTACCCTCGCACACATTATTCCCTCATTTAGTGGATATTTTCACAAAAAAGTGAAATTTTCAAAAATTCTGAAAATTGGCTGGAAACGACTAAATATCAAGGACTCATTGGGCGAATCGTTCTGAAACTGAAATCGGAACGCTCACTGACATTTCCCCTATCTGAAAGTCTGATAAACGCCGGAAAAATGACTATGTCCAAGAAAAAAAAGTATTCAACTTTTTTCAATTTTACCCCCGTGGGATATATGTTCTACCCACACACATTTGGAACTCTCCTGGGGTACCCTCACACACATATTATTCCCTCATTTAGTGGATATTTTCACAAAAAAGTGAAATTTTCAAAAATCCAGAAAATTGGCTGAAAACAACTAAATATCAGGGACTCATTGGGCGAATCGGTCTGGAACTGAAATAGGAACGCTCACTGACATTTCCCCTATCTGAAAGTGTGATAAACGCCGGTAAAATGACTAAGTCAAAAAAAAAATTTTTTTCAACTTTTTTCAATTTTACCCCCGTAGGATAAATATTCTACCCACACACATTTGGAACTCTCCTGGGGTAACCTCACACATATTATTCCCTCATTTAGTGGATATTTTCACAAAAAAGTGAAATTTTCAAAAATTCTGAAAATTGGCTGAAAACGACTAAATATCAAGGACTCATTGGGCGAATCGCTCTGGAACTGAAATCGGAACTCTCACTGACATTTCCCCTATCTGAAAGTCTGATAAAAGCCGGAAATATGACTAAGTACAAAAATATTTTTTTTTTCAACTTTTTTCAATTTCAACCATTTGGGATATATATTCTACCCACACACATTTGGAACTCTCCTGGGGTACCCTCACACATATTATTCCCTCATTTAGTGGATATTTTCACAAAAAAGTGAAATTTTCAAAAATTCAGAAAATTGCCTGAAAACGACGAAATATCAAGGACTCATCCGGCAAATCAATCTGGAACTGAAATCGGAACGCTCACTGACATTTCCCCTATCTGAAAGTCTGATAAACGCCGGAAAAATGACTAAGTCCAAAAAAAAAATGTTTTAAACTTTTTTCAATTTTACCCCTGTGGGATATATATTCTACCCACACACATTTGGAACTCTCCTGGGGTAACCTCACACATATTATTCATTCATTTAGTGGATATTTTCACAAAAAAGTGAAATTTTCAAAAATCCAGAAAATTGGCTGAAAACGACAAAATATCAAGGACTCATTGGGCGAATCGCTCTGGAACTGAAATCGGAATGCTCACTGACATTTCCCCTATCTGAAAGTCTAATAAACGCCGGAAAAATGACTAAATCCCCCCAAAAAAATTTTCAACTTTTTTCAATTTTACCCCCGTGGGATATATATTCTACCCACACACATTTGGAACTCTCCTGGGGTACCCTCACACATATTATTCCCTCATTTAGTGGATATTTTCACAAAAAAGTGAAATTTTCAAAAATTCTGAAAATTGGCTGAAAACGACTAAATATCAAGGACTCATTGGGTGAATCGTTCTGGAACTGAAATCGGAACGCTCACTGACATTTCCGCTATCTGAAAGTCTGATAAATGTCGGAAAAATGACTAAATCCAAAAAAAAAATGTTTTCAACTTTTTTCAATTTTACCCCCGTGGGATATATATTCTACCCACACACATTTGGAACTCTCCTGGGATACCCTCACACATATTATTCCCTCATTTAGTGGATATTTTCACAAAAAGTGAAATTTTCAAAAATCCAGAAAATTGGCTGTAAACGACTAAATATCAAGGAGTCATTGGGCGAATCGTTCTGGAACTGAAATCGGAACGCTCACTGACATATCCGCTATCTGAAAGTCTGATAAACGTCGGAAAAATGACTAAGTCCAAAAAAAATTTTTTTCAACTTTTTTCAATTTTACCCCCGTGGGATATATATTCTACGCACACACATTTGGAACTCTCCTGGGGTACCCTCACACATATTATTGCGTCATTTATTGGATATTTTCACAAAAAACTGAAATTTTCAAAAATTCAGAAAATTGACTGGAAACGACTAAATATCAAGGACTCATTGGGCGAATCGTTCTGAAACTGAAATCGGAACGCTCACTGACATTTCCCCTATCTGAAAGTCTGATAAACGCCGGAAAAATGACTAAGTCCAAGAAAAAAAAGTTTTCAACTTTTTTCAATTTTACCCCCGTGGGATATATATTCTACCCACACACATTTGGAACTATCCTGGGGTACCCTCACACATATTATTCCCTCATTTAGTGGATATTTTCACAAAAAAGTGAAATTTTCAAAAATACAGAAAATTGGCTGAAAACGACTAAATATCAAGGACTCATTGGGCGCATCGCTCTGGAACTGAAAACGGATTGCTCACTGACATTTCCCCTATCTGAAAGTCTGATAAATGCCAGAAAAATCACTAAATACCCCCCAAAAAATGTTTCAACTTTTTTCAATTTTACCCCCGTGGGATATATATTCTATCCACACTCATTTGGAACACTCCTGGGGTACCCTCACACATATTGTTCCCTCATTTAGTAGATATTTTCACAAAAAAGTGAAATTTTCAAAAAATCCAGTAAATTGGCTGAAAACGACTAAATATCAAGTACTCATTGGCCGAATCGTTCTGGAACTGAAATCGGAACGCTCACTGACTTTTCCGCTATCTGAAAGTCTGATAAACGGCGGAAAAATGACTAAATCCCAAAAAAAAAATTTTCAACTTTTTTCAATTTTAACCCCGTGGGATATATATTCTACCCACACACATTTGGAACTCTCCTGGGATACCCTCACACATATTATTCCCTCAGTTAGTGGATATTTTCACAAAAAAGTGAAATTTTCAAAAATCCAGAAAGTTGGCTGAAAACGACTAAATATCAAGGACTCATTGGGCGAATCGCTCTGGAACTGAAATCGGAATGCTCACTGACATTTCCCTATCTGAAAGTCTGATAAACGCCGGAAATATGACTAAGTACAAAAATATATTTTTTTTCAACTTTTTTCAATTTCAACCATGCGGGATATATATTCTACCCACACACATTTGGAACTCTCCTGGGGTACCCTCACACATATTATTCCCTCATTTAGTGGATATTTTCACAAAAAAGTGAAATTTTCAAAAATTCTGAAAATTGGCTGAAAACGACTAAATATCAAGGACTCATTGGGCGAATCGTTCTGGAACTGAAATCGGAATGCTCACTGACATTTCCACTATCTGAAAGTCTGATAAACGTTGGAAAAATGACTAAGTAAAAAAAAAAATTTTTTCAACTTTTTTCAATTTTACCCCCGTGGGATATATATTCTACCCACACACATTTGGAACTCTCCTGGGGTACCCTCACACATATTATTGCCTCATTTATTGGATATTTTCACAAAAAAGTGAAATTTTCAAAAATTCAGAAAATTGCCTGGAAACTACGAAATATCAAGGACTCATTGGGCAAATCGCTCTGAAACTGAAATCGGAACGCTCACTGACATTTACCCTATCTGAAAGTATGATAAACGGCGGTAAAATGACTAAGTCAAAAAAAAAATTTTTCAAATTTTTTCAATTTTACCCCCGTAGGATATATATTCTACGCACACACATTTGGAACTCTCCTGGGGTACCCTCACACATATTATTCCCTCATTTAGTGGATATTTTCACAAAAAAGTGAAATTTTCAAAAATTCAGAAAATTGCCTGAAAACGACGAAATATCAAGGACTCATCCGGCAAATCGATCTGGAACTGAAATCGGAACGCTCACTGACATTTCCCCTATCTGAAAGTCTGATTAAAGCCGGAAATATGACTAAGTACAAAAATATTTTTTTTTTCAACTTTTTTCAATTTCAACCATGTGGGATATATATTCTACCCACACACATTTGGAACTCTCCTGGGGTACCCTCACACATATTATTCCCTCATTTAGTGAATATTTTCACAAAAAAGTGAAATTTTCAAAAATCCAGAAATTGGCTGAAAACGACTAAATAACAAGGACTCATTGGGCGAATCGCTCTGGAAATGAAATCGGAACGCTCACTGACATTTCCGCTATCTGAAAGTCTGATAAACGCCGGAAAAATGACTAAGTCCAAATAAAAAATGTTTTAAACTTTTTTCAATTTTACCCCTGTGGGATATATATTCTACCCACACACATTTGGAAATCTCCTGGGGTAACCTCACACATATTATTCCCTCATTTAGTGGATATTTTCACAAAAAAGTGAAATTTTCAAAAATCCAGAAAATTGGCTGAAAATGACAAAATATCAAGGACTCATTGGGTGAATCGCTCTGTAACTGAAATCGGAACGCTCACTGACATTTCCCCAATCTGAAAGTCTGATAAACGTCGGAAAAATGACTAAGTCCAAAAAAAAAGTTTTTTCAAATTTTTTCAATTTTACCCCCCGTGTGATATATATTCTACCCACACACATTTGGAACTCTCCTGGGGTACCCTCACAAATATTATTCCCTCATTTAGTGGATATTTTCACAAAAAAGTGAAATTTTCAAAAATTCACAAAATTGCCTGAAAACGACTAAATATCAAGGACTCATTGTGCGAATCGCTCTGGAACTGAAATCGGAATGCTCACTGACATTTCCCCTATCTGAAAGTCTGATAAACGCCATAAAAATGACTAAATCCCGACCCAAAAAATGTTCAACTTTTTTCAATTTTACCCCCGTGGGATATATATTCTAACCACACACATTTGGAACTCTCCTGGGGTACCCTCACACATATTATTCCCTCATTTAGTGGTTATTTTCACAAAAAAGTGAAATTTTCAAAAATCCAGAAAATTGGCTGAAAACGACTAAATATCAAGGACTCATTGGGCGAATTGCTCTGGAACTGAAATCGGAAGGCTCACTTACATTTCCCCTATGTGAAAGTCTGATAAACGCCGGAAAAATGACTAAGCCCAAAAAAAAAATGTTTTCAACTTTTTTCAATTTTACCCGCGTGGGATATATGTAACGGGTCTGGGCGGCGGAACCTCTGAGCTACTATACAATGGGGCGGTCCTTGTAAGGGAGCGGGTGGCGACCAGGGTAGACGGGCAGGCAGTCACAGCAGGTGACCGGGACAGTCTCTGAATGAACGGACAGGAGGTCACGGCAAGTGACCGGGGCAGTCTCTGGATGAACGGGCAGGAGATCACGGCAAGTGACCGGGGCAGTCTCTGGATGAACGGGCAGGAGGTCACGGCAAGTGACCGGGGCAGTCTCTGGGTAAAGGATTGGTACGACCTGTGGCGGCAGATGATAGACGTGAGCTCCCAGGTGAGCAGGCGAGAGTCTCTGGATAAACAGGTGGTCACAGCATGTGACGGCGGAGCCTCCAGGAAGACCAACAGACAGGTAGCAGATGAGCCCTCCCAGGTGAGCGGGCAGGAGTCTCTGGACAGGCGGGTGGTCACAGCACGTGACGGCAGAGCCTCCTGGTAGGCTAGCAGACAGGCAGCAGATGAGCGCTCCCAGGTGAGCGGGCAAGCTGGTCCTTAGACAGACTGACAGGAGTTGGAAGGCAGACCGTCGGACCTCAGGCAAGCAGGCAGGTAGAAGATGTGCGCTCCCAGGTGAGCGGGCAAGCTGGTCCTTAGACAGACTGACAGGAGTTGGAAGGCAGACCGTCGGACCTCAGGCTAGCAGGCAGGTAGCAGGATATCAGGCAGGAATTAGACAGCAGACTGGCAGGAATCTGGCAGGTATCTGGCAGGTAACTGGCAACGGGACCTGAGGGCTGAAGCAGAGTAGTGAACAGTGCTACAACATTGCTCGGGCACCTCCATTTTGGAGGAGGTGCCTTTTATATGGGATGTCCTCTGGCAATTGGCCGGGGACTCCTTAGGACGGCGCACGCGGTCCTTTTAAGAGAGGGGGAGCGCGCGCTCGCGCGCCCTAAGCACACTGCCGGGGAAGGAGCACGTGCCGGAAGCAGCGGGGAGAGAAGCGCTGGAGGACGCCGCGCCAGAAGCGGGGAGGTGAGAGGGACGGCGTCTCTGCCTAGAACGGGGCAGAGACGCCAATGCTACAGTACCCCCCCCTTAAGGCCCCCTCTTTTTTTGGCCAGAAAGAAATTTCTCAAGGAGAAGCGGGGCGTTGATGTTCTCCCTGGGTTCCCAAGTTCTCTCCTCAGGACCAAACCCCTTCCAATCTACCAGAAAAAAGGTTTTTCCTCTTACCCTCTTGGAGGCCAGAATACTCTCTACCTCAAAGATGTCATCAGCGGAAACCGGAGCAGGAGGGGCACCTGGATTTTTGGAAAAAAAGTTAAAGACAACGGGTTTGAGGAGAGATACGTGGAAGAAGTTGGGGATCCGTAGGGTGGCCGGGAGTTTTAATTTGTAGGCCACAGGTTTAATTTGCCTGAGGACTTCGAAGGGGCCGATGAATCGAGGACCCAACTTGTAGGAGGGTACTTTGAGCCGCACATGTTTGGATGAGAGCCAAACCTTGTCTCCCGGACGGAATTGGGGCGGATCCAGACGTCTCTTATCAGCATATTTCTTCATCCGCTCAGAGGAGAGAAGAAGAGCGGACCTGGTACTCTCCCAAATAGTAGAAAATTCGCTGACAAGAGACTCCGCAGCAGGGTTGTCCACAGAAACGGAGACAGGAAGTGGAATCCGGGGATGTTGGCCACCGACTATAAAGAACGGGGATTTGGAAGAGGACTCGCTCTCATGGTTGTTATAAGAGAACTCGGCCCATGGTAGGAGATCCACCCAGTCCGAGTGGTGAGCATCAATGAAGTGCCGGAGGTAGCTGGTCAAGATCTGATTGATCCGCTCCACTTGACCATTGGACTGAGGGTGGTAAGCGGAGGAGAAATCCAGGGTAATGTCCAGCAGCTTACATGTGGCTCTCCAGAAGCGAGAGATGAACTGAACCCCACGATCCGACACGATGTGGAGGGGCAGACCATGGAGACGGAAGATGTGGCGGATAAAGTCTTTAGCCAGCTCGGGTGCGGATGGAAGACCAGGCAGGGGAATGAAGTGGGCAATCTTAGAAAAACGGTCAGCGACAACCCAAATGACAGTACAACCGGCAGAAACTGGAAGGTCGGTGATAAAGTCCATAGCGATGTGTTGCCAAGGAGCAGCAGGTACGGGAAGGGGCAGGAGATGGCCGGCAGGTAGATGTCGGGGAACTTTGTTACGGGCACAAGATGAACAGGCCGCGACGAAGTCTACCACGTCCTTACGCAGGGTATGCCACCAGTAATGCCGGGTAATAAGTTGGAAGGTCTTCTTTTGGCCAGCATGGCCAGCTAGTTTAGAAGAATGTCCCCAGCGAAGAACCCTCTCCCAATCTGGCACAGCTACGAACGTCTTACCGGGTGGAAGACGAGTCATATCCAAGGGGGCCACATTCATCACCTTGGAGGAGTCGATGATGTGCGTAGGTTCCTCCTCTTGATCGGAGGACAGGAAGGACCGGGACAAGGCATCAGCTTTGACGTTCTTGTCCGCCGGACGGAAATGAAGAATGAAGTCGAAGCGGGCAAAAAACAACGACCACCGGGCCTGGCGAGGATTTAGTCTCTGGCATTTTGGAGATATGCCAGGTTTTTGTGATCCGTGTAGATAATTACAGGGTAGAGAGCCCCTTCAAGCAGATAGCGCCACTCTCCCAGTGCCAATTTGATGGTTAGCAATTCACGGTCTCCTATGGAGTAGTTGCGCTCCGACGAGGAGAAGATTTTGGAGAAGAAGCCGCACGTTACCATTCTCCCGGTAGAAGACTTCTGGGTGAGCACCGCTCCGGCTCCGGAGGAGGAGGCATCAACCTCCAGGTAGAATTGTTTATTACAGTCCGGACGGTGCAGGACGGGAGCAGAGGCAAAGGCTTTCTTTAGGGAAAGGAAGGCCTCCTCGGCTTCAGGCGACCATGTCCTGGGGTTAGCCCCCTTATGGGTAAGTGCAGATATGGGAGCAGTCCGAGACGAGAAATGTGGGATGAAAAGACGATAGTAATTAGCGAAGCCCAGGAATCGCTGTATCGCCTTCAAACCTTCAGGACGAGGCCATTTTAGAACGGAAGAGAGCTTCTCGGGATCCATTTGCAGACCTGTTTGGGAGATAACATAGCCCAAGAACGGAAGGGAGGTCTGATCGAAGAGGCACTTCTCGTGTTTGGCATAAAGGTGGTTCTGCCGAAGCCTAAGCAGGACCTGACGAACATCCCTCCGGTGTGTGGGGAGATCCGGAGAGAAGACCAAGATATCGTCAAGGTATACCACTACGCAGGAGTACAGGAGGTCACGGAAGATGTCGTTGACTAGTTCCTGAAAGACCGCGGGAGCATTACAGAGACCGAAGGGCATCACAAGGTACTCGTAGTGACCGTCCCGGGTATTGAATGCCGTCTTCCACTCGTCTCCTTGACGGATACGGACCAGATTATACGCTCCTCGTAGATCCAGCTTGGAGAAGATCCTGGCGCCCTTGAGACGGTCAAACAATTCGGAGATGAGTGGCAGGGGATATTTGTTTTTTACCGTGATGAGATTGAGTCCTCTGTAGTCAATACAGGGACGTAGCGAGCCGTCTTTCTTTTTGACAAAGAAGAATCCGGCTCCAGCCGGGGAGGTAGATTTTCGGATAAATCCCCTAGCCAGATTCTCTTCAATGTACTCAGACATGGCTCGGGTCTCGGCTACTGACAACGGGTAGATATGCCCACGGGGAGGAGTGGTGCCAGGTACCAGGTCGATCGGGCAATCGTATGGCCTATGGGGTGGCAACGTCTCAGCTTCCTTCTTACCGAAGACGTCCGCATAGGGCCAGTAGGGAGCCGGGAGACCAGGTAAGTTAGCTGGAGTAGGCTGAGGGCGAAGTGGACGGACCGGGACCAGGCAGGTCCTATGGCAGTCAGGACCCCATCGGAGTACTTCACCGGACCGCCAGTTCAATACGGGTTCATGTGTCTGGAGCCAAGGTAGACCTAGCAACAGGGAGTGAGAAAGTCCGGACAGCACATGGAATGAGATCTCCTCAGAGTGCAGCATTCCCACCTGCAGGGTTATGGGTTCAGTGACAAGCAGGATGGTCTCCGAGAGAAATCTTCCATCCACGGAGGTGACTGACAATGGTTCAGCCAGGGACTTGGTGGGAATATGGTATCTCTCTACCAGAGACTGGGAGATGAGGTTTCCAGCAGCTCCAGAATCCAGATGGGCGAGTTCAAAGAGACGGGTCTCTCCCCAAGCAATAGAGACCGGTAAGGTCAGAGACGGAGAGGGCTTACTTTTGTCTAGGACGACCTCTCCGAGTGGTCCTAGACACTGGCGTTTCCGGCTTCTCTGGGCACGAACGGATGAAGTGCTTCATACTGCCACAATAGAAACAGCTTCCCTCGGCTCGGCGAGATTCTTGGCGAGAACCGACCATCTTGTTCTGGTCGACCTGCATAGGCTCAGGAGAGTGTACCTGAGGAGAGACGGAGGGAGTGACGGGTTTCTGAAAAGTAGGAGCTAGACGTGGAAACCTCCTTTCACGGGTGACCTCTTTGGCACGCTCCTGGAACCGCAGGTCAATCCGGGTGGCAAGAGTAATTAGGTCATCGAGAGTGGTAGGAATGTCCCGACCGGCAAGTTCATCTTTAATACGGCCGGACAGACCCTCCCAGAAGACGGAAACCAGAGCGTCATTATCCCAGGCCAGCTCCGAGGCAAGGGTACGGAACCGTATGGCATATTGGCCCACGGTGAGACTTCCCTGTCGGAGGCGTAGCAGAGATGATGCGGATGAGGTCTTCCGTCCGGGTTCGTCGAAGACTTTCCGGAAAGCCGTGAGAAAGGCAGGCAAGTCGGACACCAGGGGGTCTCCTCTCTCCCATAGAGGATTTAGCCAGGCCAGGGCCTCCCCGGTGAGATGGGACATGATGAAGGCAATTTTGGCCCGGTCGGAGTTAAACTGGTGAGACAGGAGTTCAAAGTGCAGGGTGCACTGATTTATGAAGCCCCGAGCCTGGGCGGAGTCGCCTCCAAAACGAGGATGTGCAGAAAGCCGGGGTCCGGGGTAGGATACCATGTTATTAGAGGGCAGTGGAGCTGCCGGATTGCGAGTCATGGCACTGGCGGTTGTTGCAGGCAGAGCAGTCAGAGTGTCGAGGCGAGAATTGACATTCCGCAGGTGACCCAGGATGGAATCCTGTTGGGACCTCTGACGGGACAGTTCATGACACAGGTCCGAGAGCGAGGGAGCTTGGGTGCCACCGGGTTCCATGGCCCGAGCAAACTGTAACGGGTCTGGGCGGCGGAACCTCTGAGCTACTATACAAGGGGGCGGTCCTTGTAAGGGAGCGGGTGGCGACCAGGGTAGACTGGCAGGCAGTCACAGCAGGTGACCAGGACAGTCTCTGAATGAATGGACAGGAGGTCACGGCAAGTGACCGGGGCAGTCTCTGGATGAACGGGCAGGAGATCACGGCAAGTGACCGGGGCAGTCTCTGGATGAACGGGCAGGACGTCACGGCAAGTGACCGGGGCAGTCTCTGGGTAAAGGATTGGTACGACCAGTGGCGGCAGATGATAGACGTGAGCTCCCAGGTGAGCAGGCGAGAGTCTCTGGATAAACGGGTGGTCACAGCATGTGACGGCGGAGCCTCCAGGAAGACCAACAGACAGGTAGCAGATGAGCGCTCCCAGGTGAGCGGGCAAGAGTCTCTGGACAGGCGGGTGGTCACAGAACGTGACGGCAGAGCCTCCTGGTAGGCTAGCAGACAGGCAGCAGATGAGCGCTCCCAGGTGAGCGGGCAAGCTGGTCCTTAGACAGACTGACAGGAGTTGGAAGGCAGACCGTCGGACCTCAGGCAAGCAGGCAGGTAGAAGATGTGCGCTCCCAGGTGAGCGGGCAAGCTGGTCCTTAGACAGACTGACAGGAGTTGGAAGGCAGACCGTCGGACCTCAGGCTAGCAGGCAGGTAGCAGGATATCAGGCAGGAATTAGACAGCAGACTGGCAGGAGTCTGGCAGGTATCTGGCAGGTAACTGGCAACGGGACCTGAGGGCTGAAGCAGAGTAGTGAACAGTGCTACAACATTGCTCGGGCACCTCCATTTTGGAGGAGGTGCCTTTTATATGGGAGGTCCTCCGGCAATTGGCCGGGGACTCCTTAGGACGGTGCACGCGGTCCTTTTAAGAGAGGGGGAGCGCGCGCGCACCCTAAGCACACTGCCGGAGAAGGAGCGAGTGCCGGAAGCAGCGGGGCGAAAAGCGCTGGAGGACACCGCGCCAGAAGCGGGGAGGTGAGAGGGACGGCGTCTCTGCCCCGTTCTAGGGCTACAATATATATTCTACCCACACACATTTGGAACTCTCCTGGGGTACCCTCACACATATTATTCCCTCATTTAGTGGATATTTTCACAAAAAAGTAAAATTTTCAAAAATTCAGAAAATTTCCTGAAAACGACGAAATATCAAGGACTCATCCGCCGAATCGCTCTGGAACTGAAATCGGAACGCTCACTGACATTTCCCCTATCTGAAAGTCTGATAAACGCCGGAAAAATGACAGTACAAAAAAAAAAAATTTTTTCAACTTTTTTCAATGTTAATACTGTGGGATATATATTGTACCCACACACATTTGGAACTCTCCTGGGGTACCCTCACACATATTATTCCCTCATTTAGTTAATATTTTCACAAAAAAGTGACATTTTCAAAAATTCAGAAAATTGACTGAAAACGACGAAATATCAAGGACTCATTGGGCGAATCGCTCTGGAACTGAAATCGGAACGCTCACTGACATTTGCCCTATCTGAAAGTCTGATAAACGCCGGAAAAATGACTAAGTACAAAAAAAAATTTTTTAAACTTTTTTCAATTTTAACCCTATGGGATATATATTCTACCCACACACATTTGGAACTCTCCTGGGGTACCCTCACACATATTATTCCCTCATTTAGTGGATATTTTCACAAAAAAGTAAAATTTTCAAAAATTCTGAAAATTGACTGAAACCGACGAAATATCAAGGACTCATTGGGCGAATCGCTCTGGAACTGAAATCGGAACGCTCACTGACATTTCCCCTATCTGAAAGTCTGATAAACGCCGGAAAAATGACTAAGTACAAAAAAAATTTTTTTTTTACTTTTTTCAATTTTAACCCTGTGGGATATATATTCTACGCACACACATTTGGAACTCTCCCGAGGTACCCTCACACATATTATTCCCTCATTTAGTTAATATTTTCACAAAAAAGTGAAATTTTCAAAAATTCTGAAAATTGACTGAAAACGACGAAATATCAAGGACTCATTGGGCGAATCGCTCTGGAACTGAAATCGGAACGCTCACTGACATGTCCCCTATCTGAAAGTCTGATAAACGCCGGAAAAATGACTAAGTACAAAAAAAATTTTTTTTAACTTTTTTCAATTTTAACCTTGTGGGATATATATTCTACCCACACACATTTGGAACTCTCCTGGGGTACCCTCACACATATTATTCCCTCATTTAGTGGATATTTTCACAAAAAAGTGAAATTTTCAAAAATCCAGAAAATTGGCTGAAAACGACTAAATATCAAGGAAACATTGGGCGAATTGCTCTGGAACTGAAATCGGAACGCTCACTGACATTTGCCCTATCTGAAAGTCTGATAAACGCCGGAAAAAAGACTAAGTCCAAAAGAAAATTTTTTTCAACTTTTTTCAATTTTACCCCCGTGGGATATATATTCTACCCACACACATTCGGAACTCTCCTGGGGTACCCTCACACATATTATTCCCTCATTTAGTGGATATTTTCACAAAAAAGTGAAATTTTCAAAAATTCTGAAAATTGACTGAAAACGAAGAAATATCAAGGACTCATTGGGCGAATCGCTCTGGAACTGAAATCGGAACGCTCACTGACATTTCCCCTATCTGAAAGTCTGATAAACGCCGGAAAAATGACTAAGTACAAAAGAAAAATTTTTTAAACTTTTTTCAATTTTAACCCTGTGGGATATATATTCTACCCACACACATTTGGAACTCTCCTGGGGTACCCTCACACATATTATTCCCTCATTTAGTTAATATTTTCACAAAAAAGTGACATTTTCAAAAATTCTGAAAATTGACTGAAAACGACGAAATATCAAGGACTCATTGGGCGAATTGCTCTGGAACTGAAATCGGAATGCTCATTGACATTTGCCCTATCTGAAAGTCTGATAAACGCCGGAGAAATGACTAAGTACAAAAAAAAATTTTTTTAACTTTTTTCAATTTTAACCTTGTGGGATATATATTCTACCCACACACATTTGGAACTCTCCTGGGGTACCCTCACACATATTATTCCCTCATTTAGTGGATATTTTCACAAAAAAGTGAAATTTTCAAAAATCCAGAAAATTGGCTGAAAACGACTAAATATCAAGGAAACATTGGGCGAATTGCTCTGGAACTGAAATCGGAACGCTCACTGACATTTGCCCTATCTGAAAGTCTGATAAACGCCGGAAAAAAGATTAAGTCCAAAAAAAAATTTTTTTCAACTTTTTTCAATTTTACCCCCGTGGGATATATATTCTACCCACACACATTTGGAACTCTCCTGGGGTACCCTCACACATATTATTCCCTCATTTAGTGGATATTTTCACAAAAAAGTGAAATTTTCAAAAATTCTGAAAATTGACTGAAAACGAAGAAATATCAAGGACTCATTGGATGAATCGCTCTGGAACTGAAATCGGAACGCTCACTGACATTTCCCCTATCTGAAAGTCTGATAAACGCCGGAAAAATGACTAAGTACAAAAAAAAATTTTTTTAACTTTTTTCAATTTTAACCTTGTGGGATATATATTCTACCCACACACATTTGGAACTCTCCTGGGGTACCCTCACACATATTATTCCCTCATTTAGTGGATATTTTCACAAAAAAGTGAAATTTTCAAAAATCCAGAAAATTGGCTGAAAACGACTAAATATCAAGGAAACATTGGGCGAATTGCTCTGGAACTGAAATCGGAACGCTCACTGACATTTGCCCTATCTGAAAGTCTGATAAACGCCGGAAAAAAGATTAAGTCCAAAAAAAAATTTTTTTCAACTTTTTTCAATTTTACCCCCGTGGGATATATATTCTACCCACACACATTTGGAACTCTCCTGGGGTACCCTCACACATATTATTCCCTCATTTAGTGGATATTTTCACAAAAAAGTGAAATTTTCAAAAATTCTGAAAATTGACTGAAAACGAAGAAATATCAAGGACTCATTGGATGAATCGCTCTGGAACTGAAATCGGAACGCTCACTGACATTTCCCCTATCTGAAAGTCTGATAAACGCCGGAAAAATGACTAAGTACAAAAGAAAAATTTTTTAAACTTTTTTCAATTTTAACCCTGTGGGATATATATTCTACCCACACACATTTGGAACTCTCCTGGGGTACCCTCACACATATTATTCCCTCATTTAGTGGATATTTTCACAAAAAAGTAAAATTTTCAAAAATTCTGAAAATTGACTGAAAACGACGAAATATCAAGGACTGATTATGCGAATCCCTCTGGAACTGAAATCGGAACGCTCACTGACATTTCCCCTATCTGAAAGTCTGATAAATGCCGGAAAAATGACTAAGTACAAAAAAAAATTTTTTTTAACTTTTTTCAATTTTAACCCTGTGGGATATATATTCTACCCACACACATTTGGAACTCTCCTGGGGTACCCTCACACATATTATTCCCTCATTTAGTTAATATTTTCACAAAAAAGTGACATTTTCAAAAATTCTGAAAATTGACTGAAAACGACAAAATATCAAGGACTCATTGGGCGAATCGCTCTGGAACTGAAATCGGAACGCTCACTGACATTTCCCCTATCTGAAATTCTGATAAACGCCGGAAAAATGACTAAGTACAAAAAAAAATTTTTTAAACTTTTTCAATTTTAACCCTGTGGGATATATATTCTACCCACACAAATTTGGAACTCTCCCGAGGTACCCTCACACATATTATTCCCTCATTTAGTTAATATTTTCACAAAAAAGTAACATTTTCAAAAATTCTGAAAATTTCCTGAAAACGACGAAATATCAAGGACTCATCCGCCGAATCGCTCTGGAACTGAAATCGGAACGCTCACTGACATTTCCCCTATCTGAAAGTCTGATAAACGCCGAAAAAAAGACTTAAGTCCAAAAAAAAATTTTTTCAACTTTTTTCAATTTTACCCCCGTGGGATATATATTCTACCCACACACATTTGGAACTCTCCTGGGGTACCCTCACACATATTATTCCCTCATTTAGTGGATATTTTCACAAAAAAGTGAAATTTTCAAAAATCCAGAAAATTGGCTGAAAACGACTAAATATCAAGGACTCATTGGGCGAATTGCTCTGGAACTGAAATCGGAACGCTCACTGACATTTGCCCTATCTGAAAGTCTGATAAACGCCGGAAAAAAGACTAAGTCCAAAAAAAAAATTTTTTCAACTTTTTTCAATTTTACCCCCGTGGGATATATATTCTACCCACACACATTTGGTACTCTCCTGGGGTACCCTCACACATATTATTCCCTCATTTAGTGGATATTTTCACAAAAAAGTGAAATTTTCAAAAATTCTAAAAATTGACTGAAAACGAAGAAATATCAAGGACTCATTGGGCGAATCGCTCTGGAACTGAAATCCGAACGCTCACTGACATTTCCCCTATCTGAAAGTCTGATAAACGCCGGAAAAATGACTAAGTACAAAAAAAAAATTTTTTAACCTTTTTTCAATTTTAACCCTGTGGGATATATATTCTACCCACACACATTTGGAACTCTCCTGGGGTACCCTCCCACATATTATTCCCTCATTTAGTTAATATTTTCACAAAAAAGTGAAATTTTCAAAAAGTCTGAAAATTGACTGAAAACGAATAAATATCAAGGACTCATCCGCCGAATCGCTCTGGAACTGAAATCGGAATGCTCACTGACATTTCCCCTATCTGAAAGTCTGATAAACGCCGAAAAAAAGACTTAAGTCCAAAAAAAAATTTTTTCAACTTTTTTCAATTTTACCCCCGTGGGATATATATTCTACCCACACACATTTGGAACTCTCCTGGGGTACCCTCACACATATTATTCCCTCATTTAGTGGATATTTTCACAAAAAAGTGAAATTTTCAAAAATTCTGAAAATTGACTGAAAACGAAGAAATATCAAGGACTCATTGGGCGAATCGCTCTGGAACTGAAATCGGAACGCTCACTGACATTTCCCCTATCTGAAAGTCTGATAAACGACGGAAAAATGACTAAGTACAAAAGAAATTTTTTTTTAACTTTTTTCAATTTTAACCCTGTGGGATATATATTCTACCCACACACATTTGGAACTCTCCTGGGGTACCCTCACACATATTATTCCCTCATTTAGTTAATATTTTCACAAAAAAGTGACATTTTCAAAAATTCTGAAAATTGACTGAAAACGACGAAATATCAAGGACTCATTGGGCGAATCGCTCTGGAACTGAAATCGGAACGCTCACTGACATTTCCCCTATCTGAAAGTCTGATAAACACTGGAAAAATGACTAAGTACAAAAGAAAATTTTTTTTAACTTTGTTCAATTTTAACCCTGTGGGATATATATTCTACCCACACACATTTGGAACTCTCCTGGGGTACCCTCACACATATTATTCCCTCATTTAGTTAATATTTTCACAAAAAAGTGACATTTTCAAAAATTCTGAAAATTGACTGAAAACGACGAAATATCAAGGACTCATTGGGCGAATCGCTCTGGAACTGAAATCGGAACGCTCACTGACATTTCCCCTATCTGAAAGTCTGATAAACGCCGGAAAAATGACTAAGTACAAATGAAAATTTTTTTTAACTTTTTTCAATTTTAACCCTGTGGGATATATATTCTACCCACACACATTTGGAACTCTCCTGGGGTACCCTCACACATATTATTCCCTCATTTAGTTAATATTTTCACAAAAAAGTGACATTTTCAAAAATTCTGAAAATTGACTGAAAACGACAAAATATCAAGGACTCATTGGGCGAATCGCTCTGGAACTGAAATCGGAACGCTCACTGACATTTCCCCTATCTGAAATTCTGATAAACGCCGGAAAAATGACTAAGTACAAAAAAAAATTTTTTAAACTTTTTCAATTTTAACCCTGTGGGATATATATTCTACCCACACAAATTTGGAACTCTCCCGAGGTACCCTCACACATATTATTCCCTCATTTAGTTAATATTTTCACAAAAAAGTAACATTTTCAAAAATTCTGAAAATTTCCTGAAAACGACGAAATATCAAGGACTCAACCGCCGAATCGCTCTGGAACTGAAATTGGAATGCTCACTGACATTTCCCCTATCTGAAAGTCTGATAAACGCCGAAAAAAAGACTTAAGTCCAAAAAAAAATTTTTTCAACTTTTTTCAATTTTACCCCCGTGGGATATATATTCTACCCACACACATTTGGTACTCTCCTGGGGTACCCTCACACATATTATTCCCTCATTTAGTGGATATTTTCACAAAAAAGTGAAATTTTCAAAAATTCTAAAAATTGACTGAAAACGAAGAAATATCAAGGACTCATTGGGCGAATCGCTCTGGAACTGAAATCCGAACGCTCACTGACATTTCCCCTATCTGAAAGTCTGATAAACGCCGGAAAAATGACTAAGTACAAAAAAAAAATTTTTTAACCTTTTTTCAATTTTAACCCTGTGGGATATATATTCTACCCACACACATTTGGAACTCTCCTGGGGTACCCTCCCACATATTATTCCCTCATTTAGTTAATATTTTCACAAAAAAGTGAAATTTTCAAAAAGTCTGAAAATTGACTGAAAACGAATAAATATCAAGGACTCATCCGCCGAATCGCTCTGGAACTGAAATCGGAATGCTCACTGACATTTCCCCTATCTGAAAGTCTGATAAACGCCAAAAAAAAGACTTAAGTTCAAAAAAAAATTTTTTCAACTTTTTTCAATTTTACCCCCGTGGGATATATATTCTACCCACACACATTTGGAACTCTCCTGGGGTACCCTCACACATATTATTCCCTCATTTAGTGGATATTTTTACAAAAAAGTGAAATTTTCAAAAATTCTAAAAATTGACTGAAAACGAAAAAATATCAAGGACTCATTGGGCGAATCGCTCTGGAACTGAAATCCAAACGCTCACTGACATTTCCCCTATCTGAAAGTCTGATAAACGCCGGAAAAATGACTAAGTACAAAAAAAAAATTTTTTAAACTTGTTTCAATTTTAACCCTGTGGGATATATATTCTACCCACACACATTTGGAACTCTCCTGGGGTACCCTCCCACATATTATTCCCTCATTTAGTTAATATTTTCACAAAAAAGTGACATTTTCAAAAATTCTGAAAATTGACTGAAAACGACGAAATATCAAGGACTCATTGGGAGAATTGCTCTGGAACTGAAATCGGAACGCTCACTGACATTTGCCCTATCTGAAAGTCTGATAAACGTCGGAAAAATGACTAAGTCCAAAAAAAAAAATTTTTCAACTTTTTTCAATTTTACCCCCGTGGGATATATATTCTACCCACACACATTTGGAACTCTCCTGGGGTACCCTCACACATATTATTCCCTCATTTAGTGGATATTTTCACAAAAAAGTGAAATTTTCAAAAATTCTGAAAATTGACTGAAAACGAAGAAATATCAAGGACTCATTGGGCGAATCGCTCTGGAACTGAAATCGGAACGCTCACTGACATGTCCCCTATCTGAAAGTCTGATAAACGCCGGAAAAATGACTAAGTACAAAAAAAAATTTTTTAAACTTTTTTCAATTTTAACCTTGTGGGATATATATTCTACCCACACACATTTGGAACTCTCCTGGGGTACCCTCACACATATTATTCCCTCATTTAGTGGATATTTTCACAAAAAAGTGAAATTTTCAAAAATTCTGAAAATTGACTGAAAACGAAGAAATATCAAGGACTCATTGGGCGAATCGCTCTGGAACTGAAATCGGAACGCTCACTGACATTTCCCCTATCTGAAAGTCTGATAAACGCCGGAAAAATAACTAAGTACAAAAGAAAAATTTTTTAAACTTTTTTCAATTTTAACCCTGTGGGATATATATTCTACCCACACACATTTGGAACTCTCCTGGGGTACCCTCACACATATTATTCCCTCATTTAGTGGATATTTTCACAAAAAAGTAAAATTTTCAAAAATTCTGAAAATTGACTGAAAACGACGAAATATCAAGGACTCATTGGGTGAATCGCTCTGGAACTGAAATCGGAACGCTCACTGACATTTCCCTATCTGAAAATCTGATAAATGCCGGAAAAATGACTAAGTACAAAAAAAATTTTTTTTTTACTTTTTTCAATTTTAACCCTGTGGGATATATATTCTACCCACACACATTTGAAACTCTCCCGAGGTACCCTCACACATATTATTCCCTCATTTAGTTAATATTTTCACAAAAAAGTGAAATTTTCAAAAATTCTGAAAATTGACTGAAAACGATGAAATATCAAGGACTCATTGGGCGAATCGCTCTGGAACTGAAATCGAAATGCTCACTGACATTTAACCTATCTGAAAGTCTGATAAACGCCGGAAAAATGACTAAGTCCAAAAAAAAATTTTTTTAAACTTTTTTCAATTTTACCACCGTGGGATATATATTCTACCCACACACATTTGCAACTCTCCTGGGGTACCCTCACACATATTATTCCCTCATTTAGTGGATATTTTCACAAAAAAGTGAAATTTTCAAAATTCCAGAAAATTGGCTGAAAACGACTAAATAACAAGGACTCATTGGGAGAATCACTCTGGAACTGAAATCGGAATGCTCACTGACATTTCCCCTATCTGAAAGTCTGATAAACGCCGGAAAAATGACTAAGTCCAAAAAAAATTTTTTTTCACCTTTTTTCAATTTTACCCCCGTGGGATATATATTCTAACCACACACATTTGGAACTCTCCTGGGGTACCCTCACAGATATTATTCCCTCATTTAGTGTATATTTTCACAAAAAAGTGAAATTTTCAAAAATCCAAAAAAAATGGCTGAAAACGACTAAATAACAAGAACTCATTGGGCGAATCGCTCTGGAACTGAAATCGGAAAGCTCACTGACATTTCCCCTATCTGAAAGTCTGATAAACGTTAGAAATATCACTAAGTCCAAAAAAAACTTTTTTTTAACTTTTTCAATTTTACCCCCCGTGGGATATATATTCTACCCACGCACATTTGGAACTCTCCTGGGGTACCCTCACACATATTATTCCCTCATTTAGTGGATATTTTCACAAAAAAGTGAAATTTTCAAAAATCCATAAAATTGGCTGAAAACGACTAAATAACAAGGACTCATTGGGCGAATTGCTCTGGAACTGAAATCGGAATGCTCACTGGCATTTCCCCTATCTGAAAGTCTAATAAACGTCGGATAAATGACTAAGTCCAAAAAAATTTTTTTTCAACTTTTTTCAATTTTACCCCCGTCGGATGTATATTCTACCCACACACATTTGGAACTCTCCTGGGGTACCCTCACACATATTATTCCTCATTTAGTGGATATTTTCACAAAAAAAGTGAAATTTTCAAAAATTCTGAAAATTGGCTGAAAACGACTAAATAACAAGGAGTCATTGGGCGCATCGCTATGGAACTGAAATCGGAACGCTCACTGATATTTTCCCTATCTGAAAGTCTGATAAACGGCAGAAAAATCACTAAGTCCAAAAAAAATTTTTTTTTAACTCTTTTCAATTTTACCCGAGTGGGACATATATTCTTCCCACACACATTTGGAACTCTCCTGGGGTACCCTCACACATATTATTCCCTCATTTAGTGGATATTTTCACAAAAAAGTGAAATTTTTAAAAATCCCAAAAATTGTCTGAAAACGACTAAATATCAAGGATTCATTGGGCGAATCGCTCTGGAACTGAAATCGGAACGCTCACTTACATTTCCTCTATCTGAAAGTCTGATAAACGCCGGAAAAATGACTAAGTCCAAAAATAATTTTTTTTCAACTTTTTTCAATTTTACCCCCGTGGGATATATATTCTACCCACACACATTTGGAACTCTCCTGGGGTACCCTCACACATATTATTCCCTCATTTAGTGGATATTTTCACAAAAAAGTGAAATTTTCAAAAATCCAGAAAATTGGCTGAAAACGACTAAATAACAAGGAGTTATTGGGCGAATCGCTCTGGAACTGAAACCGGAACGCTCACTGACATTTCCCCTATCTGAAAGTCTGATAAACGCCGGAAAAATGACTAAGTCCAAAAATAATTTTTTTTCAACTTTTTTCAATTTTACCCCCGTGGGATATATATTCTACACACACACATTTGGAACTCTCCTGGGGTACCCTCACACATATTATTCCCTCATTTAGTGGATATTTTCACAAAGAAAGTGAAATTTTCAAAAATCCAGAAAATTGGCTGAAAACGACTAAATAACAAGGACTCATTGGGAGAATCACTCTGGAACTGAAATCGAAATGCTCACTGACATTTAACCTATCTGAAAGTCTGATAAACGCCGGAAAAATGACTAAGTCCAAAAATAATTTTTTTTCAACTTTTTTCAATTTTACCCCCGTGGGATATATATTCTACACACACACATTTGGAACTCTCCTGGGGTACCCTCACACATATTATTCCCTCATTTAGTGGATATTTTCACAAAAAAGTGAAATTTTCAAAAATCCAAAAAATTGGCTGAAAACGACTAAATATCAGCGACTCATTGGGCGAATCGCTCTGAAACTGAAATCGGAATGCTCACTGACATTTCCCCTATATGAAAGTCTGATAAACGCCAGAAAAATCACTAAGTCCAAAAAAAACTTTTTTCAACTTTTTCCAATTTTACCCCCGTGGGATATATATTCTACCCACACACATTTGCAACTCTCCTGGGGTACCCTCACACATATTATTCCCTCATTTAGTGGATATTTTCACAAAAAAGTGAAATTTTCAAAAATCTAGAAAATTGGCTGAAAACGACTAAATAACAAGGACTCATTGGGAGAATCACTCTGGAACTGAAATCGGAACGCTCACTGACATTTCCCCTATCTGAAAGTCTGATGAATGTCGGAAAAATGACTAAGTCCAAAAAAAATTTTTTTTAAACTTTTTCAATTTTACCCCCGTGGGATACATATTCTTCCCACACACATTTGAAACTCTCCTGGGGTACCCTCACGCATATTATTCCCTCATTTAGTGGATATTTTCACAAAAAAGTGAAATTTTCAAAAATCCAAAAGATTGGCTGAAAACGACTAAATAACAAGGACTCATTGGGCGAATCGCTCTGGAACTCAAATCGGAATGCTCACTTACATTTCCTCTATCTGAAAGTCTGATAAACGCCAGAAAAATGACTGAGTCCAAAAAAAATTTTTTTTCAACTTTTTTAAATTTTACCGCCATGTGATATATATTCTACCCACACACATTTGGAACTCTCCTGGGGTACCCTCACACATATTATTCCCTCATTTAGTGGATATTTTCACAAAAAAGTGAAATTTTAAAAAATCCAGAAAATTGGCTGAAAACGACTAAATAACAAGGACTCATTGGGAGAATCACTCTGGAACTGAAATCGAAATGTTCACTGACATTTCCCCTATCTGAAAGTCTGATAAACGCCGGAAAAATGACTAAGTCCAAAAATAATTTTTTTTCAACTTTTTTCAATTTTACCCCCGTGGGATATATATTCTACACACACACATTTGGAACTCTCCTGGGGTACCCTCACACATATTATTCCCTCATTTAGTGGATATTTTCACAAAAAAGTGAAATTTTCAAAAATCCAAAAAATTGGCTGAAAACGACTAAATATCAGCGACTCATTGGGCGAATCGCTCTGGAACTCAAATCGGAACGCTCACTTACATTTCCCCTATCTGAAAGTCTGATAAACGCCGGAAAAATGACTAAGTCCAAAAAAAATTTTTTTTCAACTTTTTTCAATTTTACCCCCGTGGGATATATATTCTACCCACACACATTTGGAACTCTCCTGGGGTACCCTCACACATATTATTCCCTCATTTAGTGGATATTTTCACAAAAAAGTGAAATTTTCAAAAATCCAAAAAATTGGCTGAAAACGACTAAATATCAAGGATTCATTGGGCGAATCGCTCCGGAACTGAAATCGGAACGCTCACTTACATTTCCCCTCTCTGAAAGTCTGATAAACGCCAGAAAAATCAATAAGTCCAAAAAAATTTTTTTTTCAACTTTTTTCAATTTTTCCCCCGTGGGATATATATTCTACCCACACACATTTGGAACTCTCCTGGGGAACCCTCGCACATATTATTCCCACATTTAGTGGATATTTTCACAAAAAAGTGAATTTTTCAAAAATTCTGAAAATTGTCTGAAAACGACTAAATAACAAGGAGTCATTGGGCGAATCGCTCTGGAACTGAAATCGGAATGCTCACTGACATTTCCCATTTTGGAAAGTCTGATAAACGTCGGAAAAATGACAGTCCAAAAAAAAATTTTTTCAACTTTATTCAATATTACCCCCGTCGGATATATATTCTACACACACACATTTGGAACTCTCCTGGGGTACCCTCACACATATTATTCCCTCATTTAGTGGATATTTTCACAAAAAAGTGAAATATTCAAAAATCCCAAAAATTGGCTGAAAACGACTAAATATCAAAGACTCATTGGGCGAATTGCTCTGGAACTGAAATCGGAATGCTCACTGACATTTCCCATGTTGCAAAGTCTGATAAACGTCGGAAAAATTACAGTCCAAAAAAAAATTTTTTTTCAACTTTATTCAATTTTACCCCCGTCGGATATATATTCTACACACACACATTTGGAAATCTCCTGGGGTACCCTCACACATATTATTCCCTCATTTAGTGGATATTTTCACAAAAAAGTGAAATTTTCAAAAATCCAGAAAATTAGCTAAAAACGACTAAAAATCAGGGACTCATTGGGCGAATCACTGTGGAACTGAAATCGGAATGCTCACTGACATTTCCCCTATCTGAAAGTCTGATAAATGTCGGAAAAATGACCAAGTCGAAAAAAAAATTTTTGTCAACTTTTTTCAATTTTACCCCCGTTGGATATATATTCTACCCACACACATTTGAAACTCTCCTGGGGTACCCTCACACATATTATTCCCTCATTTAGTGGATATTTTCACAAAAAAGTGAAATTTTCAAAACTCCAAAAAATTGGCTGAAAACGACTAAATATCAAGGACTCATTGGGCGAATCGCTCTGGAACTGAAATCGTAACGCTCACTGACATTTCCCCTATCTGAAAGTCTGATAAACGTCGGAAAAATGACTAAGTCTAAAAAAAAATTTTTCTCAACTTTTTTCAATTTTACCCCCGTCGGATATATATTCTACACACACACATTTGGAACTCTCCTGGGGTACCCTCACACATATTATTCCCTCATTTAGTGGATATTTTCACAAAAAAGTGAAATTTTCAAAAATTCAGAAAGTTGCCTGAAAACGACGAAATATCAAGGACTCATCCGGCGAATCGCTCTGGAACTGAAATCGGAACGCTTGCTGACATTTCCCCTATCTGAAAGTCTGATAAACGCCGGAAAAATGACTAAGTCTAAAAAAAAATTTTTGTCAACTTTTTTCAATTTTACCCCCGTCGGATATATATTCTACACACACACATTTGGAACTCTCCTGGCGTACCCTCACACATATTATTCCCTCATTTAGTGGATATTTTCACAAAAAAGTGAAATTTTCAAAAATCCAGAAAATTGGCTGAAAACGACTAAATATCAAGGACTCATTGGGCAAATCGCTCTGGAACTGAAATCGGAATGCTCACTGACATTTCCCCTATCTGAAAGTCTGATAAACGTCGGAAAAATGACAGGCCAAAAAAAAATTTTTTTCAACTTTATTCAATTTTACCCCCGTCGGATATATATTCTAAACACAGACATTTGGAACTCTCCTGGGGTACCCTCACACATATTATTCCCTCATTTAGTGGATATTTTCTCAAAAAAGTGAAATTTTCAAAAATCCAGAAAATTGGCTAAAAACGACTAAATATCAAGGACTCATTGGGCGAATCGCTCTGGAACTGAAATCGGAATGCTCACTGACATTTCCCCTATCTGAAAGTCTGATAAACGTCGGAAAAATGACAGTACAAAAAAAAATTTTTTTCAACTTTATTCAATTTTACCCCCGTCGGATATATATTCTACACACACACATTTGGAACTCTCCTGGGGTACCCTCACACATATTATTCCCTCATTTAGTGAATCTTTTCACAAAAAAGTGAAATTTTCAAAAATCCAGAAAATTGGCTAAAAACGACTAAATATCAAGGACTCATTGGGCGAATCGCTCTGGAACTGAAATCGGAATGCTCACTGACATTTCCCCTATCTGAAAGGCTGAAAAACGCCAGAAAAATGACTAAGTCCAAAAAATAATTTTTTTTAAACTTTTTTCAATTTTACCCCCGTGGGATATATATTCTACCCACACACATTTGGAACTCTCCTGGGGTACCCTCACACATATTATCCCCTCATTTAGTGGATATTTTCACAAAAAAGTGAAATTTTCAAAAATCCAGAAAATTGGCTGAAAACGACTAAATATCAAAGATTCATTGGGCGAATCGCTCTGGAACTGAAATTGGAATGCTCACTGACATTTCCCATTTTGGAAAGTCTGATAAACGTCGGAAAAATGACAGTCCAAAAAAATATTTTTTTCAACTTTATTCAATTTTACCCCCGTTGGATATATATTCTACCCACACACATTTGGAACTCTCCTTGGGGTACCCTGACACATATTATTCCCTCATTTAGTGAATCTTTTCACAAAAAAGTGAAATTTTCAAAAATCCAGAAAATTGGCTAAAAACGACTAAATATCAAGGACTTATTGGGCGAATCGCTCTGGAACTGAAATTGGAACGCTCACTGACATTTCCGCTATCTGAAAGTCTGATAAACGCCAGAAAGATGACTAAGTCCAAAAAAAAAATTTTTTAAACTTTTTTCAATTTTACCCCCGTGGGATATATATTCTACCCACACACATTTGGAACTCTCCTGGGGTACCCTCACACATATTATTCCCTCATTTAGTGGATATTTTCACAAAAAAGTGAAATTTTCAAAAATCCAAAAAATTGGCTGAAAACGACTAAATCTCAAGGACTCATTGTGCGAATCGCTCTGGAAGTGAAATTGGAATGCTCACTGACATTTCCCCTATCTGAAAGTTTGATAAACGCCGGAAAAATGACTAAATCGCCCCCCAAAAAATTTTTCAACTTTTTTCAATTTTACCCCCGTGGGATATATATACTACCCACACACATTTGGGACTCTCCTTGGGTACCCTCACACATATTATTCCCTCATTTAGTCGATATTTTCACAAAAAAGTGAAATTTTCAAAAATTCAGAAAGTTGCCTGAAAGCGATGAAATATCAAGGACTCATCCGGCGAATCGCTCTGGAACTGAAATCGGAACGCTCGCTGACATTTCCCCTATCTGAAGATCTGATAAACGCCGGAAAAATGACTAAATCCCCCCCAAAAATTTTTTTGCAACTTTTTTCAATTTTACCCCCGTGCGATATATGTTCTACCCACACACATTTGGAACTCTCCTGGGGTACCCTCACACATATTATTCCCTCATTTAGTGGATATTTTCACAAAAAAGTGAAATTTTCAAAAATCAAAAAAATTGGCTGAAAACGACTAAATATCAAGGACTCATTGGGCGAATCGCTCTGGAACTGAAATCGTAATGCTCACTGACATTTCCCGTATCTGAAAGTCTGATAAACGCCGGAAAAATGACTAAGTCCAAAAAAAAATTTTTTTAAACTTTTTTCAATTTTACCCCCGTGGGATATATATTCTACCCACACACATTTGGAACTCTCCTGGGGTACCCTCACACATATTATTCCCTCATTTAGTGGATATTTTCACAAAAAAGTGAAATTTTCAAAAATTCAGAAAGTTGCCTGAAAACGACGAAATATCAAGGACTCATCCGGCGAATCGCTCTGGAACTGAAATCGGAACGCTTGCTGACATTTCCCCTATCTGAAAGTCTGAAAAACACTGAAAAAATGACTTAAGTCCAAAAAAAAATGTTTTCAACTTTTTTAAATTTTACCCCCGTGGGATATATATTCTACCCACACACATTTGGAACTCTCCTGGGGTACCCTCACACATATTATTCCCTCATTTAGTGGATATTTTTACAAAAAAGTGAAATTTTCAAAAATCCAGAAAATTGGCTGAAAACGACTAAATATCAAGGACTCATAGGGCGAATCGCTTTGGAACTGAAATTGGAATGCTCACTGACATTTCCCATTTTGGAAAGTCTGATAAACGTCGGAAAAATGACAGTCCAAAAAAAATTTTTTTTCAACTTTATTCAATTTTACCCCCGTCGGATATATATTCTACACACACACATTTGGAACTCTCCTGGGGTACCCTCACACATATTATTCCCTCATTTAGTGGATATTTTCACAAAAAAGTGAAATTTTCAAAAATTCAGAAAGTTGCCTGAAAACGACGAAATATCAAGGACTCATCCGGCGAATCGCTCTGGAACTGAAATCGTAACGCTTGCTGACATTTCCCCTATCTAAAAGTCTGATAAACGCTGAAAAAATGAATTAAGTCCAAAAAAAATTTTTTTTAAACTTTTTTCAATTTTACCCCCGTGGGATATATATTCTACCCACACACATTTGGAACTCTCCTGGGGTACCCTCACACATATTATTCCCTCATTTAGTGGATATTTTCACAAAAAAGTGAAATTTTCAAAAATTCAGAAAATTGCCTGAAAACGACGAAACATCAAGGACTCATCCGCCAGATCGCTCTGGAACTGAATTCGAATGTTCTCTGACATTTCCCCTATCTGAAAGTCTGATAAATGCCAGAAAAATGACTAAATCCCCCCGAAAAAAATTTTCAACTTTTTTCAATTTTACCCCCGTGGGATATATATTCTACCCACACACATTTGGAACTCTCCTGGGGTACCCTCACACATATTATTCCCTCATTTAGTGGATATTTTCCCAAAAAAGTGAAATTTTCAAAAATTCAGAAAGTTGCCTGAAAACGACGAAATATCAAGGACTTATCCGGCGAATCGCTCTGGAACTGAAATCGGAACGCTTGCTGACATTTCCCCTATCTGAAAGTCTGATAAATGCTGAAAAAATGACTTAAGTCCAAAAAAAATATGTTTTCAACTTTTTTAAATTTTACCCCCGTGGGATATATGTTCTACCCACACACATTTGGAGCTCTCCTGGGGTACCCTCACACATTTTATTCCCTCATTTAGTCGATATTTTCACAAAAAAGTGACATTTTCAAAAATTCAGAACGTTGCCTGAAAGCGGCGAAATATCAAGGACTCATCCGGCGAATCGCTCTGGAACTGAAATCGGAACGCTCGCTGACA
This sequence comes from Phyllobates terribilis, assembly GCF_046119375.1. Lineage (NCBI taxonomy): Eukaryota > Metazoa > Chordata > Amphibia > Anura > Dendrobatidae > Phyllobates > Phyllobates terribilis. The sequence continues at coordinate 8,058,314 of NW_027362781.1, read as the reverse complement.
TTTCCTCTATCTGAAGATCTGATAAACGCCGGAAAAATTACTAAATCACCCCCAAAAATTTTTTTGCAACTTTTTTCAATTTTACCCCCGTGGGATATATATTCTACCCAAACACATTTGGAACTCTCCTGGGGTACCCTCACACATATTAGTCCCTCATTTAGTGGATATTTTCCCAAAAAAATGAAATTTTCAAAAATTCAGAAAATTGCCTGAAAACGACGAAATATCAAGGACTCATTGTGTGAATCGCTCTGGAACTGAAATTGGAATGCTCACTGACATTTCCCCTATCTGAAAGTTTGATAAACGCGGGAAAAATGACTAAATCCCCCCCCAAAAATTTTTCAACTTTTTTCAATTTTACCCCCGTGGGATATAAATTCTAACCACACACATTTGGAACTCTCCTGGGGTACCCTCACACATATTATTCCCTCATTTAGTGGATATTTTCCCAAAAAAATGAAATTTTCAAAAATTCAGAAAATTGCCTGAAAACGACGAAATATCAAGGACTCATTGGGCGAAACACTCTGGAACTGAAAGCGGAATGCTCACTGACATTTACGCTATCTGAAAGTCTGATAAACGCCGGAAAAATGACTAAGTCCAAAAAAAATTTTTTTTCAACTTTTTTCAATTTTACCCCGGTGGGATATATATTTTACCCACACACATTTGGAACTCTCCTGGGGTACCCTCACACATATTATTCCCTCATTTAGTGGATATTTTCACAAAAAAGTGAAATTTTCAAAAATTCAGAAAGTTGCCTGAAAACGACGAAATATCAAGGACTCATTGGGCGAATCGCTCTGGAACTGAATTCGGAACGCTTGCTGACATTTCCCCTATCTGAAAGTCTGATAAACGCTGAAAAAATGACTTAAGTCCAAAAAAAATATGTTTTCAACTTTTTTAAATTTTACCCCCTTGGGATATATGTTCTACCCACACACATTTGGAGCTCTCCTGGGGTACCCTCACACATTTTATTCCCTCATTTAGTCGATATTTTCACAAAAAAGTGACATTTTCAAAAATTCAGAACGTTGCCTGAAAGCGACGAAATATCAAGGACTCATCCGGCGAATCGCTCTGGAACTGAAATCGGAACGCTCGCTGACATTTCCCCTATCTGAAGATCTGATAAACGCCGGAAAAATTACTAAATCCCCTCCCAAAATTTTTTTGCAACTTTTTTCAATTTTAACCCGTGGGATATATATTCTACCCAAACACATTTGGAACTCTCCTGGGGTACCCTCACACATATTATTCCCTCATTTAGTGGATATTTTCCCAAAAAAATGAAATTTTCAAAAATTCAGAAAATTGCCTGAAAACGACGAAATATCAAGGACTCATTGTTTGAATCGCTCTGGAACTGAAATTTGAATGCTCACTGACATTTCCCCTATCTGAAAGTTTGATAAACGCGGGAAAAATGACTAAATCCCCCCCCAAAAAATTTTCAACTTTTTTCAATTTTACCCCCGTGGGATATAAATTCTAACCACACACATTTGGAACTCTCCTGGGGTACCCTCACACATATTATTCCCTCATTTAGTGGATATTTTCCCAAAAAAATGAAATTTTCAAAAATTCAGAAAATTGCCTGAAAACGACGAAATATCAAGGACTCATTGGGCGAAACACTCTGGAACTGAAAGCGGAATGCTCACTGACATTTCCGCTATCTGAAAGTCTGATAAACGCCGGAAAAATGACTAAGTCCAAAAAAATTTTTTTTCAACTTTTTTCAATTTTACCCCGGTGGGATATATATTCTACCCACACACATTTGGAACTCTCCTGGGGTACCCTCACACATATTATTCCCTCATTTAGTTGATATTTTCACAAAAAAGTGAAATTTTCAAACATTCAGAAAATTGCCTGAAAACGACAAAATATCAAGGACTCATTGGGCGAATCGCTCTGGAACTGAAATCGGAATGCTCACTGACATTTCCCCTATCTGAAAGTCTGATAAACGCCGGAAAAATGACTAAATCCCAAAAAAATTTTTTTCAACTTTTTTCAATTTTACCCCCGTGTGATATATATTCTACCCACACACATTTGGAACTCTCCTGGGGTACCTTCACACATATTATTCCCTCATTTAGTGGATATTTTCACAAAAAAAGTGAAATTTTCAAAAATTCACAAAATTGGCTGAAAACGACGAAATATCAATGACTCATTGGGAGAATCGCTCTGGAACTGAAATCAGAATGCTCACTGACATTTCCCCTATCTGAAAGTCTGATAAACGCCGGAAAAATGACTACATCCCTCCCCCAATTTTTTTTTCAACAGTTTTCAATTTTACCCCCGTGGGATATACATTCGACCCACACACATTTGGAACTCTCCTGGGGTACCCTCACACATATTATTCCCTCATTTAGTGGATATTTTCACAAAAAAGTGAAATTTTCAAAAATTCAGAAAGTTGCCTGAAAACAACGAAATATCAAGGACTCATTGGGCGAATCGCTCTGGAACTGAAATCGGAACGCTCACTGACATTTCCCGTATCTGAAAGTCTGATAAACGCCGGAAAAATGACTAAATCCAAAAAAAAAAAATTTTCAACTTTTTTCAATTTTACCCCCGTGGGATATATATTCTACCCACACACATTTGGAACTCTCCTGGGGTACCCTCACACATATTATTCCCTCATTTAGTGGATATTTTCACAAAAAAGTGAAATTTTCAAAAATTCTGAAAATTGCCTGAAATCGAGGAAATATCAAGGACTCATCCGGCGAATCGCTCTGGAACTGAAATCAGAACGCTTACTGACATTTCCGCTAACTGAAAGTCTGATAAACGCCGGAAAAATGACTAAGTCCAAAAAAAAATTTTTTTCAACTTTTTTCAATTTTACCCCCGTGGGATTTATATTCTACCCACACACATTTGGAACTCTCCTGGGGTACCCTCACACATATTATTCCCTCATTTAGTGGATATTTTCACAAAAAAGTGAAATTTTCAAAAATCCAGAAAATTGGCTGAAAACGACTAAATATCAAGTACTCATTGGGCGAATCGCTCTGGAACTGAAATCGGAACGCTCACTGACATTTCCCCTATCTGAAAGTTTGATAAACGCCGGAAAACTGACTAAATCCAAAAAAAAAAATGTTTTCAAATTTTTTCAATTTTACCCCCGTGGGATCTATATTCTACCCACACACATTTGAACTCTCCTGGGGTACCCACTCACATATTATTCCCTCATTTAGTGGATATTTTCACAAAAAAGTGAAATTTTCAAAAATTCAGAAAATTGTCTGAAAACGACATAATATCAAGGACTCATCCGGCGAATCGCTCTGGATCTGAAATCGGAATGCTCACTGACATTTCCCCTATCTGAAAGTCTGATAAACGCCGGAAAAATGACTAAGTCCAAAAAAAAATTTTTTTCAACTTTTTTCAATTTTACCCCGGTGGGATATATATTCTACCCACACACATTTGGAACTCTCCTGGGGTACCCTCTCACATATTATTCCCTCATTTAGTGGATATTTTCACAAAAAAGTGAAATTTTCAAAAATTCAGAAAATTGCCTGAAAACGACAAAATATCAAGGACTCATTGGGCGAATCGCTCTGGAACTGAAATCGGAATGCTCACTGACATTTCCCCTATCTAAAAGTCTGATAAACGCTGGAAAAATGACTAAATCCCCAAAAAATTTTTTTCAACTTTTTTCAATTTTACCCCCGTGTGATATATATTCTACCCACACACATTTGGAACTCTCCTGGGGTACCTTCACACATATTATTCCCTCATTTAGTGGATATTTTCACAAAAAAAGTGAAATTTTCAAAAATTCACAAAATTGGCTGAAAACGACGAAATATCAATGACTCATTGGGAGAATCGCTCTGGAACTGAAATCAGAATGCTCACTGACATTTCCCCTATCTGAAAGTCTGATAAACGCCGGAAAAATGACTACATCCCCCCCCAAATTTTTTTTTCAACAGTTTTCAATTTTACCCCCGTGGGATATACATTCGACCCACACACATTTGGAACTCTCCTGGGGTACCCTCACACATATTATTCCCTCATTTAGTGGATATTTTCACAAAAAAGTGAAATTTTCAAAAATTCAGAAAGTTGCCTGAAAACAACGAAATATCAAGGACTCATTGGGCGAATCGCTCTGGAACTGAAATCGGAACGCTCACTGACATTTCCCGTATCTGAAAGTCTGATAAACGCCGGAAAAATGACTAAGTCCAAAAAAAAAATTTTTCCAACTTTTTTCAATTTTACCCCCCTGTGATATATATTCTACCCACACACATTTGGAACTCTCCTGGGGTACCCTCACACATATTATTCCCTCATTTAGTGGATATTTTCACAAAAAAGTGAAATTTTCAAAAATCCAGAAAATTGGCTGAAAACGACTAAATATCAAGTACTCATTGGGCGAATCGCTCTGGCACTGAAATCGGAACGCTCACTGACATTTCCCCTATCTGAAAGTCTGATAAACACCAGAAAAATCTCTAAGTCCAAAAAAAAATTTTTTTCAACTTTCTTCAATTTTACCCCCGTGGGATATATATTCTACCCACACACATTTGCAACTCTCCTGGGGTACCCTCACACATATTATTCCCTCATTTAGTGGATATTTTCACAAAAAAGTGAAATTTTCAAAAATTCTGAAAATTGCCTGAAATCGAGGAAATATCAAGGACTCATCCGGCGAATCGCTCTGGAACTGAAATCAGAACGCTTACTGACATTTCCGCTAACTGAAAGTCTGATAAACGCCGGAAAAATGACTAAGTCCAAAAAAAATTTTTTTTCAACTTTTTTCAATTTTACCCAGGTGGGATTTATATTCTACCCACACACATTTGGAACTCTCCTGGGGTACCCTCACACATATTATTCCCTCATTTAGTGGATATTTTCACAAAAAAGTGAAATTTTCAAAAATCCAGAAAATTGGCTGAAAACGACTAAATATCAAGTACTCATTGGGCGAATCGCTCTGGAACTGAAATCGGAACGCTCACTGACATTTCCCCTATCTGAAAGTCTGATAAACGCCAGAAAAATGACTAAATCCAAAAAAAAAATGTTTTCAAATTTTTTCAATTTTACCCCCGTGGGATCTATATTCTACCCACACACATTTGGAACTCTCCTGGGGTACCCTCTCACATATTATTCCCTCATTTAGTGGATATTTTCACAAAAAAGTGAAATTTTCAAAAATTCAGAAAATTGTCTGAAAACGATATAATATCAAGGACTCATCCGGCGAATCGCTCTGGATCTGAAATCGGAACGCTCACTGACATTTCCCCTATCTGAAAGTCTGATAAACGCCGGAAAAATGACTAAGTCCAAAAAAAAATTTTTTTCAACTTTTTTCAATTTTACCCCGGTGGGATATATATTCTACCCACACACATTTGGAACTCTCCTGGGGTACCCTCACACATATTATTCCCTCATTTAGTGGATATTTTCACAAAAAGTGAAATTTTGAAAAATTCAGAAAATTGAATGAAAACGACGAAATATCAAGGACTCATTGGGCGAATTGCTCTGGAACTCAAATCGGAACGCTCACTGACATTTCCCCTATCTGAAAGTCTGATAAACGCCGGAAAAATGACTAAATCCCCAAAAAAAATCTTTCAACTTTTTTCAATTTTACCCCCGTGGGATATATATTCTACCCACACACATTTGGAACTCTCCTGGGGTACCCTCTCACATATTATTCCCTCATTTAGTGGATATTTTCACAAAAAACTGAAATTTTCAAAAATTCAGAAAATTGTCTGAAAACGACATAATATCAAGGACTCATCCGGCGAATCGCTCTGGATCTGAAATCGGAACGCTTACTGACATTTCCGCTAACTGAAAGTCTGATAAACGCCGGAAAAATGACTAAATCCCCAAAAAAAATTTTTTAAACTTTTTTCAATTTTACCCCCATGTGATATATATTCTACCCACACACATTTGGAACTCTTCTGGGGTACCCTCACACATATTATTCCCTCATTTAGTGGATATTTTCACAAAAAAGTGAAATTTTCAAAAATTCAGAAAATTGCCTGAAATCGACGAAATATCAAGGACTCATCCGGCGAATCGCTCTGGATCTGAAATCAGAACGCTTACTGACATTTCCGCTAACTGAAAGTCTGATAAACGCCGTAAAAATGACTAAGAACAAAAAAAAAATGTTTTTCAACTTTTTTCAATTTTAACCCTGTGGGATATATATTCTACCCACACACATTTGGAACTCTCCTGGGGTACCCTCACACATATTATTCCCTCATTTAGTGGATATTTTCACAAAAAAGTGAAATTTTCAAAAATCCAGAAAATTGGCTGAAAACGACTAAATATCAAGTACTCATTGGGCGAATCGCTCTGGAACTGAAATCGGAACGCTCACTGACATTTCCCCTATCTGAAAGTCTGATAAACGCCGGAAAAATGACTAAATCCAAAAAAAAAAGTTTTCCAATTTTTTCAATTTTACCCCCGTGGGATCTATATTCTACCCACACACATTTGGAACTCTCCTGGGGTACCCTCTCACATATTATTCCCTCATTTAGTGGATATTTTCACAAAAAACTGAAATTTTCAAAAATTCAGAAAATTGTCTGAAAACGACATAATATCAAGGACTCATCCGGCGAATCGCTCTGGATCTGAAATCGGAACGCTTACTGACATTTCCGCTAACTGAAAGTCTGATAAACGCCAGAAAAATGACTAAATCCCCAAAAAAAAATTTTTAAACTTTTTTCAATTTTACCCCCATGTGATATATATTCTACCCACACACATTTGGAACTCTTCTGGGGTACCCTCACACATATTATTCCCTCATTTAGTGGATATTTTCACAAAAAAGTGAAATTTTCAAAAATTCAGAAAATTGCCTGAAATCGACGAAATATCAAGGACTCATCCGGCGAATCGCTCAGTATCTGAAATCAGAACGCTTACTGACATTTCCGCTAACTGAAAGTCTGATAAACGCCGTAAAAATGACTAAGAACAAAAAAAAAATGTTTTTCAACTTTTTTCAATTTTAACCCTGTGGGATATATATTCTACCCACACACATTTGGAACTCTCCTGGGGTACCCTCACACATATTATTTCGTCATTTAGTGGATATTTTAACAAAAAAGTGAAATTTTCAAAAATCCAGGAAATTGTCTGAAAACGACTAAATATCAAGGACTCATTGGGCGAATCGCTCTGGAACTGAAATCGGAACACTCACTGACACTTCCCCTATCCGAAAGTCTGATAAACGCCGGAAAAATGACTAAGTCTAAAAAAAAATTTTTTCAACTTTTTTCAATTTTAACCCTGTGGGATATATATTCTACCCACACACATTTGGAACTCTCCTGGGGTACCCTCACACATATTATTCCCTAATTTATTGGATATTTTCACAAAAAAGAGAAATTTTGAAACATCCAGAAAAATGGCTCAAAACGACTGAAAATCAAGGACTCATTGTGCGAATCGCTCTGGAACTATAATCGGAATGCTCACTGACATTTCCCCTATCTGAAAGTCTGATAAACGCCGGAAAAATGACTAAATCCCCCCCAAAAAAATTTTTTAAACTTTTTCAATTTTACCCCCATGTGATATATATTCTACCCACACACATTTGGAACTCTTCTGGGGTACCCTCACACATATTATTCCCTCATTTAGTGGATATTTTCACAAAAAAGTGAAATTTTCAAAAATTCAGAAAATTGCCTGAAATCGACAAAATATCAAGGACTCATCCGGCGAATCGCTCTGGATCTGAAATCAGAACGCTTACTGACATTTCCGCTAACTGAAAGTCTGATAAACGCCGGAAAAATGACTAAGTCCAAAAAAAAAATTTTTTTAACTTTTTTCAATTTTAACCCTGTGGGATATATATTCTACCCACACACATTTGGAACTCTCCTGGGGTACCCTAACACATATTATTCCCTCATTTAGTGGATATTTTCACAAAAAAGTGAAATTTTGAAAAATCCAGAAAATTGGCTGAAAACGACTGAAAATCAAGGACTCATTGTGCGAATCGCTCTGGAACTATAATCGGAATGCTCACTGACATTTCCCCTATCTGAAAGTCTGATAAACGCCGGAAAAATGACTAAATCCCACCCAAAAAAATTTTTTCAACTTTTTTCAATTTTACCCCCGTGTGATATATATTCTACCCACACACATTTGGAACTCTCCTGGGGTACCCTCACACATATTATTCCCTCATTTAGTGGATATTTTCTCAAAAAAAGTGACATTTTCAAAAATTCACAAAATTGCCTGAAAACGACGAAATATCAAGGACTCATTGGGCGCATCGCTTTGGAACTGAAATCGGAACGCTCACTGACATTTCCCCTATCTGAAAGTCTGATAAACGCCGGAAAAATTACTAAATCCAAAAAAAAATGTTTTCAACTTTTTTCAATTTTACCCCCGTGGGATATATATTCTACCCACACACATTTGGAACTCTCCTGGGGTACCCTCACACATATTATTCCCTCATTTAGTGGTTATTTTCACAAAAAAGTGACATTTTCAAAAATCCAGAAAATTGGCTGAAAACGACTAAATATCAAGGACTCATTGGGCAAATCGCTCTGGAACTGAAATCGGCATGCTCACTGACATTTCCCCTATCTGAAAGTCTGATAAACGCCGGAAAAATGACTAAGTCCAAAAAAAATTTTTTTTTACACTTTTCAATTTTACACCCGTGGGATATATATTCTACCCACACACATTTGGAACTCTCCTGGGGTACCCTCACACATATTATTCCCTCATTTAGTGGATATTTTCACAAAAAAGTGAAATTTTCAAAAATTCAGAAAATTGCCTGAAAACGACAAAATATCAAGGACCCATCCGGCGAATCGCTCTGGAACTGAAATCGGAACGCTCACTGACATTTCCCCTATCTGAAAGTGATAAATGCCGGAAAAATGACTAAGTAGAAAAAAAAAAAAATTTTCTACTTTTTTCAATTTTAACCCTGTGGGATATATATTCTACCCACACACATTTGGAACTCTCCTGGGGTACCCTCACACATATTATTCCCTCATTTAGTGGATATTTTCACAAAAAAGTGAAATTTTCAAAAATCCAGAAAAATGCCTGAAAACGACTAAATATCAAGGACTCATTGGGCGAATCTCTCTGGAACTTAAATCGGAACGCTCACTGACATTTCCCCTATCTGAAAGTCTGATAAACGCCGGAAAAATGACTAAATACAAAAAAAATGTTTTCAACTTTTTTTAATTTTACCCCCGTGGGATATATATTCTACCCACACACATTTGGAACTCTCCTGGGGTACCCTCACACATATTATTCCCTCAGTGGATAATTTCACAAAAAAGTGAAATTTTCAAAAATCCAGAAAATTGGCTGAAAACGACTAAATATCAAGGACTTTTTTGGCGAATCGCTCTGGAACTGAAATCGGAATGCTCACTGACATTTCCCCCATCTGAAAATCTGATAAACGCCGGAAAAATTACTAAGTTCAAAAAAAAATTTTTTTCAACTTTTTTCAATTTTAACCCTGTGGGATATATATTCTACCCACACACATTTGGAACTCTCCTGGTGTACCCTCACACATTTTATTCCCTCATTTAATGGATATTTTCACAAAAAAGTGAAATTTTCAAAAATTCTGAAAATTGGCTGAAAACAACTAAATATCAAGGACTCATTGGGCGAATCGCTCTGGAACTGAAATCGGAACGCTCACTGACATTTCCGCTATCTGAAAGACTGATAAACGCCGGGAAAATGACTAAGTCCAAAAAAAAATTTTTTTCAACTTTTTTCAATTTTACCACCGTGGGATATATATTCTACCCACACACATTTGGAACTCTCCTGGGGTACCCTCACACATATTATTCCCTCATTTAGTGGATATTTTCACAAAAAAGTGAAATTTTCAAAAATCCAGAAAATTGGCTGAAAACGAGTAAATATCAAGGACTCATTTAACGAATCGCTCTGGAACTGAAATCGGAACGCTCACTGACATTTCCCCTTTCTGGAAGTCTGATAAACGCCAGAAAAATGACTAAATCCCCCCAAAAAATTTTTTCAACTTTTTTCAATTTTACCCCCGTGGGATATATATTCTACCCACACACATTTGGAACTCTCCTGGGGTACCCTCACACATATTATTCCCTCATTTAGTGGATGTTTTAAAAAAAAAGTGAAATTTTCAAAAATCCAGAAAATTGGCTGAAAACGAGTAAATATCAAGGACTCATTTAACGAATCGCTCTGGAACTGAAATCGGAACGCTCACTGACATTTCCCCTTTCTGGAAGTCTGATAAACGCCAGAAAAATGACTAAATCCCCCCAAAAAATTTTTTCAACTTTTTTCAATTTTACCCCCGTGGGATATATATTCTACCCACACACATTTGGAACTCTCCTGGGGTACCCTCACACATATTATTCCCTCATTTAGTGGATGTTTTAAAAAAAAAGTGAAATTTTCAAAAATCCAGAAAATTGCCTGAAAATGACTAAATATCAAGGACTCATTGGGCGAATCGCTCTGGAGCTGAAATCGGAACGCTCACTGACATTTCCCCTATCTGATAGTCTGATAAACGCCGGAAAAATGACTAAATCCAAAAAAAAAATGTTTTCAACTTTTTTCTATTTTACCCCCGTGGGATATATATTCTACCCACACACATTTGGAACTCTCCTGGGGTACCCTCACACATATTATTCCCTCATTTAGTGGATATTTTCACAAAAAAGTGAAATTTTCAAAAATTCTGAAAATTGGATCAAAACGACTAAATATCAAGGACTCATTGGGCGAATCGCTCTGGAACTGAAATCGGAACGCTCACTGACATTTCCCTTATCTGAAAGTCTGATAAACACCAGAAAAATGACTAAATCCCCCCAAAAAATTTTTTCAACTTTTTTCAATTTTAACCCCGGTGGGACATATATTCTACCCACACACATTTGGAACTCTCCTGGGGTACCCTCACACATATTATTCCCTCATTTAGTGGATATTTTCACAAAAAAGTGAAATTTTCAAAAATTCTGAAAATTGGCTGAAAACAACTAAAAATCAAGGACTAATTGGGCGAATCGCTCTGGAACTGAAATCGGAACGCTCACTGACATTTCCGCTATCTGAAAGTCTGATAAACGCCGGAAAAATGACTAAGTCCAAAAAAAAAATTTTTTCAACTTTTTTCAATTTTACCACCGTTGGATATGTATTCTACCCACACACATTTGGAACTCTCCTGGGGTACCCTCACACATATTATTCCCTCATTTAGTGGATATTTTCACAAAAAAGTGAAATTTTCAAAAATCCAGAAAATTGGCTGAAAACGATGAAATATCAAGGACTCATTGGGTGAATCGCTCTGGAACTGAAATCGGAACGCTCACTGATATTTCCCCTATCTGAAAGTCTGATAAACGCCGGAAAAAATGACTAAATCCAAAAAAAAAATGTTTTCAACTTTTTTCAATTTTACCCCCGTGGGATATATATTCTACCCACACACATTTGGAACACTCCTGGGGTACCCTCACACATATTATGCCCTCATTTAGTGGATATTTTCACAAAAAAGTGAAATTTTCAAAAATGCTGAAAATTGGCTGAAAACAACTAAATATCAAGGACTCATTGGGCGAATCGCTCTGGAACTGAAATCGGAACGCTCACTGACATTTCCCTTATCTGAAAGTCTGATAAACACCAGAAAAATGACTAAATCCCCCCAAAAAATTTTTTCAACTTTTTTCAATTTTACCCCCGTGGGATATGTATTCTACCCACACACATTTGGAACTCTCCTGGGGTACCCTCACACATATTATTCCCTCATTTAGTGGATATTTTCACAAAAAAGTGAAATTTTCAAAAATCCAGAAAATTGGCTGAAAACGACTAAATATCAAGGACTCATTGGGCGAATCGCTCTGGAACTGAAATCGGAACGCTCACTGACATTTCCCCTATCTGAAAGTCTGATAAATGCCGGAAAAATGACTAAATCCCCCCCCAAAATTTTTTCAACTTTTTTCAATTTTAACCCCGGTGGGACATATATTCTACCCACACACATTTGGAACTCTCCTGGGGTACCCTCACACATATTATTCCCTCATTTAGTGGATATTTTCACAAAAAAGTGAAATTTTCAAAAATCCAGAAAATTGGCTGAAAACGACTAAATATCAAGGACTCATTGGGCGAATCGCTCTGGAACTGAAATCGGAACGCTCACTGACATTTCCCCTATCTGAAAGTCTGATAAATGCCGGAAAAATGACTAAATCCCCCCAAAAAATTTTTTCAACTTTTTTCAATTTTAACCCCGGTGGGACATATATTCTACCCACACACATTTGGAACTCTCCTGGGGTACCCTCACACATATTATTCCCTCATTTAGTGGATATTTTCACAAAAAAGTGAAATTTTCAAAAATTCTGAAAATTGGCTTAAAACAACTAAAAATCAAGGACTAATTGGGCGAATCGCTCTGGAACTGAAATCGGAACGCTCACTGACATTTCCGCTGTCTGAAAGTCTGATAAACGCCGGAAAAATGACTAAGTCCAAAAAAAAATTTTTTCAACTTTTTTCAATTTTACCACCGTTGGATATGTATTCTACCCACACACATTTGGAACTCTCCTGGGGTACCCTCACACATATTATTCCCTCATTTAGTGGATATTTTCACAAAAAAGTGAAATTTTCAAAAATCCAGAAAATTGGCTGAAAACGATGAAATATCAAGGACTCATTGGGTGAATCGCTCTGGAACTGAAATCGGAACGCTCACTGACATTTCCCCTATCTGAAAGTCTGATAAACGCCGGAAAAAATGACTAAATCCAAAAAAAAAATGTTTTCAACTTTTTTCAATTTTACCCCCGTGGGATATATATTCTACCCACACACATTTGGAACACTCCTGGGGTACCCTCACACATATTATTCCCTCATTTAGTGGATATTTTCACAAAAAAGTGAAATTTTCAAAAATGCTGAAAATTGGCTGAAAACAACTAAATATCAAGGACTCATTGGGCGAATCGCTCTGGAACTGAAATCGGAACGCTCACTGACATTTCCCCTATCTGAAAGTCTGATAAACGCCAGAAAAATGACTAAATCCCCCCAAAAAATTTTTTCAACTTTTTTCAATTTTACCCCCGTGGGATATATATTCTACCCACACACATTGGGAACTCTCCTGGGGTACCCTCACACATATTATTCCCTCATTTAGTGGATATTTTCACAAAAAAGTGAAATTTTCAAAAATTCAGAAAATTGCCTGAAAACGACGAAATATCAAGGACTCATTGGGCGAATCGCTCTGGAACTGAAATCGGAATGCTCACTGACATTTCCCCTATCTGAAAGTCTGATAAACGCTGGAAAAATGACTAAATCGAAAAAAAAAAAATTTTCAACTTTTTTCAATTTTACTCCTGTGGGATATATATTCTACCTACACACATTTTGAACTCTCCTGGGGTACCCTCACACATATTATTCCCTCATTTAGTGGATATTTTCACAAAAAAGTAAAATTTTCAAAAACTCAGAAAATTGGCTGAAAACGACGAAATATCAAGTACTCATTGGGCGAATCGCTCTGGAACTGAAATCTGAATGCTCACTGACATTTCCCCTATCTGAAAGTCTGATAAATGCCAGAAAAATGACTAAATCCCCCAAAAAAATTTTTCAACTTTTTTCAATTTTACCACCGTGGGATATATATTCTATCCACAAACATTTGGAACTCTCCTGGGGTACCCTCACACATATTATTCCCTCATTTAGTGGATATTTTCACAAAAAAGTGAAATTTTCAAAAATTCAGAAAATTGTCTGAAAATGACGAAATATCAAGGACTCATTGGGCAAATCGCTCTGGAACTGAAATCGGAACGCTCACTGACATTTCCCATATCTGAAAGTCTGATAAACGCCGGAAAAATTAATAAATCCCCCCCAAAAAAATTTTCAACTTTTTTCAATTTTACCCCCGTGGGATATATATTCTACCCACACACATTTGGAACTCTCCTGGGGTACCCTCACACATATTATTCCCTCATTTAGTGGATATTTTCACAAAAAAGTAAAATTTTCAAAAATCCAGAAAATTGGCTGAAAACGACGAAATATCAAGGACTCATTGGGCGAATCGCTCTTTAACTGAAATCGGAACGCTCACTGACATTTCCACTATCTGAAAGTCTGATAAACGCTGGAAAAATGACTAAATCGAAAAAAAAAAATTTTTCAACTTTTTTCAATTTTACCCCCGTGGGATATATATTCTACCTACACACATTTTGAACTCTCCTGGGGTACCCTCACACATATTATTCCCTCATTTAGTGGATATTTTCACAAAAAAGTAAAATTTTCAAAAATCCAGAAAATTGGCTGAAAACGACGAAATATCAAGGACTCATTGGGCGAATCGCTCTGGAACTGAAATCGGAATGCTCACTGACATTTCCCCTATCTGAAAGTCTGATAAACGCCGGAAAAATTACTAAATCTGTTAGAACCTTGCTCTTAGCTTTTTTTTCCTTTGCTGGTCACATGACCTTGTTGGCCTATTTAGGCCTGCTCCGCCCTTCTGGCTTTGCTGGACTTCATTGTATATCTACTTTCTAGCTAGCCTGTGCTCTGTGTCTTGCTCTGTTAGTTTGCTTGGTCTACTGACCTCTATGTTCTATATATTTTGTTTGTTCGTCTGTCTGCTACTATTTCTGTTAGGAGGTGTCCCATATTCCTCCCAGTCCTTAGTACTTGTAGGGATTCCTTCCCCACATCTATAGGTCTCCGTACAGACTAGCTTAGGACTTTAGCAGGTCTGATCGCAGGATCAGGTTCCCTGTTACATCGTAGGGATTTAGCTGAGTTCTATCGTAGGGACAGATCTCCTCTCTTTCCTTAGCTCTGGTAGCAGAACATAACAGTAAGTCCAGCCCGCAAATTCTCTAAGGAAAGATTTTTCTGTTCCATCATGGTGTCGGTTGTGGATTTGGCTAAACGCCTGCAGGGTCTCTCTCTGGAGGTGGCCGAGCTCCGTCAGCACGTGAGTAACTGTCCTGGAGCACATTTCTTGGAGCCTAAGGTATGTTTGCCGGATTTATTTTTTGGTGAACACCGAGAATTTTTCTCATTTAAAAATGCTTGCTTATTGTATTTTCGTTTGAGACCTAAGTCCTCTGGGGATGAATCCCAGCGCGTAGGGTTCATAATGTCACTTTTGCGCAAAGAGCCTCAGGAGTGGGCCTTTTCTTTGCAACCTAGTGATACATGCTTCAGATCAGTGGATAGTTTTTTTTCTGCTTTGGGACTATTATATGATGATCCTGACCGTGTCGCATCAGCTGAGACTGAGTTGAGACGTTTAAAACAAGGATCAGGTAATGTGGAAAAATATTGTACTTATTTCCGACGTTGGTCGACTCAAACAGGGTGGAACGATTCTGCTCTGAAAAGTCTATTTCTTGCTGGGCTCAGTGAAAGGGTTAAAGACCTGCTAATTGCTTATCCTACACCTGAAGATTTGCAACAGGCTATGCAATTAGCTATACGGGTGGATAGAAGACTGCGTGCAAGGGTTAATGAGAGCAAATCCTCTGCTATGTCAGTTTCTGGTTATGAGAATGTGTGTACTAACAGTGGTGAACCGATGGAGATTGGATCGGTGACACCTCGCTCTCAAGAAAAAGACCGTCGATTTTTTGAAGGCTTGTGTTTCTATTGCGGAAAATCTGGTCATTTGATTAAAGGCTGTGAGCTTCGTATGAAGAAAGAAAAAAAAATGGTCAGTCACGACCGTATTGCCTGTTTAAATTCCAAGGGTATATTTTTAGCTGCTTCCACGATTGCTCAGAAAAAATTAATGGAATTTCGGTTATTTGTTGATTGCGGGTCTACTCTGAATGTAATTGATGGGGGATTCGTGGAAAGACTCAATTTAAAACCTGAACCTTTATCATCCCCCATTGCTGTGGTTTCTGTGGATGGTTCCCCTTTGAAGAATATTACTCTCAAGGTCTGTGAATTTCCTCTCACTATTAATGGTGTTCACCATGAGAAATTGGATTTGGTAGTGTTGAATAACTTGCCTTCTCCAGTAATATTGGGATTGCCCTGGTTAAAATTTCACAATCCTGTACTGGATTGGTCTACCAGTGAAATTAAATCCTGGAGCCATAAATGTTATGACAAGTGTTGTAACGGGCGTATTGCAGCTTTGGATAGGGGAGAATTGCCTGTTCCTATTCAGGATTTTTGGAGAGTTTTTTCTGAGAAGGAATCGCAGGTTTTGCCTCCCCATAGAGACTATGATTGTTCTATTGAATTTGTCCCTGGAGCGACTCTTCCTAAAAGTCGTTTATTTAACCTTACTATTCCTGAGAGGAAGGCTTTGGAGGAATACATACAGACAAGTTTGGCCGCTGGTCACATTAGGACCTCTAAGTCTCCTGTGGCGGTTGGATTTTTTTTTGTAAAAAAAAAGGACGGCGGTTTACGTCCTTGTCTGGATTTTCGTGAGATTAACAAAATTACTGTACGCAATCCTTACCCACTGCCATTGATTCCTGATCTGTTTAACCAGTTAATGGGGGCCAAGTGGTTCTCTAAAATTGACCTTAAGGGGGCATACAATCTGTTGCGCATGAAGGAGGGTGACGAATGGAAGACTGCTTTTAACACTCCTGTGGGTCATTTTGAGAATCTGGTTATGCCTTTTGGTCTTACTAATGCTCCTGCATTTTTTCAGAATCTGATTAATGACATCCTTAGACCTTTGATCGGCAAAAATGTGGTTGTGTATTTGGATGACATTTTGATTTATTCGCCGGATCTGGAGTCTCATTGGCGGAGCGTGCGTGAGGTATTACAGTTATTAATGGACAATTCGCTTTTTGCTAAGCTGGAGAAATGTGAGTTCGCTGTACAGAGAATTAGTTTTTTGGGCTACATTATCTCCAGCAAAGGTTTTGAGATGGATCCGGTTAAGGTTCAGGCTGTGCAGGAATGGCCTAGGCCTATTGGTTTGAAATCGATACAGAGGTTTTTGGGTTTCGCCAATTACTACAGAAAATTCATAAAAAAATTTTCTACTATTGTCAAACCTCTGACTGATCTCACCAGGAAAGGTGCTGATGCTGTTCAGTGGTCTTCTGAGGCCATTGAAGCTTTTGTGTATCTCAAGGAGAGGTTCACCTCTGCTCCCATCCTTATGCAGCCTGATGTTACTAGGCCGTTTTTGGTTGAGGTTGATGCTTCCTCTGTGGGGGTTGGCGCAGTATTGTCTCAGGATAACGGGGATGGATTACATCCCTGTGCCTTTTTTTCAAAAAAATTTTCGGAGACTGAACTGAATTACGATATTGGTAATCGGGAATTATTGGCTATTAAACTCGCATTTGAACACTGGCGCCACTTCTTGGAAGGTGCGGAATTTCCCATTCAGGTTCTTACGGATCATAAAAATCTAATATATCTTGATGCTGCCAAGCGCCTGAATGCCCGTCAGGCTAGGTGGGCACTGTTTTTCTCGCGGTTTAATTTCTCCGTTACTTACATCCCTGGTACTAAGAATGTTAAGGCGGATGCCTTGTCTCGCAGTTTTTCTCCCATAGTCGGTTCTGAGAAAGAGGAGAACATTTTACAAGAAGGTGTTGTGATAGCTGCTTTGGACTCCGTTTTGGAAAATGAGATTCTTAAAGCACAGGAGAATGCCCCTTCTAACACTCCTCATGGGAGGTTGTTTGTGCCTGGGACCTTTAGGAGAGATTTGTTTGTTGAGTGTCACGAATCTCGGTTGGCAGGTCATCCCGGAATCTCTGAGACCAAGAGACTGGTGGGTCGCAGTTTTTGGTGGCCTGGATGGCAGAAGGAAGTTATTAAGTGGGTGCGTCAATGTACTATATGTGCTAGATCTAAGTCCTCACATACTCCTGCTGCGGGGTTGCTTTGTCCTTTGGAGGTTCCCAGTGCTCCTTGGACACATTTGGCTATGGACTTTATAACTGATCTTCCCCCCTCTGAGGGTTTTACTGTCATCTGGGTGGTCGTGGACCGTTTTAGCAAGATGTGTCACTTGGTTCCCTTTGTCAAACTGCCCTGCGCTAAAACTCTCGCTAAGGCCTTTGTCAAGGAAATTGTCAGAATTCATGGCGTTCCTACTGACATTGTTTCTGATAGGGGTCCTCAGTTTGTGGCTCGTTTTTGGCGTGCCTTTTGTGACAGGTTGGGAGTTCATTTATCGTTCTCGTCTGGATATCATCCTGAATCTAATGGCCAGACAGAAAGGAAAAACCAGGATGTTGAGCAGTTCTTGCGTTGTTTTGTGACAGACAATCAAGAGGGGTGGTCTGAGTTTCTGCCACTTGCTGAATTTGCTCTGAACAATCATACATCTTCTTCTGCTGGTTGTTCGCCTTTTTTTTGTTGTTCTGGGAGACATCCGTCGTTTGGGTCGTTCTCCAAGTTGGGATCTGCCGTGCCTGAGGAGGAGAATTTTTCCGGTGATTTGGAGAGAGTTTGGACGGATGTGCGTGGTAATCTTCAGGAGGCCAACAGAAAATCTAAGGACTACTTTGATAGGAAACGACAGGAGGTTTTGTTCGCTGTTGGTGACATGGTTTGGTTGTCCTCTAGGAATCTGCGGTTGAGGATTCCTTCTAAGAAATTGGGTCCCAAGTTTGTAGGGCCCTTTAAGGTGCTTCAGGTTGTCAACCAATCTGCTGTTAGGTTGGAGGTTCCTACCTCCTGGAGAATTAATCCGGTATTTCATGTCTCTCTGTTGAAAAAAGCTGTTGTATCGGATTGTGACGCCTCTGCCTCTGTTCCTCCGGTGGTGGAGGACGGGGAATATGAAATTTCTCGCATCCTTAACTCTAGACTGTATAGAGGTAGTTTGCAGTATCTTGTGGCCTGGAAAGGTTTCGGACCCGAGGATAACTCTTGGGTGAGGTCGGATGATGTTTCCGCGTCCAGACTTATCAGAGCGTTTCACAGGAGATTTCCTGATAAGCCTGGTCCTAGGGGATCCGGAGGATCCTCTTAGAAGGGGGGGTACTGTTAGAACCTTGCTCTTAGCTTTTTTTTCCTTTGCTGGTCACATGACCTTGTTGGCCTATTTAGACCTGCTCCGCCCTTCTGGCTTTGCTGGACTTCATTGTATATCTACTTTCTAGCTAGCCTGTGCTCTGTGTCTTGCTCTGTTAGTTTGCTTGGTCTACTGACCTCTATGTTCTATATATTTTGTTTGTTCGTCTGTCTGCTACTATTTCTGTTAGGAGGTGTCCCATATTCCTCCCAGTCCTTAGTACTTGTAGGGATTCCTTCCCCACATCTATAGGTCTCCGTACAGACTAGCTTAGTACTTTAGCAGGTCTGATCGCAGGATCAGGTTCCCTGTTACATCGTAGGGATTTAGCTGAGTTCTATCGTAGGGACAGATCTCCTCTCTTTCCTTAGCTCTGGTAGCAGAACATAACAAAATCCCCCCAAAAAAATTTTTCAACTTTTTTCAATTTTACCCCCGTGGGATATATATTCTACCCACACACATTTGGAACTCTCCTGGGGTACCCTCACACATATTATTCCCTCATTTAGTGGATATTTTCACAAAAAAGTGAAATTTTCAAAAATCGAGAAAATTGGCTGAAAACGACTAAATATCAAGGACTCATTGGGCGAATCGCTCTGGAACTGAAATCGGAACGCTCACTGACATTTCCCCTATCTGAAAGTCTGATAAACGCTGGAAAAATGACTAAATCCCCCCCAAAAAAATTTTCAACTTTTTTAAATTTTACCCCCGTGGGATATATATTCTACCCACACACATTTGGAACTCTCCTGGGGTATCCTCACACATATTATTCCCTAATTTAGTGGATATTTTCACAAAAAAGTGAAATTTTCAAAAATCCTGAAAATTGGCTGAAAACGACTAAATATCAAGGACTCATTGGGCGAATCGCTCTGGTACTGAAATTGGAACGCTCACTGACATTTCCCCTATCTGAAAGTCTGATGAAGGCCGGAAAAATGACTAAATCCAAAAAAAAAATGTTTTCAACTTTTTTCAATTTTACCCCCGTGGGATATATAATCTACCCACACACATTTGGAACTCTCCTGGGGTACCCTCACACATATTATTCCCTCATTTAGTGGATATTTTCACAAAAAAGTGAAATTTTCAAATTTCAGGAAATTGGCTGAAAATGATGAAATATCAAGGACTCATTGGGCGAATCGCTCTGGAACTGAAATCGGAACGCTCACTGACATTTCCCCTATCTGAAAGTTTGATAAACGCCGGAAAAATGACTAAGTCCAAAAAAAAATTTTTTTCAACTTTTTTCAATTTTACCCCGTGGGATTTATATTCTACTCACACACATTTGGAACTCTCCTGCCTGGGGTACCCTCACACATATTATTCCCTCATTTAGTTGATATTTTCACAAAAAAGTGAAATTTTCAAAAATTCAGAAAATTGGCAGATTTCGACTAAATATCAAGGACTCATTGGGCGAATCGCTCTGGAACTGAAATCGGAATGCTCTCTGACATTTCCCCTATCTGAAAGTCTGATAAACGACGGAAAAATGACTTAATCCCCCCCAAAAAAATTTTAAACTTTTTTCAATTTTACCCCGTGGTATATATATTCTACCCACACACATTTGAAACTCTCCTGGGATTCCCTCACACATATTAGTCCCTCATTTAGTGGATATTTTCACAAAAAAGTGAAATTTTCAAAAATCCAGAAAATTGGCAGATTTCGACTAAATATCAAGGACTCATTGGGCGAATCGCTCTGGAACTGAAATCGGAATGCTCTCTGACATTTCCCCTATCTGAAAGTCTGATAAACGCTGGAAAAATGACTAAATCGAAAAAAAAAAAAAATTTCAACTTTTTTCAATTTTACCCCCGTGGGATATATATTCTACCCACACACATTTGGAACTCTCCTGGGGTACCCTCACACATATTATTCCCTCATTTAGTGGATATTTTCACAAAATAGTAAAATTTTCAAAAATTCTGAAAATTGGCTGAAAACGACGAAATATCAAAGACTCATTGGGCGAATCGCTCTGGAACTAAAATCGGAGCGCTCACTGACATTTCCCCTATCTGAAAGTCTGATAAACGCCGGAAAAATGACTAAATCAAAAAAAAAAAATGTTTTCAACTTTTTTCAATTTTACCCCCGTGGGATATATATTCTACCCACACACAATTGGAACTCTCCTGGGGTACCCTCACACATATTATTCCCTCATTTAGTGGATATTTTCACAAAAAAGTGAAATGTTCAAAAATCCTGAAAATTGGCTGAAAATGACTAAATATCAAGGACTCATAGGGCGAATCGCTCTGGAACTGAAATCGGAATGCTCACTGACATTTCCCCTATCTGAAAGTCTGATAAACGCCGAAAAAATGACTTAATCCCCCCCCCAAAAATTTTAAACTTATTTCAATTTTACCCCCGTGGGATATATATTCTACCCACACACATTTGGAACTCTCCTGGGGTACCCTCACACATATCATTCCCTCATTTAGTTGATATTTTCACAAAAAAGTGAAATTTTCAAAAATCCAGGAAATTGGCTGAAAACGACTAAATATCAAGGACTCATTGGGCGAATCGCTCTGGAACTGAAATCGGAATGCTCACTGTCATTTCCCCTATCTGAAAGTCTGATAAACACCGGAAAAATGACTAAGTACTAAAAAAAAATTTTTTTCAACTTTTTTCAATTTTAACCCTGTGGGATATATTTATTCTACCACACACATTTGGAACTCTCCTGGGGTACCCTCACACATATTATTCCCTCAATTAGTGGATATTTTCACAGAAAAGTGAAATTTTCAAAAATCCAGAAAATTGGCTGAAAACGACTAAATATCAAGGACTCATTGGGCGAATCGCTCTGGAACTGAAATGGGAGCCCTCACTGACATTTCCCCTATCTGAAAGTGTGATAAATGCCGGAAAAATGACTAAATCCACCCCAAAAAAATGTTAAACTCTTTTCAATTTTACCCCCGTGGGATATATATTCTACCCACACACATTTGGAACTCTCCTAGGGTACCCTCACACATATTATTCCCTCATTTAGTGGATATTTTCACAAAAAAGTGAAGTTTTCAAAAATCCAGAAAATTGGCTGAAAACGACTAAATATCAAGGACTCATTGGGCGAATCGCTCTGGTACTGAAATCGGAACGCTCTCTGACATTTCCCCTATCTGAAAGTCTGATAAATGCCGGAAAAATGACTAAGTCCAAAAAAAAAAATTTTTTCAACTTTTTTCAATGTTACCCCCGTGGGATATATATTCTACCCACACACATTTGGAACTCTCCTGGGGTACCCTCACACATATTATTCCCTCATTTAGTGGATATTTTCACCAAAAAGTGAAATATTCAATAATTCAGAAAATTGGCTGAAAACGACTAAATATCAAGGACTCATTGGGCGATTCGCTCTGGAACTGAAATCGGAATGCTCACTGACATTTCCCCTATCTGAAAGTCTGATAAACGCCGGAAAAATGACTAAGTCCAAAAAAAAATTTTTTTCAACTTTTTTCAATTTTACCCCATGGGATTTATATTCTACCCACACACATTTGGAACTCTCCTGGGGTACCCTCACACATATTATTCCCTCATTTAGTGGATATTTTCACAAAAAAGTGAAATTTTCAAAAATCCAGAAAATTGGCTGAAAACGACTAAATATCAAGGACTCATTGGGCTAATCGCTCTGGAACTGAAATCGGAACGCTCACTGACATTTCCCCTATCTGAAAGTCTGATAAACACCGGAAAAATGACTAAGTACTAAAAAAAAAATTTTTTCAACTTTTTGCAATTTTAACCCTGTGGGATATATATTCTACCCACACACATTTGGAACTCTCCTGGGGTACCCTCACACATATTATTCTCTCAATTAGTGCATATTTTTACAAAAAAGTGAAATTTTCAAAAATCCAGAAAATTGGCTGAAAACGACTAAATATCAAGGACTCATTGGGCGAATCGCTCTGGAACTGAAATCGGAGCGCTCACTGACATTTCCCCTATCTGAAAGTCTGATGAACGCCGGAAAAATGACTAAATCCCCCCCAAAAAAATTTTAAACTCTTTTCAATTTTACCCCCGTGGGATATATATTCTACCCACACACATTTGGAACTCTCCTAGGGTACCCTCACACATATTATTCCCTCATTTAGTGGATATTTTCACAAAAAAGGGAAATTTTCAAAAATCCAGAAAATTGGCTGAAAACGACTAAATATCAAGGACTCATTGGGAGAATCGCTCTGGTACTGAAATCGGAATGCTCACTGACATTTCCCCTATCTGAAAGACTGATAAATGCCGGAAAAATGACTAAATCCCAAAAAAAAAATTTTTTCAACTTTTTTCAATTTTACACCGTGGGATATATATTCTACCCACACACATTTGGAATTCTCCTGGGGTACCCTCACACATATTATTCCCTCATTTAGTGAATATTTTCACAAAAAAGTGAAATTTTCAAAAATTCAGAAAATTGCCTGAAAACGACGAAATATCAAGGACCCATTGGGCGAATCGCTCTGGAACTGAAATCGGAAAGCTCACTGACATTTCCCCTATCTGAAAGTCTGATAAATGCCGGAAAAATGACTAAATCCAAAAAAAAAATTTTTTCAACTTTTTTCATTTTTACCCCCGTGGGATATATAATCTACCCACACACATTTGGAACTCTCCTGGGGTACCCTCACACATATTATTCCCTCATTTAGTGAATATTTTCACAAAAAAGTGAAATTTTCAAAAATTCAGAAAATTGCCTGAAAACGACAAAATATCAAGGCGAATCGCTCTGGAACTAAAATCGGAACGCTCACTGACATTTCCCCTATCTGAAAGTCTGATAAACGCCGGAAAAATGACTAAGTCCAAAAAAAAAAATTGTTAAACTTTTTTAAATTTTACCCCGTGGGATATATATTCTACCCACACACATTTGGAACTCTCGTGGGGTACCCTCACACATATTATTCCCTCATTTAGTGGATATTTTCACAAAAAAGTGACATTTTCAAAAATCCAGAAAATTGGCTGAAAACGACTAAATATCAAAGACTCATAGGGCGAATCGCTCTGGAACTGAAATCGGAACGCTCACTGACATTTCCCCTATCTGAAAGTCTGATAAACGCCGGAAAAATGACTAAGTCCAAAAAAAAATTTTTTTCAACTTTTTTCAATTTTACCCCCGTGGGATATATATTCTACCCACACACATTTGGAACTCTCCTGGGGTACCCTCACATATATTATTCCCTCATTTAGTGGATATTTTCACAAAAAAGTGAAATTTTCAAAAATCCAGAAAATAGGCTGAAAACGAATAAATATCAAGGACTCATTGGGCAAATCGCTCTGGAACTGAAATCGGAATGCTCACTGACATTTCACCTATCTGAAAGTCTGATAAATGCCGGAAAAATGACTAAATCCCCCCAAAAAATTTTTAAACTTTTTTCAATTTTATCCCCGTGGGATATATATTCTACCCACACACATTTGGAACTCTCCTGGGGTACCCTCACACATATTATTCCCTCATTTAGTGGATATTTTCACAAAAAAAGTAAAATTTTCAAAAATCCAGAAAATTGGCTGAAAACGACTAAATATCAAGGACTCATTGGGCGAATCGCTCTGGTACTGAAATCGGAACGCTCACTGACATTTCCGCTTTCTGAAAGTCTGATAAACGACGGAAAAATGACTAAGTCCAAAAAAAAAATTGTTTCAACTTTTTTCAATTTTCCCCCATGGGATATATATTCTACCCACACAAATTTGGAACTCTCGTGGGGTACCCTCACACATATTATTCCCTCATTTAGTGGATATTTTCACAAAAAAGTGACATTTTCAAAAATCCAGAAAATTTTCTGAAAACGACTAAATATCAAGGACTCATTGGGCGAATCGCTCTGGTACTGAAATCGGAACGCTCACTGACATTTCCCCTATCTGAAAGTCTGATAAACGCCGGAAAAATGACTAAGTCGAAAAAAAAATTTTTTCAACTTTTTTCAATTTTACCTTCGTGGGATATATATTCTACCCACACACATTAGGAACTCTCCTGGGGTACACTCACACATATTATTCCCTCATTTAGTGGATATTTTCACAAAAAAGTGAAATTTTCAATAATTCAGAAAATTGGCTGAAAACGACTAAATATCAAGGACTCATTGGGCGATTCGCTCTGGAACTGAAATCGGAACGCTCACTGACATTTCCCCTATCTGAAAGTCTGATAAACGCTGGAAAAATGACTAAATCCCCCCCCCAAAAAATTTAAAATCTTTTCAATTTTACCCCCGTGGGATATATATTCTACCCACACACATTTGGATCTCTCCTAGGGTACCCTCACACATATTATTCCCTCATTTAGTGGATATTTTCACAAAAAAGTGAAATTTTCAAAAATCCAGAAAATTGGCTGAAAACGACTAAATATCAAGGACTCATTGGGCGAATCGGTCTGGTACTGAAACTGGAACGCTCACTGACATTTCCCCTATCTGAAAGTCTGATAAATGCCGGAAAAATGACTAAATCCAAAAAAAAAATTTTTTTCAACTTTTTTCAATTTTACCCCCGTGGGATATATAATCTACCCACACACATTTGGAACTCTCCTGGGGTACCCTCACACATATTATGCCCTCATTTAGTGGATATTTTCACAAAAAAGTGAAATTTTCAAAAATTCTGAAAATTGGCTGAAAACGACTAAATATCAAGGACTCATTGGGCGAATCGCTCTAGAACTGAAATCGGAACGCTCACTGACATTTCCCCTATCTGAAAGTCTGATAAACATCGGAAAAATGACTGAGTACTAAAAAAAATATTTTTTCAACTGTTTTCAATTTTAACCCTGTGGGATATATATTCTACCCACACACATTTGGAACTCTCCTGGGGTACCCTCACACATATTATTCCCTCATTTAGTGGATAT
The DNA here is from genome assembly GCF_046119375.1 of Phyllobates terribilis. Lineage (NCBI taxonomy): Eukaryota > Metazoa > Chordata > Amphibia > Anura > Dendrobatidae > Phyllobates > Phyllobates terribilis. The sequence goes on along the minus strand of NW_027362781.1, from coordinate 8,032,020 downwards.
TTTCACAAAAAAAGTAAAATTCTCAAAAATCCAGAAAATTGGCTGAAAACGACTAAATATCAAGGACTCATTGGGCGAATCGCTCTGGTACTGAAATCGGAACGCTCACTGACATTTCCCCTATCTGAAAGTCTGATAAACGCCGGAAAAATGACTAAGTACTAAAAAAAAAAATGTTTTCAACTTTTTTCAATTTTAACTCTGTGGGATATATATTCTACCCACACACATTTGGAACTCTCCTGGGGTACCCTCACACATATTATTCCCTCATTTAGTGGATATTTTCACAAAAAAAGTAAAATTTTCAAAAATTCTGAAAATTGGCTGAAAACGACTAAATATCAAGGACTCATTGGGCAAATCGCTCTGGTACTGAAATCGGAACGCTCACTGACATTTCCAGTATCTGAAAGTCTTATAAACGCTGGAAAAATGACTAAGTCTAAAAAAATTTTTTTTCAACTTTTTTCAATTTTAACCCCGTGGGATATATATTCTACCCACACACATTTGGAACTCTCCTGGGGTACCCTCACATATATTATTCCCTCATTTAGTGGATATTTTCACAAAAAAGTGAAATTTTCAAAAATACAGAAAATTGGCTGAAAACGAATAAATATCAAGGACTCATTGGGTGAATCCCTCTGGTACTGAAATCGGAATGCTCACTGACATTTCACCTATCTGAAAGTCTGATAAATGCAGGAAAAATTACTAAATCCAGAAAAAAAAAATTTTCAAATTTTTTCAATTTTACCCCCGTGGGATATATATTCTACCCACACACATTTGGAACTCTCCTGGGGTACCCTCACACATATTATTTCCTCATTTAGTGGATATTTTCACAAAAAAATGAAATTTTCAAAAATTCAGATAATTGCCTGAAAACGACGAAATATCAAGGACTGATTGGGCGAATCGCTCTGGAACTGAAATCGGAACGCTCACTGACATTTCCCCTATCTCAAAGTCCGATAAACGCCGGAAAAATGACTAAATCCCCCCAAAAAAATTTTAAACTTTTTTCAATTTTATCCCCGTGGGATATATATTCTACCCACACACATTTGGAACTCTCCTGGGGTACCCTCACACATATTATTCCTTCATTTAGTGGATATTTTCACAAAAAAGTAAAATTTTCAAAAATTCAGAAAATTGCCTGAAAACGACAAAATATCAAAGCGAATACGGCGAATCGCTCTGGAACTTAAATCGGAACGCTCACTGTCATTTCCCCTATCTGAAAGTCTGATAAACGCCGGAAAAATGACTAAGTACTAAAAAAAAAAATGTTTTCAACTTTTTTCAATTTTAACTCTGTGGGATATATATTCTACCCACACACATTTGGAACTCTCCTGGGGTACCGTCACACATATTATTTCCTCATTTAGTGGATATTTTCACAAAAAAGTGAAATTTTGAAAAATCCAGAAAATTGCCTGAAAACTACTAAATATCAAGGACTCATTGGGCGAATCGCTCTGGAACTGAAATCGGAACGCTCACTGACATTTCCGCTATCTGTAAGTCTGATAAACGCCAGAAAAATGACTAAGTGCAAAAAAAAAATTTTTTCAACTTTTTTCAATTTTTCCCCCGTGGGATATATATTCTACCCACACACATTTGGAACTCTCCTGGGGTACCCTCACACATATTATTCCCTCATTTAGTGGATATTTTCACAAAAAAAGTGACATTTTCAAAAATTCTGAAAATTGGCTGAAAACGACTAAATATCAAGGACTCATTGGGCGAATCGTTCAGGAACTGAAATCGGAACGCTCACTGACATTTCCCCTATCTGAAAGTCTGATAAACGCTGGAAAAATGACTAAGTACTAAAAAAAAAATTTTTTCAACTTTTTTCAATTTTAACCCTGTGGGATATATATTCTACGCACACACATTTGGAACTCTCCTGGGGTACCCTCACACATATTATTCCCTCATTTAGTGGATATTTTCACAAAAAAGTGAAATTTTCAAAAATTCTGAAAATTGGCTCAAAACGACTAAATATCAAGGACTCATTGGGCGAATCGCTCTGGAACTGAAATCAGAACGCTCACTGACATTTCCGCGATCTGAAAGTCTGATAAACGCCGGAAAAATGACTAAGTAAAAAAAAAAATGTTTTCAACTTTTTTCAATTTTACCCCGTGGGATATATATTCTACCCAAACACATTTGGAACTCTCCTGGAGTACCCTCACACATATTATTCCCTCATTTAGTGGATATTTTCACAAAAAAGTGACATTTTCAAAAATTCTGAAAATTGGCCGAAAACGACTAAATATCAAGGACTCATTGGGCGAATCGCTCTGGTACTGAAATCGGAACGCTCACTGACATTTCCGCTATCTGAAAGTCTGATAAATGCCGGAAAAATGACTAAATCCCCAAAAAAAATTTTTCAACTTTTTTCAATTTTACCCCCGTGGGATATATATTCTACCCACACACATTTAGAACTTTCCTGGGGTACCCTCACACATATTATTCCCTCATTTAGTGGATATCTTCACAAAAAAGTGAAATTTTCAAAAATTCAGAAAATTGGATCAAAACGACTAAATATCAAGGACTCATTGGGCGAATCGCTCTGGAACTGAAATCAGAACGCTCACTGACATTTCCACTATCTGAAAGTCTGATAAACGCCGGAAAAATGACTAAGTACTAAAAAAAAATTTTTTTCAACTTTTTTCAATTTTAACCCTGTGGGATATATATTCTACCCACGCACATTTGGAACCCTCCTGGGGTACCCTCACACATATTATTCCCTCATTATTGGATATTTTCACAAAAAAGTAAAATTTTCAAAAATCCAGAAAATTGGCTGAAAACGACTAAATATCAAGGACTCATTGGGCGAATCGCTCTGGTACTGAAATCGGAACGTTCACTGACATTTCCGCTATCTGAAAGTCTGATAAATGACGGAAAAATGACTAAATCCCAAAAAAAAATTTTTCAACTTTTTTCAATTTTACCCCCGTGGGATATATATTCTACCCAGACACATTTGGAACTCTCCTGGGGTACCCTCACACATATTATTCCCTCATTTAGTGGATATTTTCACAAAAAAGTGAAATTTTCGAAAATTGCCTGAAAACGACGAAATATCAAGGACTCATTGGGCGAATCGCTCTGGAAGTGAAATCGGAAGGCTCACTGACATTTCCCATATCTGAAAGTCTGATAAATGCCGGAAAAATGACTAAATCCAAAAAAAAAATTTTCAACTTTTTTCAATTTTACCCCCGTGGGATATATATTCTACCCACACACATTTGGAACTCTCCTGGGGTACCCTCACACATATTATTCCCTCATTTAGTGGATATTTTCACAAAAAAGTGAAATTTTCAAAAATCCAGAAAATTGGCTGAAAACGACTAAATATCAAGGATTCATAGGGTTAATCGCTCTGGAACTGAAATCGGAAAGCTCACTGACATTTCCCCTATCTGAAAGTTTGATAAACGCCGGAAAAATGACTAAGTACTAAAAAAAAATTTTTTTCAACTTTTTTCAATTTTAACCCTGTGGGATATATATTCTACCCAAACACATTTGGAACTCTCCTGGGGTACTCTCACACATATTATTCCCTCATTTAGTGGATATTTTCACAAAAAAGTGAAATTTTCAAAAATCCAGAAAATTGGCTGAAAACGACTAAATATCAAGGACTCATTGGGCGAATCGCTCTGGTACTGAAATTGGAACGCTCACTGACATTTCACCTATCTGAAAGTCTGATAAATGCCGGAAAAATTACTAAATCCAGAAAAAAAAATTTTTCAACTTTTTTCAATTTTACCCCCGTGGGATATATATTCTACCAACACACATTTGGAACTCTCCTAGGGTACCCTCACACATATTATTCCCTCATTTAGTGGATATTTTCACAAAAAAGTAAAATTTTCAAAAATCCAGAAAATTGGCTGAAAACGACTAAATATCAAGGACTCATTGGGCGAATCGCTCTGGTACTGAAATCGGAACACTCACTGACATTTCCCCTATCTGAAAGTCTGATAAATGCCAGAAAAATGACTAAATCCCCCCAAAAAAATTTTTCAACTTTTTTCAATTTTACCCCCGTGGGATATATAATCTACCCACACACATTTGGAACTCTCCTGGGGTACCCTCACACATATTATTCCCTCATTTAGTGGATATTTTCACAAAAAAGTAAAATTTTCAAAAATACAGAAAATTGGTTGAAAGCGACTAAATATCAAGGACTCATTGGGCGAATCGGTCTGGTACTGAAATCGGAACGCCCACTGACATTTCCCCTATCTGAAAGTCTGATAAATGGCGGAAAAATGACTAAATCCAAAAAAAAAATGTTTTCAACTTTTTTCAATTTTACCCCGTGAGATATATATTCTACCCACACACATTTGGAACTCTCCTGGGGTACCATCACACATATTATACCCTCATTTAGTGGATATTTTCACAAAAAAGTGAAATTTTAAAAAATTCAGAAAATTGCCTGAAAACGACGAAATATCAAGGACTCATTGGGCGAATCGCTCTGGAACTGAATCGGAACGCTCACTGATATTTCCGCTATCTGAAAGTCTGATAAACGCCGGAAAAATGACTAAGTCCAAAAAAAAATTTTTTTCAACTTTTTTCAATTTTACCCCCGTGGGATATATATTCTACCCACACACATTTGGAACTCTCCTGGGGTTCCCTCACACATATTTTTCCCTCATTTAGTGGATATTTTCACAAAAAAGTGAAATTTTCAAAAATTCAGAAAATTGGCTGAAAATAACGAAATATCAAGGACTCATTGGGCGAATCGCTCTGGTACTGAAATCGGAACGCTCACTGACATTTCCCCTATCTGAAAGTCTGATAAATGCCGGAAAAATGACTAAATCCCCCCAAAAATTTTTTTTAACTTTTTTAAATTTTACCCCCGTGGGATATATATTCTACCCACACACATTTGGAACTCTCCTGGGGTACCCTCACACATATTATTCCCTCATTTAGTGGATATTTTCACAAAAAAGTGCAATTTTCAAAAATTCAGAAAATTGCCTGAAAACGAGGAAATATCAAGGCGAATACGGCGAATCGCTCTGGAACTTAAATCGGAATGCTCACTGACATTTCCCCTATCTGAAAGTCTGATAAACGCCGGAAAAATGACTACGTCCAAAAAAAAAAAATTTTTTAACTTTTTTCAATTTTACCCCGTGGGATATATATTCTAACCACACACATTTGGAACTCTCCTGGGGTTCCCTCACACATATTATTCCCTCATTTAGTGGATATTTTCACAAAAAAGTGAAATTTTAAAAAATTCAGAAAATTGCCTGAAAACGACGAAATATCAAGGACTCATTTGGTGAATTGCTCTGGAACTTAAATCGGAACGCTCACTGACATTTCCCCTCTCTGAAAGTCTGATAAACGCCGGAAAAATGACTAAGTCCATAAAAAAAATTTTTACAACTTTTTTCAATTTTACCCCCGTGGGATATATATTCTACCCACACACATTTGGAACTCTCCAGGGGTACCCTCACACATATTATTCCCTCATTTAGTGGATATTTTCACAAAAAAGTGAAATTTTCAAAAATTCAGAAAATTGCCTGAAAACGACGAAATATCAAGGACTCATTGGGCGAATGGCTCTGGAACTGAAAACGGAACGCTCACTGACATTTCCGCTATCTGAAAGTCTGATAAACACCGGAAAAATGACTAAGTACTAAAAAAAAAATTTTTTCAACTTTTTTCAATTTTAACCTTGTGGGATATATATTCTACCCACACACATTTGGAACTCTCCAGGGGTACCCTCACACATATTATTCCCTCATTTAGTGGATATTTTCACATAAAAGTGAAATTTTCAAAAATCCAGAAAATTGGCTGAAAACGACTAAATATCAAGGACTCATTGGGCGCATCGTTCTGGAACTGAAATCGGAACGTTCACTGACTTTTCCCCTATCTGAAAGTCTGATAAACGCCGGAAAAATAAGTCCAAAAAAAAAATTGTTTAAACTTTTTTCAATTTTACCCCGTGGGATATATATTCTACCCACACACATTTGGAACTCTCCTGGGGTACCCTCACACATATTATTCCCTCATTTAGTGGATATTTTCACAAAAAAGTGACATTTTCAAAAATTCAGAAAATTGGCTGAAAATAACGAAATATCAAGGACTCATTGGGCGAATCGTTCTTGAACTGAAATCGTAACACTCACTGACATTTCCCCTCTCTGAAAGTCTGATAAACGCCGAAAAAATGACTTAAGTCCAAAAAAAAATTTTTTTCAACTTTTTTCAATTATACCCCCTTGGGATATATATTCTACCCACACACATTTGGAACTCTCCTGGGGTACCCTCACACATATTATTCAGTAATTTAGTGGATATTTTCACAAAAAAGTGAAATTTTCAAAAATTCAGAAAATTGGCTGAAAATAACGAAATATCAAGGACTCATTGGGAGAATCGCTCTGGTACTGAAATCGGAACGCTCACTGACATTTCCCCTATCTGAAAGTCTGATAAATGCCGGAAAAATGACTAAATCCAAAAAAAAAATGTTTTCAACTTTTTTCAATTTTACCCCCGTGGAATATATAATCTACCCACACACATTTGGAACTCTCCTGGGGTACCCTCACACATATTATTCCTTCATTTAGTGGATACTTTCACAAAAAAGTGAAATTTTCAAAAATTCTGAAAATTGCCTGAAAACGAAGAAATATCTAGGACTCATTGGTCGAATCGCTCTGGAACTGAAATCGGAACGCTCTCTGACATTTCCCCTATCTGAAAGTCTGATAAACGCCGGAAAAATGACTAAGTACAAAAATTTTTTTTTTTAAACTTTTTTCAATTTCAACCATGTGGGATATATATTCTACCTACACACATTTGGAACTCTCCTGGGGTACCCTCACACATATTATTCCCTCATTTAGTGGATATTTTCACAAAAAAGTGAAATTTTCAAAAATCCAGAAAATTGGCTGAAAACGACTAAATATCAAGGACTCATTGGGCGAATCGCTCTGGAACTGAAATCGGAATGCTCACTGACATTTCCCCTATCTGAAAGTCTGATAAATGATGGAAAAATTACTAAATCCAGAAAAAAAAAATTTTCAACTTCTTTCAATTTTACCCCCGTGGGATATATATTCTACCCACACACATTTGGAACTATCCTGGGGTATCCTCACACATATTATTCCCTCATTTAGTGGATATTTTCACAAAAAAGTGAAATTTTCAAAAATTCAGAAAATTGCCTGAAAACGATGAAATACCAAGGACTCATTGGGCGAATTGCTCTGGAACTGAAATCGGAAGGCTCACTGACATTTCCCCTATATGAAAGTCTGATAAACGCCAGAAAAATGACTAAATCCCCCCAAAAAAATGTTTTCAACTTTTTTCAATTTTACCCCCGTGGGATATATATTCTACCCACACACATTTGGAACGCTCCTGGGGTACCCTCACACATATTATTCCCTCATTTAGTGGATATTTTCACAAAAAAGTGAAATTTTCAAAAATTCTGAAAATTGGCTGAAAACGACTAAATATCAAGGACTCATTGGGCGAATCACTCTGGAACTGAAATCGGAACACTCACTGACATTTCCCCTATCTGAAAGTCTGATAAACGCCGGAAAAATGACTAAATCGAAAAAAAAAATGTTTCAACTTTTTTCAGTTTTATCCCCGTGGGATATATATTCTACCCACACACATTTGGAACTCTCCTGGGGTACCCTCACACATATTATTCCCTCATTTAGTGGATATTTTCACAAATAAGTGAAATTTTCAAAAATTCTGAAAATTGGCTGAAAACGACTAAATATGAAGGACTCATTGGGCGAATCGCTCTGGAACTGAAATCGGAATGCTCACTGACATTTCTCCTATCTGAAAGTCTGATAAACGCTGGAAAAATGACTAAATCCCCCCAAAAAATGTTTTCAACTTTTTTCAATTTTACACCGTGGGATATATATTCTACCCACACACATTTGGCATTCTCCTGGGGTACCCTCACACATATTATTCCCTCATTTAGTGGATATTTTCACAAAAAAGTGACATTTTCAAAAATTCTGAAAATTGGCTGAAAACGATTAAATAGCAAGGACTCATTGGGCGAATCGCTCTGGAACTGAAATCGGAACGCTCACTGACATTTCCCCTATCTGAAAGTCTGATAAACGCCGGAAAAATGACTAAATCCCCCAAAAAAATTCTTTCAACTTTTTTCAATTTTACCCCGTGGGATATATATTCTACCCACACACATTTGGAACTCTCCTGGGGTAACCTCACACATATTATTCCCTCATTTAGTGGATATTTTCACAAAAAAGTGAAATTTTAAAAAAATCAGAAAATTGCCTGAAAATAACGAAATATCAAGGACTCATTGGGCGAATCGCTCTGGAACTGAAATCTGAATGCTCACTGACATTTCCGCTATTTGAAAGTCTGATAAACGCCGGAAAAATGACTAAATCCAAAAAAAAAATGTTTCAACTTTTTTCAATTTTATCCCCGTTTGATATATATTCTACCCACACACATTTGGAACTCTCCTGGGGTACCCTCACACATATTATTCCCTCATTTAGTGGATATTTTCACAAAAAGTGAAATTTTCAAAAATTCTGAAAATTGGCTGAAAACGACGAAATATCAAGGACTCATTGGGCGAATCGCTCTGGAACTGAAATCGGAACGCTCACTGACATTTCCCCTATCTGAAAGTCTGATAAACGCCGGAAAAATGACTACGTCCAAAAAAAAAATTTTTTCAATTTTACCCCCGTGGGATATATATTCTACCCACACACTTTGGAACTCTCCTGGGGTACCCTCACACATATTATTCCTTCATTTAGTGGATATTTTCACAAAAAAGTGAAATTTTCAAAAATCCAGAAAATTGTCTGAAAACGACTAAATATCAAGGACTCATTGGGCGAATCGCTCTGGAACTGAAATCGGAACGCTCACTGACATTTCCCCTATCTGAAAGTCTGATAAACGCCGGAAAAATGACTAAATCCAAAAAAAAAATTCTTTCAACTTTTTTCAATTTTACCCCCGCGGGATATATATTCTAGCCACACACATTTGGAACTCTCCTGGGGTACCCTCACACATATTATTCCCTCATTTAGTGGATATTTTCACAAAAAAGTGAAATTTTCAAAAATCCAGAAAATTGGCTGAAAACGACTAAATATCAAGGACTCATTGGGCGAATCGCTCTGGAACTGAAATCGGAATGCTCACTGACATTTCCCCTATCTGAAAGTCTGATAAACGCCGGAAAAATGACTAAATCCCCCCAAAAAATGTTTTCAACTTATTTCAATTTTACCCCGTGGGATATATATTCTACCCACACACATTTGGAACTCTCCTGGGGTACCCTCACACATATTATTCCCTCATTTAGTGGATATTTTCACAAAAAAGTGAAATTTTAAAAAATTCAGAAAATTGGCTGAAAACGACTAAATATCAAGGACTCATTGGGCCAATCGCTCTGGAACTGAAATCGGAACGCTCACTGACATTTCCCCTATCTGAAAGTCTGATAAACGCCGGAAAAATAACTAAATCCCCCAAAAAAAATTTTTCAACTTTTTTCAATTTTACCCCGTGGGATATATATTCTACCCACACACATTTGAAACTCTCCTGGGGTACCCTCACACATATTATTCCCTCATTTAGTGGAAATTTTCACAAAAAAAGTGAAATTTTCAAAAATCCAGAAAATTGGCTGAAAACGACTAAATATCAAGGACTCATTGGGCAAATCGCTCTGGAACTGAAATCGGAACACTCACTGACATTTCCCCTATGTGAAAGTCTGATAAACGCCGGAAAAAGACTAAGTCCAAAAAAAAATTTTTTAATAATTTTTTCAATTTTACCCCCGTGGGATATATATTCTACCCACACACATTTGGAACTCTCCTGGGGTACCCTCACACATATTATTCCCTCATTTAGTGGATATTTTGACAAAAAAGTGAAATTTTCAAAAATCCAGAAAATTGGCTGAAAACGACTAAATATCAAGGATTCATTGGGCGAATCGCTCTGGAACTGAAATCGGAACGCTCACTGACATTTCCCCTATCTGAAAGTCTGATAAACGCTGGAAAAATGACTAAATCCCACCAAAAAATGTTTTCAACTTTTTTCAATTTTACCCCGTGGGATATATATTCTACCCACACACATTTGGCATTCTCCTGGGGTACCCTCACACATATTATTCCCTCATTTAGTGGATATTTTCACAAAAAAGTGAAATTTTCAAAAATTCAGAAAATTGCCTGAAAATAACGAAATATCAAGGACTCATTGGGCGAATCGCTCTGGAACTGAAATCGGAATGCTCACTGACATTTCCGCTATTTGAAAGTCTGATAAACGCCGGAAAAATGACTAAATCCAAAAAAAAAATGTTTCAACTTTTTTCAATTTTATCCCCGTTTGATATATATTCTACCCACACACATTTGGAACTCTCCTGGGGTACCCTCACACATATTATTCCCTCATTTAGTGGATATTTTCACAAAAAGTGAAATTTTCAAAAATCCAGAAAATTGGATGAAAACGACTAAATATCAAGGACTCATTGGGCGAATCGCTCTGGAACTGAAATCGGAATGCTCACTGACATTTCTCCTATCTGAAAGTCTGATAAACGCTGGAAAAATGACTAAATCCCACCAAAAAATGTTTTCAACTTTTTTCAATTTTACCCCGTGGGATATATATTCTACCCACACACATTTGGCATTCTCCTGGGGTACCCTCACACATATTATTCCCTCATTTAGTGGATATTTTCACAAAAAAGTGAAATTTTCAAAAATTCAGAAAATTGGCTGAAAATAACGAAATATCAAGGACTCATTGGGCGAATCGCTCTGGAACTGAAATCGGAACGCTCACTGACATTTCCCCTATCTGAAAGTCTGATAAATGCCGGAAAAATGACTAAATCCCCCCAAAAAAATGTTTCAACTTTTTTCAATTTTATCCCCGTGGGATATATATTCTACCAACACACATTTGGAACTCTCCTGGGGTACCCTCACACATATTATTCCCTCATTTAGTGGATATTTTCACAAAAAAGTGAAATTTTCAAAAATCCAGAAAATTGGCTGAAAATGACTAAATATCAAGGACTCATTGGGCGAATCGCTCTGGAACTGAAATCGGAATGCTCACTGACATTTCCCTTATGTGAAAGTCTGATAAACGGCAAAAAAATGACTTAAGTCCAAAAAAAATTTTTTTTAACTTTTTTCAATTTTACCCCCGTGGGATACATAACCTACCCACACACATTTGGAACTCTCCTGGGGAACCCTCACACATATTATTCCCTCATTTAGTGGATATTTTCACTAAAAAGTGAAATTTTCAAAAATTCAGAAAATTGCATGAAAACGACTAAATATCAAGGACTCATTGGGCGAATCGCTCTGGAACTGAAATCGGAATGATCACTGACATTTCCCCTATCTGAAAGTCTGACAAATGCCGGAAAAATGACTAAATGCCCCCAAAAAATTTTTTCAACTTTTTTCAATTTTACCCCCGCGGGATATATATTCTACCCACACACATTTGGAACTCTCCTGGGATCCCCTCACACATATTATTCCCTAATTTAGTGGATATTTTCACAAAAAAGTGAAATTTTCAAAAATTCAGAAACTTGGCTGGAAACGACGAAATATCAAGGAATCATTGGGCGAATCGCTCTGGAACTGAAATCGGAATGCTCACTGACATTTCCCCTATCTGAAATTCTGATAAAAGCCGGAAAAATGACTAAGTACAAAAAAAAAATTTTTTTAAACTTTTTTCAATTTTAACCCTGTGGGATATATAACCTACCCACACACATTTTGAATTCTCCTGTGGTACCCTCACACATATTATTCCCTCATTTAGTGGATATTTTTACAAATAAGTGAAATTTTCAAAAATTCAGAAAATTGGCTGAAAACGACGAAATATCAAGGAATCATTGGGAGAATCGCTCTGGAACTGAAATCGGAGCGCTCACTGACATTTCCCCTATCTGAAAGTCTGATGAACGGCGAAAAAATGACTTAAGTCCAAAAAAAAATTTTTTTCAACTTTTTTCAATTTTACCCCCGTGATTCTACCCACACACATTTGGAACTCTCCTGGGGTACCCTCACACATATTATTCCCTCATTTAGTGGATATTTTCACAAAAAAGTGAAATTTTCAAAAATCCAGAAAATTGTCTGAAAACGACGAAATATCAAGGACTCATTGGGCGAATCGCTCTGGAACTAAATCGGAATGCTCACTGACATTTCCCCTATCTGAAAGTCTGATAATCGCTGGAAAAATGACTAAATCCCCCAAAAAATTTTTTTAAACTTTTTTCAATTTTACCCCGTGGGATATATATTCTACCCACACACATTTGGAACTCTCCTGGGGTACCCTCACACATATTATTCCCTCATTTAGTGTATATTTTCACAAATAAGTGAAATTTTCAAAAATTCTGAAAATTGGCTCAAAACTTCGAAATATCAAGGACTCATTGGGCGAATCGCTCTGGAACTGAAATCGGAACGCTCACTGACATTTCCCCTATCTGAAAGTCTGATAAACGCCGGAAAAATGACTTAAGTGCAAAAAAAAATTTTTTTTCAACTTTTTTCAATTTTACCACCGTGGTATATATATTCTACCCACACACATTTGGAACTATCCTGGGGTACCCTCACACATATTATTCCCTCATTTAGTGGATATTTTCACAAAAAAGTGAAATTTTCAAAAATCCAGAAAATTGTCTGAAAACGACGAAATATCAAGGACTCATTGGGCGAATCGCTCTGGAACTGAAATCGAAATGCTCACTGACATTTCCCCTATCTGAAAGTCTGATAAACGCTGGAAAAATGACTAAATCCCCCCAAAAATTTTTTTCAACTTTTTTCAATTTTACCCCGTGGGATATATATTCTACCCACACACATTTGGAACTCTCCTGGGGTACCCTCACACATATTATTCCCTCATTTAGTGTATATTTTCACAAGTAAGTGAAATTTTCAAAAATTCTGAAAATTGGCTGAAAACGACGAAATATCAAGGACTCATTGGGCGAATCGCTCTGGAACTGAAATCGGAACGCTCACTGACATTTCCCCTATCTGAAAGTCTGATAAACGCCGGAAAAATGACTACGTCCAAAAAAAAAATTTTTTCAACTTTTTTCAATTTTACCCCCGTGGGATATAAATTCTACCCACACACATTTTGAATTCTCCTGTGGTACCCTCACACATATTATTCCCTCATTTAGTGGATGTTTTCACAAATAAGTGAAATTTTCAAAAATTCAGAAAATTCGCTGAAAACGACTAAATATCAAGGAATCATTAGGCGAATCGCTCTGGAACTGAAATCGGAACGCTCACTGACATTTCCCCTATCTGAAAGTCTGATGAACACCGAAAAAATGACTTAAGTCCAAAAAAAAATTTTTTTCAACTTTTTTCAATTTTACCCCCGTGGTATATATATTCTACCCACACACTTTGGAACTCTCCTGGGGTACCCTCACACATATTATTCCTTCATTTAGTGGATATTTTCACAAAAAAGTGACATTTTCAAAAATTCTGAAAATTGCCTGAAAACGACGAAATATCAAGGACTCATTGGGCAAATCGCTCTGGAACTGAAATCGGAACTCTCACTGACATTTCCCCTTTCTGAAAGTCTGATAAACGCCGGAAAAATGACTAAATCCCCCAAAAAAATTCTTTCAACTTTTTTCAATTTTACCCCCGTGGGATATATATTCTACCCACACACATTTGGAACTCTCCTGGGGTACCCTCACACATATTATTCCCTCATTTAGTGGATATTTTCACAAAAAAAGTGAAATTTTCAAAAATCCAGAAAATTGTCTGAAAACGACTAAATATCAAGGACTCATTGGGCGAATCGCTCTGTAACTGAAATCGGAACGCTCACTGACATTTCCCCTATCTGAAAGTCTGATAAACGCCGGAAAAATGACTAAATCCTCAAAAAAAAATTTTTTCAACTTTTTTCAATTTTACCCCGTGGGATATATATTCTACCCACACACATTTGGAACTCTCCTGGGGTACCCTCACACATATTATTCCCTCATTTAGTGGATATTTTCACAAAAAAGTGAAATTTTCAAAAATTCAGAAAATTGCCTGAAAATAACAAAATATCAAGGACTCATTGGGCGAATCGCTCTGGAACTGAAATCGGAACGCTCACTGACATTTCCCCTATCTGAAAGTCTGATAAATGCCGGAAAAATGACTAAATCCAAAAAAAAAAAATGTTTCAACTTTTTTCAATTTTATCCCCGTGGGATATATATTCTACCCACACACATTTGGAACTCTCCTGGGGTACCCTCACACATATTATTCCCTCATTTAGTGGATATTTTCACAAAAAAGTGAAATTTTCAAAAATCCAGAAAATTGTCTGAAAACGACGAAATATCAAGGACTCATTGGGCGAATCGCTCTGGAACTAAATCGGAATGCTCACTGACATTTCCCCTATCTGAAAGTCTGATAATCGCTGGAAAAATGACTAAATCCCCCCAAAAATTTTTTTAAACTTTTTTCAATTTTACCCCGTGGGATATATATTCTACCCACACACATTTGGAACTCTCCTGGGGTACCCTCACACATATTATTCCCTCATTTAGTGTATATTTTCACAAATAAGTGAAATTTTCAAAAATTCTGAAAATTGGCTCAAAACTTCGAAATATCAAGGACTCATTGGGCGAATCGCTCTGGAACTGAAATCGGAACGCTCACTGACATTTCCCCTATCTGAAAGTCTGATAAACGCCGGAAAAATGACTTAAGTGCAAAAAAAAATTTTTTTTCAACTTTTTTCAATTTTACCACCGTGGTATATATATTCTACCCACACACATTTGGAACTATCCTGGGGTACCCTCACACATATTATTCCCTCATTTAGTGGATATTTTCACAAAAAAGTGAAATTTTCAAAAATCCAGAAAATTGTCTGAAAACGACGAAATATCAAGGACTCATTGGGCGAATCGCTCTGGAACTGAAATCGAAATGCTCACTGACATTTCCCCTATCTGAAAGTCTGATAAACGCTGGAAAAATGACTAAATCCCCCCAAAAAATTTTTTCAACTTTTTTCAATTTTACCCCGTGGGATATATATTCTACCCACACACATTTGGAACTCTCCTGGGGTACCCTCACACATATTATTCCCTCATTTAGTGTATATTTTCACAAGTAAGTGAAATTTTCAAAAATTCTGAAAATTGGCTGAAAACGACAAAATATCAAGGACTCATTGGGCGAATCGCTCTGGAACTGAAATCGGAACGCTCACTGACATTTCCCCTATCTGAAAGTCTGATAAACGCCGGAAAAATGACTACGTCCAAAAAAAAAATTTTTTCAACTTTTTTCAATTTTACCCCCGTGGGATATAAATTCTACCCACACACATTTTGAATTCTCCTGTGGTACCCTCACACATATTATTCCCTCATTTAGTGGATGTTTTCACAAATAAGTGAAATTTTCAAAAATTCAGAAAATTCGCTGAAAACGACTAAATATCAAGGAATCATTAGGCGAATCGCTCTGGAACTGAAATCGGAACGCTCACTGACATTTCCCCTATCTGAAAGTCTGATGAACACCGAAAAAATGACTTAAGTCCAAAAAAAAATTTTTTTCAACTTTTTTCAATTTTACCCCCGTGGTATATATATTCTACCCACACACTTTGGAACTCTCCTGGGGTACCCTCACACATATTATTCCTTCATTTAGTGGATATTTTCACAAAAAAGTGACATTTTCAAAAATTCTGAAAATTGCCTGAAAACGACGAAATATCAAGGACTCATTGGGCAAATCGCTCTGGAACTGAAATCGGAACTCTCACTGACATTTCCCCTTTCTGAAAGTCTGATAAACGCCGGAAAAATGACTAAATCCCCCAAAAAAATTCTTTCAACTTTTTTCAATTTTACCCCCGTGGGATATATATTCTACCCACACACATTTGGAACTCTCCTGGGGTACCCTCACACATATTATTCCCTCATTTAGTGGATATTTTCACAAAAAAAGTGAAATTTTCAAAAATCCAGAAAATTGTCTGAAAACGACTAAATATCAAGGACTCATTGGGCGAATCGCTCTGGAACTGAAATCGGAACGCTCACTGACATTTCCCCTATCTGAAAGTCTGATAAACGCCGGAAAAATGACTAAATCCTCAAAAAAAAATGTTTTCAACTTTTTTCAATTTTACCCCGTGGGATATATATTCTACCCACACACATTTGGAACTCTCCTGGGGTACCCTCACACATATTATTCCCTCATTTAGTGGATATTTTCACAAAAAAGTGAAATTTTCAAAAATTCAGAAAATTGCCTGAAAATAACAAAATATCAAGGACTCATTGGGCGAATCGCTCTGGAACTGAAATCGGAACGCTCACTGACATTTCCCCTATCTGAAAGTCTGATAAACGCCGGAAAAATGACTAAATCCAAAAAAAAAAAATGTTTCAACTTTTTTCAATTTTATCCCCGTGGGATATATATTCTACCCACACACATTTGGAACTCTCCTGGAGTACCCTCACACATATTATTCCCTCATTTAGTGGATATTTTCACAAAAAAGTGAAATTTTCAAAAATTCAGAAAATTGCCTGAAAATAACAAAATATCAAGGACTCATTGGGCGAATCGCTCTGGAACTGAAATCGGAACGCTCACTGACATTTCCCCTATCTGAAAGTCTGATAAACACCGGAAAAATGACTAAATCCAAAAAAAAAAATGTTTCAACTTTTTTCAATTTTATCCCCGTGGGATATAGATTCTACCCACACACATTTGGAACTCTCCTGGGGTACCCTCACACATATTATTCCCTCATTTATTAGATATTTTCACAAAAAAGTGAAATTTTCAAAAATTCAGAAAATTGGCTGAAAATAACGAAATATCAAGGACTCATTGGGCGAATCGCTCTGGAACTGAAATCGGAACGCTCACTGACATTTCCCCTATCTGAAAGTCTGATAAACGCCGGAAAAATGACTAAATCCCAAAAAAAAAATGTTTAAACTTTTTTCAATTTTATCCCCGTGGGATATATATTCTACCCACACACATTTGGAACTCTCCTGGGGTACCCTCACACATATTATTCCCTCATTTAGTAGATATTTTCACAAAAAAGTGACATTTTCAAAAATTCAGAAAATTGGCTGAAAATAACGAAATATCAAGGACTCATTGGGCGAATCGCTCTGGAACTGAAATCGGAATGCTCACTGACATTTCCCCTATCTGAAAGTCTGATAAACACTGGAAAAATGACTAAATCCCCAAAAAAAAATGTTTCAACTTTTTTCAATTTTATCCCCGTGGGATATACAGTACAGACCAAAAGTTTGGACACACCTTCTCATTTAAAGATTTTTCTGTATTTTCATGTCTATGAAAATTGTACATTCACACTGAAGGCATCAAAACTATGAATTAACACATGTGGAATTATATATTTAACAAAAAAGTGTGAAACAACTGAAAATATGTCTTATATTCTAGGTTCTTCAAAGTAGCCACCTTTAGCTTTGATTACTGCTTTGCACACTCATGGCATTCTCTTGATGAGCTTCAAGAGGTAGTCACCGGAAATGGTTTCACTTCACAGGTGTGCCCTGTCAGGCTTAATAAGTGGGATTTCTTGCCTTATAAATGGGGTTGGGACCATCAGTTGTGTTGTGCAGAAGTCAGGTGGATACACAGCTGATAGTTCTACTGAATAGACTGTTAGAATTTGTATTATGGCAAGAAAAAAGCAGCTAAGTAAAGAAAAACGAATGGCCATCATTACTTTAAGAAATGAAGGTCTGTCAGTCTGAAAAATTGGGCAAACTTTGAAAGTGTCCCCAAGTGCAGTTGCAAAAACCATCAAGCGCTACAAAGAAACTGGCTCACATGAGGACCTCCCCAGGAAAGGAAGACCAAGAGTCACCTCTGCCTCTGAGGATAAGTTTATCCAAGTCACCAGCCTCAGAAATCGCAGATTAACAGCAGCTCAGATTAGAGACCAGGTCAATGCCACACAGAGTTCTAGCAGCAGACACATCTCTACAACAACTGTTAAGAGGAGACTTTGTGCAGCAGGCCTTCATGGTAAAATAGCTGCTAGGAAACCACTGCTAAGGACAGGCAACAAGCAGAAGAGACTTGTTTGGGCTAAAGAACACAAGGAATGGACATTAGACCAGTGGAAATCTGTGCTTTTGTCTGATGAGTCCAAATTTGAGATCTTTGGTTCCAACCACCGCGTCTTTGTGCGACGCAGAAAAGGTGAACGGATGAACTCTACATGCCTGGTTACCACCGTGAAGCATGGAGGAGGAGGTGTGATAGTGTGGGGGTGCTTTGCTGGTGACACTGTTGGGGATTTATTCAAAATTGAAGGCATACTGAACCAGCATGGCTACCACAGCATCTTGCAGCGGCATGCTATTCCATCCGGTTTGTGTTTAGTTGGACCATCATTTATTTTTCAACAGGACAATGACCCCAAACACACCTCTAGGCTGTGTAAGGGCTATTTGACCAAGAAGGAGAGTGATGGGGTGCTACGCCAGATGACCTGGCCTCCACCGTCACCAGTCCTGAACCCAATCGAGATGGTTTTGGGTGAGCAGGACCGCAGAGTGAAGGCAAAAGGGCCAACAAGTGCTAAGCTTCTCTGGGAACTCCTTCAAGATTGTTGGAAGACCATTTCCGGTGACTACCTCTTGAAGCTCATCAACAGAATGCCAAGAGTGTGCAAAGCAGTCATCAAACCAAAAGGTGGCTACTTTGAAGAACCTAGAATATAAGACATATTTTCAGTTGTTTCACACTTTTTTGTTAAGTATATAATTCCACATGTGTTAATTCATAGATTTGATGCCTTCAGCATGAATGTACAATTTTCATAGTTAAGAAAATACAGAAAAATCTTTAAATGAGAAGGTGTGTCCAAACTTTTGGTCTGTACTGTATATTCTACCCACACACATTTGGAACTCTCCTGGGGTACCCTCACACATATTATTCCCTCATTTAGTAGATATTTTCACAAAAAAGTGAAATTTTCAAAAATCCAGAAAATTGGCTGAAAACGACTAAATATCAAGGACTCATTGGGCGAATCGCTCTGGAACGGAAATTGGAATGCTCACTGACATTTCCCTTATGTGAAAGTCTGATAAACGCCGGAAAAATGACTAAGTCCAAAAAAAAAATTTTTTCAACTTTTTTCAATTTTACCCCCGTGGGATATATATTCTACCCACACACATTTGGAACTCTCCTGGGGTACCCTCACACATATTATTCCCTCATTTAGCGGATATTTTCACAAAAAAGTGAAATTTTCAAAAAATCTGAAAATCGCCTGAGAACGACGAAATGTCAAGGACCCATCCGGCGAATCGCTCTGGAACTGAAATCGGAACGCTCACGGACATTTCCCCTATCTGAAAGTCTGATAAACGCTGGAAAAATGACTAAATCCACCAAAAAAATTTTTTCAACTTTTTTCAATTTTACCCCGTGGGATATATATTCTACCAACACACATTTGTAACTCTCCTGGGGTACCCTCACACATATTATTCCCTCATTTAGTGGATATTTTCACAAAAATGTGAAATTTTCAAAAATTCAGAAAATTGCCTGAAAATAACAAAATATCAAGGACTCATTGGGCGAATCGCTCTGGAGCTGAAATCGGAACGCTCACTAATATTTCCCCAATCTGAAAGTCTGATAAGCGCCGGAAAAATGACTAAATCCAAAAAAAAAATGTTTCAACTTTTTTCAATTTTATCCCCGTGGGATATATATTCTACCCACACACATTTGGAACTCTCCTGGGGTACCCTCACACATATTATTCCCTCATTTAGTGGATATTTTCACAAATTAGTGAAATTTTCAAAAATTCTGAAAATTGGCTGAAAACGACGAAATGTCAAGGACTCATTGGACGAATCGCTCTGGAACTGAAATCGGAACGCTCACTGACATTTCCCCTATCTGAAAGTCTGATAAACGCCGAAAAAATGACTTTATTCTAAAAAAAAATTTTTTTCAACTTTTTTCAATTTTACCCCCGTGGTATATATATTCTACCCACACACATTTGGAAATCTCCTGAGGTACCCTCACACATATTATTCACTCATTTAGTGGATATTTTCACAAAAAAGTGAAATTTTCAAAAATCCAGAAAATTGGCTGAAAACGTCTAAATATCAAGGACTCATTGGGCGAATCGCTCTGGAACTGAAATCGAAAAGCTCACTGACATTTCCCCTATGTGAAAGTCTGATAAACGCCGGAGAAATGACTAAGTCCAAAAAAAAAAATTTTTCAACTTTTATCAATTTTACCCCCGTGGGATATATATTCTACCCAAACACATTTGGAACTCTCCTGGGGTACCCTCACACATATTATTCCCTCATTTAGTGGATATTTTCACAAAAAAGTGAAATTTTCAAAAACTCTGAAAATCACCTGAGAACGACGAAATGTCAAGGACGCATCCGGCGAATCGCTCTGGAACTGAAATCGGAACGCTCACTGACATTTCCCCTATCTGAAAGTCTGATAAACACCGGAAAAATGACTAAATCCCAAAAAAATAATGTTTCAACTTTTTTCAATTTTATCCCCGTGGGATATATATTCTACCCACACACATTTGGAACTCTCCTGGGGTACCCTCACACATATTATTCCCTCATTTAGTAGATATTTTCACAAAAAAGTGAAATTTTCAAAAATCCAGAAAATTGGCTGAAAACGACTAAATATCAAGGACTCATTGGGCGAATCGCTCTGGAACGGAAATTGGAATGCTCACTGACATTTCCCTTATGTGAAAGTCTGATAAACGCCGGAAAAATGACTAAGTCCAAAAAAAAAATTTTTTCAACTTTTTTCAATTTTACCCCCGTGGGATATATATTCTACCCACACACATTTGGAACTCTCCTGGGGTACCCTCACACATATTATTCCCTCATTTAGCGGATATTTTCACAAAAAAGTTAAATTTTCAAAAAATCTGAAAATCGCCTGAGAACGACGAAATGTCAAGGACCCATCCGGCGAATCGCTCTGGAACTGAAATCGGAACGCTCACGGACATTTCCCCTATCTGAAAGTCTGATAAACGCCGGAAAAATGACTAAATCCACCAAAAAATTTTTTTCAACTTTTTTCAATTTTACCCCGTGGGATATATATTCTACCAACACACATTTGTAACTCTCCTGGGGTACCCTCACACATATTATTCCCTCATTTAGTGGATATTTTCACAAAAATGTGAAATTTTCAAAAATTCAGAAAATTGCCTGAAAATAACAAAATATCAAGGACTCATTGGGCGAATCGCTCTGGAGCTGAAATCGGAACGCTCACTAATATTTCCCCTATCTGAAAGTCTGATAAGCGCCGGAAAAATGACTAAATCCAAAAAAAAAATGTTTCAACTTTTTTCAATTTTATCCCCGTGGGATATATATTCTACCCACACACATTTGGAACTCTCCTGGGGTACCCTCACACATATTATTCCCTCATTTAGTGGATATTTTCACAAATTAGTGAAATTTTCAAAAATTCTGAAAATTGGCTGAAAACGACGAAATGTCAAGGACTCATTGGACGAATCGCTCTGGAACTGAAATCGGAACGCTCACTGACATTTCCCCTATCTGAAAGTCTGATAAACGCCGAAAAAATGACTTTATTCTAAAAAAAAATTTTTTTCAACTTTTTTCAATTTTACCCCCGTGGTATATATATTCTACCCACACACATTTGGAAATCTCCTGAGGTACCCTCACACATATTATTCACTCATTTAGTGGATATTTTCACAAAAAAGTGAAATTTTCAAAAATCCAGAAAATTGGCTGAAAACGTCTAAATATCAAGGACTCATTGGGCGAATCGCTCTGGAACTGAAATCGAAAAGCTCACTGACATTTCCCCTATGTGAAAGTCTGATAAACGCCGGAGAAATGACTAAGTTAAAAAAAAAAAAATTTTTCAACTTTTATCAATTTTACCCCCGTGGGATATATATTCTACCCAAACACATTTGGAACTCTCCTGGGGTACCCTCACACATATTATTCCCTCATTTAGTGGATATTTTCACAAAAAAGTGAAATTTTCAAAAACTCTGAAAATCACCTGAGAACGACGAAATGTCAAGGACGCATCCGGCGAATCGCTCTGGAACTGAAATCGGAACGCTCACTGACATTTCCCCTATCTGAAAGTCTGATAAACACCGGAAAAATGACTAAATCCCAAAAAAATAATGTTTCAACTTTTTTCAATTTTATCCCCGTGGGATATATATTCTACCCACACACATTTGGAACTCTCCTGGGGTACCCTCACACATATTATTCCCTCATTTAGTAGATATTTTCACAAAAAAGTGAAATTTTCAAAAATTCAGAAAATTGGCTGAAAATAACGAAATATCAAGGACTCATTGGGCGAATCGCTCTGGAACTGAAATCGGAACGCTCATTGACATTTCCCCTATCTGAAAGTCTGATAAACGCCGGAAAAATGACTAAATCCCTCAAAAAAAATTTTTCAACTTTTTTCAATTTTATCCCCGTGGGATATATATTCTACCCACAAACATTTGGAACTCTCCTGGGGTACCCTCACACATATTATTCACTCATTTAGTGGATATTTTCACAAAAAAAGTGAAATTTTCAAAAATCCAGAAAATTGGCTGAAAACGACTAAATATCAAGCACTCATTGGGCGAATCGCTCTGGAACTGAAATCAGAATGCTCACTGACATTTCCATTATGTGAAAGTCTGATAAACGCCGGAAAAATGACTAAGTCCAAAAAAAAAAATTTTTCAACTTTTTTCAATTTTACCCCCGTGGGATATATATTCTACCCACACACATTTGGAACTCTCCTGGGGTACCCTCACACATATTATTCCCTCATTTAGTGGATATTTTCACAAAAAAGTGAAATTTTCGAAAATTCTGAAAATTGCCTGAGAACGACGAAATGTCAAGGACCCATACGGCGAATCGCTCTGGAACTGAAATTGGAACGCTCACGGACATTTCCCTATCTGAAAGTCTGATAAACGCCAGAAAAATGACTAAATCCACCAAAAAATTTTTTTCAACTTTTTTCAATTTTACCCC
This sequence comes from Phyllobates terribilis, assembly GCF_046119375.1. Taxonomy (NCBI): domain Eukaryota; kingdom Metazoa; phylum Chordata; class Amphibia; order Anura; family Dendrobatidae; genus Phyllobates; species Phyllobates terribilis. The sequence goes on along the minus strand of NW_027362781.1, from coordinate 8,008,517 downwards.
GTGGGATATATATTCTACCCACACACATTTGGAACTCTCCTGGGGTACCCTCACACATATTATTCCCTCATTTAGTGGATATTTTCACAAAAATGTGAAATTTTCAAAAATTCAGAAAATTGCCTGAAAATAACAAAATATCAAGGACTCATTGGGCGAATCGCTCTGGAACTGAAATCGGAACGCTCACTAATATTTCCCCTATCTGAAAGTCTGATAAACGCCGGAAAAATGACTAAATCCCCCCAAAAAAATGTTTCAACTTTTTTCAATTTTACCCCGTGGGATATATATTCTACCCATACACATTTGGAACTCTCCTGGGGTACCCTCACACATATAGTGGATATTTTCACAAAAAAGTGAAATTTTCAAAAATTCAGAAAATTGGCTGAAAACGACGAAATATCAAGGTCTCATTGGGCGAATCGCTCTGGAACTAAAATCGGAACGCTCACTGACATTTCCCCTATCTGAAAGTCTGATAAACGCCGAAAAAATGACTTAAGCCAAAAAAAAATTTTTTTCAACTTTTTTCAATTTTACCCCGTGGGATATATATTCTACCCACACACATTTGGAACTCTCCTGGGGTACCCTCACGCATATTATTCACTCATTTAGTGAATATTTTCACAAAAAAGTGAAATTTTCAAAAATTCAGAAAATTGCCTGAAAATAACGAAATATCAAGGACTCATTGGGCGAATCGCTCTGGAACTGAAAGCGGAACGCTCACTGACATTTCCCCTATCTGAAAGTCTGATAAACGCCGGAAAAATGACTAAGTCCAAAAAAAAAAATGTTTCAACTTTTTTCAATTTTACCCCGTGGGATATATATTCTACCCATACACATTTGGAACTCTCCTGGGGTACCCTCACACATATAGTGGATATTTTCACAAAAAAGTGAAATTTTCAAAAATCCAGAAAATTGGCTGAAAACGACTAAATATGAAGGACTCATTGGGCGAATCGTTCTGGAACTTAAATCGGAATGCTCACTCACATTTCCCTTATGTGAAAGTCTGATAAACGCCGGAAAAATGACTAAATCCACCAAAAATTTTTTTTCAACTTTTTTCAATTTTACCCCGTGGGATATATATTCTACCCACACACATTTGGAACTCTCCTGGAGTACCCTCACACATATTATTCCCTCATTTAGTGGATATTTTCACAAAAATGTGAAATTTTCAAAAATTCAGAAAATTGCCTGAAAATAACAAAATATCAAGGACTCATTGGGCGAATCGCTCTGGAACTGAAATCGGAACGCTCACTAATATTTCCCCTATCTGAAAGTCTGATAAACGCCGGAAAAATGACTTAAGTCCAAAAAAAAATTTTTTTCAACTTTTTTCAATTTTACCCCCTTGGTATATATATTCTACCCACACACATTTGGAACTCTCCTGGGGTACCCTCACACATATTATTCCCTCATTTAGTGGATATTTTCACAAAAAAGTGAAATTTTCAAAAATTCAGAAAATTGCCTGAAAATAACAAAATATCAAGGACTCACTGGGCGAATCGCTCTGGAACTGAAATCGGAACGCTCAGTAATATTTCCCCTATCTGAAAGTCTGATAAACGCCGGAAAAATGACTAAATCCCCACAAAAAAATGTTTCAACTTTTTTCAATTTTACCCCGTGGGATATATATTCTACCCACACACATTTGGAACTCTCCTGGGGTACCCTCACACTAATAGTGGATATTTTCACAAAAAAGTGAAATTTTCAAAAATTCAGAAAATTGCCTGAAAATAACGAAATATCAAGGACTCATTGGGCGAATCGCTCTGGAACTGAAATCGGAACGCTCACTGACATTTCCCCTATCTGAAAGTCTGATAAACGCCGGAAAAATGACTAAATCCAAAAAAAAAAAGTTTCAACTTTTTTCAATTTTATCCCCGTGGGATATATATTCTACCCACACACATTTGGAACTCTCCTGGGGTACCCTCACACATATTATTCCCTCATTTAGTGGATATTTTCACAAAAAGTGAAATTTTCAAAAATTCACAAAATTGGCTGAAAACGACGAAATATCAAGGACTCATTGGGCGAATCGCTCTGGAACTGAAATCGGAACGCTCACTGACATTTCCCCTATCTGAAAGTCTGATAAACGCCGGAAAAATGAATAAATCCCCTCCAAAAAAAATTTTCAACTTTTTTCAATTTTACCCCGTGGGATATATATTCTACCCACACACATTTGGAACTCTCCTGGGGTACCCTCACGCATATTATTCCCTCATTTAGTGGATATTTTCACAAAAAAGTGAAATTTTCAAAAATTCAGAAAATTGCCTGAAAATAACGAAATATCAAGGACTCATTTGGCGAATCGCTCTGGAACTGAAAGCGGAACGCTCACTGACATTTCCCCTATCTGAAAGTCTGATAAACGCCGGAAAAATGACTAAATCCCAAAAAAGAAAAATTTTTCAACTTTTTTCAATTTTACCCCCGTGGGATGTACATTCTACCCACACTCATTTGGAACTCTCCTGGGGTACCCTCACACATATTATTCCCTCATTTAGTGGATATTTTCACAAAAAAGTGAAATTTTCAAAAATTCTGAAAATCGCATGAGAACGACGAAATGTCAAGGACCCATCCGGCGAATCGCTCTGGAACTGAAATCAGAACGCTCACTGACATTTCCCCTATCTGAAAGTCTGATAAACGTCGGAAAAATGACTAAATCCCAAAAAAAAAATGTTTCAACTTTTTTCAATTTTATCCACGTGGGATATATATTCTACCCACACACATTTGGAACTCTCCTGGGGTACCCTCACACATATTATTCACTCATTTAGTGGATATTTTCACAAAAAAGTGAAATTTTCAAAAATCCAGAAAATTGCCTGAAAACGACGAAATATCAAAGACGCATTGGTCGAATCGCTCTGGAACTGAAATCGGAACGATCAATGACATTTCCCCTATCTGAAAGTCTGATAAACGCCGGAAAAATGACTACGTCCAAAAAAGAATTTTTTTTTTACTTTTTTCAATTTTACCCACGTGGGATATATATTCTACCCACACACATTTTGAATTCTCCTGTGGTACCCTCACACATTTTATTCCCTCATTTAGTGGATATTTTCACAAATAAGTGAAATTTTAAAAAATTCAGAAAATTGGCTGAAAACGACAAAATATCAAGGACTCATTGGGCGAATCGCTCTGGAACTGAAATCGGAACGCTCACTGACATTTCCCCTATCTGAAAGTCTGATAAACGCTGGAGAAATGGCTAAATCCCCCCAAAAAATTTTTTCAACTTTTTTCAATTTTACCCCCGTGGGATATATATTCTACCCACACACATTTGAAATTCTCCTGTGGTACCCTCACACATATTATTCCCTCATTTAGCGGATATTTTCACAAATAAGTGAAATTTTCAAAAATTCAGAAAATTGGCTGAAAACGACTAAATATCAAGGTCTCATTGGGCGAATCGCTCTGGAACTGAAATCGGAACCCTCACTGACATTTCCCCTATGTGAAAGTCTGATAAACGCTGGAAAAATGACTAAGTCCAAAAAAAAAATTTTTTCAACTTTTTTCAATTTTACCCCCGTGGGATATATATTCTACCCACACACATTTGGAACTCTCCTGGGGTACCCTCACACATATTATTCCCTCATTTAGTGGATATTTTCACAAAAAAGTGAAATTTTCAAAAATTCAGAAAATTGCCTGAAAACGACGAAATATCAAAGACTCATTGGGCGAATCGCTCTGGAACTGAAATCGGAATGCTCACTGACATTTCCCCTATGTGAAAGTCTGATAAACGCTGGAAAAATGACTAAGTCCAAAAAAAAAAATTTTTCAACTTTTTTCAATTTTACCCCCGTGGGATATATATTCTACCCACACACATTTGGAATTCTCCTGTGGTACCCTCACACATATTATTCCCTCATTTAGTGGATATTTTCACAAATAAGTGAAATTTTCAAAAATTCAGAAAATTGGATGAAAACAATGAAATATCCAGGTCTCATTGGGCGAATCGCTCTGGAACTAAAATCGGAACGCTCACTGATATTTCCCCTATCTGAAAGTCTGATAAACGCCGGAAAAATGACTAAATCCAAAAAAAAAATTTTTCAACTTTTTTCAATTTTACCCCCGTGGGATATATATTCTGCCCACACACATTTTGAACTCTCCTGTGGTACCCTTACACATATTATTCCCTCATTTAGTGGATATTTTCACAAATAAGTGAAATTTTCAAAAATTCAGAAAATTGGCTGAAAACAACAAAATATCAAGGACTCATTGGGCGAATCACTCTGGAACTGAAATCGGAACGCTCACTGACATTTCCCCTATCTGAAAGGCTGATAAACGCCGAAAAAATGACTTAAGTTAAAAAAAAAAATTTTTTTCAACCTTTTTCAATTTTACCCCCGTGGCATATATATTCTACCCACACACATTTGGAACTCTCCTGGGGTACCCTCACACATATTATTCCCTCATTTAATAGATATTTTCACAAAAAAGTGAAATTTTCAAAAATTCAGAAAATTGCCTGAAAACGACGAAATATCAAGGACTCATTGGGCGAATCGCTCTGGAACTGAAATCGGAACGCTCACTGACATTTCCCCTATCTGAAAGTCTGATAAACGCTGGAAAAATGGCTAAATCCCCCCAAAAAATTTTTAAAACTTTTTTCAATTTTACCCCCGTGGGATATATATTCTACCCACACACATTTGGAACTCTCCTGGGGTACCCTCACACATATTATTCCCTCATTTAGTGGATATTTTCACAAAAAAGTGAAATTTTCAAAAATTCAGAAAATTGCATGAAAACGACGAAATATCAAGGACTCATTGGGCGAAACGCTCTGGAACTGAAATCAGAACGCTCACTGACATTTCCCCTAACTGAAAGTCTGATAAACGCCGAAAAAATGACTAAGTCCCCAAAAAAATTTTTTTCAACTTTTTTCGATTTTACCCCCGTGGGATATATATTCTACCCACACACATTTGCAACTCTCCTGGGGTACCCTCACACATATTATTCCCTCATTTAGTGGATATTTTCACAAAAAAGTGAAATTTTCAAAAATTCAGAAAATTGCCTGAAAATAACAAAATATCAAGGACTCACTGGGCGAATCGCTCTGGAACTGAAATCGGAACGCTCAGTAATATTTCCCCTATCTGAAAGTCTGATAAACGCCGGAAAAATGACTAAATCCCCACAAAAAAATGTTTCAACTTTTTTCAATTTTACCCCGTGGGATATATATTCTACCCACACACATTTGGAACTCTCCTGGGGTACCCTCACACATATTATTCCCTCATTTAGTGGATATTTTCACAAAAAGTGAAATTTTCAAAAATTCACAAAATTGGCTGAAAACGACGAAATATCAAGGACTCATCGGGCGAATCGCTCTGGAACTGAAATCGGAACGCTCACTGACATTTCCCCTATCTGAAAGTCTGATAAACGCCGGAAAAATGAATAAATCCCCTCCAAAAAAATTTTCAACTTTTTTCAATTTTACCCCGTGGGATATATATTCTACCCACACACATTTGGAACTCTCCTGGGGTACCCTCACGCATATTATTCCCTCATTTAGTGGATATTTTCACAAAAAAGTGAAATTTTCAAAAATTCAGAAAATTGCCTGAAAATAACGAAATATCAAGGACTCATTTGGCGAATCGCTCTGGAACTGAAAGCGGAACGCTCACTGACATTTCCCCTATCTGAAAGTCTGATAAACGCCGGAAAAATGACTAAATCCAAAAAAAAATGTTTCAACTTTTCTCAATTTTATCCCCGTGGGATATATATTCTACCCACACACATTTGGAACTCTCCTGGGGTACCCTCACACATATTATTCACTCATTTAGTGGATATTTTCACAAATAAGTGAAGTTTTCAAAAATCCAGAAAATTGGCTGAAAACGACTAAATATCAAGGACTCATTGGGCAAATCGCTCTGGAACTGAAATCGGAATGCTCACTGACATTTCCCCTATGTGAAAGTCTGATAAACGCCGGAAAAATGACTAAGTCCAAAAAAGAAAAATTTTTCAACTTTTTTCAATTTTACCCCCGTGGGATGTACATTCTACCCACACTCATTTGGAACTCTCCTGGGGTACCCTCACACATATTATTCCCTCATTTAGTGGATATTTTCACAAAAAAGTGAAATTTTCAAAAATTCTGAAAATCGCATGAGAACGACGAAATGTCAAGGACCCATCCGGCGAATCGCTCTGGAACTGAAATCAGAACGCTCACTGACATTTCCCCTATCTGAAAGTCTGATAAACGTCGGAAAAATGACTAAATCCCAAAAAAAAAATGTTTCAACTTTTTTCAATTTTATCCACGTGGGATATATATTCTACCCACACACATTTGGAACTCTCCTGGGGTACCCTCACACATATTATTCACTCATTTAGTGGATATTTTCACAAAAAAGTGAAATTTTCAAAAATCCAGAAAATTGCCTGAAAACGACGAAATATCAAAGACGCATTGGTCGAATCGCTCTGGAACTGAAATCGGAACGATCAATGACATTTCCCCTATCTGAAAGTCTGATAAACGCCGGAAAAATGACTACGTCCAAAAAAGAATTTTTTTTTTACTTTTTTCAATTTTACCCACGTGGGATATATATTCTACCCACACACATTTTGAATTCTCCTGTGGTACCCTCACACATTTTATTCCCTCATTTAGTGGATATTTTCACAAATAAGTGAAATTTTAAAAAATTCAGAAAATTGGCTGAAAACGACAAAATATCAAGGACTCATTAGGCGAATCGCTCTGGAACTGAAATCGGAACGCTCACTGACATTTCCCCTATCTGAAAGTCTGATAAACGCTGGAAAAATGGCTAAATCCCCCCAAAAAATTTTTTCAACTTTTTTCAATTTTACCCCCGTGGGATATATATTCTACCCACACACATTTGGAATTCTCCTGTGGTACCCTCACACATATTATTCCCTCATTTAGCGGATATTTTCACAAATAAGTGAAATTTTCAAAAATTCAGAAAATTGGCTGAAAACGACTAAATATCAAGGTCTCATTGGGCGAATCGCTCTGGAACTGAAATCGGAACCCTCACTGACATTTCCCCTATGTGAAAGTCTGATAAACGCTGGAAAAATGACTAAGTCCAAAAAAAAAATTTTTTCAACTTTTTTCAATTTTACCCCCGTGGGATATATATTCTACCCACACACATTTGGAACTCTCCTGGGGTACCCTCACACATATTATTCCCTCATTTAGTGGATATTTTCACAAAAAAGTGAAATTTTCAAAAATTCAGAAAATTGCCTGAAAACGACGAAATATCAAAGACTCATTGGGCGAATCGCTCTGGAACTGAAATCGGAATGCTCACTGACATTTCCCCTATGTGAAAGTCTGATAAACGCTGGAAAAATGACTAAGTCCAAAAAAAAAAATTTTTCAACTTTTTTCAATTTTACCCCCGTGGGATATATATTCTACCCACACACATTTGGAATTCTCCTGTGGTACCCTCACACATATTATTCCCTCATTTAGTGGATATTTTCACAAATAAGTGAAATTTTCAAAAATTCAGAAAATTGGATGAAAACAATGAAATATCCAGGTCTCATTGGGCGAATCGCTCTGGAACTAAAATCGGAACGCTCACTGATATTTCCCCTATCTGAAAGTCTGATAAACGCCGGAAAAATGACTAAATCCAAAAAAAAAATTTTTCAACTTTTTTCAATTTTACCCCCGTGGGATATATATTCTACCCACACACATTTGGAACTCTCCTGGGGTACCCTCACACATATTATTCCCTCATTTAGTGGATATTTTCACAAAAAAGTGAAATTTTCAAAAATTCAGAAAATTGCCTGAAAATGACGAAATATCAAGGACTCATTGGGCGAAACGCTCTGGAACTGAAATCAGAACGCTCACTGACATTTCCCCTAACTGAAAGTCTGATAAACGCCGTAAAATTGACTAAGTCCCCAAAAAAATTTTTTTTAACTTTTTTCAATTTTACCCCCGTGGGATATATATTCTGCCCACACACATTTTGAACTCTCCTGTGGTACCCTTACACATATTATTCCCTCATTTAGTGGATATTTTCACAAATAAGTGAAATTTTCAAAAATTCAGAAAATTGGCTGAAAACAACAAAATATCAAGGACTCATTGGGCGAATCACTCTGGAACTGAAATCGGAACGCTCACTGACATTTCCCCTATCTGAAAGTCTGATAAACGCCGGAAAAATGACTAAATCCCAAAAAAAAATTTTTTCAACTTTTTTCAATTTTACCCCGTGGGATATATATTCTACCCACACACATTTGTAACTCTCCTGGGGTGCCCTCATACATATTATTCCCTCATTTAGTGGATATTTTCACAAAAAAGGGAAATTTTCAAAAATTCTGAAAATTGCCTGAAAATAACGAAATATCAAGGACTCATTGGGCGAATCGCTCTGGAACTGAAATCGGAACGCTCACTGACATTTCCCCTATCTGAAAGTCTGATAAACGCCGGAAAAATGACTAAATCCCAAAAAAAAAAATGTTTCAACTTTTTTCAATTTTACCCCGTTGTATATATATTCTACCCACACACATTTGGAACTCTCCTGGGGTACCCTCACACATATTATTCCCTCATTTAGTGGATATTTTCACAAAAAAGTGAAATTTTCAAAAATCCCGAAAATTGGCTGAAAACGACTAAATATCAAGGACTCATTGGGCGAATCACTCTGGAACTGAAATCGGAACGCTCACTGACATTTCCCCTATCTGAAAGTCTGATAAACGCGGGAAAAATGACTAAATCCAAAAAAAAAAAGTTTCAACTTTTTTCAATTTTATCCCCGTGGGATATATATTCTACCCACACACATTTGGAACTCTCCTGGGGTACCCTCACACATATTATTCCCTCATTTAGTGGATATTTTCACAAAAAAGTGAAATTTTCAAAAATCCAGAAAATTGCCTGAAAACGACTAAATATCAAGGACTCATTGCGTGAATCGATCTGGAACTGAAATCGGAACGCTCACTGACTTTTCTGCTATCTGAAAGTTTGATAAACGTCGGAAAAATTACTAAGTACAAAAAAAAATTTTTTTCAACTTTTTTCAATTTTACCCTGTGGGATATATATTCTACCCACACACATTTGGAACTCTCCTGGGAAACCCTCACACATATTATTGCCTCATTTAGTGGATATTTTCACAAAAAAGTGAAATTTTCAAAAATCCAGAAAATTGGCTGAAAACGACTAAATATCAAGGACTCATTGAGCGAATCGCTCTGGAACTGAAATCGGAACGCTCACTGACGTTTTCCCTATCTGAAAGTCTGATAAACGCCGGAAAAATGACTAAATCCCCAAAAAAAAAATTTCAACTTTTTTCAATTTTACCCCCGTGGGATATATATTCTACCCACACACATTTGGAACTCTCCTGGGATACCCTCACACATATTATTCCCTCATTTAGTGGATATTTTCACAAAAAAGTAAATTTTCAAAAATCCAGAAAATTGGCTGAAAACGACTAAATATCAAGGACTCATTGGGCGAATCGCTCTGGAACTGAAATCGGAACACTCACTGACATTTCCCCTATCTGAAAGTCTGATAAACGCCGGAAAAATGACTAAATCCCCCAAAAAACATTTTCAACTTTTTTCAATTTTACCCCCGTGGGATATATATTCTACCCACACACATTGGAACTCTCCTGGGGTACCCTCACACATATTGTTCCCTCATTTAGTGGATATTTTCACAAAAAAGTGAATTTTCAAAAATCCAGAAATTTGGCTGAAAGCGACAAAATAGGAAGGACTCATTGGGCGAATCGCTCTGGAACTGAAATCGGAATGCTCACTGACATTTCTCCTATTTTAAAATCTGATAAACGTCGGAAAAATGACTAAGTCCAAAAAAAAAATTTTTTCAACGTTTTTCAATTTTACCCCCGTGGGTTATATATTCTACCCACACACATTTGGAATCTCCTCGGGTACCCTCACACATATTATTCCCTCATTTACTGGATATTTTCACAAAAAAGTGAAATTTTCAAAAATCCAGAAAATTGGCTGAAAACGACGAAATATCAGGGACCCATCGGGCAAATCGCTCTGGAACTGAAATCAGAACGCTCACTGACATTTCCCCTATCTGAGAGTCTGATAAAAGCTGGAAATATGACTAAGTACAAAAATATTTTTTTTTCAACTTTTTTCAATTTCAACCATGTGGGATATATATTCTACTCACACACATTTGGAACTCTCCTGGGGTACCCTCACACATATTATTCCCTCATTTAGTGGATATTTTCACAAAAAAGTGAAATTTTCAAAAATTCAGAAAATTGCCTGAAAACTACGAAATATCAAGGACTCATCCAGCGAATCGATCTGGAACTGAAATCGGAACGCTCACTGACATTTCCCCTATCTGAAAGTTTGATAAACGCCGGAAAAATGACTAAATCCCCCCCAAAAAAATTTCAACTTCTTTCAATTTTACCCCCGTGGGATATATATTCTACCCACACACATTTGGAACTCTCCTGGGGTACCCTCACACATATTGTTCCCTCATTTAGTGGATATTTTCACAAAAAAGTGAAATTTTCAAAAATCCAGAAAATTGGCTGAAAACAACTAAATATCAAGGACTCATTGGGCGAATCGCTCTGGAACTGAAATCGGAATGCTCACTGACATTTCCCCTATCTGAAAGTCTGATAAACGCCGGAAATATGACTAAGTACAAAAATTATTTTTTTTTCAACTTTTTTCAATTTCAACCATGTGGGATATATATTCTACCCACACACATTTGGAACTCTCCTTGGTACGCTCACACATATTATTCCCTCATTTAGTGGATATTTTCACAAAAAAGTGAAATTTTCAAAAATCCAGAAAATTGGCTGAAAACAACTAAATATCAAGGACTCATTGGGCGAATCGCTCTGGAACTGAAATCAGAACACTCACTGACATTTCCCCTATCTGAAAGACTGATAAACGCCGGAAAAATGACTAAGTCCAAGAAAAAAATGTTTTCAACTTTTTTCAATTTTACCCCCTTGGGATATATATTCTACCCACACACATTTGGAACTCTCCTGGGGTAACCTCACACGTATTATTCCCTCATTTATTGGATATTTTCACAAAAAAGTGAAATTTTCAAAAATCCAGAAAATTGGCTGAAAACGACAAAATATCAAGGACTCATTGGGCAAATCGCTCTGGAACTGAAATCGGTACGCTCACTGACATTTCCCCTATCTGAAAGTCTGATAAACGCCGGAAAAATGACTAAATCCCCCCAAAAAAATTTTCAACTTTTTTTAATTTTACCCCCGTGGGATATATATTCTACCCACACACATTTGGAACTCTCCTGGGGTACCCTCACACATATTATTCTCTCATTTAGTGGATATTTTCACAAAAAAGTGAAATTTTCAAAAATTCTGAAAATTGGCTGAAAACGACTAAATATCAAGGACTCATTGGGTGAATCGCTCTAGAACTGAAATTGGAACGCTCCCTGACATTTCCCCTATCTGAAAGTCTGATAAACGCCGTAAAAATGACTAAGTAAAAAAAAATAATTTTTTCAACTTTTTTCAATTTTACCCCCGTGGGATATATATTCTACCCACACACATTTGGAACTCTCCTGGGGTACCCTCACACATATTATTCCCTCATTTAGTGGATATTTTCACAAAAAAGTGAAATTTTCAAAAATCCAGAAAATTGGCTGAAAACGACTGGGCGAATCGCTCTGGAACTGAAATCGGAACGCTCACTGACATTTCCCCTATCTGAAAGTCTGATAAACGCCGGAAATATGACTAAGTACAAACATATTTTTTTTTTAAACTTTTTTCAATTTCAAACATGTGGGATATATATTCTACCCACACACATTTGGAACTCTCCTGGGGTACCCTCACACATATTATTCCCTCATTTAGTGGATATTTTCACAAAAAAGTGAAATTGTCAACAATACAGAAAATTGGCTGAAAACGACTAAATATCAAGGACTCATTGGGCGAATCGCTCTGGAACTGAAATCGGAACGCTCACTGACATTTCCCCTATCTGAATGTCTGATAAACGCCGGAAAAATGACTAAGTAGAAAAAAAAAATTTTTTTAAACTTTTTTCAATTTTAAACCTGTGGGATATATATTCTACCCACACACATTTGGAACTCTGCTGGGGTACCCTCACACATATTATTCCCTCATTTAGTGGATATTTTCACAAAAAAGTGAAATTTTCAAAAATCCAGAAAATTGCCTGAAAACGACTAAATATCAAGGACTCATTGGCCGAATCGTTCTGGAACTGAAATCGGAACGCTCACTGACATTTCCCCTATCTGAAAGTCTGATAAACGCCGGAAAAATGACTAAGTCCAAGAAAAAAAAGTTTTCAACTTTTTTCAATTTTACCCCCGTGGGATATATATTCTACCCACACACATTTGGAACTCTCCTGGAGTACCCTCACACATATTATTCCCTCATTTAGTGGATATTTTCACAAAAAAGTGAAATTTTCAAAAATCCAGAAAATTGGCTGAAAACGACTGGGCGAATCGCTCTGGAACTGAAATCGGAACGCTCACTGACATTTCCCCTATCTGAAAGTCTGATAAACGCCGGAAATATGACTAAGTACAAACATTTTTTTTTTTTCAACTTTTTTCAATTTCAAACATGTGGGATATATATTCTACCCACAAACATTTGGAACTCTCCTGGGGTACCCTCACACATATTATTCCCTCATTTAGTGGATATTTTCACAAAAAAGTGAAATTTTCAAAAATCCAGAAAATTGGCTGAAAACAACTAAATATCAAGGACTCATTGGGCGAATCGCTCTGGAACTGAAATAGGAACGCTCACTGACATTTCCCCTATCTGAAAGTCTGATAAACGCCGGAAAAATGACTAAGTCCAAGAAAAAAAAGTTTTCAACTTTTTTCAATTTTACCCCCGTGGGATATATATTCTACCCACACACATTTGGAACTCTCCTGGGGTACCCTCACACATATTATTCCCTCATTTAGTGGATATTTTCACAAAAAAGTGAAATTTTCAAAAATCAAGAAAATTGGGTGAAAACGACAAAATATCAAGGACTCATTGGGGGAATCGCTCTGGAAATGAAATCGGAACGCTCACTGACATTTCCGCTATCTGAAAGTCTGATAAACGCCGGAAAAATGACTAAATCCCCCCAAAAAAATGTTCAACTTTTTTCAATTTTACCCCCGTGGGATATATATTCTACCCACACACATTTGGAACTCTCCTGGGGTACCCTCACACATATTATTCCCTCATTTAGTGGATATTTTCACAAAAAAGTGAAATTTTCAAAAATCCAGAAAATTGGCTGAAAGCAACTAAATATCAAGGACTCATTGAGCGAATCGCTCTGGAACTGAAATCGGAACGCTCACTGACATTTCCCCTAACTGAGAGTCTGATAAACGCCGGAAAAATGACTAAGTCCAAGAAAAAAAAGTATTCAACTTTTTTCAATTTTACCCCCGTGGGATATATATTCTACCCACACACATTTGGAACTCTCCTGGGATCCCCTCACACATATTATTCCCTCATTTAGTGGATATTTTCACAAAAAAGTGAAATTTTCAAAAATCCAGAAAATTGGCTGAAAACAACTAAATATCAAGGACTCATTGAGCGAATCGCTCTGGAACTGAAATCGGAACGCTCACTGACATTTCCCGTATCTGAAAGTCTGATAAACGCCGGAAAAATGACTAAATCCCCCAAAAAAATGTTTCAACTTTTTTCAATTTTACCCCCGTGGGATATATATTCTACCCACACACATTTGGAACTCTCCTGGGGTACCCTCACACATATTATTCCCTCATTTAGTGGATATTTTCACAAAAAAGTAAAATTTTCAAAAATCCAGAAAATTGGCTGAAAACAACTAAATATCAAGGACTCATTGGGCGAATCGCTCTGGAACTGAAATAGGAACGCTCACTGACATTTCCCCTATCTGAAAGTCTGATAAACGCCGGAAAAATGACTAAGTCCAAGAAAAAAAAGTTTTCAACTTTTTTCAATTTTACCCCCGTGGGATATATATTCTACCCACACACATTTGGAACTCTCCTGGGGTACCCTCACACATATTATTCCCTCATTTAGTGGATATTTTCACAAAAAAGTGAAATTTTCAAAAATCCAGAAAATTGGGTGAAAACGACAAAATATCAAGGACTCATTGGGGGAATCGCTCTGGAAATGAAATCGAAACGCTCACTGACATTTCCGCTATCTGAAAGTCTGATCAACGCCGGAAAAATGACTAAATCCCCAAAAAAAAATGTTCAACTTTTTTCAATTTTACCCCCGTGGGATATATATTCTACCGACACACATTTGGAACTCTCCTGGGGTACCCTCACACATATTATTCCCTCATTTAGTGGATATTTTCACAAAAAAGTGAAATTTTCAAAAATCCAGAAAATTGGCTGAAAACAACTAAATATCAAGGACTCATTGAGCGAATCGCTCTGGAACTGAAATCGGAACGCTCACTGACATTTCCCGTATCTGAAAGTCTGATAAACGCCGGAAAAATGACTAAATCCCCCCAAAAAATGTTTCATCTTTTTTCAATTTTACCCCCGTGGGATATATATTCTACCCACACACATTTGGAACTCTCCTGGGGTACCCTCGCACACATTATTCCCTCATTTAGTGGATATTTTCACAAAAAAGTGAAATTTTCAAAAATTCTGAAAATTGGCTGGAAACGACTAAATATCAAGGACTCATTGAGCGAATCGCTCTGGAACTGAAATCGGAACGCTCACTGACATTTCCCGTATCTGAAAGTCTGATAAACGCCGGAAAAATGACTAAATCCCCCAAAAAAATGTTTCAACTTTTTTCAATTTTACCACCGTGAGATATATATTCTACCGACACACATTTGGAACTCTCCTGGGGTACCCTCACACACATATTATTCCCTCATTTAGTGGATATTTTCACAAAAAAGTGAAATTTTCAAAAATCCAGAAAATTGGCTGAAAACAACTAAATATCAAGGACTCATTGGGCGAATCGCTCTGGAACTGAAATAGGAACGCTCACTGACATTTCCCCTATCTGAAAGTCTTTTAAACGCCGGAAAAATGACTAAGTCCAAGAAAAAAAAGTTTTCAACTTTTTTCAATTTTACCCCCGTGGGATATATATTCTACCCACACACATTTGGAACTCTCCTGGGGTACCCTCACACATATTATTCCCTCATTTAGTGGATATTTTCACAAAAAAGTGAAATTTTCAAAAATCCAGAAAATTGGGTGAAAACGACAAAATATCAAGGACTCATTGGGGGAATCGCTCTGGAAATGAAATCGGAACGCTCACTGACATTTCCGCTATCTGAAAGTCTGATCAACGCTGGAAAAATGACTAAATCCCCCCAAAAAAATGTTCAACTTTTTTCAATTTTACCCCCGTGGGATATATATTCTACCGACACACATTTGGAACTCTGCTGGGGTACCCTCACACATCTTATTCCCTTATTTAGTGGATATTTTCACAAAAAAGTGAAATTTTCAAAAATCCAGAAAATTGGCTGAAAACAACTAAATATCAAGGACTCATTGAGCGAATCGCTCTGGAACTGAAATCGGAACGCTCACTGACATTTCCCGTATCTGAAAGTCTGATAAACGCCGGAAAAATGACTAAATCCCCCCAAAAAATGTTTCATCTTTTTTCAATTTTACCCCCGTGGGATATATATTCTACCCACACACATTTGGAACTCTCCTGGGGTACCCTCGCACACATTATTCCCTCATTTAGTGGATATTTTCACAAAAAAGTGAAATTTTCAAAAATTCTGAAAATTGGCTGGAAACGACTAAATATCAAGGACTCATTGGGCGAATCGTTCTGAAACTGAAATCGGAACGCTCACTGACATTTCCCCTATCTGAAAGTCTGATAAACGCCGGAAAAATGACTAAGTCCAAGAAAAAAAAGTATTCAACTTTTTTCAATTTTACCCCCGTGGGATATATATTCTACCCACACACATTTGGAACTCTCCTGGGATCCCCTCACACATATTATTCCCTCATTTAGTGGATATTTTCACAAAAAAGTGAAATTTTCAAAAATCCAGAAAATTGGCTGAAAACAACTAAATATCAAGGACTCATTGGGCGAATCGCTCTGGAACTGAAATCAGAACGCTCACTGACATTTCCCCTATCTGAAATTCTGATAAACGCCGGAAAAATGACTAAGTCCAAGAAAAAAAAGTTTTCAACTTTTTTCAATTTTACCCCCGTGGGATATATGTTCTACCCACACACATTTGGAACTCTCCTGGGGTACCCTCACACACATATTATTCCCTCATTTAGTGGATATTTTCACAAAAAAGTGAAATTTTCAAAAATCCAGAAAATTGGCTGAAAACAACTAAATATCAAGGACTCATTGGGCGAATCGCTCTGGAACTGAAATAGGAACACTCACTGACATTTCCCCTATCTGAAAGTCTGATAAACGCTGGAAAAATGACTAAGTCCAAGAAAAAAAAGTTTTCAACTTTTTTCAATTTTACCCCCGTGGGATATATATTCTACCCACACACATTTGGAACTCTCCTGGGGTACCCTCACACATATTATTCCCTCATTTAGTGGATATTTTCACAAAAAAGTGAAATTTTCAAAAATCCAGAAAATTGGGTGAAAACGACAAAATATCAAGGACTCATTGGGGGAATCGCTCTGGAAATGAAATCGGAACGCTCACTGACATTTCCGCTATCTGAAAGTCTGATAAACGCCGGAAAAATGACTAAATCCCCCCAAAAAAATGTTCAACTTTTTTCAATTTTACCCCCGTGGGATATATATTCTACCCACACACATTTGGAACTCTCCTGGGGTACCCTCACACATATTATTCCCTCATTTAGTGGATATTTTCACAAAAAAGTGAAATTTTCAAAAATCCAGAAAATTGGCTGAAAACAACTAAATATCAAGGACTCATTGGGCGAATCGCTCTGGAACTGAAATAGGAACACTCACTGACATTTCCCCTATCTGAAAGTCTGATAAACGCCGGAAAAATGACTAAGTCCAAGAAAAAAAAGTTTTCAACTTTTTTCAATTTTACCCCCGTGGGATATATATTCTACCCACACACATTTGGAACTCTCCTGGGGTACCCTCACACATATTATTCCCTCATTTAGTGGATATTTTCACAAAAAAGTGACATTTTCAAAAATCCAGAAAATTGGGTGAAAACGACAAAATATCAAGGACTCATTGGGGGAATCGCTCTGGAAATGAAATCGGAACGCTCACTGACATTTCCGCTATCTGAAAGTCTGATAAACGCCGGAAAAATGACTAAATCCCCCAAAAAAAATGTTCAACTTTTTTCAATTTTACCCCCGTGGGATATATATTCTACCCACACACATTTGGAACTCTCCTGGGGTACCCTCACACATATTATTCCCTCATTTAGTGGATATTTTCACAAAAAAGTGAAATTTTCAAAAATCCAGAAAATTGGCTGAAAACAACTAAATATCAAGGACTCATTGAGCGAATCGCTCTGGAACTGAAATCGGAACGCTCACTGACATTTCCCCGTATCTGAAAGTCTGATAAACGCCGGAAAAATGACTAAATCCCCCAAAAAAATGTTTCAACTTTTTTCAATTTTACCCCCGTGGGATATATATTCTACCCACACACATTTGGAACTCTCCTGGGGTACCCTCGCACACATTATTCCCTCATTTAGTGGATATTTTCACAAAAAAGTGAAATTTTCAAAAATTCTGAAAATTGGCTGCAAACGACTAAATATCAAGGACTCATTGGGCGAATCGTTCTGAAACTGAAATCGGAACGCTCACTGACATTTCCCCTATCTGAAATTCTGATAAACGCCGGAAAAATGACTAAGTCCAAGAAAAAAAAGTTTTCAACTTTTTTCAATTTTACCCCCGTGGGATATATGTTCTACCCACACACATTTGGAACTCTCCTGGGGTACCCTCACACACATATTATTCCCTCATTTAGTGGATATTTTCACAAAAAAGTGAAATTTTCAAAAATCCAGAAAATTGGCTGAAAACAACTAAATATCAAGGACTCATTGGGCGAATCGCTCTGGAACTGAAATAGGAACGCTCACTGACATTTCCCCTATCTGAAAGTCTGATAAACGCCGGAAAAATGACTAAGTCCAAGAAAAAAAAGTTTTCAACTTTTTTCAATTTTACCCCCGTGGGATATATATTCTACCCACACACATTTGGAACTCTCCTGGGGTACCCTCACACATATTATTCCCTCATTTAGTGGATATTTTCACAAAAAAGTGAAATTTTCAAAAATCCAGAAAATTGGGTGAAAACGACAAAATATCAAGGACTCATTGGGGGAATCGCTCTGGAAATGAAATCGGAACGCTCACTGACATTTCCGCTATCTGAAAGTCTGATCAACGCCGGAAAAATGACTAAATCCCCCCAAAAAAATGTTCAACTTTTTTCAATTTTACCCCCGTGGGATATATATTCTACCGACACACATTTGGAACTCTCCTGGGGTACCCTCACACATATTATTCCCTCATTTAGTGGATATTTTCACAAAAAAGTGAAATTTTCAAAAATCCAGAAAATTGGCTGAAAACAACTAAATATCAAGGACTCATTGAGCGAATCGCTCTGGAACTGAAATCGGAACGCTCACTGACATTTCCCGTATCTGAAAGTCTGATAAACGCCGGAAAAATGACTAAATCCCCCCAAAAAATGTTTCATCTTTTTTCAATTTTACCCCCGTGGGATATATATTCTACCCACACACATTTGGAACTCTCCTGGGGTACCCTCGCACACATTATTCCCTCATTTAGTGGATATTTTCACAAAAAAGTGAAATTTTCAAAAATTCTGAAAATTGGCTGGAAACGACTAAATATCAAGGACTCATTGAGCGAATCGCTCTGGAACTGAAATCGGAACGCTCACTGACATTTCCCGTATCTGAAAGTCTGATAAACGCCGGAAAAATGACTAAATCCCTCAAAAAAATGTTTCAACTTTTTTCAATTTTACCACCGTGAGATATATATTCTACCCACACACATTTGGAACTCTCCTGGGGTACCCTCACACACATATTATTCCCTCATTTAGTGGATATTTTCACAAAAAAGTGAAATTTTCAAAAATCCAGAAAATTGGCTGAAAACAACTAAATATCAAGGACTCATTGGGCGAATCGCTCTGGAACTGAAATAGGAACGCTCACTGACATTTCCCCTATCTGAAAGTCTGATAAACGCCGGAAAAATGACTAAGTCCAAGAAAAAAAAGTTTTCAACTTTTTTCAATTTTACCCCCGTGGGATATATATTCTACCCACACACATTTGGAACTCTCCTGGGGTACCCTCACACATATTATTCCCTCATTTAGTGGATATTTTCACAAAAAAGTGAAATTTTCAAAAATCCAGAAAATTGGGTGAAAACGACAAAATATCAAGGACTCATTGGGGGAATCGCTCTGGAAATGAAATCGGAACGCTCACTGACATTTCCGCTATCTGAAAGTCTGATCAACGCCGGAAAAATGACTAAATCCCCCCAAAAAAATGTTCAACTTTTTTCAATTTTACCCCCGTGGGATATATATTCTACCGACACACATTTGGAACTCTCCTGGGGTACCCTCACACATATTATTCCCTCATTTAGTGGATATTTTCACAAAAAAGTGAAATTTTCAAAAATCCAGAAAACTGGCTGAAAACAACTAAATATCAAGGACTCATTGAGCGAATCGCTCTGGAACTGAAATCGGAACGCTCACTGACATTTCCCGTATCTGAAAGTCTGATAAACGCCGGAAAAATGACTAAATCCCCCCAAAAAATGTTTCATCTTTTTTCAATTTTACCCCCGTGGGATATATATTCTACCCACACACATTTGGAACTCTCCTGGGATCCCCTCACACATATTATTCCCTCATTTAGTGGATATTTTCACAAAAAAGTGAAATTTTCAAAAATCCAGAAAATTGGCTGAAAACGACTGGGCGAATCGCTCTGGAACTGAAATCGGAACGCTCACTGACATTTCCCCTATCTGAAAGTCTGATAAACGCCGGAAATATGACTAAGTACAAACATATTTTTTTTTTCAACTTTTTTCAATTTCAAACATGTGGGATATATATTCTACCCACACACATTTGGAACTCTCCTGGGGTACCCTCACATATATTATTCCCTCATTTAGTGGATATTTTCACAAAAAAGTGAAATTTTCAAAAATTCTGAAAATTGGCTGAAAACGACTAAATATCAAGAACTCATTGGGCGAATCGTTCTGGAACTGAAATCGGAACGCTCACTGACATTTCCGCTATCTGAAAGTCTGATAAACGCCGGTAAAATGACTAAGTCCAAAAAAAAATTTTTTCAACTTTTTTCAATTTTACCCCCGTGGGATATATATTCTACCCACACACATTTGGAATCTCCTCGGGTACCCTCACACATATTATTCCCTCATTTAGTGGATATTTTCACAAAAAAGTGAATTTTTCAAAAATCCAGAAAATTGGCTGAAAACGACTAAATATCAAGGACTCATTGGGCGAATCGCTCTAGAACTGAAATCGGAACGCTCACTGACATTTCCCCTATCTGAAAGTCTGATAAACGCCGTAAAAATGACTAAGTCAAAAAAAAATTTTTTTTCAACATTTTTCAATTTTACCCCCGTGGGATATATATTCTACCCACACACATTTGGAACTCTCCTGGGGTAACCTCACACATATTATTCCCTCATTTAGTGGATATTTTCACAAAAAAGTGAAATTTTCAAAATTTCTAAAGATTGGCTGAAAACGACTAAATATCAAGGACTCATTGCGCGAATCGCTCTGGAACTGAAATCGGAACGCTCACTGACATTTCCCCTATCTGAAAGTCTGATAAAACCGTAAATATGACTAAGTACAAAAATATTTTTTTTTTCAACTTTTTTCAATTTCAACCATGTGGTATATATATTCTATCCACACACATTTGGAACTCTCCTGGGGTACCCTCACACATATTATTCCCTCATTTAGTGGATATTTTCACAAAAAAAGTGAAATTTTCAAAAATCCAAAAATTGGCTGAAAACGTCAAAATATCAAGGACTCATTGGGCGAATCGCTCTGGAAATGAAATCGGAACGCTCACTGACATTTCTGCTATCTGAAAGTCTGATAAACGCCGGAAAAATGACTAAGTCCAAAAAAATAATGTTTTAAACTTTTTTCAATTTTACCCCTGTGGCAAATATATTCTACCCACACACATTTGGAACTCTCCTGGGGTACCCTCACACATATTATTCCCTCATTTAGTGGATATTTTCACAAAAAAGTGAAATTTTGAAAAATACAGAAAATTGGCTGAAAACGATTAAATATCAAGGACTCATTGGGCGCATCGCTCTGGAACTGAAAACGGAATGCTCACTGACATTTCCCCTATCTGAAAGTCTGATAAATGCCAGAAAAATGACTAAATCCCCCCAAAAAAATGTTTCAACTTTTTTCAATTTTACCCCCGTGGGATATATATTCTACCCACACACAGTTGGAACTCTCCTGGGGTACCCTCACACATATTATTCCCTCATTTAGTGGATATTTTCACAAAAAAGTGGAATTTTCAAAAATCCAGAAAATTGGCTGAATACTACTAAATATCAAGGACTCATTGGGCGAATCGCTCTGGAACTGAAATCGGAATGCTCACTGACATTTCCCGTATCTGAAAGTCTACTAAACGCCGGAAATATGACTAAGTACAAAAATTTTTTTTTTAAAACTTTTTTCAATTTCAACCATGTGGGATATATATTCTACCCACACACATTTGGAATTCTCCTGGGGTACCCTCACACATATTATTCCCTCATTTAGTGGATATTTTCACAAAAAAGTGAAATTTTCAAAAATCCAGAAAATTGGCTGAAAACGACTAAATATCATGGACTCATTTGGCGAATCGCTCTGGAACTGAAATCGGAATGCTCACTGACATTTCCCCTATCTTAAAATCTGATAAACGACGGAAAAATGACTAAGTCCAAAAAAAAAAATTTTTCAACGTTTTTCAATTTTACCCCCGTGGGATATATATTCTACCCACACACATTTGGAATCTCCTCGGGTACCCTCACACATATTATTCCCTCATTTAGTGAATATTTTCACAAAAAAGTGAAATTTTCAAAAATTCTGAAAATTAGCTGGAAACGACTAAATATCAAGAACTCATTGGGCGAATCGTTCTGGAACTGAAATCGGAACGCTCACTGACATTTCCGCTATCTGAAAGTCTGATAAACGTCGGAAAAATGACTAAGTCAAAAAAAAATTTTTTTCAACTTTATTCAATTTTACCCCCGTGGGATATATATTCTACCCACACACATTTGGAACTCTCCTGGGATACCCTCACACATATTATTCCCTCATTTAGTGGATATTTTCACAAAAAAGTGAAATTTTCAAAAATCCAGAAAATTGGCTGAAAACGACTAAATATCAAGGATTCGTTGGGCGAATCGCTCTGGAACTGAAATGGGAACACTCACTGACATTTCCCATATCTGAAAGTCTGATAAACGCCGGAAAAATGACTAAGTCCAAGAAAAAAAAGTTTTCAACTTTTTTCAATTTTACCCCCTTGGGATATATATTCTACCCACACACATTTGGAACTCTACTGGGGTACCCTCACACATATTATTCCCTCATTTAGTGGATATTTTCACAAAAAAGTGAAATTTTCAAAAATCCAGAAAATTGGCTGAAAACGACTAAATATCAAGGACTCATTGGGCGAATCGCTCTGGAACTGAAATCGGAATGCTCACTGACATTTCCCCTATCTGAAAGTCTGATAAATGCCAGAAAAATGACTAAATCCCCCCAAAAAATCTTTTCAACTTTTTTCAATTTTACCCCCGTGGGATATATATTCTATCCACACACATTTGGAACACTCCTGGGGAACTCTCACGCATATTATTCCGTCTTTTAGTGGATATTTTCACAAAAAAGTGAAAATTTCAAAAATCCAGAAAATTGGCTGAAAACGACTAAATATCATGGGCTCATTGGGCGAATCGCTCTGGAACTGAAATCGGAATGCTCACTGACATTTGCCCTATCTGAAAGTCTGATAAACACCGGAAAAACGACTAAGTACAAAAAAAAATTTTTTTTTAACTTTTTTCAATTTTAACCCTGTGGGATATATATTCTACCCACACACATTTGGAACTCTCCTGGGGTACCCTCACACATATTATTCCCTCATTTAGTGGATATTTTCACAAAAAAAGTGAAATTTTCAAAAATCCAAAAATTGGCTGAAAACGACAAAATATCAAGGACTCATTGGGGAATCGCTCTGGAAATGAAATCGGAACGCTCACTGACATTTCTGCTGTCTGAAAGTCTGATAAACGCCGGAAAAATGACTAAGTCCAAAAAAATAATGTTTTAAACTTTTTTCAATTTTACCCCTGTGGGATATATATTCTACCCACACACATTTGGAACTCTCCTGGGGTACCCTCACACATATTATTCCCTCATTTAGTGGATATTTTCACAAAAAAGTGAACTTTTCAAAAATCCAGAAAATTGGCTGAAAACGACAAAATATCAAGGACTCATTGGGCGAATCGTTCTGGAACTGAAATCGGAACGCTCACTGACATTTCCCCTATCTGAAAGTCTGATAAAAGCCGGAAGTATGACTAAGTACAAAAATATTATTTTTTCAACTTTTTTCAATTTCAACCATGAGGGATATATATTCTATCCACACATATTTGGAACTCTCCTGGGGTACCCTCACACATATTATTCCCTCATTTAGTGGATATTTTCACAAAAAAGTGAAATTTTCAAAAATCCAGAAAATTGGCTGAAAACCACTAAATATCAAGGACTCATTGGGCGAATCGCTCTGGAAATGAAATCGGAACGCTCACTGACATTTCCGCTATCTGAAAGTCTGATAAACGCCGGAAAAATGACAAGTAAAAAAAAAAAAAATTTCAAATTTTTTCAATTTTAACCGTGTGGGATATATATTCTACCCACACACATTTGGAACTCTCCTGGGGTACCCTCACACATATTATTACCTCATTTAGTGGATATTTTCACAAAAAAGTGAAATTTTCAAAAATACAGAAAATTGGCTAAAAACGACTAAATATCAAGGACTCATTGGGCGCATCGCTCTGGAACTGAAAACGGAATGCTCACTGACATTTCCCCTATCTGAAAGTCTGATAAATGCCAGAAAAATGACTAAATCCCCCCCAAAAAATGTTTCAACTTTTTTCAATTTTACCCCCGTGGGATATATATTCTATCCACACACATTTGGAACACTCCTGGGGTACCCTCACACATATTATTCCCTCATTTAGTGGATATTTTCACAAACAAGTGAAATTTTCAAAAATCCAGAAAATTGGCTGAAAACGACTAAATATCAAGGACTCATTGGGCGCATCGCTCTGGAACTGAAAACGGAATGCTCACTGACATTTCCCCTATCTTAAAGTCTGATAAATGCCAGAAAAATGACTAAATCCCCCCCAAAAATCTTTTCAACTTTTTTCAATTTTACCCCCGTGGGATATATATTCTATCCACACACATTTGGAACACTCCTGGGGAACCCTCACGCATATTATTCCGTCTTTTAGTGGATATTTTCGCAAAAAAGTGAAAATTTCAAAAATCCAGAAAATTGGCTGAAAACGACTAAATATCATGGGCTCATTGGGCGAATCGCTCTGGAACTGAAATCGGAATGCTCACTGACATTTCACCTGTCTGAAAGTCTGATAAACACCGGAAAAACGACTAAGTACAAAAAAAAATTTTTTTTTAACTTTTTTCAATTTTAACCCTGTGGGATATATATTCTACCCACACACATTTGGAACTCTCCTGGGGTACCCTCACACATATTATTCCCTCATTTAGTGGATATTTTCACAAAAAAAGTGAAATTTTCAAAAATCCAAAAATTGGCTGAAAACGACAAAATATCAAGGACTCATTGGGCGAATCGCTCTGGAAATGAAATCGGAACGCTCACTGACATTTCTGCTGTCTGAAAGTCTGATAAACGCCGCAAAAATGACTAAGTCCAAAAAAATAATGTTTTAAACTTTTTTCAATTTTACCCCTGTGGGATATATATTCTATCCACACACATTTGGAACACTCCTGGGGAACCCTCACGCATATTATTCCGTCTTTTAGTGGATATTTTCGCAAAAAAGTGAAAATTTCAAAAATCCAGAAAATTGGCTGAAAACGACTAAATATCATGGGCTCATTGGGCGAATCGCTCTGGAACTGAAATCGGAATGCTCACTGACATTTCCCCTATCTGAAAGTCTGATAAAAGCCGGAAATATGACTAAGTACAAAAATATTTTTTTTTTTCAACTTTTTTCAATTTCAACAATGCGGGATATATATTCTGCCCACACACATTTGGAACTCTTCTGGGGTACCCTCACACATATTATTGCCTCATTTATTGGATATTTTCACAAAAAAGTGAAATTTTCAAAAATTCTGAAAATTACCTGAAAACTATGAAATATCAAGGACTCATTGGGCAAATCGCTCTGGAACTGAAATCGGAACGCTCACTGACATTTCCCGTATCTGAAAGTCTACTAAACGTCGGAAATATGACTAAGTACAAAAATATTTTTTTCAACTTTTTTCAATTTTAACCCCGTGGGATATATATTCTACCCACACACATTTGGAACTCTCCTTGGGTACCCTCACGCATATTATTCCCTCATTTAGTGGATATTTTCACAAAAAAGTGAAATTTTCAAAAATCCAGAAAATTGCCTGAAAACGACTAAATATCAAGGACTCATTGGCCGAATCGTTCTGGAACTGAAATCGGAACGCTCACTGACTTTTCCGCTATCTGAAAGTCTGATAAACGTCGGAAAAATGACTAAGTCCAGAAAAAAAAATTTTTCAACTTTTTTCAATTTTAACCCCGTGGGATATATATTCTACCCACACACATTTGGAACTCTCCTGGGATACCCTCACACATATTATTCCCTCATTTAGTGGATATTTTCCCAAAAAAGTGAAATTTTCAAAAATCCAGAAAATTGGCTGAAAACTACTAAATATCAAGGACTCATTGGGCGAATCGCTCTAGAACTGAAATCGGAATGCTCACTGACATTTCCCCTATCTGAAAGTCTGATAAACGCCGTAAAAATGACTAAGTCAAAAAAAAAATTTTTTTCAACTTTTTTCAATTTTACCCCCGTGGGATATATATTCTACCCACACACATTTGGAACTCTCCTGGGGTAACCTCACACATATTATTCCCTCATTTAGTGGATATTTTCACAAAAAAGTGAAATTTTCAAAATTTCTAAAGATTGGCTGAAAACGACTAAATATCAAGGACTCATTGGGCGAATCGCTCTGGAACTGAAATCGGAACGCTCACTGACATTTCCCCTATCTGAAAGTCTGATAAAACCGTAAATATGACTAAGTACAAAAATATTTTTTTTTTCAACTTTTTTCAATTTCAACCATGTGGTATATATTTTCTATCCACACACATTTGGAACTCTCCTGGGGTACCCTCACACATATTATTCCCTCATTTAGTGGATATTTTCACAAAAAAAGTGAAATTTTCAAAAATCCAAAAATTGGCTGAAAACGGCAAAATATCAAGGACTCATTGGGCGAATCACTCTGGAAATGAAATCGGAACGCTCACTGACATTTCTGCTATCTGAAAGTCTGATAAACGCCGGAAAAATGACTAAGTCCAAAAAAATAATGTTTTAAACTTTTTTCAATTTTACCCCTGTGGGAAATATATTCTACCCACACACATTTGGAACTCTCCTGGGGTACCCTCACACATATTATTCCCTCATTTAGTGGATATTTTCACAAAAAAGTGAAATTTTCAAAAATACAGAAAATTGGCTGAAAACGATTAAATATCAAGGACTCATTGGGAGCATCGCTCTGGAACTGAAAACGGAATGCTCACTGACATTTCCCCTATCTGAAAGTCTGATAAATGCCAGAAAAATGATTAAATCCCCCCCAAAAAATGTTTCAACTTTTTTCAATTTTACCCCCGTGGGATATATATTCTACCCACACACAGTTGGAACTCTCCTGGGATACCCTCACACATATTATTCCCTCATTTAGTGGATATTTTCACAAAAAAGTGAAATTTTCAAAAATCCAGAAAATTGGCTGAATACTACTAAATATCAAGGACTCATTGGGTGAATCGCTCTGGAACTGAAATCGGAATGCTCACTGACATTTCCCGTATCTGAAAGTCTACTAAACGCCGGAAATATGACTAAGTACAAAAATATTTTTTTTTTAAACTTTTTTCAATTTCAACCATGTGGGATATATATTCTACCCACACACATTTGGAACTCTCCTGGGGTACCCTCACACATATTATTCCCTCATTTAGTGGATATTTTCACAAAAAAGTGAAATTTTCAAAAATCCAGAAAATTGGCTGAAAACGACTAAATATCATGGACTCATTTGGCGAATCGCTCTGGAACTGAAATCGGAATGCTCACTGACATTTCCCCTATCTTAAAATCTGATAAACGACGGAAAAATGACAAAGTCCAAAAAAAAAAATTTTTCAACGTCTTTCAATTTTACCCCCGTGGGATATATATTCTACCCACACACATTTGGAACTCTCCTGGGGTACCCTCACACATATTATTCCCTCATTTAGTGGATATTTTCACAAAAAAGTGAAATTTTCAAAAATCCAGAAAATTGGCTGAAAACGACTAAATATCAAGGACTCATTGGGCGAATCGCTCTGGAAATGAAATCGGAACGCTCACTGACATTTCCGCTATCTGTAAAGTCTGATAAACGCCGGAAAAATGACTAAATCCCCAAAAAAAAAATTTCAACTTTTTTCAATTTTAACCCCGTGGGATATATATTCTACCCACAAACATTTGGAACTATCCTGGGATACCCTCACATATATTATTCCCTCATTTAGTGGATATTTTCACAAAAAAGTGAAATTTTCAAAAATCCAGAAAATTCCCTGAAAACTACTAAATATCAAGGACTCATTGGGCGAATCGCTCTGGAACTGAAATCGGAACGCTCACTGACATTTCCCGTATCTGAAAGTCTAATAAACGCCGGAAATATGACTAAGTACAAAAATATATTTTTTTTAAACTTTTTTCAATTTTACCCCCGTGGGATATATATTCTACCCACACACATTTGGAACACTCCTGGGGTACCCTCACACATATTATTCCCTCATTTAGTGGATATTTTCACAAAAAAGTGAAATTTTCAAAAATCCAGAAAATTGGCTGAAAACGACTAAATATCAAGGACTCATTGGGAGCATCGCTCTGGAACTGAAAAAGGAATGCTCACTGACATTTCCCCTATCTGAAAGTCTGATAAATGCCAGAAAAATGACTAAATCCCCCCCAAAAAATCTTTTCAACTTTTTTCAATTTTACCCCCGTGGGATAAATATTCTATCCACACACATTTGGAACACTCCTGGGGTACCCTCACGCATATTATTCCGTCTTTTAGTGGATATTTTCACAAAAAAGTGAAAATTTCAAAAATCCAGAAAATTGGCTGAAAATGACTAAATATCATGGACTCATTGGGCGAATCGCTCTGGAACTGAAATCGGAATGCTCACTGACATTTCCCCTGTCTGAAAGTCTGATAAACACCGGAAAAATGACTAAGTACAAAGAAAAAATTTTTTTCAACTTTTTCCAATTTTAACCCTGTGGGATATATATTCTACCCACACACATTTGGAACTCTCCTGGGGTACCCTCACACATATTATTCCCTCATTTAGTCGATATTTTCACAAAAAAGTGAAATTTTCAAAAATCCAGAAAATTGGCTGAAAACGACTAAATATCAAGGATTCATTGGGCGAACAGCTCTGGAACTGAAATCGGAACGCTCACTGACATTTCCCCTATCTGAAAGTCTGATAAACGCCGGAAAAATGACTAAGTCTCCCAAAAAATCTTTTCAACTTATTTCAATTTTACCCCCGTGGGATATATATTCTATCCACACACATTTGGAACACTCCTGGGGTACCCTCACGCATATTATTCCGTATTTTAGTGGATATTTTCACAAAAAAGTGAAAATTTCAAAAATCCAGAAAATTGGCTGAAAACGACTAAATATCATGGACTCATTGGGCGAATCGCTCTGGAACTGAAATCGGAATGCTCACTGACATTTCCCCTATCTGAAAGTCTGATAAACACCGGAAAAATGACTAAGTACAAAAAAAAAATTTTTTTCAACTTTTTTCAATTTTAACCCTGTGGGATATATATTCTACCCACACACATTTGGAACTCTCCTGGGGTACCCTCACACATATTATTCCCTCATTTAGTGGATATTTTCACAAAAAAGTGAAATTTTCAAAAATCCAGAAAATTGCCTGAAAACGACGAAATATCAAGGACTCATCCGGTGAATCGTTCTGGAACTGAAATGGGAACGCTCACTGACATTTCCCCTATCTGAAAGTCTGATAAAAGCCGGAAAAATGACAAGTACAAAAAAAAAAAAATTTTCAAATTTTTTCAATTTTAACCCTGTGGGATATATATTCTACCCACACACATTTGGAACTCGCCTGGGGTACCCTCACACATATTATTCCCTCATTTAGTGGATATTTTCACAAAAAAGTGAAATTTTCAAAAATACAGAAAATTGGCTGAAAACGACTAAATATCAAGGACTCATTGGGCGCATCGCTCTGGAACTGAAAAAGGAATGCTCACTGACATTTCCCCTATCTGAAAGTCTGATAAATGCCAGAAAAATGACTAAATCCCCCCAAAAAAATGTTTCAACTTTTTTCAATTTTACCCCCGTGGGATATATATTCTACCAACACACATTTGGAACACTCCTGGGGTTCCCTCACACATATTATTCCCTCATTTAGTGGATATTTTCACAAAAAAGTGAAATTTTCAAAAATCCAGAAAATTGCCTGAAAACGACTAAATATCAAGGACTCATTGGCCGAATCGTTCTGGAACTGAAATCGGAACGCTCACTGACTTTTCCGCTATCTGAAAGTCTGATAAACTTCGGAAAAATGACTAAGTCCAGAAAAAAATTTTTTTCAACTTTTTTCAATTTTACCTTCGTGGGATATATATTCTACCCACACACATTTGGAACTCTCCTGTTGTACCCTCACACATATTATTCCCTCATTTAGTGGATATTTTCACAAAAAAGTGAAATTTTCAAAAATCCAGAAAATTGGCTAAAAATGACTAAATATCAAGGACTCATTGGGAGCATAGCTGTGGAACTGAAAACGGAATGCTCACTGACATTTCCCCTATCTGAAAGTCTGATAAATGCCAGAAAAATGACTAAATCCCCCCAAAAAATCTTTTTAACTTTTTTCAATTTTACCCCCGTGGGATATATATTCTATCAACACACATTTGGAACACTCCTGGGGTTCCCTCACACATATTATTCCCTCATTTAGTGGATATTTTCACAAAAAAGTGAAATTTTCAAAAATCCAGTAAATTGGCTGAAAACGACTAAATATCAAGGACTCATTGGCAGAATCGTTCTGGAACTGAAATCGGAACGCTCACTGACTTTTCCGCTATCTGATAGTCTGATGAACGTCGGAAAAATGACTAAGTCCAGAAAAAAAAAATGTTCAACTTTTTTCAATTTTACCCCCGTGGGATATATATTCTACCGAAACACAATTGGAACTCTCCTGGGGTACCCTCACACATATTATTGCCTCATTTATTGGATATTTTCACAAAAAAGTGAAATTTTCAAAAATTCTGAAAATTGGCTGAAAACGACTAAATATCATGGACTCATTGGGCAAATCGCTCTGGAACTGAAATCGGAATGCTCACTGACATTTCCCCTATCTGAAAGCCTGATAAACGCCGGAAAAATGACTAAGTCCAGAAAAAAAATTTTTTCAACTTTTTTCAATTTTACCCCCTTGGGATATATATTCTACCCACACACATTTGGAACTCTCCTGGGGTACCCTCACACATATTATTCCCTCATTTAGTGGATATTTTCACAAAAAAGTGAAATTTTCAAAAATCCAGAAAATTGGCTGAAAACGACTAAATATCAAGGACTCATTGGGCGAATCGCTCTGGAACTGAAATCGGAACGCTCACTGACATTTCCCCTATCTGAAAGTCTACTAAACGCCGGAAATATGACTAAGTACAAAAATATTTTTTTTTTCAACTTTTTTCAATTTCAACCATGTGGGATATATATTCTACCCACACACATTTGGAACTCTCCTGGGGTACCCTCACACATATTATTGCCTCATTTATTGGATATTTTCACAAAAAAGTGAAATTTTCAAAAATTCAGAAAATTGGCTGAAAACGACTAAATATCATGGACTCATTGGGCGAATCGCTCTGGAACTGAAATCGGAATGTTCACTGACATTTCTCCTATCTGAAAGTCTGATAAATGCGAGAAAAATGACTAAATCCCCCCAAAAATTTTTTTAGCTTTTTTCACTTATACCCCCGTGGGATATATATTCTACGCACACACATTTGGGACTCTCCTGGGGTACCCTCACACATATTATTCCCTCATTTAGTGGATATTTTCACAAAAAAGTGAAATTTTTAAAAATCCAGAAAATTGGCTGAAAGCGTCTAAATATCAAGGACTCATTGGGCGAATCGCTCTGGAACTGAAATCGGAATGCTCACTGACATTTCCCCTATCTGAAAGTCTGATAAACGCCGGAAAAATGACTAAATCCCAAAAAAAAAATGTTTTTAACTTTTTTCAATTTTAACCCTGTGGGATATATATTCTACCCACACACATTTGGAACTCTCCTGGGGTACCCTCACACATATTATTCCCTCATTTAGTGAATATTTTCACAAAAAAGTGAAATTTTCAAAACTTCAGAAAATTGCCTGATAACGACGAAATATCAAAGACTCATTGGGCGAATCGCTCTGGAACTGAAATCAGAACGCTCACTCCCTAGCTCACTCCCTATCTGAAAATCTGATAAACGCTGGAAAAATGACTAGGTGCAAAAAAATTTTTTTTTCAATTTTATCCCCGTGGGATATATATTCTACCCACACATATTTGGAACTCTCCTGGGGTAAACTCACACATATTATTCCCTCATTCAGTGGATATTTTCACAAAAAGTGAAATTTTCAAAAATCCAGAAAATTGGCTGAAAACGACTAAATATCAAGGTCTCATTGGGCGAATCGCTCTGGAACTGAAATCGGAATGCTCACTAACATTTCCCCTATCTGAAAGTCTGATAAACACCGGAAAAATGACTAAGTCCAAAAAAATATTGTTTTCAACTTTTTTCAATTTTA
The DNA here is from genome assembly GCF_046119375.1 of Phyllobates terribilis. Taxonomy (NCBI): domain Eukaryota; kingdom Metazoa; phylum Chordata; class Amphibia; order Anura; family Dendrobatidae; genus Phyllobates; species Phyllobates terribilis. Next base: position 7,975,647 of record NW_027362781.1, on the reverse strand, counting down.
CCCCCGTGGGATATAAATTCTACGCACACACATTTGGAACTTTCCTGGGGTAACCTCACACATATTATTCCCTCATTTAGTGGATATTTTCACAAAAAAGTGAAATTTTCAAAAATTCAGAAAATTGCGTGACAACGACGAAATATCAAGAACTCATTGGGCGAATCGCTCTGGAACTGAAATCAGAACGCTCACTCCCTAGCTCACTCCCTATCTGAAAGTCTGATAAACGCCGGAAAAATGACTAAGTACAAAAAAATTTTTTTTTCTATTTTACCCCCGTGGGATATATATTCTACCCACACACATTTGGAACTCTCCTCGGGTACCCTCACACATATTATTCCCTCATTTAGTGGATATTTTCACAAAGAAGTAAAATTTTCATAAATCCAGAAAATTTGCTGAAAACGACTAAATATGAAGGACTCATTGGGCGAATCGCTCTAGAACTTAAATCGGAACGCTCACTGACATTTCCCCTTTCTGAAAGTCTGATAAGCGCCGGAAAAATGACTAAGTCCAAAAATTTTTTTTTTTCAATTTTACCCCCGTGGGATATATATTCTACAGACACACATTTGGAACTCTCCTGGTACCCTCACACATATTATTCCTTCATTTAGTGGATATTTTCACAAAAAAAGTGAAATTTTCAAAAATCCAGAAAATTGGCTGAAAACGACTAAATATCAAGGACTCATTGGGCGAATCGCTCTGGAACTGAAATCAGAATGCTCACTCCCTAGCTCACTCCCTATCTGAAAGTCTGATAAACGCCGGAAAAATGACGAAGTCCAAAATAATTTTTTTTTAAACTTTTTTCAATTTTAAATCTGTGATATATATATTCTACCCACACACATTTGGAACTCTCCTGGGGTACTCTCACACATACTATTCCCTCATTTAGTGGATATTTTCACAAAAAAGTGAAATTTTCAAAAATCCAGAAAATTCGCTGAAAACGACTAAATATCAAGGACTCATTGGGCGAATCACTCTGGAACTGAAATCGGAACGCTCACTGACATTTCCCCAATCTGAAAGTCTGATAAACGCCGGAAAAATGACTAAGTCCAAAAAAAAAATTTTTTCAACTTTTTTCAATTTTACCCCCCGTCTGATATATATTCTACCCACGCACATTTGGAACTCTACTGGGGTACCCTCACACATATTATTCCCTCATTTAGTGGATATTTTCACAAAAAAGTAAAATTTTCAAAAATCCAGAAGATTTGCTGAAAACGACTAAATATCAAGGACTCATGGGGCGAATCGCTCTGGTACTGATATCGGAATGTTCACTGACATTTCCCCTATCTGAAAGTCTGATAAACGCCGGAAAAATGACTAAGTGCAAAAAAAAAAATTTTTCAACTTTTTTCAATTTTACCCCCGTGGGATATATATTCTACCCACACACATTTGGAACTCTCCTGGGGTACCCTCACACATATTATTCCCTCATTTAGTGGATATTTTCACAAAAAAGTGAAATTTTCAAAAATCCAGAAAATTGGCTGAAAATGACTAAATTTCAAGGACTCATTGGGCGAATCTCTCTGGAACTGAAATCGGAACGCTCACTGACATTTCCCCTATCTGAAAGTCTTATAAACGCTGGAAAAATGACTAAGTCCAAAAAAAAATTTTTTTCAACTTTTTTCAATTTTACCCCCGTGGGATATATATTCTGCCCACACACATTTGGAACTGTCCTGGGGTACCCTCACACATATGATTCCCTCATTTAGTGGATATTTTCACAAAAAAGTAAAATTTTCAAAAATCCAGAAAATTGGCCGAAAACGACTAAATATCAAGGACTCATTGGGCGAATCGCTCTGGAACTGAATTCGGAACGCTCACTGACATTTCCCCTATCTAAAAGTCTGATAAGCGCCGGAAAAATGACTAAGTCCAAAAAATTTTTTTTTTCAATTTTACCCCCGTGGGATATATATTCTACCCACACACATTTGGAACTCTCCTGGGGTACCCTCACACATATTATTCCCTCATTTAGTGGATATTTTCACAAAAAAGTAAAATTTTCAAAAATCCAGAAAATTGGCTGAAAACGACTAAATATCAAGGACTCATTGGGCGTATCGCTCCAGAACTGAAATCGGAACGCTCACTGACATTTCCTCTCTCTGAAAGACTGATAAGCGCCGGAAAAATGACTAAGTCCAAAAAATTTTTTTTTCCAATTTTACCCCCGTGGGATATATATTCTACCTACACACATTTGGAACTCTCCTGGGGTACCCTCACACATATTATTCCCTCATTTAGTGGATATTTTCACAAAAAAGTGAAATTTTAAAAAATCCAGAAAATTCGCTGAAAACGACTAAATATGGAATCATTGGGCGAATCGCTCTGGAACTGAAATCGGAACGCTCACTGACATTTCCCCTATCTGAAAGTCTGATAAGCGCCGGAAAAATTACTAAGTCCAAAAAATTTTTTTTTTTTATTTTACCCCCGTGGGATATATATTCTACCCACACACATTTGGAACTCTCCTGGGGTACCCTCACACATATTATTCCCTCATTTAGTGGATATTTTCACAAAAAAATAAAATTTTCAAAAATCCAGAAAATTGGCTGAAAACGACTAAATATCAAGGACTCATTGGGCGAATCGCTCCGGAACTGAAATCGGAACGCTCACTGACATTTCCTCTATCTTAAAGTCTGATAAGCGCCGGAAAAATGACTAAGTCCAAAAAAATTTTTTTTTCATTTTTTTTCAATTTTACCCCCGTGGGATATATATTCTACCCACACACATTTGGAACTCTCCTGAGGTACCCTCACACATTTTATTCCCTCATTTAGTGGATATTTTCACAAAAAAGAACGCTCACTCCCTTGCTCACTCCCTATCTGAAAATCTGATAAATGCCGGAAAAATGACTAAGTAAAAAAAAAAAATTTTTTCAACTTTTTTCAATTTTAACCCTGTGGAATATATATTCTACCAACACACATTTGGAACTCTCCTGGGGTACCCTCACACATATTATTCCCTCATTTAGTGGATATTTTCACAAAAAAGTGAAATTTTCAAAAATCCAGAAAATTGGCTGAAAACTACTAACTATCAAGGACTAATTGGGCGAATCGCTCTGGAACTGAAATCACAACGCTCACTGACATCTCCCCTTTCTGAAAGTCTGATAAACGGCAGAAAAATGACTGTCAAAAAAAAATTTTTTCAACTGTTTTCAATTTTACCCCCCTCTGATATATATTCTACCCACACACATTTGGAACTCTCCTGGGGTACCCTCACACATATTATTTCCTCATTTAGTGGATATTTTCAAAAAAAAGTGAAATTTTCAAAAATTCAGAAAATTGCCTGACAATGACGAAATATCAATGATTCATTGGGCGAATCGCTCTGGAACTGAAATCAGAACACGCACTGACATTTCCCCTATCTGAAAGTCTGATAAACGCCCGAAAAATGACTATGTCAAAAAAAAATTTTTTTTAAACTTTTTTCAATTTTAACCCTGTGGAATATATATTCTACCAACACACATTTGGAACTCTCCTGGGGTACCCTCACACATATTATTCCCTCATTTAGTGGATATTTTCACAAAAAAGTGAAATTTTCAAAAATCCAGAAAATTGGCTGAAAACTACTAACTATCAAGGACTCATTGGGCGAATCGCTCTGGAACTGAAATCGGAACACTCACTGACATTTCCCCTTTCTGAAAGTCTGATAAACGGCAGAAAATGACTAAGTCCAAAAAAAAAATTTTTCAACTTTTTTCAATTTTACCCCCGTGGGGTATACATTCTACCCACACACATTTGGAACTCTCCTGGGGTACCCTCACACATATTATTCCCTCATTTAGTAGGTATTTTCCCAAAAAAGTGAAATTTTCAAAAATCCAGAAAATTGGCAGAAAATGACTAAATATCAAGGACTCATTGGGCGAATAGCTCTGGATCTGAAATCGGAACGCTCACTCCCTAGCTCACTCCCTCTCTGAAAGCCTGATAAACACTGGAAAAATGACTAAGTACCAAAAATAATTTTTTTCAACTTTTTTCAATTTTAATCCTGTTTGATATATATTCCACCCACACACATTTGGAACTCTCCTGGGGTATCCTCACACATATTATTCCCTCATTTAGTGGATATTTTCACAAAAAAGTGAAATTTTCAAAAATCCAGAAAATTGACTGAAAATGACTAAATATCAAGGACTCATTGGAGGAATCGCTCTGGAACTGAAATCAGAACGAACACTGACATTTCCCCTATCTGAAAGTCTGATAAATGGCGGAAAAATGACTAAGTCCAAAAAAAAATTTTTTTCAACTTTTTTCAATTTTACCCCCGTGGGATATATATTCTACCCACACACATTTGGAACTCCCCTGGGGTACCCTCACACATATTATTCCCTCATTAAGTGGATATTTTCACAAAAAAGTGAAATTTTAAAAAATTCAGAAAATTGCCTGACAACGACGAAATATCAAGGACTCATTGGGCGAATCGCTCTGGAACTGAAATCAGAATGCTCACTCCCTAGCTCACTCCCTATCTGAAAGTCTGATAAACGCCGGAGAAATGACTAAGTCAAAAAAAATATTTTTTTCAACTTTTTTCAATTTTACCCCCCGTCTGATATATATACTACCCATACACATTTGGAACTCTCCTGGCGTACCCTCACACATATTATTCCCTCATTTAGTGGATATTTTCACAAAAAAGTGAAATTTTCAAAAATCCAGAAAATTGGCTGAAAACTACTAACTATCAAGGACTCATTGGGCGAATCGCTCTGGAACTGAAATCGGAACACTCACTGACATTTCCCCTTTCTGAAAGTCTGATAAACGGCAGAAAAATGACTAAGTCCAAAAAAAAAATTTTTCAACTTTTTTCAATTTTACCCCCGTGGGGTATACATTCTACCCACACACATTTGGAACTCTCCTGGGTATCCTCACACATATTATTCCCTCATTTAGTGGATATTTTCACAAAAAAGTGAAATTTTCAAAAATCCAGAAAATTGACTGAAAATGACTAAATATCAAGGACTCATTGGGGGAATCGCTCTGGAACTGAAATCAGAACGAACACTGACATTTCCCCTATCTGAAAGTCTGATAAATGGCGGAAAAATGACTAAGTCCAAAAAAAAATTTTTTTAAACTTTTTTCAATTTTACCCCCGTGGGATATATATTTACCCACACACATTTGGAACTCTCCTGGGGTACCCTCACACATATTATTCCCTCATTTAGTGGATATTTTCACAAAAAAGTGAAATTTTAAAAAATGCAGAAAATTGCCTGACAACGACGAAATATCAAGGACTCATTGGGCGAATCGCTCCGGAACTGAAATCAGAACGCTCACTCCCTAGCTCACTCCCTAACTGAAAGTCTGATAAATGGCGGAAAAATGACTAAGTCCAAAAAAAAATTTTTTTTCAACTTTTTTCAATTTTACCCCCCGTCTGATAAATATTCTACCCATACACATTTGGAACTCTCCTGGCGTATCCTCACACATATTATTCCCTCATTTAGTGGATATTTTCCCAAAAAAGTGAAATTTTCAAAAATCCAGAAAATTCGCTGAAAACGACTAAATTTCAAGGACTCATTGGGCGAATCGCTCTGGAACTGAAATCGGAACGCTCACTGACATTTCTCCTATCTGAAAGTCTGATAAGCGCCGGAAAAATTGCTAAGTCCAAAAAATTTTTTTTTTCAAGTTTACCCCCGTGGGATATATATTCTACCCACACACATTTGGAACTCTCCTGGGGTACCCTCACACATATTATTCCCTCATTTAGTGGATATTTTCACAAAAAAGTTACATTTTCAAAAATTCTGAAAATTGCCTGAAAACGATGAAATATCAAGGACTCGTTGGGCGAATCGCTCTGGAACTGAAATCGGAACGCTCACTGACATTTCCCCTATCTGAAAGTCTGATAAACGCCGGAAAAATTACTAAGTACAAAAAAAAAATTTTTTTTAACTTTTTTCAATTTTAACCCTGTGGGATATATATTCTACCCACACACATTTGGAACTCTCCCGAGGTACCCTCACACATATTATTCCCTCATTTAGAGAATATTTTCACAAAAAAGTGAAATTTTCAAAAATTCTGAAAATTGACTGAAAACGACGAAATATCAAGGACTCATTGGGCAAATCGCTCTGGAACTGAAATCGAAACGCTCACTGACATTTGCCCTATCTGAAAGTCTGATAAACACCAGAAAAATGACTAAGTACAAAAAAAAAAATTTTTTTACTTTTTTCAATTTTACCCCCGTGGGATATATATTCTACCCACACACATTTGGAACTCTCCTGGGGTACCCTCACACATATTATTCCCTCATTTAGTGGATAGTTTCACAAAAAAGTGAAATTTTCAAAAATTCTGAAAATTGCCTGAAAACGACGAAATATCAAGGACTCATTGGGCGAATCGCTCTGGAACTGAAATCGGAACGATCACTGACATTTGCCCTATCTGAAAGTCTGATAAACGCCGGAAAAATGACTAAGTCCAAAAAAAAAATGTTTTCAACTTTTTTCAATTTTACCCCCGTGGGATATATATTCTACCCACACACATTTGGAACTCTCCTGGGGTACCCTCACACATATTATTCCCTCATTTAGTGGATATTTTCACAAAAAAGTGAAATTTTCAAAAATTCTGAAAATTTCCTGAAAATGACGAAATATCAAGGACTCATCCGCCGAATCGCTCTGGAACTGAAATCGGAACGCTCACTGACATTTCCCCTATCTGAAAGTCTGATAAATGCCGAAAAAAAGACTTAAGTCCAAAAAAAAATTTTTTCAACTTTTTTCAATTTTACCCCCTTGGGATATATATTCTACCCACACACATTTGGAACTCTCCTGGGGTACCCTCACACATATTATTCCCTCATTTAGTGGATATTTTCACAAAAAAGTGAAATTTTAAAAAATTCAGAAAATTGCCTGACAACGACGAAATATCAAGGACTCATTGGGCGAATCGCTCTGGAACTGAAATCAGAACGCTCACTCCCTAGCTCACTCCCTATCTGAAAGTCTGATAAACGCCGGAGAAATGACTAAGTAAAAAAAAATATTTTTTTCAATTTTACCCCCCGTCTGATATATATTCTACCCATACACATTTGGAACTCTCCTAGCGTACCCTCACACATATTATTCCCTCATTTAGTGGATATTTTCACAAAAAAGTGAAATTTTCAAAAATCCAGAAAATTGGCTGAAAACTACTAACTATCAAGGACTCATTGGGCAAATCGCTCTGGAACTGAAATCGGAACACTCACTGACATTTCCCCTTTCTGAAAGTCTGATAAACGGCAGAAAAATGACTAAGTCCAAAAAAAAAATTTTTCAACTTTTTTCAATTTTACCCCCGTGGGGTATACATTCTACCCACACACATTTGGAACTCTCCTGGGGTATCCTCACACATATTATTCCCTCATTTAGTGGATATTTTCACAAAAAAGTGAAATTTTCAAAAATCCAGAAAATTGACTGAAAATGACTAAATATCAAGGACTCATTGGGGGAATCGCTCTGGAACTGAAATCAGAACGCTCACTGACATTTCCCCTATCTGAAAGTCTGATAAATGGCGGAAAAATGACTAAGTCCAAAAAAAAATTTTTTTCAACTTTTTTCAATTTTACCCCCGTGGGATATATATTCTACCCACACACATTTGGAACTCTCCTGGGGTACCCTCACACATATTATTCCCTCATTTAGTGGATATTTTCACAAAAAAGTGAAATTTTAAAAAATTCAGAAAATTGCCTGACAACGACGAAATATCAAGGACTCATTGGGCGAATCGCTCTGGAACTGAAATCAGAACGCTCACTCCCTAGCTCACTCCCTAACTGAAAGTCTGATAAACGCCGGAGAAATGACTAAGTCAAAAAAAAATTTTTTTTCAACTTTTTTCAATTTTACCCCCCGTCTGATAAATATTCTACCCATACACATTTGGAACTCTCCTGGCGTACCCTCACACATATTATTCCCTCATTTAGTGGATATTTTCACAAAAAAGTGAAATTTTCAAAAATCCAGAAAATACGCTGAAAACGACTAAATTTCAAGGACTCATTGGGCGAATCGCTCTGGAACTGAAATCGGAACGCTCACTGACATTTCTCCTATCTGAAAGTCTGATAAGCGGCGGAAAAATTGCTAAGTCCAAAAAATTTTTTTTTTCAAGTTTACCCCCGTGGGATATATATTCTACCCACACACATTTGGAACTCTCCTGGGGTACCCTCACACATATTATTCCCTCATTTAGTGGATATTTTCACAAAAAAGTGAAATTTTCAAAAATTCTGAAAATTGCCTGAAAACGACGAAATATCAAGGACTCATTGGGGGAATCGCTCTGGAACTGAAATCGGAACGATCACTGACATTTGCCCTATCTGAAAGTCTGATAAACGCCGGAAAAATGACTAAGTCCAAAAAAAAAATGTTTTCAACTTTTTTCAATTTTACCTCCGTGGGATATATATTCTACCCACACACATTTGGAACTCTCCTGGGGTACCCTCACACATATTATTCCCTCATTTAGTGGATATTTTCACAAAAAAGTGAAATTTTCAAAAATTCTGAAAATTTCCTGAAAATGACGAAATATCAAGGACTCATCCGCCGAATCGCTCTGGAACTGAAATCGGAACGCTCACTGACATTTCCCCTATCTGAAAGTCTGATAAACGCCGAAAAAAAGACTTAAGTCCAAAAAAAAAATTTTTCAACTTTTTTCAATTTTACCCCCGTGGGATATATATTCTACCCACACACATTTGCAACTCTCCTGGGGTACCCTCACACATATTATTCCCTCATTTAGTGGATATTTTCACAAAAAAGTGAAATTTTCAAAAATTCTGAAAATTGACTGAAAACAACGAAATATCAAGGTCTCATTGGGTGAATCGCTCTGGAACTGAAATCGGAACGCTCACTGACATTTGCACTATCTGAAAGTCTGATAAACGCCGGAAAAATGACTAAGTCCAAAAAAGAAATTTTTTTAACTTTTTTCAATTTTACCCCCGTGGGATATATATTCTACCCACACACATTTGGAACTCTCCTGGGGTACCCTCACACATATTATTCCCTCATTTAGTGGATATTTTCACAAAAAAGTGAAATTTTCAAAAATTCAGAAAATTGCCTGAAAACGACGAAATATCAAGGACTCGTTGGGCGAATCGCTCTGGAACTGAAATCGGAATGCTCACTGACATTTGCCCTATCTGAAAGTCTGATAAACGCCGGAAAAATGACTAAGTCCAAAAAAAAAATTTTTTCAACTGTTTTCAATTTTACCCCCGTGGGATATATATTCTACCCACACACATTTGGAACTCTCCTGGGGTACCCTCACACATATTATTCCCTCATTTAGTGGATATTTTCACAAAAAAGTGACATTTTCAAAAATTCTGAAAATTTCCTGAAAATGACGAAATATCAAGGACTCATCCGCCGAATCGCTCTGGAACTGAAATCGGAACGCTCACTGACATTTCCCCTATCTGAAAGTCTGATAAACGCCGAAAAAAAGACTTAAGTCCAAAAAAAAATTTTTTCAACTTTTTTCAATTTTACCCCCGTGGGATATATATTCTACCCACACACATTTGGAACTCTCCTGGGGTACCCTCACACATATTATTCCCTCATTTAGTGGATATTTTCACAAAAAAGTTAAATTTTCAAAAATTCTGAAAATTGCCTGAAAACGATGAAATATCAAGGACTCGTTGGGCGAATCGCTCTGGAACTGAAATCGGAACGCTCACTGACATTTCCCCTATCTGAAAGTCTGATAAACGCCGGAAAAATGACTAAGTACAAAAAAAAAAAAATATTTTTACTTTTTTCAATTTTAACCCTGTGGGATATATATTCTACCCACACACATTTGGAACTCTCCCGAGGTACCCTCACACATATTATTCCCTCATTTAGTGAATATTTTCACAAAAAAGTGAAATTTTCAAAAATTCTGAAAATTGACTGAAAACGACGAAATATCAAGGTCTCATTGGGCGAATCGCTCTGGAACTGAAATCGGAACGATCACTGACATTTGCCCTATCTGAAAGTCTGATAAACGCCGGAAAAATGACTAAGTCCAAAAAAAAAATGTTTTCAACTTTTTTCAATTAAACCCCCGTGGGATATATATTCTACCCACACACATTTGGAACTCTCCTGGGGTACCCTCACACATATTATTCCCTCATTTAGTGGATATTTTCACAAAAAAGTGAAATTTTCAAATATTCAGAAAATTGCCTGAAAACGACGAAATATCAAGGACTCGTTGGGCGAATCGCCTGGAACTGAAATCGGAACGCTCACTGACATTTCCCCTATCTGAAAGTCTGATAAACGCCGGAAAAATGACTATGTACAAAAAAAAAAAATTTTTTTACTTTTTTCAATTTTAACCCTGTGGGATATATATTCTACCCACACACATTTGGAACTCTCCTGGGGTACCCTCACACATATTATTCCCTCATTTAGTGGATATTTTCACAAAAAAGTGAAATTTTCAAAAAATCCAGAAAATTGGCTGAAAATGACTAAATGTCTAAGACTCATTGGGCGAATCGCTCTGGAACTGAAATCGGAAAGCTCACTGACATTTCCCCTATCTGAAAGTCTGATAAACGCCGGAAAAATGACTAAGTCCAAGAAAAAAATCTTTTCAACTTTTTTCAATTTTACCCCCGTGGGATATATATTCTACCCACACACATTTGGAACTCTCCTGGGGTACCCTCACACATATTATTCCCTCATTTAGTGGATATTTTCACAAAAAAGTGAAATTTTCAAAAAATCCAGAAAATTGGCTGAAAACGACTAAATATCAAGGACTCATTGGGCGAATCACTCTGGAACTGAAATCGTAACGCTCACTCACATTTCCCCTATCTGAATGTCTGATAAATCGCCGGAAAAATGAATAAGTCCAAGAAAAAAATTTTTTCAACTTTTTTCAATTTTACCCCCGTGGGATATATATTCTACCCACACACATTTGGAACTCTCCTGGGGTACCCTCACACATAGTATTCCCTCATTTAGTGGATATTTTCACAAAAAAGTGAAATTTTTAAAAATCCAGAAAATTTGCTGAAAACGACTAAATATCAAGGACTCATTGGGCGAATCGCTCTGGAACTGAAATCGGAACACTCACTGACATTTGCCCTAACTGAAAGTCTGATAAACGCCGGAAAAATGACTAAGTCCAAGAAAAAATTTTTTTCAACTTTTTTCAATTTTACCCCCGTGGGATATATATTCTACCCACACACATTTGGAACTCTCCTGGGGTACCCTCACACATATTATTCCCTCATTTAGTGTATATTTTCACAAAAAAGTGAAATTTTCAAAAAATCCAGAAAATTGGCTGAAAACGACTAAATATCAAGGACTCATTGGGCGAATCGCTCTGGAACTGAAATCGGAACGCTCACTGACATTTGCCCTAACTGAAAGTATGATAAACGCCGGAAAAATGACTAAGTCCAAAAGAAAATTTTTTCAATTTTTTTCAATTTTACCCCCGTGGGATTTATATTCTACCCACACACATTTGGAACTCTCCTGGGGTACCCTCACACATATTATTCCCTCATTTAGTGGATATTTTCACAAAAAAGTGAAATTTTAAAAAATCCAGAAAATTGGCTGAAAACGACTAAATATCAAGGACTCATGGGGCGAAACGCTCTGGAACTGAAATCGGAACACTCACTGACATTTCCCCTCTCTGAAAGTCTGATAAAAACCGGAAAAATAACTAAGTCCAAAAAAAATTTTTTTTCAACTTTTTTCAATTTTACCCCGTGGGATATATATTCTACCCACACACATTTGGAACTCTCCTGGGGTACCCTCACACATATTATTCCCTCATTTAGTGGATATTTTCACAAAAAAGTGAAATTTTCAAAAAATCCAGAAAATTGGCTGAAAATGACTAAATATCAAAGATTCATTGGGCGAATCGCTCTGGAACTGAAATCGGAAAGCTCACTGACATTTCCCCTATCTGAAAGTCTGATAAACGCCGGAAAAATGACTAAGTCGAAAAAAAAAAAATTTTCACCTTTTTTCAATTTTACCCCCGTGGGATATATATTCTACCCACACACATTTGGAACTCTCCTGGGGTACCCTCACACATATTATTCCCTCATTTAGTCGATATTTTCACAAAAAAGTGAAATTTTCAAAAATCCAGGAAATTGGCTGAAAACGACTAAATATCAAGGACTCATTGGGCGAATCGCTCTGGAACTGAAATCGGAACGCTCACTGACATTTGCCCTATCTGAAAGTCTGATAAACGCCGGAAAAATGACTAAGTCCAAGAAAAAAATTTTTTCTACTTTTATGAATTTCACCCCTGTGGGATATATATTCTACCCACACACATTTGGAACTCTCCTGGGGTACCCTCACACATATTATTCCCTCATTTAGTGGATATTTTCACCTAAAAATGAAATTTTCAAAAAATCCAGAAAATTGGCTGAAAATGACTAAATATCAAAGATTCATTGGGCGAATCGCTCTGGAACTGAAATCGGAAAGCTCACTGACATTTCCCCTATCTGAAAGTCTGATAAACGCCGGAAAAATGACTAAGTCCAAGAAAAAATTTTTTTCAACTTTTATGAATTTTACCCCTGTGGGATATATATTCTACCCACACACATTTGGAACTCTCCTGGGGTACCCTCACACATAGTATTCCCTCATTTAGTGGATATTTTCACAAAAAAGTGAAATTTTTAAAAATCCAGAAAATTGGCTGAAAACGCCTAAATATCAAGGACTCATTGGGCGAATCGCTCTGGAACAGAATTCGGAACGCTCACTCACATTTCGCCTATCTGAAAGTCTGGTAAATGCCGGAAAAATGACTAAGTCCAAGAAAAAAATGTTTTCAACTTTTTTCAATTTTACCCCCGTGGGATATATATTCTACCCACACACATTTGGAACCCTCCTGGGGTACCCTCACACATATTATTCCCTCATTTAGTGGATATTTTCACCTAAAAATGAAATTTTCAAAAAATCCAGAAAATTGGCTGAAAATGACTAAATATCAAAGACTCATTGGGCGAATCGCTCTGGAACTGAAATCGGAAAGCTCACTGACATTTCCCCTATCTGAAAGTCTGATAAACGCCGGAAAAATGACTAAGTCGAAAAAAAAAAAATTTTCAGCTTTTTTCAATTTTACCCCCGTGGGATATATATTCTACCCACACACATTTGGAACTCTCCTGGGGTACCCTCACACATATTATTCCCTCATTTAGTCGATATTTTCACAAAAAAGTGAAATTTTCAAAAATCCAGGAAATTGGCTGAAAACGACTAAATATCAAGGACTCATTGGGCGAATCGCTCTGGAACTGAAATCGGAACGCTCACTGACATTTGCCCTATCTGAAAGTCTGATAAACGCCGGAAAAATGACTAAGTCCAAGAAAAAAATTTTTTCTACTTTTATGAATTTCACCCCTGTGGGATATATATTCTACCCACACACATTTGGAACTCTCCTGGGGTACCCTCACACATATTATTCCCTCATTTAGTGGATATTTTCACCTAAAAATGAAATTTTCAAAAAATCCAGAAAATTGGCTGAAAATGACTAAATATCAAAGACTCATTGGGCGAATCGCTCTGGAACTGAAATCGGAACGCTCACTCACATTTCCCCTATCTGAAAGTCTGATAAACGCCGGAAAAATGACTAAGTCCAAGAAAAAAATTTTTTCAACTTTTTTCAATTTTACCCCCGTGGGATATATATTCTACCCACACACATTTGGAACCCTCCTGGGGTACCCTCACGCATATTATTCCCTCATTTAGTGGATATTTTCACAAAAAAGTGAAATTTTCAAAAAATCCAGAAAATTGGCAGAAAATGACTAAATATCAAGGACTCATTGGGCGAATCGCTCTGGAACTGAAATCGGAACGCTCACTCACATTTCCCCCATCTGAAAGTCTGATAAATGCCGGAAAAATGACTAAGTCCAAAAAAAAATTTTTTTCAACTTTTTTAATTTTACCCCCGTAGGATATATATTTTACCCACACACATTTGGAACTCTCCTGGGGTACCCTCACACATATTATTCCCTCATTTAGTGGATATTTTTACAAAAAAGTGATATTTTCAAAAAATCCAAAAAATTGGCTGAAAACGACTAAATATCAAGGACTCATTGGGCGAATCGCTCTGGAACTGAAATCGGAACGCTCACTGACATTTGCCCTAAATGAAAGTCTGATAAACGCCGGAAAAATGACTAAGTCCAAAAAAAAAATGTTTTCAACTTTTTTCAATTTTACCCCCGTGGGATATATATTCTACCCACACACATTTGGAACTCTCCTGGGGTACCCTCACACATATTATTCCCTCATTTAGTGGATATTTTCACAAAAAAGTGAAATTTTAAAAAATCCAGAAAATTGGCTGAAAACGACTAAATATCAAGGACTCATGGGGCGAAACGCTCTGGAACTGAAATCGGAACACTCACTGACATTTCCCCTCTCTGAAAGTCTGATAAAAGCCGGAAAAATAACTAAGTCCAAAAAAAATTTTTTTTCAACTTTTTTCAATTTTACCCCGTGGGATATATATTCTACCCACACACATTTGGAACTCTCCTGGGGTACCCTCACACATATTATTCCCTCATTTAGTGGATATTTTCACAAAAAAGTGAAATTTTCAAAAAATCCAGAAAATTGGCTGAAAATGACTAAATATCAAAGATTCATTGGGCGAATCGCTCTGGAACTGAAATCGGAAAGCTCACTGACATTTCCCCTATCTGAAAGTCTGATAAACGCCGGAAAAATGACTAAGTCGAAAAAAAAAAAATTTTCACCTTTTTTCAATTTTACCCCCGTGGGATATATATTCTACCCACACACATTTGGAACTCTCCTGGGGTACCCTCACACATATTATTCCCTCATTTAGTCGATATTTTCACAAAAAAGTGAAATTTTCAAAAATCCAGGAAATTGGCTGAAAACGACTAAATATCAAGGACTCATTGGGCGAATCACTCTGGAACTGAAATCGGAACGCTCACTGACATTTGCCCTATCTGAAAGTCTGATAAACGCCGGAAAAATGACTAAGTCCAAGAAAAAATTTTTTTCAACTTTTATGAATTTTACCCCTGTGGGATATATATTCTACCCACACACATTTGGAACTCTCCTGGGGTACCCTCACACATATTATTCCCTCATTTAGTCGATATTTTCACAAAAAAAGTGAAATTTTCAAAAATCCAGAAAATTGGCTGAAAACGACTAAATATCAAGGACTCATTGGGCGAATCACTCTGGAACAGAATTCGGAACGCTCACTCACATTTCGCCTATCTGAAAGTCTGATAAATGCCGGAAAAATGACTAAGTCCAAGAAAAAAATGTTTTCAACTTTTTTCAATTTTACCCCCGTGGGATATATATTCTACCCACACACATTTCGAACCCTCCTGGGGTACGCTCACACATATTATTCCCTCATTTAGTGGATATTTTCACCTAAAAATGAAATTTTCAAAAAATCCAGAAAATTGGCTGAAAATGACTAAATATCAAAGACTCATTGGGCGAATCGCTCTGGAACTGAAATCGGAACGCTCACTCACATTTCCCCTATCTGAAAGTCTGATAAACGCCGGAAAAATGACTAAGTCCAAGAAAAAATTTTTTTCAACTTTTTTCAATTTTACCCCCGTGGGATATATATTCTACCCACACACATTTGGAACCCTCCTGGGGTACCCTCACACATATTATTCCCTCATTTAGTCGATATTTTCACAAAAAAGTGAAATTTTCAAAAATCCAGGAAATTGCCTGAAAACGACTAAATATCAAGGACTCATTGGGCGAATCGCTCTGGAACTGAAATCGGAACGCTCACTGACATTTGCCCTATCTGAAAGTCTGATAAACGCCGGAAAAATGACTAAGTCCAAAAAAATTTTTTTTTCAATTTTTTTCAATTTTACCCCCGTGGGATATATATTCTACCCACACACATTTGGAACTCTCCTGGGGTACCCTCACACATATTATTCCCTCATTTAGTGTATATTTTCACAAAAAAGTGAAATTTTAAAAAATCCAGAAAATTGGCTGAAAACGACTAAATATCAAGGACTCATTGGGCGAATCGCTCTGGAACAGAATTCGGAACGCTCACTCACATTTCGCCTATCTGAAAGTCTGGTAAATGCCGGAAAAATGACTAAGTCCAAGAAAAAAATGTTTTCAACTTTTTTCAATTTTACCCCCGTGGGATATATATTCTACCCACACACATTTGGAACCCTCCTGGGGTACCCTCACACATATTATTCCCTCATTTAGTGGATATTTTCACCTAAAAATGAAATTTTCAAAAAATCCAGAAAATTGGCTGAAAACGACTAAATATCAAGGACTCATTGGGCGAATCGCTCTGGAACTGAAATCGGAACGCTCACTGACATTTGCCCTATCTGAAAGTCTGATAAACGCCGGAAAAATGACTAAGTCCAAGAAAAAAATTTTTTCTACTTTTATGAATTTCACCCCTGTGGGATATATATTCTACCCACACACATTTGGAACTCTCCTGGGGTACCCTCACACATATTATTCCCTCATTTAGTGGATATTTTCACCTAAAAATGAAATTTTCAAAAAATCCAGAAAATTGGCTGAAAATGACTAAATATCAAAGACTCATTGGGCGAATCGCTCTGGAACTGAAATCGGAACGCTCACTCACATTTCCCCTATCTGAAAGTCTGATAAACGCCGGAAAAATGACTAAGTCCAAGAAAAAAATTTTTTCAACTTTTTTCAATTTTACCCCCGTGGGATATATATTCTACCCACACACATTTGGAACCCTCCTGGGGTACCCTCACGCATATTATTCCCTCATTTAGTGGATATTTTCACAAAAAAGTGAAATTTTCAAAAAATCCAGAAAATTGGCAGAAAATGACTAAATATCAAGGACTCATTGGGCGAATCGCTCTGGAACTGAAATCGGAACGCTCACTCACATTTCCCCCATCTGAAAGTCTGATAAATGCCGGAAAAATGACTAAGTCCAAAAAAAAATTTTTTTCAACTTTTTTAATTTTACCCCCGTAGGATATATATTTTACCCACACACATTTGGAACTCTCCTGGGGTACCCTCACACATATTATTCCCTCATTTAGTGGATATTTTTACAAAAAAGTGATATTTTCAAAAAATCCAAAAAATTGGCTGAAAACGACTAAATATCAAGGACTCATTGGGCGAATCGCTCTGGAACTGAAATCGGAACGCTCACTGACATTTGCCCTAAATGAAAGTCTGATAAACGCCGGAAAAATGACTAAGTCCAAAAAAAAAATGTTTTCAACTTTTTTCAATTTTACCCCCGTGGGATATATATTCTACCCACACACATTTGGAACTCTCCTGGGGTACCCTCACACATATTATTCCCTCATTTAGTGGATATTTTCACAAAAAAGTGAAATTTTAAAAAATCCAGAAAATTGGCTGAAAACGACTAAATATCAAGGACTCATGGGGCGAAACGCTCTGGAACTGAAATCGGAACACTCACTGACATTTCCCCTCTCTGAAAGTCTGATAAAAGCCGGAAAAATAACTAAGTCCAAAAAAAATTTTTTTTCAACTTTTTTCAATTTTACCCCGTGGGATATATATTCTACCCACACACATTTGGAACTCTCCTGGGGTACCCTCACACATATTATTCCCTCATTTAGTGGATATTTTCACAAAAAAGTGAAATTTTCAAAAAATCCAGAAAATTGGCTGAAAATGACTAAATATCAAAGATTCATTGGGCGAATCGCTCTGGAACTGAAATCGGAAAGCTCACTGACATTTCCCCTATCTGAAAGTCTGATAAACGCCGGAAAAATGACTAAGTCGAAAAAAAAAAAATTTTCACCTTTTTTCAATTTTACCCCCGTGGGATATATATTCTACCCACACACATTTGGAACTCTCCTGGGGTACCCTCACACATATTATTCCCTCATTTAGTCGATATTTTCACAAAAAAGTGAAATTTTCAAAAATCCAGGAAATTGGCTGAAAACGACTAAATATCAAGGACTCATTGGGCGAATCACTCTGGAACTGAAATCGGAACGCTCACTGACATTTGCCCTATCTGAAAGTCTGATAAACGCCGGAAAAATGACTAAGTCCAAGAAAAAATTTTTTTCAACTTTTATGAATTTTACCCCTGTGGGATATATATTCTACCCACACACATTTGGAACTCTCCTGGGGTACCCTCACACATATTATTCCCTCATTTAGTCGATATTTTCACAAAAAAAGTGAAATTTTCAAAAATCCAGAAAATTGGCTGAAAACGACTAAATATCAAGGACTCATTGGGCGAATCACTCTGGAACAGAATTCGGAACGCTCACTCACATTTCGCCTATCTGAAAGTCTGATAAATGCCGGAAAAATGACTAAGTCCAAGAAAAAAATGTTTTCAACTTTTTTCAATTTTACCCCCGTGGGATATATATTCTACCCACACACATTTCGAACCCTCCTGGGGTACGCTCACACATATTATTCCCTCATTTAGTGGATATTTTCACCTAAAAATGAAATTTTCAAAAAATCCAGAAAATTGGCTGAAAATGACTAAATATCAAAGACTCATTGGGCGAATCGCTCTGGAACTGAAATCGGAACGCTCACTCACATTTCCCCTATCTGAAAGTCTGATAAACGCCGGAAAAATGACTAAGTCCAAGAAAAAATTTTTTTCAACTTTTTTCAATTTTACCCCCGTGGGATATATATTCTACCCACACACATTTGGAACCCTCCTGGGGTACCCTCACACATATTATTCCCTCATTTAGTCGATATTTTCACAAAAAAGTGAAATTTTCAAAAATCCAGGAAATTGCCTGAAAACGACTAAATATCAAGGACTCATTGGGCGAATCGCTCTGGAACTGAAATCGGAACGCTCACTGACATTTGCCCTATCTGAAAGTCTGATAAACGCCGGAAAAATGACTAAGTCCAAAAAAATTTTTTTTTCAATTTTTTTCAATTTTACCCCCGTGGGATATATATTCTACCCACACACATTTGGAACTCTCCTGGGGTACCCTCACACATATTATTCCCTCATTTAGTGTATATTTTCACAAAAAAGTGAAATTTTAAAAAATCCAGAAAATTGGCTGAAAACGACTAAATATCAAGGACTCATTGGGCGAATCGCTCTGGAACAGAATTCGGAACGCTCACTCACATTTCGCCTATCTGAAAGTCTGGTAAATGCCGGAAAAATGACTAAGTCCAAGAAAAAAATGTTTTCAACTTTTTTCAATTTTACCCCCGTGGGATATATATTCTACCCACACACATTTGGAACCCTCCTGGGGTACCCTCACACATATTATTCCCTCATTTAGTGGATATTTTCACCTAAAAATGAAATTTTCAAAAAATCCAGAAAATTGGCTGAAAATGACTAAATATCAAAGACTCATTGGGCGAATCGCTCTGGAACTGAAATCGGAATGCTCACTCACATTTCCCCTATCTGAAAGTCTGATAAATGCCGGAAAAATGACTAAGTCCAAAAAAAAATTTTTTTCAACTTTTTTAATTTTACCCCCGTAGGATATATATTTTACCCACACACATTTGGAACTCTCCTGGGGTACCCTCACACATATTATTTCCTCATTTAGTGGATATTTTTACAAAAAAGTGATATTTTCAAAAAATCCAAAAAATTGGCTGAAAACGACTAAATATCAAGGACTCATTGGGCGAATCGCTCTGGAACTGAAATCGGAACGCTCACTGACATTTGCCCTAAATGAAAGTCTGATAAACGCTGGAAAAATGACTAAGTCCAAAAAAAAAATGTTTTCAACTTTTTTCAATTTTACCCCCGTGGGATATATATTCTACCCACACACATTTGGAACTCTCCTGGGGTACCCTCACACATATTATTCCCTCATTTAGTGGATATTTTCACAAAAAAGTGAAATTTTCAAAAAATCCAGAAAATTGGCAGAAAATGACTAAATATCAAGGACTCATTGGGCGGATCGCTCTGGAACTGAAATCGGAACGCTCACTCACATTTCCCCTATCTGAAAGTCTGATAAATGCCGGAAAAATGACTAAGTCCAAAAAAAAATTTTTTTCAACTTTTTTAATTTTACCCCCGTAGGATATATATTTTACCCACACACATTTGGAACTCTCCTGGGGTACCCTCACACATATTATTCCCTCATTTAGTGGATATTTTTACAAAAAAGTGATATTTTCAAAAAATCCAAAAAATTGGCTGAAAACGACTAAATATCAAGGACTCATTGGGCGAATCGCTCTGGAACTGAAATCGGAACGCTCACTGACATTTGCCCTAAATGAAAGTCTGATAAACGCCGGAAAAATGACTAAGTCCAAAAAAAAAATGTTTTCAACTTATTTCAATTTTACCCCCGTGGGATATATATTCTACCCACACACATTTGGAACTCTCCTGGGGTACCCTCACACATATTATTCCCTCATTTAGTGGATATTTTCACAAAAAAGTGAAATTTTAAAAAATCCAGAAAATTGGCTGAAAACGACTAAATATCAAGGACTCATGGGGCGAATCGCTCTGGAACTGAAATCGGAACACTCACTGACATTTTCCCTCTCTGAAAGTCTGATAAAAGCCGGAAAAATAACTAAGTCCAAAAAAAATTTTTTTTCAACTTTTTTCAATTTTACCCCCGTGGGATATATATTCTACCCACACACATTTGGAACTCACCTGGGGTACCCTCACACATATTATTCCCTCATTTAGTCGATATTTTCACAAAAAAGTGAAATTTTCAAAAATCCAGAAAATTGGCTTAAAACGACAAAATATCAAGGACTCATTGGGTGAATCGCTCTGGAACTGAAATCGGAACGCTCACTCACATTTCCCCTATCTGAAAGTCTGATAAACGCCGGAAAAATGACTAAGTCCAAGAAAAAATTTTTTTCAACTTTTTTCAATTTTACCATTGTGGGATATACATTCTACCCACACACATTTGGAACTCTCCTGGGGTACCCTCACACATATTATTCCCTCATTTAGTGGATATTTTCACAAAAAAGTGAAATTTTCAAAAATCCAGAAAATTGGCTGAAAACGACTAAATATCAAGGACTCATTGGGCGAATCGCTCTGGAACTGAAATGGGAATGCTCACTGACATTTCCCCTATCTGAAAGTCTGATAAACGCCGGAAAAATGACTAAGTCGAAAAAAAAAAATTTTTCAACTTTTTTCAATTTTACATCTGTGGGATATATATTCTACCCACACACATTTGGAACTGTCCTGGGGTACCCTCACACATATTATTCCCTCATTTAGTGGATATTTTCACAAAAAAGTGAAATTTTCAAAAAATCCAGAAAATTGGCTGAAAATGACTAAATATCCAAGATTCATTGGGCGAATCGCTCTGGAACTGAAATCGGAAAGCTCACTGACATTTCCCCATCTGAAAGTCTGATAAACGCCGATAAAATGACTAAGTCCAAGAAAAAAAATTTTTCAACTTTTTTCAATTTTCCCCCGTGGGATATAAATTCTACCCACACACATTTGGAACTCTCCTGGGGTACCCTCACACATATTATTCCCTCATTTAGTGGATATTTTCACAAAAAAGTGAAATTTTCAAAAATCCAGAAAATTGGCTGAAAACGACTAAATATCAAGGACTCATTGTACGAACCGCTCTGGAACTGAAATCGGAACGCTCACTCACATTTCCCCTATCTGAAAGTCTGATAAACGCCGGAAAAGTGACTAAGTCCAAAAAAAAATTTGTTCAACTTTTTTCAATTTTACCCCATTGGGATATATATTCTGCCCACACACATTTGGAACTCTCCTGGGGTACCCTCACACATATTATTCCCTCATTTAGTGGATATTTTCACAAAAAAGTGAAATTTTAAAAAAATCCAGAAAATTGGCTGAAAATGACTACATATCAAAGATTCATTGGGCGAATCGCTCTGGAACTGAAATCGGAAAGCTCACTGACATTTCCCCTATCTGAAAGTCTGATAAACGCTGGAAAAATGACTAAGTCCAAGAAAAAAATTTTTTCAACTTTTTTGAATTTTACCCCTATGGGATATATATTCTTCCCACACACATTTGGAACCCTCCTGGGGTACCCTCACACATATTATTCCCTCATTTAGTGGATATTTTTACAAAAAAGTGAAATTTTCAAAAAATCCAGAAAATTGGCTGAAAATGACTAAATATCAAAGATTCATTGTGCGAATCGCTCTGGAACTGAAATCGGAAATCTCACTGACATTTCCCCTATCTGAAGGTCTGATAAACGCCGGAAAAATGACTAAGTCCAAGAAAAAATTTTTTTCAACTTTTTTCAATTTTCCCCCGTGGGATATATATTCTACCCACACACATTTGGAACTCTCCTGGGGTACCCTCACACATAATATTCCCTCATTTAGTGGATAATTTCACAAAAAAGTGAAATTTTCAAAAAATCCAGAAAATTGGCTGAAAACGACTAAATATCAAGGACTCATTGGGCGAATCGCTCTGGAACTGAAATCGGAACGCTCACTGACATTTGCCCTATCTGAAAGTCTGATAAACGCTGGAAAAATGACTAAGTCCAAAAAAAAATAATTTTTTAAACTTTATTCAATTTTACCCCCGTGGGATATATATTCTACCCACACACATTTGGAACTCTCCTGGGGTACCCTCACACATATTATTCCCTCATTTAGTGGATATTTTCACAAAAAAGTGAAATTTTCAAAAATCCAGAAAATTGGCTGAAAACGACTAAATATCAAGGACTCATTGGGCGAATCGCTCTGAAACTGAAATCTGAACGCTCACTCACATTTCCCCTATCTGAAAGTCTGATAAACGCCGGAAAAGTGACTAAGTCCAAAAAAAAATTTGTTCAACTTTTTTCAATTTTACCCCTGTGGGGTATATATTCTACCCACACACATTTGGAACTCTCCTGGGGTACCCTCATACATATTATTCCCTCATTTAGTGGATATTTTCACAAAAAAGTGAAATTTTCAAAAATCCAGAAAATTGGCTGAAAATGACTAAATATCAAGGACTCATTGGGCGAATCACTCTGGAACTGAAATCGGAACACTTACTGACATTTCCCCTATCTGAAAGTCTGATAAATGCCGGAAAAATGACTAAGTCCAAGAAAAATTTTTTTTCAACTTTTTTCAATTTTACCCCCGTGGGATATATATTCTACCCACACACATTTGGAACTCTCCTGGGGTACCCTCACACATAATATTCCCTCATTTAGTGGATATTTTCACAAAAAAGTGAAATTTTCAAAAATCCAGAAAATTGGCTGAAAACGACTAAATATCAAGGACTCATTGGGCGAATCGCTCTGGAACTGAAATCGGAACGCTCACTGACATTTGCCCTATCTGAAAGTCTGATAAACGCTGGAAAAATGACTAAGTCCAAAAAAAAATAATTTTTTAAACTTTATTCAATTTTACCCCCGTGGGATATATATTCTACCCACACACATTTGGAACTCTCCTGGGGTACCCTCATACATATTATTCCCTCATTTAGTGGATATTTTCACAAAAAAGTAAAATTTTCAAAAATCCAGAAAATTGGCTGAAAATGACTAAATATCAAGGACTCATTGGGCGAATCACTCTGGAACTGAAATCGGAATGCTCATTGACATTTCCCCTATCTGAAAGTCTGATAAACGCCGGAAAAGTGACTAAGTCAAAAAAAAAAATTTGTTCAACTTTTTTAAATTTTACCCCGTGGGATATATATTCTACCCATACACATTTGGAACTCTCCTGGGGTACCCTCACACATATTGTTCCCTCATTTAGTGGATATTTTCACAAAAAAGTGAAATTTTCAAAAATCCAGAAAATTGGCTAAAAACGACAAAATATCAAGGACTCATTGGGTGAATCGCTCTGGAACTGAAATCGGAACGCTCACTGACAATTCCCCAATCTGAAAGTCTGACAAATGCCGGAAAAATTACTAAGTCAAAAAAAAAATTTTTTCAACTTTTTTCAATTTTACCCCCGTGGGATATATATTCTACCCACACACATTTGGAACTCTCCTGGGGTACCCTCACACATAATATTCCCTCATTTAGTGGATATTTTCACAAAAAAGTGAAATTTTCAAAAAATCCAGAAAATTGGCTGAAAACGACTAAATATCAAGGACTCATTGGGCGAATCGCTCTGGAACTGAAATCGGAACGCTCACTGACATTTGCCCTATCTGAAAGTCTGATAAACGCCGGAAAAGTGACTAAGTCCAAAAAAAAATTTGTTCAACTTTTTTCAATTTTACCACTGTGGAATATATATTCTACCCACACACATTTGGAACTCTCCTGGGGTACCGTCACACATATTATTCCCTCCTTTAGTGGATATTTTCACAAAAAAGTGAAATTTTCAAAAAATCCAGAAAATTGGCTGAAAATGACTAAATATCAAAGATTCATTGTGCGAATCGCTCTGGAACTGAAATCGGAAAGCTCACTCACATTTCCCCTATCTGAAAGTCTCATAAATGCCGGAAAAATGACTAAGTCCAATAAAATTTTTTTTTTAACTTTTTTCAATTTTACCCCCGTGGGATATATATTCTACCCACACACATTTGGAACTCTCCTGGGGTACCCTCACACATAATATTCCCTCATTTAGTGGATATTTTCTCAAAAAAGTGAAATTTTCAAAAAATCCAGAAAATTGGCTGAAAATGACTAAATATCAAAGATTCATTGGGCGAATCGCTCTGGAACTGAAATCGGAAAGCTCACTGACTTTTCCCCTCTGTGAAAGTCTGATAAACGCCGGAAAAATGACTTATTCGAAAAAAAAATTGTTTTCAACTTTTTTTAATTTTACCCCCGTGGGATATATATTCTACCCACACACATTTGGAACTCTCCTGGGGTACCCTCACACATATTATTCCCTCATTTAGTCGATATTTTCACAAAAAAGTGAAATTTTCAAAAATCCAGAAAATTGGCTTAAAACGACTAAATATCAAGGACTAATGGGGCGAATCACTCTGGAACTGAAATCGTAACGCTCACTGACATTTCCCCTATCTGAAAGTCTGATAAATGCCGGAAAAATGACTAAGTCCAAGAAAAAAATGTTTTCAACTTTTTCCAATTTTACCCCCGTGGGATATATATTCTACCCACACACATTTGGAACTCTCCTGGGGTACCCTCACACATGTTATTCCCTCATTTAGTGGATATTTTCACAAAAAAGTGAAATTTTCAAAAATCCAGAAAATTGGCTGAAAATGACTAAATATGAAGGACTCATTGGGCGAATCGCTCTGTAGCTGAAATCGGAAAGCTCACTGACATTTCCCCTATCTGAAAGTCTGATAAACGCCGGAAAAATGACTAAGTCCAAAAAAAAATTGTTTTCAACTTTTTTTAATTTTACCCCCGTGGGATATATATTCTACCCACACACATTTGGAACTCTCCTGGGGTACCCTCACACATACTATTCCCTCATTTAGTGGATATTTTCACAAAAAAGTGAAATTTGCAAAAAATCCAGAAAATTGGCTGAAAACGACTAAATATCAAGGACTCATTGGGCGAATCGCTCTGGAACTGAAATTGGAATGCTCACTTACATTTCCACTATCTGAAAGTCTGATAAACGCCGGAAAAATGACTAAGTCCAAAATAAAAAATTTTTAAACTTTTTTCAATTTTACCCCGTGGGATATATATTCTACCCACACACATTTGGAACTCTCCTGGGGTACCCTCACACATATTATTCCCTCATTTAGTGGATATTTTCACAAAAAAAGTGAAATTTTCAAAAATCCAGAAAATTGGCTGAAAATGACTAAATATCAAAGACTCAATGGGCGAATCGCTCTGGAACTGAAATCGGAATGCTCACTGACATTTGCCCTATCTGAAAGTCTGATAAACGCTGGAAAAATGACTAAGTCCAAGAAAAAATTTTTTTCTACTTTTATGAATTTTACCCCTGTGGGATATATATTCTACCCACACACATTTGGAACTCTCCTGGGGTACCCTCACACATATTATTCCCTCATTTAGTGGATATTTTCACCTAAAAATGAAATTTTCAAAAAATCCAGAAAATTGGCTGAAAATGACTAAATATCAAAGATTCATTGGGCGAATCGCTCTGGAACTGAAATCGGAAAGCTCACTGACATTTCCCCTATCTGAAAGTCTGATAAACGCCGGAAAAATGACTAAGTCGAAAAAAAAAAAATTTTCATCTTTTTTCAATTTTACCCCCGTGGGATATATATTCTACTAACACACATTTGGAACTCTCCTGGGGTACCCTCACACATATTATTCCCTCATTTAGTCGATATTTTCACAAAAAAGTGAAATTTTCAAAAATCCAGGAAATTGGCTGAAAACGACTAAATATCAAGGACTCATTGGGCGAATCACTCTGGAACTGAAATCGGAACGCTCACTGACATTTGCCCTATCTGAAAGTCTGATAAACGCCGGAAAAATGACTAAGTCCAAGAAAAAATTTTTTTCAACTTTTATGAATTTTACCCCTGTGGGATATATATTCTACCCACACACATTTGGAACTCTCCTGGGGTACCCTCACACATATTATTCCCTCATTTAGTCGATATTTTCACAAAAAAGTGAAATTTTCAAAAATCCAGAAAATTGGCTGAAAACGACTAAATATCAAGGACTCATTGGGCGAATCACTCTGGAACAGAATTCGGAACGCTCACTCACATTTCGCCTATCTGAAAGTCTGATAAATGCCGGAAAAATGACTAAGTCCAAGAAAAAAATGTTTTCAACTTTTTTCAATTTTACCCCCGTGGGATATATATTCTACCCACACACATTTGGAACCCTCCTGGGGTACCTTCACACATATTATTCCCTCATTTAGTGGATATTTTCACCTAAAAATGAAATTTTCAATAAATCCAGAAAATTGGCTGAAAATGACTAAATATCAAAGACTCATTGGGCGAATCGCTCTGGAACTGAAATCGGAACGCTCACTGACATTTCCCCTATCTGAAAGTCTGATAAATGCCAGAAAAATGACTAAGTCCAAGAAAAAATTTTTTTCAACTTTTTTCAATTTTACCCCCGTGGGATATATATTCTACCCACACACATTTGGAACTCTCCTGGGGTACCCTCACACATAATATTCCCTCATTTAGTGGATATTTTCACAAAAAAGTGAAATTTTCAAAAATCCAGAAAATTGGCTGAAAACGACTAAATATCAAGGACTCATTGGGCGAATCGCTCTGGAACTGAAATCGGAACGCTCACTGACATTTGCCCTATCTGAAAGTCTGATAAACGCTGGAAAAATGACTAAGTCCAAAAAAAAATAATTTTTTAAACTTTATTCAATTTTACCCCCGTGGGATATATATTCTACCCACACACATTTGGAACTCTCCTGGGGTACCCTCATACATATTATTCCCTCATTTAGTGGATATTTTCACAAAAAAGTAAAATTTTCAAAAATCCAGAAAATTGGCTGAAAATGACTAAATATCAAGGACTCATTGGGCGAATCACTCTGGAACTGAAATCGGAATGCTCATTGACATTTCCCCTATCTGAAAGTCTGATAAACGCCGGAAAAGTGACTAAGTCCAAAAAAAAAATTTGTTCAACTTTTTTAAATTTTACCCCGTGGGATATATATTCTACCCATACACATTTGGAACTCTCCTGGGGTACCCTCACACATATTGTTCCCTCATTTAGTGGATATTTTCACAAAAAAGTGAAATTTTCAAAAATCCAGAAAATTGGCTAAAAACGACAAAATATCAAGGACTCATTGGGTGAATCGCTCTGGAACTGAAATCGGAACGCTCACTGACAATTCCCCAATCTGAAAGTCTGACAAATGCCGGAAAAATGACTAAGTCAAAAAAAAATTTTTTTCAACTTTTTTCAATTTTACCCCCGTGGGATATATATTCTACCCACACACATTTGGAACTCTCCTGGGGTACCCTCACACATAATATTCCCTCATTTAGTGGATATTTTCACAAAAAAGTGAAATTTTCAAAAAATCCAGAAAATTGGCTGAAAACGACTAAATATCAAGGACTCATTGGGCGAATCGCTCTGGAACTGAAATCGGAACGCTCACTGACATTTGCCCTATCTGAAAGTCTGATAAACGCCGGAAAAGTGACTAAGTCCAAAAAAAAATTTGTTCAACTTTTTTCAATTTTACCACTGTGGAATATATATTCTACCCACACACATTTGGAACTCTCCTGGGGTACCGTCACACATATTATTCCCTCCTTTAGTGGATATTTTCACAAAAAAGTGAAATTTTCAAAAAATCCAGAAAATTGGCTGAAAATGACTAAATATCAAAGATTCATTGTGCGAATCGCTCTGGAACTGAAATCGGAAAGCTCACTGACATTTCCCCTATCTGAAAGTATGATAAAACCCGTAAAAATGACTAAGTCCAAGAAAAAAATTTTTTCAACTTTTTTCAATTTCCCCCCGTGGGATATATATTCTACCCACACACATTTGGAACTCTCCTGGGGTACCCTCACACATATTATTCCCTCATTTAGTGGATATTTTCACAAAAAAGTGAAATTTTCAAAAATCCAGAAAATTGGCTGAAAACGACTAAATATCAAGGACTCATTGGGCGAATCGCTCTGGAACTGAAATCGGAACGCTCACTCACATTTCCCCTATCTGAAAGTCTCATAAATGCCGGAAAAATGACTAAGTCCAATAAAAAAATTTTTTTAACTTTTTTCAATTTTACCCCCGTGGGATATATATTCTACCCACACACATTTGGAACTCTCCTGGGGTACCCTCACACATATTATTCCCTCATTTAGTGGATATTTTCACAAAAAAGTGAAATTTTCAAAAAATCCAGAAAATTGGCTGAAAATGACTAAATATCAAAGATTCATTGGGCGAATCGCTCTGGAACTGAAATCGGAAAGCTCACTGACATTTCCCCTCTGTGAAAGTCTGATAAACGCCGGAAAAATGACTTATTCGAAAAAAAAATTGTTTTCAACTTTTTTTAATTTTACCCCCGTGGGATATATATTCTACCCACACACATTTGGAACTCTCCTGGGGTACCCTCACACATATTATTCCCTCATTTAGTCGATATTTTCACAAAAAAGTGAAATTTTCAAAAATCCAGAAAATTGGCTTAAAACGACTAAATATCAAGGACTAATGGGGCGAATCACTCTGGAACTGAAATCGTAACGCTCACTGACATTTCCCCTATCTGAAAGTCTGATAAATGCCGGAAAAATGACTAAGTCCAAGAAAAAAATGTTTTCAACTTTTTCCAATTTTACCCCCGTGGGATATATATTCTACCCACACACATTTGGAACTCTCCTGGGGTACCCTCACACATGTTATTCCCTCATTTAGTGGATATTTTCACAAAAAAGTGAAATTTTCAAAAATCCAGAAAATTGGCTGAAAATGACTAAAAATGAAGGACTCATTGGGCGAATCGCTCTGTAGCTGAAATCGGAAAGCTCACTGACATTTCCCCTATCTGAAAGTCTGATAAACGCCGGAAAAATGACTAAGTCCAAAAAAAAAATTGTTTTCAACTTTTTTTAATTTTACCCCCGTGGGATATATATTCTACCCACACACATTTGGAACTCTCCTGGGGTACCCTCACACATACTATTCCCTCATTTAGTGGATATTTTCACAAAAAAGTGAAATTTGCAAAAAATCCAGAAAATTGGCTGAAAACGACTAAATATCAAGGACTCATTGGGCGAATCGCTCTGGAACTGAAATTGGAATGCTCACTTACATTTCCACTATCTGAAAGTCTGATAAACGCCGGAAAAATGACTAAGTCCAAAATAAAAAATTTTTAAACTTTTTTCAATTTTACCCCGTGGGATATATATTCTACCCACACACATTTGGAACTCTCCTGGGGTACCCTCACACATATTATTCCCTCATTTAGTGGATATTTTCACAAAAAAAGTGAAATTTTCAAAAATCCAGAAAATTGGCTGAAAATGACTAAATATCAAGGACTCATTGGGCGAATCACTCTGGAACTGAAATCGGAATGCTCATTGACATTTCCCCTATCTGAAAGTCTGATAAACGCCGGAAAAGTGACTAAGTCCAAAAAAAAAATTTGTTCAACTTTTTTAAATTTTACCCCGTGGGATATATATTCTACCCATACACATTTGGAACTCTCCTGGGGTACCCTCACACATATTGTTCCCTCATTTAGTGGATATTTTCACAAAAAAGTGAAATTTTCAAAAATCCAGAAAATTGGCTAAAAACGACAAAATATCAAGGACTCATTGGGTGAATCGCTCTGGAACTGAAATCGGAACGCTCACTGACAATTCCCCAATCTGAAAGTCTGACAAATGCCGGAAAAATGACTAAGTCAAAAAAAAAATTTTTTCAACTTTTTTCAATTTTACCCCCGTGGGATATATATTCTACCCACACACATTTGGAACTCTCCTGGGGTACCCTCACACATAATATTCCCTCATTTAGTGGATATTTTCACAAAAAAGTGAAATTTTCAAAAAATCCAGAAAATTGGCTGAAAACGACTAAATATCAAGGACTCATTGGGCGAATCGCTCTGGAACTGAAATCGGAACGCTCACTGACATTTGCCCTATCTGAAAGTCTGATAAACGCCGGAAAAGTGACTAAGTCCAAAAAAAAATTTGTTCAACTTTTTTCAATTTTACCACTGTGGAATATATATTCTACCCACACACATTTGGAACTCTCCTGGGGTACCGTCACACATATTATTCCCTCCTTTAGTGGATATTTTCACAAAAAAGTGAAATTTTCAAAAAATCCAGAAAATTGGCTGAAAATGACTAAATATCAAAGATTCATTGTGCGAATCGCTCTGGAACTGAAATCGGAAAGCTCACTGACATTTCCCCTATCTGAAAGTATGATAAAACCCGTAAAAATGACTAAGTCCAAGAAAAAAATTTTTTCAACTTTTTTCAATTTCCCCCCGTGGGATATATATTCTACCCACACACATTTGGAACTCTCCTGGGGTACCCTCACACATATTATTCCCTCATTTAGTGGATATTTTCACAAAAAAGTGAAATTTTCAAAAATCCAGAAAATTGGCTGAAAACGACTAAATATCAAGGACTCATTGGGCGAATCGCTCTGGAACTGAAATCGG
The DNA here is from genome assembly GCF_046119375.1 of Phyllobates terribilis. Lineage (NCBI taxonomy): Eukaryota > Metazoa > Chordata > Amphibia > Anura > Dendrobatidae > Phyllobates > Phyllobates terribilis. The sequence continues at coordinate 7,943,993 of NW_027362781.1, read as the reverse complement.
AACGCTCACTCACATTTCCCCTATCTGAAAGTCTCATAAATGCCGGAAAAATGACTAAGTCCAATAAAAAAATTTTTTTAACTTTTTTCAATTTTACCCCCGTGGGATATATATTCTACCCACACACATTTGGAACTCTCCTGGGGTACCCTCACACATATTATTCCCTCATTTAGTGGATATTTTCACAAAAAAGTGAAATTTTCAAAAAATCCAGAAAATTGGCTGAAAATGACTAAATATCAAAGATTCATTGGGCGAATCGCTCTGGAACTGAAATCGGAAAGCTCACTGATATTTCCCCTCTGTGAAAGTCTGATAAACGCCGGAAAAATGACTTATTCGAAAAAAAAATTGTTTTCAACTTTTTTTAATTTTACCCCCGTGGGATATATATTCTACCCACACACATTTGGAACTCTCCTGGGGTACCCTCACACATATTATTCCCTCATTTAGTCGATATTTTCACAAAAAAGTGAAATTTTCAAAAATCCAGAAAATTGGCTTAAAACGACTAAATATCAAGGACTAATGGGGCGAATCACTCTGGAACTGAAATCGTAACGCTCACTGACATTTCCCCTATCTGAAAGTCTGATAAATGCCGGAAAAATGACTAAGTCCAAGAAAAAAATGTTTTCAACTTTTTCCAATTTTACCCCCGTGGGATATATATTCTACCCACACACATTTGGAACTCTCCTGGGGTACCCTCACACATGTTATTCCCTCATTTAGTGGATATTTTCACAAAAAAGTGAAATTTTCAAAAATCCAGAAAATTGGCTGAAAATGACTAAAAATGAAGGACTCATTGGGCGAATCGCTCTGTAGCTGAAATCGGAAAGCTCACTGACATTTCCCCTATCTGAAAGTCTGATAAACGCCGGAAAAATGACTAAGTCCAAAAAAAAAATTGTTTTCAACTTTTTTTAATTTTACCCCCGTGGGATATATATTCTACCCACACACATTTGGAACTCTCCTGGGGTACCCTCACACATACTATTCCCTCATTTAGTGGATATTTTCACAAAAAAGTGAAATTTGCAAAAAATCCAGAAAATTGGCTGAAAACGACTAAATATCAAGGACTCATTGGGCGAATCGCTCTGGAACTGAAATTGGAATGCTCACTTACATTTCCACTATCTGAAAGTCTGATAAACGCCGGAAAAATGACTAAGTCCAAAATAAAAAATTTTTAAACTTTTTTCAATTTTACCCCGTGGGATATATATTCTACCCACACACATTTGGAACTCTCCTGGGGTACCCTCACACATATTATTCCCTCATTTAGTGGATATTTTCACAAAAAAAGTGAAATTTTCAAAAATCCAGAAAATTGGCTGAAAATGACTAAATATCAAAGACTCAATGGGCGAATCGCTCTGGAACTGAAATCGGAACGCTCACTGACATTTGCCCTATCTGAAAGTCTGATAAACGCCGGAAAAATGACTAAGTCCAAGAAAAATTTTTTTTCTACTTTTATGAATTTTACCCCTGTGGGATATATATTCTACCCACACACATTTGGAACTCTCCTGGGGTACCCTCACACATATTATTCCCTCATTTAGTGGATATTTTCACCTAAAAATGAAATTTTCAAAAAATCCAGAAAATTGGCTGAAAATGACTAAATATCAAAGATTCATTGGGCGAATCGCTCTGGAACTGAAATCGGAAAGCTCACTGACATTTCCCCTATCTGAAAGTCTGATAAACGCCGGAAAAATGACTAAGTCGAAAAAAAAAAAATTTTCATCTTTTTTCAATTTTACCCCCGTGGGATATATATTCTACTAACACACATTTGGAACTCTCCTGGGGTACCCTCACACATATTATTCCCTCATTTAGTCGATATTTTCACAAAAAAGTGAAATTTTCAAAAATCCAGGAAATTGGCTGAAAACGACTAAATATCAAGGACTCATTGGGCGAATCACTCTGGAACTGAAATCGGAACGCTCACTGACATTTGCCCTATCTGAAAGTCTGATAAACGCCGGAAAAATGACTAAGTCCAAGAAAAATTTTTTTTCAACTTTTATGAATTTTACCCCTGTGGGATATATATTCTACCCACACACATTTGGAACTCTCCTGGGGTACCCTCACACATATTATTCCCTCATTTAGTTGATATTTTCACAAAAAAGTGAAATTTTCAAAAATCCAGAAAATTGGCTGAAAACGACTAAATATCAAGGACTCATTGGGCGAATCACTCTGGAACAGAATTCGGAACGCTCACTCACATTTCGCCTATCTGAAAGTCTGATAAATGCCGGAAAAATGACTAAGTCCAAGAAAAAAATGTTTTCAACTTTTTTCAATTTTACCCCCGTGGGATATATATTCTACCCACACACATTTGGAACCCTCCTGGGGTACCTTCACACATATTATTCCCTCATTTAGTGGATATTTTCACCTAAAAATGAAATTTTCAAAAAATCCAGAAAATTGGCTGAAAATGACTAAATATCAAAGACTCATTGGGCGAATCGCTCTGGAACTGAAATCGGAACGATCACTCACATTTCCCCTCTCTGAAAGTCTGATAAACGCCAGAAAAATGACTAAGTCCAAGAAAAAATTTTTTTAAACTTTTTTCAATTTTACCCCCGTGGGATATATATTCTACCCACACACATTTGGAACCCTCCTGGGGTACCCTCACACATATTATTCCCTCATTTAGTGGATATTTTCACAAAAAAGTGAAATTTTCAAAAAATCCAGAAAATTGGCAGAAAATGACTAAATATCAAGGACTCATTGGGCGAATCGCTCTGGAACTGAAATCGGAACGCTCACTCACATTTCCCCTATCTGAAAGTCTGATAAATGCCGGAAAAATGACTAAGTCCAAAAAAAAATTTTTTTCAACTTTTTTAATTTTACCCCCGTAGGATATATATTTTACCCACACACATTTGGAACTCTCCTGGGGTACCCTCACACATATTATTCCCTCATTTAGTGGATATTTTTACAAAAAAGTGATATTTTCAAAAAATCCAAAAAATTGGCTGAAAACGACTAAATATCAAGGACTCATTGGGCGAATCGCTCTGGAACTGAAATCGGAACGCTCACTGACATTTGCCCTAAATGAAAGTCTGATAAACGCCGGAAAAATGACTAAGTCCAAAAAAAAAATGTTTTCAACTTATTTCAATTTTACCCCCGTGGGATATATATTCTACCCACACACATTTGGAACTCTCCTGGGGTACCCTCACACATATTATTCCCTCATTTAGTGGATATTTTCACAAAAAAGTGAAATTTTAAAAAATCCAGAAAATTGGCTGAAAACGACTAAATATCAAGGACTCATGGGGCGAAACGCTCTGGAACTGAAATCGGAACACTCACTGACATTTCCCCTCTCTGAAAGTCTGATAAAAGCCGGAAAAATAACTAAGTCCAAAAAAAATTTTTTTTCAACTTTTTTCAATTTTACCCCGTGGGATATATATTCTACCCACACACATTTGGAACTCTCCTGGGGTACCCTCACACATATTATTCCCTCATTTAGTGGATATTTTCACAAAAAAGTGAAATTTTCAAAAAATCCAGAAAATTGGCAGAAAATGACTAAATATCAAGGACTCATTGGGCGAATCGCTCTGGAACTGAAATCGGAACGCTCACTCACATTTCCCCTATCTGAAAGTCTGATAAATGCCGGAAAAATGACTAAGTCCAAAAAAAAATTTTTTTCAACTTTTTTAATTTTACCCCCGTAGGATATATATTTTACCCACACACATTTGGAACTCTCCTGGGGTACCCTCACACATATTATTCCCTCATTTAGTGGATATTTTTACAAAAAAGTGATATTTTCAAAAAATCCAAAAAATTGGCTGAAAACGACTAAATATCAAGGACTCATTGGGCGAATCGCTCTGGAACTGAAATCGGAACGCTCACTGACATTTGCCCTAAATGAAAGTCTGATAAACGCCGGAAAAATGACTAAGTCCAAAAAAAAAATGTTTTCAACTTATTTCAATTTTACCCCCGTGGGATATATATTCTACCCACACACATTTGGAACTCTCCTGGGGTACCCTCACACATATTATTCCCTCATTTAGTGGATATTTTCACAAAAAAGTGAAATTTTAAAAAATCCAGAAAATTGGCTGAAAACGACTAAATATCAAGGACTCATGGGGCGAAACGCTCTGGAACTGAAATCGGAACACTCACTGACATTTCCCCTCTCTGAAAGTCTGATAAAAGCCGGAAAAATAACGAAGTCCAAAAAAAATTTTTTTTCAACTTTTTTCAATTTTACCCCGTGGGATATATATTCTACCCACACACATTTGGAACTCTCCTGGGGTACCCTCACACATATTATTCCCTCATTTAGTGGATATTTTCACAAAAAAGTGAAATTTTCAAAAAATCCAGAAAATTGGCTGAAAATGACTAAATATCAAAGATTCATTGGGCGAATCGCTCTGGAACTGAAATCGGAAAGCTCACTGACATTTCCCCTATCTGAAAGTCTGATAAACGCCGGAAAAATGACTAAGTCGAAAAAAAAAAAAATTTCACCTTTTTTCAATTTTACCCCCGTGGGATATATATTCTACCCACACACATTTGGAACTCTCCTGGGGTACCCTCACACATATTATTCCCTCATTTAGTGGATATTTTCACAAAAAAGTGAAATTTTCAAAAATCCAGGAAATTGGCTGAAAACGACTAAATATCAAGGACTCATTGGGCGAATCGCTCTGGAACTGAAATCGGAACGCTCACTGACATTTGCCCTATCTGAAAGTCTGATAAACGCCGGAAAAATGACTAAGTCCAAGAAAAAATTTTTTTCAACTTTTATGAATTTTACCCCTGTGGGATATATATTCTACCCACACACATTTGGAACTCTCCTGGGGTACCCTCACACATATTATTCCCTCATTTAGTCGATATTTTCACAAAAAAGTGAAATTTTCAAAAATCCAGAAAATTGGCTGAAAACGACTAAATATCAAGGACTCATTGGGCGAATTGCTCTGGAACTGAAATCGGAACGCTCACTGACATTTCCCCTATCTGAAAGTCTGATAAACGCCGGAAAAATGACTAAGTTCAAGAAAAAAAATTTTTCAACTTTTTTCAATTTTACCCCCGGGGGATATATATTCTACCCACACACATTTGGAACTCTCCTGGGGTACCCTCACACATATTATTCCCTCATTTAGTCGATATTTTCACAAAAAAGTGAAATTTTCAAAAATCCAGAAAATTGGCTGAAAACGACTAAATATCAAGGACTCATTGGGCGAATTGCTCTGGAACTGAAATCGGAACGCTCACTGACATTTCCCCTATCTGAAAGTCTGATAAACGCTGGAAAAATGACTAAGTCCAAGAAAATTTTTTTTTCAACTTTCTTCAATTTTACCCCCGGGGGATATATATTCTACCCACACACATTTGGAACTCTCCTGGGGTACCCTCACACATATTATTCCCTCATTTAGTGGATATTTTCACAAAAAAGTGAAATTTTCAAAAATCCAGAAAATTGGCTGAAAACGACTAAATATCAAGGACTCATGGGGCGAATCGCTCTGGAACTGAAATCGGAACACTCACTGACATTTTCCCTCTCTGAAAGTCTGATAAAAGCCGGAAAAATAACTAAGTCCAAAAAAAAATTTTTTTCAACTTTTTTCAATTTTACCCCCGTGGGATATATATTCTACCCACACACATTTGGAACTCACCTGGGGTACCCTCACACATATTATTCCCTCATTTAGTCGATATTTTCACAAAAAAGTGAAATTTTCAAAAATCCAGAAAATTGGCTTAAAACGACAAAATATCAAGGACTCATTGGGTGAATCGCTCTGGAACTGAAATCGGAACGCTCACTCACATTTCCCCTATCTGAAAGTCTGATAAACGCCGGAAAAATGACTAAGTCCAAGAAAAAATTTTTTTCAACTTTTTTCAATTTTACCATTGTGGGATATACATTCTACCCACACACATTTGGAACTCTCCTGGGGTACCCTCACACATATTATTCCCTCATTTAGTGGATATTTTCACAAAAAAGTGAAATTTTCAAAAATCCAGAAAATTGGCTGAAAACGACTAAATATCAAGGACTCATTGGGCGAATCGCTCTGGAACTGAAATTGGAATGCTCACTGACATTTCCCCTATCTGAAAGTCTGATAAACGCCGGAAAAATGACTAAGTCGAAAAAAAAAAATTTTTCAACTTTTTTCAATTTTACCCCTGTGGGATATATATTCTACCCACACACATTTGGAACTGTCCTGGGGTACCCTCACACATATTATTCCCTCATTTAGTGGATATTTTCACAAAAAAGTGAAATTTTCAAAAAATCCAGAAAATTGGCTGAAAATGACTAAATATCCAAGATTCATTGGGCGAATCGCTCTGGAACTGAAATCGGAAAGCTCACTGACATTTCCCCATCTGAAAGTCTGATAAACGCCGATAAAATGACTAAGTCCAAGAAAAAAAATTTTTCAACTTTTTTCAATTTTCCCCCGTGGGATATAAATTCTACCCACACACATTTGGAACTCTCCTGGGGTACCCTCACACATATTATTCCCTCATTTAGTGGATATTTTCACAAAAAAGTGAAATTTTCAAAAATCCAGAAAATTGGCTGAAAATGACTAAATATCAAGGACTCATTGTACGAATCGCTCTGGAACTGAAATCGGAACGCTCACTCACATTTCCCCTATCTGAAAGTCTGATAAACGCCGGAAAAGTGACTAAGTCCAAAAAAAAATTTGTTCAACTTTTTTCAATTTTACCCCATTGGGATATATATTCTGCCCACACACATTTGGAACTCTCCTGGGGTACCCTCACACATATTATTCCCTCATTTAGTGGATATTTTCACAAAAAAGTGAAATTTTAAAAAAATCCAGAAAATTGGCTGAAAATGACTACATATCAAAGATTCATTGGGCGAATCGCTCTGGAACTGAAATCGAAAAGCTCACTGACATTTCCCCTATCTGAAAGTCTGATAAACGCTGGAAAAATGACTAAGTCCAAGAAAAAATTTTTTTCAACTTTTTTGAATTTTACCCCTATGGGATATATATTCTACCCACACACATTTGGAACCCTCCTGGGGGAACCCTCACACATATTATTCCCTCATTTAGTGGATATTTTCACAAAAAAAGTGAAATTTTCAAAAATCCAGAAAATTGGCTGAAAATGACTAAATATCAAAGACTCAATGGGCGAATCGCTCTGGAACTGAAATCGGAACGCTCACTGACATTTGCCCTATCTGAAAGTCTGATAAACGCCGGAAAAATGACTAAGTCCAAGAAAAATTTTTTTTCTACTTTTATGAATTTTACCCCTGTGGGATATATATTCTACCCACACACATTTGGAACTCTCCTGGGGTACCCTCACACATATTATTCCCTCATTTAGTGGATATTTTCACCTAAAAATGAAATTTTCAAAAAATCCAGAAAATTGGCTGAAAATGACTAAATATCAAAGATTCATTGGGCAAATCGCTCTGGAACTGAAATCGGAAAGCTCACTGACATTTCCCCTATCTGAAAGTCTGATAAACGCCGGAAAAATGACTAAGTCGAAAAAAAAAAAATTTTCATCTTTTTTCAATTTTACCCCCGTGGGATATATATTCTACTAACACACATTTGGAACTCTCCTGGGGTACCCTCACACATATTATTCCCTCATTTAGTCGATATTTTCACAAAAAAGTGAAATTTTCAAAAATCCAGGAAATTGGCTGAAAACGACTAAATATCAAGGACTCATTGGGCGAATCACTCTGGAACTGAAATCGGAACGCTCACTGACATTTGCCCTATCTGAAAGTCTGATAAACGCCGGAAAAATGACTAAGTCCAAGAAAAATTTTTTTTCAACTTTTATGAATTTTACCCCTGTGGGATATATATTCTACCCACACACATTTGGAACTCTCCTGGGGTACCCTCACACATATTATTCCCTCATTTAGTTGATATTTTCACAAAAAAGTGAAATTTTCAAAAATCCAGAAAATTGGCTGAAAACGACTAAATATCAAGGACTCATTGGGCGAATCACTCTGGAACAGAATTCGGAACGCTCACTCACATTTCGCCTATCTGAAAGTCTGATAAATGCCGGAAAAATGACTAAGTCCAAGAAAAAAATGTTTTCAACTTTTTTCAATTTTACCCCCGTGGGATATATATTCTACCCACACACATTTGGAACCCTCCTGGGGTACCTTCACACATATTATTCCCTCATTTAGTGGATATTTTCACCTAAAAATGAAATTTTCAAAAAATCCAGAAAATTGGCTGAAAATGACTAAATATCAAAGACTCATTGGGCGAATCGCTCTGGAACTGAAATCGGAACGCTCACTCACATTTCCCCTCTCTGAAAGTCTGATAAACGCCAGAAAAATGACTAAGTCCAAGAAAAAATTTTTTTAAACTTTTTTCAATTTTACCCCCGTGGGATATATATTCTACCCACACACATTTGGAACCCTCCTGGGGTACCCTCACACATATTATTCCCTCATTTAGTGGATATTTTCACAAAAAAGTGAAATTTTCAAAAAATCCAGAAAATTGGCAGAAAATGACTAAATATCAAGGACTCATTGGGCGAATCGCTCTGGAACTGAAATCGGAACGCTCACTCACATTTCCCCTATCTGAAAGTCTGATAAATGCCGGAAAAATGACTAAGTCCAAAAAAAAATTTTTTTCAACTTTTTTAATTTTACCCCCGTAGGATATATATTTTACCCACACACATTTGGAACTCTCCTGGGGTACCCTCACACATATTATTCCCTCATTTAGTGGATATTTTTACAAAAAAGTGATATTTTCAAAAAATCCAAAAAATTGGCTGAAAACGACTAAATATCAAGGACTCATTGGGCGAATCGCTCTGGAACTGAAATCGGAACGCTCACTGACATTTGCCCTAAATGAAAGTCTGATAAACGCCGGAAAAATGACTAAGTCCAAAAAAAAAATGTTTTCAACTTATTTCAATTTTACCCCCGTGGGATATATATTCTACCCACACACATTTGGAACTCTCCTGGGGTACCCTCACACATATTATTCCCTCATTTAGTGGATATTTTCACAAAAAAGTGAAATTTTAAAAAATCCAGAAAATTGGCTGAAAACGACTAAATATCAAGGACTCATGGGGCGAAACGCTCTGGAACTGAAATCGGAACACTCACTGACATTTCCCCTCTCTGAAAGTCTGATAAAAGCCGGAAAAATAACTAAGTCCAAAAAAAATTTTTTTTCAACTTTTTTCAATTTTACCCCGTGGGATATATATTCTACCCACACACATTTGGAACTCTCCTGGGGTACCCTCACACATATTATTCCCTCATTTAGTGGATATTTTCACAAAAAAGTGAAATTTTCAAAAAATCCAGAAAATTGGCAGAAAATGACTAAATATCAAGGACTCATTGGGCGAATCGCTCTGGAACTGAAATCGGAACGCTCACTCACATTTCCCCTATCTGAAAGTCTGATAAATGCCGGAAAAATGACTAAGTCCAAAAAAAAATTTTTTTCAACTTTTTTAATTTTACCCCCGTAGGATATATATTTTACCCACACACATTTGGAACTCTCCTGGGGTACCCTCACACATATTATTCCCTCATTTAGTGGATATTTTTACAAAAAAGTGATATTTTCAAAAAATCCAAAAAATTGGCTGAAAACGACTAAATATCAAGGACTCATTGGGCGAATCGCTCTGGAACTGAAATCGGAACGCTCACTGACATTTGCCCTAAATGAAAGTCTGATAAACGCCGGAAAAATGACTAAGTCCAAAAAAAAAATGTTTTCAACTTATTTCAATTTTACCCCCGTGGGATATATATTCTACCCACACACATTTGGAACTCTCCTGGGGTACCCTCACACATATTATTCCCTCATTTAGTGGATATTTTCACAAAAAAGTGAAATTTTAAAAAATCCAGAAAATTGGCTGAAAACGACTAAATATCAAGGACTCATGGGGCGAAACGCTCTGGAACTGAAATCGGAACACTCACTGACATTTCCCCTCTCTGAAAGTCTGATAAAAGCCGGAAAAATAACTAAGTCCAAAAAAAATTTTTTTTCAACTTTTTTCAATTTTACCCCGTGGGATATATATTCTACCCACACACATTTGGAACTCTCCTGGGGTACCCTCACACATATTATTCCCTCATTTAGTGGATATTTTCACAAAAAAGTGAAATTTTCAAAAAATCCAGAAAATTGGCTGAAAATGACTAAATATCAAAGATTCATTGGGCGAATCGCTCTGGAACTGAAATCGGAAAGCTCACTGACATTTCCCCTATCTGAAAGTCTGATAAACGCCGGAAAAATGACTAAGTCGAAAAAAAAAAAAATTTCACCTTTTTTCAATTTTACCCCCGTGGGATATATATTCTACCCACACACATTTGGAACTCTCCTGGGGTACCCTCACACATATTATTCCCTCATTTAGTGGATATTTTCACAAAAAAGTGAAATTTTCAAAAATCCAGGAAATTGGCTGAAAACGACTAAATATCAAGGACTCATTGGGCGAATCGCTCTGGAACTGAAATCGGAACGCTCACTGACATTTGCCCTATCTGAAAGTCTGATAAACGCCGGAAAAATGACTAAGTCCAAGAAAAATTTTTTTTCAACTTTTATGAATTTTACCCCTGTGGGATATATATTCTACCCACACACATTTGGAACTCTCCTGGGGTACCCTCACACATATTATTCCCTCATTTAGTCGATATTTTCACAAAAAAGTGAAATTTTCAAAAATCCAGAAAATTGGCTGAAAACGACTAAATATCAAGGACTCATTGGGCGAATTGCTCTGGAACTGAAATCGGAACGCTCACTGACATTTCCCCTATCTGAAAGTCTGATAAACGCCGGAAAAATGACTAAGTTCAAGAAAAAAAATTTTTCAACTTTTTTCAATTTTACCCCCGGGGGATATATATTCTACCCACACACATTTGGAACTCTCCTGGGGTACCCTCACACATATTATTCCCTCATTTAGTCGATATTTTCACAAAAAAGTGAAATTTTCAAAAATCCAGAAAATTGGCTGAAAACGACTAAATATCAAGGACTCATTGGGCGAATTGCTCTGGAACTGAAATCGGAACGCTCACTGACATTTCCCCTATCTGAAAGTCTGATAAACGCTGGAAAAATGACTAAGTCCAAGAAAATTTTTTTTTCAACTTTCTTCAATTTTACCCCCGGGGGATATATATTCTACCCACACACATTTGGAACTCTCCTGGGGTACCCTCACACATATTATTCCCTCATTTAGTGGATATTTTCACAAAAAAGTGAAATTTTCAAAAATCCAGAAAATTGGCTGAAAACGACTAAATATCAAGGACTCATGGGGCGAATCGCTCTGGAACTGAAATCGGAACACTCACTGACATTTTCCCTCTCTGAAAGTCTGATAAAAGCCGGAAAAATAACTAAGTCCAAAAAAAAATTTTTTTCAACTTTTTTCAATTTTACCCCCGTGGGATATATATTCTACCCACACACATTTGGAACTCACCTGGGGTACCCTCACACATATTATTCCCTCATTTAGTCGATATTTTCACAAAAAAGTGAAATTTTCAAAAATCCAGAAAATTGGCTTAAAACGACAAAATATCAAGGACTCATTGGGTGAATCGCTCTGGAACTGAAATCGGAACGCTCACTCACATTTCCCCTATCTGAAAGTCTGATAAACGCCGGAAAAATGACTAAGTCCAAGAAAAAATTTTTTTCAACTTTTTTCAATTTTACCATTGTGGGATATACATTCTACCCACACACATTTGGAACTCTCCTGGGGTACCCTCACACATATTATTCCCTCATTTAGTGGATATTTTCACAAAAAAGTGAAATTTTCAAAAATCCAGAAAATTGGCTGAAAACGACTAAATATCAAGGACTCATTGGGCGAATCGCTCTGGAACTGAAATTGGAATGCTCACTGACATTTCCCCTATCTGAAAGTCTGATAAACGCCGGAAAAATGACTAAGTCGAAAAAAAAAAATTTTTCAACTTTTTTCAATTTTACCCCTGTGGGATATATATTCTACCCACACACATTTGGAACTGTCCTGGGGTACCCTCACACATATTATTCCCTCATTTAGTGGATATTTTCACAAAAAAGTGAAATTTTCAAAAAATCCAGAAAATTGGCTGAAAATGACTAAATATCCAAGATTCATTGGGCGAATCGCTCTGGAACTGAAATCGGAAAGCTCACTGACATTTCCCCATCTGAAAGTCTGATAAACGCCGATAAAATGACTAAGTCCAAGAAAAAAAATTTTTCAACTTTTTTCAATTTTCCCCCGTGGGATATAAATTCTACCCACACACATTTGGAACTCTCCTGGGGTACCCTCACACATATTATTCCCTCATTTAGTGGATATTTTCACAAAAAAGTGAAATTTTCAAAAATCCAGAAAATTGGCTGAAAATGACTAAATATCAAGGACTCATTGTACGAATCGCTCTGGAACTGAAATCGGAACGCTCACTCACATTTCCCCTATCTGAAAGTCTGATAAACGCCGGAAAAGTGACTAAGTCCAAAAAAAAATTTGTTCAACTTTTTTCAATTTTACCCCATTGGGATATATATTCTGCCCACACACATTTGGAACTCTCCTGGGGTACCCTCACACATATTATTCCCTCATTTAGTGGATATTTTCACAAAAAAGTGAAATTTTAAAAAAATCCAGAAAATTGGCTGAAAATGACTACATATCAAAGATTCATTGGGCGAATCGCTCTGGAACTGAAATCGAAAAGCTCACTGACATTTCCCCTATCTGAAAGTCTGATAAACGCTGGAAAAATGACTAAGTCCAAGAAAAAATTTTTTTCAACTTTTTTGAATTTTACCCCTATGGGATATATATTCTACCCACACACATTTGGAACCCTCCTGGGGGAACCCTCACACATATTATTCCCTCATTTAGTGGATATTTTTACAAAAAAGTGAAATTTTCAAAAAATCCAGAAAATTGGCTGAAAATGACTAAATATCAAAGATTCATTGTGCGAATCGCTCTGGAACTGAAATCGGAAATCTCACTGACATTTCCCCTATCTGAAGGTCTGATAAACGCCGGAAAAATGACTAAGTCCAAGAAAAAATTTTTTTCAACTTTTTTCAATTTTCCCCCGTGGGATATATATTCTACCCACACACATTTGGAACTCTCCTGGGGTACCCTCACACATAATATTCCCTCATTTAGTGGATATTTTCACAAAAAAGTGAAATTTTCAAAAAATCCAGAAAATTGGCTGAAAACGACTAAATATCAAGGACTCATTGGGCGAATCGCTCTGGAACTGAAATCGGAACGCTCACTGACATTTGCCCTATCTGAAAGTCTGATAAACGCTGGAAAAATGACTAAGTCCAAAAAAAAATAATTTTTTAAACTTTATTCAATTTTACCCCCGTGGGATATATATTCTACCCACACACATTTGGAACTCTCCTGGGGTACCCTCATACATATTATTCCCTCATTTAGTGGATATTTTCACAAAAAAGTAAAATTTTCAAAAATCCAGAAAATTGGCTGAAAACGACTAAATATCAAGGACTCATTGGGCGAATCGCTCTGGAACTGAAATCGGAACGCTCACTGACATTTGCCCTATCTGAAAGTCTGATAAACGCCGGAAAAGTGACTAAGTCCAAAAAAAAATTTGTTCAACTTTTTTCAATTTTACCTCTGTGGAATATATATTCTACCCACACACATTTGGAACTCTCCTGGGGTACCGTCACACATATTATTCCGTACTTTAGTGGATATTTTCACAAAAAAGTGAAATTTTCAAAAAATCCAGAAAATTGGCTGAAAATGACTAAATATCAAAGATTCATTGTGCGAATCGCTCTGGAACTGAAATCGGAAAGCTCACTGACATTTCCCCTATCTGAAAGTATGATAAAACCCGTAAAAATGACTAAGTCCAAGAAAAAATTTTTTTCAACTTTTTTCAATTTCCCCCCGTGGGATATATATTCTACCCACACACATTTGGAACTCTCCTGGGGTACCCTCACACATATTATTCCCTCATTTAGTGGATATTTTCACAAAAAAGTGAAATTTTCAAAAATCCAGAAAATTGGCTGAAAACGACTAAATATCAAGGACTCATTGGGCGAATCACTCTGGAACTGAAATCGGAATGCTCATTGACATTTCCCCTATCTGAAAGTCTGATAAACGCCGGAAAAGTGACTAAGTCCAAAAAAAAATTTGTTCAACTTTTTTAAATTTTACCCCGTGGGATATATATTCTACCCACACACATTTGGAACTCTCCTGGGGTACCATCACACATAATATTCCTTCATTTAGTGGATATTTTCACAAAAAAGTGAAATTTTCAAAAATTCACAAAATTGGCTGAAAACGACTAAATATCAAGGACTAATGGGGCGAATCACTCTGGAACTGAAATCGGAACACTCACTGACATTTCCCCTATCTGAAAGTCTGATAAATGCCGGAAAAATGACTAAGTCCAAGAAAAAATTTTTTTCAACTTTTTTCAATTTTACCCCCGTGGGATATATATTCTACCCACACACATTTGGAACTCTCCTGGGGTACCCTCATACATATTATTCCCTCATTTAGTGGATATTTTCACAAAAAAGTAAAATTTTCAAAAATCCAGAAAATTGGCTGAAAATGACTAAATATCAAGGACTCATTGGGCGAATCACTCTGGAACTGAAATCGGAATGCTCATTGACATTTCCCCTATCTGAAAGTCTGATAAACGCCGGAAAAGTGACTAAGTCCAAAAAAAAAATTTGTTCAACTTTTTTAAATTTTACCCCGTGGGATATATGTTCTACCCATACACATTTGGAACTCTCCTGGGGTACCCTCACACATATTGTTCCCTCATTTAGTGGATATTTTCACAAAAAAGTGAAATTTTCAAAAATCCAGAAAATTGGCTAAAAACGACAAAATATCAAGGACTCATTGGGTGAATCGCTCTGGAACTGAAATCGGAATGCTCACTGACAATTCCCCAATCTGAAAGTCTGACAAATGCCGGAAAAATGACTAAGTCAAAAAAAAAATTTTTTCAACTTTTTTCAATTTTACCCCCGTGGGATATATATTCTACCCACACACATTTGGAACTCTCCTGGGGTACCCTCACACATAATATTCCCTCATTTAGTGGATATTTTCACAAAAAAGTGAAATTTTCAAAAAATCCAGAAAATTGGCTGAAAACGACTAAATATCAAGGACTCATTGGGCGAATCGCTCTGGAACTGAAATCGGAACGCTCACTGACATTTGCCCTATCTGAAAGTCTGATAAACGCCGGAAAAGTGACTAAGTCCAAAAAAAAATTTGTTCAACTTTTTTCAATTTTACCACTGTGGAATATATATTCTACCCACACACATTTGGAACTCTCCTGGGGTACCGTCACACATATTATTCCCTCCTTTAGTGGATATTTTCACAAAAAAGTGAAATTTTCAAAAAATCCAGAAAATTGGCTGAAAATGACTAAATATCAAAGATTCATTGTGCGAATCGCTCTGGAACTGAAATCGGAAAGCTCACTGACATTTCCCCTATCTGAAAGTATGATAAAACCCGTAAAAATGACTAAGTCCAAGAAAAAATTTTTTTCAACTTTTTTCAATTTTCCCCCGTGGGATATATATTCTACCCACACACATTTGGAACTCTCCTGGGGTACCCTCACACATATTATTCCCTCATTTAGTGGATATTTTCACAAAAAAGTGAAATTTTCAAAAATCCAGAAAATTGGCTGAAAACGACTAAATATCAAGGACTCATTGGGCGAATCGCTCTGGAACTGAAATCGGAACGCTCACTCACATTTCCCCTATCTGAAAGTCTCATAAATGCCGGAAAAATGACTAAGTCCAATAAAAAAATTTTTTTTACTTTTTTCAATTTTACCCCCGTGGAATATATTCTACCCACACACATTTGGAACTCTCCTGGGGTACCCTCACACATATTATTCCCTCATTTAGTGGATATTTTCACAAAAAAGTGAAATTTTCAAAAAATCCAGAAAATTGGCTGAAAACGACTAAATATCAAGGACTCATTGGGCTAATCGCTCTGGAACTGAAATTGTAATGCTCACTGACATTTCCCCTATCTGAAAGTTTGATAAACGCCGGAAAAATGACTAAGTCCAAGAAAAAAATTTTTTTTTCAATTTTTTTCAATTTTACCCCCGTGGGATATATATTCTACCCACACACATTTGGAACTCTCCTGGGGTACCCTCACACATAATATTCCCTCATTTAGTGGATATTTTCTCAAAAAAGTGAAATTTTCAAAAAATCCAGAAAATTGGCTGAAAATGACTAAATATCAAAGATTCATTGGGCGAATCGCTCTGGAACTGAAATCGGAAAGCTCACTGACATTTCCCCTCTGTGAAAGTCTGATAAACGCCGGAAAAATGACTTATTCGAAAAAAAAATTGTTTTCAACTTTTTTTAATTTTACCCCCGTGGGATATATATTCTACCCACACACATTTGGAACTCTCCTGGGGTACCCTCACACATATTATTCCCTCATTTAGTCGATATTTTCACAAAAAAGTGAAATTTTCAAAAATCCAGAAAATTGGCTTAAAACGACTAAATATCAAGGACTAATGGGGCGAATCACTCTGGAACTGAAATCGTAACGCTCACTGACATTTCCCCTATCTGAAAGTCTGATAAATGCCGGAAAAATGACTAAGTCCAAGAAAAAAATGTTTTCAACTTTTTCCAATTTTACCCCCGTGGGATATATATTCTACCCACACACATTTGGAACTCTCCTGGGGTACCCTCACACATGTTATTCCCTCATTTAGTGGATATTTTCACAAAAAAGTGAAATTTTCAAAAATCCAGAAAATTGGCTGAAAATGACTAAATATGAAGGACTCATTGGGCGAATCGCTCTGTAGCTGAAATCGGAAAGCTCACTGACATTTCCCCTATCTGAAAGTCTGATAAACGCCGGAAAAATGACTAAGTCCAAAAAAAAATTGTTTTCAACTTTTTTTAATTTTACCCCCGTGGGATATATATTCTACCCACACACATTTGGAACTCTCCTGGGGTACCCTCACACATACTATTCCCTCATTTAGTGGATATTTTCACAAAAAAGTGAAATTTGCAAAAAATCCAGAAAATTGGCTGAAAACGACTAAATATCAAGGACTCATTGGGCGAATCGCTCTGGAACTGAAATTGGAATGCTCACTTACATTTCCACTATCTGAAAGTCTGATAAACGCCGGAAAAATGACTAAGTCCAAAATAAAAAATTTTTAAACTTTTTTCAATTTTACCCCGTGGGATATATATTCTACCCACACACATTTGGAACTCTCCTGGGGTACCCTCACACATATTATTCCCTCATTTAGTGGATATTTTCACAAAAAAAGTGAAATTTTCAAAAATCCAGAAAATTGGCTGAAAATGACTAAATATCAAAGACTCAATGGGCGAATCGCTCTGGAACTGAAATCGGAATGCTCTCTCACATTTCCCCTATCTGAAAGTCTGATAAACGCCAGAAAAATGACTAAGTCCAAGAAAAAAATGTTTTCAACTTTTTTCAATTTTACCCCCGTGGGATATATGTTCTACCCACACACATTTGGAACGCTCCTGGGGTACCCTCACACAGATTATTCCCTCATTTAGTGGATATTTTCACAAAAAAGTAAAATTTTCAAAAATCCAGAAAATTTGCTGAAAACGACTAAATATCAAGGACTCATTGGGCGAATCACTCTGGACCTGAAATCGGAATATTCACTGACATTTCCCCTCTGTGAAATTCTGATAAACGCCTGAAAAATGACTAAGTCCAAAAAAAAATTGTTTTCAACTTTTTTTAATTTTACCCCCGTGGGATATATATTCTACCCACACACATTTGGAACTCTCCTGGGGTACCCTCACACATATCATTCCCTCATTTAGTGGATATTTTTACAAAAAAGTGAAATTTTCAAAAAATCCCGAAAATTGGCTGAAAATGACTAAATATCAAAGACTCATTGGGCGAATCGCTCTGGAACTGAAATCAGAACGCTCACTGACATTTCCCCTATCTGAAAGTCTGATAAACGCCGGAAAAGAGACTAAGTCCAAAAAAAAATTTGTTCAACTTTTTTCAATTTTTCCCCCGTGGCATATATATTCTACCCACACACATTAGGAACTCTCCTGGGGTACCCTCACACATATTATTCCCTCATTTAGTGGATATTTTCAGAAAAAAAGTGAAATTTTCAAAAATCCAGAAAATTGGCTGAAAATGACTAAATATCAAAGACTCAATGGGCGAATCTCTCTGGAACTGAAATCGGAACGCTCTCTGACATTTCCCCTATCTGAAAGTCTGACAAACGCCGGAAAAATGACTAAGTCCAAGAAAAAATTTTTTTCAACTTTTTTCAATTTTACCCCCGTTTGATATATATTCTACCCACACACATTTGGAACTCTACTGGGGTACCCTCACACATATTATTCCCTCAATTAGTGGATATTTTCACAAAAAAGTGAAATTTTCAAAAATCCAAAATATTGGCTGAAAACGACTAAATATCAAGGACTCATTGGGCGAAGCGCTCTGGAACTGAAATCGGAACGTCTAAAAAAAAATTTTTTTGAACTTTTTTCAATTTTACCCCCGTGGGATATATATTCTACCCACACACATTTGGAACTCTCCTGGGGTACCCTCACACATATATTTTCCCTCATTTAGTGGATATTTTCACAAAAAAGTGAAATTTTCAACAAATCCAGAAAATTGGCTGAAAACGACTAAATATCAAGGACTCATTGGGCGAATCGCTCTGGAACTGAAATCGGAACGTTCACTGACATTTGCCCTATCTGAAAGTCTGATAAACGCCGGAAAAATGACTAAGTCCAAAAAAAAATTTTTTTTCAACTTTTTTCAATTTTCCCCTTGTGGGATATATATTCTACCCACACACATTTGGAACTCTCCTGGGGTACCCTCACACATATTATTCCCTCTTTTAGTGGATATTTTCACAAAAAAGTGAAATTTTCAAAAATCCAGAATATTGGCTGAAAATGACTAAATATCAAGGACTCATTGGGTGAATCGCTCTGGAACTGAAATCGGAACGCTCACTCACATTTCCCCTATCTGAAAGTCTGATAAACGCCGATAAAATGACTAAGTCCAAAAAAAATTTTTTTCAACTTTTTTCAATTTTACCCCCATGGGATATATATTCTACCCACACACATTTGAAACTCTCCTGGGGTACCCTCACGCATAATATTCCCTCATTTAGTGGATATTTTCACAAAAAGAGTGAAATTTTCAAAAATCCAGAAAACTGGCTGAAAATGACTAAATATCAAGGACTCATTGGGCGAATCGCTCTGGAACTGAAATCGGAATGCTCACTGACATTTACCCTATCTGAAAGTCTGATAAATGCCGGAAAAATGACTAAGTCCAAAAAAAAAATTTTCTCAACTTTTTTCAATTTTACCCCCGTGGGATATTTATTCTACCCACACACATTTGGATCTCTCCTGGGGTACCCTCATACATATTATTCTCTCATTTAGTTGATATTTTCACAAAAAAGTGAAATTTTCAAAAATCCAGAAAACTGGCTGAAAAAGACAAAATATCAAGGACTCATTGGGCGAATCGCTCTGGAACTGAAATCGGAACACTCACTGACATTTCCCCTATCTGAAAGTCTGATAAACGCCGGAAAAATTACTAAGTGCAAAAAAAATTTTTTCAACTTTTTTCAAGTTTACCCCCGTGGGATATATATTCTACCCACACACATTTGGAACTCTTCTGGGGAACCCTCACACATATTATTCCCTCATTTAGTGGATATTTTCACAAAAAATTGAAATTTCCAAAAAATCCAGAAAATTGACTGAAAACGACTAAATATCAAGGACTCATTGAGCGAATCACTCTGGAACTGAAATCGGAATGTTCACTGACATTTCCCCTATCTGAAAGTCTGATAAACGCCGGAAAAATGACTAAGTCCAAAAAAACATTTGTTCAACTTTTTTCAATTTTACCCCCGTGGGATATATATTCTACCCACACACATTTGGAACTCTCCTGGGGTACCCTCACACATATTATTCCCTCATTTAGTGGATATTTTCACAAAAAAGTGAAATTTTCAAAAATCCAGAAAATTGGCTGAAAACGACTAAATATCAAGGATTCATTGGGCAAATTGCTCTGGAACTGAAATCGGAACGCTCACTGACATTTCCCCTATCTGAAAGTCTGATAAACGCCGGAAAAATGACTAAGTCAAAAAAAAAATTTTTTTAAACTTTTTTCAATTTTACCCCGTGGGATATATATTCTACCCACACACATTTGGACCTCTCCTGGGGTACCCTCACACATATTATTCCCTCATTTAGTGGATATTTTCACAAAAAAGTGAAAGTTTCAAAAATCCAGAAAATTGGCTGAAAACGACTAAATATCAAGGATTCATTGGGCGAATTGCTCTGGAACTGAAATCGGAATGCTCACTGACATTTCCCCTATCTGAAAGTCTGATAAACGCCGGAAAAATGACTAAGTCCAAAAAAAAATTTGTTCAACTTTTTTCAATTTTACCCCCGTGGGATATATATTCTACCCACACACATTTGGAACTCTCCTGGGGAACCCTCACACATATTATTCCCTCATTTAGTAGATATTTTCACAAAAAATTGAAATTTTAAAAAATTCCTGAAAATTGGCTGAAAACAACTAAATATCAAGGATTCATTGGGCGAATTGCTCTGGAACTGAAATCGGAATGATCACTGACATTTTCCCTATCTGAAAGTCTGATAAACGCAGGAAAAATGACTAAGTCCAAAAAAAAATTTGTTCAAATTTTTTTCAATTTTACCCCCGTGGGATATATATTCTACCCACACACATTTGGAATTCTCCTGGGGTACCCTCACACATATTATTCCCTCAATTAGTGGATATTTTCACAAAAAAGTGAAATTTTCAACAAATCCAGAAAATTGGCTGAAAACGACTAAATATCAAAGACTCATTTGGCGAATCGCTCTGGAACTGAAATCGGAACGTTCACTGACATTTGCCCTATCTGAAAGTCTGATAAACGCCGGAAAAATGACTAAGTCCAAAAAAAAATTTGTTCAACTTTTTTCAATTTTTCCCCCGTGGCATATATATTCTACCCACACACATTAGGAACTCTCCTGGGGTACCCTCACACATATTATTCCCTCATTTAGTGGATATTTTCAGAAAAAAAGTGAAATTTTCAAAAATCCAGAAAATTGGCTGAAAATGACTAAATATCAAAGACTCAATGGGCGAATCGCTCTGGAACTGAAATCGGAACGCTCTCTGACATTTCCCCTATCTGAAAGTCTGACAAACGCCGGAAAAATGACTAAGTCCAAGAAAAAATTTTTTTCAACTTTTTTCAATTTTACCCCCGTTTGATATATATTCTACCCACACACATTTGGAACTCTACTGGGGTACCCTCACACATATTATTCCCTCAATTAGTGGATATTTTCACAAAAAAGTGAAATTTTCAAAAATCCAAAATATTGGCTGAAAACGACTAAATATCAAGGACTCATTGGGCGAAGCGCTCTGGAACTGAAATCGGAACGTCTAAAAAAAAATTTTTTTGAACTTTTTTCAATTTTACCCCCGTGGGATATATATTCTACCCACACACATTTGGAACTCTCCTGGGGTACCCTCACACATATATTTTCCCTCATTTAGTGGATATTTTCACAAAAAAGTGAAATTTTCAACAAATCCAGAAAATTGGCTGAAAACGACTAAATATCAAGGACTCATTGGGCGAATCGCTCTGGAACTG
This sequence comes from Phyllobates terribilis, assembly GCF_046119375.1. Lineage (NCBI taxonomy): Eukaryota > Metazoa > Chordata > Amphibia > Anura > Dendrobatidae > Phyllobates > Phyllobates terribilis. Next base: position 7,921,816 of record NW_027362781.1, on the reverse strand, counting down.
AAATCGGAACGTTCACTGACATTTGCCCTATCTGAAAGTCTGATAAACGCCGGAAAAATGACTAAGTCCAAAAAAAAATTTTTTTTCAACTTTTTTCAATTTTCCCCTTGTGGGATATATATTCTACCCACACACATTTGGAACTCTCCTGGGGTACCCTCACACATATTATTCCCTCTTTTAGTGGATATTTTCACAAAAAAGTGAAATTTTCAAAAATCCAGAATATTGGCTGAAAATGACTAAATATCAAGGACTCATTGGGTGAATCGCTCTGGAACTGAAATCGGAACGCTCACTCACATTTCCCCTATCTGAAAGTCTGATAAACGCCGATAAAATGACTAAGTCCAAAAAAAATTTTTTTCAACTTTTTTCAATTTTACCCCCATGGGATATATATTCTACCCACACACATTTGAAACTCTCCTGGGGTACCCTCACGCATAATATTCCCTCATTTAGTGGATATTTTCACAAAAAGAGTGAAATTTTCAAAAATCCAGAAAACTGGCTGAAAACGACTAAATATCAAGGACTCATTGGGCGAATCGCTCTGGAACTGAAATCGGAATGCTCACTGACATTTACCCTATCTGAAAGTCTGATAAATGCCGAAAAAATGACTAAGTCCAAAAAAAAAATTTTCTCAACTTTTTTCAATTTTACCCCCGTGGGATATATATTCTACACACACACATTTGGAACTCTCCTGGGGTACCTCACACATATTATTCTCTCATTTAGTGGATATTTTCACAAAAAAGTGAAATTTTCAAAAATCCAGAAAATTGGCTGAAAACGACTAAATATCATGGACTCATTGGGCGAATCGCTCTGGAACTGAAATCGGAATGCTCACTGACATTTTCCCTATCTGAAAGTCTGATAAACGCCGGAAAAATGACTAAGTCAAAAAAAAAATTTTTTTCAACTTTTTTCAATTTTACCCCCGTGGGATATTTATTCTACCCACACACATTTGGATCTCTCCTGGGGTACCCTCATACATATTATTCTCTCATTTAGTTGATATTTTCACAAAAAAGTGAAATTTTCAAAAATCCAGAAAACTGGCTGAAAAAGACAAAATATCAAGGACTCATTGGGCGAATCGCTCTGGAACTGAAATCGGAACACTCACTGACATTTCCCCTATCTGAAAGTCTGATAAACGCCGGAAAAATTACTAAGTGCAAAAAAAATTTTTTCAACTTTTTTCAAGTTTACCCCCGTGGGATATATATTCTACCCACACACATTTGGAACTCTTCTGGGGAACCCTCACACATATTATTCCCTCATTTAGTGGATATTTTCACAAAAAATTGAAATTTCCAAAAAATCCAGAAAATTGACTGAAAACGACTAAATATCAAGGACTCATTGAGCGAATCACTCTGGAACTGAAATCGGAATGTTCACTGACATTTCCCCTATCTGAAAGTCTGATAAACGCCGGAAAAATGACTAAGTCCAAAAAAACATTTGTTCAACTTTTTTCAATTTTACCCCCGTGGGATATATATTCTACCCACACACATTTGGAACTCTCCTGGGGTACCCTCACACATATTATTCCCTCATTTAGTGGATATTTTCACAAAAAAGTGAAATTTTCAAAAATCCAGAAAATTGGCTGAAAACGACTAAATATCAAGGATTCATTGGGCAAATTGCTCTGGAACTGAAATCGGAACGCTCACTGACATTTCCCCTATCTGAAAGTCTGATAAACGCCGGAAAAATGACTAAGTCAAAAAAAAAATTTTTTTAAACATTTTTTCAATTTTACCCCGTGGGATATATATTCTACCCACACACATTTGGACCTCTCCTGGGGTACCCTCACACATATTATTCCCTCATTTAGTGGATATTTTCACAAAAAAGTGAAAGTTTCAAAAATCCAGAAAATTGGCTGAAAACGACTAAATATCAAGGATTCATTGGGCGAATTGCTCTGGAACTGAAATCGGAATGCTCACTGACATTTCCCCTATCTGAAAGTCTGATAAACGCCGGAAAAATGACTAAGTCCAAAAAAAAATTTGTTCAACTTTTTTCAATTTTACCCCCGTGGGATATATATTCTACCCACACACATTTGGAACTCTCCTGGGGAACCCTCACACATATTATTCCCTCATTTAGTAGATATTTTCACAAAAAATTGAAATTTTAAAAAATTCCTGAAAATTGGCTGAAAACAACTAAATATCAAGGATTCATTGGGCGAATTGCTCTGGAACTGAAATCGGAATGATCACTGACATTTTCCCTATCTGAAAGTCTGATAAACGCAGGAAAAATGACTAAGTCCAAAAAAAAATTTGTTCAAATTTTTTTCAATTTTACCCCCGTGGGATATATATTCTACCCACACACATTTGGAATTCTCCTGGGGTACCCTCACACATATTATTCCCTCAATTAGTGGATATTTTCACAAAAAAGTGAAATTTTCAACAAATCCAGAAAATTGGCTGAAAACGACTAAATATCAAAGACTCATTGGGCGAATCGCTCTGGAACTGAAATCGGAACGTTCACTGACATTTGCCCTATCTGAAAGTCTGATAAACGCCGGAAAAATGACTAAGTCCAAAAAAAAATTTTTTTTCAACTTTTTTCAATTTTCCCCTTGTGGGATATATATTCTACCCAGACACATTTGGAACTCTCCTGGGGTACCCTCACACATATTATTCCCTCATTTAGTGGATATTTTCACAAAAAAGTGAAATTTTCAAAAATCCAGAATATTGGCTGAAAATGACTAAATATCAAGGACTCATTGGGCGAATCGCTCTGGAACTGAAATCGGAACGTTCACTGACATTTGCCCTATCTGAAAGTCTGATAAACGCCGGAAAAATTACTAAGTCCAAAAAAAATTTTTTTCAACTTTTTTCAATTTTACCCCCATGGGATATATATTCTACCCACACACATTTGAAACTCTCCTGGGGTACCCTCACGCATAATATTCCCTCATTTAGTGGATATTTTCACAAAAAAAGTGAAATTTTCAAAAATCCAGAAAACTGGCTGAAAACGACTAAATATCAAGGAGTCATTGGGCAAATCGCTCTGGAACTGAAATCGGAACGCTCACTGACATTTACCCTATCTGAAAGTCTGATAAATGCCGGAAAAATGACTAAGTCCAAAAAAAAAATTTTCTCAATTTTTTTCAATTTTACCCCCGTGGGATATATATTCTACACACACACATTTGGAACTCTCCTGGGGTACCCTCACACATATTATTCTCTCATTTAGTGGATATTTTCACAAAAAAGTGAAATTTTCAAAAATCCAGAAAATTGGCTGAAAACGACTAAATATCAAGGACTCATTGAGCGAATCACTCTGGAACTGAAATCGGAATGCTCACTGACATTTCCCCTATCTGAAAGTCTGATAAACGCCGGAAAAATGACTAAGTCCAAAAAAACATTTGTTCAACTTTTTTCAATTTTACCCCCGTGGGATATATATTCTACCCACACACATTGGGAACTCTCCTGGGGTACCCTCACACATATTATTCCCTCATTTAGTGGATATTTTCACAAAAAAGTGAAATTTTCAAAAATCCAGAAAATTGGCTGAAAACGACTAAATATCAAGGATTCATTGGGCAAATTGCTCTGGAACTGAATTCGGAACGCTCACTGACATTTCCCCTATCTGAAAGTCTGATAAACGCAGGAAAAATGACTAAGTCCAAAAAAAAATTTGTTCAACTTTTTTCAATTTTACCCCCGTGGGATATATATTCTACCCACACACATTTGGAACTCTCCTGGGGAACCCTCACACATATTATTCCCTCATTTAGTAGATATTTTCACAAAAAATTGAAATTTTAAAAAATTCCAGAAAATTGGCTGAAAACAACTAAATATCAAGGATTCATTGGGCGAATTGCTCTGGAACTGAAATCGGAATGATCACTGACATTTTCCCTATCTGAAAGTCTGATAAACGCAGGAAAAATGACTAAGTCCAAAAAAAAATTTGTTCAAATTTTTTTCAATTTTACCCCCGTGGGATATATATTCTACCCACACACATTTGGAATTCTCCTGGGGTACCCTCACACATATTATTCCCTCAATTAGTGGATATTTTCACAAAAAAGTGAAATTTTCAACAAATCCAGAAAATTGGCTGAAAACGACTAAATATCAAAGACTCATTGGGCGAATCGCTCTGGAACTGAAATCGGAACGTTCACTGACATTTGCCCTATCTGAAAGTCTGATAAACGCCGGAAAAATGACTAAGTCCAAAAAAAAATTTTTTTTCAACTTTTTTCAATTTTCCCCTTGTGGGATATATATTCTACCCACACACATTTGGAACTCTCCTGGGGTACCCTCACACATATTATTCCCTCATTTAGTGGATATTTTCACAAAAAAGTGAAATTTTCAAAAATCCAGAATATTGGCTGAAAATGACTAAATATCAAGGACTCATTGGGTGAATCGCTCTGGAACTGAAATCGGAACGCTCACTCACATTTCCCCTATCTGAAAGTCTGATAAACGCCGATAAAATGACTAAGTCCAAAAAACAATTTTTTTCAACTTTTTTTAATTTTACCCCCGTGGGATATATATTCTACCCACACACATTTGGAACTCTCCTGGGGTACCCTCACACATATTATTCCCTCATTTAGTGGATATTTTCACAAAAAAGTGAAATTTTCAACAAATCCAGAAAATTGGCTGAAAACGACTAAATATCAAAGACTCATTGGGCGAATCGCTCTGGAACTGAAATCGGAACGTTCACTGACATTTGCCCTATCTGAAAGTCTGATAAACGCCGGAAAAATTACTAAGTCCAAAAAAAATTTTTTTCAACTTTTTTCAATTTTACCCCCATGGGATATATATTCTACCCACACACATTTGAAACTCTCCTGGGGTACCCTCACGCATAATATTCCCTCATTTAGTGGATATTTTCACAAAAAAAGTGAAATTTTCAAAAATCCAGAAAACTGGCTGAAAACGACTAAATATCAAGGAGTCATTGGGCAAATCGCTCTGGAACTGAAATCGGAACGCTCACTGACATTTACCCTATCTGAAAGTCTGATAAATGCCGGAAAAATGACTAAGTCCAAAAAAAAAATTTTCTCAGTTTTTTTCAATTTTACCCCCGTGGGATATATATTCTACACACACACATTTGGAACTCTCCGGGGGTACCCTCACACATATTATTCTCTCATTTAGTGGATATTTTCACAAAAAAGTGAAATTTTCAAAAATCCAGAAAATTGGCTGAAAACGACTAAATATCAAGGACTCATTGAGCGAATCACTCTGGAACTGAAATCGGAATGCTCACTGACATTTCCCCTATCTGAAAGTCTGATAAACGCCGGAAAAATGACTAAGTCCAAAAAAACATTTGTTCAACTTTTTTCAATTTTACCCCCGTGGGATATATATTCTACCCACACACATTGGGAACTCTCCTGGGGTACCCTCACACATATTATTCCCTCATTTAGTGGATATTTTCACAAAAAAGTGAAATTTTCAAAAATCCAGAAAATTGGCTGAAAACGACTAAATATCAAGGATTCATTGGGCAAATTGCTCTGGAACTGAATTCGGAACGCTCACTGACATTTCCCCTATCTGAAAGTCTGATAAACGCAGGAAAAATGACTAAGTCCAAAAAAAAATTTGTTCAACTTTTTTCAATTTTACCCCCGTGGGATATATATTCTACCCACACACATTTGGAATTCTCCTGGGGTACCCTCACACATATTATTCCCTCAATTAGTGGATATTTTCACAAAAAAGTGAAATTTTCAACAAATCCAGAAAATTGGCTGAAAACGACTAAATATCAAAGACTCATTGGGCGAATCGCTCTGGAGCTGAAATCGGAACGTTCACTGACATTTGCCCTATCTGAAAGTCTGATAAACGCCGGAAAAATGACTAAGTCCAAAAAAAAATTTTTTTTCAACTTTTTTCAATTTTCCCCTTGTGGGATATATATTCTACCCACACACATTTGGAACTCTCCTGGGGTACCCTCACACATATTATTCCCTCATTTAGTGGATATTTTCACAAAAAAGTGAAATTTTCAAAAATCCAGAATATTGGCTGAAAATGACTAAATATCAAGGACTCATTGGGTGAATCGCTCTGGAACTGAAATCGGAACGCTCACTCACATTTCCCCTATCTGAAAGTCTGATAAACGCCGATAAAATGACTAAGTCCAAAAAACAATTTTTTTCAACTTTTTTTAATTTTACCCCCGTGGGATATATATTCTACCCACACACATTTGGAACTCTCCTGGGGTACCCTCACACATATTATTCCCTCATTTAGTGGATATTTTCACAAAAAAGTGAAATTTTCAACAAATCCAGAAAATTGGCTGAAAACGACTAAATATCAAAGACTCATTGGGCGAATCGCTCTGGAACTGAAATCGGAACGTTCACTGACATTTGCCCTATCTGAAAGTCTGATAAACGCCGGAAAAATTACTAAGTCCAAAAAAAATTTTTTTCAACTTTTTTCAATTTTACCTCCATGGGATATATATTCTACCCACACACATTTGAAACTCTCCTGGGGTACCCTCACACATATTATTCTCTCATTTAGTGGATATTTTCACAAAAAAGTGAAATTTTCAAAAATCCAGAAAATTGGCTGAAAACGACTAAATATCAAGGACTCATTGAGCGAATCACTCTGGAACTGAAATCGGAATGCTCACTGACATTTCCCCTATCTGAAAGTCTGATAAACGCCGGAAAAATGACTAAGTCCAAAAAAACATTTGTTCAACTTTTTTCAATTTTACCCCCGTGGGATATATATTCTACCCACACACATTTGAAACTCTCCTGGGGTACCCTCACGCATAATATTCCCTCATTTAGTGGATATTTTCACAAAAAAAGTGAAATTTTCAAAAATCCAGAAAACTGGCTGAAAACGACTAAATATCAAGGAGTCATTGGGCAAATCGCTCTGGAACTGAAATCGGAACGCTCACTGACATTTACCCTATCTGAAAGTCTGATAAATGCCGGAAAAATGACTAAGTCCAAAAAAAAAATTTTCTCAATTTTTTTCAATTTTACCCCCATGGGATATATATTCTACACACACACATTTGGAACTCTCCTGGGGTACCCTCACACATATTATTCTCTCATTTAGTGGATATTTTCACAAAAAAGTGAAATTTTCAAAAATCCAGAAAATTGGCTGAAAACGACTAAACATCAAGGACTCATTGAGCGAATCACTCTGGAACTGAAATCGGAATGCTCACTGACATTTCCCCTATCTGAAAGTCTGATAAACGCCGGAAAAATGACTAAGTCCAAAAAAACATTTGTTCAACTTTTTTCAATTTTACCCCCGTGGGATATATATTCTACCCACACACATTTGGAGCTCTACTGGGGAACCCTCACACATATTATTCCCTCATTTAGTGGATATTTTCACAAAAAATTTAAATTTTAAAAAAATCCAGAAAATTGGCTGAAAACGACTAAATATCAAGGACTCATTGAGCGAATCGCTCTGGAACTGAAATCGGCATGCTCACTGACATTTCCCCTATCTGAAAGTCTGATAAACGCCGGAAAAATGACTAAGTCCAAGAAAAAAATTTTTTCAACTTTTTTCAATTTTACCCCCGTGAGATATATATTCTACCCACACACATTTGGAACTCTTCTGGGGAACCCTCACACATATTATTCCCTCATTTAGTGGATATTTTTACAAAAAATTGAAATTTTCAAAAAATCCAGAAAATTGACTGAAAACGACTAAATATCAAGGACTCATTGAGCGAATCACTCTGGAACTGAAATCGGAATGCTCACTGACATTTCCCCTATCTGAAAGTCTGATAAACGCCGGAAAAATGACTAAGTCAAAAAAAAATTTTTTTTAAACTTTTTTCAATTTTACCCCCGTGGGATATATATTCTACCCACACACATTTGGACCTCTCCTGGGGTACCCTCACACATATTATTACCTCATTTAGTGGATATTTTCACAAAAAAGTGAAAGTTTCAAAAATCCAGAAAATTGGCTGAAAACGACTAAATATCAAGGATTCATTGGGCGAATTGCTCTGGAACTGAAATCGGAATGCTCACTGACATTTCCCCTATCTGAAAGTCTGATAAACGCCGGAAAAATGACTAAGTCCAAAAAAAAATTTGTTCAACTTTTTTCAATTTTACCGCCGTGGGATATATATTCTACCCACAAACATTTGGAACTCTTCTGGGGAACCCTCACACATATTATTCCCTCATTTAGTGGATATTTTCACAAAAAATTGAAATTTTAAAAAAATCCAGAAAATTGGCTGAAAACGACTAAATATCAAGGACTCATTGAGCGAATCGCTCTGGAACTGAAATCGGAATGCTCACTGACATTTCCCCTATCTGAAAGTCTGATAAACGCCGGAAAAATGACTAAGTCCAAAAAAAAATTTGTTCAACTTTTTTCAATTTTACCCCCGTGGGATATATATTCTACCCACACACATTTGGAACTCTCCTGGGGAACCCTCACACATATTATTCCCTCATTTAGTAGATATTTTCACAAAAAATTGAAATTTTAAAAAATTCCAGAAAATTGGCTGAAAACTAAATATCAAGGATTCATTGGGCGAATTGCTCTGGAACTGAAATCGGAATGATCACTGACATTTTCCCAATCTGAAAGTCTGATAAACGCAGGAAAAATGACTAAGTCCAAAAAAAAATTTGTTCAAATTTTTTTCAATTTTACCCCCGTGGGATATATATTCTACCCACACACATTTGGAACTCTCCTGGGGTACCCTCACACATATTATTCCCTCATTTAGTGGATATTTTCACAAAAAAGTGAAATTTTCAACAAATCCAGAAAATTGGCTGAAAACGACTAAATATCAAAGACTCATTGGGCGAATAGCTCTGGAACTGAAATCGGAACGTTCACTGACATTTGCCCTATCTGAAAGTCTGATAAACGCCGGAAAAATGACTAAGTCCAAAAAAAAATTTTTTTTCAACTTTTTTCAATTTTCCCCTTGTGGGATATATATTCTACCCACACACATTTGGAACTCTCCTGGGGTACCCTCACACATATTATTCCCTCATTTAGTGGATATTTTCACAAAAAAGTGAAATTTTCAAAAATCCAGAAAATTGGCTGAAAACGACTAAATATCAAGGACTCATTGGGCGAATCGCTCTGGAACTGAAATCGGAATGCTCACTGACATTTTCCCTATCTGAAAGTCTGATAAACGCCGGAAAAATGACTAAGTCCAAGAAAAAAATTTTTTCAACTTTTTTCAATTTTACCCCCGTGAGATATATATTCTACCCACACACATTTGGAACTCTTCTGGGGAACCCTCACACATATTATTCCCTCATTTAGTGGATATTTTCACAAAAAATTTAAATTTTCAAAAAATCCAGAAAATTGACTGAAAACGACTAAATATCAAGGACTCATTGAGCGAATCACTCTGGAACTGAAATCGGAATGCTCATTGACATTTCCCCTATCTGAAAGTCTGATAAACGCCGGAAAAATGACTAAGTCAAAAAAAAAATTTTTTTCAACTTTTTTCAATTTTACCCCCGTGGGATATTTATTCTACCCACACACATTTGGAACTCTCCTGGGGTACCCTCACACATATTATTCCCTCATTTAGTGGATATTTTCACAAAAAAGTGAAATTTTCAAAAATCCAGAAAATTGGCTGAAAACGACTAAATATCAAGGATTCATTGGGCAAATTGCTCTGGAACTGAAATCGGAACGCTCACTGACATTTCCCCTATCTGAAAGTCTGATAAACGCCGGAAAAATGACTAAGTCAAAAAAAAAATTTTTTTAAACTTTTTTCAATTTTACCCCGTGGGATATATATTCTACCCACACACATTTGGACCTCTCCTGGGGTACCCTCACACATATTATTCCCTCACTTAGTGGATATTTTCACAAAAAAGTGAAAGTTTCAAAAATCCAGAAAATTGGCTGAAAACGACTAAATATCAAGGATTCATTGGGTGAATTGCTCTGGAACTGAAATCGGAATGCTCACTGACATTTCCCCTATCTGAAAGTCTGATAAACGCCGGAAAAATGACTAAGTCCAAAAAAAAATTTGTTCAACTTTTTTCAATTTTACCCCCGTGGGATATATATTCTACCCACACACATTTGGAACTCTCCTGGGGAACCCTCACACATATTATTCCCTCATTTAGTAGATATTTTCACAAAAAATTGAAATTTTTAAAAATTCCTGAAAATTGGCTGAACACAACTAAATATCAAGGATTCATTGGGCGAATTGCTCTGGAACTGAAATCGGAATGATCACTGACATTTTCCCTATCTGAAAGTCTGATAAACGCAGGAAAAATGACTAAGTCCAAAAAAAAATTTGTTCAAATTTTTTTCAATTTTACCCCCGTGGGATATATATTCTACCCACACACATTTGGAATTCTCCTGGGGTACCCTCACACATATTATTCCCTCAATTAGTGGATATTTTCACAAAAAAGTGAAATTTTCAACAAATCCAGAAAATTGGCTGAAAACGACTAAATATCAAAGACTCATTGGGCGAATCGCTCTGGAACTGAAATCGGAACGTTCACTGACATTTGCCCTATCTGAAAGTCTGATAAACGCCGGAAAAATGACTAAGTCCAAAAAAAAATTTTTTTTCAACTTTTTTCAATTTTCCCCTTGTGGGATATATATTCTACCCAGACACATTTGGAACTCTCCTGGGGTACCCTCACACATATTATTCCCTCATTTAGTGGATATTTTCACAAAAAAGTGAAATTTTCAAAAATCCAGAATATTGGCTGAAAATGACTAAATATCAAGGACTCATTGGGCGAATCGCTCTGGAACTGAAATCGGAACGTTCACTGATATTTGCCCTATCTGAAAGTCTGATAAACGCCGGAAAAATTACTAAGTCCAAAAAAAATTTTTTTCAACTTTTTTCAATTTTACCCCCATGGGATATATATTCTACCCACACACATTTGAAACTCTCCTGGGGTACCCTCACGCATAATATTCCCTCATTTAGTGGATATTTTCACAAAAAAAGTGAAATTTTCAAAAATCCAGAAAACTGGCTGAAAACGACTAAATATCAAGGAGTCATTGGGCAAATCGCTCTGGAACTGAAATCGGAACGCTCACTGACATTTACCCTATCTGAAAGTCTGATAAATGCCGGAAAAATGACTAAGTCCAAAAAAAAAATTTTCTCAATTTTTTTCAATTTTACCCCCGTGGGATATATATTCTACACACACACATTTGGAACTCTCCTGGGGTACCCTCACACATATTATTCTCTCATTTAGTGGATATTTTCACAAAAAAGTGAAATTTTCAAAAATCCAGAAAATTGGCTGAAAACGACTAAATATCAAGGACTCATTGAGCGAATCACTCTGGAACTGAAATCGGAATGCTCACTGACATTTCCCCTATCTGAAAGTCTGATAAACGCCGGAAAAATGACTAAGTCCAAAAAAACATTTGTTCAACTTTTTTCAATTTTACCCCCGTGGGATATATATTCTACCCACACACATTGGGAACTCTCCTGGGGTACCCTCACACATATTATTCCCTCATTTAGTGGATATTTTCACAAAAAAGTGAAATTTTCAAAAATCCAGAAAATTGGCTGAAAACGACTAAATATCAAGGATTCATTGGGCAAATTGCTCTGGAACTGAATTCGGAACGCTCACTGACATTTCCCCTATCTGAAAGTCTGATAAACGCAGGAAAAATGACTAAGTCCAAAAAAAAATTTGTTCAACTTTTTTCAATTTTACCCCCGTGGGATATATATTCTACCCACACACATTTGGAACTCTCCTGGGGAACCCTCACACATATTATTCCCTCATTTAGTAGATATTTTCACAAAAAATTGAAATTTTAAAAAATTCCAGAAAATTGGCTGAAAACAACTAAATATCAAGGATTCATTGGGCGAATTGCTCTGGAACTGAAATCGGAATGATCACTGACATTTTCCCTATCTGAAAGTCTGATAAACGCAGGAAAAATGACTAAGTCCAAAAAAAAATTTGTTCAAATTTTTTTCAATTTTACCCCCGTGGGATATATATTCTACCCACACACATTTGGAATTCTCCTGGGGTACCCTCACACATATTATTCCCTCAATTAGTGGATATTTTCACAAAAAAGTGAAATTTTCAACAAATCCAGAAAATTGGCTGAAAACGACTAAATATCAAAGACTCATTGGGCGAATCGCTCTGGAACTGAAATCGGAACGTTCACTGACATTTGCCCTATCTGAAAGTCTGATAAACGCCGGAAAAATGACTAAGTCCAAAAAAAAATTTTTTTTCAACTTTTTTCAATTTTCCCCTTGTGGGATATATATTCTACCCACACACATTTGGAACTCTCCTGGGGTACCCTCACACATATTATTCCCTCATTTAGTGGATATTTTCACAAAAAAGTGAAATTTTCAAAAATCCAGAATATTGGCTGAAAATGACTAAATATCAAGGACTCATTGGGTGAATCGCTCTGGAACTGAAATCGGAACGCTCACTCACATTTCCCCTATCTGAAAGTCTGATAAACGCCGATAAAATGACTAAGTCCAAAAAACAATTTTTTTCAACTTTTTTTAATTTTACCCCCGTGGGATATATATTCTACCCACACACATTTGGAACTCTCCTGGGGTACCCTCACACATATTATTCCCTCATTTAGTGGATATTTTCACAAAAAAGTGAAATTTTCAACAAATCCAGAAAATTGGCTGAAAACGACTAAATATCAAAGACTCATTGGGCGAATCGCTCTGGAACTGAAATCGGAACGTTCACTGACATTTGCCCTATCTGAAAGTCTGATAAACGCCGGAAAAATTACTAAGTCCAAAAAAAATTTTTTTCAACTTTTTTCAATTTTACCCCCATGGGATATATATTCTACCCACACACATTTGAAACTCTCCTGGGGTACCCTCACACATATTATTCTCTCATTTAGTGGATATTTTCACAAAAAAGTGAAATTTTCAAAAATCCAGAAAATTGGCTGAAAACGACTAAATATCAAGGACTCATTGAGCGAATCACTCTGGAACTGAAATCGGAATGCTCACTGACATTTCCCCTATCTGAAAGTCTGATAAACGCCGGAAAAATGACTAAGTCCAAAAAAACATTTGTTCAACTTTTTTCAATTTTACCCCCGTGGGATATATATTCTACCCACACACATTGGGAACTCTCCTGGGGTACCCTCACACATATTATTCCCTCATTTAGTGGATATTTTCACAAAAAAGTGAAATTTTCAAAAATCCAGAAAATTGGCTGAAAACGACTAAATATCAAGGATTCATTGGGCAAATTGCTCTGGAACTGAATTCGGAACGCTCACTGACATTTCCCCTATCTGAAAGTCTGATAAACGCAGGAAAAATGACTAAGTCCAAAAAAAAATTTGTTCAAATTTTTTTCAATTTTACCCCCGTGGGATATATATTCTACCCACACACATTTGGAATTCTCCTGGGGTACCCTCACACATATTATTCCCTCAATTAGTGGATATTTTCACAAAAAAGTGAAATTTTCAACAAATCCAGAAAATTGGCTGAAAACGACTAAATATCAAAGACTCATTGGGCGAATCGCTCTGGAACTGAAATCGGAACGTTCACTGACATTTGCCCTATCTGAAAGTCTGATAAACGCCGGAAAAATGACTAAGTCCAAAAAAAAATTTTTTTTCAACTTTTTTCAATTTTCCCCTTGTGGGATATATATTCTACCCAGACACATTTGGAACTCTCCTGGGGTACCCTCACACATATTATTCCCTCATTTAGTGGATATTTTCACAAAAAAGTGAAATTTTCAAAAATCCAGAATATTGGCTGAAAATGACTAAATATCAAGGACTCATTGGGCGAATCGCTCTGGAACTGAAATCGGAACGTTCACTGACATTTGCCCTATCTGAAAGTCTGATAAACGCCGGAAAAATTACTAAGTCCAAAAAAAATTTTTTTCAACTTTTTTCAATTTTACCCCCATGGGATATATATTCTACCCACACACATTTGAAACTCTCCTGGGGTACCCTCACGCATAATATTCCCTCATTTAGTGGATATTTTCACAAAAAAAGTGAAATTTTCAAAAATCCAGAAAACTGGCTGAAAACGACTAAATATCAAGGAGTCATTGGGCAAATCGCTCTGGAACTGAAATCGGAACGCTCACTGACATTTACCCTATCTGAAAGTCTGATAAATGCCGGAAAAATGACTAAGTCCAAAAAAAAAATTTTCTCAATTTTTTTCAATTTTACCCCCGTGGGATATATATTCTACACACACACATTTGGAACTCTCCTGGGGTACCCTCACACATATTATTCTCTCATTTAGTGGATATTTTCACAAAAAAGTGAAATTTTCAAAAATCCAGAAAATTGGCTGAAAACGACTAAATATCAAGGACTCATTGAGCGAATCACTCTGGAACTGAAATCGGAATGCTCACTGACATTTCCCCTATCTGAAAGTCTGATAAACGCCGGAAAAATGACTAAGTCCAAAAAAACATTTGTTCAACTTTTTTCAATTTTACCCCCGTGGGATATATATTCTACCCACACACATTGGGAACTCTCCTGGGGTACCCTCACACATATTATTCCCTCATTTAGTGGATATTTTCACAAAAAAGTGAAATTTTCAAAAATCCAGAAAATTGGCTGAAAACGACTAAATATCAAGGATTCATTGGGCAAATTGCTCTGGAACTGAATTCGGAACGCTCACTGACATTTCCCCTATCTGAAAGTCTGATAAACGCAGGAAAAATGACTAAGTCCAAAAAAAAATTTGTTCAACTTTTTTCAATTTTACCCCCGTGGGATATATATTCTACCCACACACATTTGGAACTCTCCTGGGGAACCCTCACACATATTATTCCCTCATTTAGTAGATATTTTCACAAAAAATTGAAATTTTAAAAAATTCCAGAAAATTGGCTGAAAACAACTAAATATCAAGGATTCATTGGGCGAATTGCTCTGGAACTGAAATCGGAATGATCACTGACATTTTCCCTATCTGAAAGTCTGATAAACGCAGGAAAAATGACTAAGTCCAAAAAAAAATTTGTTCAAATTTTTTTCAATTTTACCCCCGTGGGATATATATTCTACCCACACACATTTGGAACTCTCCTGGGGTACCCTCACACATATTATTCCCTCATTTAGTGGATATTTTCACAAAAAAGTGAAATTTTCAACAAATCCAGAAAATTGGCTGAAAACGACTAAATATCAAAGACTCATTGGGCGAATCGCTCTGGAACTGAAATCGGAACGTTCACTGACATTTGCCCTATCTGAAAGTCTGATAAACGCCGGAAAAATTACTAAGTCCAAAAAAAATTTTTTTCAACTTTTTTCAATTTTACCCCCATGGGATATATATTCTACCCACACACATTTGAAACTCTCCTGGGGTACCCTCACACATATTATTCTCTCATTTAGTGGATATTTTCACAAAAAAGAGAAATTTTCAAAAATCCAGAAAATTGGCTGAAAACGACTAAATATCAAGGACTCATTGAGCGAATCACTCTGGAACTGAAATCGGAATGCTCACTGACATTTCCCCTATCTGAAAGTCTGATAAACGCCGGAAAAATGACTAAGTCCAAAAAAACATTTGTTCAACTTTTTTCAATTTTACCCCCGTGGGATATATATTCTACCCACACACATTGGGAACTCTCCTGGGGTACCCTCACACATATTATTCCCTCATTTAGTGGATATTTTCACAAAAAAGTGAAATTTTCAAAAATCCAGAAAATTGGCTGAAAACGACTAAATATCAAGGATTCATTGGGCAAATTGCTCTGGAACTGAATTCGGAACGCTCACTGACATTTCCCCTATCTGAAAGTCTGATAAACGCAGGAAAAATGACTAAGTCCAAAAAAAAATTTGTTCAAATTTTTTTCAATTTTACCCCCGTGGGATATATATTCTACCCACACACATTTGGAATTCTCCTGGGGTACCCTCACACATATTATTCCCTCAATTAGTGGATATTTTCACAAAAAAGTGAAATTTTCAACAAATCCAGAAAATTGGCTGAAAACGACTAAATATCAAAGACTCATTGGGCGAATCGCTCTGGAGCTGAAATCGGAACGTTCACTGACATTTGCCCTATCTGAAAGTCTGATAAACGCCGGAAAAATGACTAAGTCCAAAAAAAAATTTTTTTTCAACTTTTTTCAATTTTCCCCTTGTGGGTTATATATTCTACCCACACACATTTGGAACTCTCCTGGGGTACCCTCACACATATTATTCCCTCATTTAGTGGATATTTTCACAAAAAAGTGAAATTTTCAACAAATCCAGAAAATTGGCTGAAAACGACTAAATATCAAAGACTCATTGGGCGAATCGCTCTGGAACTGAAATCGGAACGTTCACTGACATTTGCCCTATCTGAAAGTCTGATAAACGCCGGAAAAATTACTAAGTCCAAAAAAAATTTTTTTCAACTTTTTTCAATTTTACCCCCATGGGATATATATTCTACCCACACACATTTGAAACTCTCCTGGGGTACCCTCACACATATTATTCTCTCATTTAGTGGATATTTTCACAAAAAAGTGAAATTTTCAAAAATCCAGAAAATTGGCTGAAAACGACTAAATATCAAGGACTCATTGAGCGAATCACTCTGGAACTGAAATCGGAATGCTCACTGACATTTCCCCTATCTGAAAGTCTGATAAACGCCGGAAAAATGACTAAGTCCAAAAAAACATTTGTTCAACTTTTTTCAATTTTACCCCCGTGGGATATATATTCTACCCACACACATTTGAAACTCTCCTGGGGTACCCTCACGCATAATATTCCCTCATTTAGTGGATATTTTCACAAAAAAAGTGAAATTTTCAAAAATCCAGAAAACTGGCTGAAAACGACTAAATATCAAGGAGTCATTGGGCAAATCGCTCTGGAACTGAAATCGGAACGCTCACTGACATTTACCCTATCTGAAAGTCTGATAAATGCCGGAAAAATGACTAAGTCCAAAAAAAAAATTTTCTCAATTTTTTTCAATTTTACCCCCGTGGGATATATATTCTACACACACACATTTGGAACTCTCCTGGGGTACCCTCACACATATTATTCTCTCATTTAGTGGATATTTTCACAAAAAAGTGAAATTTTCAAAAATCCAGAAAATTGGCTGAAAACGACTAAACATCAAGGACTCATTGAGCGAATCACTCTGGAACTGAAATCGGAATGCTCACTGACATTTCCCCTATCTGAAAGTCTGATAAACGCCGGAAAAATGACTAAGTCCAAAAAAACATTTGTTCAACTTTTTTCAATTTTACCCCCGTGGGATATATATTCTACCCACACACATTGGGAACTCTCCTGGGGTACCCTCACACATATTATTCCCTCATTTAGTGGATATTTTCACAAAAAAGTGAAATTTTCAAAAATCCAGAAAATTGGCTGAAAACGACTAAATATCAAGGATTCATTGGGCAAATTGCTCTGGAACTGAATTCGGAACGCTCACTGACATTTCCCCTATCTGAAAGTCTGATAAACGCAGGAAAAATGACTAAGTCCAAAAAAAAATTTGTTCAACTTTTTTCAATTTTACCCCCGTGGGATATATATTCTACCCACACACATTTGGAACTCTCCTGGGGAACCCTCACACATATTATTCCCTCATTTAGTAGATATTTTCACAAAAAATTGAAATTTTAAAAAATTCCAGAAAATTGGCTGAAAACAACTAAATATCAAGGATTCATTGGGCGAATTGCTCTGGAACTGAAATCGGAATGATCACTGACATTTTCCCTATCTGAAAGTCTGATAAACGCAGGAAAAATGACTAAGTCCAAAAAAAAATTTGTTCAAATTTTTTTCAATTTTACCCCCGTGGGATATATATTCTACCCACACACATTTGGAATTCTCCTGGGGTACCCTCACACATATTATTCCCTCAATTAGTGGATATTTTCACAAAAAAGTGAAATTTTCAACAAATCCAGAAAATTGGCTGAAAACGACTAAATATCAAAGACTCATTGGGCGAATCGCTCTGGAACTGAAATCGGAACGTTCACTGACATTTGCCCTATCTGAAAGTCTGATAAACGCCGGAAAAATGACTAAGTCCAAAAAAAAATTTTTTTTCAACTTTTTTCAATTTTCCCCTTGTGGGATATATATTCTACCCACACACATTTGGAACTCTCCTGGGGTACCCTCACACATATTATTCCCTCATTTAGTGGATATTTTCACAAAAAAGTGAAATTTTCAAAAATCCAGAATATTGGCTGAAAATGACTAAATATCAAGGACTCATTGGGTGAATCGCTCTGGAACTGAAATCGGAACGCTCACTCACATTTCCCCTATCTGAAAGTCTGATAAACGCCGATAAAATGACTAAGTCCAAAAAAAATTTTTTTCAACTTTTTTCAATTTTACCCCCATGGGATATATATTCTACCCACACACATTTGAAACTCTCCTGGGGTACCCTCACACATATTATTCTCTCATTTAGTGGATATTTTCACAAAAAAGTGAAATTTTCAAAAATCCAGAAAATTGGCTGAAAACGACTAAATATCAAGGACTCATTGAGCGAATCACTCTGGAACTGAAATCGGAATGCTCACTGACATTTCCCCTATCTGTAAGTCTGATAAACGCCGGAAAAATGACTAAGTCCAAAAAAACATTTGTTCAACTTTTTTCAATTTTACCCCCGTGGGATATATATTCTACCCACACACATTGGGAACTCTCCTGGGGTACCCTCACACATATTATTCCCTCATTTAGTGGATATTTTCACAAAAAAGTGAAATTTTCAAAAATCCAGAAAATTGGCTGAAAACGACTAAATATCAAGGATTCATTGGGCAAATTGCTCTGGAACTGAATTCGGAACGCTCACTGACATTTCCCCTATCTGAAAGTCTGATAAACGCAGGAAAAATGACTAAGTCCAAAAAAAAATTTTTTTTAAACTTTTTTCAATTTTACCCCCGTGGGATATATATTCTACCCACACACATTTGGACCTCTCCTGGGGTACCCTCACACATATTATTACCTCATTTAGTGGATATTTTCACAAAAAAGTGAAAGTTTCAAAAATCCAGAAAATTGGCTGAAAACGACTAAATATCAAGGATTCATTGGGCGAATTGCTCTGGAACTGAAATCGGAATGCTCACTGACATTTCCCCTATCTGAAAGTCTGATAAACGCCGGAAAAATGACTAAGTCCAAAAAAAAATTTGTTCAACTTTTTTCAATTTTACCGCCGTGGGATATATATTCTACCCACAAACATTTGGAACTCTTCTGGGGAACCCTCACACATATTATTCCCTCATTTAGTGGATATTTTCACAAAAAATTGAAATTTTCAAAAAATCCAGAAAATTGGCTGAAAACGACTAAATATCAAGGACTCATTGAGCGAATCACTCTGGAACTGAAATCGGAATGCTCACTGACATTTCCCCTATCTGAAAGTCTGATAAACGCCGGAAAAATGACTAAGTCCAAAAAAAAATTTGTTCAACTTTTTTCAATTTTACCCCCGTGGGATATATATTCTACCCACACACATTTGGAACTCTCCTGGGGAACCCTCACACATATTATTCCCTCATTTAGTAGATATTTTCACAAAAAATTGAAATTTTAAAAAATTCCAGAAAATTGGCTGAAAACTAAATAACAAGGATTCATTGGGCGAATTGCTCTGGAACTGAAATCGGAATGATCACTGACATTTTCCCAATCTGAAAGTCTGATAAACGCAGGAAAAATGACTAAGTCCAAAAAAAAATTTGTTCAAATTTTTTTCAATTTTACCCCCGTGGGATATATATTCTACCCACACACATTTGGAACTCTCCTGGGGTACCCTCACACATATTATTCCCTCATTTAGTGGATATTTTCACAAAAAAGTGAAATTTTCAAAAAATCCAGAAAATTGACTGAAAACGACTAAATATCAAGGACTCATTGAGCGAATCACTCTGGAACTGAAATCGGAATGCTCACTGACATTTCCCCTATCTGAAAGTCTGATAAACGCCGGAAAAATGACTAAGTCAAAAAAAAATTTTTTTTAAACTTTTTTCAATTTTACCCCCGTGGGATATATATTCCACCCACACACATTTGGACCTCTCCTGGGGTACCCTCACACATATTATTACCTCATTTAGTGGATATTTTCACAAAAAAGTGAAAGTTTCAAAAATCCAGAAAATTGTCTGAAAACGACTAAATATCAAGGATTCATTGGGCGAATTGCTCTGGAACTGAAATCGGAATGCTCACTGACATTTCCCCTATCTGAAAGTCTGATAAACGCCGGAAAAATGACTAAGTCCAAAAAAAAATTTGTTCAACTTTTTTCAGTTTTACCCCCGTGGGATATATATTCTACCCACAAACATTTGGAACTCTTCTGTTGAACCCTCACACATATTATTCCCTCATTTAGTGGATATTTTCACAAAAAATTGAAATTTTCAAAAAATCCAGAAAATTGGCTGAAAACGACTAAATATCAAGGACTCATTGAGCGAATCGCTCTGGAACTGAAATCGGAATGCTCACTGACATTTCCCCTATCTGAAAGTCTGATAAACGCCGGAAAAATGACTAAGTCCAAAAAAAAATTTGTTCAACTTTTTTCAATTTTACCCCCGTGGGATATATATTCTACCCACACACATTTGGAGCTCTCCTGGGGTACCCTCACACATATTATTCCCTCATTTAGTGGATATTTTCACAAAAAAGTGAAAGTTTCAAAAATCCAGAAAATTGGCTGAAAACGACTAAATATCAAGGACTCATTGGGCGAATCGCTCTGGAACTGAAATCGGAACGCTCACTGACATTTGCCGTATCTGAAAGTCTGATAAACGCCGGAAAAATGACTAAGTCCAAGAAAAAAAATTTGTTCAACTTTTTTCAATTTTACCCCCGTGGGATATATATTCTACCCACACACATTTGGAACTCTCCTGGGGAACCCTCACACATATTATTCCCTCATTTAGTAGATATTTTCACAAAAAATTGAAATTTTAAAAAATTCCAGAAAATTGGCTGAAAACAACTAAATATCAAGGATTCATTGGGCGAATTGCTCTGGAACTGAAATCGGAATGATCACTGACATTTTCCCTATCTGAAAGTCTGATAAACGCAGGAAAAATGACTAAGTCCAAAAAAAAATTTGTTCAAATTTTTTTCAATTTTACCCCCGTGGGATATATATTCTACCCACACACATTTGGAATTCTCCTGGGGTACCCTCACACATATTATTCCCTCAATTAGTGGATATTTTCACAAAAAAGTGAAATTTTCAACAAATCCAGAAAATTGGCTGAAAACGACTAAATATCAAAGACTCATTGGGCGAATCGCTCTGGAACTGAAATCGGAACGTTCACTGACATTTGCCCTATCTGAAAGTCTGATAAACGCCGGAAAAATGACTAAGTCCAAAAAAAAATTTTTTTTCAACTTTTTTCAATTTTCCCCTTGTGGGATATATATTCTACCCACACACATTTGGAACTCTCCTGGGGTACCCTCACACATATTATTCCCTCATTTAGTGGATATTTTCACAAAAAAGTGAAATTTTCAAAAATCCAGAATATTGGCTGAAAATGACTAAATATCAAGGACTCATTGGGTGAATCGCTCTGGAACTGAAATCGGAACGCTCACTCACATTTCCCCTATCTGAAAGTCTGATAAACGCCGATAAAATGACTAAGTCCAAAAAAAATTTTTTTCAACTTTTTTCAATTTTACCCCCATGGGATATATATTCTACCCACACACATTTGAAACTCTCCTGGGGTACCCTCACACATATTATTCTCTCATTTAGTGGATATTTTCACAAAAAAGTGAAATTTTCAAAAATCCAGAAAATTGGCTGAAAACGACTAAATATCAAGGACTCATTGAGCGAATCACTCTGGAACTGAAATCGGAATGCTCACTGACATTTCCCCTATCTGTAAGTCTGATAAACGCCGGAAAAATGACTAAGTCCAAAAAAACATTTGTTCAACTTTTTTCAATTTTACCCCCGTGGGATATATATTCTACCCACACACATTGGGAACTCTCCTGGGGTACCCTCACACATATTATTCCCTCATTTAGTGGATATTTTCACAAAAAAGTGAAATTTTCAAAAATCCAGAAAATTGGCTGAAAACGACTAAATATCAAGGATTCATTGGGCAAATTGCTCTGGAACTGAATTCGGAACGCTCACTGACATTTCCCCTATCTGAAAGTCTGATAAACGCAGGAAAAATGACTAAGTCCAAAAAAAAATTTTTTTTAAACTTTTTTCAATTTTACCCCCGTGGGATATATATTCTACCCACACACATTTGGACCTCTCCTGGGGTACCCTCACACATATTATTACCTCATTTAGTGGATATTTTCACAAAAAAGTGAAAGTTTCAAAAATCCAGAAAATTGGCTGAAAACGACTAAATATCAAGGATTCATTGGGCGAATTGCTCTGGAACTGAAATCGGAATGCTCACTGACATTTCCCCTATCTGAAAGTCTGATAAACGCCGGAAAAATGACTAAGTCCAAAAAAAAATTTGTTCAACTTTTTTCAATTTTACCGCCGTGGGATATATATTCTACCCACAAACATTTGGAACTCTTCTGGGGAACCCTCACACATATTATTCCCTCATTTAGTGGATATTTTCACAAAAAATTGAAATTTTCAAAAAATCCAGAAAATTGGCTGAAAACGACTAAATATCAAGGACTCATTGAGCGAATCACTCTGGAACTGAAATCGGGATGCTCACTGACATTTCCCCTATCTGAAAGTCTGATAAACGCCGGAAAAATGACTAAGTCCAAAAAAAAATTTGTTCAACTTTTTTCAATTTTACCCCCGTGGGATATATATTCTACCCACACACATTTGGAACTCTCCTGGGGAACCCTCACACATATTATTCCCTCATTTAGTAGATATTTTCACAAAAAATTGAAATTTTAAAAAATTCCAGAAAATTGGCTGAAAACTAAATAACAAGGATTCATTGGGCGAATTGCTCTGGAACTGAAATCGGAATGATCACTGACATTTTCCCAATCTGAAAGTCTGATAAACGCAGGAAAAATGACTAAGTCCAAAAAAAAATTTGTTCAAATTTTTTTCAATTTTACCCCCGTGGGATATATATTCTACCCACACACATTTGGAACTCTCCTGGGGTACCCTCACACATATTATTCCCTCATTTAGTGGATATTTTCACAAAAAAGTGAAATTTTCAAAAAATCCAGAAAATTGACTGAAAACGACTAAATATCAAGGACTCATTGAGCGAATCACTCTGGAACTGAAATCGGAATGCTCACTGACATTTCCCCTATCTGAAAGTCTGATAAACGCCGGAAAAATGACTAAGTCAAAAAAAAATTTTTTTTAAACTTTTTTCAATTTTACCCCCGTGGGATATATATTCCACCCACACACATTTGGACCTCTCCTGGGGTACCCTCACACATATTATTACCTCATTTAGTGGATATTTTCACAAAAAAGTGAAAGTTTCAAAAATCCAGAAAATTGTCTGAAAACGACTAAATATCAAGGATTCATTGGGCGAATTGCTCTGGAACTGAAATCGGAATGCTCACTGACATTTCCCCTATCTGAAAGTCTGATAAACGCCGGAAAAATGACTAAGTCCAAAAAAAAATTTGTTCAACTTTTTTCAGTTTTACCCCCGTGGGATATATATTCTACCCACAAACATTTGGAACTCTTCTGTTGAACCCTCACACATATTATTCCCTCATTTAGTGGATATTTTCACAAAAAATTGAAATTTTCAAAAAATCCAGAAAATTGGCTGAAAACGACTAAATATCAAGGACTCATTGAGCGAATCGCTCTGGAACTGAAATCGGAATGCTCACTGACATTTCCCCTATCTGAAAGTCTGATAAACGCCGGAAAAATGACTAAGTCCAAAAAAAAATTTGTTCAACTTTTTTCAATTTTACCCCCGTGGGATATATATTCTACCCACACACATTTGGAGCTCTCCTGGGGAACCCTCACACATATTATTCCCTCATTTAGTGGATATTTTCACAAAAAAGTGAAATTTTCAAAAATCCAGAAAATTGGCTGAAAACGACTAAATATCAAGGATTCATTGGGCAAATTGCTCTGGAACTGAAATCGGAACGCTCACTGACATTTCCCCTATCTGAAAGTCTGATAAACGCCAGAAAAATGACTAAGTAAAAAAAAAAATGTTTTTAAACTTTTTTCAATTTTACCCCTGTGGGATATATATTCTACCCACACACATTTGGACCTCTCCTGGGGTACCCTCACACATATTATTCCCTTATTTAGTGGATATTTTAACAAAAAAGTGAAAGTTTCAAATATCCAGAAAATTGGCTGAAAACGACTAAATATCAAGGATTCATTGGGCGAATTGCTCTGGAACTGAAATCGGAACGCTCACTGACATTTCCCCTATCTGAAAGTCTGATAAACGCCGGAAAAATGACTAAGTCCAAAAAAAAATTTGTTCAACTTTTTTCAATTTTACCCCCGTGGGATATATATTCTACCCACAAACATTTGGAACTCTTCTGGGGAACCCTCACACATATTATTCCCTCATTTAGTGGATATTTTCACAAAAAATTGAAATTTTCAAAAAATCCAGAAAATTGGCTGAAAACGACTAAATATCAAGGATTCATTGGGCGAATTGCTCTGGAACTGAAATCGGAACGCTCACTGACATTTCCCCTATCTGAAAGTCTGATAAACGCCGGAAAAATGACTAAGTCCAAAAAAAAATTTGTTCAACTCTTTTCAATTTTACCCCCGTGGGATATATATTCTACCCACACACATTTGGAACTCTTCTGGGTAACCCTCACACATATTATTCCCTCATTTAGTGGATATTTTCACAAAAAATTGAAATTTTCAAAAAATCCAGAAAATTGGCTGAAAACGACTAAATATCAAGGACTCATTGGGCGAATCACTCTGGAACTGAAATCGGAATGCTCACCGACATTTCCCCTATCTGAAAGTCTGATAAACGCCGGAAAAATGACTAAGTCCAAAAAAAAAATTTTTTTCAACTTTTTTCAATTTTACCCCCGTGGGATATATATTCTACCCACACACATTTGGAACTCTCCTGGGTTACCCTCACACATATTATTCCCTCATTTAGTGGATATTTTCACAAAAAAGTGAAAGTTTCAAAAAATCCAGAAAATTGGCTGAAAACGAGTAAATATCAATTACTCATTGGGCGAATCGCTCTGGAACTGAAATTGGAACGCTCAGTGACATTTGCCCTATCTGAAAGTCTGATAAACGCCGGAAAAATGACTAAGTCCAAAAAAAAATTTGTTCAACTTTTTTCAATTTTACCCCCGTGGGATATATATTCTACCCACACACATTTGGAACTCTCCTGGGGTACCCTCACACATATTATTCCCTCATTTAGTGGATATTTTCACAAAAAAGTGAAATTTTCAACAAATCCAGAAAATTGGCTGAAAACGACTAAATATCAAAGACTCATTGGGCGAATCGCTCTGGAACTGAAATCGGAACGTTCACTGACATTTGCCCTATCTGAAAGTCTGATAAACGCCGGAAAAATTACTAAGTCCAAAAAAAATTTTTTTCAACTTTTTTCAATTTTACCCCCATGGGATATATATTCTACCCACACACATTTGAAACTCTCCTGGGGTACCCTCACACATATTATTCTCTCATTTAGTGGATATTTTCACAAAAAAGTGAAATTTTCAAAAATCCAGAAAATTGGCTGAAAACGACTAAATATCAAGGACTCATTGAGCGAATCACTCTGGAACTGAAATCGGAATGCTCACTGACATTTCCCCTATCTGAAAGTCTGATAAACGCCGGAAAAATGACTAAGTCCAAAAAAACATTTGTTCAACTTTTTTCAATTTTACCCCCGTGGGATATATATTCTACCCACACACATTGGGAACTCTCCTGGGGTACCCTCACACATATTATTCCCTCATTTAGTGGATATTTTCACAAAAAAGTGAAATTTTCAAAAATCCAGAAAATTGGCTGAAAACGACTAAATATCAAGGATTCATTGGGCAAATTGCTCTGGAACTGAATTCGGAACGCTCACTGACATTTCCCCTATCTGAAAGTCTGATAAACGCAGGAAAAATGACTAAGTCCAAAAAAAAATTTGTTCAAATTTTTTTCAATTTTACCCCCGTGGGATATATATTCTACCCACACACATTTGGAATTCTCCTGGGGTACCCTCACACATATTATTCCCTCAATTAGTGGATATTTTCACAAAAAAGTGAAATTTTCAAAAATCCAGAATATTGGCTGAAAATGACTAAATATCAAGGACTCATTGGGCGAATCGCTCTGGAACTGAAATCGGAACGTTCACTGACATTTGCCCTATCTGAAAGTCTGATAAACGCCGGAAAAATTACTAAGTCCAAAAAAAATTTTTTTCAACTTTTTTCAATTTTACCCCCATGGGATATATATTCTACCCACACACATTTGAAACTCTCCTGGGGTACCCTCACGCTTAATATTCCCTCATTTAGTGGATATTTTCACAAAAAAAGTGAAATTTTCAAAAATCCAGAAAACTGGCTGAAAACGACTAAATATCAAGGAGTCATTGGGCAAATCGCTCTGGAACTGAAATCGGAACGCTCACTGACATTTCCCCTATCTGAAAGTCTGATAAACGCCGGAAAAATGACTAAGTCCAAAAAAAAATTTGTTCAACTTTTTTCAATTTTACCCCCGTGGGATATATATTCTACCCACAAACATTTGGAACTCTTCTGGGGAACCCTCACACATATTATTCCCTCATTTAGTGGATATTTTCACAAAAAATTGAAATTTTCAAAAAATCCAGAAAATTGGCTGAAAACGACTAAATATCAAGGATTCATTGGGCGAATTGCTCTGGAACTGAAATCGGAACGCTCACTGACATTTCCCCTATCTGAAAGTCTGATAAACGCCGGAAAAATGACTAAGTCCAAAAAAAAATTTGTTCAACTCTTTTCAATTTTACCCCCGTGGGATATATATTCTACCCACACACATTTGGAACTCTTCTGGGTAACCCTCACACATATTATTCCCTCATTTAGTGGATATTTTCACAAAAAATTGAAATTTTCAAAAAATCCAGAAAATTGGCTGAAAACGACTAAATATCAAGGACTCATTGGGCGAATCACTCTGGAACTGAAATCGGAATGCTCACCGACATTTCCCCTATCTGAAAGTCTGATAAACGCCGGAAAAATGACTAAGTCCAAAAAAAAAATTTTTTTCAACTTTTTTCAATTTTACCCCCGTGGGATATATATTCTACCCACACACATTTGGAACTCTCCTGGGTTACCCTCACACATATTATTCCCTCATTTAGTGGATATTTTCACAAAAAAGTGAAAGTTTCAAAAAATCCAGAAAATTGGCTGAAAACGAGTAAATATCAATTACTCATTGGGCGAATCGCTCTGGAACTGAAATTGGAACGCTCAGTGACATTTGCCCTATCTGAAAGTCTGATAAACGCCGGAAAAATGACTAAGTCCAAAAAAAAATTTGTTCAACTTTTTTCAATTTTACCCCCGTGGGATATATATTCTACCCACACACATTTGGAACTCTCCTGGGGTACCCTCACACATATTATTCCCTCATTTAGTGGATATTTTCACAAAAAAGTGAAATTTTCAACAAATCCAGAAAATTGGCTGAAAACGACTAAATATCAAAGACTCATTGGGCGAATCGCTCTGGAACTGAAATCGGAACGTTCACTGACATTTGCCCTATCTGAAAGTCTGATAAACGCCGGAAAAATTACTAAGTCCAAAAAAAATTTTTTTCAACTTTTTTCAATTTTACCCCCATGGGATATATATTCTACCCACACACATTTGAAACTCTCCTGGGGTACCCTCACACATATTATTCTCTCATTTAGTGGATATTTTCACAAAAAAGTGAAATTTTCAAAAATCCAGAAAATTGGCTGAAAACGACTAAATATCAAGGACTCATTGAGCGAATCACTCTGGAACTGAAATCGGAATGCTCACTGACATTTCCCCTATCTGAAAGTCTGATAAACGCCGGAAAAATGACTAAGTCCAAAAAAACATTTGTTCAACTTTTTTCAATTTTACCCCCGTGGGATATATATTCTACCCACACACATTGGGAACTCTCCTGGGGTACCCTCACACATATTATTCCCTCAATTAGTGGATATTTTCACAAAAAAGTGAAATTTTCAAAAATCCAGAATATTGGCTGAAAATGACTAAATATCAAGGACTCATTGGGCGAATCGCTCTGGAACTGAAATCGGAACGTTCACTGACATTTGCCCTATCTGAAAGTCTGATAAACGCCGGAAAAATTACTAAGTCCAAAAAAAATTTTTTTCAACTTTTTTCAATTTTACCCCCATGGGATATATATTCTACCCACACACATTTGAAACTCTCCTGGGGTACCCTCACGCATAATATTCCCTCATTTAGTGGATATTTTCACAAAAAAAGTGAAATTTTCAAAAATCCAGAAAACTGGCTGAAAACGACTAAATATCAAGGAGTCATTGGGCAAATCGCTCTGGAACTGAAATCGGAACGCTCACTGACATTTACCCTATCTGAAAGTCTGATAAATGCCGGAAAAATGACTAAGTCCAAAAAAAAAATTTTCTCAATTTTTTTCAATTTTACCCCCGTGGGATATATATTCTACACACACACATTTGGAACTCTCCTGGGGTACCCTCACACATATTATTCTCTCATTTAGTGGATATTTTCACAAAAAAGTGAAATTTTCAAAAATCCAGAAAATTGGCTGAAAACGACTAAATATCAAGGACTCATTGAGCGAATCACTCTGGAACTGAAATCGGAATGCTCACTGACATTTCTCCTATCTGAAAGTCTGATAAACGCCGGAAAAATGACTAAGTCCAAAAAAACATTTGTTCAACTTTTTTCAATTTTACCCCCGAGGGATATATATTCTACCCACACACATTGGGAACTCTCCTGGGGTACCCTCACACATATTATTCCCTCATTTAGTGGATATTTTCACAAAAAAGTGAAATTTTCAAAAATCCAGAAAATTGGCTGAAAACGACTAAATATCAAGGATTCATTGGGCAAATTGCTCTGGAACTGAATTCGGAACGCTCACTGACATTTCCCCTATCTGAAAGTCTGATAAACGCAGGAAAAATGACTAAGTCCAAAAAAAAATTTGTTCAACTTTTTTCAATTTTACCCCCGTGGGATATATATTCTACCCACACACATTTGGAACTCTCCTGGGGAACCCTCACACATATTATTCCCTCATTTAGTAGATATTTTCACAAAAAATTGAAATTTTAAAAAATTCCAGAAAATTGGCTGAAAACAACTAAATATCAAGGATTCATTGGGCGAATTGCTCTGGAACTGAAATCGGAATGATCACTGACATTTTCCCTATCTGAAAGTCTGATAAACGCAGGAAAAATGACTAAGTCCAAAAAAAAATTTGTTCAAATTTTTTTCAATTTTACCCCCGTGGGATATATATTCTACCCACACACATTTGGAATTCTCCTGGGGTACCCTCACACATATTATTCCCTCAATTAGTGGATATTTTCACAAAAAAGTGAAATTTTCAACAAATCCAGAAAATTGGCTGAAAACGACTAAATATCAAAGACTCATTGGGCGAATCGCTCTGGAACTGAAATCGGAACGTTCACTGACATTTGCCCTATCTGAAAGTCTGATAAACGCCGGAAAAATGACTAAGTCCAAAAAAAAATTTTTTTTCAACTTTTTTCAATTTTCCCCTTGTGGGATATATATTCTACCCACACACATTTGGAACTCTCCTGGGGTACCCTCACACATATTATTCCCTCATTTAGTGGATATTTTCACAAAAAAGTGAAATTTTCAAAAATCCAGAATATTGGCTGAAAATGACTAAATATCAAGGACTCATTGGGTGAATCGCTCTGGAACTGAAATCGGAACGCTCACTCACATTTTCCCTATCTGAAAGTCTGATAAACGCCGATAAAATGACTAAGTCCAAAAAACAATTTTTTTCAACTTTTTTTAATTTTACCCCCGTGGGATATATATTCTACCCACACACATTTGGAACTCTCCTGGGGTACCCTCACACATATTATTCCCTCATTTAGTGGATATTTTCACAAAAAAGTGAAATTTTCAACAAATCCAGAAAATTGGCTGAAAACGACTAAATATCAAAGACTCATTGGGCGAATCGCTCTGGAACTGAAATCGGAACGTTCACTGACATTTGCCCTATCTGAAAGTCTGATAAACGCCGGAAAAATTACTAAGTCCCAAAAAAAATTTTTTCAACTTTTTTCAATTTTACCCCCATGGGATATATATTCTACCCACACACATTTGAAACTCTCCTGGGGTACCCTCACACATATTATTCTCTCATTTAGTGGATATTTTCACAAAAAAGTGAAATTTTCAAAAATCCAGAAAATTGGCTGAAAACGACTAAATATCAAGGACTCATTGAGCGAATCACTCTGGAACTGAAATCGGAATGCTCACTGACATTTCCCCTATCTGAAAGTCTGATAAACGCCGGAAAAATGACTAAGTCCAAAAAAACATTTGTTCAACTTTTTTCAATTTTACCCCCGTGGGATATATATTCTACCCACACACATTGGGAACTCTCCTGGGGTACCCTCACACATATTATTCCCTCATTTAGTGGATATTTTCACAAAAAAGTGAAATTTTCAAAAATCCAGAAAATTGGCTGAAAACGACTAAATATCAAGGATTCATTGGGCAAATTGCTCTGGAACTGAATTCGGAACGCTCACTGACATTTCCCCTATCTGAAAGTCTGATAAACGCAGGAAAAATGACTAAGTCCAAAAAAAAATTTGTTCAAATATTTTTCAATTTTACCCCCGTGGGATATATATTCTACCCACACACATTTGGAGCTCTACTGGGGTACCCTCACACATATTATTCCCTCATTTAGTGGATATTTTCACAAAAAAGTGAAAGTTTCAAAAATCCAGAAAATTGGCTGAAAACGACTAAATATCAAGGATTCATTGGGCGAATTGCTCTGGAACTGAAATCGGAACGCTCACTGACATTTCCCCTATCTGAAAGTCTGATAAACGCCGGAAAAATGACTAAGTCCAAAAAAAAATTTGTTCAACTTTTTTCAATTTTACCCCCGTGGGATATATATTCTACCCACAAACATTTGGAACTCTTCTGGGGAACCCTCACACATATTATTCCCTCATTTAGTGGATATTTTCACAAAAAATTTAAATTTTAAAAAAATCCAGAAAATTGGCTGAAAACGACTAAATATCAAGGATTCATTGGGCAAATTGCTCTGGAACTGAATTCGGAACGCTCACTGACATTTCCCCTATCTGAAAGTCTGATAAACGCAGGAAAAATGACTAAGTCCAAAAAAAAATTTGTTCAACTTTTTTCAATTTTACCCCCGTGGGATATATATTCTACCCACACACATTTGGAACTCTCCTGGGGAACCCTCACACATATTATTCCCTCATTTAGTAGATATTTTCACAAAAAATTGAAATTTTAAAAAATTCCAGAAAATTGGCTGAAAACAACTAAATATCAAGGATTCATTGGGCGAATTGCTCTGGAACTGAAATCGGAATGATCACTGACATTTTCCCTATCTGAAAGTCTGATAAACGCAGGAAAAATGACTAAGTCCAAAAAAAAATTTGTTCAAATTTTTTTCAATTTTACCCCCGTGGGATATATATTCTACCCACACACATTTGGAATTCTCCTGGGGTACCCTCACACATATTATTCCCTCAATTAGTGGATATTTTCACAAAAAAGTGAAATTTTCAACAAATCCAGAAAATTGGCTGAAAACGACTAAATATCAAAGACTCATTGGGCGAATCGCTCTGGAACTGAAATCGGAACGTTCACTGACATTTGCCCTATCTGAAAGTCTGATAAACGCCGGAAAAATGACTAAGTCCAA
The DNA here is from genome assembly GCF_046119375.1 of Phyllobates terribilis. NCBI lineage: Eukaryota > Metazoa > Chordata > Amphibia > Anura > Dendrobatidae > Phyllobates > Phyllobates terribilis. The sequence goes on along the minus strand of NW_027362781.1, from coordinate 7,889,311 downwards.
AAAAAAATTTTTTTTCAACTTTTTTCAATTTTCCCCTTGTGGGATATATATTCTACCCACACACATTTGGAACTCTCCTGGGGTACCCTCACACATATTATTCCCTCATTTAGTGGATATTTTCACAAAAAAGTGAAATTTTCAAAAATCCAGAATATTGGCTGAAAATGACTAAATATCAAGGACTCATTGGGTGAATCGCTCTGGAACTGAAATCGGAACGCTCACTCACATTTTCCCTATCTGAAAGTCTGATAAACGCCGATAAAATGACTAAGTCCAAAAAACAATTTTTTTCAACTTTTTTTAATTTTACCCCCGTGGGATATATATTCTACCCACACACATTTGGAACTCTCCTGGGGTACCCTCACACATATTATTCCCTCATTTAGTGGATATTTTCACAAAAAAGTGAAATTTTCAACAAATCCAGAAAATTGGCTGAAAACGACTAAATATCAAAGACTCATTGGGCGAATCGCTCTGGAACTGAAATCGGAACGTTCACTGACATTTGCCCTATCTGAAAGTCTGATAAACGCCGGAAAAATTACTAAGTCCAAAAAAAATTTTTTTCAACTTTTTTCAATTTTACCCCCATGGGATATATATTCTACCCACACACATTTGAAACTCTCCTGGGGTACCCTCACACATATTATTCTCTCATTTAGTGGATATTTTCACAAAAAAGTGAAATTTTCAAAAATCCAGAAAATTGGCTGAAAACGACTAAATATCAAGGACTCATTGAGCGAATCACTCTGGAACTGAAATCGGAATGCTCTCTGACATTTCCCCTATCTGAAAGTCTGATAAACGCCGGAAAAATGACTAAGTCCAAAAAAACATTTGTTCAACTTTTTTCAATTTTACCCCCGTGGGATATATATTCTACCCACACACATTGGGAACTCTCCTGGGGTACCCTCACACATATTATTCCCTCATTTAGTGGATATTTTCACAAAAAAGTGAAATTTTCAAAAATCCAGAAAATTGGCTGAAAACGACTAAATATCAAGGATTCATTGGGCAAATTGCTCTGGAACTGAATTCGGAACGCTCACTGACATTTCCCCTATCTGAAAGTCTGATAAACGCAGGAAAAATGACTAAGTCCAAAAAAAAATTTGTTCAAATATTTTTCAATTTTACCCCCGTGGGATATATATTCTACCCACACACATTTGGAGCTCTACTGGGGTACCCTCACACATATTATTCCCTCATTTAGTGGATATTTTCACAAAAAAGTGAAAGTTTCAAAAATCCAGAAAATTGGCTGAAAACGACTAAATATCAAGGATTCATTGGGCGAATTGCTCTGGAACTGAAATCGGAACGCTCACTGACATTTCCCCTATCTGAAAGTCTGATAAACGCCGGAAAAATGACTAAGTCTAAAAAAAAATTTGTTCAACTTTTTTCAATTTTACCCCCGTGGGATATATATTCTACCCACACACATTTGGAACTCTTCTGGGGAACCCTCACACATATTATTCCCTCATTTAGTGGATATTTTCACAAAAAATTGAAATTTTCAAAAAATCCAGAAAATTGACTGAAAACGACTAAATATCAAGGACTCATTGAGCGAATCACTCTGGAACTGAAATCGGAATGCTCACTGACATTTCCCCTATCTGAAAGTCTGATAAACGCCGGAAAAATGACTAAGTCAAAAAAAAATTTTTTTTAAACTTTTTTCAATTTTACCCCCGTGGGATATATATTCTACCCACACACATTTGGACCTCTCCTGGGGTACCCTCACACATATTATTACCTCATTTAGTGGATATTTTCACAAAAAAGTGAAAGTTTCAAAAATCCAGAAAATTGGCTGAAAACGACTAAATATCAAGGATTCATTGGGCGAATTGCTCTGGAACTGAAATCGGAATGCTCACTGACATTTCCCCTATCTGAAAGTCTGATAAACGCCGGAAAAATGACTAAGTCCAAAAAAAAATTTGTTCAACTTTTTTCAATTTTACCGCCGTGGGATATATATTCTACCCACAAACATTTGGAACTCTTCTGGGGAACCCTCACACATATTATTCCCTCATTTAGTGGATATTTTCACAAAAAATTGAAATTTTCAAAAAATCCAGAAAATTGGCTGAAAACGACTAAATATCAAGGACTCATTGAGCGAATCGCTCTGGAACTGAAATCGGAATGCTCACTGACATTTCCCCTATCTGAAAGTCTGATAAACGCCGGAAAAATGACTAAGTCCAAAAAAAAATTTGTTCAACTTTTTTCAATTTTACCCCCGTGGGATATATATTCTACCCACACACATTTGGAACTCTCCTGGGGAACCCTCACACATATTATTCCCTCATTTAGTAGATATTTTCACAAAAAATTGAAATTTTAAAAAATTCCAGAAAATTGGCTGAAAACTAAATATCAAGGATTCATTGGGCGAATTGCTCTGGAACTGAAATCGGAATGATCACTGACATTTTCCCAATCTGAAAGTCTGATAAACGCAGGAAAAATGACTAAGTCCAAAAAAAAATTTGTTCAAATTTTTTTCAATTTTACCCCCGTGGGATATATATTCTACCCACACACATTTGGAACTCTCCTGGGGTACCCTCACACATATTATTCCCTCATTTAGTGGATATTTTCACAAAAAAGTGAAATTTTCAACAAATCCAGAAAATTGGCTGAAAACGACTAAATATCAAAGACTCATTGGGCGAATCGCTCTGGAACTGAAATCGGAACGTTCACTGACATTTGCCCTATCTGAAAGTCTGATAAACGCCGGAAAAATGACTAAGTCCAAAAAAAAATTTTTTTTCAACTTTTTTCAATTTTCCCCTTGTGGGATATATATTCTACCCACACACATTTGGAACTCTCCTGGGGTACCATCACACATATTATTCCCTCATTTAGTGGATATTTTCACAAAAAAGTGAAATTTTCAAAAATCCAGAAAATTGGCTGAAAACGACTAAATATCAAGGACTCATTGGGCGAATCGCTCTGGAACTGAAATCGGAATGCTCACTGACATTTTCCCTATCTGAAAGTCTGATAAACGCCGGAAAAATGACTAAGTCCAAGAAAAAAATTTTTTCAACTTTTTTCAATTTTACCCCCGTGAGATATATATTCTACCCACACACATTTGTAACTCTTCTGGGGAACCCTCACACATATTATTCCCTCATTTAGTGGATATTTTCACAAAAAATTTAAATTTTCAAAAAATCCAGAAAATTGACTGAAAACGACTAAATATCAAGGACTCATTGAGCGAATCACTCTGGAACTGAAATCGGAATGCTCACTGACATTTCCCCTATCTGAAAGTCTGATAAACGCCGGAAAAATGACTAAGTCAAAAAAAAATTTTTTTTAAACTTTTTTCAATTTTACCCCCGTGGGATATATATTCCACCCACACACATTTGGACCTCTCCTGGGGTACCCTCACACATATTATTACCTCATTTAGTGGATATTTTCACAAAAAAGTGAAAGTTTCAAAAATCCAGAAAATTGTCTGAAAACGACTAAATATCAAGGATTCATTGGGCGAATTGCTCTGGAACTGAAATCGGAATGCTCACTGACATTTCCCCTATCTGAAAGTCTGATAAACGCCGGAAAAATGACTAAGTCCAAAAAAAAATTTGTTCAACTTTTTTCAGTTTTACCCCCGTGGGATATATATTCTACCCACAAACATTTGGAACTCTTCTGTTGAACCCTCACACATATTATTCCCTCATTTAGTGGATATTTTCACAAAAAATTGAAATTTTCAAAAAATCCAGAAAATTGGCTGAAAACGACTAAATATCAAGGACTCATTGAGCGAATCGCTCTGGAACTGAAATCGGAATGCTCACTGACATTTCCCCTATCTGAAAGTCTGATAAACGCCGGAAAAATGACTAAGTCCAAAAAAAAATTTGTTCAACTTTTTTCAATTTTACCCCCGTGGGATATATATTCTACCCACACACATTTGGAGCTCTCCTGGGGTACCCTCACACATATTATTCCCTCATTTAGTGGATATTTTCACAAAAAAGTGAAAGTTTCAAAAATCCAGAAAATTGGCTGAAAACGACTAAATATCAAGGACTCATTGGGCGAATCGCTCTGGAACTGAAATCGGAACGCTCACTGACATTTGCCGTATCTGAAAGTCTGATAAACGCCGGAAAAATGACTAAGTCCAAGAAAAAAAATTTTTCAACTTTTTTCAATTTTACCCCCGTGAGATATATATTCTACCCACACACATTTGGAACTCTTCTGGGGAACCCTCACACATATTATTCCCTCATTTAGTGGATATTTTCACAAAAAAGTGAAATTTTCAAAAATCCAGAAAATTGGCTGAAAACGACTAAATATCAAGGATTCATTGGGCAAATTGCTCTGGAACTGAAATCGGAACGCTCACTGACATTTCCCCTATCTGAAAGTCTGATAAACGCCAGAAAAATGACTAAGTAAAAAAAAAAATTTTTTTAAACTTTTTTCAATTTTACCCCTGTGGGATATATATTCTACCCACACACATTTGGACCTCTCCTGGGGTACCCTCACACATATTATTCCCTTATTTAGTGGATATTTTCACAAAAAAGTGAAAGTTTCAAATATCCAGAAAATTGGCTGAAAACGACTAAATATCAAGGATTCATTGGGCGAATTGCTCTGGAACTGAAATCGGAACGCTCACTGACATTTCCCCTATCTGAAAGTCTGATAAACGCCGGAAAAATGACTAAGTCCAAAAAAAAATTTGTTCAACTTTTTTCAATTTTACCCCCGTGGGATATATATTCTACCCACAAACATTTGGAACTCTTCTGGGGAACCCTCACACATATTATTCCCTCATTTAGTGGATATTTTCACAAAAAATTGAAATTTTCAAAAAATCCAGAAAATTGGCTGAAAACGACTAAATATCAAGGATTCATTGGGCAAATTGCTCTGGAACTGAAATCGGAACGCTCACTGACATTTCCCCTATCTGAAAGTATGATAAACGCCGGAAAAATGACTAAGTCCAAAAAAACATTTGTTCAACTTTTTTCACTTTTACCCCCGTGGGATATATATTCTACCCACACACATTTGGAACTCTCCTGGGGTACCCTCACACATATTATTCCCTCATTTAGTGGATATTTTCACAAAAAAGTGAAATTTTCAAAAATCTAGAAAATTGGCTGAAAACGACTAAATATCAAGGATTCAATGGGCGAACTGTTCTGGAACTGAAATCGGAACGCTCACTGACATTTCCCCTATCTGAAAGTCTGATAAACGCCGGAAAAATGACTAAGTCCAAAAAAAAATTTGTTCAACTCTTTTCAATTTTACCCCCGTGGGATATATATTCTACCCACACACATTTGGAACTCTTCTGGGTAACCCTCACACATATTATTCCCTCATTTAGTGGATATTTTCACAAAAAATTGAAATTTTCAAAAAATCCAGAAAATTGGCTGAAAACGACTAAATATCAAGGACTCATTGGGCGAATCACTCTGGAACTGAAATCGGAATGCTCACCGACATTTCACCTATCTGAAAGTCTGATAAACGCCGGAAAAATGACTAAGTCCAAAAAAAAAATTTTTTTCAACTTTTTTCAATTTTACCCCCGTGGGATATATATTCTACCCACACACATTTGGAACTCTCCTGGGGTACCCTCACACATATTATTCCCTCATTTAGTGGATATTTTCACAAAAAAGTGAAATTTTCAAAAATCTAGAAAATTGGCTGAAAACGACTAAATATCAATTACTCATTTGGCGAATCGCTCTGGAACTGAAATCGGAACGCTCAGTGACATTTGCCCTATCTGAAAGTCTGATAAACGCCGGAAAAATGACTAAGTCCAAGAAAAAATTTTTTTCAACTTTTTTCAATTTTACCCCCGTGAGATATATATTCTACCCACACACATTTGGAACTCTTCTGGGGAACCCTCACACATATTATTCCCTCATTTAGTGGATATTTTCACAAAAAATTGAAATTTTCAAAAAATTCAGAAAATTGGCTGAAAACTACTAAATATCAAGGACTCATTGAGCGAATCGCTCTGGAACAGAAATCGGAATGCTCACTGACATTTCCCCTATCTGAAAGTCTGATAAACGCCGGAAAAATGACTAAGTCCAAAAAAAAATTTGTTCAACTTTTTTCAATTTTACCCCCGTGGGATATATATTCTACCCACACACATTTGGACCTCTCCTGGGGTACCCTCACACATATTATTCCCTCATTTAGTGGATATTTTCACAAAAAAGTGAAAGTTTCAAAAATCCAGAAAATTGGCTGAAAACGACTAAATATCAAGGATTCATTGGGCGAATTGCTCTGGAACTGAAATCGGAACGCTCACTGACATTTCCCCTATCTGAAAGTCTGATAAACGCCGGAAAAATGACTAAGTCCAAAAAAAAATTTGTTCAACTTTTTTCAATTTTACCCCCGTGGGATATATATTCTACCCACAAACATTTGGAACTCTTCTGGGGAACCCTCACACATATTATTCCCTCATTTAGTGGATATTTTCACAAAAAATTGAAATTTTCAAAAAATCCAGAAAATTGGCTGAAAACGACTAAATATCAAGGACTCATTGAGCGAATCGCTCTAGAACAGAAATCGGAATGCTCACTGACATTTCCCCTATCTGAAAGTCTGATAAACGCCGGAAAAATGACTAAGTCCAAAAAAAAATTTGTTCAACTTTTTTCAATTTTACCCCCGTGCGATATATCTTCTACCCACACACATTTGGAACTCTCCTGGGGTACCCTCACACATATTATTCCCTCATTTAGTGGATATTTTCACAAAAAAAGTGAAATTTTCAAACATCCAGAATATTGGCTGAAAACGACTAAATATCAAGGACTCATTTGGCGAATCACTCTGGAACTGAAATCGGAATGCTCACCGACATTTCCCCTATCTGAAAGTCTGATAAACACCGGAAAAATGACTAAGTCCAAGAAAAATTTTTTTTTAACTTTTTTCAATTTTACCCCCGTGAGATATATATTCTACCCACACACATTTGGAACTCTTCTGGGGAACCCTCACACATATTACTCCCTCATTTAGTGGATATTTTCACAAAAAATTGAAATTTTCAAAAAATCCAGAAAATTGGCTGAAAACGACTAAATATCAAAGACTCATTGAGCGAATCGCTCTGGAACTGAAATCGGAATGCTCACTGACATTTCCCCTATCTGAAAGTCTGATAAACGCCAGAAAAATGACTAAGTCCAAAAAAAAATTTTTTGCAACTTTTTTCAATTTTACCCCCGTGGGATATATATTCTACCCACACACATTTGGAATTCTCCTGGGGTACCCTCACACATATTATTCCCTCATTTAGTGGATATTTTCACAAAAAATTTAAATTTTAAAAAAATCCAGAAAATTGGCTGAAAACTACTAAATATCAAGGACTCATTGGGCGAATCGCTCAGGAACTGAAATCGGAACGCTCACTAACATTTGCCCTATCTGAAAGTCTGATAAACGCCGGAAAAATGACTAAGTCCAAAAAAAAATTTGTTCAACTTTTTTCAATTTTACCCCCGTGGGATATATATTCTACCCACAAACATTTGGAACTCTTCTGGGGAACCCTCACACATATTATTCCCTCATTTAGTGGATATTTTCACAAAAAATTTAAATTTTCAAAAAATCCAGAAAATTGGCTGAAAACGACTAAATATCAAGGACTCATCGACCGAATCGCTCTGGAACTGAAATCGGAATGCTCACTGACATTTCCCCTATCTGAAAGTCTGATAAACGCCGGAAAAATGACTAAGTCCAAAAAAAAATTTGTTCAAGTTTTTTCAATTTTACCCCCGTGCGATATATCTTCTACCCACACACATTTGGAACTCTCCTGGGGTACCCTCACACATATTATTCCCTCATTTAGTGGATATTTTCACAAAAAAGTGAAAGTTTCAAAAAATCCAGAAAATTGGCTGAAAACGAGTAAATATCAAGGACTCATTGGGAGAATCGCTCTGGAACTGAAATCGGAACGCTCACTGACATTTGCCCTATCTGAAAGTCTGATAAAGCCGGAAAAATGACTAAGTCCAAGAAAAAAATTTTTTTCAACTTTTTTCAATTTTACCCCCGTGAGATATATATTCTACCCACACACATTTGGAACTCTTCTGGGGAACCCTCACACATATTATTCCCTCATTTAGTGGATATTTTCACAAAAAATTGAAATTTTCAAAAAATCCAGAAAATTGGCTGAAAACGACTAAATATCAAGGATTCATTGGGCAAATTGCTCTGGAACTGAAATCGGAACGCTCCCTGACATTTCCCCTATCTGAAAGTCTGATAAACGCCGGAAAAATGACTAAATCAAAAAAAAATTTTTTTTAAACTTTTTTCAATTTTACCCCCGTGGGATATATATTGTACCCACACACATTTGGACCTCTCCTGGGGTACCCTCACACATATTATTCCCTCATTTAGTGGATATTTTCACAAAAAAGTGAAAGTTTCAAAAATCCAGAAAATTGGCTGAAAACGACTAAATATCAAGGATTCATTGCGCAAATTGCTCTGGAACTGAAATCGGAACGCTCACTGACATTTCCCCTATCTGAAAGTATGATAAACGCTGGAAAAATGACTAAGTCCAAAAAAAAATTTGTTCAACTTTTTTTCAATTTTACCCCCGTGGGATATATATTCTACCCACACACATTTGGAACTCTCCTGGGGTACCCTCACACATATTATTCCCTCATTTAGTGGATACTTTCACAAAAAAGTGAAATTTTCAAAAATCTAGAAAATTGGCTGAAAACGACTAAATATCAAGGATTCATTGGGCGAATTGCTCTGGAACTGAAATCGGAACGCTCACTGACATTTGCCCTATCTGAAAGTCTGATAAACGCCGGAAAAATGACTAAGTCGAAGAAAAATTTTTTTACAACTTTTTTCAATTTTACCCCCGTGAGATATATATTCTACCCACACACATTTGGAACTCTCCTGGGGTACCCTCACACATATTATTCCCTCATTTAGTGGATAATTTCACAAAAAAGTGAAATTTTGAAAAATCTAGAAAATTGGATGAAAACGACTAAATATCAAGGATTCATTGGGCGAATTGCTCTGGAACTGAAATCGGAACGCTCACTGACATTTGCCCTATCTGAAAGTCTGATAAACGCCGGAAAAATGACTAAGTCCAAAAAAACATTTGTTCAACTTTTTTCAATTTTACCCCCGTGGGATATATATTCTACCCACACACATTTGGAACTCTCCTGGGGTACCCTCACACATATTATTCCCTCATTAAGTGGATATTTTCACAAAAAAGTGAAATTTTTAAAAATCCAGAAAATTGGCTGAAAACTACTAAATATCAAGGACTCATTGGGCGAATCGTTCTGGAACTGAAATCAGAACACTCACTGACATTTGCCCTAACTGAAAGTCTGATAAACGCCGGAAAAATGACTAAGTCCAAAAAAACATTTTTTTCAATTTTTTTCAATTTTACCCCCGTGGGATATATATTCTTCCCACACACATAGTATTCCCTCATTTAGTGGATATTTTCACAAAAAATTAAAATTTTAAAAAATCCAGAAAATTGGCTGAAAACGACTAAATACCAAGGACTCATTGGGCGAATCGCTCTGGAACTGAAATCGGAACGCTCACTGACATTTCCCCTATCTGAAAGTCTGATAAACGCCGGAAAAATGACTAAGTCCAAAAAAAAATTTGTTCAAGTTTTTTCAATTTTACCCCCGTGCGATATATCTTCTACCCACACACATTTGGAACTCTCCTGGGGTACCCTCACACATATTATTCCCTCATTTAGTGGATATTTTCACAAAAAAAGTGAAATTTTCAAACATCCAGAATATTGGCTGAAAACGACTAAATATCAAGGACTCATTTGGCGAATCACTCTGGAACTGAAATCGGAATGCTCACCGACATTTCCCCTATCTGAAAGTCTGATAAACACCGGAAAAATGACTAAGTCCAAGAAAAATTTTTTTTTAACTTTTTTCAATTTTACCCCCGTGAGATATATATTCTACCCACACACATTTGGAACTCTTCTGGGGAACCCTCACACATATTACTCCCTCATTTAGTGGATATTTTCACAAAAAATTGAAATTTTCAAAAAATCCAGAAAATTGGCTGAAAACGACTAAATATCAAAGACTCATTGAGCGAATCGCTCTGGAACTGAAATCGGAATGCTCACTGACATTTCCCCTATCTGAAAGTCTGATAAACGCCAGAAAAATGACTAAGTCCAAAAAAAAATTTTTTGCAACTTTTTTCAATTTTACCCCCGTGGGATATATATTCTACCCACACACATTTGGAATTCTCCTGGGGTACCCTCACACATATTATTCCCTCATTTAGTGGATATTTTCACAAAAAATTTAAATTTTAAAAAAATCCAGAAAATTGGCTGAAAACTACTAAATATCAAGGACTCATTGGCGAATCGCTCAGGAACTGAAATCGGAACGCTCACTAACATTTGCCCTATCTGAAAGTCTGATAAACGCCGGAAAAATGACTAAGTCCAAAAAAAAATTTGTTCAACTTTTTTCAATTTTACCCCCGTGGGATATATATTCTACCCACAAACATTTGGAACTCTTCTGGGGAACCCTCACACATATTATTCCCTCATTTAGTGGATATTTTCACAAAAAATTTAAATTTTCAAAAAATCCAGAAAATTGGCTGAAAACGACTAAATATCAAGGACTCATCGACCGAATCGCTCTGGAACTGAAATCGGAATGCTCACTGACATTTCCCCTATCTGAAAGTCTGATAAACGCCGGAAAAATGACTAAGTCCAAAAAAAAATTTGTTCAAGTTTTTTCAATTTTACCCCCGTGCGATATATCTTCTACCCACACACATTTGGAACTCTCCTGGGGTACCCTCACACATATTATTCCCTCATTTAGTGGATATTTTCACAAAAAAGTGAAAGTTTCAAAAAATCCAGAAAATTGGCTGAAAACGAGTAAATATCAAGGACTCATTGGGAGAATCGCTCTGGAACTGAAATCGGAACGCTCACTGACATTTGCCCTATCTGAAAGTCTGATAAAGCCGGAAAAATGACTAAGTCCAAGAAAAAATTTTTTTCAACTTTTTTCAATTTTACCCCCGTGAGATATATATTCTACCCACACACATTTGGAACTCTTCTGGGGAACCCTCACACATATTATTCCCTCATTTAGTGGATATTTTCACAAAAAATTGAAATTTTCAAAAAATCCAGAAAATTGGCTGAAAACGACTAAATATCAAGGATTCATTGGGCAAATTGCTCTGGAACTGAAATCGGAACGCTCCCTGACATTTCCCCTATCTGAAAGTCTGATAAACGCCGGAAAAATGACTAAATCAAAAAAAAATTTTTTTTAAACTTTTTTCAATTTTACCCCCGTGGGATATATATTGTACCCACACACATTTGGACCTCTCCTGGGGTACCCTCACACATATTATTCCCTCATTTAGTGGATATTTTCACAAAAAAGTGAAAGTTTCAAAAATCCAGAAAATTGGCTGAAAACGACTAAATATCAAGGATTCATTGCGCAAATTGCTCTGGAACTGAAATCGGAACGCTCACTGACATTTCCCCTATCTGAAAGTATGATAAACGCTGGAAAAATGACTAAGTCCAAAAAAAAATTTGTTCAACTTTTTTTCAATTTTACCCCCGTGGGATATATATTCTACCCACACACATTTGGAACTCTCCTGGGGTACCCTCACACATATTATTCCCTCATTTAGTGGATACTTTCACAAAAAAGTGAAATTTTCAAAAATCTAGAAAATTGGCTGAAAACGACTAAATATCAAGGATTCATTGGGCGAATTGCTCTGGAACTGAAATCGGAATGCTCACTGACATTTGCCCTATCTGAAAGTCTGATAAACGCCGGAAAAATGACTAAGTCGAAGAAAAATTTTTTTACAACTTTTTTCAATTTTACCCCCGTGAGATATATATTCTACCCACACACATTTGGAACTCTCCTGGGGTACCCTCACACATATTATTCCCTCATTTAGTGGATAATTTCACAAAAAAGTGAAATTTTGAAAAATCTAGAAAATTGGATGAAAACGACTAAATATCAAGGATTCATTGGGCGAATTGCTCTGGAACTGAAATCGGAACGCTCACTGACATTTGCCCTATCTGAAAGTCTGATAAACGCCGGAAAAATGACTAAGTCCAAAAAAACATTTGTTCAACTTTTTTCAATTTTACCCCCGTGGGATATATATTCTACCCACACACATTTGGAACTCTCCTGGGGTACCCTCACACATATTATTCCCTCATTAAGTGGATATTTTCACAAAAAAGTGAAATTTTTAAAAATCCAGAAAATTGGCTGAAAACTACTAAATATCAAGGACTCATTGGGCGAATCGTTCTGGAACTGAAATCAGAACACTCACTGACATTTGCCCTAACTGAAAGTCTGATAAACGCCGGAAAAATGACTAAGTCCAAAAAAACATTTTTTTCAATTTTTTTCAATTTTACCCCCGTGGGATATATATTCTTCCCACACACATAGTATTCCCTCATTTAGTGGATATTTTCACAAAAAATTAAAATTTTAAAAAATCCAGAAAATTGGCTGAAAACGACTAAATACCAAGGACTCATTGGGCGAATCGCTCTGGAACTGAAATCGGAACGCTCACTGACATTTCCCTTATCTGAAAGTCTGATAAACGCCGGAAAAATGACTAAGTCCAAAAAAAAAGTTTTTTAAATTTTTTTCAATTTTACCCCCGTGCGATATATATTCTACCCACACACATTTGGAACTCTCCAGGGGTACCCTCACACATATTATTCCCTCATTTAGTGGATATTTTCACAAAAAAGTGAAACTTTCAAAAATCCAGAAAATTGGCTGAAAACGACTAAATATCAAGGACTCATTGGGCGAATCGCTCTGGAACTGTAATCGGAATGCTCACTCACATTTCCCCTATCTGAATGTCTGATAAACGCCGGAAAAATGAATAAGTCCAAGAAAAAATTTTTTTCAACTTTTTGAAATTTTACCCCCGTGGGATATATATTCTACCCACTCACATTTGGAACTGTCCTGGGGTACCCTCACACATATTATTCCCTCATTTAGTGTATATTTTCACAAACAAGTGAAATTTTAAAAAATCCAGAAATTTGGCTGAAAACGACTAAATATCAAGGACTCATTGGGCAAATCGCTCTGGAACTGAAATCGGAACGCTCACTCACATTTCCCCTTTCTGAAAGTCTGATAAACGCCGGAAAAATGACTAAGTCCAAGAAAAAAAATTTTTCAATTTTTTTCAATTTTACCCCCGTGGGATATATATTCTACCCCCACACATTTGGAACTCTCCTGGGGTACCCTCACACATATTATTCCCTCATCTAGTGTATATTTTCACAAACAAGTGAAATTTTCAAAAATCCAGAAAATTGGCTGAAAACGACTAAATATCAAGGACTCATTGGGCGAATCGCTCTGGAACTGAAATGGGAACGCTCACTCACATTTCACCTATCTGAAAGTCTGATAAACGCCGGAAAAATGACTAAGTCCAAGAAAAATTTTTTTTCAACTTTTTTAAATTTTACACCCGTGGGATATATATTCTACCCACACACATTTGGAACTCTCCTGGGGTACCCTCACACATAATATTCCCTCATTTAGTGGATATTTTCACAAAAAAGTGAAATTTTTAAAAAATCCAGAAATTTGGCTGAAAACGACTAAATATCAAGGACTCATTGGGCAAATCGCTCTGGAACTGAAATCGGAACGCTCACTCACATTTCCCCTATCTGAAAGTCTGATAAACGCCGGAAAAATGACTAAGTCCAAGAAAAAATTTTTTTCAATTTTTTTCAATTTTACCCCCGTGGGATATATATTCTACCCCCACACATTTGGAACTCTCCTGGGGTACCCTCACGCATATTATACCCTCATTTAGTGGATATTTTCACAAAAAAGTGACATTTTCAAAAAATCCAAAAAATTGGCTGAAAATGACTAAATATCAAAGATTCATTGGGCGAATCGCTCTGGAACTGAAATCGGAAAGCTCACTTACATTTCCCCTATCTGAAAGACTGATAAACGCCGGAAAAATGACTAAGTCCAAGAAAAAATGTTTCAATTTTTTTCAATTTTACCCCCGTGGGATATATATTCTACCCACACACATTTGGAACTCTCCTGGGGTACCCTCACACATATTATTCCCTCATTTAGTGTATATTTTCACAAACAAGTGAAATTTTAAAAAATCCAGAAAATTGGCTGAAAACGACTAAATATCAAGGACTCATTGGGCAAATCGCTCTGGAACTGAAATCGGAACGCTCACTCACATTTCCCCTATCTGAAAGTCTGATAAACGCCGGAAAAATGACTAAGTCCAAGAAAAAAAATTTTTCAACTTTTTTCAATTTTACCCCCGTGGGATATATATTCTACCCACACACATTTGGAACTCTCCTGGGGTACCCTCACACATATTATTTCCTCATTTAGTGGATATTTTCACAAAAAAGTGAAATTTTCAAAAAATCCAGAAAATTGGCTGAAAATGACTAAATATCAAAGACTCATTGGGCGAATCGCTCTGGAACTGAAATCGGAAAGCTCACTGACATTTCCCCTATCTGAAAGTCTGATAAACGCCGGAAAAATGACTAAGTCCAAGAAAAAAAATTTTTCAACTTTTTTCAATTTTACACCCGTGGGATATATATTCTACCCACACACATTTGGAACTCTCCTGGGGTACCCTCACGCATATTATACCCTCATTTAGTGGATATTTTCACAAAAAAGTGACAATTTCAAAAAATCCAGAAAATTGGCTGAAAATGACTAAATATCAAAGATTCATTGGGCGAATCGCTCTGGAACTGAAATCGGAAAGCTCACTTACATTTCCCCTATCTGAAAGACTGATAAACGCCGGAAAAATGACTAAGTCCAAGAAAAATTTTTTCAATTTTTTTCAATTTTACCCCCGTGGGATATATATTCTACCCACACACATTTGGAACTCTCCTGGGGTACCCTCACACATATTATTCCCTCATTTAGTGGATATTTTCACAAAAAAGTGAAATTTTAAAAAATCCAGAAAATTTTCTGAAAACGACTAAATATCAAGGACTCATTGGGCGAATCGCTCTGGAACTGAAATGGGAACGCTCACTCACATTTCCCCTATCTGAAAGTCTGATAAACGCCGGAAAAATGACTAAGTCCAAGAAAAAAAATTTTTCAACTTTTTTCAATTTTACCCCCGTGGGATATATATTCTACCCACACACATTTGGAACTCTCCTGGGGTACCCTCACACATATTATTCCCTCATTTAGTGGATATTTTCACAAAAAAGTGAAATTTTCAAAAAATCCAGAAAATTGGCTGAAAACGACTAAATATCAAGGACTCATAGGGCGAATCGTTCTGGAACTGAAATCGGAACACTCACAGACATTTGCCCTAACTGAAAGTCTGATAAACGCCGGAAAAATGACTAAGTCCAAAAAAAAATTTTTTTCAATTTTTTTCAAATTTTACCCCCGTGGGATATATATTCTTCTCACACACATTTGGAACTCTCCTGGGGTACCCTCACACATAGTATTCCCTCATTTAGTGGATATTTTCACAAAAAAAGTGAAATTTAAAAAAATCCAGAAAATTGGCTGAAAACGACTAAATATCAAGGACTCATTGGGCGAATCGCTCTGGAACTGAAATCGGAACGCTCACTGACATTTGCCCTAACTGAAAGTCTGATAAACGCCGGAAAAATGACTAAGTCCAAAAAAAAAATTTTTCAACTTTTTTCAATTTTACCCCCGTGGGATATATATTCTACCCACACACATTTGGAACTCTCCTGGGGTACCCTCACACATATTATTCCCTCATTTAGTGTATATTTTCACAAACAAGTGAAATTTTAAAAAATCCAGAAAATTGGCTGAAAACGACTAAATATCAAGGACTCATTGGGCGAATCGCTCTGGAACTGAAATCGGAAAGCTCACTGACATTTCCCCTATCTGAAAGTCTGATAAACGCCGGAAAAATGACTAAGTCCAAGAAAAAATCTTTTTCAACTTTTTTCAATTTTACCCCCGTGGGATATATATTCTACCCACACACATTTGGAACTCTCCTGTGGTAACCTCACGCATATTATACCCTCATTTAGTGGATATATTCACAAAAAAGTGACATTTTCAAAAAATCCAGAAAATTGGCTGAAAATGACTAAATATCAAAGATTCATTGGGCGAATCGCTCTGGAACTGAAATCGAAAAGCTCAATGACATTTCCCCTATCTGAAAGTCTGATAAACGCCGGAAAAATGACTAAGCCCAAGAAAAATTTTTTCAATTTTTTTCAATTTTACCCCCGTGGGATATATATTCTACCCACACACATTTGGAACTCTCCAGGGGTACCCTCACACATATTATTCCCTCATTTAGTGGATATTTTCACAAAAAAGTGAAATTTTAAAAAATTCAGAAAAGTGGCTGAAAACGACTAAATATCAAGGACTCATTGGTCGAATCGCTCTGGAACTGAAATCGGAACGCTCACTCACATTTCCCCTATCTGAATGTCTGATAAACGCCAGAAAAATGAATAAGTCCAAGACAAAATTTTTTTCAACTTTTTTAAATTTTACCCCCGTGGGATATATATTCTACCCACACACATTTGGATCTCTCCTGGGGTACCCTCACACATATTATTCCCTCATTTAGTGGATATTTTCACAAAAAAGTGAAATTTTCAAAAAATCCAGAAAATTGGCTGAAAACGACTAAATATCAAGGACTCATTGGGCGAATCGCTCTGGAACTGAAATCGGAAAGCTCACTTACATTTCCCCTATCTGAAAGACTGATAAACGCCGGAAAAATGACTAAGTCCAAGAAAAAATTTTTCAATTTTTTTCAATTTTACCTCCGTGGGATATATATTCTACCCACACACATTTGGAACTCTCCTGGGGTACTCTCACACATATTATTCCCTCATTTAGTGGATATTTTCACAAAAAAGTGAAATTTTCAAAAAATCCTGAAAATTGGCTGAAAACGACTAAATATCAAGGACTCATTGGGCGAATCGTTCTGGAACTGAAATCGGAACACTCACTGACATTTGCCCTAACTGAAAGTCTGATAAACGCCGGAAAAATGACTAAGTCCAAAAAAAAATTTTTTTCAATTTTTTTCAATTTTACCCCCGTGGGATATATATTTTTCTCACACACATTTGGAACTCTCCTGGGGTACCCTCACACATAGTATTCCCTCATTTAGTGGATATTTTCACAAAAAAAGTGAAATTTTAAAAAATCCAGAAAATTGGCTGAAAACGACTAAATATCAAGGACTCATTGGGCGAATCGCTCTGGAACTGAAATCGGAACGCTCACTGACATTTGCCCTAACTGAAAGTCTGATAAACGCCGGAAAAATGACTAAGTCCAAAAAAAAAATTTTTTCAATTTTTTTCAATTTTACCCCCGTGGGATATATATTCTACCCACACACATTTGGAACTCTCCAGGGGTACCCTCACACATATTATTCCCTCATTTAATGGATATTTTAACAAAAAAGTGAAATTTTCAAAAATCCAGAAATTTGGCTGAAAACGACTAAATATCAAGGACTCATTGGGCAAATCGCTCTGGAACGGAAATCGGAACGCTCACTCACATTTCCCCTATCTGAAAGTCTGATAAACGCCGGAAAAATGACTAAGTCCAAGAAAAATTTTTTTTCAACTTTTTTCAATTTTACACCCGTGGGATATATATTCTACCCACATACATTTGGAACTCTCCTGGGGTACCCTCACGCATATTATTCCCTCATTTAGTGGATATTTTCACGAAAAAGTGACATTTTCAAAAAATCCAGAAAATTGGCTGAAAATGACTAAATATCAAAGATTCATTGGGCGAATCGCTCTGGAACTGAAATCGAAAAGCTCAATGACATTTCCCCTATCTGAAAGTCTGATAAACGCCGGAAAAATGACTAAGCCCAAGAAAAATTTTTTCAATTTTTTTCAATTTTACCCCCGTGGGATATATATTCTACCCACACACATTTGGAACTCTCCAGGGGTACCCTCACACATATTATTCCCTCATTTAGTGGATATTTTCACAAAAAAGTGAAATTTTAAAAAATTCAGAAAAGTGGCTGAAAACGACTAAATATCAAGGACTCATTGGGCGAATCGCTCTGGAACTGAAATCGGAACGCTCACTGACATTTGCCCTAACTGAAAGTCTGATAAACGCCGGAAAAAGAACTAAGTCCAAAAAAAAATTTTTTTCAATTTTTTTCAATTTTACCCCCGTGGGATATATATTCTACCCACACACATTTGGAACTCTCCAGGGGTAACCTCACACATATTATTCCCTCATTTAATGGATATTTTCACAAAAAAGTGAAATTTTCAAAAATCCAGAAAATTGGCTGAAAACGACTAAATATCAAGGACTCATTGGGCGAATCGCTCTGGAACTGAAATCGGAACGCTCACTCACATTTCCCCTATCTGAAAGTCTGATAAACGCCGGAAAAATGACTAAGTCCAAAAAAAAAAATTTTTCAATTTTTTTGAATTTTACCCCCGTGGGATATATATTCTACCCACACACATTTGGAATTCTCCTGGGGTACCCTCAGACATATTATTCCCTCATTTAGTGTATATTTTCACAAACAAGTGAAATTTTAAAAAATTCAGAAAATTGGCTGAAAACGACTAAATATCAAGGACTCATTGTGCGAATCGCTCTCGAACTGAAATCGGAACGCTCACTCCCATTTCCCCTATCTGAAAGTCTGATAAACGCCGGAAAAATGACTAAGTCCAAGAAAATTTTTTTTTCAACTTTTTTCAATTTTACACCCGTGGGATATATATTCTACCCACACACATTTGGAACTCTCCTGGGGTACCCTCACGCATATTATTCCCTCATTTAGTGGATATTTTCACAAAAAAGTGACATTTTCAAAAAATCCAGAAAATTGGCTGAAAATGACTAAATATCAAAGATTCATTGGGCGAATCACTCTGGAACTGAAATCGAAAAGCTCACTGACATTTCCCCCATCTGAAAGTCTGATAAACACCGGAAAAATGACTAAGCCCAAGAAATTTTTTTTCAATTTTACCCCCGTGGGATATATATTCTACCCACACACATTTGGAACTCTCCAGGGGTACCCTCACACATATTATTCCCTCATTTAGTGGATATTTTCACAAAAAAGTGAAATTTAAAAAAATTCAGAAAAGTGACTGAAAACGACTAAATATCAAGGACTCATTGGGCAAATCGCTCTGGAACTGAAATCGGAACGCTCACTCACATTTCCCCTATCTGAATGTCTGATAAACGCCGGAAAAATGAATAAGTCCAAGACAAATTTTTTTTCAACTTTTTTAAATTTTACCCCCGTGGGATATATATTCTACCCACACACATTTGGAACTCTCCTGGGGTACCCTCACACATAGTATTCCCTCATTTAGTGGATATTTTCACAAAAAAGTGAAATTTTAAAAAATCCAGAAAATTGGCTGAAAACGACTAAATATCAAGGACTCATTGGGCGAATCGCTCTGGAACTGAAATCGGAACGCTCACTGACATTTGCCCTAACTGAAAGTCTGATAAACGCCGGAAAAATGACTAAGTCCAAAAAAAAATTTTTTTCAACTTTTTTAAATTTTACCCCCGTGGGATATATATTCTACCCACACACATTTGGAACTCTCCAGGGGTACCCTCACACATATTATTCCCTCATTTAATGGATATTTTCATAAAAAAGTGAAATTTCCAAAAATCCAGAAAATTGGCTGAAAACGACTAAATATCAAGGACTCATTGGGCGAATCGCTCTGGAACTGAAATCGGAACGCTCACTCACATTTCCCCTATCTGAAAGTCTGATAAACGCCGGAAAAATGACTAAGTCCAAGAAAAAAATATTTTCAATTTTTTTGAATTTTACCCCCGTGGGATATATATTCTACCCACACACATTTGGAACTCTCCTGGGGTACCCTCACACATATTATTCCCTCATTTAGTGTATATTTTCACAAACAAGTGAAATTTAAAAAATCCAGAAAATTGGCTGAAAACGACTAAATATCAAGGACTCATTGGGCGAATCGCTCTCGAACTGAAATCGGAACGCTCACTCCCATTCCCCCTATCTGAAAGTCTGATAAACGCCGGAAAAATTACTAACTCCAAGAAAAATTTTTTTTCAACTTTTTTCAATTTTACACCCGTGGGATATATATTCTACCCACACACATTTGGAACTATCCTGGGGTACCCTCACGCATATTATTCCCTCATTTAGTGGATATTTTCACAAAAAAGTGATATTTTCAAAAAATCCCGAAAATTGGCTGAAAATGACTAAATGTCTAAGACTCATTGGGCGAATCGCTCTGGAACTGAAATCGGAAAGCTCTCTGACATTTCCCCTATCTGAAAGTCTGATAAACGCCTGAAAAATGACTAAGTCCAAGAAAAAAATGTTTTCAACTTTTTTCAAATTTACCCCCGTGGGATATATATTCTACCCACACACATTTGGAACTCTCCTGGGGTACCCTCACACATATTATTCCCTCATTTAGTGGATATTTTCACAAAAAAGTGATATTTTCAAAAAATCCCGAAAATTGGCTGAAAATGACTAAATATCAAAGACTCATTGGGCGAATCACTCTGGAACTGAAATCGGAAAGCTCACTGACATTTCCGCTATCTGAAAGTCTGATAAACTTCGGAAAAATGACTAAGTCCAAAAAAACATTTTTTCAACTTTTTTCAATTTTACCCCTGTGGGATATATATTCTACCCACACACATTTGGAACTCTCCTGGGGTACCCTCACACATATTATTCCCTCATTTAGTGGATATTTTCACAAAAAAGTGAAATTTTCAAAAAATCCAGATAATTGGCTGAAAATGACTAAATATCAAGGACTCATTGGGCGAATCGCTCTAGAACTGAAATCGGAACGCTCACTCACATTTCCCCTATCTGAATGTCTGATAAACGCCGGAAAAATGAATAAGTCCAAGACAAATTTTTTTTCAACTTTTTTAAATTTTACCCCCGTGGGATATATATTCTACCCACACACATTTGGAACTCTCCTGGGGTACCCTCACACATATTATTCCCTCATTTAGTGGATATTTTCACAAAAAAGTGAAATTTTCAAAAAATCTAGAAAATTGGCTGAAAATGACTAAATGTCTAAGACTCATTGGGCGAATCGCTCTGGAACTGAAATCAGAAAGCTCACTGACATTTCCCCTATCTGAAAGTCTGATAAACGCCGGAAAAATGACTAAGTCCAAGAAAAAAATGTTTTCAACTTTTTTCAATTTTACCCCCGTGGGATATATATTCTACCCACACACATTTGGAACTCTCCTGGGGTACCGTCACACATATTATTCCCTCATTTAGTGGATATTTTCACAAAAAAGTGAAATTTTCAAAAAATCCAGAAAATTGGCTGAAAATGACTAAATATCAAAGACTCATTGGGCGAATCACTCTGGAACTGAAATCGGAACGCTCACTGACATTTCCCCTATCTGAAAGTCTGATAAACTTCGGAAAAAAGACTAAGTCCAAAAAAAAATTTTTTTCAACTTTTTTCAATTTTACCCCCATGGGATATATATTCTACCCACACACATTTGGAACTCTCCTGGGGTACCCTCACACATATTATTCCCTCATTTAGTGGATATTTTCACAAGAAAGTGAAATTTTCAAAAAATCCAGAAAATTGGCTGAAAATGACTAAATATCTAAGACTCATTGGGCGAATCGCTCTGGAACTGAAATCGGAAAGCTCACTGACATTTCCCCTATCTGAAAGTCTGATAAACGCCGGAAAAATGACTAAGTCCAAGAAAAAAATGTTTTCAACTTTTTTCAATTTTACCCCCGTGGGATATATATTCTACCCACACACATTTGGAACTCTCCTGGGGTACCCTCACACATATTATTCCCTCATTTAGTGGATATTTTCACAAAAAAGTGATATTTTAAAACATCCAGAAAATTGGCTGAAAACAATTAAATATCAAGGACTCATTGGGCGAATCGCTCTGGAACTGAAATCAGAACGCTCACTCACATTTCCCCTATCTGAAAGTCTGATAAACGCGGAAAAAGGACTAAGTCCAAGAAAAAAATGTTTTCAACTTTTTTCAATTTTACTCCCGTGGGATATATATTCTACCCACACACATTTGGAACTCTCCTGGGGTACCCTCACACATATTATTCCCTCATTTAGTGGATATTTTCACAAAAAAGTGAAATTTTCAAAAAATCCAGAAAATTGGCTGAAAACGACTAAATAACAAGGACTCATTGGGCGAATCACTCTGGAACTGAAGAATCACTCTGGAACTGAAATCGTAACGCTCACTCACATTTCCCCTATCTGAATGTCTGATAAATCGCCGGAAAAATGAATAAGTCCAAGAAAAAAATTTTTTCAACTTTTTTCAATTTTACCCCCGTGGGATATATATTCTACCTACACACATTTGGAACTCTCCTGGGGTACCCTCTCACATATTATTCCCTCATTTAGTGATTATTTTCACAAAAAAGTGACATTTTAAAAAATCCAGAAAATTGGCTGAAAACGACTAAATATCAAGGACTCATTGGGCGAATCGCTCTGGAACTGAAATCGGAATGGTCACTCACATTTCCCCTATCAAAAAGTCTGATAAACGCCGGAAAAATGACTAAGTCCAAGAAAATTTTTTTTTTCAATTTTTTTCAATTTTAACCCCGTGGGATATATTTTCTACCCACACACATTTGGAACTCTCCTGGGGTACCCTCACACATAGTATTCCCTCATTTAGTGGATATTTTCACAAAAAAGTGAAATTTTTAAAAATCCAGAAAATTGGCTGAAAACGACTAAATATCAATGACTCATTGGACGAATCGCTCTGGAACTGAAATCGGAACGCTCACTGACATTTGCCCTAACTGAAAGTCTGATAAACCCCGGAAAAATGACTAAGTCCAAGAAAAAAATTTTTTCAACTTTTTTCAATTTTTCCCCCGTGGGATATATATTCTACCCACACACATTTGGAACTCTCCTGGGGTACCCTCACACATATTATTCCCTCATTTAGTGTATATTTTCACAAAAAAGTGAAATTTTCAAAAAATCCAGAAAATTGGCTGAAAACGACTAAATATCAAGGACTCATTTTGCGAATCGCTCTGGAACTGAAATCGGAACGCACACTGACATTTGCCCTAACTGAAAGTCTGATAAACGCCAGAAATATGACTAAGTCCCAAAAAAAATTTTTTTCAACTTTTTTCAATTTTACCCCCGTGGGATATATATTCTACCCACACACATTTGGAACTCTCCTGGGGTACCCTCACACATAGTATTCCCTCATTTAGTGGATATTTTCACAAAAAAAGAGAAAATTTTTAAAAATCCAGAAAATTGGCTGAAAACGACTAAATATCAAGGACTCATTGGGCGAATCGCTCTGGAATAGAAATCGGAACGCTCACTGACATTTGCCCTAACTGAAAGTCTGATAAATGGCGGAAAAATGACTAAGTCCAAAAAAAATTTTTTCAATTTTTTTTAATTTTACCCCCGTGGGATATATATTCTACCCACACACATTTGGAACTCTCCTGGGGTACCCTCACACATATTATTACCTCATTTAGTGTATATTTTCACAAAAAAGTGAAATTTTAAAAAATCCAGAAAATTGGCTGAAAACGACTAAATATCAAGGACTCATTGGGCGAATCGCTCTGGAACAGAAATCGGAACGCTCACTCACATTTCGCCTATCTGAAAGTCTGGAAAATGCCGGAAAAATGACTAAGTCCGAGAAAAAAATGTTTTCAACTTTTTTCAATTTTACCCCCGTAGGATATATATTCTACCCACACACATTTGGAACCCTCCTGGGGTACCCTCACACATATTATTCCCTCATTTAGTGGATATTTTCACAAAAAAGTGAAATTTTCAAAAATTCCAGAAAATTGGCTGAAAATGACTAAATATCTAAGACTCATTGGGCGAATCGCTCTGGAACTGAAATCGGAAAGCTCACTGACATTTCCCATATCTGAATGTCTGATAAACGCCAGAAAAATGAATAAGTCCAAGAATAATTTTTTTTCAACTTTTTTCAATTTTACCCCCGTGGGATATATATTCTACCCACACACATTTGGAACTCTCCTGGGGTACCCTCACACATATTATTCCCTCATTTAGTGGATATTTTCACAAAAAAGTGAAATTTTCAAAAAATCCAGAAATTTGGCTGAAAACGACTAAATATCAAAGACTCATTGGGCGAATCATTCTGGAACTGAAATCGGAACACTCACTGACATTTGCCCTAACTGAAAGTCTGATAAACGCCGGAAAAATGACTAAGTCCAAGAAAAAAATGTTTTCAAC
This sequence comes from Phyllobates terribilis, assembly GCF_046119375.1. Taxonomy (NCBI): domain Eukaryota; kingdom Metazoa; phylum Chordata; class Amphibia; order Anura; family Dendrobatidae; genus Phyllobates; species Phyllobates terribilis. Next base: position 7,864,518 of record NW_027362781.1, on the reverse strand, counting down.
TTTTTTCAATTTTACCCCCGTGGGATATATATTCTACCCACACACATTTGGAACCCTCCTGGGGTACCCTCACACATATTATTCCCTCATTTAGTGGATATTTTCACCTAAAAATGAAATTTTCAAAAAATCCGTAAAATTGGCTGAAAATGACTAAATATCAAAGACTCATTGGGCAAATCGCTCTGGAACTGAAATCGGAACGCTCACTCACATTTCCCCTATCTGAAAGTCTGATAAACGCCGCAAAAATGACTAAGTCCAAGAAAAAAATGTTTTCAACTTTTTTCAATTTTACCCCCGTGGGATATATATTCTACCCACACACATTTGGAACTCTCCTGGGGTACCCTCACACATAGTATTGCCTCATTTAGTGGATATTTTCACAAAAAAGTGAAATTTTTAAAAATCCAGAAAATTGGCTGAAAACGACTAAATATCAAGGACTCATTGGGCGAATCGCTCTGGAACTGAAATCGGAACGCTCAGACATTTGCCCTAACTGAAAGTCTGATAAACGTCGGAAAAATAACTAAGTCCAAAAAAAAATTTTTTCAATTTTTTTCAATTTTTCCCCCGTGGGACATATATTCTACCCACACACATTTGGAACTCTCCTGGGGTACCCTCACACATAGTATTCCCTCATTTAGTGGATATTTTCACAAAAAAGTGAAATTTTAAAAAATCCAGAAAATTGGCTGAAAACGACTAAATATCAAGGACTCATTGGGCGAATCGCTCTGGAACAGAAATCGGAACGCTCACTCACATTTCGCCTATCTAAAAGTCTGGTAAATGCCGGAAAAATGACTAAGTCCGAGAAAAAAATGTTTTCAACTTTTTTCAATTTTACCCCCGTGGGATATATATTCTACCCACACACATTTGGAACCCTCCTGGCGTACCCTCACACATATTATTCCCTCATTTAGTGGATATTTTCACCTAAAAGTGAAATTTTCAAAAAATCCAGAAAATTGGCTGAAAACGACTAAATATCAATGACCCATTGGGCGAATCGCTCTGGAACTGAAATCGGAACGCTCACTCACATTTCCCCTATCTGATAGTGTGATAAACGCCGGAAAAATGACTAAGTCCAAAAAAAATTTTTTTTCAATTTTTTTCAATTTTACCCCCGTGGGATATATATTCTACCAACACACATTTGGAACTCTACTGGGGTACCCTCATACATATTATTCCCTCATTTAGTGGATATTTTCACAAAAAAGTGAAATTTTAAAAAATCCAGAAAATTGGCTGAAAACGACTAAATATCAAGGACTCATGGGGCGAATCGCTCTGGAACTGAAATCGGAACACTCACTGACATTTCCCCTCTCTGAAAGTCTGATAAAAGCCGGAAAAATAACTAAGTCCAAAAAAAATTTTTTTTCAATTTTACCCCGTGGGATATATATTCTACCCACACACATTTGGAACTCTCCTGGGGTACCCTCACACATATTATTCCCTCATTTAGTGGATATTTTCACAAAAAAGTGAAATTTTCAAAAATCCAGAAAATTGGCTGAAAACGACTAAATATCAAGGACTCATTGGGCGAATTGCTCTGGAACTGAAATCGGAACGCTCACTGACATTTCCCATATCTGAAAGTCTGATAAACGCCGGAAAAATGACTAAGTCCAAGAAAAAATTTTTTTCAACTTTTTTCAATTTTACCCCCGGGGGATATATATTCTACCCACACACATTTGGAACTCTCCTGGGGTACCCTCACACATATTATTCCCTCATTTAGTGGATATTTTCACAAAAAAGTGAAATTTTCAAAAATCCAGAAAATTGGCTGAAAACGACTAAATATCAAGGACTCATGGGGCGAATCGCTCTGGAACTGAAATCGGAACACTCACTGACATTTCCCCTCTCTGAAAGTCTGATAAACGCCGGAAAAATAAATAAGTCCAAAAAAAAATTTTTTTCAACTTTTTTCAATTTTACCCCGTGGGATATATATTCTACACACACACATTTGGAACTCTCCTGGGGTACCCTCACACATATTATTCCCTCATTTAGTCGATATTTTCACAAAAAAGTGAAATTTTCAAAAATCCAGAAAATTGGCTGAAAACGACTAAATGTCAAGGACTCATTGGGCGAATCGCTCTGGAACTGAAATTGGAATGCCCACTGACATTTCCACTATCTGAAAGTCTGATAAACGCCGGAAAAATGACTAAGTCCAAAGAAAAATTTTTTTTCAACTTTTTTGAATTTTACCCCTGTGGGATATATATTCTACCCACACACATTTGGAACTCTCCTGGGGTACCCTCACACATATTATTCCCTCATTTAGTGGATATTTTCACAAAAAAGTGAAATTTTCAAAAAATCCAGAAAATTGGCTGAAAATGACTAAATGTCAAAGATTCATTGGGTGAATCGCTCTGGAACTGAAATCGGAAAGCTCACTGACATTTCCCCTATCTGAAAGTCTGATAAACGCCGGAAAAATGACAAAGTCCAAGAAAAAAAATTTTTCAACTTTTTTCAATTTTACCCCCGTGGGATATACATTTTACCCACACACATTTGGAACTCTCCTGGGGTACCCTCACACATGTTATTCCCTCATTTACTGGATATTTGCACAAAAAAGTGAAATTTTCAAAAATCCAGAAAATTGGCTGGAAACGACTAAATATCAAGGACCCATTGGGCGAATCGCTCTGGAACTGAAATCGGAACGCTCACTCACATTTCACCTAACTGAAAGTTTGATAAACGCCGGAAAAGGGACTAAGTCCAAAAAAAAATTTGTTCAACTTTTTTCAATTTTACCCCGTGGGATATATATTCTACCCACACACATTTGGAACTCTCCTTGGGTACCCTCACACATATTATTCCCTCATTTAGTGGATATTTTCACAAAAAAGTGAAATTTTCAAAAATCCAGAAAATTGGCTGAAAACGACTAAATATCAAGGACTCATTGGGCGAATCGCTCTGGAACTGAAATCGGAACGCTCACTCACATTTCCCCTATCTGAAAGTCTGATAAACGCCGGAAAAGTGACTAAGTCCAAAAAAAAATTTGTTCAACTTTTTTCAATTTTACCCCATTGGGATATATATACTGCCCACACACATTTGGAACTCTCCTGGGGTACCCTCACACATATTATTCCCTCATTTAGTGGATATTTTCACAAAAAAAGTGAAATTTTAAAAAAATCCAGAAAATTGGCTGAAAATGACTACATATCAAAGATTCATTGGGCGAATCGCTCTGGAACTGAAATCGGAAAGCTCACTGACATTTCTCCTATCTGAAAGTCTGATAAACGCTGGAAAAATGACTAAGTCCAAGAAAAATTTTTTTTCAACTTTTTTCAATTTTCCCCCGTGGGATATATATTCTACCCACACACATTTGGAACTCTCCTGGGGTACCCTCACACATATTATTCCCTCATTTAGTGGATATTTTCACAAAAAAGTGAAATTTTCAAAAATCCAGAAAATTGGCTGAAAACGACAAAATATCAAGGACTCATTGTGCGAATCGCTCTGGACCTGAAATCGGAATGTTCACTGACATTTCCCCTATCTGAAAGTCTGATAAACGCCGGAAAAATGACTAAGTCCAAAAAAAAATTGTTTTCAACTTTTTTTAATTTTACCCCCGTGGGATATATATTCTACCCACACACATTTGGAACTCTCCTGGGGTACCCTCACACATACTATTCCCTCATTTAGTGGATATTTTCACAAAAAAGTGAAATTTGCAAAAAATCCAGAAAATTGGCTGAAAACGACTAAATATCAAAGACTCATTGGGCGAATCGCTCTGGAACTGAAATCGGAACGTTCACTGACATTTGCCCTATCTGAAAGTCTGATAAACGCCGTAAAAATTACTAAGTCCAAAAAAATTTTTTTTCAACTTTTTTCAATTTTACCCCCGTGGGATATATATTCTACCCACACACATTTGGAACTCTCCTGGGGTACCTTCACACATATTATTCCCTCATTTAGTGGATATTTTCACAAAAAAGTGAAATTTTCAAAAATCCAAAATATTGGCTGAAAACGACTAAATATCAAGGACTCATTGGGCGAATCGCACTGGAACTGAAATCGGAACGTCCAAAAAAAAATTTTTTTGAACTTTTTTCAATTTTACCCCCGTGGGATATATATTCTACCCACACACATTTGGAACTCTCCTGGGGTACCCTCACACATATTATTCCCTCATTTAGTGGATATTTTCCCAAAAAAGTGAAATTTTCAAAAAATCTAGAAAATTGGCTGAAAATGACTAAATATCAAAGATTCATTGGGCGAATCGCTCTGGAACTGAAATCGGAAAGCTCACTGACATTTCCCCTATCTGAAAGTCTGATAAACGCCGGAAAAATGACTAAGTCCAAGAAAAAAAAATTTTCAACTTTTTTCAATTTTACCCCCGTGGGATATATATTCTACCCACACACATTTGGAACTCTCCTGGGGTACCCTCACACATATTATTCCCTCATTTAGTGGATATTTACGCAAAAAAACTGAAATTTTCAAAAAATCCAGAAAATTGGCTGAAAATGACTAAATATCAAGGACTCATTGGGCGAATCGCTCTGGAACTGAAATCAGAACGCTCACTGACATTTCCCCTATCTGAAAGTCTGATAAACGCCGGAAAAATGACTAAGTCCAAAAAAAAAATAATTTTTTTCAACTTTACTCAATTTTACCCCCGTGGGATATATATTCTACCCACACACATTTGGAACTCTCCTGGGGTACCCTCACACATATTATTCCCTCATTTAGTGGATATTTTCACAAAAAAGTGAAATTTTCAAAAAATCCAGAAAATTGGCTGAAAATGACTAAATATCAAAGATTCATTGGGCGAATCGCTCTGGAACTGAAATCGGAACGCTCACTGACATTTCCCCTACCTGAAAGTCTGATAAACGCAGGAAAAATGACTAAGTCCAAGAAAAAAATTTTTTCAACTTTTTTCAATTTTACCCCCGTGGGATATATATTCTACCCACACACATTTGGAACTCTCCTGGGCTACCCTCACACATATTATTCCCTCATTTAGTGGATATTTTCACAAAAAAGTAAAATTTTAAAAAATCCAGAAAATTGGCTGAAAATGACTAAATATCAAGGACTCATTGGGCGAATCACTATGGAACTGAAATCGGAATGCTCATTGACATTTCCCCTATCTGAAAGTCTGATAAACGCCGGAAAAATGACTAAGTCCAAGAAAAAAAATTTTTTCAACTTTTTTCAATTTTACCCCCGTGGGATATATATTCTACCCACACACATTTGGAACTCACCAGGGGTACCCTCACACATATTATTCCCTCATTTAGTCGATATTTTCACAAAAAAGTGAAATTTTCAAAAATCCAGAAAATTGGCTTAAAACGACTAAATATCAAGGACTCATTGGGCGAATCACTCTGGAACTGAAATCGTAACGCTCACTGACATTTCCCCTATCTGAAAGTCTGATAAATGCCGGAAAAATGACTAAGTCCAAGAAAAAAATGTTTTCAACTTTTTCCAATTTTACCCCGTGGGATATATATTCTACCCACACACATTTGGAACTCACCTGGGGTACCCTCACACATATTATTCCCTCATTTAGTGGATATTTTCACAAAAAAGTGAAATTTTCAAAAAATTCAGAAAATTGGCTGAAAATGACCAAATATCAAAGATTCATTGGGCGAATCGCTCTGGAACTGAAATCGGAAAGCTCACTGACATTTCCCCTATCTGAAAGTCTGATAAACGCCGGAAAAATGACTTATTCGAAAAAAAAATTGTTTTCAACTTTTTTTAATTTTACCCCCGTGGGATATATATTCTACCCACTCACATTTGGAACTCTCCTGGGGTACCCTCACACATATTATTCCCTCATTTAGTGGCTATTTTCACAAAAAAGTGAAATTTTCAAAAATCCAGAAAATTGGCTGAAAACGACTAAATATCAAGGACTCATGGGGCGAATCGCTCTGGAACTGAAATCGGAACACTCACTGACATTTCCCCTATCTGAAAGTCTGATAAACGCCGGAAAAATGACTAAGTCCAAGAAAAAATTTTTTTAAACTTTTTTCAATTTTACCCCCGTAAGATAGATATTCTACCCACACACATTTGGAACTCTCCTGGGGTACCCTCACACATAATATTCCCTCATTTAGTGGATATTTTCACAAAAAAGTGAAATTTTCAAAAATCCCGAAAATTGGCTGAAAACGACTAAATATAAAGGACTCATTGGGCGAATCGCTCTGGAACTGAAATCGGAACGGTCACTCACAGTTCCCCTCTCTGAAAGTCTGATAAACGCCGGAAAAGGGACTAAGTCCAAAAAAAAATTTGTTTAACTTTTTTCAATTTTACCCCTGTGGGATATATATTCTGACCACACACATTTGGAACTCTCCTGGGGTACCCTGACACATATTATTCCCTCATTTAGTGGATATTTTCACAAAAAAGTGAAATTTTCAAAAAATCCAGAAAATTGGCTGAAAATGACTAAATATCAAAGATTCATTGGGTGAATCGCTCTGGAACTGAAATCGGAAAGCTCACTGACATTTCCCCTATCTGAAAGTCTGATAAACGCCGGAAAAGTGACTAAGTCCAAAAAAAAATTTGTTCAACTTTTTTTAATTTTACCCCCGTGGGATATATATTCTACCCACACACATTTGGAACTCTCCTGGGGTACCCTCACACATGTTATTCCCTCATTTAGTGGATATTTTCACAAAAAAGTGAAATTTTCAAAAATCCAGAAAATTGGCTGAAAATGACTAAATATCAAGGACTCATTGGGCGAATCGCTCTGTAACTGAAATCGGAATGCTCACTGACATTTGCCCTATCTGAAAGTCTGATAAACGCCGGAAAAATGACTAAGTCCAAGAAAAATTTTTTTTCAACTTTTTTCAATTTTACCCCGTGGGATATATATTCTACCCACACACATTTGGAACTCTCCTGGGGTACCCTCACACATATTATTCCCTCATTTAGTGGATATATTCACAAAAAAGTAAAATTTTCAAAAATCCTGAAAATTGGCTGAAAACGACTAAATATCAAGGACTCATTGGGCGAATCACTCTGGAACTGAAATCGGAATGCTCATTGACATTTCCCCTATCTGAAAGTCTGATAAACGCCGGAAAAGTGACTAAGTCCAAAAAAAAATTTGTTCAACTTTTTTCAATTTTACCCCCGTGGGATATATATTCTACCCACACACATTTGGAAATCTCCTGGGGTACCCTCACACATATTATTCCCTCATTTAGTCGATATTTTCACAAAAAAGTGAAATTTTCAAAAATCCAGAAAATTGGCTGAAAACGACAAAATATCAAGGACTCATTTTGCGAATCGCTCTGGACCTGAAATCGGAATGTTCACTGACATTTCCCCTATCTGAAAGTCTGATAAACGCCGGAAAAATGACTAAGTCCAAAAAAAAATTGTTTTCAACTTTTTTTAATTTTACCCCCGTGGGATATATATTCTACCCACACACATTTGGAACTCTCCTGGGGTACCCTCACACATACTATTCCCTCATTTAGTGGATATTTTCACAAAAAAGTGAAATTTGCAAAAAATCCAGAAAATTGGCTGAAAACGACTAAATATCAAAGACTCATTGGGCGAATCGCTCTGGAACTGAAATCGGAACGTTCACTGACATTTGCCCTATCTGAAAGTCTGATAAACGCCGTAAAAATTACTAAGTCCAAAAAAAATTTTTTTCAACTTTTTTCAATTTTACCCCCGTGGGATATATATTCTACCCACACACATTTGGAACTCTCCTGGGGTACCTTCACACATATTATTCCCTCATTTAGTGGATATTTTCACAAAAAAGTGAAATTTTCAAAAATCCAAAATATTGGCTGAAAACGACTAAATATCAAGGACTCATTGGGCGAATCTCACTGGAACTGAAATCGGAACGTCCAAAAAAAAATTTTTTTGAACTTTTTTCAATTTTACCCCCGTGGGATATATATTCTACCCACACACATTTGGAACTCTCCTGGGGTACCCTCACACATATTATTCCCTCATTTAGTGGATATTTTCACAAAAAAGTGAAATTTTCAAAAATCCAGAATATTGGCTGAAAATGACTAAATATCAAGGACTCATTGGGCGAATCGCTCTGGAACTGAAATCGGAACGCTCACTCACATTTCCCCTATCTGAAAGTCTGATAAACGCCGGAAAAATGACTAAGTCCAAGAAAAAAATGTTTTCAACTTTTTTCAATTTTACCCCCGTGGGATATATATTCTACCCACACACATTTGGAACTCTCCTGGGGTACCCTCACACATATTATTCCCTCATTTAGTGGCTATTTTCACAAAAAAGTGAAATTTTCAAAAATCCAAAATATTGGCTGAAACGACTAAATATCAAGGACTCATTGGGCGAAGCGCTCTGGAACTGAAATCGGAACGTACAAAAATAAATTTTTTTTAAGTTTTTTTAATTTTATCCCCGTGGGATATATATTCTACCCACACACATTTGGAACTCTCCTGGGGTACCCTCACACATATTATTCCCTCATTTAGTGGATATTTTCACAAAAAAGTGAAATTTTCAACAAATCCAGAAAATTGGCTGAAAACGACTAAATATCAAAGACTCATTGGGCGAATCGCTCTGGAACTGAAATCGGAATGTTCTCTGACATTTGCCCCATCTGAAAGTCTGATAAACGCCGGAAAAATTACTAAGTCCAAAAAAAATTTTTTTCAACTTTTTTCAATTTTACCCCCGTGGGATATATATTCTACCCACACACATTTGAAACTCTCCTGGAATACCCTCACACAGATTATTCCCTCATTTATTGGATATTTTCACAAAAAAGTAAAATTTTCAAAAATCCAGAAAATTGGCTGAAAACGACTAAATATCAAGGACTCATTGGGCGAATCGCTCTGGAACTGAAATCGGAACGCTCACTGACATTTCTCCTATCTCAATGTCTGATAAACGCCGGAAAAATGAATAAGTCCAAGAAAAAAAATTTTTCAACTTTTTTCAATTTTACCCCCGTGGGATATATATTCTACCACACACATTTGGAACTCTCCTGTGGTAAACTCACAAATATTATTCCCTCATTTAGTGGATATTTTCACAAAAAAAGTGAAATTTTCAAAAATCCAGAAAATTGACTGAAAATGACTAAATATCAAAGACTCAATGGGCGAATCACTCTGGAACTGAAATCGGAATGCTCACTCACATTTCCCCTATCTGAAAGTCTGATAAACGCCAGAAAAATGACTAAGTCCAAGAAAAAAATGTTTTCAACTTTTTTCAATTTTACCCCCGTGGGATATATATTCTACCCACACACATTTGGAACTCTCCTGGGGTACCCTCACACATATTATTCCCTCATTTAGTGGCTATTTTCACAAAAAAGTGAAATTTTCAAAAATCCAAAATATTGGCTGAAACGACTAAATATCAAGGACTCATTGGGCGAAGCGCTCTGGAACTGAAATCGGAACGTACAAAAATAAATTTTTTTTAACTTTTTTTAATTTTACCCCCGTGGGATATATATTCTACCCACACACATTTGGAACTCTCCTGGGGTACCCTCACACATATTATTCCCTCATTTAGTGGTTATTTTCACAAAAAAGTGAAATTTTCAACAAATCCAGAAAATTGGCTGAAAACGACTAAATATCAAGGACTCATTGGGTGAATCACTCTGGAACTGAAATCGGAACGCTCACTCACATTTCCCCTATCTGAAAGTCTGATAAACGCCGGAAAAATGACTAAGTCCAAAAAACAATTTTTTTCAACTTTTTTAAATTTTATCCCCGTGGGATATATATTCTACCCACACACATTTGGAACTCTCCTGGGGTACCCTCACACATATTATTCCCTCATTTAGTGGATATTTTCACAAAAAAGTGAAATTTTCAACAAATCCAGAAAATTGGCTGAAAACGACTAAATATCAAAGACTCATTGGGCGAATCGCTCTGGAACTGAAATCGGAATGTTCACTGACATTTGCCCTATCTGAAAGTCTGATAAACGCCGGAAAAATTACTAAGTCCAAAAAAAATTTTTTTCAACTTTTTTCAATTTTACCCCCGTGGGATATATATTCTACCCACACACATTTGAAACTCTCCTGGAATACCCTCACACAGATTATTCCCTCATTTATTGGATATTTTCACAAAAAAGTAAAATTTTCAAAAATCCAGAAAATTGGCTGAAAACGACTAAATATCAAGGACTCATTGGGCGAATCGCTCTGGAACTGAAATCGGAACGCTCACTGACATTTCTCCTATCTCAATGTCTGATAAACGCCGGAAAAATGAATAAGTCCAAGAAAAAAAATTTTTCAACTTTTTTCAATTTTACCCCCGTGGGATATATATTCTACCCACACACATTTGGAACTCTCCTGTGGTAAACTCACAAATATTATTCCCTCATTTAGTGGATATTTTCACAAAAAAAGTGAAATTTTCAAAAATCCAGAAAATTGACTGAAAATGACTAAATATCAAAGACTCAATGGGCGAATCACTCTGGAACTGAAATCGGAATGCTCACTCACATTTCCCCTATCTGAAAGTCTGATAAACGCCAGAAAAATGACTAAGTCCAAGAAAAAAATGTTTTCAACTTTTTTCAATTTTACCCCCGTGGGATATATGTTCTACCCACACACATTTGGAACTCTCCTGGGGTACCCTCACACATATTATTCCCTCATTTAGTGGATATTTTCACAAAAAAGTGAAATTTTCAACAAATCCAGAAAATTGGCTGAAAACGACTAAATATCAAAGACTCATTGGGCGAATCGCTCTGGAACTGAAATCGGTACGTTCACTGACATTTGCCCTATCTGAAAGTCTGATAAACGCCGTAAAAATTACTAAGTCCAAAAAAAATTTTTTTCAACTTTTTTCAATTTTACCCCCGTGGGATATATATTCTACCCACACACCTTTGCAACTCTCCTGGGGTACCTTCACACATATTATTCCCTCATTTAGTGGCTATTTTCACAAAAAAGTGAAATTTTCAAAAATCCATAATATTGGCTGAAAACGACTAAATATCAAGGACTCATTGGGCGAAGCGCTCTGGAACTGAAATCGGAACGTCTAAAAAAAAATTTTTTTGAACATTTTTCAATTTTACCCCCGTGGGATATATATTCTACCCACACACATTTGGAACTCTCCTGGGGTACCCTCACACATATTATTCCCTCATTTAGTGGATATTTTCACAAAAAAGTGAAATTTTCAACAAATCCAGAAAATTGGCTGAAAACGACTAAATATCAAAGACTCATTGAGCGAATCGCTCTGGAACTGAAATCGGAACGTTCACTGACATTTGCCCTATCTGAAAGTCTGATAAAAGCCGGAAAAATTACTAAGTCCAAAAAAATTTTTTTTTAACTTTTTTCAATTTTACCCCCGTGGGATATATATTCTACCCACACACATTTGGAACCCTCCTGGGGTACCTTCACACATATTATTCCCTCATTTAGTGGATATTTTCACAAAAAAGTGAAATTTTCAAAAATCCAAAATATTAGCTGAAAACGCCTTAATATCAAGGACTCATTGGGTGAATCGCTCTGGAACTGAAATCGGAACGCTCACTCACATTTCCCCTATCTGAAAGTCTGATAAACGCCGATAAAATGACTAAGTCCAAAAAACATTTTTTTTCAACTTTTTTTAATTTTACCCCCGTGGGATATATATTCTACCCACACACATTTGGAACTCTCCTGGGGTACCCTCACACATATTATTCCCTCATTTAGTGGATATTTTCACAAAAAAGTGAAATTTTCAACAAATCCAGAAAATTGGCTGAAAACGACTAAATATCAAAGACTCATTGGGCGAATCGCTCTGGAACTGAAATCGGTACGTTCACTGACATTTGCCCTATCTGAAAGTCTGATAAACGCCGTAAAAATTATTAAGTCCAAAAAAAATTTTTTTCAACTTTTTTCAATTTTACCCCCGTGGGATATATATTCTACCCACACACATTTGCAACTCTCCTGGGGTACCTTCACACATATTATTCCCTCATTTAGTGGATATTTTCACAAAAAAGTGAAATTTTCAAAAATCAGGAAAACTGGCTGAAAATGACTAAATATCAAGGACTCATTGGGCAAATCGATCTGGAACTGAAATCGAAATGCTCACTGACATTTCCCCTATCTGAAAGTCTGATAAACACCGGAAAAATGACTAAGTCCAAGAAAAAATTTTTTTCAACTTTTTTCAATTTTCCCCTTGTGGGATATATATTCTACCCACACACATTTGGAACTCTCCTGGGGTACCTTCACACATATTATTCCCTCATTTAGTGGATATTTTCACAAAAAGGGAAAGTTTCAAAAATCCAGAAAATTGGCTGAAAACGACTAAATATCAAGGACTCATTGGGCGAATCGCTCTGGAACTGAAATGGGAACGCTCACTGACATTTTCGCTATCTGAAAGTCTGATAAACGCCGGAAAAATGACTAAGTCAAAAAAAAATTTTTTTCAACTTTTTTCAATTTTACCCCCGTGGGATATATATTCTACCCACACACATTTGGAACTCTGCTGGGGTACCCTCACACATATTATTCCTTCATTTAGTTGATATTTTCACAAAAAAGTGAAATTTTCAAAAATCCAGAAAATTGGCTGAAAACGACTAAATATCAAGGATTCATTGGGCGAATTGCTCTGGAACTGAAATCGGAATGCTCACTGACATTTGCCCTATCTGAAAGTCTGATAAACGCTGGAAAAATTACTAAGTCCAAAAAAAATTTTTTTTCAACTTTTTTCAATTTTACCGCCGTGGGATATATATTCTACCCACACACATTTGGAACTCTCCTGGGGTACCCTCACACATATTATTCCTTCATTTAGTGGATATTTTCACAAAAAAGTGAAATTTTCAAAAATCCAGAAAATTGGCTGAAAACGACTAAATATCAAGGACTCATTGGGCGAATCACTCTGGAACTGAAATCGGAATGCTCACTCACGTTTCCCCTATCTGAAAGTCTGATAAACGCCGGAAAAATGACTAAGTCCAAGAAAAAAATGTTTTCAACTTTTTTCAATTTTACCCCCGTGGGATATATATTCTACCCACACACATTTGGAACTCTCCTGGGGTACCCTCACACATATTATTCCCTCATTTAGTGGCTATTTTCACAAAAAAGTGAAATTTTCAAAAATCCAAAATATTGGCTGAAACGACTAAATATCAAGGACTCATTGGGCGAATCACTCTGGAACTGAAATCGGAACGTACAAAAATAATTTTTTTTTAACTTTTTTTAATTTTACCCCCGTGGGATATATATTCTACCCACACACATTTGGAACTCTCCTGGGGTACCCTCACACATATTATTCCCTCATTTAGTGGATATTTTCACAAAAAAGTGAAATTTTCAACAAATCCAGAAAATTGGCTGAAAACGACTAAATATCAAGGACTCATTGGGTGAATCACTCTGGAACTGAAATCGGAACGCTCACTCACATTTCCCCTATCTGAAAGTCTGATAAACGCCGGAAAAATGACTAAGTCCAAAAAACAATTTTTTTCAACTTTTTTTAATTTTATCCCCGTGGGATATATATTCTACCCACACACATTTGGAACTCTCCTGGGGTACCCTCACACATATTATTCCCTCATTTAGTGGATATTTTCACAAAAAAGTGAAATTTTCAACAAATCCAGAAAATTGGCTGAAAACGACTAAATATCAAAGACTCATTGGGCGAATCGCTCTGGAACTGAAATCGGAATGTTCACTGACATTTGCCCTATCTGAAAGTCTGATAAACGCCGGAAAAATTACTAAGTCCAAAAAAAATTTTTTTCAACTTTTTTCAATTTTACCCCCGTGGGATATATATTCTACCCACACACATTTGAAACTCTCCTGGAATACCCTCACACAGATTATTCCCTCATTTATTGGATATTTTCACAAAAAAGTAAAATTTTCAAAAATCCAGAAAATTGGCTGAAAACGACTAAATATCAAGGACTCATTGGGCGAATCGCTCTGGAACTGAAATCGGAACGCTCACTGACATTTCTCCTATCTCAATGTCTGATAAACGCCGGAAAAATGAATAAGTCCAAGAAAAAAAATTTTTCAACTTTTTTCAATTTTACCCCCGTGGGATATATATTCTACCCACACACATTTGGAACTCTCCTGTGGTAAACTCACAAATATTATTCCCTCATTTAGTGGATATTTTCACAAAAAAAGTGAAATTTTCAAAAATCCAGAAAATTGGCTGAAAATGACTAAATATCAAAGACTCAATGGGCGAATCACTCTGGAACTGAAATCGGAATGCTCACTCACATTTCCCCTATCTGAAAGTCTGATAAACGCCAGAAAAATGACTAAGTCCAAGAAAAAAATGTTTTCAACTTTTTTCAATTTTACCCCCGTGGGATATATGTTCTACCCACACACATTTGGAACTCTCCTGGGGTACCCTCACACATATTATTCCCTCATTTAGTGGATATTTTCACAAAAAAATGAAATTTGCAAAAAATCCAGAAAATTGGCTGAAAATGACTAAATATCAAAGACTCATTCGGCGAATTGCTCTGGAACTGAAATTGGATTGCTCACTAACATTTCCACTATCTGAAAGTCTGATAAACGCCGGAAAAATGACTAAGTCCAAGAAAAAAATGTTTTCAACTTTTTTCAATTTTACCCCCGTGGGATATATATTCTACCCACACACATTTGGAACTCTCCTGGGGTACCCTCACACATATTATTCCCTCATTTAGTGGCTATTTTCACAAAAAAGTGAAATTTTCAAAAATCCAAAATATTGGCTGAAACGACTAAATATCAAGGACTCATTGGGCGAAGCGCTCTGGAACTGAAATCGGAACGTACAAAAATAAATTTTTTTTAACTTTTTTTAATTTTACCCCCGTGGGATATATATTCTACCCACACACATTTGGAACTCTCCTGGGGTACCCTCACACATATTATTCCCTCATTTAGTGGTTATTTTCACAAAAAAGTGAAATTTTCAACAAATCCAGAAAATTGGCTGAAAACGACTAAATATCAAGGACTCATTGGGTGAATCACTCTGGAACTGAAATCGGAACGCTCACTCACATTTCCCCTATCTGAAAGTCTGATAAACGCCGGAAAAATGACTAAGTCAAAAAAAAAATTTTTTCAACTTTTTTCAATTTTACCCCCGTGGGATATATATTCTACCCACACACATTTGGAACTCTCCTGGGGTACCCTCACACATATTATTCCTTCATTTAGTTGATATTTTCACAAAAAAGTGAAATTTTCAAAAATCCAGAAAATTGGCTGAAAACGACTAAATATCAAGGATTCATTGGGCGAATTGCTCTGGAACTGAAATCGGAATGCTCACTGACATTTGCCCTATCTGAAAGTCTGATAAACGCTGGAAAAATTACTAAGTCCAAAAAAAATTTTTTTTCAACTTTTTTCAATTTTACCGCCGTGGGATATATATTCTACCCACACACATTTGGAACTCTCCTGGGGTACCCTCACACATATTATTCCTTCATTTAGTGGATATTTTCACAAAAAAGTGAAATTTTCAAAAATCCAGAAAATTGGCTGAAAACGACTAAATATCAAGGACTCATTGGGCGAATCACTCTGGAACTGAAATCGGAATGCTCACTGACATTTCCCCTATCTGAAAGTCTGATAAACGCCGGAAAAATGACTAAGTCCAAAAAAAATTTTTTTCAACTTTTTTCAATTTTACCCCCGTGGGATAAATATTCTACCCACACACATTTGGAACTCTCCTGGGGTACCCTCACACATATTATTCCCTCATTTAGTGGATATTTTCACAAAAAAGTGAAATTTTCAAAAATCCAGAATATTGGCTGAAAATGACTAAATATCAAGGACTCATTGGGCGAATCGCTCTGGAACTGAAATCGGAACGCTCACTCACATTTCCCCTATCTGAAAGTCTGATAAACGCCGGAAAAATGACTAAGTCCAAGAAAAAAATGTTTTCAACTTTTTTCAATTTTACCCCCGTGGGATATATATTCTACCCACACACATTTGGAACTCTCCTGGGGTACCCTCACACATATTATTCCCTCATTTAGTGGCTATTTTCACAAAAAAGTGAAATTTTCAAAAATCCAAAATATTGGCTGAAACGACTAAATATCAAGGACTCATTGGGCGAATCACTCTGGAACTGAAATCGGAACGTACAAAAATAAATTTTTTTTAACTTTTTTTAATTTTACCCCCGTGGGATATATATTCTACCCACACACATTTGGAACTCTCCTGGGGTACCCTCACACATATTATTCCCTCATTTAGTGGATATTTTCACAAAAAAGTGAAATTTTCAACAAATCCAGAAAATTGGCTGAAAACGACTAAATATCAAGGACTCATTGGGTGAATCACTCTGGAACTGAAATCGGAACGCTCACTCACATTTCCCCTATCTGAAAGTCTGATAAACGCCGGAAAAATGACTAAGTCCAAAAAACAATTTTTTTCAACTTTTTTCAATTTTACCGCCGTGGGATATATATTCTACCCACACACATTTGGAACTCTCCTGGGGTACCCTCACACATATTATTCCTTCATTTAGTGGATATTTTCACAAAAAAGTGAAATTTTCAAAAATCCAGAAAATTGGCTGAAAACGACTAAATATCAAGGACTCATTGGGCGAATCACTCTGGAACTGAAATCGGAATGCTCACTGACATTTCCCCTATCTGAAAGTCTGATAAACGCCGGAAAAATGACTAAGTCCAAAAAAAATTTTTTTCAACTTTTTTCAATTTTACCCCCGTGGGATAAATATTCTACCCACACACATTTGGAACTCTCCTGGGGTACCCTCACACATATTATTCCCTCATTTAGTGGATATTTTCACAAAAAAGTGAAATTTTCAAAAATCCAGAATATTGGCTGAAAATGACTAAATATCAAGGACTCATTGGGCGAATCGCTCTGGAACTGAAATCGGAACGCTCACTCACATTTCCCCTATCTGAAAGTCTGATAAACGCCGGAAAAATGACTAAGTCCAAGAAAAAAATGTTTTCAACTTTTTTCAATTTTACCCCCGTGGGATATATATTCTACCCACACACATTTGGAACTCTCCTGGGGTACCCTCACACATATTATTCCCTCATTTAGTGGCTATTTTCACAAAAAAGTGAAATTTTCAAAAATCCAAAATATTGGCTGAAACGACTAAATATCAAGGACTCATTGGGCGAATCACTCTGGAACTGAAATCGGAACGTACAAAAATAAATTTTTTTTAACTTTTTTTAATTTTACCCCCGTGGGATATATATTCTACCCACACACATTTGGAACTCTCCTGGGGTACCCTCACACATATTATTCCCTCATTTAGTGGATATTTTCACAAAAAAGTGAAATTTTCAACAAATCCAGAAAATTGGCTGAAAACGACTAAATATCAAGGACTCATTGGGTGAATCACTCTGGAACTGAAATCGGAACGCTCACTCACATTTCCCCTATCTGAAAGTCTGATAAACGCCGGAAAAATGACTAAGTCCAAAAAACAATTTTTTTCAACTTTTTTTAATTTTATCCCCGTGGGATATATATTCTACCCACACACATTTGGAACTCTCCTGGGGTACCCTCACACATATTATTCCCTCATTTAGTGGATATTTTCACAAAAAAGTGAAATTTTCAACAAATCCAGAAAATTGGCTGAAAACGACTAAATATCAAAGACTCATTGGGCGAATCGCTCTGGAACTGAAATCGGAATGTTCACTGACATTTGCCCTATCTGAAAGTCTGATAAACGCCGGAGAAATTACTAAGTCCAAAAAAAATTTTTTTCAACTTTTTTCAATTTTACCCCCGTGGGATATATATTCTACCCACACACATTTGAAACTCTCCTGGAATACCCTCACACAGATTATTCCCTCATTTATTGGATATTTTCACAAAAAAGTAAAATTTTCAAAAATCCAGAAAATTGGCTGAAAACGACTAAATATCAAGGACTCATTGGGTGAATCGCTCTGGAACTGAAATCGGAACGCTCACTGACATTTCTCCTATCTCAATGTCTGATAAACGCCGGAAAAATGAATAAGTCCAAGAAAAAAAATTTTTCAACTTTTTTCAATTTTACCCCCGTGGGATATATATTCTACCCACACACATTTGGAACTCTCCTGTGGTAAACTCACAAATATTATTCCCTCATTTAGTGGATATTTTCACAAAAAAAAGTGAAATTTTCAAAAATCCAGAAAATTGACTGAAAATGACTAAATATCAAAGACTCAATGGGCGAATCACTCTGGAACTGAAATCGGAACGCTCACTGACATTTCCCCTATCTGAAAGTCTGATAAACGCCGGAAAAGTGACTAAGTCCAAAAAAAAATTTGTTCAACTTTTTTCAATTTTACCCCCGTGGCATATATATTCTACCCACACACATTTGGAACTCTCCTGGGGTACCCTCACACATATCATTCCCTCATTTAGTGGATATTTTTACAAAAAAGTGAAATTTTCAAAAAATCCAGAAAATTGGCTGAAAATGACTAAATATCAAAGACTCATTGGGCGAATCGCTCTGGAACTGAAATCGGAACGCTCACTGACATTTCCCCTATCTGAAAGTCTGATAAACGCCGGAAAAGTGACTAAGTCCAAAAAAAAATTTGTTCAACTTTTTTCAATTTTACCCCCGTGGCATATATATTCTACCCACACACATTTGGAACTCTCCTGGGGTACCCTCACACATATTATTCCCTCATTTAGTGGATATTTTCACAAAAGAGTGAAATTTTCAACAAATCCAGAAAATTGGCTGAAAACGACTAAATATCAAAGACTCATTGAGCGAATCGCTCTGGAACTGAAATCGGAACGTTCACTGACATTTGCCCTATCTGAAAGTCTGATAAAAGCCGGAAAAATTACTAAGTCCAAAAAAAATTTTTTTTAACTTTTTTCAATTTTACCCCCGTGGGATATATATTCTACCCACACACATTTGGAACCCTCCTGGGGTACCTTCACACATATTATTCCCTCATTTAGTGGATATTTTCACAAAAAAGTGAAATTTTCAAAAATCCAAAATATTAGCTGAAAACGTCTTAATATCAAGGACTCATTGGGTGAATCGCTCTGGAACTGAAATCGGAACGCTCACTCACATTTCCCCTATCTGAAAGTCTGATAAACGCCGATAAAATGACTAAGTCCAAAAAACAATTTTTTTCAACTTTTTTTAATTTTACCCCCGTGGGATATATATTCTACCCACACACATTTGGAACTCTCCTGGGGTACCCTCACACATATTATTCCCTCATTTAGTGGATATTTTCACAAAAAAGTGAAATTTTCAACAAATCCAGAAAATTGGCTGAAAACGACTAAATATCAAAGACTCATTGGGCGAATCGCTCTGGAACTGAAATCGGTACGTTCACTGACATTTGCCCTATCTGAAAGTCTGATAAACGCCGTAAAAATTATTAAGTCCAAAAAAAATTTTTTTCAACTTTTTTCAATTTTACCCCCGTGGGATATATATTCTACCCACACACATTTGCAACTCTCCTGGGGTACCTTCACACATATTATTCCCTCATTTAGTGGATATTTTCACAAAAAAGTGAAATTTTCAAAAATCAGGAAAACTGGCTGAAAATGACTAAATATCAAGGACTCATTGGGCAAATCGATCTGGAACTGAAATCGAAATGCTCACTGACATTTCCCCTATCTGAAAGTCTGATAAACACCGGAAAAATGACTAAGTCCAAGAAAAAATTTTTTTCAACTTTTTTCAATTTTCCCCTTGTGGGATATATATTCTACCCACACACATT
This sequence comes from Phyllobates terribilis, assembly GCF_046119375.1. Classification (NCBI taxonomy): domain Eukaryota; kingdom Metazoa; phylum Chordata; class Amphibia; order Anura; family Dendrobatidae; genus Phyllobates; species Phyllobates terribilis. The sequence continues at coordinate 7,844,388 of NW_027362781.1, read as the reverse complement.
TGGAACTCTCCTGGGGTACCTTCACACATATTATTCCCTCATTTAGTGGATATTTTCACAAAAAGGGAAAGTTTCAAAAATCCAGAAAATTGGCTGAAAACGACTAAATATCAAGGACTCATTGGGCGAATCGCTCTGGAACTGAAATGGGAACGCTCACTGACATTTTCGCTATCTGAAAGTCTGATAAACGCCGGAAAAATGACTAAGTCAAAAAAAAATTTTTTTCAACTTTTTTCAATTTTACCCCCGTGGGATATATATTCTACCCACACACATTTGGAACTCTCCTGGGGTACCCTCACACATATTATTCCTTCATTTAGTTGATATTTTCACAAAAAAGTGAAATTTTCAAAAATCCAGAAAATTGGCTGAAAACGACTAAATATCAAGGACTCATTGGGCGAATCGCTCTGGAACTGAAATCGGAACGCTCACTGACATTTCTCCTATCTCAATGTCTGATAAACGCCGGAAAAATGAATAAGTCCAAGAAAAAAAATTTTTCAACTTTTTTCAATTTTACCCCCGTGGGATATATATTCTACCCACACACATTTGGAACTCTCCTGTGGTAAACTCACAAATATTATTCCCTCATTTAGTGGATATTTTCACAAAAAAAAGTGAAATTTTCAAAAATCCAGAAAATTGACTGAAAATGACTAAATATCAAAGACTCAATGGGCGAATCACTCTGGAACTGAAATCGGAATGCTCACTCACATTTCCCCTATCTGAAAGTCTGATAAACGCCGGAAAAATGACTAAGTCCAAGAAAAAAATGTTTTCAACTTTTTTCAATTTTACCCCCGTGGGATATATATTCTACCCACACACATTTGGAACTCTCCTGGGGTACCCTCACACATATTATTCCCTCATTTAGTGGCTATTTTCACAAAAAAGTGAAATTTTCAAAAATCCAAAATATTGGCTGAAACGACTAAATATCAAGGACTCATTGGGCGAAGCGCTCTGGAACTGAAATCGGAACGTACAAAAATAATTTTTTTTTAACTTTTTTTAATTTTACCCCCGTGGGATATATATTCTACCCACACACATTTGGAACTCTCCTGGGGTACCCTCACACATATTATTCCCTCATTTAGTGGTTATTTTCACAAAAAAGTGAAATTTTCAACAAATCCAGAAAATTGGCTGAAAACGACTAAATATCAAGGACTCATTGGGTGAATCACTCTGGAACTGAAATCGGAACGCTCACTCACATTTCCCCTATCTGAAAGTCTGATAAACGCCGGAAAAATGACTAAGTCCAAAAAACAATTTTTTTCAACTTTTTTTAATTTTATCCCCGTGGGATATATATTCTACCCACACACATTTGGAACTCTCCTGGGGTACCCTCACACATATTATTCCCTCATTTAGTGGATATTTTCACAAAAAAGTGAAATTTTCAACAAATCCAGAAAATTGGCTGAAAACGACTAAATATCAAAGACTCATTGGGCGAATCGCTCTGGAACTGAAATCGGAATGTTCACTGACATTTGCCCTATCTGAAAGTCTGATAAACGCCGGAAAAATTACTAAGTCCAAAAAAAATTTTTTTCAACTTTTTTCAATTTTACCCCCGTGGGATATATATTCTACCCACACACATTTGGAACTCTCCTGGAATACCCTGACACAGATTATTCCCTCATTTAGTGAATATTTTCACAAAAAAGTAAAATTTTCAAAAATCCAGAAAATTGGCTGAAAACGACTAAATATCAAGGACTCATTGGGCGAATCGCTCTGGAACTGAAATCGGAACGCTCACTGACATTTCTCCTATCTCAATGTCTGATAAACGCCGGAAAAATGAATAAGTCCAAGAAAAAAAATTTTTCAACTTTTTTCAATTTTACCCCCGTGGGATATATATTCTACCCACACACATTTGGAACTCTCCTCTGGTAAACTCACAAATATTATTCCCTCATTTAGTGGATATTTTCACAAAAAAAGTGAAATTTTCAAAAATCCAGAAAATTGGCTGAAAATGACTAAATATCAAAGTCTCAATGGGCGAATCACTCTGGAACTGAAATCGGAATGCTCACTCACATTTCCCCTATCTGAAAGTCTGATAAACGCCAGAAAAATGACTAAGTCCAAAAAAAAATTGTTTTCAACTTTTTTTAATTTTACCCCCGTGGGATATATATTCTACCCACACACATTTGGAACTCTCCTGGGGTACCCTCACACATATCATTCCCTCATTTAGTGGATATTTTTACAAAAAAGTGAAATTTTCAAAAAATCCAGAAAATTGGCTGAAAATGACTAAATATCAAAGACTCATTGGGCGAATCGCTCTGGAACTGAAATCGGAACGCTCACTGACATTTCCCCTATCTGAAAGTCTGATAAACGCCGGAAAAGTGACTAAGTCCAAAAAAAAATTTGTTCAACTTTTTTCAATTTTACCCCCGTGGCATATATATTCTACCCACACACATTTGGAACTCTCCTGGGGTACCCTCACACATATTATTCCCTCATTTAGTGGATATTTTCACAAAAGAGTGAAATTTTCAACAAATCCAGAAAATTGGCTGAAAACGACTAAATATCAAAGACTCATTGAGCGAATCGCTCTGGAACTGAAATCGGAACGTTCACTGACATTTGCCCTATCTGAAAGTCTGATAAAAGCCGGAAAAATTACTAAGTCCAAAAAAATTTTTTTTAACTTTTTTCAATTTTACCCCCGTGGGATATATATTCTACCCACACACATTTGGAACTCTCCTGGGGAAGCCTCACACATATTATTCCCTCATTTAGTAGATATTTTCACAAAAAAGTGAAATTTTCAACAAATCCAGAAAATTGGCTGAAAACGACTAAATATCAAAGACTCATTGGGCGAATCGCTCTGGAACTGAAATCGGTACGTTCACTGACATTTGCCCTATCTGAAAGTCTGATAAACGCCGTAAAAATTACTAAGTCCAAAAAAAAATTTTTTCAACTTTTTTCAATTTTACCCCCGTGGGATATATATTCTACCCACACACATTTGCAACTCTCCTGGGGTACCTTCACACATATTATTCCCTCATATAGTGGCTATTTTCACAAAAAAGTGAAATTTTCAAAAATCCATATTATTGGCTGAAAACGACTAAATATCAAGGACTCATTGGGCGAAGCGCTCTGGAACTGAAATCGGAACGTCTAAAAAAAAATTTTTTTGAACTTTTTTCAATTTTACCCCCGTGGGATATATATTCTACCCACACACATTTGGAACTCTCCTGGGGTACCCTCACACATATTATTCTCTCATTTAGTGGATATTTTCACAAAAAAGTGAAATTTTCAAAAATCCAGAAAATTGGCTGAAAACGACTAAATATCAAGGACTCATTGGGCGAATCGCTCTGGAACTGAAATCGGAACGCTCACTCACATTTCCCCTATCTGAAAGTCTGATAAACGCCGGAAAAATGACTAAGTCCAAAAAAAAAATTTTTTCAACTTTTTTTAATTTTACCCCCGTGGTATATATATTCTACCCACACACATTTGGAACTCTCCTGGGGTACCCTCACACATATTATTCCCTCATTTAGTGGATATTTTCACAAAAAAAGTGAAATTTTCAAAAATCCAGAAAACTGGCTGAAAACGACTAAATATCAAGGACTCATTGGGCGAATCGCTCTGAAACTGAAATCGGAACGCTCACTGACATTTCCCCTATCTGAAAGTCTGATAAATGCCGGAAAAATGACTAAGTCCAAAAAAAAAAATTTCTCAACTTTTTTCAATTTTACCCCCGTGGGATATATATTCTACACACACACATTTGGAACTCTTCTGTGGTACCCTCACACATATTATTCTCTCATTTAGTGGATATTTTCACAAAAAAGTGAAATTTTCAAAAATCCAGAAAATTGGCTGAAAACGACTAAATATCAAGGACTCATTGGGCGAATCGCTCTGTAACTGAAATCAGAATGCTCACTCACATTTCCCCTATCAGAAAGTCTGATAAACGCCGGAAAAATGACTAAGTCCAAAAAAAAAACTTTTTCAACTTTTTTTAATTTTACCCCCGTGGTATATATATTCTACCCACACACATTTGGAACTCTCCTGGGGTACCCTCACACATATTATTCCCTCGTTTAGTGGATATTTTCACAAAAAAGTGAAATTTTCAAAAATCCAGAAAACTGGCTGAAAATGACTTAATATCAAGGACTCATTGGGCGAATCGCTCTGGAACTGAAATCGGAACGCTCACTGACATTTGCCCTATCTGAAAGTCTGATAAACGCCGGAAAAATGACTAAGTCCAAAAAACTATTTTTTTCAACTTTTTTTAATTTTACCCCCGTGGGATATATATTCTACCCACACACATTTGGAACTCTCCTGGGGTACCCTCACACATATTATTCTCTCATTTAGTGGATATTTTCACAAAAAAGTGAAATTTTCAAAAATCCAGAAAATTGGCTGAAAACGACTAAATATCAAGGACTCATTGGGCGAATCGCTCTGGAACTGAAATCGGAACGCTCACTCACATTTCCCCTATCTGAAAGTCTGATAAACGCCGGAAAAATGACTAAGTCCAAAAAAAAAATTTTTTCAACTTTTTTTAATTTTACCCCCGTGGTATATATATTCTACCCACACACATTTGGAACTCTCCTGGGGTACCCTCACACATATTATTCCCTCATTTAGTGGATATTTTCACAAAAAAAGTGAAATTTTCAAAAATCCAGAAAACTGGCTGAAAACGACTAAATATCAAGGACTCATTGGGCGAATCGCTCTGAAACTGAAATCGGAACGCTCACTGACATTTCCCCTATCTGAAAGTCTGATAAATGCCGGAAAAATGACTAAGTCCAAAAAAAAAAATTTCTCAACTTTTTTCAATTTTACCCCCGTGGGATATATATTCTACACACACACATTTGGAACTCTTCTGTGGTACCCTCACACATATTATTCTCTCATTTAGTGGATATTTTCACAAAAAAGTGAAATTTTCAAAAATCCAGAAAATTGGCTGAAAACGACTAAATATCAAGGACTCATTGGGCGAATCGCTCTGTAACTGAAATCAGAATGCTCACTCACATTTCCCCTATCAGAAAGTCTGATAAACGCCGGAAAAATGACTAAGTCCAAAAAAAAAACTTTTTCAACTTTTTTTAATTTTACCCCCGTGGTATATATATTCTACCCACACACATTTGGAACTCTCCTGGGGTACCCTCACACATATTATTCCCTCGTTTAGTGGATATTTTCACAAAAAAGTGAAATTTTCAAAAATCCAGAAAACTGGCTGAAAATGACTTAATATCAAGGACTCATTGGGCGAATCGCTCTGGAACTGAAATCGGAACGCTCATTGACATTTGCCCTATCTGAAAGTCTGATAAACGCCGGAAAAATGACTAAGTCCAAAAAAAATTTATTTTCAACTTTTTTCAATTTTACCGCCGTGGGATATATATTCTACCCACACATATTTGGAACTCTCCTGGGGTACCCTCACACATATTATTCCTTCATTTAGTGGATATTTTCACAAAAAAGTGAAATTTACAAAAATCCAGAAAATTGGCTGAAAACGACTAAATATCAAGGACTCATTGGGCGAATCCCTCTGGAACTGAAATCGGAATGCTCACTGACATTTCCCCTATCTGAAAGTCTGATAAACGCCGGAAAAATGACTAAGTCCAAAAAAAAATTTTTTCAACTTTTTTCAATTTTACCCCCGTGGGATAAATATTCTACCCACACACATTTGGAACTCTCCTGGGGTACCCTCACACATATTATTCCCTCATTTAGTGGATATTTTCACAAAAAAGTGAAATTTTCAAAAATCCAGAAAATTGGCTGAAAACGACTAAATATCAAGGATTAATTGGGCAAATTGCTCTGGAACTGAAATCGGAATGCTCACTGACATTTCCCCTATCTGAAAGTCTGATAAACGCCGGAAAAATGACTAAGTCCAAAAAAAAATTTGTTCAACTTTTTTCAATTTTACCCCCGTGGGATATATATTCTACCCACACACATTTGGAACTCTCCTGGGGAAGCCTCACACATATTATTCCCTCATTTAGTAGATATTTTCACAAAAAATTGACATTTTAAAAAATTCCAGAAAATTGGCTGAAAACAACTAAATATCAAGGATTCATTGGGCGAATTGCTCTGGAACTGAAATCGGAATGATCACTGACATCTCCCCTATCTGAAAGTCTGATAAACGCCGGAAAAATGACTAAGTCCAAAAAGATATTTGTTCAACTTTTTTCAGTTTTACCCCCGTGGGATATATATTCTACCCACACACATTTGGAACTCTCCTGGGGTACCCTCACACATATTATTCCCTCATTTAGTGGATATTTTCACAAAAAAGTGAAATTTTCAAAAATCCAGAAAATTGGCTGAAAACGACTAAATATCAAGGATTCATTGGGCAAATTGCTCTGGAACTGAAATCGGAACGCTCATTGACATTTCCCCTATCTGAAATTCTGATAAACGGCGGAAAAATGACTAAGGCAAAAAATTTTTTTTTTTAAACTTTTTTCAATTTTACCCCCGTGGGATATATATTCTACCCACACACATTTGGAGCTCTCCTGGGGTACCCTCACACATATTATTCCCTCATTTAGTGGATATTTTCACAAAAAAGTGAAAGTTTCAAAAATCCAGAAAATTGGCTGAAAACGACTAAATATCAAGGATTCATTGGGCGAATTGCTCTGGAACTGAAATCGGAACGCTCACTGACATTTCCCCTATCTGAAAGTCTGATAAACGCCGGAAAAATGACTAAGTCCAAAAAAAAATTTGTTCAACTTTTTTCAATTTTACCCCCGTGGGATATATATTCTACCCACAAACATTTGGAACTCTTCTGGGGAACCCTCACACATATTATTCCCTCATTTAGTGGATATTTTCACAAAAAATTGAAATTTTCAAAAAATCCAGAAAATTGGCTGAAAACGACTAAATATCAAGGACTCATTGAGCGAATCGCTCTGGAACTGAAATCGGAATGCTCACTGACATTTCCCCTATCTGAAAGTCTGATAAACGCCGGAAAAATGACTAAGTCCAAAAAAAAATTTGTTCAAGTTTTTTCAATTTTACCCCCGTGCGATATATCTTCTACCCACACACAGTTGGAACTCTCCTGGGGTACCCTCACACATATTATTCCCTCATTTAGTGGATATTTTCACAAAAAAGTGAAAGTTTCAAAAAATCCAGAAAATTGGCTGAAAACGAGTAAATATCAAGGACTCATTGGGCGAATCGCTCTGGAACTGAAATCGGAACGGTCACTGACATTTGCCCTATCTGAAAGTCTGATAAACGCCAGAAAAATGACTAAGTCCAAGAAAAATTTTTTTTCAACTTTTTTCAATTTTACCCCCGTGAGATATATATTCTACCCACACACATTTGGAACTCTTCTGGGGAACCCTCACACATATTATTCCCTCATTTAGTGGATATTTTCACAAAAAATTGAAATTTTCAAAAAATCCAGAAAATTGACTGAAAACGACTAAATATCAAGGACTCATTGAGCGAATCACTCTGGAACTGAAATCGGAATGCTCACTGACATTTCCCCTATCTGAAAGTCTGATAAACGCCGGAAAAATGACTAAGTCAAAAAAACATTTGTTCAACTTTTTTCAATTTTACCCCCGTGGGATATATATTCTACCCACACACATTTGGAACTCTCCTGGGGTACCCTCACACATATTATTTCTTCATTTAGTGGATATTTTCACAAAAAAGTGAAATTTTCAAAAATCCAGAAAATTGGCTGAAAATGACAAAATATCAAAGACTCATTGGGAGAATCGCTCTGGAACTGAAATCGGAATGCTTACTGACATTTCCCCTATCTGAAAGTCTGCTAAACGCTGGAAAAATGACTAAGTCCAAAAAATAATTTTTTTCAACTTTTTTCAATTTTACCCCCTTGGGATATATATTCTACCCACGCACATTTGGAACTCTCCTGGGGTACCCTCACACATATTATTCCCTCATTTAGTGGATATTTTCACAAAAAAGTGAAATTTTCAACAAATCCAGAAAATTGGCTGAAAACGACTAAATATCAAAGACTCATTGGGCGAATCGCTCTGGAACTGAAATCGGTACGTTCACTGACATTTGCCCTATCTGAAAGTCTGATAAACGCCGGAAAAATGACTAAGTCCAAAAAACAATTTTTTTCAACTTTTTTTAATTTTACCTCCGTGGGATATATATTCTACCCACACACATTTGGAACTCTCCTGGGGTACCCTCACACATATTATTCCCTCATTTAGTGGATATTTTCACAAAAAAGTGAAATTTTCAAAAATCCAGAAAATTGGCTGAAAATGACTAAATATCAAAGACTCATTGGGAGAATCGCTCTGGAACTGAAATCGGAATGCTTACTGACATTTCCCCTATCTGAAAGTCTGCTAAACGCTGGAAAAATGACTAAGTCCAAAAAATAATTTTTTTCAACTTTTTTCAATTTTACCCCCTTGGGATATATATTCTACCCACACACATTTGGAACTCTCCTGGGGTACCCTCACACATATTATTCCCTCATTTAGTGGATATTTTCACAAAAAAGTGAAATTTTCAACAAATCCAGAAAATTGGCTGAAAACGACTAAATATCAAAGACTCATTGGGCGAATCGCTCTGGAACTGAAATCGGTACGTTCACTGACATTTGCCCTATCTGAAAGTCTGATAAACGCCGTAAAAATTACTAAGTCCAAAAAAATTTTTTTTCAACTTTTTTCAATTTTACCCCCGTGGGATATATATTCTACCCACACACATTTGCAACTCTCCTGGGGTACCTTCACACATATTATTCCCTCATTTAGTGGCTATTTTCACAAAAAAGTGAAATTTTCAAAAATCCAAAATATTGGCTGAAAACGACTAAATATCAAGGACTCATTGGGCGAAGCGCTCTGGAACTGAAATCGGAACGTCTAAAAAAAATTTTTTTTGAACTTTTTTCAATTTTACCCCCGTGGGATATATATTCTACCCACACACATTTGGAACCCTCCTGGGGTACCTTCACACATATTATTCCCTCATTTAGTGGATATTTTCACAAAAAAGTGAAATTTTCAAAAATCCAAAATATTAGCTGAAAACGCCTTAATATCAAGGACTCATTGGGTGAATCGCTCTGGAACTGAAATCGGAACGCTCACTCACATTTCCCCTATCTGAAAGTCTGATAAACGCCGGAAAAATGACTAAGTCCAAAAAACTATTTTTTTCAACTTTTTTCAATTTTACCCCCATGGGATATATATTCTACCCACACACATTTGAAACTCTCCTGGGGTACCCTCACGCATAATATTCCCTCATTTAGTGGATATTTTCACAAAAAAAGTGAAATTTTCAAAAATCCAGAAAACTGGCTGAAAACGACTAAATATCAAGGACTCATTGGGCGAATCGCTCTGGAACTGAAATCGGAACGCTCACTGACATTTCCCCTATCTGAAAGTCTGATAAACGCCGGAAAAATGACTAAGTCCAAGAAAAATTTTTTTTCAACTTTTTTCAATTTTCCCCTTGTGGGATATATATTCTACCCACACACATTTGGAACTCTCCTGGGGTACCCTCACACATATTATTCCCTCATTTAGTGGATATTTTCACAAAAAGGGAAAGTTTCAAAAATCCAGAAAATTGGCTGAAAACGACTAAATATTAAGGACTCATTGGGCGAATCGCTCTGGAACTGAAATGGGAACGCTCACTGACATTTTCGCTATCTGAAAGTCTGATAAACGCCGGAAAAATGACTAAGTCAAAAAAAAAATTTTTTTCAACTTTTTTCAATTTTACCCCCGTGGGATATATATTCTACCCACACACATTTGGATCTCTCCTGGGGTACCCTCATACATATTATTCCCTCATTTAGTTGATATTTTCACAAAAAAGTGAAATTTTCAAAAATCCAGAAAACTGGCTGAAAAAGACAAAATATCAAGGACTCATTGGGCGAATCGCTCTGGAACTGAAATCGGAACGCTCACTGACATTTCCCCTATCTGAAAGTCTGATAAACGGCGGAAAAATCACTAAGTCCAAAAAAAAATTTTTTTCAACTTTTTTCAATTTTACCCCCGTGGGATATATATTCTACCCACACACATTTGGAACTCTCCTGGGGTACCCTCACACATATTATTCCCTCATTTAGTGGATATTTTCACAAAAAAAGTGAAATTTTCAAAAATCCAGAAAATTGGCTGAAAACGACTAAATATCAAGGACTCATTGGGCGAATCGCTCTGTAACTGAAATCAGAATGCTCACTCACATTTCCCCTATCTGAAAGTCTGATAAAAGCCGGAAAAATGACTAAGTCCAAAAAAAAATTTTTTTCAACGTTTTTTAATTTTACCCCCGTGGTATATATATTCTACCCACACACATTTGGAACTCTCCTGGGGTACCCTCACACATATTATTCCCTCGTTTAGTGGATATTTTCACAAAAAAGTGAAATTTTCAAAAATCCAGAAAACTGGCTGAAAATGACTTAATATCAAGGACTCATTGGGCGAATCGCTCTGGAACTGAAATCGGAACGCTCACTGACATTTGACCTATCTGAAAGTCTGATAAACGCCGGAAAAATTACTAAGTCCAAAAAAAATTTTTTTTCAACTTTTTTCAATTTTACCGCCGTGGGATATATATTCTACCCACACACATTTGGAACTCTCCTGGGGTACCCTCACACATATTATTCCCTCATTTAGTGGATATTTTCACAAAAAAGTGAAATTTTCAAAAATCCAGAAAATTGGCTGAAAACGACTAAATATCAAGGATTAATTGGGCGAATTGCTCTGGAACTGAAGTCGGAATGCTCACTGACATTTCCCCTATCTGAAAGTCTGATAAACGCCGGAAAAATGACTAAGTCCAAAAAAAAATTTCTTCAACTTTTTTCAATTTTACCCCCGTGGGATATATATTCTACCCACACACATTTGGAACTCTCCTGGGGAAGCCTCACACATATTATTCCCTCATTTAGTAGATATTTTCACAAAAAATTGAAATTTTAAAAAATTCCAGAAAATTGGCTGAAAACAACTAAATATCAAGGATTCATTGGGCGAATTGCTCTGGAACTGAAATCGGAATGCTAACTGACATTTTCCCTATCTGAAAGTCTGATAAACGCAGGAAAAATGACTAAGTCCAAAAAAAAATTTGTTCAACTTTTTTTCAATTTTACCCCCGTGGGATATATATTCTACCCACACATATTTGGAACTCTCCTGGGGTACCCTCACACATATTATTCCCTCATTTAGTGGATATTTTCACAAAAAAGTGAAATTTTCAAAAATCTAGAAAATTGGCTGAAAACGATTAAATATCAAGGATTCATTGGGCGAATTGCTCTGGAACTGAAATCGGAACGCTCAATGACATTTTCCCTATCTGAAAGTCTGATAAACGCAGGAAAAATGACTAAGTCCAAAAAAAAAATTTTTTCAACTTTTTTCAATTTTACCCCCGTGGGATATATATTCTACCCACACACATTTGGAACTCTCCTGGGGTACCCTCACACATATTATTCCTTCATTTAGTTGATATTTTCACAAAAAAGTGAAATTTTCAAAAATCCAGAAAATTGGCTGAAAACGACTAAATATCAAGGATTCATTGGGCGAATTGCTCTGGAACTGAAATCGGAATGCTCACTGATATTTGCCCTATCTGAAAGTCTGATAAACGCCGGAAAAATTACTAAGTCCAAAAAAAATTTTTTCAACTTTTTTCAATTTTACCCCCGTGGGATATATATTCTACACACACACATTTGGAACTCTTCTGTGGTACCCTCACACATATTATTCTCTCATTTAGTGGATATTTTCACAAAAAAGTGACATTTTCAAAAATCCAGAAAATTGGCTGAAAACGACTAAATATCAAGGACTCATTGGGCGAATCGCTCTGTAAGTGAAATCAGAATGCTCACTCACATTTCCCCTATCTGAAAGTCTGATAAAAGCCGGAAAAATGACTAAGTCCAAAAAAAAAATTTTTTCAACTTTTTTTAATTTTACCCCCGTGGTATATATATTCTACCCACACACATTTGGAACTCTCCTGGGGTACCCTCACACATATTATTCCCTCGTTTAGTGGATATTTTCACAAAAAAGTGAAATTTTCAAAAATCCAGAAAACTGGCTGAAAATGACTTAATATCAAGGACTCATTGGGCGAATCGCTCTGGAACTGAAATCGGAATGCTCACTGACATTTCCCCTATCTGAAAGTCTGATAAATGCCGGAAAAATGACTAAGTCCAAAAAAAAATTTGTTCATGTTTTTTCAATTTTACCCCCGTGCGATATATCTTCTACCCACACACATTTGGAACTCTCCTGGGGTACCCTCACACATATTATTCCCTCATTTAGTGGATATTTTCACAAAAAAGTGAAAGTTTCAAAAAATCCAGAAAATTGGCTGAAAACGAGTAAATATCAAGGACTCATTGGGCGAATCGCTCTGGAACTGAAATCGGAACGCTCACTGACATTTGCCCTATCTGAAAGTCTGATAAACGCCGGAAAAATGACTAAGTCCAAGAAAAAATTATTTTCAACTTTTTTCAATTTTACCCCCGTGAGATATATATTCTACCCACACACATTTGGAACTCTTCTGGGGAACCCTCACACATATTGTTCCCTCATTTAGTGGATATTTTCACAAAAAATTGAAATCTTCAAAAAAAACAGAAAATTGACTGAAAACGACTAAATATCAAGGACTCATTGAGCGAATCACTCTGGAACTGAAATCGGAATGCTCACTGACATTTCCCCTATCTGAAAGTCTGATAAACGCCGGAAAAATGACTAAGTCCAAAAAAACATTTGTTCAACTTTTTTCAATTTTACCCCCGTGGGATATATATTCTACCCACACACATTTGGAACTCTCCTGGGGTACCCTCACACATATTATTCCCTCATTTAGTGGATATTTTCACAAAAAAGTGAAATTTTCAAAAATCCAGAAAATTGGCTGAAAACGACTAAATATCAAGGATTCATTGGGCAAATTGCTCTGGAACTGAAATCGGAACGCTCATTGACATTTCCCCTATCTGAAATTCTGATAAACGCCGGAAAAATGACTAAGTCAAAAAAAAATTTTCTTTAAACTTTTTTCAATTTTACCCCCGTGGGATATATATTCTACCCACACACATTTGGAGCTCTCCTGGGGTACCCTCACACATATTATTCCCTCATTTAGTGGATATTTTCACAAAAAAGTGAAAGTTTCAAAAATCCAGAAAATTGGCTGAAAACGACTAAATATCAAGGATTCATTGGGCGAATTGCTCTGGAACTGAAATCGGAACGCTCACTGACATTTCCCCTATCTGAAAGTCTGATAAACGCCGGAAAAATGACTAAGTCCAAAATAAAATTTGTTCCACTTTTTTCAATTTTACCCCCGTGGGATATATATTCTACCCACAAACATTTGGAACTCTTCTGGGGAACCCTCACACATATTATTCCCTCATTTAGTGGATATTTTCACAAAAAATTGAAATTTTCAAAAAATCCAGAAAATTGGCTGAAAACGACTAAATATCAAGGACTCATTGAGCGAATCGCTCTGGAACTGAAATCGGAATGCTCACTGACATTTCCCCTATCTGAAAGTCTGATAAACGCCGGAAAAATGACTAAGTCCAAAAAAAAATTTGTTCAAGTTTTTTCAATTTTACCCCCGTGCGATATATCTTCTACCCACACACATTTGGAACTCTCCTGGGGTACCCTCACACATATTATTCCCTCATTTAGTGGATATTTTCACAAAAAAGTGAAAGTTTCAAAAAATCCAGAAAATTGGCTGAAAACGAGTAAATATCAAGGACTCATTGGGCGAATCGCTCTGGAACTGAAATCGGAACGCTCACTGACATTTGCCCTATCTGAAAGTCTGATAAACGCCGGAAAAATGACTAAGTCCAAGAAAAAATTATTTTCAACTTTTTTCAATTTTACCCGCGTGAGATATATATTCTACCCACACACATTTGGAACTCTTCTGGGGAACCCTCACACATATTGTTCCCTCATTTAGTGGATATTTTCACAAAAAATTGAAATTTTCAAAAAAAACAGAAAATTGACTGAAAACGACTAAATATCAAGGACTCATTGAGCGAATCACTCTGGAACTGAAATCGGAATGCTCACTGACATTTCCCCTATCTGAAAGTCTGATAAACGCCGGAAAAATGACTAAGTCCAAAAAAACATTTGTTCAACTTTTTTCAATTTTACCCCCGTGGGATATATATTCTACCCACACACATTTGGAACTCTCCTGGGGTACCCTCACACATATTATTCCCTCATTTAGTGGATATTTTCACAAAAAAGTGAAATTTTCAAAAATCCAGAAAATTTCCTGAAAACGACTAAATATCAAGGATTCATTGGGCAAATTGCTCTGGAACTGAAATCGGAACGCTCATTGACATTTCCCCTATCTGAAATTCTGATAAACGCCGGAAAAATGACTAAGTCAAAAAAAAATTTTCTTTAAACTTTTTTCAATTTTACCCCCGTGGGATATATATTCTACCCACACACATTTGGAGCTCTCCTGGGGTACCCTCACACATATTATTCCCTCATTTAGTGGATATTTTCACAAAAAAGTGAAAGTTTCAAAAATCCAGAAAATTGGCTGAAAACGACTAAATATCAAGGATTCATTGGGCGAATTGCTCTGGAACTGAAATCGGAACGCTCACTGACATTTCCCCTATCTGAAAGTCTGATAAACGCCGGAAAAATGACTAAGTCCAAAAAAAAATTTGTTCCACTTTTTTCAATTTTACCCCCGTGGGATATATATTCTACCCACAAACATTTGGAACTCTTCTGGGGAACCCTCACACATATTATTCCCTCATTTAGTGGATATTTTCACAAAAAATTGAAATTTTCAAAAAATCCAGAAAATTGGCTGAAAACGACTAAATATCAAGGACTCATTGAGCGAATCGCTCTGGAACTGAAATCGGAATGCTCACTGACATTTCCCCTATCTGAAAGTCTGATAAACGCCGGAAAAATGACTAAGTCCAAAAAAAAATTTGTTCAAGTTTTTTCAATTTTACCCCCGTGCGATATATCTTCTACCCACACACATTTGGAACTCTCCTGGGGTACCCTCACACATATTATTCCCTCATTTAGTGGATATTTTCACAAAAAAAGTGAAATTTTCAAAAATCCAGAAAACTGGCTGAAAACCACTAAATATCAAGGACTCATTGGGCGAATCGCTCTGGAACTGAAATCGGAACGCTCACTGACATTTGCCCTATCTGAAAGTCTGATAAACGCCGGAAAAATTACTAAGTCCAAAAAAAAATTTGTTCAACTTTTTTCAATTTTACCCCCGTGGGATATATATTCTACCCACACACATTTGGAACTCTCCTGGGGAAGCCTCACACATATTATTCCCTCATTTAGTAGATATTTTCACAAAAAATTGAAATTTTCAAAAATTCCAGAAAATTGGCTGAAAACAACTAAATATCAAGGATTCATTGGGCGAATCGCTCTGGAACTGAAATCGGAACGCTCACTGACATTTGCCCTATCTGAAAGTCTGATAAACGCCGGAAAAATTACTAAGTCCAAAAAAAAATTTGTTCAACTTTTTTCAATTTTACCCCCGTGGGATATATATTCTACCCACACACATTTGGAGCTCTCCTGGGGTACCCTCACACATATTATTCCCTCATTTAGTGGATATTTTCACAAAAAAGTGAAAGTTTCAAAAATCCAGAAAATTGGCTGAAAACGACTAAATATCAAGGATTCATTGGGCGAATTGCTCTGGAACTGAAATCGGAACGCTCACTGACATTTCCCCTATCTGAAAGTCTGATAAACGCCGGAAAAATGACTAAGTCCAAAAAAAAATTTGTTCCACTTTTTTCAATTTTACCCGCGTGAGATATATATTCTACCCACACACATTTGGAACTCTTCTGGGGAACCCTCACACATATTGTTCCCTCATTTAGTGGATATTTTCACAAAAAATTGAAATTTTCAAAAAAAACAGAAAATTGACTGAAAACGACTAAATATCAAGGACTCATTGAGCGAATCACTCTGGAACTGAAATCGGAATGCTCACTGACATTCCCCCTATCTGAAAGTCTGATAAACGCCGGAAAAATGACTAAGTCCAAAAAAACATTTGTTCAACTTTTTTCAATTTTACCCCCGTGGGATATATATTCTACCCACACACATTTGGAACTCTCCTGGGGTACCCTCACACATATTATTCCCTCATTTAGTGGATATTTTCACAAAAAAGTGAAATTTTCAAAAATCCAGAAAATTTCCTGAAAACGACTAAATATCAAGGATTCATTGGGCAAATTGCTCTGGAACTGAAATCGGAACGCTCATTGACATTTCCCCTATCTGAAATTCTGATAAACGCCGGAAAAATGACTAAGTCAAAAAAAAATTTTCTTTAAACTTTTTTCAATTTTACCCCCGTGGGATATATATTCTACCCACACACATTTGGAGCTCTCCTGGGGTACCCTCACACATATTATTCCCTCATTTAGTGGATATTTTCACAAAAAAGTGAAAGTTTCAAAAATCCAGAAAATTGGCTGAAAACGACTAAATATCAAGGATTCATTGGGCGAATTGCTCTGGAACTGAAATCGGAACGCTCACTGACATTTCCCCTATCTGAAAGTCTGATAAACGCCGGAAAAATGACTAAGTCCAAAAAAAAATTTGTTCCACTTTTTTCAATTTTACCCCCGTGGGATATATATTCTACCCACAAACATTTGGAACTCTTCTGGGGAACCCTCACACATATTATTCCCTCATTTAGTGGATATTTTCACAAAAAATTGAAATTTTCAAAAAATCCAGAAAATTGGCTGAAAACGACTAAATATCAAGGACTCATTGAGCGAATCGCTCTGGAACTGAAATCGGAATGCTCACTGACATTTCCCCTATCTGAAAGTCTGATAAACGCCGGAAAAATGACTAAGTCCAAAAAAAAATTTGTTCAAGTTTTTTCAATTTTACCCCCGTGCGATATATCTTCTACCCACACACATTTGGAACTCTCCTGGGGTACCCTCACACATATTATTCCCTCATTTAGTGGATATTTTCACAAAAAAAGTGAAATTTTCAAAAATCCAGAAAACTGGCTGAAAACCACTAAATATCAAGGACTCATTGGGCGAATCGCTCTGGAACTGAAATCGGAACGCTCACTGACATTTGCCCTATCTGAAAGTCTGATAAACGCCGGAAAAATGACTAAGTCCAAAAAAAAATTTGTTCAACTTTTTTCAATTTTACCCCCGTGGGATATATATTCTACCCACACACATTTGGAGCTCTCCTGGGGTACCCTCACACATATTATTCCCTCATTTAGTGGATATTTTCACAAAAAAGTGAAAGTTTCAAAAATCCAGAAAATTGGCTGAAAACGACTAAATATCAAGGATTCATTGGGCGAATTGCTCTGGAACTGAAATCGGAACGCTCACTGACATTTCCCCTATCTGAAAGTCTGATAAACGCCGGAAAAATGACTAAGTCCAAAAAAAAATTTGTTCCACTTTTTTCAATTTTACCCCCGTGGGATATATATTGTACCCACAAACATTTGGAACTCTTCTGGGGAACCCTCACACATATTATTCCCTCATTTAGTGGATATTTTCACAAAAAATTGAAATTTTCAAAAAATCCAGAAAATTGGCTGAAAACGACTAAATATCAAGGACTCATTGAGCGAATCGCTCTGGAACTGAAATCGGAATGCTCACTGACATTTCCCCTATCTGAAAGTCTGATAAACGCCGGAAAAATGACTAAGTCCAAAAAAAAATTTGTTCAAGTTTTTTCAATTTTACCCCCGTGCGATATATCTTCTACCCACACACATTTGGAACTCTCCTGGGGTACCCTCACACATATTATTCCCTCATTTAGTGGATATTTTCACAAAAAAGTGAAAGTTTCAAAAAATCCAGAAAATTGGCTGAAAACGAGTAAATATCAAGGACTCATTGGGCGAATCGCTCTGGAACTGAAATCGGAACGCTCACTGACATTTGCCCTATCTGAAAGTCTGATAAAGGCCGGAAAAATGACTAAGTCCAAGAAAAAAATTTTTTCAACTTTTTTCAATTTTACCCCCGTGAGATATATATTCTACCCACACACATTTGGAACTCTTCTGAGGAACCCTCACACATATTATTCCCTCATTTAGTGGATATTTTCACAAAAAAAGTGAAATTTTCAAAAATCCAGAAAACTGGCTGAAAACGACTAAATATCAAGGACTCATTGGGCGAATCGCTCTGGAACTGAAATCGGAACGCTCACTGACATTTGCCCTATCTGAAAGTCTGATAAACGCCGGAAAAATTACTAAGTCCAAAAAAAAATTTGTTCAAGTTTTTTCAATTTTACCCCCGTGCGATATATCTTCTACCCACACACATTTGGAACTCTCCTGGGGTACCCTCACACATATTATTCCCTCATTTAGTGGATATTTTCACAAAAAAGTGAAAGTTTCAAAAAATCCAGAAAATTGGCTGAAAACGAGTAAATATCAAGGACTCATTGGGCGAATCGCTCTGGAACTGAAATCGGAACGCTCACTGACATTTGCCCTATCTGAAAGTCTGATAAACGCCGGAAAAATGACTAAGTCCAAGAAAAAATTATTTTCAACTTTTTTCAATTTTACCCCCGTGAGATATATATTCTACCCACACACATTTGGAACTCTTCTGGGGAACCCTCACACATATTATTCCCTCATTTAGTGGATATTTTCACAAAAAATTGAAATTTTCAAAAAATCCAGAAAATTGACTGAAAACGACTAAATATCAAGGACTCATTGAGCGAATCACTCTGGAACTGAAATCGGAATGCTCACTGACATTTCCCCTATCTGAAAGTCTGATAAACGCCGGAAAAATGACTAAGTCAAAAAAACATTTGTTCAACTTTTTTCAATTTTACCCCCGTGGGATATATATTCTACCCACACACATTTGGAACTCTCCTGGGGTACCCTCACACATATTATTCCCTCATTTAGTGGATATTTTCACAAAAAAGTGAAATTTTCAAAAATCCAGAAAATTGGCTGAAAACGACTAAATATCAAGGATTCATTGGGCAAATTGCTCTGGAACTGAAATCGGAACGCTCATTGACATTTCCCCTATCTGAAATTCTGATAAACGCCGAAAAAATGACTAAGTCAAAAAAAAATTTTTTTTAAACTTTTTTCAATTTTACCCCCGTGGGATATATATTCTACCCACACACATTTGGAGCTCTCCTGGGGTACCCTCACACATATTATTCCCTCATTTAGTGGATATTTTCACAAAAAAGTGAAAGTTTCAAAAATCCAGAAAATTGGCTGAAAACGACTAAATATCAGGGATTCATTGGGCGAATTGCTCTGGAACTGAAATCGGAACGCTCACTGACATTTCCCCTATCTGAAAGTCTGATAAACGCCGGAAAAATGACTAAGTCCAAAAAAAAATTTGTTCCACTTTTTTCAATTTTACCCCCGTGGGATATATATTCTACCCACAAACATTTGGAAATCTTCTGGGAACCCTCACACATATTATTCCCTCATTTAGTGGATATTTTCACAAAAAATTGAAATTTTCAAAAAATCCAGAAAATTGGCTGAAAACGACTAAATATCAAGGACTCATTGAGCGAATCGCTCTGGAACTGAAATCGGAATGCTCACTGACATTTCCCCTATCTGAAAGTCTGATAAACGCCGGAAAACTGACTAAGTCCAAAAAAAAATTTGTTCAAGTTTTTTCAATTTTACCCCCGTGCGATATATCTTCTACCCACACACATTTGGAACTCTCCTGGGGTACCCTCACACATATTATTCCCTCATTTAGTGGATATTTTCACAAAAAAGTGAAAGTTTCAAAAAATCCAGAAAATTGGCTGAAAACGAGTAAATATCAAGGACTCATTGGGCGAATCGCTCTGGAACTGAAATCGGAACGCTCACTGACATTTGCCCTATCTGAAAGTCTGATAAACGCCGGAAAAATGACTAAGTCCAAGAAAAAATTTTTTTCAACTTTTTTCAATTTTACCCCCGTGAGATATATATTCTACCCACACACATTTGGAACTCTACTGGGGAACCCTCACACATATTATTCCCTCATTTAGTGGATATTTTCACAAAAAATTTAAATTTTCAAAAAATCCAGAAAATTGACTGAAAACGACTAAATATCAAGGACTCATTGAGCGAATCACTCTGGAACTGAAATCGGAATGCTCACTGACATTTCCCCTATCTGAAAGTCTGATAAACGCTGGAAAAATGACTAAGTCCAAAAAAACATTTGTTCAACTTTTTTCAATTTTACCCCCGTGGGATATATATTCTACCCACACACATTTGGAACTCTCCTGGGGTACCCTCACACATATTATTCCCTCATTTAGTGGATATTTTCACAAAAAAGTGAAATTTTCAAAAATCCAGAAAATTGGCTGAAAACGACTAAATATCAAGGATTCATTGGGTAAATTGCTCTGGAACTGAAATCGGAACGCTCACTGACATTTCCCCTATCTGAAAGTCTGATAAACGCCGGAAAAATGACTAAGTCAAAAAAAAATTTTTTTTAAACTTTTTTCAATTTTACCCCCGTGGGATATATATTCTACCCACACACATTTGGACCTCTCCTGGGGTACCCTCACACATATTATTCCCTCATTTAGTGGATATTTTCACAAAAAAGTGAAAGTTTCAAAAATCCAGAAAATTGGCTGAAAACGACTAAATATCAAGGACTCATTGGGCGAATCGCTCTGGAACTGAAATCGGAACGCTCACTGACATTTGCCCTATCTGAAAGTCTGATAAACGCCGGAAAAATGACTAAGTCCAAGAAAAAAATTTTTTCAACTTTTTTCAATTTTACCCCCGTGAGATATATATTCTACCCACACAGATTTGGAACTTTTCTGGGGAACCCTCACACATATTATTCCCTCATTTAGTGGATATTTTCACAAAAAAGTGAAATTTTCAAAAATCCAGAAAATTGGCTGAAAACGACTAAATATCAAGGATTCATTGGGCAAATTGCTCTGGAACTGAAATCGGAACGCTCACTGACATTTCTCCTATCTGAAAGTCTGATAAACGCCGGAAAAATGACTAAGTCAAAAAAAAATTTTTTTTAAACTTTTTTCAATTTTACCCCCGTGGGATATATATTCTACCCACACACATTTGGAGCTCTCCTGGGGTACCCTCACACATATTATTCCCTCATTTAGTGGATATTTTCACAAAAAAGTGAAAGTTTCAAAAATCCAGAAAATTGGCTGAAAACGAGTAAATATCAAGGACTCATTGGGCGAATCGCTCTGGAACTGAAATCGGAACGCTCACTGACATTTGCCCTATCTGAAAGTCTGATAAACGCCGGAAAAATGACTAAGTCCAAGAAAAAATTTTTTTCAACTTTTTTCAATTTTACCCCCGTGAGATATATATTCTACCCACACACATTTGGAACTCTTCTGAGGAACCCTCACACATATTATTCCCTCATTTAGTGGATATTTTCACAAAAAAAGTGAAATTTTCAAAAATCCAGAAAACTGGCTGAAAACGACTAAATATCAAGGACTCATTGGGCGAATCGCTCTGGAACTGAAATCGGAACGCTCACTGACATTTGCCCTATCTGAAAGTCTGATAAACGCCGGAAAAATTACTAAGTCCAAAAAAAAATTTGTTCAAGTTTTTTCAATTTTACCCCCGTGCGATATATCTTCTACCCACACACATTTGGAACTCTCCTGGGGTACCCTCACACATATTATTCCCTCATTTAGTGGATATTTTCACAAAAAAGTGAAAGTTTCAAAAAATCCAGAAAATTGGCTGAAAACGAGTAAATATCAAGGACTCATTGGGCGAATCGCTCTGGAACTGAAATCGGAACGCTCACTGACATTTGCCCTATCTGAAAGTCTGATAAACGCCGGAAAAATGACTAAGTCCAAGAAAAAATTATTTTCAACTTTTTTCAATTTTACCCCCGTGAGATATATATTCTACCCACACACATTTGGAACTCTTCTGGGGAACCCTCACACATATTATTCCCTCATTTAGTGGATATTTTCACAAAAAATTGAAATTTTCAAAAAATCCAGAAAATTGACTGAAAACGACTAAATATCAAGGACTCATTGAGCGAATCACTCTGGAACTGAAATCGGAATGCTCACTGACATTTCCCCTATCTGAAAGTCTGATAAACGCCGGAAAAATGACTAAGTCCAAAAAAACATTTGTTCAACTTTTTTCAATTTTACCCCCGTGGGATATATATTCTACCCACACACATTTGGAACTCTCCTGGGGTACCCTCACACATATTATTCCCTCATTTAGTGGATATTTTCACAAAAAAGTGAAATTTTCAAAAATCCAGAAAATTGGCTGAAAACGACTAAATATCAAGGATTCATTGGGCAAATTGCTCTGGAACTGAAATCGGAACGCTCATTGACATTTCCCCTCTCTGAAATTCTGATAAACGCCGAAAAAATGACTAAGTCAAAAAAAAATTTTTTTTAAACTTTTTTCAATTTTACCCCCGTGGGATATATATTCTACCCACACACATTTGGAGCTCTCCTGGGGTACCCTCACACATATTATTCCCTCATTTAGTGGATATTTTCACAAAAAAGTGAAAGTTTCAAAAATCCAGAAAATTGGCTGAAAACGACTAAATATCAGGGATTCATTGGGCGAATTGCTCTGGAACTGAAATCGGAACGCTCACTGACATTTCCCCTATCTGAAAGTCTGATAAACGCCGGAAAAATGACTATGTCCAAAAAAAAATTTGTTCCACTTTTTTCAATTTTACCCCCGTGGGATATATATTCTACCCACAAACATTTGGAAATCTTCTGGGAACCCTCACACATATTATTCCCTCATTTAGTGGATATTTTCACAAAAAATTGAAATTTTCAAAAAATCCAGAAAATTGGCTGAAAACGACTAAATATCAAGGACTCATTGAGCGAATCGCTCTGGAACTGAAATCGGAATGCTCACTGACATTTCCCCTATCTGAAAGTCTGATAAACGCCGGAAAACTGACTAAGTCCAAAAAAAAATTTGTTCAAGTTTTTTCAATTTTACCCCCGTGCGATATATCTTCTACCCACACACATTTGGAACTCTCCTGGGGTACCCTCACACATATTATTCCCTCATTTAGTGGATATTTTCACAAAAAAGTGAAAGTTTCAAAAAATCCAGAAAATTGGCTGAAAACGAGTAAATATCAAGGACTCATTGGGCGAATCGCTCTGGAACTGAAATCGGAACGCTCACTGACATTTGCCCTATCTGAAAGTCTGATAAACGCCGGAAAAATGACTAAGTCCAAGAAAAAATTTTTTTCAACTTTTTTCAATTTTACCCCCGTGAGATATATATTCTACCCACACACATTTGGAACTCTACTGGGGAACCCTCACACATATTATTCCCTCATTTAGTGGATATTTTCACAAAAAATTTAAATTTTCAAAAAATCCAGAAAATTGACTGAAAACGACTAAATATCAAGGACTCATTGAGCGAATCACTCTGGAACTGAAATCGGAATGCTCACTGACATTTCCCCTATCTGAAAGTCTGATAAACGCTGGAAAAATGACTAAGTCCAAAAAAACATTTGTTCAACTTTTTTCAATTTTACCCCCGTGGGATATATATTCTACCCACACACATTTGGAACTCTCCTGGGGTACCCTCACACATATTATTCCCTCATTTAGTGGATATTTTCACAAAAAAGTGAAATTTTCAAAAATCCAGAAAATTGGCTGAAAACGACTAAATATCAAGGATTCATTGGGTAAATTGCTCTGGAACTGAAATCGGAACGCTCACTGACATTTCCCCTATCTGAAAGTCTGATAAACGCCGGAAAAATGACTAAGTCAAAAAAAAATTTTTTTTAAACTTTTTTCAATTTTACCCCCGTGGGATATATATTCTACCCACACACATTTGGACCTCTCCTGGGGTACCCTCACACATATTATTCCCTCATTTAGTGGATATTTTCACAAAAAAGTGAAAGTTTCAAAAATCCAGAAAATTGGCTGAAAACGACTAAATATCAAGGACTCATTGGGCGAATCGCTCTGGAACTGAAATCGGAACGCTCACTGACATTTGCCCTATCTGAAAGTCTGATAAACGCCGGAAAAATGACTAAGTCCAAGAAAAATTTTTTTTCAACTTTATTCAATTTTACCCCCGTGAGATATATATTCTACCCACACACATTTGGAACTTTTCTGGGGAACCCTCACACATATTATTCCCTCATTTAGTGGATATTTTCACAAAAAAGTGAAATTTTCAAAAATCCAGAAAATTGGCTGAAAACGACTAAATATCAAGGATTCATTGGGCAAATTGCTCTGGAACTGAAATCGGAACGCTCACTGACATTTCTCCTATCTGAAAGTCTGATAAACGCCGGAAAAATGACTAAGTCAAAAAAAAATTTTTTTTAAACTTTTTTCAATTTTACCCCCGTGGGATATATATTTTACCCACACACATTTGGAACTCTCCTGGGGTACCCTCACACATATTATTCCCTCATTTAGTGGATATTTTCACAAAAAAGTGAAAGTTTCAAAAATCCAGAAAATTGGCTGAAAACGACTAAATATCAGGGATTCATTGGGCGAATTGCTCTGGAACTGAAATCGGAACGCTCACTGACATTTCCCCTATCTGAAAGTCTGATAAACGCCGGAAAAATGATTATGTCCAAAAAAAAATTTGTTCCACTTTTTTTAATTTTACCCCCGTGGGATATATATTCTACCCACAAACATTTGGAACTCTTCTGGGGAACCCTCACACATATTATTCCCTCATTTAGTGGATATTTTCACAAAAAATTGAAATTTTCAAAAAATCCAGAAAATTGGCTGAAAACGACTAAATATCAAGGACTCATTGAGCGAATCGCTCTGGAACTGAAATCGGAATGCTCACTGACATTTCCCCTATCTGAAAGTCTGATAAACGCCGGAAAACTGACTAAGTCCAAAAAAAAATTTGTTCAAGTTTTTTCAATTTTACCCCCGTGCGATATATCATCTACCCACACACATTTGGAACTCTCCTGGGGTACCCTCACACATATTATTCCCTCATTTAGTGGATATTTTCACAAAAAAGTGAAAGTTTCAAAAAATCCAGAAAATTGGCTGAAAACGAGTAAATATCAAGGACTCATTGGGTGAATCGCTCTGGAACTGAAATCGGAACGCTCACTGACATTTGCCCTATCTGAAAGTCTGATAAACGCCGGAAAAATGACTAAGTCCAAGAAAAATTTTTTTCAACTTTTTTCAATTTTACCCCCGTGAGATATATATTCTACCCACACACATTTGGAACTCTTCTGGGGAACCCTCACACATATTATTCCCTCATTTAGTGGATATTTTCACAAAAAATTTAAATTTTCAAAAAATCCAGAAAATTGACTGAAAACGACTAAATATCAAGGACTCATTGAGCGAATCACTCTGGAACTGAAATCGGAATGCTCACTGCCATTTCCCCTATCTGAAAGTCTGATAAACGCTGGAAAAATGACTAAGTCCAAAAAAACATTTGTTCAACTTTTTTCAATTTTACCCCGTGGGATATATATTCTACCCACACACATTTGGAACTCTCCTGGGGTACCCTCACACATATTATTCCCTCATTTAGTGGATATTTTCACAAAAAAGTGAAATTTTCAAAAATCCAGAAAATTGGCTGAAAACGACTAAATATCAAGGATTCATTGGGTAAATTCCTCTGGAACTGAAATCGGAACGCTCACTGACATTTCCCCTATCTGAAAGTCTGATAAACGCCGGAAAAATGACTAAGTCAAAAAAAAAATTTTTTTAAACTTTTTTCAATTTTACCCCCGTGGGATATATATTCTACCCACACACATTTGGACCTCTCCTGGGGTACCCTCACACATATTATTCCCTCATTTAGTGGATATTTTCACAAAAAAGTGAAAGTTTCAAAAATCCAGAAAATTGGCTGAAAACGACTAAATATCAAGGACTCATTGGGCGAATCGCTCTGGAACTGAAATCGGAATGCTCACTGACATTTGCCCTATCTGAAAGTCTGATAAACGCCGGAAAAATGACTAAGTCCAAGAAAAAAATTTTTTCAACTTTATTCAATTTTACCCCCGTGAGATATATATTCTACCCACACACATTTGGAACTTTTCTGGGGAACCCTCACACATATTATTCCCTCATTTAGTGGATATTTTCACAAAAAAGTGAAATTTTCAAAAATCCAGAAAATTGGCTGAAAACGACTAAATATCAAGGATTCATTGGGCAAATTGCTCTGGAACTGAAATCGGAACGCTCACTGACATTTCTCCTATCTGAAAGTCTGATAAACGCCGGAAAAATGACTAAGTCAAAAAAAAAATTTTTTTAAACTTTTTTCAATTTTACCCCCGTGGGATATATATTCTACCCACACACATTTGGAGCTCTCCTGGGGTACCCTCACACATATTATTCCCTCATTTAGTGGATATTTTCACAAAAAAGTGAAAGTTTCAAAAATCCAGAAAATTGGCTGAAAACGACTAAATATCAAGGACTCATTGGGCGAATCGCTCTGGAACTGAAATCGGAACGCTCACTGACATTTGCCCTATCTGAAAGTCTGATAAACGCCGGAAAAATGACTAAGTCCAAGAAAAAAATTTTTTCAACTTTTTTCAATTTTACCCCCGTGAGATATGTATTCTACCCACACACGTTTGGAACTCTTCTGGGGAACCCTCACACATATTATTCCCTCATTTAGTGGATATTTTCACAAAAAAGTGAAATTTTCAAAAATCCAGAAAATTGGCTGAAAACGACTAAATATCAAGGATTCATTGGGCAAATTGCTCTGGAACTGAAATCGGAACGCTCACTGACATTTCCCCTATCTGAAAGTCTGATAAACGCCGGAAAAATGACTAAGTCCAAGAAAAAATTTGTTCAAGTTTTTTCAATTTTACCCCCGTGCGATATATCTTCTACCCACACACATTTGGAACTCTCCTGGGGTACCCTCACACATATTATTCCCTCATTTAGTGGATATTTTCACAAAAAAGTGAAATTTTCAAACATCCAAAATATTGGCTGAAAACGACTAAATATCATGGACTCATTTGGCGAATCGCTCTGGAACTGAAATCGGAATGCTCACTGACATTTCCCCTATCTGAAAGTCTGATAAACGCCGGAAAAATGACTAAGTCCAAAAAAACATTTGTTCAACTTTTTTCAATTTTACCCCCGTGGGATATATATTCTACCCACACACATTTGGAACTCTCCTGGGGTACCCTCACACATATTATTCCCTCATTTAGTGGATATTTTCACAAAAAAGTGAAATTTTCAAAAATCCAGAAAATTGGCAGAAAACGACTAAATATCAAGGATTCATTGGGCAAATTGCTCTGGAACTGAAATCGGAACGCTCACTGACATTTCCCCTATCTGAAAGTCTGATAAACGCCAGAAAAATGACTAAGTCAAAAAAAAATTTTTTTTAAACTTTTTTCAATTGTACCCCCGTGGGATATATATTTTACCCACACACATTTGGAACTCTCCTGGGGTACCCTCACACATATTATTCCCTCATTTAGTGGATATTTTCACAAAAAAGTGAAAGTTTCAAAAATCCAGAAAATTGGCTGAAAACGACTAAATATCAGGGATTCATTGGGCGAATTGCTCTGGAACTGAAATCGGAACGCTCACTGACATTTCCCCTATCTGAAAGTCTGATAAACGCCGGAAAAATGACTATGTCCAAAAAAAAATTTGTTCCACTTTTTTTAATTTTACCCCCGTGGGATATATATTCTACCCACAAACATTTGGAACTCTTCTGGGGAACCCTCACACATATTATTCCCTCATTTAGTGGATATTTTCACAAAAAATTGAAATTTTCAAAAAATCCAGAAAATTGGCTGAAAACGACTAAATATCAAGGACTCATTGAGCGAATCGCTCTGGAACTGAAATCGGAATGCTCACTGACATTTCCCCTATCTGAAAGTCTGATAAACGCCGGAAAACTGACTAAGTCCAAAAAAAAATTTGTTCAAGTTTTTTCAATTTTACCCCCGTGCGATATATCATCTACCCACACACATTTGGAACTCTCCTGGGGTACCCTCACACATATTATTCCCTCATTTAGTGGATATTTTCACAAAAAAGTGAAAGTTTCAAAAAATCCAGAAAATTGGCTGAAAACGAGTAAATATCAAGGACTCATTGGGCGAATCGCTCTGGAACTGAAATCGGAACGCTCACTGACATTTGCCCTATCTGAAAGTCTGATAAACGCCGGAAAAATGACTAAGTCCAAGAAAAATTTTTTTCAACTTTTTTCAATTTTACCCCCGTGAGATATATATTCTACCCACACACATTTGGAACTCTTCTGGGGAACCCTCACACATATTATTCCCTCATTTAGTGGATATTTTCACAAAAAATTTAAATTTTCAAAAAATCCAGAAAATTGACTGAAAACGACTAAATATCAAGGACTCATTGAGCGAATCACTCTGGAACTGAAATCGGAATGCTCACTGCCATTTCCTCTATCTGAAAGTCTGATAAACGCTGGAAAAATGACTAAGTCCAAAAAAACATTTGTTCAACTTTTTTCAATTTTACCCCGTGGGATATATATTCTACCCACACACATTTGGAACTCTCCTGGGGTACCCTCACACATATTATTCCCTCATTTAGTGGATATTTTCACAAAAAAGTGAAATTTTCAAAAATCCAGAAAATTGGCTGAAAACGACTAAATATCAAGGATTCATTGGGTAAATTCCTCTGGAACTGAAATCGGAACGCTCACTGACATTTCCCCTATCTGAAAGTCTGATAAACGCCGGAAAAATGACTAAGTCAAAAAAAAAATTTTTTTAAACTTTTTTCAATTTTACCCCCGTGGGATATATATTCTACCCACACACATTTGGACCTCTCCTGGGGTACCCTCACACATATTATTCCCTCATTTAGTGGATATTTTCACAAAAAAGTGAAAGTTTCAAAAATCCAGAAAATTGGCTGAAAACGACTAAATATCAAGGACTCATTGGGCGAATCGCTCTGGAACTGAAATCGGAATGCTCACTGACATTTGCCCTATCTGAAAGTCTGATAAACGCCGGAAAAATGACTAAGTCCAAGAAAAAAATTTTTTCAACTTTATTCAATTTTACCCCCGTGAGATATATATTCTACCCACACACATTTGGAACTTTTCTGGGGAACCCTCACACATATTATTCCCTCATTTAGTGGATATTTTCACAAAAAAGTGAAATTTTCAAAAATCCAGAAAATTGGCTGAAAACGACTAAATATCAAGGATTCATTGGGCAAATTGCTCTGGAACTGAAATCGGAACGCTCACTGACATTTCTCCTATCTGAAAGTCTGATAAACGCCGGAAAAATGACTAAGTCAAAAAAAAAATTTTTTTAAACTTTTTTCAATTTTACCCCCGTGGGATATATATTCTACCCACACACATTTGGAGCTCTCCTGGGGTACCCTCACACATATTATTCCCTCATTTAGTGGATATTTTCACAAAAAAGTGAAAGTTTCAAAAATCCAGAAAATTGGCTGAAAACGACTAAATATCAAGGACTCATTGGGCGAATCGCTCTGGAACTGAAATCGGAACGCTCACTGACATTTGCCCTATCTGAAAGTCTGATAAACGCCGGAAAAATGACTAAGTCCAAGAAAAAAATTTTTTCAACTTTTTTCAATTTTACCCCCGTGAGATATGTATTCTACCCACACACGTTTGGAACTCTTCTGGGGAACCCTCACACATATTATTCCCTCATTTAGTGGATATTTTCACAAAAAAGTGAAATTTTCAAAAATCCAGAAAATTGGCTGAAAACGACTAAATATCAAGGATTCATTGGGCAAATTGCTCTGGAACTGAAATCGGAACGCTCACTGACATTTCCCCTATCTGAAAGTCTGATAAACGCCGGAAAAATGACTAAGTCCAAGAAAAAATTTGTTCAAGTTTTTTCAATTTTACCCCCGTGCGATATATCTTCTACCCACACACATTTGGAACTCTCCTGGGGTACCCTCACACATATTATTCCCTCATTTAGTGGATATTTTCACAAAAAAGTGAAATTTTCAAACATCCAAAATATTGGCTGAAAACGACTAAATATCAAGGACTAATTTGGCGAATCGCTCTGGAACTGAAATCGGAACGCTCACTGACATTTCCCCTATCTGAAAGTATGATAAACGCCGGAAAAATGACTAAGTCCAAAAAAAAATTTGTTCAACTTTTTTTCAATTTTACCCCCGTGGGATATATATTCTACCCACACACATTTGGAACTCTCCTGGGGTACCCTCACACATATTATTCCCTCATTTAGTGGATATTTTCACAAAAAAGTGAAATTTTCAAACATCCAAAATATTGGCTGAAAACGACTAAATATCAAGGACTCATTGGGCGAATCACTCTGGAACTGAAATCGGAATGCTCACTGACATTTCCCCTATCTGAAAGTCTGATAAACGCAGGAAAAATGACTAAGTCCAAAAAAACATTTGTTCAACTTTTTTCAATTTTACCCCCGTGGCATATATATTTTACCCACACACATTTGGAACTCTCCTGGGGTACCCTCACACATATTATTCCCTCATTTAGTGGATATTTTCACAAAAAAGTGAAATTTTCAAAAATCTAGAAAATTGGCTGAAAACGACTAAATATCACGGATTCATTGGGCGAATTGCTCTGGAACTGAAATCGGAACGCTCACTGACATTTCCCCTATCTGAAAGTCTGATAAACGCCGGAAAAATGACTAAGTCAAAAAAAAATTTTTTTTAAACTTTTTTCAATTTTACCCCCGTGGGATATATATTCTACCCACACACATTTGGAACTCTCCTGGGGTACCCTCACACATATTATTCCCTCATTTAGTGGATATTTTCACAAAAAAGTGAAATTTTCAAAAATCCAGAAAATTGGCTGAAAACGACTAAATATCAAAGACTCATTGGGCGAATCGCTCTGGAACTGAAATAGGAACGCTCACTTACATTTCACCTATCTGAAAGTCTGATAAACGCCGGAAAAATGACTAAGTCCAAAAAAAAATTTTTTCCAACTTTTTTCAATTTTACCCCCGTGGGATATTTATTCTAACCACACACATTTGGAACTCTCCTGGGGTACCCTCACACATATTATTCCCTCATTTAGTGGATATTTTCACAAAAAAGTGAAATTTTCAAAAATCCAGAAAATTGGCTGAAAACGACTAAATAACAAGGAGTCATTGGGCGAATCGCTCTGGAACTGAAACCGGAACGCTCACTGACATTTCCCCTATCTGAAAGTCTGATAAACGCCAGAAAAATCACTAAGTCCAAAAAAAATATTTTTTTAAATTTTTTAAATTTTACCCCCGTGGGATATATATTCTACCCACACACATTTGGAACTCTCCTGGGGTACCCTCACACATATTATTCCCTCATTTAGTGGATATTTTCATAAAAAAGTGAAATTTTCAAAAATCCAGAAAATTGGCTGAAAACTACTAAATAACAAGGACTCATTGAGCGAATCGCTCTGGAACTGAAATGGGAATGCTCACTGACATTTCCCCTATCTGAAAGTCTGATAAACGCCGGAAAAATGACTAAGTCCAAAAAAAAATTTTTTTCAACTTTTTTCAATTTTACCCCCGTGGGATATATATTCTACACACACACATTTGGAACTCTCCTGAAATGTGAAATTTTCAAAAATCCAAAAAATTGGCTGAAAACGACTAAATAACAAGAACTCATTGGGCGAATCGGTCTGGAACTGAAATCGGAATGCTCACTGACATTTCCCCTATCTGAAAGTCTGATAAACGCCGGAAAAATGACTAAGTCCAAAAAAAAATTTTTTTCAACTTTTTCAATTTTACCCCCGTGGGATACATATTCTTCCCACACACATTTAGAACTCTTCTGGGGTACCCTCACACATATTATTCCCTCATTTAGTGGATATTTTCACAAAAAAGTGAAATTTTCAAAAATTCAGAAAATTGGCTGAAAACGACTAAATAACAAGGAGTCATTGGGCGCATCGCTCTGGAACTGAAATCGGAACGCTCACTGATATTTTCCCTATCTGAAAGTCTGATAAACGCCGGAAAAATGACTAAGTCCAAAAAAAAATTTTTTTCAACTGTTTTCAATTTTACCCCCGTGGGATATATATTCTACACACACACATTTGGAACTCTCCTGGGGTACCCTCACACATATTATTCCTTCATTTAGTGGATATTTTCACAAAAAAGTGAAATTTTTAAAAATCCCAAAAATTGCCTGAAAACGTCTAAATATCAAGGATTCATTGGGCGAATCGCTCTGGAACTGAAATCGGAACGCTCACTTACATTTCCTCTATCTGAAAGTCTGATAAACGCCAGAAAAATGACTGAGTCCAAAAAAAATTTTTTTTTAACTCTTTTCAATTTTACCCCCGTGGGACATATATTCTTCCCACACACATTTGGAACTCTCCTGGGGTACCCTCACACATATTATTCCCTCATTTAGTGGATATTTTCACAAAAATGTGAAATTTTCAAAAATCCAAAAAATTGGCTGAAAACGACTAAATAACAAGAACTCATTGGGCGAATCGCTCTGGAACTGAAATCGGAATGCTCACTGACATTTCCCCTATCTGAAAGTCTGTTAAATGCCGGAAAAATGACTAAGTCCAAAAAAAATTTTTTTTCAACTTTTTCAATTTTACCCCCGTGGGATACATATTCTTCCCACACACATTTAGAACTCTTCTGGGGTACCCTCACACATATTATTCCCTCATTTAGTGGATATTTTCACAAAAAAGTGAAATTTTCAAAAATCCAAAAAATTGGCTGAAAACGACTAAATAACAAGGACTCATTGGGCGAATCGCTCTGGAACTGAAATCGGAATGCTCATTGACATTTCCCCTATCTGAAAGTCTGATAAACGCCGGAAAAATGACTAAGTCCAAAAAAAAATTTTTTTCAACTTTTTCAATTTTACCCCCGTGGGATACATATTCTTCCCACACACATTTAGAACTCTCCTGGGGTACCCTCACACATATTATTCCCTCATTTAGTGGATATTTTCACAAAAAAGTGAAATTTTCAAAAATCCAAAAAATTGGCTGAAAACGACTAAATAACAAGGACTCATTGGGCGAATCGCTCTGGAACTGAAATCGGAATGCTCACTGACATTTCCCCTATCTGAAAGTCTGATAAACGCCGGAAAAATGACTAAGTCCAAAAAAAATTTTTTTTCAACTTTTTTCAATTTTACCCCCGTGGGATATATATTCTACACACACACATTTGGATCTCTCCTGGGGTACCCTCACACATATTATTCCTCATTTAGTGGATATTTTCACAAAAAAGTGAAATTTTCAAAAATTCAGAAAATTGGCTGAAAACGACTAAATAACAAGGAGTCATTGGGCGCATCGCTCTGGAACTGAAATCGGAACGCTCACTTACATTTCCCCTATCTGAAAGTCTGATAAACGCTGGAAAAATGACTAAGTCCAAAAAAAAATTTTTTTCAACTTTTTTCAATTTTACCCCCGTGGGACATATATTCTTCCCACACACATTTGGAACTCTCCTGGGGTACCCTCACACATATTATTCCTTCATTTAGTGGATATTTTCACAAAAAAGTGAAATTTTTAAAAATCCCAAAAATTGCCTGAAAACGTCTAAATATCAAGGATTCATTGGGCGAATCGCTCTGGAACTGAAATCGGAACGCTCACTTACATTTCCTCTATCTGAAAGTCTGATAAACGCCGGAAAAATGACTAAGTCCAAAAAAAATTTTTTTTCAACTTTTTCAATTTTACCCCCGTGGGATACATATTCTTCCCACACACATTTAGAACTCTCCTGGGGTACCCTCACACATATTATTCCCTCATTTAGTGGATATTTTCACAAAAAAGTGAAATTTTCAAAAATCCAAAAAATTGGCTGAAAACGACTAAATAACAAGGACTCATTGGGCGAATCGCTCTGGAACTGAAATCGGAACGCTCACTTACATTTCCCCAATCTGAAAGTCTGATAAACGCCGGAAAAATGACTAAGTCCAAAAAAAATTTTTTTTCAACTTTTTTCAATTTTACCCCCGTGGGATATATATTCTACACACACACATTTGGATCTCTCCTGGGGTACCCTCACACATATTATTCCTCATTTAGTGGATATTTTCACAAAAAAGTGAAATTTTCAAAAATTCAGAAAATTGGCTGAAAACGACTAAATAACAAGGAGTCATTGGGCGCATCGCTCTGGAACTGAAATCGGAACGCTCACTTACATTTCCCCTATCTGAAAGTCTGATAAACGCCGGAAAAATGACTAAGTCCAAAAAAAATTTTTTTTCAACTTTTTCAATTTTACCCCCGTGGGATATATATTCTACTCACACACATTTAGAACTCTCCTGGGGTACTCTCACACATATTATTCCTCATTTAGTGGATATTTTCACAAAAAAGTGAAATTTTCAAAAATTCAGAAAATTGGGTGAAAACGACTAAATAACAAGGAGTCATTGGGCGCATCGCTCTGGAACTGAAATCGGAACGCTCACTGCTATTTTCCCTATCTGAAAGTCTGATAAACGCCGGATAAATGACTAAATGACTAAGTCCAAAAAAATTTTTTTTTTAACTTTTTCAATTTTAACCCCCGTGGGATATATATTCTACCCACACACATTTGGAACTCTCCTGGGGTACCCTCACACATATTATTCCCTCATTTAGTGGATATTTTCACAAAAAAGTGAAATTTTCAAAAATCCAGAAAATTGGCTGAAAACGACTAAATAACAAGGACTCATTGGGAGAATCTCTCTGGAACTGAAATCGGAACGCTCACTGACATTTCCCCTATCTGAAAGTCTGATAAACGCCGGAAAAATGACTAAGTCCAGTAAAAAAAAATTTTTCAACTTTTTTCAATTTTACCCCCGTGGGATATATATTCTACCCACACACATTTGGAACTCTCCTGGGGTACCCTCACACATATTATTCCCTCATTTAGTGGATATTTTCACAAAAAAGTGAAATTTTCAAAAATCCAGAAAATTGGCTGAAAACGACTATATAACAAGGACTCATTGGGCGAATCGGTCTGGAACTGAAATCGGAATGCTCACTGACATTTCCCCTATCTGAAAGTCTGATAAACGCCGGATAAATGACTAAGTCCAAAAAAAATTTTTTTTCAACTTTTTTCAATTTTACCACCGTGGGATACATATTCTTCCCACACACATTTGGAACTCTCCTGGGGTACCCTCACACATATTATTCCCTCATTTAGTGGATATTTTCACAAAAAAGTGAAATTTTCAAAAATCCAGAAAATTGGCTGAAAACGACTAAATAACAAGGACTCATTGGGCGAATCGCTCTGGAACTGAAATCGGAATGCTCACTGACATTTCCCCTATCTGAAAGTCTGATAAACGTCGGAAAAATGACTAATTCAAAAAAAAATTTTTTTTCAACTTTTTTTAATTTTACCCCCGTCGGATATATATTCTACCCACACACATTTGGAACTCTCCTGGGGTTCTCACACATATTATTCCCTCATTTAGTGGATATTTTCACAAAAAAGTGAAATTTTTAAAAATCCAAAAAATTGGCTGAAAACAACTAAATATCAAGGATTCATTGGGCGAATCGCTCTGGAACTGAAATCGGAACGATCACTGACATTTCCCCTATCTGAAAGTCTGATAAACGTCGGATAAATGACTAAGTCCCAAAAAAATTTTTTTTCAACTTTTTTCAATTTTACCCCCGTGGGATATATATTCTACCCACACACATTTGGAACTCTCCTGGGGTACCCTCACACATATTATTCCTCATTTAGTGGATATTTTCACAAAAAAAGTGAAATTTTCAAAAATTCTGAAAATTGGCTGAAAACGACTAAATAACAAGGAGTCATTGGGCACATCGCTCTGGAACTGAAATCGGAATGCTCACTTACATTTCCTCTATCTGAAAGTCTGATAAACGCCAGAAAAATGACGGAGTCCAAAAAAAATTTTTTTACAACTTTTTTAAATTTTACCCCCGTGTGATATATATTCTACCCACACACATTTGCAACTCTCCTGGGGTACCCTCACACATATTATTCCCTCATTTAGTGGATATTTTCACAAAAAAGTGAAATTTTCAAAAATCCAGAAAATTGGCTGAAAACGACTAAATAACAAGGACTCACTGGGAGAATCACTCTGGAACTGAAATCGGAATGCTCACTCACATTTCCCCTATCTGAAAGTCTGATAAACACCGGAAAAATGACTAAGTCCAGAAAAAAAATTTTTTCAACTTTTTTCAATTTTACCCCCGTGGGATATATATTCTACCCACACACATTTGGAACTCTCCTGGGGTACCCTCACACATATTATTCCCTCATTTAGTGGATATTTTCACAAAAAAGTGAAATTTTCAAAAATCCAAAAAATTGGCTGAAAACGACTAAATAACAATGACTCATTGGGCGAATCACTCTGGAACTGAAATCGGAATGCTCACTGACATTTCCCCTATCTGAAAGCCTGATAAACGTTAGAAATATCACTAAGTCCAAAAAAAACTTTTTTTTAACTTTTTCAATTTTACCCCCGTCGGATATATATTCTACCCACACACATTTGGAACTCTCCTGGGGTTCTCACACATATTATTCCCTCATTTAGTGGATATTTTCACAAAAAAGTGAAATTTTTAAAAATCCAAAAAATTGGCTGAAAACAACTAAATATCAAGGATTCATTGGGCGAATCGCTCTGGAACTGAAATCGGAACGATCACTGACATTTCCCCTATCTGAAAGTCTGATAAACGTCGGATAAATGACTAAGTTCCAAAAAAATTTTTTTTCAACTTTTTTCAATTTTACCCCCGTCGGATATATATTCTACCCACACACATTTGGAACTCTCCTGGGGTACCCTCACACATATTATTCCCTCATTTAGTGGATATTTTCACAAAAAAGTGAAATTTTCAAAAATCCAGAAAATTGGCTGAAAACGACTAAATATTAAGGACTCATTGGGCGAATCGGTCTGGAACTGAAATCGGAACGCTCACTGACATTTCCCCTATCTGAAAGTCTGATAAACGCCGGAAAAATGACTAAGTCCAAAAAAAAATTTTTTTCAACTTTTTCAATTTTACCCCCATGGGATACATATTC
Organism: Phyllobates terribilis; assembly: GCF_046119375.1. Lineage (NCBI taxonomy): Eukaryota > Metazoa > Chordata > Amphibia > Anura > Dendrobatidae > Phyllobates > Phyllobates terribilis. The sequence continues at coordinate 7,806,563 of NW_027362781.1, read as the reverse complement.
TTCCCACACACATTTGGAACTCTCCTGGGGTACCCTCACACATATTATTCCCTCATTTAGTGGATATTTTCACAAAAAAGTGAAATTTTCAAAAATCCAAAAAATTGGCTGAAAACGACTAAATAACAAGGACTCATTGGGCGAATCACTCTGGAACTGAAATCGGAATGCTGACTGACATTTCCCCTATCTGAAAGTCTGATAAACGCCGGAAAAATGACTAAGTCCAAAAAAAATTTTTTTTCAACTTTTTCCAATTTTACCCCCGTGGGATATATATTCTACCCACACACATTTGGAACTCTCCTGGGGTACCCTCACACATATTATTCCCTCATTTAGTGGATATTTTCACAAAAAAGTGAAATTTTCAAAAATCCATAAAATTGGCTGAAAACGACAAAATAACAAGGACTTATTGGGAGAATCACTCTGGAACTGAAATCGGAATGCTCACTGACATTTCCCCTATCTGAAAGCCTGATAAACGTTAGAAATATCACTAAGTCCAAAAAAAACTTTTTTTTAACTTTTTCAATTTTACCCCCGTGGGATATATATTCTACCCACACACATTCGGAACTCTCCTGGGGTACCCTCACACATATTATTCCCTCATTTAGTGGATATTTTCACAAAAAAGTGAAATTTTCAAAAATCCAGAAAATTGGCTGAAAACGACTAAATAACAAGGACTCATTGGGCGAATCGCTCTGGAACTGAAATCGGAATGCTCACTGACATTTCCCCTATCTGAAAGTCTGATAAACGTCGGATAAATGACTAAGTTCCAAAAAAATTTTTTTTCAACTTTTTTCAATTTTACCCCCGTCGGATATATATTCTACCCACACACATTTGGAACTCTCCTGGGGTACCCTCACACATATTATTCCCTCATTTAGTGGATATTTTCACAAAAAAGTGAAATTTTCAAAAATCCATAAAATTGGCTGAAAACGACAAAATAACAAGGACTTATTGGGAGAATCACTCTGGAACTGAAATCGGAACGCTCACTGACATTTCCCCTATCTGAAAGTCTGATAAACGCCGGAAAAATGACTAAGTCTAAAAAAAATTTTTTTTCAACTTTTTTCAATTTTACCCCCGTCGGCTATATATTCTACCCACACACATTTGGAACTCTCCTGGGGTACCCTCACACATATTATTCCCTCATTTAGTGGATATTTTCACAAAAAAAGTGAAATTTTCAAAAATCCATAAAATTGGCTGAAAACGACTAAATAACAAGGACTCATTGGGAGAATCACTCTGGAACTGAAATCGGAACGCTCACTGACATTTCCCCTATCTGAAAGTCTGATAAACGCCGGAAAAATGACTAAGTCCAAAAAAAATTTTTTTCAACTTTTTTCAATTTTACCCCCGTGGGATATATATTCTACCCACACACATTTGGAACTCTCCTGGGGTACCCTCACACATATTATTCCCTCATTTAGTGTATATTTTCACAAAAAAGTGAAATTTTCAAAAATCCAAAAAATTGGCTGAAAACGACTAAATAACAAGAACTCATTGGGCGAATCGCTCTGGAACTGAAATCGGAATGCTCACTGACATATCCCCTATCTGAAAGTCTGATAAATGTCAGAAAAATCACTAAGTCCCAAAAAAATTTTTTTTTAACTTTTTCAATTTTAACCCCCGTGGGATATATATTCTACCCACACACATTTGGAACTCTCCTGGGGTACCCTCACACATATTACTCCCTCATTTAGTGGATATTTTCACAAAAAAGTGAAATTTTCAAAAATCCAGAAAATTGGCTGAAAACGACTAAACAACAAGGACTCATTGGGAGAATCTCTCTGGAACTGAAATCGGAATGCTCACTGACATTTCCCCTATCTGAAAGTCTGATAAACGCCGGAAAAATGACCAAGACCAGAAAAAAAATTTTTTCAACTTTTTTCAATTTTACCCCCGTGGGATATATATTCTACCCACACACATTTGGAACTCTCCTGGGCTACCCTCACACATATTATTCCCTCATTTAGTGGATATTTTCACAAAAAAGTGAAATTTTCAAAAATCCAGAAAATTGGCTGAAAACGTCTAAATAACAAGGAGTCATTGGGCGAATCGCTCTGGAACTGAAATCGGTACTCTCACTGACATTTCCCCTATCTGAAAGTCTGATAAACGCCGGAAAAATGACTAAGTCCAAAAAAAATTTTTTTTAAACTTTTTTCAATTTTACCCCCGTGGGATATATATTCTACCCACACACATTTGGAACTCTCCTGGGGTACCCTCACACATATTATTCCCTCATTTAGTGGATATTTTCACAAAAAAGTGAAATTTTCAAAAATCCAAAAAATTGTCTGAAAACGACTAAATATCAAGGACTCATTGGGCGAATCGCTCTGGAACTGAAATCGGAATGCTCACTGACATTTCCCCTATCTGAAAGTCTGATAAACGCCGGAAAAATGACTAAGTTCAAAAAAAAATTTTTTCAACTTTTTTCAATTTTACCCCCGTGGGATATATATTCTACACACACACATTTGGAACTCTCCTGGGGTACCCTCACACATATTATTCCTCATTTAGTGGATATTTTCACAAAAAAGTGAAATTTTCAAAAATCCAGAAAATTGGCTGAAAACGACTAAATAACAAGGACTCATTGGGCGAATCGGTCTGGAACTGAAATCGGAACGCTCACTGACATTTCCCCTATCTGAAAGTCTGATAAACGCCGGAAAAATGACTAAGTCCAAAAAAAATTTTCTTTCAACTTTTTCAATTTTACCCCGTGGGATACATATTCTTCCCACACACATTTGGAACTCTCCTGGGGTACCCTCACACATATTATTCCCTCATTTAGTGGATATTTTCACAAAAAAGTGAAATTTTCAAAAATCCAAAAAATTGGCTGCAAACGACTAAATATCAGCGACTCATTGGGCGAATCGCTCTGGAACTGAAATCGGAACGCTCACTTACATTTCCCCTATCTGAAAGTCTGATAAACGTTGGAAAAATCACTAAGTCCCCAAAAAATTTTTTTTTTACTTTTTTCAATTTTACCCCCGTGGGATATATATTCTACCCACACACATTTGGAACTCTCCTGGGGTACCCTCACACATATTATTCCCTCATTTAGGGGATATTTTCATAAAAAAGTGAAATTTTCAAAAATCCAGAAAATTGGCTGAAAACGACTAAATAACAAGGAGTCTTTGGGCGAATCGCTCTGGAACTGAAATCGGAACGCTCACTGACATTTCCCCTATATGAAAGTCTGATAAACGCCAGAAAAATGACTAAGTCCAAAAAAAATTTTTTTCAACTTTTTTCAATTTTACCCCCGTGGGATATATATTCTACCCACACACATTTGCAACTCTCCTGGGGTACCCTCACACATATTATTCCCTCATTTAGTGGATATTTTCACAAAAAAGTGAAATTTTCAAAAATCCAGAAAATTGGCTGAAAACGACTAAATAACAAGGACTCATTGGGAGAATCACTCTGGAACTGAAATCGGAACGCTCACTGACATTTCCCCTATCTGAAAGTCTGATAAACGTCGGAAAAATGACTAAGTCAAAAAAAAATTTTTTTTCAACTTTTTTCAATTTTACCCCCGTGGGATATATATTCTACCCACACACATTTGGAACTCTCCTGGGGTACCCTCACACATATTATTCCCTCATTTAGTGGATATTTTCACAAAAAAGTGAAATTTTCAAAAATCCAAAAAATTGGCTGAAAACTGCTAAATAACAAGGACTCATTGGGCGAATCGCTCTGGAACTGAAATCGGAATGCTCACTGACATTTCCCCTATCTGAAAGTCTGATAAACGCCGGAAAAATGACTAAGTCTAAAAAAAATTTTTTTTCAACTTTTTTCAATTTTACCCCCGTCGGCTATATATTCTACCCACACACATTTGGAACTCTCCTGGGGTACCCTCACACATATTATTCCCTCATTTAGTGGATATTTTCACAAAAAAAGTGAAATTTTCAAAAATCCATAAAATTGGCTGAAAACGACTAAATAACAAGGACTCATTTGGAGAATCACTCTGGAACTGAAATCGGAACGCTCACTGACATTTCCCCTATCTGAAAGTCTGATAAACGCCGGAAAAATGACTAAGTCCAAAAAAAATTTTCTTTCAACTTTTTCAATTTTACCCCGTGGGATACATATTCTTCCCACACACATTTGGAACTCTCCTGGGGTACCCTCACACATATTATTCCCTCATTTAGTGGATATTTTCACAAAAAAGTGAAATTTTCAAAAATCCAAAAAATTGGCTGCAAACGACTAAATATCAGCGACTCATTGGGCGAATCGCTCTGGAACTGAAATCGGAACGCTCACTTACATTTCCCCTATCTGAAAGTCTGATAAACGTTGGAAAAATCACTAAGTCCCCAAAAAATTTTTTTTTTACTTTTTTCAATTTTACCCCCGTGGGATATATATTCTACCCACACACATTTGGAACTCTCCTGGGGTACCCTCACACATATTATTCCCTCATTTAGGGGATATTTTCATAAAAAAGTGAAATTTTCAAAAATCCAGAAAATTGGCTGAAAACGACTAAATAACAAGGAGTCTTTGGGCGAATCGCTCTGGAACTGAAATCGGAACGCTCACTGACATTTCCCCTATATGAAAGTCTGATAAACGCCAGAAAAATGACTAAGTCCAAAAAAAAATTTTTTTCAACTTTTTTAAATTTTACCCCTGTGGGATATATATTCTACCCACACACATTTGGAACTCTCCTGGGGTACCCTCATGCATATTATTCCCTCATTTAGTGGATATTTTCACAAAAAAGTGAAATTTTCAAAAATTCAGAAAATTGGCTGAAAACGACTAAATAACAAGGACTCATTGGGAGAATCACTCTGGAACTGAAATCGGAACGCTCACTGACATTTCCCCTATCTGAAAGTCTGATAAACGTCGGAAAAATGACTAAGTCAAAAAAAAATTTTTTTTCAACTTTTTTCAATTTTACCCCCGTGGGATATATATTCTACCCACACACATTTGGAACTCTCCTGGGGTACCCTCACACATATTATTCCCTCATTTAGTGGATATTTTCACAAAAAAGTGAAATTTTCAAAAATCCAAAAAATTGGCTGAAAACTGCTAAATAACAAGGACTCATTGGGCGAATCGCTCTGGAACTGAAATCGGAATGCTCACTGACATTTCCCCTATCTGAAAGTCTGATAAACGCCGGAAAAATGACTAAGTCTAAAAAAAATTTTTTTTCAACTTTTTTCAATTTTACCCCCGTCGGCTATATATTCTACCCACACACATTTGGAACTCTCCTGGGGTACCCTCACACATATTATTCCCTCATTTAGTGGATATTTTCACAAAAAAAGTGAAATTTTCAAAAATCCATAAAATTGGCTGAAAACGACTAAATAACAAGGACTCATTTGGAGAATCACTCTGGAACTGAAATCGGAACGCTCACTGACATTTCCCCTATCTGAAAGTCTGATAAACGCCGGAAAAATGACTAAGTCCAAAAAAAATTTTTTTCAACTTTTTTCAATTTTACCCCCGTGGGATATATATTCTACCCACACACATTTGGAACTCTCCTGGGGTACCCTCACACATATTATTCCCTCATTTAGTGTATATTTTCACAAAAAAGTGAAATTTTCAAAAATCCAAAAAATTGGCTGAAAACGACTAAATAACAAGAACTCATTGGGCGAATCGCTCTGGAACTGAAATCGGAATGCTCACTGACATATCCCCTATCTGAAAGTCTGATAAATGTCAGAAAAATCACTAAGTCCGAAAAAAATTTTTTTTTAACTTTTTCAATTTTAACCCCCGTGGGATATATATTCTACCCACACACATTTGGAACTCTCCTGGGGTACCCTCACACATATTACTCCCTCATTTAGTGGATATTTTCACAAAAAAGTGAAATTTTCAAAAATCCAGAAAATTGGCTGAAAACGACTAAACAACAAGGACTCATTGGGAGAATCTCTCTGGAACTGAAATCGGAATGCTCACTGACATTTCCCCTATCTGAAAGTCTGATAAACGCCGGAAAAATGACTAAGTCCAAAAAAAATTTTTTTTAAACTTTTTTCAATTTTACCCCCGTGGGATATATATTCTACCCACACACATTTGGAACTCTCCTGGGGTACCCTCACACATATTATTCCCTCATTTAGTGGATATTTTCACAAAAAAGTGAAATTTTCAAAAATCCAAAAAATTGTCTGAAAACGACTAAATATCAAGGACTCATTGGGCGAATCGCTCTGGAACTGAAATCGGAATGCTCACTGACATTTCCCCTATCTGAAAGTCTGATAAACGCCGGAAAAATGACTAAGTTCAAAAAAAAATTTTTTCAACTTTTTTCAATTTTACCCCCGTGGGATATATATTCTACCCGCACAAATTTGCAACTCTCCTGGGGTACCCTCACACATATTATTCCCTCATTTAGTGGATATTTTCACAAAAAAGTGAAATTTTCAAAAATCCAGAAAATTGGCTGAAAACGACTAAATAACAAGGACTCATTGGGCGAATCGCTCTGGAACTGAAATCGGAATGCTCACTGACATTTCCCCATCTGAAAATCTGATAAACGTCAGAAAAATCACTAAGTCCAAAAAAAAATTTTTTTAAACTTTTTCAATTTTACCCCCATGGGATACATATTCTTCCCACACACATTTGGAACTCTCCTGGGGTACCCTCACACATATTATTCCCTCATTTAGTGGATATTTTCACAAAAAAGTGAAATTTTCAAAAATCCAAAAAATTGACTGCAAACGACTAAATATCAGCGACTCATTGGGCGAATCGCTCTGGAACTGAAATCGGAACGCTCACTTACATTTCCCCTATCTGAAAGTCTGATAAACGTTGGAAAAATCACTAAGTCCAAAAAAAATTTTTTTTTTACTTTTTTCAATTTTACCCCCGTGGGATATATATTCTACCCACACACATTTGGAACTCTCCTGGGGTACCCTCACACATATTATTCCCTCATTTAGGGGATATTTTCATAAAAAAGTGAAATTTTCAAAAATCCAGAAAATTGGCTGAAAACGACTAAATAACAAGGAGTCTTTGGGCGAATCGCTCTGGAACTGAAATCAGAACGCTCACTGACATTTCCCCTATATGAAAGTCTGATAAACGCCAGAAAAATGACTAAGTCCAAAAAAAAATTTTTTTCAACTTTTTTAAATTTTACCCCTGTGGGATATATATTCTACCCACACACATTTGGAACTCTCCTGGGGTACCCTCATGCATATTATTCCCTCATTTAGTGGATATTTTCACAAAAAAGTGAAATTTTCAAAAATTCAGAAAATTGGCTGAAAACGACTAAATAACAAGGAGTCATTGGGCGAATCGCTGTGGAACTGAAATCGGAACGATCACTTACATTTCCCCTATCTGAAAGTCTGATAAACGCCAGAAAAATGACTAAGTCCAAAAAAAATTTTTTTCAACTTTTTTCAATTTTACCCCCGTGGGATATATATTCTACCCACACACATTTGCAACTCTCCTGGGGTACCCTCACACATATTATTCCCTCATTTAGTGGATATTTTCACAAAAAAGTGAAATTTTCAAAAATCCAGAAAATTGGCTGAAAACGACTAAATAACAAGGACTCATTGGGAGAATCACTCTGGAACTGAAATCGGAACGCTCACTGACATTTCCCCTATCTGAAAGTCTGATAAACGCCGGAAAAATGACTAAGTCAAAAAAAAATTTTTTTTCAACTTTTTTCAATTTTACCCCCGTGGGATATATATTCTACCCACACACATTTGGAACTCTCCTGGGGTACCCTCACACATATTATTCCCTCATTTAGTGGATATTTTCACAAAAAAGTGAAATTTTCAAAAATCCAAAAAATTGGCTGAAAACTGCTAAATAACAAGGACTCATTGGGCGAATCGCTCTGGAACTGAAATCGGAATGCTCACTGACATTTCCCCTATCTGAAAATCTGATAAACGTCAGAAAAATCACTAAGTCCCAAAAAAATTTTTTTTTAACTTTTTCAATTTTTCCCCCGTGGGATATATATTCTACCCACACACATTTGGAACTCTCCTGGGGTACTCTCACACATATTATTCCCTCATTTAGTGGATATTTTCACAAAAAAGTGAAATTTTCAAAAATCCAAAAAATTGTCTGAAAACGACTAAATATCAAGGACTCATTGGGCGAATCGCTCTGGAACTGAAATCGGAATGCTCACTGACATTTCCCCTATCTGAAAGTCTGATAAACGCCGGAAAAATGACTAAGTTCAAAAAAAAATTTTTTCAACTTTTTTCAATTTTACCCCCGTGGGATATATATTCTACCCACACACATTTGCAACTCTCCTAGGGTACCCTCACACATATTATTCCCTCATTTAGTGGATATTTTCACAAAAAAGTGAAATTTTCAAAAATCCAGAAAATTGGCTGAAAACGACTAAATAACAAGGACTCATTGGGAGAATCACTCTGGAACTGAAATCGGAACGCTCACTGACATTTCCCCTATCTGAAAGTCTGATAAACGCCGGAAAAATGACTAAGTCCAAAAAAAAATTTTTTTTCAACTTTTTTCAATTTTACCCCCGTGGGATATATATTCTACCCACACACATTTGGAACTCTCCTGGGGTACCCTCACACATATTATTCCCTCATTTAGTGGATATTTTCACAAAAAAGTGAAATTTTCAAAAATCCAAAAAATTGGCTGAAAACGAATAAATAACAAGGACTCATTGGGCGAATCGCTCTGGAACTGAAATCGGAATGCTCACTGACATTTCCCCTATCTGAAAGTCTGATAAACGCCAGAAAAATGACTAAGTTCAAAAAAAAATTTTTTCAACTTTTTTCAATTTTACCCCCGTGGGATATATATTCTACCCACACAAATTTGCAACTCTCCTGGGGTACCCTCACACATATTATTCCCTCATTTAGTGGATATTTTCACAAAAAAGTGAAATTTTAAAAAATCCAGAAAATTGGCTGAAAACGACTAAATAACAAGGACTCATTGGGAGAATCACTCTGGAACTGAAATCGGAACGCTCACTGACATTTCCCCTATCTGAAAGTCTGATAAACGCCGGAAAAATGACTAAGTCCAAAAAAAAATTTTTTTCAACTTTATTCAATTTTACCCCCGTGGGATATATATTCTACCCACACACATTTGGAACTCTCCTGGGGTACCCTCACACATATTATTCCCTCATTTAGTGGATATTTTCACAAAAAAGTGAAATTTTCAAAAATCCAAAAAATTGGCTGAAAACGACTAAATAACAAGGACTCATTGGGCGAATCGCTCTGGAACTGAAATCGGAATGCTCACTGACATTTCCCCTATCTGAAAATCTGATAAACGTCAGAAAAATCACTAAGTCCAAAAAAAAAATTTTTTCAACTTTTTCAATTTTACCCCCATGGGATACATATTCTTCCCACACACATTTGGAACTCTCCTGGGGTACCCTCACACATATTATTCCCTCATTTAGTGGATATTTTCACAAAAAAGTGAAATTTTCAAAAATCCAAAAAATTGGCTGAAAACGACTAAATAACAAGGACTCATTGGGCGAATCACTCTGGAACTGAAATCGGAATGCTGACTGACATTTCCCCTATCTGAAAGTCTGATAAACGTCGGAAAAATGACTAAGTCCAAAAAAAATTTTTTTTCAACTTTTTTAAATTTTACCCCCGTGTGATATATATTCTACCCACACACATTTGCAACTCTCCTGGGGTACCCTCACACATATTATTCCCTCATTTAGTGGATATTTTCACAAAAAAGTGAAATTTTCAAAAATCCAGAAAATTGGCTGAAAACGACTAAATAACAAGGACTCATTTGGAGAATCACTCTGGAACTGAAATCGAAATGCTCACTGACATTTCCCCTATCTGAAAGTCTGATAAACGCCGGAAAAATGACTAAGTCCAAAAATAATTTTTTTTCAACTTTTTTCAATTTTACCCCCGTGTGATATATATTCTACACACACACATTTGGAACTCTCCTGGGGTACCCTCACACATATTATTCCCTCATTTAGTGGATATTTTCACAAAAAAGTGAAATTTTCAAAAATCCAAAAAATTGGCTGCAAACGACTAAATATCAGCGACTCATTGGGCGAATCGCTCTGGAACTGAAATCGGAACGCTCACTTACATTTCCCCTATCTGAAAGTCAGATAAACGCCGGAAAAATGACTAAGTCCAAAAAAATTTTTTTTTCAACTTTTTTCAATTTTACCCCCGTGGGATATATATTCTACCCACACACATTTGGAACTCTCCTGGGTACCCTCACACATATTATTCCCTCATTTAGTGGATATTTTCACAAAAAAGTGAAATTTTCAAAAATCCAAAAAATTGGCTGAAAACGACTAAATATCAAGGACTCATTGGGCGAATCGCTCTGAAACTGAAATCGGAATGCTCACTGACATTTCCCCTATCTGAAAGTCTGATAAACGTTGGAAAAATCACTAAGTCCAAAAAAAATTTTTTTTTTACTTTTTTCAATTTTACCCCCGTGGGATATATATTCTACCCACACACATTTGGAACTCTCCTGGGGTACCCTCACACATATTATTCCCTCATTTAGTGGATATTTTCACAAAAAAGTGAAATTTTCAAAAATCCAGAAAATTGGCTGAAAACGACTAAATATTAAGGACTCATTGGACGAATCGGTCTGGAACTGAAATCGGAACGCTCACTGACATTTCCCCTATCTGAAAGTCTGATAAACGCCGGAAAAATGACTAAGTCCAAAAAAAAATTTTTTTCAACTTTTTTCAATTTTACCCCCGTGGGATATATATTCTACCCACACACATTTGGAACTCTCCTGGGGTACCCTCACACATATTATTCCCTCATTTAGTGGATATTTTCACAAAAAAGTGAAATTTTCAAAAATCCAGAAAATTGGCTGAAAACGACTAAATATTAAGGACTCATTGGGCGAATCGGTCTGGAACTGAAATCGGAACGCTCACTGACATTTCCCCTATCTGAAAGTCTGATAAACGTCGGATAAATGACTAAGTCCAAAAAAAAATTTTTTTCAACTTTTTTCAATTTTACCCCCGTGGGATATATATTCTACACACACACATTTGGAACTCTCCTGGGGTACCCTCACACATATTATTCCCTCATTTAGTGGATATTTTCACAAAAAAGTGACATTTTCAAAAATCCAAAAAATTGGCTGAAAACGACTAAATAACAAGGACTCATTGGGCGAATCACTCTGGAACTGAAATCGGAACGCTCACTGACATTTCCCCTATCTGAAAGTCTGATAAACGTCGGATAAATGACTAAGTCCAAAAAAAAATTTTTTTCAACTTTTTTCAATTTTACCCCCGTGGGATATATATTCTACACACACACATTTGGAACTCTCCTGGGGTACCCTCACACATATTATTCCTCATTTAGTGGATATTTTCAGAAAAAAGTGAAATTTTCAAAAATTCAGAAAATTGGCTGAAAACGACTAAATAACAAGGAGTCATTGGGCGCATCGCTCTGGAACTGAAATCGGAATGCTCACTAATATTTTCCCTATCTGAAAGTCTGATAAACGCCAGAAAAATGACTAAGTCCAAAAAAATTTTTTTTTCAACTTTTTTCAATTTTACCCCCGTGGGATATATATTCTACACACACACATTTGGAACTCTCCTGGGGTACCCTCACACATATTATTCCCTCATTTAGTGGATATTTTCCCAAAAAAGTGAAATTTTCAAACATCCAAAAAATTGGCTGAAAACGACTAAATAACAAGGACTCATTGGGCGAATCGCTCTGGAACTGAAATCGTAATGTTGACTGACATTTCCCCTATCTGAAAGTCTGATAAATGCCAGAAAAATGACTAAGTCCAAAAAAAATTTTTTTTCAACTTTTTTCAATTTTACCCCCGTGGGATATATATTCTACCCACACACATTTGGAACTCTCCTGGGGTACCCTCACACATATTATTCCCTCATTTAGTGGATATTTTCACAAAAAAGTGAAATTTTCAAAAATCCAAAAAATTGGCTGAAAACGACTAAATAACAAGGACTCATTGGGCGAATCGCTCTGGAACTGAAATCGGAATGCTCACTGACATTTCCCCTATCTGAAAATCTGATAAACGTCAGAAAAATCACTAAGTCCAAAAAAAAAATTTTTTTAACTTTTTCAATTTTACCCCCCGTGGGATATATATTCTACCCACTCACATTTGGAACTCTCCTGGGGTACCCTCACACATATTATTCCCTCATTTAGTGGATATTTTCACAAAAAAGTGAAATTTTCAAAAATCCAGAAAGTTGGCTGAAAACAACTAAATATTAAGGACTCATTGGGCGAATCGGTCTGGAACTGAAATCGGAACGCTCACTGACATTTCCCCTATCTGAAAGTATGATAAACGCCGGAAAAATGACTAAGTCCAAAAAAAATTTTTTTTCAACTTTTTCAATTTTACCCCCATGGGATGGGATACATATTCTTCCCACACACATTTGGAACTCTAATGGGGTACCCTCACACATATTATTCCCTCATTTAGTGGATATTTTCACAAAAAAGTGAAATTTTCAAAAATCCAGAAAATTGGCTGAAAACGACTAAATAACAAGGACTCATTGGGAGAATCACTCTGGAACTGAAATCGGAACGCTCACTGACATTTCCCCTATCTGAAAGTCTGATAAACGCCGGAAAAATGACTAAGTCCAAAAAAAATTTTTTTTCAACTTTTTTCAATTTTACCCCCGTGGGATATATATTCTACCCACACACATTTGCAACTCTCCTGGGGTACCCTCACACATATTATTCCCTCATTTAGTGGATATTTTCACAAAAAAGTGAAATTTTCAAAAATCCAGAAAATTGGCTGAAAACGACTAAATAACAAGGACTCATTGGGAGAATCACTCTGGAACTGAAATCGGAACGCTCACTGACATTTCCCCTATCTGAAAGTCTGATAAACGGCGGAAAAATGACTAAGTCCAAAAAAAATTTTTTTTCAACTTTTTTCAATTTTACCCCCGTGGGATATATATTCCACCCACACACATTTGGAACTCTCCTGGGGTACCCTCACACATATTATTCCCTCATTTAGTGGATATTTTCACAAAAAAGTGAAATTTTCAAAAATCCAGAAAGTTGGCTGAAAACGACTAAATATTAAGGACTCATTGGGCGAATCGGTCTGGAACTGAAATCGGAACGCTCACTGACATTTCCCCTATCTGAAAGTATGATAAACGCCGGAAAAATGACTAAGTCCAAAAAAAATTTTTTTCAACTTTTTCAATTTTACCCCCATGGGATGGGATACATATTCTTCCCACACACATTTGGAACTCTAATGGGGTACCCTCACACATATTATTCCCTCATTTAGTGGATATTTTCACAAAAAAGTGAAATTTTCAAAAATCCAGAAAATTGGCTGAAAACGACTAAATAACAGGGACTCATTGGGCGAATCGCTCTGGAACTGAAATCGGAATGCTAACTGACATTTCCCCTATCTGAAAATCTGATAAACGTCAGAAAAATCACTAAGTCCCAAAAAAAATTTTTTTTAACTTTTTCAATTTTACCCCCCGTGGGATATATATTCTACCCACACACATTTGGAACTCTCCTGGGGTACCCTCACACATATTATTCCCTCATTTAGTGGATATTTTCACAAAAAAGTGAAATTTTCAAAAATCCAGAAAATTGGCTGAAAACGACTAAATATTAAGGACTCATTGGACGAATCGGTCTGGAACTGAAATCGGAACGCTCACTGACATTTCCCCTATCTGAAAGTCTGATAAACGCCGGAAAAATGACTAAGTCCAAAAAAAAATTTTTTTCAACTTTTTTCAATTTTACCCCCGTGGGATATATATTCTACCCACACACATTTGGAACTCTCCTGGGGTACCCTCACACATATTATTCCCTCATTTAGTGGATATTTTCACAAAAAAGTGAAATTTTCAAAAATCCAGAAAATTGGCTGAAAACGACTAAATATTAAGGACTCATTGGGCGAATCGGTCTGGAACTGAAATCGGAACGCTCACTGACATTTCCCCTATCTGAAAGTCTGATAAACGTCGGATAAATGACTAAGTCCAAAAAAAAATTTTTTTCAACTTTTTTCAATTTTACCCCCGTGGGATATATATTCTACACACACACATTTGGAACTCTCCTGGGGTACCCTCACACATATTATTCCCTCATTTAGTGGATATTTTCACAAAAAAGTGACATTTTCAAAAATCCAAAAAATTGGCTGAAAACGACTAAATAACAAGGACTCATTGGGCGAATCACTCTGGAACTGAAATCGGAACGCTCACTGACATTTCCCCTATCTGAAAGTCTGATAAACGTCGGATAAATGACTAAGTCCAAAAAAAAATTTTTTTCAACTTTTTTCAATTTTACCCCCGTGGGATATATATTCTACACACTCACATTTGGAACTCTCCTGGGGTACCCTCACACATATTATTCCCTCATTTAGTGGATATTTTCACAAAAAAGTGAAATTTTCAAAAATCCAGAAAGTTGGCTGAAAACGACTAAATATTAAGGACTCATTGGGCGAATCGGTCTGGAACTGAAATCGGAACGCTCACTGACATTTCCCCTATCTGAAAGTATGATAAACGCCGGAAAAATGACTAAGTCCAAAAAAAATTTTTTTCAACTTTTTCAATTTTACCCCCATGGGATGGGATACATATTCTTCCCACACACATTTGGAACTCTAATGGGGTACCCTCACACATATTATTCCCTCATTTAGTGGATATTTTCACAAAAAAGTGAAATTTTCAAAAATCCAGAAAATTGGCTGAAAACGACTAAATAACAAGGACTCATTGGGAGAATCACTCTGGAACTGAAATCGGAACGCTCACTGACATTTCCCCTATCTGAAAGTCTGATAAACGCCGGAAAAATGACTAAGTCCAAAAAAAAATTTTTTTCAACTTTTTTCAATTTTACCCCCGTGGGATATATATTCTACCCACACACATTTGGAACTCTCCTGGGGTACCCTCACACATATTATTCCCTCATTTAGTGGATATTTTCACAAAAAAGTGAAATTTTCAAAAATCCAGAAAATTGGCTGAAAACGACTAAATATTAAGGACTCATTGGGCGAATCGGTCTGGAACTGAAATCGGAACGCTCACTGACATTTCCCCTATCTGAAAGTCTGATAAACGTCGGATAAATGACTAAGTCCAAAAAAAAATTTTTTTCAACTTTTTTCAATTTTACCCCCGTGGGATATATATTCTACACACACACATTTGGAACTCTCCTGGGGTACCCTCACACATATTATTCCCTCATTTAGTGGATATTTTCACAAAAAAGTGACATTTTCAAAAATCCAAAAAATTGGCTGAAAACGACTAAATAACAAGGACTCATTGGGCGAATCACTCTGGAACTGAAATCGGAACGCTCACTGACATTTCCCCTATCTGAAAGTCTGATAAACGTCGGATAAATGACTAAGTCCAAAAAAAAATTTTTTTCAACTTTTTTCAATTTTACCCCCGTGGGATATATATTCTACCCACACACATTTGGAACTCTCCTGGGGTACCCTCACACATATTATTCCCTCATTTAGTGGATATTTTCACAAAAAAGTGAAATTTTCAAAAATCCAAAAAATTGGCTGAAAACGACTAAATAACAAGGACTCATTGGGCGAATCGCTCTGGAACTGAAATCGGAATGCTCACTGACATTTCCCCTATCTGAAAATCTGATAAACGTCAGAAAAATCACTAAGTCCAAAAAAAAATTTTTTTTAACTTTTTCAATTTTACCCCCCGTGGGATATATATTCTACCCACTCACATTTGGAACTCTCCTGGGGTACCCTCACACATATTATTCCCTCATTTAGTGGATATTTTCACAAAAAAGTGAAATTTTCAAAAATCCAGAAAGTTGGCTGAAAACGACTAAATATTAAGGACTCATTGGGCGAATCGGTCTGGAACTGAAATCGGAACGCTCACTGACATTTCCCCTATCTGAAAGTATGATAAACGCCGGAAAAATGACTAAGTCCAAAAAAAATTTTTTTCAACTTTTTCAATTTTACCCCCATGGGATGGGATACATATTCTTCCCACACACATTTGGAACTCTAATGGGGTACCCTCACACATATTATTCCCTCATTTAGTGGATATTTTCACAAAAAAGTGAAATTTTCAAAAATCCAGAAAATTGGCTGAAAACGACTAAATAACAAGGACTCATTGGGAGAATCACTCTGGAACTGAAATCGGAACGCTCACTGACATTTCCCCTATCTGAAAGTCTGATAAACGCCGGAAAAATGACTAAGTCCAAAAAAAATTTTTTTTCAACTTTTTTCAATTTTACCCCCGTGGGATATATATTCTACCCACACACATTTGCAACTCTCCTGGGGTACCCTCACACATATTATTCCCTCATTTAGTGGATATTTTCACAAAAAAGTGAAATTTTCAAAAATCCAGAAAATTGGCTGAAAACGACTAAATAACAAGGACTCATTGGGAGAATCACTCTGGAACTGAAATCGGAACGCTCACTGACATTTCCCCTATCTGAAAGTCTGATAAACGGCGGAAAAATGACTAAGTCCAAAAAAAATTTTTTTTCAACTTTTTTCAATTTTACCCCCGTGGGATATATATTCTACCCACACACATTTGGAACTCTCCTGGGGTACCCTCACACATATTATTCCCTCATTTAGTGAATATTTTCACAAAAAAGTGAAATTTTCAAAAATCCAGAAAATTGGCTGAAAACGACTAAATATTAAGGACTCATTGGGCGAATCGGTCTGGAACTGAAATCGGAATGCTCACTGACATTTCCCCTATCTGAAAGTCTGATAAACGCCAGAAAAATGACTAAGTCCAAAAAAAGTTTTTTTCAACTTTTTTCAATTTTACCCCCGTGGGATATAAATTCTACCCACACACATTTGCAACTCTCCTGGGGTACCCTCACACATATTATTCCCTCATTTAGTGGATATTTTCACAAAAAAGGGAAATTTTCAAAAATCCAGAAAATTGGCTGAAAACGACTAAATAACAAGGACTCATTGGGAGAATCACTCTGGAACTGAAATCGGAACGCTCACTGACATTTCCCCTATCTGAAATTCTGATAAACGCCGGAAAAATGACTAAGTCCAAAAAAAATTTTTTTTCAACTTTTTTCAATTTTACCCCCATGGGATGGGATACATATTCTTCCCACACACATTTGGAACTCTAATGGGGTACCCTCACACATATTATTCCCTCATTTAGTGGATATTTTCACAAAAAAGTGAAATTTTCAAAAATCCAAAAAATTGGCTGAAAACGACTAAATAACAAGGACTCATTGGGCGAATCGCTCTGGAACTGAAATCGGAATGCTGACTGACATTTCCCCTATCTGAAAGTCCGATAAACGTCGGATAAATGACTAAGTCCAAAAAAAAATTTTTTTCAACTTTTATCAATTTTACCCCCGTCGGATATATATTCTACCGACACACATTTGGAACTCTCCTGGGGTACCCTCACACATATTATTCCCTCATTTAGTGGATATTTTCACAAAAAAGTGAAATTTTCAAAAATCCAGAAAATTGGCTGAAAACGACTAAATATCAAGGACTCATTGGGCGAATCGCACTGGAACTGAAATCGGAATGCTCACTGACATTTCCCCTATCTGAAAGTCTGATAAACGGCGGAAAAATGACTAAGTCCAAAAAAAATTTTTTTTCAACTTTTTTTCAATTTTACCCCCGTGGGATATATATTCTACCCACACACATTTGGAACTCTCCTGGGGTACCCTCACACATATTATTCCCTCATTTAGTGAATATTTTCACAAAAAAGTGAAATTTTCAAAAATCCAGAAAATTGGCTGAAAACGACTAAATATTAAGGACTCATTGGGCGAATCGGTCTGGAACTGAAATCGGAATGCTCACTGACATTTCCCCTATCTGAAAGTCTGATAAACGCCAGAAAAATGACTAAGTCCAAAAAAAGTTTTTTTCAACTTTTTTCAATTTTACCCCCGTGGGATATAAATTCTACCCACACACATTTGCAACTCTCCTGGGGTACCCTCACACATATTATTCCCTCATTTAGTGGATATTTTCACAAAAAAGGGAAATTTTCAAAAATCCAGAAAATTGGCTGAAAACGACTAAATAACAAGGACTCATTGGGAGAATCACTCTGGAACTGAAATCGGAACGCTCACTGACATTTCCCCTATCTGAAAGTCTGATAAACGCCGGAAAAATGACTAAGTCCAAAAAAAATTTTTTTTCAACTTTTTTCAATTTTACCCCGTGGGATATATATTCTACCCACACACATTTGGAACTCTCCTGGGGTACCCTCACACATATTATTCCCTCATTTAGTGGATATTTTCACAAAAAAGTGAAATTTTCAAAAATCCAAAAAATTGGCTGAAAACGACTAAATAACAAGGACTCATTGGGCGAATCGCTCTGGAACTGAAATCGGAATGCTCACTGACATTTCCCCTATTTGAAAATCTGATAAACGTCAGAAAAATCACTAAGTCCAAAAAAAAATTTTTTTTAACTTTTTCAATTTTACCCCCCGTGGGATATATATTCTACCCACACACATTTGGAACTCTCCTGGGGTACCCTCACACATATTATTCCCTCATTTTGTGGATATTTTCACAAAAAAGTGAAATTTTCAAAAATCCAGAAAGTTGGCTGAAAACGACTAAATATTAAGGACTCATTGGGCGAATCGGTCTGGAACTGAAATCGGAACGCTCACTGACATTTCCCCTATCTGAAAGTCTGATAAACGCCGGAAAAATGACTAAGTCCAAAAAAAAATTTATTTCAACTTTTTCAATTTTACCCCCATGGGATACATATTCTTCCCACACACATTTGGAACTCTCCTTGGGTACCCTCACACATATTATTCCCTCATTTAGTGGATATTTTCACAAAAAAGTGAAATTTTCAAAAATCCAAAAAATTGGCTGAAAACGACTAAATAACAAGGACTCATTGGGCGAATCGCTCTGGAACTGAAATCGGAATGCTGACTGACATTTCCCCTATCTGAAAGTCCGATAAACGTCGGATAAATGACTAAGTCCAAAAAAAAATTTTTTTCAACTTTTATCAATTTTACCCCCGTCGGATATATATTCTACCCACACACATTTGGAACTCTCCTGGGGTACCCTCACACATATTATTCCTCATTTAGTGGATATTTTCAGAAAAAAGTGAAATTTTCAAAAATTCAGAAAATTGGCTGAAAACGACTAAATAACAAGGAGTCATTGGGAGCATCGCTCTGGAACTGAAATCGGAATGCTCACTAATATTTTCCCTATCTGAAAGTCTGATAAACGCCGGAAAAATGACTAAGTCCAAAAAAAATTTTTTTTCAACTTTTTTCAATTTTACCCCCGTGGGATATATATTCTACCCACACACATTTGGAACTCTCCTGGGGTACCCTCACACATATTATTCCCTCATTTAGTGGATATTTTCACAAAAAAGTGAAATTTTCAAAAATCCAAAAAATTGGCTGAAAACGACTAAATAACAAGGACTCATTGGGCGAATCGCTCTGGAACTGAAATCGGAATGCTCACTGACATTTCCCCTATCTGAAAATCTGCTAAACGTCAGAAAAATCACTAAGTCCCAAAAAAAAATTTTTTTCAACTTTTTCAATTTTACCCCCCGTGGGATATATATTCTACCCACACACATTTGGAACTCTCCTGGGGTACCCTCACACATATTATTCCCTCATTTAGTGGATATTTTCACAAAAAAGTGAAATTTTCAAAAATCCAGAAAGTTGGCTGAAAACGACTAAATATTAAGGACTCATTGGGCGAATCGGTCTGGAACTGAAATCGGAACGCTCACTGACATTTCCCCTATCTGAAAGTCTGATAAACGCCGGAAAAATGACTAAGTCCAAAAAAAATTTTTTTTCAACTTTTTCAATTTTACCCCCATGGGATGGGATACATATTCTTCCCACACACATTTGGAACTCTAATGGGGTACCCTCACACATATTATTCCCTCATTTAGTGGATATTTTCACAAAAAAGTGAAATTTTCAAAAATCCAAAAAATTGGCTGAAAACGACTAAATAACAAGGACTCATTGGGCGAATCGCTCTGGAACTGAAATCGGAATGCTCACTGACATTTCCCCTATCTGAAAATCTGATAAACGTCAGAAAAATCACTAAGTCCAAAAAAAAATTTTTTTCAACTTTTTCAATTTTACCCCCATGGGATGGGATACATATTCTTCCCACACACATTTGGAACTCTAATGGGGTACCCTCACACATATTATTCCCTCATTTAGTGGATATTTTCACAAAAAAGTGAAATTTTCAGAAATCCAAAAAATTGGCTGAAAACGACTAAATAACAAGGACTCATTGGGCGAATCGCTCTGGAACTGAAATCGGAAAGCTGACTGACATTTCCCCTATCTGAAAGTCTGATAAACGTCGGATAAATGACTAAGTCCAAAAAAAAATTTTTTTCAACTTTTTTCAATTTTACCCCCGTGGGATATATATTCTACACACACACATTTGGAACTCTCCTGGGGTAGCCTCACACATATTATTCCTCATTTAGTGGATATTTTCAGAAAAAAGTGAAATTTTCAAAAATTCAGAAAATTGGCTGAAAACGACTAAATATTAAGGACTCATTGGGCGAATCGGTCTGGAACTGAAATCGGAATGCTCACTGACATTTCCCCTATCTGAAAGTCTGATAAACGCCGGAAAAATGACTAAGTCCAAAAAAAAATTTTTTTCAACTTTTTCAATTTTACCCCCATGGGATACATATTCTTCCCACACACATTTGGAACTCTCCTTGGGTACCCTCACACATATTATTCCCTCATTTAGTGGATATTTTCACAAAAAAGTGAAATTTTCAAAAATCCAATAAATTGGCTGAAAACGACTAAATAACAAGGACTCGTTGGGCGAATCGCTCTGGAACTGAAATCGGAATGCTGACTGACATTTCCCCTATCTGAAAGTCCGATAAACGTCGGATAAATGACTAAGTCCAAAAAAAAATTTTTTTCAACTTTTATCAATTTTACCCCCGTCGGATATATATTCTACCCACACACATTTGGAACTCTCCTGGGGTACCCTCACACATATTATTCCTCATTTAGTGGATATTTTCAGAAAAAAGTGAAATTTTCAAAAATTCAGAAAATTGGCTGAAAACGACTAAATAACAAGGACTCATTTGGAGAATCACTCTGGAACTGAAATCGAAATGCTCACTGACATTTCCCCTATCTGAAAGTCTGATAAACGCCGGAAAAATGACTAAGTCCAAAAATAATTTTTTTTCAACTTTTTTCAATTTTACCCCCGTGGGATATATATTCTACACACACACATTTGGAACTCTCCTGGGGTACCCTCACACATATTATTCCCTCATTTAGTGGATATTTTCACAAAAAAGTGAAATTTTCAAAAATCCAAAAAATTGGCTGCAAACGACTAAATATCAGCGACTCATTGGGCGAATCGCTCTGGAACTGAAATCGGAACGCTCACTGACATTTCCCCTATCTGAAAGTCTGATAAACGCCGGAAAAATGACTAAGTCAAAAAAAAATTTTTTTTCAACTTTTTTCAATTTTACCCCCGTGGGATATATATTCTACCCACACACATTTGGAACTCTCCTGGGGTACCCTCACACATATTATTCCCTCATTTAGTGGATATTTTCACAAAAAAGTGAAATTTTCAAAAATCCAAAAAATTGGCTGAAAACTGCTAAATAACAAGGACTCATTGGGCGAATCGCTCTGGAACTGAAATCGGAATGCTCACTGACATTTCCCCTATCTGAAAATCTGATAAACGTCAGAAAAATCACTAAGTCCCAAAAAAATTTTTTTTTAACTTTTTCAATTTTTCCCCCGTGGGATATATATTCTACCCACACACATTTGGAACTCTCCTGGGGTACCCTCACACATATTATTCCCTCATTTAGTGGATATTTTCACAAAAAAGTGAAATTTTCAAAAATCCAGAAAATTGGCTGAAAACAACTAAATAACAAGGACTCATTGGGAGAATCACTCTGGAACTGAAATCGGAATGCTCACTGACATTTCCCCTATCTGAAAGTCTGATAAACGCCGGAAAAATGACTAAGTCCAAAAAAAAATTTTTTTTCAACTTTTTTCAATTTTACCCCCGTGGGATATATATTCTACCCACACACATTTGGAACTCTCCTGGGGTACCCTCACACATATTATTCCCTCATTTAGTGGATATTTTCACAAAAAAGTGAAATTTTCAAAAATCCAAAAAATTGGCTGAAAACGAATAAATAACAAGGACTCATTGGGCGAATCGCTCTGGAACTGAAATCGGAATGCTCACTGACATTTCCCCTATCTGAAAGTCTGATAAACGCCAGAAAAATGACTAAGTCCAAAAAAAATTTTTTTCAACTTTTTTCAATTTTACCCCCGTGGGATATATATTCTACCCACACACATTTGCAACTCTCCTGGGGTACCCTCACACATATTATTCCCTCATTTAGTGGATATTTTCACAAAAAAGTGAAATTTTCAAAAATCCAAAAAATTGGCTGAAAACGACTAAATAACAAGGACTCATTGGGCGAATCGCTCTGGAACTGAAATCGGAATGCTGACTGACATTTCCCCTATCTGAAAGTCTGATAAACGTCGGATAAATGACTAAGTCCAAAAAAAAATTTTTTTCAACTTTTTTCAATTTTACCCCCGTGGGATATATATTCTACACACACACATTTGGAACTCTCCTGGGGTACCCTCACACATATTATTCCTCATTTAGTGGATATTTTCAGAAAAAAGTGAAATTTTCAAAAATTCAGAAAATTGACTGAAAACGACTAAATAACAAGGAGTCATTGGGCGCATCGCTCTGGAACTGAAATCGGAATGCTCACTAATATTTTCCCTATCTGAAAGTCTGATAAACGCCAGAAAAATGACTAAGTCCAAAAAAAATTTTTTTTCAACTTTTTTCAATTTTACCCCCGTGGGATATATATTCTACACACACACATTTTTAACTCTCCTGGGGTACCCTCACACATATTATTCCCTCATTTAGTGGATATTTTCACAAAAAAGTGAAATTTTCAAAAATCCAAAAAATTGGCTGAAAACGACTAAATAACAAGGACTCATTGGGCGAATCGCTCTGGAACTGAAATCGGAATGCTGACTGACATTTCCCCTATCTGAAAGTCTGATAAACGCCAGAAAAATGACTAAGTCCAAAAAAAATTTTTTTTCAACTTTTTTCAATTTTCCCCCGTGGGATATATATTCTACCCACACACATTTGCAACTCTCCTGGGGTACCCTCACACATATTATTCCCTCATTTAGTGGATATTTTCACAAAAAAGTGAAATTTTCAAAAATCCAGAAAATTGGCTGAAAACGACTAAATAACAAGGACTCATTGGGAGAATCACTCTGGAACTGAAATCGGAATGCTCACTGACATTTCCCCTATCTGAAAGTCTGATAAACGCCAGAAAAATGACTAAGTCCAAAAAACATGTTTTTTCAACTTTTTTCAATTTTACCCCCGTGGGATATATATTCTACCCACACACATTTGGAACTCTCCTGGGGTACCCTCACACATATTATTCCCTCATTTAGTGGATATTTTCACAAAAAAGTGAAATTTTCAAAAATCCAAAAAATTGGCTGAAAACGACTAAATAACAGGGACTCATTGGGCGAATCGCTCTGGAACTGAAATCGGAATGCTAACTGACATTTCCCCTATCTGAAAATCTGATAAACGTCAGAAAAATCACTAAGTCCAAAAAAAAATTTTTTTTAACTTTTTCAATTTTACCCCCCGTGGGATATATATTCTACCCACACACATTTGGAACTCTCCTGGGGTACCCTCACACATATTATTCCCTCATTTAGTGGATATTTTCACAAAAAAGTGAAATTTTCAAAAATCCAGAAAATTGGCTGAAAACGACTAAATATTAAGGACTCATTGGACGAATCGGTCTGGAACTGAAATCGGAACGCTCACTGACATTTCCCCTATCTGAAAGTCTGATAAACGCCGGAAAAATGACTAAGTCCAAAAAAAAATTTTTTTCAACTTTTTTCAATTTTACCCCCGTGGGATATATATTCTACCCACACACATTTGGAACTCTCCTGGGGTACCCTCACACATATTATTCCCTCATTTAGTGGATATTTTCACAAAAAAGTGAAATTTTCAAAAATCCAGAAAATTGGCTGAAAACGACTAAATAACAGGGACTCATTGGGCGAATCGCTCTGGAACTGAAATCGGAATGCTAACTGACATTTCCCCTATCTGAAAATCTGATAAACGTCAGAAAAATCACTAAGTCCAAAAAAAAATTTTTTTTAACTTTTTCAATTTTACCCCCCGTGGGATATATATTCTACCCACACACATTTGGAACTCTCCTGGGGTACCCTCACACATATTATTCCCTCATTTAGTGGATATTTTCACAAAAAAGTGAAATTTTCAAAAATCCAGAAAATTGGCTGAAAACGACTAAATATTAAGGACTCATTGGACGAATCGGTCTGGAACTGAAATCGGAACGCTCACTGACATTTCCCCTATCTGAAAGTCTGATAAACGCCGGAAAAATGACTAAGTCCAAAAAAAAATTTTTTTCAACTTTTTTCAATTTTACCCCCGTGGGATATATATTCTACCCACACACATTTGGAACTCTCCTGGGGTACCCTCACACATATTATTCCCTCATTTAGTGGATATTTTCACAAAAAAGTGAAATTTTCAAAAATCCAGAAAATTGGCTGAAAACGACTAAATATTAAGGACTCATTGGGCGAATCGGTCTGGAACTGAAATCGGAACGCTCACTGACATTTCCCCTATCTGAAAGTCTGATAAACGTCGGATAAATGACTAAGTCCAAAAAAAAATTTTTTTCAACTTTTTTCAATTTTACCCCCGTGGGATATATATTCTACACACACACATTTGGAACTCTCCTGGGGTACCCTCACACATATTATTCCCTCATTTAGTGGATATTTTCACAAAAAAGTGACATTTTCAAAAATCCAAAAAATTGGCTGAAAACGACTAAATAACAAGGACTCATTGGGCGAATCACTCTGGAACTGAAATCGGAACGCTCACTGACATTTCCCCTATCTGAAAGTCTGATAAACGTCGGATAAATGACTAAGTCCAAAAAAAAATTTTTTTCAACTTTTTTCAATTTTACCCCCGTGGGATATATATTCTACACACACACATTTGGAACTCTCCTGGGGTACCCTCACACATATTATTCCTCATTTAGTGGATATTTTCAGAAAAAAGTGAAATTTTCAAAAATTCAGAAAATTGGCTGAAAACGACTAAATAACAAGGAGTCATTGGGCGCATCGCTCTGGAACTGAAATCGGAATGCTCACTAATATTTTCCCTATCTGAAAGTCTGATAAACGCCAGAAAAATGACTAAGTCCAAAAAAATTTTTTTTTCAACTTTTTTCAATTTTACCCCCGTGGGATATATATTCTACACACACACATTTGGAACTCTCCTGGGGTACCCTCACACATATTATTCCCTCATTTAGTGGATATTTTCCCAAAAAAGTGAAATTTTCAAACATCCAAAAAATTGGCTGAAAACGACTAAATAACAAGGACTCATTGGGCGAATCGCTCTGGAACTGAAATCGTAATGTTGACTGACATTTCCCCTATCTGAAAGTCTGATAAATGCCAGAAAAATGACTAAGTCCAAAAAAAATTTTTTTTCAACTTTTTTCAATTTTACCCCCGTGGGATATATATTCTACCCACACACATTTGGAACTCTCCTGGGGTACCCTCACACATATTATTCCCTCATTTAGTGGATATTTTCACAAAAAAGTGAAATTTTCAAAAATCCAAAAAATTGGCTGAAAACGACTAAATAACAAGGACTCATTGGGCGAATCGCTCTGGAACTGAAATCGGAATGCTCACTGACATTTCCCCTATCTGAAAATCTGATAAACGTCAGAAAAATCACTAAGTCCAAAAAAAAAATTTTTTTAACTTTTTCAATTTTACCCCCCGTGGGATATATATTCTACCCACTCACATTTGGAACTCTCCTGGGGTACCCTCACACATATTATTCCCTCATTTAGTGGATATTTTCACAAAAAAGTGAAATTTTCAAAAATCCAGAAAGTTGGCTGAAAACGACTAAATATTAAGGACTCATTGGGCGAATCGGTCTGGAACTGAAATCGGAACGCTCACTGACATTTCCCCTATCTGAAAGTATGATAAACGCCGGAAAAATGACTAAGTCCAAAAAAAATTTTTTTTCAACTTTTTCAATTTTACCCCCATGGGATGGGATACATATTCTTCCCACACACATTTGGAACTCTAATGGGGTACCCTCACACATATTATTCCCTCATTTAGTGGATATTTTCACAAAAAAGTGAAATTTTCAAAAATCCAGAAAATTGGCTGAAAACGACTAAATAACAAGGACTCATTGGGAGAATCACTCTGGAACTGAAATCGGAACGCTCACTGACATTTCCCCTATCTGAAAGTCTGATAAACGCCGGAAAAATGACTAAGTCCAAAAAAAATTTTTTTTCAACTTTTTTCAATTTTACCCCCGTGGGATATATATTCTACCCACACACATTTGCAACTCTCCTGGGGTACCCTCACACATCATTCCCTCATTTAGTGGATATTTTCACAAAAAAGTGAAATTTTCAAAAATCCAGAAAATTGGCTGAAAACGACTAAATAACAAGGACTCATTGGGAGAATCACTCTGGAACTGAAATCGGAACGCTCACTGACATTTCCCCTATCTGAAAGTCTGATAAACGGCGGAAAAATGACTAAGTCCAAAAAAAATTTTTTTTCAACTTTTTTCAATTTTACCCCCGTGGGATATATATTCCACCCACACACATTTGGAACTCTCCTGGGGTACCCTCACACATATTATTCCCTCATTTAGTGAATATTTTCACAAAAAAGTGAAATTTTCAAAAATCCAGAAAATTGGCTGAAAACGACTAAATATTAAGGACTCATTGGGCGAATCGGTCTGGAACTGAAATCGGAATGCTCACTGACATTTCCCCTATCTGAAAGTCTGATAAACGCCAGAAAAATCACTAAGTCCAAAAAAAAATTTTTTTTAACTTTTTCAATTTTACCCCCCGTGGGATATATATTCTACCCACTCACATTTGGAACTCTCCTGGGGTACCCTCACACATATTATTCCCTCATTTAGTGGATATTTTCACAAAAAAGTGAAATTTTCAAAAATCCAGAAAGTTGGCTGAAAACGACTAAATATTAAGGACTCATTGGGCGAATCGGTCTGGAACTGAAATCGGAACGCTCACTGACATTTCCCCTATCTGAAAGTATGATAAACGCCGGAAAAATGACTAAGTCAAAAAAAAATTTTTTTCAACTTTTTCAATTTTACCCCCATGGGATGGGATACATATTCTTCCCACACACATTTGGAACTCTAATGGGGTACCCTCACACATATTATTCCCTCATTTAGTGGATATTTTCACAAAAAAGTGAAATTTTCAAAAATCCAGAAAATTGGCTGAAAACGACTAAATAACAAGGACTCATTGGGAGAATCACTCTGGAACTGAAATCGGAACGCTCACTGACATTTCCCCTATCTGAAAGTCTGATAAACGCCGGAAAAATGACTAAGTCCAAAAAAAATTTTTTTTCAACTTTTTTCAATTTTACCCCCGTGGGATATATATTCTACCCACACACATTTGCAACTCTCCTGGGGTACCCTCACACATATTATTCCCTCATTTAGTGGATATTTTCACAAAAAAGTGAAATTTTCAAAAATCCAGAAAATTGGCTGAAAACGACTAAATAACAAGGACTCATTGGGAGAATCACTCTGGAACTGAAATCGGAACGCTCACTGACATTTCCCCTATCTGAAAGTCTGATAAACGGCGGAAAAATGACTAAGTCCAAAAAAAATTTTTTTTCAACTTTTTTCAATTTTACCCCCATGGGATATATATTCTACCCACACACATTTGGAACTCTCCTGGGGTACCCTCACACATATTATTCCCTCATTTAGTGAATATTTTCACAAAAAAGTGAAATTTTCAAAAATCCAGAAAATTGGCTGAAAACGACTAAATATTAAGGACTCATTGGGCGAATCGGTCTGGAACTGAAATCGGAATGCTCACTGACATTTCCCCTATCTGAAAGTCTGATAAACGCCAGAAAAATGACTAAGTCCAAAAAAAGTTTTTTTCAACTTTTTTCAATTTTACCCCCGTGGGATATAAATTCTACCCACACACATTTGCAACTCTCCTGGGGTACCCTCACACATATTATTCCCTCATTTAGTGGATATTTTCACAAAAAAGGGAAATTTTCAAAAATCCAGAAAATTGGCTGAAAACGACTAAATAACAAGGACTCATTGGGAGAATCACTCTGGAACTGAAATCGGAACGCTCACTGACATTTCCCCTATCTGAAAGTCTGATAAACGCCGGAAAAATGACTAAGTCCAAAAAAAATTTTTTTTCAACTTTTTTCAATTTTACCCCGTGGGATATATATTCTACCCACACACATTTGGAACTCTCCTGGGGTACCCTCACACATATTATTCCCTCATTTAGTGGATATTTTCACAAAAAAGTGAAATTTTCAAAAATCCAAAAAATTGGCTGAAAACGACTAAATAACAAGGACTCATTGGGCGAATCGCTCTGGAACTGAAATCGGAATGCTCACTGACATTTCCCCTATCTGAAAATCTGATAAACGTCAGAAAAATCACTAAGTCCAAAAAAAAATTTTTTTTAACTTTTTCAATTTTACCCCCCGTGGGATATATATTCTACCCACACACATTTGGAACTCTCCTGGGGTACCCTCACACATATTATTCCCTCATTTTGTGGATATTTTCACAAAAAAGTGAAATTTTCAAAAATCCAGAAAGTTGGCTGAAAACGACTAAATATTAAGGACTCATTGGGCGAATCGGTCTGGAACTGAAATCGGAACGCTCACTGACATTTCCCCTATCTGAAAGTCTGATAAACGCCGGAAAAATGACTAAGTCCAAAAAAAAATTTATTTCAACTTTTTCAATTTTACCCCCATGGGATACATATTCTTCCCACACACATTTGGAACTCTCCTTGGGTACCCTCACACATATTATTCCCTCATTTAGTGGATATTTTCACAAAAAAGTGAAATTTTCAAAAATCCAAAAAATTGGCTGAAAACGACTAAATAACAAGGACTCATTGGGCGAATCGCTCTGGAACTGAAATCGGAATGCTGACTGACATTTCCCCTATCTGAAAGTCCGATAAACGTCGGATAAATGACTAAGTCCAAAAAAAAATTTTTTTCAACTTTTATCAATTTTACCCCCGTCGGATATATATTCTACCCACACACATTTGGAACTCTCCTGGGGTACCCTCACACATATTATTCCTCATTTAGTGGATATTTTCAGAAAAAAGTGAAATTTTCAAAAATTCAGAAAATTGGCTGAAAACGACTAAATAACAAGGAGTCATTGGGAGCATCGCTCTGGAACTGAAATCGGAATGCTCACTAATATTTTCCCTATCTGAAAGTCTGATAAACGCCGGAAAAATGACTAAGTCCAAAAAAAATTTTTTTTCAACTTTTTTCAATTTTACCCCCGTGGGATATATATTCTACCCACACACATTTGGAACTCTCCTGGGGTACCCTCACACATATTATTCCCTCATTTAGTGGATATTTTCACAAAAAAGTGAAATTTTCAAAAATCCAAAAAATTGGCTGAAAACGACTAAATAACAAGGACTCATTGGGCGAATCGCTCTGGAACTGAAATCGGAATGCTCACTGACATTTCCCCTATCTGAAAATCTGCTAAACGTCAGAAAAATCACTAAGTCCCAAAAAAAAATTTTTTTCAACTTTTTCAATTTTACCCCCCGTGGGATATATATTCTACCCACACACATTTGGAACTCTCCTGGGGTACCCTCACACATATTATTCCCTCATTTAGTGGATATTTTCACAAAAAAGTGAAATTTTCAAAAATCCAGAAAGTTGGCTGAAAACGACTAAATATTAAGGACTCATTGGGCGAATCGGTCTGGAACTGAAATCGGAACGCTCACTGACATTTCCCCTATCTGAAAGTCTGATAAACGCCGGAAAAATGACTAAGTCCAAAAAAAAATTTTTTTCAACTTTTTCAATTTTACCCCCATGGGATGGGATACATATTCTTCCCACACACATTTGGAACTCTAATGGGGTACCCTCACACATATTATTCCCTCATTTAGTGGATATTTTCACAAAAAAGTGAAATTTTCAAAAATCCAAAAAATTGGCTGAAAACGACTAAATAACAAGGACTCATTGGGCGAATCGCTCTGGAACTGAAATCGGAAAGCTGACTGACATTTCCCCTATCTGAAAGTCTGATAAACGTCGGATAAATGACTAAGTCCAAAAAAAAATTTTTTTCAACTTTTTTCAATTTTACCCCCGTGGGATATATATTCTACACACACACATTTGGAACTCTCCTGGGGTACCCTCACACATATTATTCCTCATTTAGTGGATATTTTCAGAAAAAAGTGAAATTTTCAAAAATTCAGAAAATTGGCTGAAAACAACTAAATAACAAGGAGTCATTGGGCGCATCGCTCTGGAACTGAAATCGGAATGCTCACTAATATTTTCCCTATCTGAAAGTCTGATAAACGCCAGAAAAATAACTAAGTCCAAAAAAAATTTTTTTTCAACTTTTTTCAATTTTACCCCCGTGGGATATATATTCTACACACACACATTTGGAACTCTCCTGGGGTACCCTCACACATATTATTCCCTCATTTAGTGGATATTTTCACAAAAAAGTGAAATTTTCAAAAATCCAAAAAATTGGCTGAAAACGACTAAATAACAAGGAGTCATTGGGCGCATCGCTCTGGAACTGAAATCGGAATGCTCACCAATATTTTCCCTATCTGAAAGTCTGATAAACGCCAGAAAAATGACTAAGTCCAAAAAAAGTTTTTTTCAACTTTTTTCAATTTTACCCCTGTGGGATATATATTCTACCCACACACATTTGCAACTCTCCTGGGGTACCCTCACACATATTATTCCCTCATTTAGTGGATATTTTCACAAAAAAGTGAAATTTTCAAAAATTCAGAAAATTGGCTGAAAACGACTAAATAACAAGGAGTCATTGGGCGCATCGCTCTGGAACTGAAATCCGAATGCTCACTAATATTTTCCCTATCTGAAAGTCTGATAAACGCCAGAAAAATGACTAAGTCCAAAAAAAATTTTTTTTCAACTTTTTTCAATTTTACCCCCGTGGGATATATATTCTACACACACACATTTGGAACTCTCCTGGGGTACCCTCACACATATTATTCCCTCATTTAGTGGATATTTTCACAAAAAAGTGAAATTTTCAAAAATCCAGAAAATTGGCTGAAAACGACTAAATATTAAGGACTCATTGGGCGAATCGGTCTGGAACTGAAATCGGAACGCTCACTGACATTTCCCCTATCTGAAAGTCTGATAAACGCCGGAAAAATGACTAAGTCCAAA
Source organism: Phyllobates terribilis (assembly GCF_046119375.1). Taxonomy (NCBI): domain Eukaryota; kingdom Metazoa; phylum Chordata; class Amphibia; order Anura; family Dendrobatidae; genus Phyllobates; species Phyllobates terribilis. The sequence continues at coordinate 7,774,462 of NW_027362781.1, read as the reverse complement.
AAAATATTTTTTTAAACTTTTTCAATTTTACCCCCATGGGATACATATTCTTCCCACACACATTTGGAACTCTCCTTGGGTACCCTCACACATATTATTCCCTCATTTAGTGGATATTTTCACAAAAAAGTGAAATTTTCAAAAATCCAAAAAATTGGCTGAAAACGACTAAATAACAAGGACTCATTGGGCGAATCGCTCTGGAACTGAAATCGGAATGCTGACTGACATTTCCCCTATCTGAAAGTCCGATAAACGTCGGATAAATGACTAAGTCCAAAAAAAAATTTTTTTCAACTTTTATCAATTTTACCCCCGTCGGATATATATTCTACCCACACACATTTGGAACTCTCCTGGGGTACCCTCACACATATTATTCCTCATTTAGTGGATATTTTCAGAAAAAAGTGAAATTTTCAAAAATTCAGAAAATTGGCTGAAAACGACTAAATAACAAGGAGTCATTGGGAGCATCGCTCTGGAACTGAAATCGGAATGCTCACTAATATTTTCCCTATCTGAAAGTCTGATAAACGCCAGAAAAATGACTAAGTCCCCAAAAAATTTTTTTTCAACTTTTTTCAATTTTACCCCCGTGGGATATATATTCTACACACACACATTTGGAACTCTCCTGGGGTACCCTCACACATATTATTCCCTCATTTAGTGGATATTTTCACAAAAAAGTGAAATTTTCAAAAATCCAGAAAATTGGCTGAAAACGACTAAATATTAAGGACTCATTGGGCGAATCGGTCTGGAACTGAAATCGGAACGCTCACTGACATTTCCCCTATCTGAAAGTCTGATAAACGCCGGAAAAATGACTAAGTCCAAAAAAAAAATTTTTTCAACTTTTTCAATTTTACCCCCATGGGATACATATTCTTCCCACACACATTTGGAACTCTCCTTGGGTACCCTCACACATATTATTCCCTCATTTAGTGGATATTTTCACAAAAAAGTGAAATTTTCAAAAATCCAAAAAATTGGCTGAAAACGACTAAATAACAAGGACTCATTGGGCGAATCGCTCTGGAACTGAAATCGGAATGCTGACTGACATTTCCCCTATCTGAAAGTCCGATAAACGTCGGATAAATGACTAAGTCCAAAAAAAAATTTTTTTCAACTTTTATCAATTTTACCCCCGTCGGATATATATTCTACCCACACACATTTGGAACTCTCCTGGGGTACCCTCACACATATTATTCCTCATTTAGTGGATATTTTCAGAAAAAAGTGAAATTTTCAAAAATTCAGAAAATTGGCTGAAAACGACTAAATAACAAGGAGTCATTGGGAGCATCGCTCTGGAACTGAAATCGGAATGCTCACTAATATTTTCCCTATCTGAAAGTCTGATAAACGCCAGAAAAATGACTAAGTCCAAAAAAAATTTTTTTTCAACTTTTTTCAATTTTACCCCCGTGGGATATATATTCTACACACACACATTTGGAACTCTCCTGGGGTACCCTCACACATATTATTCCCTCATTTAGTGGATATTTTCACAAAAAAGTGAAATTTTCAAAAATCCAGAAAATTGGCTGAAAACGACTAAATATTAAGGACTCATTGGGCGAATCGGTCTGGAACTGAAATCGGAACGCTCACTGACATTTCCCCTATCTGAAAGTCTGATAAACGCCGGAAAAATGACTAAGTCCAAAAAAAAAATTTTTTCAACTTTTTCAATTTTACCCCCATGGGATACATATTCTTCCCACACACATTTGGAACTCTCCTTGGGTACCCTCACACATATTATTCCCTCATTTAGTGGATATTTTCACAAAAAAGTGAAATTTTCAAAAATCCAGAAAATTGGCTGAAAACGACTAAATATCAAGGACTCATTGGGCGAATCGCTCTGGAACTGAAATCGGAATGCTCACTGACATTTCCCCTATATGAAAGTCTGATAAACGTCGGATAAATGACTAAGTCCAAAAAAAAATGTTTTTCAACTTTTTTCAATTTTACCCCCGTCGGATATATATCCTACCCACACACATTTGGAAGTCTCCTGGGGTACCCTCACACATATTATTCCTCATTTAGTGGATATTTTCACAAAAAAGTCAAATTTTCAAAAATCCAGAAAATTGGCTGAAAACGACAAAATAACAAGGAGTCATTGGGCGAATCGCTCTGGAACTGAAATCGGAATGCTCACTGACATTTCCGCTATCTGAAAGTCTGATAAACGCCGGAAAAATGACTAAGTCCAAAAAAAAATTTTTTTAAACTTTTTCAATTTTACCCCCGTGGGATACATATTCTTCCCACACACATTTGGAACTCTCCTGGGGTACCCTCACACATATTATTCCCTCATTTAGTGGATATTTTCACAAAAAAGTGAAATTTTCAAAAATCCCAAAAATTGGCTGAAAACGACTAAATAACAAGGACTCATTGGGCGAATCGCTCTGGAACTGAAATCGGAATGCTGACTGACATTTCCCCTATCTGAAAATTTGATCAACGTCGGATAAATGACTAAGTCCAAAAAAAAATTTTTTAAACTTTTTTCAATTTTACCCCCGTGGGATATATATTCTACACACACACATTTGGAATTCTCCTGGGGTACCCTCACACATATTATTCCTCATTTAGTGGATATTTTCACAAAAAAGTCAAATTTTCAAAAATCCAGAAAATTGGCTGAAAACGACAAAATAACAAGGAGTCATTGGGCGAATCGCTCTGGAACTGAAATCGGAATGCTCACTGACATTTCCGCTATCTGAAAGTCTGATAAACGCCGGAAAAATGACTAAGTCCAAAAAAAAATTTTTTTAAACTTTTTCAATTTTACCCCCGTGGGATACATATTCTTCCCACACACATTTGGAACTCTCCTGGGGTACCCTCACACATATTATTCCCTCATTTAGTGGATATTTTCACAAAAAAGTGAAATTTTCAAAAATCCCAAAAATTGGCTGAAAACGACTAAATAACAAGGACTCATTGGGCGAATCGCTCTGGAACTGAAATCGGAATGCTGACTGACATTTCCCCTATCTGAAAATTTGATCAACGTCGGATAAATGACTAAGTCCAAAAAAAAATTTTTTAAACTTTTTTCAATTTTACCCCCGTGGGATATATATTCTACACACACACATTTGGAATTCTCCTGGGGTACCCTCACACATATTATTCCCTCATTTAATGGATATTTTCACAAAAAAGTGAAATTTTTAAAAATCCAAAAAATTGGCTGAAAACGACTAAATATCAAGGATTCATTGGGCGAATCGCTCTGGAACTGAAATCGGAACGCTCACTTACATTTCCCCTCTCTGAAAGTCTGATAAACGCTGGAAAAATGACTAAGTCCAAAAAAAAATTTTTTTCAACTTTTTTCAATTTTTCCCCCGTGGAATATATATTCTACCCACACACATTTGGAACTCTCCTGGGGAACCCTCGCACATATTATTCCCTCATTTAGTGGATATTTTCACAAAAAAGTGAAATTTTCAAAAATCCAAAAAATTGGCTGAAAACGACTAAATAACAAGGACTCATTGGGCGAATCGCTCTGGAACTGAAATCGGAATGCTGACTGACATTTCCCCTATCTGAAAATTTGATAAACGTCGGATAAATGACTAAGTCCAAAAAAAAATTTTTTAAACTTTTTTCAATTTTACCCCCGTCGGATATATATTCTACCCACACACATTTGGAACTCTCCTGGGGTACCCTCACACATATTATTCCCTCATTTAATGGATATTTTCACAAAAAAGTGAAATTTTCAAAAATCCAAAAAATTGGCTGAAAACGGCTAAATAACAAGGACTCATGGGCCAATCGCTCTGGAACTGAAATCGGAATGCTCACTGACATTTCCCCTATATGAAAGTCTGATAAACGTCAGATAAATGACTAAGTCCAAAAAAAAATGTTTTTCAACTTTTTTCAATTTTACCCCTGTGGGATATATATTCTACCCACACACATTTGGAACTCTCCTGGGGTACCCTCGCACATATTATTCCCTCATTTAGTGGATATTTTCACAAAAAAGTCAAATTTTCAAAAATTCAGAAAATTGGCTGAAAACGACTAAATATTAAGGACTCATTGGGCGAATCGGTCTGGAACTGAAATCGGAACGCTCACTGACATTTCCCCTATCTGAAAGTCTGATAAACGCCGGAAAAATGACTAAGTCCAAAAAAAAATTTTTTTCAACTTTTTCAATTTTACCCCCATGGGATACATATTCTTCCCACACACATTTGGAACTCTCCTTGGGTACCCTCACACATATTATTCCCTCATTTAGTGGATATTTTCACAAAAAAGTGAAATTTTCAAAAATCCAATAAATTGGCTGAAAACGACTAAATAACAAGGACTCATTGGGCGAATCGCTCTGGAACTGAAATCGGAATGCTGACTGACATTTCCCCTATCTGAAAGTCCGATAAACGTCGGATAAATGACTAAGTCCAAAAAAAAATTTTTTTCAACTTTTATCAATTTTACCCCCGTCGGATATATATTCTACCCACACACATTTGGAACTCTCCTGGGGTACCCTCACACATATTATTCCTCATTTAGTGGATATTTTCAGAAAAAAGTGAAATTTTCAAAAATTCAGAAAATTGGCTGAAAACGACTAAATAACAAGGAGTCATTGGGAGCATCGCTCTGGAACTGAAATCGGAATGCTCACTAATATTTTCCCTATCTGAAAGTCTGATAAACGCCAGAAAAATGACTAAGTCCAAAAAAAAATTTTTTTTAACTTTTTCAATTTTACCCCCCGTGGGATATATATTCTACCCACACACATTTGGAACTCTCCTGGGGTACCCTCACACATATTATTCCCTCATTTAGTGGATATTTTCACAAAAAAGTGAAATTTTCAAAAATCCAGAAAGTTGGCTGAAAACGACTAAATATTAAGGACTCATTGGGCGAATCGGTCTGGAACTGAAATCGGAACGCTCACTGACATTTCCCCTATCTGAAAGTCTGATAAACGCCGGAAAAATGACTAAGTCCAAAAAAAAATTTTTTTCAACTTTTTCAATTTTACCCCCATGGGATGGGATACATATTCTTCCCACACACATTTGGAACTCTAATGGGGTACCCTCACACATATTATTCCCTCATTTAGTGGATATTTTCACAAAAAAGTGAAATTTTCAAAAATCCAAAAAATTGGCTGAAAACGACTAAATAACAAGGACTCATTGGGCGAATCGCTCTGGAACTGAAATCGGAAAGCTGACTGACATTTCCCCTATCTGAAAGTCTGATAAACGTCGGATAAATGACTAAGTCCAAAAAAAAATTTTTTTCAACTTTTTTCAATTTTACCCCCGTGGGATATATATTCTACACACACACATTTGGAACTCTCCTGGGGTACCCTCACACATATTATTCCTCATTTAGTGGATATTTTCAGAAAAAAGTGAAATTTTCAAAAATTCAGAAAATTGGCTGAAAACAACTAAATAACAAGGAGTCATTGGGCGCATCGCTCTGGAACTGAAATCGGAATGCTCACTAATATTTTCCCTATCTGAAAGTCTGATAAACGCCAGAAAAATAACTAAGTCCAAAAAAAATTTTTTTTCAACTTTTTTCAATTTTACCCCCGTGGGATATATATTCTACACACACACATTTGGAACTCTCCTGGGGTACCCTCACACATATTATTCCCTCATTTAGTGGATATTTTCACAAAAAAGTGAAATTTTCAAAAATCCAAAAAATTGGCTGAAAACGACTAAATAACAAGGAGTCATTGGGCGCATCGCTCTGGAACTGAAATCGGAATGCTCACCAATATTTTCCCTATCTGAAAGTCTGATAAACGCCAGAAAAATGACTAAGTCCAAAAAAAGTTTTTTTCAACTTTTTTCAATTTTACCCCTGTGGGATATATATTCTACCCACACACATTTGCAACTCTCCTGGGGTACCCTCACACATATTATTCCCTCATTTAGTGGATATTTTCACAAAAAAGTGAAATTTTCAAAAATCCAGAAAATTGGCTGAAAACGACTAAATATTAAGGACTCATTGGGCGAATCGGTCTGGAACTGAAATCGGAACGCTCACTGACATTTCCCCTATCTGAAAGTCTGATAAACGCCGGAAAAATGACTAAGTCCAAAAAAATATTTTTTTAAACTTTTTCAATTTTACCCCCATGGGATACATATTCTTCCCACACACATTTGGAACTCTCCTTGGGTACCCTCACACATATTATTCCCTCATTTAGTGGATATTTTCACAAAAAAGTGAAATTTTCAAAAATCCAAAAAATTGGCTGAAAACGACTAAATAACAAGGACTCATTGGGCGAATCGCTCTGGAACTGAAATCGGAATGCTGACTGACATTTCCCCTATCTGAAAGTCCGATAAACGTCGGATAAATGACTAAGTCCAAAAAAAAATTTTTTTCAACTTTTATCAATTTTACCCCCGTCGGATATATAGTCTACCCACACACATTTGGAACTCTCCTGGGGTACCCTCACACATATTATTCCTCATTTAGTGGATATTTTCAGAAAAAAGTGAAATTTTCAAAAATTCAGAAAATTGGCTGAAAACGACTAAATAACAAGGAGTCATTGGGAGCATCGCTCTGGAACTGAAATCGGAATGCTCACTAATATTTTCCCTATCTGAAAGTCTGATAAACGCCAGAAAAATGACTAAGTCCCAAAAAAATTTTTTTTCAACTTTTTTCAATTTTACCCCCGTGGGATATATATTCTACACACACACATTTGGAACTCTCCTGGGGTACCCTCACACATATTATTCCCTCATTTAGTGGAAATTTTCACAAAAAAGTGAAATTTTCAAAAATCCAGAAAATTGGCTGAAAACGACTAAATATTAAGGACTCATTGGGCGAATCGGTCTGGAACTGAAATCGGAACGCTCACTGACATTTCCCCTATCTGAAAGTCTGATAAACGCCGGAAAAATGACAGTCCAAAAAAAAAATTTTTTCAACTTTTTCAATTTTACCCCCATGGGATACATATTCTTCCCACACACATTTGGAACTCTCCTTGGGTACCCTCACACATATTATTCCCTCATTTAGTGGATATTTTCACAAAAAAGTGAAATTTTCAAAAATCCAAAAAATTGGCTGAAAACGACTAAATAACAAGGACTCATTGGGCGAATCGCTCTGGAACTGAAATCGGAATGCTGACTGACATTTCCCCTATCTGAAAGTCCGATAAACGTCGGATAAATGACTAAGTCCAAAAAAAAATTTTTTTCAACTTTTATCAATTTTACCCCCGTCGGATATATATTCTACCCACACACATTTGGAACTCTCCTGGGGTACCCTCACACATATTATTCCTCATTTAGTGGATATTTTCAGAAAAAAGTGAAATTTTCAAAAATTCAGAAAATTGGCTGAAAACGACTAAATAACAAGGAGTCATTGGGAGCATCGCTCTGGAACTGAAATCGGAATGCTCACTAATATTTTCCCTATCTGAAAGTCTGATAAACGCCAGAAAAATGACTAAGTCCAAAAAAAATTTTTTTTCAACTTTTTTCAATTTTACCCCCGTGGGATATATATTCTACACACACACATTTGGAACTCTCCTGGGGTACCCTCACACATATTATTCCCTCATTTAGTGGATATTTTCACAAAAAAGTGAAATTTTCAAAAATCCAGAAAATTGGCTGAAAACGACTAAATATTAAGGACTCATTGGGCGAATCGGTCTGGAACTGAAATCGGAACGCTCACTGACATTTCCCCTATCTGAAAGTCTGATAAACGCCGGAAAAATGACTAAGTCCAAAAAAAAAATTTTTTCAACTTTTTCAATTTTACCCCCATGGGATAAATATTCTTCCCACACACATTTGGAACTCTCCTTGGGTACCCTCACACATATTATTCCCTCATTTAGTGGATATTTTCACAAAAAAGTGAAATTTTCAAAAATCCAGAAAATTGGCTGAAAACGACTAAATATCAAGGACTCATTGGGCGAATCGCTCTGGAACTGAAATCGGAATGCTCACTGACATTTCCCCTATATGAAAGTCTGATAAACGTCGGATAAATGACTAAGTCCAAAAAAAAATGTTTTTCAACTTTTTTCAATTTTACCCCCGTCGGATATATATCCTACCCACACACATTTGGAAGTCTCCTGGGGTACCCTCACACATATTATTCCTCATTTAGTGGATATTTTCACAAAAAAGTCAAATTTTCAAAAATCCAGAAAATTGGCTGAAAACGACAAAATAACAAGGAGTCATTGGACGCATCGCTCTGGAACTGAAATCGGGATGCTCACTGATATTTTCCCTATCTGAAAGTCTGATAAACGCCGGAAAAATGACTAAGTCCAAAAAAAAATTTTTTTCAACTATTTCAATTTTACCCCCGTGGGATACATATTCTTCCCACACACATTTGCAACTCTCCTGGGGTACCCTCACACATATTATTCCCTCATTTAGTGGATATTTTCACAAAAAAGTGAAATTTTCAAAAATCCAAAAAATTGGCTGAAAACGGCTAAATAACAAGGACTCATGGGCCAATCGCTCTGGAACTGAAATCGGAATGCTCACTGACATTTCCCCTATATGAAAGTCTGATAAACGTCAGATAAATGACTAAGTCCAAAAAAAAATGTTTTTCAACTTTTTTCAATTTTACCCCTGTGGGATATATATTCTACCCACACACATTTGGAACTCTCCTGGGGTACCCTCGCACATATTATTCCCTCATTTAGTGGATATTTTCACAAAAAAGTCAAATTTTCAAAAATCCAGAAAATTGGCTGAAAACGACTAAATAACATGGACTCATTGGGCGAATCGCTCTGGAACTGAAATCGGAATGCTCACTGACATTTCCGCTATCTGAAAGTCTGATAAACGCCGGAAAAATGACTAAGTCCAAAAAAAAATTTTTTTAAACTTTTTCAATTTTACCCCCGTGGGATACATATTCTTCCCACACACATTTGGAACTCTCCTGGGGTACCCTCACACATATTATTCCCTCATTTAGTGGATATTTTCACAAAAAAGTGAAATTTTCAAAAATCCAAAAAATTGGCTGAAAACGACTAAATAACAAGGACTCATTGGGCGAATCGCTCTGGAACTGAAATCGGAATGCTGACTGACATTTCCCCTATCTGAAAATTTGATCAACGTCGGATAAATGACTAAGTCCAAAAAAAAATTTTTTAAACTTTTTTCAATTTTACCCCCGTGGGATATATATTCTACACACACACATTTGGAATTCTCCTGGGGTACCCTCACACATATTATTCCCTCATTTAATGGATATTTTCACAAAAAAGTGAAATTTTTAAAAATCCAAAAAATTGGCTGAAAACGACTAAATATCAAGGATTCATTGGGCGAATCGCTCTGGAACTGAAATCGGAACGCTCACTTACATTTCCCCTCTCTGAAAGTCTGATAAACGCTGGAAAAATGACTAAGTCCAAAAAAAAATTTTTTTCAACTTTTTTCAATTTTTCCCCCGTGGAATATATATTCTACCCACACACATTTGGAACTCTCCTGGGGAACCCTCGCACATATTATTCCCTCATTTAGTGGATATTTTCACAAAAAAGTGAAATTTTCAAAAATCCAAAAAATTGGCTGAAAACGACTAAATAACAAGGACTCATTGGGCGAATCGCTCTGGAACTGAAATCGGAATGCTGACTGACATTTCCCCTATCTGAAAATTTGATAAACGTCGGATAAATGACTAAGTCCAAAAAAAAATTTTTTAAACTTTTTTCAATTTTACCCCCGTCGGATATATATTCTACCCACACACATTTGGAACTCTCCTGGGGTACCCTCACACATATTATTCCCTCATTTAATGGATATTTTCACAAAAAAGTGAAATTTTTAAAAATCCAAAAAATTGGCTGAAAACGACTAAATATCAAGGATTCATTGGGCGAATCGCTCTGGAACTGAAATCGGAACGCTCACTTACATTTCCCCTCTCTGAAAGTCTGATAAACGCTGGAAAAATGACTAAGTCCAAAAAAAATTTTTTTTCAACTTTTTTCAATTTTTCCCCCGTGGAATATATATTCTACCCACACACATTTGGAACTCTCCTGGGGAACCCTCGCACATATTATTCCCACATTTAGTGGATATTTTCACAAAAAAGTGAAATTTTTAAAAATCCAGAAAATTGGCTGAAAACGACTAAATAACAAGGAGTCATTGGACGCATCGCTCTGGAACTGAAATCGGGACGCTCACTGATATTTTCCCTATCTGAAAGTCTGATAAACGCCGGAAAAATGACTAAGTCCAAAAAAAAATTTTTTTCAACTTTTTCAATTTTACCCCCGTGGGATACATATTCTTCCCACACACATTTGCAACTCTCCTGGGGTACCCTCACACATATTATTCCCTCATTTAGTGGATATTTTCACAAAAAAGTGAAATTTTCAAAAATCCAAAAAATTGGCTGAAAACGACTAAATAACAAGGACTCATTGGGCGAATCGCTCTGGAACTGAAATCGGAATGCTGACTGACATTTCCCCTATCTGAAAATTTGATAAACGTCGGATAAATGACTAAGTCCAAAAAAAAATTTTTTAAACTTTTTTCAATTTTACCCCCGTCGGATATATATTCTACCCACACACATTTGGAACTCTCCTGGGGTACCCTCACACATATTATTCCCTCATTTAATGGATATTTTCACAAAAAAGTGAAATTTTTAAAAATCCAAAAAATTGGCTGAAAACGACTAAATATCAAGGATTCATTGGGCGAATCGCTCTGGAACTGAAATCGGAACGCTCACTTACATTTCCCCTCTCTGAAAGTCTGATAAACGCTGGAAAAATGACTAAGTCCAAAAAAAATTTTTTTTCAACTTTTTTCAATTTTTCCCCCGTGGAATATATATTCTACCCACACACATTTGGAACTCTCCTGGGGAACCCTCGCACATATTATTCCCACATTTAGTGGATATTTTCACAAAAAAGTGAAATTTTTAAAAATCCAGAAAATTGGCTGAAAACGACTAAATAACAAGGAGTCATTGGACGCATCGCTCTGGAACTGAAATCGGGACGCTCACTGATATTTTCCCTATCTGAAAGTCTGATAAACGGCGGAAAAATGACTAAGTCCAAAAAAAAATTTTTTTCAACTTTTTCAATTTTACCCCCGTGGGATACATATTCTTCCCACACACATTTGCAACTCTCCTGGGGTACCCTCACACATATTATTCCCTCATTTAGTGGATATTTTCACAAAAAAGTGAAATTTTCAAAAATCCAAAAAATTGGCTGAAAACGGCTAAATAACAAGGACTCATGGGCCAATCGCTCTGGAACTGAAATCGGAATGCTCACTGACATTTCCCCTATATGAAAGTCTGATAAACGTCAGATAAATGACTAAGTCCAAAAAAAAATGTTTTTCAACTTTTTTCAATTTTACCCCTGTGGGATATATATTCTACCCACACACATTTGGAACTCTCCTGGGGTACCCTCGCACATATTATTCCCTCATTTAGTGGATATTTTCACAAAAAAGTCAAATTTTCAAAAATCCAGAAAATTGGCTGAAAACGACTAAATAACATGGACTCATTGGGCGAATCGCTCTGGAACTGAAATCGGAATGCTCACTGACATTTCCCCTATCTGAAAGTCTGATAAACGCCGGAAAAATGACTAAGTCCAAAAAAAAATTTTTTTAAACTTTTTCAATTTTACCCCCGTGGGATACATATTCTTCCCACACACATTTGGAACTCTCCTGGGGTACCCTCACACATATTATTCCCTCATTTAGTGGATATTTTCACAAAAAAGTGAAATTTTCAAAAATCCAAAAAATTGGCTGAAAACGACTAAATAACAAGGACTCATTGGGCGAATCGCTCTGGAACTGAAATCGGAATGCTGACTGACATTTCCCCTATCTGAAAATTTGATCAACGTCGGATAAATGACTAAGTCCAAAAAAAAATTTTTTAAACTTTTTTCAATTTTACCCCCGTCGGATATATATTCTACCCACACACATTTGGAACTCTCCTGGGGTACCCTCACACATATTATTCCTCATTTAGTGGATATTTTCAGAAAAAAGTGAAATTTTCAAAAATTCCGAAAATTGGCTGAAAACGACTAAATAACAAGGAGTCATTGGGCGCATCGCTCTGGAACTGAAATCGGAATGCTCACTAATATTTTCCCTCTCTGTAAGTCTGATAAACGCCAGAAAAATGACTAAGTCCAAAAAAAATTTTTTTTCAACTTTTTTCAATTTTACCCCCGTGGGATATATATTCTACACACACACATTTGGAACTCTCCTGGGGTACCCTCACACATATTATTCCCTCATTTAGTGGATATTTTCACAAAAAAGTGAAATTTTCAAAAATCCAGAAAATTGGCTGAAAACGACTAAATATCAAGGACTCATTGGGCGAATCGCTCTGGAACTGAAATCGGAATGCTCACTGACATTTCCCCTATATGAAAGTCTGATAAACGTCGGATAAATGACTAAGTCCAAAAAAAAATGTTTTTCAACTTTTTTCAATTTTACCCCCGTCGGATATATATCCTACCCACACACATTTGGAAGTCTCCTGGGGTACCCTCGCACATATTATTCCCTCATTTAGTGGATATTTTCACAAAAAAGTCAAATTTTCAAAAATCCAGAAAATTGGCTGAAAACGACTAAATAACATGGACTCATTGGGCGAATCGCTCTGGAACTGAAATCGGAATGCTCACTGACATTTCCGCTATCTGAAAGTCTGATAAACGCCGGAAAAATGACTAAGTCCAAAAAAAAATTTTTTTAAACTTTTTCAATTTTACCCCCGTGGGATACATATTCTTCCCACACACATTTGGAACTCTCCTGGGGTACCCTCACACATATTATTCCCTCATTTAGTGGATATTTTCACAAAAAAGTGAAATTTTCAAAAATCCAAAAAATTGGCTGAAAACGACTAAATAACAAGGACTCATTGGGCGAATCGCTCTGGAACTGAAATCGGAATGCTGACTGACATTTCCCCTATCTGAAAATTTGATCAACGTCGGATAAATGACTAAGTCCAAAAAAAAATTTTTTAAACTTTTTTCAATTTTACCCCCGTGGGATATATATTCTACACACACACATTTGGAATTCTCCTGGGGTACCCTCACACATATTATTCCCTCATTTAATGGATATTTTCACAAAAAAGTGAAATTTTTAAAAATCCAAAAAATTGGCTGAAAACGACTAAATATCAAGGATTCATTGGGCGAATCGCTCTGGAACTGAAATCGGAACGCTCACTTACATTTCCCCTCTCTGAAAGTCTGATAAACGCTGGAAAAATGACTAAGTCCAAAAAAAAATTTTTTTCAACTTTTTTCAATTTTTCCCCCGTGGAATATATATTCTACCCACACACATTTGGAACTCTCCTGGGGAACCCTCGCACATATTATTCCCTCATTTAGTGGATATTTTCACAAAAAAGTGAAATTTTCAAAAATCCAAAAAATTGGCTGAAAACGACTAAATAACAAGGACTCATTGGGCGAATCGCTCTGGAACTGAAATCGGAATGCTCACTGACATTTCCCCTATCTGAAAGTCTGATAAACGCCGGAAAAATGACTAAGTCCAAAAAAAAATTATTTTAAACTTTTTCAATTTTACCCCCGTGGGATACATATTCTTCCCACACACATTTGGAACTCTCCTGGGGTACCCTCACACATATTATTCCCTCATTTAGTGGATATTTTCACAAAAAAGTGAAATTTTCAAAAATCCAAAAAATTGGCTGAAAACGACTAAATAACAAGGACTCATTGGGCGAATCGCTCTGGAACTGAAATCGGAATGCTGACTGACATTTCCCCTATCTGAAAATTTGATCAACGTCGGATAAATGACTAAGTCCAAAAAAAAATTTTTTAAACTTTTTTCAATTTTACCCCCGTCGGATATATATTCTACCCACACACATTTGGAACTCTCCTGGGGTACCCTCACACATATTATTCCTCATTTAGTGGATATTTTCAGAAAAAAGTGAAATTTTCAAAAATTCCGAAAATTGGCTGAAAACGACTAAATATCAAGGATTCATTGGGCGAATCGCTCTGGAACTGAAATCGGAACGCTCACTTACATTTCCCCACTCTGAAAGTCTGATAAACGCTGGAAAAATGACTAAGTCCAAAAAAAATTTTTTTTCAACTTTTTTCAATTTTTCCCCCGTGGGATATATATTCTACCCACACACATTTGGAACTCTCCTGGGGAACCCTCGCACATATTATTCCCACATTTAGTGGATATTTTCACAAAAAAGTGAAATTTTCAAAAATCCAGAAAATTGGCTGAAAACGACTAAATAACAAGGAGTCATTGGGCGCATCGCTCTGGAACTGAAATCGGGATGCTCACTGATATTTTCCCTATCTGAAAGTCTGATAAACGCCGGAAAAATGACTAAGTGCAAAAAAAAATTTTTTTCAACTTTTTTCAAATTTACCCCCGTGGGATATATATTCTAAACACACATTTGGAACTCTCCTGGGGTACCCTCACACATATTATTCCCTCATTTAGTGCATATTTTCACAAAAAAGTGAAATTTTCAAAAATCAAGAAAATTGGCTGAAAACGACTGAATATCAAAGACTCATTGGGCGAATCGCTCTGGAACTGAAATTGGAATGCTCACTGACATTTGCCCTATCTGAATGTCTGATAAACACCGGAAAAATGACTACGTACAAAAAAAAAAAATTTTTCAACTTTTTGCAATTTTACCCCCGTGGGATATATATTCTACCCACACACATTTGGAACTCTCCAGGGGAACCCTCACACATATTATTCCCTCATTTAGTGGATATTTTCACAAAAAAGTGAAATTTTCAAAAATCCAGAAAATTGGCTGAAAACGACTAAATATCAAAGACTCATTGGGCGAATCGCTCTGGAACTGAAATCAGAATGCTCACTGACATTTACCCTATCTGAAAGTCTGATAAACACCGGAAAAATCACTTAGTCCAAAAAAAAATTTTTTTCAACTTTTTTAAATTTTACCCCGTGGGATATATATTCCACCCACACACATTTGGAACTCTCCTGGGGTACCCTCACTCATATTATTCTCTCATTTAGTGGATATTTTCACAAAAAAGTGAAATTTTCAAAAATCCAGAAAATTGGCTGAAAACGACTAAATATCAAGGACTCATTGGGCGAATCGCTCTGGAACTGAAATCGGTATGCTCACTGACATTTCCCCTATCTGAAAGTCTGATAAACGCCGGAAAAATGACTACGTCCAAAAAAAAATTTTTTTCAACTTTTTTCAATTTTACCCCCGTGGGATATAAATTCTACCCACACACATTTGGAACTCTCCTGCGGTACCCTCAAACATATTATTCCCTCATTTAGTGGATATTTTCACAAAAAAGTGAAATTTTCAAAAATCCAGAAAATTGGCTGAAAACGAAAAAATATCAAGGACTCATTGGGCGAATCGCTCTGGAACTGAAATCGGAATGCTCACTGACATTTCCCCTATCTGAAAGTCTGATAAACGCTGGAAAAATGACTAAGTCCAAAAAAAAATAATTTTTCAACTTTTTTCCAATTTACCCCCATGGGATATATATTCTACCCACACACATTTGGAACTCTCCTGGGGAACCCTCACACATATTATTCCCTCATTTAGTGGATATTTTCACAAAAAAGTGAAATTTTCAAAAATCCAGAAAATTGGCTGAAAACGAAAAAATATCAAGGACTCATTGGGCGAATCGCTCTGGAACTGAAATCGGAATGCTCACTGACATTTCCCCTATCTGAAAGTCTGATAAACGCTGGAAAAATGACTATGTCCAAAAAAAAATATGTTTTCAACTTTTTTCAATTTTACCCCCGTGGGATATATATTCTACCCACACACATTTGGAACTCTCCTGCGGTACCCTCAAACATATTATTCCCTCATTTAGTGGATATTTTCACAAAAAAGTGAAATTTTCAAAAATCCAAAATATTGGCTGAAAACGACTAAATATCAAGGACTCATTGGGCGAATCGCTCTGGAACTGAAATCGGAATGCTCACTGACATTTCCCCTATCTGAAAGTCTGATAAACGCCGGAAAAATGACTAAGTCCAAAAAAAAAAATTTTTCAACTTTTTTCAATTTTACCCCCGTGGGATATATATTCTACCCACACACATTTGGAACTCTCCTGGGGTACCCTCACACATATTATTCCCTCATTTAGTGGATATTTTCACAAAAAAGTGAAATTTTCAAAAATCCAGAAAATTGGCTGAAAACGACTTAATATCAAGGACTGATTGGGCGAATCGCTATGGAACTGAAATCGGAACGCTCAATGACATTTGCCCTATCTGAAAGTCTGATAAACGCCGGAAAAATGACTAAGTGAAAAAAAAAATTTTTTTCAACTTTTTTCAGTTTTACCCCGTGGGATATATATTCTACCCACACACATTTGGAACTCTCCTGGGGCACCCTCACACATATTATTCCCTCATTTAGTGGATATTTTCACAAATAAGTGAAATTTTCAAAAATCCAGAAAATTGGCTGAAAAAGTCTAAATATCAAGGTCTCATTGGGCGAGTCGCTCTGGAACTGAAATCGGAACGCACACTGACATTTGCCCTATCTGAAAGTGTGATAAACGCCAGAAAAAATGACTAAGTAAAAAAAAACAATTTTTTCAACTTTTTTCAATTTTACCCTTGTGGTATATATATTCTACCCACACACATTTAGAACTCTCCTGGGGTACCCTCACACATATTCTTCCCTCATTTAGTGGATATTTTCACAAAAAAGTGAAATTTTCAAAAATCCAGAAAATTGGCTGAAAACGACTGAATGTCAAGGGCTCATTGGGCGAATCGCTCTGGAACTGAAATCGGAACGCTCAATGACATTTGCCCTATCTGAAAGTCTGATAAACGCCGGAAAAATGACTAAGTCCAAAAAAAAATAGTTTTAAACATTTTTCAATTTTACCCCCGTGGGATATATATTCTACCCACACTCATTTGGAACTCTCCTGGGGTACCCTCACACATATTATTCCCTCATTTAGTGGATATTTTCACAAAAAATAGAAATTTTCAAAAATCCAGAAAATTGGCTGAAAACGACTAAATATCATGGACTCATTGGGCAAATCGCTCTGGAACTGAAATCGGAATGCTCACTGACATTTGCCCTATCAGAAAGTCTGATAAACTCCGGAAAAATCACTAAGTCCCAAAAAAAATTTTTTTCAAATTTTTTCAATTTTACCCCCGTGGGATATATATTCTACCCACACACATTTGGAACTCTCCTGGGGTACCCTCACACATATTATTCCCTCATTTAGTGGATATTTTCACAAAAAAGTGACATTTTCAAAAATCCAAAAAATTGGCTGAAAACGACTAAATATCAAGGACTCATTGGGCAAATCGCTCTGGAACTGAAATCGGTACTCTCTCTGACATTTGCCCTATCTGAAAGTCTGATAAACGCCAGAAAAATGACTAAGTCCAAAAAAATTTTTTTTCAACTTTTTTGAATTTTACCCCAATGGGATATATATTCTACCCACACACATTTGGAACTCTCCTGGGGTACCCTCACACATATTATTCCCTCATTTAGTGGATATTTTCACAAAAAAGGGAAATTTTCAAAAATCCAGAAAATTGGCTGAAAACGACTAAATATCAAGGACTCATTGGGCGAATCGCTCTGGAACTGAAATCGGAATGCTCACTGACATTTCCCCTATCTGAAAGTCTAATAAACGCCAGAAAAATCACTAAGTCCAAAAAAAAATTTTTTTAACTTTTTTCAATTTTACCCCCGTGGGATATATATTCTACCCACACACATTTGGAACTCTCCCGGGGTACCCTCACACATATTATTCCCTCATTTAGTGGATATTTTCACAAAAAAGTGAAATTTTCAAAAATCCAGAAAATTGGCTGAAAACGACTAAATAACAAGGACTCATTGGGAGAATCACTCTGGAACTGAAATCGGAACGCTCACTGACATTTACCCTATCTGAAAGTCTGATAAACGCCGGAAAAATGACTAAGTCCAAAAAAAATTTTATTCAACTTTTTTCAATTTTACCCCCGTCGGATATATATTCTACCCACACACATTTGGAACTCTTCTGGGGTACCCTCGCACATATTATTCCCTCATTTAGTGGATATTTTCACAAAAAAGTGACATTTTCAAAAATCCAAAAAATTGGCTGAAAACGACTAAATATCAAGGACTCATTGGGCGAATCGCTCTGGAACTGAAATCGGTACTCTCACTGACATTTACCCTATCTGAAAGTCTGATAAACGCCAGAAAAATGACTAAGTCCAAAAAAATTTTTTTTAAACTTTTTTCAATTTTACCCCAATGGGATATATATTCTACCCACACACATTTGGAACTCTCCTGGGGTACCCTCACACATATTATTCCCTCATTTAGTGGATATTTTCACAAAAAAGGGAAATTTTCAAAAATCCAGAAAATTGGCTGAAAACGACTAAATATCAAGGACTCATTGGGCGAATCGCTCTGGAACTGAAATCGGAATGCTCACTGACATTTCCCCTATCTGAAAGTCTGATAAACGCCAGAAAAATGACTAAGTCCAAAAAAATTTTTTTTTTAACTTTTTTCAATTTTACCCCCGTGGGATATATATTCTACCCACACACATTTGGAACTCTCCTGGGGTACCCTCACACATATTATTCCCTCATTTAGTGGATATTTTCACAAAAAAGTGAAATTTTCAAAAATCCAGAAAATTGGCTGAAAATGACTAAATAACAAGGACTCATTGGGAGAATCACTCTGGAACTGAAATCGGAACGCTCACTGACATTTCCCCTATCTGAAAGTCTGATAAACGCCGGAAAAATGACTAAGTCCAAAAAAAATTTTTTCAACTTTTTTCAATTTTACCCCCGTGGGATATATATTCTACCCACACACATTTGGAACTCTCCTGGGCTACCCTCACACATATTATTCCCTCATTTAGTGGATATTTTCACAAAAAAGTGAAATTTTCAAAAATCCAGAAAATTGGCTGAAAACGTCTAAATAACAAGGAGTCATTGGGCGAATCGCTCTGGAACTGAAATCGGTACTCTCACTGACATTTGCCCTATCTGAAAGTCTGATAAACGCCAGAAAAATGACTAAGTCCAAAAAAGAATTTTTTTCAACTTTTTTCAATTTTTCCCCCTTGGGATATATATTCTACCCACACACATTTGGAACTCTCCTGGGGTACCCTCACACATATTATTCCCTCATTTAGTGGATATTTTCACAAAAAAGTTAAATTTTCAAAAATCCAGAAAATTGGCTGAAAATGACTAAATAACAAGGACTCATTGGGAGAATCACTCTGGAACTGAAATCGGAACGCTCACTGACATTTCCCCTATCTGAAAGTCTGATAAACGCCGGAAAAATGACTAAGTCCAAAAAAAAAATGTTTTCAACTTTTTTCAATTTTTCCCCCGTGGGATATATATTCTACCCACACACATTTGGAACTCTCCTGGGATACCATCACACATATTATTCCCTCATTTAGTGGATATTTTCACAAAAAAGTGAAATTTTCAAAAATCCAGAAAATTGGCTGAAAACGACTAAATAACACGGAGTCATTGGGCGAATCGCTATGGAACTGAAATCGGAATGCTCACTGACATTTCCCCTATCTGAAAGTCTGATAAACGCCAGAAAAATGACTAAGTCCAAAAAATTTTTTTTTTCAATTTTACCCCTGTGTGATATATATTCTACCCACACACATTTGGAACTCTCCTGGGGTACCCTCACACATATTATTCCCTCATTTAGTGGATATTTTCACAAAAAAGTGAAATTTTCAAAAAGCCAAAAAATTGGCTGAAAACGACTAAATATCAAGGACTCATTGGGTGAATCAGTCTGGAACTGAAATCGGAATGCTCACTGACATTTCCCCTATCTGAAAGTCTGATAAACGCCAGAAAAATGACTAAGTCCAAAAAAAAATTTTTTTCAACTTTTTTCAATATTACCCCCGTTGGATATATATTCTACCCAGACACATTTGGAACTCTCCTGTGGTACCCTCACACATATTATTCCCTCATTTAGTGGATATTTTCACAAAAAAAGTGAAATTTTCAAAAAATCCAGAAAATTGGCTGAAAACCACTAAATATCAAGGACTCATTGGGCGAATCGCTCTGGAACTGAAATCGGAACGCTCACTGACATTTCCCCTAACTGAAAGTCTGATAAACGCTGGAAAAATGACTAAGTCCAAAAAAAAAATGTTTTCAACTTTTTTCAATTTTTCCCCCGTGGGATATATATTCTACCCACACACATTTGGAACTCTCCTGGGGTACCCTCACACATATTATTCCCTCATTTAGTGGATATTTTCACAAAAAAGTGAAATTTTAAAAAATCCAGAAAATTGGCTGAAAACGACTAAATATGAAGGACTCATTGGGTGAATCAGTCTGGAACTGAAATCGGAATGCTCACTGACATTTCCCCTATCTGAAAGTCTGATAAACGCCAAAAAAATGACTAAATCCCAAAAAAAATTTTTTTCAACTTTTTTCAATTTTACCCCCGTGGGATATATATTCTGCCCACACACATTTGGAACTCTCCTGGGGTACCCTCACACATATTATTCCCTCATTTAGTGGATATTTTGACAAAAAAGTGAAATTTTCAAAAATCCAAAAAATTGGCTGAAAACGACTAAATATCAAGGACTCATTGGGTGAATCAGTCTGGAACTGAAATCGGAATGCTCACTGACATTTCCCCTATCTGAAAGTCTGATAAACGCCAAAAAAATGACTAAGTCCAAAAAAAAATTTTTTTCAACTTTTTTCAATTTTTCCCCCGTGGGATATATATTCTACCCACACACATTTGGAACTCTCCTGGGGTACCCTCACACATATTATTCCCTCATTTAGTGGATATTTTCACAAAAAAGTGAAATTTTAAAAAATCCAGAAAATTGGCTGAAAACGACTAAATATGAAGGACTCATTGGGTGAATCAGTCTGGAACTGAAATCGGAATGCTCACTGACATTTCCCCTATCTGAAAGTCTGATAAACGCCAGAAAAATCACTAAGTCCCAAAAAAAATTTTTTCAATTTTACCCCTGTGTGATATATATTCTACCCACACACATTTGGAACTCTCCTGGGGAACCCTCACACATATTATTCCCTCATTTAGTGGATATTTTCACAAAAAAAGTGAAATTTTCAAAAATCCAGAAAATTGGCTGAAAACTACTAAATATCAAGGACTCATTGGGCGAATCTCTCTGGAACTGAAATCGGAACGCTCACTGACATTTCCCCTAACTGAAAGTCTGATAAACGCTGGAAAAATGACTAAGTCCAAAAAAAAAATGTTTTCAACTTTTTTCAATTTTTCCCCCGTGGGATATATATTCTACCCACACACATTTGGAACTCTCCTGGGATACCATCACACATATTATTCCCTCATTTAGTGGATATTTTCACAAAAAAGTGAAATTTTCAAAAATCCAGAAAATTGGCTGAAAACGACTAAATAACAAGGAGTCATTGGGCGAATCGCTCTGGAACTGAAATCGGAACGCTCACTGACATTTCCCCTATCTGAAAGTCTGATAAACGCCAAAAAAATGACTAAGTCCAAAAAAAATTTTTTTTCAACTTTTTTCAATTTTACCCCCGTGGGATATATATTCTACCCACACACATTTGGAACTCTCCTGGGGTACCCTCACACATATTATTCCCTCATTTAGTGGATATTTTCACAAAAAAGTGAAATTTTCAAAAATCCAAAAAATTGGCTGAAAACGACTAAATATCAAGGACTCATTGGGTGAATCAGTCTGGAACTGAAATCGGAATGCTCACTGACATTTCCCCTATCTGAAAGTCTGATAAACGCCAGAAAAATGACTAAGTCCAAAAAAAAATTTTTTTCAACTTTTTTCAATTTTACCGCCGTGGGATATATATTCTGCCCACACACATTTGGAACTCTCCTGGGGTACCCTCACACATATTATTCCCTCATTTAGTGGATATTTTGACAAAAAAGTGAAATTTTCAAAAATCCAAAAAATTGGCTGAAAACGACTAAATATCAAGGACTCATTGGGTGAATCAGTCTGGAACTGAAATCGGAATGCTCACTGACATTTCCCCTCTCTGAAAGTCTGATAAACGCCAAAAAAATGACTAAGTCCAAAAAAAATTTTTTTTCAACTTTTTTCAATTTTACCCCCGTGGGATATATATTCTACCCACACACATTTGGAACTCTCCTGGGGTACCCTCACACATATTATTCCCTCATTTAGTGGATATTTTCACAAAAAAAGTGAAATTTTCAAAAATCCAGAAAATTGGCTGAAAACTACTAAATATCAAGGACTCATTGGGCGAATCGCTCTGGAACTGAAATCGGAACGCTCACTGACATTTCCCCTAACTGAAAGTCTGATAAACGCTGGAAAAATGACTAAGTCCAAAAAAAAAATGTTTTCAACTTTTTTCAATTTTTCCCCCGTGGGATATATATTCTACCCACACACATTTGGAACTCTCCTGGGATACCATCACACATATTATTCCCTCATTTAGTGGATATTTTCACAAAAAAGTGAAATTTTCAAAAATCCAGAAAATTGGCTGAAAACGACTAAATAACAAGGAGTCATTGGGCGAATCGCTCTGGAACTGAAATCGGAACGCTCACTGACATTTCCCCTATCTGAAAGTCTGATAAACGCCAGAAAAATCACTAAGTCCCAAAAAAAATTTTTTTCAATTTTACCCCTGTGTGATATATATTCTACCCACACACATTTGGAACTCTCCTGGGGTACCCTCACACATATTACTCCCTCATTTAGTGGATATTTTCACAAAAAAGTGAAATTTTCAAAAATCCAAAAAATTGGCTGAAAACAACTAAATATCAAGGACTCATTGGGTGAATCAGTCTGGAACTGAAATCGGATTGCTCACTGACATTTCCCCTATCTGAAAGTCTGATAAATGGCAGAAAAATGACTAAGTCCCAAAAAAATTTTTTTTCAACTTTTTTCAATTTTACCCCCGTGGGATATATATTCTACCCACACACATTTGGAACTCTCCTGGGGTACCCTCACACA
The DNA here is from genome assembly GCF_046119375.1 of Phyllobates terribilis. Taxonomy (NCBI): domain Eukaryota; kingdom Metazoa; phylum Chordata; class Amphibia; order Anura; family Dendrobatidae; genus Phyllobates; species Phyllobates terribilis. Next base: position 7,751,034 of record NW_027362781.1, on the reverse strand, counting down.
AATTATTCCCTCATTTAGTGGATATTTTCACAAAAAAGTGAAATTTTCAAAAATCCAAAAAAGTGGCTGAAAACGACTAAATATCAAGGACTCATTGGGTGAATCAGTCTGGAACTGAAATCGGAATGCTCACTGACATTTCCCCTATCTGAAAGTCTGATAAACGCCAGAAAAATGACTAAGTCCAAAAAAAAATTTTTTTCAACTTTTTTCAATTTTACCCCCGTGGGATATATATTCTGCCCACACACATTTGGAACTCTCCTGGGGTACCCTCACACATATTATTCCCTCATTTAGTGGATATTTTGACAAAAAAGTGAAATTTTCAAAAATCCAAAAAATTGGCTGAAAACGACTAAATATCAAGGACTCATTGGGTGAATCAGTCTGGAACTGAAATCGGAATGCTCACTGACATTTCCCCTATCTGAAAGTCTGATAAACGCCAGAAAAATGACTAAGTCCAAAAAAAAAATTTTTTCAACTTTTTTCAATTTTACCGCCGTGGGATATATATTCTGCCCACACACATTTGGAACTCTCCTGGGGTACCCTCACACATATTATTCCCTCATTTAGTGGATATTTTGACAAAAAAGTGAAATTTTCAAAAATCCAAAAAATTGGCTGAAAACGACTAAATATCAAGGACTCATTGGGTGAATCAGTCTGGAACTGAAATCGGAATGCTCACTGACATTTCCCCTCTCTGAAAGTCTGATAAACGCCAAAAAAATGACTAAGTCCAAAAAAAATTTTTTTTCAACTTTTTTCAATTTTACCCCCGTGGGATATATATTCTACCCACACACATTTGGAACTCTCCTGGGGTACCCTCACACATATTATTCCCTCATTTAGTGGATATTTTCACAAAAAAAGTGAAATTTTCAAAAATCCAGAAAATTGGCTGAAAACTACTAAATATCAAGGACTCATTGGGCGAATCGCTCTGGAACTGAAATCGGAACGCTCACTGACATTTCCCCTAACTGAAAGTCTGATAAACGCTGGAAAAATGACTAAGTCCAAAAAAAAAATGTTTTCAACTTTTTTCAATTTTTCCCCCGTGGGATATATATTCTACCCACACACATTTGGAACTCTCCTGGGATACCATCACACATATTATTCCCTCATTTAGTGGATATTTTCACAAAAAAGTGAAATTTTCAAAAATCCAGAAAATTGGCTGAAAACGTCTAAATAACAAGGAGTCATTGGGCGAATCGCTCTGGAACTGAAATCGGAACGCTCACTGACATTTCCCCTATCTGAAAGTCTGATAAACGCCAAAAAAATGACTAAGTCCAAAAAAAATTTTTTTTCAACTTTTTTCAATTTTACCCCCGTGGGATATATATTCTACCCACACACATTTGGAACTCTCCTGGGGTACCCTCACACATATTATTCCCTCATTTAGTGGATATTTTCACAAAAAAGTGAAATTTTCAAAAATCCAAAAAATTGGCTGAAAACGACTAAATATCAAGGACTCATTGGGTGAATCAGTCTGGAACTGAAATCGGAATGCTCACTGACATTTCCCCTATCTGAAAGTCTGATAAACGCCAGAAAAATGACTAAGTCCAAAAAAAAATTTTTTTCAACTTTTTTCAATTTTACCGCCGTGGGATATATATTCTGCCCACACACATTTGGAACTCTCCTGGGGTACCCTCACACATATTATTCCCTCATTTAGTGGATATTTTGACAAAAAAGTGAAATTTTCAAAAATCCAAAAAATTGGCTGAAAACGACTAAATATCAAGGACTCATTGGGTGAATCAGTCTGGAACTGAAATCGGAATGCTCACTGACATTTCCCCTCTCTGAAAGTCTGATAAACGCCAAAAAAATGACTAAGTCCAAAAAAAATTTTTTTTCAACTTTTTTCAATTTTACCCCCGTGGGATATATATTCTACCCACACACATTTGGAACTCTCCTGGGGTACCCTCACACATATTATTCCCTCATTTAGTGGATATTTTCACAAAAAAAGTGAAATTTTCAAAAATCCAGAAAATTGGCTGAAAACGACTAAATATCAAGGACTCATTGGGCGAATCGCTCTGGAACTGAAATCGGAATGCTCACTGACATTTCCCCTATCTGAAAGTCTGATAAACGCCAGAAAAATGACTAAGTCCAAAAAAATTTTTTTTTTAACTTTTTTCAATTTTACCCCCGTGGGATATATATTCTACCCACACACATTTGGAACTCTCCTGGGGTACCCTCACACATATTATTCCCTCATTTAGTGGATATTTTCACAAAAAAGTGAAATTTTCAAAAATCCAGAAAATTGGCTGAAAATGACTAAATAACAAGGACTCATTGGGAGAATCACTCTGGAACTGAAATCGGAACGCTCACTGACATTTCCCCTATCTGAAAGTCTGATAAACGCCGGAAAAATGACTAAGTCCAAAAAAAATTTTTTCAACTTTTTTCAATTTTACCCCCGTGGGATATATATTCTACCCACACACATTTGGAACTCTCCTGGGCTACCCTCACACATATTATTCCCTCATTTAGTGGATATTTTCACAAAAAAGTGAAATTTTCAAAAATCCAGAAAATTGGCTGAAAACGTCTAAATAACAAGGAGTCATTGGGCGAATCGCTCTGGAACTGAAATCGGTACTCTCACTGACATTTGCCCTATCTGAAAGTCTGATAAACGCCAGAAAAATGACTAAGTCCAAAAAAGAATTTTTTTCAACTTTTTTCAATTTTACCCCAATGGGATATATATTCTACCCACACACATTTGGAACTCTCCTGGGGTACCCTCACACATATTATTCCCTCATTTAGTGGATATTTTCACAAAAAAAATTTAAATTTTCAAAAATCCAGAAAATTGGCTGAAAACTACTAAATATCAAGGACTCATTGGGTGAATCGCTCTGGAACTGACATCGGAACGCTCACTGACATTTCCCCTAACTGTAAGTCTGATAAACGCTGGAAAAATGACTAAGTCCAAAAAAAAAATGTTTTCAACTTTTTTCAATTTTTCCCCCTTGGGATATATATTCTACCCACACACATTTGGAACTCTCCTGGGGTACCCTCACACATATTATTCCCTCATTTAGTGGATATTTTCACAAAAAAGTTAAATTTTCAAAAATCCAGAAAATTGGCTGAAAATGACTAAATAACAAGGACTCATTGGGAGAATCACTCTGGAACTGAAATCGGAACGCTCACTGACATTTCCCCTATCTGAAAGTCTGATAAACGCCGGAAAAATGACTAAGTCCAAAAAAAAAATGTTTTCAACTTTTTTCAATTTTTCCCCCGTGGGATATATATTCTACCCACACACATTTGGAACTCTCCTGGGATACCATCACACATATTATTCCCTCATTTAGTGGATATTTTCACAAAAAAGTGAAATTTTCAAAAATCCAGAAAATTGGCTGAAAACGACTAAATAACACGGAGTCATTGGGCGAATCGCTATGGAACTGAAATCGGAATGCTCACTGACATTTCCCCTATCTGAAAGTCTGATAAACGCCAGAAAAATGACTAAGTCCAAAAAATTTTTTTTTTCAATTTTACCCCTGTGTGATATATATTCTACCCACACACATTTGGAACTCTCCTGGGGTACCCTCACATATATTATTCCCTCATTTAGTGGATATTTTCACAAAAAAGTGAAATTTTCAAAAAGCCAAAAAATTGGCTGAAAACGACTAAATATCAAGGACTCATTGGGTGAATCAGTCTGGAACTGAAATCGGAATGCTCACTGACATTTCCCCTATCTGAAAGTCTGATAAACGCCAGAAAAATGACTAAGTCCAAAAAAAAATTTTTTTCAACTTTTTTCAATATTACCCCCGTTGGATATATATTCTACCCAGACACATTTGGAACTCTCCTGTGGTACCCTCACACATATTATTCCCTCATTTAGTGGATATTTTCACAAAAAAAGTGAAATTTTCAAAAAATCCAGAAAATTGGCTGAAAACCACTAAATATCAAGGACTCATTGGGCGAATCGCTCTGGAACTGAAATCGGAACGCTCACTGACATTTCCCCTAACTGAAAGTCTGATAAACGCTGGAAAAATGACTAAGTCCAAAAAAAAAATGTTTTCAACTTTTTTCAATTTTTCCCCCGTGGGATATATATTCTACCCACACACATTTGGAACTCTCCTGGGGTACCCTCACACATATTATTCCCTCATTTAGTGGATATTTTCACAAAAAAGTGAAATTTTAAAAAATCCAGAAAATTGGCTGAAAACGACTAAATATGAAGGACTCATTGGGTGAATCAGTCTGGAACTGAAATCGGAATGCTCACTGACATTTCCCCTATCTGAAAGTCTGATAAACGCCAAAAAAATGACTAAATCCCAAAAAAAATTTTTTTCAACTTTTTTCAATTTTACCCCCGTGGGATATATATTCTGCCCACACACATTTGGAACTCTCCTGGGGTACCCTCACACATATTATTCCCTCATTTAGTGGATATTTTGACAAAAAAGTGAAATTTTCAAAAATCCAAAAAATTGGCTGAAAACGACTAAATATCAAGGACTCATTGGGTGAATCAGTCTGGAACTGAAATCGGAATGCTCACTGACATTTCCCCTATCTGAAAGTCTGATAAACGCCAAAAAAATGACTAAGTCCAAAAAAAAATTTTTTTCAACTTTTTTCAATTTTTCCCCCGTGGGATATATATTCTACCCACACACATTTGGAACTCTCCTGGGGTACCCTCACACATATTATTCCCTCATTTAGTGGATATTTTCACAAAAAAGTGAAATTTTAAAAAATCCAGAAAATTGGCTGAAAACGACTAAATATGAAGGACTCATTGGGTGAATCAGTCTGGAACTGAAATCGGAATGCTCACTGACATTTCCCCTATCTGAAAGTCTGATAAACGCCAGAAAAATCACTAAGTCCCAAAAAAAATTTTTTCAATTTTACCCCTGTGTGATATATATTCTACCCACACACATTTGGAACTCTCCTGGGGAACCCTCACACATATTATTCCCTCATTTAGTGGATATTTTCACAAAAAAAGTGAAATTTTCAAAAATCCAGAAAATTGGCTGAAAACTACTAAATATCAAGGACTCATTGGGCGAATCTCTCTGGAACTGAAATCGGAACGCTCACTGACATTTCCCCTAACTGAAAGTCTGATAAACGCTGGAAAAATGACTAAGTCCAAAAAAAAAATGTTTTCAACTTTTTTCAATTTTTCCCCCGTGGGATATATATTCTACCCACACACATTTGGAACTCTCCTGGGATACCATCACACATATTATTCCCTCATTTAGTGGATATTTTCACAAAAAAGTGAAATTTTCAAAAATCCAGAAAATTGGCTGAAAACGACTAAATAACAAGGAGTCATTGGGCGAATCGCTCTGGAACTGAAATCGGAACGCTCACTGACATTTCCCCTATCTGAAAGTCTGATAAACGCCAAAAAAATGACTAAGTCCAAAAAAAATTTTTTTTCAACTTTTTTCAATTTTACCCCCGTGGGATATATATTCTACCCACACACATTTGGAACTCTCCTGGGGTACCCTCACACATATTATTCCCTCATTTAGTGGATATTTTCACAAAAAAGTGAAATTTTCAAAAATCCAAAAAATTGGCTGAAAACGACTAAATATCAAGGACTCATTGGGTGAATCAGTCTGGAACTGAAATCGGAATGCTCACTGACATTTCCCCTATCTGAAAGTCTGATAAACGCCAGAAAAATGACTAAGTCCAAAAAAAAATTTTTTTCAACTTTTTTCAATTTTACCGCCGTGGGATATATATTCTGCCCACACACATTTGGAACTCTCCTGGGGTACCCTCACACATATTATTCCCTCATTTAGTGGATATTTTGACAAAAAAGTGAAATTTTCAAAAATCCAAAAAATTGGCTGAAAACGACTAAATATCAAGGACTCATTGGGTGAATCAGTCTGGAACTGAAATCGGAATGCTCACTGACATTTCCCCTCTCTGAAAGTCTGATAAACGCCAAAAAAATGACTAAGTCCAAAAAAAATTTTTTTTCAACTTTTTTCAATTTTACCCCCGTGGGATATATATTCTACCCACACACATTTGGAACTCTCCTGGGGTACCCTCACACATATTATTCCCTCATTTAGTGGATATTTTCACAAAAAAAGTGAAATTTTCAAAAATCCAGAAAATTGGCTGAAAACTACTAAATATCAAGTACTCATTGGGCGAATCGCTCTGGAACTGAAATCGGAACGCTCACTGACATTTCCCCTAACTGAAAGTCTGATAAACGCTGGAAAAATGACTAAGTCCAAAAAAAAAATGTTTTCAACTTTTTTCAATTTTTCCCCCGTGGGATATATATTCTACCCACACACATTTGGAACTCTCCTGGGATACCATCACACATATTATTCCCTCATTTAGTGGATATTTTCACAAAAAAGTGAAATTTTCAAAAATCCAGAAAATTGGCTGAAAACGACTAAATAACAAGGAGTCATTGGGCGAATCGCTCTGGAACTGAAATCGGAACGCTCACTGACATTTCCCCTATCTGAAAGTCTGATAAACGCCAGAAAAATCACTAAGTCCCAAAAAAAATTTTTTTCAATTTTACCCCTGTGTGATATATATTCTACCCACACACATTTGGAACTCTCCTGGGGTACCCTCACACATATTACTCCCTCATTTAGTGGATATTTTCACAAAAAAGTGAAATTTTCAAAAATCCAAAAAATTGGCTGAAAACAACTAAATATCAAGGACTCATTGGGTGAATCAGTCTGGAACTGAAATCGGAATGCTCACTGACATTTCCCCTATCTGAAAGTCTGATAAATGGCAGAAAAATGACTAAGTCCCAAAAAAATTTTTTTTCAACTTTTTTCAATTTTACCCCCGTGGGATATATATTCTACCCACACACATTTGGAACTCTCCTGGGGTACCCTCACACAAATTATTCCCTCATTTAGTGGATATTTTCACAAAAAAGTGAAATTTTCAAAAATCCAAAAAAGTGGCTGAAAACGACTAAATATCAAGGACTCATTGGGTGAATCAGTCTGGAACTGAAATCGGAATGCTCACTGACATTTCCCCTATCTGAAAGTCTGATAAACGCCAGAAAAATGACTAAGTCCAAAAAAAAATTTTTTTCAACTTTTTTCAATTTTACCCCCGTGGGATATATATTCTGCCCACACACATTTGGAACTCTCCTGGGGTACCCTCACACATATTATTCCCTCATTTAGTGGATATTTTGACAAAAAAGTGAAATTTTCAAAAATCCAAAAAATTGGCTGAAAACGACTAAATATCAAGGACTCATTGGGTGAATCAGTCTGGAACTGAAATCGGAATGCTCACTGACATTTCCCCTATCTGAAAGTCTGATAAACGCCAGAAAAATGACTAAGTCCAAAAAAAAAATTTTTTCAACTTTTTTCAATTTTACCCCCGTGGGATATATATTCTGCCCACACACATTTGGAACTCTCCTGGGGTACCCTCACACATATTATTCCCTCATTTAGTGGATATTTTGACAAAAAAGTGAAATTTTCAAAAATCCAAAAAATTGGCTGAAAACGACTAAATATCAAGGACTCATTGGGTGAATCAGTCTGGAACTGAAATCGGAATGCTCACTGACATTTCCCCTATCTGAAAGTCTGATAAACGCCAAAAAAATGACTAAGTCCAAAAAAAATTTTTTTTCAACTTTTTTCAATTTTACCCCCGTGGGATATATATTCTACCCACACACATTTGGAACTCTCCTGGGGTACCCTCACACATATTATTCCCTCATTTAGTGGATATTTTCACAAAAAAAGTGAAATTTTCAAAAATCCAGAAAATTGGCTGAAAACTACTAAATATCAAGGACTCATTGGGCGAATCGCTCTGGAACTGAAATCGGAACGCTCACTGACATTTCCCCTAACTGAAAGTCTGATAAACGCTGGAAAAATGACTAAGTCCAAAAAAAAAATGTTTTCAACTTTTTTCAATTTTTCCCCCGTGGGATATATATTCTACCCACACACATTTGGAACTCTCCTGGGATACCATCACACATATTATTCCCTCATTTAGTGGATATTTTCACAAAAAAGTGAAATTTTCAAAAATCCAGAAAATTGGCTGAAAACGACTAAATAACAAGGAGTCATTGGGCGAATCGCTCTGGAACTGAAATCGGAACGCTCACTGACATTTCCCCTATCTGAAAGTCTGATAAACGCCAGAAAAATGACTAAGTCCCAAAAAAATTTTTTTTAAATTTTACCCCTGTGTGATATATATTCTACCCACACACATTTGGAACTCTCCTGGGGTACCCTCACACATATTATTCCCTCATTTAGTGGATATTTTCACAAAAAAGTGAAATTTTCAAAAATCCAGAAAATTGGCTGAAAACTACTAAATATCAAGGACTCATTGGGCGAATCTCTCTGGAACTGAAATCGGAACGCTCACTGACATTTCCCCTAACTGAAAGTCTGATGAACGCCAGAAAAATCACTAAGTCCAAAAAAAATATTTTTTTTACTTTTTTCAATTTTACCCCCGTGGGATATATATTCTACCCACACACATTTGGAACTCTCCTGGGGAACTCTCACACATATTATTCCCTCATTTAGTGGATATTTTCACAAAAAAGTGAAATTTTCAAAAATCCAGAAAATTGGCTGAAAACAACTAAATAACAAGGACTCATTGGGCGAATCGCTCTGGAACTGAAATCGGAACGCTCACTGACATTTACCCTAACTGAAAGTCTGATAAACGCTGGAAAAATGACTAAGTCCAAAAAAAAAATGTTTTCAACTTTTTTCAATTTTTCCCCCATGGGATATATATTCTACCCACACACATTTGGAACTCTCCTGGGGTACCCTCACACATATTATTCCCTCATTTAGTGGATATTTTCACAAAAAAGTGAAATTTTCAAAAATCCAGAAAATTGGCTGAAAACGACTAAATAACAAGGAGTCATTGGGCGAATCGCTCTGGAACTGAAATCGGAACGCTCACTGACATTTCCCCTATCTGAAAGTCTGATAAACGCCAGAAAAATGACTAAGTCCCAAAAAAATTTTTTTTAAATTTTACCCCTGTGTGATATATATTCTACCCACACACATTTGGAACTCTCCTGGGGTACCCTCACACATATTATTCCCTCATTTAGTGGATATTTTCACAAAAAAGTGAAATTTTCAAAAATCCAGAAAATTGGCTGAAAACTACTAAATATCAAGGACTCATTGGGCGAATCTCTCTGGAACTGAAATCGGAACGCTCACTGACATTTCCCCTAACTGAAAGTCTGATGAACGCCAGAAAAATCACTAAGTCCAAAAAAAATATTTTTTTTACTTTTTTCAATTTTACCCCCGTGGGATATATATTCTACCCACACACATTTGGAACTCTCCTGGGGAACTCTCACACATATTATTCCCTCATTTAGTGGATATTTTCACAAAAAAGTGAAATTTTCAAAAATCCAGAAAATTGGCTGAAAACAACTAAATAACAAGGACTCATTGGGCGAATCGCTCTGGAACTGAAATCGGAACGCTCACTGACATTTACCCTAACTGAAAGTCTGATAAACGCTGGAAAAATGACTAAGTCCAAAAAAAAAATGTTTTCAACTTTTTTCAATTTTTCCCCCATGGGATATATATTCTACCCACACACATTTGGAACTCTCCTGGGGTACCCTCACACATATTATTCCCTCATTTAGTGGATATTTTCACAAAAAAGTGAAATTTTAAAAAATCCAGAAAATTGGCTGAAAACGACTAAATATGAAGGACTCATTGGGTGAATCAGTCTGGAACTGAAATCGGAATGCTCACTGACATTTCCCCTATCTGAAAGTTTGATAAACGGCAAAAAAATGACAAAGTCCAAAAAAAAATTTTTTCAACTTTTTTCAATTTTACCCCCGTGGGATATATATTCTACCCACACACATTTGGAACTCTCCTGGGGAACTCTCACACATATTATTCCCTCATTTAGTGGATATTTTCACAAAAAAGTGAAATTTTCAAAAATCCAGAAAATTGGCTGAAAACGACTAAATATCAAAGACTCATTGGGCGAATCGCTCTGGAACTGAAATCGGAACGCTCACTGACATTTCCCCTATCTGAAAGTCTGATAAACGCCGGAAAAATGACTAAGTCCAAAAAAAAAATGTTTTCATCTTTTTTCAATTTTACCCCCGTGGGATATATATTCTACCCAGACACATTTGGAACTCTCCAGGGGAACCCTCACACATATTATTCCCTCATTTAGTGGATATTTTCACAAAAAAGTGACATTTTCAAAAATCCAGAAGATTGGCTGAAAACGACTAAATATCAAGGACTCATTGGGCGAATCGCTCTTGAACTGAAATCAGAACGCTCACTGACATTTGCCATATCTGAAAGTCCGATAAACGCCGGAAAAATGACTAAGTCCAAAAAAAAAATGTTTTCAACTTTTTTCAATTTTACCCCCGTCGGATATATATTCTACCCACACACATTTGGAACTCTCCTGGGGTACCCTCACACATATTATTCTCTCATTTAGTGGATATTTTCACAAATAAGTGAAATTTTCAAAAATCCCGAAAATTAGCTGAAAAAGTCTAAATATCAAGGTCTCATTGGGCGAGTCGCTCTGGAACTGAAATCGGAACGCTCACTGACATTTGCCCTATCTGAAAGTGTGATAAACGCCAGAAAAAATGACTAAGTAAAAAAAAACAATTTTTTCAACTTTTTTCAATTTTACCCCCGTGGGATATATATTCTACCCACACACATTTGGAACTCTCCTGGGGTACCCTCACACATATTATTCACTCATTTAGTGGATATTTTCAAAAATAAGTGAAATTTTCAAAAATCCAAAATATTGGCTGAAAACGACTAAATATCAAGGACTTATTCGGCGAATCACTCTGGAACTGAAATCGGAACGCTCAATGACATTTGCCCTATCTGAAAGTCTGATAAACGCCGGAAAAATGACTAAGTGAAAAAAAAAATTTTTTCAACTTTTTTCAATTTTACCCCCGTGGGATATATATTCTACCCACACACATTTGGAACTCTCCTGGGGTACCCTCACACATATTATTCCCTCATTTAGTGGATATTTTCACAAAAAAGTGAAATTTTCAAAAATCCAGAAAATTGGCTGAAAACGACTAAATATCAAAGACTCATTGGGCGAATCGCTCTGGAACTGAAATCGGAATGCTCACTGACATTTGCCCTATCTGAAAGTCTGATAAGCAAAGGAAAAATCACTAAGTCCAAAAAAAAATTTTTTTCAACTTTTTTAAATTTTACCCCGTGGGATATATATTCCACCCACACACATTTGGAACTCTCCTGGGGTACCCTCACTCATATTATTCTCTCATTTAGTGGATATTTTCACAAAAAAGTGAAATTTTCAAAAATCCAGAAAATTGGCTGAAAACGACTAAATATCAAGGACTCATTGGGCGAATCGCTCTGGAACTGAAATCGGAATGCTCACTGACATTTGCCCTATCTGAAAGTCTGATAAACGCCGGAAAAATGACTAAGTCCAAAAAAAAAATGTTTTCATCTTTTTTCAATTTTACCCCCGTGGGATATATATTCTAGCCAGACACATTTGGAACTCTCCAGGGGAACCCTCACACATATTATTCCCTCATTTAGTGGATATTTTCACAAAAAAGTGACATTTTCAAAAATCCAGAAGATTGGCTGAAAACGACTAAATATCAAGGACTCATTGGGCGAATCGCTCTTGAACTGAAATCAGAACGCTCACTGACATTTGCCATATCTGAAAGTCCGATAAACGCCGGAAAAATGACTAAGTCCAAAAAAAAATGTTTTCAACTTTTTTCAATTTTACCCCCGTGGGATATATATTCTACCCACACACATTTGGAACTCTCCTGGGGAACCCTCACACATATTATTCCCTCATTTAGTGGATATTTTCACAAAAAAGTGAAATTTTCAAAAATCCAAAATATTGGCTGAAAATGACTAAATATCAAGGACTCATTGGGAGAATCGCTCTGGAACTGAAATCGGAACGCTCACTGACATTTCCCCTATCTGAAAATCTGATAAACGCCGGAAAAATGACTAAGTCCAAAAAAAAAATGTTTCACCTTTTTTCAATTTTACCCCCGTGGGATATATATTCTACCCACACACATTTGGAACTCTCCTGCGGTACCCGCAAACATATTATTCCCTCATTTAGTGGATATTTTCACAAAAAAGTGAAATTTTCAAAAATCCAGAAAATTGGCTGAAAACGAAAAAATATCAAGGACTCATTGGGCGAATCGCTCTGGAACTGAAATCGGAATGCTCACTGACATATCCCCTATCTGAAAGTCTGATAAACGCTGGAAAAATGACTAAGTCCAAAAAAAAAAAATTGTTCAACTTTTTTCCAATTTACCCCCGTGGTATATATATTCTACCCACACACATTTGGAACTCTCCTGGGGTACCCTCACACATATTATTCCCTCATTTAGTGGATATTTTCACAAAAAAGTGAAATTTTCAAAAATCCAGAAAATTGGCTGAAAACGACTGACTATCAAAGACTCATTGGGCGAATCGCTCTGGAACTGAAATTGGAATGCTCACTGACATTTGCCCTATCTGAATGTCTGATAAACACCGGAAAAATGACTACGTCCAAAAAAAAAATTTTTTCAACTTTTTGCAATTTTACCCCCGTGGGATATATATTCTACCCACACACATTTGGAACTCTCCAGGGGAACCATCACACATATTATTCCCTCATTTAGTGGATATTTTCACAAAAAAGTGAAATTTTCAAAAATCCAGAAAATTGGCTGAAAACGACTAAATATCAAAGACTCATTGGGCGAATCGCTCTGGAACTGAAATCGGAATGCTCACTGACATTTGCCCTATCTGAAAGTCTGATAAACGCCGGAAAAATGACTAAGTCCAAAAAAAAAATGTTTTCATCTTTTTTCAATTTTACCCCCGTGGGATATATATTCTACCCAGACACATTTGGAACTCTCCAGGGGAACCCTCACACATATTATTCTCTCATTTAGTGGATATTTTCACAAATAAGTGAAATTTTCAAAAATCCCGAAAATTGGCTGAAAAAGTCTAAATATCAAGGTCTCATTGGGCGAGTCGCTCTGGAACTGAAATCGGAACGCTCACTGACATTTGCCCTATCTGAAAGTGTGATAAACGCCAGAAAAAATGACTAAGTAAAAAAAAACAATTTTTTCAACTTTTTTCAATTTTACCCCCGTGGGATATATATTCTACCCACACACATTTGGAACTCTCCTGGGGTACCCTCACACATATTATTCACTCATTTAGTGGATATTTTCAAAAATAAGTGAAATTTTCAAAAATCCAAAATATTGGCTGAAAACGACTAAATATCAAGGACTTATTCGGCGAATCACTCTGGAACTGAAATCGGAACGCTCAATGACATTTGCCCTATCTGAAAGTCTGATAAACGCCGGAAAAATGACTAAGTGAAAAAAAAAATTTTTTCAACTTTTTTCAATTTTACCCCCGTGGGATATATATTCTACCCACACACATTTGGAACTCTCCTGGGGTACCCTCACACATATTATTCCCTCATTTAGTGGATATTTTCACAAAAAAGTGAAATTTTCAAAAATCCAGAAAATTGGCTGAAAACGACTAAATATCAAAGACTCATTGGGCGAATCGCTCTGGAACTGAAATCGGAATGCTCACTGACATTTGCCCTATCTGAAAGTCTGATAAGCAAAGGAAAAATCACTAAGTCCAAAAAAAAATTTTTTTCAACTTTTTTAAATTTTACCCCGTGGGATATATATTCCACCCACACACATTTGGAACTCTCCTGGGGTACCCTCACTCATATTATTCTCTCATTTAGTGGATATTTTCACAAAAAAGTGAAATTTTCAAAAATCCAGAAAATTGGCTGAAAACGACTAAATATCAAGGACTCATTGGGCGAATCGCTCTGGAACTGAAATCGGAATGCTCACTGACATTTGCCCTATCTGAAAGTCTGATAAACGCCGGAAAAATGACTAAGTCCAAAAAAAAAATGTTTTCATCTTTTTTCAATTTTACCCCCGTGGGATATATATTCTACCCAGACACATTTGGAACTCTCCAGGGGAACCCTCACACATATTATTCCCTCATTTAGTGGATATTTTCACAAAAAAGTGACATTTTCAAAAATCCAGAAGATTGGCTGAAAACGACTAAATATCAAGGACTCATTGGGCGAATCGCTCTTGAACTGAAATCAGAACGCTCACTGACATTTGCCATATCTGAAAGTCCGATAAACGCCGGAAAAATGACTAAGTCCAAAAAAAAAATGTTTTCAACTTTTTTCAATTTTACCCCCGTGGGATATATATTCTACCCACACACATTTGGAACTCTCCTGGGGAACCCTCACACATATTATTCCCTCATTTAGTGGATATTTTCACAAAAAAGTGAAATTTTCAAAAATCCAAAATATTGGCTGAAAATGACTAAATATCAAGGACTCATTGGGAGAATCGCTCTGGAACTGAAATCGGAACGCTCACTGACATTTCCCCTATCTGAAAATCTGATAAACGCCGGAAAAATGACTAAGTCCAAAAAAAAAATGTTTCACCTTTTTTCAATTTTACCCCCGTGGGATATATATTCTACCCACACACATTTGGAACTCTCCTGCGGTACCCTCAAACATATTATTCCCTCATTTAGTGGATATTTTCACAAAAAAGTGAAATTTTCAAAAATCCAGAAAATTGGCTGAAAACGAAAAAATATCAAGGACTCATTGGGCGAATCGCTCTGGAACTGAAATCGGAATGCTCACTGACATTTCCCCTATCTGAAAGTCTGATAAACGCTGGAAAAATGACTAAGTCCAAAAAAAAAAAATTGTTCAACTTTTTTCCAATTTACCCCCGTGGTATATATATTCTACCCACACACATTTGGAACTCTCCTGGGGTACCCTCACACATATTATTCCCTCATTTAGTGGATATTTTCACAAAAAAGTGAAATTTTCAAAAATCCAGAAAATTGGCTGAAAACGACTGACTATCAAAGACTCATTGGGCGAATCGCTCTGGAACTGAAATTGGAATGCTCACTGACATTTGCCCTATCTGAATGTCTGATAAACACCGGAAAAATGACTACGTCCAAAAAAAAAATTTTTTCAACTTTTTGCAATTTTACCCCCGTGGGATATATATTCTACCCACACACATTTGGAACTCTCCAGGGGAACCATCACACATATTATTCCCTCATTTAGTGGATATTTTCACAAAAAAGTGAAATTTTCAAAAATCCAGAAAATTGGCTGAAAACGACTAAATATCAAGGACTCATTGGGCGAATCGCTCTGGAACTGAAATCGGAATGCTCACTGACATTTGCCCTATCTGAAAGTCTGATAAACGCCGGAAAAATGACTAAGTCCAAAAAAAAAATGTTTTCATCTTTTTTCAATTTTACCCCCGTGGGATATATATTCTACCCAGACACATTTGGAACTCTCCAGGGGAACCCTCACACATATTATTCCCTCATTTAGTGGATATTTTCACAAAAAAGTGACATTTTCAAAAATCCAGAAGATTGGCTGAAAACGACTAAATATCAAGGACTCATTGGGCGAATCGCTCTTGAACTGAAATCAGAACGCTCACTGACATTTGCCATATCTGAAAGTCCGATAAACGCCGGAAAAATGACTAAGTCCAAAAAAAAAATGTTTTCAACTTTTTTCAATTTTACCCCCGTGGGATATATATTCTACCCACACACATTTGGAACTCTCCTGGGGAACCCTCACACATATTATTCCCTCATTTAGTGGATATTTTCACAAAAAAGTGAAATTTTCAAAAATCCCGAAAATTGGCTGAAAAAGTCTAAATATCAAGGTCTCATTGGGCGAGTCGCTCTGGAACTGAAATCGGAACGCTCACTGACATTTGCCCTATCTGAAAGTGTGATAAACGCCAGAAAAAATGACTAAGTAAAAAAAAACAATTTTTTCAACTTTTTTCAATTTTACCCCCGTGGGATATATATTCTACCCACACACATTTGGAACTCTCCTGGGGTACCCTCACACATATTATTCACTCATTTAGTGGATATTTTCAAAAATAAGTGAAATTTTCAAAAATCCAAAATATTGGCTGAAAACGACTAAATATCAAGGACTTATTCGGCGAATCACTCTGGAACTGAAATCGGAACGCTCAATGACATTTGCCCTATCTGAAAGTCTGATAAACGCCGGAAAAATGACTAAGTGAAAAAAAAAATTTTTTTCAACTTTTTTCAGTTTTACCCCGTGGGATATATATTCTACCCACACACATTTGGAACTCTCCAGTGGAACCCTCACACATATTATTCCCTCATTTAGTGGATATTTTCACAAAAAAGTGAAATTTTCAAAAATCCAGAAAATTGGCTGAAAACGACTAAATATCAAAGACTCATTGGGCGAATCGCTCTGGAACTGAAATCGGAATGCTCACTGACATTTGCCCTATCTGAAAGTCTGATAAACACCGGAAAAATCACTAAGTCCAAAAAAAAAATTTTTTCAACTTTTTTAAATTTTATCCCGTGGGATATATATTCCACCCACACACATTTGGAACTCTCCAGGGGAACCCTCACACATATTATTCCCTCATTTAGTGGATATTTTCACAAAAAAGTGAAACTTTCAACAATCCAGAAAATTGTCTGAAAACGACTAAATATCAAAGACTCATTGTGCGAATCACTCTGGAACTGACATCGGAATGCTCACTGACATTTGACCTATCTGAAAGTCTGATAAACGCCGGAAAAATGACTAAGTTCAAAAAAAAATTTTTTTCAACATTTTTCAAATTTACCCCCGTGGGATATATATTCTAAACACACATTTGGAACTCTCCTGGGGTACCCTCACACATATTATTCCCTCATTTAGTGCATATTTTCACAAAAAAGTGAAATTTTCAAAAATCAAGAAAATTGGCTGAAAACGACTGAATATCAAAGACTCATTGGGCGAATCGCTCTGGAACTGAAATCGGTACGCTCACTGACATTTCCCCTATCTGAAAGTCTGATAAACGCCGGAAAAATGACTACGTCCAAAAAAAAATTTTTTTCAACTTTTTGCAATTTTACCCCCGTGGGATATATATTCTACCCACACACATTTGGAACTCTCCAGGGGAACCCTCACACATATTATTCCCTCATTTAGTGGATATTTTCACAAAAAAGTGAAATTTTCAAAAATCCAGAAAATTGGCTGAAAACGACTAAATATCAAAGACTCATTGGGCGAATCGCTCTGGAACTGAAATCGGTACGCTCACTGACATTTCCCCTATCTGAAAGTCTGATAAACGCCGGAAAAATGACTACGTCCAAAAAAAAATTTTTTTCAACTTTTTTCAATTTTACCCCCGTGGGATATAAATTCTACCCACACACATTTGGAACTCTCCTGCGGTACCCTCAAACATATTATTCCCTCATTTAGTGGATATTTTCACAAAAAAGTGAAATTTTCAAAAATCCAGAAAATTGGCTGAAAACGAAAAAATATCAAGGACTCATTGGGCGAATCGCTCTGGAACTGAAATCGGAATGCTCACTGACATTTCCCCTATCTGAAAGTCTGATAAACGCTGGAAAAATGACTAAGTCCAAAAAAAAATAATTTTTCAACTTTTTTCCAATTTACCCCCGTGGGATATATATTCTACCCACACACATTTGGAACTCTCCTGGGGAACCCTCACACATATTATTCCCTCATTTAGTGGATATTTTCACAAAAAAGTGAAATTTTCAAAAATCCAGAAAATTGGCTGAAAACGAAAAAATATCAAGGACTCATTGGGCGAATCACTCTGGAACTGAAATCGGAATGCTCACTGACATTTCCCCTATCTGAAAGTCTGATAAACGCTGGAAAAATGACTAAGTCCAAAAAATAATAATTTTTCAACTTTTTTCCAATTTACCCCCGTGGGATATATATTCTACCCACACACATTTGGAACTCTCCTGGGGAACCCTCACACATATTATTCCCTCATTTAGTGGATATTTTCACAAAAAAGTGAAATTTTCAAAAATCCAGAAAATTGGCTGAAAACGAAAAAATATCAAGGACTCATTGGGCGAATAGCTCTTGAACTGAAATCGGAATGCTCACTGACATTTGCCATATCTGAAAGTCTGATAAACGCCGGAAAAATGACTAAGTCCAAAAAAAATATGTTTTCAACTTTTTTCAATTTTACCCCCGTGGGATATATATTCTACCCACACACATTTGGAACTCTCCTGCGGTACCCTCAAACATATTATTCTCTCATTTAGTGGATATTTTCACAAAAAAGTGAAATTTTCAAAAATCCAAAATATTGGCTGAAAACGACTAAATATCAAGGACTCATTGGGCGAATCGCTCTGGAACTGAAATCGGAATGCTCACTGACATTTCCCCTATCTGAAAGTCTGATAAACGCCGGAAAAATGACTAAGTCCAAAAAAAAAAATTTTTCAACTTTTTTCAATTTTACCCCCGTGGGATATATATTCTACCCACACACATTTGGAACTCTCCTGGGGTACCCTCACACATATTATTCCCTCATTTAGTGGATATTTTCACAAAAAAGTGAAATTTTCAAAAATCCAGAAAATTGGCTGAAAACGACTTAATATCAAGGACTGATTGGGCGAATCGCTCTGGAACTGAAATCGGAATGCTCACTGACATTTGCCCTATCTGAAAGTCTGATAAACACCGGAAAAATCACTAAGTCCAAAAAAAAAAATTTTTCAACTTTTTTAAATTTTATCCCGTGGGATATATATTCCACCCACACACATTTGGAACTCTCCTGGGGTACCCTCACTCATATTATTCTCTCATTTAGTGGATATTTTCACAAAAAAGTGAAATTTTCAAAAATCCAGAAAATTGGCTGAAAACGACTAAATATCAAGGACTCATTGGGCGAATCGCTCTGGAACTGAAATTGGTACGCTCACTGACATTTGCCCTATCTGAAAGTCTGATAAACGCCGGAAAAATGACTACGTCCAAAAAAAAATTTTTTTCAACTTTTTTCAATTTTACCCCCGTGGGATATACAGTTATATGAAAAAGTTTGGGCACCCCTATTAATCTTAAGCTTAGTATTTTATAAAAATTGGTGTTTTTGCAACAGCTATTTCAGTTTGATATATGTAATAACTGTTGGACACAGTAATGTTTCTGCCTTGAAATGAGGTTTATTGTACTAACAGAAAATGTGCAATCTGCATTCAAACAAAATTTGACAGGTGCATAAGTATGGGCACCCTTATCATTTTCTTGTTTTAAATACTCCTACCTATTTTTTACTGACTTACTAAAGCACTCTTTTTGTTTTTGTAACCTCATTGAGCTTTGAACTTCATTGCCAGGTGTATGCAATCATGAGAAAAGCTACTTAAAGTGGCCACTTGCAAGTTGTTCTCCTGTTTGAATCTCCTCTGAAGATTGGCATCATGGGCTCCTCAAAACAACTGTCAAATGATCTGAAAACAAAGATTATTCAACATAGTTGTTCAGGGGAAGGATACAAAAAGCTGTCTCAGAGATTTAACCTGTCAGTTTCCACTGTGAGGAACATAGTAAGGAAATGGAAGAACACAGGGACAGTTCTTGCTAAGGCCAGAAGTGGCAGGCCAAGAAAAACATCAGAAAGGCAGAGAAGTAGAATGGTGAGATCAGTCAAGGACAATCCTCAGACCACCTCCAGAGAGCTGCAGCATCAACTTGCTGCAGATGGTGTCACTGTGCATCGGTCAACTATACAACGCACTTTGCACAAGGAGAAGCTGTATGGGAGAGTGATGCGAAAGAAGCCGTTTCTGCAAGCACGCCACAAACAGAGTCGGCTGAGGTATGCAAAAGCACATTTGGAGAAGCCAATTTCTTTTTGGAAGAAGGTCCTGTGGACTGATGAAACCAAGATTGAGTTGTTTGGTCATACAAAAAGGCGTTATGCATGGCGGCAAAAAAACACAGCATTCCAAGAAAAACACTTGCTACCCACAGTAAAATTTGGTGGAGGTTCCATCATGCTTTGGGGCTGTGTGGCCAATGCCGGCACCGGGAATCTTGTTAAAGTTGAGGGGCGCATGGATTCCACTCAGTATCAGCAGATTCTTGACAATAATGTTCAAGAATCAGTGATTAAGTTGAAGTTAAGCAGGGGATGGATCTTTCAGCAAGACAATGATCCAAAACACCGCTCCAAATCTACTCAGGCATTCATGCAGAGGAGCGATTACAATGTTATGGAATGGCCATCCCAGTCCCCAGACCTGAATATCATTGAACATCTGTGGGATCATTTGAAGAGGGCTGTCCATGCTCGGCGACCATCAAACTTAACTGAACTGGAATTGTTTTGTAAAGAGGAATGGTCAAACATACCTTCATCCAGGATCTAGGAACTCATTAAAAGCTACAGGAAGCGACTAGAGGCTGTTATTTTTGCAAAAAGAGAATCTACTAAATATTAATGTCACTTTTCTGGTGAGGTGCCCATACTTATGCACCTGTCAAATTTTGTTTGAATGCAGATTGCACATTTTCTGTTAGTACAATAAACCTCATTTCAAGGCAGAAACATTACTGTGTCCAACAGTTATTACATATATCAAACTGAAATAGCTGTTGCAAAAACACCAATTTTTATAAAACATTAAGCTTAAGATTAATAGGGGTGCCCAAACTTTTTCATATAACTGTATATTCTACCCACACACATTTGGAACTCTCCTGGGGTACCCTCACACATATTATTCCCTCATTTAGTGGATATTTTCACAAAAAAGTGAAATTTTCAAAAATCCAGAAAATTGGCTGAAAACGACTAAATATCAAAGACTCATTGGGCGAATCGCTCTGGAACTGAAATCAGAATGCTCACTGACATTTACCCTATCTGAAAATCTGATAAACACCGGAAAAATCACTTAGTCCAAAAAAAAATTTTTTTCAACTTTTTTAAATTTTACCCCGTGGGATATATATTCCACCCACACACATTTGGAACTCTCCTGGGGTACCCTCACTCATATTATTCTCTCATTTAGTGGATATTTTCACAAAAAAGTGAAATTTTCAAAAATCCAGAAAATTGGCTGAAAACGACTAAATATCAAGGACTCATTGGGCGAATCGCTCTGGAACTGAAATCGGTACGCTCACTGACATTTCCCCTATCTGAAAGTCTGATAAACGCCGGAAAAATGACTACGTCCAAAAAAAAATTTTTTTCAACTTTTTTCAATTTTACCCCCGTGGGATATAAATTCTACCCACACACATTTGGAACTCTCCTGCGGTACCCTCAAACATATTATTCCCTCATTTAGTGGATATTTTCACAAAAAAGTGAAATTTTCAAAAATCCAGAAAATTGGCTGAAAACGAAAAAATATCAAGAACTCATTGGGCGAATCGCTCTGGAACTGAAATCGGAATGCTCACTGACATTTCCCCGATCTGAAAGTCTGATAAACGCTGGAAAAATGACTAAGTCCAAAAAAAAATAATTTTTCAACTTTTTTCCAATTTACCCCCGTGGGATATATATTCTACCCACACACATTTGGAACTCTCCTGGGGAACCCTCACACATATTATTCCCTCATTTAGTGGATATTTTCACAAAAAAGTGAAATTTTCAAAAATCCAGAAAATTGGCTGAAAACGAAAAAATATCAAGGACTCATTGGGCGAATCGCTCTGGAACTGAAATCGGAATGCTCACTGACATTTCCCCTATCTGAAAGTCTGATAAACGCTGGAAAAATGACTAAGTCCAAAAAAAAATAATTTTTCAACTTTTTTCCAATTTACCCCCGTGGGATATATATTCTACCCACACACATTTGGAACTCTCCTGGGGAACCCTCACACATATTATTCCCTCATTTAGTGGATATTTTCACAAAAAAGTGAAATTTTCAAAAATCCAGAAAATTGGCTGAAAACGAAAAAATATCAAGGACTCATTGGGCGAATCGCTCTGGAACTGAAATCGGAATGCTCACTGACATTTCCCCTATCTGAAAGTCTGATAAACGCCGGAAAAATGACTAAGTCCAAAAAAAAAAATTTTTCAACTTTTTTCAATTTTACCCCCGTGGGATATATATTCTACCCACACACATTTGGAACTCTCCTGGGGTACCCTCACACATATTATTCCCTCATTTAGTGGATATTTTCACAAAAAAGTGAAATTTTCAAAAATCCAGAAAATTGGCTGAAAACGACTTAATATCAAGGACTGATTGGGCGAATCGCTCTGGAACTGAAATCGGAACGCTCACTGACATTTCCCCTATCTGAAAGTCTGATAAACGCCGGAAAAATGACTAAGTCCAAAAAAAAAAATTTTTCAACTTTTTTCAATTTTACCCCCGTGGGATATATACTCTACCCACACACATTTGGAACTCTCCTGGGGTACCCTCACACATATTATTCCCTCATTTAGTGGATATTTTCACAAAAAAGTGAAATTTTCAAAAATCCAAAATATTGGCTGAAAACGACTAAATATCAAGGACTTATTGGGCGAATCACTCTGGAACTGAAATCGGAACGCTCAATGACATTTGCCCTATCTGAAAGTCTGATAAACGCCGGAAAAATGACTAAGTGAAAAAAAAATTTTTTTTCAACTTTTTTCAGTTTTACCCCGTGGGATATATATTCTACCCACACACATTTGGAACTCTCCTGGGGCACCCTCACACATATTATTCCCTCATTTAGTGGATATTTTCACAAATAAGTGAAATTTTCAAAAATCCAGAAAATTGGCTGAAAAAGTCTAAATATCAAGGTCTCATTGGGCGAGTCGCTCTGGAACTGAAATCGGAACGCTCACTGACATTTGCCCTATCTGAAAGTGTGATAAACGCCAGAAAAAATGACTAAGTAAAAAAAAACAATTTTTTCAACTTTTTTCAATTTTACCCTTGTGGTATATATATTCTACCCACACACATTTAGAACTCTCCTGGGGTACCCTCACACATATTCTTCCCTCATTTAGTGGATATTTTCACAAAAAAGTGAAATTTTCAAAAATCCAGAAAATTGGCTGAAAACGACTGAATGTCAAGGGCTCATTGGGCGAATCGCTCTGGAACTGAAATCGGAACGCTCAATGACATTTGCCCTATCTGAAAGTCTGATAAACGCCGGAAAAATGACTAAGTCCAAAAAAAAAATAGTTTTAAACATTTTTCAATTTTACCCCCGGGGATATATATTTTACCCACACTCATTTGGAACTCTCCTGGGGTACCCTCACACATATTATTCCCTCATTTAGTGGATATTTTCACAAAAAATAGAAATTTTCAAAAATCCAGAAAATTGGCTGAAAACGACTAAATATCATGGACTCATTGGGCAAATCGCTCTGGAACTGAAATCGGAATGCTCACTGACATTTGCCCTATCAGAAAGTCTGATAAACTCCGGAAAAATCACTAAGTCCCAAAAAAAATTTTTTTCAAATTTTTTCAATTTTACCCCCGTGGGATATATATTCTACCCACACACATTTGGAACTCTCCTGGGGTACCCTCACACATATTCTTACCTCATTTAGTGGATATTTTCATAAAAAAGTGAAATTTTCAAAAATCCACAAAATTGGCTGAAAATGACTAAATATCAAGGACTCATTGGGCGAATCACTCTGGAACTGAAATCGGAACGCTCACTGACATTTGCCCTATCTGAAAGTCTGATAAACGCCGGAAAAATGACTAAATCCCAAAAAAAAATTTTTTCAACTTTTTTCAGTTTTACCCCGTGGGATATATATTCTACCCACACACATTTGGAACTCTCCTCGGGTACCCTCACACATACAGTCATATGAAAAAGTTTGGGCACCCCTATTAATCTTAAGCTTAATGTTTTATAAAAATTGGTGTTTTTGCAACAGCTATTTCAGTTTGATATATGTAATAACTGTTGGACACAGTAATGTTTCTGCCTTGAAATGAGGTTTATTGTACTAACAGAAAATGTGCAATCTGCATTCAAACAAAATTTGAAAGGTGCATAAGTATGGGCACCCTTATCATTTTCTTGTTTTAAATACTCCTACCTACTTTTTACTGACTTACTAAAGCACTTTTTTTGGTTTTGTAACCTCATGGAGCTTTGAACTTTATAGCCAGGTGTATGCAATCATGAGAAAAGCTACTTAAAGTGGCCACTTGCAAGTTGTTCTCCTGTTTGAATCTCCTCTGGAGAGTGGCATCATGTGCTCCTCAAAACAACTGTCAAATGATCTGAAAACAAAAATTATTCAACATAGTTGTTCAGGGGAAGCATACAAAAAGCTGTCTCAGAGATTTAACCTGTCAGTTTCCACTGTGAGGAACATAGTAAGGAAATGGAAGAAGACAGGGACAGTTCTTGTTAAGGCCAGAAGTGGCAGGCCAAGAAAAACATCAGAAAGGCAGAGAAGAAGAATGGTGAGATCAGTCAAGGACAATCCTCAGACCACCTCCAGAGAGCTGCAGCATCAACTTGCTGCAGATGGTGTCACTGTGCATCGGTCAACTATACAAGGCACTTTGCACAAGGAGAAGCTGTATGGGAGAGTGATGCGAAAGAAGCCGTTTCTGCAAGCACGCCACAAACAGAGTTGGCTGAGGTATGCAAAAGCACATTTGGAGAAGCCAATTTCTTTTTGGAAGAAGGTCCTGTGGACTCATGAAATCAAGATTGAGTTATTTGGTGATACAAAAAGGCGTTATGCATGGTGGCAAAAAAACACAGCATTCCAAGAAAAACACTTGCTACCCACAGTAAAATTTGGTGGAGGTTCCATCATGCTTTGGGGCTGTGTGGTCAATGCTGGCACTGGGAATCTTGTTAGAGTTGAGGGACGCATGGATTCCACTCAGTATCAGCAGATTCTTGACAATAGTGTTCAAGAATCAGTGATAAAGTGGAAGTTACAAAGTGGATGGATCTTTCAGCAAGACAATGATCCAAAACACCGCTCCAAATCTAGTCAGGCATTCATGCAGAGGAACAACTACAATGTTCTGGAATGGCCATCCCAGTCCCCAGACCTGAATATCATTGAACATCTGTGGGATCATTTGAAGAGGGCTGTCCATGCTCGGTGACCATCAAACTTAACTGAACTGGAATTGTTTTGTAAAGAGGAATGGTCAAAAATACCTTCATCCAGGATCCAGGAACTCATTAAAAGCTACAGGAAGCGACTAGAGGCTGTTATTTTTGCAAAAGGAGGATCTACTAACTATTAATGTCACTTTTCTGGTGAGGTGCCCATACTTATGCACCTGTCAAATTTTGTTTGAATGCAGATTGCACATTTTCTGTTAGTACAATGAACCTCATTTCAAGGCAGAAACATTACTGTATCCAACAGTTATTACATATATCAAACTGAAATAGCTGTTGCAAAAACACCAATTTTTATAGAACATTAAGCTTAAGATTAATAGGGGTGCCCAAACTTTTTCATATGACTGTATTATTCCCTCATTTAGTGGATATTTTCACAAAAAAGTGAAATTTTCAAAAATCCAGAAAATTGGCTGAAAACGACTAAATATCAAGGACTCATTGGGCGAATCGCTCTGGAACTGAAATAGGAACGCTTAATGACATTTGCCCTATCTGAAAGTCTGATAAACGCCGGAAAAATGACTAAGTCCAAAAAAAAATAGTTTTAAACTTTTTTCAATTTTACCCCCGTGGGATATATATTCTACCCACATTCACTTGGAACTCTCCTGAGGTACCCTCACACATATTGTTCCCTCATTTAGTGGATATTTTCACAAAAAAGTGAAATTTTCAAAAATCCAGAAAATTGGCTGAAAGCGACTAAATATCAAGGATTCATTGGGCGAATTGCTCTGGAACTGAAATCGGAATGCTCGCTGACATTTGCCCTATCTGAAAGTCTGATAAACGCCGGAAAAATGACTAAGACCAAAAAAAAATTTTTTTCAACTGTTTTCAGTTTTACCCCCGTGGGATATATATTCTACCCACACACATTTGGAACTCTCCTGGGGTACCCTCACACATATTCTTACCTCATTTAGTGGATATTTTCATAAAAAAGTGAAATTTTCAAAAATCCACAAAATTGGCTGAAAATGACTAAATATCAAGGACTCATTGAGCGATTCACTCTGGAACTGAAATTGGAACGCTCACTGACATTTGCCCTATCTGAAAGTCTGATAAACGCCGGAAAAATGACTAAATCCCAAAAAAAAATTTTTTCAACTTTTTTCAGTTTTACCCCGTGGGATATATATTCTACCCACACACATTTGGAACTCTCCTCGGGTACCCTCACTCATATTATTCCCTCATTTAGTGGATATTTTCACAAAAAAGTGAAATTTTCAAAAATCCAGAAAATTGGCTGAAAACGACTAAATATCAAGGGCTCATTGGGCGCATCGCTCTGGAACTGAAATCGGAACGCTCAATGACATTTGCCCTTATCTGAAAGTCTGATAAACGTCGGAAAAATGACTGTCCAAAAAAAAAAATTTTTCAACTTTTTTCAATTTTACCCCTGTGGGATATATATTCTACCCACAGACATTTGGAACTCTCCTGGGGTACCCTCACACACATTATTCCCTCATTTAGTGGATATTTTCACAAAAAAGTGAAATTTTCAAAAATCAAAAATATTGGCTGAAAACGACTAAATATCAAGGACTCATTGGGCGAATCGCTCTGGAACTGAAATCGGAACGCTCAATGACATTTGCCCTATCTGAAAGTCTGATAAACGCCGGAAAAATGACTAAGTCCAAAAAAAAATAGTTTTAAACTTTTTTCAATTTTACCCCCGTGGGATATATATTCTACCCACATTCACTTGGAACTCTCCTGGGGTACCCTCACACATATTATTCACTCATTTAGTGGATATTTTCACAAATAAGTGAAATTTTCAAAAATCCAAAATATTGGCTGAAAACGACTAAATATCAAGGACTCATTGGGCGAATCGCTCTGGAACTGAAATCGGAACGCTGAATGACATTTGCCCTATCTGAAAGTCTGATAAACGCCGGAAAAATGACTAAATCCCCAAAAAAATTTTTTTCAACTTTTTTCAATTTTACCCCCATGGGATATATATTCTACCCACACACATTTGGAACTCTCCTGGGGTACCCTCACACATATTGTTCCCTCATTTAGTGGATATTTTCACAAAAAAGTGAAATTTTCAAAAATACAGAAAATTGGCTGAAAGCGACTAAATATCAAGGATTCATTGGGCGAATTGCTCTGGAACTGAAATCGGAACGCTCGCTGACATTTGCCCTATCTGAAAGTCTGATAAACGCCGGAAAAATGACTAAGTCCAAAAAAAATTTTTTTTTAACTTTTTTCAGTTTTACCCCGTGGGATATATATTCTACACACACACATTTGGAACTCTCCTGGGGTACCCTCACACATATTATTCCCTCATTTAGTGGATATTTTCACAAAAAAGTGAAATTTTCAAAAATCCAGAAAATTAGCTGAAAAAGACTAAATATCAAGGACTTATTGGGCGAATCGCTCTGGAACTGAAATCGGAACACTCACTGACATTTCTCCTATCTGATAGGCTGATAAACGCCGGAAAAATGACTAAATCCAAAAACATTTTTTTTTCAACTTTTTTCAATTTTACCCCCATGGGATATATATTCTACCCACACACATTTGGAACTCTCCTGGGGTACATTCACACATATTATTCTCTCATTTAGTGGATATTTTCCCAAAAAAGTGATATTTTCAAAAATCCAGAAAATTTGCTGAAAACAACTAAATATCAAGGACTCATTGGGCGAATCGCTCTGGAACTGAAATCGGAACGCTCACTGACATTTCCCCTATCTGAAAGTCTGATAAACTCCGGAAAAATGACTAAGACCAAAAAAAAAAATTTTTTTAATTTTTTTCAATTTTACCCACGTGGGATATATATTCTACCCACACACATTTGGAACTCTCCTAGGGTACCCTCACACATATTATTCCCTCATTTAGTGGATATTTACACAAAAAAGTGAAATTTTCAAAAATCCAAAATATTTCCTGAAAACAACTAAATATCAAGGACTCATTGGGCGAATCGCTCTGGAACTGAAATCGGAACGCTCACTGACATTTGCCCTATCTGAAAGTCTGATGAACGCTGGAAAAATCACTAAGTCCCAAAAAAAATTTTTTTCAACTTTTTTCAATTTTACCCCGTGGGATATATATTCTACCCACACACATTTGGAACTCTCCAGGGGTACATTCACACATATTATTCTCTCATTTAGTGGATATTTTCACAAAAAAGTGATATTTTCAAAAATCCAGAAAATTGGCGAAAACGACTAAATATTAAGGATTCATTGGGCGAATCGCTCTGGAACTGAAATCGGAACGCTCAATGACATTTGCCCTATCTGAAAGTCTGATAAACGACGGAAAAATGACTAAGTAAAAAAAAAATAATTTTTTTTCAACTTTTTGCAATTTTACCCCCGTGGGATATATATTATACCCACACACATTTGGAACTCTCCTGGGGTACCCTCTCACATATTATTCCCTCATTTAGTGGATATTTTCACAAAAAAGAGAAATTTTCAAAAATCCAGAAAATTGCCTGAAAACAACTAAATATCAAGGACTCATTGGGCGAATCGCTCTGGAAGTGAAATCGGAACGCTCACTGACATTTCCCCTATCTGAAAGTCTGATAAACGCCGGAAAAATGACTAAGTCCAAAAAAAAATAGTTTTCAACTTTTTTCAGTTTTACCTCTGTGGGATATATATTCTACCCACACTCACTTGGAACTCTCCTGGGGTACCCTCACACATATTCTTACCTCATTTAGTGGATATTTTCATAAAAAAGTGAAATTTTCAAAAATCCACAAAATTGGCTGAAAATGACTAAATATCAAGGACTCATTGAGCGAATCACTCTGGAACTGAAATCGGAACGCTCACTGACATTTGCCCTATCTGAAAGTCTGATAAACGCCGGAAAAATGACTAACTCAAAAAAAATTTTTTCAAATTTTTTCAATTTTACCCCCTTGCGATATATATTCTACCCACACACATTTGGAACTCTCCTGGGGCACCCTCACACATATTATTCCCTCATTTAGTGGATATTTTCACAAATAAGTGAAATTTTCAAAAATCCAAAATATTGGCTGTAAACGACTAAATATCAAGGACTCATTGGGTGAATCGCTCTGGAACTGAAATCGGAACGCTCAATGTCATTTGCCCTATCTGAAAGTCTGATAAACGCTGGAAAAATGACTAAGTCCAAAAAAAAATTTTTTTCAACTTTTTTCAGTTTTACCCCGTGGGATATATATTCTACCCACACACATTTGGAACTCTCCTGGGGTACCCTCACACATATTATTCCCTCATTTAGTGGATATTTTCACAAAAAAGTGAAATTTTCAAAAATCCAGAAAATTGGCTGAAAACGACTAAATATCAAGGACTCATTGGGAGAATCGCTCTGGAACTGAAATCGGAACGCTCACTGACATTTGCCCTATCTGAAAGTCTGATAAACGCCAGAAAAAATGACTAAGTCCAAAAAAACAATTTTTTCAACTTTTTGCAATTTTACCCTTGTGGTATATATATTCTACCCACACACATTTGGAACTCTCCTGGGGTACCCTCACACATATTATTCCCTCATCTAGTGGATATTTTCACAAAAAAGTGAAATTTTCAAAAATGCAGAAAATTGGCTGAAAACGACTAAATATCAAGGGCTCATTGGGTGAATCGCTCTGGAACTGAAATCGGAACGCTCAATGACATTTGCCCTATCTGAAAGTCTGATAAACGACGGAAAAATGACTAAGTGAAAAAAATTTTTTTTTCAATTTTACCCCCGTGGGATATATATTGTACCCACACTCATTTGGAACTCTCCAGGGGTACCCTCACACATATTTTTCCCTCATTTAGTGGATATTTTCACAAAAAAGTGAAATTTTCAAAAATCCAGAAAATTAGCTGAAAAAGACTAAATATCAAGGACTTATTGGGCGAATCGCTCTGGAACTGAAATCGGAACACTCACTGACATTTCTCCTATCTGATAGTCTGATAAACACCGGAAAAATGACTAAATCCCAAAAAAAATTTTTTTCAACTTTTTTCAGTTTTACCCCGTGGGATATATATTCTACCCAAACACATTTGGAACTCTCCTGGGGTACCCTCACACATATTATTCCCTCATTTAGTGTATATTTTCACAAAAAAGTGAAATTTTCAAGAATCCAGAAAATTGGCTGAAAACGACTAAATATCAAGGACTCATTGGGAGAATCGCTCTGGAACTGAAATTGGAACGCTCAATGACATTTGCCCTATCTGAAAGTCTGATAAACGCCGGAAAAATGACTAAGTGAAAAAAAAAATTGTTTCAACTTTTTTCAATTTCACCCCCGTGGGATATATATTCTACCCACACTCATTTGGAACTCTCCAGGGGTACCCTCACACACATTCTTACCTCATTTAGTGGATATTTTCACAAAAAAAGTGAAATTTTCAAAAATCCAGAAAATTGGCTGAAAGCGACTAAATATCAAGGACTCATTGGGCGAAACGCTCTGGAACTGAAATCAGAACGCTCAATGACATTTGCCCTATCTGAAAGTCTGATAAACACCGGAAAAATGACTAAATCCCAAAAAAATTTTTTTTCAACTTTTTTCAATTTTACCCCCATGGGATATATATTCTACCCACACACATTTGGAACTCTCCTGGGGTACCCTCACACATATTGTTCCCTCATTTAGTGGATATTTTCACAAAAAAGTGAAATTTTCAAAAATCCAGAAAATTGGCTGAAAGCGACTAAATATCAAGGATTCATTGGGCGAATTGCTCTGGAACTGAAATCGTAACACTCAGTGACATTTCTCCTATCTGATAGTCTGATAAACGCCGGAAAAATTACTAAATCCCCAAAAAAATTTTTTTCAACTTTTTTCAGTTTTACCCCGTGGGATATATATTCTACCCACACACATTTGGAACTCTCCTGGGGTGCCCTCACACATATTATTCCCTCATTTAGTGGATATTTTCACATACAAGTGAAATTTTCAAAAATCCAGAAAATTGGCTGAAAAAGTCTAAATATCAAGGTCTCATTGGGCGAGTAGCTCTGGAACTGAAATCGGAACTCTCACTGACATTTGCCCTATCTGAAAGTCTGATAAACGCCGGAAAAATGACTAAGTCAAAAAAAATTTTTTCAAATTTTTTAAATTTTACCCCCGTGGGATATATATTCTACCCACACACATTTGGAACTCTCCTGGGGCACCCTCACACATATTATTCCCTCATTTAGTGGATATTTTCACAAAAAAGTGAAATTTTCAAAAATCCAGAAAATTGGCTGAAAACGACTAAATATCAAGGACTCATTGGGAGAATCGCTCTGGAA
Source organism: Phyllobates terribilis (assembly GCF_046119375.1). Taxonomy (NCBI): domain Eukaryota; kingdom Metazoa; phylum Chordata; class Amphibia; order Anura; family Dendrobatidae; genus Phyllobates; species Phyllobates terribilis. Next base: position 7,719,204 of record NW_027362781.1, on the reverse strand, counting down.
CTGAAATCGGAACGCTAACTGACATTTTCCCTATCTGAAAGTCTGATAAACGCCAGAAAAAATGACTAAGTCCAAAAAAACTATTTTTTCTACTTTTTTTAATTTTACCCTTGTGGTATATATATTCTACCCACACACATTTGGAACTCTCCTGGGGTACCCTCACACATATTATTCCCTCATTTAGTGGATATTTTCACAAAAAAGTGAAATTTTCAAAAATCCAGAAAATTGGCTGAAAACGACTAAATATCAAGGGCTCATTGAGTGAATCGCTCTGGAACTGAAATCGGAACGCTCAATGACATTTGCCCTATCTGAAAGTCTGATAAACGCCGGAAAAATGACAAAGTGAAAAAAAATTTTTTTCAACTTTTTTCAATTTTACCCCCGTGGGATATATATTCTACCCACACTCATTTGGAACTCTCCATGGGTACCCTCACACACATTCTTACCTCACTTAGTGGATATTTACACAAAAAAGTGAAATTTTCAAAAATCCAGAAAATTGGCTGAAAGCGACTAAATATCAAAGACTCATTGGGCGAATCGCTCTGGAACTGAAATCGGAACGCTCACTGACATTTCTCCTATCTGAAAGTCTGATAAACGCCGGAAAAATGACTAAATCGCAAAAAAAATTTTTTTCAACTTTTTTCAGTTTTACCCCGTGGGATATATATTCTACCCACACACATTTGGAACTCTCCTGGGGTACCCTCACACATATTATTCCCTCATTTAGTGGATATTTTCACAAAAAAGTGAAATTTTCAAAAATCCAGAAAATTGGCTGAAAACGACTAAATATCAAGGACTCATTGGGAGAATCGCTCTGGAACTGAAATCGGAACGCTCACTGACATTTGCCCTATCTGAAAGTCTGATAAACGCCAGAAAAAATTACTAAGTCCAAAAAAACAATTTTTTCAACTTTTTTCAATTTTACCCTCGTAGTATATATATTCTACCCACACACATTTGGAACTCTCCTCGGGTACCCTCACACATATTATTCCCTCATTTAGTGGATATTTAAACAAAAAAGTGAAATTTTCAAAAATCCAGAAAATTGGCTGAAAATGACTAAATATCAAGGGCTCATTGGGCGCATCGCTCTGGAACTGAAATCGGAACGCTCAATGACATTTGCCCTTATCTGAAAGTCTGATAAACGTCGGAAAAATGACTGTCCAAAAAAAAAAATTTTTCAACTTTTTTCAATTTTACCCCTGTGGGATATATATTCTACCCACAGACATTTGAAACTCTCCTGGGGTACCCTCACACATATTATTCCCTCATTTAGTGGATATTTTCACAAAAAAGTGAAATTTTCAAAAATCCAAAATATTGGCTGAAAACGACTAAATATCAAGGACTCATTGGGCGAAACGCTCTGGAACTGAAATCAGAACGCTCAATGACATTTGCCTTATCTGAAAGTCTGATAAACGCCGGAAAAATGACTAAATCCCAAAAAAAATTTTTTTCAACTTTTTTCAATTTTACCCCCATGGGATATATATTCTACCCACACACATTTGAAACTCTCCTGGGGTACCCTCACACATATTGTTACCTCATTTAGTGGATATTTTCACAAAAAAGTGAAATTTTCAAAAATCCAGAAAATTGGCTGAAAGCGACTAAATATCAAGGATTCATTGGGCGAATTGCTCTGGAACTGAAATCGTAACACTCAGTGACATTTCTCCTATCTGATAGTCTGATAAACGCCGGAAAAATTACTAAATCCCCAAAAAAAATTTTTTCAACTTTTTTCAGTTTTACCCCGTGGGATATATATTCTGCCCACACACATTTGGAACTCTCCTGGGGTACCCTCACACATATTATTCCCTCATTTAGTGGATATTTTCACATACAAGTGAAATTTTCAAAAATCCAGAAAATTGGCTGAAAAAGTCTAAATATCAAGGTCTCATTGGGCGAGTCGCTGTGGAACTGAAATCGGAACGCTCACTGACATTTGCCCTATCTGAAAGTCTGATAAACGCCGGAAAAATGACTAAGTCAAAAAAATTTTTTTCAAATTTTTTAAATTTTACCCCCGTGGGATATATATTCTACCCACACACATTTGGAACTCTCCTGGGTCACCCTCACACATATTATTCCCTCATTTAGTGGATATTTTCACAAAAAAGTGAAATTTTCAAAAATCCAGAAAATTAGCTGAAAACGACTAAATATCAAGGACTCATTGGGAGAATCGCTCTGGAACTGAAATCGGAACGCTAACTGACATTTTCCCTATCTGAAAGTCTGATAAACGCCAGAAAAAATGACTAAGTCCAAAAAAACTATTTTTTCAACTTTTTTCAATGTTACCCTTGTGGTATATATATTCTACCCACACACATTTGGAACTCTCCTGGGGTACCCTCACACATATTATTCCCTCATTTAGTGGATATTTTCACAAAAAAGTGAAATTTTCAAAAATCCAGAAAATTGGCTGAAAACGACTAAATATCAAGGGCTCATTGAGTGAATCGCTCTGGAACTGAAATCGGAACGCTCAATGACATTTGCCCTATCTGAAAGTCTGATAAACGCCGGAAAAATGACTAAGTGAAAAAAAATTTTTTTCAACTTTTTTCAATTTTACCCCCGTGGGATATATATTCTACCCACACTCATTTGGAACTCTCCATGGGTACCCTCACACACATTCTTACCTCATTTAGTGGATATTTTCACAAAAAAGTGAAATTTTCAAAAATCCAGAAAATTGGCTGAAAACGACTAAATATCAAGGGCTCATTGGGCGCATCGCTCTGGAACTGAAATCGGAACGCTCAATGACATTTGCCCTTATCTGAAAGTCTGATAAACGTCGGAAAAATGACTGTCCAAAAAAAAAAATTTTACAACTTTTTTCAATTTTACCCCTGTGGGATATATATTCTACCCACAGACATTTGGAACTCTCCTGGGGTACCCTCACACATATTATGCACTCATTTATGGGATATTTTCACAAATAAGTGAAATTTTCAAAAATCCAAAATATTGGCTGAAAACGACTAAATATCACGGACTCATTGGGCGAATCGCTCTGGAACTGAAATCGGAATGCTCAATGACATTTGCGTTATCTGAAAGTCTGATAAACGCCGGAAAAATGACTAAGTCCAAAAAAAAGTTTTTTTCAACTTTTTTCAGTTTTACCCCGTGGGATATATATTCTACCCACACACATTTGGAACTCTCCTGGGGTACCCTCACACATATTATTCCCTCATTTAGTGGACATTTTCACAAAAAAGTGAAATTTTCAAAAATCCAGAAAATTAGCTGAAAAAGTCTAAATATCAAGGACTTATTGGGCGAATCGCTCTGGAACTGAAATCGGAACACTCACTGACATTTCTCCTATCTGAAAGTCTGATAAACGCCGGAAAAATGACTAAATCCCCCAAAAAATTTTTTTCAACTTTTTTCAGTTTTACCCCGTGGGATATATATTCTACCTACACACATTTGGAACTCTCCTGGGGTACCCTCACACATATTCTTAACTCATTTACTGGATATTTTCACAAAAAAGTGAAATTTTCAAAAATCCAAAAAATTGGCTGAAAACGACTAAATATCAAGGACTCATTGGGCGAATCGCTCTGGAACTGAAATCGGAACGCTCAATGACATTTGCCCTATCTGAAAGTCTGATAAACGCCGGAAAAATGACTAAGTCCAAAAAAAAATAGTTTTAAACTTTTTTCAATTTTACCGCCGTGGGATATATATTCTACCCACACTCATTTGGAACTCTCCTGGGGTACCCTCACACATATTATGCACTCATTTATGGGATATTTTCACAAATAAGTGAAATTTTCAAAAATCCAAAATATTGGCTGAAAACGACTAAATATCACGGACTCATTGGGCGAATCGCTCTGGAACTGAAATCGGAATGCTCAATGACATTTGCCCTATCTGAAAGTCTGATAAACGCCGGAAAAATGACTAAGTCCAAAAAAAAATTTTTTTCAACTTTTTTCAGTTTTACCCCGTGGGATATATATTCTACCCACACACATTTGGAACTCTCCTGGGGTACCCTCACACATATTATTCCCTCATTTAGTGGACATTTTCACAAAAAAGTGAAATTTTCAAAAATCCAGAAAATTAGCTGAAAAAGACTAAATATCAAGGACTTATTGGGCGAATCGCTGTGGAACTGAAATCGGAACACTCACTGACATTTCTCCTATCTGAAAGTCTGATAAACGCCGGAAAAATGACTAAATCCCCAAAAAATTTTTTTTCAACTTTTTTCAGTTTTACCCCGTGGGATATATATTCTACCCACACACATTTGGAACTCTCCTGGGGTACCCTCACACATATTCTTACCTCATTTAGTGGATATTTTCACAAAAAAGTGAAATTTTCAAAAATCCAGGAAAGTGGCTGAAAGCGACTAAAGATCAAGAACTCATTGGGCGAATCGCTCTGGAACTGAAATCGGAATGCTCACTGACATTTGCCCTATCTGAAAGTCTGATAAACGCCGGAAAAATGACTAAGTCCAAAAAAAATTTTTTTTCGACTTTTTTCAATTTTACCCCGTGGGATATATATTCTACCCACACACATTTGAAATTCTCCTGGGGTACCCTCACACATATTATTCCCTCATTTAGTGGATATTTTCACAAAAAAGTGAAATTTTCAAAAATCCAGAAAATTGGCTGAAAACGACTAAATATCAAGGACTAATTGGGCGAATCGCTCTGGAACTGAAATCGGAATGCTCACTGACATTTCCCCTATCTGAAAGTCTGATAAACGCAGGAAAGATGACTAAGTCCAAAAAAAAAATGTTTTCAACTTTTTTCAATTTTACCTCCGTTAGATATATATTCTACCCACACACATTTTGAACTCTCCTGGGGTACCCTCACACATATTATTCCCTCATTTAGTGGATATTTTCACAAAAAAGTGAAATTTTCAAAAATCCAGAAAATTGGCTGAAAAAGACTAAATATCAACGACTCATTGGGCGAATCGCTCTGGAACTGAAATCAGAACGCTCACTGACATTTCCCCAATCTGAAAGTCTGACAAACGCCGGAAAAATGACTTAGTCCAAAAAAAAAAATTTTTCAACTTTTTTCAATTTTACCCCCTGGGATATATATTCTACCCACACACATTTGGAACTCTCCTGGGGTTCCCTCACACATATTATTCCCTCATTTAGTGGATATTTTCACAAAAAAGTGAAATTTTCAAAAAACTAGAAAATTGGCTGAAAACGACTAAATATCAAGGACTCATTGGGCGAATCGCTCTGGAACTGAAATCGGAATGCTCACTGACATTTCTCCTATGTGAAAGTCTGATAAACGCAGGAAAAATGACTAAGTCCAAAAAAAAAATGTTTTCAACTTTTTTCAATTTTACCTCCGTTAGATATATATTCTACCCACACACATTTGGAACTCTCCTGGGGTACCCTCACACATATTATTCCCTCATTTAGTGGATATTTTCACAAAAAAGTGAAATTTTCAAAAATCCAGAAAATTGGCTGAAAAAGACTAAATATCAAGGACTCATTGGGCGAATCGCTCTGGAACTGAAATCAGAACGCTCACTGACATTTCCCCTATCTGAAAGTCTGACAAACGCCGGAAAAATGACTAAGTCCAAAATAATTTTTTTTTTAACTTTTTTCAATTTTACCCCTGTGGGATATGTATTCTACCCACACACATTTGGAACTCTCCTGGGGTACCCTCACACATATTATTCCCTCATTTAGTGGATATTTTCACAAAAAAGTGAAATTTTCAAAAATCCAGAAAATTGGCTGAAAACGACTAAATATCAAGGACTCATTGGGCGAATCGCTCTGGAACTGAAATCGGAATGCTCACTGACATTTCCCCTATCTGAAAGTCTGATAAACGCAGGAAAAAAGACTAAGTCCAAAAAAAAAATTTTTTAAACTTTTTTCAATTTTACCCCCGTGGGATATATATTCTACCCACACACATTTGGAACTCTCCTGGGGTACCCTCACACATATTATTCCCTCATTTAGTGGATATTTTCACAAAAAAGTGAAATTTTCAAAAATCCAGAAAATTGGCTGAAAACGACTAAATATCAAGGACTCATTGGGCGAATCGCTGTGGAACTGAAATCGGAATGGTCACTGACATTTCCCCTATCTGAAAGTCTGATAAACGCAGGAAAAATGACTAAGTCCAAAAAAAAAATGTTTTCAACTTTTTTCAATTTTACCTCCGTTAGATATATATTCTACCCACACACATTTGGAACTCTCCTGGGGTACCCTCACACATATTATTCACTCATTTAGTGGATATTTTCACAAAAAAGTGAAATTTTCAAAAATCCAGAAAATTGGCTGAAAACGGCTAAATATCAAGGACTCATTGGGTGAATCGCTCTGGAACTGAAATCGGAACGCTCAATGACAATTCCCCAATCTGAAAGTCTGACAAATGCTGGAAAAATGACTAAGTCCAAAAAAAAATTTTTTTTAACTTTTTTCAATTTTACCCCCGTGGGATATATATTCTACCCACACACATTTGGAACTCTCCTGAGGTACCCTCACGCATATTATTCCCTCATTTAGTGGATATTTTCACAAAAAAGTGAAATTTTCAAAAATCCGGAAAATTGGCTGAAAACGACTAAATATCAAGGACTCATTGGGCGAATCGCTCTGGAACTGAAATCGGAACGCTCAATGACATTTGCCCTATCTGAAAGTCTGATAAACGCCGGAAAAATGACTAAATCTGAAAAAAAAAAATTTCAACTTTTTTCAATTTTACCCCCGTGAGATATATATTCTACCCACACACATTTGGAACTCTCCTGGGGTACCCTCACACATGATATTCCCTCATTTAGTGGATATTTTCACAAAAAAAGTGAAATTTTCAAAAATCCAGAAAATTGACTGAAAACGACTAAATATTACAGACTCATTGGGCGAATCGCTCTGGAACTGAAATCGGAATGCTCACTGACATTTGCCCTATCTGAAAGTCTGATAAACGCCGGAAAAATGACTAAGTCCAAAAAAAAAATTTGTTTCAACTTTTTTCAATTTTACCCCCTTGCGATATATATTCTACCCACACACATTTGGAACTCTCCTGGGGTACCCTCACACATATTATTCCCTCATTTAGTGGATATTTTCACAAAAAAGTGAAATTTTCAAAAAAACAGAAAATTGGCTGAAAACTACTAAATATCAACGACTCATTGGGCAAACCGCTCTGGAACTGAAATCGGAATGCTCACTGACTTTTCCCCTATCTGAAAGTCTGATAAACGTAGGAAAAATGACTAAGTCCAAAAAAAAAATTTTTTAAACTTTTTTCAATTTTACCCCCGTGGGATATATATTCTACCCACACACATTTGGAACTCTCCTGGGGTACCCTCACACATATTATTCCCTCATTTAGTGGATATTTTCACAAAAAGTGAAATTCTCAAAAATCCAGAAAATTGGCTGAAAACGACTAAATATCAAGGACTCATTGGGCGAATCGCTCTGGAACTGAAATCGGAATGCTCACTGACATTTCCCCTATCTGAAAGTCTGATAAACGCAGGAAAAATGACTAAGTCCAAAAAAAAAAATTTTTCAACTTTTTTCAATTTTACCCCCGTGGGATATATATTCTACCCACACACATTTGGAACTCTCCTGGGGTTCCCTCACACATATTATTCCCTCATTTAGTGGATATTTTCACAAAAAAGTGAAATTTTCAAAAATCCAGAAAATTGGCTGAAAAAGACTAAATATCAAGGACTCATTGGGCGAATCGCTCTGGAACTGAAATCAGAACGCTCACTGACATTTCCCCAATCTGAAAGTCTGACAAACGCCGGAAAAATGACTAAGTCCAAAATAAATTTTTTTTTAACTTTTTTCAATTTTACCCCTGTGGGATATGTATTCTACCCACACACATTTGGAACTCTCCTGGGGTACCCTCACACATATTATTCCCTCATTTAGTGGATATTTTCACAAAAAAGTGAAATTTTCAAAAATCCAGAAAATTGGCTGAAAACGACTAAATATCAAGGACTCATTGGGCGAATCGCTCTGGAACTGAAATCGGAATGCTCACTGACATTTCCCCTATCTGAAAGTCTGATAAATGCAGGAAAAAAGACTAAGTCCAAAAAAAAAATTTTTTAAACTTTTTTCAATTTTACCCCCGTGGGATATATATTCTACCCACACACATTTGGTACTCTCCTGGGGTACCCTCACACATATTATTCCCTCATTTAGTGGATATTTTCACAAAAAAGTGAAATTTTAAAAAATCCAGAAAATTGGCTGAAAACGACTAAATATCAAGGACTCATTGGGCGAATCGCTGTGGAACTGAAATCGGAATGGTCACTGACATTTCCCCTATCTGAAAGTCTGATAAACGCAGGAAAAATGACTAAGTCCAAAAAAAAAATGTTTTCAACTTTTTTAAATTTTACCTCCGTTAGATATATATTCTACCCACACACATTTGGAACTCTCCTGGGGTACCCTCACACATATTATTCACTCATTTAGTGGATATTTTCACAAAAAAGTGAAATTTTCAAAAATCCAGAAAATTGGCTGAAAACGACTAAATATCCAGGACTCATTGGGCGAATCGCTCTGGAACTGAAATCGGAATGCTCACTGACATTTCCCCTATCTGAAAGTCTGATAAACGCAGGAAAAATGACTAAGTCCAAAAAAAAAATGTTTTCAACTTTTTTCAATTTTACCTCCGTTAGATATATATTCTACCCACACACATTTGGAACTCTCCTGGGGTACCCTCACACATATTATTCCCTCATTTAGTGGATATTTTCACAAAAAAGTGAAATTTTCAAAAAACAGAAAATTGGCTGAAAACGACTAAATATCAAGGACTCATTGGGCGAATCGCTCTGGAACTGAAATCAGAACGCTCACTGACATTTCCCCTATCTGAAAGTCTGATAAATGCAGGAAAAATGACTAAGTCCAAAAAAAAAATTTTTTAAACTTTTTTCAATTTTACCCCTGTGGGATTTATATTCTACCCACACACATTTGGAACTCTCCTGGGGTTCCCTCACACATATTATTCCCTCATTTAGTGGATATTTTCATAAAAAAGTGAAATTTTCAAAAAAACAGAAAATTGGCTGAAAACGACTAAATATCAAGGACTCATTGGGCGAATCGCTCTGGAACTGAAATCGGAATGCTCACTGACATTTCCCCTATCTGAAAGTCTGATAAATGCAGGAAAAATGACTAAGTCCAAAAAAAATATTTTTTCAACTTTTTTCAATTTTACCCCCGTGGGATATATATTCTACCCACACACATTTGGAACTCTCCTGGGGTACCCTCACACATATTATTCCCTCATTTAGTGGATATTTTCACAAAAAAGTGAAATTTTCAAAAATCCAGAAAATTGGCTGAAAACGACTAAATATCAAGGACTCATTGGGCGAATCGCTCTGGAACTGAAATCAGAACGCTCACTGACATTTCCCCAATCTGAAAGTCTGACAAACGCCGGAAAAATGACTAAGTCCAAAAAAAAAAATTCTTCAACTTTTTTCAATTTTACCCCTGTGGGATATATTTTCTACCCACACACATTTGGAACTCTCCTGGGGTACCCTCACACATATTATTCACTCATTTAGTGGATATTTTCACAAAAAAGTGAAATTTTCAAAAATCCAGAAAATTGGCTGAAAACGACTAAATATCCAGGACTCATTGGGCGAATTGCTCTGGAACTGAAATCGGAATGCTCACTGACATTTCCCCTATCTGAAAGTCTGATAAACGCAGGAAAAATGACTAAGTCCAAAAAAAAAATGTTTTCAACTTTTTTCAATTTTACCTCCGTTAAATATATATTCTACCCACACATATTTGGAACTCTCCTGGGGTACCCTCACACATATTATTCCCTCATTTAGTGGATATTTTCACAAAAAAGTGAAATTTTCAAAAATCCAGAAAATTGGCTGAAAACGGCTAAATATCAAGGACTCATTGGGCGAATCGCTCTGGAACTGAAATCGGAATGCTCACTGACATTTCCCCTATCTGAAAGTCTGATAAACGCAGGAAAAATGACTAAGTCCAAAAAAAAAATGTTTTCAACTTTTTTCAATTTTACCTCCGTTAGATATAAATTCTACCCACACACATTTGGAACTCTCCTGGGGTACCCTCACACATATTATTCCCTCATTTAGTGGATATTTTCACAAAAAAGTGAAATTTTCAAAAAACAGAAGATTGGCTGAAAACGACTAAATATCAAGGACTCATTGGGCGAATCGCTCTGGAACTGAAATCAGAACGCTCACTGACATTTCCCCTATCTGAAAGTCTGATAAATGCAGGAAAAATGACTAAGTCCAAAAAAAATATTTTTTCAACTTTTTTCAATTTTACCCCCGTGGGATATATATTCTACCCACACACATTTGGAACTCTCTTGGGGTACCCTCACACATATTATTCCCTCATTTAGTGGATATTTTCACAAAAAAGTGAAATTTTCAAAAAACAGAAAATTGGCTGAAAACGACTAAATATCAAGGACTCATTGGGCGAATCGCTCTGGAACTGAAATCAGAACGCTCACTGACATTTCCCCTATCTGAAAGTCTGATAAATGCAGGAAAAATGACTAAGTCCAAAAAAAATATTTTTTCAACTTTTTTCAATTTTACCCCCGTGGGATATATATTCTACCCACACACATTTGGAACTCTCCTGGGGTACCCTCACACATATTATTCCCTCATTTAGTGGATATTTTCACAAAAAAGTGAAATTTTCAAAAAAACAGAAAATTGGCTGAAAACGACTAAATATCAAGGACTCATTGGGCGAATCGCTCTGGAACTGAAATCGGAATGCTCACTGACATTTCCCCTATCTGAAAGTCTGATAAATGCAGGAAAAATGACTAAGTCCAAAAAAAATATTTTTTCAACTTTTTTCAATTTTACCCCCGTGGGATATATATTCTACCCACACACATTTGGAACTCTCCTGGGGTACCCTCACACATATTATTCCCTCATTTAGTGGATATTTTCACAAAAAAGTGAAATTTTCAAAAATCCAGAAAATTGGCTGAAAAAGACTAAATATCAAGGACTCATTGGGCGAATCGCTCTGGAACTGAAATCAGAACGCTCACTGACATTTCCCCAATCTGAAAGTCTGACAAACGCCGGAAAAATGACTAAGTCCAAAAAAAAAATGTTTTCAACTTTTTTCAATTTTACCTCCGTTAGTTATATATTCTACCCACACACATTTGGAACTCTCCTGGGGTACCCTCACACATATTATTCCCTCATTTAGTGGATATTTTCACAAAAAAGTGAAATTTTCAAAAAACAGAAAATTGGCTGAAAACGACTAAATATCAAGGACTCATTGCGCGAATCGCTCTGGAACTGAAATCAGAACGCTCACTGACATTTCCCCTATCTGAAAGTCTGATAAATGCAGGAAAAATGACTAAGTCCAAAAAAAAAATTTTTAAAACTTTTTTCAATTTTACCCCTGTGGGATTTATATTCTACCCACACACATTTGGAACTCTCCTGGGGTTCCCTCACACATATTATTCCCTCATTTAGTGGATATTTTCACAAAAAAGTGAAATTTTCAAAAAAACAGAAAATTGGCTGAAAACGACTAAATATCAAGGACTCATTGGGCGAATCGCTCTGGAACTGAAATCGGAATGCTCACTGACATTTCCCCTATCTGAAAGTCTGATAAATGCAGGAAAAATGACTAAGTCCAAAAAAAATATCTTTTCAACTTTTTTCAATTTTACCCCCGTGGGATATATATTCTACCCACACACATTTGGAACTCTCCTGGGGTACCCTCACACATATTATTCCCTCATTTAGTGGATATTTTCACAAAAAAGTGAAATTTTCAAAAATCCAGAAAATTGGCTGAAAAAGAATAAATATCAAGGACTCATTGGGCGAATCGCTCTGGAACTGAAATCAGAACGCTCACTGACATTTCCCCAATCTGAAAGTCTGACAAACGCCGGAAAAATGACTAAGTCCAAAAAAAAAAATTCTTCAACTTTTTTCAATTTTACCCCTGTGGGATATATATTCTACCCACACACATTTGGAACTCTCCTGGGGTACCCTCACACATATTATTCCCTCATTTAGTGGATATTTTCACAAAAAAGTGAAATTTTCAAAAATCCAGAAAATTGGCTGAAAACGACTAAATATCAAGGACTCATTGGGCAAATCGCTCTGGAACTGAAATCGGAATGCTCATTGACATTTCCCCTATCTGAAAGTTTGATAAACGCAGGAAAAATGACTAAGTCCTAAAAAAAAATGTTTTCAACTTTTTTCAATTTTACCTCCGTTAGATATATATTCTACCCACACACATTTGGAACTCTCCTGGGGTACCCTCACACATATTATTCCCTCATTTAGTGGATATTTTCACAAAAAAGTGAAATTTTCAAAAATCAAGAAAATTGGCTGAAAACGACTAAATATCAAGGACTCATTGGGCGAATCGCTCTGGAACTGAAATCGGAATGCTCACTGACATTTCCCGTATCTGAAAGTCTGATAAACGCAGGAAAAATGACTAAGTCCAAAAAAAAAATGTTTTCAACTTTTTTCAATTTTACCTCCGTTAGATATATATTCTACCCACACACATTTGGAACGCTCCTGGGGTACCCTCACACATATTATTCCCTCATTTAGTGGATATTTTCACAAAAAAGTGAAATTTTCAAAAATCCAGAAAATTGGCTGAAAACGACTAAATATCAAGGACTCATTGGGCGAATCGCTCTGGAACTGAAATCGGAATGATCACTGACATTTCCCCTATCTGAAAGTCTGATAAACACAGGAAAAATGACTAAGTCCAAAAAAAATTTTTTTTCAACTTTTTTCAATTTTACCCCCGTGGGATATATATTCTACCCACACACATTTGGAACTCTCCTGGGGTACCCTCACACATATTATTCCCTCATTTAGTGGATATTTTCACAAAAAAGTGAAATTTTCAAAAATCCAGAAAATTGGCTGAAAACGACTAAATATCAAGGACTCATTGGGCGAATCGCTCTGGAACTGAAATCGGAATGCTCACTGACATTTCCCGTATCTGAAAGTCTGATAAATGCAGGAAAAATGACTAAGTCCAAAAAAAAATTTTTTTCAACTTTTTTCAATTTTACCCCGTGGGATATATTCTACCCACACACATTTGGAACTCTCCTGGGGTACCCTCACACATATTATTCCCTCATTTAGTGGATATTTTCACAAAAAAGTGAAATTTTCAAAAATCCAAAAAATTGGCTGAAAAAGACTAAATATCAAGGACTCATTGGGCGAATCGCTCTGGAACTGAAATCAGAACGCTCACTGACATTTCCCCAATCTGAAAGTCTGACAAACGCCGGAAAAATGACTAAGTCCAAAAAAAAAAATTCTTCAACTTTTTTCAATTTTACCCCTGTGGGATATATATTCTACCCACACACATTTGGAACTCTCCTGGGGTACCCTCACACATATTATTCCCTCATTTAGTGGATATTTTCACAAAAAAGTGAAATTTTCAAATATCCAGAAAATTGGCTGAAAACGACTAAATATCAAGGACTCATTGGGCAAATCGCTCTGGAACTGAAATCGGAATGCTCATTGACATTTCCCCTATCTGAAAGTCTGATAAACGCAGGAAAAATGACTAAGTCCAAAAAAAAAATGTTTTCAACTTTTTTCAATTTTACCTCCGTTAGATATATATTCTACCCACACACATTTGGAACTCTCCTGGGGTACCCTCACACATATTATTCCCTCATTTAGTGGATATTTTCACAAAAAAGTGAAATTTTCAAAAATCCAGAAAATTGGCTGAAAAAGACTAAATATCAAGGACTCATTGGGCGAATCGCTCTGGAACTGAAATCAGAACGCTCACTGACATTTCCCCTATCTGAAAGTCTGACAAACGCCGGAAAAATGACTAAGTCCAAAAAAAAAAATTCTTCAACTTTTTTCAATTTTACCCCTGTGGGATATATATTCTACCCACACACATTTGGAACTCTCCTGGGGTACCCTCACACATATTATTCCCTCATTTAGTGGATATTTTCACAAAAAAGTGACATTTTCAAAAATCCAGAAAATTGGCTGAAAACGACTAAATATCAAGGACTCATTGGGCGAAACGCTCTGGAACTGAAATCGGAATGCTCACTGACATTTCCCCTATCTGAAAGTCTGATAAACGCAGGAAAAATGACTAAGTCCAAAAAAAATTTTTTTTCAACTTTTTTCAATTTTACCCCGTGGGATATATTCTACCCACACACATTTGGAACTCTCCTGGGGTACCCTCACACATATTATTCCCTCATTTAGTGGATATTTTCACAAAAAAAGTGAAATTTTCAAAAATCCAGAAAATTGGCTGAAAACGACTAAATATCAAGGACTCATTGGGCGAATCGCTCTGGAACTGAAATCGGAATGCTCACTGACATTTCCCCTATCTGAAAGTCTGATAAATGCAGGAAAAATGACTAAGTCCAAAAAAAATATTTTTTCAACTTTTTTCAATTTTACCCCCGTGGGATATATATTCTACCCACACACATTTGGAACTCTCCTGGGGTACCCTCACACATATTATTCCCTCATTTAGTGGATATTTTCACAAAAAAGTGAAATTTTCAAAAATCCAGAAAATTGGCTGAAAAAGACTAAATATCAAGGACTCATTGGGCGAATCGCTCTGGAACTGAAATCAGAACGCTCACTGACATTTCCCCAATCTGAAAGTCTGACAAACGCCGGAAAAATGACTTAGTCCAAAAAAAAAAATTCTTCAACTTTTTTCAATTTTACCCCTGTGGGATATATATTCTACCCACACACATTTGGAACTCTCCTGGGGTACCCTCACACATATTATTCACTCATTTAGTGGATATTTTCACAAAAAAGTGAAATTTTCAAAAATCCAGAAAATTGGCTGAAAACGACTAAATATCCAGGACTCATTGGGGGAATCGCTCTGGAACTGAAATCGGAATGCTCACTGACATTTCCCCTATCTGAAAGTCTGATAAACGCAGGAAAAATGACTAAGTCCAAAAAAAAAATGTTTTCAACTTTTTTCAATTTTACCTCCGTTAGATATATATTCTACCCACACACATTTGGAACTCTCCTGGGGTACCCTCACACATATTATTCCCTCATTTAGTGGATATTTTCACAAAAAAGTGAAATTTTCAAAAATCCAGAAAATTGGCTGAAAACGGCTAAATATCAAGGACTCATTGGGCGAATCGCTCTGGAACTGAAATCGGAATGCTCACTGACATTTCCCCTATCTGAAAGTCTGATAAACGCAGGAAAAATGACTAAGTCCAAAAAAAAAATGTTTTCAACTTTTTTCAATTTTACCTCCGTTAGATATAAATTCTACCCACACACATTTGGAACTCTCCTGGGGTACCCTCACACATATTATTCCCTCATTTAGTGGATATTTTCACAAAAAAGTGAAATTTTCAAAATCCAGAAAATTGGCTGAAAACGACTAAATATCAAGGACTCATTGGGCGAATCGCTCTGGAACTGAAATCAGAACGCTCACTGACATTTCCCCTATCTGAAAGTCTGATAAATGCAGGAAAAATGACTAAGTCCAAAAAAAAAATTTTTAAAACTTTTTTCAATTTTACCCCTGTGGGATTTATATTCTACCCACACACATTTGGAACTCTCCTGGGGTTCCCTCACACATATTATTCCCTCATTTAGTGGATATTTTCACAAAAAAGTGAAATTTTCAAAAAAACAGAAAATTGGCTGAAAACGACTAAATATCAAGGACTCATTGGGCGAATCGCTCTGGAACTGAAATCGGAATGCTCACTGACATTTCCCCTATCTGAAAGTCTGATAAATGCAGGAAAAATGACTAAGTCCAAAAAAAATATTTTTTCAACTTTTTTCAATTTTACCCCCGTGGGATATATATTCTACCCACACACATTTGGAACTCTCCTGGGGTACCCTCACACATATTATTCCCTCATTTAGTGGATATTTTCACAAAAAAGTGAAATTTTCAAAAATCCAGAAAATTGGCTGAAAACGACTAAATATCAAGGACTCATTGGGCGAATCGCTCTGGAGCTGAAATCGGAATGCTCACTGACATTTCCCGTATCTGAAAGTCTGATAAATGCAGGAAAAATGACTAAGTCCAAAAAAAAATTTTTTTCAACTTTTTTCAATTTTACCCCGTGGGATATATTCTACCCACACACATTTGGAACTCTCCTGGGGTACCCTCACACATATTATTCCCTCATTTAGTGGATATTTTCACAAAAAAAGTGAAATTTTCAAAAATCCAGAAAATTGGCTGAAAACGACTAAATATCAAGGACTCATTGGGCGAATCGCTCTGGAACTGAAATCGGAATGCTCACTGACATTTCCCCTATCTGAAAGTCTGATAAACGCAGGAAAAATGACTAAGTCCAAAAAAAAATTTTTTTAAACTTTTTTCAATTTTACCCCCGTGGGATATATATTCTACCCACACACATTTGGAACTCTCCTGGGGTACCCTCACACATATTATTCCCTCATTTAGTGGATATTTTCACAAAAAAGTGAAATTTTCAAAAATCCAAAAAATTGGCTGAAAAAGACTAAATATCAAGGACTCATTGGGCGAATCGCTCTGGAACTGAAATCAGAACGCTCACTGACATTTCCCCAATCTGAAAGTCTGACAAACGCCGGAAAAATGACTAAGTCCAAAAAAAAAAATTCTTCAACTTTTTTCAATTTTACCTCCGTTAGATATATATTCTACCCACACACATTTGGAACTCTCCTGGGGTACCCTCACACATATTATTCCCTCATTTAGTGGATATTTTCACAAAAAAGTGAAATTTTCAAAAATCCAGAAAATTGGCTGAAAACGACTAAATATCAAGGACTCATTGGGCGAATCGCTCTGGAACTGAAATCGGAATGATCACTGACATTTCCCCTATCTGAAAGTCTGATAAACACAGGAAAAATGACTAAGTCCAAAAAAAATTTTTTTTCAATTTTTTTCAATTTTACCCCCGTGGGATATATATTCTACCCACACACATTTGGAACTCTCCTGGGGTACCCTCACACATATTATTCCCTCATTTAGTGGATATTTTCACAAAAAAGTGACATTTTCAAAAATCCAGAAAATTGGCTGAAAACGACTAAATATCAAGGACTCATTGGGCGAATCGCTCTGGAACTGAAATCGGAATGCTCACTGACATTTCCCCTATCTGAAAGTCTGATAAACGCTGGAAAAATGACTAAGTCCAAAAAAAATTTTTTTTCAACTTTTTTCAATTTTACCCCCGTGGGATATATATTCTACCCACACACATTTGGAACTCTCCTGGGGTACCCTCACACATATTATTCCCTCATTTAGTGGATATTTTCACAAAAAAGTGAAATTTTCAAAAATCCAGAAAATTGGCTGAAAACGACTAAATATCAAGGACTCATTGGGCGAATCGCTCTGGAACTGAAATCGGAATGATCACTGACATTTCCCCTATCTGAAAGTCTGATAAACACAGGAAAAATGACTAAGTCCAAAAAAAAATTTTTTTCAATTTTTTTCAATTTTACCCCCGTGGGATATATATTCTACCCACACACATTTGGAACTCTCCTGGGGTACCCTCACACATATTATTCCCTCATTTAGTGGATATTTTCACAAAAAAGTGAAATTTTCAAAAATCCAGAAAATTGGCTGAAAACGACTAAATATCAAGGACTCATTGGGCGAATCGCTCTGGAACTGAAATCGGAATGCTCACTGACATTTCCCCTATCTGAAAGTCTGATAAACGCTGGAAAAATGACTAAGTCCAAAAAAAAAAATTCTTCAACTTTTTTCAATTTTACCCCCGTGGGATATATATTCTACCCACACACATTTGGAACTCTCCTGGGGTTCCCTTACACATATTATTCCCTCATTTAGTGGATATTTTCACAAAAAAGTGAAATTTTCAAAAAACCAGAAAATTGGCTGAAAACGACTAAATATCAAGGACTCATTGGGCAAATCGCTCTGGAACTGAAATCGGAATGCTCACTGACATTTGCCCTATCTGAAAGTCTGATAAACGCAGGAAAAATGACTAAGTCCAAAAAAAAAATTTTTTAAACTTTTTTCAATTTTACCCCTGTGGGATATATATTCTACCCACACACATTTGGAACTCTCCTGGGGTACCCTCACACATATTATTCCCTCATTTAGTGGATATTTTAAAAAAAAAGTGAAATTTTCAAAAATCCAGAAAATTGGCTGAAAAAGACTAAATATCAAGGACTCATTGGGCGAATCGCTCTGGAACTGAAATCGGAACGCTCACTGACATTTCCCCTATCTGAAAGTCTGATAAACGCTGGAAAAATGACTAAGTCCAAAAAAAATATTTTTTCAACTTTTTTCAATTTTACCCCCGTGGGATATATATTCTACCCACACACATTTGGAACTCTCCTGGGGTACCCTCACACATATTATTCCCTCATTTAGTGGATATTTTCACAAAAAAGTGACATTTTCAAAAATCCAGAAAATTGGCTGAAAAAGACTAAATATCAAGGACTCATTGGGCAAATCGCTCTGGAACTGAAATCAGAACGATCACTGACAATTCCCCAATCTGAAAGTCTGACAAATGCCGGAAAAATGACTAAGTCCAAAAAAAATTTTTTTCCAACTTTTTTCAATTTTACCCCCGTGGGATATATATTCTACCCACACACATTTGGAACTCTCCTGGGGTACCCTCACACATATTATTCCCTCATTTAGTGGATATTTTCACAAAAAAGTGAAATTTTCAAAAATCCAGAAAATTGGCTGAAAAAGACTAAATATCAAGGACTCATTGGGCGAATCGCTCTGGAACTGAAATCAGAATGCTCACTGACATTTACCCAATCTGAAAGTCTGACAAACGCCGGAAAAATGACTAAGTCCAAAGAAAAAATTTTTTTAACTTTTTTCAATTTTACCCCCGTGGGATATATATTCTACCCACACACATTTGGAACTCTCCTGGGGTTCCCTCACACATATTATTCCCTCATTTAGTGGATATTTTCACAAAAAAGTGAAATTTTCAAAAAACCAGAAAATTGGCTGAAAACGACTAAATATCAAGGACTCATTGGGCGAATCGCTCTGGAACTGAAATCGGAATGCTCACTGACATTTCCCCTATCTGAAAGTCTGATAAACGCAGGAAAAATGACTAAGTCCAAAAAAAAAATTTTTTAAACTTTTTTCAATTTTACCCCTGTGGGATATATATTCTACCCACACACATTTGGAACTCTCCTGGGGTACCCTCACACACATTATTCCCTCCTTTAGTGGATATTTTCACAAAAAAGTGAAATTTTCAAAAATCCAGAAAATTGGCTGAAAACGACTAAATATCAAGGACTCATTGGGCGAATGGCTCTGGAACTGAAATCGGAATGCTCACTGACATTTCCCCTATCTGAAAGTCTGATAAACGCAGGAAAAATGACTAAGACCAAAAAAAAAATTTTTTAAACTTTGTTCAATTTTACCCCTGTGGGATATATATTCTACCCACACACATTTGGAACTCTCCTGGGGTACCCTCACACATATTATTCCCTCATTTAGTGGATATTTTCACAAAAAAGTTAAATTTTCAAAAATCCAGAAAATTGGCTGAAAACGACTAAATATCAAGGACTCATTGGGCGAATCGCTCTGGAACTGAAATCGGAATGCTCACTGACATTTCCCCTATCTGAAAGTCTGATAAACGCAGGAAAAATGACTAAGTCGAAAAAAAAATTTTTTTCAACTTTTTTCAATTTTACCCCCGTGGGATATATATTCTACCCACACACATTTGGATCTCTCCTCGGGTACCCTCACACATATTATTCCCTCATTTAGTGGATATTTTCACAAAAAAAGTGAAATTTTCAAAAATCCAGAAAATTGGCTGAAAACGACTAAATATCAAGATCTCATTAGGCGAATCGCTCTGGAACTGAAATCGGAACGATCACTGACAATTCCCCAATCTGAAAGTCTGACAAATGCCGGAAAAATGACTAAGTCCAAAAAAAATTTTTTTCCAACTTTTTTCAATTTTACCCCCATAGGATATATATTCTACCCACACACATTTGGAACTCTCCTGGGGTACCCTCACACATATTATTCCCTCATTTAGTGGATATTTTCACAAAAAAGTGAAATTTTCAAAAATCCAGAATATTGGCTGAAAAAGACTAAATATCAAGGACTCATTGGGCGAATCGCTCTGGAACTGAAATCGGAACGCTCACTGACATTTCCCCTATCTGAAAGTCTGATAAACGCCGGAAAAATGACTAAGTCCAAAAAAAAAAATTTTTTTACTTTTTTCAATTTTACCCCCGTGGGATATATATTCTACCCACACACATTTGGAACTCTCCTGGGGTACCCTCACACATATTATTCCCTCATTTAGTGGATATTTTCACAAAAAAGTGAAATTTTCAAAAATCCAGAATATTGGCTGAAAAAGACTAAATATCAAGGACTCATTGGGCGAATCGCTCTGGAACTGAAATCGGAACGCTCACTGACATTTCCCCTATCTGAAAGTCTGATAAACGCCGGAAAAATGACTAAGTCCAAAAAAAATTTTTTTCCAACTTTTTTCAATTTTACCCCCGTGGGATATATATTCTACCACACACATTTGGAACTCTCCTGGGGTACCCTCACACATATTATTCCCTCATTTAGTGGATATTTTCACAAAAAAGTGAAATTTTCAAAAATCCAGAAAATTGGCTGAAAACGACTAAATATCAATGACTCATTGGGCGAATCGCTCTGGAACTGAAATCGGAACGCTCACTCCCTAGCTCACTCCCTATCTGAAAGTCTGATAAACGCCGGAAAAATGACTAAGTCCAAAAATAAATTTTTTTTAACTTTTTTCAATTTTACCTCCGTGGGATATGTATTCTACACATTTGGAACTCTCCTGGGGTACCCTCACACATATTATTCCCTCATTTAGTGGATATTTTCACAAAAAAGTGAAATTTTCAAAAATCCAGAAAAGTGGCTGAAAACGACTAAATAACAAGGACTCATTGGGTGAATCGCTCTGGAACTGAAATCGGAACGCTCACTGACATTTCCCCAATCTGAAAGTCTGACAAATGCCGGAAAAATGACTAAGTCCAAAAAAATATATTTTTCAACTTTTTTCAATTTTACCCCCGTGGGATATATATTCTACCCACACAAATTTGGAACTGTCCTGGGGTACCCTCCCTCATTTAGTGGATATTTTCACAAAAAAGTGAAATTTTCAAAAATCCCGAAAATTGGCTGAAAACGACTAAATATCAAGATCTCATTGGGCGAATCGCTCTGGAACTGAAATCGGAATGATCACTGACAATTCCCCAATCTGAAAGACTGACACATGCCGGAAAAAAGACGAAGTCCAAAAAAAATTTTTTTTTTACTTTTTTCAATTTTACCCCCGTGGGATATATATTCTACCCACACACATTTGGAACTCTCCTGGGGTACCCTCACACATATTATTCCGTCATTTAGCGGATATTTTCACAAAAAAAGTGAAATTTTCAAAAATCCTGAAAATTGGCTGAAAAAGACTAAATATCAAGGACTCATTGGGCGAATCGCTCTGGAACTGATATCGGAACGCTCACTGACATTTCCCCTATCTGAAAGTCTGATAAACGCCGGAAAAATGACTAAGTCCAAATAAAAAATTTTTTCAACTTTTTTAAATTTTACCCCCGTGGGATGTATATTCTACCCACACAAATTTGGAACTCTCCTGGGGTACCCTCACACATATTGTTCCCTCATTTAGTGGATATTTTCACAAAAAAGTGAAATTTTCAAAAATCCAAAATATTGGCTGAAAACGACTAAATATCAAGGACTCATTGGGCGAATCGCTCTGGAACTGAAATCGGAACACTCACTGACATTTGCCCTATCTGAAAGTCTGATAAACGCCGGAAAAGTGACTAAGTCCAAAAAAACATTTTTTTCAACTTTTTTCAATTTTACCCCCGTGGGATATATATTCTACCCACACACATTTGGAACTCTCCTGGGGTACCTTCACACATATTATTCCCTCATTTAGTGGATATTTTCACAAAAAAGTGACATTTTCAAAAATCCAAAAAATATAGCTGAAAACGACTAAATATCAAGGACTCATTGGGCGAATCGCTCTGGAACTGAAATCAGAACGCTCACTGACATTTGCCCTATCTGAAAGTCTGATAAACGCCGGAAAAATGACAAAGTCCAAAAAATTTTTTTTTCAATTTTACCCCCGTGAGAAATATATTCTACCCACACACATTTGGAACTCTCCTGGGGAACCCTCACACATATTATTCCCTCATTTAGTGGATATTTTCACAAAAAAGTGAAATTTTCAAAACTCCAAAATATTGGCTGAAAACGACTAAATATCAAGGACTCATTGGGCGAATCGCTCTGGAACTGAAATCGGAACGCTCACTGACATTTGGCCTATCTGAAAGTCTGATAAACGCCAGAAAAATGACTAAGTCCAAAAAATTTTTTTTTCAATTTTACCCCCGTGAGATATATATTCTACCACACACATTTGGAACTCTCCTGGGGTACCCTCACACATATTATTCCCTCATTTAGTGGATATTTTCACAAAAAAGTGAAATTTTCAAAAATCCAGAAAATTGTCTGAAAACGACTAAATATCAAGGACTCATTGGGCGAATCGCTCTGGAACTGAAATCGTAATGCTCACTGACATTTCCCCTATCTGAAAGTCTGATAGTCATTTTTCCAGCGTTTAAGTCCAAAAATAAAAAAATTGTTCAACTTTTTTCAATTTTACCTCCGTGGGATATATATTCTACCCACACACATTTGGAACTCTCCTGGGGTACCCTCACACATATTATTCCCTCATTTAGTGGATATTTTCACAAAAAAGTGAAATTTTCAAAAATCAAAAATATTGGCTGAAAACGACTAAATATCAAGGACTCATTGGGCGAATTGCTCTGGAACTGAAATCGGAACGCTCTCTGACATTTGCCCTCTCTGAAAGTCTAATAAACGCCAGAAAAATGACTAAGTCCAAAAAAAATTTTTTTCAATTTTACCCCCGTGGGATATATATTCTACCCACACACATTTGGAATTCTCCTGGGGTACCCTCACACATATTATTCCCTCATTTAGTGGATATTTTCACAAAAAAGTGAAATTTTAAAAAATCCAGAAAATTGGCTGAAAACTACTAAATATCAATGACTCATTGGGCGAATCGCTCTGGAACTGAAATCGGAACGCTCACTGACATTTGCCCTATCTGAAAGTCTGATAAACGCCGGAAAAATGACTAAATCCCCAAAAAAAATTTTTTCAATTTTTTTCAATTTTACAACCGTGGGATATATATTCTACACACACACATTTGGAATTCTCATGGGGTACCCTCACACATATTATTCCCTCATTTAGTGGATATTTTCACAAAAAAGTGAAATTTTCAAAAATCCAGAAAATTGGCTGAAAACAACTAAATATCAAGGACTCATTGCGCGAATCTCTCTGGAACTGAAATCGGAACGCTAACTGACATTTGGCCTATCTGAAAGTCTGATAAACGCCAGAAAAATGAATAAGTCCAAAAAATGTTTTTTTCAATTTTACCCCTGTGAGATATATATTCTACCCACACACGTTTGGAACTCTCCTGGGGTACCCTCACACATATTATTCCCTCATTTAGTGGATATTTTCACAAAAAAGTGAAATTTTCAAAAATCAAAAATATTGGCTGAAAACGACTAAATATCAAGGACTCATTGGGCGAATCGCTCTGGAACTGAAATCGGAACGCTCTCTGACATTTGCCCTCTCTGAAAGTCTGATAAACACCAGAAAAATGACTAAGTCCAAAAAAAATTTTTTTCAATTTTACCCGTGTAGGATATATATTCTACACACACACATTTGGAATTCTCCTGGGGTACCCTCACACATATTATTCCCTCATTTAGTGGATATTTTCAGAAAAAAGTGAAATTTTCAAAAATCAAAAATATTGGCTAAAAACGACTAAATATCAAGGACTCATTGGGCGAATCGCTCTGGAACTGAAATCGGAACGCTCTCTGACATTTGCCCTCTCTGAAAGTCTGATAAACGCCAGAAAAATGACTAAGTCCAAAAAAAATTTTTTTCAATTTTACCCCCGTGGGATATATATTCTACCCACACACATTTGGAATTCTCCTGGGGTACCCTCACACATATTATTCCCTCATTTAGTGGATATTTTCACAAAAAAGTGAAATTTTCAAAAATCCAAAATATTGGCTGAAAACGACTAAATATCAAGGACTCATTGGGCGAATCGCTCTGGAACTGAAATCGGAACGCTCACTGACATTTGCCCTATCTGAAAGTCTGATAAACGCCGGAAAAGTGACTAAGTCCAAAAAAACATTTTTTTCAACTTTTTTCAATTTTACCCCCGTGGGATATATATTCTACCCACACACATTTGGAACTCTCCTGGGGTACCTTCACACATATTATTCCCTCATTTAGTGGATATTTTCACAAAAAAGTGACATTTTCAAAAATCCAAAAAATATAGCTGAAAACGACTAAATATCAAGGACTCATTGGGCGAATCGCTCTGGAACTGAAATCAGAACGCTCACTGACATTTGCCCTATCTGAAAGTCTGATAAACGCCGGAAAAATGACAAAGTCCAAAAAATTTTTTTTTCAATTTTACCCCCGTGAGAAATATATTCTACCCACACACATTTGGAACTCTCCTGGGGAACCCTCACACATATTATTCCCTCATTTAGTGGATATTTTCACAAAAAAGTGAAATTTTCAAAACTCCAAAATATTGGCTGAAAACGACTAAATATCAAGGACTCATTGGGCGAATCGCTCTGGAACTAAAATCGGAACGCTCACTGACATTTGGCCTATCTGAAAGTCTGATAAACGCCAGAAAAATGACTAAGTCCAAAAAAAATTTTTTTCAATTTTACCCGTGTAGGATATATATTCTACACACACACATTTGGAATTCTCCTGGGGTACCCTCACACATATTATTCCCTCATTTAGTGGATATTTTCACCAAAAAGAGAAATTTTCAAAAATCCAGAAAATTGGCTGAAAACGACTAAATATCAAGGACTCATTGCGTGAATCGCTCTGGAACTGAAATCGGAACGCTCACTGACATTTGGCCTATCTGAAAGTCTGATAAACGCCAGAAAAATGACTAAGTCCAAAAAATTTTTTTTTCAATTTTACCCCCGTGAGATATATATTCTACCCACACACATTTGGAACTCTCCTGGGGTACCCTCACACATATTATTCCCTCATTTAGTGGATATTTTCACAAAAAAGTGAAATTTTCAAAAATCCAGAAAATTGTCTGAAAACGACTAAATATCAAGGACTCATTGGGCGAATCGCTCTGGAACTGAAATCGTAATGCTCACTGACATTTCCCCTATCTGAAAGTCTGATAGTCATTTTTCCAGCGTTTAAGTCCAAAAAAAAAAAAATTGTTCAACTTTTTTCAATTTTACCTCCGTGGGATATATATACTACCCACACACATTTGGAACTCTCCTGGGGTACCCTCACACATATTATTCCCTCATTTAGTGGATATTTTCAGAAAAAAGTGAAATTTTCAAAAATCAAAAATATTGGCTGAAAACGACTAAATATCAAGGACTCATTGGGCGAATCGCTCTGGAACTGAAATCGGAACGCTCTCTGACATTTGCCCTCTCTGAAAGTCTGATAAACGCCAGAAAAATGACTAAGTCCAAAAAAAATTTTTTTCAATTTTACCCCCGTGGGATATATATTCTACCCACACACATTTGGAATTCTCCTGGGGTACCCTCACACATATTATTCCCTCATTTAGTGGATATTTTCACAAAAAAGTGAAATTTTCAAAAATCCAAAATATTGGCTGAAAACGACTAAATATCAAGGACTCATTGGGCGAATCGCTCTGGAACTGAAATCGGAATGCTCACTGACATTTGCCCTATCTGAAAGTCTGATAAACGCCGGAAAAATGACTAAGTCGAAAAAAAATTTTTTTCAACTTTTTTCAATTTTACCCCCGTGGGATATATATTCTACCCACACACATTTGGAATTCTCCTGGGGTACCCTCACACATATTATTCCCTCATTTAGTGGATATTTTCACAAAAAAGTGAAATTTTCAAAAATCCAGAAAATTGGCTGAAAACGACTAAATATCAAGGACTCATTGCGCGAATCTCTCTGGAACTGAAATCGGAACGCTAACTGACATTTAGCCTATCTGAAAGTCTGATAAACGCCAGAAAAATGACTAAGTCCAAAAAATGTTTTTTTCAATTTTACCCCTGTGAGATATATATTCTACCCACACACGTTTGGAACTTTCCTGGGGTATCCTCACACATATTATTCCCTCATTTAGTGGATATTTTCACAAAAAAGTGAAATTTTCAAAAATCAAAAATATTGGCTGAAAACGACTAAATATCAAGGACTCATTGGGCGAATCGCTCTGGAACTGAAATCGGAACGCTCTCTAACATTTGCCCTCTCTGAAAGTCTGATAAACACCAGAAAAATGACTAAGTCCAAAAAATATTTTTTTCAATTTTACCCGTGTAGGATATATATTCTACACACACACATTTGGAATTCTCCTGGGGTACCCTCACACATATTATTCCCTCATTTAGTGGATATTTTCACAAAAAAGTGAAATTTTCAAAAATCAAAAATATTGGCTGAAAACGACTAAATATCAAGGACTCATTGGGCGAATCGCTCTGGAGCTGAAATCGGAACGCTCTCTGACATTTGCCCTCTCTGAAAGTCTGATAAACGCCAGAAAAATGACTAAGTCCAAAAAAAATTTTTTTCAATTTTACCCCCGTGGGATATATATTCTACCCACACACATTTGGAATACTCCTGGGCTACCCTCACACATATTATTCCCTCATTTAGTGGATATTTTCACAAAAAAGTAAAATTTTCAAAAATCAAAAATATTGGCTTAAAACGACTAAATATCAAGGACTCATTGGGCGAATCGCTCTGGAACTGAAATCGGAACGCTCACTGACATTTGCCCTATCTGAAAGTCTGATAAACGCCGGAAAAATGACTAAGTCGAAAAAAAAATTTTTTTAAACTTTTTTCAATTTTACAACCGTGGGATATATATTCTACACACACACATTTGGAATTCTCCTGGGGTACCCTCACACATATTATTCCCTCATTTAGTGGATATTTTCACAAAAAAGTGAAATTTTCAAAAATCCAAAATATTGGCTGAAAACGCCTAAATATCAAGGACTCATTGGGCGAATCTCTCCGGAACTGAAATCGGAACGCTCACTGACATTTGCCCTATCTGAAAGTCTGATAAACGCCGGAAAAATGACTAAGTCCAAAAAAAAATTTTTTTCAACTTTTTTCAATTTTACCCCCGTGGGATATATATTCTACCCACACACATTTGGAATTCTCCTGGGGTACCCTCACACATATTATTCCCTCATTTAGTGGATATTTTCACAAAAAAGTGAAATTTTCAAAAATCCAGAAAATTGGCTGAAAACGACTAAATATCAAGGACTCATTGCGCGAATCGCTCTGGAACTGAAATCGGAACGCTCACTGACATTTGGCCTATCTGAAAGTCTGATAAACGCCGGAAAAATGACTAAGTCCAAAAAATGTTTTTTTCAATTTTACCCCTGTGAGATATATATTCTACCCACACACGTTTGGAACTCTCCTGGGATACCCTCACACATATTATTCCCTCATTTAGTGGATATTTTCACAAAAAAGTGAAATTTTCAAAAATCCCAAAAATTGTCTGAAAACGACTAAATATCAAGGACTCATTGGGCGAATCGCTCTAGAACTGAAATCGGAACACTCACTGACATTTGCCCTATCTGAAAGTCTGATAAACGCCGGAAAAATGACTAAATCCCCAAAAAAATTTTTTCAACTTTTTTCAATTTTACAACCGTGGGATATATATTCTACACACACACATTTGGAATTCTCCTGGGGTACCCTCACACATATTATTCCCTCATTTAGTGGATATTTTCACAAAAAAGTGAAATTTTCAAAAATCAAAAATATTGGCTGAAAACCACTAAATATCAAGGACTCATTGGGCGAATCGCTCTGGAACTGAAATCGGAACGCTCTCTGACATTTGCCCTCTCTGAAAGTCTGATAAACGCCAGGAAAATGACTAAGTCCAAAAAAAATTTTTTTCAATTTTACCCCCGTGGGATATATATTCTACCCACACACATTTGGAATACTCCTGGGGTACCATCACACATATTATTCCCTCATTTAGTGGATATTTTCACAAAAAAGTGAATTTTTCAAAAATCCAAAATATTGGCTGAAAACGACTAAATATCAAGGACTCATTGGGCGAATCGCTCTGGAACTGAAATCGGAACGCTCTCTGACATTTGCCCTCTCTGAAAATCTGATAAACGCCAGAAAAATGACTAAATCAAAAAAAAATTTTTTTCAATTTTACCCCCGTGGGGTATATATATTCTACCCACACACATTTGGAATTCTCCTGGGGTACCCTCACACATATTATTCCCTCATTTAGTGGATATTTTCACCAAAAAGAGAAATTTTCAAAAATCCAGAAAATTGGCTGAAAACGACTAAATATCAAGGACTCATTGCGTGAATCGCTCTGGAACTGAAATCGGAACGCTCACTGACATTTGGCCTATCTGAAAGTCTGATAAACGCCAGAAAAATGACTAAGTCCAAAAAATTTTTTTTTCAATTTTACCCCCGTGAGATATATATTCTACCCACACACATTTGGAACTCTCCTGGGGTACCCTCACACATATTATTCCCTCATTTAGTGGATATTTTCACAAAAAAGTGAAATTTTCAAAAATCCAGAAAATTGTCTGAAAACGACTAAATATCAAGGACTCATTGGGCGAATCGCTCTGGAACTGAAATCGTAATGCTCACTGACATTTCCCCTATCTGAAAGTCTGATAGTCATTTTTCCAGCGTTTAAGTCCAAAAAAAAAAAAATTGTTCAACTTTTTTCAATTTTACCTCCGTGGGATATATATACTACCCACACACATTTGGAACTCTCCTGGGGTACCCTCACACATATTATTCCCTCATTTAGTGGATATTTTCAGAAAAAAGTGAAATTTTCAAAAATCAAAAATATTGGCTGAAAACGACTAAATATCAAGGACTCATTGGGCGAATCGCTCTGGAACTGAAATCGGAACGCTCTCTGACATTTGCCCTCTCTGAAAGTCTGATAAACGCCAGAAAAATGACTAAGTCCAAAAAAAATTTTTTTCAATTTTACCCCCGTGGGATATATATTCTACCCACACACATTTGGAATTCTCCTGGGGTACCCTCACACATATTATTCCCTCATTTAGTGGATATTTTCACAAAAAAGTGAAATTTTCAAAAATCCAAAATATTGGCTGAAAACGACTAAATATCAAGGACTCATTGGGCGAATCGCTCTGGAACTGAAATCGGAATGCTCACTGACATTTGCCCTATCTGAAAGTCTGATAAACGCCGGAAAAATGACTAAGTCGAAAAAAAATTTTTTTCAACTTTTTTCAATTTTACCCCCGTGGGATATATATTCTACCCACACACATTTGGAATTCTCCTGGGGTACCCTCACACATATTATTCCCTCATTTAGTGGATATTTTCACAAAAAAGTGAAATTTTCAAAAATCCGGAAAATTGGCTGAAAACGACTAAATATCAAGGACTCATTGCGCGAATCTCTCTGGAACTGAAATCGGAACGCTAACTGACATTTAGCCTATCTGAAAGTCTGATAAACGCCAGAAAAATGACTAAGTCCAAAAAATGTTTTTTTCAATTTTACCCCTGTGAGATATATATTCTACCCACACACGTTTGGAACTTTCCTGGGGTATCCTCACACATATTATTCCCTCATTTAGTGGATATTTTCACAAAAAAGTGAAATTTTCAAAAATCAAAAATATTGGCTGAAAACGACTAAATATCAAGGACTCATTGGGCGAATCGCTCTGGAACTGAAATCGGAACGCTCTCTAACATTTGCCCTCTCTGAAAGTCTGATAAACACCAGAAAAATGACTAAGTCCAAAAAATATTTTTTTCAATTTTACCCGTGTAGGATATATATTCTACACACACACATTTGGAATTCTCCTGGGGTACCCTCACACATATTATTCCCTCATTTAGTGGATATTTTCACAAAAAAGTGAAATTTTCAAAAATCCCAAAAATTGTCTGAAAACGACTAAATATCAAGGACTCATTGGGCGAATCGCTCTAGAACTGAAATCGGAACACTCACTGACATTTGCCCTATCTGAAAGTCTGATAAACGCCGGAAAAATGACTAAATCCCCAAAAAAATTTTTTCAACTTTTTTCAATTTTACAACCGTGGGATATATATTCTACACACACACATTTGGAATTCTCCTGGGGTACCCTCACACATATTATTCCCTCATTTAGTGGATATTTTCACAAAAAAGTGAAATTTTCAAAAATCAAAAATATTGGCTGAAAACCACTAAATATCAAGGACTCATTGGGCGAATCGCTCTGGAACTGAAATCGGAACGCTCTCTGACATTTGCCCTCTCTGAAAGTCTGATAAACGCCAGGAAAATGACTAAGTCCAAAAAAAATTTTTTTCAATTTTACCCCCGTGGGATATATATTCTACCCACACACATTTGGAATACTCCTGGGGTACCATCACACATATTATTCCCTCATTTAGTGGATATTTTCACAAAAAAGTGAATTTTTCAAAAATCCAAAATATTGGCTGAAAACGACTAAATATCAAGGACTCATTGGGCGAATCGCTCTGGAACTGAAATCGGAACGCTCTCTGACATTTGCCCTCTCTGAAAATCTGATAAACGCCAGAAAAATGACTAAATCAAAAAAAAATTTTTTTCAATTTTACCCCCGTGGGGTATATATATTCTACCCACACACATTTGGAATTCTCCTGGGGTACCCTCACACATATTATTCCCTCATTTAGTGGATATTTTCACCAAAAAGAGAAATTTTCAAAAATCCAGAAAATTGGCTGAAAACGACTAAATATCAAGGACTCATTGCGTGAATCGCTCTGGAACTGAAATCGGAACGCTCACTGACATTTGGCCAATCTGAAAGTCTGATAAACGCCAGAAAAATGACTAAGTCCAAAAAATTTTTTTTTCAATTTTACCCCCGTGAGATATATATTCTACCCACACACATTTGGAACTCTCCTGGGGTACCCTCACACATATTATTCCCTCATTTAGTGGATATTTTCACAAAAAAGTGAAATTTTCAAAAATCCAGAAAATTGTCTGAAAACGACTAAATATCAAGGACTCATTGGGCGAATCGCTCTGGAACTGAAATCGTAATGCTCACTGACATTTCCCCTATCTGAAAGTCTGATAGTCATTTTTCCAGCGTTTAAGTCCAAAAAAAAAAAAATTGTTCAACTTTTTTCAATTTTACCTCCGTGGGATATATATACTACCCACACACATTTGGAACTCTCCTGGGGTACCCTCACACATATTATTCCCTCATTTAGTGGATATTTTCAGAAAAAAGTGAAATTTTCAAAAATCAAAAATATTGGCTGAAAACGACTAAATATCAAGGACTCATTGGGCGAATCGCTCTGGAACTGAAATCGGAACGCTCTCTGACATTTGCCCTCTCTGAAAGTCTGATAAACGCCAGAAAAATGACTAAGTCCAAAAAAAATTTTTTTCAATTTTACCCCCGTGGGATATATATTCTACCCACACACATTTGGAATTCTCCTGGGGTACCCTCACACATATTATTCCCTCATTTAGTGGATATTTTCACAAAAAAGTGAAATTTTCAAAAATCCAAAATATTGGCTGAAAACGACTAAATATCAAGGACTCATTGGGCGAATCGCTCTGGAACTGAAATCGGAATGCTCACTGACATTTGCCCTATCTGAAAGTCTGATAAACGCCGGAAAAATGACTAAGTCGAAAAAAAATTTTTTTCAACTTTTTTCAATTTTACCCCCGTGGGATATATATTCTACCCACACACATTTGGAATTCTCCTGGGGTACCCTCACACATATTATTCCCTCATTTAGTGGATATTTTCACAAAAAAGTGAAATTTTCAAAAATCCGGAAAATTGGCTGAAAACGACTAAATATCAAGGACTCATTGCGCGAATCTCTCTGGAACTGAAATCGGAACGCTAACTGACATTTAGCCTATCTGAAAGTCTGATAAACGCCAGAAAAATGACTAAGTCCAAAAAATGTTTTTTTCAATTTTACCCCTGTGAGATATATATTCTACCCACACACGTTTGGAACTTTCCTGGGGTATCCTCACACATATTATTCCCTCATTTAGTGGATATTTTCACAAAAAAGTGAAATTTTCAAAAATCAAAAATATTGGCTGAAAACGACTAAATATCAAGGACTCATTGGGCGAATCGCTCTGGAACTGAAATCGGAACGCTCTCTAACATTTGCCCTCTCTGAAAGTCTGATAAACACCAGAAAAATGACTAAGTCCAAAAAATATTTTTTTCAATTTTACCCGTGTAGGATATATATTCTACACACACACATTTGGAATTCTCCTGGGGTACCCTCACACATATTATTCCCTCATTTAGTGGATATTTTCACAAAAAAGTGAAATTTTCAAAAATCAAAAATATTGGCTGAAAACGACTAAATATCAAGGACTCATTGGGCGAATCGCTCTGGAGCTGAAATCGGAACGCTCTCTGACATTTGCCCTCTCTGAAAGTCTGATAAACGCCAGAAAAATGACTAAGTCCAAAAAAAATTTTTTTCAATTTTACCCCCGTGGGATATATATTCTACCCACACACATTTGGAATACTCCTGGGCTACCCTCACACATATTATTCCCTCAGTTAGTGGATATTTTCACAAAAAAGTAAAATTTTCAAAAATCAAAAATATTGGCTTAAAACGACTAAATATCAAGGACTCATTGGGCGAATCGCTCTGGAACTGAAATCGGAACGCTCACTGACATTTGCCCTATCTGAAAGTCTGATAAACGCCGGAAAAATGACTAAGTCGAAAAAAAAATTTTTTTAAACTTTTTTCAATTTTACAACCGTGGGATATATATTCTACACACACACATTTGGAATTCTCCTGGGGTACCCTCACACATATTATTCCCTCATTTAGTGGATATTTTCACAAAAAAGTGAAATTTTCAAAAATCCAAAATATTGGCTGAAAACGCCTAAATATCAAGGACTCATTGGGCGAATCTCTCCGGAACTGAAATCGGAACGCTCACTGACATTTGCCCTATCTGAAAGTCTGATAAACGCCGGAAAAATGACTAAGTCCAAAAAAAAATTTTTTTCAACTTTTTTCAATTTTACCCCCGTGGGATATATATTCTACCCACACACATTTGGAATTCTCCTGGGGTACCCTCACACATATTATTCCCTCATTTAGTGGATATTTTCACAAAAAAGTGAAATTTTCAAAAATCCAGAAAATTGGCTGAAAACGACTAAATATCAAGGACTCATTGCGCGAATCGCTCTGGAACTGAAATCGGAACGCTCACTGACATTTGGCCTATCTGAAAGTCTGATAAACGCCGGAAAAATGACTAAGTCCAAAAAATGTTTTTTTCAATTTTACCCCTGTGAGATATATATTCTACCCACACACGTTTGGAACTCTCCTGGGATACCCTCACACATATTATTCCCTCATTTAGTGGATATTTTCACAAAAAAGTGAAATTTTCAAAAATCCCAAAAATTGTCTGAAAACGACTAAATATCAAGGACTCATTGGGCGAATCGCTCTAGAACTGAAATCGGAACACTCACTGACATTTGCCCTATCTGAAAGTCTGATAAACGCCGGAAAAATGACTAAATCCCCAAAAAAATTTTTTCAACTTTTTTCAATTTTACAACCGTGGGATATATATTCTACACACACACATTTGGAATTCTCCTGGGGTACCCTCACACATATTATTCCCTCATTTAGTGGATATTTTCACAAAAAAGTGAAATTTTCAAAAATCAAAAATATTGGCTGAAAACCACTAAATATCAAGGACTCATTGGGCGAATCGCTCTGGAACTGAAATCGGAACGCTCTCTGACATTTGCCCTCTCTGAAAGTCTGATAAACGCCAGGAAAATGACTAAGTCCAAAAAAAATTTTTTTCAATTTTACCCCCGTGGGATATATATTCTACCCACACACATTTGGAATACTCCTGGGGTACCATCACACATATTATTCCCTCATTTAGTGGATATTTTCACAAAAAAGTGAATTTTTCAAAAATCCAAAATATTGGCTGAAAACGACTAAATATCAAGGACTCATTGGGCGAATCGCTCTGGAACTGAAATCGGAACGCTCTCTGACATTTGCCCTCTCTGAAAATCTGATAAACGCCAGAAAAATGACTAAATCAAAAAAAAATTTTTTTCAATTTTACCCCCGTGGGGTATATATATTCTACCCACACACATTTGGAATTCTCCTGGGGTACCCTCACACATATTATTCCCTCATTTAGTGGATATTTTCACAAAAAAGTGAAATTTTCAAAAATCCAGAAAATTGGCTGAAAACCACTAAATATCAAGGACTCATTGGGCGAATCGCTCTGGAACTGAAATCGGAACGCTCTCTGACATTTGCCCTCTCTGAAAGTCTGATAAACGCCAGGAAAATGACTAAGTCCAAAAAAAAATTTTTTCAATTTTACCCCCGTGGGATATATATTCTACCCACACACATTTGGAATACTCCTGGGGTACCATCACACATATTATTCCCTCATTTAGTGGATATTTTCACAAAAAAGTGAAATTTTCAAAAATCCAGAAAATTGGCTGAAAACGACTAAATATCAAGGACTCATTGCGCGAATCGCTCTGGAACTGAAATCGGAATGCTCACTGACATTTGGCCTATCTGAAAGTCTGATAAACGCCAGAAAAATGACTAAGTCCAAAAAATTTTTTTTCAATTTTACCCCTGTGACATATATATTCTACCCACACACGTTTGGAACTCTCCTGGGGTACCCTCACACATATTAGTCCCTCATTTAGTGGATATTTTCACAAAAAAGTGAAATTTTCAAAAATCCAGAAAATTGGCTGAAAACGACTAAATATCAAGGACTCATTGGGCGAATCGCTCTGGAACTGAAATCGGAACGCTCACTGACATTTCCCCTATCTGAAAGTCTGATAAACGCTGGAAAAATGACTAAGTCCAAAAAAAAAAAATTTTTCAACTTTTTTCAATTTTACCCCCGTGGGATATATATTCTACCCACACACATTTGGAACTCTCCTGGGGTACCCTCACACATATTATTCCCTCATTTAGTGGATATTTTCACAAAAAAGAGAAATTTTCAAAAATCCAAAAAATTGGCTGAAAACGACTAAATATCAAGGACTCATTGCGCGAATCTCTCTGGAACTGAAATCGGAACGCTAACTGACATTTAGCCTATCTGAAAGTCTGATAAACGCCAGAAAAATGACTAAGTCCAAAAAATGTTTTTTTCAATTTTACCCCTGTGAGATATATATTCTACCCACACACGTTTGGAACTTTCCTGGGGTATCCTCACACATATTATTCCCTCATTTAGTGGATATTTTCACAAAAAAGTGAAATTTTCAAAAATCAAAAATATTGGCTGAAAACGACTAAATATCAAGGACTCATTGGGCGAATCGCTCTGGAACTGAAATCGGAACGCTCTCTAACATTTGCCCTCTCTGAAAGTCTGATAAACACCAGAAAAATGACTAAGTCCAAAAAATATTTTTTTCAATTTTACCCGTGTAGGATATATATTCTACACACACACATTTGGAATTCTCCTGGGGTACCCTCACACATATTATTCCCTCATTTAGTGGATATTTTCACAAAAAAGTGAAATTTTCAAAAATCCAGAAAATTGGCTGAAAACGACTAAATATCAAGGACTCATTGCGCAAATCGCTCTGGAACTGAAATCGGAACGCTCACTGACATTTGGCCTATCTGAAAGTCTGATAAACGCCAGAAAAATGACTAAGTCCAAAAAATTTTTTTTTCAATTTTACCCCCGTGAGATATATATTCTACCCACACACATTTGGAACTCTCCTGGGGTACCCTCACACATATTATTCCCTCATTTAGTGGATATTTTCACAAAAAAGTGAAATTTTCAAAAATCCAGAAAATTGTCTGAAAACGACTAAATATCAAGGACTCATTGGGCGAATCGCTCTGGAACTGAAATCGTAATGCTCACTGACATTTCCCCTATCTGAAAGTCTGATAGTCATTTTTCCAGCGTTTAAGTCCAAAAAAAAAAAAATTGTTCAACTTTTTTCAATTTTACCTCCGTGGGATATATATACTACCCACACACATTTGGAACTCTCCTGGGGTACCCTCACACATATTATTCCCTCATTTAGTGGATATTTTCACAGAAAAGAGAAATTTTCAAAAATCCAAAATATTGGCTGAAAACGCCTAAATATCAAGGACTCATTGGGCGAATCGCTCTGGAACTGAAATCGGAACGCTCACTGACATTTGCCCTATCTGAAAGTCTGATAAACGGCAGAAAAATGACTAAGTCTAAAAAAAATTTTTCTCAACTTTTTTCAATTTTACCCCCGTGGGATATATATTCTACCCACACACATTTGGAATTCTCCTGGGGTACCCTCACACATATTATTCCCTCATTTAGTGGATATTTTCACAAAAAAGTGAAATTTTCAAAAATCAAAAATATTGGCTGAAAACGACTAAATATCAAGGACTCATTGGGCGAATCGCTCTGGAGCTGAAATCGGAACGCTCTCTGACATTTGCCCTCTCTGAAAGTCTGATAAACGCCAGAAAAATGACTAAGTCCAAAAAAAATTTTTTTCAATTTTACCCCCGTGGGATATATATTCTACCCACACACATTTGGAATACTCCTGGGCTACCCTCACACATATTATTCCCTCATTTAGTGGATATTTTCACAAAAAAGTAAAATTTTCAAAAATCAAAAATATTGGCTTAAAACGACTAAATATCAAGGACTCATTGGGCGAATCGCTCTGGAACTGAAATCGGAACGCTCACTGACATTTGCCCTATCTGAAAGTCTGATAAACGCCAGAAAAATGACTAAGTCCAAAAAATGTTTTTTTCAATTTTACCCCTGTGAGATATATATTCTACCCACACACGTTTGGAACTTTCCTGGGGTATCCTCACACATATTATTCCCTCATTTAGTGGATATTTTCACAAAAAAGTGAAATTTTCAAAAATCAAAAATATTGGCTGAAAACGACTAAATATCAAGGACTCATTGGGCGAATCGCTCTGGAACTGAAATCGGAACGCTCTCTAACATTTGCCCTCTCTGAAAGTCTGATAAACACCAGAAAAATGACTAAGTCCAAAAAATATTTTTTTCAATTTTACCCGTGTAGGATATATATTCTACACACACACATTTGGAATTCTCCTGGGGTACCCTCACACATATTATTCCCTCATTTAGTGGATATTTTCACAAAAAAGTGAAATTTTCAAAAATCCAGAAAATTGGCTGAAAACGACTAAATATCAAGGACTCATTGCGCAAATCGCTCTGGAACTGAAATCGGAACGCTCACTGACATTTGGCCTATCTGAA
Organism: Phyllobates terribilis; assembly: GCF_046119375.1. NCBI lineage: Eukaryota > Metazoa > Chordata > Amphibia > Anura > Dendrobatidae > Phyllobates > Phyllobates terribilis. Next base: position 7,680,979 of record NW_027362781.1, on the reverse strand, counting down.
AGTCTGATAAACGCCAGAAAAATGACTAAGTCCAAAAAATTTTTTTTTCAATTTTACCCCCGTGAGATATATATTCTACCCACACACATTTGGAACTCTCCTGGGGTACCCTCACACATATTATTCCCTCATTTAGTGGATATTTTCACAAAAAAGTGAAATTTTCAAAAATCCAGAAAATTGTCTGAAAACGACTAAATATCAAGGACTCATTGGGCGAATCGCTCTGGAACTGAAATCGTAATGCTCACTGACATTTCCCCTATCTGAAAGTCTGATAGTCATTTTTCCAGCGTTTAAGTCCAAAAAAAAAAAAATTGTTCAACTTTTTTCAATTTTACCTCCGTGGGATATATATACTACCCACACACATTTGGAACTCTCCTGGGGTACCCTCACACATATTATTCCCTCATTTAGTGGATATTTTCACAGAAAAGAGAAATTTTCAAAAATCCAAAATATTGGCTGAAAACGCCTAAATATCAAGGACTCATTGGGCGAATCGCTCTGGAACTGAAATCGGAACGCTCACTGACATTTGCCCTATCTGAAAGTCTGATAAACGGCAGAAAAATGACTAAGTCTAAAAAAAATTTTTCTCAACTTTTTTCAATTTTACCCCCGTGGGATATATATTCTACCCACACACATTTGGAATTCTCCTGGGGTACCCTCACACATATTATTCCCTCATTTAGTGGATATTTTCACAAAAAAGTGAAATTTTCAAAAATCAAAAATATTGGCTGAAAACGACTAAATATCAAGGACTCATTGGGCGAATCGCTCTGGAGCTGAAATCGGAACGCTCTCTGACATTTGCCCTCTCTGAAAGTCTGATAAACGCCAGAAAAATGACTAAGTCCAAAAAAAATTTTTTTCAATTTTACCCCCGTGGGATATATATTCTACCCACACACATTTGGAATACTCCTGGGCTACCCTCACACATATTATTCCCTCATTTAGTGGATATTTTCACAAAAAAGTAAAATTTTCAAAAATCAAAAATATTGGCTTAAAACGACTAAATATCAAGGACTCATTGGGCGAATCGCTCTGGAACTGAAATCGGAACGCTCACTGACATTTGCCCTATCTGAAAGTCTGATAAACGCCGGAAAAATGACTAAGTCGAAAAAAAAATTTTTTTAAACTTTTTTCAATTTTACAACCGTGGGATATATATTCTACACACACACATTTGGAATTCTCCTGGGGTACCCTCACACATATTATTCCCTCATTTAGTGGATATTTTCACAAAAAAGTGAAATTTTCAAAAATCCAAAATATTGGCTGAAAACGCCTAAATATCAAGGACTCATTGGGCGAATCTCTCCGGAACTGAAATCGGAACGCTCACTGACATTTGCCCTATCTGAAAGTCTGATAAACGCCGGAAAAATGACTAAGTCCAAAAAAAAATTTTTTTCAACTTTTTTCAATTTTACCCCCGTGGGATATATATTCTACCCACACACATTTGGAATTCTCCTGGGGTACCCTCACACATATTATTCCCTCATTTAGTGGATATTTTCACAAAAAAGTGAAATTTTCAAAAATCCAGAAAATTGGCTGAAAACGACTAAATATCAAGGACTCATTGCGCGAATCGCTCTGGAACTGAAATCGGAACGCTCACTGACATTTGGCCTATCTGAAAGTCTGATAAACGCCGGAAAAATGACTAAGTCCAAAAAATGTTTTTTTCAATTTTACCCCTGTGAGATATATATTCTACCCACACACGTTTGGAACTCTCCTGGGATACCCTCACACATATTATTCCCTCATTTAGTGGATATTTTCACAAAAAAGTGAAATTTTCAAAAATCCCAAAAATTGTCTGAAAACGACTAAATATCAAGGACTCATTGGGCGAATCGCTCTGGAACTGAAATCGGAACACTCACTGACATTTGCCCTATCTGAAAGTCTGATAAACGCCGGAAAAATGACTAAATCCCCAAAAAAATTTTTTCAACTTTTTTCAATTTTACAACCGTGGGATATATATTCTACACACACACATTTGGAATTCTCCTGGGGTACCCTCACACATATTATTCCCTCATTTAGTGGATATTTTCACAAAAAAGTGAAATTTTCAAAAATCAAAAATATTGGCTGAAAACCACTAAATATCAAGGACTCATTGGGCGAATCGCTCTGGAACTGAAATCGGAACGCTCTCTGACATTTGCCCTCTCTGAAAGTCTGATAAACGCCAGGAAAATGACTAAGTCCAAAAAAAATTTTTTTCAATTTTACCCCCGTGGGATATATATTCTACCCACACACATTTGGAATACTCCTGGGGTACCATCACACATATTATTCCCTCATTTAGTGGATATTTTCACAAAAAAGTGAATTTTTCAAAAATCCAAAATATTGGCTGAAAACGACTAAATATCAAGGACTCATTGGGCGAATCGCTCTGGAACTGAAATCGGAACGCTCTCTGACATTTGCCCTCTCTGAAAATCTGATAAACGCCAGAAAAATGACTAAATCAAAAAAAAATTTTTTTCAATTTTACCCCCGTGGGGTATATATATTCTACCCACACACATTTGGAATTCTCCTGGGGTACCCTCACACATATTATTCCCTCATTTAGTGGATATTTTCACAAAAAAGTGAAATTTTCAAAAATCCAGAAAATTGGCTGAAAACCACTAAATATCAAGGACTCATTGGGCGAATCGCTCTGGAACTGAAATCGGAACGCTCTCTGACATTTGCCCTCTCTGAAAGTCTGATAAACGCCAGGAAAATGACTAAGTCCAAAAAAAAATTTTTTCAATTTTACCCCCGTGGGATATATATTCTACCCACACACATTTGGAATACTCCTGGGGTACCATCACACATATTATTCCCTCATTTAGTGGATATTTTCACAAAAAAGTGAAATTTTCAAAAATCCAGAAAATTGGCTGAAAACGACTAAATATCAAGGACTCATTGCGCGAATCGCTCTGGAACTGAAATCGGAATGCTCACTGACATTTGGCCTATCTGAAAGTCTGATAAACGCCAGAAAAATGACTAAGTCCAAAAAATTTTTTTTCAATTTTACCCCTGTGACATATATATTCTACCCACACACGTTTGGAACTCTCCTGGGGTACCCTCACACATATTAGTCCCTCATTTAGTGGATATTTTCACAAAAAAGTGAAATTTTCAAAAATCCAGAAAATTGGCTGAAAACGACTAAATATCAAGGACTCATTGGGCGAATCGCTCTGGAACTGAAATCGGAACGCTCACTGACATTTCCCCTATCTGAAAGTCTGATAAACGCCGGAAAATGACTAAGTCGAAAAAAATTTTTTTTCAACTTTTTTCAATTTTACCCCCGTGGGATATATATTCTACCCACACACATTTGCAATTCTCCTGGGGTACCCTCACACATATTATTCCCTCATTTAGTGGATATTTTCACAAAAAAGTGAAATTTTCAAAAATCAAAAATATTGGCTGAAAACGACTAAATATCAAGGACTCATTGGGCGAATCGCTCTGGAACTGAAATCGGAACGCTCTCTGACATTTGCCCTCTCTGAAAGTCTGATAAACGCCAGAAAAATGACTAAGTCCAAAAAAAAATTTTTTCAATTTTACCCCCGTGGGATATATATTCTACCCACACACATTTGGAATACTCCTGGGGTACCATCACACATATTATTCCCTCATTTAGTGGATATTTTCACAAAAAAGTGAATTTTTCAAAAATCCAAAATATTGGCTGAAAACGACTAAATATCAAGGACTCATTGGGCGAATTGCTCTGGAACTGAAATCGGAACGCTCTCTGACATTTGCCCTCTCTGAAAATCTGATAAACGCCAGAAAAATGACTAAGTCCAAATAAAATTTTTTTCAATTTTACCCCCGTGGGGTATATATATTCTACCCACACACATTTGGAATTCTCCTGGGGTACCCTCACACATATTATTCCCTCATTTAGTGGATATTTTCACAAAAAAGTGAAATTTTCAAAAATCCAGAAAATTGGCTGAAAACGACTAAATATCAAGGACTCATTGCGCGAATCGCTCTGGAACTGAAATCGGAACGCTCACTGACATTTGGCCTATCTTAAAGTCTGATAAACGCCAGAAAAATGACTAAGTCCAAAAAATGTTTTTTTCAATTTTACCCCTGTGACATATATATTCTACCCACACACGTTTGGAACTCTCCTGGGGTACCCTCACACATATTATTCCCTCATTTAGTGGATATTTTCACAAAAAAGTGAAATTTTCAAAAATCCAAAAAATTGGCTGAAAATGACTAAATATCAAGGACTCATTGGGCGAATCGCTCTGGAACTGAAATCGGAACGCTCACTGACATTTCCCCTATCTGAAAGTCTGATAAACGCTGGAAAAATGACTAAGTCCAAAAGAAAAAAATTTTTCAACTTTTTTCAATTTTACCCCCGTGGGATATATATTCTACCCACACACATTTGGAACTCTCCTGGGGTACCCTCACACATATTATTCCCTCATTTAGTGGATATTTTCACAAAAAAGAGAAATTTTCAAAAATCCAAAATATTGGCTGAAAACGCCTAAATATCAAGGACTCATTGGGCGAATCGCTCTGGAACTGAAATCGGAACGCTCACTGACATTTGCCCTATCTGAAAGTCTGATAAACGCCGGAAAAATGACTAAGTCCCAAAAAAAATTTTTTTAAACTTTTTTCAATTTTACAACCGTGGGATATATATTCTACACACACATATTTGGAATTCTCTTGGGGTACCCTCACATATATTATTCCCTCATTTAGTGGATATTTTCACAAAAACGTGAAATTTTCAAAAATCCAAAATATTGGCTGAAAACGCCTAAATATCAAGGACTCATTGGGCGAATCGCTCTGGAACTGAAATCGGAACACTCACTGACATTTGCCCTATCTGAAAGTCTGATAAACGCCGGAAAAATGACTAAGTCCAAAAAAAAATTTTTTTCAACTTTTTTCAATTTTACCCCCGTGGGATATATATTCTAGTGTTGAGCCACCCCCGTAGTGTTCGAGTTCGGTTCGGTTCGTCGAACACCCGTGTGTTCGCCGAACTGTTCGTCGAACTGTTCGTCGAACACCTTCGAACACCGTTAAAACCAATGGCAGGCAAACAAAAACACATAGAGACATATAGAAAACACCTTCAAAGGTGTCCAAAAGCTGACAAACTGCTCAGAAGACATAACTAACACATGGAAAAGTGACAAGTACATATAGTCATGCGAAAAGAAAAGAGGTGGAGGAGTAAAAGGAGGGGGAGACACAGATATAGGCATGTCATGCCCTTCTAAAATCCAAAAAGTGAGAAGCCGACACGACCAGTCCGTTCCTGCCCGTGCCACCTCCGTGTCGCCGGGTTTGTGCCAGAGCCGCGGTGGACCCTGACGGCCAGCCCCCCTCTCCTAATACTGGTGCCTGTCCGCTGGTGGGTCGAGCCCCCCGCGGTGGGGGGGGACTAACACCTGCAGAAGAAAGACCATCTTCCAGCCAAACTAACATGTCAACTTCTTTTCGTGGACAATGTGATACGATCCCTTTGTTACGGACACGCCCATCGCTACAAATTCCAGATGAGGCACAAAAACAGCAGGTGCTTCAGCGGATATCAAGTGCTCCTTCAAGTGGGCTCTCCTCCACCTCAACTTCAACATCACAAATACTCCAGTCCTCAGAGGTGTCACCCCAATCGCACTTGCTTCCTCACAGCTCCCAAGTCTCCAGCTGCCCGTCTGAGTATGGGGTAACACAAATGGTTGAGTCTGCACAGCTGTTTACTCATACTATAGCCTGGGAAATGGAGGTCTGCTCCAGAGCTTCTGTTAATCCAGATGAGGAAATGATCTGCACTGATGCCCAGAATCTTTATAAGTCGGATCCAGGACCAGATGAAGAAGGTTCTGAGCATAATGTAGACCCTCGTTCCCAAACTGTAACTCCTGTTGGTGGAGACAATGATGAAGACGATGATGAGACTCAAATACCTGATTGGAGCGACAACTTGACTTTTCGGTCAGGGCAGGAAGAGGTTGGCTTTGAGGACGACGGGTGTGATAACACACAGGGTGATGATGACAAGGTTGGAGATCCCACTTACTGTCAACCCACAGTCAGCCAGTCGATGAGGTCACCCGGGCCTTTGCCTGGCCTTTGGGATGTCGCGGTGGTCGGCTCCCTGGCCCGTACCCTGGGGTCACTCTTTAAAAGGGTGGATAATTGTTAATTTTATAAGAGTTTGTGACACCACCTGTGGTATCTGGTGAGAAGCACCAGCGCTGCAGCAGTCCACTGAGGCCCGTGATAAGGCAGCTCGATGGTATAGTTCCCCACAGGTGGAGCTAGGTCTCAGGGCAGCGTATGCAGGGCGAATGCAGGACAGGCGAGACCCAGCTGGGTCAGAGCAAGAACGGAAACGGACACGGTAGTCACTTCAGTACCTTTTACTGGAGGAAATTCAGGCACATCCTGGAGCACTGTAGGGTGAAGGGTGCATATCAGGATCCTCCCCAATGAGCGGGTGTAGGGCCTCCTGTTTCTTGCCTCTGCGCAGTAAGTTTCTGACCTGCCTGGAGCTAGGCCTAACTTTGTCTCTGTCCTGCGCTGGCTGACCTTGTGGTAGGGCCTTCTCTTGAAGTTCACGCTCCCAGTATGCGGGGCCTAAGCGTCTCCTGGCTCTGTTACGTATCAGCACCTTAGCAATCCTGGGACTTGTAGTTCTCCAGGGATTCCGGTTATGCCTTACTGGGTCATAGAGATCCCGGTAAGCTCGGATCCGGTGTCCGGTAAATGCTTCGGGGTGAGCTGGTTAAGCTCCTCTGCCCCTTATGTACTAACTCGCCACTCGCCTTCGGCCTACTCGGGCCCTCAATAGGCTATACACACTAACGGCAGCTTGCCGCGCTTCACCGATCTTATGACGCTGGCACACCTTAAGCTCTATCTGGGCTCCCTGAATCTAGCTAGCAGGAGCCTCGTGCTCCACTGCTGAACTATTAACTGAGTTCTCTAGACTAGACTGAGCTCCACTGCAGACTGACCTCTCTTAGGCTTCTCTACTGCAGGAACTCTTCAGAGGAACTGAACTGCCTAGCTCCACCTTCCCTATTTATATCCCTAACGGGCTCCCTCTGCTGGTCTGAGGTGGAAGGTGGAGATGTGTGAATGTTTATGGGGGCCTCTTGTGGAGGATTCCATCAATACACTCTTCTAGGATTTGTGATACCAAGCGCAGCGGGGCGTCACAGATGCTATTGACGACGAGGTTAGGTTGCGCCTTCCTGGACAGAGACGGAGTACTGGAAGCACGTCAACAACTGCATCCTCAACCACAACTCTGCCTCTGACCACAAGTCGTAGTGGCTCTTCAGGTCGCATGGGCTCTAAGCCTTGCATAGCCTGGGCATTTATTCAGATCGATAAGGATGACCCAACTCGTGTTATCTGTAATATTTGTCACCAAAAGCTAAGTAAAGGCCAAAAAATCCATAGTTTGTGTACTTCATGCATGTATCCATCACAGGGATATGAAGCATAAGTTGCAGTGGGAAGCTCACTGTGTTACAATGCGGCCTAGCAGGCTGGGCCAACCACCGTCTGCCCCATCTTGTGCATCCGCGGCCTCTTCATCCTCTGTGACTGGGGGGACAGCAGTCACACATGTTTTTGGACGCAGACCTGCCACCTCTTTACCTGCAACAGCCAGTGTGATTGGCAGGTCGTCAGTTCATTGGGAAGTGGAAACAGCTGCTGGTGTTGCGAGCTCTCTGACATCGAGAGCACCACCTTTGGATCAAGGCAACCTAACATGTCCGCCTGCATCTTCCTCACAGACCGGCAGTTTGCCATTGACACCCTACTCAACCCCGTCAAAGCACAACAGCCAGCCCTCAGTCCCTCAGATGTGGACAAGTAAAAGACCATTTCCTCCTAGCCATGAGAAAGCTAAGAGGTTGAATTTCACCATCTGCAAGCTGTTGGCTACAGAAATGCTGCCTTTCCGCCTGGAGGACACAGTGGATTTTTGAGACCTTATGTCCGTCGCAGTGCCCCAGTACCAGATGCCCAGTCGGCACTACTTCTCAAAGAAAGGTGTGCCTGTGCTCCACCAGCATGTCGCACACAACATCACCGCTTCTTTGAGAAACTCTGTGTGTGACAGGGTGCATTTCACCACAGACACTTGGACGAGTAGGCATGGACAGGGGCGTTACATGTCGCTGACAGGGCACTGGGTAACTATGGTGACAGCAGGACAAGGGGCTGCTGTCCAAGTCTTGCCGTCCCCGCGAGTTGTACGTCAATCCTCTTTATCTAGAAGTTCCTCCACTGCTTCTGCCTCCTCAACCTCCTCTCGGTCCTCCACCTGCACCCAAAGCCTGTCTGGTAATGCCACCTGCTTTCTAACTGCACACCTCCTTACTATGCTGGCAGCAGGGCTCAACGGCATCAGTGTTTACTTTGAAATGTCTGGGAAATGTGAGTCACACAGCTGAGGACTTGTGGTCAGCTCTGGAGACCCAGTTTCATGAATGGTTGTCTCCACTGGACCTGCAACCAGGGAAGGCCGTGTGCGACAATGCTGCAAACCTGGGTGCGGCCCTTCGCAATGTTACACACGTGCCTTGTATGGCTCACGTGTTGAACCTGGTTGTCCATAAGTTTTTAGCCTACTATCCCGGACTAGATGGCCTTCTGCAGAGGGCACGGTCGCTGTGTGCTCACTTCCGCCGTTCGCATCCCGCAGCTCAACGACTTACATCTCTACAGAAGTCGCTGGGCCTGCCAGTTCACCGGCTGAAATGCGATGTGCCGACACGGTGGAATTCAACTCTGCACATGTTGCAGCGACTATGGCAGCACCGACAAGCCCTGGTGCAATAGTTTCTGACGTATAGCCTGGGTCAACAAGATCCAGAGGTGGGGCAAATCACACAGCAGGAGTGGTCTCAGATCAGGGACCTATGAAGTTGACGCGCCCCCTGGGCCGTGGGGTACCCGGAGCCGGGCCGGTAGACGCTGGGGGTTGTAGTCACTGTGGCGGTGACCCGGTACGTGACCCAGGGCGGTCAATCCAACGGTAATTTGTATATATGGATTTTATAATGTCCAACTACGCCACCTGTGGAGTGCGGCCAAAGGGGCCGCCGCTGCGGAACAGTCCTCTGAAGCTGGTGGTTTTGCTGCAATGGTATTATTACTCACCACAGGAAGAGTGTAGCTTCAGGGCAGTGTGGGTGGATGATGGTGGTTGTAGTGCAGGGAGTCAGTAATGAACACAGAGTCCGTGTGATGCAGTCCCAAGATCTTTACTTACAGTTGTTGCAGTCCAGATTACAGGTACCAGAGCTATCTCACCCATCGTGCTGTGCGTACTCAGTGAGGGGCTCAGTCCACCCCCAGATAGCTCCGGAGTACTTAGCAGGACCCCCTTCTGTGTGTCCTTTCTCTGGCCTTCTCCCTGCACCTCACACCCAGTGACACTTCTATCCGGTATCCTCGGGCCTTGGCAGGCGACTTGTGTTCCGTCCCCTGGGTCCTATGTGGCTACCTTCTTAGTGAGACTGGTGTGGACTTTTGCCTGCAGTACATGAAATGCTGCAGCCTCCCGTTTCTAGTTGAGCCTTGCTGTTTCTCCTCTAGTTGAGGGACCGGTTCCCCTTATCTGGCCTGACCCCTCTACCTCCTGGTAGCAGCGGGAGTACAGGTGGCCTTCTGCAAGGCCCGTAGCCCTAGGGTCCCTTCGGTTCCTGGAGCCTTCCTGCTCCCACTCCTCTCTTCTCTCCTTCAGTCCTGGGCCTCCCAGGCTAGGCCCGCCTCCGGAGCAGAGCTCATGCCGAGCCTCTGCTCCTGTCACTTTTCCTCCTCTGACTGGCTTGCTCTTTCTAAGATGGCTTCCTATTTATACTCTCCCTGTCATGTGCTCCCCTAAGCTGCTCCCCTAAGCACCCACTACATAGGATCCTCCCACCAGCTAGGGACCTGGGACTGTGCTCTCCCTTAGGAGCAATCTCGCCCTAACCCCACTGCGGGTATGTGTTGGATGCAGGTATTAGGGTCCCGAGCCATACGCCTTCCTTACCTGAGGGTGAGATACCACACCTCTGGGTGAGATGCAGTAACTCTGTGGTGACTGCACCCTCAGGGGCGCCACACACCTTTCTGCACAGTTTTGAAATGGCGACGAAGATGTTTAGTGCTGACGACGATGCCATTATCAGCATAACTATTCCGGTGATTTACATGCTGGAGCACACATTAAACAGAATTCAGAGTCAGGTGGTCGGACAAGAGGAGGTGGAGGAAGTAGAGGAGGAGTCGTATGCGGAAGGGATCACATCTCCAAGGTCCAGACGGTTGGCAGCACCAAGGAGGCAGGCATGGGAGGGTGGGGGAGAGGGATTAAACAGGGAGCATGGTAGCAGCCAAACTGTTGAGGAAGGTGCAGGAGCCGAGGAAGAAGTGGAGGATGAACTGGCGATGGGCATGGAAGACTCATCAGATGAGGGAGACCTTGATCACATTTCTGTTGTGCGAGGTTGGGGGGAGAGGGCAGAGGAAAGAAGCATGATTCTTACCTCGCTACCAACACAACAAGGACTTGGTCCTCCTGGATGCGCAAGACACATGAGTGCCTTCTTGCTGCACTACCTGCAACATGACCCTCAGATTGCAGAATTCGAAGTAATCTCGACTACTGGGTTGCCACACTCTTAGATCCCCGGTACAAAAGTAAATTTGCCAAAATAATTCCTGCCATAAAAAGGGATTGACGCATGCAGGAGTATCTGCAGACGCTGTTGCAGAATCTTACATGTGCTTTTCCACAAAACACCAGTGGTGCACGAAGTGAATCTCACAGTTCTAACTTGCCAACCGCGGGACTGTCGAGTCTTCATCACTCAAACCGTAACAGTAACACAGTATCTGCTGGTAACAGCAATTTTGTGAAATCGTTTCACCACTTTTTTAGACCATCCTTTGCAAGGCCACAGGAGACAAGAAGTCTGACACATAGTCAATGCCTAGAGAGGATGGTGCAGGAGTATCTCCAAGTGAACATCGAAGCCATGACTGTGTCACTGGACCCTTGCTCATTTTGGTATTCCAATCTGGAAAAATGGCCGGAGCTCGCCACTCACGCCTTGGAGATCTTGTCATGCCCTGCAGCCAGTGTTCTCTCTGAACGTGTGTTCAGCGCTGCTGATGGTGTGCTGACAGATAAGCGCACGCGGCTGTCCACTGAGAATGTAGACAGACTCACGTTCATAAAGATGAACAAATCATGGATTCGCAAGGACTTTTCTAATCCTGTGTTATCCTTGGGAGGCTAAAAGCTTGAGGATTTGGTAATATCACCTCACCAACCGTTTTAAGCAACTGTGGGGCAATTGATGCCACTTAACCCTAGAACGCATGACCATAAAAATCTACACTTTCTTATACCTGGGGCCTTTTAGGCCCGTGTGCAAATAACATTGAATAACTCAAACTCAAATGACAAACAACTATATACATGAAGAATACCTAGAGTTTCAAAATTCTAACTAAAGTAATCTTGCAGAAAATAGAAAACAATTAACAGAGCGGGACTGCGAGGCCCCAGGTATGCGTTCTAGGGTTAAGTGGTGTCTGTGCCACAATTTTGGGAAAAAATGGAAACTCTTTTTGGAGTCCCCTTGCTGTGTCTTACGTGACGTTGGCATCGTCAATTCCAGGTGGGTTGGGTCGCTCCTAACCCCTTTTAACTGTAAGAAACTACATACACTATGGCTTGGGGTAACACAGATGATTGAGTCTGAAGAGCTGTTTACTCAGAGGTCTGCTCCAAATCTTCAGTGTCTGCTAGTCAGCGTAGAATTTTTAACTGCATCTAGCCTAGGCAATACTTTGGGCGTAGTAGCCCAGCTGCGAAGCAAGCTGCACCGCCTGTGTATCTAATAAGAATTTTTAAATGCATCTAGCCTAGGCAGACTGTGGGGACCCCCAACCAAACCCAGACGCTCAGTCCCCCTACCGCCCCCCTTTCCTTGACAATACAATAATGTAACTCTTACAACTGGATGGGTGAGGATCGGTCACAGCTTTATTAACTCTTTATACTCATTCCATTAGAAAGACATTTTATTTCTAAAATAATTCAGCTTGTTGCAGCATGCCCTGGGTCTCCACTCCGGCAACTTGGCCAACAAGTGTAACTCTCCAACATGTCCTTTCTATTTCCAGGCCACGGAGGATCCTGCGTACTCGTATGCAGGACTCTGACCCCCACCCATCACTCTTAACGCTTGTTCCACTCCGTCCTGGAGTCCTGACAGGAATATGTCCAGTCCAATATCCATTAAGTGACCATCGTCGGGCCGTATGAGGCCTGCTTTATCTCCTTCCAGTTGTCGGTGTCGTACCACTACACCGCCTCTGTCTCTTCTAAATTTTGCCATCCGAATATTTATTACCCGCCTTGTCCGTTCGATGGCCGTGATGTCTCGCGCACCTTGCCATGCCGCTATCGGCACAATCTCTGACCATACTATAGCTAGTTTTGTGAAAAATTCTCTGAAGCGCTCAGTGTCTAGTTTCATTATTGCCATTAGTTATGCGCTCTTGTGATGACCTAGGTTGTTTCCCCCGGCCTGTATAACTAAGATGACCAGACATCTTGCCTCTCTCCCTACCTTGATTACCTCCATTAGTACCTGTGGCCATAGCAGGCCTCTAATACCTCTCCAGTTGAAATATGTGTTATGAAACTCTAATTTCCTCCCGCCTGGGCGGACTTTTGCCCTTTAATCTGCCCAATATATATACGAGTGGCCTATCACCCACACTGTTGGCTTAGCGTCACCTGTAAAAGAAACAAACCACGTTAGGATAACAAGTCCGGTCTTATGTATCTTGCCAAACACGTGGATCACCATCTCTCTATCCTCTGAACTTCCGTTTCTGACAGTCCTGCTCTTGCTGCTTCTGTGGCCGCGCCTATGCGGAATGAGTGTGTCCCGTAATCTTTGGGGTGGTTCCCTGCCGATGTTATGCATTTATTAAATATAGCTTGGAACTGGTATCTTGCTAATGGCGTCCCATCAATGTGTGATAGGAACAAATTACTTTGTGATCTGATGGTTAGATATGGTTTTACTATTGTTACCCGACTCAGTGTACCGTTTGTGGGTTGTAGAAGTACCCAAGTGCCCCTGCCCGCTGGAACCATTTTCGATTTGTGTATGCGTAGACGTATTGCATTATTGGCTATGACTACGTCCTGGTGTAATAAGCCTCCACTGGTGCTAATTTTGGATTGAGGGACTAATTCGCTTATGCATAGTGCCCCGAAGAAGGCGATCACAAATGCAGTAGACAGTAGTGTTGCTTCAAATTGTGAGTGTCATGTTAATGGTGTTAGGGATATGATGTGAGAAATCAGTTTTAGTGACACGGGACGGGACGTCTACACTCCTGACTTGGCTGACCCCTTTTCCACCCTTTTATGGATTGTCTGATGATGAATCTTTGTCACATCTCCCCAATTCAGTAGTTGGAAGTGAAATGCTACTCCGGTCAGACACCGCTGCGCTGACGCCCCTGATATGCCCCTCATCATTAGCTGGTGGAGAAATTCTATGGTGACTTGTGATCTGGCTTGTTCACATTGGTCAACCCGTCTGCCTGCTACTAGTCGTGTCCACTCTTCCCATGCCTTACCGTATGCTTGCCCCGTCGACGGGGCAACTGACGCTCTGATTAATGGCATCAACTATTCGCCACTAGATCCCATAGGGAAGGTGGGCAACTGTTGTCCCGATGGGTGGGCATTGTGGAAGAGCTCTGTGAAAATCTGCCAATTGAATTGTTATAAAGCGTTAGCAGCAGCTTTAGACCCCTCAGCATAGTGGCTAGCGCGGACCCATACATTGTGTTTTAGGCACAGGAATGCTAGCCTGGGTAGTAGGCCTAGCACTGGGAGAGACAATGATGCCATCTTATTAATGCAGTGCGCTAAGCTGGTGTTTTTTGTTATGAAGCGTATATTTTTGTAAGCCAGGAGCGCGCCCCATATTTCTATTGCTACCACTATTGGGAAGAAAAATTATTTTCAGGGCTAGATGCAGCGAAAAATTATTATTAATTGAAAAGCTGGTGGAGCTTGGTATAGATGGCCTAATACAATGAGACCCACACACTGCTAGAAGGCCAAATATTTTTTCAGAGGTAGATGCAGAAAAAAATTATATTCAGTTTGCAACCTTATGGAGGTCAGTATAGATGGACTAATAGAACAAGTCCCACACACAGCTAGAAGGCCAAATATTTTTTCAGAGGTAGATGCAGAAAAAAATTATATTCAATTTGCAACCTTATGGAGGTCAGTATAGATGGACTAATAGAACAAGTCCCACACACAGCTAGAAGGCCAAATATTTTTTCATAGGTAGATGCAGAAAAAAATTATATTCAGTTTGCAACCTTATGGAGGTCAGTATAGATGGACTAATAGAATAAGTCCCACACACAGCTAGAAGGCCAAATATTTTTTCAGAGGTAGATGCAGAAAAAAATTATATTCAGTTTGCAACCTTATGGAGGTCAGTATAGATGGACTAATAGAACAAGTCCCACACACAGCTAGAAGCCCAAATATTTTTTCAGAGGTAGATGCAGACAAAAAATTATTTTGAATTTGCAACCTTATGGAGGTCAGTATAGATGGACTAATAGAACAAGTCCCACACACAGCTAGAAGCCCAAATATTTTTTCAGAGGTAGATGCAGAAAAAAATTATATTCAGTTTGCAACCTTATGGAGGTCAGTATAGATGGACTAATAGAACAAGTCCCACACACAGCTAGAAGGCCAAATATTTTTTCAGAGGTAGATGCAGAAAAAAATTATATTCAGTTTGCAACCTTATGGAGGTCAGTATACATGGACTAATAGAACAAGTCCCACACACAGCTAGAAGCCCAAATATTTTTTCAGAGGTAGATGCAGACAAAAAATTATTTTGAATTTGCAACCTTATGGAGGTCAGTATAGATGGACTAATAGAACAAGTCCCACACACAGCTAGAAGCCCAAATATTTTTTCAGAGGTGGATGCAGAAAAAAATTATATTCAATTTGCAACCTGATGGAGGTCAGTATAGATGGACTAATAGAATGATGCTATGCCCAAAAGATTTTACTTCACTAGGTGCCGTAAAAAAATTGGTATTCTATACACAGGTGGTATATCTTGCAACACAGATAGGCTACTCCACTGACTAACACACTCTGCAATAGGCCAAAAAGGATTAGCTTTGCTAGATTCAGCCAAATGCTGTAAAAAAAACTTGCACAGCACTGGCACAGACCTGCCTGGCAAAAACTGATAGGAACTGATGTAACCTAGTCCTGAAAAGGACTCCAATTACAATTAGTCTTTACTCCCACAATCTATCTATTTAAGAGCACAGACCTGCCTGATAAAAGTCGTAGGAAATGCTGTAACCTAGTCCTTAAAAGGACTGCAATCACAACTATTCCCTACTCCCAAGCTATCTGTACATTTGTGCAAAAATTGGCTTGAAATTAACAAGGTATAGCGCACACAGCAACAGCGGTGCCGTCTAACACGCAGCTGCAGCAGTGAGAAAATGGTGGCGACGGGGAAAATGGCTTGGTCTTATAGGGCAAGGACATGTGACATACACTGCCAATGACACATGCCCTTGCTTGTGTGAAAAAAAGCACTTCGCTCCATGTGTGCGCTGCTGATAGGCAGACAGATTGCACCTCCCCACTGCAAATGCGGGAAAGAGAAAAAAAATGGAGATCTTCATTGTTCCTGCAGAGATCCATCCCCTGCCCCTCCCCCCACCCCGCTGTACACTCAAACTGAGTATTAACATTAATTTTCATCATTACTGAGAAAAAATCCAGTTATGATTTTGGTGCACGAACAGTTATCGAACATAACCTCGAACAGCCGAATTTTTCTCAAATTGTTCGTGTTCGCCGAACGGCTCGAACACCGCCCAAAACAGCTCGAATTTGAGATTGGCGAACAGTTCGAGTAGAACAACGCTCATCTCTAATATATTCTACACACACACATTTGGAATTCTCCTGGGGTACCCTCACACATACAGTCATATGAAAAAGTTTGGGCACCCCTATTAATCTTAAGCTTAATGTTTTATAAAAATTGGTGTTTTTGCAACAGCGATTTCAGTTTGATATATGTAATAACTGTTGGACACAGTAATGTTTCTGCCTTGAAATGAGGTTTATTGTGCTAACAGAAAATGTGCAATCTGCATTCAAACAAAATTTGACAGGTGCATAAGTATGGGCACCCTTATCATTTTCTTGTTTTAAATACTCCTGCCTACTTTTTACTGACTTACTAAAGCACTTTTTTTGGTTTTGTAACCTCATTGAGCTTTGAACTTTATAGCCAGGTGTATGCAATCATGAGAAAAGCTACTTAAAGTGGCCACTTGCAAGTTGTTCTCCTGTTTGAATCTCCTCTGAAGAGTGGCATCATGGGCTCCTCAAAACAACTGTCAAATGATCTGAAAACAAAGATTATTCAACATAGTTGTTCAGGGGAAGGATACAAAAAGCTGTCTCAGAGATTTAACCTGTCAGTTTCCACTGTGAGGAACATAGTAAGGAAATGGAAGAACATAGGGACAGTTCTTGTTAAGGCCAGAAGTGTCAGGACAAGAAAAACATCAGAAAGGCAGAGAAGAAGAATGGTGAGATCAGTCAAGGACAATCCTCAGACCACCTCCAGAGAGCTGCAGCATCAACTTGCTGCAGATGGTGTCACTGTGCATCGGTCAACTATACAACGCACTTTGCACAAGGAGAAGCTGTATGGGAGAGTGATGCGAAAGAAGCCGTTTCTGCAAGTACGCACAAACAGAGTCGGCTGAGGTATGCAAAAGCACATTTGAAGAAGCCTATTTCTTTTTGGAAGAAGGTCCTGTGGACTGATGAAACCAAGATTGAGTTGTTTGGTCATACAAAAAGGCGTTATGCATGGTGGCAAAAAAACACAGCATTCCAAGAAAAACACTTGCTACCCACAGTAAAATTTGGTGGAGGTTCCATCATGCTTTGGGGCTGTGTGGTCAATGCCGGCACTGGGAATCTTGTTAAAGTTGAGGGACGCATGGATTCCACTCAGTATCAGCAGATTCTTGGCAATAGTGTTCAAGAATCAGTGATAAAGTTGAAGTTACGCAGTGGATGGATCTTTCAGCAAGACAATGATCCAAAACACCGCTCCAAATCTACTCAGGCATTCATGCAGAGGAACAATTACAATGTTCTGGAATGGCCATCCCAGTCCCCAGACCTGAATATCATTGAACATCTGTGGGATCATTTGAAGAGGCTGTCCATGCTCGGCGACCATCAAACTTAACTGAACTGGAATTGTTTTGTAAAGAGGAATGGTCAAAAATACCTTCATCCAGGAACCAGGAACTCATTAAAAGCTACAGGAAGCGACTAGAGGCTGTTATTTTTGCAAAAGGAGGATCTACTAAATATGAATGTCACTTTTCTGGTGAGGTGCCCATACTTATGCACCTGTCAAATTTTGTTTGAATGCAGATTGCACATTTTCTGTTAGTACAATAAACCTCATTTCAAGGCAGAAACATTACTGTATCCAACAGTTATTACATATATCAAACTGAAATAGCTGTTGCAAAAACACCAATTTTTATAAAACATTAAGCTTAAGATTAATAGGGGTGCCCAAACTTTTTCATATGATTGTATTATTCCCTCCTTTAGTGGATATTTTCACAAAAAAGTGAAATTTTCAAAAATCCAGAAAATTGTCTGAAACCGACTAAATATCAAGGACTCATTGGGCGAATCGCTCTGGAACTGAAATCGTAATGCTCACTGACATTTCCCCTATCTGAAAGTCTGATAAACGCTGGAAAAATGACTAAGTCCAAAAAATTTTTTTTTCAATTTTACCCCCGTGGGATATATATTCTACCCACACACATTTGGAACTCTCCTGGGGTACCCTCACACATATTATTCCCTCATTTAGTGGATATTTTCACAAAAAAGTGAAATTTTCAAAAATCCAAAATATTGGCTGAAAACGACTAAATATCAAGGACTCATTGGGCGAATCGCTCTGGAACTGAAATCGGAACGCTCACTGACATTTGCCCTATCTAAACGTCTGATAAACGCCAGAAAAATGACTAAGTCCAAAAAATTTTTTTTTCAATTTTACCCCCGTGGGATATATATTCTACCCATACACATTTGGAACTCTCCTGGGGTACCCTCACACATATTATTCTCTCATTTAGTGGATATTTTCACAAAACAGAGAAATTTTCAAAAATCCAAAATATTGGCTGAAAACGCCTAAATATCAAGAACTCATTGGGCGAATCGCTCTGGAACTGAAATCGGAACGCTCACTGACATTTGCCCTATCTAAACGTCTGATAAACGCCAGAAAAATGACTAAGTCCAAAAAATTTTTTTTTCAATTTTACCCCCGTGGGATATATATTCTACCCATACACATTTGGAACTCTCCTGGGGTACCCTCACACATATTATTCTCTCATTTAGTGGATATTTTCACAAAACAGAGAAATTTTCAAAAATCCAAAATATTGGCTGAAAACGACTAAATATCAAGGTGTAACGGGTCTGGGAGGCGGAACCTCTGAGCTACTATACAAGGGGGCGGTCCTTGTAAGGGAGCGGGTGGCGACCAGGGAAGATGGGCAGGCAGTCACAGCAGGTGACCGGGACAGTCTCTGAGTGAACGGGCTGGAGGTCACGGCAAGTGACCGGGGCAGTCTCTGGATGAACGGGCAGGAGGTCACGGCAAGTGACCGGGGCAGTCTCTGGATGAACGGGCAGGAGGTCACGGCAAGTGACCGGGGCAGTCTCTGGATGAACGGGCAGGAGGTCACGGCAAGTGACCGGGGCAGTCTCTGGATGAACGGGCAGGAGGTCACGGCAAGTGACCGGGGCAGTCTCTGGGTAAAGGGTTGGTACGACCTGTGGCGGCTGATGGTAGACGTGAGCTCCCAGGTGAGCAGGCGAGAGTCTCTGGATAAACGGGTGGTCACAGCATGTGACGGTGGAGCCTCCAGGAAGACCAACAGACAGGCGGCAGATGAGCGCTCCCAGGTGAGCGGGCAGAAGTCACTGGACAGGCGGGTGGTCACAGCACATGACGGCAGAGCCTCCAGGTAGGCTAGCAGACAGGCAGCAGATGAGCGCTCCCAGGTGAGCGGGCAGGAGTCACTGGACAGGCAGGTGGTCACAGCACGTGACAGCGGAGCCTCCAGGTAGGCTAGCAGGCAGGTAGCAGATGTGCGCTCCCAGGTGAGCGGGCAAGCTGGTCCATAGACAGACTGACAGGAGTTGGAAGGCAGACCGTCGGACCTCAGACAAGCAGGCAGGTAGCTGATGTGCGCTCCCAGGTGAGCGGGTAAGCTGGTCCATAGACAGACTGACAGGAGTTGTAAGGCAGACCGTCAGACCTCAGGCTAGCAGGCAGGTAGCAGAATATCAGGCAGGAATAAGACAGCAAGCTGGCAGGAATCTGGCAGGTATCTGGCAGGTAACTGGCAACGGGACCTGAGGGCTGAAGCAGAGTAGTGAACAGTGCAACAACATTGCTCGGGCACCTCCATTTTGGAGGAGGTGCCTTATATATGGTGAAGTCCTCCGGCCATTGGCCGGGGACTCCTTAGGACGGCGCGCGCGGCCCCTTTAAGAGGGAGGGAGAGCGCGCGCGCCCTAAGCACAGTGGCCGGGAAGGAGCGCGCGCTGCCAGCAGAGCGGGAGGAGGACGCCGGGCACGGAGCAGAGAGGTGAGGGGAACAGCGTCCCTGCCTAGCAGAGGGCAGGGACGCCGGCGCTACAGTACCCCCCCCTTTAGGCCCCCCCTTTTTTTCGCCAGACAGAAATTTAGCAAGGAAAAGAGGGGCATGGATGTTCTCCCGGGGCTCCCACGTTCTCTCCTCAGGACCAAACCCCTTCCAATCCACTAGAAAAAAGGTCTTTCCTCTTACCCTTTTGGTGGCAAGAATGTTCTCTACCTCAAACTCGTCCTCAGCAGAAACCGGAGCAGGAGGCGTACCTGTAGACTTGGAAAAAGAGTTAAGAACCACAGGTTTGAGGAGAGATACATGGAAGGAGTTAGGGATCCGTAAGTTGGCCGGGAGTTTCAATTTATAGGCCACCGGGTTGATCTGACTGATGACCTCCAGAGGACCGATGAACCGAGGCCCTAACTTGTAAGAAGGTATCTTGAGTCGGACATATTTAGATGAGAGCCAGACTTTATCTCCAGGACAAAATTGTGGAGGATCCAGGCGTTTTTTGTCAGCGTGTCTTTTCATCCGTTCGGACGACTGAAGGAGTGCGGATCGGGTACTCTCCCAAATAGAGGAAAATTTGCTAACGAGAGATTCCGCAGTCGGGTTGTCCACAGAGGTGGAGACAGGAAAAGGAGTCCGAGGATGCTGACCGAAGACTACAAAAAACGGGGATTTGGAGGAGGATTCGCTCTCGTGATTGTTATAAGAGAACTCGGCCCATGGTAGGAGATCCACCCAGTCTGAATGATGGGCATTAACGAAGTGCCGGAGGTAACTGGTCAGGTTCTGATTGATCCGCTCCACTTGACCATTGGACTGTGGGTGGTAAGCGGAAGAGAAGTCCAGGGTGACGTCTAGCAGTTTACAAGTGGCTCTCCAGAAGCGTGAGGTGAACTGTACCCCACGATCCGACACGATGTGGAGGGGCAGGCCATGAAGACGAAAGATGTGACGAATAAAGTCTTTAGCTAGCTCGGGTGCAGACGGGAGGCCTGGCAGGGGAACGAAATGAGCCATCTTGGAGAAGCGGTCAGCGACCACCCAAATGACCGTACAACCGGCAGAGACTGGGAGGTCAGTTATAAAGTCCATTGCTATATGCTGCCAGGGGGCAGCAGGTACAGAAAGCGGAAGGAGGCGACCGGCTGGCAGAGGTCTCGGAACCTTGTTGCGGGCGCAGGACACACAGGCAGAAACAAAGTCTATTACGTCCTTGTGCAGAGTAGGCCACCAGTAGTGCCGAGTAATAAGCTGGAGGGTCTTTTTCTGACCGGCGTGGCCAGCCAGTTTAGACGAGTGACCCCAGTGAAGGATCTTCTCCCGATCAGGTACTGATACGAACGTCTTTCCGGGAGGGAGACTATTTAGACTCACGGGAGCCACCTGCATTACTCTGGCGGGATCGATGATGTGTTTCGGATCTTCCTCGAGATCAGACACCAGAAAGGATCGAGACAAGGCGTCCGCCTTGACGTTTTTGTCAGCCGGGCGAAAATGAAGAACAAAATCAAAGCGAGCAAAAAACTAGGACCACCGGGCTTGGCGCGGGTTAAGTCTCTGGGCATGCTGGAGGTAAGCCAAGTTCTTGTGGTCAGTGTAAATTATTACCGGGTGAAAAGCCCCCTCGAGCAGGTAACGCCACTCCTCCAATGCCAGTTTGATGGCCAATAACTCTCGGTCTCCTATGGAATAATTGCGCTCTGAGGAGGAGAAGAGTTTAGAGAAGAAGCCGCAAGTTACCATCCTCCCGAAAGATGATTTTTGAGTAAGTACCGCTCCGGCTCCAGAGGAGGAGGCGTCAACTTCCAGGAAGAACTGCTTGTTGCCGTCCAGGCGATGCAGCACCGGGGCGGAAGAGAAGGCCTGTTTTAAGGAAAGAAAGGCCTCCTCTCCTTCGGGCGGCCACTCTTTGGGATTAGTACCCTTACGGGTGAGCGCGGAAATTGGGGCAGTCCGGGAAGAGAAGTGTGGTATGAAGAGGCGGTAGTAGTTGGCGAAGTCCAGGAGCCGCTGAATGGCCTTCAACCCCTCCGGTCGAGGCCATTTCTCGATGGCAGACAGTTTCTCTGGATCCATTCGTAGGCCGGTCTGAGAAATAATGTAGCCCAAAAACGGAAGCGAGGTCTGCTCAAAGAGGCACTTCTCGTATTTAGCGAAGAGGTGATTCTGCCTGAGCCTGAGCAGGACCTGACGAACGTCCCTCCGGTGAGTCTGGAGATCCGGAGAGAAGACCAAGATGTCGTCCAGGTACACCACTACGCAGGAGTAGAGAAGGTCCCGGAAGATGTCATTGACCAACTCTTGAAAGACGGCAGGAGCATTACAGAGACCAAAGGGCATTACCAGATATTCATAGTGGCCGTCCCGGGTGTTGAATGCCGTCTTCCATTCATCCCCCTGACGGATACGAACCAGGTTGTACGCCCCACGGAGGTCCAGTTTGGTGAAGATTCTAGCCCCCCTCAGACGATCAAATAACTCCGGAATGAGCGGAAGGAGGTACTTATTCTTCACCGTGAACTGGTTAAGGCCTCTATAGTCTATACAGGGACGGAGAGAGCCGTCCTTCTTTTTGACGAAAAAGAAGCCTGCTCCCGCCGGGGAGGTAGATTTCCGGATGAATCCCCTGGCCAGATTCTCCTCAATATATTCGGACATCGACCGGGTCTCAGCAGCGGATAATGGATAAATACGCCCACGGGGAGGAGTAGTACCGGGTAACAGGTCGATAGGGCAGTCGTATGGTCTATGAGGGGGTATTTTCTCTGCCTCCTTTTTATTAAAGACATCAGCATAAGACCAATAAGGAATCGGAAGTCCAGGTAGATTAGCTGGGGTAGGAGAAGGATGGACGGGATGGACGGGAGCCAGACAGGTCTTATGGCAATCCTGTCCCCAGCGAAGGACTTCTCCGGTCTGCCAGTCAAGCACGGGTGCATGTCTCTGGAGCCAAGGTAAACCTAGCAAGAGGGCGTGAGAGAGTCCAGGCAGAACATTAAAGGAGATACTCTCAGAATGCAGCATTCCCACCTGCAGAGTAATGGATTCGGTGATGAGTTGGATGGGGCGTGGTAAGAGACCCCCATCCACGGCAGCAACAGACAAGGGTACAGCCAGAGGTTTGGTGGGGATGCGGTATTTCTCTACCAGGGACTGTGAAATAAGATTCCCGGCTGCTCCAGAGTCAAGTTGGGCTAGTTCGAAATAACGGTTCTCCCCGCAGACGATTGAGACTGACAGCAGCAGAGACGGAGAGGATTTATTCTTGTCTAGGTCGACCTCTCTGAGCGAACCTAGACACAGGCGTTTCCCGACCTCTCTGGGCAGGCACGGATCCGGTGCTCCTTACTGCCACAGTAGAAGCAGCTCCCCTCGGCACGGCGTAAGTCCTGACGGGTTTTGACCATCTTGGTCTGGTCGACCTGCATAGGCTCAGGAGAGTGTACCTGGGGAGAGACGGAGGGAGTGACGGGTTTCTGAAAAGTAGGAGCTAGACGTGGAAACCTCCTCTCACGGATGACCTCTTTGGCACGCTCCTGGAACCGTAGGTCAATCCGGGTGGCAAGAGTTATTAGGTCAACGAGAGTGGTAGGAATGTCCCGACCGGCAAGTTCATCTTTAATATGGCCGGACAGACCCTCCCAGAAGACGGATACCAGAGCGTCGTTATCCCAGGCCAGCTCCGAGGCAAGGGTACGGAACCGTATGGCATATTGGCCCACGGTGAGACTTCCCTGACGGAGGCGTAGCAGTGATGATGCGGATGAGGTCCTCCGTCCGGGTTCGTCGAAGACTTTCCGTAAAGCCGTGAGAAAGGCAGGCAAGTCGGACACCAGGGGGTCTCCTCTCTCCCATAGAGGATTTAGCCAGGCCAGGGCCTCCCCGGTGAGATGGGACATGATGAAGGCAATTTTGGCCCGGTCGGAGTTAAACTGGTGGGACAGGAGTTCAAAATGCAGGGTGCACCTCCGAAGCGAGGAGGTGCAGAAAGCCGGGGTCCGGGGTAGGATACCATAGTATTAGTGGACAGCGGAGTTGCCGGATTGCGAGTCCTGGCACTGGCGGAGGTTGCTGGCGGAGCATTCAGAGTGTCCAGGCGAGAATTGACATTCCGCAGGTGAACCAGGATGGACTCCTGTTGGGACCTCTGACGGGACAGTTCATGACACAGGTCCGAGAGCGAGGGAGCTTGGGTGCCACCGGGATCCATGGCCCGAGCAAACTGTAACGGGTCTGGGAGGCGGAACCTCTGAGCTACTATACAAGGGGGCGGTCCTTGTAAGGGAGCGGGTGGCGACCAGGGAAGACGGGCAGGCAGTCACAGCAGGTGACCGGGACAGTCTCTGAGTGAACGGGCTGGAGGTCACGGCAAGTGACCGGGGCAGTCTCTGGATGAACGGGCAGGAGGTCACGGCAAGTGACCGGGGCAGTCTCTGGATGAACGGGCAGGAGGTCACGGCAAGTGACCGGGGCAGTCTCTGGATGAACGGGCAGGAGGTCACGGCAAGTGACCGGGGCAGTCTCTGGGTAAAGGGTTGGTACGACCTGTGGCGGCTGATGGTAGACGTGAGCTCCCAGGTGAGCAGGCGAGAGTCTCTGGATAAACGGGTGGTCACAGCATGTGACGGTGGAGCCTCCAGGAAGACCAACAGACAGGCGGCAGATGAGCGCTCCCAGGTGAGCGGGCAGAAGTCACTGGACAGGCGGGTGGTCTCAGCACATGACGGCAGAGCCTCCAGGTAGGCTAGCAGACAGGCAGCAGATGAGCGCTCCCAGGTGAGCGGGCAGGAGTCACTGGACAGGCAGGTGGTCACAGCACGTGACAGCGGAGCCTCCAGGTAGGCTAGCAGGCAGGTAGCAGATGTGCGCTCCCAGGTGAGCGGGCAAGCTGGTCAATAGACAGACTGACAGGAGTTGGAAGGCAGACTGTCGGACCTCAGGCAAGCAGGCAGGTAGCTGATGTGCGCTCCCAGGTGAGCGGGCAATCTGGTCCTTAGACAGACTGACAGGAGTTGTAAGGCAGATCGTCGGACCTCAGGCTAGCAGGCAGGTAGCAGAATATCAGGCAGGAATAAGACAGAAAGCTGGCAGGAATCTGGCAGGTATCTGGCAGGTAACTGGCAACGGGACCTGAGGGCTGAAGCAGAGTAGTGAACAGTGCAACAACATTGCTCGGGCACCTCCATTTTGGAGGAGGTGCCTTATATATGGTGAAGTCCTCCGGCCATTGGCCGGGGACTCCTTAGGACGGCGCGCGCGGCCCCTTTAAGAGGGAGGGAGAGCGCGCGCTCCCTAAGCACAGTGGCCGGGAAGGAGCGCGCGCTGCCAGCAGAGCGGGAGGAGGACGCCGGGCACGGAGCAGAGAGGTGAGGGGAACAGCGTCCCTGCCTAGCATAGGGCAGGGACGCCGGCGCTACACAAGGACTCATTGGGCGAATTGCTCTGGAACTGAAATCGGAACGCTCACTGACATTTGCCCTATCTGAACGTCTGATAAACGCCAGAAAAATGACTAAGTCCAAAAAAATGTTTTTTCAATTTTACCCCCGTGGGATATATATTCTACCCACACACATTTGGAACTCTCCTGGGGTACCCTCACGCATATTATTCCCTCATTTAGTGTATATTTTCACAAAAAAGTGAAATTTTCAAAAATCCAGAAAATTGTCTGAAAACGACTAAATATCAAGGACTCATTGGGCGAATCGCTCTGGAACTGAAATCGTAATGCTCACTGACATTTCCCCTATCTGAAAGTCTGATAAACGCTGGAAAAATGACTAAGTCCAAAAAAATATTTTTTTCAACTTTTTTAAATTTTAACCCCGTGGGATATATATTCTACCCACACACATTTGGAACTCTCCTGGGGTACCCTCACACATATTATTCCCTCATTTAGTGGATATTTTCACAAAAAAGTGAAATTTTCAAAAATACAAAATATTGGCTGAAAACGACTAAATATCAAGGACTCATTGGGCGAATCGCTCTGGAACTGAAATCGGAACGCTCACTGACATTTGCCCTATCTGAACGTCTGATAAAAGCCAGAAAAATGACTAAGTGCAAAAAATTTTTTTTTCAATTTTACCCCTGTGGGATATATATTCTACCCACACACATTTGGAACTCTCCTGGGGTACCCTCACACATATTATTCTCTCATTTAGTGGATATTTTCACAAAAAAGTGAAATTTTCAAAAATCCAGAAAATTGTCTGAAAACGACTAAATATCAAGGACTCATTGGGCGAATCGCTCGGGAACTGAAATCAGAATGCTCACTGACATTTGCCCTCTCTGAAAGTCTGATAAATGCCAGAAAAATGACTAAGTCCAAAAAAATATTTTTCAATTTTACTCCCATGGGATATATATTCTACCCACACACATTTGGAACTCTCCTGTGGTACCCTCACACATATTATTCCCTCATTTAGTGGATAAATTCACAAAAAAGTGAAATTTTCAAAAATCCAGAAAATTGGCTGAAAACGACTAAATATCAAGGACTCATTGGGCGAATCGCTCTGGAACTGAAATCGGAACGCTCACTGACATTTGCCCTATCTGAAAGTCTGATAAACGCTGGAAAAATGACTAAGTCCAAAAAAAAAAATTTTTCAACTTTTTTCAATTTTACCCCCGTGGGATATATATTCTACACACACACATTTGGAACTCTCCTGGGGTACCCTCTCACATATTATTCCCTCATTTAGTGGATATTTTCACAAAAAAGTGAAATTTTCAAAAATCCAGAAAATTGGCTGAAAACGACTAAATATCAAGGAATCATTAGGCGAATCGCTCTGGAACTGAAATCGGAATGCTAACTGACATTTGCCCTATCTTAAAGTCTGATAAACGCCGGAAAAATGACTAAGTCCCAAAAAAAATGTTTTAAACTTTTTTCAATTTTACCTCCGTGGGATATATATTCTACCCACACACATTTGGAACTCTCCTGGGGTACCCTCACACATATTATTCCCTCATTTAGTGGATATTTTCACAAAAAAGTGAAATTTTCAAAAATCCAAAATATTGGCTGAAAACGACTAAATATTGTAATGCACACGCCCGGACTGACTGGCGTGTGCGTGTTTATGTAGTGATTCCACTGTGCCATGAACCGGAGAGTGCCTGGAGGGGCGTAACTAAGTATCTGCCCGATCCGACCAAGGTCGCACGACGGCATACGACGCCAGTGCACCAGGGAGGAACCGAGCAGAGGAACCAGGGTCTACTCCAGGTCAAACTCCGGACACGGCTGTTGACCCACACCGGGGAATACAGGAACAGGCAGACTAGAGCACAGGCTGGGTAGGGTCCAGTACAGACTGGGAGACAAATTCGAAACCGCAGACGCGGTAGACAGAGCTGAGCAAAGCGAAAACCGCAGACGCGGTGGACAGAGCTGAGCAAAGCGAAAACCGCAGACGCGGTGGACAGAGCTGAGCAAAGCGATAACCGCGGACGCGGTGGACAGAGCTGAGCAAAGCGAAAACCGCAGACGCGGTGGACAGAGCTGAGCAAAGCGAAAACCGCAGACGCGGTGGACAGAGCTGAGCAAAGCGAAAACCGCAGACGCGGTGGACAGAGCTGAGCAAAGCGAAAACCGCAGACGCGGTGGACAGAGCTGAGCAAAGCGAAAACCGCAGACGCGGTGGACAGAGCTGAGCAAAGCGAAAACCGCAGACGCGGTGGACAGAGCTGAGCAAAGCAAAAACCGCAGACGCGGTGGACAGAGCTGAGCAAAGCGAAAACCGCAGACGCGGTGGACAGAGCTGAGCAAAGCGAAAACCGCAGACGCGGTGGACAGAGCTGAGCAAAGCAAAAACCGCAGATGCGGTGGACAGAGCTGAGCAAAGCGAAAACCGCAGACGCGGCGGACAGAGCTGAGCAAAGCGAAAACCGCAGGCGCGGTGGGAACAGGGCTCTGTTCACACGGAACAGACTAGAAGGGAAAGGCAGAACCAGATACCCACAGGGTACTTGCAGAGAAGTAGCGAGTGGACCACAAACTCACAAACGGAAGTACAGTGACAACGAGCAGGAGTTAGGTACGAGTTCAGACTCTGCAGAAAAAGGAATCGAACGGACATAGAGAAAAAACAGGTAAAAAATAGGAGAGAGTTCAGACTGGAACTGAGTGTACGGAGGAGACCGACACTGCAGCGGGATAAAGGAGCGGGTCTGGGAATACGGCCCCCAGAGAGGCAGGACGAACAGGCAAGGAGCGCGTTCAGACTGGCCTGGAAATACAGCCTCCAGGAAGGCGGAACGAACAGGCAAGGAACGAGTACAGACTGCAGGTTAAGGTACACAGATAGGACACAGTACAGACATGGAAACAGATACTGCAAGACAGGTAACATAGACAGGACCTGGCATGTCAGAGACAAAAGCTAACTGACAGGGCAAGATGCTCAGGCATCAGTTAATTGGGGCAGCTGGTTTAAATACCAGGTGATAGACAGCAATAGGCTGAGGACACACAAGGGGTGTGCCTGCAGCAGGTACAAAAAGCAGGAAGTGATCGGGCGCCGCCCTTAAGCAGCAGACACAGAGGCAAACAGACAGCATGGAGGGAAGCCAGAGAGACATTCTGGACTGGGGATCAAGTGCGCACTCTTGCACAGTGGGAGATGGACCACTATGCAAGGACGCCGCCAGGTATGTTACAAATATTAAGGACTCATTGGGTGAATCGCTCTGGAACTGAAATTGGAACGCTCACTGACATTTCCCCTATCTGAAAGTCTGATAAACACCGGAAAAATGACTAAGTCCCAAAAAAAATGTTTTAAACTTTTTTCAATTTTACACCCGTGGGATATATATTCTACCCACACACATTTGGAACTCTCCTGGGGTACCCTCACATATATTATTCCCTCATTTAGTGGATATTTTCACAAAAAAGTGAAATTTAAAAAAAACCAAAATATTGGCTGAAAACGACTAAATATCAAGGACTCATTGGGCGAATCGCTCTGGAACTGAAATCGGAATGCTCACTGACATTTGCCCTATCTTAAAGTCTGATAAACGCCGGAAAAATGACTAATTCCCAAAAAAAAATGTTTTAAACTTTTTTCAATTTTACCCCCGTGGGATATATATTCTACCCACACACATTTGGAACTCTCCTGGGGTACCCTCACACATATTATTCCCTCATTTAGTGGATATTTTCACAAAAAAGTGAAATTTTCAAAAATCCAGAAAAATTGGCTGAAAACGACTTAATATCAAGGACTCATTGGGCGAATCGCTCTGGAACTGAAATCAGAACGCTCACTGACCTTTCCCCTATCTGAAAGTCTGATAAACGCCGGAAAAATGACTAAGTCCAAAAAAAAAAAAAATGTTTCAACTTTTTTCAATTTTACACCCGTGGGATATATATTCTACCCACACACATTTGGAACTCTCCTGGGGTACCCTCACATATATTATTCCCTCATTTAGTGGATATTTTCACAAAAAAGTGAAATTTAAAAAAAACCTAAATATTGGCTGAAAACGACTAAATATCAAGGACTCATTGGGCGAATCGCTCTGGAACTGAAATTGGAATGCTCACTGACATTTGCCATATCTGAAAGTCTGATAAACGCCGGAAAAATGACTAAGTCCAAAAAAAAAAATGTTTCAACTTTTTTCAATTTTACCCCCGTGGGATATATATTCTACCCACACACATTTGGAACTCTCCTGGGGTACATTCACACATATTATTCCCTGATTTAGTGGATATTTTCACAAAAAAGAGAAATTTTCAAAAATCCAAAATATTGGCTGAAAACGACTAAATATCAAGGACTCATTGGGCGAATCGCTCTGGAACTGAAATCGGAATGCTCACTGACATTTGCCATATGTGAAAGTCTGATAAACGCCGGAAAAATGACTAAGTCCAAAAAAAAAATTTTTTCAACTTTTTTCAATTTTACCCCCGTGGG
Organism: Phyllobates terribilis; assembly: GCF_046119375.1. NCBI lineage: Eukaryota > Metazoa > Chordata > Amphibia > Anura > Dendrobatidae > Phyllobates > Phyllobates terribilis. The sequence continues at coordinate 7,651,064 of NW_027362781.1, read as the reverse complement.
ATATATATTCTACCCACACACATTTGGAACTCTCCTGGGGTACCCTCACACATATTATTCCCTCATTTAGTGGATATTTTCACAAAAAAGTGAAATTTTCAAAAAATCCAGAAAATTGGCTGAAAAGGAGTTAATATCAAGGAATCATTGGGCGAATCGCTCTGGAACTGAAATCGGAGCGCTCACTGACATTTACCCTATCTGAAAGTCTGATAAACGCCAGAAAAATGTCTAAGTCCAAAAAAATTTTTTTTCAATTTTACCCCCGTTGATATATATTCTACCCACCCACATTTGGAACTCTCCTGGGGTTCCCTCACACATATTATTCCCTCATTTAGTGGATATTTTCACAAAAAAGTGAAATTTTCAAAAATCCAGAAAATATGCTGAAAACGACTAAATATCAAGGACTCATTGGTCGAATAGCTCTGGAACTGAAATCGGAACGCTCACTGACATTTACCCTATCTGAAAGTCTGATAAATCCTGGAAAAATGACTAAGTCCAAAAAAATATTTTTCAATTTTACCCCCGTGGTATATATATTCTACCCACACACATTTGGAACTCTCCTGTGGTACCCTCACACATATTATTCCCTCATTTAGTGGATAAATTCACAAAAAAGTGACATTTTCAAAAATCCAGAAAATTGGCTGAAAACTACTAAATATCAAGGGCTCATTGGGCGAATCGCTCTGGAACTGAAATTGGAACGCTCACTGACATTTCCCCTATCTAAAAGTCTGATAAACACCAGAAAAAAGACTAAGCCCAAAAAAAAAAATTTTTCAACTTTTTTCAATTTTACCCCGTGGGATATATATACTACCCACACACATTTGGAACTCTCCTGGGGTACCCTCACACATATTATTCCCTCATTTAGTGGATATTTTCACAAAAAAGTGAAATTTTCAAAAATCCAAAATATTGGCTGAAAACGACTAAATATTCTAATGCACACGCCCGGACTGACTGGCGTGTGCGTGTTTATGTAGTGATTCCACGGTGCCATGAACCGGAGAGTGCCTGGAGGGGCGTAACTAAGTATCTGCCCGATCCGACCAAGGTCGCACGACGGCATACGACGCCAGTGCACCAGGGAGGAACCGAGCAGAGGAACCAGGGTCTACTCCAGGTCAAACTCCGGACACGGCTGTTGACTCACACCGGGGAATACAGGAACAGGCAGACTAGAGCACAGGCTGGGTAGGGTCCAGTACAGACTGGGAGACAAATTCGAAACCGCAGACGCGGTAGACAGAGCTGAGCAAAGCGAAAACCGCAGACGCGGTGGACAGAGCTGAGCAAAGCGAAAACCACAGACGCGGTGGACAGAGCTGAGCAAAGCGAAAACCGCAGACGCGGTGGACAGAGCTGAGCAAAGCGAAAACCGCAGACGCGGTGGACAGAGCTGAGCAAAGCGAAAACCGCAGACGCGGTGGACAGAGCTGAGCAAAGCGAAAACCGCAGACGCGGTGGACAGAGCTGAGCAAAGCGAAAACCGCAGACGCGGTGGACAGAGCTGAGCAAAGCGAAAACCGCAGACGCGGTGGACAGAGCTGAGCAAAGCGAAAACCGCAGACGCGGTGGACAGAGCTGAGCAAAGCGAAAACCGCAGACGCGGTGGACAGAGCTGAGCAAAGCGAAAACCGCAGACGCGGTGGACAGAGCTGAGCAAAGCGAAAACCGCAGACGCGGTGGACAGAGCTGAGCAAAGCGAAAACCGCAGACGCGGTGGACAGAGCTGAGCAAAGCGAAAACCGCAGACGCGGTGGACAGAGCTGAGCAAAGCGAAAACCACAGATGCGGTGGACAGAGCTGAGCAAAGCGAAAACCGCAGACGCGGCGGACAGAGCTGAGCAAAGCGAAAACCGCAGACGCGGTGGGAAGAGGGCTCTGTTCACACGGAACAGACTAGAAGGGAAAGGCAGAACCAGATACCCACAGGGTACTTGCAGAGAAGTAGCGAGTGGACCACAAACTCACAAACGGAAGTACAGTGACAACGAGCAGGAGTTAGGTACGAGTTCAGACTCTGCAGAAAAAGGAATCGAACGGACATAGAGAAAAAACAGGTAAAAAATAGGAGAGAGTTCAGACTGGAACTGAGTGTACGGAGGAGACCGACACTGCAGCGGGATACAGGAGCGGGTCTGGGAATACGGCCCCCAGAGAGGCAGGACGAACAGGCAAGGAGCGTGTTCAGACTGGCCTGGAAATACAGCCTCCAGGAAGGCGGAACGAACAGGCAAGGAACGAGTACAGACTGCAGGTTAAGGTACACAGATAGGACACAGTACAGACATGGGAACAGATACTGCAAGACAGGTAACATAGACAGGACCTGGCATGTCAGAGACAAAAGCTAACTGACAGGGCAAGATGCTCAGGCATCAGTTAATTGGGGCAGCTGGTTTAAATACCAGGTGATAGACAGCAATAGGCTGAGGACACACAAGGGGTGTGCCTGCAGCAGGTACAAAAAGCAGGAAGTGATCGGGCGCCGCCCTTAAGCAGCAGACACAGAGGCAAACAGACAGCATGGAGGGAAGCCAGAGAGACATTCTGGACTGGAGATCAAGTGCGCACTCTTGCACAGTGGGAGATGGAACACTATGCAAGGACGCCGCCAGGTATGTTACAAATATTAAGGACTCATTGGGTGAATCGCTCTGGAACTGAAATTGGAACGCTCACTGACATTTCCCCTACCTGAAAGTCTGATAAACGCAGGAAAAACGACTAAGTTAAAAAAAAAAAATTTTTCAACTTTTTTCAATTTTCCCCCCGTGGGATACATATTCTAACCACACACATTTGGATCTCTCCTGGTGTACCCTCACACATATTATTCCCTCATTTAGTGGATATTTTCACAGAAAAGTGAAATTTTCAAAAATCCAAAATATTGGCTGAAAACGACTGAATATCAAGGACTCATTGGGCAAATCTCTCTGGAACTGAAATCGGAACGCTCACTGACATTTGCCCTATCTGAAAGTCTGATAAACGCCGGAAAAATGACTAAGTCCAAAAAAAAAATGTTTTAACTTTTTTCAATTTTACCCCCGTGGGATATATATTCTAACCACACACATTTGGATCTCTCCTGGGGTACCCTCACACATATTATTCCCTCATTTAGTGGATATTTTCACAAAAAAGTGAAATTTTCAAAAAACCAAAATATTGGCTGAAAACGACTAAATATCAAGGACTCATTGGGCGAATCGCTCTGGAACTGAAATCGGAACGCTCACTGACATTTCCCCTATCTGAAAGTCTGATAAACGCCAGAAAAATGACTAAGTCCAAAAAATTTTTTTTTCAATTTTACCCCCGTTGATATATATTCTACCCACACACATTTGGAACTCTCCTGGGGTACCCTCACACATATTATTCCCTCATTTAGTGGATATTTTCACAAAAATGTGAAATTTTCAAAAATCCAGAAAATTGGCTGAAAACGACTAAATATCAAGGACTCATTGGGCGAATAGCTCTGGAACTGAAATCGGAACGCTCACTGACATTTCCCCTATCTGAAAGTCTGATAAATCCTGGAAAAATGACTTAAGTCCAAAAAAAAAAATTTTTCAACCTTTTTCAATTTTACCCCCGTGGGATATATAGTCTACCCAAACACATTTGGATCTCTCCTGGGGTACCCTCACACATATTATTCCCTCATTTAGTGGATATTTTCACAAAAAAGTGAAATTTTCAAAAATCCAAAATATTGGCTGAAAACGACTAAATATCAAGGACTCATTGGGCGAATCTCTCTGGAACTGAAATCGGAACGCTCACTGACATTTGCCCTATCTGAAAGTCTGATAAACGCCGGAAAAATGACTAAGTCCAAAAAAAAAAATTTTTCAACTTTTTTCAATTTTACCCCCGTGGGGTATATATTCTACCCACACACATTTGAAACTCTCCTGGGGTACCCTCACACATATTATTCCCTCATTTAGTGGATATTTTCACAAAAAAGTGAAATTTTCAAAAATCCAGAAAATTGGCTGAAAACGACTAAATATCAAGGACTCATTGGGCGAATAGCTCTGGAACTGAAATCGGAACGCTCACTGACATTTCCCCTATCTGAAAGTCTGATAAATCCTGGAAAAATGACTTAAGTCCAAAAAAAAAAATTTTTCAACCTTTTTCAATTTTACCCCCGTGGGATATATAGTCTACCCAAACACATTTGGATCTCTCCTGGGGTACCCTCACACATATTATTCCCTCATTTAGTGGATATTTTCACAAAAAAGTGAAATTTTCAAAAATCCAAAATATTGGCTGAAAACGACTAAATATCAAGGACTCATTGGGCGAATCTCTCTGGAACTGAAATCGGAACGCTCACTGACATTTGCCCTATCTGAAAGTCTGATAAACGCCGGAAAAATGACTAAGTCCAAAAAAAAAAATTTTTCAACTTTTTTCAATTTTACCCCCGTGGGGTATATATTCTACCCACACACATTTGAAACTCTCCTGGGGTACCCTCACACATATTATTCCCTCATTTAGTGGATATTTTCACAAAAAAGTGAAATTTTCAAAAATCCAGAAAATTGTCTGAAAACGACTAAATATCAAGGACTCATTGGGCGAATCGCTCTGGAACTGAAATCGTATTGCTCACTGACATTTCCCCTATCTGAAAGTCTGATAAACGCTGGAAAAATGACTAAGTCCAAAAAAAAAAATTTTTCAACTTTTTTCAATTTTACCCCCGTGGGATATATATTCTACCCACACACATTTGGAACTCTCCTGGGGTACCCTCACACATATTATTCCCTCATTTAGTGGATATTTTCACAAAAAAGTGAAATTTTCAAAAATCCAGAAAATTGGCTGAAAACAACTAAATATCAAGGACTCATTGGGCGAATCGCTCTGGAACTGAAATCGGAACGCTCACTGACATTTCCCCTATCTGAAAGTCTGATAAACGCCAGAAAAATGACTAAGTCCAAAAAATTTTTTTTTCAATTTTACCCCCGTTGATATATATTCTACCCACACACATTTGGAACTCTCCTGGGGTACCCTCACACATATTATTCCCTCATTTAGTGGATATTTTCACAAAAATGTGAAATTTTCAAAAATCCAGAAAATTGGCTGAAAACGACTAAATATCAAGGACTCATTGGGCGAATAGCTCTGGAACTGAAATCGGAACGCTCACTGACATTTCCCCTATCTGAAAGTCTGATAAATCCTGGAAAAATGACTTAAGTCCAAAAAAAAAAATTTTTCAACCTTTTTCAATTTTACCCCCGTGGGATATATAGTCTACCCAAACACATTTGGATCTCTCCTGGGGTACCCTCACACATATTATTCCCTCATTTAGTCGATATTTTCACAAAAAAGTGAAATTTTCAAAAATCCAAAATATTGGCTGAAAACGACTAAATATCAAGGACTCATTGGGCGAATCTCTCTGGAACTGAAATCGGAACGCTCACTGACATTTGCCCTATCTGAAAGTCTGATAAACGCCGGAAAAATGACTAAGTCCAAAAAAAAAAATTTTTCAACTTTTTTCAATTTTACCCCCGTGGGGTATATATTCTACCCACACACATTTGAAACTCTCCTGGGGTACCCTCACACATATTATTCCCTCATTTAGTGGATATTTTCACAAAAAAGTGAAATTTTCAAAAATCCAGAAAATTGGCTGAAAACGACTAAATATCAAGGACTCATTGGGCGAATAGCTCTGGAACTGAAATCGGAATGCTCACTGACATTTCCCCTATCTGAAAGTCTGATAAATCCTGGAAAAATGACTTAAGTCCAAAAAAAAAAATTTTTCAACCTTTTTCAATTTTACCCCCGTGGGATATATAGTCTACCCAAACACATTTGGATCTCTCCTGGGGTACCCTCACACATATTATTCCCTCATTTAGTGGATATTTTCACAAAAAAGTGAAATTTTCAAAAATCCAAAATATTGGCTGAAAACGACTAAATATCAAGGACTCATTGGGCGAATCTCTCTGGAACTGAAATCGGAACCGTCACTGACATTTGCCCTATCTGAAAGTCTGATAAACGCCGGAAAAATGACTAAGTCCAAAAAAAAAAATTTTTCAACTTTTTTCAATTTTACCCCCGTGGGGTATATATTCTACCCACACACATTTGAAACTCTCCTGGGGTACCCTCACACATATTATTCCCTCATTTAGTGGATATTTTCACAAAAAAGTGAAATTTTCAAAAATCCAGAAAATTGGCTGAAAACGACTAAATATCAAGGACTCATTGGGCGAATCGCTCTGGAACTGAAATCGTATTGCTCACTGACATTTCCCCTATCTGAAAGTCTGATAAACGCTGGAAAAATGACTAAGTCCAAAAAAAAAAATTTTTCAACTTTTTTCAATTTTACCCCCGTGGGATATATATTCTACCCACACACATTTGGAACTCTCCTGGGGTACCCTCACACATATTATTCCCTCATTTTGTGGATATTTTCACAAAAAAGTGAAATTTTCAAAAATCCAGAAAATTAGCTGAAAATGACTTAATATCAACGACTCATTGGGCGAATCGCTCTGGAACTGAAATCGGAACGCTCACTGACATTTCCCCTATCTGAAAGTCTGATAAACGCAGGAAAAACGACTAAGTTAAAAAAAATAAAATTTTTCAACTTTTTTCAATTTTACCCCCGTGGGATATATATTCTAACCACACACATTTGGATCTCTCCTAGGGTACCCTCACACATATTATTCCCTCATTTAGTGGATATTTTCACAAAAAAGTGAAATTTTCAAAAATCCAAAATATTGGCTGAAAACGACTAAACATTGTAATGCACACGCCCGGACTGACTGGCTTGTGAGTGTTTATGTAGTGATTCCACTGTGCCATGAACCGGAGAGTGCCTGGAGGGGCGTAACTAAGTATCTGCCCGATCCGACCAACGTCGCACGACGGCATACGACGCCAGTGCACCAGGGAGGAACCGAGCAGAGGAACCAGGGTCTACTCCAGGTCAAACTCCGGACACGGCTGTTGACCCACACCGGGGAATACATGAACAGGCAGACTAGAGCACAGGCTGGGTAGGGTCCAGTACAGACTGGGAGACAAATTCGAAACCGCAGATGCGGTAGACAGAGCTGAGCAAAGCAAAAACCGCAGACGCGGTGGACAGAGCTGAGCATAGCGAAAACCGCAGACGCGGTGGACAGAGCTGAGCAAAGCGATAACCGCAGACGGGGTGGACAGAGCTGAGCAAAGCGAAAACCGCAGACGCGGTGGACAGAGCTGAGCAAAGCGAAAACCGCAGACGCGGTGGACAGAGCTGAGCAAAGCGAAAACCGCAGACGCGGTGGACAGAGCTGAGCAAAGCGAAAACCGCAGACGCGGTGGACAGAGCTGAGCAAAGCGAAAACCGCAGACGCGGTGGACAGAGCTGAGCAAAGCGAAAACCGCAGACGCGGTGGACAGAGCTGAGCAAAGCGAAAACCGCAGACGCGGTGGACAGAGCTGAGCAAAGCGAAAACCGCAGACGCGGTGGACAGAGCTGAGCAAAGAGAAAACCGCAGACGCGGTGGACAGAGCTGAACAAAGCGAAAACCGCAGATGCGGTGGACAGAGCTGAGCAAAGCGAAAACCGCAGACGCGGCGGACAGAGCTGAGCAAAGCGAAAACCGCAGACGCGGTGGGAAGAGGGCTCTGTTCACACGGAACAGACTAGAAGGGAAAGGCAGAACCAGATACCCACAGGGTACTTGCAGAGAAGTAGCGAGTGGACCACAAACTCACAAACGGAAGTACAGTGACAACGAGCAGGAGTTAGGTATGAGTTCAGACTCTGCAGAAAAAGGAATCGAATGGACATAGAGAAAAAACAGGTAAAAAATAGGAGAGAGTTCAGACTGGAACTGAGTGTACGGAGGAGACCGACACTGCAGCGGGATACAGGAGCGGGTCTGGGAATACGGCCCCCAGAGAGGCAGGACGAACAGGCAAGGAGCGTGTTCAGACTGGCCTGAAAATACAGCCTCTAGGAAGGCGGAACGAACAGGCAAGGAACGAGTACAGACTGCAGGTTAAGGTACACAGATAGGACACAGTACAGACATGGGAACAGATACTGCAAGACAGGTAACATAGCCAGGACCTGGCATGTCAGAGACAAAAGCTAACTGACAGGGCAAGATGCTCAGGCATCAGTTAATTGGGGCAGCTGGTTTAAATACCAGGTGATAGAAAGCAATAGGCTGAGGACACACAAGGGGTGTGCCTGCAGCAGGTACAAAAAGCAGGAAGTGATCGGGCGCCGCCCTTAAGCAGCAGACACAGAGGCAAACAGACAGCATGGAGGGAAGCCAGAGAGACATTCTGGACTGGAGATCAAGTGCGCACTCTTGCACAGTGGGAGATGGACCACTATGCAAGGACGCCGCCAGGTATGTTACAAATATTAAGGACTCATTGGGTGAATCGCTCTGGAACTGAAATTGGAACGCTCACTGACATTTCCCCTATCTGAAAGTCTGATAAACGCTGGAAAAATGACTAAGTCCAAAAAAAAAAATTTTTCAACTTTTTTCAATTTTACCCCCGTGGGATATATATTCTACCCACACACATTTGGAACTCTCCTGGGGTACCCTCACACATATTATTCCCTCATTTAGTGGATATTTTCACAAAAAAGTGAAATTTTCAAAAATCCAGAAAATTAGCTGAAAATGACTTAATATCAACGACTCATTGGGCGAATCGCTCTGGAACTGAAATCGGAACGCTCACTGACATTTCCCCTATCTGAAAGTCTGATAAACGCCAGAAAAATGACTAAGTCCAAAACATTTTTTTTTCAATTTTACCCCCGTTGATATATATTCTACCCACACACATTTGGAACTCTCCTGGGGTACCCTCACACATATTATTCCCTCATTTAGTGGATATTTTCACAAAAAAGTGAAATTTTCAAAAATCCAGAAAATTGGCTGAAAACGACTAAATATCAAGGACTCATTGGGTGAATAGCTCTGGAACTGAAATCGGAACGCTCACTGACATTTCCCCTATCTGAAAGTCTGATAAATCCTGGAAAAATGACTTAAGTCCAAAAAAAAAATTTTTCAACCTTTTTCAATTTTACCCCCGTGGGATATATAGTCTACCCAAACACATTTGGATCTCTACTGGGGTACCCTCACACATATTATTCCCTCATTTAGTGGATATTTTCACAAAAAAGTGAAATTTTCAAAAATCCTAAATATTGGCTGAAAACGACTAAATATCAAGGACTCATTGGGCGAATCTCTCTGGAACTGAAATCGGAACGCTCACTGACATTTGCCCTATCTGAAAGTCTGATAAACGCCGGAAAAATGACTAAGTCCAAAAAAAAAAATTTTTCAACTTTTTTCAATTTTACCCCCGTGGGATATATATTCTACCCACACACATTTGAAACTCTCCTGGGGTACCCTAACACATATTATTCCCTCATTTAGTGGATATTTTCACAAAAAAGTGAAATTGTCAAAAATCCAGAAAATTGGCTGAAAACGACTAAATATCAAGGACTCATTGGGCGAATAGCTCTGAAACTGAAATCGGAACGCTCACTGACATTTCCCCTATCTGAAAGTCTGATAAATCCTGGAAAAATGACTTAAGTCCAAAAACTAAAATTTTTCAACTTTTTTCAATTTTACCCCCGTGGGATATATAGTCTACCCAAACACATTTGGATCTCTCCTGGGGTACCCTCACACATATTATTCCCTCATTTAGTGGATATTTTCACAAAAAAGTGAAATTTTCAAAAATCCAAAATATTGGCTGAAAACGACTGAATATCAAGGACTCATTGGGCGAATCTCTCTGGAACTGAAATCGGAACGCTCACTGACAATTGCCCTATCTGAAAGTCTGATAAAAGCCGGAAAATTGACTAAGTCCAAAAAAAAAAATTTTTCAACTTTTTTCAATTTTACCCCCGTGGGATATATATTCTAACCACACACATTTGGATCTCTCCTGGGATACCCTCACACATATTATTCCCTCATTTAGTGGATATTTTCACAAAAAAGTGAAATTTTCAAAAAACCAAAATATTGGCTGAAAACGACTAAATATCAAGGACTCATTGGGCGAATCGCTCTGGAACTGAAATCGGAACGCTCACTGACATTTCTCCTATCTGAAAGTCTGATAAACGCCAGAAAAATGACTAAGTCCAAAAAATTATTTTTTCAATTTTACCCCCGTTGATATATATTCTACCCACACACATTTGGAACTCTCCTGGGGTACCCTCACACATATTATTCCCTCATTTAGTGGATATTTTCACAAAAAAGTGAAATTTTCAAAAATCCAAAATATTGGCTGAAAACGACTGAATATCAAGGACTCATTGGGCTAATCTCTCTGGAACTGAAATCGGAACGCTCACTGACATTTCCCCTATCTGAAAGTCTGATAAATCCTGGATAAATGACTTAAGTCCAAAAAAAAAAATTTTTCAACTTTCTTCAATTTTACCCCCGTGGGATATATATTCTAACCACACACATTTGGATCTCTCCTGGGGTACCCTCACACATATTATTCCCTCATTTAGTGTATATTTTCACAAAAAAGTGAAATTTTCAAAAAATCCAGAAAATTGGCTGAAAACGACTAAATATCAAGGACTCATTGGGCGAATCACTCTGCAACTAAATTCGGAACGCTCACTGACATTTCCCCTATCTGAAAGTCTGGTAAATCCTGGAAAAATGACTTAAGTCCAAAAAAAAAAATTTTTCAACTTTCTTCAATTTTTCCCCCTTGGGATATATAGTCTACCCACACACATTTGGAACTCTCCTGGGGTACCCTCACACATATTATTCCCTCATTTAGTGGATATTTTCACAAAAAAGTGAAATTTTCAAAAATCCAAAATATTGGCTGAAAACGACTAAATATCAAGGACTCATTGGGCGAATCGCTCTGGAACTGAAATGGAACGCTCACTGACATTTGACCTATCTGAAAGTCTGATAAACACCGGAAAAATGACTAAGTCCAAAAAAAAAATTTTTTCAACTTTCTTCAATTTTACCCCCGTGAGATATATAGTCTACCCACACACATTTGGAACTCTCCTGGAGTACCCTCACACATATTATTCCCTCATTTAGTCTATATTTTCACAAAAAAGTGAAATTTTCAAAATACCAAAATATTGGCTGAAAACGACTAAATATCAAGGACTCATTGGGCGAATCGCTCTGGAACTGAAATCGGAATGCTCACTGACATTTGCCATATCTGAAAGTCTGATAAACGCTGGAAAAATGACTAAGTCCAAAAAAAATAAATTTTCAACTTTTTTCAATTTTACCCCCGTGGGATATATATTCTACTCACACACATTTGGAACTCTCCTTGGGTACCCTCACACATATTATTCCCTCATTTAGTGGATATTTTCACAAAAAAGTGAAATTTTCAAAAATCCAGAAAATTGGCTGAAAACGACTTAATATCAAGGACTCATTGGGCGAATCGCTCTGGAACTGAAATCGGAATGCTCACTGACATTTGCCATATCTGAAAGTCTGATAAACGCCAGAAAAATGACTAAGTCTAAAAAATTTTTTTTTCAATTTTACCCCCGTGGATATATATTCTACCCACACACATTTGGAACTCTCCTGGGGTGCCCTCACACATATTATTCCCTCATTTAGTGGATATTTTCACAAAAAAGAGAAATTTTCAAAAATCCAAAATATTGGCTGAAAACGACTAAATATCAAGGACTCATTGGGCGAATCGCTCTGGAACTGAAATCGTATTGCTCACTGACATTTCCCCTATCTGAAAGTCTGATAAACGCCGGAAAAATGACTAAGTCCAAAAAAAAATTTTTTCAACTTTTTTCAATTTTACCCCCGTGGGATATATATTCTACCCACACACATCTGGAACTCTCCTGGGGTACCCTCACACATATTATTCTCTCATTTAGTGGATATTTTCACAAAAAAGAGAAATTTTCAAAAATCCAAAATATTGGCTGAAAACGACTAAATATCAAGGACTCATTGGGCGAATCGCTCTGAAACTGAAATCGTATTGCTCACTGACATTTCCCCTATCTGAAAGTCTGATAAACGCCGGAAAAATGACTAAGTCCCAAAAAAAATTTTTTAAACTTTTTTCAATTTCACCCCCGTGGGATATATATTCTACCCACACATATTTGGAACTCTCCTGGGGTACCCTCACACATATTATTCTCTCATTTATTGGATATTTTCACAAAAAAGTGAAATTTTCAAAAATCCAGAAAATTGGCTGAAAACTACTAAATATCAAGGACTCATTGGGCGAATCACTCTGGAACTGAAATCGGAATGCTCACTGACATTTCCCCTATCTGAAAGTCTGATAAACGCCGGAAAAATGACTAAGTCCAAAAAAAAAAAATTTCAACTTTTCTCAATTTTACCCCCGTGGGATATATATTCTACCCACACACATTTGGAACTCTCCTGGGGTACCCTCACACATATTATTCCCTCATTTAGTGGATATTTTCACAAAAAAGTGAAATTTTCAAAAAATCCAGAAAATTGGCTGAAAACGAGTTGATATCAAGGAATCATTGGGCGAATCGCTCTGGAACTGAAATCGGAACGCTCACTGACATTTACCCTATCTGAAAGTCTGATAAACGCCAGAAAAATGATTAAGTCCCAAAAAAATTTTTTTCAATTTTACCCCCGTTGATGTATATTCTACCCACACACATTTGGAACTCTCCTGGGGTACCCTCACACATATTATTCCCTCATTTAGTGGATATTTTCACAAAAAAGTGAAATTTTCAAAAATCCAGAAAATTGGCTGAAAACGACTAAATATCAAGGACTCATTGGGCGAATCGCTCTGGAACTGAAATCGGAACGCTCACTGACATTTCCCCTATCTGAAAGTCTGATAAACGCTGGAAAAATGACTAAGTCCAAAAAAAATAATTTTTCCACTTTTTTCAATTTTACCCCCGTGGGATATATATTCTACCCACACACATTTGGAACTCTCCGGGGGAACCCTCACACATATTATTCCCTCATTTAGTGGATATTTTCACAAAAAAGTGAAATTTTCAAAAAATGAAGAAAATTGGCTGAAAACGACTTAATATCAAGGAATCATTGGGCGAATCGCTCTGGAACTGCAATCGGAACGCTCACTGACATTTGCCCTATCTGAAAGTCTGATAAACGCCAGAAAAATGACTAAGTCCAAAAAAATTTTTTTTCAATTTTACCCCCGTGGATATATATTCTACCCACACACATTTGGAACTCTCCTGGGGTGCCCTCACACATATTATTCCCTCATTTAGTGGATATTTTCACAAAAAAGAGAAATTTTCAAAAATCCAAAATATTGGCTGAAAACGACTAAATATCAAGGACTCATTGGGCGAATCGCTCTGGAACTGAAATCGTATTGCTCACTGACATTTCCCCTATCTGAAAGTCTGATAAACGCCGGAAAAATGACTAAGTCCAAAAAAAAATTTTTTCAACTTTTTTCAATTTTACCCCCGTGGGATATATATTCTACCCACACACATTTGGAACTCTCCTGGGGTACCCTCACACATATTATTCTCACATTTAGTAGATATTTTCACAAAAAAAGTGAAATTTTCAAAAAATCCAGAAAATTGGCTGAAAACGAGTTGATATCAAGGAATCATTGAGCGAATCGCTCTGGAACGGAAATCGGAACGCTCACTGACATTTACCCTATCTGAAAGTCTGATAAACGCCAGAAAAATGATTAAGTCCCCAAAACATTTTTTTCAATTTTACCCCCGTTGATGTATATTCTACCCACACACATTTGGAACTCTCCTGGGGTACCCTCACACATATTATTCCCTCATTTAGTGGATATTTTCACAAAAAAAGTGAAATTTTCAAAAATCCAGAAAATTGGCTGAAAACGACTAAATATCAAGGACTCATTGGGCGAATCGCTCTGGAACTGAAATCGGAACGCTCACTGACATTTGCCCTATCTGAAAGTCTGATAAACGCCAGAAAAATGACTAAGTCCAAAAAAAATTTTCTTAAACTTTTTTCAATTTTACCCCCGTGGGATATATATTCTACCCACACACATTTGGAACTCTCCTGGGGTACCCTCACACATATTATTCTCTCATGCAGTGGATATTTTCACAAAAAAGTGAAGTTTTCAAAAATCCAGAAAATTGGCTGAAAGCGTCTTAATATCAAGGACTCATTGGGCGAATCGCTCTGGAACTGAAATCGGAACGCTCACTGACATTTCCCCTATCTGAAAGTCTGATAAACGCCGGAAAAATGACAGTCCAAAAAAAAAAATTTTTCAACTTTTTTCAATTTTACCCCCGTGGGATATATATTCTACCCACACACATTTGGAACTCTCCTGGGGTACCCTCACACATATTATTCTCTCATTTAGTGGATATTTTCACAAAAAAGTGAAATTTTCAAAAATCCAGAAAATTGGCTGAAAACGACTAAATATCAAGGACTCATTGGGCGAATCGCTCTGGAACTGAAATCGGAACGCTCACTGACATTTGCCCTATCTGAAAGTCTGATAAACGCCGGAAAAATGACTAAGTCCCAAAAAAAATTTTTTAAACTTTTTTCAATTTTACCCCCGTGGGATATATATTCTACCCACACACATTTGGAACTCTCCTGGGGTACCCTCACACATATTATTCCCTCATTTAGTGGATATTTTTACAAAAAAGTGAAGTTTTCAAAAATCCAGAAAATTGGCTGAAAGCGTCTTAATATCAAGGACTCATTGGGCGAATCGCTCTGGAACTGAAATCGGAACGCTCACTGACATTTCCCCTATCTGAAAGTCTGATAAACGCCGAAAAAATGACTAAGTAAAAAAAAAAAATTTTTCAACTTTTTTCAATTTTACCCCCGCGGGATATATATTCTACCCACACACATTTGGAACTCTCCTGGGGTACCCTCACACATATTATTCCCTCATTTAATGGATATTTTCACAAAATAGAGAAATTTTCAAAAATCCAGAAAATTGGCTGAAAACGACTAAATATCAAGGACTCATTGGGCAAATCGCTCTGGAACTGAAATCGGAACGCTCACTGACATTTCCCCTTTCTTAAAGTCTGATAAACGCCGGAAAAATGACTAAGTCCCAAAAAAAATTTTTTCTACTTTTTTCAATTTTACCCCCGTGGGATATATATTCTACCCACACACATCTGGAACTCTCCTGGGGTACCCTCACACATATTATTCCCTCATTTAGTGGATATTTTCACAAAAAAGAGAAATTTTCAAAAATCCAAAATATTGGCTGAAAACGACTTAATATCAAGGACTCATTGGGCGAATCGCTCTGGAACTGAAATCGGAACGCTCACTGACATTTCCCCTATCTGAAAGTCTGATAAACGCCGAAAAAATGACTAAGTCCAAAAAAAAAAATTTTTCAACTTTTTTCAATTTTACCCCCGTGGGATATATATTCTACCCACACACATTTGGAACTCTCCTGGGGTACCCTCACACATATTATTCCCTCATTTAGTGGATATTTTCACAAAAAAGTGAAATTTTCAAAAATCCAGAAAATTGGCTGAAAACGACTAAATATCAAGGACTCATTAGGCGAATCGCTCTGGAACTGAAATCGTATTGCTCACTGACATTTGCCCCATCTGAAAATCTGATAAACGCCGGAAAAATGACTAAGTCCAAAAAAAAAAATTTTTCCACTTTTTTCAATTTTACCCCCGTGGGATATATATTCTACCCACACACATTTGGAACTCTCCCGGGGTACCCTCACACATATTATTCCCTCATGTAGTGGATATTTTCACAAAAAAGTGAAGTTTTCAAAAATCCAGAAAATTGGCTGAAAGCGTCTTAATATCAAGGACTCATTGGGCGAATCGCTCTGGAACTGAAATTGGAACGCTCACTGACATTTCCCCTATTTGAAAGTCTGATAAACGCCGGAAAAATGACTAATTCCAAAAAAAAATGTTTTCAACTTTTTTCAATTTTACCCCCGTGGGATATGTATTCTACCCACACACATTTGGAACTCTCCTGGGGTACCCTCACACATAGTATTGCCTCATTTAGTGGATATTTTCACAAAAAAGTGAAATTTTCAAAAATCCAGAAAATTGGCTGAAAACGACTAAATATCAAGGACTCATTAGGCGAATCGCTCTGGAACTGAAATCGGAATGCTCACTGACATTTGCCATATCTGAAAGTCTGATAAACGCTGTAAAAATGACTAAGTCCAAAAAAATAATTTTTTCAACTTTTTACAATTTTACCCCGTGGGATAGATATTCTACCCACACACATTTTGAACTCTCCTGGGGTACCCTCACACATAATATTCCCTAATTTAGTGGATATTTTCACAAAAAAGAGAAATTTTCAAAAATCCAAAATATTGGCTGAAAACGACTAAATATCAAGGACTCATTGGGAGAATCGCTCTGGAACTGAAATCGTATTGCTCACTGACATTTCCCCTATCTGAAAGTCTGATAAACGCCGGAAAAATGACTAAGTCCAAAAAAAAAAATTTTTCAACTTTTTTCAATTTTACCCCCGTGGGATATATATTCTACCCACACACATTTGGAACTCTCCTGGGGTACCCTCACACATAGTATTGCCTTATTTAGTGGATATTTTCACAAAAAAGTGAAATTTTCAAAAATCCAGAAAATTGGCTGAAAACGACTAAATATCAAGGACTCATTAGGCGAATCGCTCTGGAACTGAAATCGTATTGCTCACTGACATTTCCCCTATCTGAAAGTCTGATAAACGCCGGAAAAATGACTAAGTCCAAAAAAATAATTTTTCAACTTTTTTCAATTTTACCCCCGTGGGTTATATATTCTACCCACACACATTTGGAACTCTCCTGGGGTACCCTCACACATATTATTCCCTCATGTAGTGGATATTTTCACAAAACAGTGAAGTTTTCAAAAATCCAGAAAATTGGCTGAAAGCGTCTTAATATCAAGGACTCATTGGGCGAATCGCTCTGGAACTGAAATCGGAACGCTCACTGACATTTCCCCTATCTGAAAGTCTGATAAACGCCGGAAAAATGACTAAATCCAAAAAAAAAAATTTTTCAACTTTTTTCAATTTTACCCCCGTGGGATATATATTCTACCCACACACATTTGGAACTCTCCTGGGGTACCCTCACACATATTATTCTCTCATTTAGTGGATATTTTCACAAAAAAGTGAAATTTTCAAAAATCCAGAAAATTGGTTGAAAACGTCTAAATATCAAGGACTCATTGGGCGAATCGCTCTGGAACTGAAATTGGAATGCTCACTGACATTTGCCCTATCTGAAAATCTGATAAACGCCGGAAAAATGACTAAGTCCAAAAAAAATAATTTTTTCAACTTTTTACAATTTTACCCCCGTGGGATATATATTCTACCCACACACATTTGGAACTCTCCTGGGGTACCCTCACACATATCATTCCCTCATTTAGTGGATATTTTCACAAAAAAGAAATTTTCAAAAATCCAAAATATTGGCTGAAAACGACTAAATATCAAGGACTCATTGGGCGAATCGCTCTGGAACTGAAATCGGAACGCTCACTGACATTTCCCCTTTCTTAAAGTCTGAAAAACGCCGGAAAAATGACTAAGTCCCAAAAAAAATTTTATAAACTTTTTTCAATTTTACCCCCGTGGGATATATATTCTACCCACACACATTTGGAACTCTCCTGGGGTACCCTCACACATATTATTCCCTCATGTAGTGGATATTTTCTCAAAAAAGTGAAGTTTTCAAAAATCCAGAAAATTGGCTGAAAGCGTCTTAATATCAAGGACTCAATGGGCGAATCGCTCTGGAACTGAAATCGGAACGCTCACTGACATTTCCCCTATCTGAAAGTCTGATAAACGCTGTAAAAATGACTAAGTCCAAAAAAAAAATTTTTCAACTTTTTTCAATTTTACCCCCGTGGGATATATATTCTACCCACACACATTTGGAACTCTCCTGCGGTACCCTCACACATATTATTGCCTCATTTAGTGGATATTTTCACAAAAAAGTGAAATTTTCAAAAATCCAGAAAATTGGCTGAAAACGACTAAATATCAAGGACTTATTGGGCGAATCGCTCTGGAGCTGAAATCGTATTGCTCACTGACATTTCCCCTATCTGAAAGTCTGATAAACGCCGGAAAAATGACTAAGTCCAAAAAAAAAAATTTTTCAACTTTTTTCAATTTTACCCCCGTGGGATATATATTCTACCCACACACATTTGGAACTCTCCTGGGGTACCCTCACACATATTATTCCCTCATTTAGTGGATATTTTCACAAAAAAGTGAAATTTTCAAAAATCCAAAATATTGGCTGAAAACGACTAAATATCAAGGACTCATTGGGCGAATCGCTCTGGAACTGAAATCGTATTGCTCACTGACATTTGCCCTATCTGAACGTCTGATAAACGCTGTAAAAATAACTAAGTCCAAAAAAAAAATTTTTCAACTTTTTTCAATTTTACCCCCGTGGGATATATATTCTACCCACACACATTTGGAACTCTCCTGGGGTACCCTCACACATATTATTCCCTCATTTAGTGAATATTTTCACAAAAAAGAGAAATTTTCAAAAATCCAGAAAATTGGCTGAAAACGACTAAATATCAAGGACTCATTGGGCGAATCGCTCTGGAACTGAAATCGGAATGCTCACTGACATTTCCCCTATCTGAAAGTCTGATAAACGCCGGAAAAATGACTAAGTCCAAAAAAAAAAATTTTTCAACTTTTTTCAATTTTACCCCCGTGGGATATATATTCTACCCACACACATTTGGAACTCTCCTGGGGTACCCTTACACATATTATTCCCTCATTTAGTGAATATTTTCACAAAAAAGAGAAATTTTCAAAAATCCAGAAAATTGGCTGAAAACGACTAAATATCAAGGACTCATTGGGCGAATCGCTCTGGAACTGAAATCGGAACTCTCACTGAGATTTCCCCTATCTTAAAGTCTGATAAACGCCGGAAAAATGACTAAGTCCCAAAAAAATTTTTTAAAACTTTTTTCAATTTTACCCCCGTGGGATATATATTCTACCCACACACATTTGGAACTCTCCTGGGGTACCCTCACACATATTATTCCCTCATGTAGTGGATATTTTCACAAAACAGTGAAGTTTTCAAAAATCCAGAAAATTGGCTGAAAGCGTCTTAATATCAAGGACTCATTGGGCGAATCGCTCTGGAACTGAAATCGGAACGCTCACTGACATTTCCCCTATCTGAAAGTCTGATAAACGCCGGAAAAATGACTAAGTCCAAAAAAAAAAATTTTTAAACTTTTTCAATTTTACCCCCGTGGGATATATATTCTACCCACACACATTTGGAACTCTCCTGGGGTACCCTCACACATATTATTCTCTCATTTAGTGGATATTTTCACAAAAAAGTGAAATTTTCAAAAATCCAGAAAATTGGTTGAAAACGAATAAATATCAAGGACTCATTGGGCGAATCGCTCTGGAACTGAAATCGTATTGCTCACTGACATTTCCCCTATCTTAAAGTCTGATAAACGCTGTAAAAATGACTAATTCCAAAAAAAAAAATTTTCAACTTTTTTCAATTTTACCCCCGTGGGATATATATTCTACACACACACATTTGGAACTCTCCTGGGGTACCCTCACACATATTATTCCCTCATGTAGTGGATATTTTCACAAAACAGTGAAGTTTTCAAAAATCCAGAAAATTGGCTGAAAGCGTCTTAATATCAAGGACTCATTGGGCGAATCGCTTTGGAACTGAAATCGGAACGCTCACTGACATTTGCCCTATCTGAAAATCTGATAAACGCCGGAAAAATGACTAAGTCCAAAAAAAAAAATTTTTCCACTTTTTTCAATTTTACCCCCGTGGGATATATATTCTACCCACACACATTTGGAACTCTCCTGGGGTACCCTCACACATATTATTCCCTCATTTAGTGGATATTTTCACAAAAAAATTAAATTTTCAAAAATCCAAAATATTGGCTGAAAATGACTTAATATCAAGAACTCATTGGGTGAATCGCTCTGGAACTGAAATCGGAATGCTCACTGACATTTGCCATATCTGAAAGTCTGATAAACGCCGGAAAAATGACTAAGTCCAAAAAAATAATTTTTTCAACTTTTTACAATTTTTCCCCCGTGGGATATATATTCTACCCACACACATTTGGAACACTCCTGGGGTACCCTCACACATATTATTGCCTCATTTAGTGGATATTTTCACAAAAAAGTGAAATTTTCAAAAATCCAAAATATTGGCTGAAAACGACTAAATATCAAGGACTCATTGGGCGAATCGCTCTGGAACTGAAATCGGAACGCTCACTGATATTTCCCCTTTCTTAAAGTCTGATAAACGCCGGAAAAATGACTAAGTCCCAAAAAAAATTTTATAAACTTTTTTCAATTTTACCCCCGTGGGATATATATTCTACCCACACACATTTGGAACTCTCCTGGGGTACCCTCACACATATTATTCCCTCATGTAGTGGATATTTTCTCAAAAAAGTGAAGTTTTCAAAAATCCAGAAAATTGGCTGAAAGCGTCTTAATATCAAGGACTCAATGGGCGAATCGCTCTGGAACTGAAATCGGAACGCTCACTGACATTTCCCCTATCTGAAAGTCTGATAAACGCTGTAAAAATGACTAAGTCCAAAAAAAAAATTTTTCAACTTTTTTCAATTTTACCCCCGTGGGATATATATTCTACCCACACACATTTGGAACTCTCCTGCGGTACCCTCACACATATTATTGCCTCATTTAGTGGATATTTTCACAAAAAAGTGAAATTTTCAAAAATCCAGAAAATTGGCTGAAAACGACTAAATATCAAGGACTTATTGGGCGAATCGCTCTGGAGCTGAAATCGTATTGCTCACTGACATTTCCCCTATCTGAAAGTCTGATAAACGCCGGAAAAATGACTAAGTCCAAAAAAAAAAATTTTTCAACTTTTTTCAATTTTACCCCCGTGGGATATATATTCTACCCACACACATTTGGAACTCTCCTGGGGTACCCTCACACATATTATTCCCTCATTTAGTGGATATTTTCACAAAAAAGTGAAATTTTCAAAAATCCAAAATATTGGCTGAAAACGACTAAATATCAAGGACTCATTGGGCGAATCGCTCTGGAACTGAAATCGTATTGCTCACTGACATTTGCCCTATCTGAACGTCTGATAAACGCTGTAAAAATAACTAAGTCCAAAAAAAAAATTTTTCAACTTTTTTCAATTTTACCCCCGTGGGATATATATTCTACCCACACACATTTGGAACTCTCCTGGGGTACCCTCACACATATTATTCCCTCATTTAGTGAATATTTTCACAAAAAAGAGAAATTTTCAAAAATCCAGAAAATTGGCTGAAAACGACTAAATATCAAGGACTCATTGGGCGAATCGCTCTGGAACTGAAATCGGAACGCTCACTGACATTTCCCCTATCTGAAAGTCTGATAAACGCCGGAAAAATGACTAAGTCCAAAAAAAAAAATTTTTAAACTTTTTTCAATTTTACCCCCGTGGGATATATATTCTACCCACACACATTTGGAACTCTCCTGGGGTACCCTCACACATATTATTCTCTCATTTAGTGGATATTTTCACAAAAAAGTGAAATTTTCAAAAATCCAGAAAATTGGTTGAAAACGAATAAATATCAAGGACTCATTGGGCGAATCGCTCTGGAACTGAAATCGTATTGCTCACTGACATTTCCCCTATCTTAAAGTCTGATAAACGCTGTAAAAATGACTAATTCCAAAAAAAAAAATTTTCAACTTTTTTCAATTTTACCCCCGTGGGATATATATTCTACACACACACATTTGGAACTCTCCTGGGGTACCCTCACACATATTATTCCCTCATGTAGTGGATATTTTCACAAAACAGTGAAGTTTTCAAAAATCCAGAAAATTGGCTGAAAGCGTCTTAATATCAAGGACTCATTGGGCGAATCGCTTTGGAACTGAAATCGGAACGCTCACTGACATTTGCCCTATCTGAAAATCTGATAAACGCCGGAAAAATGACTAAGTCCAAAAAAAAAAATGTTTCCACTTTTTTCAATTTTACCCCCGTGGGATATATATTCTACCCACACACATTTGGAACTCTCCTGGGGTACCCTCACACATATTATTCCCTCATTTAGTGGATATTTTCACAAAAAAGTGAAATTTTCAAAAATCCAAAATATTGGCTGAAAACGACTAAATATCAAGGACTCATTGGGCGAATCGCTCTGGAACTGAAATCGTATTGCTCACTGACATTTGCCCTATCTGAACGTCTGATAAACGCTGTAAAAATAACTAAGTCCAAAAAAAAAATTTTTCAACTTTTTTCAATTTTACCCCCGTGGGATATATATTCTACCCACACACATTTGGAACTCTCCTGGGGTACCCTCACACATATTATTCCCTCATTTAGTGAATATTTTCACAAAAAAGAGAAATTTTCAAAAATCCAGAAAATTGGCTGAAAACGACTAAATATCAAGGACTCATTGGGCGAATCGCTCTGGAACTGAAATCGGAACGCTCACTGACATTTCCCCTATCTTAAAGTCTGATAAACGCCGGAAAAATGACTAAGTCCAAAAAAAAATAATTTTTCAACTTTTTTCAATTTTACCCCCGTGGGATATATATTCTACCCACACACATTTGGAACTCTTCTGGGGTACCCTCACACATATTCCCTCATGTAGTGGATATTTTCACAAAAAAGTGAAATTTTCAAAAATCCAGAAAATTGGCTGAAAACGACTAAATATGAAGGACTCATTAGGCGAATCGCTCTGGAACTGAAATCGTATTGCTCACTGACATTTCCCCTATCTGAAAGTCTGATAAACGCTGTAAAAATGACTAAGTCCAAAAAAAAATTTTTCAACTTTTTTCAATTTTACCCCCGTGGGATATATATTCTACCCACACACATTTGGAACTCTCCTGGGGTACCCTCACACATATTATTCCCTCATTTAGTGGATATTTTCACAAAAAAGTGAAGTTTTCAAAAATCCAGAAAATTGGCTGAAAGCCTCTTAATATCAAGGACTCATTGGGCGAATCGCTCTGGAACTGAAATCGGAATGCTCACTGACATTTCCCCTATCTGAAAGTCTGATAAACGCCGGAAAAATGACTAAGTCCAAAAAAATAAATTTTCAACTTTTTTCAATTTTACCCCCGTGGGTTATATATTCTACCCACACACATTTGGAACTCTCCTGGGGTACCCTCACACATATTATTCCCTCATGTAGTGGATATTTTCACAAAACAGTGAAGTTTTCAAAAATCCAGAAAATTGGCTGAAAGCGTCTTAATATCAAGGACTCATTGGGCGAATCGCTCTGGAACTGAAATCGGAACGCTCACTGACATTTCCCCTATCTGAAAGTCTGATAAACGCCGGAAAAATGACTAAGTCCAAAAAAAAAAATTTTTCAACTTTTTTCAATTTTACCCCCGTGGGATATATATTCTACCCACACACATTTGGAACTCTCCTGGCGTACCCTCACACATATTATTCCCTCATTTAGTGGATATTTTCACAAAAAAGTGAAATTTTCAAAAATCCAAAATATTGGCTGAAAACGACTAAATATCAAGGACTCATTGGGCGAATCGCTCTGGAACTGAAATCGGAACGCTCACTGACATTTGCCCTATCTGAAAATCTGATAAACGCCGGAAAAATGACTAAGTCCAAAAAAATAATTTTTTCAACTTTTTACAATTTTACCCCCGTGGGATATATATTCTACCCACACACATTTGGAACTCTCCTGGGGTACCCTCACACATATCATTCCCTCATTTAGTGGATATTTTCACAAAAAAGAGAAATTTTCAAAAATCCAAAATATTGGCTGAAAACGACTAAATATCAAGGACTCATTGGGCGAATCGCTCTGGAACTGAAATCGTATTGCTCACTGACATTTCCCCTATCTGAAAGTCTGATAAACGCTGGAAAAATGACTAAGTCCAAAAAAAAATTTTTTAAACTTTTTTCAATTTTACCCCCGTGGGATATATATTCTACCCACACACATTTGGAACTCTCCTGGGGTACCCTCACACATAGTATTGCCTCATTTAGTGGATATTTTCACAAAAAAGTGAAGTTTTCAAAAATCCAGAAAATTGGCTGAAAGCGTGTTAATATCAAGGACTCATTGGGCGAATCGCTCTGGAACTGAAATTGGAACGCTCACTGACATTTCCCCTATTTGAAAGTCTGATAAACGCCGGAAAAATGACTAAGTCCAAAAAAAAATTTTTTCATCTTTTTTCAATTTTACCCCCGTGGGATATATATTCTACCCACACACATTTGGAACTCTCCTGTGGTACCCTCACACATAGTATTGCCTCATTTATTGGATATTTTCACAAAAAAGTGAAATTTTCAAAAATCCAGAAAATTGGCTGAAAACGACTAGATATCAAGGACTCATTAGGCGAATCGCTCTGGAACTGAAATCGGAATGCTCACTGACATTTGCCCTATCTGAAAGTCTGATAAACGCTGTAAAAATGAATAAGTCCAAAAAAATAATTTTTTCAACTTTTTACAATTTTACCCCCGTGGGATATATATTCTACCCACACACATTTCGAACTCTCCTGGGGTACCCTCACACATAGTATTGCCTCATTTAGTGGATATTTTCACAAAAAAGTGAAATTTTCAAAAATCCAGAAAATTGGCTGAAAACGACTAAATATCAAGGACTCATTAGGCGAATCGCTCTGGAACTGAAATCGTATTGCTCACTGACATTTCCCCTATCTGAAAGTCTGATAAACGCCGGAAAAATGACTAAGTCCAAAAAAATAATTTTTCAACTTTTTTCAATTTTACCCCCGTGGGTTATATATTCTACCCACACACATTTGGAACTCTCCTGGGGTACCCTCACACATATTATTCCCTCATGTAGTGGATATTTTCACAAAACAGTGAAGTTTTCAAAAATCCAGAAAATTGGCTGAAAGCGTCTTAATATCAAAGACTCATTGGGCGAATCGCTCTGGAACTGAAATCGGAACGCTCACTGACATTTCCCCTATCTGAAAGTCTGATAAACGCCGGAAAAATGACTAAGTCCAAAAAAAAAAATTTTTCAACTTTTTTCAATTTTACCCCCGTGGGATATATATTCTACCCACACACATTTGGAACTCTCCTGGGGTACCCTCACACATATTATTCTCTCATTTAGTGGATATTTTCACAAAAAAGTGAAATTTTCAAAAATCCAGAAAATTGGTTGAAAACGAATAAATATCAAGGACTCATTGGGCGAATCGCTCTGGAACTGAAATCGCATTGCTCACTGACATTTCCCCTATCTTAAAGTCTGATAAACGCTGTAAAAATGACTAATTCCAAAAAAAAAATTTTTCAACTTTTTTCAATTTTACCCCCGTGGGATATATATTCTACACACACACATTTGGAACTCTCCTGGGGTACCCTCACACATATTATTCCCTCATGTAGTGGATATTTTCACAAAACAGTGAAGTTTTCAAAAATCCAGAAAATTGGCTGAAAGCGTCTTAATATCAAGGACTCATTGGGCGAATCGCTCTGGAACTGAAATCGGAACGCTCACTGACATTTGCCCTATCTGAAAATCTGATAAACGCCGGAAAAAATATTATTAAGTCCAAAAAAAAAATTTTTTCAACTTTTTTCAATTTTACCCCCGTGGAATATATATTCTACCCACACACATTTGGAACTCTCCTGGGGTACCCTCACACATATTATTCTCTCATTTAGTGGATATTTTCACAAAAAAGAGAAATTTTCAAAAATCCAAAATATTGGCTGAAAACGACTAAATATCAAGGACTCATTGGGCGAATCGCTCTGGAACTGAAATCGGAATGCTCACTGACATTTCCCCTATCTGAAAGTCTGATAAACGCCGGAAAAATTACTAAGTCCAAAAAAAAAAATTTTTCAACTTTTTTCAATTTTACCCCCGTGGGATATATATTCTACCCACACACATTTGGAACTCTCCTGGGGTACCCTCACACATATTATTCTCTCATTTAGTGGATATTTTCACAAAAAAGTGAAATTTTCAAAAATCCAGAAAATTGGCTGAAAACGACTAAATATCAAGGACTCATTGGGCGAATCGCTCTGGAACTGAAAACGGAACGCTCACTGACATTTCCCCTATCTGAAAGTCTGATAAACGCCGGAAAAATGACTAAGTCCAAAAAAAAAAATTTTTCAACTTTTTTCAATTTTACCCCCGTGGGATATATATTCTACCCACACACATTTGGAACTCTCCTGGGGTACCCTCACACATATTATTCTCTCATTTAGTGGATATTTTCACAAAAAAGTGAAATTTTCAAAAATCCAGAAAATTGGCTGAAAACGACTAAATATCAAGGACTCATTGGGCGAATCGCTCTGGAACTGAAATCGGAACGCTCACTGACATTTGCCCTATCTGAAAGGATGATAAACTCCGGAAAAATCACTCTGGAACTGAAATCGGAACGCTCACTGACATTTGCCCTATCTGAAAGGATGATAAACTCCGGAAAAATCACTAAGTCCAAAAAAAAATTTTCTTAACTTTTTTCAATTTTACCCCCGTGGGATATATATTCTACCCACACACATTTGGAACTCTCCTGGGGTACCCTCACACATATTATTCCCTCATTTAGTGGATATTTTCACAAAAAAGTGAAATTTTCAAAAATCCAGAAAATTGGCTGAAAACGACTAAATATCAAGGACTCATTGGGCGAATCGCTCTGGAGCTGAAATCGTATTGCTCACTGACATTTCCCTTATCTGAAAGTCTGATAAACACTGGAAAAATGACTAAGTCCAAAAAAAAAAATTTTTCAACTTTATTCAATTTTACCCCCGTGGGATATATATTCTACCCACACACATTTGGAACTCTCCTGGGGTACCCTCACACATATTATTCTCTCATTTAGTGGATATTTTCACAAAAAAGTTAAATTTTCAAAAATCTAGAAAATTGGCTGAAAGCGTCTTAATATCAAGGACTCATTGGGCGAATTGCTCTGGAACTGAAATTGGAACGCTCACTGACATTTGCCCTATCTGAAAGTCTGATAAACGCCGGAAAAAATATTAAGTCCAAAAAAAAAATTTTTTCAACTTTTTTCAATTTTACCCCCGTGGGATATATATTCTACCCACACACATTTGGAACTCTCCTGGGGTACCCTCACACATATTATTCTCTCATTTAGTGGATATTTTCACAAAAAAGTGAAATTTTCAAAAATCCAAAATATTGGCTGAAAACGACTTAATATCAAGGTCTCATTGGGTGAATCGCTCTGGAACTGAAATCGGAATGCTCACTGACATTTGCCATATCTGAAAGTCTGATAAACGCCGGAAAAATGACTAAGTCCAAAAAAAAAATTTTTTCAACTTTTTTCAATTTTACCCCCGTGGGATATATATTCTACCCACACACATTTGGAACTCTCCTGGGGTACCCTCACACATAATATTCCCTCATTTAGTGGATATTTTCACAAAAAAGAGAAATTTTTAAAAATCCAAAATATTGGCTGAAAACGACTAAATATCAAGGACTCATTGGGCGAATCGCTCTGGAACTGAAATCGTTTCGCTCACTGACATTTCCCCTCTCTGAAAGTCTGATAAACGCCGGAAAAATTACTAAGTCCAAAAAAAAAAATTTTTCAACTTTTTTCAATTTTACCCCCGTGGGATATATATTCTACCCACACACATTTGAACTCTCCTGGGGTACCCTCACACATATTATTCTCTCATTTAGTGGATATTTTCATAAAAAAGTGAAATTTTCAAAAATCCAGAAAATTGGCTGAAAACGACTAAATATCAAGGACTCATTGGGTGAATCGCTCTGGAACTGAAATCGGAACGCTCACTGACATTTGCCCTATCTGAAAGTCTGATAAACTCCGGAAAAATCACTAAGTCCAAAAAAAAATTTTCTTAAACTTTTTTCAATTTTACCCCCGTGGGATATATATTCTACCCACACACATTTGGAACTCTCCTGGGGTACCCTCACACATATTATTCCCTCATTTAGTGGATATTTTCACAAAAAAGTGAAATTTTCAAAAATCCAAAATATTGGCTGAAAACGACTTAATATCAAGGTCTCATTGGGTGAATCGCTCTGGAACTGAAATCGGAATGCTCACTGACATTTGCCATATCTGAAAGTCTGATAAACGCCGGAAAAATGACTAAGTCCAAAAAAAAAATTTTTTCAACTTTTTTCAATTTTACCCCCGTGGGATATATATTCTACCCACACACATTTGGAACTCTCCTGGGGTACCCTCACACATAATATTCCCTCATTTAGTGGATATTTTCACAAAAAAGAGAAATTTTTAAAAATCCAAAATATTGGCTGAAAACGACTAAATATCAAGGACTCATTGGGCGAATCGCTCTGGAACTGAAATCGTTTCGCTCACTGACATTTCCCCTCTCTGAAAGTCTGATAAACGCCGGAAAAATTACTAAGTCCAAAAAAAAATTTTTCAACTTTTTTCAATTTTACCCCCGTGGGATATATATTCTACCCACACACATTTGGAACTCTCCTCGGGTACCCTCACACATATTATTCTCTCATTTAGTGGATATTTTCACAAAAAAGAGAAATTTTCAAAAATCCAAAATATTGGCTGAAAACGACTAAATATCAAGGACTCATTGGGCGAATCGCTCTGGAACTGAAATCGGAATGCTCACTGACATTTCCCCTATCTGAAAGTCTGATAAACGCCGGAAAAATTACTAAGTCCAAAAAAAAAAATTTTTCAACTTTTTTCAATTTTACCCCCGTGGGATATATATTCTACCCACACACATTTGGAACTCTCCTGGGGTACCCTCACACATATTATTCCCTCATTTAGTGGATATTTTCACAAAAAAGTGAAATTTTCAAAAATCCAGAAAATTGGCTGAAAACGACTAAATATCAAGGACTCATTGGGCGAATCGCTCTGGAGCTGAAATCGTATTGCTCACTGACATTTCCCTTATCTGAAAGTCTGATAAACACTGGAAAAATGACTAAGTCCAAAAAAAAAAATTTTTCAACTTTATTCAATTTTACCCCCGTGGGATATATATTCTACCCACACACATTTGGAACTCTCCTGGGGTACCCTCACACATATTATTCTCTCATTTAGTGGATATTTTCACAAAAAAAGTTAAATTTTCAAAAATCTAGAAAATTGGCTGAAAGCGTCTTAATATCAAGGACTCATTGGGCGAATTGCTCTGGAACTGAAATTGGAACGCTCACTGACATTTGCCCTATCTGAAAGTCTGATAAACGCCGGAAAAAATATTAAGTCCAAAAAAAAAATTTTTTCAACTTTTTTCAATTTTACCCCCGTGGGATATATATTCTACCCACACACATTTGGAACTCTCCTGGGGTAGCCTCACACATATTATTCCCTCATTTAGTGGATATTTTCACAAAAAAGTGAAATTTTCAAAAATCCAAAATATTGGCTGAAAACGACTTAATATCAAGGTCTCATTGGGTGAATCGCTCTGGAACTGAAATCGGAATGCTCACTGACATTTGCCCTATCTGAAAGTCTGATAAACGCCGGAAAAATGACTAAGTCCAAAAAAAAAATTTTTTCAACTTTTTTCAATTTTACCCCCGTGGGATATATATTCTACCCACACACATTTGGAACTCTCCTGGGGTACCCTCACACATAATATTCTCTCATTTAGTGGATATTTTCACAAAAAAGAGAAATTTTCAAAAATCCAAAATATTGGCTGAAAACGACTAAATATCAAGGACTCATTGGGCGAATCGCTCTGGAACTGAAATCGGAACGCTCACTGACATTTCCCCTATCTGAAAGTCTGATAAACGCCGGAAAAATTACTAAGTCCAAAAAAAAAAATTTTTCAACTTTTTTCAATTTTACCCCCGTGGGATATATATTCTACCCACACACATTTGGAACTCTCCTGGGGTACCCTCACACATATTATTCTCTCATTTAGTGGATATTTTCACAAAAAAGTGAAATTTTCAAAAATCCAGAAAATTGGCTGAAAACGACTAAATATCAAGGACTCATTGGGCGAATCGCTCTGGAACTGAAATCGGAACGCTCACTGACATTTCCCCTATCTGAAAGTCTGATGAACGCCGTAAAAATGACTAAGTCCAAAAAAAAATTTTTTCAACTTTTTTAAATTTTACCCCCGTGGGATATATATTCTACCCACACACATTTGGAACTCTCCTGGGGTACCCTCACACATATTATTCTCTCATTTAGTGGATATTTTCACAAAAAAGTTAAATTTTCAAAAATCTAGAAAATTGTCTGAAAGCGTCTTAATATCAAGGACTCATTGGGCGAATTGCTCTGGAACTGAAATTGGAACGCTCACTGACATTTGCCCTATCTGAAAGTCTGATGAACGCCGTAAAAATGACTAAGTCCAAAAAAAAATTTTTTCAACTTTTTTAAATTTTACCTCCGTGGGATATATATTCTACCCACACACATTTGGAACTCTCCTGGGGTACCCTCACACATATTATTCTCTCATTTAGTGGATATTTTCACAAAAAAGTTAAATTTTCAAAAATCTAGAAAATTGGCTGAAAGCGTCTTAATATCAAGGACTCATTGGGCGAATTGCTCTGGAACTGAAATTGGAACGCTCACTGACATTTGCCCTATCTGAAAGTCTGATAAACGCCGGAAAAATGACTAATTCCAAGAAAAAAATTTTTTCAACTTTTTTCAATTTTACCCCCGTGGGATATATATTCTACCCACACACATTTGCAACTCTCCTGGGGTACCCTCACACATATTATTCCCTCATTTAGTGGATATTTTCACAAAAAAGTGAAATTTTCAAAAATCCAGAAAATTGGCAGAAAACGACTAAATATCAAGGACTCATTGGGCGAATCGCTCTGGAACTGAAATCGGAACGCTCACTGACATTTCCCCTTTCTTAAAGTCTGATAAACGCCGGAAAAATTACTAAGTCAAAAAAAAAAATTTTTTCAACTTTTTTCAATTTTACCCCCGTGGGATATATATTCTACCCACACACATTTGGAACTCTCCTGGGGTACCCTCACACATATTATTCCCTCATTTAGTGGATATTTTCACAAAAAAGTGAAATTTTCAAAAATCCAAAATATTGGCTGAAAACGACTAAATATCAAGGACTCATTGGGC
Source organism: Phyllobates terribilis (assembly GCF_046119375.1). NCBI lineage: Eukaryota > Metazoa > Chordata > Amphibia > Anura > Dendrobatidae > Phyllobates > Phyllobates terribilis. The sequence goes on along the minus strand of NW_027362781.1, from coordinate 7,619,460 downwards.
GAATCGCTCTGGAACTGAAATCGGAACGCTCACTGACATTTGCCCTATCTGAAAGTCTGATAAACTCCAGAAAAATCACTAAGTCCAAAAAAAAATTTTCTTAAACTTTTTTCAATTTTACCCCCGTGGGATATATATTCTACCCACACACATTTGGAACTCTCCTGGGGTACCCTCACACATATTATTCCCTCATTTAGTGGATATTTTCACAAAAAAGTGAAATTTTCAAAAATCCAGAAAATTGGCTGAAAACGACTAAATATCAAGGACTCATTGGGCGAATCGCTCTGGAGCTGAAATCGTATTGCTCACTGACATTTCCCTTATCTGAAAGTCTGATAAACACTGGAAAAATGACTAAGTCCAAAAAAAAAAATTTTTCAACTTTATTCAATTTTACCCCCGTGGGATATATATTCTACCCACACACATTTGGAACTCTCCTGGGGTACCCTCACACATATTATTCTCTCATTTAGTGGATATTTTCACAAAAAAGTTAAATTTTCAAAAATCTAGAAAATTGGCTGAAAGCGTCTTAATATCAAGGACTCATTGGGCGAATTGCTCTGGAACTGAAATTGGAACGCTCACTGACATTTGCCCTATCTGAAAGTCTGATAAACGCCGGAAAAAATATTAAGTCCAAAAAAAAAATTTTTTCAACTTTTTTCAATTTTACCCCCGTGGGATATATATTCTACCCACACACATTTGGAACTCTCCTGGGGTAGCCTCACACATATTATTCCCTCATTTAGTGGATATTTTCACAAAAAAGTGAAATTTTCAAAAATCCAGAAAATTGGCTGAAAACGACTAAATATCAAGGACTCATTGGGCGAATCGCTCTGGAACTGAAATCGGAACGCTCACTGACATTTCCCCTATCTGAAAGTCTGATAAACGCCGGAAAAATGACTAAGTCCAAAAAAAAAATTTTTTCAACTTTTTTCAATTTTACCCCCGTGGGATATATATTCTACCCACACACATTTGGAACTCTCCTGGGGTACCCTCACACATATTATTCCCTCATTTAGTGGATATTTTCACAAAAAAGTGAAATTTTCAAAAATCCAAAATATTGGCTGAAAACGACTTAATATCAAGGTCTCATTGGGTGAATCGCTCTGGAACTGAAATCGGAATGCTCACTGACATTTGCCCTATCTGAAAGTCTGATAAACGCCGGAAAAATGACTAAGTCCAAAAAAAAAATTTTTTCAACTTTTTTCAATTTTACCCCCGTGGGATATATATTCTACCCACACACATTTGGAACTCTCCTGGGGTACCCTCACACATAATATTCTCTCATTTAGTGGATATTTTCACAAAAAAGAGAAATTTTCAAAAATCCAAAATATTGGCTGAAAACGACTAAATATCAAGGACTCATTGGGCGAATCGCTCTGGAACTGAAATCGGAACGCTCACTGACATTTCCCCTATCTGAAAGTCTGATAAACGCCGGAAAAATTACTAAGTCCAAAAAAAAAAATTTTTCAACTTTTTTCAATTTTACCCCCGTGGGATATATATTCTACCCACACACATTTGGAACTCTCCTGGGGTACCCTCACACATATTATTCTCTCATTTAGTGGATATTTTCACAAAAAAGTGAAATTTTCAAAAATCCAGAAAATTGGCTGAAAACGACTAAATATCAAGGACTCATTGGGCGAATCGCTCTGGAACTGAAATCGGAACGCTCACTGACATTTCCCCTATCTGAAAGTCTGATGAACGCCGTAAAAATGACTAAGTCCAAAAAAAAATTTTTTCAACTTTTTTAAATTTTACCCCCGTGGGATATATATTCTACCCACACACATTTGGAACTCTCCTGGGGTACCCTCACACATATTATTCTCTCATTTAGTGGATATTTTCACAAAAAAGTTAAATTTTCAAAAATCTAGAAAATTGTCTGAAAGCGTCTTAATATCAAGGACTCATTGGGCGAATTGCTCTGGAACTGAAATTGGAACGCTCACTGACATTTGCCCTATCTGAAAGTCTGATAAACGCCGGAAAAATGACTAATTCCAAGAAAAAAATTTTTTCAACTTTTTTCAATTTTACCCCCGTGGGATATATATTCTACCCACACACATTTGCAACTCTCCTGGGGTACCCTCACACATATTGTTCCCTCATTTAGTGGATATTTTCACAAAAAAGTGAAATTTTCAAAAATCCAGAAAATTGGCAGAAAACGACTAAATATCAAGGACTCATTGGGCGAATCGCTCTGGAACTGAAATCGGAACGCTCACTGACATTTCCCCTTTCTTAAAGTCTGATAAACGCCGGAAAAATTACTAAGTCAAAAAAAAAATTTTTTTCAACTTTTTTCAATTTTGCCCCGTGGGATATATATTCTACCCACACACATTTGGAACACTCCTGGGGTACCCTCACACATATTATTGCCTCATTTAGTGGATATTTTCACAATAAAGTGAAATTTTCAAAAATCCAGAAAATTGGCTGAAAATGACTAAATATCAAGGACTCATTGGGCGAATCGCTCTGGAACTGAAATCGGAACGCTCACTGACATTTGCCCTATCTGAAAGTCTTATAAACGCCAGAAAAATGACTAAGTCCAAAAAAAAAAATTTTTCAACTTTTTTCAATTTTACCCCCGTGGGATATATATTCTACCCACACACATTTGTAACTCTCCTGGGGTACCCTCACACATATTATTCTCTCATTTAGTGGATATTTTCACAAAAAAGTGAAATTTTCAAAAATCCAGAAAATTGGCTGAAAACGACTAAATATCAAGGACTCATTGGGCGAATCGCTCTGGAACTGAAATCGTATTGCTCACTGACATTTCCCCTATCTGAAAGTCTGATAAACGCTGTAAAAATGACTAAGTCCAAAAAAAAAAATTTTTCAACTTTTTTCAATTTTACCCCCGTTGGATATATATTCTACCCACACACATTTGGAACTCTCCTGGGGTACCCTCACACATATTATTCCCTCATTTAGTGGATATTTTCACAAAAAAGTGAAATTTTCAAAAATCCAGAAAATTGGCTGAAAACGACTAAATATCAAGGACTCGTTGGGCGAATCGCTCTGGAACTGAAATCGGAACGCTCACTGACATCTGCCCTATCTGAAAGTCTGATAAACGCCAGAAAAATGACTAAGTCCAAAAAAAAAAATTTTTCAACTTTATTCAATTTTACCCCCGTGGGATATATATTCTACCCACACACATTTGGAACTCTCCTGGGGTACCCTCACACATATTATTCCCTCATTTAGTGGATATTTTCACTAAAAAGTGAAATTTTCAAAAATCCAGAAAATTGGCTGAAAGCGTCTTAATATCAAGGACTCATTGGGCGAATCGCTCTGGAACTGAAATTGGAACGCTCACTGACATTTGCACTATCTGAAAGTCTGATAAACGCCGGAAAAATGACTAATTCCAAGAAAAAAATTTTTTCAACTTTTTTCAATTTTACCCCCGTGGGATATATATTCTACCCACACACATTTGGAACTCTCCTGGGGTACCCTCACACATATTATTCCCTCATTTAGTGGATATTTTCACAAAAAAGAGAAATTTTCAAAAATCCAAAATATTGGCTGAAAACGACTTAATATCAAGGACTCATTGGGCGAATCGCTCTGGAACTGAAATCGTATTGCTCACTGACATTTCCCCTATCTGAAAGTCTGATAAACGCTGGAAAAATGACTAAGTCCAAAAAAAAAAATTTTTCAACTTTTTTCAATTTTACCCCCGTTGGATATATATTCTACCCACACACATTTGGAACTCTCCTGGGGTACCCTCACACATATTATTCCCTCATTTAGTGGATATTTTCACAAAAAAGTGAAATTTTCAAAAATCCAAAATATTGGCTGAAAACGACTTAATATCAAGGTCTCATTGGGTGAATCGCTCTGGAACTGAAATCGGAATGCTCACTGACATTTGCCATATCTGAAAGTCTGATAAACGCCGGAAAAATGACTAAGTCCAAAAAAAAAATTTTTTCAACTTTTTTCAATTTTACCCCCGTGGGATATATATTCTACCCACACACATTTGGAACTCTCCTGGGGTACCCTCACACATATTATTCTCTCATTTAGTGGATATTTTCACAAAAAAGTGAAATTTTCAAAAATCCAGAAAATTGGCTGAAAACGACTAAATATCAAGGACTCATTGGGCGAATCGCTCTGGAACTGAAATCGGAACGCTCACTGACATTTCCCCTATCTGAAAGTCTGATGAACGCCGTAAAAATGACTAAGTCCAAAAAAAAATTTTTTCAACTTTTTTAAATTTTACCTCCGTGGGATATATATTCTACCCACACACATTTGGAACTCTCCTGGGGTACCCTCACACATATTATTCTCTCATTTAGTGGATATTTTCACAAAAAAGTTAAATTTTCAAAAATCTAGAAAATTGGCTGAAAGCGTCTTAATATCAAGGACTCATTGGGAGAATTGCTCTGGAACTGAAATTGGAACGCTCACTGACATTTGCCCTATCTGAAAGTCTGATAAACGCCGGAAAAATGACTAATTCCAAGAAAAAAATGTTTTCAACTTTTTTCAATTTTACCCCCGTGGGATATATATTCTACCCACACACATTTGCAACTCTCCTGGGGTACCCTCACACATATTATTCCCTCATTTAGTGGATATTTTCACAAAAAAGTGAAATTTTCAAAAATCCAGAAAATTGGCAGAAAATGACTAAATATCAAGGACTCATTGGGCGAATCGCTCTGGAACTGAAATCGTTTCGCTCTCTGACATTTCCCCTCTCTGAAAGTCTGATAAACGCCGGAAAAATGACTAAGTCCAAAAAAAAAATTTTTTCAACTTTTTTCAATTTTACCCCCGTGGGATATATATTCTACCCACACACATTTGGAACTCTCCTGGGGTACCCTCACACATATTATTCCCTCATTTAGTGGATATTTTCACAAAAAAGTGAAATTTTCAAAAATCCAGAAAATTGGCTGAAAACGACTAAATATCAAGGACTCATTGGGCGAATCGCTCTGGAACTGAAATCGTATTGCTCACTGACATTTCCCCTATCTGAAAGTCTGATAAACGCTGTAAAAATGACTAAGTCCAAAAAAAAAAATTTTTCAACTTTTTTCAATTTTACCCCCGTTGGATATATATTCTACCCACACACATTTGGAACTCTCCTGGGGTACCCTCACACATATTATTCCCTCATTTAGTGGATATTTTCACAAAAAAGTGAAATTTTCAAAAATCCAGAAAATTGGCTGAAAACGACTAAATATCAAGGACTCGTTGGGCGAATCGCTCTGGAACTGAAATCGGAACGCTCACTGACATCTGCCCTATCTGAAAGTCTGATAAACGCCAGAAAAATGACTAAGTCCAAAAAAAAAAATTTTTCAACTTTATTCAATTTTACCCCCGTGGGATATATATTCTACCCACACACATTTGGAACTCTCCTGGGGTACCCTCACACATATTATTCCCTCATTTAGTGGATATTTTCACTAAAAAGTGAAATTTTCAAAAATCCAGAAAATTGGCTGAAAGCGTCTTAATATCAAGGACTCATTGGGCGAATCGCTCTGGAACTGAAATTGGAACGCTCACTGACATTTGCCCTATCTGAAAGTCTGATAAACGCCGGAAAAATGACTAATTCCAAGAAAAAAAATTTTTCAACTTTTTTCAATTTTACCCCCGTGGGATATATATTCTACCCACACACATTTGGAACTCTCCTGGGGTACCCTCACACATATTATTCCCTCATTTAGTGGATATTTTCACAAAAAAGAGAAATTTTCAAAAATCCAAAATATTGGCTGAAAACGACTTAATATCAAGGACTCATTGGGCGAATCGCTCTGGAACTGAAATCGTATTGCTCACTGACATTTCCCCTATCTGAAAGTCTGATAAACGCTGGAAAAATGACTAAGTCCAAAAAAAAAAATTTTTCAACTTTTTTCAATTTTACCCCCGTTGGATATATATTCTACCCACACACATTTGGAACTCTCCTGGGGTACCCTCACACATATTATTCCCTCATTTAGTGGATATTTTCACAAAAAAGTGAAATTTTCAAAAATCCAAAATATTGGCTGAAAACGACTTAATATCAAGGTCTCATTGGGTGAATCGCTCTGGAACTGAAATCGGAATGCTCACTGACATTTGCCATATCTGAAAGTCTGATAAACGCCGGAAAAATGACTAAGTCCAAAAATAAAATTTTTTCAACTTTTTTCAATTTTACCCCCGTGGGATATATATTCTACCCACACACATTTGGAACTCTCCTGGGGTACCCTCACACATATTATTCTCTCATTTAGTGGATATTTTCACAAAAAAGTGAAATTTTCAAAAATCCAGAAAATTGGCTGAAAACGACTAAATATCAAGGACTCATTGGGCGAATCGCTCTGGAACTGAAATCGGAACGCTCACTGACATTTCCCCTATCTGAAAGTCTGATGAACGCCGTAAAAATGACTAAGTCCAAAAAAAAATTTTTTCAACTTTTTTAAATTTTACCCCCGTGGGATATATATTCTACCCACACACATTTGGAACTCTCCTGGGGTACCCTCACACATATTATTCTCTCATTTAGTGGATATTTTCACAAAAAAGTTAAATTTTCAAAAATCTAGAAAATTGGCTGAAAGCGTCTTAATATCAAGGACTCATTGGGCGAATTGCTCTGGAACTGAAATTGGAACGCTCACTGACATTTGCCCTATCTGAAAGTCTGATAAACGCCGGAAAAATGACTAATTCCAAGAAAAAAATTTTTTCAACTTTTTTCAATTTTACCCCCGTGGGATATATATTCTACCCACACACATTTGCAACTCTCCTGGGGTACCCTCACACATATTATTCCCTCATTTAGTGGATATTTTCACAAAAAAGTGAAATTTTCAAAAATCCAGAAAATTGGCAGAAAACGACTAAATATCAAGGACTCATTGGGCGAATCGCTCTGGAACTGAAATCGGAACGCTCACTGACATTTCCCCTTTCTTAAAGTCTGATAAACGCCGGAAAAATTACTAAGTCAAAAAAAAAATTTTTTTCAACTTTTTTCAATTTTGCCCCGTGGGATATATATTCTACCCACACACATTTGGAACACTCCTGGGGTACCCTCACACATATTATTGCCTCATTTAGTGGATATTTTCACAATAAAGTGAAATTTTCAAAAATCCAGAAAATTGGCTGAAAATGACTAAACATCAAGGACTCATGGGGCGAATCGCTCTGGAACTGAAATCGTTTCGCTCTCTGACATTTCCCCTCTCTGAAAGTCTGATAAACGCCGGAAAAATGACTAAGTCCAAAAAAAAAATTTTTTCAACTTTTTTCAATTTTACCCCCGTGGGATATATATTCTACCCACACACATTTGGAACTCTCCTGGGGTACCCTCACACATATTATTCCCTCATTTAGTGGATATTTTCACAAAAAAGTGAAATTTTCAAAAATCCAGAAAATTGACTGAAAGCGTCTTAATATCAAGGACTCATTGGGCGAATCGCTCTGGAACTGAAATCGGAACGCTCACTGACATTTGCCCTATCTGAAAGTCTGATAAACGCCAGAAAAATGACTAATTCCAAGAAAAAAAATTTTTCAACTTTTTTCAATTTTACCCCCGTGGGATATATATTCTACCCACACACATTTGGAACTCTCCTGGGGTACCCTCACACATATTATTCCCTCATTTAGTGGATATTTTCACAAAAAAGAGAAATTTTCAAAAATCCAAAATATTGGCTGAAAACGACTTAATATCAAGGACTCATTGGGCGAATCGCTCTGGAACTGAAATCGTATTGCTCACTGACATTTCCCCTATCTGAAAGTCTGATAAACGCTGGAAAAATGACTAAGTCCAAAAAAAAAAATTTTTCAACTTTTTTCAATTTTACCCCCGTGGGATATATATTCTACCCACACACATTTGGAACTCTCCTGGGGTACCCTCACACATATTATTCTCTAATTTAGTGGATATTTTCACAAAAAAGTGAAATTTTCAAAAATCCAGAAAATTGGCTGAAAACGACTAAATATCAAGGACTCGTTGGGCGAATCGCTCTGGAACTGAAATCGGAACGCTCACTGACATTTGCCCTATCTGAAAGTCTGATAAACGCCAGAAAAATGACTAAGTCCAAAAAAAAAAAATTTTCAACTTTTTTCAATTTTACCCCCGTGGGATATATATTCTACCCACACACATTTGGAACTCTCCTGGGGTACCCTCACACATATTATTCCCTCATTTAGTGGATATTTTCACTAAAAAGTGAAATTTTCAAAAATCCAGAAAATTGGCTGAAAACGACTAAAAATCAAGGACTCATTGGGCGAATCGCTCTGGAACTGAAATCGGAACGCTCACTGACATTTCCCCTATCTGAAAGTCTGATAAACGCTGGAAAAATGACTAAGTCCAAAAAAAAAAATTTTTCAACTTTTTTCAATTTTACCCCCGTTGGATATATATTCTACCCACACACATTTGGAACTCTCCTGGGGTACCCTCACACATATTATTCCCTCATTTAGTGGATATTTTCACAAAAAAGTGAAATTTTCAAAAATCCAGAAAATTGTCTGAAAGCGTCTTAATATCAAGGACTCATTGGGCAAATCGCTCTGGAACTGAAATTGGAACGCTCACTGACATTTGCCCTATCTGAAAGTCTGATAAACGCCGGAAAAATTACTAAGTCCAAAAAAAAAAATTTTTAAACTTTTTTCAATTTTACCCCCGTGGGATATATATTCTACCCACACACATTTGGAACTCTCCTGGGGTACCCTCACACATATTATTCTCTCATTTAGTGGATATTTTCACAAAAAAGTGAAATTTTCAAAAATCCAGAAAATTGGCTGAAAACGACTAAATATCAAGGACTCATTGGGCGAATCGCTCTGGAACTGAAATCGGAACGCTCACTGACATTTCCCCTATCTGAAAGTCTGATGAACGCCGTAAAAATGACTAAGTCCAAAAAAAAATTTTTTCAACTTTTTTAAATTTTACCTCCGTGGGATATATATTCTACCCACACACATTTGGAACTCTCCTGGGGTACCCTCACACATATTATTCTCTCATTTAGTGGATATTTTCACAAAAAAGTTAAATTTTCAAAAATCTAGAAAATTGGCTGAAAGCGTCTTAATATCAAGGACTCATTGGGCGAATTGCTCTGGAACTGAAATTGGAACGCTCACTGACATTTGCCCTATCTGAAAGTCTGATAAACGCCGGAAAAATGACTAATTCCAAGAAAAAAATGTTTTCAACTTTTTTCAATTTTACCCCCGTGGGATATATATTCTACCCACACACATTTGCAACTCTCCTGGGGTACCCTCACACATATTATTCCCTCATTTAGTGGATATTTTCACAAAAAAGTGAAATTTTCAAAAATCCAGAAAATTGGCAGAAAACGACTAAATATCAAGGACTCATTGGGCGAATCGCTCTGGAACTGAAATCGTTTCGCTCTCTGACATTTCCCCTCTCTGAAAGTCTGATAAACGCCGGAAAAATGACTAAGTCCAAAAAAAAAATTTTTTCAACTTTTTTCAATTTTACCCCCGTGGGATATATATTCTACCCACACACATTTGGAACTCTCCTGGGGTACCCTCACACATATTATTCCCTCATTTAGTGGATATTTTCACAAAAAAGTGAAATTTTCAAAAATCCAGAAAATTGGCTGAAAACGACTAAATATCAAGGACTCATTGGGCGAATCGCTCTGGAACTGAAATCGTATTGCTCACTGACATTTCCCCTATCTGAAAGTCTGATAAACGCTGTAAAAATGACTAAGTCCAAAAAAAAAAATTTTTCAACTTTTTTCAATTTTACCCCCGTTGGATATATATTCTACCCACACACATTTGGAACTCTCCTGGGGTACCCTCACACATATTATTCCCTCATTTAGTGGATATTTTCACAAAAAAGTGAAATTTTCAAAAATCCAGAAAATTGGCTGAAAACGACTAAATATCAAGGACTCGTTGGGCGAATCGCTCTGGAACTGAAATCGGAACGCTCACTGACATCTGCCCTATCTGAAAGTCTGATAAACGCCAGAAAAATGACTAAGTCCAAAAAAAAAAATTTTTCAACTTTATTCAATTTTACCCCCGTGGGATATATATTCTACCCACACACATTTGGAACTCTCCTGGGGTACCCTCACACATATTATTCCCTCATTTAGTGGATATTTTCACTAAAAAGTGAAATTTTCAAAAATCCAGAAAATTGGCTGAAAGCGTCTTAATATCAAGGACTCATTGGGCGAATCGCTCTGGAACTGAAATTGGAACGCTCACTGACATTTGCCCTATCTGAAAGTCTGATAAACGCCGGAAAAATGACTAATTCCAAGAAAAAAAATTTTTCAACTTTTTTCAATTTTACCCCCGTGGGATATATATTCTACCCACACACATTTGGAACTCTCCTGGGGTACCCTCACACATATTATTCCCTCATTTAGTGGATATTTTCACAAAAAAGCGAAATTTTCAAAAATCCAAAATATTGGCTGAAAACGACTTAATATCAAGGACTCATTGGGCGAATCGCTCTGGAACTGAAATCGTATTGCTCACTGACATTTCCCCTATCTGAAAGTCTGATAAACGCTGGAAAAATGACTAAGTCCAAAAAAAAAAATTTTTCAACTTTTTTCAATTTTACCCCCGTTGGATATATATTCTACCCACACACATTTGGAACTCTCCTGGGGTACCCTCACACATATTATTCCCTCATTTAGTGGATATTTTCACAAAAAAGTGAAATTTTCAAAAATCCAAAATATTGGCTGAAAACGACTTAATATCAAGGTCTCATTGGGTGAATCGCTCTGGAACTGAAATCGGAATGCTCACTGACATTTGCCATATCTGAAAGTCTGATAAACGCCGGAAAAATGACTAAGTCCAAAAATAAAATTTTTTCAACTTTTTTCAATTTTACCCCCGTGGGATATATATTCTACCCACACACATTTGGAACTCTCCTGGGGTACCCTCACACATATTATTCTCTCATTTAGTGGATATTTTCACAAAAAAGTGAAATTTTCAAAAATCCAGAAAATTGGCTGAAAACGACTAAATATCAAGGACTCATTGGGCGAATCGCTCTGGAACTGAAATCGGAACGCTCACTGACATTTCCCCTATCTGAAAGTCTGATGAACGCCGTAAAAATGACTAAGTCCAAAAAAAAATTTTTTCAACTTTTTTAAATTTTACCCCCGTGGGATATATATTCTACCCACACACATTTGGAACTCTCCTGGGGTACCCTCACACATATTATTCTCTCATTTAGTGGATATTTTCACAAAAAAGTTAAATTTTCAAAAATCTAGAAAATTGGCTGAAAGCGTCTTAATATCAAGGACTCATTGGGCGAATCGCTCTGGAACTGAAATCGGAACGCTCACTGACATTTCCCCTTTCTTAAAGTCTGATAAACGCCGGAAAAATTACTAAGTCAAAAAAAAAATTTTTTTCAACTTTTTTCAATTTTGCCCCGTGGGATATATATTCTACCCACACACATTTGGAACACTCCTGGGGTACCCTCACACATATTATTGCCTCATTTAGTGGATATTTTCACAATAAAGTGAAATTTTCAAAAATCCAGAAAATTGGCTGAAAATGACTAAATATCAAGGACTCATGGGGCGAATCGCTCTGGAACTGAAATCGTTTCGCTCTCTGACATTTCCCCTCTCTGAAAGTCTGATAAACGCCGGAAAAATGACTAAGTCCAAAAAAAAAATTTTTTCAACTTTTTTCAATTTTACCCCCGTGGGATATATATTCTACCCACACACATTTGGAACTCTCCTGGGGTACCCTCACACATATTATTCCCTCATTTAGTGGATATTTTCACAAAAAAGTGAAATTTTCAAAAATCCAGAAAATTGACTGAAAGCGTCTTAATATCAAGGACTCATTGGGCGAATCGCTCTGGAACTGAAATCGGAACGCTCACTGACATTTGCCCTATCTGAAAGTCTGATAAACGCCAGAAAAATAACTAATTCCAAGAAAAAAAATTTTTCAACTTTTTTCAATTTTACCCCCGTGGGATATATATTCTACCCACACACATTTGGAACTCTCCTGGGGTACCCTCACACATATTATTCCCTCATTTAGTGGATATTTTCACAAAAAAGAGAAATTTTCAAAAATCCAAAATATTGGCTGAAAACGACTTAATATCAAGGACTCATTGGGCGAATCGCTCTGGAACTGAAATCGTATTGCTCACTGACATTTCCCCTATCTGAAAGTCTGATAAACGCTGGAAAAATGACTAAGTCCAAAAAAAAAAATTTTTCAACTTTTTTCAATTTTACCCCCGTGGGATATATATTCTACCCACACACATTTGGAACTCTCCTGGGGTACCCTCACACATATTATTCTCTAATTTAGTGGATATTTTCACAAAAAAGTGAAATTTTCAAAAATCCAGAAAATTGGCTGAAAACGACTAAATATCAAGGACTCGTTGGGCGAATCGCTCTGGAACTGAAATCGGAACGCTCACTGACATTTGCCCTATCTGAAAGTCTGATAAACGCCAGAAAAATGACTAAGTCCAAAAAAAAAAAATTTTCAACTTTTTTCAATTTTACCCCCGTGGGATATATATTCTACCCACACACATTTGGAACTCTCCTGGGGTACCCTCACACATATTATTCCCTCATTTAGTGGATATTTTCACTAAAAAGTGAAATTTTCAAAAATCCAGAAAATTGGCTGAAAACGACTAAAAATCAAGGACTCATTGGGCGAATCGCTCTGGAACTGAAATCGGAACGCTCACTGACATTTCCCCTATCTGAAAGTCTGATAAACGCTGGAAAAATGACTAAGTCCAAAAAAAAAAATTTTTCAACTTTTTTCAATTTTACCCCCGTTGGATATATATTCTACCCACACACATTTGGAACTCTCCTGGGGTACCCTCACACATATTATTCCCTCATTTAGTGGATATTTTCACAAAAAAGTGAAATTTTCAAAAATCCAGAAAATTGTCTGAAAGCGTCTTAATATCAAGGACTCATTGGGCAAATCGCTCTGGAACTGAAATTGGAACGCTCACTGACATTTGCCCTATCTGAAAGTCTGATAAACGCCGGAAAAATTACTAAGTCCAAAAAAAAAAATTTTTAAACTTTTTTCAATTTTACCCCCGTGGGATATATATTCTACCCACACACATTTGGAACTCTCCTGGGGTACCCTCACACATATTAATCTCTCATTTAGTGGATATTTTCACAAAAAAGTGAAATTTTCAAAAATCCAGAAAATTGGCTGAAAGCGTCTTAATATCAAGGACTCATTGGGCGAATCGCTCTGGAACTGAAATCGGAACGCTCACTGACATTTGCCCTATCTGAAAGTCTGATAAACGCCGGAAAAATGACAGTCCAAAAAAAAATTTTCTTAAACTTTTTTCAATTTTACCCCCGTGGGATATATATTCTACCCACACACATTTGGAACTCTCCTGGGGTACCCTCACACATATTATTCCCTCATTTAGTGGATATTTTCACAAAAAAGTGAAATTTTCAAAAATCCAGAAAATTGGCTGAAAACGACTAAATATCAAGGACTCATTGGGCGAATCGCTCTGGAGCTGAAATCGTATTGCTCACTGACAAATCCCCTATCTGAAAGTCTGATAAACGCTGGAAAAATGACTAAGTCCAAAAAAAAAAATTTTTCAACTTTTTTCAATTTTACCCCCGTGGGATATATATTCTACCCACACACATTTGGAACTCTCCTGGGGTACCCTCACACATATTATTCTCTCATTTAGTGGATATTTTCACAAAAAAGTGAAATTTTCAAAAATCCAGAAAATTGGCTGAAAACGACTAAATATCAAGGACTCATTGGGCGAATCGCTCTGGAACTGAAATCGTATTGCTCACTGACATTTCCCCTATCTGAAAGTCTGATAAACGCTGTAAAAATGACTAAGTCCAAAAAAAAAAATTTTTCAACTTTTTTCAATTTTACCCCCGTTGGATATATATTCTACCCACACACATTTGGAACTCTCCTGGGGTACCCTCACACATATTATTCCCTCATTTAGTGGAAATTTTCACAAAAAAGTGAAATTTTCAAAAATCCAGAAAATTGGCTGAAAACGACTAAATATCAAGGACTCGTTGGGCGAATCGCTCTGGAACTGAAATCGGAACGCTCACTGACATTTGCCCTATCTGAAAGTCTGATAAACGCCAGAAAAATGACTAAGTCCAAAAAAAAAAATTTTTCAACTTTTTTCAATTTTACCCCCGTGGGATATATATTCTACCCACACACATTTGGAACTCTCCTGGGGTACCCTCACACATATTATTCCCTCATTTAGTGGATATTTTCACTAAAAAGTGAAATTTTCAAAAATCCAGAAAATTGACTGAAAGCGTCTTAATATCAAGGACTCATTGGGCGAATCGCTCTGGAACTGAAATTGGAACGCTCACTGACATTTGCCCTATCTGAAAGTCTGATAAACGCCGGAAAAATGACTAATTCCAAGAAAAAAAATTTTTCAACTTTTTTCAATTTTACCCCCGTGGGATATATAATCTACCCACACACATTTGGAACTCTCCTGGGGTACCCTCACACATATTATTCCCTCATTTAGTGGATATTTTCACAAAAAAGAGAAATTTTCAAAAATCCAAAATATTGGCTGAAAACGACTTAATATCAAGGACTCATTGGGCGAATCGCTCTGGAACTGAAATCGTATTGCTCACTGACATTTCCCCTATCTGAAAGTCTGATAAACGCTGGAAAAATGACTAAGTCCAAAAAAAAAAATTTTTCAACTTTTTTCAATTTTACCCCCGTGGGATATATATTCTACCCACACACATTTGGAACTCTCCTGGGGTACTCTCACACATATTATTCTCTCATTTAGTGGATATTTTCACAAAAAAGTGAAATTTTCAAAAATCCAGAAAATTGGCTGAAAACGACTAAAAATCAAGGACTCATTGGGCGAATCGCTCTGGAACTGAAATCGGAATGCTCACTGACATTTCCCCTATCTGAAAGTCTGATAAACGCTGGAAAAATGACTAAGTCCAAAAAAAAAAATTTTTCAACTTTTTTCAATTTTACCCCCGTTGGATATATATTCTACCCACACACATTTGGAACTCTCCTGGGGTACCCTCACACATATTATTCCCTCATTTAGTGGATATTTTCACAAAAAAGTGAAATTTTCAAAAATCCAGAAAATTGGCTGAAAACGACTAAATATCAAGGACTCGTTGGGCGAATCGCTCTGGAACTGAAATCGGAACGCTCACTGACATTTGTCCTATCTGAAAATCTGATAAACGCCAGAAAAATGACTAAGTCCAAAAAAAAAAATTTTTCAACTTTTTTCAATTTTACCCCCGTGGGATATATATTCTACCCACACACATTTGGAACTCTCCTGGGGTACCCTCACACATATTATTCCCTCATTTAGTGGATATTTTCACAAAAAAGTGAAATTTTCAAAAATCCAGAAAATTGTCTGAAAGCGTCTTAATATCAAGGACTCATTGGGCAAATCGCTCTGGAACTGAAATTGGAACGCTCACTGACATTTGCCCTATCTGAAAGTCTGATAAACGCCGGAAAAATTACTAAGTCCAAAAAAAAAAATTTTTAAACTTTTTTCAATTTTACCCCCGTGGGATATATATTCTACCCACACACATTTGGAACTCTCCTGGGGTACCCTCACACATATTAATCTCTCATTTAGTGGATATTTTCACAAAAAAGTGAAATTTTCAAAAATCCAGAAAATTGGCTGAAAGCGTCTTAATATCAAGGACTCATTGGGCGAATCGCTCTGGAACTGAAATCGGAACGCTCACTGACATTTGCCCTATCTGAAAGTCTGATAAACGCCGGAAAAATGACAGTCCAAAAAAAAATTTTCTTAAACTTTTTTCAATTTTACCCCCGTGGGATATATATTCTACCCACACACATTTGGAACTCTCCTGGGGTACCCTCACACATATTATTCCCTCATTTAGTGGATATTTTCACAAAAAAGTGAAATTTTCAAAAATCCAGAAAATTGGCTGAAAACGACTAAATATCAAGGACTCATTGGGCGAATCGCTCTGGAGCTGAAATCGTATTGCTCACTGACATTTCCCCTATCTGAAAGTCTGATAAACGCTGGAAAAATGACTAAGTCCAAAAAAAAAAATTTTCAACTTTTTTCAATTTTACCCCCGTGGGATATATATTCTACCCACACACATTTGGAACTCTCCTGGGGTACCCTCACACATATTAATCTCTCATTTAGTGGATATTTTCACAAAAAAGTGAAATTTTCAAAAATCCAGAAAATTGGCTGAAAGCGTCTTAATATCAAGGACTCGTTGGGCGAATCGCTCTGGAACTGAAATTGGAACGCTCACTGACATTTGCCCTATCTGAAAGTCTGATAAACGCCGGAAAAATGACTAATTCCAAGAAAAAAAATTTTTCAACTTTTTTCAATTTTACCCCCGTGGGATATATAATCTACCCACACACATTTGGAACTCTCCTGGGGTACCCTCACACATATTATTCCCTCATTTAGTGGATATTTTCACAAAAAAGAGAAATTTTCAAAAATCCAAAATATTGGCTGAAAACGACTTAATATCAAGGACTCATTGGGCGAATCGCTCTGGAACTGAAATCGTATTGCTCACTGACATTTCCCCTATCTGAAAGTCTGATAAACGCTGGAAAAATGACTAAGTCCAAAAAAAAAAATTTTTCAACTTTTTTCAATTTTACCCCCGTGGGATATATATTCTACCCACACACATTTGGAACTCTCCTGGGGTACTCTCACACATATTATTCTCTCATTTAGTGGATATTTTCACAAAAAAGTGAAATTTTCAAAAATCCAGAAAATTGGCTGAAAACGACTAAATATCAAGGACTCATTGGGCGAATCGCTCTGGAACTGAAATCGTATTGCTCACTGACATTTCCCCTATCTGAAAGTCTGATAAACGCCAGAAAAATGACTAAGTCCAAAAAAAAAAATTTTTCAACTTTTTTCAATTTTACCCCCGTGGGATATATATTCTACCCACACACATTTGGAACTCTCCTGGGGTACCCTCACACATATTATTCCCTCATTTAGTGGATATTTTCACAAAAAAGTTAAATTTTCAAAAATCCAGAAAATTGGCTGAAAACGACTAAATATCAAGGACTCATTGGGCGAATCGCTCTGGAGCTGAAATCGTATTGCTCACTGACATTTCCCTTATCTGAAAGTCTGATAAACGCTGGAAAAATGACTAAGTCCAAAAAAAAAAATTTTTCAACTTTTTTCAATTTTACCCCCGTGGGATATATATTCTACCCATACACATTTGGAACTCTCCTGGGGTACCCTCACACATATTATTCCCTCATTTAGTGTATATTTTCACAAAAAAGTGAAATTTTGAAAAATCCAGAAAATTGGCTGAAAACGACTAAATATCAAGGACTCATTGGGCGAATTGCTCTGGAACTGAAATCGTATTGCTCACTGACATTTCCCCTATCTGAAAGTCTGATAAACGCTGGAAAAATGACTAAGTCCAAAAAAAAAAATTTTCAACTTTTTTCAATTTTACCCCCGTGGGATATATATTCTACCCACACACATTTGGAACTCTCCTGGGGTACCCTCACACATATTAATCTCTCATTTAGTGGATATTTTCACAAAAAAGTGAAATTTTCAAAAATCCAGAAAATTGGCTGAAAGCGTCTTAATATCAAGGACTCGTTGGGCGAATCGCTCTGGAACTGAAATTGGAACGCTCACTGACATTTGCCCTATCTGAAAGTCTGATAAACGCCGGAAAAATGACTAATTCCAAGAAAAAAAATTTTTCAACTTTTTTCAATTTTACCCCCGTGGGATATATAATCTACCCACACACATTTGGAACTCTCCTGGGGTACCCTCACACATATTATTCCCTCATTTAGTGGATATTTTCACAAAAAAGAGAAATTTTCAAAAATCCAAAATATTGGCTGAAAACGACTTAATATCAAGGACTCATTGGGCGAATCGCTCTGGAACTGAAATCGTATTGCTCACTGACATTTCCCCTATCTGAAAGTCTGATAAACGCTGGAAAAATGACTAAGTCCAAAAAAAAAAATTTTTCAACTTTTTTCAATTTTACCCCCGTGGGATATATATTCTACCCACACACATTTGGAACTCTCCTGGGGTACTCTCACACATATTATTCTCTCATTTAGTGGATATTTTCACAAAAAAGTGAAATTTTCAAAAATCCAGAAAATTGGCTGAAAACGACTAAATATCAAGGACTCATTGGGCGAATCGCTCTGGAACTGAAATCGTATTGCTCACTGACATTTCCCCTATCTGAAAGTCTGATAAACGCCAGAAAAATGACTAAGTCCAAAAAAAAAAATTTTTCAACTTTTTTCAATTTTACCCCCGTGGGATATATATTCTACCCACACACATTTGGAACTCTCCTGGGGTACCCTCACACATATTATTCCCTCATTTAGTGGATATTTTCACAAAAAAGTTAAATTTTCAAAAATCCAGAAAATTGGCTGAAAACGACTAAATATCAAGGACTCATTGGGCGAATCGCTCTGGAGCTGAAATCGTATTGCTCACTGACATTTCCCTTATCTGAAAGTCTGATAAACGCTGGAAAAATGACTAAGTCCAAAAAAAAAAATTTTTCAACTTTTTTCAATTTTACCCCCGTGGGATATATATTCTACCCATACACATTTGGAACTCTCCTGGGGTACCCTCACACATATTATTCCCTCATTTAGTGTATATTTTCACAAAAAAGTGAAATTTTGAAAAATCCAGAAAATTGGCTGAAAACGACTAAATATCAAGGACTCATTGGGCGAATTGCTCTGGAACTGAAATCGTATTGCTCACTGACATTTCCCCTGTCTGAAAGTCTGATAAACGCTGGAAAAATGACTAAGTCCAAAAAAAAAAATTTTTCAACTTTTTTCAATTTTACCCCCGTGGGATATATATTCTACCCACACACATTTGGAACTCTCCTGGGGTACCCTCACACATATTATTCCCTCATTTAGTGGATATTTTCACTAAAAAGTGAAATTTTCAAAAATCCAGAAAATTGGCTGAAAACGACTAAAAATCAAGGACTCATTGGGCGAATCGCTCTGGAACTGAAATCGGAACGCTCACTGACATTTCCCCTATCTGAAATTCTGATAAACGCCGGAAAAATGACTAAGTCCCCAAAAAAAAATTTTTCAACTTTTTTCAATTTTACCCCCGTTGGATATATATTCTACCCACACACATTTGGAACTCTCCTGGGGTACCCTCACACATATTATTCCCTCATTTAGTGGATATTTTCACAAAAAAGTGAAATTTTCAAAAATCCAGAAAATTGGCTGAAAGCGTCTTAATATCAAGGACTCATTGGGCGAATCGCTCTGGAACTGAAATCGGAACGCTCACTGACATTTGCCCTATCTGAAAGTCTGATAAACGCCGGAAAAATGACAGTCCAAAAAAAAATTTTCTTAAACTTTTTTCAATTTTACCCCCGTGGGATATATATTCTACCCACACACATTTGGAACTCTCCTGGGGTACCCTCACACATATTATTCCCTCATTTAGTGGATATTTTCACAAAAAAGTTAAATTTTCAAAAATCCAGAAAATTGGCTGAAAACGACTAAATATCAAGGACTCATTGGGCGAATCGCTCTGGAGCTGAAATCGTATTGCTCACTGACATTTCCCTTATCTGAAAGTCTGATAAACGCTGGAAAAATGACTAAGTCCAAAAAAAAAAATTTTTCAACTTTTTTCAATTTTACCCCCGTGGGATATCTATTCTACCCACACACATTTGGAACTCTCCTGGTGTACCCTCACACATATTATTCTCTCATTTAGTGGATATTTTCACAAAAAAGTGAAATTTTCAAAAATCCAGAAAATTGGCTGAAAACGACTAAATATCAAGGACTCATTGGGCGAATCGCTCTGGAACTGAAATCGGAACGCTCACTGACATTTGCCCTATCTGAAAGTCTGATAAACGCCGGAAAAATGACTAAGTCCAAAAAAAAAAATTTTTCAACTTTTTTCAATTTTACCCCCGTGGGATATATATTCTATCCACACACATTTGGAACTCTCCTGGGGTACCCTCACACATATTATTCCCTCATTTAGTGGATATTTTCACAAAAAAGAGAAATTTTCAAAAATCCAAAATATTGGCTGAAAACGACTTAATATCAAGGACTCATTGGGCGAATCGCTCTGGAACTGAAATCGTATTGCTCACTGACATTTCCCCTATCTGAAAGTCTGATAAACGCTGGAAAAATGACTAAGTCCAAAAAAAAAAATTTTTCAACTTTTTTCAATTTTACCCCCGTGGGATATATATTCTACCCACACACATTTGGAACTCTCCTGGGGTACTCTCACACATATTATTCTCTCATTTAGTGGATATTTTCACAAAAAAGTGAAATTTTCAAAAATCCAGAAAATTGGCTGAAAACGACTAAATATCAAGGACTCATTGGGCGAATCGCTCTGGAACTGAAATCGTATTGCTCACTGACATTTCCCCTGTCTGAAAGTCTGATAAACGCTGGAAAAATGACTAAGTCCAAAAAAAAAAATTTTTCAACTTTTTTCAATTTTACCCCCGTGGGATATATATTCTACCCACACACATTTGGAACTCTCCTGGGGTACCCTCACACATATTATTCCCTCATTTAGTGGATATTTTCACTAAAAAGTGAAATTTTCAAAAATCCAGAAAATTGGCTGAAAACGACTAAAAATCAAGGACTCATTGGGCGAATCGCTCTGGAACTGAAATCGGAACGCTCACTGACATTTCCCCTATCTGAAATTCTGATAAACGCCGGAAAAATGACTAAGTCCCAAAAAAAAAATTTTTCAACTTTTTTCAATTTTACCCCCGTTGGATATATATTCTACCCACACACATTTGGAACTCTCCTGGGGTACCCTCACACATATTATTCCCTCATTTAGTGGATATTTTCACAAAAAAGTGAAATTTTCAAAAATCCAGAAAATTGGCTGAAAACGACTAAATATCAAGGACTCGTTGGGCGAATCGCTCTGGAACTGAAATCGGAACGCTCACTGACATTTGTCCTATCTGAAAATCTGATAAACGCCAGAAAAATGACTAAGTCCAAAAAAAAAAATTTTTTCAACTTTTTTCAATTTTACCCCCGTGGGATATATATTCTACCCACACACATTTGGAACTCTCCTGGGGTACCCTCACACATATTATTCCCTCATTTAGTGGATATTTTCACTAAAAAGTGAAATTTTCAAAAATCCAGAAAATTGGCTGAAAGCGTCTTAATATCAAGGACTCATTGGGCAAATCGCTCTGGAACTGAAATTGGAACGCTCACTGACATTTGCCCTATCTGAAAGTCTGATAAACGCCGGAAAAATTACTAAGTCCAAAAAAAAAAATGTTTAAACTTTTTTCAATTTTACCCCCGTGGGATATATATTCTACCCACACACATTTGGAACTCTCCTGGGGTACCCTCACACATATTAATCTCTCATTTAGTGGATATTTTCACAAAAAAGTGAAATTTTCAAAAATCCAGAAAATTGGCTGAAAGCGTCTTAATATCAAGGACTCATTGGGCGAATCGCTCTGGAACTGAAATCGGAACGCTCACTGACATTTGCCCTATCTGAAAGTCTGATAAACGCCGGAAAAATGACAGTCCAAAAAAAAATTTTCTTAAACTTTTTTCAATTTTACCCCCGTGGGATATATATTCTACCCACACACATTTGGAACTCTCCTGGGGTACCCTCACACATATTATTCCCTCATTTAGTGGATATTTTCACAAAAAAGTTAAATTTTCAAAAATCCAGAAAATTGGCTGAAAACGACTAAATATCAAGGACTCATTGGGCGAATCGCTCTGGAGCTGAAATCGTATTGCTCACTGACATTTCCCTTATCTGAAAGTCTGATAAACGCTGGAAAAATGACTAAGTCCCAAAAAAAAAATTTTTCAACTTTTTTCAATTTTACCCCCGTTGGATATATATTCTACCCACACACATTTGGAACTCTCCTGGGGTACCCTCACACATATTATTCCCTCATTTAGTGGATATTTTCACAAAAAAGTGAAATTTTCAAAAATCCAGAAAATTGGCTGAAAGCGTCTTAATATCAAGGACTCATTGGGCGAATCGCTCTGGAACTGAAATCGGAACGCTCACTGACATTTGCCCTATCTGAAAGTCTGATAAACGCCGGAAAAATGACAGTCCAAAAAAAAATTTTCTTAAACTTTTTTCAATTTTACCCCCGTGGGATATATATTCTACCCACACACATTTGGAACTCTCCTGGGGTACCCTCACACATATTATTCCCTCATTTAGTGGATATTTTCACAAAAAAGTTAAATTTTCAAAAATCCAGAAAATTGGCTGAAAACGACTAAATATCAAGGACTCATTGGGCGAATCGCTCTGGAGCTGAAATCGTATTGCTCACTGACATTTCCCTTATCTGAAAGTCTGATAAACGCTGGAAAAATGACTAAGTCCAAAAAAAAAAATTTTTCAACTTTTTTCAATTTTACCCCCGTGGGATATCTATTCTACCCACACACATTTGGAACTCTCCTGGTGTACCCTCACACATATTATTCTCTCATTTAGTGGATATTTTCACAAAAAAGTGAAATTTTCAAAAATCCAGAAAATTGGCTGAAAACGACTAAATATCAAGGACTCATTGGGCGAATCGCTCTGGAACTGAAATCGGAACGCTCACTGACATTTGCCCTATCTGAAAGTCTGATAAACGCCGGAAAAATGACTAAGTCCAAAAAAAAAAATTTTTCAACTTTTTTCAATTTTACCCCCGTGGGATATATATTCTACCCACACACATTTGGAACTCTCCTGGGGTACCCTCACACATATTATTCCCTCATTTAGTGGATATTTTCACAAAAAAGTGAAATTTTCAAAAATCCAGAAAATTGGCTGAAAACGACTAAATATCAAGGACTCATTGGGCGAATTGCTCTGGAACTGAAATCGTATTGCTCACTGACATTTCCCCTGTCTGAAAGTCTGATAAACGCTGGAAAAATGACTAAGTCCAAAAAAAAAAATTTTTCAACTTTTTTCAATTTTACCCCCGTGGGATATATATTCTACCCACACACATTTGGAACTCTCCTGGGGTACCCTCACACATATTATTCCCTCATTTAGTGTATATTTTCACAAAAAAGTGAAATTTTGAAAAATCCAGAAAATTGGCTGAAAACGACTAAATATCAAGGACTCATTGGGCGAATTGCTCTGGAACTGAAATCGTATTGCTCACTGACATTTCCCCTGTCTGAAAGTCTGATAAACGCTGGAAAAATGACTAAGTCCAAAAAAAAAAATTTTTCAACTTTTTTCAATTTTACCCCCGTGGGATATATATTCTACCCACACACATTTGGAACTCTCCTGGGGTACCCTCACACATATTATTCCCTCATTTAGTGGATATTTTCACTAAAAAGTGAAATTTTCAAAAATCCAGAAAATTGGCTGAAAACGACTAAAAATCAAGGACTCATTGGGCGAATCGCTCTGGAACTGAAATCGGAACGCTCACTGACATTTCCCCTATCTGAAATTCTGATAAACGCCGGAAAAATGACTAAGTCCCAAAAAAAAAATTTTTCAACTTTTTTCAATTTTACCCCCGTTGGATATATATTCTACCCACACACATTTGGAACTCTCCTGGGGTACCCTCACACATATTATTCCCTCATTTAGTGGATATTTTCACAAAAAAGTGAAATTTTCAAAAATCCAGAAAATTGGCTGAAAACGACTAAATATCAAGGACTCGTTGGGCGAATCGCTCTGGAACTGAAATCGGAACGCTCACTGACATTTGTCCTATCTGAAAATCTGATAAACGCCAGAAAAATGACTAAGTCCAAAAAAAAAAATTTTTTCAACTTTTTTCAATTTTACCCCCGTGGGATATATATTCTACCCACACACATTTGGAACTCTCCTGGGGTACCCTCACACATATTATTACCTCATTTAGTGGATATTTTCACTAAAAAGTGAAATTTTCAAAAATCCAGAAAATTGGCTGAAAGCGTCTTAATATCAAGGACTCATTGGGCAAATCGCTCTGGAACTGAAATTGGAACGCTCACTGACATTTGCCCTATCTGAAAGTCTGATAAACGCCGGAAAAATTACTAAGTCCAAAAAAAAAAATTTTTAAACTTTTTTCAATTTTACCCCCGTGGGATATATATTCTACCCACACACATTTGGAACTCTCCTGGGGTACCCTCACACATATTAATCTCTCATTTAGTGGATATTTTCACAAAAAAGTGAAATTTTCAAAAATCCAGAAAATTGGCTGAAAGCGTCTTAATATCAAGGACTCATTGGGCGAATCGCTCTGGAACTGAAATCGGAACGCTCACTGACATTTGCCCTATCTGAAAGTCTGATAAACGCCGGAAAAATGACAGTCCAAAAAAAAATTTTCTTAAACTTTTTTCAATTTTACCCCCGTGGGATATATATTCTACCCACACACATTTGGAACTCTCCTGGGGTACCCTCACACATATTATTCCCTCATTTAGTGGATATTTTCACAAAAAAAGTTAAATTTTCAAAAATCCAGAAAATTGGCTGAAAACGACTAAATATCAAGGACTCATTGGGCGAATCGCTCTGGAGCTGAAATCGTATTGCTCACTGACATTTCCCTTATCTGAAAGTCTGATAAACGCTGGAAAAATGACTAAGTCCAAAAAAAAAAATTTTTCAACTTTTTTCAATTTTACCCCCGTGGGATATCTATTCTACCCACACACATTTGGAACTCTCCTGGTGTACCCTCACACATATTATTCTCTCATTTAGTGGATATTTTCACAAAAAAGTGAAATTTTCAAAAATCCAGAAAATTGGCTGAAAACGACTAAATATCAAGGACTCATTGGGCGAATCGCTCTGGAACTGGAATCGGAACGCTCACTGACATTTGCCCTATCTGAAAGTCTGATAAACGCCGGAAAAATGACTAAGTCCAAAAAAAAAAATTTTTCAACTTTTTTCAATTTTACCCCCGTGGGATATATATTCTACCCATACACATTTGGAACTCTCCTGGGGTACCCTCACACATATTATTCCCTCATTTAGTGGATATTTTCACAAAAAAGTTAAATTTTCAAAAATCCAGAAAATTGGCTGAAAACGACTAAATATCAAGGACTCATTGGGCGAATCACTCTGGAACTGAAATCGTATTGCTCACTGACATTTCCCCTATCTGAAAGTCTGATAAACGCGAGAAAAATGACTAAGTCCAAAAAAAAAAATGTTTCAACTTTTTTCAATTTTACCCCCGTGGGATATATATTCTACCCACACACATTTGGAACTCTCCTGGGGTACCCTCACACATATTATTCCCTCATTTAGTGGATATTTTCACAAAAAAAGTGAAATTTTCAAAACTCCAGAAAATTGGCTGAAAACGACTAAATATCAAGGACTCATTGGTCGAATCGCTCTGGAACTGAAATCGGAATGCTCACTGACATTTCCCCTATCTGAAAGTCTGATAAACGCCGGAAAAATTAGTAAGTCCAAAAAAAAAAATTTTTCAACTTTTTTCAATTTTACCCCCGTGGGATATATATTCTACCCACACACATTTGGAACTCTCCTGGGGTACCCTCACACATATTATTCCCTCATTTAGTGTATATTTTCACAAAAAAGTGAAATTTTGAAAAATCCAGAAAATTGGCTGAAAACGACTAAATATCAAGGACTCATTGGGCGAATTGCTCTGGAACTGAAATCGTATTGCTCACTGACATTTCCCCTGTCTGAAAGTCTGATAAACGCTGGAAAAATGACTAAGTCCAAAAAAAAAAATTTTTCAACTTTTTTCAATTTTACCCCCGTGGGATATATATTCTACCCACACACATTTGGAACTCTCCTGGGGTACCCTCACACATATTATTCCCTCATTTAGTGGATATTTTCACTAAAAAGTGAAATTTTCAAAAATCCAGAAAATTGGCTGAAAGCGTCTTAATATCAAGGACTCATTGGGCAAATCGCTCTGGAACTGAAATTGGAACGCTCACTGACATTTGCCCTATCTGAAATTCTGATAAACGCCGGAAAAATTACTAAGTCCAAAAATAAAATTTTTAAACTTTTTTCAATTTTACCCCCGTGGGATATATATTCTACCCACACACATTTGGAACTCTCCTGGGGTACCCTCACACATATTAATCTCTCATTTAGTGGATATTTTCACAAAAAAGTGAAATTTTCAAAAATCCAGAAAATTGGCTGAAAACGACTAAAAATCAAGGACTCATTGGGCGAATCGCTCTGGAACTGAAATCGGAACGCTCACTGACATTTCCCCTATCTGAAAGTCTGATAAACGCCGGAAAAATGACTAAGTCCAAAAAAAAAAATTTTTCAACTTTTTTCAATTTTACCCCCGTGGGATATATATTATACCCACACACATTTGGAACTCTCCTGGGGTACTCTCACACATATTATTCCCTCATTTAGTGGATATTTTCACAAAAAAGTGAAATTTTCAAAAATCCAGAAAATTGGCTGAAAGCGTCTTAATTTCAAGGACTCATTGGGCGAATCGCTCTGGAACTGAAATCGGAACGCTCACTGACATTTGCCCTATCTGAAAGTCTGATAAACGCCGGAAAAATGACAGTCCAAAAAAAAATTTTCTTAAACTTTTTTCAATTTTACCCCCGTGGGATATATATTCTACCCACACACATTTGGAACTCTCCTGGGGTACCCTCACACATATTATTCCCTCATTTAGTGGATATTTTCACAAAAAAGTTAAATTTTCAAAAATCCAGAAAATTGGCTGAAAACGACTAAATATCAAGGACTCATTGGGCGAATCGCTCTGGAGCTGAAATCGTATTGCTCACTGACATTTCCCTTATCTGAAAGTCTGATAAACGCTGGAAAAAAGACTAAGTCCAAAAAAAAAAATTTTTCAACTTTTTTCAATTTTACCCCCGTGGGATATATATTCTACCCACACACATTTGGAACTCTCCTGGTGTACCCTCACACATATTATTCTCTCATTTAGTGGATATTTTCACAAAAAAGTGAAATTTTCAAAAATCCAGAAAATTGGCTGAAAACGACTAAATATCAAGGACTCATTGGTCGAATCACTCTGGAACTGAAAACGGAACGCTCACTGACATTTCCCCTATCTGAAAGTCTGATAAACGCCGGAAAAATGAGTAAGTCCAAAAAAAAAAATTTTTCAACTTTTTTCAATTTTACCCCCGTGGGATATATATTCTACCCACACACATTTGGAACTCTCCTGGGGTACCCTCACACATATTATTCCCTCATTTAGTGGATATTTTCACAAAAAAGTGAAATTTTCAAAAATCCAGAAAATTGGCTGAAAACGACTAAATATCAAGGACTCATTGGTCGAATCGCTCTGGAACTGAAAACGGAACGCTCACTGACATTTCCCCTATCTGAAAGTCTGATAAACGCCGGAAAAATGAGTAAGTCCAAAAAAAAGAAATTTTTCAACTTTTTTCAATTTTACCCCCGTGGGATATATATTCTACCCACACACATTTGGTACTCTCCTGGGGTACCCTCACACATATTATTCTCTCATTTAGTGCATATTTTCACAAAAAGTGAAATTTTCAAAAATCCAGAAAATTGGCTGAAAACAACTAAATATCAAGGACTCATTGTGCGAATCGCTCTGGAACTGAAATCATATTGCTCACTGACATTTCCCCTGTCTGAAAGTCTGATAAACGCTGGAAAAATGACTAAGTCCAAAAAAAAAAATTTTTCAACTTTTTTCAATTTTACCCCCGTGGGATTTATATTCTACCCACACACATTTGGAACTCTCCTGGGGTACCCTCACACATATTATTCCCTCATTTAGTGGATATTTTCACAAAAAAGTGAAATTTTCAAAAATCCAGAAAATTGGCTGAAAGCGTCTTAATATCAAGGACTCATTGGGCGAATCGCTCTGGAACTGAAATCGGAACGCTTACTGACATTTACCCTATCTGAAAGTCTGATAAACGCCGGAAAAATGACTAAGTCCCCAAAAAAATTTTCTTAAACTTTTTTCAATTTTACCCCCGTGGGATATATATTCTACCCACACACATTTGGAACTCTCCTGGGGTACCCTCACACATATTATTCCCTCATTTAGTGGATATTTTCACAAAAAAGTGAAATTTTCAAAAATCCAGAAAATTGGCTGAAAACGACTAAATATCAAGGACTCATTGGGCGAATCGCTCTGGAACTGAAATCGTATTGCTCACTGACATTTCCCCTATCTGAAAGTCTGATAAACGCGAGAAAAATGACTAAGTCCAAAAAAAAAAATTTTTCAACTTTTTTCAATTTTACCCCCGTGGGATATATATTCTACCCACACACATTTGGAACTCTCCTGGTGTACCCTCACACATATTATTCCCTCATTTAGTGGATATTTTCACAAAAAAGTGAAATTTTCAAAAATCCAGAAAATTGGCTGAAAACGACTAAATATCAAGGACTCATTGGGCGAATCGCTCTGGAACTGAAATCGTATTGCTTACTGACATTTCCCCTATCTGAAAGTCTGATAAACGCCGGAAAAATGAGTAAGTCCAAAAAAAAAAATTTTTCAACTTTTTTCAATTTTACCCCCGTGGGATATATATTCTACCCACACACATTTGGAACTCTCCTGGGGTACCCTCACACATATTATTCCCTCATTTAGTGGATATTTTCACAAAAAAGTGAAATTTTCAAAAATCCAGAAAATTGGCTGAAAACGACTAAATATCAAGGACTCATTGGTCGAATCGCTCTGGAACTGAAAACGGAACGCTCACTGACATTTCCCCTATCTGAAAGTCTGATAAACGCCTGAAAAATGAGTAAGTCCAAAAAAAAAAATTTTTCAACTTTTTTCAATTTTACCCCCGTGGGATATATATTCTACCCACACACATTTGGTACTCTCCTGGGGTACCCTCACACATATTATTCTCTCATTTAGTGCATATTTTCACAAAAAAGTGAAATTTTCAAAAATCCAGAAAATTGGCTGAAAACAACTAAATATCAAGGACTCATTGTGCGAATCGCTCTGGAACTGAAATCATATTGCTCACTGACATTTCCCCTGTCTGAAAGTCTGATAAACGCTGGAAAAATGACTAAGTCCAAAAAAAAAAATTTTTCAACTTTTTTCAATTTTACCCCCGTGGGATTTATATTCTACCCACACACATTTGGAACTCTCCTGGGGTACCCTCACACATATTATTCCCTCATTTAGTGGATATTTTCACAAAAAAGTGAAATTTTCAAAAATCCAGAAAATTGGCTGAAAGCGTCTTAATATCAAGGACTCATTGGGCGAATCGCTCTGGAACTGAAATCGGAACGCTTACTGACATTTACCCTATTTGAAAGTCTGATAAACGCCGGAAAAATGACTAAGTCCCCAAAAAAATTTTCTTAAACTTTTTTCAATTTTACCCCCGTGGGATATATATTCTACCCACACACATTTGGAACTCTCCTGGGGTACCCTCACACATATTATTCCCTCATTTAGTGGATATTTTCACAAAAAAGTGAAATTTTCAAAAATCCAGAAAATTGGCTGAAAACGACTAAATATCAAGGACTCATTGGGCGAATCGCTCTGGAACTGAAATCGTATTGCTCACTGACATTTCCCCTATCTGAAAGTCTGATAAACGCGAGAAAAATGACTAAGTCCAAAAAAAAAAATTTTTCAACTTTTTTCAATTTTACCCCCGTGGGATATATATTCTACCCACACACATTTGGAACTCTCCTGGTGTACCCTCACACATATTATTCCCTCATTTAGTGGATATTTTCACAAAAAAGTGAAATTTTCAAAAATCCAGAAAATTGGCTGAAAACGACTAAATATCAAGGACTCATTGGGCGAATCGCTCTGGAACTGAAATCGTATTGCTCACTGACATTTCCCCTATCTGAAAGTCTGATAAACGCCGGAAAAATGAGTAAGTCCAAAAAAAAAAATTTTTCAACTTTTTTCAATTTTACCCCCGTGGGATATATATTCTACCCACACACATTTGGAACTCTCCTGGGGTACCCTCACACATATTATTCCCTCATTTAGTGGATATTTTCACAAAAAAGTGAAATTTTCAAAAATCCAGAAAATTGGCTGAAAGCGTCTTAATATCAAGGACTCATTGGGCGAATCGCTCTGGAACTGAAATCGGAACGCTTACTGACATTTACCCTATCTGAAAGTCTGATAAACGCCGGAAAAATGACTAAGTCCCCAAAAAAATTTTCTTAAACTTTTTTCAATTTTACCCCCGTGGGATATATATTCTACCCACACACATTTGGAACTCTCCTGGGGTACCCTCACACATATTATTCCCTCATTTAGTGGATATTTTCACAAAAAAGTGAAATTTTCAAAAATCCAGAAAATTGGCTGAAAACGACTAAATATCAAGGACTCATTGGGCGAATCGCTCTGGAACTGAAATCGTATTGCTCACTGACATTTCCCCTATCTGAAAGTCTGATAAACGCGAGAAAAATGACTAAGTCCAAAAAAAAAAATTTTTCAACTTTTTTCAATTTTACCCCCGTGGGATATATATTCTACCCACACACATTTGGAACTCTCCTGGTGTACCCTCACACATATTATTCCCTCATTTAGTGGATATTTTCACAAAAAAGTGAAATTTTCAAAAATCCAGAAAATTGGCTGAAAACGACTAAATATCAAGGACTCATTGGGCGAATCGCTCTGGAACTGAAATCGTATTGCTTACTGACATTTCCCCTATCTGAAAGTCTGATAAACGCCGGAAAAATGAGTAAGTCCAAAAAAAAAAATTTTTCAACTTTTTTCAATTTTACCCCCGTGGGATATATATTCTACCCACACACATTTGGAACTCTCCTGGGGTACCCTCACACATATTATTCCCTCATTTAGTGGATATTTTCACAAAAAAGTGAAATTTTCAAAAATCCAGAAAATTGGCTGAAAACGACTAAATATCAAGGACTCATTGGTCGAATCGCTCTGGAACTGAAAACGGAACGCTCACTGACATTTCCCCTATCTGAAAGTCTGATAAACGCCTGAAAAATGAGTAAGTCCAAAAAAAAAAATTTTTCAACTTTTTTCAATTTTACCCCCGTGGGATATATATTCTACCCACACACATTTGGTACTCTCCTGGGGTACCCTCACACATATTATTCTCTCATTTAGTGCATATTTTCACAAAAAAGTGAAATTTTCAAAAATCCAGAAAATTGGCTGAAAACAACTAAATATCAAGGACTCATTGTGCGAATCGCTCTGGAACTGAAATCATATTGCTCACTGACATTTCCCCTGTCTGAAAGTCTGATAAACGCTGGAAAAATGACTAAGTCCAAAAAAAAAAATTTTTCAACTTTTTTCAATTTTACCCCCGTGGGATTTATATTCTACCCACACACATTTGGAACTCTCCTGGGGTACCCTCACACATATTATTCCCTCATTTAGTGGATATTTTCACAAAAAAGTGAAATTTTCAAAAATCCAGAAAATTGGCTGAAAGCGTCTTAATATCAAGGACTCATTGGGCGAATCGCTCTGGAACTGAAATCGGAACGCTTACTGACATTTACCCTATTTGAAAGTCTGATAAACGCCGGAAAAATGACTAAGTCCCCAAAAAAATTTTCTTAAACTTTTTTCAATTTTACCCCCGTGGGATATATATTCTACCCACACACATTTGGAACTCTCCTGGGGTACCCTCACACATATTATTCCCTCATTTAGTGGATATTTTCACAAAAAAGTGAAATTTTCAAAAATCCAGAAAATTGGCTGAAAACGACTAAATATCAAGGACTCATTGGTCGAATCGCTCTGGAACTGAAAACGGAACGCTCACTGACATTTCCCCTATCTGAAAGTCTGATAAACGCCTGAAAAATGAGTAAGTCCAAAAAAAAAAATTTTTCAACTTTTTTCAATTTTACCCCCGTGGGATATATATTCTACCCACACACATTTGGTACTCTCCTGGGGTACCCTCACACATATTATTCTCTCATTTAGTGCATATTTTCACAAAAAAGTGAAATTTTCAAAAATCCAGAAAATTGGCTGAAAACAACTAAATATCAAGGACTCATTGTGCGAATCGCTCTGGAACTGAAATCATATTGCTCACTGACATTTCCCCTGTCTGAAAGTCTGATAAACGCTGGAAAAATGACTAAGTCCAAAAAAAAAAATTTTTCAACTTTTTTCAATTTTACCCCCGTGGGATTTATATTCTACCCACACACATTTGGAACTCTCCTGGGGTACCCTCACACATATTATTCCCTCATTTAGTGGATATTTTCACAAAAAAGTGAAATTTTCAAAAATCCAGAAAATTGGCTGAAAGCGTCTTAATATCAAGGACTCATTGGGCGAATCGCTCTGGAACTGAAATCGGAACGCTCACTGACATTTACCCTATCTGAAAGTCTGATAAACGCCGGAAAAATGACTAAGTCCAAAAAAAAAAATTTTTCAACTTTTTTCAATTTTACCCCCGTGGGATATATATTCTACCCACACACATTTGGAACTCTCCTGGGGTACCCTCACACATATTAATCTCTCATTTAGTGCATATTTTCACAAAAAAATGAAATTTTCAAAAATCCAGAAAATTGGCTGCAAACAACTAAATATCAAGGACTCATTGGGCGAATCGCTCTGGAACTGAAATCGTATTGCTCACTGACATTTACCCTATCTGAAAGTCTGATAAACGCCGGAAAAATGACTAAGTCCAAAAAAAAAAATTTTTCAACTTTTTTCAATTTTACCCCCGTGGGATATATATTCTACCCACACACATTTGGAACTCTCCTGGGGTACCTTCACACATATTAATCTCTCATTTAGTGCATATTTTCACAAAAAAATGAAATTTTCAAAAATCCAGAAAATTGGCTGCAAACAACTAAATATCAAGGACTCATTGGGTGAATCGCTCTGGAACTGAAATCGTATTGCTCACTGACATTTCCCGTGTCTGAAAGTCTGATAAACGCTGG
The DNA here is from genome assembly GCF_046119375.1 of Phyllobates terribilis. Taxonomy (NCBI): domain Eukaryota; kingdom Metazoa; phylum Chordata; class Amphibia; order Anura; family Dendrobatidae; genus Phyllobates; species Phyllobates terribilis. The sequence goes on along the minus strand of NW_027362781.1, from coordinate 7,585,853 downwards.
AAAAATGACTAAGTCCAAAAAAAAAAATTTTTCAACTTTTTTCAATTTTACCCCCGTGGGATATATATTCTACCCACACACATTTGGAACTCTCCTGGGGTACCCTCACACATATTATTCCCTCATTTAGTGGATATTTTCACAAAAAAGTGAAATTTTCAAAAATCCAGAAAATTGGCTGAAAACGACTAAATATCAAGGACTCATTGGGCGAATCGCTCTGGAACTGAAATTGGAACGCTCACTGACATTTCCCCTATCTTAATGTCTGATAAACGCCGGAAAAATGACTAAGTCCCAAAAAAAATTTTTTAAGCTTTTTTCAATTTTACCCCCGTGGGATATATATTCTACCCACACACATTTGGAACTCTCCTGGGGTACCCTCACACATATTATTCCCTCATTTAGTGGATATTTTCACAAAAAAGTGAAATTTTCAAAAATCCAGAAAATTGGCTGAAAGCGTCTTAATATCAAGGACTCATTGGGCGAATCGCTCTGGAACTGAAATCGGAACGCTCACTGACATTTACCCTATCTGAAAGTCTGATAAATGCCGGAAAAATGACTAAGTCCAAAAAAAAAAATTTTTCAACTTTTTTCAATTTTACCCCCGTGGGATATATATTCTACCCACACACATTTGGAACTCTCCTGGGGTACCCTCACACATATTATTCTCTCATTTAGTGGATATTTTCACAAAAAAGTGAAATTTTCAAAAATCCAGATAATTGGCTGAAAACGACTAAATATCAAGGACTCATTGAGCGAATCGCTTTGGAACTGAAATTGGAACGCTGACTGACATTTCCCCTATCTTAATGTCTGATAAACGCCGGAAAAATGACTAAGTCCCAAAAAAAATTTTTTAAACTTTTTTCAATTTTACCCACGTGGGATATATATTCTACCCACACACATTTGGAACTCTCCTGGGGTACCCTCACACATATTATTCCCTCATTTAGTGGATAATTTCACAAAAAAGTGAAATTTTCAAAAATCCAGAAAATTGGCTGAAGGCAACTTAATATCAAGGACTCATTGGTCGAATCGCTCTGGAACTGAAATCGGAACGCTCACTGACATTTGCCATATCTGAAAGTCTGATAAACGCCGGAAAAATAACTAATTCCCAAAAAAAAAATTTTTCAACTTTTTTCAATTGTACCCCCGTGGGATATATATTCTACCCACATACAATTGGAACTCTCCTGGGGTACCCTCACACATATTATTCCCTCATTTAGTGGATATTTTCACAAAAAAGTGAAATTTTCAAAAATACAGAAAATTGGCTGAAAATGACTAAATATCAAGGACTCATTGGGCGAATCGCTCTGGAACTGAAATCGTATTGCTCACTGACATTTCCCCTATCTGAAAGTCTGATAAACGCCGGAAAAATGAGTAAGTCCAAAAAAAAAAATTTTTCAACTTTTTTCAATTTTACCCCCGTGGGATATATATTCTACCCACACACATTTGGAACTCTCCTGGGGTACCCTCACACATATTATTCCCTCATTTAGTGGATATTTTCACAAAAAAGTGAAATTTTCAAAAATCCAGAAAATTGGCTGAAAACGACTAAATATCAAGGACTCATTGGTCGAATCGCTCTGGAACTGAAAACGGAACGCTCACTGACATTTCCCCTATCTGAAAGTCTGATAAACGCCTGAAAAATGAGTAAGTCCAAAAAAAAAAATTTTTCAACTTTTTTCAATTTTACCCCCGTGGGATATATATTCTACCCACACACATTTGGTACTCTCCTGGGGTACCCTCACACATATTATTCTCTCATTTAGTGCATATTTTCACAAAAAAGTGAAATTTTCAAAAATCCAGAAAATTGGCTGAAAACAACTAAATATCAAGGACTCATTGTGCGAATCGCTCTGGAACTGAAATCATATTGCTCACTGACATTTCCCCTGTCTGAAAGTCTGATAAACGCTGGAAAAATGACTAAGTCCAAAAAAAAAAATTTTTCAACTTTTTTCAATTTTACCCCCGTGGGATATACATTCTACCCACACACATTTGGAACTCTCCTGGGGTACCCTCACACATATTATTCCCTCATTTAGTGGATATTTTCACAAAAAAGTGAAATTTTCAAAAATACAGAAAATTGGCTGAAAATGACTAAATATCAAGGACTCATTGGGCGAATCGCTGTGGAACTGAAATCGTATTGCTCACTGACATTTCCCCTATCTGAAAGTCTGATAAACGCCTGAAAAATGAGTAAGTCCAAAAAAAAAAATTTTTCAACTTTTTTCAATTTTACCCCCGTGGGATATATATTCTACCCACACACATTTGGAACTCTCCTGGGGTACCCTCACACATATTATTCCCTCATTTAGTGGATATTTTCACAAAAAAGTGAAATTTTCAAAAATCCAGAAAATTGGCTGAAAACGACTAAATATCAAGGACTCATTGGTCGAATCGCTCTGGAACTGAAAACGGAACGCTCACTGACATTTCCCCTATCTGAAAGTCTGATAAACGCCTGAAAAATGAGTAAGTCCAAAAAAAAAAATTTTTCAACTTTTTTCAATTTTACCCCCGTGGGATATATATTCTACCCACACACATTTGGTACTCTCCTGGGGTACCCTCACACATATTATTTTCTCATTTAGTGCATATTTTCACAAAAAAGTGAAATTTTCAAAAATCCAGAAAATTGGCTGAAAACAACTAAATATCAAGGACTCATTGTGCGAATCGCTCTGGAACTGAAATCATATTGCTCACTGACATTTCCCCTGTCTGAAAGTCTGATAAACGCTGGAAAAATGACTAAGTCCAAAAAAAAAAATTTTTCAACTTTTTTCAATTTTACCCCCGTGGGATTTATATTCTACCCACACACATTTGGAACTCTCCTGGGGTACCCTCACACATATTATTCCCTCATTTAGTGGATATTTTCACAAAAAAGTGAAATTTTCAAAAATCCAGAAAATTGGCTGAAAGCGTCTTAATATCAAGGACTCATTGGGCGAATCGCTCTGGAACTGAAATCGGAACGCTCACTGACATTTACCCTATCTGAAAGTCTGATAAACGCCGGAAAAATGACTAAGTCCAAAAAAAAAAATTTTTCAACTTTTTTCAATTTTACCCCCGTGGGATATATATTCTACCCACACACATTTGGAACTCTCCTGGGGTACCCTCACACATATTAATCTCTCATTTAGTGCATATTTTCACAAAAAAATGAAATTTTCAAAAATCCAGAAAATTGGCTGCAAACAACTAAATATCAAGGACTCATTGGGCGAATCGCTCTGGAACTGAAATCGTATTGCTCACTGACATTTACCCTATCTGAAAGTCTGATAAACGCCGGAAAAATGACTAAGTCCAAAAAAAAAAATTTTTCAACTTTTTTCAATTTTACCCCCGTGGGATATATATTCTACCCACACACATTTGGAACTCTCCTGGGGTACCTTCACACATATTAATCTCTCATTTAGTGCATATTTTCACAAAAAAATGAAATTTTCAAAAATCCAGAAAATTGGCTGCAAACAACTAAATATCAAGGACTCATTGGGTGAATCGCTCTGGAACTGAAATCGTATTGCTCACTGACATTTCCCGTGTCTGAAAGTCTGATAAACGCTGGAAAAATGACTAAGTCCAAAAAAAAAAATTTTTCAACTTTTTTCAATTTTACCCCCGTGGGATATATATTCTACCCACACACATTTGGAACTCTCCTGGGGTACCCTCACACATATTATTCCCTCATTTAGTGGATATTTTCACAAAAAAAGTGAAATTTTCAAAAATCCAGAAAATTGGCTGAAAACGACTAAATATCAAGGACTCATTGGGCGAATCGCTCTGGAACTGAAATTGGAACGCTCACTGACATTTCCCCTATCTTAATGTCTGATAAACGCCGGAAAAATGACTAAGTCCCAAAAAAAATTTTTTAAGCTTTTTTCAATTTTACCCCCGTGGGATATATATTCTACCCACACACATTTGGAACTCTCCTGGGGTACCCTCACACATATTATTCCCTCATTTAGTGGATATTTTCACAAAAAAGTGAAATTTTCAAAAATCCAGAAAATTGGCTGAAAGCGTCTTAATATCAAGGACTCATTGGGCGAATCGCTCTGGAACTGAAATCGGAACGCTCACTGACATTTACCCTATCTGAAAGTCTGATAAATGCCGGAAAAATGACTAAGTCCAAAAAAAAAAATTTTTCAACTTTTTTCAATTTTACCCCCGTGGGATATATATTCTACCCACACACATTTGGAACTCTCCTGGGGTACCCTCACACATATTATTCTCTCATTTAGTGGATATTTTCACAAAAAAGTGAAATTTTCAAAAATCCAGATAATTGGCTGAAAACGACTAAATATCAAGGACTCATTGAGCGAATCGCTTTGGAACTGAAATTGGAACGCTGACTGACATTTCCCCTATCTTAATGTCTGATAAACGCCGGAAAAATGACTAAGTCCCAAAAAAAATTTTTTAAACTTTTTTCAATTTTACCCACGTGGGATATATATTCTACCCACACACATTTGGAACTCTCCTGGGGTACCCTCACACATATTATTCCCTCATTTAGTGGATAATTTCACAAAAAAGTGAAATTTTCAAAAATCCAGAAAATTGGCTGAAGGCAACTTAATATCAAGGACTCATTGGTCGAATCGCTCTGGAACTGAAATCGGAACGCTCACTGACATTTGCCATATCTGAAAGTCTGATAAACGCCGGAAAAATAACTAATTCCCAAAAAAAAAATTTTTCAACTTTTTTCAATTGTACCCCCGTGGGATATATATTCTACCCACATACAATTGGAACTCTCCTGGGGTACCCTCACACATATTATTCCCTCATTTAGTGGATATTTTCACAAAAAAGTGAAATTTTCAAAAATACAGAAAATTGGCTGAAAATGACTAAATATCAAGGACTCATTGGGCGAATCGCTCTGGAACTGAAATCGTATTGCTCACTGACATTTCCCCTATCTGAAAGTCTGATAAACGCCGGAAAAATGAGTAAGTCCAAAAAAAAAAATTTTTCAACTTTTTTCAATTTTACCCCCGTGGGATATATATTCTACCCACACACATTTGGAACTCTCCTGGGGTACCCTCACACATATTATTCCCTCATTTAGTGGATATTTTCACAAAAAAGTGAAATTTTCAAAAATCCAGAAAATTGGCTGAAAACGACTAAATATCAAGGACTCATTGGTCGAATCGCTCTGGAACTGAAAACGGAACGCTCACTGACATTTCCCCTCTCTGAAAGTCTGATAAACGCCTGAAAAATGAGTAAGTCCAAAAAAAAAAATTTTTCAACTTTTTTCAATTTTACCCCCGTGGGATATATATTCTACCCACACACATTTGGTACTCTCCTGGGGTACCCTCACACATATTATTCTCTCATTTAGTGCATATTTTCACAAAAAAGTGAAATTTTCAAAAATCCAGAAAATTGGCTGAAAACAACTAAATATCAAGGACTCATTGTGCGAATCGCTCTGGAACTGAAATCATATTGCTCACTGACATTTCCCCTGTCTGAAAGTCTGATAAACGCTGGAAAAATGACTAAGTCCAAAAAAAAAAATTTTTCAACTTTTTTCAATTTTACCCCCGTGGGATATATATTCTACCCACACACATTTGGAACTCTCCTGGGGTACCCTCACACATATTATTCCCTCATTTAGTGGATATTTTCACAAAAAAGTGAAATTTTCAAAAATACAGAAAATTGGCTGAAAATGACTAAATATCAAGGACTCATTGGGCGAATCGCTCTGGAACTGAAATCGTATTGCTCACTGACATTTCCCCTATCTGAAAGTCTGATAAACGCCTGAAAAATGAGTAAGTCCAAAAAAAAAAATTTTTCAACTTTTTTCAATTTTACCCCCGTGGGATATATATTCTACCCACACACATTTGGTACTCTCCTGGGGTACCCTCACACATATTATTCTCTCATTTAGTGCATATTTTCACAAAAAAGTGAAATTTTCAAAAATCCAGAAAATTGGCTGAAAACAACTAAATATCAAGGACTCATTGTGCGAATCGCTCTGGAACTGAAATCATATTGCTCACTGACATTTCCCCTGTCTGAAAGTCTGATAAACGCTGGAAAAATGACTAAGTCCAAAAAAAAAAATTTTTCAACTTTTTTCAATTTTACCCCCGTGGGATTTATATTCTACCCACACACATTTGGAACTCTCCTGGGGTACCCTCACACATATTATTCCCTCATTTAGTGGATATTTTCACAAAAAAGTGAAATTTTCAAAAATCCAGAAAATTGGCTGAAAGCGTCTTAATATCAAGGACTCATTGGGCGAATCGCTCTGGAACTGAAATCGGAACGCTCACTGACATTTACCCTATCTGAAAGTCTGATAAACGCCGGAAAAATGACTAAGTCCAAAAAAAAAATTTTTCAACTTTTTTCAATTTTACCCCGTGGGATATATATTCTACCCACACACATTTGGAACTCTCCTGGGGTACCCTCACACATATTAATCTCTCATTTAGTGCATATTTTCACAAAAAAATGAAATTTTCAAAAATCCAGAAAATTGGCTGCAAACAACTAAATATCAAGGACTCATTGGGCGAATCGCTCTGGAACTGAAATCGTATTGCTCACTGACATTTCCCGTGTCTGAAAGTCTGATAAACGCTGGAAAAATGACTAAGTCCAAAAAAAAAAATTTTTCAACTTTATTCAATTTTACCCCCGTGGGATATATATTCTACCCACACACATTTGGAACTCTCCTGGGGTACCCTCACACATATTATTCCCTCATTTAGTGGATATTTTCACAAAAAAGTGAAATTTTCAAAAATCCAGAAAATTGGCTGAAAGCGTCTTAATATCAAGGACTCATTGGGCGAATCGCTCTGGAACTGAAATCGGAACGCTCACTGACATTTACCCTATCTGAAAGTCTGATAAACGCCGGAAAAATGACTAAGTCCAAAAAAAAAAATTTTTCAACTTTTTTCAATTTTACCCCCGTGGGATATATATTCTACCCACACACATTTGGAACTCTCCTGGGGTACCTTCACACATATTAATCTCTCATTTAGTGCATATTTTCACAAAAAAAATGAAATTTTCAAAAATCCAGAAAATTGGCTGCAAACAACTAAATATCAAGGACTCATTGGGCGAATCGCTCTGGAACTGAAATCGTATTGCTCACTGACATTTCCCGTGTCTGAAAGTCTGATAAACGCTGGAAAAATGACTAAGTCCAAAAAAAAAAATTTTTCAACTTTTTTCAATTTTACCCCCGTGGGATATATATTCTACCCACACACATTTGGAACTCTCCTGGGGTACCCTCACACATATTATTCCCTCATTTAGTGGATATTTTCACAAAAAAGTGAAATTTTCAAAAATCCAGAAAATTGGCTGAAAACGACTAAATATCAAGGACTCATTGGGCGAATCGCTCTGGAACTGAAATTGTAACGCTCACTGACATTTCCCCTATCTTAATGTCTGATAAACGCCGGAAAAATGACTAAGTCCCAAAAAAAATTTTTTAAGCTTTTTTCAATTTTACCCCCGTGGGATATATATTCTACCCACACACATTTGGAACTCTCCTGGGGTACCCTCACACATATTATTCCCTCATTTAGTGGATATTTTCACAAAAAAGTGAAATTTTCAAAAATCCAGAAAATTGGCTGAAAGCGTCTTAATATCAAGGACTCATTGGGCGAATCTCTCTGGAACTGAAATCGGAACGCTCACTGACATTTACCCTATCTGAAAGTCTGATAAATGTCGGAAAAATGACTAAGTCCAAAAAAAAAAATGTTTCAACTTTTTTCAATTTTACCCCCGTGGGATATATATTCTACCCACACACATTTGGAACTCTCCTGGGGTACCCTCACACATATTATTCTCTCATTTAGTGGATATTTTCACAAAAAAGTGAAATTTTCAAAAATCCAGATAATTGGCTGAAAACGACTAAATATCAAGGACTCATTGAGCGAATCGCTTTGGAACTGAAATTGGAACGCTGACTGACATTTCCCCTATCTTAATGTCTGATAAATGCCGGAAAAATGACTAAGTCCCAAAAAAAATTTTTTAAACTTTTTTCAATTTTACCCACGTGGGATATATATTCTACCCACACACATTTGGAACTCTCCTGGGGTACCCTCACACATATTATTCCCTCATTTAGTGGATAATTTCACAAAAAAGTGAAATTTTCAAAAATCCAGAAAATTGGCTGAAGGCAACTTAATATCAAGGACTCATTGGTCGAATCGCTCTGGAACTGAAATCGGAACGCTCACTGACATTTGCCATATCTGAAAGTCTGATAAACGCCGGAAAAATAACTAATTCCCAAAAAAAAAATTTTTCAACTTTTTTCAATTGTACCCCCGTGGGATATATATTCTACCCACATACAATTGGAACTCTCCTGGGGTACCCTCACACATATTATTCCCTCATTTAGTGGATATTTTCACAAAAAAGTGAAATTTTCAAAAATACAGAAAATTGGCTGAAAATGACTAAATATCAAGGACTCATTGGGCGAATCGCTCTGGAACTGAAATCGTATTGCTCACTGACATTTCCCCTATCTGAAAGTCTGATAAACGCAGTAAAAATTACTAAGTCCAAAAAAAAAAATTTTTCAACTTTTTTCAATTTCACCCCCGTGGGATATATAGTCTACCCACACACATTTGGAACTCTCCTGGTGTACCCTCACACATATTATTCCCTCATTTAGTGGATATTTTCACAAAAAAGTGAAATTTTCAGAAATCCAAAATATTGGCTGAAAACGACTAAATATCAAGGACTCATTGGGCGAATAGCTCTGGAACTGAAATCGGAATGCTCACTGACATTTGCCATATCTGAAAGTCTGATAAACGTCGGAAAAATAACTAAGTCCAAAAAAATAATTTTTTTCAACTTTTTTCAATTTTACCCCCGTGGGATATATATTCTACCCACACACATTTGGAACTCTCCTGGGGTACCCTCACACATACTATTCCCTCATTTAGTGGATATTTTCACAAAAAAGAGAAATTTTCAAAAATCCAAAATATTGGCTGAAAACGACTAAATATCAAGGACTTATTAGGCGAATCGCTCTGGAACTGAAATCGGAACGCTCACAGACATTTGCCCTATCTGAAAGTCTGACAAACGCCGGAAAAATGAGTCCAAAAAAAAATTTTTTCCAACTTTTTTCAATTTTACCCCCGTGGGATATATATTCTACCCACACACGTTTGGAACTCTACTGGGGTACCCTCACACATATTATTCCCTCATTTAGTAGATATTTTCACAAAAAAGTGAAATTTTCAAAAATCCAGAAAATTGGCTGAAAGCGTCTTAATATCAAGGACTCATTGGGCGAATCGCTCTGGAACTGAAATCGGAACGCTCACAGACATTTGCCCTATTTGAAAGTCTGATAAACGCCGGAAAAATGACTAAGTCCAAGAAATAAATTTTTCAACTTTTTTCAATTTTACCCCCGTGGGATATATATTTTACCCACACACATTTGGAACTCTCCTGGGGTACCCTCACACATATTATTCCCTCATTTAGTGGATATTTTCACAAAAATATGAAATTTTCAAAAATCCAGAAAATTGGCTGAAAATGACTAAATATCAAGGACTCATTGGGCGAATCGCTCTGGAATTGAAATCGTATTGCTCACTGACATTTCCCCTATCTGAAAGTCTGATAAACGCAGTAAAAATTTCTAAGTCCAAAAAAAAAAATTTTTCAACTTTTTTCAATTTCACCCCAGTGGGATATATAGTCTACCCACACACATTTGGAACTCTCCTGGGGAACCATCACACATATTATTCCCTCATTTAGTGGATATTTTCACAAAAAAGTGAAATTTTCAAAAATCCAGAAAATTGGCTGAAAACGACTAAATATCAAGGACTCATTTGGCGAATCGCTCTGGAACTGAAATCGGAACGCTCACTGACATTTGCCCTATCTGAAAGTCTGATAAACGCCGGAAAAATGACTAAGTCCAAAAAAATTATTTTTTTGAACTTTTTTAAATTTTACCCCCGTGGGATATATATTCTACCCACACACATTTGGAACTCTCCTGGGATACCCTCACACATATTATTCCCTCATTTAGTGGATATTTTCACAAAAAAGTGAAATTTTCAAAAATCCAGAAAATTGGCTGAAAACGACTAAATATCAACGACTCATTGGGCGAATCGCTCTGGAACTGAAATCAGAATGCTCACTGACATTTCCCCTATCTGAAAGTCTGATAAATCCTGGAAAAATGACTTAAGTCCAAAAAAAAAAAATTTTCAACTTTTTTCAATTTTACCCCCGTGGGATATATATTCTACCCAGGCACATTTGGAACTCTCCTGGGGTACCCTCACACATATTATTCCCTCATTTAGTGGATATTTTCACAAAAAAGTGAAATTTTCAAAAAATCCAGAAAATTGGCTGAAAACGATTTAATATCAAGGAATCATTGGGCGAATCTCTCTGGAACTGAAATCGGAATGCTCACTGACATTTGCCCTATCTGAAAGTCTGATAAACGCCGGAATAATGACTAAGTCCCAAAAAAAAATTTTCAACTTTTTTCAATTTTACCCACGTGGGATATATATTCTACGCACACACATTTGGAACTCTACTGGGGTACCCTCAAACATATTATTCCCTCATTTAGTGGATATTTTCACAAAAAAGTAAAATTTTAAAAAATCCAGAAAATTGGCTGAAAACGACTAAATATCAAAGACACATTGGGCGAATCGCTCTGGAACTGAAATCGGAATGCTCACTGACATTTCCCCTATCTGAAAGTCTGATAAACGCCGGAAAAATGACTAAGTCCAAAAAAAAAAATGTTTCAACTTTTTTCAATTTTACCCCCGTGGGATATATATTCTACCCACACACATTTGGAACTCTCCTGGCGTACCCTCACACATATTATTCCCTCATTCAGTGGATATTTTCACAAAAAAGTGAAATTTTCAAAAATCCAAAATATTGGCTGAAAGCAACTAAATATCAAGAATTCATTGGGCGAATCGCTCTGGAACTGAAATCGAAATGCTCACTGACATTTGCCCTATCTGAAAGTCTGATAAACGCCGGAAAAATGACTAAGTCCAAAAAAAAATTTTTTTCAACTTTTTTCAATTTTACCCCCGTGGGATATATATTCTACCCACACACATTTGGAACTCTCCTGGGGTACCCTCACACATATTATTCCCTCATTTAGTGGACATTTTCACAAAAAAGTGAAATTTTCAAAAATCCAAAATATTGGCTGAAAACGACTAAATATCAAGGACTCATTGGGCGAATCGCTCTGGAACTGAAATCGGAATGGTCACTGACATTTCCCCTATCTGAAAGTCTGATAAATGCCGGAAAAATTACTAAGTCCAAAAAAAAAATTGTTTCAACTTTTTTCAAATTCAACCCCGTGGGATATATATTCTACCCACACACATTTGGAACTCTCCTGGCGTACCCTCACACATATTATTCCCTCATTTAGTGGATATTTTCACAAAAAAGTGAAATTTTCAAAAATCCAGAAAATTGGCTGAAAACGACTAAATATCAAGGACTCATTGGGCGAATCGCTCTGGAACTGAAATCGGAACACTCACTGACATTTGCCCTATCTGAAAGTTTGATAAACGCCGGAAAAATCACTAAGTCCAAAAAAAAAAATTTTTCAACTTTTTTCAAATTTACCCCCCTGGGATATATATTCTACCCAAACACATTTGGAACTCTCCTGGGGTACCCTCACACATATAATTCCCTCATTTAGTGGATATTTTCACAAAAAAGTGAAATTTTCAAAAATCCAAAATATTTGCTGAAAACAACTAAATATCAAGGATTCATTAGGCGAATCGCTCTGGAACTGAAATTGAAGTGCTCACTGACATTTGCCATATCTGAAAGTCTGATAAACGACGGAAAAAATGACTAAGTCCAAAAAAAAATTTTTTTCAACTTTTTTCAATTTTACCCCCGTGGGATATATATTCTACCCACACACATTTGGAACTCTCCTGGCGTACCCTCACACATATTATTCCCTCATTTAGTGGATATTTTCACAAAAAATTGAAATTTTCAAAAATCCAGAAAATTGGCTGAAAACGACTAAATATCAAGGACTCATTGGGCGAATCGCTCTGGAACTGAAATCAAAATGCTCACTGACATTTGCCATATCTGAAAGTCTGATAAACGCCGGAAAAATGACTAAGTCCAAAAAAAATTTTTTTTCCACTTTTTTCAATTTTACCCCCGTGAGATATATATTCTACCCACACACATTTGGAACTCTCCTGGGGTACCCTCACACATATTATTCCGTCATTTAGTGGATATTTTCACAAAAAAGTGAAATTTTCAAAAATCCAGAAAATTGGCTGAAAACGACTAATTATCAAGGACTCATTGGGATAATCGCTTTGGAACTGAAATCGGAATGCTCACTGACATTTGCCCTATCTGAAAGTCTGATAAACGCCGGAAAAATGACTAAGTCCAAAAAAAAATTTTTTTCAACTTTTTTCAATTTTACCCCCGTGGGATATATATTCTACCCACACACATTTGGAACTCTCCAGGGGTACCCTCACACATATTATTCCCTCATTTAGTGGATATTTTCACAAAAAAGTGAAATTTTCAAAAATCCAAAATATTGGCTGAAAACGACTAAATATCAAGGACTCATTGGGCGAATCGCTCTGGAACTGAAATCGGAACGCAAACTGACATTTCCCCTATCTGAAAGTCTGATAAACGGTGGAAAAATGACGAAGTCCAAAAAAAAAATTTTATCAACTTTTTTCAATTTTACCCACGTGGGATATATATTCTACCCACACACATTTGGAACTCTCCTGGGGTACCCTCACACATATTATTCCCTCATTTAGTGATATTTTCACAAAAAAGTGAAATTTTCAAAAATCCAGAAAATTGGCTGAAAACGACTAAATAACAAGGACTCATTGGTTGAACCGCTCTGGAACTAAAAGCGGAATGCTCACTGACATTTCCCCTATCTGAAAGTCTGATAAACGCCGGAAAAATGACTAAGTCAAAAAAAAAAATTTTTCAACTTTTTTCAATTTTACCCCCGTGAGATATATATTGTATCCACACACATTTGGAACTCTCCTGAGGTACCCTCACACATATTATTCCCTCATTTAGTGGATATTTTCACAAAAAAGTGAAATTTTCAAAAATCCAGAAAATTGGCTGAAAACGACTAAATAACAAGGACTCATTGGGTGAATCATTCTGGAACTAAAAGCGGAACGCTCACTGACATTTCCCCTATCTGAAAGTCTGATAAACGCCGGAAAAATGACTAAGTCAAAAAAAAAAATTTTTCAACTTTTTTCAAATTCACCCCCGTGGGATATATATTCTACCAACACACATTTGAAACTCTCCTGGTGTACCCTCACACATATTATTCCATCATTTAGTGGATATTTTCACAAAAAAGTGAAATTTTCAAAAATCCAGAAAATTGGCTGAAAATGACTAAATATCAAGGACTCATTGGGCGAATCGCTCTGGAACTGAAATCGGAATGCTCACTGACATTTCCCCTATCTGAAAGTCTGATAAACGCCGGAAAAATGACTAAGCCTAAAAAAAAATTTTTTCAACTTTTTTCAAATTCACCCCCGTGGGATATATATTCTACCAACACACATTTGGAACTCTCCTGGTGTACCCTCACACATATTATTCCATCATTTAGTGGATATTTTCACAAAAAAGTGAAATTTTCAAAAATCCAGAAAATTGGCTGAAAATGACTAAATATCATGGACTCATTGGGCGAATCGCTCTGGAACTGAAATCGGAATGCTCACTGACATTTCCTCTATCTGAAAGTCTGATAAACGCCAGAAAAATGACTAAGTCCAAAAAAAAAATTGTTTCAACTTTTTTCAAATTTACCCCCGTGGGTTATATATTCTACCCACACACATTTGGAACTCTCCTGGGGTACCCTCACACATATTATTCCCTCATTTAGTGGATATTTTCACAAAAAAGGGACATTTTCAAAAATCCCGAAAATTGGCTGAAAACGACTAAATATCAAGGACTCATTGGGCGTATCGCTCTGGAACTGAAATCGAAATGCTCCCTGACATTTGCCCTATCTGAAAGTCTGATAAACGCCGGAAAAATGACTAAGTCCAAAAAAAAATTGTTTCAACTTTTTTCAAATTTACCCCCGTGGGATATATATTCTACCCACACACATTTGGAACTCTCCTGGGGTACCCTCACACATAATATTCCCTCATTTAGTGGATATTTTCACAAAAAAGTGAAATTTTCAAAAATCCAAAATATTGACTGAAAACGACTAAATATCAAGGACTCATTGGGCGAATCGCTCTGGAACTGAAATCGGAATGCTCACTGACATTTCCACTATCTGAAAGTCTGATAAATGGCGGAAAAAGACTAAGTCCAAAAAAAAAATTTTTTCAACTTTTTTCAAATTCACCCTTGTGGGATATATATTCTACCAGCACACATTTGGAACTCTCCTGGCGTACCCTCACACATATTATTCCCTCATTTAGTGGATATTTTCACAAAAAAGTGAAATTTTCAAAAATCCAGAAAATTGGCTGAAAAAGAATAAATATCAAGGACTCATTGGGCGAATCACTCTGGAACTGAAATCGAAATGCTCACTGACATTTCCCCTATCTGAAAGTCTGATAAACGTCGTAAAAATGACTAAGTCCAAAAAAAAAAATTTTTCAACTTTTTCCAATTTTACCCCCGTGGGATATATATTTTACCCACACACATTTGGAACTCTCCTGGGGTACCCTCACACATATTATTCACTAATTTAGTGGATATTTTCACAAAAAAGTGAAATTTTCAAAAATCCAGAAAATTGGCTGAAAATGACTAAATATCAAGGACTCATTGGGCGAATCGCTCTGGAACTGAAATCGGAATGCTCACTGACATTTCCCCTCTCTGAAAGTCTGATAAATGGCGGAAAAAGACTAAGTCCAAAAAAAAAATTTTTTCAACTTTTTTCAAATTCACCCTTGTGGGATATATATTCTACCAGCACACATTTGGAACTCTCCTGGCGTACCCTCACACATATTATTCCCTCATTTAGTGGATATTTTCACAAAAAAGTGAAATTTTCTAAAATCCAGAAAATTGGCTGAAAACGACTAAATATCAAGGACTCATTGGCGAATCGCTCTGGAACTGAAATCGGAATGCTCACTGACATTTGCCCTATCTGAAAGTCTGATAAATGCCGGAAAAATGACTAAGTCCAAAAAAAAATTTTTTGCAACTTTTTTCAATTTTACCCCGTGAGATATATATTCTACCCACACACATTTGGTACTCTCCTGGGGTACCCTCACACATATTATTCCCTCATTTAGTGGATATTTTCACAAAAAAGTGAAATTTTCAAAAATCCAGAAGATTGGCTGAAAACCACTAAATATCAAGGACTCATTGGGCGAATCGCTCTGGAACTGAAATCGGAATGCTCACTGACATTTCCCCATCTGAAAGTCTGATAAAAAACCGGAAAAATTACTAAGTGCAAAAAAATAATATTTTCAACTTTTTTCAATTTTACCCCCGTGGGATATATATTCTATCCACACACATTTGGAACTCTGCTGGGGTACCCTCACACATATTATTCCCTCATTTAGTGGATATTTTCACAAAAGAGTGAAATTTTCAAAAATCCACAAAATTGGCTGAAAACGACTAAATATCAAGGACTCATTGGGCGAATCGCTCTGGAACTGAAATTGGAACACTCACTTCCATTTGGCATATCTGAAAGTCTGATAAACGCTGGAAAAATGACTAAGTCCAAAAAAAAAATTGTTTTAACTTTTTTCAATTTTACCCACGTGGGATATATATTCTACCCACACACATTTGGCACTCTCCTGGGGTACCCTCAAACATATTATTCCCTCATTTAGTGGATATTTTCACAAAAAAGTGAAATTTTCAAAAATTCATAAAAATGGCTGAAAACGACTAAATATCAAGGACTCATTGGGCGAATCGCTCTGGAACTGAAATTGGAATGCTCACTGACATTTCCCCATCTGAAAGTCTGATAAACGCCGGAAAAATTACTGAGTCAAAAAAAAAAATTTTTTTCAACTTTTTTAAATTTTACCCCTTTGCGATATATATTCTACCCACACATATTTGGAACTCTCCTGGGGTACCCTCACACATATTATTCCCTCATTTCGTGGATATTTTCACAAAAAAGTGAAATTTTCAAAAATCCAGAAAATTGGCTGAAAACGACTAAATATCAAGGACTCATTGGGCGAATCGCTCTGGAACTGAAATCAGAACGCTCAATCACATTTGCCCTATCTGAAAGTCTGATAAACGCCAGAAAAATTACTAAGTCCAAAAAAAAAATTTTTTCAACTTTTTTCAATTTTACCCCCGTGGGATATATATTCTACCCACACACATTTCGAACTCTCCAGGGGTACCCTCACACATATTATTCCCTCATTTCGTGGATATTTTCACAAAAAACTGAAATTTTCAAAAATCCAGAAAATTGGCTGAAAACGACTAAATATCAAGGACTCATTGGGCGAATCGCTCTGGAACTGAAATCAGAACGCTCAATCACATTTGCCCTATCTGAAAGTCTGATAAACGCCAGAAAAATTACTAAGTCCAAAAAAAAAATTTTTTCAACTTTTTTCAATTTTACCCCCGTGGGATATATATTCTACCCACACACATTTCGAACTCTCCTGAGGTACCCTCACACATATTATTCCCTCATTTAGTGGATATTTTCACAAAAAAGTGAAATTTTCAAAAATTCATAAAAATGGCTGAAAACGACTAAATATCAAGGAATCATTGGGCGAATCGCTCTGGACCTGAAATTGGAACACTCACTTACATTTGCCATATCTGAAAGTCTGATAAACGCTGGAAAAATGACTAAGTCCAAAAAAAAAATTGTTTTAATTTTTTTCAATTTAACCCCCGTGGGATATATATTCTACCCACACTCATTTGGAACTCTCCTGGGGTACTCTCACACATATTATTCCCTCATTTAGTGGATATTTTCACAAAAAAGTGAAATTTTCAAAAATCCAGAAAATGGGCTGAAAACGACTACATATCAAGGACTCATTGGGCGAATCGCTCTGAAACTGAAATCGGAGTGCTCCCTGACATTTACCCTCTCTGAAAGTCTGATAAACGCCGGAAAAATGACTAAGTCCAAAAAATAATTTTTTTCAACTTTTTTCAATTTTACCCATGTGGGATATATATTCTACCCACACACATTTGGAACTCTCCTGGGGTACCCTCACACATATTTTTCCCTCATTTAGTGGATATTTTCACAAAAAAGTGAAATTTTCAAAAATCCAAAATATTGGCTGAAAACGACTAAATATCAAGGACTCATTGGGCGAATCGCTCTGGAACTGAAATCGAAGTGCTCACTGACATTTCCCCTATCTGAAAGTCTGATAAACGCCGGAAAAATGACTAGGTCAGAAAAAAAAAATTTTCAACTTTTTTCAATTTTACCCCCATGAGATATATATTCTACCCACACACATTTGTAACTCTCCTGGGGTACCCTCACACATATTATTCCCTCATTTAGTGAATATTTTTACAAAAAATTGAAATTTTCAAAAATCCCGAAAATTGTCTGAAAACGACTAAATATCAAGGAATCATTGGGCGAATCGCTCTGGAACTGAAATTGGAACACTCACTTACATTTGCCATATCTGAAAGTCTGATAAACGCTGGAAAAATCACTAAGTCCAAAAAAAAAATTGTTTTAACTTTTTTCAATTTTACCCACGTGGGATATATATTCTACCCACACACATTTGTAACTCTCCTGGGGTACCCTCACACATATTATTCCCTCATTTAGTGGATATTTTCACAAAAAAAGTGAAATTTTCAAAAATCCAAAATATTGGCTGAAAACGACTAAATATCAAGGACTCATTGGGCGAATCGCTGTGGAACTGAAATCGGAACGCTTACTGGCATTTCCCCTATCTGAAAGTATGATAAACACCGGAAAAATGACTAAGTTCAAAAAAAATTTTTTTCAAATTTTTTCAATTTTACCCACGTGGGATATATATTCTACCCACACACATTTGGAACTCTCCTGGGGTACCCTCACACATATTATTTCCTCATTTAGTATATATTTTCACAAATAAGTGAAATTGTCAAAAATCCAGAAAATTGGCTGAAAACGACAAAATATCAAGGACTCATTGGGCGAATCGCTCTGGAACTGAAATCGGAACACTCACTGACATTTGCCATATCTGAAAGTCTGATAAACGCCGGAAAAATGACTAGGTCAGAAAAAAAAAATTTTCAACTTTTTTCAATTTTACCCCCATGAGATATATATTCTACCCACACACATTTGGAACTCTCCTGGGGTACCCTCACACATATTATTCCCTCATTTAGTGAATATTTTTACAAAAAAGTGAAATTTTCAAAAATCCCGAAAATTGGCTGAAAACGACCAAATATCAAGGACTCATTGGGCGAATCGCTCTGGAACTGAAATTGGAAAACTGACTTACATTTGCCATATCTGAAAGTCTGATAAACGCTGGAAAAATGACTAAGTCCAAAAAAAAATTTTTTTAAACTTTTTTCAATTTTACCCCCGTGTGATATATATTCTACCCACACTCATTTGGAACTCTCCTGGGGTACTCTCACACATATTATTCCCTCATTTAGTGGATATTTTCACAAAAAAGTGAAATTTTCAAAAATCCAGAAAATGGGCTGAAAACGACTACATATCAAGGACTCATTGGGCGAATCGCTCTGAAACTGAAATCGGAGTGCTCACTGACATTTACCCTCTCTGAAAGTCTGATAAACGCCGGAAAAATGACTAAGTCCAAAAAAAAATTTTTTAAAACTTTTTTCAATTTTACCCCCATGGGATATATATTCTACCCACACACATTTGGAACTCTCCTGGGGTACCCTCACACATATTATTCCCTCATTTAGTGGATATTTTCACAAAAAAGTGAAATTTTCAAAACTCCAAAATATTGGCTGAAAACGACTAAATATCAAGGAATCATTGGGCGAATCGCTCTGGAACTGAAATCGGAATGCTCACTGACATTTCCGCTATCTGAAAATCTGATAAACACCGGAAAAATGACTAAGCCCAAAAAAAAAATTTTTTCAACTTTTTTCAATTTTACCCACGTGGGATATATATTCTACCAACAAACATTTGGAACTCTCCTGGGGTACCCCCACACATATTATTCCCTCATTTAGTGGATATTTTCACAAAAAAGTGAAATTTTCAAAAATCCAAAATATTGGCTGGAAACGACTAAATATCAAGGACTCATTGGGCGAATCGCTCTGGAACTGAAATCGGAGTGCTCACTGACATTTCCCCTATCTGAAAGTCTGATAAACGCCGGAAAAATGACTAAGTCTGAAAAAAAAATTTTCCAACTATTTTCAATTTTACCCCCGTGAGATATATATTCTACCCATACACATTTGTAACTCTCCTGGGGTACCCTCACGCATATTATTCCCTCATTTAGTGGATATTTTCACAAAAAAGTGAAATTTTCAAAAATCCAAAATATTGGCTGAAAACGACTAAATATCAAGGACTCATTGGGCGAATCGCTCTGGAACTGAAATCGAAGTGCTCACTGACATTTCCCCTATCTGAAAGTCTGATAAACGCCGGAAAAATGACTAGGTCAGAAAAAAAAAATTTTCAACTTTTTTCAATTTTACCCCCATGAGATATATATTCTACCCACACACATTTGTAACTCTCCTGGGGTACCCTCACACATATTATTCCCTCATTTAGTGAATATTTTTACAAAAAATTGAAATTTTCAAAAATCCCGAAATTGTCTGAAAACGACTAAATATCAAGGAATCATTGGGCGAATCGCTCTGGAACTGAAATTGGAACACTCACTTACATTTGCCATATCTGAAAGTCTGATAAACGCTGGAAAAATCACTAAGTCCAAAAAAAAAATTGTTTTAACTTTTTTCAATTTTACCCACGTGGGATATATATTCTACCCACACACATTTGTAACTCTCCTGGGGTACCCTCACACATATTATTCCCTCATTTAGTGGATATTTTCACAAAAAAAGTGAAATTTTCAAAAATCCAAAATATTGGCTGAAAACGACTAAATATCAAGGACTCATTGGGCGAATCGCTGTGGAACTGAAATCGGAACGCTTACTGGCATTTCCCCTATCTGAAAGTATGATAAACACCGGAAAAATGACTAAGTTCAAAAAAAATTTTTTTCAAATTTTTTCAATTTTACCCACGTGGGATATATATTCTACCCACACACATTTGGAACTCTCCTGGGGTACCCTCACACATATTATTCCCTCATTTAGTATATATTTTCACAAATAAGTGAAATTGTCAAAAATCCAGAAAATTGGCTGAAAACGACTAAATATCAAGGACTCATTGGGCGAATCGCTCTGGAACTGAAATCGGAACACTCACTGACATTTGCCATATCTGAAAGTCTGATAAACGCCGGAAAAATGACTAGGTCAGAAAAAAAAAATTTTCAACTTTTTTCAATTTTACCCCCATGAGATATATATTCTACCCACACACATTTGGAACTCTCCTGGGGTACCCTCACACATATTATTCCCTCATTTAGTGAATATTTTTACAAAAAAGTGAAATTTTCAAAAATCCCGAAAATTGGCTGAAAACGACCAAATATCAAGGACTCATTGGGCGAATCGCTCTGGAACTGAAATTGGAAAACTGACTTACATTTGCCATATCTGAAAGTCTGATAAACGCTGGAAAAATGACTAAGTCCAAAAAAAAATTTTTTTAAACTTTTTTCAATTTTACCCCCGTGTGATATATATTCTACCCACACTCATTTGGAACTCTCCTGGGGTACTCTCACACATATTATTCCCTCATTTAGTGGATATTTTCACAAAAAAGTGAAATTTTCAAAAATCCAGAAAATGGGCTGAAAACGACTACATATCAAGGACTCATTGGGCGAATCGCTCTGAAACTGAAATCGGAGTGCTCACTGACATTTACCCTCTCTGAAAGTCTGATAAACGCCGGAAAAATGACTAAGTCCAAAAAAAAATTTTTTAAAACTTTTTTCAATTTTACCCCCATGGGATATATATTCTACCCACACACATTTGGAACTCTCCTGGGGTACCCTCACACATATTATTCCCTCATTTAGTGGATATTTTCACAAAAAAGTGAAATTTTCAAAACTCCAAAATATTGGCTGAAAACGACTAAATATCAAGGAATCATTGGGCGAATCGCTCTGGAACTGAAATCGGAACGCTCACTGACATTTCCCCTATCTGAAAGTCTGATAAACGCCGGAAAAATGACTAAGTCTGAAAAAAAAAATTTTCAACTTTTTTCAATTTTACCCCGTGAGATATATATTCTACCCATACACATTTGGAATTCTCCTAGGGTACCCTCACACATATTATTCCCTCATTTAGTGGATATTTTCACAAAAAAGTGAAATTTTCAAAAATCCCGAAAATTGTCTGAAAACGACTAAATATCAAGGACTCATTGGGCGAATCGCTCTGGACCTGAAATTGGAACACTCACTTACATTTGCCATATCTGAAAGTCTGATAAACGCTGGAAAAATGACTAAGTCCAAAAAAAAAATTGTTTTAATTTTTTTCAATTTAACCCCCGTGGGATATATATTCTACCCACACTCATTTGGAACTCTCCTGGGGTACTCTCACACATATTATTCCCTCATTTAGTGGATATTTTCACAAAAAAGTGAAATTTTCAAAAATCCAGAAAATGGGCTGAAAACGACTACATATCAAGGACTCATTGGGCGAATTGCTCTGGAACTGAAATCAGAACGCTCAATGACATTTGCCCTATCTGAAAGTCTGATAAACGCCGAAAAAATGACTAAGTCTTAAAAAAAAAAATGTTCAACTTTTTTCAATTTAACCCATGTGGGATATATATTCTATCCACACACATTTGTAACTCTCCTGGGTTACCCTCACACATATTATTCCCTCATTTAGTGAATATTTTTACAAAAAAGTGACATTTTCAAAAATCCCGAAAATTGGCTGAAAACGACTAAATATCAAGGACTCATTGGGCGAATCGCTCTGGAACTGAAATCGGAACGCTTACTGACATTTCCCCTATCTGAAAGTCTGATAAACGCCGGAAAAATGACTAAGTCCAAAAAAAAATTTTTTTAACTTTTTTCAATTTTACCCACGTGGGATATATATTCTACCCACACACATTTGTAACTCTCCTTGGGTACCCTCACACATATTATTCCATCATTTAGTGGATATTTTCACAAAAAGTGAAATTTTCAAAAATCCAGAAAATTGGCTGAAAACGACTAAATATCAAGGACTCATTGGGAGATTCGCTCTGGAATTGAAATCGGAACGCTCACTGACGCCCTATCTGAAAGTCTGATAAACGCCGGAAAAATGACTAAGTCCCAAAAAAAAATTTTTTCAACTTTATTCAATTTTATCCCCATGCGATATATATTCTACCGACACACATTTGTAACTCTCCTGGGGTACCCTCACACATATTATTCCCTCATTTAGTGGATATTTTCACAAAAAAGTGAAATTTTCAAAAATCCCGAAAATTGGCTGAAAACGACTAAATATCAAGGACTCATTGGGAGAATCGCTCTGGAACTGAAATCGGAACGCTCACTGACATTTGCCCTATCTGAAAGTCTGATAAACGCCGGAAAAATGACTAAGTCCAAAAAAAAATTTTTTAAAACTTTTTTCAATTTTACCCCCGTGGGATATATATTCTACCCACACACATTTGGAACTCTCTTGGAGTACCCTCACACATATTATTCCCTCATTTAGTGGATATTTTCACAAAAAAGTGAAATTTTCAAAACTTCAAAATATTGGCTGAAAATGACTAAATATCAAGGAATCATAGGGCGAATCGCTCTGGAACTGAAATCGGAACGCTCACTGACATTTCCCCTATCTGAAAGTCTGATAAACGCCGGAAAAATGACTAAGTCTGAAAAAAAATTTTTTAAACTTTTTTCAATTTTACCCCCGTGCGATATATATTCTACCCACACACATTTGGAACTCTCCTGGGGTCCCTCACACATTATTCCCTCATTTAGTGGATATTTTCACAAAAAAGTGAAATTTTCAAAAATCCAGAAAGTTGGCTGAAAACGACTAAATATGAATGACTCATTGGGAGAATCGCTCTGGAACTGAAATCGGAATGCTCACTGATATTTGCCCTATCTGAAAGTCTGATAAACGCCGGAAAAATGATCAAGTCCAAAAAAAAATTTTTTTCAACTTTTTTCAATTTTACCCCCGTGGGATATATATTCTACCCACACTCATTTGGAGCTCTCCTGGGGTACCCTCACACATATTATTCCCTCATTTAGTGGATATTTTCACAAAAAAAGTGAAATTTTCAAAAATCCAAAATATTGGCTTAAAACGACTAAATATCAAGGACTCATTGGGCGAATTGCTCTGGAACTGAAATCAGAACGCTCAATGACATTTGCCCTATCTGAAAGTCTGATAAACGCCGAAAAAATGACTAAGTCTTAAAAAAAAAAATGTTCAACTTTTTTCTATTTAACCCACGTGGGATATATATTCTACCCACACACATTTGTAACTCTCCTGGGTTACCCTCACACATATTATTCCCTCATTTAGTGAATATTTTTACAAAAAAGTGACATTTTCAAAAATCCCGAAAATTGGCTGAAAACGACTAAATATCAAGGACTCATTGGGCGAATGGCTCTGAAACTGAAATCGGAACGCTTACTGACATTTCCCCTATCTGAAAGTCTGATAAACGCCGGAAAAATGACTAAGTCCAAAAAAAAAATTGTTTTAACTTTTTTCAATTTTACCCACGTGGGATATATATTCTACCCACACACATTTGTAACTCTCCTGGGGTACCCTCACACATATTATTCCATCATTTAGTGGATATTTTCACAAAAAGTGAAATTTTCAAAAATCCAGAAAATTGGCTGAAAACGACTAAATATCAAAGACTCATTGGGAGATTCGCTCTGGAATTGAAATCGGAACGCTCACTGACGCCCTATCTGAAAGTCTGATAAACGCCGGAAAAATGACTAAGTCCCAAAAAAAAATTTTTTCAACTTTATTCAATTTTATCCCCATGCGATATATATTCTACCCACACACATTTGGAACTCTCCTGGGGTACCCTCACACATATTATTCCCTCATTTAGTGGATATTTTCAAAAAAAGTGAAATTTTCAAAAATCCCGAAAATTGGCTGAAAACGACTAAATATCAAGGACTCATTGGGAGAATCGCTCTGGAACTGAAATCGGAACGCTCACTGACATTTGCCCTATCTGAAAGTCTGATAAACGCCGGAAAAATGACTAAGTCCAAAAAAAAATTTTTTAAAACTTTTTTCAATTTTACCCCCGTGGGATATATATTCTACCCACACACATTTGGAACTCTCCTGGGGTACCCTCACACATATTATTCCCTCATTTAGTGGATATTTTCACAAAAAAGTGAAATTTTCAAAACTTCAAAATATTGGCTGAAAATGATTAAAAACATCAAGGAATCATAGGGCGAATCGCTCTGGAACTGAAATCGGAACGCTCACTGACATTTCCCCTATCTGAAAGTCTGATAAACGCCGGAAAAATGACCAAGTCCAAAAAAAAATTTTTTTCAACTTTTTTCAATTTTACCCCCGTGGGATATATATTCTACCCACACTCATTTCGAACTCTCCTGGGGTACCCTCACACATATTATTCCCTCATTTAGTGGATTTTTTCACAAAAAAGTGAAATTTTCAAAAATCCAGAAAATTGGCTGAAAACGACTAAATATCAAGGACTCATTGGGCGAATCGCTCTGGAATGAAATCAGAACGCTCACTGACATTTACCCTATCTGAAAGTCTGATAAACGGCGGAAAAATCACTAAGTCCAAAAAAATTTTTTTTTCAACTTTTTTCAATTTTACCCCCGTGGGATATATATTCTACCCACACACATTTGGAACTCTCCTGGGGTACCCTCACACATATTATTCCCGAATTTAGTGGATATTTTCGCAAAAAAAGTGAAATTTTCAAAAATCCAGAAAATTGGCTGAAAACGACTAAATATCAAGAACTCATTGCGCGAATCGCTCTGGAACTGAAATCGGAACGCTCACTGACATTTGCCCTATCTGAAAGTCTGATAAATGCCGGAAAAATGACTAAGTCTCAAAAAAAAAATTTTCAACTTTTTTCAATTTTATCCCCGTGAGATATATATTCTACCCACACACATTTGGAACTCTCCTGGGGTACCCTCACACATATTATTACCTCATTTAGTGAATATTTTTACAAAAAAGTGAAATTTTCAAAAATCCCGAAAATTGGCTGAAAACGACTAAATATCAAGGACTCATTGGGCGAATCGCTCTGGAACTGAAATCGGAACGCTCACTGAAATTTACTCTATCTGAAAGTCTGATAAACGGCGGAAACATGACTATGTCCAAAAAAAATTTTTTTCAACCTTTTTCAATTTCACCCCCGTGGGATATATATTCTACCCACACACATTTGGAACTCTCCTGGGGTACCCTCACACATATTATTCCCTCATTTAGTAGATATTTTCACAAAAAAGTGAAATTTACAAAAATCCAGAAAGTTGGCTGAAAACGACTAAATATGAAGGACTCATTGGGAGAATCGCTCTGGAACTGAAATCAGAACGCTCACTGACATTTGCCATATCTGAAAGTCTGATAAACACCAGAAAAATGACTAAGTCCACAAAAATTTTTTTTAACTTTTTTCAATTTCACCCCCGTGGGATATATATTCTACCCACACACATTTGAAACTCTCCTGGGGTACCCTCACACATATTATTCCCGAATTTAGTGGATATTTTCACCAAAAAAGTGAAATTTTCAAAAATCCAGAAAATTGGCTGAAAACGACTAAATATCAAGGACTCATTTGGCAAATCGCTCTGGAACTGAAATCAGAACGCTCACTGACATTTCCCTTATCTGAAAGTCTGAGAAACGCTGGAAAAATGACTAAGTCCAAAAAAAAATATTTTCAACTTTTTTCAATTTTACCCCCGTGGGATCTATATTCTACCCACACACATTTGGAACTCTCCTGGGGTACCCTCACACATATTATTCCCTCATTTAGTGGATATTTTCACAAAAAAGTGAAATTTTCAAAAATCCAGAAAATTGGCTGAAAAGGAATTATCAAGGACTCATTGGGCGAATCCCTCTGGGACTGAAATTGGAACGCTCACTGACATTTCCCCTATCTGTAAGTCAGAGAAACGCCGGAAAAATGGCTAAGTCCAAAAAAAAAATTTTTTCAACTTTTTTCAATTTTACCCATGTGGGATATATATTCTACCCACACACATTTGGAACTCTCCTGGGGTACCCTCACATATATTATTCCCTCATTTAGTGGATATTTTCACAAAAAAAGTGAAATTTTCAAAAATCCAGAAAATTGGCTGAAAACGACTTAATATCAAAGACTCATTTGGCGATTCGCTCTGGAACTGAAATGCGAACACTCACTGACATTTGCCATATCTGAAAGACTGATAAACGCCGGAAAAATGACTAAGTCAAAAAAAATTTTTTTTCCACTTTTTTCAATTTTACCCACTTGGGATATATATTCTACCCACACACATTTGGAACTCTCCTGGGGTACCCTCACACATATTATTCCCTCATTTAGTGGATATTTTCACAAAAAAAGTGACATTTTCAAAAATCCAGAAAATTGGCTGAAAATGACGAAATATCAAGGACTCATTGGGCGAATCGCTCTGGAACTGAAATTGGAACGCTCACTGACATTTGCAATATCTGAAAGTCTGATAAACGCCGGAAACATGACTAAGTCCAAAAAAATAATTTTTCAACTTTTTTCAATTTTACCCCCGTGGGATATATATTCTACCCACACACATTTGGAACGCTCCTGGGGTACCCTCACATATATTATTCCCTCATTTAGTGGATATTTTCACAAAAAAAGTGAAATTTTCAAAAATCCAGAAAATTGGCTGAAAACAATTAAATATCAAGGACTCATTGGGCGAATCGCTCTGGAGCTGAAATCGGAACGCTCACTGACATTTGCCATATCTGAAAGTGTGATAAATGCCGGAAAAATGACTAAGTCCAAAAAAAAAATGTTTTCAACTTTTTTCAATTTTACCCACGTGGGATATATATTCTACCCACACACATTTGGAACTCTCCTGGGGTATCCTCACATATATTATTCCCTCATTTAGTGGATATTTTCACAAAAAATTGAAATTTTCAAAAATCCAGAAAATTGGCTGAAAACAATGAAATATCAAGGACTCATTGGGCGAATCACTCTGGAACTGAAATCTGAACGCTCACTGACATTTCCCGTATCTGAAAGTCTGATAAACGCCGGAAAAATGGCTAAGTCCAAAAAAAAAATTTTTTCAACTTTTTTCAATTTTACCCCCGTGGGATATATATTCTACCCACACACATTTGGAATTCTCCTGGGGTACCCTCACATATATTATTCCCTCATTTAGTGGATATTTTCACAAAAATAGTGAAATTTTCAAAAATCCAGAAAATTGGCTGAAAACGACTTAATATCAAGGACTCATTGGGCGAATCGCTCTGGAACCGAAATTGGAACGCTCACTGACATTTGCCATATCTGAAAGTCTGATAAATGCCGGAAAAATGACTAAGTTGAAAAAAAAAATGTTTTCAACTTTTTTCAATTTTACCCACGTGGGATATATATTCTACCCACACACATTTGGAACTCTCCTGGTGTACCCTCACACATATTATTCCCTCATTTAGTGGATATTTTCACAAAAAAGTGAAATGTTAAAAAATCCAGAAAATTGGCTGAAAGCGACTTAATATCAAGGACTCATTGGGCGAATCACTCTGGAACTGAAATCGGAACGCTCACTGACATTTGCCCTATCTGAAAGTCTGATAAACGCCGGAAAAATGACTAAGTTGAAAAAAAAAATGTTTTCAACTTTTTTCAATTTTACCCACGTGGGATATATATTCTACCCACACACATTTGGAACTCTCCTGGGGTACCCTCACACATATTATTACCTCATTTAGTGGATATTTTCACAAAAAAGTGAAATTTTATAAAATCCAGAAAATTGGCTGAAAACGATGAAATATCAAGGACTCATTGGGCGAATCGCTCTGGAATTGAAATCGGAACGCTCACTGACTTTTCCGCTATCTGAAAGTCTGATAAACGCCGGAAAAATGACTAAGTCCAAAAAAAAATTTTTTTTAATTTTTTTCAATTTTACCCCCGTGGGATATATATTCTACCCACACACATTTGGAACTCTCCTGGCGTACCCTCACACATATTATTCCCTCATTTAGTGGATATTTTCACAAAAAAAGAGAAATTTTCAAAAATCCAGAAAATTGGCTAAAAACGACTAAATTTCAAGGACTCATTGGGCGAATCGCTCTGGAACTGAAATCGGATCGCTCACTGACATTTGCCATATCTGAAAGTCGGATAAACGCCGGAAAAATTACTAAGTACAAAAAAAAATGTTTTCAACTTTTTTCAATTTTACCCCCGTGGGATATATATTCTACCCACACACATTTGGAACTCTCCTGGGGTACCCTCACACATATTATTCCCTCATTTAGTGGATATTTTCACAAAAAAAGTGAAATTTTCAGAAATATAGAAAATTGGTTGAAAACGACTAAATATCAAGGACTCATTGGGCGAATCGCTCTGGAACTGAAATCGGAATGCTCACTGACATTTGCCCTATCTGAAAGTCTGATAAACGCTGGAAAAATGACGAAGTGCAAAAAAAAAATGTTTTCAACTTTTTTCAATTTTGCCCCCGTGGGATATATATTCTACCCACACACATTTGGAACTCTCCTGGGGTACCCTCACACATATTATTCCCTCATTTAGTGGATATTTTCACAAAAAGTGAAATTTTCAAAAATCCAAAATATTGGCTGAAAACGACTAAATATCAATGACTCATTGGGCGAATCGCTCTGGAGCTGAAATCGGAACGCTCATTGACATTTCCCCTATCTGAAAGTCTGATAAACGCCGGAAAAATGACGAAGTGCAAAAAAAAAAATGTTTTCAACT
The DNA here is from genome assembly GCF_046119375.1 of Phyllobates terribilis. Lineage (NCBI taxonomy): Eukaryota > Metazoa > Chordata > Amphibia > Anura > Dendrobatidae > Phyllobates > Phyllobates terribilis. Next base: position 7,556,248 of record NW_027362781.1, on the reverse strand, counting down.
TTTTTCAATTTTACCACCGTGGGATATATATTCTACTCACACACATTTGGAACTCTCCTGGGGTACCCTCACACATATTATTCCCTCATTTAGTGGATATTTTCACAAAAAAAGTTAAATTTTCAAAAAACCAGAAAATTGGCTGAAAAGTACTTAATATCAAGGACTCATTGGGCGAATCGCTCTGGAACTGAAATCGTAACGCTCACTGACATTTCCCCTATGTGAAAGTCTGATAAACGCCGGTAAAATGACTAAGTCCAAGAAAAAAAAATTTTCAACTTTTTTCAATTTTACCCCGTGGGATATATATTTTACCCACACACATTTGGAACTCTCCTGGGGTACCCTCACACATATTATTCCCTCATTTAGTGGATATTTTCACAAAAAAGTGCAATTTTCAAAAATCCAGAAAATTTGCTGAAAATGACTAAATATCAAAGACTCATTGGGCGAATCACTCTGGAACTGAAATCGGAACGCTCACTGACATTTCCCCTATCTGAAAGTCTGATAAACGCCGGAAAAATGACTAAGTCCAAAAAAAAAATTTTTTCAATTTTGCCCCCGTGGGATATATATTCTACCCACACACATTTGGAACTTTCCTGGGGTACCCTCGCACATATTATTCACTCATTTAGTGGATATTTTCACAAAAAAAATTAAATTTTCAAAAATCCACAAAATTGGCTGAAAACGACTTAATATCAAGGACTCATTGGGCGAATCGCTCTGGAACTGAAATCGAAATGCTCACTGACATTTCCCCTATCTGAAAGTCTGATAAACGCCGGAAAAATGACGAAGTCAAAAAAAAAATTTTTTTCAACTTTTTTCAATTTTACCCCCGTGGGATATATATTCTACCCACACACATTTGGAACTTTCCTGGGGTACCCTCATACATATTATTCCCTCATTTAGTGGATATTTTCACAAAAAAGTGAAATTTTCAAAAATCCAGAAAATTGGCTGAAAACGACTTAATATCAAGGACTCATTGGGCGAATCGCTCTGGAACTGAAATCGGAACGCTCACTGACATTTGCCCTATCTGAAAGTCTAAAAAACGCCGGAAAAATGACTAAGTCAAAAAAAAAAAAATTTGCAACTTTTTTCAATTTTACCCCTGTGGGATATATATTCTACCCACACACATTTGGAACTTTCCTGGGGTACCCTCGCACATATTATTCACTCATTTAGTGGATATTTTCACAAAAAAGTGAAATTTTCAAAAATCCAGAAAATTGGCTGAAAACGACTAAATATCAAGGACTCATTGGGCGAATCACTCTGGAACTGAAATCGGAACGCTCACTGACATTTTCCCTATTTGAAAGTCTGATAAACGCCGGAAAAATGAGTAATTTAAAAAAAAAAAATTTTTCAACTTTTTTCAATTTTACCCCCGTGGGATATATATTCTACCCACACAGATTTGGAACTCTCCTGGGGTACCCTCACACATATTATTCCCTCATTTAGTGGATATTTTCACAAAAAAAGTTAAATTATCAAAAATCCAGAAAATTGGCTGAAAACGACTAAATATCAATGACTCATTGGGCGAATCGCTCTGGAGCTGAAATCGGAACGCTCATTGACATTTCCCCTATCTGAAAGTCTGATAAACGACGGAAAAATGACGAAGTGCAAAAAAAAAAATGTTTTCAACTTTTTTCAATTTTACCACCGTGGGATATATATTCTACTCACACACATTTGGAACTCTCCTGGGGTACCCTCACACATATTATTCCCTCATTTAGTGGATATTTTCACAAAAAAAGTTAAATTTTCAAAAAACCAGAAAATTGGCTGAAAAGTACTTAATATCAAGGACTCATTGGGAGAATCGCTCTGGAACTGAAATCGCAACGCTCACTGACATTTCCCCTATGTGAAAATCTGATAAACGCCGGTAAAATGACTAAGTCCAAGAAAAAAAAATTTTCAACTTTTTTCAATTTTACCCCCGTGGGATATATATTTTACCCACACACATTTGGAACTCTCCTGGGGTACCCTCACACATATTATTCCCTCATTTAGTGGATATTTTCACAAAAAAGTGAAATTTTCAAAAATCCAGAAATTTACCTGAAAATGACTAAATATTAAGGACTCATTGGGCGAATCGCTCTGGAACTGAAATCGGAACGATCACTGACATTTTCCCTATCTGAAAGTCTGATAAACGCCGGAAAAATGACTAAGTCCAAAAAAAAAATTTTTTTCAACTTTTTTCAATTTTACCACCGTGGCATATATATTCTACCCACACAGATTTGGATCTCTCCTGGGGTACGCTCACACATATTATACCCTCATTTAGTGGATATTTTCACAAAAAAGTGAAATTTTCAAAAATCCAGAAAATTGGCTGAAAAGGACTAAATATCAAAAACTCATTGGGCGAATCGCTCTGGAACTGAAATCGGAACGCTCACTGACATTTGCCCTATCTGAAAGTCTGATAAACGCCGGAAAAATGACTAAGTTCAAAATAAAAAATTTTTCAACTTTTTTCAATTTTACCCCCGTGGGATATATATTCTACCCACACACATTTGGCACTCTCCTGGGGTACCCTCGCACATATTATTCACTCATTTAGTGGATATTTTCACAAAAAGTGAAATTTTCAAAAATCCAGAAAATTGGCTGAAAACGACTAAATATCAAGGACTCTTTGGGCGAATCGCTCTGGAACTGAAATCGGAACGCTCACTGACATTTTCCCTATTTGAAAGTCTGATAAACGCCGGAAAAATGACTAATTTCAAAAAAAAAAATGTTTAAACTTTTTTCAATTTTACCCCCGTGGGATATATATTCTACCCACACACATTTTGCACTCTCCTGGGGTACCCTCACACATATTATTCCCTCATTTAGTAGATATTTTCACAAAAAAGTGAAATTTTCAAAAATCCAGAAAATTGGCTGAAAATGACTAAATATCAAGGACTCATTGGGCGAATCGCTCTGGAACTGAAATCGGAACGCTCACTGACATTTGCCCTATCTGAAAGTCTGATAAACGCCGGAAAAATGACTAAGTCCAAAAAAAAAATGTTTTAAACTTTTTTCAATTTTACTACCGTGGGATATATATTCTACTCACACACATTTGGAACTCTCCTGGGGTACCCTCACACATATTATTCCCTCATTTAGTGGATATTTTCACAAAAAAAGTTAAATTTTCAAAAATCCAGAAAATTGGCTGAAAACTACTTAATATCAAGGACTCATTGGGCGAATCGCTCTGGAACTGAAATCGGAACGCTCACTGACATTTCCGCTATGTGAAAGACTGATAAACGCCGGTAAAATGACTAAGTCCAAGAAAAAAAAATTTCAACTTTTTTCAATTTTACCCCCGTGGGATATATATTTTACCCACACACATTTGGAACTCTCCTGGGGTACCCTCACACATATTATTCCCTCAATTAGTGGATATTTTCACAAAAAGTGAAATTTTCAAAAATCCAAAATATTGGCTGAAAACGACTAAATATCAATGACTCATTGGGCGAATCGCTCTGGAGCTGAAATCGGAACGCTCATTGACATTTCCCCTATCTGAAAGTCTGATAAACGCTGGAAAAATGACTAAGTGCAAAAAAAAATTTTTTTCAACTTTTTTCAATTTTACCCCCGTGGGATATATATTCTACCCACACAGATTTGGATCTCTCCTGGGGTACCCTCACACATGTTATACCCTCATTTAGTGGATATTTTCACAAAAAAGTGAAATTTTCAAAAATCCAGAAAATCGGCTGAAAACGACTAAATATCAAGGACTCATTGGGCGAATCGCTCTGGAGCTGAAATCGGAATGCTCACTGACATTTTCCCTATTTGAAAGTCTGATAAACGCCGGAAAAATGATTAAGTTCAAAAAAAAAATTTTAAAACTTTTTTCATTTTTACGCCCGTGGGATATATATTCTACCCACACACATTTGGAACTCTCCTGGGGTACCCTCACACATATTATTCCCTCATTTAGTGGATATTTTCACAAAAAAGTGAAATTTTCAAAAATCCAGAAAATTGGCTGAAAACGACTAAATATTAAGGACTCATTGGGTGAATTGTTCTGGAACTGAAATCGGAACGCTCACTGACATTTCCCCTATTTGAAAGTCTGATAAACGCCGGAAAAATGACTAAGTTCAAAAAAAAAATTTTTTCAACTTTTTTCAATTTTACCCCAGTGGGATATATATTCTACCCACACACATTTGGCACTCTCTTGGGGTACCCTCACACATATTATTCCCTCATTTAGTGGATATTTTCACAAAAAGTGAAATTTTCAAAAATCCAAAATATTAGCTGAAAACGACTAAATATCAAGGACTCATTGGGCGAATCTCTCTGGAGCTGAAATCGGAACGCTCACTGACATTTCCCCTATCTGAAAGTCTGATAAACGCCGGAAAAATGACGACGTGCAAAAAAAAAATGTTTTCAACTATTTTCAATTTTACCACCGTCGGATATATTTTCTACCCACACACATTTGGAACTCTCCTGGGGTACCCTCACACATATTATTCCCTCATTTAGTGGATATTTTCACAAAAAAGTGAAATTTTCAAAAATCCAGAAAATTGGCTGAAAATGACTAAATATCAAGGACTCATTGGGCAAATCGCTCTGGAACTGAAATCGGAACGCTCACTGACGTTTGCCCTATCTGAAAGTCTGATAAACGCCGGAAAAATGACTAAGTCCAAAAAAAAAATTTTTTCAACTTTTTTCAATTTTACCCCCGTGGGATATATATTCTACCCACACACATTTGGAACTTTCCTGGGGTACCCTCGCACATATTATTCACTCATTTAGTGGATATTTTCACAAAAAAGTGAATTTTTCAAAAATCCAGAAAATTGGCTGAAAACTACTTAATATCAAGGTCTCATTGGGCGAAACGCTCTGGAACTGAAATCGGAACGCTCACTGACATTTCCCCTATGTGGAAGTCTGATAAACGCCTGATAAATGACTCAGTCCAAGAAAAAAAAATTTTTCAACTTTATTTCAATTTTACCCCCGTGGGATATATATTTTACCCACACACATTTGGAACTCTCCTGGGGTACCCTCACACATATTATTCCCTCATTTAGTGGATATTTTCACAAAAAAGTGAAATTTTCAAAAATCCAGAAAATTGACTGAAAACGACTAAATATCAAGGACTCATTGGGCGAATCGCTCTGGAACTGAAATTGGAACGCTCACTGACATTTCCCCTATCTGAAAGTCTGATAAACGCCGGAAAAATGACTAAGTCCAAAAAAAAAATTTTTTCAACTTTTTTCAATTTTAACCCCTTGGGATATATATTCTACCCACACACATTTTGCACTCTCCTGGGGTACCCTCACACATATTATTCCCTCATTTAGTGGATATTTTCACAAAAAAGTGAAATTTTCAAAAATCCAGAAAATTGGCTGAAAATGACTAAATATCAAGGACTCATTGGGCGAATCGCTCTGGAGCTGAAATCGGAACGCTCATTGACATTTCCCCTATCTGAAAGTCTGATAAACGCCGGAAAAATGACGAAGTGCAAAAAAAAAATGTTTTCAACTTTTTTCAATTTTACTACCGTGGGATATATAATCTACTCACACACATTTGGAACTCTCCTGGGGTACCCTCACACATATTATTCCCTCATTTAGTGGATATTTTCACAAAAAAAGTTAAATTTTCAAAAATCCAGAAAATTGGCTGAAAACTACTTAATATCAAGGACTCATTGGGCGAATCGCTCTGGAACTGAAATCGGAACGCTCACTGACATTTCCGCTATGTGAAAGACTGATAAACGCCGGTAAAATGACTAAGTCCAAGAAAAAAAAATTTCAACTTTTTTCAATTTTACCCCCGTGGGATATATATTTTACCCACACACATTTGGAACTCTCCTGGGGTACCCTCACACATATTATTCCCTCAATTAGTGGATATTTTCACAAAAAAGTGAAATTTTCAAAAATCCAGAAAATTGGCTGAAAACGATTAAATATCAAGGACTCATTGGGCGAATCGCTCTGGAGCTGAAATCGGAATGCTCACTGACATTTCCCCTATCTGAAAGTCTGATAAACGCCGGAAAAATGACGAAGTGCAAAAAAAAAATGTTTTCAACTTTTTTCAATTTTACCCCCGTGGGATATATATTCTACCCACACACATTTGGAACTCTCCTGGGGCACCCTCACACATATTATTCCCTCATTTAGTGGATATTTTCACAAAAAAAGCTAAATTTTCAAAAATCCAGAAAATTGGCTGAAAACTACTTAATATCAAGGACTCATTGGGCGAATCGCTCTGGAGCTGAAATCGGAATGCTCACTGACATTTCCCCTATCTGAAAGTCTGATAAACGCCGGAAAAATGACGAAGTGCAAAAAAAAAATGTTTTCAACTTTTTTCAATTTTACCCCCGTGGGATATATATTCTACCCACACACATTTGGAACTCTCCTGGGGCACCCTCACACATATTATTCCCTCATTTAGTGGATATTTTCACAAAAAAAGCTAAATTTTCAAAAATCCAGAAAATTGGCTGAAAACTACTTAATATCAAGGACTCATTGGGCGAATCGCACTGGAACTGAAATCGTAACGCTCACTGACATTTCCCCTATCTGAAAGTCTCATAAAAGCCGGAAAAATTACGAAGTGCAAAAAAAAAATGTTTTCAACTTTTTTCAATTTTACCACCGTGGGATATATATTCTACCCACACACATTTGGAACTCTCCTGGGGTACCCTCACACATATTATTCCCTCATTTAGTGGATATTTTCACAAAAAAAGTTAAATTTTCAAAAATCCAGAAAATTGGCTGAAAACTACTTAATATCAAGGACTCATTGGGCGAATCGCTCTGGAACTGAAGTCGGAACGCTCACTGACATTTCCCCTATGTGAAAGTCTGATAAACGCCGGTAAAATGACTAAGTCCAAGAAAAAATTTTTTTAAACTTTTTTCAATTTTACCCCCGTGGGATATATATTTTACCCACACACATTTGGAACTCTCCTGGGGTACCCTCACACATATTATACCCTCATTTAGTGGATATTTTCACAAAAAAGTGAAATTTTCAAAAATCCAGAAAATTGGCTGAAAACGACTAAATATCAAGGACTCATTGGGCGAATCGCTCTGGAATTGAAATCGGAACGCTCACTGACATTTCCCCTATCTGAAAGTCTGATAAAAGCCGGAAAAATGACTAAGTCCAAAAAAAAAATGTTTTCAACTTTTTCAATTTTACCCCCGTGGGATATATATTCTACCCACACACATTTGGAACTCTCCTGGGGTACCCTCACACATATTATTCCCTCATTTAGTGGATATTTTCACAAAAAAGTGAAATTTTCAAAAATCCAGAAAATTGGCTGAAAACGAATAAATATTAAGGACTCATTGGGCAAATCACTCTGTAACTGAAATCGGAACGCTCACTGACATTTCCGCTATCTGACAGTCTGATAAACGCCGGAAAAATGACTAAGTCCAAAAAAAACTTTTTTCAACTTCTTTCAATTTTAACCCCGTGGGATATATATTCTACCCACACACATTTGGAACTCTCCTGGGGTACCCTCACACATATTATTGCCTCATTTATTGGATATTTTCACAAAAAAGTGAAATTTTCAAAAATTCTGAAAATTGGCTGAAAACGACTAAATATCACGGACCCATCCGGCAAATCGCTCTGGAACTGAAATCGGAATGCTCACTGACATTTCCCCTATCTGAAAGTCTGATAAACGCCGGAAAAATGACTAAGTCCAAAAAAAAAATTTTTTAAACTTTTTCAATTTTACCCCCATGGGAGATATATTCTACCCACACACATTGGGATCTCTCCTGGGGTACCCTCACACATATTATTCCCTCATTTAGTGGATATTTTCACAGAAAAAGTGAAATTTTCAAAAATCCAGAAAATTGGCTGAAAACGACTAAGTATCAAGGACTCATTGGGCGAATCGCTCTGGAACTGAAATTGGAACACTCACTGACATTTCCCCTATCTGAAAGTCTGATAAACACCGGAAAAATGACTAAGTCCAAAAAAAATTTTTTTCAACTTTTTTCAATTTTACCCCCGTGGGATATATATTCTACCCACACACATTTGGAACTCTCCTGGGGTACCCTCACACATATTATTCCCTCATTTAGTGGATATTTTCACAAAAAAGTGAAATTTTCAAAAATCCAGAAAATTGGCTGAAAACGACTAAATATCAAGGATTCATTGGGCGAATCGCTCTGGAACTGAAATCGGAACGCTCACTCACATTTCCCCTGTCTGAAACTCTGATAAACGCCGGAAAAATTAGTAAGTCCAAAAAATTTTTTATATATATTCTACCACACACATTTGGAACTCTCCTGGGGTACCCTCACACATATTATTCCCTCATTTAGTGGATATTTTCACAAAAAAGAGAAATTTTCAAAAATCCAGAAATTGGCTGAAAACGCCTAAATATCAAGGACTGATTGGGCGAATCGCTCTGGAACTGGAATTGGAGCGCTCACTGACATTTCCCCTATCTGAAAGTCTGATAAACGCCGGAAAAATGAGTAAGTCCAAAAAAAAAATTTTTTCAACTTTTTTCAATTTTTACCCCCGTGGGATATATATTCTACCCACTCACATTTGGAACTCTCCTGGGTACCCTCACACATTACCTCATTTAGTGGATATTTTCACAGAAAAAGTGAAATTTTCAAAAATCCAGAAAATTGGCTGAAAACGACTAAATATCAAGGACTCATTGGGCGAAATGCTCTGGAACTGAAATCGGAACGCTCACTGACATTTCCCCTTTCTGAAAGTTTGATAAATGCCGGAAAAATGACTAAGTCAAAAAAAAATTTTTTTTCAACTTTTTTCAATTTTACCCCCGTGGGATATATATTCTACCCACACACATTTGGAACGCTCCTGGGGTACCCTCACATATATTATTCCCTCATTTAGTGGATATTTTCACAAAAAAGTGAAATTTTCAAAAATCCAGAAATTGGCTGAAAATGACTAAATATCAAGGAATCATTGGGCGAATCGCTCTGGAACTGAAATCGGAACGCTCACTGACATTTCCCCTTTCTGAAAGTTTGATAAACGCCGGAAAAATGACTAAGTCCAAAAAAATATTTTTTTCAACTTTTTTCAATTTTACCCCCGTGGGATATATATTCTACCCACACACATTTGGAACTCTCCTGGGGTACCCTCACACATATTATTCCCTCATTTAGTGGATATTTTCACAAAAAAGTGAAATTTTCAAAAATTCAGAAAATTGGCTGAAAACGACTAAATATCAAGGACTCATTGGGCGAATCGCTCTGGAACTGAAATCGGAATGCTCACTGACATTTCCCTTGTCTGAAACTCTGATAAACACCGGAAAAATTACTAAGTCTAAAAAAAATTTTTATATATATTCTACCACACACATTTGGAACTCTCCTGGAGTACCCTCACACATATTATTCCCTCATTTAGTGGATATTTTCACAAAAAAGAGAAATTTTCAAAAATCCAGAAATTGGCTGAAAACGCCTACATATCAAGGACTGATTGGGCGAATCGCTCTGGAACTGGAATTGGAGCGCTCACTGACATTTCCCCTATCTGAAAGTCTGATAAACGCCGGAAAAATGAGTAAGTCCAAAAAAAAATTTTTTTCAACTTTTTTCAATTTTTACCCCCGTGGGATATATATTCTACCCACTCACATTTGGAACTCTCCTGGGTACCCTCACACATTACCTCATTTAGTGGATATTTTCACAAAAAAGTGAAATTTTCAAAAATCCAGAAATTGGCTGAAAACGACTAAATATCAAGGACTCATTGGCCGAATCGCTCTGGAACTGAAATTGGAGCGCTCACTGACATTTCCCCTATCTGAAAGTCTGATAAACGCCGGAAAAATTACTAAGTCCAAAAAAATATTTTTTTCAACTTTTTTCAATTTTACCCCCGTGGGATATATATTCTACCCACACACATTTGGAAATCTCCTAGGGTACCCTCACACATATTATTCCCTCATTTAGTGGATATTTTCACAAAAAAGTGAAATTTTCAAAAATCCAGAAAATTTGCTGAAAACAACTAAATATCAAGGACCCATTGGGCGAATCGCTCTGGAACTGAAATTGGAATGCTCTCTGATATTTCCCCTATCTGAAAGTCTGATAAACGCCGGAAAAATCACTAAGTCCAAAAAAAAATTTTTTTAAACTTTTTTCAATTTTACCCCCATGGGATATATATTCTACCCACACACATGTGGAACTCTCCTGGGGTACCCTCACACATATTATTCCCTCATTTAGTGGATATTTTCACAGAAAAAGTGAAATTTTCAAAAATCCAGAAAATTGGATGAAAATGACTAAATATCAAGGACTCATTGGGCGAATCGCTCTGGAACTGAAATCGGAATGCTCACTGACATTTGCCCTATCTGAAAGTCTGATAAATACCTGAAAAATTACTAAGTCCAAAAAAATATTTTTTTCAACTTTTTCCAATTTTACCCCCGTGGGATATATATTCTACCCACACACATTTGGAACTCTCCTGGGGTACCCTCACACATATTATTCCCTCATTTAGTGGATATTTTCACTAAAAAGTGAAATTTTCAAAAATCCAGAAATTGGCTGAAAACGACTAAATATCAAGGACTCATTGGGCGAATCGCTCTGGAGCTGAAATCGGAATGCTCACTGACATGTGCCCTATCTGAAAGTGTGATAAACGCTGGAAGAATGACTAAGTCCAAAAAAAAATTTTTTTCAACTTTTTTCAATTTTACCCCCGTGGGATATATATTCTACCCAAACACATTTGGAACTCTCCTGGGTTACCCTCACACATATTATTCCCTCATTTAGTGGATATTTTAAAAAAAAAGTGAAATGTTGAAAAATCCAACAAATTGGCTGAAAACGACTAAATATCAAGGACTCATTATGCGAATCGCTCTGGAACTGAAATCGGAACGCTCACTGACATTTCCCCTGTCTGAAACTCTGATAAACGCCGGAAAAATTACTAAGTCCAAAAAAAATTTTTTTAAACTTTTTTCAATTTTACCCCCGTGGGATATATATTCTACCCACACACATTTGGAACTCTCCTGGGGTACCCTCACACATATTATTCCCTCATTTAGTGGATATTTTCACAAAAAAGTGAAATTTTCATAATTCCAGAAATTGGCTGAAAACGACTAAATATCAAGGACTCATTGGGCGAATCGCTCTGGAGCTGAAATCGGAATGCTCACTGACGTTTGCCCTATCTGAAAGTGTGATAAACGCCGGAAAAATTACTAAGTCCAAAAAAAAATTTTTTTCAACTTTTTTCAATTTTACCCCCGTGGGATATATATTCTACCCACACACATTTGGAACTCTCCTGGGGTACCCTCACACATATTATTCCCTCATTTAGTGGATATTTTCACAAAAAAGTGAAATTTTCAAAAATCCAGAAAATTGGCTGAAAACCACTAAATATCAAGGACTCATTGGGTGAATCGCTCTGGAATTGAAATCGGAACGCTCACTGACATTTCCCCTGTCTGAAACTCTGCTAAACGCCGGAAAAATTACTAAGTCCAAAAAAAAATGTTTTCAACTTTTTTCAATTTTACCCCCTTGGGATATATATTCTACCCACACACATTTGGAACTCTCCTGGGGTACCCTCACACATATTATTCCCTCACTTAGTGGATATTTTCACAAAAAAGTGAAATTTTCAAAAATCCAGAAAATTGGCTGAAAAAGACTAAATATCAATTACTCATTGGGCGAATCGCTCTGGAACTGAAATCGGAACGCTCACTGACATTTCCCCTGTCTTAAACTCTGATAAACGCCGAAAAAATTACTAAGTCCCCAAAAAAATTTTTTAAACTTTTTTCAATTTTACCCCCGTGGGATATATATTCTACCCACACACATTTGGAACTCTCCTGGGGTACCCTCACACATATTATTCCCTCATTTAGTGGATATTTTCACTAAAAAGTGAAATTTTCAAAAATCCAGAAATTGGCTGAAAACGACTAAATATCAAGGACTGATTGGGCGAAACGCTCTGGAACTGAAATTGGAGCGCTCACTGACATTCCCCTATCTGAAAGTCTGATAAACGCCGGAAAAATAACTAAGTCCAAAAAAAAAATTTTTTCAACTTTTTTCAATTTTACCCCCATGGGATATATATTCTACCCACACACATTTGGAACTCTCCTGGGGTACCCTCACACATATTATTCCCTCATTTAGTGGATATTTTCACAGAAAAAGTGAAATTATCAAAAATCCAGAAAATTGGCTGAAAACGACTAAATATCAAGGACTCATTGGGCGAATAGCTCTGGAACTGAAATCGGAATGCTCACTGACATTTCCCCTGTCTGAAAGACTGATAAACACCGGAAAAATTACTAAGTCTAAAAAAAAATTTTTTCAACTTTTTTCAATTTTTCACAGGTGGGATATATATTCTACCTCTCACACATTTGGAACTCTCCTGGGGTACCCTCACACATATTATTCCCTCATTTAGTTGATATTTTCACAAAAAAGTGAAATTTTCAAAAATCCAACAAATTGACTGAAAACGACTAAATATCAAGGACTCATTGGGCGAATCGCTCTGGAACTGAAATCGGAATGCTCACTGACATTTCCCCTGTCTGAAAGTCTGATAAACGCCGGAAAAATTACTAAGTCCCAAAAAAAATTTTTTTCAACTTTTTTCAATTTTTCACAGGTGGGATATATATTCTACCACTCACACATTTGGAACTCTCCTGGGGTACCCTCACACATATTATTCCCTCATTTAGTTGATATTTTCACAAAAAAGTTAAATTTTCAAAAATCCAGAAAATTGGCTGAAAACGACTAAATATCAAGGACTCATTGGGCGAATCACTCTGGAACTGAAATCGGAACGCTCACTGACATTTCCCCTGTCTGAAACTCTGATAAACGCCGGAAAAATTACTAAGTCCAAAAAAAAATTTTTTTCAACTTTTTTCAATTTTACCCCCGTGGGATATATATTCTACCCACACACATTTGGAACTCTCCTGGGGTACCCTCACACATATTATTCCCTCATTTAGTGGATATTTTCACAAAAAAGTGAAATTTTCAAACATTCAGAAATTGGCTGAAAATAACTAAATATCAAGGACTCATTGGGCGAATCGCTCTGGAACTGAAATCGGAACGCTCACTGACATTTCCCCTTTCTGAAAGTTTGATAAACGCAGGAAAAATGACTAAGTCCAAAAAAAAATTTTTTCACCTTTTTTCAATTTTACCCCCGTGGGATATATATTCTACAAACACACATTTGGAACTCTCCTGGGGTACCCTCACACATATTATTCCCTCATTTAGTTGATATTTTCACAAAAAAGTGAAATTTTCAAAAATCCAGAAAATTGGCTGAAAACGACTAAATATCAAGGACTCATTGGGCGAATCACTATGGAACTGAAATCGGAACGCTCACTGACATTTCCCCTATCTGAAAGTCTGATAAACACCGGAAAAATTACTAAGTCCAAAAAAAAATTTTTTTCAACTTTTTTCAATTTTACCCCCGTGGGATATATATTCTACCCACACAAATTTGGAACTCTCCTGGGGTACCCTCCCACATATTAATCCCTCATTTAGTGGATATTTTCACAGAAAAAGTGAAATTTTCAAAAACCCAGAAATTGGCTGAAAACGACTAAACATCAAGGACTGATAGGGCGAATCGCTCTGGAACTGAAATCTGAATGCTCACTGACATTTCCCCTGTCTGAAAGTTTGATTAACGCCGGAAAAATTACTAAGTCCAAAAAAAAATTTTTTCAACTTTTTTCAATTTTTCACAGGTGGGATATATTTTCTACCACTCACACATTTGGAACTCTCCTGGGGTACCCTCACACATATTATTCCCTCATTTAGTGGATATTTTCACAAAAAAAGTGAAATTTTCAAAAATCCAGAAATTCGCTGAAAACGACTAAATATCAAGGACTCATTGGGCGAATCGCTCTGGAGCTGAAATCGGAATGCTCACTGACATTTGCCATATCAGAAAGTGTGATAAACGCCGGAAAAATGACTAAGTCGAAAAAAAAAATTTTTCAACTTTTTTCAATTTTACCCCCGTGGGATATATATTCTACCCACACACATTTGGAACTCTCCTGGGGTACCCTCACACATATTATTCCCTCATTTAGTGGATATTTTCACAAAAAAGTGAAATTTTCAAAAACCCAGAAAATTTGCTGAAAACGACTAAATATCAAGGACCCATTGGGCGAATCGCTCTGGAACTGAAATCGGAACGCTCACTGACATTTCCCTTTCTGAAAGTTTGATAAACGGCGGAAAAATCACTAATTCCAAAAAAAAATTTTTTTAAACTTTTTCAATTTTACCCCCGTGGGATATATATTCTACCCACACACATTTGGAAATCTCCTAGGGTACCCTCACACATATTATTCCCTCATTTAGTGAATATTTTCACAGAAAAAGTGAAATTTTCAAAAATCCAGAAAATTGGCTGAAAACGACTAAATATCAAGGACTCATTGGGCGAATCGCTCTGGAGCTGAAATTGGAATGCTCACTGACATTTCCCCTATCTGAAAGTCTGATAAACATCGGAAAAATGACTAAATCCAAAGAAAAAATGTTTTCAACTTTTTTCAATTTTACCCCCGTGGGATATATATTCTACCCACGCACATTTGGAACTCTCCTGGGGTACCCTCACACATATTATTCCCTCATTTAGTGGATATTTTCACAAAAAGGTGAAATTTTCAAAAATCCAGAAAGTTGGCTGAAAACGAATAAATATCAAGGACTCATTGGGCGAATCGCTCTGGAACTGAAATCTGAATGCTCACTGACATTTCCCCTTTCTGAAAGTTTGATAAACATCGGAAAAATGACTAAGTCCAAAGAAAAAAATGTTTCAACTTTTTTCAATTTTACCCCCGTGGGATATATATTCTACCCACACACATTTGGAACTCTCCTGGGGTACCCTCACACATATTATTCCCTCATTTAGTGGATATTTTCACAAAAAAGTGAAATTTTCAAAAATCCAGAAATTGGCTGAAAACGACTAAATATCATGGAGTGATTGGGCGAATCGCTCTGGAACTGAAATTGGAGCGCTCACTGACATTTCCCCTATCTGAAAGTATGATAAACGACGGAAAAATGACTAAGTCCAAAAAAAAAATTTTTTCAACTTTTTTCAATTTTACCCCCGTGGGATATATATTCTACCCACACACATTTGGAACTCTCCTAGGGTACCCTCACACATATTATTCCCTCATTTAGTGGATATTTTCACGAAAAAGTGACATTTTCAAAAATCCAGAAAGTTGGCTGAAAACGACTAAATATCAAGGACTCATTGGGCGAATCGCTGTGGAGCTGAAATCGGAATGCTCACTGACATTTGCCATATCAGAAAGTGTGATAAACGCCGGAAGAATGACTAAGTCCAAAAAAAAATTTTTTCAACTTTTTACAATTTTTCACAGGTGGGATATATATTCTACCACTCACACATTTGGAACTCTCCTGGGGTACCCTCACACATATTATTCCCTCATTTAGTGGATATTTTCACAAAAAAGTGAAATTTTCAAAAATCCAGAAATTGGCTGAAAATGACTAAATATCAAGGACTCATTGGGCGAATCGCTCTGGAGCTGAAATCGGAATGCTCACTGACATTTGCCATATCAGAAAGTGTGATAAACGCCGGAAGAATGACTAAGTCCAAAAAAAATTTTTTTTCAACTTTTTTCAATTTTAACCCCGTGGGATATATATTCTTCCCACACACATTTGGAACTCTCCTGGAGTACACTCAAACATAGTATTTCCTCATTTAGTGGATATTTTCACAAAAAAAGTGAAATTTTCAAAAATCCAGAAATTGGCTGAAAACGACTAAATATCAAGGGCTCATTGGGCGA
The DNA here is from genome assembly GCF_046119375.1 of Phyllobates terribilis. Classification (NCBI taxonomy): domain Eukaryota; kingdom Metazoa; phylum Chordata; class Amphibia; order Anura; family Dendrobatidae; genus Phyllobates; species Phyllobates terribilis. The sequence continues at coordinate 7,540,092 of NW_027362781.1, read as the reverse complement.
ATCGCTCTGGAACTGTAATCGGAATGTTCACTGATATTTCCCCTATCTGAAAGTCTGATAAACGCCGGAAAAATGAATAAGTCCAAAAAAATATTTTTTTCAACTTTTTTCAATTTTACCCCCATGGGATATATATTCTACCCACACACATTTGGAACTCTCCTGGGGTACCCTCACACATATTATTCCCTCATTTAGTGGATATTTTCACTAAAAAGTGAAATTTTCAAAAAATCCAGAAATTGGCTGAAAACGACTAAATATCAAGGACTCATTGGGCGAATCGCTCTGGAACTGAAATCGGAATGCTCACTGACATTTGCCCTATCTGAAAGTCTGATAAATACCTGAAAAATTACTAAGTCCAAAAAAATATTTTTTTCAACTTTTTCCAATTTTACCCCCGTGGGATATATATTCTACCCACACACATTTGGAACTCTCCTGGGGTACCCTCACACATATTATTCCCTCATTTAGTGGATATTTTCACTAAAAAGTGAAATTTTCAAAAATCCAGAAATTGGCTGAAAACGACTAAATATCAAGGACTCATTGGGCGAATCGCTCTGGAGCTGAAATCGGAATGCTCACTGACATGTGCCCTATCTGAAAGTGTGATAAACGCTGGAAGAATGACTAAGTCCAAAAAAAAATTTTTTTCAACTTTTTTCAATTTTACCCCCGTGGGATATATATTCTACCCAAACACATTTGGAACTCTCCTGGGTTACCCTCACACATATTATTCCCTCATTTAGTGGATATTTTAAAAAAAAAGTGAAATGTTGAAAAATCCAACAAATTGGCTGAAAACGACTAAATATCAAGGACTCATTATGCGAATCGCTCTGGAACTGAAATCGGAACGCTCACTGACATTTCCCCTGTCTGAAACTCTGATAAACGCCGGAAAAATTACTAAGTCCAAAAAAAATTTTTTTAAACTTTTTTCAATTTTACCCCCGTGGGATATATATTCTACCCACACACATTTGGAACTCTCCTGGGGTACCCTCACACATATTATTCCCTCATTTAGTGGATATTTTCACAAAAAAGTGAAATTTTCATAATTCCAGAAATTGGCTGAAAACGACTAAATATCAAGGACTCATTGGGCGAATCGCTCTGGAGCTGAAATCGGAATGCTCACTGACGTTTGCCCTATCTGAAAGTGTGATAAACGCCGGAAAAATTACTAAGTCCAAAAAAAAATTTTTTTCAACTTTTTTCAATTTTACCCCCGTGGGATATATATTCTACCCACACACATTTGGAACTCTCCTGGGGTACCCTCACACATATTATTCCCTCATTTAGTGGATATTTTCACAAAAAAGTGAAATTTTCAAAAATCCAGAAAATTGGCTGAAAACCACTAAATATCAAGGACTCATTGGGTGAATCGCTCTGGAATTGAAATCGGAACGCTCACTGACATTTCCCCTGTCTGAAACTCTGCTAAACGCCGGAAAAATTACTAAGTCCAAAAAAAAATGTTTTCAACTTTTTTCAATTTTACCCCCTTGGGATATATATTCTACCCACACACATTTGGAACTCTCCTGGGGTACCCTCACACATATTATTCCCTCACTTAGTGGATATTTTCACAAAAAAGTGAAATTTTCAAAAATCCAGAAAATTGGCTGAAAAAGACTAAATATCAATTACTCATTGGGCGAATCGCTCTGGAACTGAAATCGGAACGCTCACTGACATTTCCCCTGTCTTAAACTCTGATAAACGCCGAAAAAATTACTAAGTCCCCAAAAAAATTTTTTAAACTTTTTTCAATTTTACCCCCGTGGGATATATATTCTACCCACACACATTTGGAACTCTCCTGGGGTACCCTCACACATATTATTCCCTCATTTAGTGGATATTTTCACTAAAAAGTGAAATTTTCAAAAATCCAGAAATTGGCTGAAAACGACTAAATATCAAGGACTGATTGGGCGAAACGCTCTGGAACTGAAATTGGAGCGCTCACTGACATTCCCCTATCTGAAAGTCTGATAAACGCCGGAAAAATAACTAAGTCCAAAAAAAAAATTTTTTCAACTTTTTTCAATTTTACCCCCATGGGATATATATTCTACCCACACACATTTGGAACTCTCCTGGGGTACCCTCACACATATTATTCCCTCATTTAGTGGATATTTTCACAGAAAAAGTGAAATTATCAAAAATCCAGAAAATTGGCTGAAAACGACTAAATATCAAGGACTCATTGGGCGAATAGCTCTGGAACTGAAATCGGAATGCTCACTGACATTTCCCCTGTCTGAAAGACTGATAAACACCGGAAAAATTACTAAGTCTAAAAAAAAATTTTTTCAACTTTTTTCAATTTTTCACAGGTGGGATATATATTCTACCTCTCACACATTTGGAACTCTCCTGGGGTACCCTCACACATATTATTCCCTCATTTAGTTGATATTTTCACAAAAAAGTGAAATTTTCAAAAATCCAACAAATTGACTGAAAACGACTAAATATCAAGGACTCATTGGGCGAATCGCTCTGGAACTGAAATCGGAATGCTCACTGACATTTCCCCTGTCTGAAAGTCTGATAAACGCCGGAAAAATTACTAAGTCCCAAAAAAAATTTTTTTCAACTTTTTTCAATTTTTCACAGGTGGGATATATATTCTACCACTCACACATTTGGAACTCTCCTGGGGTACCCTCACACATATTATTCCCTCATTTAGTTGATATTTTCACAAAAAAGTTAAATTTTCAAAAATCCAGAAAATTGGCTGAAAACGACTAAATATCAAGGACTCATTGGGCGAATCACTCTGGAACTGAAATCGGAACGCTCACTGACATTTCCCCTGTCTGAAACTCTGATAAACGCCGGAAAAATTACTAAGTCCAAAAAAAAATTTTTTTCAACTTTTTTCAATTTTACCCCCGTGGGATATATATTCTACCCACACACATTTGGAACTCTCCTGGGGTACCCTCACACATATTATTCCCTCATTTAGTGGATATTTTCACAAAAAAGTGAAATTTTCAAACATTCAGAAATTGGCTGAAAATAACTAAATATCAAGGACTCATTGGGCGAATCGCTCTGGAACTGAAATCGGAACGCTCACTGACATTTCCCCTTTCTGAAAGTTTGATAAACGCAGGAAAAATGACTAAGTCCAAAAAAAAATTTTTTCACCTTTTTTCAATTTTACCCCCGTGGGATATATATTCTACAAACACACATTTGGAACTCTCCTGGGGTACCCTCACACATATTATTCCCTCATTTAGTTGATATTTTCACAAAAAAGTGAAATTTTCAAAAATCCAGAAAATTGGCTGAAAACGACTAAATATCAAGGACTCATTGGGCGAATCACTATGGAACTGAAATCGGAACGCTCACTGACATTTCCCCTATCTGAAAGTCTGATAAACACCGGAAAAATTACTAAGTCCAAAAAAAAATTTTTTTCAACTTTTTTCAATTTTACCCCCGTGGGATATATATTCTACCCACACAAATTTGGAACTCTCCTGGGGTACCCTCCCACATATTATTCCCTCATTTAGTGGATATTTTCACAGAAAAAGTGAAATTTTCAAAAACCCAGAAATTGGCTGAAAACGACTAAACATCAAGGACTGATAGGGCGAATCGCTCTGGAACTGAAATCTGAATGCTCACTGACATTTCCCCTGTCTGAAAGTTTGATTAACGCCGGAAAAATTACTAAGTCCAAAAAAAAATTTTTTCAACTTTTTTCAATTTTTCACAGGTGGGATATATTTTCTACCACTCACACATTTGGAACTCTCCTGGGGTACCCTCACACATATTATTCCCTCATTTAGTGGATATTTTCACAAAAAAAGTGAAATTTTCAAAAATCCAGAAATTCGCTGAAAACGACTAAATATCAAGGACTCATTGGGCGAATCGCTCTGGAGCTGAAATCGGAATGCTCACTGACATTTGCCATATCAGAAAGTGTGATAAACGCCGGAAAAATGACTAAGTCGAAAAAAAAAAATTTTCAACTTTTTTCAATTTTACCCCCGTGGGATATATATTCTACCCACACACATTTGGAACTCTCCTGGGGTACCCTCACACATATTATTCCCTCATTTAGTGGATATTTTCACAAAAAAGTGAAATTTTCAAAAACCCAGAAAATTTGCTGAAAACGACTAAATATCAAGGACCCATTGGGCGAATCGCTCTGGAACTGAAATCGGAACGCTCACTGACATTTCCCTTTCTGAAAGTTTGATAAACGGCGGAAAAATCACTAATTCCAAAAAAAAATTTTTTTAAACTTTTTCAATTTTACCCCCGTGGGATATATATTCTACCCACACACATTTGGAAATCTCCTAGGGTACCCTCACACATATTATTCCCTCATTTAGTGAATATTTTCACAGAAAAAGTGAAATTTTCAAAAATCCAGAAAATTGGCTGAAAACGACTAAATATCAAGGACTCATTGGGCGAATCGCTCTGGAGCTGAAATTGGAATGCTCACTGACATTTCCCCTATCTGAAAGTCTGATAAACATCGGAAAAATGACTAAATCCAAAGAAAAAATGTTTTCAACTTTTTTCAATTTTACCCCCGTGGGATATATATTCTACCCACGCACATTTGGAACTCTCCTGGGGTACCCTCACACATATTATTCCCTCATTTAGTGGATATTTTCACAAAAAGGTGAAATTTTCAAAAATCCAGAAATTGGCTGAAAACGACTAAATATCATGGAGTGATTGGGCGAATCGCTCTGGAACTGAAATTGGAGCGCTCACTGACATTTCCCCTATCTGAAAGTATGATAAACGACGGAAAAATGACTAAGTCCAAAAAAAAAATTTTTTCAACTTTTTTCAATTTTACCCCCGTGGGATATATATTCTACCCACACACATTTGGAACTCTCCTAGGGTACCCTCACACATATTATTCCCTCATTTAGTGGATATTTTCACGAAAAAGTGACATTTTCAAAAATCCAGAAAGTTGGCTGAAAACGACTAAATATCAAGGACTCATTGGGCGAATCGCTGTGGAGCTGAAATCGGAATGCTCACTGACATTTGCCATATCAGAAAGTGTGATAAACGCCGGAAGAATGACTAAGTCCAAAAAAAAATTTTTTCAACTTTTTTCAATTTTTCACAGGTGGGATATATATTCTACCACTCACACATTTGGAACTCTCCTGGGGTACCCTCACACATATTATTCCCTCATTTAGTGGATATTTTCACAAAAAAGTGAAATTTTCAAAAATCCAGAAATTGGCTGAAAATGACTAAATATCAAGGACTCATTGGGCGAATCGCTCTGGAGCTGAAATCGGAATGCTCACTGACATTTGCCATATCAGAAAGTGTGATAAACGCCGGAAGAATGACTAAGTCCAAAAAAAATTTTTTTTCAACTTTTTTCAATTTTAACCCCGTGGGATATATATTCTTCCCACACACATTTGGAACTCTCCTGGAGTACACTCAAACATAGTATTTCCTCATTTAGTGGATATTTTCACAAAAAAAGTGAAATTTTCAAAAATCCAGAAATTGGCTGAAAACGACTAAATATCAAGGGCTCATTGGGCGAATCGCTCTGGAACTGTAATCGGAATGTTCACTGATATTTCCCCTATCTGAAAGTCTGATAAACGCCGGAAAAATGAATAAGTCCAAAAAAATATTTTTTTCAACTTTTTTCAATTTTACCCCCATGGGATATATATTCTACCCACACACATTTGGAACTCTCCTGGGGTACCCTCACACATATTATTCCCTCATTTAGTGGATATTTTCACTAAAAAGTGAAATTTTCAAAAAATCCAGAAATTGGCTGAAAACGACTAAATATCAAGGACTCATTGGGCGAATCGCTCTGGAACTGAAATCGGAACGCTCACTAACATTTCCCCTATCTGAAAGTCTGATAAACATCGGAAAAATGACTAGATCCAAAGAAAAAATTTTTTCAACTTTTTTCAATTTTACCCCCTTGGGATATATATTCTACCCACACACATTTGGAACTCTCCTGGGGTACCCTCACACATATTATTCCCTCATTTAGTGGATATTTTCACAAAAAAGTGAAATTTTCAAAAATCCAGAAATTGGCTGAAAACGACTAAACATCAAGTACTGATTGGGCGAATCACTCTGGAACTGAAATCTGAATGATCACTGACATTTCCCCTTTCTGAAAGTTTGATAAACACCGGAAAAATGACTAAGTCCAAAAAAATATTTTTTTCAACTTTTTTCAATTTTACCCCCGTGGGATATATATTCTACCCACACACATTTAGAACTCTCCTGGGGTACCCTCACACATATTATTCCCTCATTTAGTGGATATTTTCACAAAAAAGTGAAATTTTCAAAAATCCAACAAATTGGCTGAAAACGTCTAAATATCAAGGACTCATTGGGCGAAACGCTCTGGAACTGAAATCGGAACGCTCACTGACATTTCCCCTATCTGAAAGTCTGATAAACGCCGGAAAAATGACTAAGTCCAAAAAAATATTTTTTTCAACTTTTTTCAATTTTACCCCCGTGGGATATATATTCTACCCACACACATTTAGAACTCTCCTGGGGTACCCTCACACATATTATTCCCTCATTTAGTGGATATTTTCACAAAAAAGTGAAATTTTCAAAAATCCAACAAATTGGCTGAAAACGTCTAAATATCAAGGACTCATTGGGCGAAACGCTCTGGAACTGAAATCGGAACGCTCACTGACATTTCCCCTATCTGAAAGTCTGATAAACACCGGAAAAATAACTAAGTCCAAAAAAAAGATTTTTTCAATTTTACCCCCGTGGGATATATATTCTACCCACACACATTTGGAACTCTCCTGGGGTACCCTCACACATATTATTCCCTCATTTAGTGGATATTTTCACAAAAAAAGTGAAATTTTCAAAAATCCAGAAATTTGCTGAAAACGACTAAATATCAAGGACCCATTGGGCGAATCGCTCTGGAACTGAAATTGGAATGCTCACTGACATTTCCCCTATCTGAAAGTCTGATAAACACAGGAAAAATAACTAAGTCCAAAAAAAAAAATTTTTTTCAACTTTTTTCAATTTTACCCCCGTGGGATGTATATTCTACCCACACACATTTGGAACTCTCCTGGGGTACCCTCACACATATTATTCCCTCATTTAGTGGATATTTTCACAAAAAAGTGAAATTTTCAAAAATCCAGAAATTGGCTGAAAACGACTAAATATCAAGGACTCATTGGGCGAATCGCTCTGGAACTGAAATCGGAACGCTCACTGACATTTCCCTTTCTGAAAGTTTGATAAACGCCGGAAAAATCACTAATTCCAAAAAAAATTTTTTTTAAACTTTTTCAATTTTACCCCCGTGGGATATATATTCTACCCACACACATTTGGAAATCTCCTAGGGTACCCTCACACATATTATTCCCTCATTTAGTGAATATTTTCACAGAAAAAGTGAAATTTTCAAAAATCCAGAAAATTGGCTGAAAACGTCTAAATATCAAGGACTCATTGGGCGAATCGCTCTGGAGCTGAAATTGGAATGCTCACTGACATTTCCCCTATCTGAAAGTCTGATAAACATCGGAAAAATGACTAAATCCAAAGAAAAAATGTTTTCAACTTTTTTCAATTTTACCCCCGTGGGATATATATTCTACCCACGCACATTTGGAACTCTCCTGGGGTACCCTCACACATATTATTCCCTCATTTAGTGGATATTTTCACAAAAAAGTGAAATTTTCAAAAATCCAGAAATTGGCTGAAAACGACTAAATATCAAGGAGTGATTGGGCGAATCGCTCTGGAACTGAAATTGGAGCGCTCACTGACATTTCCCCTATCTGAAAGTATGATAAACGCCGGAAAAATGACTAAGTCCAAAAAAAAAATTTTTTCAACTTTTTTCAATTTTACCCCCTTGGGATATATATTCTACCCACACACATTTGGAACTCTCCTGGGGTACCCTCACACATATTATTCCCTCATTTAGTGGATATTTTCACAAAAAAGTGAAATTTTCAAAAATCCAGAAATTGGCTGAAAACGACTAAACATCAAGTACTGATTGGGCGAATCGCTCTGGAACTGAAATCTGAATGATCACTGACATTTCCCCTTTCTGAAAGTTTGATAAACACCGGAAAAATGACTAAGTCCAAAAAAATATTTTTTTCAACTTTTTTCAATTTTACCCCCGTGGGATATATATTCTACCCACACACATTTAGAACTCTCCTGGGGTACTCTCACACATATTATTCCCTCATTTAGTGGATATTTTCACAAAAAAGTGAAATTTTCAAAAATCCAACAAATTGGCTGAAAACGTCTAAATATCAAGGACTCATTGGGCGAAACGCTCTGGAACTGAAATCGGAACGCTCACTGACATTTCCCCTATCTGAAAGTCTGATAAACACCGGAAAAATAACTAAGTCCAAAAAAAAGATTTTTTCAACTTTTTTCAATTTTACCCCCGTGGAATATATATTCTACCCACACACATTTGGAACTCTCCTGGGGTACCCTCACACATATTATTCCCTCATTTAGTGGATATTTTCACTAAAAAGTGAAATTTTCAAAAATTCAGAAATTGGCTGAAAACGACTAAGTATCAAGGACTCATTGGGCGAATCGCTCTGGAACTGAAATCGGAACGCTCACTGACATTTCCCCTATCTGAAAGTCTGATAAACATCGGAAAAATGACTAGATCCAAAGAAAAAATTTTTTCAACTTTTTTCAATTTTACCCCCTTGGGATATATATTCTACCCACACACATTTGGAACTCTCCTGGGGTACCCTCACACATATTATTCCCTCATTTAGTGGATATTTTCACAAAAAAGTGAAATTTTCAAAAATCCAGAAATTGGCTGAAAACAACTAAACATCAAGTACTGATTGGGGGAATCGCTCTGGAACTGAAATCTGAATGATCACTGACATTTCCCCTTTCTGAAAGTTTGATAAACACCGGAAAAATGACTAAGTCCAAAAAAATATTTTTTTCAACTTTTTTCAATTTTACCCCCGTGGGATATATATTCTACCCACACACATTTGGAACTCTCCTGGGTACCCTCACACATATTATTCCCTCATTTAGTGGATATTTTCACAGAAAAAGTGAAATTTTCAAAAATCCAGAAAATTGGCTGAAAACGACTAAATATCAAGGACTCATTGGGCGAATCGCTCTGGAGCTGAAATCGGAATGCTCACTGACATTTCCCCTATCTGAAAGTCTGATAAACATTGGAAAAATGACTAAATCCAGAGAAAAAATGTTTTCAACTTTTTTCAATTTTACCCCCGTGGGATATATTTTCTACCCACACACATTTGGAACTCTCCTGGGGTACCCTCACACATATTATTCCCTCATTTAGTGGATATTTTCACTAAAAAGTGAAATTTTCAAAAAATCCAGAAATTGGCTGAAAACGACTAAATATCAAGGACTCATTGGGCGAATCGCTCTGGAACTGAAATCGGAACGCTCACTGACATTTCCCCTATCTGAAAGTCTGATAAACATCGGAAAAATGACTAGATCCAAAGAAAAAATTTTTTCAACTTTTTTCAATTTTACCCCCTTGGGATATATATTCTACCCACACACATTTGGAACTCTCCTGGGGTACCCTCACACATATTATTCCCTCATTTAGTGGATATTTTCACAAAAAAGTGAAATTTTCAAAAATCCAGAAATTGGCTGAAAACGACTAAACATCAAGTACTGATTGGGCGAATCGCTCTGGAACTGAAATCTGAATGATCACTGACATTTCCCCTTTCTGAAAGTTTGATAAACACCGGAAAAATGACTAAGTCCAAAAAAATATTTTTTTCAACTTTTTTCAATTTTACCCCCGTGGGATATATATTCTACCCACACACATTTGGAACTCTCCTATGGTACCCTCACACATATTATTCCCTCATTTAGTGGATATTTTCACAAAAAAGTGAAATTTTCAAAAATCCAGAAAATTGGCTGAAAACGACTAAATATCACGGACTCATTGGGCGAATCGCTCTGGAACTGAAATCGGAACGCTCACTGACATTTCCCTGTCAGAAACTCTGATAAACGCCGGAAAAATTACTTAGTCCAAAAAAAAAGTTTTTCAACTTTTTACAGTTTTACCCCCGTGGGATATATATTCTACCCACACACATTTGGAACTCTCCTGGGGTACCCTCACACATATTATTCCCTCATTTAGTGGATATTTTCACAAAAAAGTGAAATTTTCAAAAATCCAGAAATTGGCTGAAAACGACTAAGTATCAAGGACTCATTGGGCGAATCGCTCTGGAACTGAAATCGGAACGCTCACTGACATTTCCCCTTTCTGAAAGTTTGATAAACTCCGGAAAAATGAATAAGTCCAAAAAAAATTTTTTTTCAACTTTTTCAATTTTACCCCCTTGGGATATATATTCTACCCACACACATTTGGAACTCTCCTAGGGTACCCTCACACATATTATTCCCTCATTTAGTGGATATTTTCACAAAAAAGTGAAATTTTCAAAAATCCAGAAAATTGGCTGAAAACGACTAAATATCACGGACTCATTGGGCGAATCGCTCTGGAACTGAAATCGGAACGCTCACTGACATTTCCCTGTCAGAAACTCTGATAAACGCCGGAAAAATTACTTAGTCCAAAAAAAAAGTTTTTCAACTTTTTACAGTTTTACCCCCGTGGGATATATATTCTACCCACACACATTTGGAACTCTCCTGGGGTACCCTCACACATATTATTCCCTTATTTAGTGGATATTTTCACAAAAAAGTGAAATTTTCAAAATTCCAGAAATTGGCTGAAAACGACTAAATATCAAGGACTCATTGGGCGAATCGCTCTGGAACTGTAATCGGAATGTTCACTGATATTTCCCCTATCTGAAAGTCTGATAAACGCTGGAAAAATGACTAAGTCCAAAAAAATATTTTTTTCAACTTTTTTCAATTTTACCCCCATGGGATATATATTCTACCCACACACATTTGGAACTCTCCTGGGGTACCCTCACGCATATTATTCCCTCATTTAGTGGATATTTTCACTAAAAAGTGAAATTTTCAAAAAATCCAGAAATTGGCTGAAAACGACTAAATATCAAGGACTCATTGGGCGAATCGCTCTGGAACTGAAATCGGAACGCTCACTGACATTTCCCCTATCTGAAAGTCTGATAAACATCGGAAAAATGACTAGATCCAAAGAAAAAATTTTTTCAACTTTTTTCAATTTTACCCCCTTGGGATATATATTCTACCCACACACATTTGGAACTCTCCTGGGGTACCCTCACACATATTATTCCCTCATTTAGTGGATATTTTCACAAAAAAGTGAAATTTTCAAAAATCCAGAAATTGGCTGAAAACGACTAAACATCAAGTACTGATTGGGCGAATCGCTCTGGAACTGAAATCTGAATGATCACTGACATTTCCCCTTTCTGAAAGTTTGATAAACACTGGAAAAATGACTAAGTCCAAAAAAATATTTTTTTCAACTTTTTTCAATTTTACCCCCGTGGGATATATATTCTACCCACACACATTTGGAACTCTCCTGGGGTACCCTCACACATATTATTCCCTCATTTAGTGGATATTTTCACAGAAAAAGTGAAATTTTCAAAAATCCAGAAAATTGGCTGAAAACGACTAAATATCAAGGACTCATTGGGCGAATCGCTCTGGAGCTGAAATCGGAATGCTCATTGACATTTCCCCTATCTGAAAGTCTGATAAACATCGGGAAAATGACTAAATCCAGAGAAAAAATGTTTTCAACTTTTTTCAATTTTACCCCCGTGGGATATATTTTCTACCCACACACATTTGGAACTCTCCTGGGGTACCCTCACACATATTATTCCCTCATTTAGTGGATATTTTCACAAAAAAGTGAAATTTTCAAAAATCCAGAAAGTTGGCTGAAAACGAATAAATATCAAGGACTCATTGGGAGAATCGCTCTGGAACTGAAATCTGAATGCTCACTGACATTTCCCCTTTCTGAAAGTTTGATAAACACCGGAAAAATGACTAAGTCCAAAAAAAAAATTTTTTCAACTTTTTTCAATTTTACCCCCGTGGGATATATATTCTACCCACACACATTTGGAACTCTCCTGGGGTACCCTCACACATATTATTCCCTCATTTAGTGGATATTTTCACAAAAAAAGTGAAATTTTCAAAAATCCAGAAAATTGGCTGAAAACGACTAAATATCAAGGACTCATTGGGCGAATCGCTCTGGAACTGAAATCGGAACGCTCACTGACGTTTCCCCTGTCTGAAAGTCTGATAAACGCCGGAAAAATTACTAAGTCCAAAAAAAAATTTTTTGCAACTTTTTTCAATTTTACCCCCGTGGGATATATATTCTACCCACACACATTTGGAACTCTCCTGGGGTACCCTCACACATAGTATTCCCTCATTTAGTGGATATTTTCACAAAAAAGTAAAATTTTCAAAAATCCAGAAATTGGCTGAAAACGACTAAATATTAAAGTGAATCGCTCTGGAGCTGAAATCGGAATGCTCACTGACATTTGCCTTATCAGAAAGTGTGATAAACGCCGGAAGAATGACTAAGTCCAAAAAAAAATTTTTTTCAATTTTTTTCAATTTTACCTCCGTGGGATATATATTCTACCCACACACATTTGGAACTCTCCTGGGGTACCCTCACACATATTATTCCCTCATTTAGTGGATATTTTCCCAAAAAAGTGAAATTTTCAAAAATCCAGAAAATTGGCTGAAAATGACTAAATATGCAAGGACCCATTGGGTGAATCGCTCTGGAATTGAAATTGGAACGCTCACTGACATTTCCCCTATCTGAAAGTCTGATAAACACCGGAAAAATGACAGTCCAAAAAAAAAATTTTTTCAATTTTTTCAATTTTACCCCTGTGGGATATATCTTCTACCCACACACATTTGGAACTCTCCTGGGGTTCCCTCACACATATTATTCCCTCTTTTAGTGGATATTTTCACAAAAAGTGAAATTTTCAAAAATCCAGAAAATTGGCTGAAAACGACTAAATATCAAGGACTCATTGGGCGAATCGCTCTGGAACTGAAATCGGAGTGCTCACTGACATTTCCCCTGTCTGAAAGTCTGATAAACGCCGGAAAAATAACGAAGTCCAAAAAAAAATTTTTTTAAACTTTTTTCAATTTTACCCCCGTGGGATATATATTCTACCCACACACATTTGGAACTCTCCTGGGGTTCCCTCACACATATTATTCCCTCTTTTAGTGGATATTTTCACAAAAAAGTGAAATTTTCAAAAATCCAGAAATTGGCTGAAAATGACTAAACATCAAGGACTGATTGGACGAATCGCTCTGGAACTGAAATCTGAATGCTCACTGACATTTCCCCTTTCTGAAGGTTTGATAAACACCGGAAAAATGACTAAGTCCAAAAAATATATTTTTTCAACTTTTTTCAATTTTTCCCAGTTGGGATATATATTCTACCACTCACACATTTGGAACTCTCCTGGGGTACCCTCACACATATTATTCCCTCATTTAGTGGATATTTTCACAAAAAAGTGAAATTTTCAAAAATACAGAAAATTTGCTGAAAACGACTAAATATCAATGAGTCATTGGGCGAATCACTCTGGAACTGAAATCGGAATGCTCACTGACATTTCCCCTATCTGAAAGTCTGATAAACGCCGGGAAAATTACTAAGTCCAAAAAAAAATTTTTTTCAACTTTTTTCAATTTTTCCCAGTTGGGTTATATATTCTACCACTCACACATTTGGAACTCTCCTGGGGTACCCTCACACATATTATTCCCTCATTTAGTGGATATTTTCACAAAAAAGTGAAATTTTCAAAAATCCAGAAAATTGGCTGAAAACGACTAAATATCAATGAGTCATTGGGCGAATCGCTCTGGAACTGAAATCGGAACGCTCACTGACGTTTCCCCTGTCTCAAAGTCTGATAAACGCCGGAAAAATTACTAAGTCCAAAAAAAAATTTTATTCAACTTTTTTCAATTTTACCCCCGTGGGATATATATTCTACCCACACACATTTGGAACTCTCCTGGGGTACCCTCACACATATTATTCCCTCATTTAGTGGATATTTTCACAAAAAAGGGAAATTTTCAAAAATCCAGAAAATTTGCTGAAAACGACTAAATATCAAGGACCCAGTGGGCGAATCGCTCTGGAACTGAAATTGGAACGCTCACTGACATTTCCCCTATCTGAAAGTCTGAAAAACACCAGAAAAATGACTAAGTCCAAAAAAAAAATGTTTTCAACTTTTTTCAATTTTACCCCGTGGGATATATATTCTACCCACACACATTTGGAACTCTCCTGGGGTACCCTCACACATATTATTCCCTCATTTAGTGAATATTTTCACAAAAAAGTGAAATTTTCAAAAATCCAGGAAATTGGCTGAAAACGACTAAATATCAAGGACTCATTGTGCGAATCGCTCTGGAACAGAAATCGGAATGCTCACTGACATTTCCCCTATCTGAAAGTCTGATAAATGCCGGAAAAATGACTAAGTCTAAAAAAAATATTTTTTCAATTTTACCCCGTGGGATATATATTCTACCCACACACATTTGGAACTCTCCTGGGGTACCCTCACACATATTATTCCCTCATTTAGTGGATATTTTCACAAAATTGAAGTTTTCAAAAATTCAAAATATTGTCTGAAAACGACTAAATATCAAGACTCATTGGGCGAATCGCTCTGGAACTGAAATCGGAATGCTCACTGACATTTCCCCTATCTGAAAGTCTGATAAACGCCGGAAGAATTACTAAGTCCAAAAAAAAAATTTTTTCAACTTTTTTCAATTTTACCCCCGTGGGATATATATTCTACCCACACACATTTGGAACTCTCCTGGGGTACCCTCACACATATTATTCCCTCATTTAGTAGATATTTTCACAAAAAAGTGAAATTTTCAAAAATCCAGAAAATTGGTCGAAAACGACTAAATATCAAGGACTCACTGGGCGAATCGCTCTGGAACTGAAATCGGAATGCTCACTGACATTTCCCCTATCTAAAAGTCTGATAAACACCAGAAAAATGACTAAGTCCAAAAAAATTTTTTTTCAAATTTACCCTCGTGGGATATATATTCTACCCACACACATTTGGAACTCTCCTGGGGTACCCTCACACATATTATTCCCTCATTTTGTGGATATTTTCACAAAAAAGTGAAATTTTCAAAAATCCAAAATATTGGCTGAAAACGACTAAATATCAATGACTCATTGGGCGAATTGCTCTGGAACTGAAATCGGAAAGCTCACTAACATTTGCCCTATCTGAAAGTCTGATAAACGCCCGAAAAATGACCAAGTCCAAAAAAAAATTTTTTTCAACTTTTTTCAATTTTACCCCGTGGGATATATATTCTACCCACACACATTTGGAACTCTCCTGGGGTACCCTCAGACATATTATTTCCTCATTTAGTGGATATTTTCACAAAAAAGTGAAATTTTCAAAAATCCAGAAAATTGGCTGAAAATGAATAAATATCAAGGACTCATTGGGCGAATTGCTCTGGACCTGAAATCGGAACGCTCACTCACATTTCCCCTCTCTGAAAGTCTGATAAACGCCGGAAAAATGACTAAGTCCAAAACAATTGTTTTCAAATTTACCCTCGTGGGATATATATTCTACCCACACACATTTGGAACTCTCCAGGGGTACCCTCACACATATTATTCCCTCATTTAGTGGATATTTTCACAAAAAAGTGAAATTTTCAAAAATGCAGAAAATTGGCTGAAAACGACTAAATATCAAGGACTCTTTCAGCGAATCGCTCTGGAACTCAAATCGGAACGCTCACTGACATTTGCCCTATCTGAAAGTCTGATAAACGCCAGAAAAGTGATTAAATCCAAAAAAAATTTTTCAACTTTTTTCAATTTTACCCCCGTGGGATATATATTCTACCCACACACATTTGGAACTCTCCTGGGGTACCCTCAGACATATTATTTCCTCATTTAGTGGATATTTTCACAAAAAAGTGAAATTTTGAAAAATCCAGAAAATTGGCTGAAAACGACTAAATATCAAGTACTCATTGGGCGAATCGCTCTGGAACTGAATCGGAACGCTCACTGACATTTCCCCTATCTGAAAGTCTGATAAACGCCGGAAAAATGACTAAGTCCAAAAAAAAAAAATTTTCCAACTTTTTTCAAATTTACCCCCGTGGGATATATATTCTACCCACACACATTTGGAACTCTCCTGGGGTACCCTCACACATATTATTCCCTCATTTAGTGGATATTTTCACAAAAAAGTGAAATTTTCAAAAATCCAAAATATTGGCTGAAAACGACTAAATATTCAAGGACTCATTGGGCGAATCGCTCTGGAACTGAAATCGGAACGCTCACCGACATTTGCCCTATCTGAAAGTCTGATAAACGCCGGAAAAATGACTAAGTCCAAAAAAAAAATTTTTTAAACTTTTTTCAATTTTACCCCCGTCAGATATATATTCTACCCACACACATTTGGAAATCTCCTGGGGTACCCTCACACATATTATTCCCTCATTTAGTGGATATTTTCACAAAAAAGTGAAATTTTCAAAAATCCAAAATATTGGCTGAAAACGACTAAATATTCAAGGACTCATTGGGCGAATCGCTCTGGAACTGAAATCGGAATGCTCACTGACATTTGCCCTATCTGAAAGTCTGATAAACGCCCGAAAAATGACTAAGTCCAAAAAAAAAAAATTTTAAAACTTTTTTCAATTTTACCCCCGTCAGATATATATTCTACCCACACACATTTGGAACTCTCCTGGGGTACCCTCACACATATTATTCCCTCATTTAGTGGATATTTTCACAAAAAAGTGAAATTTTCAAAAATCCAAAATATTGGCTGAAAACGACTAAATATTCAAGGACTCATTGGGCGAATCGCTCTGGAACTGAAATCGGAATGCTCACTGACATTTGCCCTATCTGAAAGTCTGATAAACGCCCGAAAAATGACTAAGTCCAAAAAAAAAAAATTTTAAAACTTTTTTCAATTTTACCCCCGTCAGATATATATTCTACCCACACACATTTGGAACTCTCCTGGGGTACCCTCACACATATTATTCCCTCATTTAGTGGATATTTTCACAAACAAGTGAAATTTTCAAAAATCCAAAATATTGGCTGAAAATGACTAAATATTCAAGGACTCATTGGGCGAATCGCTCTGGAACTGAAATCGGAATGCTCACTGACATTTGCCCTATCTGAAAGTCTGATAAACGCCCGAAAAATTACTAAGTCCAAAAAAAAAAATTTTTCAACTTTTTTCAATTTTACCCCCGTCAGATATATATTCTACCCACACACATTTGGAACTCTCCTGGGGTACCCTCACACATATTATTCCCTCATTTAGTGGATATTTTCACAAAAAAGTGAAATTTTCAAAAATCCAAAATATTGGCTGAAAACGACTAAATATTCAAGGACTCATTGGGCGAATCGCTCTGGAACTGAAATCGGAATGCTCACTGACATTTGCCCTATCTGAAAGTCTGATAAACGCCCGAAAAATTACTAAATCCAAAAAAAAAAATTTTTCAACTTTTTTCAATTTTACCCCCGTGGGATATATATTCTACCCACACACATTTGGAACTCTCCTGGGGTACCCTCACACATATTATTCCCTCATTTAGTGGATATTTTCACAAAAAAGTGAAATTTTCAAAAATCAAAAATATTGGCTGAAAACGACTAAATATCAAGGACTCATTGGGCGAATCGCTCTGGAACTGAAATCGGAATGCTCACTGACATTTGCCCTATCTGAAAGTCTGATAAACGCCCGAAAAATGACTAAGTCCAAAAAAAAAAAATTTTTAAACTTTTTTCAATTTTACCCCCGTCAGATATATATTCTACCCACACACATTTGGAACTCTCCTGGGGTACCCTCACACATATTATTCCCTCATTTAGTGGATATTTTCACAAAAAAGTGAAATTTTCAAAAATCCAAAATATTGGCTGAAAACGACTAAATATCAAGGACTCATTGGGCGAATCGCTCTGGAACTGAAATCGGAATGCTCACTGACATTTGCCCTATCTGAAAATCTGATAAACGCCCGAAAAATGACTAAGTCCAAAAAAAAAAATTTTTTAACTTTTTTCAATTTTACCCCCGTCAGATATATATTCTACCCACACACATTTGGAACTCTCCTGGGGTACCCTCACACATATTATTCCCTCATTTAGTGGATATTTTCACAAAAAAGTGAAATTTTCAAAAATCCAAAATATTGGCTGAAAACGACTAAATATCAAGGACTCATTGGGCGAATCGCTCTGGAACTGAAATCGGAATGCTCACTGACATTTGCCCTATCTGAAAGTCTGATAAACGCCCGAAAAATGACTAAGTCCAAAAAAAAAAATTTTTCAACTTTTTTCAATTTTACCCCGTGGGATATATATTCTACTCACACACATTTGGAACTCTCCTGGGGTACCTTCACACATATTATTCCCTCATTTAGTGGATATTTTCACAAAAAAGTGAAATTTTCAAAAATCCAAAATATTGGCTGAAAACGACTAAATATCAAGGACTCATTGGGCGAATCGCTCTGGAACTGAAATCGGAATGCTCACTGACATTTGCCCTATCTGAAAGTCTGATAAACGCCCGAAAAATGACTAAGTCCAAAAAAAAAAATTTTTTAAACTTTTTTCAATTTTACCCCCGTCAGATATATATTCTACCCACACACATTTGGAACTCTCTTGGGGTACCCTCACACATATTATTCCCTCATTTAGTGGATATTTTCACAAACAAGTGAAATTTTCAAAAATCCAAAATATTGGCTGAAAACGACTAAATATTCAAGGACTCATTGGGCGAATCGCTCTGGAACTGAAATCGGAATGCTCACTGACATTTGCCCTATCTGAAAGTCTGATAAACGCCCGAAAAATTACTAAGTCCAAAAAAAAAATTTTTCAACTTTTTTCAATTTTACCCCCGTCAGATATATATTCTACCCACACACATTTGGAACTCTCCTGGGGTACCCTCACACATATTATTCCCTCATTTAGTGGATATTTTCACAAAAAAGTGAAATTTTCAAAAATCCAAAATTTTGGCTGAAAACGACTAAATATCAAGGACTCATTGGGCGAATCGCTCTGGAACTGAAATCGGAATGCTCACTGACATTTGCCCTATCTGAAAATCTGATAAACGCCCGAAAAATGACTAAGTCCAAAAAAAAAAAATTTTCAACTTTTTTCAATTTTACCCCCGTCAGATATATATTCTACCCACACACATTTGGAACTCTCCTGGGGTACCCTCACACATATTATTCCCTCATTTAGAGGATATTTTCACAAAAAAGTGAAATTTTCAAAAATCCAAAATATTGGCTGAAAACGACTAAATATTCAAGGACTCATTGGGCGAATCGCTCTGGAACTGAAATCAGAACGCTCACTGACATTTCCCCTATCTGAAAGTCTGATAAACGCCGGAAAAATGACTAAGTCCAAAAAAAAAAAATTTTTCAACTTTTTTCAATTTTACCCCCGTGGGATATATATTCTACCCACACACATTTGGAACTCTCCTGTGGTACCCTCACACATATTATTCCCTTATTTAGTGGATATTTTCACAAAAAAGTGAAATTTTCAAAAATCCAAAATATTGGCTTAAAACGACTAAATATCAAGGACTCATTGGGCGAATCGCTCTGGAACTGAAATCGGAATGCTCACTGACATTTGCCCTATCTGAAAGTCTGATAAACGCCCGAAAAATTAATAAGTCCAAAAAATAAAAATTTTTCAACTTTTTTCAATTTTACCCCCGTCAGATATATATTCTACCCACACACATTTGGAACTCTCCTGGGGTACCCTCACACATATTATTCCCTCATTTAGTGGATATTTTCACAAAAAAGTGAAATTTTCAAAAATCCAAAATATTGGCTGAAAACGACTAAATATTCAAGGACTCATTGGGCGAATCGCTCTGGAACTGAAATCGGAATGCTCACTGACATTTGCCCTATCTGAAAGTCTGATAAACGCCGGAAAAATGACTAAGTCCAAAAAAAAAAATTTTTAAACTTTTTTCAATTTTACCCCCGTCAGATATATATTCTACCCACACACATTTGGAACTCTCCTGGGGTACCCTCACACATATTATTCCCTCATTTAGTGGATATTTTCACAAAAAAGTGAAATTTTCAAAAATCCAAAATATTGGCTGAAAACGACTAAATATCAGGGACTCATGGGGCGAATCGCTCTGGAACTGAAATCGGAATGCTCACTGACATTTGCCCTATCTGAAAGTCTGATAAACGCCCGAAAAATGACTAAGTCCAAAAAAAAAAATTTTTCAACTTTTTTCAATTTTACCCCCGTGGGATATATATTCTACCCACACACATTTGGAACTCTCCTGGGGTACCCTCACACATATTATTCCCTCATTTAGTGGATATTTTCACAAAAAAGTGAAATTTTCAAAAATCAAAAATATTGGCTGAAAACGACTAAATATCAAGGACTCATTGGGCGAATCGCTCTGGAACTGAAATCGGAATGCTCACTGACATTTGCCCTATCTGAAAATCTGATAAACGCCCGAAAAATGACTAAGTCCAAAAAAAAAATTTTTTCAACTTTTTTCAATTTTACCCCCGTCAGATATATATTCTACCCACACACATTTGGAACTCTCCTGGGGTACCCTCACACATATTATTCCCTCATTTAGTGGATATTTTCACAAAAAAGTGAAATTTTCAAAAATCCAGAAATTGGCTGAAAACGACTAAATATCAAGGACTCATTGGTCGAATCGCTCTGGAACTGAAATCGGAATGCTCACTGACATTTCCCCTATCTGAAATTCTGATAAACGCCGGAAAAATGACTAAGTACAAAAAAAAAATTTTTTCAAATTTACCCTCGTGGTATATATATTCTACCCACACACATTTGGAACTCTCCTTGGGTACCCTCACACATATTATTCCCTCATTTAGTGAATATTTTCACAAAAAAGTGAAATTTTCAAAAATCCAAAATATTGGCTGAAAACGACTAAATATCAAGGACTCATTGGGCGAATCGCTCAGGAACTGAAATCGGAATGCTCACTGACATTTGCCCTATCTGAAAGTCTGATAAACGCCCGAAAAATGACTAAGTCCAAAAAAAAAAATTTTTCAACTTTTTTCAATTTTACCCCCGTGGGATATATATTCTACCCACACACATTTGGAACTCTCCTGGGGTACCCTCACACATATTATTCCCTCATTTAGTGGATATTTTCACAAAAAAGTGAAATTTTCAAAAATCCAAAATATTGGCTGAAAACGACTAAATATCAAGGACTCATTGGGCGAATCGCTCTGGAACTGAAATCGGAATGCTCACTGACATTTGCCCTATCTGAAAGTCTGATAAACGCCCGAAAAATGACTAAGTCCAAAAAAAAAAATTTTTCAACTTTTTTCAATTTTACCCCCGTGGGATATATATTCTACTCACACACATTTGGAACTCTCCTGGGGTACCCTCACACATATTATTCCCTCATTTAGTGGATATTTTCACAAAAAAGTGAAATTTTCAAAAATCCAAAATATTGGCTGAAAACGACTAAATATCAGGGACTCATGGGGCGAATCGCTCTGGAACTGAAATCGGAATGCTCACTGACATTTGCCCTATCTGAAAGTCTGATAAACGCCCGAAAAATGACTAAGTCCAAAAAAAAAAATTTTTCAACTTTTTTCAATTTTACCCCCGTGGGATATATATTCTACCCACACACATTTGGAACTCTCCTGGGGTACCCTCACACATATTATTCCCTCATTTAGTGGATATTTTCACAAAAAAGTGAAATTTTCAAAAATCAAAAATATTGGCTGAAAACGACTAAATATCAAGGACTCATTGGGCGAATCGCTCTGGAACTGAAATCGGAATGCTCACTGACATTTGCCCTATCTGAAAATCTGATAAACGCCCGAAAAATGACTAAGTCCAAAAAAAAAATTTTTTCAACTTTTTTCAATTTTACCCCCGTCAGATATATTTTCTACCCACACACATTTGGAACTCTCCTGGGGTACCCTCACACATATTATTCCCTCATTTAGTGGATATTTTCACAAAAAAGTGAAATTTTCAAAAATCCAGAAATTGGCTGAAAACGACTAAATATCAAGGACTCATTGGTCGAATCGCTCTGGAACTGAAATCGGAATGCTCACTGACATTTCCCCTATCTGAAATTCTGATAAACGCCGGAAAAATGACTAAGTACAAAAAAAAATTTTTTTCAAATTTACCCTCGTGGTATATATATTCTACCCACACACATTTGGAACTCTCCTTGGGTACCCTCACACATATTATTCCCTCATTTAGTGAATATTTTCACAAAAAAGTGAAATTTTCAAAAATCCAAAATATTGGCTGAAAACGACTAAATATCAAGGACTCATTGGGCGAATCGCTCAGGAACTGAAATCGGAATGCTCACTGACATTTGCCCTATCTGAAAGTCTGATAAACGCCCGAAAAATGACTAAGTCCAAAAAAAAAAATTTTTCAACTTTTTTCAATTTTACCCCCGTGGGATATATATTCTACCCACACACATTTGGAACTCTCCTGGGGTACCCTCACACATATTATTCCCTCATTTAGTGGATATTTTCACAAAAAAGTGAAATTTTCAAAAATCCAAAATATTGGCTGAAAACGACTAAATATCAAGGACTCATTGGGCGAATCGCTCTGGAACTGAAATCGGAATGCTCACTGACATTTGCCCTATCTGAAAGTCTGATAAACGCCCGAAAAATGACTAAGTCCAAAAAAAAAAATTTTTCAACTTTTTTCAATTTTACCCCCGTGGGATATATATTCTACTCACACACATTTGGAACTCTCCTGGGGTACCCTCACACATATTATTCCCTCATTTAGTGGATATTTTCACAAAAAAGTGAAATTTTCAAAAATCCAAAATATTGGCTGAAAACGACTAAATATCAAGGACTCATTGGGCGAATCGCTCTGGAACTGAAATCGGAATGCTCACTGACATTTGCCCTATCTGAAAGTCTGATAAACGCCCGAAAAATTACTAAGTCCAAAAAAAAAAATTTTTCAACTTTTTTCAATTTTACCCCCGTCAGATATATATTCTACCCACACACATTTGGAACTCTCCTGGGGTACCCTCACACATGTTATTCCCTCATTTAGTGGATATTTTCACAAAAAAGTGAAATTTTCAAAAATCCAAAATATTGGCTGAAAACGACTAAATATTCAAGGACTCATTGGGCGAATCGCTCTGGAACTGAAATCGGAATGCTCACTGACATTTGCCCTTTCTGAAAGTCTGATAAACGCCCGAAAAATGACTAAGTCCAAAAAAAAAAAATTTTTAAACTTTTTTCAATTTTACCCCCGTCAGATATATATTCTACCCACACACATTTGGAACTCTCCTGGGGTACCCTCACACATATTATTCCCTCATTTAGAGGATATTTTCACAAAAAAGTGAAATTTTCAAAAATCCAAAATATTGGCTGAAAACGACTAAATATTCAAGGACTCATTGGGCGAATCGCTCTGGAACTGAAATCGGAACGCTCACTGACATTTCCCCTATCTGAAAGTCTGATAAACGCCGGAAAAATGACTAAGTCCAAAAAAAAAAAATTTTTCAACTTTTTTCAATTTTACCCCCGTGGGATATATATTCTACCCACACACATTTGGAACTCTCCTGTGGTACCCTCACACATATTATTCCCTCATTTAGTGGATATTTTCACAAAAAAGTGAAATTTTCAAAAATCCAAAATATTGGCTTAAAACGACTAAATATCAAGGACTCATTGGGCGAATCGCTCTGGAACTGAAATCGGAATGCTCACTGACATTTGCCCTATCTGAAAGTCTGATAAACGCGCGAAAAATTAATAAGTCCAAAAAATAAAAATTTTTCAACTTTTTTCAATTTTACCCCCGTCAGATATATATTCTACCCACACACATTTGGAACTCTCCTGGGGTACCCTCACACATATTATTCCCTCATTTAGTGGATATTTTCACAAAAAAGTGAAATTTTCAAAAATCCAAAATATTGGCTGAAAACGACTAAATATCAAGGACTCATTGGGCGAATCGCTCTGGAACTGAAATCGGAATGCTCACTGACATTTGCCCTATCTGAAAATCTGATAAACGCCCGAAAAATGACTAAGTCCAAAAAAAAAAATTTTTCAACTTTTTTCAATTTTACCCCCGTCAGATATATATTCTACCCACACACATTTGGAACTCTCCTGGGGTACCCTCACACATATTATTCCCTCATTTAGTGGATATTTTCACAAAAAAGTGAAATTTTCAAAAATCCAAAATATTGGCTGAAAACGACTAAATATCAAGGACTCATTGGGCGAATCGCTCTGGAACTGAAATCGGAATGCTCACTGACATTTGCCCTATCTGAAAGTCTGATAAACGCCCGAAAAATGACTAAGTCCAAAAAAAAAAATTTTTCAACTTTTTTCAATTTTACCCCCGTGGGATATATATTCTACCCACACACATTTGGAACTCTCCTGGGGTACCCTCACACATATTATTCCCTCATTTAGTGGATATTTTCACAAAAAAGTGAAATTTTCAAAAATCCAAAATATTGGCTGAAAACGACTAAATATCAAGGACTCATTGGGCGAATCGCTCTGGAACTGAAATCGGAATGCTCACTGACATTTGCCCTATCTGAAAGTCTGATAAACGCCCGAAAAATGACTAAGTCCAAAAAAAAAAATTTTTCAACTTTTTTCAATTTTACCCCCGTCAGATATATATTCTACCCACACACATTTGGAACTCTCCTGGGGTACCCTCACACATGTTATTCCCTCATTTAGTGGATATTTTCACAAAAAAGTGAAATTTTCAAAAATCCAAAATATTGGCTGAAAACGACTAAATATTCAAGGACTCATTGGGCGAATCGCTCTGGAACTGAAATCGGAATGCTCACTGACATTTGCCCTTTCTGAAAGTCTGATAAACGCCCGAAAAATGACTAAGTCCAAAAAAAAAAAATTTTTAAACTTTTTTCAATTTTACCCCCGTCAGATATATATTCTACCCACACACATTTGGAACTCTCCTGGGGTACCCTCACACATATTATTCCCTCATTTAGAGGATATTTTCACAAAAAAGTGAAATTTTCAAAAATCCAAAATATTGGCTGAAAACGACTAAATATTCAAGGACTCATTGGGCGAATCGCTCTGGAACTGAAATCGGAACGCTCACTGACATTTCCCCTATCTGAAAGTCTGATAAACGCCGGAAAAATGACTAAGTCCAAAAAAAAAAAATTTTTCAACTTTTTTCAATTTTACCCCCGTGGGATATATATTCTACCCACACACATTTGGAACTCTCCTGTGGTACCCTCACACATATTATTCCCTCATTTAGTGGATATTTTCACAAAAAAGTGAAATTTTCAAAAATCCAAAATATTGGCTTAAAACGACTAAATATCAAGGACTCATTGGGCGAATCGCTCTGGAACTGAAATCGGAATGCTCACTGACATTTGCCCTATCTGAAAGTCTGATAAACGCCCGAAAAATTAATAAGTCCAAAAAATAAAAATTTTTCAACTTTTTTCAATTTTACCCCCGTCAGATATATATTCTACCCACACACATTTGGAACTCTCCTGGGGTACCCTCACACATATTATTCCCTCATTTAGTGGATATTTTCACAAAAAAGTGAAATTTTCAAAAATCCAAAATATTGGCTGAAAACGACTAAATATCAAGGACTCATTGGGCGAATCGCTCTGGAACTGAAATCGGAATGCTCACTGACATTTGCCCTATCTGAAAATCTGATAAACGCCCGAAAAATGACTAAGTCCAAAAAAAAAAATTTTTCAACTTTTTTCAATTTTACCCCCGTCAGATATATATTCTACCCACACACATTTGGAACTCTCCTGGGGTACCCTCACACATATTATTCCCTCATTTAGTGGATATTTTCACAAAAAAGTGAAATTTTCAAAAATCCAAAATATTGGCTGAAAACGACTAAATATCAAGGACTCATTGGGCGAATCGCTCTGAAACTGAAATTGGAATGCTCACTGACATTTGCCCTATCTGAAAGTCTGATAAACGCCCGAAAAATGACTAAGTCCAAAAAAAAAATTTTTTCAACTTTTTTCAATTTTACCCCCGTGGGATATATATTCTACCCACACACATTTGGAACTCTCCTGGGTTACCCTCACACATATTATTCCCTCATTTAGTGGATATTTTCACAAAAAAGTGAAATTTTCAAAAATCCAAAATATTGGCTGAAAACGACTAAATATCAGGGACTCATGGGGCGAATCGCTCTGGAACTGAAATCGGAATGCTCACTGACATTTGCCCTATCTGAAAGTCTGATAAACGCCCGAAAAATGACTAAGTCCAAAAAAAAAAATTTTTCAACTTTTTTCAATTTTACCCCCGTGGGATATATATTCTACCCACACACATTTGGAACTCTCCTGGGGTACCCTCACACATATTATTCCCTCATTTAGTGGATATTTTCACAAAAAAGTGAAATTTTCAAAAATCAAAAATATTGGCTGAAAACGACTAAATATCAAGGACTCATTGGGCGAATCGCTCTGGAACTGAAATCGGAATGCTCACTGACATTTGCCCTATCTGAAAATCTGATAAACGCCCGAAAAATGACTAAGTCCAAAAAAAAAATTTTTTCAACTTTTTTCAATTTTACCCCCGTCAGATATATATTCTACCCACACACATTTGGAACTCTCCTGTGGTACCCTCACACATATTATTCCCTCATTTAGTGGATATTTTCACAAAAAAGTGAAATTTTCAAAAATCCAGAAATTGGCTGAAAACGACTAAATATCAAGGACTCATTGGTCGAATCGCTCTGGAACTGAAATCGGAATGCTCACTGACATTTCCCCTATCTGAAATTCTGATAAACGCCGGAAAAATGACTAAGTACAAAAAAAAATTTTTTTCAAATTTACCCTCGTGGTATATATATTCTACCCACACACATTTGGAACTCTCCTTGGGTACCCTCACACATATTATTCCCTCATTTAGTGAATATTTTCACAAAAAAGTGAAATTTTCAAAAATCCAAAATATTGGCTGAAAACGACTAAATATCAAGGACTCATTGGGCGAATCGCTCAGGAACTGAAATCGGAATGCTCACTGACATTTGCCCTATCTGAAAGTCTGATAAACGACCGAAAAATGACTAAGTCCAAAAAAAAAAATTTTTCAACTTTTTTCAATTTTACCCCCGTGGGATATATATTCTACCCACACACATTTGGAACTCTCCTGGGGTACCCTCACACATATTATTCCCTCATTTAGTGGATATTTTCACAAAAAAGTGAAATTTTCAAAAATCCAAAATATTGGCTGAAAACGACTAAATATCAAGGACTCATTGGGCGAATCGCTCTGGAACTGAAATCGGAATGCTCACTGACATTTGCCCTATCTGAAAGTCTGATAAACGCCCGAAAAATGACTAAGTCCAAAAAAAAAAATTTTTCAACTTTTTTCAATTTTACCCCCGTGGGATATATATTCTACTCACACACATTTGGAACTCTCCTGGGGTACCCTCACACATATTATTCCCTCATTTAGTGGATATTTTCACAAAAAAGTGAAATTTTCAAAAATCCAAAATATTGGCTGAAAACGACTAAATATCAAGGACTCATTGGGCGAATCGCTCTGGAACTGAAATCGGAATGCTCACTGACATTTGCCCTATCTGAAAGTCTGATAAACGCCCGAAAAATTACTAAGTCCAAAAAAAAAAATTTTTCAACTTTTTTCAATTTTACCCCCGTCAGATATATATTCTACCCACACACATTTGGAACTCTCCTGGGGTACCCTCACACATGTTATTCCCTCATTTAGTGGATATTTTCACAAAAAAGTGAAATTTTCAAAAATCCAAAATATTGGCTGAAAACGACTAAATATTCAAGGACTCATTGGGCGAATCGCTCTGGAACTGAAATCGGAATGCTCACTGACATTTGCCCTTTCTGAAAGTCTGATAAACGCCCGAAAAATGACTAAGTCCAAAAAAAAAAAATTTTTAAACTTTTTTCAATTTTACCCCCGTCAGATATATATTCTACCCACACACATTTGGAACTCTCCTGGGGTACCCTCACACATATTATTCCCTCATTTAGAGGATATTTTCACAAAAAAGTGAAATTTTCAAAAATCCAAAATATTGGCTGAAAACGACTAAATATTCAAGGACTCATTGGGCGAATCGCTCTGGAACTGAAATCGGAACGCTCACTGACATTTCCCCTATCTGAAAGTCTGATAAACGCCGGAAAAATGACTAAGTCCAAAAAAAAAAAATTTTTCAACTTTTTTCAATTTTACCCCCGTGGGATATATATTCTACCCACACACATTTGGAACTCTCCTGTGGTACCCTCACACATATTATTCCCTCATTTAGTGGATATTTTCACAAAAAAGTGAAATTTTCAAAAATCCAAAATATTGGCTTAAAACGACTAAATATCAAGGACTCATTGGGCGAATCGCTCTGGAACTGAAATCGGAATGCTCACTGACATTTGCCCTATCTGAAAGTCTGATAAACGCCCGAAAAATTAATAAGTCCAAAAAATAAAAATTTTTCAACTTTTTTCAATTTTACCCCCGTCAGATATATATTCTACCCACACACATTTGGAACTCTCCTGGGGTACCCTCACACATATTATTCCCTCATTTAGTGGATATTTTCACAAAAAAGTGAAATTTTCAAAAATCCAAAATATTGGCTGAAAACGACTAAATATCAAGGACTCATTGGGCGAATCGCTCTGGAACTGAAATCGGAATGCTCACTGACATTTGCCCTATCTGAAAATCTGATAAACGCCCGAAAAATGACTAAGTCCAAAAAAAAAAATTTTTCAACTTTTTTCAATTTTACCCCCGTCAGATATATATTCTACCCACACACATTTGGAACTCTCCTGGGGTACCCTCACACATATTATTCCCTCATTTAGTGGATATTTTCACAAAAAAGTGAAATTTTCAAAAATCCAAAATATTGGCTGAAAACGACTAAATATCAAGGACTCATTGGGCGAATCGCTCTGAAACTGAAATCGGAATGCTCACTGACATTTGCCCTATCTGAAAGTCTGATAAACGCCCGAAAAATGACTAAGTCCAAAAAAAAAAATTTTTCAACTTTTTTCAATTTTACCCCCGTGGGATATATATTCTACCCACACACATTTGGAACTCTCCTGGGTTACCCTCACACATATTATTCCCTCATTTAGTGGATATTTTCACAAAAAAGTGAAATTTTCAAAAATCCAAAATATTGGCTGAAAACGACTAAATATTCAAGGACTCATTGGGCGAATCGCTCTGGAACTGAAATCGGAATGCTCACTGACATTTGCACTATCTGAAAGTCTGATAAACGCCGGAAAAATTACTAAGTCCAAAAAAAAAATATTTTCAACTTTTTTCAATTTTACCCCCGTCAGATATATATTCTACCCCACACACATTTATAACTCTCTTGGGGTACCCTCACACATATTATTCCCTCATTTAGTGGATATTTTCACAAAAAAGTGAAATTTTCAAAAATCCAAAATATTGGCTGAAAACGACTAAATATCAAGGACTCATTGGGCGAATCGCTCTGGAACTGAAATCGGAATGCTCACTGACATTTGCCCTATCTGAAAGTCTGATAAACGTCCGAAAAATGACTAAGTCCAAAAAAAAAATATTTTCAACTTTTTTCAAATTTACCCCCGTGGGATATATATTCTACCCACACACATTTGGAACTCTCCTGTGGTACCCTCACACATATTATTCCCTCATTTAGTGGATATTTTCACAAAAAAGTGAAATTTTCAAAAATCCAAAATATTGGCTGAAAATGACTAAATATCAAGGACTCATTGGGCGAATCGCTCTGGAACTGAAATCGGAACGCTCACTGACATTTCCACTATCTGAAAGTCTGATAAACGCCGGAAAAATGACAAAGTCCAAAAAAAAAATATTTTCAACTTTTTTCAAATTTACCCCCTTGGGATATATATTCTACCCACAAACATTTGGAACTCTCCTGTGGTACCCTCACACATATTATTCCCTCATTTAGTAGATATTTTAACAAAAAAGTGAAATTTTCAAAAATCCAAACTATTGTCTGAAAACGACTAAATATCAAGGACTCATTGGGCGAATCGCTCTGGAACTGAAATCGGAACGCTCACTGACATTTGCCCTATCTGAAAGTCTGATAAACGCCGGAAAAATGACTAAGTCCAAAAAAAAAATTTTTTAAACTTTTTTCAATTTTACCCCCGTCAGATATATATTCTACCCACACACATTTGGAACTCTCCTGGGGTACCCTCACACATATTATTCCCTCATTTAGTGGATATTTTCACAAAAAAGTGAAATTTTCAAAAATCCAAAATATTGGCTGAAAACGACTAAATATCAAGGACTCATTGGGCGAATCGCTCTGGAACTGAAATCGGAATGCTCACTAACATTTGCCCTATCTGAAAGTCTGATAAACGCCGGAAAAATTACTAAGTCCAAAAAAAAAAATTTTTAAACTTTTTTCAATTTTACCCCCGTCAGATATATATTCTACCCAGACACATTTGGAACTCTCCTGGGGTACCCTCACACATATTAATCCCTCATTTAGTGGATATTTTCACAAAAAAGTGAAGTTTTCAAAAATTCAAAATATTGTCTGAAAACGACTAAATATCAAGACTCATTGGGCGAATCGCTCTGGAACTGAAATCGGAATGCTCACTGACATTTCCCCTATCTGAAAGTCTGATAAACGCCGGAAGAATTACTAAGTCCAAAAAAAAAATTTTTCAACTTTTTTCAATTTTACCCCCGTGGGATATATATTCTACCCACACACATTTGGAACTCTCCTGGGGTACCCTCACACATATTATTCCCTCATTTAGTAGATATTTTCACAAAAAAGTGAAATTTTCAAAAATCCAGAAAATTGGCTGAAAACGACTAAATATCAAGGACTCACTGGGCGAATCGCTCTGGAACTGAAATCGGAATGCTCACTGACATTTCCCCTATCTGAAAGTGTGACAAACACCAGAAAAATGACTAAGTCCAAAAAAAAATTTTTTCAACTTTTTTCAATTTTACCCCCGTGGGATATATATTCTACCCACACACATTTGGAACTCTCCTGGGGTACCCTCACACATATTATTCCCTCATTTAGTGGATATTTTCACAAAAAAGTGAAATTTTCAAAAATCCAGAAAAAAGGCTGAAAACGACTAAATATCAAGGACTCATTGGTCGAATCGCTCTGGAACTGAAATCGGAATGCTCACTGACATTTCCCCTATCTGAAATTCTGATAAACGCCGGAAAAATGACTAAGTACAAAAAAAATTTTTTTTCAAATTTACCCTCGTGGTATATATATTCTACCCACACACATTTGGAACTCTCCTTGGGTACCCTCACGCATATTATTCCCTCATTTTGTGAATATTTTCACAAAAAAGTGAAATTTTCAAAAATCCAAAATATTGTCTGAAAACGACTAAATATCAAGGACTCATTTAGTGAATCGCTCTGGAACTGGAATTGGAGCACTAACTGACATTTGCCGTCTCTGAAAGTCTGATAAACGCCGGAAAAATGACTAAGTCCAAAAAAAAAATTTTTTAAACTTTTTTCAATTTTACCCTGGGATATATATTCTACCCACACACATTTGGAACTCTCCTGGGGTACCCTCACACATATTATTTCCTCATTTAGTGGATATTTTCACAAAAGAGTAAAATTTTCAAAAATCCAGAAAAAAGGCTGAAAACGACTAAATATCAAGGACTCATTGGGCGAATCGCTCTGGAACTGAAATCAGAACGCTCACTGACATTTGCCCTATGTGAAAGTCTGATAAACGCCGGAAAAATGACTAAGTCCTAAACAATTGTTTTCAAATTTACCCTCGTGGGATATATATTCTACCCACACACATTTGGAACTCTCCTGGGGTACCCTCACACATATTATTCCCTCATTTAGTGGATATTTTCACAAAAAAGTGAAATTTTCAAAAATCCAAAATATTGGCTGAAAACGACTAAATATCAATGACTCATTGGGCGAATTGCTCTGGAACTGAAATCGGAAAGCTCACTAACATTTGCCCTATCTGAAAGTCTGATAAACGCCCGAAAAATGACCAAGTCCAAAAAAAAATTTTTTTCAACTTTTTTCAATTTTACCCCGTGGGATATATATTCTACCCACACATTTGGAACTCTCCTGGGGTACCCTCAGACATATTATTTCCTCATTTAGTGGATATTTTCACAAAAAAGTGAAATTTTCAAAAATCCAGAAAATTGGCTGAAAATGAATAAATATCAAGGACTCATTGGACGAATCGCTCTGGACCTGAAATCGGAACGCTCACTCACATTTCCCCTCTCTGAAAGTCTGATAAACGCCGAAAAATGACTAAGTCCAAAAAAAATATTTTTTCAACTTTTTTCAATTTTACCCCCGTGGGATATATATTCTACCCACACACATTTGGAACTCTCCAGGGGTACCCTCACACATATTATTCCCTCATTTAGTGGATATTTTCACAAAAAAGTGAAATTTTGAAAAATGCAGAAAATTGGCTGAAAACGACTAAATATCAAGGACTCTTTCAGCGAATCGCTCTGGAACTCAAATCGGAACGCTCACTGACATTTGCCCTATCTGAAAGTCTGATAAACGCCAGAAAAGTGATTAAGTCCAAAAAAATTTTTTCAACTTTTTTCAATTTTACCCCCGTGGGATATATATTCTACCCACACACATTTGGAACTCTCCTGGGGTACCCTCAGACATATTATTTCCTCATTTAGTGGATATTTTCACAAAAAAGTGAAATTTTCAAAAATCCAGAAAATTGGCTGAAAATGACTAAATATCAAGGACTCATTGGGCGAATCGCTCTGGAACTGAAATCGGAACGCTCACTCACATATCCCCTCTCTGAAAGTCTGATAAACGCCGGAAAAATGACTAAGTCCAAAACAATTGTTTTCAAATTTACCCTCGTGGGATATATAGTCTACCCACACACATTTGGAACTCTCATGGGGTACCCTCACACATATTATTCCCTCATTTAGTGGATATTTTCACAAAAAAGTGAAATTTTGAAAAATGCAGAAAATTGGCTGAAAACGACTAAATATCAAGGATTCTTTCGGCGAATCGCTCTGGAACTGAAATTGGAATGCTCACTGACATTTCCACTATCTGAAAGTCTGGTAAACGCCGGAAAAATGACTAAGTCCAAAAGAATTTTTTTTTTCAACTTTTTTCAATTTTACCCCGTGGGATATATATTCTACCCACACACATTTGGAACTCTCCTGGGGTACCCTCACACATAATATTCCCTCATTTAGTGGATATTTTCAGAAAAAAGTGAAATTTTGAAAAATCCAGAAAATTGGCTGAAAACGACTAAATATCAAGTACTCATTGGGTGAATCGCTCTGGAACTGAATCGGAACGCTCACTGACATTTGCCCTATCTGAAAGTCTGATAAACGCCGGAAAAATGACTAAGTCCTAAACAATTGTTTTCAAATTTACCCTCGTGGGATATATATTCTACCCACACACATTTGGAACTCTTCTGGGGTACCCTCAGACATATTATTTCCTCATTTAGTGGATATTTTCACAAAAAAGTGAAATTTTGAAAAATCCAGAAAATTGGCTGAAAACGACTAAATATTCAAGGACTCATTGGGCGAATCGCTCTGGAACTGAAATCGGAATGCTCACTGACATTTCCCCTATCTGAAAGTCTGATAAACGCCGGAAAAATGACTAAGTCCAAAAAAAAAAAATTTTTCAACTTTTTTCAAATTTACCCCCGTGGGATATATATTCTACCCACACACATTTGGAACTCTCCTGTGGTACCCTCACACATATTATTCCCTCAATTATTGGATATTTTCACAAAAAAGTGAAATTTTCAAAAATCCAAAATATTGGCTTAAAACGACTAAATATCAAGGACTCATTGGGCGAATCGCTCTGGAACTGAAATCGGAACGCTCACTGACATTTGCCCTATCTGAAAGTCTGATAAACGCCGGAAAAATGACTAAGTCCAAAAAAAAAATTTTTTAAACTTTTTTCAATTTTACCCCCGTCAGATATATATTCTACCCACACACATTTGGAACTCTCCTGGGGTACCCTCACACATATTATTCCCTCATTTAGTGGATATTTTCACAAAAAAGTGAAATTTTCAAAAATCCAAAATATTGGCTGAAAACGACTAAATATTCAAGGACTCATTGGGCGAATCGCTCTGGAACTGAAATCGGAATGCTCACTGACATTTGCCCTATCTGAAAGTCTGATAAACGCCGGAAAAATGACTAAGTCCGAAAAAAAAAATTTTTTAAACTTTTTTCAATTTTACCCCCGTCAGATATATATTCTACCCACACACATTTGGTACTCTCCTGGGGTACCCTCACACATATTATTCCCTCATTTAGTGGATATTTTCACAAAAAAGTGAAATTTTCAAAAATCCAAAATATTGGCTGAAAAAGACTAAATATCAAGGACTCATTGGGCGAATCGCTCTGGAACTGAAATCGGAATGCTCACTGACATTTGCCCTATCTGAAAATCTGATAAACGCCCGAAAAATGACTAAGTCCGAAAAAAAAAATTTTTCAACTTTTTTCAATTTTACCCCCGTCAGATATATATTCTACCCACACACATTTGGAACTCTCCTGGGGTACCCTCACACATATTATTCCCTCATTTAGTGGATATTTTCACAAAAAAGTGAAATTTTCAAAAATCCAAAATATTGGCTGAAAACGACTAAATATCAAGGACTCATTGGGCGAATCGCTCTGGAACTGAAATCGGAATGCTCACTGACATTTGCCCTATCTGAAAGTCTGATAAACGTCCGAAAAATGACTAAGTCCAAAAAAAAAATTTTTTAAACTTTTTTCAATTTTACCCCCGTCAGATATATATTCTACCCACACACATTTGGAACTCTCCTGGGGTACCCTCACACATATTAATCCCTCATTTAGTGGATATTTTCACAAAAAAGTGAAATTTTCAAAAATCCAAAATATTGGCTGAAAACAACTAAATATCAAGGACTCATAGGGCGAATCGCTCTGGAACTGAAATCGGAATGCTCACTGACATTTGCCCTATCTGAAAGTCTGATAAACGCCGGAAAAATTACTAAGTCCAAAAAAAAATATTTTCAACTTTTTTCAAATTTACCCCCGTGGGATATATATTCTACCCACACACATTTGGAACTCTCCTGGGGTACCCTCACACATATTATTCCCTCATTTAGTGGATATTTTTACAAAAAAGTGAAATTTTCAAAAATCCAAAATATTGGCTGAAAACGACTAAATATCAAGGACTCATTGGGCGAATCGCTCTGGAACTGAAATCGGAACGCTCACTGACATTTGCCCTATCTGAAAGTCTGATAAACGCCGGAAAAATGACTAAGTCCAAAAAAAAAATTTTTTAAACTTTTTTCAATTTGACCCCCATCAGATATATATTCTACCCACACACATTTGGAACTCTCCTGGGGTACCCTCACACATATTATTCCCTCATTTAGTGGATATTTTTAAAAAAAGTGAAATTTTCAAAAATCCAAAATATTGGCTGAAAACGACTAAATATCAAGGACTCATGGGACGAATCACCTCTGGAACTGAAATCGGAACGCTCACTGACATTTCCCCTATCTGAAAGTCTGATAAACGCCAGAAAAATGACTAAGTCCAAAAAAAAAAATATTTTCAACTTTTTTCAAATTTTCCCCCGTGGGATATATATTCTACCCACACACATTTGGAACTCTCCTGTGGTACCCTCACACATATTATTCCCTCATTTAGTGGATATTTTAACAAAAAAGTGAAATTTTCAAAAATCCAAAATATTGGCTGAAAACGACTAAATATCAAGGACTCATTGGGCGAATCGCTCTGGAACTGAAATCGGAACGCTCACTGACATTTCCACTATCTGAAAGTCTGATAAACGCCGGAAAAATGACAAAGTCCAAAAAAAAAAATGTTTTCAACTTTTTTCAATTTTACCCCCGTCAGATATATATTCTACCCACACACATTTGGAACTCTCCTGGGGTACCTTCACACATATTAATCCCTCATTTAGTGGATATTTTCACAAAAAAGTGAAATTTTCAAAAATCCATAATATTGGCTGAAAACGACTAAATATCAAGGACTCATAGGGCGAATCGCTCTGGAACTGAAATCGGAACGCTCACTGACATTTGCCCTATCTGAAAATCTGATAAACGCCAGAAAAATGACTAAGTCCAAAAAAAAAATTTTTTCAACTTTTTTCAATTTTACCCCCGTCAGATATATATTCTACCCACACACATTTGGAACTCTCCTGGGGTACCCTCACACATATTATTCCCTCATTTAGTGGATATTTTCACAAAAAAGTGAAATTTTCAAAAATCCAAAATATTGGCTGAAAACGACTAAATATCAAGGACTCATTGGGCGAATCGCTCTGGAACTGAAATCGGAATGCTCACTGACATTTGCCCTATCTGAAAATCTGATAAACGCCCGAAAAATGACTAAGTCCAAAAAAAAAAATTTTTCAACTTTTTTCAATTTTACCCCCGTCAGATATATATTCTACCCACACACATTTGGAACTCTCCTGGGGTACCCTCACACATATTATTCCCTCATTTAGTGGATATTTTCACAAAAAAGTGAAATTTTCAAAAATCCAAAATATTGGCTGAAAACGACTAAATATCAAGGACTCATTGGGCGAATCGCTCTGAAACTGAAATCGGAATGCTCACTGACATTTGCCCTATCTGAAAGTCTGATAAACGCCCGAAAAATGACTAAGTCCAAAAAAAAAAATTTTTCAACTTTTTTCAATTTTACCCCCGTGGGATATATATTCTACCCACACACATTTGGAACTCTCCTGGGTTACCCTCACACATATTATTCCCTCATTTAGTGGATATTTTCACAAAAAAGTGAAATTTTCAAAAATCCAAAATATTGGCTGAAAACGACTAAATATTCAAGGACTCATTGGGCGAATCGCTCTGGAACTGAAATCGGAATGCTCACTGACATTTGCCCTATCTGAAAATCTGATAAACGCCCGAAAAATGACTAAGTCCGAAAAAAAAAATTTTTCAACTTTTTTCAATTTTACCCCCGTCAGATATATATTCTACCCACACACATTTGGAACTCTCCTGGGGTACCCTCACACATATTATTCCCTCATTTAGTGGATATTTTCACAAAAAAGTGAAATTTTCAAAAATCCAAAATATTGGCTGAAAACGACTAAATATCAAGGACTCATTGGGCGAATCGCTCTGGAACTGAAATCGGAATGCTCACTGACATTTGCCCTATCTGAAAGTCTGATAAACGTCCGAAAAATGACTAAGTCCAAAAAAAAAATTTTTTAAACTTTTTTCAATTTTACCCCCGTCAGATATATATTCTACCCACACACATTTGGAACTCTCCTGGGGTACCCTCACACATATTAATCCCTCATTTAGTGGATATTTTCACAAAAAAGTGAAATTTTCAAAAATCCAAAATATTGGCTGAAAACAACTAAATATCAAGGACTCATAGGGCGAATCGCTCTGGAACTGAAATCGGAATGCTCACTGACATTTGCCCTATCTGAAAGTCTGATAAACGCCGGAAAAATTACTAAGTCCAAAAAAAAATATTTTCAACTTTTTTCAAATTTACCCCCGTGGGATATATATTCTACCCACACACATTTGGAACTCTCCTGGGGTACCCTCACACATATTATTCCCTCATTTAGTGGATATTTTTACAAAAAAGTGAAATTTTCAAAAATCCAAAATATTGGCTGAAAACGACTAAATATCAAGGACTCATTGGGCGAATCGCTCTGGAACTGAAATCGGAACGCTCACTGACATTTGCCCTATCTGAAAGTCTGATAAACGCCGGAAAAATGACTAAGTCCAAAAAAAAAATTTTTTAAACTTTTTTCAATTTGACCCCCATCAGATATATATTCTACCCACACACATTTGGAACTCTCCTGGGGTACCCTCACACATATTATTCCCTCATTTAGTGGATATTTTTAAAAAAAGTGAAATTTTCAAAAATCCAAAATATTGGCTGAAAACGACTAAATATCAAGGACTCATGGGACGAATCGCTCTGGAACTGAAATCGGAACGCTCACTGACATTTCCCCTATCTGAAAGTCTGATAAACGCCGGAAAAATGACTAAGTCCAAAAAAAAAAATATTTTCAACTTTTTTCAAATTTTCCCCCGTGGGATATATATTCTACCCACACACATTTGGAACTCTCCTGTGGTACCCTCACACATATTATTCCCTCATTTAGTGGATATTTTAACAAAAAAGTGAAATTTTCAAAAATCCAAAATATTGGCTGAAAACGACTAAATATCAAGGACTCATTGGGCGAATCGCTCTGGAACTGAAATCGGAACGCTCACTGACATTTCCACTATCTGAAAGTCTGATAAACGCCAGAAAAATGACTAAGTCCAAAAAAAAAATTTTTTCAACTTTTTTCAATTTTACCCCCGTCAGATATATATTCTACCCACACACATTTGGAACTCTCCTGGGGTACCCTCACACATATTATTCCCTCATTTAGTGGATATTTTCACAAAAAAGTGAAATTTTCAAAAATCCAAAATATTGGCTGAAAACGACTAAATATCAAGGACTCATTGGGCGAATCGCTCTGGAACTGAAATCGGAATACTCACTGACATTTGCCCTATCTGAAAATCTGATAAACGCCCGAAAAATGACTAAGTCCAAAAAAAAAAATTTTTCAACTTTTTTCAATTTTACCCCCGTCAGATATATATTCTACCCACACACATTTGGAACTCTCCTGGGGTACCCTCACACATATTATTCCCTCATTTAGTGGATATTTTCACAAAAAAGTGAAATTTTCAAAAATCCAAAATATTGGCTGAAAACGACTAAATATCAAGGACTCATTGGGCGAATCGCTCTGAAACTGAAATCGGAATGCTCACTGACATTTGCCCTATCTGAAAGTCTGATAAACGCCCGAAAAATGACTAAGTCCAAAAAAAAAAATTTTTCAACTTTTTTCAATTTTACCCCCGTGGGATATATATTCTACCCACACACATTTGGAACTCTCCTGGGTTACCCTCACACATATTATTCCCTCATTTAGTGGATATTTTCACAAAAAAGTGAAATTTTCAAAAATCCAAAATATTGGCTGAAAACGACTAAATATTCAAGGACTCATTGGGCGAATCGCTCTGGAACTGAAATCGGAATGCTCACTGACATTTGCACTATCTGAAAGTCTGATAAACGCCGGAAAAATTACTAAGTCCAAAAAAAAAATATTTTCAACTTTTTTCAATTTTACCCCCGTCAGATATATATTCTACCCCACACACATTTATAACTCTCTTGGGGTACCCTCACACATATTATTCCCTCATTTAGTGGATATTTTCACAAAAAAGTGAAATTTTCAAAAATCCAAAATATTGGCTGAAAACGACTAAATATCAAGGACTCATTGGGCGAATCGCTCTGGAACTGAAATCGGAATGCTCACTGACATTTGCCCTATCTGAAAGTCTGATAAACGTCCGAAAAATGACTAAGTCCAAAAAAAAAATATTTTCAACTTTTTTCAAATTTACCCCCGTGGGATATATATTCTACCCACACACATTTGGAACTCTCCTGTGGTACCCTCACACATATTATTCCCTCATTTAGTGGATATTTTCACAAAAAAGTGAAATTTTCAAAAATCCAAAATATTGGCTGAAAATGACTAAATATCAAGGACTCATTGGGCGAATCGCTCTGGAACTGAAATCGGAACGCTCACTGACATTTCCACTATCT
Organism: Phyllobates terribilis; assembly: GCF_046119375.1. Classification (NCBI taxonomy): domain Eukaryota; kingdom Metazoa; phylum Chordata; class Amphibia; order Anura; family Dendrobatidae; genus Phyllobates; species Phyllobates terribilis. The sequence goes on along the minus strand of NW_027362781.1, from coordinate 7,499,581 downwards.
GAAAGTCTGATAAACGCCGGAAAAATGACAAAGTCCAAAAAAAAAATATTTTCAACTTTTTTCAAATTTACCCCCTTGGGATATATATTCTACCCACAAACATTTGGAACTCTCCTGTGGTACCCTCACGCATATTATTCCCTCATTTAGTAGATATTTTAACAAAAAAGTGAAATTTTCAAAAATCCAAACTATTGTCTGAAAACGACTAAATATCAAGGACTCATTGGGCGAATCGCTCTGGAACTGAAATCGGAACGCTCACTGACATTTGCCCTATCTGAAAGTCTGATAAACGCCGGAAAAATGACTAAGTCCAAAAAAAAAATTTTTTAAACTTTTTTCAATTTTACCCCCGTCAGATATATATTCTACCCACACACATTTGGAACTCTCCTGGGGTACCCTCACACATATTATTCCCTCATTTAGTGGATATTTTCACAAAAAAGTGAAATTTTCAAAAATCCAAAATATTGGCTGAAAACGACTAAATATCAAGGACTCATTGGGCGAATCGCTCTGGAACTGAAATCGGAATGCTCACTAACATTTGCCCTATCTGAAAGTCTGATAAACGCCGGAAAAATTACTAAGTCCAAAAAAAAAAATTTTTAAACTTTTTTCAATTTTACCCCCGTCAAATATATATTCTACCCAGACACATTTGGAACTCTCCTGGGGTACCCTCACACATATTAATCCCTCATTTAGTGGATATTTTCACAAAAAAGTGAAGTTTTCAAAAATTCAAAATATTGTCTGAAAACGACTAAATATCAAGACTCATTGGGCGAATCGCTCTGGAACTGAAATCGGAATGCTCACTGACATTTCCCCTATCTGAAAGTCTGATAAACGCCGGAAGAATTACTAAGTCCAAAAAAAAAATTTTTCAACTTTTTTCAATTTTACCCCCGTGGGATATATATTCTACCCACACACATTTGGAACTCTCCTGGGGTACCCTCACACATATTATTCCCTCATTTAGTAGATATTTTCACAAAAAAGTGAAATTTTCAAAAATCCAGAAAATTGGCTGAAAACGACTAAATATCAAGGACTCACTGGGCGAATCGCTCTGGAACTGAAATCGGAATGCTCACTGACATTTCCCCTATCTGAAAGTGTGACAAACACCAGAAAAATGACTAAGTCCAAAAAAAAATTTTTTCAACTTTTTTCAATTTTACCCCCGTGGGATATATATTCTACCCACACACATTTGGAACTCTCCTGGGGTACCCTCACACATATTATTCCCTCATTTAGTGGATATTTTCACAAAAAAGTGAAATTTTCAAAAATCCAGAAATTGGCTGAAAACGACTAAATATCAAGGACTCATTGGTCGAATCGCTCTGGAACTGAAATCGGAACGCTCACTGACATTTCCCCTATCTGAAAGTCTGATAAACGCCGGAAAAATGACAGTCCAAAAAAAAAAAATTTTTCAACTTTTTTCAAATTTACCCCCGTGGGATATATATTCTACCCACACACAATTGGAACTCTCCTGGGGTACAATCACACATATTATTCCCTCATTTAGTGGATATTTTCACAAAAAGGGGAATTTTTCAAAAATCCAAAATATTGTCTGAAAACGACTAAATATCAAGGACTCATTGGGCCAATCGCTCTGGAACTAAAATCGGAACGCTCACTGACATTTCCACTATCTGAAAGTCTGATAAACGCCGGAAAAATGACAAAGTTCAAAAAAAAAATGTTTTCAACTTTTTTCAATTTTACCCCCGTCAGATATATATTTTACCCACACACATTTGGAACTCTCCTTGGGCACCCTCACACATATTAATCCCTCATTTAGTGGATATTTTCACAAAAAAGTGAAATTTTCAAAAATCCTAAATATTGGCTGAAAACGACTAAATATCAAGGGCTCATTGGGCGAATCGCTCTGGAACTGAAATTGGAACGCTCACTGACATTTCCACTATCTGAAAGTCTGATAAACGCCGGAAAAATTACTAAGTCCAAAAAAAAAATTATTAAACTTTTTTCAATTTTACCCCCGTCAGATATATATTCTACCCACACACATTTGGAACTCTCCTGGGGTACCCTCACACATATTAATCCCTCATTTAGTGGATATTTTCACAAAAAAGTGAAATTTTCAAAAATCCTAAATATTGTCTGAAAATGACTAAATATCAAGGACTCATTGGGCGAATCGCTCTGGAACTGAAATCGGAACGCTCACTGACATTTCCCCTATCTGAAAGTCTGATAAACGCCGGAAAAATGACAAAGTCCAAAAAAAAAATATTTTCAACTTTTTTCAAATTTACCCCCGTGGGATATATATTCTACCCACACACATTTGGAACTCTCCTGTGGTACCCTCACACATATTATTCCCTCATTTAGTGGATATTTTCACAAAAAAGTGAAATTTTCAAAAATCCAAAATATTGGCTGAAAACGACTAAATATCAAGGACTCATTGGGCGAATCGCTCTGGAACTGAAATCGGAACGCTCACTGACATTTGCCCTATCTGAAAGTCTGATAAACGCCGGAAAAATTACTAAGTCCAAAAAAAAAATTTTTTAAACTTTTTTCAATTTTACCCCCGTCAGATATATATTCTACCCACACACATTTGGAACGCTCCTGGGGTACCCTCACACATATTATTCCCTCATTTAGTGGATATTTTCACAAAAAAGTGAAATTTTAAAAAATCCTAAATATTGTCTGAAAACGACTAAATATCAAGGACTCATTGGGCGAATCGCTCTGGAACTGAAATCGGAATGCTCACTGACATTTGCCCTATCTGAAAGTCTCATAAACGCCGGAAAAATGACTAAGTCCAAAAAAAAAATTTTTTAAACTTTTTTCAATTTTACCCCCATCAGATATATATTCTACCCACACACATTTGGAACTCTCCTGGGGTACCCTCACACATATTGTTCCCTCATTTAGTGGATATTTTCACAAAAAAGTGAAATTTTCAAAAATCCAAAATATTGGCTGAAAACAACTAAATATCAAGGACTCATTGGGCGAATCGCTCTGGAACTGAAATCGGAATGCTCACTGACATTTGCCCTATCTGAAAGTCTGATAAACGCCGGAAAAATTACTAAGTCCAAAAAAAAAATATTTTCAACTTTTTTCAAATTTACCCCCGTGGGATATATATTCTACCCACACACATTTGGAACTCTCCTGTGGTACCCTCACACATATTATTCCCTCATTTAGTGGATATTTTAACAAAAAAGTGAAATTTTCAAAAATCCAAAATATTGGCTGAAAACGACTGAATATCAAGGACTCATTGGGCGAATCGCTCTGGAACTGAAATCGGAACGCTCACTGACATTTGCCCTATCTGAAAGTCTGATAAACGCCGGAAAAATTACTAAGTCCAAAAAAAAAATTTTTTAAACTTTTTTCAATTTTACCCCCGTCAGATATATATTCTACCCACACACATTTGGAACTCTCCTGGGGTACCCTCACACATATTATTCCCTCATTTAGTGGATATTTTCACAAAAAAGTGAAATTTTCAAAAATCCAAAATATTGGCTGAAAACGACTAAATATCAAGGACTCATTGGGCGAATCGCTCTGGAACTGAAATCGGAATGCTCACTGACATTTGCCCTATCTGAAAGTCTGATAAACGCCGGAAAAATTACTAAGTCCAAAAAAAAAATATTTTCAACTTTTTTCAAATTTACCCCCGTGGGATATATATTCTACCCACACACATTTGGAACTCTCCTGTGGTACCCTCACACATATTATTCCCTCATTTAGTGGATATTTTCACAAAAAAGTGAAATTTTCAAAAATCCAAAATATTGGCTGAAAACGACTAAATATCAAGGACTCATTAGGCGAATCGCTCTGGAACTGAAATCGGAACGCTCACTGACATTTCCCCTATCTGAAAGTCTGATAAACGCCGGAAAAATGACAGTCCAAAAAAAAAAAATTTTTCAACTTTTTTCAAATTTACCCCCGTGGGATATATATTCTACCCACACACAATTGGAACTCTCCTGGGGTACAATCACACATATTATTCCCTCATTTAGTGGATATTTTCACAAAAAGGGGAATTTTTCAAAAATCCAAAATATTGTCTGAAAACGACTAAATATCAAGGACTCATTGGGCCAATCGCTCTGGAACTAAAATCGGAACGCTCACTGACATTTCCACTATCTGAAAGTCTGATAAACGCCGGAAAAATGACAAAGTTCAAAAAAAAAATGTTTTCAACTTTTTTCAATTTTACCCCCGTCAGATATATATTTTACCCACACACATTTGGAACTCTCCTTGGGTACCCTCACACATATTAATCCCTCATTTAGTGGATATTTTCACAAAAAAGTGAAATTTTCAAAAATCCTAAATATTGGCTGAAAACGACTAAATATCAAGGGCTCATTGGGCGAATCGCTCTGGAACTGAAATTGGAACGCTCACTGACATTTCCACTATCTGAAAGTCTGATAAACGCCGGAAAAATTACTAAGTCCAAAAAAAAAATTATTAAACTTTTTTCAATTTTACCCCCGTCAGATATATATTCTACCCACACACATTTGGAACTCTCCTGGGGTACCCTCACACATATTAATCCCTCATTTAGTGGATATTTTCACAAAAAAGTGAAATTTTCAAAAATCCTAAATATTGTCTGAAAATGACTAAATATCAAGGACTCATTGGGCGAATCGCTCTGGAACTGAAATCGGAACGCTCACTGACATTTCCCCTATCTGAAAGTCTGATAAACGCCGGAAAAATGACAAAGTCCAAAAAAAAAATGTTTTCAACTTTTTTCAATTTTACCTCCGTCAGATATATATTCTACCCACACACATTTGGAACTCTCCTGGGGTACCCTCACACATATTATTCCCTCATTTAGTGGATATTTTCACAAAAAAGTGAAATTTTCAAAAATCCAAAATATTGGCTGAAAACAACTAAATATCAAGGACTCATTGGGCGAATCGCTCTGGAACTGAAATCGGAATGCTCACTGACATTTGCCCTATCTGAAAGTCTGATAAACGCCGGAAAAATTACTAAGTCCAAAAAAAAAATATTTTCAACTTTTTTCAAATTTACCCCCGTGGGATATATATTCTACCCACACACATTTGGAACTCTCCTGTGGTACCCTCACACATATTATTCCCTCATTTAGTGGATATTTTAACAAAAAAGTGAAATTTTCAAAAATCCAAAATATTGGCTGAAAACGACTAAATATCAAGGACTCATTGGGCGAATCGCTCTGGAACTGAAATCGGAACGCTCACTGACATTTGCCCTATCTGAAAGTCTGATAAACGGCGGAAAAATGACTAAGTCCAAAAAAAAAATTTTTTAAACTTTTTTCAATTTGACCCCATCAGATATATATTCTACCCACACACATTTGGAACTCTCCTGGGGTACCCTCACACATATTATTCCCTCATTTAGTGGATATTTTCACAAAAAAGTGAAATTTTCAAAAATCCAAAATATTGGCTGAAAACGACTAAATATCAAGGACTCATTGGGCGAATCGCTCTGGAACTGAAATCGGAACGCTCACTGACATTTGCCCTATCTGAAAGTCTGATAAACGCCGGAAAAATTACTAAGTCCAAAAAAAAAATTTTTTAAACTTTTTTCAATTTTACCCCCGTCAGATATATATTCTACCCACACACATTTGGAACGCTCCTGGGGTACCCTCACACATATTATTCCCTCATTTAGTGGATATTTTCACAAAAAAGTGAAATTTTAAAAAATCCTAAATATTGTCTGAAAACGACTAAATATCAAGGACTCATTGGGCGAATCGCTCTGGAACTGAAATCGGAATGCTCACTGACATTTGCCCTATCTGAAAGTCTCATAAACGCCGGAAAAATGACTAAGTCCAAAAAAAAAATTTTTTAAACTTTTTTCAATTTTACCCCCATCAGATATATATTCTACCCACACACATTTGGAACTCTCCTGGGGTACCCTCACACATATTATTCCCTCATTTAGTGGATATTTTCACAAAAAAGTGAAATTTTCAAAAATCCAAAATATTGGCTGAAAACAACTAAATATCAAGGACTCATTGGGCGAATCGCTCTGGAACTGAAATCGGAATGCTCACTGACATTTGCCCTATCTGAAAGTCTGATAAACGCCGGAAAAATTACTAAGTCCAAAAAAAAAATATTTTCAACTTTTTTCAAATTTACCCCCGTGGGATATATATTCTACCCACACACATTTGGAACTCTCCTGTGGTACCCTCACACATATTATTCCCTCATTTAGTGGATATTTTAACAAAAAAGTGAAATTTTCAAAAATCCAAAATATTGGCTGAAAACGACTGAATATCAAGGACTCATTGGGCGAATCGCTCTGGAACTGAAATCGGAACGCTCACTGACATTTGCCCTATCTGAAAGTCTGATAAACGCCGGAAAAATGACTAAGTCCAAAAAAAAAATTTTTTAAACTTTTTTCAATTTGACCCCCATCAGATATATATTCTACCCACACACATTTGGAACTCTCCTGGGGTACCCTCACACATATTAATCCCTCATTTTGTGGATATTTTCACAAAAAAGTGAAATTTTCAAAAATCCAAAATATTGGCTGAAAACGACTAAATATCAAGGACTCATAGGGCGAATCGCTCTGGAACTGAAATTGGAACGCTCACTGACATTTGCCCTATCTGAAAGTCTGATAAACGCCGGAGAAAATACTAAGTCCAAAAAAAAAATATTTTCAACTTTTTTCAAATTTACCCCCGTGGGATATATATTCTACCCACACACATTTGGAACTCTCCTGTGGTACCCTCACACATATTATTCCCTCATTTAGTGGATATTTTCACAAAAAAGTGAAATTTTCAAAAATCCAAAATATTGGCTGAAAACGACTAAATATCAAGGACTCATTGGGCGAATCGCTCTGGAACTGAAATCGGAACGCTCACTGACATTTGCCCTATCTGAAAGTCTGATAAACGCCGGAAAAATTACTAAGTCCAAAAAAAAAATTTTTTAAACTTTTTTCAATTTTACCCCCGTCAGATATATATTCTACCCACACACATTTGGAACTCTCCTGGGGTACCCTCACACATATTATTCCCTCATTTAGTGGATATTTTCACAAAAAAGTGAAATTTTCAAAAATCCAAAATATTGACTGAAAACGACTAAATATCAAGGACTCATTGGGCGAATCGCTCTGGAACTGAAATCGGAATGCTCACTGACATTTGCCCTATTTGAAAGTCTGATAAACGCCGGAAAAATTACTAAGTCCAAAAAAAAAATATTTTCAACTTTTTTCAAATTTACCCCCGTGGGATATATATTCTACCCACACACATTTGGAACTCTCCTGTGGTACCCTCACACATATTATTCCCTCATTTAGTGGATATTTTCACAAAAAAGTGAAATTTTCAAAAATCCAAAATATTGGCTGAAAACGACTAAATATCAAGGACTCATTAGGCGAATCGCTCTGGAACTGAAATCGGAACGCTCACTGACATTTCCCCTATCTGAAAGTCTGATAAACGCCGGAAAAATGACAGTCCAAAAAAAAAAAATTTTTCAACTTTTTTCAAATTTACCCCCGTGGGATATATATTCTACCCACACACAATTGGAACTCTCCTGGGGTACAATCACACATATTATTCCCTCATTTAGTGGATATTTTCACAAAAAAGTGAAATTTTCAAAAATCCAAAATATTGACTGAAAACGACTAAATATCAAGGACTCATTGGGCGAATCGCTCTGGAACTGAAATCGGAATGCTCACTGACATTTGCCCTATCTGAAAGTCTGATAAACGCCGGAAAAATTACTAAGTCCAAAAAAAAAATATTTTCAACTTTTTTCAAATTTACCCCCGTGGGATATATATTCTACCCACACACATTTGGAACTCTCCTGTGGTACCCTCACACATATTATTCCCTCATTTAGTGGATATTTTCACAAAAAAGTGAAATTTTCAAAAATCCAAAATATTGGCTGAAAACGACTAAATATCAAGGACTCATTAGGCGAATCGCTCTGGAACTGAAATCGGAACGCTCACTGACATTTCCCCTATCTGAAAGTCTGATAAACGCCGGAAAAATGACAGTCCAAAAAAAAAAAATTTTTCAACTTTTTTCAAATTTACCCCCGTGGGATATATATTCTACCCACACACAATTGGAACTCTCCTGGGGTACAATCACACATATTATTCCCTCATTTAGTGGATATTTTCACAAAAAGGGGAATTTTTCAAAAATCCAAAATATTGTCTGAAAACGACTAAATATCAAGGACTCATTGGGCCAATCGCTCTGGAACTAAAATCGGAACGCTCAGTGACATTTCCACTATCTGAAAGTCTGATAAACGCCGGAAAAATGACAAAGTCCAAAAAAAAAATGTTTTCAACTTTTTTCAATTTTACCCCCGTCAGATATATATTTTACCCACACACATTTGGAACTCTCCTTGGGTACCCTCACACATATTAATCCCTCATTTAGTGGATATTTTCACAAAAAAGTGAAATTTTCAAAAATCCTAAATATTGGCTGAAAACGACTAAATATCAAGGGCTCATTGGGCGAATCGCTCTGGAACTGAAATTGGAACGCTCACTGACATTTCCACTATCTGAAAGTCTGATAAACGCCGGAAAAATTACTAAGTCCAAAAAAAAAATTATTAAACTTTTTTCAATTTTACCCCCGTCAGATATATATTCTACCCACACACATTTGGAACTCTCCTGGGGTACCCTCACACATATTAATCCCTCATTTAGTGGATATTTTCACAAAAAAGTGAAATTTTCAAAAATCCTAAATATTGTCTGAAAATGACTAAATATCAAGGACTCATTGGGCGAATCGCTCTGGAACTGAAATCGGAACGCTCACTGACATTTCCCCTATCTGAAAGTCTGATAAACGCCGGAAAAATGACAAAGTCCAAAAAAAAAATGTTTTCAACTTTTTTCAATTTTACCTCCGTCAGATATATATTCTACCCACACACATTTGGAACTCTCCTGGGGTACCCTCACACATATTATTCCCTCATTTAGTGGATATTTTCACAAAAAAGTGAAATTTTCAAAAATCCAAAATATTGGCTGAAAACAACTAAATATCAAGGACTCATTGGGCGAATCGCTCTGGAACTGAAATCGGAATGCTCACTGACATTTGCCCTATCTGAAAGTCTGATAAACGCCGGAAAAATTACTAAGTCCAAAAAAAAAATATTTTCAACTTTTTTCAAATTTACCCCCGTGGGATATATATTCTACCCACACACATTTGGAACTCTCCTGTGGTACCCTCACACATATTATTCCCTCATTTAGTGGATATTTTAACAAAAAAGTGAAATTTTCAAAAATCCAAAATATTGGCTGAAAACGACTAAATATCAAGGACTCATGGGACGAATCGCTCTGGAACTGAAATCGGAACGCTCACTGACATTTCCCCTATCTGAAAGTCTGATAAACGCCGGAAAAATGACTAAGTCCAAAAAAAAAATATTTTCAACTTTTTTCAAATTTACCCCCGTGGGATATATATTCTACCCACACACATTTGGAACTCTCCTGTGGTACCCTCACACATATTATTCCCTCATTTAGTGGATATTTTAACAAAAAAGTGAAATTTTCAAAAATCCAAAATATTGGCTGAAAACGACTAAATATCAAGGACTCATTGGGCGAATCGCTCTGCAACTGAAATCGGAACGCTCACTGACATTTGCCCTATCTGAAAATCTGATAAACGCCAGAAAAATGACTAAGTCCAAAAAAAAAATTTTTTAAACTTTTTTCAATTTTACCCCCGTCAGATATATATTCTACCCACACACATTTGGAACTCTCCTGGGGTACCCTCACACATATTATTCCCTCATTTAGTGGATATTTTCACAAAAAAGTGAAATTTTCAAAAATCCAAAATATTGGCTGAAAACGACTAAATATCAAGGACTCATTGGGCGAATCGCTCTGGAACTGAAATCGGAACGCTCACTGACATTTGCCCTATCTGAAAGTCTGATAAACGCCGGAAAAATGACTAAGTCCAAAAAAAAAATTTTTTAAACTTTTTTCAATTTGACCCCCATCAGATATATATTCTACCCACACACATTTGGAACTCTCCTGGGGTACCCTCACACATATTATTCCCTCATTTAGTGGATATTTTTAAAAAAAGTGAAATTTTCAAAAATCCAAAATATTGGCTGAAAACGACTAAATATCAAGGACTCATGGGACGAATCGCTCTGGAACTGAAATCGGAACGCTCACTGACATTTCCCCTATCTGAAAGTCTGATAAACGCCGGAAAAATGACTAAGTCCAAAAAAAAAATATTTTCAACTTCTTTCAAATTTACCCCCGTGGGATATATATTCTACCCACACACATTTGGAACTCTCCTGTGGTACCCTCACACATATTATTCCCTCATTTAGTGGATATTTTAACAAAAAAAGTGAAATTTTCAAAAATCCAAAATATTGGCTGAAAACGACTAAATATCAAGGACTCATTGGGCGAATCGCTCTGGAACTGAAATCGGAACGCTCACTGACATTTCCACTATCTGAAAGTCTGATAAACGGCGGAAAAATGACAAAGTCCAAAAAAAAAAATGTTTTCAACTTTTTTCAATTTTACCCCCGTCAGATATATATTCTACCCACACACATTTGGAACTCTCCTGGGGTACCTTCACACATATTAATCCCTCATTTAGTGGATATTTTCACAAAAAAGTGAAATTTTCAAAAATCCAAAATATTGGCTGAAAACGACTAAATATCAAGGACTCATAGGGCGAATCGCTCTGGAACTGAAATCGGAACGCTCACTGACATTTGCCCTATCTGAAAATCTGATAAACGCCAGAAAAATGACTAAGTCCAAAAAAAAAATTTTTTAAACTTTTTTCAATTTTACCCCCGTCAGATATATATTCTACCCACACACATTTGGAACTCTCCTGTGGTACCCTCACACATATTATTCCCTCATTTAGTGGATATTTTCACAAAAAAGTGAAATTTTCAAAAATCCAAAATATTGGCTGAAAACGACTAAATATCAAGGACTCATTGGGCGAATCGCTCTGGAACTGAAATCGGAATGCTCACTGACATTTGCCCTATCTGAAAGTCTGATAAACGCCGGAAAAATGACAAAGTCCAAAAAAAAAATTTTTTAAACTTTTTTCAATTTTACCCCCGTCAGATATATATTCTACCCACACACATTTGGAACTCTCCTGGGGTACCCTCACACATATTATTCCCTCATTTAGTGGATATTTTCACAAAAAAGTGAAATTTTCAAAAATCCTAAATATTGGCTGAAAACGACTAAATATCAAGGGCTCATTGGGCGAATCGCTCTGGAACTGAAATTGGAACGCTCACTGACATTTCCACTTTCTGAAAGTCTGATAAACGCCGGAAAAATGACAAAGTCCAAAAAAAAACTTTTTTAAACTTTTTTCAATTTTACCCCCGTCAGATATATATTCTACCCACACACATTTCGAACTCTCCTGGGGTACCCTCACACATATTAATCCCTCATTTAGTGGATATTTTCACAAAAAAGTGAAATTTTCAAAAATCCAAAATATTGGCTGAAAACGACTAAATATCAAGGACTCATTAGGCGAATCGCTCTGGAACTGAAATCGGAACGCTCACTGACATTTCCCCTATCTGAAAGTCTGATAAACGCCGGAAAAATGACAGTCCAAAAAAAAAAAATTTTTCAACTTTTTTCAAATTTACCCCCGTGGGATATATATTCTACCCACACACAATTGGAACTCTCCTGGGGTACAATCACACATATTATTCCCTCATTTAGTGGATATTTTCACAAAAATGGGAATTTTTCAAAAATCCAAAATATTGTCTGAAAACGACTAAATATCAAGGACTCATTGGGCCAATCGCTCTGGAACTAAAATCGGAACGCTCAGTGACATTTCCACTATCTGAAAGTCTGATAAACGCCGGAAAAATGACAAAGTCCAAAAAAAAAATGTTTTCAACTTTTTTCAATTTTACCCCCGTCAGATATATATTTTACCCACACACATTTGGAACTCTCCTTGGGTACCCTCACACATATTAATCCCTCATTTAGTGGATATTTTCACAAAAAAGTGAAATTTTCAAAAATCCTAAATATTGGCTGAAAACGACTAAATATCAAGGGCTCATTGGGCGAATCGCTCTGGAACTGAAATTGGAACGCTCACTGACATTTCCACTATCTGAAAGTCTGATAAACGCCGGAAAAATTACTAAGTCCAAAAAAAAAATTATTAAACTTTTTTCAATTTTACCCCCGTCAGATATATATTCTACCCACACACATTTGGAACTCTCCTGGGGTACCCTCACACATATTAATCCCTCATTTAGTGGATATTTTCACAAAAAAGTGAAATTTTCAAAAATCCTAAATATTGTCTGAAAATCACTAAATATCAAGGACTCATTGGGCGAATCGCTCTGGAACTGAAATCGGAACGCTCACTGACATTTCCCCTATCTGAAAGTCTGATAAACGCCGGAAAAATGACTAAGTCCAAAAAAAAAATGTTTTCAACTTTTTTCAATTTTACCTCCGTCAGATATATATTCTACCCACACACATTTGGAACTCTCCTGGGGTACCCTCACACATATTATTCCCTCATTTAGTGGATATTTTTAAAAAAAGTGAAATTTTCAAAAATCCAAAATATTGGCTGAAAACGACTAAATATCAAGGACTCATGGGACGAATCGCTCTGGAACTGAAATCGGAACGCTCACTGACATTTCCCCTATCTGAAAGTCTGATAAACGCCGGAAAAATGACTAAGTCCAAAAAAAAAATATTTTCAACTTTTTTCAAATTTACCCCCGTGGGATATATATTCTACCCACACACATTTGGAACTCTCCTGTGGTACCCTCACACATATTATTCCCTCATTTAGTGGATATTTTAACAAAAAAGTGAAATTTTCAAAAATCCAAAATATTGGCTGAAAACGACTAAATATCAAGGACTCATTGGGCGAATCGCTCTGCAACTGAAATCGGAACGCTCACTGACATTTGCCCTATCTGAAAATCTGATAAACGCCAGAAAAATGACTAAGTCCAAAAAAAAAATTTTTTAAACTTTTTTCAATTTTACCCCCGTCAGATATATATTCTACCCACACACATTTGGAACTCTCCTGGGGTACCCTCACACATATTATTCCCTCATTTAGTGGATATTTTCACAAAAAAGTGAAATTTTCAAAAATCCAAAATATTGGCTGAAAACGACTAAATATCAAGGACTCATTGGGCGAATCGCTCTGGAACTGAAATCGGAACGCTCACTGACATTTGCCCTATCTGAAAGTCTGATAAACGCCGGAAAAATGACTAAGTCCAAAAAAAAAATTTTTTAAACTTTTTTCAATTTGACCCCCATCAGATATATATTCTACCCACACACATTTGGAACTCTCCTGGGGTACCCTCACACATATTATTCCCTCATTTAGTGGATATTTTTAAAAAAAGTGAAATTTTCAAAAATCCAAAATATTGGCTGAAAACGACTAAATATCAAGGACTCATGGGACGAATCGCTCTGGAACTGAAATCGGAACGCTCACTGACATTTCCCCTATCTGAAAGTCTGATAAACGCCGGAAAAATGACTAAGTCCAAAAAAAAAATATTTTCAACTTCTTTCAAATTTACCCCCGTGGGATATATATTCTACCCACACACATTTGGAACTCTCCTGTGGTACCCTCACACATATTATTCCCTCATTTAGTGGATATTTTAACAAAAAAGTGAAATTTTCAAAAATCCAAAATATTGGCTGAAAACGACTAAATATCAAGGACTCATTGGGCGAATCGCTCTGGAACTGAAATCGGAACGCTCACTGACATTTCCACTATCTGAAAGTCTGATAAACGGCGGAAAAATGACAAAGTCCAAAAAAAAAAATGTTTTCAACTTTTTTCAATTTTACCCCCGTCAGATATATATTCTACCCACACACATTTGGAACTCTCCTGGGGTACCTTCACACATATTAATCCCTCATTTAGTGGATATTTTCACAAAAAAGTGAAATTTTCAAAAATCCAAAATATTGGCTGAAAACGACTAAATATCAAGGACTCATAGGGCGAATCGCTCTGGAACTGAAATCGGAACGCTCACTGACATTTGCCCTATCTGAAAATCTGATAAACGTCAGAAAAATGACTAAGTCCAAAAAAAAAATTTTTTAAACTTTTTTCAATTTTACCCCCGTCAGATATATATTCTACCCACACACATTTGGAACTCTCCTGTGGTACCCTCACACATATTATTCCCTCATTTAGTGGATATTTTCACAAAAAAGTGAAATTTTCAAAAATCCAAAATATTGGCTGAAAACGACTAAATATCAAGGACTCATTGGGCGAATCGCTCTGGAACTGAAATCGGAATGCTCACTGACATTTGCCCTATCTGAAAGTCTGATAAACGCCGGAAAAATGACAAAGTCCAAAAAAAAAATTTTTTAAACTTTTTTCAATTTTACCCCCGTCAGATATATATTCTACCCACACACATTTGGAACTCTCCTGGGGTACCCTCACACATATTATTCCCTCATTTAGTGGATATTTTCACAAAAAAGTGAAATTTTCAAAAATCCTAAATATTGGCTGAAAACGACTAAATATCAAGGGCTCATTGGGCGAATCGCTCTGGAACTGAAATTGGAACGCTCACTGACATTTCCACTTTCTGAAAGTCTGATAAACGCCGGAAAAATGACAAAGTCCAAAAAAAAACTTTTTTAAACTTTTTTCAATTTTACCCCCGTCAGATATATATTCTACCCACACACATTTGGAACTCTCCTGGGGTACCCTCACACATATTATTCCCTCATTTAGTGGATATTTTCACAAAAAAGTGAAATTTTCAAAAATCCAAAATATTGGCTGAAAACGACTAAATATCAAGGACTCATTGGGCGAATCGCTCTGGAACTGAAATCGGAATGCTCACTGACATTTGCCCTATCTGAAAGTCTGATAAACGCCGGAAAAATTACTAAGTCCAAAAAAAAAAATTATTAAACTTTTTTCAATTTTACCCCCGTCAGATATATATTCTACCCACACACATTTGGAACTCTCCTGGGGTACCCTCACACATATTAATCCCTCATTTAGTGGATATTTTCACAAAAAAGTGAAATTTTCAAAAATCCAAAATATTGGCTGAAAACGACTAAATATCAAGGACTCATTAGGCGAATCGCTCTGGAACTGAAATCGGAACGCTCACTGACATTTCCCCTATCTGAAAGTCTGATAAACGCCGGAAAAATGACAGTCCAAAAAAAAAAAATTTTTCAACTTTTTTCAAATTTACCCCCGTGGGATATATATTCTACCCACACACAATTGGAACTCTCCTGGGGTACAATCACACATATTATTCCCTCATTTAGTGGATATTTTCACAAAAAGGGGAATTTTTCAAAAATCCAAAATATTGTCTGAAAACGACTAAATATCAAGGACTCATTGGGCCAATCGCTCTGGAACTAAAATCGGAACGCTCAGTGACATTTCCACTATCTGAAAGTCTGATAAACGCCGGAAAAATGACAAAGTCCAAAAAAAAAATGTTTTCAACTTTTTTCAATTTTACCCCCGTCAGATATATATTTTACCCACACACATTTGGAACTCTCCTTGGGTACCCTCACACATATTAATCCCTCATTTAGTGGATATTTTCACAAAAAAGTGAAATTTTCAAAAATCCTAAATATTGGCTGAAAACGACTAAATATCAAGGGCTCATTGGGCGAATCGCTCTGGAACTGAAATTGGAACGCTCACTGACATTTCCACTATCTGAAAGTCTGATAAACGCCGGAAAAATTACTAAGTCCAAAAAAAAAATTATTAAACTTTTTTCAATTTTACCCCCGTCAGATATATATTCTACCCACACACATTTGGAACTCTCCTGGGGTACCCTCACACATATTAATCCATCATTTAGTGGATATTTTCACAAAAAAGTGAAATTTTCAAAAATCCTAAATATTGTCTGAAAATGACTAAATATCAAGGACTCATTGGGCGAATCGCTCTGGAACTGAAATCGGAACGCTCACTGACATTTCCCCTATCTGAAAGTCTGATAAACGCCGGAAAAATGACAAAGTCCAAAAAAAAAATGTTTTCAACTTTTTTCAATTTTACCTCCGTCAGATATATATTCTACCCACACACATTTGGAACTCTCCTGGGGTACCCTCACACATATTATTCCCTCATTTAGTGGATATTTTCACAAAAAAGTGAAATTTTCAAAAATCCAAAATATTGGCTGAAAACAACTAAATATCAAGGACTCATTGGGCGAATCGCTCTGGAACTGAAATCGGAATGCTCACTGACATTTGCCCTATCTGAAAGTCTGATAAACGCCGGAAAAATTACTAAGTCCAAAAAAAAAATATTTTCAACTTTTTTCAATTTTACCCCCGTGGGATATATATTCTACCCACACACATTTGGAACTCTCCTGTGGTACCCTCACACATATTATTCCCTCATTTAGTGGATATTTTAACAAAAAAGTGAAATTTTCAAAAATCCAAAATATTGGCTGAAAACGACTAAATATCAAGGACTCATTGGGCGAATCGCTCTGGAACTGAAATCGGAACGCTCACTGACATTTGCCCTATCTGAAAGTCTGATAAACGCCGGAAAAATGACTAAGTCCAAAAAAAAAATTTTTTAAACTTTTTTCAATTTGACCCCATCAGATATATATTCTACCCACACACATTTGGAACTCTCCTGGGGTACCCTCACACATATTATTCCCTCATTTAGTGGATATTTTTAAAAAAAGTGAAATTTTCAAAAATCCAAAATATTGGCTGAAAACGACTAAATATCAAGGACTCATGGGACGAATCGCTCTGGAACTGAAATCGGAACGCTCACTGACATTTCCCCTATCTGAAAGTCTGATAAACGCCGGAAAAATGACTAAGTCCAAAAAAAAAATATTTTCAACTTTTTTCAAATTTACCCCCGTGGGATATATATTCTACCCACACACATTTGGAACTCTCCTGTGGTACCCTCACACATATTATTCCCTCATTTAGTGGATATTTTAACAAAAAAGTGAAATTTTCAAAAATCCAAAATATTGGCTGAAAACGACTAAATATCAAGGACTCATTGGGCGAATCGCTCTGCAACTGAAATCGGAACGCTCACTGACATTTGCCCTATCTGAAAATCTGATAAACGCCAGAAAAATGACTAAGTCCAAAAAAAAAATTTTTTAAACTTTTTTCAATTTTACCCCCGTCAGATATATATTCTACCCACACACATTTGGAACTCTCCTGGGGTACCCTCACACATATTATTCCCTCATTTAGTGGATATTTTCACAAAAAAGTGAAATTTTCAAAAATCCAAAATATTGGCTGAAAACGACTAAATATCAAGGACTCATTGGGCGAATCGCTCTGGAACTGAAATCGGAACGCTCACTGACATTTGCCCTATCTGAAAGTCTGATAAACGCCGGAAAAATGACTAAGTCCAAAAAAAAAATTTTTTAAACTTTTTTCAATTTGACCCCCATCAGATATATATTCTACCCACACACATTTGGAACTCTCCTGGGGTACCCTCACACATATTATTCCCTCATTTAGTGGATATTTTTAAAAAAAGTGAAATTTTCAAAAATCCAAAATATTGGCTGAAAACGACTAAATATCAAGGACTCATGGGACGAATCGCTCTGGAACTGAAATCGGAACGCTCACTGACATTTCCCCTATCTGAAAGTCTGATAAACGCCGGAAAAATGACTAAGTCCAAAAAAAAAATATTTTCAACTTCTTTCAATTTTACCCCCGTGGGATATATATTCTACCCACACACATTTGGAACTCTCCTGTGGTACCCTCACACATATTATTCCCTCATTTAGTGGATATTTTAACAAAAAAGTGAAATTTTCAAAAATCCAAAATATTGGCTGAAAACGACTAAATATCAAGGACTCATTGGGCGAATCGCTCTGGAACTGAAATCGGAACGCTCACTGACATTTCCACTATCTGAAAGTCTGATAAACGCCGGAAAAATGACAAAGTCCAAAAAAAAAAATGTTTTCAACTTTTTTCAATTTTACCCCCGTCAGATATATATTCCACCCACACACATTTGGAACTCTCCTGGAGTACCTTCACACATATTAATCCCTCATTTAGTGGATATTTTCACAAAAAAGTGAAATTTTCAAAAATCCAAAATATTGGCTGAAAACGACTAAATATCAAGGACTCATAGGGCGAATCGCTCTGGAACTGAAATCGGAACGCTCACTGACATTTGCCCTATCTGAAAATCTGATAAACGCCAGAAAAATGACTAAGTCCAAAAAAAAAATTTTTTAAACTTTTTTCAATTTTACCCCCGTCAGATATATATTCTACCCACACACATTTGGAACTCTCCTGGGGTACCCTCACACATATTATTCCCTCATTTAGTGGATATTTTCACAAAAAAGTGAAATTTTCAAAAATCCAAAATATTGGCTGAAAACGACTAAATATCAAGGACTCATTGGGCGAATCGCTCTGAAACTGAAATCGGAATGCTCACTGACATTTGCCCTATCTGAAAGTCTGATAAACGCCGGAAAAATTACTAAGTCCAAAAAAAAAATATTTTCAACTTTTTTCAAATTTACCAACGTGGGATATATATTCTACCCACACACATTTGGAACTCTCCTGTGGTACCCTCACACATATTATTCCCTCATTTAGTGGATATTTTCACAAAAAAGTGAAATTTTCAAAAATCCAAAATATTGGCTGAAAACGACTAAATATCAAGGACTCATTGGGGGAATCGCTCTGGAACTGAAATCGGAACGCTCACTGACATTTCCCCTATCTGAAAGTCTGATAAACGCCGGAAAAATGACTAAGTCCAAAAAAAAAATGTTTTCAACTTTTTTCAATTTTACCTCCGTCAGATATATATTCTACCCACACACATTTGGAACTCTCCTGGGGTACCCTCACACATATTATTCCCTCATTTAGTGGATATTTTCACAAAAAGTGAAATTTTCAAAAATCCAAAATATTGGCTGAAAACGACTAAATATCAAGGACTCATTGGGCAAATCGCTCTGGAACTGAAATCGGAACGCTCACTGACATTTGCCCTATCTGAAAGTCTGATAAACGCCGGAAAAATGACTAAGTCCAAAAAAAAAATTTTTTAAACTTTTTTCAATTTGACCCCATCAGATATATATTCTACCCAAACACATTTGGAACTCTCCTGGGGTACCCTCACACATATTATTCCCTCATTTAGTGGATATTTTTTAAAAAAGTGAAATTTTCAAAAATCCAAAATATTGGCTGAAAACGACTAAATATCAAGGACTCATGGGACGAATCGCTCTGGAACTGAAATCGGAACGCTCACTGACATTTCCCCTATCTGAAAGTCTGATAAACGCCGGAAAAATGACTAAGTCCAAAAAAAAAATATTTTCAACTTTTTTCAAATTTACCCCCGTGGGATATATATTCTACCCACACACATTTGGAACTCTCCTGTGGTACCCTCACACATATTATTCCCTCATTTAGTGGATATTTTAACAAAAAAGTGAAATTTTCAAAAATCCAAAATATTGGCTGAAAACGACTAAATATCAAGGACTCATTGGGCGAATCGCTCTGCAACTGAAATCGGAACGCTCACTGACATTTGCCCTATCTGAAAATCTGATAAACGCCAGAAAAATGACTAAGTCCAAAAAAAAAATTTTTTAAACTTTTTTCAATTTTACCCCCGTCAGATATATATTCTACCCACACACATTTGGAACTCTCCTGGGGTACCCTCACACATATTATTCCCTCATTTAGTGGATATTTTCACAAAAAAGTGAAATTTTCAAAAATCCAAAATATTGGCTGAAAACGACTAAATATCAAGGACTCATTGGGCGAATCGCTCTGGAACTGAAATCGGAACGCTCACTGACATTTGCCCTATCTGAAAGTCTGATAAACGCCGGAAAAATGACTAAGTCCAAAAAAAAAATTTTTTAAACTTTTTTCAATTTGACCCCCATCAGATATATATTCTACCCACACACATTTGGAACTCTCCTGGGGTACCCTCACACATATTATTCCCTCATTTAGTGGATATTTTTAAAAAAAGTGAAATTTTCAAAAATCCAAAATATTGGCTGAAAACGACTAAATATCAAGGACTCATGGGACGAATCGCTCTGGAACTGAAATCGGAACGCTCACTGACATTTCCCCTATCTGAAAGTCTGATAAACGCCGGAAAAATGACTAAGTCCAAAAAAAAAATATTTTCAACTTCTTTCAAATTTACCCCCGTGGGATATATATTCTACCCACACACATTTGGAACTCTCCTGTGGTACCCTCACACATATTATTCCCTCATTTAGTGGATATTTTAACAAAAAAGTGAAATTTTCAAAAATCCAAAATATTGGCTGAAAACGACTAAATATCAAGGACTCATTGGGCGAATCGCTCTGGAACTGAAATCGGAACGCTCACTGACATTTCCACTATCTGAAAGTCTGATAAACGGCGGAAAAATGACAAAGTCCAAAAAAAAAAATGTTTTCAACTTTTTTCAATTTTACCCCCGTCAGATATATATTCTACCCACACACATTTGGAACTCTCCTGGGGTACCTTCACACATATTAATCCCTCATTTAGTGGATATTTTCACAAAAAAGTGAAATTTTCAAAAATCCAAAATATTGGCTGAAAACGACTAAATATCAAGGACTCATAGGGCGAATCGCTCTGGAACTGAAATCGGAACGCTCACTGACATTTGCCCTATCTGAAAATCTGATAAACGTCAGAAAAATGACTAAGTCCAAAAAAAAAATTTTTTAAACTTTTTTCAATTTTACCCCCGTCAGATATATATTCTACCCACACACATTTGGAACTCTCCTGTGGTACCCTCACACATATTATTCCCTCATTTAGTGGATATTTTCACAAAAAAGTGAAATTTTCAAAAATCCAAAATATTGGCTGAAAACGACTAAATATCAAGGACTCATTGGGCGAATCGCTCTGGAACTGAAATCGGAATGCTCACTGACATTTGCCCTATCTGAAAGTCTGATAAACGCCGGAAAAATGACAAAGTCCAAAAAAAAAATTTTTTAAACTTTTTTCAATTTTACCCCCGTCAGATATATATTCTACCCACACACATTTGGAACTCTCCTGGGGTACCCTCACACATATTATTCCCTCATTTAGTGGATATTTTCACAAAAAAGTGAAATTTTCAAAAATCCTAAATATTGGCTGAAAACGACTAAATATCAAGGGCTCATTGGGCGAATCGCTCTGGAACTGAAATTGGAACGCTCACTGACATTTCCACTTTCTGAAAGTCTGATAAACGCCGGAAAAATGACAAAGTCCAAAAAAAAACTTTTTTAAACTTTTTTCAATTTTACCCCCGTCAGATATATATTCTACCCACACACATTTCGAACTCTCCTGGGGTACCCTCACACATATTATTCCCTCATTTAGTGGATATTTTCACAAAAAAGTGAAATTTTCAAAAATCCAAAATATTGGCTGAAAACGACTAAATATCAAGGACTCATTGGGCGAATCGCTCTGGAACTGAAATCGGAATGCTCACTGACATTTGCCCTATCTGAAAGTCTGATAAACGCCGGAAAAATTACTAAGTCCAAAAAAAAAAATTATTAAACTTTTTTCAATTTTACCCCCGTCAGATATATATTCTACCCACACACATTTGGAACTCTCCTGGGGTACCCTCACACATATTAATCCCTCATTTAGTGGATATTTTCACAAAAAAGTGAAATTTTCAAAAATCCAAAATATTGGCTGAAAACGACTAAATATCAAGGACTCATTAGGCGAATCGCTCTGGAACTGAAATCGGAACGCTCACTGACATTTCCCCTATCTGAAAGTCTGATAAACGCCGGAAAAATGACAGTCCAAAAAAAAAAAATTTTTCAACTTTTTTCAAATTTACCCCCGTGGGATATATATTCTACCCACACACAATTGGAACTCTCCTGGGGTACAATCACACATATTATTCCCTCATTTAGTGGATATTTTCACAAAAAGGGGAATTTTTCAAAAATCCAAAATATTGTCTGAAAACGACTAAATATCAAGGACTCATTGGGCCAATCGCTCTGGAACTAAAATCGGAACGCTCAGTGACATTTCCACTATCTGAAAGTCTGATAAACGCCGGAAAAATGACAAAGTCCAAAAAAAAAATGTTTTCAACTTTTTTCAATTTTACCCCCGTCAGATATATATTTTACCCACACACATTTGGAACTCTCCTTGGGTACCCTCACACATATTAATCCCTCATTTAGTGGATATTTTCACAAAAAAGTGAAATTTTCAAAAATCCTAAATATTGGCTGAAAACGACTAAATATCAAGGGCTCATTGGGCGAATCGCTCTGGAACTGAAATTGGAACGCTCACTGACATTTCCACTATCTGAAAGTCTGATAAACGCCGGAAAAATTACTAAGTCCAAAAAAAAAATTATTAAACTTTTTTCAATTTTACCCCCGTCAGATATATATTCTACCCACACACATTTGGAACTCTCCTGGGGTACCCTCACACATATTAATCCCTCATTTAGTGGATATTTTCACAAAAAAGTGAAATTTTCAAAAATCCTAAATATTGTCTGAAAATGACTAAATATCAAGGACTCATTGGGCGAATCGCTCTGGAACTGAAATCGGAACGCTCACTGACATTTCCCCTATCTGAAAGTCTGATAAACGCCGGAAAAATGACAAAGTCCAAAAAAAAAATGTTTTCAACTTTTTTCAATTTTACCTCCGTCAGATATATATTCTACCCACACACATTTGGAACTCTCCTGGGGTACCCTCACACATATTATTCCCTCATTTAGTGGATATTTTCACAAAAAAGTGAAATTTTCAAAAATCCAAAATATTGGCTGAAAACAACTAAATATCAAGGACTCATTGGGCGAATCGCTCTGGAACTGAAATCGGAATGCTCACTGACATTTGCCCTATCTGAAAGTCTGATAAACGCCGGAAAAATTACTAAGTCCAAAAAAAAAATATTTTCAACTTTTTTCAAATTTACCCCCGTGGGATATATATTCTACCCACACACATTTGGAACTCTCCTGTGGTACCCTCACACATATTATTCCCTCATTTAGTGGATATTTTAACAAAAAAGTGAAATTTTCAAAAATCCAAAATATTGGCTGAAAACGACTAAATATCAAGGACTCATTGGGCGAATCGCTCTGGAACTGAAATCGGAACGCTCACTGACATTTGCCCTATCTGAAAGTCTGATAAACGCCGGAAAAATGACTAAGTCCAAAAAAAAAATTTTTTAAACTTTTTTCAATTTGACCCCATCAGATATATATTCTACCCACACACATTTGGAACTCTCCTGGGGTACCCTCACACATATTATTCCCTCATTTAGTGGATATTTTTAAAAAAAGTGAAATTTTCAAAAATCCAAAATATTGGCTGAAAACGACTAAATATCAAGGACTCATGGGACGAATCGCTCTGGAACTGAAATCGGAACGCTCACTGACATTTCCCCTATCTGAAAGTCTGATAAACGCCGGAAAAATGACTAAGTCCAAAAAAAAAATATTTTCAACTTTTTTCAAATTTACCCCCGTGGGATATATATTCTACCCACACACATTTGGAACTCTCCTGTGGTACCCTCACACATATTATTCCCTCATTTAGTGGATATTTTAACAAAAAAGTGAAATTTTCAAAAATCCAAAATATTGGCTGAAAACGACTAAATATCAAGGACTCATTGGGCGAATCGCTCTGCAACTGAAATCGGAACGCTCACTGACATTTGCCCTATCTGAAAATCTGATAAACGCCAGAAAAATGACTAAGTCCAAAAAAAAAATTTTTTAAACTTTTTTCAATTTTACCCCCGTCAGATATATATTCTACCCACACACATTTGGAACTCTCCTGGGGTACCCTCACACATATTATTCCCTCATTTAGTGGATATTTTCACAAAAAAGTGAAATTTTCAAAAATCCAAAATATTGGCTGAAAACGACTAAATATCCAGGACTCATTGGGCGAATCGCTCTGGAACTGAAATCGGAACGCTCACTGACATTTGCCCTATCTGAAAGTCTGATAAACGCCGGAAAAATGACTAAGTCCAAAAAAAAAATTTTTTAAACTTTTTTCAATTTGACCCCCATCAGATATATATTCTACCCACACACATTTGGAACTCTCCTGGGGTACCCTCACACATATTATTCCCTCATTTAGTGGATATTTTTAAAAAAAGTGAAATTTTCAAAAATCCAAAATATTGGCTGAAAACGACTAAATATCAAGGACTCATGGGACGAATCGCTCTGGAACTGAAATCGGAACGCTCACTGACATTTCCCCTATCTGAAAGTCTGATAAACGCCGGAAAAATGACTAAGTCCAAAAAAAAAATATTTTCAACTTCTTTCAAATTTACCCCCGTGGGATATATATTCTACCCACACACATTTGGAACTCTCCTGTGGTACCCTCACACATATTATTCCCTCATTTAGTGGATATTTTAACAAAAAAGTGAAATTTTCAAAAATCCAAAATATTGGCTGAAAACGACTAAATATCAAGGACTCATTGGGCGAATCGCTCTGGAACTGAAATCGGAACGCTCACTGACATTTCCACTATCTGAAAGTCTGATAAACGCCGGAAAAATGACAAAGTCCAAAAAAAAAAATGTTTTCAACTTTTTTCAATTTTACCCCCGTCAGATATATATTCTACCCACACACATTTGGAACTCTCCTGGAGTACCTTCACACATATTAATCCCTCATTTAGTGGATATTTTCACAAAAAAGTGAAATTTTCAAAAATCCAAAATATTGGCTGAAAACGACTAAATATCAAGGACTCATAGGGCGAATCGCTCTGGAACTGAAATCGGAACGCTCACTGACATTTGCCCTATCTGAAAATCTGATAAACGCCAGAAAAATGACTAAGTCCAAAAAAAAAATTTTTTAAACTTTTTTCAATTTTACCCCCGTCAGATATATATTCTACCCACACACATTTGGAACTCTCCTGGGGTACCCTCACACATATTATTCCCTCATTTAGTGGATATTTTCACAAAAAAGTGAAATTTTCAAAAATCCAAAATATTGGCTGAAAACGACTAAATATCAAGGACTCATTGGGCGAATCGCTCTGAAACTGAAATCGGAATGCTCACTGACATTTGCCCTATCTGAAAGTCTGATAAACGCCGGAAAAATTACTAAGTCCAAAAAAAAAATATTTTCAACTTTTTTCAAATTTACCAACGTGGGATATATATTCTACCCACACACATTTGGAACTCTCCTGTGGTACCCTCACACATATTATTCCCTCATTTAGTGGATATTTTCACAAAAAAGTGAAATTTTCAAAAATCCAAAATATTGGCTGAAAACGACTAAATATCAAGGACTCATTGGGGGAATCGCTCTGGAACTGAAATCGGAACGCTCACTGACATTTGCCCTATCTGAAAGTCTGATAAACGCCGGAAAAATTACTAAGTCCAAAAAAAAAATTTTTTAAACTTTTTTCAATTTTACCCCCGTCAGATATATATTCTACCCACACACATTTGGAACTCTCCTGGGGTACCCTCACACATATTATTCCCTCATTTAGTGGATATTTTCACAAAAAAGTGAAATTTTCAAAAATCCAAAATATTGGCTGAAAACGACTAAATATCAAGGACTCATTGGGCGAATCGCTCTGGAACTGAAATCGGAATGCTCACTGACATTTGCCCTATCTGAAAGTCTGATAAACGCCGGAAAAATGACAAAGTCCAAAAAAAAAATTTTTTAAACTTTTTTCAATTTTACCCCCGTCAGATATATATTCTACCCACACACATTTGGAACTCTCCTGGGGTACCCTCACACATATTATTCCCTCATTTAGTGGATATTTTCACAAAAAAGTGAAATTTTCAAAAATCCTAAATATTGGCTGAAAACGACTAAATATCAAGGGCTCATTGGGCGAATCGCTCTGGAACTGAAATTGGAACGCTCGCTGACATTTCCACTTTCTGAAAGTCTGATAAACGCCGGAAAAATGACAAAGTCCAAAAAAAAACTTTTTTAAACTTTTTTCAAATTTACCCCCGTGGGATATATATTCTACCCACACACATTTGGAACTCTCCTGTGGTACCCTCACACATATTATTCCCTCATTTAGTGGATATTTTAACAAAAAAGTGAAATTTTCAAAAATCCAAAATATTGGCTGAAAACGACTAAATATCAAGGACTCATTGGGCGAATCGCTCTGGAACTGAAATCGGAACGCTCACTGACATTTCCACTATCTGAAAGTCTGATAAATGCCGGAAAAATGACAAAGTCCAAAAAAAAAAATGTTTTCAACTTTTTTCAATTTTACCCCCGTCAGATATATATTCTACCCACACACATTTGGAACTCTCCTGGGGTACCTTCACACATATTAATCCCTCATTTAGTGGATATTTTCACAAAAAAGTGAAATTTTCAAAAATCCAAAATATTGGCTGAAAACGACTAAATATCAAGGACTCATAGGGCGAATCGCTCTGGAACTGAAATCGGAATGCTCACTGACATTTGCCCTATCTGAAAGTCTGATAAACGCCGGAAAAATTACTAAGTCCAAAAAAAAAAATTATTAAACTTTTTTCAATTTTACCCCCGTCAGATATATATTCTACCCACACACATTTGGAACTCTCCTGGGGTACCCTCACACATATTATTCCCTCATTTAGTGGATATTTTCACAAAAAAGTTAAATTTTCAAAAATCCAAAATATTGGCTGAAAACAACTAAATATCAAGGACTCATTGGGCGAATCGCTCTGGAACTGAAATCGGAATGCTCACTGACATTTGCCCTATCTGAAAGTCTGATAAACGCCGGAAAAATTACTAAGTCCAAAAAAAATATATTTTCAACTTTTTTCAAATTTACCCCCGTGGGATATATATTCTACCCACACACATTTGGAACTCTCCTGTGGTACCCTCACACATATTATTCCCTCATTTAGTGGATATTTTAACAAAAAAGTGAAATTTTCAAAAATCCAAAATATTGGCTGAAAACGACTAAATATCAAGGACTCATTGGGCGAATCGCTCTGGAACTGAAATCGGAACGCTCACTGACATTTGCCCTATCTGAAAGTCTGATAAACGCCGGAAAAATTACTAAGTCCAAAAAAAAAATTTTTTAAACTTTTTTCAATTTTACCCCCGTCAGATATATATTCTACCCACACACATTTGGAACTCTCCTGGGGTACCCTCACACATATTATTCCCTCATTTAGTGGATATTTTCACAAAAAAGTGAAATTTTCAAAAATCCAAAATATTGGCTGAAAACGACTAAATATCAAGGACTCATTGGGCGAATCGCTCTGGAACTGAAATCGGAATGCTCACTGACATTTGCCCTATCTGAAAGTCTGATAAACGCCGGAAAAATGACAAAGTCCAAAAAAAAAATTTTTTAAACTTTTTTCAATTTTACCCCCGTCAGATATATATTCTACCCACACACATTTGGAACTCTCCTGGGGTACCCTCACACATATTATTCCCTCATTTAGTGGATATTTTCACAAAAAAGTGAAATTTTCAAAAATCCTAAATATTGGCTGAAAACGACTAAATATCAAGGGCTCATTGGGCGAATCGCTCTGGAACTGAAATTGGAACGCTCACTGACATTTCCACTATCTGAAAGTCTGATAAACGCCGGAAAAATGACAAAGTCCAAAAAAAAACTTTTTTAAACTTTTTTCAATTTTACCCCCGTCAGATATATATTCTACCCACACACATTTCGAACTCTCCTGGGGTACCCTCACACATATTATTCCCTCATTTAGTGGATATTTTCACAAAAAAGTGAAATTTTCAAAAATCCAAAATATTGGCTGAAAACGACTAAATATCAAGGACTCATTGGGCGAATCGCTCTGGAACTGAAATCGGAATGCTCACTGACATTTGCCCTATCTGAAAGTCTGATAAACGCCGGAAAAATTACTAAGTCCAAAAAAAAAAATTATTAAACTTTTTTCAATTTTACCCCCGTCAGATATATATTCTACCCACACACATTTGGAAATCTCCTGGGGTACCCTCACACATATTAATCCCTCATTTAGTGGATATTTTCACAAAAAAGTGAAATTTTCAAAAATCCAAAATATTGGCTGAAAACGACTAAATATCAAGGACTCATTGGGCGAATCGCTCTGGAACTGAAATCGGAACGCTCACTGACATTTCCCCTATCTGAAAGTCTGATAAATGCCGGAAAAATGACAAAGTCCAAAAAAAAAATATTTTCAACTTTTTTCAAATTTACCCCCGTGGGATATATATTCTACCCACACACATTTGGAACTCTCCTGTGGTACCCTCACACATATTATCCCCTCATTTAGTGGATATTTTAACAAAAAAGTGAAATTTTCAAAAATCCAAAATATTGGCTGAAAACGACTAAATATCAAGGACTCATTGGGCGAATCGCTCTGGAACTGAAATCGGAACGCTCACTGACATTTGCCCTATCTGAAAGTCTGATAAACGCCGGAAAAATTACTAAGTCCAAAAAAAAAATTTTTTAAACTTTTTTCAATTTTACCCCCGTCAGATATATATTCTACCCACACACATTTGGAACTCTCCTGGGGTACCCTCACACATATTATTCCCTCATTTAGTGGATATTTTCACAAAAAAGTGAAATTTTCAAAAATCCAAAATATTGGCTGAAAACGACTAAATATCAAGGACTCATTGGGCGAATCGCTCTGGAACTGAAATCGGAATGCTCACTGACATTTGCCCTATCTGAAAGTCTGATAAACGCCGGAAAAATGACAAAGTCCAAAAAAAAAATTTTTTAAACTTTTTTCAATTTTACCCCCGTCAGATATATATTCTACCCACACACATTTGGAACTCTCCTGGGGTACCCTCACACATATTAATCCCTCATTTAGTGGATATTTTCACAAAAAAGTGAAATTTTCAAAAATCCTAAATATTGTCTGAAAATGACTAAATATCAAGGACTCATTGGGCGACTCGCTCTGGAACTGAAATCGGAACGCTCACTGACATTTCCCCTATCTGAAAGTCTGATAAACGCCGGAAAAATGACAAAGTCCAAAAAAAAAATGTTTTCAACTTTTTTCAATTTTACCCCCGTCAGATATATATTCTACCCACACACATTTGGAACTCTCCTGGGGTACCCTCACACATATTATTCCCTCATTTAGTGGATATTTTCACAAAAAAGTTAAATTTTCAAAAATCCAAAATATTGGCTGAAAACAACTAAATATCAAGGACTCATTGGGCGAATCGCTCTGGAACTGAAATCGGAATGCTCACTGACATTTGCCCTATCTGAAAGTCTGATAAACGCCGGAAAAATTACTAAGTCCAAAAAAAAAATATTTTCAACTTTTTTCAAATTTACCCCCGTGGGATATATATTCTACCCACACACATTTGGAACTCTCCTGTGGTACCCTCACACATATTATCCCCTCATTTAGTGGATATTTTAACAAAAAAGTGAAATTTTCAAAAATCCAAAATATTGGCTGAAAACGACTAAATATCAAGGACTCATTGGGCGAATCGCTCTGGAACTGAAATCGGAACGCTCACTGACATTTGCCCTATCTGAAAGTCTGATAAACGCCGGAAAAATTACTAAGTCCAAAAAAAAAATTTTTTAAACTTTTTTCAATTTTACCCCCGTCAGATATATATTCTACCCACACACATTTGGAACTCTCCTGGGGTACCCTCACACATATTATTCCCTCATTTAGTGGATATTTTCACAAAAAAGTGAAATTTTCAAAAATCCAAAATATTGGCTGAAAACGACTAAATATCAAGGACTCATTGGGCGAATCGCTCTGGAACTGAAATCGGAATGCTCACTGACATTTGCCCTATCTGAAAGTCTGATAAACGCCGGAAAAATGACAAAGTCCAAAAAAAAAATTTTTTAAACTTTT
Organism: Phyllobates terribilis; assembly: GCF_046119375.1. Taxonomy (NCBI): domain Eukaryota; kingdom Metazoa; phylum Chordata; class Amphibia; order Anura; family Dendrobatidae; genus Phyllobates; species Phyllobates terribilis. Next base: position 7,469,089 of record NW_027362781.1, on the reverse strand, counting down.
TTCAATTTTACCCCCGTCAGATATATATTCTACCCACACACATTTGGAACTCTCCTGGGGTACCCTCACACATATTATTCCCTCATTTAGTGGATATTTTCACAAAAAAGTGAAATTTTCAAAAATCCTAAATATTGGCTGAAAACGACTAAATATCAAGGGCTCATTGGGCGAATCGCTCTGGAACTGAAATTGGAACGCTCACTGACATTTCCACTATCTGAAAGTCTGATAAACGCCGGAAAAATGACAAAGTCCAAAAAAAAACTTTTTTAAACTTTTTTCAATTTTACCCCCGTCAGATATATATTCTACCCACACACATTTCGAACTCTCCTGGGGTACCCTCACACATATTATTCCCTCATTTAGTGGATATTTTCACAAAAAAGTGAAATTTTCAAAAATCCAAAATATTGGCTGAAAACGACTAAATATCAAGGACTCATTGGGCGAATCGCTCTGGAACTGAAATCGGAATGCTCACTGACATTTGCCCTATCTGAAAGTCTGATAAACGCTGGAAAAATTACTAAGTCCAAAAAAAAAAATTATTAAACTTTTTTCAATTTTACCCCCGTCAGATATATATTCTACCCACACACATTTGGAACTCTCCTGGGGTAACCTCACACATATTAATCCCTCATTTAGTGGATATTTTCACAAAAAAGTGAAATTTTCAAAAATCCTAAATATTGTCTGAAAATGACTAAATATCAAGGACTCATTGGGCGAATCGCTCTGGAACTGAAATCGGAACGCTCACTGACATTTCCCCTATCTGAAAGTCTGATAAACGCCGGAAAAATGACAAAGTCCAAAAAAAAAATGTTTTCAACTTTTTTCAATTTTACCCCCGTCAGATATATATTCTACCCACACACATTTGGAACTCTCCTGGGGTACCCTCACACATATTATTCCCTCATTTAGTGGATATTTTCACAAAAAAGTGAAATTTTCAAAAATCCAAAATATTGGCTGAAAACAACTAAATATCAAGGACTCATTGGGCGAATCGCTCTGGAACTGAAATCGGAATGCTCACTGACATTTGCCCTATCTGAAAGTCTGATAAACGCCGGAAAAATTACTAAGTCCAAAAAAAAAATATTTTCAATTTTTTTCAAATTTACCCCCTTTGGATATATATTCTACCCACACACATTTGGAACTCTCCTGTGGTACCCTCACACATATTATTCCCTCATTTAGTGGATATTTTAACAAAAAAGTGAAATTTTCAAAAACCCAAAATATTGGCTGAAAACGACTAAATATCAAGGACTCATTGGGCGAATCGCTCTGGAACTGAAATCGGAACGCTCACTGACATTTGCCCTATCTGAAAGTCTGATAAACGCCGGAAAAATTACTAAGTCCAAAAAAAAAATTTTTTAAACTTTTTTCAATTTTACCCCCGTCAGATATATATTCTACCCACACACATTTGGAACTCTCCTGGGGTACCCTCACACATATTATTCCCTCATTTAGTGGATATTTTAACAAAAAAGTGAAATTTTCAAAAATCCAAAATATTGGCTAAAAACGACTAAATATCAAGGACTCATTGGGCGAATCGCTCTGGAACTGAAATCGGAATGCTCACTGACATTTGCCCTATCTGAAAGTCTGATAAACGCCGGAAAAATGACAAAGTCCAAAAAAAAAATTTTTTAAACTTTTTTCAATTTTACCCCCGTCAGATATATATTCTACCCACACACATTTGGAACTCTCCTGGGGTACCCTCACACATATTATTCCCTCATTTAGTGGATATTTTCACAAAAAAGTGAAATTTTCAAAAATCCTAAATATTGGCTGAAAACGACTAAATATCAAGGGCTCATTGGGCGAATCGCTCTGGAACTGAAATTGGAACGCTCACTGACATTTCCACTATCTGAAAGTCTGATAAACGCCGGAAAAATGACAACGTCCAAAAAAAAACTTTTTTAAACTTTTTTCAATTTTACCCCCGTCAGATATATATTCTACCAACACACATTTCGAACTCTCCTGGGTAGAATATATATCTGACGGGGGTAAAATTGAAAAAAGTTTAATAATTTTTTTTTTTGGACTTAGTAATTTTTCCGGCGTTTATCAGACTTTCAGATAGGGCAAATGTCAGTGAGCATTCCGATTTCAGTTCCAGAGCGATTCGCCCAATGAGTCCTTGATATTTAGTCGTTTTCAGCCAATATTTTGGCTTATTCCCTCATTTAGTGGATATTTTCACAAAAAAGTGAAATTTTCAAAAATCCAAAATATTGGCTGAAAACGACTAAATATCAAGGACTCATTGGGCGAATCGCTCTGGAACTGAAATCGGAATGCTCATTGACATTTGCCCTATCTGAAAGTCTGATAAACGCCGGAAAAATTACTAAGTCCAAAAAAAAAAATTATTAAACTTTTTTCAATTTTACCCCCGTCAGATATATATTCTACCCACACACATTTGGAACTCTCCTGGGGTACCCTCACACATATTAATCCCTCATTTAGTGGATATTTTCACAAAAAAGTGAAATTTTCAAAAATCCTAAATATTGTCTGAAAATGACTAAATATCAAGGACTCATGGGACGAATCGCTCTGGAACTGAAATCGGAACGCTCACTGACATTTCCCCTATCTGAAAGTCTGATAAACGCCGGAAAAATGACTAAGTCCAAAAAAAAAATATTTTCAACTTTTTTCAAATCTACCCCCGTGGGATATATATTCTACCCACACACATTTGGAACTCTCCTGTCGTACCCTCACACATATTATTCCCTCATTTAGTGGATATTTTAACAAAAAAGTGAAATTTTCAAAAATCCAAAATATTGGCTGAAAACGACTAAATATCAAGGACTCATTGGGTGAATCGCTCTGGAACTGAAATCGGAACGCTCACTGACATTTCCACTATCTGAAAGTCTGATAAACGCCGGAAAAATGACAAAGTCCAAAAAAAAAAATGTTTTCAACTTTTTTCAATTTTACCCCCGTCAGATATATATTCTACCCACACACATTTGGAACTCTCCTGGGGTACCTTCACACATATTAATCCCTCATTTAGTGGATATTTTCACAAAAAAGTGAAATTTTCAAAAATTCAAAATATTGGCTGAAAACGACTAAATACAGTCATATGAAAAAGTTTGGGCACCCCTATTAATTTTAAGCTTAATGTTTTATAAAAATTGGTGTTTTTGCAACAGCTATTTCAGTTTGATATATGTAATAACTGTTGGACACAGTAATGTTTCTGCCTTGAAATGAGGTTTATTGTGCTAACAGAAAATGTGCAATCTGCATTCAAACAAAATTTGACCGGTGCATAAGTATGGGCACCCTTATCATTTTCTTGTTTTAAATACTCCTGCCTACTTTTTACTGACTTACTAAAGCACTTTTTTTGGTTTTGTAACCTCATTGAGCTTTGAACTTTATAGCCAGGTGTATGCAATCATGAGAAAAGCTACTTAAAGTGGCCACTTGAAAGTTGTTCTCCTGTTTGAATCTCCTCTGAAGAGTGGCATCATGGGCTCCTCAAAACAACTGTCAAATGATCTGAAAACAAAGATTATTCAACATAGTTGTTCAGGGGAAAGATACAAAAAGCTGTCTCAGAGATTTAACCTGTCAGTTTCCACTGTGAGGAACATAGTAAGGAAATGGAAGAACATAGGGACAGTTCTTGTTAAGGCCAGAAGTGTCAGGACAAGAAAAACATCAGAAAGGCAGAGAAGAAGAATGGTGAGATCAGTCAAGGACAATCCTCAGACCACCTCCAGAGAGCTGCAGCATCAACTTGCTGCAGATGGTGTCACTGTGCATCGGTCAACTATACAACGCACTTTGCACAAGGAGAAGCTGTATGGGAGAGTGATGCGAAAGAAGCCGTTTCTGCAAGTACGCACAAACAGAGTCGGCTGAGGTATGCAAAAGCACATTTGAAGAAGCCTATTTCTTTTTGGAAGAAGGTCCTGTGGACTGATGAAACCAAGATTGAGTTGTTTGGTCATACAAAAAGGCGTTATGCATGGTGGCAAAAAAACACAGCATTCCAAGAAAAACACTTGCTACCCACAGTAAAATTTGGTGGAGGTTCCATCATGCTTTGGGGCTGTGTGGTCAATGCCGGCACTGGGAATCTTGTTAAAGTTGAGGGATGCATGGATTCCACTCAGTATCAGCAGATTCTTGGCAATAGTGTTCAAGAATCAGTGATAAAGTTGAAGTTACGCAGTGGATGGATCTTTCAGCAGGACAATGATCCAAAACACCGCTCCAAATCTACTCAGGCATTCATGCAGAGGAACAATTACAATGTTCTGGAATGGCCATCCCAGTCCCCAGACCTGAATATCATTGAACATCTGTGGGATCATTTGAAGAGGCTGTCCATGCTCGGCGACCATCAAACTTAACTGAACTGGAATTGTTTTGTAAAGAGGAATGGTCAAAAATACCTTCATCCAGGATCCAGGAACTCATTAAAAGCTACAGGAAGCGACTAGAGGCTGTTATTTTTGCAAAAAGAGGATCTACTAAATATTAATGTCACTTTTCTGGTGAGGTGCCCATACTTATGCACCTGTCAAATTTTGTTTGAATGCAGATTGCACATTTTCTGTTAGTACAATAAACCTCATTTCAAGGCAGAAACATTACTGTATCCAACAGTTATTACATATATCAAACTGAAATAGCTGTTGCAAAAACACCAATTTTTATAAAACATTAAGCTTAAGATTAATAGGGGTGCCCAAACTTTTTCATATGACTGTATCAAGGACTCATAGGGCGAATCGCTCTGGAACTGAAATCGGAACGCTCACTGACATTTGCCCTATCTGAAAATCTGATAAACGCCAGAAAAATGACTAAGTCTAAAAAAAAAATTTTTTAAACTTTTTTCAATTTTACCCCCGTCAGATATATATTCTACCCACACACATTTGGAACTCTCCTGGGGTACCCTCACACATATTATTCCCTCATTTAGTGGATATTTTCACAAAAAAGTGAAATTTTCAAAAATCCAAAATATTGTCTGAAAACGACTAAATATCAAGGACTCATTGGGCGAATCGCTCTGAAACTGAAATCGGAATGCTCACTGACATTTGCCCTATCTGAAAGTCTGATAAACGCTGGAAAAATTACTAAGTCCAAAAAAAAAATATTTTCAACTTTTTTCAAATTTACCCCCGTGGGATATATATTCTACCCACACACATTTGGAACTCTCCTGTGGTACCCTCACACATATTATTCCCTCATTTAGTGGATATTTTCACAAAAAAGTGAAATTTTCAAAAATCCAAAATATTGGCTGAAAACGACTAAATATCAAGGACTCATTGGGCGAATCGCTCTGGAACTGAAATCGGAACGCTCACTGACATTTGCCCTATCTGAAAGTCTGATAAACGCCGGAAAAATTACTAAGTCCAAAAAAAAAATTTTTTAAACTTTTTTCAATTTTACCCCCGTCAGATATATATTCTACCCACACACATTTGGAACTCTCCTGGGGTACCCTCACACATATTATTCCCTCATTTAGTGGATATTTTCACAAAAAAGTGAAATTTTCAAAAATCCAAAATATTGGCTGAAAACGACTAAATATCAAGGACTCATTGGGCGAATCGCTCTGGAACTGAAATCGGAATGCTCACTGACATTTGCCCTATCTGAAAGTCTGATAAACGCCGGAAAAATTACTAAATCCAAAAAAAAAAAATTTTTAACTTTTTTCAATTTTACCCCCGTCAGATATATATTCTAGGCACACACATTTGGAACTCTCCTGGGGTACCCTCACACATATTAATCCCTCATTTAGTGGATATTTTCACAAAAAAGTGAAATTTTCAAAAATCCTAAATATTGTCTGAAAATGACTAAATATCAAGGACTCATTGGGCGAATCGCTCTGGAACTGAAATCGGAACGCTCACTGACATTTCCCCTATCTGAAAGTCTGATAAACGCCGGAAAAATGACAAAGTCCAAAAAAAAATGTTTTCAACTTTTTTCAATTTTACCCCCGTCAGATATATATTCTACCCACACACATTTGGAACTCTCCTGGGGGACCCTCACACATATTAATCCCTCATTTAGTGGATATTTTCACAAAAAAGTGAAATTTTAAAAAATCCTAAATATTGTCTGAAAACGACTAAATATCAAGGACTCATTGGGCGAATCGCTCTGGAACTGAAATCGGAATGCTCACTGACATTTGCCCTATCTGAAAGTCTGATAAACGCCGGAAAAATGACTAAGTCCAAAAAAAAAATATTTTCAACTTTTTTCAAATTTACCCCCGTGGGATATATATTTTACCCACAGACAATTGGAACTCTCCTGTGGTACCCTCACTCATTATTCCCTCATTTAGTGGATATTTTCACAAAAAAGTGAAATTTTAAAAAATCCTAAATATTGTCTGAAAACGACTAAATATCAAGGACTCATGGGGCGAATCGCTCTGGAACTGAAATCGGAATGCTCACTGACATTTGCCCTATCTGAAAGTCTGATAAACGCCGGAAAAATGACTAAGTCCAAAAAAAAAATTTTTTAAACTTTTTTCAATTTTACCCCCGTCAGATATATATTCTACCCACACACATTTGGAACTCTCCTGGGGTACCCTCACACATATTATTCCCTCATTTAGTGGATATTTTCACAAAAAAGTGAAATTTTCAAAAATCCAAAATATTGACTGAAAACGACTAAATATCAAGGATTCATTGGGCGAATCGCTCTGGAACTGAAATCGGAATGCTCACTGACATTTGCCCTATCTGAAAGTCTGATAAACGCCAGAAAAATTACTAAGTCCAAAAAAAAAATATTTTCAACTTTTTTCAAATTTACCCCCGTGGGATATATATTCTACCCACACACATTTGGAACTCTCCTGTGGTACCCTCACACATATTATTCCCTCATTTAGTGGATATTTTCACAAAAAAGTGAAATTTTCAAAAATCCAAAATATTGGCTGAAAACGACTAAATATCAAGGACTCATTAGGCGAATCGCTCTGGAACTGAAATCGGAACGCTCACTGACATTTCCCCTATCTGAAAGTCTGATAAACGCCGGAAAAATGACAGTCCAAAAAAAAAAATTTTTTCAACTTTTTTCAAATTTACCCCCGTGGGATATATATTCTACCCACACACAATTAGAACTCTCCTGGGGTACACTCACACATATTATTCCCTCATTTAGTGGATATTTTCACAAAAAAGTGATATTTTCAAAAATCCAAAATATTGTCTGAAAACGACTAAATATCAAGGACTCATTGGGCGAATCGCTCTGGAACTAAAATCGGAACGCTCACTGACATTTCCACTATCTGAAAGTCTGATAAACGCCGGAAAAATGACTAAGTCCAAAAAAAAAATGTTTTCAACTTTTTTCAATTTTACCCCCGTCAGATATATATTTTACCCACACACATTTGGAACTCTCCTTGGGTACCCTCACACATATTAATCCCTCATTTAGTGGATATTTTCACAAAAAAGTGAAATTTTCAAAAATCCTAAATATTGTCCGAAAACGGCTAAATATCAAGGACTCATTGGGCGAATCGCTCTGGAACTGAAATCGGAACGCTCACTGACATTTGCCCTATCTGAAAGTCTGATAAACGCCGGAAAAATGACTAAGTCCAAAAAAAAAATTTTTTAAACTTTTTTCAATTTTACCCCCGTCAGATATATATTCTACCCACACACATTTGGAACTCTCCTGTGGTACCCTCACACATATTATTCCCTCATTTAGTGGATATTTTCACAAAAAAGTGAAATTTTCAAAAATCCTAAATATTGGCTGAAAACGACTAAATATCAAGGACTCATTGGGCGAATCGCTCTGGAACTGAAATTGGAACGCTCACTGACATTTCCACTATCTGAAAGTCTGATAAACGCCGGAAAAATGACAAAGTCCAAAAGAAAACTTTTTTAAACTTTTTTCAATTTTACCCCCGTCAGATATATATTCTACCCACACACATTTGGAACTCTCCTGGGCTACCCTCACACATATTATTCCCTCATTTAGTGGATATTTTCACAAAAAAGTGAAATTTTCAAAAATCCTAAATATTGGCTGAAAACGACTAAATATCAAGGACTCATTGGGCGAATCGCTCTGGAACTGAAATTGGAACGCTCACTGACATTTCCACTATCTGAAAGTCTGATAAACGCCGGAAAAATGACAAAGTCCAAAAAAAAACTTTTTTAAACTTTTTTCAATTTTACCCCCGTCAGATATATATTCTACCCACACACATTTGGAACTCTCCTGGGCTACCCTCACACATATTATTCCCTCATTTAGTGGATATTTTCACAAAAAAGTGAAATTTTCAAAAATCCAAAATATTTTCTGAAAACGACTAAATATCAAGGACTCATTGGGCGAATCGCTCTGGAACTGAAATCGGAATGCTCACTGACATTTGCCCTATCTGCAAGTCTGATAAACGCTGGAAAAATTACTAAGTCCAAAAAAAAAATTTTTTCAACTTTTTTCAAATTTACCCCTGTGGGATATATATTCTACCCACACACATTTGGAACTCTCCTGGGGTACCCTCACACATATTATTCCCTCATTTAGTGGATATTTTCACAAAAAAGTGAAATTTTCAAAAATCCAAAATATTGACTGAAAACGACTAAATATCAAGGACTCATTGGGCGAATCGCTCTGGAACTGAAATCGGAACGCTCACTGACATTTCCCCTATCTGAAAGTCTGATAAACGCCGGAAAAATTACTAAGTCCAAAAAAAAATAATTTTTCAACTTTTTTCAATTTTACCCCCGTGGGATATATATTCTACCCACACACATTTGGAACTCTCCTGGGGTACCCTCACACATATTATTTCCTCATTTAGTGGATATTTTCACAAAAAAAGTGAAATTTTCCAAAATTCAGAAAATTGGCTGAAAACTACTAAATATCAAGGACTCATTGGGCGAATTGCTCTGGAACTGAAATCGGAACGCTCACTGACATTTCCCCTATCTGAAAGTCTGATAAACGCCGAAAAATGACAAAGTCCAAAAAAAAAATGTTTTCAACTTTTTTCAATTTTACCCCCGTCAGATATATATTCTACCCACACACATTTGGAACTCTCCTGGGGTACCCTCACACATATTAATCCCTCATTTAGTGGATATTTTCACAAAAAAGTGAAATTTTAAAAAATCCTAAATATTGTCTGAAAACGACTTAATATCAAGGACTCATTGGGCGAGTCGCTCTGGAACTGAAATCGGAATGCTCACTGACATTTGCCCTATCTGAAAGTCTGATAAACGCCGGAAAAATGACCAAGTCCAAAAAAAAAATTTTTTAAACTTTTTTCAATTTTACCCCCGTCAGATATATATTCTACCCCAACACATTTGGAACTCTCCTGGGGTACCCTCACACATATTATTCCCTCATTTAGTGGATATTTTCACAAAAAAGTGAAATTTTCAAAAATCCAAAATATTGGCTGAAAACGACTAAATATCAAGGACTCATTGGGCGAATCGCTCTGGAACTGAAATCGGAATGCTCACTGACATTGCCCTATCTGAAAGTCTGATAAACGCCGGAAAAATTACTAAGTCCAAAAAAAAAATATTTTCAACTTTTTTCAAATTTACCCCCGTGGGATATATATTCTACCCACACACATTTGGAACTCTCCTGTGGTACCCTTCATAGTTTCATAGTTTATAAGGCCGAAAAAAGACAATCGTCCATCCAGTTCAGCCTATTTCTTGTGCACTGCAGCTATTCCGCAGCGTTGATCCAGGGGAAGGCAACAAAAAAACATGCGGTATAGGCCAAATTACATCATTGAGGAAAAATTCACTTCCCGACACCAATCTGGCAGTCAGATTAAATCCCTGGATTAATTAACTAAGCATAAGATGTAATTTTATTGTTCTCAAGAAAGGCGTCCAGGCCTCTCTTGAACTCTTTAAGTGAGTTGGACATCACCACTTCCTCTCCCAGAGAGTTCCAGAGTCTCACGGCTCTGACCGTAAAGAATCCCCTTCTATGCTGGTGCAGGAACCTCCTTTCCTCCAGACGCATAGTGTGCCCCCTCGTCTTTGTCACCATCCTTGGTATAAACAGGTCATGGGAGAGATCTCTGTACTGCCCCCTGATGTATTTATACATGTTTATGAGGTCTCCCCTAAGCCTTCTCTTTTCCAACGTAAATAGGCCTAATTTTGACAACCTCTCTGGGTATTCTAGTCCCTCCATTCCCTTTATTACCTTAGTCGCCCTCCTTTGTACCCTCTCTAGCTCCAATATGTCTTTCCTGAGCACCGGAGCCCAGAACTGTGCACAATATTCTAAGTGCGGCCTTACCAGCGCTTTATACAGAGGAAGAACAATGTTCTCATCACATGCTCCTATTCCTCTTCTGATGCATGCCATGACTCTATTCGCCTTCGCAGCTGCTGCCTGACACTGGGCACTCCAATTTAATTTGCTATTAACCAAGACGCCCAGGTCCTTCTCCATGTCAGATTTCCCCAACGGTTTCCCATTTAATATGTATGGGTGACTGCTGTTTTTCTTTCCCATGTGCATGACCTTACATTTATCGGCATTGAACCCCATTTGCCATTTTTTGGCCCAACTCCCCAATTTATCTAAATCCTCCTGTAGCTGTGCCCTATCCTCATCTGTATTAACTACTTTACAAAGTTTAGTATCATCTGCAAATATTGCTATTTTACTATGCAACCCTTCCACTAGATCATTAATAAATATATTAAATAATATAGGGCCCAAGACAGACCCTTGAGGCACCCCGCTAGTAACCCTGACACACCCTGAGCTTACTCCATTGATAACCACCCTCTGCTTTCTATCACTCAGCCAGCTATTTACCCACTTGCACACATTATCCCCCAGACCAAACATTCTCATTTTATATACCAACCTTTTGTGTGGCACGGTATCAAATGCTTTGGAGAAGTCAAGGTATACAACATCCACTGACTCTCCCCGGTCCAGCTGTGAGCTCACCTCCTCGTAGAAGGCGATCAGGTTTGTTTGGCAGGAGCGATCCCTCATGAATCCATGTTGATATGGAGTTAGACAGTTATTATCATTAAGATATTCTACAATAGCATCTCTAAGAAATCCTTCAAACAATTTACCCACAACAGACGTTAAGCTGACTGGTCTATAGTTCCCAGGGTCACTTTTAGACCCCTTTTTGAATATTGGTACCACATTTGCTTGGCGCCAGTCTAGTGGGACAGACCCTGTCCATAAAGAGTGCTTGAATATAAGATACAGCGGTCTGTCTATCACATTACTTAATTCTTTTAGTACCCGGGGGTGTATGCCATCTGGGCCTGGTGACTTGTCTATTTTGATATTATTTAGGCGTTTCTGAACTTCCTCCTGGGTTAGGTGGGTGATATTTAGCGGAGGGTTTACTTTATCACTCTGCATTTCCTCCGATAAATTGTTTTCTTTTGTGAAAACAGTGGAGAAGAAGCTATTGAGTAGGTTTGCTTTACCCTCATCGCCCTCTATGATTTTACCCAGGTTATTTTTCAATGGGCCAACTCCATCAGTTTTAATCCTTTTACTGTTTATATAGTTAAAGAACAGTTTGGGATTCGTTTTACTTTCTTTGGCAATTAGTCTCTCTGTCTCCTCTTTTGCTATTCTTATTTGTTTCTTACAGATTTTGTTTTTTTCCCTATAAGATATTAGCGCTTCCTCGCTGCCTTCTTGTTTAAGTTTACCGAAAGCCCTTTTTTTGTTTTTCATTGCCCTCTTGACTTCCTTATTTAGCCACATTGGCTTCCTCCTATTCCTAGCCCTTTTATTCCCATAAGGTATGTACCTTCTACAGTGACTATGTAGGACTGTTTTGAAAATTTCCCATTTTCTATCCGTGCTCCTATTACTAAATATACTATCCCAGTCTATAAGGTGAAGGGCATCTCTTAGCTGATCAAACTTTGCCCTCCTGAAGTTCAGTGTTTTTGTGACTCCCTTGCTGGGCACCCTACTGAAGCACATGTGGAATTGTATAATGTTGTGGTCACTATTTCCCAGGTGCCCCCCGATCTGCACCTCAGTTATTCTGTCTGGCCTGTTAGTTAATATTAAGTCTAAAAGGGCCGTCCCTCTAGTTGGTTCCTGCACAAGTTGTGACAAATAATTGTCTTTGATAATTGACAGAAACCTGTTTCCTTTCTGAGATCTACAGCTTTCGGTTTCCCAGTCTATATCGGGGTAGTTGAAGTCCCCCATAATAATCACCTCGTTATTTTTTGCTACTTCGTCTATTTGTCTCATTAATAGACTTTCCGTGGCTTCTGCTATATTTGGTGGTTTATAACAGACTCCTATGATAATTTTATTATTGTTTTTTGCCCCATGTATCTCCACCCATAAGGACTCGACCTCCTCATTTCCCTCCCATACATCCTCCCGTATTGTAGGCTTTAGACACGTCTTTACATATAGACAGACTCCACCCCCTTTCCGACTTCTTCGATCCCTTCTAAACAGACTGTAACCCTGTAAGTTAACTGCCCAGTCATAGCTTTCATCTAACCATGTCTCGGTTATTCCCACTATGTCATAGTTACCTGTAGATATTTCTGCTTCCAGTTCATCCATCTTGTTTGTCAGGCTCCTGGCATTTGCTAGCACGCAGTTTACACGATTTTGTTTTGTTCCAATCTTTTCCCTGTGGATTGTATTAGAAATTTTCTTACCTCCCTTCCAAGTATCTTGTCTTGGACCTTCTTTGTCGCACTTCATATCTTTCATTAGTATGTTCTCTGGTTGCATGTTCGTGTCCGGCGTTTTTCTTCCCATCCCCTCTTCTTCTAGTTTAACGCCCTCCTGATGAGTGTTGCGAGTCTCCTGGCGAATGTGTGTTTCCCGGGTTTGTTGAGGTGTAGTCCGTCTCTGGCAAGGAGTCCGTCATAGAGGTAATTCACACCGTGGTCCAGGAATCCAAATCCTTGTTGTCTGCACCATCGTCTCAGCCAGTTGTTCACATCAAGGATCCTGTTCCATCTCCTGACGCCATGCCCGTCTACTGGAAGGATAGAAGAAAAAAACTACCTGCGCATCCAGTTCTTTTACTTTCTTCCCCAATGCTTCAAAGTCCTTGCAGATTGTCGGTAGGTCCTTCTTTGCCGTGTCATTGGTGCCAACATGTATCAAAAGAAATGGGTGGACATCCTTGGAACTGATGAGCTTCGGTATCCTATCGGTAACATCCTTGATCTTCGCCCCTGGGAGGCAGCATACTTCTCTTGCGGTTATGTCCGGTCTGCAGATAGCTGCTTCTGTTCCTCTCAGTAGTGAGTCTCCAACCACCAGCGCTCTTCTTCCCTTCTTGGCTGTCCTTTTTCTTGTCGCTTCTGGGTGTTTCTGGGTGCTCTTTTCTTTTTTGCTTGCTGGTAGTTCCTCATCCTTATTTGTGCCATCTTCATCCTCCACAAGTCCTTGGAATCTGTTTCTCAGTTGTGTGGTTGGTGGTGTCTCCATGGTCTTCTTGCTTCTTTTGGTCACTTGCCTCCACTTGTCTGCCTCTGGAGGTTCTTTGACGCTTCCTTCACTTTCCGTGACCAGTAGTGACGCTTCTGTTCTGTCCAGGAAGTCTTCATTTTCCTTGATTAGTTTTAATGTCGCAATTCTTTCTTCCAGTCCCCGCACCTTTTCTTCTAAAAGAGCCAGTAGTCTACACTTCTGGCACCCTCACACATATTATTCCCTCATTTAGTGGATATTTTCACAAAAAAGTGAAATTTTCAAAAATCCAAAATATTGGCTGAAAACAACTAAATATCAAGGACTCATTAGGCGAATCGCTCTGGAACTGAAATCGGAACGCTCACTGACATTTCCCCTATCTGAAAGTCTGATAAACGCCGGAAAAATGACTAAGTCCAAAAAAAAAAAATTTTTCAACTTTTTTCAAATTTACCCCCGTGGGATATATATTCTACCTACACACAATTGGAACTCTCCTGGGGTACACTCACACATATTATTCCCTCATTTAGTGGATATTTTCACAAAAAAGTGAAATTTTCAAAAATCCAAAATATTGTCTGAAAACGACTAAATATCAAGGACTCATTGGGCGAATCGCTCTGGAACTAAAATCGGAACGCTCACTGACATTTCCACTATCTGAAAGTCTGATAAACGCCGGAAAAATGACAAAGTCCAAAAAAAAATGTTTTCAACTTTTTTCAATTTTACCCCCGTCAGATATATATTTTACCCACACACATTTGGAACTCTCCTTGGGTACCCTCACACATATTAATCCCTCATTTAGTGGATATTTTCACAAAAAAGTGAAATTTTCAAAAATCCTAAATATTGTCTGAAAACGACTAAATATCAAGGACTCATTGGGCGAATCGCTCTGGAACTGAAATCGGAACGCTCACTGACATTTGCCCTATCTGAAAGTCTGATAAACGCCGGAAAAATGACTAAGTCCAAAAAAAAAATTTTTTAAACTTTTTTCAATTTTACCCCCGTCAGATATATATTCTACCCACACACATTTGGAACTCTCCTGGGGTACCCTCACACATATTATTCCCTCATTTAGTGGATATTTTCACAAAAAAGTGAAATTTTCAAAAATCCAAAATATTGGCTGAAAACGACTAAATATCAAGGACTCATTGGGCGAATCGCTCTGGAACTGAAATCGGAACGCTCACTGACATTTGCCCTATCTGAAAGTCTGATAAACGCCGGAAAAATTACTAAGTCCAAAAAAAAAATATTTTCAACTTTTTTCAAATTTACCCCCGTGGGATATATATTCTACCCACACACATTTGGAACTCTCCTGTGGTACCCTCACACATATTATTCCCTCATTTAGTGGATATTTTCACAAAAAAGTGAAATTTTCAAAAATCCAAAATATTGGCTGAAAACGACTAAATATCAAGGACTCATTAGGCGAATCGCTCTGGAACTGAAATCGGAACGTTGACTGACATTTCCCCTATCTGAAAGTTTGATAAACGCCGGAAAAATGACTAAGTCCAAAAAAAAAAAATTTTTCAACTTTTTTCAAATTTACCCCCGTCAGATATATATTCTACCCACACACATTTGGAACTCTCCTGGGGTACCCTCACACATATTATTCCCTCATTTAGTGGATATTTTCACAAAAAAGCGAAATTTTCAAAAATCCTAAATATTGGCTGAAAACGACTAAATATCAAGGACTCATTGGGCGAATCACTCTGGAACTGAAATTGGAACGCTCACTGACATTTCCACTATCTGAAAGTCTGATAAACGCCGGAAAAATGACAAAGTCCAAAAAGAAACTTTTTTAAACTTTTTTCAATTTTACCCCCGTCAGATATATATTCTACCCACACACATTTCGAACTCTCCTGGGGTACCCTCACACATATTATTCCCTCATTTAGTGGATATTTTCACAAAAAAGTGAAATTTTCAAAAATCCAAAATATTGGCTGAAAACGACTAAATATCAAGGACTCATTGGGCGAATCGCTCTGGAACTGAAATCGGAATGCTCACTGACATTTGCCCTATCTGCAAGTCTGATAAACGCTGGAAAAATTACTAAGTCCAAAAAAAAAATGTTTTCAACTTTTTTCAAATTTACCCCTGTGGGATATATATTCTACCCACACACATTTGGAACTCTCCTGGGGTACCCTCACACATATTATTCCCTCATTTAGTGGATATTTTCACAAAAAAGTGAAATTTTCAAAAATCCAAAATATTGACTGAAAACGACTAAATATCAAGGACGCATTGGGTGAATCGCTCTGGAACTGAAATTGGAACGCTCACTGACATTTGCCCTATCTGAAAGTCTGATAAACGCCGGAAAAATGACTAAGTCCAAAAAAAAAATTTTTTAAACTTTTTTCAATTTTACCCCCGTCAGATATATATTCTACCCACACACATTTGGAACTCTCCTGGGGTACCCTCACACATATTATTCCCTCTTTTAGTGGATATTTTCACAAAAAAGTGAAATTTTCAAAAATCCAAAATATTGGCTGAAAACGACTAAATATTCAAGGACTCAGTGGGCGAATCGCTCTGGAACTGAAATCGGAACGCTCACTGACATTTGCCCTTTCTGCAAGTCTGATAAACGCCGGAAAAATTACTAAGTCCAAAAAAAAATAATTTTTCAACTTTTTTCAAATTTACCCCCGTGGGATATATATTCTACCCACACACATTTGGAACTCTCCTGGGGTACCCTCACACATATTTCCTCATTTAGTGGATATTTTCACAAAAAAAGTGAAATTTTCCAAAATTCAGAAAATTGGCTGAAAACGACTAAATATCAAGGACTCATTGGGCGAATCGCTCTGGAACTGAAATCGGAACGCTCACTGACATTTCCCCTATCTGAAAGTCTGATAAACGCCAGAAAATTGACTTAGTCCAAAATAAAAAAAATTTCAACTTTTTTCAATTTTACCCCCGTGGGATATATATTCTACCCACACACATTTGGAACTCTCCTGGGGTACCCTCACACATATTATTTCCTCATTTAGTGGATATTTTCACAAAAAAAGTGAAATTTTCCAAAATTCAGAAAATTGGCTGAAAACTACTAAATATCAAGGACTCATTGGGCGAATTGCTCTGGAACTGAAATCGGAACGCTCACTGACATTTCCCCTATCTGAAAGTCTGATAAACGCCGAAAAATGACTAAGTCCAAAAAAAAATGTTTTTCAACTTCTTTCAATTTTACCCCCGTGGGATATATATTCTACCCACACACATTTGGAACTCTCCTGGGGTACCATCACACATATTATTTCCTCATTTAGTGGATATTTTCACAAAAAAAGTGAAATTTTCCAAAATTCAGAAAATTGGCTGAAAACGACTAAATATCAAGGACTCATTGGGCGAATGGCTCTGGAACTGAAATCGGAACGCTCACTGACATTTCCCCTATCTGAAAGTCTGATAAACGCCAGAAAATTGACTAAGTCCAAAAAAAAAATTTTTTTCAACTTCTTTCAATTTTATCCCCATGGGATATATATTCTACCCACACACATTTGGTACTCTCCTGGGGTATCCTCAGACATATTATTCCCTCATTTAGTGGATATTTTCACAAAAAAAGTGAAATTTTCAAAAATCCAAAATATTTGCCGAAAACGACTAAATATCAAGGACTCATTGGGTGAATCGCTCTGGAACTGAAATCGGAACGCTCACTGACATTTGCCCTATCTGAAAGTCTGATAAATGTCCGAAAAATGACTAAGTCCAAAAAAAAATGTTTTCAACTTTTTTCAAATTTACCCCCGTGGGATATATATTCTACCCAAACACAATTGGAACTCTCCTGGGGTACCCGCACACATATTATTCCCTCATTTAGTGGATATTTTCACAAAAAAGTGAAATTTTCAAAAATCCAGAAAATTGGCTGAAAATGACTAAATATCAAGGAATCATTGGGAGAATCGCTCTGGAACTGAAATCGGAATGCTCACTGACATTTCCATTATGTGAAAGTCTGATAAACGCCGGAAAAATGACTAAGTCCAAAAAAAAAATTTTTTCAACTTCTTTCAATTTTTTACCCCCGTGGGATATATATTCTACCCACACACATTTGGCACTCTCCTGGGGTACCCTCACACATATTATTCCCTCATTTAGTGGATATTTTCACAAAAAAGTGAAATTTTCAAAAATCCAGAAAATTGGCTGAAAATGACTAAATATAAAGGAATCATTCGACGAATCGCTCTGGAACTGAAATCGGAACACTCACTGACATTTCCCCTATCTGAAAGTCTGATAAACGCCGGAAAAATGACTAAATCCAAAAAAAAAATGTTTTCAACTTTTTTCAATTTTACCCCCGTGGGATATATATTCTACCCAAACACATTTGGAACTCTCCTGGGGTACCCTCACACATATTATTTCCTCATTTAGTTGATATTTTCACAAAAAAAGTGAAATTTTCCAAAATTCAGAAAATTGGCAGAAAACGACTAAATATCAAGGACTCATTGGGCGAATCGCTCTGGAACTGAAATCACAACGCTCACTGACATTTCCCCTATCTGAAAGTCTGATAAACGCCAGAAAATTGACTTAGTCCAAAATAAAAAAATTTCAACTTTTATCAATTTTACCCCCGTGGGATATATATTCTACCCACACACATTTGGAACTCTCCTGGGGTACCCTCACACATATTATTCCCTCATTTAGTGGATATTTTCACAAAAAAGTGAAATTTTCAAAAATCCAGAAAATTGGCTGAAAACGACTAAATATCAAGGACTCATTGGGCGAATCGCTCTGGAACTGAAATCGGAACGCTCACTGACATTTTCCCTATCTGAAAGTCTGATAAACGCTAGAAAATTGACTTAGTCCAAAATAAAAAAATTTCAACTTTTTTCAATTTTACCCCCGTGGGATATATATTCTACCCACACACATTTGGAACTCTCCTGGGGTACCCTCACACATATTATTCCCTCATTTAGTGGATATTTTCACAAAAAAGTGAAATTTTCAAAAATTCAGAAAATTGGCTGAAAACTACTAAATATCAAAGACTCATTGGGCGAATCGCTCTGGAACTGAAATCGGAACGCTCACTGACATTTCCCCTATCTGAAAGTCTGATAAACGCCAGAAAATTGACTTAGTCCAAAATAAAAAAATTTCAACTTTTATCAATTTTACCCCCGTGGGATATATATTCTACCCACACACATTTGGAACTCTCCTGGGGTACCCTCACACATATTATTCCCTCATTTAGTGGATATTTTCACAAAAAAGTGAAATTTTCAAAAATCCAGAAAATTGGCTGAAAACGAATAAATATCAAAGACTCATTGGGCGAATCGCTCTGGAACTGAAATTGGAATGCTCACTGACATTTCCCCTATCTGAAAGTCTGATAAACGCCGGAAAAATGACTAAGTCCAAAATAACATTTTTTTCAACTTCTTTCAATTTTCCCCCCGTGGGATATATATTCTACCCACACACATTTGGAACTCTCCTGGGCTACCCTCACACATATTATACCCTCATTTAGTGGATATTTTCACAAAAAAGTGAAATTTTCAAAAATCCAGAAAATGGGCTGAAAACGAATAAATATCAAAGACTCATTGGGCGAATCGCTCTGGAACTGAAATCGGAACGCTCACTGACATTTTCCCTATCTGAAAGTCTGATAAACGCCGGAAAAATGACTAAGTTCAAAAAAAAAATTTCAACTTTTTTCAATTTTATCCCCGTGGGATATATTTTCTACCCACACACATTTGGAACTCTCCTGGGGTACCCTCACACATATTATTCCCTCATTTAGTGGATATTTTCACAAAAAAAGTGAAATTTTCAAAAATCCAGAAAATTGGCTGAAAACGACTAAACATCAAAGACTCATTGGGTGAATCGCTCTGGAACTGAAATCGGAACGCTCACTGACATTTGCCCTATCTGAAAGTCTGATAAATGTCCGAAAAATGACTAAGTCCAAAAAAAAATTTTTTCAACTTTTTTCAAATTTACCCCCGTGGGATATATATTCTACCCAAACACAATTGGAACTCTCCTGGGGTACCCGCACACATATTATTCCCTCATTTAGTGGATATTTTCACAAAAAAGTGAAATTTTCAAAAATCCAGAAAATTGGCTGAAAATGACTAAATATCAAGGAATCATTGGGAGAATCGCTCTGGAACTGAAATCGGAATGCTCACTGACATTTCCCCTATGTGAAAGTCTGATAAACGCCGGAAAAATGACTAAGTCCAAAAAAAAAAAATTTTTCAACTTTTTTCAAATTTACCCCCGTGGGATATATATTCTACCCACACACAATTGGAACTCTCCTGGGGTACACTCACACATATTATTCCCTCATTTAGTGGATATTTTCACAAAAAAGTGAAATTTTCAAAAATCCAAAATATTGTCTGAAAACGACTAAATATCAAGGACTCATTGGGCGAATCGCTCTGGAACTAAAATCGGAACGCTCACTGACATTTGCCCTATCTGAAAGTCTGATAAATGCCGGAAAAATGACAAAGTCCAAAAAAAAATTTTTTTAAACTTTTTTCAATTTTACCCCCGTCAGATATATATTCTACCCACACACATTTGGAACTCTCCTGGGGTACCCTCACACATATTATTCCCTCATTTAGTGGATATTTTCACAAAAAAGCGAAATTTTCAAAAATCCTAAATATTGGCTGAAAACGACTAAATATCAAGGACTCATTGGGCGAATCGCTCTGGAACTGAAATTGGAACGCTCACTGACATTTCCACTATCTGAAAGTCTGATAAACGCCGGAAAAATGACAAAGTCCAAAAAGAAACTTTTTTAAACTTTTTTCAATTTTACCCCCGTCAGATATATATTCTACCCACACACATTTCGAACTCTCCTGGGGTACCCTCACACATATTATTCCCTCATTTAGTGGATATTTTCACAAAAAAGTGAAATTTTCAAAAATCCAAAATATTGGCTGAAAACGACTAAATATCAAGGACTCATTGGGCGAATCGCTCTGGAACTGAAATCGGAATGCTCACTGACATTTGCCCTATCTGCAAGTCTGATAAACGCTGGAAAAATTACTAAGTCCAAAAAAAAAATTTTTTCAACTTTTTTCAAATTTACCCCTGTGGGATATATATTCTACCCACACACATTTGGAACTCTCCTGGGGTACCCTCACACATATTATTCCCTCTTTTAGTGGATATTTTCACAAAAAAGTGAAATTTGCAAAAATCCAAAATATTGGCTGAAAACGACTAAATATTCAAGGACTCAGTGGGCGAATCGCTCTGGAACTGAAATCGGAACGCTCACTGACATTTGCCCTATCTGCAAGTCTGATAAACGCCGGAAAAATTACTAAGTCCAAAAAAAAATAATTTTTCAACTTTTTTCAAATTTACCCCCGTGGGATATATATTCTACCCACACACATTTGGAACTCTCCTGGGGTACCCTCACACATATTTCCTCATTTAGTGGATATTTTCACAAAAAAAGTGAAATTTTCCAAAATTCAGAAAATTGGCTGAAAACGACTAAATATCAAGGACTCATTGGGCGAATCGCTCTGGAACTGAAATCGGAACGCTCACTGACATTTCCCCTATCTGAAAGTCTGATAAACGCCAGAAAATTGACTTAGTCCAAAATAAAAAAAATTTCAACTTTTTTCAATTTTACCCCCGTGGGATATATATTCTACCCACACACATTTGGAACTCTCCTGGGGTACCCTCACACATATTATTTCCTCATTTAGTGGATATTTTCACAAAAAAAGTGAAATTTTCCAAAATTCAGAAAATTGGCTGAAAACTACTAAATATCAAGGACTCATTGGGCGAATTGCTCTGGAACTGAAATCGGAACGCTCACTGACATTTCCCCTATCTGAAAGTCTGATAAACGCCGAAAAATGACTAAGTCCAAAAAAAAATGTTTTTCAACTTCTTTCAATTTTACCCCCGTGGGATATATATTCTACCCACACACATTTGGAACTCTCCTGGGGTACCATCACACATATTATTTCCTCATTTAGTGGATATTTTCACAAAAAAAGAGAAATTTTCCAAAATTCAGAAAATTGGCTGAAAACGACTAAATATCAAGGACTCATTGGGCGAATGGCTCTGGAACTGAAATCGGAACGCTCACTGACATTTCCCCTATCTGAAAGTCTGATAAACGCCAGAAAATTGACTTATTCCAAAATAAAAAAATTTCAACTTTTTTCAATTTTATCCCCGTGGGATATATTTTCTACCCACACACATTTGGAACTCTCCTGGGGTACCCTCACACATATTATTCCCTCATTTAGTGGATATTTTCACAAAAAAAGTGAAATTTTCAAAAATCCAGAAAATTGGCTGAAAACGACTAAACATCAAAGACTCATTGGGCGAATCGCTCTGGAACTGAAATTGGAACGCTCACTGACATTTCCCCTATGTGAAAGTCTGATAAACGCCGGAAAAATGACTAAGTCCAAAAAAAAAATTTTTTCAACTTCTTTCAATTTTTTACCCCCGTGGGATATATATTCTACCCACACACATTTGGCACTCTCCTGGGGTACCCTCACACATATTATTCCCTCATTTAGTGGATATTTTCACAAAAAAGTGAAATTTTCAAAAATCCAGAAAATGGGCTGAAAACGAATAAATATCAAAGACTCATTGGGCGAATCGCTCTGGAACTGAAATCGGAACGCTCACTGACATTTTCCCTATCTGAAAGTCTGATAAACGCCGGAAAAATGACTAAGTCTAAAAAAAAATTTTTTTCAACTTTTTTTCAATTTTACCCCCGTGGGATATATATTCTACAAACACACATTTGGAACTCTCCTGGGGTACCCTCACACATATTATTCCCTCATTTAGTGGATATTTTCACAAAAAAGTGAAATTTTCAAAAATCCAGAAAATTGGCTGAAAATGACTAAATATCAAGGAATCATTGGGCGAATCGCTCTGGAACTGAAATCAGAATGCTCACTGACATTTCCCCTATCTGAAAGTCTGATAAACACGGGAAAATTAACTTAGTCCAAAATAAAAAATTTCAACTTTTTTCAATTTTACCCCCGTGGGATATATATTCTACCCATACACATTTGGAACTCTCCTGGGGTACCCTCAGACATATTATTCCCTCATTTAGTGGATATTTTGACAAAAAAGTGAAATTTTCAAAAATCCTGAAAATTGGCTGAAAACGACTAAATATCAAAGACTCATTGGGCGAATCGCTCTGGAACTGAAATCGGAACGCTCACTGACATTTCCCCTATCTGAAAGTCTGATAAACGCCGGAAAAATGACTAAGTTCAAAAAAAAAATTTTTTCAACTTCTTTCAAATTTTACCCCCGTGGGATATATTCTACCCACACACATTTGGAACTCTCCTGGGGTACCCACACACATATTATTCCCTCATTTAGTGGATATTTTCACAAAAAAGTGAAATTTTCAAAAATCCTGAAAATTGGCTGAAAACGACTAAATATCAAAGACTCATTGGGCGAATCGCTCTGGAACTGAAATCGGAACGCTCACTGACATTTCCCCTATCTGAAAGTCTGATAAACGCCGGAAAAATGACTAAGTTCAAAAAAAAATTTTTTTCAACTTCTTTCAATTTTACCCCCGTGGGATATATATTCTACCCACACACATTTGGAACTCTCCTGGGGTACCCACACACATATTATTCCCTCATTTAGTGGATATTTTCACAAAAAAGTGAAATTTTCAAAAATCCAAAATATTGGCTGAAAACGACTAAATATCAAGGACTCATTGGGTGAATCGCTCTGGAACTGAAATTGGAACACTCACTGACATTTCCCCTATCTGAAAGTCTGATAAACGCCGGAAAAATGACTAAGTCCAAAAAAAAAATTTTTCAACTTTTTTCTAATTTACCCCCGTGGGATATATATTCTACAAACACACATTTGGAACTCTCCTGGGGTACCCTCACACATATTATTCCCTCATTTAGTGGATATTTTCACAAAAAAGTGAAATTTTCAAAAATCCAGAAAATTCGCTGAAAATGACTAAATATCAAAGACTCATTGGGCGAATCGCTCTGGAACTGAAATCGGAACGCTCACTGACATTTCCCCTATCTGAAAGTCTGATAAACGCCGGAAAAATGACTAAGTCCAAAAAAAAAATTTTTCAACTTCTTTCAATTTTACCCCCGTGGGATATATATTCTACAAACACACATTTGGAACTCTCCTGGGGTACCCTCACACATATTATTCCCTCATTTAGTGGATATTTTCACAAAAAAGTGAAATTTTCAAAAATCCAGAAAATTGGCTGAAAATGACTAAATATCAAGGACTCATTGAGCGAATCGCTCTGGAACTGAAATCGGAACGCTCACTGACATTTCCCCTATCTGAAAGTCTGATAAACGCCAGAAAATTGACTTAGTCCAAAATAAAAAAATTTAAACTTTTTTCAATTTTACCCCCGTGGCATATATATTCTACCCATACATATTTGGAACTCTCCTGGGGTACCCTCACACATATTATTCCCTCATTTAGTGGATATTTTCACAAAAAAAGTGACATTTTCCAAAATCCAGAAAATTGGCTGAAAACGACTAAATATCAAGGACTCATTGGGCGAATCGCTCTGGAACTGAAATCGGAACGCTCACTGACATTTCCCCTATCTGAAAGTCTGATAAACGCCAGAAAATTGACTTAGTCCAAAATAAAAAAATGTCAACTTTTTTCAATTTTACCCCCGTGGGATATATATTCTACCCATACACATTTGGAACTCTCTTGGGGTACCCTCACACATATTATTCCCTCATTTAGTGGATATTTTCACAAAAAAGTGAAATTTTCAAAAATCCAGAAAATTGGCTGAAAACGACTAAATATCAAAGACTCATTGGGCGAATCGCTCTGGAACTGAAATCGGAACGCTCACTGACATTTCCCCTATCTGAAAGTCTGATAAACGCCGAAAAATGACTAAGTCCAAAAAAAAATGATTTTCAACTTCTTTCAATTTTACCCCCGTGGGATATATATTCTACCCACACACATTTGGAACTCTCCTGGGGTACCATCACACATATTATTTCCTCATTTAGTGGATATTTTCACAAAAAAAGAGAAATTTTCCAAAATTCAGAAAATTGGCTGAAAACGACTAAATATCAAGGACTCATTGGGCGAATGGCTCTGGAACTGAAATCGGAACGCTCACTGACATTTCCCCTATCTGAAAGTCTGATAAACGCCAGAAAATTGACTTATTCCAAAATAAAAAAATTTCAACTTTTTTCAATTTTATCCCCGTGGGATATATTTTCTACCCACACACATTTGGAACTCTCCTGGGGTACCCTCACACATATTATTCCCTCATTTAGTGGATATTTTCACAAAAAAAGTGAAATTTTCAAAAATCCAGAAAATTGGCTGAAAACGACTAAACATCAAAGACTCATTGGGCGAATCGCTCTGGAACTGAAATTGGAACGCTCACTGACATTTCCCCTATCTGAAAGTCTGATAAACGCCGGAAAAATGACTAAGTCCAAAAAAAAATTTTTTTTCAACTTCTTTCAATTTTATCCCCGTGGGATATATATTCTACCCACACACATTTGGTACTCTCCTGGGGTATCCTCAGACATATTATTCCCTCATTTAGTGGATATTTTCACAAAAAAAGTGAAATTTTCAAAAATCCAAAATATTTGCCGAAAACGACTAAATATCAAGGACTCATTGGGTGAATCGCTCTGGAACTGAAATTGGAACGCTCACTGACATTTGCCCTATCTGAAAGTCTGATAAACGCCGGAAAAATGACTAAGTCCAAAAAAAAAATTTTTTCAACTTCTTTCAATTTTTTACCCCCGTGGGATATATATTCTACCCACACACATTTGGCACTCTCCTGGGGTACCCTCACACATATTATTCCCTCATTTAGTGGATATTTTCACAAAAAAGTGAAATTTTCAAAAATCCAGAAAATTGGCTGAAAATGACTAAATATAAAGGAATCATTCGACGAATCGCTCTGGAACTGAAATCGGAACACTCACTGACATTTCCCCTATCTGAAAGTCTGATAAACGCCGGAAAAATGACTAAATCCAAAAAAAAAATGTTTTCAACTTTTTTCAATTTTACCCCCGTGGGATATATATTCTACCCAAACACATTTGGAACTCTCCTGGGGTACCCTCACACATATTATTTCCTCATTTAGTTGATATTTTCACAAAAAAAGTGAAATTTTCCAAAATTCAGAAAATTGGCAGAAAACGACTAAATATCAAGGACTCATTGGGCGAATCGCTCTGGAACTGAAATCAGAACGCTCACTGACATTTCCCCTATCTGAAAGTCTGATAAACGCCAGAAAATTGACTTAGTCCAAAATAAAAAAATTTCAACTTTTATCAATTTTACCCCCGTGGGATATATATTCTACCCACACACATTTGGAACTCTCCTGGGGTACCCTCACACATATTATTCCCTCATTTAGTGGATATTTTCACAAAAAAGTGAAATTTTCAAAAATCCAGAAAATTGGCTGAAAACGACTAAATATCAAGGACTCATTGGGCGAATCGCTCTGGAACTGAAATCGGAACGCTCACTGACATTTTCCCTATCTGAAAGTCTGATAAACGCTATAAAATTGACTTAGTTCAAAATAAAAAAATTTCAACTTTTTTCAATTTTACCCCCGTGGGATATATATTCTACCCACACACATTTGGAAATCTTCTGGGGTACCCTCACACATATTATTCCCTCATTTAGTGGATATTTTCACAAAAAAGTGAAATTTTCAAAAATTCAGAAAATTGGCTGAAAACTACTAAATATCAAAGACTCATTGGGCGAATCGCTCTGGAACTGAAATCGGAACGCTCACTGACATTTCCCCTATCTGAAAGTCTGATAAACGCCAGAAAATTGACTTAGTCCAAAATAAAAAAATTTCAACTTTTATCAATTTTACCCCCGTGGGATATATATTCTACCCACACACATTTGGAACTCTCCTGGGGTACCCTCACACATATTATTCCCTCATTTAGTGGATATTTTCACAAAAAAGTGAAATTTTCAAAAATCCAGAAAATTGGCTGAAAACGAATAAATATCAAAGACTCATTGGGCGAATCGCTCTGGAACTGAAATTGGAATGCTCACTGACATTTCCCCTATCTGAAAGTCTGATAAACGCCGGAAAAATGACTAAGTCCAAAATAACATTTTTTTCAACTTCTTTCAATTTTCCCCCCGTGGGATATATATTCTACCCACACACATTTGGAACTCTCCTGGGCTACCCTCACACATATTATACCCTCATTTAGTGGATATTTTCACAAAAAAGTGAAATTTTCAAAAATCCAGAAAATGGGCTGAAAACGAATAAATATCAAAGACTCATTGGGCGAATCGCTCTGGAACTGAAATCGGAACGCTCACTGACATTTTCCCTATCTGAAAGTCTGATAAACGCCGGAAAAATGACTAAGTCTAAAAAAAAATTTTTTTCAACTTTTTTTCAATTTTACCCCCGTGGGATATATATTCTACAAACACACATTTGGAACTCTCCTGGGGTACCCTCACACATATTATTCCCTCATTTAGTGGATATTTTCACAAAAAAGTGAAATTTTCAAAAATCCAGAAAATTGGCTGAAAATGACTAAATATCAAGGAATCATTGGGCGAATCGCTCTGGAACTGAAATCAGAATGCTCACTGACATTTCCCCTATCTGAAAGTCTGATAAACACGGGAAAATTAACTTAGTCCAAAATAAAAAATTTCAACTTTTTTCAATTTTACCCCCGTGGGATATATATTCTACCCATACACATTTGGAACTCTCCTGGGGTACCCTCAGACATATTATTCCCTCATTTAGTGGATATTTTGACAAAAAAGTGAAATTTTCAAAAATCCTGAAAATTGGCTGAAAACGACTAAATATCAAAGACTCATTGGGCGAATCGCTCTGGAACTGAAATCGGAACGCTCACTGACATTTCCCCTATCTGAAAGTCTGATAAACGCCGGAAAAATGACTAAGTTCAAAAAAAAAATTTTTTCAACTTCTTTCAAATTTTACCCCCGTGGGATATATTCTACCCACACACATTTGGAACTCTCCTGGGGTACCCACACACATATTATTCCCTCATTTAGTGGATATTTTCACAAAAAAGTGAAATTTTCAAAAATCCAAAATATTGGCTGAAAACGACTAAATATCAAGGACTCATTGGGCGAATCGCTCAGGAACTGAAATCGGAATGCTCACTGACATTTCCCCTATCTGAAATTCTGATAAGCGCCGGAAAAATAACTATGTCCCAAAAAGAAATTTTTTAAACTTTTTTCAAATTTACCCCCGTGGGATATATATTCTACCCACACACAATTGGAACTCTCCTGGGGTACCCTCACAGATATTATTCCCTCATTTAGTGGATATTTTAAAAAAAAAGTGAAATTTTCAAAAATCCAGAAAATTGGCTGAAAACGACTAAATATCAAAGACGCATTGCGCGAATCGCTCTGGAACTGAAATCGGAACGCTCACTGATATTTCCCCTATCTGAAAGTCTGATAAACGCCAGAAAATTGACTTAGTCCAAAATAAAAAAATGTCAACTTTTTTCAATTTTACCCCCGTGGGATATATATTCTACCCACACACAATTGGAACTCTCCTGGGGTACCCTCACACATATTATTCCCTCATTTAGTGGATATTTTCACAAAAAAAGTGAAATTTTCAAAAATCCAGAAAATTGGCTGAAAATGACTAAATATCAAGGAATCATTGGGAGAATCGCTCTGGAACTGAAATCGGAACGCTCACTGACATTTCTCCTACCTGAAAGTCTGATAAACGCCGGAAAAATTACTAAGTCGAAAAAAAAAATTTTTCAACTTTTTTCTATTTTACCCCCGTGGGATATATATTCTACAAACA
Organism: Phyllobates terribilis; assembly: GCF_046119375.1. Lineage (NCBI taxonomy): Eukaryota > Metazoa > Chordata > Amphibia > Anura > Dendrobatidae > Phyllobates > Phyllobates terribilis. The sequence goes on along the minus strand of NW_027362781.1, from coordinate 7,440,348 downwards.
CACATTTGGAACTCTCCTGGGGTACCCTCACACATATTATTCCCTCATTTAGTGGATATTTTCACAAAAAAGTGAAATTTTGAAAAATCCAGAAAAGTGGCTGAAAACGACTAAATATCAAAGACTCATTGGGCGAATCGCTCTGGAACTGAAATCGGAACGCTCACTGATATTTCCCCTATCTGAAAGTCTGATAAACGCCAGAAAATTGACTTAGTCCAAAATAAAAAAATTTAAACTTTTTTCAATTTTACCCCCGTGGGATATATATTCTACCCACACACAATTGGAGCTCTCCTGGGGTACCCTCACACATATTATTCTCTTATTTAGTGGATATTTTCACAAAAAAGTGAAATTTTCAAAAATCCAAAATATTGGCTGAAAATGACTAAATATCAAGGAATCATTGGGAGAATCGCTCGGGAACTGAAATCTGAATGCTCACTGACATTTCCCCTATCTGAAAGTCTGATAAGCGCCGGAAAAATGACTAAGTCCAAAAAAAATTTTTTTCAACTTTTTTCAAATTTACCCCCGTGGGATATATATTTTACCCACACACATTTGGAACTTTCCTGGGGTACCCTCACACATATTATTCCCTCATTCAGTGGATATTTTCACAGAAAAAGTGAAATTTTCCAAAATCCAGAAAATTGGCTGAAAACGACTAAATATCAAGGACTCATTTGGCGAATCGCTCTGGAACTGAAATCGGAACGCTCACTGACATTTCCCCTATCTGAAAGTCTGATAAACGCCAGAAAATTGACTTAGTCCAAAATAAAAAAAATTCAACTTTTTTCAATTTTACCCCCGTGGGATATATATTCTACCCATACACATTTGGAACTCTCCTGGGGTACCCTCACACATATTATTCCCTCATTTAGTGGATATTTTCACAAAAAAGTGAAATTTTCAAAAATCCAGAAAATTGGCTGAAAACGACTAAATATTAAGGACTCATTGGGCGAATCGCTCTGGAACTGAAATCGGAACGCTCACTGAAATTTCCCGTATCTGAAAGTCTGATAAACGCCGGAAAAATGACAGTCCAAAAAAAATTTTTTTTCAACTTCTTTCAATTTTACCCCCGTGGGATATATATTCTACCCACACACATTTGGAACTCTCCTGGGGTACCCTCACACATATTATTCTCTCATTTAGTGGATATTTTCACAAAAAAGGGAAATTTTCAAAAATCCAGAAAATTGGCTGAAAACGACTAAATATCAAAGACGCATTGGGCGAATCGCTCTGGAACTGAAATCGGAACGCTCACTGATATTTCCCCTATCTGAAAGTCTGATAAACGCCAGAAAATTGACTTAGTCCAAAATAAAAAAATGTCAACTTTTTTCAATTTTACCCCCGTGGGATATATATTCTACCCACACACAATTGGAACTCTCCTGGGGTACCCTCACACATATTATTCCCTCATTTAGTGGATATTTTCACAAAAAAAGTGAAATTTTCAAAAATCCAGAAAATTGGCTGAAAATGACTAAATATCAAGGAATCATTGGGAGAATCGCTCTGGAACTGAAATCGGAACGCTCACTGACATTTCCCCTACCTGAAAGTCTGATAAACGCCGGAAAAATTACTAAGTCGAAAAAAAAAATTTTTCAACTTTTTTTTATTTTACCCCGTGGGATATATATTCTACAAACACACATTTGGAACTCTCCTGGGGTACCCTCACACATATTATTCCCTCATTTAGTGGATATTTTCACAAAAAAGTGAAATTTTGAAAAATCCAGAAAATTGGCTGAAAACGACTAAATATCAAAGACTCATTGGGCGAATCGCTCTGGAACTGAAATCGGAACGCTCACTGATATTTCCCCTATCTGAAAGTCTGATAAACGCCAGAAAATTGACTTAGTCCAAAATAAAAAAATTTAAACTTTTTTCAATTTTACCCCCGTGGGATATATATTCTACCCACACACAATTGGAACTCTCCTGGGGTACCCTCACACATATTATTCCCTCATTTAGTGGATATTTTCACAAAAAAGTGAAATTTTCAAAAATCCAGAAAATTGGCTGAAAATGACTAAATATCCAGGACTCATTGGGCGAATCGCTCTGGAACTGAAATCGGAACGCTCACTGATATTTCCCCTATCTGAAAGTCTGATAAACGCCAGAAAATTGACTTAGTCCAAAATAAAAAAATTTAAACTTTTTTCAATTTTACCCCCGTGGGATATATATTCTACCCACACACAATTGGAACTCTCCTGGGGGTACCCTCACACATATTATTCCCTCATTTAGTGGATATTTTCACAAAAAAGTGAAATTTTCAAAAATCCAGAAAATTGGCTGAAAATGACTAAATATCCAGGACTCATTGGGCGAATCGCTCTGGAACTGAAATCGGAATGCTCACTGACATTTGCCCTATCTGAAATTCTGAGAAATGCCCAAATTATGACTAAGTCCAAAAAAAAATTTTTTTCAACTTTTTTCAAATTTATCCCCGTGGGATATATATTCTACCCACACACAATTGGAGCTCTCCTGGGGTACCCTCACACATATTATTCTCTCATTTAGTGGATATTTTCACAAAAAAGTGAAATTTTCAAAAATCCAAAATATTGGCTGAAAATGACTAAATATCAAGGAATCATTGGGAGAATCGCTCTGGAACTGAAATCGGAATGCTCACTAACATTTCCCCTATCTGAAAGTCTGATAAGCGCCGGAAAAATGACTAAGTCCAAAAAAAATTTTTTTCAACTTTTTTCAAATTTACCCCCGTGGGATATATATTCTACCCACACACAATTGGAACTCTCCTGGGGTACCCTCACACATATTATTCCCTCATTTAGTGGATATTTTCACAAAAAAAGTGAAATTTTCAAAAATCCAGAAAATTGGCTGAAAATGACTAAATATCAAGGAATCATTGGGAGAATCGCTCTGGAACTGAAATCGGAACGCTCACTGACATTTCCCCTACCTGAAAGTCTGATAAACGCCGGAAAAATTACTAAGTCGAAAAAAAAAAATTTTCAGCTTTATTCTATTTTACCCCCGTGGGATATATATTCTACAAACACACATTTGCAACTCTCCTGGGGTACCCTCACAGATATTATTCCCTCATTTAGTGGATATTTTCACAAAAATGTGAAATTTTGAAAAATCCAGAAAATTGGCTGAAAACGACTAAATATCAAAGACTCATTGGGCGAATCGCTCTGGAACTGAAATCGGAACGCTCACTGACATTTCCCCTATCTGAAAGTCTGATAAACGCCAGAAAATTGACTTAGTCCAAAATAAAAAAATTTAAACTTTTTTCAATTTTACCCCCGTGGGATATATATTCTACCCACACACATTTGGAACTCTCCTGGGGTACCCTCACACATATTATTCCCTCATTTAGTGGATATTTTCACAAAAAAGTGAAGTTTTCAAAAATCCAAAATATTGGCTGAAAACGACTAAATATCAAGTACTCATTGGGCGAATCGCTCTGGAACTGAAATCAGAACGCTCACTGACATTTGCCCTATCTGAAAGTCTGATAAATGCCCGAAAAAAGACTAAGTCCAAAAAAAATTTTTTTTTAACTATTTTCAAATTTACCCCCGTGGTATATATATTCTACCCACACACAATTGGAACTCTCCTGGGGTACCCTCACACATATTATTCCCTCATTCAGTGGATATTTTCACAAAAAAGTGAAATTTTCAAAAATCCAAAATATTGGCTGAAAACGACTAAATATCAAGGACTCATTGGGCGAATCGCTCTGGAACTGAAATCGGAACGCTCACTGACATTTGCCCTATCTGAAAGGCTGATAAACGCTGGAAAAATGACTAAGTCCAAAAAAAAATTTTTTTAACTTTTTTCAAATTTACCCCCGTGGGATATACATTCTACCCACACACATTTGGAACTCTCCTGGGGTACCCTCACACATGTTATTCCCTCATTTAGTGGATATTTTCACAAAAAAGTGAAATTTTCAAAAATCCAAAATATTGGCTGAAAACGACTAAATATCAAGGACTCATTGGGCGAATCGCTCTGGAACTGAAATTGGAATGCTCACTGACATTTCCCCTATCTGAAAGTCTGATAAACGCCGGAAAAATGACTAAGTCCAAAAAAATAATTTTTTCAACTTTTTTCAAATTTACACCCGTGGGATATACATTCTACCCACACACATTTGGATCTCTCCTGGGGTACCCTCACACATATTATTCCCTCATTTAGTGGATATTTTCACAAAAAAGGGAAATTTTCAAAAATCCAAAATATTGGCTGAAAACGACTAAATATCAAGGACTCATTGGGCGAATCACTCTGGAGCTCAAATCGGAACGCTCACTGACATTTGCCCTATCTGAAAGTCTGATAAACGCTGGAAAAATGACTAAGTCCAAAAAAAAAATGTTTTCAACTTTTTTCAAATTTACCCCCGTGGGATATACATTCTACCCACACACATTTGGAACTCTCCTGGGGTACCCTCACACATATTCCCTCATTTAGTGGATATGTTCACAAAAAAGTGAAATTTTCAAAAATACAGAAAATTGGCTGAAAACGACTAAATATCTAGGACTCATTGGGCGAATCGCTCTGGAACTGAAATCGGAACGCTCACTGACATTTGCCCTATCTGAATGTCTGATAAACGCCGGAAAAATGACTAAGTCGAAAAAAAAATTGTTTTCAATTTTAACCCCGTGGGATATATATTCTACCCTCACACATTTGGAACTCTCCTGGGGTACCCTCACACATATTATTCCCTCATTTAGTGGATATTTTCACAAAAAAGTGAAATTTTCAAAAATTCTGAAAATTGCCTGAAAACGACGAAATATCAAGGACTCATCCGGTGAATCGCTCTGGAACTGAAATTGGAACGCTCACTGACATTTCCCCTATCTGAAAGTCTGATAAATGTCGGAAAAATGACTAAGTACAAAAAAAAATTTTTTTCAACTTTTTTCAATATTAACCCTGTGGGATATATATTCTACCCACACACATTTGGAATTCTCCCGGGGTACCCTCACACATATTATTCCCTCATTTAGTGGATATTTTCACAAAAAAGTGTTATTTTCAAAAATCCAGAAAATTGGCTGAAAACGAATAAATATCAAGGACTCATTGGGCGAATCACTCTGGAACTGAAATCGGAACGCTCACTGACATTTCCCCTATCTGAAAGTCTGAAAAACGCCGGAAAAATTACTAAGTACAAAAAAAAATTTTTTTAAACCTTTTTCAATTTTACCCCCGTGGGATATATATTCTACCCACACACATTTGGAACTCTCCTGGGGTACCCTCACACATGTTATTCCCTCATTTAGCGGATGTTCTCACAAAAAAGAGAAATTTTCAAAAATTCAGAAAATTGGCTGAAAACGACTAAATATCAAGGACTCATCGGGCGAATCGCTGTGGAACTGAAATTGGAATGCTCACTGACATTTCCCCTATCTAAAAGTCTGATAAACGCCGGAAAAATTACTAAGTCCAAAAAAAAAATGTTTTAAACTTTTTTCAATTTTACTCCTGTGGGATATATATTCTACCCACACACATTTGGAACTCTCCTGGGGTACCCTCACACATATTATTCCCTCATTTAGTGGATATTTTCACAAAAAAGTGAAATTTTCAAAAATTCAGAAAATTGCCTGAAAACGACGAAATATCAAGGACTCATCCGGTGAATAGCTCTGGAACTGAAATTGCAACGCTCACTGACATTTCCCCTATCTGAAAGTCTGATAAACGTTGGAAAAATGACTAAGTACAAAAAAAAAAAATTTTTAAACTTTTTTCAATATTAACCCTGTATGATATATATTCTACTCACACACATTTGGAACTCTCCTGGGGTACCCTCACACATATTACTCCCTCATTTAGTGGATATTTTCACAAAAAAGTGAATTTTTCAAAAATCCAGAAAATTGGCTGAAAACGACTAAATATCAAGGACTCAATGGGCGAATCGCTCTGGAACTGAAATCGGAACGCTCACTGACATTTCCGCTATCTGAAAGTCTGATAAATGCCGGAAAAATGACTAAGTCCAAAAAAAAAATGTTTTCAACTTTTTTCAATTTTACCCCCGTCCGATATATATTCTACCCACACACATTTGGAACTCTCCTGGGGTACCCTTACACATATTATTCCCTCATTTAGTGGATATTTTCACAAAAAAGTGAAATTTTCAAAAATCCAGAAAATTGGCTGAAAACGAATAAATATCAAGGACTCATTGGGCTAATCACTCTGGAACTCAAATCGGAATGCTCACTGACATTTCCCCTATCTGAAAGTTTGATAAACGTCGGAAAAATGGTTAAGTCCAAAAAAAAAAATTTTTCAACTTTTTTCAATTTTACTCCTGTGGGATATATATTCTACCCACGCACATTTGGAACTCTCCTGGGGTACCCTCACACATATTACTCCCTCATTTAGTGGATATTTTCACAAAAAAGTGAAATTTTCAAAAAATCAGAAAATTGGCTGAAAACGACTAAATATCAAGGACTCATCAGGCGAATCGCTCTGGAACTGAAATCGGAACGCTCACTGACATTTCCCCTATCTGAAAGTCTGATAAATGGCAGAAAAATGACTAAGTAAAAAAAAAATATTTTTCAACTTTTTTCAATTAGACTCCCTGGGATATATATTCTGCCCCGCACATTTGGAACTCTCCTGGGGTACTCTCACACATATTATTCCCTCATTTAGTGGTTATTTTCACAAAAAAGTTAAATTTTCAAAAATTCAGAAAATTGGCTGAAAACGACTAAATATCAAGGACTCATCAGGCGAATCGCTCTGGAACTGAAATCGGAACGCTCACTGACATTTCCCCTATCTGAAAGTCTGATAAATGGCGGAAAAATGACTAAGTAAAAAAAAAATATTTTTTCCAACCTTTTTCAATTTTACTCCTGTGGGATATATATTCTACCCACACACATTTGGAAGTCTCCTGGGGTACCCTCACATATATTATACCCTCATTTAGTGGATATTTTCACAAAAAAGTGAAATTTTCAAACAATTCAGAAAATTGGCTGAAAATGACTAAATATCAAGAACTCATCGGGCGAATCGCTCTGGAACTGAAATCGTAACGCTCACTGACATTTCCCCTATCTAAAAGTCTGATAAACGCCGGAAAAATGACTAAGTCCAAAAAAACCCATTTTTCAAACTTTTTTCAATTTTACTCCCGTGGGAAATGTATTCTACCCATGCACATTTGGCAACTCTCCTGGGGTACCCTTACACATATTATTCCCTCATTTAGTGGATATTTACAAAAAAAGTGAAATTTTCAAAAATTCAGAAAATTGGCTGAAAACTACTGAATATCAAGGACTCATAGGGCAAATCGCTCTGGAACTCAAATCGGAACGCTCACTGACATTTCCCCTATCTAAAAGTCTGATAAACGCTAGAAAAATGACTAAGTCAAAAAAAAAACATTCTTCCAACCTTTTTCAATTTTACTCCTGTGGGATATATATTCTACCCACACACATTTGTAACTCTCCTGGGGTACCCTCACACATATTAATCCCTCATTTAGTGGATATTTTCACAAAAAAGTGAAATTTTCAAAAATTCAGAAAATTGGCTGAAAACGACTAAATATCAAGGACTCAATGGTAGTGTTGAGCATTCCGATACTGAAATATCGGGTATCGGCCGATATTCGCGGTACCGGAATTCCGATACTTAATTCCGATACTTTTGCAATATCGTATACCGGAATCGGAAGTTCCCATAATGCAATGAGCCATTTTCATTTTATTCAGCCAATGAGCATCCTAAGAAGTGTGGGCACATCCTGTTAGGCATGTAGGCATCTTAACTAATGGCATGGCTGTGATTGGCTGCTGAAATGATGTCATGATGCACTATAATTGCCGCCGCCGCCATTTTGAGCTCACTCTGCTGTGAATTCAGCTAGGGATAGGATGCTGTTGTTCTGAGGGACAGTTTTAGCTACCTATTTGGTCTATTCTGCTTTACCCAAGCTACTTTATAAATCGCTGTGTCTTGCAGTGCTAGTGTAGCACCCTGAGGATTCGGCTGCTACAGGGGTATTGCACCTCAACCCAGAGGTGTGGTATTCCACTCCCGGGTAAGGATGGAGTGTGGAACTGAGCTCAGATAGCTGCATACACTGCATACATCCCATTTCCGGGGGACAGAACTACTGTACTCCCACTAGATATATGTGCAGGTACGACAGCGTCTGTCCCTGGCTGGAGTGGGAGGGGGTTGGAACATCCCAGTAGTGTAGGGGCAGATAGGGGGAGCAGTCTGGGTAAAGCTAGGAGCTCATTGGGTGCTGGTCACCTGAGCTCACACATAGAGGGATATATAAGATGGGCACCATCTAGGAACAGGGTCAGTCAGTCAGTCTTTTGTAGAGCAGTGGAGAAGAGCAGAGAAGCTCAGCCAGCTCCAAGGTCAAGAGTGAGAGAGGAGAGAGAAAGGCCCAGAGAGGGGAGAAGAAGGAACCCCAAGAGCCCAGAATCAGAACACAAGGGTGAAGGGTTGGCAACACGGGTACCGGAACCCGAACTGGTGGAGGCCACTAATCCTTAGCCAGAAACCGGAGGTCGTGGACAGGATCTGCCACGACCCTCACCAAATCCACCCGGAAGGCACACCGAGCATAGGGTCAGGGAAGCCGAAGAAGGTTCAACCAACAAAAGACCCGAGGGAGCCGGACATAGGTGGATCCCTGGTGGGAACGGCCAGTAGAGAGGGAAAAGTCAGAAAGGGAGCTCAGGATCACGCTCCAGAATTGCTTGGGAGTTGGCCGAGTCCAGGACCTGGTGGACGCAGCACGGCTCGGGTGGTCACTCAAGGCCAGAGTGACCAACAGAACAGCAGTAAGTAAAAACCCTGAACTGCACAGCCCGACTCTGAGTCTTCTTCCTGCACCTCCACAACCACCATCCTCTGCACCTGACCCTCTGAGGCCATACCCCTCCCGTTGGGGGTTATACTACCACAGCTGCACACATACCACCAGCCTCAGCGGACCCTTGTGCAGCGGCGGCCTTTTGACCGCAAATCAACGGGTGGCGTAGTCGACACAAAGAACATCCAATAACATCTGTAAAGACTGCCACACACTGAGTTTGACACCCTGGGCACGGACCGGGTCACCGCCACTCGGAGACTACAACCCCCACCTGATCCGGCTCCGGGTATCCCCCTTAAGAACATGGCCCAGGGGGCGCGTCACTAGTGCACAGTTCTCTGTGCTGTTCACCGCTTTCTGCAAGGTCTCTGTGTGAGTGCAGCTCACCCTGTAGTGTGTGCTTCAGCCACGTCTGGTTATAGTGCACTCAGTGTGTGTCACTGCCTCATACATTGTCCTTTTTTGCCAATTCATAATTTTTCCTGATATCTCCTATTAGTGTGGTGGTTCCATCCGTATTCAGCTAAATTTGTTCCAAACACACTATATAGGAGTAGATAGAGAAATTTTTTTGGTCTTGCAGCGCTAGTGCACAGTGCTCTGCATCTGTACTGTTCACCGCTGTCTGCAAGGTCTGGTGTGTGAGTGCAGCTCACCCTGTAGTGTGTGCTTCAACCACGTCTGGTTGTAGTGCACTCAGTGTGTGTCACTGCCTCATACATTGTCCCTTTTTGCCAATTCATAATTTTTCCTGATTTCTCCTATTAGTGTGGTGGTTCCATCCATATTCAGCTAAATTGGTTCCAAACACACTATATAGGAGTAGTTAGAGGAGCCTTTCTGCAGCATTGGGCCCTGCAGCCCCAGCCAGATTAGTATTAGCCTATTTTTTGCAGCCTCATCTATTGCATTGTAGGTTACCTTCCTACATTGTAATAGCTACAAAAAGTTTGTGATACTATCGTTATTACATCTTTAGGCACATCCAGTGTCTTTTTGTGACAAAAAAAACCTAAATAAAGTTCACCAAACACTCCACTTTACAGTTGTGTAGGCCACATTAGCTCATATTAAAGTCTAGTCCACACTTTATAAAATTAGTGTTTCTTATACCTGTTAGCAGCTGTTCAGGAATAAGCACACTAAGCCCTTAGTACTTTTCTGCCTATCTTTATCAGTCTACCAAGATGAAGAAGGAAGGGAGTAAGGCATGTGGTCGGGGGCGTGGGCGTGGGCGTGGAGTTTCTGCAGGGAGAGGACGTGAGGATTCTGTGCCTGCAGGGAGAGGACGTGGGGATTCTGTGCCTGCTGCGGGCACCAGTGACTCAGCATCCCCCAGTTTTACCAGGGAACAGTCCTTTATGCGCAGCTTTGTAGGAGCTAGCCGTACCCCACTGCTGCGGGAGGACCAAATTGAAGATGTTGTCGGATGGATGGCAGCTAATGCATCGACTTCAATTAGTTCCAGATCCTCTCAGGTCCTGAGCACTGAAGAGCACCCATCTGTCTCTTCACCACCTGCCAAATTGCCCAGGCAGTCAGAGAGCCCTGGACAGGAGCCATCTCTACTTCTGTTCTCTGAATCTCTTGGCTTGGAAAGAGGGGGCCAGCCAAGCAGAATTCGAGAATTTGAAGAAGAGGTAGTATGCAGTGATGCGCAACCGTTTTGTCTCTCTGAATCTGAAGAGGCGGGTGGGCCAGTGCCTATGGTCAGCAGCACACCTCAGTACGCATCTGATGATGAGACTCAGGTGCCACTTTCTGGTGCGTACTGTGCTGTCGAGACTACCCAGGAGAAGCAGTTGTTTGAAGAGGGTGGTGTAGATGATGAGGTCCTTGACCCATCATGGCGTGAGGGACAGGAAGGTGGTGGGAGCAGCTCTGAGGAAGAGATTCCCCGAACAGCCCAAAAAGGAGGGAGAGGGAGGGGGCAGACTTGGTTGCCTGTAGCCTCCACTTCGGCACCCATTAGGAGCATGGCTCTTCCAAAATCCAAAGCGGGCGCTCCCAAGACTTGAAGTGCCTGGTCCTTTTTTGACACAGATGCAGATGACATTTGCTTTGTCAAATGCAAGCTGTGTAATCAGAAGGTGAAAAGAGGGAAAAGTGTCAGCAACCTCAATACCACAAATATGTGGAAACATGTGCGGACCAAGCACGTGGTGGAGTTACAAAAACACACTGAAGACCTAGGCCAACCTACAGCGCCACCTACCACCTCTTCAGCTCGTGTTGTAGCCTCTTCCTCCAGCTCACACACAGCTGCTTCGGCTTCCTCACAGGATCGCCATGGAAGAATCTCTGGCACTGTTGTACAGAGACACAGTGTAATTCCACCCACAGCACCACTTTCCCAGTCATCCTCACACTCCCAGGCCAGTCTACAGCCATCGTTAGCACAGGCATGGGAGAAAAGGCGCCCATACTCGGCAAACCACCCCCGAGCACAGGCTCTCAATGCTAGCATTGCTAAACTACTGGCCCTTGAAATGCTATCATTCAGGCTGGTGGAGACTGACACATTCCATAACTTTATGGCATTGGCAGTCCCACAATACAACGTGCCCAGCCGATTTTATTTCAGCAGGCAAGCCGTCCCTGCCCTGCAACATCATGTGGAGGGAAAAATTAAACATGCGCTACAAAACACCGTCAGTAGCAAGGTCCACCTGACCACCGATGCGTGGACCAGTAAGCATGGACAGGGACGATACCTTTCCCTCACTGCGCATTGGGTAAATGTTGTGGAGCCGGGTACAGATCTTGAGAGTGGCGCTGTACATGTTCTGCCAACTCCAAGGATTGCAGGAATCCAGTCTGCACACATTGACTCCTCCTCATACTCCAGTTCCTCTGAATCAGCGCTGCAGGAGCCGTCACGGTCTACCTCCACATCGACCCGTGAACGGTTACCTGTTATGATGACCGATATGAGCACAGCCGTGGCCAAACGTCAACAGGCCGTATTAAAACTAATTTCTTTGGGGAATCGAAGCCACACAGCGCAGGAGCTCTGGAATGCCATCAAGCAGCAGAGCGACGTGTGGTTTGTGCCAGCGAATCTCAAGCCAGGCATGGTAGTGTGTGACAATGGCCGAAATCTGGTGGCAGCTCTGGGCCTAGGCAACCACACTCACATCCCATGTCTGGCACATGTGCTCAACTTGGTCGTGCAGAGTTTTTTGAGGGACTATCCGGATCTTGATGCACTGCTTCACAAGGTCCGCATAGAGTGCGCTCACTTGCGGCGTTCCAGCAGTGCAAGATCACGCATTGCAGCTCTGCAGCGCCGATTACGTCTTCCGGAACATCGCATCATATGTGACCTACCCACCAGGTGGAATTCAACGTTACATATGTTGGAGAGGTTGTGTGAGCAGCAGGCAGCAGTAATGGAGTACCAGCTGCAGCAGGCGCAAACAAGTCGCAGTGCGCGCCATTCACACTTCACCACCACTGAGTGGGCCTCTATGAAGGACATTTGCCATGTTTTGCGTGCCTTCGATTATGCCACACGGATGGCGAGTGCAGATGATGCACTAGTCAGCATGACTATCCCCCTTATCTGCCTGCTTGAAAAAACACTGCAAGCACTAAGGGACGAGGTTTTGGAAGAGGTGGAGGATGAGGAGTCACAAATGCCATCTGCTTCTCTACAGTCTGCGCAACGTGGTTCCTCACAAAGGCCTAGGCAGGGGACACTTTGTGAGGAGGATGAGGAGGAGTCAATGGATGAGGAAGACATCTGTCCAGAGGAGGGAGGTACACAATGCTCTAGTAGTCAGTATCTAGAGCGAGGGTGGGGTGATGCAGAGCAGGCAGAGATCACGCCTCAAGCAGGGGACAGCGTTTCTTGGCCAGTTGGCAGTCTGCAGCACATGGTTGATTTCATGCTGCTGTGCCTGAGAAACGACCGCCGCATCGCCCACATTCTCAACACGGCTGATTATTGGGTGTCCACCCTCCTAGATCCTCGCTACCGGGACAACTTACAAAGCCTCATAACACCGTTGAACCGGGAGCGTAAAATGCGGGAGTACCAAGACGCACTGGTGCATTCCATCATGTTCTCCATTCCAACCGAGAGCAGTGCTGCTAGTGCTTTACAAAGCAGCTCAGTGCGTCGAGGCAGTGGAGGAAGCTCTGCACAAAGAGGGAGCAGAAGCAGCGCCTCAGCACAAGGCAAGACCAGTATGGCCAAAATGTGGCAAAGTTTTGTGTCCCCGCCGCCACAAATGTCTACACCATCACAGACGGCTCCAGTCAGCAGGAGGCAACGTTTCCGTCAGATGGTGACAGACTACATGTCTTGCCCTCTTAGTGTACTCCCAGACGGCTCTTCTCCCTTCAAGTTTTGGGTCTGTAAGCTAGATACATGGCCAGAGCTATGCATTGGAGGTGCTAGCTTGCCCTGCTGCTAGTGTATTATCAGAATGCGTCTTTAGTGCCGCAGGTGGTGTACTAACAGACCGTCGCATGCGACTATCCTTCGATAACGTTGACCGGCTTAATTTTCTCAAAATGAACAAGGCCTGGATCTCTCATGAATTTGCCAGTCCTCTTCCAGAATAAATAATTGTTGGCAAAAGTATCCAGGTCTCCTGTTCTGTTCATGTTTCTACCACCTGAACTGTAATCCCTGAGCTCCAACACCGCCAGTTGGCGCTCGGAAGTGTCGTCTGCACAGTCACTTGTTGCCGTGTCATTGGGGTTCAGTAACGTCAGCTGTTCCCCGGCTGTGCGGACGGCAATTTCTCCTGCTCTGTCCACATTCTCACTACTACAGATTTTAAAGTTGCTCCAATTACACCTCTGGCTCCTCTGTTTTCAGTATTATTCCTGAGCTCCAACACCACCAGTTGGCGCTCGGAAGTGCCGTCTGCACAGTGAACACTTGCTGCCATGTTATTGGGGTTCAGTAACGTCAGCTGTTCCCCTGCTGTGCGGACGGCAATTTCTCCTGATCTGTCCACATTCTCACTACTACAGATTTTAAAGTTGCTCCAATTACACCTCTGGCTCCTCTGTTTTCAGTATTATCCCTGAGCTCCAACACCGCCAGTTGGCGCTCGGAAGTGCCGTCTGCACAGTCAACACTTGCTACCGTGTTATTGGGGTTCAGTAACGTCAGCTGTTCCCCTGCTGTGCGGACGGCACTTTCTCCTGCTCTGTCCACATCCACTGTACTACTTATTTAAAACCTCCTCCAAATACACCTCTGGCTCCTCTGTTTTCAGTATTATCCCTGAGCTCCAACACCGCCAGTTGGTGCTCGGAAGCGCCGTCTGCACAGTCAACACTTGCTGCCGTGTTATTGGGGTTCAGTAACGTCAGCTGTTCCCCTGCTGTGTGTCCGGCAAATTCTCCTGCTTTGTCCAAATCCACTGTACTACTGATTTAAAACTTGCTCCAATTACACCGCTGGCTCCACTCTGTTTTTAGTATTTACCCTGGGTTCCAGCACCGCCAGCTGGTTCTCGGTAGTTCCATTTGCTCTTGTACCTTCTGCTACCCATCCGGGTTCCAGTACCGTCAGCTGGTTCTCGGCAGTGCCTTTGGATTAGGTGCCTCCTTCTCGGTATCCAAGTTCCACCAACGTCTGCTGGTCCTTGGTAGTGCTTTCTGGCACAGGTACCTCCTGCTTAGTAACCGAGTTCCAGTACCGTCAGCTGGTCTTCGGCAGTTCCATTGGCTCTTGTACCTTCTGCTACCCATTCGGGTTCCAGTACCGTCAGCTGGTCCTCGGTAGTTCCATTTGCTCTTGTACCTTCTACTACCCATCCGGGTTCCAGTGCCGTCAGCTGGTTCTCGGCAGTGACTTTGGCACGGGTACTCCCTCCTGCCCAGCCTGGTTCCAGCATGCCAGCTGTTTCCGGGTAGTGTCAACGTCACTTTGCCTCCAATGCGTTGTCCTGTCGTGTTGCGGTCGGGTTAGCCGACTCTATGGTGCCTGCAGTTTAGGTGACTCCTATGTGGGCTGCTGGATCTGGCAATGAAGGCTGGTTCCATAGTGCCTATAGGACAAGCACCCCCTGTAGGACTGTGGGTTTTGGTAACTGCGGCCGGCTCGCGGCCTTGAACTTTTTTTTACATGGGTACCTTCTGCTGCCCATCGGGGTTCCAGTACCGTCAGCTGGTTCTCGGCAGTGCCTTTGGATTAGGTGCCTCCTTCTCGGAATCCAAGTTCCACCAACGTCTGCTGGTCCTTGGTAGCGCTTTCTGGCACAGGTACCTCCTGCTTAGTAACCGAGTTCTAGTACCGTCAGCTGGTCTTCGGCAGTTCCATTGGCTCTTGTACCTTCTGCTACCCATCCGGGTTCCAGTACCGTCAGCTGGTTCTCGGTAGTTCCTCAGCTTTCTTGTACCTTCTGCTACATTTCCAAGTTCAAGCTTTTTGAAATGGTTCTTAGTAATCACTCTGGATCTCCCTGACGAGGACCCTGAAGACGAGGACCCTGAAGACCAATCCTAAGAAGACGAGGACCCCGAAGACAACGACCCTGAAGACGAGGACCCTGAAGACCACCCCGAAGAAGACGAGGACCCTGAAGACCACCCCGAAGAAGACGAGGACCCCGAAGACGAGGACCCAGAAGACCAACCCGAAGAAGACGAGGACCCCGAAGATGAGGACCCCTGAAGACGACGACCCTGAAGACCACCCCGAAGAAGACCAAGAAGATGACCCTGAAGAAATTGACCAAGAGGACAAAGAAGAGAAGACAAGCACCAAGATACAGAAGAACAAGAGACAGAAAACCAAGAAGCAGAAATACAAGAAGCTGCAGAACAAAAAGCGGAAGAACACTAAGCATAAGACTAAAAATCAGAGCAAAAGATAATATCTAAATTATAAGCAGAAGATGATTAAGCAGTGTATGGGGGTGAGTCCGTTCCTCCTCGTGGTGCCCCTGGAAAAGACCTGCTGCTGCAGGCCAAACTGAACGCGGACAAATCCTGTTGTAAATCTTTTGTGCCGGGCAGAACAAAAGGTGTAATGTCCAACCTTTTATAGATAACAACTACAGGAATGCCTGCCACAAATAAGAATATGATGAAGAAGAAGAATATGAAGAAGATGAAGAAGTAGAATATGAAGAATGTAAAAAAAAAGAATAATACGAAGAAGGTGAAGAAGAAGAAGATGAAGAAGGTGAAGAAGAAGAGGATGAAAAAGATGCTGAGGATGATGAAGGAGAAAGTGTGGGAGAAGTAAAAAAGAAGGTGAAGAGCATGGAAGTAGTGAAACATAAATATCTGACAAAATATAAAAATACTTAACATAGTCAATATTTCCGTAACTCAGAACGTCTTAAAAAAAATATTAATTCCTGCTATTCCATTTGATTGGGCTAAACCTCTATGCCTTTATTGTCTCCCCCACCTCCCCCAATACATTCTACATTATTCTTAGTAGAATTAACCTACAAGGAAAGAAAGGGTTTATTTTCATTCCGATATTTCTGTCCCATTGACTTGCATTGGTTTCCGGTATCGGAATTGGCGATATCCAATACTTTTTCGGTATCGGTCCGATCGGATCCGATCCGATATTTCCCGATATCGGAAGGGATCGCTCAACACTACTCATCGGGCGAATCACTCTGGAACTGAAATCGGAATGCTCACTGACATTTCCCCTATCTAAAAGTCTGATAAACGCCGGAAAAATGACTACGTCCAAAAAAAAATTTTTTTAAACTTTTTTCAATTATAACCCCGTGGGATATATATTCTACCCACACACATTTGGAACTCTCCTGGGGTACCCTCTCACATATTATTCCCTCATTTAGTGGATATTTTCACAAAAAAGTGAAATTTTCAAAAATTCAGAAAATTGGCTGAAAACGACTAAATATCAAGGACTCATGGGGCGAATCACTCTGGAACTGAAATCGGAACGCTCACTGACATTTCCCCGACCTGAAAGTGTGATAAACACCGGAAAAATGACTAAGTCCAAAAAAAAATTTTTTTTCAACTTTTTTCAATTTAACCCCCTGTGGGATATATATTCTACCCACACACATTTGGAACTCTCCTGGTTTACCCTAACACATATTACTCCCTCATTTAGTGGATATTTTCACAAAAAAGTGAAATACTCAAAAATTCAGAAAATTGGCTGAAAATGACTAAATATCAAGCACTCATCGTTCGAATCACTCTGGAACTGAAATCGGAACTCTCACTGACATTTGCCCTATCTGAAAGTCTTAGAAACGCCGGAAAAATTACTAAGTCCAAAAAAAAACATTTTTCCAAGTTTTTTCAATTTTACTCCCGTGGGATATATATTCTACCCACGCCCATTTGGAACTCTCCTAGGGTACCCGCACACATATTATTCCCTCATTTAGTGGATATGTTCACAAAAAAGTGAAATTTTCAAAAATTCAGAAAATTGGCTGAAAACAACGAAATATCAAACACTCATGGGGCGAATCACTCTGGAACTGAAATCGGAACTCTCACTGACATTTTCCCTATCTGAAAGTCTTATAAACGCCGGAAAAATGACTAAGTCCAAAAATAAAATTTTTTCAACTTTTTTCAATTTTACTCCCGTAGGATATATATTCTACCCACGCACATTTGGAACTCTCCCGGGCTTCCCTCTCGCATATTATTCCCTCATTTAGTGGATATTTTCACAAAAAAGTGAAAATTTCAAAAATTCTGATAATTGGCTGAAAACGACTAAATATCAAGTACTCATCGGGCGAATCGCTCTGGAACTGAAATAGGAATGCTCACTCACATTTCCCTTATCTGAAAGTCTGATAAACGCCGATAAAATGACTAAGTCCAAAAAAAAAATTTTTTCAACTTTTTTCAATTTTCCCCCCGTGGGATATATATTCTACCCACACACATTTGGCACTCTCCTGGGGTACCCACACACATATTATTCCCTCATTTAGTGGATATTTTCACAAAAAAGTGAAATTTTCAAAAATTCAGAAAATTGCCTGAAAACGACTAAATATCAAGGACTCATCTGGTAAATCGCTCTGGAACTGAAATCGGAACGCTCACTGACATTTCCCCTATCTGAAAGTCTGATAAACGGCGGAAAAATGACTAAGTCCAAAAAAAATTTTTTTCAACTTTTTTCAATTTTACCCCCGTCAGATATATATTCTACCCACACACATTTGGTACTCTCCTGGGGTACTCGCACACATATTATTACTAGTGTTGAGCGAGCATGCTCCACACTGCTCGGTACTCGCCCGAGCATGACGCTACTTGGGATGTTTGGAGAGCACCGAGCATTTCCGGGTTACTCGGGCGGGAGCTCGGGTCTCCGCCCTGCATGTTTGGCGCTCTTTACAGAGTCAATGAACATGCAGGGATTGCCAGCCAGTCACTGTAATGCTGCAGCCATGTTGGTTGTGGGCATTACAGTGATTGGCTGGCCGCACAGCGTCACCTCGAGTATTTAAAACCGGGCGCCGCCATCTTGGACACAGTCGCTCCGGATTAGACAGTGTAGGGACAGCGCTGCTGATTTAGGGAGAGATATAAAGTGTGAAATAGTTAGTGTAGGGTCTGTAAAGGCTGCCAGAACAAACAAACAGTCCTTTTCAGGACTAATATCCATCCCAAATACCAGGCAGGCAGGCTGTATAGGAGACACAGTGGTTATACCAGCAAACGCTGCATTACAATCCTGTGTGCTCCTGTTGCTGAAATTGCTGGACTTAGCACCAGGTGTCGGGGGCCAGGAAAAATCCTTTTTTTTCATCTAAATCCTCCTTTTTTTTCCTCCTTCACACTGTACAAATACCCGTCTTATTAACCTTTTGTTGTGTCCCCCCCCCAAAAAAAAATGCGTGTCTCTGATTTTTCAGACACAATTATAACTGTTGAAAATAGTCTGGTGTAATCTAGAGAAACAGAAGTGTTGTTTTGCACTTCCACGGTTCAAACCTCTGTATCATCCATTTTGGGCCATTTGTACCTAAAAAAAAAGCAGTTTGAGTGTGTCGCTCCCTGTTCAGCCGCAAATATCTCTATTTAAAAAAGTGTGGTATACCCCAGTAAACAATAACTGTGGTTCTGCCATCCCACGGTAAAAAATCTCTATTATTCAGCTTTAGGTAGTTTTTTCCGTAAAGAAAAACAGTAGTGTCTCCTGACTGTTGTGACACAAAAATATATCTGTTGAAAATAGTCTTGAGTAGGCCCGATATCCCAGTGTGGTTTCGCAGTTCCATGGGTCAAATCGCTGTACTATCCAGTTTTGGGCCTTTAGTATCTAAAAAAAAAGCAGTTTGAGTGTGTCGCTCACTGTTCAGCCGCAAATATCTCTATTTAAAAAAGTGTGGTATACCCCAGTAAACAATAACTGTGGTTTTGCCATCCCACGGTAAAAAATCTCTATTATTCAGCTTTTGGTAGTTTTTTCCGTAAAGAAAAACAGTAGTGTCTCCTGACTGTCGTGACACAAAAATATATCTGTTGAAAATAGTCTTGTGTAGGCCCGACATCCCAGTGTTGTTTCGCAGTTCCACGGGTCAAATCGCTGTACTATTTAGTTTTGGGCCTTTGGTATCTAAAAAAAAAGCAGTTTGAGTGTGTCGCTCACTGTTCAGCCGCAAATATCTCTATTTAAAAAAGTGTGGTATACCCCAGTAAACAATAACTGTGGTTTAGCCTCACATGGTAAAAAATCTCTATTATTCAGCTTTTGGTAGTTTTTTCCGTAAAGAAAAACAGTAGTGTCTCCTGACTGTCGTGACACAAAAATATATCTGTTGAAAATAGTCTTGTGTAGGCCCGACATCCCAGTGTTGTTTCGCAGTTCCACGGGTCAAATCGCTGTACTATTTAGTTTTGGGCCTTTGGTATCTAAAAAAAAAGCAGTTTGAGTGTGTCGCTCACTGTTCAGCCGCAAATATCTCTATTTAAAAAAGTGTGGTATACCCCAGTAAACAATAACTGTGGTTTAGCCTCACATGGTAAAAAATCTCTATTATTCAGCTTTTGGTAGTTTTTTCCGTAAAGAAAAACAGTAGTGTCTCCTGACTGTTGTGACACAAAAATATATCTGTTGAAAATAGTCTTGTGTAGGCCCGATATCACAGTGTGGTTTCGCAGTTCCATTGGTCAAATCGCTGTACTATCCAGTTTTGGGCCTTTGGTATCTAAAAAAAAAAGCAGTTTGAGTGTGTCGCTCACTGTTCAGCTGCAAATATCTCTATTTAAAAAAGTGTGGTATACCCCAGTAAACAATAACTGTGGCTTTTCCATCCCACGGTAAAAAATCTCTATTATTCAGCTTTTTGTAGATTTTTCCGTAAAGAAAAACAGTAGAGTCTCCTGACTGTTGTCACACAAAAATATATCTGTTGAAAATAGTCTTGTGTAGGCCCGACATCCCAGTGTGGTTTCGCAGTTCCATGGGTCAAATCGCTGTGCTATCCAGTTTTGGGCCTTTGGTATCTAAAAAAAAGCAGTTTGAGTGTGTCGCTCACTGTTCAGCCGCAAATATCTCTATTTAAAAAAGTGTGGTATACCCCAGTAAACAATAACTGTGGTTTTGCCATCCCACGGTAAAAAATCTCTATTATTCAGCTTTTGGTAGTTTTTTCCGTAAAGAAAAACAGTAGTGTCTCCTGACTGTTGTGACACAAAAATATATCTGTTGAAAATAGTCTTGTGTAGGCCCGATATCCCAGTGTGGTTTCGCAGTTCCATGGGTCAAATCGCTGTACTATCCAGTTTTGGGCCTTTGGTATCTAAAAAAAAAAGCAGTTTGAGTGTGTCGCTCACTGTTCAGCCGCAAATATCTCTATTTAAAAAAGTGTGGTATACCCCAGTAAACAATAACTGTGGTTTTGCCATCCCACGGTAAAAAATCTCTATTATTCAGCTTTTGGTAGTTTTTTCCGTAAAGAAAAACAGTAGTGTCTCCTGACTGTCGTGACAAAAAATATATCTGTTGAAAATAGTCTTGTGTAGGCCCGACATCCCAGTGTGGTTATGCAGTTCTACGGGTCAAATCGCTGTACTATCCAGTTTTGAGCCTTTGGTATCTAAAAAAAAGGCAGTTTGAGTGTGTCGCTCACTATTCAGCCGCAAATATCTATATTTAAAAAAGTGTGGTATACCCCAGTAAACAATAACTGTGGTTTTGCCATCCCACGGTAAAAAATCTCTATTATTCAGCTTTTGGTTGTTTTTTGCGTAAAGAGAAACAGTAGTGTCTCCTGACTGTTGTGACACAAAAATATATCTGTTGAAAATAGTCTTGTGTAGGCCCGACATCCCAGTGTGGTTTCGCAGTTCCACGGGTCAAATCGCTGTACTATCCAGTTTTGGGCCTTTGGTATCTAAAAAAAAGCAGTTTGAGTGTGTCGCTCACTATTCAGCCGCAAATATCTATATTTAAAAAAGTGTGGTATACCCCAGTAAACAATAACTGTGGTTTTGCCATCCCACGGTAAAAAATCTCTATTATTCAGCTTTTGGTAGTTTTTTCCTTAAAGAAAAACAGTAGTGTCTCCTGACTGTTGTGACACAAAAATATATCTGTTGAAAATAGTCTTGTGTAGGCCCGACATCCCAATGTGGTTTCGCAGTTCCACGGGTCAAATCACTGTACTATCCAGTTTTGGGCCTTTGGTATCTAAAAAAAAAGCAGTTTGAGTGTGTCGCTCACTGTTCAGCCGCAAATATCTCTATTTAAATAACTGTGGTTTTCCTCTTCCACGGTTCTAATCTACTCTTTATTACCCTTTTTCCATTGATAGTGCAAGTGTAAGCAATTTTACTTCATTTACAATGGGCAAGGCGCGTGGCAAGGGACGTGGAAGTGGATGTTCTGGTGATGGTTCGTGCAGAGGACGGGGCCGTGGCCAAGGTGAGAATGTGCCACAACCAACAGCCACATCTTCTCGCTCCCACTTCTTGACCGAATTACTAGGGAGGCACAGAACAACACCAGTATTGAGAACTGATCAGTGTGAACAGGTTATTAATTGGATAGCAGATAATACTTCCAGTTACCTGGGCACCACCACCTCCGGTCTGTCTTCCACACGGTCAACTCTTAGTAGCCGTGAGTCTCGACCGCATGCTCCTCCTCACCCTGATGCTCCTTCCTCCCACCATGCCGAGTGTCGTCAGACAGCAAGTGATCCCACACTTGGACACTCTGAAGAGCTGTTCACTGGTCCATTTCCATATTTCGGCCCCTCGCCTGATACGCTTGAAGTGGTGGAAGAGGAGATCCCATGTTGCGATGCCCAAATATTTGAACAGCCACGGCCACAGGAAGTCGACTTTGGCAATCTATCACAAGAGGTGGACGATGACGAGACACACTTGCCAGGAAGTGAGGAGGAGGATCATGGTGCCCAAGTGGAAGAGGAGGAGGTGGTGGATGATCTAGTAACTGACCCAACGTGGAAGGAGGACATGCAGAGTGAGGCCAGCAGCACACAGGGGGAGGGAGGCAGAGTACCCCAACAGGCAGGAAGAAGCAGTGTGGTGGCTGCAGACAGAAGGCAGGCAACCGTTCCCCGTAACACCAACACGAGGGACGTTGCCAGTACAAGCGGTAGGTCTTCCAGAGTCTGGAATTTTTTTAAAGACTCTGCTGATAACCCCAAAAAGGCCATATGTTCCACCTGCCATGCCAGCATCAGCAGGGGTGACAAAACTACCAGCCTGACCACCACCAGCATGATCAGGCACATGGCTGCAAAGCACCCGACTTTGTGGGGCGAAACCCAGGGTCCACGACCAGTGTCAGCGGGTGTCACCACTGCTTCTTCCACTGTTGTGCGTGCAATAGAACCCCCTGTTGTGTGTGCAAGGCAATCCCCTGTCCATACTGCATGTAAAGATGCCCCCTCCTCTCAGTCTTCACTTGTTATGGCAGTTTCTCAAGAAACAGCATCAACGTCCACGTCCACGTCCCACCGCAGCGTTCATTTGTCCATATCCCAGACCTTTGAACGAAAGCGGAAATTCGCAGCTAACGCCCCACAGGCCACAGTCCTAAATTTGCACATTTCACGACTGCTTGCATTGGAAATGCTGCCTTTTAGGCTGGTGGAGACGGAATCCTTCCACAATCTTATGGCGGTGACCGTCCCTCGGTACTCGGTCCCCAGCCGACACTATTTTGCCCGGTGTGCCATCCCCGCACTACACAAGCACGTGTCCCAAAGCATCTGCCATGCCCTCAACAACACAGTTACTGGGAGAGTCCACCTGACAACGGACACGTGAACAAGTGCTTGTGGCCAGGGACGGTACATCTCTCTGACGGCACACTGGGTAAACATAGTGGAAGCCAGGACCCAGTCGGACCTTGGGACGCAACACATCCTCCCCACACCGAGGATTGCGGGCCCTATGTCAGTCAGAGTTGCCCCCACAGTGTACAGCTCCTGCGCATCCTCCTCCTCCTCCTCATGCTCAGCCTCCATCTCAGATATCACCACATCAGTTACAAGCTGGAAGCATTGCAGTACTGCCTCCGCCAAACATAAGTCCCAGTAATGGGACTTATGTTTGTAATAAGCTGTACTGCATGGCTCTTGTTAGGGGCATTGCAAGTTGCTCTGTCCTAATTTTTGGCAGCTTTTGCTTGGAAAGCATAAGCAAATACTATGGGACACCCACTCCCCAATAATGGGACTTATGTTTGTAATAAGCTGTACTGCATGGCTCTTGTAAGGGGCATTGCAAGTTGCTCCGTCCTAATTTTTGGCAGCTTTTGCTTGGAAAGCATAAGCAAATACTATGGGAGACCCACTCCCCAATAATGGGACTTATGTTTGTAATATGCTGTACTGCATGGCTCTTGTAAGGGGCATTGCAAGTTGCTCCATCCTAATTTTTGGCAGCTTTTGCTTGCAAGGCATAAGCAAATACTATTGGACACCCACTCCCCAATAATGGGACTTATGTTTGTAATATGCTGTACTGCATGTGACGCGCCCCCTGGGACGTGTCTACACGTGTGTGGGATACCCGGTGCCGGGTCTCTGGGGTCTGTAGTCTCCGTGGCGGTGACCCGCTCAGGCTGGTCAAACCAGTGGCAGTCTTTCTTAGGTTTTGAGGTTAATTATCCGACTGCGCCACCCGTGAATTGCGGTCAGGGAGTACCACCGCTGCAAGGCAGACCGCTGAGGCTGGTGCTGTGTGCGCAGCAGAGAATGGGATAACTCCCCACGGGAGGAGTATAGCCTCAGGGCAGTGAGTGTGGATGATGGGGGTGATGGTGCACAAGTGCAGCAGGAACGACTCAGAGTCTTTGCAGTGCAGTTCAGGGTCTTTACTGATGATTATATGGTAGACCCTCCCGGGAGTACTGGCTAGCATAAGAGGCCTGGTCAGTCTGTGAGCAAGCAGGAGTTACCCTGGCCAGGTGGAGTTGTAGGCCTCCCCGTCTGTCTGCACTCTTCCTGGCTACCTTGCTGTAAGCGGGTAGAAGTAGCCCACGTCCCTGAGTGTACAGTGTAGTGCTCACCCGTATGGCTGGTGACTTGGGGCCTTCTGTTAGCCTGCGCTCCACGACGGCGGTGCTGGTCCCTTGCTTATGACTGAGCTTCCAGGCTTCTATGGCTAGAGGACCTGAAATCCCCTGCCGGCTGGTTTCTGCTGCTGGATATATAAGTCCTCACAGCCTCGGACTCCTGTGTCCGATTCCTATTGTCTTCTGCCAGGGCGAGCTCTGCTCAGCTTCCAGCCCCTGGTCTTTAGCTCCTAGCTCCTTCAGAGCTCCTTGCTGTTACTTTCCCTTGCTCTCACTCTGACTCTGACTGTTCTCTGTTCTCTGACTCACTCAACCCCGCCCCAGATCCAGTTTATAAGGGCAGAATTCTCCCTTCCCAGGACTGGGGCAGGAGGATGTTGCATGTTTAAGGGATCCTGACCAGGAAACCTCCCACTTGCTCTCCGACGTAATATCTCTATTACTGTGGTGACCAGCCCCCTGGGATGCCACACATGGCTCTTGTAAGGGGCATTGCAGTTCCTCATAATTTTTGGAAAGCCTTCCATTCACTGCTTAGGCCAACAGTGCACAGGAGACCCAGTTGCTATAAATGGAAAAAAAGGTTGAGTTAACGCCCTCTGACCTCCATGTCATTTCCAAGGGGCATTGGAGTGCCTCGAAATTTTTGGTAGGCATTGCACTCACTGTATGCCCTATAACTGTGTAGCCGAACCGCTCCTTTTGTTACAGAAACATATCCTACAAGACATATCTGGTTGACTGGCCTGATATTGATGTGAATGGTCCCTGTTCCTCCTGCTCTTTCTCCTTTGCCACTACCTCATCCATCATTTATCACCTGAAGCTTTATTTTAACAGGAGTCATAGAACTTGGATAGTAGCAGGAAAACATCCAGCAATCCTCGGAGGAGGTAGGATATGCGCCAAAACTCTGACCACCTCAGGCCTAGCCGCTACTACATACATCCGCTTGCATTACAACAAAACAAAGCAGATGCTAACTTCTATCATCCTCATCATGCTCCTCACCTTGGCACTCTCAACTCCCCTGATGGAGAAGCCAGGGCCCACCGGAGGAGTCTGATAGTCCGGTGGGCTCGGCCAATGCTGCCCTAAAGCAGGCCAGGCTAAGAAAAGTGTGGGAAAGGTTACCGGGACAAATAGAGGTGGCTGAGGACTGAGTATGGACACCCGGCCACCCCCTGGAGGCTGGGGAGCAAGCGGGGACACCCGGCCACCAGGCGGCTGGGGACTGAGTATGGATACCAGGCCGCCGACACAGCCATGGCGTGGTGGCCAGATTCCGCTTCCACATAACTAAAAGGCCCAATTTAAAGTGCAAGCAAGCAAGCAGTATGGTATTGCAGCCTGGGGGTGGGTGGGTGGCAGGCTGCATACTTGCGCTTGCATTAAAAGAAAACATAGCAGATGCTAACTTCTGTCATCATCATCATGCTCCTCACCTTGGCACTCTCAACTCCACCGATGGAGAAGTCAGGGTCCACCGGAGGAGTCTGGTTCTCTGGTGGGCTCGTCCAATGCTGCCTAAAGCAGGCCGGGATAAGAAAAGTGTGTGGGGGGATGTTCCAAGGAGAAATAGGGGCGGCTGGGGACCGTTTATGGACACCCGGCTGCCCCCAGGCGGCTGGGGACCGTGTGTGGACATCCGGAAGCGGGGCGGCTGTGGACCGAGTATGGACACCCGGCCTCCGGGCGGCTGGGGACTGAGTATGGATTCCATGCCGCCAACACAGCCGTGACATGGTGGCCAGATTCCGCCTCCACATGCCTAAAAGGCCCAATTTCAAGTTCAAGCAAGCAAGCAGTATGGTATTGCAGCCTAGGGGTGGGTGGGTGGCAGACTGCATACTTGCACTTGTATTGCAAGGAATGGGGGAGGTACAATTGAACACTGCCCTGGGACTAGAACTTGTATGGAGATAGTTGCAAGCCTGCATCTTCTGATGCGGCAAGGATCACTTATGATGGGCACACTTTTAGACAGTGACCTGGGAGTCAGAGATGCTTCCAGGTGTCTTCCCCATGCTGTTCCCATGTCATTTCAGCACTTTATGCATGTGTCACACAGCACATGGCCAGATAAGGTTGTAAAATGTTAAAATGACATTTCCCGGTGAATGCATTTGTCATAGTTGAAAGCAATACAAAAGTGCAAAAACGCATAAAAAATGCTACTTGTGAACATAGCCGAAGGTGTGGAGGAGTATTTTTGTTTTTGGTCATTTATTTTAACTTATACACAAGTCTTTTCCCTGGAAAGGATGTTACTTAACATATTTCGCAGGAAAAATTTTTCACTTTCGTTTTTGAACGTTTTATTGTGAGCTTAATACCTCTGACCACGTTGTTGACAGCAGTGACCTGGGGGTCAGAAATGTTCCTGGGGCGATCCCCATGCTGTCCCCATGTCATTTGAACACTGTCACTATTGTTTTGGGCACTTGTTAGGCTTTTAAAAGAATGCCGGGGGTGCCAACGCAAAAATGCTCGAGTCTCCCATAGACTAACATTGGGCTCGTTGCTCGGGTCGAGCACCCGAGTATCACGGCGAGCTTGGCCCGAGCTTCGAGCACCCGAGCTTTTTAGTGCTCGCTCAACACTAATTATTACCTCATTTAGTGGATATTTTCACAAAAAAGTGAAATTTTCAAAAATTCAGAAAATTGGCTGAAAACGACTAAATATCAAGGACTCATCGGGCGAAACGCTCTGGAACTGAAATCGGAACGCTCACTGACATTTCCTCTATCTGAAAGTCTGATAAACGGCGAAAAAATGACAGTCCAAAAAAAAAATTCTCAACTTTTTTCAATTTTACCCCCGTGGGATATATATTCTACCCACACACATTTGGGTCTCTCCTGGGGTACCCTCACACATATTATTCCCTCATTTAGTGGATATTTTCACAAACAAGTGAAATTTTCAAAAATTCAGAAAATTGGCTGAAAACGACTAAATATCAAGGACTCATCGGTAGAGATGAGCGTTGTTCTACTCGAACTGTTCGCCAATCTCAAATTCGAGCTGTTTTGGGCGGTGTTTGAGCCGTTCGGCGAACACGAACAATTTGAGAAAAATTCGGCTGTTCGAGGTTATGTTCGATAACTGTTCGTGCACCAAAATCATAACTGGATTTTTTCTCAGTAATGATGAAAATTAATGTTAATACGCAGTTTGAGTGTACAGCGGGGTGGGGGGAGGGGCAGGGGATGGATCTCTGCAGGAACAATGAAGATCTCCATTTTTTTTTTCTCTTTCCCGCATTTACAGTGGGGAGGTGCAATCTGTCAGCCTATCAGCAGCGCACACACGGAGCGAAGTGCTTTTTTTCACACAAGCAAGGGCATATGTCATTGGCAGTGTATGTCACATGTCCTTGCCCTATAAGACCAAGCCATTTTCCCCGTCGCCACCATTTTCTCACTGCTGCAGCTGCGTGTTAGACGGCACCGCTGTTGCTGTGTGCGCTATACTTTGTTAATTTCAAGCCAATTTTCGCACAAATCTACAGATAGCTTGGGAGTAGGGAATAGTTGTGATTGCAGTCCTTTTAAGGACTAGGTTACAGCATTTCCTACGACTTTTATCAGGCAGGTCTGTGCTCTTAAATAGATAGATTGTGGGAGTAAAGACTAATTGTAATTGGAGTCCTTTTCAGGACTAGGTTACATCAGTTCCTATCAGTTTTTGCCAGGCAGGTCTGTGCCAGTGCTGTGCAAGTTTTTTTCACAGCATTTGGCTGAATCTAGCAAAGCTAATCCTTTTTGGCCTATTGCAGAGTGTGTTAGTCAGTGGAGTAGCCTATCTGTGTTGCAAGATATACCACCTGTGTATAGAATACCATTTTTTTTACTGCACCTAGTGAAGTAAAATCTTTTGGGCATAGCATCATTCTATTAGTCCATCTATACTGACCTCCATCAGGTTGCAAATTGAATATAATTTTTTTCTGCATCTAGCTCTGAAAAAATATTGGGCTTCTAGCTGTGTGTGGGACTTGTTGTATTAGTCCATCTATACTGACCTCCATCAGGTTGCAAACTGCATATATTTTTTTCTTCATCCACCTCTGAAAAAATATTGGGCTTCTAGCTGTGTGTGGGACTTGTTGTATTAGTCCATCTATACAGACCTCCATCAGGTTGCAAACTGAATATATTTTTTTCTGCATCTACCTCTGAAAAAATATTGGGCTTCTAGCTGTGTGTGGGACTTGTTGTATTAGTCCATCTATACTGACCTCCATCAGGTTGCAAACTGAATATATTTTTTTCTGCATCTACCTCTGAAAAAATATTGGGCTTCTAGCTGTGTGTGGGACTTGTTGTATTAGTCCATCTATACTGACCTCCATCAGGTTGCAAACTGAATATATTTTTTTCTGCATCTACCTCTGAAAAAATATGTGGCCTTCTAGCAGTGTGAGGGACTTTCTCTATTAGTCCATCTATACTGACCTCCATCAGGTTGCAAACTGAATATAATTTTTTTCTGCATCTAGCTCTGAAAAAATATTTGGCCTTCTAGCAGTGTGTGGGACTTTCTCTATTAGTCCATCTATACGGACCTCCATCAGGTTGCAAATTAAAAATAATTTTTATCTGCATCTAGCTCTGAAAAAATATTTGGGCTTCTAGCTGTTTGTGGGACTTGTTCTTTTAATCCATCTATACAGACCTCCATCAGGTTGCAAACTGAATATAATTTTTTTCTGCATCTAGCTCTGAAAAAATATTTGGCCTTCTAGCAGTGTGTGGGACTTTCTCTATTAGTCCATCTATACTGACCTCCATCAGGTTGCAAACTGAATATAATTTTTTTCTGCATCTAGCTCTGAAAAAATATTTGGCCTTCTAGCAGTGTGTGGGACTTGTTCTATTAGTCCACCTATACTGACCTCCATCAGGTTGCAAATTCAAAATATTTTTTTGTCTGCATCTAGCTCTGCAAAAATATTTGGCCTTCTAGCAGTGTGTGGGACTTTCTCTATTAGTCCATCTATACTGACCTCCATCAGGTTGCAAACTGAATATAATTTTTTTCTGCATCTAGC
The DNA here is from genome assembly GCF_046119375.1 of Phyllobates terribilis. Taxonomy (NCBI): domain Eukaryota; kingdom Metazoa; phylum Chordata; class Amphibia; order Anura; family Dendrobatidae; genus Phyllobates; species Phyllobates terribilis. The sequence continues at coordinate 7,410,789 of NW_027362781.1, read as the reverse complement.
TCTGAAAAAATATTTGGCCTTCTAGCAGTGTGTGGGACTTTCTCTATTAGTCCATCTATACTGACCTCCATCATGTTGCAAATTGAATATAATTTTTTTCTGCATCTAACCCAGCCAATAGTTTTGGCCTAATACCACAGTTTGGCCACTCAGCTCTGCTCGGTTCCCATCCATTGTTTTTTTGTGCAAACAACTCCAGAGTTGTGAATTAGTTAACCACCAAAATGAGTGGAAAAAGGCCTGCTGCTGGTGGAAAGGGGAATAGGCGTGTTGGGAAGGGGAAAAAAGGTTGTGTCCGTGGGGTAGGTGTTAAAGCAACAGTAACATCTGCAGAAGAAAGACCATCTTCCAGCCAAACTAAAATGTCTACTTCTTTTAGCGGACAATGTGATAAGATCCCTTTCTTACGGCCACGCCAATCGCTACAAATTCCAGATGAGGCACAAAAACAGCAGGTGCTTCAACGGATATCAAGTGCTCCTTTAAGTGGGCTCTCCTCCACATCAACTTCAACATCACAAATACTCCAGTCCTCAATGGTGTCACCCCAATCGCACTTGCTTCCTCACAGCTCCCAAATCTCCAGCTGCCCGTCTGAGTATGAGGTAGAACAGATGGTTGAGTCTGCAGAGCTGTTTACTCATACTATAGCCTGGGAATCAGAGGTCGACTCCAGCGCTTCTGTGAATCCAAACGAGGAAATGATCTGCACTGATGCCCAGAATCTTTATGAGTCGGATCCAGGACCAGACGCAGAAGGTTCTGACCATAATGTAGACCCTCATTCCCAAACTGTAACTCCTGTTGGTGGAGACAATGAGGAAGACGATGATAAGACTCAAATACCTGATTGGAGCGACAACTTTAGTTTTTTGTCAGGGCAGGAACAGGTTGGCTCTGAGGACGACGGGTGTGATAACGCACAGGGTGATGATGATGAGGTTGGAGATCCCACTTACTGTCAACCCACAGTCAGCCAAGAGATGAGGTCAGCAGAGGAGGTGGAGGAAGATGCTAGTGACGAAGAGGTCAGGTTGCGCCTTCCTGGACAGAGACGTAGTACTGGAAGCACGTCAACAACTGCATCCTCAAACACAACTCTGCAACTCACCACAAGTCGTGATGGCTCTTCAGGTCGCATGGGTGCTAAGCCTTGCATAGCCTGGGCATTTTTTCAGATCGATAAAGATGACCCAACTTGTGTTATCTGTAACATTTGTCAGCAAAAGCTAAGTAGAGGCCAAAAAATACATAGTTTGAGTACTTCATGCATGAACCGGCACATGGACATGAAGCATAAGTTGCAGTGGGAAGCTCAGTGTGCTACAATGCGGCCTAGCCAGCCGGGCCAACCACCGTCTGCCATATCTTGTGCATCCGCGGCCTCTTCATCCTCTGTGACTGGGGGGACAGCAGTCACACCTGTTTTGGGGCGCAGACCTGCCACCTCTTTACCCGCAACAGCCAGCGTGATTGGCAGGTCATCATTTTCTTTGGAGGTGGTAACACCAGCTGGTGTTGAGCGCTGTCCGACATCGATAGCACCACCTTTGGATCAAGGCAACCTAACATGTCCGCCTGCATCTTCCTCACAGACCGGCAGTTTGCCGGGGACACCCTTATCAACCCCGTCTAAGCACAATAGCCAGCCCTCGGTCCCTCAGATGTGGACAAGTAAAAGACCATTTCCTCCTAGCCATGAGAAAGCTAAGAGGTTGAATTTCACCATCTGCAAGTTCTTGGCTACAGAAATGCTGCCTTTCCGCCTGGTGGACACAGAGGATTTTCGAGACCTTATGTCCGTCACAGTGCCCCAGTACCAGATGCCCAGTCGGCACTACTTCTCAAAGAAAGGTGTGCCTGCGCTCCACCAGCATGTCGCACACAACATCACCGCTTCTTTGAGAAACTCTGTGTGTGACAGGGTGCAATTCACCACAGACACTTGGACGAGTAGGCATGGACAGGGGCGTTACATGTCGCTGACTGGGCACTGGGTAACTATGGTGACAGCAGGACAAGGGGCTGCTGTCCAAGTCTTGCCGTCCCCACGAGTTGTGCGTCAATCCTCTTTATGTCAAAGTTCCTCCACTGCTTCTGCCTCCTCAACCTCCTCTCGGTCTTCCACCTGCACCCAAAGCCTGTCTGGTCATGCCACAAGCTTTCTAACTGCGCAGAAGGGATCCTGCACACCTCCTTACTATGCTGGCAGTAGGGCTCAACGTCATCAGGCGGTTTTTACATTGAAATGTCTGGGAAATGTGAGTCACACAGCTGAGGAGTTGTGGTCAGCTCTGGAGAACCAATTTCATGAATGGTTGTCTCCACTGGACCTGAAACCAGGGAAGGCCGTGTGCGACAATGCTGCAAACCTGGGTGCGGCCCTTCGCCGGGGCAATGTCACACACGTGCCTTGTATGGCTCACGTGTTGAACCTGGTTGTCCAGCAATTTTTAGCCCACTATCCCAGACTAGATGGCCTTCTGCAGAGGGCACGGTCGCTGTGTGCTCACTTTCGCCGTTCGCATCCCGCAGCTCAGCGACTTACATCTCTACAGAAGTCGTTGGGCCTGCCACTTCACCGGCTAAAATGCGATGTGCCTACCCGGTGGAATTCAACTCTGCACATGTTGCAGCGACTGTGGAAGCACCGACAAGCCCTGGTGCAATACGTTCTGACGTATAGCCTGGGCCAACGAGATCCAGAAGTGGGGCAAATCACGCTGGAGGAGTGGTCTCAGATCAGGGACCTATGCACCCTTCTGCACAGTTTTGAAATGGCGACGAAGATGTTTAGTGCTGACGATGCCATTATCAGCATGACTATTCCGGTGATTTACATGCTGGAGCACATGTTAAACAGAATTCGGAGTCAGGTGGTGGCACAAGAGGAGGTGGAGGAAGTAGAGGAGGAGGAGTTGTATGCGGAAGGGCTAACATCTGCAAGGTCCAGACGGTCGGCAGCACCAAGGCGGCAGGCATGTGAGGGTGGGGGAGATGGTTTTACCAGGGCGCATGGTAGCAGCCAAACTAGTGAGGAAGGTGCAGGAGCCCAGGAAGAAGTGGAGGATGAACTGATGGAAGACTCATCAGATGAGGGAGACCTTGATCACATTTCTGTTGTGCGAGGTTGGGGGGAGAGGACAGAGGAAGGAAGCATGATTGTTACCTCGCCACCAACACAACAGGGACTTGGTGCTCCTGGATGCGCAACACACATGAGTGCCTTCTTGCTGCACTACCTGCAACATGACCCTCGAATTGTGAGAATTAGAAATAATCCTGACTACTGGGTTGCCACACTGTTAGATCCCCGGTACAAAAGTAAATTTGCAGAAATTATTCCTGCCATAGAAAGGGATGCACGCATGCAGGAGTATCAGCAGAGACTGTTGCAGAATCTTACATGTGCTTTTCCACAAAATACCAGTGGTGCACGTAGTGAATCTCACAGTTCCAACTTGCCAACCGTGGGACCGTCAAGTGTTCAGCACTCAAACCGTAACAGAACCACAGTATCTGCTGGTAACATCAATTTTGCGGAATCATTTCACCACTTTTTTAGCCCATCCTTTGCAAGGCCACAGGAGACAAGAAGTCTGACACATAGTCAACGCCTAGAGACGATGGTACAGGAGTATCTCCAAGTAAACATTGAAGCCACGACTGTGTCACTGGACCCTTGCTCTTTTTGGGCTTCCAATCTGGATAAATGGCCGGAGCTAGCCACTTACGCCTTGGAGATCTTGTCATGCCCCGCAGCCAGCGTTCTGTCTGAACGTGTGTTCAGCGCTGCTGGTGGTGTGCTGACAGATAAGCGCACGCGGCTCTCCACTGATAATGTAGACAGACTCACGTTCATAAAGATGAACAAATCATGGATCCGAAACGACTTTTCTACCCCTGTGTCATCCTGGGGAGAGTAAAAGCTTGATGATTGGTTAAAATCACCCTACCAACCGTTTTAAGCTTTCAAATTACTAATCATGTTTATCTGTATCTTGGCTGGAAAATAATTTGGGCTTTGTAGCAGTGTGCAGCACTGATTCTATTAGGCCATCTATAATAAGCTCCACCAGATTTAAAATTACTAATCATGTTTATCTGTATCTTGACTGGAAAATAATTTGGGCTTTGTAGCAGTGTGCAGCACTGATCCTATTAGGCCATCTATACTAAAGCTTCACTAGATTTAAAATTAATAACAATTTTTAGCTGCATCTAGCCCGGAAAATAATTTTGGGGCTCCGAGATGCGCAAGACACATAAGTGCCTTCTTGCTGCACTACCTGCAGCATGACCCTCATATTGTCAGAATTCAAAGTAATCATGACTACTGGGTTGCCACACTCTTAGATCCCCCAAACTTTTCGATCAACCTTTTCATTTTAATAAAGCCCCAAAAAATGGTCATTTTTGAAATTATAAGCATTAGCAGGTTGTTAGAAACTGAAATCAAACAGTTTTCAACTCAAAACTTTATTCTAGGTGATGTTACATTTTCACATAGGACCCCTTGTTCGAAAGGAGCTTCTGAACTCTCTCGTATATTGAATTTGTCAGGTTTTGGATGGTTTCTGCTTCAATTGTTTTGCATGAGGACAGAATACCCTCCCAGAGCTGTTGCTTAGATGTGAACTGCCTCCCGCCATCATAGACACTCCTTTTAATGATGCTCCAAAGGTTCTGAATGGGGTAGAGGTCAGGGGAGCATGGGGGTCACACCATAAGTTTGTCCCCTTTTATGCCCATATCAGCCAGAGATGCAGATGTTTTATGTGCAGCATGAGATGGTGCATTATCATGCAGAAAAATGATCTTGCTGTGAAATACACGGTTCTTCTTCTTGAACCATGGCAGGAAGTGCTGTTTGAGAAAATCCACATACATTATGGAGTTCATCTTTAGCGCCTTCAGGGATCCTAAAGGGGCCGACAATCTCTCTCCCCATGATTCCAGCCCAAAACATTACTCCACCTCCTCCTTGTTGGCGCTGTAGCCGTGTTTGCGTGGGGTGTCCATCAACCAGCCATCCTCCACTCCATCCATATGGACCATCGAGCGCTGCATGGCACTCATCCGTGAACAAAACAGTTTTGAAATCAGTCTTCATGTAATGTTTGGCCCACTGGAGCCATTTCTGCTTGTGTGAAGTGGATAGAGGAGGTCGACAGGATGGCGTATGCACAGCTGCAAACCTCTGAAGGACCCTGCATCTTGTTGTTCGGGGGACGTTGGAGGCACAAGCAGCTTCAAAAACTTGTCTGCTGCTATGACAAGGCTTTTTTGCCGCTGCTCTTTCAACCTGACGTAATTGCCTGTAGGAAAGAGTCCTCAATTTGCCCTTATCAGCACGCACACGTGTGTACTGTGAATCAGCTACATACTTCTTGATTGCCAAGACACTTCATCCTGATCATCGCACAATGTTGATTGTAGTCATGCCTTGACCTAAACACTCCACAATTTGTTGCTTCTCAGCAGCCGACACATCCTTTTTCTTTCCCATTTTGGCAGAAAATGTAGGCTGCTTAATAATGTGAGACAGCCTTCTTAAGTAGTCTTGCCTTTCATTGGACACACCTGCCAAACTAATTAGCACAGGTGTCTGCAATTGCTTACAGTGATATAAAGAGCCCTGACACACATCACCATCAATGAGTTTAACTGACAAACAAACAAATTCTTCCCTTATCACTCCTAAACACTTTTTGCATAATAATTTGGAACACAGTGTACATGTGCTTTTCCACAAAACACCAGTGGTTCACGTAGTGAATCTTAAAGTTCTAACTTGCCAACCGTGGTCTGTATGGAGTTGTTCAATAAAGGGCCCAAAATTAAGATAACATAGATGGGAGAGGTCTCTATGAATAGAAATTCCTAAGTATTTGATACCCTGTGAGGGCCAGGCAAAGGGAAAGTTGGACTGGATGGAATCCTATATGGATTTGGGGAGGGAGACATCGAGGGCCTCAGACTTCGCTGCATTGATTTTAAAATTTGACCATGTAACAAAGTGATCTATTTCAGCCATAACAGCATGGATGGATATATGGGATTGAGTGATATATACTAGGACATCATCAGCAAATAGAGAGCACTTGTACTCAGTGCCTCCCACCTCAATCCACCTAATATTGGGGTTATGGCGAATTGATGAGAGCAGGTGCTCCGTCACTAGGATGTATAAGAGAGGGGACAGAGAACATCCCTGACTTGTCCCATTGGTGATTGTGAAAGGTGATGAAAATGTTCTGACGCGCCCCCTGGGCCTTGGGACACCCGGAGCCGGACCCTTTTTGGTGGATGCTGGTGGTTGTAGTCTCCGTGGCGGCAACCCGGTTCCGTGGCTCAGGGCAGTCAAACCAGTGGCGGAACTATTTATGTGGTTTTGATGTTTAAATGTCCGACTACGCCACCCGTGGATTGCGGTCAGAGTGAACCGCCGCTCCAGGGCAGACCGCTGAGGCTGGTGTTGTGGGTGCAGCAGAGCGTAGCATAACTCCCCACGGGAGGAGTGTAGCCTCAGGGCAGTGTATGCGGAGGATGGGGGTGATGGTGCAGGGCAGCAGCAGTAATGACACAGAGTCAGTGATGCAGTCCAGGGCCTTTACTCACAGTTCTTATTATCCAGACCACGTCTGCAGGTAACGGCTGCCCACGTCGTACTGTGCTCACCAGGTGAGGGGCTCAGACAACTCCCAGATAACTTTGGAGTGCTTCACAGGACCCCCTTTGTGTGTCCTTTGTCTGGCCTTTCTTACCAACCCTTCTGTCCGGCTGCCTCGGGCCTCCTCTTGGTAAACTTGGCACCAGTTTCCCTGACCCTATGTGGTGCCTTCCTAGCGGGTGTAGCGAGGGGCTGCGCCACATAAAATGTTACAGCCTCCTGTTTCTAGCTGAGGGTCGTTTCCTGCCTCCACTAGTTTCGGGGACCGGCCTCCCCCTTTGGCCTGACCCCTCCACGCAGGTGGATTCGGGCGTGCGGTGGCGACTCGCCCGTCCGCACCCCTGAGATCCCTTCGTTCCTCGTTCCTGGAGCCTTCTCCGCTCCTCTTCCTTCTCCCTCTTCCAGACCTGGGCCTCTGTTACTAGGCCCGCCTCCGGAGCAGAGCTCATGCAGAACCCCTGCTCCCTGCCACTTCTGCTCAGACTTCTCTGCACTGAACTAAGATGGTGCCCACCTTTTATACTCCCTTCTCAATGCACCCAGGAACTGCTTCCTCCCTGCTCCTGCACTACAGGGCTCGCCTTCCTCAGTGTTCCCTCCCCCCACTCCAGCCAAGGACAGGAACTGTCGTGCCCATCTCAGGGGCATATTGGTCGCCCTGCCCCACGGCAATGTGGTGTAATGCATGCAGGTGTCGGGTCCTGATCCACACTACATCCTTACCTGAGAGTGAGATATCACACCTCTGGGTGAGGTGCAATACCTCTGTAGCAACCGAGCCCTCAGGGTGCTACAGTTCCATTTATCTTCAGCCTAGGTGACGTATTGCGATACATGGCCGTGATTTTGGCTATAAAAGGGTCCCCTAGACCCCTACCCCAAGCTTTTTAAGAGAATCATATATGGCGTGCCAGGAGACTCTATGGAATGCTTTCTCAGCATCCAACGAGAGTATCTAATTACAAATTTTTAACTGCATCTAGCCCAGGAAATACTTTGTGCCTAGTAGCAGTGTCTGCTAGTCAGCGGATTATCCCGGCTGTTAAGCAAGCTACACCACCTGTAGTTTGGACACTTAATTTTTTCAAAGGAAATGCTTCGGGACCACGGGATACTCAGTGAAGAGCATCAGGAGGCACCCCAAAGCATAGGGGCTGGGACTGGCAGTAGGATGCCTTGCGGTGGACAGCCGAGCTCGATCCTTATAAAAGCTTTTTAACTGCAGCAGCTTTAGTGGACGCTACTGGAGCTGGAATTACGCGGCTGCTGGCATGAGACTTGCCCTCCAATAGATCCTTGTAAATGGATTTAAAGTGTATTCATTCAAATTAGAGAGACAATTTAAATTAAAAAGCTTAGAGCTGCCTCCACCACAGGGGGGCTCGCTCGACCCACCAGCGGACAGGCACCAGTATTGGGAGAGGGGGGCTGGCCGTCAGGGTTCACCGCGGCTCTGACACAAACCCGGCGACGCGGAGGTGGCACGGGCAGGAGCGGACTGAACGTGTCGGCTTCTCACTTTTTGGATTTTAGAAGGGCATGACATGCCTATATCTGTGTCTCCCCCTCCTTTTACTCCTCCACCTCTTTTCTTTTCGCATGACTATATGTACTTGTCACTTTTCCATGTGTTAGTTGTGTCTTCTGAGCAGTTTGTCAGCTTTTGGACACCTTTGAAGGTCTTTTCTATGTGTTTCTATGTGTTTTTGTTTGCCTGCCATTGGTTTTAACGGTGTTCGAAGGTGTTCGACGAACCGAACCGAACTCGAACACTACGGGGGTGGCTCAACACTACTCATCGGGCGAATCGCTCTGGAACTGAAATCGGAACGCTCACTGACATTTCCCCTATCTTAAAGTCTGATAAACACCGGAAAAATGACTAAGTCCAAAAAAAAAATTTTCAACTATTTTCAATTTTACTCCCGTGAGATATAAATTCTACCCACGCACATTTGGAACTCTCCTGGGGTACCCTCACACATTTTATTCCCTCATTTAGTGGATATTTTCACAAAAAAATGAAATTTTCCAAAATTCTGAAAATTGGCTGAAAATGACTAAATATCAAGGACTCATCGGGTGAATCGCTCTGGAACTGAAAACAGATGGATCACTGACATTTCCCCTATCTGAAAGTCTGATACATGCCAGAAAAATGACTATGTCCAAAAAAAAATTTTTTGCAATTTTTTTCAATTTTACCCCCGTGGGATATATATTCTACCCACACAAATTTGGAACTCTCCTGGGGTACCCTCACACATATTATTCCCTCAGTTAGTGGATATTTTCACAAAACAGTGAAATTTTCAAAAATCCAGAAAATTGGCTGAAAACGACTAAATATCAAGGACTCATTGGGCGAACCGCTCTGGAACTGAAATCGGAACGCTCACTGACATTTCCCCTATCTGAAAGTCAGATAAACACCGGAAAAATGACTAACTCCCAAAAAAAATTATTTCAATTTTTTTCAATTTTACCCCCGTGGGATATATATTCTACCCACACACATTTAGTAATTCTCCTGTTGTACCCTCACACATATTATTCCCTCATTTAGTGGATATTTTCACAAAAAAGTGAAATTTTCAAAAATCCAAAACATTGGCTGAAAACGACTAAATATCAAGGACTCATTGGGCGAATCGCTCTGGTACTGAAATCGGAACGCTCACTGACATTTCCCCTATCTGAAAGTCTGATAAACGCCAGAAAAATGACTAAGTCCAAAAAAAAAATTTTTGCAATTTTTTTCAATTTTACCCCCGTGGGATATATATTCTACCCACACACATTTGGAACTCTCCTGGGGTACCCTCACACATATTATTCCTTCATTTAGTGGATATTTTCACAAAAAAGTGAAATTTGCAAAAATCCAGAAAATTGGCTGAAAACGACTAAATATCAAGGACTCATTGGGCGAATCGCTCTGGAACTGAAATCGGAGCGCTCACTGACATTTGCCCTATCTGAAAGTCTGATAAACGCCGGAAAAATGACTAAGTCCCCAAAAATTTTTTTTTCAACTTTTTTCAATTTTACCCCCGTGGGATATATTCTACCCACACACATTTGGAAATCTCCTGGGGTACCCTCACACATATTATTCCCTCATTTAGTGGATATTTTCACAAAAAAGTGAATTTTTCAAAAATCCAGAAATTTGGCTGAAAAAGACTAAATATGAAGTACACATTGGGCGAATCGCTCTGGAACTGAAATCGGAACGCTCACTGACATTTCCCCTAACTGAAAGTCTGACAAACGTTGGAAAAATGACTAAGTCAAAAAAAAAATAATTTTCAACTTTTTTCAATTTTACCCCCGTGGCATATATATTCTACCCACACACATTTGGAAAACTCCTGGGCTACCCTCACACATATTATTCCCTCATTTAGTGGATATTTACACAAAAAAGTGAATTTTTCAAAAATCCAGAAAATTGGCTGAAAAAGATTAAATATCAAGTACTCATTGGGCGAATCGCTCTGGAACTGAAATCGGAACGATCACTGACATTTGCCCTATCTGAAAGTCTGATAAACGTTGGAAAAATGACTAAGTTCAAAAAAAAATATTTTTTTCAACTTTTTTCAATTTTACCCCCGTGGGATATATATTCTACCAACACAAATTTGGAACTCTCCTGGGGTACCCTCACACATATTATTCCCTCATTTAGTGGATATTTTCACAAAAAAGTGAATTTTTCAAAAATCCAAAATATTGGCTGAAAACAGCTAAATATCAAGGACTCATTGGGTAAATCGCTCTGGAACTGAAATCGGAACGCTCACTGACATCTGACCTATCTGAAAGTTTGATAAATGCCGGAAAAATGACTAAGTCCAAAAAAAAATTTTTTTCAACTTTTTTCAATTTTACCCCCGTGGGATATATATTCTACCCACACACATTTGGAACTCTCCTGGGGTACCCTCACACATATTATCCCCTTATTTAGTGGATATTTTCATAAAAAAGTGAAATTTTCAAAAATCCAAAATATTGGCTGAAAACGACTGAATATCAAGGACTCATTGGGCGAATCGTTCTGGAACTGAAATCAAAACGCTCACTGACATTTGCCCTATCTGAAAGTCTGATAAACGCCGGAAAATTGACTAAGTCCAAAGAAAAAATTTTTTTCAACTTTTTTCAATTTAACCCCCGTGGGATATATATTCTACCCACACACATTTGGAACTCTCCTGGGGTACCCTCACACATATTATCCCCTCATTTAGTGGATATTTTCACAAAAAGTGAAATTTTCAAAAATCCAAAATATTGGCTGAAAACGACTAAATATCAAGGACTCAGTGGGCGAATAGCTCTGTAACTGAAATCGGAACGCTCACTGACATTTCCCCTATCTGAAAGTCTGACAAATGTTGGAAAAATTACTAAGTCAAAAAAAAAAAAAATTTTCAACTTTTTTCATTTTTACCCCCGTGGCATATATATTCTACCCACACACATTTGGAAATCTCCTGGGGTACCCTCACACATATTATTCCCTCATTTAGTGGATATTTTCACAAAAAAGTGAAATTTTCAAAAATCCAAAATATTGGCTGAAAACAGCTAAATATCAAGGACTCAGTGGGCGAATCGCTCTGGAACTGAAATCGAAACGCTCACTGACATTTGCCCTATCTGAAAGTCTGATAAACGCCGGAAAAATGAGAAAGTCCAAAAAAAATTTTTTTTCAACTTTTTTCAATTTTACCCCTGTGGGATATATATTCTACCCACACACATTTGGAACTCCCCTGGGGTACCCTCACACATATTATTCCCTCATTTAGTGGATATTTTCACAAAAAAGTGAATTTTTCAAAAATCCAAAATATTGGCTGAAAACAGCTAAATATCAAGGACACAGTGGGCGAATCGCTCTGGAACTGAAATCGGAACGCTCACTGACATTTCCCCTATCTGAAAGTCTGACAAACGTTGGAAAAATGACTAAGTCAAAAAAAAAAAAATGTTCAACTTTTTTCAATTTTACCCCCGTGGGATATATATTCTACCCACACACATTTGGAACTCTCCTGGGGTAACCTCACACATATTATTCCCTCATTTAGTGGATATTTTCACAAAAAAGTGAAATTTTCAAAAATCCAAAATATTGGCTGAAAACGACTAAATATCTAGGACTCAGTGGGCGAATAGCTCTGGAACTGAAATCGGAACGCTCACTGACATTTGCCCTATCTGAAAGTGTGATAAACGCCGGAAAAATGATTAAGTCCAAAGAAAAAAAATTTTTCAACTTTTTTCAATTTTACCCCTGTGGGATATTTATTCTACCCACACACATTTGAAACTCTCCTGGGGTACCCTTGCACATATTATTCCCTCATTTAGTGGATATTTTCACAAAAAAGTGAAATTTTCAAAAATCCAGAAAATTGGCTGAAAACAACTAAATATCAAGGACTCATTGGGCGAATCACTCTGGAACTGAAATCGGAACGCTCACTGACATTTTCCCTATCTGAAAGTCTGACAAACGTTGGAAAAATAAGTAAAAAAAAAAAAAATTTCAACTTTTTTCAATTTTACCCCCGTGGGATATATATTTTACCCACACACATTTGGAACTCTCCTGGGGTACCCTCACACATATTATTCCCTCATTTAGTGGATATTTTCACAAAAAAGTGAATTTTTCAAAAATCCAGAAATTTGGCTGAAAATGACTAAATATCAAGGACTCATTGGGCGAATCGCTCTGGAACTGAAATCGGAAAGCTCACTGACATTTCCTGTATCTGAAAGTATGACAAACGTTGGAAAAATTACTATGTAAAAAAAAAAAAATTTTTCGACTTTTTTCAATTTTACCCCCGTGGGATATATATTCTACCCACACACATTTGGAACTCTCCTGGGGTAACCTCACACATATTACTCCCTCATTTAATGGATATTTTCACAAAAAAGTGAATTTTTCAAAAATCAAGAAATTTGGCTGAAAAAGACTAAATATCAAGGACTCATTGGGCGAATCGCTCTAGAACTGAAATCGGAACGATCACTGACATTTGCCCTATCTGAAAGTCTGATAAATGCCGGAAAAATGACTAAGTCCAAAGAAAAAAAAATTTTCAACTTTTTTCAATTTTACCCCCGTAGGATATATATTTTACCCACACACATTTGGAACTCTCCTGGGGTACCCTCACACATATTATTCCCTCATTTAGTGGATATTTTCACAAAAAAGTGAAATTTTCAAAAATCCAAAATATTGGCTGAAAACAGCTAAATATCAAGGACTCAGTGGGCGAATCGCTCTGGAACTGAAATCAAAACGCTCACTGACATTTGCCCTATCTGAAAGTCTGATAAACGCAGGAAAAATGAGAAAGTCCAAAAAAAATTTTTTTTCAACTTTTTTCAATTTTGCCCCCGTGGGATATATATTCTACTAACACACATTCGAAACTCTCCTGGGGTACCCTCGCACATATTATTCCCTCATATAGCGGATATTTTCACAAAAAAGTGAATTTTTCAAAAATCCAGAAAATTGGCTGAAAAAGACTAAATATCAGGGACTCATTGGGCGAATCGCTCTGGAACTGAAATCGGAACGCTCACTGACATTTCCCCTATCTGAAAGTCTGACAAACGTTGGAAGAATGACTAGGTCAAAAAAAAAAAATGTTCAACTTTTTTCAATTTTACCCCGTGGGATATATATTCTACCCACACACATTTGGAACTCTCCTGGGGTAACCTCACACATATTATTCCCTCATTTAGTGGATATTTTCACAAAAAAGTGAATTTTTCAAAAATCCAGAAAATTGGCTGAAAACAACTAAATATCAAGGACTCATTGGGCGAATCACTCTGGAACTGAAATCGGAACGCTCACTGACATTTCCCCTATCTGAAAGTCTGACAAACGTTGGAAAAATAAGTAAAAAAAAAAAAATTGTCAACTTTTTGCAATTTTACCCCCGTGGGATATATATTCTACCCACACACATTTGGAACTCTCCTGGGGTACCCTCACACATATTATTCCCTCATTTAGTGGATATTTTCACAAAAAAGTGAATTTTTCAAAAATCCAGAAAATTGGCTGAAAAAGACTAAATATCAAGGACTCTTTGGGCGAATCGCTCTGGAACTGAAATCGGAACGCTCACTGACATTTCCCCTATCTGAAAGTCTGACAAACGTTGGAAAAATGACTAGGTAAAAAAAAAAAAAAGTTCAACTTTTTTCAATTTTACCCCCGTGGGATATATATTCTACCCACACACATTTCGAACTCTCCTGGGGTACCCTCGCACATATTATTCCCTCATATAGCGGATATTTTCACAAAAAAGTGAATTTTTCAAAAATCCAGAAAATTGGCTGAAAAAGACTAAGTATCAAAGGACTCATTGGGCTAATCGCTCTGGAACTGAAATCGGAACGCTCACTGACATTTCCCCTATCTGAAAGTCTGACATACGTTGGAAAAATGACTAGGTCAAAAAAAAAAAAATGTTCAACTTTTTTAAATTTTACCCCCGTGGGATATATATTCTACCCACACACATTTGGAACTCTCCTGGGGTACCCTCATACATATTATTCCCTCATTTAATGGATATTTTCACAAAAAAAGTGAATTTTTCAAAAATCCAGAAATTTGGCTGAAAAAGACTAAATATCAAGGACTCATTGGGCGAATCGCTCTGGAACTGAAATCAGAACGCTCACTGACATTTCCCCTATCTGAAAGTCTGACAAACGTTGGAAAAATTACTAAGTAAAAAAAAAAAAAAATTTCAACTTTTTTCAATTTTACCCCCGTGGGATATATATTCTACCCACACACATTTGGAACTCTCCTGGGGTACCCTCACACATATTATCCCCTCATTTAGTGGATATTTTCACAAAAAAGTGAAATTTTCAAAAATCCAAAATATTGGCTGAAAACGACTAAATATCTAGGACTCATTGGGCGAATAGCTCTGGAACTGAAATCGGAACGTTCACTGACATTTGCCCTATCTGAAAGTGTGATAAACGCCGGAAAAATGATTAAGTCCAAAGAAAAAAAATTTTTCAACTTTTTTCAATTTTACCCCCGTGGGATATTTATTCTACCCACACACATTTGAAACTCTCCTGGGGTACCCTTGCACATATTATTCCCTCATTTAGTGGATATTTTCACAAAAAAGTGAAATTTTCAAAAATCCAGAAAATTGGCTGAAAACAACTAAATATCAAGGACTCATTGGGCGAATCACTCTGGAACTGAAATCGGAACGCTCACTGACATTTTCCCTATCTGAAAGTCTGACAAACGTTGGAAAAATAAGTAAAAAAAAAAAAAATTTCAACTTTTTTCAATTTTACCCCCTTGGGATATATATTCTACCCACACACATTTGGAACTCTCCTGGGGTAACCTCACACATATTATTCCCTCATTTAGTGGATATTTTCACAAAAAAGTGAATTTTTCAAAAATCCAGAAATTTGGCTGAAAAAGACTAAATATCAAGGACTCATTGGGCGAATCGCTCTAGAACTGAAATCGGAACGATCACTGACATTTGCCCTATCTGAAAGTCTGATAAACGCCGGAAAAATGACTAAGTCCAAAGAAAAAAAATTTTTCAACTTTTTTCAATTTTACCCCCGTGGGATATATATTCTACCCACACACATTTGGAACTCTCCTGGGGTACCCTCACAAATATTATCCCCTCATTTAGTGGATATTTTCACAAAAAAGGGAAATTTTCAAAAATCCAAAATATTGGCTGAAAACGACTAAATATCAAGGACTCAGTGGGCAAATCGCTCTGGAACTGAAATCGGAAAGCTCACTGACATTTCCTGTATCTGAAAGTATGACAAACGTTGGAAAAATTACTAAGTAAAAAAAAAAAAAATTTTCAACTTTTTTCAATTTTACCCCCTTGGGATATATATTCTACCCACACACATTTGGAACTCTCCTGGGGTAACCTCACACATATTACTCCCTCATTTAGTGGATATTTTCACAAAAAAGTGAATTTTTCAAAAATCCAGAAATTTGGCTGAAAAAGACTAAATATCAAGGACTCATTGGGCGAATCGCTCTAGAACTGAAATCGGAACGATCACTGACATTTGCCCTATCTGAAAGTCTGACAAACGCCGGAAAAATGACTAAGTCCAAAGAAAAAAAATTTTTAAACTTTTTTCAATTTTACCCCCGTGGGATATATATTCTACCCACACACATTTGGAACTCTCCTGGGGTACCCTCACACATATTATTCCCTCATTTAGTGGATATTTTCACAAAAAAGTGAAATTTTCAAAAATCCAGAAAAATGGCTGAAAACGACTAAATATCAAGAACTCATTGGGCGAATCGCTCTGGAACTGAAATCGGAACGATCACTGACATTTGCCCTATCTGAAAGTCTGACAAACGCCGGAAAAATTACTAAGTACAAAAAAAAATTTTTTTCAACTTTTTTCAATTTTACCCCCGTGGGATATATATTCTACCCACACACATTTGGAACTCTCCTGGGGTACCCTCACACATATTATCCCGTCATTTAGTGGATATTTTCACAAAAAAGTGAAATTTTCAAAAATCCAAAATATTGGCTGAAAACTACTGAATATCAAGGACTCATTGGGCGAATCGCTCTGGAACTGAAATCGGAACGCACACTGATATTTCCACTATCTGAAAGTCTGACAAACGTTGGAAAAATTACTAAGTCAAAAAAAAAAATTTCAACTTTTTTCAATTTTACCCCTGTGGGATATATATTCTACCCACACACATTTGGAACTCTCCTGGGGTACCCTCATACATATTATTCCCTCATTTAGTGGATATTTTCACAAAAAAGTAAAATTTTCAAGAATCCAAAATATTGGCTGAAAACGACTAAATATCAAGGACTCATTGGGCGAATCGCTCTGGAATTGAAATCGGAACGATCACTGACATTTGCCCTATCTGAAAGTCTGATAAACGCCGGAAAAATGACTAAGTCCAAAGAAAAAAAATTTTTCAACTTTTTTCAATTTTACCCCCGTGGGATATATATTCTACCCACACACATTTGGAACTCTCCTGGGGTACCCTCACACATATTATTCCCTCATTTAGTGGATACTTTCACAAAAAAGTGAAATTTTCAAAAATCCATAAAGTTGGCTGAAAATGACTAAATATCCAAGACTTATTGGGCGAATCGCTCTGGAACTGAAATTGAAAGGCTCACTGACATTTGCCCTATCTGAAAGTCTGATAAACGCCAGAAAAATGACTAAGTCCAAAAAAAATTTTTATTCATCTTTTTTCAATTTTACCCCCGTGGGATATATATTCTACCCATACACATTTCGAACTCTCCTGGGGTACCCTCACACATATTATTCCCTCATTTAGTGGATATTTAAACAAAAAAGTGAAATTTTCAAAAATCCAGAAAATTGTCTGAAAACGACTAAATATCAATGACTCGTTGGGCGAATCGCTCTGGAACTGAAATTGGAACGCTCACTGACTTTTCCCCTATCTGAAAGTCTGACAAACGTTGGAAAAATGACTAAGTCCAAAAAAAAATTTTTTTCAACTTTTTTCAATTTTACCCCCGTGGGATATATCTTCTACCCACACACATTTGGAACTCTCCTGGGGTACCCTCACACATATTATTCCCTCATTTAGTGGATATTTTCACAAAAAAGTGAAATTTTCAAAAATCCAAAGTATTGGCTGAAAACGACTAAATATCAAGGACTCATTGGGCGAATCGCTCTGGAACTGAAATCGGAATGCTCACTGACATTTGCCCTATCTGAAAGTTTGATAAACGCTGGAAAAATGACTAAGTTCAAAAAAATATTTTTTTAAACTTTTTTCAATTTTACCCCCGTGGGATATATATTCTACCCACACACATTTGGAACTCTCCTGGGGTAACCTCACACATATTACTCCCTCATTTAGTGGATATTTTCACAAAAAAGTGAATTTTTCAAAAATCAAGAAATTTGGCTGAAAAAGACTAAATATCAAGGACTCATTGGGCGAATCGCTCTAGAACTGAAATCGGAACGATCACTGACATTTGCCCTATCTGAAAGTCTGATAAATGCCGGAAAAATGACTAAGTCCAAAGAAAAAAAAATTTTCAACTTTTTTCAATTTTACCCCCGTAGGATATATATTTTACCCACACATTTGGAACTCTCCTGGGGTACCCTCACACATATTATTCCCTCATTTAGTGGATATTTTCACAAAAAAGTGAAATTTTGAAAAATCCAAAATATTGGCTGAAAACAGCTAAATATCAAGGACTCAGTGGGCGAATCGCTCTGGAACTGAAATCAAAACGCTCACTGACATTTGCCCTATCTGAAAGTCTGATAAACGCAGGAAAAATGAGAAAGTCCAAAAAAAATTTTTTTTCAACTTTTTTCAATTTTGCCCCCGTGGGATATATATTCTACTAACACACATTCGAAACTCTCCTGGGGTACCCTCGCACATATTATTCCCTCATATAGCGGATATTTTCACAAAAAAGTGAATTTTTCAAAAATCCAGAAAATTGGCTGAAAAAGACTAAATATCAAGGACTCATTGGGCGAATCGCTCTGGAACTGAAATCGGAACGCTCACTGACATTTCCCCTATCTGAAAGTCTGACAAACGTTGGAAGAATGACTAGGTCAAAAAAAAAAAATGTTCAACTTTTTTCAATTTTACCCCGTGGGATATATATTCTACCCACACACATTTGGAACTCTCCTGGGGTAACCTCACACATATTATTCCCTCATTTAGTGGATATTTTCACAAAAAAGTGAATTTTTCAAAAATCCAGAAAATTGGCTGAAAACAACTAAATATCAAGGACTCATTGGGCGAATCACTCTGGAACTGAAATCGGAACGCTCACTGACATTTCCCCTATCTGAAAGTCTGACAAACGTTGGAAAAATAAGTAAAAAAAAAAAAATTGTCAACTTTTTGCAATTTTACCCCCGTGGGATATATATTCTACCCACACACATTTGGAACTCTCCTGGGGTACCCTCACACATATTATTCCCTCATTTAGTGGATATTTTCACAAAAAAGTGAATTTTTCAAAAATCCAGAAAATTGGCTGAAAAAGACTAAATATCAAGGACTCTTTGGGCGAATCGCTCTGGAACTGAAATCGGAACGCTCACTGACATTTCCCCTATCTGAAAGTCTGACAAACGTTGGAAAAATGACTAGGTAAAAAAAAAAAAAGTTCAACTTTTTTCAATTTTACCCCCGTGGGATATATATTCTACCCACACACATTTCGAACTCTCCTGGGGTACCCTCGCACATATTATTCCCTCATATAGCGGATATTTTCACAAAAAAGTGAATTTTTCAAAAATCCAGAAAATTGGCTGAAAAAGACTAAGTATCAAAGGACTCATTGGGCTAATCGCTCTGGAACTGAAATCGGAACGCTCACTGACATTTCCCCTATCTGAAAGTCTGACATACGTTGGAAAAATGACTAGGTCAAAAAAAAAAAAATGTTCAACTTTTTTCAATTTTACCCCTGTGGGATATATATTCTACCCACACACATTTGGAACTCTCCTGGGGTAACCTCACACATATTATTCCCTCATTTAGTGGATATTTTCACAAAAAAGTGAAATTTTCAAAAATCCAGAAAATTGGCTGAAAACAACTAAATATCAAGGACTCATTGGGCGAATCACTCTGGAACTGAAATCGGAACGCTCACTGACATTTCCCCTATCTGAAAGTCTGACAAACGGACAAATAAGTAAAAAAAAAAAAATTTTCAACTTTTTTAAATTTTACCCCCGTGGGATATATATTCTACCCACACACATTTGGAACTCTCCTGGGGTACCCTCATACATATTATTCCCTCATTTAATGGATATTTTCACAAAAAAAGTGAATTTTTCAAAAATCCAGAAATTTGGCTGAAAAAGACTAAATATCAAGGACTCATTGGGCGAATCGCTCTGGAACTGAAATCAGAACGCTCACTGACATTTCCCCTATCTGAAAGTCTGACAAACGTTGGAAAAATTACTAAGTAAAAAAAAAAAAAAATTTCAACTTTTTTCAATTTTACCCCCGTGGGATATATATTCTACCCACACACATTTGGAACTCTCCTGGGGTACCCTCACACATATTATCCCCTCATTTAGTGGATATTTTCACAAAAAAGTGAAATTTTCAAAAATCCAAAATATTGGCTGAAAACGACTAAATATCTAGGACTCATTGGGCGAATAGCTCTGGAACTGAAATCGGAACGCTCACTGACATTTGCCCTATCTGAAAGTGTGATAAACGCCGGAAAAATGATTAAGTCCAAAGAAAAAAATTTTTTCAACTTTTTTCAATTTTACCCCCGTGGGATATTTATTCTACCCACACACATTTGAAACTCTCCTGGGGTACCCTTGCACATATTATTCCCTCATTTAGTGGATATTTTCACAAAAAAGTGAAATTTTCAAAAATCCAGAAAATTGGCTGAAAACAACTAAATATCAAGGACTCATTGGGCGAATCACTCTGGAACTGAAATCGGAACGCTCACTGATATTTTCCCTATCTGAAAGTCTGACAAACGTTGGAAAAATAAGTAAAAAAAAAAAAAATTTCAACTTTTTTCAATTTTACCCCCTTGGGATATATATTCTACCCACACACATTTGGAACTCTCCTGGGGTAACCTCACACATATTATTCCCTCATTTAGTGGATATTTTCACAAAAAAGTGAATTTTTCAAAAATCCAGAAATTTGGCTGAAAAAGACTAAATATCAAGGACTCATTGGGCGAATCGCTCTAGAACTGAAATCGGAACGATCACTGACATTTGCCCTATCTGAAAGTCTGATAAACGCCGGAAAAATGACTAAGTCCAAAGAAAAAAAATTTTTCAACTTTTTTCAATTTTACCCCCGTGGGATATATATTCTACCCACACACATTTGGAACTCTCCTGGGGTACCCTCACAAATATTATCCCCTCATTTAGTGGATATTTTCACAAAAAAGTGAAATTTTCAAAAATCCAAAATATTGGCTGAAAACGACTAAATATCAAGGACTCAGTGGGCAAATCGCTCTGGAACTGAAATCGGAAAGCTCACTGACATTTCCTGTATCTGAAAGTATGACAAACGTTGGAAAAATTACTAAGTAAAAAAAAAAAAAATTTTCAACTTTTTTCAATTTTACCCCCTTGGGATATATATTCTACCCACACACATTTGGAACTCTCCTGGGGTAACCTCACACATATTACTCCCTCATTTAGTGGATATTTTCACAAAAAAGTTAATTTTTCAAAAATCCAGAAATTTGGCTGAAAAAGACTGAATATCAAGGACTCATTGGGCGAATCGCTCTAGAACTGAAATCGGAACGATCACTGACATTTGCCCTATCTGAAAGTCTGACAAACGCCGGAAAAATGACTAAGTCCAAAGAAAAAAAATTTTTAAACTTTTTTCAATTTTACCCCCGTGGGATATATATTCTACCCACACACATTTGGAACTCTCCTGGGGTACCCTCACACATATTATTCCCTCATTTAGTGGATATTTTCACAAAAAAGTGAAATTTTCAAAAATCCAGAAAAATGGCTGAAAACGACTAAATATCAAGAACTCATTGGGCGAATCGCTCTGGAACTGAAATCGGAACGATCACTGACATTTGCCCTATCTGAAAGTCTGACAAACGCCGGAAAAATTACTAAGTACAAAAAAAAATTTTTTTCAACTTTTTTCAATTTTACCCCCGTGGGATATATATTCTACCCACACACATTTGGAACTCTCCTGGGGTACCCTCACACATATTATCCCGTCATTTAGTGGATATTTTCACAAAAAAGTGAAATTTTCAAAAATCCAAAATATTGGCTGAAAACTACTGAATATCAAGGACTCATTGGGCGAATCGCTCTGGAACTGAAATCGGAACGCACACTGATATTTCCACTATCTGAAAGTCTGACAAACGTTGGAAAAATTACTAAGTCAAAAAAAAAATTTTCAACTTTTTTCAATTTTACCCCTGTGGGATATATATTCTACCCACACACATTTGGAACTCTCCTGGGGTACCCTCATACATATTATTCCCTCATTTAGTGGATATTTTCACAAAAAAGTAAAATTTTCAAGAATCCAAAATATTGGCTGAAAACGACTAAATATCAAGGACTCATTGGGCGAATCGCTCTGGAATTGAAATCGGAACGATCACTGACATTTGCCCTATCTGAAAGTCTGATAAACGCCGGAAAAATGACTAAGTCCAAAGAAAAAAAATTTTTCAACTTTTTTCAATTTTACCCCCGTGGGATATATATTCTACCCACACACATTTGGAACTCTCCTGGGGTACCCTCACACATATTATTCCCTCATTTAGTGGATACTTTCACAAAAAAGTGAAATTTTCAAAAATCCATAAAGTTGGCTGAAAATGACTAAATATCCAAGACTTATTGGGCGAATCGCTCTGGAACTGAAATTGAAAGGCTCACTGACATTTGCCCTATCTGAAAGTCTGATAAACGCCAGAAAAATGACTAAGTCCAAAAAAAATTTTTATTCATCTTTTTTCAATTTTACCCCCGTGGGATATATATTCTACCCATACACATTTCGAACTCTCCTGGGGTACCCTCACACATATTATTCCCTCATTTAGTGGATATTTAAACAAAAAAGTGAAATTTTCAAAAATCCAGAAAATTGTCTGAAAACGACTAAATATCAATGACTCGTTGGGGGAATCGCTCTGGAACTGAAATTGGAACGCTCACTGACTTTTCCCCTATCTGAAAGTCTGACAAACGTTGGAAAAATGACTAAGTCCAAAAAAAAATTTTTTTCAACTTTTTTCAATTTTACCCCCGTGGGATATATATTCTACCGACACACATTTGGAACTCTCCTGGGGTACCCTCACACATATTATTCCCTCATTTAGTGGATATTTTCACAAAAAAGTGAAATTTTCAAAAATCCAAAGTATTGGCTGAAAACGACTAAATATCAAGGACTCATTGGGCGAATCGCTCTGGAACTGAAATCGGAATGCTCACTGACATTTGCCCTATCTGAAAGTTTGATAAACGCTGGAAAAATGACTAAGTTCAAAAAAATATTTTTTTAAACTTTTTTCAATTTTACCCCCGTGGGATATATATTCTACCCACACACATTTGGAACTCTCCTGGGGTACCCTCACACATATTATTCCCTCATTTAGTGGATACTTTCACAAAAAAGTGAAATTTTCAAAAATCCAGAAAGTTGGCTGAAAATAACTAAATATCAAGGACTCAGTGGCGAATCGCTCTGGAACTGAAATCAAAACACTCACTGACATTTGCCCTATCTGAAAGTCTGATAAACGCCGGAAAAATGACTAAGTCCAAAAAAAAATTTTTTTCAACTTTTTTCAATTTTACCCCGTGGGATATATATTCTACCCACACATATTTGGAACTCTCCTGGGGTACCTTCACACATATTATTCCCTCATTTAGTGGATATTTTCGCAAAAAAGTGAAATTTTTAAAAATCCAGAAAATTGGCTGAAAACGACTAAATATCAAGGACGCATTGGGCGAATCGCTCTGGAACTGAAATCGGAACAATCACTGACAACACTAACCATCAATTTAAACCACTCTGATCTCCACAGGTCTTCCAAGGAGCACTGGTATTGTCTTTTTATTCCACTCTAACCTCCACCACTCTTCCAAGTGGCATTGACATTGTCTTTTTATTCCACTGCGACCTCCATCATTCTTCCAAGGGGCATTGATATTGTCTTTTTAATCCACTGCGACCTCCACCACTTTTCCAAGAGGTATTAAAAACGTCTTTTTAAGCTACTGTGACCTCCACGTCACTTCCAATGGGCATTAAAACTGTCTGGTTTAACTACTCTGAACTACACTGCTCCTCCAAGGGGCATTGATATTGTCTTTTTAATCCACTGTTACCTCCACCACTCTTCCAATGGGCATTGATATTGTTTTTTAATTCCACTGCGACCTCCACCACTCTTCCAAGGGCCATTAAAACCGTGTTGTTAAGCTACTTTGACCACAACGTCAGTTCCACGGGGCATTATAACCGTCAATTTAAGCCAATCTGAACTCCACAGTTCTTGCAAGGGGCATTGATATTGTCTTTTTATTCCAATGTAACCTCCAGAACTGTTCCAAGAGGCATTGATTTTGTCTTTTTATTCCACTGCAACTTCCACGTCTCTTCAAAGTGGCATTAAAACCGTCTTGTTAAGCTACTGTGACCTCCACGTCTCTTTCACGGGGCATTGATATTGTCTTTTTATTCCCCTGTATCCTCCACCACTCTTCCAAGGGGCATTGATATTGTCTTTTTATTCCACTGGGTACTTCACCACTCTTCCAAGGGGCATTGATATTGTCTTTTTAATCCACTGCGACCTCCACCACTCTTCCAAGAGGCATTAAAACAGTCTTGTTAAGCTACTGTGACCTCCACATCTTTTTCAAGGGGCATTAAAACCGTCTGGTTAAACCACTCTGAACTCCACAGCTCTTCCAAGGGGCATTGATATTGTCTTTTTATTCCACTGCAACCTCCACCACTCTTCCAAGGGGCATTAAAACTGTCTTGTTAAGCTACTGTCACCTCCACGTGTCTTCCACTGGGCATTGATATTGTCTTTTTAATCCACTGTGACCTCCACCACTTTTCCAAGGGTCATTAAAAACTTCTTTTTAAGCTACTGTGACCTCCACGTCACTTCCAATGGGCATTAAAACCGTCTGGTTAAACAACTCTGAACTCCACAGCTCTTCCAAGGGGCATTGACATTGTCTTTTTATTCCACTGCGACCTCCACCATTCTTCCAAGGGGCATTAAAACTGTTTTGTTAAGCTACAGTGACATCCACATCTCTTCCATGGGGCATTAATATTGTCTTTAAATTCCACTGTAACCTATACCACTCTACCAAGGGGCATTGATGTTGTATTTTTATTCCACTGTGACCTCCACCACTCTTCCAAAGGGCATTGATATTGTCTTTTTAATCCACTGTGACCTCCACCACTCTTCCAAAGGGCATTAAAACCATCTTGTTAAGCTACTGTGACCTCCACGTCTCTTACACGGGGCATTGATCTTGTCTTTTTATTCCACTGCGACCTACACCACTCTTCCTCGGGGCATTGATATTGTCTTTTAAATCCACAACGATCTCCACCACTCTTCCAAGGGGCATTAGGACAGTCTTGTTAAGCTACTGTGACCTCCTCGTCTCTTCCAAGGGACATTAAAACTGCATGGTTAAACCACTCTGAACTCCACAGCTCTTCCAAGAGGCATTGATATTGTCTTTTTATTCAACTGTAACCTCCACCACTCTTCCAATGGGCATTGAGATTGTCTTTTTTTTCCACTGCGACCTTCACCACTCTTCCTAGGTGATTTGATAGTCTTTTTAATCCACTGCGACCTCCACCACTTTTCCAAGGGGCATTAAAACCGTCTTGTTAAGCTACTGTCACCTCCATGTCCCTTCCACGGGGCATTGATATTGTCTATTTATTCCACTGCGACCTCCACCACTCTTCCAAGGGGCATTGATATTGTCTTTTTAGACCACTGCTTCCTCCACCACTCTTCCAAGTGACATTGATATTGTCTTTTTATTCCACTGCGACTTTCACCCCTCTTCCAAGGAACATTGATGTTGTCTTTTTTGCCACTGTAACCTCCACCACTCTTCTAAGGGGCATTGATATTTCCTTTTTATTCCACTGCGACTTCCACATCTCTTCCAAGGGGAATTGATATTGTCATTTTATTCCACTGCAACCTCCACCACTCTTCTATGGGGCATTGATATTGTCTTTTTAATCCTCTGCGACCTCCACCATTCTTCCAAGAGGCAATAAAACAGTCTTGTTAAGCTACTGTGACCTCCACATCTCTTCCAAGGGGCATTAAAACGTTTGGTTAAGCCACTCTGAACTCCACAGCCCTTCCAAGGGGCATTGATATTGTCTTTTTATTCCACTGTAACCTCCACCATTCTTCCAAGGGGTATTGATATTGTCTTTTTAATGCACTGCAACCTCCACCACTCTTCCAAGGGGAATTAAAACCATCTGGTTAAACCACTCTGAACTCCATAACTCTTTCAAGAGGCATTGATATTGTCTTTTTATTTCACTGTAATCTCCACCACTCTTCCAAGGGGCATTGATATTGTCTTTTTAATCCACTGCTACCTCCACCACTCTTCCAAGGGGCATTGATATTGTTTTTAATTCCACTGCGACCTCCACTACTCTTCCAAGGGGCATTGATATTGTCTTTTTATTCCACTGCGATCTCCACCACTCTTCTAAGGAGCATTTATATTGTCTTTTTAGTCAACTGCGACCTCCACCACTCTTCCAAGGGGCATTAAAACTGTCTTGTTAAGCTGCTGGAACCTCCATGTCTATTCCACGGGGCATTGATATTGTCTTTTTA
The DNA here is from genome assembly GCF_046119375.1 of Phyllobates terribilis. Classification (NCBI taxonomy): domain Eukaryota; kingdom Metazoa; phylum Chordata; class Amphibia; order Anura; family Dendrobatidae; genus Phyllobates; species Phyllobates terribilis. Next base: position 7,384,491 of record NW_027362781.1, on the reverse strand, counting down.
TTCCAATGTAACCTCCACCACTCTTCTAAGGGGCAGTGATATTGTCTTTTTAAACCACTGCGACCTCCACCACTCTTCCAAGAGGCAATTAAAACATCTTATTGAGCTACTATGACCTCCACGTCTCTTCCAAGGGGCATTAAAACCGTCTAGTTAAACCACTCTGAATTCCACAGCTCATCAAAGGGGCATTGATATTGTCTTTTTATTCCACTGTAACATGCACCACTTTTCCTATGGGAATTGACATTGTCTTTTTATTATTATTATTATTATTATTTATTATTATAGCGCCATTTATTCCATGGCGCTTTACATGTGATAGGGATATACATAAAAAAAGCATTTACATAATTTTAACAAAACTAGACAGCGACTGGTACAGGAGGAGCGAGGACCCTGCCCGCGAGGGCTCACATTCTAGAAGGGATGGGTGAGGATACATTAGGTGAGGGTAGAGCTGGTCGTGCAGCGGTGGTTACAGCAGGTTGTAGGCTTGTCGGAAGAGGTAGGTCTTCAGGTTTCTTTTGAAGGTTTCCACGGTCGGCGAGAGTCTGATGTTTTGGGGTAGAGAGTTCCAGAGTAGGAGGGATGCATGGGAGAAATCTTGTATACGATTGTGGGAGGAGGAGATAAGAGGGGAGTAGAGAAGGAGATCTTGTGAGGATCGGAGGTTGCATGCAGGTAAGTACCGGGAGACTAGGTCACAGATGTATGGGGGAGACTGGTTGTGGATGGCTTTGTATGCCATGGTTAGAGTTTTGAAGTGGATTCTCTGGGCAACGGGGAGCCAGTGAAGAGATTGACAGAGAGGAGAGGCCGGGGAATAGCGGGGGGACAGGTGAATTAGTCGAGCAGCAGAGTTTAGGATAGATTGGAGAGGCGCAAGAGTGTTGTAAGGGAGGCCACGGAGCAGGAGGTTGCAGTAGTCGAGGCGGGATATGATTAGGGCATGCACTAGTGTTTTTGCAGAGTCTTTGCTGAGGAATGCACGGATCCGGGAGATGTTTTTGAGTTGGAGTCGGCAGGAAGTGGAAAGGGCTTGGATATGTGGCTTGAAGGAGAGATCAGAGTCCAGGGTTACTCCAAGGCAGCGAGCTTGTGGGACTGGGGAGAGTGAACAGCCATTGACGTTGATGGCTAGGTCACATGGGGGATGTGAATGAGAGGGTGGAAAGATGATGAACTCTGTTTTATCCATGTTGAGTTTTAGAAATCTGTCAGAGAAGATGGATGACATGGCGACCAGACATTGTGGGATTTTGGTTAGTAGGGAGGAGATATCGGGTCCAGAGAGGTAGATCTTTGTGTCGTCAGCATAGAGGTGATACTGAAAACCGTGAGACTCTAGGAGTTTTCCCAGGCCAAAGGTGTAGATGGAGTAGAGCAGAGGTCCTAGAACTGAACCTTGGGGGACACCGACAGATAGGGGATGAGATGAGGAGGTGGTGCGTGAGTGGGAGACGCTGAATGTCCTGTCTGTTAAGTATGAGAAGATCCAAGATAGAGCCAAGTACGTGATGCCAAGAGATGAGAGAATCTGGAGTAAGAGGGAATGGTCCACTGTGTCAAAGGCAGATGACAGGTCCAGAAGGAGAAGGATGGAGTAGTGTCCCTTGGATTTGGCATTTAGGAGGTCGTTGGTGACTTTGGTCAGGGCAGTTTCAGTTGAGTGATGCGGTCGGAAGCCAGATAGCAGGCGGTCGAAGAGGGAGCAGGAGGAGAGGTGGGAGGACAGTTCAAGGTGGACATGTTGTTCTAGTAGTTTTGAGGCAAAGTGGAGGAGTGATATGGGGCGGTAGCTATTCAGAGAGTAAGGGTCAAGGGAGGGCTTTTTGAGGATGGGTGTGATTGCGGCATGTTTGAAACATGAGGGGAAGACACCGGTTGTTAGTGACAGATTGAAGAGGTGGGTTAGGGTTGGGATGAAGGCTATGGTAAGGTTAGTGATGTGGTGGGATGGGATTGGGTCAAGTTCGCAGGTGGTGAGGTGTGATTTGGAGAGTAAAGAGTAGACTTGACCTTCTGTAATGGTGGAGAAGTGGGGTTTGGAGGAGGAGGGTTGAATAGATATGAGGAGGGGTTGTGTGGACTTTAAGCAAAAGTTTTGTCTGATGGTGTCAATCTTCTGTTTGAAGAATGAGGCAAAGCCTTCGGCTGAGATGAGAGAAGAGGGAGGAGGTGCTGGGGGACGAAGGAGAGAGTTGAAAGTGTTAAATAGCTGTTTAGGGATGTGAGATAGGGAGGATATGAGAGATGAGAAGTAGGTTTGTTTTGCTGTAGTGAGTGCGGACTTGAAATTAGTGAGGGATTGCTTGAATGCGATGAAGTGCTCGATGGAGTGAGACCATTTCCATCTCCGCTCCGCAACCCTGGAGGCCCGGCGCAGTTCTTTAGTAAGTTTAGTGTGCCAGGGTTGCCTGTTGAATGTGCGAGATGTGGTGTGTGTGAGAGGGGCGATCGAGTCTAGAGCTGCAGCTATTGTGGTGTTATATGAAGCAGCAGCAACGTCTGCATCGTGTAAGGAATTTATGTCTGTAAGAGGTAGGAGGGATTCAGAGAGTGAGTGTAAGTCAAGGTGTTTGAGATTTCTGCGAGGGTATGCAAGTTTGTGGAGTGGGGATTGTTGCCCCGGGGAGGAGAGAGAAGAGAATATAAGTAGGCTGTCATCAGAGAGAGGGAGAGGTGAGTTAGAGAGGTTAGATAGGGAACAGAGGCGGGTGAAGATGAGGTCCAGTGTGTGGCCATCTTTGTGGGTGGGTGTGCAAGACCATTCAGTGAGTCCGAAGGAGGAAGTGAGAGATAGGAACTTAGAGACAGACGAGTGGGAAGTGTTAATGGGGATGTTGAAGTCACCCATTATGATAGTGGGGATGTCAGTGGACAGGAAGTGAAGCAGCCAGGTGGTGACGTGGTCTAAGAAGGTGGTGGCTTGCCCTGGGGGTCGGTAAACGATGGCCAGTTGGAGGTTGGAGGGGGAATAGATGCACACACAGTGCACCACAAAAGAGGGGAGTGTAACGGAGGGTGGCAGTGGGATTTGGGTGAAAGCGCAGTGTTCTGATAGGAGAAAACCTATGCCTCCGCCATGTTTGCCGTTGGGGCGGGGGGTGTGGGAAAGGTGGAATCCGCCATATGAAAGTGCAGCTGGGGAGGCTGTGTCAGAGGGGGTGAGCCAGGTTTCAGTGATGGCGAGGAAGGAAAGTTTGTTTGTAATGAAAAGATCATGGATGAAGGAAAGTTTGTTGCTGACAGAGCGAGCGTTCCATAGAGCTCCTGTTAGAGCAACTAAGGGAGTGGGGATTGGTTGGATGGGTATGAGGTTAGAAGGGTTGCGACAGTTTGTGGAAGGTCGTGGATAGGAGGAAGAAGTAACTGTGGGGATATAGCGAGGAGGGCCAGGATTTGGAGAGATATCTCCAGCAGTGAGGAGGAGCAGAGAAAGTGTTAGCAGGTGGGAGCAAGAGAGAGCATGAGGTGGCTGTCTGTGTTTGGAGATCCAGGATTGAATGTTTAGGAAAAATTTGGAGGAGGAGGTGAGATGAATGGGGAGGATGGAGGGAGAGATGAAGAGTTTCTTACTAGGTGTAGGGATTTTAGGGGTTAATAGAAAGTGGAGGACTATAGAGGAAAAAGGGAGAGCTAACAGAAACTTAGTTAAAAGAGAGTAAGTGGTCAAAGTGTTGGTTACCTGACTCCTGCCCTGACTAACTGCCTCTGAAATAACTGTCAATTATCTCCAAAGCAACTTTGAACAAGAAGACTCGTGCACACCGCAGCCCAAGTGCACCCCTTACAGAGCTTCAAAATATATAGGGCACATTAAACTATCACATGAAGGGCATTGTGGGAGCTGCATATGGCTAGATTAGCAGCGGGTCGTCTCACCAGGAGATGACTGGCTGATCAAACACAGAGCTAGGACTCTAGTCTCTGCAGTTTAGCACCTCTAAAAATCAGATAAGGTCTATAGTGGGGAAGGGACAGACATATGTGGGTATTGAATGGAGTGGGACAGATAAAGCAGAGAAGTTATGCAGAACATGAACCAGTGAGGTGAATCAGCAAAGCAGAGCATTAGATTACAGCAGACACAGCAAGCAGAGAAGTTATGCAGAGCATGTACCAGGGAGGTGAATCAGCAAAGCTGAGCATTAGATTACAGCAGACACAGCAAGCAGAGAAGTTATGCAGAGCATGTACCAGTGAGGTGAATCAGCAAAGCAGAGCATTAGATTACAGCAGACATAGCAAGCAGAGAAGTTATACAGAGCATGTACCAATGAGGTTATTCCACGGCGACCTCCACCACTGTTCTAAGGGGCATTGAAACCGTCTTGTTAAGCTACTGTGACCTCCACGTCTCTTCCACAGGGCATTGTTATTGTCTTTTTATTCCACTGCGACCTCCACGACTCTGACAAGGGGCATTAAAACTGTCTTGTTAAGCTACTGTGATGTCCACGTCTCTTCCACGGGGCATTGATATTGTCTTTTTATTCCACTGTAACCTCCACCACTCGTCCAAGGGGCATTGATATTGTCTTTTTATTCCACTGTAACCTCCACCACTCTTCCAAGGGGCATTGATGTTGTCTTTTTATTCCACTGCGACCTCCACCACTCTTCCAAGGTACATTGATATTGTCTTTTTAATCCACTGCTACCTCCACCACTCTTCCAAGGGGCATTAAAAGCGTCTTGTTAAGCTACTGTGACCTCCACGTCTCTTCCAAGGGGCACTAAAACCGTTTGATTAAACCACTCTGTACTCCACAGCTCTTCCAAGGGGCAATGATATTGTCTTTTTATTTCTCTGTAACTTCCACCACTCTTTCAAGGGGCATTGATATTGTCTTTTTATTCCATTGCGACCTCCACCACTCTTCCAAGGGGCATTAAAACCGTCTTGTTAAGCCACTGTGACCTCCAAGTCTGTTCCAAGGGGCATTAAAACTGTCTGGTTAAACCGCTCTGAGCTCCACAGCTCTTCCAAGGGGCATTGACAATGTCTTTTTATTCCATTGTAACCTTCTGCACTCTTCCAAGTGCATTGATATTGTCTTTTTATTCCTCTGCGACGTCCACGACTCTTCCAAGGGGCATTAAAACTGTCTTGTTAAGCTACTGTGACCTCCAAGTTTCATACACACGGCATTGATATTGTCTTTTTATTCCACTGTAACCTCCACCAATCTTCCAAGGGGCATTGATATTGTCTTTTCAATCCACTGTGACCTCCATAACTCTTCCAAGAAGCATTGAAACCGTCTTGTTAAGCTACTGTGACCTCCACGTCTATTCCACGGTGCATTAAAACTTTCTGGTTAAACCACTGGGAACTCCACAGCTTTTCCAAGGGCCATTGATATTGACTTTTTATTCCACTCTAACCTCCACCACTCTTCCAAGGGGCATTGATATTGTCTTTTTATTTTACTGCGACATCCACCACTCTTCCAAGGGGCATTAATATTGTCTTTTTATTCCACTATGACCTCCATGTCTCTTCCAAGGGGCAATGATATTGTATTTTTATTTAATTGGTACCTCCACCACTCTTCCAAGGGTCATTGATATTGTCTTTTTATTCCACTGAAACCTCCACCACTCTTCCAAGGGGCATTGATATTGTCTTTTTAATCCACTGCGACCTCTACCACTCCTCCAAGGGGCTTTAGTACAGTTTTGATAAGCTTCTGTGACCTCCACGTCTCTTCCGAGGGATATTAAAATCGCATCGTTAAACCACTCTGAACTCCACAGCTCTTCCAAGAGGCATAGATATTGTCTTTTTATTCAACTGTAACCTCCACCACTCTTCCAAGGGGCATTGATATTGTCTTTTTTCTTAACTGCGACCTCCACCACCCTTCCAAGGGGATTTGATAGTCTTTTTAATCCACTGCGACCTCCACCACTCTTTCAAGGGCATTAAAACTGTCTTGTTAAGCTACTGTGACCTCCACGTCCCTTCCACGGGGCATTGATATTGTCTTTATATTCCACTGCGACGTCCACCACTCTTCCAAAGGGGCATTGATATTGTCTTTTTAATCCACTGCGACCTCCACCACTCTTCCAAGGGATATTGATATTGTCTTTTTATTCCACTGCGACCTTCACCCCTCTTCCAAGGAACATTGATATTGTCTTTTTTTTCCACTGTATCCTCCACCACTCTTCTAAGGGGCATTGATATTTTCTTTTTATTCCACTGAGACCTCCACCACTCTTCCAAGGGGCATCGATAATGTCTTTTTAATCCACTGCGACCTCCACCACTCTTCCAAGGGGCATTAAAATCGTCTTGTTAAGCTACTGTGACCTCCACGTCTCATCCAAGCCGCATTAAAACTGTCAATTTAAACAACTCTGAACTCCACAGCTCTTGCAGGAGGCATTGATATTGTCTTTTTATTCCACTGTAACCTCCACCACTCTTCCAAGGGGCATTCATTTTGTCTTTTTAATCCACTGCGACCTCCATCTCTCTTCCAAGAAGCATTAAAACCGTCTTGTTCAGCTACTGTGACCTCCACGTCTATTCCACGGTGTCATAAAACCTTCTGGTTAAATCACTGTGAACTCCACAGCTCTTCCAATGGGCATTGATATTGTCTTTTTATTCCACTGTAACCTCCACCACTCTTCCAAGGGGCATTAATATTGTCTTTTTATTCCACTGCAACCTCCACCACTCTTTCAATGGTCATTGATAATGTCTTTTTATTCCACTGTAACCTCCACCACTCTTCCAAGGGGCATTGATATTGTCTTTTTATTCCACTGCGACCTCCACCTCTCTTCCAAGGGGCATTAAAACCATCTTTTTAAGCTACTGTGACCTCCAAGTCTCTTCCACGAGGCATTGATATTGTCTTTTTATTCCACTGCGACCTCCACATCTCTTCCAAGGGGAATTGATATTGTCTTTTTATTCCACTGCCACCTCCACCACTCTTCTAAGGGGCATTGATATTGTCCTTTTAAACCACTGCTACCTCCACCACTTTTCCAAGGGGCATTACAGCAGTCTTAATAGGCTACTATGACCTCCATGTCTTTTCCAGGGGGCATTAAACGGTCTGGTTAAACCACTCTGTACTCCACAGCTCTTCCAAGAGGCATTGATATTGTCTTTTTATTCGACTGTAACCTCCACCACTCTTCCAAGGGGCATTGATATTGTCTCTGTTTTCCACTGCGACCTCCACCACTCTTCCAATGGGCTTTGATATTGTCTTTTTATTCCACTGTAATCTCCACCACTCTTCCAAGGGGCATTCATTTTGTCTTTTTAATCCACTGCGACCTCCATCTCTCTTCCAAGAAGCATTAAAACCGTCTTGTTTAGCTACTGTGACCTCCACGTCTATTCCACGGTGTCTTAAAACCTTCTGGTTAAACCACTGTGAACTCCACAGCTCTTCCAAGGGGAATTGATATTGTCTTTTTATTCCACTGCCACCTCCACCACTCTTCTAAGGGGCATTGATATTGTCTTTTTAAACCACTGCTACCTCCACCACTCTTCCAAGAGGCATTACAACAGTCTTGATAAGCTACTATGGCCTCCATGTCTTTTCCAGGGGGCATTAAACAGTCTGGTTAAACCACTCTGTACTCCACAGCTCTTCCAAGAGGCATTGATATTGTCTTTTTATTCGACTGTAACCTCCACCACTCTTCCAAGGGGCATTGATATTGTCTCTGTTTTCCACTGCGACCTCCACCACTCTTCCAATGTGCTTTGATATTGTCTTTTTTATCCACTGCGACCTCCACCACTCTTCCAAGGGGCAATGATATTGTCTTTTTATTCCACTGTAACCTCCGCCAATCTTCCAAGGGGCATTGATATTGTCTTTTTATTCCACTGCGACCTCCACCACTCTTCTAAGGGGCATTGATATTGTCTTGTTAAGCTATAGTGACCTCCAAGTCTCTTCCAAGGGGCATTAAAAATGTCTGGTTAAACCGCTCTGAGCTCCACAGCTCTTCCAAGTGCATTGATATTGTCATTTTATTCCTCTGCGACGTCCACGACTCTTCCAAGGGGCATTAAAACCGTGTTGTTAAGCTACCGTGTCCTCCAAGTTTCTTACACAGGGCATTGATATTGTCTTTTTATTCCACTGTAACCTCCACCACTCTTCCAAGGGGCATTGATATTGTCTTTTTATTCCACTGTAACCTCCGCCAATCTTCCAAGGGGCATTGATATTGTCTTTTTATTCCACTGCGAACTCCACCACTCTTCTAAGGGGCATTGATATTGTCTTTTAAATCCACAACGATCTCCATCACTCTTCCAAAGGGCATTAAAACAGTCATGTTAAGCTTCTGTGACCTACACGTCTATTCCATGGTGCATTAAAACTTTCTGGTTAAACCACTGTGAACTCCACAGCTCTTCCAAGGGCCATTGATATTGTCTTTTTATTCCACTCTAACCTCCACCACTCTTCCAAGGGGCATTAATATTGTCTTTTTATTCCACTGTGACCTCCACGTCTCTTCCAAGGGGCATTGATATTGTCTTTTTATTTAACTGGAACCTCCACCACTCTTCCAAGAGGCATTGTTATTGTCTTTTTATTCCACTGTAACATCCACCATTCTTCCAAGGGACATTGATATTGTCTTTTTATTCCACTTTAACCTCCACCACTCTTCCAAGGGGCATTGATATTGTCTTTTTATTCCACTGTAACCTCCACCACTCTTCCAAGGGGCATTGATATTGTCTTTTTAATCCACTGCGACCTCTACCACTCCTCCAAGGGGCTTTAAAACAGTCTTGATAAGATTCTGTGACCTCCACGTTTCTTCCAAGTGGCATTAAAACCGCATGGTTAAACCACTCTGAGCTCCACAGCTCTTCCAAGAGGCATTGATATTGTCTTTTTATTCAACTGTAACCTCCACCTCTCTTCCAAGGGGCATTGATATTGTCCTTTTTTTCCACTGCGACCACCACCGCTCTTCCAAGATGATTTGATAGTCTTTTTAATCCACTGCGACCTCCACCACTCTCCCAAGGGGCATTAAAACTGTCTTGTTAATCAACTGTGACCTCCGCGTCCAATCCACGGGGCATTGATATTGTCTTTTTATTCCACTGCGACCTCCTCCACTCTTCCAAGGGGCATTGATATTGTCTTTTTAATCCACTCCGACCTCCACCACTCTTCCAAGGGACATTGATATTGTCTTTTTATTCCTCTGCGACCTTCACCCCTCTTCCAAGGAACATTGATATTGTCTTTTTTTTCCACTGTAACCTCCACCACTCTTCTAAGGGGCATTGATATTTTCTTTTTATTCCACTGCGACCTTCACCACTCTTCCAAGGGGCATCGATAATGTCTTTTTAATCCACTGCGACCTCCACCACTCTTCCAAGGGGCTTTGATATTGTCTTTTTAATCCACTCTTACCTCCACGTCTCTACCAAGGGGCATTAAAACCGTCAATTTAAACCACTCTGAACTCCACAGCTCTTGGAAGGGGCTTTGATATTGTTTTTTATTCCACTGTAACCTCCAGCACTCTTCCAAGGGGCATTGATATTGTCTTTTTATTCCACTGCGACTTTCACCTCTCTTCCAAGGGACATTATAACCCTCTTGTTAAGCTACTGTGACATCCACGTCTCTTTCACGGGGCATTGATATTGTCTTTTTATTCCACTGTAAACTCCACCACTCTTCCAAGGGGCATTGATATTGTCTTTTTATTCCACTGCCACCTCCACCACTCTTTCAAGGGGCATTGATATTGTCTTTTTAATCCACTGTGACCTCCACCACTTTTCCAAGGGGCATTAAAAACGTCTTTTTAAGCGACTGTGACCTCCACGTCACTTCCAAAGGGCATTAAAACCGTCTGGTTTAACTACTCTGAACTCCACAGCTCTTCCAAGGGGCATTGATATTGTTTTTTTAATCCACTCTTACCTCCACTACTCTTCCAAGGGGCATTGATATGGTCTTTTTATTTCACTGTGACCTCCACCACTCTTCCAAGTGCCATTAAAACCGTGTTGTTAAGCTACTTTGACCTCCGCGTCAATTCCTTGTGGCATTAAAAACGTCAATTTAATCCACTCTGAACTCCACAGCTCTTGAAAGAGGCATTGATATTGTCTTTTTATTCCACTGTAACCTACAGCACTCTTTCAAGGGGCATTGATATAGTATTTTTATTCCACTACGACTTCCACCACTCTTTCAAGGTGCATTGAAAGCATCTTGTTTAGCTACTTTAACGTCCATGTCTATTCCACGAGGCATTGATATTGTCTTTTTATTCCACTGTATCCTCCACCACTCTTCCAAGGGGTATTGTTATTGTCTTTTTATTCCACTGCGACTTACACCTCTCTTCTAAGGGGCATTGATATTGTCTTTTTAATCCTCTGCGACCTCCACCACTCTTCCAAGAGGCATTAAAACAGTCTTGTTAACCTACTGTGACATCCACATCTCTTCCAAGGGGCAATAAAACCATCTGGTTAAACCACTCTGAACTCCACAGCTCTTCCAAGGGGCATTGATATTGTCTTTTTATTCCACTGTAACCTCCACCATTCTTCCAAGGGGTTATTGATATTGTCTTTTTAATGCACTGCGACCTCCACCACTCTTCCAAGGGGCATTAAAACCAAATGGCTAAACCACTATAAACTCCACAGCTCTTCCATGGGGCATTGATATTGTATTTTTATTTCACTGTAACCACCACCACTCTTTCAAGAGGCATTGATATTGTCTTTTTATTCCACTGCGACCTCCACCACTCTTCCAAGGGGCATTAAAACTGCTTTGTTAAGCTACTGTGACCTCCACGTCTCTTCCAATGGGCAATAAAACCATCTAGTTAAACCACTCTGAACTCCACAGCTCTTCCAAGGGGCATTGGTATTGTCTTTTTATTCCACTCTAACCTCCACCACTCTTCAAAGGGGCATTGACATTGTCTTTTTATTCCACTGTGACCTCCATCATTCTTCCAAGGGGCATTGATATTGTCTTTTTTTCCACTGCCTCCTCCACCACTCTTCCAAGTGGCATTAAAAAGTCTTTTTAAGCTATTTTGACCTCCACGTCACTTCCAATGGGCATTTAAACCATCTGGTTAAACCATTCTGAACTCCACAGCTCTTCCAAGGGGCATTGGTATTGTCTTTTTATTCCACTCTAACCTCCACCACTCTTCCAAGAGGTATTGATATTGTCTTTTTAATGCACTGCGACCTCCACCAGTCTTCCAAGGGGCATTAAAACCGTCTGGTTAAACCACTCTGAACTCCATAGCTCTTTCAAGAGGCATTGATATTGTATTTTTATTTCACTGTAACCTCCACCACTCTTTCAAGGGGCATTGATATTGTCTTTTTATTCCACTGCGACCTCCACCACTCTTCCAAGGGGCATTAAAACTGTCTTGTTAAGCTACTGAGACCTCCATGCGTCTTCCACGGGGCATTGATATTGTCTTTTTAATCCACTGTGACGTCCACCACTTTTCCAAGGGGCATTAAAACCGTCTTGTTATTCTACTGTGACCTCCACGTCACTTCTAAGGGGCAATAAAACCATCTGGTGAAAACACTCTGAACTCCTCAGCTCTTCCAAGGGGCATTGGTATTGTCTTTTTATTCCACTCTAATCTCCACCACTCTTCCACGGGGCATTGACATTGTCTTTTTATTTCAATGTGACCTCCATCATTCTTCCAAGGGGCATTGATATTGTCTTTTTAATCCACTGCCTCCTCCACCACTCTTCCAAGTGGCATTGATATTGTCTTTTTAATCCACTGCGACCTCCACCACTTTTCCTAGGGGCATTAAAACCGTCTTGTTAATCGACTGTGACCTCCACTTCTCTTCCAAGGGGCAATAAAACCATCTGGTTAAACCACTCTGAACTCCACAGCTCTTCCAAGGGGCATTGGTATTGTCTTTTTATTCCACTCTAACCTCTACCACTCTTCCAAGGGGCATTGACATTGTCTTTTTATTCCACTGCGACCTCCATCATTCTTCCAAGGGGCATTGATATTGTCTCTTTATTCCTCTGCCACCTCCACCACTCTTCCAAGTGGCATTGATGTTGTCTTTTTAATCCACTGCGACCTCCACCACTTTTCCAAGGGGCATTAAAAACGTCTTTTTAAGCTACTTAGACCTCCACTTCACTTCCAATCGGCATTAAAACCCTCTGGTTTAACCACTCTGAGCTCCACAGCTTTTCCAAGGGGCATTGGTATTGTCTTTTTATTCCACTCTAACCTCCACCACTCTTCCAAGGGGCATTGACATTGTCTTTTTATTACACTGCGACCTCCACCATTCTTCCAAGGGGCATTAAAACTGTCTTGTTAAGCTACAGTGACCTCCACATTTCTTCCATGGGGCATTGGTATTGTCTTTAAATTCCACTGTAACCTCCACCACACTACCAAGGGGCATTGATATAGTATTTTTATTCCACTGCGACCTCCAAAACTCTTCCAAAGGGCATTGATATTGTCTTTTAATCCACTGCGACCTCCACCACTCTTCCAAAGGGCATTACAACCATCTTGTTAAGCTACTGTGACCTCCACGTCTCTTCCACGGGGCATTGATATTGTCTTTTTATTCCACTGCAATCTCCACCACTCTTCCATGTGGCATTAAAACCGTCTTGTTAAGCTACTGTGACCTCCACGACTCTTCCAAGAGGCATTAAAACTGTATGGTTATACCAATCTGAACTCCACAGATCTTACAAGGGGCATTGATATTATCTTTTTATTCCACTTTATCTTCCACCACTCTTCCAAGGGGCATTGATATGGTCTTTTTATTCCACTGCCACCTCAAACACTCTTCCAAGGGGCATTAAAACCGTCTTGTTAAGCTACTGTGACCTCCATGTCTCTTCCAAAGGGCATTGATATTGTCTTTTTATTCCACTGCCTCCTCCACCACTCTTCCAAGTGGCATTGATATTGTCTTTTTAATACACTGCGACCTCCACCACTTTTCCAAGGGGCATTAAAACCGTCTTGTTAATCGACTGTGATCTCCACGTCTCTTCCAAGGGGCAATAAAACCATCTGGTTAAGCCACTCTGAACTCCACATCTCTTCCAAGGGGCATTGGTATTGTCTTTTTATTCCTCTCTAACCTCCACCACTCTTCCAAGGGGCATTGACATTGTCTTTTTATTCCACTGCGACCTCCATCATTCTTCCAAGGGGCATTGATATTGTCTCTTTATTCCACTGCCACCTCCACCACTCTTCCAAGTGGCATTGATGTTGTCTTTTTAATCCACTGCGACCTCCACCACTTTTCCAAGGGGCATTAAAAACGTCTTTTTAAGCTACTTTGACCTCCACGTCACTTCCAATCGGCATTAAAACCCTCTGGTTTAACCACTCTGAACTCCACAGCTTTTCCAAGGGGCATTGGTACTGTCTTTTTATTCCACTCTAACCTCCACCACTCTTCCAAGGGGCATTGACATTGTCTTTTTATTCCACTGCGACCTCCACCATTCATCCGAGGGGCATTAAAACTGTCTTGTTAAGCTACAGTGACCTCCACATTTCTTCCACGGGGCATTGGTATTGTCTTTAAATTCCACTGTAACCTTCACCACTCTACCAAGGGGCATTGATATAGTATTTTTATTCCACTGCGACCTCCAAAACTCTTCCAAAGGGCATTGATATTGTCTTTTAATCCACTGCGACCTCCACCACTCTTCCAAAGGGCATTACAACCATCTTGTTAAGCTACTGTGACCTCCACGTCTCTTCCACGGGGCATTGATATTGTCTTTTTATTCCACTGCAATCTCCACCACTCTTCCATGTGGCATTAAAACCGTCTTGTTAAGCTACTGTGACCTCCACGACTCTTCCAAGGGGCATTAAAGCCGTATGGTTATACCAATCTGAACTCCACAGATCTTACAAGGGGCATTGATATTGTTTTTTTATTCCACTTTATCCACCACCACTCTTCCAAGGGGCATTGATATGGTCTTTTTATTCCACTGCCACCTCCAACACTCATCCAAGGGGCATTAAAACCGTCTTGTTAAGCTACTGTGACCTCCATGTCTCTTCCAAAGGGCATTGATATTGTTTTTTTATTCCACTGGAAACTCCAACAGTCTTCCAAGGTGCATTGAGATTGTCTTTTTATTCCACTGAGTCTTCAACCACTCCTTCAAGGAGCATTGACATTGTCTTTTTAATCCACTTCGACCTCCACCACTCTTCCAGGGGGCATTAAAACAGTCTTGTTAATCTACTGTGACCTCCACGTCACTTCCAATGGGCATTAAAACCGTCTGATTTAACTACTCTGAACTCCACTGCTCTTCCAAGGGGCATTGATATTGTCTTTTTAATCCACTGTTACCTCCAGCATTCTTCCAAGGGGCATTGATATTGTTTTTTAATCCACTGCGACCTCCACCACTCATCCAAGGGACATTGACATGGTCTTTTTATTCCACTGCGACAGCCACCCCTCTTCTAAGGGGCATTTATATTGTCTTTTTAATCAACTGCGACCTCCACCACTCTTCCAAGGGCCATTAAAACCGTGTTGTTAAGCTACTTGACCTCCACGTCAATTCCTCGGGGCATTAAAACCATCAATGTAATCCACTCTGAACTCCATAGCTCTTGCAAGGGGCATTGATATTGTCTTTTTATTCCAATGTAACCTCCAGCACTCTTCCAAGGGGCATTGATATTGTCTTTTTATTCCACTGCAACTTCCACCTCTCTTCAAAGGCGCATTAAAACCGTCTTGATAAGCTACTGTGACCTCCACGTCTTTTTCACGAGGCATTGATATTGTCTTTTTATTCCACTGGGACCTTCACCACTCTTCCAGGTGGCATTGATATTGTCTTTTTAATCCACTGCGACCTCCATCACTCTTCCAAGGGGCATTAAAGCCGTATTGTTAAGCTACTGTGACCTCCACGTCTCTTCCAAGGTACATTAAAACCGTCAATTTAAACCACTCTGAACTCCACAGATCTTGCAAGAGGCATTGATATTGTCTTTTATTCCACTGTAACCTACAGCACTCTTTCAAGGGGCATTGATATAGTATTTTTATTCTACTACGACTTCCACCACTCTCCCAACGTGCATTAAAAGCATCTTGTTTAGCTACTGTAACGTCCATGTCTATTCCACGGGACATTGATATTGTCTTTTTATTCCACTGTATCCTCCACCACTCTTCCAAGGGGTATTGATATTGTCTTTTTATTCCACTGCGACTTCCACCTCTCTTCTAAGGGGCATTGATATTGTCTTTTTAATCCACTGCGACCTCCACCACTTTTCCAAGGGGCATTAAAAACATCTTTTTTAACTACTTTGACCTCCACGTCACTTCCAATGGGCATTAAAACCGTCTGGTTAAACCACTCTGAACTCCACAGCTCTTCCAAGGGGCATTGGTATTGTCTTTTTATTCCACTCTGACCTCCACCACTCTTCCAAGGGGCATTGACATTGTCTTTTTATTCCACTGCGACCTCCACCATTCTTCCAAGGGGCAGTAAAACTGTCTTGTTAAGCTACAGTCACCTCCACATTTCTTCCACGGGGCATTGATATTGTCTTTATATTCCACTGTAACCTCCAACTCTCTACCAAGGGGCATTGATATTGTATTTTTATTCCACTGCGACCTCGACCACTCTTTCAAAGAGCATTGATATTGTCTTTTTAATCCACTGCAACCTCCACCACTCTTCCAAAGGGCATTACAACCGTATGGTTAAACCAATCTGAACTCCACAGATCTTCCAAGGGGCATTGATAATTTCTTTTTATTCCACTGTATCCTCCAACACTCTTGCAAGGGGCATTGATATTGCTTTTTATTCCACTGCGACCTCCACCACTCTTCCAAGGGGCATTAAAACCGTCTTGTTAAGCTACTGTGACCTCCATGTCTCTTCCACAGTGCATTGATATTGTCTTTTTATTCCACTGGAGCCTCCAACACTCTTCCAAGTGGCATTGATATTGTCTTTTTATTCCACTGATACTTCAACCACTCCTTCATGGAGCATTGACATTGTCTTTTTAATCCACTTCGACCTCCACCACTCTTCTAAGGGGCATTAAAACCATCCATTTAAACCACTCTCAACTCCACAGCTCTTGCAAGGGGCTTTGATATTGTTTTTTATTCCACTGTAACCTCCAGCACTCTTCCAAGGGGCATTGATATTGTCTTTTTATTCCACTGCGACTTTCACCTCTCTTCCAAGGGACATAAAAAGTGTCTTGTTAAGCTACTGTGACATCCACGTCTCTTTCACGGGGCATTGATATTGTCTTTTTATTCCACTGTAAACTCCACCACTCTTCCAAGGGGCATTGATATTGTCTTTTTATTCCACTGTCACTTCCACCACTCTTCCAAGGGGCATTGATATTGTCTTTTTAATACACTGCGACCTCCACCATTTTTCCAAGGGGCATTAAAAACGTCTTTTTAAGCTACTGTGACCTCCACGTCACTTCCATTGGGCATTAAAACCATCTGGTTTAACTACTCTAAACTCCAGTGCTCTTACAAGGGGCATTGATATTGTCTTTTTAATCCACTGTTATCTCCACGACTCTTCCAAGGGGCATTGATATTGTTTTTTTATTCCACTGCGACCTCCACTACTCTTCCAAGGGGCATTGATATTGTCTTTTTATTCCACTGCGACCTCCACCACTGTTCTAAGGGGCATTTATATTGTCTTTTTAATCAACTGCGACCTCCACCACTCTTCCAAGGGCCATTAAAACCGTGTTGTTAAGCTACTTTGACCTCCACGTCAATTCCAATGGGCATTGATATTGTCTTTTTAATCAACTGTAACCTCCACCACTCTTCCAAGGGGAATTGATATTGACTTTTTATTCCACTGTGACCTACACCACTCTTCCAAGTGGCATTGATATTGTCTTTTTTAACAACTGCGACCTCCACCTCTCTTCCAAGGGGCATTAAAACCGTCTTGTTAAGCTACTGTGACCTCCATGTCTCTTCCACGGGGCATTGATATTGTCTTTTTTTTCCACTGTAACCTCCACCACTCTTCTAAGGGGCATTGATATTGTCTTTTTATTCCAGTGCGACCTCCACCATTCTTCCTCGGGGCATTGATATTGTCTTTTTAATCCACTGCGACCTCCACCACTTTTCCATGTGGCATTAAAACCATCTTACTAAGCTACTGTGACCTCCACTGCTCTTCCAAGGGGCATTAAAGCCGTCAATTTAAACCACTCTGAACTACACCGCTCTTGCAAGAGGCATTGATATTGTTTTTTTATTCCATTGTAATCTCCAGCTCTCTTCCAAGGGGCATTGATATTGTCTTTTCATTGCACTGCGACTTCCACCTCTCTCCCAACGGACATTAAAACTGTCTTGTTAAGCTGCTGCAACCTCCATGTCTATTCCAAGGGGCATTGATATTGTCTTTTTAATCCAATGTGACCATCACCACTCTTCTAAGGGGCAGTGATATTGTCTTTTTAAACCACTGCGATCTTCACCACTCTTCCAAGGGGCATTAAATCAGTCTTGATAAACTACTGTGACCTCTACGTCTCTTACAATGGGCAATAAAATCGTCTGGTTAAACCATTCTGTACTCCACAGTTCTTCCAAGGAGCATTGATATTGTCTTTTTATTCGACTGTAACCTCCACCACTTTCCAAGGGGCATTGATATTGACTTTTTATTCCACTGCGACCTACACCACTCTTCCAAGTGGCATTGATATTGTCTTTTTAATAAACTGCGACCTCCACCTCTCTTCCAAGGGGCATTAAAACCGTCTTGTTAAGCTACTTTCACGTCCATGTCTATTCCACGGGGCATTGATATTGTCTTTTAATTCCACTGTAACCTCCACCACTCTTCCAAGGGGCATTGATATTGTCTTTTTAATCCACTGCGACTTCAACCTCTCTACTAAGGGGCATTGATATTGTCTTTTTAATCATCTGCGACCTTCTCCACTCTTCCAAGGGGCATTAAAACAGTCTTGTTAAGCTACTGTGACCTCCACGTCTCTTCCAAGGGGCATTAAAACAGTCTGGTTAAACCACTCTGAACTCCACAGCTCTTCCGAGGGGCATTGATATTGTCTTTTTATTCTACTGTAACCCCCACCACTCTTCCAATGGGCATTGATATTGTCTTTTTAATCCACTGCGACCTCCACCACTCTTCCATGGGGCATTAAAACTGTCTTGTTAAGCTACTGTGACGTCGAAGTCTCTTCCAAGGGGAATTAAAACCATCTGGTTAAACCACTCTGAACTCCGCAGCTCTTCCAAGGGGCATTTGTATTGTCTTTTTATTCCACTCTAACCTCCACCACTCTTCCCAGGGGCATTGACATTGTCTTTTTATTCCACTGCGACCTCCACCACTCTTCTAAGGGGCATTGATATTGTATTTTTAGTCCACTGCGATCTCCACCCCTCTCCATGGGGCATTAAAACCGTCTTGTTAAGCTACTGTGACCTCCACGTGTCTTCAAAGGGGCATTGATATTGTCTTTTTATTCATCTCTAACCTCCACCAATCTTCCAAGGGGCATTGATATTGTCTTTTTATTCCACTGCGACCTCCAACACTCTTCCTAGGGGCATTAATATTGTCTTTTTATTCCACTCCGACCTCCACCACTCTACCAGGGGTCAATAAAACCGTCTTGATAAGTTACTGTGACCACCAAGTCTCTTCCAAAGGGAGTTAAAACCATCTGGTTATTCCACTCTGAACTCCACAACTCTTCTAACGGGCTTTATTATTGTCTTTTTGTTCCACTGTAACCTCCACCACTCTTCGAAGAGGCATTGATATTGTCTTTCTATTCCACTGCGACCTTCACCAGTCCTCCAAGGGGCATTAAAACCATCTTGTTAAGCTACTGTGACCTCCACATCTCTTCCACGGTGCATTGGGATTGTCTTTTAATTCCACTGTAACATCCACCACTTGTCCAAGGGGCATTAAAACCGTATTGTTAAGCTACTTTGACCTCCACCTCAATTCCACGGGGCATTAAAACCGTCAATTTAAACCACTCTGAACTCCACAGCTCTTGCAAGGGGCATTGATATTGTCTTTTTAGTCCAATGTAACCTCCACCACTCTTCCAAGGGGCATTGATATTGTCTTTTTATTCCAATGCAACTTCCACCTCTCTTCCAAGGGGCATTGATATTGTCTTTTTATTCCAATGTGACCATCACCACTCTTCTAAGGGGCAGTGATAATGTCTTTTTAAACCACTGCGTCCTCCACCACTCTTCCAAGGGGCATTGATATTGTCTTTTTATTCCAATGCAACTTACACCTCTCTTCCAAGGGGAATTAAAACCATCTTGTTAAGCTACTGTGACCTCCACGTCTCTTTCACGGGGCATTGATATTGTCTTTTTATTCCACTGTAACCTCCACCACTCTTCCAAGGGGCATTGATATTGTCTTTCTATTCCACTGCGACCTTCACCAGTCCTCCAAGGGGCATTAAAACCATCTTGTTAAGCTACTGTGACCTCCAGGTCTCTTCCACGGTGCATTGGGATTGTCTTTTAATTCCACTGTAACATCCACCACTTGTCCAAGGGGCATTAAAACCGTATTGTTAAGCTACTTTGACCTCCACCTCAATTCCACGGGGCATTAAAACCGTCAATTTAAACCACTCTGAACTCCACAGCTCTTGCAAGGGGCATTGATATTGTCTTTTTAGTCCAATGTAACCTCCACCACTCTTCCAAGGGGCATTGATATTGTCTTTTTATTCCAATGCAACTTCCACCTCTCTTCCAAGGGGCATTGATATTGTCTTTTTATTCCAATGTGACCATCACCACTATTCTAAGGGGCAGTGATAATGTCTTTTTAAACCACTGCGTCCTCCACCACTCTTCCAAGGGCCATTGATATTGTCTTTTTATTCCAATGCAACTTACACCTCTCTTCCAAGGGGAATTAAAACCGTCTTGTTAAGCTACTGTGACCTCCACGTCTCTTTCACGGGGCATTGATATTGTCTTTTTATTCCACTGTAACCTCCACCACTCTTCCAAGGGGCATTGATATTGTCTTTTTATTCCAATGTGACCATCACCACTCTTCTAAGGGGCATTAAAACCGTCTTGTTAAGCTACTGTGACCTCTACGTCTCTTACAAGGGGCAATAAAACCGTCTTGTTAAACCATTCTGTACTCCACAGTTCTTCCAAGGAGCATTGATATTGTCTTTTTATTCGACTGTAACCTCCACCACTCTTCCAAGGGGCATTGATATTGGCTTTTTATTCCACTGCGACCTACACCACTCTTCCAAGTGCCATTAATATTGTCTTTTTAATCCACTGCGACCTCCACCTCTCTTCCAAGGGGCATTAAAACCGTCTTGTTATGCTACTGTCACGTCCATGTCTATTCGACGGGGCATTGATATTGTCTTTTTATTCCACTGTAACCCCCACCACTCATCCAAGGGGCATTGATATTGTCTTTTCATTCCGCTGCTACTTCAATCTCTCTTCTAAGGGGCATTGATATTGTCTTTTTAATCCACTGCGACCTCCGCCACTCTTCCAAAGGGCATTGATATTGTATTTTATTCCACTGTAACCTCCACCACTGTTCTAAGGGGCATTAAAACGGTCTTGTTAAGCTACTGTGATGTCCACGTGTCTTCCACTGGGCATTGAAATTGTCTTTTTATTCCACTGAAACCTCCACCACTCTTCCAAGAGGCATTGATATTGTCTTTTTATTCCATTGTAACCTCCACCACTCTTCCAAGGGGCACTGATATTGTCTTTTTATTCCACTGCGACCTCCACCACTCTTCCAAGGTTCATTGATATTGTCTTTTTAATCCTCTGCGACCTCCACCACTCTTCCAAGGGGCATTAAAACCATCTTGTTAAGCTACTGTGACATCCACGTCTCTTCCAAGTGGCATTAAAACCATTTGGTTAAACCACTCTGTACTCCAAAGCTCTTCCAAGTGGCATTGATATTGTCTTTTTATTCCACTGTAACCTCCACCACTCTTCCAAGAGGCATTGACATTGTCTTTTTATTCCACTGTAACCTCCACCACTCTTCCAAGGGGCATTGATATTGTCTTTTTATTTCACTGTAACTTCCACCACTCTTTCAAGGGGCATTGATATTGTGTTTTATTCCACCGTGACCTCCACCACTCTTCCAAGTGGCATTAAAACCGTCTTGTTAAGCTACTGTGACCTCCATGTCTCTGCCAAGGGGCATTAAATCCGTCTGGTTAAATCGCTCTGAGCTACACAGCTCTTCCAAGGGGCATTGACAATGTCTTTTTATTCCATTGTAACCTTCTGCACTCTTCCAAGTGCATTGATATTGTCTTTTTATTCCTCTGCGACGTCCACGACTCTTCCAATGGGCATTAAAACTGTCTTGTTAAGCTCCTGTGACCTCCAAGTTTCTTACACAGGGCATTGATATTGTCTTTTTATTCCACTGTAACCTCCACCACTCTTCCAAGGGGCATTGATATTGTCTTTTTAATACACTGCGACCTCCATCACTCTTCCAAGAAGCATTGAAACAGTCTTTTTAAGCTACTGTGACCTCCACGTCTATTCCACGGTGCACTAAAACTTTCTGGTTAAACCACTGTGAACTCCACAGCTCTTCCAAGGGGCATTGATATTATCTTTTTATTCCACTCTGACCTCCACCACTCTTCCAAGGGGCATTGATATTGTCTTTTTATTCCACTGCGACCTCCACCACTCTTCCGAGGGGATTTGATAGTCTTTTTAATCCACTGCGACCTCCACCACTCTTCCAAGGGGCATTAAAACCGTCTTGTTAAGCTACTGTGACCTCCATGTCCCTTCCACGGGCATTGATATTGTCTTTTTATTCCACAGTGACCTCCACCTCTCTTCCAAGGGGCATTGATATTGTCTTTTTATTTAATTGGAACCTCCACCACTCTCCCAAGGGGCATTGAGATTGTCTTTTTATTCCACTGTAACCTCCACCATTCTTCCAACGGACATTGATATTGTCTTTTTATTCCACTGTAACCTCCACCACTCTTCCAAGGGGCATTGATATTTTCTTTTTATTTCACTGCGACCTCCACCACTCTTCCAAGGGGCATTAATACCGCATGGTTAAACCACTCTGAACTCCACAGCTCTTCCAAGAGGCTTTGTTATTGTCTTTTTATTCAACTGCGACCTCCACCACTCTTTCAAGGGGATTTTATAGTATTTTTAATCCACTGCGACCTCCACCACTCTTCCAAGGGGCATTAAAACCATCTTGTTAAGTTACTGTGACCTCCATGTCCCTTCCACGGGGCATTGAAATTGTCTTTTTATTCCACTGCGCCCTCCACCACTCTACCAAGGGGCATTGATATTGTCTTTTTAATCCACTGTGACCTCCACCACTCTTCCAAGGGGCATTAAACCGTCTTGTTAAGCTACTGTGACCTCCACATCTCTTCCAAGGGGCATTAAAACCATCAATTTAAACCACTCTGAACTCCACAGCTCTTGCAAGAGGCATTGATATTGTCTATTTATTCCACTGCGACCTTTACCCCTCTTCCAAGGAATATTAATATTGTCTTTTTTTCCACTGTAAACTCCACCACTTTTCTAAGGGGCATTGATATTTTCTTTTTATTCCACTGCGACCTCCACCACTCTTCCAAGGGGCATCGATAATGTCTTTTTAATCCACTGCGACCTACACCACTCCTCCAAGGGGCATTAAACGGTCTTGTTAAGCTACTGTGACCTCCACATCTCTTCCAAGGGGAATTAAAACCGTCAATTTAAACCACTCTGAACTCCACAGCTCTTGCAAGAGGCATTGATATTGTCTTTTTATTCCACTGTAACCTCCACCACTCTTCCAAGGGGCATTCATTTTGTATTTTTAATCCACTGCGACCTAATTCTCTTCCAAGAAGCATTAAAACAGTCTTGTTTAGCTACTGTGACCTCCACGTCTATTCCACGGTGCCTTAAAACCTTCTGTTTAAACCACTGTGAACTCCACAGCTCTTTCAAGGGGCATTGATATTGTCTTTTTATTCCACTGTAACCTCCAACACTCTTCCAAGGGGCATTGATATTGTCTTTTTATTTTGCTGCGACCTACACCACTCATCCAAGGGGCATTAATATTGTCTTTTTATTCCACTGCGACCTCCACCTCTCTTCCAAGGGGCATTAAAACCATCTTGTTAAGCTACTGTGACCTCCAAGTCTTTTCCACGATGCAATGATATTTTCTTTTTTTATCCCTGCGACCTCCACATCTTTTCCAGGTGGAATTGATATGGTCTTTTTGTTCCACTGCGACCTCCACCACTCTTCTAAGGGGCATTGATATTGTCTTTTTAATCCACTGCGACCTCCACCACTCTTCCCAGGGTCATTAAAACAGTTTTGATAAGCTACTGTGACCTCCATATCTCTTCCAAAGGGCATTAAAACTGTCTGGTTAAACCACTCTGAACTCCAGAGCTCTTCCAAGAGGCATTGATATTGACTTTTTATTCGACTGTATCCTCCACCACTCTTCCAAGGGGCATTAAAACCGTCTTGTTAAGCTACTGTGACCTCCACGTCTCTTCCAAGGGGCATTAAAACCGTCAATTTAAACCACCTTGAACTCCACACCTCTTGCAAGAGGCAATGATATTGTCTTTTTATTCCACTGCGACCTCCATCGCTCTTCCAAGAAGCATTAAAACCGTCTTGTTTAGATACTGTGACCTCCACGTCTATTCCACGGTGCCTTAAAACCTTCTGGTTAAACCACTGTGAACTCCACAGCTCTTCCAAGGGGTATTGATATTGTCTTTTTATTCCACTGTAACCTCCACCACTCTTCCAAGGGGCATTGATATTGTCTTTTAATTTTACTGCGACCTCAACCACTCTTCCAAGGGGCATTAATATTGTCTTTTTATTCCACTGCGACCTCCACCATTCTTCCTAGTGTCATTAATATTGTCTTTTTATTCCATTGCAACCTCCACCTCTCTTCCAAGGAGCATTGATATTGTCTTTTTATTCCTCTGCGACCTCCACCTCTCTTCCAAGGGGCAATAAAACCATCTTGTTAAGCTACTGTGACCTCCAAGTCTCTTACACGAGGCATTGATTTTGTCTTTTTATTCCACTGCGACCTCCACATCTCTTCCAAGGGGAATTGATATTGTCTTTTTATTCCACTGCGACCTCCACCACTCTTCTAAGGGGCATTGATATTGTCTTTTTATTCCACTGCGACCTCCACCACTCTTCCAAGGGGCATTAAAATAGTCTTGATAAGCTACTGTGACCTCCATGTCTCTTCCAAGGGGCACTAAACCGTCTGGTTAAACGACTCTGTACTCCACTGCTCTTACAAGAGGCATTGATATTGTCTTTTTATTCGACTGTAACCTCCACCACTCTTCCAAGGGGAATTCATATTGTCTCTGTTTTCCACTGCGACCTCCACCACTCTTCCAAGGGGCTTTGATATTGTCTTTTTTATCCACTGCGACCTCCACCACTCTTCTAATGGGCATTAAAACCGTCTTGTTATGCTACTGTGACCTCCACGTCCCTTCCATGGGGCATTGATATTGTCTTTTTATTCCATTGCGACCTCCACCACTCTTCCAAGGGGCATTAAAACCGTCTTGTTAAGCTACTGTGACCTCCAAGTCTCTTCCAAGGGGCATTAAAACCGTCTGGTTAAACCGCTCTGAGCTACACAGCTCTTCCAAGGGGAATTGACAATGTCTTTTTATTCCATTGTAACCTTCTGCACTCGTCCAAGTGCATTGATATTGTCTTTTTATTCCTCTGCGACGTCCACGACTCTTCCAAGGGTCATTAAAACCGTCTTGTTAAGCTATTGTGACCTCCAACTTTGTTTCACAGGGCATTGATAATGTCTTTTATTCCACTGTAACCTCCACGACTCTTCCAAGGGGCATTGATATTGTCTTTTTATTCCACTGTAACCTCCACCAATCTTTCAAGGGGCATTGATATAGTATTTTTATTCCACTGTGACCTCCACCACTCTTCTAAGGGGCATTGATATTGTCTTTGCAATCCACAACGATCTCCACCACTCTTCCAAGGGGCATTAAAACAGTCTTGTTAAGCTACTGTGACCTCCTCGTCTCTTCCAAGGGGAATTGAAACCATCTGGTTAAACACTCTGAACTCCACAGCTCTTACAAGAGGCATTGATATTGTCTTTTTATTCGACTGTAACATCCACCACTTTTCCAAGCGGCATTGATATTGTCTTTTTATTCCACTGCGACCTCCACCACTCTTCCAAAGGCCATTGATATTGTCTTTTTAATCAACTGCGACCTCCACCTCTATTCCAAGGGGCATTAAAACCGTCTTGTGAAGCTACTGTGATCTCCACGTCCCTTCCACTGGGCATTGATATTGTCTTTTTATTCCACTGTAACCTCCACCACTCTTCAAAGGGGCATTGATATTGTCTTTATATTCCACTGCGACCTACAAGTCTCTTCCACAGCGCATTGTTATTGTCTTTTTATTCCACTGTAACCTCCACCACTCTTCCAAGAGGCATTGATATTGTCTTTTTATTCCACTGCGAACTCCACCACTCTTCCAAGGGGCATTAAAACCGTCTTGTTAAGTTACTGTGACCTCCATGTCTCTTACAAGGAGCGTTAAAACCGTCTGGTTATACCACTCTGAACACCACAGCTATTCCAAGGGGCATTGATATTTTCTTTTTATTCCACTGCGACCTCCACCACTCTTTCACGGGGCATCGATAATGTCTTTTTAATCCACTGCGACCTCCATCTCTCTTCCAAGAAGCATTAAAACCGTCTTGTTTAGCTACTGTGACCTCCACGTCCCTTCCACGGGGCATTGATATTGTCTTTTTATTCCACTGTAACCTCCACCACTCTTCAAAGGGGCATTTATATTGTCTTTTTAATCCACTGCGACCTCCACCACTCTTCCAAGGGGCTTTGATATTGTCTTTTTAATCACTGTGACCTCCACGTCTCTTCCAAGGGGAATTAAAACCGTCAATTTAAACCACTCTGAACTCCACAGCTCTTCCAAGGAGCACTTGTATTTTCTTTTTATTCCACTCTAACCTCCACCACTCTTCCAAGGGGCATTGACATTGTCTATTTATTCCACTGCGACCTCCACCACTCTTCCAAGGGGCATTAAGAACATCTTGTTAAGCTACAGTGACCTCCACAACTCTTCCATGGTGTATTGATATTGTCTTTTTATTCCACTATAACTTCCACCAGTCTTCCAAGGGCCATTGATCTTGTTTTTTTATTCCACTGCGACCTCCACCACTCTTCCAAGGGGCATTAAAACCGTCTTGTTAAGTTACTGTGACCTCCATGTCTCTTCCAAGGAGCGTTAAAACCGTCTGGTTATACCACTCTGAACTCCACAGCTCTTCCAAGGGGCATTGATATTTTCTTTTTATTCCACTGCGACCTCCACCACTATTACAAGGGGCATCGATAATGGCTTTTTAATCCACTGCGACCTCCATCTCTCTTCCAAGAAGCATTAAAACCGTCTTGTTTAGCTACTGTGACCTCCACGTCTATTCCACGGTGCCTTAAAACCTTCTGGTTAAACCACGGTGAACTCCTCCAAGGGGCACTAATATTGTATTTTTATTCCATGGCGACCTCCACCACTCTTCCATGGGTCATTGTATTGTCTTTTTATTCCACTGTAACCTCCACCACTCTTCCAAGGGGCATTGATATTGTCTTTTTATTCCACTGCGACCTCCACCTCTCTTCCAAGGGGCATTGATATTGTCTTTATATTCCACTGCGACCTACAAGTCTCTTCCACAGGGCATTGTTATTGTCTTGTTATTCCACTGTAACCTCCACCATTCTTCCAAGAGGCATTGATATTGTCTTTTTATTCCACTGCGAACTCCACCACTCTTCCAAGGGGCATTAAAACCGTCTTGATAAGCTTCTGTGACCTCCACGTCTCTTCCAAGAGGCATTAAAACCGCATGGTTAAACCACTCTGAACTCCACAGCTCTACCAAGAGGCAATGATATTGTCTTTTTATTCAACTGTAACCTCCACCACTCTTCCAAGGGACATTGATATTGTCGTTTTTTTCCACTGCGACCTCCACCACTCTTCCAAGGGGATTTGATAGTCTTTTTAATCCACTGTGACCTACACCACTCTTCCAAGGGGCATTAAAACCATCTTGTTAAGCTACTGTGACCTCCACGTCCCTTCCACAGGGCATTGATATTGTCTTTTTATTTCACTGAGAACTCCACCACTCTTCCAAGGGGCATTGATATTGTCTTTTTAATCCACTGCGACCTACACCACTCTTCCAAGGGACATTGATATTGTCTTTTTATTCCACTGCGACCTTCACCCCGCTTTCAAGGAACATTGATATTGTCTTCTTTTTCCACTGTAACCTCCACCACTCTTCTAAGGGGCATTGATATTTTCTTTGTATACCACTGCGACCTCCACCACTCTTCCAAGGGGCATCAATAATGTCTTTTTAATCCACTGCGACCACCACCACTCTTCCAAGGGGTCATTAAAAGCGTCTTGTTAAGCTACTGTGACCTCCACGTCTCTTACAAGGCGCATTAAAACCATCAATTTAAACCACTCTGGACTCCACAGTTCTTGCAAGAGGCATTGATATTGTCTTTTTAATCCACTGCGACCTCCACCACTCTTCCAAGGGGCATTAAAACTGTCTTGTTAAGCTACTGTGACCTCCAGGTCTCTTCCAAGAGGCACTAAAACCGTTTGGTTAAACCACTCAGTACTCCACAGCTCTTCCAAGGGGCATTGATATTGTCTTTTTATTTCACTGTAACTTCCACCACTCTTTCAAGGGGCATTGATATTGTATTTTTATTCCACTGTGACCTCCACCACTCTTCCAAGGGGCATTAAAACCGTCTTGTTAAGCTACTGTGACCTCCAAGTCTCTTCCAAGGGGTATCAAAACTGTCTGGTTAAACTGCTCTGAGCTCCACACCTCCTCCAAGGGTCATTGACAATGTCTTTTTATTCCATTGTAACCTTATGCACTCTTCCAAGTGCATTGATATTGTCTTTTTATTCCTCTGCGACATCCACGACTCTTCCAAGGGGCATTAAAACCGTCTTGTTAAGCTAATGTGACCTCCAAGTTTCTTACACAGGGCATTGATATTGTCTTTTTATTCCAACCGTCTTGTTAAGACAATATCAATGCGCCGTGAAAGAGATGTGGATGTGACATCCACATCTCTTTCACGGGGCATTTATATTGTCTTTGTATTCCACTGTAAACTCCACCACTCTTCCAAGGGGCATTGATATTGTCTTTTTATTCCACTGCCACCTCCACCACTCTTCCAAGGGGCATTGATATTGTCTTTTTAATCCACTGCGACCTCCACCACTTTTCCAAGGTGCATTAAAAATGTCTTTTTAAGCTACTGTGACCTCCATGTCACTTCCAATGGACATTAAAACCGTCTGGATTAACTACTCTGAACTCCACTGCTCTTCCAAGGGGCATTGATATTGGCTTTTTAATCCACTGTTACCTCCAGCAGTCTTCCAAGGGGCATTGATTTTGTCTTTTTATTCCACTGCGACCTCTACCACTCTTCCAATGGGCATTGATATTGTCTTTTTAATCCACTGCAACCTCCGCCACTAATCCAAGGGGCATTAAAGCAGTCTTGTTAAGCTACTGTCACGTCCATGTCTATTCCACGGGGCATTGATATTGTCTTTTTAATCCACTCTGAACTCCACAGCTCTTCCAAGGAGCACTGGTATTGTCTTTTT
The DNA here is from genome assembly GCF_046119375.1 of Phyllobates terribilis. Taxonomy (NCBI): domain Eukaryota; kingdom Metazoa; phylum Chordata; class Amphibia; order Anura; family Dendrobatidae; genus Phyllobates; species Phyllobates terribilis. The sequence continues at coordinate 7,355,504 of NW_027362781.1, read as the reverse complement.
ATTCCAGTTTAACCTCCACCACTCTTCCAAGGGGCATTGACATTGTCTATTTATTCCACTGCGACCTCCACCACTCTTCCAAGGGGCATTAAGACCATCTTGTTAAGCAACAGTGACCTCCACAACTCTTCCATGGGGCATTGATATTGTCTTTTTTTTCCACTGTAACCTCCACCACTCTTCAAAGGGGCATTGATTGTGTCTTTTTATTCCACTGCGACCTCCACCACTCTTCCAAGGTGCATTGATATTGTCTTTTTAATCCACTGCAACCTCCACCACTCTTCCAAGGGGCATTAAATCCGTCTTGTTATGCTACTGTGACGTCGACTTCTCTTCCAAGGGGCATTAAAATCATCTGGCTATGCCACTCTAAACTCTACAGCTCTTCCAAGTGGAATTTGTATTGTCTTTTTATTCCTCTCTAACCTCCACCACTCTTCCAAGGGGCATTGACATTGTCTTCTTATTCCACTGCGACCTCCACCACTCTTCCAAGGGGAATTAAAACCATATTGTTAAGTTACAGTGACCTCCACATCTCTTCCACGGGGCATTGATATTGTCTTTTTATTCCACTGGAACCTCCACTAATCTTCCAAGGGGCATTGATATTGTTTTTTTATTCCAAAGCGACCTCCACCACCCTTCCAAGGGGCATTAAAACCATCTTGTTAAGTTACTGTGACCTCCACGTCTCTTCCAAGGAGCTTTAAAAATGTCTGGTTATACCACTCTGAACTCCATAGCTCTTCCAAGGGGCATTATTATTGTCTTTTTATTCGACTGTAACCTCCACCACTCATCCAAGGGGCATTGATATTGTCTTTTTATTCCACTGCGACCTCCACCACTCTTCCAAGGGGCATTGATAATGTCTTATTATTCCACTGCGACCTCCACCACTATACCAAGGGGCATTAAAACCGTCTTGTTAAGCTACTGTGACCTCCACGTCCCTTGCACGGGGTATTGATATTGTCTTTTTATTCCACTGCGACCTCCACCACTCTTCCACGGGGCATTGATATTGTCTTTTTAATCCACTGCGAACCTCCACCACTCTTCCAAGGAACATTGATACTGTCTTTTCATTCCACTGCGAACTTCTCCCCTCTTCCAAGGAACATTGATATTGTCTTTTTTTTCCACTGTAACCTCCACCACTCTTCCAAGGGGCATCGATAATGTCTTTTTAATCCACTGCGACCTCCACCACTCTTCCAAGTGGCATTAAAACCGTCTTGTTAAGCTACTGTGACCTCCACGTCTCTTCCAAGGGGCATTAAAACCGTCAATTTAAACCACTCTGAAATCCACAGCTCTTGCAAGAGGCATTGATATTGTCTTTTTATTCCACTGTAACCTCCACTACTCTTCCAAGGGACATTGATTTTGTCTTTTTAATCCACTGCGACCTCCTTCTCTCTTCCAAGAAGCATTAAAACCGTCTTGTTTAGCTACTGTGACCTCCACGTCTATTCCACGGTGCCTTAAATCCTTCTGGCTAAACCACTGTGAACTCCACAGCTCTTCCAAGGGGTCATTGATATTGTCTTTTTATTCCACTGCGACCTCAACCACTCTTCCAAGGGGCATTAAAACCATCTTGTTAAGCTACTGTGACCTCCATGTCTCTTCCACGAGGCATTGATATTGGCTTTTTATTCCACTGCGACCTCCACATCTCTTCCAAGTGGAATTGATATTGTCTTTTTATTCCACTGTGACCTCCACCACTCTACTAAGGGGCATTGATCTTATCTTTTTAATCCACTGCGACCTCCCCCACTCTTCCAAGGGGCATTAAAACAGTTTTGATAAGCTACTGTGACTTCCACGTCTCTTCCATGGGGCATTAAAACTGTCTGGTTAAACCACTCTGAACTCCACAGCTCTTCCAAGAGGCATTGATATTGTCTTTTTATTCGACTGTAACCTCCAAAACCCTTCTAAGGGGCATTAAAACCATCTTGTTAAGCTACTGTGACCTCCACGTCTCTTCTAAGGGGCATTAAAACCATGAATTGAAACCACTCTGAACTCCACAGCTCTTGAAAGAGGCATTGATATTGTCTTTTTATTCCACTGTAACCTCCACCACTCTTCCAAGAAGCATTAAAACCGTCTTGTTTAGCTACTGTGACCTCCACGTCTATTCCACGGTGTCTTAAAACATTCTGGTTAAACCACTGTGAACTCCACAGCTCTTACAAGAGGCATTGATATTGTCTTTTTATTCGACTGTAACATCCACTACTCTTCCAAGCGGCATTGATATTGTCTTTTTATTCCACTGCGACCTCCAACACTCTTCCAAGGGGCATTGATATTGTTTTTTTAATCAACTGCGACCTCCAACTCCCTTCCAAGGGGCATTAAAACCGTCTTGTAAAGCTACTGTGACCTCCACGTCCCTTCCACGGGGCATTGATATTGTCTTTTTATTCCACTGCGACCTCCACCACTCTTCCAAGGGGCATTGATATTGTCTTTTAATCCACTGCGTCCTCCACCACTTTTCCAAGGGGCATTGATATAGTCTTTTTAATCCACTGTGACCTCCACGTTTCTTCCAAGGGGCATTAAGACCATCTTGTTAAGCTACAGTGACCTCCACAACTCTTCCATGGGGCATTGATATTGTATTTTTATTCCACTTTAACCTCCACCACTCTTCCAAGGGGCATTTATTTAGTCTTTTTATTCCACTGCTACCTCTACCACTCTTCCAATGGGCATTGAAATTGTCTTTTTAATCCACTGCAACCTCCACCACTCTTCCAATGGGCATTAAAGCCGTCTTGCTCAGCTACTGTCACGTACATGTCTATTCCACGGGGCATTGATATTGTCTTTTTATTCCACTGTAACCTACACCACTCTTCCAAGTGGCATTGACATTGTCTTTTTATTCCACTGCGAATTCCACCTCTCTTCTAAGGGGCATTGATATTGTCTTTTTAATCAACTGCGGCCTCCACCACTCTTCCAAGGGCCATTAAAACTGTGTTGTTAAGCTACTTTGACCTCCACGTCAATTCTATGGGGCATTAATATTGCCTTTTTATTTCACTGCAACCTCCACCACTCTTCCAAGGGGCATTGATATTGTTTTTTTAATCAACTGTGACCTTCACTACTCTTCCAAGGGGCATTAAAACCGTCTTGTTAAGCTACTGTAACCTGCACCACTCTTCCAAGGGGCATTGATATTGTCTTTTTATTCCACTGTGACCTCCACCACTCTTCCTCGGGGTATTGATATTGTCTTTTTAATCCACTGCGACCTCCACCACTTTTCCATGTGGCATTAAAGCCACCTTATTAAGCTACTGTGACCTCCACTTCTCTTCCAAGGGGCATTAAAGCCATCAATTTAAACCACTTTGAACTCCACAGCTCTTGAAAGAGGCATTGATATTGTCTTTTTATTCCATTGTAATCTCCAGCACTCTTCCAAGGGGCATTGATATTGTCTTATTATTATTATTATTATTATTTATTTTTATAGCGCCATTTATTCCATGGCGCTTTACATGTGATAGGGATATACATAACAAAAGCATTTACATAATCTTAACAAAACGAGTCAGCGACTGGTACAGGAGGAACGAGGACCCTGCCCGCGAGGGCTCACGTTCTAGACGGGATGGGTGAGGATACATTAGGTGAGGGCAGAGCTGGTCGTGCAGCGGTGGTTACTGCAGGTTGTATGCTTGTCGGAAGAGGTGGGTCTTCAGGTTTCTTTTGAAGGTTTCCACGGTCGGCGAGAGTCTGATGTGTTGGGGTAGAGAGTTCCAGAGTAGGGGGAATGCAGGGGAGAAATCTTGTATACGATTGTGGGAGGAGGAGATAAGAGGGGAGTAGAGAAGGAGATCTTGTGAGGATCGGAGGTTGCGTGCAGGAAAGTACCGGGAGACTAGGTCACAGATGTATGGGGGAGACAGGTTGTGGATGGCTTTGTATGCCATGGTTAGAGTTTTGAACTGGATTCTCTGGGCAATGGGGAGCCAGTGAAGAGATTGACAGAGAGGAGAGGCAGGGGGAATAGCGGGGTGTCAGGTGAATTAGTCAAGCAGCAGAGCTTAGGAGAGATTTCAGACGCGCTAGAGTGTTGTAAGGGAGGCCACGGAGCAGGAGGTTGCAGTAGTCGAGGCGGGATATGATGAGGGTATGCACTAGTTTTCTTGCAGAGTCTTTGCTGAGGAATGCACGGATCCGGGAGATGTTTTTGAGTTGGAGTCGGCAGGAAGTGGAAAGGGCTTGGATATGTGGCTTGAAGGAGAGATCAGAGTCCAGGGTTACTTCAAGGCAGCGAGCTTGTGTGACTGGGGAGAGTGAACAGCCATTGAAGTTGATGGCTAGGTCAGATGGGGGATGTGAATGAGAGGGTGGAAAGATGATGAACTCTGTTTTATCCATGTTGAGTTTTAGAAATCTGTCAGAGAAGAAGGATGACATGGCGGACAGACATTGTGGGATTTTGGTTAGTAAGGAGGAGATATCGGGTCCAGAGAGGTAGATCTGTGTGTCGTCAGCATAGAGGTGATACTGAAAACCGTGAGACTCTATGAGCTGTCCCAGGCCAAAGGTTTAGATGGAGAAGAGCAGAAGTCCTAGAACTGAACCTTGTGGGACACCGACAGATACGGGGCGAGATGAGGAGGTGGTGTAAGAGGGAATGGTCCACTGTGTCAAAGGCAGATGACAGGTCCAGAAGGAGGAGCATGGAGTAGTGTCGCTTGGATTTGGCATTCAGTAGGTCGTTGGTGACTTTGGTCAGGGCAGTTTCAGTCGAGTGATGCGGTCGGAAGCCAGATTGCAGGCGGTCAAAGAGGGAGCAGGAGTAGAGTTGGGAGGACAGTTCAAGGTGGACATGTTGTTCTAGTAGTTTTGAGGCAAAGGGTAGGAGTGATATGTGGCGGTAGCTAGTCAGAGAGGAAGGGTCAAGGGAGGGCTTTTTGAGGATGGGTGTGATTGCGGCATGTTTGAAACATGAGGGGAAGACACCGGTTGTTAGTGACAGATTGAAGAGGTGGGTTAGGGTTTGGATGAACACTGTGGAAAGATTAGTGATGAGGGGGGATGGGAATGGGTCAAGTTCGCAGGTGGTGAGGTGTGATTTGGAGAGTAAAGAGGAGACTTGACCTTCTGTAATGGTGGAGAAATGGGGTTTGGAGGAGGAGGGTTGAATAGATATGAGGAGGGGTTGTGTGGACTATAGGCAAAAGTTTTGTCTGATGGTGTCAATCTTCTGTTTGAAGAATGAGGCAAAGTCGTCGGCTGAGATGAGAGAAGAGGGAGGAGGTGCAGGGCGACGAAGGAGAGAGTTGAAAATGTTAAATAGCTGTTTAGGGTTGTGAGATAGGGAGGATATGAGAGATGAGAAGTAGGTTTGTTTTGCTGTAGTGAGTGCAAAGTTGAAATTAGTGAGGGATTGCTTGAATGCGATGAAGTGCTCGATGGAGTGAGACCTTTTCCATCTCCGCTCCGCAACCCTGGAGGCCCGGCGCAGTTCTTTAGTAAGTTTAGTGTGCCAGGATTGCCTGTTGAATGTGCGAGATGTGGTGTGTGTGAGAGGGGCGATCGAGTCTAGAGCTGCAGCTATTGTGGTGATATTTGAAGCAGCAGCAACGTCTGCATCGTGTAAGAAATTTATGTCTGTAAGAGGGAGGAGGGATTCAGAGAGTGAGTTTAAGTCAAGGTGTTTGAGATTTCTGCGAGGGTATGCAAGTTGGTGGAGTGGGGATTGTTGCCCCGGGGAGGAGAGAGAAGAGAATATAAGTAGGCTGTCATCAGAGAGAGGGAGAGGTGAGTTAGAGAGGTTAGATAGGGAACAGAGGTGGGTGAAGAAGAGGTCCAGTGTGTGACCATCTTTGTGGGTGGGTGTGGATGACCATTGAGTGAGTCCAAAGGAGGAAGTGATAGATAGGAACTTAGAGACAAACGAGTGGGAAGTGTTAATGGGGATGTTGAAGTCACCCATTATGATAGTGGGGATGTCAGTGGAGAGGAAGTGATGCAGCCAGGTGGTGAAGTGGTCTAAGAAGGTGGTGGCTTGCCCTGGGGGTCGGTAAACGACGGCCAGTTGGAGGTTGGAGGGGGAATAGATGCGCACACAGTGCACCTCAAAAGAGGGGAGTGTAACGGAGGGTGGCAGTGGGATTTGGGTGAAAGCGCAGTGTTCTGATAGGAGAAAACCTACGCCTCCGCCATGTTTGCCGTTGGGGCGGGGGGTGTGGGAAAGGTGGAATCCGCCATATGAAAGTGCAGCTGGGGAGGCTGTGTCAGAGGGGGTGAGCAAGGTTTCATTGATGACGAGGAAGGAAAGTTTGTTTGTAATGAAAAGATCGTGGATGAAGGAAAGTTTGTTGCAGACAGAGCGAGCGTTCCATAGAGCTCCTATTAGAGCAACTAAGGGAGTGGGGATTGGTTGGATGGGTATGAGGTTAGAAGGGTTGCGACAGTTTCTGGAAGGTCATGGATACGAGGAATAAGTAACTGTGGGGATATGGCAAGGAGGACCAGGATTTGGAGAGATATCTTCAGCAGTGAGGAGGAGCAGAGAAAGTGTTAGCAGGTGTGAGCAAGAGAGAGCATGAGGTGGCTGTCTGTGTTTGGAGATCCAGGATTGAATGTTTAGGAATAATTTGGAGGTGGAGGTGAGATGAATGGGAAGGATGGAGGGAGAGATGAAGAGTTTCTTACTAGGTGTAGGGATTTGAGGGGTTACTAGAAAGTGGAGGACTATAGAGGAAAAAGTGAGAGCTAACAGAAACATAGTTAAAAGAAAGTAAGTGGTCAAAGTGTTGGTTACCTGACTCCTGCCCTGACTAACTGCCTCTGAAATAACTGCCAATTATCTCCGAAGCCACTTTGCACAAGAAGACGCGTGCACACCCCAGCACAAGTGCACCCCTTACAGAGCTTCTAAATATATAGGGCACATTAAACTATCAGGTGAAGGGCATTGTGGGAGCTGCATATGGCTAAATTAGCAGTTGGTCGTCTCACCAGGAGATGGCTGGGTGATCAAACACAGAGCTAGGACTCTAGTCTCTGCAGTTAAGCACCGTTAAAAATCAGATAAGATCTATAGTGGGGAAGGGACAGACATATGTGGGTATTGAATGGAGTGGGACAGATAAAGCAGAGAAGTTATGCAGAGCATGTACCAGTGAGGTGAATCAGCAAAGCAGAGCATTAGACTACAGCAGACACAGAAAGCAGAGAAGTTATGCAGAGTATGTACCAGTGAGGTTATTCCACTGCGACCTACACCACTCTTCCAAGGGGCATTGATATTGTCTTTTTATTCCACTGCGACCTTCGCCACTCTTCCAAAGGGCATTGATATTGTCTTTTATTCCACTGTAACCTCCACCACTGTTCTAAGGTGAATTAAAACCGTCTTGTTAAGCTATTGTGACCTCCACGTCTCTTCCACAGGGCATTGTTATTGTCTTTTTATTCCACTGCGACCTATATCACTCTTCAAAGAAGCATTGAAACCGTCTTGTTAAGCTTCTGTGACCTCCACGTCTATTCCACGGTGCATTAAAACTTTCTGGTTAAACCACTGTGAACTCCACAGCTCTTCCAAGGGGCATTGATATTGTCTTTTCATTCCACTCTAACCTCCACCACTCTTCTAAGGGGCATTGATATTGTCTTTTTATTTTACTGCGACCTCCACCACTCTTCCAAGGGGCATTAATATTGTCTTTTTATTCCACTGTGACCTCCACGTCTCTTCCAAGGGGCATTGATATTGTCTTTTTATTTAATTGGAACCTCTACCACACTTCCAAGGGGCATTGATATTGTCTTTTTATTCCACTGTTACCTCCACCATTCTTCCAAGGGACATTGATATTGTCTTTTTATTACACTGTAACCTCCACCACTCTTCCAAAGGGCATTGATATTGTCTTTTTATTCCACTGTAACCTCCACCACTCTTCCAAGGGGCATTGATATTGTCTTTTTAATCCACTGCGACCTCTACCACTCCTGCCAGGGGCTTTAAAACTGTTTTGATAAGCTTCTGTGACCTCCACGTCTCTTCCAAGGGGCATTAAAACCGCATTGTTAAACCACTCTGAACTCCACAGCTATTCCAAGAGGCATTGATATTGTCTTTTTATTCAAATGTAACCTACACCACTCTTCGAATGGGCATTGCTATTGTCTTTTTTTTCCACTGTGACCTCCACCACTCTTCCAAGGGGATTTGATAGTCCTTTTAATCCACTGCGACGTCCACCACTCTTCCAAGGGGCATTAAAACTGTCTTGTTAAGCTACTGTGACCTCCACGTCCCTTCCATGGGGCATTGATATTGTCTTTTTATTCAACTGCGACCTCCTACCACTCTTCCAAGATGCATTGATATTGTCTTTTTAATCCACTGCGACCTCCACCACTCTTTCAACAGACATTGATATTGTCTTTTTATAACACTGCGGCCTTCACCCCTCTTCCAAGGAACATTAATATTGTCTTTTTTTCCACTGTAACCTCCACCACTCTTCTAAGGGGCATTGATATTTTCTTTTAATTCCACTGCGACCTCCACCACTCTTCCAAGGGGCATCGATAATGTCTTTTTAATCCTCTGCGACCTCCACCACTCTTCCAAGGGGCATTAAAATCGTCTTCTTAAGCTACTGTGACCTCCACGTCTCTTCCAAGGGGCATTAAAACCATAAATTTAAACCACTCTGAACTCCACAGCTCTTGCAAGAGGCATTGATATTGTCTTTTTTTCCCACTGTAACCTCCACCACTCTTCCAAGGGTCATTGATATTGTCTTTTTTTCCACTGCAACCTCCACCACTCTTCCAAGTGGCATTGATAATGTTTTTATATTCCACTGCGACCTCAACCTCTCTTCCAAGGGGCATTAAAACCATCTTCTTAAGCTACTGTGACCTACAAGTCTCTTCCACGAGGCATTGATCTTGTCTTTTTATTCCACTGCGACCTCCACATCTCTTCCAAGTGGAATTGATATTGTCTTTTTATTCCACTGAGACCTCCACCAATCTTCTAAGGGGCATTGATATTGTCTTTTTAATCCACTGCGACCTCCACCACTCTTCCAAGGGGCATTAAAACAGTTTTGATAAGCTACTGTGACCTCCACGTCTCTTCCAAGGGGAATTAAAACCGTCTGGTTAAACCACTCTGAACTCCACAGCTCTTCCAAGAGGCATTGATATATGTCTTTTTTTTCGACTGTAACCTCCACCACTCTTCCAAGCGGCATTAAAACCGTCTTGTTAAGCTACTGTGACCTCCACGTCTCTTCCAATGGGCATTAAAACCGTCAATTTAAACCACTCTGAAATCCACAGCTCTTGCAAGAGGCATCGATATTGTCTTTTTATTCCTCTGTAACCTCCACCACTCTTCCAAGGGTCATTGATTTTGTCTTTTTAATCCACTGCGACCTCCATCACTCTTCCAAGAAGCATTAAAACCGTCTTGCTTAGCTACTGTGACCTCCACGTCTATTCCACGGTGCCTTAAAACCTACTGGTTAAACCACTGTGAACTCCACAGCTCTTCCAAGGGGCATTGATATTGTCTTTTAATTCCACTGTAACCTATACCACTCTTCCAAGGGGCATTGATATTGTCTTTTTATTTTACTGTGACCTCCACCACTCTTCCAAGGGGCATTAATATTGTCTTTTTATTCCACTGCGACCTCCACCACTCTTCCAAGGGTCATTGATATTGTATTTTTATTCCACTGTAACCTCCACCACTCTTCCAAGGGGCATTGATATTTTATTTTTATTCCACTGCGACCTCCACCTCTCTTCCAAGGGGCATCAAAACCATCTTGTTAAGCTACTGTGACCTTCAAGTCTCTTCCACGAGGCATTGATATTGTCTTTTTATTCCACTGCAACCTCCACATCTCTTCCAAGGGGAATTGATATTGTCTTTTAATTCTCTGCGACCTCCGCCACTCTTCTAAGGGGCATTGATATTGTCTTTTTAATCCACTGCGACCTCCACCTCTCTTCCAAGGGGCATTAAAACTGTCTTGATAAGCTACTGTGTCCTCCACGTCTCTTCCAAGGGGCATTAAACCCTCTGGTTAAACCACTCTGTACTCCACAGCTTTTCCAAGAGGCATTGATATTGTCTTTTTATACGTCTGTAACCTCCAACACTCTTCCAAGGGGCATTGATATTGTCTCTGTTTTCCACTGCGACCTCCAGCACTCTTCCAAGGGGCTTTGATATTGTCTTTTTTATCCACTGCGACCTCCACCACTCTTCCTATGGGCAATAAAACCGTCTTGTTATGCTACTGTGACCTCCACTTCCCTTCCACGGGGCAATGATATTGTCTTTTTATTCCATTGCGACCTCCACCACTCCTCCAAGGGGCATTGATATTGTCTTTTTTTTCCACTGCGACCTCCACCACTCTTCCAAGGGGATGTGATAGTCTTTTAAATCCACTGCGACCTCCACCGCTCTTCCAAGGGGCATTAAAACCGTCTTGTTAAGCTACTGTGACCTCCACGTCCCTTCCACGGGGCATTGATATTGTCTTTTAATTCCACTGCGACCTCCACAACTCTTCCAAGGGGCATTGATATTGTCTTTTTAATCCACTGCGACCTCCACCACTCTTCCAACAGACATTGATTTTTTCATTCCACTGCGACCTTCACCCCTCTTCAAAGGAACAATTGATATTGTCTTTTTTTTCCACTGTGACCTCCACGTCTCTTCCAAGGGGCATTAAAACATTCAATTTAAACGACTCTGAACTCCGCAGCTCTTGCAAGAGGCATTGATATTGTCTTTTTAACCCACTGTAATCTCCACCACTTTTCCAAGGGGCATTGATTTTGTCTTTTTAATCCACTGCGACCTCCATCTCTCTTCCAAGAAGCATTAAAACCGTCTTGTTTAGCTACTGTGACCTCCACGTCTATTCCACGGTGCCTTAAAACCTTCTGGTTAAACCACTGTGTACTCAATAGCTCTTCCAAGGGGCATTCATATTGGCTTTTTATTCCACTGCGACCTCCACCACTCTTCCAAAGGGCATTGATATTGTCTTTTATTCCACTGTAACCTCCACCACTGTTCTAAGGTGCATTAATACCGTCTTATTAAGCTACTTGTTAGAACCTTGCTGTTAGGTTTTTTTTCCTTTGCTGGTCACATGACCTTGTTGGCCTATTTAATCCTGCTCCGCCCTTCTGGCTTTGCTGGACTTCATTGTATATCTACTTTCTAGCTAGCCTGTGCTCTGTATCTAACTCTGTTAGTTTGCTTGGTCTACGGACCTCTATGTTCTATCTATTTTGTTTGTTCTTCTGTCTGCTACTATTTCTGTTAGGAGGTGTCCCATATTCCTCCCAGTCCTTAGTACTTGTAGGGATTCCCTCCCCACATCTATAGGTCTCCGTACAGACTAGATTAGGACTTTAGCAGGTCTGATCGCAGGATCAGGTTCCCTGTTACATCGTAGGGATTCAGCTGAGTCTTATAGTAGGGACAGATCTCCTCTCTTTCCTTAGCTTTGGTAGCAGAACATAACAGTAAGTCCAGCCTGCAAATTCTCTAAGGAAAGATTTTTTTTGTTCCATCATGGTGTCGGTTCAGGATTTGGCTAAACACCTGCAGGGACTCTCTCTGGAAGTGGCCGAGCTCCGTCAGCACGTGAGTAACTGTCCTGGAGCATATTTCTTGGAGCCTAAGGTATGTTTGCCGGATTTATTTTTTGGTGAACATCGAGAATTTTTTTCATTTAAAAATGCTTGCTTATTGTATTTTCGTTTGAGACCCAAGTCCTCTGGGGATGAATCCCAGCGCGTAGGGTTCATAATGTCACTTTTGCGCAAAGAGCCTCAGGAGTGGGCCTTTTCTTTGCAACCTAGTGATACATGCTTCAGATTAGTGGATAGTTTTTTTTCTGCTTTAGGACTATTATATGATGATCCTGACCGTGTGACATCAGCTGAGACTGAGTTGAGACGTTTAAAACAAGGATCAGGTAATGTGGAAAAATATTGTACACATTTTCGTCGTTGGTCCACTCAAACAGGGTGGAACGATTCTGCTCTGAAAAGTCTATTTCTTGCTGGGCTCAGTGAAAGGGTTAAAGACCTGCTAATTGCTTATCCTACACCTGAGGATTTGCAACAGGCTATGCAATTAGCTATACGGGTGGATAGAAGACTGCGTGCTAGGGTTAATGAGAGCAAATCCTCTGCTATGTCAGTTTCTGGTTATGATAATGTGTGTACTAACAGTGGTGAACCGATGGAGATTGGATCGGTGGCACCTCGCTCTCAAGAAAAAGATCGTCGTTTTTCGGAAGGCTTGTGTTTCTATTGCGGAAAATCTGGTCATTTGATTAAAGGCTGTGAGCTTCGTATAAAGAAAGAAAAAAAAATGGTCAGTCACGCCCGTATTGCCTGTTTAAATTCCAAGGGTATATTTTTAGCTGCTTCCACGATTGCTCAGGAAAAATTAATGGAATTTCGGGTGTTTGTTGATTGCGGGTCTACACTGAATGTAATTGATGGGGGATTCGTGGAAAAACTCAATTTAAAACCTGAACCTTTATCATCCCCCATTGCTGTGGTTTCTGTGGATGGCTCCCCTTTGAAGAATATTACTCTCAAGGTCAGTGAATTTCCTCTCACTATTAATGGTGTTCACCATGAGAAATTGGATTTGGTAGTGTTGAATAACTTGCCTTCTCCAGTAATATTGGGTTTGCCCTGGTTAAAATTTCACAATCCTGTACTGGATTGGTCTACCAGTGAAATTAAATCCTGGAGCCATAAATGTTATGACAAGTGTTGTAACGGGCGTATTGCAGCTTTGGATAGGGGAGAATTGCCTGTTCCTATTCAGGATTTTTGGAGAGTTTTTTCTGAGAAAGAATCACAGGTTTTGCCTCCCCATAGAGACTATGATTGTTCTATTGAATTTGTCCCTGGAGCGACTCTTCCTAAAAGTTGTTTATTTAACCTTACTATTCCTGAGAGGAAGGCTTTGGAGGAATACATACAGACAAGTTTGGCCGCCGGTCACATTAGGCCCTCTAAGTCTCCTGTGGCGGTTGGATTTTTTTTTGTTAAAAAAAAGGACGGCGGTTTACGTCCTTGTCTGGATTTCCGTGAGATTAACAAAATTACGGTACGCAATCCTTACCCACTGCCATTGATTCCTGATCTGTTTAACCAGTTATTGGGGGCCAAGTGGTTCTCTAAAATTGACCTTAAGGGGGCATACAATCTGTTGCGCATGAAGGAGGGTGATGAATGGAAGACTGCTTTTAACACTCCTGTGGGTCATTTTGAGAATCTGGTTATGCCTTTTGGTCTTACTAATGCTCCTGCATTTTTTCAGAATCTGATTAATGACATCCTTAGACCTTTGATTGGTAAAAATGTGGTTGTGTATTTGGATGACATTTTGATTTATTCGCCAGATCTGGAGTCTCATTGGCGGAGCGTGCGTGAGGTATTACAGTTATTAATGGACAATTCGCTTTTTGCTAAGCTGGAGAAATGTGAGTTCGCTGTACAGAGAATTAGTTTTTTGGGCTACATTATCTCCAGCAAAGGTTTTGAGATGGATCCGGTTAAGGTTCAGGCTGTGCAGGAATGGCCTAGGCCTATTGGTTTGAAATCGATACAGAGGTTTTTGGGTTTCGCCAATTACTATAGAAAATTCATAAAAAATTTTTCTAGTATTGTCAAACCTCTGACTGATCTCACCAGGAAAGGTGCTGATGCGGTTCAGTGGTCTTCTGAGGCCATTGAAGCTTTTGTGTATCTCAAGGAGAGGTTCACCTCTGCTCCCATCCTTATGCAGCCTGATGTTACTAGGCCGTTTTTGGTTGAGGTTGATGCTTCCTCTGTGGGGGTTGGCGCAGTATTGTCTCAGGATAACGGGGATGGATTACATCCCTGTGCCTTTTTTTCCAAAAAATTTTCGGAGACTGAATTGAATTACGATATTGGTAATCGGGAATTATTGGCTATTAAACTCGCATTTGAACACTGGCGCCACTTCTTGGAAGGTGCGGAATTTCCCGTTCAGGTTCTTACGGATCATAAAAATCTGATATATCTTGATGCTGCCAAGCGCCTGAATGCCCGTCAGGCTAGGTGGGCACTGTTTTTCTCGCGGTTTAATTTCTCCGTTACTTACATCCCTGGTACTAAGAATGTTAAGGCGGATGCCTTGTCTCGCAGTTTTTCTCCCATAGTCGGTGCTGAGAAAGAGGAAAACATTTTACAAGAAGGTGTTGTGATAGCTGCTTTAGACTCCGTTTTGGAAGATGAGATTCTTAAAGCTCAGGAGAATGCCCCATCTAACACTCCTCATGGGAGGTTGTTTGTGCCTGGGACCTTTAGGAGAGATTTGTTTGTTGAGTGTCACGAATCTCGGTTGGCAGGTCTTCCCGGAATCTCTGAGACCAAGAGACTGGTGGGTCGCAGTTTTTGGTGGCCTGGATGGCAGAAGGAAGTCATTAAGTGGGTGCGCCAATGTACTATATGTGCTAGATCCAAGTCCTCACATACTCCTGCTGCGGGGTTGCTTTGTCCTTTGGAGGTCCCCAGTGCTCCTTGGACACATTTGGCTATGGACTTTATAACTGACCTTCCCCCCTCTGAGGGTTTTACTGTCATCTGGGTGGTCGTGGACCGTTTTAGCAAGATGTGTCACTTGGTTCCCTTCGTCAAACTGCCCTGCGCTAAAACTCTCGCTAAGGCCTTTGTCAAGGAAATTGTCAGACTTCATGGCGTTCCTACTGACATTGTTTCTGATAGGGGTCCTCAGTTCGTGGCTCGTTTTTGGCGTGCCTTTTGTGACAGGTTGGGAATTCATTTGTCGTTTTCGTCCGGATACCATCCTGAATCTAATGGCCAGACAGAAAGGAAAAACCAGGATGTTGAGCAGTTCTTGCGTTGTTTTGTGGCAGACAATAAAGAGGGGTGGTCTGAGTTTCTGCCACTTGCCGAATTTGCTCTGAACAATCATACATCTTCTGCTGGTTGTTCGCCTTTTTTTTGTTGTTCTGGGAGACATCCGTCGTTTGGGTCGTTCTCCAAGTTGGGATCTGCCGTGCCTGAGGAGGAGAATTTTTCCGGTGATTTGGAAAGAGTTTGGACGGATGTGCGTGGTAATCTTCAGGAGGCCAACAGAAAATCTAAAGACTACTTTGATAGGAAACGACAGGAGGTTTTGTTCGCTGTTGGTGACATGGTTTGGTTGTCCTCTAGGAATCTGCGGTTGAGGATTCCTTCTAAGAAATTGGGTCCCAAGTTTGTAGGGCCCTTTAAGGTGCTTCAGGTTGTCAACCAATCTGCTGTTAGGTTGGAGGTTCCTACCTCCTGGAGAATTAATCCGGTCTTTCATGTCTCTCTGTTAAAAAAAGCTGTCGTGTCGGATGGTGACGCCTCTGCCTCTGTTCCTCCGGTGGTGGAGGACAGGGAATATGAAATTTCTCGCATCCTTGACTCTAGACGGTATAGAGGTAGTTTGCAGTATCTTGTGGCCTGGAAAGGTTTCGGACCCGAGGATAACTCTTGGGTGAGGTCAGATGATGTTTCCGCGTCCAGACTTATCAGAGCGTTTCACAGGAGATTTCATGATAAGCCTGGTCCTAGGGGATCTGGAGGACCCTCTTAGAAGGGGGGGTACTGTTAGAACCTTGCTGTTAGGTTTTTTTTCCTTTGCTGGTCACATGACCTTGTTGGCCTATTTAATCCTGCTCCGCCCTTCTGGCTTTGCTGGACTTCATTGTATATCTACTTTCTAGCTAGCCTGTGCTCTGTATCTAACTCTGTTAGTTTGCTTGGTCTACGGACCTCTATGTTCTATCTATTTTGTTTGTTCTTCTGTCTGCTACTATTTCTGTTAGGAGGTGTCCCATATTCCTCCCAGTCCTTAGTACTTGTAGGGATTCCCTCCCCACATCTATAGGTCTCCGTACAGACTAGATTAGGACTTTAGCAGGTCTGATCGCAGGATCAGGTTCCCTGTTACATCGTAGGGATTCAGCTGAGTCTTATAGTAGGGACAGATCTCCTCTCTTTCCTTAGCTTTGGTAGCAGAACATAACACTACTGGTCTACCTCCACGTCTCTTCCACAGGGCACTGTTATTGTCGTTTTTTTCCACTGTGACCTCCACCACTCTGCCAAGGGGCATTTAAACCGTCTTGTTAAGCTATTGTGATGTCCACGTCTCTTCCACGGGGCATTGATATTGTCTTTTTATTCCACTGTAACCTCCACCACTCTTCCAAGAGGCATTGATATTGTCTTTTTATTCCACTGTAACCTCCACCACTCTTCCAAGGGGCATTGATATTGTCTTTTTATTCCACTGCGACCTCGACCACTCTTCCAAGGTTCATTGATATTGTCTTTTTAATCCACCACTCTTACAACAGACATTGATATTGTCTTTTTATCCCACTGCGACCTTCACCCCTCTTCCAATGAACATTGATATTGTCTTTTTTTCCACTGTAACATTCACCACTCTTCTAAGGGGCATTGATATTTTCTTTTTATTCCACTGTGACCTCCACCACTCTTCCAAGGGGCATCGATAATGTCTTTTTAATACTCTGCGACCTCCACCACTCTTCCAAGGGGCACTAAAATCGTCTTCTTAAGCTGCTGTGACCTCCACGTCTCTTCCAAGTTGCATTAAAACCTTCAATTTAAACCACTCTGAACTCCACAGCTCTTGCAGGAGGCATCGATATTGTCTTTTTATTCCACTGTAACCTCCACCACTCTTCCAAGGGACATTGATTTTGTCTTTTTAATCCACTGCGACCTCCGTCACTCTTCCAAAAAGCATTAAAACCGTCTTGTTTAGCTACTGTGACCTCCACGTCTATTACTCGGTGCCTTAAAACCTTCTGGTTAAACCACTGTGAACTCCACAGCTCTTCCAAGGGGCATTGATATTGTCTTTTTATTCCACTGTAACCTCCACAACTCTTCCAAGGGGCATTGATATTGTCGTTTTATTTTACTGCGACCTCCACCACTCTTCCAAGGGGCATTAATATTGTCTTTTTATTCCAATGCGACCTCCACCACTCTTCCAAGGGTCATTGATATTGTCTTTTTATTCCACTTTAACCTCCACCACTCTTCCAAGGGGCATTAATATTGTCTTTTTATTCCACTGCGACCTCCACCTCTCTTCCAAGGGGCATTAAAACCATCTTGTTAAGCTACTGTGACCTCCAAGTCTCTTCCACGAGGCATTGATATTGTCTTTTTATTCCACTGCGACCTCCACCACTCTTCTAAGGGGCATTAATATTGTCCTTTTAATCCACTGCGACCTCCACCACTCTTCCAAGGGGCACTAAAACCGTCTTGTTAAGCTACTGTGACCTCCACGTCCCTTCCACGGGGCATTGATATTGTCTTTTTATTCCACTGCGACCTCCACCACTCTTCCAAGGAACATTGATATTGTCTTTTTTTCCACTGTAACCTCCACCACTCGTCTGAGGGGCATTGATATTTTCTTTTTATTCCACTGCGACCTCCACCACTCTTCCAAGGGGCATCGATAATGTCTTTTTAACCCACTGCCACATCCACCACTCTTCCAAGGGGCATTAAAACCGTCCTCTTAAGCTACTGTGAACTCCATGTCGCTTCCAAGGGGCATTAAAACCTTCAATTTAAACCACTCTGAACTCCACAGCTCTTGCAAGATTCATTGATATTGTCTTTTTATTCCACTGTAACCTCTACCACTCTTCCAAGGGGCATTGATTTTGTCTTTTTAATCCACTGCAAACTCCATCTCTCTTCCAAGAAGCATTAAAACCATCTTGTTTAGCTACTGTGACCTCCACATCTATTCCACGGTGCCTTAAAACCTTCTGGTTAAACCACTGTGAACTCCAGAGCTCCTCCAAGGGGCATTGATATTGTCTTTTTATTCCACTGTAACCTCCACCACTCTTCCAAGGGGCATTGATATTGTCTTTTTATTCCACTGCGACCTCCACCACTCTTCCAAGGGTCATTGACATTGTCTTTTTATTCCACTGTAACCTCCACCACTCTTTCAAGGGGCATTGATATTGTCTTTTCATTCCACTGCGACCTCCACCTCTCTTCCAAGGGGCATTAAAACCATCTTGTTAAGCTACTGTGACCTCCAAGTCTCTTCCACGAGGCATTAATATTATTCTTTTATTCCACGGCGACCTCCACATCTCTTTCAAGGGGAATTGATATTGTCTTTTTATTCCACTGCGACCTCCACCACTCTTCTAAGGGGCATTGATATTGTCTTTTTAATCCACTGCGACCTCCACCACTCTTCCATGGGGCATTAAAACAGTTTTGTTAAGCTACTGTGACCTACACTTCTCTTCCAAGGGGCATTAAAACCGTCTGGTTAAACCAGTCTGAACTCCACAGCTCTTCCAAGAGGCATTGATATTGTCTTTTTATTCCACTACGACCTCCACTACTCTTCCAAGCGGCATTAAAACCGTCTTGTTAAGCTACTGTGACCTCCATGTCTCTTCCACAGGGCACTGATATTGTCTTTTTATTCCACTGGAACCTCCAACACTCTTCCAAGGGGCATTGATATTGTCTTTTTATTTCACGGAGACTTCAACCACTCCTTCAAGGAGCATTGACATTGTCTTTTTAATCCACTTCGAAATCCACCACTCTTCCAAGGGGCATTAAAACAGTCTTGTTAATCTACTGTGACCTCCACGTCTGTTCCAAGGGGCCTTAAAACCGTCAATTTAAACCACTCTCAACTCCACAGCTCTTGCAAGGGGTTTGATATTGTTTTTAATTCCACTGTAACCTCCAGCACTCTTCCAAGGGGCATTGATATTGTCTTTTTATTCCACTGCGACTTTCACCTCTCTTCCAAGGGACATTAAAACCGTCTTTTTAAGCTACTGTGACATCCATGTCTCTTTCGCGGGGCATTGAAATTGTCTTTTTATTCCACTGTAAACTCCACCACTCTTCCAAGGGGCATTGATATTGTCTTTTTATTCCACTGCCACCTCCACGACTCTTCCAGGGGGCATTGATATTGTCTTTTTTATCCACTGCGACCTCCACCACTTTTCCATGTGGCAATAAAACCGTCTTATTAAGCTACTGTGACCTCCACTTCTCTTCCATGGGGCATTAAAGCCGTCAATTTAAACCACTCTGAACTCCACAGCTCTTGCAAGAGGCATTGATATTGTCTTTTTATTCCATTGTAATCTCCAGCAGTCTTCCTAGGGGCATTGATATTGTCTTTTCATTCCACTGCGACTTCCACTACTCTTCCAAGGGGCATTAAAACCGTCTTGTTAAGCTACTGTGACCTCCACGTCTCTTCCAAGGGGCATTAAAACCGTCAATTTAAACCACTCTGAACTCCACAGCTCTTTCAAGAGGCATTGATATTGTCTTTTTATTCCACTGTAACCTCCACCACTCTTCCAAGGGGCATTGATTTTGTCTTTTTTATCCACTGCGACCTCCATCACTCTTCCAAGAAGCATTAAAACCATCTTTTTTAGCTACTGTGAGCTCCACATCTATTCCACGGTGCCTTAAAACCTTCTGGTTAAACCACTGTGAACTCCACAACTCTTCCAAGGGGCATTGATATTGTCTTTTTATTCCACTGTAACATCCACCACTCTTCCAAGGGGCATTGATATTGTCTTTTTATTCCACTGTAACATCCACCACTATTCCAAGGGGCATTAATATTGTCTTTTTATTCCACTGTGACCTCCACCACTATTCCAAGGGTCATTGATATTGTATTTTTATTCCACTGCGACCTCCACCACTCTTCCAAAGGGCATTGATATTGTCTTTTTAATCCACTGCGACCTTCACCACTCTTCCAAAGGGCATTAAAACCATCCTGTTAAGCTACTGTGAACTTAACGTCTCTTTCACGGGGCATTGATATTGTCTTTTTAATCCACTGCAACCTCCACCACTCTTCCATGTGGCATTAAAACCATCTTGTTAAGCTAGTGTGACCTCCACGTCTCTTCCAAGGTGCATTAAAACTGTCAATTTAAACCACTCTGTACTCTACAGCTCTTGCAAGAGGCATTGATATTGTCTTTTTATTCCACTGTAACCTACATTACTCTTTCAAGGTGCATTGATATTGTCTTTTTAATCCACTACGACTTCCACCACTCTCCCAAGGTGCATTAAAAACATCTTTTTTAGCTACTGTAACGTCCATGTCTATTCAACGGGGCATTGATATTGTCTTTTTATTCCATTGCGACCTCCACCACTCTTCCAAGGGGCATTAAAACCGTCTTGTTAAGCTACTGTGACATCCAAGTCTCTTCCAAGGGGCATTAAAATCGTCTGGTTAAACCGCTCTGAGCTCCACAGCTCTTCTAAGTGCATTGATATTGTCTTTTTATTCCTCTGCGATGTCCACGACTCTTCCAAGGGGCATTAAAACCGTCTTGTTAAGATACTGTGACCTCCAAGTTTCTTACACAGGGCATTGATATTGTCTTTTTATTCCACAGTAACCTCCAACACTCTTCCACGGGGCATTGATATTGTCTTTTTATTCCACTCTATCCTCCACCTCTCTTCTAAGGGGCATTGATATTGTCTTTTAAATCCACTGCGACCTCCACCACTCTTCCAAGAGGCATTAAAACAGTCTTGTTAAGCTACTGTGACCTCCACATCTCTTCCAAGGGGCATTAAAACCGTCTGGTTAAACAACTCTGAACTCCACAGCTCTTCCAAGGGGCATTGATATTGTCTTTTTATTACACTGTAACCTCCACCATTCTTCCAAGGGATATTGATATTGTCCTTTTAATGCACTGCGACCTCCAACACTCTTCCAAGGGGCAATAAAACCATCTTGTTAAACCACTCTGAACTCCATAGCTCTTTCAAGGGGCATTGATATTGTCTTTTTATTCCACTGCGACCTCCACCACTCTTCCAAGGGGCATTAAAACTGTCTTGTTAAGCTACTGTGACCTCCACTTGTCTTCAATGGGGCATTGATATTGTCTTTTTAATCCACTGTGACCTCCACCACTTTTCCAAGGGGCATTAAAACAGTCTTGTTAATCTACTGTGACCTCCACGTCTCTTCCAAGGGGCAATGAAACCATCTGGTTAAACCACTCTGAACTCCACAGCTCTTCCAAGGGGCATTGGTATTGTCTTTTTATTCCAATCTAACCTCCACCACTCTTCCAAGGGGCATTAAAACTGTCTTGTTAAGCTGCTGTAACCTCCATGTCTATTCCACGGGGCATTGATATTGTCTTTTTATTTCAATGTAACCTCCACCACTCTTCTAAGGGGCAGTGATATTGTCTTTTTAAACCACTGCGACCTCCACCACTCTTCCAATAGGCATTAAAAACATCTTATTAAGCTAGTATGACCTCCACGTCCCTTCCACGGGGCATTGATATTGTCTTTTTATTCCACTGTAACCTCCACCACTCTTCCAAGGGTCATTGATATTGTCTTATTATTTTACTGCGACCTCCACCATTCTTCCAAGGGGCATTAATATTGTCTTTTTATTCCACTCCGACCTCCACCACTCTTCCAAGGGTCATTGATATTGTCTTTTTATTCCACTGTAACCTCCACCACTCTTCCAATGGACATTGATATTGTCTTTTTATTCCACTGCGACTTCCACCTCTCTTCCAAGGGGCAATAAAACCATCTTGTTAAGCTACTGTGACCTCCAAGTCTCTTCCACGAGGCATTGATATTGTCTTTTTATTCCACTTCGACCTCCACATCTCTTCCAAGTGGAATTGATATTGTCTTTTTATTCCACTGCGACCTCCACCACTCTTCTAAGGGGCATTGATATTGTCTTTTTAATCCACTGCGACCTCCACCAATCATCCAAAGGGCATTAAAACAGTTTTGATAAGCTACTGTGACCTCCACGTCTCTTCCATGGGGCATTAAAACCGTCTGGTTAAACCACTCTGAAATCCACATCTCTTCCAAGAGGCATTGATATTGTCCTTTTATAAGACTGTAACCTCCACCACTCTTCCAAGGGGCATTAAAACCGTCTTGTTAAGCTACTGTGACCTCCACATCTCTTTCAAGGGGCATTAAAACCGTCAATTTAAACCACTCTGAACTCCACAGCTCTTGCAAGAGGCATTGATATTGTCTTTTTATTCCACTGTAACCTCCACCTCTCTTCCAAGGGGCATTGATTTTGTTTTTTTAATCCATTGCGACCTCCATCTCTCTTCCAAGACGCAATAAAACCGTCTTGTTTAGCTACGTGACCTCCACGTCTATTCCACGGTGCCTTAAAACCTTCTGGTTAAATCACTGTGAACTCAACAGCTCTTCCAAGGGGCACTGATATTGTCTTTTTATTCCACTGCGACATCCACATCTCTTCCAAGGGAAATTGATATTGTCTTTTTATTCCACTGCGACCTCCTATACTCTTCTAAGGGGCATTAATATTGTATTTTTAATCCACTGCGACCTCCACCACTCTTCCAAGGGGCATTAAAACCGCCTTGATAAGCTACTGTGACCTCCACGTCTCTTCCAAGGGGCATTAAAGCGTCTGGTTAAACCACTCTGTACTCCACAGCTCTTCCAAGAGGCAGTGATATGGTCTTTTTATTCGACTGTAACCTCCACCACTCTTCCAAGGGGCATTGATATTGTCTCTTTTTCCACTGCGACCTCCACCACTCTTCCAAGGGGCATTAAAACCGTCTTGTTAAGCTACTGTGACCTCCAAGTCTCTTCCAAGGGGCATTAAAACCGTCTTGTGAAGCTACTGTGTCCTCCACATACCTTCCACGGGGCATTGATATTGTCTTTTTATTCCACTGCGACCTCCACCACTCTTCCAAGGGGCATTGATATTGTCTTTTTAATCCACTGTGACCTCCACGTCTCTTCCAAGGGGCATTAAAACCGTCAATTTAAACAGCTCTTCCAAGGAGCACTGGTATTGTCTTTTTATTCCACTCTAACCTCCACCACTCTTCCAAGGGGCATTGACATTGTCTATTTATTCCACAGCGACCTCTACCACTATTCCAAGGGGCATTAAGACCATCTTGTTAAGCTACAGTGACCTCCACAACTCTTCCATGGGGCATTGATATTGTCTTTTTATTCCACTGTAACCTCCATTACTCTTCCAAGGGGCATTGTTTTTGTCTTTTTATTCCACTGCGACCTCTACCACTCTTCCAATGGGTATTGATATTGTCTTTTTAATGCACTGCAACCTCCACCACTCTCCCAAGGGGCATTAAAGCCGTCTTGTTAAGCTACTGTCACGTCCATGTCTATTCCAAGTGGCATTGACATTGTCTTTTTATTCCACTGCGACTTCCTCCTCTCTTCTAAGGGGCATTGATATTGTCTTTTTAATCCACTGAGACCTCCACCACTCTTCCAAGGGGCATTAAAACAGTCTTGTTAAGCTACTGTAACCTCCACGTCTCTTCCAAGGGGCATTAAAACCGTAGTTAAACCACTCTGAACTCCACAGCTCTTCCCAGGGGTCATTGATATTGTCTTTTTATTCCACTGTAACCTCAACCTCTCTTCCAAGGGGCGTTGATTTAGTCTTTTTATTCCACTGCGACCTCCACCACTCTTCCATTGGGCAATGTTATTGTCTTTTTAATCCCCTGCAACCTCCATCACTCTTCCAAGGGGCATTAAAAACATCTTGTTAAGCTACTGTGACCTCCACGTCCCTTCCACGGGCCATTGATATTGTCTTTTTATTCCACTGCTAACTCCATCACTCTTCCAAGGGGCATTAAAACCGTCTTGTTATGCTACTGTGACGTCGACTTCTCTTTCAAGGGGCATTAAAACCATCTGGTTAAACCACTCTGAACCCCACAGCTCTTCCAAGGGGAATGTGTATTGTCTTTTTATTCCACTCTGACCTCCACCACTCTTCCAAGGGGCGTTGACATTGTCTTTTTATTCCAGTGCGACCTCCACCACTCTTCCAAGGGGCATTAAAACCATATTGTTAAGCTACAGTGACCTCCACATCACTTCCACGGGGCATTGATATTGTCTTTTTATTCCACTGTAACCTCCACCAATCTTCCAAGGGGCATTGATATTGTTTTTTTATTCCACTGCGAACTCCACCACTCTTCCAAGGGGCATTAAAACCATCTTGTTAAGTTACTGTGACCTCCACGTCTCTTCCAAGGAGCTTTAAAACTGTCTGGTTATACCACTCTGAACTCCACAGCTCTTCCAAGGGGCATTATTATTGTCTTTTTATTCCACTGAAACCTCCACCACTCATACTAGGGTCATTCCAAGGGGCATTGATATTGTCTTTGCATTCCACTGCGACCTCCACCAGTCTTCCAAGATGCATTAAAACCGTCTTGTTAAGCTACTGTGACCTCCATGTCTCTACCACGGGGCATTGAAATTGTCTTTTTATTCCACTGTAACCTCCACCACTCGTACTAGGGGCATTTATATTGTCTTTTTATTCCACTGCGACCTCCACCACTCTTCCAAGGGGCATTGATAATGTCTTTTTATTCCACTGCGACCTCCACCACTCTTCTAAGGCTCATTGAAATTGTCTTTTTAATCCACTGCGACCTCCACTACTCTTCCAAGGGGCATTAAAACCGTCTTGTTAAGCTATTGTGACCTCCACATCTCTTCCACAGGGCATTGATATTGTCTTTTTATTTAACTGTAACCTCCACCACTGTTCCAAGGGGCATTGACATTGTCTTTTTATTCCACTGTAACCTCCTTCACTCTTCCAAGGGGCATTGATATTGTCTTTTTATTCAACTGTAACCTCCACCACTCTTCCATGGGGCATTGATATTGTCTTTTTATTCCACTGCGACCTTCACCACTCTTCCAAGGGGCATTCATATTGTCTTTTTAATCCACTGCGACCTCCACCACTCTTCCAAGCGGCATTAAAACCGTCTTCTTAAGCTACTGTCACCTCCACGTCCTTTCCAAGGGGAATTAAAACAGTCAATTTAAACCACTCTGAACTCCACAGCTCTTGCAAGGGGCATTGATATTGTCTTTTTATACCAATGTAACCTCCACAACTCTTCCATGGGGCATTGATATTGTCTCTGTTTTCCACTGCGACCTCCACCACTCTTCCAAGGGGCATTAAAACCGTCTTGTTAAGCTACTGTGACCTCCAAGTTTCTTCCAAGGGGCATTAAAACCGTCTTGTGAAGCTACTGTGTCCTCCACATACCTTCCACGGGGCATTGATATTGTATTTTTATTCCACTGCGACCTCCACCACTCTTCCAAGGGGCATTGATATTGTCTTTTCAATCCACTGCGACCTCCACCACTCTTCGAAAAGGCATTGATATTGTCTTTTTAATCCACTGTGACCTCCACGTCTCTTCCAAGGGGCATTAAAACCGTCAATTTAAACAGATCTTCCAAGGAGCACTGTTATTGTCTTTTTATTCCACTCTAACCTCCACCACTATTCCAAGGGGCATTGACATTTTCTATTTATTCCACAGCAACCTCTACCACTCTTCTAAGGGGCATTAAGATCATCTTGTTAAGCTACAGTGACCTGCACAACTCTTCCATGGGGCATTGATATTGTTTTTTTAATCCACTGTAACCTCCACCACTCTTCCAAGGGGCATTGTTTTTGTCTTTTTATTCCACTGCGACCTCTACCACTCTTCCAATGGGCATTGATATTGTCTTTTTAATGCAGTGCAACCTCCACCACTCTCCCAAGGGGCATTAAAGCCGTCTTGTTAAGCTACTGTCACGTCCATGTCTATTCCACGGGGCATTGATATTGTCTTTTTATTCCACTGCGACTTCCACCTCTCTTCTAAGGGGCATTGATATTGTCTTTTTAATCCACTGCGACCTCCAACACTCTTCCAAGGGGCATTAAAACAGTCTTGTTAAGCTACTGTGACCTCCACGTCTCTTCCAAAGGGCATTAAAACCGTCTGGTTAAACCACTCTGAACTCCACAGCTCTTCCCAGGGGTCATTGATATTGTCTTTTTATTCCACTGTAAACTCAATCTCTCTTCCAAGGGGCGTTGATTTTGTCTTTTTATTCCACTGCGACCTCCACCACTCTTCCAATGGGCAATGTTATTGTCTTTTTAATCCCCTGCAACCTCCACCACTCTTCCAATTGGCATTAAAACCATCTTGTTAAGCTACTGTGACCTCCACGTCCCTTCCACGGGCTATTGATATTGTCTTTTTATTCCACTGCGACCTCCACCACTCTTCCAAGGGGCATTGATATTGTCTTTTTAATCCACTGCGACCTCCACCACTCTTCCAAGGGGCATTGATATTGTCTTTTTAATCCACTGTGACCTCCACGTCTCTTCCAAGGGGCATTAAAACCGTCAATTTAAACAGATCTTCCAAGGAGCACTGGTATTGTCTTTTTATTCCACTCTAACCTCCACCACTCTTCCAAGGGACATTGACATTGTATATTTGTTCCACAGCGACCTCTACCACTCTTCCAAGGGGCATTAAGACGATCTTGTTAAGCTACAGTGACCTCCACAACTCTTCCATGGGGCATTGATATTGTCTTTTTAATCCACTGTAACCTCCACCACTCTTCCAAAGGGCTTTGTTTTTGTCTTTTTATTCCACTGCAACCTCTACCACTCTTCCAATGGGCATTGATATTGTCTTTTTAATGCACTGCAACCTCCACCACTCTCCCAAGGGGCATTAAAGCCGTCTTCTTAAGCTACTGTCACGTCCATGTCTATTCCACGGGGCATTGATATTGTCTTTTTATTCCACTGCGACCTCCATCACTCTTCCAAGTGGCATTGACATTGTCTTTTTATTCCACTGCGACTTCCACCTCTCTTCTAAGGGGCATTAAAACAGTCTTGTTAAGCTACTGTGACCTCCACGTCTCTTCCAAGGGGCATTAAAACCGTCTGCTTAAACAACTCTGAACTCCACAGCTCTTCCAAGGGGCATTATTATTGTCTTTTTATTCCACTGAAACCTCCACCACTCTTCCAAGGGGCATTGATATTGTCTTTTTATTCCACTGCGACCTCCACCACTCTTCTAAGGGGCATTAAAACCATATTGTTATGCTGCAGTGACCTCCACATCACTTCCACGGGGCACTGATATTGTCTATTCATTCCACTGTAACCTCCACCAATCTTCCAAGGTGCATTGATATTGTTTTTTTATTCCACTGCGACCTCCACCACTCTTCCAAGGGGCATTAAAACCATCTTGTTAAGTTACTGTGACCTCCCCGTCTCTTCCAAGGAGCGTTAAAACCGTCTGGTTATACCACTCTGAACTCCACAGCTCTTCCAAGGGGCATTATTATTGTCTTTTTATTCCACTGAAACCTCCACCACTCTTCCAAGGGGCATTGATATTGTCTTTTCATTCCACTGCGACCTCCACCAGTCTTCCAAGATGCATTAAAACCGTCTTGTTAAGCTACTGTGATCTCCATGTCTCTTCCACGGGGCATTGAAATTGTCTTATTATTCCACTGTAACCTCCACCACTCGTCTTAGGGGCATTTATATTGTCTTTTTATTCCACTGCGACCTCCACCACTCTTCCAAGGGGCATTGATAATGTCTTTTTATTCCACTGCGACCTCCACCACTCTTCTAAGGCTCATTGATATTGTCTTTTTAATCCACTGCGACATCCACCCCTCTTCCAAGGGGCATTAAAACCGTCTTGTTAAGCTATTGTGACCTCCACATCTCTTCCACGGGGCATTGATTTTGTCTTTTTATTTAACTGTAACCTCCACCACTGTTCCAAGGGGCATTGACATTGTCTTTTTATTCCACTGTAACCTCCATCACTCTTCCAAGGGACATTGATATTGTTTATTAATTCAACTGTAACCTCCACCACTCTTCCAAGGGGCATTGATATTGTCTTTTTATTCCACTGCGACCTTCACCACTTTTCCAAGGGGCATTCATATTGTCTTTTTAATCCACTGCGACCTCCAACACTCTTCCAAGCGGCATTAAAACCGTTTTGTTAAGCTACTGTCACCTCCACGTCCTTTCCAAGGTGCATTAAAACCGTCAATTGAAACCACTCTGAACTCCACAGCTCTTGCAAGGAGCATTGATATTGTCTTTTTATTCCAATGTAACCTCCAGCACTCTTCCAAGGGGCATTGATATTGTCTTTTTATTCCACTGGAACCTTCACCACTCTTCCAAGTGGCATTAAAACCGTATTGTTAAGCTACTGTGACCTCCAGCACTCTTCCAAGGGGCATTGATATTGTAACATAGTAACATAGTAACATAGTTTGTAAAGCCGAATAAAGACTTGCGTCCATCAAGTTCGACCTGTTAGCTCTGTAATTGCTAAAGTTGATCCAGAGGAGGGCAAAAACCTCAAATGATTTAGCCAATCTTCACCTGAGGAAAAATTCCCTCCCGACTCTGAAACCAGCAGTCAGAATAAATCCCTGTATCAACCTACTATTTTATTTTATTTTTAAGTATATGCTGAAATCTGCCTGTTATCTAGAAATGCATCCAGTCCCCGCTTGAACTGGTGTAGTGAATCCGACATTACCGTCTCCTCACTCAGTGAATTCCATATTCTCACTGCTCTTACCGTAAAGAACCCCTTCCTATGCTGGTGCTGAAACCTTTTCTCTTCCAGTCTTTGTGAGTGCCCTCTTGTTACCGTAATATCCCTCCTTTTGAACAAATCCCGGGCAAGATCTCTATACTGTCCCCTAACATATTTGTACACATTTATTATGTCCCCCCTCAACCTTCTCTTTTCCAGGCTGAATAGTTCTAGTTTTGCCAACCTCTCTGGGTATTGCAGTCCCTCCATTCCCTTTATTAATTTTGTTGCCCTCCTTTGTACCTTTTCAAGCTCATTTATATCCTTTCTATATATTGGGGCCCATAACTGAGCATAGTATTCCAAGTGTGGTCTGACCAGTGCTTTGTACAGTGGAAGAACAATGTTCTCATACTTTGCAGCTATACCTCTTCTGATACATCCCATTACCCTGTTTGCCCTTACAGCAGCGGCCTGACTTTGGGCACTCCAATTTAGTTTGCTATCAATCAAGATGCCCAAGTCCTTCTCCATCTCTGAATTCCCCAATGATTTCCCATTCATTGAGTACTGGTGACTTCCATTTTTCCTTCCCATATGTAAGACCTTACATTTCTCCTCGTTAAACCTCATTTGCCATTTAATGCTCCACCTACCCAGCTTATCCAAATCCCTCTGTAGGTCTGCACTGTCCTCTTTTGTAGTAATTGTTTTACATAACTTTGTGTCATCTGCAAATATTGATATTTTACTATTTATCCCGTTGACTATGTCGTTAATAAAGATATTAAATAACATTGGGCCTAGTACAGACCCCTGTGGTACCCCACTAGTGACGCTTACCCAATCTGAGTATATTCCATCTTTTTATTCCACTGCAACTTCCACCTCTCTTCCAAGGGGCATTAAAACTGACTTGTTAAGCTACTTTGACCTCCACGTCTCTTTCACGGGGCATTGATATTGTCTTTTTATTCTACTGTAACCTCCACCACTCTTCCAAGGGGCATTGATATTGTCTTTTTATTCCACTGGGACCTTCACCACTCTTCCAAGTGGCATTAAAACCGTATTGTTAAGCTACTGTGACCTCCACGTCTCTTCCAAGGTGCATTAAAACCGTCAATTTAAACCACTCTGAACTACACAGCTCTTGCAAGAGGCATTGATATTGTCTTTTTACTCCACTGTAACCTACAGCACTCTTTCAAGGGGCATTGATATTATCTTTTTATTCCACTACGACTTCCACCACTCTCCCAAGGTGCATTAAAAACATCTTGTTTAGCTACTGTAAAGTCCATGTCTATTCCACGGGTCATTGATATTGTCTTTTTATTAAACTGTATCCTCCACCACTCTTCCAAGGGGTATGGATATTGTCTTTTTATTCCACTGCGATTTCCACCTCTCTTCTAAGGGGCATTGATATTGTCTTTTTAATCCACTGCAACCTCCACCACTCTTCCAAGAGGCCTTAAAACCGTTTTGTTAAGCTACTGTGACCTCCACTTCTCTTCCACGGGGCATTGAAATTGTCTTTTTATTCCACTGTAACCTCCACCACTCGTCCAAGGGGCATTTATATTGTCTTTTTATTCCACTGCGACCTCCACCACTCTTACAAGTCTCATTGATATCGTCTTTTTAATCCACTGCGACCTCCACCACTCTTCCAAGGGGCATTAAAAGCGTCTTGTTAAGATATTGTGACCTCCACACCTCTTCCACGGGGCATTGTATTGTCTTTTTATTTAACTGTAACCTCCACCACTGTTTCAAGGGGCATTGACATTGTCTTTTTATTCAACTGTAACCTCCACCACTCTTCCAAGGGGCATTGATATTGTCTTTTTATTCCACTGCGACCTCCACCACTCTTCCAAGGGGCATTCATATTGTCTTTTTAATCCACTGCGACCTCCACCACTCTTCCAAGGGGCATTAAAACCGTATTGTTAAGTTACAGTGACCTCCAAGTCTCTTCCAAGGTGCATTAAAACCGTCAATTTAAACCACTCTGAGCTCCACAGCTCTTGCAAGAGGCATTGATATTGTCTTTTTACTCCACTGTAACCTACAGCACTCTTTCAAGAGGCATTGATATTGTCTTTTTATTCCATTACGACTTCCATCACTCTCCCAAGGTGCATTAAAAACATCTTGTTTAACTAGTGTAACGTCCTTGTCTATTCCACTGGGCATTGATATTGTCTTTTTAATCCACTGTGACGTCCACCACTTTTCCAAGGGGCATTAAAACCGTCTTGTTAATCTACTGTGACATCAACGTCTCTTCCAAGTGGCAATAAAACCATCTGGTTAAACCACTCTGAACTCCACAGCTCTTCAAAGGGGCATTGACAATGTCTTTTTATTCCATTGTAACCTTCAGCACTCTTCCAAGTGCATTGATGTTGTCTTTTTATTCCTCTGCAACATCCACGACTCTTCCAAGGGGCATTAAAACTGTCTTGTTACGCTGTGACCTCCAAGTTTCTTACACAGGGCATTGATATTGTCTTTTTATTCCACTGTAAACTCCACCACTCTTCCAAGGGGCATTGATATTGTCTTTTTATTCCACTGTAACCTCCACCAATCTTCCAAGGGGCATTGATATTGACTTTTTATTCCACTGCAACCGCCACCACTCTTCTAAGGGGCATTGATATTGTCTTTTAAATCCACAACGATCTCCACCACTCTTCCAAGGGGCAATAAAACAGTCTTGTTAAGCTACTGTGAGCCTCCTCGTCTCTTCCAAGGGGCATTAAAACCCTCTGGTTAAACACTCTGAACTCCACAGCTCTTACAAGAGGCATTGATATTGTATTTTTCTTCGACTGTAACATCCACCACTCTTCCAGGCGGTATTGATATTGTCTTTTTATTCCACTGCGACCTCCACCACACTTCCAAGGGGCATTGATATTGTCTTTTTAATCAACTGCGACCTCCACCTCTCTTCCATGGGGCATTAAAACCTTCTTGTGAAGCTACTGTGACCTCCACGTACCTTCAACTGGGCATTGATATTGTCTTTTTATTCCACTGCGACCTCCACCTCTCTTCCAAGTGGCATTGATATTGTATTTTTAATCCACTGCGACCTCCACCACTCTTCCAAGGGGCATTGATATTGTCTTTTTAATCCATTGTGACCTCCACGTCTCTTCCAAGGGGCATTAAAACAGTCTTGTTAAGCTTCTGTGACCTCCACGTCTCTTCCAAGGGGCAATAAAACCATCAGGTTGAACCACTCTGAACTCCACAGCTCTTCCAAGGAGCACTGGTATTGTCTTTTTATTCCACTCTAACCTCCACCACTCTTCCAAGGGGCATTGAAATTGTCTATTTATTCTACTGCGACCTCCACCACTCTTCCAAGGGGCATTCAGACCATCTTGTTAAGCTACAGTGACCTCCACAACTCTTCCATGGGGCATTGATATTTTTTTTTATTCCACTGTAACCTCCACCACTCTTCCAAGGGGCAATGATTTTGTCTTTTTATTCCACTGCGACCTCTACCACTCTTCCAATGGGCATTGATATTGTCTTTTTAATCCACTGCAACCTCCACCACTCTTCCAAGGGGCATTAAAGCTGTCTTGTTAAGCTACTGTCACGTCCATGTCTATTCCACGGGGCATTGATATTGTCTTTTTATTCCACTGTAACCTCCACCACTCTTCCAAGTGGCATTGACATTGTCTTTTTATTCCACTGCGACTTCCACCTCTCTTCTAAGGGGCATTGATATTGTCTTTTTAATCCACTGCGACCTCCACCACTCTTCCAAGGGACATTAAAACAGTCTTGTTAAGCTACTGTGATCTCCACATCTCTTCGAAGGGGCATTAAAACCATCTGGTTAAACCACTCTGAACTCCACAGCTATTCCAAGGGACATTGATATTGTCTTTTTATTCCACTGTAACCTCCACCACTCTTCCAAGGGGCATTGATTTTGTATTTTTTATTCCACTGCGACCTCCACCACTCATCCAATGGGCATTGTTATTGTCTTTTTAATCCCCTGCAACCTCCACCACTCTTCCAAGGGGCATTAAAATCGTCTTGTTAAGCTACTGTGACCTCCACGTCCCTTCCATGGGGCATTAATATTGTCTTTTTAATCCACTGCGAACTCCACCACTCTTCCAAGGGGCATTAAAACCGTCTAGTTATGCTACTGTGACGTCGACTTCTCTTTCAAGGGGCATTAAAACCATCTGGTTAAACCACTCTGAACTCCACAACTCTTCCAAAGGGCATTGACATTGTCTTTTTATTCCACTGCGAACTCCACCACTCTTCCTAGGGGCATTAAAACCATATTGTTAAGCTACAGTGACCTCCACATCTCTTCCATGGGGCATTGATATTGTCTTTTATTCCACTGCGACCTCCACCAATCTTCCAAGGGGCATTGATATTGTTTTTTTATTCCACTGCGACCTCCACCACTCTTCCAAGGGGCATTAAAACCGTCTTGTTAAGTTACTGTGACCTCCACGTCACTTCCAAGAAGCGTTAAAACCGTCTGGTTATACCATTCTGAACTCAACAGCTCTTCCAAGGGGCATTATTATTGTCTTTTTATTCCACTGTAACCTCCACCACTCTTCCAAGGGGAATTGATATTGTCTTTTTATTCCACTGCGACCTCCACCAGTCCTCCAAGAGGCATTAAAACCGTCTTGTTAAGCTACTGTGACCTCCACGTCTCTTCCACGGGGCAATGAAATTGTCTTTTTATTCCACTGTAAACTCCACCACTCGTTCAAGGGGCATTCATATTGTCTTTTTATTTAACTGTAACCTCCACCACTGTTCCAAGTGGCATTGATATTGTCTTTTTATTCCACTGTAACCTCCATCACTCTTCAAAGGGGCATTAAAACCGTCTTGTTAAGCTACTGTGACCTCCATGTCTCTTCCACAGGGCATTGATATTGTCTTTTTATTCCACTGGAACCTCCAACACTCTTCCAAGGTGCATTGATATTGTCTTTTAATTCCACTGAGACTTCAACCACTCCTTCAAGGAGCATTGACATTGTCTTTTTAATGCACTTTGACCTCCACCACTCTTCCAAGGGGCATTTAAACAGTCTTGTTAATCTACTGTGACCTCCACGTCTCTTTCAAGGAGCATTAAAACCATCAATTTAAACCACTCTCAACTCCACAGCTCTTGCAAGGGGCTTTGAAATTGTTTTTTATTCCACTGTAACCTCCAGCACTCTTCCAAGGGGCATTGATATTGTCTTTTTAATCCACTGTGACTTTTACCTTTCTTCCAAGGGACATTAAAACCGTCTTGTTAAGATACTGCGACATCCACGTCTCTTTCACGGGGCATTGATATTGTCTTTTTATTCCACTGTAAACTCCACCACTCTTCCAAGGGGCATTAAAACCGTCTTGCTAAGCTACTGTGACCTCCAAGTCTCTTCCAAGGGGCATTAAAACCGTTTGGTTAAACCACTCTGAGCTCCACAGCTCTTCCAAGGGACATTAAAACAGTCTTGTTAAGCTACTGTGACCTCCACATCTCTTCCAAGGGGCATTAAAACCATCTGGTTAAACCACTCTGAACTCCACAGCTATTCCAAGGGACATTGATATTGTCTTTTTATTCACTGTAACCTCCACCACTCTTCCAAGGGGCATTGATTTTGTTTTTTTATTCCACTGCGACCTCCACCACTCATCCAATGGGCATTGTTATTGTCTTTTTAATCCCCTGCAACCTCCACCACTCTTCCAAGGGGCATTAAAATCGTCTTGTTAAGCTACTGTGAACTCCACGTCCCTTCCATGGGGCATTAATATTGTCTTTTTAATCCACTGCGATCTCCACCACTCTTCCAAGGGGCATTAAAACAGTCTAGTTATGCTACTGTGACGTCGACTTCTCTTTCAAGGGGCATTAAAACCATCTGGTTAAACCACTCTGAACTCCACAGCTCTTCCAAGGGGCATTTGTATTGTCTTTTTATTCCACTCTAACATCCACAACTCTTCCAAGGGGCATTGACATTGTCTTTTTATTACACTGCGACCTCCACCACTCTTCCAAGGGGCATTAAAACCATATTGTTAAGCTACAGTGACCTCCACATCTCTTCCACGGGGCATTGATATTGTCTTTTATTCCACTGCGACCTCCACCAATCTTCCAAGGGGCATTGATATTGTTTTTTTATTCCACTGCGACCTCCACCACTCTTCCAAGGGGCATTAAAACCGTCTTGTTAAGTTACTGTGACCTCCACGTCACTTCCAAGGAGCGTTAAAACCGTCTGGTTTTACCATTCTGAACTCAACAGCTCTTCCGAGGGGCATTATTATTGTCTTTTTATTCCACTGTAACCTCCACCACTCTTCCAAGGGGAATTGATATTGTCTTTTTATTCCACTGCGACCTCCACCAGTCCTCCAAGAGGCATTAAAACCGTCTTGTTAAGCTACTGTGACCTCCACGTCTCTGCCACGGGGCAATGAAATTGTCTTTTTATTCCACTGTAAACTCCACCACTCGTTCAAGGGGCATTTATATTGTCTTTTTATTCCACTGCGACATCCACCACTCTTCCAAGGGGCATTGATAATGTCTTTTTATTCCACTGCTACCTCCACCACTCTTCCAAGGCTCATTGATATTGTCTTTTTAATCCACCGCGACCTCCACCACTCTTCCAAGGTGCATTATAAAAGTCTTGTTAAGCTATTGTGACCTCCACATCTCTTCCACGGGGCATTGATATTGTCTTTTTATTTAACTGTAACCTCCACCACTGTTCCAAGTGGCATTGATATTGTCTTTTTATTCCACTGTAACCTCCATCACTCTTCAAAGTGGCATTAAAACCGTCTTGTTAAGCTACTGTGACCTCCATGTCTCTTCCACAGGGCATTGATATTGTCTTTTTATTCCACTGGAACCTCCAACACTCTTCCAAGGTGCATTGATATAGTCTTTTTATTCCACTGAGACTTCAACCACTCCTTCAAGGAGCATTGACATTGTCTTTTTAATGCACTTTGACCTCCACCACTCTTCCAAGGGGCATTAAAACAGTCTTGTTAAGCTACTGTGACCTCCACGTCTCTTCCAAGGAGCATTGAAACCATCAATTTAAACCACTCTCAACTCCACAGCTCTTGCAAGGGGCTTTGATATTGTTTTTTATTCCACTGTAACCTCCAGCACTGTTCCAAGAGGCATTGATATTGTCTTTTTATTCCACTGTGACTTTTACCTTTCTTCCAAGGGACATTAAAACCGTCTTGTTAAGATACTGCGACATCCACGTCTCTTTCACGGGGCATTGATATTGTCTTTTTATTCCACTGTAAACTCCACCACTCTTCCAAGGGGCCTTGATCTTGTCTTTTTATTCCACTGCCAAATCCACAACTCTTCCAAGGGGCATTGATATTGTCTTTTTAATCCACTGCGACCTCCACCACTTTTCCAAGGGGCATTAAAAACGTCTTTTTAAGCTACTGTGACCTCCACATCACTTCCAATTGGCATTAAAACAGTCTGGTTTAACAACTCTGAACTCCACTGCTCTTCCAAGGAGCATTGATATTGTCTTTTTAATCCACTGTTACCTTCACCACTCTTCCAAGGGGCATTGATATTGTTTTTCTATTCCACTGCGACCTCCACTACTCTTCCAAGGGGCATTGATATTGTCTTTTTATTTCACTGCGACCTCCACCACTCTTCTAAGGGGCATTTAAATTGTCTTTTTAATCAACTGCGACCTCCACCACTCTTCCAAGGGCCATTTAAACCGTGTTGTTAAGCTACTTTGACCTCCACATCAATTCCACAGGGCATTAAAACCGTCAATTTAAACCACTCTGAACTCCACAGCTCTTGCAAGGGGCATTGATATTGTCTTTTTATTCCCATGTAACCTCCAACACTCTTCCAAGGGGCATTGATATTGTCTTTTCATTCCACTGTAACTTCCACCACTCTTTCAATTGGCAAGGGGCATTAAAACCGTCTTGCTAAGCTACTGTGACCTCCAAGTCTCTTCCAAGGGGCATTAAAACCGTTTGGTTAAAACACTCTGAGCTCCACAGCTCTTCCAAGGGGCATTGACAATGTCTTTTTATTCCATTGTAACCTTCTGCACTCTTAAAAGTGCATTGATATTGTCTTTTTATTCCTCTGCGACGACCACGACTCTTCCAAAGAGCATTAAAACCGTCTTGTTAAGCTACTGTGACCTCCAAGTTTCTTATACAGGGCATTGATATTGTCTTTTTATTCCACTGTAACCTCCAACACTCTTCCAAGGGGCATTGATATTGTCTTTTTAATCCACTGCGACCTCGATCACTCTTCCAAGAAGCATTGAAACCGTCTTGTTATGCTACTGTGACCTCCACGTCTATTCCACAGAGCATTAAAACTTTCTGGTTAAACCACTCTGAACTCCACAGCTATTCCAAGGGACATTGATATTGTCTTTTTATTCCACTGTAACCTCCACCACTCTTCCAAGGGGCATTGATATTTTTTTTTTATTTTACTGCGACCTCCACAACTATTCCAAGTGGCATTGATATTGTCTTTTTATTTAATTGGAACCTCCACCACTCTTCCAAAGGGCATTGATATTGTCTTTTTATTGCACTGTAACCTCCACCATTCTTCCAAAGGACCTAGATATTGTCTTTTTATTCCAATGTAACCTCCACCACTCTTCCAAGGGGCATTGATATTGTCTTTTAATTCCACTGTAACCTCCACCACTCTTCCAAGGGGCATTGATATTGTCTTTTTAATCCACTGCGACATCTACCACTCCTCCAAGGGGCTTTAAAACAGTCTTGATAAGTTTCTGTGACCTCCACGTCTCTTCCAAGGAGAATTAAAACCGCGAGGTTAAACCACTCTGAACTCCACTGCTCTTCCAAGAGGCATTGATATTGTCTTTTTATTCAACTCTGACCTCCACCACTCTTCCAAGCGGCATTGATATTGTCTTTTTTTCCACTGCGACCTCCACAACTCTTCCAAGGGGATTTGATAGTCTTTTTAATCCACTGCGACCTCCACCACTCTTCCAAGGGGCATTAAAACCGTCTTGTTAAGCTACTGTGACCTCCACCACTCTTCCACGGGGCATTGATATTGTCTTTTTATTCTACTGCGACCTCCACCACTCTTCAAAGGGGCATTGATATTGTCTTTTTATTCGACTGTAACCTCCACCACTCTTCCACGGGGCATTAAAACCATCTTCTTAAGCTACTGTGACCTCCACGTCTCTTCCAAGTGGTATTACAACCGTCAATTCAAACCACTCTGAACTCCACAGCTCTTGCAAGAGGCATTGATATTGACTTTTTATTCCACTGTAACCTCCACCACTCTTCCAAGGGGCATTGATTTTGTCTTTTTAATCCACTGCGAGCTCCATCACTCTTCCAAGAAGCATTAAAACCGTCTTGTTTAGCTACTGTGACCTCCACGTCTATTCCACGGTGCCTTAAAACCTTCTGGTTAAACCACTGTGAACTCCACAGCTCTTCCAAGGGGCATTGATATTGTCATTTTAATTCCACGGTAACCTCCACCACTTTTCCAAGGGGCATTGATATTGTCTTTTTATTTTACTGCGACCTTCACCACTCTTCCAAGGGGCATTAATATTGTCTTTTTATACCACTGTGACCTCCACCACTCTTACAAGGGGCATTGATATTGTCTTTTTATTCCACTGCGACCTCCACCTCTCTTCCAAGGGGCATTAAAACCATCTTGTTAAGCTACTGTGTCCTCCAAGTCTCTTCCACGAGGCATTGATATTGTCTTTTTATTCCACTGGGACCTCCATATCTCTTCCAAGGGTAATTGATATTGTCTTTTTATTCCACTGCGACCTCTACCACTCTTCCAAGGGGCATTGATATTGTATTTCTAATTCACTGTGATATCCACCACTCTTCCAAGGGACATTGATATTGTCTTTTTGTTCCACTGCGACCTTCACCCCTCTTCCAATGAACATTGATATTGTCTTTTTTTTCCACTGTAACCTCCACTACTCCTCTAAGGGTCATTGATATTTTCTTTTTATTCCACTGCGACCTCCACCACTCTTCCAAGGGGCATCGATAATGTCTATTTAATCCACTGCCATCTCCAACACTCTTCCAAGGGGCATTAAAACCGTCTTGTTAAGCTGCTGTGACCTCCACGTCTCTTTCAAGGGGCATTAAAACCATCAATTTAAACCACTCTGAACTCCACAGCTCCTGCAAGAGGCATTGATATTGTTTTTTTATTCCACTATAACCTCCACCACTCTTCCAAGGGGCATTGATTTTGTCTTTTTAATCCACTGCGACCTCCATCTCTCTTCCAAGAAGCATTAAAACCGTCTTGTTTAGCTACTGTGACCTCCGCGTCTATTCCACGGTGCCTTAAAACCTTCTGGTTAAACCACTGTGAACTCCACAGCTCTTCCAAGGGGCATTGATAATATCTTTTTATTCCACTGTAACCTCCACCACTCTTCCAAGGGGAATTGATATTGTTTTTTATTTTACTGAGACCTCGTCCACTCTTCCAAGGGGCATTAATATTTTCTTTTTATTCCACTGCGACCTCCACCACTCTTCCAAGACGCATTGATATTGTCTTTTTATTCTACTGTAAACTCCAACACTCTTCCAAGGGGCATTAAAACCGTCTTGTTAAGCTACTGTGACCTCCAAGTCTCTTCCACGAGGCATTGATATTGTCTTTTTATTCCACTGGGACTTCCACATCTTTTCCAAGTGGAATTGATATTGTCTTTTTATTCCACTGCGACCTCCACCACTCTTCTAAGTGGCATTGATATTGTCTTTTTAATCCACTGCGACTTCCACCACTCTTCCAAGGGGCATTAAAACAGTCTTGATAAGCTACTGTGACCTCCATGTCTCTTCCAAGGGGCATTAAACCGTCTGGTTAAACCACTCTGTACGCCATAGCTCATCCAAGAGGCATTGATATTGTCTTTTTTTTCGACTGTAACCTCCACCACTCTTCCAAGGGGCATTCATATTGTCTCTGTTTTAAACTGCGACCTCCACCACTCTTCCAAGGGGCTTTGATATTGTCTTTTTTATCCACTGCGACCTCCACCACTCTTCCAATGGGCATTACAACCTTCTTGTTAAGCTACTGTGACCTCCACCTCCCTTCCACGGGGCATTGATATTGTCTTTTTATTCCATTGCAACCTCCACCACTCTTCCAAGGGGCATTAAAACCGTCTTGTTAAGCTTTGTGACCTCCAAGTCTCTTCCAAGGGGCACTAAACCCATCTGGTTAAACTGCTCTGAGCTCCAGAGCTCTTCCTAGGGTCATTAACAATGTCCTTTTATTACATTGTGACCTTCTGCACTCTTCCAAGTGCATTGATATTGTCTTTTTATTCCTCTGCGACGTCCAAGACTTTTCCAAGGGGCATTAAAACCGTATTTTTAAGCAACTGTGACCTCCAAGTTTCTTACACAGGGCATTGATATTGTTTTTTTCTTCCACTGTAACCTTCACCACTCTTCCAAGGGGCATTGATATTGTCTTTTTATTCCACTGTAACCTCCACCAATCTTCCAAGGGGCATTGATTTTGTCTTTTTATTCCACTGCAATCTCCATAACTCTTCTAAGGGGCATTGATATTGTCTTTTAAATCCACAACGATCTCCACAACTCTTCCAAGGGGCATTAAAACAGACTTCTTAAGCTACTGTGACCTTCTCGTCTCTTCCAAGGGGCAATAAAACCGTCTGGTTAAACACTCTGAACTCCACAGCTCTTACAAGAGGCATTGATATTGTCTTTTTATTCGACTGTAACATCCACCACTCTTCCAAGCGGCATTGATATTGTCTTTTTATTCCACTGTGACCTCCACCACTCTTCCAAGGGGCATTGATATTGTCTTTTTAATCAACTGCGACCTCCACCTCTCTTCCAAGTGGCATTAAAACCGTCTTGTGAAGCTACTGTGACCTCCACGTCCCTTCCACGGGGCATTGATATTGTCTTTTTATTCCACTGCGACCTCCACCACTCTTCCAAGGGACATTGATATTGTCTTTTTAATCCACTGCGGCCTCCACCACTCTTCCAAGGGGCATTGATATTGTCTTTTTATTCCATTGCGACCTCCACCGCCCTTCTAACGGGTGTTGATATTGTCTTTTTAATCCACTGCGTCCTCCACCACTATTCCAAGGGGTATTAAAACAGTCTTGATAAGCTACTGTGACCTCCACGTCTCTTCCAAGGGGCATTGATATTGTCTTTTTAATCGACTGTAACCTCCACAACTCTTCCAAGGGGCATTGATATTGTCTCTGTTTTC
Source organism: Phyllobates terribilis (assembly GCF_046119375.1). Lineage (NCBI taxonomy): Eukaryota > Metazoa > Chordata > Amphibia > Anura > Dendrobatidae > Phyllobates > Phyllobates terribilis. Next base: position 7,314,407 of record NW_027362781.1, on the reverse strand, counting down.
CAATGCGACCTCCACCACTCTTCCACAGGGCATTGATATTGTCTTTTTATTCCATTGCGACCACCACCTCTCTTCCAAGGGGCATTAAAACCGTCTTTTTAAGCTACTGTGACCTCCAAGTCTCTTCCAAGGGGCATTAAAACTGTCTTGTTAAACCGCTCTGAGTTCCACAGCTCTTCCAAGGGGCATTGACAATGTCTTTTTATTCCAATGTAACCTCCTGCACTCTTCCAAGTGCATTGATATTGTCTTTTTATTCCTCTGCGACGTCCACGACTCTTCCAAGGGGCATTGATATTGTCTTTTTAATCAATTGCGACCTCCACCTCTCTTCCAAGAAGTATTAAAACCGTCTTGTGAAGCTACTGTGACCTCCACGTCTCTTCCACGGGGCGTTGATATTGTCTTTTTATTCCACTGCGACCTCCACCACTCTTCCAAGGGGCATTGATATTGTCTTTTTAATCCACTGCGAACTCCACCACTCTTCCAAGGGACATTGATATTGTCTTTTTAATCAACTGCGACATCCACCTCTCTTTCAAGGAGCAATAAAACCATCTTGTGAAGCTACTGTGACCTCCACGTCTCTTCCACGCAGCGTTGATATTGTCTTTTTATTCCACTGCGACCTCCACCACTCTTCCAAGGGGCATTGATATTGTCTTTTTATTCCACTGCGACCTCCCCCACTCTTCCAAGGGGCATTGATATTGTCTTTTTAATCCACTGCGAACTCCACCACTCTTCCAAGGGACATTGATATTGTCTTTTTAATCCACTGCGACCTCCACCACTCTTCCAAGGGGCATTGATATTGTCTTGATAATCCACTGTGACTTCCACGTCTCTTCCAAGGGGTATTAAAACCATCAATTTAAACCTCTCTGGACTCCACAGCTCTTCCATGGATCATTGGTATTTTCTTTTTATTCCACTCTAACCTCCACCACTCTTTCAAGTGGCATTGACATTGTCTTTTTATTCCACTGCAACTTCCACCTCTCTTCTAAGGGGCATTGATATTGTCTTTTTAATCCACTGCGACCTCCACCACTCTTCCAAGGGGCATTAAAACAGTCTTTTTAAGCTACTGTGACCTCCACGTCTCTTCCAAGGGGCATTAAAACCGTCTGGTTAAACCACTCTGAACTCCACAGCTCTTCCAAGGGGCATTGATTTTGTCTTTTTATTCCACTGCAACCTCCACCACTCTTCCAAGGGGCAATAAAACTGTCTTGTTAAGCTACTGTGACCTCCACGTCCCTTCCACGGGGCATTGATGTTGTCTTTTTATTCGACTGCGACCTCCACCACTCTTCCAAGGGGCATTGATATTGTTTTTTTATTCCACTGCGACCTCCACCACTCTTCCAAGGGGCATTAAAACCGTCTTGTTAAGTTACTGTGACCTCCACGTCACTTCCAAGAAGCGTTAAAACCGTCTGGTTATACCATTCTGAACTCAACAGCTCTTCCAAGGGGCATTATTATTGTCTTTTTATTCCACTGTAACCTCCACCACTCTTCCAAGGGGAATTGATATTGTCTTTTTATTCCACTGCGACCTCCACCAGTCCTCCAAGAGGCATTAAAACCGTCTTGTTAAGCTACTGTGACCTCCACGTCTCTTCCACGGGGCAATGAAATTGTCTTTTTATTCCACTGTAAACTCCACCACTCGTTCAAGGGGCATTCATATTGTCTTTTTATTTAACTGTAACCTCCACCACTGTTCCAAGTGGCATTGATATTGTCTTTTTATTCCACTGTAACCTCCATCACTCTTCAAAGGGGCATTAAAACCGTCTTGTTAAGCTACTGTGACCTCCATGTCTCTTCCACAGGGCATTGATATTGTCTTTTTATTCCACTGGAACCTCCAACACTCTTCCAAGGTGCATTGATATTGTCTTTTAATTCCACTGAGACTTCAACCACTCCTTCAAGGAGCATTGACATTGTCTTTTTAATGCACTTTGACCTCCACCACTCTTCCAAGGGGCATTTAAACAGTCTTGTTAATCTACTGTGACCTCCACGTCTCTTTCAAGGAGCATTAAAACCATCAATTTAAACCACTCTCAACTCCACAGCTCTTGCAAGGGGCTTTGATATTGTTTTTTATTCCACTGTAACCTCCAGCACTCTTCCAAGGGGCATTGATATTGTCTTTTTAATCCACTGTGACTTTTACCTTTCTTCCAAGGGACATTAAAACCGTCTTGTTAAGATACTGCGACATCCACGTCTCTTTCACGGGGCATTGATATTGTCTTTTTATTCCACTGTAAACTCCACCACTCTTCCAAGGGGCATTAAAACCGTCTTGCTAAGCTACTGTGACCTCCAAGTCTCTTCCAAGGGGCATTAAAACCGTTTGGTTAAACCACTCTGAGCTCCACAGCTCTTCCAAGGGACATTAAAACAGTCTTGTTAAGCTACTGTGACCTCCACATCTCTTCCAAGGGGCATTAAAACCATCTGGTTAAACCACTCTGAACTCCACAGCTATTCCAAGGGACATTGATATTGTCTTTTTATTCACTGTAACCTCCACCACTCTTCCAAGGGGCATTGATTTTGTTTTTTTATTCCACTGCGACCTCCACCACTCATCCAATGGGCATTGTTATTGTCTTTTTAATCCCCTGCAACCTCCACCACTCTTCCAAGGGGCATTAAAATCGTCTTGTTAAGCTACTGTGACCTCCACGTCCCTTCCATGGGGCATTAATATTGTCTTTTTAATCCACTGCGATCTCCACCACTCTTCCAAGGGGCATTAAAACAGTCTAGTTATGCTACTGTGACGTCGACTTCTCTTTCAAGGGGCATTAAAACCATCTGGTTAAACCACTCTGAACTCCACAGCTCTTCCAAGGGGCATTTGTATTGTCTTTTTATTCCACTCTAACATCCACAACTCTTCCAAGGGGCATTGACATTGTCTTTTTATTACACTGCGACCTCCACCACTCTTCCAAGGGGCATTAAAACCATATTGTTAAGCTACAGTGACCTCCACATCTCTTCCACGGGGCATTGATATTGTCTTTTATTCCACTGCGACCTCCACCAATCTTCCAAGGGGCATTGATATTGTTTTTTTATTCCACTGCGACCTCCACCACTCTTCCAAGGGGCATTAAAACCGTCTTGTTAAGTTACTGTGACCTCCACGTCACTTCCAAGAAGCGTTAAAACCGTCTGGTTTTACCATTCTGAACTCAACAGCTCTTCCGAGGGGCATTATTATTGTCTTTTTATTCCACTGTAACCTCCACCACTCTTCCAAGGGGAATTGATATTGTCTTTTTATTCCACTGCGACCTCCACCAGTCCTCCAAGAGGCATTAAAACCGTCTTGTTAAGCTACTGTGACCTCCACGTCTCTGCCACGGGGCAATGAAATTGTCTTTTTATTCCACTGTAAACTCCACCACTCGTTCAAGGGGCATTTATATTGTCTTTTTATTCCACTGCGACATCCACCACTCTTCCAAGGGGCATTGATAATGTCTTTTTATTCCACTGCTACCTCCACCACTCTTCCAAGGCTCATTGATATTGTCTTTTTAATCCACCGCGACCTCCACCACTCTTCCAAGGTGCATTATAAAAGTCTTGTTAAGCTATTGTGACCTCCACATCTCTTCCACGGGGCATTGATATTGTCTTTTTATTTAACTGTAACCTCCACCACTGTTCCAAGTGGCATTGATATTGTCTTTTTATTCCACTGTAACCTCCATCACTCTTCAAAGGGGCATTAAAACCGTCTTGTTAAGCTACTGTGACCTCCATGTCTCTTCCACAGGGCATTGATATTGTCTTTTTATTCCACTGGAACCTCCAACACTCTTCCAAGGTGCATTGATATAGTCTTTTTATTCCACTGAGACTTCAACCACTCCTTCAAGGAGCATTGACATTGTCTTTTTAATGCACTTTGACCTCCACCACTCTTCCAAGGGGCATTAAAACAGTCTTGTTAAGCTACTGTGACCTCCACGTCTCTTCCAAGGAGCATTGAAACCATCAATTTAAACCACTCTCAACTCCACAGCTCTTGCAAGGGGCTTTGATATTGTTTTTTATTCCACTGTAACCTCCAGCACTGTTCCAAGAGGCATTGATATTGTCTTTTTATTCCACTGTGACTTTTACCTTTCTTCCAAGGGACATTAAAACCGTCTTGTTAAGATACTGCGACATCCACGTCTCTTTCACGGGGCATTGATATTGTCTTTTTATTCCACTGTAAACTCCACCACTCTTCCAAGGGGCCTTGATCTTGTCTTTTTATTCCACTGCCAAATCCACAACTCTTCCAAGGGGCATTGATATTGTCTTTTTAATCCACTGCGACCTCCACCACTTTTCCAAGGGGCATTAAAAACGTCTTTTTAAGCTACTGTGACCTCCACATCACTTCCAATTGGCATTAAAACAGTCTGGTTTAACAACTCTGAACTCCACTGCTCTTCCAAGGAGCATTGATATTGTCTTTTTAATCCACTGTTACCTTCACCACTCTTCCAAGGGGCATTGATATTGTTTTTCTATTCCACTGCGACCTCCACTACTCTTCCAAGGGGCATTGATATTGTCTTTTTATTTCACTGCGACCTCCACCACTCTTCTAAGGGGCATTTAAATTGTCTTTTTAATCAACTGCGACCTCCACCACTCTTCCAAGGGCCATTTAAACCGTGTTGTTAAGCTACTTTGACCTCCACATCAATTCCACAGGGCATTAAAACCGTCAATTTAAACCACTCTGAACTCCACAGCTCTTGCAAGGGGCATTGATATTGTCTTTTTATTCCCATGTAACCTCCAACACTCTTCCAAGGGGCATTGATATTGTCTTTTCATTCCACTGTAACTTCCACCACTCTTTCAATTGGCAAGGGGCATTAAAACCGTCTTGCTAAGCTACTGTGACCTCCAAGTCTCTTCCAAGGGGCATTAAAACCGTTTGGTTAAAACACTCTGAGCTCCACAGCTCTTCCAAGGGGCATTGACAATGTCTTTTTATTCCATTGTAACCTTCTGCACTCTTCCAAGTGCATTGATATTGTCTTTTTATTCCTCTGCGACGACCACGACTCTTCCAAAGAGCATTAAAACCGTCTTGTTAAGCTACTGTGACCTCCAAGTTTCTTATACAGGGCATTGATATTGTCTTTTTATTCCACTGTAACCTCCAACACTCTTCCAAGGGGCATTGATATTGTCTTTTTAATCCACTGCGACCTCGATCACTCTTCCAAGAAGCATTGAAACCGTCTTGTTATGCTACTGTGACCTCCACGTCTATTCCACAGAGCATTAAAACTTTCTGGTTAAACCACTCTGAACTCCACAGCTATTCCAAGGGACATTGATATTGTCTTTTTATTCCACTGTAACCTCCACCACTCTTCCAAGGGGCATTGATATTTTTTTTTTATTTTACTGCGACCTCCACAACTATTCCAAGTGGCATTGATATTGTCTTTTTATTTAATTGGAACCTCCACCACTCTTCCAAAGGGCATTGATATTGTCTTTTTATTGCACTGTAACCTCCACCATTCTTCCAAAGGACCTAGATATTGTCTTTTTATTCCAATGTAACCTCCACAACTCTTCCAAGGGGCATTGATATTGTCTTTTAATTCCACTGTAACCTCCACCACTCTTCCAAGGGGCATTGATATTGTCTTTTTAATCCACTGCGACATCTACCACTCCTCCAAGGGGCTTTAAAACAGTCTTGATAAGTTTCTGTGACCTCCACGTCTCTTCCAAGGAGAATTAAAACCGCGAGGTTAAACCACTCTGAACTCCACTGCTCTTCCAAGAGGCATTGATATTGTCTTTTTATTCAACTCTGACCTCCACCACTCTTCCAAGCGGCATTGATATTGTCTTTTTTTCCACTGCGACCTCCACAACTCTTCCAAGGGGATTTGATAGTCTTTTTAATCCACTGCGACCTCCACCACTCTTCCAAGGGGCATTAAAACCGTCTTGTTAAGCTACTGTGACCTCCACCACTCTTCCACGGGGCATTGATATTGTCTTTTTATTCTACTGCGACCTCCACCACTCTTCAAAGGGGCATTGATATTGTCTTTTTATTCGACTGTAACCTCCACCACTCTTCCACGGGGCATTAAAACCATCTTCTTAAGCTACTGTGACCTCCACGTCTCTTCCAAGTGGTATTACAACCGTCAATTCAAACCACTCTGAACTCCACAGCTCTTGCAAGAGGCATTGATATTGACTTTTTATTCCACTGTAACCTCCACCACTCTTCCAAGGGGCATTGATTTTGTCTTTTTAATCCACTGCGAGCTCCATCACTCTTCCAAGAAGCATTAAAACCGTCTTGTTTAGCTACTGTGACCTCCACGTCTATTCCACGGTGCCTTAAAACCTTCTGGTTAAACCACTGTGAACTCCACAGCTCTTCCAAGGGGCATTGATATTGTCATTTTAATTCCACGGTAACCTCCACCACTTTTCCAAGGGGCATTGATATTGTCTTTTTATTTTACTGCGACCTTCACCACTCTTCCAAGGGGCATTAATATTGTCTTTTTATACCACTGTGACCTCCACCACTCTTACAAGGGGCATTGATATTGTCTTTTTATTCCACTGCGACCTCCACCTCTCTTCCAAGGGGCATTAAAACCATCTTGTTAAGCTACTGTGTCCTCCAAGTCTCTTCCACGAGGCATTGATATTGTCTTTTTATTCCACTGGGACCTCCATATCTCTTCCAAGGGTAATTGATATTGTCTTTTTATTCCACTGCGACCTCTACCACTCTTCCAAGGGGCATTGATATTGTATTTCTAATTCACTGTGATATCCACCACTCTTCCAAGGGACATTGATATTGTCTTTTTGTTCCACTGCGACCTTCACCCCTCTTCCAATGAACATTGATATTGTCTTTTTTTTCCACTGTAACCTCCACTACTCCTCTAAGGGTCATTGATATTTTCTTTTTATTCCACTGCGACCTCCACCACTCTTCCAAGGGGCATCGATAATGTCTATTTAATCCACTGCCATCTCCAACACTCTTCCAAGGGGCATTAAAACCGTCTTGTTAAGCTGCTGTGACCTCCACGTCTCTTTCAAGGGGCATTAAAACCATCAATTTAAACCACTCTGAACTCCACAGCTCTTGCAAGAGGCATTGATATTGTTTTTTTATTCCACTATAACCTCCACCACTCTTCCAAGGGGCATTGATTTTGTCTTTTTAATCCACTGCGACCTCCATCTCTCTTCCAAGAAGCATTAAAACCGTCTTGTTTAGCTACTGTGACCTCCGCGTCTATTCCACGGTGCCTTAAAACCTTCTGGTTAAACCACTGTGAACTCCACAGCTCTTCCAAGGGGCATTGATAATATCTTTTTATTCCACTGTAACCTCCACCACTCTTCCAAGGGGAATTGATATTGTTTTTTATTTTACTGAGACCTCGTCCACTCTTCCAAGGGGCATTAATATTTTCTTTTTATTCCACTGCGACCTCCACCACTCTTCCAAGACGCATTGATATTGTCTTTTTATTCTACTGTAAACTCCAACACTCTTCCAAGGGGCATTAAAACCGTCTTGTTAAGCTACTGTGACCTCCAAGTCTCTTCCATGAGGCATTGATATTGTCTTTTTATTCCACTGGGACTTCCACATCTTTTCCAAGTGGAATTGATATTGTCTTTTTATTCCACTGCGACCTCCACCACTCTTCTAAGTGGCATTGATATTGTCTTTTTAATCCACTGCGACTTCCACCACTCTTCCAAGGGGCATTAAAACAGTCTTGATAAGCTACTGTGACCTCCATGTCTCTTCCAAGGGGCATTAAACCGTCTGGTTAAACCACTCTGTACGCTATAGCTCATCCAAGAGGCATTGATATTGTCTTTTTTTTCGACTGTAACCTCCACCACTCTTCCAAGGGGCATTGATATTGTCTCTGTTTTAAACTGCGACCTCCACCACTCTTCCAAGGGGCTTTGATATTGTCTTTTTTATCCACTGCGACCTCCACCACTCTTCCAATGGGCATTACAACCTTCTTGTTAAGCTACTGTGACCTCCACCTCCCTTCCACGGGGCATTGATATTGTCTTTTTATTCCATTGCAACCTCCACCACTCTTCCAAGGGGCATTAAAACCGTCTTGTTAAGCTTTGTGACCTCCAAGTCTCTTCCAAGGGGCACTAAACCCATCTGGTTAAACTGCTCTGAGCTCCAGAGCTCTTCCTAGGGTCATTAACAATGTCCTTTTATTACATTGTGACCTTCTGCACTCTTCCAAGTGCATTGATATTGTCTTTTTATTCCTCTGCGACGTCCAAGACTTTTCCAAGGGGCATTAAAACCGTATTTTTAAGCAACTGCGACCTCCAAGTTTCTTACACAGGGCATTGATATTGTTTTTTTCTTCCACTGTAACCTCCACCACTCTTCCAAGGGGCATTGATATTGTCTTTTAATTCCACTGTAACCTCCACCAATCTTCCAAGGGGCATTGATTTTGTCTTTTTATTCCACTGCAACCTCCATAACTCTTCTAAGGGGCATTGATATTGTCTTTTAAATCCACAACGATCTCCACAACTCTTCCAAGGGGCATTAAAACAGACTTGTTAAGCTACTGTGACCTTCTCGTCTCTTCCAAGGGGCAATAAAACCGTCTGGTTAAACACTCTGAACTCCACAGCTCTTACAAGAGGCATTGATATTGTCTTTTTATTCGACTGTAACATCCACCACTCTTCCAAGCGGCATTGATATTGTCTTTTTATTCCACTGTGACCTCCACCACTCTTCCAAAGGGGCATTGATATTGTCTTTTTAATCAACTGCGACCTCCACCTCTCTTCCAAGTGGCATTAAAACCGTCTTGTGAAGCTACTGTGACCTCCACGTCCCTTCCACGGGGCATTGATATTGTCTTTTTATTCCACTGCGACCTCCACCACTCTTCCAAGGGACATTGATATTGTCTTTTTAATCCACTGCGGCCTCCACCACTCTTCCAAGGGGCATTGATATTGTCTTTTTATTCCATTGCGACCTCCACCGCCCTTCTAACGGGTGTTGATATTGTCTTTTTAATCCACTGCGTCCTCCACCACTATTCCAAGGGGTATTAAAACAGTCTTGATAAGCTACTGTGACCTCCACGTCTCTTCCAAGGGGCATTGATATTGTCTTTTTAATCGACTGTAACCTCCACAACTCTTCCAAGGGGCATTGATATTGTCTCTGTTTTCCAATGCGACCTCCACCACTCTTCCACAGGGCATTGATATTGTCTTTTTATTCCATTGCGACCACCACCTCTCTTCCAAGGGGCATTAAAACCGTCTTTTTAAGCTACTGTGACCTCCAAGTCTCTTCCAAGGGGCATTAAAACTGTCTTGTTAAACCGCTCTGAGTTCCACAGCTCTTCCAAGGGGCATTGACAATGTCTTTTTATTCCAATGTAACCTCCTGCACTCTTCCAAGTGCATTGATATTGTCTTTTTATTCCTCTGCGACGTCCACGACTCTTCCAAGGGGCATTGATATTGTCTTTTTAATCAATTGCGACCTCCACCTCTCTTCCAAGAAGTATTAAAACCGTCTTGTGAAGCTACTGTGACCTCCACGTCTCTTCCACGGGGCGTTGATATTGTCTTTTTATTCCACTGCGACCTCCACCACTCTTCCAAGGGGCATTGATATTGTCTTTTTAATCCACTGCGAACTCCACCACTCTTCCAAGGGACATTGATATTGTCTTTTTAATCAACTGCGACATCCACCTCTCTTTCAAGGAGCAATAAAACCATCTTGTGAAGCTACTGTGACCTCCACGTCTCTTCCACGCAGCGTTGATATTGTCTTTTTATTCCACTGCGACCTCCACCACTCTTCCAAGGGGCATTGATATTGTCTTTTTATTCCACTGCGACCTCCACCACTCTTCCAAGGGGCATTGATATTGTGTTTTTAATCCACTGCGAACTCCACCACTCTTCCAAGGGACATTGATGTTGTCTTTTTAATCCACTGCGACCTCCACCACTCTTCCAAGGGGCATTGATATTGTCTTGATAATCCACTGTGACTTCCACGTCTCTTCCAAGGGGCATTAAAACCATCAATTTAAACCTCTCTGGACTCCACAGCTCTTCCATGGATCATTGGTATTTTCTTTTTATTCCACTCTAACCTCCACCACTCTTTCAAGTGGCATTGACATTGTCTTTTTATTCCACTGCAACTTCCACCTCTCTTCTAAGGGGCATTGATATTGTCTTTTTAATCCACTGCGACCTCCACCACTCTTCCAAGGGGCATTAAAACAGTCTTTTTAAGCTACTGTGACCTCCACGTCTCTTCCAAGGGGCATTAAAACCGTCTGGTTAAACCACTCTGAACTCCACAGCTCTTCCAAGGGGCATTGATTTTGTCTTTTTATTCCACTGCAACCTCCACCACTCTTCCAAGGGGCAATAAAACTGTCTTGTTAAGCTACTGTGACCTCCACGTCCCTTCCACGGGGCATTGATGTTGTCTTTTTATTCGACTGCGACCTCCACCACTCTTCCAAGGGGCATTGATATTGTCTTTTTAATCTACTGTGAACTCCACCACTCTTCCAAGGTGCATTAAAATTGTCTTGTTATGCTACTGTGACGTCGACTTCTCTTCCAAGGGGCATTAAAACCATCTGGTTAAACCACTCTGAACGCCACAGCTCTTCCAAGGGGCATTTATATTGTCTTTTTATTCCACTCTATACTCCACCACTCTTCCAAGGGGCATTGACATTGTATTTTTATTCCACTGCGACCTCCACCACTCTTCCAAGGGGCATTGATATTGTCTTTTTAATCCACTGCGACCTCAACCACACTTCCAAGGGGCATTGATATTGTCTTGATAATCCACTGTGACTTCCACGTCTCTTCCAAGGGCCATTAAAACCATCAATTTAAACCTCTCTGGACTCCACAGCTCTTCCATGGAGCATTGGTATTGTCTTTTTATTCCACTCTAACCTCCACCACTCTTTCAAGTGGCATTGACATTGTCTTTTTATTCCACTGCGACTTCCACCTCTCTTCAAAGGGGCATTGATGTTGTCTTTTTAATCCACTGCGACCTCCACCATTCTTCCAAGGGGCATTAAAACAGTCTTGTTAAGCTACTGTGACCTCTACCACTCTTCCAAGGGGCATTAAAACCATATTGTTAAGCTACTGTGACCTCCACATCTCTTCCACGGGGCTTTGATATTGTCTTTTTATTTCACTGCGACCTCCACCAATCTTCCAAGGCGCATTGATATTGTTTTTGTATTCCACTGCGACCTCCACCACTCTTCCAAGAGGCATTAAAACCGTCTTGTTAAGTTACTGAGACCTCCACGTCTCTTCCACGGGGCATTGAAATTTTCTTTTTATTCCACTGTAACCTCCACCACTCGTCCAAGGGGAATTGATATTGTCTTTTTATTCCACTGTAACCTCCACCACTCTTCCAAGGGGCATTGATATTGTCTTTTTATTCCACTGCGACCTCCACCAGTCCTCCAAGAGGCATTAAAACAGTCTTTTTAAGCTACTGTGACCTCCACGTCTCTTCCACGGGGCATTGAAATTGTCTTTTTAATCCACTGTAACCTCCACCACTCGTCCAAGGGGCACTGATATTATCTTTTTATTCCTATGCGACCTCCACCACTCTTCCAAGTGGCATTGATAATGTCTTTTTATTCCACTGCGACCTCCACCACTCTTCCAAGTCTCATTGATATTGTCTTTTTAATCCACTGCGACCCCCACCACTCTTCCAAGGCGCATTAAAACCATCTTGTTAAGCTACTGTGAACTCCACATCTCTTCCACGTGGCATTGATATTGTCTTTTTATTCAACTGTAACCTCCACCACTCTTCCAAGGGGCATTGATATTGTCTCTGTTTTCCACTGCGACCTCCACCACTCTTCCAAGGGGCTTTGATATTGTCTTTTTATTCCATTGCGACCTCCACCACTCTTCCAAGGGGCTTTAAAACCGTCTTGTTAAGCTACTGTGACCTCCAAGTCTCTTCCAAGGGGCACTAAAACCGTCTGGTTGAACCGCTCTGAGCTCCACAGCTCTTCCAAGGGGCATTGACAATGTCTTTTTATACCATTGTAACCTTCTGCACTCTTCCAAGTGCATTGATATTGTCTTTTTATTCCTCTGCGACGTCCACGACTCTTCCAAGGGGCATTAAAACCGTCTTGTTAAGCTACTGTGACCTCCAAGTTTCCTACACAGGGCATTGATATTGTCTTCTTACTCCACTGTAACCTCCACCACTCTTCAAGGGGCATTGATATTGTCTTTTTATTCCACTGCAACCTCCACCAATCTTCCAAGGGCATTGATATTGTCTTTTTATTCCACTGTGACCTCCACCACTCTTCCAAGGGGCATTGATATTGTCTTTTAAATCCACAACGATCTCGACCACTCTTCCAAGGGGCATTAAAACAGTCTTGTTAAGCTACTGTGACCTCCACGTCTCTTCCAAGGGCCATTGAAACCGTCTGGTTAAACACTCTGAACTGCACAGATCTTACAAGAGGCATTGATATTGTCTTTTTATTCGACTGTAACATCCACCACTCTTCCAAGCGTTCATTGATATTGTCTTTTTATTCCACTGCGACCTCTACCACTCTTCCAAGGGGCATTGATATTGTCTTTTTAATCCACTGAGACCTCTGCCACTCTTTCAAGGGGCATTGATATTGTCTTTTTAATCAATTGCGACCTCCACCTCTCTTCCAAGGAGCATTAAAACCGTCTTGTGAAGCTACTGTGACCTCCACGTCCCTTCCACGCGGATTTGATATTGTCTTTTTATTCCACTGCGACCTCCACCACTCTTCCAAGGGGCATTGATATTATCTTTTTAATCCACTGCGACCTCCACCACTCTTCCAAGGGGCATTGATATTGTCTTTTTAATCCACTGTGACCTCCACGTCTCTTCCAAGAGGAATTAAAACCATCAATTTAAACCACTCTGGACTCCACAGCTCTTCCAAGGAGCACTGGTATTGTATTTTTATTCCACTCTAACCTCCAACACTCTTCCAAGGGGCATTGATATTGTCTATTTATTCCACTGCGACCTCCACCACTGTTCAAAGGGGCATTAAGACCATGTTGTTAAGCTACAGTGACCTCCACAACTCTTCAATGGGGCATTGATATTGTCTTTTTTTTCCACTGTAACCTCCACCACTCTTCCATGGGGCATTGATATTGTCTTTTTATTCCACTGTAACCTGCTCCACTCTTCTAAGGGGCATTGATTTTGTCTTTTTATTCCACGGCGACCTCTACCACTCTTCCAATGTGCATTAAAGCCGTCTTGTTAAGCTACTGTCACGTCCATGTCTATACCATGGGGCATTGATATTGTCTTTTTATTCCACTGTAACCTCCACCACTCTTCCAAGTGGCATTGACATTGTCTTTTTATTCCACTGCGACTTTCACCTCTCTTCTAAGGGGCATTGATATTGTCTTTTTAATCAACTGAGACCTCCACCACTCTTCCATGGGACATTAAAACAGTGTTGTTAAGCTACTGTGACCTCCACCTCTCTTCCAAGGGGCATTAAAGCCGTCTGGTTAAACCACTCTGAACTCCACAGCTCTTCCAAGGGGCATTGATTTTGTCTTTTTATTCCATTTCGACCTCCACCTCTCTTCCAATGGGCATTGCTATTGTCTTTTTAATCGCCTGCAACCTCCACCACTCTTCCAAGGGGCATTAAAACCGTCTTGTTAAGCTACTGTGACCTCCACGTCCCTTCCACGGGGCATTGATATTGTTATTTTATTCCACTGCGACCTCCACCACTCTTCCAAGGGGCATTGATATTGTCTTTTTAATCCACTGCGAACTCCACCACTCTTCCAAGGGGCATTAAAACCATCTTGTTATGCTACTGTGACGTCGGCTTCTCTTCCAAGGGGCTTTAAAGCCGTCAATTTAAACCACTCTGAACTCCACAGCTCTTGCAAGAGGCATTGATATTGTTTTTTTATTCCATTGTAATCTCCTGCACTCTTCCAAGGGGCATTGATATTGTCTTTTCATTCCACTGCGACTTCCACCTCTCTCTCTAGGGACATAAAAATGTCTTGTTAAGCTGCTCTAACCTCCATGTCCATTCCACGGGGCATTGATATTGTCTTTTTATTCCAATGTGACCGTCACCGCTCTTCTAAGGGGCAGTGATATTGTCTTTTTAATCCACTGCGACCTCCACCACTCTTCCAAGGGGCATTAAAACCGTCTTATTAAGCTACTGTGACGTCAAAGTCTCCTCCAAGGGGCATTAAAACCATCTGGTTAAACCACTCTGAACTCCACAGCTCTTCCAAGGGGCATTTGTATTGTCTTTTTATTCCACTCTAACCTCCACCACTCTTCCAAGGGGCATTGACATTGTCTTTTTATTCCACTGCGACCTCCACCACTCTTTCAAAGGGCATTGATATTGTCTTTTTAATCCACTGCGACCTCCAACACTCTTCCAAGGGACATTAAAACCGTCTTGTTAAGCTACTTTCACGTCCATGTCTATTCCACGGGGCATTGATATTGTCTTTTAATTCCACTGTAACCTCCGACACTCTTCCAAGGGGCATTGATATTGTCTTTTTATTCCACTGCAACTTCAACCTCTCTACTAAGGGGCATTGATATTGTCTTTTTAATCATCTGCGACCTTCACCACTCTTCCAAGGGGCATTAAAACAGTCTTGTTAAGCTACTGTGACCTCCACGTCTCTTCCAAGGGGCATTAAAACCGTCTGGTTAAACCACTCTGAACTCTACAGCTCTTCCAAGGGCCATTGATTTTGTCTTTTTATTCCACTGCGACCTCCACCACTCTTCCAAGGGGCATTGATATTGGCTTTTTAATCCACTGCGACCTCCAACACTCTTCCAAGGGGCATTAAAACTGTCTTGTTAAGCTACTGTGACGTCGAAGTCTCTTCCAAGGGGCGTTAAAACCATCTGGTTAAACCACTCTGAACTCCACAGCTCTTCCAAGGGGCATTTGTATTGTCTTTTTATTCCACTCTAACCTCCACCACTCTTCCAAGGGGCAATGACATTGTCTTTTTATTCCACTGCGACCTCCACCACTCTTCCAAGGGGTATTGATATTGTATTTTTAGTCCACTGCGAACTCCACCCATCTCCAAGGGGCATTAAAACCGTCTTGTTAAGCTACTGTGACCTCCACGTGTCTTCGAAAGGGCATTGATATTGTCTTTTTATTCATCTGTAACCTCCAACAATCTTCCAAGGGGCATTGATATTGTTTTTTTACTCCACTGCGACCTCCACCACTCTTCCAAGGGGCATTAATATTGTCTTTTTAATCCACTGCGACCTCCACCACTCTACCAGGGGGCAATAAAACCATCTTGATAAGTTACTGTGACCACCACGTCTCTTCCAAGGGGCGTTTAAACCATCTGGTTATTCCACTCTGAACTCCACAACTCTTCTAAGGGGTATTATTATTGTCTTTTTATTCCACTGTAACCTCCACCACTCTTCCAAGGGGCATTGATATTGTCTTTTTATTCCACTGCGACCATCACCAGTCCTCCAAGGGGCATTAAAACCATCTTGTTAAGCTACTGTGACCTCCACGTCTCTTCCACGGGGCATTGAGATTGTCTTTTAATTCCACTGTAACATCCACCACTCGTCCAAGGGGCATTAAAACAGTATTGTTAAGCTACTTTGACCTCCAAGTCAATTCCACGGAGCATTAAAACCGTCAATTTAAACCACTCTGAACTCCACAGCTCTTGCAAGGGGCATTGATATTGTCTTTTTATTCCACTGCAACTTCCACCTCTCTTCCAAGGGGCATTAAAACCGTCTTGTTAAGCTACTGTGACCTCCACGTCTCTTTCACGGGGCATTGATATTGTCTTTTTATTCCACTGTAACCTCCACCACTCTTCCAAGGGGCATTGATGATGTCTTTTTATTCCAATGTGACCGTCACCACTCTTCTAAGGGGCAGTGATATTGTCTTTTTAAACCACTGCGACATTCACCACTCTTCCAAGCGGCATTAAATCAGTCTTGATAAGCTACTGTGACCTCTACGTCTCTTACAAGGGGCAATAAAACCGTCTGGTTAAACCATTCTTTACTCCACAGTTCTTCCAAGGAGCATTGATATTGTCTTTTTATTCGACTGTAACCTCCACCACTTTTCCAAGGGGCATTGATATTGACTTTTTATTCCACTGCAAGCTACACCACTCTTCCAAGTGGCATTGATATTGTCTTTTTAATCAACTGCGACCTCCACCTCTCTTCCAAGGGGCAATAAAACCGTCTTGTTAAGCTACTGTGACCTCCACGTCCCTTCCATTGGGCATTGATATTGTCTTTTTATTCCACTGCGACCTCCACCACTCTTCCAAGGGGCATTGATATTGTCCTTTTAATCCACTGCGACCACGACCACTCTACCAAGGGGCATTGATATTGTCTTTTTAATCCACTTTTACCTCCACGTCTCTTCCAAGGGGCATTAAAACCGTCAATTTAAACCACTCTGAACTCTACAGCTCTTCCAAGGAGCATTGGTGTTGTCTTTTTATTCCACTGCGACCACCACCACTCTTCCAAGCGGCATTAAGACCATCTTGTTAAGCTTCAGTGACCTCCACAACTCTTCCATGGGGCATTGATATTGTCTTTTATTCCACTGTAACCTCCACCACTCTTCCAAGGGGCATTGATATTGTTTTTAAATTCCACTGCGACCTCCACCACTCTTACAAAGGTCATTGATATTGTCTTTTTAATCCACTGCGACCTCCACCACTCTTCCAAGGGCATTTAAACAGTCTTGTTAAGATACTGTGACCTCCACCACTCTTCCAAGGGGCATTAAAACCGTCTTGTTAAGCTACTGTGACCTTCATGTCTCTTCCATGGGGCATTGATATTGTCTTTTTTTTCCACTGTAACCTCCACCACTCTTCTAAGGGGCATTGATATTGTCTTTTTATTCCACTGCGACCTCCAAAATTCTTCCTCGGGGCATTGATATTGTCTTTTCAATCCACTGCGACCTCCAACATTTTTCCATGTGGCATTAAAACCTTCTTATTAAGCTATTGTGACCTCCACTTCTCTTCCAAGGGGCATTAAAGCTGTCAATTTAAACCACTCTGAACTCCACAGCTCTTGCAAGAGGCATTGATATTGTTTTTTTATTCCATTGTAATCTCCCGCACTCTTCCAAGGGGCATTGATATTGCCTTTTCATTCCACTGCGACTTCCACCTCTATCCCAAGGGACATAAAACCGTCTTGTTAAGCTGCTGTAACCTCCATGTCTATTCCACGGGGCATAGATATTGTCTTTTTATTCCAATGTTACCATCACCACTCTTCTAAGGGGCAGTGATATTGTCTTTTTAATCCACTGCGACCTCCACCACTCTTCCAAGTGGCATTAAAACCGTCTTATTAAGCTACTGTGACTTCAAAGTCTCTTCCAAGGGGCATTAAAACCATCTGGTTAAACCACTCTGAACTCCACAGCTCTTCCAAGGGGCATTTATATTGTCTTTTTATTCCACTCTAACCTCCACTACTCTTCCAAGGGGCATTAATATTGTCTTTTTAATCCACTGCGACCTCCACCACTCTTCCAAAGGGCATTGATATTGTCTTTTTAGTGCACTGCGACCTCCACCACTCTTCCAAGGGACATTAAAAACGTCTTGTTAAGCTACTTTCACGTCCATGTCTATTCCACGGGGCATTGATATTGTCTTTTAATTCCACTGTAACCTCCACCCCTCTTCCAAGGGGCATTGATATTGTCTTTTTATTCCACTGAGACTTCAACCTCTCTACTAAGGGGCATTGATTTTGTCTTTTTAGTCATCTGCGACCTTCACCACTCTTCCAAGGGTCATTAAAACAGTCTTGTTAAGCTACTGTGACCTCCACGTCTCTTCCAAGGGGCATTAAAACTGTCTGGTTAAACCACTCTGAACTCCACAGCTCTTCCGATGGGCATTGATATTGTCTTTTTATTCCACTCTAACCTCCACCACTCTTCCAAGGGGCATTGATATTGTCTTTTTATTCCACTGCGACCTCCACCACTCTTCCAAGGGGAATTTATATTGTATTTTTAGTCCACTGCGAACTCCACCCATC
The DNA here is from genome assembly GCF_046119375.1 of Phyllobates terribilis. Classification (NCBI taxonomy): domain Eukaryota; kingdom Metazoa; phylum Chordata; class Amphibia; order Anura; family Dendrobatidae; genus Phyllobates; species Phyllobates terribilis. The sequence continues at coordinate 7,296,097 of NW_027362781.1, read as the reverse complement.
TCCAAGGGGCATTAAAACCGTCTTGTTAAGCTACTGTGACCTCCACGTGTCTTCGAAAGGGCATAGATATTGTCTTTTTATTCATCTGTAACCTCCACCAATCTTCCAAGGGGCATTGATATTGTTTTTTTACTCCACTGCGACCTCCACCACTCTTCCAAGGGGCATTGATATTGTCTTTTCATTCCATTGCGACTACCACCTCTCTCCCAAGGGACATTAAAACCGTCTTGTTACGCTGCAGTAACCTCCATGTCTATTCCACGGGGCATTGATATTGTCTTTTTATTCCAATGTGACCGTCAACACTCTTCTAAGGGGCAGTGATATTGTCTTTTTAAACCACTGCGACCTTCACCACTCTTCCAAGGGGCATTAAATCAGTCTTGATAAGCTACTGTGACCTCTACGTCTCTTACAAGGGGCAATAAAACCGTCTGGTTAAACCATTCTGTACTCCACAGTTCTTCCAAGGAGCATTGATATTGTATTTTTATTCGACTGTAACCTCCACCACTCTTCCAAGGGGCATTGATATTGACTTTTTATTCCACTGTGACCTACACCACTCTTCCAAGTGGCATTGATATTGTCTTTTTAATCAACTGCGACCTCCACCTCTCTTCCAAGGGGCATTAAATCGTCTTGTTAAGCTACTGTGACCTCCACGTCCCTTCCATTGGGCATTAATATTGTCCTTTTAATCCACTGCGACCACGACCACTCTACCAAGGGGCATTGATATTGTCTTTTTAATCCACTGTGACCTCCACGTCTCTTCCATCGGGCATTAAAACCGTCAATTTAAACCACTCTGAACTGTACAGCTCTTGCAAGGAGCATTGGTGTTGTCTTTTTATTCCACTGCGACCTCCACCACTCTTCCAAGCGGCATTAAGACCATCTTGTTAAGCTGCAGTGACCTCCACAACTCTTCCACGGGGCATTGATATTGTCTTTTATTTCACTGTAACCTCCACCACTCTTCCAAGGGGCATTGATATTGTTTTTAAATTCCACTGCGACCTCCACCACTCTTACAAAGGGCATTGATATTGTCTTTTTAATCCACTGCGACCTCCACCACTCTTCCAAGGGCATTAAAACAGTCTTGATAAGCTACTGTGACCTCCACGTCTCTTTCAAGAGGCATTAAAACCGTCTGCTTAAACGACTCTGAACTCCTCAGCTCTTCCAAGGGGCACTGATATTGTCTTATTATTCCACTGCGACCTCCACCATTCTTCCTCGGGGCATTGATATTGTCTTTTTAATCCACTGCGACCTCCACCACTCTTCCAAGGGGCATTGATATTGTCTTATTATTCCACTGCGACCTCCACCATTCTTCCTCGGGGCATTGATATTGTCTTTTTAATCCACTGCGACCTCCACCACTTTTCCATGTGGCATTAAAACCGTCTTATTAAGCTACTGTGACCTCCACTTCTCTTCCAAGGGGCATTAAAGCCATCAATTTAAACCACTCTGAACTCCAAAGCTCTTGCAAGAGGCATTGATATTGTTTTTTTATTCCATTGTAATCTCCAGCACTATTCCAAGGGTCATTGATATTGTCTTTTCATTCCACTGCGACTTCCACCTCTCTCCAAAGGGACATTAAATTCGTCTTGTTAAGCTGCTGTAACCTCCATGTCTATTCCACGGGGCATTGATATTGTCTTTTTATTCCAATGTGACAGTCACCACTCTTCTAAGGGGCAGTGATATTGTCTTTTTAAACCACTGCGACATTCACCACTCTTCCAAGGGGCATTAAATCAGTCTTGATAAGCTACTGTGACCTCTATTTCTCCTACAAGGGGCAATAAAACCGTCTGTTTAAACGATTCTGTACTCCACAGTTCTTCCAAGGAGCATTGATATTGTCTTTTTATTCGACTGTAACCTCCACCACTCTTCCAAGGGGCATTGATATTGACTTTTTATTCCACTGCGACCTACACCACTCTTCCAAAGGGCATTGATATTGTCTTTTTAATCCACTGCGACCTCCTCCACTCTTCCAAGGGCATTAAAACAGTCTTGTTAAGCTACTGCGACCTACAGGTCTCTTCCAAGGGGCATTAAAACCGTCAGGTTAAACCACTCTGAACTCCACAGTTCTTCCAAGGAGCATTGATATTGTCTTTTTTTTCTACTGTAACCTCCAAAACTCTTCCATGGGGCATTGATTTTGTAATTTTATTTCACTGCGGCCTTAACCACTCTTCCAATGGGCAATGATATTGTCTTTTTAATCCACTGCGACCTCCACCACTCTTCCAATGGGCATTAAAGCCGTCTTGTTAAGCTACTGTCAAGTCCATGTCTATTCCACGGGGAATTGATATTATCTTTTTATTCCACTGTAACCTCCACCACTCTTCCAATGGGCATTGATATTGTCTTTTTATTCCACTAAGACTTCAACCTCTCTTCTAAGGGGCATTGATATTGTTTTTTCAATCCACTGAGACCTCCACCACTCTTCCAAGGGACATTAAAACAGTCTTGTTAAGCTACTGTGACCTCCACGTCTCTTCCAAGGGGCATTAAAACCGTCTGGTTAAACCACTTTGAACTCCACAGCTCTTCCGAGGGGCATTGATATTGTCTTTTTATTCCACTCTAACCTCCACCACTCTTCCAAGGGGCATTGACATAGTCTTTTTATTCCACTGCGACCTCCACCACTCTTCCAAACGGCATTAAGACCATCTTGTTAAGCTACAGTGACCTCCACAACTCTTCCACGGGGCATTGATATTGTCTTTTATTCCACTGTAACCTCCACCACTCTTCCAAGGGGCATTGATATTGTCTTTTTAATCCACTGCGACCTCCACCACTCTTTCAAGGGCATTAAAACAGTCTTGTTAAGCTACTGTGACCTCCACGTCTCTTCCAAGGGGCATTAGTACTGTCTGGTTAAACCACTCTGAACTCCTCAGCTCTTCCAAGGGGCATTGATATTGTCTTTTTTTTCCACTGTAATCTTCAAAACTCTTCCAAGGGGCATTGATTTTGTCTTTTTATTCCACTGCGACCTTAACCACTCTTCCAATGGGCATTGATATTGTCTTTTTAATCCACTGCGACCTCCACCACTCTTCCAAGGGGCATTAAAACCGTCTTGTTAAGCTACTGTCACGTCCATGTCTATTCGACGGGGCATTGATATTGTCTTTTTATTCCACTCTAACCCCCACCACTCATCCAAGGGGCATTGATATTGTCTTTTTAATCCACTGCGACCTCCACCACTCTTCCAAGGGGCATTAAAACAGTCTTGTTAAGCTACTGTGACCTCCATGTCTCTTCCAAGGGGCATTAAAACCATCTTGTTAAGTTGCAGTGACCTCCACAACTCTTCCATGGGGCATTGGTATTGTCTTTTATTCCACTGTAACCTCCACCACTCTTCCAAGGGGCATTGATATTGTTTTTAAATTCCACTGCGACCTCCACCACTCTTACAAAGGGCATTGATATTGTCTTTTTAATCCACTGCGACCTCCACCACTCTTCCAAGGGCATTTAAACAGTCTTGTTAAGCTACTGTGACCTCCACTTCCCTTCCAAGGGGCATTAAAACCGTTTGGTTAAACCACTCTGAACTCCTCAGCTCTTCCGAGGGTCATTGATATTGTTTTTTTTTCCACTGTAACCTCCAAAACTCTTCCAAGGGGCATTGATTTTGTCTTTTTATTCCACTGCAACCTTAACCACTCTTCCAATGGGAATTGATATTGTCTTTTTAATCCACTGCGACCTCCACCACTCTTCCAAGGGGCATTAAAACCGTCTTGTTAAGCTACTGTGACCTTCATGTCTCTTCCATGGGGCATTGATATTGTCTTTTTTTTCCACTGCGACCTCCAAAATTCTTCCTCGTGGCATTGATATTGTCTTTTCAATCCACTGCAACCTCCAACATTTTTTCATGTGGCATTAAAACCTTCTTATTAAGTTATTGTGACCTCCACTTCTCTTCCAAGGGGCATTAAAGCTGTCAATTTAAACCACTCTGAACTCCACAGCTCTTGCAAGAGGCATTGATATTGTTTTTTTATTCCATTGTAATCTCCCGCACTCTTCCAAGGGGCATTGATATTGCCTTTTCATTCCACTGCGACTTCCACCTCTCTCCCAAGGGACATAAAACCGTCTTGTTAAGCTGCTGTAACCTCCATGTCTATTCCACGGGGCATAGATATTGTCTTTTTATTCCAATGTTACCATCACCACTCTTCTAAGGGGCAGTGATATTGTCTTTTTAATCCACTGCGACCTCCAAAATTCTTCCTCGTGGCATTGATATTGTCTTTTCAATCCACTGCAACCTCCAACATTTTTCCATGTGGCATTAAAACCTTCTTATTAAGCTATTGTGACCTCCACTTCTCTTCCAAGGGGCATTAAAGCTGTCAATTTAAACCACTCTGAACTCCACAGCTCTTGCAAGAGGCATTGATATTGTTTTTTTATTCCATTGTAATCTCCCGCACTATTCCAAGGGGCATTGATATTGCCTTTTCATTCCACTGCGACTTCCACCTCTCTCCCAAGGGACATAAAACCGTCTTGTTAAGCTGCTGTAACCTCCATGTCTATTCCACGGGGCATAGATATTGTCTTTTTATTCCAATGTTACCATCACCATTCTTCTAAGGGGCAGTGATATTGTCTTTTTAATCCACTGCGACCTCCACCACTCTTCCAAGTGGCATTAAAACCGTCTTATTAAGCTACTGTGACTTCAAAGTCTCTTCCAAGGGGCATTAAAACCATCTGGTTAAACCACTCTGAACTCCACAGCTCTTCCAAGGGGCATTTATATTGTCTTTTTATTCCACTCTAACCTCCACTACTCTTCCAAGGGGCATTAATATTGTCTTTTTAATCCACTGCGACCTCCACCACTCTTCCAAAGGGCATTGATATTGTCTTTTTAATGCACTGCGACCTCCACCACTCTTCCAAGGGACATTAAAAATGTCTTGTTAAGCTACTTTCACGTCCATGTCTATTCCACGGGGCATTGATATTGTCTTTTAATTCCACTGTAACCTCCACCCCTCTTCCAAGGGGCATTGATATTGTCTTTTTATTCCACTGAGACTTCAACCTCTCTACTAAGGGGCATTGATTTTGTCTTTTTAGTCATCTGCGACCTTCACCACTCTTCCAAGGGTCATTAAAACAGTCTTGTTAAGCTACTGTGACCTCCACGTCTCTTCCAAGGGGCATTAAAACTGTCTGGTTAAACCACTCTGAACTCCACAGCTCTTCCGATGGGCATTGATATTGTCTTTTTATTCCACTCTAACCTCCACCACTCTTCCAAGGGGCATTGACATTGTCTTTTTATTCCACTGCGACCTCCACCACTCTTCCAAGGGGAATTTATATTGTATTTTTAGTCCACTGCGAACTCCACCCATCTCCAAGGGGCATTAAAACCATCTTGTTAAGCTACTGTGACCTCCACGTGTCTTTGAAAGGGCATAGATATTGTCTTTTTATTCATCTGTAACCTCCACCAATCTTCCAAGGGGCATTGATATTGTTTTTTTACTCCACTGCGACCTCCACCACTCTTCCAAGGGGCATTGATATTGTCTTTTCATTCCATTGCGACTACCACCTCTCTCCCAAGGGACATTAAAACCGTCTTGTTACGCTGCAGTAACCTCCATGTCTATTCCACGGGGCATTGATATTGTCTTTTTATTCCAATGTGACCGTCAACACTCTTCTAAGGGGCAGTGATATTGTCTTTTTAAACCACTGCGACCTTCACCACTCTTCCAAGGGGCATTAAATCAGTCTTGATAAGCTACTGTCACCTCTACGTCTCTTACAAGGGGCAATAAAACCGTCTGGTTAAACCATTCTGTACTCCACAGTTCTTCCAAGGAGCATTGATATTGTATTTTAATTCGACTGTAACCTCCACCACTCTTCCAAGGGGCATTGATATTGACTTTTTATTCCACTGTGACCTACACCACTCTTCCAAGTGGCATTGATATTGTCTTTTTAATCAACTGCGACCTCCACCTCTCTTCCAAGGGGCATTAAATCGTCTTGTTAAGCTACTGTGACCTCCACGTCCCTTCCATTGGGCATTAATATTGTCCTTTTAATCCACTGCGACCACGACCACTCTACCAAGGGGCATTGATATTGTCTTTTTAATCCACTGTGACCTCCACGTCTCTTCCAACGGGCATTAAAACCGTCAATTTAAACCACTCTGAACTGTACAGCTCTTGCAAGGAGCATTGGTGTTGTCTTTTTATTCCACTGCGACCTCCACCACTCTTCCAAGCGGCATTAAGACCATCTTGTTAAGCTGCAGTGACCTCCACAACTCTTCCACGGGGCATTGATATTGTCTTTTATTCCACTGTAACCTCCACCACTCTTCCAAAGGGCATTGATATTGTTTTTAAATTCCACTGCGACCTCCACCACTCTTACAAAGGGCATTGATATTGTCTTTTTAATCCACTGCGACCTCCACCACTCTTCCAAGGGCATTAAAACAGTCTTGATAAGCTACTGTGACCTCCACGTCTCTTCCAAGGGGCATTAAAACCGTCTGCTTAAACGACTCTGAACTCCTCAGCTCTTCCAAGGGGCACTGATATTGTCTTATTATTCCACTGCGACCTCCACCATTCTTCCTCGGGGCATTGATATTGTCTTTTTAATCCACTGCGACCTCCACCACTCTTCCAAGGGGCATTGATATTGTCTTATTATTCCACTGCGACCTCCACCATTCTTCCTCGGGGCATTGATATTGTCTTTTTAATCCACTGCGACCTCCACCACTTTTCCATGTGGCATTAAAACCGTCTTATTAAGCTACTGTGACCTCCACTTCTCTTCCAAGGGGCATTAAAGCCATCAATTTAAACCACTCTCAACTCCAAAGCTCTTGCAAGAGGCATTGATATTGTTTTTTTATTCCATTGTAATCTCCAGCACTATTCCAAGGGTCATTGATATTGTCTTTTCATTCCACTGCGACTTCCACCTCTCTCCAAAGGGACTTTAAATTCATCTTGTTAAGCTGCTGTAACCTCCATGTCTATTCCACGGGGCATTGATATTGTCTTTTTATTCCAATGTGACAGTCACCACTCTTCTAAGGGGCAGTGATATTGTCTTTTTAAACCACTGCGACATTCACCACTCTTCCAAGGGGCATTAAATCAGTCTTGATAAGCTACTGTGACCTCTATTTCTCTTACAAGGGGCAATAAAACCGTCTGTTTAAACGATTCTGTACTCCACAGTTCTTCCAAGGAGCATTGATATTGTCTTTTTATTCGACTGTAACCTCCACCACTCTTCCAAGGGGCATTGATATTGACTTTTTATTCCACTGCGACCTACACCACTCTTCCAAAGGGCATTGATATTGTCTTTTTAATCCACTGCGACCTCCTCCACTCTTCCAAGGGCATTAAAACAGTCTTGTTAAGCTACTGCGACCTACAGGTCTCTTCCAAGGGGCATTAAAACCGTCAGGTTAAACCACTCTGAACTCCACAGTTCTTCCAAGGAGCATTGATATTGTCTTTTTTTTCTACTGTAACCTCCAAAACTCTTCCATGGGGCATTGATTTTGTAATTTTATTTCACTGCGGCCTTAACCACTCTTCCAATGGGCAATGATATTGTCTTTTTAATCCACTGCGACCTCCACCACTCTTCCAATGGGCATTAAAGCCGTCTTGTTAAGCTACTGTCAAGTCCATGTCTATTCCACGGGGAATTGATATTATCTTTTTATTCCACTGTAACCTCCACCACTCTTCCAATGGGCATTGATATTGTCTTTTTATTCCACTAAGACTTCAACCTCTCTTCTAAGGGGCATTGATATTGTTTTTTCAATCCACTGAGACCTCCACCACTCTTCCAAGGGACATTAAAACAGTCTTGTTAAGCTACTGTGACCTCCACGTCTCTTCCAAGGGGCATTAAAACCGTCTGGTTAAACCACTTTGAACTCCACAGCTCTTCCGAGGGGCATTGATATTGTCTTTTTATTCCACTCTAACCTCCACCACTCTTCCAAGGGGCATTGACATAGTCTTTTTATGCCACTGCGACCTCCACCACTCTTCCAAACGGCATTAAGACCATCTTGTTAAGCTACAGTGACCTCCACAACTCTTCCACGGGGCATTGAAATTGTCTTTTACTCCACTGTAACCTCCACCACTCTTCCAAGGGGCATTGATATTGTCTTTAAATTCCACTGCGACCTCCACCACTCTAAGAAAGGGCATTGATATTGTCTTTTTAATCCACTGCGACCTCCACCACTCTTTCAAGGGCATTAAAACAGTCTTGTTAAGCTACTGTGACCTCCACGTCTCTTCCAAGGGGCATTAATACTGTCTGGTTAAACCACTCTGAACTCCTCAGCTCTTCCAAGGGGCATTGATATTGTCTTTTTTTTCTACTGTAACCTTCAAATCTCTTCCAAGGGGCATTGATTTTGTCTTTTTATTCCACTGCGACCTTAACCACTCTTCCAATGGGCATTGATATTGTCTTTTTAATCCACTGCGACCTCCACCACTCTTCCAAGGGGCATTAAAACCGTCTTGTTAAGCTACTGTCACGTCCATGTCTATTTGACGGGGCATTGATATTGTCTTTTTATTCCACTCTAACCCCCACCACTCATCCAAGGGGCATTGATATTGTCTTTTTAATCCACTGCGACCTCCACCACTCTTCCAAGGGGCATTAAAACAGTCTTGTTAAGCTACTGTGACCTCCATGTCTCTTCCAAGGGGCATTAAAACCGTCTGGTTAAACCACTCTGACTCCACAGCTCTTCCGAGGGACATCGATATTGTCTTTTCATTCCATTGCGACTACCATCTCTCTCCCAAGGGACATTAAAACCGTCTTGTTAAGCTGCTGTAACCTCCATGTCTATTCCACGGGGCATTGATATTGTCTTTTTATTCCAATGCGACCATCAACACTCTTCTAAGGGGCAGTGATATTGTCTTTTTAAACCACTGCGACCTTCACCACTCTTCCAAGGGGCATTAAATCAGTCTTGATAAGCTACTGTAACCTCTACGTCTCTTACAAGGGGCAATAAAACCATCTGGTTTACCCATTCTGTACTGCACAGTTCTTCCAAGGTGCATTGATATTGTCTTTTTATTCGACTGTAACCTCCACCACTCTTCCAAGGGGCATTGATATTGACTTTTTTTTCCACTGTGACCTACACCACTCTTCCAAGTGGCATTGATATTGTCTTTTTAATCAACTGCGACCTCCACCTCTCTTCCAAGGGGCATTAAATCGTCTTGTTAAGCTACTGTGACCTCCACGTCCCTTCCATTGGGCATTAATATTGTCCTTTTAATCCACTGCGACCACGACCACTCTACCAAGGGGCATTGATATTGTCTTTTTAATCCACTGTGACCTCCACGTCTCTTCCAACGGGCATTAAAACCGTCAATTTAAACCACTCTGAACTCTACAGCTCTTGCAAGGAGCATTGGTGTTGTCTTTTTATGCCACTAAGACTTCAACCTCTCTTCTAAGGGGCATTGATATTGTTTTTTCAATCCACTGAGACCTCCACCACTCTTCCAAGGGACATTAAAACAGTCTTGTTAAGCTACTGTGACCTCCACGTCTCTTCCAAGGGGCATTAAAACCGTCTTGTTAAACCACTTTGAACTCCACAGCTCTTCCGAGGGGCATTGATATTGTCTTTTTATTCCACTCTAACCTCCACCACTCTTCCAAAGGGCATTGACATTGTCTTTTTATTCCACTGCGACCTCCACCACTCTACAAAACGGCATTAAGACCATCTTGTTAAGCTACAGTGACCTCCACAACTCTTCCACGGGGCATTGATATTGTCTGTTATTCCACTGTAACCTCCACCACTCTTCCAAGGGGCATTGATATTGTGTTTAAATTCCACTGCGACCTCCACCACTCTTACAAAGGGCATTGATATTGTCTTTTTAATCCACTGCGACCTCCACCACTCTTTCAAGGGCATTAAAACAGTCTTGTTAAGCTACTGTGACCTCCATGTCTCTTCCAAGGGGCATTAAAACCGTCTGGTTAAACCACTCTGAACTATTGAGCTCTTCCAAGGGGCATTGATATTGTCTTTTTTTTCCATTGTAACCTTCAAAACTCTTCCAAGGGGCATTGATTTTGTCTTTTTATTCCACTGCGACCTTAACCACTCTTCCAATGGGCATTGATATTGTCTTTTTAATCCACTGCGACCTCCACCACTCTTCCAAGGGGCATTAAAACCGTCTTGTTAAGCTACTGTCACGTCCATGTCTATTCGACGGGGCATTGATATTGTCTTTTTATTCCACTCTAACCCCCACCACTCATCCAAGGGGCATTGATATTGTCTTTTTAATCCACTGCGACCTCCACCACTCTTCCAAGGGGCATTAAAACAGTCTTATTAAGCTACTGTGACCTCCATGTCTCTTCCAAGGGGCATTAAAACCGTCTGGTTAAACCACTCTGAACTCCACAGCTCTTCCGAGGGGCATCGATATTGTCTTTTCATTCCATTGCGACTACCATCTCTCTCCCAAGGGACATTAAAACCGTCTTGTTAAGCTGCTGTAACCTCCATGTCTATTCCACGGGGCATTGATATTGTCTTTTTATTCCAATGCGACCGTCAACACTCTTCTAAGGGGCAGTGATATTGTCTTTTTAAACCACTGCGACCTTCACCACTCTTCCAAGGGGCATTAAATCAATCTTGAAAAGCTACTGTAACCTCTACGTCTCTTACAAGGGGCAATAAAACCATCTGGTTAAACCATTCTGTACTGCACAGTTCTTCCAAGGTGCATTGATATTGTCTTTTTATTCGACTGTAACCTCCACCACTCTTCCAAGGGGCATTGATATTGACTTTTTATTCCACTGCGACCTACACCACTCTTCCAAGTGGCATTGATATTGTCTTTTTAATCAACTGCGACCTCCACCTCTCTTCCAATGGGCATTAAATCGTCTTGTTAAGCTACTGTGACCTCCACGTCCCTTCCATTGGGCATTAATATTGTCCTTTTAATCCACTGCGACCACGACCACTCTACCAAGGGGCATTGATATTGTCTTTTTAATCCACTGTGACCTCCACGTCTCTTCCAACGGGCATTAAAACCGTCAATTTAAACCACTCTGAACTCTACAGCTCTTGCAAGGAGCATTGGTGTTGTCTTTTTATTCCACTGCGACCTCCACCACTCTTCCAAGTGGCATTAAGACCATCTTGTTAAGCTGCAGTGACCTCCACAACTCTTCCACGGGGCATTGATATTGTCTTTTATTCCACTGTAACCTCCACCACTCTTCCAAGGGGCATTGATATTGTTTTTAAATTCCACTGCGACCTTCACCACTCTTACAAAGGGCATTGATATTGTCTTTTTAATCCACTACGACCTCCACCACTCTTCCAAGGGCATTAAAACAGTCTTGATAAGCTACTGTGACCTCCAAGTCTCTTCCAAGGGGCATTAAAACCGTCTGCTTAAACGACTCTGAACTCCTCAGCTCTTCTAAGGGGCATTGATATTGTCTTTTTTTTTCCACTGTAACCTCCAAAACTCTTCCAATGGGCATTGATTTTGTCTTTTTATTCCACTGCAGCCTTAACCACTCTTCCAATGGGCATTGATATTGTCTTTTTACTCCACTGCGACCTCCACCACTCTTCCAAGGGGCATTGATATTGTCTTTTTATTCCACTGCGACCTCCACCATTCTTCCTCGGGGCATTGATATTGTCTTTTCATTCCATTGCGACTACCACCTCTCTCCCAAGGGACATTAAAACCGTCTTGTTAAGCTGCTGTAACCTCCATGTCTATTCCACGGGGCATTGATATTGTCTTTTTATTCCAATGTGACCGTCACCACTCTTCTAAGGGGCAGGGATATTGTCTTTTTAAACCACTGCGACCTTCACCACTCTTCCAAGGGGCATTAAATCAGTCTTGATAAGCTACTGTGACCTCTATATCTCTTACAAGAGGCAATTAATCCGTCTGGTTAAACCATTCTGTACTCCACAGTTCTTCCAAGGAGCATTGATATTGTCTTTTAATTCGACTGTAACCTCCACCACTCCTCCAAGTGGCATTGATATTGACTTTTTATTCCACTGCGACCTACACCACTCTTCCAAGTGGCATTGATATTGTCTGTTAAATCAACTGCGACCTCCACCTCTCTTCTAAGGGGCATTTTATACCATCTTGTTAAGCTACTGAGACCTCCACGTCCCTTCCATTAGGCATTGATATTGTTTTTTTATTCCACTGCGACCTCCACCACTCTTCCAAGGGGAATTGATATTGTCCTTTTAATCCACTGCGACCACGACCACTCTTCCAAGGGGCATTGATATTGTCTTTTTAATCCACTGTGACCTCCACGTCTCTTCCAAGGGGCATTAAAACCGTCAATTTAAACCACTCTGAACTCTACAGCTCTTCCAAGGAGCATTGGTGTTGTCTTTTTATTCCACTGCGACCTTCACCACTCTTCCAAGCGGCATTAAGACCATCTTGTTAAGCTGCAGTGACCTCCAAAACTCTTCCACGGGGCATTGATATTGTCTTTTATTCCATTGTAACCTCCACCACTCTTCCAAGGGGCATTAATATTGTTTTTCAATTCCACTGCGACCTCCACCACTCTTACAAAAGACATTGATATTGTCTTTTTAATCCACTGCTACCTCCACCACTCTTCCAAGGGCATTAAAACAGTCTTGTTAAGCTACTGTGACCTCCACGTCTCTTCCAAGGGGCATTAAAACCGTCAGGCTAAACCACTCTGAACTCCTCAGCTCTTCCAAGGGGCATTGATATTGTCTTTTTTTTCCACTGTAACCTCCAAAACACTTCCAATGGGCATTGATTTTGTCTTTTTATTCCACTGCAACCTTAACCACTCTTCCAAGGGGCATTAAAACCGTCTTGTTAAGCTACTGTCACATCCATGTCTATTCCACGGGGCATTGATATTGTCTTTTTATTTCAGTGTAACCCCCACCACTCTTCCGAGGGGCATTGATATTGTCATTTTATTCCACTGCGAGTTCAACCTCTCTTCTAAGGGGCATTGATATTGTCTTTTTAATTCACTGCGACCTCCACCACTCTTCCAAGGGGCATTAAAACAGTCTTGTTAAGCTACTGTGAACTCCATGTCTCTTCCAAGGGGCATTAAAACCGTCTGGTTAAACCACTCTGAACTCCACAGCTCTTCCGAGGGGCATTGATATTGTCTTTTTATTCCACTGTAACATCCACCACTCTTCCAAGGAGCATTGATTTTGTCTTTTTATTCCACTGCGACCTACACCACTCTTCCAAGGGGCATTGATATTGTCTTTTTAATCCACTGCGACCTCTACCACTCTTCCAAGGGGCATTAAAACCACCTTGTTAAGCTACTGTGACATCGAAGTCTCTTCCAAGTGGCATTAAAACCATCTGGTTAAACCACTCTGAACTCCACAGCTCTCCCAAGCGGCATTTGTATTGTCTTTTTATTCCACTCTAACCTCCACCACTCTTCCAAGGGGCATTGACATTGTCTTTTTATTCCACTGCGACCTCCACCACTCTGCCAAGTGGCATTAAGACCATCTTGTTAAGCTACAGTGACCTCCACAACTCTTCCACGGGGCATTGATATTGTCTTTTATACCACTGTAACCTCTACCACTCTTCCAAGGGGCATTGATATTGTCTTTTTATTCCACTGCGACCTCCACCACTCTTCCAAAGGGCATTGATATTGTCTTTTTAATCCACTACGACCTCCTCCACTCTTCCAAGGGCATTAAAACTGTCTTGTTAAGCTACTGTGACCTCCAGGTCTCTTCCAAGGGGCATTAAAACCGTCCGGTTAAACCACTCTGAACTCCACAGCTCTTCCAAGGGGCATTGATATTGTCTTTTTTTTTCCACTGTAACCTCCAAAACTCTTCCAAGGGGCATTGATTTTGTCTTTTTATTTCACTGCGACCTTAACCACTCTTCCAATGGGCATTGATATTGTCTTTTTAATCCACTGCGACCTCCACCACTCTTCCAAGGGGCATTAAAGCCGTCTTGTTAAGCTACTGTCACGTCCATGTCTATTCCACGGGGAATTGATATTGTCTTTTTATTCCACTGTAACCTCCACCACTCTTCCAAGGTGCATTGATATTGTCTTTTTATTCCACTGCGACTTCAACCTCTCTTCTAAGGGGCATTGATATTGTTATTTCAATCCACTGCGACCTACACCACTCTTCCAAGGGGCATTAAAGCAGTCTTGTTAAGCTACTGTGACATCCACGTCTCTTCCAAGAGGCATTAAAACCGTCTGGTTAAACCACTCTGAACGCCACAGCTCTTCCGAGGGGCATTGATATTATCTTTTTATTCCACTCTAACCTCCACCACTCTTCTAAGGGGCATTGACATTGTCTTTTTATTCCACTGTGACCTCCACCACTCTTCCAAACGGCATTAAGACCATCTTGTTAAGCTACAGTAACCTCCACAACTCTTCCACGGGGCATTGATATTGTCTTTAAATTCCACTGCGACCTCCACCACTCTTACAAAGGGCATTGATATTGTCTTTTTAATCCACTGCGACCTCCACCACTCTTTCAAGGGCATTAAAACAGTCTTGTTAAGCTACGTTGACCTCCACGTCTCTTCCAAAGGGCATTAAAACTGTCTGGTTAAACCACTCTAAACTCCTCAGCTCTTTCAGGGGGAATTGATGTTGTCTTTTTTTTTCCACTGTAACCTCCACCACTCTTCCAAGGGGCATTGACATTGTCTTTTTATTCCACTGCGACCTCCACCACTCTGCCAAGTGGCATTAAGACCATCTTGTTAAGCTACAATGACCTCCACAACTCTTCCACGGGGCATTGATATTGTCTTTTATACCACTGTAACCTCTACCACTCTTCCAAGGGGCATTGATATTGTCTTTTTATTCCACTGCGACCTCCACCACTCTTCCAAAGGGCATTGATTTTGTCTTTTTAATCCACTACGACCTCCTCCACTCTTCCAAGGACATTAAAACTGTCTTGTTAAGCTACTGTGACCTCCAGGTCTCTTCCAAGGGGCATTAAAACCGTCCGGTTAAACCACTCTGAACTCCACAGCTCTTCCAAGGGGCATTGATATTGTCTTTTTTTTTCCACTGTAACCTCCAAAACTCTTCCAAGGGGCATTGATTTTGTCTTTTTATTTCACTGCGACCTTAACCACTCTTCCAATGGGCATTGATATTGTCTTTTTAATCCACTGCGATCTCCACCACTCTTCCAAGGGGCATTAAAGCCGTCTTGTTAAGCTACTGTCACGTCCATGTCTATTCCACGGGGAATTGATATTGTCTTTTTATTCCACTGTAACCTCCACCACTCTTCCAAGGTGCATTGATATTGTCTTTTTATTCCACTGCTACTTCAACCTCTCTTCTAAGGGGCATTGATATTGTTTTTTCAATTAACTGCGACCTCCACCACTCTTCCAAGGGGCATTAAAACAGTCTTGTTAAGCTACTGTGACATCCACGTCTCTTCCAAGAGACATTAAAACCGTCTGGTTAAACCACTTTGAACTCCACAGCTCTTCCGAGGGGCATTGATATTGTCTTTTTATTCCACTCTAACCTCCACCACTCTTCCAGGGGGAATTGACATTGTCTTTTTATTCCACTGCGACCTCCACCACTCTTCCAAACGGCATTAAGACCATCTTGTTAAGCTACAGTGACCTCCACAACTCTTCCACGGGGCATTGATATTGTCTTTTGTTCCACTGTAACCTCCACCACTCTTCCAAGGGGCATTGATATTGTCTTTAAATTCCACTGCGACCTCCACCACTCTTACAAAGGGCATTGATATTGTCTTTTTAATCCACTGCGACCTCCACCACTCTTTCAAGGGCATTAAAACAGTCTTGTTAAGCTACTGTGACCTCCACGTCTCTTCCAAAGGGCATTAAAACTGTCTGGTTAAACCACTCTAAGCTCCTCAGCTCTTTCAAGGGGAATTGATATTGTCTTTTTTTTCCCACTGTAACCTCCGAAACTCTTCCAAGGGTCATTGATATTGTCTTTTTATTTCACTGCGACCTTAACCACTCTTCCAATGGGCATTGATAATGTCTTTTTATTCCACTGCGACCTCCACCACTCTTCCAAGGGGCATTAAAGCCGTCTTGTTAAGCTACTGTGACCTCCACGTCTCTTCCAAGGGGCATTAAAACCGTCAGGCTAAACCACTCTGAACTCCTCAGCTCTTCCAAGGGGCATTGATATTGTCTTTTTTTTTCCACTGTAACCTCCAAAACACTTCCAATGGGCATTGATTTTGTCTTTTTATTCCACTGCAACCTTAACCACTCTTCCAATGGGCATTAATATTGTCTTTTTAATCCACTGCGACCTCCACCACTCTTCCAAGGGGCATTAAAACCGTCTTGTTAAGCTACTGTCACATCCATGTCTATTCCACGGGGCATTGATATTGTCTTTTTATTTCAGTGTAACCCCCACCACTCTTCCGAGGGGCATTGATATTGTCATTTTATTCCACTGCGAGTTCAACCTCTCTTCTAAGGGGCATTGATATTGTCTTTTTAATTCACTGCGACCTCCACCACTCTTCCAAGGGGCATTAAAACAGTCTTGTTAAGCTACTGTGAACTCCATGTCTCTTCCAAGGGGCATTAAAACCGTCTGGTTAAACCACTCTGAACTCCACAGCTCTTCCGAGGGGCATTGATATTGTCTTTTTATTCCACTGTAACATCCACCACTCTTCCAAGGGGCATTGATTTTGTCTTTTCCACCTTGTTAAGCTACTGTGACATCGAAGTCTCTTACAAGTGGCATTAAAACCATCTGGTTAAACCACTCTGAACTCCACAGCTCTCCCAAGCGGCATTTGTATTGTCTTTTTATTCCACTCTAACCTCCACCACTCTTCCAAGGGGCATTGACATTGTCTTTTTATTCCACTGCGACCTCCACCACTCTTCCAAACGGCATTAAGACCATCTTGTTAAGCTACAGTAACCTCCACAACTCTTCCACGGGGCATTGATATTGTCTTTAAATTCCACTGCGACCTCCACCACTCTTACAAAGGGCATTGATATTGTCTTTTTAATCCACTGCGACCTCCACCACTCCTTCAAGGGCATTAAAACAGTCTTGTTAAGCTACGTTGACCTCCACGTCTCTTCCAAAGGGCATTAAAACTGTCTGGTTAAACCACTCTAAACTCCTCAGCTCTTTCAAGGGGAATTGATATTGTCTTTTTTTTTCCACTGTAACCTCCACCACTCTTCCAAGGGGCATTGACATTGTCTTTTTATTCCACTGCGACCTCCACCACTCTGCCAAGTGGCATTAAGACCATCTTGTTAAGCTACAATGACCTCCACAACTCTTCCACGGGGCATTGATATTGTCTTTTATACCACTGTAACCTCTACCACTCTTCCAAGGGGCATTGATATTGTCTTTTTATTCCACTGCGACCTCCACCACTCTTCCAAAGGGCATTGATTTTGTCTTTTTAATCCACTACGACCTCCTCCACTCTTCCAAGGACATTAAAACTGTCTTGTTAAGCTACTGTGACCTCCAGGTCTCTTCCAAGGGGCATTAAAACCGTCCGGTTAAACCACTCTGAACTCCACAGCTCTTCCAAGGGGCATTGATATTGTCTTTTTTTTTCCACTGTAACCTCCAAAACTCTTCCAAGGGGCATTGATTTTGTCTTTTTATTTCACTGCGACCTTAACCACTCTTCCAATGGGCATTGATATTGTCTTTTTAATCCACTGCGATCTCCACCACTCTTCCAAGGGGCATTAAAGCCGTCTTGTTAAGCTACTGTCACGTCCATGTCTATTCCACGGGGAATTGATATTGTCTTTTTATTCCACTGTAACCTTCACCACTCTTCCAAGGTGCATTGATATTGTCTTTTTATTCCACTGCGACTTCAACCTCTCTTCTAAGGGGCATTGATAATGTTATTTCAATCCACTGCGACCTACACCACTCTTCCAAGGGGCATTAAAGCAGTCTTGTTAAGCTACTGTGACATCCACGTCTCTTCCAAGAGGCATTAAAACCGTCTGGTTAAACCACTCTGAACGCCACAGCTCTTCCGAGGGGCATTGATATTGTCTTTTTATTCCACTCTAACCTCCACCACTCTTCTAAGGGGCATTGACATTGTCTTTTTATTCCACTGTGACCTACACCACTCTTCCAAACGGCATTAAGACCATCTTGTTAAGCTACAGTAACCTCCACAACTCTTCCACGGGGCATTGATATTGTCTTTAAATTCCACTGCGACCTCCACCACTCTTACAAAGGGCATTGATATTGTCTTTTTAATCCACTGCGACCTCCACCACTCTTTCAAGGGCATTAAAACAGTCTTGTTAAGCTACGTTGACCTCCACGTCTCTTCCAAAGGGCATTAAAACTGTCTGGTTAAACCACTCTAAACTCCTCAGCTCTTTCAAGGGGAATTGATATTGTCTTTTTTTTTCCACTGTAACCTCCACCACTCTTCCAAGGGGCATTGACATTGTCTTTTTATTCCACTGCGACCTCCACCACTCTGCCACGTGGCATTAAGACCATCTTGTTAAGCTACAATGACCTCCACAACTCTTCCACGGGGCATTGATATTGTCTTTTATACCACTGTAACCTCTACCACTCTTCCAAGGGGCATTGATATTGTCTTTTTATTCCACTGCGACCTCCACCACTCTTCCAAAGGGCATTGATTTTGTCTTTTTAATCCACTACGACCTCCTCCACTTTTCCAAGGACATTAAAACTGTCTTGTTAAGCTACTGTGACCTCCAGGTCTCTTCCAAGGGGCATTAAAACCGTCCGGTTAAACCACTCTGAACTCCACAGCTCTTCCAAGGGGCATTGATATTGTCTTTTTTTTTCCACTGTAACCTCCAAAACTCTTCCAAGGGGCATTGATTTTGTCTTTTTATTTCACTGCGACCTTAACCACTCTTCCAATGGGCATTGATATTGTCTTTTTAATCCACTGCGATCTCCACCACTCTTCCAAGGGGCATTAAAGCCGTCTTGTTAAGCTACTGTCACGTCCATGTCTATTCCACGGGGAATTGATATTGTCTTTTTATTCCACTGTAACCTCCACCACTCTTCCAAGGTGCATTGATATTGTCTTTTTATTCCACTGCTACTTCAACCTCTCTTCTAATGGGCATTGATATTGTTTTTTCAATTAACTGCGACCTCCACCACTCTTCCAAGGGGCATTAAAACAGTCTTGTTAAGCTACTGTGACATCCACGTCTCTTCCAAGAGACATTAAAACCGTCTGGTTAAACCACTCTGAACTCCACAGCTCTTCCGAGGGGCATTGATATTGTCTTTTTATTCCACTCTAACCTCCACCACTTTTCCAGGGGGAATTGACATTGTCTTTTTATTCCACTGCGACCTCCACCACTCTTCCAAACGGCATTAAGACCATCTTATTAAGCTACAGTGACCTCCACAACTCTTCCACGGGGCATTGATATTGTCTTTTGTTCCACTGTAACCTCCACCACTCTTCCAAGGGGCATTGATATTGTCTTTAAATTCCACTGCGACCTCCACCACTCTTACAAAGGGCATTGATATTGTCTTTTTAATCCACTGCGACCTCCACCACTCTTTCAAGGGCATTAAAACAGTCTTGTTAAGCTACTGTGACCTCCACGTCTCTTCCAAAGGGCATTAAAACTGTCTGGTTAAACCACTCTAAGCTCCTCAGCTCTTTCAAGGGGAATTGATATTGTCTTTTTTTTCCCACTGTAACCTCCGAAACTCTTCCAAGGGTCATTGATTTTGTCTTTTTATTTCACTGCGACCTTAACCACTCTTCCAATGGGCATTGATAATGTCTTTTTATTCCACTGCGACCTCCACCACTCTTCCAAGGGTCATTAAAGCCGTCTTGTTAAGCTACTGTGACCTCCACGTCTCTTCCAAGGGGCATTAAAACCGTCAGGCTAAACTACTCTGAACTCCTCAGCTCTTCCAAGGGGCATTGATATTGTCTTTTTTTTCCACTGTAACCTCCAAAACACTTCCAATGGGCATTGATTTTGTCTTTTTATTCCACTGCAACCTTAACCACTCTTCCAATGGGCATTAATATTGTCTTTTTAATCCACTGCGACCTCCACCACTCTTCCAAGGGGCATTAAAACCGTCTTGTTAAGCTACTGTCACATCCATGTCTATTCCACGGGGCATTGATATTGTCTTTTTATTTCAGTGTAACCTCCACCACTCTTCCGAGGGGCATTGATATTGTCATTTTATTCCACTGCGAGTTCAACCTCTCTTCTAAGGGGCATTGATATTGTCTTTTTCATTCACTGCGACCTCCACCACTCTTCCAAGGGGCATTAAAACAGTCTTGTTAAGCTACTGTGAACTCCATGTCTCTTACAAGGGGCATTAAAACCGTCTGGTTAAACCACTCTGAACTCCACAGCTCTTCCGAGGGGCATTGATATTGTCTTTTTATTCCACTGTAACATCCACCACTCTTCCAAGGGGCATTGATTTTGTCTTTTTATTCCACTGCGACCTACACCACTCTTCCAAGGGGCATTGATATTGTCTTTTTAATCCACTTCGACCTCTACCACTCTTCCAAGGGGCATTAAAACCACCTTGTTAAGCTACTGTGACATCGAAGTCTCTTCCAAGTGGCATTAAAACCATCTGGTTAAACCACTCTGAACTCCACAGCTCTCCCAAGCGGCATTTGTATTGTCTTTTTATTCCACTCTAACCTCCACCACTCTTCCAAGGGGCATTGACATTGTCTTTTTATTCCACTGCGACCTCCACCTCTCTGCCAAGTGGCATTAAGACCATCTTGTTAAGCTACAGTGACCTCCACAACTCTTCCACGGGGCATTGATATTGTCTTTTATACCACTGTAACCTCTACCACTCTTCCAAGGGGCATTGATATTGTCTTTTTATTCCACTGCGACCTCCACCACTCTTCCAAAGGGCATTGATATTGTCTTTTTAATCCACTACGACCTCCTCCACTCTTCCAAGGGCATTAAAACTGTCTTGTTAAGCTATTGTGACCTCCAGGTCTCTTCCAAGGGGCATTAAAACCGTCCGGTTAAACCACTCTGAACTCCACAGCTCTTCCAAGGGGCATTGATATTGTCTTTTTTTTTCCACTGTAACCTCCAAAACTCTTCCAAGGGGCATTGATTTTGTCTTTTTATTTCACTGCGACCTTAACCACTCTTCCAATGGGCATTGATATTGTCTTTTTAATCCACTGCGACCTCCACCACTCTTCCAAGGGGCATTAAAGCCGTCTTGTTAAGCTACTGTCACGTCCATGTCTATTCCACGGGGAATTGATATTGTCTTTTTATTCCACTGTAACCTCCACAACTCTTCCAAGGTGCATTGATATTGTCTTTTTATTCCACTGCGACTTCAACCTCTCTTCTAAGGGGCATTGATATTGTTATTTCAATCCACTGCGACCTACACCACTCTTCCAAGGGGCATTAAAGCAGTCTTGTTAAGCTACTGTGACATCCACGTCTCTTCCAAGAGGCATTAAAACCGTCTGGTTAAACCACTCTGAACTCCACAGCTCTTCCGAGGGGCATTGATATTGTCTTTTTATTCCACTCTAACCTCCACCACTCTTCTAAGGGGCATTGACATTGTCTTTTTATTCCACTGCGACCTCCACCACTCTTCCAAACGGCATTAAGACCATCTTGTTAAGCTACAGTAACCTCCACAACTCTTCCACGGGGCATTGATATTGTCTTTAAATTCCACTGCGACCTCCACCACTCTTACAAAGGGCATTGATATTGTCTTTTTAATCCACTGCGACCTCCACCACTCTTTCAAGGGCATTAAAACAGTCTTGTTAAGCTACTGTGACCTCCACGTCTCTTCCAAGGGGCATTAAAACTGTCTGGTTAAACCACTCTAAACTCCTCAGCTCTTTCAAGGGGAATTGGTATTGTCTTTTTTTTTCCACTGTAACCTCCACCACTCTTCCAAGGGGCATTGACATTGTCTTTTTATTCCACTGCGACGTCCACCACTCTGCCAAGTGGCATTAAGACCATCTTGTTAAGCTACAATGACCTCCACAACTCTTCCACGGGGCATTGATATTGTCTTTTATACCACTGTAACCTCTACCACTCTTCCAAGGGGCATTGATATTGTCTTTTTATTCCACTGCGACCTCCACCACTCTTGCAAAGGGCATTGATTTTGTCTTTTTAATCCACTACGACCTCCTCCACTCTTCCAAGGACATTAAAACTGTCTTGTTAAGCTACTGTGACCTCCAGGTCTCTTCCAAGGGGCATTAAAACCGTCCGGTTAAACCACTCTGAACTCCACAGCTCTTCCAAGGGGCATTGATATTGTCTTTTTTTTTCCACTGTAACCTCCAAAACTCTTCCAAGGGGCATTGATTTTGTCTTTTTATTTCACTGCGACCTTAACCACTCTTCCAATGGGCATTGATATTGTCTTTTTAATCCACTGCGATCTCCACCACTCTTCCAAGGGGCATTAAAGCCGTCTTGTTAAGCTACTGTCACGTCCATGTCTATTCCACGGGGAATTGATATTGTCTTTTTATTCCACTGTAACCTCCACCACTCTTCCAAGGTGCATTGATATTGTCTTTTTATTCCACTGCTACTTCAACCTCTCTTCTAAGGGGCATTGATATTGTTTTTTCAATTAACTGCGACCTCCACCACTCTTCCAAGGGGCATTAAAACAGTCTTGTTAAGCTACTGTGACATCCACGTCTCTTCCAAGAGGCATTAAAACCGTCTGGTTAAACCACTCTGAACTCCACAGCTCTTCCGAGGGGCATTGATATTGTCTTTTTATTCCACTCTAACCTCCACCACTCTTCCAGGGGGAATTGACATTGTCTTTTTATTCCACTGCGACCTCCACCACTCTTCCAAACGGCATTAAGACCATCTTGTTAAGCTACAGTGACCTCCACAACTCTTCCACGGGGCATTGATATTGTCTTTTATTCCACTGTAACCTCCACCACTCTTCCAAGGGGCATTGATATTGTCTTTAAATTCCACTGCGACCTCCACCACTCTTACAAAGGGCATTGATATTGTCTTTTTAATCCACTGCGACCTCCACCACTCTTTCAAGGGCATTAAAACAGTCTTGTTAAGCTACTGTGACCTCCACGTCTCTTCCAAAGGGCATTAAAACTGTCTGGTTAAACCACTCTAAGCTCCTCAGCTCTTTCAAGGGGAATTGATATTGTCGTTTTTTTCCCACTGTAACCTCCGAAACTCTTCCAAGGGTCATTGATTTTGTCTTTTTATTTCACTGCGACCTTAACCACTCTTCCAATGGGCATTGATAATGTCTTTTTATTCCACTGCGACCTCCACCACTCTTCCAAGGGGCATTAAAGCCGTCTTGTTAAGCTACTGTCACGTCCATATCTATTCCATGGGGAATTGATATTGTCTTTTTATTCCACTGTAACCTCCACCTCTCTTCCAAGGGGCATTGATATTGTCTTTTTATTCCACTGCGACTTCAGCCTCTCTTTTAAGTGGCATTGATATTGTTTTTTCAATCCACTGCGACCTCCACCACTCTTCCAAGGGGCATTAAAACAGTCTTGTTAAGCTACTGTGACCTCCACGTCTCTTCCAAGGGGCATTAAAACCATCTGGTTACACTACTCTGAACTCCACAGCTCTTCCGACCGGCATTGATATTGTCTTTTTATTCCACTCTAACCTCCACCACTCTTCCAAGGGGCCTTGACATTGTCTTTTTATTCCACTGTGACCTCCACCACTCTTCCAAACGGCATTAAGACCATCTTGTTAAGCTACAGTGACCTCCACAACTCTTCCACGGGGCATTGATATTGTCTTTTATTCCACTGTAACCTCCACCACTCTTCCAAGGGGCATTGACATTGTCTTTTTATTTCACTGTAACCTCCACCACTCTTCCAAAGGGCATTGATATTGTCTTTTTATTCCACTGCTACTTCAACCTCTCTTCTAAGGGGCATTGATATTGTTTTTTCAATTAACTGCGACCTCCACCACTCTTCCAAGGGGCATTAAAACAGTCTTGTTAAGCTACTGTGACATCCACGTCTCTTCCAAGAGGCATTAAAACCGTCTGGTTAAACCACTCTGAACTCCACAGCTCTTCCGAGGGGCATTGATATTGTCTTTTTATTCCACTCTAACCTCCACCACTCTTCCAGGGGGAATTGACATTGTCTTTTTATTCCACTGCGACCTCCACCACTCTTCCAAACGGCATTAAGACCATCTTGTTAAGCTACAGTGACCTCCACAACTCTTCCACGGGGCATTGATATTGTCTTTTATTCCACTGTAACCTCCACCACTCTTCCAAGGGGCATTGATATTGTCTTTAAATTCCACTGCGACCTCCACCACTCTTACAAAGGGCATTGATATTGTCTTTTTAATCCACTGCGACCTCCACCACTCTTCCAAGGGGCATTGATATTGTCTTTTTATTCCACTGCGACTTCAGCCTCTCTTTTAAGTGGCATTGATATTGTTTTTTCAATCCACTGCGACCTCCACCACTCTTCCAAGGGGCATTAAAACAGTCTTGTTAAGCTACTGTGACCTCCACGTCTCTTCCAAGGGGCATTAAAACCATCTGGTTACACTACTCTGAACTCCACAGCTCTTCCGACCGGCATTGATATTGTCTTTTTATTCCACTCTAACCTCCACCACTCTTCCAAGGGGCCTTGACATTGTCTTTTTATTCCACTGTGACCTCCACCACTCTTCCAAACGGCATTAAGACCATCTTGTTAAGCTACAGTGACCTCCACAACTCTTCCACGGGGCATTGATATTGTCTTTTATTCCACTGTAACCTCCACCACTCTTCCAAGGGGCATTGACATTGTCTTTTTATTTCACTGTAACCTCCACCACTCTTCCAAAGGGCATTGATATTGTCTTTTTATTCCACTGCTACTTCAACCTCTCTTCTAAGGGGCATTGATATTGTTTTTTCAATTAACTGCGACCTCCACCACTCTTCCAAGGGGCATTAAAACAGTCTTGTTAAGCTACTGTGACATCCACGTCTCTTCCAAGAGGCATTAAAACCGTCTGGTTAAACCACTCTGAACTCCACAGCTCTTCCGAGGGGCATTGATATTGTCTTTTTATTCCACTCTAACCTCCACCACTCTTCCAGGGGGAATTGACATTGTCTTTTTATTCCACTGCGACCTCCACCACTCTTCCAAACGGCATTAAGACCATCTTGTTAAGCTACAGTGACCTCCACAACTCTTCCACGGGGCATTGATATTGTCTTTTATTCCACTGTAACCTCCACCACTCTTCCAAGGGGCATTGATATTGTCTTTAAATTCCACTGCGACCTCCACCACTCTTACAAAGGGCATTGATATTGTCTTTTTAATCCACTGCGACCTCCACCACTCTTTCAAGGGCATTAAAACAGTCTTGTTAAGCTACTGTGACCTCCACGTCTCTTCCAAAGGGCATTAAAACTGTCTGGTTAAACCACTCTAAGCTCCTCAGCTCTTTCAAGGGGAATTGATATTGTCGTTTTTTTCCCACTGTAACCTCCGAAACTCTTCCAAGGGTCATTGATTTTGTCTTTTTATTTCACTGCGACCTTAACCACTCTTCCAATGGGCATTGATAATGTCTTTTTATTCCACTGCGACCTCCACCACTCTTCCAAGGGGCATTAAAGCCGTCTTGTTAAGCTACTGTCACGTCCATATCTATTCCATGGGGAATTGATATTGTCTTTTTATTCCACTGTAACCTCCACCTCTCTTCCAAGGGGCATTGATATTGTCTTTTTATTCCACTGCGACTTCAGCCTCTCTTTTAAGTGGCATTGATATTGTTTTTTCAATCCACTGCGACCTCCACCACTCTTCCAAGGGGCATTAAAACAGTCTTGTTAAGCTACTGTGACCTCCACGTCTCTTCCAAGGGGCATTAAAACCATCTGGTTACACTACTCTGAACTCCACAGCTCTTCCGACCGGCATTGATATTGTCTTTTTATTCCACTCTAACCTCCACCACTCTTCCAAGGGGCCTTGACATTGTCTTTTTATTCCACTGTGACCTCCACCACTCTTCCAAACGGCATTAAGACCATCTTGTTAAGCTACAGTGACCTCCACAACTCTTCCACGGGGCATTGATATTGTCTTTTATTCCACTGTAACCTCCACCACTCTTCCAAGGGGCATTGACATTGTCTTTTTATTTCACTGTAACCTCCACCACTCTTCCAAAGGGCATTGATATTGTCTTTTTAATCCACTGCGACTTCCTCCACTCTTCCAAGGGCATTAAAACAGTCTTGTTAAGCTACTGTGACCTCAACTTCTCCTCCAAGGGGCATTAAAATGGCCTGGTAAAACCACTCTGTACTCCACAGCTCTTCCAAGGGACATTGATATTGTCTTTTTTTTCCACTGTAACCTCCAAAACTCTTCCAAAGGGCATTGATATTGTCTTTTTAATCCACTGCGACCTCCACCACTCTTCCAAGGGCATTAAAACCGTCTTGTTAAGCTACTTTCACGTCCATGTCTATTCCACGGGGCATTGATATTGTCTTTTAATTCCACTGTAACCTCCACCACTCTTCCAAGAGGCATTGATATTGTCTTTTTATTCCACTGCGACCTTCACCACTCTTCCAAGGGGCATTTAAACAGTCTTGTTAAGCTACTGTGACTTCCACGTCTCTTCCAAGGGGCATTAAAACCGTCTGGTTAAACCACTCTGAACTCCACAGCTCTTCCGAGGGGCATTGGTATTGTCTTTTTATTCCACTGTAACCTCCACCACTCTTCCAAGGGGCATTGATTTTGTCTTTTTATTCCACTGCGACCTACACCACTCTTCCAAGGGGCATTAAAACCACCTTGTTAAGCTACTGTGACATCGAAGTCTCTTCCAAGTGGCATTAAAACCATCTGGTTAAACCACTCTGAACTCCACAGCTCTCCCAAGCGGCATTTGTATTGTCTTTTTATTCCACTCTAACCTCCACCACTCTTCCAAGGGGCATTGACATTGTCTTTTTATTCCACTGCGACCTCCACCACTCTGCCAAGTGGCATTAAGACCATCTTGTTAAGCTACAGTGACCTCCACAACTCTTCCACGGGGCATTGATATTGTCTTTTATACCACTGTAACCTCTACCACTCTTCCAAGGGGCATTGATATTGTCTTTTTATTCAACTGCGACCTCCACCACTATTCCAAAGGGCATTGATATTGTCTTTTTAATCCACTACGACCTCCTCCACTCTTCCAAGGGCATTAAAACTGTCTTTTTAAGCTACTGTGACCTCCAGGTCTCTTCCAAGGGGCATTAAAACCGTCCGGTTAAACCACTCTGAACTCCACAGCTCTTCCAAGGGGCATTGATATTGTCTTTTTTTTTCCACTGTAACCTCCAAAACTCTTCCAAGGGGCATTGATTTTGTCTTTTTATTTCACTGCGACCTTAACCACTCTTCCAATGGGGATTGATATTGTCTTTTTAATCCACTGCGACCTCCACCACTCTTCCAAGGGGCATTAAAGCCGTCTTGTTAAGCTACTGTCACGTCCATGTCTATTCCATGGGAAATTGATATTGTCTTTTTATTCCCTTGTAACCTCCACCACTCTTCCAAGGTGCATTGATAATGTCTTTTTATTCCACTGCGACTTCAACCTCTCTTCTAAGGGGCATTGATATTGTTTTTTCAATCCACTGCGACCTCCACCACTCTTCCAAGGGGCATTAAAACAGTCTTGTTAAGCTACTGTGACCTCCATGCCTCTTCCAAGGGGCATTAAAACCATCTGGTTAAACTACTCTGAACTCCACAGCTCTTCCGACGGGCATTGATATTGTCTTTATATTCCACTCGAACCTCCACCACTCTTCCAAGGGGCCTTGACATTGTCTTTTTATTCCACTGCGACCTTCACCACTCTTCCAAACGGCATTAAGACCATCTTGTTAAGCTACAATGACCTCCACAACTCTTCCAAAGGGCATTGATATTGTCTTTTATTCCACTGTAACCTCCACCACTCTTCCAAGGGGCATTGATATTGTCTTTAAATTCCACTGCGACCTCCACCACTCTTACAAAGGGCATTGATATTGTCTTTTTAATCCACTGCGACCTCCACCACTCTTTCAAGGGCATTAAAACAGTCTTGTTAAGCTACTGTGACCTCCACGTCTCTTCCAAGGGGCATTAAAACTGTCTGGTTAAACCACTCTAAACTCCTCAGCTCTTTCAAGGGGAATTGATATTGTCTTTTTTTTCCACCGTAACCTCCTAAACTCTTCCAAGGGGCATTTATTTTGTCTTTTTATTTCACTGCGACCTTAAGCTCTCTTCCAATGGGCATTGATATTGTCTTTTTATTCCACTGCGACTTCCAACACTCTTCCAAGGGGCATTAAAGCCGTCTTGTTAAGCTACTGTCACGTCCATATCTATTCCACGGGGAATTGATATTGTCTTTTTATTCCACTGTAACCTCCACCTCTCTTCCAAGGGGCATTGATATTGTCTTTTTATTCCACTGCGACTTCAACCTCTCTTCTAAGGGACAATGATATTGTTTTTTCAATCCACTGCGACCTCCACCACTCTTCCAAGGGGCATTAAAACAGTCTTGTTAAGCTACTGTGACCTCCACGTCTCTTCCAAGGGGCATTAAAACCATCTGGTTAAACTACTCTGAACTCCACAGCTCTTCCGACGGGCATTGATATTGTCTTTTTATTCCACTCTAACCTCCACCACTCTTCCAAGGGGCCTTGACCTTGTCTTTTTATTCCACTGCGACCTCCACCACTCTTCCAAACGGCATTAAGACCATCTTTTTAAGCTACAGTGACCTCCACAACTCTTCCACGGGGCATTAAAACAGTCTTGTTAAGCTACTGTGACCTCCTAGTCTCTTCCAAGGGGCATTAAAACTGTGTGGTTAAACCACTCTGAACTCCACAGCTCTTCCGAGGGGCATTGATATTGTCTTTTTATTCCTCTGTAACCTCCGCCACTCTTCCAAGCGGCATTGATTTTGTCTTTTTATTCCACTGCGACCTCCACCACTCTTCCAAGGGGCATTGTTATTGTCTTGTTAAGCTACTGTGACATCGAAGTCTCTTCCAAGGGGCATTAAAACCATCTGGTTAAACCACTCTGAACTCCACAGCTCTTATAAGGGGAATTTTTATTGTCTTTTTATTCCACTGCGACCTCCACCAGTCCTCCAAGGGGCATTAAAACCGTCTTGTTAAGCTACTGTGACCTCCACGTGTCTTCGAAGGGGCATGGATATTGTCTTTTTATTCATCTGTAACCTCCACAAACCTTCCAAGGGGCATTGATATTGTCTTTTTATTCCACTGTAACCTCCACCACTCTTCCAAGGGGCATTGATATTGTCTTTTATTCCACTGAAACCTTCACCACTCTTCCAAGTGGCATTGATATTGTCTTTTTACTCCACTGCGACCTCCATTATTCTTCCAAGCGTCATTAAAATTGTCTTTTTATTCCATTGTAACCTCCACCACTCTTCCAAGGAGAATTGATATTGTCTTTTTATTCCACTGCGACCTCCACCTCTCTTCCAAGGGGCAATAAAACCATCTTGTTAAGCTACTGTGACCTCCAAGTGTCTTCCACGAGGCATTGATATTGTCTTTTTATTCCACTGCGACCTCCACATCTCGTCCAAGGGGAATTGATATTGTCTTTTTATTCCACTGTAACTTCCACCACTCTTTCAAGGGGCATTGATATTGTATTTTTATTCCACCGTGACCTCCACCACTCTTCCAAGGGGCATTAAAACCGTCTTGTTAAGCTACTGTGACCTCCAAGTCTCTTCCAAGGGGCATTAAAACCGTCGGTTAAAACGCTCTGAGCTCCACAGCTCTTCCAAGGGGCATTGACAATGTCTTTTTATTCCATTGTAACCTTCTGCTCTCTTCCAAGTGCATTGATATTGTCTTTTTATTCCTCTGCGACGTCCACGACTCTTCCAATGGGCATTAAAACTGTCTTGTTAAGCTACTGTGACCTCCAAGTTTCGTACACAGAGCATTGAAATTGTCTTTTTATTCCACTGTAAACTCCACCACTCTTCCAAGGGGCATTGATATTGTCTTTTTAATGCACTGCGACCTCCATCACTCTTCCAAGAACCATTGAAACCTTCTTTTTAAGCCACTGTGACCACCATGTCTATTCCACGGTGCATTAAAACTTTCTGGTTAAACCACTGTGAACTCCACAGCTCTTCCAAGGGGCATTGATATTGTCTATTTATTCCACTCTAACCTCCACCACTCTTCCAAGGGGCATTAATATTGTCTATTTATTCCACTGCGACCTCCACCACTCTTCCAAGGGGATTTGATAGTCTTTTTAATCCACTGCGACCTCCACCACTCTTCCAAGGGGCATTAAAACCATCGTGTTAAGCTACTGTGACCTCCATGTCCTTTCCACGGGGCATTGCTATTGTCTTTTTATTTCACCGTGACCTCCACGTCTCTTCCAAGGGGCATTGATATTGTCTTTTTATTTAATTGGAACCTCCACCACTCTCCCAAGGGGCATTGACATTGTCTTTTTATTCCACTGTAACCTCCATCATTCTTCCAAGGGACATTGATATTGTCTTTTAATTCCACTGTAACCTCCACCACTCTTCCAAGGGGCATTGATTTTGTCTTTTTATTCCACTGTGACCTCCACCACTCTTCCAAGGGGCATTGATATTGGCTTTTTAATCCACTGTGACCTCCACCACTCTTCCAAGGGGCATTAAAACTGTCTTGTTAAGCTACTGTGACGTCGAAGTCTCTTCCAAGGGGCATTAAAACCATCTGGTTAAACCACTCTGAACTCCACAGCTCTTCCAAGGGGCATTTTTATTGTCTTTTTATTCCACTCTAACCTCCACCACTCTTCCATGCCGCATTGACATTGTCTTTTTATTCCACTGCGACCTCCACCAGTCCTCCAAGGGGCATTAAAACCGTCTTGTTAAGCTACTGTGACCTCCACGTGTCTTCGAAGGGGCATTGATATTGTCTTTTTATTCATCTGTAACCTCCACCAATCTTCCAATGGGCATTGATATTGTTTTTTTACTCCACTGCGACCTCCACCACTCTTCCAAGGGGCATTAATATTGTCTTTTTAATCCACTGCGACCTCCACCACTCTACCAGGGGGCAATAAAACCATCTTGATAAGTTACTGTGACCACCACGTCTCTTCCAAGGGGCGTTAAAACCATCTAGTTATTCCACTCTGTACTCCACAGCTCTTCTAAGGGGCATTATTTTTGTCTTTTTATTCCACTGTAACCTCCACCACTCTTCCAAGGGGCATTGATATTGTCTTTTTATTCCACTGTAACCTCCACCACTCTTCTAAGGGGCATTGATATTGTCTTTTATTCCACTAAAACCTTCACCACTCTTCCAAGTGGCATTGATATTGTCTTTATACTCCACTGCGACCTCCACCATTCTTCCAAGCGTCATTAATATTGTCTTTTTATTCCATTGTAACCTCCACCACTCTTCCAAGGAGAATTGATATTGTCTTTTATTCCACTGCGACCTCCACCTCTCTTCCAAGGGGCAATAAAACCATCTTGTTAAGCTACCGTGACCTCCAAGTGTCTTCCACGAGGCATTGATATTGTCTTTTTATTCCACTGCGACCTCCACATCTAGTCCAAGGGGAATTGATATTGTCTTTTTATTCCACTGTAACTTCCACCACTCTTTCAAGGGGCATTGATATTGTATTTTTATTCCACCGTGACCTCCAACACTCTCCCACGGGGCATTAAAACCGTCTTGTTAAGCTACTGTGACCTCCAAGTCTCTTCCAAGGGGCATTAAAACCGTCGGTTAAAAAGCTCTGAGCTCCACAGCTCTTCCAAGGGGCATTGACAATATCTTTTTATTCCATTGTAACCTTCTGCTCTCTTCCAAGTGCATTGATATTGTCTTTTTATTCCTCTGCGACGTCCACGACTCTTCCAATGGGCATTAAAACTGTCTTGTTAAGCTACTGTGACCTCCAAGTTTCGTACACAGGGCATTGAAATTGTCTTTTTATTCCACTGTAAACTCCACCACTCTTCCAAGGGGCATTGATATTGTCTTTTTAATGCACAGCGACCTCGATCACTCTTCCAAGAACCATTGAAACCGTCTTTTTAAGCCACTGTGACCACCATGTCTATTCCACGGTGCAATAAAACTTTCTGGTTAAACCACTGTGAACTCCACAGCTCTTCCAAGGGGCATTGATATTGTCTATTTATTCCACTCTAACCTCCACCACTCTTCCAAGGGGCATTGATATTGTTTTTTATTCCACTGAAACCTTCACCACTCTTCCAAGTGGCATTGATATTGTCTTTTTACTCCACTGCGACCTCCATTATTCTTCCAAGCGTCATTAAAATTGTCTTTTTATTCCATTGTAACCTCCACCACTCTTCCAAGGAGAATTGATATTGTCTTTTTATTCCACTGCGACCTCCACCTCTCTTCCAAGGGGCAATAAAACCATCTTGTTAAGCTACTGTGACCTCCAAGTCTCTTCCACGAGGCATTGATATTGTCTTTTTATTCCACTGCGACCTCCACATCTCGTCCAAGGGGAATTGATATTGTCTTTTTATTCCACTGTAACTTCCACCACTCTTTCAAGGGGCATTGATATTGTATTTTTATTCCACCGTGACCTCCACCACTCTTCCAAGGGGCATTAAAACCGTCTTGTTAAGCTACTGTGACCTCCAAGTCTCTTCCAAGGGGCATTAAAACCGTCGGTTAAAACGCTCTGAGCTCCACAGCTCTTCCAAGGGGCATTGACAATGTCTTTTTATTCCATTGTAACCTTCTGCTCTCTTCCAAGTGCATTGATATTGTCTTTTTATTCCTCTGCGACGTCCACGACTCTTCCAATGGGCATTAAAACTGTCTTGTTAAGCTACTGTGACCTCCAAGTTTCGTACACAGGGCATTGAAATTGTCTTTTTATTCCACTGTAAACTCCACCACTCTTCCAAGGGGCATTGATATTGTCTTTTTAATGCACTGCGACCTCCATCACTCTTCCAAGAACCATTGAAACCTTCTTTTTAAGCCACTGTGACCACCATGTCTATTCCACGGTGCATTAAAACTTTCTGGTTAAACCACTGTGAACTCCACAGCTCTTCCAAGGGGCATTGATATTGTCTATTTATTCCACTCTAACCTCCACCACTCTTCCAAGGGGCATTAATATTGTCTATTTATTCCACTGCGACCTCCACCACTCTTCCAAGGGGATTTGATAGTCTTTTTAATCCACTGCGACCTCCACCACTCTTCCAAGGGGCATTAAAACCATCGTGTTAAGCTACTGTGACCTCCATGTCCTTTCCACGGGGCATTGCTATTGTCTTTTTATTTCACCGTGACCTCCACGTCTCTTCCAAGGGGCATTGATATTGTCTTTTTATTTAATTGGAACCTCCACCACTCTCCCAAGGGGCATTGACATTGTCTTTTTATTCCACTGTAACCTCCATCATTCTTCCAAGGGACATTGATATTGTCTTTTAATTCCACTGTAACCTCCACCACTCTTCCAAGGGGCATTGATTTTGTCTTTTTATTCCACTGTGACCTCCACCACTCTTCCAAGGGGCATTGATATTGGCTTTTTAATCCACTGTGACCTCCACCACTCTTCCAAGGGGCATTAAAACTGTCTTGTTAAGCTACTGTGACGTCGAAGTCTCTTCCAAGGGGCATTAAAACCATCTGGTTAAACCACTCTGAACTCCACAGCTCTTCCAAGGGGCATTTTTATTGTCTTTTTATTCCACTCTAACCTCCACCACTCTTCCAAGCCGCATTGACATTGTCTTTTTATTCCACTGCGACCTCCACCAGTCCTCCAAGGGGCATTAAAACCGTCTTGTTAAGCTACTGTGACCTCCACGTGTCTTCGAAGGGGCATTGATATTGTCTTTTTATTCATCTGTAACCTCCACCAATCTTCCAATGGGCATTGATATTGTTTTTTTACTCCACTGCGACCTCCACCACTCTTCCAAGGGGCTTTAATATTGTCTTTTTAATCCACTGCGACCTCCACCACTCTACCAGGGGGCAATAAAACCATCTTGATAAGTTACTGTGACCACCACGTCTCTTCCAAGGGGCGTTAAAACCATCTAGTTATTCCACTCTGTACTCCACAGCTCTTCGAAGGGGCATTATTTTTGTCTTTTTATTCCACTGTAACCTCCACCACTCTTCCAAGGGGCATTGATATTGTCTTTTTATTCCACTGTAACCTCCACCACTCTTCTAAGGGGCATCGATATTGTCTTTTATTCCACTAAAACCTTCACCACTCTTCCAAGTGGCATTGATATTGTCTTTTTACTCCACTGCGACCTCCACCATTCTTCCAAGCGTCATTAATATTGTCTTTTTATTCCATTGTAACCTCCACCACTCTTCCAAGGAGAATTGATATTGTCTTTTATTCCACTGCGACCTCCAACTCTCTTCCAAGGGGCAATAAAACCATCTTGCTAAGCTACCGTGACCTCCAAGTGTCTTCCACGAGGCATTGATATTGTCTTTTTATTCCACTGCGACCTCCACATCTAGTCCAAGGGTAATTGATATTGTCTTTTTATTCCACTGTAACTTCCACCACTCTTTCAAGGGGCATTGATATTGTATTTTTATTCCACCGTGACCTCCAACACTCTTCCAAGGGGCATTAAAACCATCTTGTTAAGCTACTGTGACCTCCAAGTCTCTTCCAAGGGGCATTAAAACCGTCGGTTAAAAAGCTCTGAGCTCCACAGCTCTTCCAAGGGGCATTGACAATATCTTTTTATTCCATTGTAACCTTCTGCTCTCTTCCAAGTGCATTGATATTGTCTTTTTATTCCTCTGCGACGTCCACGACTCTTCCAATGGGCATTAAAACTGTCTTGTTAAGCTACTGTGACCTCCAAGTTTCGTACACAGGGCATTGAAATTGTCTTTTTATTCCACTGTAAACTCCACCACTCTTCCAAGGGGCATTGATATTGTCTTTTTAATGCACAGCGACCTCCATCACTCTTCCAAGAACCATTGAAACCGTCTTTTTAAGCCACTGTGACCACCATGTCTATTCCACGGTGCATTAAAACTTTCTGGTTAAACCACTGTGAACTCCACAGCTCTTCCAAGGGGCATTGATATTGTCTATTTATTCCACTCTAACCTCCACCACTCTTCCAAGGGGCATTGATATTGTTTATTTATTCCACTGCGACCTCCACCACTCTTCCAAGGGGATTTGATAGTCTTTTTAATCCACTGCGACCTCCACCACTCTTCCAAGGGGCATTAAAACCATCGTGTTAAGCTACTGTGACCTACATGTCCTTTCCACGGGGCATTGCTATTGTCTTTTTATTTCACCGTGACCTCCACGTCTCTTCCAAGGGGCATTGATATTGTCTTTTTATTTAATTGGAACCTCCACCACTCTCCCAAGGGGCATTGAGATTGTCTTTTTATTCCACTGTAACCTCCATCATTCTTCCAAGGGACATTGATATTGTCTTTTAATTCCACTGTAACCTCCACCACTCTTCCAAGGGGCATTGATTTTGTCTTTTTATTCCACTGTGACCTCCACCACTCTTCCAAGGGGCATTGATATTGGCTTTTTAATCCACTGTGACCTCCACCACTCTTCCAAGGGGCATTACAACTGTCTTGTTAAGCTACTGTGACGTCGAAGTCTCTTCCAAGGGGCATTAAAACCATCTGGTTAAACCACTCTGAACTCCACAGCTCTTCCAAGGGGCATTTTTATTGTCTTTTTATTCCACTCTAACCTCCACCACTCTTCCAAGCGGCATTGACATTGTCTTTTTATTCCACTGCGACCTCCACCAGTCCTCCAAGGGGCATTAAAACCATCTTGTTAAGCTACTGTGACCTCCACGTGTCTTCGAAGGGGCATTGATATTGTCTTTTTATTCATCTGTAACCTCCACCAATCTTCCAAGGGGCATTGATATTTTTTTTTACTCCACTGCGACCTCCTCCACTCTTCCAAGGGGCATTAATATTGTCTTTTTAATCCACTGCTACCTCCACCACTCTACCAGGGGGCAATAAAACCATCTTGATAAGTTACTGTGACCACCACATCTCTTCCAAGGGGCGTTAAAACCATCTAGTTATTCCACTCTGTGCTCCACAGCTCTTCTAAGGGGCATTATTATTGTCTTTTTATTCCACTGTAACCTCCACCACTCTTCCAAGGGGCATTGATATTGTCTTTTTATTCCACTGTAACCTTCACCACTCTTCCAAGCGGCATTGATATTGTCTTTTTACTCCACTGCGACCTCCACCATTCTTCCCAGCGTCATTAATATTGTCTTTTTATTCCATTGTAACCTCCACCACTCTTCCAAGGAGAATTGATATTGTCTTTTATTCCACTGCGACCTCCACCTCTCTTCCAAGGGGCAATAAAACCATCTTGTTAAGCTACTGTGACCTCCAAGTGTCTTCCACGAGGCATTGATATTGTCTTTTTATTCCACTGCGACCTCCACATCTCGTCCAAGGGGAATTGATATTGTCTTTTTATTCCACTGTAACTTCCACCACTCTTTCAAGGGGCATTGATATTGTATTTTTATTCCACCGTGACCTCCACCACTCTTCCAAGGGGCATTAAAACCGTCTTGTTAAGCTACTGTGACCTCCAAGTCTCTTCCAAGGGGCATTAAAACCGTCGGTTAAAACGCTCTGAGCTCCACAGCTCTTCCAAGGGGCATTGACAATGTCTTTTTATTCCATTGTAACCTTCTGCTCTCTTACAAGTGCATTGATATTGTCTTTTTATTCCTCTGCGACGTCCACGACTCTTCCAATGGGCATTAAAACTGTCTTGTTAAGCTACTGTGACCTCCAAGTTACGTACACAGGGCATTGAAATTGTCTTTTTATTTCACTGTAAACTCCACCACTCTTCCAAGGGGCATTGATATTGTCTTTTTAATACACTGCGACCTCCATCACTCTTACAAGAACCATTGAAACTGTCTTTTTAAGCTACTGTGACCACCATGTCTATTCCACGGTGCATTAAAACTTTCTGGTTAAACCACTGTGAACTCCACAGCTCTTCCAAGGGGCATTGATATTGTCTATTTATTCCACTCTAACCTCCACCACTCTTCCAAGGGGCATTGATATTGTCTATTTTTTCCACTGCGACCTACACCACTCTTCCAAGGGGATTTGATAGTCTTTTTAATCCACTGCGACCTCCACCACTCTTCCAAGATGCATTAAAACCATCGTGTTAAGCTACTGTGACCTCCATGTCCTTTCCACGGGGCATTGCTATTGTCTTTTTATTTCACTGTGACCTCCACGTCTCTTCCAAGGGGCATTGATATTGTCTTTTTATTTAATTGGAACCTCCACCACTCTCCCAAGGGGCATTGACATTGTCTTTTTATTCCACTGTAACCTCCATCATTCTTCCAAGGGATATTGATATTGTCTTTTAATTCCACTGTAACCTCCACCACTCTTCCAAGGGGCATTGATTTTGTCTTTTTATTCCACTGTGACCTCCACCACTCTTCCAAGGGGCATTGATATTGTCTTTTTAATCCACTGTGACCTCCATCACTCTTCCAAGGGGCATTAAAACTGTCTTGTTAAGCTACTGTGACGTCGAAGTCTCTTCCAAGGGGCATTAAAACCATCTGGTTAAACCACTCTGAACTGCACAGCTCTTCCAAGGGGCATTTGTATTGTCTATTTATTCCACTCTAACCTCCACCACTCTTCCAAGGGGCATTGACATTGTCTTTTTATTCCACTGCGACCTCCACCAGTCCTCCAAGGGGCATTAAAACTGTCTTGTTAAGCTACTGTGATCTCCACGTGTCTTCGAAGGGGCATTGATATTGTCTTTTTTTTCATCTGTAACCTCCACCAATCTTCCAAGGGGCATTGATATTGTTTTTTTACTCCACTGCGACCTCCACCACTTTTCCAAGGGGCATTAATATTGTCTTTTTAATCCACTGCGACCTCCACCACTCTACCAGGGGGCAATAAAACCATCTTGATAAGTTACTGTGACCACCATTTCTCTTCCAAGGGGCGTTAAAACCATCTGGTTATTCCACTCTGTACTCCACTGCTCTTCTAAGGGGCATTATTATTGTCTTTTTATTCCACTGTAACCTCCAACACTCTTCCAAGGGGCATTGATATTGTCTTTTTATTCCACTGCGACCTCCACCAATCTTCCAAAGGGCATTGATATTGTCTTTTTAATCCACTACGACCTCCTCCACTCTTCCAAGGGCATTAAAACTGTCTTTTTAAGCTACTGTGACCTCCAGGTCTCTTCCAAGGGGCATTAAAACCGTCCGGTTAAACCACTCTGAACTCCACAGCTCTTCCAAGGGGCATTGATATTGTCTTTTTTTTCCACTGTAACCTCCAAAACTCTTCCAAGGGGCATTGATTTTGTCTTTTTACTTCACTGCGACCTTATCCACTCTTCCAATGGGCATTGATATTGTCTTTTTAATCCACTGCGACCTCCACCACTCTTCCAAGGGGCTTTAAAGCCGTCTTGTTAAGCTACTGTCTCGTCCATGTCTATTCCAAGGGGCATTAATACCATCTGGTTAAACCACTCTGAACTCCACAGCTCTTCCGAGGGGCATTGATATTGTCTTTTTATTCCACTCTAACCTCCACCACTCTTCCAAGGGGCATTGACATTGTCTTTTTATTCCACTGCGACCTACACCACTCTTCCAAACGGCATTAAGACCATCTTGTTAAGCTACAGTGACCTCCACAACTCTTCCAAGGGGCATTGATATTGTCTTTTATTCCACTGTAACCTCCACCACTCTTCCAAGGGGCATTGATATTGTCTTTAAACTCCACTGGGACCTCCACCACTCTTCTAAGGGGCATTGATATTGTCTTTTATTCCACTGGAACCTTCACCACTCTTCCAAGTGGCATTGGTATTGTCTTTTTACTCCACTGCGACTTCCACCATTCTTCCAAG
This sequence comes from Phyllobates terribilis, assembly GCF_046119375.1. Lineage (NCBI taxonomy): Eukaryota > Metazoa > Chordata > Amphibia > Anura > Dendrobatidae > Phyllobates > Phyllobates terribilis. Next base: position 7,256,634 of record NW_027362781.1, on the reverse strand, counting down.
CGTCATTAATATTGTCTTTTTATTCCATTGTAACCTCCACCACTCTTCCAAGGAGCATTGATATTGTCTTTTTATTCCATTGCAACCTCCACCTCTCTTCCAAGGGTCAATAAAACCATCTTGTTAAGCTACTGTGACCTCCAAGTCTCTTCCACGAGGCATTGATATTGTCTTTTTATTCCACTGCGACCTCCACATCTCTTCCAAGGGAAATTGATATTGTCTTTTTATTCCACTGTAACTTCCACCACTCTTTCAAGGGGAATTGATATTGTATTTTAATTCCACCGTGACCTCCACCACTCTTCCAAGGGGCATTAAAACCGTCTTGTTAAGCTACTGTGACCTCCACGTCTCTTCCAAGGGGTCATTGATATTGTCTTTTTATTTAATTGGAACCTCCACCACTCTCCCAAGGGGCATTGAGATTGTCTTTTTATTCCACTGTAACCTCCATCATTCTTCCAAGGGACATTGATATTGTCTTTTAATTCCACTGTAACCTCCACCACTCTTCCAAGGGGCATTGATATTTTCTTTTTATTCCACTGCGACCTCCACCACTCTTCCAAGGGGCATTAAAACCGTCTTGTTAAGCTACTGTGACCTCCACGTCTCTTCCAAGGGGCATTAAAACCGTCAATTTAAACCACTCTGAACTCCACAGCTCTTGGAAGAGGCATTGATATTGTCTTTTTATTCCACTGTAACCTCCACCACTCTTCAAAGGGGCATTGATGTTGTCTTTTTAATCCACTGCGACCTCCATCACTCTTCCAAGAAGCATTAAAACAGTCTTGTTTAGATACTGTGACCTCCACGTCTATTCCACGGTGCCTTATAACCTTCTGTTTAAACCACTGTGAACTCCACAGCTCTTCCAAGGGGCCTTGATATTGTCTTATTATTCCACTGTAACGTCCACCACTCTTCCAAGGGGCATTGATATTGTCTTTTTATTTCACTGCGACCTCCACCACTCTTCCAAGGGGCATTAATATTGTCTTTTTATTCCACTGCGACCTCCACCATTCTTCCAAGTGTCATTAATATTGTCTTTTTATTCCATTGTAACCTCCACCACTCTTCCAAGGAGCATTTATATTGTCTTTTTATTCCACTGCGACCTCCACCTCTCTTCCAAGGGGCAATAAAACCATCTAGTTAAGCTACTGTGACCTCCATGTCTCTTCCACGAGGCATTGATATTGTCTGTTTATTCCACTGCGACCTCCACATCTCTTCCAAGGGGAATTGATATTGTCTTTTTATTCCTCTGCGACCTCCACCACTCTTCCAAGGTGCATTAAAAGAGTCTTGTTAAGCTACTGTGACCTCCACGTCTCTTACAAGGGGCATTAAACCGTCTGGTTAATCCACTCTGTACTCCACAGCTCCTCCAAGAGGCATTGATGTTGTCTTTTTATTCGACTGTAACCTCCACCACTCTTCCAAGGGGCATTGATATTTTCTGTGTTTTCCACTGCGACCTCCACCACTCTTCCAAGGGGCTTTGATATTGTCTTTTTATCCAATGCGACCTCCACCACTCTTCCATTGGGCATTTAAACCGTCTAGTTATGCTACTGTGAGCTCCAAGTCTCTTCCAAGGGGCATTAAAACAGACTGGTTAAACCTCTCTGAGCTCCACAGCTCTTCCAAAGGGCATTTACTATGTCTTTTTATTCCATTGTAACCTTCTGCACTCTTCCAAGTGCATTGATTTTGTCTTTTTATTCCTCTGCGACCTCCACAACTCTTCCAATGGGCATTGTTATTGTCTTTTTAATCCTTTGCAACCTCCACGACTCTTCCAAGGGGAATTAAAACCGTCTTGTTAAGCTACTGTGACCTCCACGTCCCTTCCACGGGGCATTGATATTGTCTTTTTATTCCAATGTTACCATCACCACTCTTCTAAGGGGCAGTGATATTGTCTTTTTAATCCACTGCGAACTCCACCACTCTTCCAAGGGGCATTAAAACCGTCTTGTTATGCTACTGTGATGTCGACTTCTCTTCCAAGGGGCATTAATATCATCTGGTTAAACCTCTCTGAACTCCACAGCTCTTCCAACGGGCATTTGTATTGTCTTTTTATTCCACTCTAACCTCCACCACTCTTCCAAAGGGTATTGACACTGTCTTCTTATTGCACTGCGACCACCACCACTCTTGCAAGGGGCATTAAAACCATATTGTTAAGATACATTGACCTCCACATCTCTTCCACGGGTTATTGATATTGTCTTTTTATTCCACTGTAACCTCCACCAATCTTCCAAGGGGCATTGATATTGTTTTTTTATTCCACTGCGACCGCCATCAATCTTCCAAGGGGCATTAAAACCATCTTGTTAAGTTACTGTGACCTCCACGTCCCTTCCACGGGGCATTGATATTGTCTTTTTATTCCACTGCGACCTCCACCACTCTTCCAAGGGCCATTGTTAGTGTCTTTTTAATCCCACGCAACCTCCACCACTCTTCCAAGGGGCATTAAAACCGTCTTGTTAAGCTACTGTCACCTCCACGTCCCTTCCACGGGGCATTGATATTGTCTTTTTATTCCACTGCGACCTCCACCACTCTTCCAACGGGAATTGGTATTGTCTTTGTAATCCACTGCGAACTCCACCGCTCTTCCAAGGGGCATTAAAACCATCTTATTAAGCTATTGTGACCTACACATCTCTTCCACGGGGCATTGATATTGTCTTTTTATTTAACTGTAACCTCCACCACTGTTCCAAGGGGCATTGATATTGTCTTTAAATTCCACTGTAACCTCCATCACTCTCCCAAGGGGCATTGATATTGTTTTTTTATTCAACTTTAACCTCCACCACTCTTAAAAATGGGCAATGATATTGTCTTTTTATTCCACTGCGACCTCCACCACTCTTCCAAGTGGCATTCATATTTTCTTTTTAATCTACTGCGACCTCCACCACTATTCCAATGGGCATTAAAACCGTCTTGTTAAGCTATTGTCACCTCCACGTCCCTTCCAAGGGGCATTAAAACAGTCAATTTAAACCACTCTGAACTCCACAGCTCTTGCAAGGGGCATTGATATTGTCTTTTTATTCCAATGTAGCCTCCAGCACTCTTCCAAGGGGCATTGATATTGTCTTTTTATTCCACTGCAACTTCCACGTCTCTTCCAAGGGGAATTAAAACCGTCTTGTTAAGCTACTGTGACCTCCACGTCCCTTCCACTGGGCATTGATATTGTCTTTTTATTCCACTGTAACCTCCACCACTGCTCCAAGGGGCATTAAAACCGCCTTTTTATGCTACTGTGAGCTCCATATCCCTTCCACGGGGCATTGATATTTTCTTTTTATTCCATTGCGACCTCCACCACTCTTCCAAGGGGCATTAAAACCGTCTTGTTAAGCTACTGTGACCTCCTCGTCACTTCCAAGGGGTATTAAAACCGTCTGGTTAAACACTCTGAACTCCACAGCTCTTACAAGAGGCATTGATATTGTCGTTTTATTCGACTGTAACATCCACCACTCTTCCAAGCGGCATTGATATTGTCTTTTAATTCCACTGCGACCTCCACGTCTCTTCCAAGGGGCATTAAAACCGTCAATTTAAACCACTCTTCCAAGGAGCACTGGTATTGTCTTTTTATTCCACTGCGAACTCCACCACTTTTCCAAGGGGCATTGACATTGTCTATTTATTCTACTGCGACCTCCACCACGCTTCAAAGGGGCATAAACACCATCTTGTTAAGCTACAGTGACCTCCACAACTCTTCCATGGGGCATTGATATTGTCTTTTTATTCCACTCTAACCTCCACCACTCTTCCAAGGGGCATTGATTTTGTTTTTTATTCCACTGCGACCTCTACCACTCTTCCAAGGGGCATTGATTTTGTCTTTTTATTCCACTGCGACCTCTGATACTCCTCCAATGGGCATTGATACTGTCTTTTTAATCCACTGCTACCTCCACCACTCTTCCAAGGGGCATTAAAGCCGTCTTGTTTAGCTACTGTCACGTCCATGTCTATTCCACGTGGCATTGATATTGTCTTTTTATTCCACTGTAACATCCACCATTCTTCCAAGTGGCATTGATATTGTCTTTTTATTCCACTGTGACTTCCACCTCTCTTCTAAGGGGCATTGATATTGTCTTTTTAATCCACTGCGACCTCCACCACTCTACCAAGGGGCGTTAAAACAGTCTTGTTAAGCTACTGCTACCTCCACGTCTCTTCCAAGGGGCATTAAAACCGTCAATTTAAACCACTCTTCCAAGGAGCACTGGTATTGTCTTTTTATTCCACTGCGAACTCCACCACTTTTCCAAGGGGCATTGACATTGTCTATTTATTCTACTGCGACCTCCACCACGCTTCAAAGGGGCATAAACACCATCTTGTTAAGCTACAGTGACCTCCACAACTCTTCCATGGGGCATTGATATTGTCTTTTTATTCCACTCTAACCTCCACCACTCTTCCAAGGGGCATTGATTTTGTTTTTTATTCCACTGCGACCTCTACCACTCTTCCAAGGGGCATTGATTTTGTCTTTTTATTCCACTGCGACCTCTGATACTCCTCCAATGGGCATTGATACTGTCTTTTTAATCCACTGCTACCTCCACCACTCTTCCAAGGGGCATTAAAGCCGTCTTGTTTAGCTACTGTCACGTCCATGTCTATTCCACGTGGCATTGATATTGTCTTTTTATTCCACTGTAACATCCACCATTCTTCCAAGTGGCATTGATATTGTCTTTTTATTCCACTGTGACTTCCACCTCTCTTCTAAGGGGCATTGATATTGTCTTTTTAATCCACTGCGACCTCCACCACTCTACCAAGGGGCGTTAAAACAGTCTTGTTAAGCTACTGCTACCTCCACGTCTCTTCCAAGGGGCATTAAAACCGTCTGTTTAAACCACTCTGATCTTCACAGCTCTTTCAAGGGGCATTGATATTGTCTTTTTATTCCACTGTAACCTCCACCACTCTTCCAAGGGGCATTGATTTTGTCTTTTTATTCCACTGCGAGCACCACCACTCTTCCAATGGGCATTGTTATTGTCTTTTTAATCCACGGTGACCTCCACGTCTCTTCCAATGGGAATTAAACCCATCTTGTTAAGCTACTGTGACCTCCACGTCCCTTCCACGGGGCATTGATATTGTCTTTTTACTCCACTGCGACCTCCACCACTCTTCCAAGGGGCATTAAAACCATATTGTTAAGCTATAGTGACCTCCACATCTCTTCCACGAGGCATTGATATTGTCTTTTTATTCCACTGTAACCTCCACCAATCTTCCAAGGGGCATTGATATTGTTTTATAATTCCACTGTGACCTACACCATTCTTCCAAGGAGCGTTAAAACCGTCTGGTTATACCACTCTGAACTCCACAGCTCTTCCAAGGGGCATTATTATTGTCTTTTTATTCCACTGTGACCTCCACCATTCTTCCAAGGGGTATTGATATTGTCTTTTTAATGCACTGCTACCTCCATCACTCTTCCAAGGGGTATTAAAACTATCTGGTTAAACCACTCTGAACTCCATAGCTCTTTCAAGATGCATTGATATTGTCTTTTTATTTCACTGCGACCTCCACCACTCTTTCAAGGGGCATTGATATTGTCTTTTTATTTCACTGCGACCTCCACCACTCTTTCAAGGGGCATTGATATTGTCTTTTTATTCCACTGCAACCTCCACCACTCTTCCAAGGGGCATTAAAACTGTCTTGTTAAGCTACTGTGACCTCCACTTGTCTTCCACGGGGCATTGATATTGTCTTTTCAATCCACTGTGACTTCCACCACTTTTCCAAGGGGCATTAAAACCGTCTTGTTAATCTACTGTGACCTCCACGTCTCTTCCAAGGGGCAATAAAACCATCTGGCAAAACCACTCTGAACTCCACAGCTCTTCCAAGGGGCATTGGTATTGTCTTTTTATTCCACTCTAACCTCCACCACTCTTCCAAGGGGCACTGACATTGTCTTTTTATTCCACTGCTACCTCCACCACTCTTCCAAGGGGCATTAAAACCATATTGTTAAGCTACAGTGACCTCCACAACTCTTCCACGGGGCATTGATATTTTCTTTTTATTCAACTGTAACCTCCACCAATATTCAAATGGGCATTGATATTGTTTTTTTATTCCACTGCGACCTCCACCACTCTTCCAAGGGGCATTAAAACTGTCTTGTTAAGTTACTGTGACCTCCACGTCTCTTCCAAGGAGCGTTAAAACCTTCTGGTTACACCACTCTGAACTCCACAGCTCTTCCAAGGGGCATTATTATTGTCTGTTTATTCCACTGTAACCTCAACCACTCTTACAAGGGGCATTGATATTGTCTTTTTATTCCACTGCAACCTCCACCAGTCCTCCAGGAGGCATTAAAACCGCATTGTTAAGCTACTGTGACCTCCACGTCTCTTCCACAGGGCATTGAAATTGTCTTTTTATTCCACTGTAACCACCACCACTCGTCCAAGGGGCATTGATATTGTCTTTTTATTCCACTGCGACCTCCACCACTCTTCCAAGGCTCATTGATATTGTCTTTTTAATCCACTGCGACCTCCATCTCTCTTCCAAGGGGCATTAAAACCGTCTTGTTAAGCTATTGTGACCTCCACATCTCTTCCACTGGGCATTGATATTGTCTTTTTATTTAACTGTAACCTCCACCACTGTTCCAAGGGGCATTGATATTGTCTTTTTTTTCCACTGTAACCTCCATCACTCTTCCAAGGGGCCAAGATATTGTCTTTTTATTCAACTGTAACCTCCACCACTCTTCCAAGGGGCTTTGATATTGTCTTTTTAATCCACTGCGACCTCCACTACTCTTCCAAGGGGCATTAAAACCATCTTGTTAAGCTACTGTCACCACGACGTCCCTTCCAAGGGGCATTAACACCGTCAATATAAACCACTCTGAACTCCACAGCTCTTGCAAGGGGCATTGATATTGTCTTTTTATTCCAATGCAACCTCAAGCACTCTACCAAGGGGCATTGATATTGTCTTTTTATTCCACTGCAACTTCCACCTCTCTTCCAAGGGGCATTAAAACCGTCTTGTTAAGCTTCTGTGACCTCCACGTATCTTTCACGGGGCATTGACATTGTCGTTTTATTCCACTGTAACCTCCATCACTCTTCCAAGGGGCATTGATATTGTCTTTTTATTCCACTGGGACCTTCACCACTCTTCCAAGTGGCATTGATATTGTGTTTTTAATCCACTGCGACCTCCACCACTCTCCCAAGGGGCATTAAAACCATATTGTTAAGCTACTGTGACCTCCACTTCTCTTCCAAGGTGCATTAAAACCGTCAATTTAAACCACTCTGAACTCCACAGCTCTTGCAAGAGGCATTGATGTTGTCTTTTTACTCCACTGTAACCTACAGCACTCTTTCAAGTGGCATTGATATTGTCTTATTATTCCACTAGGACTTCCACCACTCTCCCAAGGTGCATTAAAAACATCTTGTTTAGCTACTGCAACGTCCATGTCTATTCCACGGGGCATTGATATTGTCTTTTTATTCCACTGTATCCTCCACCACTCTTCCAAGGGGTATTGATATTGTCTTTTTATTCCACTGTGACTACCACCTCTCTTCCAAGAGGCATTAAAACAGACTTGTTAAGCTACTGTGACCTCCACATCTCCTCCAAGGGGCCTTAAAACCGTCTGGTTAAACCACTCTGAACTCCACAGCTCTTCCAAGGGGTATTGATATTGTCTTTTTATTTCACTGTAAGCTCCACCACTCTTTCAAAGGGCATTAATATTGTCTTTTTATTCCACTGCAACTTCCACCACTCTTCCAAGGGGCATTAAAACTGTCTTGTTAAACTACTGTGACCTCCACGTGTCTTCCACCGGGCATTGATATTGTTTTTTTAATCCACTGTGACCTCCACCACTTTTCCAAGGGACATTAAAACCATCTTGTTATTCTACTGTGACCTCCACGTCTCTTCCAAAGGGCAGTAAAACCATCTGGTTAAACCACTCTGAACTCCACAGCTCTTCTAAGGAGCATTAGTGTTGTCTTTTTATTCCACTGCGACTTCCATCATTCTTCCAAGGGGCATTGATATTGTCTTTTTATTCCACTGCCACCTCCACCACTCTTCGAAGGGGCATTGATATTGTCTTTTTATCCATTGTGACCTCCACCACTTTTCCAAGGGTCATTAAAAACGTCTTTTTAAGCTACTGTGACCTCCACGTTACTTTCAAAGGGCATTAAAACCGTCTGGTTAAACCACTCTGAACTCCACAGCTCTTCCAAGGGGCATTGGTATTGTCTTTTTATTCCACTCTGACCTCCACCACTCTTACAAGGGGCATTGACATTGTTTTTTTATTCCACTGCGACCTCCACCATTCTTCCAAGGGGCATTAAAACTGTCTTGATAAGCTACAGTAACCTCCACATCTCTTCCACGGGGCATTTATATTGTCTTTAAATTCCACTGTAACCTCCACCACTCTACCAAGGGGCATTGATATTGTATTTTTATTCCACTGCGACCTCCACCACTCTTCCAAAGGGCATTGATATTGTCTTTTTAATCCACGGCGACCTCCACCGCTCTTCCAAAGGGCATTAAAACCATCTTGTGAAGCTACCGTGACCTCCACGTCTCTTCCACGGGGCAGTGATTTTGTCTTTTTAATCAAATGCAACCTCCACGTCTCTTCCATGTGGTATTAAAACCGTCTTGTTAAGCTACTGTGACCTCCACGTCTCTTCCAAGGAGCATTAAAACCGTATGGTTAAACCAAACTGAACTCCACAGATCTTCCAAGGGGCACTGATAATGTCTTTTTTTTCCACTGTATCCTCCACCACTCTTCCAAGGGGCATTGATATTGTCTTTTTAATCCACTGCGACCTCCACCACTCTTCCAAGGGGCTTAGATACCGACTTGTTAAGTTACTGTCACCTCCACGTCTCTTCCAAGGGGCATTAAAACCGTCAATTTAAACCACTCTGAACTCCACAGCTCTTGCAAGGGGCATTGATATTGTCTTTTTATTCCAATGTAACCTCCAGCACTCTTCCAAGGGGCATTGATATTGTCTTTTTATTCCACTGCAACTTCCACCTCTCTTCAAAGGGGCATTAAAACCGTCTTATTAATCTACTGTGACCTCCACGTCTCTTACAAGGGGCATTAAAACCGTCAATTTAAACCACTCTCAACTCCACAGCTCTTGCAAGGGGCTTTGATATTGTTTTTTATTCCAATGTAACCTCCACCACTCTTCCAAGGGGCATTGATATTGTCTTTTTATTCCACTGCCACCTCCACCACTCTTCCAAGGGGCATTGATATTGTCTTTTTAATCCACTGCGACGTCCACCACTTTTCCAACGGGCATTAAAAACTTATTTTTAGCTACTGTCACCTCCACGTCCCTTCCATGGGGCATTAAAACCATCAATTTAAACCACTCTAAACTCCACAGCTATTGCAAGGGGCATTGATATTGTCTTTTTATTCCAATGAAATCTCCACCACTCTTGCAAGGGGCATTGATATTGTCTTTTTATTCCACTGCCACCTCCACCACTCTTCCAAGGGGCATTGATATTGTCTTTTTAATCCACTGCGACCTCCACCACTATTCCAAGGGGCATTAAAAACGTATTTTAAGCTACTGTGACCTCCACGTCACTTCCAATGGTCATTAAAACCATCTGGTTTAACTACTCTGAACTCCAATGCTCTTCCAAGGGGCATTGATATGGTCTTTTTATTCCACTGCGACCTCCACCACTCTTCTAAGGGGCATTTATATTGTCTTTTTAATCAACTGCGACCTCCACCACTCTTCCAAGGGCCATTAAAACCGCGTTGTTAAGCTACTTTGACCTCCACGTCAATTCCACTGGGCATTAAAACCGTCAATTTAAACCACTCTGAACTCCACAGCTCTTGCAAGGGGCATTGATATTGTCTTTTTATTCTAATGTAACCTCCAGCACTCTTCCAAAGGGCATTGATATTGTCTTTTTATTCTACTGCAACATCCACCTCTCTTCCAAGGGGCATTAAAACAATCTTGTTAAGCTACTGTGACCTCCACGTCTCTTTAACGGGGCATTGCTATTGTCTTTTTATTCCACTCTGACCTCCACCCCTCTTCCAAGGGGCATTGGCCTTGTCTTTTTATTCTACTGCGACCTCCACCATTCTTCCAAGGGGCATTAAAACTGTCTTGTTAAGCTACAGTGACCTCCACATCTCTTCCACGTGGCGTTGATATTGTCTTTAAATTCCACTGTAACCTCCACCACTCTACCAAGGGGCATTGATATTGTATTTTTATTCCACTGCGACCTTCACCACTCTTCCAAGTGGCATTGATATTGTCTTTTTATTCCACTGCGACCTCCACCACTCTTCCAAGGTGCATTCCTATTGTCTTTTTAATCCACTGCGACCTCCACCACTCTTCCAAGGGGCATTAAAACCGTCTTGTTAAGTTACTGTCACCTCCACGTCTCTTCCAAGGGGCATTAAAACCGTCAATTTAAACCAATCTGAACTCCACAGCTCTTGCAAGTGGCATTGATATTGTCTTTTTATTCCAATGTAACCTCCACCACTCTTCCAAGGGGCATTGATATTGTCTTTTTATTCCACTGCCACCTCCACCACTCTTCCAAGGGGCATTGATATTGTCTTTTTAATCCACTGCGACCTCCACCACTTTTCCAACGGACATTAAAAACTTATTTTTAAGCTACTGTCACCTCCACGTCCCTTCCAAGGGGCATTAAAACCGTCAATTTAAACCACTCTAAACTCCACAGCTATTGCAAGGGGCATTGATATTGTTTTTTATTGCACTGCGACCTCCACTTCTCTTCCAAGGGGCATTGATATTGTCTTTTTATTCCACTGCGACCTCCACCACTCTTCTAAGGGGCATTTGTATTGTCTTTTTAATCTATTGCGACCTCCACCACTCTTCCAAGGGCCATTAAAACCATGTTGTTAAGCAACTTTGACCTCCACGTCAATTCCACGGGGCATTAAAACCGACAATTTAAACCACTCTGAACTCCACAGCTCTTGCAAGGGGCATTGATATTGTCTTTTTATTCCAATGTAACCTCCAGCACTCTTCCAAGGGGCATTGATATTGTCTTTTTATTCCACTGCAACTTCCAACTCTCTTCCAAGGGGCATTAAAACCGTCTTGTTAAGCTACTGTGACCTGCACGTCTCTTTCACGGGGCATTGATATTGTCTTTTTATTCCACTGTAACCTCCACCACTCTTCCAAGGGGCATTGATATTGTCTTTTTATTCCACTGGGAACTTCACCACTCTTCCAAGTGGCATTAATATTGTCTTTTTAATCCACTGTGACCTCCACCACTCTTCCAAGGGACATTAAAACCGTCTGTTTAAACCACTCTGAACACCACAGCTCTTCCAAGGGGCATTGATATTGTCTTTTTATTCCACTGTAACCTCCACCATTCTTCCAAGGGGTATTGATATTGTCTTTTTAATGCACTGCAACCTCCACTTCTCTTCCAAAGGGCATTAAAACCATCTGGTTAAACCACTCTGAACTCCATAGCTCTTTCAAGAGGCATTGATATTGACTTTTTATTTCACTGTAACCTCCACCACTCTTTCAAGGGGCATTGATATTGTCTTTTTATTCCACTGCGACCTCCACTACTCTTCCAGGGGGCATTAAAACTGTCTTGTTAAGCTACTGTAACCTCCACGTGTCTTCCACGGGGCATTGATATTGTATTTTTAATCCACTGTGACCTCCACCTTTTTTCCAAGGGGCAATAAAACCGTCTTGTTAATCTACTGTGACCTCCACGTCTCTTCCAAGTTGCAATAAAACCATCTGGTTAAACCACTCTGAACTCCACAGCTCTTCCAAGGGGCATTGGTATTGTCTTTTTATTCCACTCTAACCTCCACCAATCTTCCAAGGGGCATTGACATTGTCTTTTTATTCCACTGCGACCTCCATCGTTCTTCCAAGGGGCATTGATATTGTCTTTTTATTTCACTGCCACCTCCACCACTCTTCCAAGGGGCATTGATATTGTCTTTTTAATCCATTGCGACCTCCACCACTTTCCAAGGGGCATTAAAAGCGTCTTTTTAAGCTACTGTGACCTCCACTTCACTTTCAATGGGCATTGAAACCGTCTGGTTAAACCACTCTGAACTCCACAGCTCTTCCAAGGGGCATTGGTAATGTCTTTTTATTTCACTCTGACCTCCACCCCTCTTCCAAGGGGCATTGACCTTGTCTTTTTATTCTACTGCGACCTCCACCATTCTTCCAAGGGGCATTAAAACTGTCTTGTTAAGCTACAGTGACCTCCACATCTCTTCCACGTGGCGTTGATATTGTCTTTAAATTCCACTGTAACCTCCACCACTCTACCAAGGGGCATTGATATTGTATTTTTATTCCACTGCGACCTTCACCACTCTTGCAAAGGGCATTGATATTGTCTTTTTAATCCACTGCGACCTCCACCACTCTTCCAAAGGGCATTAAAACAGTCTTGTTAAGCTACTGTGACCTCCACCACCCTTCCAAGGGGCATTAAAACCGTCTGGTTAAACCACTCTGAACTCCACAGCTCTTCCAAGGGGCATTGATATTGTGTTTTTTTCACACTGTAACCTCCACCACTCTTCCAAGGGGCATTGATTTTGTCTTTTTATTCCACTGCGACCTTAACCACTCTTCCAATGTGCATTAATATTGTCTTTTTAATCCACTGCGACCTCCACCACTCTTCCAAGGGTCATTTAAGCCGTATTGTTAAGCTACTGTGACCTCCACGCCTCTTCCACGGGGCATTGATATTGTCTTTTTATTCCACTGCAACCTCCACCACCCTTGCTCGGGGCGTTGATATTGTCTTTTTAATCAAATCCAACCTCCACGTCTCTTCCATGTGGTATTAAAACCGTCTTGTTAAGCTACTGTGACCTCCACGTCTCTTCCAAGGGGCATTAAAACTGTATGGTTAAACCAAACTGAACTCCACAGATCTTCCAAGGGGCACTGATATTGTCTTTTTTTTCCACTGTATCCTCCACCACTCTTCCAATGAGCATTGATATTGTCTTATTAAGCCACTGCAACCTCCACCACTCTTCAAAGGTGCATTAAAGCCGTCTTGTTAAGCTACTGTCACATCCATGTCTATTCCACGGGGCATTGATATTGTCTTTTTATTCCACTGTAACCTCCACCACTCTTCCAAGTGGCATTGACATTGTCTTTTTATTCCACTGCGACTTCCACCTCTCTTTTAAAGGGCATTGATATTGTCTTTTTAATCCACTGCGACCTCTACCACTCTTCCAAGGGGCATTAAAACAGTTTTTTTAAGCTACTGTGACCTCCACGTCTCTTCCAAGGTGAATTAAAACCGTCTGGCTAAACCACTCTGAACACCACAGCTCTTCCAAGGGGCATTATTATTGTCTTTTTATTCCTCTGTTACCTCCACTACTCTTCCAGGGGGCATTGATATTGTCTTTTTATTCCACTGAGACCTCCACCAGTCCTCCAAGAGGCATTAAAACCGTCTTGTTAAGCTACTGTTACCTCCACGTCTCTTCCACAGGGCATTGAAATTGTCTTTTTATTCCACTGTAACCTCCACCACTCGTTCAAGGGGCATTGATATTGTCTTTTTATTCCACTGTGACCTCAACCACTCTTCCAAGGGGCATTGATAATGTCTTTTTATTCCACTGCGACCTCCACCACTCTTCCAAGGGGCATTAAAACCAACTTGTTAAGCTATTGTGACCTCCACATCTCTTCCACGGGGCATTGATATTGTCTTTTTATTTAACTGTAACCTCCACCACTGTTCGAAGGGGCATTGATATTGTCTTTTTATTCCACTGTAACCTCCATCACTCTTCCAAGGGGCATTGATATTGTCTTTTTATTCAACTGTAACCTCCACCACTCTTCCAAGGGGCATTGATATTGTCTTTTCATTCCACTACGAACTCCACCACTCTTCCAAGGGGCATTGATATTGTCTTTTTATTCCACTACGAACTCCACCACTCTTCCAAGGTGCATTTAAACCGTCTTGTTAAGCTACTGTGACCTCCACGTCCCTTCCACGGGGCATTGATATTGTCTTTTTATTCCACTGAGACCTCCACCACTCTTCCAAGGGGCATTGATATTGTCTTTTTATTCCACTACGAACTCCACCACTCTTCCAAGGGGCATTAAAACCGTCTTGTTATGCTACTGTGACGTCGACTTCTCTTCCAAGGGGCATTAAAACCATCTGGTTAAACCACTCTGAACTCCACAGCTCTTCCAAGGGGCATTTGTATTGTCTTTTTATCCCACTCTAACCTCCACCACTCTTCAAAGGGTCATTGATATTGTCTTTTTAAACAACTGTAACCTCCACCACTCTTCCAAGGGGCATTGATATTGTCTTTTTATTCCACTGCGACCTCCACCACTCTTCCAAGGGGCATTCATATTGTCTTTTTAATCCACTGCGACCTCCACCACTCTTCCAAGGGGCATTAAAACCGTCTTGTTAAGCTACTGTCACCTCCACGTCCCTTCCAAGGTGCATTAAAACAGTCAATATAACCACTCTGAACTCCACAGCTCTTGCAAGAGGCATTGATATTGTCTTTTTACTCCACTGTAACCTACAGCACTCTTTCAAGGGGCATTGATATTGTCTTTTTATTCCACTACGACTTCCACCACTCTCCCAAGGTGCATTAAAAACATCTTGTTTAGCTACTGTAACGTCCATGTCTATTCCACGGGGCATTGATATTGTCTTTTTATTCAACTGTATCCTCCACCACTCTTCCAAGGGATATTGATATTGTCTTTTTATTCCACTGCGACTTCCACCTCTCTTCTTAGGGGCATTGATATTGTCTATTTAATCCACTGTGACCTCCACCACTCTACCAAGAGGCATTAAAACAGTCTTGTTAAGCTACTGTGACCTCCACATCTTTCAAGGCGCATTAAAACCGTCTGGTTAAAGCACTCTGAACTCCACAGCTCTTCCAAGGGGCATTGATATTGTCTTTTTATTCCACTGTAACCTCCACCATTCTTCCATGGGGTATTGATATTGTCTTTTTAATGTACTGCGACCTCCACCTCTCTTCCAACGGGCATTAGAACCATCTGGTTAAACCACTCTGAACTCCATAGCTCTTTCAAGAGGCATTGATATTGTCTTTTTATTTGACTGTAAGCTAAACCACTCTTTCAAGGGGCATTGATATTGTCTTTTTATTCCACTGCGACGTCCACCACTCTTCCAAGGTGCATTAAAACTGTCTTGTTAAGATACTGTGACCGCAACGTGTCTTCCACGGTGCATTGATATTGTCTTTTTATTCAACTGTGACCTCCACCTCTTTTCCAAGGGGCATTAAAACCATCTTGTTAATCTACTGTGACCTCCACGTCTCTTCCAAGGGGCAATAAAACCATCTGTTTAATCCACTCTGATATCCACAGCTCTTCCAAGGGGCACTGGTATTGTCTTTTTATTCCACTCTAACCTCCACCACTCTTCCAAGGGGCATTGACATTGTTTTTTTATTCCACTGAGACCTCCATCATTCGTCCAAGGGGCATTGATATTGTCTTTTTATTCCACTGCCATCTCCACCACTCTTCCAAGGGGCATTGATATTGTCTTTTTAATCCACTGCGACCTCCACCACTTTTCCAAGGGGCATTAAAAACGTCTTTTTAAGCTACTGTGACCTCCACGTCACTTCCAATGGGCATTAAAACCGTCTGGTTAAACCACTCTGAACTCCACATCTCTTCCAAGGGGCATTGGTGTTGTCTTTTTATTCCACTCTAACCTCCACCACTCTTGCAAGGGGCATTTACATTGTCTTTTTATTTCACTGCGACCTCCACCATTCTTCCAAGGGGCATTAAAACTGTCTTGTTAAGCTACAGTGACCTCCACATCTCTTCCACGGGGCATTGATATTGTCTTTAAATTCCACTGTAACCTTCACCACTCTACCAAGCGGCATTGATATTGTATTTTTATTCCACTGCGACCTCCACCACTCTTCCAAAGGGCATTGATATTGTGTTTTTAATCCACTGCGACCTCCACCACTCTTCCAAAGGGCATTAAAACCATCTTGTTAAGCTACTGTGACCTCCACGTCTCTTCCACGGGGCATTGATATTGTCTTTTTATTCCACTGCGACCTCCACCACTCTTCCTCGGGGCATTGATGTTGTCTTTTTAATCCTCTGCAACCTCCACCACTCTTCCATGTGTCATTAAAACCGTCTTGTTAAGCTACTGTGACCTCCAGGTCTCTTCCAAGGGGCATTAAAACCATATGGTTAAACCAATCTGAACTCCACAGATCTTCCAAGGGGCATTGATATTGTCTTTTTATTCCACTGTATCCTCCACCACTCTTCCATGGGGAATTGATATTGTCTTTTTATTCCACTGCGACCTCCACCACTCTTCCAAGGGGCATTAAAACCGTCTTGTTAAGCTACTGTGACCTCCATGTCTCTTCCACAGGGCATTGATATTTTCTTTTTATTCCACTGGAACCTCCAACACTCTTCCAAGGTGCATTGATATTGTCTTTTTATTCCACTGAGACTTCAACCACTCCTTCAAGCAAAATTGACATTGTCTTTTTAATCCACTTCGACCTCCACCACTCTTCCAAGGGGCATTAAAACAGTCTTGTTAATCTACTGTGACCTCCAAGTCTTTTCCAAGGGGCATTAAAACCGTCAATTTAAACCACTCTCAACTCCACATCTCTTGCAAGGGGCTTTGATATTGTTTTTTATTCCACTGTAACCTCCAGCACTCTTCCAAGGGGCATTGATATGGTATTTTTATTCCACTGCGACTTTCAAATCTCTTCCAAGGGACATTAAAACCGCCTTGTTAAGCTACTGTGACATCCACGTCTCTTTCACGGGGCATTGATATTGTCTTTTTATTCCTCTGTAAACTCCACCACTCTTCCAAGGGGCATTGATATTGTCTTTTTATTCCACTGCCACCTCCACCTCTCTTCCAAGGGGCATTGATATTGTCTTTTTAATCCACTGCGACCTCCACCACTCTTCTAATGGGCATTTATATTGTCTTTTTAATCAACTGAGACCTCCACCACTTTTCCAAGGGGCATTAAAAACGTCTTTTTAAGCTACTGTGACCTCCACGTCACTTGCAATTGGCATTAAAACCGTCTGGTTTAACTACTCTGAACTCCACTGTTCTTCCAAGGGGCATTGGTATTGTTTTTTTACTCCACTGCGACCTCCAATACTCTTCCAAGGGGCATTGATATTGTCTTTTTATTCCACTGCGACCTCCACCACTCTTCTAATGGGCATTTATATTGTCTTTTTAATCAACTGTGACTTTTCCACTCTTCCAAGGGGCATTAAAACCGTCTTGTTAAGCTACTGTGACTTCCACTTCTCTTCCTCGGGGCATTGATATTGTCTTTTTTTTCCACTGTTAACTCCACCACTCTTCCAAGGGGCATTGATATTGTCTTTTTATTCCACTGCGATCTCCACCACTCTTCTAAGGGGCATTGATATGGTCTTTTTAATCCACTGCGACCTCCACCACTTTTCCATGTGGCATTAAAACCGTCTTATTAAGCTACTGTGACCTCCACTTCTCTTCCAAGGGGCATTAAAGCCGTCAATTTAAACCACTCTGAACTCCACAGCTCTTGCAAGAGGCATTGATATTGTCTTTTTATTCCATTGTAATCTCAAGCACTCTTCCACGGGGCATTGATATTGTCTTTTTATTCCACTACGACCTCCACATCTCTTCCAAGGGGAACTGATATTGTCTTTTTATTTCACTGTGACCTCCACCACTCTTCAAAGGTGCATTGATATTGTCTTTTTAATCCACTTCGACCTCCACCACTCTTCCAAGGGGCATTAAAACAGTCTTGATAAGCTACTGTGACCTCCACGTCTCTTCCAAGGGGCATTAAACCGTTTGGTTAAAACACTCTGTACACCACAGCTCATCAAAGGGGCATTGATATTGTCTTTTTATTCCACTGCGACTTCCACCTCTCTTCTAAGAGGCATTGATATTGTCTTTTTAATCCACTGTAACCTCCATCACTTTTCCTATGCGAATTGATATTGTCTTTTTATTATTATTATTATTATTATTATTATTATTATTATTTATTATTATAGGGCCATTTATTCCATGGTGCTTTACTTGTGATAGGGGTATACATAACAAAAGAATTTACATAATCTTAACAAAACGAGTCAGCGACTGGTACAGTAGGAGCGAGGACCCTGCCCGCGAGGGCTCACATTCAAGAAGGGATGGGTGAGGATTAGTATTGAGCGAGCACTAAAATGCTCGGGTGCTCGAAGCTCGGGCCGAACTCGCCGTGATACTCGGGTGCTCGACCCGAGCAACGAGCCCAATGTTAGTCTATGGGAGACTTGAGCATTTTTGCGGTGGCACCCCCGGCAGTCTTTTAAAAGCCTAACAAGTGCCCAAAACGATATTGACAGTGCTCAAATGACATGGGGACAGCATGGGGATCGCCCCAGGAAGCATTTATGACCCCCAGATCACTGCTGTCAACAACGTGGTCAGAGGTAATAAGCCACTTTTACAGGCTCACAATAAAACGTTCAAAAACGAAAGTGAAACTTTTTTCCTGTGAAATATGTTAAGGAACATCCTTTCCAGGGTAAAGACTTGTGTATAAGTTAAAATAAATGACCAAAAACAAAAATACTCCTCCACACCTTCGGCTATGTTCACAAGTAGCATTTTTTATGCGTTTTTACACTTTTGTATTGCTTTCAACTATGACAAATGCATTCACCCTGAAATGTCATTTTAACATTTTACAACTTTATCTGGCCATGTGCTGTGTGCCACATGCATAAAGTGCTGAAAAGACAAGGGAACAGCATGGGGAAGACCCCTGGAAGCATCTCTGACTCCCAGGTCACTGTCTAAAAGTGTGCCCATCATAAGTGATCCTTACCGCATCAGAAGATGCAGACTTGCAACTATCCCCATGCAAGTTCTAGTCCCAGGGCAGTGTTCAATTGTACCTCCCCATTCCTTGCAATACAAGCTCAAGTATGCAGCCTGCCACCCACCCACCCACCCCCAGGCTGCAATACCGTACTGCTTGCTTGCTTGAACTTGAAATTGGGCCTTTTAGGCACGTGAAGGTGGAATCTGGCCACCACGTCATGGCTGTGTTGGCGGCCTGGAATCCATACTCAGTCCCCAGCCGCTCGGCGGCCGGGTGTCCATACACGGTCCCCAGCCGCCTGGGGGCAGCCGGGTGTCCATAAACGGTCCCCAGCCGCCCCTATTTCTCCTTGGAACATCCCCCCACACACTTTTCTTAGCCCGGCCTGCTTTAGGCAGCATTGGACGAGCCCACCAGAGAACCAGACTCCTCCGGTGGGCCCTGACTTCTCCATCGGTGGAGTTGAGAGTGCCAAGGTGAGGAGCATGATGATGATGACAGAAGTTAGCATCTGCTATGTTTTCTTTTAATGCAAGTGTAAGTGTGCAGCCTGCCACCCACCCACTCCCAGACTGCAATTCCATACTGCTAGCTTGCACTTGAAATGGGGCCTTTTAGTTTGGAGGAGGCCGAAGCTGGCCACTACCTCATGGCTGCTTCGGCAGCGAGGTATCCATACTCAGTCCCCAGCCGCCCATATTTGTCCTGGTGTGCCTTATACATAAGATTAAGCGCGTATACCAAAACATTACCTGTGCCCTCCCCAGTGCAATTAGTGGGAGGGAGAGCCTATTCCGCTGAGGTGTGTGCATGCCAAACCCCTGTTCATGGTACATGCGAAGATGCCTCCCACCTTGCACCTGTCGTTGCAGACTTGCAACTATCCCCATTCAAGTCCTTGTCCCAGGGCAGTGTTCAATTGTACCTCTCCCATTCCTTGCAATGCAAGCGCAAGTATGCAGCCTGCCACCCACCCACCCCCAGGCTGCAATACCATACTGCTTGCTTGCTTGCACTTTAAATTGGGCCTTTTAGGCATGTGGAGGCGGAATCTGGCCACCACGCCATGGCTGTGTCGGCGGCCTGGTATCCATACTCAGTCCCCAGCCGCCTGGTGGCCGGGTGTCCCTGTTTGCTCCCCAGCCTCCAGGGGGTGGCCGGGTGTCCATACTCGGTCCCCAGCCACCCCTATTTGTCCCGGTAACCTTTCCCACACTTTTCTTAGCCTGGCCTGCTTTAGGGCAGCATTGGCCGAGCCCACCAGAATATCAGACTCCTCCGGTGGGCCCTGGCTTCTCCATCAGGGGAGTTGAGAGTGCCAAGGTGAGGAGCATGATGAGGATGATAGAAGTTAGCATCTGTTTTGTATTGTTGTAATGCAAGCGCATGTATGTAGTAGCGGCTAGGCCAGAGGTGGTCAGCGTTTTGGCGCATATCCTACCTCCTCCGAGGATTGTTGGATGTTTTCCTGCTACTATCCAAGTTCTATGACTCCCGTTAAAACAAAGCTTCTGGTGATAAATGATGGATGAGGTAGTGGCAAAGGAGAAAGAGCAGGAGGAACAGGGACCATTCACATCAATATCAGGCCAGTCAACCAGATATGTCTTGTAGGATATGTTTCTGTAACAAAAGGAGCGGTTCGGCTACACAGTTCTAGGGCATACAGTGAGTGCAATGCCTACCAAATATTTCGAGCCACTCCAATGCCCCTTGGAAATGACATGGAGGTCAGAGGGCGTTAACTAAACCTTTTTTTCCATTTATAGCAACTGAGTCTCCCGTGCACTGTTGGCCTAAGCAGTGAATGGAAGGCTTTCCAAAAATTATGAGGAATTGCAATGTCCCTTACAAGAGCCATGTGTGGCACCCCAGGGGTCTGGTCACCACAGTAATAGAGATATTATGTCGGAGAGCAAGTGGGAGGTTTCCTGGTCAGGATCCCTTAAACATGCAACATCCTCCTGCCCCAATTCTGGGAGGGGAGAATTCTGCCCTTATAAACTGGATCTGGGGCGGGGTTGAGTGTGTCAGAGAACAGTCAGAGTCAGAGTGAGAGCAAGGGAAAGCAACAGCAAGGAGCTCTGTAGGAGCTAGGAGCTAAAGACCAGGGGCTGGAAGCTGAGCAGAGCTCGCCCTGGCAGAAGACAATAGGAACCGGACACAGGAGTCCGAAGCTGTGAGGACTTATATATCCAGCAGCAGAAACCAGCCGGCAGGGGACTTCAGGTCCTCTGGCCATAGAAGCCCGGAGGCTCAGTCACAAGCAAGGGACCAGCACCGCCGTCGTGGAGCGGAGGCTAACAGAAGGCCCCAAGTCACCAGCCATACGGGTGAGCACTACACGGTACACTCAGGGACGTGGGCTACTTCTACCCGCATACAGCAAGGTAGCCAGGAAGAGTGCAGACAGACGGGGAGGCCTACAACTCCACCTGGCCAGGGGAACTCCTGCTTGCTCACAGACTGACCAGGCCTCTTATGCTAGCCAGTACTCCCGGGAGGGTCTACCTTATAATCATCAGTAAAGACCCTGAACTGCACTGCAAAGACTCTGAGTCACTCCTGCTGCGCTCGTGCACCATCACCCCCATCATTCACACTCACTGCACACTCCCCGAGGGGAGTTATCCCATTCTATGCTGCGCACACAACACCAGCCTCAGCGGTCTGCCTCGCAGCGGTGGTACTCCTTGACCGCAATCCACGGGTGGCGCAGTCGGACAATTAACCTCAAAACCTAAGAAAGACTGCCACTGGTTTGACCAGCCTGAGCCACGGGACCGGGTCACCGCCACGGAGCCTACAGACCCCAGACACCCTGCACTGGGTATCCCACACACGTGTACACACGGCCCAGGGGGCGCGTCACATGCAGTACAGCATATTGCAAACATAAGTCCCATTATTGGGGAGTGGGTGTCCCATGGTATTTGCTTATGCTTTCCAAGCAAAAGCTGCCAAAAATTAGAACGGAGCAACTTCCAATGCCCCTTACAAGAGCCATGCAGTACAGCATATTACAAACATAAGTACCATTATTGGGGAGTGGGTGTCCCAGAGTATTTGCTTATGCTTTCCCAGCAAAAGCTGCCAAAAATTAGAACGGAGCAACTTCCAATGCCCCTTACAAGAGCCATGCAGTACAGCATATTACAAACATAAGTCCCATTATTGGGGAGTGGGTGTCCCATAGAATTTGCTTATGCTTTCCCAGCAAAAGCTGCCAAAAATTAGGATGGAGCAACTTGCAATGCACCTTGCAAGAGCCATGCAGTACAGCATATTACAAACATAAGTCCCATTATTGGGGAGTGGGTGTCCCATAGTATTTGCTTATGCTTTCCCAGCAAAAGCTGCCAAAAATTTGGACAGAGCAACTTGCAATGCCCCTTACAAGAGCCATGCAGTACAGCATATTACAAACATAAGTCCCATTATTGAGGCGTGGGTGTCCCATAGTATTTGCTTATGCTTTCCCAGCAAAAGCTGCCAAAAATTAGGACGGAGCAACTTGCAATGCCCCTTACAAGAGCCATGCAGTACAGCATATTACAAACATAAGTCCCATTATTGGGGAGTGGGTGTCCCATAGTATTTGCTTATGCTTTCCCAGCAAAAGCTGCCAAAAATTAGGACAGAGCAACTTGCAATGCCCCTTACAAGAGCCATGCAGTACAGCATATTACAAACATAAGTCCCATTATTGGGGAGTGGGTGTCCCATCGTATTTGCATATGCTTTCCCAGCCAAAGCTGCCAAAAATTAGGACAGAGCAACTTGCAATGCCCCTTACAAGAGCCATGCAGTACAGCATATTACAAACATAAGTCCCATTATTGGGGAGTGGGTGTCCCATAGTATTTGCTTATGCTTTCCCAGCAAAAGCTGCCAAAAATTAGGACGGAGCAACTTGCAATGCCCCTTACAAGAGCCATGCAGTACAGCATATTACAAACATAAGACCCATTATTGGGGAGTGGGTGTCCCAGAGTATTTGCTTATGCTTTCCAAGCAAAAGCTGCCAAAAATTAGGACATAGCAACTTGCAATGCCCCTTACAAGAGCCATGCAGTAAAGCATATTACAAACATAAGTCCCATTATTGGGGAGTGGGTGTCCCATAGTATTTGCTTATGCTTTCCCAGCAAAAGCTGCAAATAATTAGGACGGAGCAACTTGCAATGCCCCTTACAAGAGCCATGCAGTAAAGCATATTACAAACATAAGTCCCATTATTGGGGAGTGGGTGTCCCATAGTATTTGCTTATGCTTTCCCAGCAAAAGCTGCCAAAAATTAGGACGGAGCAACTTGCAATGCCCCTTACAAGAGCCATGCAGTACAGCATATTACAAACATAAGTCCCATTATTGGGGAGTGGGTGTCCCATCGTATTTGCATATGCTTTCCCAGCAAAAGCTGCCAAAAATTATGACAGATCAACTTGCAATGCCCCTTACAAGAGCCATGCAGTACAGCATATTACAAACATAAGTCCCATTATTGGGGAGTGGGTGTCCCATAGTATTTGTTTATGCTTTCCCAGCAAAAGCTGCCAAAAATTAGGACGGAGCAACTTGCAATGCCCCTTACAAGAGCCATGCAGTACAGCATATTACAAACATAAGTCCAATTATTGGGGAGTGGGTGTCCCAGAGTATTTGCTTATGCTTTCCAAGCAAAAGCTGCCAAAAATTAGGACATAGCAACTTGCAATGCCCCTTACAAGAGCCATGCAGTAAAGCATATTACAAACATAAGTCCCATTATTGGGGAGTGGATGTCCCATAGTATTTGCTTATGCTTTCCCAGCAAAAGCTGCAAATAAATAGGACGGAGCAACTTGCAATGCCCCTTACAATAGCCATGCAGTAAAGCATATTACAAACATAAGTCCCATTATTGGGGAGTGGGTGTCCCATAGTATTTGCTTATGCTTTCCCAGCAAAAGCTGCAAATAATTAGGACGGAGCAACTTGCAATGCCCCTTACAAGAGCCATGCAGTACAGCATATTACAAACATAAGTCCCATTATTGGGGAGTGGGTGTCCCATAGTATTTGCTTATGCTTTCCCAGCAAAAGCTGCCAAAAATTAGGACGGAGCAACTTGCAATGCCCCTTACAAGAGCCATGCAGTACAGCATATTACAAACATAAGTCCCATTATTGGGGAGTGGGTGTCCCATCGTATTTGCATATGCTTTCCCAGCAAAAGCTGCCAAAAATTAGGACAGAGCAACTTGCAATGCCCCTTACAAAAGCCATGCAGTACAGCATATTACAAACATAAGTCCCATTATTGGGGAGTGGGTGTCCCATAGTATTTGCTTATGCTTTCCCAGCAAAAGCTGCCAAAAATTAGGACGGAGCAACTTGCAATGCCCCTTACAAGAGCCATGCAGTACAGCATATTACAAACATAAGTCCCATTATTGGGGAGTGGGTGTCCCATAGTATTTGCTTATGCTTTCCCAGCAAAAGCTGCCAAAAATTAGGGCAGAGCAACTTGCAATGCCCCTTAAAAGAGCCATGCAGTACAGCATATTACAAACATAAGTCCCATTATTGGGGTGTGGGTGTCCCATAGTATTTGCTTATGCTTTCCCAGCAAAAGCTGCCAAAAATTAGGACGGAGCAACTTGCAATGCCCCTTACAAGAGCCATGCAGTACAGCATATTACAAACATAAGTCCCATTATTGGGGAGTGGGTGTCCCATAGTATTTGCTTATGCTTTCCCAGCAAAAGCTGCCAAAAATTAGGACGGAGCAACTTGCAATGCCCCTTACAAGAGCCATGCAGTACAGTATATTGCAACCATAAGTCCCATTATTGGGGAGAGGGTGTCCCATAGTATTTGCTTATGCTTTCCCAGCAAAAGCTGCCAAAAATTAGGACGGAGCAACTTGCAATGCCCCTTACAAGAGCCATGCAGTACAGCATATTACTAACATAAGTCCCAATATTGGGGAGTGGGTGTCCCATAGTATTTGCTTATGCTTTCCCAGCAAAAGCTGCCAAAAATTAGGACGGAGAAACTTGCAATGCCCCTTACAAGAGCCATGCAGTACAGCATATTACAAACATAAGTGCCATTATTGGGGAGTGGGTGTCCCATAGTATTTGCTTATGCTTTCCCAGCAAAAGCTGCCAAAAATTAGGACGTAGGAACTTGCAATGCCCCTTACAAGAGCCATGCAGTACAGCATATTACAAACATAAGTCCCATTATTGGGGAGTGGGAGTCCTATAGTATTTGCTTATGCTTTCCAAGCAAAAGCTGCCAAAAATTAGGATGGAGCAACTTGCAATGCCCCTTACAAGAGCCATGCAGTACAGCATATTACAAACATAAGTCCCATTATTGGGGAGTGGGTGTCCCATAGTATTTGCTTATGCTTTCCCAGCAAAAGCTGCCAAAAATTAGGACGGAGCAACTTGCAATGCCTCTTACAAGAGCCATGCAGTACAGCATATTACAAACATAAGTCCCATTATTGGGGAGTGGGTGTCCCATAGTATTTGCTTATGCTTTCCCAGCAAAAGCTGCCAAAAATTAGGACGGAGCAACTTGCAATGCCCCTTAAAAGAGCCATGCAGTACAGCATATTACAAACATAAGTCCCATTATTGGGGAGTGGGTGTCCCATAGTATTTGCTTATGCTTTCCCAGCAAAAGCTGCCAAAAATTAGGGCGGAGCAACTTGCAATGCCCCTTAAAAGAGCCATGCAGTACAGCATATTACAAACATAAGTCCCATTATTGGGGAGTGGGTGTCCCATAGTATTTGCTTAAGCTTTCCCAGCAAAAGCTGCCAAAAATTAGGACGGAGCAACTTGCAATGCCCCTTACAAGAGCCATGCAGTACAGTATATTACAAACATAAGTCCCATTATTGGGGAGAGGGTGTCCCATAGATTTTGCTTATGCTTTCCCAGCAAAAGCTGCAAAAAATTAGGATGGAGCAACTTGCAATGCCCCTTACAAGAGCCATGCAGTACAGCATATTACAAACATAAGTCCCATTATTGGGGAGTGGGTGTCCCATAGTATTTGCTTATGCTTTCCCAGCAAAAGCTGCCAAAAATTAGGACGGAGCAACTTGCAATGCCCCTTACAAGAGCCATGCAGTACAGCATATTACAAACATAAGTACCATTTTTGGGGAGTGGGTGTCCCATAGTATTTGCTTATGCTTTCCCAGCAAAAGCTGCCAAAAATTAGGACGGAGCAACTTGCAATGCCCCTTACAAGAGCCATGCAGTACAGCATATTACAAACATAAGTCCCATTATTGGAGAGTCGGTGTCCCATAGTATTTGCTTATGCTTTCCCAGCAAAAGCTGCCAAAAAGTAGGACGGAGCAACTTGCAATGCCCCTTACAAGAGCCATGCAGTACAGCATATTACAAACATATGTCCCATTATTGGGGAGTGGGTGTCCCAGAGTATTTGCTTATGCTTTCCCAGCAAAAGCTGCCAAAAATTAGAACAGAGCAACTTCCAATGCCCATTACAAGAGCCATGCAGTACAGCATATTACAAACATAAGTCCAATTATTGGGGAGTGGGTGTCCCATAGTATTTGCTTATGCTTTCCCAGCAAAAGCTGCCAAAAATTAGGATGGAGCAACTTGCAATGCACCTTGCAAGAGCCATGCAGTACAGCATATTACAAACATAAGTCCCATTATTGGGGAGTGGGTGTCCCATGGTATTTGCTTATGCTTTCCCAGCAAAGGCTGCCAAAAATTTGGACAGAGCAACTTGCAATGCCCCTTACAAGAGCCATGCAGTACAGCATATTACAAACATAAGTCCCATTATTGAGGAGTGGGTGTCCCATAGTATTTGCTTATGCTTTCCCAGCAAAAGCTGCCAAAAATTAGGACGGAGCAACTTTCAATGCCCCTTACAAGAGCCATGCAGTACAGCATATTACAAACATAAGTCCCATTATTGGGGAGTGGGTGTCCCATAGTATTTGCTTATGCTTTCCCAGCAAAAGCTGCCAAAAATTAGGACGGAGCAACTTGCAATGCCCCTTACAAGAGCCATGCAGTACAGCATATTACAAACATAAGTCCCATTATTGGGGAGTGGGTGTCCCATCGTATTTGCATATGCTTTCCCAGCAAATGCTGCCAAAAATTATGACAGAGCAACTTGCAATGCACCTTACAAGAGCCATGCAGTACAGCATATTACAAACATAAGTCCCATTATTGGGGAGTGGGTGTCCCATAGTATTTGCTTATGCTTTCCCAGCAAAAGCTGCCAAAAATTAGGACGGAGCAACTTGCAATGCCCCTTACAAGAGCCATGCAGTACAGCATATTACAAACATAAGTCCAATTATTGGGGAGTGGGTGTCCCAGAATATTTGCTTATGCTTTCCAAGCAAAAGCTGCCAAAAATTAGGACATAGCAACTTGCAATGCCCCTTACAAGAGCCATGCAGTAAAGCATATTACAAACATAAGTCCCATTATTGGGGAGTGGGTGTCCCATAGTATTTGCTTATGCTTTCCCAGCAAAAGCTGCAAATAATTAGGACGGAGCAACTTGCAATGCCCCTTACAATAGCCATGCAGTAAAGCATATTACAAACATAAGTCCCATTATTGGGGAGTGGGTGTCCCATAGTATTTGCTTATGCTTTCCCAGCAAAAGCTGCAAATAATTAGGACGGAGCAACTTGCAATGCCCCTTACAAGAGCCATGCAGTACAGCATATTACAAACATAAGTCCCATTATTGGGGAGTGGGTGTCTCATAGTATTTGCTTATGCTTTCCCAGCAAAAGCTGCCAAAAATTAGGACGTAGCAACTTGCAATGCCCCTTACAAGAGCCATGCAGTACAGCATATTACAAACATAAGTCCCATTATTGGGGAGTGGGTGTCCCATACTATTTCCTTATGCTTTCCCAGCAAAAGCTGCCAAAAATTAGGACGGAGCAACTTGCAATTCCCCTTACAAGAGCCATGCAGTACAGCATATTACAAACATAAGTCCCATTATTGGGGAGTGGGTGTCCCATAGTATTTGCTTATGCTTTCCCAGCAAAAGCTGCCAAAAATTAGGACGGAGCAACTTGCAATGCCCCTTACAAGAGCCATGCAGTACAGCATATTACAAACATAAGTCCCATTATTGGGGAGTGGGTGTCCCATAGTATTTGCTTATGCTTTCCCAGCAAAAGCTGCCAAAAATTAGGACGGAGCAACTTGCAATGCCCCTTACAAGAGCCATGCAGTACAGCATATTACAAACATAAGTCCAATTATTGGGGAGTGGGTGTCCCAGAGTATTTGCTTATGCTTTCCCAGCAAAAGCTGCCAAAAATTAGGACGGAGCAACTTGCAATGCCCCTTAAAAGAGCCATGCAGTACAGCATATTACAAACATAAGTCCCATTATTGGGGAGTGGGTGTCCCATAGTATTTGCTTATGCTTTCCCAGCAAAAGCTGCCAAAAATTAGGGCGGAGCAACTTGCAATGCCCCTTAAAAGAGCCATGCAGTACAGCATATTACAAACATAAGTCCCATTATTGGGGAGTGGGTGTCCCATAGTATTTGCTTAAGCTTTCCCAGCAAAAGCTGCCAAAAATTAGGACGGAGCAACTTGCAATGCCCCTTACAAGAGCCATGCAGTACAGTATATTACAAACATAAGTCCCATTATTGGGGAGAGGGAGTCCCATAGATTTTGCTTATGCTTTCCCAGCAAAAGCTGCCAAAAATTTGGACGGAGCAACTTGCAATGCCCCTTACAAGAGCCATGCAGTACAGCATATTACAAACATAAGTCCCATTATTGGGAAGTGGGTGTCCCATAGTATTTGCTTATGCTTTGCCAGCAAAAGCTGCCAAAAATTAGGATGGAGCAACATGCAATGCCCCTTACAAGAGCCATGCAGTACAGCATATTACAAACATAAGTGCCATTATTGGGGAGTGGGTGTCCCATAGTATTTGCTTATGCTTTCCCAGCAAAAGCTGCCAAAAATTAGGACGTAGGAACTTGCAATGCCCCTTAGAAGAGCCATGCAGTACAGCATATTACAAACATAAGTCCCATTATTGGGGAGTGGGAGTCTTATAGTATTTGCTTATGCTTTCCAAGCAAAAGCTGCCAAAAATTAGGACGGAGCAACTTGCAATGCCCCTTACAAGAGCCATGCAGTACAGCATATTACAAACATAAGTCCCATTATTGGGGAGTCGGTGTCCCATAGTATTTGCTTATGCTTTCCCAGCAAAAGCTGCCAAAAATTAGGATGGAGCAACTTGCAATGCCCCTTACAAGAGCCATGCAGTACAGCATATTACAAACATAAGTCCCATTATTGGGGAGTGGGTGTCCCATAGTATTTGCTTATGCTTTCCCAGCAAAAGCTGCCAAAAATTAGGACGGAGCAACTTGCAATGCCCCTTACAAGAGCCATGCAGTACAGCATATTGCAAACATATGTGCCATTATTGGGGTGTGGGTTTCCCATAGTATTTGCTTATGCTTTCCAAGCAAAAGCTGCCAAAAATTAGGACGGAGCAACTTGCAATGCCCCTTACAAGAGCCATGCAGTACAGCATATTACAAACATAAGTCCCATTATTGGGGTGTGGGTGTCACATAGTATTTGCTTATGCTTTCCCAGCAAAAGCTGCCAAAAATTAGGATGGAGCAACTTGCAATGCCCCTTACAAGAGCCATGCAGTACAGCATATTACAAACATAAGTCCCATTTTTGGGGAGTGGGTGTCCCATAGTATTTGCTTATGCTTTCCCAGCAAAAGCTGCCAAAAATTAGGACGGACCAACTTGCAATGCCCCTTACAAGATCCATGCAGTACAGCATATTACAAACATAAGTCCCATTATTGGGGAGTGGGTGTCCCATAGTATTTGCTTATGCTTTCCCAGCAAAAGCTGCCAAAAATTAGGACGAAGCAACTTGCAATGCCCCTTACAAGAGCCATGCAGTACAGCATATTACAAACATAAGTCCCATTATTGGGGCAGAGGGTGTCCCATAGTATTTGCTTATGCTTTCCCAGCAAAAGCTGCCAAAAATTAGGACGGAGCAACTTGCAATTCCCCTTACAAGAGCCATGCAGTACAGCATATTACTAACATAAGTCCCAATATTGGGGAGTGGGTGTCCCATAGTATTTGCTTATGCTTTCCCAGCAAAAGCTGCCAAAAATTAGGACGGAGCAACTTGCAATGCCCCTTACAAGAGCCATGCAGTACAGCATATTACAAACATAAGTGCCATTATTGGGGAGTGGGTGTCCCATAGTATTTGCTTATGCTTTCCCAGCAAAAGCTGCCAAAAATTAGGACGAAGGAACTTGCAATGCCCCTTACAAGAGCCATGCAGTACAGCATATTACAAACATAAGTCCCATTATTGGGGAGTGGGAGTCCTATAGTATCTGCTTATGCTTTCCAAGCAAAAGCTGCCAAAAATTAGGATGAAGCAACATGCAATGCCCCTTACAAGAGCCATGCAGTACAGCATATTACAAACATAAGTCCCATTATTGGGGAGTGGGTGTCCCATAGTATTTGCTTATGCTTTCCCAGCAAAAGCTGCCAAAAATTAGAACGGAGCAACTTGCAGTGCCCCTTACAAGAGCCATGCAGTACAGCATATTACAAACATAAGTGCCATTATTGGGGAGTGGGTGTCCCATAGTATTTGCTTATGCTTTCCCAGCAAAAGCTGCCAAAAATTAGGACGTAGGAACTTGCAATGCCCCTTACAAGAGCCATGCAGTACAGCATATTACAAACATAAGTCCCATTATTGGGGAGTGGGAGTCCTATAGTATTTGCTTATGCTTTCCAAGCAAAAGCTGCCAAAAATTAGAATGGAGCAACTTGCAATGCCCCTTACAAAAGCCATGCAGTACAGCATATTACAAACATAAGTCCCATTATTGGGGAGTGGGTGTCCCATAGTATTTGCTTATGCTTTCCCAGCAAAAGCTGCCAAAAATTAGGACGGAGCAACTTGCAATGACTCTTACAAGAGCCATGCAGTACAGCATATTACAAACATAAGTCCCATTATTGGGGAGTGGGTGTCCCATAGTATTTGCTTATGCTTTCCCAGCAAAAGCTGCCAAAAATTAGGACGGAGCAACTTGCAATGCCCCTTAAAAGAGCCATGCAGTACAGCATATTACAAACATAAGTCCCATTATTGGGGAGTGGGTGTCCCATAGTATTTGCTTATGCTTTCCCAGCAAAAGCTGCCAAAAATTAGGGCGGAGCAACTTGCAATGCCCCTTAAAAGAGCCATGCAGTACAGCATATTACAAACATAAGTTCCATTATTGGGGAGTGGGTGTCCCATAGTATTTGCTTAAGCTTTCCCAGCAAAAGCTGCCAAAAATTAGGACGGAGCAACTTGCAATGCCCCTTACAAGAGCCATGCAGTACAGTATATTACAAACATAAGTCCCATTATTGGGGAGAGGGTGTCCCATAGATTTTGCTTATGCTTTCCCAGCAAAAGCTGCCAAAAATTAGGACGGAGCAACTTGCAATGCCCCTTACAAGAGCCATGCAGTACAGCATATTACAAACATAAGTCCCATTATTGGGAAGTGGGTGTCCCATAGTATTTGCTTATGCTTTGCCAGCAAAAGCTGCCAAAAATTAGGATGGAGCAACATGCAATGCCCCTTACAAGAGCCATGCAGTACAGCATATTACAAACATAAGTGCCATTATTGGGGAGTGGGTGTCCCATAGTATTTGCTTATGCTTTCCCAGCAAAAGCTGCCAAAAATTAGGACGTAGGAACTTGCAATGCCCCTTACAAGAGCCATGCAGTACAGCATATTACAAACATAAGTCCCATTATTGGGGAGTGGGAGTCTTATAGTATTTGCTTATGCTTTCCAAGCAAAAGCTGCCAAAAATTAGGATGGAGCAACTTGCAATGCCCCTTACAAGAGCCATGCAGTACAGCATATTACAAACATAAGTCCCATTATTGGGGAGTCGGTGTCCCACAGTATTTGCTTATGCTTTCCCAGCAAAAGCTGCCAAAAATTAGGATGGAGCAACTTGCAATGCCCCTTACAAGAGCCATGCAGTACAGCATATTACAAACATAAGTCCCATTATTGGGGAGTGGGTGTCCCATAGTATTTGCTTATGCTTTCCCAGCAAAAGCTGCCAAAAATTAGGACGGAGCAACTTGCAATGCCCCTTACAAGAGCCATGCAGTACATCATATTGCAAACATATGTGCCATTATTGGGGTGTGGGTTTCCCATAGTATTTGCTTATGCTTTCCAAGCAAAAGCTGCCAAAAATTAGGACGGAGCAACTTGCAATGCCCCTTACAAGAGCCATGCAGTACAGCATATTACAAACATAAGTCCCATTATTGGGGTGTGGGTGTCACATAGTATTTGCTTATGCTTTCCCAGCAAAAGCTGCCAAAAATTAGGACGGAGCAACTTGCAATGCCCCTTACAAGAGCCATGCAGTACAGCATATTACAAACATAAGTCCCATTTTTGGGGAGTGGGTGTCCCATAGTATTTGCTTATGCTTTCCCAGCAAAAGCTGCCAAAAATTAGGACGGACCAACTTGCAATGCCCCTTACAAGATCCATGCAGTACAGCATACTACAAACATAAGTCCCATTATTGGGGAGTGGGTGTCCCATAGTATTTGCTTATGCTTTGCCAGCAAAAGCTGCCAAAAATTAGGACGAAGCAACTTGCAATGCCCCTTACAAGAGCCATGCAGTACAGCATATTACAAACATAAGTCCCATTATTGGGGAGAGGGTGTCCCATAGTATTTGCTTATGCTTTCCCAGCAAAAGCTGCCAAAAATTAGGACGGAGCAACTTGCAATTCCCCTTACAAGAGCCATGCAGTACAGCATATTACTAACATAAGTCCCAATATTGGGGAGTGGGTGTCCCATAGTATTTGCTTATGCTTTCCCAGCAAAAGCTGCCAAAAATTAGGACGGAGCAACTTGCAATGCCCCTTACAAGAGCCATGCAGTACAGCATATTACAAACATAAGTGCCATTATTGGGGAGTGGGTGTCCCATAGTATTTGCTTATGCTTTCCCAGCAAAAGCTGCCAAAAATTAGGACGAAGGAACTTGCAATGCCCCTTACAAGAGCCATGCAGTACAGCATATTACAAACAAAAGTCCCATTATTGGGGAGTGGGAGTCCTATAGTATCTGCTTATGCTTTCCAAGCAAAAGCTGCCAAAAATTAGGATGAAGCAACTTGCAATGCCCCTTACAAGAGCCATGCAGTACAGCATATTACAAACATAAGTCCCATTATTGGGGAGTGGGTGTCCCATAGTATTTGCTTATGCTTTCCCAGCAAAAGCTGCCAAAAATTAGGACGGAGCAACTTGCAATGCCCCTTACAAGAGCCATGCAGTACAGCATATTACAAACATAAGTCCCATTATTGTTGAGTGGGTTTCCCATAGTATCTGCTTATGCTTTCCCAGCAAAAGCTGCCAAAAATTAGGACGGAGCAACTTGCAATGCCCCTTACAAGAGCCATGCAGTACAGCATATTACAAACATAAGTCCCATTATTGGGGAGAGGGTGTCCCATAGTATTTGCTTATACTTTCCCAGCAAAAGCTGCCAAAAATTAGGACGGAGCAACTTGCAATGCCCCTTACAAGAGCCATGCAGTACAGCATATTACTAACATAAGTCCCAATATTGGGGAGTGGGTGTCCCATAGTATTTGCTTAGGCTTTCCCAGCAAAAGCTGCCAAAAATTAGGACGTAGGAACTTGCAATGCCCCTTACAAGAGCCATGCAGTACAGCATATTACAAACATAAGTCCCATTATTGGGGAGTGGGAGTCCTATAGTATTTGCTTATGCTTTCCAAGCAAAAGCTGCCAAAAATTAGGACGGAGCAACTTGCAATGCCCCTTACAAGAGCCATGCAGTACAGCATATTACAAAAATAAGTCCCATTATTGGGGAGTGGGTGTCCCATAGTATTTGCTTATGTTTTCCCAGCAAAAGCTGCCAAAAATTAGGATGGAGCAACTTGCAATGCCCCTTAAAAGAGCCATGCAGTACAGCATATTACAAACATAAGTCCCATTATTGGGGAGTGGGTGTCCCATAGTATTTGCTAATGCTTTCCCAGCAAAAGCTGCCAAAAATTAGGGCGGAGCAACTTGCAATACCCCTTAAAAGAGCCATGCAGTACAGCATATTACAAACATAAGTCCCATTATTGGGGAGTGGGTGTCCCATAGTATTTGCTTATGCTTTCCCAGCAAAAGCTGCCAAAAATTAGGATGGAGCAACTTGCAATGCCCCTTACAAGAGCCATGCAGTACAGCATATTACAAACATAAGTGCCATTATAAGGGAGTGGGTGTCCCATAGTATTTGCTTATGCTTTCCCAGCAAAAGCTGCCAAAAATTAGGACGTAGGAACTTGCAATGCCCCTTACAAGAGCCATGCAGTACAGCATATTACAAACATAAGTCCCATTATTGGGGAGTGGGAGTCCTATAGTATTTGCTTATGCTTTCCAAGCAAAAGCTGCCAAAAATTAGGACGGAGCAACTTGCAATGCCCCTTACAAGAGCCATGCAGTACAGCATATTACAAAAATAAGTCCCATTATTGGGGAGTGGGTGTCCCATAGTATTTGCTTATGCTTTCCCAGCAAAAGCTGCCAAAAATTAGGATGGAGCAACTTGCAATGCCACTTAAAAGAGCCATGCAGTACAGCATATTACAAACATAAGTCCCATTATTGGGGAGTGGGTGTCCCATAGTATTTGCTTATGCTTTCCCCGCAAAAGCTGCCAAAAATTAGGGCGGAGCAACTTGCAATACCCCTTAAAAGAGCCATGCAGTACAGCATATTACAAACATAAGTCCCATTATTGGGGAGTGGGTGTCCCATAGTATTTGCTTATGCTTTGCCAGCAAAAGCTGCCAAAAATTAGGACGAAGCAACTTGCAATGCCCCTTACAAGAGCCATGCAGTACAGCATATTACAAACATAAGTCCCATTATTGGGGCAGAGGGTGTCCCATAGTATTTGCTTATGCTTTCCCAGCAAAAGCTGCCAAAAATTAGGACGGAGCAACTTGCAATTCCCCTTACAAGAGCCATGCAGTACAGCATATTACTAACATAAGTCCCAATATTGGGGAGTGGGTGTCCCATAGTATTTGCTTATGCTTTCCCAGCAAAAGCTGCCAAAAATTAGGACGGAGCAACTTGCAATGCCCCTTACAAGAGCCATGCAGTACAGCATATTACAAACATAAGTGCCATTATTGGGGAGTGGGTGTCCCATAGTATTTGCTTATGCTTTCCCAGCAAAAGCTGCCAAAAATTAGGACGAAGGAACTTGCAATGCCCCTTACAAGAGCCATGCAGTACAGCATATTACAAACAAAAGTCCCATTATTGGGGAGTGGGAGTCCTATAGTATCTGCTTATGCTTTCCAAGCAAAAGCTGCCAAAAATTAGGATGAAGCAACTTGCAATGCCCCTTACAAGAGCCATGCAGTACAGCATATTACAAACATAAGTCCCATTATTGGGGAGTGGGTGTCCCATAGTATTTGCTTATGCTTTCCCAGCAAAAGCTGCCAAAAATTAGGACGGAGCAACTTGCAGTGCCCCTTACAAGAGCCATGCAGTACAGCATATTACAAACATAAGTGCCATTATTGGGGAGTGGGTGTCCCATAGTATTTGCTTATGCTTTCCCAGCAAAAGCTGCCAAAAATTAGGACGTAGGAACTTGCAATGCCCCTTACAAGAGCCATGCAGTACAGCATATTACAAACATAAGTCCCATTATTGGGGAGTGGGAGTCCTATAGTATTTGCTTATGCTTTCCAAGCAAAAGCTGCCAGAAATTAGGATGGAGCAACTTGCAATGCCCCTTACAAAAGCCATGCAGTACAGCATATTACAAACATAAGTCCCATTATTGGGGAGTGGGTGTCCCATAGTATTTGCTTATGCTTTCCCAGCAAAAGCTGCCAAAAATTAGGACGGAGCAACTTGCAATGCCTCTTACAAGAGCCATGCAGTACAGCATATTACAAACATAAGTCCCATTATTGGGGAGTGGGTGTCCCATAGTATTTGCTTATGCTTTCCCAGCAAAAGCTGCCAAAAATTAGGACGGAGCAACTTGCAATGCCCCTTAAAAGAGCCATGCAGTACAGCATATTACAAACATAAGTCCCATTATTGGGGAGAGGGTGTCCCATAGTATTTGCTTATGCTTTCCCAGCAAAAGCTGCCAAAAATTAGGGCGGAGCAACTTGCAATGCCCCTTAAAAGAGCCATGCAGTACAGCATATTACAAACATAAGTTCCATTATTGGGGAGTGGGTGTCCCATAGTATTTGCTTAAGCTTTCCCAGCAAAAGCTGCCAAAAATTAGGACGGAGCAACTTGCAATGCCCCTTACAAGAGCCATGCAGTACAGTATATTACAAACATAAGTCCCATTATTGGGGAGAGGGTGTCCCATAGATTTTGCTTATGCTTTCCCAGCAAAAGCTGCCAAAAATTAGGACGGAGCAACTTGCAATGCCCCTTACAAGAGCCATGCAGTACAGCATATTACAAACATAAGTCCCATTATTGGGAAGTGGGTGTCCCATAGTATTTGCTTATGCTTTGCCAGCAAAAGCTGCCAAAAATTAGGATGGAGCAACATGCAATGCCCCTTACAAGAGCCATGCAGTACAGCATATTACAAACATAAGTGCCATTATTGGGGAGTGGGTGTCCCATAGTATTTGCTTATGCTTTCCCAGCAAAAGCTGCCAAAAATTAGGACGTAGGAACTTGCAATGCCCCTTACAAGAGCCATGCAGTACAGCATATTACAAACATAAGTCCCATTATTGGGGAGTGGGAGTCTTATAGTATTTGCTTATGCTTTCCAAGCAAAAGCTGCCAAAAATTAGGATGGAGCAACTTGCAATGCCCCTTACAAGAGCCATGCAGTACAGCATATTACAAACATAAGTCCCATTATTGGGGAGTCGGTGTCCCATAGTATTTGCTTATGCTTTCCCAGCAAAAGCTGCCAAAAATTAGGATGGAGCAACTTGCAATGCCCCTTACAAGAGCCATGCAGTACAGCATATTACAAACATAAGTCCCATTATTGGGGAGTGGGTGTCCCATAGTATTTGCTTATGCTTTCCCAGCAAAAGCTGCCAAAAATTAGGACGGAGCAACTTGCAATGCCCCTTACAAGAGCCATGCAGTACAGCATATTGCAAACATATGTGCCATTATTGGGGTGTGGGTTTCCCATAGTATTTGCTTATGCTTTCCAAGCAAAAGCTGCCAAAAATTAGGACGGAGCAACTTGCAATGCCCCTTACAAGAGCCATGCAGTACAGCATATTACAAACATAAGTCCCATTATTGGGGTGTGGGTGTCACATAGTATTTGCTTATGCTTTCCCAGCAAAAGCTGCCAAAAATTAGGACGGAGCAACTTGCAATGCCCCTTACAAGAGCCATGCAGTACAGCATATTACAAACATAAGTCCCATTTTTGGGGAGTGGGTGTCCCATAGTATTTGCTTATGCTTTCCCAGCAAAAGCTGCCAAAAATTAGGACGGACCAACTTGCAATGCCCCTTACAAGATCCATGCAGTACAGCATACTACAAACATAAGTCCCATTATTGGGGAGTGGGTGTCCCATAGTATTTGCTTATGCTTTGCCAGCAAAAGCTGCCAAAAATTAGGACGAAGCAACTTGCAATGCCCCTTACAAGAGCCATGCAGTACAGCATATTACAAACATAAGTCCCATTATTGGGGAGAGGGTGTCCCATAGTATTTGCTTATGCTTTCCCAGCAAAAGCTGCCAAAAATTAGGACGGAGCAACTTGCAATTCCCCTTACAAGAGCCATGCAGTACAGCATATTACTAACATAAGTCCCAATATTGGGGAGTGGGTGTCCCATAGTATTTGCTTATGCTTTCCCAGCAAAAGCTGCCAAAAATTAGGACGGAGCAACTTGCAATGCCCCTTACAAGAGCCATGCAGTACAGCATATTACAAACATAAGTGCCATTATTGGGGAGTGGGTGTCCCATAGTATTTGCTTATGCTTTCCCAGCAAAAGCTGCCAAAAATTAGGACGAAGGAACTTGCAATGCCCCTTACAAGAGCCATGCAGTACAGCATATTACAAACAAAAGTCCCATTATTGGGGAGTGGGAGTCCTATAGTATCTGCTTATGCTTTCCAAGCAAAAGCTGCCAAAAATTAGGATGAAGCAACTTGCAATGCCCCTTACAAGAGCCATGCAGTACAGCATATTACAAACATAAGTCCCATTATTGGGGAGTGGGTGTCCCATAGTATTTGCTTATGCTTTCCCAGCAAAAGCTGCCAAAAATTAGGACGGAGCAACTTGCAATGCCCCATACAAGAGCCATGCAGTACAGCATATTACAAACATAAGTCCCATTATTGTTGAGTGGGTTTCCCATAGTATCTGCTTATGCTTTCCCAGCAAAAGCTGCCAAAAATTAGGACGGAGCAACTTGCAATGCCCTTACAAGAGCCATGCAGTACAGCATATTACAAACATAAGTCCCATTATTGGGGAGAGGGTGTCCCATAGTATTTGCTTATACTTTCCCAGCAAAAGCTGCCAAAAATTAGGACGGAGCAACTTGCAATGCCCCTTACAAGAGCCATGCAGTACAGCATATTACTAACATAAGTCCCAATATTGGGGAGTGGGTGTCCCATAGTATTTGCTTAGGCTTTCCCAGCAAAAGCTGCCAAAAATTAGGACGTAGGAAGTTGCAATGCCCCTTACAAGAGCCATGCAGTACAGCATATTACAAACATAAGTCCCATTATTGGGGAGTGGGAGTCCTATAGTATTTGCTTATGCTTTCCAAGCAAAAGCTGCCAAAAATTAGGACGGAGCAACTTGCAATGCCCCTTACAAGAGCCATGCAGTACAGCATATTACAAAAATAAGTCCCATTATTGGGGAGTGGGTGTCCCATAGTATTTGCTTATGTTTTCCCAGCAAAAGCTGCCAAAAATTAGGATGGAGCAACTTGCAATGCCCCTTAAAAGAGCCATGCAGTACAGCATATTACAAACATAAGTCCCATTATTGGGGAGTGGGTGTCCCATAGTATTTGCTAATGCTTTCCCAGCAAAAGCTGCCAAAAATTAGGGCGGAGCAACTTGCAATACCCCTTAAAAGAGCCATGCAGTACAGCATATTACAAACATAAGTCCCATTATTGGGGAGTGGGTGTCCCATAGTATTTGCTTATGCTTTCCCAGCAAAAGCTGCCAAAAATTAGGATGGAGCAACTTGCAATGCCCCTTACAAGAGCCATGCAGTACAGCATATTACAAACATAAGTGCCATTATAAGGGAGTGGGTGTCCCATAGTATTTGCTTATGCTTTCCCAGCAAAAGCTGCCAAAAATTAGGACGTAGGAACTTGCAATGCCCCTTACAAGAGCCATGCAGTACAGCATATTACAAACATAAGTCCCATTATTGGGGAGTGGGAGTCCTATAGTATTTGCTTATGCTTTCCAAGCAAAAGCTGCCAAAAATTAGGACGGAGCAACTTGCAATGCCCCTTACAAGAGCCATGCAGTACAGCATATTACAAAAATAAGTCCCATTATTGGGGAGTGGGTGTCCCATAGTATTTGCTTATGCTTTCCCAGCAAAAGCTGCCAAAAATTAGGATGGAGCACCTTGCAATGCCACTTAAAAGAGCCATGCAGTACAGCATATTACAAACATAAGTCCCATTATTGGGGAGTGGGTGTCCCATAGTATTTGCTTATGCTTTCCCCGCAAAAGCTGCCAAAAATTAGGGCGGAGCAACTTGCAATACCCCTTAAAAGAGCCATGCAGTACAGCATATTACAAACATAAGTCCCATTATTGGGGAGTGGGTGTCCCATAGTATTTGCTTATGCTTTCCCAGCAAAAGCTGCCAAAAATTAGGACAGAGCAACTTGCAATGCCCCTTACAAGAGCCATGCAGTACAGCATATTACAAACATAAGTCCCATTATTGGGGAGTGGGTGTCCCATAGTATTTGCTTATGCTTTCCCAGCAAAAGCTGCCAAAAATTAGGACGGAGCAACTTGCAATGCCCCTTACAAGAGCCATGCAGTACAGTATATTACAAACATAAGTCCCATTATTGGGGACAGGGTGTCCCATAGTATTTGCTTATGCTTTCCCAGCAAAAGCTGCCAAAAATTAGGACGAAGCAACTTGCAATGCCCCTTACAAGAGCAATGCAGTACAGCCTATTACTAACATAAGTCCCAATATTGGGGAGTGGGTGTCCCATAGTATTTGCTTATGCTTTCCCAGCAAAAGCTGCCAAAAATTAGGACGGAGCAACTTGCAGTGCCCCTTACAAGAGCCATGCAGTACAGCATATTACAAACATAAGTGACATTATTGGGGAGTGGGTGTCCCATAGTATTTGCTTGCGCTTTCCCAGCAAAAGCTGCCAAAAATTAGGACGGAGCAACTTGCAATGCCTCTTACAAGAGCCATGCAGTACAGCATATTACAAACATAAGTCCCATTATTTGGAAGTGGGTGTCCCATAGTATTTGCTTATGCTTTCCCAGCAAAAGCTGCCAAAAATTAGGACGGAGCAACTTGCAATGCCCCTTAAAAGAGCCATGCAGTACAGCATATTACAAACATAAGTCCCATTATTGGGGAGTGGGTGTCCCATAGTATTTGCTTATGCATTCCCAGCAAAAGCTGCCAAAAATTAGGGCGGAGCAACTTGCAATGCCCCTTAAAAGAGCCATGCAGTACAGCATATTACAAACATAAGTCCCATTATTGGGGAGTGGGTGTCCCATAGTATTTGCTTATGCTTTCCCAGCAAAAGCTGCCAAAAATTAGGATGGAGCAACTTGCAATGCCCCTTACAAGAGCCATGCAGCACAGTATATTACAAACATAAGTCCCATTATTGGGGAGAGGGTGTCCCATTGTATTTGCTTATGCTTTCCCAGCAAAAGCTGCCAAAAATTAGGACGGAGCAACTTGCAATGTCCCTTACAAGAGCCATGCAGTACAGCATATTAATAACATAAGTCCCAATATTGGGGAGTGGGTGTCCCATAGTATTTGCTTATGCTTTCCCAGCAAAAGCTGCCAAAAATTAGGACGGAGCAACTTGCAGTGCCCCTTACAAGAGCCATGCAGTACAGCATATTACAAACATAAGTCCCATTATTGGGGAGTGGGAGTCCTATAGTATTTGCTTATGCTTTCCAAGCAAAAGCTGCCAAAAATTAGGATGGAGCAACTTGCAATGCCCCTTACAAGAGCCATGCAGTACAGCATATTGCAAACATAAGTCCCATTATTGGGCAGTGGGTGTTCCATAGTATTTGCTTATGCTTTCCCAGCAAAAGCTGCCAAAAATTAGGACGGAGCAACTTGCAATGCCTCTTACAAGAGCCATGCAGTACAGCATATT
The DNA here is from genome assembly GCF_046119375.1 of Phyllobates terribilis. Taxonomy (NCBI): domain Eukaryota; kingdom Metazoa; phylum Chordata; class Amphibia; order Anura; family Dendrobatidae; genus Phyllobates; species Phyllobates terribilis. The sequence goes on along the minus strand of NW_027362781.1, from coordinate 7,214,919 downwards.
ACAAACATAAGTCTCATTATTGGGGAGTGGGTGTCCCATAGTATTTGCTTATGCTTTCCCAGCAAAAGCTGCCAAAAATTAGGACGGAGCAACTTGCAATGCCCCTTAAAAGAGCCATGCAGTACAGCATATTACAAACATTAGTCCCATTATTGGGGAGTGGGTGTCCCATAGTATTTGCTTATGCTTTCCCAGCAAAAGCTGCCAAAAATTAGGACGGAGCAACTTGCAATGCCCCTTACAAGAGCCATGCAGTACAGCATATTACAAACATAAGTCCCATTATTGGGGAGTGGATGTCCCTTAGTATTTGCTTATGCTTTCCCTGCAAAAGCTGACAAAAATTAGGACGGAGCAACTTGCAATGCCCCTTACAAGAGCCATGCAGTACAGCATATTACAAACATGAGTCTCATTATTGGGGAGTGGCTGTCCCATAGTATTTGCTTATGCTTTCCCAGCAAAAGCTGCCAAAAATTAGGACGGAGCAACTTGCAATGCCCCTTACAAGAGCCATGCAGTACAGCATATTACAAACATAAGTCCCATTATTGTTGAGAGGGTGTCCCATAGTATCTGCTTATGCTTTCCCAGCAAAAGCTGCCAAAAATTAGGACGGAGCAACTTGCAATGCCCCTTACAAGAGCCATGCAGTACAGCATATTACAAACATAAGTCCCATTATTGGGGAGTGGGTGTCCCATAGTATTTGTTTATGCTTTCCCAGCAAAAGTTGCCAAAAATTAGGACGGAGCAACTTGCAATGCCCCTTACAAGAGCCATGCAGTACAGCATATTACACACATAAGTCCCATTATTGGGGAGTGAGCGTCCCATAGTATTTGCTTATGCATTCCCAGCAAAAGCTGCCAAAAATTAGGACGGAGCAACTTGCAATGCCCCTTACAAGAGCCATGCAGTACAGCATATTACAAACATAAGTCCCATTATTCGGGAGTGGGTGTCCCATAGTATTTGCTTATGCTTTCCCAGCAAAAGCTGCCAAAAATTAGGACGGAGCAACTTGCAATGCCCCTTACAAGAGCCATGCAGTACAGCATATTACAAACATAAGTCCCATTATTGAGGAGTGGGTGTCCCATAGTATTTGCTTATGCTTTCCCAGCAAAAGCTGCCAAAAATTAGGACGGAGCAACTTGCAATGCCCCTTACAAGAGCCATGCAGTACAGCATATTACAAACATAAGTCCCATTATTGGGGAGTGGGTGTCCCATAGTATTTGCTTATGCTTTCCCAGCAAAAGCTGCCAAAAATTAGGACGGAGGAACTTGCAATGCCCCTTAGAAGAGCCATGCAGTACAGCATATTACAAACATAAGTCCCATTATTGGGGAGTGGGTGTCCCATAGTATTTGCTTATGCTTTCCAAGCAAAAGCTGCCAAAAATTAGGACGGAGCAACTTGCAATGCCCCTTACAAGAGCCATGCAGTACAGTATATTACAAACATAAGTCCCATTATTGGGGAGTGGGTGTCCCATAGTATTTGCTTATGCTTTCCCAGCAAAAGCTGCCAAAAATTAGGACGGAGCAACTTGCAATGCCCCTTACAAGAGCCATGCAGTACAGCATAATACAAACATAAGTCCCAATATTGAGGAGTGGGTGTCCCATAGTATTTGCTTATGCTTTCCCAGCAAAAGCTGCCAAAAATTAGGACGGAGCAACTTGCAATGTCCCCTTACAAGAGCCATGCAGTACAGCATATTACAAACATAAGTCCCATTATTGGGGAGTTGGTGTCCCATAGTATTTGCTTATGCTTTCCCAGCAAAAGCTGCCAAAAATTAGGACGGAGCAACTTGCAATGCCTCTTACAAGAGCCGTGCAGTACAGCATATTACAAACATAAGTCCCATTATTGGGGAGTGGGTGTCCCATAGTATTTGCTTATGCTTTCCCAGCAAAAGCTGCCAAAAATTAGGACGGAGGAACTTGCAATACCCCTTACAAGAGCCATGCAGTACAGCATATTACAAACATAAGTGCCATTATTGGGGAGTGGGTGTCCCATAGTATTTGCTTATGCTTTCCCAGCAAAAGCTGCAAAAATTAGGACGTAGGAACTTGCAATGCCCCTTACAAGAGCCATGCAGTACAGCATATTACTAACATAAGTCCCAATATTGGGGAGTGGGTGTCCCATAGTATTTGCTTATGCTTTCCCAGCAAAAGCTGCCAAAAATTAGGACGGAGCAACTTGCAAAGCCCCTTACAAGAGCCATGCAGTACAGCATATTACAAACATAAGTCCCATTATTGGGGAGTGGGTGTCTCATAGTATTTGCTTATGCTTTCCCAGCAAAAGCTGCTAAAAATTAGGACGGAGCAACTTGCAATGCCCCTTACAAGAGCCATGCAGTACAGCATATTACAAACATGAGTCCCATTATTGGGGAGTGGGTGTCCTATAGTATTTGCTTATGCTTTCCCAGCAAAAGCAGCCAAAAATTAGGACGGAGCAACTTGCAATGCCCCTTACAAGAGCCATGCAGTACAGCATAATACAAACATAAGTCCCAATATTGAGGAGTGGGTGTCCCATAGTATTTGCTTATGCTTTCCCAGCAAAAGTTGCCAAAAATTAGGACGGAGCAACTTGCAATGCCCCTTACAAGAGCCATGCAGTACAGCATATTACAAACATAAGTCCCATTATTGGGGAGTTGGTGTCCCATAGTATTTGCTTATGCTTTCCCAGCAAAAGCTGCCAAAAATTAGGACGGAGCAACTTGCAATGCCTCTTACAAGAGCCGTGCAGTACAGCATATTACAAACATAAGTCCCATTATTGGGGAGTGGGTGTCCCATAGTATTTGCTTATGCTTTCCCAGCAAAAGCTGCCAAAAATTAGGACGGAGGAACTTGCAATACCCCTTACAAGAGCCATGCAGTACAGCATATTACAAACATAAGTCCCATTATTGGGGAGTGGGTGTCCCATAGTATTTGCTTATGCTTTCCCAGCAAAAGCTGCCAAAAATTAGGACGGAGCAACTTGCAAAGCCCCTTACAAGAGCCATGCAGTACAGCATATTACAAACATAAGTCCCATTATTGGGGAGTGGGTGTCTCATAGTATTTTCTTATGCTTTCCCAGCAAAAGCTGCTAAAAATTAGGACGGAGCAACTTGCAATGCCCCTTACAAGAGCCATGCAGTACAGCATATTACAAACATGAGTCCCATTATTGGGAGTGGGTGTCCTATAGTATTTGCTTATGCTTTCCCAGCAAAAGCAGCCAAAAATTAGGACGGAGGAACTTGCAATGCCCCTTACAAGAGCCATGCAGTACAGCATATTACAAAAATAAGTCCCATTATTCGGGAGTGGGTGTCCCATAGTATTTGCTTATGCTTTCCCAGCAAAAGCTGCCAAAAATTAGGACGGAGCAACTTGCAATGCCCCTTACAAGAGCCATGCAGTACAGCATATTACAAACATAAGTCCCATTATTGGGGAGTGGGTGTCCCATAGTATTTGCTTATGCTTTCCCAGCAAAAGCTGCCAAAAATTAGGACGGAGCAACTTGCAATGCCTCTTACAAGAGCCGTGCAGTACAGCATATTACAAACATAAGTCCCATTATTGGGGAGTGGGTGTCCCATAGTATTTGCTTATGCTTTCTCAGCAAAAGCTGCCAAAAATTAGGACGGAGGAACTTGCAATACCCCTTACAAGAGCCATGCAGTACAGCATATTACAAACATAAGTCCCATTATTGGGGAGTGGGTGTCTCATAGTATTTGCTTATGCTTTCCCAGCAAAAGCTGCCAAAAATTCGGACGGAGCAACTTGCAATGCCCCTTACAAGAGCCATGCAGTACAGCATATTACAAACATAAGTCCCATTATTGGGGAGTGGGTGTCTCATAGTATTTGCTTATGCTTTCCCAGCAAAAGCTGCTAAAAATTTGGACGAGCAACTTGCAATGCCCCTTACAAGAGCCATGCAGTACAGCATATTACAAACATGAGTCCCATTATTGGGGAGTGGGTGTCCTATAGTATTTGCTTATGCTTTCCCAGCAAAAGCTGCCAAATATTAGGACGGAGCAACTTGCAATGCCTCTTACAAGAGCCATGCAGTACAGCATATTACAAACATAAGTCCCATTATTGGGGAGTGGGTGTCCCATAGTATTTGCTTATGCTTTCCCAGCAAAAGCTGCCAAAAATTAGGACGGAGCAACTTGAAATGCCCCTTACAAGAGCCATGCAGTACAGCATATTACAAACATAAGTCCCATTATTGGGGTGTGGGTGTCACATAGTATTTGCTTATGCTTTCCCAGCAAAAGCTGCCAAAAATTAGTACGGAGCAACTTGCAATGCCCCTTACAAGAGCCATGCAGTACAGCATATTACAAACATAAGTCCCATTTTTGGGGAGTGGGTGTCCCATAGTATTTGCTTATGCTTTCCCAGCAAAAGCTGCCAAAAATTAGGACGGACCAACTTGCAATGCCCCTTACAAGAGCCATGCAGTACAGCATATTACAAACATAAGTCCCATTATTGGGGAGTGGGTGTCCCATAGTATTTGCATATGCTTTGCCAGCAAAAGCTGCCAAAAATTAGGACGGAGCAACTTGCAATGCCCCTTACAAGAGCCATGCAGTACAGCATATTACAAACATAAGTCCCATTATTGGGGAGAGGGTGTCCCATAGTATTTGCTTATGCTTTCCCAGCAAAAGCTGCCAAAAATTAGGACGGAGCAACTTGCAATGCCCCTTACAAGAGCCATGCAGTACAGCATATTACTAACATAAGTCCCAATATCGGGGAGTGGGTGTCCCATAGTATTTGCTTATGCTTTCCCAGCAAAAGCTGCCAAAAATTAGGATGGAGCAACTTGCAATGCCCCTTACAAGAGCCATGCAGTACAGCATATTACAAACATAAGTGCCATTATTGGGGAGTGGGTGTCCCATAGTATTTGCTTATGCTTTCCCAGCAAAAGCTGCAAAAATTAGGACGGAGGAACTTGCAATACCCCTTACAAGAGCCATGCAGTACAGCATATTACAAACATAAGTCCCATTATTGGGGAGTGGGTGTCCCATAGTATTTGCTTATCCTTTCCCAGCAAAAGCTGCCAAAAATTAGGACGGAGCAACTTGCAAAGCCCCTTACAAGAGCCATGCAGTACAGCATATTACAAACATAAGTCCCATTATTGGGGAGTGGGTGTCTCATAGTATTTGCTTATGCTTTCCCAGCAAAAGCTGCTAAAAATTAGGACGGAGCAACTTGCAATGCCCCTTACAAGAGCCATGCAGTACAGCATATTACAAACATGAGTCCCATTATTGGGGAGTGGGTGTCCTATAGTATTTGCTTATGCTTTCCCAGCAAAAGCAGCCAAAAATTAGGACGGAGGAACTTGCAATGCCCCTTACAAGAGCCATGCAGTACAGCATATTACAAAAATAAGTCCCATTATTCGGGAGTGGGTGTCCCATAGTATTTGCTTATGCTTTCCCAGCAAAAGCTGCCAAAAATTAGGACGGAGCAACTTGCAATGCCCCTTACAAGAGCCATGCAGTACAGCATATTACAAACATAAGTCCCATTATTGGGGAGTGGGTGTCCCATAGTATTTGCTTATGCTTTCCCAGCAAAAGCTGCCAAAAATTAGGACGGAGCAACTTGCAATGCCTCTTACAAGAGCCGTGCAGTACAGCATATTACAAACATAAGTCCCATTATTGGGGAGTGGGTGTCCCATAGTATTTGCTTATGCTTTCTCAGCAAAAGCTGCCAAAAATTAGGACGGAGGAACTTGCAATACCCCTTACAAGAGCCATGCAGTACAGCATATTACAAACATAAGTCCCATTATTGGGGAGTGGGTGTCTCATAGTATTTGCTTATGCTTTCCCAGCAAAAGCTGCCAAAAATTAGGATGGAGCAACTTGCAATGCCCCTTACAAGAGCCATGCAGTACAGCATATTACAAACATAAGTGCCATTATTGGGGAGTGGGTGTCCCATAGTATTTGCTTATGCTTTCCCAGCAAAAGCTGCAAAAATTAGGACGGAGGAACTTGCAATACCCCTTACAAGAGCCATGCAGTACAGCATATTACAAACATAAGTCCCATTATTGGGGAGTGGGTGTCCCATAGTATTTGCTTATGCTTTCCCAGCAAAAGCTGCCAAAAATTAGGACGGAGCAACTTGCAAAGCCCCTTACAAGAGCCATGCAGTACAGCATATTACAAACATAAGTCCCATTATTGGGGAGTGGGTGTCTCATAGTATTTGCTTATGCTTTCCCAGCAAAAGCTGCTAAAAATTAGGACGGAGCAACTTGCAATGCCCCTTACAAGAGCCATGCAGTACAGCATATTACAAACATGAGTCCCATTATTGGGGAGTGGGTGTCCTATAGTATTTGCTTATGCTTTCCCAGCAAAAGCAGCCAAAAATTAGGACGGAGGAACTTGCAATGCCCCTTACAAGAGCCATGCAGTACAGCATATTACAAAAATAAGTCCCATTATTCGGGAGTGGGTGTCCCATAGTATTTGCTTATGCTTTCCCAGCAAAAGCTGCCAAAAATTAGGACGGAGCAACTTGCAATGCCCCTTACAAGAGCCATGCAGTACAGCATATTACAAACATAAGTCCCATTATTGGGGAGTGGGTGTCCCATAGTATTTGCTTATGCTTTCCCAGCAAAAGCTGCCAAAAATTAGGACGGAGCAACTTGCAATGCCTCTTACAAGAGCCGTGCAGTACAGCATATTACAAACATAAGTCCCATTATTGGGGAGTGGGTGTCCCATAGTATTTGCTTATGCTTTCTCAGCAAAAGCTGCCAAAAATTAGGACGGAGGAACTTGCAATACCCCTTACAAGAGCCATGCAGTACAGCATATTACAAACATAAGTCCCATTATTGGGGAGTGGGTGTCTCATAGTATTTGCTTATGCTTTCCCAGCAAAAGCTGCCAAAAATTCGGACGGAGCAACTTGCAATGCCCCTTACAAGAGCCATGCAGTACAGCATATTACAAACATAAGTCCCATTATTGGGGAGTGGGTGTCTCATAGTATTTGCTTATGCTTTCCCAGCAAAAGCTGCTAAAAATTTGGACGAGCAACTTGCAATGCCCCTTACAAGAGCCATGCAGTACAGCATATTACAAACATGAGTCCCATTATTGGGGAGTTGGTGTCCTATAGTATTTGCTTATGCTTTCCCAGCAAAAGCTGCCAAATATTAGGACGGAGCAACTTGCAATGCCTCTTACAAGAGCCATGCAGTACAGCATATTACAAACATAAGTCCCATTATTGGGGAGTGGGTGTCCCATAGTATTTGCTTATGCTTTCCCAGCAAAAGCTGCCAAAAATTAGGACGGAGCAACTTGAAATGCCCCTTACAAGAGCCATGCAGTACAGCATATTACAAACATAAGTCCCAATATTGGGGAGTGGGTGTCACATAGTATTTGCTTATGATTTCCCAGCAAAAGCTGCCAAAAATTAGGACGGAGCAACTTGCAATGCCCCTTACAAGAGCCATGCAGTACAGCATATTACAAACATAAGTCCCATTTTTGGGGAGTGGGTGTCCCATAGTATTTGCTTATGCTTTCCCAGCAAAAGCTGCCAAAAATTAGGACGGACCAACTTGCAATGCCCCTTACAAGAGCCATGCAGTACAGCATATTACAAACATAAGTCCCATTATTGGGGAGTGGGTGTCCCATAGTATTTGCTTATGCTTTGCCAGCAAAAGCTGCCAAAAATTAGGACGGAGCAACTTGCAATGCCCCTTACAAGAGCCATGCAGTACAGCATATTACAAACATAAGTCCCATTATTGGGGAGAGGGTGTCCCATAGTATTTGCTTATGCTTTCCCAGCAAAAGCTGCCAAAAATTAGGACGGAGCAACTTGCAATGCCCCTTACAAGAGCCATGCAGTACAGCATATTACTAACATAAGTCCCAATATTGGGGAGTGGGTGTCCCATAGTATTTGCTTATGCTTTCCCAGCAAAAGCTGCCAAAAATTAGGACGGAGCAACTTGCAATGCCCCTTACAAGAGCCATGCAGTACAGCATATTACAAACATAAGTGCCATTATTGGGGAGTGGGTGTCCCATAGTATTTGCTTATGCTTTCCCAGCAAAAGCTGCAAAAATTAGGACGTAGGAACTTGCAATGCCCCTTACAAGAGCCATGCAGTACAGCATATTACTAACATAAGTCCCAATATTGGGGAGTGGGTGTCCCATAGTATTTGCTTATGCTTTCCCAGCAAAAGCTGCCAAAAATTAGGACGGAGCAACTTGCAATGCCCCTTACAAGAGCCATGCAGTACAGCATATTACAAACATAAGTGCCATTATTGGGGAGTGGGTGTCCCATAGTATTTGCTTATGCTTTCCCAGCAAAAGCTGCCAAAAATTAGGACGGAGGAACTTGCAATACCCCTTACAAGAGCCATGCAGTACAGCATATTACAAACATAAGTCCCATTATTGGGGAGTGGTTGTCTCATAGTATTTGCTTATGCTTTCCCAGCAAAAGCTGCCAAAAATTCGGACGGAGCAACTTGCAATGCCCCTTACAAGAGCCATGCAGTACAGCATATTACAAACATAAGTCCCATTATTGGGGAGTGGGTGTCTCATAGTATTTGCTTATGCTTTCCCAGCAAAAGCTGCTAAAAATTTGGACGGAGCAACTTGCAATGCCCCTTACAAGAGCCATGCAGTACAGCATATTACAAACATGAGTCCCATTATTGGGGAGTGGGTGTCCTATAGTATTTGCTTATGCTTTCCCAGCAAAAGCTGCCAAATATTAGGACGGAGCAACTTGCAATGCCTCTTACAAGAGCCATGCAGTACAGCATATTACAAACATAAGTCCCATTATTGGGGAGTGGGTGTCCCATAGTATTTGCTTATGCTTTCCCAGCAAAAGCTGCCAAAAATTAGGACGGAGCAACTTGAAATGCCCCTTACAAGAGCCATGCAGTACAGCATATTACAAACATAAGTCCCATTATTGGGGAGTGGGTGTCACATAGTATTTGCTTATGCTTTCCCAGCAAAAGCTGCCAAAAATTAGGACGGAGCAACTTGCAATGCCCCTTACAAGAGCCATGCAGTACAGCATATTACAAACATAAGTCCCATTTTTGGGGAGTGGGTGTCCCATAGTATTTGCTTATGCTTTCCCAGCAAAAGCTGCCAAAAATTAGGACGGACCAACTTGCAATGCCCCTTACAAGAGCCATGCAGTACAGCATATTACAAACATAAGTCCCATTATTGGGGAGTGGGTGTCCCATAGTATTTGCTTATGCTTTCCCAGCAAAAGCTGCCAAAAATTAGGACGGAGCAACTTGCAATGCCCCTTACAAGAGCCATGCAGTACAGTATATTACAAACATAAGTCCCATTATTGGGGAGAGGGTGTCCCATAGTATTTGCTTATGCTTTCCCAGCAAAAGCTGCCAAAAATTAGGACGGAGCAACTTGCAATGCCCCTTACAAGAGTCATGCAGTACAGCATATTACTAACATAAGTCCCAATATTGGGGAGTGGGTGTCCCATAGTATTTGCTTATGCTTTCCCAGCAAAAGCTGCCAAAAATTAGGACGGAGCAACTTGCAGTGCCCCTTACAAGAGCCATGCAGTACAGCATATTACAAACATAAGTGCCATTATTGGGGAGTGGGTGTCCCATAGTATTTGCTTATGCTTTCCCAGCAAAAACTGCCAAAAATTAGGACGTAGGAACTTGCAATGCCCCTTACAAGAGCCATGCAGTACAGCATATTACAAACATAAGTCCCATTATTGGGGAGTGGGTGTCCCATAGTATTTGCTTATGCTTTCCCAGCAAAAGCTGCCAAAAATTAGGACGGAGCAACTTGCAATGCCCCTTACAAGAGCCATGCAGTACAGCATATTACAAACATAAGTCCCATTATTGGGGAGTGGGTGTCCCTTAGTATTTGCTTATGCTTTCCCTGCAAAAGCTGACAAAAATTAGGACGGAGCAACTTGCAATGCCCCTTACAAGAGTCATGCAGTACAGCATATTACAAACATGAGTCTCATTATTGGGGAGTGGGTGTCCCATAGTATTTGCTTATGCTTTCCCAGCAAAAGCTGCCAAAAATTAGGACGGAGCAACTTGCAATGCCCCTTACAAGAGCCATGCAGTACAGCATATTACAAACATAAGTCCCATTATTGGGGAGTGGGAGTCCTATAGTATTTGCTTATGCTTTCCAAGCAAAAGCTGCCAAAAATTAGGACGGAGCAACTTGCAATGCCCCTTACAAGAGCCATGCAGTACAGCATATTACAAAAATAAGTCCCATTATTGGGGAGTGGGTGTCCCATAGTATTTGCTTATGCTTTCCCAGCAAAAGCTGCCAAAAATTAGGATGGAGCAACTTGCAATGCCCCTTAAAAGAGCCATGCAGTACAGCATATTACAAACATAAGTCCCATTATTGGGGAGTGGGTGTCCCATAGTATTTGCTTATGCTTTCCCAGCAAAAGCTGCCAAAAATTAGGGCGGAGCAACTTGCAATACCCCTGAAAAGAGCCATGCAGTACAGCATATTACAAACATAAGTCCCATTATTGGGGAGTGGGTGTCCCATAGTATTTGCTTATGCTTTCCCAGCAAAAGCTGCCAAAAATTAGGACAGAGCAACTTGCAATGCCCCTTACAAGAGCCATGCAGTACAGCATATTACAAACATAAGTCCCATTATTGGGGAGTGGGTGTCCCATAGTATTTGCTTATGCTTTCCCAGCAAAAGCTGCCAAAAATTAGGACGGAGCAACTTGCAATGCCCCTTACAAGAGCCATGCAGTACAGTATATTACAAACATAAGTCCCATTATTGGGGAGAGGGTGTCCCATAGTATTTGCTTATGCTTTCCCAGCAAAAGCTGCCAAAAATTAGGACGGAGCAACTTGCAATGCCCCTTACAAGAGCCATGCAGTACAGCATATTACTAACATAAGTGCCATTATTGGGGAGTGGGTGTCCCATAGTATTTGCTTATGCTTTCCCAGCAAAAGCTGCCAAAAATTAGGACGGAGCAACTTGCAGTGCCCCTTACAAGAGCCATGCAGTACAGCATATTACAAACATAAGTGCCATTATTGGGGAGTGGGTGTCCCATAGTATTTGCTTATGCTTTCCCAGCAAAAGCTGCCAAAAATTAGGACGTAGGAACTTGCAATGCCCCTTACAAGAGCCATGCAGTACAGCATATTACAAACATAATTCCCATTATTGGGGAGTGGGTGTCCCATAGTATTTGCTTATGCTTTCCCAGCAAAAGCTGCCAAAAATTAGGACGGAGCAACTTGAAATGCCCCTTAAAAGAGCCATGTAGTACAGCATATTACAAACATAAGTCCCATTATTGGGGAGTGGGTGTCCCATAGTATTTGCTTATGCATTCCCAGCAAAAGCTGACAAAAATTAGGGCGGAGCAACTTGCAATGCCCCTTAAAAGAGCCATGCAGTACAGCATATTACAAACATAAGTCCCATTATTGGGGAGTGGGTGTCCCATAGTATTTGCTTATGCTTTCCCAGCAAAAGCTGCCAAAAATTAGGACGGAGCAACTTGCAATGCCCCTTACAAGAGCCATGCAGTACAGCATATTACAAACATAAGTCCCATTATTGGGGAGTGGGTGTCCCTTAGTATTTGCTTATGCTTTCCCTGCAAAAGCTGACAAAAATTAGGACGGAGCAACTTGCAATGCCCCTTACAAGAGCCATGCAGTACAGCATATTACAAACATGAGTCTCATTATTGGGGAGTGGGTGTCCCATAGTATTTGCTTATGCTTTCCCAGCAAAAGCTGCCAAAAATTAGGACGGAGCAACTTGCAATGCCCCTTACAAGAGCCATGCAGTACAGCATATTACAAACATAAGTCCCATTATTGTTGAGAGGGTGTCCCATAGTATCTGCTTATGCTTTCCAAGCAAAAGCTGCCAAAAATTAGGACGGAGCAACTTGCAATGCCCCTTACAAGAGCCATGCAGTACAGCATATTACAAACATAAGTCCCATTATTGGGGAGTGGGTGTCCCATAGTATTTGTTTATGCTTTCCCAGCAAAAGTTGCCAAAAATTAGGACGGAGCAACTTGCAATGCCCCTTACAAGAGCCATGCAGTACAGCATATTACAAACTTAAGTCCCATTATTGGGGAGTGAGCGTGCCATTGTATTTGCTTATGCTTTCCCAGCAAAAGCTGCCAAAAATTAGGACGGAGCAACTTGAAATGCCCCTTAAAAGAGCCATGCAGTACAGCATATTACAAACATAAGTCCCATTATTGGGGAGTGGGTGTCCCATAGTATTTGCTTATGCATTCCCAGCAAAAGCTGCCAAAAATTAGGGCGGAGCAACTTGCAATGCCCCTTACAAGAGCCATGCAGTACAGCATATTACAAACATAAGTCCCATTATTGGGGAGTGGGTGTCCCATAGTATTTGCTTATGCTTTCCCAGCAAAAGCTGCCAAAAATTAGGACGGAGCAACTTGCAATGCCCCTTACAAGAGCCATGCAGTACAGCATATTACAAACAAAAGTCCCATTATTGGGGAGTGGGTGTCCCTTAGTATTTGCTTATGCTTTCCCTGCAAAAGCTGACAAAAATTAGGACGGAGCAACTTGCAATGCCCCTTACAAGAGTCATGCAGTACAGCATATTACAAACATGAGTCTCATTATTGGGGAGTGGGTGTCCCATAGTATTTGCTTATGCTTTCCCAGCAAAAGCTGCCAAAAATTAGGACGGAGCAACTTGCAATGCCCCTTACAAGAGCCATGCAGTACAGCATATTACTAACATAAGTCCCAATATTGGGGAGTGGGTGTCCCATAGTATTTGCTTATGCTTTCCCAGCAAAAGCTGCCAAAAATTAGGACGGAGCAACTCGCAATGCCCCTTACAAGAGCCATGCAGTACAGCATATTACAAACATAAGTCCCATTATTGGGGAGTGGGTGTCTCATAGTATTTGCTTACGCTTTCCCAGCAAAAGCTGCCAAAAATTAGGACGTAGGAACTTGCAATGCCCCTTACAAGAGCCATGCAGTACAGCATATTACAAACATAAGTCCCATTATTGGGGAGTGGGAGTCCTATAGTATTTGCTTATGCTTTCCAAGCAAAAGCTGCCAAAAATTAGGACGGAGCAACTTGCAATGCCCCTTACAAGAGCCATGCAGTACAGCATATTACAAAAATAAGTCCCATTATTGGGGAGTGGGTGTCCCATAGTATTTGCTTATGCTTTCCCAGCAAAAGCTGCCAAAAATTAGGATGGAGCAACTTGCAATGCCCCTTAAAAGAGCCATGCAGTACAGCATATTACAAACATAAGTCCCATTATTGGGGAGTGGGTGTCCCATAGTATTTGCTTATGCTTTCCCAGCAAAAGCTGCCAAAAATTAGGGCGGAGCAACTTGCAATACCCCTTAAAAGAGCCATGCAGTACAGCATATTACAAACATAAGTCCCATTATTGGGGAGTGGGTGTCCCATAGTATTTGCTTATGCTTTCCCAGCAAAAGCTGCCAAAAATTAGGACAGAGCAACTTGCAATGCCCCTTACAAGAGCCATGCAGTACAGCATATTACAAACATAAGTCCCATTATTGGGGAGTGGGTGTCCCATAGTATTTGCTTATGCTTTCCCAGCAAAAGCTGCCAAAAATTAGGACGGAGCAACTTGCAATGCCCCTTACAAGAGCCATGCAGTACAGTATATTACAAACATAAGTCCCATTATTGGGGAGAGGGTGTCCCATAGTATTTGCTTATGCTTTCCCAGCAAAAGCTGCCAAAAATTAGGATGGAGCAACTTGCAATGCCCCTTACAAGAGCCATGCAGTACAGCATATTACTAACATAAGTCCCAATATTGGGGAGTGGGTGTCCCATAGTATTTGCTTATGCTTTCCCAGCAAAAGCTGCCAAAAATTAGGACGGAGCAACTTGCAGTGCCCCTTACAAGAGCCATGCAGTACAGCATATTACAAACATAAGTGCCATTATTGGGGAGTGGGTGTCCCATAGTATTTGCTTATGCTTTCCCAGCAAAAGCTGCCAAAAATTAGGACGTAGGAACTTGCAATGCCCCTTACAAGAGCCATGCAGTACAGCATATTACAAACATAAGTCCCATTATTGGGGAGTGGGTGTCCCATAGTATTTGCTTATGCTTTCCCAGCAAAAGCTGCCAAAAATTAGGACGGAGCAACTTGAAATGCCCCTTAAAAGAGCCATGTAGTACAGCATATTACAAACATAAGTCCCATTATTGGGGAGTGGGTGTCCCATAGTATTTGCTTATGCATTCCCAGCAAAAGCTGCCAAAAATTAGGGCGGAGCAACTTGCAATGCCCCTTAAAAGAGCCATGCAGTACAGCATATTACAAACATAAGTCCCATTATTGGGGAGTGGGTGTCCCATAGTATTTGCTTATGCTTTCCCAGCAAAAGCTGCCAAAAATTAGGACGGAGCAACTTGCAATGCCCCTTACAAGAGCCATGCAGTACAGCATATTACAAACATAAGTCCCATTATTGGGGAGTGGGTGTCCCTTAGTATTTGCTTATGCTTTCCCTGCAAAAGCTGACAAAAATTAGGACGGAGCAACTTGCAATGCCCCTTACAAGAGCCATGCAGTACAGCATATTACAAACATGAGTCTCATTATTGGGGAGTGGGTGTCCCATAGTATTTGCTTATGCTTTCCCAGCAAAAGCTGCCAAAAATTAGGACGGAGCAACTTGCAATGCCCCTTACAAGAGCCATGCAGTACAGCATATTACAAACATAAGTCCCATTATTGTTGAGAGGGTGTCCCATAGTATCTGCTTATGCTTTCCAAGCAAAAGCTGCCAAAAATTAGGACGGAGCAACTTGCAATGCCCCATACAAGAGCCATGCAGTACAGCATATTACAAACTTAAGTCCCATTATTGGGGAGTGAGCGTGCCATTGTATTTGCTTATGCTTTCCCAGCAAAAGCTGCCAAAAATTAGGACGGAGCAACTTGCAATGCCCCTTACAAGAGCCATGCAGTACAGCATATTACAAACATAAGTCCCATTATTCGGGATTGGGTGTCCCATAGTATTTGCTTATGCTTTCCCAGCAAAAGCTGCCAAAAATTAAGATGGAGCAACTTGCAATGCCCCTTACAAGAGCCATGCAGTACAGCATATTACAAACATAAGTCCCATTATTGAGGAGTGGGTGTCCCATAGTATTTGCTTATGCTTTCCCAGCAAAAGCTGCCAAAAATTAGGACGGAGCAACTTGCAATGCCCCTTACAAGAGCCATGCAGTACAGCATATTACAAACATAAGTCCCATTATTGGGGAGTGGGTGTCCCATAGTATTTGCTTATGCTTTCCCAGCAAAAGCTGCCAAAAATTAGGACGGAGGAACTTGCAATGCCTCTTACAAGAGCCATGCAGTACAGCATATTACAAACATAAGTCCCATTATTGGGGAGTGGGTGTCCCATAGTATTTGCTTATGCTTTCCAAGCAAAAGCTGCCAAAAATTAGGACGGAGCAACTTGCAATGCCTCTTACAAGAGCCATGCAGTACAGTATATTACAAACATAAGTCCCATTATTGGGGAGTGGGTGTCCCATAGTATTTGCTTATGCTTTCCCAGCAAAAGCTGCCAAAAATTAGGACGGAGCAACTTGCAATGCCCCTTACAAGAGCCATGCAGTACAGCATATTACAAACATAAGTCCCAATATTGAGGAGTGGGTGTCCCATAGTATTTGCTTATGCTTTCCCAGCAAAAGCTGCCAAAAATTAGGACGGAGCAACTTGCAATGCCCCTTACAAGAGCCATGCAGTACAGCATATTACAAACATAAGTCCCATTATTGGGGAGTGGGTGTCCCATAGTATTTGCTTATGCTTTCCCAGCAAAAGCTGCCAAAAATTAGGACAGAGCAACTTGCAATGCCTCTTACAAGAGCCGTGCAGTACAGCATATTACAAACATAAGTCCCATTATTGGGGAGTGGGTGTCCCATAGTATTTGCTTATGCTTTCCCTGCAAAAGCTGACAAAAATTAGGACGGAGCAACTTGCAATGCCCCTTACAAGAGCCATGCAGTACAGCATATTACAAACATAAGTCCCATTATTGTTGAGAGGGTGTCCCATAGTATTTGCTTATGCTTTCCCAGCAAAAGCTGCCAAAAATTAGGACGGAGCAACTTGCAATGCCCCATACAAGAGCCATGCATTAGAGCATATTACAAACATAAGTCCCATTATTGGGGAGTGGGTGTCTCATAGTATTTGCTTATGCTTTCCCAGCAAAAGCTGCTAAAAATTAGGATGGAGCAACTTGCAATGCCCCTTACAAGAGCCATGCAGTACAGCATATTACAAACATGAGTCCCATTATTGGGGAGTGGGTGTCCTATAGTATTTGCTTATGCTTTCCCAGCAAAAGCAGCCAAAAATTAGGACGGAGGAACTTGCAATGCCCAATACAAGAGCCATGCAGTACAGCATATTACAAACATAAGTCCCATTATTGGGGAGTGGGTGTCCCATAGTATTTGCTTATGCTTTCCCAGCAAAAGCTGCCAAAAATTAGGACGGAGCAACTTGCAATGCCCCTTACAAGAGCCATGCAGTACAGCATATTACAAACATAAGTCCCATTATTGTTGAGAGGGTGTCCCATAGTAGCTGCTTATGTTTTCCCAGCAAAAGCTGCCAAAAATTAGGACGGAGCAACTTGCAATGCCCCTTACAAGAGCCATGCAGTACAGCATATTACAAACATAAGTCCCATTATTGGGGAGTGGGTGTCCCATAGTATTTGTTTATGCTTTCCCAGCAAAAGTTGCCAAAAAATTAGGACGGAGCAACTTGCAATGCCCCTTACAAGAGCCATGCAGTACAGCATATTACAAACATAAGTCCCATTATTGGGGAGTGAGCGTCCCATAATATTTGCTTATGCTTTCCCAGCAAAAGCTGCCAAAAATTAGGACGGAGCAACTAGCAATGCCCCTTACAAGAGCCATGCAGTACAGCATATTACAAACATAAGTCCCATTATTCGGGATTGGGTGTCCCATAGTATTTGCTTATGCTTTCCCAGCAAAAGCTGCCAAAAATTAGGACGGAGCAACTTGCAATGCCCCTTACAAGAGCCATGCAGTACAGCATATTACAAACATAAGTCCCATTATTGAGGAGTGGGTGTCCCATAGTATTTGCTTATGCTTTCCCAGCAAAAGCTGCCAAAAATTAGGACGGAGCAACTTGCAATGCCCCTTACAAGAGCCATGCAGTACAGCATATTACAAACATAAGTCCCATTATTGGGGAGTGGGTGTCCCATAGTATTTGCTTATGCTTTCCCAGCAAAAGCTGCCAAAAATTAGGACGGAGGAACTTACAATGCCCCTTACAAGAGCCATGCAGTACAGCATATTACAACCATAAGTCCCATTATTGGGGAGTGGGTGTCCCATAGTATTTGCTTATGCTTTCCAAGCAAAAGCTGCCAAAAATTAGGACGGAGCAACTTGCAATGCCCCTTACAAGAGCCATGCAGTACAGTATATTACAAACATAAGTCCCATTATTGGGGAGTGGGTGTCTCATAGTATTTGCCTATGCTTTCCCAGCAAAAGCTGCCAAAAATTAGGACGGAGCAACTTGCAATGCCCCTTACAAGAGCCATGCAGTACAGCATATTACAAACATAAGTCCCAATATTGAGGCGTGGGTGTCCCATAGTATTTGCTTATGCTTTCCCAGCAAAAGCCGCCAAAAATTAGGACGGAGCAACTTGCAATGCCCCTTACAAGAGCCATACAGTACAGCATATTACAAAAATAAGTCCCATTATTGGGGAGTGGGTGTCCCATAGTATTTGCTTATGCTTTCCCAGCAAAAGCTGCCAAAAATTAGGACGGAGCAACTTGCAATGCCTCTTACAAGAGCCGTGCAGTACAGCATATTACAAACATAAGTCCCATTATTGGGGAGTGGGTGTCCCAAAGTATTTGCTTATGCTTTCCCAGCAAAAGCTGCCAAAAATTAGGACGGAGGAACTTGCAATACCCCTTACAAGAGCCATGCAGTACAGCATATTACAAACATAAGTCCCATTATTGGGGAGTGGGTGTCCCATAGTATTTGCTTATGCTTTCCCAGCAAAAGCTGCCAAAAATTAGGACGGAGCAACTTGCAATGCCCCTTACAAGAGCCATGCAGTAGAGCATATTACAAACATAAGTCCCATTATTGGGGAGTGGGTGTCTCATAGTATTTGCTTATGCTTTCCCAGCAAAAGCTGCTAAAAATTAGGACGGAGCAACTTGCAATGCCCCTTACAAGAGCCATGCAGTACAGCATATTACAAACATGAGTCCCATTATTGGGGAGTGGGTGTCCTATAGTATTTGCTTATGCTTTCCCAGCAAAAGCAGCCAAAAATTAGGACGGAGGAACTTGCAATGCCCCTTACAAGAGCCATGCAGTACAGCATATTACAAACATAAGTCCCATTATTGGGGAGTGGGTGTCCCATAGTATTTGCTTATGCTTTCCAAGCAAAAGCTGCCAAAAATTAGGACGGAGCAACTTGCAATGCCCCTTACAAGAGCCATGCAGTACAGCATATTACAAACATAAGTCCCAATATTGAGGAGTGGGTGTCCCATAGTATTTGCTTATGCTTTCCCAGCAAAAGCTGCCAAAAATTAGGACGGAGCAACTTGCAATGCCCCTTACAAGAGCCATGCAGTACAGCATATTACAAACATAAGTCCCATTATTGGGGAGTGGGTGTCCCATAGTATTTGCTTATGCTTTCCCAGCAAAAGCTGCCAAAAATTAGGACGGAGCAACTTGCAATGCCTCTTACAAGAGCCGTGCAGTACAGCATATTACAAACATAAGTCCCATTATTGGGGAGTGGGTGTCCCATAGTTTTTGTTTATGCTTTCCCAGCAAAAGCTGCCAAAAATTAGGACGGAGGAACTTGCAATACCCCTTACAAGAGCCATGCAGTACAGCATATTACAAACATAAGTCCCATTATTGGGGAGTGGGTGTCCCATAGTATTTGCTTATGCTTTCCCAGCAAAAGCTGCCAAAAATTCGGACGGAGCAACTTGCAATGCCCCTTACAAGAGCCATGCAGTACAGCATATTACAAACATAAGTCCCATTTTTGGGGAGTGGGTGTCTCATATTATTTGCTTATGCTTTCCCAGCAAAAGCTGCTAAAAATTAGGACGGAGCAACTTGCAATGCCCCTTACAAGAGCCATGCAGTACAGCATATTACAAACATGAGTCCCGTTATTGGGGAGTGGGTGTCCTATAGTATTTGCCTATGCTTTCCCAGCAAAAGCTGCCAAAAATTAGGACGGAGCAACTTGCAATGCCTCTTACAAGAGCCATGCAGTACAGCATATTACAAACATAAGTCCCATTATTGGGGAGTGGGTGTCCCATAGTATTTGCTTATGGTTTCCCAGCAAAAGCTGCCAAAAATTAGGACGGAGCAACTTGAAATGCCCCTTACAAGAGCCATGCAGTACAGCATATTACAAACATAAGTCCCATTATTGGGGAGTGGGTGTCCCATAGTATTTGCTTATGCTTTCCAAGCAAAAGCTGCCAAAAATTAGGACGGAGCAACTTGCAATGCCCCTTACAAGAGCCATGCAGTACAGCATATTACAAACATAAGTCCCATTATTGGGGAGTGGGTGTCCCATAGTATTTGCTTATGCTTTCCCAGCAAAAGCTGCCAAAAATTAGGACGGAGGAACTTGCAATGCCCCTTACAAGAGCCATGCAGTACAGCATATTACAAACATAAGTCCCATTATTGGGGAGTGGGTGTCCCATAGTATTTGCTTATGCTTTCCAAGCAAAAGCTGCCAAAAATTAGGACGGAGCAACTTGCAATGCCCCTTACAAGAGCCATGCAGTACAGTATATTACAAACATAAGTCCCATTATTGGGGAGTGGGTGTCTCATAGTATTTGCTTATGCTTTCCCAGCAAAAGCTGCCAAAAATTCGGACGGAGCAACTTGCAATGCCCCTTACAAGAGCCATGCAGTACAGCATATTACAAACATAAGTCCCAATATTGAGGCGTGGGTGTCCCATAGTATTTGCTTATGCTTTCCCAGCAAAAGCTGCCAAAAATTAGGACGGAGCAACTTGCAATGCCCCTTACAAGAGCCATACAGTACAGCATATTACAAAAATAAGTCCCATTATTGGCGAGTGGGTGTCCCATAGTATTTGCTTATGCTTTCCCAGCAAAAGCTGCCAAAAATTAGGACGGAGCAACTTGCAATGCCTCTTACAAGAGCCGTGCAGTACAGCATATTACAAACATAAGTCCCATTATTGGGGAGTGGGTGTCCCATAGTATTTGCTTATGCTTTCCCAGCAAAAGCTGCCAAAAATTAGGATGGAGGAACTTGCAATACCCCTTACAAGAGCCATGCAGTACAGCATATTACAAACATAAGTCTCATTATTGGGGAGTGGGTGTCCCATAGTATTTGCTTATGCTTTTCCAGCAAAAGCTGCCAAAAATTAGGACGGAGCAACTTGCAATGCCCCTTACAAGAGCCATGCAGTAGAGCATATTTCAAACATAAGTCCCATTATTGGGGAGTGGGTGTCTCATAGTATTTGCTTATGCTTTCCCAGCAAAAGCTGCTAAAAATTAGGACGGAGCAACTTGCAATGCCCCTTACAAGAGCCATGCAGTACAGCATATTACAAACATGAGTCCCATTATTGGGGAGTGGGTGTCCTATAGTATTTGCTTATGCTTTCCCAGCAAAAGCAGCCAAAAATTAGGACGGAGGAACTTGCAATGCCCCTTACAAGAGCCATGCAGTACAGCATATTACAAACATAAGTCCCATTATTGGGGAGTGGGTGTCCCATAGTATTTGCTTATGCTTTCCAAGCAAAAGCTGCCAAAAATTAGGACGGAGCAACTTGCAATGCCCCTTACAAGAGCCATGCAGTACAGCATATTACAAACATAAGTCCCAATATTGAGGAGTGGGTGTCCCATAGTATTTGCTTATGCTTTCCCAGCAAAAGCTGCCAAAAATTAGGACGGAGCAACTTGCAATGCCCCTTACAAGAGCCATGCAGTACAGCATATTACAAACATAAGTCCCATTATTGGGGAGTGGGTGTCCCATAGTATTTGCTTATGCTTTCCCAGCAAAAGCTGCCAAAAATTAGGACGGAGCAACTTGCAATGCCTCTTACAAGAGCCGTGCAGTACAGCATATTACAAACATAAGTCCCATTATTGGGGAGTGGGTGTCCCATAGTATTTGCTTATGCTTTCCCAGCAAAAGCTGCCAAAAATTAGGACGGAGGAACTTGCAATACCCCTTACAAGAGCCATGCAGTACAGCATATTACAAACATAAGTCCCATTATTGGGGAGTGGGTGTCCCATAGTATTTGCTTATGCTTTCCCAGCAAAAGCTGCCAAAAATTCGGACGGAGCAACTTGCAATGCCCCTTACAAGAGCCATGCAGTACAGCATATTACAAACATAAGTCCCATTATTGGGGAGTGGGTGTCTCATAGTATTTGCTTATGCTTTCCCAGCAAAAGCTGCTAAAAATTAGGACGGAGCAACTTGCAATGCCCCTTACAAGAGCCATGCAGTACAGCATATTACAAACATGAGTCCCGTTATTGGGGAGTGGGTGTCC
Source organism: Phyllobates terribilis (assembly GCF_046119375.1). NCBI lineage: Eukaryota > Metazoa > Chordata > Amphibia > Anura > Dendrobatidae > Phyllobates > Phyllobates terribilis. Next base: position 7,193,076 of record NW_027362781.1, on the reverse strand, counting down.
TATAGTATTTGCCTATGCTTTCCCAGCAAAAGCTGCCAAAAATTAGGACGGAGCAACTTGCAATGCCTCTTACAAGAGCCATGCAGTACAGCATATTACAAACATAAGTCCCATTATTGGGGAGTGGGTGTCCCATAGTATTTGCTTATGCTTTCCCAGCAAAAGCTGCCAAAAATTAGGACGGAGCAACTTGAAATGCCCCTTACAAGAGCCATGCAGTACAGCATATTACAAACATAAGTCCCATTATTGGGGAGTGGGTGTCCCATAGTATTTGCTTATGCTTTCCAAGCAAAAGCTGCCAAAAATTAGGACGGAGCAACTTGCAATGCCCCTTACAAGAGCCATGCAGTACAGCATATTACAAACATAAGTCCCATTATTGGGGAGTGGGTGTCCCTTAGTATTTGCTTATGCTTTCCCAGCAAAAGCTGCCAAAAATTAGGATGGAGCAACTTGCAATGCCCCTTACAAGAGCCATGCAGTACAGCATATTACAAACATAAGTCCCATTATTGGGGAGTGGGTGTCCCTTAGTATTTGCTTATGCTTTCCCAGCAAAAGCTGCCAAAAATTAGGATGGAGCAACTTGCAATGCCCCTTACAAGAGCCATGCAGTACAGCATATTACAAACATAAGTCCCATTATTGGGGAGTGGGTGTCCCATAGTATTTGCTTATGCTTTCCCAGCAAAAGTTGCCAAAAATTAGGATGGAGCAACTTGCAATGCCCCTTACAAGAGCCATGCAGTACAGCATATTACAAACATAAGTTCCATTATTGGGGAGTGGGTGTCCCATAGTATTTGCTTATGCTTTCCAAGCAAAAGCTGCCAAAAATTAGGACGGAGCAACTTGCAATGCCCCTTACAAGAGCCATGCAGTACAGTATATTACAAACATAAGTCCCATTATTGGGGAGTGGGTGTCCCATAGTATTTGCTTATGCTTTCCCAGCAAAAGCTGCCAAAAATTAGGACAGAGCAACTTGCAATGCCCCTTACAAGAGCCATACAGTACAGCATATTACAAACATAAGTCCCATTATTGTTGAGTGGGTTTCCCATAGTATCTGCTACGGTTAAGGCAGCGTAACATAAAGTCAGCCATGCGTGCCAGACTGGTAACGGGCAAGATTTCCGTGTCCTCACCAAGATGACGACTGACCATGCTCTCCTCCTCCTCCTCCTCTTCCTCCTCCCCCCTGTCCTCAGGCCACCCACGCTGAACCGACAGTATGACACTTGTACAGGTACTACCGTCTACAACGCATGATAGCAGCTCCTGTTCTTCCTCCTCCTCCTCCTCCTCCTCCTCTCCCTCATTGTCCCCAATGCACGTTGGGATGAGATGAGGCTGGGCTGTGTGTAATCGCCCGCTACGGCTTCTTGATCCATCTCATCATACTCTGGCTGCAATGCCTCCTCTTTAATTCTCTGCAGAGAGCGTTGCAAAAGACAGACAAGTGGGATGCTGACACTAAGGATAGCGCCATCGCCACTCACCATCTTGGTGGCCTCCTCAAAGTTTGTCAGGATGGTACATATGTCAGACATCCAGGTCCACTCCTGAGGTCTTATGTGTGGAGTCTGACCTAAATATCGACGGCCTTGTTGCAGCTGGTACTCCACAACTGCTCTCTTCTGCTCACAAATCCTTTGCAACATGTGGAGGGTAGAGTTCCAACGTGTGGGGACATCACACACCAGTCGGTGTTCCAGAAGCTGCAAACGCTGCTGCAACACAGCAAGGGCGGCGGAAGCTGTAGCCGACTTGCGAAAATGAGCTGACAGGCGGCGTACTTTCACGAGCAGATCTGGCAACTCGGGGTACGATTTAAGAAACCGCTGAACCACGAGGTTAAGCACATGAGCCAGGCATGGTACGTGTGTGATCTCACCTCGCCTCAGAGCCGCCACCAGGTTAGGGCCATTGTCACACATGACCATGCCGGGATGTAGGTTCAGCGATCTCAGCCACAGATCTGCCTGCTTTTCACAGCTGTCCACAACTCACAAGCAGTGTGAGGTTTATCACATAAGCTTATGAGTTTCAGCACAGCCTGTTGCCGCTTGGCGGAGGCAGTACTGCAATGCTTCCAGCTTGTAACTGATGTGGTGATATCTGAGATGGAGGCTGAACATGAGGAGGAGGAGGAGGATGCGCAGGAGCTGTACACTGTGGGGGCAACTCTGACTGACATAGGGCCCGCAATCCTCGGTGTGGGGAGGATGTGTTCCGTCCCAAGGTCCGACTGGGTCCCGGCTTCCGCTATGTTTACCCAGTGTGTCGTCAGAGAGATGTACCATCCCTGGCCACAAGCACTTGTCCACGTGTCCGTTGTCGGGTGGACTCTCCCAGTAACTGCGTTGTTGAGGGCACGGCAGATGCTTTGGGACACGTGTTTGTGTAGTGCGGGGATGGCACACCGGGCAAAATAGTTTCGGCTGGGGACCGAGTACCGAGGGACGGCCACCGCCATAAGATTGCGGAAGGATTCCGTCTCTACCAGCCTAAAAGGCAGCATTTCCAATGCAAGCAGTCGTGAAATGTGCAAATTTAGGACTGTGGCCTGTGGGGCGTTAGCTGCAAATTTCCGCTTTCGTTCAAAGGTCTGGGATATGGACAATTGAACGCTGCGGTGGGACGTGGACGTGGACGTTGATGCTGTTTCTTGAGAAACTGCCATAACAAGTGAAGACTGAGAGGAGGGGGCATCTTTACATGCCGTATGGACAGGGGATTGCCTTGCACACACAACAGGGGGTTCTATTGCACGCACAACAGTGGAAGAAGCAGTGGTGACACCCGCTGACACTGGTCGTGGACCCTGGGTTTCGCCCCACAAAGTCGGGTGCTTTGCTGCCATGTGCCTGATCATGCTGGTGGTGGTCAGGCTGGTAGTTTTGTCACCCCTGCTGATGCTGGCATGGCAGGTGGAACATATGGCCTTTTTGGGGTTATCAGCAGAGTCTTTAAAAAAATTCCAGACTCTGGAAGACCTACCGCTTGTACTGGCAACGTCCCTCGTGCTGGTGTTACGGGGAACAGTTGCCTGCCTTCTGTCTGCGGCCACCACACTGCTTCTTCCTGCCTGTTGGGGTACTCTGCCTCTCTCCCCCTGTGTGCTGCTGGCCTCACTCTGCATGTCCTCCTTCCACGTTGGGTCAGTTACTAGATCTTCCACCACCTCCTCCTCTTCCACTTGCGCACCACGATCCTCCTCCTCACTTCCTGTCAATTGTGTCTCGTCATCGTCCACCTCTTGTGACAGATTGCCAACGTCGACTTCCTGTGGCCGTGGCTGTTCAAATATTTGGGCATCGCAACATGGGATCTCCTCTTCCACCACTTCAAGCGTATAAGGCGAGGGGCCCAAATATGGAAATGGACCAGTGAACAGCTCTTCAGAGTGTCCAAGTGTGGGATCACTTGCTGTCTGACGACACTCGGCATGGTGGGAGGAAGGAGCATCAGGGTGAGGAGGAGTATGCGGTCGAGACTCACGGCTACTAAGAGTTGACCGTGTGGAAGACAGACCGGAGGTGGTGGTGCCCAGGTAACTGGAAGTATTATCTGCTATCCAATTAATAACCTGTTGACACTGATCAGTTCTCAATACTGGTGTTGTTCTTTGCTTCCCTAGTAATTCGGTCAAGAAGTGGGAGCGAGAAGATGTGGCTGTTGGTTGTGGCACATTTTCACCTTGGCCACGGCTCCGTCCTCTGCACAAACCATCACCAGAACGTCCACTTCCACGTCCCTTGCCACGCTCCTTGCCCATTGTAAATGAAGTAAAATAGCTTACACTTGCACTATCAATGGAAAAAGGGTAATAAAGAGTAGATTAGAACCGTGGAAGAGGAAAACCACAGTTATTGTTTACTGGGGTATACCACACTTTTTTAAATAGAGATATTTGCGGCTGAACAGTGAGCGACACACTCAAACTGCTTTTTTTTTAGATACCAAAGGCCCAAAACTGGATAGTACAGCGATTTGACCCGTGGAACTGTGAAACCACACTGGGATGTCGGGCCTACACAAGACTATTTTCAACAGATATATTTTTGTGTCACAACAGTCAGGCGACACTACTGTTTTTCTTTATTGAAAAAACTACCAAAAGCTGAATAATAGAGATTTTTTACCGTGGGATGGCAAAACCACAGTTATTTTTTACTGGGGTATACCACACTTTTTTAAATAGAGATATTTGCGGCTGAACAGTAAGCGACACACTCAAACTGCTTTTTTTTTAGATACCAAAGGCCCAAAACTGGATAGTACAGCGATTTGACCCTTGGAACTGCGAAACCACACTGGGATGTCGGGCCTACACAAGACTATTTTCAACAGATATATTTTTGTGTCACAACAGTCAGGCGACACTATTGTTTTTCTTTACGGAAAAAACTATCAAAAGCCGAATAATAGAGATTTTTTTACCGTGGGATGGCAAAACTACAGTTATTGTTTACTGGGGTATACCACACTTTTTTAAATAGAGATATTTGCGGCTGAACAGTGAGCGACACACTCAAACTGCTTTTTTTTTAGATACCAAAGGCCCAAAACTGGATAGTACAGCGATTTGACCCGTGGAACTGCGAAACCACACTGGGATGTCGGGCCTACACAAGACTATTTTCAACAGATATATTTTTGTGTCACAACAGTCAGGAGACACTACTGTTTTTCTTTACGGAAAAAACTACCAAAAGCTGAATAATAGAGATTTTTTACCGTGCGATGGCAAAACCACAGTTATTGTTTACTGGGGTATACCATACTTTTTTAAATAGAGATATTTGCGCCTGAACAGTGAGCGACACACTCAAACTGCTTTTTTTTAGATACCAAAGGCCCAAAACTGGATAGTACAGCGATTTGACCCGTGGAACTGCGAAACCACACTGGGATGTCGGGCCTACACAAGACTATTTTCAACAGATATATTTTTGTGTCACAACAGTCAGGAGACACTACTGTTTTTCTTTACGGAAAAAACTACCAAAAGCTGAATAATAGAGATTTTTTACCGTGGGATGGCAAAACCACAGTTATTGTTTACTGGGGTATACCACACTTTTTTAATAGAGATATTTGCGGCTGAACAGTGAGCGACACACTCAAACTGTTTTTTTTTTAGATACAAATGGCCCAAAATGGATAATACAGAGGTTTGAACCGTGGAAGTGCAAAACAACACTTCTGTTTCTCTAGCCTACACAAGACTATTTTAAACAGTTATATTGGTGTCTGAAAAATCAGAGACACGCTTTTTTTTGGGGGGGGGGACACACCAAATGGTTAATAAGACGGGTATTTGTACAATGTGAAGGAGGAAAAAAAAGGAGGATTTAGATGAAAAAAAAAGGATTTTTCCTGGCCCCCGACACCTGGTGCTAAGTCCAGCAATTTCAGCAACAGGAGCACACAGGACTGTAATGCAGCATTTGCTGGCATAACCACTGTGTCTCCTATACAGCCTGCCTGCCTGGTATCTGGGATGGAAATTAGTCCTGAAAATGACTGTTTGTTTGTTCTGGCAGCCTTTACAGACCCTACACTAACTATTTCGCAGTTTATATCTCTCCCTAAATCAGCAGCGCTGTCCCTACACTGTCTAATCCGGAGAGACTGTGTCCAAGATGGCGGAGCCCCATTTTAAATACTCGAGGTGACGCTGTGCGGCCAGCCAATCACTGTAATGCCCACAACCAACATGGCTGCAGCATTACAGTGACTGGCTGGCAATCCCTTCATGTGCATTGGCTCTGTAAAGAGCGCCAAACATGCACGGCGGAGACCCGAGCTCCCGCCCGAGTAACCCGGAAATGCTCGGTGCTCGCCGAACATCCCGAGTAGCGTGATGCTCGGGCGAGTACCGAGCAGTGTCGAGCATGTTCTCTCAACACTAGTGAGGATACATTAGGTGAGGGTAGAGCTGGTCGTGCAGCGGTGGTTGCTGCAGTTTGTAGGCTTGTCGGAAGAGGTGGGTCTTCAGGTTTCTTTTGAAGGTTTCTGCGGTCGGCGAGAGTCTGATGTGTTGGGGTAGAGAGTTCCAGAGTAGGGGGGATGCACGGGAGAAATCTTGTATACGATTGTGGGAGGAGGAGATAAGAGGGGAGTAGAGAAGGAGATCTTGTGAGGATCGGAGGTTGCGTGCAGGTAAGTACCAAGAGACTAGGTCACACATGTATGGGGGAGACAGGTTGTGGATGGCTTTGTATGCCATGGTTAGAGTTTTGAACTGGATTCTCTGGGCAATGGGGAGCCAGTGAAGAGATTGACAGAGAAGAGAGGCCGGGGAATAGCGGGGGAACAGGTGAATTAGTCGAGCAGCAGAGTATAGGATAGATTGGAGAGGCGCAAGAGTGTTGTAAGGGAGGCCACGGAGCAGGAGGTTGCAGTAGTCAAGGCGGGATATAATGAGGGCATGCACTAGTGTTTTTGCAGAGTCGTTGCTGAGGAATGCACGGATCCGGGAGATGTTTTTGAGTTGGAGTCGGCAGGAAGTGGAAATGGCTTGGATATGTGGCTTGAAGGAGAGATCAGAGTCCAGGGTTACTCCAAGGCAGCGAGCTTGTGTGACTGGGGAGAGTGAACAGCCATTGACGTTGATGGTTAGGTCAGATGGGGGATGTGAATGAGAAGGTGGAAAGATGATGAACTCTGTTTTATCCATGTTGAGTTTTAGAAATCTGTCAGAGAAGAAGGATGACATGGCGGACAGATATTGTGGGATTTTGGTTAGTAGGGAGGAGATATCGGGTCCAGAGAGGTAGATCTGTGTGTCGTCAGCATAGAGGTGATACTGTAAACCGTGAGACTCTATGAGCTGTCCCAGGCCAAAGGTGTAGATGGAGAAGAGCAGAGGTCCTAGAACTGAACCTTGGGGGACACCGACAGATAGGGGGCGAGATGAGGAGGTGGTGCGTGAGTGGGAGACGCTGAATGTCCTGTCTGTTAAGCATGAGGAGATCCAAGATAGAGCCAAGTCCGTGATGCCAAGAGATGAGGGAATCTGGAGTAAGAGGGAATGGTCCACTGTGTCAAAGGCAGTTGACAGGTCCAGAAGGAGGAGGATGGAGTAGTGTCGCTTGGATTTGGCATTCAGTAGGTCGTTGGTGACTTTGGCCAGGGCAGTTTCAGTCGAGTGATGCGGTCGGAAGCCAGATTGCAGGCGGTCGAAGATGGAGCAGGAGGAGAGGTGGGAGGACAGTTCAAGGTGGACATGTTGTTCTAGTAGTTTTGAGGCAAAGGGGAGGAGTGATATGGGGCGGTAGCTAGTCAGAGAGGAAGGGTCAAGGGAGGGCTTTTTGAGGATGGGTGTGATTGCGGCATATTTCAAACATGAGAGGAAGACACCGGTTGTTAGTGACAGATTGAAGAGGTGGGTTAGGGTTGGGATGAAGACTGTGGTAAGGTTAGTGATGAGGTGGGATGGGATTGGGTCAAGTTCGCAGGTGGTGAGGTGTGATTTGGAGAGTAAATAGGAGACTTGACCTTCTGTAATGGTGGAGAAGTGGGGTTTGGAGGAGGAGGGTTGAATAGATATGAGGAGGGGTTGTGTGGACTTTAGGCAAAAGTTTTGTCTGATGGTGTCAATCTTCTGTTTGAAGAATGAGGCAAAGTCGTCAGCTGAGATGAGAGAAGAGGGAGGAGGTGCTGGGGGACGAAGGAGAGAGTTGAAAGTGTTAAATAGCTGTTTATTGTTGTGAGATAGGGAGGATATGAGAGATGAGAAGTAGGTTTGTTTTGCTGTAGTGAGTGCGGACTTGAAATTTGTGAGGGATTGCTTGAATGCGATGAAGTGCTCGATGGAGTGAGACCTTTTCCATCTCAGCTCCGCAACCCTGGAGCCCCGGCGCAGTTCTTTAGTAGGTTTAGTGTGCCAGGGTTGCCTGTTGAATGTGCGAGATGTGGTGTGTGTGAGAGGGGCGATCGAGTCTAGAGCTGCAGCTATTGTGGTGTTACATGAAGCAGCAGCAACGTCTGCATCGTGTAAGGAATTTATGTCTGTAAGAGGGAGGAGGGATTCAGAGAGTGAGTGTAAGTCAAGGTGTTTGAGATTTCTGCGAGGGTATGCAAGTTTGTGGAGTGGGTATTGTTGCCCCGGGGAGGAGAGAGAAGAGAATGTAAGTAGGCTGTGATCATAGAGAGGGAGAGGTGAGTTAGAGAGGTTAGAAAGGGAACAGAGGCGGTTGAAGATGAGGTCCAGTGAGTGGCCATCTTTGTGGGTGGGTGTGGAAGACCATTGAGTGAGTCTGAAGGAGGAAGTGAGAGATAGGAACTTAGAGACAGATGAGTGGGAAGTGTTAATGGGGATGCTGAAGTCACCCATTATGATAGTGGGGATGTCAGTGGAGAGGAAGTGAAGCAGCCAAGTGGTGAAGTGGTCTAAGAAGGTGGTGGCTTGCCCTGGGGGTCGGTAAACGATGGCCAGTTGGAGGTTGGAGGGGGAATAGATGCGCACACAGTGCACCTCAAAAGAGGGGAGTGTAACGGAGGGTGGCAGTGGGATTTGGGTGAAATCGCAGTGTTCTGATAGGAGAAAACCTACGCCTCCGCCATGTTTGCCGTTGGGGCGGGGGGTGTGGGAAAGGTGGAATCCGCCATATGAAAGTGCAGCTGGGGAGGCTGAGTCAGAGGGGGTGAGCCAGGTTTCAGTGATGGCGAGGAAGGAAAGTTTGTTTGTAATGAAAAGATCGTGGATGAAGGAAAGTTTGTTGCAGACAGAGCGAGCGTTCCATAGAGCTCCTGTTAGAGCAACTAAGGGAGTGGGGATTGGTTGAATGGGTATGAGGTTAGAAGGGTTGCGACAGTTTGTGGAAGGTTGTGGATAGGAGGAATAAGTAACTGTGGGGATATGGCGAGGAGGACCAGGATTTGGAGAGATATCTCCAGCAGTGAGGAGGAGCAGAGAAAGTGTTAGCAGGTGGGAGAAAGAGAGAGCATGAGGTGGCCTTCTGTGTTTGGAGATCCAGAATTGAATGTTTAGGAATAATTTGGAGGAGGAGGTGAGATGAATGGGGAGGATGGAGAGAGAGATGAAGAGTTTTTTACTAGGTGTAGGGATTTGAGGGGTTACTAGAAAGTGGAGGACTATAGAGGAAAATGTGAGAGCTAACAGAAACATAGTTAAAAGAGAGTAAGTGTTCAAAGTGTTGGTTACCGCCCTCCTGCCCTGACTAACTGCCTCTGAAATAACTGCCACTTATCTCCGAAGGCACTTTGCACAAGAAGACGCGTGCACCCCTTACAAAGCTTCTAAATATATAGGGCACATAAAACTATCAGGTGAAGGGCATTGTGGGAGCTGCATATGGCTAAATTAGCAGCTGGTTATCTCACCAGGAGATGGCTGGGTGATCAAACACAGAGCTAGGAATCTAGTCTCTGCAGTTTAGCACCTCTAAAAATCAGATAAGATCTATAGTGGGGAAGGGACAGACATATGTGGGTTTTGAATGGAGTGGGACAGATAAAGCAGAGAAGTTATGCAGAGCATGTACCAGTGAGGTGAATCAGCAAAGCAGAGCATTAGATTACAGCAGACACAGCAAGCAGAGAAGTTATGCAGAGCATGTACCAGTGAGGTGAATCAGCAAAGCAGAGCATTAGATTACAGCAGACACAGCAAGCAGAGAAGTTATGCAGAGCATGTACCAGTGAGGTGAATCAGCAAAGCAGACCATTAGATTACAGCAGACACAGCAAGCAGAGAAGTTATGAAGAGCATGTACCAGTGAGGTTATTCCACTGCGACCTCCGCCACTCTTCCAAGGGGCATTGATATTGTCTTTTTATTCCACTGCGACCTCCTCCACTCTTCCAAAGGGCATTGATATTGTCTTTTATTACGCTGTAACCTCCACCACTGTTCTAAGGGGCATTAAAACCGTCTTGTTAAGCTACTGTGACCTCCACGTCTCTTCCACAGGGCATTGTTATTGTATTTTATTCCACTGCAACCTCCACCACTCTGCCAAGAGGCATTAAAACCGTCTTGATAAGCTACTGTGATGTCCACGTCTCTTCCACGGGGCATTGATATTGTCTTTTTATTCCACTGTAACCTCCACCACTCTTCCAAGAGGCATTGATATTATCTTTTTATTCCCCTGTAACCTCCACCACTCTTCCAAGGGGCATTGATATTGTCTTTTTATTCCCCTGCGACCTCCACCACTCTTCCAAGGGGCATTAAAACCGTCTTGTTAAGCTACTGTGACCTCCACGTCTCTTCCAAGGGGCACTAAAACCGTTTGGTTAAACCACTCTGTACTCCACAGCTCTTCCAAGGGGCATTGATATTGTCTTTTTATTTCACTGTAACTTCCACCACTCTTTCAAGGGGCATTGATATTGTATTTTTATTCCACTGTGACCCCCACCACTCTTCTAAGGGGCATTTAAACCATCTTGTTAAGCTACAGTGACCTCCAAGTCTCTTCCAATGGGCATTAAAACCGTCTGGTTAAACCGCTCTGAGCTCCACAGCTCTTCCAAGGGGCATTGATATTGTCTTTTTATTCCTCTGCGACATCCACCACTCTTCCAAGGGGCATTAAAACCATCTTGATAAGCTAATGTGACCTCCAAGTTTCTTACACAGGGCATTGATATTGTCTTTTTATTGCACTGTAACCTCCACCACTCTTCCAAGGGGCATTGATATTGTCTTTTTATTCCACTGTATCCTCCACCACTCTTCCAAGGGGTATTGATATTGTCTTTTTATTCCACTGTAACCTCCACCAATCTTCCAAGGGGCATTGATATTGTCTTTTTATTCCACTGTAACCTCCACCAATCTTCCAAGGGGCATTGATATTGTCTTTTTATTCCACTGCAACCTCCACCACTCTTCTAAGGGGCATTGATTTTGTCTTTTAAATCCACAACGATCTCCACCACTCTTCCAAGGGGCATTAAAACAGTCTTGTTAAGCTAGTGTGACCTCCTCGTCTCTTCCAAGGGCCATTAAAACCGTCTGGTTAAACACTCTGAACTCCATAGCTCTTACAAGAGACATTGATATTGTCTTTTTATTCGACTGTAACATCCACCTCTCTTCCAAGCGGCATTGATATTGTCTTTTTATTTCACTGCAACCTCCACCACTCTTCCAGGGGGCATTGATGTTGTCTTTTTGATCAACTGCGACCTCCACCTCTCTTCCAAGGGGCATTAAAACCGTCTTGTGAAGCTACTGTGACCTCCACGTCCCTTCCACGGGGCATTGATATTGTCTTTTTATTCCACTGCAACCTCCATCACTCTTCCACGGGGAATTGATATTGTCTTTTTATTCCACTGCGACCTCCACCACTCTTCCAAGGGGCATTAAAACCGTCTTGTTAAGCTACTGTGATCTCCACGTCTCTTCCAAGGGGCACTAAAACCATTTGGTTAAACCACTCTGTACTCCACAGCTCTTCCAAGGGGCATTGATATTGTCTTTTTATTTCACTGTAAGTTCCACCACTCTTTCAAGGGGCATTGATATTGTATTTTTATTCCACTGTGACCCCCACCACTCTTCCAAGGGGCATTAAAACCATCTTGTTAAGCTACAGTGACCTCCAAGTCTCTTACAAGGGGCATTAAAACCGTCTGGTTAAACCGCTCTGAGCTCCACAGCTCTTCCAAGGGGCATTGACAATGTCTTTTTAGTCCTATGTAACCTTCGGCACTCTTCCAAGGGCATTGATATTGTCTTTTTACTCCACTGGAACGTCCACGACTCTTCCAAGGGGCATTAAAACCATCTTGTTAAGCTACTGTGACCTCCAAGTTTCTTACACAGGGCATTGATATTGTCTTTTTATTCCACTGTAACCTCCACCAATCTTCCAAGGGGCATTGATATTGTCTTTTTATTCCACTGTAACCTCCACCAATCTTCCAAGGGGCATTGATATTGTCTTTTTATTCCACTGCAACCTCCACCACTCTTCTAAAGGGCATTGATTTTATCTTTTAAATCCACAACAATCTCCACCACTCTTCCAAGGGGCATTAAAACAGACTTGTTAAGCTACTGTGACCTCCTCGTCTCTTCCAAGAGGCATTAAAACCATCTGGTTAAACACTCTGAACTCCATAGCTCTTACAAGAGACATTGATATTGTCTTTTTATTCGACTGTAACATCCACCACACTTCCAAGCGGCATTGATATTGTCTTTTTATTCCACTGCGGCCTCCACCTCTCTTCCAAGGGGTATTGATATTGTCTTTTTAATCCACTGCGACCTCCAACACTCTTCCAAGGGGCATTGATATTGTCTTTTTAATCCACTGTGACCTCCTCGTCTCTTCCAAAGGGCATTAAAACCGTCAATTTAAACCACTCTGAACTCCACCACTCTTCCAAGGGTCATTCAGACCATCTTGTTAAGCTACAGTGACCTCCACAACTCTTCCATGGGGCATTGATATTGTCTTTTTATTCCATTGTAACCCCCAGCACTCTTCCAAGTGGCATTGACATTGTCTTTTTATTCCACTGCGACTTCCACCTCTCTTCTAATGGTCATTAATGTTGACTTTTTAATCCACTGCGACCTCCACCACTCTTCCAAGGGACATTAAAACAGCCTTGTTAAGCTACTGTGACCTCCACAGCTCTTCCAAGGGGCATTGATATTGTCTTTTTATTCCACTGTAACCTCCACCTCTCTTCCAAGCGTCATTGATTTAGTATTTATATTCCACTGCGACCTCCACCACTCTTCCAATGGGCATTGCTATTGTCATATTAATCCCCTGCAACCTCCAACACTCTTTCAAAGGGAATTAAAACCGTCTTGTTAAGCTACTGTGACCTCCACGTCCCTTCCACGGGGCATTGATATTGTCTTTTTATTCCACTGCGACCTCCACCCCTCCTCCAAGGGGCATTGATATTGTCTTTTTAATCCACTGCGAATTCCACCACTCTTCCAAGGGGCATTAAAACCGTCTTGTTATGCTACTGTGACGTCGACTTCTCTTCCAAGGGGCATTAAAACCATATGGTAAAACCACTCTGAACTCTACAGCTCTTCCAAGGAGCATTGGTATTGTCTTTTTATTCCACTCTAACCTCCACCACTCTTCCAAGGGGCATTGACATTGTCTTTTTATTCCACTGCGACCTCCACCACTCTTCCAAGCGGCATTAAGACCATCTTGTTAAGCTACAGTGACCTCCACTACTCTTCCAAGGGGCATTGATCTTGTCTTTTTAATCAACTGCGACCTCCACCACTCTTCCAAGGGCCATTAAAACCGTCTTGTTAAGCTACTTTGACCTCCACGTCAATTCCACGGGGCATTAAAACTGTCAATTTAAACCACTCTGAACTTCACAGCTCTTGCAAGGGGCATTGATATTGTCTTTTTATTCCAATGTAACCTCCAGCACTCTTCCAAGGGCATTGATATTGTCTTTTTATTCCACTGCAACTTCCTCCTCTCTTCCAAGGGGCATTAAAACCGTCTTGTTTAGCTACTGTGACCTCCACGTCTCTTTCACGGGGCATTGATATTGTCTTTTTATTCCACTGTAACCTCCACCACTATTCCAAGGGGCATTTATATTGTCTTTTTATTCCACTGGGATCTTCACCACTCTTCCAAGGGGCATTAAAACCGTATTGTGATGCTGCTGTGACCTCCACGTCTATTCCAAGGTGCATTAAATCCGTCAATTTCAACAACTCTGAACTCCACAGCTCTTGCAAGAGGCATTGATATTGTCTTTTTACTCCACTGTAACCTACAGCACTCTTTCAAGGGGTCATTGATATTGTCTTTTTATTCCACTACGACTTCCACCACTCTCCCAAGGTGCATTAAAAACATCTTGTTTAGATAATGTAACGTCCATGTCTATTCCACGGGGCATTGATATTGTCTTTTTATTCCACTGTATCCTCCACCACTCTTCCAAGGGGTATTGATATTGTCTTTATATTCAACTGCGACTTCTGCCTCTCTTCTAAGGGGCATTGATAATGTCTTTTTAATGCACTGCGACCTCCACCACTCTTCCAAGGGGCATTAAAACCATCTGGTTAAACCACTCTGAACTCCATAGCTCTTTCAAGAGGCATTGATATTGTCTTTTTATTTCACTGTAACCTCCACCACTCTTTCAAGGGGCATTGATATTGTCTTTTTATTTCACTGCGACCTCCACCACTCTTCCAAGAGGCATTAAAACTGTCTTGTTAAGCTACTGTGACCTCCACGTGTCTGCCACGGGGCATTGATATTGTCTTTTTAATCCACTGTGACCTCCACCACTTTTCCAAGGGGCATTAAAACAGTCTTGTTAATCTACTGCAACCTCCACATCTCTTCCAATTGGTATTGATATTGTCTTTTTATTCCACTGTGACCTCCACCACTCTTCTAAGGGACATTGATATTGTCTTTTTAATACACTGCGACCTCCAACACTCTACCAAGGGGCATTAAAATAGTTTTGATAAGCTACAGTGACCTCCACAACTCTTCCATGGGGCATTGATATTGTCTTTTTATTCCACTGTAACCTCCACCACTCTTCCAAGGGGCATTGTTTTGTCTTTTTATTCCACTGCGACCTCCACAACTCTCCCAAGGTGCATTAAAAACATCTTGTTTAGATACTGTAACGTCCATGTCTATTAGACGGGGCATTAATATTGTCTTTTTATTCCTCTGTATCCTCCAACACTCTTCCAAGGGGTATTGATATTGTCTTTATATTCAACTGCGACTTCTACCTCTCTTCTAAGGGGCATTGATATTGTCTTTTTAATCCACTGCGACCTCCACCACTCTTACAAGAGGCATTAAAACAGTCTTGTTAAGCTACTGTGACCTCCAGATCTCTTCCAAGGGGCATTAAAACTGTCTGGTTAAACCACTCTGAACTCCACAGCTCTTCCAAAGGGCATTGATATTGTATTTTTATTCCACTGTAACCTCCACCATTCTTCCAAGGGGTATTGATAATGTCTTTTTAATGCACTGCGACCTCCACCACTCTTTCAAGGGGCATTAAAACCATCTGGTTAAACCACTCTGAACTCCATAGCTCTTTCAAGAGGCATTGATATTGTCTTTTTATTTCACTGTAACCTCCACCACTCTTTCACGGGGCATTGATATTGTCTTTTTAATCCACTGTGACCTCCACCACTTTTCCAAGGGGCATTAAAACCGTCTTGTTAACTACTGCAACCTCCACATCTCTTCCAAGTGGTATTGATATTGTCTTTTTATTCCACTGTGACCTCCACCACTCTTCTAAGGAGCATTGATATTGTCTTTTTAATACACTGCGACCTCCACCACTTTTCCAAGGGGCATTAAAACAGTTTTGATAAGCTACTGTGACCTCCACGTCTCTTCCAAGTGGCATTAAAACCGTCTGGTTAAACCACTCTGAACTCCACAGCTCTTCCAAGAGGCATTGATATTGTCTTCTTATTCGACTGTAACCTCCACCACTCTTCCAAGGGGCATTAAAACCGTCTTGTTAAGCTACTGTGACCTCCACGTCTCTTCCAAGGGGCATTAAAACCGTCAATATAAACCACTCTGAATTCCACAGCTCTTGCAAGAGGCATTGATATTGTCTTTTTTTTCCACTGTATCCTCCACCACTCTTCCAAGATGCATTGATTTTGTCTTTTTAATCCACTGTGACCTCCATCACTCTTCCAAGAAGCATTAAAACCGTCTTGTTTAGCTACTGCGACCTCCACGTCTATTCCACGGTGCCTTAAAACCTTCTGGTTAAAGCACTGTGAACTCCACAGCTCTTCCAAGGGGCATTGATATTGTCTTTTTATTCCAATGTAACCTCCACCACTCTTCCCAGGGGCATTAATATTGTCTTTTTATTCCACTGCGACCTCCACCACTCTTCCAAAGGTCATTGATATTGTCTTTTTATTCAACTGTAAACTTCACCACTCTTCCAAGGGGCATTGATATCGTCTTTTTATTCCACTGCGACCTCCACCTCTCTTCCAAGGGGCATTAAAACCATCTTATTAAGCTACTGTGACCTCCAAGTCTCTTCCACGAGGCATTGATATTGTCTTTTTATTCCACTGCGACCTCCACCACTCTTCTAATGGGCATTGATATTGTCTTTTTAATCCACTGCGACCTCCACCGCTCTTCCAAGGGGCATTAAATCAGTCTTGATAAGCTACTGTGACCTCCACGTCTCTTCCAAGGGGCATTAAACAGTCTGGTTAAACCACTCTGTACTCCACAGCTCTTCCAAGAGGCATTGATATTGTCTTTTTATTCGATTGTAACCTCCACCACTCTTCCATGGGGCATTGATATTGTCTCTGTTTTACACTGCTACCTCTAACAGTCTTCCAATGGGCATTAAAACAGTCTTGTTATGCGACTGTGACCTCCACGTCCCTTCCACGGGGCATTGATATTGTCTTTTTATTCCATTGAGACCTATAACATTCTTCCAAGGGGCATTAAAACCGTCTTGTTAAGCTTCTGTGACCTCCAAGTCTCTTCCAAGGGGCATTAAAACCGTCTGGTTAAACCGCTCTGATCTCCACAGCTCTTCGAAGGGGCATTGACAATGTCTTTTTATTCCATTGTAACCTTCTGCACTCTTCCAAGTGCATTGATATTGGCTTTTTTTTCCTCTGCGACGTCCACGACTCTTCCAAGGGGCATTAAAACCGTCTTGTTAAGCTACTGTGACCTCCAAGTTTCTTACACAGGGCATTAATATTGTCTTTTTATTCCACTGTTACCTCCACCACTCTTCCAAGAGGCATTGATATTGTCTTTTTATTCCACTGTAACCTCCACCACTCTTCCAAGGGGCATTGATATTGTCTATTTATTCCACTGTAACCTCCACCAATCTTCCAAGGGGCATTGATATTGTCTTTTTATTCCACTGTAACCTCCACCAATCTTCCAAGGGGCATTGATATTGTCTTTTTATTCCACTGCAACCTCCACCACTCTTCTAAAGGGCATTGATTTTATCTTTTAAATCCACAACGATCTCCACCACTCTTCCAAGGGGCATTAAAACAGACTTGTTAAGCTACTGTGACCTCCTCGTCTCTTCCAAGAGGCATTAAAACCGTCTGGTTAAACACTCTGAACTCCATAGCTCTTACAAGAGACATTGATATTGTCTTTTTATTTGACTGTAACATCCACCACTCTTCCAAGCAGCATTGATATTGTCTTTTTATTCCACTGCGGCCTCCACCTCTCTTCCAAGGGGCATTAATATTGTCTTTTTAATCCACTGCGACCTCCAACACTCTTCCAAGGGACATTGATATTGTCTTTTTAATCCACTGTGACCTCCACGTCTCTTCCAAAGGGCATTAAAACCGTCAATTTAAACCACTCTGAACTCCACCACTCTTCCAAGGGGCATTCAGACCATCTTGTTAAGCTACAGTGACCTCCACAACTCTTCCATGGGGCATTGATATTGTCTTTTTATTCCACTGTAACCTCCAGCACTCTTCCAAGTGGCATTGACATTGTCTTTTTATTCCACTGCGACTTCCACCTCTCTTCTAATGGGAATTAATGTTGTCTTTTTAATCCACTGCGACCTCCACCACTCTTCCAAGAGGCAATAAAACAGTCTTGTTAAGCTACTGCAACCTCCACATCTCTTCCAAGTGGTATTGATATTGTCTTTTTATTCCACTGTGACCTCCACCACTCTTCTAAGGGGCATTGATATTGTCTTTTTAATACACTGCGACCTCCACCACTCTTCCAAGGGGCATTAAAACAGTTTTGATAAGCTACTGTGACCTCCACGTCTCTTCCAAGGGGCATTAAAACCGTCTGGTTAAACCACTCTCAACTCCACAGCTCTTCCAAGAGGCATTGATATTGTCTTTTTATTCGACTGTAACCTCCGCCACTCTTCCAAGGGGCATTAAAACCGTCTTGTTAAGCTACTGTGACCTCCACGTCTCTTCCAAGGGGCATTAAAACCGTCAATATAAACCACTCTGAACTCCACAGCTCTTGCAAGAGGCATTGATATTGTCTTTTTTTTCCACTGTAACCTCCATCACTCTTCCAAGAAGCATTAAAACTGTCTTGTTTAGCTACTGTGACCTCCACGTCTATTCCACGGTGCCTTAAAACCTTCTGGTTAAAGCACTGTGAACTCCACAGCTCTTCCAAGGGGCATTGATATTGTCTTTTTATTCCACTGCGACCTCCACCACTCTTCTAATGGGCATTGATATTGTCTTTTTAATCCACTGCGACCTCCACCGCTCTTCCAAGGGGCATTAAATCAGTCTTGATAAGCTACTGTGACCTCCACGTCTCTTCCAAGGGGCATTAAACAGTCTGGTTAAACCACTCTGTACTCCACAGCTCTTCCAAGAGGCATTGATATTGTCTTTTTATTCGATTGTAACCTCCACCACTCTTCCATGGGGCATTGATATTGTCTCTGTTTTACACTGCTACCTCTAACAGTCTTCCAATGGGCATTAAAACAGTCTTGTTATGCGACTGTGACCTCCACGTCCCTTCCACGGGGCATTGATATTGTCTTTTTATTCCATTGAGACCTACACCATTCTTCCAAGGGGCATTAAAACCGTCTTGTTAAGCTTCTGTGACCTCCAAGTCTCTTCCAAGGGGCATTAAAACCGTCTGGTTAAACCGCTCTGATCTCCACAGCTCTTCGAAGGGGCATTGACAATGTCTTTTTATTCCATTGTAACCTTCTGCACTATTCCAAGTGCATTAATATTGGCTTTTTTTTCCTCTGCGACGTCCACGACTCTTCCAAGGGGCATTAAAACCGTCTTGTTAAGCTACTGTGACCTCCAAGTTTCTTACACAGGGCATTAATATTGTCTTTTTATTCCACTGTTACCTCCACCACTCTTCCAAGGGGCATTGATATTGTCTTTTTATTCCACTGTAACCTCCACCACTCTTCCAAGGGGCATTGATATTGTCTATTTATTCCACTGTAACCTCCACCAATCTTCCAAGGGGCATTGATATTGTCTTTTTATTCCACTGTAACCTCCACCAATCTTCCAAGGGGCATTGATATTGTCTTTTTATTCCACTGCAACCTCCACCACTCTTCTAAAGGGCATTGATTTTATCTTTTAAATCCACAACGATCTCCACCACTCTTCCAAGGGGCATTAAAACAGACTTGTTAAGCTACTGTGACCTCCTCGTCTCTTCCAAGAGGCATTAAAACCGTCTGGTTAAACACTCTGAACTCCATAGCTCTTACAAGAGACATTGATATTGTCTTTTTATTTGACTGTAACATCCACCACTCTTCCAAGCAGCATTGATATTGTCTTTTTATTCCACTGCGGCCTCCACCTCTCTTCCAAGGGGCATTAATATTGTCTTTTTAATCCACTGCGACCTCCAACACTCTTCCAAGGGACATTGATATTGTCTTTTTAATCCACTGTGACCTCCACGTCTCTTCCAAAGGGCATTAAAACCGTCAATTTAAACCACTCTGAACTCCACCACTCTTCCAAGGGGCATTCTGACCATCTTGTTAAGCTACAGTGACCTCCACAACTCTTCCATGGGGCATTGATATTGTCTTTTTATTCCACTGTAACCTCCAGCACTCTTCCAAGTGGCATTGACATTGTCTTTTTATTCCACTGCGACTTCCACCTCTCTTCTAATGGGAATTAATGTTGTCTTTTTAATCCACTGCGACCTCCACCACTCTTCCAAGAGGCAATAAAACAGTCTTGTTAAGCTACTGCAACCTCCACATCTCTTCCAAGTGGTATTGATATTGTCTTTTTATTCCACTGTGACCTCCACCACTCTTCTAAGGGGCATTGATATTGTCTTTTTAATACACTGCGACCTCCACCACTCTTCCAAGGGGCATTAAAATAGTTTTGATAAGCTACTGTGACCTCCACGTCTCTTCCAAGGGGCATTAAAACCGTCTGGTTAAACCACTCTCAACTCCACAGCTCTTCAAAGAGGCATTGATATTGTCTTTTAATTCGACTGTAACCTCCGCCACTCTTCCAAGGGGCATTAAAATCGTCTTGTTAAGCTACTGTGACCTCCACGTCTCTTCCAAGGGGCATTAAAACCGTCAATATAAACCACTCTGAACTCCACAGCTCTTGCAAGAGGCATTGATATTGTCTTTTTTTTCCACTGTAACCTCCATCACTCTTCCAAGAAGCATTAAAACTGTCTTGTTTAGCTACTGTGACCTCCACGTCTATTCCACGGTGCCTTAAAACCTTCTGGTTAAAGCACTGTGAACTCCACAGCTCTTCCAAGGGGCATTGATATTGTCTTTTTATTTCAATGTAACCTCCACCACTCTTCCCAGGGGCATTAATATTGTCTTTTTATTCCACTGCGACCTCCACCACTCTTCCAGGGGTCATTGATATTGTCTTTTTATTCAACTGTAAACTCCACCACTCTTCCAAGGGGCATTGATATCGTCTTTTTATTCCTCTGCGACCTCCACCTCTCTTCCAAGGGGCATTAAAACCATCTTATTAAGCTACTGTGACCTCCAAGTCTCTTCCACGAGGCATTGATATTGTCTTTTTATTCCACTGCGACCTCCACCACTCTTCTAATGGGCATTGATATTGTCTTTTTAATCCACTGCGACCTCCACCGCTCTTCCAAGGGGCATTAAATCAGTCTTGATAAGCTACTGTGACCTCCACGTCTCTTCCAAGGGGCATTAAACAATCTGGTTAAACCACTCTGTACTCCACAGCTCTTCCAAGAGGTATTGATATTGTCTTTTTATTCGATTTTAACCTCCACCACTCTTCCAAGAGGCATTAATATTGTCTCTGTTTTACACTGCTACCTCCAACAGTCTTCCAATGGGCATTAAAACAGTCTTGTTATGTGACTGTGACCTCCACGTCCCTTCCACGGGGCATTGATACTGTCTTTTTATTCCATTGCGACCTACAACATTCTTCCAAGGGGCATTAAAACCGTCTTTTTAAGCTTCTGTGAACTCCAAGTCTCTTCCAAGGGGCATTAAAACCGTCTGGTTAAACCGCTCTGATCTCCACAGCTCTTCCAAGGGGCATTGACAATGTCTTTTTATTCCATTGTAACCTTCTGCACTCTTCCAAGTGCATTGATATTGTCTTTTTATTCCTCTGCGACGTCCACGACTCTTCCAAGGGGCATTAAAACCGTCTTGTTAAGCTACTGTGACCTTAAAGTCTCTTACACAGGGCATTGATATTGTCTTTTTATTCCACTGTAACCTCCACCACTCTTCCAAGGGGCATTGATATTGTCTTTTTATTCCACTGTAACCTCCACCACTCTTCCAAGGGGCATTGATATTGTCTTTTTATTCCACTGTAACCTCCACCAATCTTCCAAGGGGCATTGATATTGTCTTTTTAATCCACTGTAACCTCCACCAATCTTCCAAGGGGCATTAAAACCGTCTTGTTAAGCTACTGTGACCTCCACGTCTCTTCCAAGGGGCACTAAAACCGTTTGGTTAAACCACTCTGTACTCCACAGCTCTTCCAAGGGGCATTGATATTGTCTTTTTATTTCACTGTAACTTCCACCACTCTTTCAAGGGGCATTGATATTGTATTTTTATTCACTGTGACCCCCACCACTCTTCAAAGGGGCATTAGAATCGTCTTGTTAAGCTACAGTGACCTCCAAGTCTCTTCCAAGGGGCATTAAAACCGTCTGGTTAAACCGCTCTGAGCTCCACAGCTCTTCCAAGGGGCATTGACATTGTCTTTTCATTCCTATGTAACCTTCTGCACTCTTCCAAGTGCATTGATATTGTCTTTTTATTCCACTGCGACGTCCACCACTCTTCCATGGGGCATTAAAACCGTCTTGTTAAGCTACTGTGACCTCCAAGTTTCTTACACAGGGCATTGATATTGTCTTTTTATTCCATTTTAACCTCCACCACTCTTCCAAGGGGCATTGATATTGTCTTTTTATTTTACTGCGACCTCCACCACTCTTCCAAGGGGCATTAATATTGTCTTTTTATTCCACTGTGACCTCCACGTCTCTTCCAAGGGGCATTGATATTGTCTTTTTATTTAATTGGAACCTCCACTACTCTTCCAAGGAGCATTGATATTGTATTTTTATTCCACTGTAACCTCCACCATTCTTCCAAGTGACATTGATATTGTCTTTTTTTTCCACTGTACTCTCCACCACTCTTCCAAGGGGCATTGATATTGTCTCTATTTTCCACTGCTACCTCCACCACTCTTCCAATGGGCATTAAAACCGTCTTGTTATGCGACTTTGACCTCCACGTCACTTCTACGGGGCATTGATATTGTCTTTTTATTCCATTGCGATCTCCAACACTCTTCCAAGGGGCATTAAAACCGTCTTGTTAAGCTTCTGTGACCTCCAAGTCTCTTCCAAGGGGCATTAAAACCATCTGGTTAAACCGCTCTGAGCTCCACAGCTCTTCCAAGGGGCATTGTTAATGTCTTTTTATTCCAGTGTAACCTTCTGCACTCTTTCACGTGCATTGATATTGTCTTTTTATTCCTCTGCGACGTCCACCACTCTTCCAAGGGGCATTAAAACCGTATTGTTAAGCTAATGTGACCTCCAAGTTTCTTACACAGGGCATTGATATTGTCTTTTTATTCCACTGTAACCTCCAACACTCTTCCAAGGGGCATTGATATTGTCTTTTTATTCCACTGTAACCTCCACCAATCTTCCAAGGGGCATTGATATTGTGTTTTAATTCCACTGTAACCTCCACCAATCTTCCAAGGGGCATTGATATTGTCTTTTTATTTCAAAACGATCTCCACGACTCTTCCAAGGGGCATTAAAACAGACTTGTTAAGCTACTGTGACCTCCTCGTCTCTTCCAAGAGGCATTAAACCGTCTGGTTAAACACTCTGAACTCCATAGCTCTTACAAGAGACATTGATATTGTCTTTTTATTCGACTGTAACATCCACCACTCTTCCAAGCGGCATTGATATTGTCTTTTTATTTCACTGCGACCTCCACCACTCTTCCAAGGGGCATTGATATTGTCTTTTTAATCAACTGCGACCTCCACCTCTCTTCCAATGGGCATTAAATCTGTCTTGTGAAGCTACTGTGACCTCCACGTCCCTTCCACGGGGCATTGATATTGTCTTTTTATTCCACTGCGACCTCCTCCACTCTTCCAAGGGGCATTGATATTGTCTTTTTAATCCACTGCGACCTCCACCAGTCTTCCAAGGGGCATTGATATTGTCTTTTTAATCCACTGTGACCTCCATGTCTCTTCCAAAGGGCATTAAAACCGTCAATTTAAACCACTCTGAACTCCACCACTCTTCCAAGGGGCATTAAGACCATCTTGTTAAGCTACAGTGACCTCCACAACTCTTCCGTTGGGCATTGATATTGTCTTTTTATTCCACTGTAACCTCCACCACTCTTCCAAGGGGCCTTGATTTTGTCTTTTTATTCCACTGCGACCTCCACCGCTCTTCCAAGGGGCATTAAATCAGTCTTGATAAGCTACTGTGACCTCCACGTCTCTTCCAAGGGGCATTAAACCGTCTGGTTAAACCACTCTTTACGCCACAGCTCTTCTAAGAGGCATTGATATTGTCTTTTTATTCGACTGTAACCTCCACCACTCTTCCAAGGGGCATTGAAATTGTCTCTGTTTTCCACTGCTACCTCCACTACTCTTCCAATGGGCATTAAAACTGTCTTGTTATGCGACTGTGACCTCCACGTCCCTTCCACGGGGCATTGATATTGTCTTTTTATTCCACTGCGATCTCCTCCACTCTTCCAAGGGGCATTGATATTGTCTTTTTAATCCACTGCGACCTCCACCACACTTCCAAGGGGCATTGATATTGTCTTTTTAATCCACTGTGACCTCCACGTCTCTTCCAAGGGGCATTAAAACCGTCAATTTAAACCACTCTGAACTCCACCACTCTTCCAAGGGGCATTAAGACCATCTTTTTAAGCTACAGTGACCTCCACAACTCTTCCATAGGGCATTGATATTGTCTTTTTATTCCACTGTAACCTCCACCACTCTTGCAAGGGCATTGATTTTGTCTTTTTATTCCACTGCGACCTCCACCGCTCTTCCAAGGGGCATTAAATCAGTCTTGATAAGCTACTGTGACCTCCACGTCTCTTCCAAGGGGCATTAAACCGTCTGGTTAAACCACTCTGTGCGCCACAGCTGTTCTAAGAGGCATTGATATTGTCTTTTCATTCGACTGTAACCTCCACCACTCTTCCAAGGGGCATTGATATTGTCTCTGTTTTCCACTGCTACCTCCACTACTCTTCCAATGGACATTAAAACTGTCTTGTTATGCGACTGTCACCTCCACGTCCCTTCCACGGGGCATTGATATTGTCTTTTTATTCCATTGTGACCTCCAACACTCTTCCAAGGGGCATTAAAACCATCTTGTTAAGTTTCTGTGACCTCCAAGTCTCTTCCAAGGGGCATTAAAACCGTCTGGTTAAACCACTCTGAGCTCCACAGCTCTTCCAAGGGGCATTGACAATGTCTTTTTATTCCATTGTAACCTTCTGCACTCTTCCAAGTGCATTGATATTGTCTTTTTATTCCTCTGCGACGTCCACGATTCATCCAAGCGGCATTAAAACCGTGACCTCCAAGTTTCTTACACAGGGCCTTGATCTTGTCTTTTTATTCCACTGTAACCTCCACCACTCTTCCAAGGGGCATTGATATTGTCTTTTTATTCCACTGTAACCTCCACCACTCTTCCAAGGGGCAATGATATTGTCTTTTTATTCCACTATAACCTTCACCAATCTTCCAAGGGGCATTGATATTGTCTTTTTATTCCACTGTAACCTCCACCAATCTTCCAAGGGGCATTGATATTGTCTTTATATTCCTCTGCAACCTCCACCACTCTTCTAAGGGGCATTGATTTTGTCTTTTAAGTCCACAACGATCTCCACCACTCTTCCAAGGGGCATTGAAACAGTCTTGTTAAGCTACTGTGACCTCCTCGTCTCTTCCAAGGGGCATTAAAACCGTCTGGTTAAACACTCTGAACTCCATAGCTCTTACAAGAGACATTGATATTGTCATTTTATTCGACTGTAACATCCACCACTCTTCCAAGCGGCATTGATATTGTCTTTTTATTTCACTGCGACCTCCAACACTCTTCCAAGGGGCATTGATATTGTCTTTTTAATCAACTGCGACCTCCACCTCTCTTCCAATGGGCATTAAAACCGTCTTGTGAAGCTACTGTGACCTCCACGTCCCTTCCACGGGGCATTGATATTGTCTTTTTATTCCACTGTGGCCTCCACCTCTCTTCCAAGGGGCATTGATATTGTCTTTTTAATCCACTGCGACCTCCTCCACTCTTCCAAGGGGCATTGATATTGTCTTTTTAATCCACTGTGACCTCCACGTCTCTTCCAAAGGGCATTAAAACCGTCATTTTAAACCACTCTGAACTCCACCACTCTTCCAAGGGGCATTCAGACCATCTTGATAAGCTACAGTGACCTCCACAACTCTTCCATGGGGCTTTGATATTGTCTTTTTATTCCACTGTTACCTCCAGCACTCTTCCAAGTGGCATTGACATTGTCTTTTTATTCCACTGCGACTTCCACCTCTCTTCTAAGGGGCATTGATGTTGTCTTTTTAATCCACTGCGACCTCCACCACTCTTCCAAGGGGCATTAAAACAGCCTTGCTAAGCTACTGTGACCTCCACAGCTCTTCCAGGGGGCATTGATATTGTCTTTTTATTCCACTGTAACCTCCACCTCTCTTCCAAGGGGCATTGATTTAGTCTTTATATTAAACTGCGACCTCCACCACTCTTCCAAGGGGCATTAAAACCGTCTTGTTATGCTACTGTGACGTCAACCTCTCTTCCAAGGGGCTTTAAAACCATCTGGTTAAACCACTCTGAACTCTTCCAAGGAGCATTGGTATTGTCTTTTCATTCCACTCTAACCTCCACCACTCTTTCAAGGGGCATTGACATTGTCTTTTTATTCCACTGCGACCTCCACCACTCTTCCAAGGGCCATTAAAACCGAGTTGTTAAGCTACTTTGACCTCCACGTCAATTCCACGGGGCATTAAAAACGTCAATTTAAACCACTCTGAACTCCACAGCTCTTGCAAGGGGCATTGATATTGTCTTTTTATTCCAATGTAACCTCCAGCACTCTTCCAAGGGCATTGATATTGTCTTTTTATTCCACTGCAACTTCCACCACTCTCCCAAAGTGCATTAAAAACATCTTGTTTAGATACTGTAATGTCCATGTCTATTCCACGGGGCATTGATAATGTCTTTTTATTCCACAGTATCCTCCACCACTCTTCCAAGGGGTATTGATATTGTCTTTATATTCAACTGCGACTTCTACCTCTCTTCTAAGGGGCATTGATATTGTCTTTTTAATCCACTGCGACCTCCACCACTCTTCCAAGAGGCATTAAATCAGTCTTGTTAAGCTACTGTGACCTCCACATCTCTTCCAAGTGGTATTGATATTGTCTTTTTATTACACTGTGACCTCCACCACTCTTCTAAGGGGCATTGATATTGTCTTTTTAATACACTGCGACCTCCACCACTCTTCCAAGGGGCATTAAAACAGTTTTGATAAGCTACTGTGACCTCCACGTCTCTTCCAAGGGGCATTAAAACCGTCTGGTTAAACCACTCTGAACTCCACAGCTCTTCCAAGAGGCATTGATATTGTCTTTTTATTCGACTGTAACCTCCACCACTCTTCCAAGGGGCATTAAAACCGTCTTGTTAAGCTACTGTGACCTCCACGTCTCTTCCAAGGGGCATTAAAACCGTCAATATAAACCACTCTGAACTCCACAGCTCTTCCAAGGCGCATTGATATTGTCATTTTATTCCACTGTAGCCTCCACCACCATTCCCAGGGGCATTAATATTGTCTTTTTATTCCACTGCGACCTCCACCACTCTTCCAAGGGTCATTGATATTGTCTTTTTATTCAACTGTAACCTCCACCACTTTTCCAAGGGGCATTGATATTGTCGTTTTATTCCACTGCGACCTCCACATCTCTTCCAAGGGGAATTGATATTGTCTTTTTATTCCACTGCGACCTCCACCACTCTTCTAATGGGCATTGATATTGTCTTTTTAATCCACTGCGACCTCCATCACTCTTCCAAGAAGCATTAAAACCATCTTGTTTAGCTACTGTGACCTCCACGTCTCTTCCAAGGGGCATTAAAACCTTCTGGTTAAAACACTCTGTACTCCACAGCTCTTCCAAGAGGCATTGATATTGTCTTTTTATTCGATTGTAACCTCCACCACTCTTCCAAGGGGCATTGATATTGTCTCTGTTTTCCACTGCTACCTCCACCAGTCTTCCAATGGGCATTAAAACAGTCTTGTTATGCGACTGTGACCTCCACGTCCCTTCCACGGGGCATTGATATTGTCTTTTTATTCCATTGCGACCTACAACATTCTTCCAAGGGGCATTAAAACCGTCTTCTTAAGCTTCTGTGACCTCCAAGTCTCTTCCAAGGGGCATTAAAACTGTCTGGTTAAACCGCTCTGATCTCCACAGCTCTTCCAAGGGGCATTGACAATGTCTTTTTATTTCATTGTAACCTTCTGCACTCTTCCAAGTGCATTAATATTGTCTTTTTATTCCTCTGCGACGTCCACGACTCTTCCAAGTGGCATTAAAACCGTCTTGTTAAGCTACTGTGACCTCCAAGTTTCTTACACAGGGCATTGATATTGTCTTTTTATTCCACTGTAACCTCCACCACTCTTCCAAGGGGCATTGATATTGTCTTTGTATTCCACTGTAACCTCCACCACTCTTCCAAGGGGCATTGATATTGTCTTTTTATTCCACTGTAACCTCCACCAATCTTCCAAGGGGCATTAATATTGTCTTTTTATTCCACTGTAACCTCAACCAATCTTCCAAGGGGCATTGATATTGTCTTTTTATTCCACTGCAACCTCCACCATTCTTCTAAGGTGCATAGATTTTGTCTTTTAAATCCACAACGATCTCCACCACTTTTCCAAAGGGCATTAAAACAGTCTTGTTAAGCTACTGTGACCTCCTCGTCTCTTCCAAGGGGCATTAAAACCATCTGGTTAAACACTCTGAACTCCATAGCTCTTACAAGAGACATTGATATTGTCTTTTTATTCGACTGTAACATCCACCACGCTTCCTAGCGGCATTGGTATTGTCTTTTTATTTCACTGCGACCTCCTCCACTCTTCCAAGGGGCATTAAAACCGTCTTGTGAAGCTATTGTGACCTCCACGTTCCTTCCACGGGGCATTGATATTGTCTTTTTTTTCCACTGTAACCTCCACCACTCTTCCAAGAAGCATTGATTTTGTCTTTTTAATCCACTGTGACCTCCATCACTCTTCCAAGAAGCATTAAAACCGTCTTGTTTAGCTACTGTGACCTCCACGTCTATTCCACGGTGCCTTAAAACCTTCTGGTTAAAGCACTGTGAACTCCACAGCTCTTCCAAGGGGCATTGATATTGTCATTTTATTCCACTGTAGCCTCCACCACCATTCCCAGGGGCATTAATATTGTCTTTTTATTCCACTGCGACCTCCACCACTCTTCCAAGGGTCATTGATATTGTCTTTTTATTCAACTGTAACCTACACCACTTTTCCAAGGGGCATTGATATTGTCGTTTTATTCCACTGCGACCTCCACATCTCTTCCAAGGGGAATTGATATTGTCTTTTTATTCCACTGCGACCTCCACCACTCTTCTAATGGGCATTGATATTGTCTTTTTAATCCACTGCGACCTCCATCACTCTTCCAAGAAGCATTAAAACCGTCTTGTTTAGCTACTGTGACCTCCACGTCTCTTCCAAGGGGCATTAAAACCTTCTGGTTAAAGCACTGTGAACTCCACAGCTCTTCCAAGGGGCATTGATATTGTCTTTTTATTCCACTGTAGCCTCCACCACCATTCACAGGGGCATTAATATTGTCTTTTTATTCCACTGCGATCTCCACCACTCTTCTAAGGGTCATTGATATTGTCTTTTTATTCAACTGTAACCTCCACCACTCTTCCAAGGGGCATTGATATTGTCTTTTTATTCCACTGCGACCTCCACATCTCTTCCAAGGGGAATTGATATTGTCTTTTTATTCCACTGCGACCTCCACCACTCTTCTAATGGGCATTGATATTGTCTTTTTAATCCACTGCGACCTCCACCACTCTTCCAAGGGGCATTAAATCAGTCTTGATAAGCTACTGTGACCTCCACGTCTCTTCCAAGGGGCATTAAACAGTCTGGTAAACCACTCTGTACTCCACAGCTCTTCCAAGAGGCATTGATATTGTCTTTTTATTCGATTGTAACCTCCACCTCTCTTCCAAGGGGCATTGATATTGTCTTTTTATTCCACTGCAACTTCCACCACTCTCCCAAGGTGCATTAAAAACTTCTTGTTTAGATACTGTAACGTCCATGTCTATTCCACGGGGCATTGATAATGTCTTTTTATTCCACAGTATCCTCCACCACTCTTCCAAGGGGTATTGATATTGTCTTTATATTCAACTGCGACTTCTACCTCTCTTCTAAGGGGCATTGATATTGTCTTTTTAATCCACTGCGACCTCCACCACTCTTCCAAGAGGCATTAAATCAGTCTTGTTAAGCTACTGTGACCTCCACATCTCTTCCAAGTGGTATTGATATTGTCTTTTTATTACACTGTGACCTCCACCACTCTTCTAAGGGGCATTGATATTGTCTTTTTAATACACTGCGACCTCCACCACTCTTCCAAGGGGCATTAAAACAGTTTTGATAAGCTACTGTGACCTCCACGTCTCTTCCAAGGGGCATTAAAACCGTCTGGTTAAACCACTCTGAACTCCACAGCTCTTCCAAGAGGCATTGATATTGTCTTTTTATTCGACTGTAACCTCCACCACTCTTCCAAGGGGCATTAAAACCGTCTTGTTAAGCTACTGTGACCTCCTCGTCACTTCCAAGGGGCATTAAAACCATCTGGTTAAACACTCTGAACTCCATAGCTCTTACAAGAGACATTGATATTGTCTTTTTATTCGACTGTAACATCCACCACTCTTCCTAGCGGCATTGGTATTGTCTTTTTATTTCACTGCGACCTCCTCCACTCTTCCAAGGGGCATTAAAACCGTCTTGTGAAGCTATTGTGACCTCCACGTTCCTTCCACGGGGCATTGATATTGTCTTTTTTTTCCACTGTAACCTCCACCACTCTTCCAAGATGCATTGATTTTGTCTTTTTAATCCACTGTGACCTCCATCACTCTTCCAAGAAGCATTAAAACCGTCTTGTTTAGCTACTGTGACCTCCACGTCTATTCCACGGTGCCTTAAAACCTTCTGGTTAAAGCACTGTGAACTCCACAGCTCTTCCAAGGGGCATTGATATTGTCATTTTATTCCACTGTAGCCTCCACCACCATTCCCAGGGGCATTAATATTGTCTTTTTATTCCACTGCGACCTCCACCACTCTTCCAAGGGTCATTGATATTGTCTTTTTATTCAACTGTAACCTACACCACTTTTCCAAGGGGCATTGATATTGTCGTTTTATTCCACTGCGACCTCCACATCTCTTCCAAGGGGAATTGATATTGTCTTTTTATTCCACTGCGACCTCCACCACTCTTCTAATGGGCATTGATATTGTCTTTTTAATCCACTGCGACCTCCATCACTCTTCCAAGAAGCATTAAAACCGTCTTGTTTAGCTACTGTGACCTCCACGTCTCTTCCAAGGGGCATTAAAACCTTCTGGTTAAAGCACTGTGAACTCCACAGCTCTTCCAAGGGGCATTGATATTGTCTTTTTATTCCACTGTAGCCTCCACCACCATTCACAGGGGCATTAATATTGTCTTTTTATTCCACTGCGATCTCCACCACTCTTCTAAGGGTCATTGATATTGTCTTTTTATTCAACTGTAACCTCCACCACTCTTCCAAGGGGCATTGATATTGTCTTTTTATTCCACTGCGACCTCCACATCTCTTCCAAGGGGAATTGATATTGTCTTTTTATTCCACTGCGACCTCCACCACTCTTCTAATGGGCATTGATATTGTCTTTTTAATCCACTGCGACCTCCACCGCTCTTCCAAGGGGCATTAAATCAGTCTTGATAAGCTACTGTGACCTCCACGTCTCTTCCAAGGGGCATTAAACAGTCTGGTAAACCACTCTGTACTCCACAGCTCTTCCAAGAGGCATTGATATTGTCTTTTTATTCGATTGTAACCTCCAACTCTCTTCCAAGGGGCATTGATATTGTCTTTTTATTCCACTGCAACTTCCACCCCTCTCCCAAGGTGCATTAAAAACTTCTTGTTTAGATACTGTAACGTCCATGTCTATTCCACGGGGCATTGATAATGTCTTTTTATTCCACAGTATCCTCCACCACTCTTCCAAGGGGTATTGATATTGTCTTTATATTCAACTGCGACTTCTACCTCTCTTCTAAGGGGCATTGATATTGTCTTTTTAATCCACTGCGACCTCCACCACTCTTCCAAGAGGCATTAAATCAGTCTTGTTAAGCTACTGTGACCTCCACATCTCTTCCAAGTGGTATTGATATTGTCTTTTTATTACACTGTGACCTCCACCACTCTTCTAAGGGGCATTGATATTGTCTTTTTAATACACTGCGACCTCCACCACTCTTCCAAGGGGCATTAAAACAGTTCTGATAAGCTACTGTGACCTCCACGTCTCTTCCAAGGGGCATTAAAACCGTCAATATAAACCACTCTGAACTCCACAGCTCTTCCAAGAGGCATTGATTTTGTCTTTTTAATCCACTGTGACCTCCATCACTCTTCCAAGAAGCATTAAAACCGTCTTGTTTAGCTACTGTGACCTCCACGTCTATTCCACGGTGCCTTAAAACCTTTTGGTTAAAGCACTGTGAACTCCACAGCTCTTCCAAGGGGCATTGATATTGTCTTTTTATTCCACTGTAGCCTCCACCACCATTCCCAGGGGCATTAATATTGTCTTTTTATTCCACTGCGACCTCCACCACTCTTCCAAGGGTCATTGATATTGTCTTTTTATTCAACTGTAACCTCCACCACTCTTCGAAGGGGCATTGATATTGTCTTTTTATTCCACTGCGACCTCCACATCTCTTCCAAGGGGAATTGATATTGTTTTTTTATTCCACTGCGACCTCCACCACTCTTCTAATGGGCATTGATATTGTCTTTTTAATCCACTGCGACCTCCACAGCTCTTCCAAGGGGCATTAAATCAGTCTTGATAATCTACTGTGACCTTCACGTCTCTTCCAAGGGGCATTAAACAGTCTGGTTAAACCACTCTGTATTCCACAGCTCTTCCAAGAGACATTGATTTTGTCTTTTTATTCGATTGTAACCTCCACTACTCTTCCAAGGGGCATTGATATTGTCTCTGTTTTCCACTGCTACCTCCACCAGTCTTCCAATGGGCATTAAAACAGTCTTGTTATGCGACTGTGACCTCCACGTCCCTTCCACGGGGCATTGATATTGTCTTTTTATTCCATTGCGACCTACAACATTCTTCCAAGGGGCATTAAAACCGTCTTGTTAAGCTTCTGTGACCTCCAAGTCTCTTCCAAGGGGCATTAAAACCGTCTGGTTAAACCGCTCTGATCTCCACAGCTCTTCCAAGGTGCATTGACAATGTCTTGTTATTTCATTGTAACCTTCTGCACTCTTCCAAGTGCATTGATATTGTCTTTTTATTCCTCTGCGACGTCCACGACTCTTCCAAGTGGCATTAAAACCGTCTTGTTAAGCTACTGTGACCTCCAAGTTTCTTACACAGGGCATTGATATTGTCTTTTTATTCCACTGTAACCTCCACCACTCTTCCAAGGGGCATTGATATTGTCTTTTTATTCCACTGTAACCTCCACCACTCTTCCAAGGGGCATTGATATTGTCTTTTTATTCCACTGTAACCTCCACCAATCTTCCAAGGGGCATTGATATTGTCTTTTTATTCCACTGTAACCTCAACCAATCTTCCAAAGGGCATTGATATTGTCTTTTTATTCCACTGCAACCTCCACCATTCTTCTAAGGTGCATAGATTTTGTCTTTTAAATCCACAACGATCTCCACCACTCTTCCAAAGGGCATTAAAACAGTCTTGTTAAGCTACTGTGACCTCCTCGTCTCTTCCAAGGGGCATTAAAACCATCTGGTTAAACACTCTGAACTCCATAGCTCTTACAAGAGACATTGATATTGTCTTTTTATTCGACTATAACATCCACCACGCTTCCTAGCGGCATTGGTATTGTCTTTTTATTTCACTGCGACCTCCTCCACTCTTCCAAGGGGCATTAAAACCGTCTTGTGAAGCTACTGTGACCTCCACGTTCCTTCCACGGGGCATTGATATTGTCTTTTTTTTCCACTGTAACCTCCACCACTCTTCCAAGATGCATTGATTTTGTCTTTTTAATCCACTGTGACCTCCATCACTCTTCCAAGAAGCATTAAAACCGTCTTGTTTAGCTACTGTGACCTCCACGTCTATTCCACGGTGCCTTAAAACCTTCTGGTTAAAGCACTGTGAACTCCACAGCTCTTCCAAGGGGCATTGATATTGTCATTTTATTCCACTGTAGCCTCCACCACCATTCCCAGGGGCATTAATATTGTCTTTTTATTCCACTGCGACCTCCACCACTCTTCCAAGGGTCATTGATATTGTCTTTTTATTCAACTGTAACCTACACCACTTTTCCAAGGGGCATTGATATTGTCGTTTTATTCCACTGCGACCTCCACATCTCTTCCAAGGAGAATTGATATTGTCTTTTTATTCCACTGCGACCTCCACCACTCTTCTAATGGGCATTGATATTGTCTTTTTAATCCACTGCGACCTCCATCACTCTTCCAAGAAGCATTAAAACCGTCTTGTTTAGCTACTGTGACCTCCACGTCTCTTCCAAGGGGCATTAAAACCTTCTGGTTAAAGGACTGTGAACTCCACAGCTCTTCCAAGGGGCATTGATATTGTCTTTTTATTCCACTGTAGCCTCCACCAACATTCACAGGGGCATTGATATTGTCTTTTTATTCCACTGCGACCTCCACCACTCTTCTAAGGGTCATTGATATTGTCTTTTTATTCAACTGTAACCTCCACCACTCTTCCAAGGGGCATTGATATTGTCTTTTTATTCCACTGCGACCTCCACATCTCTTCCAAGGGGAATTGATATTGTCTTTTTATTCCACTGCGACCTCCACCACTCTTCTAATGGGCATTGATATTGTCTTTTTAATCCACTGCGACCTCCACCGCTCTTCCAAGGGGCATTAAATCAGTCTTGATAAGCTACTGTGACCTCCACGTCTCTTCCAAGGGGCATTAAACAGTCTGGTTAAACCACTCTGTACTCCACAGCTCTTCCAAGAGGCATTGATATTGTCTTTTTATTCGATTGTAACCTCCACCACTCTTCCAAGGGGCATTGATATTGTCTCTGTTTTCCACTGCTACCTCCACCAGTCTTCCAATGGGCATTAAAACAGTCTTGTTATGCGACTGTGACCTCCACGTCCCTTCCACGGGGCATTGATATTGTCTTTTTATTCCATTGCGACCTACAACATTCTTCCAAGGGGCATTAAAACCATCTTGTTAAGTTTCTGTGACCTCCAATCTCTTCCAAGGGGCATTAAAACCGTCTGGTTAAACCGCTCTGATCTCCACAGCTCTTCCAAGGGGCATTGACAATGTCTTTTTATTCCATTGTAACCTTCTGCACTCTTCCAAGTGCATTGATATTGTCTTTTTATTCCTCTGCGACGTCCACGACTCTTCCAAGGGGCATTAAAACCGTCTTGTTAAGCTACTGTGACCTCCAAGTTTCCTACACAGGGCATTGATATTGTCTTTTTATTCCACTGTAACCTCCACCACTCTTCCAAGGGGCAATGATGTTGTCTTTTTATTCCACTGTAACCTCCACCACTCTTCCAAGGGGCATTGATATTGTCTTTTTATTCCACTGTAACCTCCACCAATCTTCCAAGGGGCATTGATATTGTCTTTTTATTCCATTGTAACCTCCACCAATCTTCCAAGGGGCATTGATATTGTCTTTTTATTCCACTGCAACCTCCACCGTTCTTCTAAGGTGCATAGATTTTGTCTTTTAAATCCACAACGATCTCCACCACTCTTCTAAGGGGTATTAAAACAGTCTTGTTAAGCTACTGTGACCTCCTCGTCTCTTCCAAGGGGCATTAAAACCGTCTGGTTAAACACTCTGAACTCCATAGCTCTTACTAGAGACATTGATATTGTCTTTTTATTCGACTGTAACATCCACCACTCTTCCTAGCGGCATTGATATTGTCTTTTTATTTCACTGCGACCTCCACCACTCTTCCAAGGGGCATTAAAACCGTCTTGTGAAGCTACTGTGACCTCCACGTCCCTTCCACGGGGCATTGATATTGTCTTTTTATTCCACTGCGACCTCCACCACTCTTCCAAGGGGCATTGATTTTGTCTTTTTAATCCACTGCGACCTCCACCACTCTTCCAAGGGGAATTAAAACTGTCTTTTTAATCCACTGTCACCTCCACGTCTCTTCCAAGGGGCATTAAAACTGTCAATTTAAACCACTCTGAACTCCTCCACTCTTCCAAGGGGCATTAAAACCATCTTGTTAAGCTACAGTGACCTCCACAACTCTACCAAAGGGCATTGATATTGTCTTTTTAATCCACTACAACCTCCACCACTCTTCCAAGGGGCATTAAAGTCGTCTTGTTAAGCTACTGTCATGTCCATGTCTATTCCACGGGGCAATGATATTGTCTTTTTATTCCACTGTAACCTCCAGCACTCTTCCAAGTGGCATTGACATTGTCTCTTTATTCCACTGCGACTTCCACCTCTCTTCTAAGGGGCATTGATATTGTCTTTTTAATCCACTGCGACCTCCACCACTCTTCCAAGGGGCATTAAAACAGCCTTGTTAAGCTACTGTGACCTCCACGTCTCTTCCAAGGGGCATTGAAACCGTCTGGTATAACCACTCTGAACTCCACAGCTCTTCCAAGGGGCATTGATATTGTCTATTTATTCCACTGTAACCTCCACCACTCTTCCAAGGGGCATTG
This sequence comes from Phyllobates terribilis, assembly GCF_046119375.1. Classification (NCBI taxonomy): domain Eukaryota; kingdom Metazoa; phylum Chordata; class Amphibia; order Anura; family Dendrobatidae; genus Phyllobates; species Phyllobates terribilis. The sequence goes on along the minus strand of NW_027362781.1, from coordinate 7,156,767 downwards.
ATTTTGTCTTTTTATTCCACTGCGACCTTCACCACTCTTCCAAGGGGAATTAAAACCATCTTGTTAAGCTACTGTGACCTCCACATCCCTTCTACGGGGCATTGATATTGTCTTTTTATTCCACTGCAACCTCCACCACTCTTCCAAGGGTCATTGATATTGTCTTTTTAATCCACTGCCAACTCCACCACTCTTCCAAGTGGCATTAAAACCGTCTTGTTATGCTACTGTGATGTCGACTTCTCTTCCAAGGGGCATTAAAACCATGTGGTTAAACCACTCTGAACTCTACAGCTCTTCCAAGGAGCATTGGTATTGTCTTTTTATTCCACTCTAACCTCCACCACTCTTCCATGGGGCATTGACATTGTCTTTTTATTCCACTGCGACGTCCACCACTCTTCCAAGCGGCATTAAGACCATCTTGTTAAGCTACAGTGACCTCCACTGCTCTTCCAAGGGGCATTGATATTGTCTTTTTATTCCCCTGCGACCTCCACCACTCTTCTACGGGGCATTTATATTGTCTTTTTAATCAACTGCGACCTCCACCACTCTTCCAAGTGCCATTAAAACCGTGTTGTTAAGCTACTTTGACCTCCACGTCAATTCCACAGGGCATTAAAACCGTCAATTTAAACCACTCTGAACTCCACAGCTCTTGCAAGGGGCATTGATATTGTCTTTTTATTCCAATGTAACCTCCAACTCTCTTCCAAGGTCATTGATATTGTCTTTTTATTCCACTGCAACTTCAACCTCTCTTCCAAGGGGCATTAAAACCGTCTTGTTAAGCTACTGTGACCTCCACGTCTCTTTCACGGGGCATTGATATTGTCTTTTTATTCCACTGTAACCTCCACCACTCTTCCAAGGGGCATTGATATTGTCTTTTTATTCCGCTGGGACCTTCACCACTCTTCCAAGTGGCAATGATATTGTCTTTTTAATCCACTGCGACCTCCACCACTCTTCAAAGGGGCATTAAAACCGTATTGTTATGCTACTGTGACCTACACGTCAATTCCACGGGGCATTAAAACCGTCAATTTCAACCACTCTGAACTCCACAACTCTTACAAGAGGCATTGATAATGTCTTTTTATTCCACTGTAACCTAGAGCACTCTTTAAAGGGGCATTGATATTGTCTTTTTATTCCAATACGACTTCCACCACTCTCCCAAGGTGTATTAAAAACATCTTGTTTAGATAATGTAACGTCCATGTCTATTCCACGGGGCATTGATATTGTCTTTTTATTCCACTGTATCCCCCACCACTCTTCCAAGGGGTATTGATATTGTCTTTTTATTCCACCGCGACTTCCACATCTCTTCTAAGGGGCATTGATATAGTCTTTTTAATCCACTGTTACGTCCACCATTCTTCCAAGGGGTATTGATAATGTCTTTTTAATGCACTGCGACCTCCACCACTCTTCCAAGGTGCATTAAAACCATCTGGTTAAACCACTCTGAACTCCATAGCTCTTTCAAGAGGCATTTATATTGTCTTTTTATTTCACTGTAACCTCCACCACTCTTCCAAGAGGCATTAAAACTGTCTTGTTCAGCTACTGTGACCTCCACGTGTCTTCCACGGGGCATTGATATTGTCTTTTTAATCCACTGTGACCTCCACCACTTTTCCAAGGGGCATTAAAAACGTCTGGTTAAAACACTCTGAACTCCACAGCTCTTCCAAAGGGCATTGATATTGTCTTTTTATTCCACTGTAACGTCCACCATTCTTCCAAGGGGTATTGATAATGTCTTTTTAATGCACTGCGACCTCCACCACTCTTCCACGGGGCATTAAAACCATCTGGTTAAACCACTCTGAACTCCATAGCTCTTTCAAGAGGCATTGATATTGTCTTTTTATTTCACTGTAACCTCCAACACGCTTTCAAGGGGCATTGATATTGTCTTTTATTCCACTGCGACCTCCACCACTCTTCCAAGAGGCATTAAAGCTGTCTTGTTAAGCTACTGTGACCTCCACGTGTCTTCAACGGGGCATTGATATTGTCTTTTTCATCCACTGTGACCTCCACCACTTTTCCAAGGGGCATTAAAACCGTCTTGTTAATCTACTGTGACCTCCAAGTCTCTTCCAAAGGGCAATAAAACCATCTGATTAAACCATGCTGAACTCCACAGCTCTTCCAAGGGGCATTGGTATTGTCTTTTTATTCCACTCTAACCACCACTACTCTTCCAAGGGTCATTGACATTGTCCTTTTATTCCACTGCGACCTCCATCATTCTTCCAAGGGGCATTGATATTGTCTTTTTATTCCACTACCACCTCCACCACTCTTGAAAGGGGCATTGATATTGTCTTTTTAATCCACTGCGACCTCCACCACTTTTCCAAGGGGCATTAAAAATGTCTTTTTAAGCTACTGTGACCTCCACGGCACTTCCAATGGGCATTAAAACCATTTGGGTATACCACTCTGAACTCCACAGCTCTTCCAAGGTGCATTGGTATTGTCTTTTTATTCCTCTCTAACCTCCACCACTCTTGAAAGGGGCATTGATATTGTCTTTTAAATCCACAGTGACCTCCATCACTCTTCCAAGAAGCATTGAAACCGTCTTGTTAAGCTACTGTGACCTCCACGTCTATTCCACGGTGCATTAAAACTTTCTGGTTAAACCACTGTGAACTCCACAGCTCTTCCAAGGGGCATTGATATTGTCTTTTTATTCCACTCTAACCTCCACCACTCTTCCAAGGGGCATAGATATTGTATTTTTAATTTACTGCGACCTCCACTACTCTTCCAAGGGGCATTGATATTGTCTTTTTATTTAATTGGAACCTCCACCACTCTTCCAAGGGGCATTGATATTGTCTTTTTATTCCACTGTAACCTCCACCATTCTTCCAAGGGACATTGATATTGTCTTTTTATTCCACTGTAACCTCCACCACTCTTCCAAGGGGCATTGATAGTCTTTTTATTCAACTGTAACCTCCACCATTCTTCCAAGGGGCATTGATATTGTCTTTTTAATCCACTGCGACCTCTTCCTCTCCTCCAAGGGGCTTTAGAACAGTCTTGATAAGCTTCTGTGACCTCCACGTCTCTTCCAAGGGGCACTAAAACCGCCTGGTTAAACACTCTGAACTCCACAGCTCTTACAAGAGGCATTGATATTGTCTTTTTATTCGACTGTAGCATCCACCACTCTTCCAAGCGGCATTGATATTGTCTTTTTATTCCACTAAGACCTCCACCACTCTTCCAAGTGGCATTGATATTGTCTTTTTAATCAACTGCGACCTCCACCTCTCTTCCAAGGGGCATTAAAACTGTCTTATAATGCTACTGTGACCTCCACGTCCCTTCCACAGAGCATGGATATTGTCTTTTCATTCAACTGCGACCTCCTCCACTCTTCAAATGTTCATTGACATTGTCTTTTTAATCCACTGCTACCTCCACGACTTTTCCAAGGGACATTGATATTGTCTTTTTATTCCACTGTAACCTCCACCACTCTTCCAAGGGGCATTGATTTTGTCTTTTTAATCCACTGCAACCTCCATCTCTCTTCCAAGAAGCTTTAAAACCGTCTTGTTTAGCTACTGTGACCTCCACCTCTATTCCACGGTGCCTTAAAACCTTCTGGATACACCATTGTGAACTCCACAGCTCTTCCAAGGGGCATTGATATTGTCTCTTTATTCCACTGTAACCTCCACCACTCTTTCAAGGGGCATTGATATTGTTTTTTTATTTTACTGCGACCTCCACCACTCTTACAAGGGGCATTAAAACTGTCTTGTTAAGCTACAGTGACCTCCACAACTCTTCCACGGGGCATTGATATTGTCTTTAAATTCCACTGTAACCTCCACCACTCTACAAAGGGGCATTGATTTTGTCTTTTTAATCCACTGCGACCTCCATCACTCTTCCAAGAAGCATTAAAACCGTCTTGTTTAGCTACTGTGACCTCCACGTCTCTTCCAAAGGGCATTAAAACCTTCTGGTTAAAGCACTGTGAACTCCACAGCTCTTCCAAGGGGCATTGATATTGTCTTTTTATTCCACTGTAGCCTCCACCACCATTCACAGGGGCATTAATATTGTCTTTTTATTCCACTGCGACCTCCACCACTCTTCTAAGGGTCATTGATATTGTCTTTTTATTCAACTGTAACCTCCACCACTCTTCCAAGGGGCATTAATATTGTCTTTTTATTCCACTGCGACCTCCACATCTCTTCCAAGGGGAATTGATATTGTCTTTTTATACCACTGCGACCTCCACCACTCTTCTAATGGGCATTGATATTGTCTTTTTAATCCACTGCGACCTCCACAGCTCTTCCAAGGGGCATTAAATCAGACTTGATAAGCTACTGTGACCTCCACGTCTCTTCCAAGGGGCATTAAACAGTCTGGTTAAACCACTCTGTACTCCACAGCTCTTCCAAGAGGCATTAATATTGTCTTTTTATTCGATTGTAACCTCCACCACTCTTCCAAGGGGCATTGATATTGTCTCTGTTTTCCACTGCTACCTCCACCAGTCTTCCAATGGGCATTAAAACAGTCTTGTTATGCGACTGTGACCTCCACGTCCCTTCCACGGGGCATTGATATTGTCTTTTTATTCCATTGCGACCTACAACATTCTTCCAAGGTGCATTAAAAACGTCTTGTTAAGTTTCTGTGTCCTCCAAGTCTCTTCCAAGGGGCATTAAAACCGTCTGGTTAAACCGCTCTGATCTCCACAGCTCTTCCAAGGGGCATTGACAATGTCTTTTTATTCCATTGTAACCTTCTGCACTCTTCCAAGTGCATTGATATTGTCTTTTTATTCCTCTGCGACGTCCACGACTCTTCCAAGGGGCATTAAAACCGTCTTGTTAAGCTACTGTGACCTCCAAGTTTCTTGCACAGGGCATTGATTTTGTCTTTTTATTCCACTGTAACCTCCACCACTCTTCCAAGGGGCAATGATATTGTCTTTTTATTCCACTGTAACCTCCACCACTCTTCCAAGGGGCATTGATATTGTCTTTTTATTCCACTGTAACCTCCACCAATCTTCCAAGGGGCATTGATATTGTCTTTTTATTCCACTGTAACCTCCACCAATCTTCCAAGGGGCATTGATATTGTCTTTTTATTCCACTGCAATCTCCACCATTTTTCTAAGGTGCATAGATTTTGTCTTTTAAATCCACAACGATCTCAACCACTCTTCCAAGGGGCATTAAAACAGTCTTGTTAAGCTACTGTGACCTCCTCGTCTCTTCCAAGGGGCATTAAAACCGTCTGGTTAAACACTCTGAACTCCATAGCTCTTACAAGAGACATTGATATTGTCTTTTTATTCGACTCTAACATCCACCACTCTTCCTAGCGGCATTGATATTGTCTTTTTATTTCACTGCGACCTCCACCACTCTTCCAAGGGGCATTAAAACCGTCTTGTGAAGCTACTGTGACCTCCACGTCCCTTCCACGGGGCATTGATATTGTCTTTTTATTCCACTGCGACCTCCACCACTCTTCCAAGGGGCATTGATATTGTCTTTTTAATCCACTGCGACCTCCACCACTCTTCCAAGGGGCATTAAAACTGTCTTTTTAATCCACTGTGACCTCCACGTCTCTTCCAAGGGGCATTAAAACTGTCAATTTAAACCACTCTGAACTTCTCCACTCTTCCAAGGGGCATTAAGACCATCTTGTTAAGCTACAGTGACCTCCACAACTCTACCAAAGGGCATTGATATTGTCTTTTTAATCCACTGCAACCTCCACCACTCTTCCAAGGGGCATTAAAGCCACCTTGTTAAGCTACTGTCATGTCCATGTCTATTCGACGGGGCAATGATATTGTCTTTTTATTCCACTGTAACCTCCAGCACTCTTCCAAGTGGCATTGACATTGTCTCTTTATTCCACTGCGACTTCCACCTCTCTTCTAAGGGGCATTGATATTGTCTTTTTAATCCACTGCGACCTCTACCACTCTTCCAAGGGGCATTAAAACAGCCTTGTTAAGCTACTGTGACCTCCACGTCTCTTCCAAGGGGCATTGAAACCGTCTGGTATAACCACTCTGAACTCCACAGCTCTTCCAAGGGGCATTGATATTGTCTATTTATTCCACTGTAACCTCCACCACTCTTCCAAGGGGCATTGATTTTGTTTTTTATTCCACTGCGACCTCCACCACTCTTCCAAGGGGAATTAAAACCGTCTTGTTAAGCTACTGTGACCTCCACGTCCCTTCTACGGGGCATTGATATTGTCTTTTTATTCCACTGCGACCTCCACCACTCTTCCAAGGGTCATTGATATTGTCTTTTTAATCCACTGCCAACTCCACCACTCTTCCAAGTGGCATTAAAACCGTCTTGTTATGCTACTGTGACGTCGACTTCTCTTCCAAGGGGCATTAAAACCATCTGGTTAAACCACTCTGAACTCTACAGCTCTTCCAAGGAGCATTGGTATTGTCTTTTTATTCCACTCTAACCTCCACCACTCTTCCATGGGGCATTGACATTGTCTTTTTATTCCACTGCGACCTCCACCACTCTTCCAAGCGGCATTAAGACCCTCTTGTTAAGCTACAGTGCCCTCCACTGCTCTTCCAAGGGGCATTGATATTGTCTTTTTATTCCCCTGCGACCTCCACCACTCTTCTACGGGGCATTTATATTGTCTTTTTAATCAACTGCGACCTCCACCACTCTTCCAAGGGCCATTAAAACCGTGTTGTTAAGCTACTTTGACCTCCACGTCAATTCCACAGGGCATTAAAACCGTCAATTTAAACCACTCTGAACTCCACAGCTCTTGCAAGGGGCATTGATATTGTCTTTTTAATCCAATGTAACCTCCAACTCTCTTCCAAGGTCATTGATATTGTCTTTTTATTCCACTGCAACTTCAACCTCTCTTCCAAGGGGCATTAAAACCGTCTTGTTAAGCTACTGTGACCTCCACGTCTCTTTCACGGGGCATTGATATTGTCTTTTTATTCCACTGTAACCTCCACCACTCTTCCAAGGGGCATTGATATTGTCTTTTTATTCCGCTGGGACCTTCACCACTCTTCCAAGTGGCATTGATATTGTCTTTTTAATCCACTGCGACCTCCACCACTCTTCAAAGGGGCATTAAAACAATATTGTTATGCTACTGTGACCTACACGTCAATTCCACGGGGCATTAAAACCGTCAATGTCAACCACTCTGAACTCCACAACTCTTACAAGAGGCATTGATATTGTCTTTTTATTCCAATGTAACCTCCAACTCTCTTCCAAGGTCATTGATATTGTCTTTTTATTCCACTGCAACTTCAACCTCTCTTCCAAGGGGCATTAAAACCGTCTTGTTAAGCTACTGTGACCTCCACGTCTCTTTCACGGGGCATTGATATTGTCTTTTTATTCCACTGTAACCTCCACCACTCTTCCAAGGGGCATTGATATTGTCTTTTTATTCCGCTGGGACCTTCACCACTCTTCCAAGTGGCATTGATATTGTCTTTTTAATCCACTGCGACCTCCACCACTCTTCAAAGGGGCATTAAAACCGTATTGTTATGCTACTGTGACCTACACGTCAATTCCACGGGGCATTAAAACCGTCAATTTCATCCACTCTGAACTCCACAACTCTTACAAGAGGCATTGATAATGTCTTTTTATTCCACTGTAACCTAGAGCACTCTTTAAAGGGGTATTGATATTGTCTTTTTATTCTTATACGACTTCCACCACTCTCCCAAGGTGCATTAAAAACATCTTGTTTAGATAATGTAACGTCCATGTCTATTCCACGGGGCATTGATATTTTCTTTTTATTCCACTGTATCCCCCACCACTCTTCCAAGGGGTATTGATATTGTCTTTTTATTCCACCGCGACTTCCACCTCTCTTCTAAGGGGCATTGATATTGTCTTTTTAATCCACTGTAACGTCCACCATTCTTCCAAGGGGTATTGATAATGTCTTTTTAATGCACTGTGACCTCCACCACTCTTCCAAGGGGCATTAAAACCATCTGGTTAAACCACTCTGAACTCCATAGCTCTTTCAAGAGGCATTTATATTGTCTTTTTATTTCACTGTAACCTCCACCACTCTTTCAAGGGGCATTGATATTGTCTTTTTACTCCACTGCGAACTCCACCACTCTTCCAAGAGGCATTAAAACTGTCTTGTTAAGCTACTGTGACCTCCACGTGTCTTCCACGGGGCATTGATATTGTCTTTTTAATCCACTGTGACCTCCACCACTTTTCCAAGGGGCATTAAAAACGTCTGGTTAAAACACTCTGAACTCCACAGCTCTTCCAAAGGGCATTGATATTGTCTTTTTATTCCACTGTAACGTCCACCATTCTTCCAAGGGGTATTGATAATGTCTTTTTAATGCACTGCGACCTCCACCACTCTTCCAAGGGGCATTAAAACCATCTGGTTAAACCACTCTGAAGAGGCATTGATATTGTCTTTTTATTTCACTGTAACCTCCAACACTCTTTCAAGGGTCATTGATATTGTCTTTTATTCCACTGCGACCTCCGACACTCTTCCGTGTCTTCAACGGGGCACTGATATTGTCTTTTTTATCCACTGTGACCTCCACCACTTTTCCAAGGGGCATTAAAACCGTCTTGTTAATCTACTGTGACCACCAAGTCTCTTCCAAGGGGCAATAAAACCATCTGGTTAAACCACGCTGAACTCCACAGCTCTTCCAAGGGGCATTGGTATTGTCTTTTTATTCCACTCTAACCACCACCACTCTTCCAAGGGTCATTGACATTGTCCTTTTATTCCACTGCGACCTCCATCATTCTTCCAAGGGGCATTGATATTGTCTTTTTATTCCACTACCACCTCCACCACTCTTGAAAGGGGCATTGATATTGTCTTTTTAATCCACTGCGACCTCCACCACTTTTCCAAGGGGCATTAAAAACGTCTTTTTAAGCTACTGTGACCTCCACGGCACTTCCAATGGGCATTAAAACCATTTGGTTATACCACTCTGAACTCCACAGCTATTCCAAGGTGCATTGGTATTGTCTTTTTATTCCTCTCTAACCTCCACCACTCTTGAAAGGGGCATTGATATTGTCTTTTAAATCCACTGTGACCTCCATTACTCTTCCAAGAAGCATTGAAACCGTCTTGTTAAGCTACTGTGACCTCCACGTCTATTCCACGGTGCATTAAAACTTTCTGGTTAAACCACTGTGAACTCCACAGCTCTTCCAAGGGGCATTGAAATTGTCTTTTTATTCCACTCTAACATCCACCACTCTTCCAAGGGGCATAGATATTGTCTTTTTAATTTACTGCGACCTCCACTACTCTTCCAAGGGGCATTAATATTGTCTTTTTGTTCCACTGTGACCTCAATGTCTCTTCCAAGGGGCATTGATATTGTCTTTTTATTTAATTGGAACCTCCACCACTCTTCCAAGGGGCATTGATATTGTCTTTTTATTCCACTGTAACCTCCACCATTCTTCCAAGGGACATTGATCTTGTCTTTTTATTCCACTGTAACCTCCACCACTCTTCCAAGGGGCATTGATAGTCTTTTTATTCAACTGTAACCTCCACCATTCTTCCAAGGGGCATTGATATTGTCTTTTTAATCCACTGCGACCTCTTCCTCTCCTCCAAGGGGCTTTAAAACAGTCTTGATAAGCTTCTGCGACCTCCACGTCTCTTCCAAGGGGCACTAAAACCGCCTGGTTAAACACTCTGAACTCCACAGCTCTTACAAGAGGCATTGATATTGTCTTTTTATTCGACTGTAACATCCACCACTCTTCCAAGCGGCATTGATATTGTCTTTTTATTCCACTAAGACCTCCACCACTCTTCCAAGGGGCATTGATATTGTCTTTTTAATCAACTGCGACCTCCACCTCTCTTCCAAGGGGCATTAAAACCGTCTTATAATGCTACTGTGACCTCCACGTCCCTTCCACGGAGCATTGATATTGTCTTTTCATTCAACTGCGACCTCCTCCACTCTTCCAAGGTTCATTGACATTGTCTTTTTAATCCACTGCTACCTCCACCACTTTTCCAAGGGACATTGATATTGTCTTTTTATTCCACTGTAACCTCCACCACTCTTCCAAGGGGCATTGATTTTGTCTTTTTAATCCACTGCAACCTCCATCTCTCTTCCAAGAAGCTTTAAAACCGTCTTGTTTAGCTACTGTGACCTCCACCTCTATTCCACGGTGCCTTAAAACCTTCTGGATACACCATTGTGAACTCCACAGCTCTTCCAAGGGGCATTGATATTGTCTCTTTATTCCACTGTAACCTCCACCACTCTTTCAAGGGGCATTGATATTGTTTTTTTATTTTACTGCCACCTCCACCACTCTTCCAAGGGGCATTAAAACTGTCTTGTTAAGCTACAGTGACCTCCACAACTCTTCCACGGGGCATTGATATTGTCTTTAAATTCCACTGTAACCTCCACGACTCTACAAAGGGGCATTGATATTGTATTTTTATTCCACTGCGACCTCCACCACTCTTCCAAAGGGCATTGATATTGTCTTTTTAATCCACTGCGACCTCCACTACTCTTCCAAAGGGCATTAAAACCATCTTGTTAAGCTAATGTGACCTCCACTTCTGTTCCACGGGACATTGATATTGTCTTTTTTTCCACTGCGACCTCCACTACTCTTCCAAGGGGCATTGATATTGTCTTTTTTTCCACTGCGACCTCCACCACTCTTCCAAGGGGCATTTATATTGTCTTCTTAATCAACTGCGACCTCCACCACTCTTCCAAGGGTCATTGAAATTGTCTTTTTATTCCACTGTAATCTCCACCACTCTTCCAAGGGGCATTGATATTGTCTTTTTATTCCACTGCGACCTCCACCTCTCTTTCAAGGGGCTTTAAAACCATCTTTTTAAGCAACTGTGACCTCCAAGTCTCTTCCACGAGGCATTGATATTGTCTTTTTATTCCACTGCGACCTCCACATCTCTTCCAATGGGAATTGATATTGTCTTTTTAATCTACTGCGACCTCCACCACTCTTCTAAGGGGCATTGATATTGTCTTTTTAATCCACTGCGACCTCCACCACTCTTCCAAAGGACATTAAAACTGTCTTGTTAAGCAACTGTGACCTCCACGTCCCTTCCACGGGGCATTGATATTGTCTTTTTATTCCATTGTGACCTCCACCACTCTTCCAAAGGACATTAAAACCGTCTTGTTAAGCTACTGTGACCTCCAAGTCTCTTCCAAGGGGCATTAAAACCGTCTGGATAAACCGCTCTTAGCTCCACAGCTCTTCCAAGGGGCATTGAAAATGTCTTTTTATTCCATTGTAACCTTCTGCACTCTTCTAAGTGCATTGATATGGTCTTTTTATTCCTCTGCGACGTCCACGACTCTTCCAAGGGGCATTAAAACCGTCTTGTTAAGCTACTGTGGCCTCCAAGTTTCTTACACAGGGCATTGATATTGTTTTTTATTCCACTGGAACCTCCACCACTCTTCCAAGTGGCATTAATACTGTCTTTTTATTCCATTGTAACCTCCACCAATCTCCCAAGGGGCATTGACATTGTCTTTTTATTCCACTGCGACCTCCACCACTCTTCTAAGGGGCATTGATATTGTCTTTTAAATCCACAACGATCTCCACCACTCTTCCAAGGGGCATTAAAACAGTCTTGTTAAGCTACTGTGACCTCCTCGTCTCTTCCAAGGGGCATTAAAACCGTCTGGTTAAACACTCTGAACTCCACAGCTCTAACAAGAGGCATTGGTCTTGTCTTTTTATCCGACTGTAACATCCACCACTCTTCCAAACGGCATTGATATTGTCTTTTTAATACACTGCGACCTCCACCACTCTTCCAGGGGGCAATAATAGTGTCTCTTTAATCAACAGCGTCCTCCACCTCTCTTCCAAGGGACATTAAAAGCGTCTTGTGAAGCTACTGTGACCTCCACGTCCCTTCCACGGGGCATAGATATTGTCTTTCTATTCCACTGCGACCTCCACCACTCTTCCAAGGGTCATTGATATTGTATTTTTAATACACTGTGACCTCCACGTCTCTTCCAAGAGGCATTAAAACTGTCAATTTAAACCACTCTGAACTCCACAGCTCTTCCAAGGACAACTGGTATAGTCTTTTTATTACACTCTAACCTCCACCACTCCTCCAAGGGGCATTGACATTGTCTATTTATTCCACTGCGACCTCCACCACTCTTCCAAGGGGCATTAAGACCATCTTGTTAAGCTACAGTGACCTCCACAACTCTTTCATGGGGCATTTTTTTTGTCTTTTTATTCCACTGCGACCTCTTCCACTCTTACAATGGGCATTGTTATTGTCTTTTTAATCCACTGCAACCTCCACCATTCTTCGAAGGGGCATTAAAGCCGTCTTGTTAAGCTACTGTCACGTCCATGTCTATTCCACGGGGCATTGATATTGTCTTTTTATTCCACTGTAACCTCCACCACTCTTCTAAGGGGCATTGATATTTTCTTTTTATTCCACTGCGACCTGCAACACTCTTCCAAGGGGCATCGATAATGTCTTTTTAATCCACTGCGACCTCCACCACTCTTCCAAGGGGCATTAAAACCGTATTGTTAAGCTGCTGTGACCTCCACGTCTCTTCCAATGGGCATTAAAACCGTCAATTTAAACCACTCTGAACTCCACAGCTCTTGCAAGAGGCATTGATATTGTCTTTTTATTCCACTGTAACCTCCACAACTCTTCCAAGTGGCATTCATTTTGTCTTTTTAATCCACTGCAACCTCCATCTCTCTACCAAGAAGCATTAAAACCGTCTTGTTTAGCTACTGTTACCTCCAAGTCTATTCCACGGTGCCTTAAAACCTTCTGGTTATACCACTGTGAACTCCACAGCTCTTCCAATTGGCATTGATATTGTCTTTTTATTCCACAGTAACATCAACCACTCTTCCAAGGGGCATTGATATTGTCTTTTTTTTTTACTGCGACCTCCACCACTCTTCCATGGGGCATTAATATTGTCTTTTTATTCCACTGCGACCTCCACCACTCTTACAAGGGTCATTGACATTTTCTTTTTATTCCACTGTGACCTGCACCTCTCTTCCAAGGGGCATTAAAACCATCTTGTTAAGCTACTGTGACCTCCAAGTTTCTTTCTCGAGGCATTGATATTGTCTTTTTATTCCACAGCGACCTCCACCACTCTTCTAAGGGGCACTGATATTATCTTTTTAATCCACTGCGACCTCCACTACTCTTCCAAAGGGCATTAAAACCATCTTGTTAAGCTAATGTGACCTCCACTTCTGTTCCAGGGGACATTGATATTGTCTTTTTTTCCACTGCGACCTCCACTACTCTTCCAAGGGGCATTGATATTGTCTTTTTTTCCACTGCGACCTCCACCACTCTTCCAAGGGGCATTTATATTGTCTTCTTAATCAACTGCGACCTCCACCACTCTTCCAAGGGTCATTGAAATTGTCTTTTTATTCCACTGTAATCTCCACCACTCTTCCAAGGGGCATTGATATTGTCTTTTTATTCCACTGCGACCTCCACCTCTCTTTCAAGGGGCTTTAAAACCATCTTTTTAAGCAACTGTGACCTCCAAGTCTCTTCCACGAGGCATTGATATTGTCTTTTTATTCCACTGCGACCTCCACATCTCTTCCAATGGGAATTGATATTGTCTTTTTAATCTACTGCGACCTCCACCACTCTTCTAAGGGGCATTGATATTGTCTTTTTAATCCACTGCGACCTCCACCACTCTTCCAAAGGACATTAAAACTGTCTTGTTAAGCAACTGTGACCTCCACGTCCCTTCCACGGGGCATTGATATTGTCTTTTTATTCCATTGTGACCTCCACCACTCTTCCAAAGGACATTAAAACCGTCTTGTTAAGCTACTGTGACCTCCAAGTCTCTTCCAAGGGGCATTAAAACCGTCTGGATAAACCGCTCTTAGCTCCACAGCTCTTCCAAGGGGCATTGAAAATGTCTTTTTATTCCATTGTAACCTTCTGCACTCTTCTAAGTGCATTGATATGGTCTTTTTATTCCTCTGCGACGTCCACGACTCTTCCAAGGGGCATTAAAACCGTCTTGTTAAGCTACTGTGGCCTCCAAGTTTCTTACACAGGGCATTGATATTGTTTTTTATTCCACTGGAACCTCCACCACTCTTCCAAGTGGCATTAATACTGTCTTTTTATTCCATTGTAACCTCCACCAATCTCCCAAGGGGCATTGACATTGTCTTTTTATTCCACTGCGACCTCCACCACTCTTCTAAGGGGCATTGATATTGTCTTTTAAATCCACAACGATCTCCACCACTCTTCCAAGGGGCATTAAAACAGTCTTGTTAAGCTACTGTGACCTCCTCGTCTCTTCCAAGGGGCATTAAAACCGTCTGGTTAAACACTCTGAACTCCACAGCTCTAACAAGAGGCATTGGTCTTGTCTTTTTATCCGACTGTAACATCCACCACTCTTCCAAACGGCATTGATATTGTCTTTTTAATCCACTGCGACCTCCACCACTCTTCCAGGGGGCAATAATAGTGTCTCTTTAATCAACAGCGTCCTCCACCTCTCTTCCAAGGGACATTAAAAACGTCTTGTGAAGCTACTGTGACCTCCACGTCCCTTCCACGGGGCATAGATATTGTCTTTCTATTCCACTGCGACCTCCACCACTCTTCCAAGGGGCATTGACATTATCTTTTTAATCCACTGCGACCTCCACCACTCTTCCAAGGGTCATTGATATTGTATTTTTAATACACTGTGACCTCCACGTCTCTTCCAAGGGGCATTAAAACTGTCAATTTAAACCACTCTGAACTCCACAGCTCTTCCAAGGACAACTGGTATAGTCTTTTTATTACACTCTAACCTCCACCACTCCTCCAAGGGGCATTGACATTGTCTATTTATTCCACTGCGACCTCCACCACTCTTCCAAGGGGCATTAAGACCATCTTGTTAAGCTACAGTGACCTCCACAACTCTTTCATGGGGCATTTTTTTTGTCTTTTTATTCCACTGCGACCTCTTCCACTCTTACAATGGGCATTGTTATTGTCTTTTTAATCCACTGCAACCTCCACCATTCTTCGAAGGGGCATTAAAGCCGTCTTGTTAAGCTACTGTCACGTCCATGTCTATTCCACGGGGCATTGATATTGTCTTTTTATTCCACTGTAACCTCCACCACTCTTCTAAGGGGCATTGATATTTTCTTTTTATTCCACTGCGACCTGCAACACTCTTCCAAGGGGCATCGATAATGTCTTTTTAATCCACTGCGACCTCCACCACTCTTCCAAGGGGCATTAAAACCGTATTGTTAAGCTGCTGTGACCTCCACGTCTCTTCCAATGGGCATTAAAACCGTCAATTTAAACCACTCTGAACTCCACAGCTCTTGCAAGAGGCATTGATATTGTCTTTTTATTCCACTGTAACCTCCACCACTCTTCCAAGTGGCATTCATTTTGTCTTTTTAATCCACTGCAACCTCCATCTCTCTACCAAGAAGCATTAAAACCGTCTTGTTTAGCTACTGTTACCTCCAAGTCTATTCCACGGTGCCTTAAAACCTTCTGGTTATACCACTGTGAACTCCACAGCTCTTCCAATTGGCATTGATATTGTCTTTTTATTCCACAGTAACATCAACCACTCTTCCAAGGGGCATTGATATTGTCTTTTTTTTTTACTGCGACCTCCACCACTCTTCCATGGGGCATTAATATTGTCTTTTTATTCCACTGCGACCTCCACCACTCTTACAAGGGTCATTGACATTTTCTTTTTATTCCACTGTGACCTGCACCTCTCTTCCAAGGGGCATTAAAACCATCTTGTTAAGCTACTGTGACCTCCAAGTTTCTTTCTCGAGGCATTGATATTGTCTTTTTATTCCACAGCGACCTCCACCACTCTTCTAAGGGGCACTGATATTATCTTTTTAATCCACTGCGACCTCCACTACTCTTCCAAAGGGTATTAAAACCATCTTGTTAAGCTAATGTGACCTCCACTTCTGTTCCACGGGACATTGATATTGTCTTTTTTTCCACTGCGACCTCCACTACTCTTCCAAGGGGCATTGATATTGTCTTTTTTTCCACTGCGACCTCCACCACTCTTCCAAGGGGCATTTATATTGTCTTCTTAATCAACTGCGACCTCCACCACTCTTCCAAGGGTCATTGAAATTGTCTTTTTATTCCACTGTAATCTCCACCACTCTTCCAAGGGGCATTGATATTGTCTTTTTATTCCACTGCGACCTCCACCTCTCTTTCAAGGGGCTTTAAAACCATCTTTTTAAGCAACTGTGACCTCCAAGTCTCTTCCACGAGGCATTGATATTGTCTTTTTATTCCACTGCGACCTCCACATCTCTTCCAATGGGAATTGATATTGTCTTTTTAATCTACTGCGACCTCCACCACTCTTCTAAGGGGCATTGATATTGTCTTTTTAATCCACTGCGACCTCCACCACTCTTCCAAAGGACATTAAAACTGTCTTGTTAAGCAACTGTGACCTCCACGTCCCTTCCACGGGGCATTGATATTGTCTTTTTATTCCATTGTGACCTCCACCACTCTTCCAAAGGACATTAAAACCGTCTTGTTAAGCTACTGTGACCTCCAAGTCTCTTCCAAGGGGCATTAAAACCGTCTGGATAAACCGCTCTTAGCTCCACAGCTCTTCCAAGGGGCATTGAAAATGTCTTTTTATTCCATTGTAACCTTCTGCACTCTTCTAAGTGCATTGATATGGTCTTTTTATTCCTCTGCGACGTCCACGACTCTTCCAAGGGGCATTAAAACCGTCTTGTTAAGCTACTGTGGCCTCCAAGTTTCTTACACAGGGCATTGATATTGTTTTTTATTCCACTGGAACCTCCACCACTCTTCCAAGTGGCATTAATACTGTCTTTTTATTCCATTGTAACCTCCACCAATCTCCCAAGGGGCATTGACATTGTCTTTTTATTCCACTGCGACCTCCACCACTCTTCTAAGGGGCATTGATATTGTCTTTTAAATCCACAACGATCTCCACCACTCTTCCAAGGGGCATTAAAACAGTCTTGTTAAGCTACTGTGACCTCCTCGTCTCTTCCAAGGGGCATTAAAACCGTCTGGTTAAACACTCTGAACTCCACAGCTCTAACAAGAGGCATTGGTCTTGTCTTTTTATCCGACTGTAACATCCACCACTCTTCCAAACGGCATTGATATTGTCTTTTTAATCCACTGCGACCTCCACCACTCTTCCAGGGGGCAATAATAGTGTCTCTTTAATCAACAGCGTCCACCACCTCTCTTCCAAGGGACATTAAAAACGTCTTGTGAAGCTACTGTGACCTCCACGTCCCTTCCACGGGGCATAGATATTGTCTTTCTATTCCACTGCGACCTCCACCACTCTTCCAAGGGGCATTGACATTATCTTTTTAATCCACTGCGACCTCCACCACTCTTCCAAGGGTCATTGATATTGTATTTTTAATACACTGTGACCTCCACGTCTCTTCCAAGGGGCATTAAAACTGTCAATTTAAACCACTCTGAACTCCACAGCTCTTCCAAGGACAACTGGTATAGTCTTTTTATTACACTCTAACCTCCACCACTCCTCCAAGGGGCATTGACATTGTCTATTTATTCCACTGCGACCTCCACCACTCTTCCAAGGGGCATTAAGACCATCTTGTTAAGCTACAGTGACCTCCACAACTCTTTCATGGGGCATTTTTTTTGTCTTTTTATTCCACTGCGACCTCTTCCACTCTTACAATGGGCATTGTTATTGTCTTTTTAATCCACTGCAACCTCCACCATTCTTCGAAGGGGCATTAAAGCCGTCTTGTTAAGCTACTGTCACGTCCATGTCTATTCCACGGGGCATTGATATTGTCTTTTTATTCCACTGTAACCTCCACCACTCTTCTAAGGGGCATTGATATTTTCTTTTTATTCCACTGCGACCTGCAACACTCTTCCAAGGGGCATCGATAATGTCTTTTTAATCCACTGCGACCTCCACCACTCTTCCAAGGGGCATTAAAACCGTATTGTTAAGCTGCTGTGACCTCCACGTCTCTTCCAATGGGCATTAAAACCGTCAATTTAAACCACTCTGAACTCCACAGCTCTTGCAAGAGGCATTGATATTGTCTTTTTATTCCACTGTAACCTCCACCACTCTTCCAAGTGGCATTCATTTTGTCTTTTTAATCCACTGCAACCTCCATCTCTCTACCAAGAAGCATTAAAACCGTCTTGTTTAGCTACTGTTACCTCCAAGTCTATTCCACGGTGCCTTAAAACCTTCTGGTTATACCACTGTGAACTCCACAGCTCTTCCAATTGGCATTGATATTGTCTTTTTATTCCACAGTAACATCAACCACTCTTCCAAGGGGCATTGATATTGTCTTTTTTTTTTACTGCGACCTCCACCACTCTTCCATGGGGCATTAATATTGTCTTTTTATTCCACTGCGACCTCCACCACTCTTACAAGGGTCATTGACATTTTCTTTTTATTCCACTGTGACCTGCACCTCTCTTCCAAGGGGCATTAAAACCATCTTGTTAAGCTACTGTGACCTCCAAGTTTCTTTCTCGAGGCATTGATATTGTCTTTTTATTCCACAGCGACCTCCACCACTCTTCTAAGGGGCACTGATATTATCTTTTTAATCCACTGCGACCTCCACCACTCTTCCAAGGGGCATTAAAACAGTTTTGATAAGCTACTGTAACCTCCACGTCTCTTCCAAGGGGCATTAAAACCGTCTGGTTAAACCACTCTGAACTCCACAGCTCTTCCAAGAGGAATTGGTATTGTCTTTTTATTCGACGGTAACCTCCACCACTCTTCCAAGGGTCATTAAAACCGACTTGTTAAGCTACTGTGACCTCCACGTCTCTTAAAAGGGGCATTAAAACCGTCAATTTAAACCACTCTGAATTCCACAGCTCTTGCTAGAGGCATTGATATTGTCTTTTTATTCCACTGTATCCTCCACCACTCTTCCAATGGGCATTGATTTTGTCTTTTTAATCCACTGTGACCTCCATCACTCTTCCAAGAAGCATTAAAACCGTCTTGTTTAGCTACTTCGACCTTTACGTCTATTCCACGGTGCTTTAAAACCTTCTGGTTAAACCACTGTGATCTCTACAGCTCTTAAAAGGGGCATTAATATTGTCTTTTCATTCCACTGTAAATTCCACCACTCTTCCAAGGGGCATTGATATTGTCTTTTTATTTTACTGCGACCTCCACCACTCTTCCAAGGGGCATTAATATTGTCTTTTTATTCCACTGCGACCTCCACCACCCTTCCAAGGGTCATTGATATTGTCATTTTATTCCACTGTAACATCCACCACTATTCCAAGGGGCATTGATATTGTCTTTTTATTCCACTGCGACCTCCACCTCTCGTCCAACGGGCATTAAAACCATCTTGTTAAGCTACTGTGACCTCCAAGTCTCTTCCACGAGGCATTGATAATGTCTTTTTTTTCCACTGCGACCTCCACATCTCTTCCAAGGGGAATTGATATTGTCTTTTATTCCACTGCGACCTCCACCACTCTTCTAAGGGGCATTGATATTGTCTTTTTAATCCACTGCGACCTCCGCCACTCTTCCAAGGGGCATTGATTTTGTCTTTTTAATCTACTGCTACCTCCATCACTCTAGCAAGAAGCAGTAAAACTGTCTTGTTTAGCTACTGGGACCTCCACGTCTATTCCACGGTGATTTAAAACCTTCTGGTTAAACCACTGTGAACTCCACAGCTCTTCCAAGGGGCATTGATATTGTCTTTTTATTCCACTGTAACCTCCACCACTCTTCCAAGGGGCATTGATATTGTCTTTTTATTTTTCTGCGACCTCCACCACTCTTCCAAGGGACATTAATATTGTCTTTTTATTCCACTGCGACCTCCACCACTCTTCCAAGGGTCATTGATATTGTCTTTTTATTCCACTGTAACCTCCACCACTCTTCCAAGGGGCATTGATATTGTTTTTTTATTCCAATGCGACCTCCAACTCTCTTCCAAGTTGCATTAAAACCATCTTGTTAAGTTACTGTGACCTCCATGTCTCCTCCACGAAGCATTGATATTGTCTTTTTATTCCACTGCGACCTCCACATCTCTTCTAAGAGGAATTGATATTGTCTTTTTATTCCACTGCGACCTCCACCACTCTTCCAAGGGTGATTGATATTGTCTTTTTATTCCACTGTAACCTCCACCACTCTTCCAAGGGGCATTGATATTGTTTTTTTATTCCACTGCGACCTCCAACTCTCTTCTAAGTTGCATTAAAACCATCTTGTTAAGTTACTGTGACCTCCAAGTCTCTTCCACGAGGCATTGATATTGTCTTTTTATTCCACTGCGACCTCCACATCTCTTCCAAGGGGAATTGATATTGTCTTTTTATTCCACTGCGACCTCCACCACTCTTCTAAGTGGCATTGATATCTTCTTTTTAATCCACTGCGACCTCCACCACTCTTCCAAGGGGCATTAAAACAGTCTTGATAAGCTACTGTGACCTCCACTTCTCTTCCAAGGGGCATTAAACCGTCTGGTTAAACCACTCTGTACTCCACAGCTCTTCCAAGAGGCATTGATATTGTCTTTTTATTCGACTGTAACCTCCACCACTCTTCCAAGGGGCAGAGCTATTGTCTCTCTTTTCCACTGTAACCTCCACCACTCTTCCAAGAGGCATTGATATTGTATTTTTATTCCACTGCGACCTCCACCACTCTTCCAAAGGGCATTGATATTGACTTTTTAATCCACTGCGACCTCCACCACTCTTCCAAAGGGCATTAAAACTATCTTGTTAAGCTACTGTGAGATCCACGTCTCTTCCACGGGGCATTGATATTGTCTTTTTATTCCACTGCGACCTCCACCACTCTTCCTCGAGGCATTGATATTGTCTTTTTAATCCACTGCAACCTCCACCAATCTTTCATGTGGCATTAAAACCATCTTGTTATGCTACAGTGACCTTCACTTCTCCTCCACGGGGCATTGACATTGTCTTTTTATTCCACTGTAACCTCCACCAATCTTTCAAGGGGCATTGATATTGTTTTTTTATTCTACTGCGACCTCCACCACTTGTCCAAGGGGCATTAAAACCGTCTTGTTAAGTTACTGTGACCTCCACGTCTCTTCCAAGGAGCGTTAAAACCGTCTGGTTATACCACTCTGAACTCCACAGCTCTTCCAATGGGAATTATTATTGTCTTTTTATTCCACTGTAACCTCCACCACTCTTCCAAGGGGCATTGATATCATCTTTTTATTCCACTGCGACCTCCACCAGTCCCCCAAGATGCATTAAAACCTTCTTGTTAAGCTACTGTGACCTCCACGTCTCTTCCACGGGGCATTGATATTGTCTTTTTATTTAACTTTAACATCCACCACTGTTCTAAGGGGCATTGATATTGTCTTTCTATTCCACTGTAACCTCCATCACTCTTCCAAGGGGCATTCGTATTGTCTTTTTATTCAACTGTAACCTCCACCACTCTTCCAAGGGCCATTGATATTGTCTTTTTATTCCACTGCGACCTCCACTACTCTTCCAAGGGGCATTAAAACCGTCTTGTTAAGCTACTGTCACCTCCATGTCCCTTCCAAGGGGCATTAAAACCATCAATTTAAACCACTCTGAACTCCACAGCTCTTGCAAGGGGCATTGATATTGTCTTTCTATTCCAATGTAACCTCCAGCACTCTTTAAAGGGGCATTGATATTGTCTTTTTATTCCACTGCAACTTCCACCTCTCTTCCAAGGGGCATTAAAACCGTCTTGTTAAGCTACTGTGACCTCCACTTCTCTTTCAAGGGGCATTGATATTGTCTTTTTATTCCACTGTAACCTCCACCACTCTTCCAAGGGGCATTGATATTGTCTTTTTATTCCACTGGGACCTTCACCACTCTTCCAAGTGGCATTGATATTATTTTTTTAATCCACTGCGACCTCCACCACTCTTCCAAGGGGCATTAAATCAGTATTGTTAAGCTACTGTAACCTCCACGTCTCTTCCAAGGTGCATTAAAACCATCAATTTAAACCACTCTGAACTCCACAGCTCTTGCAAGAGGCATTGATATTATCTTTTTACTCCACTGTAACCTACAGCACTCTTTCAAGGGGCATTGATATTGTCTTTTTATTCCACGACTTCCACCACTCTCCCAAGGTGCATTAAAAACATCTTGTTTAGCTGCTGTAACGTCCATGTCTATTCCACGGGGCATTGTTATTGTCTTTTTATTCCACTGTATCCTCCACCACTCTTCCAAGGGGTATTGATATTGTCTTTTTATTCCACTGTGACTTCCACCTCTCTTCTAAGGGACATTGATATTGTCTTTTTAATCCTCTGCGACCTCCACCACTCTTTCAAGAGGCATTAAAACAGTCTTGTTAAGCTACTGTCACCTCCATATCTCTTCCAAGGGGCATAAAAACCGTCTGGTTAAACCACTCTGAACTCCACAGCTCTTCCAAGGGGCATTGATATTGTCTTTTTATTCCACTGCAACCTCCACCATTCTTCCAAGGGGTATTGATATTGTCTTTTTAATGCACTGCGACCTTCACCACTCTTCCAAGAGGCATTAAAACCATCTGGTTAAACCACTCTGAACTCCATAGCTCTTTCATGAGGCATTGATATTGTCTTTTTATTTCACTGTAACCTCCACCACTCTTTCAAGGGTCATTGATATTGTCTTTTTACTCCACTGCGACCTCTCCCACTCTTCCAAGGGGTATTAAAACTGTCTTGTTAAGCTACTGTGACCTCCACGTGTCTTCCACGGGGCATTTATATTGTCTTTTTAATCCACTGTGACTTCCACCCCTTTTCCAAGGGGCATTAAAACTGTCTTGTTAATCTACTGTGACCTCCACGTCTCTTCCAAGGGGCAATAAAACCATCTGGTTAAACCACTCTGAACTCCACAGCTCTTTCAAGGGGCATTGGTATTGTCTTTTTATGCCATTCTAACCTCCCCCACTTTTCCAAGTGGCATTGACATTGTTTTTTTATTCCTCTGCGACCTCCATCATTCTTCCAAAGGGCATTGATATTGTCTTTTATTCCACTGCCACCTCCACCACTCTTCCAAGGGGCATTGATATTGTCTTTTTAATCCACTGCGACCTCCACCACTTTTCCAAGGGGCATTAAAAACGTCTTTTTAAGCTACTGTGACCTCCACGTCGCTTCCAATGGGCATTAAAACCGTCTGGTTAAACGACTCGGAACTCAACAGCTCTTCCAAGGGGCGTTGGTATTGTCTTTTTATTCCACTCTAACCTCCACCACTCTTCCAAGGGGCATTGACATTGTCTTTTTATTCCACTGCGACCTCCACCATTCTTCCAAGGGGCATTAAAACTGTCCTGTTAAGCTACAGTGACCTCCACATCTCTTCCTCGGGGCATTGATATTGTCTTTAAATCCCACTGTAACCTCCACCACTCTACCAAGGGGCATTGATATTGTATTTTTATTCCACTGCGACCTCCACCACTCTTCCAAAGGGCATTGATATTGTCTTTTTAATCCACTGTGACCTCCACCACTCTTCCAAAGGGAATTAAAACCATCTTGTTAAGCTACTGTGACCTCCACGTCTCTTCCACGGGGCAATGATATTGTATTTTTATTCCACTGCGACCTCCACCACTCTTCCTCGGGGCATTGATATTGTCATTTTAATCCACTGCAACCTCCACCACTCTTTCATGTGGCATTAAAACCGTCTTGTTAAGCTTCTGTGACCTCCACGTCTTTTGCAAGGGGCATTAAAACCGTATGGTTAAACCAATCTGAACTCCACAGATCTTCCAAGGGGCATTGATATTGTCTTTTTATTCCACTGTATCCTCCATCTCTCTTCCAAGGGGCATTGATATTGTCTTTTTATTCCACTGCGACCTCCACCACTCTTCCAAGGGGCATTAAAACCATCTTGTTAAGCTACTGTGACCTCCATGTCTCTTCCACAAGGCATTGATATTGTCTTTTTATTACACTGGAAACTCCAACACTCTTCCAAGGTGCATTGATATTGTCTTTTTATTCCACTGAGACTTCAACCACTCCTTCAAGGAGCATTGACATTGTCTTTTTAATCCACTTTGACCTCCACCACTCTTCCAGGGGGCATTAAAACAGTCTTGTTAATATACTGTGACCTCCACGTCTCTTCCAAGGGGCATTAAAACCGTCAATTTAAACCACTCTCAACTCCACAGCTCTTGCAAGGGGCTTTGATATTGTTTTTTCTTCCACTGTAACCTCAAGCACTCTTCTAAGGGGCATTGATATTGTCTTTTTATTCCACTGCGACTTTCACCTCTCTTCCAAGGGACATTAAAACCATCTTGTTAAGCTACTGTGACATCCACATCTCTTTCACGGGCATTGATATTGTCTTTTTATTCCACTGTAATCTCCACCACTCTCCCAAGGGGCATTGATATTGTCTTTTTAATCCACTGCGACCTCCACCACTCTTCCAAGAGGCATTAAAACAGTCTTGTTAAGCTACTGTGACCTCCACATCTCTTCCAAGGGGCATTAAAACCGTCTGGTTAAACCACTCAGAACTCCACAGCTCTTCCAAGGGGCATTGATATTGTCTTTTTATTCCACTGTAACCTCCACCATTCTTCCAAGGGGTATTGATATTGTCTTTTTAATGCACTGTGACCTCCACCACTCTTCCAAGGGGCATTAAAGCCATCTGGTTAAACAACTCTGAACTCCATAGCTCTTTCAAGAGGCATTGATATTATCTTTTTATTTCACTGTAACCCCCACCACTCTTTCAAGGGGCATTGATATTGTCTTTTTATTCCACTGTGACCTCCATCACTCTTCCAAGGGGCATTAAAACTGTCTTGTTAAGCTACTGTGACCTCCACGTGTCTTCCAAGGGGCATTGATATTGTATTTTTAATCCACTGTGACCTCCACCACTTTTCCAAGGGGCATTAAAACCGTCTTGATAATCTAGTGTGACCTTCATGTCTCTTCCAAGGGGCAATAAAACCATCTGGTTAAACCACTCTGAACTCCACAGCTCTTCCAAGGGGCATTGGTATTGTCTTTTTATTCCTCTCTAACCTCCACCACTCTTCCAAGGGGCATTGACATTGTCTTTTTATTCCACTGTGACCTCTATCATACTTCCAAGGGGCATTGATATTGTCTTTTTATTCCACTGCCTCCTCCACCTCTCTTCTAAGGGGCATTGATATTGTCTTTTTATTCCACTGTAACCTCCACCACTTTTCCTATGGGAATTGATATTGTCTTTTCATTTTTATTATTATTATTATTTATTATTATAGCGCCATTTATTCCATGGCGCTTTACATGTGATAGGGATATACATAACAAAAGCATTTACATAATCCTAACAAAACGAGTCAGCGACTGGTACAAGAGGAGCGAGGACCCTACCCGCGAGGGCTCACATTCTAGAAGGGATGGGTGAGGATACATTAGGTAAGGGTAGAGCTGTTCGTGCAGCGGTGGTTACTGCAGGTTGAAGGCTTGTCGGAAGAGGTGGATCTTCAGGTTTCTTTTGAAGGTTTCCACGGTCGGCGAGAGTCTGATGTGTTGGGGTAGAGAGTTCCAGAGTAGGGGGGATGCACGGGAGAAATCTTTTATACGATTGTGGGAGGAGGAGATAAGAGGGGAGTAGAGAAGGAGATCTTGTGAGGATCGGAGGTTGCGTGCAGGTAAGTACCGGGAGACTAGGTCACAGATGTAAGGGGGAGACAGGTTGTGGATGGCTTTCTATGCCATGGTTAGAGTTTTGAACTGGATTCTCTGGGCAATGGGGAGCCAGTGAAGAGATTGACAGAGAGGAGAGGCCGGGGAATAGCGGGGGGACAGGTGAATTAGTCGAGCAGCCGAGTTTAGGATAGATTGGAGAGGCGCAAGAATGTTGTAAGGGAGGCCACGGAGCAGGAGGTTGCAGTAGTCGAGGCGGGATATGATGAGGGCATGCACTAGTGTTTTTGCAGAGTCTTTGCTGAGAAATGCACGGATCCGGGAGATGCTTTTGAGTTGGAGTCGGCAGGAAGTGGAAAGGGCTTGGATATGTGGCTTGAAGGAGAGATCAGAGTCCAGGGTTACTCCAAGGCAGCGACCTTGTGGGACTGGGGAGAGTGAACAGCCATTGACGTTGATAGCTAGGTCAGATGGGGGATGTGAATGAGAGGGTGGAAAGATGATGAACTCTGTTTTATCCATGTTGAGTTTTAGAAATCTGTCAGAGAAGAAGGATGACATGGCGGACAGACATTGTGGGATTTTGGTTAGTAAGGAGGAGATATCGGGTCCAGAGAGGTAGATCTGTGTGTCGTCAGTATAGGGGTGATACTGAAAACCGTGAGACTCTATGAGCTGTCCCAGGCCAAAGGTGTAGATGGAGAAGAGCAGAGGTCCTAGAACTGAACCTTAGGGGACACCGACAGATAGGGGGCGAGATGAGGAGGTGGTGCGTGAGTGGGAGATGCTGAATGTCCTGTCTATTAAGTATCAGGAGATCCAAGATAGAGCCTTATCCGTGATGCCAAGAGATGAGAGAATCTGGAGTAAGAGGGAATGGTCCACTGTGTCAAAGGCAGATGACAGGTCCAGAAGGAGGAGGCTGGAGTAGAGTCGCTTGGATTTTGCATTTAGTAGGTCATTGGTGACTTTGGTCAGGGCAGTTTCAGTCGAGTGATGCGGTCGGAAGCCAGAGTGCAGGCGGTCGAAGAGGGAGCAGGAGGAGAGGTGGGAGGACAGTTCAAGGTGGACATGTTGTTCTAGTAGTTTTGAGGCAAAGGGGAGGAGTGATATGGGGCGGTAGCTAGTCAGAGAGGAAGGGTCAAGGGAGGGCTTTTTGAGGATGGGTGTGATTGCGGCATGTTTGAAACATGAGGGGAAGACACCGGTTGTTAGTGACAGATTGAAGAGGTGGGTTAGGGTTCGGATGAAGACTGTGGTAAGGTTAGTGATGAGGTGGGATGGGATTGGGTCAAGTTCGCAGGTGGTGAGGTGTGATTTGGAGAGTAAAGAGGAGACTTGACCTTCTGTAATGGTGGAGAAGTGGGGTTTGGAGGAGGAGGGTTGAATAGATATGAGGAGGGGTTGTGTGTACTTTAGGCAAAAGTTTTGTCTGATGGTGTCAATCTTCTGTTTGAAGAATGAGGCAAAGTCGTCGGCTGAGATGAGAGAAGAGGGAGGAGGTGCTGGGGGACGAAGGAGAGAGTTGAAAGTGTTAAATAGCTGTTTAGGGTTGTGAGATAGGGAGGATATGAGAGATGAGAAGTAGGTTTGTTTTGCTGTAGTGAGTGCGGACTTGAAATTAGTGAGGGATTGCTTGAATGCGATGAAGTGTTCGATGGAGTGAGACCTTTTCCATCTCCGCTCCGCAACCCTGGAGGCCCGGCGCAGTTCTTTAGTAAGTTTAGTGTGCCAGTGTTGCCTGTTGAATGTGCGAGATGTGGTGTGTGTGAGAAGGGCGATCGAGTCTAGAGCTGCAGCTATTGTGGTGTTATATGAAGCAGCAGCAACGTCTGCATCGTGTAAGGAGTTTATGTCTGTAAGAGGGAGGAGGGATTCAGAGAGTGAGTGCAAGTCAAGGTGTTTGAGATTTCTGCGAGGGTGTGCAAGTTTGCGGAGTGGGGATTGTTGCCCCGGGGAGGAGAGAGAAGAGAATGTAAGTAGGCTGTGATCAGATAGAGGGAGAGGTGAGTTAGAGAGGTTAGATAGGGAACAGAGGCGGGTGAAGATGAGGTCCAGTGTGTGGCCATCTTTGTGGGTGGGTGTGGAAGATCATTGAGTGAGTCCGAAGGAAGAAGTGAGACATAGGAACTT
Source organism: Phyllobates terribilis (assembly GCF_046119375.1). Lineage (NCBI taxonomy): Eukaryota > Metazoa > Chordata > Amphibia > Anura > Dendrobatidae > Phyllobates > Phyllobates terribilis. Next base: position 7,128,715 of record NW_027362781.1, on the reverse strand, counting down.
AGAGACAGACGAGTGGGAAGTGTTAATGGGGATGTTGAAGTCACCCATTATGATAGTGGGGATGTCAGTGGAGAGGAAGTGAAGCAGCCAGGTGGTGAAGTGGTCTAAGAAGGTGGTGGCTTGCCCTGGGGGTCGGTAAACGACGGCCAGTTGGAGGTTGGAGGGGGAATAGATGCACACACAGTGCACCTCAAAAGAGGGGAGTGTAACGGAGGGTGGCAGTGGGATTTGGGTGAAAGCGCAGTGTTCTGATAGGAGAAAACCTACGCCTCCGCCATGTTTGCCGTTGGGGCGGGGGGTGTGGGAAAGGTGGAATCCGCCATATGAAAGTGCAGCTGGGGAGGCTGTGTCAGAGGGGGTGAGCCAGGTTTCAGTGATGGCGAGGAAGGAAAGTTTGTCTGTAATGAAAAGATCGTGGAAGAAGGAAAGTTTGTTGCAGACAGAGCGAGCATTCCATAGAGCTCCTGTTAGAGCAACTAAGGGAGTGGGGATTGGTTGGAAGGGTATGTGGTTAAAAGGGTTGCGACCATTTGTGGAAGTCGTGGATAGGAGGAAGTAGTAACTGTGGGGATATGACAAGGAGGACCAGGATTTGGAGAGATATCTCCAGCAGTGAGGAGGAGCAGAGAAAGTGTTAGCAGGTGGGAGCAAGAGAGAGCATGAGGTGGCTGTCTGTGTTTGGAGATCCAGGATTGAATGTTTAGGAATAATTTGGAGGAGGAGGTGAGATGAATGAGGAGGATGGAGGGAGAGATGAAGAGTTTCTTACTAGGTGTAGGGATTTGAGGGATTACTAGAAAGTGGAGGACTATAGAGGAAAAAGTGAGAGCTAACAGAAACATAGTTAAAAGAGAGTAAGTGGTCAACGTGTTGGTTACCTGACTTCTGCCCTGACTAACTGCCTCTGAAATAACTGCCACTTATCTCCGAAACCACTTTGCACAAGAAGACGCGTGCACCCCTTACAGAGCTTCTAAATATATAGGGCACATTGAACTATCAGGTGAAGGGCATTGTGGGAGCTGCATATGGCTAAATTAGCAGCTGGTCGTCTCACCAGGAGATGGCTGGGTGATCAAACACAGAACTAGGACTCTAGTCTCTGCAGTTTAGCACCTCTAAAAATCAGATAAGATCTATAGTGGGGAAGGGACAGACATATGTGGGTATTGAATGGAGTGGGACAGATAAAGCAGAGAAGTTATGCAGAGCATGTACCAGTGAGGTGAATCAGCAAAGCAGAGCATTAGATTACAGCAGACACAGCAAGCAGAGAAGTTATGCAGAGCATGTACCAGTGAGGTTATTCCACTGCGACCTCCACCACTATTCCAAGGGGCATTAATATTGTCTTTTTATTCCTCTGCGACCTCCGCCACTCTTCCAAAGGGCATTGATATTGTCTTTTATTCCACTGTAACCTCCACCACTGTTCTAAGGGGCATTAAAACCGTCTTGTTAAGCTACTGTGACCTCCACGTCTCTTCCACAGGGCATTGTTATTGTCTTTTTATTCCACTGCGACCTCCATGACTCTGCCAAGGGGCATTAAAACCGTCTTGTTAAGCTACTGTGATGTCCACGTCTCTTCCACGGGGCATTGATATTGTCTTTTTTTTTTCCACAGTAACCTCCACCACTCTTCCAAGAGGCATTGATATTGTCTTTTTTTCCACTGTAACCTCCACCACTCTTCCAAGGGGCATTGATATTGTCTTTTTATTCCACTGCGAACTCCACCACTCTTCCAAGGGGCATTAAAACCGTCTTGTTAAGCTACTGTGACCTCCTCATCTCTTCCAAGTGGCACTAAAACCGTTTGGTTAAACGACTCTGTACTCCACAGCTCTTCCAAGGGGCATTGATATTGTCTTTTTATTTCACTGTAACTTTCACCACTCTTTCAAGAGGCATTGATATTGTATTTTTATTCCACTGTGACCTCCACCACTCTTCCAAGGGGCATTAATATTGTCTTTTATTCCACTGTAACATCCACCACTGTTCTAAGGGGCATTAAAACCGTCTTGTTAAGCTACTGTGACCTCCACGTCTCTTCCACAGGGCATTGTTATTGTCTATTTATTCCACTCCGACCTCCACCACTCTGCCAAGGGGCATTAATACCGTCGTGCTAAGCTACTGTGATGTCCACGTCTCTTCCACGGGGCATTGATATTGTCTTTTTATTCCACTGTAACCTCCACCACTCTGCCAAGAGGCATTGATATTGTCTTTTATTCCACTGTAACCTCCACAACTCTTCCAAGGGGCATTGATATTGTCTTTTTATTCCACTGCGACCTCCACCACTCTTCCAAGGTTCATTGATATTGTATTTTTAATCCACTGCAACCTCCACCACTCTTACAAGGGGCAATAAAACCATCTTGTTAAGCTACTGTGACCTCCAAGTCTTTTCCAAGGGGCATTAAAACAGTCTTGTAAACTACTGTGACCTCCAAGTTTCTTACACAGGGCATTGATATTGTCTTTTTATTCCAATGTAACCTCCACCACTCTTCCAAGGGGAATTGATTTTGTCTTTTTATTCCACTGCGACCTCCACCACTCTTCTAAGGGGCATTGATATTGTTTTTTTAATCCACTGCGACCTCCACCACTCTTCCAAGGGGCATTAAAACTTTCTGGTTAAACCACTGTGAACTCCACCACTCTTCCAAGGGGCATTGATATTGTCTTTTTATTCCACTCTAACCTCCACCACTTTTCCAAGGGGCATTGATAATGTCTTTTTATTTTACTGCGACCTCCACCACTCTTCCAAGGGGCTTTAAAACAGTCTTGATAAGCTTCTGTGACCTCCACATCTCTTCCAAGGGGCATTAAAACCGCTTGGTTAAAGCACTCTGAACTCCACAGCTCTACCAAGAGGTATTGATATTGTCTTTTTATTCAACTGTAACTTCCACCACTCTTCCAAGGGTCATTGATATTGTCTTTTTTGTCCACTGCGACCTCCACTACTCTTCCAAAGGGATATGATAGTCTTTTTCATCCACTGCGACCTCCACCACTCTTCCAAGGGGCATTAAAACCATCTTTTTAAGCTACTGTGACCTCCACGTCCCTTCCACGGGGCATTGATATTGTCTTTTTATTCCACTGCGACCTCCACGTCTGTTCCAAGGGGCATTAAAACCATCAATTTAAACCACTCTGAACTCCACAGCTCTTGCAAGAGGCAATGATATTGTCTTTTTATTCCTCTGTAACCTCCACAACTCTTCCAAGGGGCATTGATTTTGTCTTTTTAATCCATTGTGACCTCCATCTCTCTTCCAAGAAGCATTAAAACCGTCTTGTTTGGCTACTGTGACCTCAACGTCTATTCCACGGTTCCTTAAAACCTTCTGGTTAAACCACTGTGAACTCCACAGCTCATCCAAGGGGCATTGATATTGTCTTTTTATTCCACTGTAACCTCCACCACTCTTCCAAGGGGCATTGATATTGTCTTTTTATTCCACTGTGACCTCAACCTCTCTTCCAAGGAGCATCAAAACCATCTTGTTAAGCTACTGTGACCTCCAAGTCTCTTCCATGAGGCATTGATTTTGTCTTTTTATTCCACTGCGACCTCCACATCTCTTCCAAGTGATATTGATATTGTCTTTATATTCCACTGCGACCTCCACCACTCTTCTAAGGGGCATTGATATTGTCTTTTTAATCCACTGTGACCTCCACCACTCTTCCAAGGGGCATTGAGACAGTTTTGATAAGCTACTGTGACCTCCACGTCTCTTCCAAGGGGCATTAATACCGTCTGGTTAAACCACTCTGAACTCCACAGCTCTTCCAAGAGGCATTGATATTGTCTTTTTATTCGACTGTAACCTCCACCACTCTTCCAAGGGGCATTAAAACCGTGTTGTTAAGCTACTGTGACCTCCACGTCTCTTCCAAGGTGCATTAAAACGGTCAATTTAAACCACTCTGAACTCCACAGCTCTTGCAAGAGGCATTGATATTGTCTTTTTATTCCACTGTAACCTCCACCACTCTTCCAAGGGGCATTGATTTTGTCTTTTTAATCCACTGCGACCTCCGTCACTCTTCCAAGAAGCTTTAAAACCTTCTTGTTTAGCTACTGTGACCTCCACGTCTATTCCAGGGTACCTTAAAACCTTCTGGTTAAACCACTGTAACCTCCACCACTCTTCCAAGGGGCATTGATATTGTTTTTTTATTCCACTGCGACCTCCACCTCTCTTCCAAGGGGCATTAAAACCATCTTGTTAAGCTACTGTGACCTCCAAGTCTCTTCCACGAGTCATTGATATTGTCTTTTTATTCCACTGCGACCTCCACATCTCTTCCAAGGGGAATTGATATTGTCTTTTTATTCCACTGCGACCTCCACCACTCTTCTAAGGGGCATTGATATTGTCTTTTTAATCCAATGCGACCTCCACCACTCTTCCAAGGGGCATTAAAACAATCTTGATAAGCTACTGTGACCTCCACTTCTCTTCCAAGGGGCCTTAAACCATCTGGTTAAACCAATCTGTACTCCACAGCTCTTCCAAGAGGCATTGATATTGTCTTTTTATTCAACTGTAACCTCCACCACTCTTCCAAGGGGCATTAAATCCGTCTTGTTAAGCTACTGTGACCTCCACGTCTCTTCCAAGGTGCATTAAAACGGTCAATTTAAACCACTCTGAACTCCACAGCTCTTGCAAGAGGCATTGACATTGTCTTTTTATTCCACTGTAACCTCCACCACTCTTCCAAGGGGCATTGATTTTGTCTTTTTAATCCACTGCGACCTCCATCACTCTTCCAAGAAGCATTAAAACCTTCTTGTTTAGCTACTGTGACCTCCACGTCTATTCCAGGGTACCTTAAAACCTTCTGGTTAAACCACTGTAACCTCCGCCACTCTGCCAAGGGGCATTGATATTGTTTTTTTATTCCACTGTGACCTCCACCTCTCTTCCAAGGGGCATTAAAACCATCTTGTTAAGCTACTGTGACCTCCAAGTCTCTTCCACGAGTCATTGATATTGTCTTTTTATTCCACTGAGATCTCCACCACTCTTCTAAGGGGCATTGATACTGTCTTTTTAATCCACTGCGACCTCCACCACTCTTCCAAGGGGCATTAAAACAATCTTGATAAGCTACTGTGACCTCCACTTCTCTTCCAAGGGGCATTAAACCGTCTGGTTAAATCACTCTGTACTCCACAGCTGTTCCAAGAGGCATTGATATTGTCTTTTTATTCAACTGTAACCTCCACCACTCTTCCAAGAGGCATTGATATTGTCTCTGTTTTCCATTGCGACCTCCACCACTCTTCCAAGGGGCATTGATATTGTATTTTTATTCCACTGCAACCTCCGCCACTCTTCCAATGGGCATTAATATTGTCTTTTATTCCACTGTAACATCCACCACTGTTCTAAGGGGCATTAAAACCGTCTTGTTAAGCTACTGTGACCTCCACGTCTCTTCCACAGGGCATTGTTATTGTCTTTTTATTCCACTCCGACCTCCACCACTCTGCCAAGGGGCATTAAAACCGTCGTGCTAAGCTACTGTGATGTCCACGTCTCTTCCACGGGGCATTGATATTGTCTTTTATTCCACTGTAACCTCCACAACTCTTCCAAGGGGCATTGATATTGTCTCTGTTTTCCATTGCGACCTCCACCACTCTTCCAAGGGGCATTGATGTTGTCTTTTTAATCCCCTGCGACCTACATCACTCTTCCAAGAAGCATTGAAATCAGCTTGTTAAGCTACTGTGACCTCCACGTCTATTCCATGGTGCATTAAAACTTTCTGGTTAAACCACTGTGAACTCCACCACTCTTCCAAAGGGCAATGATATTGTCTTTTTATTCCACTCTAACCTCCACCACTTTTCCAAGGGGCTTTGATAATGTTTTTTTATTTTACTGCGACCTCCACCACTCTTCCAAGGGGCATTGATATTGTCTTTTTATTCCACTGTAACCTCCACCATTCTTCCAAGGGACATTGATTTTGTCTTTTTATTCCACTGTAACCTCCACCACCCTTCCAAGGGGCATTGATATTGTCTTTTTATTCCACTGTAACCTCCACCACTCATCCAAGGGGCATTGATATTGTCTTTTTAATCCACTGCGACCTCTACCACTCCTCCAAGGGGCTTTAAAACAGTCTTGATAAGCTTCTGTGATCTCCACATCTCTACCAAGGTGCATTAAAACCGCATGGTTAAAGCACTCTGAACTCCACAGCTCTTCCAAGAGGCATTGATATTGTCTTTTTATTCAACTGTAACCTCCACCACTCTTCCAAGGGGCATTGATATTGTCTTTTTATTCCACTGTAACCTCCACCACTCTTCCAAGGGGCATTGATATTGTCTTTTTATTCCACTGCGACCTCCACCACTCTTCCAAGGGGCATTGATATTGTCTTTTTATTCCACTGTGAACTCCACCACTCTTGCAAGGGGCATTGACATTGTCTATTTATTCCACTGCGACCTCCACCACTCTTCCAAGGGGCATTAAGACCATCTTGTTAAGCTACAGTGACCTCCACAACTCTTCCATGGGGCATTGATATAGTCTTTTTATTCCGCTGTAACCTCCACCACTCTTCCAAGGGGCATTTATTTTGTCTTTTTATTCCACTGCGACCTCTACCACTCTTCTAATGGGCATTGATATTGTCTTTTTAATCCACCTCTACCTCTACCACTCCTCCAAGGGACTTTAAAACAGTCTTGATAAGCTTCTGTGACCTCCACATCTCTTCCAAGGGGCATTAAAACCGCATGGTTAAACCACTCTGAACTCCACAGGTCTTCCAAGAGGCATCAATATTGTCTTTTTATTCAACTGTAACCTCCACCACTCTTCCAAGGGGCATTGATATTGTCTTTTTTTTCCACTGTGACCTCCACCACTCTTCCAAGGGGATTTGTTAGTCTTTTTAATCCACTGTGACCTCCACCACTCTTCCAAGGGGCATTAATACCGTCTTTTTAAGCTACTGTGACCTCCACGTCCCTTCCACGGGGCATTGATATTGTCTTTTTATTCCACTGCGACCTCCACCACTCTTCCAAGGGGCATTGATATTGTCTTTTTAATCCACTGCGACCTCCACCACTCTTCCAAGGGAAATTGATGTTGTCTTTTTATTCCACTGCGACCTTCACCCCTTTTCCAAGGAACATTGATATTGCCTTTTTTTTCCACTGTAACCTCCACCACTCTTCTAAGGGGCATTGCTATTTTCTTTTTATTCCACAGCTCTTGCAAGAGGCATTGATATTGTCTTTTTAATCCACCTCAACCTCTACCACTCCTCCAAGGGACTTTAAAACAGTCTTGATAAGCTTCTGTGACCTCCACATCTCTTCCAAGGGGCATTAAAACCGCATGGTTAAACCACTCTGAACTCCACAGGTCTTCCAAGAGGCATCGATATTGTCTTTTTATTCAACTGTAACCTCCACCACTCTTCCAAGGGGCATTGATATTGTCTTTTTTTCCACTGTGACCTCCACCACTCTTCCAAGGGGATTTGTTAGTCTTTTTAATCCACTGTGACCTCCACCACTCTTCCAAGGGGCATTAATACCGTCTTTTTAAGCTACTGTGACCTCCACGTCCCTTCCACGGGGCATTGATATTGTCTTTTTATTCCACTGCGACCTCCACCACTCTTCCAAGGGGCATTGATATTGTCTTTTTAATCCACTGCGACCTCCACCACTCTTCCAAGGGAAATTGATGTTGTCTTTTTATTCCACTGCGACCTTCACCCCTTTTCCAAGGAACATTGATATTGCCTTTTTTTTCCACTGTAACCTCCACCACTCTTCTAAGGGGCATTGCTATTTTCTTTTTATTCCACAGCTCTTGCAAGAGGCATTGATATTGTCTTTTCATTCCACTGTAACCTCCACCACTCTTCCAAGGGGCATTGATATTGTCTTTTTATTTTACTGCGACCTCCACCACTCTTCCAAGGGGCATTAATATTGTCTTTTTATTCCAGTGCGACCTCCACAACTCTTCCAATGGTCATTGACATTGTCTTTTTATTCCACTGTAACCTCCACCACTCTTCTAAGGGGCATTGATATTGTCTTTTTATCCCACTGCGACCTCCACCTCTCTTCCAAGGGGCATTGAAACCATCTTGTTAAGCTACTGTGAACTCCAAGTCTCTTCCACGAGGCATTGATATTGTCTTTTTATTCCACTGCGACCTCCACATCTCTTCCCAGTGGAATTGATATTGTCTTTTTATTCCACTGTGACCTCCACCACTACTCTAAGGGGCATTGATATTGTCTTTTTAATCCACTGTGACCTCCACCACTCTTCCAAGGGGCATTAAAACAGTCTTGTTAAGCTACTGTGACCTCCTCGTCTCTTCCAAGGGGCATTAAAACCATCTGGTTAAACACTCTGAACTCCACAGCTCTTACAAGAGGCATTGATATTGTCTTTTTATTCGACTGTAACGTCCACCACTCTTCCAAATGGCATTGATATTGTCTTTTGATTCCACTGCGACCTCCACCACTCTTCCAAGGGGCATTGATATTGTCTTTTTAATCAACTGCGACCTCCACCTCTCTTCCAAGGTGCATTAAAACCGTTTTGTGAAGCTACTGTGTCCTCCACGTCCCTTCCACAGGGTCATTGATATTGTCTTTTTATTTCACTGCGACCTCCACCACTCTTCCAAGGGGCATTGATATTGTCTTTTTAATCCACTGTGACCTCCACAACTCTTCCACTGGGCATTGATATTTTCTTTTTAATCCACTGTGACCTCCACCTCTCTTCCAAGGGGCATTAAAACCGTCAATTTAAACCACTCTGAACTCCACAGCTCTTCCAAGGAGCACTGGTATTTTCTTTTTATTCCACTCTAACCTCCACCACTCTTCCAAGGGGCATTGACATTGTCTATTTATTCCACTGCGACCTCCACCACTCTTCCAAGGGGCATTAAGACCACCTTCTTAAGCTACAGTGACCTCCACAACTCTGCAATGGGGCATTGATATTGTCTTTTTATTCCACTGTAACCTCCACCACTCTTCCAAGGGGCATTAAAACAGTCTTGTTAAGCTACTGTGACCTCCACGTCTCTTCCAAGGGGCATTAAAACCGTCTGGTTAAACCACTCTGAACTCCACAGCTCTTCCAAGGGGCATTGATATTGTCTTTTTATTCCACTGTAACCTCCACCACTCTTCCAAGGGGCATTGATTTTGTCTTTTTATTCCACTGCGACCTCCACCACTCTTCCAATGGGCATTGTTATTGTCTTTTTAATCCCCTGCAACCTCCACCACTCTTCCAAGGGGCATTAAAACCGTGTTGTTAATCTATTGTGACCTCCACGTCCCTTCCACGGGGCATTGATATTGTCTTTTTATTCCACTGCGTCCTCCACCACTATTCCAAGGGGCACTGATATTGTCTTTTTAATCCACTGCGAACTTCACCACTCTTCCAAGGGGCATTAAAACTGTCTTGTTATGCTACTGTGACGTCGACTTCTCTTCCAAGGGGCATTAAAACCATCTGGTTAAACCACTCTGAACTCCACAGCTCTTCCAAGGGGCATTTGCATTGTCTTTTTATTCCACTGCGACCTCCACCACTCTTCCAAGGGGCATTAAAACCATATTGTTAAGCTACAGTGACCTCCACATCTCTTCCACGGGGCATTGATATTGTCTTTTTATTCCACTGTAACCTCCACCAATCTTCCAAGGGGCATTGATATTGGTTTTTTATTCCACTGCGACCTCCACCACTCTTCCAAGGGGCATTAAAACCATCTTGTTAAGTTACTGTGACCTCCACGTCTCTTCCAAGGAGCTTTAAAACCGTCTGGTTATACCACTCTGTACTCCACAGCTCTTCCAAGGGGCATTATTATTGTCTTTTTATTCCACTATAACCTCCACCACTCTTCCAAGGGGCATTGATATTGTCTTTTTATTCCACTGCGACCTCCACCAGTTCTCCAAGAGGCATTAAGACGGTGTTGTTAAGCTACTGTGACCTCCACGTCTCTTCCACGGGGCATTGAAATTGTCTTTTTATTCCACTGTAACCTCCACCACTCGTCCAAGGGGCATTGATATTGTCTTTTTATTCCACTGCGACCTCCAGCACTCTTCCAAGGGGCATTGATAATGTCTTTTTTAGTGTTGAGCCACCCCCGTAGTGTTCGAGTTCGGTTTGGTTCGTCGAACACCCGTGTGTTCGCCGAACTGTTCGTCGAACTGTTCGTCGAACACCTTCGAACACCGTTAAAACCAATGGCAGGCAAACAAAAACACATAGCAACACATAGAAAACACCTTCAAAGTTGTCCAAAAGCTGACAAACTGCTCAGAAGACATAACTAACACATGGAAAAGTGACAAGTGCATATAGTCATGCGAAAAGAAAAGAGGTGGAGGAGTAAAAGGAGGGGGAGACACAGATATAGGCATGTCATGCCCTTCTAAAATCCAAAAAGTGAGAAGCCGACACGGCCAGTCCATTCCTGCCCGTGCCACCTCCGTGTCGCCGGGTTTGTGCCAGAGCCGCGGTGGACCCTGACCGCCAGCCCCCCTCTCCCAATACTGGTGCCTGTCCGCTGGTGGGTCGAGCCCCCCCGCGGTGGGGGGGGGAGTAACATCTGAAGAAGAAAGACCATCTTCCAGCCAAACTAACATGTCGACTTCTTTTCGTGGACAATGTGATACGATCCCTTTGTTACGGACATGCCCATCGCTACAAATTCCAGATGAGGCTCAAAAACAACAGGTGCTTCAGCGGATATCAAGTGCTCCTTCAAGTGGGCTCTCCTCCACCTCAATTTCAACATCACAAATACTCCAGTCCTCAGAGGTGTCACCCCAATCGCACTTGCTTCCTCACAGCTCCCAAGTCTCCAGCTGCCCGTCTGAGAATGGGGTAACACAGATGGTTGAGTCTGCAGAGCTGTTTACTCATACTATAGCCTGGGAAACGGAGGTCTGCTCCAGAGCTTCTGTTAATACATATGAGGAAATGATCTGCACTGATGCCCAGAATCTTTATAAGTCGGATCCAGGACCTGATGAAGAAGGTTCTGAGCATAATGTAGACCCTCGTTCCCAAACTGTAGCTCCTGTTGGTGGAGACAATGATGAAGACGATGATGAGACTCAAATACCTGATTGGAGCGACAACTTGACTTTTCGGTCAGGGCAGGAAGAGGTTGGCTTTGAGGACGACGGGTGTGATAACACACAGGGTGATGATGACAAGGTTGGAGATCCCACTTACTGTCAACCCACAGTCAGCCAGTCGATGAGGTCACCCGGGCCTTTGCCTGGCCTTGGGGATGTCGCGGTGGTCGGCTCCCTGGCCCGTACCCTGGGGTCACTCTTTAAAAGGGTGGATAATTGTTAATTTTATAAGAGTTCGTGACGCCACCTGTGGTATCTGGTGAGAAGCACCAGCGCTGCAGCAGTCCACTGAGGCCCGTGATAAGGCAGCTCGATGGTATAGCTCCCCACAGGTGGAGCTAGGTCTCAGGGCAGCGTATGCAGGGGGAATGCAGGACAGGCGAGACCCAGCTGGGTCAGAGCAAGAACGGGAACGGACATGGTAGTCACTTCAGTACCTTTTACTGGAGGAAATTCAGGCACATCCCGGAGCACTGTAGGGTGAAGGGTGCATATCAGGATCCTCCCCAATGAGCGGGTGTAGGGCCTCCTGTTTCCTTCCTCTGCGTAGTAAGTTTCTGACCTGCCTGGAGTTAGGCCTAACTTTGTCTCTGTCCTGCGCTGGCTGACCTTGTGGTAGGGCCTTCTCTTGGAGTTCACGCTCCAAGTATGCGGGGCCTAAGCGTCTCCTGGCTCGGTTACGTATCAGCACCATAGCGATCCTGGGACTTGTAGTTCTCCAGGGATTCCGGTTATTCCTTACTGGGTCATAGAGATCCCGGTAACCTCGGATCCGGTGTCCGGTAAATGCTTCGGGGTGAGCTGGTTAAGCTCCTCTGCCCCTTATGTACTAACTCGCCACTCGCCTTCGGCCTACTCGGGCCCTCACTAGGCTATACACACTAACGGCAGCTTGCCGCGCTTCACCGATCTTATGACGCCGGCACACCTTAAGCTCTATCTGGGCTCCCTGAATCTAGCTAGCAGGAGCCTCGTGCTCCACTGCTGAACTATTAACTGAGTTCTCTAGACTAGACTGAGCTCCACTGCAGACTGACCTCTCTTAGGCTTCTCTACTGCAGGAACTCTTCAGAGGAACTGAACTGCCTAGCTCCACCTTCCCTATTTATATTCCCAACGGGCTCCCTCTGCTGGTCTGAGGTGGAAGGTGGAGATGTGTGAATGTTTATGGGGGCCTCTGGTGGAGGATTCCATCAATACACTCTTCTAGGATCTGTGATACCAGGCGCAGCGGGGCGTCACAGATGCTATTGACGACGAGGTTAGGTTGCGCCTTCCTGGACAGAGACGGAGTACTGGAAGCACATCAACAACTGCATCCTCAACCACAACTCTGCCTCTGACCACAAGTCGTAGCGGCTCTTAAGGTCGCATGGGCTCTAAGCCTTGCATAGCCTGGGCATTTATTCAGATCGATAAGGATGACCCAACTCGAGTTATCTGTAATATTTGTCACCAAAAGCTAAGTAGAGACCAAAAAATCCATAGTTTGAGTACTTCATGCATGTACCGTCACATGGATATGAAGCATAAGTTGCAGTGGGAAGCTCACTGTGCTACAATGCGGCCTAGCAGGCTGGGCCAACCACCGTCTGCCCCATCTTGTGCATCCGCGGCCTCTTCATCCTCTGTGATTGGGGGGACAGCAGTCACACATGTTTTTGGACGCAGACCTGCCACCTCTTTACCTGCAACAGCCAGTGTGATTGGCAGGTCGTCAGTTCATTGGGAAGTGGAAACACCTGCTGGTGTTGAGCACTCTCTGACATTGGATCAAGGCAACCTAACATGTCCACCTGCATCTTCCTCACAGACCGGCAGTTTGCCGGGGACACCCTACTCAACCCCGTCAAAGCACAACAGCCAGCCCTCGGTCCCTCAGATGTGGAAAAGTAAAAGACCATTTCCTCCTAGCCATGAGAAAGCTAAGAGGTTGAATTTCACCATCTGCAAGCTGTTGGCTACAGAAATGCTGCCTTTCCGCCTGGAGGACACAGTGGATTTTCGAGACCTTATGTCCGTCGCAGTGCCCCAGTACCAGATGCCCAGTCGGCACTACTTCTCCAAGAAAGGTGTGCCTGCGCTCCACCAGCATGTCGCACACAACATCACCGTTTCTTTGAGAAACTCTGTGTGTGACAGGGTGCATTTCACCACAGACACTTGGACGAGTAGGCATGGACAGGGGCGTTACATGTCGCTGACTGGGCACTGGGTAACTATGGTGACAGCAGGAAAAGGGGCTGCTGTCCAAGTCTTACCGTCCCCACAAGTTTTGCGTCAATCCTCTTTATCTCGAAGTTCCTCCACTGCTTCTGCCTCCTCAACCTCCTCTCGGTCCTCCACCTGCACCCAAAGCCTGTCTGGTAATGCCACCTGCTTTCTAACTGCGCAGAAGGAATCCTGCACACCTCCTTACTATGCTGGCAGCAAGGCTCAAGGCATCAGTATTTACTTTGAAATGTCTGGGAAATGTGAGTCACACAGCTGAGGACGTGTGGTCAGCTCTGGAGACCCAGTTTCATGAATGGTTGTCTCCACTGGACCTGCAACCAGGGAAGGCCGTGTGCGACAATGCTGCAAACCTGGGTGCGGTCCTTCGCCGGGGCAATGTCACACACGTGCCTTGTATGGCTCACGTGTTGAACCTGGTTGTCCATACATTTTTAGCCCACTATCCCGGACTAGATGGCCTTCTGCAGAGGGCACGGTCGCTGTGTGCTCACTTCCGCCGTTCGCATCCCGCAGCTCAACGACTTACATCTCTACAGAAGTCGTTGGGCCTGCCAGTTCACCGGCTGAAATGCGTTGTGCCGACATGGTGGAATTCAACTCTGCACATGTTGCAGCGACTGTGGCAGCACCGACAAACCCTGGTGCAATACGTTCTGACGTATAGCCTGGGCCAACGAGATCCAGAGGTGGGGCAAATCACGCTGCAGGAGTGGTCTCAGATCAGGGACCTATGAAGTTGACGTGCCCCCTGGGCCGTGGGGTACCCTGAGCCGAGCCGGTAGACGCTGGGGGTTGTAGTCACTGTGGCGGTGACTCGGTCCGTGACCCAGGGCGGTTAATCCAATGGTAATTTGTATATATGGATATTATAATGTCCGACTACGCCACCTGTGGAGTGCGGCCAAAGGGGCCGCCACTGCGGAACAGTCCTCTGAAGCTGGTGGTTTTGCAGCAATGGTATTATTACTCACCACAGGAAGAGTGTAGCTTCAGGGCAGTGTGGGTGGATGATGGTGGTTGTAGTGCAGGGAGTCAGTAATGAACACAAAGTCCGTGTGATGCAGTCCCAAGATCTTTACTCACAGTTGTTGCAGTCCAGATTCCAGGTACCAGAGCAATCTCACCCGTCGTGCTGTGCGTACTCAGTGAGGGGCTCAGTCCACCCCCAGATAGCTCCGGAGTACATAGCAGGACCCCCTTCTGTGTGTCCTTTCTCTGGCCTTCTCCCTGCACCTCACACCCAGTGACACTTCTATCCGGTATCCTCGGGCCTTGGCGGGCGACTTGTGTTCCGTCCCCTGGGTCCTATGTGGCTACCTTCTTAGTGAGACTGGTGTGGACTTTTGCCTGCAGTACATGAAATGCTGCAGCCTCCGGTTTCTAGTTGAGCCTTGCTGATTCTCCTCTAGTTGAGGGACAGGTTCCCCTTATCTGGCCTGACCCCTCTAGCTGCGGGAGTACGGGTGGCCTTCTGCACGGCCCGTAGCCCTAGGGTCCCTTCGGTTCCTGGAGCCTTCCTGCTCCCACTCCTCTCTTCTCTCCTTCAGTCCTGGGCCTCCCAGGCTAGGCCCGCCTCCGGAGCAGAGCTCATGCCGAGCCTCTGCTCCTGTCACTCTTCCTCCTCTGACTGGCTTGCTCTTTCTAAGATGGCTTCCTATTTATACTCTCCCTGTCATGTGCTCCCCTAAGCTGCTCCCCTAAGCACCCACTACATAGGACCCTCCCACCAGCTAGGGACCTGGGACTGTGCTCTCCCTTAGGAGCAATCTCGCCCTACCCCCAGTCCGGGTATGTGTTGGATGCAGGTGTTAGGGTCCCGAGCCATACGCCTTCCTTACCTGAGGGTGAGATACCACACCTCTGGGTGAGATGCAGTAACTCTATGGCGACTAAACCCTCAGGGGCGCCACACACCCTTCTGCACAGTTTTGAAATGGCGACGAAGATGTTTAGTGCTGACGACGATGCATGACTATTCCGGTGATTTACATGCTGGAGCACACATTAAACAGAATTCAGAGTCAGGTGGTGGGACAAGAGGAGGTGGAGGAAGTAGAGGAGGAGTCGTATGCGGAAGGGATAACATCTCCAAGGTCCAGACGGTTGGCAGCACCAAGGCGGCAGGCATGGGAGGGTGGGGGAGAGGGATTAAGCAGGGCGCATGGTAGCAGCCAAACTGTTGAGGAAGGTGAAGGAGCCGATGAAGAAGTGGAGGATGAACTTGCGATAGGCATGGAAGACTCATCAGATGAGGGAGACCTTGATCACATTTCTGTTGTGCGAGGTTGGGGGGAGAGGGCAGAGGAAGGAAGCATGATTCTTACCTCGCTACCAACACAACAAGGACTTGGTCCTCCTGGATGCGCAAGACACATGAGTGCCTTCTTGCTGCACTACCTGCAACATGACCCTCAGATTGCAGAATTCGAAGTAATCCCGACTACTGGGTTGCCACACTCTTAGATCCCCGGTACAAAAGTAAATTTGTCGAAATAATTCCTGCCATAAAAAGGGATTGACGCATGCAGGAGTATCTGCAGACGCTGTTGCAGAATCTTACATGTGCTTTTCCACAAAACACCAGTGGTGCACGAAGTGAATCTCACAGTTCTAACTTGCCAACCGTGGGACTGTCGAGTCTTCATCACTCAAACCGTAACAGTAACACAGTATCTGCTGGTAACAGCAATTTTGTGGAATCGTTTCACCACTTTTTTAGACCATCCTTTGCAAGGCCACAGGAGACAAGAAGTCTGACACATAGTCAATGCCTAGAGAGGATGGTGCAGAAGTATCTCCAAGTGAACATCGAAGCTATGACTGTGTCACTGGACCCTTGCTCATTTTGGTATTTCAATCTGGAAAAATGGCCGCAGCTCGCCACTCACGCCTTGGAGATCTTGTCATGCCCTGCAGCCAGTGTTCTCTCTGAACGTGTGTTCAGCGCTGCAGATGGTGTGCTGACAGATAAGCGCACGCGGCTGTCCACTGAGAATGTAGACAGACTCACGTTCATAAAGATGAGCAAATCATGGATTCGCAAGGACTTTTCTAACCCTGTGTTATCCTTGGGAGACTAAAAGCTTGAGGATTTGGTAATATCACCTCACCAACCGTTTTAAGCAACTGTGGGGCAATTGATGCCACTTAACCCTAGAACGCATGACCATAAAAATCTACACTTTCATATACCTGGGGCCTTTTAGGCCCGTGTGCAAATAACATGGAATAACTCAAACTCAAATGACAAACAACTATATACATGAAGAATACCTAGATTTTCAAAATTCTAACTAAAGTAATCTTGCAGAAAATAGAAAACAATTACTGCGAGGCCCCAGGTATGCGTTCTAGGGTTAAGTGGTGTCTGTGCCACAATTTTGGGAAAAAATGGAGACTCTTTTCGGAGTCCCCTTTCTGTGTCTTACGTGACGTTGGCATCGTCAATTCCAGGTGGGTTGGGTCGCCCCCCCCCCCCTTTTAACTGTAAGAAACTACATACACTATGGCTTGGGGTAACACAGATGGTGAGTCTGAAGAGCTGTTTACTCAGAGGTCTGCTCCAAATCTTCAGTGTCTGCTAGTCAGCGTAGAATTTTTAACTGCATCTAGCCTAGGCAATACTTTGGGCGTAGTAGCCCAGCTGCGAAGCAAGCTGCACCGCCTGTGTATCCAATAAGAATTTTTAAATGCATCTAGCCTAGACAGACTGTGGAGACCCCCAACCAAACCCAGACGCTCAGCCCCCCTACCGCCCCCCCTTTCCTTGACAATACAATAATGTAACTCTTACAACTGGATGGGTGAGGATCGGTCAAAGCTTTATTAACTCTTTATACTCATTCCATTAGAAAGGCATTTTATTTCTAATTAATTCAGCTTGTTACAGCATGCCCTGGGTCTCCACTCCGGCAACTTGGCCAACAAGTGTAACTCTCCAACATGTCCTTTCTATTTCCAGGCCACGGAGGATCCTGCGCACTCGTATGCAGGACTCTGACCCCCACCCATCACTCTTAACGCTTGTTCCACTCCGTCCTGGAGTCCTGACAGTAATTATGTCCAGTCCAATATCCATTAAGTGAACACCGTCGGGCCGTATGAGGCCTGCTTTATCTCCTTCCAGTTGTCGGTGTCGTACCACTACACCGCCTCTGTCTCTTCTAAATTTTGCCATCCGAATATTTATTACCCGCCTTGTCCGTTTGATGGCCGCGATGTCTCGCGCACCTTGCCATACCGCTATCGGCACAATCTCTGACCATACTATAGCTAGTTTTGTGAAAAATTCTCTGAAGCGCTCAGTGTCTAGTTTCATTATTGCCATTAGTTATGCGCTCTTGTGATGACCTAGGTTGTTTCTCCCGGCTTGTATAACTAAGATGACCGGACATCTTGCCTCTCTCCCTACCTTGATTACCTCCATTAGTACCTGTGGCCATAGCAGGCCTCTAATACCTCTCCAGTTGAAATATGTGTTATGAAACTATAATTTCCTCCCGCCTGGGGGGACTTTCGCCCTTTTTTCTGCCCAATATATATACGAGTGGCCTATCACCCACACTGTTGGCTTAGCGTCACCTGTAAAAGAAACAAACCACGTTAGGATAACAAGTCCGGTCTTATGTATCTTGCCAAACACGTGGATCGCTATCTCCCTATCCTCTGAACTTCCGTTTCTGACAGTCCTCCTCTTGCTGCTTCCGTGGCCGCGCCTATGCGGAATGAGTGTGTCCCGTAATCTTTGGGGTGGTTCCCTGCCGATGATATGCATTTATTAAATATAGCTTGGAACTGGTATCTTGATAATGGCGTTCCATCAATGTGTGATAGGAAGAAATTACTGTGTGATCTGATGGTTAGATATGTTTTTACTATTGTTACCCGACTCAGTGTACCGTTTGTGGGTTGTAGAAGTACCCAAGTGCCCCTGCCCGCTGGAACCGTTTTCGATTGGTGTATGCATACACGTATTGCATTATTGGCTATGACTATGTCCTGGTGTAATAAGCCTCCACTGGTGGTAATTTTGGATTGAGGGACTAATTCGCTTATGCATAGCGCCCCGAAGAAGGCGATCACAAATGCAGTAGACAGTAGTGTTGCTTCAAATTGTGAGTGTCATGTTAATGGTGTTAGGGATATGATGTGAGAAATCAGTTTTAGTGACACGGGACGGGACGTCTACACTCCTGACTTGGCTGACCCCTTTTCCACCCTTTTATGGATTGTCTGATGATGAATCTTTGTCACATCTCCCCAATTCAGTAGTTGGAAGTGAAATGCTACTCCGGTCAGACACCGCTGCGCTGACGCCCCTGATATTCCCCTCATCATTAGCTGGTGGAAAAATTCTATGGTGACTTGTGATCTGGCTTGTTCACATTGGTCAACCCGTCTGCCTGCTACTAGTTGTGTCCACTCTTCCCATGCCTTACCGTATGCTTGCCACATCGACGGGGCAACTGACTAACTCTGATTAATGGCATCAACTATTCGCCACTAGATCCCATAGGGAAGGTGGGCAACTGTTAACCGATGGGTGGGCGTTGTGGAAGAGCTCTGTGAAAATCTGCCAATTGAATTGTTATAAAGCGTTAGCAGCAGCTTTAGACCCCTCAGCATAGTGGCTAGCGCGGACCCATACATTGTGCTTTAGGCACAGGAATGCTAGCCTGGGTAGTAGGCCTAGCACTGGGAGAAATGATGATGCCATCTTATTAATGCAGTGCGCTAGGCTGGTGTTTTTTGTTATGAAGGGTATATTTTTGTAAGCCAGGCGCGCGCCCCATATTTCTATTGCTACCACTATTGGGTAGAAAAATTATTTTCAGGGCTAGATGCAGCGAAAAATTATTATTAATTGAAAAGCTGGTGGAGCTTGGTATAGACGGCCTAATACAATGAGTCCCACACACTGCTAGAAGGCCAAATATTTTTTCAGAGCTAGATGCAGAAAAAAATTATAATGAATTTGCAACCTGATGGAGGTCAGTATAGATGGACTAATAGAACAAGTCCCACACACTTCTAGAAGCCCAAATATTTTTCAGAGCTAGGTGCAGATAAAAATTATTTTTAATTTGCAACCTGATGGAGGTCAGTATAGATGGACTAATAGAGAAAGTCCCACACACTGCTAGAAGGCCAAATATTTTTTCAGAGCTAGATGCAGAAAAAAATTATAATGAATTTGCAACCTGATGGAGGTCAGTATAGATGGACTAATAGAACAAGTCCCACACACTGCTAGAAGCCCAAATATTTTTCAGAGCTAGGTGCAGAAAAAAATTATTTTTAATTTGCAACCTGATGGAGGTCAGTATAGATGGACTAATAGAACAAGTCTCACACATTGCTAGAAGGCCAAATATTTTTTCAGAGCTAGATGCAGACAAAAAATTATTTTTAATTTGCAACCTGATGGAGGTCAGTATAGATGGACTAATAGAACAAGTCCCACACACTGCTAGAAGGCCAAATATTTTTTCAGAGCTAGATGCAGATAAAAATTATTTTTAATTTGCAACCTGATGGAGGTCAGTATAGATGGACTAATAGAACAAGTCCCATACACTGCTAGAAGGCCAAATATTTTTTCAGAGCTAGATGCAGACAAAAAATTATTTTGAATTTGCAACCTGATGGAGGTCAGTATAGATGGACTAATAGAACAAGTCCCACACACTGCTAGAAGGCCAAATATTTTTTCAGAGCTAGATGCAGATAAAAATTATTTTTAATTTGCAACCTGATGGAGGTCAGTATAGATGGACTAATAGAACAAGTCCCACACACAGCTAGAAGGCCAAATATTTTTTCAGAGCTAGATGCAGAAAAAAATTATATTCAGTTTGCAACCTGATGGAGGTCAGTATAGATGGACTAATAGAACAAGTCCCACACACAGCTAGAAACCCAAATATTTTTTCAGAGGTAGATGCAGAAAAAAATTATATTCAGTTTGCAACCTGATGGAGGTCAGTATAGATGGACTAATAGAACAAGTCCCACACACTGCTAGAAGGCCAAATATTTTTTCAGAGCTAGATGCAGATAAAAATTATTTTTAATTTGCAACCTGATGGAGGTCAGTATAGATGGACTAATAGAACAAGTCCCACACACTGCTAGAAGGCCAAATATTTTTTCAGAGCTAGATGCAGAAAAAAATTATATTCAGTTTGCAACCTGATGGAGGTCAGTATAGATGGACTAATAGAACAAGTCCCACACACTGCTAGAAGCCCAAATATTTTTTCAGAGGTAGATGCAGAAAAAAATTATATTCAGTTTGCAACCTGATGGAGGTCAGTATAGATGGACTAATAGAACAAGTCCGACACACTGCTAGAAGGCCAAATATTTTTTCAGAGCTAGGTGCAGATAAAAATTATTTTTAATTTGCAACCTGATGGAGGTCAGTATAGATGGACTAATAGAACAAGTCTCACACACTGCTAGAAGGCCAAATATTTTTTCAGAGCTAGATGCAGATAAAAATTATTTTTAATTTGCAACCTGATGGAGGTCAGTATAAATGGACTAATAGAACAAGTCCCATACACTGCTAGAAGGCCAAATATTTTTTCAGAGCTAGATGCAGACAAAAAATTATTTTGAATTTGCAACCTGATGGAGGTCAGTATAGATGGACTAATACAACAAGTCCCACACACTGCTAGAAGGCCAAATATTTTTTCAGAGCTAGATGCAGATAAAAATTATTTTTAATTTGCAACCTGATGGAGGTCAGTATAGATGGACTAATAGAACAAGTCCCACACACTGCTAGAAGGCCAAATATTTTTTCAGAACTAGATGCAGAAAAAAATTATATTCAGATTGCAACCTGATGGAGGTCAGTATAGATGGACTAATAGAAAAAGTCCCACACACAGCTAGAAGCCCAAATATTTTTTCAGAGGTAGATGCAGAAAAAAATTATATTCAGTTTGCAACCTGATGGAGGTCAGTATAGATGGACTAATAGAACAAGTCCCACACACTGCTAGAAGGCCAGATATTTTTCAGAGCTAGTTGCAGATAAAAATTATTTTTAATTTGCAACCTGATGGAGGTCAGTATAGATGGACTAATAGAACAAGTCTCACACACTGCTAGAAGGCCAAATATTTTTTCAGAGCTAGATGCAGATAAAAATTATTTTTAATTTGCAACCTGATGGAGGTCAGTATAAATGGACTAATAGAACAAGTCCCATACACTGCTAGAAGGCCAAATATTTTTTCAGAGCTAGATGCAGACAAAAAATTATTTTGAATTTGCAACCTGATGGAGGTCAGTATAGATGGACTAATAGAACAAGTCCCACAAACTGCTAGAAGGCCAAATATTTTTTCAGAGCTAGATGCAGATAAAAATTATTTTGAATTTGCAACCTGATGGAGGTCAGTATAGATGGACTAATTGAACAAGTCCCACACACTGCTAGAAGGCCAAATACTTTTTACAGAGCTAGTTGCAGATAAAAATTATTTTTAATTTGCAACCTGATGGAGGTCAGTATAGATGGACTAATAGAACAAGTCCCACACACTGCTAGAAGGCCAAATATTTTTTCAGAGCGAGATGCAGAAAAAATTATTTTAAATTTGCAACCTGATGGAGGTCAGTATAGATGGACTAATAGAACAAGTCTCACACACTGCTAGAAGGCCAAATATTTTTTCAGAGCTAGATGCAGATAAAAATTATTTTTAATTTGCAACCTGATGGAGGTCAGTATAAATGGACTAATAGAACAAGTCCCATACACTGCTAGAAGGCCAAATATTTTTTCAGAGCTAGATGCAGACAAAAAATTATTTTGAATTTGCAACCTGATGGAGGTCAGTATAGATGGACTAATAGAACAAGTCCCACACACTGCTAGAAGGCCAAATATTTTTTCAGAGGTAGATGCAGAAAAAAATTATATTCAGTTTGTAACCTGATGTAGGTCAGTATAGATGGACTAATAGAACAAGCCCCACACACTGCTAGAAGGCCAAATATTTTTCAGAGCTAGGTGCAGATAAAAATTATTTTTAATTTGCAACCTGATGGAGGTCAGTATAGATGGACTAATAGAACAAGTCTCACACACTGCTAGAAGGCCAAATATTTTTTCAGAGCTAGATGCAGATAAAAATTATTTTTAATTTGCAACCTGATGGAGGTCAGTATAAATGGACTAATAGAACAAGTCCCATACACTGCTAGAAGGCCAAATATTTTTTCAGAGCTAGATGCAGACAAAAAATTATTTTGAATTTGCAACCTGATGGAGGTCAGTATAGATGGACTAATAGAACAAGTCCCACACACTGCTAGAAGGCCAAATATTTTTTCAGAGCTAGATGCAGATAAAAATTATTTTTAATTTGCAACCTGATGGAGGTCAGTATAGATGGACTAATAGAACAAGTCCCACACACAGCTAGAAGGCCAAATATTTTTTCAGTGCTAGATGCAGAAAAAAATTATATTCAGTTTGCAACCTGATGGAGGTCAGTATAGATGGACTAATAGAACAAGTCCCACACACAGCTAGAAACCCAAATATTTTTTCAGAGGTAGATGCAGAAAAAAATTATATTCAGTTTGCAACCTGATGGAGGTCAGTATAGATGGACTAATAGAACAAGTCCCACACACTGCTAGAAGGCCAAATATTTTTCAGAGCTAGGTGCAGATAAAAATTATTTTTAATTTGCAACCTGATGGAGGTCAGTATATATGGACTAATAGAACAAGTCTCACACACTGCTAGAAGGCCAAATATTTTTTCAGAGCTAGATGCAGATAAAAATTATTTTTAATTTGCAACCTGATGGAGGTCAGTATAAATGGACTAATAGAACAAGTCCCATACACTGCTAGAAGGCCAAATATTTTTTCAGAGCTAGATGCAGACAAAAAATTATTTTGAATTTGCAACCTGATGGAGGTCAATATAGATGGACTAATAGAACAAGTCCCACACACTGCTAGAAGGCCAAATATTTTTTCAGAGCTAGATGCAGATAAAAATTATTTTTAATTTGCAACCTGATGGAGGTCAGTATAGATGGACTAATAGAACAAGTCCCACACACTGCTAGAAGGCCAAATATTTTTTCAGAGCTAGATGCAGAAAAAAATTATATTCAGTTTGCAACCTGATGGAGGTCAGTATAGATGGACTAATAGAACAAGTCCCACACACTGCTAGAAGCCCAAATATTTTTTCAGAGGTAGATGCAGAAAAAAATTATATTCAGTTTGCAACCTGATGGAGGTCAGTATAGATGGACTAATAGAACAAGTCCCACACACTGCTAGAAGGCCAAATATTTTTTCAGAGCTAGATGCAGATAAAAATTATATTCAATTTGCAACCTGATGGAGGTAAGTATAGATGGACTAATAGAACAAGTCCCACACACTGCTAGAAGGCCAAATATTTTTTCAGAGCTAGATGCAGAAAAAAATTATATTCAGTTTGCAACCTGATGGAGGTCAGTATAGATGGACTAATAGAACAAGTTCCACACACAGCTAGAAGCCCAAATATTTTTTCAGAGGTAGATGCAGAAAAAAATTATATTCAGTTTGCAACCTGATGGAGGTCAGTATAGATGGACTAATAGAACAAGTCCCACACACTGCTAGAAGGCCAAATATTTTTCAGAGCTAGGTGCAGATAAAAATTATTTTTAATTTGCAACCTGATGGAGGTCAGTATAGATGGACTAATAGAACAAGTCTCACACACTGCTAGAAGGCCAAATATTTTTTCAGAGCTAGATGCAGATAAAAATTATTTTTAATTTGCAACCTGATGGAGGTCAGTATAAATGGACTAATAGAACAAGTCCCACACACTGCTAGAAGGAGAAATATTTTTTCAGAGCTAGATGCAGACAAAAAATTATTTTGAATTTGCAACCTGATGGAGGTCAGTATAGATGGACTAATAGAACAAGTCCCACACACTGCTAGAAGGCCAAATATTTTTTCAGAGCTAGATGCAGATAAAAATTATTTTTAATTTGCAACCTGATGGAGGTCAGTATAGATCGACTAATAGAACAAGTCCCACACACAGCTAGAAGGCCAAATATTTTTTCAGAGCTAGATGCAGAAAAAAATTATATTCAGTTTGCAACCTGATGGAGGTCAGTATAGATGGACTAATAGAACAAGTCCCACACACAGCTAGAAACCCAAATATTTTTTCAGAGGTAGATGCAGAAAAAAATTATATTCAGTTTGCAACCTGATGGAGGTCAGTATAGATGGACTAATAGAACAAGTCCCACACACTGCTAGAAGGCCAAATATTTTTCAGAGCTAGGTGCAGATAAAAATTATTTTTAATTTGCAACCTGATGGAGGTCAGTATAGATGGACTAATAGAACAAGTCTCACACACTGCTAGAAGGCCAAATATTTTTTCAGAGCTAGATGCAGATAAAAATTATTTTTAATTTGCAACCTGATGGAGGTCAGTATAAATGGACTAATAGAACAAGTCCCACACACTGCTAGAAGGCCAAATATTTTTTCAGAGCTAGATGCAGACAAAAAATTATTTTGAATTTGCAACCTGATGGAGGTCAGTATAGATGGACTAATAGAACAAGTCCCACACACTGCTAGAAGGCCAAATATTTTTTCAGAGCTAGATGCAGATAAAAATTATTTTTAATTTGCAACCTGATGGAGGTCAGTATAGATGGACTAATAGAACAAGTCCCACACACTGCTAGAAGGCCAAATATTTTTTCAAAGCTAGATGCAGAAAAAAATTATATTCAGTTTGCAACCTGATGGAGGTCAGTATAGATGGACTAATAGAACAAGTCCCACACACTGCTAGAAGCCCAAATATTTTTTCAGAGGTAGATGCAGAAAAAAGTTATATTCAGTTTGCAACCTGATGGAGGTCAGTATAGATGGACTAATAGAACAAGTCCCACACACTGCTAGAAGGCCAAATATTTTTTCAGAGCTAGATGCAGATAAAAATTATATTCAATTTGCAACCTGATGGAGGTAAGTATAGATGGACTAATAGAACAAGTCCCACACACTGCTAGAAGGCCAAATATTTTTTCAGAGCTAGATGCAGAAAAAAATTATATTCAGTTTGCAACCTGATGGAGGTCAGTATAGATGGACTAATAGAACAAGTTCCACACACAGCTAGAAGCCCAAATATTTTTTCAGAGGTAGATGCAGAAAAAAATTATATTCAGTTTGCAACCTGATGGAGGTCAGTATAGATGGACTAATAGAACAAGTCCCACACACTGCTAGAAGGCCAAATATTTTTCAGAGCTAGGTGCAGATAAAAATTATTTTTAATTTGCAACCTGATGGAGGTCAGTATAGATGGACTAATAGAACAAGTCTCACACACTGCTCGAAGGCCAAATATTTTTTCAGAGCTAGATGCAGATAAAAATTATTTTTAATTTGCAACCTGATGGAGGTCAGTATAAATGGACTAATAGAACAAGTCCCATACACTGCTAGAAGGCCAAATTTTTTTTCAGAGCTAGATGCAGACAAAAAATTATTTTGAATTTGCAACCTGATGGAGGTCAGTATAGATGGACTAATACAACAAGTCCCACACACTGCTAGAAGGCCAAATATTTTTTCAGAGCTAGATGCAGATAAAAATTATTTTGAATTTGCAACCTGATGGAGGTCAGTATAGATGGACTAATACAACAAGTCCCACACACTGCTAGAAGGCCAAATATTTTTTCAGAGCTAGATGCAGATAAAAATTATTTTTAATTTGCAACCTGATGGAGGTCAGTATAGATGGACTAATAGAACAAGTCCCACACACAGCTAGAAGCCCAAATATTTTTTCAGAGCTAGATGCAGACAAAAAATTATTTTGAATTTGCAACCTGATGGAGGTCAGTATAGATGGACTAATAGAACAAGTCCCACACACTGCTAGAAGGCCAAATATTTTTTCAGAGCTAGATGCAGATAAAAATTATTTTGAATTTGCAACCTGATGGAGGTCAGTATAGATGGACTAATAGAACAAGTCCCACACACTGCTAGAAGGCCAAATACTTTTTACAGAGCTAGTTGCAGATAAAAATTATTTTTACTTTGCAACCTGATGGAGGTCAGTATAGATGGACTAATAGAACAAGTCCCACACACTGCTAGAAGGCCAAATATTTTTTCAGAGCTAGATGCAGAAAAAAATTATTTTAAATTTGCAACCTGATGGAGGTCAGTATAGATGGACTAATAGAACAAGTCTCACACAATGCTAGAAGGCCAAATATTTTTTCAGAGCTAGATGCAGATAAAAATTATTTTTAATTTGCAACCTGATGGAGGTCAGTATAAATGGACTAATAGAACAAGTCCCATACACTGCTAGAAGGCCAAATATTTTTTCAGAGCTAGATGCAGACAAAAAATTATTTTGAATTTGCAACCTGATGGAGGTCAGTATAGATGGACTAATAGAACAAGTCCCACACACTGCTAGAAGGCCAAATATTTTTTCAGAGGTAGATGCAGAAAAAAATTATATTCAGTTTGCAACCGATGTAGGTCAGTATAGATGGACTAATAGAACAAGTCCCACACACTGCTAGAAGGCTAAATATTTTTCAGAGCTAGGTGCAGAAAAAAAAATTTTTTAATTTGCAACCTGATGGAGGTCAGTATAGATGGACTAATAGAACAAGTCTCACACACTGCTAGAAGGCCAAATATTTTTTCAGAGCTAGATGCAGATAAAAATTATTTTTAATTTGAAACCTGATGGAGGTCAGTATAAATGGACTAATAGAACAAGTCCCATACACTGCTAGAAGGCCAAATATTTTTTCAGAGCTAGATGCAGACAAAAAATTATTTTGAATTTGCAACCTGATGGAGGTCAGTATAGATGGACTAATACAACAAGTCCCACACACTGCTAGAAGGCCAAATATTTTTTCAGAGCTAGATGCAGATAAAAATTATTTTTAATTTGCAACCTGATGGAGGTCAGTATAGATGGACTAAAAGAACAAGTCCCACACACTGCTAGAAGGCCAAATATTTTTTCAGACCTAGATGCAGATAAAAATTATTTTGAATTTGCAACCTGATGGAGGTCAGTATAGATGGACTAATAGAACAAGTCCCACACACTGCTAGAAGGCCAAATACTTTTTACAGAGCTAGTTGCAGATAAAAATTATTTTTAATTTGCAACCTGATGGAGGTCAGTATAGATGGACTAATAGAACAAGTACCACACACTGCTAGAAGGCCAAATATTTTTTCAGAGCTAGATGCAGAAAAAATTATTTTAAATTTGCAACCTGATGGAGGTCAGTATAGATGGACTAATAGAACAAGTCTCACACACTGCTAGAAGGCCAAATATTTTTTCAGAGCTAGATGCAGATAAAAATTATTTTTAATTTGCAACCTGATGGAGGTCAGTATAAATGGACTAATAGAACAAGTCCCATACACTGCTAGAAGGCCAAATATTTTTTCTGAGCTAGATGCAGACAAAAAATTATTTTGAATTTGCAACCTGATGGAGGTCAGTATAGATGGACTAATAGAACAAGTCCCACACACTGCTAGAAGGCCAAATATTTTTTCAGAGGTAGATGCAGAAAAAAATTATATTCAGTTTGCAACCTGATGTAGGTCAGTATAGATGGACTAATAGAACAAGTCCCACACACTGCTAGAAGGCCAAATATTTTTTCAGAGCTAGATGCAGACAAAAAATTATTTTGAATTTGCAACCTGATGGAGGTCAGTATAGATGGACTAATAGAACAAGTCCCACACACAGCTAGAAGCCCAAATATTTTTTCAGAGGTAGATGCAGAAAAAAATTATATTCAGTTTGCAACCTGATGTAGGTCAGTATAGATGGACTAATAGAACAAGTCCCACACACTGCTAGAAGGCCAAATATTTTTCAGAGCTAGGTGCAGATAAAAATTATTTTTAATTTGCAACCTGATGGAGGTCAGTATAAATGGACTAATAGAACAAGTCCCATACACTGCTAGAAGGCCAAATATTTTTTCAGAGCTAGATGCAGACAAAAAATTATTTTGAATTTGCAACCTGATGGAGGTCAGTATAAATGGACTAATAGAACAAGTCCCACACACTGCTAGAAGGCCAAATATTTTTTCAGAGCTAGATGCAGATAAAAATTATTTTTAATTTGCAACCTGATGGAGGTCAGTATAGATGGACTAATAGAACAAGTCCCACACACAGCTAGAAGGCCAAATATTTTTTCAGAGCTAGATGCAGAAAAAAATTATATTCAGTTTGCAACCTGATGGAGGTCAGTATAGATGGACTAATAGAACAAGTCCCACACACAGCTAGAAACCCAAATATTTTTTCAGAGGTAGATGCAGAAAAAAATTATATTCAGTTTGCAACCTGATGGAGGTCAGTATAGATGGACTAAAAGAACAAGTCCCACACACTGCTAGAAGGCCAAATATTTTTTCAGACCTAGATGCAGATAAAAATTATTTTGAATTTGCAACCTGATGGAGGTCAGTATAGATGGACTAATAGAACAAGTCCCACACACTGCTAGAAGGCCAAATACTTTTTACAGAGCTAGTTGCAGATAAAAATTATTTTTAATTTGCAACCTGATGGAGGTCAGTATAGATGGACTAATAGAACAAGTACCACACACTGCTAGAAGGCCAAATATTTTTTCAGAGCTAGATGCAGAAAAAATTATTTTAAATTTGCAACCTGATGGAGGTCAGTATAGATGGACTAATAGAACAAGTCTCACACACTGCTAGAAGGCCAAATATTTTTTCAGAGCTAGATGCAGATAAAAATTATTTTTAATTTGCAACCTGATGGAGGTCAGTATAAATGGACTAATAGAACAAGTCCCATACACTGCTAGAAGGCCAAATATTTTTTCAGAGCTAGATGCAGACAAAAAATTATTTTGAATTTGCAACCTGATGGAGGTCAGTATAGATGGACTAATAGAACAAGTCCCACACACTGCTAGAAGGCCAAATATTTTTTCAGAGGTAGATGCAGAAAAAAATTATATTCAGTTTGCAACCTGATGTAGGTCAGTATAGATGGACTAATAGAACAAGTCCCACACACTGCTAGAAGGCCAAATATTTTTCAGAGCTAGGTGCAGATAAAAATTATTTTTAATTTGCAACCTGATGGAGGTCAGTATAGATGGACTAATAGAACAAGTCTCACACACTGCTAGAAGGCCAAATATTTTTTCAGAGCTAGATGCAGATAAAAATTATTTTTAATTTGCAACCTGATGGAGGTCAGTATAAATGGACTAATAGAACAAGTCCCATACACTGCTAGAAGGCCAAATATTTTTTCAGAGCTAGATGCAGACAAAAAATTATTTTGAATTTGCAACCTGATGGAGGTCAGTATAGATGGACTAATAGAACAAGTCCCACACACAGCTAGAAGCCCAAATATTTTTTCAGAGGTAGATGCAGAAAAAAATTATATTCAGTTTGCAACCTGATGTAGGTCAGTATAGATGGACTAATAGAACAAGTCCCACACACTGCTAGAAGGCCAAATATTTTTCAGAGCTAGGTGCAGATAAAAATTATTTTTAATTTGCAACCTGATGGAGGTCAGTATAAATGGACTAATAGAACAAGTCCCATACACTGCTAGAAGGCCAAATATTTTTTCAGAGCTAGATGCAGACAAAAAATTATTTTGAATTTGCAACCTGATGGAGGTCAGTATAGATGGACTAATAGAACAAGTCCCACACACTGCTAGAAGGCCAAATATTTTTTCAGAGCTAGATGCAGATAAAAATTATTTTTAATTTGCAACCTGATGGAGGTCAGTATAGATGGACTAATAGAACAAGTCCCACACACAGCTAGAAGGCCAAATATTTTTTCAGAGCTAGATGCAGAAAAAAATTATATTCAGTTTGCAACCTGATGGAGGTCAGTATAGATGGACTAATAGAACAAGTCCCACACACAGCTAGAAACCCAAATATTTTTTCAGAGGTAGATGCAGAAAAAAATTATATTCAGTTTGCAACCTGATGGAGGTCAGTATAGATGGACTAATAGAACAAGTCCCACACACTGCTAGAAGGCCAAATATTTTTTCAGAGCTAGATGCAGATAAAAATTATTTTTAATTTGCAACCTGATGGAGGTCAGTATAGATGGACTAATAGAACAAGTCCCACACACTGCTAGAAGGCCAAATATTTTTTCAGAGCTAGATGCAGAAAAAAATTATATTCAGTTTGCAACCTGATGGAGGTCAGTATACATGGACTAATAGAACAAGTCCCACACACTGCTAGAAGCCCAAATATTTTTTCAGAGGTAGATGCAGAAAAAAATTATATTCAGTTTGCAACCTGATGGAGGTCAGTATAGATGGACTAATAGAACAAGTCCCACACACTGCTAGAAGGCCAAATATTTTTTCAGAGCTAGATGCAGATAAAAATTATATTCAATTTGCAACCTGATGGAGGTAAGTATAGATGGACTAATAGAACAAGTCCCACACACTGCTAGAAGGCCAAATATTTTTTCAGAGCTAGATGCAGAAAAAAATTATATTCAGTTTGCAACCTGATGGAGGTCAGTATAGATGGACTAATAGAACAAGTTCCACACACAGCTAGAAGCCCAAATATTTTTTCAGAGGTAGATGCAGAAAAAAATTATATTCAGTTTGCAACCTGATGGAGGTCAGTATAGATGGACTAATAGAACAAGTCCCACACACTGCTAGAAGGCCAAATATTTTTCAGAGCTAGGTGCAGATAAAAATTACTTTTAATTTGCAACCTGATGGAGGTCAGTATAGATGGACTAATAGAACAAGTCTCACACACTGCTAGAAGGCCAAATATTTTTTCAGAGCTAGATGCAGATAAAAATTATTTTTAATTTGCAACCTGATGGAGGTCAGTATAAATGGACTAATAGAACAAGTCCCATACACTGCTAGAAGGCCAAATATTTTTTCAGAGCTAGATGCAGACAAAAAATTATTTTGAATTTGCAACCTGATGGAGGTCAGTATAGATGGACTAATACAACAAGTCCCACACACTGCTAGAAGGCCAAATATTTTTTCAGAGCTAGATGCAGATAAAAATTATTTTTAATTTGCAACCTGATGGAGGTCAGTATAGATGGACTAAAAGAACAAGTCCCACACACTGCTAGAAAGCCAAATATTTTTTCAGAGCTAGATGCAGAAAAAAATTATATTCAGTTTGCAACCTGATGGAGGTCAGTATAGATGGACTAATAGAACAAGTCCCACACACAGCTAGAAGCCCAAATATTTTTTCAGAGGTAGATGCAGAAAAAAATTATATTCAGTTTGCAACCTGATGGAGGTCAGTATAGATGGACTAATAGAACAAGTCTCACACACTGCTAGAAGGCCAAATATTTTTTCAGAGCTAGATGCAGACAAAAAATTATTTTGAATTTGCAACCTGATGGAGGTCAGTATAGATGGACTAATAGAACAAGTCCCACACACAGCTAGAAGGCCAAATATTTTTTCAGAGCTAGATGCAGAAAAAAATTATATTCAGTTTGCAACCTGATGGAGGTCAGTATAGATGGACTAATAGAACAAGTCCCACACACAGCTAGAAACCCAAATATTTTTTCAGAGGTAGATGCAGAAAAAAAGTATGTTCAGTTTGCAACCTGATGGAGGTCAGTATAGATGGACTAATAGAACAAGTCCCACACACTGCTAGAAGGCCAAATATTTTTCAGAGCTAGGTGCAGATAAAAATTATTTTTAATTTGCAACCTGATGGAGGTCAGTATAGATGGACTAATAGAACAAGTCTCACACACTGCTAGAAGGCCAAATATTTTTTCAGAGCTAGATGCAGATAAAAATTATTTTTAATTTGCAACCTGATGGAGGTCAGTATAAATGGACTAATAGAACAAGTCCCATACACTGCTAGAAGGCCAAATATTTTTTCAGAGCTAGATGCAGACAAAAAATTATTTTGAATTTGCAACCTGATGGAGGTCAGTATAGATGGACTAATAGAACAAGTCCCACACACTGCTAGAAGGCCAAATATTTTTTCAGAGCTAGATGCAGATAAAAATTATTTTTAATTTGCAACCTGATGGAGGTCAGTATAGATGGACTAATAGAACAAGTCCCACACACTGCTAGAAGGCCAAATATTTTTTCAGAGCTAGATGCAGAAAAAAATTATATTCAGTTTGCAACCTGATGGAGGTCAGTATACATGGACTAATAGAACAAGTCCCACACACTGCTAGAAGCCCAAATATTTTTTCAGAGGTAGATGCAGAAAAAAATTATATTCAGTTTGCAACCTGATGGAGGTCAGTATAGATGGACTAATAGAACAAGTCCCACACACTGCTAGAAGGCCAAATATTTTTTCAGAGCTAGATGCAGATAAAAATTATATTCAATTTGCAACCTGATGGAGGTAAGTATAGATGGACTAATAGAACAAGTCCCACACACTGCTAGAAGGCCAAATATTTTTTCAGAGCTAGATGCAGAAAAAAATTATATTCAGTTTGCAACCTGATGGAGGTCAGTATAGATGGACTAATAGAACAAGTTCCACACACAGCTAGAAGCCCAAATATTTTTTCAGAGGTAGATGCAGAAAAAAATTATATTCAGTTTGCAACCTGATGGAGGTCAGTATAGATGGACTAATAGAACAAGTCCCACACACTGCTAGAAGGCCAAATATTTTTCAGAGCTAGGTGCAGATAAAAATTACTTTTAATTTGCAACCTGATGGAGGTCAGTATAGATGGACTAATAGAACAAGTCTCACACACTGCTCGAAGGCCAAATATTTTTTCAGAGCTAGATGCAGATAAAAATTATTTTTAATTTGCAACCTGATGGAGGTCAGTATAAATGGACTAATAGAACAAGTCCCATACACTGCTAGAAGGCCAAATATTTTTTCAGAGCTAGATGCAGACAAAAAATTATTTTGAATTTGCAACCTGATGGAGGTCAGTATAGATGGACTAATACAACAAGTCCCACACACTGCTAGAAGGCCAAATATTTTTTCAGAGCTAGATGCAGATAAAAATTATTTTTAATTTGCAACCTGATGGAGGTCAGTATAGATGGACTAAAAGAACAAGTCCCACACACTGCTAGAAGGCCAAATATTTTTTCAGAGCTAGATGCAGAAAAAAATTATATTCAGCTTGCAACCTGATGGAGGTCAGTATAGATGGACTAATAGAACAAGTCCCACACACAGCTAGAAGCCCAAATATTTTTTCAGAGGTAGATGCAGAAAAAAATTACATTCAGTTTGCAACCTGATGGAGGTCAGTATAGATGGACTAATAGAACAAGTCCCACACACTGCTAGAAGGCCAAATATTTTTCAGAGCTAGGTGCAGATAAAAATTATTTTTAATTTGCAACCTGATGGAGGTCAGTATAGATGGACTAATAGAACAAGTCTCACACACTGCTAGAAGGCCAAATATTTTTTCAGAGCTAGATGCAGATAAAAATTATTTTTAATTTGCAACCTGATGGAGGTCAGTATAAATGGACTAATAGAACAAGTCCCATACACTGCTAGAACGCCAAATATTTTTTCAGAGCTAGATGCAGACAAAAAATTATTTTGAATTTGCAACCTGATGGAGGTCAGTATAGATGGACTAATAGAACAAGTCCCACACACTGCTAGAAGGCCAAATATTTTTTCAGAGCTAGATGTAGATAAAAATTATTTTGAATTTCCAACCTGATGGAGGTCAGTATAGATGGACTAATAGAACAAGTCCCACACACTGCTAGAAGGCCAAATACTTTTTACAGAGCTAGTTGCAGATAAAAATTATTTTTAATTTGCAACCTGATGGAGGTCAGTATAGATGGACTAATAGAACAAGTCCCACACACTGCTAGAAGGCCAAATATTTTTTCAGAGCTAGATGCAGAAAAAAATTATTTTAAATTTGCAACCTGATGGAGGTCAGTATAGATGGACTAATAGAACAAGTCTCACACACTGCTAGAAGGCCAAATATTTTTTCAGAGCTAGATGCAGATAAAAATTATTTTTAATTTGCAACCTGATGGAGGTCAGTATAAATGGACTAATAGAACAAGTCCCATACACTGCTAGAAGGCAAAATATTTTTTCAGAGCTAGATGCAGACAAAAAATTATTTTGAATTTGCAACCTGATGGAGGTCAGTATAGATGGACGAATAGAACAAGTCCCACACACTGCTAGAAGGCCAAATATTTTTTCAGAGGTAGATGCAGAAAAAAATTATATTCAGTTTGCAACCTGATGTAGGTCAGTATAGATGGACTAATAGAACAAGTCCCACACACTGCTAGAAGGCCAAATATTTTTCAGAGCTAGGTGCAGATAAAAATTATTTTTAATTTGCAACCTGATGGAGGTCAGTATAAATGGACTAATAGAACAAGTCTTACACACTGCTAGAAGGCCAAATATTTTTTCAGAGCTAGATGCAGATAAAAATTATTTTTAATTTGCAACCTGATGGAGGTCAGTATAAATGGACTAATAGAACAAGTCCCATACACTGCTAGAAGGCCAAATATTTTTTCAGAGCTAGATGCAGACAAAAAATTATTTTGAATTTGCAACCTGATGGAGGTCAGTATAGATGGACTAATAGAACAAGTCCCACACACAGCTAGAAGCCCAAATATTTTTTCAGGGGTAGATGCAGAAAAAAATTATATTCAGTTTGCAACCTGATGTAGGTCAGTATAGATGGACTAATAGAACAAGTCCCACACACTGCTAGAAGGCCAAATATTTTTCAGAGCTAGGTGCAGATAAAAATTATTTTTAATTTGCACCCTGATGGAGGTCAGTATAGATGGACTAATAGAACAAGTCTCACACACTGCTAGAAGGCCAAATATTTTTTCAGAGCTAGATGCAGATAAAAATTATTTTTCATTTGCAACCTGATGGAGGTCAGTATAAATGGACTAATAGAACAAGTCCCATACACTGCTAGAAGGCCAAATATTTTTTCAGAGCTAGATGCAGACAAAAAATTATTTTGAATTTGCAACCTGATGGAGGTCAGTATAGATGGACTAATAGAACAAGTCCCACACACTGCTAGAAGGCCAAATATTTTTTCAGAGCTAGATGCAGATAAAAAATATTTTTAATTTGCAACCTGATGGAGGTCAGTATAGATGGACTAATAGAACAAGTCCCACACACAGCTAGAAGCCCAAATATTTTTTCAGAGGTAGATGCAGAAAAAAATTATATTCAGTTTGCAACCTGATGGAGGTCAGTATAGATGGACTAATAGAACAAGTCCCACACACAGCTAGAAGGCCAAATACTTTTTACAGAGCTAGTTGCAGATAAAAATTATTTTTAATTTGCAACCTGATGGAGGTCAGTATAGATGGACTAATAGAACAAGTCCCACACACTGCTAGACGCCCAAATATTTTTTCAGAGCTAGATGCAGAAAAAAATTATTTTAAATTTGCAACCTGATGGAGGTCAGTATAGATGGACTAATAGAACAAGTCCCACACACTGCTAGAAGGCCAAATATTTTTTCAGAGCTAGATGCAGAAAAAAATTATATTCAATTTGCAACCTGATGGAGGTAAGTATAGATGGGCTAATAGAACAAGCCCCACACACTGCTAGAAGGCCAAATATTTTTTCAGAGCTAGATGCAGAAAAAAATTATATTCAGTTTGCAACCTGATGGAGGTCAGTATAGATGGACTAATAGAACAAGTCCCACACACAGCTAGAAACCCAAATATTTTTTCAGAGGTAGATGCAGAAAAAAATTATATTCAGTTTGCAACCTGATGGAGGTCAGTATAGATGGACTAATAGAACAAGTCCCACACACTGCTAGAAGGCCAAATATTTTTCAGAGCTAGATGCAGATAAAAATTATTTTTAATTTGCAACCTGATTGAGGTCAGTATAGATGGACTAATAGAACAAGTCTCACACACTGCTAGAAGGCCAAATATTTTTTCAGAGCTAGATGCAGATAAAAATTATTTTTAATTTGCAACCTGATGGAGGTCAGTATAAATGGACTAATAGAACAAGTCCCATACACTGCTAGAAGGCCAAATATTTTTTCAGAGCTAGATGCAGACAAAAAATTATTTTGAATTTGCAACCTGATGGAGGTCAGTATAGATGGACTAATAGAACAAGTCCCACACACTGCTAGAAGGCCAAATATTTTTTCAGAGCTAGATGCAGATAAAAATTATTTTTAATTTGCAACCTGATGGAGGTCAGTATAGATGGACTAATAGAACAAGTCCCACACACTGCTAGAAGGCCAAATATTTTTTCAGAGCTAGGTGCAGATAAAAATTATTTTTAATTTGCAACCTGATGGAGGTCAGTATAGATGGACTAATAGAACATGTCTCACACACTGCTAGAAGGCCAAATATTTTTTCAGAGCTAGATGCAGATAAAAATTATTTTTAATTTGCAACCTGATGGAGGTCAGTATAAATGGACTAATAGAACAAGTCCCATACACTGCTAGAAGGCCAAATATTTTTTCAGAGCTAGATGCAGACAAAAAATTATTTTGAATTTGCAACTTGATGGAGGTCAGTATAGATGGACTAATAGAACAAGTCCCACACACTGCTAGAAGGCCAAATATTTTTTCAGAGCTAGATGCAGATAAAAATTATTTTGAATTTGCAACTTGATGGAGGTCAGTATAGATGGACTAATAGAACAAGTCCCACACACTGCTAGAAGGCCAAATACTTTTTACAGAGCTAGTTGCAGATAAAAATTATTTTTAATTTGCAACCTGATGGAGGTCAGTAGAGATGGACTAATAGAACAAGTCCCACACACAGCTAGAAGGCCAAATATTTTTTCAGATCTAGATGCAGAAAAAATTTATATTCAATTTGCAACCTGATGGAGGTCAGTATAGATGGACTAATAGAACAAGTCCCACACACAGCTAGAAGCCCAAATATTTTTTCAGAGGTAGATGCAGAAAAAAATTATATTCAGTTTGCAACCTGATGGAGGTCAGTATAGATGGACTAATAGAACAAGTCCCACACACAGCTAGAAGGCCAAATACTTTTTACAGAGCTAGTTGCAGATAAAAATTATTTTTAATTTGCAACCTGATGGAGGTCAGTATAGATGGACTAATAGAACAAGTCCCACACACTGCTAGACGCCCAAATATTTTTTCAGAGCTAGATGCAGAAAAAAATTATTTTAAATTTGCAACCTGATGGAGGTCAGTATAGATGGACTAATAGAACAAGTTCCACACACTGCTAGAAGGCCAAATATTTTTTCAGAGGTAGATGCAGAAAAAAATTATATTCAGTTTGCAACCTGATGGAGGTCAGTATAGATGGACTAATAGAACAAGTCCCACACACAGCTAGAAGCCCAAATATTTTTTCAGAGGTAGATGCAGAAAAAAATTATATTCAGTTTGCAACCTGATGGAGGTCAGTATAGATGGACTAATAGAACAAGTCCCACACACAGCTAGAAGGCCAAATATTTTTTCAGAGGTAGATGCAGACAAAAAATTATATTCAGTTTGCAACCTGATGGAGGTCAGTATAGATGGACTAATAGAGAAAGTCCCCCACACTGCTAGAAGCCCAAATATTTTTTCAGAGCTAGATGCAGATAAAAATTATTTTTAATTTGCAACCTGATGGAGGTCAGTATAGATGGACTAATAGAACAAGTCCCACACACTGCTAGAAGGCCAAATATTTTTTCAGAGCTAGCTGCAGAAAAAAATTATTTTAAATTTGCAACCTGATGGAGGTCAGTATAGATGGACTAATAGAACAAGTCCCACACACAGCTAGAAGCCCAAATATTTTTTCAGAGCTAGATGCAGATAAAAATTATTTTGAATTTGCAACCTGATGGAGGTCAGTATAGATGGACTAATATAACAAGTCCCACACACTGCTTGAAGACCAAATATTTTTTCAGAGCTAGATGCAGATTAAAATTATTTTGAATTTGCAACCTGATGGAGGTCAGTATAGATGGACTAATAGAACAAGTCCCATACACTGCTAGAAGGCCAAATATTTTTTCAGAGCTAGATGCAGACAAAAAAATATTTTGAATTTGCAACCTGATGGAGGTCAGTATAAATGGACTAATAGAACAAGTCCCACACACAGCTAGAAACCCAAATATTTTTTCAGAGCTAGATGCAGATAAAAATTATTTTGAATTTGCAACCTGATGGAGGTCAGTATAGATGGACTAATAGAGAAAGTCCCACACACTGCTAGAAGGCCAAATATTTTTTCAGAGCTAGATGCAGACAAAAAATTATTTTGAATTTGCAACCTGATGGAGGTCAGTATAGATGGACTAATAGAGAAAATCCCACACACTGCTAGAAGGCCAAATATTTTTTCAGAGCTAGATGCAGACAAAAAATTATTTTGAATTTGCAACCTGATGTAGGTCAGTATAGATGGACTAATAGAACAAGTCCCACACACAGCTAGAAGCCCAAATATTTTTTCAGAGCTAGATGCAGATAAAAATTATTTTGAATTTGCAACCTGATGGAGGTCAGTATAGATGGACTAATATAACAAGTCCCACACACTGCTTGAAGACCAAATATTTTTTCAGAGCTAGATGCAGATTAAAATTATTTTGAATTTGCAACCTGATGGAGGTCAGTATAGATGGACTAATAGAACAAGTCCCACACACTGCTTGAAGACCAAATATTTTTTCAGAGCTAGATGCAGATAAAAATTATATTCAATTTGCAACCTTATTAAGGTCAGTATAGATGGACTAATAGAATGATGCTATGCCCAAAAGGTTTTACTTCACTAGGTGCAGTAAAAAAATTGGTACTCTATACCCAGGTGGTGTATCTTGCAACACAGATAGGCTACTCCACTGACTAACACACTCTGCAATAGGCCAAAAAGGATTAGCTTTGCTAGATTTAGCCAATTGCTGTGAAAAAAACTTGCACAGCACTGGCACAGACCTGCCTGGCAAAAACTGATAGGAACTGATGTAACCTAGTCCTGAAAAGGACTGCAATTACAATTAGTCTTTACTCCCACAACCTATCTATTTAAGAGCACAGACCTGCCTGATAAAAGTTGTAGGAAATGCTGTAACCTAGTCCTTAAAAGGACTGCAATCACAACTCTTCCCTACTCCCAAGCTATCTGTAGATTTGTGCGAAAATTGGCTTGAAATTAACAAGGTATAGCGCACACAGTAACAGCGGTGCCGTCTAACACGCAGCTGCAGCAGTGAGAAAATGGTGGCGACGGGGAAAATGGCTGGGTCTTATAGGGCAAGGACATGTGACATACACTGCCAATGACACATGCCCTTGCTTGTGTGAAAAAAAGCACTTCGCTCTGTGTGTGCGCTGTTGATAGGCTGACAGATTGCACCTCCCCACTGTAAATGCGGGAAAGAGAAAAAAAAATGGAGATCTTCATTATTCCTGCAGAGATCCATCCCCTGCCCCTCCCCCCGCCCCACTGTACACTCAAACTGCGTATTAACATTAATTTTCATCATTACTGAGAAAAAATCCAGTTATGATTTTGGTGCACGAACAGTTATGGAACATAACCTCGAACAGCCAAATTTTTTTCAAATTGTTCGTATTCGCCGAACGGCTCGAACACAGCCCAAAACAGCTCGAATTTGAGATTGGCGAACAGTTTGAGTTGAACAACGCTCATCTCTAGTCTATTTATTACACTGCGACCTCCACCACTCTTCCAAGGCTCATTGATATTGTCTTTTTATCCACTGAGACCTCCACAACTCTTCCAAGGGGCATTAATACAGTCTTGTTAAGCTATTGTGACCTCCACATCTCTTCCTCGGGGCATTGATATTGTCTTTTTATTTAACTGTAACCTCCACCACTGTTCCAAGGGGCATTGATATTGTCTTTTTATTCAACTGTAACCTCCACCACTCTTCCAAGGGGCATTGATATTGTCTTTTTATTCCACTGCGACCTCCACCACTCTTCCAAGGGGCATTGATATTTTCTTTTTATTCCACTGCAACTTGCACCTCTCTCCCAAGGGGCATTAACACCGTCTTGTTAAGCTACTGTGACCTCTGAGTCTCTTTCACGGGGCATTGATATTGTCTTTTTATTCCACTGTAACCTCCACCACTCTTCCAAGGGGCATTGATATTGTCTTTTTATTCCACTAGGACCTTCACCACTCTTCCAAGTGGCATTGATATTGTCTTTTTAATCCACTGCGACCTCCACCACTCTTCCAAGGGGCATTAAAACCGTATTGTCAAGCTACTGTGACCTCCACGTCTCTTCCAAGCTGCATTAAAACCGTCAATTGAAACCACTCTGAACTCCACAGCTCTTGCAAGAGGCATTGATAATAACTTTTTACTCCACTGTAAGCTACAGCTCTCTTTCAAGGAGCATTGATATTGTCTTTTTAATCCACTGCGACCTCCACCACTCTTCCAAGACGCATTAAAACAGTCTTGTTAAGCTACTGTGATGTCCACATCTCTTCCAAGGGGCATTAAAACCGTCTGGTTAAATGACTCTGAACTCCACAGCTCTTCCAATAGGCATTGATATTGTCTTTTTATTCCACTGTAACCTCCACCATTCTTCCAAGGGGTATTGATATTGTCTTTTTAATGAACTGCGACCTCCACCACTCTTCCAAGGGGCATTAAAACCATCTGGTTAAATCACTCTGAACTCCATAGCTCTTTGAAGAGGCATTGATATTGTCTTTTTATTTCACTGTAACCTCCACCACTCTTTCAAGGGGCATTAAAACTGTCTTGTTAAGCTACTGTGACCTCATCGTGTCTTTCACGGGGCATTGATATTGTCTTTTTAATCCACTGTGACCCCCACCACTTTTCCAAGGGGCATTAAAACTTTCTTGTTAATCTACTGTGACCTCCATGTCTCTTCCAAGGGGCAATAAAACCATCTGGTTAAACCACTCTGAACTCCACAGCTCTTCCAAGGGGCATTGGTATTGTCTTTTTATTCCACTCTAACCTCCACCACTCTTTTAAGGCGCATTGACATTGTCTTTTTATTCCACTGTGACCTCCATCATTATTCCAAGGGGCATTGATATTGTCTTTTTATTCCACTGTCACCTCCACCACTCTTCCAAGGAGCATTGATATTGTCTTTTCAATCCACTGCTTCCTCCACTACTTTTCCAAGGGGCATTAAAAACGTCTTTTTAAGCTACTGTGACCTCCACGTCACTTCCAATGGGCATTGAAACCATCTGGTTAAACCACTCTGAACTCCACAGCTCTTCCAAGGGGCATTGGTATTGTCTTTTTATTCCACTCTAACCTCCACCACTCTTACAAGGGGCATTGACATTGTCTTTTTATTCCACTTCGACCTCCACCATTCTTCCAAGGGGCATTAAAACTGTCTTGTGATGCTACAGTGACCTCCACATCTCTTCCACGGGGCATTGATATTGTCTTTAAATTCCACTGTAACCTTTACCACTCTACCTAGGGGCATTGATATTGTATTTTTAATCCACTGCGACCTCCACCACTCTTCCAAAGGGCATTGATATTGTCTTTTTAATCCACTGCGACCTCCACCACTCCTCCAAAGGGCATTAAAACCATCTTGTTAAGCTACTGTGACCTCCACGTCTCTTCCACGGGGCATTGATATTGTCTTTTTATTCCACTGCGACCTCCACCACTCTTCCTCGGGGCATTGATATTGTCTTTTTAATCCACTGCAACCTCCACCACTCCTCCATGTGGCATTAAAACCGTCTTGTTAAGCTACTGTGACCTCCACGTCTCTTCCATGGGGCATTAAAACCATATGGTTAAACCAACCTGAACTCCTCAGATCTACCAAGGGGCATTGATATTGTCTTTTTATTCCACTGTATCCTCCACCACTCTTCCAAGGGGCATTGATATTGTCTTTTTATTCCACTGCGACCTCCACCACTTTTCCAAGGGGCATTAAAACCGTCTTGTTAAGCTACTGTGACCTCCATGTCTCTTCCACAGGGCATTGATATTGTCTTTTTATTCCACTGGAACCTCCAACACTC
Source organism: Phyllobates terribilis (assembly GCF_046119375.1). Lineage (NCBI taxonomy): Eukaryota > Metazoa > Chordata > Amphibia > Anura > Dendrobatidae > Phyllobates > Phyllobates terribilis. The sequence continues at coordinate 7,086,024 of NW_027362781.1, read as the reverse complement.
TTCCAAGGTGCATTGATATGATCTTTTTATTCCACTGAGACTTCAGCGACTCCTTCAAGGAGCATTGCCATTGTCTTTTTAATGCACTTCGACCTCCACCACTCTTTCAAGGGGCATTAAAACAGTCTTGTTAAGCTACCGTGACCTCCACGTCTCTTCCAAGGGGCATTAAAACCGTCAATTTAAACCACTCTCGACTCCACAGCTCTTGTAAGGGGCTTTGATATTGTTTTTTAATCCACTGTAACCTCCAGCACTTTTCCAAGGGGCATTGATATTGTCTTTTTATTCCACTGCGACTTTCACCTCTCTTCCAAGGGACATTAAAACCGTCTTGTTAAGCTACTGTGACATCCACGTCTCTTTCGCTGGGCATTGAAATTGTCTTTTTATTCCACTGTAAACTCCACCACTCTTCCAAGGGGCAGTGATATTGTCTTTTTATTCCACTGCCACCTCCACCACTCTTCCAAGGGGCATTGATATTGTATTTTTAATCCACTGCGACCTCCAGCACTTTTCCAAAGGGCGTTAAAAACGTCTTTTTAAGCTACTGTGACCTCCACGTCACTTCCAATGGGCATTAAAACCGTCTGGTTTAAATACTCTGAACTCCACTGCTCTTCCAAAGGGCATTGATATTGACTTTTTAATCCACTGTTACCTCCACCACTCTTCCAAGGGACATTGATATTGTTTTTTTATTGCACTGCGACCTCCACCACTCTTCTAAGGGGCAATTATATTGTCTTTTTAATCAACTGCGACCTCCACCACTCTTCCAAGGGCCATTAAAACCGTGTTGTTAAGCTACTTTGACCTCCACGTCAATTCCACGGGGCATTGATATTGTCTTTTTATTCCAATGTAACCTCCACCACTCTTCTAAGGGGCAGTGATATTGTCTTTTTAAACCACTGTGACCTCCACCACTCTTCCAAGAGGCATCAAAAACATCTTATTAAGCTACTATAACCTCCACGTCTCTTCCAAGGGGCATTAAAACCGTCAATTTAAACCACTCTGAACTCCACAGCTCTTGCAAGAGTCATTGATATTGTCTTTTTATTCCACTGTAACCTCCACCACTCTTCAAAGGGGCATTGATATTGTCTTTTAAATCCACTGCGACCTCCATCACTCTTGCAAGAAGCATTAAAACCGTTTCGTTTAGCTACTGTGACCTCCACGTCTATTCCACGGTGCCTTAAAACCTTCTGGTAAAACCACTGTGAACTCCACAGCTCTTCCAAGGGGCAATGATATTGTCTTTTTATTCCTCTGTAAACTCCACCACTCTTCCAAGGGGCATTGATATAGTCTTTTGATTTTACTGCGAGCTCCACCACTCTTCCAAGGGGCATTAATATAGAATTTTTATTCCACTGCGACCTCCATCACTCTTCCAGTGTCATTGATATTGTCTTTTTATTCCACTGTAACCACCACCGCTCTTCCAAGGGGCATTGATATTGTCTTTTTATTCAAATGCGACCTCCACATCTCTTACAATTGGAATTGATATTGTCTTTTTATTCCACTGCGACCTCCACCACTCTTCTAAGGGGCATTGATATTGTCTTTTTAATCCACTGTGACCTCCACCACTCTTCCAAGGGGCATTAAAACAGTCTTGATAAGCTACTGTGACCTCCTCGTCTCTTCCAAGGGGCATTAAACCGTCTGGTTAAACCACTCAGTACTCCACAGCTCTTCCAAGAGGCATTGATATTGTCTTTTTATTCGACTGTAACCTCCACCACTCTTCCAAGGGGCATTGATATTGTCTCTGTTTTCCACTGCGACCTCCACCACTCTTCCAAGGGGCATTGATATTGTCTTTTTATTCCACTGCGACCTCCACGTCTCTTCCACAGGGCATTGTTATTGTCTTTTTATTCCATTGCGACCTCCACCACTCTGCCAAGGGTCATTAAAACAGTCTTGTTTAGCTACTGTGACCTCCACGTCTTTTCCACAGGGCATTGTTATTGTCTTTTTATTCCACTGCGACCTCCACCACTCTGCCAAGGGGCATTAAAACAGTCTGTTAACCTACTGTGACCTCCACGTCTCTTTCACAGGGCATTGTTATTGTCTTTTTATTCCACTGCGACCTCCACCACTATTCCAAGGGGCATTGATATTGTCTTTTTATTCCACTGCGATATCCACGTCTCTTCCACAGGGCATTGTTATTGTCTTTTTATTCCATTGCGACCTCCACCACTCTGCCAAGGGGCGTTAAAACAGTCTTGTTTAGCTACTGTGACCTCCACGTCTTTTCTACAGGGAATTGTTATTGTCTTTTTATTCCACTACGACCTCCACCACTCTGCCAAGGGGCATTAAAACAGTCTGTTAACCTACTGTGACCTCCACGTCTCTTTCACAGGGCATTGTTATTGTCTTTTTATTCCACTGCGACCTCCACCATTATTCCAAGGGGCATTGATATTGTCTTTTTATTCCACTGCATCCTCCACCACCCTTCCAAGGTTCATTGATATTGTCTTTTTAATCCACTGCGACCTCCACCACTCTTCCAAGGGGCATTAAAACCGTCTTGTTAAGCTACTGTGACCTCCACGTCTCTTCCAAGGGGCACTAAAACCATTTGGTTAAACCACTCTGTACTCCACGGCTCTTCCAAGGGGCATTAAAACCTTCTAGTTAAACCGCTCTGAGCTCCACAGCTCTTCCATGGGGCATTGACAATGTCTTTTTATTCCATTGTAACCTTCTGCACTCTTCCAAGTGTATTGATATTGTCTTTTTATTTAATTGGAACCTCCACCACTCTTCCAAGGGGCATTGATATTGTCTTTTTATTCCACTGTAACCTCCACCATTCTTCCAAGGGACATTGATATTGTATTTTTATTCCACTGTAACCTCCTCCACTCTTCCAAGGGGCATTGATATTGTCTTTTTATTCCACTGTAACCTCCACCACTCTTCCAAGGGGCATTGACTTTGTCTTTTTACTCCACTGCGATGTCTACCACTCCTCCAAGGGGCTTTAAAACAGTCTTGATAAGCTTCTGTAACCTTCACGTCTCTTCCAAGGGGCCTTAAACCGCATGGTTAAACCACTCTGAACTCCACAGCTCTTCCAAGAGGCATTGATATTGTCTTTTTTTTCAACTGTAACCTCCACCACTCTTCCAAGGGGCATTGATATTGTCTTTTTTTTCCACTGCGACCTCCACCACTCTTCCAAGGGGCATTAAAACCGTCTTGTTAAGCTACTGTGACCTCCACGTCCCTTCCACGGGGCATTGATATTGTCTTTTTATTCCACTGCGACCTCCACCACTCTTCCAAGGGGCATTGATATTGTCTTTTTATTCCACTACGACCTTCAACCCTCTTCCAAGGAATATTGATATTGTCTTTTTTTTCCACTGTAACCTCCACCACTCTTCTAAGGGGCATTGATATTTTCTTTTTATTCCACTGCGACCTCCACCACTCTTCCAATGGGCATCGATAATGTCATTTTAATCCACTGCGACCTCCACCACTCTTCCAAGGGCCATTAAAACCATCTTGTTAAGCTACTGTGACCTCCACGTCTCTTCCAAGGGGCATTAAAACCGTCAATTTAAACCACTCTGAACTCCACAGCTCTTCAAAAGGCATTGATATTGTCTTTTTATTCCACTGTAACCTCCACCACTCTTCCAAGGGGCATTGATTTTGTCTTTTTAATCCACTGCGACCTCCATCTCTCTTCCAAGAAGCATTAAAACCATCTTGTTTAGCTACTGTGACCTCCACGTCTATTCCACAGTACCTTAAAACCTTCTGGTTAAATCACTGTGAACTCCACAGCTCTTCCAAGGGGCATTTATATTGTCTTTTTATTCCACTGTAACCTCCACCACTGTTCCAAGGGGCATTAATATTGTCTTTTTGTTTTACTACGACCTCCACCACTCTTCCAAGGGGCCTTAATATTGTCTTTTTATTCCACTGCGACCTCCACCACTCTTCCAAGGGTCATTAATATTGTCTTTTTATTCCACTGTAACCTCCACCACTCTTCCAAGGGGCATTGATATTTTCTTTTTATTCCACTGCGACCTCCACCTCTCTTCCAAGGGGTATTAAAACCATCTTGTTAAGTTCCTGTGACCTCCAAGTCTCTTCCACGAGGCATTGATATTGTCTTTTTATTCCACTGCGACCTACACAACTCTTACAAGTGGAATTGATATTGTCTTATTATTCCACTGCGACCTCCACCACTCTTCTAAGGGGAATTGATTTTGTCTTTTTATTTTACTGTGACCTCCACCACTCTTCCAAGGGGCATTAATATTGTCTTTTTATTCCACTGCGACCTCCACCACTCTTCCAAGGGTCATTGATATTGTCTTTTTATTCCACTGTAACCTCCACCACTCTTCCAAGGGGAATTGATTTTGTCTTTTTATTTTACTGTGACCTCCACCACTCTTCCAAGGGGCATTAATATTGTCTTTTTATTCCACTGCAACCTCCACCACTCTTCCAAGGGTAATTGATATTGTCTTTTTATTCCACTGTAACCTCCACTACTCTTCGAAGGGGCATTGATATTGTTTTTTAATTCCACTGTAACCTCCACCACTCTTCCAAGGGGCATTGATTTTGTCTTTTTAATCCACTGCAACCTCCATCACTCTTCCAAGAATCATTAAAACCGTCTTGTTTAGCTACTGTGACCTCCACGTCTATTCCACGGTGCCTTAAAACCTTCTGGTTAAACCTCTGTGAACTCCTCAGCTCTGCCAAGGGGCATGGATATTGTCTTTTTATTCCACTGCGACCTCCACCTCTCTGCCAAGGGGCATTAAAACCATCTTGTTAAGGTACTGTGACCTCCAAGTCTCTTCTACGAGGCATTGATATTGTCTTTTTATTTCAGTGCGACCTCCACATCTCTTCGAAGGGGAATTGATATTGTCTTTTTATTCCACTGCGAACTCCACCACACTACTAGGGGGCATTGATATTGTCTTTTTAATCCACTGTGACCTCCACGTCTCTTCCAAGGGGCATTAAACCGTCTTGTTAAACCACTCTGTACTCCACAGCTCTTCCAAGAGGCATTGATATTGTTTTTTTATTCGACTGTAACCTCCACAACTTTTCCAAGGGGCAGTGATATTGTCTTTTTAAACCACTGTGACCTCCACCACTCTTCCAAGAGGCATTAAAAACATCTTATTAAGCTACTATGACCTCCACGTCTCTTCCAAGGGGCATTAAAACCGTCAATTTAAACCACTCTGAACTCCACAGCTCTTGCAAGAGGCATTGATATTGTCTTTTTATTCCACTGTTACCTTCACCACTCTTCCAAGGGGCATTGATATTGTCTTTTAAATCCACTGCGACCTCCATCACTCTTGCAAGAAGCATTAAAACCGTTTTGTTTAGCTACTGTGACCTCCACGTCTATTCCACGGTGCCTTAAAACCTTCTGGTTAAACCACTGTGAACTCCACAGCTCTTCCAAGGTGCACTGATATTGTCTTTTTATTCCTCTGTAAACTCCACCACCCTTCCAAGGGGCATTGATATAGTCTTTTTATTTTACTGCGACCTCCACCACTCTTCCAAGGGGCATTAATATTGAATTTTTATTCCACTGCGACCTCCATCACTCTTCCAGTGTCATTGATATTGTCATTTTATTCCACTGTAATCACCACCGCTCTTCCAAGGGGCATTGATATTGTCTTTTTATTCAAATGCGACCTCCACATCTCTTCCAAGGGGAATTGATATGGTCTTTTTATTCCACTGCGACCTCCACCACTCTTCTAAGGGGCATTGACATTGTCTTTTTAATCCACTGCGACCTCCACCACTCTTCCAAGGGGCATTAAAACAGTCTTGATAAGCTACTGTGACCTCCTCGTCTCTTCCAAGTTGCATTAAACCGTCTGGTTAAACCACTCAGTACTCCACAGCTCTTCCAAGAGGCATTGATATTGTCTTTTTATTCGACTGTAACCTCCACCACTCTTCCAAGGGGCATTGATATTGTCTCTGTTTTCCACTGCGACCTCCACCACTCTTCCAAGGGGCATTGATATTGTCTTTTTATTCCACTGCGACCTCCACGTCTTTTCCACAGGGTATTGTTATTGTCTTTTTATTCCATTGCGACCTCCACCACTCTGCCAAGGGGCATTAAAACAGTCTTGTTTAGCTACTGTGACCTCCACGTCTTTTCCACAGGGCATTGTTATTGTCTTTTTATTCCACTGCGACCTCCACCACTCTGCCAAGGGGCATTAAACAGTCTGTTAACCTACTGTGACCTCCACGTCTCTTTCACAAGGCATTGTTATTGTCTTTTTATTCCACTGTGACCTCCACCACTATTCCAAGGGGCATTGATATTGTCTTTTTATTCCACTGCATCCTCCACCACCCTTCCAAGGTTCATTGATATTGTCTTTTTAATCAACTGCGACCTCCACCACTCTTCCAAGGGGTATTAAAACCGTCTTGTTAAGCTACTGTGACCTCCACGTCTCTTCCAAGGGGCACTAAAACCATTTGGTTAAACCACTCTGTACTCCACGGCTCTTCCAAAGGGCATTAAAACCTTCAAGTTAAACCTCTCTGAGCTCCACAGCTCTTCCATGGGGCATTGACAATGTCTTTTTATTCCATTGTAACCTTCTGCACTCTTCCAAGTGCATTGATATTGTCTTTTTATTTAATTGGAACCTCCACCACTCTTCCAAGGGGCATTGATATTGTCTTTTTATTCCACTGTAACCTCCACCATTCTTCCAAGTGACATTGATATTGTATTTTTATTCCACTGTAACCTCCTCCACTCTTCCAAGGGGCATTGATATTGTCTTTTTATTCCACTGTAACCTCCACCACTCTTCCAAGGGGCATTGACTTTGTCTTTTTACTCCACTGCGACGTCTACCACTCCTCCAAGGGGCTTTACAACAGTCTTGATAAGCTTCTGTGACCTTCACGTCTCTTCCTAGAGGCCTTAAGCCGCATGGTTAAACCACAGCTCTTCCAAGAGGCATTGATATTGTCTTTTTTTTCAACTGTAACCTCCACCACTCTTCCAAGGGGCATTGATATTGTCTTTTTTTTCCAATGCGACCTCCACCAATCTTACAAGGGGATTTGATAGTCTTTTCAATCCACTGCGACTTCCACCACTCTTCCAAGGGTCATTAAAACCGTCTTGTTAAGCTACTGTGACCTCCACGTCCCTTCCACGGGGCATTGATATTGTCTTTTTATTCCACTGCGACCTCCACCACTCTTCCAAGGGGCATTGATATTGTCTTTTTATTCCACTACGACCTTCACCCCTCTTCCAAGGAATATTGATATTGTCTTTTTTTTCCACTGTAACCTCCCCCACTCTTCTAAGGGGCATTGATATTTTCTTTTTATTCCACTGCGACCTCCACCACTCTTCCAGTGGGTATCGATAATGTCTTTTTAATCCACTGCGACCTCCACCACTCTTCCAAGGGCCATTAAAACCATCTTGTTAAGCTACTGTGACCTCCACGTCTCTTCCAAGGGGCATTAAAACCCGTCAATTTAAACCACTCTGAACTCCACAGCTCTTCAAAAGGCATTGATATTGTCTTTTTATTCCACTGTAACCTCCACCACTCTTCCAAGGGGCATTGATTTTGTCTTTTTAATCCACTGCGACTTCCATCTCTCTTCCAAGAAGCATTAAAACCATCTTGTTAAGCTACTGTGACCTCCACGTCTATTCCACGGTGCCTTAAAACCTTCTGGTTAAATCACTGTGAACTCCACAGCTCTTCCAAGGGGCATTTATATTGTCTTTTTATTCCACTGTAACCTCCACCACTCTTCCAAGGGGCATTTATATTGTCTTTTTGTTTTACTGCGACCTCCACCACTCTTCCAAGGGGCATTAATATTGTCTTTTAATTCCACTGCGACCTCCACCACTCTTCCAAGGATCATTAATATTGTCTTTTTATTCCACTGTAACCTCCACCACTCTTCCAAGGGGCATTGATATTTTCTTTTTATTCCACTGCGACCTCCACCTCTCTTCCAAGGGGCATTAAAACCATCTTGTTAAGTTCCTGTGACCTCCAAGTCTCTTCCACGAGGCATTGATATTGTCTTTTTATTCCACTGAGACCTCCACAACTCTTCCAAGGGGCATTAAAACAGTTTTGATAAGCTTCTGCGACCTCCACATCTCTTCCAAGGGGCATTAAAACAGTCTGGTTAAAACACTCTGAACTCCACAGCTCTTCCAAGAGGCATTGATATTGTCTTTTTATTCCACTGTAACCTCCACCACTCTTCCAAGGGGAATTGATTTTGTCTTTTTATTTTACCGCGACCTCCACCACTCTTCCAAGGGGCATTAATATTGTCTTTTTATTCCACTGCAACCTCCACCACTCTTCCAAGGGTCATTGATATTGTCTTTTTATTCCACTGTAACCTCCACCACTCTTCCAAGGGGCATTGATTTTGTCTTTTTAATCCACTGCGACCTCCATCACTCTTCCAAGAATCATTAAAACCGTCTTGTTTAGCTACTGTGACCTCCACGTCTATTCCACGGTGCCTTAAAACCTTCTGGTTAAACCACTGTGAACTCCTCAGCTCTGCCAAGGGGCATGGATATTGTCTTTTTATTCCACTGTAACCTCCACTACTCTTCTAAGGGGCATTGATATTGTCTTTTTATTCCACTGTGACCTCCACCTCTCTGCCAAGTGGCATTAAAACCATCTTGTTAAGGTACTGTGACCTCCAAGTCTCTTCCACGAGGCATTGATATTGTCTTTTTATTTCAGTGCGACCTCCACATCTCTTCCAAGGGGAATTGATATTGTCTTTTTATTACACTGCGAACTCCACCACACTACTAAGGGGCATTGATATTGTCTTTTTAATCCACTGTGACCTCCACGTCTCTTCCAAGGGGCATTAAACCGTCTTGTTAAACCACTCTGTACTCCACAGCTCTTCCAAGAGGCATTGATATTGTTTTTTTATTCGACTGTAACCTCCACCACTCTTCCAAGGGGCAGTGATATTGTCTTTTTAAACCACTGTGACCTCCACCACTCTTCCAAGAGGCATTAAAAACATCTTATTAAGCTAGTATGACCTCCACGTCTCTTCCAAGGGGCATTAAAACCGTCAATTTAAACCACTCTGAACTCCACAGCTTTTGCAAGAGGCATTGATATTGTCTTTTTATTCCACTGTAACCTCCACCACTCTTCCAAGGGGCATTGATTTTGTTTTTTAATTCCACTGTAACCTCCACCACTCTTCCAAGGGGCATTGATTTTGTCTTTTTAATCCACTGCGACCTCCATCTCTCTTCCAAGAATCATTAAAACCGTCTTGTTTAGCTACTGTGACCTCCACGTCTATTCCACGCTGCCTTAAAACCTTCTGGTTAAACCACTGTGAACTCCTCAGCTCTGCCAAGGGGCATGGATATTGTCTTTTTATTCCACTGTAACCTCCACTACTCTTCTAAGGGGCATTGATATTGTCTTTTTATTCCACTGCGACCTCCACCTCTCTGCCAAGGGGCATTAAAACCATCTTGTTAAGGTACTGTGACCTAGAAGTCTCTTCCACGAGGCATTGATATTGTCTCTTTATTCCACTGCGACCTCCACCACTCTTCCAAGGGTCATTGATATTGTCTTTTTATTCCACTGTAACCTCCACCACTCTTCCAAGGGGCATTGATATTTTCTTTTTATTCCACTGCGACCTCCACCTCTCTTCCAAGGGGCATTAAAATCATCTTGTTAAGCTACTGTGACCTCCAAGTCTCTTCCACGAGGCATTGATATTGTCTTTTCATTCCACTGCGACCTCCACAACTCTTCCAAGTGGAATTGATATTGTCTTATTATTCCACTGCGACCACCACCACTCTTCTAAGGGGCATTGATATTGTCTTTTTAATCCACTGCGACCCCCACCACTCTTCCAAGGGGCATTAAAACAGTTTTGATAAGCTACTGTGACCTCCACATCTCTTCCAAGGGGCATTAAAACTGTCTGGTTAAAACACTCTGAACTCCACAGCTCTTCCAAGAGGCATTGATATTGTCTTTTTAATCCACTGTGACCTCCACGTCTCTTCCAAGGGGCATTAAACCGTCTTGTTAAACCACTCTGTACTCCACAGCTCTTCCAAGAGGCATTGATATTGTTTTTTTATTCGACTGTAACCTCCACCACTCTTCCAAGGGGCAGTGATATTGTCTTTTTAAACCACTGTGACCTCCACCACTCTTCCAAGAGGCATTAAAAACATCTTATTAAGCTACTATGACCTCCACGTCTCTTCCAAGGGGCATTAAAACCGTCAATTTAAGCCACTCTGAACTCCACAGCTCTTGCAAGAGGCATTGATATTGTCTTTTTATTCCACTGTAACCTCCACCACTCTTCCAAGGGGCATTGATTTTGTTTTTTAATTCCACTGTAACCTCCACCACTCTTCCAAGGGGCATTGATTTTGTCTTTTTAATCCACTGCGACCTCCATCACTCTTCCAAGAATCATTAAAACCGTCTTGTTTAGCTACTGTGACCTCCACGTCTATTCCACGCTGCCTTAAAACCTTCTGGTTAAACCACTGTGAACTCCTCAGCTCTGCCAAGGGGCATGGATATTGTCTTTTTATTCCACTGTAACCTCCACTACTCTTCTAAGGGGCATTGATATTGTCTTTTTATTCCACTGCGACCTCCACCTCTCTGCCAAGGGGCATTAAAACGATCATGTTAAGGTACTGTGACCTAGAAGTCTCTTCCACGAGGCATTGATATTGTCTTTTTATTCCACTGCGACCTCCACCACTCTTCCAAGGGTCATTGATATTGTCTTTTTATTCCACTGTAACCTCCACCACTCTTCCAAGGGGCATTGATATTTTCTTTTTATTCCACTGCGACCTCCACCTCTCTTCCAAGGGGCATTAAAATCATCTTGTTAAGCTACTGTGACCTCCAAGTCTCTTCCACAAGGCATTGATATTGTCTTTTCATTCCACTGCGACCTCCACAACTCTTCCAAGTGGAATTGATATTGTCTTATTATTCCACTGCGACCACCACCACTCTTCTAAGGGGCATTGATATTGTCTTTTTAATCCACTGCGACCCCCACCACTCTTCCAAGGGGCATTAAAACAGTTTTGATAAGCTACTGTGACCTCCACATCTCTTCCAAGGGGCATTAAAACTGTCTGGTTAAAACACTCTGAACTCCACAGCTCTTCCAAGAGGCATTGATATTGACTTTTTATTCCACTGTAACCTCCACCACTCTTCCAAGGGGCATTGATTTTGTCTTTTTAATCCACTGTGACCTCCATCACTCTTCCAAGAATCATTAAAACTGTTTGTTTAGCTACTGTGACCTCCATGTCTATTCCATGGTGCCTTAAAACCTTCTGGTTAAACCACTGTGAACTCCTCAGCTTTTCCTAGGGGCATGGATATTGTCTTTTTATTCCACTGTAACCTCAACCACTCATACTAGGGGCATTGATATTGTCTTTTTATTTTACTGCGACCTCCACCACTCTTCCAAGGGGCATTAATATTGTCTTTTTATTCCACTGCGACCACCACCACTCTTCCAAGGGTCATTGATATTGTCTTTTTATTCCACTGTAACCTCCACTACTCTTCCAAGGGGCATTGATATTGTTTTTTAATTCCACTGTAACCTCCACCACTCTTCCAAGGGGCATTGATTTTGTCTTTTTAATCCACTGCGACCTCCATCACTCTTCCAAGAATCATTAAAACCGTCTTGTTTAGCTACTGTGACCTCCACGTATATTCCACGGTGCCTTAAAACCTTCTGGTTAAACCACTGTGAAGTCGTCAGCTATTCCAAGGGGCATTGATATTGTCTTTTTATTCCACTGCGACCTCCACCTCTCTGCCAAGGGGCATTAAAACCATCTTGTTAAGGTACTGTGACCTCCAAGTCTCTTCCACGAGGCATTGATATTGTCTTTTTATTCCAGTGCGACCTCCACATCTCTTCCAAGGGGAATTGATATTGTCTTTTTATTCCACTGCGAACTCCACCACTCTACTAAGGGGCAGTGATATTGTCTTTTTAATCCACTGTGACCTCCATGTCTCTTCCAAGGGGCATTTAACCGTCTTGTTAAACCACTCTGTACTCCACAGCTCTTCCAAGAGGCATTGATATTGTCTTTTTATTCGACTGTAACCTCCACCACTCTTCCAAGGGGCAGTGATATTGTCTTTTTAAACCACCGTGACCTCCACCACTCTTCCAAGAGGCATTAAAAACATCTTATTAAGCTACTATGACCTCCACGTCTCTTCCAAGGGGCATTAAAACCGTCAATTTAAACCACTCTGAACACCACAGCTCTTGCAAGAGGCATTGATATTGTCTTTTTATTCCACTGTGACCTCCACCACTCTTCCAAGGGGTATTGATTTTGTCTTTTTAATCCACTGCGACCTCCATCACTCTTCCAAGAAGCATTAAAATAGTTTTGTTTAGCTACTGTGACCTCCACGTCTATTCCACGGTGCCTTAAAACCTTCTGGTTAAACCACTGTGAACTCTACAGCTGTTCCAAGGGGCATTGATATTGTCTTTTTATTCCTCTGTAAACTCCACCACTCTTCCAAGGGGCATTGATATTGTCTTTTTATTTTACTGCGACCTCCACCACTCTTCCAAGGGGCATTAATATTGACTTTTTATTCCACTGCGACCTCCATCACTCTTCCAAGGGTCATTCATATTGTCTTTTTATTCCACTGTAACCACCACCACTCTTCCAAGGGGCATTGATATTGTCTTTTTATTCCAATGCGACCTCCACATCTCTTCCAAGGGGAATTGATATTGTCTTTTTATTCCACTGCGACCTCCACCACTCTTCTAAGGGGCATTGATATTGTCTTTTTAATCCACTGCGACCTCCACCACTCTTCCAAGGGGCATTAAAACAGTCTTGATAAGCTACTGTGACCTCCTTGTCTCTTCCAAGGGGCATTAAACCGTCTGGTTAAACCACTCTGTACTCCACAGCTCTTCCAAGAGGCATTGATATTGTCTTTTTATTCGACTGTAACCTCCACCACTCTTCCAAGGGGCATTGATATTGTCTCTGTTTTACACTGCGACCTCCACCACTCTTCCAAGGGGCATTGATATTGTCTTTTTATTCCACTGCAACCTCCACGTCTCTTCCACAGGGCATTGTTATTGTCTTTTTATTCCACTGCGACCTCCACCACTCTGCCAAGGGGCATTAAAACCGTCTTGTATAGCTATTGTGACCTCCACGTCTTTTCCACAGGGCATTGCTATTGTCGTTTTATTCCACTGCGACCTCCACCACTCTGCCAAGGGGCATTAAAACAGTCTTGCTAACCTACAGTGACCTCCACGTCTCTTTCACAGGGCATTGTTATTGTCTTTTTATTCCACTGCGACCTCCACCATTCTTCCAAGGGGCATTGATATTGTCTTTTTATTCCACTGCGACCTCCACCACTCTTCCAAGGGGCATTAGAACCGTCTTTTTAAGCTACTGTGACCTCCACGGCTCTTCCAAGGGGCATTAAAACTGTCTAGTTAAACCGCTCTGAGCTCCACAGCTCTTCCAAGGGGCTTTGACAATGTCTTTTTATTCCATTGTAACCTTCTGCACTCTTCCAAGTGCATTGATATTGTCTTTTTATTCCTCTGCGATGTCCACGACTCTTCCAAGGGGCATTAAAACCGTCTTGTTAAGCTACTATGACCTCCACGTCTCTTCCACAGGGCATTCTTATTGTCTTTTTATTCCACTGCGACCTCCACCACTCTGCCGAGGGGCATTAAAACCGTCTTGCTAAGCTACAGTGATGTCCACATCTATTCCACGGGGCATTGATTTTGTCTTTTTATTCCACTGTAACCTCCACCACTCTTCCAAGAGGCATTGATATTGTCTTTTTACTCCACTGCGACCTCCACCACTCTTCCAAGGGGCATTAAAATCGTCTTTTTAAGCTACTGTGACCACCATGTCTCTTCCAAGGGGCACTAAAACCGTTTGGTTAAACCACTCTGTACTCCACAGCTCTTCCAAGGGGCATTGATATTGTCTTTTTATTTCACTGTACCTTCCACCACTCCTTCAAGGGGCATTGATATTGTATTTTTATTCCACTGTGACCTCCACCACTCTTCCAAGGGGCATTAAAACCATCTTGCTAAGCTACTGTGACCTCCAAGTCTCTTCCAAGGGGCATTAAAACCGTCTGGTTAAACCGCTCTGAGCTCCACAGCTCTTCCAAGGGGCATTGACAATGTCTTTTTATTCCATTGTAAACTTCTGCACTCTTCCAAGTGCATTGATATTGTCTTTTTACTCCTCTGCGACGTCCACGACTCTTGCAAGGGGCATTAAAACCGTCTTGTTAAGCTACTGTGACCTCCAAGTTTCTTACACAGGGCATTGATATTGTCTTTTTATTTCACTGTAACCTCCACCACTCTTCTAAGGGGCATTGATATTTTCTTTTTATTCCACTGCGACCTCCACCACTCTTCCAAGAAGCTTTGAAACCATCTTGTTAAGCTACTGTGACCTCCACGTCTATTCCACGGTGCATTAAAACTTTCTGGTTAAACCACTGTGAACTCCACAGCTCTTCCAAGGGGCATTGATATTGTCTTTTTATTCCACTCAAACCTCCACCACTCTTCCAAGGGGCATTGATATTGTCTATTTATTTTACTGCGACCTCCACCACTCTTCCAAGGGGCATTAATATTGTCTTTTTATTTAATTGGAACCTCCACCACTCTTCCAAGGGGCATTGATATTGTCTTTTTATTCCACTGTAACCTCCACCACTCTTCCAAGGGGCATTGATATTGTCTTTTTACTCCACTGCGACCTCTACCACTCCTCCAAGGGGCTTTAAAACAGTCTTGATAAGCTTCTGTGACCTTCACGTCTCTTCCAAGGGGGCATTAAACCGCATGGTTAAACCACTCTGAATTCCACAGCTCTTCTAAGAGGCATTGATATTGTCTTTTTTTTCAACTGTAACCTCCACCACTCTTCAAAGGGGCATTGATATTGTCTTTTTTTTCCACTGCGACCTCCACCACTCTTACAAGGGGATTTGATAGACTTTTTAATCCACTGCGACCTCCACCACTCTTCCAAGGGGCATTAAAACCGTCTTGTTAAGCTACTGTGACCTCCACGTCCCTTCCACGGGGCATTGATATTGTCTTTTTTTTCCACTGTAACCTCCACCACTCTTCTAAGGGGCATTGATATTTTCTTTTTATTCCACTGCGACCTCCACCACTCTTCCAAGGGGCATCGATAATGTCTTTTTAATCCACGGCGTCCTCCACCACTCTTCCAAGGGGCATTAAAACCGTCTTGTTAAGCTACTGTGACCTCCACGTCTCTTCCAAGGGGCATTAAAACCGTCAATTTAAACCACTTTGAACTCCACAGCTCTTGCAAAAGGCATTGATATTGTCTTTTTATTCCACTGTAACCTCCACCACTCTTCCAAGGGGCAGTTATATTGTCTTTTTGTTTTACTGCGACCTCCACCACTCTTCCAAGGGGCATTAATACTGTCTTTTTATTCCACTGCGACCTCCACCACTCTTCCAAGGGGCATTAATACTGTCTTTCTATTCTACTTCTACCTCCACTTCTCTTCCAAGGGGCATTAAAACCATCTTGTTAAGCTACTGTGACCTCCAAGTCTTTTCCACGAGGCATTGATATTGTCTTTTTATTTCACTGCGACCTCCACATCTCTTCCAAGGGGCATTGATATTGTCTTTTTATTCCACTGTAACCTCCACCACTCTTAGAAGATGCATTGATATTGTCTTTTTATTTTACTGCGACATCCACCACTCTTCCAAGGGGCATTAATATTGTCTTTTTATTCCACTGCGACCTCCACCACTCTTCCAAGGGTCATTGATATTGTCTTTTATTTACACTGTAACCTCCACTACTCTTCCAAGGGGCATTGATAATGTTTTTTAATTCCACTGTAACCTCCACCACTCTTCCAAGGAACATTGATTTTGTCTTTTTAATCCACTGCGACCTCCATCACTCTTCCAAGAATCATTAAAACCGTCTTGTTTAGATACTGTGACCTCCACGTCTATTCCACGGTGCCTTAAAACCTTCTGGTTAGACCACTCTGAACTCCTCAGCTCTTCCAAGGGGCACGGATATTGTCTTTTTATTCCACTGTAACCTCCACCACTCATACTAGGGGCATTGATATTGTCTTTTTATTTTACTGCGACCTCCACCACTCTTCCAAGGGGCATTAATATTGTCCTTTTATTCCACTGTAACCTCCACTACTCTTCCAAGGGGCATTGATATTGTCTTTTTATTCCACTGCGACCTCCACCTCTCTGCCAAGGGGCATTAAAACCATCTTGTTAAGGTACTGTGACCTCCAAGTCTCTTCCACGAGGCATTGATATTGTCTTTTTATTCCAGTGCGACCTCCACATCTCTTCCAAGGGGAATTGATATTGTCTTTTTATTCCACTGCTACCTCCACCACTCTACTAAGGGGCATTGATATTGTCTTTTTAATCCACTGTGACCTCCACGTCTATTCCAAGGGGCATTAAACCGTCTTGTTAAACCACTCTGTGCTCCACAGCTCTTCCAAGAGGCATTGATATTGTCTTTTTATTCGACTGTAACCTCCACCACTCTTCCAAGGGGCATTGATATTGTCTCTGTTTTCCACTGCGAACTCCACCACTCTTCCAATGGGCATTAAAACCGTCTTGTTATGCTACTGTGACCTCCACGTCCCTTCCACGGTCATTGATATTGTCTTTTTGTTCCATTGCGACCTCCACCACTCTTCCAAGTGGTATTAAATCCGTCTTCTTAAGCTGCTGTGACCTCCAAGTCTCTTCCAAGGGGCATTAAAACCATCTGGTTAAACCGCACTGAGCTCCAGAGCTCTTCCAAGGGGCATTGACTATGTCTTTTTATTACATTGTAACCTTCTGCACTCTTCCAAGTGCATTGATATTGTCTTTTTATTCCTCTGCGATGTCCACGACTCTTCCAAGTGGCATTAAAACCGTCTTGTTAAGCTACTGTGACCTCCAAGTTTCTTACACAAGGCATTGATATTGTCTTTTTATTCCACTGTAACCTCCACCACTCTTCCAAGGGGCATTGATATTGTCTTTTTATTCCACTGTAACCTCCACCAATATTCCAAGGGGCATTGATATTGTCTTTTTATTCCACTGCGACCTCCACCACTCTTCTAAGGGGCACTGATATTGTCTTTTAAATCCACAATGATCTCCACCACTCTTCCAAGGGGCATTAAAACAGTCTTGATGAGCTACTGTGACCTCCACGTCTCTTCCAAGGGGCATTAAACCGTCTGGTAAAATCACTCTGTAGTCCACAGCTCTTCCAAGAGGCATTGATATTGTCTTTTTATTCGACTGTAACCTCCACCACTCTTCCAAGGGGTATTAATATTGTCTCTGTTTTCCACTGCGACCTCCACCTCTCTTCCAAGGGGCACTGATATTGTATTTTTTTTCCACTGCGACCTCCACCTCTCTTCCACAGGGCATTGTTATTGCCTTTTTATTCCACTGCGACCTCCACCACTCTGCCAAGGGGCATTAAAACCGTCTTGTTTAGCTACTGTGACCTCCACATCTTTTCCACAGGGCATTGTAATTGTCTTTTTATTCCACTGCGACCTCCACCTCTCTGCCAAGGGGCATTAAAACAGTCTTGTTAACCTACTGTGACCCCCACGTCTCTTTCACAGGGCATTGTTATTGTCTTTTTATTCAAGTGCGACCTCCACCACCCTTCCAAGGTTCATTGATATTTTCTTTTTAATCCACTGCGACCTCCACCACTCTTCCAAGGGGCATTAAAACTGTCTTGTTAAGCTACTGTGACCTCCACGTCTCTTCCAAGGGGCACTAAAACCATTTGGTTAAACCACTCTGTACTCCACAGTTCTTCCAAGGGGCATTGATTTTGCCTTTTTAATTCACTGTAACTTCCACCACTCTTTCAAGGGGCATTGATATTGTGTTTTTATTCCACTGTGACCTCCACCACTCTTCCATAGGGCATTAAAACCATCTTGTTAAGCTACTGTGACCTCCAAGTCTCTTCCAAGGGGCATTAAAACCGTCTGGTCAAACTCTCTGAGCTCCACAGCTCTTCCAAGGGGCATTGACAATGTCTTTTTATTCCATTGTAACCTTCTGCACTCTTCCAAGTGCATTGATATTGTCTTTTTATTTCTCTGCGACGTCCACGACTCTTCCAAGGGGCATTAAAACCGTCTTGTTAAGCTACTGTGACCTCCAAGTTTCTTACACAGGGCATTGATATTGTCTTTTTATTCCACTGTAACCTCCACCACTCTTCCAAGGGGCATTGATATTGTCTTTTATTCCACTGTAACCTCCACCACTGTTCTAAGGGGCATTAAAGCCATCTTGTTAAGCTACTGTGACCTCCACGTCTCTTCCACAGGGCATTGTTATTGTCTGTTTTTTCCACTGTGACCTCCACCACTCTGCCGAGGGCATTAACACCTTCTTGTTAAGCTACTGTTATGTCCACATCTCTTCCACGGAGCATTGATATTGTCTTTTTATTCCACTGTAACCTCCACCTCTCTTCCAAGGTTTATTGATATTGTCTTTTTAATCCACTGCGACCTCCACCACTTTTCCAAGGGGCATTAAAACCGTCTTGTTAAGCTCCTGTGACCTCCACGTCTCTTCCAAGGGGCACTAAAACCGTTTGGTTAAACCACTCTGTACTCCACAGCTCTTCCAAGGGGCATTGATATTGTCTTTTTATTTCACTGTAACTTCCAACACTCTTTCAAGGGGCATTGATATTGTATTTTTATTCCACTGTAACCTCCACCACTCTTCCAAGGGGCATTGATATTGTCTTTTTATTCCACTGTAACCTCCACCACTCTTCAAGGGGCATTGATATTGTCTTTTTATTCCACTGCGACTTCCACCACTCTTCCAAGGCTCATTGATATTGTCTTTTTAATCCACTGCGACCTCCACCACTCTTCCAAGGGGCATTAAAACCGTCTTGTTAAGCTACTGTGACCTCCACGTCTCTTCCAAGGGGCACTAAAACCGTTTGGTTAAACCACTCTGCACTCCACAGCTCTTACAAGGGGCATTGATATTGTCTTTTTATTTCACTGTAACTTCCACCACTCTTTCCAGGGGCATTGATATTGTATTTTTATTCCACTGTGACCTCCACCTCTCTTCCAAGGGGCATTAAAACCGTCTTGTTAAGCTACTGTGACCTCCAAGTCTCTTCCAAGGGGCATTAAAACTGTCTGGTTAAACCGCTCTGAGCTTCACAGCACTTCCAAGGGGCATTTACAATGTTTTTTTATTCCATTGTAACGTTCTGCACTCTTCCAAGTGCATTGATATTGTCTTTTTCTTCCTCTGCGATGTCCACGACTCTTCCAAGGGCCATTAAAACCATCTTGTTAAGCTACTGTGACCTCCAAGTTTCTTACACAGGGCATTGATATTGTCTTTTTATTCCACTGTAACCTCCACCACTCTTCCAAGGGGCATTGATATTGTCTTTTTAATCCACTGCGACCTCCCTCACTCTTCCAAGAAGCATTGAAACCGTCTTGTTAAGCTATTGTGACCTCCACGTCTCTTCCACAGGGCATTGTTATTGTCTTTTTATTCCACAGCAACCTCCACCACTCTGCCAAGCGGCATTAAAACCGTCTTGTTAAGCTACTGTGATGTCCACGTCTCTTCCACGGGGCATTGATATTGTCTTTTATTCCACTGTAATCTCCACCACTCTTCCAAGAGGCATTGATATTGTCTTTTTATTCCACTGTAACCTCCACCACTCTTCCAAGGGGCATTGATATTGTCTTTTTATTCCACTGCGACATCCACCACTCTTCCAAGGTTCATTGATATTGTCTTTTTAATCCACTGCGACCTCCACCACTCTTCCAAGGGGCATTAAAACCGACTTGTAAAGCTACTGTGACCTCCACCTCTCTTCCAAGGGGCACTAAAACCTTTTGGTTAAACCACTCTTTACTCCACAGCTCTTCCAAGGGGTGTTGATATTGTCTTTTTATTTCACTATAACTTCCACCACTCCTTCAAGGGGCATTGATATTGTATTTTTATTTCACTATAACTTCCACCACTCCTTCAAGGGGCATTGATATTGTATTTTTATTCGACTGTGACCTCCACCACTCTTCCAAGGGGCATTAAAACAGTCTTGTTAAGCTACTGTGACCTCCACGTCTCTTCCACGGGGCACTAAAAGCGTTTGGTTAAACCACTCTGTACTCCACAGCTCTTCCAAGGGGCATTGATATTTTCTTTTTATTTCACGGTAACTTCCACCACTCTTTCAAGGGGCATTGATATTGTATTTTTATTCCACTGTGTCCTCCATCACTCTTCCAAGGGGCATTAAAACCGTCTTGTTAAGCTACTGAGACCTCCAAGTCTCTTCCACGGTGCCTTAAAACTTTCTGGTTAAACCACTGTGAACTCCACTGCTCTTCCAAGGGGCTTTGATATTGTCTTTTTAATCCACTGTGACCTCCATCACTCTTCCAAGAAGCATTGAAACCGTCTTCTTAAGCTACTGTGACCTCCACGTCTATTCCACGGTGCATTAAAACTTTCTGGTTAAACCACTGTGAACTCCACAGCTCTTACAAGGGGCATTGATATTGTCTTTTTTTTCCACTCTAACCTCCACCACTCTTCCAAGGGGCATTGATATTGTCTCTTTATTTTACTGCGACCCCCACCACTCTTCCAAGGGGCATTAATATTGTCTTTTTGTTCCACTGTGACCCCCACGTCTCTTCCAAGGGGCATTGATATTGTCTTTTTATTTAATTGGAACCTCCACCACTCTTCCAAGGGGCATTGATATTGTCTTTTTATTCCACTGTAACCTCCACCATTCTTCCAAGGAACATTGATTTTGTCTTTTTAATCCACTGTAACCTCCACCACTCTTCCAAGGGGCATTGATATTGTCTTTTTATTCCACTGTAACCTCCACCACTCATCCAAGGGGCATTGATATTGTCTTTTCAATACACTGCGACTTCCACCACTCCTCCAAGGGGCTTTTAAACAGTCTTGATAAGTAAGTGGTCAAAGTGCTGGTTACCTGACTCCTGCCCTGACTAACTGCCTCTGAAATAACTGCCACTTATCTCCGAAGCCACATTGCACAGGAAGACGCGTGCACACCCCAGCACAAGTGCACCCCTTACAGAGCTTCTAAATATATAGGGCACATTAAACTATCAGGTGAAGGGCATTGTGGGAGCTGCATATGGCTAAATTAGTAGCAGGTCATCTCACCAGGAGATGGCTGGGTGATCAAACACAGAGCTAGGACTCTAGTCTCTGCAGTTTAGCACCTCTAAAAATCAGATAAGATCTATAGTGGGGAAGGGACAGACATATGTGGGTATTGAATGGAGTGGGACAGATAAAGCAGAGAAGTTATGCACAGCATGTACCAGTGAGGTGAATCAGCAAAGCAGAGCATTAGATTACAGCAGACACAGCAAGCAGAGAAGTTATGCAGAGCATGTACCAGTGAGGAGAATCAGCAAAGCAGAGAATCAGATTAGAGCAGACACAGCAAGCAGAGAATTTATGCAGAGCATGTACCAGTGAGGTGAATCAGCAAAGCAGAGCATTAGATTACAGCAGACAGAGCAAGCAGAGAAGTTATGCAGAGCATGTACCAGTGAGGTGAATCAGCAAAGCAGAGCATTAGATTACAGCAGACACAGCAAGCAGAGAAGTTTTGCAGAGCAGTGAGGTTTTGCAACCAGTGAGGTTATTTCACTGCGACCTCCACCACTCTTCCAAGGGGCATTAAAACCGTCTTGTTAAGCTTCTGTGACCTCCACGTCCCTTCCACAGGGCATTGATATTGTCTTTTTATTCCACTGCGACCTCCACCACTCTTCCAAGAGGCATTGATATTGTCTTTTTATTCCACTGCAACCTCCACCACTCTTCCAAGGGACATTGATATTGTCTTTTTATTCCTCTGCGACCTTCACCCCTCTTCCAAGGAACATTGATATTGTCTTTTTTTTCCACTTTAACCTCCACCACTCTTCTAAGCGGCATTGATATTTTCTTTTTATTCCACTGCGACCTCCACCACTCTTCCAAGGGGCATCGATTTTTAATCCACTGCGACCTCCACTACTCTTCCAAGGGGCATTAAAACTGTCTTGTTAAGCTACTGTGACTTCCACGTCTCTTCCACGGGGCATTGATATTGTCTTTTTATTCCACTGTTACCTCCACCACTCTTCCAAGAGGCATTGATATTGTCTTTGTATTCCACTGTAACCTCCACCACTCTTCCAAGGGGCATTGATTTTGTCTTTTTATTCCACTGCGACCTCCACCACTCTTCCAAGGTTCATTGATATTGTCTTTTTAATCCACTGCAACCTCCACTACTCTTCCAAGGGGCATTAATACCGTCTTGTTAAGCTACTGTGACCTCCACGTGTCTTCCAAGGGGCACTAAAACCATTTGGTTAAACCTCTCTGTACTCCACAGCTCTTCCAAGGGGCATTGATATTGTCTTTTTATTTCACTGTAACTTCCACCACTCTTTCAAGGGGCATTTATATTGTATTTTTATTCCACTGTGACCTCCACCACTCTTCCAAGGGGCATTAAAACCGTCTTGTTAAGCTACTATGACCTCCATGTCTCTTCCAAGGGGCATTAAAACCATCTGGTTAATTAGCTCTGAACGCCACAGCTCTTCCAAGGGGCATTGACAATGTCTTTTTATTCCATTATTACCTTCTGCACTTTTCAAGTGCATTGATATTGTCTTTTTATTCCTCTGCGACGTCCACGACTCTTCCAAGGGACATTAAAACCGTCTTGTTAAGCTACTGTGACCTCCAAGTTTCTTACACAGGTTATTGATATTATCTTTTTATTCCACTGTAACCTCCACCACTCTTCCAAGGGGCATTGATATTGTCTTTTTAATCCACTGCGACCTCCATCACTCTTCCAAGAAGCATTGAAACCGTCTTGTTTAGCTACTGTGACCTCCACGTCTATTCCACGGTGCATTAAAACTTTCTGGTTAAACCACTGTGAACTCCACAGCTCTTCCAAGGAGCATTGATATTGTCTTTTTATTCCACTTTTTCCTCCACCACTCTACCAAGGGGCATTGATATTGTCTTTTTATTTTACTGCGACCTCCACCACTCTTCCAAGGGGCATTAATATTGTCTTTTTATTCCACTGTGACCTCCACGTCTCTTCCAAGGGGCATTGATATTGTCTTTTTATTTAATTGGAACCTCCACCACTCTTCCAAGGGGCATTGATATTGTCTTTTTATTCCACTGTAACCTCCACCATTCTTCCAAGGGACATTGATATTGTCTTTTTATTCCACTGTAACCTCCACCAGTCTTCCAAGGGGCATTGATATTGTCTTTTTATTCCACTGTAACCTCCACCACTCTTCTAAAGGGCATTGATATTGTCTTTTGAATCCACTGCGACCTCTACCACTCCTCCAAGGAGATTTAAAACAGTCTTGATAAGCTTCTGTGACCTCCACGTCTCTTCTAAGGGGCATTAAAACCGCATGGTTAAACCACTCTCAACTCCACAGCTCTTCCAAGAAGCATTGATATTGTCTTTTTATTCAACTGTAACCTCCACCACTCTTCCAAGGGGCATTGATATTGTCTTTTTATTCCACTGTAACCTCCACCACTCTTCCAAGAGGCATTAAAACCGTCTTTTTAAGCTATTGTGACCTCCACATCTTTTCCACGAGGCATTTATAATGTCTTTTTATTTAACTGTAACCTCCACCTCTCTTCCAAGCGGCATTGATATTGTCTTTTTTTTCCACTGCGACCTCCACCACTATTCCAAGGGGATTTGATAGTCTTTTTAATCCACTGCGACCTCCACCACTCTTCCAAGGGGCATTAAAACCGTCTATTTAAACCACTCTGAACTCCACAGCTCTTGCAAGAGGCATTGATATTGTCTTTTTATTCCACTGTACCCTCCACCACTCTTCCAAGAGGCATTAAAACCATCTTTTTAAGCTATTGTGACCTCCACATCTCTTCCACGGGCATTGATATTGTCTTTTTATTTAACTGTAACCTCCACCACTGTACCAAGGGGCATTGATATTGTCTTTTTATTCAACTGTAACCTCCAGTACTCTTCCAAGGGGCATTGATATTATCTTTTTATTCCACTGCGACCTCCACCACTCTTCCAAGGGGCAATCATATTGTCTTTTTAATCCACTGCGACCTCCACCACTCTTCCAAGGGGCATTAAAACCGTCTTGTTAAGCTACTGTCACCTCCACGTCCCTTCCAAGGGGCATTAAAACCGTCAATTTAAACTACTCTGAACTCCACAACTCTTGCAAGGGGCATTGATATTGTCTTTTTATTCCATTGTAACCTCCACCACTCTTCCAAGGGGCATTGATATTGTCTTTTTACTCCACGGCAACTTCCACCTCTCTTCCAAGGGGCATTAAAACAGTCTTGTTAAGCTACTGTGACCTCCACTTCTCCTTCACGCGGCATTGATATTGTCTTTTTATTCCACTGTGACCTTCACCACTCTTCCAAGGGTCATTGATATTGTCTTGTTATTCCACTGGGACCTTCACCACTCTTCCAAGGGGCATTAAAACCATATTGTTAAGCTACTGTGACCTCCACGTCTCTTCCATGGTGCATTAAAACCGTCAATTTAAACCACTCTGAACTCCACAGCTCTTGCAAGATGCATTGATATTGTCTTTTTACTCCACTGTAACCTACATCACTCTTTCAAGGTGCATTAATATTGTCTTTTTATTCATCTACGACATCCATCACTCTCCCAAGGTGCATTAAAAACATGTTGTTTAGCTACTGTAACGTCCAAGGCTATTCCAAGGGGCATTGATATTGTCTTTTTATTCCACTGTATCCTCCACCACTCTTCCAAGGGGTATTGATATTGTCTTTTCATTCCACTGCGACTTCCACCTCTCTTCTAAGGGGCTTTGATATTGTCTTTTTAATCCAGTGCGACCTCCACCACCCTTCCAAGAGGCATTAAAACAGTCTTGTTAAGCTACTGTGACCTCCACATCTCTTCCAAGGGGCATTAAAACAGTCTGGTTAAACCACTGTGAACTCCATAGCTCTTTCAAGAGGCATTGATATTGTCTTTTTATTCCACTGTAACCTCCACCATTCTTCCAAGGCGTATTGATATTGTCTTTTTTATTTCACTATAACATCCACCACTCTTTCAAGGGGCATAGATATTGTCTTTTTATTCCACTGCAACCTCCACCACTCTTCCAAGGGGCATTAAAACTGTCTTGTTAAGCTACTGTGACCTCCACGTGTTTTCCACGGGGCATTGATATTGTCTTTTTAATCCACTGTGACCTCCACCACTTTTCCAAGGGGCATTAGAACTGTTTTGTTAATGTACTGTGACCTCCACGTCTCTTCCAAGGGGCAATAAAACCATCTGGTTAAACCACTCTGAACTCCACAGCTCTTCCAAGGGGCATTGGTATTGTCTTCATATTCCACTCAAACCTTCACCTCTCTTCCAAGGGGCATTGACATTGTCTTTTTATTCCACTGCGACCTCCATCATTCTTCCAAGGGGCATTGATATTGTCTTTTTATTCCACTGCCACCTCCACCACTCTTCCAAGGGGCATTGGTATTGTCTTTTTAATCCACTACAACCTCCACCACTTTTCTAAGGTGCATTAAAAACGTCTTTTTAAGCTACTGTGACCTCCACGTCACTTCCAATGGGCATTGAAACCGTCTGGTTAAACCACTCTGAACCCCACAGCTCTTCCAAGGGGCATTATTATTGTCTTTTTATTCCACTCTTACCTCCACCACTCTTCCAAGAGGCATTAAAAACATCTTATTAAGATACCATGACCTCCACGTCTCTTCCAAGGGGCATTAAAACAGTCTGGTTAAACCACTCTGAATTCCACAGCTCATCAAAGGGGCATATGAAATTGTCTTTTTATTCCACTTCGACCTCCATCATTCTTCCAAGGGGCATTGATTTTGTCTTTTTATTCCTCTGCCACCTCCACCACTCTTCCAAGTGGCATTGACATTGTCTTTTTATTCCACTGCGACTTCCACCTCTCTTCTAACGGGCATTGATATTGTATTTTTATTCCACTGTAACCTTCACCACTTTTCTTATGGGAATTGACATTGTCTTTTTATTATTATTATTTTTATTATTTATTATTATTATAGCGCTATTTATTCCTTGGCGCTTTACATGTGATAGGGATATGCATAACAAAAGCATTTACATAATCTTAACAAAACGAGTCAGCGACTGGTACAGGAGGAGCGAGGACCCTGCCCGCGAGGGCTCACATTCTAGAAGGGATGGGTGGGGATACATTAGGTGAGGGTAGAGCTGGTCATGCAGCGGTGGTTACTGCAGGTTGTAGGCTTGTCGGAAGAGTTCTTTCTTCAGGTTTCTTTTGAAGGTTTCCACAGTCGGCGAGAGTCTGATGTGTTGGGGTAGAGAGTTCCAGAGTAGGGGGGATGCGCGGGAGAAATCTTGTATACGATTGTGGGAGGAGGAGATAAGAGGGGAGTAGAGAAGGACATCTCGTGAGGATCGGAGGTTGTGTGCAGGTAAGTACCGGGAGACTAGGTCACAGATGTATGGGGGAGACAGGTTGTGGATGGCTTTGTATGCCATGGTTAGAGTTTTGAACTGGATTCTCTGGGCAATGGGGGGCCAGTGAAGAGATTGACAGAGAGGAGAGGCCGGGGAAAAGCGGGGGGACAGGTGAATTAGTCGAGCAGCAGAGTTTAGGACAGATTGGAGAGGCGCAAGAGTGTTGTAAGGGAGGCCATGGAGCAGGAGGTTGCAGTAGTCAAGGCGGGATATGATGAGGGCATGCACTAGTGTTTTTGCAGAGTCTTTGCTGAGGAATGCACGGATCCTGGAGATGTTTTTGATTTGGAGTCAGCAGGAAGTGGAAAGGGCTTGGATATGTGGCTTGAAGGAGAGATCAGAGTCCAGGGTTACTCCAAGGCAGCGAGCTTGTGGGACTGGGGAGAGTGAACAGCCATTGACGTTGATGGCTAGGTCAGATGGGGGATGTGAATGAGAGAGTGGAAAGATGATGAACTCTGTTTAATCCACGTTGAGTTTTAGAAATCTGTCAGAGAAGAAGGATGACATGGCGGACTGACATTTTGGGATTTTGGTTAGCAGGGAGGAGATATCGGGTCCAGAGAGGTAGATCTGTGTGTCGTCAGCATAGAGGTGATACTGAAAACCGTGAGACTCTATGAGCTGTCCCAGGCCAAAGGTGTAGCTGGAGAAGAGCAGAGGTCCTAGAACTGAACCTTGGGGGACACCGACAGATAGGGGGCGAGATGAGGAGGTGGTGCTTCAGTGGGAGATGCTGAATGTCCTGTCTGTTAAGTATGAGGAGATCCAAGATAGAGCCAAGTCCGTGATGCCAAGAGATGAGAGAATCTGGAATAAGAGGGAATGGTCCACTGTGTCAAAGGCAGATGACAGGTCCAGAAGGAAGAGGATGGAGTAGTGTCGCTTGGATTTGGCATTTAGTAAGTCGTTGGTGACTTTTGTCAGGGCAGTTTCAGTCGAGTGATGCGGTCGGAAGCCAGATTGCAGGCGGTCGAAGAGGGAGCAGGAGGAGAGGTGGGAGGACAGTTCAAGGTGGTCATGTTGTTCTAGTACTTTTGAGGCAAAGGGGAGGAGTGATATGGGGCGGTAGCTCGTCAGAGAGGAAGGGTCAAGGGAGCGCTTTTTGAGGATGGGTGTGATTGCGGCATGTTTGAAACATGAGGGGAAGACACCGGTTGTTAGTGACAGATTGAAGAGGTGGGTTAGGGTTGGGATGAAGACTGTGGTAATTTTAGTGATGAGGTGGGATGGGATTGGGTCAAGTTCGCAGGCAGTGAGGTGTGATTTGGAGAGTAAAGAGGAGACTTGACCTTCTGTAATGGTGGAGAAGTGGGGTTTGGAGGAGGAGGGTTGAATAGATATGAGGAGGGGTTGTGTGGACTTTAGGCAAAAGTTTTGTCTGATGGTGTCAATCTTCTGTTTGAAGAATGAGGCAAAGTCATCGGCTGAGATGAGAGAAGAGGAAGGGGGTGCAGGGGGACGAAGGAGAGAGTTGAAAGTGTTAAATAGCTGTTTAGGGTTGTGAGATAAGGAAAATATGAGAGATGAGAAGTAGGTTTGTTTAGCTGTAGTGAGTGCGGACTTGAAATTAGTGAGGGATTGCTTGAATGCGATGGAGTGCTCGATGGAGTGAGACCTTTTCCATCTCCGCTCCGCAACCCTGGAGGCCCGGCGCAGTTCTTTAGTAAGTTTAGTGTGCCAGGGTTGCCTGTTGAATGTGCGAGATGTGGTGTGTGAGAGGGGCGATCGAGTCTAGAACTGCAGCTATTGTGGTGTTATATGAAGCAGCAGCAACGTCTGCATCGTGTAAGGAATTTATGTCTGTAAGAGGGAGGAGGGATTCAGAGAGTGAGTGTAAGTCAAGGTGTTTGTGATTTCTGCGAGGGTATGCAAGTTTGTGGAGTGGGGATTGTTGCCCAGGGGAGGAGAGAGAAGAGAATGTAAGTAGGCTGTGATCAGAGAGAGGGAGAGGTGAGTTAGAGAGGTTAGATAGGGAACAGAGGCGGGTGAAGATGAGGTCCAGTGTGTGGCCATCTTTGTGGGTGGGTGTGGAAGACCATTGAGTGAGTCCGAAGGAGGACGTGAGAGATAGGAACTTAGAGACAGACAAGTGGGAATTGTTAATGGGGATGTTGAAGTCACCCATTATGATAGTGGGGATGTCAGTGGAGAGGAAGTGAAGCAGCCAGGTGGTGAAGTGGTCTAAGAAGGTGGTGGCTTGCCCTGTGGGTCGGTAAGCGACGGCCAGTTGGAGGTTGGAGGGGGAATAGATGCACACACAGTGCACCTCAAAAGAGGGGAGTGTAACGGAGGGTGGCAGTGGGATTTGGGTGAAAGCGCAGTGTTCTGATAGGAGAAAAGCTACGCCTCTGCCATGTTTGCTGTTGGGGCGGGGGGGGTGGGAAAGGTGGAGTCCGCCATATGAAAGTGCAGCTGGGGAGGCTGTGTCAGAGGGGGTTAGGCAGGTTTCAGTGATGGCGAGGAAGGAAAGTTTGTTTGTAATGAAAAGAGCATGGATGAAGGAAAGTTTGTTGCAGACAGAGCGAGCGTTCCATAGAGCTCCTGTTAGAGCAACTAAGGGAGTGGGGATTGGTTGGATGGGTATGAGGTTAGAAGGATTGCGACAGTTTGTGGAAGGTCGTGGATAGGAGGAAGAAGTAACTGTGGGGATATAGCGAGGAGGACCAGGATTTGGAGAGATATCTCCAGCAGTGAGGAGGAGCAGAGAAAGTGTTAGCAGGTGGGAGCAAGAGAGAGCATGAGGTGGCTGTCTGTGTTTGGAGATCCAGGATTGAATGTTTAGGAATAATTTGGAGGAGGAGGTGAGATGAATGAGGAGGATGGAGGGAGAGATGAAGAGTTTCTTACTAGGTGTAGGGTGTTGAGGGGATACCAAAAAGTGGAGGACTATACAGGAAAAAGTGAGAGCTAACAGAAACATAGTTAAAAGAGAGTAAGTGGTCAAAGTGTTGGTTACCTGACTCCTGCCCTGACTAACTGCCTCTGAAATAACTGCCACTTATCTCCGAAGCCACTTTGCACAAGAAGATGCGTGCACACCTTACAGAGCTTCTAAATATATAGGGCACATTAAAATATCAGGTGAAGGGCATTGTGGGAGCTGCATATGGCTAAATTAGCAGCGGGTCATTTCACCAGGAGATGGCTGGGTGATCAAACACAGAGCTAGGACTCTAGTCTCTGCAGTTTAGCACCTCTAAAAATCAGATAAGATCTATAGTGGGGAAGGGACAGACATATGTGGGTATTGAATGGAGTGGGACAGAGAAAGCAGAGAAGTTATGCAGAGCATGTACCAGTGAAGTGAATCAGCAAAGCAGAGCATTAGATTACAGCAGACACAGCAAGCAGAGAAGTTATGCAGAGCATGTACCAGTGAGGTGAATCAGCAAAGCAGAGCATTAGATTACAGCAGACGCAGCAACCTCCACCACTCTTCCAAGGGGCATTGATTTTGTCTTTATTCCACTGCGACCTCCACCACTCTCCAAGGGGCATTGATATTGTCTTTTTAATCCACTGCGACCTCCACCACTCTTCCAAGGGGCATTAAAACGGTCTTGTTAAGCTACTGTGATGTCGAAGTCACTTCCAATGGGCATTAAATCCGTTTGGTTAAACCACTCTGAACTCCACCACTCTTCCAACGGGCATTTGTTTTGTCTTTTTATTCCACTCTAACCTCCACCACTCTTCCAAGGGGCATTGACATTGACTTTTTAATCCACTGTAACCTCCACAACTCTTCCAAAGGGCATTGATATTGTCTTTTTATTCCACTGCGACCTTCATCAGTCCTCCAAGGGGCATTTAAACCATATTGTTAAGCTACTGTGACCTCCCCGTCTCTTCCACGGGGCATTGGTATTGTCTGTTAATTCCACTGTAACATCCACCACTCGTCCAAGGGGCATTAAAACCGTGTTGTTAAGCTACTTTGACCTCCACGTCAATTCCACGGGGCATTAAGACCGTCAATTTAAACCACTCTGAACTTCACAGCACTTGCAAGGGGCATTGATATTGTCTTTTTATAGCAATGTAACCTCCAGCACTCTTCCAAGTGGCATTGATATTGTCTTTTTATTCCACTGCAAATTCCAACTCTCTTCCAAGGGGCATTAAAACCGTCTTGATAAGCTACTGTGACCTCCACATCTCTTTCACGGGGCATTGATATTGTCTTTTTATTCCACTGTAACCTCCACCACTCTTCCAAGTGGCATTGATATTGTCTTTTTATTCCACTGGGAACTTCACCACTCTTCCAAGTGGCATTGATATTGTCTTTTTAATCCACTGTGACCTTCACCACTCTTCCAAGGTGCATTAAAACTGTATTGTTAAGCTACTGTGACCTCCACGTCTCTTCCAAGGTGCATTAAAAACTTCAATTTAAACCACTCTGAACTCCACAGTTCTTGCAAGAGGCATTGATATTGTATTTTTATTCCACTGTAACCTACAGCACTCTTTCAAGGGACATTGATATTGTCTTTTTATTCCACTACGACTTCCACCACTCTCTCAATGTGCATTAAAAACATCTTGTTTAGCTACTGTAACGTCCATGTCTGTTCCGGGGGGCATTGACATTGTCTTTTTATTCCACTGCGACTTCCACCTCTCTTCACAGGGGCATTGACATTGTGTTTTTAATCCACTGCGACCACCACCACTCTTCCAAGAGGCATTAAAACAGTCTTGTTAAGCTACTGTGACCTCCACATCTCTTCCAAGGGGCATTAAAACCGTCTGGTTAAACCACTCTGAACTCCATAGCTCTTTCAAGAGGCATTGATATTGTCTTTTTATTTCACTGTAACCTCCACCACTCTTTCAAGGGCATTGATATTGTCTTTTATTCCACTGCGATCTCCACCACTCTCCAAGGCGCATTGATATTGTCTTTTTAATCCACTGCGACCTCCACCACTCTTCGAAGCGGCATTAAACCGGTCTTGTTAAGCTACTGTGACGTCGAAGTCTCTTCCAAGGGGCATTAAAACCATCTGGTTAAACTACTCTGAACTCCACAGCTCTTCCAATGGGGCATTGGTATTGTCTTTTTATTCCTCTCTAACCTCCACCACTCTTACAAGGGTCATTGACATTGTCTTTTTAGTCCACTGCGAACGCCACCCCTCTCCAAGGGGCATTAAAACCGCCTTGTTAAGCTACTGTAACCTCCACGTTTCTACGAAGGGGCATTGATATTATCTTTTTATTCAACTGTAACCTCCACCAATCTTCCAAGGGGCATTGATATTGTTTTTTTACTCCACTGCAACCTCCACCACTCTTCCAAGGGGCATTAATATTGTCTGTTTTATTCACTGCGACCTACACCACTCTACCAGGGGGCAATAAAACCGTCGTGATAAGTTACTGTAACCACAACGTCTCTTCCAAGGGGCGTTAAAACTGTCTGGTTATTCCACTCTGAAATCCACAGCTCTTCTACGGGGCATTATTATTGTCTTTTTATTCCACTGTAACCTCCACCACTCTTCCAAAGGGCATTGATATTGTCTTTTTATTCCACTGCGACCTTCACCAGTCCTCCAAGGGGCATTAAAACCACCTTGTTAAGCTACTGTGACCTCCACGTCTCTTCCACTGGGCATTGTTATTGTCTTGAACTTTCTAAAATCTAACCGTGAAGACTCAAACTTCAAGGTTAGATTTTAGAAAGGCAGATTTTAAGAGACTCAGAAAGAGAATAGGAGGGATCCAATGGCTGGATGTCCTTAAGGACAAAAATGTCCAGGAAGGATGGGAAATTTTTAAAAATGAGATTCTCAAAGCACAATCATTAACAATCCCGAAAAGTAGGAAGAATGGGAAGCATTTAAGGAAACCAGGATGGATGAACACAGAACTTAAACACATGCTAAAAAGAAAGAAAGAAATGTTTATTAAATGGAAAGAGGGAGGCATATCTAAAGAAGCTTATAATGCAGTCTGCAGATCCTGCAGGGCATGTATCAGGTTAGCTAAAGCTGACAATGAATTAAGGCTTGCAAGAGATGTCAAAAGCAATAAAAAAGGATTTTGGGGGTA
Organism: Phyllobates terribilis; assembly: GCF_046119375.1. Taxonomy (NCBI): domain Eukaryota; kingdom Metazoa; phylum Chordata; class Amphibia; order Anura; family Dendrobatidae; genus Phyllobates; species Phyllobates terribilis. The sequence goes on along the minus strand of NW_027362781.1, from coordinate 7,053,011 downwards.
TGTCAAAAGTAAAAGAAAAGTCAAAGATGCTATAGGATTTTTACAGGATGAAAATGGAGAAATGGTAAGAGAGGATGTTGAGAAAGCCGAACTTTTTAATTCCTATTTTGCATCTGTTTTCTCTCAGAAAGAAAATGTAACATCAACTGATCTTCACTGTCCTTTTAGAGGAATAGAGGAATCCAAGTTATCTGTAAACAGAAAGATTGTGAGGGAATATTTAGCTAACATAAATGAGTTCAAGTCTCCAGGTCCAGATGAATTACACCCCAGAGTACTGAAGGAGATCATAGAAGAAATTTTAGAACCACTCTCCATAATCTTTGAAAATTCTTGGAGAACAGGAGAAGTCCCAGAAGACTGGAGAAGAGCAAATGTTGTTCCTATCTTCAAAAAGGGGAAGAAGGTGGACCCAGGGAACTATAGGCCGGTGAGTCTGACTTCTATACCAGGAAAGATCTTTGAACAAATTATTAAACAACATGTATGTAAGTACATGGATAAGAATGAAGTGATTAACCAGAGTCAGCATGGGTTTGTAACTAACAAGTCATGTCAGACTAACTTAATTTCCTTCTATGACAGAATCACTGACTGGGTGGATCAGGGAAATGCTGTAGATATAGTATATCTTGACTTCAGCAAAGCATTTGACAAAGTATCTCACACCATCCTTATTGAAAAAATGACCAAGTATGCAATGGACCAGGCAACTGTTAGGTGGATTCATAACTGGCTTAGTGATCGGACTCAAAGGGTGGTTGTAAATGGCTTCACATCCAGCTGGATGAATGTCTCAAGTGGGGTACCACAGGGCTCCGTCCTGGGACCTGTATTGTTCAACATCTTTATCAATGATTTAGATGAAGGAATTGAGGGTAAACTGATTAAATTTGCTGATGACACAAAGCTAGGAGGGATAGCTAATACTAGAGAAGAGAGAGAGAGGATTCAAAAAGACCTAAATAAACTGGAGCAGTGGGCAGCAACCAACAGAATGGTTTTTAACAGGGAAAAATGCAAAGTACTACATCTGGGCAATAAAAATGAAAAAAGCATATACAGAATGGGAGGAATAGAGCTAAGCAACAGTACATGTGAAAAAGACTTAGGTATACTAATAGATCATAGACTGAACATGAGTCAACAGTGTGATGCAGCAGCAAAAAAGGCAAATACAATTCTGGGATGTATTAACAGAAGCATACAGTCTAGATCACGTGAAGTCATTATCGGTCTTTACTCCTCTTTGGTCAGACCTCATCTGGAATACTGTGTACAGTTTTGGGCACCACATTTTAAAAAAGACATAGACAAACTGGAGCAAGTTCAGAGAAGAGCGACCAGAATGGTGACTGGTCTGCAAACCATGTCCTATGAGGAACGGTTGCAGGATTTGGGAATGTTTAGCTTGCAAAAAAGAAGACTGAGAGGAGACTTAATAGCTGTCTACAAATATGTCAAGGGCTGTCACATTGTAGAAGGATCATCTTTATTCTCATTTGCACAAGGAAAGACTAGAAGCAATGGGATGAAACTAAATGGGAGGAGACACAGATTAGATATTAGAAAAAACTTTTTGACAGTTAGGGTGATTAATGAGTGGAACAGACTGCCACGAGAGGTGGTGAGTTCCCCTTCAATGAACGTCTTCAAACAGAGGCTGGACAGACATCTGTCTGAGATGATTTAGTGAATCCTGCTTTGAGCAGGGGGTTGGACCAGATGACCCAGGAGGTCCCTTCCAACTCTACCATTCTATGATTCTATGATTCTATGATTCTATGATTCTTTTAATTCCACTGTAATATCCACCACTCGTCCAAGGGCCATTAAAACAGTGTTGTTAAGCTACTTTGACCTCCATGTCAATTCCACGGGGTATTAAAATCGTCAATTTAAACCACTTTGAACTCCACAGCTTTTACAAGGGGCATTAATATTGTCTTTTTATTCCAATGTAACCTTCAGCACTCTTCCAAGGGGCATTGATATTGTCTTTTTATTCCACTGCAACTTCCACCTCTCTCCCAAGGGGCATTAAACCATCTTGTTAAGCTACTGTGACCTCCACGTCTCTTTCACGGGGCATTGATATTGTCTTTTGTGTCTTTTTATTCCACTGTAACGTCCACCACTCTTCCAAGGGACATTAATATTGTCTTTTTATTCCACTGTGACCTCCACGTCTCTTCCAAGGGGCATTGATATTGTCTTTTTATTTAATTGGAACCTTCTCCACTCTTCCAAGGGGCATTGATATTGTCTTTTTATTCCACTGGGACCTTCACCACTCTTCCAAGTGGCATTGATATTGTCTTTTAAATCCACTGCGACCTCCACCACTCTACCAAGGGGCATTAAAACCGTATTGTTAAGCTACTGTGACCTCCAGGTCTCTTCCAAGGTGCATTAAAACCGTCAATTTAAACCACTCTGAACTCCACAGCTCTTGCAAGAGGCATTGATATTGTCTTTTTATTCCACTGTAAGCTACAGCACTCTTTCAAGGGGTATTGGTATTGTCTTTTTATTCCACTATGACTTCCACCACTCTCCCAAGGTGCATTAAAAACATCTTGTTTACCTACTTTAACGTCCATGTCTGTTCCACTGGGCATTGATATAGTCCTTTTATTCCACTGTATCCTCCACCACCCTTCCAATGGGTATTGATATTGTCTTTTTATTCCACTGCAACTTCCACCTCTCTTCTAAGGGGCATTGATATTGTCTTTTTAATCCACTGCGACCTCCACCACTCTTCCAAGAGGCATTAAAACAGTCTTGTTAAGCTACTGTGACCTCCACATCACTTCCAAGGGGCATTAAAACCGTCTGGTTAAACCACTCTGAACTCCATAGCTCTTTCAAGAGGCATTGATATTGTCTTTTTATTTCACTGTAACCTCAACCACTTTTTTAAGGGGCATTGATATTGTCTTTTTATTCCCCTCTAACCTCCACCACTCTTCCAAGGGGCATTGATATTGTCTTTTCATTTTACTGCGTTCTCCACCACTCTTCCAAGGGGCATTAATATTGTCTTTTTATTCCACTGTGACCTCCACGTCTCTTCCAAGGGGCATTGATATTGTCTTTTTATTTAATTGGAACCTTCACCACTCTTCCAAGGGGCATTGATATTGTCTTTTTATTCCACTGTAACCTCCACCATTCTGCCAAGGGACATTGATATTGTCTTTTTATTCCACTGTAACCACCACCACTCTTCCAAGGGGCATTGATATTGTCTTTTTATTCCACTGTAACCGATACCACTCTTCCAAGGGGCATTGATATTGTCTTTTTAATCCACAGCGACCTCTACCACTCCTCCAAGGGGCTTTTAAACAGTCTTGATAAACTTCTGTGACCTCCACATCTCTTCCAAGGGGCATTAAAATCGCATGGTTAAACCACTCTGAACTCCACAGCTCTTTCAAGAGGCATTGATATTGTCTTTTTATTTCACTGTAACCTCAACCACTTTTTCAAGGGGCATTGATATTGTCATTTTATTCCACTGCGATCTCCACCAGTCTTCCAAGGGACATTAAAACTGTCTTCTTAAGCTACTGTGACCTCCATGTGTCTTCCACGGGGCATTGATATTGTTTTTTTAATCCACTGTGACCTCCACCACTTTTCCAAGGGGCATTAAAACCATCTTTTTAATCTACTGTGACCTCCACGTCTCTTCCAAGGGGCAATAAAACCATCTGGTTAAACCACTCTGAACTGCACAGTTCTTCCAAGGGGCATTGGTATTGTCTTTTTATTCCACTCTAACCTCCACCACTCTTCCAAGGGGCATTGACATTGTCTTTTTATTCCACTGCAAACTCCATCATTCTTCCAAGGGGCATTGATATTGTCTTTTTATTCTACTGCCACCTCCACCACTCTTCCAAGGGGCATTGATATTGTCTTTTTATTCCACTGTGACCTCCACCACTTTTTCAAGGGGCATTAAAATTGTCTTTTTAAGCTACTGTGTCCTCCATGTCACTTCCAATGGCCATTAAAACCGTCTGGTTAAACCACTCTGAACTTCACAGCTCTTCCAAGGGGCATTGGTATTGTCTTTTTATTCCGCTCTAACCTCCACCACTCTTCCAAGGGGCATTGACATTGTCTTTTTATTCCACTGCGACCTCCACCATTCTTCCAAGGGGCATTAAAACTGTCTTGTTAAGCTACAGTGACCTTCACATCTCTTCCACGGGGCTTTGATATTGTCCTTAAATTCCACTGTAACCTCCACCACTCTACCAAGGGGCATTGATATTGTATTTGTATTCCACTGCGACCTCCACCACTCTTCCAAAGGGCATTGATATTGTCTTTTTAATCCACTGCGACCTCCATCACTCTTCTAAGGGGCATTAAATCGGTCTTGTTAAGCTACTGTGACCTCCAAGTTTCTTACACAGGGCATTGATATTGTCTTTTTATTCCACTGTAACCTCCACCACTCTTCCAAGGGGCATTGATATTGTCTTTTTAATCCACTGCAGCCTCCATCACTCTTCCAAGAAGCATTGAAACCGTCTTGTTAAGCTACTGTGACCTCCACGTCTATTAAAACGGAGCATTAAAACTTTCTGGTTAAACCACTGTGAACTCCACAGCTCTTCCAAGGGGCATTGATATTGTTTTTTTATTCCCCTCTAACCTCCACCACTCTTCCAAGGAGCTTTGATATTGTCTTTTTATTTTACTGCGTCCTCCACCACTCTTCCAAGGGGCATTAATATTGTCTTTTTATTCCACTGTGACCTCCATGTCTCTTCCAAGGGGCATTGATATTGTCTTTTTATTTAATTGGAACCTTCTCCACTCTTCCAAGGGGCATTGATATTGTCTTTTTATTCCATTGTAACCTCCACCATTCTTCCAAGGGACATTGATATTGTCTTTTTATTCCACTGTAACCACCACCACTCTTCCAAGGGGCATTGATATTGTCTTTTTATTCCACTGTAAGCTCCACCATTCTTCCAAGGGGCATTGATGTTGTCTTTTTAATCCACAGCGACCTCTACCACTCCAAGAAGGGGCTTTAAAACAGTCTTGATAAGCTTCTGTGACCTCCACGTCTCTTCCAAGGGGCATTAAAACCGCATTGTTAAACCTCTTTGAACTCAACAGCTCTTACAAGAGGCATTGATATTTTCTTTTTATTCAACTGTAACCTCCACCACTTTTCCAAGGGGCATTGATATTGTCTTTTTTTTCCTCTGCGACCTCCACTACTCTTCCAAGGGGATTTGATAGTCTTTTTAATCCACTGCGACCTCCACAACTCTTCCAAGGGGCATTAAAACCATCTTATTAAGCTACTGTGACCTCCATGTCCCTTCCACGGGGCATTGATATTGTCTTTTTATTCCACTGCGACCTCCACCACTCTTCCAAGGGGCATTGATATTGTCTTTTTAATCCACTGCGACCTCCACCACTCTTCCAAGGGACATTGATGTTGTCTTTTTATTCCACTGCGACCTTCACCCCTCTTCCAAGGAACATTGATATTGTCTTTTTTTTCCACTGTAACCTCCACCACTCTTCTAAGGGGCATTGATATTTTCTTTTTATTCCACTGCGTACTCCACCACTCTTCCAAGGGGCATCGATAATGTCTTTTTAATCCACTGCGACCTCCACCACACTTCCAAGGGGCATAAAAACCGTCTTGTTAAGCTACTGTGACCTCCACGTCTCTTCCAAGGGGCATTAAACCCGTCAATTTAATCCACTCTGAACTCCACAGCTCTTGCAAGAGGCATTGATATTGTCTTTTTATTCCACTGTAAACTCCACTACTCTTCCAAGGGGAATTGATTTTGTCTTTTTAATCCACTGCGACCTCCATCTCTCTTCCAAGAATCATTAAAACCATCTTGTTTAGCTACTGTGACCTCCCCGTCTATTCCATGGTGCCTTAAAACCTTCTGGTTAAACCACTGTGAACTCCACAGCTCTTCCAAGGGGCATTGATATTGTGGTTTTATTCCACTGTAACGTCCACCACTCTTCCAAGGGGCATTGATATTGTGGTTTTATTTTACTGCGACCTGCACCACTCTTCCAAAGGGCATTAATATTGTCCTTTTATTCCACGGCGACCTCCACCACTCTTCCAAGGGGCATTGATATTGTCTTTTTATTCCACTGCGACCTATACCTCTCTTCCAAGGGGCATTAAAACCATCTTGTTAAGCTACTGTGACCTCCAAGTCTCTTCCACGAGGCATTGATATTGTCTTATTATTCCACTGCGACCTCCACATCTCTTCCAAGTGGAATTGATATTGTCTTTTTATTCCACTGTGACCTCCACCACTCTTCTAAGTGGCATTCATATTGTCTTTTTAATCCACTGCGACCTCCAACACTCTTCCAAGGGGCATTAAAACAGTTTTGATAAGCTACTGTGACCTCCACGTCTCTTCCAAGGGGCATTAAAACCGTCTGGTTAAAACACTCTGAAATCCACAGCTCTTCTAAGGGGCATTATTATTGTCTTTTTATTCCACTGTAACCTCCACCACTCTTCCAAAGGGCATCGATATTGTCTTTTCATTCCTCTGCGACCTTCACCAGTCCTCCAAGGGGCATTAAAACCATTTTGTTAAGCTACTGTGACCTCCACGTCTCTTCCACGGGGCATTGGTATTGTTTTTTAATTTCACTGTAACATCCACCACTCGTCCAAGGGGCATTAAAACCGTGTTGTTAAGCTACTTTGACCTCCACGTCAATTCCACGGGGAATTAAATCCGTCAATTTAAACCACTCTGAACTCCACAGCTCTTGCAAGGGGCATTGATATTGTCTTTTTATTCCAATGTAACCTCCAGCACTCTTCAAAGAGGCATTGATATTGTCTTTTTATTCCACTGCAACTTCCACCTCTCTTCCAAGGGGCATTAAAACCGTCTTGTTAAGCTTCTGTGACCTCCACATCTCTTTCACGGGGCATTGATATTGTCTTTTTATTACACTGTAACCTCCATCACTCTTCCAAGGGGAATTGATATTGTCTTTTTATTCCACTGGGACCTTCACCACTCTTCCAAGTGGCATTGATATTGTCTTTTTAATCCACTGAGACCTCCACCACTCTACCAAGGGGCATTAAAACAGTCTTGTTAAGCTCCTGTGACCTCCACATCTCTTCCAAGGGGCATTAAAACCGCCTGGTTAAACCACTCTGAACTCCATAGCTCTTTATAGAGGCATTGATATTGTCTTTTTATTTCACTGTAACCTCCACCACTCTTTCAAGGGGCATTGATATTGTCTTTTTATTCCACTGCGACCTCCACCACTCTTACAAGGGGCATTAAAACTGTCTTGTTAAGCTACTGTGACCTCCTCGTGTCTTCCACGGGGCACTGATATTGTCTTTTTAATCGCCTGTGACCTCCACCACTTTTCCAAGAAGCAATAAAACAATCTTTTTAATCTACTGTGACCTCCACGTCTCTTCCAAGGGGCAATAAAATCATCTGGTTAAACCACTCTGAACTCCACAGCTCTTCCAAGGGGCATTAGTATTGTCTTTTTATTCCACTCTAACCTCCATCATTCTTCCAAGGGGCATTGATATTATCTTTTTATTCCACTGCCACCTCCACCACTCTTCCAAGGGGCATTGATATTGTATTTTTATTCCACTGCGACCTCCACCACTTTTCCAATTGGCATTAAAAACGTCTTTTTAAGCTACTGTGTCCTCCACGTCACTTCCAATGGGCATTAAAACCGTCTGGTTAAACCACTCTGAACTCCACATCTCTTCCAAGGGGCATTTGTATTGTCTTTTTATTCCACTCTAACCTCCATCACTCTTCCAAGGGGCATTGACATTGTCTTTTTATTCCACTGCGACCTCCACCATTCTTCCAAGGGGCATTAAAACTGTCTTGTTAAGCTACTGTGACCTCCAAGTTTCTTACACAGGGCATTGATATTGTCTTTTTAATCCACTGCAACCTCCATCACTCTTCCAAGAAGCATTGAAACCGTCTTGTTAAGCTACTGTGACCTCCACGTCTATTCCACGGTGCATTAAAACTTTCTGGCTAAATCACTGTGAACTCCACAGCTCTTCCAAGGGGCATTGATATTGTCTTTTTATTCCACTCTAACCTCCACCACTCCTCCAAGGGGCATTGATATTGTCTTTTTATTTTACTGAGACCTCCACAACTCTTCCTAGTGGCATTGATATTGTCTTTTTATTTAATTGGAGCCTCCACCACTCTTCCAAGGGGCAAGGATATTGTCTTTTTATTCCACTGTAACCTCCACCATTCTTCCAAGGGGCATTGATATTGTCTTTTTATTCCACTGTAACCTCCACGACTCTTCCAAGGGGCATTGATATTGTCTTTTTAATCCACTGCGACCTCTACCACTCCTCCAAGGGGCTTTAAAAGAGTCTTGTTAAGCTACTGTGACCTCCACCTCCCTTCCACGGGTCATTGATATTGTCTTTTTATTCCACTGCGACCTGCAACACTCTTCCAAGGGACATTGATATTGTCTTTTTATTCCACTTCGACCTTCACCCCTCTTCCAAGGAACATTGATATTGTCTTTTTTTTCTACTGTAACCTCCACCACTCTTCTAAGGGGCATTGATATTTTCTTTTTATACCACTGCGACCTCCACCACTCTTCCAAGGGGCATCGATAATGTCTTTTTAATCCACTGCGACCTCCACCACTCTTCCAAGGGGCATTAAAACCGTCTTGTTAAGCTACTGTGACCTCCATTTCTCTTCCAAGGGGCATTAAACCCGTCAATTTAAACCACTCTGAACTCCGCAGCTCTTGCAAGAGGCATTGATATTGTCTTTTTATTCCACTGTAACCTCCACCACTCTTCCAAGGGGCATTGATTTTGTCTTTTTAATTCACTGCGACCTCCATCTCTCTTCCAAGAAGCATTAAAACCGTCTTGTTTAGCTACTGTGACCTCCACGTCTATTCCACGGTGCCTTAAAACCTTCAGGTTAAACCACTGTGAACTCCACAGCTCTTCCAAGGGGCATTGATATTGTCTTTTTATTCCACTGTAACCTCCACCACTCTTCCAAGGGGCATTGATATTGTCTTTTTATTTTACTGCGACCTGCACCACTCTTCCAAAGGGCATTAATATTGTCTTTTTATTCCACTGCGACCTCCACCACTCTTCCAAGTGTCATTGATATTGTCTTTTTATTCCACTGTAACCTCCACCACTCTTCCAAGGGGCAATGATATTGTCCTTTTATTCCACTGTAACCTCCACCATTCTTCCAAGGGGCATTGATATTGTCTTTTTATTCCACTGTAACCTCCACCACTCTTCCAAGGGGCATTGATATTGTCTTTTTAATCCACTGCGACCTCTACCACTCCTCCAAGGGGCTTTAAAAGAATCTTGTTAAGCTACTGTGACTTCCACCTCCTTCCACGGGGCATTGATATTGTCTTTTTATTCCACTGCGACCTCCACCACTCTTCCAAGGGGCATTTATATTGTCTTTTTAATCCACTGCGACCTCCAACACTCTTCCAAGGGACATTGATATTGTCTTTTTATTCCACTGCGACCTTCACCCCTCTTCCAAGGAACATTGATATTGTCTTTTTTTTCTACTGTAACCTCCACCACTCTACTAAGGGGCATTGATATTTTCTTTTTATACCACTGCGACCTCCACCACTCTTCCAAAGGGCATCGATAATGTCTTTTTAATCCACTGCGACTAGTGTTGAGCCACCCCCGTAGTGTTCGAGTTCGGTTCATTTCGTCGAACACCCGTGTGTTCGCCGAACTGTTCGTCGAACTGTTCGTCGAACACCTTCGAACACCGTTAAAACCAATGGCAAGCAAACAAAAACACATAGAAACACATAGAAAACACCTTCAAAGGTGTCCAAAAGCTGACAAACTGCTCAGAAGACACAACTAACACATGGAAAAGTGACAAGTACATATAGTCATGCGAAAAGAAAAGAGGTGGAGGAGTAAAAGGAGGGGGAGACACAGATATAGGCATGTCATGCCCTTCTTAAATCCAAAAAGTGAGAAGCCGACACGTTCAGTCCGCTCCTGCCCGTGCCACCTCCGTGTCGCCGGGTTTGTGCCAGAGCCGCTGTGAACCCTGACGGCCAGCCCCCCTCTCCCAATACTGGTGCCTGTCCGCTGGTGGGTCGAGCAAGCCCCCCTGTGGTAGAGGCAGCTCTAAGCTTTTTAATTTAAATTGTCTCTCTAATTTGAATGAATACACTTTAAATCCATTTACAAGGATATATTGGAGGGCAAGTCTCATGCCAGCAGCCGCGTAATTCCAGCTCCAGTAGCGTCCACTAAAGCTGCTGCAGTTAAAAAGCTTTTATAAGGATCGAGCTCGGCTGTCCACCGCAAGGCATCCTACTGCCAGTCCCAGCCCCTATGCCTTGGGGTGCCTCCTGATGCTTTTCACTGAGTATCCCGTGGTCCCGAAGCATTTCCTTTGAAAAAATTAAGTGTCCAAACTACAGGTGGTGTAGCTTGCTTAATAGCCGGGATAATCCGCTGACTAACAGACACTGCTACTAGGCACAAAGTATTTCCTGGGCTAGATGCAGTTAAAAATTTGTAATTAGATACTCTCGTTGGATGCTGAGAAAGCATTCCATAGAGTCTCCTGGCACGCCATATATGATTCTCTTAAAAAGCTTGGGGTAGGGGTCTAGGGGACCCTTTTATAGCCAAAATCACGGCCCTGTATCACAATACGTCACCTAGGCTGAAGATAGATGGAACTGTAGCACCCTGAGGGCTCGGTTGCTACAGAGGTATTGCACCTCACCCAGAGGTGTGATATCTCACTCTCAGGTAAGGATGGAGTGTGGATCAGGACCCGACACCTGCATGCATTACACCACATTGCCGTGGGGCAGGGCGACCAATATGCCTCTGAGATGGGCACGACAGTCCCTGTCCCTGGCTGGAGTGGGGGGAGGGAACACTGAGGAAGGGAACCCTATAGTGCAGGAGCAGAGAGGAAGCAGTTCCTGGGTGCATAGAGAAGGGAGTATAAAAGGTGGGCACCATCTTAGTTCAGTGCAGAGAAGTCTGAGCAGAAGTGGCAGGAAGCAGGGGCTCTGCATGAGCTCTGCTCCGGAGGCGGGCCTAGTAACAGAGGCCCAGGCCTGGAAGAGGGAGAAGGAAGGAAGAGGAGCGGAGAAGGCTCCAGGAACGAGGAATGAAGGGATCCCAGGGGTGCGGACGGGCGAGTGGCCACCGCACGCCCGAATCCACCTGCGTGGAGGGGTCAGGCCAAAGGGGGAGACCGGTCCCCGAAACTAGTGGAGGCAGGAAACGACCCTCAGCTAGAAACCGGAGGCTGTGACATTTTATGTGGCGCAGCCCCTCGCTACACCCGCTAGGAAGGCACCACATAGGGTCAGGGAAACTGGCGCCAAGTTTACCAAGAGGAGGCCCGAGGCAGCCGGACAGAAGGGTTGATAAGAAAGGCCAGACAAAGGACACACAAAGGGGGTCCTGTGAAGCGCTCCAAAGTTATCTTGGAGTTGTCTGAGCCCCTCACCTGGTGAGCACAGTACGACGTGGGCAGCCGTTACCTGCTGACGTGGTCTGGATAAGAACTGTGAGTAAAGGCCCTGGACTGCATCACTGACTCCGTGTCGTTACTGCTGCTGCCCTGCACCATCACCCCCATCCTCTGCATACACTGCCCTGAGGCTATACTCCTCCCGTGGGGAGTTATGCTACGCTCTGCTGCACCCACAACACCAGCCTCAGCGGTCTGCCCTGCAGCGGCGGTTCACTCTGACCGCAATCCACGGGTGGCGTAGTCGGACATTTAAACATCAAAACCACATAAATAGTTCCGCCACTGGTTTGACCACCCTGAGCCACGGAACCAGGTCGCCGCCACGAAGACTACAACCACCAGCATCCACCAAAAAGGGTCCGGCTCCGGGTGTCCCAAGGCCCAGGGGGTGCATCAGAACATTTTCATCACCTTTCACAATCACCAATGGGACAAGGCAGGGATGTCCTCTGTCCCCTCTCTTATACATCCTAGTGACGGAGCACCTGCTCTCATCAATTCGCCATAACCCCAATATTAGGTGGATTGAGGTGGGAGGCACCGAGTACAAGTGCTCTCTATTTGCTGATGATGTCCTAGTATATATCACTCAATCACATATATCCATCCATGCTGTTATGGCTGAAATAGATCACTTTGTTACATGGTCAAATTTTAAAATCAATGCAGCGAAGTCTGAGGCCCACGATGTCTCCCTCCCCAAATCCATATAGGATTCCATCCAGTCCAACTTTCCCTTTGCCTGGCCCTCACAGGGTATCAAATACTTAGGAATTCCTATTCATAGAGACCTCTCCCATCTATGTTATCTTAATTTTGGGCCCTTTATTGAACAACTCCATACAGACCACGGTTGGCAAGTTAGAACTGTAAGATTCACTACGTGAACCACTGGTGTTTTGTGGAAAAGCACATGTACACTGTGTTCCAAATTATTATGCAAAAAGTGTTTAGGAGTGATAAGGGAAGAATTTGTTTGTTTGTCAGTTAAACTCATTGATGGTGATGTGTGTCAGGGCTCTTTATATCACTGTAAGCAATTGCAGACACCTGTGCTAATTAGTTTGGCAGGTGTGTCCAATGAAAGGCAAGACTACTTAAGAAGGCTGTCTCACATTATTAAGCAGCCTACATTTTCTGCCAAAATGGGAAAGAAAAAGGATGTGTCGGCTGCTGAGAAGCAACAAATTGTGGAGTGTTTAGGTCAAGGCATGACTACAATCAACATTGTGCGATGATCAGGATGAAGTGTCTTGGCAATCAAGAAGTATGTAGCTGATTCACAGTACACACGTGTGCTTGCTGATAAGGGCAAATTGAGGACTCTTTCCTACAGGCAATTACATCAGGTTAAAAGAGCAGCGGCAAAAAAGCCTTGTCATAGCAGCAGACAAGTTTTTGAAGCTGCTGGTGCCTCCAATGTCCCCCGAACAACAAGATGCAGGGTCCTTCAGAGGTTTGCAGCTGTGCATACGCCATCCTGTCGACCTCCTCTATCCACTTCACACAAGCAGAAACGGCTCCAGTGGGCCAAACATTACATGAAGACTGATTTCAAAACTGTTTTGTTCACGGATGAGTGCCATGCAGCGCTCGATGGTCCAGATGAATGGAGTGGAGGATGGCTGGTTGATGGACACCCCACGCAAACACGGCTACAGCGCCAACAAGGAGGAGGTGGAGTAATCTTTTGGGCTGGAATCATGGGGAGAGAGATTGTCGGCCCCTTTAGGATCCCTGAAGGCGCTAAAGATGAACTCCATAATGTATGTGGATTTTCTCAAACAGCACTTCCTGCCATGGTTCAAGAAGAAGAACCGTGTATTTCACAGCAAGATCATTTTTTTGCATGATAATGCACCATCTCATGCTGCACATAAAACATCTGCATCTCTGGCTGATATGGGCATAAAAGGGGACAAACTTATGGTGTGACCCCCATGCTCCCCTGACCTCTACCCCATTCAGAACCTCTGGAGCATCATCAAAAGGAGTGTCTATGATGGCGGGAGGCAGTTCACATCTAACCAACAGCTCTGGGAGGGTATTCTGTTCTCATGCAAAACAATTGAAGCAGAAACCATCCAAAACCTGACAAATTCAATGGACGAGAGAGTTCAGAAGCTCCTTTCGAACAAGGGGTCCTATGTGAAAATGTAACATCACCTAGAATAAAGTTTTGAGTTGAAAACTGTTTGATTTCAGTTTCTAATAACCTGCTAATGCTTATAATTTCAAAAATGACCATTTTTTTGGTCTTTATTAAAATGAAAATGTTGATCGAAAAGTTTGGGGGATCTAAGAGTGTGGCAACCCAGTAGTCATGATTACTTCGAATTCTGACAATATGAGGGTCATGTTGCAGGTAGTGCAACAAGAAGGCACTTATGTGTCTTGCGCATCTCGGAGCCCCAAAATTATTTTCGGGCTAGATGCAGCTAAAAATTATTATTAATTTTAAATCTGGTGGAGCTTAGTATAGATGGCCTAATAGGATCAGTGCTGCACACTGCTACAAAGCCCAAATTAATTTCCAGTCAAGATACAGATAAGCATGATTAGTAATTTAAAATCTGGTGGAGCTTATTATAGATGGCCTAATAGAATCAGTGCTGCACACTGCTACAAAGCCCAAATTATTTTCCAGCCAAGATACAGATAAACATGATTAGTAATTTGAAAGCTTAAAACAGTTGGTAGGGTGATTTTAACCAATCATCAAGCTTTTACTCTCCCCAGGATGACACAGGGGTAGAAAAGTCGTTTCGGATCCATGATTTGTTCATCTTTATGAACGTGAGTCTGTCTACATTATCAGTGGAGAGCCGCGTGCGCTTATCTGTCAGCACACCACCAGCAGCGCTGAACACACGTTCAGACAGAACGCTGGCTGCGGGGCATGACAAGATCTCCAAGGCGTAAGTGGCTAGCTCCGGCCATTTATCCAGATTGGAAGCCCAAAAAGAGCAAGGGTCCAGTGACACAGTCATGGCTTCAATGTTTACTTGGAGATACTCCTGTACCATCGTCTCTAGGCGTTGACTATATGTCAGAATTCTTGTCTCCTGTGGCCTTGCAAAGGATGGGCTAAAAAAGTGGTGAAATGATTCCGCAAAATTGATGTTACCAGCAGATACTGTGGTTCTGTTACGGTTTGAGTGCTGAACACTTGACGGTCCCACGGTTGGCAAGTTGGAACTGTGAGATTCACTACGTGCACCACTGGTGTTTTGTGGAAAAGCACATGTAAGATTCTGCAACAGTCTCTGCTGATACTCCTGCATGCGTGCATCCCTTTCTATGGCAGGAATAATTTCTGCAAATTTACTTTTGTACCGGGGATCTAACAGTGTGGCAACCCAGTAGTCAGGATTATTTCTAATTCTCACAATTCGAGGGTCATGTTGCAGGTAGTGCAGCAAGAAGGCACTCATGTGTGTTGCGCATCCAGGAGCACCAAGTCCCTGTTGTGTTGGTGGCGAGGTAACAATCATGCTTCCTTCCTCTGTCCTCTCCCCCCAACCTCGCACAACAGAAATGTGATCAAGGTCTCCCTCATCTGATGAGTCTTCCATCAGTTCGTCCTCCACTTCTTCCTGGGCTCCTGCATCTTCCTCACTAGTTTGGCTGCTACCATGCGCCCTGGTAAAACCATCTCCCCCACCCTCACATGACTGCCGCCTTGGTGCTGCCGACCGTCTGGACCTTGCAGATGTTAGCCCTTCCGCATACGACTCCTCCTCCTCTACTTCCTCCACCTCCTCTTGTGCCACCACCTGACTCCGAATTCTGTTTAACATGTGCTCCAGCATGTAAATCACCGGAATAGTCATGCTGATAATGGCATCGTCAGCACTAAACATCTTCGTCGCCATTTCAAAACTGTGCAGAAGGGTGCATAGGTCCCTGATCTGAGACCACTCCTCCAGCGTGATTTGCCCCACCTCTGGATCTCGTTGGCCCAGGCTATACGTCAGAACGTATTGCACCAGGGCTTGTCGGTGCTGCCACAGTCGCTGCAACATGTGCAGAGTTGAATTCCACCGGGTAGGCACATCGCATTTTAGCCAGTGAAGTGGCAGGCCCAACGACTTCTGTAGAGATGTAAGTCGCTGAGCTGCGGGATGCGAACGGCGGAAGTGAGCACACAGCGACCGTGCCATCTGCAGAAGGCCATCTAGTCTGGGATAGTGGGCTAAAAATTGCTGGACAACCAGGTTTAACACGTGAGCCATACAAGGCACGTGTGTGACATTGCCCCGGCAAAGGTCCGCACCCAGGTTTGCAGCATTGTCGCACACGGCCTTCCCTGGTTTCAGGTCCAGTGGAGACAACCATTCATGAAATTGGTTCTCCAGAGCTGACCACAACTCCTCAGCTGTGTGACTCACATTTCCCAGACATTTCAAAGTAGAAACCGCCTGATGACGTTGAGCCCTACTGCCAGCATAGTAAGGAGGTGTGCAGGATCCCTTCTGCGCAGTTAGAAAGCTTGTGGCATGACCAGACAGGCTTTGGGTGCAGGTGGAAGACCGAGAGGAGGTTGAGGAGGCAGAAGCAGTGGAGGAACTTTGACATAAAGAGGATTGACGCACAACTCGTGGGGACGGCAAGACTTGGACAGCAGCCCCTTGTCCTGCTGTCACCATAGTTACCCAGTGCCCAGTCAGCGACATGTAACGCCCCTGTCCATGCCTACTCGTCCAAGTGTCTGTGGTGAAATGCACCCTGTCACACACAGAGTTTCTCAAAGAAGCGGTGATGTTGTGTGCGACATGCTGGTGGAGCGCAGGCACACCTTTCTTTGAGAAGTAGTGCCGACTGGGCATCTGGTACTGGGGCACTGCGACCGACATAAGGTCTCGAAAATCCTCTGTGTCCACCAGGCGGAAAGGCAGCATTTCTGTAGCCAAGAGCATGCAGATGGTGAAATTCAACCTCTTAGCTTTCTTATGGCTAGGAGGAAATGGTCTTTTACTTGTCCACATCTGAGGGACCGAGGGCTGGCTATTGTGCTTAGACGGGGTTGATAAGGGTGTCCCCGGCAAACTGCCGGTCTGTGAGGAAGATGCAGGCGGACATGTTAGGTTGCCTTGATCCAAAGGTGGTGCTATCGATGTCGGACAGCGCTCAACACCAGCTGGTGTTACCACCTCCAAAGAAAATGATGACCTGCCAATCACGCTGGCTGTTGCGGGTAAAGAGGTGGCAGGTCTGCGCCCCAAAACAGGTGTGACTGCTGTCCCCCCAGTCACAGAGGATGAAGAGGCCGTGGATGCACAAGATATGGCAGACGGTGGTTGGCCCGGCCGGCTAGGCCGCATTGTAGCACACTGAGCTTCCCACTGCAACTTATGCTTCATGTCCATGTGCCGGTTCATGCATGAAGTACTCAAACTATGTATTTTTTGGCCTCTACTTAGCTTTTGCTGACAAATGTTACAGATAACACGAGTTGGGTCATCTTTATCGATCTGAAAAAATGCCCAGGCTATGCAAGGCTTAGCACCCATGCGACCTGAAGAGCCACCACGACTTGTGATGAGAGGCAGAGTTGTGTTTGAGGATGCAGTTGTTGACGTGCTTCCAGTACTACGTCTCTGTCCAGGAAGGCGCAACCTGACCTCGTCGTCACTAGCATCTTCCTCCACCTCCTCTGCTGACCTCATCTCTTGGCTGACTGTGGGTTGACAGTAAGTGGGATCTCCAACCTCATCATCATCACCCTGTGCGTTATCACACCCGTCGTCCTCAGAGCCAACCTGTTCCTGCCCTGACAAAAAACTAAAGTTGTCGCTCCAATCAGGTATTTGAGTCTCATCATCATCTTCCTCATTGTCTCCACCAACAGGAGTTACAGTTTGGGAATGAGGGTCTACATCATGGTCAGAACCTTCTGCGTCTGGTCCGGTCCTGGATCCGACTCATAAAGATTCTGGGCATCAGTGCAGATCATTTCCTCGTCTGGATTCACAGAAGCGCTGGAGTCGACCTCTGATTCCCAGGCTATAGTATGAGTAAACAGCTCTGCAGACTCAACCATATGTTCTACCTCATACTCAGACGGGCAGCTGGAGATTTGGGAGCTGTGAGGAAGCAAGTGCGATTGGGGTGACACCTTTGAGGACTGGAGTATTTGTGATGTTGAAGTTGATGTGGAGGAGAGCCCACTTAAAGGAACACTTGATATCCGATGAAGCACCTGCTGTTTTTGTGCCTCATCTGGAATTTGTAGCGATTGGCGTGGCCGTAAGAAAGGGATCTTATCACATTGTCCGCTAAAAGAAGTAGACATTTTAGTTTGGCTGGAAGATGGTCTTTCTTCTGCAGATGTTACTGTTGCTTTAACACCTACCCCACGGACACAACCTTTTTTCCCCTTCCCAACACGCCTATTCCCCTTTCCACCAGCAGCAGGCCTTTTTCCACTCATTTTGGTGGTTAACTAATTCACAACTCTGGAGTTGTTTGCACAAAAAAACAATGGATGGGAACCGAGCAGAGCTGAGTGGCCAAACTGTGGTATTAGGCCAAAACTATTGGCTGGGTTAGATGCAGAAAAAAATTATATTCAATTTGCAACCTGATGGAGGTCAGTATAGATGGACTAATAGAGAAAGTCCCACACACTGCTAGAAGGCCAAATATTTTTTCAGAGGTAGATGCAGAAAAAAATTGCATTCAGTTTGCAACCTGATGGAGGTCAGTATAGATGGACTAATAGAACAAGTCCTATACACAGCTAGAAGCCCAAATATTTTTTCAGAGGTAGATGCAGAAAAAAAATATATTCAGTTTGCAACCTGATGGAGGTCAGTATAGATGGACTAATAGAGAAAGTCCCACACACTGCTAGAAGGCCAAATATTTTTTCAGAGCGAGATGCAGACAAAAAATTATTTTTAATTTGCAACCTGATGGAGGTCAGTATAGATGGACTAATAGAGAAAGTCCCACACACTGCTAGAAGGCCAAATATTTTTTCAGAGCTAGATGCAGATATAAATTATTTTTAATCTGCAACCTGATGGAGGTCAGTATAGATGGACTAATAGAGAAAGTCCCACACACTGCTAGAAGGCCAAATATTTTTTCAGAGCTAGATGCAGAAAAAAATTATATTCAGTTTGCAACCTGATGGAGGTCAGTATAGATGGACTAATAGAGAAAGTCCCACACACTGCTAGAAGGCCAAATATTTTTTCAGAGCTAGATGCAGAAAAAAATTATATTCAGTTTGCAACCTGATGGAGGTCAGTATAGATGGACTAATAGAGAAAGTCACACACACTGCTAGAAGGCCAAATATTTTTTCAGAGGTAGATGCAGATAAAAATTATTTTTAATTTGCAGCCTGATGGAGGTCAGTATAGATGGACTAATAGAGAAAGTCCCACACACTGCTAGAAGGCCAAATATTTTTTCAGAGCTAGATGCAGACAAAAAATTATTTTGAATTTGCAACCTGATGGAGGTCAGTATAGATGGACTAATAGAGAAAGTCCCACACACTGCTAGAAGGCCAAATATTTTTTCAGAGCTAGATACAGATAAAAATTATTTTTAATTTGCAACCTGATGGAGGTCAGTATAGATGGACTAATAAAGAAAGTCCCACACACTGCTAGAAGGCCAAATATTTTTTCAGAGCTAGATGCAGAAAAAAATTATATTCAGTTTGCAACCTGATGAAGGTCAGTATAGATGGACTAATAGAACAAGTCCCACACATAGCTAGAAGCCCAAATATTTTTTCAGAGGTAGATGCAGAAAAAAATTATATTCAGTTTGCAACCTGATGGAGGTCAGTATAGATGGCTAATAGAGAAAGTCCCACACACTGCTAGAAGGCCAAATATTTTTTCAGAGCTAGATGCAGACAAAAAATTATTTTTAATTTGCAACCTGATGGAGGTCAGTATAGATGGACTAATAGAGAAAGTCCCACACACAGCTAGAAGGCCAAATATTTTTTCAGAGGTAGATGCAGAAAAAAATTATATTCAGTTTGCAACCTGATGGAGGTCAGTATAGATGGACTAATAGAACAAGTCCCACACACAGCTAGAAGGCCAAATATTTTTTCAGAGGTAGATGCAGATAAAAATTATTTTTAATTTGCAGCCTGATGGAGGTCAGTATAGATGGACTAATAGAGAAAGTCCCACACACTGCTAGAAGCCCAAATATTTTTTCAGAGCTAGATGCAGACACAAAATTATTTTGAATTTGCAGCCTGATGGAGGTCAGTATAGATGGACTAATAGAGAAAGTCCCACACACTGCTAGAAGGCCAAATATTTTTTCAGAGGTAGATGCAAATAAAAATTATTTTTAATTTGCAGCCTGATGGAGGTCAGTATAGATGGACTAATAGAGAAAGTCCCACACACTGCTAGAAGGCCAAATATTTTTTCAAAGCTAGATGCAGACAAAAAATTATTTTTAATTTGCAAACTGATGGAGGTCAGTATAGATGGACTAATAGAGAAAGTCCCACACACTGCTAGAAGGCCAAATATTTTTTCAGAGCTAGATGCAGATAAAAATTATTTTTAATTTGCAACCTGATGGAGGTCAGTATAGATGGACTAATAGAATGATGCTATGCCCAAAAGATTTTACTTCACTAGGTGCAGTAAAAAAATTGGTATTCTATACACAGGTGGTATATCTTGCAACACAGATAGGCTACTCCACTGACTTACACACTCTGCAATAGGCCAAAAAGGATTAGCTTTGCTAGGTTCAGCCAAATGCTGTGAAAAAAACTTGCACAGCACTGGCACAGACCTGCCTGGCAAAAACTGATAGGAACTGATGTAACCTAGTCCTGAATAGGACTGCAATTACAATTAATCTTTACTCCCACAATCTATCTATTTAAGAGCACAGACCTGCCTGATAAAAGTCGTAGGAAATGCTGTAACCTAGTCCTTAAAAGGACTGCAATCACTACTATTCCCTACTCCCAAGCTATCTGTAGATTTGTGCGAAAATTGGCTTGAAATTAACAAGGTATAGCGCACACAGCAACAGCGGTGCCGTCTAACACGCAGCTGCAGCAGTTAGAAAATGGTGGCGACGGGGAAAATGGCTGGGTCTTATAGGGCAAGGACATGTGACATACACTGCCAATGACACATGCCCTTGCTTGTGTGAAAAAAAGCACTTCGCTCCGTGTGTGCGCTGCTGATAGGCTGACAGATTGCACCTCCCCACTGTAAATGCGGGAAAGAGAATAAAAAATGGACATCTTCATTATTCCTGCAGAGATCCATCCCCTGCCCCTCCCCCCACCCCGCTGTACACTCAAACTGCGTATTAACATTAATTTTCATGATTACTGAGAAAAAATCCAGTTATGATTTTGGTGCACGAACAGTCATGGAACATAACCTCGAACAGCCGAATTTTTCTCAAATCGTTCGTGTTCGCTGAACGGCTCGAACACCGCCCAAAACAGCTCGAATTTGAGATTGGCGAACAGTTCGAGTCGAACAACGCTCATCTCTAACTGCGACCTCCACCACTCTTCCAAGGGGCATTAAAACCGTCTTGTTAAGCTACTGTGACCTCCACGTCTCTTCCAAGGGGCATTAAACCCGTCAATTTAAACCACTCTGAACTCCACAGCTCTTGCAAGAGGCATTGATATTGTCTTTTTATTCCACTGTAACCTCTACCACTCTTCCAAGGGGCATTGATATTGCCTTTTTATTCCACTGTAACCTCCACCACTCTTCCAAGGGGCATTAAAACAGTCTGGTTAAAACACTCTGAAATCCACAGCTCTTCTAAGGGGCATTATTATTGTCTTTTTATTCTACTGTAACCTCCACCACTCTTCCAAAGTGCATTGATATTGTCTTTTTATTCCACTGCGACTTTCACCCGTCTTCCAAGGGGCATTAAAACCATCTTGTTAAGCTACTGTAACCTCCACGTCTCTTCCACGGGGCATTAGTATTGTCTTTTAATTCCACTGTAACATCCACCACTCGTCCAAGGGGCATTAAAACCATGTTGTTAAGCTACTTTGACCTCCACGTCAATTCCACTAAAACCATCAATTTAAACCACTCTGAACTCCACAGCTCTTGCAAGGAGCATTGATATTGTCTTTTATTCCAATGTAAACTCCAGCACTCTTCCAAGGGGCATTGATATTGTCTTTTTATTCCACTGCAACTTCCACCTCTCTTCCAAGGGGCATTAAAACCGTCTTGTTAAGCTACTGTGACCTCCACGTCTCTTTCACGGGGCATTGATATTGTCTTTTTAGTCAACGGTAACGTCCACCACTCTTCCAAGGGGCATTGATATTGTCTTTTTATTCCACTGGGACCTTCACCATTCTTCCAAGTGGCATTGATATTGTCTTTTTAATCCACTGCGACCTCCACCACTCTACCAAGGGACATTAAAAAAGTATTGATAAGCTACTGTGACCTCCGCGTCTCTTTCAAGGTGCATTAAAACCGTCAATTTAAACCACTCTGAACTCCAGAGCTCTTCCAAGAGGCATTGATATTGTCTTTTTAATCAACTGTAACCTACCGCACTCTTTCAAGGGGCATTGATATTGTCTTTTTATTCCACTATGACTTCCACCACTCTCCCAAGGTGCATTAAAAACATCTTGTTTAGCTACTGTAACGTCCATGTCTGTTCCACTGGACATTGATATTGTCTTTTTATTCCGTTGTATCCTCCACCACTCTTCCAAGGGGTATTGATATTGTCTTTTTATTCCAATGCGACTTCCACCTCTCTTCTAAGGGGCATTGATATTGTCTTTTTAATCCACTGCGACCTCCACCACTCTTCCAAGAGGCATTAAAACAGTCTTGTTAAGCTACTGTGACCTCCACATCTCTTCCAAGGGGCATTAAAACAGTCTGGTTAAACCACTCTGAACTCCATAGCTCTTTATAGAGGCATTGATATTATCTTTTTATTTCACTGTAACCTCCACCACTCTTCCAAGGGGCATTGATATTGTCTTTTTATTCCACTGCCACCTCCACCACTCTTCCAAGGGGCATTGATATTGTCTTTTTATTCCACTGCCACCTCCACCACTCTTCTAAGGGGCATTAAAACCGTCTTGTTAAGCTACTGTGACCTCCAAGTTTCTTACACAGGGCATTGATATTGTCTTTTTATTCCACTCTAACCTCCACCACTCTTCCAAGGAGCATTGATATTGTCTTTTTAATCCACTGCAACCTCCATCACTCTTCCAAGATGCATTGAAACCGTCTTGTTAAGCTTCTGTGACCTCCACGTCTATTGCACGGTGCATTAAAACTTTCTGTTTAAACCACTGTGAACTCCACAGCTCTTCCAAGGGGCATTGATATTGTCTTTTTATTACACTCTAACCTCCACCACTCTTCCAAGGGGCATTGATATTATCTTTTTATTTTACTGTGTCAGCCACCACTCTTCCAAGGGGCATAAATATTGTCTTTTTATTCCACTGTGACCTCCAAGTCTCTTCCAAGGGGCATTGATATTGTCTTTTTATTTAATTGGAACCTCTACCACTCTTCCAAGGGGCATTGATATTGTCTTTTTATTACACTGTTACCTCCACCATTCTTCCAAGGGACATTGATATTGTCTTTTTATTCCGCTGTAACCACCACAACTCTTCCAAGGGGCATTGATATTGTCTTTTTATTTCACTGTAACCTCCACCACTCTTCCAAGGGGCATTGATATTGTCTTTTTAATCCTCTATGACCTCTACAACTCTTCCAAGGGGCTTTAAAAGAGTCTTGATAAGCTTCTGTGACCACCACGTCTCTTCCAAGGGGCATTAAAACCACATGGTTAAACAACTCTGAACTCCACAGCTCTTCCAAGAGGCATTGATATTGTCTTTTTATTCAACTGTAACCTCCACCACTCTTCCAAGGGGCATTGATATTGTCTTTTTTTTTCCACTGCGACCTCCACCTCTCTTCCAAGGGGATTTGATAGTCTTTTTAATCCACTGCGACCTCCAGAACTCTTCCAAGGGGCATTAAAACCATCTTGTTAAGCTACTGTGACCTCCACGTCACGTCCACGGGGCATTGATATTGTCTTTTTATTCCACTGCGACCTCCACCACTCTTTCAAGGGGCATTGATATTGTCTTTTTAATCCACTGCGACCTCCACCACTCTTCCAAGGGACATTGATATTGTCTTTTTATTCCACTGCGACCTTCACCCCTCTTCCAAGGAACATTGATATTGTCTTTTTTTTCCACTTTAACCTAAACCACTCTTCTAAGGATCATTGATATTTTCTTTTTATTCCACTGCGACCTCCACAACTCTTCCAAGGGGCATCGATAATGTCTTTTTAATCCACTGCGACCTCCACCACTCTTCCAAGGGGCATTAAAACCGTCTTGTTAAGCTACTGTGGCCTCCACGTCTCTTCCAAGGGGCATTAAACCCGTCAATTTAAACCACTCTGAACTCCACAGCTCTTGCAAGAGGCATTGATATTGTCTTTTTATTCGACTGTAATCTCCACCACTCTTCCAAGGGGCATTAAAACCGTCTTGTTAAGCTACTGTGAACTTCACCTGTCTTCCAATTGGCATTAAAACCATCAATTTAAACCACTCTGAACTCCACAGCTCTTGCAAGAGTCATTGATATTGTCTTTTTATTCCACTGTAACCTCCACCATTCTTCCAAGGGGCATTGATTTTGTCTTTTTAATCCTCTGTGACCTCCATCACTCTTCCAAGAAGCATTAAAACCATCTTGTTTAGCTACTGTGACCTCCACGTCTATTCCACAGTGCCTTAAAACCTTCTGGTTAACCCCACTGTGAACTCCACAGCTCTTCCAAGGGGCATTGATATTGTCTTTTTATTTTACTGCGACCTCCACCACTCTTCCAAGGGGCTTTAATATTGTCTTTTTATTCCACTGCGACCTCCACCACTCTTCCAAGGGTCATTGATATTGTCTTTTTATTCCACTGTAACCTCCACTACTCTTCCGAGGGGCATTGATATTGTCTTTTTATTCCAATGCCACTTCCACCTCTCTTCCAAGGGGCATTAAAACCATCTTGTTAAGCTACTGTGAACTCCAAGTCTCTTCCACGAGGCATTGAAATTGTCTTTTTATTCCACTGCGACCTCCACATCTCTTCCAAGGGGAATAGATATTGTCTTTTTATTCCACTGCGACCTCCACCACTCTTCTAAGGGGCTTTGATATTATCTTTTTTATCCACTGCGACCTCCACTACTCTTCCAAGGAGCATTAAAACAGTTTTGATAAGCTACTGTGACCTCCACGTCTCTTCCAAGGGGCATTAACACCGTCTGGTTAAAGCACTCTGAACTCCACAGCTCTTCCAAGAGGCATTGATATTGTCTTTTTATTCCACTTTAACCTCCACCACTATTCCAATGGGCATTAAAACCGTCTTGTTAAGCTACTTTGACCTCCACCATTCTTCCAAGGGGCATTGATTTTGTCTTTTTAATCCACTGTGACCTCCATCACTCTTCCAAGAAGCATTAAAACCGTCTTGTTTAGCTACTGTGACCTCCACCTCTATTCCACGGTGCCTTAAATCCTTCTGGTTAAACCACTGTGAACTCCACAGCTCTTCCAAGGGGCATTGATATTGTCTTTTTATTCCACTGTAACCACCACCACTCTTCCAAGGGGCATTGATATTGTCTTTTTATTTTACTTCCACCTCCACCACTCTTCCAAGGGACATTAATATTGTCTTTTTATTCCACTGCGACCTCCACATCTCTCCCAAGTGGAATTGATATTGTCTTTTTATTCCACTGCGACCTCCACCACTCTTCTAAGGGGCATTGATATTGTCTTTTTAATCCACTGTGACCTCCACGTCTCTTCCAAGGGGCATTAAACCATCTGGTTAAACCACTCTGTACTCCACAACTCTCCCAAGAGGCATTGATTTTGTCTTTTTATTCTCCACCTCTCTTCCAAGGGGCATTAAAACCATCTTGTTAAGCTACTGTGAACTTCAAGTCTCTTTCACGAGGCATTGATATTGTCTTTTTATTCCACTGCGACCTCCACATCTCTTCCAAGGGGAATTGATATTGTCTTTTTATTCCACTGCGACCTACATCACTCTTCCCAGGGGCTTTGATATTGTCTTTTTTATCCACTGCGAACTCCACCACTCTTCTAATGGGCATTAAAACCGTCTTATTATGCTACTGTGACCTCCACGTCCCTTCCACGGGGCATTGATATTGTCTTTTTATTCCATTGCGACCTCCACCACTCTTCCAAGGGGCATTAATACCGTCTTGTTAAGCTACTGTGACCTCCACGTCTCTTCCAAGGGGCATTAAAACCGTCTGGTTAAAACACTCTGAACTCCACAGCTCTTCCAAGGGGCATTGATATTGTCTTTTTATTCCACTGTAACCTCCACCACTCTTCCAAAGGGCATTGATTTTTTCTTTTTATTCCACTGCGACCTCCACCACTCTTCCAAAGGGCATTGTTATTGTCTTTTTAATCCCCTGCAACCTCCACCACTCTTCCAAGGGGCATTAAAACCGTCTTTTTAAGCTACTGTGACCTCCACTTCCCTTCCACAGGATATTGATATTGTCTTTTTATTCCACTGCGACCTCCACCACTCTTCCAAGGGGCATTGATATTGTCTTTTTAATCCACTGCGACCACCACCACTCTTCCAAGGGACATTGACATTGTCTTTTTATTCCACTGCGACCTCCACCACTCTTCCAAGGGGCATTAAAACTATATTGTTAATCTACAGTGACCTCCACATCTCTTCCACGGGGCATTGATATTGTCTTTTTTTTCCACTGTATCCTCCACCAGTCTTCCAAGGGGCATTGATATTGTCTTTTTATTCCACTGCGACCTCCACCACTCATCTTCGGGGCATTGGTATTGTCTTTTTAATCCACTGCGACCTCCACCACTTTTCCATGTGGCATTAAAACCGTCTTATTAAGCTACTGTGACCTCCACTTCTCTTCCAAGGGGCATTAAAGCTGACAATTTTAACCACTCTGAACGCCACAGCTCTTGCAAGAGGCATTGATATTGTCTTTTAATTCCAATGTAATCTCCAGCACTCTTCCAAGGGGCATTGATATTGTCTTGTCATTCCACTGCGACTTCCACCACTTTCCCAAGGGGTCATTAAAACCGTCTTGTTAAGCTGCTGTAACCTACTTGTCTATTCCACGGGGCATTGATATTGTCTTTTTATTCCAATGTAACCGTCACCACTCTTCTGACGGGCAGTGATATTGTCTTTTTAAACCACTACGACCTTCACCACTCTTCCAATGGGCATTAAAACAGTCTTAATAAGCTACTATGACCTCTACGTCTCTTACAAGGGGCAATAAAAACCTCTGGTTAACCCATTCTGTACTACACAGTTCTTCCAAGGAGCATTGATATTGTCTTTTTATTCGACTGCAACCTCCACCACTCTTCCAATGGGCATTGATATTGACTTTTTATTCCACTGCGACCTCAACCTCTCTTCCAAGTGGCATTGATATTGTCTTTTTAAACAACTGCTACCTCCACCTCTCTTCCAAGGGGCATTAAAACGGTCTTGTTAAGCTACTGTGACCTCCACATCCTTCCCACGGGGCATTGATATTGTCTTTTCATTCCACTGCGACCTCCACCACTCTTCCAAGGGGCATTGATATTGTCTTTTTAATCCACTGCGACCACGACCACTCTTCCAAGGGGCATTGATATTGTCTTTTTAATCCACTGTGACCTCCACGTCTCTTCCAAGGGGCATTAAAACGGTCAATTTAAGCCACTCTGAACTCTACAGCTCTTCCAAGGAGCATTGGTATTGTCTTTTTAATCCACTCTAACCTCCACCACTCTTCCAAGGGGCATTGACATTGTCTTTTTATTCCACTGCGACTTCCACCACTCTTCCAAGCGGCATTAAGACCATCTTGTTAAGCTACAGTGACCTCCACTACTCTTCCAAGGGGCATTGATATTGTCTTTTTATTCCACTGCGACCTCCACCACTCTTCTAAGGGGCATTTATATTGTCTTTTTAATCAACTGCGACCTCCACCACTCTTCCAAGGGCCATTAAAACCGTGTTGTTAAGCTACTTTGACCTCCACGTCAATTCCACGGGGCATTAAAACCGTCAATTTAAACCACTCTGAACTCCACAGCTCTTGCAAGGGGCATTGATATTGTCTTTTTAATCCACTCTAACCTCCACCACTCTTCCAAGGGGCATTGACATTGTCTTTTTATTCCACTGCGACCTCCACCACTCTTCCAATCGGCATTAAGACCATCTTGTTAAGCTACAGTGACCTCCACTACTCTTCCAAGGGTCATTAATATTGTCTTTTTATTCCACTGCGACCTCCACCACTCTTCTAAGGGGCATTTATATTGTCTTTTTAATCAACTGCGACCTCCACCACTCTTACAAGGGGCATTAGAAATTTATTGTTAAACTACTGTGACCTCCAAGTCTCTTTCACGGGGCATTGATATTGTCTTTTTATTCCACTGTAACCTCCACCACTCTTCCAAGGGGTATTGATATTGTCTTTTTATTCCACTGCGACTTCTACCTCTCTTCTAAGGGGCATTGATATTGTCTTTTTATTCCACTGGGACATTCACCACTCTTCCATGTGACATTGATATTGTCTTTTTAATCCACTGCGACATCCACCACTCTTCCAAGGGGCATTAAATCCGTATTGTTAAGCTACTGTGACCTCCACGTCTCTTCCAAGGTGCATTAAAACCGTCAATTTAAACCACTCTGAACTCCACAGCTCTTGCAAGAGGCATTGATATTGTCTTTTTATTCCACTGTAACCTACAGCACTCTTTCAAGGGGCATTGATATTGTCTTTTTATTCCACTCAGACTTCCACCACTCTCCCAAGGTGCATTAAAAACATCTTGTTTCAATACTGTAACATCCATGTCTATTCCACAGGGCATTGATATTGTCTTTTTATTCCACTGTATCCTCCACCACTCTTCCAAGGGGTATTGATATTGTCTTTTTATTCCACTGCGACTTCCACCTCTCTTCTAAGGGGCATTGATATTGTCTTTTTAATCCACTACGACCTCCACCACTCTTCCAAGAGGCATTATAACAGTCTTGTTAAGCTACTGTGACCTCCACATCTCTTCCAAAGGGCATTAAAACATTCTGGTTAAACCACTCTGAACTCCACAGCTCTTTCAAGGGGCATTGATATTGTCTTTTTATTCCACTGTAACCTCCACCATTCTTTCAAGGGGTATTGATATTGTCTTTTTAATGCACTGCTACCTCCACCAACCTTCCACAGGGCATTAAAACCATCTGGTTAAACCACTCTGAACTCCACAGCTCTTCCAGGGGGCATTGGTATTGTCTTTTTATTCCACTGCCACCTCCACCACTCTTCCAAGTGGCAATGACATTGTCTTTTTATTCCACTGTGACTTCCACCTCTCTTCTAAGGGTCATTGATATTGTCTTTTTAATCCACTGTAACCTCCACCACTTTTTCTATGGGAATTGATATTGTCTTTTTATTATTATTATTATTATTATTATTTATTATTATAGCGCCATTTATTCCATGGCGCTTTACATGTGATAGGGATATACTTAACAAAAGCATTTACATAATCTTAACAAAACGAGTCAGCGACTGGTACAGGAGTAGCGAGGACCCTGCCCGCGAGGGCTCACATTCTAGAAGGGATGAGTGAGGATACATTAGGTGAGGGTAGAGCTGGTCGTGCATCGGTGGTTACTGCAGGTTGTAGGCTTGTCGGAAGAGGTGGATCTTCATGTTTCTTTTGAAGTTTTCCGCGGTCGGTGAGAGTCTGATGTGTTGGGGTAGAGAGTTCCAGAGGAGAGGGGATGCATGGGAGAAATCTTGTATACGATTGTGGGAGGAGGAGATAAGAGGGGAGTAGAGAAGGAGATTTTGTGAGGATCGGAGGTTGCGTGCAGGTAAGTACCGGGAGACTAGGTCACAGATGTATGGGGGAGACAAGTTGTGGATGGCTTTGTATGCCATGGTTAGAGTTTTGAACTGTATTCTCTGGGCAATGGGGAGCCAGTGAAGAGATTGACAGAGAGGAGAGGCCGGGGAATAGCGGGGGAACAGGTGAATTAGTCAAGTAGCAGAGTTTAGGATAGATTGGAGAGGCGCAAGAGTGATGTCAGGGAGGCCACGGTGCAGGAGGTTGCAGTAGTAGAGGCGGGATATGATGAGGGCATGTACTAGTGTTTTGGCAGAGTCTTTGCTGAGGAATGCACGGATCCGGGAGATGTTTTTGAGTTGGAGTTGGCAGAAAGTGGAAAGGGCTTGGATATGTGGCTTGAAGGAGAGATCAGAGTCCAGGGTTACTCCAAGGCAGCGAGCTTGTGGGACTGGGGAGAGTGAACAGCCATTGACGTTGATGGGTAGGTCAGATGGGGGATGTGAATGAGAGGGTGGAAAGATGATGAACTTTGTTTTATCCATGTTGAGTTTTAGAAATCTGTCAGAGAAGAAGAATGACATGGCGGACAGACATTGTGGGATTTTGGTTAGTAGGGAGCAGATCTCAGGTCCAGAGAGGTAGATCTGTGTGTCGTCAGCATAGAGGTGATACTGAAAACCGTGAGACTCTATGAGCTGTCCCAGGCCAAAGGTGTAGATGGAGAAGAGCAAAGGTCCTAGAATTGAACCTTAGGGGACACCGACAGATAGGGGGCGAGATGAGGAGGTGGTGCATGAGTGTGAGATGCTGAATGTCCTGTCTGTTAAGTAAGAGGAGATCCAAGATAGAGCCAAGTCCGTGATGCCAAGAGATGAGAGAATCTGGAGTAAGAGGGAATGGTCCACTGTGTCAAAGGCAGATGACAGGTCCAGAAGGAGGAGGATGGAGTAGTGTCGCTTGGATTTGGCATTTAGTAGGTCGTTGGTGACTTTGGTCAGGGCAGTTTCAGTCGAGTGATGCGGTCGGAAGACAGATTGCAGGCGGTCGAAGAGGGAGCAGGAGGAGAGGTGGGAGGACAGTTCAAGGAGGACATGTTGTTCTAGTAGTTTTGAGGCAAAGGGGAGGAGTGATATGGGGCGGCAGTTAGTCAGAGAGGAAGGGTCAAGGGAGGGCTTTTTGAGGATGGGTGTGATTGCGGCATGTTTGAAACATGAGGGGAAGACACCGGTTGTTAGTTATAGATTGAAGAGGTGGGTTAGGGTTGGGATGAAGACTGTGGTAAGGTTAGTGATGAGGTAGAATGGGATTGGGTCAAGTTCGCAGGTGGTGAGGTGTGATTTGGAGAGTAAAGAGGAGACTTGACCTTCTGTAATGATGGAGAAGTGGGGTTTGGAGGAGGAGGGTTGAATAGATATGAGGAGGGGTTGTGTGGAATTTAGGCAAAAGTTTTGTCTGATGGTGTCAATCTTCTGTTTGAAGAATGACGCAAAGTCATCGGCTGAGATGAGAGAAGAGGGAGGAGGTGCTGGGGGACGAAGGAGAGAGTTGAACGTGTTAAATAGCTGTTTAGGGTTGTGAGATAGGGAGGATATGAGAGATGAGAAGTAGGTTTGTTTTGCTGTAGTGAGTGCGGACTCGAAATTAGTGAGGGATTGCTTGAATGCAATGAAGTGCTCGATGGAGTGAGACCTTTTCCATCTCCGCTCCGCAACCCTGCAGGCCCGGCGCAGTTCTTTAGTAAGTTTAGTGTGCCAGGGTTGCCTGTTGAATGTGCGAGATGTGGAGTGTGTGAGAGGGGCGATCGAGTCTAGAGCTGCAGCTATTGTGGTGTTATATGAAGCAGCAGCAATGTCTGCATCGTGTAAGGAATTTATGTCTGTAAGAGGGAGGAGGGATTCAGAGAGTGAGTGTAAGTCAAGGTGTTTGAGATTTCTGCGAGGGTATGCAAGTTTGTGGAGTGGGGATTGTTGCCCCGGGGAGGAGAGAGAAGAGAATGTAAGTAGGCTGTGATCAGAGAGAGGGATAGGTGAGTTAGAGAGGTTAGATAGGGAACAGAGGCGGGTGAAGATGAGGTCCAGTGTGTGGCCATCTTTGTGGGTGGGTGTGGAAGACCATTGAGTGAGTGCGAAGGAGGAAGTGAGAGATAGGAACTTAGAGACAGACGAGTGGGAAGTGTTAATGGGGATGTTGAAGTCACCCATTGTGATAGTGGGGATGTCAGTGGAGAGGAAGTGAAGCAGCCAGGTGCTGAAGTGGTCTAAGAAGGTGGTGGCTTGCCCTGGGGGTCGGTAAACGACGGCCAGTTGGAGGTTGGAGGGGGAATAGATGCGCACACAGTGCACCTCAAAAGAGGGGAATGTAACGGAGGGTGGCAGTGGGATTTCGGTGAAAGCGCAGTGTTCTGATAGGAGAAAACCTACGCCTCCGCCATGTTTGCCGTTGGGGCAGGGTGTGTGGGAAAGGTGGAATCCGCCATATGAAAGTGCAGCTGGGGAGGCTGTGTCAGAGGGGGTGAGCCAGGTTTCAGTGATGGCGAGGAAGGAAAGTTTGTTTGTAATGAAAAGATCGTGGATGAAGGAAAGTTTGTTGCAGACAGAGCGAGCGTTCCATAGAGGTCCTGTTAGAGCAACTAAGGGAGTGGGGATTGGTTGGATGGGTATGAGGTTAGAAGGATTGCGACAGTTTGTGGAAGGTCGTGGATAGGAGGAAGAAGTAACTGTGGGGATATGGCGAGGAGGACCAGGATTTGGAGAGATATCTCCAGCAGTGAGGAGGAGCAGAGAAAGTGTTAGCAGGTGGGAGCAAGAGAGAGCATGAGGTGGCTGTCTGTGTTTGGAGATCCAGGATTGAATGTTTAGGAATAATTTGGAGGAGGAGGTGAGATGAATGAGGAGGATGGAGGGAGAGATGAAGAGTTTCTTACTAGGTGTAAGGATTTGAGGGGTTACTAGAAAGTGGAGGACTATAGAGGAAAAAGTGAGAGCTAACAGAAACATAGTTAAAAGAGAGTAAGTGGTCAAAGTGTTGGTTACCTGACTCCTGCCCTGACTAACTGCCTCTGAAATAACTGCCACTTATCTCCGAAGCCACTTTGCACAAGAAGACGCGTGCACACCCCAGCACAAGTGCACCCCTTACAGAGCTTCTAAATTTATAGGGCACATTAAACTATCAGGTGAAGGGCATTGTGGGAGCTGCATATGGCTAAATTAGCAGTGGGTCGTCTCACCAGGAGATGGCTGGGTAATCAAACACAGAGCTAGGACTCTAGTCTCTGCAGTTTAGCACCTCTAAAAATCAGATAAGATCTATAGTGGGGAAGGGACAGACATATATGGGTATTGAATGGAGTGGGACAGATAAAGCAGAGAATTTATGCAGAGCATGTACCAGTGAGGTTAATCAGCAAAGCAGAGCATTAGATTACAGCAGACACAGCAAGCAGAGAAGTTATGCAGAGCATGTACCAGTGAGGTGAATCAGCAAAGCAGAGCATTAGATTACAGCAGACACAGCAAGCAGAGAAGTTATGCAGAGCATGTACCAGTGAGGTTATTCCACTGTGACCTCCACCATTCTTCCAAGGGGCATTAAAACCGTCTTGTTAAGCTACTATGACCTCCACGTCCCTTCCACGGGGCATTGATATTGTCTTTTTATTCCACTGCGACCTCCACCACTCTTCCAAGTGGCATTGATATTGTCTTTTTAATCCACTGCGACCTCCACCACTCTTCCATGGGACATTGATATTGTCTTTTTATCCCACTGCGAACTTCACCCCTCTTCCAAGGAACATTGATATTTTCTTTTTTTTCCACTGTAACCTCCACCACTCTTCTAAGGAGCATTGATATTTTCTTTTTATTCCACTGCGACCTCCACCACTCTTCCAAGGGGCATCGATAATGTCTTTTTAATCCACTGCGACCTCCACCACTCTTCCCACGGGCATTAAAAACGTCTTGCTAAGCTACTGTGACCTCCACGTCTCTTCCAAGGGGCATTAAAACAGTTTTGATAAGCTACTGTGACCTCCACGCCTCTTCCAAGGGGCATTAAAACCGTCTGGTTAAACCACTCTGAACTCCACAGCTCTTCCAAGAGGCATTGATATTGTCTTTTTATTCGACTATAACCTCCACAACTCTTCCAAGGGGCATTAAAACTGTCTTGTTAAGCTACTGTGACCTCCAAGTCTCTTCCAAGGGGCAATAAAACCATCAATTTAAACCACTCTGAACTCCACAGCTCTTGCAAGATCCATTGATATTGTCTTTTTATTCCACTGTAACCTCCACCACTCTTCCAAGGGGCATTGATTTTGTCTTTTTAATTCACTGCCACATCCATCACTCTTCCAAGAAGCATTAAAACCATCTTGTTTAGCTACCGTGACCTCCATGTCTATTCCACGGTGCCTTAAAACCTTCTGGTTAAACCACTGTGAACTCCACAGCTCTTCCAAGGGGCATTGATATTGTCTTTTTAATCCATTGTAAACTCCACCACTCTTCCAAGGGGCATTGATATTGTCTTTTTATTCCACTGCGACCTCCACATCTCTTCCAAGGGGAATTGATATTGTCTTTTTATTCCACTACGACCTCCACCACTCTTCTAAGGGGCATTGATATTGTTTTTTTAATCCACTGCGACCTCCACCACTCTACCAAGGGGCATTAAAACAGTCTTGATAAGCTACTGTGACCTCCACGTCTCTTCCAAGGGGCATTAAACCGTCTGGTTAAACCACTCTGTACTCCACAGCTCTTCCAAGAGGCATTGATAATGTCTTTTTATTAGACTGTAATCTCCACCACTCTACCAATGGGCATTGATATTGTCTCTGTTTTCCACTGCGACCTCCACCACTCTTCCAAGGGGCTTTGATATTGTCTTTTTTATCCACTGCGACCTCCACCACTCTTCCCATGGGCATTAAAACCGTCTTGGTATGCTACTGTGACGTCCACCTCCCTTCCACGGGGCATTGATATTGTCTTTTTATTCCATTGAGACCTCCACCACTTTTCCAAGGGGCATTAAAACCGTCTTGTTAAGCTACTGTGACCTCCAAGTCTCTTCCAAGGGGCACTAATACCGTCTGGTTAAACCGCTCTGAGCTCCACAGCTCTTCCAAGGCGCATTGACAATGTCTTTTTATTCCATTGTAACCTTCTGCACTCTTCCAATTGCATTGATATTGTCTTTTTATTCCTCTGCGACGTCCACGACTCTTCCAAGGGGCATTAAAACCATCTTGTTAAGCTACTGTAACCTCCAAGTTTCTTTCACAGGGAATTGATATTGTCTTTTTATTCCACTGTAACCTCCACCACTTTTCCAAGGGGCATTGATATTGTCTTTTTATTCCACTGTAACCTTCACCAATCTTCCATGGGGCACTGATATTGTGCATTTATTCCACTGCGACATCCACCACTCTTCTAAGGGGCATTGATATTGTCTTTTAAATCCAAAACTATCTCCACCACTCTTCCAAGGGGCATTAAAACAGTCTTGTTAAGCTACTGTGACCTCCTAGTTTCTTCCAAGGGGCATTAAACCCGTCTGGTTAAACAATCTGAACTCCACAGCTCTTACAAGAGGCATTGATATTGTCTTTTTATTCCACTGCGACCTCCACATCTCTTCCAAATGGAATTGATATTGTCTTTTTATTCCACTGTAAACTCCACCACTCTTCCAAGGGCATTGATATTGTCTTTTTATTCCACTGCGACCTCCACATCTCTTCCAAGGGGCATTAAAACCATCCTGTTAAGCTACTGTGACCTCCAAGTCTCTTCCACGAGGCATTGATATTGTCTTTTTATTCCACTGCGACCTCCACATCTCTTCCAAGTGGAATTGATATTGTCTTTTTATTCCACTGCGACCTTCACCACTCTTCTAAAGGGCATTGAAATTGTCTTTTTAATCCAATGCGACCTCCACCACTCTTCCAAGGGGCTTAAAAACAGTTTTGATAAGCTACTGTGACCTCCACATCTCTTCCAAGGGGCACTAAAACCGTCTGGTTAAACCACTCTGAACTCCACAGCTCTTCCAAGAGGCATTGATATTGTCTTTTTTTTCGACTGTAACCTCCCCCACTCTTCCATGGGGCATTAAAACCGTCTTGTTAAGCTACTGTGACCTCCACTTCTCTTCCAAGGGGCATTAAACCATCTGGTTAAACCACTCTGAACTCTACAATTCTTCCAAGGGGCATTGATATTGTCTTTTTATTCCTCTGTAACCTCCACCACTCTTGCAACGGGCATTGATTTTGTCTTTTAATTCCACTGCGACCTCCACCACTCTTCCAAGGGGCATTGATATTGTCTTTTTAATCCACTGCGAACTCCACCACTCTTCCAAGGGGCATTAAAACTGTCTTGTTATGCTACTGTGAATTCGACTTCTCTTCCATGGGGCACTAAAACCATCTGGTTAAACAACTCTGAACTCCACAGCTCTTCCAAGGTGCATTTGCATTGTCTTTTTATTCCACTCTAACCTCCACCCCTCTTCCAAAGGGCATTGACATTGTCTTTTTATTCCACTGTGACCTCCACCACTCTTCCAAGGGGCATTAAAACCATACTGTTAAGCTACAGTGACCTCCACATCTCTTCCACGGGGCATTGATATTGTCTTTTTATTCCACTGTAACCTCCACCAATCTTCCAAGGGGCATTGATATTGTTTTTTTATTCCACTGCGATCTCTACCCGTCTTAAAAGGGACATTAAAACCGTCTTGTTAAGTTACTGTGACCTCCATGTCCCTTCCAAGAAGCGTTAAAACCGTTTGGTTATACCACTCTCAACTCCACAGCTCTTCCAAGGGGCATTATTATTGTCTTTTTATTCCACTGTAACCTCCACCACTCTTCCAAGGGGCATTGATATTTTCTTTTTATTCCACTGCGACCTCCACCAGTCCTCCAAGAGGCATTAAAACCGTCTTGTTAAGCTACTGTGACCTCCACGTCTCTTCCACGTGGCATTGAAATTGTCTTTTTATTCCACTGTAACCTCCATCACTCGTCCATGGGGCATTGATATTGTCTTTTTATTCCACTGCAACCTCCACCACTCTTCCAAGGGGCATTAAAACCGTCTTGGTATGCTACTGTGACCTCCACGTCTCTTCCACGGGGCATTGATATTGTCTTTTTATTTAACTGTAACCTCCACCACTGTTCCAAGGGGCATTGTTATTGTCTTTTTATTCCACTTTAACCTCCATCACTCTTCCAAGCGGCATTGATATTGTATTTTCATTCAACTGTAATCTCCACCACTCTTCCAAGGGGCATTGATATTGTCTTTTTATTCCAATGCGACCTCAACCACTCTTCCAAGGGGCATTCTTATTGTCTTTTTAATCCACTGCGACCTCCACCACTTTTCCAAGGGGCATTAAAACCGACTTCTTAAGCTACTGTCACCTCCCCGTCACTTCCAAGGAGCATTAAAGGAGTCAATTTAAACCACTCTGAACTCCACAGCTCTTGCAAGGGGCATTGATATTGTCTTTTTATTCCAATGTAACCTCCAGCACTCTTCCAAGGGACATTGATATTGTCTTTTTATTCCACTGCAACTTCCACCTCTCTTCCAAGGGGCATTAAAACCGTCTGGTTAAGCTACTGTGACCTCCACGTCTCTTTCATGGGGCATTGATATTGTCTTATTATTTCACTGTAACCTCCACCACTCTTCCAAGGGGCATTGATATTGTCTTTTTTTTCCACTGGGACCTTCACCACTCTTCCAAGTGGCATTGATATTGTCTTTTTAATCCACTGTGACCTCTACCACTCTTCCAAGGGGCATTAAAACCGTATTGTTAAGCTACTGTGACCTCCACGTCTTTTCCAAGGTGCATTAAAACCGTCAATTTAAACCACTCTGAACTCAACAGCTCTTGCATGAGTCATTGATATTGTCTTTTTACTCCACTGTAACCTACAGCACTCTTTCAAGGGCATTGATATTGTCTTTTTATTAAACTACGACTTCCACCACTCTCCCAAGGTGCATTAAAAACATCTTGTTTAGCTACTGTAACATCCATGTCTATTCCACGTGGCATTGATATTCTCTTTTTATTCCACTGTATCCTCCACCACTCTTCCAAGGGGTATTGATATTGTCTTTTTATTCCACTGCGACTTCCACCTCTCTTCTAAGGGGCATTGATATTGTCTTTTTAATCCATTGCGACCTCCACCACTCTTCCAAGAGGCATTAAAACAGTCTTGTTAAGATACTGTGACCTCCACATCTCTTCCAAAGGGCATTAAAACCGTCTGGTTAAACCACTCTGAACTCCACAGCTCTTCCAAGGGGCATTGATATTTTCTTTTTATTCCACTGCGACCTCCACCAGTCCTCCAAGAGGCATTAAAACCGTCTTGTTAAGCTACTGTGACCTCCACGTCTCTTCCACGTGGCATTGAAATTGTCTTTTTATTCCACTGTAACCTCCACCACTCGTCCAAGGGGCATTGATATTGTCTTTTTATTCCTCTGCGACCTCCACCACTCTTCCAAGGGGCATTGATAATGTCATTTTTTTAAACTGCGACCTCCACCACTCTTCCAAGGGGCATTAAAACCGTCTTGTTAAGCTATTGTGATCTGCACATCTCTTCCACTGGGCATTGATATTGTCTTTTATTTAACTGTAACCTCCACCACTGTTCCAAGGGGCATTGATATTGTCTTTTTATTCCACTGTAACCTCCATCACTCTTCCAATGGGCATTGATATTGTCTTTTTATTCAACTCTAATCTCCACCACTCTTCCAAGGGGCATTGATATTGTCTTTTTATTCCACTGCGACCTCCACCACTCTTCCAAGGGGCATTCATATTGTCTTTTTAATCCACTGCGACCTCCACCACTATTCCAAGGGGCATTAAAACCGTCTTGTTAAGCTACTGTCACCTCCACGTCCCTTCCAAGGGGCATTAAAACCGTCAATTTAAACCACTCTGAACTCCACAGCTCTTGCAAGGGGCATTGATATTGTCTTTTTATTCCAATGTAACCTCCAGCACTCTTCCACGGGGCATTGATATTGTCTTTTTATTCCACTGCAACTTCCACCTCTCTTCCAAGGGGCATAAAAAACGTCTTGTTAAGCTACTGTGACCTCCACGTCTCTTTCATGCGGCATTGATATTGTCTATTTATTCCACTGTAACCTCCACCACTCTTCCAAGGGGCATTGATATTGTCTTTTTATTCCACTGGGACCTTCACCACTCTTCCAAGTGGCAATGATATTGTATTTTTAATCCACTGCGACCTCCACCACTCTTCCAAGGGCCATTAAAACAGTATTGTTAAGCTACTGTGACCTCCACGTCTCTTCCAAGGTGCATTAAAAACGTCAATTTAAACCACTATGAACTCCACAGCTCTTGCAAGAGTCATTGATATTGTCTTTTTACTCCACTGTAACCTACAGCACTCTTTCAAGGGGCATTGCTATTGTCTTTTTATTCCACTACGACTTCCACAACTCTCCCAAGGTGCATTAAAAACATCTTGTTTAGCTACTGTAACGTCCATGTCTATTCCACGGGGCATTGATATTGTCTTTTTATTCCACTACGACTTCCACCACTCTTCCAAGGGGCATTAAAACTGTCTTGTTAAGCTACTGTGACCTCCACGTGTCTTCCACGGGTCATTGATATTGTCTTTTTAATCCACTGTGACCTCCACCACTTTTCCAAGGGGCATTAAAACCGTCCTGTTAATCTACGGTGACCTCCACGTCTCTTCCAAGGGGCAATAAAACCATCTGGTTAAACCACTCTGAACTCCACAGCTCTTCCAAGTGGCATTGGTATTGTCTTTTTATTCCACTCTAACCTCCACCACTCTTCCAAGGGGCATTGACATTGTCTTTTTATTCCACTGCGACCTCCATCATTCTTCCAAGGGGCATTGATATTGTCTTTTTATTCCACTGCCACCTCCACCACTCTTCCAAGGGGCATTGATATTGTTTTTTTAATCCACTGCGACCTCCACGTCTCTTCCAAGGGGCATAAAAACCGTCAATTTAAACAACTCTGAACTCCACACCTCTTCCAAGGAGCCCTTGTATTGTCTTTTTATTCCACTCTAACCTCCACCAATCTTCCAAGGGGCATTGATATTGTATTTTTAATCCACTGCGACCTCCACCACTCTTCCACGAGGCATTAAAACAGTCTTGTTAAGCTTCTGTGACCACCACATCTCTTCCAAGGAGCATTAATACCGTCTTTTTAAACCACTCTGAACTCCACAGCTCTTCCGAGGGGCATTGATATTGTCTTTTTATTCCACTGTAGCCTCCACCATTCTTCCAAGGGGTATTGATATTGTCTTTTTAATGCAATGCGATCTCCACCACTCTTCCAAGGGGCATTAAAACCATCTGATTAAACCACTCTGAACTCCATGGCTCATTCAAGAGGCATTGATATTGTCTTTTTATTTCGCTGTAACCTCCACCACTCTTGCAGGGGCATTGATGTTGTCTTTTTATTCCACTGCAACCTCCAACACTCTTCCAAGGGGCATTGATATTGTCTTTTTATTCCACTGTATCCTCCACCACTCTTCCAAGGGGTATTGATATTGTCTTTTTATTCCACTACGACTTCCACCACTCTTCCAAGGGGCATTAAAACTGTCTTGTTAAGCTACTGTGACCTCCACGTGTCCTCCATGGGAAATTGATATTGTCTTTTTAATCCTCTGTGACCTCCACCACTTTTCCAAGGGGCATTAAAACCGTCTTGTTAATCTACTGTGACCTCCACGTCTGTTCCAAGGGGCAATAAAACTATCTGGTTAACCACTCTGAACTCCACAGCTCTTCCAATGGGCATTGGTATTGTCTTTTTTTTCCACTCTAACCTCCACCACTCTTCCAAGGGCCATTGACATTGTCTTTTTATTCCACTGCGACCTCCATAATTCTTCCAAGGAGCATTGATATTGTCTTTTTATTCCACTGCCACGTCCACCACTCTTCCAAGGTGCATTGATATTGTCTTTTCAATCCACTGCGACCTCCACGTCTCTTCCAAGGGGCATAAAAACCGTCAATTTAAACTCTGAACTCCACAGCTCTTCCAAGGTGACCTTGTATTGTCTTTTTATTCCACTCTAACGTCCACCACTCTTCCAAGGGGCATTTATATTGTATTTTTAATCCACTGCGACCTCCACCACTCTTCCAAGAGGCATAAAAACAATCTTGTTAAGCTACTGTGACCTCCACATCTCTTCCAAGTCGCATTAATACCGTCTTTTTAAACCACTCTGAACTCCACAGCTCTTCCAAGGGGCATTGATATTGTCTTTTTATTCCACTTTAACCTCCACCATTCTTCCAAGGGATATTGATATTGTCTTTTTAATGCACTGCGATCTCCACCACTCTTCCAAGGGGCATTAAAACCATCTGATTAAACCACTCTGAACTCCAAGGCTCTTTCAAGAGGCATTGATATTGTCTTTTTATTTCGCTGTAACCTCCACCACTCTTTCAAGGGGCATTGATGTTGTCTTTTTATTCCACTGCGACCTCCAACACTCTTCCAAGGGGCATCGATATTGTCTTTTTAATCCACTGTGACGTCCACCACTTTTTCAAGGGGCATTAAAACTGTCTTCTTAATCTACTGTGACCTCCACGTCTCTTCCAAGGGGCAATAAAACCATCTGGTTAAACCACTCTGAACTCCACAGCTCTTCCAAGGGGCATTGGTATTGTCTTTTTATTCCACTCTAACCTCCACCACTCTTCCAAGGGGCATTGACATTGTCTTTTTATTCCACTGCGACCTCCATCATTCTTCCAAGGGGCATTGATATTGTCTTTTTATTCCACTGCCACCTCCACCACTCTTCCAAGGGGCATTGATATTGTCTTTTTAATCCACTGCGACCTCCACGTCTCTTCCAAGGGGCATAAAAACTGTCAATTTAAACAACTCTGAACTCCACACCTCTTCCAAGGAGCCCTTGTATTGTCTTTTTATTCCACTCTAACCTCCACCACTCTTCCAAGGGGCATTGATATTGTATTTTTAATCCACTGCGACCTCCACCACTCTTCCAAGAGGCATTAAAACAGTCTTGTTAAGCTTCTGTGACCACCACATCTCTTCCAAGGAGCATTAATACCGTCTTTTTAAACCACTCTGAACTCCACAGCTCTTCCGAGGGGCATTGATATTGTCTTTTTATTCCACTGTAACCTCCACCATTCTTCCAAGGGGTATTGATATTGTCTTTTTAATGCAATGCGATCTCCACCACTCTTCCAAGGGGCATTAAAACCATCTGATT
Source organism: Phyllobates terribilis (assembly GCF_046119375.1). Taxonomy (NCBI): domain Eukaryota; kingdom Metazoa; phylum Chordata; class Amphibia; order Anura; family Dendrobatidae; genus Phyllobates; species Phyllobates terribilis. The sequence goes on along the minus strand of NW_027362781.1, from coordinate 7,010,994 downwards.
AAACCACTCTGAACTCCATAGCTCTTTCAAGAGGCATTGATATTGTCGTTTTATTTCGCTGCAACCTCCACCACTCTTGCAAGGGGCATTGATGTTGTCTTTTTATTCCACTGCGACCTCCAACACTCTTCCAAGGGGCATTGATATTGTCTTTTTATTCCACTGTATCCTCCACCACTCTTCCAAGGGGTATTGATATTGTCTTTTTATTCCACTACGACTTCCACCACTCTTCCAAGGGGCATTAAAACTGTCTTGTTAAGCTACTGTGACCTCCACGTGTCCTCCACGGGATATTGATATTGTCTTTTTAATCCACTGTGACCTCCACCACTTTTCCAAGGGGCATTAAAACCGCCTTGTTAATCTACTGTGACCTCCACGTCTGTTCCAAGGGACAATAAAACTATCTGGTTAAACCACTCTGAACTCCACAGCTCTTCCAATGGGCATTGGTATTGTATTTTTATTCCACTCTAACCTCCACCACTCTTCCAAGGGGCATTGACGTTGTCTTTTTATTCCACTGCGACCTCCATAATTCTTCCAAGGGGCATTGATATGGTCTTTTTATTCCACTGCCACCTCCACCACTCTTCCAAGGGGCATTGATATTGTCTTTTTAATCCACTGCGACCTCCACGTCTCTTCCAAGGGGCATAAAAACCGTCAATTTAAACAACTCTGAACTCCACAGCTCTTCCAAGGTGCCCTTGTATTGTCTTTTTATTCCACTCTAACGTCAACCACTCTTCCAGGGGGCATTGATATTGTATTTTTAATCCTCTGTGACCTCCACCACACTTCCAAGAGGCATTAAAACAGTCTTGTTAAGCTACTGTGACGTCCACATCTCTTCCAAGGCGCATTAATACCGTCTTTTTAAACCACTCTGAACTCCACAGCTCTTCCAATGGGCATTGATATTGTTTTCTTATTCCACTGTAACCTCCACCATTCTTCCAAGGGGTATTGATATTGTCTTTTTAATGCACTGCGATCTCCACCACTCTTCCAAGCGGCATTAAAACCATCTGATTAAACCACTCTGAACTCCATAGCTCTTTCAAGAGGCATTGATATTGTCTTTTTATTTCGCTGTAACCTCCACCACTCTTTCAAAGGGCATTGATGTTGTCTTTTTATTCCACTGCGACATCCAACACTCTTCCAAGGGGCATCGATATTGTCTTTTTAATCCACTGTGACGTCCACCACTTTTCCAAGGGGCATTAAAACCGTCTTGCTAATCTACTGTGACCTCCACGTCTCTTCCAAGGGGCAATAAAACCATCTGGTTAAACCACTCTGAACTCCACAGCTCTTTCAAGGGGCATTGGTATTGTCTTTTTATTCCACTGTAACCTCCATCATTCTTCCAAGGGGCATTGATATTGTCTTTTATTCCACTGCCACCTCCACCACTCTTCCAAGGGGCATCGATATTGTCTTTTTAATCCACTGCGACCTTCACCACTTTTCCAGGAGGCATTAATACAGTCTTGTTAAGCTATTGTGACCTCCACCTCTCTTCCAAGGGGCATTAAAACCGTCTGGTTAAACCACTCTGAACTCTACAGCTCTTCCAAGGGCATTAATATAATCTTTTTATTCCACTGTAACCTCCACCATTCTTCCAAGGGGTATCGATGTTGTCTTTTTAATGCACTGCGATCTCCACCACTCTTCCAATGGGCATTAAAACCATCTGGTTAAAACACTCTGAACTCCATAGCTCTTTCAAGAGACATTGATATTGTCTTTTTATTTCAAGGTAACCTCCACCACTCTTTCAAGGGGCATTGATATTGTCTTTTTATTCCACTGCGACCTCCACCACTCTTCCAAGGGGCATTAAACCTGTCTTGTTAAGCTACTGTGACCTCCACTTGTCTTCCACGGGGCATTGATATTGTCTTTTTATTCAACTGTGACCTCCACCACTTTTCCAAGGGGCATTAAAACCGTCTTGTTAATCTACTGTGACCTCCACGTCTTTTCCAAGGGGCAATAAAACCATCTGTTTAAACCACTCTGAACTCCACAGCTCTTCCAAGGGGCATTGGTATTGTCTTTTTATTCCACTCTAACCTCCACCACTCTTCCAAGTGGCAGTGACATTGTCTTTTTATACCACTGCAACCTCCATCATTCTTCCAAGGGGCATTGATATTGTCTTTTTATTCCACTGCCACCTCCACCACTCTTCCAAGGGTCATTGTTGTTGTTATTTTAATCCACTGCGACCTCCACCACTTTTCCAAGGGGCATTAAAAACGTCTTTTTTAAGCTACTCTGACCTCCACGTCACTTCCAATGGGCATTAAAACCGTCTGGTTAAACCACTCTGAACTCCACAGCTCTTCCAAGGGGCATTGGTATTGTCTTTTTGTTCCACTCTAACCTCCACCACTCTTCCAAGGGGCATTAAAACTGTCTTGTTATGCTGCTGTAACCTCCATGTCTATTCCACGGGGCATTGATATTGTCTTTTTATTCCAATGTAACCTCCACCACTCTTCTAAGGGGCAGTGATATTGTCTTTTTAAACCACTGAGACCTCCACCACTCTTCCAAGAGGCATTAAAAACATCTTATTAAGCTACTATGACCTCCACGTCTCTTCCAAGGGACATTAAAACCGTCTGGTTAAACCACTCTGTATTCCACAGCTCATCAAAGGGGCATTGATATTGTCTTTTTATTCCACTGTAACCTTCACCACTTTTCCTATGGGAATTGATATTGTCTTTTTATTATTATTATTTATTATTATAGCGCCATTTATTCCATAGCGCTTTACATGTGATAGGGATATACATAACAAAAGCATTTACATAATCTTAACAAAACGAGTCAGCGACTGGTACAGGAGGAAGGAATACCCTGCCCGCGAGGGCTCACATTCTAGAAGGGATGGGTGAGGATACATTAGGTGAGGGTAGAGCTGGTCGTGCAGCGGTGTTTACTGCAGTTTGTAGGCTTGTCGGAAAAGGTGGGTCTTCAGGTTTCTTTAGAAGGTTTCCACGGTCGGCGAGAGTCTGATGTGTTGGGGTAGAGAGTTCCAGAGTAGAAAGGATGCACGGGAGAAATCTTGTACACGATTGTGGGAGAAGGAGATAAGAAGGGAGTAGAGAAGGAGATCTTGTGAGGATCGGAGGTTGCGTGCAGGTAAGTACCGGGAGACTAGGTCACAGATGTATGGGGGATACAGGTTGTGGATGGCTTTGTATGCCATGGTTAGAGTTTTGATCTGGATTCTCTGGGCAATGGGGAGCCAGTGAAGAGATTGACAGAGAGGAGAGGCCGGGGAATAGCGGGGGGACAGGTGAATTAGTCGAGCAGCAGAGTTTAGGATAGATTGGAGAGGCGTAAGAGTGTTGTAAGGGAGGCCATGGAGCAGGAGGTTGCAGTAGTCGAGGCGGGATATGATGAGGGCATGCACTACTGTTTTTGCAGAGTCTTTGCTGAGAAATGCACGGATCCGGGAGATGTTTTTGAGTTGGAGTCGGCAGGAAGTGGAAAGGGCTTGGATATGTGGCTTGAAGGAGAGATCAGAGTCCAGGGTTACTCCAAGGCAGCGAGATTGTGGGACTGGGGAGAGTGAACAGCAATTGACGTTGATGGCTAAGTCAGATGGGGGATGTGAATGAGAGGGTGGAAAGATGATGAACTCTGTTTTATCCATGTTGCGTTTTAGAAATCTGTCAGAGAAGAAGGATGACATGGCGGACAGACATTGTGGGATTTTGGTTAGTAGGGAGGAGATATCGGGTCCAGAGAGGTAGATCTGTGTGTCGTCAGCATAGAGGTGATACTGAAAACTGTGAGACTCTATGAGCTGTCCCAGGCCAAAGGTGTAGATGGAGAAGAGCAGAGGTCCTAGAACTGAACCTTGGGGGACACCGACAGATAGGGGGCGAGATGAGGAGGTGGTGCCTGAGTGGAAGACGCTGAATGTCCTGTCTGTTATGTATGAGGAGATCCAAGATAGAGCCATGTCCGTGATGCCAAGAGATGAGAGAATCTGGAGTAAGAGGGAGTGGTCCACTGTGTCAAAGGCAGATGACAGGTCCAGAAGGAGGAGGATGGAGTAGTGTCACTTGGATTTGACATTTAGTAGGTCGTTGGTGACTTTGGTCAGGGCAGTTTCAGTCGAGTGATGCGGTCGGAAGCCAGATTGCAGGCGGTCGAAGAGGGAGTAGGAGGAGAGGTGGGGGGACAGTTCAAGGTGGACATGTTGTTCTAGTAGTTTTGAGGCAAAGGGGAGGAGTGATATGGGGTGGTAGCTAGTCAGAGAGGAAGGGTCAAGGGAGGGCTTTTTGAGGATGGGTGTGATTGCGGCTTGTTTGAAACATGAGGGGAAGACACCGGTTGTTAGTGACAGATTGAAGAGGTGGGTTAGGGTTGGGATGAAGACTGTGGTAAGGTTAGTGATGAGGTGGGATGGGATTGGGTCAAGTTCACTGGTGGTGAGGTGTGGTTTGGAGAGTAAAGAGGAGACTTGACCTTCTGTAATGGTGGAGAAGTGGGGTTTGGAGGATGAGGGTTGAATAGATATGAGGAGGGGTTGTGTGGACTTTAGGCAAAAATTTTGTCTGATGGTGTCAATCTTCTGTTTGAAGAATGACGCAAAGTCGTCGGCTGAGATGAGAGAAGAGGGAGGAGGTGCTGGGGGACGAAGGAGAGAGTTGAAAGTGTTAACTAGCTGTTTAGGGTTGTGAGATAGGGAGGATATGAGAGATGAGAAGTAGGTTTGTTTTGCTGTAGTGAGTGCGGACTCGAAATTAGTGAGGGATTGCTTGAATGCGATGAAGTGCTCGATGGAGTGAGACCTTTTCCATCTCCGCTCTGCAACCCTGGAGGCCCCACGCAGTTCTTTAGTAAGTTTAGTGTGCCAGGGTTGCCTGTTGAATGTGTGAGATGTGGTGTGTGTGAGAGGGACGATCGAGTCTAGAGCTGCAGCTATTGTGGTGTTATATGAAGCAGCAGCAATGTCTGCATCGTGTAAGGAATTTATGTCTGTAAGAGGGAGGAGGGATTCAGAGAGTGAGTGTAAGTCAAGGTGTTTGAGATTTCTGCGAGGGTATGCAAGTTTGTGGAGTGGGGATTGTTGCCCCGGGGAGGAGAGAGAAGAGAATGTAAGTAGGCTGTAATCAGAGAGAGGGAGAGGTGAGTTAGAGAGGTTAGATAGGGAACAGAGGCGGGTGAAAATGAGGTCCAGTGTGTGGCCATCTTTGTGGGTGGGTGTGGAAGACCATTGAGTGAGTCTGAAGGAGGAAGTGTTTTTTTTTCCACTGTAACCTCCACCACTCTTCCAAGGGTCATTGATATTGTCTTTTTATTCCACTGTAACCTCCACCACTCTTCCAAGGGGCATTGATATTGTCTTTTTATTCCACTGCGACCTCCACCTCTCTTCCAAGGGGCATCAAAACCATCTTGTTAAGCTACTGTGACCTCCAAGCCTCTTGCTCGAGGCATTGATATTGTCTTTTTATTCCACTGTGACCTCCAAATCTCTTCCAAGGGGAATTATTATTGTCTTTTCATTCCACTGCGACCTCCACCACTCTTCTAAGGGGCATTGATATTGTCTTTTTAATCCACTGCGACCCCCACCTCTCTTCCAAGGGGCATTAAAACAGTCTTGATAAGCTACTGTGTCCTCCACGTCTCTTCCAAGGGGCATTAAACCCTCTGGTTAAACCACTCTGTACTCCACAGCCCTTCCAAGAGGCATTGATATTGTCTTTTTATACGACTGTAACCTCCAACAATCTTCCAAGGGGCATTGATATTGTCTCTGTTTTCCACTGCGACCTCCACCACTCTTCCAAGGGGCTTTGATACTGTCTTTTTTATCCACTGCGACCTCCACCACTCTTCCAATGGGCATTAAAACCGTCTCGTTATGTTACTGTGACCTCCACTTCCCTTCTACGGGGCAATGATATTGTCTTTTTATTCCATTGCGACCTCCACCACTCTTCCAAGGGGCATTGCTATTGTCTTTTTAATCCACTGCGACCTCTTCCACTCCTCCAAGGGGCTTTAAAACAGTCTTGATAAGCTTCTGTGACCTCCACGTCTCTTCCAAGGGGCATTAAAACCGCATGGTTAAACCACTCTGAACTCCACAGCTCTTCCAACAGGCATTGATATTGTCTTTTTATTCAACTGTAACCTCCACCACTCTTCCAAGGGGCATTGCTGTTGTCTTTTTTTTCCACTTCGACCTCCACCTCTATTCCAAGCTGATTTGATAGTCTTTTTAATCCACTGCGACCTCCAGCACTCTTCCAAGGGGCATTAAAACCATCTTGTTAAGCTACTGTGACCTCCACGTCCCTTCCACGGGGCATTGATATTGTCTTTTTATTCCACTGTGACCTCCACCACTCTTCCAAGGGGCATTGATATTGTCTTTTTAATCCACTCAGACCTCCACCAATCTTCCAACAGACATTGATATTGTCTTTTTATTCCACTGCGACCTTCACCCCTCTTCCAAGGAACATTGATATTGTCTTTTTTTCCACTGCAACCTCCACCACTCTTCTAAGGGGCATCGATATTTTCTTTTTATTCCACTGCTACCTCCACCACACTTCCAAGGGGCATCGATAATGTCTTTTTAATCCTCTTCGACCTCCACCACTCTTCCAAGGGCCATAAAAATCGTCTTCTTAAGCTACTGTGACCTCCACGTCTCTTCCAAGGGGCATTAAAACCTTCAATTTAAACCACTCTGAACTCCACAGCTCTTGCAAGAGGCATTGATATTGTCTTTTTATTCCACTGTAACCTCCACCACTCTTCCAAGGGGCATTCATATTGTCTTTTTATTCCACTGCGACCTCCGCCTCTCTTATAAAGTGCATTGATATTGTTTTTATTCCACTGTAACCTCCACCACTGTTCTAAGGTGCATTAAAACCGTCTTGTTAAGCTACTGTGACCTCCACGTCTCTTCCACATGGCATTGTTATTGTCTTTTTATTCCACTGCGACCTCCACCACTCTGCCAAGGGGCATTAAAACCGTCTTGTTAAGCTACTGTGATGTTCACGTCTCTTCCACGGGGTATTGATATTGTCTTTTTATTCCACTGTGACCTCCACCACTCTTCCAAGAGGCATTGATATTGTCTTTTTATTCCACTGTAACCTCCACCACTCTTCCAAGGGGCATTGATATTGTCTTTTTATTCCACTGCGACCTCCACCACTCTTCCAAGGTTCATTGATATTGTCTTTTTAATCCACTGCGACCTCCACAACTCTTCTAAGTGGCATTAAAACCGTCTTGTTAACTACTATGACCTTCACGTCTCTTCCAAGGGGCACTAAAACCGTTTGGTTAAACCACTCTGTACTCCACAGCTCTTCCAAGGGGCATTGATATTGTCTTTTTATTTCACTGTAACTTCCACCACTCATTCAAGGGGCATTGATATTGTATTTTTATTCCACTGTGACCTCCACCACTCTTCCAAGGGATATTAAAACCGTCTTGTTAAGCTTCTGTGACCTCCAAGTCTCTTCCAAGGGGCATTAAAACCGTCTGGTTAAACCGCCATGAGCTCCACAGCTCTTCCCAAGGGCATTGACAATGTCTTTTTATTCCATTGTAACCTTCTGCACTCTTCCAAGTGCATTGATATTGTCTTTTTATTCCTCTGCAATGTCCACGACTCTTCTAAGGGGTATTAAAACCGTCTTGTTAAGCTACTGTGACCTCCAAGTTTTTTACACAGGGCATTGATATTGTCTTTTTATTCCACTGTAACCTCCACCACTCTTCCAAGGGGCATTGATATTGTCTTTTTAATCCACTGTGACCTCCATCACTCTTCCAAGAAGCATTGAAATCATCTTGTTAAGCTACTGTGACCTCCACGTCTATTACACGGTGCATTAAAACTTTCTGGTTAAACCACTGTGACCTCCACAGCTCTTCCAAGGGGCATTGATATTGTCTTTTTATTCCACTCTAACCTCCACCACTCTTCCAAGGGGAATTGATATTGTCTTTTTATTTTACTGCGACCTCCACCACTCTTCCAAGGGGCATTAATATTGTCTTTTTATTCCACTGTGACCTCCACGTCTCTTCCAAGGGGCATTGATATTGTCTTTTTGCTTAATTGGAACCTCCACCACACTTCCAAGGGGCATTGATATTGTCTTTTTATTCCACTGTAACCTCCACCATTCTTCCAAGGGACATTGATATTGTCTTTTTATTCCACTGTAACCTCCACCACTCTACCAAAGGGCATTGATATTGTCTTTTTATTCCACTATAACCTCCACCACTCTTCCAAGGGGCATTGATATTGTCTTTTTAATCCACTGCGACCTCTACCAATCCTCCAAGGGGCTTTAAAACTGTCTTGATAAGCTTCTGTGACCTCCACGTCTCTTACAAGAGGCATTAAAACCGCATGGTTAAACCACTCTGAACTCCACAGCTATTCCAAGAGGCATTGATATTGTCTTTTTATTCAACTGTAACCTCCACCACTCTTCGAAGGGGCATTGCTATTGTCTTTTTTTTCCACTGTGACCTCCACCACTCTTCCAAGGGGATTTGATAGTCTTTTTAATCCACTACGACCTCCACCACTCTTCCAAGGGGCATTAAAACCGTCTTGTTAAGCTACTGTGACCTCCACGTCCCTTCCATGGGGCATTGATATTGTCTTTTTATTCCACTGCGAACTCCTACCACTTTTCCAATTGGCATTGATATTGTCTTTTTAATCCACTGCGACCTCCACCACTCTTTCAACAGACATTGATATTGTCTTTTTATCCCACTGCGACCTTCACCCCTCTTCCAAGGAACATTGATATTGTCATTTTTTCCACTGTAACCTCCACCACTCTTCTAAGGGGCATTGATATTTTCTCTTTATTCCACTGCGACCTCCACCACTCTTCCAAGGGGCATCGATAATGTCTTTTTAATCCTCTGCGACCTCCACCACTCTTCCAAGGGGTATTAAAATCGTCTTCTTAAGCTACTGTGACCTCCACGTCTCTTCCAAGGGGCATTAAAACCTTCAATTTAAACCACTCTGAACTACACAGCTCTTGCAAGAGACATTGATATTGTCTTTTTATCCCACTGTAACCTCCACCACTCTTCCAAGGGGCATTGATTTTGTCTTTTTAATCCACTGCGACCTCCATCTCTCTTCCAAGAAGCTTTAAAACCTTTTTGTTTAGCTACTGTGACCTCCACGTCTATTCCACTGTGACTTAAAACCTTCTGGTAAAACCACTGTGAACTCCACAGCTCTTCCAAGGGGCATTGATATTGTCTTTTTATTCCACTGTAACCTCAACCACTCTTCCAAGGGCCATTGATATTGTTTTTTTTTTAACTGCAACCTCCACCACTCTTACAAGGGGCATTAGTATTATCTTTTTATTCCACTGCGACCTCCACCACTCTTCCAAGGTTCATTGATATTGTCTTTTTATTCCACTGTAACCTCCACCACTCTTCCAAGTGGCATTGATAATGTTTTTATATTCCACTGCGACCTCCACCTCTCTTCCAAGGGGTATTAAAACCATGTTCTTAAGCTACTGTGACCTACAAGTCTCTTCCACGAGGCATTGATATTGTCTTTTTATTGCACTGCGACCTCCACATCTCTTCCAAGGGAAATTGATATTGTATTTTTATCCCACTGCGACCTCCACCACTCTTCTAAGGGGCATTGATATTGTTTTTTTAATCCACTGCGACCTCCACCACTCTTCCAAGGGGCATTAAAACCGTATTGTTAAGCTACTGTGACCTCCACGTCTCTTCCAAGGGGCATTAAAACCGTCAATTTAAACCACTCTGAACTCCACAGATCTTGCAAGAGGCATCGATATTGTCTTTTTATTCCACTGTAACCTCCACCACTCTTCCAAGGGGCATTAATTTTGTCTTTTTAATCCACTGCGACCTCCATCACTCTTCCAAGAAGCATTAAAACCGTCTTGTTTAGCTACTGTGATCTCCACGTCTATTCCTCTGTGCCTTAAAACCTTCTGGTTAAACCACTGTGAACTCCACAGCTCTTCCAAGGGGCATTGATATTGTCTTTTTATTCCACTGTAACCTCCACAACTCTTTCAAGGGGCATTGATATTGTCGTTTTATTTTACTGCGACCTCCACCACTCTTCCAAGGGGCATTAATATTGTCTTTTTATTCCAATGCGACCTCCACCACTCTTCCAAGGGTCATTGATATTGTCTTTTTATTCCACTGTAACCTCCACCACTCTTCCAAGGGGCATTGATATTGTCTTTATATTTCACTGCGACCTCCACCTCTCTTCCAAGGGGCATTAAAACCATCTTGTTAAGCTACTGTGACCTCCAAGTCTCTTCCACGAGGCATTGATATTGTCTTTTTATTTCACTGCGACCTCCACATCTCTTCCAAGGGGAAATGATATTGTCTTTTTATTCCACTGCGACCTCCACCACTCTTCTAAGGGGCATTGATATTGTCTTTTTAATCCACTGCGACCTCCACCACTCTTCCAAGGGGCATTAAAACCGTCTTGTTAAGCTACTGTGACCTCCACGTCCCTTCCACGGGGCATTGATATTGTCTTTTTATTCCACTGGGACCTCCACCACTCTTCCAACAGACATTGATATTGTCTTTTTGTTCTACTGCGACCTTCACCCCTCTTCCAAGGAACATTGATATTGTCTTTTTTTCCACTGTAACCTCCACCACTCTTCTAAGGGGCATTGATATTTTCTTTTTATTCCACTGCGACCTCCACCACTCTTCCAAGGGGCATCAATAATGTCTTTTTAACCCACTTCTACCTCCACCACTCTTCCAAGGGGCATTAAAACTGTGTTCTTAAGCTACTGTGACGTCCACGTCGCTTCCAAGGGGCATTGAAACCTTCAATTTAAACCACTCTGAACTCCACAGCTCTTACAAGAGGCATTGATATTGTCTTTTTATTCCACTGTAACCTCCACCACTCTTCCAAGGGGCATTGATTTTGTCTTTTTAATCCACTGCGACCTCCATCACTCTTCCAAGAAGCATTGAAAATGTCTTGTTTAGCTACTGTGACCTCCACGTCTATTCCACGGTATCTTAAAACCTTCTGGTTAAACCACTGTGAACTCCACAGCTCTTCCAAGGGGCATTGATATTGTCTTTTTATTCCACTATAACCTCCACCACTCTTCCCAGGGGCATTGATATTGTCTTTTTATTTTACTGCGACCTCCACCACTCTTCCAAGGGGCATTAAAACCATCTTGATAAGTTACTGTGACCTCCAAGTCTCTTCCTCGAGGCATTGATATTGTCTTTTTATTCCACTGCGACCTCCACATCTCTTCCAACGGGAATTGATATTGTCTTTTTAAACCAATGCGAACTCCACCACTTGTCTAAGAGGCATTGATATTGTCTTTTTAATCCACTGCGACCTCCACCACTCTTCCAAGGGGCATTAAAACAGTCTTGATAAGCTTCTGTGACCTCCACGTCTCTTCCAAGGGGCATTAAACAGTCTGGTTAAACCACTCTGTACTCCACAGCTCTTCCAAGAGGCATTGATATTGTCTTTTTATTCGACTATAACCTCCACCGCTCTTCCAAGGGGCATTGATATTGTCTGTTTTCCACTGCGACCTCCATCACTCTGCCAAGGGGATTTGATACTGTCTTTTTTATCCACTGCGACCTCCACCACTCTTCCAATGGGCATTAAAACCGTCTTGTTATGCTACTGTGACCTCCACTTCCCTTCTACGGGGCAATGATATTGTCTTTTTATTCCATTGCGACCTCCACCACTCTTCCAAGGGGCATTGATATTGTCTTTTTAATCCACTGCGACCTCTACCACTCCTCCAAGGGGCTTTAGAGCAGTCTTGATAAGCTTCTGTGACCTCCACGTCTCTTCCAAGGGGCATTAAAACCGCATGGTTAAACCACTCTGAACTCCACAGCTCTTCCAACAGGCATTGATATTGTCTTTTTATTCAACTGTAACCTCCACCACTCTTCCAAGGGGCATTGCTGTTGTCTTTTTTTTCCACTCCGACCTCAACCACTCTTCCAAGCTGATTTGATAGTTTTTTTAATCCACTGCGACCTCCAGCAATCTTCCAAGGGGCATTAAAACCGTCTTGTTAAGCTACTGTGACCTCCACGTCCCTTCCACGGGGCATTGATATTGTCTTTTTATTCCACTGTGACCTCCACCACTCTTCCAAGGGGCATTGATATTGTCTTTTTAATCCACTCAGACCTCCACCAGTCTTCCAACACACATTGATATTGTCTTTTTATTCCACTGCGACCTTCACCCCTCTTCCAAGGAACATTGATATTGTCTTTTTTTCCACTGCAACCTCCACCACTCTTCTAAGGGGCATTGATATTTTCTTTTTATTCCACTGCTACCTCCACCACACTTCCAAGGAGCATCAATAATGTCTTTTTAATCCTCTTCGACCTCCACCACTCTTCCAAGGGTCATAAAAATCGTCTTCTTAAGCTACTGTGACCTCCACGTCTCTTCCAAGGGGCATTAAAACCTTCAATTTAAACCACCCTGAACTCCACAGCTCTTGCAAGAGGTATTGATATTGTCTTTTTATTCCACTGTAACCTCCACCACTCTTCCAAGGGGCATTCATATTGTCTTTTTATTCCACTGCGACCACCGCCACTCTTCCAAAGGGCATTGATATTGTTTTTATTCCACTGTAACCTCCACAACTGTTCTAAGGTGCATTAAAACCGTCTTGTTAAGCTACTGTGACCTCCACGTCTCTTCCACATGGCATTGTTATTGTCTTTTTATTCCACTGCGACCTTCACCACTCTGCCAAGGGGCATTAAAACCGTCTTGTTAAGCTACTGTGATGTTCACGTCTCTTCCACGGGGTATTGATATTGTCTTTTTATTCCACTGTGACCTCCACCACTCTTCCAAGAGGCATTGATATTGTCTTTTTATTCCACTGTAACCTCCACCACTCTTCCAAGGGGCATTGATATTGTCTTTTTATTCCCCTGCGACCTCCACCACTCTTCCAAGGTTCATTGATATTGTCTTTTTAATCCACTGCGACCTCCACCACTCTTCTAAGGGGCATTAAAACCGTCTTGTTAAGCTACTACGACCTTCACGTCTCTTCCAAGGGGCACTAAAACCGTTTGGTTAAACCACTCTGTACTCCACAGCTCTTCCAAGGGGCATTGATATTGTCTTTTTATTTCACTGTAACTTCCACCACTCATTCAAGGGGCATTTATATTATATTTTTATTCCACTGTGACCTCCACCACTCTTCCAAGGGGTATTAAAACCGTCTTGTTAAGCTTCTGTGACCTCCAAGTCTCTTCCAAGGGGCATTAAAACCGTCTGGTTAAACCGCTACGAGCTCCACAGCTCTTCCCAATGGCATTGACAATGTATTTTTATTCCATTGTAACCTTCTGCACTCTTCCAAGTGCATTGATATTGTCTTTTTATTCCTCTGCAATGTCCACGACTCTTCCAAGGGGTATTAAAACCGTCTTGTTAAGCTACTGTGACCTCCAAGTTTTTTTACACAGGGCATTGATATTGTCTTTTTATTCCACTGTAACCTCCACCACTCTTCCAAGGGGCATTGATATTGTCTTTTTAATCCACTGTGACCTCCATCACTCTTCCAAGAAGCATTGAAACCATCTTGTTAAGCTACTGTGACCTCCACGTCTATTCCACGGTGCATTAAAACTTTCTGGTTAAACAACTGTGACCTCCACAGCTCTTCCAAGGGGCATTGATATTGTCTTTTTATTCCACTCTAACCTCCACCACTCATCCAAGGGGAATTGATATTGTCTTTTTATTTTACTGCGACCTCCACCACTCCTCCAAGGGGCATTAATATTGTCTTTTTATTCCACTGTGACCTACACGTCTCTTCCAAGGGGCATTGATATTGTCTTTTTGCTTAATTGGAACCTCCACCACACTTCCAAGGGGCATTGATATTGTCTTTTTATTCCACTGTAACCTCCACCATTCTTCCAAGGGACATTGATATTGTCTTTTCATTCCACTGTAACCTCCACCACTCTTCCAAAGGGCATTGATATTGTCTTTTTATTCCACTATAACCTCCACCACTCTTCCAAGGGGCATTGATATTGTCTTTTTAATCCACTGCGACCTCTACCACTCCTCCAAGGAGCTTTAAAACTGTCTTGATAAGCTTCTGTGACCTCCACGTCTCTTCCAAGGGGCATTAAAACCGCATGGTTAAACCACTCTGAACTCCACAGCTATTCCAAGAGGCATTGATATTGTCTTTTTATTCAACTGTAACATCCACCACTATTCGAAGGGGCATTGCTATTGTCTTTTTTTTCCACTGTGACCTCCACCACTCTTCCAAGGGGATTTGATAGTCTTTTTAATCCACTGCGACCTCCACCACTCTTCCCAGGGGCATTAAAACCGTCTTGTTAAGCTACTGTGACCTCCACGTCCCTTCCATGGGGCATTGATATTGTCTTTTTAATCCACTGCGACCTCCTAGCACTTTTCCATTTGGCATTGATATTGTCTTTTTAATCCACTGCGACCTCCACCACTCTTTCAACAGACATTGTTATTGTCTTTTTATCCCACTGCGACCTTCACCCCTCTTCCAAGGAACATTGATATTGTCATTTTTTCCACTGTAACCTCCACCACTCTTCTAAGGGGCATTGATATTTTCTTTTTATTCCTCTGCGACCTCCACCACTCTTCCAATGGGCATCGATAATGTCTTTTTAATCCTCTGCGACCTCCACCACTCTTCCAAGGGGCATTAAAATCGTCTTCTTAAGCTACTGTGACCTCCACGTCTCTTCCAAGGGGCATTAAAACCGTCAATTTAAACCACTCTGAACTCCATAGATCTTGCAAGAGGTATTGATATTGTCTTTTTATTCCACTGTAATCTCCACCACTCTTACAAGGGGCATTAATTTTGTCTTTTTAATCCACTGCTACCTCCATCACTCTTCCAAGAAGCATTAAAATCGTCTTGTTTAGCTACTGTGATCTCCACGTCTATTCCTCTGTGCCTTAAAACCTTCTGGTTAAACCACTGTGAACTCCACAGCTCTTCCAAGGGGCATTGATATTGTCTTTTTATTCCACTGTAACCTCCACAACTCTTTCAAGGGGCATTGATATTGTCGTTTTATTTTACTGCGACCTCCACCACTCTTCCAAGGGGCATTAATATTGTCTTTTTATTCCAATGCGACCTCCACCACTCTTCCAAGGGTCATTGATATTGTCTTTTTATTCCACTGTAACCTCCACCACTCTTCCAAGGGGCATTGATATTGTCTTTTTATTTCACTGCGACCTCCACCTCTCTTCCAAGGGGCATTAAAACCATCTTGTTAAGATACTGTGACCTCCATGTCACTTCCACGAGGCAATGATATTGTCTTTTTATTCCACTGCGACCTACACATCTCTTCCAAGGGGAATTGATATTGTCTTTTTATTCCACTGCGACCTCCACCACTCTTCTAAGGGGCATTGATATTGTCTTTTTAATCCACTGCGACCTCCACCACTCTTCCAATGGGCATTAAAACCGTCTTGTTAAGCTACTGTGACCTCCTCATCCCTTCCACGGGGCATTGATATTGTCTTTTTATTCCAAGGCGACATCCACCACTCTTCCAAGGGGCATTGATATTGTCTTTTTAATCCACTGGGACCTCCACCACTCTTCCACCAGACATTGATATTGTCTTTTTGTTCTACTGCGACCTTCACCCCTCTTCCAAGGAACATTGATATTGTCTTTTTTTCCACTGTAACCTCCACCACTCTTCTAAGGGGCATTGATATTTTCCTTTTATTCCACTGCGACCTCCACCACTCTTCCAAGGGGCATCAATAATGTCTTTTTAACCCACTGCGACCTCCACCACTCTTCCAAGGGGCATTAAAACTGTGTTCTTAAGCTACTGTGACGTCCACATCGCTTCCAAGGGGCATTGAAACCTTCAATTTAAACCACTCTGAACTCCACAGCTCTTGCAAGAGGCATTGATATTGTCTTTTTATTCCACTGTAACCTCCACCACTCTTCCAAGGGGCATTGATTTTGTCTTTTTAATCCACTGCGACCTCCATCACTCTTCCCAGAAGCTTTGAAAACGTCTTGTTTAGCTACTGTGACCTCCACGTCTATTCCACGGTATCTTAAAACCTTCTGGTTAAACCACTGTGAACTCCACAGCTCTTCCAAGGGGCATTGATATTGTCTTTTTATTCCACTATAACCTCCACCACTCTTCCCAGGGGCATTGATATTGTCTTTTTATTTTACTGCGACCTCCACCACTCTTCCAAGGGGCATTAAAACCATCTTGTTAAGTTACTGTGACCTCCAAGTCTCTTCCTCGAGGCATTGATATTGTCTTTTTATTCCACTGCGAAATCCACATCTCTTCTAAGGGGAATTGATATTGTCTTTTTAAACCAATGCGAACTCCACCACTCGTCTAAGGGGCATTGATATTGTCTTTTTAATCCACTGCGACCTCCACCACTCTTCCAAGGGGCATTAAAACAGTCTTGATAAGCTTCTGTGACCTCCACGTCTCTTCCAAGGGGCATTAAACAGTCTGGTTAAGCCACTCTGTACTCCACAGCTCTTCCAAGAGGCATTGATATTGTCTTTTTATTCGACTGTAACCTCCACCACTCTTCCAAGGGGCATTGATATTGTCTGTTTTCCAATGCGACCTCCATCACTCTGCCAAGGGGCTTTGATACTGTCTTTCTTATCCACTGTGACCTCCACCACTTTACCAATGGGAATTAATACCATATTGTTATGCTACTGTGACCTCCACGTCCCTTTAACGGGGCATTGATATTGTCTTTTTATTCCATTGCGACCTCCACCACACGTCCAAGGGGCATTAAAACCGTCTTGTTAAGCTACTGTGACCTCCAAGTCTCTTCCAAGGGACATTAAAACCGTCTGGTTAAACCGCTTTGAGCTCCACAGCTCTTCAAAGGGGCATTGACAATGTCTTTTTCTTCCATTGTAACCTTCTGCACTCTTCCAAGTGTATTGATATTGTCTTTTTATTCCTCTGCGACGTCCACGACTCTTCCAAGGGGCATTAAAACCGTCTTGCTAAGCTACTGTGACCCCCAAGTTTCTTACACAGGGCATTGAAATTGTCTTTTTATTCCACTGTAACCTCCACCACTCTTCCAAGGGGCATTTATGTTGTCTTTTTATTCCACTGTAACCTCCACCAATCTTCCAAGGGGCATTGATATTGTCTTTTTATTCCACCGCGACCTCCACCACTCTTCTAAGGGGCATTGATATTGTCTTTTAAATCCACAACGATCTCCACCACTCTTCCAAGGGGCATTAAAACAGTCTTATTAAGCTACTGTGACCTCCTCGTCTCTTCCAAGGGGCATTAAAACCGTCTGGTTAAACACTCTGAACTCCACGTCCCTTCCACGGGGCATTGATATTGTCTTTTATTCCACTGCGAACTCCACCACTCTACCAAGGGGTATTGATATTGTATTTTTAATCCAATGCGACCTCCACCACTCTTCCAAGGGGCATTGATATTGTCTTTTTAATCCACTGTGACCTCCACGTCTCTTTCAAGTGGCCTTAAAACCGTCAATTTAAACCACTCTGAACTCCACAGCTCTTCCAAGGAGCACTGGTATTGTCTTTTAATTCCACTCCAACCTCCACCACTCTTCCAAGGGGAATTGACATTGTCTATTTATTCCACTGCGACCTCCACCACTCTTCCAAGGGGCATTAAGACCATCATGTTAAGCTACAGTGACCTCCACAACTCTTCCATGGGGCATTGATATTGTCTTTTTATTCCACTGTAACCTCCACCACTCTTCCAAGGGGCATTGATTTTGTCTTTTTATTCCACTGCGACCTCTACCACTCTTCCAATGGGCATTGATATTGTCTTTTTAATCCACTGCAACCTCCAACACTCTTCCAAGGGGCATTAAAGCCGTCTTGCTAAGCTACTGTCACGTCCATGTCTATTCCACGGGGCATTGATATTGTCTTTTTATTCCACTGTAACCTCCACCACTCTTCCAAGGGGCATCGATAATGTCTTTTTAACCCACTGATACCTCCACCACTCTTCCAAGGGGCATTAAAACCGTCTTCTTAATCTACTGTGACCTCCACGTCTCTTCCAAGGGGCATTAAAACATTCAATTTAAACGACTCTGAACTCCACAGCTCTTGCAAGAGGCATTGATATTGTATTTTTATTCCACTGCAACCTCCACCAATGGGCATTGATTTTGTCTTTTTAATCCACTGCGACCGCCATCTCTCTTCCAAGAAGCATTAAAATAGTCTTGTTTAGCTACTGTGACCTCCACGTCTATTCCACGGTGCCTTAAAACCTTCTGGTTAAACCACTGTGAACTCCAGAGCTCTTCCAAGGGGCATTGATATTGTCTTTTTATTCCACTGCGACCTCCACCACTCTTCCAAGGGGCATTGAAATTGTCTTTTTTCTTACTGCGACCTCCACCACTCTTCCAAGGGGCATTAATATTGTCTTTTTATTCCACTGCGACCTCCACCACTCTTCCAAGGGTCATTGATATTGTCTTTTTATTCCACTGCGACCTCCACCACTCTTCCAAGGGGCATTAAAACAGTTTTGTTAAGCTTCTGTGACCTCCATGTCTCTTCCAAGGGACATTACAACATTCAATTTAAACCACTCTGAACTCCATAGCTCTTGCAAGAGGCATTGATATTGTCTTTTTATTCCACTGTAACCTCCACCACTCTTGCAAGGGGCATTGATATTGTCTTTTTATTCCACTGCGACCTCCACCTCTCTTCCAAGGGGCATTAAAACCATCTTGTTAAGCTACTGTGACCTCCAAGTCTGTTCCAAGAGGCATTGATATTGTATTTTTATTCCACTGCGACCTTCACATCTCTTCCAAGGGGAATTGATATTGTCTTTTCATTCCACTGCGATCTCCACCACTCTTCTAAGGGTCATTGATATTGTCTTTTTAATCCACTGCGACTTCTACCACTCTTCCAAGGGGCATTAAAACAGTTTTGTTAAGCTACTGTGATCTCCACTTCTTTTCCAAGGGGCATTAAAACCATCTGGTTAAACCACTCGGAACTCCACAGCTCTTCCAAGAGGCATTGATATTGTCTTTTTATTCGACTGTCACCTCCACCACTCTTCCAAGGGGCATTAAAACCGTCTTGTTAAGCTACTGTGACCTCCACGTCTCTTCCAATGGGCATTAAAACCGTCAATTTAAACCACTCTGAACTCCACAGCTCTTGCAAGAAGCATTGATATTGTCTTTTTATTCCACTGTAACCTCCACCACTCTTCCAAGGGGCATAGATTTTGTCTTTTTAATCCACTGCGACCTCCATCACTCTTCCAAGAAGCATTGAAAATGTCTTGTTTAGCTACTGTGACCTCCACGTCTATTCCACGGTGCCTTAAAACCTTCTGGTTAAACCACTGTGAACTCCACAGCTCTTCCAAGGGGCATTGATGTTGTCTTTTATTCCACTGTAACCTCCACCACTCTTCCCAGGCGCATTGATATTGTCTTTCTATTTTACTGCTACCTCCACCACTCTTCCAATCGGCATTAATATTGTCTTTTTATTCCACTGCGACCTCCACCACTCTTCCAAGGGTGATTGATATTGTCTTTTTATTCCACTGTAACCTCCACCACTATTCCAAGGGGCATTGATATTGTCTTTTTAATCCACTGCGACCTTCACCTCCCTTCCAAGGTGCATTAAAACCGTCTTTTTAATCTGCTGTGACCTCCAAGTCTCTTCCACGAGGCATTGATTTTGTCTTTTTATTCCACTGCGACCTCCACCACTCTTCCAAGGGGCATTGAAACAGTATTGATAAGCTACTGTGACCTCCACGTCTCTTCCAAGGGGCATTAAACAGTCTGGTTAAAACACTCTGTACTCCACAGCTCTTCCAAGAGGCATTGATATTGTCTTTTTATTCGACTGTAACCTCCACCACTCTTCCAAGGGGCATTGATTTTGTCTGTTTTCCACCGCGACCTCCACCACTCTTCCAAGGGGCTTTGATACTGTCTTTTTTATCCACTGCGACCTCCACCACTCTCCTAAGGGGCATTGATATTGTTTTTTAAATCCACAACGATCTCCACCACTCTTCCAAGGGGCATTAAAACAGTCTTGTTAAGCTACTGTGACCTCCTCGTCTCTTCCAAGGGGCATTAAAACCGTCTGGTTAAACACTCTGAACTCCACGTCCCTACCACGGGCATTGATATTGTCTTTTTATTCCACTGTGAACTCCACCACTCTTCAAAGGGGCATTGATATTGTCTTTTTAATCCACTGCGACCTCCACCACTCTTTCACGGGGCATTGATATTGTCTTTTTAATCCACTGTGACCTCTACGTCTCTTCCAAGGGGAATTAAAACCGTCAATTTAAACCTCTATGAACTCCACAGCTCTTCCAAGGAGCACTGGTATTGTCTTTCTATTCCACTCTAACCTCCACCACTCTTCCAAGGGGCGTTGACATTGACTATTTATTCCTCTTCGACCTCCACCACTCTTCCAAGGGGCATTGAGACCATCTTGTTAAGCTGCAGTAACCTCTACAACTCTTCCATGGGGCATTGATATTGTCTTTTTATTCCACTGCGACATCCATCATTCTTCCAAGGGGCATTAATATTGTCTTTTTATTCCACTGCCACCTCCACCACTCTTCCAAGGGGCATTGGTATTGTCTTTTTAATCCACTGCGACCTCCACCACTTTTCCAAAGGTCATTAAAAACTTCTTTTTAAGCTACTGTGACCTCCACGTCACTTCCAGTGGGCATTAAAACCGTCTGGTTAAACCACTCTGAACTCCACAGCTCTTCCAAGGGGCATTCGTATTGTCTTTTTATTCCACTCTAACCTCCACCACTCTTCCAAGAGGCATTGACATTGTCTTTTTATTCCACTGCGACCTCCACCATTCTTCCAAGGGGCATTAAAACTGCCTTGTTAAGCTAAAGTGACCTCCACATCTCTTCCACAGGGAATTGATGTTGTCTTTAAATTCCACTGTAACCTCCACCACTCTACCAAGGGGCATTGATTTTGTCTTTTTATTCCACTGCGACCTCTACCACTCTTCCAATGGGCATTGATATTGTCTTTTTAATCCACTGCAACCTCCAACACTCTTCCAAGGGGCATTAAAGCCGTCTTGCTAAGCTACTGTCACGTCCATGTCTATTCCACGGGGCATTGATATTGTCTTTTTATTCCACTGTAACCTCCACCACTCTTCCAAAGGGAATTGATTTTGTCTTTTTATTCCACTGCGACCTCCACCACTCTTCCAAGGGGCATTAAAACCGTCTTCTTAAGCTACTGTGACCTCCACGTCTCTTCCAAGGGGCATTAAAACCTTCAATTTAAACCACTCTGAACTCCAAAGCTCTTGCAAGAGGCATTGATATTGTCTTTTTATTCCACTGTAACCTCCACCACTCTTCCAAGGGGCATTGATTTTGTCTTTTTAATCCACTGCAACCTCCATCTCTCTTCCAACAAGCATTAAAACCGTCTTGTTTAGCTACTGTGACCTCCACATCTATTCCACGGTGCCTTAAAAGCTTCTGATTAAACCACTGTGAACTCGAGAGCTCTTCCAAGTGGCAGTGATATTGTCTTTTTATTCCACTGTAACCTCCACCACTCTTCCACGAGGCATTGAAATTGTCCTTTTTTTCCACTGCGACCTCCACATCTCTTCCAAGGGGAATTGATATTGTCTTTTCATTCCTCTGCGACCTCCACCACTCTTCTAAGGGGCATTGATATTGTCTTTTTAATCCACTGCGACCTCCACGTCTTTTCCAAGGGGCATTAAAACCATCTGGTTAAACCACTCTGAACTCCACAGCTCTTCCAAGAGGCATTGATATTGTCTTTTTATTCGACTGTCACCTCGACCACTCTTCCAAGGGGCATTAAAACCATCTTGTTAAGCTACTGTGACCTCCACGTCTCTACCAAAGGGCATTAAAACCGTCAATTTAAACGACTCTGAACTCCACAGC
This sequence comes from Phyllobates terribilis, assembly GCF_046119375.1. Classification (NCBI taxonomy): domain Eukaryota; kingdom Metazoa; phylum Chordata; class Amphibia; order Anura; family Dendrobatidae; genus Phyllobates; species Phyllobates terribilis. The sequence continues at coordinate 6,988,773 of NW_027362781.1, read as the reverse complement.
TCTTGCAAGAGGCATTGATATTGTCTTTTTATTCCACTGTAACCCCCACCACTCTTCCAAGGGGCATTGATTTTGTCTTTTTATTCCACTGCGACCTCTACCACTCTTCCAATGGGCATTGATATTGTCTTTTTAATCCACTGCAACCTCCAACACTCTTCCAAGGGGCATTGATATTGTCTATTTATTCCACTGCGACCTCCACCACTCTACCAAGGGGCATTAAGACCATCTTGTTATGCTACAGTGACCTCCACCACTCTTCCAAGGGCATTGATTTTGTCTTTTTATTCCACTGCGACCTCTACCACTCTTCCAATGGGCATTGATGTTGTCTTTTTAATCCGCTGCAACCTCCACCACTCTTCCAAGGGGCATTAAAACAGTCTTGTTAAGCTACTGTGACCTCCACTTCCCTTCCACGGGCCATTGATATTGTCTTTTTATTCCACTGCGACCTCCACCACTCTTCCAAGGGGCATTGATAATGTATTTTTAATCCACTGCGACCTCCACCACTCTTCCAACAGACATTGATATTGTCTTTTTATTCCACTGCGACCTTCACCCCTCTTCCAATGAACATTGATATTGTCTTTTTTTCCACTGTAACCTCCACCACTCTTCTAAGGGGCATTGATATTTTCTTTTTATTCCACTGCGACCTCCACCACTCTTCCAAGGGGCATCGATAATGTCTTTTTAACCCACTGATACCTCCACCACTCTTCCAAGGGGCATTAAAACCGTCTTCTTAAGCTACTGTGACCTCCACGTCTCTTCCAAGGGGCATTAAAACATTCAATTTAAACGACTCTGAACTCCACAGCTCTTGCAAGAGTCATTGATATTGTCTTTTTATTCCACTGCAACCTCCACCACTCTTCCAATGGGCATTGATTTTGTCTTTTTAATCCACTGCGACCGCCATCTCTCTTCCAAGAAGCATTAAAATAGTCTTGTTTAGCTACTGTGACCTCCACGTCTATTCCACGGTGCCTTAAAACCTTCTGGTTAAACCACTGTGAACTCCAGAGCTCTTCCAAGGGGCATTGATATTGTCTTTTTATTCCACTGTAACCTCCACCACTCTTCCAAGGGGCATTGAAATTGTCTTTTTTCTTACTGCGACCTCCACCACTCTTCCAAGGGGCATTAATATTGTCTTTTTATTCCACTGCGATCACCACCACTCTTCCAAGGGTCATTGATATTGTCTTTTTATTCCACTGCGACCTCCACCACTCTTCCAAGGGTCATTGATATTGTCTTTTTATTCCACTGTAACCTCCACCACTCTTCCACGAGGCATTGATATTGTCTTTTTATTCCTCTACGACCTTCACATCTCTTCCAAGGGGAATTGATATTGTCTTTTCATTCCACTGCGACCTCCACCACTCTTCTAAGGGGCATTGATATTGTCTTTTTAATCCACTGTGACCTCCACCACTCTTCCAAGGGGCATTAAAACAGTTTTGTTAAGCTACTGTGACCTCCACGTCTCTTCCAAGGGACATTACAACATTCAATTTAAACCACTCTGAACTCCACAGCTCTTGCAAGAGGCATTGATATTTTCTTTTTATTCCACTGTAACCTCCACCACTCTTCCAAGGGGCATTGATATTGTCTTTTTATTCCACTGCGACCTCCACCTCTCTTCCAAGGGGCATTAAAACCATCTTGTTAAGCTACTGTGACCTCCAAGTCTGTTCCAAGAGGCATTGATATTGTATTTTTATTCCACTGCGACCTTCACATCTCTTCCAAGGGGAATTGGTATTGTCTTTTCATTCCACTGCGATCTCCACCACTCTTCTAAGGGTCATTGATATTGTCTTTTTAATCCACTGCGACTTCTACCACTCTTTCAAGGGGCATTAAAACAGTTTTGTTAAGCTACTGTGATCTCCACTTCTTTTCCAAGGGGCATTAAAACCGTCTGGTTAAACCACTCTGAACTCCACAGCTCTTCCAAGAGGCATTGATATTGTCTTTTTATTCGACTGTCACCTCCACCACTCTTCCAAGGGGCATAAAAACCGTCTTGTTAAGCTACTGTGACCTCCACGTCTCTTCCAAGGGGCATTAAAACCGTCAATTTAAACCACTCTGAACTCCACAGCTCTTGCAAGAGGCATTGATATTGTCTTTTTATTCCACTGTAACCTCCACCACTCTTCCAAGGGGCATTGATTTTGTCTTTTTAATCCACTGCGACCTCCATCACTCTTCCAAGAAGCATTGAAAATGTCTTGTTTAGCTACTGTGACCTCCACGTCTATTCCACGGTGCCTTAAAACCTTCTGGTTAAACCACTGTGAACTCCACAGCTCTTCCAAGGGGCATTGATATTGTCTTTTATTCCACTGTAACCTCCACCACTCTTCCCAGGCGCATTGATATTGTCTTTCTATTTTACTGCTACCTCCACCACTCTTCCAATGGGCATTAATATTGTCTTTTTATTCCACTGCGACCTCCACCACTCTTCCAAGGGTGATTGATATTGTCTTTTTATTCCACTGTAACCTCCACCACTATTCCAAGGGGCATTGATATTGTCTTTTTAATCCACTGCGACCTTCACCTCCCTTCCAAGGTGCATTAAAACCGTCTTTTTAAGCTGCTGTGACCTCCAAGTCTCTTCCACGAGGCATTGATTTTGTCTTTTTATTCCACTGCGACCTCCACCACTCTTCCAAGGGGCATTGAAACAGTATTGATAAGCTACTGTGACCTCCACGTCTCTTCCAAGGGGCATTAAACAGTCTGGTTAAAACACTCTGTACTCTACAGCTCTTCCAAGAGGCATTGATATTGTCTTTTTATTCGACTGTAATCTCCACCACTCTTCCAAGGGGCATTGATTTTGTCTGTTTTCCACCGCGACCTCCACCACTCTTCCAAGGGGCTTTGATACTGTCTTTTTTATCCACTGCGACCTCCACGTCTCTTCCAAGGGGAATTAAAACCGTCAATTTAAACCTCTATGAACTCCACAGCTCTTCCAAGGAGCACTGGTATTGTCTTTCTAGTCCACTCTAACCTCCACCACTCTTCCAAGGGGCATTGTCATTGACTATTTATTCCTCTTCGACCTCCACCACTCTTCCAAGGGGCATTGAGACCATCTTGTTAAGCTACAGTAACCTCTACAACTCTTCCATGGGGCATTGATATTGTCTTTTTATTCCACTGCGACATCCATCATTCTTCCAAGGGGCATTAATATTGTCTTTTTATTCCACTGCCATCTCCACCACTCTTCCAAGGGGCATTGGTATTGTCTTTTTAATCCACTGCGACCTCCACCACTTTTCCAAAGGTCATTAAAAACTTCTTTTTAAGCTACTGTGACCTCCACGTCACTTCCAGTGGGCATTAAAACCGTCTGGTTAAACCACTCTGAACTCCACAGCTCTTCCAAGGGGCATTGGTATTGTCTTTTTATTCCACTCTAACCTCCACCACTCTTCCAAGAGGCTTTGACATTGTCTTTTTATTCCACTGCGACCTCCACCATTCTTCCAAGGGGCATTAAAACTGCCTTGTTAAGCTAAAGTGACCTCCACATCTCTTCCACGGGGAATTGATGTTGTCTTTAAATTCCACTGTAACCTCCACCACTCTACCAAGGGGCATTGATTTTGTCTTTTTATTCCACTGCGACCTATACCACTCTTCCAATGGGCATTGATATTGTCTTTTTAATCCACTGCAACCTCCAACACTCTTCCAAGGGGCATTAAAGCCGTCTTGCTAAGCTACTGTCACGTCCATGTCTATTCCACGGGGCATTGATATTGTCTTTTTATTTCACTGTAACCTCCACCACTCTTCCAAAGGGAATTGATTTTGTCTTTTTATTCCACTGCGACCTCCACCACTCTTCCAAGGGGCATTAAAACCGTCTTCTTAAGCTACTGTGACCTCCACGTCTCTTCCAAGGGGCATTAAAACCTTCAATTTAAACCACTCTGAACTCCAAAGCTCTTGCAAGAGGCATTGATATTGTCTTTTTATTCCACTGTAACCTCCACCACTCTTCCAAGGGGCATTGATTTTGTCTTTTTAATCCACTGCAACCTCCATCTCTCTTCCAACAAGCATTAAAACCGTCTTGTTTAGCTACTGTGACCTCCACGTCTATTCCACGGTGCCTTAAAAGCTTCTGATTAAACCACTGTGAACTCCAGAGCTCTTCCAAGTGGCAGTGATATTGTCTTTTTATTCCACTGTAACCTCCACCACTCTTCCACGAGGCATTGAAATTGTCCTTTTTTTCCACTGCGACCTCCACATCTCTTCCAAGGGGAATTGATATTGTCTTTTCATTCCTCTGCGACCTCCACCACTCTTCTAAGGGGCATTGATATTGTCTTTTTAATCCACTGCGACCTCCACGTCTTTTCCAAGGGGCATTAAAACCATCTGGTTAAACCACTCTGAACTCCACAGCTCTTCCAAGAGGCATTGATATTGTCTTTTTATTCGACTGTCACCTCCACCACTCTTCCAAGGGGCATTAAAACCATCTTGTTAAGCTACTGTGACCTCCACGTCTCTACCAAAGGGCATTAAAACCGTCAATTTAAACGACTCTGAACTCCACAGCTCTTGCAAGAGTCATTGATATTGTCTTTTTATTCCACTGTAACCCCCACCACTCTTCCAAGGGGCATTGATTTTGTCTTTTTATTCCACTGCGACCTCTACCACTCTTCCAATGGGCATTGATATTGTCTTTTTAATCCACTGCAACCTCCAACACTCTTCCAAGGGGCATTGATATTGTCTATTTATTCCACTGCGACCTCCACCACTCTACCAAGGGGCATTAAGACCATTTTGTTATGCTACAGTGATCTCCACCACTCTTCCAAGGGCATTGATTTTGTCTTTTTATTCCACTGCGACCTCTACCACTCTTCCAATGGGCATTGATGTTGTCTTTTTAATCCACTGCAACCTCCACCACTGTTCCAAGGGGCATTAAAGCCGTCTTTTTAAGCTACTGTCACGTCCTTGTCTGTTCCACGGTGCATTGATATTGTCTTTTTATTCCACTGTAACCTCCACCACTCTTCCAAGTGGCATTGACATTGTCTTTTTATTCCACTGCGACTTCCACTTCTCCTCTAAGGGGCATTGATATTGTCTTTTTAATCCACTGCGACCTCCACCACTCTTCCAAGGGGCATTAAAACAGTCTTGTTAAGCTACTGTGACCTCCACGTCTCTTCCAAGGGCATTAAAACCGTCTGGTTAAACCACTCTGAACTCCACAGCTCTTCCAAGGGGCATTGGTATTGTCTTTTTATTCCACTCTAACCTCCACCACTCTTCCAAGAGGCATTGACATTGTCTTTTTATTCCACTGCGACCTCCACCATTCTTCCAAGGGGCATTAAAACTGCCTTGTTAAGCTAAAGTGACCTCCACATCTCTTCCACGGGGAATTGATGTTGTCTTTAAATTCCACTGTAACCTCCACCACTCTACCAAGGGGCATTGATTTTGTCTTTTTATTCCACTGCGACCTATACCACTCTTCCAATGGGCATTGATATTGTCTTTTTAATCCACTGCAACCTCCAACACTCTTCCAAGGGGCATTAAAGCCGTCTTGCTAAGCTACTGTCACGTCCATGTCTATTCTACGGGGCATTGATATTGTCTTTTTATTTCACTGTAACCTCCACCACTCTTCCAAAGGGAATTGATTTTGTCTTTTTATTCCACTGCGACCTCCACCACTCTTCCAAGGGGCATTAAAACCGTCTTCTTAAGCTACTGTGACCTCCACGTCTCTTCCAAGGGGCATTAAAACCTTCAATTTAAACCACTCTGAACTCCAAAGCTCTTGCAAGAGGCATTGATATTGTCTTTTTATTCCACTGTAACCTCCACCACTCTTCCAAGGGGCATTGATTTTGTCTTTTTAATCCACTGCAACCTCCATCTCTCTTCCAACAAGCATTAAAACCGTCTTGTTTAGCTACTGTGACCTCCACGTCTATTCCACGGTGCCTTAAAAGCTTCTGATTAAACCACTGTGAACTCCAGAGCTCTTCCAAGTGGCAGTGATATTGTCTTTTTATTCCACTGTAACCTCCACCACTCTTCCACGAGGCATTGAAATTGTCCTTTTTTTCCACTGCGACCTCCACATCTCTTCCAAGGGGAATTGATATTGTCTTTTCATTCCTCTGCGACCTCCACCACTCTTCTAAGGGGCATTGATATTGTCTTTTTAATCCACTGCGACCTCCACGTCTTTTCCAAGGGGCATTAAAACCATCTGGTTAAACCACTCTGAACTCCACAGCTCTTCCAAGAGGCATTGATATTGTCTTTTTATTCGACTGTCACCTCCACCACTCTTCCAAGGGGCATTAAAACCATCTTGTTAAGCTACTGTGACCTCCACGTCTCTACCAAAGGGCATTAAAACCGTCAATTTAAACGACTCTGAACTCCACAGCTCTTGCAAGAGTCATTGATATTGTCTTTTTATTCCACTGTAACCCCCACCACTCTTCCAAGGGGCATTGATTTTGTCTTTTTATTCCACTGCGACCTCTACCACTCTTCCAATGGGCATTGATATTGTCTTTTTAATCCACTGCAACCTCCAACACTCTTCCAAGGGGCATTGATATTGTCTATTTATTCCACTGCGACCTCCACCACTCTACCAAGGGGCATTAAGACCATTTTGTTATGCTACAGTGACCTCCACCACTCTTCCAAGGGCATTGATTTTGTCTTTTTATTCCACTGCGACCTCTACCACTCTTCCAATGGGCATTGATGTTGTCTTTTTAATCCACTGCAACCTCCACCACTGTTCCAAGGGGCATTAAAGCCGTCTTTTTAAGCTACTGTCACGTCCTTGTCTGTTCCACGGTGCATTGATATTGTCTTTTTATTCCACTGTAACCTCCACCACTCTTCCAAGTGGCATTGACATTGTCTTTTTATTCCACTGCGACTTCCACTTCTCCTCTAAGGGGCATTGATATTGTCTTTTTAATCCACTGCGACCTCCACCACTCTTCCAAGGGGCATTAAAACAGTCTTGTTAAGCTACTGTGACCTCCACGTCTCTTCCAAGGGCATTAAAACCGTCTGGTTAAACCACTCTGAACTTCACAGCTCTTCCAAGGGGCATTGGTATTGTCTTTTTATTCCACTCTAACCTCCACCACTCTTCCAAGAGGCATTGACATTGTCTTTTTATTCCACTGCGACCTCCACCATTCTTCCAAGGGGCAATAAAACTGCCTTGTTAAGCTAAAGTGACCTCCACATCTCTTCCACGGGGAATTGATGTTGTCTTTAAATTCCACTGTAACCTCCACATCTTTTCCAAGAGGAATTGATATTGTCTTTTTATTCCACTGCGACCTCCACCACTCTTCCAATGGGCATTGTTATTGTCTTTTTATTCCACTGTAACCTCCACCACTCTTCCAAGGGGCATTGATATTGTCTTTTTATTCCACTGCGACCTACACCTCTCTTCCAAGGGGAATTAAAACCATCTTGTTAAGCTACTGTGACCTCCAAGTCTCTTCCACGAGGCATTGATATTGTCTTTTTATTCCACTGCGACCTCCACATCTTTTCCAAGGGAATTGATATTGTCTTTTTATTCCACTGCGACCTCCACCACTCTTCCAATGGGCATTGTTATTGTCTTTTTAATCCGCTGCAACCTCCACCACTCTTCCAAGGGGCATTAAAACAGTCTTGTTAAGCTACTGTGACCTCCACTTCCCTTCCACGGGGCATTGATATTGTCTTTTTATTCCACTGCGACATCCACCACTCTTCCAAGGGGCATTAAAACCGTCTTGTTAAGCTACTGTGACCCCACGTCCCTTCCACGGGGCATTGATATTGTCTTTTTATTCCACTGCGACCTCCACCACTCTTCCAAGGGGCATTGATAATGTCTTTTTAATCCACTGCGACCTCCACCACTCTTCCAACAGACTTTGATATTGTCTTTTTATTCCACTGCGACCTTCACCCCTCTTCCAATGAACATTGATATTGTCTTTTTTTCCACTGTAACCTCCACCACTCTTCTAAGGGGCATTGATATTTTCTTTTTATTCCACTGCGACCTCCACCACTCTTCCAAGGGGCATCGATAATGTCTTTTTAACCCACTGATACCTCCACCACTCTTCCAAGGGGCATTAAAACCGTCTTCTTAAGCTACTGTGACCTCCACGTCTCTTCCAAGGGGCATTAAAACATTCAATTTAAACGACTCTGAACTCCACAGCTCTTGCAAGAGGCATTGATGTTATCTTTTTATTCCACTGCAACCTCCACCACTCTTCCAGTGGGCATTGATTTTGTCTTTTTAATCCACTGCGACCGCCATCTCTCTTCCAAGAAGCATTAAAATAGTCTTGTTTAGCTACTGTGACCTCCACGTCTATTCCACGGTGCCTAAAACCTTCTGGTTAAACCACTGTGAACTCCAGAGCTCTTCCAAGGGGCATTGATATTGTCTTTTTATTCCACTGTAACCTCCACCACTCTTCCAAGGGGCATTGAAATTGTCTTTTTTCTTACTGCGACCTCCACCACTCTTCCAAGGGGCATTAATACTGTCTTTTTATTCCACTGCGACCTCCACCACTCTTCCAAGGGTCATTGATATTGTCTTTTTATTCCACTGCGACCTCCACCACTCTTCCAAGGGTCATTGATATTGTCTTTTTATTCCACTGTAACCTCCACCACTCTTCCACGAGGCATTGATATTGTCTTTTTATTCCACTACGACCTTCACATCTCTTCCAAGGGGAATTGATATTGTCTTTTCATTCCACTGCGACCTCCACCACTCTTCTAAGGGGCATTGATATTGTCTTTTTAATCCACTGCGACCTCCACGACTCTTCCAAGGGGCATTAAAACAGTTTTGTTAAGCTACTGTGACCTCCACGTCTCTTCCAAGGGACATTACAACATTCAATTTAAACCACTCTGAACTCCACAGCTCTTGCAAGAGGCATTGATATTGTCTTTTATTCCACTGTAACCTCCACCACTCTTCCAAGGGGCATTGATATTGTCTTTTTATTCCACTGCGACCTCCACCTCTCTTCCAAGGGGCATTAAAACCATCTTGTTAAGCTACTGTGACCTCCAAGTCTGTTCCAAGAGGCATTGATATTGTATTTTTATTCCACTGCGACCTTCACATCTCTTCCAAGGGGAATTTATATTGTCTTTTCATTCCACTGCGATCTCCACCACTCTTCTAAGGGTCATTGATATTGTCTTTTTAATCCACTGCGACCTCCATCACTCGTCCAAGAAGCATTAAAACCGTCTTGTTTAGCTACTGTGAGCTCCACGTCTATTCCACGGTGCCTTAAAACCTTCTGGTTAAACCACTGTGAACTCCACAGCTCTTCCAAAGAGCATTGATATTGTCTTTTTATTCCACTGTAACCTCCACCACTATTCCAAGGGGCATTGATATTGTCTTTTTATTTTACTGCGACCTCCACCACTATTCCAAGGTGCATTAATATTGCCTTTTTATTCCACTGCGACCTCCACCACTCTTCCAAGGGTCATTGATATTGTCTTTTTGTTCCACTGTAACCTCCATCACTCTTCCAAGGGGCATTGATATTGTCTTTTTATTCCACTGCGACCTCCACCACTCTTCCAAGGGTCATTGATATTGTCTTTTTATTCCACTGCGACCTCCACCTCTCTTCCAAGAGGCATTGATATTGTCTATTTATTCCACCGTAACCTCCAATACTCTTCCAAGTGTCATTGATATTGTCTTTTTATTCCACTGTAACCTCCACCACTCTTCCAAGGGGCATCGATAATGTCTTTTTAATCCAATGCGACCTCCACCACTCTTCCAAGGGCCATTAAAACCGTCTTGTTAAGCTACTGTGACCTCCACGTCTCTTCCAAGGGGCATTAAAACCGTAAATTTAAACCACTCTGAACTTCACAGCTCTTGCAAGAGGCATTGATATTGTCTTTTTATTCCACTGTAACCTTCACCACCCTTCCAAGGGGCATTGATATTGTCTTTTTATTTTACTGGGACCTCCACCACTCTTCCAAGGGGCATTAATATTGTCTTTTCATTGCTCTGCGACCTCAACAACTCTTCCAAGGGGCATTAAAACCATCTTGTTAAGCTACTGTGACCTCCAAGTCTCTTCCACGAGGCATTGATATTGTTCTTTTATTCCACTGCGACCTCCATATCTCTTCCAAGTGGAATTGATATTGTCTTTTTATTCCACTGCGACCTCCACCACTCTTCTAAGGGGCATTGATATTGTCTTTTTAATCCACTGCGACCTCCAACCCTCTTCCAAGGGGCATTAAAACAGTTTTGATAAGCTACTGTGACCTCCATGTCTCTTCCAAGGGGCATTAAAACCGTCTGGTTAAACCACTCTGTACTCTACAGCTTTTTCAAGAGGCATTATTGTTGTCTTTTTATTCGAATGTAACCTCCACCACTCTTCCAAGGGGCATTAAAACCATCTTGTTAAGCTACTGTGACCTCCACGTCTCTTCCAAGGGGCATTAAAACCGTCAATTTAAACCACTCTGAACTCCACAGCTCTTGCAAGAGGCATTGATATTGTCTTTTTATTCCACTGTAACCTCCACCACTCTTCCAAGGGGCATTGATTTTGTCTTTTTAATCCACTGTGACCTCCATCACTATTCCAAGAAGCATTAAACCCGTCTTGTTTAGCTACTGTGACCTCCACGTCTATTCCACGGTGCCTTAAAACCTTCTGGTTAAACCACTGTGAACTCCACAGCTCTTCCAAGGGGCATTGATATTGTCTTTTTATTCCACTGTAACCTCCACAACTCGTCCAAGGGGCATTGATATTGTCCTTTTATTCCACTGCGACCTCCACCACTCTTCCAAGGGGCATTGATAATGTCTTTTTATTCCACTGCGACCTCCACCACTCTTCCAAGGGGCATTGATATTGTCTTTTTATTCCACTGCGACCTCCACCACTCTTCCAAGGGGCAATAAAACCGTCTTGTTAAGCTATTGTGACCTCCACATCTCTTCCAAGGGGCATTGATATTGTCTTTTTATTTAACTGTTACCTCCACCACTGTTCCAAGGGGCATTGATATTGTCTTTTTATTCAACTGTAACCTCCACCACTCTTCCAAGGGGCATTGATATTGTCTTTTTATTCCACTGCGACCTCCACCACTCTTCCAAGGGGCATTCATATTGTCTTTTTAATCCACTGCGACCTCCACCACTCTTCCAAGGGGCATTAAAACGGTCTTGTTAAGCTACTGTCACCTCCACGTCTCTTCCAAGGGGCATTAAAATCGTCAATTTAAACCACTCTGAACTCCACAGCTCTTGCAAGGGGCATTGATATTGTCTTTTTATTCCAATGTAACCTCCAGCACTCTTCCAAGGGGCATTGATATAGTCTTTTTATACCACTGCAACTTCCACCTCTCTTTCAAGGGGCATTGATATTGTCTTTTTATTCCACTGCAACCTCCACCACTCTTCCAAGGGGCATTGATATTGTCTTTTTATTCCACTGGGACCTTCACCACTCTTCCAAGTGGCATTGATATTGTCTTTTTATTCCACTGTAACCACCACCACTCTTCCAAGCGGCACTGATATTGTCTTTTTACTCCACTGTAACCTATAGCACTCTTTCAAGGGGTATTGATATTGTCTTTTTATTCCATTACGACTTCCACCACTCTCCCAAGGTGCATTAAAAACATCTTGTTTAGCTACTGTAAGGTCCATGTCTATTCCACGGGGCATTGATATTGTCTTTTTATTCCACTGCATCCCCCACCACTCTTCCAAGGGGTATTGATATTGTCTTTTCATTCCACTGCGACCTCCACCTCTCTTCTAAGGGGCATTGATATTGTCTTTTTAATCCACTGCGACCTCCACCACTCTTCCAAGAGGCATTAAAACAGTCTTGTTAAGCTACTGTGACCTCCACATCTCTTCCAGGGTGCATTAAAACCGTCTGGTTAAACGTTTCTGAACTCCACAGCTCTTCCAAGGGGCATTGATTTTGTCTTTTTATTCCACTGTAACCTGAACCATTCTTCCAAGGGGTATTGATATTGTCTTTTTAATGCACTGCGACCTCCACCACTCTTCCAAGAGGCATTAAAACCACCTGGTTAAACCACTCTGAACTCCATAGCTATTTCAAGAGGCATTGAAATTGTCTTTTTATTTCACTGTAACCTCCACCACTTTTTCAAGGGGCATTGATATTGTCTTTTTATTCCACTGCGACCTCCACCACTCTTCCAAGTGGCATTAAAATTGTATTGTTAATCTAATGTGACCTCCACGTGTCTTCCACGGGGCATTGATATTGTCTTTTTAATCCACTGTGACCTCCACCACTTTTCCATGGGGCATTAAAACCGTCTTGTTAATCTACTGTGACCTCCACGTCTCTTCCAAGGGGCAATAAAACCATCTGGTTAAACCACTCTGAACTCCACAGCTCTTCCAAGGGGCATTAGTATTGTCTTTTTATTCCACTCCAAACTCCACCACTATTCCAAGGGGCATCGACATTGTCTTTTTATTCCACTGCGACCTTCATCATTCTTCCAAGTGGCATTGATATTGTCTTTTTATTCCACTGCCACCTCCACCACTCATATTATGGGCATTGATATTGTGTTTTTAATTCATTTCGACCTCCACCACTATTCCAAGGGGCATTAAAAACATCATTTTAAGCTACTGTGACCTCCACGTCACTTCCAATGGGCATTAAAACCGTCTGGTTAAACCACTCTGAACTCCACAGCTCTTCCAAGGGGCATTGGTATTGTCTTTTTATTCCACTCTAACCTCCACCACTCTTCCAAGGGGCATTGACATTGTCTTTTTATTCCACTGCGACCTCCACCTTTCTTCCAAAGGGCATTAAAACTTTCTTGTTAAGCTACAGTGACCTCCGCATCTCTTTCACGGCGCATTGATATTGACTTTAAATTCCACTGTAACCTCCACCACTCTACCAAGGGGCATTGATATTGTATTTTTATTCCACTGCCACCTCCACCACTCTTCCAAAGGGCATTGATATTGTCTTTTTAATCCACTGCGACTTCCACCACTCTTCCAAAGGGCATTAAAACCATCCTGTTAAGCTACTGTGACCTCCAAGTCTCTTTCACGGGGCATTGATATTGTCTTTTTAGTCCACTGCATCCTCCACCACTCTTCCATGTGGCATTAAAACCGTCTTGTTAAGCTACTGTGACCTCGACGTCTCTTCCAAGGGGCATTAAAACCGTATGGTTATCCAATCTGATAAGGGGCATTGATATTGTCTTTTTATTCCACGGAGACTTCAACCACTCCTTCAAGGAGCATTGACATTGTATTTTCACTTCTCTTCCAAGGGACATTAAAACCGTCTTGTTAAGCTACGGTGACATCCACGTCTCTTTCACGGGGTATTGAAATTGTCTTTTAATTCCACTGTAACCTCCACCACATATTTGCAGATGATACTAAACTTTGTAAAGTAGTTAATACAGATGAGGATAGGGCACAGCTACAGGAGGATTTAGATAAATTGGGGAGTTGGGCCAAAAAATGGCAAATGGGGTTCAATGCCGATAAATGTAAGGTCATGCACATGGGAAAGAAAAACAGCAGTCACCCATACATATTAAATGGGAAACCGTTGGGGAAATCTGACATGGAGAAGGACCTGGGCGTCTTGGTTAATAGCAAATTAAATTGGAGTGCCCAGTGTCAGGCAGCAGCTGCGAAGGCAAATAGAGTCATGGCATGCATCAGAAGAGGAATAGGAGCATGTGATGAGAACATTGTTCTTCCTCTGTATAAAGCGCTGGTAAGTCCGCACTTAGAATATTGTGCACAGTTCTGGGCTCCGGTGCTCAGGAAAGACATATTGGAGCTAGAGAGGGTACAAAGGAGGGCGACTAAGGTAATAAAGGGAATGGAGGGACTAGAATACCCAGAGAGGTTGTCAAAATTAGGCCTATTTACGTTGGAAAAGAGAAGGCTTAGGGGAGACCTCATAAACATGTATAAATACATCAGGGGGCAGTACAGAGATCTCTCCCATGATCTGTTTATACCAAGGATGGTGACAAAGACGAGGGGGCACACTATGCGTCTGGAGGAAAGGAGGTTCCTGCACCAGCATATAAGGGGATTCTTTACGGTCCGAGCCGTGAGACTCTGGAACTCTCTGGGAGAGGAAGTGGTGATGTCCAACTCACTTAACGAGTTCAAGAGAGGCCTGGACGCCTTTCTTTAGAACAATAAAATTACATCTTATGCTTAGTTAATTAATCCAGGGATTTAATCTGACTGCCAAATTGGTGTCGGGAAGTGAATTTTTCCTCAATGATGTAAATTGGCCTATACGGCATGTTTTTTTGTTGCCTTCACTGCGACCTCCACCACTTTTCCATGTGGCAATAAAACCGTCTTATTAAGCTACTGTGACCTCCACTTCTCTTCCATGGGGCATTAAAGCAGTCAATTTAAACCACTCTGAACTCCACAGCTCTTGCAAGAGGCATTGATATTGTCTTTTTATTCCATTGTAATCTCCAGCACTCTTCCAAGGGGCATTGGTATTGTCTTTTCATTCCACTGCGACTTCCACCACTCTTCCAAGGGGCATTAAAATTTTCTTGTTAAGCTACTGTGACCTCCACGTCTCTTCCAAGGGGCATTAAAACCGTCAATTTAAACCACTCTGAACTCCACAGCTCTTTCAAGAGGCATTGATATTGTCTTTTTATTCCACTGTAACCTCCACCACTCTTCCAAGGGGCATTGATATTGTCTTTTTATTCCACTACGACCTCCACTACTCTTCCAAACGGCATTAAAACCGTCTTGTTATGCTACTGTGACCTCCATGTCTCTTCCACAGGGCATTGATATTGTCTTTTTATTCCACTGGAACCTCCAACACTCTTCCAAGGGGCATTGATATTGTCTTTTTATTCCACGGAGACTTAAACCACTCCTTCAAGGAGCATTGACATTGTCTTTTTAATCCACTTCGATCTCCACCACTCTTCCAAGGGGCATTAGAACAGTCTTGTTAATCTACTGTGACCTCCACATCTGTTCCAAGTGGCATTAAAACCGTCAATTTAAACCCCTCTCAACTCCACAGATCTTGCAGAGGGCTTTGATATTGTTTTTAATTCCACTGTAAGCTCCACCACTCTTCCAAGGGGCATTGATATTTTCTTTTTATTCCACTGCGACTTTCACCTCTCTTCCAAGGGACATTAAAACCATCTTGTTAAGCTACTGTGACATCCACATCTCTGTCACGGGGCATTGAAATTGTCTTTTTATTCCACTGTAAACTCCACCACTCTTCCAAGGGGTATTGATATTGTCTTTTTATTCCACTGCCACCTCCACCACTCTTCCAAAGGGCATAGATATTGTCTTTTTAAATCTACTGCGACCTCCACCACTTTTCCATGTGGCAATAAAACTGTCTTATTAAGCTACTGCGACCTCCACTTCTCTTCCATGGGGCATTAAAGCCGTCAATTTAAACCACTCTGAACTCCACAGCTCTTGCAAGAGGCATTGATATTGTCTTTTTATTCCATTGTAATCTCCAGCACTCTTCCAAGGGGCATTGATATTGTCTTTTCATTCCACTGCGACTTCCACCACTCTTCCAAGGGGCATTAAACCCGTCTTGTTAAGCTACTGTGACGTCCACGTCTCTTCCAAGGGGCATTAAAACCGTCAATTTAAACCACTCTGAACTCCACAGCTCTTTCAAGAGGCATTGATATTGTCTTTTTATTCCACTGTAACCTCCACCACTTTTCCAAGGGGCATTGATTTTGTCTTTTTAATCCACTGCGACCTCCATCACTCTTCCAAGAAGCATTAAAACTGTCTTGTTTAGCTACTGTGAGCTCCAAGTCTATTCCACGGTGCCTTAAAACCTTCTGGTTAAACCACTGTGAACTCCACAGCTCTTCCAAAGAGCATTGATATTGTCTTTTTATTCCACTGTAACCTCCACCACTCTTCCAAGGGGCATTGATATTGTCTTTTTATTTTACTGCGACCTCCACCACTATTCCAAGGGGCATTAATATTGCCTTTTTATTCCACTGCGACCTCCACCACTCTTCCAAGGGTCATTGATATTGTCTTTTTGTTCCACTGTAACCTCCATCACTCTTCCAAGGGGCATTGATATTGTCTTTTTTTTCCACTGCGACCTCCACCACTCTTCCAAGGGTCATTGATATTGTCTTTTTATTCCACTGCGACCTCCACCTCTCTTCCAAGAGGCATTGATATTGTCTATTTATTCCACCGTAACCTCCAATACTCTTCCAAGTGTCATTGATATTGTCTTTTTATTCCACTGTAACCTCCACCACTCTTCCAAGGGGCATCGATAATGTCTTTTTAATCCAATGCGACCTCCACCACTCTTCCAAGGGCCATTAAAACCGTCTTGTTAAGCTATTGTGACCTCCACGTCTCTTCCAAGGGGCATTAAAACCGTAAATTTAAACCACTCTGAACTCCACAGCTCTTGCAAGAGGCATTGATATTGTCTTTTTATTCCACTGTAACCTTCACCACCCATCCAAGGGGCATTGATATTGTCTTTTTATTTTACTGGGACCTCCACCACTCTTCCAAGGGGCATTGATATTGTCTTTTCATTGCTCTGCGACCTCAACCACTCTTCCAAGGGGCATTAAAACCGTCTTGTTAAGCTACTGTGACCTCCAAGTCTCTTCCACGAGGCATTGATATTGTTCTTTTATTCCACTGCGACCTCCACATCTCTTCCAAGTGGAATTGATATTGTCTTTTTATTCCACTGCGACCTCCACCACTCTTCTAAGGGGCATTGATATTGTCTTTTTAATCCACTGCGACCTCCAACCCTCTTCCAAGGGGCATTAAAACAGTTTTGATAAGCTACTGTGACCTCCATGTCTCTTCCAAGGGGCATTAAAACCGTCTGGTTAAACCACTCTGTACTCTACAGCTCTTCCAAGAGGCATTATTGTTGTCTTTTTATTCGAATGTAACCTCCACCACTCTTCCAAGGGGCATTAAAACCATCTTGTTAAGCTACTGTGACCTCCACGTCTCTTCCAAGGGGCATTAAAACCGTCAATTTAAACCACTCTGAACTCCACAGCTCTTGCAAGAGGCATTGATATTGTCTTTTTATTCCACTGTAACCTCCACCACTCTTCCAAGGGGCATTGATTTTGTCTTTTTAATCCACTGCGACCTCCATCACTATTCCAAGAAGCATTAAACCCGTCTTGTTTAGCTACTGTGACCTCCACGTCTATTCCACGGTGCCTTAAAACCTTCTGGTTAAACCACTGTGAACTCCACAGCTCTTCCAAGGGGCATTGATATTGTCTTTTTATTCCACTGTAACCTCCACAACTCGTCCAAGGGGCATTGATATTGTCCTTTTATTCCACTGCGACCTCCACCACTCTTCCAAGGGGCATTGATAATGTCTTTTTATTCCACTGCGACCTCCACCACTCTTCCAAGGCTCATTGATATTGTCTTTTTAATCCACTGTGACCTCCACCACTCTTCAAAGGGGCAATAAAACCGTCTTGTTAAGCTATTGTGACCTCCACATCTCTTCCAAGGGGCATTGATATTGTCTTTTTATTTAACTGTTACCTCCACCACTGTTCCAAGGGGCATTGATATTGTCTTTTTATTCAACTGTAACCTCCACCACTCTTCCAAGGGGCATTGATATTGTCTTTTTATTCCACTGCGACCTCCACCACTCTTCCAAGGGGCATTCATATTGTCTTTTTAATCCACTGCGACCTCCACCACTCTTCCAAGGGGCATTAAAACGGTCTTGTTAAGCTACTGTCACCTCCACGTCTCTTCCAAGGGGCATTAAAATCGTCAATTTAAACCACTCTGAACTCCACAGCTCTTGCAAGGGGCATTGATATTGTCTTTTTATTCCAATGTAACCTCCAGCACTCTTCCAAGGGGCATTGATATAGTCTTTTTATACCACTGCAACTTCCACCTCTCTTTCAAGGGGCATTGATATTGTCTTTTTATTCCACTGCAACCTCCACCACTCTTCCAAGGGGCATTGATATTGTCTTTTTATTCCACTGGGACCTTCACCACTCTTCCAAGTGGCATTGATATTGTCTTTTTATTCCACTGTAACCTCCACCACTCTTCCAAGCGGCACTGATATTGTCTTTTTACTCCACTGTAACCTACAGCACTCTTTCAAGGGGTATTGATATTGTCTTTTTATTCTATTACGACTTCCACCACTCTCCCAAGGTGCATTAAAAACATCTTGTTTAGCTACTGTAAGGTCCATGTCTATTCCACGGGGCATTGATATTGTCTTTTTATTCCACTGCATCCCCCACCACTCATCCAAGGGGTATTGATATTGTCTTTTCATTCCACTGCGACCTCCACCTCTCTTCTAAGGGGCATTGATATTGTCTTTTTAATCCACTGCGACCTCCACCACTCTTCCAAGAGGCATTAAAACAGTCTTGTTAAGCTACTGTGACCTCCACATCTCTTCCAGGGTGCATTAAAACCGTCTGGTTAAACGACTCTGAACTCCACAGCTCTTCCAAGGGGCATTGATTTTGTCTTTTTATTCCACTGTAACCTGAACCATTCTTCCAAGGGGTATTGATATTGTCTTTTTAATGCACTGCGACCTCCATCACTCTTCCAAGAGGCATTAAAACCACCTGGTTAAACCACTCTGAACTCCATAGCTATTTCAAGAGGCATTGAAATTGTCTTTTTATTTCACTGTAACCTCCACCACTCTTTCAAGGGGCATTGATATTGTCTTTTTATTCCACTGCGACCTCCACCACTCTTCCAAGTGGCATTAAAATTGTATTGTTAATCTAATGTGACCTCCACGTGTCTTCCACGGGGCATTGATATTGTCTTTTTAATCCACTGTGACCTCCACCACTTTTCCAAGGGGCATTAAAACCGTCTTGTTAATCTACTGTGACCTCCACGTCTCTTCCAAGGGGCAATAAAACCATCTGGTTAAACCACTCTGAACTCCACAGCTCTTCCAAGGGGCATTAGTATTGTCTTTTTATTCCACTCCAAACTCCACCACTATTCCAAGGGGCATCGACATTGTCTTTTTATTCCACTGCGACCTTCATCATTCTTCCAAGTGGCATTGATATTGTCTTTTTATTCCACTGCCACCTCCACCACTCATATTATGGGCATTGATATTGTGTTTTTAATCCATTTCGACCTCCACCACTATTCCAAGGGGCATTAAAAACATCATTTTAAGCTACTGTGACCTCCACGTCACTTCCAATGGGCATTAAAACCGTCTGGTTAAACCACTCTGAACTCCACAGCTCTTCCAAGGGGCATTGGTATTGTCTTTTTATTCCACTCTAACCTCCACCACTCTTCCAAGGGGCATTGACATTGTCTTTTTATTCCACTGCGACCTCCACCTTTCTTCCAAAGGGCATTAAAACTTTCTTGTTAAGCTACATTGACCTACGCATCTCTTTCACGGCGCATTGATATTGACTTTAAATTCCACTGTAACCTCCACCACTCTACCAAGGGGCATTGATATTGTATTTTTATTCCACTGCCACCTCCACCACTCTTCCAAAGGGCATTGATATTGTCTTTTTAATCCACTGCGACTTCCACCACTCTTCCAAAGGGCATTAAAACCATCCTGTTAAGCTACTGTGACCTCCAAGTCTCTTTCACGGGGCATTGATATTGTCTTTTTAGTCCACTGCATCCTCCACCAGTCTTCCATGTGTCATTAAAACCGTCTTGTTAAGCTACTGTGACCTCGACGTCTCTTCCAAGGGGCATTAAAACCGTATGCTTATCCAATCTGATAAGGGGCATTGATATTGTCTTTTTATTCCACGGAGACTTCAACCACTCCTTCAAGGAGCATTGACATTGTATTTTCACTTCTCTTCCAAGGGACATTAAAACCGTCTTGTTAAGCTACGGTGACATCCACGTCTCTTTCACGGGGTATTGAAATTGTCTTTTTATTCCACTGTAACCTCCACCACTCTTCCAAGGGGCATTGATATTGTCTTTTTATTCCACTACGACCTCCACTACTCTTCCAAGCGGCATTAAAACCGTCTTGTTATGCTACTGTGACCTCCATGTCTCTTCCACAGGGCATTAATATTGTCTTTTTATTCCACTGGAACCTCCAACACTCTTCCAAGGGGCATTGATATTGTCTTTTTATTCCACGGAGACTTAAACCACTCCTTCAAGGAGCATTGACATTGTCTTTTTAATCCACTTCGATCTCCACCACTCTTCCAAGGGGCATTAGAACAGTCTTGTTAATCTACTGTGACCTCCACATCTGTTCCAAGTGGCATTAAAACCGTCAATTTAAACCCCTCTCAACTCCACAGATCTTGCAGAGGGCTTTGATATTGTTTTTAATTCCACTGTAAGCTCCACCACTATTCCAAGGGGCATTGATATTTTCTTTTTATTCCACTGCGACTTTCACCTCTCTTCCAAGGGACATTAAAACCATCTTGTTAAGCTACTGTGACATCCACATCTCTGTCACGGGGCATTGAAATTGTCTTTTTATTCCACTGTAAACTCCACCACTCTTCCAAGGGGCATTGATATTGTCTTTTTATTCCACTGCCACCTCCACCACTCTTCCAAAGGGCATAGATATTGTCTTTTTAAATCCACTGCGACCTCCACCACTTTTCCATGTGGCAATAAAACTGTCTTATTAAGTTACTGTGACCTCCACTTCTCTTCCATGGGGCATTAAAGCCGTCAATTTAAACCACTCTGAACTCCACAGCTCTTGCAAGAGGCATTGATATTGTCTTTTTATTCCATTGTAATCTCCAGCACTCTTCCAAGGGGCATTGATATTGTCTTTTCATTCCACTGCGACTTCCACCACTCTTCCAAGGGGCATTAAACCCGTCTTGTTAAGCTACTGTGACGTCCACGTCTCTTCCAAGGGGCATTAAAACCGTCAATTTAAACCACTCTGAACTCCACAGCTCTTTCAAGAGGCATTGATATTGTCTTTTTATTCCACTGTAACCTCCACCACTTTTCCAAGGGGCATTGATTTTGTCTTTTTAATCCACTGCGACCTCCATCACTCTTCCAAGAAGCATTAAAACTGTCTTGTTTAGCTACTGTGAGCTCCACGTCTATTCCACGGTGCCTTAAAACCTTCTGGTTAAACCACTGTGAACTCCACAGCTCTTCCAAAGAGCATTGATATTGTCTTTTTATTCCACTGTAACCTCCACCACTCTTCCAAGGGGCATTGATATTGTCTTTTTATTTTACTGCGACCTCCACCACTATTCCAAGGGGCATTAATATTGCCTTTTTATTCCACTGCGACCTCCACCACTCTTCCAAGGGTCATTGATATTGTCTTTTTGTTCCACTGTAACCTCCATCACTCTTCCAAGGGGCATTGATATTGTCTTTTTTTTCCACTGCGACCTCCACCACTCTTCCAAGGGTCATTGATATTGTCTTTTTATTCCACTGCGACCTCCACCTCTCTTCCAAGAGGCATTGATATTGTCTATTTATTCCACCGTAACCTCCAATACTCTTCCAAGTGTCATTGATATTGTCTTTTTATTCCACTGTAACCTCCACCACTCTTCCAAGGGGCATCGATAATGTCTTTTTAATCCAATGCGACCTCCACCACTCTTCCAAGGGCCATTAAAACCGTCTTGTTAAGCTACTGTGACCTCCACGTCTCTTCCAAGGGGCATTAAAACCGTAAATTTAAACCACTCTGAACTCCACAGCTCTTGCAAGAGGCATTGATATTGTCTTTTTATTCCACTGTAACCTTCACCACCCTTCCAAGGGGCATTGATATTGTCTTTTTATTTTACTGGGACCTCCACCACTCTTCCAAGGGGCATTGATATTGTCTTTTCATTGCTCTGCGACCTCAACAACTCTTCCAAGGGGCATTAAAACCGTCTTGTTAAGCTACTGTGACCTCCAAGTCTCTTCCACGAGACATTGATATTGTTCTTTTATTCCACTGCAACCTCCACATCTCTTCCAAGTGGAATTGATATTGTCTTTTTATTCCACTGCGACCTCCACCACTCTTCTAAGGGGCATTGATATTGTCTTTTTAATCCACTGCGACCTCCAACCCTCTTCCAAGGGGCATTAAAACAGTTTTGATAAGCTACTGTGACCTCCGTGTCTCTTCCAAGGGGCATTAAAACCGTCTGGTTAAACCACTCTGTACTCTACAGCTCTTCCAAGAGGCATTATTGTTGTCTTTTTATTCGAATTTAACCTCCACCACTCTTCCAAGGGGCATTAAAACCATCTTGTTAAGCTACTGTGACCTCCACGTCTCTTCCAAGGGGCATTAAAACCGTCAATTTAAACCACTCTGAACTCCACAGCTCTTGCAAGAGGCATTGATATTGTCTTTTTATTCCACTGTAACCTCCACCACTCTTCCAAGGGGCATTGATTTTGTCTTTTTAATCCACTGCGACCTCCATCACTATTCCAAGAAGCATTAAACCCGTCTTGTTTAGCTACTGTGACCTCCACGTCTATTCCACGGTGCCTTAAAACCTTCTGGTTAAACCACTGTGAACTCCACAGCTCTTCCAAGGGGCATTGATATTGTCTTTTTATTCCACTGTAACCTCCACAACTCGTCCAAGGGGCATTGATATTGTCCTTTTATTCCACTGCGACCTCCACCACTCTTCCAAGGGGCATTGATAATGTCTTTTTATTCCACTGCGACCTCCACCACTCTTCCAAGGCTCATTGATATTGTCTTTTTAATCCACTGTGACCTCCAACACTCTTCCAAGGGGCAATAAAACCGTCTTGTTAAGCTATTGTGACCTCCACATCTCTTCCAAGGGGCATTGATATTGTCTTTTTATTTAACTGTTACCTCCACCACTGTTCCAAGGGGCATTGATATTGTCTTTTTATTCAACTGTAACCTCCACCACTCTTCCAAGGGGCATTGATTTTGTCTTTTTATTCCACTGCGACCTCCACCACTCTTCCAAGGGGCATTCATATTGTCTTTTTAATCCACTGCGACCTCCACCACTCTTCCAAGGGGCATTAAAACGGTCTTGTTAAGCTACTGTCACCTCCACGTCTCTTCCAAGGGGCATTAAAATCGTCAATTTAAACCACTCTGAACTCCACAGCTCTTGCAAGGGGCATTGATATTGTCTTTTTATTCCAATGTAACCTCCAGCACTCTTCCAAGGGGCATTGATATAGTCTTTTTATACCA
Organism: Phyllobates terribilis; assembly: GCF_046119375.1. Classification (NCBI taxonomy): domain Eukaryota; kingdom Metazoa; phylum Chordata; class Amphibia; order Anura; family Dendrobatidae; genus Phyllobates; species Phyllobates terribilis. The sequence continues at coordinate 6,965,308 of NW_027362781.1, read as the reverse complement.
CTGCAACTTCCACCTCTCTTTCAAGGGGCATTGATATTGTCTTTTTATTCCACTGCAACCTCCACCACTCTTCCAAGCGGCACTGATATTGTCTTTTTACTCCACTGTAACCTACAGCACTCTTTCAAGGGGTATTGATATTGTCTTTTTATTCCATTACGACTTCCACCACTCTCCCAAGGTGCATTAAAAACATCTTGTTTAGCTACTGTAAGGTCCATGTCTATTCCACGGGGCATTGATATTGTCTTTTTATTCCACTGCATCCCCCACCACTCATCCAAGGGGTATTGATATTGTCTTTTCATTCCACTGCGACCTCCACCTCTCTTCTAAGGGGCATTGATATTGTCTTTTTAATCCACTGCGACCTCCACCACTCTTCCAAGAGGCATTAAAACCACCTGGTTAAACCACTCTGAACTCCATAGCTATTTCAAGAGGCATTGAAATTGTCTTTTTATTTCACTGTAACCTCCACCACTCTTTCAAGGGGCATTGATATTGTCTTTTTATTCCACTGCGACCTCCACCACTCTTCCAAGTGGCATTAAAATTGTATTGTTAATCTAATGTGACCTCCACGTGTCTTCCACGGGGCATTGATATTGTCTTTTTAATCCACTGTGACCTCCACCACTTTTCCAAGGGTCATTAAAACCGTCTTGTTAATCTACTGTGACCTCCACGTCTCTTCCAAGGGGCAATAAAACCATCTGGTTAAACCACTCTGAACTCCACAGCTCTTCCAAGGGGCATTAGTATTGTCTTTTTATTCCACTCCAAACTCCACCACTATTCCAAGGGGCATCGACATTGTCTTTTTATTCCACTGCGACCTTCATCATTCTTCCAAGTGGCATTGATATTGTCTTTTTATTCCACTGCCACCTCCACCACTCATATTATGGGCATTGATATTGTGTTTTTAATCCATTGCGACCTCCACCACTATTCCAAGGGGCATTAAAAACATCATTTTAAGCTACTGTGACCTCCACGTCACTTCCAATGGGCATTAAAACCGTCTGGTTAAACCACTCTGAACTCCACAGCTCTTCCAAGGGGCATTGGTATTGTCTTTTTATTCCACTCTAACCTCCACCACTCTTCCAAGGGGCATTGACATTGTCTTTTTAATCCACTGCGACTTCCACCACTCTTCCAAAGGGCATTAAAACCATCCTGTTAAGCTCCTGTGACCTCCACGTCTCTTTCACGGGGCATTGATATTGTCTTTTTAGTCCACTGCATCCTCCACCACTCTTCCATGTGGCATTAAAACCGTCTTGTTAAGCTACTGTGACCTCGACGTCTCTTCCAAGGGGCATTAAAACCGTATGGTTATCCAATCTGATAAGGGGCATTGATATTGTCTTTTTATTCCACGGAGACTTCAACCACTCCTTCAAGGAGCATTGACATTGTATTTTTAATCCACTTCGACCTCCACCACTTTTCCAAGGGGCATTAAAACAGTCTTGTTAATCTACTGTGACCTCAACGTCTGTTCCAAAGGGCATTAAAACCGTCAATTTAAACCACTCTCAACTCCACAGCTCTTGCAAGGGGCTTTGATATTGTCTTTTTATTCCACTGCGACTTTCACTTCTCTTCCAAGGGACATTAAAACCGTCTTGTTAAGCTACGGTGACATCCACGTCTCTTTCACGGGGTATTGAAATTGTCTTTTAATTCCACTGTAACCTCCACCACATATTTGCAGATGATACTAAACTTTGTAAAGTAGTTAATACAGATGAGGATAGGGCACAGCTACAGGAGGATTTAGATAAATTGGGGAGTTGGGCCAAAAAATGGCAAATGGCGTTCAATGCCGATAAATGTAAGGTCATGCACATGGGAAAGAAAAACAGCAGTCACCCATACATATTAAATGGGAAACCGTTGGGGAAATCTGACATGGAGAAGGACCTGGGCGTCTTGGTTAATAGCAAATTAAATTGGAGTGCCCAGTGTCAGGCAGCAGCTGCGAAGGCAAATAGAGTCATGGCATGCATCAGAAGAGGAATAGGAGCATGTGATGAGAACATTGTTCTTCCTCTGTATAAAGCGCTGGTAAGTCCGCACTTAGAATATTGTGCACAGTTCTGGGCTCCGGTGCTCAGGAAAGACATATTGGAGCTAGAGAGGGTACAAAGGAGGGCGACTAAGGTAATAAAGGGAATGGAGGGACTAGAATACCCAGAGAGGTTGTCAAAATTAGGCCTATTTACGTTGGAAAAGAGAAGGCTTAGGGGAGACCTCATAAACATGTATAAATACATCAGGGGGCAGTACAGAGATCTCTCCCATGATCTGTTTATACCAAGGATGGTGACAAAGACGAGGGGGCACACTATGCGTCTGGAGGAAAGGAGGTTCCTGCACCAGCATAGAAGGGGATTCTTTACGGTCCGAGCCGTGAGACTCTGGAACTCTCTGGGAGAGGAAGTGGTGATGTCCAACTCACTTAACGAGTTCAAGAGAGGCCTGGACGCCTTTCTTGAGAACAATAAAATTACATCTTATGCTTAGTTAATTAATCCAGGGATTTAATCTGACTGCCAAATTGGTGTCGGGAAGTGAATTTTTCCTCAATGATGTAAATTGGCCTATACGGCATGTTTTTTTGTTGCCTTCCCCTGGATCAACGCTGTGGAATAGCTGCAGTGCACAAGAAATAGGCTGAACTGGATGGACGATTGTCTTTTTTCGGCCTTATAAACTATGAAACTCTACCACGGGGCATTGATATTGTCTTTTTATTCCACTGCGACTTTCACCTCTCTTCCAAGGGACATTAAAACCGTCTTGTTAAGCTACTGTGACATCCACGTCTCTTTCACGGGGCATTGAAATTGTCTTTTTATTCCACTGTAAACTCTTCCAAGGGGCATTGATATTGTCTTTTTATTCCACTGCCACCTCCACCACTCTTCCAAAGTGCATTGATATTGTCTTTTTAATCCACTGCGACCTCCACCACTTTTCCATGTGGCAATAAAACCGTCTTATTAAGCTACTGTGACCTCCACTTCTCTTCCATGGGGCATTAAAGCAGTCAATTTAAACCACTCTGAACTCCACAGCTCTTGCAAGAGGCATTGATATTGTCTTTTTATTCCATTGTAATCTCCAGCACTCTTCCAAGGGGCATTGGTATTGTCTTTTCATTCCACTGCGACTTCCACCACTCTTCCAAGGGGCATTAAAATTTTCTTGTTAAGCTACTGTGACCTCCACGTCTCTTCCAAGGGGCATTAAAACCGTCAATTTAAACCACTCTGAACTCCACAGCTCTTTCAAGAGGCATTGATATTGTCTTTTTATTCCACTGTAACCTCCACCACTCTTCCAAGGGGCATTGATATTGTCTTTTTATTTTACTGCGACCTCCACCACTATTCCAAGGGGCATTAATATTGTCTTTTTATTCCACTGCGACATCCACCACTCTTACAAGTGTCATTGACATTGTCTTTTTATTCCACTGTAACCTCCACCACTCTTCCAAGGGGCATTGATATTGTCTTTTTATTCCACTGCGACCTCCAACACTCTTCCAAGGGTCATTGATATTGTCTTTTTATTCCACTGCGACCTCCACCTCTCTTCCAAGAGGCATTGATATTGTCTTTTTATTCCACCGTAGCCTCCAATACTCTTCCAAGGTTCATTGATATTGTCTTTTTATTCCGCTGTAACCTCCACCACTCTTCCAATGGGCATCGATAATGTCTTTTTAATCCACTGCGACCTCCACCACTCTTCCAAGGGCCATTAAAACCGTCTTGCTAAGCTACTGTGACCTCCACGTCTCTTCCAAGGGGCATTAAAACCATAAATTTAAACCACTCTGAACTCCACAGCTCTTGCAAGAGGCATTGATATTGTCTTTTTATTCCACTGTAACCTCCACCACTCTTCCAAGGGGCATTGATATTGTCTTTTTATTTTACTGGGACATCCACCACTCTTCCAAGGGGCATTAATATTGTCTTTTTATTGCTCTGCGACCTCCACCACTCTTCCAAGGGTCATAGATATTGTCTTTTTATTCCACTGTAACCTCCACCACTCTTCCAAGGTGCATTGATATTGTCTTTTTATTCCACTGCGACCTCCATCTCTCTTCCAAGAAGCATTAAAACCGTTTTGTTTAGCTACTGTGACCTCCACGTCTATTCCACGGTGCCTTAAGACCTTCTGGTTAAACCACTGTGAACTCCACAGCTCTTCCAAGGGGCATTGATATTGTCTTTTTATTCCACAGTAACCCACACCACTCTTCAAAGGGGCATTGATATTGTCTTTTTATTTTAGTGCGACCTCCACCACTCTTCCATGGGTCATTGATATTGTCTTTTTATTCCACTGTAACCTCCATCACTCTTCCAAGGGGCATTGATATTGTCTTTTTATTCCACTGCGACCTCCACCTCTCTTCCAAGGGGCATTAAAACCATCTTGTTAAGCTACTGTGACCTCCAAGTCTCTTCCATGAGGCATTGATATTGTTTTTTTATTCCACTGCGACCTCCACATCTCTTCCAAGTGGAATTGATATTGTCTTTTTATTCCACTGCGACCTCCACCACTCTTCTAAGGGGAATTAATATTGTCTTTTTAATTCACTGCGACCTCCAACACTCTTCCAAGGGGCTTTAAAACAGTTTTGATAAGCTACTGTGACCTCCACGTCTCTTCCAAGGGGCATTAAAACCGTCTGGTTAAACCAGTCTGTACTCCACAGCTCTTCCAAGAGGCATTGATATTGTCTTTTTATTCGAATGTAACCTCCACCACTCTTCCAAGGGGCATTAAAACCATCTTGTTAAGCTACTGTGACCTCCACGTTTCTTCCAAGGGGCATTAAAACCATCAATTTAAACCTCTCTGAACTCCACAGCTCTTGCAAGAGGCATTGATATTGTCTTTTTATTCCACTGTAACCTCCACCACTCTTCCAAGGGGCATTGATTTTGTCTTTTTAATCTACTGCGACCTCCATCACTATTCCAAGATTCCAAGAAACATTAAAAACGTCTTGTTTAGCTACTGTGACCTCCACGTCTATTCCACGGTGCCTTAAAAGTGGTTAAACCACTGTGAACTCCACACCTCTTCCAAGGGGCATTGATATGGTCTTTTTATTCCACTGTAACCTTCACAACTCGTCCAAGGGGCATTGATATTGTCCTTTTATTCCACTGCGACCTCCACAACTCTTCCAAGGGGCATTGATAATGTCTTTTTATTCCACTGCGACCTCCACCACTCTTCCAAGGCTCATTGATATTGTCTTTTTAATCCACTGCGACCTCCACCACTCTTCCAAGGGGCAATAAAACCGTCTTGTTAAGCTATTGTGACCTCCACATCTCTTCCACGGGGCATTGATATTGTCTTTTTATTTAATTGTTATCTCCACCACTGTTCCAAGGGGCATTGATATTGTCTTTTTATTCAACTGTAACCTCCACCACTCTTCCAATGGGCATTGATATTGTCTTTTTATTCCACTGCGACCTCCACCACTCATCCAAGGGGCATTCATATTTTCTTTTTAATCCACTGCGACCTCCACCACTCTTCCAAGGGGCATTAAAACGGTCTTGTTAAGCTACTGTCACCTCCACGTCTCTTCCAAGGGGCATTAAAATCATCAATTTAAACCACTCTGAAATCCACAGCTCTTCCTAGGGTCATTGATATTGTCTTTTTATTCCAATGTAACTTCCAGCACTCTTCCAAGGGGCATTGATATTGTCTTTTTATTCCACTGGGACCTTCACCACTCTTCCAAGGGGCATTGATATTGTCTTTTTATTCCGCTGCAACCTCCACCACTCTTCCAAGGGGCTTTGATATTGTCTTTTTATTCCACTGGGACCTTCACCACTCTTCCAAGTGGCATTGATATTGTCTTTTTATTCCACTGTAACCTCCACCACTCTTCCAAGCGCCATTGATATTGTCTTTTTACTCCACTGTAACCTACAGCACTCTTTCAAGGGGTATTGATATTGTCTTTATATTCCATTACGACTTCCACCACTCTCCCATGGTGCATTAAAAAAATATTGTTTATCTACTGTAAGGTCCATATCTATTCCACGGGGCATTGATATTGTCTTTTTTTCCACTGTATCCCCCACCACTCATCCAAGGTGTATTGATATTGTCTTTTTATTCCACTGTGACCTCCACCTCTCTTCTAAGGGGCATTGATATTGTCTTTTTAATCCACTGCGACCTCCACCACTCTTCCAAGAGGCATTAAAACAGTCTTGTTAAGCTACTGTGACCTCCACATCTCTTCCAAGGTGCATTAAAACCGTCTGGTTAAACCACACTGAACTCCACAGCTCTTCCATGGGGCATTGATTTTGTCTTTTTATTCCACTGTAACCTGAACCATTCTTCCAAGGGGTATTGATATTGTCTTTTTAATGCACTGCGATCTCCACCACTCTTCCAAGAGGCATTAAATCCATCTGGTTAAACCACACTGAACTCCATAGCTCTTTCAAGACGCATTGATATTGTCTTTTTATTTCACTGTAACCTCCACCACTGTTTCAAGGGGCATTGATATTGTCTTTTTATTCCACTCCGACCTCCACCACTCTTCCAAGTGGCATTAAAACTGTCTTGTTAATCTACTGTGACCTCCACGTGTCTTCCACGGGGCATTGATATTGTCTTTTTAATCCACTGCGACCTCCACCACTCTTCCAAGGGGCATTAAAACGGTCTTGTTAAGCTACTGTCACCTCCACGTCTCTTCCAAGGGGCATTAAAATCGTCAATTTAAACCACTCTGAACTCCACAGCTCTTGCAAGGGGCATTGATATTGTCTTTTTATTCCAATGTAACCTCCAGCACTCTTCCAAGGGGCATTGATATAGTCTTTTTATACCACTGCAACTTCCACCTCTCTTTCAAGGGGCATTGATATTGTCTTTTTATTCCACTGCAACCTCCACCACTCTTCCAAGCGGCACTGATATTGTCTTTTTACTCCACTGTAACCTACAGCACTCTTTCAAGGGGTATTGATATTGTCTTTTTATTCCATTACGACTTCCACCACTCTCCCAAGGTGCATTAAAAACATCTTGTTTAGCTACTGTAAGGTCCATGTCTATTCCACGGGGCATTGATATTGTCTTTTTATTCCACTGCATCCCCCACCACTCATCCAAGGGGTATTGATATTGTCTTTTCATTCCACTGCGACCTCCACCTCTCTTCTAAGGGGCATTGATATTGTCTTTTTAATCCACTGCGACCTCCACCACTCTTCCAAGAGGCATTAAAACCACCTGGTTAAACCACTCTGAACTCCATAGCTATTTCAAGAGGCATTGAAATTGTCTTTTTATTTCACTGTAACCTCCACCACTCTTTCAAGGGGCATTGATATTGTCTTTTTATTCCACTGCGACCTCCACCACTCTTCCAAGTGGCATTAAAATTGTATTGTTAATCTAATGTGACCTCCACGTGTCTTCCACGGGGCATTGATATTGTCTTTTTAATCCACTGTGACCTCCACCACTTTTCCAAGGGGCATTAAAACCGTCTTGTTAATCTACTGTGACCTCCACGTCTCTTCCAAGGGGCAATAAAACCATCTGGTTAAACCACTCTGAACTCCACAGCTCTTCCAAGGGGCATTAGTATTGTCTTTTTATTCCACTCCAAACTCCACCACTATTCCAAGGGGCATCGACATTGTCTTTTTATTCCACTGCGACCTTCATCATTCTTCCAAGTGGCATTGATATTGTCTTTTTATTCCACTGCCACCTCCACCACTCATATTATGGGCATTGATATTGTGTTTTTAATCCATTGCGACCTCCACCACTATTCCAAGGGGCATTAAAAACATCATTTTAAGCTACTGTGACCTCCACGTCACTTCCAATGGGCATTAAAACCGTCTGGTTAAACCACTCTGAACTCCACAGCTCTTCCAAGGGGCATTGGTATTGTCTTTTTATTCCACTCTAACCTCCACCACTCTTCCAAGGGGCATTGACATTGTCTTTTTATTCCACTGCGACCTCCACCTTTCTTCCAAAGGGCATTAAAACTTTCTTGTTAAGCTACAGTGACCTCCGCATCTCTTTCACGGCGCATTGATATTGACTTTAAATTCCACTGTAACCTCCACCACTCTACCAAGGGGCATTGATATTGTATTTTTATTCCACTGCCACCTCCACCACTCTTCCAAAGGGCATTGATATTGTCTTTTTAATCCACTGCGACTTCCACCACTCTTCCAAAGGGCATTAAAACCATCCTGTTAAGCTCCTGTGACCTCCACGTCTCTTTCACGGGGCATTGATGTTGTCTTTTTAGTCCACTGCATCCTCCACCACTCTTCCATGTGGCATTAAAACCGTCTTGTTAAGCTACTGTGACCTCGACGTCTCTTCCAAGGGGCATTAAAACCGTATGGTTATCCAATCTGATAAGGGGCATTGATATTGTCTTTTTATTCCACGGAGACTTCAACCACTCCTTCAAGGAGCATTGACATTGTATTTTTAATCCACTTCGACCTCCACCACTTTTCCAAGGGGCATTAAAACAGTCTTGTTAATCTACTGTGACCTCAACGTCTGTTCCAAAGGGCATTAAAACCGTCAATTTAAACCACTCTCAACTCCACAGCTCTTGCAAGGGGCTTTGATATTGTCTTTTTATTCCACTGCGACTTTCACTTCTATTCCAAGGGACATTAAAACCGTCTTGTTAAGCTACGGTGACATCCACGTCTCTTTCACGGGGTATTGAAATTGTCTTTTAATTCCACTGTAACCTCCACCACATATTTGCAGATGATACTAAACTTTGTAAAGTAGTTAATACAGATGAGGATAGGGCACAGCTACAGGAGGATTTAGATAAATTGGGGAGTTGGGCCAAAAAATGGCAAATGGCGTTCAATGCCGATAAATGTAAGGTCATGCACATGGGAAAGAAAAACAGCAGTCACCCATACATATTAAATGGGAAACCGTTGGGGAAATCTGACATGGAGAAGGACCTGGGCGTCTTGGTTAATAGCAAATTAAATTGGAGTGCCCAGTGTCAGGCAGCAGCTGCGAAGGCAAATAGAGTCATGGCATGCATCAGAAGAGGAATAGGAGCATGTGATGAGAACATTGTTCTTCCTCTGTATAAAGCGCTGGTAAGTCCGCACTTAGAATATTGTGCACAGTTCTGGGCTCCGGTGCTCAGGAAAGACATATTGGAGCTAGAGAGGGTACAAAGGAGGGCGACTAAGGTAATAAAGGGAATGGAGGGACTAGAATACCCAGAGAGGTTGTCAAAATTAGGCCTATTTACGTTGGAAAAGAGAAGGCTTAGGGGAGACCTCATAAACATGTATAAATACATCAGGGGGCAGTACAGAGATCTCTCCCATGATCTGTTTATACCAAGGATGGTGACAAAGACGAGGGGGCACACTATGCGTCTGGAGGAAAGGAGGTTCCTGCACCAGCATAGAAGGGGATTCTTTACGGTCCGAGCCGTGAGACTCTGGAACTCTCTGGGAGAGGAAGTGGTGATGTCCAACTCACTTAACGAGTTCAAGAGAGGCCTGGACGCCTTTCTTGAGAACAATAAAATTACATCTTATGCTTAGTTAATTAATCCAGGGATTTAATCTGACTGCCAAATTGGTGTCGGGAAGTGAATTTTTCCTCAATGATGTAAATTGGCCTATACGGCATGTTTTTTTGTTGCCTTCCCCTGGATCAACGCTGTGGAATAGCTGCAGTGCACAAGAAATAGGCTGAACTGGATGGACGATTGTCTTTTTTCGGCCTTATAAACTATGAAACTCTACCACGGGGCATTGATATTGTCTTTTTATTCCACTGCGACTTTCACCTCTCTTCCAAGGGACATTAAAACCGTCTTGTTAAGCTACTGTGACATCCACGTCTCTTTCACGGGGCATTGAAATTGTCTTTTTATTCCACTGTAAACTCTTCCAAGGGGCATTGATATTGTCTTTTTATTCCACTGCCACCTCCACCACTCTTCCAAAGTGCATTGATATTGTCTTTTTAATCCACTGCGACCTCCACCACTTTTCCATGTGGCAATAAAACCGTCTTATTAAGCTACTGTGACCTCCACTTCTCTTCCATGGGGCATTAAAGCAGTCAATTTAAACCACTCTGAACTCCACAGCTCTTGCAAGAGGCATTGATATTGTCTTTTTATTCCATTGTAATCTCCAGCACTCTTCCAAGGGGCATTGGTATTGTCTTTTCATTCCACTGCGACTTCCACCACTCTTCCAAGGGGCATTAAAATTTTCTTGTTAAGCTACTGTGACCTCCACGTCTCTTCCAAGGGGCATTAAAACCGTCAATTTAAACCACTCTGAACTCCACAGCTCTTTCAAGAGGCATTGATATTGTCTTTTTATTCCACTGTAACCTCCACCACTCTTCCAAGGGGCATTGATATTGTCTTTTTATTTTACTGCGACCTCCACCACTATTCCAAGGGGCATTAATATTGTCTTTTTATTCCACTGCGACATCCACCACTCTTACAAGTGTCATTGACATTGTCTTTTTATTCCACTGTAACCTCCACCACTCTTCCAAGGGGCATTGATATTGTCTTTTTATTCCACTGCGACCTCCAACACTCTTCCAAGGGTCATTGATATTGTCTTTTTATTCCACTGCGACCTCCACCTCTCTTCCAAGAGGCATTGATATTGTCTTTTTATTCCACCGTAGCCTCCAATACTCTTCCAAGGTTCATTGATATTGTCTTTTTATTCCGCTGTAACCTCCACCACTCTTCCAATGGGCATCGATAATGTCTTTTTAATCCACTGCGACCTCCACCACTCTTCCAAGGGCCATTAAAACCGTCTTGCTAAGCTACTGTGACCTCCACGTCTCTTCCAAGGGGCATTAAAACCATAAATTTAAACCACTCTGAACTCCACAGCTCTTGCAAGAGGCATTGATATTGTCTTTTTATTCCACTGTAACCTCCACCACTCTTCCAAGGGGCATTGATATTGTCTTTTTATTTTACTGGGACATCCACCACTCTTCCAAGGGGCATTAATATTGTCTTTTTATTGCTCTGCGACCTCCACCACTCTTCCAAGGGTCATAGATATTGTCTTTTTATTCCACTGTAACCTCCACCACTCTTCCAAGGTGCATTGATATTGTCTTTTTATTCCACTGCGACCTCCATCTCTCTTCCAAGAAGCATTAAAACCGTTTTGTTTAGCTACTGTGACCTCCACGTCTATTCCACGGTGCCTTAAGACCTTCTGGTTAAACCACTGTGAACTCCACAGCTCTTCCAAGGGGCATTGATATTGTCTTTTTATTCCACAGTAACCCACACCACTCTTCAAAGGGGCATTGATCTTGTCTTTTTATTTTAGTGCGACCTCCACCACTCTTCCATGGGTCATTGATATTGTCTTTTTATTCCACTGTAACCTCCATCACTCTTCCAAGGGGCATTGATATTGTCTTTTTATTCCACTGCGACCTCCACCTCTCTTCCAAGGGGCATTAAAACCATCTTGTTAAGCTACTGTGACCTCCAAGTCTCTTCCATGAGGCATTGATATTGTTTTTTTATTCCACTGCGACCTCCACATCTCTTCCAAGTGGAATTGATATTGTCTTTTTATTCCACTGCGACCTCCACCACTCTTCTAAGGGGAATTAATATTGTCTTTTTAATTCACTGCGACCTCCAACACTCTTCCAAGGGGCTTTAAAACAGTTTTGATAAGCTACTGTGACCTCCACGTCTCTTCCAAGGGGCATTAAAACCGTCTGGTTAAACCAGTCTGTACTCCACAGCTCTTCCAAGAGGCATTGATATTGTCTTTTTATTCGAATGTAACCTCCACCACTCTTCCAAGGGGCATTAAAACCATCTTGTTAAGCTACTGTGACCTCCACGTCTCTTCCAAGGGGCATTAAAACCATCAATTTAAACCTCTCTGAACTCCACAGCTCTTGCAAGAGGCATTGATATTGTCTTTTTATTCCACTGTAACCTCCACCACTCTTCCAAGGGGCATTGATTTTGTCTTTTTAATCTACTGCGACCTCCATCACTATTCCAAGATTCCAAGAAACATTAAAAACGTCTTGTTTAGCTACTGTGACCTCCACGTCTATTCCACGGTGCCTTAAAAGTGGTTAAACCACTGTGAACTCCACACCTCTTCCAAGGGGCATTGATATGGTCTTTTTATTCCACTGTAACCTTCACAACTCGTCCAAGGGGCATTGATATTGTCCTTTTATTCCACTGCGACCTCCACAACTCTTCCAAGGGGCATTGATAATGTCTTTCTATTCCACTGCGACCTCCACCACTCTTCCAAGGCTCATTGATATTGTCTTTTTAATCCACTGCGACCTCCACCACTCTTCCAAGGGGCAATAAAACCGTCTTGTTAAGCTATTGTGACCTCCACATCTCTTCCACGGGGCATTGATATTGTCTTTTTATTTAATTGTTATCTCCACCACTGTTCCAAGGGGCATTGATATTGTCTTTTTATTCAACTGTAACCTCCACCACTCTTCCAATGGGCATTGATATTGTCTTTTTATTCCACTGCGACCTCCACCACTCTTCCAAGGGGCATTCATATTTTCTTTTTAATCCACTGCGACCTCCACCACTCTTCCAAGGGGCATTAAAACGGTCTTGTTAAGCTACTGTCACCTCCACGTCTCTTCCAAGGGGCATTAAAATCATCAATTTAAACCACTCTGAAATCCACAGCTCTTCCTAGGGTCATTGATATTGTCTTTTTATTCCAATGTAACTTCCAGCACTCTTCCAAGGGGCATTGATATTGTCTTTTTATTCCACTGGGACCTTCACCACTCTTCCAAGGGGCATTGATATTGTCTTTTTATTCCGCTGCAACCTCCACCACTCTTCCAAGGGGCTTTGATATTGTCTTTTTATTCCACTGGGACCTTCACCACTCTTCCAAGTGGCATTGATATTGTCTTTTTATTCCACTGTAACCTCCACCACTCTTCCAAGCGCCATTGATATTGTCTTTTTACTCCACTGTAACCTACAGCACTCTTTCAAGGGGTATTGATATTGTCTTTATATTCCATTACGACTTCCACCACTCTCCCATGGTGCATTAAAAAAATATTGTTTATCTACTGTAAGGTCCATGTCTATTCCACGGGGCATTGATATTGTCTTTTTATTCCACTGTATCCCCCACCACTCATCCAAGGTGTATTGATATTGTCTTTTTATTCCACTGTGACCTCCACCTCTCTTCTAAGGGGCATTGATATTGTCTTTTTAATCCACTGCGACCTCCACCACTCTTCCAAGAGGCATTAAAACAGTCTTGTTAAGCTACTGTGACCTCCACATCTCTTCCAAGGTGCATTAAAACCGTCTGGTTAAACCACTCTGAACTCCACAGCTCTTCCATGGGGCATTGATTTTGTCTTTTTATTCCACTGTAACCTGAACCATTCTTCCAAGGGGTATTGATATTGTCTTTTTAATGCACTGCGATCTCCACCACTCTTCCAAGGGGCATTAAATCCATCTGGTTAAACCACACTGAACTCCATAGCTCTTTCAAGACGCATTGATATTGTCTTTTTATTTCACTGTAACCTCCACCACTGTTTCAAGGGGCATTGATATTGTCTTTTTATTCCACTCCGACCTCCACCACTCTTCCAAGTGGCATTAAAACTGTCTTGTTAATCTACTGTGACCTCCACGTGTCTTCCACGGGGCATTGATATTGTCTTTTTAATCCACTGCGACCTCCACCACTCTTCCAAGAGGCATTAAAACAGTCTTGGTAAGCTACTGTGACCTCCACATCTCTTCCAAGGTGCATTAAAACAGTCTGGTTAAACCACTCTGAACTCCACAGCTCTTCCAAGGGGCATTGGTATTGTCTTTTTATTCCACTGTAACCTCCACCACTCTTCCAAGGGGCATTGATATTGTCTTTTTATTTTACTGGGACCTCCACCACTCTTCCAAGGGGCATTAATATTGTCTTTTTATTGCTCTGCGACCTCCACCACTCTTCCAAGGGTCATAGATATTGTCTTTTTATTCCACTGTAACCTCCACCACTCTTCCAAGGTGCATTGATATTGTCTTTTTATTCCACTGCGACCTCCATCTCTCTTCCAAGAAGCATTAAAACTGTTTTGTTTAGCTACTGTGACCTCCACGTCTATTCCACGGTGCCTTAAGACCTTCTGGTTAAACCACTGTGAACTCCACAGCTCTTCCAAGGGGCATTGATATTGTCTTTTTATTCCACTGTATCCCACACCACTCTTCCAAGGGGCATTGATATTGTCTTTTTATTTTACTGCGATCTCCACAACTCTTCCAAAGGGCATTAATATTGTCTTTTTATTCCACTGCGACCTCCACCACTCTTCCATGGGTCATTGATATTGTCTTTTTATTCCACTGTAACCTCCATCACTCTTCCACGAGGCATTGATATTGTTTTTTTATTCCACTGCGACCTCCACATCTCTTCCAAGTGGAATTGATATTGTCTTTTTATTCCACTGCGACCTCCACCACTCTTCTAAGGGGCATTAATATTGTCTTTTTAATTCATTGCGACCTCCAACACTCTTCCAAGGGGCATTAAAACAGTTTTGATAAGCTACTGTGACCTCCACGTCTCTTCCAAGGGGCATTAAAACCGTCTGGTTAAACCACTCTGTACTCCACAGCTCTTCCAAGAGGCATTGATATTGTCTTTTTATTCGAATGTAACCTCCACCACTCTTCCAAGGGGCATTAAAACCATCTTGTTAAGCTACTGTGACCTCCACGTCTCTTCCAAGGGGCATTAAAACCATCAATTTAAACCTCTCTGAACTCCACAGCTCTTGCAAGAGGCATTGATATTGTCTTTTTATTCCACTGTAACCTCCACCACTCTTCCAAGGGGCATTGAATTTGTCTTTTTAATCCACTGCGACCTCCATCACTTTTCCAAGAAGCATTAAACCGTCTTGTTTAGCTACTGTGACCTCCACGTCTATTCCACGGTGCCTTAAAAGTGGTTAAACCACTGTGAACTCCACAGCTCTTCCAAGGGGCATTGTTATGGTCTTTTTATTCCACTGTAACCTCCACAACTCGTCCAAGGGGCATTGATATTGTCCTTTTATTCCACTGCGACCTCCACCACTCTTCCAAGGGGCATTGATAATGTCTTTTTATTCCACTGCGACCTCCACCACTCTTCCAAGGCTCATTGATATTGTCTTTTTAATCCACTGCGACCTCCACCACTCTTCCAAGGGGCAATAAAACCGTCTTGTTAAGCTATTGTGACCTCCACATCTCTTCCACGGGGCATTGATATTGTCTTTTTATTTAATTGTTATCTCCACCACTCTTCCAATGGGCATTGATATTGTCTTTTTATTCCACTGCGACCTCCACCACTCTTCCAAGGGGCATTCATATTTTCTTTTTAATCCACTGCGACCTCCACCACTCTTCCAAGGGGCATTAAAACGGTCTTGTTAAGCTTCTGTCACCTCCACGTCTCTTCCAAGGGGCATTAAAATCATCAATTTAAACCACTCTGAAATCCACAGCTCTTCCTAGGGGCATTGATATTGTCTTTTTATTCCAATGTAACTTCCAGCACTCTTCCAAGGGGCATTGATATTGTCTTTTTATTCCACTGCAACTTCCACCTCTCTTTCAAGGGGCATTGATATTGTCTTTTTATTCCACTGGGACCTTCACCACTCTTCCAAGGGGCATTGATATTGTCTTTTTATTCCACTGCAACCTCCACCACTCTTCCAAGGGGCATTGATATTGTCTTTTTATTCCACTGTAACCTCCACCACTCTTCCAAGCGCCATTGATATTGTCTTTTTACTCCACTGTAACCTACAGCACTCTTTCAAGGGGTATTGATATTGTCTTTTTATTCCATTACGACTTCCACCACTCTCCGATCATGCATTAAAAAAATATTGTTTATCTACTGTAAGGTCCATGTCTATTCCACGGGGCATTGATATTGTCTTTTTATTCCACTGTATCCCCCACCACTCATCCAAGGTGTATTGATATTGTCTTTTTATTCCACTGCGACCCCCACCTCTCTTCTAAGAGGCATTCATATTTTCTTTTTAATCCACTGCGACCTCCACCACTCTTCCAAGGGGCATTAAAACGGTCTTGTTAAGCTACTGTCACCTCCACGTCTCTTCCAAGGGGCATTAAAATCACCAATTTAAACCACTCTGAAATCCACAGCTCTTCCTAGGGGCATTGATATTGTCTTTTTATTCCAATGTAACTTCCAGCACTCTTCCAAGGGGCATTGATATTGTCTTTTTATTCCACTGCAACTTCCACCTCTCTTTCAAGGGGCATTGATATTGTCTTTTTATTCCACTGGGACCTTCACCACTCTTCCAAGGGGCATTGATATTGTCTTTTTATTCCACTGCAACCTCCACCACTCTTCCAAGGGGCATTGATATTGTCTTTTTATTCCACTGTAACCTCCACCACTCTTCCAAGCGCCATTGATATTGTCTTTTTACTCCACTGTAACCTACAGCACTCTTTCAAGGGGTATTGATATTGTCTTTTTATTCCATTACGACTTCCACCACTCTCCGATCGTGCATTAAAAAAATATTGTTTATCTACTGTAAGGTCCATGTCTATTCCACGGGGCATTGATATTGTCTTTTTATTCCACTGTATCCCCCACCACTCATCCAAGGTGTATTGATATTGTCTTTTTATTCCACTGCGACCCCCACCTCTCTTCTAAGGGGCATTGATATTTTCTTTTTAATCCACTGTGACCTTCACCACTCTTCCAAGAAGCATTAAAACAGTCTTGGTAAGCTACTGTGACCTCCACATCTCTTCCAAGGTGCATTAAAACTGTCTGGTTAAACCACTTTGAACTCCACAGCTCTTCCAAGGGGCATTGGTATTGTCTTTTTATTCCACTCCAACCTCCACCACTATTTCAAGGGGCATCAACATTGTCTTTTTATTCCACTGCGACCTCCATCATTCTTCCAAGGGGCATTGATATTGTCTTTTTATTCCACTGCCACCTCCACCACTCATATAAGGGCATTGATATTGTCTTTTTAACCCACTGCGACCTCCACCACTATTCCAAGTGGCATTAAAAACGTCATTTTAAGCTATTGTGACCTCCACGTCACTTTCAATGGGCATTAAAACCATCTGGTTAAACCACTCTGAACTCCACAGCTCTTCCAAGGGGAATTGGTATTGTCTTTTTATTCCACTCTAACCTCCACCACTCATCCAGAGGGCAGTGACATTGTCTTTTTATTCCACTGCGACCTCCACCTTTCTTCCAAGGGGCATTAAAACTGTCTTGTTAAGCTACAGTGACCTCCACATCTCTTCCACGGCGCATTGATATTGACTTTAAATTCCACTGTAACCTCCACCACTCTACCAAGGGGCATTGATATTGTATTTTTATTCCACTGCGACCTCCACCACTCTTCCAATGGGCATTGATATTGTCTTTTTAATCCACTGCGACCTTCACCACTCTTCCAAAGGGCATTAAAACCATCCTGTTAAGCTACTGTGACCTCCACGTCTCTTTCACGGGGCATTGATATTGTCTTTTTATTCCACTGCGACCTCCACCACTCTTCCTCGGGGCATTGATATTGTCTTTTTAATCCACTGCAACCTCCACTACTCTTCCATGTGGCATTAAAACCGTCTTGTTAAGCTACTGTGACCTCCACGTCTCTTCCAAGGGGCATAAAAACCGTATTGTTAAACCAATCTGAACTCCACAGATCTTCCAAGGGGCATTGATATTGTCTTTTTATTCCACTGTATCCTCCACCAATCTTCAAAGGGGCATTGATATTGTCTTTTCATTCCACTGCAATCTCCACCACTCTTGCAAGGGGCATTAAAACAGTCTTGTTAAGATACTGTGACCTCCATGTCTCTTCCACAGGGCATTGATATTGTCTTTTTATTCCACTGGAACCTCCAACACTCTTCCAAGGTGCATTGATATTGTCTTTCTATTCCACTGAGACTTCAACCACTCCTTCAAGGAGCATTGACATTGTCTTTTTAATCCACTTCGACCTCCCCCACTCTTCCAAGGGGCATTAAAACAGTCTTGTTAATCTACTGTGACATCCACGTCTCTTCCAAGGGGCATTAAAACTGTCAATTTAAACCACTCTCAACTCCACATCTCTTGCAAGGGGCTTTGATATTGTTTTTTATTCCACTGTAACCTCCACCACTCTTCCAAGGGGCATTGATATTGTCTTTTTAATCCACTGCGACCTCCACCTATTTTCCAAGGGGCATTAAAAACGTCTTTTTAAGCTACTGTGACCTCCACGTCTCTTCCAATGGGCATTTAAACTGTCTGGTTTAACTACTCTGAACTCCACTGCTCTTCCAAGGGGCATTGATATTGTCTTTTTAATCCAGTGTTACCTCCACCACTCTTCCAAGGGGCATTGATATTGTCTTTTTAATCCACTGTGACCTCCACCACTTTTCCAAGGGGCATTAAAACCGTATTGTTAATCTACCGTGACCTCCATGTCTCTTCCAAGGGGCAATAAAACCATCTGGTTAAACCACTCTGAACTCCACAGCTCTTCCAAGGGGCATTGGTATTGTCTTTTTATTGCACTCCAACCTCCACCACTATTCCAAGGGGCATCGACATTGTCTTTTTATTCCACTGCGACCTCCATCATTCTTCCAAGGGGCATTGATATTGTCTTTTTAATCCACTGCGACCTCCACCACTATTCCAATGGGCATTAAAAACGTCATTTTAAGCTACTGTGACCTCCACATCACTTCCAATGGGCATTAAAACCGTCTGGTTAAACCACTCTGAACTCCACAGCTCTTCCAAGGGGCATTGACATTGTCTTTTTATTCCACTCTAACCTCCACCACTCTTCCAAGGGGCATTGACATTGTCTTTTTATTCCACTGCGACCTCCACCTTTCTTCCAAGGGGCATTAAAACTTTCTTGTTAAGCTACAGTGACCTCCGCTTCTCTTTTACGGTGCATTGATATTGACTTTAAATTCCACTGTAACCTCCACCACTCTAACCAGGGGCATTGATATTGTATTTTTATTTCACTGTCACCTCCACCACTCTTCCAAAGGGCATTGATATTGTCTTTTTATTCCACTGTATCCTCTACCACTCTTCCAAGGGGCATTGATATTGTCTTTTTATTCCACTACGACCTCCACTACTCTTCCAAGTAGCATTAAAACCGTCTTGTTAAGCTACTGTGACCTCCATGTCTCTTCCACAGGGCATTGATATTGTGTTTTTATTCCACTGGAACCTCCAACACTCTTCCAAGGGGCATTGATATTGTCATTTTATTCCACGGAGACTTCAACCACTCCTTCAAGGAGCATTGACATTGTATTTTTAATCCACTTCGACCTCCACCACTCTTCCAAGGGGCATTAAAACAGTCTTGTTAATCTACTGTGACCTCCACGTCTGTTCCAAGGGGCATTAAAACCGTCAATTTAAACCACTCTCAACTCCACAGCTCTTGCAAGGGGCTTTGATATTGTCTTTTTATTCCACTGCGACTTTCACCTCTCTTCCAAGGGACATTAAAACCGTCTTGTTAAGCTACTGTGACATCCACGTCTCTTTCACGGGGCATTGAAATTGTCTTTTTATTCCACTGTAAACTCCACCACTCTTCCAAGGGGCATTGATATTGTCTTTTTATTCCACTGCCACCTCCACCACTCTTCCAAAGTGCATTGATATTGTCTTTTTAATCCACTGCGACCTCCACCACTTTTCCATGTGGCAATAAAACCGTCTTATTAAGCTACTGTGACCTCCACTTCTCTTCCATGGGGCATTAAAGCAGTCAATTTAAAACACTCTGAACTCCACAGCTCTTGCAAGAGGCATTGATATTGTCTTTTTATTCCATTGTAATCTCCAGCAGTCTTCCAAGGGGCATTGGTATTGTCTTTTCATTCCACTGCGACTTCCACCACTCTTCCAAGGGGCATTAAAATCGTCTTGTTAAGCTACTGTGACCTCCACGTCTCTTCCAAGGGGCATTAAAACCATCAATTTAAACCACTCTGAACCCCACAGCTCTTTCAAGAGGCATTGATATTGTCTTTTTATTCCACTGTAACCTCCACCACTCTTCCAAGGGGGCATTGATTTTGTCTTATTAATCCACTGCGACCTCCATCACTCTTCCAAGAAGCATTAAAACCGTCTTGTTTAGCTACTGTGAGCTCCACGTCTATTCCACGTTGCCTTAAAACCTTCTGGTTAAACCGCTGTGAACTCCACAGCTCTTCCAAGGGGCATTGATATTGTCTTTTTATTCCACTGTAACCTCCACCACTCTTCCAAGAGGCATTGATATTGTCTTTTTATTTTACTGCGACCTCCACCACTCTTCCAAGGGTCATTGATATTGTCTTTTTATTCCACTGTAACCTCCACCACTCTTCCAAGGGGCATTGATATTGTCTTTTTATTCCACTGCGACCTCCACCACTCTTCCAAGAGGCATTGATATTGTCTTTTTATTCCACCGTAACCTCCAATACTCTTCCAAGGGTCTTTGATATTGTCTTTTTATTCCACTGTAACCTCCACCACTCTTCCAATGGCATCGATAATGTCTTTTTAATCCACTGCGACCTCCACCACTCTTCCAAGGGCCATTAAAACCGTCTTGTTAAGCTACTGTGACCTCCACGTCTCTTCCAAGGGGCATTAAAACCGTAAATTCAAACCACTCTGAACTCCACAGCTCTTGCAAGAGGCATTGATATTGTCTTTTTATTCCACTGTAACCTCCATCACTCTTCCAAGGGGCATTAATATTGTCTTTTTATTTTACTGGGACATCCACCACTCTTCCAAGGGGCATTAATATTGTCTTTTTATTGCTCTGCGACCTCCACCACTCTTCCAAGGGTCATAGATATTGTCTTTTTATTCCACTGTAACCTCCACCACTCTTCCAAGGTGCATTGATATTGTCTTTTTATTCCACTGCGACCTCCATCTCTCTTACAAGAAGCATTAAAACCGTCTTGTTTAGCTACTGTGACCTCCCCGTCTATTCCACGGTGCCTTAAGACCTTCTGGTTAAACCACTGTGAACTCCACAGCTCTTCCAAGGGGCATTGATATTGTCTTTTTATTCCACTGTAACCCACACCACTCTTCCAAGGGGCATTGATATTGTCTTTTTATTTTACTGCGACCTCCACAACTCTTCCAAGGGGCATTAATATTGTCTTTTTATTCCACTGCGACCAACAGCACTCTTCCATGGGTCATTGATATTGTGTTTTTATTCCACTGTAACCTCCATCACTCTTCCAAGGGGCATTGATATTGTCTTTTTATTCCACTGCGACCTCCACCTCTCTTCCAAGGGGCATTAAAACCATCTTGTTAAGCTACTGTGACCTCCAAGTCTCTTCCATGAGGCATTGATATTGTTTTTTTATTCCACTGCGACCTCCACATCTCTTCCAAGTGGAATTGATATTGTCTTTTTATTCCACTGCGACCTCCACCACTCTTCTAAGGGGCATTGCTATTGTCTTTTTAATTCACTGCGACCTCCAACACTCTTCCAAGGGGCATTAAAAGAGTTTTGATAAGCTACTGTGACCTCCACGTCTCTTCCAAGGGGCATTAAAACCGTCTGGTTAAACCACTCTGTACTCCACAGCTCTTCCAAGAGGCATTGATATTGTCTTTTTATTCGAATGTAACCTCCACCACTCTTCCAAGGGGCATTAAAACCATCTTGTTAAGCTACTGTGACCTCCACGTCTCTTCAAAGGGGCATTAAAACCATCAATTTAAACCTCTCTGAACTCCACAGCTCTTGCAAGAGGCATTGATATTGTCTTTTTCTTCCACTGTAACCTCCACCACTCTTCCAAGGGGCATTGATATTGTCTTTTTATTCCACTGTAACCTCCACAACTCGTCCAAGGGGCATTGATATTGTCCTTTTATTCCACTGCGACCTCCACCACTCTTCCAAGGGGCATTGATAATGTCTTTTTATTCCACTGCGACCTCCACCACTCTTCCAAGGCTCATTTATATTGTCTTTTTAATCCACTGCGACCTCCACCACTCTTCCAAGGGGCAATAAAACCGTCTTGTTAAGCTATTGTGACCTCCACATCTCTTCCACGGGGCATTGATATTGTCTTTTTATTTAACTGTTACCTCCACCACTGTTCCAAGGGGCATTGATATTGTCTTTTTATTCAACTGTAACCTCCACCACTCTTCCAAGGGGCATTGATATTGTCTTTTTATTCCACTGCGACCTCCACCACTCTTCCAAGGGGCATTCATATTGTCTTTTTAATCCACTGCGACCTCCACCACTCTTCCAAGGGGCATTAA
The DNA here is from genome assembly GCF_046119375.1 of Phyllobates terribilis. Taxonomy (NCBI): domain Eukaryota; kingdom Metazoa; phylum Chordata; class Amphibia; order Anura; family Dendrobatidae; genus Phyllobates; species Phyllobates terribilis. The sequence goes on along the minus strand of NW_027362781.1, from coordinate 6,942,740 downwards.
AACGGTCTTGTTAAGCTACTGTCACCTCCACGTCTGTTCCAAGGGGTCATTAAAATCGTCAATTTAAACCACTCTGAACTCCACAGCTCTTCCTAGGGGCATTGATATTGTCTTTTTATTCCACTGCAACTTCCAGCTCTCTTTCAAGTGGCATTGATATTGTCTTTTTATTTCACAGGGACCTTCACCACTCTTCCAAGGGGCATTGATATTGTCTTTTTATTCCACTGCAAACTCCACCACTCTTCCAAGGGGCATTGATATTGTCTTTTTATTCCACTGGGACCTTCACCACTCTTCCAAGTGGCATTGATATTGTCTTTTTATTCCACTGTAACCTCCACCACTCTTCCAAGCAGCATTGATATTGTCTTTTTACTCCACTGTAACCTACAGCACTCTTTCAAGGGGTATTGATATTGTCTTTTTATTCCATTACGACTTCCACCACTCTCCCAAGGTGCATTAAAAACATATTGTTTAGCTACTGTAAGGTCCATGTCTATTCCATGGGGCATTGGTATTATCTTTTTATTCCACTGTTTCCCCCACCACTGATCCAAGGTGTATTGATATTGTCTTTTTATTCCACTGCGACCTCCACCTCTCTTCTAAGGGGCATTGATATTGTCTTTTTAATCCACTGCGACCTCCACCACTCTTCCAAGGTGCATTAAAACCGTCTGGTTAAACCAATCTGAACTCCACAGCTCTTCCATGGGGCATTGATTTTGTCTTTTTATTCCACTGTAACCTGAACCATTCTTCCAAGGGGTATTGATATTGTCTTTTTAATGCACTGCGACCTCCACCACTCTTCCAAGGGGCATTAAAACAATCTGGCTAAACCACTCTGAACTCAATAGCTCTTTCAAGAGGCATTGATATTGTCTTTTTATTTCACTGTAACTTCCACCACTGTTTCAAGGGACATTGATATTGTCTTTTTATTCCACTCTGACCTCCACCACTCTTCCAAGTGGTATTAAAACTGTCTTGTTAATCTACTGTGACGTCCACGTGTCTTCCACGGGGCATTGATATTGTCTTTTTAATCCACTGCGACCTCCACCACTCTTCCAAGAGGCATTAAAACAGTCTTGTTAAGCTACTGTGACTTCCACATCTCTTCCAAGGTGCATTAAAACCGTCTGGTTAAACCACTCTGAACTCCACAGCTCTTCCAAGGGGCATTGGTATTGTCTTTTTATTCCACTCCAACCTCCACCACTATTTCAAGGGGCATTGACATTTTCTTTTTATTCCACTGCGATCTCCATCATTCTTCCAAGGGCATTGATATTGTCTTTTTATTCCACTGCCACCTCCACCACTCATATAAGGGGCATTGATATTGTCTTTTTAATCCACTGCGACCTCCACCACTATTCCAAGGGGCATTAAAAACATAATTTTAAGCTACTGTGACCTCCACGTCACTTCCAATGGGCATTAAAACCGTCTGGTTAAACCACTCTGAACTCAACAGCTCTTCCAAGGGGCATTGGTATTGTCTTTTTATTCCACTCTAACCTCCACCACTCATCCAAGGGGCATTGACATTGTCTTTTTATTCCACTGCGACCTCCACCTTTCTTCCAAGGGGCATTAAAACTGTCTTGTTAAGCTGCAGTGACCTCCACTGCTCTTCCAAGGGGCATTGATATTGTCTTTTTAATCCAATGTTACCTCCACCACTCTTCCAAGGGGCATTGATATTGTCTTTTTATTCCACTGCGACCTCCACCACTCTTCTAAGGGGCATTTATATAGTCTTTTTAATCAACTGCGACCTCCACCACCCTTCCAATGGCCATTAAAACCTGTCTTGTTAAGATACTTTGACCTCCACGTCAATTCCACGGGGCATTAAAACCGTCTTGTTAAGCTACTGTGACCTCCACGTCTCTTTGACGGGGCGTTGATATTGTCTTTTTTTTCCACTGTAACCTCCACCACTCTTCCAAGGAGCATTGATATTGCCTTTTTATTCCACTGGGACCTTCACCACTCTTCCAAGTGGCATTGATATTGTCTTTTTAATCCACTGTGACCTCCATCACTCTTCCAAGGAGCATTAAAACGATATTGTTAAGCTACTGTGACCTCCACTTCTCTTCCAAGGTTCATTAAAACCGTCAATTTAAACCACTCTGTACTCCACAACTCTAGCAAGAGGCATTGATATTGTCTTTTTATTCCACTGTAACCTACAGCACTCTTTCAAGGTGCATTGATATTGTCTTTTTATTCCACTACGACTTCCACCACTCTCCCAAGGTGCATTAAAAACATCTTGTTTAGCTACTGTAACGTCCATGTCTATTCCACGGGGCATTGATATTGTCCTTTTATTCCACTGTATCCTCCACCACTCTTCCAAGGGGTATTGATATTGTCTTTTTATTCCACTGCGACTTCCACCTCTCTTCTAAGGGGCATTGATATTGTCTTTTTAATCCACTGCGACCTCCACCACTCTTCCAAGAGGCATTAAAACAGTTTTGTTAAGCTACTGTGACCTCCACATCTCTTCCAAGGGGCATTAAAACCGTCTGGTTAAACCACTCTGAACTCCACAGCTCTTCCAAGGGGCATTGATATTGTCTTTTTATTCCACTGTGGCCTCCACCATTCTTCCAAGGGGTATTGATATCGTCTTTTTAATGCACTGCGACCGCCACCACTCTTCCAAGGGGCATTAAAACCATCTGATTAAACCACTCTGAACTCCATAGCTCTTTAAAGACGCATTGATATTGTCTTTTTATTTCACTGTAACCTCCACCACTCTTTCAAGGGGCATTGATGTTGTTTTTTTATTCCACTGCGACCTCCACCACTCTTCTAAGGGGCATTAAAACTGTCTTGTTAAGCTACTGTGACCTCCACGTGTCTTCCACGGGGCATTGATATTGTCTTTTTAATCCACTGTGACCTCCACCACTTTTCCAAGGGGCATTAAAACCGTCTTGTTAATCTACTGTGACCTCCACGTCTCTTCCAAGGGGGAATAAAACCATCTGATTAAACCACTCTGAACTCCACAGCTCTTCCAAGGGGCATTGGTATTGTCTTTTTATTCTACTCTAACCTCCACCACTCTTCCAAGGTGCATTGACATTGTCTTTTTATTCCTCTGCGACCTCCATCATTCTTCCAAGGGGCATTGATATTGTCTTCTTATTCCACTGCCACCTCCACCACTCTTCCAAGGGGCATTGATATTGTCTTTTTAATCCACTGCGACCTCCACCACTTTTCCAAGGGGCATTAAAAACGTCTTTTTAAGCTACTGTGACCTCCACGTCACTTCCAATGGGCATTAAAACCGTCTGGTTAAACCACTCTGAACTCCACAGCTCTTTCAAGGGGCATTCGTATTGTCTTTTTATTCGAATCTAACCTCCACCACTCTTCCAAGGGGCATTAAAACTGTATTGTTAAGCTGCTGTAACCTCCATGTCTATTCCACGTGGCATTGATATTGTCATTCTATTCCACTGCGACCTCCATCATTCTTACAAGGGGCATTCATATTGTCTTTTTATTCTACTGCCACCTCCACCACTCTTCCAAGGGGCATTGACATTGTCTTTTTATTCCACTGCGACCTCCATCATTCTTCCAAGGGGCATTGATATTGTCTTTTTATTCCACTGCCACCTCCACCACTCTTCCAAGTGGCATTGACATTGTCTTTTTATTCCACTGCGACTTCCACCTCTCTTCTAAGGGGCATTGATATTGTCTTTTTATTATTATTATTATTATTATTATTAATTATTATAGCGCCATTTATTCCATGGCGCTTTACATGTGATAGGGATATACATAACAAAAGCATTTACATAATCTTAACAAAACGAGTCGGCGACTTGTACAGGAGGAGCGAGGACCTTGCCCGCGAGGGCTCACATTCTAGAAGGGATGGGTGAGGATACATTAGGTGAGGGTAGAGCTGGTCGTACAGCGGTGGTTACTGCAGGTTGTAGGCTTGTCGGAAGAGGTGGGTCTTCAGGTTTCTTTTGAATGTTTCCACGGTCGGCGAGAGTCTGATGTGTTGGGGTGGAGAGTTCCAGAGTAGCGGGGATGCAGGGAGAAATCTTGTATACAATCGTGGGAGGAGGAGATAAGAGGGGAGTAGAGAAGGAGATCTTGTGAGAATCAGAGGTTGCGTGCAGGTAAGTACCGGGAGACTAGGTCACAGATGTATGTGGGAGACAGGTTGTGGATGGCTTTGTATGCCATGGTTAGAGTTTTGAACTGGATTCTCTGGGCAATGGGGAGCCAGTGAAGAGATTGACAGAGAGGAGAGGCCGGGGAATAGCGGGAGGACAGGTGAATTAGTCGAGCAGCAGAGTTTAGGATATATTGGAGAGGCGCAACAGTGTTGTAAGGGAGGCCACGGAGCAGGAGGTTGCAGTAGTCGAGGCGGGATATGATGAGGGCATGCACTAGAGTCTTTGCTGAGGAATGCACGGATCCGGGAGATGTTTTTGAGTTGGAGTCGGCAGGAAGTGGAAAGGGCTTGGATATGTGGCTTGAAGGAGAAATCAGAGTCCAGGGTTACTCCAAGGCAGCGAGCTTGTGGGACTGGGGAGAGTGAACAGCCATTGATGTTGATGGCTAGGTCAGATGTGGGATGTGAATGAGAGGGTGAAAAGATGATGAACTCTGTTTTATCCATGTTGATTTTAGAAATCTGTCAGAGAAAAAGGATGACATGGCAGACAGACATTATGGGATTTCGGTTAGTAGGGAGGAGATATCGGGTCCAGAGAGGTAGATTTGTGTGTCGTCAGCATAGAGGTGATACTGAAAACCGTGAGACTCTATGAGCTGTCCCAGGCCAAAGGTGTAGATGGAGAAGAGCAGAGGTCCTAGAACTGAACCTTGGGGGACACCGACAGATAGGGGGCGAGATGAGGGGGTGGTGCGTGAGTGGGAGACGCTGAATGTCCTGTCTGTTAAGTATGAGGAGATTCAAGATAGAGCCAAGTCCGTGATGCCAAGAGATGAGAGAATCTGGAGTAAGAGGAAATGGTCCACTGTGTCAAAGGCAGATGACAGGTCCAGAAGGATGAGGATGGAGTAGTGTCGCTTGGATTTGGCATTTAGTAGGTTGTTGGTGAGTTTGGTCAGGTCAGTTTTAGTTGAGTGATGCGGTCGGAAGCCAGATTGCAGGCAGTCGAAGAGGGAGCAGGAGGAGAGGTGGGAGGACAGTTCAAGGTGGACATGTTGTTCTAGTAGTTTTGAGGCAAAGAGGAGGAGTGATATGGGGCGGTAGCTAGTCAGAGAGGAAGGGTCAAGGGAGGGCTTTTTGAGGATGGGTGTGATTGCGGCTTGTTTGAAACATGAGGGTAAGACACCGGTTGTTAGTGACAGATTGAAGAGGTGGGTTAGGGTTCGGATGAAGACTGTGGTAAGGTTAATGATGAGGTGGGATGGGATTGGGTCAAGTTCGCAGGTGGTGAGGTGTGATTTGGAGAGTAAAGAGAAGACTTGACCTTCTGTAATGGTGGAGAAGTGTGGTTTGGAGGAGGAGGGTTGAATAGATATGAGGAGGGGTTGTGTGGACTTTAGGCAAAAGTTTTGTCTGATGGTGTCAATCTTCTGTTTGAAGAATGAGGCAAAGTCGTCGGCTGAGATGAGAGAAGAGGGAGGAGATGCTGGGGGACGAAGGAGAGAGTTGAAAGTTTTAAATAGCTGTTTAGGGTTGTGAGATAGGGAGGATATGAGAGATGAGAAGTAGGTTTGTTTTGCTGTTGTGAGTGCGGACTTGAAATTAGTGAGGGATTGCTTGAATGCGATGAAGTGCTCGATGGAGTGAGACCTTTTCCATCTCCGCTCCGCAACCCTGGAGGCCCGGCGCAGTTATTTAGTAAGTTTAGTGTGCCAGGGTTGCCTGTTGAATGTGCGAGATGTGGTGTGTGTGAGAGGGGCGATCAAGTCTACAGCTGCAGCTATTGTGGTGTTATATGAAGCAGCAGCCACGTCTGCATCGTGTAAGGAATTTAAGAGTTAGGAGGGATTCAGAGAGTGAGTGTAAGTCAAGGTGTTTGAGATTTCTGCGAGGGTATGCAAGTTTGTGGAGTGGGGATTGTTGCCCCGGGGAGGAGAGAGAAGAGAATGTAAGTAGGCTGTGATCAGAGAGAGGGAGAGGTGAGTTAGAGAGGTTAGATAGGGAACAGAGGCGGATGAAGTTGAGGTCCAGTGTGTGGCCATCTTTGTGGTTTGGTGTGGAAGACCATTGATTGAGTCCCAAGGAGGAAGTGAGAGATAGGAACTTAGAGACAGACGAGTGGGAAGTGTTAATGGGGATGTTGAAGTCACCCATTATGATAGTGGTGTTGTCAGTGGAGAAGAAGTGAAGCAGCCAGGTGGTGAAGTGGTCTAAGAGGGTGTTGGCTTGCCCTGGGGTCGGTAAACGACAGCCAGTTGGAGGTTGGAGGGGGAATAGATGCGCACACAGTGCACCTCAAAAGAGGGGAGTGTAACGGAGGGTGGCAGTGGGATTTGGGTGAAAGCGCAGTGTTCTGATAGGAGAAAACCTACGCCTACGCCATGTTTGCTGTTGGGGCGGGGGGTGTGGGAAAGGTGGAATCCGCCATATGAAAGTGCAGCTGGGGAGGCTGTGTCAGAGGGGGTGAGCCAGGTTTCAGTGATGGCGAGGAAGGAAAGTTTGTTTGTAATGAAAAGATCGTGGAAGAAGGAAAGTTTGTTGCAGACAGAGCGAGCATTCCATAGAGCTCCTGTTAGAGCAACTAAGGGAGTGGGGATTGGTTGGAAGGGTATGTGGTTAAAAGGGTTGCGACCATTTGTGGAAGTCGTGGATAGGAGGAAGTAGTAACTGTGGGGATATGACAAGGAGGACCAGGATTTGGAGAGATATCTCCAGCAGTGAGGAGGAGCAGAGAAAGTGTTAGCAGGTGGGAGCAAGAGAGAGCATGAGGTGGCTGTCTGTGTTTGGAGATCCAGGATTGAATGTTTAGGAATAATTTGGAGGAGGAGGTGAGATGAATGGGGAGGATGGAGGGAGAGATGAAGAGTTTCTTACTAGGTGTAGGGATTTGAGGAGTTACTAGAAAGTGGAGGACTATAGAGGAAAAAGTGAAAGCTAACAGAAACATAGTTAAAAGAGAATAAGTGGTCAAAGTGTTGGTTACCTGACTCCTGCCCTGACTAACTGCCTCTGAAATAACTGCCAATTATCTCTGAAGCCACTTTGCACAAGAAGACGCTTGCACACCGCAGCACAAGTGCACCCCTTACAGAGCTTCTAAATATATAGGGCACATTAAACTATCAGGTGAAGGGCATTGTGGGAGCTGCATATGGCTAAATTAGCAGCTGGTCGTCTCACCAGGAGAAGGCTGTGTGATCAAACACAGAGCTAGGACTCTAGTCTCTGCAGTTTAGGACCTCTAAAAATCAGATAAGATCTATAGTGGGGAAGGGACAGACATATGTGGGTATTGAATGGAGTGGGACAGATAAAGCAGAGAAGTTATGCAGAGCATGTACCAGTGAGGTGAATCAGCAAAGCAGAGCATTAGATTACAGCAGACACAGCAAGCAGAGAAGTTATGCAGAGCATGTATCAGTGAGGTGAATCAGCAAAGCAGAGCATTAGATTACAGCTGACACAGCAAGCAGAGAAGTTATGCAGAGCATGTACCAGTGAGGTTATTCCACTGCGAACTCCACCACTCTTCCAAGGGGCATTGATATTGTCTTTTTATTCCACTGCGATCTCCGCCACTCTTCCAAAGGGCATTGATATTGTCCTTTATTCCACTGTAACCTCCACCTCTGTTCTAAGGGGCATTAAAATCGTCTTGTTAAGCTACTGTGACCTCCACGTCTCTTCCACAGGGCATTGTTATTGTCTTTTTATTCCACTGCGACCTCCACCACTCTGCCAAGGGGCATTAAAACAGTCTTGTTAAGCTACTGTGATGTCCACGTCTCTTCCACGGGGCATTGATATTGTCTTTTTATTCCACTGTAACCTCCACCACTCTTCCAAGAGGCATTGATATTGTCTTTTTATTCCACTGTAACCTCCACCACTCTTCCAAGGGGCATTGATATTGTCTTTTTAATCCACTGCGACCTCCACCACTCTTCCAAGGGGCATTAATATTGTCTTTTTATTCCACTGCGACCTCCACCACTCTTCCCATGGGCATTAAAACTGTCTTGTTAAGCTACTGTGACCTCCAAATTTCTTACCAGGGCATTGATATTGTCTTTTTATTCCACTATAACCTCCACCACTCTTCCAAAGGGCATTGATATTGTCTTTTTAATCCAATGCGACCTCCATTACTCTTCCAAGAAGCATTGAAACCGTCTTGTTACGCTACTGTGACCTCCACGTCTCTTCCAAGGGGCATTAAAACCGTCAATTTAAACCTCTCTGAACTCCACAGCTCTTGCAAGAGGCATTGATATTGTCTTTTTATTCCACTGTAACCTCCACCTCTCTTCCAAGGGGCATTAATATTGTCATTTTATTCCACTGCGACTTCCACCACTCTTCCAATGGGCATTAAAACCGTCTTGTTATGCTACTGTGACCTCCACGTCCCTTCCACGGGGCATTGATATTGTCTTTTTATTCCAATGCGACCTCCACCACTCTTCCAAGAGGCATTAAAACTGTCTTGTTAAGCTACTGTGACCTCCAAGTCTCTTCCAAGGGGCATTAAACCCGTATGGTTAAACCGCTCTGAGCTCCACAGCTCTTCCAAGGGGCATTTACAATGTCTTTTTATTCCACTGTAACCTTCTGCACTCTTCCAAGTGCATTGATATTGTCTTTTTATTCCTCTGCGACATCCACGACTCTTCCAATGGCCATTAAAACCGCCTTGTTAAGCTACTGTGACCTCCAAGTTTCTTACACAGGGCATTGATATTGTATATTTATTCCACTGTAACCTCCACCACTCTTCCAAAGGTCATTGATATTGTCTTTTTAATCCACTGCGACCTCCATCACTCTTCCAAGAATCATTGAAACTGTCTTGTTAAGCTACTGTGACCTCCACGTCTATTCCACGGTGCATTAAAACTTTCTGGTTAAACCACTGTGAACTCCACAGCTCTTTCAAGGGGCATTGATATTGTCTTTTTATACCACTCTAACCTCCACCACTCTTCCAAGGGGCATTGATATTGTCTTTTTATTTTACTGCGACCTCCACCACTCTTCCAAGGGGCATTAATATTGTCTTTTTATTCCACTGTGACCTCCACGTCTCTTCCAAGGGGCATTGATATTGTCTTTTTATTTAATTGGTACCTCCACCACTCTTCCAAGGTGCATTGTTATTGTCTTTCTATTCCACTGTAACCTCCACCATTCTTCCAAGGGACATTGATATTGTCTTTTTATTCCACTGTAATCTCCACCACTCTTCCAAGGGGCATTGATATTGTCTTTTTAATCCACTGCGACCTCCACCACTCTTCCAAGAGGCATTAAAACAGTCTTGTTAAGCTACTGTGACCTCCAAATCTCTTCCAAGGGGCTTTAAAACCGTCTGGTTAAACAACTCTGAACTCCATAGCTCTTTCAAGAGGCATTGATATTGTTTTTTTATTTCAGTGTAACCTCCACCATTCTTCCAAGGGGCATTGATATTGTCTTTTTAATGCACTGCGACCTCCACCACTCTTCCAAGGGGCATTAAAACCATCTGGTTAAACCACTCTGAACTCCATAGCTCTTTCAAGAGGCATTGATATTGTTTTTTTATTTCACTGTAACCTCCACTACTCTTTCAAGGGGCATTGATATTGTCTTTTTATTCCACTGCGACCTCCACCACTCTTCCAATGGCCATTGTTACTGTCTTTTTAATCCCCTGCAACCTCCACCACTCTTCCAAGGGGCATTAAAACCATCTTGTTAAGCTACTGTGACCTCCACGTCCCTTCCACGGGTCATTGATATTGTCTTTTTATTCCACTGCGACCTCCTCCACTCTTACAAGGGGCATTGATATTGTCTTTTTAATCCACTGTGACCTCCACCACTTTTCCAAGGGGCATTAAAACCGTCTTGTTAATCTACTGAGACCTCCACTTCTCTTCCAAGGGGCAATAAAACCATCTGGCTAAACCACTCTGAACTCCACAGCTCTACCAAGGGGCATTTGTATTGTCTTTTTATTCCACTCTCACCTCCACTACTCTTCCAAGGGACATTAAAACAGTCTTGTTAATCAACTGTGACCTCCACGTCTCTACCACAGGACATTGTTATTGTCGTTTTATTCCACTGCGACCTCCAACACTCTGCCAAGGGGCATTAAAACTGTCTTGTTAAGCTACTGTGATGTCCACGTCTCTTCCACGGGGCATTGATATTGTCTTTTATTCCACTGTAACCTCCACCACTCTTCCAAGAGGCATTGATATTGTCTTTTTATTCCACTGTAACCTCCACCACTCTTCCAAGGGGCATTGATATATTCATTTTATTCCACTGCAACCTCCACCACTCTTCCAAGGGGCATTAAAACCGTCTTGTTAACCTACTGTGACCTCCACGTCTCTTCCAAGGGGTACTAAAACCGTTTGGTTAAACCACTCTGTACTCCACAGCTCTTCCAAGGGGCATTGATATTGTCTTTTTATTTCACTTTAACTTCCACCACTCTTTCAAGGGGCATTGATATTGCATTTTTATTCCACTGTGACCTCCACCACTCTTCCAAGGGGCATTAAAACCGTCTTGTTAAGCTACTGTGACCTCCAAGTCTCTTCCAAGGGGCATTAAAACCGTCTGGTTAAACCGCTCTGAGCTCCACAGCTCTTCTAAGTTGCATTTACAATGTCTTTTTATTCCACTGTAACCTTCTGCCCTCTTCCAAGTGCATTGATATTGTCTTTGTATTCCTCTGCGACGTCCACGACTCTTCCAATGGCCATTAAAACCGCCTTGTTAAGCTACTGTGACCTCCAAGTTTCTTACACAGGGCATTGGTATTGTCTTTTTATTCCACTGTAACCTCCACCACTCTTCCAAAGGTCATTGATATTGTCTTTTTAATCCACTGCGACCTCCATCACTCTTCCAAGAATCATTGAAACTGTCTTGTTAAGCTACTGTGACCTCCACGTCTATTCCACGATGCATTAAAACTTTCTGGTTAAACCACTGTGAACTCCAAAGCTCTTTCAAGGGGCATTGATATTGTCTTTTTATACAACTCTAACCTCCACCACTCTTTCAAGGGGCATTGATATTGTCTTTTTATTTTACTGCGACCTCCACCACTCTTCCAAGGGGCATTAATATTGTCTTTTTATTCCACTGTGACCTCCACGTCTCTTCCAAGGGGCATTGATATTGTCTTTTTATTTAATTTGTACCTCCACCACTCTTCCAAGGGGCATTGTTATTGTCTTTCTATTCCACTGTAACCTCCACCATTCTTCCAAGGGACATTGATATTGTATTTTTATTCTACTGTAACCTCCACCACTCTTCCAAGGGGCATTGATATTGTCTTTTTATTCCACTGTAACCTCCACCACTCTTTCAAGGGGCATTGATATTGTCTTTTTAAACCACTGCGACCTCTACCACTCCTTCAAGGGGCTTTAAAACAGTCTTAATAAGCTTCTGTGACCTCCACGTCTCTTCCAAGGGGCATTAAAAACGCATGGTTAAACCACTCTGAACTCCACAGCTCTTCCAAGAGGCATTGATATTGTCTTTTTATTCAACTGTAACCTCCACCACTCGTCCAAGGGGCATTGATATTGTCTTATTTTTCCACTGCAACCTCCACCACTCTTCCAAGGGGATTTGATAGTCTTTTTAATCCTCAGCGACCTCCACCACTCTTCCAAGGGGCATTAAAGCTGTCTTGTTAAGCTACTGTGACCTCCACGTCCCTTCCATGGACATGGATATTGTCTTTTTATTCCACTGCGACCTCCACCAGTCTTTCAAGGGGCATTTATATTGTCTTTTTAATCCACTGCAACCTTCACCCCTCTTCCAAGGAACATTGATATTGTTCTTTTTTTCCACTGTAACCTTCACCACTCATCTAAAGGGCATGGATATTTTCTTTTTATTCCACTGCGACCTCCACCACTCTTCCAAGGGGCATTAAAACCGTCTTGTTAAACTACTGTGACCTCCACGTCTCTTCCAAGGGGCATTAAAACCGTCAATTTAAACCACTCTGAACTCCACAGCTCTTGCAAGAGGCATTGATATTGTCTGTTTATTCCACTGAAACTTCCACCACTCATCCAAGGGGAATTGATTTTGTCTTTTTAATCCACTGCGACCTCCATCTCTCCTCCAAGAAGCATTAAAAACATCTTGTTTAGCTACTGTGACCTCCACGTCTATTCCACGGTGCCTTAAAACCTTCTGGTTAAACCACTGTGAACTCCACAGCTCTTCCAAGGTGCATTGATATTGTCTTTTTAATCCACTGCGACCTCTACCACTCCTCCAAGGGTCTTTAAAACATTCTTGATAAGCTTCTGTGACATTCACGTCTTTTCCAAGGGGCATAAAAACCGCATGGTTAAACCACTCTGAACTCCACAGCTCTTCCAAGAGGCATTGATATTGTCTTTTTATTCAACTGTAACATCCACCACTCTTCCAAGGGGCATTGTTATTGTCTTTTTTTTCCACTGCGACCTCCACCACTCTTCCAAGGGGATTTGATAGTCTTTTTAATCCACTGCGACCTCCACCACTCTTCCAAGGGGCATTAAAACCGTCTTGTTAAGCTACTGTGACCTCCACGTCCCTTCCACTTGACATTGATATTGTCTTTTTATTCCATTGCGACCTCCACCACTCTTTCAAGGGACATTGATATTGTCTTTTTATTCCACTGAAACCTCCACCACTCTTCCAAGGGGCATTGATATTGTCTTTTTATTCCACTGCGACCTCCACCACTCTTCCAAGGTTCATTGATATTGTCTTTTTAATCCACTGCGACCTCCACCACTCTTCCAAGGGGCATTAAAACCATCTTGTTAACCTACTGGGACCTCTACGTCTCTTCCAAGGGGCACTAAAACCGTTTGGTTAAACCACTCTGTACTCCACAGCTCTTCCAAGGGGCATTGATATTGTCTTTTTATTTCAGTGTAACTTCCACCACTCTTTCAAGGGGCATTGATATTGTATTTTTGTTCCACTGTGACCTCCACCACTCTTCCAAGGGGCATTAAAACCGTCTGGTTAAACCGCTCTGAGCTCCACAGTTCTTCCAAGGGGCATTTACAATGTCTTTTTATTCCACTGTAACCTTCTGCACTCTTCCAAGTGCATTCATATTGTCTTTTTATTCCTCTGCGATGTCCACGACTCTTCCAATGGCCATTAAAACCGCTTTGTTAAGCTACTGTGACCTCCAAGTTTCTCACACAGATCATTGATATTGTCTTTTTATTCCACTGTAACCTCCACCACTCTTCCAAAGGGCATTGATATTGTCTTTTTAATCCACTGCGACCTCCATCACTCTTCCAAGAAGCATTGAAACCGTCTTGTTAAGTTACTATGACCTCCACGTCTCTTCCAACGGGCATTGATATTGTCTTTTTATTTAATTGAAACCTCCACCACTCTTCCAAGGGGCATTGATTTTGTCTTTTTAATCCACTGCGACCTTCATCTCTCCTCCAAGAAGCATTAAAAACGTCTTGTTTAGCTACTGTGACCTCCACGTCTATTCCACTGTGCCTTAAAACCTTCTGGTTAAACCACTGTGAACTCCACAGCTCTTCCAAGGGGCATTGATATTGTCTTTTTAATCCACTGCGACCTCTACCACTCCTCCAAGGGTCTTTAAAACAGTCTTGATAAGCTTCTGTGACCTTGACGTCTCTTCCAAGGGGCATTAAAACTGCATGGTTAAACCACTCTGAACTCCACAGCTCTTCCAAGAGGCATTGATATTGTCTTTTTATTCAACTGTAACATCCACCACTCTTCCAAGGGGCATTGATATTGTCTTTTTTTTCCTCTGCGACCTCCACCACTCTTCCAAGGGGATTTGATAGTCTTTTTAATCCACTGCGACCTCCACCACTCTTCCAAGGGGCATTAAAACCGTCTTGTTAAGCTACTGTGACCTCCACGTCCCTTCCACGGGGCATTGATATTGTCTTTTTATTCCATTGCGACCTCCACCACTCTTCCAAGGGACATTAATATTGTCTTTTTATTCCACTGCGACCTTCACCCCTCTTCCAAGGAACATTGATATTGTCTTTTTTTTCCACTGTAACCTCCACCACTCTTCTAAGGGGCATTGATATTTTCTTTTTATTCCACTGCGACCCCCTCCACTCTTCCAAGGGGCATCAATAATGTCTTTTTAATCCACTGCGACCTCCACCACTCTTCCAAGGGGCATTAAAACCATCTTGTTAAGTTACTGTTACCTCCACTTCTCTTCCAAGGGGCATTAAAACGATTAATTTAGAGCACTCTGAACTCCACAGCACTTGCAAGAGGCATTGATATTGTCTTTTTATTCCACTGTAACCTCCACCACTCATCCAATGGGCATTGATTTTGTCTTTTTAATACACTGCGACCTCCATCTCTCTTCCAAGAAGCATTAAAACTGTCTTGTTTAGCTACTGTGACCTCCACGTGTATTCCACGGTGCCTTAAAACCTTCTGGTTAAACCACAGTGTACTCCACAGCTCTTCCAAGGGGCATTGATATTGTCTTTTTATTCCACTGTAACCTCCACCACTCTTCCAAGGGGCATTGATATTGTCTTTTTATTTTACTGCGACCTCCACCACTTTTCCAAGGGGCATTAATATTGTCTTTTTATTCCACTGCGACCTCCACCACTCTTCCAAGGGTCATTGATATTGTCTTTTTATTCCACTGTATCCTCCACCACTCTTCCAAGGGGCATTGATATTGTCTTTTTATTCCACTGCAACCTCCACCTCTCTTCCAAGGGCATTAAAACCATCTTGTTAAGCTAATGTGACCTGCAAGTCTCTTCCACGAGACATTGATATTGTCTTTTCATTCCACTGCGACATCCACATCTCTTCCAAGTGGAATTGATATTGTCTTTTTATTCCACTGCGACCTCCACCACTCTTCTAAGGGCATTGATATTGTCTTTTTAATCCACTGCGACCTCCACCAATCATGTAAAGGGCATTAAAACAGTTTGATAACCTACTGTGACCTCCACGTCTCTTCCAAGGGGCATTAAAACAGTCTGGTTAAACCACTCTGAAATCCACAGCTCTTCCAAGAGGCATTGATATTGTCCTTTTATTCGACTGTAACCTCCACCACCCTTCCAAGGGGCATTAAAACCGTCTTGTTAAGCTACTGTCACCTCCACGTCTCTTCCAAGGGGCATTAAAACCGTTAATTTAAACCACTCTGAACTCCACAGCTCTTGCAAGAGGCATTGATATTGTCTTTTTATTCCACTGTAACCTCCACCTCTCTTCCAAGGGGCATTGATTTTGTATTTTTAATCCACTGCGACCTCCATCTCTCTTCCAAGAAGCAATAAAACCGTCTTGTTTAGCTACGTGACCTCCACGTCTATTCCACGGTGCCTTAAAACCTTCTGGTTAAATCACTGTGAACTCTACAGCTCTTCCAAGGGGCACTGATATTGTCTTTTTATTCCACTGTAACCTCCACCACTCTTCCAAGGGGCATTAAAACCGTCTTGTGAAGCTACTGTGACCTCCACATAACTTCCACGGGGCATTGATATTGTCTTTTTATTCCACTGCGACCTCCACCACTCTTCCAAGGGGCATTGATATTATCTTTTTTTTCCACTGCGACATCCACCACTCTTCCAAGGGGCACTGATATTGTCTTTTTAATCCACTGTGACCTCCACGTCTCTTCCAAGGGGCATTAAATTCGTCAATTTAAACAGATCTTCCAAGTAACACTGGTATTGTATTTTTATTCCACTCTAACCTCCACCACTCTTCCAAGGGGCATTGACATTGTCTATTTATTCCACAGCGACCTCCACCACTCTTCCAAGAGGCATTAAGACCATCTTGTTAAGCTAGAGTGACCTCCACATCTCTTCCATGGGGCATTTATATTGTCTTTTTATTCCACTGCGACATCCACCAGTCTTACAAGTGGCATTGATATTGTATTTTTAATCCACTGCGACCTCCACCACTCTTCCAAAGGGCATTGATTTTGTCTTTTTAATCCACTGTGACCTCCACGTCTCTTCCAAGGGGCATTAAAACCGTCAATTTAATCCACTCTGAACTCCACAGCTCTTACAAGGAGCACTGGCATTGTCTTTTTATTCCACTTTAACCTCCACCACTCTTCCAAGGGGCATTGACATTGTCTATTTATTCCACTGTGACCTCCACCCCTCTTCCAAGGGGCATTAAGACCATCTTGTTAAGCTACAGTGACCTCCACAACTCTTCCATGGGGCACTGATATTTTCTTTTTAATGCACTGCAACCTCCAACACTCTTCCAAGGGGCATTAAAGCCGTCTTGTTAAGCTACTGTCACGTCCATGTCTATTCCACGGGGCATTGATATTGTCTTTTTATTCCACTGTAACCTCCACCACTCTTCCAAGTGGCATTGACATTGTCTTTTTATTCCACTGCGACTTCCACCTCTCTTCTAAGGGGCATTGATATTGTCTTTTTAATCCACTGCGACCTCCACCACTCTTCCAAGGGGCATTAAAACAGACTTGTTAAGCTACTGTGACCTCCACATCTCTTCCAAAGGGCATTAAAACAGTCTGGTTAAACCACTCTGAACTCCACAGCTCTTCCAAGGGGCATTAAAACCATCTTGTTAAGCTACTGTGACCTCCACGTCCCTTCCATGGGGCATTGATATTGTCTTTTTATTCCACTGCGACCTCCACCACTCTTCCAAGGGGCATTGATATTGTCTTTTTAATGTACTGCGAACTCCACCACTCCTCCAAGGGGCATTAAAACCGCCTTGTTATGCTACTGTGACGTCGACTTCTCTTCCAAGGGGCATTAAAACCATCTGGTTAAACCACTCTGAACTCCACAGCTCTTCCAAGGAGCATTTGTATTGTCTTTTTATTCCACTCTAACCTCCACCACTCTTCCAAGGGGCATTGACATTGTCTTTTTATTCCACTGCGACCTCCACCAATCTTCCAAGGGGCATTGATATTGGTTTTTCATTCCACCGCGACCTCCACCAATCTTCCAAGGGGCATTGATATTGTTTTTTTTATTCCACTGCGACCTCCACCACTCTTCCAAGGGGCATTAAAACCATCTTGTTAAGTTACTGTGACCTCCACGTCACTTCCAAGGAGCGTTAAAACCGTCTGGTTATACCACTCTGAACTCAACAGCTCTTCCAACGGGCATTATTATTGTCTTTTTATTCCACTGTAACCTCCACCACTCTTCCAAGGGGAATTGATATTGTATTTTTATTCCACTGCGACCTCCACCAGTCCTCCAAGAGGATTTAAAACCGTCTTGTTCAGCTACTGTGACCCCCACGTCTCTTCCACGGGGAAATGAAATTGTCTTTTTATTTAAATGTAACCTCCACCACTCTTCCAAGTGGCATTGATATTGTCTTTTTATTCCACTGTAACCTCCATCACTATTCTAAGGAGTATTGATATTGTCTTTTTAATCCACTGCGACCTCCACCACTCTTCCAAGGGGCATTAAAACCGTCTTGTTAAGCTACTGTGACCTTCATGTCTCTTCCACAGGGCATTGATTTTGTCTTTTTATTCCACTGTAAACTCCACCACTCTTCCAAGGGGCCTTGATCTTTTCTTTTTATTCCACTGCCAAATCCACCACTCTTCCAAGGGGCATTGACATTGTCTTTTTATTCCACTGTAACCTCTTCCAAGGAGCATTAAAACCATCAATTTAAACCACTCTCAACTCCACAGCTCTTGCAAGGGGCTTTGATATTGCCTTTTTAATCCACTGCGACTTTCACCTCTCTTCCAAGGGACCTTAAAACCGTCTTGTTAAGCTACTGTGACATCCACGTCTCTTTCACGGGGCATTGATATTGTCTTTTTATTCCACTGTAAACTCCACCACTCTTCCAAGGGGCCTTGATCTTGTCTTTTTATTCCACTGCCAAATCCACCACTCTTCCAAGGGGCATTGACATTGTCTTTTTATTCCACTGTAACCTCCACCAATCTTCCAAGGGGCATTGATATTGTCTTTTTATTCCACTGCAACCGCCACCACTCTTCTAAGGGGCATTGATATTGTCTTTTAAATCCACATCGATCTCCACCACTCTTCCAAGGGGCAATAAAACAGTCTTGTTAAGCTACTGTGACCTCCTCGTCTCTTCCAAGGGGCATTAAAACCGTCTGGTTAAACAATCTGAACTCCACAGCTCTTACAAGAGGCATTGATATTGTCTTTTTCTTCGACTGTAACATCCACCACTCTACCAGGCGGCATTGATATTGTCTTTTTATTCCACTGCGACCTCCACTACTCTTCCAAGGGGCATTGTTATTGTCTTTTTAATCAACTGCGACCTCCACCTCTCTTCCAAGGGGAATTAAAAATGTCTTGTGAAGCTACTGTGACCACCACGTCCCTTCCAAGGGGCATTAATATTGTCTTTTTATTCCACTGCGACCTCCACCACTCTTCCAAGGTTCATTGATGTTGTCTTTTTATTCCACTGTAACCTCCACCACTCTTCCAACGGGCATTGATATTATCTTTTTATTCCACTGCGACCTCCACCTCTCTTCCAAGGGGCATTAAAACCATCTTGTTAAGCTACTGTGACCTCCAAGTCTCTTCCACGAGACATTGATATTTTCTTTTTATTCCACTGCAACATCCACATCTCTTCAAAGGGAAATTGATATTGTCTTTTTATTCCACTGCGACCTCCTATACTCTTCTAAGGGGCATTGATATTGTCTTTTTATTCCACTGCGACCTCCACCACTCTTGCAAGGGGCATTAAAACAGTCTTGATAAGCTACTGTGACCTCCACATAACTTCCACGAGGCTATGATATTGTCTTTTTATTCGACTGTAACCTCCACCACTCTTCCAAGGGGCATTGATATTGTCTCTGTTTTCCACTGCGACCTCCACCACTATTCCAAGGGGCATTAAAACCGTCTTGTGAAGCTACTGTGACCTCCACATAACTTCCACGGGGCATTGATATTGTCTTTTTATTCCACTGCGACCTCCACCACGCTTCCAAGGGGCATTGATATTGTCTTTTTAATCCACTGCGACCTCCACCACTCTTCCAAGGGGCACTGATATTGTCTTTTTAATCCACTGTGACCTCCACGTCTCTTCCAAGGGGCATTAAATCCGTCAATTTAAACAGATCTTCCAAGTAGCACTGGTATTGTCTTTTTATTCCACTCTAACCTCCACCACTCTTCCAAGGGGCATTGACATTGTCTATTTATTCCACAGCGACATCCACCACTCTTCCAAGAGGCATTAAGACCATCTTGTTAAGCTAGAGTGACCTCCACATCTCTTCCATGGGGCATTTATATTGCCTTTTTATTCCACTGCGACCTCCACCACTCTTACAAGTGGCATTGATATTGTATTTTTAATCCACTGCGACCTCCACCACTCTTCCAAAGGGCATTGATTTTGTCTTTTTAATCCACTGTGACCTCCACGTCTCTTCCAAGGGGCATTAAAACCGTCAATTTAATCCACTCTGAACTCCACAGCTCTTCCAAGGAGCACTGGCATTGTCTTTTTATTCCACTTTAACCTCCACCACTCTTCCAAGGGGCATTGACATTGTCTATTTATTCCACTGCGACCTCCACCCCTCTTCCAAGGGGCAATAAGACCATCTTGTTAAGCTACAGTGACCTCCACAACTCTTTCATGGGGCATTGATATTTTCTTTTTAATGCACTGCAACCTCCAACACTCTTTCAAGGGGCATTAAAGCCGTCTTGTTAAGCTACTGTCACGTCCATGTCTATTCCACGGGGCATTGATATTGTCTTTTTATTCCACTGTAACCTCCACCACTCTTCCAAGTGGCATTGACATTGTCTTTTTATTCCACTGCGACTTCCACCTCTCTTCTAAGGGGCATTGATATTGCCTTTTTAATCCACTGCGACCTCCACCACTCTTCCAAGGGGCATTAAAACAGTCTTGTTAAGCTATTGTGACCTCCACATCTCTTCCAAAGGGCATTAAAACAGTATGGTTAAACCACTCTGAACTCCACAGCTCTTCCAAGGGGCATTAAAACCATCTTGTTAAGCTACTGTGACCTCCACGTCCCTTCCATGGGGCATTGATATTGTCTTTTTATTCCACTGCGACCTCCACCACTTTTCCAAGGGGCATTGATATTGTCTTTTTAATGCACTGCGAACTCCACCACTCCTCCAAGGGGCATTAAAACCGTCTTGTTATGCTACTGTGACGTCGACTTCTCTTCCAAGGGGCATTAAAACCATCTGGTCGAACCACTCTGAACTCCACAGCTCTTCCAAGGAGCATTTGTATTGTCTTTTTATTCCACTCTAACCTCCACCACTCTTCCAAGGGGCATTGACATTGTCTTTTTATTCCACTGCGACCTCCACCAATCTTCCAAGGGGCATTGATATTGTTTTTTCATTCCACCGCGACCTCCACCAATCTTCCAAGGGGCATTGATATTGTTTTTTTATTCCACTGCGACCTCCACCACTCTTCCAAGGGTCATTAAAACCATCTTGTTAAGTTACTGTGTCCTCCACGTCTCTTCCAAGGAGCGTTAAAACCGTCTGGTTATACCACTCTGAACTCAACAGCTCTTCCAAGGGGCATTATTATTGTCTTTTTATTCCACTGTAACCTCCACCACTCTTCCAAGGGGAATTGATATTGTCTTTTTATTCCACTGCGACCTCCACCAGTCCTCCAAGAGGATTTAAAACCGTCTTGTTCAGCTACTGTGACCCCCACGTCTCTTCCACGGGGAAATGAAATTGTCTTTTTATTTAAATGTAACCTCCACCACTGTTCCAAGTGGCATTGATATTGTCTTTTTATTCCACTGTAACCTTCATCACTATTCTAAGGGGCATTGATATTGTCTTTTTATTCCACTGCGACCTCCACCACTCTTCCAAGGGGCATTAAAACCGTCTTGTTAAGCTACTGTGACCTCCATGTCTCTTCCACAGGGCATTGATTTTGTCTTTTTATTCCACTGTAAACTCCACCACTCTTCCAAGGGGCCTTGATCTTGTCTTTTTATTCCACTGCCAAATCCACCACTCTTCCAAGGGGCATTGACATTGTCTTTTTATTCCACTGTAACCTCTTCCAAGGAGCATTAAAACCATCAATTTAAACCACTCTCAACTCCACAGCTCTTGCAAGGGGCTTTGATATTGTCTTTTTAATCCACTGCGACTTTCACCTCTCTTCCAAGGGACCTTAAAACCGTCTTGTTAAGCTACTGTGACATCCACGTCTCTTTCACGGGGCATTGATATTGTCTTTTTATTCCACTGTAAACTCCACCACTCTTCCAAGGGGCCTTGATCTTGTCTTTTTATTCCACTGCCAAATCCACCACTCTTCCAAGGGGCATAGATATTGTCTTTTTATTCCACTGTAACCTCCACCAATCTTCCAAGGGGCATTGATATTGTCTTTTTATTCCACTGCAACCGCCATCACTCTTCTAAGGGGCATTGATATTGTCTTTTAAATCCACATCGATCTCCACCACTCTTCCAAGGGGCAATAAAACAGTCTTGTTAAGCTACTGTGACCTCCTCGTCTCTTCCAAGGGGCTTTAAAACCATCTGGTTAAACAATCTGAACTCCACAGCTCTTACAAGAGGCATTGATATTGTCTTTTTCTTCGACTGTAACATCCACCACTCTACCAGGCGGCATTGATATTGTCTTTTTATTCCACTGCGACCTCCACTACTCTTCCAAGGGGCATTGATATTGTCTTTTTAATCAACTGCGACCTCCACCTCTCTTCCAAGGGGCATTAAAAATGTCTTGTGAAGCTACTGTGACCTCCACGTCCCTTCCACGGGGCATTTATATTGTCTTTTTTTTCCACTGCGACCTCCACCACTCTTCCAAGTGGCATTGATATTGTATTTTTAATCCACTGTGACCTCCACGTCTCTTCCACGGGGCAATGAAATTGTCTTTTTATTCTACTGTAAACTCCACCACTCGTCCAAGGGGCATTTATATTGTCTTTTTATTCCACTGCGACCTCCACCACTCTTCCAAGTGGCATTGATAATGTCTTTTTATTCCACTGCTACCTCCACCACTCTTCCAAGGCTCATTGTTATTGTCTTTTTAATCCACTGCAACCTCCACCACTCTTCCAAGGTGCATTAAAAAAGTCTTTTTAAGCTATTGAGACCTCCACATCTCTTCCACGGGGCATTGATATTGTCTTTTTATTTAACTGTAACCTCCACCACTGTTCCAAGTGGCATTGATATTGTCTTTTTATTCCACTGTAACCTCCATCACTATTCTATGGGGCATTGATATTGTCTTTTTATTCCACTGCGACCTCCACCACTCTTCCAAGGGGCATTAAAACCGTCTTGTTAAGCTACTGTGACCTCCATGTCTCTTCCACAGGGCATTGATATTGTCTTTTTATTCCACTGGAACCTCCAACACTCTTCAAAGGTGCTTTGATATTGTCTTTTTATTCCACTGAGACTTCAACCACTCCTTCAAGGAGCATTGACATTGTCTTTTTAATCCACTTTGACCTCCGCCACTCTTCCAAGGGGCATTAAAACAGTCTTGTTAATCTACTGTGACCTCCACGTCTCTTCCAAGGAGCATTAAAACCATCAATTTAAACCACTCTCAACTCCACAGCTCTTGCAAGGGGCTTTGATATTGTTTTTTATTGCACTGTAACCTTCAGCACTCTTCCAAGGGGCATTGATATTGACTTTTTAATCCACTGCGACTTTCACCTCTCTTCCAAGGAACCTTAAAACCGTCTTGTTAAGCTACTGTGACATCCACGTCTCTTTCACAGGGCATTGATATTGTATTTTTATTCCACTGTAAACTCCACCACTCTTCCAAGGTGCCTCGATCTTGTCTTTTTATTCCACTGCCAAATCCACCACTCTTCCAAGGGGCATTGACATTGTCTTTTTATTCCACTGTAACCTCCACCAATCTTCCAAGGGGCATTGATATTGTCTTTTTATTCCACTGCAACCGCCACCACTCTTCTAAGGGGCATTGATATTGTCTTTTAAATCCACATCGATCTCCACCACTCTTCCAAGGGGCAATAAAACAGTCTTGTTAAGCTACTGTGACCTCCTCGTCTCTTCCAAGGGGCATTAAAAAAGTCTGGTTAAACACTCTGAACTCCACAGCTCTTACAAGAGGCATTGATATTGTCTTTTTCTTCGACTGTAACATCCACCGCTCTTCCAGGCGGCATTGATATTGTTTTTTTATTCCACTGCGACCTCCACCACTCTTCCAAGGAGCATTGAAATTGTCTTTTTATTCCACTGAGACTTCAACCACTCCTTCAAGGAGCATTGACATTGTCTTTTTAATCCACTGTGACCTCCACGTCTCTTCCAAGGAGCATTAAAACCATCAATTTAAACCACTCTCAACTCCACAGCTCTTGCAAGGGGCTTTGATATTGTTTTTTAGTCCACTGTAACCTTCAGAACTCTTCCAAAGGGCATTGATATTGTCTTTTTAATCCACTGCGACTTTCAACTCTCTTCCAATGGACATTAAAACCGTCTTGTTAAGCTACTGTGACATCCACGTCTCTTTCACGGGGCATTGATATTGTCTTTTTATTCCACTGTAAACTCCACCACTCTTCCAAGGGGCCTTGATCTTGTCTTTTTATTCCACTGCCAAATCCACAACTCTTCCAAGGGGCAATGATATTGTCTTTTTAATCCACTGCGACCTCCACCACTTTTCCAAGGGGCATTAAAAACATCTTTTTAAGCTACTGTGACCTCCACGTCACTTCCAATGGGCATTAAAACTGACTGGTTTAACTACTCTGAACTCCACTGCTCTTCCAAGGAGCATTGATATTGTCTTTTTAATCCACTGTTTCCTTCACCACTCTTCCAAGGGGCATTGATATTGTCTTTTTATTCCGCTGTAACCTCCACCACTCTTCCAAGGGGCAATGATGTTGTCTTTTTATTCCACTGGGACCTTCAACACTCTTACAAGTGGCATTGATATTGTCCTTTTAATCCACTGCGACCTCCACCACTCTTCCAAGGGGTATTAAAACCGAATTATTAAGCTACTGTGACCTCCACGTCTCTTCCAAGGTGCATTAAAACCATTAATTTAAACCACTCTGAACTCCACTTCTCTTGCAAGAGGCATTGATATTGTCTTTTTACTCCACTGTAACCTACATCACTCTTCCAAGGGGCATTGATATTGTCTCTGTTTTCCACTGCGACCTCCACCACTCTTCCACAGGGCATTGATATTGTCTTTTTATTCCATTGCAACCACCACCACTCTTCCAAGGGGCATTAAAACCGTGTTTTTAAGCTACTGTGACCACCAAGTCTCTTCCAAGGGGCATTAACACCGTCTGGTTAAACCACTCTGAGTTCCACAGCTCTTCCAAGGGGCATTGACAATGTCTTCTTATTCCATTGTAACCTCCTGCACTCTTCCAAGTGCATTGATATTGTCTTTTTATTCCTCTGCGACGTCCATGACTATTCCAAGGGCATTGATATTGTCTTTTTAATTAACTGCGACCTCCACCTCTCTTCCAAGAAGCATTAAAACCGTCTTGTGAAGCTACTGTGACCTCCACGTCTCTTCCACGGGGCGTTGATATTGTCTTTTTATTCCACTGCGACGTCCACCACTCTTCCAAGGGGCATTGACATTGTCTTTTTAATCCACTGCGAACTCCACCACTTTTCCAAGGGACATTGATATTGTCTTTTTAATCAACTGCGACCTCCACCTCTCTTTCAAGGAGCATTAAAACCGTCTTGTGAAGCTACTGTGAAATCCACGTCCCTTCCAGGGGGCGTTGATAATGTCTTTTTATTCCACTGCGACTTCCACCACTCTTCCAAGGGGCATTGATATTGTCTTTTTAATCCACTGTGACTTCCACGTCTCTTCCAAGGGGCATTAAAACCATCAATTTAAACCGCACTGGACTCCACAGCTCTTCCATGGAGCCTTGATATTGTCTTTTTATTCCACTCTAAACTCCACCACTCTTCCAAGTGGCATTGACGTTTCATTTTATTCCACTGCGACTTCCACCTCTCTTCTAAGGGGCATTGATATTGTTTTTTTAATCCACTGCGACCTCCACCACTCTTCCAAGGGGCATTAAAACCATCTTGTTAAGCTACTGTCACCTCCACGTCCCTTCCAAGTGGCATTAAAACCGTCAATTTAAACCACTCTGAACTCCACAGCTCTTGCAAGGGGTATTGATATTGTCTTTTTATTCCAATGTAACCTCCAGCACTCTTCCACGGGGCATTGATATTGTCTATCCTTTAACTGTAACCTCCACCACTGTTCCAAGGGGCATTGATATTTTTCTTTTTATTCCACTGTAAACTCCATCACTCTTCCAAGTGGCATTGATATTGTCATTGTATTCAACTGTAACCTCCACCACTCTTCCAAGGGGCATTAAAACCGTATTGTTAAACTACTGTGACCTCCACGTCTCTTCCAAGGTGCATTAAAAACGTCAATTTAAACCACTCTGAACTCCACAGCTCTTGCAAGAGGTATTGCTATTGTCTTTTTACTCCATTGTGACCTACAGCACTCTTTCAAGGGGCATTAATATTGTCTTTTTATTCCACTACGACTTCCGCCACTCTCCCAAAGTGCATTAAAAACATCTTGTTTAGCTACTGTAACATCCATGTCTATTCCACGGGGCATTGATATTGTCTTTTTATTCCACTGTATCCTCCACCACTCTTCCAAGGGGTATTGATATTGTCTTTTTATTCCACTGCGACTTCCACCTCTTTACTAAGGGGCATTAATATTGTCTTTTTAATCCACTGCGACCTCCACCACTCTTCCAAGAGGCAATAAAACAGTCTTGTTAAGATACTGTGACCTCCACGTCTCTTCCAAGGGGCATTAAAACCATCTGGTTAAACCACTCTGAACTCCATAGCTCTTTCAAGAGGCATTGATATTGTCTTTTTATTTCACTGTAACCTCCAACACTCTTTCAAGGGGCATTGATATTGTCTTTTTATTCCACTGCGACCTCCACCACTCTTCCAAGGGGCATTAAAACTGTCTTGTTAAGCTACTGTGACCTACACATGTCTTCCACGGGGCATTGATATTGTCTTTTTAATCCTCTGTGACCTCCACCACTTTTCCAAGTGGCATTAAAAACATCTTGTTTAGCTACTGTAACGTCCATGTCTATTCCACGGGGCATTGATATTGTCTTTTTATTCCACTGTATCCTCCACCACTCTTCCAAGGGGTATTGATATTGTGTTTTTATTCCAGTGCGACCTCCACCACTCTTCCAAGGCTCATTGATATTGTCTTTTTAATCCACTGCGACCTCCACCACTCTTCCAAGGGGCATTTAAACAGTCTTGTTAAGCTATTGTGACCTTCACATCTCTTCCACGGGGCATTGATATTGTCTTTCTTTTAACTGTAACCTCCACAACTGTTCCAAGGGGCTTTGATATTGTCTTTTTATTCCACTGTAACCTCCATCACTCTTCCAAGGGGCATTGATATTGTATTTTTATTCAACTGTAACCTTCACCACTCTTCGAAGGGGCATTGATATTGTCTTTTTATTCCACTGCAACCTCCACCACTCTTCCAAGGGGCATTCATATTGTCTTTTTAATCAACTGCGACCTCCACCACTTTTCCAAGGGGCATTAAAACCGTCTTGTTAAGCTACTGTCACCTCCACGTCCCTTCCAAGGGGCATTAAAACCGTTAATTTAAACCACTCTGAGCTCCACAGCTCTTGCAAGGGGCATTGATATTGTCTTGTTTTTCCAATGTAACCTCCAGCACTTGGGCCTAGGTGGTCTGGAGCTGGGACCCGGTCCTATTTGTCTTCCCTTTTATATGCATTACTTCAACTTTGATATACAGTAAGGTTTTTAATATAGACAGTGTAGGTACCGTCCCAATTTAGGGTCACCTTGCCGCTGGTGGGACGGCTTGTATACTTTTTTTGATCAAAAATAGTTCACTAAGTACCCTATATTTCATATGCAACTTTGCTTTACATTTATATATAATGATGGTAGGGTATGAGATATATTTTTTGTCTTTTGTAGGTTTTGCTTCTTTTTGCTAGTGTGAACATGCTCTTATTTCTTGCATGTGTACCATCTTAGACCTCAGTTCACATTGCTTGGTTTTTTGTCTTGTTTGCATTCTGTGCAAAGTAAGGGTGTGGCATCCCCTTTGTTGAGCTGATTAGTATATATGTTGCTTACCACGGGCCTAGGTGGTCTGGAGTTGGGACCTGGTCCTATTTGTCTACCCTTTTATATGCATTACTTCAACTTTGATATACAGTAAGGTTTTTAATATAGACAGTGTAGGTACCGTCCCAATTTAGGGTCACCTTGCCGCTGGTTGGATGGCTTGTATACTTTTTTTGATCAAAAATAGTTCACTAAGTACCCTATTGTTCATATGCATCTTTGCTTTACATTTATGATGGTAGGGTATGAGATATATTTTTTGTCTTTTGTAGGTTTTGCTTCTTTTTGCTAGTGTGAACATGCTCCTAGTTCTTGCATGTGTACCATCTTAGACCTCAGTTCACATTGCTTGGTTTTTTATCTCTTCCAAGGGGCATTAAAACCGTCTGGTTAAACCACTCTGAACTCAACAGCTCTTCCAAGGGGCATTGATATTGTCTTTTTATTCCACTGTAACCTCCACCATTCTTCCAAGGGGTATTGATATTGTCTTTATAATGCACTGCGACCTCCACCACTCTTCCAAGGGGCATTAAAACCATCTTGTTAAACCACTCTGAACTCCATAGCTCTTTCAAGAGGCATTGATATTGTCTTTTTATTTCACTGTAACCTCCACCACTCTTTCAAGGGGCATTGATTTTGTCTTTATAATCCACTGCGACCTCCACCACTCTTCCAGGGGGCATTAAAACTGTCTTGTTAACCTACTGTGACCTCCACGTGTCTTCCACGGGGCATTGATATTGTCTTTTTAATCCACTGTGACCTTCATCACTTTTCCAAGGGGTATTAAAACCGTCTTGTTAATCTACTGTGACCTCCACGTCTCTTCCAAGGGGCAAAAAAACCATCTTGTTAAACCACTCTGAACTCTACAGCTCTTCCAAGGGGCATTGGTATTGTCTTTTTATTCCACTCTAACCTCCACCACTCTTCCAAGGGGCATTGACATTGTCTTTTTATTCCACTGCGACCTCCATCATTCTTCCAAGGGTTATTGATATTGTCTTTTTATTCCACTGCCACCTCCACCACTCTTCCAAGGGGCAATGATATTGTCTTTTTAATCCACTGCGACCTCCACCACTCTTCCAAGGGGCATTAAAACTGTCTTGTTAAGCTACTGTGACCTACACATGTCTTCCACGGGGCATTGATATTGTCTTTTTAATCCTCTGTGACCTCCACCACTTTTCCAAGTGGCATTAAAAACATCTTGTTTAGCTACTGTAACGTCCATGTCTATTCCACGGGGCATTGATATTGTCTTTTTATTCCACTGTATCCTCCACCACTCTTCCAAGGGGTATTGATATTGTGTTTTTATTCCAGTGCGACGTCCACCACTCTTCCAAGGCTCATTGATATTGTCTTTTTAATCCACTGCGACCTCCACCACTCTTCCAAGGGGCATTTAAACAGTCTTGTTAAGCTATTGTGACCTCCACATCTCTTCCACGGGGCATTGATATTGTCTTTCTTTTAACTGTAACCTCCACAACTGTTCCAAGGGGCTTTGATATTGTCTTTTTATTCCACTGTAACCTCCATCACTCTTCCAAGGGGCATTGATATTGTATTTTTATTCAACTGTAACCTTCACCACTCTTCGAAGGGGCATTGATATTGTCTTTTTATTCCACTGCAACCTCCACCACTCTTCCAAGGGGCATTCATATTGTCTTTTTAATCAACTGCGACCTCCACCACTTTTCCAAGGGGCATTAAAACCGTCTTGTTAAGCTACTGTCACCTCCACGTCCCTTCCAAGGGGCATTAAAACCGTTAATTTAAACCACTCTGAGCTCCACAGCTCTTGCAAGGGGCATTGATATTGTCTTGTTTTTCCAATGTAACCTCCAGCACTTGGGCCTAGGTGGTCTGGAGCTGGGACCCGGTCCTATTTGTCTTCCCTTTTATATGCATTACTTCAACTTTGATATACAGTAAGGTTTTTAATATAGACAGTGTAGGTACCGTCCCAATTTAGGGTCACCTTGCCGCTGGTGGGACGGCTTGTATACTTTTTTTGATCAAAAATAGTTCACTAAGTACCCTATATTTCATATGCAACTTTGCTTTACATTTATATATAATGATGGTAGGGTATGAGATATATTTTTTGTCTTTTGTAGGTTTTGCTTCTTTTTGCTAGTGTGAACATGCTCTTATTTCTTGCATGTGTACCATCTTAGACCTCAGTTCACATTGCTTGGTTTTTTGTCTTGTTTGCATTCTGTGCAAAGTAAGGGTGTGGCATCCCCTTTGTTGAGCTGATTAGTATATATGTTGCTTTCCACGGGCCTAGGTGGTCTGGAGTTGGGACCTGGTCCTATTTGTCTACCCTTTTATATGCATTACTTCAACTTTGATATACAGTAAGGTTTTTAATATAGACAGTGTAGGTACCGTCCCAATTTAGGGTCACCTTGCCGCTGGTTGGATGGCTTGTATACTTTTTTTGATCAAAAATAGTTCACTAAGTACCCTATTGTTCATATGCAACTTTGCTTTACATTTATATATAATGATGGTAGGGTATGAGATATATTTTTTGTCTTTTGTAGGTTTTGCTTCTTTTTGCTAGTGTGAACATGCTCCTAGTTCTTGCATGTGTACCATCTTAGACCTCAGTTCACATTGCTTGGTTTTTTATCTCTTCCAAGGGGCATTAAAACCGTCTGGTTAAACCACTCTGAACTCAACAGCTCTTCCAAGGGGCATTGATATTGTCTTTTTATTCCACTGTAACCTCCACCATTCTTCCAAGGGGTATTGATATTGTCTTTTTAATGCACTGCGACCTCCACCACTCTTCCAAGGGGCATTAAAACCATCTTGTTAAACCACTCTGAACTCCATAGCTCTTTCAAGAGGCATTGATATTGTCTTTTTATTTCACTGTAACCTCCACCACTCTTTCAAGGGGCATTGATTTTGTCTTTATAATCCACTGCGACCTCCACCACTCTTCCAGGGGGCATTAAAACTGTCTTGTTAACCTACTGTGACCTCCACGTGTCTTCCACGGGGCATTGATATTGTCTTTTTAATCCACTGTGACCTTCATCACTTTTCCAAGGGGTATTAAAACCGTCTTGTTAATCTACTGTGACCTCCACGTCTCTTCCAAGGGGCAAAAAAACCATCTTGTTAAACCACTCTGAACTCCACAGCTCTTCCAAGGGGCATTGGTATTGTCTTTTTATTCCACTCTAACCTCCACCACTCTTCCAAGGGGCATTGACATTGTCTTTTTATTCCACTGCGACCTCCATCATTCTTCCAAGGGTTATTGATATTGTCTTTTTATTCCACTGCCACCTCCACCACTCTTTCAAGGGGCAATGATATTGTCTTTTTAATCCACTGCGACCTCCACCATTCTTCCAAGGGGCATTAAAACTGTCTTGTTAAGGTACAGTGACCTCCACATCTCTTCCACGGGGCATTGATATTGTCTTTAAATTCCACTGTAACCTCCACCACTCTACCAAGGGGCATTGATTTTGTATTTTTATTCCACAGCCACCTCCACCACTCTTCCAAGGGGCAATGATTTTGTCTTTTTAATCCACTGCGACCTCCACCACTCTTCCAAAGGGCATTAAAACCATCTTGTTAAGCTACAGTGACCTCCACGTCTCTTCCACGGGGCATTGATATTGTCTTTTTATTCCACTGCAACCTCCACCACTCTTCCATGTGGCATTAAAACCGTCTTGTTAAGCTACTGTGACCTCCACTTCTCTTCCAAGGGGCATTAAAACCGTATGGTTAAACCAATCTGAACTCCACAGATCTTCCAAGGGGCATTGATATTGTCTTTTTATTCCACTGTATCCTCCACCACTCTTCCAAGGGGCATTGACATTGTCTTTTTATTCCACTGAGACTTCAGCCACTCCTTCAAGGAGCAATGACATTGTCTTTTTAATCCACTTCGACCTCTACCACTCTTCAAAGGGGCATTAAAACAGTCTTGTTAATCTACTCTGTCCTCCACGTCTCTTCCAAGGGGCATTACAACCGTCAATTTAAACCAATCTCAACTCCACAGCTCTTGCAAGGGGCTTTGATATTGTTTTTTTTGCCACTGTAACCTCCAGCACTCTTCCAAGGGGCATTGATATTGTCTTTTTATTCGACTGTTACTTTCACCTCTCTTCCAAGGGACATTAAAACCGTCTTGTTAAGCTACTGTGACATCCACGTCTCTTTCACGGGGCATTAATATTGTCGTTTTATTCCACTGTAAACTCCACCACTCTTCCAAGGGGTGTGATATTGTCTTTTTATTCAACTGCCACCTCCAGCACTCTTCCAAGGGGTATTGATATTGTCTTTTTAATCCACTGCGACATCCAACACTTTTCCAAGGGGCATTAAAAACGTCTTTTTAAGCTACTGTGACCTCCATGTCTATTCCAGGGGGCATTAAAACCGTCTGGTTGAAACACTCTGAATTCCACAGCTCATCAAAGGGGCATCGATATTGTCTTTTTATTCCACTGTATCCTCCACCATTCTTCCAAGGGGTATTGATATTGTTTTTTTAATCCACTGCGACCTCCATCACTCTTCCAAGAAGCATTGAAACCGTCTTGTTAAGCGACTGTGACCTCCATGTCTATTCCACGGTGCATTAAAACTTTCTGGTTAATCCACTGTGAACTCCACAGCTCTTCCAACAGGCATTGATATTGTCTTTTTATTCCACTCTAACCTCCACCACTCTTCCAAGGGGCATTCATATTGTCTTTTTATTTTACTGCGACCTCCACCACTCTTCCAAGGGGCATTAATATTGTCTTTTTATTCCACTGTGACCTCCACGTCTCTTCCAAGGGGCATTGATATTGTCTTTTTATTTAATTGGAACCTCCACCACTCTTCCAAGGGGCATTGATATTGTCTTTTTATTCCACTGTAACCTCCACCATTCTTCCAAGGGACATTGATATTGTCTTTTTATTCAACTGAGACTTCCACCACTCTCCCAATGTGCATTAAAAACATCTTGTTTAGCTACTGTAAAGTCGATGTCTATTCCACGGTGCCTTAAAACCTTCTGGTTAAACCACTGTGAACTCCACAGCTCTTCCAAGGGGCATTGATATTGTCTTTTTATTCCACTGTAACCTCCACCGCTCTTCTATGGGTCATTGATATTGTCTTTTTATTCCACTGTAACCTCCACCACTCTTCCACGAGGCATTGATGTTGTCTTTTTATTCCACTGCGACCTCTACATCTCTTCCAAGGGGAATTGATATTGTCTTTTTATTCCACTGCGACCTCCACCACTCTTCTAAGGGGCATTGATATTGTCTTTTTAATCCACTGCGACCTCCACCACCCTTCCAAGGGGCATTAAAACAGTCTTGATAAGCTTCTGTGACCTCCACGTCTCTTCCAAGGGGCATTAAACTGTCTGGTTAAACCACTCTGTACTCCACAGCTCTTCCAAGAGGCATTGATATTGTCTTTTTATTCGACTGTAACCTCCACCACTTTTCCAAGGGGCATTGATATTGTCTCTGTTTTCCACTACGACCTCCACCACTCTTCCAAGGGGATATGATATTGTCTTTTTAATCCACTGCGACCTCCACCACTCTTCCAATGGGCATTAAAACCGTCTTGTTATGCTACTGTGACCTCCACGTCCCTTCCACGGGTCATTGATATTGTCTTTTTTTTCCATTGCGACCTCCACCACTCTTCCAAGGGGCATTAAAACTGTCTGGTTAAACTGCTCTGAGCTTCACAGCTCTTCCAAGGGGCATTGACAATGTCTTTTTATTTCATTGTAACCTTCTGCACTCTTCCAAGCGCATTGATATTGTCTTTTCATTCCTCTGCGACGTCCACGATGCTTCCAAGGGGCTTTAAAACCGTCTTGTTAAGCTACTGTGACCTCCAAGTTTCTTTCACAGGGCATTGATATTGTCTTTTTATTCCACTGTAACCTCCACCACTCTTCCAAGGGGCATTGATATTGTCTTTTTATTCCACTTTAACCTCCACCAATCTTCCAAGGGGCATTGATATTGTCTTTTAAATCCACAACGATCTCCACCACTCTTCCAAGGGGCATTAAAACAGTCTTGTTAAGCTACTGTGACCTCCTCGTCTCTTCCAAGGGGCATTAATACCGTCTGGTTAAACACTCTGAACTCCACAGCTCTTAAAGGATTCATTGATATTGTCTTTTATTTCGACTGTAACATCCACCACTCTTCCAAGCGGCATTGGTATTGTCTTTTTATTCCACTGCGACCTCCACCACTCTTCCAAGGGGCATTGATATTGTCTTTTTAATCCACTGCGACCTCCACCACCCTTCCAAGGGGCATTAAAACAGTCTTGATAAGCTTCTGTGACCTCCACGTCTCTTCCAAGGGGCATTAAACTGTCTGGTTAAACCACTCTGTACTCCACAGCTCTTCCAAGAGGCATTGATATTGTCTTTTTATTCGACTGTAACCTCCACCACTTTTCCAAGGGGCATTGATATTGTCTCTGTTTTCCACTACGACCTCCACCACTCTTCCAAGGGGATATGATATTGTCTTTTTAATCCACTGCGACCTCCACCACTCTTCCAATGGGCATTAAAACCGTCTTGTTATGCTACTGTGACCTCCACGTCCCTTCCACGGGTCATTGATATTGTCTTTTTTTTCCATTGCGACCTCCACCACTCTTCCAAGGGGCATTAAAACTGTCTGGTTAAACTGCTCTGAGCTTCACAGCTCTTCCAAGGGGCATTGACAATGTCTTTTTATTTCATTGTAACCTTCTGCACTCTTCCAAGCGCATTGATATTGTCTTTTCATTCCTCTGCGACGTCCACGATGCTTCCAAGGGTCTTTAAAACCGTCTTGTTAAGCTACTGTGACCTCCAAGTTT
Organism: Phyllobates terribilis; assembly: GCF_046119375.1. Lineage (NCBI taxonomy): Eukaryota > Metazoa > Chordata > Amphibia > Anura > Dendrobatidae > Phyllobates > Phyllobates terribilis. Next base: position 6,908,258 of record NW_027362781.1, on the reverse strand, counting down.
CTTTCACAGGGCATTGATATTGTCTTTTTATTCCACTGTAACCTCCACCACTCTTCCAAGGGGCATTGATATTGTCTTTTTATTCCACTTTAACCTCCACCAATCTTCCAAGGGGCATTGATATTGTCTTTTAAATCCACAACCATCTCCACCACTCTTCCAAGGGGCATTAAAACAGTCTTGTTAAGCTACTGTGACCTCCTCGTCTCTTCCAAGGGGCATTAATACCGTCTGGTTAAACACTCTGAACTCCACAGCTCTTAAAGGATTCATTGATATTGTCTTTTATTTCGACTGTAACATCCACCACTCTTCCAAGCGGCATTGTTATTGTCTTTTTATTTCACTGCGACCTCCACCACTCTTCCAAGTGGCATTGATATTGTATTTTTAATCCACTGCGACCTCCACCACTCTTCCAAGGGGCATTGATATTGTCTTTTTAATCCACTGTGACCTCCACGTCTCTTCCAAGGGGCATTAATACCGTCAATTTAAACCACTCTGAACTACACAGCTCTTCCAAGGAGCACTGGTATTGTCTTTTTATTCCACTCTAACCTCTACCACTATTCCAAGAGGCATTGACATTCTCTTTTTATTCCACTGCGACCTACACCACTCTTCCAAGGGGCATTGATATTGTCTTTTTAATTAACTGTGACCTCCACCACTCTTCCAAGGGGCATTAAAACAATCTGTTTAAACCACTCTGAACTCCACAGCTCTTCCAAGGGGCATTGATATTGTCTTTTTTTCCCACTGTAACCTCCACCACTCTTCCAAGGGGCATTGATTTTGTCTTTTTTTTCCACTGCGACCTTAATCACTCTTCCAATGTGCATTGATATTGTCTTTTTAATCCACTGCGACCTCCACCACTCTTCCAAGGGGCATTTAAACCGTATTGTTAAGCTACTGTGACCTCCACGCCTCTTCCAAGGTGCATTAAAACCGTCAATTTAAACCACTCTGAACTCCACAGCTCTTGCAAGAGGCATTGATATTGTCTTTTTACTCCACTGTAACCTACAGCACTCTTTCAAGGGGCACTGATATTGTCTTGTTATTCCACTACGACTTCCACCACTCTCCCAAGGTGCATTAAAAACATCTTGTTTAGCTACTGTAATGTCCATATCTATTCCACGGGGCATTGATATTGTCTTTTTATTCCACTGTATCTTCCACCACTCTTCCAAGGGGTATTGATATTGTCTTGTTATTCCACTGCGACTTCCAAATCTCTTCTAAAGGGCATTGATATTGTCTTTTTAATCCACTGCGACCTCCACCACTCTTCCAAGGGGCATTAAAACCGTCAATTTAAACCACTCTCAACTCCACAGCTCTTGCAAGGGGCTTTGATATTGTTTTTTACTTTACAGTAACCTCCAGCACTCTTCCAAGGGGCATTAAAAACATCTTATTAAGCTACTATGACCTCCACATCTATTCCAAGTTGCATTAAAACCATCTGGTTAAACCACTCTGAATTCCACAGCTCATCAACGGGGCATTGATATTGTCTTTTTATTCCACTGTAACCTCCACCACTTTTCCTATGGGAATTGATATTGTCTTTTTATTATTATTATTATTTATTATTATAGCGCCATTTATTCCATGGCGCTTTACATGTGATAGGGATATACATAACAAACGCATTTATATAATCTTAACAAAACGAGTAAGCGACTGGTACAGGAGGAGCGAGAACCCTGCCCGTGAGGGCTCACATTCTAGAAGGGATGGGTGAGGATACATTAGGTGAGGGTAGAGCTGGTCGTGCAGCGGTGGTTACTGCAGGTTGTAGGCTTGTCGGAAGAGGTGGGTCTTAAGGTTTCTTTTGAAGGTTTTCATGGTCGGCGAGAGTCTGATGTGTTGGGGTAGAGAGTTCCAGACTAGGGCGGATGCACGGGAGAAATCTTGTATACAATTGTGGGAGGAGGAGATAAAAGGGGAGTAGAGAAGGATATCTTGTGAGGATCGGAGGTTGCGTGCAGGTAAGTACTGTGAGACTAGGTCACAGATGTATGGGGAAGACAGGTTGTGGATGGCTTTGTATGCCATGGTTAGAGTTTTGAACTGGATTCTCTGGGCAATGGGGAGCCAGTGAAGAGATTGACAGAGAGGAGAGGCCGGGGAATAGCAGGGGGACAGGTGAATTAGTCGAGCAGCAGAGTTTAGGATAGATTGGAGAGGCGCCAGAGTGTTGTAAGGGAGGCCACGGAGCAGGAGGTTGCAGTAGTCGAGGCGGGATATGATGAGGGCATGCACTAGTGTTTTTACAGAGTCTTTGCTGAGGAAAGCACGGATCCGGGAGATGTTTTTGAGTTGGAGTCGGCAGGAAGTGGAAAGGGCTTGGATATGTGGCTTGAAGGAGAGATCAGACTCCAGGGTTACTCCAAGGCAGCGAGCTTGTGGGACTGGGGAGAGTGAACAGCCATTGACGTTGACGGCTAGTCAGATGGGGGATGTGAATGAGAAGGTGGAAAGATGGTGAACTCTGTTTTATCCATGTTGAGTTTTAGAAATCTGTCAGAGAAGAAGGATGACATGGCGGACAAACATTGTGGGATTTTGGTTAGTAGGGAGGAGATATCGGGTCCAGAGAGGTAGATCTGTGTGTCGTCAGCATAGAGGTGATACTGAAAACCGTGAGACTCTATGAGCTGTCCCAGGCCAAAGGTGTAGATGGAGAAGAGCAGAGGTCCTAGAACTGAACCTTGGGGGACACCGACAGATACGGGGTGAGATGAGGAGGTGGTGCGTGAGTGGGAGATGCTGAATGTCCTGTCTGTTAACTATGAAGAGATCCAAGATAGAGCCAAGTGCGTGATGCCAAGAGATGAGAGAATCTGGCGTAAGAGGGAATGGTCCACTGTGTCAAAGGGAGATGATAGGTCCAGAAGGAGGAGGATGGAGTAGTGTCGCTTGGATTTGGCATTGAGTAGGTCGTTGGTGACTTTGGTGAGGGCAGTTTCAGTCGAGTGATGCAGTCAGAAGCCAGATTGCAGGCTGTCAAAGAGGGAGCAGGAGGAGAGGTGGGAGGACAGTTCAAGGTGGACATGTTGTTCTAGTAGTTTTGAGGCAAAGGGGAGGAGTGATATGGGGCGGTAGTTAGTCAGAGAGGAAGGGTCAAGGGAGGGCTTTCTGAGGATGGGTGTGATTGTGGCATGTATGAAACATGAGGGGAAGACACCGGTTGTTAGTGACAGATTGAAGAGGTGGGTTAGGGTTGGGATGAAGACTGTGGTAAGGTTAGTGATGAGGTGGGATGGGATTGGGTCAAGTTCGCAGGTGGTGAGGTGTCATTTGGAGAGCAAAGAGGAGACTTAACCTTCTGTGATGGTGAAGAAGTGGGGTTTGGAGGAGGAGGGTTGAATAGATATGAGGAGGGGTTGGTGGACTTTAGGCAAAAGTTTTGTCTGATGGTGTCAATCTTCTGTTTGAAGAATGAGGCAAAGTCGTCGGCTGAGATGAGAGAAGAGGGAGGAGGTGCTGGGGGACGAAGGAGAGAGTTGAAAGTGTTAAATAGCTGTTTAGGGTTGTGAGATAGGGAGGATATGAGAGATGAGAAGTAGGTTTGTTTTGCTGTAGTGAGTGCGGACTTGAAATTAGTGAGGGATAGCTTGAATGCGATGAAGTGCTCGATGGAGTGAGACCTTTTCCATCTCCGCTCCGCAACCCTGGAGGCCCGGCGCAGTTCTTTAGTAAGTTTAGTGTGTCAAAGTTGCCTGTTGAATGTGCAAGATGTGGTGTGTGTGAGAGGGGCGATCGAGTCTAGAGCTGCAGCTATTGTGGTGTTATATGAAGCAGCAGCAACGTCTGCATCGTGTAAGGAATTTATGTCTGTAAGAGAGAGGAGGGATTCAGAGAGTGAGTGTAAGTCAAGGTTTTTGAGATTTCTGCGAGGATATGCAAGTTTGTGGAGTGGGGATTGTTGCCCCGGGGAGGAGAGAGAAGAGAATGTAAGTAGGCTGTGATCAGAGAGAGGGATAGGTGAGTTAGAGAGGTTAGATAGGGAACAGAGGCGGGTGAAGACGAGGTCCAGTGTGTGGCCATCTTTGTGGGTGGGTGTGGAAAACCATTGAGTGAGTTCGAAGGAGCAAGTGAGAGATAGGAACTTAGAGACAGACGAGTGGGAAGTGTTAATGGGGATGTTGAAGGCACCCATTATGATAGTGGGGATGTCAGTGGAGAGGAAGTGAAGCAGCCAGGTGGTGAAGTTGTCTAAGAAGGTGGTGGCTTTGCCCTGGGGTTCGGTAAACGACGGCCAGTTGGAGGTTGGAGGGGGAATAGATGCGCACACAGTGCACCTCAAAAGAGGGGAGTGTAACGGAGGGTGGCAGTGGGATTTGGGTGAAAGCGCAGTGTTCTGATAGGAGAAAACCTACGCCTCCGCCATGTTTGCCGTTGGGGCGGGGGGTGTGGGAAAGGTGGAATCCGCCATATGAAAGTGCAGCTGGGGAGGCTGTGTCAGAGGGGTGAGCCAGGTTTCAGTGATGGCGAGGAAGGAAAGTTTGTTTGCAATGAAAAGATCGTGGATGAAGGAAAGTTTGTTGCAGACAGAGCGAGCGTTCCATAGAGCTCCTGTTAGAGCAACTAAGGGAGTGGGGATTGGTTGGATGGGTATGAGCTTAGAAGGGTTACGACAGTTTGTGGAAGGTCGTGGATAGGAGGAAGAAGTAACTGTGGGGATATGGCGAGGAGGACCAGGATTTGGAGAGCTATCTCCAGCAGTGAGGAGGAGCAGAGAAAGTGTTAGCAGGTGGGAGTAAGAGAGAGCATGAGGTGGCTGTCTGTGTTTGGAGATCCAGGATTGAATGTTTAGGAATAATTTGGAGGAGGAGGTGAGATGAATGGGGAGGATGGAGGGAGAGATGAAGAGTTTCTTACTAGGTGTAGGGTTACTAGAAAGTGGAGGACTATGGAGGAAAAAGTGAGAGCTAACAGAAACATAGTTAAAAGAGAGTAAGTGGTCAAAGTGTTGGTTACCTGACTCCTGCCCTGACTAACTGCCTCTGAAATAACTGCCACTTATCTCCGAAACACTTTGCACAAGAAGACGCGTGCACCCCTTACAGAGCTTCTAAATATATAGGGCACATTAAACTATCAGGTGAAGGGCATTGTGGGAGCTGCATATGGCTAAAATAGCAGTTGGTCATCTCACCAGGAGATGGATGGGTGATCAAACACAGAGCTAGGACTCTAGTCTCTGCAGTTTAGCACCTCTAAAAATCAGATAAGATCTATAGTGGGGAAGGGACCGACATATGTGGGTATTGAATGGAGTGGGACAGATAAAGCAGAGAAGTTATGCAGAGCATGTACCAGTGAGGTGAATCAGCAAAGCAGAGCATTAGATTACAGCAGACACAGCAAGCAGGGAAGTTATGCAGAGCATGTACCAGTGAGGTGAATCAGCAAAGCAGAGCATTAGATTACAGCAGACACAGCAAGCAGAGAAGTTATGCAGATCATGTACCAGTGAGGTGAATCAGCAAAGCAGAGCATTAGATTACAGCAGACACAGCAAGCAGAGAAGTTATGAAGAGCATGTACCAGTGAGGTTATTCCACTGCGACCTCCACCACTCTTCCAAGGGGCATTGATATTGTCTTTTATTCCACTGTAACCTCCACCACTGTTCTAAGGGGCATTAAAACCGTCTTGGTAAGCTACTGTGAACTCCACGTCTCTTCCACAGGGCATTGTTATTGTCTTTTTATTCCACTTCGACCTCCACCACTCTGCCAAGGAGCATTAAAAGCGTCTTGTTAAGCTACTGTGATGTCCACGTCTCTTCCACGGGGTATTGATATTGTCTTTTTATTCCACTGTAACCTCCACAACTCTTCCAAGAGGCATTGATATTGTCTTTTTATTCCACTGCGACTTCCACCACTCTTACAAGGGGCATTGATATTGTCTTTTTAATCCACTGTGACCTCCACCACTCTTACAAGGGGCATTAAAACCGTCTTGTTAAGCTACTCTGACCTCCACGTCTCTTCCAAGGGGCATTAAAACCGTCTTGTTTAGCTACTGTGACCTCCACGTCTATTCCACGGTGCCTTAAAACCTTCTGGTTAAACCACTGTGAACTCCACAGCTCTTCCAAGGGGCATTGATATTGTGTTTTTATTCCACTGTAACCTCCACCACTCTTCCAAGGGGCATTGATATTGTCTTTTTATTTTACTGCGACCTCCACCACTCTTCCAAGGGGCATTAATATTGTCATTTTATTCCACTGGGACCTCCACCACTCTTCCAAGGGTCACTGATATTGTCTTTTTATTCCACTGTAACCTCCACCACTCTTCCAAGGGGCATTGATATTGTCTTTTTATTCCACTGCGACCTCCACCTCTCTTCCAAGGGGCATTAAGACCATCTTGTTAAGCTACAGTGACCTCCACCACTCTTCCAAGCGGCATTAATATTGTCTTTTTATTCCACTGCGACCTCCACCACTCTTCCATGGGTCATTGATATTGTCTTTTTATTCCACTTTAACCTCCACCACTCTTCCAAGGGGCATTGACATTGTCTTTTTATTCCACTGCGACCTCCACCACTCTTCCTAGGGGCATTAAGACCTTCTTGTTAAGCTACAGTGACCTCCACAACTCTTCCATGGGGCATTGATATAGTCTTTTTATTCCACTGTAACCTCCACCACTCTTCCAAGTGGCATTGACATTGTCTTTTTATTCCACTGCGACTTCCACCTCTCTTCTAAGGGGCATTGATATTGTCTTTTTAATCCACTGCGACTTGCACCACTCTTCCAAGTGGCATTAAAACAGTCTTGTTAAGCTACTGTGACCTCCACGTCTCTTCCAAGGGGCATTAAAACCGTCTGGTTAAACCACTCTGAACTCCACAGCTCTTCCAAGGGCCATTGATATTGTCTTTTTATTCCACTGTAACCTCCGCCAATCTTCCACGGGGCATTGATTTTGTCTTTTTATTCCACTGCGACCTCCACCACTCTTCCAAGGGGCATTGATATTGTCTTTTTATTCCACTGCGACCTCCACCTCTCTTCCAAGGGGCATTAAAACTATCTTGTTAAGCGACTGTGACCTCCAAGTCACTTCCACGAGGCACTGATATTGTCTTTTTATTCCACTGTGAACTCCACCACTCTTGCAAGGGGCATTGACATTGTCTATTTATTCCACTGCGACCTCCACCACTCTTCCAAGGGGCATTAAGTCCATCTTGTTAAGCTACAGTGACCTCCACCACTCTTCCAAGGGACATTGATTTTGTCTTTTTATTCCACTGCGACCTCTACCACTCTTCCAATGGGCATTGATATTGTCTTTTTAATCCACCTCAACCTCCACCACTCTTCCAAGTTGCATAAAAGCCGTCTTGTTAAGCTACTGTCACGTACATGTCTATTCCACGGGGCATTGATATTGTCTTTTTATTCCACTGTAACCTCCACCACTCTTCCAAGTGGCATTGACATTGTCTTTTTATTCCACTGCGACTTCCATCTCTCTTCTAAGGGGCATTGATACTGTCTTTTTAATCCACTGCGACCTTCACCACTCTTCCAAGGGGCATTAAAACAGTCTTGTTAAGCTACTGTGACCTCCATGTCTCTTCCAAGGGGCATTAAAACCGTCTGGTTAAACCACTCTGAACTCCACAGCTGTTCCAAGGGCCATTGATATTGTCTTTTTATTCCACTGTAACCTCCGCCACTCTTCCATGGGGCATTGATTTTGTCTTTTTATTCCACTGCGACCTCCACCACTCTTCCAAGGGGCATTGATATTGTCTTTTTAATCCATTGCAAACTCCACCACTATTCCAAGGGGCATTAAAACCGTCTTGTTATGCTACTGTGACGTCGACTTCTCTTCCAAGGGGCATTAAAAACATCTGGTTAAACCACTCTGAACTCCACAGCTATTCCAAGGGGCATTTCTATTGTCTTTTTATTCCACTCTAACCTCCACCACTCTTCCAAGGGGCATTGACATTGTCTTTTTATTCCACTGCGACCTCCAACACTCTTCCAAGGGGCATTAAAACCATATTGTTAAGCTACAGTGACCTCCACATCTCTTCCACGGGGCATTTTTATTGTCTTTTTATTCCACTGTAACCTCCACCAATCTTCCAAGGGGCATTGATATTGTTTTTTTATTCCACTGCGACCTCCACAACTCTTCCAAAGGCATTAAAACCGTCTTGTTAAGTTACTGTAACCTCCACGTCTCTTCCAAGGAGCGTTAAAACCGTCTGGTTATACCACTCTGAACTCCACAGCTCTTCCAAGGAACATTATTATTGTCTTTTTATTCCACTGTAACCTCCACCACTCGTCCAAGGGGCATTGATATTGTCTTTTTATTCCACTGCGACCTCCACCACTCTTCCAAGGGGCATTGATAATATCTTTTTATTCCACTGCGACCTCCTCAACTCTTCCAAGGCTCATTGATATTGTTTTTTAATCCACTGCGACCTCCACCACTCTTCCAAGGGGCATTAAAACTGTTTTGTTAAGCTATTGTGACCTCCACATCTCTTCCACGGGGCATTAATATTGTCTTTTTTTTTAAATGGAACCTCCACCACTGTTCCAAGGGGCATTGATATTGTCTTTTTGTTCCACTGTAAACTCCATCACTCTTCCAAGGGGCATTGATATTGTCTTTTTATTCAACTGTAACCTCCACCACTCTTCCAAGGGGCATTGATATTGTCTTTTTATTCCACTGCGACCTCCACCACTCTTACAAGGGGCATTCATATTGTCTTTTCGATCCACTGCGACCTCCACAACTCTTCCAAGGGGCATTAAAACCGTCTTGTTAAGCTACTGTCACCTTCACGTCCCTTCCAAGGGGCATTAAACCGTCAATTTAAACCACTCTGTACACAACAGCTCTTGCAAGGGGCATTGATATTGTCTTTTTTTCCAATGTAACCTCCAGCACTCTTCCAAGGGGCATTGATATTGTCTTTTTATTTCAATGCAACTTCCACCACTCTTCCAATGGGATTTTATAGTCTTTTAAATCCACTGCAACCTCCACCACTCTTCCAAGGGGCATTAAACCGTCTTGTTAAGCTACTGTGACCTCCACGTCCTTTCCACGGTCCATTGATATTGTCATTTTATTCCACTGCGACCTCCACCACTCTTCCAATGGGCATTGATATTGTCTTTTTATTCCACTGCAATCTCCACGACTCTTTCAAGGGACATTGATATCGTCTTTTTATTCCACTGCGACTTTCACCCCTCTTCCAAGGAACATTGATATTGTCTTTTTTTTCCACTGTAACCTCCACCACTCTTCCAAGGTGCATCGATAATGTTTTTTTAATCCACTGCGACCTCCACCACTCTTCCACGGGGCATTAAAACCATCTTGTTAAGCTACTGTGACCTCCATATCTCTTCCAAGGGGCATTAAAACCATCAATTTAAACCACTCTGAACTCCACAGCTCTTGCAAGAGGCATTGATATTGTCTTTTTATTCCACTGTAACCTCCACCACTTTTCCAAGGGGCATTGATTTTGTCTTTTTAATCCACTGCGACCTCCATCTCTCTTCCAAGAAGCATTAAAACAGTGTTGTTTAGCTACTGTGACCTCCACGTCTATTCCACGGTGCCTTAAAACCTTCTGGTTAAACCACTGTGAACTCCACAGCTCTTCCAAGGGGCTTTGATATTGTCTTTTTAATCCACTGCGACCTCCATCACTCTTCCAAGCAGCATTGAAACCCTCTTGTTAAGCTACTGTGACCTCCACGTCTATTCCACGGTGCATTAAAACTTTCTGGTTAAACCACTGTGAACTCCACAGCTCCTCCAAGGGGCATTGATATTGTCTTTTTATTCCACTCTAACCTCCACCACTCTTCCAAGGGGCATTGATATTGTCTTTTTATTTTACTGCGATCTCCACCAGTCTTCCAAGGGGCATTAATATTGTCTTTTTATTCCACTGTGACCTCCACGTCTCTACCAAGGGGCATTGATATTGTCTTTTTATTTAATTGGAACCTCCACCACTCTACCAAGGGGCTTTGATATTGTCTTTTTATTCCACTGTAACCTACACCATTCTTCCAAGGGACATTGATATTGTATTTTTATTCCACTGTAACCTCCACCACTCTTCCAAGGGGCATTGATATTGTCCTTTTATTCCACTGTAACCTCGACAACTCCTCCAAGGGGCTTTAAAACTGTCTTGATAAGCTTCTGTGACCTACACGTCTCTTCCAAGGGGCATTAAAACAGCATGGTTAAACCACTCTGAACTCCACAGCTTTTCCAAGAGGCATTGATATTGTCTTTTTATTCAACTGTAACCTCCACCACTCTTCCAAGGGGCATTGATATTGTCTTTTTTTTCCACTGCGACCTCCACCACTCTTCCAACGGGATTTGATAGTCTTTTTAATCCACTGCGACCTCCACCACTCTTCCAAGGGGCATTAAAACCGTCTTGTTTAGCTACTGTGACCTCCACGTCTATTCCACGGTGCCTTAAAACCTCTAGTTACACCACTGTGAACTCCACAGCTCTTCCATGGGGCATTGATTTTGTCTTTTTAATCCACTGCGACCTCCATCCGTCTTCCAAGAAGCATTAAAACTGTGTTGTTTAGCTAATGTGACCTCCACGTCTATTCCACGGTGCCTTAAAACCATCTATTTAAACCAGTGTGAACTCCACAGCTCTTCCAAGGGGCTTTGATATTGTCTTTTTAATCCACTGCGACCTCCATCACTCTTCCAAGAAGCATTGAAACCGTCTTGTTAAGCTACTGTGACCTCCAATTCTATTCCACGGTGCATTAAAACTTTCTGGTTAAACCACTGTGAACTCCACAGCTCTTCCAAGGGGCATTGATATTGTCTTTTTATTCCACTCTAACCTCCACCACTCTTCCAAGGGGCATTGATATTGTCTTTATATTTTACTGCGACCTCCACCACTCTGCCAAGGGGCATTAATATTGCCTTTTTATTCCACTGTGACCTCCACCACTCTTCCAAGGGTCATTGATATTGTCTTTTTATTCCACTGTAACCTCCACCACTCTTCCAAGGGGCATTGATATTGTCTTTTTATTCCACTGCGTCCTCCACCTCTCTTCCAAGGGGCATTAAAACCATCTTGTTAAGCTTCTTTGACCTCCACGTCTCTTCCAAGGGGCACTAAAACCGTTTGGTTAAACCACTCTGTACTCCACAGCTCTTCCAAGGGGCATTGATATTGTCTTTTTATTTCACTGTAACTTCCACCACTCTTTCAAGGGGCATTGATATTGCCTCTGTTTTCCACTGCGAACTCGACCACTTTTCCAAGGGGCTTTGATATTATCTTTTTTATCCACTGCGACCTCCACCACTCTTCCAATGGGCATTTAAACCATCTTGTTATGCTACTGTGACCTCCACGTCCCTTCCACCGGGCATTGATATTGTCTTTTTATTCCATTGCGACCTCCACCTCTCTTCCAAGGGGCATTAAAACCGTCTGGTTAAACCTCTCTGAGCTCCACAGCTCTTCCAAGGGGCATTGACAATGTCTTTTTATTCCATTGTAACCTTCTGCACTCTACCAAGTGCATTGATTTTGTCTTTTTATTTCTCTGCGACGTCCACGACTCTTCCAAGGGGCATTAAAACCTTCTTGTTAAGCTACTGTGACCTCCAAGTTTATTCCACAGGGCATTGATATTGTCTTTTTATTCCACTGTAACCTCCACCACTCTTCCAAGGGGCATTAAAACCGTCTTGTTAAGCTGCTGTGACCTCCACGTCCCTACCACGGGGCAATGACATTGTCTTTTTATTACACTGCGACCTCCACCACTCTTCCAAGGGACATTGATATTGTCTTTTAATCCACTGCGACCTTCACCACTCTTCCAAGGGACATTGATATTGTCTTTTTTTTCCACTGCGACATTCACCCCTCTTGCAAGGAACATTGATATTGTCTGTTTTTTCCACTGTAACCTCCACCACTCTTCTAAGGCGCATTGATATTTTCTTTTTATTCCACTGCGACCTCCACCACTCTTCCAAGGGGCATCGATAATGTCTTTTTAATCCACTGCGAACTCCACCACTCTTCCAAGGGGCAATAAATCCCTCTTTTTAAGCAACTGTGACCTCCACGTCTCTTCGAAGGGGCATTAAAACCGTCAATTTAAACCACTCTGAACTCCACAGCTCTTGCAAGAGGCATTGATATTGTCTTTTTATTCCACTGCAACCTCCACCACTCTTCCAAGGGGCATTGATTTTGTCTTTTTAATCCACTGCGACCTCCATCTCTCTTCCAAGAAGCATTAAAACCATCTTGTTTAGCTACTGTGACCTCCACGTCTATTCCACGGTGCCTTAAAACCTCTAGTTACACCACTGTGAACTCCACAGCTCTTCCATGGGGCATTGATTTTGTCTTTTTAATCCACTGCGACCTCCATCCGTCTTCCAAGAAGCATTAAAACTGTGTTGTTTAGCTAATGTGACCTCCACGTCTATTCCACGGTGCCTTAAAACCATCTTTTTAAACCAGTGTGAACTCCACAGCTCTTCCAAGGGGCTTTGATATTGTCTTTTTAATCCACTGCGACCTCCATCACTCTTCCAAGAAGCATTGAAACCGTCTTGTTAAGCTACTGTGACCTCCAATTCTATTCCACGGTGCATTAAAACTTTCTGGTTAAACCACTGTGAACTCCACAGCTCTTCCAAGGGGCATTGATATTGTCTTTTTATTCCACTCTAACCTCCACCACTCTTCCAAGGGGCATTGATATTGTCTTTATATTTTACTGCGACCTCCACCACTCTGCCAAGGGGCATTAATATTGCCTTTTTATTCCACTGTGACCTCCACCACTCTTCCAAGGGTCATTGATATTGTCTTTTTATTCCACTGTAACCTCCACCACTCTTCCAAGGGGCATTGATATTGTCTTTTTATTCCACTGCGTCCTCCACCTCTCTTCCAAGGGGCATTAAAACCATCTTGTTAAGCTTCTTTGACCTCCACGTCTCTTCCAAGGGGCACTAAAACCGTTTGGTTAAACCACTCTGTACTCCACAGCTCTTCCAAGGGGCATTGATATTGTCTTTTTATTTCACTGTAACTTCCACCACTCTTTCAAGGGGCATTGATATTGCCTCTGTTTTCCACTGCGAACTCGACCACTTTTCCAAGGGGCTTTGATATTATCTTTTTTATCCACTGCGACCTCCACCACTCTTCCAATGGGCATTTAAACCATCTTGTTATGCTACTGTGACCTCCACGTCCCTTCCACCGGGCATTGATATTGTCTTTTTATTCCATTGCGACCTCCACCTCTCTTCCAAGGGGCATTAAAACCGTCTGGTTAAACCTCTCTGAGCTCCACAGCTCTTCCAAGGGGCATTGACAATGTCTTTTTATTCCATTGTAACCTTCTGCACTCTACCAAGTGCATTGATTTTGTCTTTTTATTTCTCTGCGACGTCCACGACTCTTCCAAGGGGCATTAAAACCTTCTTGTTAAGCTACTGTGACCTCCAAGTTTATTCCACAGGGCATTGATATTGTCTTTTTATTCCACTGTAACCTCCACCACTCTTCCAAGGGGCATTGATATTGTCTTTTTATTCCACTGCGACCTCCACCACTCTTCCAAGGGGCATTGATATTGTCTTTTTAATCAACTGCGACCTCCACCTCTCTTCCAAGGTGCATTAAAACCATCTTGTGAAGCTACTGTGTCCTCCACGTCCCTTCCACGGGGCATTTATATTGTCTTTTTATTCCACTGCGACCTCCACCACTCTTCCAAGGGGCATTGATATTGTCTTTTTAATCCACTGTGACCTCCACCACTCTTCCAAGGGGCATTGATATTGTCTTTTTAATCCACTGTGACCTCCAAGTCTCTTCCAAGGGGCATTAAAACCGTCAATTTAAACCACTCTGAACTTCAAAGCTCTTCCAAGGAGCACTGGTATTTTCTTTTTATTCCACTCTAACCTCCACCACTCTTCCAAGGGGCATTGACATTGTCTATTTATTCCACTGCGACCTCCACCACTCTTCCAAGGGGCATTAAGACCACCTTGTTAAGCTACAGTGACCTCCACAACTCTGCCATGGGGCATTGATATTGTCTTTTTATTCCACTGTAACCTCCACCACTCTTCCAAGGGGCATTGATTTTGTATTTTTATTCCACTGCGACCTCTACCACTCTTCCAATGGGCATAGATATTGTATTTTTAATCCACTGCAACCTCCACCACTCTTCCAAGGGGCATTAAAGCCGTCTTGTTAAGCTACTGTCACGTCCATGTCTATTCCACGGAGCATTGATATTGTCTTTTTATTCCACTGTAACCTCCACCACTCTTCCAAGTGCCATTGACATTGTCTTTTTATTCCACTGCGTCTTCCACCTCTCTTCTAAGGGGCATTGATATTGTCTTTTTAATCCACTGCGACCTCGACCGCTCTTCCAAGGGGCATTAAAACAGTCTTTTTAAGCTACTGTGACCTCCACGTCTCTTCCAAGGGGCATTAAAACCGTCTGGTTAAACCATTGTGAACTCCACAGCCCTTCCAAGGGGCATTGATATTGTCTTTTTATTCCACTCTAACCTCCACCACTTTTCCAAGGGGCATTGACATTGTCTTTTTATTCCACTGCGACCTCCACCACTCTTCCAAGGTGCATTAAAACCATATTGTTAAGCTACAGTGACCTCCACATCTCTTCCACGGGGCATTGATATTGTCTTTTTATTCCACTGTAACCTCCACCAATCTTCCAAGGGGCATTGATATTGTTTTTTTATTCCACTGCGACCTCCACCACTCTTCCAAGGGGCATTAAAACCATCTTGTTAAGTTACTGTTACCTCCACGTCTCTTCCAAGGAGCGTTAAAACCGTCTGGTTATACCACTCTGTACTCCACAGCTCTTCCAAGGGGCATTGATATTATCTTTTTATTCCACTATAACCTCCACCAGTCCTCCAAGAGGCATTAAGTTGGTCTTGTTAAGCTACTGTGACCTCCACGTCTCTTCCACGGGGCATTGAAATTGTCTTTTTATTCCACGGTAACCTCCACCACTCGTCCAAGGGGCATTGATATTGTCTTTTTATTCCACTGCATCCTCCACCACTCTTCCAAGGGGCATTGATAATGTCTTTTTTAGTGTTGAGCCACCCCCGTAGTGTTCGAGTTCGGTTCGGTTCGTCGAACACCCGTGTGTTCGCCGAACTGTTCGTCGAACTGTTCTTCGAACACCTTCGAACACCGTTAAAACCAATGGCAGGCAAATAAAAACACATAGAAACACATAGAAAACACCTTCAAAGTTGTCCAAAAGCTGACAAACTGCTCAGAAGAAATAACTAACACATAGAAAAGTGAAAAGTACATATAGTCATGCGAAAAGAAAAGAGGTGGAGGAGTAAAAGGAGGGGGAGACACAGATATAGGCATGTCATGCCCTTCTAAAATCAAAAAAGTGAGAAGCCGACACGGCCAATCCGTTCCTGCCCGTGCCACCTCCGTGTCGCTGGGTTTGTGCCAGAGCCGCGGTGGACCCCGACGGCCAGCCCCCCTCTCCCAATACTGGTGCCTGTCCGCTGGTGGGTCGAGCCCCCCGCGGTGGGGGGGGGAGTAACATCTGAAGAAGAAAGACCATCTTCCAGCCAAACTAACATGTCGACTTCTTTTCGTGGACAATGTGATACGATCCCTTTGTTACGGACACGCCCATCGCTACAAATTCCAGATGAGTTTCACAAGACGTGTCCAGATTAAATTAATAGTACTTCCGAACATTCAATTATTACCACAAAAGTTTTTTACCAGGATATATTAAGATTACCCAGTAAAACATGAAGTACCAAAATAATTTTAAAATAAATATTTTATTTTAGACATATTAAAATCCAGAATTAGACCATAAAAAGAGAAAGGTACCAAACATGAGGAAGCAGGAGAAACAACATTGAAATCTTTAGGAAAGCTTGAGTAGTCTTATGATAATATGATTATGCTGTGAATGAAGCACTAGTCACAAATAAAAGGAGTGTAGTAGTATGATATATAGCAGCATGGGGTGTCAAAAAGAAATTAATTCATTATGCCACACATTGGATCAAATCAACAGGGCAGCAGTGCTGTGGCATACTAGTGCTCTCGTGCATACAGGTGTATAGACCCGCACTGTTCATTAATTGCATAGCCAGCACCTGCGGCCGAAGTGATTGATCCAAGGCATATAAATAAATAAAAGTCTCCTGCTGTCACTAACACCTAATACTAGATGGGTACATTCAATACATAGGCATATCTAAACAATAAAGTGTAAAATACTTATTCCATACCAATGTGGATGCCAAGGGGCAGGAAGCAGGAACATCCACATTGGTATGGAATAAGTATTTTACACTTTATTGTTTAGATATGTCTGTGTATTGAATGTACCCATCTAGTATTAGGTGTTAGTGACAGCAGGAGACTTTTATTTATTTATATGCCTTGGATCAATCACTTCGGCCGCAGGTGCTGGCTATGCAATTAATGAACAGTGCGGGTCTATACACCTGTATGCACGAGAGCACTAGTATGCCACAGCACTGCTGCCCTGTTGATTTGATCCAATGTGTGGCATAATGAATTAATTTCTTTTTGACACCCCATGCTGCTATATATCATACTACTACACTCCTTTTATTTGTGACTAGTGCTTCATTCACAGCATAATCATATTATCATAAGACTACTCAAGCTTTCCTAAAGATTTCAATGTTGTTTCTCCTTCTTCCTCATGTTTGGTACCTTTCTCTTTTTATGGTCTAATTCTGGATTTTAATATGTCTAAAATAAAATATTTATTTTAAAATTATTTTGGTACTTCATGTTTTACTGGGTAATCTTAATATATCCTGGTAAAAAACTTTTGTGGTAAAAATTCCAGATGAGGCACAAAAACAGCAGGTGCTTCAGCAGATATCAAGTGCTCCTTCAAGTGGGCTCTCCTCCACCTCAATTTCAACATCACAAATACTCCAGTCCTCAGAGGTGTCACCCCAATCGCACTTGCTTCCTCACAGCTCCCAAGTCTCCAGCTGCCCGTCTGAGTATGGGGTAACACAGATGGTTGAGTCTGCAGACCTGTTTACTCATACTATAGCCTGGGAAACGGAGGTCTGCTCCAGAGCTTCTGTTAATCCAGATGAGGAAATGATCTGCACTGATGCCCAGAATCTTTATAAGTCGGATCCAGGACCAGATGAAGAAGGTTCTGAGCATAATGTAGACCCTCGTTCCCAAACTGTAGCTCCTGTTGGTGGAGACAATGATGAAGACGATGATGAGACTCAAATACCTGATTGGAGAGACAACTTGACTTTTCGGTCAGGGCAGGAAGAGGTTGGCTTTGAGGACGACGGGTGTGATAACACACAGGGTGATGATGACAAGGTTGGAGATCCCACTTACTGTCAACCCACAGTCAGCCAGTCGATGAGGTCACCCGGGCCTTTGCCTGGCCTTGGGGATGTCACGTTGGTCGGCTCCCTGGCCCGTACCCTGGGGTCACTCTTTAAAAGGGTGGATAATTGTTAATTTTATAAGAGTTCGTGACGCCACCTGTGGTATCTGGTGAGAAGCACCAGCGCTGCAGCAGTCCACTGAGGCCCGTGATAAGGCAGCTCGATGGTATAGCTCCCCACAGGTGGAGCTAGGTCTCAGGGCAGCGTATGCAGGGGGAATGCAGGACAGGCGAGACCCAGCTGGGTCAGAGCAAGAACGGGAACGGACACGGTAGTCACTTCAGTACCTTATACTGGAGGAAATTCAGGCACATCCCAGAGCACTGTAGGGTGAAGGGTGCATATCAGGATCCTCCCCAATGAGCGGGTGTAGGGCCTCCTGTTTCCTTCCTCTGCGTAGTAAGTTTCTGACCTGCCTGGAGCTAGGCCTAACTTTGTCTCTGTCCTGCGCTGGCTGACCTTGTGGTAGGGCCTTCTCTTGGAGTTCACGCTCCCAGTATGCGGGGCTTACGCGTCTCCTGGCTCTGCTACGTATCAGCACCTTAGCGATCCTGGGACTTGTATTTCTCCAGGGATTCCGGTTATTCCATACTGGGTCATAGAGATCCCGGTAAGCTTGGATCCGGTGTCCGGTAAATGCTTCGGGGTGAGCTGGTTAAGCTCCTCTGCCCCTTATGTACTAACTCGCCACTCGCCTTTGGCCTATTCGGGCCCTCACTAGGCTATACACACTAACGGCAGCTTGCCGCGCTTCACCGATCGTATGGCGCCGGCACACCTTAAGCTCTATCTGGGCTCCCTGAATCTAGCTAGCAGGAACCTCGTACTCCACTGCTGAACTATTAACTGAGTTCTCTAGACTAGACTGAGCTCCACTGCAGACTGACCTCTCTCAGGCTTCTCTACTGCAGGAACTCTTCAGAGGAACTGAACTGCCTAGCTCCACTTCCCTATTTATATCCCTAACGGGCTCCCTCTGCTGGTCTGAGGTGGAAGGTGGAGATGTGTGAATGTTTATGGGGGCCTCTTGTGGAGGATTCCATCAATACACTCTTCTAGGATCTGTGATACCAAGCGCAGCGGGGCGTCACAGATGCTATTGACGACGAGGTTAGGTTGCGCCTTCCTGGACAGAGACGGAGTACTGGAAGCACATCAACAACTGCATCCTCAACCACAACTCTGCCTCTGACCACAAGTCGTAGCGGCTCTTCAGGTCGCATTGGCTCTAAGCCTTGCATAGCCTGGGCATTTATTCAGATCGATAAGGATGACCCAACTCGTGTTATCTGCAATATTTGTCACCAAAAGCTAAGTAGAGGCCAAAAAATCCATAGTTTGAGTACTTCATGCATGTACCGTCACATGGATATGAAGCATAAGTTGCAGTGGGAAGCTCACTGTGCTACAATGCGGCCTAGCAGGCTGGGCCAACCACCGTTGCCCCATCTTGTGCATCCGCGGCCTCTTCATCCTCTGTGACTGGGGGGACAGCAGTCACACATGTTTTTGGACGCAGACCTGCCACCTCTTTACCTACAACAGCAAGTGTGATTGGCAGGTCGTCAGTTCATTGGGAAGTGGAAACACCTGCTGGTGTTAAGCGCTCTCTGACATCGAGAGCACCACCTTTGGATCAAGGCAACCTAATATGTCCGCCTGCATCTTCCTCACAGACCGGCAGTTTGCCGGGGACACCCTACTCAACCCCGTCAAAGCACAATAGCCAGCCCTCGGTCCCTCAGATGTGGAAAAGTAAAAGACCATTTCCTCCTAGCCATGAGAAAGCTAAGAGGTTGAATTTCACCATCTGCAAGCTGTTGGCTACAGAAATGCTGCCTTTCCGCCTGGAGGACACAGTGGATTTTCGAGACCTTATGTCCGTCGCAGTGCCCCAGTACCAGATGCCCAGTTGGCACTACTTCTCCAAGAAAGGTGTGCCTGCACTCCCCAGCATGTCGCACACAACATCACCGCTTCTTGGAGAAACTCTGTGTCTGACAGGGTGCATTTCACCACAGACACTTGGACGAGTAGGCATGGACAGGGGCGTTACATGTCGCTGACTGGGCACTGGGTAACTATGGTGACAGCAGGACAAGGGGCTGCTGTCCAAGTCTTACCGTCCCCATGAGTTTTGCGTCAGTCCTCTTTGTCTCAAAGTTCCTCCACTGCTTCTGCCTCCTCAACCTCCTCTCGGTCCTCCACCTGCACCCAAAGCCTGTCTGGTAATGCCACCTGCTTTCTAACTGCGCAGAAGGAATCCTGCACACCTCCTTACTATGCTGGCCGCAGGGCTCAACGGCATCAGTGTTTCCTTTGAAATGTCTGGGAAATGTGAGTCATACAGTTGAGGACTTGTGGTCAGCTCTGGAGACCCAGTTTCATGAATGGTTGTCTCCACTGGACCTGCAACCAGGGAAGGCCGTGTGCGACAATGCTGCAAACCTGGGTGCGGCCCTTCGCCGGGGCAATGTCACACACGTGCCTTGTATGGCTCACGTGTTGAACCTGGTTGTCCATAAATTTTTAGCCCACTATCCCGGACTAGATGGCCTTCTGCAGAGGGCACGGTCGCTGTGTGCTCACTTCCGCCGTTCGCATCCCACAGCTCAACGACTTACATCTCTACAGAAGTCGTTGGGCATGCCAGTTCACCGGCTGAAATGCGATGTGCCGACACGGTGGAATTCAACTCTGCACATGTTGCAGCGACTGTGGCAGCACCGACAAGCCCTGGTGCAATACGTTCTGACGTATAGCCTGGGCCAACGAGATCCAGAGGTAGGGCAAATCACGCTGCAGGAGTGATCTCAGATCAGGGACCTATGAAGTTGATGCGACCCCTGGGCCGTGGGGTACCCTGAGCCGGGCCGGTAGACGCTGGGGGTTGTAGTCACTGTGGCGGTGACCCGGTCTGTGACCCAGGGCGGTCAATCCAACGGTAATTTGTATATATGGATTTTATAATGTCCGACTACGCCACCTGTGGAGTGCGGCCAAAGGGGCCGCCGCTGCGGAACAGTTCTCTGAAGATGGTGGTTTTGCAGCAATGGTATTATTACTCACCACAGGAAGAGTGTAGCTTCAGGGCAGTGTGGGTGGATGATGGTGGTTGTAGTGCAGGGAGTCAGTAATGCACACAGAGTCCGTGTGATGCAGTCTCAAGATCTTTACTTACAGTTGTTGCAGTCCAGATTACAGGTACCAAAGCAATCTCACCCGTCGTGCTGTGCGTACTCAGTGAGGGGCTCAGTCCACCCCCAGATAGCTCCGGAGTACTTAGCAGGACCCCTTTCTGTGCGTCCTTTCTCTGGCCTTCTCCCTGCACCTCACACCCAGTGACACTTCTATCCGGTATCCTCGGGCCTTGGCGGGCGACTTGTGTTCGGTCCCCTGGGTCCTATGTGGCTACCTTCTTAGTGAGACTGGTGTGGACTTTTGCCTGCAGTACATGAAATGCTGCAGCCTCCGGTTTCTAGTTGAGCCTTGCTGTTTCTCCTCTAGTTGAGGGACCAGTTCCCCTTATCTGGCCTGACCCCTCTACCTCCTGGTAGCAGCGGGAGTATGGGTGGCCTTCTGCATGGCCCGTAGCCCTAGGGTCCCTTCGGTTCCTGGAGCCTTCCTGCTCCCACTCCTCTCTTCTCTCCTTCAGTCCTGGGCCTCCCAGGCTAGGTCTGCCTCCGGAGCAGAGCTCATGCCGAGCCTCTGCTCCTGTCACTTTTCCTCCTCTGACTGGCTTGCTCTTTCTAAGATGGCTTCCTATTTATACTCTCCCTGTCATGTGCTCCCCTAAGCTACTCCCCTAAGCACCCACTACATAGGACCCTCCCACCAGCTAGGGACCTGGGACTGTGCTCTCCTTTAGGAGCAATCTCGCCCTAGCCCCAGTGCGGGTATGTGTTGGATGCAGGTGTTAGGGTCCCGAGCCATACGCCTTCCTTACCTGAGGGTGAGATACCACACCTCTGGGTGAGATGCAGTAACTCTGTGGCGACTGAACCCTGACACACCCTTCTGCACAGTTTTGAAATGGCGACGAAGATGTTTAGTGCAGACGACGATGCCATTATCAGCATGACTATTCCGGTGATTTACATGCTGGAGCACACATTAAACAGAATTCAGAGTCAGGTGGTGGGACAAGAGGAGGTGGAGGAAGTAGAGGAGGAGTCGTATGCGGAAGGGATAACATCTCCAAGGTCCAGACGGTTGGTAGCACCAAGGCGGCAGGCATGGGAGGGTGGGGGAGAGAGATTAACCAGGGCGCATGGTAGCAGCCAAACTGTTGAGGAAGGTGCAGGAGCCGATGAAGAAGTGGAGGATGAACTTGCGATGGGCATGGAAGACTCATCAGATGAGGGAGACCTTGATCACATTTCTGTTGTGCGAGGTTGGGGGGAGAGGGCAGAGGAAGGAAGCATGATTCTTACCTCGCTACCAACACAACAAGGACTTGGTCCTCCTGGATGCGCAAGACACATGAGTGCCTTCTTGCTGCACTACCTGCAACATGACCCTCAGATTGCAGAATTCGAAGTAATCCCGACTACTGGGTTGCCACACTCTTAGATCCCCGGTACAAAAGTAAATTTGTCGAAATAATTCCTGCCATAAAAAGGGATTGACGCATGCAGGAGTATCTGCAGACGCTGTTGCAGAATCTTACATGTGCTTTTCCACAAAACACCAGTGGTGCACGAAGTGAATCTCACAGTTCTAACTTGCCAACCGTGGGACTGTCGAGTCTTCATCACTCAAACCGTAACAGTAACACAGTATCTGCTGGTAACAGCAATTTTGTGGAATCGTTTCACCACTTTTTTAGACCATCCTTTGCAAGGCCACAGGAGACAAGAAGTCAGACACATAGTCAATGCCTAGAGAGGATGGTGCAGAAGTATCTCCAAGTGAACATCGAAGCCATGACTGTGTCACTGGACCCTTGCTCATTTTGGTATTCCAATCTGGAAAAATGGCCGGAGCTCGCCACTCACGCCTTGGAGATCTTGTTATGCCCCGCAGCCAGCGTTCTGTCTGAACGTGTGTTCAGCGCTGCAGATGGTGTGCTGACAGATAAGCGCACGCGGCTGTCCACTGAGAATGTAGACAGACTCACGTTCATAAAGATGAAC
Source organism: Phyllobates terribilis (assembly GCF_046119375.1). NCBI lineage: Eukaryota > Metazoa > Chordata > Amphibia > Anura > Dendrobatidae > Phyllobates > Phyllobates terribilis. The sequence continues at coordinate 6,885,529 of NW_027362781.1, read as the reverse complement.
AAATCATGGATTCGCAAGGACTTTTCTAACCCTGTGTCATCCTGGGGAGAGTAAAAGCTTGAGGATTTGGTAATATCACCTCACCAACCGTTTTAAGCAACTGTGGGGCAATTGATGCCACTTAACCCTAGAACGCATGACAATAAAAATCTACACTTTCATATACCTGGGGCCTTTTAGGCCCGTGTGCAAATAACATGGAATAACTCAAACTCAAATGACAAACAACTATATACATGAAGAATACCTAGAGTTTCAAAATTCTAACTAAAGTAATCTTGCAGAAAATAGAAAACAATTACTGCGAGGCCCCAGGTATGCGTTCTAGGGTTAAGTGGTGTCTGTGCCACAACTGTGGGAAAAAATGGAGACTCTTTTTGGAGTCCCCTTGCTGTGTCTTGCGTGACATTGGCATCGTCAATTCCAGGTGGGTTGGGTCGCTCCCCCCCCTTTTAACTGTAAGAAACTACATACACTATGGCTTGGGGTAACACAGATGGTTGAGTCTGAAGAGCTGTTTACTCAGAGGTCTGCTCCAAATCTTCAGTGTCTGCTAGTCAGCGTAGAATTTTTAACTGCATCTAGCCTAGGCAATACTTTGGGCGTAGTAGCCCAGCTGCGAAGCAAGCTGCACCGCCTGTGTATCTAATAAGAATTTTTAAATGCATCTAGCCTAGGCAGACTGTGGGGACCCCCAACCAAACCCAGACGCTCAGCCCCCCTACCACCCCCCTTTCCTTGACAATACAATAATACAATAATGTAACTCTTACAACTGGATGGGTGAGGATCGGTCACAGCTTTATTAACTCTTTATACTCATTCCATTAGAAAGGCATTTTATTTCTAATTAATTCAGCTTGCTGCAGCATGCCCTGGGTCTCCACTCCGGCAACTTGGCCAACAAGTGTAACTCTCCAACATGTCCTTTCTATTTCCAGGCCAGGGAGGATCCTGCGTACTCGTATGCAGGACTCTGACCCCCACCCATCACTGTTAACGCTTGTTTCACTCCGTCCTGGAGTCCTGACTCGAATATGTTCAGTCCAATATCCATTAAGTGAACACCGTCGGGCCGTATGAGGCCTGCTTTATCTCCTTCCAGTTGTCGGTGTCGTACCACTACACCGCCTCTGTCTCTTCTAAATTTTGCCATCCGAATATTTATTACCCGCCTTGTCCGTTCGATGGCCGTGATGTCTTGCACACCTTGCCATACCGCTATCGGCACAATCTCTGACCATATTATAGCTAGTTTTGTGAAAAATTCTCTGAAGCGCTCAGTGTCTAGTTTCATTATTGCTATTAGTTATGCGCTCTTGTGATGACCTAGGTAGTTTCCCCCGGCCTGTATAACTAAGATGACCGGACATCTTGCCTCTCTCCCTACCTTGACTACCTCCATTAGTACCTGTGGCCATAGCAGGCCTCTAATACCTCTCCAGTTGAAATATGTGTTATGAAACTCTAATTTCCTCCCGCCTGGGCAGACTTTCGCCCTTTTTTCTGCCCAATACATATACGAGTGGCCTATCACCCACACTGTTGGCTTAGCGTCACCTGTAAAAGAAACAAACCACGTTAGGATAACAAGTCCGGTCTTATGCATCTTGCCAAACACGTGGATCGCCACCTCCCTATCCTCTGAACTTCCGTTTCTGACAGTCCTGCTCTTGCTGCTTCCGTGGCCGCGCCTATGCGGAATGAGTGTGTCCCGTAATCTTTGGGGTGGTTCCCTGCCGATGTTATGCATTTATTAAATATAGCTTGGAACTGGTATCTTGATAATGGCATTCCATCAATGTGTGATAGGAAGAAATTACTGTGTGATCTGATGGTTAGATATGTTTTTACTATTGTTACCCGACTCAGTGTACCGTTTGTGGGTTGTAGAAGTACCCAAGTGCCCCTGCCCGCTGGAACCGTTTTCGATTTGTGTATGCGTAGATGTATTGCATTATTGGCTATGACTACGTCCTGGTGTAATAAGCCTCCACTGGTGGTAATTTTGGATTGAGGGACTAATTCGCTTATGCATAGCGCCCCGAAGAAGGCGATCACAAATGCAGTAGACAGTAGTGTTGCTTCAAATTGTGAGTGTCATGTTAATGGTGTTAGGGATATGATGTGAGAAATCAGTTTTAGTGACACGGGACGGGACGTCTACACTCCTGACTTGGCTGACCCCTTTTCCACCCTTTTATGGATTGTCTGATGATGAATCTTTGTCACATCTCCCCAATTCAGTAGTTGGAAGTGAAATGCTCCATCCGGTCAGACACCGCTGCGCTGACGCCCCTGATATGCCCCTCATCATTAGCTGGTGGAGAAATTATATGGTGACTTGTGATCTGGCTTGTTCACATTGGTCAACCCGTCTGTCTGCTACTAGTCGTGTCCACTCTTCCCATGCCTTACCGTATGCTTGCCATGTTGACGGGGCAACTGATGCTCTGATTAATGGCATCAACTATTCGCCACTAGATCCCATAGGGAAGGTGGGCAACTGTTGCCCGATGGGTGGGCGTTGTGGAAGATTTCTGTGAAAATCTGCCAATTGAATTGTTATAAAGTGTTAGCAGCAGCTTTAGACCCCTCAGCATCGTGGCTAGCGCGGACCCATACATTGTGTTTTAGGCACAGGAATGCTAGCCTGGGTAGTAGGCCTAGCACTGGGAGAGACGATGATGCCATCTTATTAATGCAGTGCGCTAGGCTGGTGTTTTTTGTTATGAAGCGTATATTTTTGTAAGCCAGGAGCGCGCCCCATATTTCTATTGCTACCACTATTGGGAAGAAAAATTATTTTCAGGGCTAGATGCAGCTAAAAATTATTATTAATTTAAAAGCTGGTGGAGCTTGGTATAAACGGCCTAATACAATGAGTCCCACACACTGCTAGAAGGCCAAATATTTTTTCAGAGGTAGATGCAGAAAAAAATTATATTCAGTTTGCAACCTGATGGAGGTCAGTATAGATGGACTAATAGAACAAGTCCCACACACTGCTAGAAGCCGAAATATTTTTTCAGAGGTAGATGCAGAAAAAAATTATATTCAGTTTGCAACCTGATGGAGGTCAGTATAGATGGACTAATAGAACAAGTCCCACACACTGCTAGAAGCCGAAATATTTTTTCAGAGCTAGATGCAGAAAAAAATATATTCAATTTGCAACCTGATGGAGGTCAGTATAGATGGACTAATAGAAGAAGTCCCACACACTGCTACAAGCTGGAATATTTTTTCAGAGCTAGATGCAGAAAAAAATTATATTGAATTTGCAACCTGATGGAGGTCAGTATAGATGGACTAATAGAACAAGTCCCACACACAGCTAGAAGGCCAAATATTTTTTCAGAGGTAGATGCAGAAAAAAATTATATTCAGTTTGCAACCTGATGGAGGTCAGTATAGATGGACTAATAGAACAAGTCCCACACACTGCTAGGAGGCCAAATATTTTTTCAGAGCTAGATGCAGAAAAAAATTATATTCAATTTGCAACCTGATGGAGGTCAGTATAGATGGACTAATAGAACAAGTCCCACACACTGCTAGAAGGCCAAATATTTTTTCAGAGCTAGATGCAGATAAAAATTATTTTTAATTTGCAACCTGAAGAGGGCAGTATAGATGGACTAATAGAACAAGTCCCACACACTGCTAGAAGGCCAAATATTTTTTTAGAGCTAGATGCAGAAAAAAATTATATTCAATTTGCAACCTGATGGAGGTCAATATAGATGGACTAATAGAACAAGTCCCACACACTGCTAGAAGGCCAAATATTTTTTTAGAGCTAGATGCAGAAAAAAATTATATTCAATTTGCAACCTTATTGAGGTCAGTATAGATGGACTAATAGAATGATGCTATGCCCAAAAGGTTTTACTTCACTAGGTGCAGTAAAAAAATTGGTATTCTATACACAGGTGGTGTATCTTGCAACACAGATAGGCTACTCCACTGACTAACACACTCTGCAATAGGCCAAAAAGGATTAGCTTTGCTAGATTTAGCCAAATGCTGTGAAAAAAACTTGCACAGCACTGGCACAGAACTGCCTGGCAAAAACTGATAGGAACTGATGTAACTTAGTCCTGAAAAGGACTGCAATTACAATTAGTCTTTACTCCCACAACCTATCTATTTAAGAGCACAGACCTGCCTGATAAAAGTCGTAGGAAATGCTGTAACCTAGTCCTTAAATGGACTGCAATCACAACTCTTCCCTACTCCCAAGCTATCTGTAGATTTGTGCGAAAATTGGCTTGAAATTAACAAGGTATAGCGCACACAGCAACAGCGGTGCTGTCTAACACACAGCTGCAGCAGTTAGAAAATGGTGGCGACGGGGAAAATGGCTGGGTCTTATAGGGCAAGGACATGTGACATACACTGCCAATGACACATGCCCTTGCTTGTGTGAAAAAAAGCACTTCGCTCCGTGTGTGCGCTGCTGATAGGCTGACAGATTGCACCTCCCCACTGTAAATGCGGGAAAGAGAAAAAAAAAATGGAGATCTTCATTATTCCTGCAGAGATCCATCCCCTGCCCCTCCCCCCGCCCCGCTGTATACTCAAACTGCGTATTAACATTAATTTTCATCATTTCTGAGAAAAAATCCACTTATGATTTTGGTGCACGAACAGTTATCGAACATAACCTCGAACAGCAGAATTTTTTCAAATCGTTCGTATTCGCCGAACGGCTCGAACACAGCCCAAAACAGCTCGAATTTGAGATTGGCGAACAGTTTGAGTCGAACAACGCTCATCTCTAGTCTTTTTATTACACTGCGACCTCGACCACTCTTCCAAGGCTCATTGATATTGTCTTTTTAATCCACTGAGACCTCCACCACTCTTCCAAGAGGCATTAAAACCATCTTGTTGAGCTATTGTGACCTCCACATCTCTTCCACGGGGCATTGATATTGTCTTTTTATTCCACTGTAACCTCCATCACTCTTCCAAGGGGCATTGATATTGTCTTTTTATTTAACTGTAACCTCCACCACTCTTCCAAGGGGCATTGATATTGTCTTTTTATTCCACTGCGACCTCCACCACTCTTCCAAGGGGCATTGATATTGTCTTTTTATTCCACTGCGACCTCCACCGCTCTTCCAAGGGGCATTCATATTGTCTTTTTAATCCACTGCGACCTCCACCACTCTTCCTAGGGGCATTAAAAAAGTCTTGCTAAGCTACTGTCACCTCCACGTCCCTTCCAAAGGGCATTAAAACAGTCAATTTAAACCACTGTGAACTCCACAGCTCTTGCAAGGGGCATTGATATTGTCTTTTTATTCCAATGTAACCTCAAGCACTCTTCCAAGGGGCATTGATATTTTCTTTTTATTCCACTGCAACTTGCACATCTCTTGCAAGGGGCATTAAAACCGTCCTGTTAAGCTACTGTGACCTCCACGTCTCTTTCACGGGGCATTGATATTGTCTTTTTATTCCACTGTAACCTCCACCACTCTTCCAAGGGGCATTGATATTGTCTTTTTATTCTACTGGGACCTTCACCACTCTTCCAAGTGGCATTGATATTGTCTTTTTAATCCACTGCGACCTCCACCACTCTTTCAAGGGGCATTAAAACCGTATTGTTAAGCTACTGTGACCTCACGTCTCTTCCAAGCTGCATTAAAACCGTCAATTGAAACCCCTCTGAACTCCACAGCTCTTGCAAGAGGCATTGATAATGACTTTTTACTCCACTGTAATCTACAGCTCTCTTCCAAGTGGCATTGATATTGTCTTTTTAATCCGCTGTGACCTCCACCACTCTTCCAAGAGGCATTAAAACAGTCTTGTTAAGCTACTGTGATGTCCACATCTCTTCCAAGGGGCATTAAAACCATCTTGTTAAATGACTCTGAACTCCACAGCTCTTCCAATGGGCATTGATATTGTCTTTTTATTCCACTGTAACCTCCACCATTCTTTCAAGGGGCATTGATACTGTCTTTTTATTCCACTGCGACCTCCACCACTCTTCCAAGGGGCATTAAAACTGTCTTGTTAAGCTACTGTGACCTCCTCGTGTCTTCCACGGGGCATTGATATTGTCTTTTTAATCCACTGTGACCCCCACCACTTTTTCAAGGGGCATTAAAACCGTCTTGTTAATCTACTGTGACCTCCACGTCTCTTCCAAGGGGCAATAAAACCATCTGGTTAAACCACTCTGAACTCCACAGCTCTTCCAAGGGGCATTGGTATTATCTTTTTATTCCATTCTAACCTCCACCACTCTTTTAAGGGGCATTGACATTGTCTTTTTATTCCACTGTGACCTCCATCATTATTCCAAGGGGCATTGATATTTTCTTTTTAATCCACTGCGGCCTCCACCACTTTTCCAAGGGGCATTAAAAACATCTTTTTAAGCTACTGTGACCTCCACGTCACTTCCAATGGGCATTAAAACCGTCTGGTTAAACGACTCTGAACTCCACAGCTCTTCCAAGGGGCATTGGTATTGTCTTTTTATTCCACTCTAACCTCCACCACTCTTCCAAGGGGCATTGACATTGTATTTTTATTCCACTTCGAGCTCCACCATTCTTCCAAGGGGCATTAAAACTGTCTTGCTATGCTACAGTGACCTCCACATCTCTTACACGGGGCATTGATATTGTCTTTAAATTCCACTGCGACCTCCACCACTCTTAAAGGGCATTGATATTGTCTTTTTAATCCACTGCGACCTCCACCACTTCTCCAAAGGGCATTAAAACCATCTTGTTAAGCTACTGTGACCTCCACGTCTCTTCCACGGGGCATTGATATTGTCTTTTTATTCCACTGCAACCTCCACCACTCTTCCTCGGGGCATTGATATTGTCTTTTTAATCCACTGCAACCTCCACCACTCCTCCATGTGGCATTAAAACCGTCTTGTTAAGCTACTGTGACCTCCACGTCTCTTCCAAGGGACATTAAAACCATATGGTTAAACCAATCTGAACTCCACAGATCTTCCAAGGGGCATTGATATTGTCTTTTTATTCCACTGTATCCTCCACCACTCTTCCATGGGGCATTAAAACCATCTTGTTAAGCTACTGTGACCTCCATGTCTCTTCCACAGGGCATTGATATTGTCTTTTTATTCCACTGGAACCTCCAACACTCTTCCAAGGTGCATTGATATTGTCTTTTTATTCCACTGAGACTTCAGCGACTCCTTCAAGGAGCATTGACATTATCTTTTTAATCCACTTCGACCTCCACCACTCTTCCAAGGGGCATTAAAACAGTCTATTTAAGCTACTGTGACCTCCACGTCTCTTCCAAGGGGCATTAAAACCATCAATTTAAACCACTCTCAACTCCACAGCTCTTGTAAGGGGCATTGATATTGTCTTTTTATTCCACTGCGACTTTCACCTCTCTTCCAATGGACATTAAAACCGTCTTGTTAAGCTACTGTGACATCCACGTCTCTTTCACAAGGCATTGATATTGTCTTTTTATTCCACTGTAAACTCCACCACTCTTCCAAGGGGCATTGATATTGTCTTTTTATTCCACTGCCTCCTCCACCACTCTTCCAAGGGCATTGATATTGTATTTTTAATCCACTGCGACCTCCACCACTTTTCCAAGGGGCATTAAAAATGTCTTTTTAAGGTACTGTGACCTCCACGTCACTTCCAATGGGCATTAAAACCGTCTGGTTTAACAACTCTGAACTCCACTGCTCTTCCAAGGGGCATTGATATTGACTTTTTCATCCACTGTTACCTCTACCACTCTTCCAAGGGGCATTGATATTGTTTTTTTATTGCACTGCGACCTGCACTACTCTTCCAAGGGGCATTGATTGTTAGAACTCTCCTGTTAGGTTTTTTTTAGTTTGCTGGTCACATGACCATTCTTGCCTATTTAATCCGGCTCCGTCCTCCTGGTCTTGCTGTACTTCATTGTATTTACTACTCTTGAGCTAGCTTGGTGCTCTGTTGCCGTTCTCTGTTAGTTTTGCTAGGTCTTCTGACCTCTATGCTTTTTGTTGTGTGTTTGTCTTTGACTGCTACTATTTCTGCTAGGAGGTGTCCAACTTATCCCAGTCCCTAGTTCTTGTAGGGATCCCTCCCTCACATCTATAGGTCTTCGTACAGACTAGCCGAGGACTTTAGCGGGTCTGATCGCAGGATCAGGTTCCCCGTTACATCGTAGGGATCTAGTTTAGTTCTATTGTAGGGACAGTTCTCCTGTGTTTCCTTAGTGCTTGTAGCAGATCATAACAGTAAGTCCAGCCCTAAAAGAAAAAAAAAATTTTCTCTAAGGAAAGACCTACAGTTTTCCATCATGGTCTCGGTTCAAGATTTGGCTCAACGCTTGCAGGGACTCTCTCTGGAGGTGGCCGAGCTCCAACAACACGTGGGTAGCTGTTCTGGAGCGCATTTTGTGGAACCAAAGGTACGTCTTCTTGATCTATTTTTTGGCGAACATCAAAATTTTTTTCTTTTAAAAATGCTTGTTTATTGTATTTTCGTTTGAGACCCGGATCCTCTGGTGATGAATCACAGTGCATAGGGTTCATAATGTCTCTTTTGCGCAAAGATCCTCAGGGATGGACCTTCTCTCTCCAACCTAGTGATCCGTGCATTAGATCAGTGGATAGTTTTTTTTCTGCTTTGGGTTTGTTGTATGATGATCCTGATCGTGTCTCATCTGCTGAGTCTGAATTGAGACGTTTGAGGCAGGGATCAGGTAATGTGGAAAAATATTGTTCTCACTTCCATCGGTGGTCTGCCCAGGTGGGGTGGAACGATTCAGCTTTGAAAAGCTTGTTTCTTACAGGGCTAGGTGAAATGGTTAAGGATTTACTGATTGCTTATCCCACACCTGGAAACTTGCAGGAGGCAATGCAATTAGCTATACGGGTGGACAGGAGACTGCGTGCAAGGGTTAATGAGAGCAAATCCTCTGCTATGTCAGCTCCGAGTCCTGAGAGGGTCTGTGCTGACAATGGAGAGCCGATGGAGATTGGGGCAATGACACCCAGCTCTCAGGAAAAAGACCGCAGGCTTTCTGAAGGCTTGTGCTTCTATTGCGGAAATTCTGGTCATTTTTATTAAGAACTGTGTGCTTCGTATGAAGAAAGAAAAAAAAATGGTCAGTTATGCCCGTATTGCCTGTTTAAATTCTAAGGGAGTATTCCTATCTGCCACTACTGCTGCTCAGGATGAATTAATTGAATTTCGGGTATTTGTGGATTGTGGTTCTACTCTGAATGTGATTGATGGGGGATTCTTGGAAAAACTTAGATTAGAACCTAAAACTTTGTCATCCCCTATTGCTGTGGTTTCGTTGATGGCTCTCCCTTGAAGAGTGTTACTCATAAGGTCTGTGAATTTCCCCTCACTATTAATGGTATTCACCAAGAAAATTTGGATTTGGTGGTATTGGATAATTTGCCTTCTCCAGTAATATTGGGGTTACCCTGGTTAAAATTGCACAATCCTGTACTGGATTGGTCTACCAATGAAATTAAGTCCTGGAGCCCTAAGTGTTATGACAAGTGTTGTAACGGACGTATTGCTGCTGTGGATAAAGGGGAATTGCCTGTACCTATTCAGGATTTTTGGAGAGTTTTTTCTGAGGAGGAGTCACAAATTTTGCCTCCCCATAGAGACTATGATTGTACCATTGAATTTGTCCCTGGAGCGACTCTTCCTAAAAGTAGTTTATTTAATCTTACTATTCCTGAGAGAAAGGCTTTGGAGGAATACATACAGACAAGCTTGGCCGCCGGTCACATTAGGCCTTCCAAGTCTCCTGTGGCTGTTGGATTTTTTTTTGTAAAAAAAAAAAGATGGCGGTTTACGTCCTTGTCTGGACTTTCGTGAGATTAATAAAATTACTGTACACAATCCTTACCCACTGCCATTGATTCCTGATTTATTTAACCAGTTAGTGGGGGCCAAGTGGTTTTCTAAAATTGATCTCCGGGGGGCATACAATTTGTTGCGCATGAAGGAGGGTGATGAATGGAAGACTGCTTTTAACACTCCTGTGGGTCATTTTGAGAATCTGGTTATGCCTTTTGGTCTTACCAATGCTCCAGCATTTTTTCAGAATCTTATTAATGACATCCTTAGACCTTTAATCGGCAAAAATGTGGTTGTGTATTTGGATGACATTCTGATTTATTCGCCTGATCTGGAGTCTCATTGGCGGAGCGTACGTGAGGTATTACAGTTATTAATGGACAATTCGCTTTTTGCTTAGCTGGAGAAATGTGAGTTCGCTGTTAGTGTTGAGCCACCCCCGTAGTGTTCGAGTTCGGTTCGGTTCGTCGAACACCGGGATGTTCGAGGAACTGTTCGTCGAACTGTTCGTCGAACTGTTCGTCGAACACCTTAGAACACCGTGGAACACCGTTAAAACCAATGCAGGCAAACAAAAACACATAGAAACACATAGAAATCACCTGCAAAGGTGTCCAAAAGCTGACAAACTGCTCAGAAGACACTCTCTTTAAAAAAGCCGGCCGGCAATTCAGCAGCGGCATACACCGGTACCCGACAATTTAGACCAGAAGGAATAGAGCATCACACATAGATTAGATAGATAGAAACATGTCAGTCACACATATAAGAAGCACAGTGACAGTGTTGGTTACTGCACTTGTCATTTAGTGTAAAGGATTTATTAAAACAAATATTAGTGTTTTCATGCACCGTCTCTTTAAAAAAGCCGGCCGGCAATTCAGCAGCGGTACCCGACAATTTAGAACAGAAAGAATAGAGCTTCACACATAGATTAGATAGATAGAAACATGTTAGTCACATATATATGAAGTACAGTGACAGTGTTGCTTACTGTACTTGTCATTTAGTGTAAAGGATTTATTAAAAAAAATATTAGTGTTTTCATGCACCGTCTCTTTAAAAAAGCCGGCCGGCAATTCAGCAGCGGTACCCGACAATTTAGAACAGAAAGATGGAGCATCACACATAGATTAGATAGATAGAAACATGTCAGTCACATTTATAATAAGTACAGCGACAGTGTTGGTTACTGTACTTGTCATTTAGTGTTAAAATAAAGGATTTATTAAAATAAAAATTGGCGTGGGATCCCCCGTAATTTTAGTCTCTAGCGGAGGTTAAGCAGACGACTGGGGAAGATGTTTGAAGCCTGGGAAGGGGGTAATACCCATGGAGCTTCCCAGGCTACTAATATCAGCCCCCAGCTGAATACTTAGCCTTTCCTAGCTAGCTATTAAAATGGGGGATCCCCCCCAAAAAATGACGTGGGGTTCCCCCTATTTTAATAGCTAGCAAAGGCTAGGCAGACAGCTGGGGGCTGATATTAATAGCTCAGGAAGGGTGCCATGAATATTGGCCCCCTCCCAGGCTAGAAACACCAGCCGTCAGCCGCCCCAGAAATGGCGCATCCATAGGATGCGCCAATTCTGGCACTTAGCCTCGCTCTTCCCACTACCCTGTAGCGGTGGCAGTGGGGTAATAGGGCTGGGGTTGATGTCAGCTTATAATGCCAGCTGACATCAAGCCCAGGTTAGTAATGGAGAGGCGTCTATAAGACACCCCCATTACTAACCCCATAGTCAAAGTTAAAAAAAACACAAACACCCAGAATAAAGTCCTTTAATTGAAATAAACACACAATTCTTTATTGTTCTAAATTAAACCATACTTACCGTCACGCCCATTCCAGTTGAAGCCAACGATCTCCTGTAATAAAAATAAAATAATAAACCAACATCATCCTTACCTTTCGATGGTTCCCAGGACGGCTTCAGCTCTGCTACATCGAGATGACTGGCTGGACCGCAGCAGAACGCTGCCATCCAGCATGTCCACATGCAGACACTGAGAAGAGCAGGCATGCTTGCGCTCCTCAGTGTCTCGCTGTGACGGCATCCAGATGAGCCAAGGTCATGTCCAATGAACTCGGCGGACCTCATGCACGTCACTGACAGCGTGGGAAAATTCTCCTGCACTCAGCGCTTCAGCGTGGGAGAATTCTCACGCTGAAGCGCTGAGTGCAGGAGAATTTTCCCACGCTGTCAGTGACGTGCATGAGGTGAGCTGAGATCATTGGACATGAACTCACCTCATGCACGTCACTGACAGCGTGGGAAAATTCTCCTGCACTCAGCGCTTCAGCGTGAGAATTCTCCCACGCTGTAAGTGACGTACATGAGGTGAGCTGAGATCATTGGACATGAACTCACCTCATGCACGTCACTGACAGCGTGGGAAAATTCTCCTGCACTCAGCGCTTCAGCGTGAGAATTCTCCCACGCTGTAAGTGACGTACATGAGGTGAGCTGAGATCATTGGACATGAACTCACCTCATGCACGTCACTGACAGCGTGGGAAAATTCTCACGCTGAAGCGCTGTCAGTGACGTGCATGAGGTGAGTTCATGTCCAATGATCTCAGCTCACCTCATGCACGTCACTTACAGCGTGGGAGAATTCTCACGCTGAAGCGCTGAGTGCAGGAGAATTTTCCCACGCTGTCAGTGAGGTGCATGAGGTGAGCTGAGTTCATTGGAAATGAGCTCACCTTATGCACGTCACTGACAGCGTGGGAGAATTTTCCTGCACTCAGCACTTCAGCGTGAGAATTTTCTCACGCTGTCAGTGACGTGCATGAGGTGAGCCGAGTTCATTGGACATGACTTCGGCTCATCTGGATGCCGTCACAGCGAGACACTGAGGAGCGCAAGCAAGCCTGCTCTTCTCAGTGTCTGCGGGATGACATGCTGGATGGCAGCGTTCTGCTGCGGTCCAGCCAGTCATCTCGATGTAGCAGAGCTGAAGCTGTCATGGGAACCATGGAAAGGTAAGGATGATGTTGGTTTATTATTTTTCTTTTATTGCAGGAGATCGTTGGCTTCAGCTGGAATGGGCGTGATGGTAAGTATGGTTTAATTTAGAACAATAAAGAATTGTGTGTTTATTTCAATTAAAGGACTTTATTCTGGGTGTTGTGTTTTTTTTAAATACTTTACTAGAAATTCATGGCGGTCATGTCTAATACTGGCGTGACCCCATGAATTTTGGGCTTAGGGCCAGCTGATAATACCAAGCTGGCCCTAACCCCTTTATTACCCAGTGAGCCACCGCACCAGAGCCCTGGATGAGTTGGGTACAGCGCCAGAAGATGGCGCTTCTATGAACGCGCCATTTTCCGGGGTGGCTGCGGACTGCAATTTGCAGCGGGGGAGGGGGGGGGGAGCAGAAAGCTTGGGCCTCCCTGCGCTGCAGATTCCAGCCCCCAGCTGCCTAGTTGTACCTGGCCGGACACAAAAATAGGGCGAAGCTACACGTATTTTTTTTTTAATTATTTCATGAAATTCATGAAATAATTAAGAAAAAAAGGCCTTCTCTATATTGTTGTGTCCGGCCAGGTGCAAATAGGCAGCTGGTGGTTGGGGGCAGCCCGTTCCTGCCTGCTGTACCTGGCTGGACACAAATATAGTGCGAAGCCCCACTTCAATTTTTTTAAATTATTTCAGGAAATTCATGAAATAATTAAAAAAAAATTGACGTGGGGCTTCGCACTATATTTGTGTCCAGTCAGGTGCAGCAGGCAGGAACGGGCTGCCCCCAACCACCAGCTGCCTATTTGTACCTGGCCGGACACAACAATATAGGGAAGCCCTTTTTTTCTTAATTATTTCATGAAATAATTTAAAGAAAATTGACGTGGGGCTTCGCCCTGTTTTTGTGTCCAGCCAGGTACAACTAGGCAGCTGGGGGCTGGAATCTGCAGCGCAGGGAGACCCAAGCTTTCTGGGCCACCCCCGCTGCAAATTGCAGTCCGCAGCCACCCCAGAAAATGGCGTGTTCATAGAAGCGCCATCTTCTGGCGCTGTACCCAACTCATCCAGGGCCCTGATGCGGTGGCTCACTGGGTAATAAAGGGGTTAGGGCCAGCTTGGCATTATCAGCTGGCCCTAAGCCCGAAATTCATGGGGTCACGCCAATATTAGACATGACCACCATGAATTTCTAGTAAAGTATTTAAAAAAAACACAACACCCAGAAAAAAGTCCTTTAATTGAAATAAACACACAATTCTTTATTGTTCTAAATTAAACCATACTTACCGTCACGCCCATTCCAGCTGAAGCCAACGATCTCCTGAAATAAAAGAAAAATAATAAAGCAACCTCATCCTTACCTTTCCATGGTTCCCATGACAGCTTCAGCTCTGCTACATCGAGATGACAGGATGGACCGCAGCAGAACGCTGCCATCCAACCTGTCATCCCGCAGACACTGAGAAGCGCAGGCATGCTTGCGCTCCACAGTGTCTCTCTGTGAGGGCATCCAGATGAGCCGAGTTAATGTCCAATGAACTCGGCTCACCTCATGCACGTCACTGACAGCGTGGGAAAATTCTCCTGCACTCAGCGCTTCAGCGTGGGAGAATTCTCACGCTGAAGCGCTGAGTGCAGGAAAATTTTCCCACGCTGTCAGTGAGGTGCATGAGGTGAGCTGAGTTCATTGGACATGAGCTCACCTTATGCACGTCACTGACAGCGTGGGAGAATTCTCCTGTACTCAGTGCTTCAGCGTGAGAATTTTCCCACGCTGTCAGTGACATGCATGAGGTGAGCCGAGTTCATTGGACATGAACTCGGCTCATCTGGATGCCGTCACAGAGAGATGCTGAGGAGCGCAAGCAAGCCTGCGCTTCTCAGTGTCTGCAGGATGACAGGTTGGATGGCAGCGTTCTGCTGCGGTCCATCCTGTCATCTCGATGTAGCAGAGCTGAAGCTGTCATGGGAACCATGGAAAGGTAAGGATTATGTTGCTTTATTATTTTTCTTTTATTGCAGGGGATCGTTGGCTTCAGCTGGAATGGGCGTGATGGTAAGTATGGTTTATTTATTTAATTCATGGCACCCTTCCTGGGCTATTAATATCAGCCCCCAGCTGTCTGCCTAGCCTTTGCTAGCTATTAAAATAGGGGGGACCCCACGTCAATTTTTTGGGGGGTCCCCCATTTTAATAGCTAGTAAAGGCTAGGCATTCAGCTGGGGGCTGATATTAGTAGCCTGGGAAGCTCCGTGGGTATTACCCCTTCCCAGGCTTCAAACATCTGCCCCAGCTGTCTGCTTAACCTCCGCTAGAGCCTAAAATTATGGGGAACCCCACGCCAATTTTTTTTTAAATAAATCCTTTATTTTTACACTAAATGACAAGTACAGTAATCAACACTGTCACTGTACTTCATATATATGTGACTAACATGTTTCTATCTATCTAATCTATGTGTGATGCTCTATTCCTTCCATTCTAAATTGTCGGGTACCGCTGCTGAATTGCCGGCCGGCTTTTTTAAAGAGACGGTGCATGAAAACACTAATATTTTTTTTTATAAATCCTTTACACTAAATGACAAGTACAGTAATCAACACTGTCACTGTACTTCTTATATATGTGACTGACATGTTCTATCTAATCTATGTGTGAAGCTCTGTTCTTTCGGTTCTAAATTGTCGGGTACCGGTGTACGCCGCTGCTGAATTGCCGGCTTTTCATGTTTCACTGTGAGCACAGTTCCCATCGATTTGGGCAATCACTCTAATGCCACAACCACCATGGCTGTGGCATTACAGTGAGTGGCAGACAATCCCTGCATGATTGGTGCTCTAAATAGCGCCAGACATGCAGGACACGCTTTTGGTGCACGAACAGTTATCGAACATAACCTCGAACAGCCAAATTTTTTGCAAATCGTTCGGGTTCGACGAACAACTCGAACACCGCCCAAAACAGCTCGAATTTGAGATTGGCGAACAGTTCTAGTCGAGCACCGCTCATCTCTATTCGCTGTACAGAGAATTAGTTTTTTGGGCTACATTATCTCCAGTGAAGGTTTTGAGATGGACCCGGTTAAAGTTCAAGCTGTGCAGGAATGGCCTAGGCCTATTGGTTTGAAATCGATACAGAGGTTTTTGGGTTTCGCCAATTATTAAAGAAAATTCATAAAAAATTTTTCTATTATTGTCAAACCGCTGACCAATCTCACCAGGAAAGGTGCTAATGCGGTTCAGTGGACTTCTGAGGCCATTGAAGCTTTTGTGTTTCTAAAGGAGAGGTTCACCTCTGCTCCCATCCTTATGCAGCCTGATGTGGCTAAGCCGTTTTTGGTTGAGGTTGATGCTTCTTCGGTGGGGGTCGGTGCGGTGTTGTCTCAGGAAAAAAAGGATGGAGTACATCCCTGTGCCTTTTTTTCAAAAAAATTTTCTGAGACTGAACTTAATTACGATATTGGTAATCGGGAATTGCTGGCGATTAAACTCGCATTTGAACACTGGTGTCACCTCTTGGAAGGTGCTGAATTTCCCATTCAGGTTTTCACTGATCATAAAAATCTGATCTATCTTGATGCTGCCAAGCGCTTGAATGCCCGTCAGGCTAGGTGGGCACTTTTTTTCTCGCGGTTTAATTTTTCCGTTACTTACATCCCGGGTACCAAGAATGTTAAAGCGGATGCTTTGTCTCGCAGCTTTTCTCCCATGGTCGGTGTTGAGGAGGAAGAGGAGAGCATTTTACAAGAAGGTGTTGTGATTGCTGCTTTGGACTCCGTTTTGGAGGATGAGATTCTTAAAGCTTAGGAGAATGCCCCATCTAACACTCCCCATGGGAGGTTGTTTGTGCCTAGGACCTTTAGGAGAGATTTGTTTGTTGAGTGTCATGAGTATCGGTTGGCAGGTCATCCAGGAATTTCTGAGACCAAGAGACTTGTAGGTCGCAGTTTTTGGTGGCCTGGATGGCAGAAGGAAGTCATTAAGTGGGTGCGTCAATGTACTGTGTGTGCTAGATCCAAGTCTTCGCATGCTCCTGCAGCAGGGTTGCTTTGTCCTCTGGAGGTTCCTAGTGCACCTTGGACACATCTGGCTATGGACTTTATTACTGACCTTCCCCCCTATGAAGGTTTCACGGTCATCTGGGTGGTCGTGGATAGAGATGAGAGTTGTTTGACTCGAACTGTTCGCCAATCTCAAATTCGAGCTGTTTTGGGCTGTGTTCGAGCCGTTCGGCGAACACGAACGATTTGAGAAAAATTCGGCTGTTCGAGGTTATGTTCGATAACTGTTCGTGCACCAAAATCATAACTGGATTTTTTCTCAGTAATGATGAAAATTAATGTTAATACGCAGTTTGAGTGTACAGCGGGGTGGGGGGAGGGGCAGGGGATGGGTCTCTGCAGGAATAATGAAGATCTCCATTTTTTTTTCTCTTTCCCGCATTTACAGTGGGGAGGTGCAATCTGTCAGCCTATCAGCAGCGCACACACGGAGCGAAGTGCTTTTTTTCACACAAGCAAGGGCATGTGTCATTGGCAGTGTATGTCACATGTCCTTGCCCTATAAGACCAAGCCATTTTCCCCGTCGCCACCATTTTCTCACTGCTGCAGCTGCGTGTTAGACGGCACCGCTGTTACTGTGTGCGCTATACCTTGTTAATTTCAAGTCAATTTTCGCACAAATCTACAGATAGCTTGGGAGTAGGGAACAGTTGTGATTGCAGTCTAGCTCTAGATCTAGCTCTGAAAAAATATTTGGCCTTCTAGCAGTGTGTGGGACTTTCTCTATTAGTCCATCTATACTGACCTCCATCAGGTTGCAAATTAAAAATAATTTTTATCTGCATC
Organism: Phyllobates terribilis; assembly: GCF_046119375.1. Lineage (NCBI taxonomy): Eukaryota > Metazoa > Chordata > Amphibia > Anura > Dendrobatidae > Phyllobates > Phyllobates terribilis. The sequence continues at coordinate 6,867,852 of NW_027362781.1, read as the reverse complement.
TGCCTCTGAAAAAATATTTGGGCTTCTAGCTGTGTGTGGGACTTGTTCTATTAGTCCATCTATACTGACCTCCATCAGGTTGCAAACTGAATATAATTTTTATCTGTATCTAGCTCTGAAAAAAATATTTGGCCTTCTAGCAGTGTGTGGGACTTTCTCTATTAGTCTATCTATACTGACCTCCATCAGGTTGCAAATTAAAAATAATTTTTATCTGCATCTAGCTCTGAAAAAATATTTGGCCTTCTAGCAGTGTGTGGGACTTTTTCTATTAGTCCATCTATACTGACCTCCATCAGGCTGCAAATTAAAAATAATTTTTATCTGCATCTACCTCTGAAAAAATATTTGGCCTTCTAGCTGTGTGTGGGACTTGTTCTATTAGTCCATCTATACTGACCTCCATCAGGTTGCAAACTGAATATAATTTTTTTCTACATCTAGCTCTGAAAAAATATTTGGCCTTCTAGCAGTGTGTGGGACTTTCTCTATTAGTCCATCTATACTGACCTCCATCAGGTTGCAAATTAAAAATAATTTATATCTGCATCTAGCTCTGAAAAAATATTTGGCCTTCTAGCAGTGTGTGGGACATTCTCTATTAGTCCATCTATACTGACCTCCATCAGGTTGCAAATTAAAAATAATTTTTATTCTGCATCTAGCTCTGAAAAAATATTTGGCCTTCTAGCAGTGTGTGGGACTTTCTCTATTAGTCAATCTATACTGACCTCCATCAGGTTGCAAATTAAAAATAATTTATATCTGCATCTAGCTCTGAAAAAATATTTGGCCTTCTAGCAGTGTGTGGGACTTTCTCTATTAATCCATCTATACAGACCTCCATCAGGTTGCAAACTGAATATATTTTTTTTCTGCATCTACCTCTTAAAAAAATATTGGGCTTCTAGCTGTGTGTGGGACTTGTTCTATTAATCCATCTATACAGACCTCCATCAGGTTGCAAACTGAATATAATTTTTTTCTGCATCTACCTCTGAAAAAATATTTGGGCTTCTAGCTGTGTGTGGGACTTGTTCTATTAGTCCATCTATACTGACCTCCATCAGGTTGCAAATTGAATATAATTTTTTTCTGCATCTAGCTCTGAAAAAATATTTGGCATTCTAGCAGTGTGTGGGACTTTCTCTATTAGTCCATCTATACTGACATCCATCAGGTTGCAAATTAAAAGTAATTTTTTGTCTGCATCTAGCTCTGAAAAAATATTGGGCTTCTAGCTGTGTGTGGGACTTGTTCTATTAGTCCATCTATACTGACCTCCATCAGGTTGCAAACTGAATATAATTTTTTTCTGCATCTACCTCTGAAAAAATATTTGGTCTTCTAGCTGTGTGTGGGACTTGTTCTATTAGTCCATCTATACTGACCTCCATCAGGTTGCAAACTGAATATAATTTTTTTCTGCATCTACCTCTGAAAAAATATTGGCCTTCTAGCCGTGTGTGGGACTTTCTCTATTAGTCCATCTATACTGACCTCCATCAGGTTGCAAATTAAAAATAATTTTTATCTGCATCTAGCTCTGAAAAAATATTTGGCCTTCTAGCAGTGTGTGGTACTTTCTCTATTAGTCCATCTATACTGACCTCCATCAGGTTGCAAACTGAATATAATTTTTTTCTGCATCTAGCTCTGAAAAAATATTTGGCCTTCTAGCAGTGTGTGGGACTTTCTCTATTAGTCCATCTATACTGACCTCCATCAGGTTGCAAACTGAATATAATTTTTTTCTGCATCTAGCTCTGAAAAAATATTTGGCCTTCTAGCAGTGTGTGGGACTTTCTCTATTAGTCCATCTATACTGACCTCCATCAGGTTGCAAATTAAAATTAATTTATATCTGCATCTAGCTCTGAAAAAATATTTGGCCTTCTAGCAGTGTGTGGGACTTTCTCTATTAGTCCATCTATACTGACCTCCATCAGGTTGCAAATTAAAAATAATTTTTTGTCTGCATCTAGCTCTGAAAAAATATTTGGCCTTCTAGCAGTGTGTGGGACTTTCTTTATTAGTCCATCTATACTGACCTCCATCAGGTTGCAAACTGAATATATTTTTTTTCTGCATCTACCTCTGAAAAAATATTTGGGCTTCTAGCTGTGTGTAGGACTTGTTCTATTAGTCCATCTATACTGACCTCCATCAGGTTGCAAACTGAATACAATTTTTTTCTGCATCTAGCTCTGAAAAAATATTTGGGCTTCTAGCTGTGTGTGGGACTTGTTCTATTAGTCCATCTATACTGACCTCCATCAGGTTGCAAATTGAATATAATTTTTTTCTGCATCTAACCCAGTCAATAGTTTTGGCCTAATACCACAGTTTGGCCCCTCAGCTCTGCTCGGTTCCCATCCATTGTTTTTTTGTGCAAACAACTCCAGAGTTGTGAATTAGTTAACCACCAAAATGAGTGGAAAAAGGCCTGCTGCTGGTGGAAAGGGGAATAGGCGTGTTGGGAAGGGGAAAAAAGGTTGTATCCGTGGGGTAGGTGTTAAAGCAACAGTAACATCTGCAGAAGAAAGACCATCTTCCAGCCAAACTAAAATGTCTACTTCTTTTAGCGGACAATGTGATAAGATCCCTTTCTTACGGCCACGCCAATCGCTACAAATTCCAGATGAGGCACAAAAACAGCAGGTGCTTCAATGGATATCAAGTGCTCCTTTATGTGGGCTCTCCTCCACATCAACTTCAACATCACAAATGCTCCAGTCCTCAAAGGTGTCACCCCAATCGCACTTGCTTCCTCACAGCTCCCAAATCTCCAGCTGCCCGTCTGAGTATGAGGTAGAACAGATGGTTGAGTCTGCAGAGCTGTTAACTCATACTATAGCCTGGGAATCAGAGGTCGACTCCAGCGCTTCTGTGAATCCAGATGAGGAAATGATCTGCACTGATGCCCAGAATCTTTATGAGTCGCTTCCAGGACCAGACGCAAAAGGTTCTGACCATAATGTAGACCCTCATTCCCAAACTGTAACTCCTGTTGGTGGAGACAATGAGGAAGACGATGATGAGACTCAAATACCTGATTGGAGCGACAACTTTAGTTTTTTGTCAGGGCAGGAACAGGTTGGCTCTGAGGACGACTGGTGTGATAACGCACAGGGTGATGATGATGAGGTTGGAGATCCCACTTACTGTCAACCCACAGTCAGCCAAGAGATGAGGTCAGCAGAGGAGGTGGAGGAAGATGCTAGTGACGACGAGGTCAGGTTGCGCCTTCCTGGACAGAGACGTAGTACTGGAATCACGTCAACAACTGCATCCTCAAACACAACTCTGCCTCTCACCACAAGTCGTGGTGGCTCTTCAGGTCGCATGGGTGCTAAGCCTTGCATAGCCTGGGCATTTTTTCAGATCGATAAAGATGACCCAACTCGTGTTATCTGTAACATTTGTCAGCAAAAGCTAAGTAGAGGCCAAAAAATACATAGTTTGAGTACTTCATGCATGAACCGGCACATGGACATGAAGCATAAGTTGCAGTGGGAAGCTCAGTGTGCTACAATGCGGCCAAGCCGGCCGGGCCAACCACCGTCTGCCATATCTTGTGCATCCGCGGCCTCTTCATCCTCTATGACTGGGGGGACAGCAGTCACACCTGTTTTGGGGCGCAGACCTGCCACCTCTTTACCCGCAACAGCCAGCGTGATTGGCAGGTCATCATTTTCTTTGGAGGTGGTAACACCAGCTGGTGTTGAGCGCTGTCCGACATCGATAGCACCACCTTTGGATCAAGGCAACCTAACATGTCCGCCTGCATCTTCCTCACAGACCGGCAGTTTGCCGGGGACACCCTTATCAACCCCGTCTAAGCACAATAGCCAGCCCTCGGTCTCCCAGATGTGGACAATTAAAAGACCATTTCCTCCTAGCCATGAGAAAGCTAAGAGGTTGAATTTCACCATCTGCAAGCTCTTGGCTACAGAAATGCTGCCTTTCCGCCTGGTGGACACAGAGGATTTTCGAGACCTTATGTCCGTCGCAGTGCCCCAGTACCAGATGCCCAGTCGGCACTACTTCTCAAAGAAAGGTGTGCCTGCGCTCCACCAGCATGTCGCACACAACATCACCGCTTCTTTGAGAAACTCTGTGTGTGACAGGGTGCATTTCACCACAGACACTTGGACGAGTAGGCATGGACAGGGGCGTTACATGTCGCTGACTGGGCACTGGGTAACTATGGTGACAGCAGGACAAAGGGCTGCTGTCCAAGTCTTGCCGTCCCCACGAGTTGTGCGTCAATCCTCTTTATGTCAAAGTTCCTCCACTGCTTCTGCCTCCTCAACCTCCTCTCGGTCTTCCACCTGCACCCAAAGCCTGTCTGGTCATGCCACAAGCTTTCTAACTGCGCAGAAGGGATCCTGCACACCTCCTTACTATGCTGGCAGTAGGGCTCAACGTCATCAGGCGGTTTTTACATTGAAATGTCTGGGAAATGTGAGTCACACAGCTGAGGAGTTGTGGTCAGCTCTGGAGAACCAATTTCATGAATGGTTGTCTCCACTGGACCTGAAACCAGGGAAGGCCGTGTGCGACAATGCTGCAAACCTAGGTGCGGCCCTTCGCCGGGGCAATGTCACACACGTGCCTTGTATGGCTCACGTGTTGAACCTGGTTGTCCAGCAATTTTTAGCCCACTATCCCAGACTAGATGGCCTTCTGCAGAGGGCATGGTCGCTGTGTGCTCACTTCCGCCGTTCGCATCCCGCAGCTCAGCGACTTACATCTCTACAGAAGTCGTTGGGCCTGCCACTTCACCGGCTAAAATACGATGTGCCTACCCGGTGGAATTCAACTCTGCACATGTTGCAGCGACTGTGGCAGCACCGACAAGCCCTGGTGCAATACGTTCTGACGTATAGCCTGGGCCAACGAGATCCAGAGGTGGGGCAAATCACGCTGGAGGAGTGGTCTCAGATCAGGGACCTATGCACCCTTCTGCACAGTTTTGAAATGGCGACGAAGATGTTTAGTGCTGACGATGCCATTATCAGCATGACTATTCCGGTGATTTACATGCTGGAGCACAAGTTAAACAGAATTCGGAGTCACGTGGTGGCACAAGAGGAGGTGGAGGAAGTAGAGGAGGAGGAGTTGTATGCGGAAGGGCTAACATCTGCAAGGTCCAGACGGTCGGCAGCACCAAGGCGGCAGGCATGTGAGGGTGGGGGAGATGGTTTTACCAGGGTGCATGGTAGCAGCCAAACTAGTGAGGAAGGTGCAGGAGCCCAGGAAGAAGTGGAGGATGAACTGATGGAAGACTCATCAGATGAGGGAGACCTTGATCACATTTCTGTTGTGCGAGGTTGGGGGGAGAGGACAGAGGAAGGAAGCATGATTGTTACCTCGCCACCAACACAACAGGGACTTGGTGCTCCTGGATGCGCAACACACATGAGTGCCTTCTTGCTGCACTACCTGCAACATGACCCTCGAATTGTGAGAATTAGAAATAATCCTGACTACTGGGTTGCCACACTGTTAGATCCCCGGTACAAAAGTAAATTTGCAGAAATTATTCCTGCCATAGAAAGGGATGCACGCATGCAGGTGTATCAGCAGAGACTGTTGCAGAATCTTACATGTGCTTTTCCACAAAACACCAGTGGTGCACGTAGTGAATCTCACAGTTCCAACTTGCCAACCGTGGGACAGTCAAGTGTTCAGCACTCAAACCGTAACAGAACCACAGTATCTGCTGGTAGCATCAATTTTGCGGAATCATTTCACCACTTTTTTAGCCCATCCTTTGCAAGGCCACAGGAGACAAGAAGTCTGACACATAGTCAACGCCTAGAGACGATGGTACAGGAGTATCTCCAAGTAAACATTGAAGCCATGACTGTGTCACTGGACCCTTGCTCTTTTTGGGCTTCCAATCTGGATAAATGGCCGGAGCTAGCCACTTACGCCTTGGAGATCTTGTCATGCCCCGCAGCCAGCGTTCTGTCTGAACGTGTGTTCAGCGCTGCTGGTGGTGTGCTGACAGATAAGCGCACGCGGCTCTCCACTGATAATGTAGACAGACTCACGTTCATAAAGATGAACAAATCATGGATCCGAAACGACTTTTCTACCCCTGTGTCATCCTGGGGAGAGTAAAAGCTTGATGATTGGTTAAAATCACCCTACCAACCGTTTTAAGCTTTCAAATGACTAATCATGTTTATCTGTATCTTGGCTGGAAAATAATTTGGGCTTTGTAGCAGTGTGCAGCACTGATTCTATTAGGCCATCTATAATAAGCTCCACCAGATTTAAAATTACTAATCATGTTTATCTGTATCTTGACTGGAAAATAATTTGGGCTTTGTAGCAGTGTGCAGCACTGATCCTATTAGGCCATCTATACTAAGCTCCACCAGATTTAAAATTAATAATAATTTTTAGCTGCATCTAGCCCGGAAAATAATTTTGGGGCTCCGAGATGCGCAAGACACATAAGTGTCTTCTTGCTGCACTACCTGCAACATGACCCTCATATTGTTAGAATTCGAAGTAATCATGACTACTGGGTTGCCACACTCTTAGATCCCCCAAACTTTTCGATCAACCTTTTCATTTTAATAAAGACCAAAAAAATAGTCATTTTTGAAATTATAAGCATTAGCAGGTTATTAGAAACTGAAATCAAACAGTTTTCAATCAAAACTTTATTCTAGGTGATGTTACATTTTCACATAGGACCCCTTGTTCAAAAGGAGCTTCTGAACTCTCTCGTCCATTGAATTTGTCAGGTTTTGGATGGTTTCTGCTTCAATTGTTTTGCATGAGGACAGAATACCCTCCCAGAGCTGTTGCTTAGATGTGAACTGCCTCCAGCCATCATAGACACTCCTTTTGATGATGCTCCAGAGGTTCTGAATGGGGTAGATGTCCTGGGAGCATGGGGGTCACACCATAAGTTTGTCCCCTTTTATGCCCATATCAGCCAGAGATGCAGATGTTTTATGTGCAGCATGAGATGGTGCATTATCATGCAAAAAAATGATCTTGCTGTGAAATACACGGTTCTTCTTTTTGAACCATGGCAGGAAGTGCTGTTTGAGAAAATCCACATACATTACGGAGTTCATCTTTAGCGCCTTCAGGGATCCTAAAGGGGCCGACAATCTCTCTCCCCATGATTCCAGCCCAAAACATTCTCCACCTCCTCCTTGTTGGCGCTGTAGCCGTGTTTGCGTGGGGTGTCCATCAACCAGCCATCCTCCACTCCATCCATCTGGACCATCGAGCGCTGCACGGCACTCATCCGTGAACAAAACAGTTTTGAAATCAGTCTTCATGTAATGTTTGGCCCACTGGAGCCGTTTCTGCTTGTGTGAAGTGGATAGAGGAGGACGACAGGATGGCGTATGCACAGCTGCAAACCTCTGAAGGACCCTGCATCTTGTTGTTCGGGGGACGTTAGAGGCACCAGCAGCTTCAAAAACTTGTCTGCTGCTATGACAAGGCTTTTTTGCCGCTGCTCTTTTAACCTGACGTAATTGCCTGTAGGAAAGAGTCCTCAATTTGCTCTTATCAGCACGCACACGTGTGTACTGTGAATCAGCTACATGCTTCTTGATTGCCAAGACACTTCATCCTGATCATCGCACAATGTTGATTGTAGTCATGCCTTGACCTAAACACTCCACAATTTGTTGCTTCTCAGCAGCCGACACATCCTTTTTCTTTCCCATTTTGGCAGAAAATGTAGGCTGCTTAATAATGTGAGACAGCCTTCTTAAGTAGTCTTGCCTTTCATTGGACACACCTGCCAAACTAATTAGCACAGGTGTCTGCAATTGCTTACAGTGATATAAAGAGCCCTGACACACATCACCATCAATGAGTTTAACTGACAAACAAACAAATTCTTCCCTTATCACTCCTAAACACTTTTTGCATAATAATTTGGAACACAGTGTGCATGTGCTTTTCCACAAAACACCAGTGGTTCACGTAGTGAATCTTACAGTTCTAACTTGCCAACCGTGGTCTGTATGGAGTTGTTCAATAAAGGGCCCAAAATTAAGATAACATAGATGGGAGAGGTCTCTATGAATAGGAATTCCTAAGTATTTGATACCCTGTGAGGGCCAGGCAAAGGGAAAGTTGGACTGGATGGAATCCTATATGGATTTGGGGAGGGAGACATCGAGGGCCTCAGACTTCGCTGCATTGATTTTAAAATTTGACCATGTAACAAAGTGATCTATTTCAGCCATAACAGCATGGATGGATATATGTGATTGAGTGATATATACTAGGACATCATCAGCAAATAGAGAGCACTTGTACTCGGTGCCTCCCACCTCAATCCAACTAATATTGGGGTTAAGGCGAATTGATGAGAGCAGGTGCTCCGTCACTAGGATGTATAAGAGAGGGGACAGAGGACATCCCTGCCTTGTCCCATTGGTGATTGTGAAAGGTGATGAAAATGTTCTGATGCACCCCCTGGGCCTTGGGACACCCGGAGCCGGACCCTTTTTGGTGGATGCTGGTGGTTGTAGTCTTCGTGGTGGCGACCCGGTTCCGTGGCTCAGGGTGGTCAAACCAGTGGCGGAACTATTTATGTGGTTTTGATGTTTAAATGTCCGACTACGCCACCCGTGGATTGCGGTCAGAGTGAACCGCCGCTGCAGGGCAGACCGCTGAGGCTGGTGTTGTGGGTGCAGCAGAGCGTAGCATAACTCCCCACGGGAGGAGTATAGCCTCAGGTCAGTGTATACGGAGGATGGGGGTGATGGTGCAGGGCAGCAGCAGTAACGACACGGAGTCAGTGATGCAGTCCAGGGCCTTTACTCACAGTTCTTATTATCCAGACCACGTCTGCAGGTAACGGCTGCCCATGTCGTACTGTGCTCACCAGGTGAGGGGCTCAGACAACTCCCAGATAACTTTGGAGCGCTTCACAGGACCCCCTTTGTGTGTCCTTTGTCTGGCCTTTCTTACCAACCCTTCTGTCCGGCTGCCTCGGGCCTCCTCTTGGTAAACTTGGCGCCAGTTTCCCTGACCCTATGTGGTGCCTTCCTAGCGGGTGTAGCGAGGGGCTGCGCCACATAAAATGTCACAGCCTCCGGTTTCTAGCTGAAGGTCGTTTCCTGCCTCCACTAGTTTCGGGGACCGGTCTCCCCCTTTGACCTGACCCCTCCACGCAGGTGGATTCGGGCGTGCGGTGGCGACTCACCCGTCCGCACCCCTGGGATCCCTTCATTCCTCGTTCCTGGAGCCTTCTCCGCTCCTCTTCCTTTCTTCTCCCTCTTCCAGGCCTGGGCCTCTGTTACTAGGCCCGCCTCCGGAGCAGAGCTCATGCAGAGCCCCTGCTCCCTGCCACTTCTGCTCAGACTTCTCTGCACTGAACTAAGATGGTGCCCACCTTTTATACTCCCTTCTCAATGCACCCAGGAACTGCTTCCTCCCTGCTCCTGCACTACAGGGTTCCCCTTCCTCAGTGTTCCCTCCCCCCACTCCAGCCAGGGACAGGGACTGTCGTGCCCATCTCAGAGGCATATTGGTCGCCCTACCCCACGGCAATGTGGTGTAATGCATGCAGGTGTCGGGTCCTGATCCACACTCCATCCTTACCTGAGAGTGAGATATCACACCTCTGGGTGAGGTGCAATACCTCTGTAGCAACCGAGCCCTCAGGGTGCTACAGTTCCATTTATCTTCAGCCTAGGTGACGTATTATGATACAGGGCCGTGATTTTGGCTATAAAAGGGTCCCCTAGACCCCTACCCCAAGCTTTTTAAGAGAATCATATATGGCGTGCCAGGAGACTCTATGGAATGCTTTCTCAGCATCCAACGAGAGTATCTAATTACAAATTTTTAACTGCATCCATACCAGGAAATACTTTGTGCCTAGTAGCAGTGTCTGCTAGTCAGCGGATTATCCCGGCTGTTAAGCAAGCTACACCACCTGTAGTTTGGACACTTAATTTTTTCAAAGGAAATGCTTCGGGACCACGGGATACTCAGTGAAGAGCATCAGGAGGCACCCCAAGGCATAGGGGCTGGGACTGGAAGTAGGATGCCTTGCGGTGGACAGCCGAGCTCGATCCTTATAAAAGCTTTTTAACTGCAGCAGGTTTAGTGGACGCTACTGGAGCTGGAATTACGCGGCTGCTGGCATGAGACTTGCCCTCCAATAGATCCTTGTAAATGGATTTAAAGTGTATTCATTCAAATTAGAGAGACAATTTAAATTAAAAAGCTTAGAGCTGCCTCCACCACAGGGGGGCTCGCTCAACCCACCAGCGGACAGGCACCAGTATTGGGAGAGGGGGGCTGGCCGTCAGGGTCCACCGCGGCTCTGGCACAAACCCGGCGACACGGAGGTGGCATGGGCAGGAACGGACTGGCCGTGTCGGCTTCTCACTTTTTTGATTTTAGAAGGGCATGACATGCCTATATCTGTGTCTCCCCCTCCTTTTACTCCTCCACCTCTTTTCTTTTCGCATGACTATATGTACTTGTCTATGTTTTAGTTATGTCTTCTGAGCAGTTTGTCAGATTTTGGACAACTTTGAAGGTGTTTTCTATGTGTTTCTATGTGTTTTTGTTTGCCTGCCATTGGTTTTAACGGTGTTCGAAGGTGTTCGACGAACAGTTCGACGAACAGTTCGGCGAACACACGGGTGTTCGACGCACCGAACCGAACTCGAACACTACAGGGGTGGCTCAACACTAAAAAAGACATTATCAATGCCCCTTGGAAGAGTGGTGGAGGTCGCAGTGGAATAAAAAGACAATATCAATGCCCCTTGGACGAGTGGTGGAGGTTACAGTGGAATAAAAAGACAATTTCAATGCCCCGTGGAAGAGAAGTGGAGGTCACAGTAGCTTAACAAGACCGTCTTAATGCCTCTTGGAGGACTGGTGGAGGTCGCAGTGGAATAAAAAGACAATATCAATGCCCCTTGGAAGAGTAGTGGAGGTTATAGTGGAATAAAAAGACAATAATAATGCCCCTTGGAAGAGCTGTGGAGTACAGAGTGGTATAACCAGACGGTTTTAACGCTCCTTGGAAGAGACGTGGAGGTCACAGTAACTTAACAAGACGGTTTTAATGCCCCTTGGAAGAGTGGTGGAGGTTGCAGTGGAATAAAAAAACAATATCAATGCCCCTTGGAAGATTGGTGGAGGTTACAGTGGAATAAAAAGACAATATCAATGCCCCGTGGAAGAGATCTGGAGGTCACTGTAGCTTAACAATATGGTTTTATTGCCCCTTGGAAGAGTGGTGGAGGTCGCAGTGGAATAAAAAGACAATGTCAATGCCCCTTGGAAAAGTGGTGGAGGTTAGAGTGGAATAAAAAGACAACGCAAATGCCCCTTGGAAGAGCTGTGGAGTTCAGAGTGGTTTAACCAGATGGTTTTAATGCCCCTTGGAAGAGAAGTCGACGTCACAGTAGCATAACAAGACAGTTTTAATGCCCCTTGGAAGAGTGGTGGAGTTCGCAGAGGATTAAAAAGACAATATCAGTGCCCCTTGGAATAGTGGTGTAGGACGCAGTGGAATAAAAAGACAATATCAATGCCCCGTGGAAGGGACGTGGAGGTCACAGTAGCTTAACAACACGGTTATAATGCCCCTTGGAAGAGTGGTGGAGGTTGCAGGGGATTAAAAAGACAATAACAATGCACATTGGAAGAATGGTGGAGGTCGCAGTGGAATAAAAAGACAAAATCAATGCCCCTTGGAAGAGTGGTGGAGGTCCCAGTGGAATAAAAAGACAATATCAATGCCCCTTGGAAGAGCTGTGGAGTTCAGAGTGGTTTAACCAGACGGTTTTAATGCCCCTTGGAAGAGACGTGGAGGTCACAGTAGCTTAAAAAGACTGTTTTAATGCCCCTTGGAAGAGTGGTGGAGGTCGCAGTGGATTAAAAAGACAATATCAATGCCCCTTAGAAGAGAGGTGGAAGTCGCAGTGGAATAAAAAGACAATGTCAATGGCACTTGGAAGAGTTTTGGAGGTTACAGTGGAATAAAAAGGCAATATCAATGCTCCGTGGAATAGACATGGACGTGACAGTAGCTTAACAAGACGGCTTTAATGCCCCTTGGAAGAGTGGTGGAGGTTTCAGTGGATTAAAAATACAATATCAATGCCCATTGGAAGAGTGGTAGAGGTCGCAGTGGAATAAAAATACAAAATCAATGCCCCTTGGAAGAGTGGTGGAGGTTACAGTGGAATAAAAAGACAATATCAATGCCCCATGGCAGAGTTGTGGAGGTCACTGTAGCTTAACAAGGTGGTCTTAATGCCCCTTGGAAGAGTGGTGGAGGTCGCAGTGGAATAAATAGACAATGTCAATGCCCCTTGGAAGAGTGGTGGAGGTTAGAGTGGAATAAAAAGAAAATACCAGTGCTCCTTGGAAGAGCTTTGGAGTTCAGAGTGGTTTAAATTGACGGTTTTAATGCCCCTTGGAAGAGACGTGGAGGTCACAGTGGATTAAAAAGACAATATCAATGCCCCTTGGAAGAGTGGTGGAGGTCACAGTGGATTAAAAAGACAATATCAATGCCCCTTGGAAGAGTGGTGGAGGTCGCAGTGGAATAAAAAGACAATATCAATGCCCCGTGGAAGGGACGTGGAGGACACAGTAGCTTCACAAGATGGTTATAATGCACCTTGGAAGAGAGGTGGAGGTCGCAGTTGATTAAAAAGACAATATCAATGCCCCTAGGAAGAGTGGTGGAGGTCGCAGTGGAATCAAAAGACAATATCAATGCCGCTTGGAAGAGAGGTGGATGTTACAGTCGAATAAAAAGACAATATCAATGCCTCTTGTAAGAGCTGTGGAGTTCAGAATGTTTAACCAACTGGTTTTAATGCCCCTTGGAAGAGACAAGGAGGTCACAGTAGCTTAAGAAGACTGTTTTAATGCCCCTTGGAAGAGTGGTGGAGATCGTTGTGGATTTAAAAGACAATATCAATGCCCCTTAGAAGAGTGGTGGAGGTCGCAGTGGAATAAAAAGACAATATCAATGCCCCTTGCAAGTTTGGTAGAGGTTACAGTGGAATAAAAAGACAATATCAATGTCCCTTGGAAGAGTGGTGGAGGTTACAGTGGAATAAAAAGACAATATCAATGCCCTGTGGAAGAAACTTGGAGGTCACAGTAGCTTAACAAGATGGTTTTAATGCCCCTTGGAAGAGTCGTGGATGTCGCAGAGAAATAAAAAGACAATATCAATGCCCCTTGGAAGTTTGGTGGAGGTTACAATGGAATAAAAAGACATTGTCAATGCCCCTTGGAAGAGCTGTGGAGCTCAGAGAGGTTTAACCAGACGGTTTTAATTCCCCTTGGAAGAGCTGTGGAGCTCAGAGAGCTTTAACCAGACGGTTTTAATGCCCCTTGGAAGAGACTTGTAGGTCACAGTAGCTTAACAAGACGGTTTTAATGCCCCTTGGAAGAGAGGTGGAGGTCGCAATGGAATAAAAAGACAATATCAATGCCCCGTGGAAGGGACGTGGAGGTCACAGTAGCATAACAAGATGGTTTAAATGCCCATTGGAAGAGTGGTGGAGGTCGCAGTGGATAAAAAAGACAATATCAAAGCCCCTTGGAAGAGGGGTGGAGGTCGCAATGGAAAACAGAGACAATATCAATGCCCCTTGAAAGAGTGGTGGAAGTTACAGTGAAATAAAAAGACAATATCAATGCCCCTTGGAAGAGCTGTGGAGTACAGAGTGGTTTAACCAAACGGTTTTAGTGCCCCTTGGAAGAGACGTGGAGGTCACAGTAGCTTAACAAGACGGTTTTAATGCCCCTTGGAAGAGTGGTGGAGGTCGCAGTGGATTAAAAAGACAATATCAATGAACCTTGGAAGAGTGGTGGAGGTAGCAGTGGAATAAAAAGACAATATCAATGCCCCTTGGAAGAGTGGTGGAGGTTACAGTGGAATAAAAAGACAATATCAATGCCTCTTGGAAGAGTGGTGGAGGTTACAGTGGAATAAAAAGACAATATCAATGCCCCGTGGAAGAGACGTGGACATCACAGTAGCTTAACAAGACGGTTTTAATGCCCCTTGGCAGAGTGGTGGAGGTCGCAGTGGTATAAAAAGACAATAACAATGCCCTGTGGAAGAGATGTGGAGGTCGCAGTAGCTTAACAAGACGGTTTTAATGCCCCTTAGAACAGTGGTGGAGTTTACAGTGGAATAAAAGACAATATCAATTCCCTTTGGAAGAGTGACGGAGATCTCAGTGGAATAAAAAGACAATATCAATGCCCCTTGGAAGAGTGGTGGAGGTCGCAGTGGAATAACCTCACTGGTACATGCTCTGCATAACTTCTCTGCTTGCTGTGTCTGCTGTAATCTAATGCTCTGCTTTGCTGATTCACCTCACTGGTACATGCTCTGCATAACTTCTCTGCTTGCTGTGTCTGCTGTAATCTAATGCTCTGTTTTGCTGATTCACCTCACTGGTACATGCTCTGCATAACTTCTCTGCTTTATCTGTCCCACTCCATTCAATACCCACATATGTCTGTCCCTTCCCCACTATAGATCTTATCTGATTTTTAGAGGTGCTAAACTGCAGAGACTAGAGTCCTAGCTCTGTGTTTGATCACCCAGCCATCTCCTGGTGAGACGACCCGCTGCTAATTTAGCCATATGCAGCTCCCACAATGCCCTTCACCTGATAGTTTAATGTACCCTATATATTTAGAAGCTCTGTAAGGGGTGCACGCGTGAAGGGGTGTGCACGCATCTTCTTGTGCAAAGTGCCTTCGGAGATAAGTGTCAATTATTTCAGAGGCAGTTAGACATGGCAGGAGTCAGGTAACCAACACTTTGACCACTTACTCTCTTTTAACTATGTTTCTGTTAGCTCTCACTTTTTCCTCTATAGTCCTCCACTTTCTAGTAACCCCTCAAATCCCTACACCTAGTAAGAAACTCTTCATCTCTCCCTCCATCCTCCCCATTCATCTCACCTCCTCCTCCAAATTATTCCTAAACATTCAATCCTGGATCTCCAAACACAGACAGCCACCTCATGCTCTCTCTTGTTCCCACCTGCTAACACTTTCTCTGCTCCTCCTCACTGCTGGAGATATCTCTCCAAATACTGGTCCTCCTCGCCATATCCCCACAGTTACTTCTTCCTCCTATCCACGACCTTCCACAAACTGTCGCAACCCTTCTAACCTCATACCCATCCACCAATCCCCACTCCCTTAGTTGCTCTAACAGGAGCTCTATGGAACGCTCGCTCTGTCTGCAACAAACTTTCCTTCATCCACGATCTTTTCATTACAAACAAACTTTCCTTCCTCGCCATCACTGAAACCTGGCTCACCCCCTCTGACACAGCCTCCCCAGCTGCACTTTCATATGGCGGATTCCACCTTTCCCACACCCCCCGCCCCAATGGCAAACATGGCGGAGGCGTAGGTTTTCTCCTATCAGAACACTGCGCTTTCACCCAAATCCCACTGCCACCCTCCGTAACACTCCCCTCTTTTGAGGTGCACTGTGTGACCATCTATTCCCCCTCCAACCTCCAACTGGTCGTCGTTTACCGACCCCCAGGGCAAGCCACCACCTTCTTAGACCACTTCACCACCTGGCTGCTTCACTTCCTCTCCACTGACATCCCCACTATCATAATGGGTGACTTCAACATCTCCATTAACACTTCCCACTCGTCTGTCTCTAAGTTACTATCTCTCACTTCCTCCTTCGGACTCACTCAATGGTCTTCCACACCCACCCACAAAGATGGCCACACACTGGACCTCATCTTCACCCTCCTCTGTTCCCTATCTAACCTCTCTAACTCACCTCTCCCTCTCTCTGATCACAGCCTACTTACATTCTCTTCTCTCTCCTCCCCGGGGCAACAATCCCCACTCCACAAACTTGCATACCCTCGCAGAAATCTCAAACACCTTGACTTACACTCACTCTCTGAATCCCTCCTCCCTCTTACAGACATAAACTCCTTACACGATGCAGACGTTGCTGCTGCTTCATATAACACCACAATAGCTGCAGCTCTAGACTCGATCGCCCCTCTCACACACACCACATCTCGCACATTCAACAGGCAACCCTGGCACACTAAACTTACTAAAGAACTGCGCCGGGCCTCCAGGGTTGCGGAGCCGAGATGGAAAAGGTCTCACTCCATCGAGCACTTCAACGCATTCAAGCAATCCCTCACTAATTTCAAGTCCGCACTCACTACAGCAAAACAAACCTACTTCTCATCTCTCATATCCTCCCTATCTCACAACCCTAAACAGCTATTTAGCACTTTCAACTCTCTCCTTTGTCCCTCAGCACCTCCTCCCTCTTCTCTCATCTCAGCCGACGACTTTGCCTCATTCTTCAAACAGAAGATTGACACCATCAGACAAAACTTTTGCCTAAAGTTCACACAACCCCTCCTCATATCTATTCAACCCTCCTCCTCCAAACCCCACTTCTCCACCATTACAGAAGGTCAAGTCTCCTCTTTACTCTCCAAATCACACCTCACCAACTGCGAACTTGACCCATTCCCATCCCACCTTATAACTAACCTTACCACAGTCTTCATCCCAACCCTAACCCACCTCGTCAATCTGTCACTAACAACCGGTGTCTTCCCCTCATGTTTCAAACATGCCGCAATCACACCCATCCTCAAAAAGCCCTCCCTTGACCCTTCCTCTCTGACTAGCTACCACCCCATATCACTCCTCCCCTTTGCCTCAAAACTACTAGAACTACATGTCTACCTTGAACTGTCCTCCCACCTCTCCTCCTGCTCCCTCTTCGACCGCCTGCAATCTGGCTTCCGGCCGCATCACTCGACTGAAACTGCCCTGACCAAAGTCACCAACGACCTGCTAAATGCCAAATCCAAGCGACACTACTCCATCCTCCTCCTTCTGGACCTGTCATCTGCCTTTGACACAGTGGACCATTATCTCTTTCTCCAGATTCTCTCATCTCTTGGCATCACGGACTTGGCTCTATCTTGGTTCTCCTCATACTTAACAGACAGGACATTCAGCGTGTCCCACTCACGCACCACCTCCTCATCTCGCCCCCTATCTGTCGGTGTCCACTAGGTTCAGTTCTAGGACCTCTGCTCTTCTCCATCTACACCTTTGACCTGGGACAGCTCATAGAGTCTCACGGTTTTCAGTATCACCTCTATGCTGACGACACACAGATCTACCTCTCTGGACCCGATATCTCCTCCCTACTAACCAAAATCCCACAATGTCTGTCCGCCATGTCATCCTTCTTCTCTGACAGATTTCTAAGACTCAACATGGATAAAATAGAGTTCATCATCTTTCCACCCTCTCATTCACATCCCTCATCTGACCTAGCCATCAACGTCAATGGCTGTTCACCCTCCCCAGTCCCACAAGCTCGCTGCCTTGGAGTAACCCTGGACTCTGATGTCTCCTTCAAGCCACATATCCAAGCCCTTTTTACTTCCTGCCGACTCCAACATCTCCCGGATCCGTGCATTCCTCAGCAAAGACTCTGCAAAAACACTAGTGCATGCCCTCATCATATCCCGCCTCGACTACTGCAACCTCCTGCTCCGTGGCTTCCCTTACAACACTCTTGCGCCTCTCCAATCTATCCTAAACTCTGCTGCTCGACTAATTCACCTGTCCCCCCGCTATTCCCCAGCCTCTCCTCTCTGTCAATCTCTTCACTGGCCCCCCATTGCCCAGAGAATCCAGTTCAAAACTCTAACCATGGCATACAAAGCCATCCACAACCTGTCTCCCCCATACATCTGTGACCTAGTCTCCCGGTACTTACCTGCATGCAAACTCCGATCCTCACAAGATCTCCTTCTCTACTCCCCTCTTATCTCCTCCTCCCACAATAGTATACAAGATTTCTCCCATGCATCCCCCATACACTGGAACTCTCTACCCCAACACATCAGACTCTCGCCGCGGAAACCTTCAAAAGAAACCTGAAGACCCACCTCTTCCGACAAGCCTACAAACTGCAGTAACCACCGCTGCAAAACCAGCTCTACCCTCACCTAATGCATCCTCACCCATCCCTTCTAGAATGTGAGCCCTCGTGGGCAGGGTCCTCGCTCCTCCTGTGCCAGTCGCTGATTCGTTTTGTTAAGATTATGTAAATGCTTTTGTTATGTAAATCCCTATCACATGTAAAGCGCCATGGAATAAATGGCGCTATAATAATAAATAATAATAATAATAATAATAATAAAAAGACAATATCAATTCCCATAGGAAAAGAGGTGGAGGTTACAGTGGAATAAAAAGACAATATCAATGCCCCTTTTATGAGCTGTGGTGTACAGAGTGGTTTAACCAGACGGTTTAATGCCTCTTGGAAGAGACGTGGTGGTCACAGTAGCTTATCAAGACTGTTTAAATGCCCCTTGGAAGAGTTGTGGAGGTCGCAGTGGATTAAAAAAACAATTTCAATGCCCCTTAGAAGAGTGGTGGAGGTCGCAGTGCAATAAAAAGACAATATCAATTCCCCTTGGAAGAGATGTGGAGGTCGCAGTGGAATAAAAAGACAATATCAATGCCTCGTGTTAGAGACTTGTAGGTCACAGTAGCTAAACAAGATGGTTTTAATGCCCCTTGGAAGAGAGGTGGAGGTCGCAGTGGAATAAAAAGACAATATCAATGCCCCTTGGAAGAGTGGTGGAGGTTACAGTGGAATAAAAAGACAATATAAATGACACTAGGAAGAGTGGTGGAGGTCGCAGTGGAATAAAAGACAATATTAATGCCCCTTTGAAGAGTGGTGGAGGTAGCAGTAAAATAAAAAGACAATAACAATGCCCCTTGAAGAGTGGTGGAGGTTACAGTGGAATAAAAAGACAATATCAATGCCCCATGGAAGAGTTATGGAGGTCACTGTAGCTTAACAAGATGGTCTTAATGCCCCTTGGAAGAGTGGTGGAGGTCGCAGTGGCATAAATAGACAATGTCAATGCCCCTTGGAAGAGTGGTGGAGGTTAGAGTGGAATAAAAAGACAATACCAGTGCTCCTTGGAAGAGCTGTGGAGTTCATAGTGGTTTAAATTGACGTTTCGAATGCCCCTTGGAAGAGACTTGGAGGTCACAGTGGATTAAAAAGGCAATATCAATGCCCCTTGGAAGAGTGGTGGAGGTCGCAGTGGATTAAAAAGACAATATCAATGCCCCTTGAAAGAGTGGTGGAGGTCGCAGTGAAATAAAAAGACAATATCAATGCCCCGTGGAAGGAACGTGGAGGTCAACGTAGCTTCACAAGACGGTTTTAATGCCTCTTGGAAGAGAGGTGGAGGTCGCAGTTGAATAAAAAGACAATATCAGTGCCTCTTGGAAGAGCTGTGTAGTACAGAGTGGTTTAACCAGATGGATTAATGCCCCTTGGAAGAGATGTGGAGGTCACAGTAGCTTAACAAGACTGTTTTAATGCCCCTTGGAAGAGTGGTGAAGGTCTCAGTGGAAAAAAGAGACAATATCAATGCCCCTTGGAAGAGTGGTGGAGGTTACAGTCGAATAAAAAGAAAATATCAATGCCTCTTGGTAGAGCTGTGGAGCACAGAGTGGTTTAACCAGATGGTTTAATGCCCCTTGGAAGAGACGTGGAGGTCACAGTAGCTTATCAAGACTGTTTTAATGCCCCTTGGAAGAGTGGTGGAGGTTGCAGTGGATTAAAAAGACAATATCAATGCCCCTTAGAAGACTGGTGGAGGTCGCAGTGGAATGAAAAGACAATATCAATGCCCGTGGTAGGGACGTGGAGGTCACAGTAGCTTAACAAGACGGTTTTAATGCCCCTTGGAAGAGTGGTGGAGGTCGCAGTGGATTAAAAAGACTATCAAATCCCCTTGGAGGAGTGGTGGAGGTTACAGTTGAATAAAAAGACAAAGTCAATGCCTCTTGGAAAAGCTGTGGAGTTCAGAGTGGTTTAACCATGCTGTTTTAATGCCCCTTGGAAGAGACGAGGAGGTCACAGAAGCTTATCAAGACAGTTTTAAAGCCCCTTGGAGGAGTAGTAGAGGTCGCAGTGGATTAAAAAGACAATATCAATGCCCCATGGAAGAGTTGTGGAGGTTACAGTAGAATAAAAAGACAATATCAATGCCCCTTGGAAGAGTGGTGGAGGTAACAGTGGAATAAAAAGACAATATCAATGTCACTTGGAAGAATGGTGAAGGTTACAGTGGAATAAAAAGACAATATCAAAGCCCCTTGGTAGAGTGGTGGAGGTTCCAATTAAATAAAAAGACAATATCAATGCCCCTTGGTAGAGACGTGGAGGTCACAGTGGAATAAAAAGACAATATTAATGCCCCTTGGAAGAGTGGTGGAGGTCGCAGTAAAATATAAAGACAATATCCATGCCCCTTGGAAGAGTGGTGGAGGTTAGAGTGGAATAAAAAGACAATATCAACGCCCCTTGGAAGAGCTGTGGAGTTCACAGTGGTTCAATCAGAAAGTTTTAATGCACCGTGGAATAGACGTGGAGGTCACAGTAGCTTAACAAGACGGTTTCAATGCTTCTTGGAAGAGTGATGGAGGTCGCAGTGGATTAAAAAGACAATATCAAAGCCCCTTGGAAGAGCTGTGGAGTTCACAGTGGTTTAACCAGAAGGTTTTAAGGCACCGCGGAATAGACGAGGAGGTCACAGTAGCTAAAGAACACTGTTTTAATGCTTCTGGGAAGAGAGATGGAGGTCGCAGTGGATTAAAAAGACAAAATCAATGCCCTTTGGAAAAGTGGTGGAGGTTACAGTGGAATAAAAAGACAATAACAATGCCTCTTGCAAGAGCTGTGGAGTTCAGAGTGGTTTAAATTGACGGTTTTAATGTCCCTTGGAAGAGATATGGAGGTCACAGTAGCTTAATAAGATGGTTTTAATGCCCCGTGGAAGAGTGGTGGAGGTCGCAGTGGATTAAAAAGACATTACCGATGCACCTTGGAAGAGTGGTGGAGGTCGCAGTGGAATAAAAAGAAAATATCAATGCCCCTTGGAAGAGTGTTGGAGGTCGCAGTGGATTTAAAAGACTATAAAATCCCATTGGAAGAGTGGTGGAAGTTGCATTGAAATAAAAAGGCAATATCAATGCCCCTTGGAAGAGTGCTGGCGGTTACATTGGAAAAAAAAGACAATATCAATGCCCCTTGCAAGAGCTGTGGTTTACAGAGTAGTTTAAATTAACGGTTTTAATGCCCCTTGGAAGGGACGTGAAGGTGATAGTAGCTTAACAAGACGGTTTTAATGCCCCTTGGAAGAGTTGTGGAGGTCGCAGTGGATTAAAAAGACAATATGAATGACCCTTGTAAGAGTGGTGGAGGTCGCAGTGGAATGAAAAGACAATATCAATGCCCCTTGAAAGAGTGGTGGAGGTTACAGTTGAATAAAAAGACAATATCAATGCCCCTTGGAAGAGTGATGGAGTTTACAGTGGAACAAAAAGACAATATCAATGCCCCTTGGAACAGTGGCTGAGGTTCCAGTTAAAAAAAAAGACAATATTAATGCCCCGTGGAAGAGATGTGGAATTCACAATAGCTTAATAAAACGGTTTTAATGCCCCTTGGAAGAGTGGTGGAGGTCGCAGTGGATTAAAAAGACAATATCAATGCCCCTTGGAAGAGCTGTGGAGTTCACAGTGGTTTAACCAGAAAGTTTTAATGCCCCTTGGAAGAGACGAGGAGGTCACAGAAGCTTATCAAGACAGTTTTAAAGCCCCTTGGAGGAGTAGTAGAGGTCGCAGTGGATTAAAAAGACAATATCAATGCCCCATGGAAGAGTTGTGGAGGTTACAGTAGAATAAAAAGACAATATCAATGCCCCTTGGAAGAGTGGTGGAGGTAACAGTGGAATAAAAAGACAATATCAATGTCCCTTGGAAGAATGGTGAAGGTTACAGTGGAATAAAAAGACAATATCAAAGCCCCTTGGTAGAGTGGTGGAGGTTCCAATTAAATAAAAAGACAATATCAATGCCCCTTGGTAGAGACGTGGAGGTCACAGTGGAATAAAAAGACAATATTAATGCCCCTTGGAAGAGTGGTGGAGGTCGCAGTAAAATATAAAGACAATATCCATGCCCCTTGGAAGAGTGGTGGAGGTTAGAGTGGAATAAAAAGACAATATCAACGCCCCTTGGAAGAGCTGTGGAGTTCACAGTGGTTCAATCAGAAAGTTTTAATGCACCGTGGAATAGACGTGGAGGTCACAGTAGCTTAACAAGACGGTTTCAATGCTTCTTGGAAGAGTGATGGAGGTCGCAGTGGATTAAAAAGACAATATCAAAGCCCCTTGGAAGAGCTGTGGAGTTCACAGTGGTTTAACCAGAAGGTTTTAAGGCACCGCGGAATAGACGAGGAGGTCACAGTAGCTAAAGAACACTGTTTTAATGCTTCTGGGAAGAGAGATGGAGGTCGCAGTGGATTAAAAAGACAAAATCAATGCCCTTTGGAAAAGTGGTGGAGGTTACAGTGGAATAAAAAGACAATAACAATGCCTCTTGCAAGAGCTGTGGAGTTCAGAGTGGTTTAAATTGACGGTTTTAATGCCCCTTGGAAGAGATATGGAGGTCACAGTAGCTTAATAAGATGGTTTTAATGCCCCGTGGAAGAGTGGTGGAGGTCGCAGTGGATTAAAAAGACATTACCGATGCACCTTGGAAGAGTGGTGGAGGTCGCAGTGGAATAAAAAGAAAATATCAATGCCCCTTGGAAGAGTGTTGGAGGTCGCAGTGGATTTAAAAGACTATAAAATCCCATTGGAAGAGTGGTGGAAGTTGCATTGAAATAAAAAGGCAATATCAATGCCCCTTGGAAGAGTGCTGGAGGTTACATTGGAAAAAAAAGACAATATCAATGCCCCTTGCAAGAGCTGTGGTTTACAGAGTGGTTTAAATTAACGGTTTTAATGCCCCTTGGAAGGGACGTGAAGGTGATAGTAGCTTAACAAGACGGTTTTAATGCCCCTTGGAAGAGTTGTGGAGGTCGCAGTGGATTAAAAAGACAATATGAATGCCCCTTGTAAGAGTGGTGGAGGTCGCAGTGGAATGAAAAGACAATATCAATGCCCCTTGAAAGAGTGGTGGAGGTTACAGTTGAATAAAAAGACAATATCAATGCCCCTTGGAAGAGTGATGGAGTTTACAGTGGAACAAAAAGACAATATCAATGCCCCTTGGAACAGTGGCGGAGGTTCCAGTTAAAAAAAAAGACAATATTAATGCCCCGTGGAAGAGATGTGGAGGTCACAATAGCTTAATAAAACGGTTTTAATGCCCCTTGGAAGAGTGGTGGAGGTCGCAGTGGATTAAAAAGACAATATCAATGCCCCTTGGAAGAGCTGTGGAGTTCACAGTGGTTTAACCAGAAAGTTTTAATGCACCGTGGAATAGACGTGGAGGTCACAGTAGCTTAACAAGACTGTTTCAATGCTTCTTGGAAGAGTGATGGAGGTCGCATTGGATTATAAAGACAATATCAAAGCCCCTTGGAAGAGCTGTGGAGTTCACAGTGGTTTAACCAGAAGGTTTTAAGGTACCGTGGAATAGACGAGGAGGTCACAGTAGCTAAAGAACACTGTTTTAATGCTTCTGGGAAGAGAGATGGAGGTCGCAGTGGATTAAAAATACAAAATCAATGCCCTTTGGAAAAGTGGTGGAGGTTACAGTGGAATAAAAAGACAATATCAATGCCTCCTGCAAGAGCTGTGGAGTTCAGAGTGGTTTAAATTGACGGTTTTAATGCCCCTTGGAAGAGATATGGAGGTCACAGTAGCTTAATAAGATGGTTTTAATGCCCCGTGGAAGAGTGGTGGAGGTCGCAGTGGATTAAAAAGACATAACCGATGCACCTTGGAAGAGTGGTGGAGGTCGCAGTGGAATAAAAAGAAAATATCAATGCCCCTTGGAAGAGTGGTGGAGGTCGCAGTGAAATAAAATGACAATATCAATGGACCGTGGAAGAGTGGTGGAGGTCGCAGTGGAATAAAATGACAATATCAATGGACCGTGGAAGGGACGTGGAGGTCACAGTAGCTTAACAAGACGGTTTAATGCCCCTTGGAAGAGTGGTGGAGGTCGCAGTGGATTTAAAAGACTATAAAATCCCATTGGAAGAGTGGTGGAAGTTGCATTGAAATAAAAAGGCAATATCAATGCCCCTTGGAAGAGTGCTGGAGGTTACATTGGAAAAAAAAGACAATATCAATGCCCCTTGCAAGAGCTGTGGTGTACAGAGTGTTTTAAATTAACGGTTTTAATGCCCCTTGGAAGGGACGTGAAGGTGATAGTAGCTTAACAAGACGGTTTTAATGCCCCTTGGAAGAGTTGTGGAGGTCGCAGTGGATTAAAAAGACAATATCAATGCCACTTGAAAGAGTGGTGGAGGTTACAGTTGAATAAAAAGACAATATCAATGCCCCTTGGAAGAGTGATGGAGTTTACAGTGGAACAAAAAGACAATATCAATGCCCCTTGGAACAGTGGTGGAGGTTCCAGTTAAAAAGAAAGACAATATTAATGCCCCGTGGAAGAGATGTGGAGGTCACAATAGCTTAATAAAACGGTTTTAATGCCCCTTGGAAGAGTGGTGGAGGTCGCAGTGGATTAAAAAGACAATATCAATGCCCCTTGGAAGAGTGGTGGAGGTTGCAGTGGAATAAAAAGACAATATCAATGCCCCTTGGACGAGTGGTGGAGGTTACAGTGGAATAAAAAGACAATAATAATGTCCCTTGGAAGAGCTGTGGAGTTCAGAGTGGTATAACCAGACGGTTTTAACGCTCCTTGGAAGAGACGTGGAGGTCACAGTAACTTAACAAGACGGTTTTAATGCCCTTTGGAAGAGTGGTGGAGGTCGCAGTGGAATTAAAAAACAATATCAATGCCCCTTGGAAGATTGGTGGAGGTTACAGTGGAATAAAAAGACAATATCAATGCCCCGTGCAAGAGATGTTGAGGTCACTGTAGCTAAACAATATGGTTTTAATGACCCTTGGAAGAGTGTTGGAGGTCGCAGTGGAATAAAAAGACAATGTCAATGCCCCTTGGAAGAGTGGTGGTGGTTAGAGTGGAATAAAAAGACAATGCAAATGCCCCTTGGAAGAGCTTTGGAGTTCAGAGTGGTTTAACCAGATGGTTTTAATGCCCCTTAGAAGAGATGTCGACGTCACAGTAGCATAACAAGACGGTTTTAATGCCCCTTGGAATAGTGGTGGAGTTCGCAGTGGATTAAAAAGACAATATCAATGCCCCTTGGAAGAGTGGTGGAGGTCGCAGTGGAATAAAAAGACAAAATCAATGCCACATGGAAGAGTGGCGGAGGTTACAGTGGAATAAAAAGACTATATCAATGGCCCTTGGAAGAGCTGTGGAGTTCAGAGTGGTTTAACCAGATGGTTTTAATGCCCCTTGGAAGAGACATGAAGGTCACAGTAGCTTAACAAGACTGTTTTAATGCCCCTTGGAAGAGTGATGGAGGTCGCAGTGGATTAAAAAGACAATATCAATGCCCCTTAGAAGAGAGGTGGAAGTCGCAGTGGAATAAAAAGACATTGTCAATGCCACTTGGAAGAGTGGTGGAGGTTACAGTGAAATAAAAAGACAATATCAATGCCCCGTGGAATAGACATGTACGTGACAGTAGCTTAACAAGATGGCTTTTATGCCCCTTGGTAGAGTGGTGGAGGTTGAGGTGGATTAAAAAGACAATATCAATGCCCATTGGAAGAGTGGTGGAGGTTGCAGTGGTATAAAAAGACTATATCAATGCCCCATGGAAGAGTTGTGGAGGTCACTGTAGCTTAACAAGATGGTCTTAATGCCCCTTGGAAAAGTGGTGGAGGACTCAGTGGAATAAATAGACAATGTCAATGCCCCTTGCAAGAGTGGTGGAGTTCACAGTGGAACAAAAAGACAATATCAATGCCTCGTGGAAGAGACTTGGAGGTCACAGTAGCTTAACAAGATTGTTTTAATGCCCCTTGGAAGAGAGGTGGAGGTCGCAGTGGAATAAAAAGACAATAACAATGCCACTTGGAAGAGTGGTGGAGGTCGCAGTGGAATAAAAAGACAAAATCAATGCCCCATGGAAGAGTGGCGGAGGTTACAGTGGAATAAAAAGACAATATCAATGGCCCTTGGAAGATCTGTGGAGTTCAGAGTGGTTTAACCAGACGGTTTTAATGCCCCTTGGAAGAGACGTGGAGGTCACAGTAGCTTAACAAGACTGTTTTAATGCCCCTTGGAAGAGTGGTGGAGGTCGCAGTGGATTAAAAAGACAATATCAATGCCCCTTAGAAGAGAGGTGGAAGTCGCAGTGGAATAAAAAGACAATGTCAATGCCACTTGGAAGAGTGGTGGAGGTTACAGTGGAATAAAAAGACTATATCAATGTCCCATGGAAGAGTTGTGGAGGTCACTGTAGCTTAAGAAGATGGTCTTAATGCCCCTTGGAAGAGTGGTGGAGGTCGCAGTGGAATAAATAGACAATGTCAATGCCCCTTGGAAGAGTGGTGGAGGTTACAGTGGAATAAAAAGACAACATCAATGACCCATGGAAGAGTGGAGGAGGTCGCAGTGTAATAAAAAGACAATATCAGTGCCTCGTGGAAGAGACTTGGAGGTCACAGTAGCTTAACAAGATAGTTTTAATGCCCCTTGGAAGAGAGGTGGAGGTCGCAGTGGAATAAAAAGACAATATCAATGACCCATGGAAGAGTGGTGGAAGTCGCAGTGGAATAAAAAGACAATATTAATGCCGCTTGGAAGAGTGGTGGAGGTCGCAGTAAAATAAAAAGACAATATCAATGCCCCTTGGAAGAGTGGTGGAGGTTACAGTGGAATAAAAAGACAATATCAATGCCCCTTGGAAGAGCTGTGGAGTTCACAGTGGTTTAATCAGAAGGTTTTAAGGTACCATGAAATAGACGTGAAGGTCACAGTAGCTAAACAAGATGGTTTTAATGCTTCTTGGAAGAGTGATGGAGGTCGCAGTGGATTAAAAAGACAAAATCAATGCCCCTTGGAAGAGTTGTGGAGGTTACAGTGGAATAAAAAGACAATATCAATGCCTCTTGCAAGAGCTGTGGAGATCAGAGTGGTTTAAATTGACCGTTTTAATGCCCCTTGGAAGAGACGTGGAGGTCACAGTAGCTTAACAAGACGGTTTTAATGCCCCTTGGAAGAGTGTGGAGGTTACAGTCGAATAAAAGACAATATCAGTTCCTCTTCG
This sequence comes from Phyllobates terribilis, assembly GCF_046119375.1. NCBI lineage: Eukaryota > Metazoa > Chordata > Amphibia > Anura > Dendrobatidae > Phyllobates > Phyllobates terribilis. The sequence goes on along the minus strand of NW_027362781.1, from coordinate 6,840,608 downwards.
AAGAGCTGTGAAGTTCAGAGTGGTTTAACCAGACGGTTTTAATGCCCCTTGGAAGAGACGTGGAGGTCACAGTAGCTTATCAAAACTGTCTTAATGCCCTTGGAAGAGTGGTGGAGGTCACGGTAGATTAAAAAGACAATATCAATGCCCCTTAGAAGAGTGGTGGAGGTCGCAGTGGAATATAAAGACAATATCAATTCCACTTGGAAGAGATGTGGAGATCGCAGTGGAATAAAAAGACAATATCAATGCCTCGTGGAAGAGACGTGGAGGTCACAGTAGCTTAACAAGATGGTTTTAATGCCCCTTGGAAGAGAGGTGGAGGTCGCAGTGGAATAAAAAGACAATATCAATGCCCCTTGGAAGAGTGGTGGAGGTTACAGTGGAATAAAAAGACAATATCAATGACTCTTGGAAGAGTGGTGGAGGTCGCAGTGGAATAAAAAGACAATATTAATGCCCCTTGGAAGAGTGGTGGTGGTCGCAGTAATATAAAAAGACAATATCAATGCCCCTTGGAAGAGTGGTGGAGGTTACAGTGGAATAAAAAGACAATATCAATGCCCCTTGGAAGAGCTGTGGAGTTCACAGTGGTTTAACCAGAAGGTTTTAAGGCATCGTGGAATAGACGTGGAGGTCACAGTAGCCAAACAAGACGGTTTTAGTGAATCTTGGAAGAGAGATGGAGGTCGCAATCGATTAAAAAGACAAAATCAATGCCCCTTGGAAGAGTGGTGGAGGTTACAGTGGAATAAAAAGACAATATCAATGCCTATTGCAAGAGCTGTGGAGTTCAAAGTGGTTTAAATTGACGGATTTAATGCCCCTTGGAACAGACGTGAAGGTCGCAGTAGAATAAAAAGACAATATCAATGACTCTTGGAAGAGTGGTGGAGGTTACAGTTGAATAAAAAGACAATATCAATGACTCTTGGAAGAGCTGTGGAGTTCAGAATGCTATAACCATGCTGTTTTAATGCCCCTTGGAAGAGATGTGGAGGTCACAGAAGCTTATCAAGACTGTTTTAAAGCCCCTTGGAGGAGTGGTAGAGGTCGCAGTGGATTAAAAAGACAATATCAATGCCCCTTGGAAGAGTGGTGGAGGTTACGGTGGAATAAAAAGACAATATCAATGCCCCTTGGAAGGGTGGTGGAGGTTACAGTGGAATAAAAAGACAAAATCAATGTCCCTTGGAAGAATGGTGGAGGTTACAGTGGAATAAAAAGACAATATCAATGCCCCTTGGAAGAGTGGTGGAGTTTCCAATTAAATAAAAAGACAATATCAATGCCCCTTGGAAAAGCTGTGGAGTACAGAGTGGTTTAACCAAACGGTTTTAGTGCCCCTTGGAAGAGACGAGGAGGTCACAGTAGCTTAGCAATACGGTTTTAATGCCCCTTGGAAGAGTGGTGGAGGTCGCAGTGGATTAAAAAGACAATATCAATGCCCCTTGGAAGAGTGGTGGTGGTCGCAGTAATATAAAAAGACAATATCAATGCCCCTTGGTAGAGTGGTGGAGGTTACAGTGGAAAAAAAGACAATATCATTGCCTCTTGGAAGAGTGGTGGAGGTTACAGTGGAATAAAAAGACAATATCAATGCCCCTTGGAAAAGCTGTGGAGTACAGAGTGGTTTAACCAAACGGTTTTAGTGCCCCTTGGAAGAGACGAGGAGGTCACAGTAGCTTAGCAAGACGGTTTTAATGCCCCTTGGAAGAGTGGTGGAGGTCGCAGTGGATTAAAAAGACAATATCAATGCCCCTTGGAAGAGTGGTGGTGGTCGCAGTAATATAAAAAGACAATATCAATGCCCCTTGGTTGAGTGGTGGAGGTTACAGTGGAAAAAAAGACAATATCAATGCCTCTTGGAAGAGTGGTGGAGGTTACAGTGGAATAAAAAGACAATATCAATGCCCCGTGGAAGAGACGTGGACATCACAGTAGCTTAACAAGACTGTTTTAGTGCCCCTTGGCAGAGTGGTGGAGGTCGCAGTGGAATAAAAAGACAATAACAATGCCCTGTGGAAGAGACGTGGAGGTCACAGTAGCTTAACAAGACTGTTTTAATGCCCCTTAGAACAGTGGTGGAGGTTACAGTGGAATAAAAGACAATATCAATGCCCTTTGGAAGAGTGGCGGAGGTCGCAGAGGAATAAAAAGACAATATCAATGCCCCTTGGAAGAGTGGTGGAGGTCGCAGTGGAATAACCTCAGTGGTACATGCTCTGCATAACTTCTCTGCTTGATATGTCTGCTGTAATCTAATGCTCTGCTTTGCTGATTCACCTCACTGGTACATGCTCTGCATAACTTCTCTGCTTGCTGTGTCTGCTGTAATGTAATGCTCTGCTTTGCTGATTCACCTCACTGGTACATGCTCTGCATAACTTCTCTGCTTTATCTGTTCCACTCCATTCAGTACCCACATATGTCTGTCCCTTCCCCACTATAGATCTTATCTGATTTTTAGAGGTGCTAAACTGCAGAGACTAGAGTCCTAGCTCTGTGTTTGATCACCCAGCCATCTCCTGGTGAGACGACCAGCTGCTAATTTAGCCATATGCAGCTCCCACAATGCCCTTCACCTGATAGTTTAATGTGCCCTATATATTTAGAAGCTCTGTAAGGGGTGCACGCTTCTTCTTGTGCAATGTGGCTTCGGAGATAAGTGGCAGTTATTTCAGAGGCTGTTAGTCAGGGCAGAAGTCAGGTAACCAACACTTTGACCACTTACTCTCTTTCAACTATGTTTCTGTTAGCTCTCACATTTTCCTCTATAGTCCTCCATTTCTAGTAACCCCTGAAATCCCGATACCTAGTAAGAAACTCTTCATCTCTCCCTCCATCCTCCCCATTCATCTCACCTCCTCCTCCAAATGATTCCTAAACATTCAATCCTGGATCTCCAAACACAGAAGGCCACCTCATGCTCTCTCTTGCTCCCACCTGCTAACACTTTCTCTGCTCCTCCTCACTGCTGGAGATATCTCTCCAAATCCTGGTCCTCCTCGCCATATCCCCACAGTTACTTCTTTCTCCTATCCACAACCTTCCACAAACTGTCGCAACCCTTCTAACCTCATACCCATCCAACCTATCCCCACTCCCTTAGTTGCTCTAACAGGAGCTCTATGGAACGCTTGCTCTGTCTGCAACAAACTTTCCTTCATCCACGATCTTTTCATTACAAACAAACTTTCCTTCCTCGCCATCACTGAAACCTGGCTCACCCCCTCTGACACAGCCTCCCCAGCTGCACTTTCATATGGCGGATTCCACTTTTCCAACACCCCCCCGCCCCAACGGCAAACATGGTGGAGGCGTAGGTTTTCTCCTATCAGAACACTGCGCTTTCACCCAAATCCCACTGCCACCCTCCGTTACACTCCCCTCTTTTGAGGTGCACTGTGTGCGCATCTATTCCCCCTCCAACCTCCAACTGGCCATCGTTTACTGACCCCCAGGGCAAGCCACCACCTTCTTAAACCACTTCACCACCTGGCTGCTTCACTTCCTCTCCACTGACATCCCCACTATCATAATGGGTGACTTCAACATCCCCATTAACACTTCCCACTCGTCTGTCTCTAAGTTCATATCTCTCACTTCCTCCATCGGACTCACTCAATGGTCTTCCACACCCACCCACAAAGATGGCCACACACTGGACCTCATCTTCACCCGCCTCTGTTCCCTATCTAACCTCTCTAACTCACCTCTCCCTCTCTCTGATCACAGCCTACTTACATTCTTTTCTCTCTCCTCCCCGGGGCAACAATCCCCACTCCACAAACTTGCATACCCTCGCAGAAATCTTAAACACCTTGACTTACACTCACTCTCTGAATCCCTCCTCCCTCTTACAGACATAAATTCCTTACACGATGCAGACGTTGCTGCTGCTTCATATAACACCACAATAGCTGCAGCTCTAGACTCGATCGCCCCTCTCTCACACACCACATCTCGCACATTCAACAGGCAACCCTGGCACACTAAACTTACTAAAGAACTGCGCCGGGCCTCCAGGGTTGCGGAGCGGAGATGGAAAAGGTCTCACTCCATCGAGCACTTCATCGCATTCAAGCAATCCCTCACTAATTTCAAGTCCGCACTCACTACAGCAAAACAAACTTACTTCTCATCTCTCATATCCTCCCTATCTCACAACGCTAAACAGCTATTTAACACTTTCAACTCTCTCCTTCGTCCCCCAGCACCTCCTCCCTCTTCTCTCATCTCAGCCGACGACTGTGCCTCATTCTTCAAACAGAAGATTGACACCATCAGACAAAATTTTTGCCTAAAGTCCACACAACCCCTCCTCATATCTATTCAACCCTCCTCCTCAAAACCCCACTTCTCCACCATTACAGAAGGTCAAGTCTCCTCTTTACTCTCCAAATCACACCTCACCACCTGTGAACTTGACCCAATCCCATCCCACCTCATCAATAACCTTACCACAGTCTTCATCCCAACCCTAACCCACCTCTTCAATCTGTCACTAACAACCGGTGTCTTCCCCTCATGTTTCAAACATGCCGCAATCACACCCATTCTCAAAAAGCCCTCCCTTGACCCTTCCTCTCTGACTAGCTACTGCCCCATATCACTCCTCCCTTTGCCTCAAAACTACTAGAACAACATGTCCACCTTGAAGTGTCCTCCCACCTCTCCTCCTGCTCCCTCTTCGACTGCCTGCAATCTGTTTTCCGACCGCATCACTTGACTGAAACTGCCCTGACCAAAGTCACCAACGACCTACTAAATGCCAAATCCAAGCGACACTACTCCATCCTCCTCCTTCTGGACCTGTCATCTGCCTTTGACACAGTGGACCATTACCTCTTACTCCAGATTCTCTCATCTCTTGGCATCACGGACTTGGCTCTATCTTGGATCTCCTAATACTTAACAGACAGGACATTCAGCGTCTCCCACTCACGCACCACCTCCTCATCTCGCCCCCTATCTGTCGGTGTCTCCAAAGGTTCAATTCTAGGACCTCTGCTCTTCTTCATCTACACATTTGGCCTGGGACAGCTCATAGAATCTCACGGTTTTCAGTATCACCTCTATGCTGACGTCACACAGATCTACCTCTCTGGACCCGATATCTCCTCCCTACTAACCAAATTCCCACAATGTCTGTCCGCCATGTCATTTTTTCTTCTCTGACAGATTTCTAAACTCAACATGGATAAAACAGAGTTCATCATCTTTCCACCCTCTCATTCACATCCCCCATCTGACCTAGCCATCAACGTCAATGGCTGTTCACTTCCCCAGTCCCACAAGCTCGCTGCCTTGGAGTAACCCTGGACTCTGATCTCTCCTTCAAGCCACATATCCAAGCCCTTTCCACTTCCTGCCAACTCCAACTCAAAAACATCTCCCGGATCCGTGCATTCCTCAGCAAAGACTCTGCAAAAACACTAGTGCATGCCCTCATCATATCCCGCCTCGACTACTGCAACCTCCTGCACCGTGGCCTCCCTTAGAACACTCTTGCGCCTCTCCAATCTATCCTAAACTCTGCTACTCGACTAATTCACCTGTTCCCCCGCTATTCCCCGGCCTCTCCTCTCTGTCAATCTCATCACTGGCTCCCCATTGCCCAGAGAATCCAGTTCAAAACTCTAACCATGGCATACAAAGCCATCCACAACGTGTCTCCCCCATACATCTGTTACCTAGTCTCCCGATACTTACCTACACGCAACCTCCGATCCTCACAAGATCTCCTTCTCTACTCCCCTCTTATCTCCTCCTCCCACAATCGTATACAAGATTTCTCCCGTGCATCCCCCCTACTCTGGAACTCTCTACCCCAACACATCAGACTCTCGCCGACCGTGGAAACCTTCAAAAGAAACCTGAAGACTCACCTCTTCCGACAAGCCTACAACCTGCAGCAACCACCACTGCACGACCAACTCTACCCTCACCTAATGTATCCTCACCCATCCCTTCTAGAATGTGAGCCCTCGTGGGCAGGGTACTTGCTCCTCCTGTACCAGTCGCTGACTCGTTTTGTTAAGATTATGTAAATGCTTTTATTAGGTATATCCCTATCACATGTAAAGCGCCATGAAATAAATGGCGCTATAATAATAAATAATAATAATAATAATAAAAAGACAATATCAGTTCCCATAGGAAAAGTTTTAATGCCCCTTGGAAGAGTGGTGGAGGTCGCAGTGGATTAAAAAGACAATATCAATGACACTTGGAAGAGTGGTGAAGGTCCCAGTGGAATAAAAAGACAATATCAATGCCCCTTGGAGGAGTGGTGGAGGTTACAGTGGAATAAAAAGACAATATCAATGCCCCGTGAAAGAGACTTGGAGGTCACAGTAGCTTAACAAGACGGTTTTAATGCCCCTTGGAAGAGAGGTGGAAGTCGCAGTGGAATAAAAAGACAATATCAATGCACCTTGGACGAGTGGTGGAGGTTACAGTGGTATAAAAAGACAATTTCTATGCCCCGTGGAAGAGACGTGGAGGTCACAGTAGCTTATCAAGATGTTTTTAATGCCTCTTGGAGGACTGTTGGAGGTCGCAGTGGAATAAAAAGACAATATCAATGCCCCTTGGAATACTGGTGAAGGTTACAGTGGAATAAAAAGACAATAATAATGCCCCTTGGAAGAGCTGTGGAGTTCAGCGTTGTATAACCAGACGGTTTTAAAGCTCCTTGGAAGAGACGTGGAGTTCACAGTAACTCAACAAGACGGTTTTAATGCCCCTTGGAAGAGTGGTGGAGGTCGCAGTGGAATAAAAAAACAATATCAATGAACCTTGGAAGAGTGGTGGAGGTTACAGTGGAATAAAAAGACAATATCAATGCCCTGTGGAAGAGATGTGGAGGTCACTGTATCTTAAAAATATGGTTTTAATGCCTCTTGAAAGAGTGGTAGAGGTCGCAGTGGAATAAAAAGACAATGTCAATGAATCTTGGAAGAGTGGTGGAGGTTAGAGTGGAATAAAAAGACAATACAAATGCCCCTTGGAAGAGCTGTGGAGTTCAGAGTGGTTTAACCAGATGGTTTTAATGCCCCTTGGAAGAGAAGTCGACGTCACAGTAGCATAACAAGACGGTTTTAATGCCCCTTGGTAGAGTGGTGGAGTTCGCAGTGGATTAAAAAGACAATATCAATGCCCCTTGGAAGAGTGGAGGAGGTCGCAGTGGAATAAAAAGACAATATCAATGACCCGTGGAAGGGACGTGGAGGTCACAGTAGCTTAACAAGATGGTTTTAATGCCCCTTGGAAGAGTGGTGGAGGTTGCAGGGGATTAAAAAGACAGTAACAATGCCCATTGGAAGAGTGGTGGAGGTCGCAGTGGAATAAAAAGACAATATCAATGCCCCTTGGAAGAGTGGTGGAGGTCGCAGTTGAATAAAAAGACAATATCAATGCCGCTTGGAAGAGTGGTGGATGTTACAGTCGAATAAAAAGACAATATCAATGCCCCTTGGAAGAGCTGTGGAGTTCAGAGTGGTTTAACCAGATGATTTTAATGCCCCTTGGAAGAGATGTGGAGGTCACAGTAGCTTAACAAGACTGTTTTAATGCCTCTTGTAAGAGAGGTGTAGGTCGCAGTGGATTAAAAAGGCAATATCAATGACCCTTAGAAGAGAGGTGGAAGTCGCAGTGGAATAAAAAGACAATATCAATACCCCTTGGAAGAGTGGTGGAGGATACAGTGGAACAAAAAGACAATATCAATGCCCCGTGGTATAGATATGGACGTTACAGTAGCTAAACAAGATGTTTTTAATACACCTTGGGAGAGTGGTCGAAGTCGTAGTGGAATAAAAAGACAATATCAATGCCCCTTGAAAGAGTGCTGTAGGTTACAGTGGAGTAAAAAGACAATATCAATGCCTCTTGCAAGAGCTGAGGAGTTCAGAGTGGTTTAAATTGATGGTTTTAATGCACCTTGGAAGAGACGTTGAGGTCACAGTAGCTTAACAATACGGTTTTAATGCCCCTTGGAAGAGTGGTGGAGGTCGAAGTGGTTTAAAAAGACAATATCAATGCCACTTGGAAGAGTGGTGAAGGTCCCAGTGGAATAAAAAGACAATATCAATGCCCCTTGGAAGAGTGGTGGAGGTTACAGTGGAAAAAAAAGACAATATTAATGCCCCGTGAAAGAGACATGGAGGTCATAGTAGCTTAACAAGATGATTTTAATGCCCCTTGGAAGAGAGATGGAATTTGCAGTGGAATAAAAAGACAATATCAATGCCCCTTGGAAGAGTGCTGGAGGTAACATTGGAATAAAAAGACAACATCAATGCCCCTTGCAAGAGCTGTGGAGTTCAGAGTGGTTTAAATTGACAGTTTTAATACCCCTTGATAGGGACGTGGAGGTGACAGTAGCTTAACAAGACGGTTTTAATGCCCCTTGGAAGAGTGGTGGAGGTCGCAGTGGAATAAAAAGACAATATAAATGCCCCGTGGAAGAGATGTGGTGGTCACTGTAGCTTAACAATATGGTTTTAATGCCCCTTGGAAGAGTGGTGGAGGTCGCAGTGGAATAAAAAGACAATGTCAATGCCCCTTGGAAGAGTTGTGGAGGTTAGAGTGGAATAAAAAGACAATGCAAATGCCCCTTGGAAGAGCTGTGAAGTTCAGAGTTGTTTAACAAAATGGTTTTAATGCCCCTTGGAAGAGAAGTCGACGTCACAGTAGCATAACAAGACGGTTTTAATGCCCCTTGGAGAGTGGTGGAGTTTGCAGGGGATTAAAAAGACAATATCAATGCCCCTTGGAAGAGTGGTGGAGGTCGCAGTAGAATAAAAAGACAATATCAATGCCCCGAGGAAGGGACGTGGAGGTCACAGTAGCTTAACAAGACGGTTTTAATGCCCCTTGGAAGAGTGGTGGAGGTTGCAGGGGATTAAAAAGACAATAACAATGCCCATTGGAAGAGTGGTGGAGGTCGCAGTGGAATAAAAAGACAAAATCAATGCCTCTTGGAAGAGTGGTGGAGGTTACAGTGGAATAAAAAGACAATATCAATGCACCTTGGAAGAGCTGTGGAGTTCAGAGTTGTTTAAAGAGACGGTTTTAATGCCCCTTGGAAGAGACGTGGAGGTCACAGTAGCTTAACAAGACTGTTTTAATGCCCCTTGGAAGAGTGGTGGAGGTCGCAGTGGATTAAAAAGACAATATCAATGCCCCTTAAAAGAGAGGTGGAAGTCGCAGTGGAATAAAAAGACAATGTCAATGCCACTTGGAAGAGTGGTGGAGGTTACAGTGGAATAAAAAGACAATATCAATGCCCCATGGAATAGACTTGGACGTTACAGTTGCTTAACAAGACGGCTTTAATGCCCCTTGGAAGAGTGGTGGAGGTTGCAGTGGATTAAAAAGACAATATCATTTCCCATTGGAACAGTGGTAGAGGTCGCAGTGGAATAAAAAGACAAAATCAATGCCCCTTGGAAGAGTGGTGGAGGTTACAGTGGAATAAAAAGACAATATCAATGCCCCATGGAAGAGTTGTGGAGGTCACTGTAGCTTAACAAGATGGTCTTAATGCCCCTTGGAAGAGTGGTGGAGGTTACAGAGGAATAAAAAGACAATATCAATGCCCTGTTTAAGAAACATAGAGGTCACAGTAGCTTAACAGGACGGTTTTAATGCCCCTTGGAAGAGTCGTGGACGTCGCAGAGGAATAAATAGACAATATCAATGCACTTGGAAGAGTGAAGAAGGTTACAATGGAATAAATAGATATTGTCAATGCCCCTTGGAAGAGCTGTGGAGCTCAGAGCGGTCTAAACAGACGGTTTTAATGCCCCTTGGAAGAGACGTGGAGGTCACAGTAGCTTAACAAGATGGTTTTAATGCCCCTTGGAAGAGTGGTGGAGGTCACAATGGAATAAAAAGACAATATGAATGCCCCGTGGAAGGGACGTGGAGGTCACAGTAGCATAATAAGACGTTTTTTATGCCCAGTGGAACAGTGGTGGAGGTCGCAGTGGATAAAAAAGACAATGTCAAAGCCACTTGGAAGAGTGGTGGAGGTCGCAGTGGAAAACAGAGACAATATCAATGCCCCTTGGAAGAGTGGTGGAGGTTACAATCGAATAAAAAGACAATATCAATGCCTCTTGGAAGAGCTGTGGAGTACAGAGAGGTTTAACCAGACGGTTTAATGCCCCTTGGAAGAGACGTGGAGGTCACAGTAGCTTATCAAGACTGTTTTAATGCCCCATGGAAGAGTGATGGAGGTCGCAGTGGATTAAAAAGACAATATCAATGCCCTTTAGAAGAGTGGTGGAGGTTACAATCGAATAAAAAGACAATATCAATGCCTCTTGGAAGAGCTGTGGAGCACAGAGAGGTTTAACCAGACGGTTTAATGCACCTTGGAAGAGAAGTGGCGGTCACAGTAGCTTATCAAGACTGTTTTAATGCCCCTTGGAAGAGTGGTGGAGGTCGCAGTGGATTAAAAAGACAATATCAATGCCCTTTAGAAGAGTGGTGGAGGTCGCAGTGGAATAAAAAGACAATATCAATTCCCCTTGGAAGAGATGTGAAGGTCGCAGTGGAATAAAAAGTCAATATCAATGCCTCGTGGAAGAGACTTGGAGGTGACAGTAGCTTAACAAGATGGTTTTAATGCCCCTTGGAAGAGAGGTGGAGGTCGCAGTGGAATAAAAAGACAATATCAATGCCCCTTGGAAGAGTGGTGGAGGTTTGGAGGTTAGAGTGGAATAAAAAGACAATATCAATGACCCTTGGAAGAGTGGTGGAGGTCGCAGTGGAATACAAAGACAATATTAATGCCCCTTGGAAGAGTGGTGGAGGTCGCAGTAAAATAAAAATACAATATCAATGCCCCTTGCAAGAGTGTTGGAGGTTACAGTGGAATAAAAAGACTATATCAATGCCCATTGGAAGAGCTGTGGAGTTCACAATGGTTTAATCAGAAGGTTTTAAGGCACCGTGGAATAGACGTGGAGGGCACAGTAACTTAACAAGACGGTTTTAATGCACATTGGAAGAGTGGTGGAGGTCGCAGTGGATTAAAAAAACAATATCAATGCCCCTTGGAAGATTGGTGGAGGTTACAGTGGAATAAAAAGACAATATCAATGCCCCGTGGAAGAGATGTGGAGGTCACTGTATCTTAAAAATATGGTTTTAATGCCCCTTGGAAGAGTGGTAGAGGTCGCAGTGGAATAAAAAGACAATGTCAATGAAACTTGGAAGAGTGGTGGAGGTTAGAGTGGAATAAAAAGACAATACAAATGCCCCTTGGAAGAGCTGTGGAGTTCAGAGTGGTTTAACCAGATGGTTTTAATGCCCCTTGGAAGAGAAGTCGACGTCACAGTAGCATAACAAGACGGTTTTAATGCCCCTTGGAAGAGTGGTGGAGTTCGCAGTGGATTAAAAAGACAATATCAATGCCCCTTGTAAGAGTGGAGGAGGTCGCAGTGGAATAAAAAGACAATATCAATGACCCGTGGAAGGGACGTGGAGGTCACAGTAGCTTAACAAGATGGTTTTAATGCCCCTTGGAAGAGTGGTGGAGGTTGCAGGGGATTAAAAAGACAATAACAATGCCCATTGGAAGAGTGGTGGAGGTCGCAGTGGAATAAAAAGACAAAATCAATGCCCCATGGAAGAGTGGTGGAGGTTACAGTGGAATAAAAAGACAATATCAATGCACCTTGGAAGAGCTGTGGAGTTCAGAGTTGTTTAAAGAGACGGTTTTAATGCCCCTTGGAAGAGACGTGGAGGTCACAGTAGCTTAACAAGACTGTTTTAATGCCCCTTGGAAGAGTGGTGGAGGTCGCAGTGGATTAAAAAGACAATATCAATGCCCCTTAAAAGAGAGGTGGAAGTCGCAGTGGAATAAAAAGACAATGTCAATGCCACTTGGAAGAGTGGTGGAGGTTACAGTGGAATAAAAAGACAATATCAATGCCCCATGGAATAGACTTGGACGTTACAGTAGCTTAACAAGACGGCTTTAATGCCCCTTGGAAGAGTGGTGGAGGTTGCAGTGGATTAAAAAGACAATATCATTGCCCATTGGAACAGTGGTAGAGGTCGGAGTGTAATAAAAAGACAAAATCAATGCCCCTTGGAAGAGTGGTGGAGGTTACAGTGGAATAAAAAGACAATATCAATGCCCCATGGAAGAGTTGTGGAGGTCACTGTAGCTTAACAAGATGGTCTTAATGCCCCTTGGAAGAGTGGTGGAGGTTACAGAGGAATAAAAAGACAATATCAATGCCCTGTGTAAGAAACTTAGAGGTCACAGTAGCTTAACAGGACGGTTTTAATGCCCCTTGGAAGAGTCGTGGACGTCGCAGAGTAATAAATAGACAATATCAATGCACTTGGAAGAGTGAAGAAGGTTACAATGGAATAAATAGATATTGTCAATGCCCCTTGGAAGAGCTGTGGAGCTCAGAGCGGTCTAAACAAACGGTTTTAATGCCCCTTGGAAGAGACTTGGAGGTCACAGTAGCTTAACAAGATGGTTTTAATGCCCCTTGGAAGAGTGGTGGAGGTCACAATGGAATAAAAAGACAATATGAATGCCCCGTGGAAGGGACGTGGAGGTCACAGTAGCATAATAAGACGTTTTTTATGCCCATTGGAACAGTGGTGGAGGTCGCAGTGGATAAAAAAGACAATATCAAAGCCACTTGGAAGAGTGGTGGAGGTCGCAGTGGAAAACAGAGACAATATCAATGCCCCTTGGAAGAGTGGTGGAGGTTACAATCGAATAAAAAGACAATATCAATGCCTCTTGGAAGAGCTGTGGAGTACAGAGAGGTTTAACCAGACGGTTTAATGCCCCTTGGAAGAGACGTGGAGGTCACAGTAGCTTATCAAGACTGTTTTAATGCCCCTTGGAAGAGTGATGGAGGTCGCAGTGGATTAAAAAGACAATATCAATGCCCTTTAGAAGAGTGGTGGAGGTTACAATCGAATAAAAAGACAATATCAATGCCTCTTGGAAGAGCTGTGGAGCACAGAGAGGATTAACCAGACGGTTTAATGCACCTTGGAAGAGAAGTGGAGGTCACAGTAGCTTATCAAGACTGTTTTAATGCCCCTTGGAAGAGTGGTGGAGGTCGCAGAGGATTAAAAAGACAATATCAATGCCCTTTAGAAGAGTGGTGGAGGTCGCAGTGGAATAAAAAGACAATATCAATTCCCCTTGGAAGAGATGTGAAGGTCGCAGTGGAATAAAAAGTCAATATCAATGCCTCGTGGAAGAGACTTGGAGGTGACAGTAGCTTAACAAGATGGTTTTAATGCCCCTTGGAAGAGAGGTGGAGGTCGCAGTGGAATAAAAAGACAATATCAATGCCCCTTGGAAGAGTGGTGGAGGTTTGGAGGTTAGAGTGGAATAAAAAGACAATATCAATGACCCTTGGAAGAGTGGTGGAGGTCGCAGTGGAATACAAAGACAATATTAATGCCCCTTGGAAGAGTGGTGGAGGTCGCAGTAAAATAAAAATACAATATCAATGCCCCTTGCAAGAGTGTTGGAGGTTACAGTGGAATAAAAAGACTATATCAATGCCCATTGGAAGAGCTGTGGAGTTCACAATGGTTTAACCAGAAGGTTTTAAGGCACCGTGGAATAGACGTGGAGGGCACAGTAACTTAACAAGACGGTTTTAATGCACATTGGAAGAGTGGTGGAGGTCGCAGTGGATTAAAAAAACAATATCAATGCCCCTTGGAAGATTGGTGGAGGTTACAGTGGAATAAAAAGACAATATCAATGCCCCGTGGAAGAGATGTGGAGGTCACTGTATCTTAAAAATATGGTTTTAATGCCCCTTGGAAGAGTGGTAGAGGTCGCAGTGGAATAAAAAGACAATGTCAATGAAACTTGGAAGAGTGGTGGAGGTTAGAGTGGAATAAAAAGACAATACAAATGCCCCTTGGAAGAGCTGTGGAGTTCAGAGTGGTTTAACCAGATGGTTTTAATGCCCCTTGGAAGAGAAGTCGACGTCACAGTAGCATAACAAGACGGTTTTAATGCCCCTTGGAAGAGTGGTGGAGTTCGCAGTGGATTAAAAAGACAATATCAATGCCCCTTGTAAGAGTGGAGGAGGTCGCAGTGGAATAAAAAGACAATATCAATGACCCGTGGAAGGGACGTGGAGGTCACAGTAGCTTAACAAGATGGTTTTAATGCCCCTTGGAAGAGTGGTGGAGGTTGCAGGGGATTAAAAAGACAATAACAATGCCCATTGGAAGAGTGGTGGAGGTCGCAGTGGAATAAAAAGACAAAATCAATGCCCCATGGAAGAGTGGTGGAGGTTACAGTGGAATAAAAAGACAATATCAATGCACCTTGGAAGAGCTGTGGAGTTCAGAGTTGTTTAAAGAGACGGTTTTAATGCCCCTTGGAAGAGACGTGGAGGTCACAGTAGCTTAACAAGACTGTTTTAATGCCCCTTGGAAGAGTGGTGGAGGTCGCAGTGGATTAAAAAGACAATATCAATGCCCCTTAAAAGAGAGGTGGAAGTCGCAGTGGAATAAAAAGACAATGTCAATGCCACTTGGAAGAGTGGTGGAGGTTACAGTGGAATAAAAAGACAATATCAATGCCCCATGGAATAGACTTGGACGTTACAGTAGCTTAACAAGACGGCTTTAATGCCCCTTGGAAGAGTGGTGGAGGTTGCAGTGGATTAAAAAGACAATATCATTGCCCATTGGAACAGTGGTAGAGGTCGCAGTGTAATAAAAAGACAAAATCAATGCCCCTTGGAAGAGTGGTGGAGGTTACAGTGGAATAAAAAGACAATATCAATGCCCCATGGAAGAGTTGTGGAGGTCACTGTAGCTTAACAAGATGGTCTTAATGCCCCTTGGAAGAGTGGTGGAGGTTAAAGAGGAATAAAAAGACAATATCAATGCCCTGTGTAAGAAACTTAGAGGTCACAGTAGCTTAACAGGACGGTTTTAATGCCCCTTGGAAGAGTCGTGGACGTCGCAGAGGAATAAATAGACAACATCAATGCACTTGGAAGAGTGAAGAAGGTTACAATGGAATAAATAGATATTGTCAATGCCCCTTGGAAGAGCTGTGGAGCTCAGAGCGGTCTAAACAGACGGTTTTAATGCCCCTTGGAAGAGACTTGGAGGTCACAGTAGCTTAACAAGATGGTTTTAATGCCCCTTGGAAGAGTGGTGGAGGTCACAATGGAATAAAAAGACAATATGAATGCCCCGTGGAAGGGACGTGGAGGTCACAGTAGCATAATAAGACGCTTTTTATGCCCATTGGAACAGTGGTGGAGGTCGCAGTGGATAAAAAAGACAATATCAAAGCCACTTGGAAGAGTGGTGGAGGTCGCAGTGGAAAACAGAGACAATATCAATGCCCCTTGGAAGAGTGGTGGAGGTTACAATCGAATAAAAAGACAATATCAATGCCTCTTGGAAGAGCTGTGGAGTACAGAGAGGTTTAACCAGACGGTTTAATGCCCCTTGGAAGAGACGTGGAGGTCACAGTAGCTTATCAAGACTGTTTTAATGCCCCTTGGAAGAGTGATGGAGGTCGCAGTGGATTAAAAAGACAATATCAATGCCCTTTAGAAGAGTGGTGGAGGTTACAATCGAATAAAAAGACAATATCAATGCCTCTTGGAAGAGCTGTGGAGCACAGAGAGGTTTAACCAGACGGTTTAATGCACCTTGGAAGAGAAGTGGAGGTCACAGTAGCTTATCAAGACTGTTTTAATGCCCCTTGGAAGAGTGGTGGAGGTCGCAGTGGATTAAAAAGACAATATCAATGCCCTTTAGAAGAGTGGTGGAGGTCGCAGTGGAATAAAAAGACAATATCAATTCCCCTTGGAAGAGATGTGAAGGTCGCAGTGGAATAAAAAGTCAATATCAATGACTCGTGGAAGAGACTTGGAGGTGACAGTAGCTTAACAAGATGGTTTTAATGCCCCTTGGAAGAGAGGTGGAGGTCGCAGTGGAATAAAAAGACAATATCAATGCCCCTTGGAAGAGTGGTGGAGGTTTGGAGGTTAGAGTGGAATAAAAAGACAATATCAATGACCCTTGGAAGACTGGTGGAGGTCGCAGTGGAATACAAAGACAATATTAATGCCCCTTGGAAGAGTGGTGGAGGTCGCAGTAAAATAAAAATACAATATCAATGCCCCTTGCAAGAGTGTTGGAGGTTACAGTGGAATAAAAAGACTATATCAATGCCCATTGGAAGAGCTGTGGAGTTCACAGTGGTTTAACCAGAAGGTTTTAAGGCACCGTGTAATAGACGTGGAGGGCACAGTAACTTAACAAGACGGTTTTAATGCACATTGGAAGAGTGGTGGAGGTCGCAGTGGATTAAAAAAACAATATCAATGCCCCTTGGAAGATTGGTGGAGGTTACAGTGGAATAAAAAGACAATATCAATGCCCCGTGGAAGAGATGTGGAGGTCACTGTATCTTAAAAATATGGTTTTAATGCCCCTTGGAAGAGTGGTAGAGGTCGCAGTGGAATAAAAAGACAATGTCAATGAAACTTGGAAGAGTGGTGGAGGTTAGAGTGGAATAAAAAGACAATACAAATGCCCCTTGGAAGAGCTGTGGAGTTCAGAGTGGTTTAACCAGATGGTTTTAATGCCCCTTGGAAGAGAAGTCGACGTCACAGTAGCATAACAAGACGGTTTTAATGCCCCTTGGAAGAGTGGTGGAGTTCGCAGTGGATTAAAAAGACAATATCAATGCCCCTTGTAAGAGTGGAGGAGGTCGCAGTGGAATAAAAAGACAATATTAATGACCCGTGGAAGGGACGTGGAGGTCACAGTAGCTTAACAAGATGGTTTTAATGCCCCTTGGAAGAGTGGTGGAGGTTGCAGGGGATTAAAAAGACAGTAACAATGGCCATTGGAAGAGTGGTGGAGGTCGCAGTGGAATAAAAAGACAAAATCAATGCCCCTTGAAAGAGTGGTGGAGGTTTCAGTGGAATAAAAAGACAATATCAATGCCCCTTGGAAGAGCTGTGGAGTTCAGAGTAGTTTTACCAGACAGTTTTAATGCCCCTTGGATGAGACGTGGAAGTCACAGTAGCTTAACAAGACTGCTTTTATGCCCCTTGGAAGAGTGGTGGAGGTCGAAGTGGATTAAAAAGACAATATCAATGCCCCTTAGAAGAGAGGTGGAAGTCGCATTGGAATAAAAAGACA
This sequence comes from Phyllobates terribilis, assembly GCF_046119375.1. Lineage (NCBI taxonomy): Eukaryota > Metazoa > Chordata > Amphibia > Anura > Dendrobatidae > Phyllobates > Phyllobates terribilis. The sequence goes on along the minus strand of NW_027362781.1, from coordinate 6,823,403 downwards.
ATGTCAGTGCCACTTGGAAGAGTGCTGGAGGTTACAGTGGAATAAAAAGACAATATCAATGCCCCTTGGAAGAGCTGCAGAGTTCAGAGTGGTTTTACCAGACAGTTTTAATGCCCCTTGGAAGAGACGTGGAGGTCACAGTAGCTTAACAAGACCGTTTTTATGCCCCTTGGAAGAGTGGTGGAGGTCGAAGTGGATTAAAAAGACAATATCTATGCCCCTTAGAAGAGAGGTGGAAGTCGCAGTGGAATAACAAGACAATGTCAGTGCCACTTGGAAGAGTGCTGGAGGTTACAGTGGAATAAAAAGACAATATCAATGCCCCTTGGAAGAGCTGTGGAGTTCAGAGTGGTTTTACCAGACAGTTTTAATGCCCCTTGGAAGAGACGTGGAGATCACAGTAGCTTAACAAGACTGTTTTTATGCCCCTTGGAAGAGTGGAGGAGGTCGAAGTGGATTAAAAAGACAATATCAATGCCCATTGGAAGGGTGGTAGAGGTCGCAGTGGAATAAAAAGACAAATCAATGCCCCTTGGAAGAGTGGTGGAGGTTAAATTGGAATAAAATGACAATATCAATGCACCATGGAAGAGTTGTGGAGGTCACTGTAGCTTAACAAGATGGTCTTAATGCCCCTTGGAAGAGTGGTGGAGGTCGCAGTGGAATAAATCGACAATGTCAATGCCCCCTTGGAAGAGTGGTGGATGTTAGAGAGGAATAAAAAGACTATACCAGTGCTCCTTGAGAGAGCTGTGGAGTTCAGAGTGGTTTAAATTGACTGTTTTAATGCCCCTTGGATGAGACGTGGAGTTCACAGTAGATTAAAAAGACAATATCAATGCCCCTTGGAAGAGTGGTGGAGGTCACATTGGATTAAAAAGACAATATCAATGCCCCTTGGAAGAGTGGTGCAGGTCGCAGTGGAATAAAAAGACAATATCAATGACCCGTGGAAGGGACGTGGAGGTCACAGTAGCTTCACAAGACGGTTTTAATGCCCCTTGGAAAAGAGGTTGAGGTCGCAGTTGATTAAAAAGACAATATCAATGCCCCTTGGAAGAGTGGTGGAGGTCGCAGTGGAATAAAAAGACAATATCAATGCCGCTTGGAAGAGTGGTGGATGTTACAGTCGAATAAAAAGACAATATCAATGCCCCTTGGAAGAGCTGTGGAGTTCAGAGTGGTTTAACCAGATGGTTTTAATGCCCCTTGGAAGAGATGTGGAGGTCACAGTAGCTTAACAAGACTGTTTTAATGCCTCTTGTAAGAGAGGTGGAGGTCGCAGTGGATTAAAAAGGCAATATCAATGACCCTTAGAAGAGAGGTGGAAGTCGCAGTGGAATAAAAAGACAATATCAATACCCCTTGGAAGAGTGGTGGAGGATACAGTGGAATAAAAAGACAATATCAATGCCCCGTGGTATAGATATGGACGTTACAGTAGCTAAACAAGATGTTTTTAATACACCTTGGGAGAGTGGTCGAAGTCGTAGTGGAATAAAAAGACAATATCAATGCCCCTTGAAAGAGTGCTGTAGGTTACAGTGGAGTAAAAAGACAATATCAATGCCTCTTGCAAGAGCTGAGGAGTACAGAGTGGTTTAAATTGACGGTTTTAATGCACCTTGGAAGAGACGTTGAAGTCACAGTAGCTTAACAATACGGTTTTAATGCCCCTTGGAAGAGTGGTGGAGGTCGAAGTGGTTTAGAAAGACAATATCAATGCCACTTGGAAGAGTGGTGAAGGTCCCAGTGGAATAAAAAGACAATATCAATGCCCCTTGGAAGAGTGGTGGAGGTTACAGTGGAAAAAAAAGACAATATTAATGCCCCGTGAAAGAGACGTGGAGGTCATAGTAGCTTAACAAGATGATTTTAATGCCCCTTGGAAGAGAGATGGAAGTTGCAGTGGAATAAAAAGACAATATCAATGCCCCTTGGAAGAGTTCTGGAGGTAACATTGGAATAAAAAGACAATATCAATGCCCCTTGCAAGAGCTGTGGAGTTCAGAGTGGTTTAAATTGACAGTTTTAATACCCCTTGGTAGGGACGTGGAGGTGACAGTAGCTTAACAAGACGGTTTTAATGCCCCTTGGAAGAGTGGTGGAGATCGCAGTGGATTAAAAAGACAGCATGAATTCCCCTTGGAAGAGTGGTTGAGGTCGCAGTGGATTAAAAAGACAATATCAATGCCACTTTGAAGAGGGGTGGAGGGTACAGTTGAATAAAAAGACAATATCAATGCCCCTTGGAAGAGTGATGGAGGTTACAGTGGAATAAAAAGACAATATCAATGCCCCTTGGAACAGTGGTGGAGGTTACAGTTAAATAAAAAGACAATATCAATGCACCGTGGAAGAGATGTGGAGGTCACAATAGCTTAACAAGACGGTGTTAATGACCCTTGGAATAGTGGTGGAGGTCGCAGTGGATTAAAAAGACAATATCAATGAGCCTTGGAAGAGTGGTGGAGGTCGCAGTGGAATAAAAAGACATTTTCAATGCCCCTTGGAAGAGTGGTGGAGGTCGCAGTAGAATAAAAAGACATTATCAATGCCCCTTGGACGAGTGGTGGAGTTTACATTGGAATAAAAAGACAATTTCAATGCCCCGTGGAAGAGACATGGAGGTCACAGTAGCTTAACAAGACGGTTTTAATGCCTCTTGGAGAACTGGTGGAGGTCGCAGTGGAATAAAAAGACAATATCAATGCCCCTTGGAATAGTGGTGGAGGTTACAGTGGAATAAAAAGACAATAATAATGCCCCTTGGAAGAACCAGACGGTTTTAACGCTCCTTGGAAGAGACGTGGATGTCACAGTAACTTAACAAGACGGTTTTAATGCCCCTTGGAAGAGTGGTGGAGGTCGCAGTGGAATAAAAAGACAATATAAATGCCCCGTGGAAGAGATGTGGTGGTCACTGTAGCTTAACAATATGGTTATAATGCCCCTTGGAAGAGTGGTGGAGGTCGCAGTGGAATAAAAAGACAATGTCAATGCCCCTTGGAAGAGTTGTGGAGGTTAGAGTGGAATAAAAAGACAATGCAAATGCCCCTTGGAAGAGCTGTGAAGTTCAGAGTTGTTTAACAAGATGGTTTTAATGCCCCTTGGAAGAGAAGTCGACGTCACAGTAGCATAACAAGACGGTTTTAATGCCCCTTGGAGAGTGGTGGAGTTTGCAGGGGATTAAAAAGACAATATCAATGCCCCTTGGAAGAGTGGTGGAGGTCGCAGTAGAATAAAAAGACAATATCAATGCCCCGAGGAAGGGACGTGGAGGTCACAGTAGCTTAACAAGACGGTTTTAATGCCCCTTGGAAGAGTGGTGGAGGTTGCAGGGGATTAAAAAGACAATAACAATGCCCATTGGAAGAGTGGTGGAGGTCGCAGTGGAATAAAAAGACAAAATCAATGCCTCTTGGAAGAGTGGTGGAGGTTACAGTGGAATAAAAAGACAATATCAATGCACCTTGGAAGAGCTGTGGAGTTCAGAGTTGTTTAAAGAGACGGTTTTAATGCCCCTTGGAAGAGACGTGGAGGTCACAGTAGCTTAACAAGACTGTTTTAATGCCCCTTGGAAGAGTGGTGGAGATCGCAGTGGATTAAAAAGACAATATCAATGCCCCTTAAAAGAGAGGTGGAAGTCGCAGTGGAATAAAAAGACAATGTCAATGCCACTTGGAAGAGTGGTATAGGTTACAGTGGAATAAAAAGACAATATCAATGTCCCATGGAATAGACTTGGACGTTACAGTAGCTTAACAAGACGGCTTTAATGCCCCTTGGAAGAGTGGTGGAGGTTGCAGTGGGTTAAAAAGACAATATCATTGCCCATTGGAACAGTGGAAGAGGTCGCAGTGGAATAAAAAGACAAAATCAATGCCCCTTGTAAGAGTGGTGGAGGTTACAGTGGAATAAAAAGACAATATCAATGCCCCATGGAAGAGTTGTGGAGGTCACTGTAGCTTAACAAGATGGTCTTAATGCCCCTTGGAAGAGTGGTGGAGGTTACAGAGGAATAAAAAGACAATATCAATGCCCTGTGTAAGAAACTTAGAGGTCACAGTAGCTTAACAGGACGGTTTTAATGCCCCTTGGAAGAGTCGTGGACGTCGCAGAGGAATAAATAGACAATATCAATGCACTTGGAAGAGTGAAGAAGGTTACAATGGAATAAATAGATATTGTCAATGCCCCTTGGAAGAGCTGTGGAGCTCAGAGCGGTCTAAACAGACGGTTTTAATGCCCCTTGGAAGAGACTTGGAGGTCACAGTAGCTTAACAAGATGGTTTTAATGCCCCTTGGAAGAGTGGTGGAGGTCACAATGGAATAAAAATACAATATGAATGCCCCGTGGAAGGGACGTGGAGGTCACAGTAGCATAATAAGTCGGTTTTTATGCCCATTGGAACAGTGGTGGAGGTCGCAGTGGATAAAAAAGACAATATCAAAGCCACTTGGAAGAGTGGTGGAGGTCGCAGTGGAAAACAGAGACAATATCAATGCCCCTTGGAAGAGTGGTGGAGGTTACAATCGAATAAAAAGACAATATCAATGCCTCTTGGAAGAGCTGTGGAGTACAGAGAGGTTTAACCAGACGGTTTAATGCCCCTTGGAAGAGACGTGGAGGTCACAGTAGCTTATCAAGACTGTTTTAATGCCCCTTGGAAGAGTGATGGAGGTCGCAGTGGATTAAAAAGACAATATCAATGCGCTTTAGAAGAGTGGTGGAGGTTACAATCGAATAAAAAGACAATATCAATGCCTCTTGGAAGAGCTGTGGAGCACAGAGAGGTTTAACCAGATGGTTTAATGCACCTTGGAAGAGAAGTGGAGGTCACAGTAGCTTATCAAGACTGTTTTAATGCCCCTTGGAAGAGTGGTGGAGGTCGCAGTGGATTAAAAAGACAATATCAATGCCCTTTAGAAGAGTGGTGGAGGTCGCAGTGGAATAAAAAGACAATATCAATTCCCCTTGGAAGAGATGTGAAGGTCGCAGTGGAATAAAAAGTCAATATCAATGCCTCGTGGAAGAGACTTGGAGGTGACAGTAGCTTAACAAGATGGTTTTAATGCCCCTTGGAAGAGAGGTGGAGGTCGCAGTGGAATAAAAAGACAATATCAATGCCCCTTGGAAGAGTGGTGGAGGTTTGGAGGTTAGAGTGGAATAAAAAGACAATATCAATGACCCTTGGAAGAGTGGTGGAGGTCGCTGTGGAATACAAAGACAATATTAATGCCCCTTGGAAGAGTGGTGGAGGTCGCAGTAAAATAAAAATACAATATCAATGCCCCTTGCAAGAGTGTTGGAGGTTACAGTGGAATAAAAAGACTATATCAATGTCCATTGGAAGAGCTGTGGAGTTCACAGTGGTTTAACCAGAAGGTTTTAAGGCACCGTGGAATAGACGTGGAGGGCACAGTAACTTAACAAGACGGTTTTAATGCACATTGGAAGAGTGGTGGAGGTCGCAGTGGATTAAAAAAACAATATCAATGCCCCTTGGAAGATTGGTGGAGGTTACAGTGGAATAAAAAGACAATATCAATGCCCCGTGGAAGAGATGTGGAGGTCACTGTATCTTAACAATATGGTTTTAATGCCCCTTGGAGGAGTGGTGGAGGTCGCAGTGGAATAAAAAGACAACGTCAACGCCCCTTGGAAGAGTTGTGGAGGTTAGAGTGGAATAAAAAGACAATACAAATGCCCCTTGGAAGAGCTGTGGAGTTCAGAGTGGTTTTACCAGACAGTTTTAATGCCCCTTGGATGAGACGTGGAGGTCACAGTAGCTTAACAAGACTGCTTTTATGCCCCTTGGAAGAGTGGTGGAGGTCGAAGTGGATTAAAAAGACAATATCAATGCCCCTTAGAAGAGAGGTGGAAGTCGCATTGGAATAAAAATACAATGTCAGTGCCACTTGGAAGAGTGCTGGAGGTTACAGTGGAATAAAAAGACAATATCAATGCCCCTTGGAAGAGCTGCGGAGTTCAGAGTGGTTTTACCAGACAGTTTTAATGCCCCTTGGAAGAGACGTGGAGGTCACAGTAGCTTAACAAGACTGTTTTTATGCCCCTTGGAAGAGTGGTGGAGGTCGAAGTGGATTAAAAAGACAATATCTATGCCCCTTAGAAGAGAGGTGGAAGTCGCAGTGGAATAACAAGACAGTGTCAGTGCCACTTGGAAGAGTGCTGGAGGTTACAGTGGAATAAAAAGACAATATCAATGACCCTTGGAAGAGCTGTGGAGTTCAGAGTGGTTTTACCAGACAGTTTTAATGCCCCTTGGAAGAAACGTGGAGATCACAGTAGCTTAACAAGACTGTTTTTATGCCCCTTGGAAGAGTGGAGGAGGTCGAAGTGGATTAAAAAGACAATATCAATGCCCATTGGAAGGGTGGTAGAGGTCGCAGTGGAATAAAAAGACAAAATCAATGCCCCTTGGAAGAGTGGTGGAGGTTACATTGGAATAAAATGACAATATCAATGCCCCTTGGAAGAGTTGTGCAGGTTAGAGTGGACTAAAAAGACAATACAAATGCCCCTTGGAAGAGCTGGGGAGTTCAGAGTGGTTTAACCAGATGGTTTTAATGCCCCTTGGAAGAGAAGTCAACGTCACAGTAGTATAACAAGACGGTTTTAATGACCCTTGGAAGAGTGGTGGAGTTCGCAGTGGATTAAAAATTTCAATATTAATGCCCCTTGGAAGAGTGGTGGAGGTCGCATTGGAATAAAAAGACAATACCAATGCCCCGTGGAAGGGACGTGGAGGTTACAGTAGCTTAACAAGACGGTTTTAATGCCCAGTGGAAGACTGGTGGAGGTTGCAGGGGATTAAAAAGACAATAACAATGCCCATTGAAAGAGTGGTGGAGGTCGCAGTGGAATAAAAAGACAAAATCAATGCCCCTTGGAAGAGTGGTGGAGGTTACAGTGGAATAAAAAGACAATATCAATGCCCCTTGGAAGAGCTGTGGAGTTCAGCGTGGTTTAACCAGACGGTTTTAATGCCCCTTGGAAGAGACGTGGAGGTCACAGTAGCTTAACAAGACTGTTTTAATGCCCCTTGGAAGAGTGGCGAAGGTCGCAGTGGATTAAAAAGACAATATGAATGCCCCTTAGAAGAGAGCTGGAAGTCGCAGTGGAATAAAAAGACAATGTCAATGCCACTTGGAAGAGTGGTGGAGGTTACAGTGGAATAAAAAGACAATATCAATGCCCCGTGGAAAAGACATGGACGTGACAGTAGCTTAACAAGACTGCTTTAATGCCCCTTGGAAAAGTGGTGGAGGTTGCAGTGGATTAAAAAGACAATATCAATGCCCATTGGAAGAGTGGTAGAGGTCGCAGTGGAATAAAAAGACAAAATCAATGCCCCTTGGAAGAGTGGTGGAGGTTACAGTGGAATAAAAAGACAATATCAATGCCCCATGGAAGAGTTGTGGAGGTCACTGTAGCTTAACAATATGGTCTTAATGCCCCTTGGAAGAGTGGTGGAGGTCGCAGTGGACTAAATAGATAATGTCAATGCCCCTTGGAATAATGGTGGAGGTTAGAGTGGAATAAAAAGACAATAACAGTACTCCTTGGAAGAGCTGTTGAGTTCAGAGTAATTTAAATTGACAGTTTTAATGCCCCTTGGAAGAGACGTGGAGGTCACAATGGATTAAAAAGACAATATCAATGCACCTTGGAAGAGTGGTGGAGGTCGCAGTGGATTAAAAAGACAATATCAATGCCTCTTCCAAGAGTGGTGGAGGTCGCAGTGGAATAAAAAGACAATATCAATGCCGCTTGGAGGAGTGGTGGATGTTACAGTCGAATAAAAAGACAATATCAATGCCTCTTGTAAGAGCTGTGGAGTTCAGAGTGTTTAACCAGATGGGTTTAATGCCCCTTGGAAGAGACGAGGAGGACACAGTAGCTTAACAAGACTGTTTTAATGCCCCTTGGAAGAGTGGTGGAGATCGTTGTGGATTTAAAAGACAATATCAATGCCCCTTAGAAGAGTGGTGGAGGTCGCAGTGGAATAAAAAGACAATATCAATGCCCCATGGAATAGACTTGGACGTTACAGTAGCTTAACAAGACGGCTTTAATGCCCCTTGGAAGAGTGGTGGAGGTTGCAGTGGATTAAAAAGACAATATCATTGCCCATTGGAACAGTGGTAGAGGTCGCAGTGGAATAAAAAGACAAAATCAATGCCCCTTGGAAGAGTGGTGGAGGTTACAGTGGAATAAAAAGACAATATCAATGCCCCATGGAAGAGTTGTGGAGGTCACTGTTGCTTAACAAGATGGTCTTAATGCCCCTTGGAAGAGTGGTGGAGGTTACAGAGGAATAAAAAGACAATATCAATGCCCTGTGTAAGAAACTTAGAGGTCACAGTAGCTTAACAGGACGGTTTTAATGCCCCTTGGAAGAGTCGTGGACGTCGCAGAGGAATAAATAGACAATATCAATGCACTTGGAAGAGTGAAGAAGGTTACAATGGAATAAATAGATATTGTCAATGCCCCTTGGAAGAGCTGTGGAGCTCAGAGCGGTCTAAACAGACGGTTTTAATGCCCCTTGGAAGAGACTTGGAGGTCACAGTAGCTTAACAAGATGGTTTTAATGCCCCTTGGAAGAGTGGTGGAGGTCACAATGGAATAAAAAGACAATATGAAAGCCCCGTGGAAGGGACGTGGAGGTCACAGTAGCATAATAAGACGGTTTTTATGCCCATTGGAACAGTGGTGGAGGTCGCAGTGGATAAAAAAGACAATATCAAAGCCACTTGGAAGAGTGGTGGAGGTCGCAGTGGAAAACAGAGACAATATCAATGCCCCTTGGAAGAGTGGTGGAGGTTACAATCGAATAAAAAGACAATATCAATGCCTCTTGGAAGAGCTGTGGAGTACAGAGAGGTTTAACCAGACGGTTTAATGCACCTTGGAAGAGAAGTGGAGGTCACAGTAGCTTATCAAGACTGTTTTAATGCCCATTGGAGGAGTGGTGGAGGTCGCAGTGGATTAAAAAGACAATATCAATGCCCTTTAGAAGAGTGGTGGAGGTCGCAGTGGAATAAAAAGACAATATCAATTCCCCTTGGAAGAGATGTGAAGGTCGCAGTGGAATAAAAAGTCAATATCAATGCCTCGTGGAAGAGACTTGGAGGTGACAGTAGCTTAACAAGATGGTTTTAATGCCCCTTGGAAGAGAGGTGGAGGTCGCAGTGGAATAAAAAGACAATATCAATGCCCCTTGGAAGAGTGGTGGAGGTTTGGAGGTTAGAGTGGAATAAAAAGACAATATCAATGACCCTTGGAAGAGTGGTGGAGGTCGCAGTGGAATACAAAGACAATATTAATGCCCCTTGGAAGAGTGGTGGAGGTCGCAGTAAAATAAAAATACAACATCAATGCCCCTTGCAAGAGTGTTGGAGGTTACAGTGGAATAAAAAGACTATATCAATGCCCATTGGAAGAGCTGTGGAGTTCACAGTGGTTTAACCAGAAGGTTTTAAGGCACCGTGGAATAGAAGTGGAGGGCACAGTAACTTAACAAGACGGTTTTAATGCACATTGGAAGAGTGGTGGAGGTCGCAGTGGATTAAAAAAACAATATCAATGCCCCTTGGAAGATTGGTGGAGGTTACAGTGGAATAAAAAGACAATATCAATGCCCCGTGGAAGAGATGTGGAGGTCACTGTATCTTAACAATATGGTTTTAATGCCCCTTGGAGGAGTGGTGGAGGTCGCAGTGGAATAAAAAGACAACGTCAATGCCCCTTGGAAGAGTTGTGGAGGTTAGAGTGGACTAAAAAGACAATACAAATGCCCCTTGGAAGAGCTGTGGAGTTCAGAGTGGTTTAACCAGATGGTTTTAATGCCCCTTGGAATAGAAGTCAACGTCACAGTAGTTTAACAAGACGGTTTTATTGACCCTTGGAAGAGTGGTGGAGTTCGCAGTGGATTAAAAATACAATATTAATGCCCCTTGGAAGAGTGGTGGAGGTCGCATTGGAATAAAAAGACAATACCAATGCCCCGTGGAAGGGACGTGGAGGTTACAGTAGCTTAACAAGACGGTTTTAATGCCCAGTGGAAGACTGGTGGAGGTTGCAGGGGATTAAAAAGACAATAACAATGCCCATTGAAAGAGTGGTGGAGGTCGCAGTGGAATAAAAAGACAAAATCAATGCCCCTTGGAAGAGTGGTGGAGGTTACAGTGGAATAAAAAGACAATATCAATGCCCCTTGGAAGAGCTGTGGAGTTCAGAGTGGTTTAACCAGACGGTTTTAATGCCCCTTGGAAGAGACGTGGAGGTCACAGTAGCTTAACAAGACTGTTTTAATGCCCCTTGGAAGAGTGGCGAAGGTCGCAGTGGATTAAAAAGACAATATGAATGCCCCTTAGAAGAGAGCTGGAAGTCGCAGTGGAATAAAAAGACAATGTCAATGCCACTTGGAAGAGTGGTGGAGGTTACAGTGGAATAAAAAGACAATATCAATGCCCCGTGGAATAGACATGGACGTGACAGTAGCTTAACAAGACGGCTTTAATGCCCCTTGGAAGAGTGGTGGAGGTTGCAGTGGATTAAAAAGACAATATCAATGCCCATTGGAAGAGTGGTAGAGGTCGCAGTGGAATAAAAAGACAAAATCAATGCCCCTTGGAAGAGTGGTGGAGGTTACAGTGGAATAAAAAGACAATATCAATGCCCCATGGAAGAGTTGTGGAGGTCACTGTAGCTTAACAATATGGTCTTAATGCCCCTTGGAAGAGTGGTGGAGGTCGCAGTGGACTAAATAGATAATGTCAATGCCTCTTGGAATAATGGTGGAGGTTAGAGTGGAATAAAAAGACAATAACAGTGCTCCTTGGAAGAGCTGTTGAGTTCAGAGTAATTTAAATTGACAGTTTTAAAGCCCCTTGGAAGAGACGTGGCGGTCACAATGGATTAAAAAGACAATATCAATGCACCTTGGAAGAGTGGTGGAGGTCGCAGTGGATTAAAAAGACAATATCAATGCCCCTTCCAAGAGTGGTGGAGGTCGCAGTGGAATAAAAAGACAATATCAATGCCGCTTGGAGGAGTGGTGGATGTTACAGTCGAATAAAAAGACAATATCAATGCCTCTTGTAAGAGCTGTGGAGTTCAGAGTGTTTAACCAGATGGGTTTAATGCCCCTTGGAAGAGAAGAGGAGGTCACAGTAGCTTAACAAGACTGTTTTAATGCCCCTTGGAAGAGTGGTGGAGATCGTTGTGGATTTAAAAGACAATATCAATGCCCCTTGGAAGAGTGGTGGAGGTTACAGTGGAATAAAAAGACAATATCAATGCCCTGTGTAAGAAACTTGGAGGTCACAGTAGCTTAACAAGACGGTTTTAATGCCCCTTTGAAGAGTCGTGGACGTCGCAGAAGAATAAAAAGACAATATCAATGCCCCTTAGAAGAGTGGTTGAGGTCGCAGTGGAATAAAAAGACAATATCAATTCCCCTTGGAAGAGATGTGGAGGTCGCAGTGGAATAAAAAGACAATATCAATGCCTTGTGGTAGAGACTTGGAGGTCACAGTAGCTTAACAAGATGGTTTTAATGCCCCTTGGAAGAGAGGTGTAGGTCGCAGTGGAATAAAAAGACAATATCAATGCCCCTTGGAAGAGTGGTGGAGGTTACTGTGGAATAAAAAGACAATATCAGTGACCCTTGGAAGAGTGGTGGAGGTCCCAGTGGAATAAAAAGACAATATTAATGCCCCTTGGAAGAGTGGTGGAGGTCGCAGTAAAATAAAAAGACAATATTAATGCCCCTTGGAAGAGTGGTGGAGGTCGCAGTAAAATAAAAAGACAATATCAATGCCCCTTGGAAGAGCTGTCGAGTTCACAGTGGTTTAACCAGAAGGTTTTAAGGAACCGTGGAATAGACGTGGAGGTCACAGTAGCTAAACAATACGGTTTTAATGCCCCTTGGAAGAGACTTAGAGGTCGCAGTAGCTTAACAAGACGGTTTTAATGACCCCTGGAAGAGTGGTGGAGGTCACAGTGGAATAAAAAGACAATATCAATGCCCCTTGAAAGAGTGGTGGAAGTGACAGTGAAATAAAAAGACAATATCAATGCCCCTTGGAAGAGCTGTGGAGTACAGAGTGGTTTAACCAAACGGTTTTAGTGACCCCTTGGAAGAGACGTGTAGGTCACAGTAGCTTAACAAGACGGTTTTAATGCCCCTTGTAAGAGTGGTGGAGGTCGCAGTGGATTAAAAAGACAATATCAATGCCCCTTGGAAGAGTGGTGGAAGTCGCAGTGGAATAAAAAGACAATATCAATGTCCCTTGGAAGAGTGGTGGAGGTTACAGTAGAATAAAAAGACAATATCAATGCCTCTTGGAAGAGTTGTGGAGGTTGCAGTGGAATATAAAGACAATATCAATGTCCCATGGAAGAGACTTGGACATCACAGTAGCTTAACAAGACGGTTTTAATGCCCCTTGGCTGAGTGGTGGAGGTCGCAGTGGAATAAAAAGACAATAACAATGCCCTGTGGAAGAGACGTGGAGTTCACAGTAGCTTACCAAGACGGTTTTAATGCCCCTTAGAACAGTGGTGGAGGTTACAGTGGAATAAAAGGCAATATCAATGCCCCTTGGAAGAGTGGTTGAGGTCGCAGAGGAATAACCTCACTGGTACATGCTCTGCATAACTTCTCTGCTTGCTGTGTCTGCTGTAATCTAATGCTCTGGTTTGCTGATTCACCTCACTGGTACATGCTCTGCATAACTTTTCTGCTTGCTGTGTCTGCTGTAATCTAATGCTCTGCTTTGCTGATTCACCTCACTGGTACATGCTCTGCATAACTTCTCTGCTTGCTATGACTGCTGTAATCTAATGCTCTGCTTTGCTGATTCACCTCACTGGTAAACGCTCTGCATAACTTCTCTGCTTTATCTGTCCCACTCCATTCAATACCCACATATGTCTGTCCTTTCCCCACTATAGATCTTATCTGATTTTTAGAGGTGCTAAACTGCAGAGACTAGAGTCTTAGCTCTGTGTTTGATCACCCAGCCATCTCCTGGTGAGACGACCAGCTGCTAATTTAGCCATATGCAGCTCCCACAATGCCCTTCACCTGATAGTTTAATGTGCCCTATATATTTAGAAGCTCTGCTCCACTTTCTCTGCTCCTCCTCACTGCTGGAGATATCTCTCCAAATTCTGGTCCTCCTCGCCATATCCCCACAGTTACTTCTTCCTCCTATCCACGACCTTCCACAAACTGTCGCAACCCTTCTAACCTCATACCCATCCAACCAATCCCCACTCCCTTAGTTGCTCTAACAGGAACTCTATGGAACGCTCGCTCTGTCTGCAACAAACTTTCCTTCATCCACGATCTTTTCATTACAAACAAACTTTCCTTCCTCGCCATCACTGAAACCTGGCTCACCCCCTCTGACTCAGCCTCCCCAGCTGCACTTTCAAATGGCGGATTCCACCTTTCCCACACCCCCCGCCCCAACGGCAAACATGGCGGAGGCGTAGGTTTTCTCCTATCAGAACACTGCGCTTTCACCGAAATCCCACTGCCACCCTCCGTTACACTCCCCTCTTTTGAGGTGCATTGTGTGCGCATCTATTCCCCGTCAAGCCTCCAACTGGCCATCGTTTACCGACCCCCAGGACAAGCCACCAACTTCTTAGACCACTTCACAACCTGGCTGCTTCACTTCCTCTCCACTGACATCCCCACTATCATAATGGGTGACTTCAACATCCCCATTAACACTTCCCACTCGTCTGTCTCTAAGTTCCTATCTCTCACTTGCTCCTTCAGACTTACTCAATGGTCTTCCACACCCACCCACAAAGATGGCCACACACTGGACCTCATCTTCACCCGCCTCTGTTCCCTATCTATCCTCTCTAACTCACCTCTCCCTCTCTTTGATCACAGCCTACTTACATTCTCTTCTCTCTCCTCCCCGGGGCAACAATCCCCACTCCACAAACTTGCATCCCATCGGAGAAATCTCAAACACCTTGACTTACACTCACTCTCTGAATCCCTCCTCCCTCTTACAGACATAAATTCCTTACACGATGCAGACGTTGCTGCTGCCTCATATAACACCACAATAGGTGCAGCTCTAGACTCGATCGCCCCTCTCACACACACCACATCTCGCACATTCAACAGACAACCCTGGCACACTAAACCTACTAAAGAACTGCGCCGGGCCTCCAGGGTTGCGGAGCGGAGATGGAAAAGGTCTCACTCCATCGAGCACTTCATCGCATTCAAGCAATCCCTCACTAATTTCAAGTCCGCACTCACTACAGCAAAACAAACCTACTTCTCATCTCTCATATCCTCCCTATCTCACAACCCTAAACAGCTATTTAACACTTTCAACTCTCTCCTTCGTCCCCCAGCACCTCCTCCCTCTTCTCTCATCTCAGCCGACGACTTTGCCTCATTCTTAAAACAGAAGATTGACACCATCAGACAAAACTTTTTCATAAAGTCCACACAACCCCTCCTCATATCTATTCAACCCTCCTCCTCCAAACCCCACTTCTCCACCATTACAGAAGGTCAAGTCTCCTCTTTACTCTCCAAATCACACCTCACCACCTGCGAACTTGACCCAATCCCATCCCACCTCATCACTAACCTTACCCCAGTCTTCATCCCAACCCTAACCCACCTCTTCAATCTGTCACTAACAACCGGTGTCTTCCCCTCATGTTTCAAACATGCCGCAATCACACCCATCCTCAAAAAGCCCTCCCTTGACCCTTCCTCTCTGAGTAGCTACCGCCCCATATCACTCCTCCCCTTTGCCTCAAAACTACTAGAACAACATGTCCACCTTGAACTGTCCTCCCACCTCTCCTCCTGCTCCCTCTTCGACCGCCTGCAATCTGGCTTCCGACCGCATCACTCGACTGAAACTGCCCTGACCAAAGTCACCAACGACCTACTGAATGCCAAATCCAAGCGACACTACTCCATCCTCCTCCTTCTGGACCTGTCATCTGCCTTTGACACAGTGGACCATTCCCTCTTACTCCAGATTCTCTCATCTTGGACTTGGCTCTATCTTGCTTAACAGACAGGACATTCAGCGTCTCCCTCTCACGCACCACCTCCTCATCTCGCCCCCTATCTGTCGGTGTCCCCCAAGTTTCAGTTCTAGGACCTCTGCTCTTCTCCATCTACACCTTTGGCCTGGGACAGCTCATAGAGTCTCACGGTTTTCAGTATCACCTCTATGCTGACAACACACAGATCTACCTCTCTGGACCCGATATCTCCTCCCTACTAACCAAAATCCCACAATGTCTGTCCGCCATGTCATCCTTCTTCTCTGACAGATTTCTAAAACTCAACATGGATAAAACAGAGTTCATCATCTTTCCACCCTCTCATTCACATCCCCCTTCTGACCTAACCATCAACGTCAATGGCTGTTCACTCTCCCCAGTCCCACAAGCTCGCTGCCTTGGAGTAACCCTGGACTCTGATCTCTCCTTCAAGCCACATATCCAAGCCCTTTCCACTTCCTGCCGACTCCAACTCAAAAACATCTCCCGGATCCGTGCTTTCCTCAGCAAAGACTCTGCAAAAACACTAGTGCATGCCCTCATCATATCCCGCCTCGACTACTGCAACCTCCTGCTCCGTGGCCTCCCTTACAACACTCTTGCGCCTCTCCAATCTATCCTAAACTCTGCTGCTCGACTAATTCACCTGTCACCCCGCTATTCCCCGGCCTCCCATCTCTGTCAATCTCTTCACTGGCTCCCCATTGCCCAGAGAATCCAGTTCAAAACTCTAACCATGGCATACAAAGCCATCCACAACCTGTCTCCCCCATACATCTGTGACCTAGTCTCCTGGTACTTACCTGCATGCAACCTCCGATCCTCACAAGATCTCCTTCTCTACTCCCCAATTATCTCCTCCTCCCACAATCGTATACAAGATTTCTCATGTGCATCCCCCCTACTCTGGAACTCTCTGCCCCAACACATCAGACTCTCGCCGACCGTGGAAACCTTCAAAAGAAACCTGAAGACCCACCTCTTCCGACAAGCCTACAAACAGCAGTAACCACCGCTGCACGACCAGCTCTACCCTCACCTAATGTATCATCACTAGTGTTGAGCGAACATGCTCGACACTGCTCGGTACTTGCCCGAGCATCACGCTACTCAGGATGTTCGGCGAGCACTGAGCATTTCCGGGTTACTCGGGCGGGAGCTCGGGTCTCCGCCCTGCATGTTTGGCGCTCTTTACAGAGCCAATGAACATGCAGGGATTGCCAGCCAGTCACTGTAATGCTGCTGCCATGTTGGTTGTGGGCATTACAGTGATTGGCTGGCCGCACAGCGTCACCTCGAGTATTTAAAACGGGGCGCCGCCATCTTGAACACAGTCGCTCCGGATTAAACAGTGTATGGACAGCGCTGCTGATTTAGGGAGAGATATAAACTGCGAAATAGTTAATGTAGGGTCTGTAAAGGCTGCCAGAACAAACAAACAGTCCTTTTCAGGACTAATATCCATCCCAGATACCAGGCAGGCAGGCTGTATAGGAGACACAGTGGTTATACCAGCAAACGCTGCATTACAGTCCTGTGTGCTCCTGTTGCTGAAATTGCTGGACTTAGCACCAGGCGTCGGGGGCCAGGAAAAATCCCTTTTTTTTCATCTAAATCCTCCTTTTTTTTTCCTCCTTCACACTGTACAAATACCCGTCTTATTAACCGTTTGGTGTGTCCCCCCCCCCCAAAAAAAAGGCGTGTCTCTGATTTTTCAGACACAAATATAACTGTTGAAAATAGTCTGGTGTAGGCTAGAGAAACAGAAGTGTTGTTTTGCACTTCCACGGTTCAAACCTCTGTATTATCCATTTTGGGCCATTTGTATCTAAAAAAAAACAGTTTGAGTGTGTCGCTCACTGTTCAGATGCAAATATCTCTATTTAAAAAAGTGTGGTATACCCCAGTAAACAATAACTGTGGTTTTGCCATCCCACGGTAAAAAATCTCTATTATTCAGCTTTTGGTAGTTTTTTCCGTAAAGAAAAACAGTAGTGTCTCCTGACTGTTGTGACACAAAAATATATCTGTTGAAAATAGTCTTGTGTAGGCCCGACATCCCAGTGTGGTTTCGCAGTTCCACGGGTCAAATCGCTGTACTATCCAGTTTTGGGCCTTTGGTATCTAAAAAAAAAGCAGTTTGAGTGTGTCGCTCACTGTTCAGCTGCAAATATCTCTATTTAAAAAAGTGTGGTATACCCCAGTAAACAATAACTGTGGTTTTGCCATCCCACGGTAAAAAATCTCTATTATTCAGCTTTTGATAGTTTTTTCCGCAAAGAAAAACAGTAGTGTCTCCTGACTGTTGTGACACAAAAATATATCTGTTGAAAATAGTCTTGTGTAGGCCCGACATCCCAGTGTGGTTTCGCAGTTCCACGGGTCAAATCGCTGTACTGTCCAGTTTTGGGCCTTTGGTATCTAAAAAAAAAGCAGTTTGAGTGTGTCGCTCACTGTTCAGCCACAAATATCTCTATTTAAAAAATGTTGTATACCCCAGTAAACAATAACTGTGGTTTTGCCATCCCACGGTAAAAAATCTCTATTATTCATGTTTTGGTATTTTTTTCCGTAAAGAAAAACAGTAGTGTCTCCTGACTGTTGTGACACAAAAATATATCTGTTGAAAATAGTCTTGTTTAGGCCCGACATCCCAGTGTGGTTTCGCAGTTCCACGGGTCAAATCGCTGTACTATCCAGTTTTGGACCTTTGGTATCTAAAAAAAAAGCAGTTTGAGTGTGTCGCTCACTGTTCAGCCGCAAATATCTCTATTTAAAAAAGTGTGGTATACCCCAGTAAGCAATAACTGTGGTTTTCCTCTTCCACGGTTCTAATCTTCTCTTTATTACCCTTTTTCCATTGATAGTGCAAGTGTAAGCTATTTTACTTAATTTACAATGGGCAAGGCGCATGGCAAGGGACGTGGAAGTGGACGTTCTGGTGATGGTTCGTGTAGAGGACGGAGCCGTGGCCAAGGTGAAAATGTGCCACAACCAACAGCCACATCTTCTCGCTCCCACTTCTTGACCGAATTACTAGGGAAGCACAGAACAACACCAGTATTGAGAACTGATCAGTGTGAACAGGTTATTAATTGGATAGCAGATAATACTTCCAGTTACCTGGGCACCACCACCTCCGGTCTGTCTTCCACACGGTCAACTCTTAGTAGCCGTGAGTCTTGACCGCATACTCCTCCTCACCCTGATGCTCCTTCCTCCCACCATGCCGAGTGTCGTCAGACAGCAAGTGATCCCACACTTGGACACTCTGAAGAGCTGTTCACTGGTCCATTTCCATATTTGGGCCCTTCGCCTGATACGCTTGAAGTGGTGGAAGAGGAGATCCCATGTTGCGATGCCCAAATATTTGAACAGCCACGGCCACAGGAAGTCGACATTGGCAATCTGTCACAAGAGGTGGACGAAGACGAGACACAATTGCCAGGAAGTGAGGAGGAGGATCGTGGTGCGCAAGTGGAAGAGGAGGAGGTGGTGGATGATCTAGTAACTGACCCAACGTGGAAGGAGGACATGCAGAGTGAGGCCAGCAGCACACAGGGGGAGGGAGGCAGAGTATCCCAGCAGGCAGGAAGAAGCAGTGTGGTGGCCGCAGACAGAAGGCAGGCAACCGTTCCCCGTAACACCAACACGAGGGACGTTGCCAGTACAAGCGGTAAGTCTTCCAGAGTCTGGAATTTTTTTAAAGACTCTGCTGATAACCCCAAAAGGCCATATGTTCCACCTGCCATGCCAGCATCAGCAGGGGTGACAAAACTACCAGCCTGACCACCACCAGCATGATCAGGCACATGGCAGCAAAGCACCCGACTTTGTGGGGCGAAACCCAGGGTCCACGACCAGTGTCAGCGGGTGTCACCACTGCTTCTTCCACTGTTGTGCGTGCAATAGAACCCCCTGTTGTGTGTGCAAGGCAATCCCCTGTCCATACTGCATGTAAAGATGCCCCCTCCTCTCAGTCTTTACTTGTTATGGCAGTTTCTCAAGAAACAGCATCAACGTCCATGTCCACGTCCCACCGCAGCGTTCAATTGTCCATATCCCAGACCTTTGAATGAAAGCGGAAATTCGCAGCTATCGCCCCACAGGCCACAGTCCTAAATTCGCACATTTCACGACTGCTTGCATTGGAAATGCTGCCTTTTAGGCTGGTGAAGACGGAATCCTTCCGCAATCTTATGGCGGTGGCCGTCCCTCGGTACTCGGTCCCCAGCCGACACTATTTTGCCCGGTGTGCCATCCCCGCACTACACAAGCACGTGTCCCAAAGCATCTGCCGTGCCCTCAACAACGCAGTTTCTGGGAGAGTCCACCTGACAACGGACACGTGGACAAGTGCTTGTGGCCAGGGATGGTACATCTCTCTGACGGCACACTGGGTAAACATAGTGGAAGCCGGGACCCAGTCGGACCTTGGGACGGAACACATCCTCCCCACACCGAGGATTGCGGGCCCTATGTCAGTCAGAGTTGCCCCCACAGTGTATAGCTCCTGCGCATTCTCCTCCTCCTCCTCCTCATGTTCAGCCTCCATCTCAGATATCACCACATCAGTTACAAGCTGGAAGCATTGCAGTACTGCCTCCGCCAAGCGGCAACAGGCTGTGCTGAAACTCATAAGCTTAGGTGATAAACCTCACACTGCTTGTGAGTTGTGGACAGCTGTGAAAGAGCAAGCAGATCTGTGGCTGAGACCACTGAACCTACATCCCGGCATGGTCGTGTGTGACAATGGCCGTAACCTGGTGGCGGCTCTGAGGCGAGATGAGATCACACACGTACCATGCCTGGCTCATGTGCTTAACCTCGTGGTTCAGCGGTTTCTTAAATCGTACCCCGAGTTGCCAGATCTGCTCGTGAAAGTACGCCGCCTGTCAGCTCATTTTCGCAAGTCGGCTACAGCTTCCGCCCCCCTTGCTGTGTTGCAGCAGCGTTTGCAGCTTCTGGCACACCGACTGGTGTGTGATGTCCCCACACGTTGGAACTCTACCCTCCACATGTTGCAAAGGATTTGTGAGCAGAAGAGAGCAGTTGTGGAGTACCAGCTGCAACAAGACCGTCAATATTCAGATCAGACTCCACACATAAGACCTCAGAAGTGGACCTGGATGTCTGACATATGTACCATCCTGACAAACTTTGAGGAGGCCACCAAGATGGTGAGTGACGATGACGCCATCATTAGTGTCAGCATCCCACTTGTCTGTCTTTTGCAACGCTCTCTGCAGAGAATTAAAGAGGAGGCATTGCAGCCAGAGTATGATGAGATGGATCAAGAAGCCGTAGCGGGCGATTACACACAGCCCAGCCTCATCTCATCCCAACGTGCATTGGGGGACAATGAGGGAGAGGAGGAGGAGGAGGAGGAGGAGGAGGAGGAAGAACAGGAGCTGCTATCATGCGTTGTAGACGGTAGTACCTGTACAAGTGTCATACCATCGGTTCAGCGTGGGTGGCCTGAGGACAGGGGGGAGGAGGAAGAGGAGGAGGAGGAGGAGGAGGAGAGCATGATCAGTCGTCATCTTGGTGAGTACACGGAAATCTTGCCCGTTACCAGTCTGGCACGCATGGCTGACTTTATGTTACGCTGCCTTAACCGTGACCCTCGCGTTGTCAAAATGTTGGGTGACAGTCATTACTGGTTGGTGACACTTGTAGACCCCCGCTACAAGGAGAACTTTCACTCTCTTATTCCTGAGGTGGAGAGGTCTACAAAAATGGGGCAATACCAGAAGGCCCTTGCTGCAGAACTCTTAAAAAAATTCCCATCTGAACACGCTAGCGGCAGAGGTCACAGTTCGTTGCCCAACCAAGGCGTACAGGCGAGAGAGATGCAACTCCAATCCAGCAGAGACAGGGGAACACTGTCAACGTTCTGGGACAGTTTTCTGACACCCGCCCAGCTTACAGGCCCTGAGGCGCGGGGTACTCTCACAAGGAGTGGAAAGTTTCAAAAGATGGTGAGGGAATACCTTGCCGATCGTACCAGCGTCCTCCATGATTCCTCTGTGCCTTTTTATTATTGGGTATCCAAGCTGGACACTTGGAATGAACTCGCTCTGTACGCCTTGGAGGTCCTGGCCTGCCCTGCCGCTTGCGTGTTATCGGAGCGTGTTTTTAGTGCCGCTGGGGGAATTATAACTGATAAGCGCACTCGCCTGTCAACTGACAATGCTGACAAGCTGACCCTTATCAAAATGAACAAGGGCTGGATTGGGCCAGACTTCTCATCACCACCAAATGACAGCAGAGTAACATAAAGTCAAATCCACTGTGTTATTTCGGGAGGTGTATTCACATGCACCGCTTCACACCCACACATGGGTATACGCTTCCTCGTTTCGGCTGTTTAATCTTCTTCTCCTTATCCTTAGCCTCCAACACCACTATACCACCAGGGTGCCAGCATGGTAAGTTCCTCTGTCCTTATTTTTGGCAGCTTTTGCTGGGAAAGCATAAGCAAATACTATGGGACACCCACTCCCCAATAATGGGACTTATGTTTGTAATATGCTGTACTGTATGGCTCTTGTAAGGGGCATTGCAAGTTGCTCCGTCCTAATTTTTGGCAGCTTTTGCTAGGAAAGCATAAGCAAATACTATGGGACACCAACTCCCCAATAATGGGACTTATGTTTGTAATATGCTGTACTGCATGGCTCTTGTAAGCGGCATTGCAAGTTGCTCCGTCCTAATTTTTGGCAGCTTTTGCTGGGAAAGCATAAGCAAATACTATGGGACACCCACTCCCCAATAATTGTACTTTTGTGTGCAATTTGCTGTACTGCATGGCTCTTGTAAGGGGCATTGCAAGTTGCTCCGTCTTCATTTTTGGCAGCTTTTGCTGGGAAAGCATAAGCAAATACTATGGGACACCCACTCCCCAATAATGGGACTTATGTTTGTATTATGCTGTACTGCATGGCTCTTGTAAGGGGCATTGCAAGTTGCTCCGTCCTAATTTTTGGCAGCTTTTGCTGGGAAAGCATAAGCAAATACTATGGGACACCCACTCCCCAATAATGGGACTTATGTTTGTAATATGCTGTACTGCATGGCTCTTGTAAGGGGCATTGCAAGTTGCTCCGTCCTAATTTTTGGCAGCTTTTGATGGGAAAGCATAAGCAAATACTATGGGACACCCACTCCCCAATAATGAGACTTATGTTTGTATTATGCTGTACTGCATGGCTCTTGTAAGGGGCATTGCAAGTTGCTCAGTCCTAATTTTTGGCAGCTTTTGCTGGGAAAGCATAAGCAAATACTATGGGACACCCACTCCCCAATAATGGGACTTATGTTTGTAATATGCTGTACTGCATGGCTCTTGTAAGGGGCATTGCAAGTTGCTCCGTCCTAATTTTTGGCAGCTTTTGCTGGGAAAGCATAAGCAAATACTATGGGACACCCACTCCCCAATAATGGGACTTATGTTTGTAATATGCTGTACTGCATGGCTCTTGTAAGGGGCATTGCAAGTTGCTCCGTCCTAATTTTTGGCAGCTTTTGCTGGGAAAGCATAAGCAAATACTATGGGACACCCACTCCCCAATAATGGGACTTATGTTTGTATTATGCTGTACTGCATGGCTCTTGTAAGGGGCATTGCAAGTTGCTCAGTCCTAATTTTTGGCAGCTTTTGCTGGGAAAGCATAAGCAAATATTATGGGACACCCACTCCCCAATAATGGGACTTATGTTTGTAATATGCTGTACTGCATGGCTCTTGTAAGGGGCATTGCAAGTTGCTCCATCCTAATTTTTGGCAGTTTTTGCTGGGAAAGCATAAGCAAATACTATGGGACACCCACTCCCCAATAATGGGACTTATGTTTGTAATATGCTGTACTGCATGGCTCTTGTAAGGGGCATTGCAAGTTGATCCGTCCTAATTTTTGGCAGCTTTTGCTGGGAAAGCATAAGCAAATACTATGGGACACCCACTCCCCAATAATGGGACTTATGTTTGTAATATGCTGTACTGCATGGCTCTTGTAAGGGGCATTGCAAGTTGCTCCGTCCTAATATTTGGCAGCTTTTGCTGGGAAAGCTTAAGCAAATACTATGGGACACCCACTCCCCAATAATTGGACTTATGTGTGCAATTTGCTGTACTGCATGGCTCTTGTAAGGGGCATTGCAAGTTGCTACGTCCTAATTTTTGGCAGCTTTTGCTGGGAAAGCATAAGCAAATACTATGGGACACCCACTCCCCAATAATGGGACTTATGTTTGTATTATGCTGTACTGCATGGCTCTTGTAAGGGGCATTGCAAGTTGCTCCTTCCTAATTTTTAGCAGCTTTTGCTGGGAAAGCATAAGCAAATACTATGGGACACCCACTCCCCAATAATGGGACTTATGTTTGTAATATGCTGTACTGCATGGCTCTTGTAAGGGGCATTGCAAGTTGCTCCATCCTAATTATTGGCAGCTTTTGCTGGGAAAGCTTAAGCAAATACTATGGGACACCCACTCCCCAAAAATGGGACTTATGTTTGTAATATGCTGTACTGCATGGCTCTTGTAAGGGGCATTGCAAGTTGCTACGTCCTAATTTTGGCAGCTTTTCCTTGGAAAGCATAAGCAAATACTATGGGACACCCACTCCCCAATAATGGGACTTATGTTTGTAATATGCTGTACTGCATGGCTCTTGTAAGGGGCATTGCAAGTTGCTCCGTCCTACTTTTTGGCAGCTTTTGCTGGGAAAGCATAAGCAAATACTATGGGACACCCACTCCCCAATAATGGGACTTATGTTTGTAATATGCTGTACTGCATGGCTCTTGTAAAGGGCATTGCAAGTTGCTCCGTCCTAATTTTTGGCAGCTTTTGCTGGGAAAGCATAAGCAAATACTATGGGACACCCACTCCCCAATAATGGGACTTATGTTTGTAATATGCTGTACTGCATGGCTCTTGTAAGGGGCATTGCAAGTTGCTCCATCCTAATTTTTGGCAGCTTTTGCTGGGAAAGCTTAAGCAAATACTATGGGACACCCACTCCCCAATAATTGGACTTATGTGTGTAATTTGCTGTACTGCATGGCTCTTGTAAGGGGCATTGCAAGTTGCTCCGTCCTCATTTTTGGCAGCTTTTGCTGGGAAAGCATAAGCAAATACTATGGGACACCCACTCCCCATTAATTGGACTTATGTTTGTATTATGCTGTACTGCATGGCTCTTGTAAGGGGCATTGCAAGTTGCTCAGTCCTAATTTTTGGTAGCTTTTGCTGGGAAAGCATAAGCAAATACTATGGGACACCCACTCCCCAATAATGGGACTTATGTTTGTAATATGCTGTACTGCATGGCTCTTGTAAGGGGCATTGCAAGTTGCTCCGTCCTAATTTTTGGCAGCTTTTACTGGGAAAGCATAAGCAAATACTATGGGACACCCACTCCCCAATAATTGGACTTATGTGTGCAATTTGCTGTACTGCATGGCTCTTGTAAGGGGCATTGCAAGTTGCTACGTCCTAATTTTTGGCAGCTTTTGCTGGGAAAGCATAAGCAAATACTATGGGACACCCACTCCCCAATAATGGGACTTATGTTTGTATTATGCTGTACTGCATGGCTCTTGTAAGGGGCATTGCAAGTTGCTCCGTCCTACTTTTTGGCAGCTTTTGCTGGGAAAGCATAAGCAAATACTATGGGACACCCACTCCCCAATAATGGGACTTATGTTTGTAATATGCTGTACTGCATGGCTCTTGTAAGGGGCATTGCAAGTTGCTCCATCCTAATTATTGGCAGCTTTTGCTGGGAAAGCTTAAGCAAATACTATGGGACACCCACTCCCCAAAAATGGGACTTATGTTTGTAATATGCTGTACTGCATGGCTCTTGTAAGGGGCATTGCAAGTTGCTACGTCCTAATTTTGGCAGCTTTTGCTTGGAAAGCATAAGCAAATACTATGGGACACCCACTCCCCAATAATGGGACTTATGTTTGTAATATGCTGTACTGCATGGCTCTTGTAAGGGGCATTGCAAGTTGCTCCGTCCTACTTTTTGGCAGCTTTTGCTGGGAAAGCATAAGCAAATACTATGGGACACCCACTCCCCAAAAATGGGACTTATGTTTGTAATATGCTGTACTGCATATCTCTTGTAAGGGGCTTTGCAAGTTGCTCTGTCCTAATTTTTGGCAGCTTTTGCTGGGAAAGCATAAGCAAATACTATGGGACACCCACTCCCCAATAATGGGACTTATGTTTGTAATATGCTGTACTGCATGGCTCTTGTAAGGGGCATTGCAAGTTGCTCCGTCCTAATTTTTGGCAGCTTTTGCTGGGAAAGCATAAGCAAATACTATGGGACACCCACTCCCCAATAATTGGACTTATGTGTGCAATTTGCTGTACTGCATGGCTCTTGTAAGGGGCATTGCAAGTTGCTACGTCCTAATTTTTGGCAGCTTTTGCTGGGAAAGCATAAGCAAATACTATGGGACACCCACTCCCCAATAATGGGACTTATGTTTGTATTATGCTGTACTGCATGGCTCTTGTAAGGGGCATTGCAAGTTGCTCCGTCCTACTTTTTGGCAGCTTTTGCTGGGAAAGCATAAGCAAATACTATGGGACACCCACTCCCCAATAATGGGACTTATGTTTGTAATATGCTGTACTGCATGGCTCTTGTAAGGGGCATTGCAAGTTGCCCCATCCTAATTACTGGCAGCTTTTGCTGGGAAAGCTTAAGCAAATACTATGGGACACCCACTCCCAAATAATGGGACTTATGTTTGTAATATGCTGTACTGCATGGCTCTTGTAAGGGGCATTGCAAGTTGCTCCGTCCTAATTTTTGGCAGCTTTTGCTGGGAAAGCATAAGCAAATACTATGGGACACCCACTCCCCAATAATTGGACTTATGTGTGCAATTTGCTGTACTGCATGGCTCTTGTAAGGGGCATTGCAAGTTGCTACGTCCTAATTTTTGGCAGCTTTTGCTGGGAAAGCATAAGCAAATACTATGGGACACCCACTCCCCAATAATGGGACTTATGTTTGTATTATGCTGTACTGCATGGCTCTTGTAAGGGGCATTGCAAGTTGCTCCGTCCTAATTTTTAGCAGCTTTTGCTGGGAAAGCATAAGCAAATACTATGGGACACCCACTCCCCAATAATGGGACTTATGTTTGTAATATGCTGTACTGCATGGCTCTTGTAAGCGGCATTGCAAGTTGCTCCGTCCTAATTTTTGGCAGCTTTTGCTGGGAAAGCATAAGCAAATACTATGGGACACCCACTCCCCAATAATGGGACTTATGTTTGTAATATGCTGTACTGCATGGCTCTTGTAAGGGGCATTGCAAGTTGCTCCGTCCTAATTTTTGGCAGCTTTTGCTGGGAAAGCATAAGCAAATACTATGGGACACCCACTCCCCAATAATGGGACTTATGTTTGTAATATGCTGTACTGCATGGCTCTTGTAAGGGGCATTGCAAGTTGCTCCGTCCAAATTTTTGGCAGCTTTTGCTGGGAAAGCATAAGCAGATACTATGGGACACCCACTCCCCAATAATGGGACTTATGTTTGTAATATGCTGTACTGCATGGCTCTTGTAAGGGGCATTGTAAGTTGCTCCATCCTAAATTTTGGCAGTTTTTGCTGGGAAAGCATAAGCAAATACTATGGGACACCCACTCCCCAATAATGGGACTTATGTTTGTATTATGCTGTACTGCATGGCTCTTGTAAGGGGCATTGCAAGTTGCTCCGTCCTAATTTTTGGCAGCTTTTGCTGGGAAAGCATAAGCAAATACTATGGGACACCCACTCCCCAATAATGAGACTTATGTTTGTATTATGCTGTACTGCATGGCTCTTGTAAGGGGCATTGCAAGTTGCTCAGTCCTAATTTTTGGCAGCTTTTGCTGGGAAAGCATAAGCAAATACTATGGGACACCCACTCCCCAATAATGGGACTTATATTTGTAATATGCTGTACTGCATGGCTCTTGTAAGGGGCATTGCAAGTTGCTACGTCCTAATTTTGGCAGCTTTTGCTTGGAAAGCATAAGCAAATACTATGGGACACCCACTCCCCAATAATGGGACTTATGTTTGTAATATGCTGTACTGCATGGCTCTTGTAAGGGGCATTGCAAGTTGCTCCGTCCTACTTTTTGGCAGCTTTTGCTGGGAAAGCATAAGCAAATACTATGGGACACCCACTCCCCAATAATGGGACTTATGTTTGTAATATGCTGTACTGCATATCTCTTGTAAGGGGCTTTGCAAGTTGCTCCGTCCTAATTTTTGGCAGCTTTTGCTGGGAAAGCATAAGCAAATACTATGGGACACCCACTCCCCAATAATGGGACTTATGTTTGTAATATGCTGTACTGCATGGCTCTTGTAAGGGGCATTGCAAGTTGCTCCGTCCTAATTTTTGGCAGCTTTTGCTGGGAAAGCATAAGCAAATACTATGGGACACCCACTCCCCAATAATTGGACTTATGTGTGCAATTTGCTGTACTGCATGGCTCTTGTAAGGGGCATTGCAAGTTGCTACGTCCTAATTTTTGGCAGCTTTTGCTGGGAAAGCATAAGCAAATACTATGGGACACCCACTCCCCAATAATGGGACTTATGTTTGTATTATGCTGTACTGCATGGCTCTTGTAAGGGGCATTGCAAGTTGCTCCGTCCTACTTTTTGGCAGCTTTTGCTGGGAAAGCATAAGCAAATACTATGGGACACCCACTCCCCAATAATGGGATTTATGTTTGTAATATGCTGTACTGCATGGCTCTTGTAAGGGGCATTGCAAGTTGCTCCATCCTAATTATTGGCAGCTTTTGCTGGGAAAGCTTAAGCAAATACTATGGGACACCCACTCCCCAAAAATGGGACTTATGTTTGTAATATGCTGTACTGCATGGCTCTTGTAAGGGGCATTGCAAGTTGCTACGTCCTAATTTTGGCAGCTTTTGCTTGGAAAGCATAAGCAAATACTATGGGACACCCACTCCCCAATAATGGGACTTATGTTTGTAATATGCTGTACTGCATGGCTCTTGTAAGGGGCATTGCAAGTTGCTCCGTCCTACTTTTTGGCAGCTTTTGCTGGGAAAGCATAAGCAAATACTATGGGACACCCACTCCCCAATAATGGGACTTATGTTTGTAATATGCTGTACTGCATATCTCTTGTAAGGGGCTTTGCAAGTTGCTCCGTCCTAATTTTTGGCAGCTTTTGCTGGGAAAGCATAAGCAAATACTATGGGACACCCACTCCCAAATAATGGGACTTATGTTTGTAATATGCTGTACTGCATGGCTCTTGTAAGGGGCATTGCAAGTTGCTCCGTCCTAATTTTTGGCAGCTTTTGCTGGGAAAGCATAAGCAAATACTATGGGACACCCACTCCCCAATAATTGGACTTATGTGTGCAATTTGCTGTACTGCATGGCTCTTGTAAGGGGCATTGCAAGTTGCTACGTCCTAATTTTTGGCAGCTTTTGCTGGGAAAGCATAAGCAAATACTATGGGACACCCACTCCCCAATAATGGGACTTATGTTTGTATTATGCTGTACTGCATGGCTCTTGTAAGGGGAATTGCAAGTTGCTCCGTCCTAATTTTTAGCAGCTTTTGCTGGGAAAGCATAAGCAAATACTATGGGACACCCACTCCCCAATAATGGGACTTATGTTTGTAATATGCTGTACTGCATGGCTCTTGTAAGCGGCATTGCAAGTTGCTCCGTCCTAATTTTTGGCAGCTTTTGCTGGGAAAGCATAAGCAAATACTATGGGACACCCACTCCCCAATAATGGGACTTATGTTTGTAATATGCTGTACTGCATGGC
Organism: Phyllobates terribilis; assembly: GCF_046119375.1. NCBI lineage: Eukaryota > Metazoa > Chordata > Amphibia > Anura > Dendrobatidae > Phyllobates > Phyllobates terribilis. Next base: position 6,794,444 of record NW_027362781.1, on the reverse strand, counting down.
TCTTGTAAGGGGCATTGCAAGTTGCTCCGTCCTAATTTTTGGCAGCTTTTGCTGGGAAAGCATAAGCAAATACTATGGGACACCCACTCCCCAATAATGGGACTTATGTTTGTAATATGCTGTACTGCATGGCTCTTGTAAGGGGCATTGCAAGTTGCTCCGTCCAAATTTTTGGCAGCTTTTGCTGGGAAAGCATAAGCAAATACTATGGGACACCCACTCCCCAATAATGGAACTTATGTTTGTAATATGCTGTACTGCATGGCTCTTGTAAGGGGCATTGTAAGTTGCTCCATCCTAAATTTTGGCAGTTTTTGCTGGGAAAGCATAAGCAAATACTATGGGACACCCACTCCCCAATAATGGGACTTATGTTTGTATTATGCTGTACTGCATGGCTCTTGTAAGGGGCATTGCAAGTTGCTCCGTCCTAATTTTTGGCAGCTTTTGCTGGGAAAGCATAAGCAAATACTATGGGACACCCACTCCCCAATAATGAGACTTATGTTTGTATTATGCTGTACTGCATGGCTCTTGTAAGGGGCATTGCAAGTTGCTCAGTCCTAATTTTTGGCAGCTTTTGCTGGGAAAGCATAAGCAAATACTATGGGACACCCACTCCCCAATAATGGGACTTATGTTTGTAATATGCTGTACTGCATGGCTCTTGTAAGGGGCATTGCAAGTTGCTCCGTCCTAATTTTTGGCAGCTTTTGCTGGGAAAGCATAAGCAAATACTATGGGACACCCACTCCCCAATAATGGGACTTATGTTTGTATTATGCTGTACTGCATGGCTCTTGTAAGGGGCATTGCAAGTTGCTCCGTCCTAATTTTTAGCAGCTTTTGCTGGGAAAGCATAAGCAAATACTATGGGACACCCACTCCCCAATAATGGGACTTATGTTTGTAATATGCTGTACTGCATGGCTCTTGTAAGCGGCATTGCAAGTTGCTCCGTCCTAATTTTTGGCAGCTTTTGCTGGGAAAGCATAAGCAAATACTATGGGACACCCACTCCCCAATAATGGGACTTATGTTTGTAATATGCTGTACTGCATGGCTCTTGTAAGGGGCATTGCAAGTTCCTCAGTCCTAATTTTTGGCAGCTTTTGCTGGGAAAGCATAAGCAAATATTATGGGACACCCACTCCCCAATAATGGGACTTATGTTTGTAATATGCTGTACTGCATGGCTCTTGTAAGGGGCATTGCAAGTTGCTCCGTCCTACTTTTTGGCAGCTTTTGCTGGGAAAGCATAAGCAAATACTATGGGACACCCACTCCCCAATAATGGGACTTATGTTTGTAATATGCTGTACTTCATATCTCTTGTAAGGGGCTTTGCAAGTTGCTCCGTCCTAATTTTTGGCAGCTTTTGCTGGGAAAGCATAAGCAAATACTATGGGACACCCACTCCCCAATAATGGGACTTATGTTTGTAATATGCTGTACTGCATGGCTCTTGTAAGGGGCATTGCAAGTTGCTCCGTCCTAATTTTTGGCAGCTTTTTCTGGGAAAGCATAAGCAAATACTATGGGACACCCACTCCGCAATAATGGGACTTATGTTTGTAATATGCTGTACTGCATGGCTCTTGTAAGGGGCATTGCAAGTTGCTCCGTCCTAAATTTTGGCAGCTTTTGCTGGGAAAGCATAAGCAAATACTATGGGACACCCACTCCCCAATAATGGGACTTATGTTTGTAATATGCTGTACTGCATGGCTCTTGTAAGGGGCATTGCAAGTTGCTCCATCCTAATTTTTGGCAGTTTTTGCTGGGAAAGCATAAGCAAATACTATGGGACACCCACTCCCCAATAATGGGACTTATGTTTGTAATATGCTGTACTGCATGGCTCTTGTAAGGAGCATTGCAAGTTGCTCCGTCCTAATTTTTGGCAGCTTTTGCTGGGAAAGCATAAGCAAATACTATGGGACACCCACTCCCCAATAATGGGACTTATGTTTGTAATATGCTGTACTGCATGGCTCTTGTAAGGGGCATTGCAAGTTGCTCTGTCCTAATTTTTGGCAGCTTTTGCTGGGAAAGCATAAGCAAATACTATGGGACACCCACTCCCCAATAATGGGACTTATGTTTGTAATATGCTGTACTGCATGGCTCTTGTAAGGGGCATTGCAAGTTGCTCCGTCCTAATTTTTGGCAGCTTTTTCTGGGAAAGCATAAGCAAATACTATGGGACACCCACTCCGCAATAATGGGACTTATGTTTGTAATATGCTGTACTGCATGGCTCTTGTAAGGGGCATTGCAAGTTGCTCCGTCCTAAATTTTGGCAGCTTTTGCTGGGAAAGCATAAGCAAATACTATGGGACACCCACTCCCCAATAATGGGACTTATGTTTGTAATATGCTGTACTGCATGGCTCTTGTAAGGGGCATTGCAAGTTGCTCCATCCTAATTTTTGGCAGTTTTTGCTGGGAAAGCATAAGCAAATACTATGGGACACCCACTCCCCAATAATGGGACTTATGTTTGTAATATGCTGTACTGCATGGCTCTTGTAAGGAGCATTGCAAGTTGCTCCGTCCTAATTTTTGGCAGCTTTTGCTGGGAAAGCATAAGCAAATACTATGGGACACCCACTCCCCAATAATGGGACTTATGTTTGTAATATGCTGTACTGCATGGCTCTTGTAAGGGGCATTGCAAGTTGCTCCGTCTTAATTTTTGGCAGCTTTTGCTGGGAAAGCATAAGCAAATACTATGGGACACCCACTCCCCAATAATTGGACTTTTGTGTGCAATTTGCTGTACTGCATGGCTCTTGTAAGGGGCATTGCAAGTTGCTCCGTCTTAATTTTTGGCAGCTTTTGCTGGGAAAGCATAAGCAAATACTATGGGACACCCACTCCCCAATAATGGGACTTATGTTTGTATTATGCTGTACTGCATGGCTCTTGTAAGGGGCATTGCAAGTTGCTCCGTCCTAATTTTTGGCAGCTTTTGCTGGGAAAGCATAAGCAAATACTATGGGACACCCACTCCCCAATAATGAGACTTATGTTTGTATTATGCTGTACTGCATGGCTCTTGTAAGGGCATTGCAAGTTGCTCAGTCCTAATTTTTGGCAGCTTTTGCTGGGAAAGCATAAGCAAATACTATGGGACACCCACTCCCCAATAATGAGACTTATGTTTGTATTATGCTGTACTGCATGGCTCTTGTAAGGGGCATTGCAAGTTGCTCAGTCCTAATTTTTGGCAGCTTTTGCTGGGAAAGCATAAGCAAATATTATGGGACACCCACTCCCCAATAATGGGACTTATGTTTGTAATATGCTGTACTGCATGGCTCTTGTAAGGGGCATTGCAAGTTGCTCCATCCTAATTTTTGGCAGTTTTTGCTGGGAAAGCATAAGCAAATACTATGGGACACCCACTCCCCAATAATGGGACTTATGTTTGTAATATGCTGTACTGCATGGCTCTTGTAAGGGGCATTGCAAGTTGCTCCGTCCTAATTTTTGGCAGCTTTTGCTGGGAAAGCATAAGCAAATACTATGGGACACCCACTCCCCAATAATGGGACTTATGTTTGTAATATGCTGTACTGCATGGCTCTTGTAAGGGGCATTGCAAGTTGCTCCGTCCTAATTTTTGGCAGCTTTTGCTGGGAAAGCATAAGCAAATATTATGGGACACCCACTCCCCAATAATTCCACTTATGTGTGCAATTTGCTGTACTGCATGGCTCTTGTAAGGGGCATTGCAAGTTGCTACATCCTAATTTTTGGCAGCTTTTGCTGGGAAAGCATAAGCAAATACTATGGGACACCCACTCCCCAATAATGGGACTTATGTTTGTATTATGCTGTACTGCATGGCTCTTGTAAGGGGCATTGCAAGTTGCTCCTTCCTAATTTTTAGCAGCTTTTGCTGGGAAAGCATAAGCAAATACTATGGGACACCCACTCCCCAATAATGGGACTTATGTTTGTAATATGCTGTACTGCATGGCTCTTGTAAGGGGCATTGCAAGTTGCTCCATCCAAATTATTGGCAGCTTTTGCTGGGAAAGCTTAAGCAAATACTATGGGACACCCACTCCCCAAAAATGGGACTTATGTTTGTAATATGCTGTACTGCATGGCTCTTGTAAGGGGCATTGCAAGTTGCTACGTCCTAATTTTGGCAGCTTTTGCTTGGAAAGCATAAGCAAATACTATGGGACACCCACTCCCCTATAATGGGACTTATGTTTGTAATATGCTGTACTGCATGGCTCTTGTAAGGGGCATTGCAAGTTGCTCCGTCCTACTTTTTGGCAGCTTTTGCTGGGAAAGCATAAGCAAATACTATGGGACACCCACTCCCCAATAATGGGACTTATGTTTGTAATATGCTGTACTGCATGGCTCTTGCAAGGGGCATTGCAAGTTGCTCCGTCCTAATTTTTGGCAGCTTTTGCTGGGAAAGCATAAGCAAATACTATGGGACACCCACTCCCCAATAATGGGACTTATGTTTGTAATATGCTGTACTGCATGGCTCTTGTAAGGGGCATTGCAAGTTGCTCCGTCCTAATTTTTGGCAGCTTTTGCTGGGAAAGCTTAAGCAAATACTATGGGACACCCACTCCCCAATAATTGGACTTATGAGTGTAATTTGCTGTACTGCATGGCTCTTGTAAGGGGCATTGCAAGTTGCTCCGTCCTAATTTTTGGCAGCTTTTGCTGGGAAAGCATAAGCAAATACTATGGGACACCCACTCCCCATTAATTGGACTTATGTTTGTATTATGCTGTACTGCATGGCTCTTGTAAGGGGCATTGCAAGTTGCTCCGTCCTAATTTTTGGCAGCTTTTGCTGGGAAAGCATAAGCAAATACTATGGGACACCCACTCCCCAATAATGGGACTTATGTTTGTAATATGCTGTACTGCATGGCTCTTGTAAGGGGCATTGCAAGTTGCTCCGTCCTAATTTTTGGCAGCTTTTGCTGGGAAAGCATAAGCAAATACTATGGGACACCCACTCCCCAATAATTGGACTTATGTGTGCAATTTGCTGTACTGCATGGCTCTTGTAAGGGGTATTGCAAGTTGCTACGTCCTAATTTTTGGCAGCTTTTGCTGGGAAAGCATAAGCAAATACTATGGGACACCCACTCCCCAATAATGGGACTTATGTTTGTATTATGCTGTACTGCATGTGACGCGCCCCCTGGGACATATTCCTTTTGAAGGGAATACCCGGCACCGGATCAGATGGGGGTTGTAGTCTCCGAGTGGCTGTGACCCGGTCCGTGCGGGGACGATGCGCTGCACGGGGGTCCCTCCTGGTCCGGCTCTTTTGCTCCGCACTCCGGATTTGGGCCTGTTGTTCCTGGACCCGCCTCTCTTCCCGCTCCTTTGCGAACTGCGCGAGCTGCTGGCGGCAGCACTCAACGCGCTCTGCTGCAGCTGCCCGGCTCTCTCCGGTGAACCCCATCAGATCTTCCCCGGTGGGGTCCCACGCAAATTGGGCTTCTGCTAATGGAGGCGAGACTCGTGCCACGGGCTTCGGAGCCGGAATCAGGGGCTCACTCAAGGGTCCTAGTCTCTGCTGCCGCTCCAGCTCGTAATACTCTTCGGGCCAGGTGAAGGGCCGCCCGTCCGGCCATGAGATCTGGTTGAAGAGGTCCTCTCCCAAACGCGGCACCCTTGGTTTAGCGGGTGCGGGCGCGGTGGTAGTGGCGCCCGGGTTGCCCAGGCCTTGCGGCCAGGCCTGGGGCATCTGGAAGGTGAAGGGCACCGTTAATACGGCGGCGCCCTGGGCTACCTGGCCTTGCGACCAGGCCGGAGGCTCCGCGGAGGTAGGGGGCGCTGTTGGTGATGCGGCGCCCGGGAATACTAGGCCTTGCGACCAGGCCGGAGGCTCTTCCTGCTTAGTCACGCTCTGGGTCAAGGCGCGTGACGTCACAGAGGTCGCGACGGCGGCTTCCGGTCGGGGCCTAGTCTGCAGCGGTGACATGGCGGCTACGGGCACGGCAGGGGGACTTTCGGGCTCTGCGACGGGGAGCTGGGGCAGGTAAGCGGTTTCCCGGTTTGGGGTGTAGACGTCCCCTTTACCTGCCTCCACTCGTTCGGCTCCCGCTTCGGCGCCGTCTCCGGCCTTGGGTCCTCCCGCGCCATCCTCGGAGGCGGTCTGTTTCCTCTTCCAGGGTAGCATGCTCTGCGGACGGGTCTCAGTTTGCTGGGCCATCTCCCGGCTCCACTCCGCCAATATCTCGCGCTGTACCCGGGCCATCCTCCTTGCGAGGCCCTCCAGGGCATTTTGTGCACACTCCCGGTCTCGGGGGAGCTGTGCCAGGATCTCCGCTAGGCCTAGCGGAGTCGTGGATTCTAGCAGGCTCCTGACCATCGGGTCGGTGCTGCTCTGCTCTCCTTCTGGCAGGCTCCTGGCCAGCGGGCCGGTGCTGCTCTGCTCTCTCTCCATTCCCGGGTGAGCTCTCTCTCGACTGCTCTGCTCCGGGTGCTCTCGCTCCAGACTCCTTGTCTCCGGGTGCGCTCGCTCCAGACTGCTCCAGGCGACACCCATCGTTGCTCTTTTCTTTGGTCTCCTCCCACTTCGAGGGCGGTCCCGGGGCAACTTGGTGACTGTCAGCTCCAGGGGCAGTTCTTTCACGCTGACAGACACCTCTAGCATCACAGTCTCTGTTGGTGGGGGCGGTTTCCACTTTTGGCGCCATTTTCTGTCCTGGCCCACGATGGGAGGTGGCCTCTTGCCGTCTTCTGGCACGCCCATAATGGCGTCCGCTGCTCTTCCAAGGCGGGAAAAAGCTGGAATTGGCGGGAATCGTCTCCCAGTGGCGGGAAACTCGGTAGATGGCGGGAACAAGCTGTTAATGGCGGACAACCGGCGGGAAACGACTGGTGATGGAGTCCGATGGCGTGGACCCTCCGGAACCGGCAGGAGACTTCTTACTGAGGTAAACTTGCACTTTTCTTGAGGCACGCAGTACCCGGGTGTTGCGGGCACGTAATCCTGCCGACTACGCCAAAGTTGACGCGCCCCCTGGGACATATTCCTTTTGAAGGGAATACCCGGCACCGGATCAGATGGGGGTTGTAGTCTCCGAGTGGCTGTGACCCGGTCCGTGCCCAGGGCGTCAAGCTCAGTGTTATGTGGCAGTCCTACAGATGTTATTAAGAGTTCTTTTGTGTCGACTACGCCACCCGTTGTGTGCGGTCACTGTGGCCGCTGCTGCAGCAGGGTCCGCTGAGGCTGATGATGTGGTGCAGCTTGGTAGGATAACCCCCAACGGGAGGGGTATAGCCTCAGGGGGACAGGTGTAGAGGATGGGGGTTGTGGTGGTGCAACGCAGACAGCAATTAAAGACAGAGTCGGGTTGTGCAGTTTAGGGAGTTTACTCACTGCTGATGTTCCCGGTCACTCCAGCTTCCAGTGACCACCCGAGCCGTGCTGCGTCCACCAGGTCCTGGATCCGGCCAACCCCCAAACAAGTCCGGAGCGTGGCCCTGAGCTCTCCCTCTGTCCTTTCTTCAGCCGTCCCCACCAGTGATCCACCTAGGTCCAGCTCCCTCGGGCCTTCTGTTGGGCGACCCTTGGCCTTGGGTTCCCTGACCCTTCACGTGGTGTGCCTTCGGGGTGGATGTGGTGGGTGGCCGTGGCAGATGCTGCCCACGGCCTCCGGTCTCTGGCTGGGGATGTTTTTGCCCCCACCAGCTTGGGTTCCGGTACCCTCTTGCTGACTCCTCACCCGATGTTCTAATTTGGGTTCTTGGGTCCCTTCTGCTTTCCCCCTCTGGGTACTCCTTCTCTGCTCCTCTCTCTCTCTCTCCAGGGCTGCTCTTTCCTTCAGCTCCTCCTCTCTGCCGACTTGTTCTCTGTACCTGACAGGCTCCTCTACAACTGACCCTGATCTTTGTTGGTGCCCTCCTTATATAACCCTCTATGTGTGAGCTCAGGTGACCAGCACCCAATGAGCTCCTATCACTACCCAGACTGCACCCCCTATCTGCCCCTACACTACTGGGATGTACCAACCCCCTCCCACTCCAGCCAGGGACAGACACGGTCGTACCTGCACATTTCTAAGTGGGAGTACCGTCGGCCTGCCCCTCGGAAATGGGATGTATGTAGTGCATGCAGTCTATCTGAGCTCAGTCCCACACTCCATCCTTACCCGGGAGTGGAATATCACACCTCTGGCTGAGGTGCAATACTCCTGTAGCAGCCGGATCCTCAGGGTGCTACACATGGCTCTTGTAAGGGGCATTGCAAGTTGCTCCATCCTAATTATTGGCAGCTTTTGCTGGGAAAGCTTAAGCAAATACTATGGGACACCCACTCCCCAAAAATGGGACTTATGTTTGTAATATGCTGTACTGCATGGCTCTTGTAAGGGGCATTGCAAGTTGCTACGTCCTAATTTTGGCAGCTTTTGCTTGGAAAGCATAAGCAAATACTATGGGACACCCACTCCCCAATAATGGGACTTATGTTTGTAATATGCTGTACTGCATGGCTCTTGTAAGGGGCATTGCAAGTTGCTCCGTCCTACTTTTTGGCAGCTTTTGCTGGGAAAGCATAAGCAAATACTATGGGACACCCACTCCCCAATAATGGGACTTATGTTTGTAATATGCTGTACTGCATATCTCTTGTAAGGGGCATTGCAAGTTGCTCCGTCCTAATTTTTGGCAGCTTTTGCTGGGAAAGCATAAGCAAATACTATGGGACACCCACTCCCAAATAATGGGACTTATGTTTGTAATATGCTGTACTGCACGGCTCTTGTAAGGGGCATTGCAAGTTGCTCCGTCCTAATTTTTGGCAGCTTTTGCTGGGAAAGCATAAGCAAATACTATGGGACACCCACTCCCCAATAATTGGACTTATGTGTGTAATTTGCTGTACTGCATGGCTCTTGTAAGGGGCATTGCAAGTTGCTCCGTCCTAATTTTTGGCAGCTTTTGCTGGGAAAGCATAAGCAAACACTATGGGACACCCACTCCCCAATAATGGGACTTATGTTTGTAATATGCTGTACTGCATGGCTCTTGTAAGGGGCATTGCAAGTTGCTCCGTCCTAATTTTTGGCAGCTTTTGCTGGGAAAGCATAAGCAAATACTATGGGACACCCACTCCCCAATAATGGGACTTATGTTTGTATTATGCTGTACTGCATGGCTCTTGTAAGGGGCATTGCAAGTTGCTCCGTCCTAATTTTTGGCAGCTTTTGCTGGGAAAGCATAAGCAAATACTATGGGACACCCACTCCCCAATAATTGTACTTATGTGTGCAATTTGCTGTACTGCATGGCTCTTGTAAGGGGCATTGCAATTTGCTACGTCTAATTTTTGGCAGCTTTTGCTGGGAAAGCATAAGCAAATACTATGGGACACCCACTCCCCAATAATGGGACTTATGTTTGTATTATGCTGTACTGCATGGCTCTTGTAAGGGGCATTGCAAGTTGCTCCATCCTAATTTTTAGCAGCTTTTGCTGGGAAAGCATAAGCAAATACTATGGGACACCCACTCCCCAATAATGGGACTTATGTTTGTAATATGCTGTACTGCATGGCTCTTGTAAGGGGCATTGCAAGTTGCTCCATCCTAATTATAGGCAGCTTTTGCTGGGAAAGCTTAAGCAAATACTATGGGACACCCACTCCCCAAAAATGGGACTTATGTTTGTAATATGCTGTACTGCATGGCTCTTGTAAGGGGCATTGCAAGTTGCTACGTCCTAATTTTGGCAGCTTTTGCTTGGAAAGCATAAGCAAATACTATGGGACACCCACTCCCCAATAATGGGACTTATGTTTGTAATATGCTGTACTGCATGGCTCTTGTAAGGGGCATTGCAAGTTGCTCCGTCCTACTTTTTGGCAGCTTTTGCTGGGAAAGCATAAGCAAATACTATGGGACACCCACTCCCCAATAATGGGACTTATGTTTGTAATATGCTGTACTGCATGGCTCTTGTAAGGGGCATTGCAAGTTGCTCCGTCCTAATTTTTGGCAGCTTTTGCTGGGAAAGCATAAGCAAATACTATGGGACACCCACTCCCCAATAATGGGACTTATGTTTGTAATATGCTGTACTGCATGGCTCTTGTAAGGGGCATTGCAAGTTGCTCCGTCCTAATTTTTGGCAGCTTTTGCTGGGAAAGCTTAAGCAAATACTATGGGACACCCACACCCCAATAATTGGACTTATGTGTGCAATTTGCTGTACTGCATGGCTCTTGTAAGGGGCATTGCAAGTTGCTCCATCCTAATTATTGGCAGCTTTTGCTGGGAAAGCTTAAGCAAATACTATGGGACACCCACTCCCCAAAAATGGGACTTATGTTTGTAATATGCTGTACTGCATGGCTCTTGTAAGGGGCATTGCAAGTTGCTACGTCCTAATTTTGGCAGCTTTTGCTTGGAAAGCATAAGCAAATACTATGGGACACCCACTCCCCAATAATGGGACTTATGTTTGTAATATGCTGTACTGCATGGCTCTTGTAAGGGGCATTGCAAGTTGCTCCGTCCTACTTTTTGGCAGCTTTTGCTGGGAAAGCATAAGCAAATACTATGGGACACCCACTCCCCAATAATGGGACTTATGTTTGTAATATGCTGCACTGCATGGCTCTTGTAAGGGGCATTGCAAGTTGCTCCGTCCTAATTTTTGGCAGCTTTTGCTGGGAAAGCATAAGCAAATACTATGGGAAACCCACTCCCCAATAATGGGACTTATGTTTGTAATATGCTGTACTGCATGGCTCTTGTAAGGGGCATTGCAAGTTGCTCAGTCCTAATTTTTGGCAGCTTTTGCTGGGAAAGCATAAGCAAATACTATGGGACACCCACTCCCCAATAATGGGACTTATGTTTGTAATATGCTGTACTGCATGGCTCTTGTAAGGGGCATTGCAAGTTGCTCCATCCTAATTTTTGGCAGTTTTTGCTGGGAAAGCATAAGCAAATACTATGGGACACCCACTCCCCAATAATGGGACTTATGTTTGTAATATGCTGTACTGCATGGGTCTTGTAAGGGGCATTGCAAGTTGCTCCGTCCTAATTTTTGGCAGCTTTTGCTGGGAAAGCATAAGCAAATACTATGGGACACCCACTCCCCAATAATTGGACTTATGTGTGCAATTTGCTGTACTGCTTGGCTCTTGTAAGGGGCATTGCAAGTTGCTACGTCCTAATTTTTGGCAGCTTTTGCTGGGAAAGCATAAGCAAATACTATGGGACACCCACTCCCCAATAATGGGACTTATGTTTGTATTATGCTGTACTGCATGGCTCTTGTAAGGGGCATTACAAGTTGCTCCGTCCTAATTTTTGGCAGCTTTTGCTGGGAAAGCATAAGCAAATACTATGGGACACCCACTCCCCAATAATGGGACTTATGTTTGTAATATGCTGTACTGCATGGCTCTTGTAAGGGGCATTGCAAGTTGCTCCATCCTAATTATTGGCAGCTTTTGCTGGGAAAGCTTAAGCAAATACTATGGGACACCCACTCCCCAAAAATGGGACTTATGTTTGTAATATGCTGTACTGCATGGCTCTTGTAAGGGGCATTGCAAGTTGCTACGTCCTAATTTTGGCAGCTTTTGCTTGGAAAGCATAAGCAAATACTATGGGACACCCACTCCCCAATAATGGGACTTATGTTTGTAATATGCTGTACTGCATGGCTCTTGTAAGGGGCATTGCAAGTTGCTCCGTCCTACTTTTTGGCAGCTTTTGCTGGGAAAGCATAAGCAAATACTATGGGACACCCACTCCCCAATAATGGGACTTATGTTTGTAATATGCTGCACTGCATGGCTCTTGTAAGGGGCATTGCAAGTTGCTCCGTCCTAATTTTTGGCAGCTTTTGCTGGGAAAGCATAAGCAAATACTATGGGAAACCCACTCCCCAATAATGGGACTTATGTTTGTAATATGCTGTACTGCATGGCTCTTGTAAGGGGCATTGCAAGTTGCTCCGTCCTAATTTTTGGCAGCTTTTGCTGGGAAAGCTTAAGCAAATACTATGGGACACCCACTCCCCAATAATTGGACTTATGTGTGTAATTTGCTGTACTTCATGGCTCTTGTAAGGGGCATTGCAAGTTGCTCCGTCCTAATTTTTGGCAGCTTTTGCTGGGAAAGCATAAGCAAATACTATGGGACACCCACTCCCCATTAATTGGACTTATGTTTGTATTATGCTGTACTGCATGGCTCTTGTAAGGGGCATTGCAAGTTGCTCAGTCCTAATTTTTGGCAGCTTTTGCTGGGAAAGCATAAGCAAATACTATGGGACACCCACTCCCCAATAATGGGACTTATGTTTGTAATATGCTGTACTGCATGGCTCTTGTAAGGGGCATTGCAAGTTGCTCCATCCTAATTTTTGGCAGTTTTTGCTGGGAAAGCATAAGCAAATACTATGGGACACCCACTCCCCAATAATGGGACTTATGTTTGTAATATGCTGTACTGCATGGCTCTTGTAAGGGGCATTGCAAGTTGCTCCGTCCTAATTTTTGGCAGCTTTTGCTGGGAAAGCATAAGCAAATACTATGGGACACCCACTCCCCAATAATTGGACTTATGTGTGCAATTTGCTGTACTGCATGGCTCTTGTAAGGGGCATTGCAAGTTGCTACGTCCTAATTTTTGGCAGCTTTTGCTGGGAAAGCATAAGCAAATACTATGGGACACCCACTCCCCAATAATGGGACTTATGTTTGTATTATGCTGTACTGCATGGCTCTTGTAAGGGGCATTGCAAGTTGCTCCGTCCTAATTTTTGGCAGCTTTTGCTGGGAAAGCATAAGCAAATACTATGGGACACCCACTCCCCAATAATGGGACTTATGTTTGTAATATGCTGTACTGCATGTGACGCGCCCCCTGGGCCGTGTGTACACGTGTGTGGGATACCCGGTGCCGGGTCTCTGGGGTCTGTAGTCTCCGTGGCGGTGACCCGGTCCCCTGGCTCAGGCTGGTCAAACCAGTGGCAGTCTTTCTTAGGTTTTGAGTTTAATTGTCCGACTGCGCCACCCGTGGTTTGCGGTCAGGGAGTACCACCGCTGCGAGGCAGACCGCTGAGGCTGGTGTTGTGTGCGCAGCATAGTATGGGATAACTCCCCTCGGGAGGAGTATAGCCTTAGGGCAGTGAGTGTGGATGATGGGGGTGATGGTGCACGAGCGCAGCAGGAGTGACTCAGAGTCTTTGCAGTGCATTTCAGGGTCTTTACTGATGATTATAAGGTAGACCCTCCTGGGAGTACTGGCTAGCATAAGAGGCCTGGTCAGTCTGTGAGCAAGCAGGAGTTCCCCTGGCCAGGTGGAGTTGTAGGCCTCCCCGTCTGTCTGCACTCTTCCTGGCTGCCTTGCTGTAAGCGGGTAGAAGTAGCCCACGTCCCTGAGTGTACCGTGTATTGCTCACTCATATGGCTGGTGACTTGGGGCCTTCTGTTAGCCTCCGCTCCACGACGGCGGTGCTGGTCCCTTGCTTGTGACTGAGCCTCTGGGCTTCTATGGCCAGAGGACCTGAAATCCCCTGCCGGCTGGTTTCTGCTGCTGGATATATAAGTCCTCACAGCTTCGGACTCCTGAGTTCGGTTCCTATTGTCTTCTGCCAGGGCGAGCTCTGCTCAGCTTCCAGCCCCTGGTCTTTAGCTCCTAGCTCCTACAGAGCTCCTTGCTGTTACTTTCCCTTGCTCTCACTCTGACTCTGACTGTTCTCTGACTCACTCAACCCCGCCCCAGATCCAGTTTATAAGGGCAGAAGTCTCCCCTCCCAGGATTGGGGCAGGAGGATGTTGCATGTTTAAGGGATCCTGACCAGGAAACCTCCCACTTGCTCTCCGACGTAATATCTCTATTACTGTGGTGACCAGGCCCCTGGGGTGCCACACATGGCTCTTATAAGGAGCATTGCAGTTCCTCATAATTTTTGGAAAGCCTTCCATTCACTGCTTAGGCCAACAGCGCACGGGAGACCCAGTTGCTATAAATGGAAAAAAGGTTTAGTTAACGCCCTCTGACCTCCATGTCATTTCCAAGGGGCATTGGAGTGGCTCGAAATTTTTGGTAGGCATTGCACTCACTGTATGCCCTATAACTGTGTAGCCGAACCGCTCCTTTTGTTACAGAAACATATCCTACAAGACATATCTGGTTGACTGGCCTGATATTGATGTGAATGGTCCCTGTACCTCCTGCTCTTTCTCCTTTGCCACTACCTCATCCATCATTTATCACCTGAAGCTTTGTTTTAACGGGAGTCATAGAACTTGGATAGTAGCAGGAAAACATCCAGCAATCCTCGGAGGAGGTAGGATATGCGCCAAAACGCTGACCACCTCAGGCCTAGCCGCTACTACATACATGCGCTTGCATTACAACAAAACAAAGCAGATGCTAACTTCTATCATCCTCATCATGCTCCTCACCTTGGCACTCTCAACTCCCCTGATGGAGAAGCCAGGGCCCACCTGATGAGTCTGATAGTCCGGTGGGCTCGGCCAATGCTGCCCTAAAGCAGGCCAGGCTAAGAAAAGTGTGGGAAAGGTTACCGGGACAAATAGGGGTGGCTGGGGACCGAGTATGGACACCCGGCCACCCCCTGTAGGCTAAGGAGCAAGCGGGGACACCCGGCCACTAGGCGGCTGGGGACTGAGTATGGATACCAGGCTGCCGACACAGCCATGGAGTGGTGGCCAGATTCCGCCTCCACATGCCTAAAAGGCCCAATTTAAAGTGCAAGCAAGCAGTATGGTATTGCAGCCTGGGGGTGGGTGGGTGGCAGGCTGCATACTTGCGCTTGAATTGCAAGGAATGGGAGAGGTACAATTGAACACTGCCCTGGGACAAGGACTTGAATGGGGATAGTTGCAAGTCTGCAAAGACAGGTGCAAGGTGGGAGGCATCTTCGCATGTACCATGAACAGGGGTTTGGCATGCACACACTACAGCGGAATAGGCTCTCCTTCCAACTAAATGCACTGGGGAGGGCACAGGTAATGTTTTGGTATACGCGCTTAATCTTATGTATAAGGCACACCAAGACAAATATGGGCGGCTGGGGACTGAGTATGGATACCTCGCTGCCGAAGCAGCCATGAGGTAGTGGCCAGCTTTGGCCTCCTCCAAACTAAAAGGCCCCATTTCAAGTGCAAGCGAGCAGTATGGAATTGCAGTCTGGGGGTGGGTGGGTGGCAGGCTGCACACTTACACTTACATTAAAAGAAAACATAGCAGATGCTAACATCTGTCATCATCATCATGCTCCTCACCTTGGCACTCTCAACTCCACCGATGGAGAAGTCAGGGCCCACCGTAGGAGTCTGGTTCTCTGGTGGGCTCGTCCAATGCTGCCAAAAGCAGGCCGGGCTAAGAAAAGTGTGTGGGGGGATGTTCCAAGGAGAAATAGGGGCGGTTGGGGACCGTGTGTGGACACCCGGCCGCGGGGCGGCTGGGGACCGAGTATGGACACCCGGCCGCCGAGCGGCTGGGGACTGAGTATGGATTCCAAGCCGCCAACACAGCCATGACGTGGTGGCCAGATTCCACCTCCACATGCCTAAAAGGCCCAATTTCAAGTTCAAGCAAGCAAGCAGTATGGTATTGCAGCCTGGGGGTGGGTGGGTGGCAGGCTGCATACTTGAGCTTGTATTGCAAGGAATGGGGGAGGTACAATTGAACACTGCCCTGGGACTAGAACTTGCATGGGGATAGTTGCAAGTCTGCATCTTCTGATGCGGTAAGGATCACTTATGATGGGCACACTTTTAGACAGTGACCTGGGAGTCAGAGATGCTTCCAGGGGTCTTCCCCATGCTGTTCCCTTGTCTTTTCAGCACTTTATGCATGTGTCACACAGCACATGGCCAGATAAGGTTGTAAAATGTTAAAATGACATTTCACGGTGAATGCATTTGTCATAGTTGAAAGCAATACAAAAGTGCAAAAACGCATAAAAAATGATACTTGTGAACATAGCCGAAGGTGTGGAGGAGTATTTTTGTTTTTGGTCATTTATTTTAACTTATACACAAGTCTTTACCCTGGAAAGGATGTTCCTTAACATATTTCACAGGGAAAAAGTTTCACTTTCGTTTTTGAACGTTTTATTGTGAGCCTGTAAAAGTGGCTTAATACCTCTGACCACGTTGTTGACAGCAGTAACCTGGGGGTCAGAAATGCTTCCTGGGGTGATCCCCATGCTGTCCCCATGTCATTTGAGCACTGTCACTATCGTTTTGGGCACTTGTTAGGCTTTTAAAAGACTGCCGGGGGTGCCACCGCAAAAATGCTCGAGTCTCCCATAGACTAACATTGGGCTCGTTGCTCGGGTCGAGCACCCGAGTATCACGGAGAGCTCGGCCCGAGCTTCGAGCATTTTAGTGCTCGCTCAACACTAATCCTCACCCATCCCTTCTAGAATGTGAGCCCTCGCGGGCAGTTTCCTCGCTCCTACTGTACCAGTCGCTGACTCATTTTGTTAAGATTATGTAAATGCTTTTGTTATGTATATCCCTATCACATGTAAAGCGCCATGGACTAAATGGCCCTATAATAATAAATAATAATAATAATAATAAAAAGACAATATCAATTCCCATAGGAAAAGTGATGGAGGTTACAGTGGATTAAAAATACAATATCAATGCCCCTTAGAAGAGAGGTGGTAGTCGCAGTGGAATAAAAAGACAATATCAATGCCCCTTTGATGAGCTGTGGTGTACAGAGTGGTTTAACCAAACGGTTTAATGCCACTTGGAAGAGACGTGGAGGTCACAGTAGCTTATCAAGACTGTTTTAATGCCCCTTGGAAGAGTGGTGGAGGTCAAAGTGGATTAAAAAGACAATATCGATGCACCTTTGAAGAGTGGTGGAGGTGACAGTGGAATAAAAAGACAATATCAATTCCCCTTGGAAGAGATGTAGAGGTCACAGTGGAATAAAAAGACAATATCAATGCCCCGTGGAAGAGTGCTGGAGATTAGAATGGAATAAAAAGACAATATAAATGCCTCTTGCAAGAGCTGTGGAGTTCAGAGTGGTTTAAATTGACGGCTTTAATGCCCCTTGGAAGAAAAGTGGAGATCACAGTAGCTTAATAAGACGGTTTTAATGCCACATGGAAAAGTGGTGGAGGTCGCAGTGGATTAAAAAGACAACATCAATGCCCCTTAGAAGAGTGGTTGAGATCGCAGTGGAATAAAAAGACAATATCAATGCCCCTTGGCAGAGTGGTGGAGGTTAGATTGGAAAAAAAAGACAATATCAATGCCCCGTGGAAGAGATGTGGAGGTCACAGTAGCTTAACAAGACAGTTTTAATGCCCCTTGGAAGAGTGGAAAGGTCACAGTTGATTAAAAAGACAATATCAATGCCCCTTGGAAGAGTGGTGGAGGTTGCAGTGGAATAAAAAGGCAATATCAATGCCCTGTGGAATTGACATGGAGGTCAAAGTAGCTTAACAACACGGTTTTAATGGCCCTTGGAAGAGTGGTGGAGGTCGCAGTTGATTAAAAAGACAATATAAATGCCCCTCAGAAGAGTGGTGGAGGTCGCAGTGGAATAAAAAGACAATATCAATGCCCCTTGGAAGAGTGGTGGAGGTAACAGTGGATTGAAAAGACAATATCAATGCCCCTTGGAAGAGTAGTGGAGATTAGAGTAGTTAAACCAGACAGCTTTAATGCCCATTGGAAGTGACGTGGAGGTCACAGTAGCTTAAAAAGACGTTTTTAATGCCCCTTGGAAAAGTGGTGGAGGTCGCAGTCGATTAAATAGACAAGATCAATGCCCCTTGGAAGAGTGGTGGAGGTGGCAGGGGAATAAAAAGACAATATCAATGCACCTTGGAAGAGTGGTGGAGTTTACAGTGGAATAAAAAGACAATATCAATGCCCCGTGAAAGAGACGTGGATCTCACAGTAGCTTAACAAGTCAATTTTAATGTCCCTTCGAAGAGAGGTGAAAGTCGCAGTGGAATAAAAAGAAAATATCAATGCCCCTTGGAAGAGTGCTGGAGGTTACAGTGGCATAAAAAACAATATCAAAGCCGCTTGCATGAGCTGTGGATTTGAGAGTGGTTTAAATTGACGGTTTTAATGCCCCTTGGATGAAACGTGGAGGTCACAGTGGATTAACAAGACTGTTTTAATGCCCCTTGGAATAGTGGTGGAGGTCGAAGTGGATTAAAAAGACAATGTCAATGCTTCTTGAAGGAGTGGTGGAAGTCTCAGTGGAATAAAAAGACAATATCAATGCCCCTTGGAAGAGTGTTGGAGGTTCCAGTGGAATAAAAAGACAATATCAATACCCTGTGGAAGAGACATGGAGGTCACAGTAGCTTAACAAGACTGTTTTAATGCCCCTTGGAAGAGTGGTGGAGGATACCGTGGAATAAAAAGACAATATCAATGCCCCTTGGAAGATCTGTGGAGTTCAGATTGGTTTAACCATACGGTTTTAATGCCCCTTGGAAGAGACATGGAGGTCACAGTAGCTTAACAAGATGGTTTTAATGCCACATGTAAGAGTGGTGGAGGTTGCAGTGGAATAAAAAGACAATATCAATGCCCCGTGGAAGAGACGTGGAGGTCACAGTAGCTTAACAATATGGTTTTAATGCCCCTTGGAAGAGATGTGGAGGTCACAGTAGCTTAACAATACTGTTTTTATGCCTATTGGAAGAGTGGTGGAGGTCGCAGTGGATTAAAAAGATAATATCAATGCCCCTTAGAAGAGAGGTGTAAGTCGCAGTGGAATAAAAAGACAATATCAATACCCCTTGGAAGAGTGGTGGAGGATACAGTGGAATAAAAAGACAATATCAATGCCCCGTGGAATAGACATGGACTTTACAGTTGCTAAACAAGTTGTTTTTAATGCACCTTGTGAGAGTGGTGGAAGTCGTAGTGGAATAAAAAGACAATATCAATGCCCCTTGAAAGAGTGCTGTAGGTTACAGTGGAATAGAAAGACAATATCAATGCCTCTTGCAAGAGCTGTGGAGGTCAAAGTGGTTTAAATTGACGGTTTTAATGCACCTTGGAAGAGAGGTGGAAGTAGCAGTGGAATAAAAAGACAATATCAATGCCCCTTGGAAGAGTGCTGGAGGTTACATTGGAATAAAAAGAGAATATCAATGCCCCTTGCGAGAGCTGTGGAGTTCAGAGTGGTTTAAATTGACGGTTTTCATGCCCCGTGGAATTGACGTGGAGGTCAAAGTAGCTTAACAACACAGTTTCAATGGCCCTTGGACAAGTAGTGGAGGTCGCAGTTGATTAAAAAGACAATATAAATGCCCATTATAAGAGTGGTGGAGGTCGCAGTGGAATAAAAAGACAATATCAATGCCCCTTGGAAGAGTATTGGAGGTCGCAGTGGAATAAAAAAACAATATCAATGCCCCTTGGAAGAGCAGTGGAGTTCAGAGGAGTTAAACCAGGCAGTTTTAATGCCAATTGGAAGTGACGTGGAGGTCACAGTAGCTTAAAAAGACGTTTTTAATGCCCCTTGGAAAAGTGGAGGACGTCGCAGTGGATTAAAAAGACAATATCAATGCCCCTTAGAAGAGTGCTGGAGGTTACAGTAGAATAAAAAACAATATCAAAGCCCCTTGCAAGAGCTGTGGAGTTGAGAGTGGTTTAAATTGACAGTTTTAATGCCCCTTGGAAGAGACTTGGAGGTCACAGTAGATTAATAAGACTGTTTTAATGCCCCTTGGAAGAGTGGTGGAGGTCGAAGTGGATTAAAAAGACAATGTCAATTTTCCTTGAAGGAGTGGTTGAAGTCTCAGTGGAATAAAAAGACAATATCAATGCACCTTGGAAGACTGTTGGAGGTTCCAGTGGAATAAAAAGACAATATCAATGCCCTGTGGAAGAGACATGGAGGTCACAGTAGCTTAGCAAGACGGTTTTAATGACCCTTGGAATAGTGGTGGAGGTCGCAGTGGAATAAAAAGACAATATCAATTCCCCTTGGAAGAGTGGTGGAGGTTACAGTCGAATAAAAAGACAATATCAATGCCTCTCGGAAGAGCTGTGGAGTACAGAGGGGTTTAACCAGAAGGTTTAATGCCCCTTGGAAGAGACGTGGAGGTCACAGTAGCTTATCAAGACTGTTTTAATGCCCATTGGAAGAGTGGTGGAGGTCGCAGTGGATTAAAAAGACAATATCAATGCCCCTTAGAAGAGTGGTGGAGGTCGCAGTGGAATAAAAAGACAATATCAATTCCCCTTGGAAGAGCAGTGGAGTTCAGAGGAGTTAAACCAGGTGGTTTTAATGCCAATTGGAAGTGACGTGGAGGTCACAGTAGCTTAAAAAGACGTTTTTAATGCCCCTTGGAAAAGTGGAGGACGTCGAAGTGGATTAAAAAGACAATATCAATGCCCCGTGAAAGAGACGTGGATGTCACAGTAGCTTAACAAGGTGGTTTTAATGTCCCTTGCAAGAGAGGTGAAAGTCGTAGTGGAATAAAAAGACAATATCAATGCCCCTTGGAAGAGTGCTGGAGGTTACAGTAGAATAAAAAACAATATCAAAGCCCCTTGCAAGAGCTGTGGAGTTGAGAGTGGTTTAAATTGACAGTTTTAATGCCCCTTGGAAGAGACTTGGAGGTCACAGTAGATTTTTAAGACTGTTTTAATGCCCCTTGGAAGAGTGGTGGAGGTCGAAGTGGATTAAAAAGACAATGTCAATTTTCCTTGAAGGAGTGGTTGAAGTCTCAGTGGAATAAAAAGACAATATCAATGCAACTTGGAAGAGTGTTGGAGGTTCCAGTGGAATAAAAAGACAATATCAATGCCCTGTGGAAGAGACATGGAGGTCACAGTAGCTTAGCAAGACGGTTTTAATGCCCCTTGGAAGAGTGGTGGAGGTCGCAGTGGAATAAAAAGACAATATCAATTCCCCTTGGAAGAGTGGTGGAGGTTACAGTCGAATAAAAAGACAATATCAATGCCTCTTGGAAGAGCTGTGGAGTACAGAGGGGTTTAACCAGAAGGTTTAATGCCTCTTGGAAGAGACGTGGAGGTCACAGTAGCTTATCAAGACTGTTTTAATGCCCATTGGAAGAGTGGTGGAGGTCGCAGTGGATTAAAAAGACAATATCAATGCCCCTTAGAAGAGTGGTGGAGGTCGCAGTGGAATAAAAAGACAATATCAATTCCCCTTGGAAAAGATGTGGAGGTCGCAGTGGAATAAAAAGACAATATCAATGCCTCGTGGAAGAGACTTGGAGGTCACAGTAGCTTAACAAGATGGTTTTAATTCCCCTTGGAAGAGAGGTGGAGGTCGCAGTGGAATAAAAAGACAATATCAATGCCCCTTGGAAGAGTGGTGGAGGTTACAGTGGAATAAAAAGACAATATCAATGACCCTTGGAAGAGCTGTGGAGTTCACAGTGGTTTAACCAGAAGGTTTCAAGGCACCGTGGAATAGACGTGGAGGTCACAGTAGCTAAACAAGACGGTTTTTATGCTTCTTGGAAGAGTGATGGAGGTCGCAGTGGATTAAAAAGACAAAATCAATGCCCCTTGGAAGAGTGGTGGAGGTTACAGTGGAATAAAATGACAATGTCAATGCCCCTTGGAAGAGCTGTGGAGTTCACAGTGGTTTAACCAGAAGGTTTCAAGGCACCGTGGAATAGACGTGGAGGTCACAGTAGCTAAACAAGACGGTTTTTATGCTTCTTGGAAGAGTGATGGAGGTCGCAGTGGATTAAAAAGACAAAATCAATGCCCCTTGGAAGAGTGGTGGAGGTTACAGTGGAATAAAAAGACAATATCAATGCCTCTTGGAAGAGCTGTGGAGTTCAGAGTTGTTTAACCAGACGGTTTTAATGCCTCTTGAAAGAGAGGAGGAGGTCACAGTAGCTTAACAAAACTGTTTTAATGACCCCTTGGAAGGTGGAGGTCGCAGTGGAATAAAAAGACAATATCAATGACCCTTGGAAGAGTGGTGGAGGTCGCAGTGGAATAAAAAGACAATATTAGTGCCCCTTGGAAGAGTGGTGGAGGTCGCAGTAAAATAAAAAGACAATATCAATGCCCCTTGGAAGAGTGGTGGAGGTTACAGTGGAATAAAAAGACAATATCAAAGCCCCTTGGAAGAGCTGTGGAGTTCACAGTGGTTTAACCAGAAGGTTTCAAGGCACCGTGGAATAGACGTGGAGGTCACAGTAGCTAAACAAGACGGTTTTTATGCTTCTTGGAAGAGTGATGGAGGTCGCAGTGGATTAAAAAGACAAAATCAATGCCCCTTGGAAGAGTGGTGGAGGTTACAGTGGAATAAAAAGACAATATCAATGCCTCTTGGAAGAGCTGTGGAGTTCAGAGTTGTTTAACCAGACGGTTTTAATGCCTCTTGAAAGAGAGGAGGAGGTCACAGTAGCTTAACAAAACTGTTTTAATGACCCCTTGGAAGGTGGAGGTCGCAGTGGATTAAAAAGACAATATCAATGCCCCTTAGAAGAGTGGTGGAGGTCGCAGTGGAAAAAAAAGACAATATCAATTCCACTTGGAAGAGATGTGGAGGTCGCAGTGGAATAAAATGACAATGTCAATGCCTCGTGGAAGAGACTTTGAGGTCACAGTAGCTTAACAAGATTGTTTTAATGCCCCTTGGAAGAGAGGTGGAGGTCGCAGTGGATTAAAACGACTATCAAATTCCCTTCGAAGAGTGGTGGAGGTCGCAGTGGAAAAAAAACAATATCAATGCCCACTGTAAGTATGGTGGAGGTTACAGTTGAATAAAAAGACAATATCAATGCCTCTTGGAAGAGCTGTGGAGTTCAGAGTGGTTTAACCATGCGGTTTTAATGCCTCTTAAAAGAGACATGGAGGTCACAGAAGTTTATCAAGTCTGTTTTAAAGCCCCCTGGAGGAGTGGCAGAGGTCGCAGTGGATTAAAAAGACAATATCAATGCCCCTTGGAAGAGTGGTGGAGGTTACAGTGGAATAAAAAGACAATATCAATGCCCCTAGGAAGAGTGGTGGAGGTTACAGTGGAATAAAAAGACAATATCAATGTCCCTTGGAAGAATGGTGGAGGTTACAGTGGAATAAAAAGACAATATCAATGCCCCTTGAAAGAGTGCTGCAGGTTACAGTGGAGTAAAAAGACAATATCAATGCCTCTTGCAAGAGCTGTGGAGTTCAGAGTGGTTTAAATTGACGGTTTTAATGCACCTTGGAAGAGGCGTGGAGGTCACATTCGCTTAACAATACGGTTTAAATGCCCCTTGGAAGAGTGGTGGAGGTCGCAGTGGATTAAAAAGACAATATCAATGCACATTGGAAGAGTGGTTAAGGTCGCAGTGGAATAAAAAGACAAAATCAATGCCCCTTGGAAGAGTGGTGGAGGTTACAGTGGGAAAAAAAGACAATATCAATGCCCCTTGGAAGAGCTGTGGAGTTCAGAGTGGTTTAAAAAGATTGTTTTAATGCCCCTTGGAAGAGTGGTGGAGGTCACAGTTAATTAAAAAGACAATATCAATGCCCCTTGGAAGAGTGGTGTAGGTCGCAGTGGAATAAAAAGACAAAATCAATGCCCCTTGGAAGAGTGGTGAAGGTTACAGTGGAATAAAAAGACAATATCAATGCCCCTTGGTAGAGTGGTGGAGGTCGCAGTTTAATAAAAAGACAATCAATGCCCTGTGGAATTGACGTGGATGTCAAAGTAGGTTAACAAGACGGTTTTAATGCCCTTTGGAAGAGTGGTGGAGGTCGCATTGGATTTAAAAAACAATATCAATGCCCCGTGGAAGAGACGTGGAGGTCACTGTAGCTTAACAAGACAGTTTTAATGCCACTTGGAAGAATGGTGGAGGTCGCAGTGGAATAAAAAGACAATGTCAATGCCCCTTGGAAGAGTGGTGGAGGTTAGAGTGGAATAAAAAGACAATACTAATGCCCCTTGGAAGAGCTGTGGAGTTCAGAGTGGTTTAACCAGATCTTTTTCATGCCCATTGGAAGTGACATGGAGGTCACAGTAGCTTAAAAAGACGTTTTTAATGCCCCTTGGAAAAGTGGTGGAGGTCGCAGAGCATTAAAAAGACAATATCAATGCCCCTTGGAAGAGTGGTGGAGGTTAGAGTGGAATAAAAAGACAATGTCAATGCCCCTTGGAAGAGTGGTGGAGGTTAGAGTGGAATAAAAAGACAATACCAATGCCCCTTGGAAGAGCTGTGGAGTTCAGAGTGGTTTAACCAGATGGTTTTATTGCCCCTTGGAAGAGACGTGGAGGTCACAATAGATTAGCAAGACGGTTTTAATGCCCCTTGGAAAAGTGGTGGAGGTCACAGTGGATTAAATCGACAATATCAATGCTCCGAGGAAGAGACATGGAGGCCACAATAGCTTAACAAGACAGTTTTAATGCCCCTTGGAAGAGTGTTGGAGGTCGCAGTGGAATAAAAAGACAATATCAATGCCCCTTGAAAGAGTGGTGGAGGTTACAGTGAAATAAAAAGACAATATCAATGCCTCTTGAAAGAGCTATGTAGTTCAGAGTGGTTTAAGCAGATGGTTTTAATGCCCCTTGGAAGAGTGGTGGAGGTCGCAGTGCTTTAAAAAGACAATATCAATACCCCTTGGAAGAGCTGTGGAGTTCATAGTGTTTAACCAGACTGTTTTAATGCCAATTGGAAGAGTGGTGGAGATCGTTGTGGATTTAAAAGACAATATCAATGCCCCTTAGAAGAATGGTGGAGGTCGCAGTGGAATAAAGAGACAATATCAATGCCCCTTGGAAGATTGGTGGAGGTTACAGTGGAATAAAAAGACAATATCAATGCCGCTTGGAAGAGTGGTGAGGTTACAGTGGAATAAAAAGACAATATCAATTCCCTGTGTAAGACGGTTTTAATGCCCCTTGGAAGAGTCGTGGACATCGCAGAGGAATAAAAAGACAATATCAATGCACTTGGAAGAGTGCAGAAGGTTACATTGGAAAAAAAAGACATTGTCAATGCCCCTTCGAAGAGCTGTGGAGCTCAGAGTGGTTTAACCAGACGGTTTTATTGCCCCTTGGAAGGGACGTGGAGGTCACAGTAGCATAACTAGACGGTTTTAATGCCCATTGGTAGAGTGGTGGAGGTCACAGTGGATAAAAAAGACAATATCAAAGCCCCTTGGAAGAGGGGTGGAGGTCGCAGTGGAAAACAGAGACAATATCAATGCCCCTTGGAAGAGTGGTGGAGGTTACAATCGAATAAAAAGACAATATCAATGCCTCTTGAAAGATCTGTGGAGTACAGAGTGGTTTAACCAGAGGGTTTAATGACCCTTGGAAGAGACGTGGAGGTCACAGTAGCTTATGAAGACTGTTTTAATGCCCCTTGGAAGAGTGGTGGAGGTCGCAGTGGATTAAAAAGACAATATCAATGCCCCTTGGAAGAGTGGTGGAGGTCGCAGTGGAATAAAAAGACAATATCAATTCCCCTTGGAAGAGATGTGGAGGTCGCAGTAAAATAAAAAGACAATATCAATGCCTCGTGGAAGAGACTTGGAGTTCACAGTAGCTTAACAAGATGATTTAATGCCCCTTGGAAGAGAGGTGGAGGTCGCAGTGGAATAAAAAGACAATATCAATGCCCCTTGGTAGAGTGGTGGAGGTTACAGTGGAATAAAAAGACAATATCAATGACCCTTGGAAAAGTGGTGGAGGTCGCAGTGGAATAAAAAGACAATATTAATGCCCCTTGGAAGAGTGGTGGAGGTCGCAGTAAAATAAAAAGACAATATCAATGCCCCTTGGAAGAGTGGTGGTGGTCACAGTGGAATAAAAAGACAATATCAATGCCCCTTGGAAGAGCTGTGTTCACAGTGGTTTAACCAGAAGTGTTTAAGGCACCGTGGAATAGATGTGGAGGTCACAGTAGCTAAAAAGATGGTTTTAATGCTTCTTGGAAGAGTGATGGAGGTCGCAGTTTATTAAAAAGACAAAATCAATGACCCTTGGAAGAGTGGTGGAGGTTACAGTGGAATAAAAAGAGAATATCAATGCCTCTTGCAAGAGCTGTGGAGTTCAGAGTGGTTTAAATTGACGGTTTTAATGCCCCTTTTAAGAGAAGTGGAGGTCACAGTAGCTTAACAAGACGGTTTTAATGCCCCTTGAAAGAGTGGTGGAGGTTACAGTCGAATAAAGAGACAATATCAATGCCTCTTGGAAGAGCTGTGGAGTTCAGAGTGGTTTAACCAGACGGTTTTAATGCCCCTTGGAAGAGACGTGGAGGGCACAGCAGCTTATCAAAACTGTTTTAATGCCCCTTGGAAGAGTGGTGGAGGTCGCAGTGGATTAAAAAGACAATATCAATGCCCCTTAGAAGAGTGGTGGAGGTCGCAGTGGAATATAAAGACATTGTCAATTCCACTTGAAAGAGATGTGAAGGTCGCAGTGGAATAAAAAGACAATATCAATGCCTCTTGCAAGAGCTGTGGAGTTCAGAGTGGTTTAAATTGATGGTTTTAATGCCCCTTGGAAGAGACGTGGAGGTCATAGTAGCTTAACAAGACGGTTTTAATACCCCTTGCAAGAGTGGTGGAGGTCGCAGTGGATTAAAAAGACATTATCGATGCACCTTGGAATAGTGGTGGAGGTCGCAGTGGAATAAAAAGAAAATATCAATGCCCCTTAGAAGAGTGGTGGAGGTTACAGTGGAAAAAAAAGACAATATCAATGTTCCTTGGAAGAGGGGTGAAGGTCGCAGTGGAATAAAAAGACAATATCAATGTCCCTTGGAAGAGTAGTGGAGGTCGCAGTGGATTAAAAAAACAATATCAATGCCCCTTGGAAGAGTGGTGGAGGTCGCAGTGGAATAAAAAGACAATATCAATGCCCCGTGGAAGGGACGTGGAGGTCACAGTAGCTTAACAAGATGGTTTTAATGCCCCTTGGAAGAGTGGTGGAGGTCGCAGTGGATTAAAAAGACTATCAAATCCCCTTAGAAGAGTGGTGGAGGTCGCAGTGGAAAAAAAAGACAATATCAATGCCCCTTGGAAGAGTGGTGGAGGTTACAGTTGAATAAAAAGACAATATCAATGCCTCTTGGAAGAGCTGTGGAGTTAAGAGTAGTTTAACCATGCGGTTTTAATGCCCCTTGTAAGAGACATGGAGGTCACAGAAACTTATAAAGACTGTTTTAAAGCCCCCTGGAGGAGTGGGAGAGGTCGCAGTGGATTAAAAAGACAATATCAATGCCCCTTGGAAGAGTGGTGGAGTTTACAGTGGAATAAAAGGACAATATCAATGCCCCTTGGAAGAGTGGTGAAGGTTACAGTGGAATAAAAAGACAATATCAAAGTCCCTTGGAAGAATGGTGGAGGTTACAGTGAAATAAAAAGACAATATCAATGCCCCTTCGAAGAGTGGTGGAGGTTCCAATTAAATAAAAAGACAATATCAATGCCCCTTGGAAGAGACGTGGAGGTCACAGTGGAATAAAAAGACAATATTAATGCCCCTTGGAAGAGTGGTGGAGGTCGCAGTAAAATAAAAAGACAATATCAATGCCCCTTGGAAGAGTGGTGGAGGTTAGAGTGGAGTAAAAAGATAATATCAATGCCCATTGGAAGAGCTGTGGAGTTCACAGTGCTTTTACCAGAAAGTTTTAATGCACCGTGGAAAAGACGTGGAGGTCACAGTAGCTTACCAAGACGGTTTCAATGCTTCTTGGAAGAGTGATGGAGGTTTCAGTGGATTAAAAAGACAATATCAATTCCCCTTGGAAGAGTGGTGGAAGTTACAGTGGAATAAAAAGACAATATCAATGCCCTGTGTAAGAAACTTGGAATATAAGTGCACTTGGAAGTCTGCAGAAGGTTACAATGGAATAAAAAGACATTGTAAATGCCCCTTGGAAGAGCTGTGGAGCTCAGAGCGGTTTAATAAGATGGTTTTAATGCCCCTTGGAAGAGACTTGGAGGTCACAGTAGCTTAACAAGACGGCTTTAATGCCCCTTGGAAGAGTGGTGGAGGTCACAGTGGAATAAAAATACAATATCAATGCCCCTTGAAAGAGTGGTGGAAGCTAAAGTGAAATAAAAAGACAATATCAATGCCCCTTTGGAAGAGCTGTGGAGTACCGAGTGGTTTAACTAAACGGTTTTAGTGCCCCTTGGAAGAGACGTGGAGGTCACAGTAGCTTAACAAGGCCGTTTTAATGCCCCTTGGAAGAGTGGTGGAGGTCGCAGTGGATTAAAAAGACAATATCAATGAACCTTGGAAGGGTGGTGGAGGTCGCAGTGGAATAAAAAGACAATATCAATGCCCCTTGGAAGAGTGGTGGAGGTTACAGTGGAATAAAAAGACAATATCAATGCCTCTTGGAAGAGTGGTGGAGGTTACAGTGGAATAAATAGACAATATCAATGCCCCGTGGAAGAGACGTGGACATCACAGTAGCTTAACAAGACGGTTTTAATGCCCCTTGACAGAGTGGTGGAGGTTGCAGTGGAATAAAAAGACAATAACAATGCCCTGTGGAAGAGACGTGGAGGTCACAGTAGCTTAACAAGACGGTTTTAATGCCCCTTAGAACAGTGGTGGAGGTTACAGTGGAATAAAAGACAATATCAATGCCCTTTGGAAGAGTGGCGGAGGTCGCAGTGGAATAAAAAGACAATATCAATGCCCCTTGGAAGAGTGGTGGAGGTCGCAATGGAATAACCTCACTGGTACATGCTCTGCATAACTTCTCTGCTTGCTGTGTCTGCTGTAATCTAATGCTCTGCTTTGCTGATTCAGCTCACTGGTACATGCTCTGCATAACTTCTCTGCTTGCTGTGTCTGCTGTAATCTAATGCTCTGCTTTTCTGATTCACCTCACTGTTACATGCTCTGCATAACTTCTCTGCTTGCTGTGTCTGCTGTAATCTAATGCTCTGCTTTGCTGATTCACCTCACTGGTACATGCTCTGCATAACTTCTCTGCTTTATATGTCCCACTCCATTCAATACCCACATATGTTTGTCCCTTCCCCACTATAGATCTTATCTTATTTTTAGCGGTGCTAAATTGCATAGACTAGAGTCCTAGCTCTGTGTTTGATCACCCAGCCATCTCCTGGTGAGACGACCAGCTGCTAATTTAGCCATATGCAGCTCCCACAATGCCCTTCACCTGATAGTTTAATGTGCCCTATATATTTAGAAGCTCTGTAAGGGGTGCACTTGTGCTGGGGTGTGCACGCGTCTTCTTGTGCAAAGTGGCTTCGGAGATAAGTGGCAGTTATTTCAGAGGCAGTTAGTCAGGGCAGGAGTCAGGTAACCAACACTTTGACCACTTACTCTCTTTTAACTATGTTTCTGTTAGCTCTCACTTTTTCCTCTATAGTCCTCCACTTTCTAGTAACCCCTCAAATCCCTACACCTAGTAAGAAACTCTTCATCTCTCCCTCCATCCTCCCCATTCATCTCACATCCTCCTCCAAATTATTCCTAAACATTCAATCATGGATCTCCAAACACAGACAGCCACCTCATGCTCTCTCTTGCTCCCACCTGCTAACACTTTCTCTGCTCCTCCTCACTGCTGGAGATATCTCTCCAAATCTTGGGCCTCCTCACCATATCCCCACAGTTACTTCTTCCTCCTATCCACGACCTTCCACAAACTGTCGCAACCCTTCTAACGTCATACCCATCCAACCAATCCCCACTCCCTTAGTTGCTCTAGCAGGAGCTCTATGGAATGCTCGCTCTGTCTGCAACAAACTTTCTTTCATCCACGATCTTTTCATTACAAACAAACTTTCCTTCCTCGCCATCACTGAAACCTGGCTCACCCCCTCTGACACAGCCTCCCCTGCTGCACTTTCATATGGCGGATTCCACCTTTCCCACACACCCCCCCAACGGCAAACATGGCGGAGGCATAGGTTTTCTCCTATCAGAACACTGCGCTTTCACCCAAATCCCACTGCCACCCTCCGTTACACTCCCCTCTTTTGAGGTGCACTGTGTGCGTATCTATTCCCCCTCCAACCTCCAACTGGCCATCGTTTACCGACCCCCAGGGCAAGCCACCACCTTCTTAGACCACTTCACCACCTGGCTGCTTCACTTCCTCTCCACTGACATCCCCACTATCATAATGGGTGACTTCAACATCCCCATTAACACTTCCCACTCGTCTGTCTCTAAGTTCCTATCTCTCACTTCCTCCTTCGGACTCACTCAATGGTCTTCCACACCCACCCACAGAGATGGCCACACACTGGACCTCACCTTCACCCGCCTCTGTTCCCTATCTAACCTCTCTAACTCACTTCTCCCTCTCTCTGATCACAGCCTACTTACATTCTCTTCTCTCCTCTCCCCGGGGCAACAATCCTCACTCCACAAACTTGCATACCCTCGCAGAAATCTCAAACACCTTGACTTACACTCACTCTCTGATCCCTCCTCCCTCTTACAAACATAAACTCCTTACACGATGCAGACGTTGCTGCTGCTTCATATAACACCACAATAGCTGCAGCTCTAGACTCGATCGCCCCTCTCACACACACCACATCTCACACATTCAACAGGCAACCCTGGCACACTAAAATTACTAAAGAACTGCGCCGGGCCTCCAGGGTTGCGGAGCGGAGATGGAAAAGGTCTCACTCCATCAAGCACTTCATCGCATTCAAGCAATCCCTCACTAATTTCAAGTCCGCACTCACTACAGCAAAACAAACCTACTTCTCATCTCTCATATCCTCCCTATCTCACAACCCTAAACAGCTATTTAACACTTTCAACTCTCTCCTTCATCCCCCAGCGCCTCCTGCCTCTTCTCTCATCTCAGCTGACGACTTTGCCTCATTCTTCAAACAGAAGATTGACACCATCAGACAAAACTTTTGCCTAAAGTCCACACAACCCCTCCTCATATCTATTCAACCCTCCTCCTCCAAACCCCACTTCTCCACCATTACAGAAGGTCAAGTCTCCTCTTTACTCTCCAAATCACACCTCACCACCACCTGCGAACTTGACCCAATCCCATCCCACCTCATCACTAACCTTACCACAGTCTTCATCCCAACCCTAACCCACCTCTTCAATCTGTCACTAACAACCGGTGTCTTCCCCTTATGTTTCAAACATGCCGCAATCACACCCATCCTCAAAAAGCCCTCCCTTGACCCTTCCTCTCTGACTAGCTACCGCCCCATATCACTCCTCCCCTTTGCCTCAAAACTACTAGAACAACATGTCCACCTTGAATTGTCCTCCCACCTCTCCTCCTGCTCCCTCTTCGACCGCCTGCAATCTGGCTTCCGACCGCATCACTCGACTGAAACTGCCCTGACCAAAGTCACCAACGACCTACTAAATGCCAAATCCAAGCGACACTAATCCATCCTCCTTCTGGACCTGTCATCTGCCTTTGACACAGCGGACCATTCCCTCTTACTCCAGATTCTCTCATCTCTTGGCATCACGGACTTGGCTCTATCTTGGATCTCCTCATACTTAACAGACAGGGCATTCAGCGTCTCCCACTCACGCACCACCTCCTCATCTCGCCCCCTATCTGTCGGTGTCCCCCAAGGTTCAGTTCTAGGACCTCTGCTCTTCTCCATCTACACCTTTGGCCTGGGACAGCTCATAGAGTCTCATGGTTTTCCGTATCACCTCTATGCTGATGACACACAGATCTATCTCTCTGGACCCGATATCTCCTCCCTACTAACCAAAATCCCACAATGTCTGTCCGCCATGTCATCCTTCTTCTCTGACAGATTTCTAAAACTCAACATGGATAAAACAGAGTTCATCATCATCTTTCCACCCTCTCATTCACATCCCCCATCTGACCTAGCCATCAACGTCAATGGCTGTTCACTCTCCCCAGTCCCACAAGCACGCTGCCTTGGAGTAACGCTGGACTCTGATCTCTCCTTCAAGCCACATATCCAAGCCCTTTCCACTTCCTGCCGACTCCAACTCAAAAACATCTCCCGGATCCGTGCATTCCTCAGCAAAGACTCTGCAAAAACACTAGTGCATGCCCTCATCATATCCTGCCTCGACTACTGCAACCTCCTGCTCCGTGGCCTCCCTTACAACACTCTTGCGCCTCTCCAATCTATCCTATACTCTGCTGCTCGACTAATTCACCTGACCCCCGCTATTCCCCGGCCTCTCCTCTCTGTCAATCTCTTCACTGGCTCCCCATTGCCCAGAGAATCCAGTTCAAAACTCTAACCATGGCATACAAAGCCATCCACAACCTGTCTCCCCCATACATCTGTGACCTAGTCTCCCCGTACTTACCTGCACGCAACCTCCGATACTCACAAGATCTCCTTCTCTACTCCCCTCTTATCTCCTCCTCCCACAATCGTATACAAAATTTCTCCTGTGCATCCCCCCTACTCTGGAACTCTCTACCCCAACACATCAGACTCTCGCTGACCGTGGAAACCTTCAAAAGAAACCTGAAGACCCACCTCTTCCGACAAGCCTACAACCTGCAGTAACCACCGCTGCACGACCAGCTCTACCCTCACCTAATGTATCCTCAACCATCCCTTCTAGAATGTGAGACCTCACGGGCAGGGTCCTCACTCCTCCTGTACCAGTCGCTGACTCGTTTTGTTAAGATTATGTAAATGCTTTTGTTATGTATATCCCTATCACATGTAAAGCGCCATGGAATAAATGGCAGTATAATAATAAATAATAATAATAATGATAATAAAAAGACAATATCAATTCCCATAGGAAAAGAGGTGGAGGTTACAGTGGAATAAAAAGACAACATCAATGCCCCTTGATGAGCTGTGGTGTACAGAGTGGTTTAACAAGACAGTTTAATGCCCCTTGGAAGAGACGTGGAGGTCACAGTAGCATATCAAGACTGTTTTAATGCACCTTGGAAGAGAGGTGGAGTTCTCAGTGGAATTAAAAGACAATATCAATTCCCCTTGTAAGAGATGTGGAGGTCGCAGAGGGAAAAAAAGACAATATCAAAGCCCCTTGGAAGAGTGGTGGAGGTCGCAGTGGAAAACAGAGACAATATCAATGACCCTTTGAAGAGAGGTGAAGGTCGCAGTGGAATAAAAAGACAATATTAATGCCTCTTGGAAGAGTGGTGGAGGTTACAGAGGAATAAAAAGACAATATCAATGCCTCTTGCAGGAGCTGTGGAGTTCAGAGTGGTTTAAATTGACGGTTTTAATGCCCCTTGGAAGAGACGTGGACGTCACAGTAGCTTAAAAAGACGGTTTTAATGCCCCTTGGAAGAGTGGTGGAGGTTTCAGTCGAATAAAAAGACAATATCAATGCCTGTTGGAAGAACTGTGGAGTTCAGAGTGGTTTAACCAGATGATTTTAATGCCCCTTGGAAGAGACGTGGAGGTCACAGTAGCTTATCAAAACTGTTTTAATGCCACTTTGGAAGAGTGGTGGAGGTCGCAGTGGATTAAAAAGACAATATCAATGCCCCTTAGATGAGTGGTGGAGGTCGCAGTGGAATTAAAAGACAATATCAATTCCACTTGGAAGAGATGTGGAGGTCGCAGTGGAATAAAAAGACAATATCAATGCCTCGTGGAAGAGACTTGGAAGTCAAAGTAGCTTAACAAGATGGTTTTAATGCCCCTTGGAAGAGAGGTGGAGGTCGCAGTGGAATAAAAAGACAATATCAATGCCCCTTAGAAGAGTGGTGGAGGTCGCAGTGGAATAAAAAGACAATATCAATGCCCCTTGGAAGAGTAGATTAGGTCGCAGTGGAATAAAAAAACAATATCAATGCCCCTTGGAAGATTGGTGGAGGTAACAGTGGATTAAAAAAACAATATCAATGCCCCTTGGAAGAGCAGTGGAGTTCAGAGTAGTTAAACCACACAGTTTTAATGCCCATTGGAAGTGACGTGGAGGTCACAGTAGCTTAAAAAGACATTTTTAATGCCCCTTTTAAAAGTGGTGGAGGTCGCAGTGGATTAAAAAGACAATATGAATGCCCCTTGGAAGAATTATGGAGGTCACAGTGGAAAAAAAAGACTATGTCAATGCCCCTTGGAAGAGTGGTGGAGGTTAGAGTGGAATAAAAAGACAATACCTGTGCTCCTTGGAAGAGCTGTGGAGTTCAGAGTGGTTTAAATTGATGGTTTTAATGCCCCATGGAAGAGGCATGGAGGTCACAGTGGATTAAAAAGACCATATCAATGCCCCTTGGAAGAGTGGTGGAGGGCGCAGTTGATTAAAAAGACAATACCAATGACCCTTAGAAGAGTGCTGGAGGTCGCAGTGGAATAAAAAGACAATGTCAATGCCCCTTGGAAGAGCAGTGGAGTTCCGAGCAGTTAAACCAGACGGTTTTAATGCCAATTGGAAGTGACGTGGAGGTCACAGTAGCTTAAAAAGACGTTTTTAATGCCCCTTGGAAAAGTGGTGGAGGTCACAGTGGATTAAAAAGACAATATCAATGACCCTTGGAAGAGTGGTGGAGGTGGCAGTGGAATAAATAGACAATATCAATGCCGCTTGGAAGAGTGGTGGAGTTTACAGTGGAATAAAAAGACAATATCAATGCCCCGTGAAAGAGACGTGGAGGTCGCAGTGGAATAAAATGACAATATTAATGCCCCTTGGAAGAGTGATGGAGGTCGCAGTAAAATAAAAAGACAATATCAATGCCCCTTGGAAGAGTGGTGGAGGTTAGAGTGGAATAAAAAGACAATATCACTGCCCCTTGGAAGAGCTGTGGAGTTCACTATGGTTTAACCAGAAAGTTTTAATGCACCGTGTAATAGACGTGGAGGTCACAGTAGCTAAACAAGACAGTTTCAATGCTTCTTGGAAGAGTGATGGAGGTCGCAGTTGATTAAAAAGAAAATATCAATGCCCCTTGGAAGAGTGCTGGAGGTTACATTGGAATAAAAAGACAATATAAATGCCCCTTGCAAGAGCTGTGGATTTCAGAGTGGTTTAAATTGACGGATTTAATGCCCCTTGGAGGGGACGTGGAGGAGACAGTAGCTTAACAAGACAGTTTTAATGCCCCTTGGAAGAGTGGTGGAGGTCGCAGTGGATTAAAAAGACAATATGAATGCCCCTTGGAAGAGTGGTGGAGGTTGCAGTGGAATAGAAAGACTATATGAATGCCCCTTGGAAGAGTGGTGGAGGTTACAGTTGAATAAAAAGACAATATCAATGCCCCTTGGAAGAGTGATGCATGTTACAGTGGAATAAAAAGACAATATCAATGCCCCTTGGAACAGTGGTGGAGGTTACAGTTAAATAAAAAGACAATATCAATGCCCCGTGGAAGAGATGTGGAGGTCACAATAGCTTAACAATACGGTTTTAATGCCCCTTGAAAGAGTGGTGGAGGTCGCTATGGATTAATAAGAAAATATCAATGGGCCTTAGAAGAGTGGTGGAGGTCACAGTGGAATAAAAAGACATTATCAATGCCCCTTGGAAGAGTGGTGGAGGTCGCAGTGGAATAAAAAGACAATATCAATGCCCCTTGGACGAGTGGTGGAGGTTACAGTGGAATAAAAAGACAATTTCAATGCTCCGTGGAAGAGACATTGAGGTCACAGTAGCTTAACAATACGGTTTTAATGCCTCTTGGAGGACTGGTGGAGGTCGCAGTGGAATAAAAAGACAATATTAATGACCCTTGGAAGAGTGGTGGAGGTTACAGTGGAATAAAAAGACAATAATAATGCCCCTTGGAAGAGCTGTGGAGTTCAGAGTGTTACATCCAGACGGTTTTAACGCTCCTTGGAAGAGACGTGGAGGTCACAGTAACTTAACAAGACAGTTTTAATGCCCCTTGGAAGAGTGGTGGAGGTTACAGCTAAATAAAAAGACCATATCAATGCCCCTTGGAAGAGTGTTGGAGGTTACAGTGGAATAAAAAGACAATATCAATGCCCCTTGGAACAGTGGTGGAGGTTACAGTTAAATAAAAAGACAATATCAATGCCCCGTGGAAGAGATGTGGAGGTCACAATAGCTTAACAAGACGGTTTTAATGCCCCTTGGAAGAGTGGTAGAGGTCGCAGTGGAATAAAAAAACAATATCAATGCCCCTTGGAAGATTGGTGGAGGTTACAGTGGAATAAAAAGACAATATCAATGCCCCATGGAAGAGATGTGGAGGTCACTGTAGCTTAACCATATGGTTTCAATGCCCCTTGGAAGAGTGGTGGAGTTCGCAGTGGAATAAAAAGACAATGTCAATGCGCCTTGGCAGAGTGGTGGAGGTTAGAGTGGAATAAAAAGACAATACAAATGCCCCATGAAAGAGCTGTGGAGTTCAGAGTGGTTTAACCAGATGGTTTTAAAACCCCTTGGAAGAGAAGTCGACGTCACAGTAGCATAACAAGACGGTTTTAATGCCCCTTGGAAGAGTGGTGGAGTTCACAGTGGATTAAAAAGACAATATCAATGCCCCTTAGAAGAGTGTTGGAGGTTGCAGTGGAATAAAAAGACAATATCAATGCCCCGTGGAAGGGACGTGGAGGTTACAGTAGCTTAACAAGACGGTTTTAATGCCCCTTGGAAGAGTGGTGGAGTTTGCAGTGGATTAAAAAGACAATATCAATGCCCCTTGGAAGAGTGGTGGAGGTCGCAGTGGAATAAAAAGACAATATCAATGCCGCGTGGAAGGGGCGTGGAGGTCACAGTAGCTTAACAAGGCGATTTTAATGCCCCTTAGAAGAGTGGTGGAGGTTGCAGGGAATTAAAAAGACAATAACAATGCCCATTGGAAGAGTGGTGGAGGTCGCAGTGGAATAAAAAGACAAAATCAATGCCCCTTGGTAGAGTGGTGGAGGTTACAGTGGAATAAAAAGACAATATCATTGCCCCTTGGAAGAGCTGTGGAGTTCAGAGTTATTTAATCAGATGGTTTTAATGCCCCTTGGAAGAGACGTGGAGGTCACAGTAGCTTAACAAGACTGTTTTAATGCCCCTTGGAAGAGTGGTGGAGGTCGCAGTGGATTAAAAAGACAATATCACTGCCCCTTAGAAGAGAGGTGGAAGTTGCAGTGGAATAAAAAGACAATGTCAATGCCACTTGGAAGAGTGGTGGAGGTTACAGTGGAATAAAAAGACAATATCAATGCCCCGTGGAATAGACATGGACGTGACAGTAGCTTAACAAAACGGCTTTAATGCCCCTTGGAAGAGTGGTGGAGGTTGCAGTGGATTAAAAAGACAATATCAATGCCCATTGGAAGAGTGGTAGAGGTCGCACTGGAATAAAAAAACAAAATCAATGCCCCTTGGAAGAGTGGTGGAGGGTACAGTGGAATAAAAAGACAATATTAATGCCCCATGGAAGAGTTGTGGAGGTCACTGTAGCTTAACAATATGGTCTTAATACCCCTTGGAAGAGTGGTGGAGGTCGCAGTGGAGTAAATAGACAATGTCAATGCCCCTTGGAAGAGTATTGTAGGTTAGAGTGGAATAAAAAGACAATATCAATGCCCCTTGGAAGGGACATGGAGGTAACAGTAGCTTAACAAGACAGTTTTAATGCCCCTTGGAAGATTGGTGGAGGTGGCAATGGATTAAAAAGACTATCAAATCCCCTTGGAAGAGTGGTGGCGTTCGCAGTGGAAAAAAAAGACAATATCAATGCCCCTTGGAAGAGTGATGGAGGTTACAGTGGAATAAAAAGACAATATCAATGCCTCTTGGAAGAGCTGTGGAGTTCAGAGTGGTTTAACCATGCGGTTGTAATGCCCCTTGGAAGAGACGTGGAGGTCACAGAAGCTTATCAAGACTGTATTAAACCCCTTGGAGGAGTTGTAGAGGTCCCAGTGGATGAAAAAGTCAATATCAATGCCCCTTGGAAGATCGATGGAGGTTACAGTGGAATAAAAAGACAACATCAATGCCCCTTGGAAGAGTGGTGGAAGTTATAGTGGAAAAAATAGACAATATCAATGTCCCTTGGAAGAATGGTGGAGGTTACAGTGGAATAAAAAGACAATATCAATGCCCCTTGGAAGAGTGGTGGAGGTTCCAATTAAATAAAAAGACAATATTAATGCCACTTGGAAGAGACGTGGAGGTCACAGTGGAATAAAATGACAAAATTAATGCCCATTGGAAGAGTGGTGGAGGTCGCAGTAAAATAAAAAGACAATATCAATGCCCCTTGGAAGAGTGGTGGAGGTTAGAGTGGAATAAAAAGACAATATCACTGCCCCTTGGAAGATCTGTGGAGTTCACTGTGGTTTAACCAGAAAGTTTAATGCACCGTGTAATAGACGTGGAGATTACAATAGCTAAACAAGACAGTTTCAATGCCTCTTGGAAGAGTGATGGAGGTCGCAGTTGATTAAAAAGAAAATATCAATGCCCCTTGGAAGAGTAGTGGAGGTTACAGTGGAATAAAAAGACAATATCAATGCCCTGTGTATGAAACTTGGAGGTCACAGTAGCTGAACAAGACAGTTTTAAAGCCCCTTGGAAGAGTCGTGGACGTTGCAGAGGAATAAAAAGACAATATCAATGCACTTGGAAGAGTGCAGAAGGTTACAATGGAATAAAAAGACATTGTCAATGCCCCTTGAGAGAGCTGTAGAGCTCAGAGCGGTTTAACCAGACGGTTTTAATGCCGCTTGGAAGAGACTTGGAGGTCACCGTAGCTTAACAAGACGGTTTTAATGCCCCTTGGAAGAGTGGTGGAGGTCACAGTGTATTAAAAATACAATATCAATGCCCCTTGAAAGAGTGGTGGAAGTTACAGTGAAATAAAAAGACAATATCAATTTCCATTGGAACAGCTGTGGAGTACAGAGTGGTTTAACCAAACGGTTTTAATACCCCTTTGAAGAGACGTGGAGGTCGCAGAGGAATAAAAAGACAATATCAATGCACTTGGGAGAATGCGGAAGGTTACAATGGAATAAAAAGACATTGTCAATGCCCCTTGGAAGAGCTGTGGAGCTCAGATCGGTTTAACCAGACGGCTTTAATGCCCCTTTGAAGAGACTTGGAGGTCACAGTAGCTTAACAAGACAGTTTTAATGCCCCTTTTAAGTGTGGTGGAGGTCACAGTGGATTAAAAATACCATATCAATGCCCCTTGAAAGAGTGGTGGAAGTTACAGTGAAATAAAAAGACAATATCAATGCCCCTTGGAAGAGCTGTGGAGTACAGAGTGGTTTAACCAAACGGTTTTAGTGCCCCTTTGAAGAGACGTGGAGGTCACAGTAGCTTAACAAGATGGTTTTAATGCCCCTTGGAAGAGTGGTGGAGGTCGCAGTGCATTAAAAAGACAATATCAATACCCCTTGGAAGAATGGTGGAGGTTACAGTGGAATAAAAAGACAATATCAATGCCCCTTGGAAGAGCTGTGGAGTTCAGAGTGGCTTAACCAGACGGTTTTAATGCCCCTTGGAAGAGATGTGGAGGTCAAAATAGCTTAACAATACTGTTTTAATGCCTCTTGGAAGAGTGGTGGAGGTCGCAGTGGTTTAAAAGACAATATCAATGCCCCTTAGAAGAGAGGTGGAAGTCGCAGTGGAATAAAATACAATATCAATAAACCTTGGTAGAGTGGTGGAGGATACAGTGGAATAAAAAGAGAATATCACTGCCCCGTGGAATAAACATGGACATTACAGTAGCTAATCAAGATGTTTTTAATGCACCTTGGGAGAGTGGTGGAAGTCGTAGTGGAATAAAAAGACAATATCAATGCCTCTTGAAAGAGTGCTGTAGGTTACAGTGGAGTAAAAAGACAATATCAATGCCTCTTGCAAGAGCTGTGGAGTTCAGAGTGGTTTAAATTGATGGTTTTAATGCACCTTGGAAGAGACATGGAGGTCACAGTAGCTTTACAATACAGTTTTAATGCCCCTTCGAAGAGTGGTGGAGGTCGCAGTGGATTAAAAAAACAATATCAAGGCCATTTGGAAGAGTGGTGAAGTTCCCAGTGGGTTAAAAAGACAACATCAATGCCCATTGGAAGAGTGGTGGAAGTTATAGTGGAATAAAAAGACAATATCAATGACCCGTGAAAGAGACGTGGAGGTCACAGTAGCTTAACAAGACAGTTTTAATGCCCCTTGGAAGAGAGGTGGAAGTTGCAGAGGAATAAAAAGACAATATCAATGCCCGTTGGAGAGTGCTGGAGGTTACATTGGAATAAAAAGACAATATCAATGCCCCTTGCAAGAGCTGTGGAGTTCAGAGTGGTTTAAATTGACGGTTTTAATGCCCCTTAGAAGGGACGTGGAGGTGACAGTAGCTTAACAAGACAGTTTTAATGCCCCCTGGAAGAGTGGTGGAGGTCGCAGTGGATTAAAAAGACAATATGAATGCCCCTTGGAAGAGTGGTGGAGGTCGCAGTGGAATAAAAAGACAATATCAATGCCCCTTCGAAGAGTGGTGGACGTTACAGTTGAATGAAAAGACAATATCAATGCCCCTTGGAAGAGTGATGAAGGTTACAGTGGAATAAAAAGACAATATCAATGCCCCTTGGAACAGTGGTGGAGGTTACAGTTAAATAAAAAGACAATATCAATGCCCCGTGGAAGAGATGTGCAGGTAAAAATAGCTTAACAAGATGGTTTTAATGCCCCTTGGAAGAGTGATAGAGGTCGCAGTGGATTAAAAAGACAATAATAATGCCCCTTGGAAGAGCTGTGGAGTTCAGAGTGGTATAACCAAACAGTTTTAGTGCTCCTTGGATGAGACGTGCAGGTCTCAGTAACTTAACAAGGTTTTAATGCCCCTTGGGAGAGTGGTGGAGCTTGCAGAGGAATAAAAAAACAATATCAATGCCCCTTGGAAGATTGGTGGAGGTTACAGTGGAATAAAAAGACAATATAAATGCCCAGTGGAAGAGATGTGGAGGTCACTGTAGCTGAACAATATGGTTTTAATGTCCCTTGGAAGAGTGGTGGAGGTCACAGTGGAATAAAAAGACAATGTCAATGCCACTTGGAAGAGTGGTGGAGGTTACAGTGGAATAAAAAGACAATATCAATGCCCCGTGGAATAGACATGGACGTGACAGAAGCTTATCAAGACGGTTTTAATGCCCCTTGGAAGAGTGGTGGAGGTTATAGTGGAATAAAAAGACAATATAAATGCCCCTTGGAAGAGTGGTGGAGGTTACAGTGGAATAAAAAGACAATATCAATGCCCCATGGAAGAGTTGTGGAGGTCACTGTAGCTTAACAAGATGGTCTTAATGCCCCTTGGTAGAGTGGTGAAGGTCGCAGTGGAATAAATAGACAATGTCAATGCCCCTGGAAGAGTGGTGGAGGTTAGAGTGGAATAAAAAGACAATACCAGTGCTCCTTGGAAGAGCTGTGGAGTTCAGAGTGATTTAAATTGACGGTTTTAATGCCCCTTGGAAGAGACGTGGAGGTCACAGTGGATTAAAAAGACAATATCATTGCCCCTTGGAAAAGTGGTGGAGGTCGCAGTGGATTAAAAAAACAATATCAATGCCCATTGGAAGCGTGGTTAAGGTCGCATTGGAATAAAAAGACAAAATCAATGCCCATTGGAAGAGTTTTGGAGGTTACAGTGGAAAAAAAAGACAATATCAATGCCCCTTGGAAGAGCTGTGGAGTTCAGAGAGGTTTAACCAGACAGTTTTAATGCCCCTTGGAAGAGACGTGGAGGTCACAGTAGCTTAACAAGACTGTTTTAATGCCCTTGGAGGAGTGGTAGATGTCACAGTGGACTAAAAAGACAATATCAATGCCCATTGGAAGAGTGGTGGAGGTTACAGTGGAATAAAAAGACAATATCAATGTCCCTTGGAAGAATGTTGGAGGTTACAGTGGAATAAAAAGACAATATAAATGCCCCTTGGAAGAGTGGTGGAGGTTTCAATTAAATAAAAAGACAATATCAATGCCCTTGGAAGAGACGCGGAAGTCACAGTGGAATTAAAAGACAATATTAATGCCCCTTGGAAGAGAGGTGTAGGTTACTGTGGAGTAAAAAGAAAATATCAATGCCTCTTGCAAGAGCTGTGGAGTTCAGAGTGGTTTAAATAGACGGTTTTAATGCACCTTGGAAGAGACGTGGAGGTCACAGTAGCTTAACAATAAAGGTTTTAATGCCCCCTGGAAGAGTGTTGGAGGTCGCAGTGGATTAAAAAGACAATATCAATGACCATTGGAAGAGTAGTTAAGGTCGCAGTGTAATAAAAAGACAAAATCAATGCCCCTTGGAAGAGTGGTGGAGGTTACAGTGAAATAAAAAGACAATATCAATGACCATTGGAAGAGTAGTTAAGGTCGCAGTGTAATAAAAAGACAAAATCAATGCCCCTTGGAAGAGTGGTGGAGGTTACAGTGAAATAAAAAGACAATATCAATGCCTCTTGAAAGAGCTATGGAGTTCAGAGTGGTTTAACCAGATGGTTTTAATGCCCCTTGGAAGAGTGGTGGAGGTCGCAGTGGATTAAAAAGACAAAATCAATGCCCCTTGGAAGAGTAGTGGAGGTTACAGTGGAATAAAAAGACAATATCAATGCCTCTTGCAAGAGCTGTGGAGTTCAGAGTTGTTTAAATTGACGGTTTTAATGCCCCTTGGAAGAGACGTGGAGGTCACAGTAGCTTAACAAGACGGTTTTAATGCACCTTGGAAGAGTGGTGGAGGTCGCAGTGGAATAAAAAGAAAATATCAATGCCTCTTAGAAGAGTGGTGGAGCTTACAGTGGAAAAAAAGGACAATATCAATGTTCCTTGGAAGAGGGGTGAAGGTCGTAGTGGAATAAAAAGACAATATCAATGTCACTTGGAAGAGTGGTGGAGGTCGCAGTGGATTAAAAAGACAATATCCATGCGCCTTTGAAGAGTGGTGGAGGTCGCAGTGGAATAAAAATACAAAATCAATGCCCCGTGGAAGGGACGTGGAGGTCACAGTAGCTTAACAAGACAGTTTTAATGCCCCTTGGAAGAGGGGTGGAGGTCACAGTGGATTAAAAAGACTATCAAATCCCCTTAGTAGAGTGGTGGAGGTCGCAGTGGAAAAAAAAGGCAAAATCAATGCCACTTGGAAGAGTGGTGGAGGTTACAGTGGAATAAAAAGACAATATCAATGCCCCTTGGAAGAGCTGTGGAGTTCACAGTGGTTTAACCAGAAGATTTTAAGGCACAGTGGAATAGACGTGGAGGTCACAGTAGCTAAACAAGACGGTCTTAATGCTTCTTGGAAGCGTGATGGAGGTCGCAGTGGATTAAAAAGACAAAATTAATGCCCCTTGGAAGAGCGGTGGAGGTTACAGTGGATTAAAAAGACAATATCAATGCCTCTTGCAAGTGCTATGGAGTTCAGAGTAGTTTAAATTGACGGTTTTAATGCCCCTTGGAAGAGACGTGTAGGTCACAGTAGCTTACCAAGATAGTTTCAATGCCCCTTGAAAGAGTGGTGGAGGTCGCAGTGGATTAAAAAGACATTATCTATGCCCCTTGGAAGAGGGGTGAAGGTCGCAGTGGAATAAAAAGACAATATCAAAGTCCCTTGGAAGAGTGGTGGAGGTCGCAGTGGATTAAAAAGACAATATCAATGCCCCTTGGAAGAGTGGTGGAGGTCGCAGTGGAATAAAAAGACAATATCAATGCCCCGTGGAAGGAACGTGGAGGTCAAAGTAGCTTAACAAGACGGTTTTAATGCCCCTTGGAAGAGTGGTGGAGGTCGCAGAGGATTAAAAAGACTATCAAATCCCCTTGGAAGAGTGGTGGAGGTCGCAGTGGAAAAAAAAGACAATATCACTGCCCCTTGGAAGTGTGGTGGAGGTTACAGTTGAATAAAAAGACAATATCAATGCCTCTTGGAAGAGCTGTGGAGTCCAGAGTGGTTTAACCATGCGGTTTTAATGCCCATTGGAAGAGACGTGGAGGTTATAGAAGCTTATCAAGACTGTCTTATAGCCCCTTGGAGGAGTGGTAGAGGTCACAGTGGATTAAAAAGACAATATTAATGCCCCTTGGAAGAGTGGTGGAGGTCGCAGTAAAATAAAAAGACAATATCAATGTCCCTTGGAAGAGTGGTGGAGGTTACAGTGGAATAAAAAGACAATATCAATGCCCTTTGGAAAAGCTGTGGAGTTCACAGTGGTTCAACCAGAAGGTTTTAAGGCACAGTGGAATAGACGTGGAGGTCACAGCATCAAAACAAGACGGTTTTAATGCTTC
This sequence comes from Phyllobates terribilis, assembly GCF_046119375.1. Classification (NCBI taxonomy): domain Eukaryota; kingdom Metazoa; phylum Chordata; class Amphibia; order Anura; family Dendrobatidae; genus Phyllobates; species Phyllobates terribilis. Next base: position 6,750,294 of record NW_027362781.1, on the reverse strand, counting down.
TTGGAAGAGTGATAGAGGTCGCAGTGGATTAAAAAGACAAAATTAATGCCCCTTGAAAGAGTGGTGGAGGTTACAGTGGATTAAAAAGACAATATCAATGCCTCTTGCAAGAGCTGTGGAGTTCAGAGTGGTTTAAATTGACAGTTTTAATGCCCCTTGGAAGAGACGTGGAGGTCACAGTAGCTTAACATGACAGTTTTAATGCCCCTTGGAAGAGCTGTGGAGTTCAGAGTGTTTTAACGAGATGGTTTTAATACCCCTTGGAAGAGACGTGGAGGTCACAGTAGCTTATCAAAACTGTTTTAATGTCCTTTGGTAGAGTGGTGGAGGTCGCAGTGGATTAAAAAGACAATATCAATGCCCCTTAGAAGAGTGGTAGAAGTCGCAGTGGAATAAAAATACAATATCAATTAAACTTGGAAGAGATGTGGAGGTCGCAGTGGAATAAAAAGACAATATCAATGCCTCTTTTAAGAGACTTGTAGGTCACAGTAGCTTAACAAGATGCTTTTTTAATGCCCCTTGGAAGAAAGTTGGAGGTCGAAGTGGAATAAAAAGACAATATCAATGCCCCTTGGAAGAGTGGTGGAGGTTGCAGTGGAATAAAAAGACAATATGAATGACCCTTGGAAGAGTGGTGGAGGTCGCAGTGGAATAAAAAGACAATATTAATGCCCCTTGGAAGAGTGGTGGAGGTCGCAGTAAAATAAAAAGACAATATCAATGCCCCTTGGGAGAGTGGTGGAGGTTACAGTGGAATAAAAAGACAATATCAATGCCTCTTGGAAGAGTGGTGGAGGTTACAGTGGAATAAAAAGACAATATCAATGCCCCATGGAAGAGACGTGGACATCACAGTAGCTTAACAAGACGGTTTTAATGCCCCTTGGCAGAGTGGTGGAGGTCGCAGTGGAATAAAAAGACAATAACAATGCCCTGTGGAATAGACGTTAAGGTAACAGTAGCTTAACAAGACGGTTTTAATGCCCCTTAGAACAGTGGTGGAGGTCGCAGTGGAATAACCTCACTGGTACATGCTCTGCATAACTTCTCTGCTTGCTGTGTCTGCTGTAATCTAATGCTCTGCTTTGCTGATTCACCTCACTGGTACATGCTCTGCATAACTTCTCTGCTTGCTGTGTCTGCTGTAATCTAATGCTCTGCTTTGCTGATTCACCTCACTGGTACATGCTCTGCATAACTTCTCTGCTTGCTGTGTCTGCTGTAATCTAATGCTCTGCTTTGCTGATTCACCTCACTGGTACATGCTCTGCATAACTTCTCTGCTTGCTGTGTCTGCTGTAATCTAATGCTCTGCTTTGCTGATTCACTTCACTGGTACATGCTCTGCATAACTTCTCTGCATTATCTGTCCCACTCCATTCAATACCCACATAAATCTGTTCATTTCCCACTATAGATCTTATCTGATTTTTAGAGGTGCTAAACTGCAGAGACTAGAGTCCTAGCTCTGTGTTTGATCACCCAGCAATCTCCTGGTGAGACGACCAGCTGCTAATTTAGCCATATGCATCTCCCACAATGCCCTTCACCTGATAGTTTAATGTGCCCTATATATTTAGAAGCTCTGTAAGGGGTGCACTTGTGCTGGGGTGTGCACTCGTCTTCATGTGCAAAGTAGATTCGGAGATAAGTGGCAGTTCTTTCAGAGGCAGTTAGTCAGGGCAGGAGTCAGGTAACCAACACTTTGACCACTTTCTCTCTTTTAACTATGCTTCTGTTAGCTCTCACTTTTTCCTCTATAGTCCTCTACTTTCTAGTAACCCCTCAAATCCCTACACCTAGTAAGAAACTCTTCATCTCTCCCTCCATCCTCCCCATTCATCTCACCTCCTCCTCCAAATTATTCCTAAACATATAATCATGGATCTCCAAACACAGACAGCCACCTCATGCTCTCTCTTGCTCCCACCTGCTAACACTTTCTCTGCTCCTCCTCACTGCTGGAGATATCTCTCCAAATCCTGGTCCTCTTCGCCATATCCCCACAGTTACTTCTTCCTCCTATCCACGACCTTCCACAAACTGTCGCAACCTTTCTAACCTCATACCCATCCAACCAATCCCCACTCCCTTAGTTGCTCTAACAGGAGCTCTATGGAACGCTCGCTCTGTCTGGAACAAACTTTCCTTCATCCCTGATTTTTTCATTACAAACAAACTTTCCTTCCTCGCCATAACTGAAACCTGGCTTACCCCCTCTGACATAGCCTCCCCAGCTGCACTTTCATATGGCGGATTCCACCTTTCCCACACCCCCCGCCCCAACGGCAAACATGGCTGAGGCGTAGGTTTTCTCTTATCAGAACACTGCGATTTCACCCAAATCCCACTGCCACCCTCCGTTACACTCCCCTCTTTTGAGGTGCACTGTGTGCGCATCTATTCCCCCTCCAACCTCCAACTGGCCGTCATTTACTGACCCCCAGGGCAAGCCACCACCTTCTTAGACCACTTCACCACCTGGCTGCTTCACGTCCTCTCCACTGACATCCCCATTATCATAATGGGTGACTTCAACATCCCCATTAACACTTCCCACTCGTCTGTCTCTAAGTTCCTATCTCTCACTTCCTCCTTCGGACTCATTCCATGGTCTTCCACACCCACCCACAAAGATGGCCACACACTGGACCTCATCTTCACCCTCCTCTGTTCCCTATCTAACCTCTCTAACTCACCTCTCCCTCTCTCTGATCACAGCCTACTTACATTCTCTTCTCTCTCCTCCCCGGGGCAACAATCCCCACTCCACAAACTTGCATACCCTCGCAGAAATCTCAAACACCTGACACGATGCAGACGTTGCTGCTGCTTTATATAACACCACAATAGCTGCAGCTCTTGACTCGATCGCCCCTCTCACACACACCACATCTGGCACATTCAACAGGCAACCCTGGCACACGAAACTTACTAAAGAACTGCGCCAGGCCTCCAGGGTTGCGGAGCGGAGATGGAATAGGTCTCACTCCATCGAGCACTTCATCGCATTCAAGCAATCCCTCACTAATTTCAAGTTCACACTCACTACAGCAAAACAAACCTACTTCTCATCTCTCATATCCTCCCTATCTCACAACCCTAAACAGCTATTTAACACTTTCAACTCTCTCCTTCGTCCCCCAGCACCTCCTCCCTCTTCTCACATCTCAGCCGATGACTTTGCCTCATTCTTCAAACAGAAGATTGACACCATCAGACAAAACTTTTGCCTAAAGTCCACACAACCCCTCCTCATATCTATTCAACCCTCCTCCTCCAAACACCCACTTCTCCACCATTACAGAAGGTCAAGTCTCCTCTTTACTCTCCAAATCACACCTCACCAGCAGCGAACTTGACCCAATCCCATCCCACCTCATCACTAACCTTACCACAGTCTTCATCCCAACCCTAACCCACCTCTTCAATCTGTCACTAACAACAGGTGTCTTCCCCTCATGTTTCAAACATGCCGCAATCACACCCATTCTCAAAAAGCCCTCCCTTGACCCTTCCTCTCTGACTAGCTACCGCCCCATATCACTCCTCCCCTTTGCCTCAAAACTACTAGAACAACATGTCCACCTTGAACTGTCCTCCCACCTCTCCTCCTGCTCCCTCTTCGACCGCCTGCAATCTGGCTTCCGACCGCATCACTCGACTGAAACTGCCCTGACCAAAGTCACCAACGACCTACTAAATGCCAAATCCAAGCGACACTACTCCATCCTCCTCCTTCTGGACCTGTCATCTGCCTTTGACACAGTGGACCATTCCCTCTTACTCCAGATTCTCTCATCTCTTGGCTCTATCTTGGATCTCCTTATACTTAACAGACAGAACATTCAGCATCTCCCACTCACGCACCACCTCCTCATCTCGCCCCCTATCTATCGGTGTCCCTCAAGGTTCAGTTCTAGGACCTCTGCTCTTCTCCATCTACACCTTTGGCCTGGGACAGCTCATAGAGTCTCACGGTTTTCAGTATCACCTCTATGCTGACGACACACAGATCTACCTCTCTGGACCCGATATCTCCTCCCTACTAACCAAAATCCCACAATGTCTGTCCGCCATGTCATCCTTCTTCTCTGACAGATTTCCAAAACTCAACATGGATAAAACAGAGTTCATCATCTTTCCTCCCTCTCATTCACATCCCCCATCTGACCTTGCCATCAACGTCAATGGCTGTTCACTCTCCCCAGTCCCACAAGCTCACTGCCTTGGAGTAACCCTGGACTCTGATCTCTCCTTCAAGCCACATATCCAAGCCCTTTCCACTTCCTGCCAATTTCAACTCAAAAACATCTCCCGGATCCGTGCATTCCTCAGCAAAGACTCTGCAAAAACACTAGTGCATGCCCTCATCATATCCCGCCTCGACTACTGCAACCTCCTGCTCCGTGGCCTCCCTTACAACACTCTTGCGCCTCTCCAATCTATCCTAAACTCTGTTTCTCGACTAATTCACCTGTCCTCCCGCTATTCCCCGGCCTTTCCTCTCTGTCAATCTCTTCACTGGCTCCCCATTGCCCAGAGAATCCAGTTCAAAACTCTAACCATGGCATACAAAGCCATCCAAAACCTGTCTCCCCCATACATCTGTGACCTAGTCTCCCGGAACTTACCTGCACGCAACCTCCGATCCTCGCAAGATCTCCTTCTCTACTCCCCTCTTATCTCCTGCTCCCACTATCGTATACAAGATTTCTCCTGTGCATCCCCCCTACTCTGGAACTCTCTACCCCAACACATCAGACTCTCGCTGACCGTGGAAACCTTCAAAAGAAACCTGAAGACCCACCTCTTCCAACAAGCCTAAAACCTGCAGTAACCACCGCTGCACGACCAGCTTTACACTCACCTAATGTATCCTCACCCATCCCTTCTAGAATGTGAGCCCTCGCGGGCAGGGTCCTCGCTCATCCTGTACCAGTCGCTGACTCGTTTTGTTAAGATTATGTAAATGCTTTTGTTATGTATATTCCTAACACATGTAAAGCGCCATGGAATAAATGGCGCTATAATAATAAATAATAATAATAATAATAATAATAAAAAGACAATATCAATTCCCATAGGAAAATTGTTGGATGTTACAGTGGAATAAAAGGACAATATCAATGCCCCTTGGAAGAGCTGTGGAGTTCAGAGTGGTTTAACCAGACGGTTTTAATGCCCCTTGGAAGAGATGTGGAGGTCACAGTAGCTTAACAAGACTGTTTTAATGCCTCTTGGAAGAGTGGTGGAGGTCGCAGTGGATTAAAAAGACAATATCAATGCCCCTTAGAAGAGAGATGGAAGTCGCAGTGGAATAAAAAGACAATATCAATACCCCTTGGAAGAGTGGTGGAGGATACAGTGGAATAAAAAGACAATATCAATGCCCTGTGGAATAGACATGGACATTACAGTAGCTAAACAAGATGTTTTCAATGCACCTTGGGAGAGTGGTGGAAGTCGTATTGGAATAAAAAGACAATATCAGTGTCCCTTGAAAGAGTGCTGTAGGTTACAGTGGAGTAAAAAGACAATATCAATGCCTCTTGCAAGAGCTGTGGAGTTCAGAGTGGTTTAAATTGACGGTTTTAATGCACCTTGGAAGAGACGCATAGGTAACAGTAGCTTAACAATACGGTGTTAATGCCCCATGGAAAAGTGATGGAGGTCGCAGTGGATTAAAAAGACAATATCAATGCCACTTGGAAGAGTGGTGAAGGTCCCAGTGGAATAAAAAAACAATATCAATGCCCCTTGGAAGAGTGGTTGAGGTTACAGTCGAATAAAAAGACAATATCAATGCCCCGTGGAAGAGATGTGGAGGTCACAATAGCTTAACAAGACTGTTTTAATGCCCATTGGAAGAGTGGTGGAGGTCGCAGTGGTTAAAAAAGACAATATCAATGAGCCTTGGAAGAGTGTGGGAGGTCGCAGTGGAATAAAAAGACATTATCAATGCCCCTTGTTAGAGTGGTGGAGGTCGCAGTGGAATAAAAAGACAATACCAATGCCCCTTGGACGAGTGGTGAAGGTTACAGTGCAATAAAAAGACAATTTCATTGCCCCGTGGAAGAGACGTGGAGGTCACAGTAGCTTCACAAGGCGGTTTTAATGCCTCTTGGAGGACTGGTGGAGGTCGCAGTGGAATAAAAAGACAATATCAATGCCCCTTGGAAGAGTGGTGGAGGTTAGAGTGGAATTAAAAAGACAATAATAATGCCCCTTGGAAGAGCTGTGGAGATCAGAGTGGAATAAACACATGGTTTTAACGCTCCTTGGAAGAGACGTGGAGGTCACTGTAGCTTAACAATATGGTTTCAATGCCCATTGGAAGAGTGGTGGAGGTCGCAGTGGAATAAAAAGACAATGTTAATGCCCCTTGTAAGAGTGGTGGAGGTTAGAGTCGAATAAAAAGACAATACAAATGCCGCTTGGAAGAACTGTGGAGTTCAGAGTGGTTTAACCAGATGGTTTTAATGCCCCTTGGAAGAGAAGACGACGTCACAGTAGCATAACAAGACGGTTTTAATGCCACTTGGAAGAGTGGTGGAGTTCGCAGTGGATTAAAAAGACAATATCAATGCCCCTTGGAAGAGTGGTGGAGGTCGCAGTGGAATAAAAAGACAATATCAATGCCCCGTGGAAGGGACGTGGAGGTCACAGTAGCTTAACAAGACGGTTTTAATGCCCCTTGGAAGAGTGGTGGACGTTGCAGGGGATTAAAAAGACAATAACAATGCCCATTGGAAGAGTGGTGGAGGTGGCAGTGGAATAAAAAGACAAAATCAATGCCCCTTAGAAGAGTGGTGGAGGTTTCAGGGGAATTAAAAGACAATATCAATGCCCCTTGGAAGAGCTGTGGAGTTCAGAGTGGTTTAACCAGATGTTTTTTTTGCCCCTTGGAAGAGACCTGGAGGTCACAATAGCTTAACAAGGCTGTCTTAATGCCCTTTGGAAGAGTGGTGGAGGTCGCAGTGGATTAAAAAGACAATATCAATGCCCCTTAGAAGCGAGGTGGAAGTCGCAGTGGAATAAAAAGACAATGTCAATGCCAATTGGAAGAGTGGTGGAGGTTGCAGTGGAATAAAAAGACAATATCAATGCCCCGTGGAATAGACGTGGACATGACAGTAGCTTAACAAGACGGTTTTAATGCCCCTTGGAAGATTGGTGGAGGTAGCAGTGGAATAAATAGACAATGTCAATGCCTCTTGGAAGAGTGGTGGAGGTTAGAGTGGAATAAAAAGACAATACCAGTGCTCCTTGGAAGAGCTGTGGAGTTCAGAGTGGTTTAAATTTACGGATTTAATGCCCCTTGGAAGAGACGTGGAGGTCACAGTGGATTAAAAAGACAATATCAATGCCCCTTGGAAGAGTGGTGAAGGTCGCAGTGGATTAAAAAGACAATATCAATGCCCTTTGGAAGAGTGGCGGAGGTCGCAGTGGAATAAAAAGACAATATCAATGCCCCTTGGAAGAGTGGTGGAGGTTACAGTGGATTAAAAAGACAATATCAATGCCCTGTGTAAGAAACTTGGAGGTCACAGTAGCTTAACAAGACGGTTTTAATGCCCCTTGGAAGAGTGGTGGAGGTCACAGTGGAATAAAAATACAATATCAATGCCCCTTGAAAGAGTGGTGGAAGTTACAGTGAAATAACAAGACAATATCAATGCGCCTTGGAAGAGCTGTGGAGTACAGAGTGGTTTAACCAAACGGTTTTAGTGCCCCTTGGAAGAGACGTGGAGGTCACAGTAGCTTAACAAGATGGTTTTAATGCCCCTTAGAAGAGTGGTGGAGGTCGCAGTGGATTAAAAAGACAATATCAATGCCCCTTGGAAGATTGGTGAAGGTTACAGTGGAATAAAAAGACAATATCAATGCCCAGTGGAAGAAATGTGGAGGTCACTTTAGCTTAACAATATGGTTTTAATACCCCTTGGAAGAGTGGTGGAGGTCGCAGTGGAATAAAAAGACAATGTCAATGCCCCTTGGAAGAGTGGTGGAGGTTAGAGTGGAATAAAAAGACAATACAAATGCCTCTTGGAAAAGCTGTGGAGTTCAGAGTGGTTTAACCAGATGGTTTTAATGCCCCTTGGAAGAGAAGACGACGTCACAGTAGCATAACAAGACGGTTTTAATGCCACTTGGAAGAGTGCTGGAGTTCGCAGTGGATTAAAAAGACAATATCAATGCAACTTGGAAGAGTGGTGGAGGTCGCCGTGGAATAAAAAGACAATATCAATGCCCTGTGGAAGGGACGTGGAGCTCACAGTAGCTTTACAAGGTGGTTTTAATGCCGCTTGGAAGAGTGTTGGACGTTGCAGGGGATTAAAAAGACAATAGCAATGCCCATTGGAAGAGTGGTGGAGGTCGCAGTGGAATAAAAAGACAAAATCAATGCCCCTTGGAAGAGTGGTGGAGGTTACAGTGGAATAAAAAGACAATACCAATGCCCCTTGTAAGAGCTGTGGAGTTCAGGGTGGTTTAACCAGACGGTTTTAATGCCCCTTGGAAGAGACCTGGAGGTCACAGTAGCTTAACAAGGCTGTCTTAATGCCCCTTGGTAGAGTAGTGGAGGTCGCAGTGGATTAAAAAGACAATGTCAATGCCACTTGGAAGAGTGGTGGAGGTTACAGTGGAATAAAAAGCCAATATCAATGCCCCGTGGAATAGACATGGACGTGTCAGTAGCTTAACAAGTCGGATTTAATGCCCCTTGGAAGATTGGTGGAGGTCGCAGTGGAATAAATAGACAATGTCAATGCCTCTTGGAAGAGTGGTGGAGGTTAGAGTGGAATAAAAAGACAATACCAGTGCTCCTTGGAAGAGCTGTGGAGTTCAGAGTGGTTTAAATTTACGGATTTAATGCCCCTTGGAAGAGACGTGGAGGTCACAGAGGATTAAAAAGACAATATCAATGCCCCTTGGAAGAGTGGTGAAGGTTGCAGTGGATTAAAAAGACAATATCAATGCCCTTTGGAAGAGTGGCGGAGGTCGCAGTGGAATAAAAAGACAATATCAATGCCCCTTGGAAGAGTGGTGGAGGTTACAGTGGATTAAAAAGACAATATCAATGCCCTGTGCAAGAAACTTGGAGGTCACAGTAGCTTAACAAGACGGTTTTAATGCCCCTTGGAAGAGTGGTGGAGGTCACAGTGGAATAAAAATACAATATAAATGCCCCTTGAAAGAGTGGTGGAAGTTACAGTGAAATAAAAAGACAATATCAATGTGCCTTGGAAGAGCTGTGGAGTACAGAGTGGTTTAACCAAATGGTTCTAGTGCCCCTTGGAAGAGACGTGGAGGTCACAGTAGCTTAACAAGACCGTTTTAATGCCCCTTGGAAGAGTAGTGGAGGTCGCAGTGGATTAAAAAGACAATATCAATGAACCTTGGAAGAGTGGTGGAGGTTACAGTGGAATAAAAAGACAATATCAATGCCCCGTGGAAGAGATGTGGAGGTCACAGTAGCTTAATAAGACGGTTTTAATGCCCCTTGGCAGAGTGGTGTAGGTCGCAGTGGAATAAAAAGACAATAACAATACCCTGTGGAAGAGACGTGGAGGTCACAGTCGCTTAACAAGACGGATTTAATGCCCCTTAGAACAGTGGTGGAGGTTACAGTGGAATAAAAGACAATATCAATGCCCTTTGGAAGAGTGGCGGAGGTCGCAGTGGAATAAAAAGAGAATATCAATGCCCCCTGGAAGAGTGGTGGAGGTTGCAGTGGAATAACCTCACTGGCACATGCTCTGCATAACTTCTCTACTTTATCTGTCCCACTCCATTCAATAACCACATATGTCTGTCCCTTCCCCACTATAGAGCTTATCTGATTTTTAGTGGTGCTAAACTGCAGAGACTAGAGTCCTAGCTCTGTGTTTGATCACCCAGCCATCTCCTGGTGAGACGACCAGCTGCTAATTTAGCCATATGCACCTCCCACAATGCCCTTCACCTGATAGTTTAATGTGTACTATATATTTATAAGCTCTGTAAGGGGTGCACGCATCTTCTTGTGCAAAGTGGCTTCGGAGATAAGGGGCAGTTATTTCAGAGGCAGTTAGTCAGGGCAGGAGTCAGGTAACCAACACTTTGACCACTTACTCTCTTTTAACTATGTTTCTGTTAGCTCTCACTTTTTCCTCTATAGTCCTCCACTTTCTAGTAACCCCTCAAATCCCTACACCTAGTAAGAAACTCTTCATCTCTCCCTCCATCCTCCCCATTCATCTCACCTCCTCCTCCAAATTATTCCTAAACATTCAATCCTGGATCTCCAAACACAGACAGCCACCTCATGCTCTCTCTTGCTCCCACCTGCTAACACTTACTCTGCTCCTCCTCACTGCTGGAGATATCTCTCCAAATCCTGGTCCTCCTCGCCATATCCCCACAGTTACTTCTTCCTCCTATCCACGGCCTTCCACAAACTGTCGCAACCATTCTAACCTCATACCCATCCAACCAATCCCCACTCCCTTAGTTGCTCTAACAGGAGCTCTATGGAACGCTCTCTCTGTCTGCAACAAGCTTTCCTTCATCCACGATCTTTTCATTACAAACAAACTTTCCTTCCTTGCCATCACTGAAACCTGGCTCACCCCCTCTGACACAGCCTCCCCAGCTGCACTTTCATATGGCGGATTCCACCTTTCTCAAAAACCCCCGCCCCAACGGCAAACATGGCGGAGGCGTAGGTTTTCTCCTATCAGAACACTGCGCTTTCACCCAAATCCCAATGCCACCCTCCGTTACACTCCCCTCTTTTGAGATGCAGTGTGTGCGCATCTATTCCCCCTCCAACCTCCAACTGGCCGTCGTTTACCGACCCCCAGGGCAAGCCTTCACCTTCTTAGACCACTTCACCACCTGGCTGCTTCACTTCCTCTCCACTGACATCCCCACTATCATAATGGGTGACTTCAACATCCCCATTAACACTTCCCACTCGTCTGTCTCTAAGTTCCTATCTCTCACTTCCTCCTTCGGACTCACTCAATGGTCTTCCACACCCACCCACAAAGATGGCCACACACTGGACTTCATCTTCACCCGCCTCTGTTCCCTATCTAACCTCTCTAACTCACCTCTCCCTCTCTCTCATCACAGCCTACTTACATTCTCTTCTATCTCCTCCCCGCGGCAACAATCCCCACTCCACAAACTTGCATACCCTCGCAGAAATCTCAAACACCTTGACTTACACTCACTCTCTGCATCCCTCCTCCCTCTTACAGACATAAATTCCTTACACGATGCAGACGTTGCTGCTGCTTCATATAACACCACAATAGGTGCAGTTCTAGACTCGATCGCCCCTCTCACACACACCACATCTCGCACATTCAACAGGCAACCCTGGCACATTAAACTTACTAAAGAACTGCGCCGGGCCTCCAGGGTTGCGGAGCGGAGATGGAAAAGGTCTCACTCCATCGAGCACTTCATCGCATTCAAGCAATCCCTCACTAATTTCAAGTCTGCACTCACTACAGCAAAACAAACCTACTTCTCATCTCTCATATCCTCCCTATCTCACAACCCTAAACAGCTATTTAACACTTTCAACTCTCTCCTTCGTCCCCCAGCACCTCCTCCCTCTTCTCTCATCTCAGCCGACGACTTTGCCTCATTCTTCAAACAGAAGATTGACACCATCAGACAAAACTTTTGCCTAAAGTCCACACAACCCCTCCTCATATCTATTCAACCCTCCTCCTCCAAACCCCACTTCTCCACCATTACAGAAGGTCAAGTCTCCTCTTTACTCTCCAAATCACACCTCACCACTTGCGAACTTGACCCGATCCCATCCCACCTCATCACTAACCTTACCACAGTCTTCATCCCAACACTAACCCACCTCTTCAATCTGTCACTAACAACCGGTGTCTTCCCCTCAAGTTTCAAACCTGCCGCAATCACACCCATCCTCAAAAAGCCCTCCCTTGACCCTTCCTCTCTGACTAGCTACCGTCGCATATCACTCCTCCCCTTTGCCTCAAAACTACTAGAACAACATGTCCACCTTGAACTGTCCTCCCACCTCTCCTCCTGCTCCCTCTTCGACCGCCTGCAGTCTGGCTTCCGACCACATCACTCGACTGAAACTGCCCTGACCAAAGTCACCAACGACCTACTAAATGCCAAATCAAAGCGAAACTACTCCATCCTCCTCCTTCTGGACCTGTCATCTGCCTATGACACAGTGGACCATTCCCTCTTACTCCAGATTCTCTCATCTGTTGGCATCACGGACTTAGCTCTATCTTGGAACTCCTCATACTTAACAGACAGGACATTCAGCGTCTCCCACTCACGCATCACCTCTCATCTCGTCCCCTATCTGTCGGTGTCCCTCAAGGTTCAGTTTTAGGATCTCTGCTCTTCACCATCTACACCTTTGGCCATGGGAAAGCTCATAGAGTCTCACGGTTTTCAGTATCACCTCTATGCTGACGACACACAGATCTACCTCTCTGGACCCGATATCTCCTCCCTACAAACCAAAATCCCACAATGTCTGTCTGCCATGTCATCCTTCTTCTCTGACAGATTTCTAAAACTCAACATGGATAAAACAGAGTTCATCATCTTACCACCCTCTCATTCACATCCCCCATCTGACCTAGCCATCAACGTCAATGGCTCTCCCCAGTCCCACAAGCTCGCTGCCTTGGAGTAATCCTGGACTCTGATCTCACCTTCAAGCCACATATCCAAGCCCTTTCCACTTCCTGCCAACTCCAACTCAAAAACATCTCCTGGATCCTTGCATTCCTCAGCAAAGACTCTGCAAAAACACTAGGGCATGCTGTCATTATATCCCGCCTCGACTACTGCAACCTCCTGCTCAGTGGCCTCCCTTACAACACTCTATCCAATCTATCCTAAACTCTGCTGCTCGACTAATTCACCTGTCCCCCCGCTATTCCCCGGCGTCTCCTCTCTGTCAATCTCTTCTCTGGCTCCCCATTGCCCAGAGAGTCCAGTTCAAAACTCTAACCATGGCATACAAAACCATCCACAACCTGTCTCCCCCATACATCTGTGACCTAGTCTCCCAGTACTTACCTGCACGAAACCTCCGATCCTCACAAGATCTCCTTCTCTACTACCCTCTTATCTCCTCCTCCCACAATCGTATATAATATTTCTCCAGGGCATCCCCCCTACTCTGAAACTCTCTACCCCAACACATCAGACTCTCGCCGACCGTGGAAACGTTCAAAAGAAACCTGAAGACCCACCTCTTCCGACAAGCCTACAACCTGCAGTAACTACCGCTGCACGACCAGCTCTACCCCCAACTAATGTATCCTCACCCATCCCTTCTAGAATGTGAGCCCTCGTGGGCAGGGTCCTCACTCCTCCGGTACCAGTCGCTGACTCATTTTGTTAAGATTATGTAAATGCTTTTGTTATGTAAATCCCAATCACATGTAAAGCGCCATGGAATAAATGGCGCTATAATAATAAATAATAATAATAATAATAATAATAATAATAAAAAGACAATATCAATTCCCATAGGAAAAGTGGTGGAGGTTACAGTGGAATAAAAAGACAATATCAATGCCCCTTTGATGAGCTGTGGAATTCAGAGTGGTTTAACAAGACGGTTTTAATGCCCCTTGGAAGAGACGTGGAGGTCATAGTAGCTTAATTAAATGTTTTTAATGCCTCTTGGATGAGTGGTGGAGGTCGCAGCGGTTTAAAAAGACAATATCACTGCCCTTAGAAGAGTGGAGGAGGTTACATTGGAATAAAAAGACAATATCAATGCCCCATGGAATAGACATGGAGGTTACAGCAGCTTAAAAAGACAGTTTTAATGCCCCTTGGGAGAGTGGTGGAAGACGCAGTGGAATAAAAAGACAATATCAACGCCCCTTGGAAGAGTGCTGGAGGTTACAGTGGAATAAAATACAATATCAAAGCCCCTTGCAAGAGCTGTGGAGTTGAGAGTGGTTTAAATTGATGGTTTTAATGCCCCTTGGAAAAGACGTGGAAGTCACAGTAGATTAACAAGACTGTTTTAATGCTCCTTGGAAGAGTGGTGGAGTTCGCAGTGGATTAAAAAGACAATATCAATGCCCCTTAGAACAGAGGTGGAAGTCACAGTGGAATAAAAAGACAAAATCAATGCCCCCTGGAAGAGTGGTGGAGGTTACAGTGGAAAAGAAAGACAATATCAATGCCCCTTGGAAGAGCTGTGGAGTTCAGAGTGGTTTAACTAGACGGTTTTAATGCACCTTGGAAGAGTGGTGGAGGTCACATTTAATTAAAAAGATAATATCAATGCCCCTTGAAAGAGTGGTGTAGTTCGCAGTGGAATAAAAAGACAAAATCAATGCCCATCCACCTTAGAAGAGAGGTGGAAGTCGCAGTGAAATAAAAAGACAATATCAATACCCCTTGGAAGAGTGGTGAAGGTTACAGTGGAATAAATAGACAATATCAATTCCCCGTGAAATTGACGTGGATGTCAAAGTAGGTTAAGAAGACGGTTTTCATGCCTCTTTGAAGAGTGGTGGAGGTCGTAGTTGATTAAGAAGACAATATAAATGCCCCTTGGAAGAGTGGTGGAGGTCGCAGTGGAATAAAAAGACAATATCAATGCCGCATGGAAGAGAGGTGGAGGTTACATTAGCTTAACAAGATGGTTTTAATGCCCTTTGGAAGAGTGGTGGAGGTCGCAGTGGATTAAAAAGACAATATCAATGCCCTTTGGAAGAGTGGTGGAGGTCGCAGTGGAGTAAAAAGACAATATCAATGCCCCTTGGAAGAGTGGTGGAGTTTACAGTGGAATAAAATGACAATATTAATGCCCCGTGAAAGAGACGTGGATGTCACAGTAGCTTAACAAGACGGTTTTACTGTCCCTTGGAAGAGAGGTGAAATTCGCAGTGGAATAAAAAGACAATATCAATGCCCCTTGGAAGAGTGCTGGGGGTTACAGTGGAATAAAAAACAATATCAAAGCCCCTTGCAAGAGCTGTGGAGTTGAGAGTGGTTTAATTTGACTGTTTTAATGCTCCTTGGAAGAGACGTGGAGGTCACAGTAGATTAACAAGACTGTTTTAATGCCCCTTGGAAAAGTGGTGGATTTCGAAGTGGATTAAAAAGACAATGTCAATGCTCCTTGAAGGAGTGGTTGAAGTCTCAGTGGAATGAAAAGACAATATTAATGCACCTTGGAAGAGTGTTGGAGGTTCCAGTGGAATAAAAAGACAATATCAATGCCCTGTGGAAGAGACATGGAGGTCACAGTAGCTGAACAAGACGGTTTTAATGCCCCTTGGAAGAGTGGTGGAGGTCGCAGTGGAATAAAAAGACAATATAAATGCCCCTTGGAAGAGTGGTGGAGCATACAGTGGAATAAAAAGACAATATCAATGCCCCTTGGAAGATCTGTGGATTTCAGATTGGTTTAACCATATGGTTTTAATGCCCCTTGGAAGAGACGTGGAGGTCACAGTAGCTTAACAAGATGGTTTTAATGCCACATGGAAGAGTGTTGGAGGTTGTAGTGGATTAAAAAGACAATATCAATGCCCCTTGGAGAGAGGTGGAGTTTGCAGTGGACTAAAAAGACAATATCAATGCCCCTTGGAACAGTGGTGGAGGTCGCAGTGGAATAAAAAGACAATGTCAATGCCCCTTGGAAGAGTGGTGGAGGTTAGAGTGGAATAAAAAGACAATACCCATGCCCCTTGGAAGAGCTGTGGAGTTCAGAGTGGTTTAACCAGATGGTTTTAATGCCCATTGGAAGTGACGTGGAGGTCACAGTAGCTTAAAAAGACGTTTTTAATGCCCCTTGGAAAAGTGGTGGAGGTCGCAGTGTATTAATAAGACAATATCAACGTCCCTTGGAAGAGTGGTGGAGGTGGCAGTGGAATAAAAAGACAATATCAATGCCCCGTGGAAGAATGATGGTGGTCGCAGTGGAATAGAAAGACAATGTCAATGCCCCTTGGAAGAGTGGAGGAGGTTAGAGTGGAATAAAAAGACAATACCAATGCCCCTTGGAAGAGCTGTGGAGTTCAGAGTGGTTTAACCAGATGGTTTTATTGCCCGTTGGAAGAGACGTGGAGGTCACAGCAGATTAACAAGACGGTTTTAATACCCCTTGGAAAAGTGGTGGAGATCACAGTGGATTAAAAAGACAATATCAATGCCCCGTGGAAGACACGTGGAGGTCACAGTAGCTTAACAAGACAGTTTTAACGCCCCTTGGAAGAGTGGTGGAGGTCGCAGTGGAATAAAAAGACAATATCAATGCCCCTTGAAAGAGTGGTGGAGGTTACAGTGAAATAAAAAGACAACATCAATGACTCTTGAAAGAGCTATGGAGTTCAGAGTGGTTTAACCAGATGGTTTTAAATCCCCTTGGAAGAGTGGTGGAGGTCGCAGTGCATTAAAAAGACAATATCAATACCCCTTGGAAGAATGGTGGAGGTTACAGTGGAATAAAAAGACAATATCAATGCCCCTTGAAAGAGCTGTGGTATTCAGAGTGGTTTAAATTGACGGTTTTAATGCCCCTTGGAAGGGACGTGGAGGAGACAGTAGCTTAACAAGACGGTTATAATGCCCCTTGGAAGAGTGGTGGAGGTCGCAGTGGATTAAAAAGACAATATCAATGAACCTTGGAAGAGTGGTGGAGGTCGCAGCGGAATAAAAAGACAATATCAATGCCCCTTGGAAGAGTGGTGGAGGTTACAGTGGAATTAAAAGACAATGTCAATGCCTCTTGGAAGAGTGGTGGAGGTTACAGTGGAATAAAAAGACAATATCAATGCCACCTGGAAGAGACGTGGACATCACAGTAGCTTAACAAGACGGTTTTAATGCCCCTTGGCAGAGTGGTGGAGGTCGCAGTGGAATAAAAAGACAATAACAATACCCTGTGGAAGAGACGTGGAGGTCACAGCAGCTTAACAAGACGGTTTTAATGCCCCTAGGAACAGTGGTGGAGGTCGCAGTGGAATAACCTCACTGGTACATGCTCTGCATAACTTCTCTGCTTGATGTGTCTGCTGTAATCTAATGCTCTGCTTTGCTGATTCACCTCACTGGTACATCCTCTGCATAACTTCTCTGCTTGCTGTGTCTGCTGTAATCTAATGCTCTGCTTTGCTGATTCACCTCACTGGTCCATGCTCTGCATAACTTCTCTGCTTGCTGTGTCTGCTGTAATCTATTGCTCTGCTTTGCTGATTCAACTCACTGGTACATGCTCTGCATAACTTCTCTGCTTGCTGTGTCTGCTGTAATCTAATGCTCTGCTTTGCTGATTCACCTCACTGGTAAATGCTCTGCATAACTTCTCTGCTTTCTGTGTCTGCTGTAATCTAATGCTCTGCTTTGCTGATTCACCTCACTGGTACATGCTCTGCATAACTTCTCTGCATTATCTGTCCCACTCCATTCAATACCCACATATGTCTGTCCCTTCCCCACTATAGATCTTATCTTAATTTTAGAGGTGCTAAACTGCAGAGACTAGAGTCCTAGCTCTGGGTTTGATCACCCAGCCATCTCCTGGTGAGACGACCAGCTGCTAATTTAGCCATATGCAGCTCCCACAATGCCCTTCACCTGATAGTTTAATGTGCACTATATATTAAGAAGCTCTGTAAGGGGTGCACTTGTGCTGGGGTGTGCACGCGTCTTCTTGTGCAAAGTGGCTTCGGAGATAAGTGGCAGTTATTTCAGAGGCAGTTAGTCAGGGCAGGAGTCAGGTAACCAACACTTTGACCACTTACTCTCTTTTAACTATGTTTCTGTTAGCTCTCACTTTTTCCTCTATAGTCCTCCACTTTCTAGTAACCCCTCAAATCCCTACACCTAGTAAGAAACTCTTCATCTCTCCCTCCATCCTCCCCATTCATCTCAACTCCTCCTCCAAATTATTCCTAAACATTCAATCCTGGATCTCCAAACACAGACAGCCACCTCATGCTCTCTCTTGCTCCCACCTGCTAACACTTTCTCTGCTCCTCCTCACTGCTGGAGATATCTCTCCAAATCCTGGTCCTCCTTGCCATATCCCCACAGTTACTTCTTCCTCCTATCCACGACCTTCCACAAATTGTCGCAACCCTTCTAACCTCATACCCATCCAACCAATCCCCACTCCCTTAGTTGCTCTAACAGGAGCTCTATGGAACGCTCGCTCTGTCTGCAACAAACTTTCCTTCATCCACGATCTTTTCATTACAAACAAACTTTCCTTCCTCGCCATCACTGAAACCTGGCTCACTCCCTCTGACACAGCCTCCCCAGCTGCACTTTCATATGGCGGATTCCACCTTTCCCACACCCCCCACCCCAACTGCAAACATGGCGGTGGCGTAGGTTTTCTCCTATCAGAACACTGCGCTTTCACCCAAATCCCACTGCCACCCTCCGTTACACTGCCCTCTTTTGAGGTGCACTGTGTGCGCATCTATTCCCTCTCCAACCTCCAACTGGCCGTCGTTTACCAACCCCCAGGGCAAGCCACCACCTTCTTAGACCACTTCACCACCAGGTTGCTTCACTTCCTCTCCACTGACATCCCCACTATCATAATGGGTGACTTCAACATCTCCATTAACACTTCCCACTCGTCTATCTCTAAGTTCCTATCTCTCACTTACTCCTTCGGACTCACTCAATGGTCTTCCACACCCACCCACAAAGATGGCCACACACTGGACCTCATCTTCACCCGCCTCTGTTCCCTATCTAACCTCTCTAACTCACCTCTCCCTCTCTCTGATCACAGCCTACTTACATTCTCTTCTCTCTCCTCCCCGCGGCAACAATCCCCACTCCACAAACTTGCATACCCTCGCAGGAATCTCAAACACCATGACTTACACTCACTCTCTGAATCCCTCCTCCCTTTAACAGACATAATTTCCTTACACGATGCAGACGTTGCTGCTGCTTCATATAACACCACAATAGCTGCAGCTCTAGACTCGATCGCCCCTCTCACACACACCACATCTCGTACATTCAACAGGCAACCCTGGCACACTAAACTTACTAAAGAACTGCGTCTCACCTCCAGGGTTGCGGAGCGGAGATGGAAAAGGTCTCACTCCATCGAGCACTTCATCGCATTCAAGCAATCCCTCACTAATTTCAAGTCCGCACTCACTACAACAAAACAAACCTACTTCTCATCTCTCATATCCTCCCTATCTCACAACTCTAAACAGCTATTTAACACTTTCAACTCTCTCCTTAATCCCCCAGCACCTCCTCCCTTTTCTCTCATCTCAGCTGACGACTTTGCCTCATTCTTCAAACAGAAGATTGACACCATCAGACAAAACTTTTGCCTAAAGTCCACACAAACCCACATCATATCTATTCAACCCTCCTCCTAAAACCCCACTTCTCCACCATTACAGAAGGTCAAGTCTCCTCTTTACTCTCCAAATCACACCTCACCACTTGCGAACTTGACCCAATCCCATCCTACCTCATCACTAACCTTACCACAGTCTTCATCCCAACCCTAACCCACCTCTTCAATCTGTCACTAACAACCGGTGTCTTCCCCTCAAGTTTCAAACATGCCGCAATCACACCCATCCTCAAAAAGCCCTCCCTTGACCCTTTCTCTCTGACTAGCTACCGCCACATATCACTCCTCCCCTTTGCCTCAAAACTACTAGAACAACATGTCCACCTTGAACTGTCCTCCCACCTCTCCTCCTGCTCCCTCTTCGACCGCCTGCAATCTGGCTTCCGACCGCATCACTCGACTGAAACTGCCCTGACCAAAGTCACCAACGATCAACGAAGTGCCAAATCCAAGCGACACTACTCTATCCTCCTCCTTCTGGACCTATCATCTGCCATTGACACAGTGGACCATTCCCTCTTACTCCAGATTCTCTCATCTCTTGGCATCACGGACTTGGCTTTATCTTGGATCTCCTCATACTTAACAGACCGGACATTCAGCGTCTCCCACTCATGCACCACCTCCTATTCTCGCCCCCTCTCTGTCGGTGTCCACCAAGGTTCAGTTCTAGGACCTCTGCTCTTCTCCATCTACACCTTTGGCCTGGGACAGCTCGTAGAGTATCACCACTATGCTGACGACACACAGATCTACCTCTCTGGACCCCATATCTCCTACCTACTAATCAAAATCCCACAATGTCTGTCCGCCATGTCATCCTTCTTCTCTGACAGATTTCTAAATCTCAACATGGATAAAACAGAGTTCATCATCTTTCCACCCTCTCATTCACATCCCCCATCTGACCTAGCCATCAACGTCAATGGCGGTTCACTCTCCCCAGTCCCACAAGCTCGCTGCCTTGGAGTAACCCTGGACTCTGATCTCTCCTTCAAGCCACATATCCAAGCCCTTTCCACTTCCTGCCGACTCCAACTCAAAAACATCTCCCAGATCCGTGAATTCCTCAGCAAAAACTCTGCAAAAACACTAGTGCATGCTATCATCATATCCCGCCTCGACTTCTGCAACCTCCTGCTCCGTGGCCTCCCTTACAACACTCTTGCGCCTCTCCAATCTATCCTAAACTCTGCTGCTCGACTAATTCACCTGTCCCCCCGCTATTCCCTGGCCTCTCCTCTCTGTCAATCCCTTCACTGGCTCCCCATTGCCCAGAGAATCCAGTTCAAAACTCTAACCATGGCATACAAAGCCATCCACAACCTGTCTCCCCCATATATCTGTGACCTAGTCTCCCAGTACTTACCTGCACTCAACCTCTGATCCTCACAAGATCTCCTTCACTACTCCCCTCTTATCTCCTCCGCCCTCAATCGTATACAAGATTTCTCCCATGCATCCCCCCTACTCTGGAACGCTCTACCCCAACACATCAGACTCTCGCCGACCGTGGAAACCTTCAAAAGAAACCTGAAGACCCACCTCTTGCGACAAGCCTACAACATGCAGTAACCACCGCTGCACGACCAGCTCTACCCTCATCTAATGTATCCTCACCCATCCCTTCTAGAATGTGAGCCCTCGCGGGCAGGGTCCTCGCTCCTCCTGTACCAGTCGCTGACTCGTTTTGTTAAGATTTTGAAAATTCTTTTGTTATGTATATCCCTATCACATGTAAAGCGCCATGGAATAAATGGCACTATAATAATAAATAATAATAATAATAATAATAATAATAATACTAAAAAGACAATATCAATTCCCATAGGAAAAGAAAGTGGTGGAGGTTACAGTGGAATAAAAAGACAATATCAATGCCCCTTTGATGAGCTGTGGAATTCAGAGTGGTTTAACCAGACGGTTTTAATGCCCCTTGGAATAGACATGGAGGTCACAGCAGCTTAACAAGACAGGTTTAATGCCCCTGGGAAGAGTGGTGGAGGTTGCAGTTGATTAAAAAGACAATATAAATGCGCCTTAGAAGAGTGGTGGAGGTCGCAGTGGAATAAAAAGACAATATCAAGGCCCCTTGGAAGAGTAGTGGAGGTCGCAGTGGAATGAAAAAACAATATCAATGCCCCTTGTAATAGTGGTGGAGGTAACAGTGGATTAAAAAGACAATATCAATGCCCCTTGCAAGAGCAGTGGAGTTAAACCAGACGGTTTTAATGCCCCTTGGAAAAGTGGTGGAGGTCGCAGTGGATTAAAAAGACAATATCAATGCCCCTTGGAAGAGTGGTGGAGTTTACAGTGGAATGAAAAGACAATATCAATGCCCCGTGAAAGAGACGTGGAAGTCACAGTAGCTTAAAAAGACTGTTTTAATGTCCCTTAGAAGAGAGGTGAAAGTCGCAGTGGAATAAAAAGACAATATCAATGCCCCTTGGAAGAGTGCTGGAGGTTACAGTGGAAAAAAAAAACAATATCAAAGCCCCTTGCAAGAGCTGTGGAGTTGAGAGTGGTTTAAATTGACGGTTTTAATGCCCCTTGGAAGAGACGTGGAGGTCACTGTAGCTTAACAAGACAGTTTTAATGCCCCTTGGAAGAATGGTGGAGGTCGCAGTGGAATAAAACGACCATGTCAATGCCCCTTGGAAGAGTGGTGGAGGTTAGAGTGGAATCAAAAGTCAATGCCAATGCACCTTGGAAGAGCTGTGGAGTTCAGAGTGGTTTAAACAGACAGTTTTAATGCCCATTGGAAGTGACGTGGAGGTCACAGTAGATTAACAAGACGTTTTTAATGCCCTTTGGAAAAGTGGTGAAGGTCGCAGTGGATTAAAAAGACAATATCAATGCCCCATGGAAGAGTGGTGGAGGTGGCAGTGGAGTAAAAAGACAATATCAATTCCCCTTGGAAGAATGATGGAGGTCGCAGTGGAATAAAAGGACAATGTCAATGCCCCTTGGAAGAGTGGTGGAGGTTAGAGAGGAATAAAAAGACAACACCAATGCCCCTTGGAAGAGCTGTGGAGTTCAGAGTGGTTTATTCAGATGGTTTTATTGCCCCTTGGAAGAGACGTGGAAGTCACAGTAGATTAACAAGATGGTTTTAATGCCATTTGGAAAAGTGGTGAAGGTCACAGTGGATTAAAAAGACAATATCAATGCCCCATGGAAGACACATGGAGGTCACAGTAGGTTAACAAGACAGTTTTAATGCCCCTTGGAAGAGTGGTGGAGGTGGCAGTGGAATAAAAAGACAATATCAATGCCCCTTGGAAGAGTGGTGGAGTTTACAGTGGAATGAAAAGACAATATCAATGCCCCGTGAAAGAGACGTGGATGTCACAGTAGCTTAACAAGAAGGTTTTAAAGTCCCTTGGAAGAGAGGTGAATGTCGCAGTGGAATAAAAAGACAGTATCAATGCCCCTTGGAAGAGTGCTGGAGGTTACAGTGGAAAAAAAAACAATATCAAAGCCCCTTGCAAGAGCTGTGGAGTTGAGAGTGGTTTAAATTGACGGTTTTAATGCCCCTTGGAAGAGACATGGAGGTCACAGTAGATTAACAAGACTGTTTTTATGCCCCTTGGAAGAGTGGTGGAGGTTGAAGTGGATTAAAAAGACAATGTCAATGCTACTTGAAGGAGTGGTTGAAGTCTCAGTGGAATAAAAAGACAATATCAATGCCCCTTGGAAGAGTGGTGGAGGATACAGTGGAATAAAAAGACAATATCAATGCCCCTTGGAAGATCTGAGGAGTTCAGATTGGTTTAACCATACGGTTTTAATGCCCCTTGGAAGAGACGTGGAGGTCACAGTAGCTTAACAAGACGGTTTTAATGCCACATTGAAGAGTGGTGGAAATTGCAGTGGATTAAAAAGACAATATCAATGCCCCGTGGAAGAGTGGTGGAGGTCGCAGTGGAATAAAAAGACAATATCAATGCCCCGTGGAAGAGACGTGAAGGTCACAGAAGCTTAACAAGATGGTTTTAATGCCCTTTGGAACAGTGATGGAGGTCGCTGTGGATTAAAAAGACAATATCAATGCCTTTTACAAGAGTGGTGGAGGTCGCAGTGGAATTAAAAAACAATATCAATGCCCCTTGGTAGAGTGGTGGAGGTAACAGAGGAATTTAAATACAATATCAATGCCCCTTGGAAGAGACGTCGAGGTCACAGAAGCTTAACAAGATGGTTTTAATGCCCTTTGGAAGAGTGATGGAGGTCGCAGTGGATTAAAAAGACAATATCAATGCACTTTGCAAGAGTGGCGGAGGTCGCAGTGGAATAAAAATACAATATCAATCCCCCTTGGTAGAGTGGTGGAGGTAACAGAGGAATTTAAATACAATATCAATGCCCCGTGGAAGAGATGTGGAGGTCACAGTAGCTTAACAAGACAGTTTTAATGCCCCTTGGAAGAATTGTGAAGGTCGAAGTAGAATAAAAAGACAATGTCAATGCCCCTTGGAAGAGTGGTGGAGGTTAGAGTGGAATAAAAAGAAAATACCAATGCCCCTTGGAAGAGCTGTGGAGTTCAGAGTGGTTTAACCAGACGGTTTTAATGCCCATTGGTAGTGACGTGGAGATGACAGTCGCTTAAAAAGACGTTTTTAATGCCACTTGGAAAAGTGGTGGAGGTCGCAGTGGATTAAAAAGAGAATATCAATGCCCCTTGGAATAGTGGTGGAGGTCGCAGTGGAATAAAAAGACAATGTCAATGCCCCTTGGAAGAGTGGTGGAGGTTAGAGTGGAATAAAAAGACAATACGAATGCCCCTTGGACGAGCTGTGGATTTCAGAGTGGTTTAACCAGATGGTTTTATTGCCCCTTGGAAGAGACGTGGAGGTCACAGTAGAATAACAAGACGGTTTTAATGCCCCTTGGAAAAGTGGTGGAGGTCACAGTGAATTAAAAAGACAATATCAATGCCCCGTGGAAGACACGTGGAGGTCACAGTAGGTTAACAAGACAGTATTAATGCCCCTTGGAAGAGTGATGGAGGTCGCAGTGGAATATAAAGACAATATCAATGCCCCTTGAAAGACTGGTGGAGGTTACAGTGAAATAAAAAGACAATATCAATGACTCTTGAAAGAGCTATGGAGTTGAGAGTGGTTTAACCAGATGGTTTCAATGCCCCTTGGTAGAGTGGTGGAGGTCGCAGTGCATTAAAAAGACAATATCAATGCCCCTTGGAAGAGCTGTGGAGTTCAAAGTGGTTTAACCAGACCGTTTTAATGCCCCTTGGAAGAGATGTGGAGGTAACAGTAGCTTAACAAGACTGTTTTAATGCCTCTTGGAAGAGTGGTGGAGGTCGCAGTGGATTAAAAAGACAATATCAAAGCCCCTTAGAAGAGAGGTGGAAGTCGCATTGGAATGAAAAGACAATATCAATACCCCTTGGAAGAGTGGTGGAGGATACAGTGGAATAAAAGGACAATATCAATGCCCCGTGGAATAGACATGGACATTACAGTAGCTAAACAAGATGTTTTTAATGCACCTTGGGAGAGTGGTGGAAGTCGTTGTGGAATAAAAAGACAATATCAATGCCCCTTGAAAGAGTGCTGTAGGTTACAGTGGAGTAAAAAGACAATATCAATGCCCCATGGAAGACACATGGAGGTAACAGTAGGTTAACAAGACAGTTTTAATGCCCCTTGGAAGAGTGGTGGAGGTGGCAGTGGAATAAAAAGACAATATCAATGCCCCTTGGAAGAGTGGTGGAGTTTACAGTGGAATGAAAAGACAATATCAATGCCCCGTGAAAGAGACGTGGATGTCACAGTAGCTTAACAAGAAGGTTTTAAAGTCCCTTGGAAGAGAGGTGAATGTTGCAGTGGAATAAAAAGACAGTATCAATGCCCCTTGGAAGAGTGCTGGAGGTTACAGTGGAAAAAAAAACAATATCAAAGCCCCTTGCAAGAGCTGTGGAGTTGAGAGTGGTTTAAATTGACGGTTTTAATGCCCCTTGGAAGAGACATGGAGGTCACAGTAGATTAACAAGACTGTTTTTATGCCCCTTGGAAGAGTGGTGGAGGTTGAAGTGAATTAAAAAGACAATGTCAATGCTACTTGAAGGAGTGGTTGAAGTCTCAGTGGAATAAAAAGACAATATCAATGCCCCTTGGAAGAGTGTTGGAGGTTCCAGTGGAATAAAAAGACAATATCAATGCCCCTTGGAAGAGTGGTGGAGGATACAGTGGAATAAAAAGACAATATCAATGCCCCTTGGAAGATCTGAGGAGTTCAGATTGGTTTAACCATACGGTTTTAATGCCCCTTGGAAGAGACGTGGAGGTCACAGTAGCTTAACAAGACGGTTTTAATGCCACATTGAAGAGTGGTGGAAATTGCAGTGGATTAAAAAGACAATATCAATGCCCCGTGGAAGAGTGGTGGAGGTCACAGTGGAATAAAAAGACAATATCAATGCCCCGTGGAAGAGACGTGGAGGTCACAGAAGCTTAACAAGATGGTTTTAATGCCCTTTGGAAGAGTGATGGAGGTTGCAGTGGATTAAAAAGACAATATCAATGCCCTTTACAAGAGTGGTGGAGGTCGCAGTGGAATAAAAAACAATATCAATTCCCCTTGGTCGAGTGGTGGAGGTAACAGATGAATTTAAATACAATATCAATGCCCCGTGGAAGAGACGTCGAGGTCACAGAAGCTTAACAAGATGGTTTTAATGCCCTTTGGAAGAGTGATGGAGGTCGCAGTGGATTAAAAAGACAATATCAATGCACTTTGCAAGAGTGGCGGAGGTCGCAGTGGAATAAAAATACAATATCAATGCCCCTTGGTAGAGTGGTGGAGGTAACAGTGGAATTTAAATACAATATCAATGCCCCGTGGAAGAGATGTGGAGGTCACAGTAGCTTAACAAGACAGTTTTAATGCCCCTTGGAAGAATTGTGGAGGTCGCAGTTGAATAAAAAGACAATGTCAATGCCCCTTGGAAGAGTGGTGGAGGTTAGAGTGGAATAAAAAGAAAATACCAATGCCCCTTGGAAGAGCTGTGGAGTTCAGAGTGGTTTAACCAGACGGTTTTAATGCCCATTGGTAGTGACGTGGAGATGACAGTCGCTTAAAAAGACGTTTTTAATGCCACTTGGAAAAGTGGTGGAGGTCGCAGTGGATTAAAAAGAGAATATCAATGCCCCTTGGAATAGTGGTGGAGGTCGCAGTGGAATAAAAAGACAATGTCAATGCCCCTTGGAAGAGTGGTGGAGGTTAGAGTGGAATAAAAAGACAATACGAATGCCCCTTGGACGAGCTGTGGATTTCAGAGTGGTTTAACCAGATGGATTTATTGCCCCTTGGAAGAGACGTGGAGGTCACAGTAGAATAACAAGACGGTTTTAATGCCCCTTGGAAAAGTGGTGGAGGTCACAGTGAATTAAAAAGACAATATCAATGCCCCGTGGAAGAGACATGGAGGTCACAGTAGCTTAACAAGACGGTTTTAATGTACCTTTGAAGAGTGGTGGAGGTCGCAGTGGAATATAAAGACAATATCAATGCCCCTTGAAAGAGTGGTGGAGGTTACAGTGAAATAAAAAGACAATATCAATGACTCTTGAAAGAGCTATGGAGTTGAGAGTGGTTTAACCAGATGGTTTCAATGCCCCTTGGTAGAGTGGTGGAGGTCGCAGTGCATTAAAAAGACAATATCAATGCCCCTTGGAAGAGCTGTGGAGTTCAAAGTGGTTTAACCAGACCGTTTTAATGCCCCTTGGAAGAGATGTGGAGGTAACAGTACCTTAACAAGACTGTTTTAATGCCTCTTGGTAGAGTGGTGGAGGTCGCAGTGGATTAAAAAGACAATATCAAAGCCCCTTAGAAGAGAGGTGGAAGTCGCATTGGAATAAAAAAACAATATCAATACCCCTTGGAAGAGTGGTGGAGGATACAGTGGAATAAAAGGACAATATCAATGCCCCGTGGAATAGACATGGACATTACAGTAGCTAAACAAGATGTTTTTAATGCACCTTGGGAGAGTGGTGGAAGTCGTTGTGGAATAAAAAGACAATATCAATACCCCTTGAAAAAGTGCTGTAGGTTACAGTGGAATAAAAAGACAATATCAATGCCTCTTGCAAGAGCTGTGGAGTTCAGAGTGGTTTAAATTGACGGTTTTAATGCACCTTGGAAGAGAAGAGGAGGTCACAGTAGCTTAAGAATACGGTTTTAATGCCCCTTGGAAGAGTGGTGGAGGTCGCAGTGGATTAAAAAGACAATATCAATGCCACTTGGAAGAATTGTGAAGGTCCCAGTGGAATAAAAAGACAATATCAATGCCCCTTGGAAGAGTAGTTTAGGTTGCAGTGGAATAAAAAAACAATATCAATGCCCCTTTTAAGAGTGGTGGAGGTAACAGTGGATTAAAAAGACAATATCAATGCCCCTTGGAAGAGCAGTGGTGTTCAGAGTAGTTTAACAAGACGGTTTTTATGACCAATGGAAGTGACGTGTAGGTCACAGTAGCTTAAAAAGAAGTTTTTAATGCCCCTTGGAAAAGTGGTGGAGGTCGCAGCGGATTAAAAAGACAATATCAATGCCCCTTGGAAGAGTGGTGGAGGTGACAGTGGAATAAAAAGACAATATCAATGCCTCTTGGAAGAGTGGTGGAGTTTACAGTGGAATAAAAAGACAATATTAATGCCCCGTGAAAGAGACGTGAATCACACAGTAGCTTAACAAGACGGTATTAATGTCCCTTGGAAGAAAGGTGAAAGTCGCAGTGGAATAAAAAGACAATATCAAAGACCCTTGCAAGAGCTGTGGAGTTGAGAGTGGTTTAAATTGACGGTTTTAATGTCACTTGGAAGAGACGTTGAGGTCACAGTAGATTAACAAGACTGTTTTAAAGCCCCTTGGAAGAGTGGTGGAGGTCGAATTGGAATAAAAAGACTATGTCACTGCTCCTTGAAGGAGTGGTTGAAGTCTCAGTGGAATAAAAAGACAATATCAATGCACCTTGGAAGAGTGTTGGAGGTTCCAGTGGAATAAAAAGACAGTATCAATGCCCTGTGGAAGAGACATGGAGGTCACAGTAGCTTAGCAAGACGGTTTTAATGTACCTTTGAAGAGTGGTGGAGGTCGCAGTGGAATAAAAAGACAATATCAATGCCCCTTGGAAGAGTGGTGGAGGATACAGTGGAATAAAAAGACAATATCAATGCCCCTTGGAAGATGTGTGGAGTTCAGATTGGTTTAACCATACGGTTTTAATGCTCTTGGAAGAGACGTGGAGGTCACAGTAGCTTAACAAGATGGTTTTAATGCCACATGGAAGAGTGGTGGAGGTTGCAGTGGATTATAAAGACAATATCAATGCCCCGAGGAAGAGTGGTGGAGGTCGCAGTGGAATAAAAAGACAATATCAATGCAACTTGGAAGAGACTTGGAGGTCACATTAACTTAACAATATGGTTTTAATGCCCTTTGGAAGAGTGGTGGAGGTCGCAGTGGATTAAAAAGACAATATCAATGCCCTTTGGAAGAGTGGTGGAGGTCGCAGTGGAATTAAAATACAATATCAATGCCCCTAGGTAGAGTGGTGGGGGTTGCAGTGGAATTTAAATACAATATCAATGCCCCGTGAAAGAGATGTGGAGGTCACTGTAGCTTAACAAGACAGTTTTAATGCCCCTTGGAAGAATGGTGGAGGTCGCAGTGGAATAAAAAGACAATGTCAATGCCCCTTGGAAGAGTGGTGGAGGATACAGTGGAATAAAAAGACAATATCAATGCACCTTGGAAGATATGTGGAGTTCAGATTGGTTTAACCATACGGTTTTAATGCTCCTTGGAAGAGACGTGGAGGTCACAGTAGCTTAACAAGATGGTTTTAATGCCACATGGAAGAGTGGTGGAGGTTGCAGTGGATTATAAAGACAATATCAATGCCCCAAGGAAGAGTGGTGGAGGTCGCAGTGGAATAAAAAGACAATATCAATGCAACGTGGAAGAGACTTGGAGGTCACATTAACTTAACAATATGGTTTTAATGCCCTTTGGAAGAGTGGTGGAGGTCGCAGTGGATTAAAAAGACAATATCAATGCCCTTTGAAAGAGTGGTGGAGGTCGCAGTGGAATAAAAATACAATATCAATGCCCCTAGGTAGAGTGGTGGAGGTTGCAGTGGAATTTAAATACAATATCAATGCCCCGTGGAAGAGATGTGGAGGTCACTGTAGCTTAACAAGACAGTTTTAATGCCCCTTGGAAGAATGGTGGAGGTCGCAGTGGAATAAAAAGACAATGTCAATGCCCCTTGGAAGAGTGGTGGAGGTTAGAGTGGAATAAAAAGACAATACCAATGCCCCTTGGAAGAGCTGTGGAGTTCAGAGTGGTTTAACCACACGGTTTTAATGCCCATTGGAAGTGACGTGGAGGTCACAGTAGGTTAAGAATAAGTTTTTAATGCCCCTTGGAAAAGTGGTGGAGGTCGCAGTGGATTAAAAAGACAATATCAATGCCCCTTGGAAGAGTGGTGGAGGTGGCAGTGGAATAAAAAGACAATATCAATGCCCCTTGGAAGAATGATGGAGGTCGCAGTGGAATAAAAAGACAATATCAATGCCCCTTGGTAGAGTGGTGAAGGTTACAGTGGAATTTAAATACAATATCAATTCACCTGGGAAGAATGATGGAGGTCGCAGTGGAATAAAAAGACAATACCAATGCCCCTTGGAAGAGCTGTGGAGTTCAGAGTGGTTTAAATTGACGGCATTAATGCCCCTTGGAAAAGACGTGGAGGTCACAATAGCTTAACAAGATGGTTTTATTGCCCCTTGGAAGAGTGGTGGAGGTCGAAGTGGATTAAAAAGACATTGTCGATGCCCCTTGGAAGAGTGGTGGAGGTCACAGTGGAATAAAAAGAAAATATCAATGCCCCTTAGAAGAGTGGTGGAGGTTACAGTGGAAAGAAAAGACAATATCATTGTTCCTTTGAAGAGGGGTGAAGGTCGCAGTGGAAAAAAAGACAATATCAATGTCCCTTGGAAGAGTGGTGGAGGTCGCAGTGGATTAAAAAGACAGTATCAATGCCCCTTGGAAGAGTGGTGGAGGTCGCAGTGGAATAAAAAGATAATATCAATGCCCCGTGAAAGAGACGTGGAGGTCACAGTAGCTTAACAAGACGGTTTTAATGCCCCTTGGAAGAGAGGTGGAAGTTGCAGTGGAATAAAAAGACAATATCAATGCCCATTGGAAGAGTGCTGGAGGTTACATTGGAATAAAAAGACAATATCAATGCCCCTTGCAAGAGCTGTGGAGTTGAGAGTGGTTTAAATTGATGGTTTTAAATCCCCCTGGAATTGACGTGGAGGTCAAATTAGCTTAACAACACGGTTTTAATGGCCCTTGGAAGAGTGCTGGAGGTTGCAGTGGAATAAAAAGACAATATTAATGCCCCTTGGAAGAGTGGTGGAGGATACAGTGGAATAAAAAGACAATATTAATGCCCCTTGGAAGATCTGTGGAGTTTAGATTGCTTTAACCATACGGTTTTAATGCCCCTTGGAAAAGTCGTGGAGGTCACAGTAGCTTAACAAGAAGGTTTTAATGCCACATGGTAGAGTGGTGGAGGTTGCAATGGATTAAAAAGACAATATCAATGCCCTTTGGAAGAGTGGTGGAGGTCGCAGTGGAATAAAAAGACAATACCAATGCCCCGTGGAAGAGACGTGGAGGTCACAGTAGCTTAGCAAGATGGTTTTAATGCCCTTTGGAAGAGTGGTGGAGGTCGCAGTGGATTAAAAAGACAATATCAATGCCCCTTGGAAGAGCTGTGGAGTTCAAAGTGGTTTAACAAGACCGTTTTAATGCCCCTTGGAAGAGATGTGGAGGTAACAGTAGCTTAACAAGACTGTTTTAATGCCTCTTGGTAGAGTGGTGGAGGTCGCAGTGGATTAAAAAGACAATATCAAAGCCCCTTAGAAGAGAGGTGGAAGTCGCATTGGAATAAAAAAACAATATCAATACCCCTTGGAAGAGTGGTGGAGGATACAGTGGAATAAAAGGACAATATCAATGCCCCGTGGAATAGACATGGACATTACAGTAGCTAAACAAGATGTTTTTAATGCACCTTGGGAGAGTGGTGGAAGTCGTTGTGGAATAAAAAGACAATATCAATACCCCTTGAAAGAGTACTGTAGGTTACAGTGGAATAAAAAGACAATATCAATGCCTCTTGCAAGAGCTGTGGAGTTCAGAGTGGTTTAAATTGACGGTTTTAATGCACCTTGGAAGAGAAGAGAAGGTCACAGTAGCTTAAGAATACGGTTTTAATGCCCCTTGGAAGAGTGGTGGAGGTCGCAGTGGATTAAAAAGACAATATCAATGCCACTTGGAAGAATTGTGATGGTCCCAGTGGAATAAAAAGACAATATCAATGCCCCTTGGAAGAGTAGTTTAGGTTGCAGTGGAATAAAAAAACAATATCAATGCCCCTTTTAAGAGTGGTGGAGGTAACAGTGGATTAAAAAGACAATATCAATGCCCCTTGGAAGAGCAGTGGTGTTCAGAGTAGTTTAACAAGACGGTTTTTATGACCAATGGAAGTGACGTGTAGGTCACAGTAGCTTAAAAAGAAGTTTTTAATGCCCCTTGGAAAAGTGGTGGAGGTCGCAGCGGATTAAAAAGACAATATCAATGCCCCTTGGAAGAGTGGTGGAGGTGACAGTGGAATAAAAAGACAATATCAATGCCTCTTGGAAGAGTGGTGGAGTTTACAGTGGAATAAAAAGACAATATTAATGCCCCGTGAAAGAGACGTGAATCACACAGTAGCTTAACAAGACGGTATTAATGTCCCTTGGAAGAAAGGTGAAAGTCGCAGTGGAATAAAAAGACAATATCAAAGACCCTTGCAAGAGCTGTGGAGTTGAGAGTGGTTTAAATTGACGGTTTTAATGTCACTTGGAAGAGACGTTGAGGTCACAGTAGATTAACAAGACTGTTTTAATGCCCCTTGGAAGAGTGGTGGAGGTCGAATTGGAATAAAAAGACTATGTCACTGCTCCTTGAAGGAGTGGTTGAAGTCTCAGTGGAATAAAAAGACAATATCAATGCACCTTGGAAGAGTGTTGGAGGTTCCAGTGGAATAAAAAGACAGTATCAATGCCCTGTGGAAGAGACATGGAGGTCACAGTAGCTTAGCAAGACGGTTTTAATGTACCTTTGAAGAGTGGTGGAGGTCGCAGTGGAATAAAAAGACAATATCAATGCCCCTTGGAAGAGTGGTGGAGGATACAGTGGAATAAAAAGACAATATCAATGCCCCTTGGAAGATGTGTGGAGTTCAGATTGGTTTAACCATACGGTTTTAATGCTCTTGGAAGAGACGTGGAGGTCACAGTAGCTTAACAAGATGGTTTTAATGCCACATGGAAGAGTGGTGGAGGTTGCAGTGGATTATAAAGACAATATCAATGCCCCGAGGAAGAGTGGTGGAGGTCGCAGTGGAATAAAAAGACAATATCAATGCAACTTGGAAGAGACTTGGAGGTCACATTAACTTAACAATATGGTTTTAATGCCCTTTGGAAGAGTGGTGGAGGTCGCAGTGGATTAAAAAGACAATATCAATGCCCTTTGGAAGAGTGGTGGAGGTCGCAGTGGAATTAAAATACAATATCAATGCCCCTAGGTAGAGTGGTGGGGGTTGCAGTGGAATTTAAATACAATATCAATGCCCCGTGAAAGAGATGTGGAGGTCACTGTAGCTTAACAAGACAGTTTTAATGCCCCTTGGAAGAATGGTGGAGGTCGCAGTGGAATAAAAAGACAATGTCAATGCCCCTTGGAAGAGTGGTGGAGGATACAGTGGAATAAAAAGACAATATCAATGCACCTTGGAAGATATGTGGAGTTCAGATTGGTTTAACCATACGGTTTTAATGCTCCTTGGAAGAGACGTGGAGGTCACAGTAGCTTAACAAGATGGTTTTAATGCCACATGGAAGAGTGGTGGAGGTTGCAGTGGATTATAAAGACAATATCAATGCCCCAAGGAAGAGTGGTGGAGGTCGCAGTGGAATAAAAAGACAATATCAATGCAACGTGGAAGAGACTTGGAGGTCACATTAACTTAACAATATGGTTTTAATGCCCTTTGGAAGAGTGGTGGAGGTCGCAGTGGATTAAAAAGACAATATCAATGCCCTTTGAAAGAGTGGTGGAGGTCGCAGTGGAATAAAAATACAATATCAATGCCCCTAGGTAGAGTGGTGGAGGTTGCAGTGGAATTTAAATACAATATCAATGCCCCGTGGAAGAGATGTGGAGGTCACTGTAGCTTAACAAGACAGTTTTAATGCCCCTTGGAAGAATGGTGGAGGTCGCAGTGGAATAAAAAGACAATGTCAATGCCCCTTGGAAGAGTGGTGGAGGTTAGAGTGGAATAAAAAGACAATACCAATGCCCCTTGGAAGAGCTGTGGAGTTCAGAGTGGTTTAACCACACGGTTTTAATGCCCATTGGAAGTGACGTGGAAGTCACAGTAGGTTAAGAATAAGTTTTTAATGCCCCTTGGAAAAGTGGTGGAGGTCGCAGTGGATTAAAAAGACAATATCAATGCCCCTTGGAAGAGTGGTGGAGGTGGCAGTGGAATAAAAAGACAATATCAATGCCCCTTGGAAGAATGATGGAGGTCGCAGTGGAAT
This sequence comes from Phyllobates terribilis, assembly GCF_046119375.1. Taxonomy (NCBI): domain Eukaryota; kingdom Metazoa; phylum Chordata; class Amphibia; order Anura; family Dendrobatidae; genus Phyllobates; species Phyllobates terribilis. The sequence continues at coordinate 6,716,220 of NW_027362781.1, read as the reverse complement.
AAAAAGACAATATCAATGCCCCTTGGTAGAGTGGTGAAGGTTACAGTGGAATTTAAATACAATATCAATTCACCTGGGAAGAATGATGGAGGTCGCAGTGGAATAAAAAGACAATACCAATGCCCCTTGGAAGAGCTGTGGAGTTCAGAGTGGTTTAAATTGACGGCATTAATGCCCCTTGGAAAAGACGTGGAGGTCACAATAGCTTAACAAGATGGTTTTATTGCCCCTTGGAAGAGTGGTGGAGGTCGAAGTGGATTAAAAAGACATTGTCGATGCCCCTTGGAAGAGTGGTGGAGGTCACAGTGGAATAAAAAGAAAATATCAATGCCCCTTAGAAGAGTGGTGGAGGTTACAGTGGAAAGAAAAGACAATATCATTGTTCCTTTGAAGAGGGGTGAAGGTCGCAGTGGAAAAAAAGACAATATCAATGTCCCTTGGAAGAGTGGTGGAGGTCGCAGTGGATTAAAAAGACAGTATCAATGCCCCTTGGAAGAGTGGTGGAGGTCGCAGTGGAATAAAAAGATAATATCAATGCCCCGTGGAAGGGACATGGAGGTCACAGTAGCTTAACAAGACGGTTTTAATGCCCCTTGGAAGAGTGGTGGAGGTCGCAGTGGATTAAAAAGACTATCAAAACCCCTTGGAAGAGTGGTGGAGGTCGCTGTGGAAAAAAAAGACAATATCAATGCTCCTTGGTAGAGTGGTGGAGGTTACAGTTGAATAAATACACAATATCAATGCCTCTTGTAAGAGCTGTGGAGTTCAGAGTGGTTTAAACATGCGGTTTTAATGTTCCTTGGAAGAGACGTGAAGGTCACAGAAGCTTAACAAGATGGTTTTAATGCCCCTTAGAAGAGTGGTGGAGGTCACAGTGGAATAAAAAGACAATATCAATGCCCAGTGGAATAGACATGGACGTTACAGTAGCTAAACAAGATGTTTTTAATGCACCTTGGGAGAGTGGTGGAAGTCGTAGTGGAATAAAAAGACAATATCAATGCCCCTTGAAAGAGTGCTGTAGGTTACAGTGGAATAAAAAGACAATCTCAATGCCCCTTGGAAGAGCTGTGGAGTTCAGAGTGTTTTAAATTGACAGTTTAATGCACCTTGGAAGAGACGTGGATGTCACAGTAGCTTAACAATACGGTTTTTATGCCCTTTGGAAGAGTGGTGGAGGTCGCAGTGGATTAAAAAGACAATATCAATGCCACTTGGAAGAGTGGTGAAGGTCCCAGTGGAATAAAAAGACAATATCAATGCCCCTTGGAAGAGTGGTGGAGGTTACAGTGGAATAAAAAGACAATATCAATGACCCGTGAAAGAGACTTGGAGGTCACAGAAGCTTAACAAGACGGTTTTAATGCTCCTTGAAAGAGATGTGGAAGTTGCAGTGGAATAAAAAGACAATATCAATGCCCATTGGAAGAGTGCTGGAGGTTACATTGGAATAAAAAGACAATATCAATGCCCCTTGCAAGAGCTGTGGAGTACAGAGTGGTTTAAATTGATGGTTTTAATGCCCCGTGGAATTGACCTGGAGGACAAAGTAGCTTAACAACACGGTTTTAATGGCCCTTGGAAGAGTGCTGGAGATCGCAGTGGAATAAAAAGACAATATCAATGCCCTTTGGAAGATCTGTGGAGTTCAGATTGGTTTAACCATACGGTTTTAATGCCCCTTGGAAAAGACGTGGAGGTCACAGTAGCTTAACAAGACGGTTTTAATGCCACATGGTAGAGTGGTGGAGGTTGCAATGGATTAAAAAGACAATATCTATGCCCCGAGGAAGAGTGGTGGAGGTCGCAGTGGAATAAAAAGGCAATACCAATGCCCCGTGGAAGAGACGTTGAGGTCACAGTAGCTTAACAAGATGGTTTTAATGCCCTTTGGAAGAGTGGTGGAGGTCGCAGTGGATTAAAAAGACAATATCAATGCCACTTGGAAGAGTGGTGAAGGTCCCAGTGGAATAAAAAGACAATATCAATGCCCCTTGGAAGAGTGGTGGAGGTTACAGTGGAATAAAAAGACAATATCAATGCCCCGTGAAAGAGACGTGGAGGTCACAGTAGCTTAACAAGACGGTTTTAATGCCCCTTGGAAGAGAGGTGGAAGTTGCAGTGGAATAAAAAGACAATATCAATGCCCATTGGAAGAGTGCTGGAGGTTACATTGGAATAAAAAGACAATATCAATGCCCCTTGCAAGAGCTGTGGAGTTGAGAGTGGTTTAAATTGATGGTTTTAAATCCCCCTGGAATTGACGTGGAGGTCAAATTAGCTTAACAACACGGTTTTAATGGCCCTTGGAAGAGTGCTGGAGGTTGCAGTGGAATAAAAAGACAATATTAATGCCCCTTGGAAGAGTGGTGGAGGATACAGTGGAATAAAAAGACAATATTAATGCCCCTTGGAAGATCTGTGGAGTTTAGATTGCTTTAACCATACGGTTTTAATGCCCCTTGGAAAAGACGTGGAGGTCACAGTAGCTTAACAAGAAGGTTTTAATGCCACATGGTAGAGTGGTGGAGGTTGCAATGGATTAAAAAGACAATATCAATGCCCTTTGGAAGAGTGGTGGAGGTCGCAGTGGAATAAAAAGACAATACCAATGCCCCGTGGAAGAGACGTGGAGGTCACAGTAGCTTAGCAAGATGGTTTTAATGCCCTTTGGAAGAGTGGTGGAGGTCGCAGTGGATTAAAAAGACAATATCAATGCCACTTGGAAGAGTGGTGAAGGTCCCAGTGGAATAAAAAGACAATATCAATGCCCCTTGGAAGAGTGGTGGAGGTTACAGTGGAATAAAAAGACAATATCAATGCCCCGTGAAAGAGACGTGGAGGTCACAGTAGCTTAACAAGACGGTTTTAATGCCCCTTGGAAGAGAGGTGGAAGTTGCAGTGGAATAAAAAGACAATATCAATGCCCCTTGGAAGAGTGGTGGAGGTTACATTGGAATAAAAAGACAATATCAATGCCCCTTGCAAGAGCTGTGGAGTGCAGAGTGGTTTAAATTGATGGTTTTAATGCCCCGTGGAATTGACGTGGAGGTCAAAGTAGCTTAACAACACGGTTTTAATGGCCCTTGGAAGAGTGCTGGAGGTCGCAGTGGAATAAAAAGACAATATTAATGCCCCTTGGAAGATCTGTGGAGTTCAGATTGGTTTAACCATACGGTTTTAATGCCCCTTGGAAAAGACGTGGAGGTCACAGTAGCTTAACAAGACGGTTTTAATGCCACATGGTAGAGTGGTGGAGGTTGCAATGGATTAAAAAGACAATATCAATGCCCCTTAGAACAGTGGTGGAGGTCGCAGTGGAATAAAAAGACAATATCAATGCCCCATGGAAGAGACGTGGAGGTCACAGTAGCTTTATAAGATGGTTTTAATGCCCTTTGGAAGAGTGGTGGAGGTCGCAGTGGATTAAAAAGACAATATCAATGCCCCGTGGAAGACACGTGGAGGTCACAGTAGCTTAACAAGACAGTTTTAATGCCCGTTGGAAGAGTGGTGGAGGTCGCAGTGGAATTGAAAGACAATATCAATGCCCCTTGAAAGAGTGGTGGAGGTTAGAGTGGAATAAAAAGACAATACAAATGCCCCTTGGAAGAGCTGTGGAGTTCAGAGTGGTTTAACAAGATGGTTTTAATGCCCCTTGGAAGAGACTTCCACGTCACAGTAGCTAAACAGGACCATTTTAATGCCCCTTGGAAGAGTGGTGGAGGTCGCAGTGGATTAAAAAAAACAATATCAATGCACCTTGGAGAGTGGTGGAGGTTACATTGGAATAAAAAGACAATATCAATGCCCCTTGCAAGAGCTGTGGAGTGCAGAGTGGTTTAAATTGATGGTTTTAATGCCCCGTGGAATTGACGTGGAGGTCAAAGTAGCTTAACAACACGGTTTTATTGGCCCTTGGAAGAGTGCTGGAGGTCGCAGTGGAATAAAAAGACAATATCAATGCCCCTTGGAAGATCTGTGGAGTTCAGATTGGTTTAACCATACGGTTTTAATGCCCCTTGGAAAAGACGTGGAGGTCACAGTAGCTTAACAAGACGGTTTTAATGCCACATGGTAGAGTGGTGGAGGTTGCAATGGATTAAAAAGACAATATCAATGCCCCTTAGAACAGTGGTGGAGGTCGCAGTGGAATAAAAAGACAATATCAATGCCCCATGGAAGAGACGTGGAGGTCACAGTAGCTTTATAAGATGGTTTTAATGCCCTTTGGAAGAGTGGTGGAGGTCGCAGTGGATTAAAAAGACAATATCAATGCCCCGTGGAAGACACGTGGAGGTCACAGTAGCTTAACAAGACAGTTTTAATGCCCGTTGGAAGAGTGGTGGAGGTCGCAGTGGAATTGAAAGACAATATCAATGCCCCTTGAAAGAGTGGTGGAGGTTAGAGTGGAATAAAAAGACAATACAAATGCCCCTTGGAAGAGCTGTGGAGTTCAGAGTGGTTTAACAAGATGGTTTTAATGCCCCTTGGAAGAGACTTCCACGTCACAGTAGCTAAAAAGGACCATTTTAATGCCCCTTGGAAGAGTGGTGGAGGTCGCAGTGGATTAAAAAGACAATATCAATGCACCTTGGAGAGTGGTGGAGGTTACATTGGAATAAAAAGACAATATCAATGCCCCTTGCAAGAGCTGTGGAGTGCAGAGTGGTTTAAATTGATGGTTTTAATGCCCCGTGATATTGACGTGGAGGTCAAAGTAGCTTAACAACACGGTTTTAATGGCCCTTGGAAGAGTGCTGGAGGTCGCAGTGGAATAAAAAGACAATATCAATGCCCCTTGGAAGATCTGTGGAGTTCAGATTGGTTTAACCATACGGTTTTAATGCCCCTTGGAAAAGACGTGGAGGTCACAGTAGCTTTACAAGACGGTTTTAATGCCACATGGTAGAGTGGTGGAGGTTGCAATGGATTAAAAATACAATATCAATGCCCCTTAGAACAGTGGTGGAGGTCGCAGTGGAATAAAAAGACAATATCAATGCCCCATGGAAGAGACGTGGAGGTCACAGTAGCTTTATAAGATGGTTTTAATGCCCTTTGGAAGAGTGGTGGAGGTCGCAGTGGATTAAAAAGACAATATCAATGCCCCGTGGAAGACACGTGGAGGTCACAGTAGCTTAACAAGACAGTTTTAATGCCCGTTGGAAGAGTGGTGGAGGTCGCAGTGGAATTAAAAGACAATATCAATGCCCCTTGAAAGAGTGGTGGAGGTTAGAGTGGAATAAAAAGACAATACAAATGCCCCTTGGAAGAGCTGTGGAGTTCAGAGTGGTTTAACAAGATGGTTTTAATGCCCCTTGGAAGAGACTTCCACGTCACAGTAGCTAAACAGGACCATTTTAATGCCCCTTGGAAGAGTGGTGGAGGTCGCAGTGGATTAAAAAGACAATATCAATGCACCTTGGAGAGTGGTGGAGGTTGCAGTGGAATAAAAAAACAAAATCAATGCCCCTTGGAAGAGTGGTGGAGGTTACAGTGGAATAAAAAGACAATATCAATGACCCCTCGGAAGAGCTGTGGAGTTCAGAGTGGTTTAACCAGACGGTTTTAATGCCCCTTGGAAGAGACGTGGAGGTCACAGTAGCTTAACAAGACTGTTTTAATGCCCCTTGCAAGAATGGTGGAGGTCGCAGTGAAATAAAAAGACAATATCAATGCCCCGTGGAAGAGATGTGGAGGTCACTGTAGCTTAACAAGACAGTTTTAATGCCCCTTGGAAGAAAGGTAGAGGTCGCAGTGAAATAAAAAGACAATGTCAATGCCCCTTGGAAGAGTGGTGGAGGTTAGAGTGGAATAAAAAGACAATACCAATGCCCCTTGGAACAGCTGTGGAGTTCAGAGTTTTTTAACCAGACGGTTTTAATGCCCATTAGAAGTGACGTGGAGGTCACAGTAGCTTAAAAAGACATTTTAAATGCCCCTTGGAAAAGTGGTGGAGGTCGCAGTGGATTAAAAAGACAATATCAATGCCCCTTGGAAGAGTGGTGGAGGTGACAGTGGAATAAAAAGACAATATTAATGCCCCTTGGAAGAATGATGGAGGTCGCAGTAGAATAAAAAGACAATGTTAATGCCCCTTGGAAGAGTGGTGGAGGTTAGAGTGGAATAAAAAGACGATACCAATGCCCCTTGGAAGAACTGTGGAGTTCAGAGTGGTTTAACCAGATGGTTTTATTGCCCCTTGGAAGAGACGAGGAGGTCACAGTAGATTAACAAGACGGTTTTAATGCCCATTGGAAAAGTGGTGGAGGTCACAGTGGATTAAAAAGACAATATCAATGCCCCGTGGAAGACACGTGGAGGTCACAGTAGATTAACAAGACAGTTTTAATGCCCGTTGGAAGAGTGGTGGAGGTCGCAGTGGAATAAAAAGACAATATCAATGCCCCTTGAAAGAGTGGTGGAGGTTACAGTGGAATAAAAAGAAAATATCAATGCCTCCCGCAAGAGCTGTGCAGTTCAGAGAGGTTTAACCAGATGGTTTTAATGTCCCTTGGAAGAGTGTTGGAGGTCGCAGTGCATTAAAAAGACAATATCAATGCCCCTTGGAAGAGCATTGGAGTTCAGAGTAGTTAAACCAGACGGTTTTAATGCCCATTGGAAGTGACGTGGAGGTCACAGTAGCTTATCAAGAGTGTTTTAATGCCCCTTGGACGAGTGGTGGAGGTCGCAGTGGATTAAAAAGACAATATCAATGCCCCTTAGAAGAGTGGTGGAGGTCTCAGTGGAATAAAAAGACAATATCAATTCCCCTTGGAAGAGATGTGGAGGTCGCAGTGAAATAAAAAAACAATATCAATGCCTCGTGGAAGAGACTTGGAGGTCACCGTAGCTTAACAAGATGGTTTTAATGCCCCTTGGAAGAGAGGTGGAGGTCGCAGTGGAATAAAAATACAATATCAATGACCCTTGGAAGAGTGGTGGAGGTCTCAGTAAAATAAAAAGACAATATCAATGCCCCTTGAAAGAGTGGTGGAGGTTACAGTGGAAAAATGACAACATCAATGCCCCTTGGAAGAGCTGTGGAGTTCACAGTGGTTTAACCAGAAGGTTTTAAGGCACCGTGGAATAGACGTGGAGGTCACAGTAGCTAAACAAGACGGTTTTAATGCTTCTTGGAAGAGTGATGGAGGTCACAGTGGATTAAAAAGACAAAATGAATGCCCGTTGGAAGAGTGGTGGAGGTTACAGTGTCATAAAAAGACAATATCAATGCCTCTTGCAAGAGCTGTGGAGTTCTGAGTGGTTTAAATTCCCGGTTTTAATGCCCCTTGGAAGAGACGTGGAGGTCACAGTAGCTTAACAAGACGGTTTTAATGCCCCTGGGAAGAGTGGTGGAGGTTACAGTCGAATAAAAAGACAATATCAATGCCTATTGGAAGAGCTGTGAAGTTCAGAGTGGTTTAACCAGACTGTTTAATGCCCCTTGGAAGAGACTTGGAGGTCACAGTAGCTTATCAAGACTTTTTTAATGCCCCTTGAAGAGTGGTGGAGGTCGCAGTGGATTAAAAAGACAATATCAATGCCCCTTAGAAGAGATGTGGAGGTCACAGAGGTATCAAAAGACAATATCAATTCCTATTGAAAATGATGTGGAGGTCGCAGTGGAATAAAAAGACAATATCAATGCCTCGTGGAAGAGACTTGGAGGTCACAGTAGCTTAACAAGATGGTTTTAATGCCCCATGGAAGAGAGGTGGAGGTTGCAGTGGAATAAAAACACAATATCAATGCCCCTTGGAAGAGTTGTGGAGGTTACAGTGGAATAAAAAGACAATATCAATGACCCTTGGAAGAGCGATGGAGGTCGCAGTGGAATAAAAAGACAATATTAATGCCCCTTGGAAGAGTGGTGGAGGTCGCAGTAAAATAAAAAGACAATATTAATGCCCCTTGGAAGAGTGGTGGAGGTTACAGTGAAATAAAAAGACAATATCAATGCCCCTTGTAAGAGCTGTGGAGTTCACAGTGGTTTAACCAGAAGGTTTTAAGGCACCGTGGAATAGACATGGAGGTCACAATAGCTTAACAAGATGGTTTTAATGTTTCTTGGAAGAGTGATGGAGGTCGCAATGGATTAAAAAGACAAAATCAATGCCCCTTGGAAGAGTGGTGGAGGTTACAGTGGAATAAAAAGACAATATCAATGCCTCTTGCAAGAGCTGTGGAGTTCAGAGTGGTTTAAAATGATGGTTTTAATGCCCCTTGGAAGTGTTGTGCAGGTTACGGTCGAATAAAAAGACATTATCTATGCCTCTTGTAAGAGCTGTGGAGTTCAGCGTGGTTTAACTAGACGGTTTTAATGCCCCTTGGAAGAGATGTGGAGGTCACAGTAGCTTATCAAAACAGTTTTAATGCCCCTTGGAAGAGTGGTGGAGGTTGCAGTGGATTAAAAAGACAATATCAATGCCGCTTAGAAGAGTGGTGGAGGTCGCAGTGAAATAAAAAGACAATATCAATTCCACTTGGAAGAGATGTGGAGGTCGCAGTGGAATAAAAAGACAATATCAATGCCTCGTGGAAGAGACTTGGAGGTCACAGTAGCTTAACAAGATGGTTTAAATGCCCCTTGGAAGAGAGGTGGAGGTCGCAGTGGAATAAAAAGACAAAATCAATGCCCCTTGGAAGAGTGGTGGTTACAGTGGAATAAAAAGACAATATCAATGCCCCTTGCAAGAGTGGTGGAAGTTACAGTGGAATAAAAAGACAATATCAATGCCCCTTGGAAGAGCTGTGGAGTTCACAGTGGTTTAACCAGAAGGTTTTAAGGCACGGTGGAATAGACGTGGAGGTCACAGTAGCTAAACAAGACGGTTTTAATGCTTCTTGGAAGAGAGATGGAGGTCGCAGTGGATTAAAAAGACAAAATCAATGCCCCTTGGAAGAGTGGTGGAGGTTACAGTGGAATAAAAAGAAAATATCAATGCCTCTTGCAAGAGCTGTGGAGTTCAGAGTGGTTTAAATTGACATTTTTAATGCACCTTTGAAGAGACGTGGAGGTCACAGTAGCTTAACAATACGGTTTTCATGCCCCTTGGAAGAGTGGTGAAGGTCCCAGTGGAATAAGAAGACAATATCAATGCCCTTTGGAAGAGTGGTGGAGGTTACAGTGGAATAAAAAGACTATATCAATGCCCTGTGAAAGAAACGTGGAGGTCACAGTAGCTTAACAAGACGGTTTTAATGCCCCTTTGAAGAGAGGTGGAAGTTGCAGTGGAATAAAAAGACAATATCAATGCCCATTGGAAGAGTGCTGGAGGTTACATTGGAATAAAAAGACAATATCAATGCCCCTTGCAAGAGCTGTGGGGTTCAGAGTGGTTTAGCCAGACGGTTTCAATGCCCATTGGAAGTGACGTGGAGGTCACAGTAGCTTAAAAAGACGTTTTTAATGCCCCTTGGAAAAGTGGTGGAGGTCGCAGTGGATTAAAAAGACAATACCAATGCCCCTTGGAAGAGTGGTGGAGGTGGCAGTGGAATAAAAAGACAATATCGATGGCCCTTGGAAGAATGATGGAGGTCGCAGTGGAATAAAAAGACAATGTCAATGCCCCTTGGAAGAGTGGTGGAGGTTAGAGTGGAATAAGAAGACAATACCAATGCCCCTTGGAAGAGCTGTGGAGCTCAGAATGGTTTAACCAGATGGTTTAATTGCCCCTTGGAAGAGACGTGGAGGTCACAGTAGATTAACAAGACAGTTCTAATGCCCCTTGGAAAAGTGGTGGAGGTCACAGTGGATTAAAAAGACAATATCAATGCCTCTTGGAAGAGTGGTGGAGGTCGCAGTTTAATAAAAAGACAATATCAATGCCCTGTGGAAGGGACGTGGAGGTCACAGAAGCTTAACCGTTTCCCGACCGCCCACTGTACATAAACGTCCGCGCTGCCTGGGCTCTGTGCAGCCCGGATGTTTAGAAACTGTGGGTGGTCTCGCAGCGCTCAGGACCCCCAGGGTCCTGCAAGCGCTGCGAGAGTGGTGCAGAGCGATAGCGCTGACAGGGAACATCATCGGGACCTGATTGGATCAAGTCCCAGTGATGTTAACCCTTTGCTGTCTTCTATATGCCGGGATCTATAGTGATCGCGGCATATAGAAGACAGCAGGAGGAGAGGGGGTGGTATACTTACCTCTCCGAAGACCCCTGATACCTTTAAGGACCTTGGGTTGCTATGGCAGCTGGAGGTCACATGACCGCCTCCAGCTCTGCCATATATGGTGTCCTGCCAGAGTCAGCCTGCAGCCTGCAGCTGAAGCCTGGCAGGACACACTGACTGTGTGAAGATCTCATGTAATGTAATATATGTCTATTACATTACATGAGATCAGCGATCAGAAAAATAAAAATGATTGTCCCATACAGGGACTAAGTAAAAATGTAAAAAAAAGTAAAAAAAAATGTTTTGAAACTGTTAAAAAAAAAATACAAAATAAATTAAAATAAATAAATAAAATATTAAACCGATAAATCCGTATATTTATGCAAAAATAAAAAAGTACACATATTTGGTATCGCCGCGTCCAAAACAACCTGAGCTATAAAGCTGTCACACTAATTAACTCCTTCTGTGCAATAATAAAAATAAATAAAAAACGGAGCAAAAAACTATGCTTTTTCCTCTTATCGCCAAACAAAAAGTGGAAAAAAATGCGATCTAAAAGCAAAATGGAAATAAAAATGGTACCGCTGAAAACGGTTCCGCGAAAAAAAAGCTGCCATACAGCTCCATCAGCCGAAAAATAAAAAAAGTTATAGTGCTCAGAATAAAGCAATGCAAAAAAAATATTTTTTTCTATAAAATTGTTTTATTGTGTAAAAACGCCAAAACATAAAAAATATACAGTAAGTGTAGTATCGCTGTAAACGTACTGACCCGAAGAATAACGCTGCCTGATCACTTTTACCACACGCAGAATGGCATAAAAAAAAAACCTCAAAAAACAATTCCTGAATTGTTTGTTTTTGTTAATTTTACCTCACAAAAAATGGAATAGAAAGCGATCAAAAAATGTCACGTACCCAAAAATGGTACCAATAAAAAGGTCAACTCGTCCCGCAAAAAACAAGCCATCACATGACTCTGTCGGCCAAAATATGGAAAAATTATAGCTCTCAAAATATGGCGATGCAAAAACTAGATTTTGCAAAAAAAAAGCGTCTTTTAGTGTGTGACAGCTGTCAGTCATAAAAATCCGATATAAATCTGGTATCTCTGTAATCGCACCGACCCGAAGAATAAAGTAATCACATCACTTATACTGCACGAGGAACGGCGTAAAAAATAAATAAAACCAATTCTTCACCTGCTACTGATTTGTTTATTATGTCTCCCAAAGATCGCAGTAAGGCTCTGCTCACATTTATCCTGCGCTCTGCGCTGAGCACTTACACCAGAGTTTCCGTGTAAATCTCTGAAATACGTGATTCAGACGGAACCCATGACGGAAGATTCCCTGTAATGAGGCAGATATAGGCCACTGTGAATGCCGTCTGGCCTGTGATCCCACGGTGTCATTTGTTGTAGGCGTGCATAAAAGTGCGGTTGGCCACAGTTTTGTGCACTTATGAAAAAAAGGACACCGCTAAACAGAGGCCAGACTGAGTCCAGAGTAACTCTGCTGCCTCATTACAGTGAATGGATCCTGCAGGGGTTTCATCTGAATTACATCTCTTGGAAATTTAGATGGAAACCCCGATGTAAGTGCTCAGCCTAGAGCGCCGGATAAATGTTACGTAAAATGTTCCCAATAAAAGCTTCAACTCAGTCCTCAAAAAAAGCTAGTCCCCACTCAGGTCCATCATCTGTTAAAAATATAAGGGACTTCCAAGTTACTGGTAGCAGAAAGGCTCTGGAAAAGCGAAATGGCCCTTGCCCCCCAAAAGAAATTCAGAAAATTTTGTGCTCCCAAATCAAAATGCCTATTAATTTGTTCTCCAATTGTCAAATAGCGCTCCGTCCCCACCAGATCTCGCCATATGGCTAAGCGGTACGATACAGCCACATATGGGGTATTGACACTTTTAGAAGAAATTGTGTGACACATTTCAGCACCATTTTTACCCATTGCCCTGTGTGAAAATGTAAAATCTGAGGGTAAAACATTTTTTTGTGGTAAAAATATAATTATGTTTTTTTCACTGCCCAATGGTATAAATTTAAAAATTAAAAAATACTCACTACTTCCCTAGATGAATTCCTTGAGAGGTGTAGTTTACAAAATGGGGTCACTTGTGGGGGTTTCTGCTGTTTCGGCATGTCAGCGACTCTTCAAATGTGACATGGTGTCTGCTGCCTATCCCAGCCAACATAGCGCTCCTTTCCCTTCCGAACCCTGCCGTGCGCCCAAACAGTGGTTTGCCTCCACATATGGGGTATCAGCGTGTTCAGGAGAAATTGCACAACAAACTTCATGGTGCAATTTATCCTATTACCCTTATGATAATGCAAGATTAAGGGATGAAAAACGCTTTTGTGGGAAAAATGAGAAAATTTTATTTTTACAGCTCAATATTATAAACTTCTGTGAAGCACCTTGGGGTTCAAGGTGCTCACCACACATCTAGATAAGTTCCCTAAGGGGTCTAGTTTCCAAAATGGTGTCACTTGTGGGGGGTTTCCACTGTTTAGGCACATTAGGGGCCCCCCAAATGCAACATGGCGTCCGCTAATTATTCAAACAAATTTTACATTCAAAAAGTCAAATGGCGCTCCTTCCCTTCCGGACCCTGCCGTGCGCCCAAACAGTGGTTTGCCTCCACATATGGGGTATCAGCGTGTTCAGGAGAAATTGCACAACAAACTTCATGGTGCAATTTATCCTATTACCCTTATGATAATGCAAAATTAAGGGATGAAAAACATTTTTGTGGGAAAAATGTGAAAATTTTATTTTTACAGCTCAATATTATAAACTTCTGTGAAGCACCTTGGGGTTCAAGGTGCTCACCACACATCTAGATAAGTTCTCTAAGGGGTCTAGTTTCCAAAATGGTGTCACTTGTGTGGGGTTTCCACTGTTTCGGCACATTAGGGGCCCCCCAAATGCAACATGGCGTCCGCTAATTATTCAAACAAATTTTACATTCAAAAAGTCAAATGGCGCTCCTTCCCTTCCGAACCCTGCCGTGCGCCCAAACAGTGGTTTTCCCTCACATATGGGGTATCCGCGCGCTCAAGAGAAATTGCACAAAAAATTTTTTTGGTCCATTTTTTCCTGATATCCCTGTGAAAATAAAAAAAATTGGGTCTAAAGTAACATTTTTGTGAAAAAAATTAAATGTTAATTTTTTTCTTCCACATTCCAAAAATTCCTGTGAAGCACTTGAAGGGTTAATAAAGTTCTTGAATGTGGTTTTGAGCACCTTGAGGGGTTCAGTTTTTAGAATGGTGTCACTTTTGGGTATTTTCTGTCATAAAGACCCCTCAAAGTGACTTCAAATATGGTGTGGTCCCTAAAAAAATGTTTTTGTAAATTTTGTTGCAAAAATGAGAAATCGCTGGTCAAATTTTAACCCTTATAGCTCCCTAACAAAAAAAATTTGGGTTCCAAAATTGTGCTGATGTAAAGTAGACATGTGGTAAATGTTATTTATTAACTCTTTTGTGTGACATATCTCTCTGATTTAAGGGCATGAAAATTCAAAGTTTGAAAATTGCAAAATTTTCAAAATTTTCGCCAAATTTCCGATTTTTTCACAAATAAACGCAAGTGATATCGAAGAAATTTTACCACTATCCTGAAGTACAATATGTCACGAAAAAAAAGTCTCAAAAATCAGGGGGATCCGTTGAAGCGTTCCAGAGTAATTACTTCATAAATTGACAGTGCTCAAAATTGAAAAAATTGGCCCGGTCACGAAGGCAAAAACAGGCTCTGGTGCGAAGTGGTCAACAAGACGGTTTTAATGCCCCTTGGAAGAATGGTGGAGGTCGCAGTGGAATAACCTCACTGGTACATGCTCTGCAAAACTTCTCTGCTTGCTGTGTCTGCTGTAATCTAATGCTCTGCTTTGCTGATTCACCTCACTGGTACATGCTCTGCATAACTTCTCTGCTTGCTGTGTCTGCTGTAATATAATGCTCTGCTTTGCTGATTCACCTCACTGGTACATGCTCTGCATATCTTCTCTGCTTGCTGTGTCTGCTGTAATCTAATGCTCTGCTTTGCTGATTCACCTCACTGGTACATGCTTTGCTTAAATTCTCTGCTTGCTGTGTCTGCTGTAATCTAATGCTCTGCTTTGCTGATTCACCTCACTGGTACATGCTCTGCATAACTTCTCTGCTTTATCTGTCCCACTCCATTCAATACCCACATATGTCTGTCCCTTCCCCACTATAGATCTTATCTGATTTTTAGAGGTGCTAAACTGCAGAGACTAGAGTTCAAGCTCTGTGTTTGATCACCCAGCCATCTCCTGGTGAGACGACCAGCTGCTAATTTAGCCATATGCAGCTCCCACAATGCCCTTCACCTGATAGTTTAATGTGCCCTATATATTTAGAAGCTCTGTAAGGGGTGCACTTGTGCTGGGGTGTGCACGCGTCTTCTTGTGCAAAGTGGCTTCGGAGATAAGTGGCAGTTATTTCAGAGGCAGTTAGTCAGGGCAGGAGTCAGGTAACCAACACTTTGACCACTTACTCTCTTTTAACTATGTTTCTATTAGCTCTCACTTTTTCCTCTATAGTCCTCCAATTTCTAGTAACCCCTCAAATCCCTACACCTAGTAAGAAACTCTTCATCTCTCCCTCCATCCTCCCCATTCATCTCACCTCCTCCTCCAAATTATTCCTAAACATTCAATCCTGGATCTCCAAACATAGACAACCACCTCATGCTCTCTCTTGCTTCCACCTGCTAACACTTTCTCTGCTCCTCCTCACTGCTGGAGATATCTCTCCAAATCCTGGTCCTCCTCGCCATATCCCCACAGTTACTTCTTCCTCCTATCCACGACCTTCCAGAAACTGTCGCAACCCTTCTAACCTCATACCCATCCAACCAATCCCCACTCCCTTAGTTGGACTAACAGGAGCTCTATGGAACGCTCGCTCTGTCTGCATAAAACTTTCCTTCATCCACGATCTTTTCATTACAAGCAAACTTTCCTTCCTCGCCATCACTGAAACCTGGCTCACCCCCTCTGACACAGCCTCCCCAGCTGCACTTTCATATGGCGGATTCCATCTTCTCCACACCCCCCCCCAACGACAAACATCGCGGAGGCGTAGGTTTTCTCCTATCAGAACACTGCGCTTTCACCGAAATCCCACTGCCACCCTCCGCTACACTCCCCTCTTTTGATGTGCACTGTGTGCGCATCTATTCCCCCTCCAACCTCCAACTGGCCATCAGTTACCGACCCCCATGGCAAGCGACCACCTTCTTAGACCACTTCACCACCTGGCTGCTTCACTTCCTCTCCACTGACATCCCCACTATCATAATGGGTGACTTCAACATCCCCATTAACACTTCCCACTCGTCATTCTCTAAGTTCCTATCTCTCACTTCCTCCTTCGGACTCTCTCAATGGTCTTCCACACCCACCCACAAAGATGACCACACACTGGACCTCATCTTCACCCGCCTCTGTTCCCTATCTAACCTCTCTAACTCACCTCTCCCTCTCTCTGATCACAGCCTACTTACATTCTCTTCTCTCTCCTCCCCGGGGCAACAATCCCCACTCCACAAACTTGCATACCCTCGCAGAAATCTTAAACACCTTGACTTACACTCACTCTCTGAATCCCTCCTCCCTCTTACAGACATAAATTCCTTACACGATGCAGACGTTGCTGCTGCTTCATATAACACCACAATAGCTGCAGCTCTAGACTCGATCGCCCCTCTCACACACACCACATCTCGCACATTCAACAGGCAACCCTGGCACACTAAACTTACTAAAGAACTGCGCCGGGCCTCCAGGGTTGCGGAGCAGAGATGGAAAAGGTCTCACTCCATCGAGCAGTTCATCGCATTCAACCAATCCCTCACTAATTTCAAGTCCGCACTCACTACAGCAAAAAAACCTACTTCTCATCTCTCATATCCTCCCTATCTCACAATCCTAAACAGCTATTTAACACTTTCAACTCTCTCCTTCGTCCCCCAGCACCTCCTCCCTCTTCTCACATCTCAGCCGATGACTTTGCCTCATTCTTCAAACTGATTGACACCATCAGACAAAACTTTTGCCTAAAGTCCACACAACCCCTCCTCATATCTATTCAACCCTCCTCCTCCAAACCCCACTTCTCCACCATTACAGAAGGTCAAGTCTCCTCTTTACTCTCCAAATCACACCTCACCACATGCGAACTTGACCCAATCCCATCCCACCTCATCACTAACCTTACCAGAGTCTTCATTCCAACCCTAACCCACCTCTTCAATCTGTCACTAACAACCGGTGTCTTCCCCTCATGTTTCAAACATGCCACAATCACACCCATCCTCAAAAAGCCCTCCCTTGACCCTTCCTCTCTGACTAGCTACCGACCCATATCACTCCTCCCCTTTGCCTTAAAACTACTAGAACAACATGTCCACCTTGAACTGTCCTCCCACCTCTCCTCCTGCTCCCTCTTCGACCGCCTGCAATCTGGCTTCCGACCGCATCACTCGACTGAAACTGCCCTGACCAAAGTCACCAACGACCTACTAAATGCCAAATCCAAGCGACACTGCTCCATCTTCCTCCTTCTGGACCTGTCATCTACCTTTGACACAGTGGACCATTCCCTCTTACTCCAGACTCTCTCATCTCTTGGCATCACGGACTTGGCTCTATCTTGGATCTCCTCATACTTAACAGACAGGACATTCAGCGTCTCCCACTCATGCACCACCTCCTCTTCTCGCCCCCTATCTGTCGGTGTCTCCCAAGGTTCAGTTCTAGCACCTCTGCTCTTCTCCATCTACACCTTTGGCCTGGGACAGCTCATAGAGTCTCACGGGTTTCAGTATCACCTCTATGCTGACGACACACAGATCTACCTCTCTGGACCCTATATCTCCTCCCTACTAACCAAAATCCCACAATGTCTGTCCGCCACGTCATCCTTCTTCTCTGACAGATTTCTAAAACTCAACATGGATAAAACAGAGTTCATCATCTTTCCACCCTCTCATTCACATCCCTCACCTGACTTAGCCATCAACATCAATGGCTGTTCACTCTTCCCAGTCCCACAAGCTCGCTGCCTTGGAGTAACCCTGGACTCTGATCTCTACTTCAAGCCACATATCCAAGCCCTTTCCACTTCCTGCCGACTCCAACTCAAAAACATCTCCCGGATCCGTGCATTCCTCAGCAAAGACTCTGCAAAAACACTAGTGCATGCCCTCATCATATCCCGCCTCGACTACTGCAACCTCCTGCTCCGTGGCCTCCCTTAAAACACTCTTGCGGCTCTCCAATCTATCCTAAACTCTGCTGCTCGACTAATTCACCTGTCCCCCCGCTAGTCCCCGGCCTTTCCTCTCTGTCAATCTCTTCACTGGCTCCCCATTGCCCAGAGAATCCAGTTCAAAACTCTAACCATGGCATACAAAGCCATCCACAACCTGTCTCCCCCATACATCTGTGACCTAGCCTCCCGGTACTTACCTGCACGCAACATCCGATCCTCACAAGATCTCCTTCTCTACTCCCCTCTTATCTCCTCCTCCCACAATCGTATACAAGATTTCTCCCGTGCATCCCCCCTACTCTGGAACTCTCTACCCCAACACATCAGATTCTCGCCGACCGTGGAAATCTTCAAACGAAACCTGAAGACCTACCTCTTCCGACAAGCCTACAACCTGCAGTAACCACCGCTGCACGACCAGCTCTACCCTCACCTAATGTATCCTCACCGATCCCTTCTAGAATGTGAGCCCTCGCGGGCAGGGTCCTCGCTCCTCCTGTACCAGTCGCTGACTCGTTTTGTTAAGATTATGTAAATGGTTTTGTTATCTATATCCCTATCACATGTAAAGCGCCATGGAATAAATGGCGCTATAATAATAAATAATAATAATAATAATAAAAAGACAATATCAATTCCCATAGGAAAAGTGGTGGAGGTTACAGTAGTATAAAAAGACAATATCAGTGCCCCTTTGATGAGCTGTGGAATTCAGAGTCGTTTAACCAGATGGTTTTAATACCCCTTGGAAGAGACGTGGAGGTCATAGTAACCTAATAAGATGTTTTTAATGCCTCTTGGAAGAGTGGTGGAGGTCGCAGTGGTTTAAAAAGACAATATCACTGCCCCTTAGAAGAGTGGTGGAGGTTACAATGGAATAAAAAGACAATATCAATGCCCCGTGGAATAGCAGCTTAACAAGACAGTTTTAATGCCCCTTTGGAGAGTGGTGGAAGACGTAGTGGAATAAAAAGACAATATCAATGCCCCTTTGAAGAGTGCTGGAGGTTACAGTGGAATAAAAAACAATATCAAAGACCCTTGCAAGAGCTGTGGAGTTGAGAGTGGTTTAAATAGACGGTTTTAATGCCCCTTGGAAGAGATGTGGAGGTCACAGTAGATTAAGAAGACTGTTTTAATGCCCCTTGGAAGAGTGGTGGAGGTCACAGTGGAATAAAAAAACAATATCAATGCCCCTTGGAAGATTGGTGAAGGTTACAGTGGAATTAAAAGACAATATCAATGCCCCGTGGAAGAGATGTGGAGGTCACTGTAGCTTAACAATATGGTTTTAATGCCCCTTGGAAGAGTGGTGGAGGTTACAGTGGAATAAAAAGACAATACAAATGCCCCTTGGAAGAGCTGTGGAGTTCAGAGTGGTTTAACCAGATGGTTTTAATGCCCCTTGGAAGAGAATTCGACGTCACAGTAGCATAACAAGACTGTTTTAATGCCCCTTGGAAGAGTGGTGGAGGTCGCAGTGGATTAAAAAGACAATATCAATGCCCCTTAGAAGAGAGGTGGAAGTCGCAGTGGAATAAAAAGACATTGTCAATGCCCCTTGGAAGGGTGGTGGAGGTTAGAGTGGAATAAAAAGACAATACAAAGGCCCCTTTGAAGAGCTGTGGAGTTCAGAGTGGTTAAACCAGATGGTTTTAATGCCCCTTGGAAGAGAAGTCGACGTCACAGTAGCATAACAAGATGGTTTTAATGCCCCTTGGAAGAGTGGTGGAGTTCGCAGTGGATTAAAAAGACAATATCAATGCCCCTTGGAAGAGTGGGGGAGGTCGCAGTGGAATAAAAAGACAATATCAATGACCCGTGGAAGGGACGTGGAGGTCACAGTAGCTTAACAAGATGGTTTTAATGCCCCTTGGAAGAGTGGTGGAGGTTGCAGGGGATTAAAAAGACAATAACAATGACCATTGGAAAAGTGGTGGAGGTCACAGTGGAATAAAAAGACAAAATCAATGCCCATTGGAAGAGTGGTGGAGGTTAAAGTGGAATAAAAAGACAATATTAATGCCCCTTCGTAGAGCTGTGGAGTTCAGAGTGGTTTAATCAGACGGTTTTAATGCCCCTTGGAAGAGACGTGGAGGTCACAGTAGCTTAACAAGACTGTTCTAATGCCCCTTGGAAGAGTGGTGAAGGTCGCAGTGGATTAAAAAGACAATATCAATGCCCCTTAGAAGAGAGGTGGAAGTCGCAGTGGAATAAAAAGACAGTGTCAATGCCACTGGGAAGAGTGGTGGAGGTTACAGTGGAATAAAAAGAGAATATCAATGCCCCGTGGAATAGACATGGACGTGACAGTAGCTTAACAAGATGGCTTTAATGCCCCTTGGAAGAGGGGTGAAGGTTGCAGTGGATTAAAAAGACAATATCAATGCCCATTGGAAGAGTGGTAGAGGTCGCAGTGGAATAAAAAGACAAAATCAATGCACCTTGGAAGAGTGGTGGAGGTTGCAGTGGATTAAAAAGACAATATCAAAGCCCATTGGAAGAGTGGTAGAGGTCGCAGTGGAATAAAAAGACAAAATCAATGCCCCTTGGAAGAGTGGTGGAGGTTACAGTGGATTAAAAAGACAATATCAATGCCCCATGGAAGAGTTGTGGAGGTCACTGTAGCTTAACAATATGGTCTTAATGCCCCTTGGAAGAGTGGTGGAGGGCGGAGTGGATTAAAAAGACAATATCAATGCTCCTTGGAAGGGACGTTGAGGTCACAGTAGCTTCACAATACGGTTTTAAAGGCCCTTGGAAGGGAGGTGGAGGTCGCAGTTGATTATAAAGGCAATATCAATGCTCCTTGGAAGAGTGGTGGAGGTCGCAGTGGAATAAAAAGACAATATCAATGCCGCTTGGAAGAGTGGTTGGGGTCGCAGTGGAATAAAAAGACAATATCAATGCCCCTTGGAAGATTGGTGGAGGTTACAGTGGAATAAAAATACAATATCAATGCCCCTTGGAAGAGTGGTGGAGGTTACAGTGGAATAAAAAGACAATATCAATGCCCTGTGTAAGAAACTTGGAGGTCACAGTAGCTTAACAAGACCGTTTTAATGCCCCTTGGAAGAGTCATGGACGTCGCAGAGGAATAATAAGACAATATCAATGCACTTGGAAGAGTGCAGAAGGTTACAATGGAATAAAAAGACATTGTCCATGCCCCTTGGAATAGCTGTGGATCTTAGAGAGGTTTAACCAGACGGTTTTAATGCCCCTTGGAAGAGACTTGGAGGTCACAGTAGCTTAATAAGACGGTTTTATCCTAAACTCTGCTGCTCGACTAATTCACCTGTCCCCCCATTATTCCCCGGCCTTTCCTCTCTGTCAATCTCTTCAGTGGCTCCCCATTGCCCAGAGATTCCAGTTCAAAACTCTAACCATGGCATACAAAGCCATCCACAATGTGTCTCCCCCATACATCTGTGACCTAGTCTCCCGGTACTTACCTGCACGCAACCTCCGATCCTCACAAGATCTCCTTCTCTACTCCCCTTTTATCTCCTCCTCCCACAATCTTATACAAGATTTCTCCCGTGCATCCCCCCTATTCTGGAACTCTCTACCCCAACACATCAGATTCTCGCCGACCGTGGAAACCTTCAAAAGAAACCTGAAGACCTACCTCTTCCTACAAGCCTACAACCTGCAGTAACCACCGCAGCATGACCAGCTCTACCCTCACCTAATGTATCCTCACCCATCCCTTCTAGAATGTGAGCCCCCGCTGGCAGGGTCCTCGCTCGTCCTGTACCAGTCACTGACTCGTTTTGTTAAGATTATGTAAATGCTTTTGTTATGTATATCCCTATCACATGTAAAGCGCCATGGAATAAATGGCGCTACAATAATAGATAATAATAATAATAATAATAAAAAGACAATATCAATTCCCATAGGAAAAGAGGTGGAGGTTACAGTGGAATAAAAAGACAATATCAATGCCACTTTGATGAGCTTTGGAATTCAGAGTGGTTTAACCAGATAGTTTTAATGCCCCTTGGAAGAGTGGTGGAGGTTACATTGGAATAAAAAGACAATATTAATGCCCCGTGGAATAGACATGGAGGTTACAGCAGCTTAACAAGACAGTTTTAATGCCCCTTGGGAGAGTGGTGGAAGACGCAGTGGAATAAAAAGACAATATCAATGCCCCTTGGAAGAGTGCTGGAGGTTACAGAGGAATAAAAAACAATATCAAAGCCCCTTGCAAGAGCTGTGGAGCTGAAAGTGGTTTAAATTGACTGTTTTAATGCCCCTTGGAAGAGACGTGGAGGTCACAGCAGATTAACAAGACTGTTTTAATGCCCCTTGGAAGAGTGGTGGAGGTCGCAGTGGAATAAAAAAACAATATCAATGCCCCTTGGAAGATTTGTGGAGGTTACAGTGGAATAAAAAGACAATATGAATGCCCCGTGGAAGAGATGTGGAGGTCACTGTAGCTTAACAATTTGGTCTTAATGCCCCTTGGAAGAGTGGTGGAGGTCGCAGTGGAATAAAAAGACAATGTCAATGCCCCTTGGAAGAGTGGTGGAGGTTAGAGTGGAATAAAAAGACAATACAAATTCACCTAGGAAGAGCTGTGGAGTTCAGAGTCGTTTAACCAGATGGCTTTAATGCCCCTTGGAAGAGAAGTCGACGTCACAGTAGCATAACAAGACGGTTTTAATGCCCTTTGTAAGAGTGGTGGAGTTCGCAGTGGATTAAAAAGACAATATCAATGCCCCTTGGAAGAGTGGTGGAGGTCGCAGTGGAACAAAAAGACAATATCAGTGACCCGTGGAAGGGACGTGGAGGTCACAGTAGCTTAACAAGACGGTTTTAATGCCCCTTGGAGAAGTGGTGGAGGTTGCAGGGGATTAAAATGACAATAACAATGCCCATTGGAAGAGTGGTGGAGGTCGCAGTGGAATAAACAGACAAAATCAATGCCCATTGGAAGAGTGGTGAAGGTTACAGTGGAATTAAAAGACAATATCAATGCCCCTTGGTAGAGCTGTGGAGTTCAGAGTGGTTTAACCAGACGGTTTTAATGCCCCTTGGAAGAAATGTGGAGGTCACAGAAGCTTAACAAGACTGTTTTAATGCCCCTTGGAAGAGTGGTGGAGGTCGCAGTGGATTAAAAAGACAATATCAATGCCCCTTAGAAGAGAAGTGGAAGTCGCAGTGGAATAAAAACACAGTGTCAATGCCACTGGGAAGAGTGGTGGAGGTTACAGTGGAATAAAAAGACAATATCAATGCCCCGTGGAATAGACATGGACGTGACAGTAGCTTAACAAGACGGCTTTAATGCCCATTGGAAGAGTGGTGGAGATTGCAGTGGATTAAAAAGACAATATCAATGCCCATTGGAAGAGTGGTAGAGGTCGCAGTGGAATAAAAAGACAAAAACAATGCCCCTTGCAAGAGTGTTGGAGGTTGCAGTGGATTAAAAAGACAATATCAAAGCCCATTTGAAGAGTGGTAGAGGTCGCAGTGGAATAAAAAGACAAAATCAATGACCCCTTGGAAGAGTGGTGGAGGTTACAGTGGAATTAAAAGACAATATCAATGCCCCATGGAAGAGTTGTGGAGGTCACTGTAGCTTAACAATACGGTCTTAATGCCCCTTGGAAGAGTGGTGGAGGTTAGAGTGGAATAAAAAGACAATACCAGTGCTCCTTGGAAGAGCTGTGGAGTTCAGAGTGGTTTAAATTGACGGTTTTAATGCCCCTTGGAAGAGACGTGGAGGTCACAGTGGAATAAAAAGACAATGTCAATGCCCCTTGGAAGAGTGGTGGAGGTTGCAGTGGATTAAAAAGACAATATCAATGCCCCTTGGAAGGGACGTTGAGGTCACAGTAGCTTCAAAATATGGTTTTAAAGGCCCTTGGAAGAGAGGTGGAGGTCGCAGTTGATTAAAAAGACAATATCAATGCCCCATGGAAGAGAGGTGGAGGTCGCAGTGGAATAAAAAGACAATGTCAATGCCTTTTGTAAGAGCTGTGGAGTTCAGAGTGTTTAACCAGACGGTTTTAATGCCCCTTGGAAGAGACGAGAAGGTCACAGTAGCTTAACAAGACTGTTTTAATGCCCCTTGGAAGAGTGGTGGAGATCGTTGTGCATTTAAAAGACAATATCAATGCCCCTTAGAAGAGTAGTGGAGGTCGCAGTGGAATAAAAAGACAATATCAATGCCCCTTGGAAGATTGGTCGAGGTTACAGTGGAATAAAAAGACAATATCAATGCCCCTTGGAAGAGTGGTGGAGGTTACAGTGGAATAAAAAGACAATATCAATGCCCTGTGTAAGAATCTTGGAGGTCACAGCAGCTTAACAAGACGGTTTTAATGCCCCTTGGAAGAGTCGTGGACGTCGCAGAGGAATAAAAAGACAATATCAATGCACTTGGAAGAGTGCAGAAGGTTACTATGGAATTAAAAAAGACATTGTCAATGCCCCTTGAAATAGCTGTGGAGCTTAGAGAGGTTTAACCAGAAGGTGTTAATGTCCCTTGGAAGAGACTTGGAGGTCACAGTAGCTTAACAAGACGGTTTTATCCTAAACTCTGCTGCTCGACTAATTCACCTGTCCCCCAATTATTCCACGGCCTCTCCTCTCTGTCAATCTCTTCACTGGCTCCCCATTGCCCAGAGAATCCAGTTCAAAACTCTAACCATGGCATACAAAGACATCCACAACCTGTCTCCCCCATACATCTGTGACCTAGTCTCCCGGTACTTACCTGCACGCAACCTCCGATCCTCACAAGATCTCCTTCTCTACTCCTCTCTTATCTCCTCCTCCCACAATCATTTACAAGATTTCCCCCGTGCACCCCCCTACTCTGGAACTCTCTACCCCAACACATCAGATTCTCGCTGACCGTGGAAACCTTCAAAAGAAACCTGAAGACCCACCTCTTCCGACAAGCCTACAACCTGCAGTAACCACCGCAGCACGACCAGCTCAACCCTCACCTAATGTATCCTCACCCATCCCTTCTAGAATGTGAGCCCTCGCGGGCAGGGTCCTCGCTCGTCCTGTACCAGTCGCTGACTCGTTTTGTTAAGATTATGTAAATGCTTTTGTTATGTATATCCCTATCATATGTAAAGCGCCATAGAATAAATGGCGCTATAATAATAGATAATAATAATAATAATATTAATAATAAAAAGACAATATAAATTCCCATAGGAAAAGTGGTGGAGGTTACAGTGGAATAAAAAGACAATATAAATGCCCCTTTGATGAGCTTTGGAATTCAGAGTGGTTTAACCAGATGGTTTTAATGCCCCTTGGAAGAGACGTGGAGGTCATAGTAGCTTAATAAGATGTTTTTAATGCCTCTTGGAAGAGTGGTGGGGGTCGCAGTGGTTTAAAAAGACAATATCACTGCCCCTTAGAAGAGTGGTGGAGGTTACATTGGAATAAAAAGACAATATTAATGCCCCGTGGAATAGACATGGAGGTTACAGCAGCTTAACAAGACAGTTTTAATGCCCCTTGGGAGAGTGCTGGAGGTTACAGTGGAATAAAAAACAATATCAAAGCCCCTTGCAAGAGCTGTGGAGTTGAGAGTGGTTTAAATTGACTGTTTTAATGCCCTTGGAAGAGACGTGGAGGTCACAGTAGATTAACAAGACTGTTTTAATGCCCCTTGGAAGAGTGTTGGAGGTCGCAGTGGAATAAAAAAAAACATATCAATGCCCCTTGGAAGATTGGTGGAGGTTACAGTGGAATAAAAAGACAATATCAAAGCCCATTGGAAGAGTGGTAGAGGTCGCAGTGGAATAAAAAGACAAAATCAATGACCCCTTGGAAGTGTGGTGGAGGTTACAATGGAATAAAAAGACAATATCAATGCCCCATGGAAGAGTTGTGGAGGTCACTGTAGCTTAACAATATGGTCTTAATGCCCCTTGGAAGAGACGTGGAGGTCACAGTGGATTAAAAAGACAATGTCAATGCCCCTTGGAAGAGTGGTGGAGGTTAGAGTGGAATAAAAAGACAATACAAATTCCCCTAGGAAGAGCTGTGGAGTTCAGAGTGGTTTAACCAGATGGTTTTAATGCCCCTTGGAAGAGAAGTCAACGTCACAGTAGCATAACAAGATGGTTTTAATGCCCCTTGGAAGAATGGTGGAGTTCACAGTGGATTAAAACGACAATATCAATGCCCCTTGGAAGAGTGGTGGAGGTCGCAGTGGAATAAAAAGACAATATCAATGCCCCGTGGAAGGGACGTGGAGGTCACAGTAGCTTAACTAGATGGTTTTAATGCCCCTTGGAAGAGTGGTGGAGCTTGCAGGGGATGAAAAAGACAATAACAATGCCCATTGGAAGAGTGGTGAAGGTCGCAGTGGAATAAAAAGACAAAATCAATGCCCCTTGAAAGAGTGGTGGAGGTTACAGTGGAATAAAAAGACAATATCAATGCCCCTTGGAAGAGTTGTGGAGGTCACTGTAGCTTAACAAGAATGTCTTAATGCCCCTTGGAAGAGTGGTGGAGGTCGCAGTGGAATAAATAGACAATGTCAATGCCCATTGGAAGAGTGGTGGAGGTTAGAGTGGAATAAAAAGACAATACCAGTGCTCCTTGGAAGAGCTGTGGAGTTCAGAGAGGTTAAAATTGACGGTTTTAATGCCCCTTGGAAGAGTGGTGGAGGTCGCAGTGGATTAAAAAGACAATATCAATTGCCCTTGGAAGAGTGGTGGAGGTCGCAGTGGAATAAAAAGACAATATCAATGCCCCGTGGAAGGGACGTGGAGGTCACAGTAGCTTCACATGACGGTTTTAACGCCCCTTGGAAGAGAGGTGGAGGTCGCAGTTGATTAAAAAGACAATATCAATGCCCCTTGGAAGTGTGGTGGAGGTCGCAGTGGAATAAAAAGACAATATCAATGCCGCTTGGAAGAGTGGTGGATGTTACAGTCGAATAAAACGACAATATCAATGACTCTTGTAAGAGCTGTGGAGTTCAGAGTGTTTAACCAGATGATTTTAATGCCCCTTGGAACAGACGAGGAGGTCACAGTAGCTTAACAAGACTGTATTAATGCCCCTTGGAAGAGTGGTGGAGATCGTTGTGGATTTAAACGACAATATCAATGCCCCTTAGAAGAGTGGTGGAGGTTACAGTGGAATACAAAGACAATATCAATGCAATGTGTAAGAAACTTTGAAGTCAGAGTAGCTTAATCAGACGGTTTCAATGTCCCTTGGAAGAGTCGTGGACGTCGCAGAGGAATAAAAAGACAATATCAATGCACTTGGAAGAGTGCAGAAGGTTACAATGGAATAAAAAGACATTGTCAATGCCCTTGGAAGAGATGTGGAGCTCAGAGCGGTTTAACTAGACGGTTTTAATGCCCCTTGGAAGAGACTTGGACGTCACTGTAGCTTAACAAGAAGGTTTTAATGCCCCTTGGAAGAGTGGTGGAGGTCGCAATGAAATAAAAAGACAATATCAATGCCCCGTGGAAGGGATGTGGAGGTCACAGTAGCATAACAAGACGGTTTTAATGCCCATTGGAAGAGTGTTGGAGGTCGCAGTGGATAAAAAAGACAATATCAAAGACCTTTGGAAGAGTGGTGGAGGTCGCAGTGGAAGACAGAGACAATATCAATGCCCCTTGGAAGAGTGGTGGAGGTTACAGTCGAATAAAAAGACAATATCAATGCCTCTTGGAAGAGCTGTGGAGTACAGAGTGGTTTAACCAGATGGTTTAATGCCCGTTGGAAGAGACGTGGAGGTCACAGTAGCTTATCAAGACTGTTTTCATGCCCCTTGGAAGAGTGGTAGAGGTCGCAGTGGAATAAAAAGACAATATCAATTCCCCTTGGAAGAGATGTGGAGGTAGCAGTGGAATAAAAAGACAATATCAATGCCTCGTGGAAGAGACTTGGAGGTCACAGTAGCTTAGCAAGATGGTTTTAATGCCCCTTGGAAGAGAGGTGGAGGTCGCAGCTTAATAAAAAGACAATATTAATGCCCCTTGGAAGAGTAGTGGAGGTTACAGTGGAAAAAAAATACAATATCAATGACCCTTGGAAGAGACGTGGAGGTCACAGTGGAATAGAAAGACAATATTAATGCCCCTTGGAAGAGTGGTGGAGGTCGCAGTAAAATAAAAAGACCATATCAATGCCCCTTGGAAGAGTGGTGGAGGTTACAGTGGAATAAAAAGACAATATCAATGCCCCTTGGAAGAGCTGTGGATTTCACAGTGGTTTAACCAGAAGGTTTTAAGGCACCGTGGAATAGACATGGAGGTCACAGTAGCTAAACAAGACGGTTTAAATGCTTCTTGGAAGAGTGATGGAGGTCGCAGTGGATTAAAAAGACAAAATCAATGCCCCTTGGAAGAGTGGTGGAGGTTACAGTGGAATAAAAGACAATATCAATGCCTCTTGCAAGAGCTGTGGAGTTCAGAGTTGTTTCAATTGACGGCTTTAATGCCCCTTGGAAGAGACGTGGAGGTCACAGTAGCTTAACAAGACGGTTTTAATGCCCCTTGGAAGAGTAGTGGAGATTACAGTCGAATAAAAAGACAATATAAATGCCTCTTGGAAGAGCTGTGGTGATCAGAGTGGTTTAGCCAGATGGTTTTAAGGCCCCTTGGAAGAGACGTGGAGGTCACAGTAGCTTATCAATACTGTTTTAGTGCCCCTTTTAAGAGTGGTGGAGGTGGCAGTGGATTAAAAAGACAATATCAATGCCCCATGGAAGGGACGTTGAGGTCACAGTAGCTTATCAAGACTGTTTTAATGCCCCTTGGAAGAGTGGTAGAGGTCGCAGTGGAATAAAAAGGCAATATCAATTCCCATTGGAAGAGATGTGGAGGTCGCAGTGGAATAAAAAGAAAATATCAATGCCTCGTGGAAGAGACTTGGAGGTCACAGTAGCTTAACAAGACGGTTTTAATGCCCCTTGGAAGAGAGGTGGAGTTCGCAGTTTAATAAAAAGACAATATTAATGCCCCTTGGAAGAGTGGTGGAGGTTACAGTGGAATAAAAAGACAATATCAATGACCCTTGGAAGAGTGGTGGAGGTCGCAGTGGAATAGAAAGACAATGTTAATGCCCCTTGGAAGAGTGGTGGAGGTCGCAGTAAAATGAAAAGACAATATCAATGCCCCTTGGAAGAGTGGTGGATGTTACAGTGGAATAAAAAGACAATATCAATGCCCCTTGGAAGAGCTGTGGAGTTCACAGTGGTTTAAAAGACAATATCAATGCCTCTTGCAAGAGCTGTGGAGTTCAGAGTTGTTTAAATTGACGGCTTTAATGCCCCTTGGAAGAGACGTGGAGGTCACAGTAGCTTAACAAGACGGTTTTAATGCCCCTTGGAAGAGTGGTGGAGGTTACAGTCGAATAAAAAGACAATATATATGCCTCTTGGAAGAGCTGTGGAGATCAGAATGGTTTAACCAGACGGTTTTAAGGCCCCTTGGAAGAGACGTGGAGGTCACCGTAGCTTATCAATACTGTTTTAGCGCCCCTTTGAAGACTGATGGAGGTGGCAGTGGATTAAAAAGACAATATCACTGCCCCATGGAAGGGACATTGAGGTCACAGTAGCTTATCAAGACTGTTTTAATGCCCCTTGGAAGAGTGGTAGAGGTCGCAGTGGAATAAAAAGACAATATCAATTCCCATTGGAAGAGATGTGGAGGTCGCAGTGGAATAAAAAGACAATATCAATGCCTCGTGGAAGAGACTTGGAGGTCACAGTAGCTTAACAAGATGGTTTTAATGCCCCTTGGAAGAGAGGTGGAGGTCGCAGTTCAATAAAAAGACAATATTAATTCCCCTTGGAATAGTGGTGGAGGTTACAGTGGCATAAAAAGACAATATCAATGACCCTTGGAAGAGTGGTGGAGGTCGCAGTGGAATAGAGAGACAATATTAATGCCCCTTGGAAAAGTGGTGGAGGTCGCAGTAAAATAAAAAGACAATATCAACGCCCCTTGGAAGAGTGGTGGAGGTTACAGTGGAATAAAAAGACAATATTAATGCCCCTTGGAAGAGCTGTGCAGTTCACAGTGGTTTAACCAGAAGGTTTTAAGGCACCGTGGAATAGACGTGGAGGTCACAGTAGCTAAACAAGGTGATTTTAATGCTTCTTGGAAGAGTGATGTAGGTAGCAGTGGATTAAAAAGACAAAATCAATGCCCCTTGGAAGAGTGGTGGAGGTTACAGTGGAATAAAAAGACAATATCAATGCCTCTTGCAAGAGCTGTGGAGTTCAGAGTGGTTTAAATTGACGGTTTTAATGCCCCTTGGAAGAGGCGAGGAGGTCACAGTAGCTTAACAAGACGGTTTTAATGCCCCTTGGAAGAGTGGTGGAGGTCGCAGTGGATTAAAAAGACAATATCAATGTCCCTTGGAACAGTGGTGGAGGTCGCAGTGGATTAAAAAGAAAATATCAATGCCCCTTGGAAGAGTGGTGGAGGTCGCAGTGGAATAAAAAGACAATATCAATGCCCCGTGGAAGGGATGTGGAAGTCACAGTAGCTTAACAAAATGGTTTTAATGCCCCTTGGAAGAGTGGTGGAGGTTGCAGGGGATTAAAAAGACAATAACAATGCCCATTGGAAGAGTGGTAGAGGTCGTAGTGGAATAAAAAGACAAAATCAATGCCCATTGGAAGAGTGGTGGAGGTTACAGTGGAATAAAAAGACAATATCAATGCCCCTTGGTAGAGCTGTGGAGTTCAGAGTGGTTTAACCAGACGGTTTTAATGCCCCTTGGAAGAAACGTGGAGGTCACAGTAGCTTAACAAGACTGTTTTAATGCCCCTTGGAAGAGTGGTGGAGGTCACAGTGGATTAAAAAGACAATGTCAATGCCCCTTAGAAGAGAGGTGGAAGTCGCAATGGAATAAAAAGACAGTGTCAATGCCACTGGGAAGAGTGTTGGAGGTTACAGTGGAATAAAAAGACAATATCAATGCCCCGTGGAATAGACATGGACGTGACAGTAGCTTAACAAGACGGCTTTAATGCCCCTTTGAAGAGTGGTGGAGTTTGCAGTGGATTAAAAAGACAATATCAATGCCCATTGGAAGAGTCGTAGAGGTCGCAGTGGAATAAAAAGACAAAATCAATGCCCCTTGGAAGAGTGTTGGAGGTTACAGTGGATTAAAAAGACAATATCAAAGCCCATTGGAAGAGTGGTAGAGGTCTCAGTGGAATAAAAAGACAAAATCAATGACCCCTTGGAAGAGATGTGGAGGTTACAGTGGAATAAAAAGACAATATCAATGCCCCATGGAAGAGTTGTGGAGGTCACTGTAGCTTAACATTATGGTCTTAATGCCCCTTGGAAGAGTGGTGGAGGTCGCAGTGGAATAAATAGACAATGTCAATGCCCCTTGGAAGAGTGGTGGAGGTTAGAGTAGAATAAATAGACAATACCAGTGCTCCTTGGAAGAGCTGTGGTGTTCAGAGTGGTTTAAATTGACGGTTTTAATGTCCCTTGGAAGAGACGTGGAGGTCACAGTGGAATAAAAAGACAATGTCAATGCCCCTTGGAAGAGTGGTGGAGGTTGCAGTTGATTAAAAAGACAATATCAATGCCCCTTGGAAGAGAGTTGGGTTGTCGCAGTGGAATAGAAAGACAATATCAATGCCGCTTGGAAGAGTGGAGAATGTTACAGTCGAATAAAAAGACAACATCAATGCCTCTTGTAAGAGCTGTGGAGTTCAGAGTGTTAACCAGACGATTTTAATGCCCCTTGGAAGAGACGAGAAGGTCACAGTAGCTTAACAAGACTGTTTTAATGCCCCTTGGAAGAGTGTTGGAGATCGTTGTGCATTTAAAAGACAATATCAATGCCCCTTAGAAGAGTAGTGGAGGTCGCAGTGGAATAAAAAGACAATATCAATGCCCCTTGGAAGATTGGTGGAGGTTACAGTGGAATAAAAAGACAATATCAATGCCCCTTGGAAGAGTGGTGGAGGTTACAGTGGAATAAAAAGACAATATCAATGCCCCTTGGAAGAGCTGTGGAGTTTAGAGTGGTTTAACCAGACGGTTTTAATGCCACTTGGAAGAGACGTGGAGGTCACAGTAGCTTAGCAAGACAGTTTTAATGCCCCTTGGAAGAGTGTTGGAGGTCGCAGTGGATTAAAAAGACAATATCAATGCCGCTTAGAAGAGAGGTGGAAGTCGCAGTGGAATAAAAAGACAATGTCATTGCCACTTGGAAGAGTGGTGGAGGTTACAGTGGAATAAAAAGTCAATATCAATGCCCCGTGGAATAGACATGGACGTGACAGTAGCTTAACAAGACGGCTTTAATGCCCCTTGGAAGAGTGGTGCAGGTTGCAGTGGATTACAAAAGACAATATCAATGCCCATTGGAAGAGTGGTAGAGGTCGCAGTGGAATAAAAAGACAAAATCAATGCCCCTTGGAAGAGTGGTGGAGGTTACAGTGGAATAAAAAGACAATATCAATGCCCCATGGAAGAGTTGTGGAGGTCACTGTAGCTTAACAAGATTGTCTTAATGCCCCTTGGAAGAGTGTTGGAGGTCGCAGTGGAATAAATAGACAATGTCAATGCCCATTGGAAGAGTGGTGGAGGTTAGAGTGGAATAAAAAGACAATACCAGTGCTCCTTGGAAGAGCTGTGGAGTCCAGAGGGGTTTAAATTGACGGTTTTAATGCCCCTTGGAAGAGACGTGGAGGTCACAGTGGATTCAAAAGACAATATCAATGCCCCTTGGAAGAGTGGTGGAGGTCGCAGTGGAATAAAAAGACAATATCAATGCCCCTAGGAAGAGTGGTGGAGGTCGCAGAGGAATAAAAATACAATATCAATGCCCCGTGGAAGGGACGTGGAGGTCACAGTAGCTTCACAAGACGGTTTTAATGCCCCTTGGAAGAGAGGTGGAGGTGGCAGTTGATTAAAAAGACAATATCAATGCCCCTTGGAAGAGAGGTGGAGGTCGCAGTGGAATAAAAAGACAATATCAATGCCGCTTGGAAGAGTGGTGGATGTTACAGTCGAATAAAAAGACAATATCAATACCTCTTGTAAGATCTGTGGAGTTCAGAGTCTTTAACCAGATGGTTTTAATGCCCCTTGGAGAAGATGAGGAGGTCACAGTAGCTTAACAAGACTGTTTTAATGCCCCTTGGAAGAGTGGTAGAGATTGTTGTGGATTTAAAAGACAATATCAATGCCCTTTAGAAGAGTGGTGGAGGTCGCAGTGGAATAAAAAGACAATATCAATTCCCCTTGGAAGATTGGTGGAGGTTACAGTGGAATAAAAAAACAATATCAATGCCCCTTGGAAGAGTGGTGGAGGTCGCAGTGGTATAGAAAGACAATATTAATGCCCCTTGGAAGAGTGGTGGAGGTCGCAGTAAAATAAAAAGACAATATCAATGCCCCTTGGAAGAGTGGTGGATGTTACAGTGGAATAAATAGACAATATCAATGCCCCTTGGAAGAGCTGTGGAGTTCACAGTGGTTTAAAAGACAATATCAATGCCTCTTGCAAGAGCTGTGGAGTTCAGAGTTGTTTAAATTGACGGCTTTAATGCCCCTTGGAAGAGACGTGGAGGTCACAGTAGCTTAACAAGACGGTTTTAATGCCCCTTGGAAGAGTGGTGGAGGTTACAGTCGAATAAAAAGACAATATAAATGCCTATTGGAAGAGCAGTGCAGATCAGAGTGGTTTAACCAGACGGTTTTAAGGCCCCTTGGAAGAGACGTGGAGGTCACCGTAGCTTATCAATACTGTTTTAGTGCCCCTTTGAAGAGTGGTGGAGGTGGCAGTGGATTAAAAAGACAATATCAATGCCCCATGGAAGGGACGTTGAGGTCACTCGGAATTCCGCTGAAGTTTAAAAATGCTTCGGAACTCTTCCATTATTCTCAGAATTCCGCTGACGTTTTAAAATGCTTCAGGAGTCATCCATTGTTCTCGTAATTCCGCTGACATCTAAAAATGCTTCGGAACACTTCCATTCTTCTCAGAATTCCGCTGAAGTTTAAAATGCTTCGGAAATCTTCAATTGTTCTCAGTATTCCGCTGACGTTTAAAAATGCTTTGGAACTCTTCCATTGTTTTCGGAATTCCGCTGACGTTTAAAAATGCTTCAGAACTCTTCCATTGTTCTCGGAATTCCGCTGAAGTTTAAAAATGCTTCGGAACTCTTCCATAGTTTTCAGAATTCCACTGACGTTTAAAAATTCTTCAGAACTCTTCCATTGTTCTCGGAATTCCGCTGACGTTTAAAAATTCTTCGGAACTCTTACATTGTTCTCGGAATTCCGCTGAAGTTTAAAAATGTTTTGGAACTCTTCCATTGTTTTCGAAATTTCGCTGAAGTTTAAAAATGCTTCGGAACTCTTGCATTGTTCTAGGAATTCTGCTGAAGTTTAAAAATGCTTCGGAACTCTTCCATTGTTTTCAGAATTCCACTGAAGTTTAAAAATTCTTCAGAACTCTTCCATTGTTCTCGGAATTCCGCTGACGTTTAAAAATTCTTCGGAACTCTTACATTGTTCTCGCAATTCCGCTGAAGTTTAAAAATGTTTTGGAACTCTTCCATTGTTTTCGGAATTCCGATGAAGTTTAAAAATGCTTCGGAACTCTTGCATTGTTCTAGGAATTCTGCTGAAGTTTAAAAATGCTTCGGAACTCTTCCATTTTTCTCGAAATTCTGCTGAAGTTTACAAATACTTCGGAACTCTTCCATTGTTCTCGGAATTCTGCTGATGTTTAAAATTGCTTCGGAACTCTTCCATTGTTCTCAGAATTACGCTGAAGTTTAAAAATGCTTCGGAACTCTTCCATTATTCTCAGAATTCCGCTGACGTTTTAAAATGCTTCAGTAGTCTTCCATTGTTCTCGTAATTCCGCTGACATCTAAAAATGCTTCGGAACTCTTCCATTCTTCTCAGAATTCCGCTGAAGTTAAAAATGCTTCGGAAATCTTCAATTGTTCTCAGTATTCCGCTGAGGTTTAAAAATGCTTGGGAACTCTTCCATTATTTTCTGAATTCCGCTGACGTTTTAAAATGCTTCGGAACTCTTCCATTGTTCTTGGAATTCCGCTGACATTTTAAAATGCTTCAGTAATCTTCCATTGTTCTCGGAATTCCGCTGACAGATAAAAATGCTTCGGAACTCTTCCATTGTTCTCGGCATTCCACTGATGTTTAAAAATGCTTCAGAACTCTTCCATTGTTCTCGGAATTCCGCTGACATTTAAAATTGCTTCGGAACTCTTCCATTATTCTCAGAATTCCGCTGAAGTTTAAAAATGCTTCGGAACTCTTCAATTCTTCTTGGAATTCTGCTGAAGTTTAAAAATGCTTCGGAACTCTTCCATTGTTCTCAGAATTCCGCTGACGTTTAAAAATGCTTCGGAACTCTTCCATTGTTCTAGGAATTCTGCTGAAGTTTAAAAATGCTTCGGAACTCTTCCATTGTTCTCGGAATTCTGCTGAAGTTTAAAAATGCTTCGGTACCCTTCCATTGTTCTCAGAATTCCGCTGACGTATAAAAATGCTTTGGAACTCTTCCATTGTTTTCGGAATTCCGCCGATGTTTAAAAATTCTTCAGAACCCTTCTATTGTTCTCGGAATTCCGCTGAAGTTTAAAAATGTTTTGGAACTCTTCCATTGTTTTCGGAATTCCGCTGAAGTTTTAAAATGCTTCGGAACTCTTGCATTGTTCTAGGAATTCTGCTGAAGTTTAAAAATGCTTCGGAACTCTTCCATTTTTCTCGAAATTCTGCTGAAGTTTACAAATACTTCGGAACTCTTCCATTGTTCTCGGAATTGCACTGATGTTTAAAATTGCTTCACAACTCTTCCATTGTTCTCGGAATTCTGCTGATGTTTAAAATTGCTTCGGAACTCTTCCATTGTTCTCGGAATTCCGCTGAAGTTTAAAAATGCTTCGGAACTCTTCCATTATTCTCAGAATTCCGCTGACGTTTTAAAATGCTTCAGGAGTCTTCCATTTTTCTCGTAATTCCGCTGACATCTAAAAATGCTTCGGAACACTTCCATTCTTCTCAGAATTCCGTTGAAGTTTAAAAATGCTTCGGAAATCTTCAATTGTTCTCAGTATTCCGCTGACATTTAAAAATGCTTCGGAACTCTTCCATTGTTTTCTGAATTCCGCTGACGTTTAAAAATGCTTCAGAGCTCTTCCATTGTTCTCGGAATTCCGCTGAAGTTTAAAAATGCTTCGGAACTCTTCCATTGTTCTTGGAATTCCGCTGACATTTTAAAATGCTTCAGTAATCTTCCATTGTTCTCGGAATTCCACTGACAGATAAAAATGCTTCGGAACTCTTCCATTGTTCTCGGCATTCCGCTGACGTTTAAAAATGCTTCAGAACTCTTCCATTGTTCTCGGAATTCCGCTGACATTTAAAATTGCTTCGGAACTCTTCCATTATTCTCAGAATTCCGCTGAAGTTTAAAAATGCTTCGGAACTCTTCAATTCTTCTTGGAATTCTGCTGAAGTTTAAAAATGCTTCGGAACTCTTCCATTGTTCTCAGAATTCCGCTGACGTTTAAAAATGCTTCGGAACTCTTCCATTGTTCTAGGAATTCTGCTGAAGTTTAAAAATGCTTCTGAACTCTTCCATTGTTCTCGGAATTCTGCTGAAGTTTAAAAATGCTTCGGTACTCTTCCATTGTTCTCAGAATTCCGCTGACGTTTAAAAATGCTTTGGAACTCTTCCATTGTTTTCGGAATTCCGCCGATGTTTAAAAATTCTTCAGAACCCTTCTATTGTTCTCGGAATTCCGCTGAAGTTTAAAAATGCTTAAAAACTCTTTCATTGTTCTCGGAATTCTGCTGATGTTTAATAATGCTTTGGAACTCTTCCATTGTTGTTGTAATTCTGCTGATGTTTAAAATTGCTTCGGAACTCTTCCATTGTTCTCGGAATTCCGCTGAAGTTTAAAAATGTTTCGGAACTCTTCCATTATTCTCAGAATTCCGCTGACGTTTTAAAATGCTTCAGGACTCTTTCCATTGTTCTCGTAATTCCGCTGACATATAAAAATGCTTCGGAACTCTTCCATTCTTCTCAGAATTCCGCTGAAGTTTAAAAATGCTTCGGAAATCTTCAATTGTTCTCAGTATTCCGCTGACGTTTAAAAATGCTTCGTAACTCTTTCATTGTTTTCGGAATTCCGCTGACGTTTAAAAATGCTTCAGAGCTCTTCCATTGTTCTCGGAATTCCGCTGAAGTTTAAAAATGCTTCGGAACTCTTCCATTGTTCTTGGAATTCCGCTGACATTTTAAAATGCTTCAGTAATCTTCCATTGTTCTCGGAATTCCGCTGACAGATAAAAATGCTTCGGAACTCTTCCATTGTTCTCGGCATTCCGCTGACGTTTAAAAATGCTTCAGAACTCTTCCATTGTTCTCGGAATTCCGCTGACATTTAAAATTGCTTCGGAACTCTTCCATTATTCTCAGAATTCCGCTGAAGTTTAAAAATGCTTCGGAACTCTTCAATTCTTCTTGGAATTCTGCTGAAGTTTAAAAATGCTTCGGAACTCTTCCATTGTTCTCAGAATTCCGCTGACGTTTAAAAATGCTTCGGAACTCTTCCATTGTTCTAGGAATTCTGCTGAAGTTTAAAAATGCTTCTGAACTCTTCCATTGTTCTCGGAATTCTGCTGAAGTTTAAAAATGCTTCGGTACTCTTCCATTGTTCTCAGAATTCCGCTGACGTTTAAAAATGCTTTGGAACTCTTCCATTGTTTTCGGAATTCCGCCGATGTTTAAAAATTCTTCAGAACCCTTCTATTGTTCTCGGAATTCCGCTGAAGTTTAAAAATGCTTAAAAACTCTTTCATTGTTCTCGGAATTCTGCTGATGTTTAATAATGCTTTGGAACTCTTCCATTGTTGTCGTAATTCTGCTGATGTTTAAAATTGCTTCGGAACTCTTCCATTGTTCTCGGAATTCCGCTGAAGTTTAAAAATGTTTCGGAACTCTTCCATTATTCTCAGAATTCCGCTGACGTTTTAAAATGCTTCAGGACTCTTCCATTGTTATCGTAATTCCGCTGACATATAAAAATGCTTCGGAACTCTTCCATTCTTCTCAGAATTCCGCTGAAGTTTAAAAATGCTTCGGAAATCTTCAATTGTTCTCAGTATTCCGCTGGCGTTTAAAAATGCTTCGTAACTCTTTCATTGTTTTCGGAATTCCGCTGACGTTTAAAAATGCTTCAGAGCTCTTCCATTGTTCTCGGAATTCCGCTGAAGTTTAAAAATGCTTCGGAACTCTTCCATTGTTCTTGGAATTCCGCTGACGTTTTAAAATGCTTCAGTACTCTTCCATTGTTCTCAGAATTCCGCTGACAGATAAAAATGCTTCGGAACTCTTTCATTTTTCTCGGAATTCCGCTAACGTTTAAAAATGCTTCACAACTCTTCCATTGTTCTCGGAATTCCGCTGACTTTTAAAAATGCTTCGGAACTCTTCTATTGTTCTCCAAATTCCGCTGAAGTTTAAAAATGCTTCGGAACTCTTCCATTGTTCTCAGAATTCCGCTGACGTTTAAAAATGCTATGGAACTCTTCCATTGTTTTCGGAATTCCGCCGATGTTTAAAAATTCTTCAGAACCCTTCTAAAGTTCTCGGAATTCCGCTGAAGTTTAAAAATGCTTCGGAATTCTTCCATAGATCTAGGAATTCCGCTGAAGTTAAAAAATGCTTCGGTACCCTTCTATTGTTCTCAGCATTCCGCTGACGTTTAAAAATGCTTCGGAAGTCTTCCATTGTTCTCGGAATTCCGTTGACATTTAAAAATGTTTTGGAACTCTTCCATTGTTTTCCGAATTCTGCTGATGTTTAAAAATGCTTTGGAACTCTTCCATTGTTGTCGTAATTCCGCTGAAGTTTAAAAATGTTTCGGACTCTTCCATTCTTCTCACAATTCCGCTGACGTTTAAAATGCTTCGGAACTCTTCCATTGTTCTCGGAATTCCGCTGACGTTTAAAAATTCTTCGGAACTCTTCCATTGTTCTCGGAATTTCGCTGAAGTTTAAAAATGCTTCGGAACTCTTCCATAGATCTAGGAATTCCGCTGAAGTTAAAAAATGCTTCGGTACCCTTCTATTGTTCTCAGCATTCCGCTGACGTTTAAAAATGCTTCGGAAGTCTTCCATTGTTCTCGGAATTCCGTTGACATTTAAAAATGTTTTGGAACTCTTCCATTGTTTTCGGAATTCCGCTGAAGTTTAAAAATGCTTCGGAACTCTTCCATTTTTCTCGAAATTCTGCTGAAGTTAACAAATGCTTCGGAACTCTTCCATTGTTCTCGGAATTCCGCTGATGTTTAAAATTGCTTCACAACTCTTCCATTTTTCTCGGAATTCTGCTGATGTGTAAAATTGCTTCGGAACTCTTCCATTGTTCTCGGAATTCCGCTGAAGTTTAAAAATGCTTCGGAACTCTTCCATTATTCTCAGAATTCCGCTGACGTTTTAAATATGCTTCAGGACTCTTCCATTGTTCTCGTAATTCCGCTGACATATAAAAATGCTTCGGAACTCTTCCATTCATCTCAGAATTCTGCTAAAGTTTAAAAATGCTTCGGAAATCTTCAATTGTTCTCAGTATTCCGCTGACGTTTAAAAATGCTTCGGAACTCTTCCATTGTTTTCGGAATTCCGCTGACGTTTAAAAATGCTTCAGAGCTCTTCCATTGTTCTCGGAATTCCGCTGAAGTTTAAAAATGCTTCGGAACTCTTCCATTGTTCTTGGAATTCCGCTGACGTTTTAAAATGCTTCAGTACTCTACCATTGTTCTTGGAATTCCGCTGACAGATAAAAATGCTTCGGAACTCTTCCATTGTTCTCGGCATTCCGCTAACGTTTAAAAATGCTTCACAACTCTTCCATTGTTCTCGGAATTCCGCTGACTTTTAAAAATGCTTCGGAACTCTTCCATTGTTCTCCAAATTCCGCTGAAGTTTAAAAATGCTTCGGAACTCTTCCATTGTTCTCGGAAATCCGCTGACGTTTAAAAATGCTATGGAATTCTTCCATTCTTCTCAGAATTCCGCTGACGTGTAAAAATGCTTTGGAACTCTTCCATTGTTTTCGGAATTCCGCCGATGTTTAAAAATTCTTCAGAACCCTTCTAATGTTCTCGGAATTCCGCTGAAGTTTAAAAATGCTTAATAACTCTTCCATTGTTCTCCGAATTCTGCTGATGTTTAAAAATGCTTTGGAACTCTTCCATTGTTGTCGTAATTCCGCTGAAGTTTAAAAATGCTTCGGACTCTTCCATTCTTCTCGCAATTCCGCTGACGTTTAAAATGCTTCGGAACTCTTCCATTGTTCTCGGAATTCCGCTGAAGTTTAAAAATGCTTCGGAACTCTTCCATTGTTTTCAGAATTCCACTGACGTTTAAAAATTCTTCAGAACTCTTCCATTTTTCTCGAAATTCTGCTGAAGTTAACAAATGCTTCGGAACTCTTCCATTGTTCTCGGAATTCCGCTGATGTTTAAAATTGCTTCACAACTCTTCCATTGTTCTCGGAATTCTGCTGATGTGTAAAATTGCTTCGGAACTCTTCCATTGTTCTCGGAATTCCGCTGAAGTTTAAAAATGCTTCGGAACTCTTCCATTATTCTCAGAATTCCGCTGACGTTTTAAATATGCTTCAGGACTCTTCCATTGTTCTCGTAATTCCGCTGACATATAAAAATGCTTCGGAACTCTTCCATTCTTCTCAGAATTCTGCTAAAGTTTAAAAATGCTTCGGAAATCTTCAATTGTTCTCAGTATTCCGCTGACGTTTAAAAATGCTTCGGAACTCTTCCATTGTTTTCGGAATTCCGCTGACGTTTAAAAATGCTTCAGAGCTCTTCCATTGTTCTCGGAATTCCGCTGAAGTTTAAAAATGCTTCGGAACTCTTCCATTGTTCTTGGAATTCCGCTGACGTTTTAAAATGCTTCAGTACTCTACCATTGTTCTCGGAATTCCGCTGACAGATAAAAATGCTTCGGAACTCTTCCATTGTTCTCGGCATTCCGCTAACGTTTAAAAATGCTTCACAACTCTTCCATTGTTCTCGGAATTCCGCTGACTTTTAAAAATGCTTCGGAACTCTTCCATTGTTCTCCAAATTCCGCTGAAGTTTAAAAATGCTTCGGAACTCTTCCATTGCTCTCGGAAATCCGCTGACGTTTAAAAATGCTATGGAATTCTTCCATTCTTCTCAGAATTCCGCTGACGTGTAAAAATGCTTTGGAACTCTTCCATTGTTTTCGGAATTCCGCCGATGTTTAAAAATTCTTCAGAACCCTTCTAATGTTCTCGGAATTCCGCTGAAGTTTAAAAATGCTTAATAACTCTTCCATTGTTCTCCGAATTCTGCTGATGTTTAAAAATGCTTTGGAACTCTTCCATTGTTGTCGTAATTCCGCTGAAGTTTAAAAATGCTTAGGACTCTTCCATTCTTCTCGCAATTCCGCTGACGTTTAAAATGCTTCGGAACTCTTCCATTGTTCTCGGAATTCCGCTGAAGTTTAAAAATGCTTCGGAACTCTTCCATTGTTTTCAGAATTCCACTGACGTTTAAAAATTCTTCAGAACTCTTCCTTTGTTCTCGGAATTCCGCTGACGTTTAAAAATTCTTCGGAACTCTTCCATTGTTCTCGGAATTCCGCTGAAGTTTAAAAATGCTTCGGAACTCTTCCATTGTTTTCAGAATTCCACTGACGTTTAAAAATTCCTCAGAACTCTTCCATTGTTCTCGGAATTCCGCTGACGTTTAAAAATTCTTCGGAACTCTTCCATTGTTCTCGGAATTCCGCTGAAGTTTAAAAATGCTTCGGAACTCTTCCATTGTTTTCAGAATTCCACTGACGTTTAAAAATTCCTCAGAACTCTTCCATTGTTCTCGGAATTCCGCTGACGTTTAAAAATTCTTCGGAACTCTTCCATTGTTCTCAGCATTCCGCTGACGTTTAGAAATGCTTCGGAACTCTTCCATTGTTCTCGGAATTCCGTTGACGTTTAAAAATGTTTTGGAACTCTTCCATTATTTTCGGAATTCCGCTGAAGTTTAAAAATGCTTCGGAACTCTTGCATTGTTCTAGGAATTCTGCTGAAGTTCTTACAATGCTTTGGAACTCTTCCATTGTTCTCGAAATTCAGTTGAAATTTAAAAATGCTTCGAAACTCTTCCATTTCTCGGAAATCCGCTGAAGTTTAAAAATGCTTTGGAACTCTTCCTTTGCTCTCGGAATTCCGCTGACATTTAATAATGCTTCGCAACTCTTTGATTGTTCAAGGAATTCTGTTGACAATTAAAAATGCTTCGGAACTCTTCCATTGTTCTCGGATTTCCTCTGACGTTTCAAAATGCTTCGGAACTCTTCCATTTCACAGAAATATGCTGAAGTTTAAAAATGCTTCGGAACTCTTCCATTGTTCTCAGAATTCCGCTGACGTTTAAAAATGCTTCGGAACTCTTCCATTGTTCTAGGAATTCTGCTGAAGTTTAAAAATGCTTCGGGACTCTTCCATGGTTCTCGGAATTCTGCTGAAGTTTAAAAATGCTTCGGAACTCTTCCATTGTTCTCAGAATTCTGCTGTCATTTAAAAATGCTTTGGAACTCTTCCATTGTTTTCGGAATTCCGCCGATGTTTAAAAATTCTTCAGAACCCTTCTATTGTTCTCGGAATTCCGCTGAAGTTTAAAAATGCTTAAAAACTCTTCCATTGTTCTCGGAATTCTGCTGATGTTTAATAATGCTTTGGAACTCTTCCATTGTTGTCGTAATTCTGCTGATGTTTAAAATTGCTTCGGAACTCTTCCATTGTTCTCGGAATTCCGCTGAAGATTAAAAATGCTTCGGAACTCTTCCATTATTCTCAGAATTCCGCTGACGTTTTAAAATGCTTCAGGACTCTTCCATTGTCCTCGTAATTCCGCTGACAGATAAAAATGCTTCGGAACTCTTCCAATGTTCTCGGAATTCCGCTAACATTTAAAAATGCTTCAGAACTCTTCCTTTGTTCTCGGAATTCCGCTGAAGTTTAAAAATGCTTCGGAACTCTTCCATTGTTCTCCAAATTCCGCTGAAGTTTAAAAATGCTTCGGAACTCTTCCATTGTTCTCGGAAATCTGCTGACGTTTAAAAATGCTATGGAACTCTTCCATTATTCTCAGAATTCCGCTGACGTTTTAAAATGCTTCAGGACTCTTCCATTGTTCTCGTAATTCCGCTGACAGATAAAAATGCTTCGGAACTCTTCCAATGTTCTCGGAATTCCGCTAACATTTAAAAATGCTTCAGAACTCTTCCTTTGTTCTCGGAATTCCGCTGAAGTTTAAAAATGCTTCGGAACTCTTCCATTGTTCTCCAAATTCCGCTGAAGTTTAAAAATGCTTAAAAACTCTGCCATTGTTCTCCGAATTCTGCTGATGTTTAAAAATGCTTTGGAACTCTTCCATTGTTGTCGTAATTCCGCTGAAGTTTAAAAATGCTTCGGACTCTTCCATTCTTCTCGCAATTCCGCTGACGTTTAAAATGCTTCGGAACTCTTCAATTGTTCTCGGAATTCTGCTGAAGTTTTAAAATGCTTCGGAACTCTTCCATTGCTCTCAGAATTCTGCTGAAGTTTAAAAATGCATCGGAACTCTTCCATTGTTTTCAGAATTCCACTGATGTTTAAAAATTCTTCAGAACTCTTCCATTGTTCTCGGAATTCCGCTGAAGTTTAAAAATGCTTCAGAACTCTTCCATAGATCTTGGAATTCCGCTGAAGTTAAAAAATGCTTCGGTACCCTTCTATTGTTCTCAGCATTCCGCTGACATTTAAAAATGCTTCGGAACTCTTCCATTGTTCTCGGAATTCCGTTGACGTTTAAAAATGTTTTGGAACTCTTCCATTGTTTTCGGAATTCCGCTGAAGTTTAAAAATGCTTCGGAACTCTTGCATTGTTCTAGGAATTCTGCTGAAGTTTAAAAATGCTTCGGAACTCTTCCATTTTTCTCGAAATTCTGCTGAAGTTTACAAATGCTTCGGAACTCTTCCATTGTTCTCGGAATTCCGCTGATGTTTAAAATTGCTTCACAACTCTTCCATTGTTCTCGGAATTCTGCTGAAGTTTAAAATTGCTTCGGAACTCTTCCATTGTTCTTGGAATTCCGCTGAAGTTTAAAAATGCTTCGGAACTCTTCCATTATTCTCAGAATTCCGCTGAAGTTTAAAAATGCTTCGGAACTCTTCAATTCTTCTTGGAATTCTGCTGAAGTTTAAAAATGCTTCGGAACTCTTCCATTGTTCTCAGAATTCTGCTGACGTTTAAAAATGCTTCGGAACTCTTCCATTGTTCTAGGAATTCTGCTGAAGTTTAAAAATGCTTCGGAACTCTTCCATTGTTCTCGGAATTCTGCTGAAGTTTAAAAATGCTTCGGAACTCTTCCATTGTTCTCAGAATTCCGCTGACGTTTAAAAATGCTTTGGAACTCTTCCATTGTTTTCGGAATTCCGCCGATGTTTAAAAATTCTTCAGAACCCTTCTATTGTTCTCGGAATTCCGCTGAAGTTTAAAAATGCTTAAAAACTCTTCCATTGTTCTCAGAATTCTGCTGATGTTTAATAATGCTTTGGAAATCTTCCATTGTTGTCGTAATTCTGCTGAAGTTTAAAA
The DNA here is from genome assembly GCF_046119375.1 of Phyllobates terribilis. Lineage (NCBI taxonomy): Eukaryota > Metazoa > Chordata > Amphibia > Anura > Dendrobatidae > Phyllobates > Phyllobates terribilis. The sequence continues at coordinate 6,672,100 of NW_027362781.1, read as the reverse complement.
ATGCTTCGGACTCTTCCATTGTTCTCGGAATTCGGCAGACATATAAAAATGCTTCGGAACTCTTCCATTGTTCTCGGCATTCTGCTGATGTTTAAAAATGCTTCAGAACTCTTCCATTGTTCTCAGAATTCCACTGACATTTAAAATTGCTTCGGAACTCTTCCATTATTCTCGGAATTCCGCTGAAGTTTAAAAATGCTTCGGAACTCTTACATTGTTCTCAGAATTCCACTGACGTTTCAAAATGCTTTGGAACTCTTATATTGTTCTCGTAATTCCGCTGAAGTGTAAAAATGCTTCGAAACTCTTCCATTTCTCGTAAATCCGCTGAAGTTTAAAAATGCTTTGGAACTCTTCCTTTGCTCTCGGAATTCCGCTGACATTTAATAATGCTTCGCAACTCTTTGATTGTTCAAGGAATTCCGCTGATGTTTAAAAATGCTTTGGAACTCTTATATTGTTCTCGTAATTCCGCTGAAGTTTAAAAATGCTTTGGGACTCTTCAATTGTTCTCGGAATTCTGCTGACGTTTAAAAATGCATCGGAACTCTTCCATTGTTCTCCGAATTCGGCTGAAGTTTAAAAATGCTTCTAAACTCTTCCATTGTTCTCGGAATTCTGCTTAAGTATAAAAATGCTTCGGAACACTTCCATTGTTCTCGAAATTCCGCTGACGTTTAAAAATGCTTTGGAACGCTTGCTTTGCTCTCGTTATTCCGCTGACGTTTAAAAATGCTTCGGAACTCTTCCATTGTTCTCGGAATTCAGTTGAAATTTAAAAATGCTTCGAAACTCTTCCATTTCTCGGAAATCCGCTGAAGTTTAAAAATGCTTTGGAACTCTTCCTTTGCTCTCGGAATTCCGCTGACATTTAATAATGCTTCGCAACTCTTTGATTGTTCAAGGAATTCCGCTGACGTTTAAAAATGCTTCGGAACTCTTCCATTGTTCTCGGATTTCCTCTGACGTTTCAAAATGCTTCGGAACTCTTCCATTTCACGGAAATACGCTGAAGTTTAAAAATGCTTCGGAACTCTTCCATTGTTCTCGGAATTCTGCTGAACTTTTAAAATGCTTCGGAAATCTGCCATTCTTCTCGGAATTCCGTTGAAATGTAAAAATGCTTCAAAACTCTTCCATTGTTCTTAGAATTCTTCTGACGCTTAATATTGCTTCGCATCTCTTTCATTGTTCTCGCAATTCCGCTGACATTTAAAAATGCCTCGGAACTCTTCCATTGTTCTCGGATTTCCGCTGACATTTAAAAATGCTTCGGAACTCTTCCATTTCTCGGAAATCCGCTAGAGTTTAAAAATGCTTCGGAACTCTTCCATTGTTCTCGGAATTCTGCTGAAGTTTTAAATTGCTTCGGAACTCTTCCATCGTTCTTGGAATTCCGTTGAAGTTTAAAAATGCTTCGGAACTCTTCCATTGTTCTCGGACTTCTGCTGAAGTATAAAAATGCTTCGGAACTCTTCCATTGTTTTCAGAATTCCGCTGAATTTTAAAAATTCTTCCAAACTCTTCCATTGTTCTCAGAATTACGCTGACGTTTAAAAATTCTTCGGAACTCTTCCATTGTTCTCGGAATTCCGCTGAAGTTTAAAAATGCTTCGGAACTCTTCCATAGATCTCGGAATTCCGCTGAAGTTAAAAAATGCTTCGGTACCCTTCTATTGTTCTCGGAATTCCGCTGACGTTTAAAAATGCTTCGGAACTCTTGCATTTTTCTCGGAATTCTGCTGATGTTTAATAATGCTTTGGAACTCTTCCATTGTTGTCGTAATTCCGCTGAAGTTTAAAAATGCTTTGGACTCTTCCATTGTTCTCGGAATTCGGCTGACATATAAAAATGCTTCGGAACTCTTCCATTGTTCTCGGCATTCTGCTGACGTTTAAAAATGCTTCGGAACTCTTCCATTATTCTCGGATTTCCGCTGAAGTTTAAAAATGCTTCGGAACTCTTCAATTGTTCTCGGAATTCTGCTGAAGTTTTAAAATTCTTTGGAACTCTTCCATTGCTCTCGTAATTCTGCTGAAGTTTAAAAATGCTTCTGAACTCTTCAATTGTTCTCGGAATTCTGCTGAAGTTTAAAAATGCTTCGGAACTCTTACATTGTTCTCGGAATTCTGCTGACGTGTAAAAATGCTTCGGAACTCTTCCATTGTTCTCGGATTTCGGCTGACGTTTAAAAATGCTTCGGAACTCTTCCATTGTTCTCGGATTTCCGCTGACATTTCAAAATTCTTCGCAACTCTTCCATTTCTCGGAAATCCGCTAAAGTTTAAAAATGCTTCGGAACTCTTCCATTGTTCTCGGAATTCCGCTGACGCTTAAAAATGCTTCACAACTCTTCTATTGTTCTCGGAATTCCGCTGACTTTTAAAAATGCTTCGGAACTCTTCCATTGTTCTCGGAATTCTGCTGACATTTAAAAATGCTTCTGAACTCTTCCATTGTTCTCGGAATTCCGCTAACATTTAAAAATGCTTCAGAACTCTTCCATTGTTCTTGGAATTCCGCTGACGTTTAAAAATGCTTCGGAACTCTTCCATTGTTCTCGGAATTCCGCTGACGCTTAAAAATGCTTCACAACTCTTCCATTGTTCTCGGAATTCCGCTGACGTTTAAAAATGCTTCACAACTCTTCCATTGTTCTCGGAATTCTGCTGAAGTTTAAAAATGCTTCTGAACTCTTCCATTGTTCTCAGAATTCCGCTGACATTTAAAAATGCTTCGGAACTCTTCCATTGTTCTCGGAATTCCGCTAACATTTAAAAATGCTTCAGAACAATTCCATTGCTCTTGGAATTCCGCTGACGTTTAAAAATGCTTCGGAACTCTTCCATTGTTTTCGGAATTCCGCTGACGTTTAAAAATGCTTCACAACTCTTCCATTGTTCTCGGAATTCCGCTGACTTTTAAAAATGCTTCGGAACTCTTCCATTGATCTCCAAATTCTGCTGAAGTTTAGAAATGCTTCGGAACTCTTCCATTGTTCTCAGAAATCCGCTGATGTTTAAAAATGCTTTGGAACTCTTCCATTGTTCTCAGAATTCCGCTCACGTTTAAAAATGCTTCGGAACTCTTCCATTGTTCTCGGAATTCTGCTGAAGATTTAAAATGCTTCGGAAATCTTCCATTGTTCTCGGAATTCTGGTGAAATGTAAAAATGCATCGAAACTCTTCCATTGTTCTCAGAATTCTTCTGACGCTTAATATTGCTTCGCAACTCTTTCATTGTTCTCGCAATTCCGCTGACATTTAAAAATGCCTCGGAACTCTTCCATTGTTCTCGGATTTCCGCTGACATTTAAAAATGCTTCGGAACTCTTCCATTGTTCTTGGATTTCCGCTGACATTTCAAAATGCTTCGGAACTCCTCCATTTCTCGGAAATCCGCTAAAGTTTAAAAATGCTTCGGAACTCTTCCATTGTTCTCGGAATTCTGCTGAAGTTTTAAATTGCTTCAGAACTCTTCCATCGTTCTTGGAATTCCGTTGAAGTTTTAAAATGCTTCGGAACTCTACCATTGTTCTCGGACTTCTGCTGAAGTATAAAAATGCTTCGGAACTCTTCTATTGTTTTCAGAATTCCGCTGACGTTTAAAAATTCTTCCGACCTCTTCCATTGTTCTCGGAATGACGCTGACGTTTAAAAATTCATCGGAACTCTTCCATTGTTCTCGGAATTCCGCTGAAGATTAAAAATGCTTCGGAACTCTTCCATAGATCTCGGAATTCCGCTGAACTTAAAAAATGCTTTGGTACCCTTCTATGGTTCTCGGAATTCCGCTGACGTTTAAAAATGCTTCGGAACTCTTGCATTTTTCTCGGAATTCTGCTGATGTTTAATAATGCTTTGGAACTCTTCCATTGTTGTCGTAATTCCGCTGAAGTTTAAAAATGCTTCGGACTCTTCCATTGTTCTCGGAAATCGGCTGAGATATATAAATTCTTCCGAATTCTTCCATTGTTCTCGGAATTCCGCTGAAGTTTAAAAATGCTTTGGAACTATTCCATAGATCTCGGAATTCCGCTGAAGATAAAAAATTCTTCGGTACCCTTCTATTGTTCTCGGAATTCCGCTGACGTTTAAAAATTCTTCGGAACTTTTGCATTTTTCTCGGAATTCTGCTGATGTTTAATAATGCTTTGGAACTCTTCCATTGTTGTCGTAATTCGGCTGAAGTTTAAAAATGCTTCGGACTCTTCCATTGTTCTCGGAATTCGGCTCACATATAAAAATGCTTCGGAACTCTTCCATTGTTCTCGGCATTCCGCTGATGTTTAAAAATGCTTCCAAACCATTCCATTCTTCTCGCAATTCCGCTGACGTTTAAAAATGCTTCGGAACTCTTCCATTATTCTCGGAATTCCGCTGAAGTTTAAAAATGCTTCGGAACTCTTCAATTGTTCTCGGAATTCCGCTGACGCTTAAAAATGCTTCACAACTCTTCTATTGTTCTCGGAATTCCGCTGATGTTTAAAAATGCTTTGAAACTCTTCCATTCTTCTAGCAATTCCGCTGACGTTTAAAAATGCTTCGGAACACTTCCATTATTCTCTGAATTCCGCTGAAGTTTAAAAATGCTTCGGAACTCTTCAATTGTTCTCGGGATTCTGCTGAAGTTTTAAAATGCTTTGGAACTCTTCCATTGCTCTCGGAATTCTGTTGAAGTTTAAAAATGCTTCGGAACTCTTACATTGTTCTCGGAATTCTGATGACGTTTAAAAATGCTTCGGAACTCTTTCATTGTTCTCGGATTTCCGCTGACGTTAAAAAATGCTTTGGAACTCTTCCATTGTTCTCGGATTTCCGCTGACATTTCAAAATGCTTCGGAACTCTTCCATTTCTCGGAAATCCGCTAGAGTTTAAAAATGCTTCGGAACTCTTCCATTGTTCTTGGAATTCCGTTGAAGTTTAAAAATGCTTCGGAACTCTTCCATTGCTCTCGAAATTCTGCTGAAGTTTAAAAATGCTTCGGAACTCTTACATTGTTCTCGGAATTCTGATGACGTTTAAAAATGCTTCGGAACTCTTTCATTGTTCTCGGATTACCGCTGACATTTAAAAATGCTTCGGAACTCTTCCATTGTTCTCGGATTTCCGCTGAGATTTCAAAATGCTTCGGAACTCTTCCATTTCTCGGAAATCCGCTACAGTTTAAAAATGCTTCGGAACTCTTCCATTGTTCTCGGATTTCTGCTGACATTTCAAAATGCTTCGGAACTCTTCCATTTCTCGGAAATCCGCTACAGTTTAAAAATGCTTCGGAACTCTTCCATTGTTCTTGGAATTCCGTTGAAGTTTAAAAATGCTTCGGAACTCTTCCATTGATCTCAAACTTCTGCTGAAGTATAAAAATGCTTCAGAACTCTTCCATTGTTTTCAGAATTCCGCTGACGTTAAAACTTCTTCAGAACTCTTCCATTGTTCTCGGAATTACGCTGACGTTTAAAAATTCTTCGGAACTCTTCCATTGTTCTCGGAATTCCACTGAAGTTTAAAAATGCTTTGGAACTCTTCCATAGATCTCGGAATTCCACTGAAGTTAAAAAATGTTTCGGTACCTTTCTATTGTTCTCGGAATTCCGATGACGTTTAAAAATGCTTCGGAACTCTACCATTGTTTTCGGAATTCCGCTGACGTTTAAAAATGCTTCGGAACTCTTCCATTGTTCTCGGAATTCCGCTGAAGTTTCAAAATGCTTCCGAACTCGTCCATTGTTCTTGGAATTCAGCTGACGTTTTAAAATGCTTCAGTACTCTTCCATTGTTTTCAGAATTCCGCTGACGTTTAAAAATTCTTCCGAACTCTTCCATTGTTCTCGGAATTACGCTGACGTTTAAAAATTCTTCGGAACTCTTCCATTGTTCTCGGAATTCCGCTGAAGTTTAAAAATGCTTCGGAACTCTTCCATAGATCACGGAATTCCGCTGAAGTTAAAAAATGCTTCGGTACCCTTCTATTGTTCTCGGAATTCCGCTGACGTTTAAAAATGCTTCGGAACTCTTGCATTTTTCTCGGAATTCTGCTGATGTTTAATAATGCTTTGGAACTCTTCCATTGTTGTCGTAATTCCGCTGAAGTTTAAAAATGCTTCGGACTCTTCCATTGTTCTCGGAATTCGGCTGACATATAAAAATGCTTCGGAACTCTTCCATTGTTCTCGGCATTCTGCTGACGTTTAAAAATGCTTCGGAACTCTTCCATTATTCTCGGAATTCCGCTGAAGTTTAAAAATGCTTCGGAACTCTTCAATTGTTCTCGGAATTCTGCTGAAGTTTTAAAATTCTTTGGAACTCTTCCATTGCTCTCGGAATTCTGCTGAAGTTTAAAAATGCTTCTGAACTCTTCAATTGTTCTCGGAATTCTGCTGAAGTTTAAAAATGCTTCGGAACTCTTACATTGTTCTCGGAATTCTGCTGAAGTTTTAAATTGCTTCAGAACTCTTCCATCGTTCTTGGAATTCCGTTGAAGTTTTAAAATGCTTCGGAACTCTACCATTGTTCTCGGACTTCTGCTGAAGTATAAAAATGCTTCGGAACTCCTCCATTGTTTTCAGAATTCCGCTGACGTTTAAAAATTCTTCCGAACTCTTCCATTGTTCTCGGAATTACGCTGACGTTTAAAAATTCTTCGGAACTCTTCCATTGTTCTCGGAATTCCGCTGAAGTTTAAAAATGCTTCGGAACTCTTCCATAGATCTCGGAATAACGCTGAAGTTAAAAAATGCTTCGGTACCCTTCTATTGTTCTCGGAATTCCGCTGACGTTTAAAAATGCTTCGGAACTCTTGCATTTTTCTCGGAATTCTGCTGATGTTTAATAATGCTTTGGAACTCTTCCATTGTTGTCGTAATTCCGCTGAAGTTTAAAAATGCTTCGGACTCTTCCATTGTTCTCGGAATTCGGCTGAGATATAAAAATTCTTCCGAATTCTTCCATTGTTCTCGGAATTCCGCTGAAGTTTAAAAATGCTTCGGAACTCTTCCATAGATCTCGGAATTCCGCTGAAGTTAAAAAATGCTTCGGTACCCTTCTATTGTTCTCGGAATTCCGCTGACGTTTAAGAATTCTTCGGAACTCTTGCATTTTTCTCGGAATTCTGCTGATGTTTAATAATGCTTTGGAACTCTTTCATTGTTGTCGTAATTCCGCTGAAGTTTAAAAATGCTTCGGTCTCTTCCATTGTTCTCGGAATTCGGCTGACATATAAAAATGCTTCGGAACTCTTCCATTGCTCTCGGCATTCCTCTGATGTTTAAAAATGCTTCCAAGCTATTCTATTATTCTCGGAATTCCGCTGACGCTTAAAAATGCTTCACAACTCTTCTATTGTTCTCGGAATTCCGCTGATGTTTAAAAATGCTTTGAAACTCTTCCATTCTTCTAGCAATTCCGCTGACGTTTAAAAATGCTTCGGAACACTTCCATTATTCTCGGAATTCCGCTGAAGTTTTAAAATGCTTCGGAACTCTTCAATTGTTCTCGGAATTCTGCTGAAGTTTTAAAATGCTTTGGAACTCTTCCATTGCTCTCGGAATTCTGCTGAAGTTTAAAAATGCTTCGGAACACTTACATTGTTCTCGGAATTCTGATGACGTTTAAAAATGCTTCGGAACTCTTTCATTGTTCTCGGATTTCCGCTGACGTTTAAAAATGCTTTGGAACTCTTCCATTGTTCTCGGATTTCCGCTGACATTTCGAAATGCTTCGGAACTCTTCCATTTCTCGGAAATCCGCTAGAGTTTAAAAATGCTTCGGAACTCTTCCATTGTTCTTGGAATTTCGTTGAAGTTTAAAAATGCTTCGGAACTCTTCCATTGATCTCGGACTTCTGCTGAAGTATAAAAATGCTTCAGAACTCTTCCATTGTTTTCAGAATTCCGCTGACGTTCAAAAATTCTTCAGAACTCTTCCATTGTTCTCGGAATTATGCTGACATTTAAAAATTCTTCGGAACTCTTCCATTGTTCTCGGAATTCCGCTGAAGTTTAAAAATGCTTTGGAACTCTTCCATAGATCTCGGAATTCCGCTGAAGTTAAAAAATGCTTCGGTACCCTTCTATTGTTCTCGGAATTCCGCTGACGTTTAAAAATGCTTCGGAACTCTTCCATTGTTTTCGGAATACCGCTGACGTTTAAAAATGCTTCAGAACTCTTCCATTGTTCTCGGAATTCCGCTGAAGTTTAAAAATGCTTCCGAACTCTTCCATTGTTCTTGGAATTCAGCTGACGTTTTAAAATGCTTCAGTACTCTTCCATTGTTCTCGGAATTCCGCTGACAGATAAAAATGCTTCGGAACTCTTCCATTGTTCTCGGTATTCCGCTGATGTTTAAAAATGCTTCAGAACTCTTCCATTGTTCTCGGAATTCCGCTGACGTTTAAAAATGCTTCACAACTCTTCCATTGTTCTCGGAATTCCGCTGACGTTTAAAAATGCTTCACAACACTTCCATTGTTCTCGGAATTCTGCTGAAGTTTAAAAATGCTTCTGAACTCTTCCATTGTTCTCAGAATTCCGCTGACATTTAAAAATGCTTCGGAACTCTTCCATTGCTCTCGGAATTCCGCTAACATTTAAAAATGCTTCAGAACTCTTCCATTGTTCTTGGAATTCCGCTGACGTTTAAAAATGCTTCGGAACTCTTCCATTGTTCTCGGAATTCCGCTGACGTTTAAAAATGCTTCACAACTCTTCCATTGTTCTCAGAATTCCGCTGACTTTTAAAAATGCTTCGGAACTCTTCCATTGATCTCCAAATTCCGCTGAAGTTTAAAAATGCTTCGGAACTCTTCCATTGTTCTCGGAAATCCGCTGATGTTTAAAAATTCTTTGGAACTCTTCCATTGTTCTCAGAATTCCGCTCACGTTTAAAAATGCTTCGGAACTCTTCCATTGTTCTCGGAATTCTGCTGAAGTTTTAAAATGCTTCGGAAATCTTCCATTGTTCTCGGAATTCTGTTAAAATGTAAAAATGCTTCGAAACTCTTCCATTGTTCTCAGAATTCTTCTGACGCTTAATATTGCTTCGCAACTCTTTCATTGTTCTCGCAATTCCGCTGACATTTAAAAATGCCTCGGAACTCTTCCATTGTTCTTGGATTTCCGCTGACATTTAAAAATGCTTCGGAACTCTTCCATTGTTCTCGGATTTCCGCTGACATTTCAAAATGCTTCGGAACTCTTCCATTTCTCGGAAATCCGCTAAAGTTTAAAAATGCTTCGGAACTCTTCCATTGTATTCGGAATTCTGCTGAAGTTTTAAATTGCTTCAGAACTCTTCCATCGTTCTTGGAATTCCGTTGAAGTTTTAAAATGCTTCGGAACTCTACCATTGTTCTCGGACTTCTGCTGAAGTATAAAAATGCTTCGGAACTCTTCCATTGTTTTCAGAATTCCGCTGACGTTTAAAAATTCTTCCGAACTCTTCCATTGTTCTCGGAATTACGCTGACGTTTAAAAATTCTTCGGAACTCTTCCATTGTTCTCGGAATTCCGCTGAAGTTTAAAAATGCTTCGGAACTCTTCCATAGATCTCGGAATTCCGCTGAAGTTAAAAAATGCTTCGGTACCCTTCTATTGTTCTCGGAATTCCGCTGACGTTTAAAAATGCTTCGGAACTCTTGCATTTTTCTCGGAATTCTGCTGATGTTTAATAATGCTTTGGAACTCTTCCATTGTTGTCGTAATTCCGCTGAAGTTTAAAAATGCTTCGGACTCTTCCATTGTTCTCGGAATTCGGCTGAGATATAAAAATTCTTCCGAATTCTTCCATTGTTCTCGGAATTCTGCTGAAGTTTAAAAATGCTTCGGAACTCTTCCATAGATCTCGGAATTCCGCTGAAGTTAAAAAATGCTTTGGTACCCTTCTATTGTTCTCGGAATTCCGCTGACGTTTAAAAATTCTTCGGAACTCTTGCATTTTTCTCGGAATTCTGCTGACATTTAATAATGCTTTGGAACTCTTCCATTGTTGTCGTAATTCTGCTGAAGTTTAAAAATGCTTCGGACTCTTCCATTGTTCTCGGAATTCGGCTGATATATAAAAATGCTTCGGAACTCTTCCATTGTTCTCGGCATTCCTCTGATGTTTAAAAATGCTTCCAAACTATTCCATTCTTCTCGCAATTCTGCTGACGTTTAAAAATGCTTCGGAACTCTTCCATTATTCTCGGAATTCCACTGAAGTTTAAAAATGCTACGCAACTCTTCAATTGTTCTCGGAATTCTGCTGACGCTTAAAAATGCTTCACAACTCTTCTATTGTTCTCGGAATTCCGCTGATGTTAAAAATGCTTTGAAACTCTTCCATTCTTCTAGCAATTCCGCTGACGTTTAAAAATGCTTCGGAACACTTCCATTATTCTCGGAATTCCGCTGAAGTTTAAAAATGCTTCGGAACTCTTCAATTGTTCTCGGAATTCTGCTGAAGTTTAAAAATGCTTCGGAACTCTTACATTGTTCTCGGAATTCTGATGACGTTTAAAAATGCTTCGGAACTCTTTCATTGTTCTCGGATTTCCGCTGACGTTTAAAAATGCTTTGGAACTCTTCCATTGTTCTCGGATTTCCGCTGACATTTCAAAATGCTTCGGAACTCTTCCATTTCTCGGAAATCCGCTAGAATTTAAAAATGCTTCGGAACTCTTCCATTGTTCTTGTCATTCCGCTGATGTTTAAAAATGCTTCCAAACTATTCCATTCTTCTCGAAATTCCGCTGACGTTTAAAAATGCTTCGGAACTCTTCCATTATTCTCGGAATTCCGCTGAAGTTTAAAAATGCTTCGGAACTCTTCAATTGTTCTCGGAATTCTGCTGAAGTTTTAAAATGCTTTGGAACTCTTCCATTGCTCTCGGAATTCTGATGACGTTTAAAAATGCTTCAGAACTCTTTCATTGTTCTCGGATTTCCGCTGACATTTAAAAATGCTTTGGACCTCTTCCATTGTTGTCGGATTTCCGCTGACATTTCAAAATGCTTCGGAACTCTTCCATTTCTCGGAAATCCGCTAGAGTTTAAAAATGCTTTGGAACTCTTCCATTGTTCTTGGAATTCCGTTGAAGTTTAAAAATGCTTCGGAACTCTTCCATTGATCTCGGACTTCTGCTGAAGTATAAAAATGCTTCAGAACTCTTCCATTGTTTTCAGAATTCCGCTGACGTGTAAAAATTCTTCAGAACTCTTCCATTGTTCTCGGAATTATGCTGACGTTTAAAAATTCTTCGGAACTCTTCCATTGTTCTCGGAATTCTGCTGAAGTTTAAAAATGCTTCGGAACTCTTCCATTGTTCTCAGAATTCCGCTGAGATTTAAAAATGCTTTGGAACTCTTCCATTGTTTTCGGAATTCCGCCGATGTTTAAAAATTCTTCAGAACCCTTCTATTGTTCTCGGAATTCCGCTGAAGTTTAAAAATGCTTAAAAACTCTTCCATTGTTCTCCGAATTCTGCTGATGTTTAAAAATGCTTTGGAACTCTTCCATTGTTGTCGTAATTCCGCTGAAGTTTAAAAATGCTTCGGACTCTTCCATTGTTCTCGGAATTCCGCTGACATATAAAAATGCTTCGGAACTCTTCCATTGTTCTCGGCATTCCGCTGATGTTTAAAAATGCTTCGAAACTCTTCCATTCTTCTCGCAATTCCGCTGATGTTTAAAAATGCTTCAGAACTCTTCCATTATTCTCGGAATTCCGCTGAAGTTTAAAAATGCTTCGGAACTCTTCAATTGTTCTCGGAATTCTGCTGAAGTTTTAAAATGCTTTGGAACTCTTCCATTGCTCTCGGAATTCTGCTGAAGTTTAAAAATGCTTCGGAACCCTTCCATTGTTTTCAGAATTCCGCTGACGTTTAAAAATTCTTCAGAACTCTTCCATTGTTCTCGGAATTCCGCTGACGTTTAAAAATTCTTCCGAACTCTTCCATTGTTCTCGGAATTCCACTGAAGTTTAAAAATGCTTCGGAACTCTTCAATTGTTCTTGGAATTCTGCTGAAGTTTAAAAATGCTTCGGAACTCTTCCATTGTTCTCGGAATTCTGCTGAAGTTTTAAAATGCTTTGGAAATCTTCCATTGTTCTCGGAATTCCGTTGGCTGAATCTAGCAAAGCTAATCCTTTTGGCCTATTGCAGAGTGTGTTAGTCAGTGGAGTAGCCTATCTGTGTTGCAAGATATATCACCTGTGTATAGAATACCAATTTTTTTACTGCACCTAGTGAAGTAAAATCTTTTGGGCATAGCATCATTCTATTAGTCCATCTATACTGAACTCCATCAGATTGCAAACTGAATATATTTTTTTCTGCATCTACCTCTGAAAAAATATTGGGCTTCTAGCTGTGTGTGGGACTTGTTCTATTAATCCATCTATACAGACCTCCATCAGGTTGCAAACTGAATATATTTTTTTCTGCATCTACCTCTGAAAAAATATTGGGCTTCTAGCTGTGTGTGGGACTTGTTGTATTAGTCCATCTATACTGACCTCCATCAGGGTGCAAACTGAATATATTTTTTTCTGCATCTACCTCTGAAAAAATATTGGGCTTCTAGCTGTGTGTGGGACTTGTTCTATTAATCCATCTATACAGACCTCCATCAGGTTGCAAACTGAATATATTTTTTTCTGCATATAACTCTGAAAAAATATTGGGCTTCTAGCTGTGTGTGGGACTTGTTGTATTAGTCCATCTATACTGACCTCCATCAGGTTGCAAACTGAATATATTTTTTTCTGCATCTACCTCCGAAAAAATATGCGGCCTTCTAGCAGTGTGTGGGACTTTCTCTATTAGTCCATCTATACTGACCTCCATCAGGTTGCAAACTGAATATAATTTTTTTCTGCATCTAGCTCTGAAAAAATATTTGGCCTTCTAGCAGTGTGTGGGACTTTCTTTATTAGTCCATCTATACTGACCTCCATCAGGTTGCAAATTAAAAATAATTTTTATCTGCATCTACAGTACCTCTGAAAAAATATTTGGCCTTCTAGCAGTGTGTGGGACTTTCTCTATTTGTCCATCTATACTGACCTCCATCAGGTTGCAAATTGAATATAATTTTTATCTGCATCCAGCTCTGAAAAAATATTTGGCCTTCTAGCAGTGTGTGGGACTTTCTCTATTAGTCCATCTATACTGACCTCCATCAGGTTGCAAATTAAAAATAATTTTTATCTGCATCTACCTCTGAAAAAATATTTGGGCTTCTAGCTGTGTGTGGGACTTGTTCTATTACTCCATCTATACTGACCTCCATCAGGTTGCAAACTGAATATATTTTTTCCTGCATCTACCTCTGAAAAAATATTGGGCTTCTAGCTGTGTGTGGGACTTGTTGTATTAGTCCATCTATACTGACCTCCATCAGGTTGCAAATTAAAAATAATTTTTATCTGCATCTACAGTACCTCTGAAAAAATATTTGGGCTTCTAGCTGTGTGTGGGACTTGTTCTATTAGTCCATCTATACTGACCTCCATCAGGTTGCAAATTGAATATAATTTTTATCTGCATCTAGCTCTGAAAAAATATTTGGCCTTCTAGCAGTGTGTGGGACTTTCTCTATTAGTCCATCTATACTGACCTCCATCAGGTTGCAAATTGAATATAATTTTTATCTGCATCCAGCTCTGAAAAAATATTTGGCCTTCTAGCAGTGTGTGGGACTTTCTCTATTAGTCCATCTATACTGACCTCCATCAGGTTGCAAATTAAAAATAATTTTTATCTGCATCTACCTCTGAAAAAATATTTGGGCTTCTAGCTGTGTGTGGGACTTGTTCTATTACTCCATCTATACTGACCTCCATCAGGTTGCAAACTGAATATATTTTTTCCTGCATCTACCTCTGAAAAAATATTGGGCTTCTAGCTGTGTGTGGGACTTGTTGTATTAGTCCATCTATACTGACCTCCATCAGGTTGCAAATTAAAAATAATTTTTATCTGCATCTACAGTACCTCTGAAAAAATATTTGGGCTTCTAGCTGTGTGTGGGACTTGTTCTATTAGTCCATCTATACTGACCTCCATCAGGTTGCAAATTGAATATAATTTTTATCTGCATCTAGCTCTGAAAAAATATTTGGCCTTCTAGCAGTGTGTGGGACTTTCTCTATTAGTCCATCTATACTGACCTCCATCAGGTTGCAAATTGAAAATAATTTTTATCTGCATCTAGCTCTGAAAAAATATTTGGCCTTCTAGCAGTGTGTGGGACTTTCTATATTAGTCCATCTATACTGACCTCCATCAGGTTGCAAATTAAAAATAATTTTTATCTGCATCTACAATACCTCTTAAAAAATATTTGGGCTTCTAGCTGTGTGTGGGACTTGTTCTATTAGTCCATTTATACTGACCTCCATCAGGTTGCAAATTAAAAATAATTTTTCTCTGCATCTAGCTCTGAAATAATATTTGGCCTTCTAGCAGTGTGTGGGACTTTCTCTATTAGTCCATCTATACTGACCTCCATCAGGTTGCAAATTAAAAATAATTTCTATCTGCATCTACCTCTGAAAAAATATTTGGGCTTCTAGCTGTGTGTGGGACTTGTTCTATTAGTCCATCTATACTGACCTCCATCAGGTTGCAAACTGAATATAATTTTTTTCTGCATCTAGCTCTGAAAAAATATTTGGCCTTCTAGCAGTGTGTGGGACTTGTTCTATTAGTCCACCTATACTGATCTCCATCAGGTTGCAAATTCAAAATAATTTTTTTTCTGCATCTAAGTCTGAAAAAATATTTGGCCTTCTAGCAGTGTGTGGGACTTTCTCTATTAGTCCATCTATACTGACCTCCATCAGGTTGCAAACTGAATATATTTTTTTTGTGCATCTACCTCTGAAAAAATATTGGGCTTGTAGCTGTGTGTGGGACTTGTTCTATTAATCCATCTATACAGACCTCCATCAGGTTGCAAACTGAATATAATTTTTTTCTGCATCTAACCCAGCCAATAGTTTTGGCCTGATACCACTGTTTGGCCACTCAGCTCTGCTTGGTTCCCATCCATTGTTTTTTTGTGCAAACAACTGCAGAGTTGTGAATTAGTTAACCACCAAAATGAGTGGAAAAAGGCCTGCTGCTGGTGGAAAGGGGAATAGGCGTGTTGGGAAGGGGAAAAAAGGTTGTGTCCGTGGGGTAGGTGTTAAAGCAACAGTAACATCTGCAGAAAAAAGACCATCTTCCAGCCAAACTAAAATGTCTACTTCTTTTAGCGGACAATGTGATAAGATCCCTTTCTTACGGCCACGCCAATCGCTACAAATTCCAGATGAGGCACAAAAACAGCAGGTGCTTCAACGGATATCAAGTGCTCCTTTAAGTGGGCTCTCCTCCACATCAACTTCAACATCACAAATATTCCAGTCCTCAAAGGTGTCACCCCAATCGCACTTGCTTCCTCACAGCTCCCAAATCTCTAGCTGCCCGTCTTAGTATGAGGTAGAACAGATGGTTGAGTCTGCAGAGCTGTTTACTCATACTATAGCCTGGGAATCAGAGGTCGACTCCAGCGCTTCTGTGAATCCAGACGAGGAAATGATCTGCACTGATGCCCAGAATCTTTATGAGTCAGATCCAGGACCAGACGCAGAAGTTTCTGACCATAATGTAGACCCTTATTCCCAAACTGTAACTCCTGTTGGTGGAGACAATGAGGAAGACGATGATAAGACTCAAATACCTGATTGGAGCGACAACTTTAGTTTTTTGTCAGGACAGAAACAGGTTGGCTCTGAGGACGACGGGTGTGATAACGCACAGGGTGATGATGATGAGGTTGGAGATCCCACTTACTGTCAACCCACAGTCAGCCAAGAGATGAGGTCAGCAGAGGAGGTGGAGGAAGATGCTAGTGACGACGAGGTCAGGTTGCGCCTTCCTGGACAGAGACGTAGTACTGGAAGCACGTCAACAACTGCATCCTCAAACACAACTCTGCCTCTCACCACAAGTCGTGGTGGCTCTTCAGGTCGCATGGGTGCTAAGCCTTGCATAGCCTGGGCATTTTTTCAGATCGATAAAGATGACCCAACTCGTGTTATCTGTAACATTTGTCAGCAAAAGCTAAGTAGAGGCCAAAAAATACATAGTTTGAGTACTTCATGCATGAACCGGCACATGGACATGAAGCATAAGTTGCAGTGGGAAGCTCAGTGTGCTACAATGCGGCCTAGCCGGCCGGGCCTACCACCGTCTGCCATATCTTGTGCATCCGTGGCCTCTTCATCCTCTGTGACTGGGGGGACAGCAGTCACACCTGTTTTGGGGCGCAGACCTGCCACCTCTTTACCCGCAACAGCCAGCGTGATTGGCAGGTCATCATTTTCTTTGGAGGTGGTAACACCAGCTGGTGTTGAGCGCTGTCCGACATCGATAGCACCACCTTTGGATCAAGGCAACCTAACATGTCCGCCTGCATCTTCCTCACAGAAAGTCAGTTTGCCGGGGACACCCTTATCAACCCCGTCTAAGCACAATAGCCAGCCCTCGGTCCCTCAGATGTGGACAAGTAAAAGACCATTTCCTCCTAGCCATGAGAAAGCTAAGAGGTTGAATTTCACCATCTGCAAGCTCTTGGCTACAGAAATGCTGCCTTTCCGCCTGGTGGACACAGAGGATTTTCGAGACCTTATGTCCGTCGCAGTGCCCCAGTACCAGATGCCCAGTCGGCACTACTTCTCAAAGAAAGGTGTGCCTGCGCTCCACCAGCATGTCGCACACAACATCACCGCTTCTTTGAGAAACTCTTTGTGTGACAGGGTGCATTTCACCACAGACACTTGGACGAGTAGGCATGGACAGGGGCGTTAAATGTCGCTGACTGGGCACTGGGTAACTATGGTGACAGCAGGACAAGGGGCTGCTGTCCAAGTCTTGCCGTCCCCACGAGTTGTGCGTCAATCCTCTATATGTCAATGTTCCTCCACTGCTTCTGCCTCCTCAACCTCCTCTCGGTCTTCCACCTGCACACAAAGCCTGTCTGGTCATGCCACAAGCTTTCTAACTGCGCAGAAGGGATCCTGCAGACCTCCTTACTATGCTGGCAGTAGGGCTCAACATCATCAGGCGGTTTTTACATAGAAATGTCTGGGAAATGTGAGTCACACAGCTGAGGAGTTGTGGTCAGCTCTGGAGAACCAATTTCATGAATGGTTGTCTCCACTGAAACCAGGGAAGGCCGTGTGCGACAATGCTGCAAACCTGGGTGCGGCCCTTCGCCGGGGCAATGTCACACACGTGCCTTGTATGGCTCACGTGTTGAACCTGGTTGTCCAGCAATTTTTAGCCCACTATCCTAGACTAGATGGCCTTCTGCAGAGGGCACGGTCGCTGTGTGCTCACTTCCGCCGTTCGCATCCCGCAGCTCAGCGATTTACATCTCTACAGAAGTCGTTGGGCCTGCCACTTCACCGGCTAAAATGCGATGTGCCTACTCGGTGGAATTCAACTCTGCACATGTTGCAGCGACTGTGGCAGCACCGACAAGCCCTGGTGCAATACGTTCTGACATATAGCCTGGGCCAACGACATCCAGAGGTGGGGCAAATCACGCTGGAGGAGTGGTCTCAGATCAGGGACCTATGCACCCTTCTGCACAGTTTTGAAATGGCGACGAAGATGTTTAGTGCTGACGATGCCATTATCAGCATGACTATTCCGGTGATTTACATGCTGGAGCACATGTTAAACAGAATTCGGAGTCAGGTGGTGGCACAAGAGGAGGTGGAGGAAGTAGATGAGGAGGAGTTGTATGCAGAAGGGCTAACATCTGCAAGGTCCAGACGGTCGGCAGCACCAAGGCGGCAGGCATGTGAGGGTGGGGGAGATGGTTTTACCAGGGCACATGGTAGCAGCCAAACTAGTGAGGAAGGTGCAGGAGCCCAGGAAGAAGTGGAGGACGAACTGATGGAAGACTCATCAGATGAGGGAGACCTTGATCACATTTCTGTTGTGCGAGGTTGGGGGGAGAGGACAGAGGAAGGAAGCATGATTGTTACCTCACCACCAACACAACAGGGACTTGGTGCTCCTGGATGCGCAACACACATGAGTGCCTTCTTTCTGCACTACCTGCAACATGACCCTCGAATTGGGAGAATTAGAAATAATCCTGACTACTGGGTTGCCACACTGTTAGATCCCCGGTACAAAAGTAAATTTGCAGAAATTATTCCTGCCATAGAAAGGGATGCACGCATGCAGGAGTATCAGCAGAGACTGTTGCAGAATCTTACATGTGCTTTTCCACAAAATACCAGTGGTGCACGTAGTGAATCTCACAGTTCCAACTTGCCAACCGTGGAACCGTCAAGTGTTCAGCACTCAAACCGTAACAGAACCACAGTATCTGCTGGTAACATCAATTTTGCGGAATCATTTCACCACTTTTTTAGCCCATCCTTTGCAAGGCCACAGGAGACAAGAAGTCTGACACATAGTCAACGCCTAGAGACGATGGTACAGGAGTATCTCCAAGTAAACATTGAAGCCATGACTGTGTCACTGGACCCTTGCTCTTTTTGGGCTTCCAATCTGGATAAATGGCCGGAGCTAGCCACTTACGCCTTGGAGATCTTGTTATGCCCCGCAGCCAGCGTTCTGTCTGAATGTGTGTTCAGCGCTGCTGGTGGTGTGCTGACAGATAAACGCACACGGCTCTCCACTGATAATGTAGACAGACTCACGTTCATAAAGATGAACAAATCATGGATCTGAAACGACTTTTCTACCCCTGTGTCATCCTGGGGAGAGTAAAAGCTTGATGATTGGTTAAAATCACCATACCAACTGTTTTAAGCTTTCAAATTACTAATCATGTTTATCTGTATCTTGGCTGGAAAATAATTTGGGCTTTGCAGCAGTGTGCAGCGCTGATTCTATTAGGCCATCTATAATAAGCTCCACCAGATTTAAAATTACTAATCATGTTTATCTGTATCTTGACTGGAAAATAATTTGGGCTTTGTAGCAGTGTGCAGCACTGATTCTATTAGGCCATCTATAATAAGCTCCACCAGATTTAAAATTACTAATCATGTTTATCTGTATCTTGACTGGAAAATAATTTGGGCTTTGTAGCAGTGTGCAGCACTGATCCTATTATGCCATCTATACTAAAGCTTCACCAGATTTAAAATTAACAATAATTTTTAGCTGCATCTAGCCCGGAAAATAATTTTAGGGCTCCGAGATGCGCAAGACACATAAGTGCCTTCTTGCTGCACTACCTGCAGCATGACCCTCATATTGTCAGAATTCGAAGTAATCATGACTACTGGGTTGCGACACTCTTAGATCCCCCAAACTTTTCGATCAACCTTTTCATTTTAATAAAGACCAAAAAAATGGTCATTTTTGAAATTATAAGCATTAGCAGGTTGTTAGAAACTGAAATCAAACAGTTTTCAACTCAAAACTTTATTCTAGGTGATGTTACATTTTCACATAGGACCCCTTGTTCGAAAGGAGCTTCTGAACTCTCTCGTCCATTGAATTTGTCAGGTTTTGGATGGTTTCTGCTTCAATTGTTTTGCATGAGGACAGAATACCCTCCCAGAGCTGTTGCTTAGATGTGAACTGCCTCTCGCCATCATAGACACTCCTTTTAATGATGCTCCAAAGGTTCTGAATGGGGTAGAGGTCAGGGGAGCATGGGGGTCACACCATAAGTTTGTCCCCTTTTATGCCCATATCAGCCAGAGATGCAGATGTTTTATGTGCAGCATGAGATGGTGCATTATCATGCAAAAAAATGGTCTTGCTGTGAAATACACGGTTCTTCTTCTTGAACCATGGCAGGAAGTGCTGTTTGAGAAAATCCACATACATTATGGAGTTCATCTTTAGCGCCTTCAGGGATCCTAAAGGGGCCGACAATCTCTCTCCCCATGATTCCAGCCCAAAACATTACTCCACCTCCTCCTTGTTGGCGCTGTAGCCGTGTTTGCGTGGGGTGTCCATCAACCAGCCATCCTCCACTCCATCCATCTGGACCATCGAGCGCTGCACGGCACTCATCCGTGAACAAAACAGTTTTGAAATCAGTCTTCATGTAATGTTTGGCCCACTGGAGCCGTTTCTGCTTGTGTGAAGTGGATAGAGGAGGTCGACAGGATGGCGTATGCACAGCTGCAAACCTCTGAAGGACCCTGCATCTTGTTGTTCGGGGGACGTTGGAGGCACCAGCAGCTTCAAAAACTTGTCTGCTGCTATGACAAGGCTTTTTTGCCGCTGCTCTTTCAACCTGACGTAATTGCCTGTAGGAAAGAGTCCTCAATTTGCCCTTATCAGCACGCACACGTGTGTACTGTGAATCAGCTACATACTCCTTGATTGCCAAGACACTTCATCCTGATCATCGCACAATGTTGATTGTAGTCATGCCTTGACCTAAACACTCCACAATTTGTTGCTTCTCAGCAGCCGACACATCCTTTTTCTTTCCCATTTTGGCAGAAAATGTAGGCTGCTTAATAATGTGAGACAGCCTTCTTAAGTAGTCTTGCCTTTCATTGGACACACCTGCCAAACTAATTAGCACAGGTGTCTGCAATTGCTTACAGTGATATAAAGAGCCCTGACACACATCACCATCAATGAGTTTAACTGACAAACAAATTCTTCCCTTATCACTTCTAAACACTTTTTGCATAATGATTTGGAACACAGTGTACATGTGCTTTTCCCCAAAACACCAGTGGTTCACGTAGTGAATCTTACAGTTCTAACTTGCCAACCGTGGTCTGTATGGAGTTGTTGTTATGTTCTGCTACCAGAGCTAAGGAAAGAGAGGAGATCTGTCCCTACGATAGTACTCAGCTGAATCCCTATGATGTAGCAGGGGACCTGATCCTGCGATCAGACCTGCTAAAGTCCTAAGCTAGTCTGTACGGAGACCTATAGATGTGGGGAAGGAATCCCTACAAGTACTAAGGACTGGGAGGAATATGGGACACCTCCTAACAGAAATAGTAGCAGACAGACGAACAAACAAAATATATAGAACATAGAGGTCCGTAGACCAAGCAAACTAACAGAGCAAGACACAGAGCACAGGCTAGCTAGAAAGTAGATATACAATGAAGTCCAGCAAAGCCAGAAGGGCGGAGCAGGATTAAATAGGCCAACAAGGTCATGTGACCAGCAAAGGAAAAAAAACCTAAGAGCAAGGTTCTAACAGTACCCCCCCTTCTAAGAGGATCCTCCGGATCCCCTAGGACCAGGCTTATCAGGAAATCTCCTGTGAAACGCTCTGATAAGTCTGGACGCGGAAACATCATCTGACCTCACCCAAGAGTTATCCTCGGGTCCAAAACCTTTCCAGGCCACAAGATACTGCAAACTACCTCTATACCGTCTAGAGTTAAGGATGCGAGAAATTTCATATTCCCCGTCCTCCACCACCGGAGGAACAGGGGCAGAGGCGTCACCATCCGACACAACAGCTTTTTTTAACAGAGAGACATGAAATACCGGATTAATTCTCCAGGAGGTAGGAACCTCCAACCTAACAGCAGATTGGTTGACAACCTGAAGCACCTTAAAGGGCCCTACAAACTTGGGACCCAATTTCTTAGAAGGAATCCTCAACCGCAGATTCCTAGAGGACAACCAAACCATGTCACCAACAGCGAACAAAACCTCCTGACGTTTCCTATCAAAGTAGTCCTTAGATTTTCTGTTGGCCTCCTGAAGATTACCACGCACATCCGTCCAAACTCTCTCCAAATCACCGGAAAAATTCTCCTCCTCAGGCACGGCAGATCCCAACTTGGAGAACGACCTAAACGACGGATGTCTCCCAGAACAACAAAAAAAAGGCGAACAGCCAGCAGAAGAAGATGTATGATTGTTCAGAGCAAATTCAGCAAGTGGCAGAAACTCAGACCACCCCTCTTGATTGTCTGCCACAAAACAACTCAAGAACTGCTCAACATCCTGGTTTTTCCTTTCTGTCTGGCCATTAGATTCAGGATGATATCCGGATGAGAACGACAAATGAATTCCCAACCTGTCACAAAAGGCACGCCAAAAACGAGCCACGAACTGAGGACCCCTATCAGAAACAATGTCAGTAGGAACGCCATGAAGTCTGACAATTTCCTTGACAAAGGCCTTAGCGAGAGTTTTAGCGCAGGGCAGTTTGACGAAGGGAACCAAGTGACACATCTTGCTAAAATGGTCCACGACCACCCAGATGACAGTAAAACCCTCAGAGGGGGGAAGGTCAGTTATAAAGTCCATAGCCAAATGTGTCCAAGGAGCACTGGGGACCTCCAAAGGACAAAGTAACCCCGCAGCAGGAGTATGTGAGGACTTAGATCTAGCACATATAGTACATTGGCGCACCCACTTAATGACTTCCTTCTGCCATCCAGGCCACCAAAAACTGCGACCCACCAGTCTCTTGGTCTCAGAGATTCTGGGATGACCTGCCAACCGAGATTCGTGACACTCAACAAACAAATCTCTCCTAAAGGTGCCAGGCACAAACAACCTCCCATGAAGAGTGTTAGATGGGGCATTCTCCTGTGCTTTAAGAATCTCATCTTCCAAAACGGAGTCTAAAGCAGCTATCACAACACCTTCTTGTAAAATGTTCTCCTCTTTCTCAGCACCGACTATGGGAGAAAAACTGCGAGACAAGGCATCCGCCTTAACATTCTTAGTACCAGGGATGTAAGTAACGGAGAAATTAAACCGCGAGAAAAACAGTGCCCACCTAGCATGACGGGCATTCAGGCGCTTGGCAGCATCAAGATATATCAGATTTTTATGATCCGTAAGAACCTGAACGGGAAATTCCGCACCTTCCAAGAAGTGGCGCCAGTGTTCAAATGCGAGTTTAATAGCCAATAATTCCTGATTACCAATATCGTAATTCAGTTCAGCCTCCGAAAATTTTTTTTCAAAAAAGGCACAGGGATGTAAACCATCCCCGTTATCCTGAGACAATACTGCTCCAACCCCCACAGAGGAAGCATCAACCTCAACCAAAAACGGCTTAGTCACATCAGGCTGCATAAGGATGAGAGCAGAGGTGAACCTCTCCTTGAGATACACAAAAGCTTCAATGGCCTCAGAAGACCACTGAACCGCATCAGCACCTTTCCTGGTGAGATCGGTCAGAGGTTTGACAATACTAGAAAATTTTTTTATGAATTTTCTGTAATAATTGGCGAAACCTAAAAACCTCTGTATCGATTTCAAACCAATAGGCCTAGGCCATTCCTGTACAGCTTGAACTTTAACCGGGTCCATCTCAAAACCTTCGCTGGAGATAATGTAACCCAAAAAACTAATTCTCTGTACAGCGAACTCACATTTCTCCAGCTTAGCAAAAAGCGAATTGTCCATTAACAACTGCAATACCTCACGTACGCTCCGCCAATGAGACTCCAGATCCGGCGAATAAATCAAAATGTCATCCAAATACACAACCACATTTTTGCCGATCAAAGGCCTAAGGATGTCATTAATAAGATTCTGAAAAAATGCAGGAGCATTGGTAAGACCAAAAGGCATAACCAGATTCTCAAAATGACCCACAGGAGTGTTAAAAGCAGTCTTCCATTCGTCACCCTCCTTCATGCGCAACAGATTGTATGCCCCCTTAAGGTCAATTTTAGAGAACCACTTGGCCCCCATTAACTGGTTAAACAGATCAGGAATCAATGGCAGTGGGTAAGGATTGCGTACAGTAATTTTGTTAATCTCACGAAAATCCAGACAAGGACGTAAACCGCCGTCCTTTTTTTTTACAAAAAAAAATCCAACCGCCACAGGAGACTTAGAGGGCCTAATGTGACCGGCGGCCAAACTTGTCTGTATGTATTCCTCCAAAGCCTTCCTCTCAGGAATAGTAAGGTTAAATAAACGACTTTTAGGAAGAGTCGCTCCAGGGACAAATTCAATAGAACAATCATAGTCTCTATGGGGAGGCAAAACCTGCGATTCCTTCTCAGAAAAAACTCTCCAAAAATCCTGAATAGGAACAGGCAATTCTCCCCTATCCAAAGCTGCAATAAGCCCGTTACAACACTTGTCATAACATTTATGGCTCCAGGATTTAATTTCACTGGTAGACCAATCCAGTACAGGATTGTGAAATTTTAACCAGGGCAATCCCAATATTACTGGAGAAGGCAAGTTATTCAACACTACCAAATCCAATTTCTCATGGTGAACACCATTAATAGTGAGAGGAAATTCACTGACCTTGAGAGTAATATTCTTCAAAGGGGAACCATCCACAGAAACCACAGAAATGGGGGATGATAAAGGTTCAGGTTTTAAATTGAGTCTTTTCACGAATCCCCCATCAATTACATTCAGAGTAGACCCGCAATCAACAAACACCCGAAATTCCATTAATTTTTTCTGAGCAATCGTGGAAGCAGCTAAAAATATACCCTTGGAATTTAAACAGGCAATACGGGCGTGACTGACCATTTTTTTTTCTTTCTTCATACGAAGCTCACAGCCTTTAATCAAATGACCAGATTTTCCGCAATAGAAACACAAGCCTTCAGAAAATCGACGATCTTTTTCTTGAGAGCGAGGTGCCACCGATCCAATCTCCATCGGTTCACCACTGTTAGTACACACATTCTCATAACCAGAAACTGACGTAGCAGAGGATTTGCTCTCATTAACCCTTGCACGCAGTCTTCTATCCACCCGTATAGCTAATTGCATAGCCTGTTGCAAATCTTCAGGTGTAGGATAAGCAATTAGCAGGTCTTTAACCCTTTCACTGAGCCCAGCAAGAAATAGACTTTTCAGAGCAGAATCGTTCCACCCTGTTTGAGTAGACCACCGACGGAAATGAGTACAATATTTTTCCACATTTCCTGATCCTTGTTTTAAACGTCTCAACTCAGTCGCAGCTGATGCGACACGGTCAGGATCATCATATAATAGGCCCAAAGCAGAAAAAAAACTATCCACTGATCTGAAGCATGTATCACTAGGTTGCAAAGAAAAGGCCCACTCCTGAGGCTCTTTGCGCAAAAGTGACATTATGAACCCTACGCGCTGGGATTCATCCCCAGAGGACTTGGGTCTTAAACGAAAATACAATCAGCAAGCATTTTTAAATGAAAAAAATTCTCGGCGATCACCAAAAAATAAATCCGGCAAACATACCTTAGGCTCCAAGAAGTGTGCTCAAGGACAGTTACTCACGTGCTGACGGAGCTCGGCCACCTCCAGAGAGAGTCCCTGCAGGCGATGAGCCAAATCCTGAACCGACACCATGATGGAACAGAAAAATCTTTCCTTAGAGAATTTGCAGGCTGGACTTACTGTTATGTTCTGCTACCAGAGCTAAGGAAAGAGAGGAGATCTGTCCCTACGATAGTACTCAGCTGAATCCCTACAATGTAGCAGGGGACCTGATCCTGCGATCAGACCTGCTAAAGTCCTAAGCTAGTCTGTACGGAGACCTATAGATGTGGGGAAGGAATCCCTACAAGTACTAAGGACTGGGAGGAATATGGGACACCTCCTAACAGAAATAGTAGCAGACAGACGAACAAACAAAATATATAGAACATAGAGGTCCGTAGACCAAGCAAACTAACAGAGCAAGACACAGAGCACAGGCAAGCTAGAAAGTAGATATACAATGAAGTCCAGCAAAGCCAGAAGGGCGGAGCAGGATTAAATAGGCCAACAAGGTCATGTGACCAGCAAAGGAAAAAAAACCTAAGAGCAAGGTTCTAACAGTTGTTCAATAAAGGGCCCAAAATTAAGATAACATAGATGGGAGAGGTCTCTATGAATAGGAATTCCTAAGTATTTGATACCCTGTGAGGGCCAGGCAAAGGGAAAGTTGGACTGGATGGAATCCTATATGGATTTGGGGAGGGAGACATCGAGGGCCTCAGACTTCGCTGCATTGATTTTAAAATTTGACCATGTAACAAAGTGATCTATTTCAGCCATAACAGCATGGATGGATATATGTGATTGAGTGATATATACTAGGACATCATCAGCAAATAGAGAGCATTTGTACTCGGTGCCTCCCACCTCAATCCACCTAATATTGGGGTTATGGCGAATTGATGAGAGCAGGTGCTCCGTCACTAGGATGTATAAGAGAGGGGACAGAGAACATCCCTGCCTTGTTCCATTGGTGATTGTGAAAGGTGATGAAAATGTTCTGATGCGCCCCCTGGGCCTTGGGACACCCGGAGCCGGACCCTTTTTGGTGGATGCTGGTGGTTGTAGTCTCCGTGGCGGCCACCCGGTTCCGTGGCTCAGGGCGGTCAAACCAGTGGCGGAACTATTTATGTGGTTTTGATGTTTAAATGTCCGACTACGCCACCCGTGGATTGCGGTCAGAGTGAACCGCCGCTCCAGGGCAGACCGCTGAGGCTGGTGTTGTGGGTGCAGCAGAGCGTAGCATAACTCCCCACGGGAGGAGTATAGCCTCAGGGCAGTGTATGCGGAGGATGGGGGTGATGGTGCAGGGCAGCAGCAGTAACGACACGGAGTCAGTGATGCAGTCCAGGGCCTTTACTCACAGTTCTTATTATCCAGACCACGTCTGCAGGTAACGGCTGCCCACGTCGTACTGTGCTCACCAGGTGAGGGGCTCAGACAACTCCCAGATAACTTTGGAGCGCTTCACAGGACCCCCTTTGTGTGTCCTTTGTCTGGCCTTTCTTACCAACCCTTCTGTCTGGCTGCCTCGGGCCTCCTCTTGGTAAACTTGGCGCCAGTTTCCCTGACCCTATATGGTGCCTTCCTAGCGGGTGTAGCGAGGGGTTGCTCCACATAAAATGTCACAGCCTCCTGTTTCTAGCTGAGGGTCGTTTCCTGCCTCCACTAGTTTCGGGGACCGGTCTCCCCCTTTGGCCTGACCCCTCCACGCAGGTGGATTCGGGCGTGCGGTGGCGACTCGCCCGTCCACACCCCTGGGATCCCTTCGTTCCTCATTCCTGGAGCCTTCTCCGCTCCTCTTCCTTCCTTCTCCTTCTTCCAGGCCTGGGCCTCTGTTACTAGGCCCGCCTCCGGAGCAGAGCTCATGCAGAGCCCCTGCTCCCTGCCACTTCTGCTCAGACTTCTCTGCACTGAACTAAGATGGTGCCCACCTTTTATACTCCCTTCTCAATGCACCCAGGAACTGCTTCCTCCCTGCTCCTGCACTACAGGGTTCCCCTTCCTCAGTGTTCCCTCCTCCCACTCCAGCCAGGGACAGGGACTGTCGTGCCCATCTCAGGGGCATATTGGTTGCCCTGCCCCACGGCAATGTGGTGTAATGCATGCAGGTGTCGGGTCCTGATCCACACTACATCCTTACCTGAGAGTGAGATATCACACCTCTGGGTGAGGTGCAATACCTCTGTAGCAACCGAGCCCTCAGGGTGCTACAGTTCCATTTATCTTCAGCCTCGGTGACGTATTGCGATACAGGGCCGTGATTTTGGCTATAAAAGGGTCCCCTAGACCCTTACCCCAAGCTTTTTAAGAGAATCATATATGGCGTGCCAGGAGACTCTATGGAATGCTTTCTCAGCATCCAACGAGAGTATCTAATTACAAATTTTTAACTGCATCTAGCCCAGGAAATACTTTGTGCCTAGTAGCAGTGTCTGCTAGTCAGCGGATTATCCCGGCTGTTAAGCAAGCTACACCACCTGTAGTTTGGACACTTCATTTTTTCAAAGGAAATGCTTCGGGACCACGGGATACTCAGTGAAGAGCATCAGGAGGCACCCCAAGGCATAGGGGCTGGGACTGGCAGTAGGATGCCTTGCGGTGGACAGCCGAGCTCGATCCTTATAAAAGCTTTTTAACTGCAGCAGCTTTAGTGGACGCTACTGGAGCTGGAATTACGCGGCTGCTGGCATGAGACTTGCCCTCCAATAGATCCTTGTAAATTGATTTAAAGTGCATTCATTCAAATTAGAGAGACAATTTAAATTAAAAAGCTTAGAGCTGCCTCCACCACAGGGGGGCTCGCTTGACCCACCAGCGGACAGGCACCAGTATTGGGAGAGGGGGGCTGGCCGTCAGGGCTCACCGCGGCTCTGGCACAAACCCGGCGACGCGGAGGTGGCACGGGCAGGAGCGGACTGAAAGTGTCGGCTTCTCACTTTTTGGATTTTAGAAGGGCATGACATGCCTATATCTGTGTCTCCCCCTCCTTTTACTCCTCCACCTCTTTTCTTTTCGCATGACTATATGTACTTGTCACTTTTCCATGTGTTAGTTGTGTCTTCTGAGCAGTTTGTCAGCTTTTGGACACCTTTGAAGGTGTTTTCTATGTGTTTCTATGTGTTTTTGTTTGCCTGCCATTGGTTTTAACGGTGTTCGAAGGTGTTCGACGAACAGTTCGGCGAACACACGGGTGGTCGACGAACCGAACCGAACTCGAACACTACGGGGGTGGCTCAACACTACTCTTCCATAGATCTCGGAATTCCGCTGAAGTTAAAAAATGCTTCGGTACCCTTCTATTGTTCTCGGAATTCCGCTGACGTTTAAAAATGCTTCGGAACTCTTCCATTGTTTTCGGAATTCCGCTGACGTTTAAAAATGCTTCAGAACTCTTCCATTGTTCTCGGAATTCCGCTGAAGTTTAAAAATGCTTCCGAACTCTTCCATTGTTCTTGGAATTCAGCTGACGTTTTAAAATGCTTCAGTACTCTTCCATTGTTCTCGGAATTCCACTGACAGATAAAAATGCTTCGGAACTCTTCCATTGTTCTCGGCATTACGCTGATGTTTAAAAATGCTTCAGAACTCTTCCATTGTTCTCGGAATTCCACTGACATTTAAAATTGCTTCGGAACTCTTCCATTATTCTCAGAATTAAGCTGAAGTTTAAAAATGCTTCGGAACTTTTCAATTGTTTTTGGAATTCTGCTGAAGTTTAAAAATGCTTCGGAGCTCTTCCATTGTTCTCGGAATTCCGTTGAAGTTTAAAAATGCTTCGGAACTCTTCCAATTTTCTCGGAATTCTGCTGAAGTTTAAAAATGCTTCGGAACTCTTACATTGTTCTCAAAATTCCACTGACGTTTAAAAATGCTTTGGAACTCTTCCATTGTTCTCGGAATTCTGCTGACATTTAAAAATGCTTCGGAACTCTTCCATTGTTCTCCGAATTCGGCTGAAGTTTAAAAATGCTTCTAAACTCTTCCATTGTTCCCGGAATTCTGCTGAAGTATAAAAATGCTTCGGAACTCTTCCATTGTTCTCGCAATTCCGCTGACGTTTAAAAATGCTTCGGAACGCTTCCTTTGCTCTCGTTATTCCGCTGACGTTTAAAAATGATTCGGAACTCTTCCATTGTTCTCGGAATTCTGCTGAAGTTTTAAAATGCTTCGGAACTCTTCCATTGTTCTCGGAATTCAGTTGAAATTTAAAAATGCTTCGAAACTCTTCTATTTCTCGGAAATCCGCTGAAGTTTAAAAATGCTTCGGAACTCTTCCTTTGCTCTCGGAATTCCGTTGACATTTAATAATGCTTCGCAACTCTTTCATTGTTCAAGGAATTCCGCTGACGTTTAAAAATGCTTCGGAACTCTTCCATTGTTCTCGGATTTCCTCTGACGTTTCAAAATGCTTCGGAACTCTTCCATTTCTCGGAAATCCGCTGAAGTTTAAAAATGCTTCGGAACTCTTCCATTGTTCTCGGAGTTCTGCTGAAGTTTTAAAATGCTTCGGAAATCTTCCATTGTTCTCAGAATTCCGTTGAAATGTAAAAATGCTTCAAAACTCTTCCATTGTTCTCAGAATTCTTCTGACGCTTAATATTGCTTCGCAACTCTTTCATTGTTCTCGCAATTCTGCTGACATTTAAAAAGCCTCGGAACTCTTCCATTGTTCTCGGATTACCGCTGATTTTTAAAAATGCTTCGGAACTCTTCCATTGTTCTCGGACTTCTGCTGAAGCATAAAAATGCTTCGGAACTCTTCCATTGTTTTCAGAATTCCGCTGACGTTTAAAAATTCTTCCAAACTCTTCCATTGTTCTCGGAAATACGCTGATGTTTAAAAATTATTCGGAACTCTTCCATTATTCTCGGAATTCCGCTGAAGTTTAAAAATTTTTCGGAACTCTTGCATTTTTCTCGGAATTCTGCTGAAGTTTAAAAATGCTTCGGAACTCTTCCATTGTTCTCGGAATTCCGCTGATGTTTAAAATTGCTTCACAACTCTTCCATTGTTCTAGGAATTCCGCTGAAGTTTAAAAATGCTTCGGAACTCTTCCATTGTTCTCAGTATTCCGCTGAAGTTTAAAAATGCTTCGGAACTCTTCAATTGCTCTCAGTACTCCGCTGACGTTTAAAAATGCTTTGGAACTCTTCCATTTTTTTCGGAATTCCGCTGACGTTTAAAAATGCTTCAGAACTCTTTCATTGTTCTCGGAATTCCGCTGAAGTTTAAAAATGCTTCCGAACTCTTCCATTAATCTTGGAATTCAACTGACATTTTAAAATGCTTCAGTACTCTTCCATTGTTCTCGGAATTCCGCTGACAGATAAAAATGCTTCGGAACTCTTCCATTGTTCTCGGCATTCCGCTGATGTTTAAAAATGCTTCAGAACTCTTCCATTT
Organism: Phyllobates terribilis; assembly: GCF_046119375.1. Lineage (NCBI taxonomy): Eukaryota > Metazoa > Chordata > Amphibia > Anura > Dendrobatidae > Phyllobates > Phyllobates terribilis. Next base: position 6,641,497 of record NW_027362781.1, on the reverse strand, counting down.
TTCTCGGAATTCCGCTGACATATAAAACTGCTTCGGAAATCTTCCATTATTCTCGGAATTCCGCTGAAGTTTAAAAATGCTTCGGAACTCTTCAATTGTTCTTGGAATTCTGCTGAAGTTTAAAAATGCTTCGGAGCTCTTCCATTGTTCTCGGAATTCCGTTGAAGTTTAAAAATGCTTCGGAACTATTCCATTGTTCTCGGAATTCTGCTGAAGTTTAAAAATGCTTCGGAACTCTTCCATTGTTCTCAGAATTCCACTGACATTTATAAATGCTTTGGAACTCTTCCATTGTTTTCGGAGTTCCGCTGATGTTTAAAAATTCTTCAGAACCCTTCTATTGTTCTCGGAATTCCGCTGAAGTTTAAAAATGCTTAAAAACTCTTCCATTGTTCTCGGAATTCTGGTGATGTTTAAAAATGCTTTGGAACTCTTCCATTGTTGTCGTAATTCCGATGAAGTTTAAAAATGCTTCGGACTCTTCCATTGTTCTCGGAATTCCGCTGACATATAAAAATGCTTCGGAACTCTTCCATTGATCTCTGCATTCCGCTGATGTTTAAAAATGCATCTGAACTCTTCCATTCTTCTCGCAATTCCGCTGACATTTAAAAATGCTTCGGAAATCTTCCATTGTTCTCGGAATTCCGCTGACGCTTAAAATTGCTTCACAACTCTTCTATTGTTCTCGGAATTCCGCTGACTTTTAAAAATGCTTCGGAACTCGTCCATTGTTCTCGGAATTCCGCTGAAGTTTAAGAATGCTTCGGAACTCTTCCATTGTTCTCGGAATTCCGCTGACGCTTAAAAATGCTTCACAACTCTTCTATTGTTCTCGGAATTCCGCTAACTTTTAAAAATGCTTCGGAACTCTTCCATTGTTCTCGGAATTCCGCTGAAGTTTAAGAATGCTTCGGAACTCTTCCATTGATCTCGGAATTCTGCTGAAGTTTAAAAATGCTTCGGAACTCTTCCATTGTTTTCAGAACTCCGCTGACATTTAAAAATGCTTTGGAACTCTTCCATTGTTCTCGGAATTCTGCTGACATTTAAAAATGCTTCACAACTCTTCCATTGTTCTCGGTATTCCGCTGACTTTTAAAAATGATTCGGAACTCTTCCATTGTTCTCGGAATTCTGCTGAAGTTTAAAAATGCTTCGGAACTCTTCCATTGTTCTCAAAATTCCGCTGACATTTAAAAATGCTTTGGAACTCTTCCATTGTTCTCGGAATTCCGCTGACATTTAGAAATGGTTCAGAACTCTTCCATTTTTCTCGGAATTCCGCTGAAGTTTAAAAATGCTACAGAACTTTTCAATTGTTTTTGGAATTCTGCTGAAGTTTAAAAATGCTTCGGAGCTCTTCCATTGTTCTCGGAATTCTGTTGAAGTTTAAAAATGCTTCGGAACTCTTATATTGTTCTCAGAATTCCACTGACGTTTAAAAATGCTTTGGAACTCTTCCATTGTTCAAGGAATTCCGCTGACGTTTAAAAATGCTTCGGAACTCTTCCATTGTTTTCAGAATTCCGCTGACGTTTAAAAATGCTTCTAAACTCTTCCATTGTTCCCGGAATTCTGCTGAAGTATAAAAATGCTTCGGAACTCTTCCATTGTTCTCGCAATTCCGCTGACGTTTAAAAATGCTTCGGAACGCTTCTTTTGCTCTCGTTATTCCACTGACGTTTAAAAATGCTTTGGAACTTTTCCATTGTTCTCGGAATTCCGCTGAAGTTTTAAAATGCTTCGGAACTCTTCCACTGTTTTCAGAATTCCGCTGACGTTTAAAAATTCTTCCAAACTCTTCCATTGTTCTCGGAATTACGCTGACGTTTAAAAATTATTCGGAACTCTTCCATTGTTCTCGGAATTCCGCTGAATTTTAAAATTTTTCGGAACTCTTGCATTTTTCTCGGAATTCTGCTGAAGTTTAAAAATGCTTCGGAACTCTTCCATTGTTCTCGGAATTCCGCTGATGTTTAAAATTGCTTCACAACTCTTCCATTGTTCTAGGAATTCTGCTGAAGTTTAAAAATGCTTCGGAACTCTTCCATTGTTCTCAGTATTCCGCTGAAGTTTAAAAATGCTTCGGAACTCTTCAATTGCTCTCAGTATTCCGCTGACGTTTAAAAATGCTTCGGAACTCTTCCATTTTTTTTGGAATTCCGCTGACGTTTAAAAATGCTTCAGAACTCTTCCATTGTTCTCGGAATTCCGCTGAAGTTTAAAAATGCTTCCGAACTCTTCCATTAATCTTGGAATTCAGCTGACGTTTTAAAATGCTTCAGTACTCTTCCATTGTTCTCGGAATTCCGCTGACATATAAAACTGCTTCGGAACTCTTCCATTATTCTCGGAATTCCGCTGAAGTTTAAAAATGCTTCGGAAGTCTTCAATTGTTCTTGGAATTCTGCTGAAGTTTAAAAATGCTTCGGAACTCTTCCATTGTTCTCAGAATTCCACTGACATTTATAAATGCTTTGGAACTCTTCCATTGTTTTCGGAGTTCCGCTGATGTTTAAAAATTCTTCAGAACCCTTCTATTGTTCTCGGAATTCCGCTGAAGTTTAAAAATGCTTAAAAACTCTTCCATTGTTCTCGGAATTCTGCTGATGTTTAAAAATGCTTTGGAACTCTTCCATTGTTGTCGTAATTCTGATGAAGTTTAAAAATGCTTCTGACTCTTCCATTGTTCTCGGAATTCCGCTGACATATAAAAATGCTTCGGAACTATTCCATTGTACTCTGCATTCCGCTGATGTTTAAAAATGCTTCCGAACTCTTCCATTCTTCTCGCAATTCTGCTGACATTTAAAAATGCTTTGGAATTCTTCCATTGTTCTCGGAATTCCGCTGATGCTTAAAATTGCTTTACAACTCTTCTATTGTTCTCGGAATTCCGCTGACTTTTAAAAATGCTTCGGAACTCGTCCATTGTTCTCGAAATTCCGCTGAAGTTTAAAAATGCTTCGGAACTCTTCCATTGTTCTCGGAATTCTGCTGAAGTTTAAAAATGCTTCGGAACTCTTCCATTGTTCTCGGAATTCCGCTGACGCTTAAAAATGCTTCACAACTCTTCTATTGTTCTCAGAATTCTGCTGACTTTTAAAAATGCTTTGGAACTCTTCCATTGTTCTCGGAATTCCGCTGAAGTTTAAGAATGCTTCGGAACTCTTCCATTGTTCTCGGAATTCTGCTGAAGTTTAAAAATGCTTCGGAACTCTTCCATTGTTTTCAGAACTCCGCTGACATTTAAAAATGCTTTGGAACTCTTCCATTGTTCTCGGAATTCTGCTGACATTTAAAAATCCTTCGGAACTCTTCCATTGTTCTTGGAATTCCGCTGACATTTAAAAATGCTTCGGAACTCTTCCATTGTTCTGGAATTTTGCTGACGTTTAAAAATGCTTCACAACTCTTCCATTGTTCTCGGTATTCCGCTGACTTTTAAAAATGCTTCGGAACTCTTCCATTGTTCTCAAAATTCCGCTGACATTTAAAAATGCTTTGGAACTCTTCCATTGTTCTCGGAATTCCGCTGACATTTAGAAATGGTTCAGAACTCTTCCATTGTTCTCGGAATTCCGCTGAAGTTTAAAAATGCTTCGGAACTTTTCAATTGTTTTTGGAATTCTGCTGAAGTTTAAAAATGCTTCGGAGCTCTTCCATTGTTCTCGGAATTCTGTTGAAGTTTAAAAATGCTTCGGAACTCTTCCATTGTTCTCGGAATTCTGCTGAAGTTTAAAAATGCTTCGGAACTCTTATATTGTTCTCAGAATTCCACTGACGTTTAAAAATGCTTTGGAACTCTTCCATTGTTCAAGGAATTCCGCTGACGTTTAAAAATGCTTCGGAACTCTTCCATTGTTTTCAGAATTCCGCTGACGTTTAAAAATGCTTCTAAACTCTTCCATTGTTCCCGGAATTCTGCTGAAGTATAAAAATGCTTCGGAACTCTTCCATTGTTCTCGCAATTCCGCTGACGTTTAAAAATGCTTCGGAACGCTTCCTTTGCTCTCGTTATTCCACTGACGTTTAAAAATGCTTCGGAACTTTTCCATTGTTCTCGGAATTCCGCTGAAGTTTTAAAATGCTTCGGAACTCTTCCATTGTTCTCAGAATTCCGTTGACGTTTAAAAATGTTGTGGAACTCTTCCATTGTTTTCGGAATTCCGCTGAAGTTTAAAAATTTTTCGGAACTCTTGCATTTTTCTCGGAATTCTGCTGAAGTTTAAAAATGCTTCGGAACTCTTCCATTGTTCTCGGAATTCCGCTGATGTTTAAAATTGCTTCACAACTCTTCCATTGTTCTAGGAATTCTGCTGAAGTTTAAAAATGCTTCGGAACTCTTCCATTGTTCTCAGTATTCCGCTGAAGTTTAAAAATGCTTCGGAACTCTTCAATTGTTCTCAGTATTCCGCTGACGTTTAAAAATGCTTCGGAACTCTTCCATTTTTTTCGGAATTCCGCTGACGTTTAAAAATGCTCCAGAACTCTTCCATTGTTCTCGGAATTCCGCTGAAGTTTAAAAATGCTTCCGAACTCTTCCATTAATCTTGGAATTCAGCTGACGTTTTAAAATGCTTCAGTACTCTTCCATTGTTCTCGGAATTCCGCTGACAGATAAAAATGCTTCGGAACTCTTCCATTGTTCTCGGCATTCCGCTGATGTTTAAAAATGCTTCAGAACTCTTCCATTGTTCTCGGAATTCCGCTGACATTTAAAACTGATTCGGAACTCTTCCATTATTCTCGGAATTCCACTGAAGTTTAAAAATGCTTCGGAACTCTTCAATTGTTCTTGGAATTCTGCTGAAGTTTAAAAATGCTTCGGAGCTCTTCCATTGTTCTCGGAATTCCGTTGAAGTTTAAGAATGCTTCGGAACTCTTCCATTGTTCTCGGAATTCTGCTGAAGGTTAAAAATGCTTCGGAACTCTTCCATTGTTCTCAGAATTCCACTGACGTTTAAAAATGCTTTGGAACTCTTCCATTGTTTTTGGAGTTCCACTGATGTTTAAAAATTCTTCAGAACCCTTCTATTGCTCTCGGAATTCCGCTGAAGTTTAAAAATGCTTAAAAACTCTTCCATTGTTCTCGGAATTCTGCTGATGTTTAAAAATGCTTTGGAACTCTTCCATTGTTGTCGTAATTCCGCTGAAGTTTAAAAATGCTTCGGACTCTTCCATTGTTCTCGGAATTCCGCTGACATATAAAAATGCTTCGGAACTCTTCCATTGTTCTCGGCATTCCGCTGATGTTTAAAAATGCTTCCGAACTCTTCCATTCTTCTCGCAATTCCGCTGACATTTAAAAATGCTTCGGAATTCTTCCATTGTTCTCGGAATTCCGCTGACTTTTAAAAATGCTTCGGAACTCGTCCATTGTTCTCGGAATTCCGCTGAAGTTTAAGAATGCTTTGGAACTCTTCCATTGTTCTCGGAATTCTGCTGAAGTTTAAAAATGCTTCGGAACTCTTCCATTGTTCTCGGAATTCCGCTGACGCTTAAAAATGCTTCACAACTCTTCTATTGTTCTCGGAATTCCGCTGACTTTTAAAAATGCTTCGGAACTCTTCCATTGTTCTCGGAATTCCGCGGAAGTTTAAGAATGCTTCGGAACTCTTCCATTGTTCTCGGAATTCTGCTGAAGTTTAAAAATGCTTTGGAACTCTTCCATTGTTTTCAGAATTCCGCTGACATTTAAAAATGCTTCGGAACGCTTCCATTGTTCTTGGAAATCCGCTGACATTTAAAAATGCTTCGGAACTTTTCCATTGTTCTCGGAATTCCGCTGAAGTTTTAAAATGCTTCGGAACTCTTCCATTGTTCTCAGAATTCCGTTGACGTTTAAAAATGTTTTGGAACTCTTCCATTGTTTTCGGAATTCCGCTGAAGTTTAAAAATTTTTCGGAACTCTTGCATTTTTCTCGGAATTCTGCTGAAGTTTAAAAATGCTTCGGAACTCTTCCATTGTTCTCGGAATTCCGCTGATGTTTAAAATTGCTTCACAACTCTTCCATTGTTCTAGGAATTCTGCTGAAGTTTAAAAATGCTTCGGAACTCTTCCATTGTTCTCAGTATTCCGCTGAAGTTTAAAAATGCTTCGGAACTCTTCAATTCTTCTCAGTATTCCGCTGACGTTTAAAAATGCTTCGGAACTCTTCCATTTTTTTCGGAATTCCGCTGACGTTTAAAAATGCTTCAGAACTCTTCCATTGTTCTCGGAATTCCGCTGAAGTTTAAAAATGCTTCCGAACTCTTCCATTAATCTTGGAATTCAGCTGACGTTTTAAAATGCTTCAGTACTCTTCCATTGTTCTTGGAATTCCGCTGACAGATAAAAATGCTTCGGAACTCTTCCATTGTTCTCGGCATTCCGCTGATGTTTAAAAATGCTTCAGAACTCTTCCATTGTTCTCGGAATTCCGCTGACATTTAAAACTGCTTCGGAACTCTTCCATTATTCTCGGAATTCCGCTGAAGTTTAAAAATGCTTCGGAACTCTTCAATTGTTCTTGGAATTCTGCTGAAGTTTAAAAATGCTTCGGAGCTCTTCCATTGTTCTCGGATTTCCGTTGAAGTTTAAGAATGCTTCGGAACTCTTCCATTGTTCTCGGAATTCTTCTGATGGTTAAAAATGCTTCGGAACTCTTCCATTGTTCTCAGAATTCCACTGACGTTTAAAAATGCTTTGGAACTCTTCCATTGTTTTCGGAGTTCCGCTGATGTTTAAAAATTCTTCAGAACCCTTCTATTGTTCTCGGAATTCCGCTGAAGTTTAAAAATGCTTAAAAACTCTTCCATTGTTCTCGGAATTCTGCTGATGTTTAAAAATGCTTTGGAACTCTTCCATTGTTGTCGTAATTCTGATGAAGTTTAAAAATGCTTCGGACTCTTCCATTGTTCTCGGAATTCCGCTGACATATAAAAATGCTTCGGAACTATTCCATTGTACTCTGCATTCCGCTGATGTTTAAAAATGCTTCCAAACTCTTCCATTCTTCTCGCAATTCCGCTGACATTTAAAAATGCTTTGGAATTCTTCCATTGTTCTCGGAATTTTGCTGATGCTTAAAATTGCTTTACAACTCTTCTATTGTTCTCGGAATTCCGCTGACTTTTAAAAATGCTTCGGAACTCGTCCATTGTTCTCGAAATTCCGCTGAAGTTTAAAAATGCTTCGGAACTCTTCCATTGTTCTCGGAATTCTGCTGAAGTTTAAAAATGCTTCGGAACTCTTCCATTGTTCTCGGAATTCCGCTGACGCTTAAAAATGCTTCACAACTCTTCTATTGTTCTCAGAATTCTGCTGACTTTTAAAAATGCTTCGGAACTCTTCCATTGTTCTCGGAATTCCGCTGAAGTTTAAGAATGCTTCGGAACTCTTCCATTGTTCTCGGAATTCTGCTGAAGTTTAAAAATGCTTCGGAACTCTTCCATTGTTTTCAGAACTCCGCTGACATTTAAAAATGCTTTGGAACTCTTCCATTGTTCTCGGAATTCTGCTGACATTTAAAAATGCTTCGGAACTCTTCCATTGTTCTTGGAATTCCGCTGACATTTAAAAATGCTTCGGAACTCTTCCATTGTTCTGGAATTTTGCTGACGTTTAAAAATGCTTCACAACTCTTCCATTGTTCTCGGTATTCCGCTGACTTTTAAAAATGCTTCGGAACTCTTCCATTGTTCTCAAAATTCCGCTGACATTTAAAAATGCTTTGGAACTCTTCCATTGTTCTCGGAATTCCGCTGACATTTAGAAATGGTTCAGAACTCTTCCATTGTTCTCGGAATTCCGCTGAAGTTTAAAAATGCTTCGGAACTTTTCAATTGTTTTTGGAATTCTGCTGAAGTTTAAAAATGCTTCGGAGCTCTTCCATTGTTCTCGGAATTCTGTTGAAGTTTAAAAATGCTTCGGAACTCTTCCATTGTTCTCGGAATTCTGCTGAAGTTTAAAAATGCTTCGGAACTCTTATATTGTTCTCAGAATTCCACTGACGTTTAAAAATGCTTTGGAACTCTTCCATTGTTCAAGGAATTCCGCTGACGTTTAAAAATGCTTCGGAACTCTTCCATTGTTTTCAGAATTCCGCTGACGTTTAAAAATGCTTCTAAACTCTTCCATTGTTCCCGGAATTCTGCTGAAGTATAAAAATGCTTCGGAACTCTTCCATTGTCCTCGCAATTCCGCTGACGTTTAAAAATGCTTCGGAACGCTTCCTTTGCTCTCGTTATTCCACTGACGTTTAAAAATGCTTCGGAACTTTTCCATTGTTCTCGGAATTCCGCTGAAGTTTTAAAATGCTTCGGAACTCTTCCATTGTTCTCAGAATTACGTTGACGTTTAAAAATGTTGTGGAACTCTTCCATTGTTTTCGGAATTCCGCTGAAGTTTAAAAATTTTTCGGAACTCTTGCATTTTTCTCGGAATTCTGCTGAAGTTTAAAAATGCTTCGGAACTCTTCCATTGTTCTCGGAATTCCGCTGATGTTTAAAATTGCTTCACAACTCTTCCATTGTTCTAGGAATTCTGCTGAAGTTTAAAAATGCTTCGGAACTCTTCAATTGTTCTTGGAATTCTGCTGAAGTTTAAAAATGCTTCGGAGCTCTTCCATTGTTCTCGGATTTCCGTTGAAGTTTAAGAATGCTTCGGAACTCTTCCATTGTTCTCGGAATTCTTCTGAAGGTTAAAAATGCTTCGGAACTCTTCCATTGTTCTCAGAATTCCACTGACGTTTAAAAATGCTTTGGAACTCTTCCATTGTTTTCGGAGTTCCGCTGATGTTTAAAAATTCTTCAGAACCCTTCTATTGTTCTCGGAATTCCGCTGAAGTTTAAAAATGCTTAAAAACTCTTCCATTGTTCTCGGAATTCTGCTGATGTTTAAAAATGCTTTGGAACTCTTCCATTGTTGTCGTAATTCTGATGAAGTTTAAAAATGCTTCGGACTCTTCCATTGTTCTCGGAATTCCGCTGACATATAAAAATGCTTCGGAACTATTCCATTGTACTCTGCATTCCGCTGATGTTTAAAAATGCTTCCGAACTCTTCCATTCTTCTCGCAATTCCGCTGACATTTAAAAATGCTTTGGAATTCTTCCATTGTTCTCGGAATTCCGCTGATGCTTAAAATTGCTTTACAACTCTTCTATTGTTCTCGGAATTCCGCTGACTTTTAAAAATGCTTCGGAACTCGTCCATTGTTCTCGAAATTCCGCTGAAGTTTAAAAATGCTTCGGAACTCTTCCATTGTTCTCGGAATTCTGCTGAAGTTTAAAAATGCTTCGGAACTCTTCCATTGTTCTCGGAATTCCGCTGACGCTTAAAAATGCTTCACAACTCTTCTATTGTTCTCAGAATTCTGCTGACTTTTAAAAATGCTTCGGAACTCTTCCATTGTTCTCGGAATTCCGCTGAAGTTTAAGAATGCTTCGGAACTCTTCCATTGTTCTCGGAATTCTGCTGAAGTTTAAAAATGCTTCGGAACTCTTCCATTGTTTTCAGAACTCCGCTGACATTTAAAAATGCTTTGGAACTCTTCCATTGTTCTCGGAATTCTGCTGACATTTAAAAATGCTTCGGAACTCTTCCATTGTTCTTGGAATTCCGCTGACATTTAAAAATGCTTCGGAACTCTTCCATTGTTCTGGAATTTTGCTGACGTTTAAAAATGCTTCACAACTCTTCCATTGTTCTCGGTATTCCGCTGACTTTTAAAAATGCTTCGGAACTCTTCCATTGTTCTCAAAATTCCGCTGACATTTAAAAATGCTTTGGAACTCTTCCATTGTTCTCGGAATTCCGCTGACATTTAGAAATGGTTCAGAACTCTTCCATTGTTCTCGGAATTCCGCTGAAGTTTAAAAATGCTTCGGAACTTTTCAATTGTTTTTGGAATTCTGCTGAAGTTTAAAAATGCTTCGGAGCTCTTCCATTGTTCTCGGAATTCTGTTGAAGTTTAAAAATGCTTCGGAACTCTTCCATTGTTCTCGGAATTCTGCTGAAGTTTAAAAATGCTTCGGAACTCTTATATTGTTCTCAGAATTCCACTGACGTTTAAAAATGCTTTGGAACTCTTCCATTGTTCAAGGAATTCCGCTGACGTTTAAAAATGCTTCGGAACTCTTCCATTGTTTTCAGAATTCCGCTGACGTTTAAAAATGCTTCTAAACTCTTCCATTGTTCCCGGAATTCTGCTGAAGTATAAAAATGCTTCGGAACTCTTCCATTGTTCTCGCAATTCCGCTGACGTTTAAAAATGCTTCGGAACGCTTCCTTTGCTCTCGTTATTCCACTGACGTTTAAAAATGCTTCGGAACTTTTCCATTGTTCTCGGAATTCCGCTGAAGTTTTAAAATGCTTCGGAACTCTTCCATTGTTCTCAGAATTCCGTTGACGTTTAAAAATGTTGTGGAACTCTTCCATTGTTTTCGGAATTCCGCTGAAGTTTAAAAATTTTTCGGAACTCTTGCATTTTTCTCGGAATTCTGCTGAAGTTTAAAAATGCTTCGGAACTCTTCCATTGTTCTCGGAATTCCGCTGATGTTTAAAATTGCTTCACAACTCTTCCATTGTTCTAGGAATTCTGCTGAAGTTTAAAAATGCTTCGGAACTCTTCCATTGTTCTCAGTATTCCGCTGAAGTTTAAAAATGCTTCGGAACTCTTCAATTGTTCTCAGTATTCCGCTGACGTTTAAAAATGCTTCGGAACTCTTCCATTTTTTTCGGAATTCCGCTGACGTTTAAAAATGCTTCAGAACTCTTCCATTGTTCTCGGAATTCCGCTGAAGTTTAAAAATGCTTCCGAACTCTTCCATTAATCTTGGAATTCAGCTGACGTTTTAAAATGCTTCAGTACTCTTCCATTGTTCTCGGAATTCCGCTGACAGATAAAAATGCTTCGGAACTCTTCCATTGTTCTCGGCATTCCGCTGATGTTTAAAAATGCTTCAGAACTCTTCCATTGTTCTCGGAATTCCGCTGACATTTAAAACTGATTCGGAACTCTTCCATTATTCTCGGAATTCCACTGAAGTTTAAAAATGCTTCGGAACTCTTCAATTGTTCTTGGAATTCTGCTGAAGTTTAAAAATGCTTCGGAGCTCTTCCATTGTTCTCGGAATTCCGTTGAAGTTTAAGAATGCTTCGGAACTCTTCCATTGTTCTCGGAATTCTGCTGAAGGTTAAAAATGCTTCGGAACTCTTCCATTGTTCTCAGAATTCCACTGACGTTTAAAAATGCTTTGGAACTCTTCCATTGTTTTCGGAGTTCCGCTGATGTTTAAAAATTCTTCAGAACCCTTCTATTGCTCTCGGAATTCCGCTGAAGTTTAAAAATGCTTAAAAACTCTTCCATTGTTCTCGGAATTCTGCTGATGTTTAAAAATGCTTTGGAACTCTTCCATTGTTGTCGTAATTCCGCTGAAGTTTAAAAATGCTTCGGACTCTTCCATTGTTCTCGGAATTCCGCTGACATATAAAAATGCTTCGGAACTCTTCCATTGTTCTCGGCATTCCGCTGATGTTTAAAAATGCTTCCGAACTCTTCCATTCTTCTCGCAATTCCGCTGACATTTAAAAATGCTTCGGAATTCTTCCGTTGTTCTCGGAATTCCGCTGACGCTTAAAATTGCTTCACAACTCTTCTATTGTTCTCGGAATTCCGCTGACTTTTAAAAATGCTTCGGAACTCGTCCATTGTTCTCGGAATTCCGCTGAAGTTTAAGAATGCTTTGGAACTCTTCCATTGTTCTCGGAATTCTGCTGAAGTTTAAAAATGCTTCGGAACTCTTCCATTGTTCTCGGAATTCCGCTGACGCTTAAAAATGCTTCACAACTCTTCTATTGTTCTCGGAATTCCGCTGACTTTTAAAAATGCTTCGGAACTCTTCCATTGTTCTCGGAATTCCGCTGAAGTTTAAGAATGCTTCGGAACTCTTCCATTGTTCTCGGAATTCTGCTGAAGTTTAAAAATGCTTCGGAACTCTTCCATTGTTTTCAGAATTCCGCTGACATTTAAAAATGCTTCGGAACTCTTCCATTGTTCTTGGAAATCCGCTGACATTTAAAAATGCTTCGGAACTTTTCCATTGTTCTCGGAATTCCGCTGAAGTTTTAAAATGCTTCGGAACTCTTCCATTGTTCTCAGTATTCCGTTGACGTTTAAAAATGTTTTGGAACTCTTCCATTGTTTTCGGAATTCCGCTGAAGTTTAAAAATTTTTCGGAACTCTTGCATTTTTCTCGGAATTCTGCTGAAGTTTAAAAATGCTTCGGAACTCTTCCATTGTTCTCGGAATTCCGCTGATGTTTAAAATTGCTTCACAACTCTTCCATTGTTCTAGGAATTCTGCTGAAGTTTAAAAATGCTTCGGAACTCTTCCATTGTTCTCAGTATTCCGCTGAAGTTTAAAAATGCTTCGGAACTCTTCAATTGTTCTCAGTATTCCGCTGACGTTTAAAAATGCTTCGGAACTCTTCCATTTTTTTCGGAATTCCGCTGACGTTTAAAAATGCTTCAGAACTCTTCCATTGTTCTCGGAATTCCGCTGAAGTTTAAAAATGCTTCCGAACTCTTCCATTAATCTTGGAATTCAGCTGACGTTTTAAAATGCTTCAGTACTCTTTCATTGTTCTCGGAATTCCGCTGACAGATAAAAATGCTTCGGAACTCTTCCATTGTTCTCGGCATTCCGCTGATGTTTAAAAATGCTTCAGAACTCTTCCATTGTTCTCGGAATTCCGCTGACATTTAAAACTGCTTCGGAACTCTTCCATTATTCTCGGAATTCCGCTGAAGTTTAAAAATGCTTCGGAACTCTTCAATTGTTCTTGGAATTCTGCTGAAGTTTAAAAATGCTTCGGAGCTCTTCCATTGTTCTCGGATTTCCGTTGAAGTTTAAGAATGCTTCGGAACTCTTCCATTGTTCTCGGAATTCTTCTGAAGGTTAAAAATGCTTCGGAACTCTTCCATTGTTCTCAGAATTCCACTGACGTTTAAAAATGCTTTGGAACTCTTCCATTGTTTTCGGAGTTCCGCTGATGTTTAAAAATTCTTCAGAACCCTTCTATTGTTCTCGGAATTCCGCTGAAGTTTAAAAATGCTTAAAAACTCTTCCATTGTTCTCGGAATTCTGCTGATGTTTAAAAATGCTTTGGAACTCTTCCATTGTTGTCGTAATTCTGATGAAGTTTAAAAATGCTTCGGACTCTTCCATTGTTCTCGGAATTCCGCTGACATATAAAAATGCTTCGGAACTATTCCATTGTACTCTGCATTCCGCTGATGTTTAAAAATGCTTCCGAACTCTTCCATTCTTCTCGCAATTCCGCTGACATTTAAAAATGCTTTGGAATTCTTCCATTGTTCTCGGAATTCCGCTGATGCTTAAAATTGCTTTACAACTCTTCTATTGTTCTCGGAATTCCGCTGACTTTTAAAAATGCTTCGGAACTCGTCCATTGTTCTCGAAATTCCGCTGAAGTTTAAAAATGCTTCGGAACTCTTCCATTGTTCTCGGAATTCTGCTGAAGTTTAAAAATGCTTCGGAACTCTTCCATTGTTCTCGGAATTCCGCTGACGCTTAAAAATGCTTCACAACTCTTCTATTGTTCTCAGAATTCTGCTGACTTTTAAAAATGCTTCAGAACTCTTCCATTGTTCTCGGAATTCCGCTGAAGTTTAAGAATGCTTCGGAACTCTTCCATTGTTCTCGGAATTCTGCTGAAGTTTAAAAATGCTTCGGAACTCTTCCATTGTTTTCAGAACTCCGCTGACATTTAAAAATGCTTTGGAACTCTTCCATTGTTCTCGGAATTCTGCTGACATTTAAAAATGCTTCGGAACTCTTCCATTGTTCTTGGAATTCCGCTGACATTTAAAAATGCTTCGGAACTCTTCCATTGTTCTGGAATTTTGCTGACGTTTAAAAATGCTTCACAACTCTTCCATTGTTCTCGGTATTCCGCTGACTTTTAAAAATGCTTCGGAACTCTTCCATTGTTCTCAAAATTCCGCTGACATTTAAAAATGCTTTGGAACTCTTCCATTGTTCTCGGAATTCCGCTGACATTTAGAAATGGTTCAGAACTCTTCCATTGTTCTCGGAATTCCGCTGAAGTTTAAAAATGCTTCGGAACTTTTCAATTGTTTTTGGAATTCTGCTGAAGTTTAAAAATGCTTCGGAGCTCTTCCATTGTTCTCGGAATTCTGTTGAAGTTTAAAAATGCTTCGGAACTCTTCCATTGTTCTCGGAATTCTGCTGAAGTTTAAAAATGCTTCGGAACTCTTATATTGTTCTCAGAATTCCACTGACGTTTAAAAATGCTTTGGAACTCTTCCATTGTTCAAGGAATTCCGCTGACGTTTAAAAATGCTTCGGAACTCTTCCATTGTTTTCAGAATTCCGCTGACGTTTAAAAATGCTTCTAAACTCTTCCATTGTTCCCGGAATTCTGCTGAAGTATAAAAATGCTTCGGAACTCTTCCATTGTTCTCGCAATTCCGCTGACGTTTAAAAATGCTTCGGAACGCTTCCTTTGCTCTCGTTATTCCACTGACGTTTAAAAATGCTTCGGAACTTTTCCATTGTTCTCGGAATTCCGCTGAAGTTTTAAAATGCTTCGGAACTCTTCCATTGCTCTCAGAATTCCGTTGACGTTTAAAAATGTTGTGGAACTCTTCCAATGTTTTCGGAATTCCGCTGAAGTTTAAAAATTTTTCGGAACTCTTGCATTTTTCTCGGAATTCTGCTGAAGTTTAAAAATGCTTCGGAACTCTTCCATTGTTCTCGGAATTCCGCTGATGTTTAAAATTGCTTCACAACTCTTCCATTGTTCTAGGAATTCTGCTGAAGTTTAAAAATGCTTCGGAACTCTTCCATTGTTCTCAGTATTCCGCTGAAGTTTAAAAATGCTTCGGAACTCTTCAATTGTTCTCAGTATTCCGCTGACGTTTAAAAATGCTTCGGAAATCTTCCATTTTTTTCGGAATTCCGCTGACGTTTAAAAATGCTTCAGAACTCTTCCATTGTTCTCGGAATTCCGCTGAAGTTTAAAAATGCTTCCGAATTCTTCCATTAATCTTGGAATTCAGCTGACGTTTTAAAATGCTTCAGTACTCTTCCATTGTTCTCGGAATTCCGCTGACAGATAAAAATGCTTCGGAACTCTTCCATTGTTCTCGGCATTCCGCTGATGTTTAAAAATGCTTCAGAACTCTTCCATTGTTCTCGGAATTCCGCTGACATTTAAAACTGATTCGGAACTCTTCCATTATTCTCGGAATTCCACTGAAGTTTAAAAATGCTTCGGAACTCTTCAATTGTTCTTGGAATTCTGCTGAAGTTTAAAAATGCTTCGGAGCTCTTCCATTGTTCTCGGAATTCCGTTGAAGTTTAAGAATGCTTCGGAACTCTTCCATTGTTCTCGGAATTCTGCTGAAGGTTAAAAATGCTTCGGAACTCTTCCATTGTTCTCAGAATTCCACTGACGTTTAAAAATGCTTTGGAACTCTTCCATTGTTTTCGGAGTTCCGCTGATGTTTAAAAATTCTTCAGAACCCTTCTATTGCTCTCGGAATTCCGTTGAAGTTTAAAAATGCTTAAAAACTCTTCCATTGTTCTCGGAATTCTGCTGATGTTTAAAAATGCTTTGGAACTCTTCCATTGTTGTCGTAATTCCGCTGAAGTTTAAAAATGCTTCGGACTCTTCCATTGTTCTCGGAATTCCGCTGACATATAAAAATGCTTCGGAACTCTTCCATTGTTCTCGGCATTCCGCTGATGTTTAAAAATGCTTCCGAACTCTTCCATTCTTCTCGCAATTCCGCTGACATTTAAAAATGCTTCGGAATTCTTCCATTGTTCTCGGAATTCCGCTGACGCTTAAAATTGCTTCACAACTCTTCTATTGTTCTCGGAATTGCGCTGACTTTTAAAAATGCTTCGGAACTCGTCCATTGTTCTCGGAATTCCGCTGAAGTTTAAGAATGCTTCGGAACTCTTCCATTGTTCTCGGAATTCTGCTGCAGTTTAAAAATGCTTCGGAACTCTTCCATTGTTCTCGGAATTCCGCTGACGCTTAAAAATGCTTCACAACTCTTCTATTGTTCTCGGAATTCCGCTGACTTTTAAAAATGCTTCGGAACTCTTCCATTGTTCTCGGAATTCCGCGGAAGTTTAAGAATGCTTCGGAACTCTTCCATTGTTCTCGGAATTCTGCTGAAGTTTAAAAATGATTCGGAACTCTTCCATTGTTTTCAGAATTCCGCTGACATTTAAAAATGCTTCGGAACTCTTCCATTGTTCTTGGAAATCCGCTGACATTTAAAAATGCTTCGGAACTTTTCCATTGTTCTCGGAATTCCGCTGAAGTTTTAAAATGCTTCGGAACTCTTCCATTGTTCTCAGAATTCCGTTGACGTTTAAAAATGTTTTGGAACTCTTCCATTGTTTTCGGAATTCCGCTGAAGTTTAAAAATTTTTCGGAACTCTTGCATTTTTCTCGGAATTCTGCTGAAGTTTAAAAATGCTTCGGAACTCTTCCATTGTTCTCGGAATTCCGCTGATGTTTAAAATTGCTTCACAACTCTTCCATTGTTCTAGGAATTCTGCTGAAGTTTAAAAATGCTTCGGAACTCTTCCATTGTTCTCAGTATTCCGCTGAAGTTTAAAAATGCTTCGGAACTCTTCAATTGTTCTCAGTATTCCGCTGACGTTTAAAAATGCTTCGGAACTCTTCCATTTTTTTCGGAATTCCGCTGATGTTTAAAAATGCTTCAGAACTCTTCCATTGTTCTCGGAATTCCGCTGAAGTTTAAAAATGCTTCCGAACTCTTCCATTAATCTTGGAATTCAGCTGACGTTTTAAAATGCTTCAGTACTCTTCCATTGTTCTCGGAATTCCGCTGACAGATAAAAATGCTTCGGAACTCTTCCATTGTTCTCGGCATTCCGCTGATGTTTAAAAATGCTTCAGAACTCTTCCATTGTTCTCGGAATTCCGCTGACATTTAAAACTGCTTCGGAACTCTTCCATTATTCTCGGAATTCCGCTGAAGTTTAAAAATGCTTCGGAACTCTTCAATTGTTCTTGGAATTCTGCTGAAGTTTAAAAATGCTTCGGAGCTCTTCCATTGTTCTCGGATTTCCGTTGAAGTTTAAGAATGCTTCGGAACTCTTCCATTGTTCTCGGAATTCTGCTGAAGGTTAAAAATGCTTCGGAACTCTTCCATTGTTCTCAGAATTCCACTGACGTTTAAAAATGCTTTGGAACTCTTCCATTGTTTTCGGAGTTCCGCTGATGTTTAAAAATTCTTCAGAACATTTCTATTGTTCTTTGAATTCCGCTGAAGTTTAAAAATGCTTAAAAACTCTTCCATTGTTCTCGGAATTCTGCTGATGTTTAAAAATGCTTTGGAACTCTTCCATTGTTGTCATAATTCCGCTGAAGTTTAAAAATGCTTCGGACTCTTCCATTGTTCTCGGAATTCCGCTGACATATAAAAAGCTTCGGAACTCTTCCATTGTTCTCGGCATTCCGCTGATGTTTAAAAATGCTTCCGAACTCTTTCATTCTTCTCGCAATTCCGCTGACATTTAAAAATGCTTCGGAATTCTTCCATTGTTCTCGGAATTCCGCTGACGCTTAAAATTGCTTCAAAACTCTTCTATTGTTCTCGGAATTCCGCTGACTTTTAAAAATGCTTCGGAACTCGTCCATTGTTCTCGGAATTCCGCTGAAGTTTAAGAATGCTTCGGAACTCTTCCATTGTTCTCGGAATTCTGCTGAAGTTTAAAAATGCTTCGGAACTCTTCCATTGTTCTCGGAATTCCGCTGACACTTAAAAATGCTTCACAACTCTTCTATTGTTCTCGGAATTCCGCTGACATTTAAAAATGCTTCGGAACTCTTCCATTGTTCTTGGAAATCCGCTGACATTTAAAAATGCTTCGGAACTCTTCCATTGTTCTGGAATTTTGCTGACGTTTAAAAATGCTGCACAACTCTTCCATTGTTCTCGGTATTCCGCTGGCTTTTAAAAATGATTCGGAACTCTTCCATTGTTCTCGGAATTCTGATGAAGTTTAAAAATGCTTCGGAACTCTTCCATTGTTCTCAAAATTCCGCTGACATTTAAAAATGCTTCGGAACGCTTCCATTGTTCTCGGAATTCCGCTGACATTTAGAAATGGTTCAGAACTCTTCCATTGTTCTCGGAATTCCGCTGACGTTTAAAAATGCTTCGGAACTCTTCCATTGTTCTCTGAATTCCGCTGACGTTTAAAAATGCTTCACAACTCTTCTATTGTTCTCGGAATTCCGCTGACTTTTAAAAATGCTTCGGAACTCTTCCATTGTTCTCCAAATTCCGCTGAAGTTTAAAAATCCTTCGGAACGCTTCCATTGTTCTCAGAATTCCGCTGACATTTAAAAATGCTTCGGAAATCTTCTAGTGTTCTCGGAATTCCGCTGACATTTAAAAAGCCTTCAGAACTCTTCCATTGTTCTCGGAATTACGCTGACATTTAAAAATGCTTTGGAACTCTTCCATTGTTTTCGGAATTCCGCTGACGTTTAAAAATGATTCGGAACTCTTCCATTGTTCTCGGAATTCCGTTGAAGTTTAAAAATGCTTCGGAACGCTTACATTGTTCTCAGAATTCCGCTGAAGTTTAACATGCTTTGGTACCCTTCTATTGTTCTCGGAATTCTGCTGACTTTTAAAAATGCTTCGGAACTCTTCCATTGTTCTCGGAATTCCGCTGACTTTTAAAAATACTTCGGAACTCTTCCATTGTTCTCGGAATTCCGCTGAAGTTTTGAAGTTTAAAAATGCTTCGGAATTCTTCCATTGTTCTCGGAATTCCGCTGACGCTTAAAAATGCTTCACAACTCTTCTATTGTTCACAGAATTCCGCTGACTTTTAAAAATGCTTCAGAACTCTTCCATTGTTCTCAGAATTCCGCTGACATTTAAAAATGCTTTGGAACTCTTCCATTGCTTTCGGAGTTCCGCTGATGTTTAAAAATTCTTCAGAACCCTTCTATTGTTCTCGGAATTCCGCTGAAGTTTAAAAATGTTTAAAAACTCTTCCATTGTTCCCGGAATTCTGCTGATGTTTAAAAATGCTTTGGAACTCTTCCATTGTTGTCGTAATTCCGCTGAAGTTTAAAAATGCTTCGGACTCTTCCATTGTTCTCGGAATTCCGCTGACATATAAAAATGCTTCGGAACTCTTCCATTGTTCTCGGCATTCCGCTGATGTTTAAAATTGCTTCCGAACTCTTTCATTCTTCTCGCAATTCCGCTGACATTTAAAAATGCTTCGGAATTCTTCCATGGTTCTCGGAATTCCGCTGACGCTTAAAATTGCTTCACAACTCTTCTATTGTTCTCGGAATTCCGCTGACTTTTAAAAATGCTTCGGAACTCGTCCATTGTTCTCGGAATTCCGCTGAAGTTTAAGAATGCTTCGGAACTCTTACATTGTTCTCGGAATTCTGCTGAAGTTTGAAAATGCTTCGGAACACTTCCATTGTTCTCTGAATTCCGCTGACGCTTAAAAATGCTTCACAACTCTTCTATTGTTCTCGGAATTCCGCTGACTTTTAAAAATGCTTCGGAACTCTTCCATTGTTCTCAAAATTCCGCGGAAGTTTAAGAATGCTTCGGAACTCTTCCATTGTTCTCGGAATTCTGCTGACATTTAAAAATGCTTCGGAACTCTTCCATTGTTCTTGGAAATCCGCTGACATTTAAAAATGCTTCAGAACTCTTCCATTGTTCTGGAATTTTGCTGACGTTTAAAAATGCTTCACAACTCTTCCATTGTTCTCGGTATTCCGCTGGCTTTTAAAAATGATTCGGAACTCTTCCATTGTTCTCGGAATTCTGATGAAGTTTAAAAATGCTTCGGAACTCTTCCATTGTTCTCTGAATTCCGCTGACGTTTAAAAATGCTTCACAACTCTTCCATTGTTCTCGGAATTCCGCTGACTTTTAAAAATGCTTCGGAACTCTTCCATTGTTCTCCAAATTCCGCTGAAGTTTAAAAATGCTTCGGAACGCTTCCATTGTTCTCAGAATTCCGCTGACATTTAAAAATGCTTCGGAAATCTTCTAGTGTTCTCGGAATTCCGCTGACATTTAAAAAGCCTTCAGAACTCTTCCATTGTTCTCGGAATTCCGCTGACATTTAAAAATGCTTCGGAACTCTTCCATTGTTCTCGGAATTCCGCTGACGTTTAAAAATGCTTCGGAACTTTTCCATTGTTCTCGGAATTCCGTTGAAGTTTAAAAATGCTTCGGAACGCTTACATTGTTCTCAGAATTCCGCTGAAGTTTAACATGCTTTGGTACCCTTCTATTGTTCTCGGAATTCTGCTGACTTTTAAAAATGCTTCGGAACTCTTCCATTGTTCTCGGAATTCCGCTGACTTTTAAAAATGCTTCAGAACTCTTCCATTGTTCTCGGAATTCCGCTGAAGTTTTGAAGTTTAAAAATGCTTCGGAATTCTTCCATTGTTCTCGGAATTCCGCTGACGCTTAAAAATGCTTCACAACTCTTCTATTGTTCACAGAATACCGCTGACTTTTAAAAATGCTTCAGAACTCTTCCATTGTTCTCGGAATTCCGCTGACGTTTAAAAATGCTTCGGAACTCTTCCATTGTTCTCAGAATTCCGCTGACGCTTAAAATTGCTTCACAACTCTTCTACTGTTCTCGGAATTCCGCTGGCATTTAAAAATGCTTCGAAACTCTTCCATTGTTCTCGGAATTCCGCTGAAGTTTAAGAATGCTTCGGAACTCTTCCATTGTTCTCAGAATTCTGCTGAAGTTTAAAAATGCTTCGGAACTCTTCCATTGTTCTCGGAATTCCGCTGATGCTTAAAAATGCTTCACAACTCTTCCATTGTTCTCGGTATTCAGCTGACTTTTAAAAATGCTTCTGAACTCTTCCATTGTTCTCGGAGTTCCGCGGAAGTTTAAGTATGCTTCGGAACTCTTCCATTGTTCTCGGAATTCTGCTGAAGTTTAAAAATGCTTCGGAACTCTTCCATTTTTCTCGAATTCCGCTGACATTTAAAAATGCTTCGGAACTCTTCCATTGTTCTCGGAATTCCACTGACGTTTAAAGATGCTTCGGAACTCTTCCATTGTGCTCGGATTTCCGCTGACGTTTAAAAATGCTCCACAACTCTTCCATTGTTCTCGGAATTCCGCTGACTTTTAAAAATGCTTCGGAACTCTTCGATTGTTCTCCAAATTCCGCTGAAGTTTAAAAATGCTTCGGAACTCTTCCAGTGTTCGCAGAATTCCGCTGACGTTTAAAAATGATTCGGAAATCTTCCATTGTTTTCAAAATCCGCTGACGTTTAAAAATGCTTCGGAACTCTTCCATTGTTCTCGGAATTCTGCTGACATTTAAAAATGCTTCGGAACTCTTCCATTATTCTCGTAATTCCGCTGACATTTAAAAATGCTTCGGAACTCTTCCATTGTTCTCGGAATTCCGCTGACATTTAAAAATGCTTCGGAACTCTTCCATTGTTCTCGGAATTCCGCTGAAGTTTAAAAATGCTTCGGAACTCTTCCATTGTTCTTGGAATTCCGCTGACATTTAAAAAGGCTTCAGAACTCTTCCAATGTTCTCGGAATTCCGCTGACGTTTAAAAATGCTTCGGAACTCTTCCATTGTTCTCGGAATTCCGCTGACGTTTAAAAATGCTTCACAACTCTTCCATTGTTCTCGGAATTCCGCTGACGCTTAAAAATGCTTCACAACTCTTCTATTGTTCTCAGAATTCCGCTGACTATTAAAAATGCTTCGGAACTCTTCCATTGTTGTCGGAATTCCGCTGACGCTTAAAATTGCTTCAAAACTCTTCCATTGTTCTCGGAATTCCGCTGAAGTTTAAGAATGCTTCAGAACTCTTCCATTGTTGTCAGAATTCTGCTGAAGTTTAAAAATGCTTCGGAACTCTTCCATTGTTCTCAGAATTCTGCTGACATTTAAAAATGCTTCGGAACTCTTCCATTGTTCTCGGAATTCCGTTGAAGTTTAAAAATGCTTCGGAACGCTGACATTGTTCTCAGAATTCCGCTGAAGTTTATCATGCTTTGGTACCCTTCTATTGTTCTCGGAATTCTGCTGACTTTTAAAAATGCTTCACAACTCTTCTATTGTTCACAGAATTCCGCTGACTTTTAAAAATGCTTCACAACTCTTCTATTGTTCACAGAATTCCGCTGACTTTTAAAAATGCTTCAGAACTCTTCCATTGTTCTCGGAATTCCGCTGACGTTTAAAAATGCTTCGGAACACTTCCATTGTTCTCGGAATTCCGCTGACGCATAAAATTGCTTCACAACTCTTCTATTGTTCTCGGAATTCCGCTGACATTTAAAAATGCTTCGAAACTCTTCCATTGTTCTCAAAATTCCGCTGAAGTTTAAGAATGCTTCGGAACTCTTCCATTGTTCTCAGAATTCTGCTGAAGTTTAAAAATGCTTCGGAACTCTTCCATTGTTCTCGGAATTCCGCTGATGCTTAAAAATGCTTCACAACTCTTCCATTGTTCTCGGTATTCAGCTGACTTTTAAAAATGCTTCTGAACTCTTCCATTGTTCTCGGAGTTCCGCTGAAGTTTAAGTATGCTTCGGAACTCTTCCATTGTTCTCGGAATTCTGCTGAAGTTTAAAAATGCTTCGGAACTCTTCCATTTTTCTCAGAATTCCGCTGACATTTAAAAATGCTTCGGAACTCTTCCATTGTTCTCGGAATTCCACTGACGTTTAAAAATGCTTCGGAACTCTTCCATTGTTCTCGGAATTCCGCTGACGTTTAAAAATGCTCCACAACTCTTCCATTGTTCTCGGAATTCCGCTGACTTTTAAAAATGCTTCGGAACTCTTCGATTGTTCTCCAAATTCCGCTGAAGTTTAAAAATGCTTCGGAACTCTTCCAGTGTTCGCAGAATTCCGCTGACGTTTAAAAATGCTTCGGAAATCTTCCATTGTTTTCAAAATCCGCTGACGTTTAAAAATGCTTCGGAACTCTTCCATTGTTCTCGGAATTCTGCTGACATTTAAAAATGCTTCAGAACTCTTCCATTGTTCTCGGAATTCCGCTGATGTTTAAAAATGCTTCGGAACTCTTCCATTGTTCTCGGAATTCCGCTGACATTTAAAAAGGCTTCAGAACTCTTCCAATGTTCTCGGAATTCCGCTGACGTTTAAAAATGCTTCGGAACGCTTCCATTGTTCTCGGAATTCCACTGACGTTTAAAAATGCTTCACAACTCTTCCATTGTTCTCGGAATTCCGCTGACGCTTAAAAATTCTTCACAACTCTTCTATTGTTCTCAGAATTCTGCTGACGTTTAAAAATGCTTCACAACTCTTCCATTGTTCTCGGAATTCCGCTGACGTTTAAAAATGCTTCACAACTCTTCCATTGTTCTCGGTATTCCGCTGACTTTTAAAAATGCTTCAGAACTCTTCCATTGTTCTCGGAATTCCGCTGAAGTTTAAGTATGCTTCGGAACTCTTCCATTGTTCTCGGAATTCTGCTGAAGTTTAAAAATGCTTCGCAACTCTTCCATTGTTCTCAGAATTCCGCTGACATTTAAAAATGCTTCGGAACTCTTCCATTGTTCTCGGAATTTTGCTGAAGTTTAAAAATGCTTCGTAACTCTTCCATTGTTCTCAGAATTCCGCTGACATTTAAAAATGCTTCGGAACTCTTCCATTGTTCTCGGAATTCCGCTGACATTTAAAAAGGCTTCAGAACTCTTCCATTGTTCTCGGAATTACGCTAACGTTTAAAAATGCTTCGGAACTCTTCCATTGTTCTCGGAATTCCGCTGACGTTTAAAAATGCTTCACAACTCTTCCATTGTTCTCGGAATTCCGCTGACGTTTAAAAATGCTTCGGATCTCTTCCATTGTTCTCGGAATTCCGCTGACGCTTAAAAATGCTTCACAACTCTTCTATTGTTCTCGGAATTCCGCTGACATTTAAAAATGCTTCGGAACTCTTCCATTGTTCTCGGAATTCTGCTGAAGTTTAAAAATGCTTCGGAACTCTTCCATTGTTCTCGGAATTCCGCTGACATTTAAAAAGGCTTCAGAACTCTTCCATTGTTCTCGGAATTCCGCTGAAGTTTAAAAATGCTTCGGAACTCTTCCATTGTTCTCAGAATTCCGCTGACATTTAAATATACTTCGGAACTCTTCCATTGTTCTCGGAATTCCGCTGACATTTAAAAATGCTTCAGAACTCTTCCATTGTTCTCGGAATTCCGCTGACGTTTAAAAATGCTTCGGAACTCTTCCATTGTTCTCAAAATTCCGCTGACGTTTAAAAATGCTTCACAACTCTTCCATTGTTCTCGGAATTCCGCTGACTTTTAAAAATGCTTCGGAACTCTTTGATTGTTCTCCAAATTCCGCTGAAGTTTAAAAATGCTTCGGAACTCTTCCAGTGTTCTCAGAATTCCGCTGACGTTTAAAAATGCTTCAGAAACCTTCCATTGTTTTCAAACTTCCGCTGACGTTTAAAAATGCTTCAGAACTCTTCCATTGTTCTCGGAATTCCGCTGACGTTTAAAAATGCTTCGGAACTCTTCCATTGTTCCAGGAATTCTGCTGAAGTTTAAAAATGCTTCGGAACTCTTCCATTGTTCTCGGAATTCCGCTGACTTTTAAAAATGCTTCGAAACTCTTCCATTGTTCTCGGAATTCCGCTGAAGTTTAAGAATGCTTCGGAACTCTTCCATTGTTCTCGGAATTCTGCTGAAGTTTTGAAGTTTAAAAATGCTTCGTAATTCTTCCTTTGTTCTCGGAATTCCGCTGACGCTTAAAAATGCTTCACAACTCTTCTATTGTTCTCAGAATTCCGCTGACTTTTAAAAATGCTTCAGAACTCTCCCATTGTTCTCGGAATTCCGTTGACGTTTAAAAATGCTTCGGAACTCTTCCATTGTTCTCGGAATTCTGCTGACGCTTAAAATTGCTTCAAAACTCTTACATTGTTCTCGGAATTCCGCTGAAGTTTAAGAATGCTTCGGAACTCTTCCATTGTTCTCAGAATTCTGCTGAAGTTTAAAAATGCTTCGGAACTCTTCCATTGTTCTCGGAATTCCGCTGACGCTTAAAAATGCTTCACAACTCTTCTATTGTTCTCGGAATTCCGCTGATATTTAAAAATGCTTCGGAACTCTTCCATTGTTCTCGGAATTCCACTGAAGTTTAAGAATGCTTCGGAACTCTTCAATTGTTCTCGGAATTCTGCTGAAGTTTAAAAATGCTTCGGACTCTTCCATTGTTCTCGGAATTCCGCTGACATATAAAAATGCTTCGGAACTCTTCCATTGTTCTCGGCATTCCGCTGATGTTTAAAAATGCTTCCGAACTCTTCCATTCTTCTCGCAATTCCGCTGACGTTTAAAATTGCTTCGGAACTCTTCCATTGTTCTCGGATTTCCGCTGACTTTTAAAAATGCTTCGGAACTCTTCCATTGTTCTCCAAATTCCGCTGAAGTTTAAAAATGCTTCGGAACGCTTCCATTGTTCTCAGAATTCCGCTGACATTTAAAAATGCTTCGGAAATCTTCTAGTGTTCTCGGAATTCCGCTGACATTTAAAAAGCCTTCAGAACTCTTCCATTGTTCTCGGAATTCCGCTGACGTTTAAAAATGCTTCGGAACTCTTCCATTGTTCTCGGAATTCCGCTGATGTTTAAAAATGCTTCGGAACTCTTCCATTGTTCTCGGAATTCCGCGGAAGTTTAAGAATGCTTCGGAACTCTTCCATTGTTCTCGGAATTCGGCTGAAGTTTAAAAATGCTTCGGAACTCTTCCATTGTTTTCAGAATTCCGCTGACATTTAAAAATGCTTTGGAACTCTTCCATTGTTCTCGGAATTCTGCTGACATTTAAAAATGCTTCGGAACTTTTCCATTGTTCTTGGAATTCCGCTGACATTTAAAAATGCTTCTGAACTCTTCCATTGTTCTGGAATTTTGCTGACCTTTAAAAATGCTTCACAACTCTTTCATTGTTCTCGGTATTCCGCTGGCTTTTAAAAATGATTCGGAACTCTTCCATTGTTCTCGGAATTCCGCTGACGTTTAAAAATGCTTCACAACTCTTCCATTGTTCTCGGAATTCCGCTGACTTTTAAAAATGCTTCGGAACTCTTTGATTGTTCTCCAAATTCCGCTGAAGTTTAAAAATGCTTCGGAACTCTTCCATTGTTCTCGGAATTCCGCTGACGTTTAAAAATGCTTCGGAACACTTCCATTGTTCCAGGAATTCTGCTGAAGTTTAAAAATGCTTCGGAACTCTTCCATTGTTCTCGGAATTCCACTGACTTTTAAAAATGCTTCGGAACTCTTCCATTGTTCTCGGAATTCCGCTGAAGTTTAAGAATGCTTCGGAACTCTTTGATTGTTCTCCAAATTCCGCTGAAGTTTAAAAATGCTTCGGAACTCTTCCATTGTTCTCGGAATTCCGCTGACGTTTAAAAATGCTTCGGAACACTTCCATTGTTCCAGGAATTCTGCTGAAGTTTAAAAATGCTTCGGAACTCTTCCATTGTTCTCGGAATTCCACTGACTTTTAAAAATGCTTCGGAACTCTTCCATTGTTCTCGGAATTCCGCTGAAGTTTAAGAATGCTTCGGAACTCTTCCATTGTTCTCGGAATTCTGCTAAAGTTTTGAAGTTTAAAAATGCTTCGGAATTCTTCCATTGTTCTCGGAATTCCGCTGACGCTTAAAAATGCTTCGGAACTCTTCCATTGTTCTCGGAATTCCGCTGACGCTTAAAATTGCTTCAAAACTCTTACATTGTTCTCGGAATTCCGCTGAAGTTTAAGAATGCTTCGGAACTCTTCTATTGTTCTCAGAATTCTGCTGAAGTTTAAAAATGCTTCGGAACTCTTCCATTGTTCTCGGAATTCCGCTGACGCTTAAAAATGCTTCACAACTCTTCTATTGTTCTCGGAATTCCGCTGATATTTAAAAATGCTTCGGAACTCTTCCATTGTTCTCGGAATTCCGCTGAAGTTTAAAAATGCTTCGGAACTCTTCCATTGTTCTCGGAATTCGGTTGACATTTAAAAAGGCTTCAGAACTCTTCCATTGTTCTCGGAATTCTGCTGATGTTTAAAAATGCTTTGGATCTCTTCCATTGTCGTAATTCCGCTGAAGTTTAAAAATGCTTCGGACTCTTCCATTGTTCTCGGAATTCCGCTGACATATAAAATTGCTTCGGAACTCTTCCATTGTTCTCGGCATTCCGCTGATGTTTAAAAATGCTTCCGAACTCTTCCATTCTTCTCGCAATTCCGCTGACGTTTAAAATTGCTTCGGAACTCTTCCATTGTTCTCGGAATTCCGCTGACGTTTAAAAATGCTTCACAACTCTTCCTTTGTTCTCGGAATTCCGCTGACTTTTAAAAATGCTTCGGAACTCTTCCATTGTTCTCCAAATTCCGCTGAAGTTTAAAAATGCTTTGGAACGCTTCCATTGTTCTCAGAATTCCGCTGACATTTAAAATTGCTTCGGAAATCTTCTAGTGTTCTCGGAATTCCGCTGACATTTGAAAAGCCTTCAGAACTCTTCCATTGTTCTCGGAATTCCGCTGACGTTTAAAAATGCTTCAGAACTCTTCCATTGTTCTCGGAATTCCGCTGACGTTTAAAAATGCTTCGGAACTCTTCCATTGTTCTCGGAATTCCGGTGAAATTTAAAAATGCTTCGGAACGCTTACATTGTTCTCAGAATTCCACTGAAGTTTAAACATGCTTTGGTACCCTTCTATTGTTCTCGGAATTCTGCTGACTTTTAAAAATGCTTCGGAAATCTTCCATTGTTCTCGGAATTCCGCTGACTTTTAAAAATGCTTCGGAACTCTTCCATTGTTCTCGGAATTCCGCTGAAGTTTTGAAGTTTAAAAATGCTTCGGAATTCTTCCATTGTTCTCGGAATTCCGCTGACGCTTAAAAATGCTTCACAACTCTTCTATTGTTCTCAGAATTCCGCTGACTTTTAAAAATGCTTCAGAACTCTTCCATTGTTCTCCGAATTCCGCTGACGTTTAAAAATGCTTCGGAACTCCTCCATTGTTCTCGGAATTCCGCTGACGCTTAAAATTGCTTCACAACTCTCCTATTGTTCTCGGAATTCCGCTGACTTTTAAAAATGCTTCGAAACTCTTCCATTGTTCTCGGAATACCGCTGAAGTTTAAGAATGCTTCGGAACTCTTCCATTGTTCTCAGAATTCTGCTGAAGTTTAAAAATGCTTCGGAACTCTTCCATTGTTCTCGGTATTCGGCTGACTTTTAAAAATGCTTCTGAACTCTTCCATTGTTCTCGGAATTCCGCTGACATATAAAAATGCTTCGGAACTCTTCCATTGTTCTCGGCATTCCGCTGATGTTTAAAAATGCTTCCGAACTCTTCCATTCTTCTCGCAATTCCGCTGACATTTAAAAATGCTTCGGAATTCTTCCATTGTTCTCGGAATTCCGCTGACGCTTAAAATTGCTTCACACCTCTTCTATTGTTCTCGGAATTCCGCTGACTTTTAAAAATGCTTCGGAATTCGTCCATTGTTCTCGGAATTCCGCTGAAGTTTAAGAATGCTTCGGAACTCTTCCATTGTTCTTGGAATTCTGCTGAAGTTTAAAAATGCTTCGGAACTCTTCCAATGTTCTCGGAATTCCGCTGACATTTAAAAAGGCTTCAGAACTCTTCCATTGTTCTCGGAATTCCGCTGAAGTTTAAAAATGCTTTGGAACTCTTTCATTGTTCTCAGAATTCCGCTGACATTTAAAAATGCTTCGGAACTCTTCCATTGTTCTCAAAATTCCGCTGACATTTAAAAATGCTTCAGAACTCTTCCATTGTTCTCGGAATTCCGCTGACGTTTAAAAATGCTTCACAACTCTTCCATTGTTCTCGGAATTCCGCTGACTTTTAAAAATGCTTCGGAACTCTTTGATTGTTCTCCAAATTCCGCTGAAGTTTAAAAATGCTTCGGAACTCTTCCATTGTTCTCGGAATTCCGCTGACGTTTAAAAATGCTTCGGAACTCTTCCATTGTTCCAGGAATTCTGCTGAAGTTTAAAAATGCTTCGGAACTCTTCCATTGTTCTCGGAATTCCGCTGACTTTTAAAAATGCTTCGGAACTCTTCCATTGTTCTCGGAATTCCGCTGAAGTTTAAGAATGCTTCGGAACTCTTCCATTGTTCTCGGAATTCTGCTAAAGTTTTGAAGTTTAAAAATGCTTCGGAATTCTTCCATTGTTCTCGGAATTCCGCTGACGCTTAAAAATGCTTCGGAACTCTTCCATTGTTCTCGGAATTCCGCTGACGCTTAAAATTGCTTCAAAACTCTTACATTGTTCTCGGAATTCCGCTGAAGTTTAAGAATGCTTCGGAACTCTTCTATTGTTCTCAGAATTCTGCTGAAGTTTAAAAATGCTTCGGAACTCGTCCATTGTTCTCGGAATTCCGCTGACGCTTAAAAATGCTTCACAACTCTTCTATTGTTCTCGGAATTCCGCTGATATTTAAAAATGCTTCGGAACTCTTCCATTGTTCTCGGAATTCCGCTGAAGTTTAAAAATGCTTCGGAACTCTTCCATTGTTCTCGGAATTCGGTTGACATTTAAAAAGGCTTCAGAACTCTTCCATTGTTCTCGGAATTCTGCTGATGTTTAAAAATGCTTTGGATCTCTTCCATTGTCGTAATTCCGCTGAAGTTTAAAAATGCTTCGGACTCTTCCATTGTTCTCGGAATTCCGCTGACATATAAAAATGCTTCGGAACTCTTCCATTGTTCTCGGCATTCCGCTGATGTTTAAAAATGCTTCCGAACTCTTCCATTCTTCTCGCAATTCCGCTGACGTTTAAAATTGCTTCGGAACTCTTCCATTGTTCTCGGAATTCCGCTGACGTTTAAAAATGCTTCACAACTCTTCCTTTGTTCTCGGAATTCCGCTGACTTTTAAAAATGCTTCGGAACTCTTCCATTGTTCTCCAAATTCCGCTGAAGTTTAAAAATGCTTTGGAACGCTTCCATTGTTCTCAGAATTCCGCTGACATTTAAAATTGCTTCGGAAATCTTCTAGTGTTCTCGGAATTCCGCTGACATTTGAAAAGCCTTCAGAACTCTTCCATTGTTCTCGGAATTCCGCTGACGTTTAAAAATGCTTCAGAACTCTTCCATTGTTCTCGGAATTCCGCTGACGTTTAAAAATGCTTCGGAACTCTTCCATTGTTCTCGGAATTCCGGTGAAATTTAAAAATGCTTCGGAACGCTTACATTGTTCTCAGAATTCCACTGAAGTTTAAACATGCTTTGGTACCCTTCTATTGTTCTCGGAATTCTGCTGACTTTTAAAAATGCTTCGGAAATCTTCCATTGTTCTCGGAATTCCGCTGACTTTTAAAAATGCTTCGGAACTCTTCCATTGTTCTCGGAATTCCGCTGAAGTTTTGAAGTTTAAAAATGCTTCGGAATTCTTCCATTGTTCTCGGAATTCCGCTGACGCTTAAAAATGCTTCACAACTCTTCTATTGTTCTCAGAATTCCGCTGACTTTTAAAAATGCTTCAGAACTCTTCCATTGTTCTCCGAATTCCGCTGACGTTTAAAAATGCTTCGGAACTCCTCCATTGTTCTCGGAATTCCGCTGACGCTTAAAATTGCTTCACAACTCTCCTATTGTTCTCGGAATTCCGCTGACTTTTAAAAATGCTTCGAAACTCTTCCATTGTTCTCGGAATACCGCTGAAGTTTAAGAATGCTTCGGAACTCTTCCATTGTTCTCAGAATTCTGCTGAAGTTTAAAAATGCTTCGGAACTCTTCCATTGTTCTCGGTATTCGGCTGACTTTTAAAAATGCTTCTGAACTCTTCCATTGTTCTCGGAATTCCGCTGACATATAAAAATGCTTCGGAACTCTTCCATTGTTCTCGGCATTCCGCTGATGTTTAAAAATGCTTCCGAACTCTTCCATTCTTCTCGCAATTCCGCTGACATTTAAAAATGCTTCGGAATTCTTCCATTGTTCTCGGAATTCCGCTGACGCTTAAAATTGCTTCACACCTCTTCTATTGTTCTCGGAATTCCGCTGACTTTTAAAAATGCTTCGGAATTCGTCCATTGTTCTCGGAATTCCGCTGAAGTTTAAGAATGCTTCGGAACTCTTCCATTGTTCTTGGAATTCTGCTGAAGTTTAAAAATGCTTCGGAACTCTTCCATTGTTCTCGGAATTCCGCTGACGCTTAAAAATTCTTCACAACTCTTCTATTGTTCTCGGAATTCCGCTGACTTTTAAAAATGTTTCGGAACTCTTCCATTGTTCTCGGAATTCCGCGGAAGTTTAAGAATGCTTCGGAACTCTTCCATTGTTCTCGGAAGTCTGCTGAAGTTTAAAAATGCTTCGGAACTCTTCCATTGTTCTCGGAATTCCGCTGACTTTTAAAAATGCTTCGAAACTCTTCCATTGTTCTCGGAATTCCGCTGAAGTTTAAGAATGCTTCGGAACTCTTCCATTGTTCTCGGAATTCTGCTGAAGTTTTGAAGTTTAAAAATGCTTCGAAACTCTTCCATTGTTCTCAGAATTCTGCTGAAGTTTAAAAATGCTTCGGAACTCTTCCATTGTTCTCGGAATTCCGCTGACGCTTAAAAATGCTTCACAACTCTTCTATTGTTCTCGGAATTCCGCTGATATTTAAAAATGCTTCGGAACTCTTCCATTGTTCTCGGAATTCCACTGAAGTTTAAGAATGCTTCGGAACTCTTCCATTGTTCTCGGAATTCTGCTGAAGTTTAAAAATGCTTCGGACTCTTCCATTGTTCTCGGAATTCCGCTGACATATAAAAATGCTTCGGAACTCTTCCATTGTTCTCGGCATTCCGCTGATGTTTAAAAATGCTTCCGAACTCTTCCATTCTTCTCGCAATTCCGCTGACGTTTAAAATTGCTTTGGAACTCTTCCATTGTTCTCGGAATTCCGCTGACGTTTAAAAATGCTTCACAACTCTTCCATTGTTCTCGGATTTCCGCTGACTTTTAAAAATGCTTCGGAACGCTTCCATTGTTCTCAGAATTCCGCTGACATTTAAAAATGCTTTGGAAATCTTCTAGTGTTCTCGGAATTCCGCTGACATTTAAAAAGCCTTCAGAACTCTTCCATTGTTCTCGGAATTCCGCTGACGTTTAAAAATGCTTCGGATCTCTTCCATTGTTCTCGGAATTCCGCTGACGTTTAAAAATGCTTCGGAACTCTTCCATTGTTCTCGGAATTCCGCAGAAGTTTAAGAATGCTTCGGAACTCTTCCATTGTTCTCGGAATTCGGCTGAAGTTTAAAAATGCTTCGGAACTCTTCCATTGTTTTCAGAATTCCGCTGACATTTAAAAATGCTTTGGAACTCTTCCATTGTTCTCGGAATTCTGCTGACATTTAAAAATGCTTCGGAACTTTTCCATTGTTCTTGGAATTCCGCTGACATTTAAAAATGCTTCTGAACTCTTCCATTGTTCTGGAATTTTGCTGACGTTTAAAAATGCTTCACAACTCTTTCATTGTTCTCGGTATTCCGCTGGCTTTTAAAAATGATTCGGGACTCTTCCATTGTTCTCGGAATTCTGATGAAGTTTAAAAATGCTTCGGAACTCTTCCATTGTTCTCAAAATTCCGCTGACATTTAAAAATGCTTCGGAACGCTTCCATTGTTCTCGGAATTCCGCTGACATTTAGAAATGGTTCAGAACTCTTCCATGGTTCTCGGAATTCCGCTGACGTTTAAAAATGCTTCGGAACTCTTCCATTGTTCTGGAATTCCGCTGACGTTTAAAAATGCTTCACAACTCTTCCATTGTTCTCGGTATTCCGCTGACTTTTAAAAATGCTTCAGAACTCTTCCATTGTTCTCGGAATTCCGCTGAAGTTTAAGTATGCTTCGGAACTCTTCCATTGTTCTCGGAATGCTGCTGAAGTTTAAAAATGCTTCGGAACTCTTCCATTGTTCTCAGAATTTCGCTGACATTTAAAAATGCTTCGGAACTCTTCCATTGTTCTCGGAATTCTGCTGAAGTTTAAAAATGCTTCGGAACTCTTCCATTGTTCTCAGAATTCCGCTGACATTTAAAAATGCTTCGGAACTCTTCCATTGTTCTCGGAATTCCGCTGACATTTAAAAAGGCTTCAGAACTCTTCCATTGTTCTCGGAATTCCGCTAACGTTTAAAAATGCTTCGGAACTCTTCCATTGTTCTCGGAATTCCGCTGACTTTTAAAAATGCTTCGGAACTCTTTGATTGTTCTCCAAATTCCGCTGAAGTTTAAAAATGCTTCGGAACTCTTCCATTGTTCTCGGAATTCCGCTGACGTTTAAAAATGCTTCGGAACTCTTCCATTGTTCCAGGAATTCTGCTGAAGTTTAAAAATGCTTCGGAACTCTTCCATTGTTCTCGGAATTCCGCTGACTTTTAAAAATGCTTCGGAACTCTTCCATTGTTCTCGGAATTCCGCTGAAGTTTAAGAATGCTTCGGAACTCTTCCATTGTTCTCGGAATTCTGCTAAAGTTTTGAAGTTTAAAAATGCTTCGGAATTCTTCCATTGTTCTCGGAATTCCGCTGACGCTTAAAAATGCTTCGGAACTCTTCCATTGTTCTCGGAATTCCGCTGACGCTTAAAATTGCTTCAAAACTCTTACATTGTTCTCGGAATTCCGCTGAAGTTTAAGAATGCTTCGGAACTCTTCTATTGTTCTCAGAATTCTGCTGAAGTTTAAAAATGCTTCGGAACTCTTCCATTGTTCTCGGAATTCCGCTGACGCTTAAAAATGCTTCACAACTCTTCTATTGTTCTCGGAATTCCGCTGATATTTAAAAATGCTTCGGAACTCTTCCATTGTTCTCGGAATTCCGCTGAAGTTTAAAAATGCTTCGGAACTCTTCCATTGTTCTCGGAATTCGGTTGACATTTAAAAAGGCTTCAGAACTCTTCCATTGTTCTCGGAATTCTGCTGATGTTTAAAAATGCTTTGGATCTCTTCCATTGTCGTAATTCCGCTGAAGTTTAAAAATGCTTCGGACTCTTCCATTGTTCTCGGAATTCCGCTGACATATAAAAATGCTTCGGAACTCTTCCATTGTTCTCGGCATTCCGCTGATGTTTAAAAATGCTTCCGAACTCTTCCATTCTTCTCGCAATTCCGCTGACGTTTAAAATTGCTTCGGAACTCTTCCATTGTTCTCGGAATTCCGCTGACGTTTAAAAATGCTTCACAACTCTTCCTTTGTTCTCGGAATTCCGCTGACTTTTAAAAATGCTTCGGAACTCTTCCATTGTTCTCCAAATTCCGCTGAAGTTTAAAAATGCTTTGGAACGCTTCCATTGTTCTCAGAATTCCGCTGACATTTAAAATTGCTTCGGAAATCTTCTAGTGTTCTCGGAATTCCGCTGACATTTGAAAAGCCTTCAGAACTCTTCCATTGTTCTCGGAATTCCGCTGACGTTTAAAAATGCTTCAGAACTCTTCCATTGTTCTCGGAATTCCGCTGACGTTTAAAAATGCTTCGGAACTCTTCCATTGTTCTCGGAATTCCGGTGAAATTTAAAAATGCTTCGGAACGCTTACATTGTTCTCAGAATTCCACTGAAGTTTAAACATGCTTTGGTACCCTTCTATTGTTCTCGGAATTCTGCTGACTTTTAAAAATGCTTCGGAAATCTTCCATTGTTCTCGGAATTCCGCTGACTTTTAAAAATGCTTCGGAACTCTTCCATTGTTCTCGGAATTCCGCTGAAGTTTTGAAGTTTAAAAATGCTTCGGAATTCTTCCATTGTTCTCGGAATTCCGCTGACGCTTAAAAATGCTTCACAACTCTTCTATTGTTCTCAGAATTCCGCTGACTTTTAAAAATGCTTCAGAACTCTTCCATTGTTCTCCGAATTCCGCTGACGTTTAAAAATGCTTCGGAACTCCTCCATTGTTCTCGGAATTCCGCTGACGCTTAAAATTGCTTCACAACTCTCCTATTGTTCTCGGAATTCCGCTGACTTTTAAAAATGCTTCGAAACTCTTCCATTGTTCTCGGAATACCGCTGAAGTTTAAGAATGCTTCGGAACTCTTCCATTGTTCTCAGAATTCTGCTGAAGTTTAAAAATGCTTCGGAACTCTTCCATTGTTCTCGGTATTCGGCTGACTTTTAAAAATGCTTCTGAACTCTTCCATTGTTCTCGGAATTCCGCTGACATATAAAAATGCTTCGGAACTCTTCCATTGTTCTCGGCATTCCGCTGATGTTTAAAAATGCTTCCGAACTCTTCCATTCTTCTCGCAATTCCGCTGACATTTAAAAATGCTTCGGAATTCTTCCATTGTTCTCGGAATTCCGCTGACGCTTAAAATTGCTTCACACCTCTTCTATTGTTCTCGGAATTCCGCTGACTTTTAAAAATGCTTCGGAATTCGTCCATTGTTCTCGGAATTCCGCTGAAGTTTAAGAATGCTTCGGAACTCTTCCATTGTTCTTGGAATTCTGCTGAAGTTTAAAAATGCTTCGGAACTCTTCCATTGTTCTCGGAATTCCGCTGACGCTTAAAAATGCTTCACAACTCTTCTATTGTTCTCGGAATTCCGCTGACTTTTAAAAATGTTTCGGAACTCTTCCATTGTTCTCGGAATTCCGCGGAAGTTTAAGAATGCTTCGGAACTCTTCCATTGTTCTCGGAAGTCTGCTGAAGTTTAAAAATGCTTCGGAACTCTTCCATTGTTCTCGGAATTCCGCTGACTTTTAAAAATGCTTCGAAACTCTTCCATTGTTCTCGGAATTCCGCTGAAGTTTAAGAATGCTTCGGAACTCTTCCATTGTTCTCGGAATTCTGCTGAAGTTTTGAAGTTTAAAAATGCTTCGAAACTCTTCCATTGTTCTCAGAATTCTGCTGAAGTTTAAAAATGCTTCGGAACTCTTCCATTGTTCTCGGAATTCCGCTGACGCTTAAAAATGCTTCACAACTCTTCTATTGTTCTCGGAATTCCGCTGATATTTAAAAATGCTTCGGAACTCTTCCATTGTTCTCGGAATTCCACTGAAGTTTAAGAATACTTCGGAACTCTTCCATTGTTCTCGGAATTCTGCTGAAGTTTAAAAATGCTTCGGACTCTTCCATTGTTCTCGGAATTCCGCTGACATATAAAAATGCTTCGGAACTCTTCCATTGTTCTCGGCATTCCGCTGATGTTTAAAAATGCTTCCGAACTCTTCCATTCTTCTCGCAATTCCGCTGACGTTTAAAATTGCTTCGGAACTCTTCCATTGTTCTCGGAATTCCGCTGACGTTTAAAAATGCTTCACAACTCTTCCATTGTTCTCGGATTTCCGCTGACTTTTAAAAATGCTTCGGAACGCTTCCATTGTTCTCAGAATTCCGCTGACATTTAAAAATGCTTTGGAAATCTTCTAGTGTTCTCGGAATTCCGCTGACATTTAAAAAGCCTTCAGAACTCTTCCATTGTTCTCGGAATTCCGCTGACGTTTAAAAATGCTTCGGATCTCTTCCATTGTTCTCGGAATTCCGCTGACGTTTAAAAATGCTTCGGAACTCTTCCATTGTTCTCGGAATTCCGCAGAAGTTTAAGAATGCTTCGGAACTCTTCCATTGTTCTCGGAATTCGGCTGAAGTTTAAAAATGCTTCGGAACTCTTCCATTGTTTTCAGAATTCCGCTGACATTTAAAAATGCTTTGGAACTCTTCCATTGTTCTCGGAATTCTGCTGACATTTAAAAATGCTTCGGAACTTTTCCATTGTTCTTGGAATTCCGCTGACATTTAAAAATGCTTCTGAACTCTTCCATTGTTCTGGAATTTTGCTGACGTTTAAAAATGCTTCACAACTCTTTCATTGTTCTCGGTATTCCGCTGGCTTTTAAAAATGATTCGGGACTCTTCCATTGTTCTCGGAATTCTGATGAAGTTTAAAAATGCTTCGGAACTCTTCCATTGTTCTCAAAATTCCGCTGACATTTAAAAATGCTTCGGAACGCTTCCATTGTTCTCGGAATTCCGCTGACATTTAGAAATGGTTCAGAACTCTTCCATGGTTCTCGGAATTCCGCTGACGTTTAAAAATGCTTCGGAACTCTTCCATTGTTCTGGAATTCCGCTGACGTTTAAAAATGCTTCACAACTCTTCCATTGTTCTCGGTATTCCGCTGACTTTTAAAAATGCTTCAGAACTCTTCCATTGTTCTCGGAATTCCGCTGAAGTTTAAGTATGCTTCGGAACTCTTCCATTGTTCTCGGAATGCTGCTGAAGTTTAAAAATGCTTCGGAACTCTTCCATTGTTCTCAGAATTTCGCTGACATTTAAAAATGCTTCGGAACTCTTCCATTGTTCTCGGAATTCTGCTGAAGTTTAAAAATGCTTCGGAACTCTTCCATTGTTCTCAGAATTCCGCTGACATTTAAAAATGCTTCGGAACTCTTCCATTGTTCTCGGAATTCCGCTGACATTTAAAAAGGCTTCAGAACTCTTCCATTGTTCTCGGAATTCCGCTAACGTTTAAAAATGCTTCGGAACTCTTCCATTGTTCTCGGAATTCCGCTGACGTTTAAAAATGCTTCACAACTCTTCCATTGTTCTCGAAATTCCGCTGACGTTTAAAAATGCTTCGGATCTCTTCCATTGTTCTCGGAATTCCGCTGACGCTTAAAAATGCTTCACAACTCTTCCATTGTTCTCGGAATTCCGCTAACGTTTAAAAATGCTTCGGAACTCTTCCATTGTTCTCGGAATTCCGCTGACGTTTAAAAATGCTTCACAACTCTTCCATTGTTCTCGAAATTCCGCTGACGTTTAAAAATGCTTCGGATCTCTTCCATTGTTCTCGGAATTCCGCTGACGCTTAAAAATGCTTCACAACTCTTCTATTGTTCTCGGAATTCCGCTGACGTTTAAAAATGCTTCGGAATTCTTCCATTGTTCTCGGAATTCCGCTGACGTTTAAAAATGCTTCGGAACTCTTCCATTGTTCTCGGAATTCCGGTGAAATTTAAAAATGCTTCGGAACGCTTACATTGTTCTCAGAATTCCACTGAAGTTTAAACATGCTTTGGTACCCTTCTATTGTTCTCGGAATTCTGCTGACTGTTAAAAATGCTTCGGAAATCTTCCATTGTTCTCGGAATTCCGCTGACTTTTAAAAATGCTTCGGAACTCTTCCATTGTTCTCGGAATTCCGCTGAAGTTTTGAAGTTTAAAAATGCTTCGGAATTCTTCCATTGTTCTCGGAATTCCGCTGACGCTTAAAAATGCTTCACAACTCTTCTATTGTTCTCAGAATTCCGCTGACTTTTAAAAATGCTTCAGAACTCTTCCATTGTTCTCCGAATTCCGCTGACGTTTAAAAATGCTTCGGAACTCCTCCATTGTTCTCGGAATTCCGCTGACGCTTAAAATTGCTTCACAACTCTCCTATTGTTCTCGGAATTCCGCTGACTTTTAAAAATGCTTCGAAACTCTTCCATTGTTCTTGGAATACCGCTGAAGTTTAAGAATGCTTCGGAACTCTTCCATTGTTCTCAGAATTCTGCTGAAGTTTAAAAATGCTTCGGAACTCTTCCATTGTTCTCGGTATTCGGCTGACTTTTAAAAATGCTTCTGAACTCTTCCATTGTTCTCGGAATTCCGCTGACATATAAAAATGCTTCGGAACTCTTCCATTGTTCTCGGCATTCCGCTGATGTTTAAAAATGCTTCCGAACTCTTCCATTCTTCTCGCAATTCCGCTGACATTTAAAAATGCTTCGGAATTCTTCCATTGTTCTCGGAATTCCGCTGACGCTTAAAATTGCTTCACACCTCTTCTATTGTTCTCGGAATTCCGCTGACTTTTAAAAATGCTTCGGAATTCGTCCATTGTTCTCGGAATTCCGCTGAAGTTTAAGAATGCTTCGGAACTCTTCCATTGTTCTCGGAATTCTGCTGAAGTTTAAAAATGCCTCGGAACTCTTCCATTGTTCTCGGAATTCCGCTGACGCTTAAAAATGCTTCACAACTCTTCTATTGTTCTCGGAATTCCGCTGACTTTTAAAAATGCTTCGGAACTCTTCCATTGTTCTCGGAATTCCGCGGAAGTTTAAGAATGCTTCGGAACTCTTCCATTGTTCTCGGAAGTCTGCTGAAGTTTAAAAATGCTTCGGAACTCTTCCATTGTTCTCGGAATTCCGCTGACTTTTAAAAATGCTTCGAAACTCTTCCATTGTTCTCGGAATTCCGCTGAAGTTTAAGAATGCTTCGGAACTCTTCCATTGTTCTCGGAATTCTGCTGAAGTTTTGAAGTTTAAAAATGCTTCAGAATTCTTCCATTGTTCTCGGAATTCCGCTGACGCTTAAAAATGCTTCACCACTCTTCTATTGTTCTCAGAATTCCGCTGACTTTTAAAAATGCTTCAGAACTCTCCCATTGTTCTCGGAATTCCGTTGACGTTTAAAAATGCTTCGGAACTCTTCCATTGTTCTCGGAATTCTGCTGACGCTTAAAATTGCTTCAAAACTCTTACATTGTTCTCGGAATTCCGCTGAAGTTTAAGAATGCTTCGGAACTCTTCCTTTGTTCTCAGAATTCTGCTGAAGTTTAAACATGCTTCGGAACTCTTCCATTGTTCTCGGAATTCCGCTGACGTTTAAAAATGCTTCACAACTCTTCCATTGTTCTCGGAATTCCGCTGACTTTTAAAAATGCTTCGGAACTCTTCCATTGTTCTCCAAATTCCGCTGAAGTTTAAAAATGCTTTGGAACGCTTCCATTGTTCTCAGAATTCCGCTGACATTTAAAATTGCTTCGGAAATCTTCTAGTGTTCTCGGAATTCCGCTGACATTTAAAAAGCCTTCAGAACTCTTCCATTGTTCTCGGAATTCCGCTGACGTTTAAAAATGCTTCGGAACTCTTCCATTGTTCTCGGAATTCCGCTGACGTTTAAAAATGCTTCGGAACTCTTCCATTGTTCTCGGAATTCCGGTGAAATTTAAAAATGTTTCGGAACGCTTACATTGTTCTCAGAATTCCACTGAAGTTTAAACATGCTTTGGTACCCTTCTATTGTTCTCGGAATTCTGCTGACTTTTAAAAATGCTTCGGAAATCTTCCATTGTTCTCGGAATTCCGCTCACTTTTAAAAATGCTTCGGAACTCTTCCATTGTTCTCGGAATTCCGCTGAAGTTTTGAAGTTTAAAAATGCTTCGGAATTCTTCCATTGTTCTCGGAATTCCGCTGACGCTTAAAAATGCTTCACAACTCTTCTATTGTTCTCAGAATTCCGCTGACTTTTAAAAATGCTTCAGAACTCTTCCATTGTTCTCCGAATTCTGCTGACGTTTAAAAATGCTTCGGAACTCCTCCATTGTTCTCGGAATTCCGCTGACGCTTAAAATTGCTTCACAACTCTCCTATTGTTCTCGGAATTCCGCTGACTTTTAAAAATGCTTCAAAACTCTTCCATTGTTCTCGGAATACCGCTGAAGTTTAAGAATGCTTCGGAACTCTTCCATTGTTCTCAGAATTCTGCTGAAGTTTAAAAATGCTTCGGAACTCTTCCA
The DNA here is from genome assembly GCF_046119375.1 of Phyllobates terribilis. Taxonomy (NCBI): domain Eukaryota; kingdom Metazoa; phylum Chordata; class Amphibia; order Anura; family Dendrobatidae; genus Phyllobates; species Phyllobates terribilis. Next base: position 6,600,860 of record NW_027362781.1, on the reverse strand, counting down.
TTGTTCTCGGTATTCGGCTGACTTTTAAAAATGCTTCGGAACTCTTCCATTGTTCTCGGAATTCTGCTGACGCTTAAAATTGCTTCAAAACTCTTACATTGTTCTCGGAATTCCGCTGAAGTTTAAGAATTCTTCGGAACTCTTCCATTGTTCTCAGAATTCTGCTGAAGTTTAAAAATGCTTCGGAACTCTTCCATTGTTCTCGGAATTCCGCTGACGTTTAAAAATGCTTCACAACTCTTCCATTGTTCTCGGAATTCCGCTGACTTTTAAAAATGCTTCGGAACTCTTCCATTGTTCTCCAAATTCCGCTGAAGTTTAAAAATGCTTTGGAACGCTTCCATTGTTCTCAGAATTCCGCTGACATTTAAAATTGCTTCGGAAATCTTCTAGTGTTCTCGGAATTCCGCTGACATTTAAAAAGCCTTCAGAACTCTTCCATTGTTCTCGGAATTCCGCTGACGTTTAAAAATGCTTCGGAACTCTTCCATTGTTCTCGGAATTCCGCTGACGTTTAAAAATGCTTCGGAACTCTTCCATTGTTCTCGGAATTCCGGTGAAATTTAAAAATGCTTCGGAACGCTTACATTGTTCTCAGAATTCCACTGAAGTTTAAACATGCTTTGGTACCCTTCTATTGTTCTCGGAATTCTGCTGACTTTTAAAAATGCTTCGGAAATCTTCCATTGTTCTCGGAATTCCGCTGACTTTTAAAAATGCTTCGGAACTCTTCCATTGTTCTCGGAATTCCGCTGAAGTTTTGAAGTTTAAAAATGCTTCGGAATTCTTCCATTGTTCTCGGAATTCCGCTGACGCTTAAAAATGCTTCACAACTCTTCTATTGTTCTCAGAATTCCGCTGACTTTTAAAAATGCTTCAGAACTCTTCCATTGTTCTCCGAATTCCGCTGACGTTTAAAAATGCTTCGGAACTCCTCCATTGTTCTCGGAATTCCGCTGACGCTTAAAATTGCTTCACAACTCTCCTATTGTTCTCGGAATTCCGCTGACTTTTAAAAATGCTTCGAAACTCTTCCATTGTTCTCGGAATACCGCTGAAGTATAAGAATGCTTCGGAACTCTTCCATTGTTCTCAGAATTCTGCTGAAGTTTAAAAATGCTTCGGAACTCTTCCATTGTTCTCGGTATTCGGCTGACTTTTAAAAATGCTTCTGAACTCTTCCATTGTTCTCGGAATTCCGCTGACATATAAAAATGCTTCGGAACTCTTCCATTGTTCTCGGCATTCCGCTGATGTTTAAAAATGCTTCCGAACTCTTCCATTCTTCTCGCAATTCCGCTGACATTTAAAAATGCTTCGGAATTCTTCCATTGTTCTCGGAATTCCGCTGACGCTTAAAATTGCTTCACACCTCTTCTATTGTTCTCGGAATTCCGCTGACTTTTAAAAATGCTTCGGAATTCGTCCAATGTTCTCGGAATTCCGCTGAAGTTTAAGAATGCTTCGGAACTCTTCCATTGTTCTCGGAATTCTGCTGAAGTTTAAAAATGCTTCGGAACTCTTCCATTGTTCTCGGAATTCCGCTGACGCTTAAAAATGCTTCACAACTCTTCTATTGTTCTCGGAATTCCGCTGACTTTTAAAAATGCTTCGGAACTCTTCCATTGTTCTCGGAATTCCGCGGAAGTTTAAGAATGCTTCGGAACTCTTCCATTGTTCTCGGAATTCTGCTGAAGTTTTGAAGTTTAAAAATGCTTCGGAATTCTTCCATTGTTCTCGGAATTCCGCTGACGCTTAAAAATGCTTCACAACTCTTCTATTGTTCTCAGAATTCCGCTGACTTTTAAAAATGCTTCGGAATTCTTCCATTGTTCTCGGAATTCCGCTGACGTTTAAAAATGCTTCGGAACTCTTCCATTGTTCTCGGAATTCCGGTGAAATTTAAAAATGCTTCGGAACGCTTACATTGTTCTCAGAATTCCACTGAAGTTTAAACATGCTTTGGTACCCTTCTATTGTTCTCGGAATTCTGCTGACTGTTAAAAATGCTTCGGAAATCTTCCATTGTTCTCGGAATTCCGCTGACTTTTAAAAATGCTTCGGAACTCTTCCATTGTTCTCGGAATTCCGCTGAAGTTTTGAAGTTTAAAAATGCTTCGGAATTCTTCCATTGTTCTCGGAATTCCGCTGACGCTTAAAAATGCTTCACAACTCTTCTATTGTTCTCAGAATTCCGCTGACTTTTAAAAATGCTTCAGAACTCTTCCATTGTTCTCCGAATTCCGCTGACGTTTAAAAATGCTTCGGAACTCCTCCATTGTTCTCTGAATTCCGCTGACGCTTAAAATTGCTTCACAACTCTCCTATTGTTCTCGGAATTCCGCTGACTTTTAAAAATGCTTCGAAACTCTTCCATTGTTCTTGGAATACCGCTGAAGTTTAAGAATGCTTCGGAACTCTTCCATTGTTCTCAGAATTCTGCTGAAGTTTAAAAATGCTTCGGAACTCTTCCATTGTTCTCGGTATTCGGCTGACTTTTAAAAATGCTTCTGAACTCTTCCATTGTTCTCGGAATTCCGCTGACATATAAAAATGCTTCGGAACTCTTCCATTGTTCTCGGCATTCCGCTGATGTTTAAAAATGCTTCCGAACTCTTCCATTCTTCTCGCAATTCCGCTGACATTTAAAAATGCTTCGGAATTCTTCCATTGTTCTCGGAATTCCGCTGACGCTTAAAATTGCTTCACACCTCTTCTATTGTTCTCGGAATTCCGCTGACTTTTAAAAATGCTTCGGAATTCGTCCATTGTTCTCGGAATTCCGCTGAAGTTTAAGAATGCTTCGGAACTCTTCCATTGTTCTCGGAATTCTGCTGAAGTTTAAAAATGCCTCGGAACTCTTCCATTGTTCTCGGAATTCCGCTGACGCTTAAAAATGCTTCACAACTCTTCTATTGTTCTCGGAATTCCGCTGACTTTTAAAAATGCTTCGGAACTCTTCCATTGTTCTCGGAATTCCGCGGAAGTTTAAGAATGCTTCGGAACTCTTCCATTGTTCTCGGAAGTCTGCTGAAGTTTAAAAATGCTTCGGAACTCTTCCATTGTTCTCGGAATTCCGCTGACTTTTAAAAATGCTTCGAAACTCTTCCATTGTTCTCGGAATTCCGCTGAAGTTTAAGAATGCTTCGGAACTCTTCCATTGTTCTCGGAATTCTGCTGAAGTTTTGAAGTTTAAAAATGCTTCAGAATTCTTCCATTGTTCTCGGAATTCCGCTGACGCTTAAAAATGCTTCACAACTCTTCTATTGTTCTCAGAATTCCGCTGACTTTTAAAAATGCTTCAGAACTCTCCCATTGTTCTCGGAATTCCGTTGACGTTTAAAAATGCTTCGGAACTCTTCCATTGTTCTCGGAATTCTGCTGACGCTTAAAATTGCTTCAAAACTCTTACATTGTTCTCGGAATTCCGCTGAAGTTTAAGAATGCTTCGGAACTCTTCCTTTGTTCTCAGAATTCTGCTGAAGTTTAAACATGCTTCGGAACTCTTCCATTGTTCTCGGAATTCCGCTGACGTTTAAAAATGCTTCACAACTCTTCCATTGTTCTCGGAATTCCGCTGACTTTTAAAAATGCTTCGGAACTCTTCCATTGTTCTCCAAATTCCGCTGAAGTTTAAAAATGCTTTGGAACGCTTCCATTGTTCTCAGAATTCCGCTGACATTTAAAATTGCTTCGGAAATCTTCTAGTGTTCTCGGAATTCCGCTGACATTTAAAAAGCCTTCAGAACTCTTCCATTGTTCTCGGAATTCCGCTGACGTTTAAAAATGCTTCGGAACTCTTCCATTGTTCTCGGAATTCCGCTGACGTTTAAAAATGCTTCGGAACTCTTCCATTGTTCTCGGAATTCCGGTGAAATTTAAAAATGTTTCGGAACGCTTACATTGTTCTCAGAATTCCACTGAAGTTTAAACATGCTTTGGTACCCTTCTATTGTTCTCGGAATTCTGCTGACTTTTAAAAATGCTTCGGAAATCTTCCATTGTTCTCGGAATTCCGCTCACTTTTAAAAATGCTTCGGAACTCTTCCATTGTTCTCGGAATTCCGCTGAAGTTTTGAAGTTTAAAAATGCTTCGGAATTCTTCCATTGTTCTCGGAATTCCGCTGACGCTTAAAAATGCTTCACAACTCTTCTATTGTTCTCAGAATTCCGCTGACTTTTAAAAATGCTTCAGAACTCTTCCATTGTTCTCCGAATTCTGCTGACGTTTAAAAATGCTTCGGAACTCCTCCATTGTTCTCGGAATTCCGCTGACGCTTAAAATTGCTTCACAACTCTCCTATTGTTCTCGGAATTCCGCTGACTTTTAAAAATGCTTCGAAACTCTTCCATTGTTCTCGGAATACCGCTGAAGTTTAAGAATGCTTCGGAACTCTTCCATTGTTCTCAGAATTCTGCTGAAGTTTAAAAATGCTTCGGAACTCTTCCATTGTTCTCGGTATTCGGCTGACTTTTAAAAATGCTTCGGAACTCTTCCATTGTTCTCGGAATTCTGCTGACGCTTAAAATTGCTTCAAAACTCTTACATTGTTCTCGGAATTCCGCTGAAGTTTAAGAATTCTTCGGAACTCTTCCATTGTTCTCAGAATTCTGCTGAAGTTTAAAAATGCTTCGGAACTCTTCCATTGTTCTCGGAATTCCGCTGACGTTTAAAAATGCTTCACAACTCTTCCATTGTTCTCGGAATTCCGCTGACTTTTAAAAATGCTTCGGAACTCTTCCATTGTTCTCCAAATTCCGCTGAAGTTTAAAAATGCTTTGGAACGCTTCCATTGTTCTCAGAATTCCGCTGACATTTAAAATTGCTTCGGAAATCTTCTAGTGTTCTCGGAATTCTGCTGACATTTAAAAAGCCTTCAGAACTCTTCCATTGTTCTCGGAATTCCGCTGACGTTTAAAAATGCTTCGGAACTCTTCCATTGTTCTCGGAATTCCGCTGACGTTTAAAAATGCTTCGGAACTCTTCCATTGTTCTCGGAATTCCGGTGAAATTTAAAAATGCTTCGGAACGCTTACATTGTTCTCAGAATTCCACTGAAGTTTAAACATGCTTTGGTACCCTTCTATTGTTCTCGGAATTCTGCTGACTTTTAAAAATGCTTCGGAAATCTTCCATTGTTCTCGGAATTCCGCTGACTTTTAAAAATGCTTCGGAACTCTTCCATTGTTCTCGGAATTCCGCTGAAGTTTTGAAGTTTAAAAATGCTTCGGAATTCTTCCATTGTTCTCGGAATTCCGCTGACGCTTAAAAATGCTTCACAACTCTTCTATTGTTCTCAGAATTCCGCTGACTTTTAAAAATGCTTCAGAACTCTTCCATTGTTCTCCGAATTCCGCTGACGTTTAAAAATGCTTCGGAACTCCTCCATTGTTCTCGGAATTCCGCTGACGCTTAAAATTGCTTCACAACTCTCCTATTGTTCTCGGAATTCCGCTGACTTTTAAAAATGCTTCGAAACTCTTCCATTGTTCTCGGAATACCGCTGAAGTATAAGAATGCTTCGGAACTCTTCCATTGTTCTCAGAATTCTGCTGAAGTTTAAAAATGCTTCGGAACTCTTCCATTGTTCTCGGTATTCGGCTGACTTTTAAAAATGCTTCTGAACTCTTCCATTGTTCTCGGAATTCCGCTGACATATAAAAATGCTTCCGAACTCTTCCATTCTTCTCGCAATTCCGCTGACATTTAAAAATGCTTCGGAATTCTTCCATTGTTCTCGGAATTCCGCTGACTTTTAAAAATGCTTCGGAACTCTTCCATTGTTCTCGGAATTCCGCGGAAGTTTAAGAATGCTTCGGAACTCTTCCATTGTTCTCGGAATTCTGCTGAAGTTTTGAAGTTTAAAAATGCTTCGGAATTCTTCCATTGTTCTCGGAATTCCGCTGACGCTTAAAAATGCTTCACAACTCTTCTATTGTTCTCAGAATTACGCTGACTTTTAAAAATGCTTCAGAACTCTCCCATTGTTCTCGGAATTCCGTTGACGTTTAAAAATGCTTCGGAACTCTTCCATTGTTCTCGGAATTCTGCTGACGCTTAAAATTGCTTCAAAACTCTTACATTGTTCTCGGAATTCCGCTGAAGTTTAAGAATGCTTCGGAACTCTTCCATTGTTCTCAGAATTCTGCTGAAGTTTAAAAATGCTTCGGAACTCTTCCATTGTTCTCGGAATTCCGCTGACGTTTAAAAATGCTTCACAACTCTTCTATTGTTCTCGGAATTCCGCTGATATTTAAAAATGCTTCGGAACTCTTCCATTGTTCTCGGAATTCCACTGAAGTTTAAGAATGCTTCGGAACTCTTCCATTGTTCTCGGAATTCTGCTGAAGTTTAAAAATGCTTCGGACTCTTCCATTGTTCTCGGAATTCTGCTGACATATAAAAATGCTTCGGAACTCTTCCATTGTTCTCGGCATTCCGCTGATGTTTAAAAATGCTTCCGAACTCTTCCATTCTTCTCGCAATTCTGCTGAAGTTTTGAAGTTTAAAAATGCTTCGAAACTCTTCCATTGTTCTCAGAATTCTGCTGAAGTTTAAAAATGCTTCGGAACTCTTCCATTGTTCTCGGAATTCCGCTGACGCTTAAAAATGCTTCACAACTCTTCTATTGTTCTCGGAATTCCGCTGATATTTAAAAATGCTTCGGAACTCTTCCATTGTTCTCGGAATTCCACTGAAGTTTAAGAATGCTTCGGAACTCTTCCATTGTTCTCGGAATTCTGCTGAAGTTTAAAAATGCTTCGGACTCTTCCATTGTTCTCGGAATTCCGCTGACATATAAAAATGCTTCGGAACTCTTCCATTGTTCTCGGCATTCCGCTGATGTTTAAAAATGCTTCCGAACTCTTCCATTCTTCTCGCAATTCCGCTGACGTTTAAAATTGCTTCGGAACTCTTCCATTGTTCTCGGAATTCCGCTGACGTTTAAAAATGCTTCACAACTCTTCCATTGTTCTCGGATTTCCGCTGACTTTTAAAAATGCTTCGGAACGCTTCCATTGTTCTCAGAATTCCGCTGACATTTAAAAATGCTTTGGAAATCTTCTAGTGTTCTCGGAATTCCGCTGACATTTAAAAAGCCTTCAGAACTCTTCCATTGTTCTCGGAATTCCGCTGACGTTTAAAAATGCTTCGGATCTCTTCCATTGTTCTCGGAATTCCGCTGACGTTTAAAAATGCTTCGGAACTCTTCCATTGTTCTCGGAATTCCGCAGAAGTTTAAGAATGCTTCGGAACTCTTCCATTGTTCTCGGAATTCGGCTGAAGTTTAAAAATGCTTCGGAACTCTTCCATTGTTTTCAGAATTCCGCTGACATTTAAAAATGCTTTGGAACTCTTCCATTGTTCTCGGAATTCTGCTGACATTTAAAAATGCTTCGGAACTTTTCCATTGTTCTTGGAATTCCGCTGACATTTAAAAATGCTTCTGAACTCTTCCATTGTTCTGGAATTTTGCTGACGTTTAAAAATGCTTCACAACTCTTTCATTGTTCTCGGTATTCCGCTGGCTTTTAAAAATGATTCGGGACTCTTCCATTGTTCTCGGAATTCTGATGAAGTTTAAAAATGCTTCGGAACTCTTCCATTGTTCTCAAAATTCCGCTGACATTTAAAAATGCTTCGGAACGCTTCCATTGTTCTCGGAATTCCGCTGACATTTAGAAATGGTTCAGAACTCTTCCATGGTTCTCGGAATTCCGCTGACGTTTAAAAATGCTTCGGAACTCTTCCATTGTTCTGGAATTCCGCTGACGTTTAAAAATGCTTCACAACTCTTCCATTGTTCTCGGTATTCCGCTGACTTTTAAAAATGCTTCAGAACTCTTCCATTGTTCTCGGAATTCCGCTGAAGTTTAAGTATGCTTCGGAACTCTTCCATTGTTCTCGGAATGCTGCTGAAGTTTAAAAATGCTTCGGAACTCTTCCATTGTTCTCAGAATTTCGCTGACATTTAAAAATGCTTCGGAACTCTTCCATTGTTCTCGGAATTCTGCTGAAGTTTAAAAATGCTTCGGAACTCTTCCAATGTTCTCAGAATTCTGCTGACATTTAAAAATGCTTCGGAACTCTTCCATTGTTCTCGGAATTCCGCTGACATTTAAAAAGGCTTCAGAACTCTTCCATTGTTCTCGGAATTCCGCTAACGTTTAAAAATGCTTCGGAACTCTTCCATTGTTCTCGGAATTCCGCTGACGTTTAAAAATGCTTCACAACTCTTCCATTGTTCTCGAAATTCCGCTGACGTTTAAAAATGCTTCGGATCTCTTCCATTGTTCTCGGAATTCCGCTGACGCTTAAAAATGCTTCACAACTCTTCCATTGTTCTCGGAATTCCGCTAACGTTTAAAAATGCTTCGGAACTCTTCCATTGTTCTCGGAATTCCGCTGACGTTTAAAAATGCTTCACAACTCTTCCATTGTTCTCGAAATTCCGCTGACGTTTAAAAATGCTTCGGATCTCTTCCATTGTTCTCGGAATTCCGCTGACGCTTAAAAATGCTTCACAACTCTTCTATTGTTCTCGGAATTCCGCTGACGTTTAAAAATGCTTCGGAATTCTTCCATTGTTCTCGGAATTCCGCTGACGTTTAAAAATGCTTCGGAACTCTTCCATTGTTCTCGGAATTCCGGTGAAATTTAAAAATGCTTCGGAACGCTTACATTGTTCTCAGAATTCCACTGAAGTTTAAACATGCTTTGGTACCCTTCTATTGTTCTCGGAATTCTGCTGACTGTTAAAAATGCTTCGGAAATCTTCCATTGTTCTCGGAATTCCGCTGACTTTTAAAAATGCTTCGGAACTCTTCCATTGTTCTCGGAATTCCGCTGAAGTTTTGAAGTTTAAAAATGCTTCGGAATTCTTCCATTGTTCTCGGAATTCCGCTGACGCTTAAAAATGCTTCACAACTCTTCTATTGTTCTCAGAATTCCGCTGACTTTTAAAAATGCTTCAGAACTCTTCCATTGTTCTCCGAATTCCGCTGACGTTTAAAAATGCTTCGGAACTCCTCCATTGTTCTCGGAATTCCGCTGACGCTTAAAATTGCTTCACAACTCTCCTATTGTTCTCGGAATTCCGCTGACTTTTAAAAATGCTTCGAAACTCTTCCATTGTTCTTGGAATACCGCTGAAGTTTAAGAATGTTTCGGAACTCTTCCATTGTTCTCAGAATTCTGCTGAAGTTTAAAAATGCTTCGGAACTCTTCCATTGTTCTCGGTATTCGGCTGACTTTTAAAAATGCTTCTGAACTCTTCCATTGTTCTCGGAATTCCGCTGACATATAAAAATGCTTCGGAACTCTTCCATTGTTCTCGGCATTCCGCTGATGTTTAAAAATGCTTCCGAACTCTTCCATTCTTCTCGCAATTCCGCTGACATTTAAAAATGCTTCGGAATTCTTCCATTGTTCTCGGAATTCCGCTGACGCTTAAAATTGCTTCACACCTCTTCTATTGTTCTCGGAATTCCGCTGACTTTTAAAAATGCTTCGGAATTCGTCCATTGTTCTCGGAATTCCGCTGAAGTTTAAGAATGCTTCGGAACTCTTCCATTGTTCTCGGAATTCTGCTGAAGTTTAAAAATGCCTCGGAACTCTTCCATTGTTCTCGGAATTCCGCTGACGCTTAAAAATGCTTCACAACTCTTCTATTGTTCTCGGAATTCCGCTGACTTTTAAAAATGCTTCGGAACTCTTCCATTGTTCTCGGAATTCCGCGGAAGTTTAAGAATGCTTCGGAACTCTTCCATTGTTCTCGGAAGTCTGCTGAAGTTTAAAAATGCTTCTGAACTCTTCCATTGTTCTCGGAATTCCGCTGACTTTTAAAAATGCTTCGAAACTCTTCCATTGTTCTCGGAATTCCGCTGAAGTTTAAGAATGCTTCGGAACTCTTCCATTGTTCTCGGAATTCTGCTGAAGTTTTGAAGTTTAAAAATGCTTCAGAATTCTTCCATTGTTCTCGGAATTCCGCTGACGCTTAAAAATGCTTCACAACTCTTCTATTGTTCTCAGAATTCCGCTGACTTTTAAAAATGCTTCAGAACTCTCCCATTGTTCTCGGAATTCCGTTGACGTTTAAAAATGCTTCGGAACTCTTCCATTGTTCTCGGAATTCTGCTGACGCTTAAAATTGCTTCAAAACTCTTACATTGTTCTCGGAATTCCGCTGAAGTTTAAGAATGCTTCGGAACTCTTCCTTTGTTCTCAGAATTCTGCTGAAGTTTAAACATGCTTCGGAACTCTTCCATTGTTCTCGGAATTCCGCTGACGTTTAAAAATGCTTCACAACTCTTCCATTGTTCTCGGAATTGAGCTGACTTTTAAAAATGCTTCGGAACTCTTCCATTGTTCTCCAAATTCCGCTGAAGTTTAAAAATGCTTTGGAACGCTTCCATTGTTCTCAGAATTCCGCTGACATTTAAAATTGCTTCGGAAATCTTCTAGTGTTCTCGGAATTCCGCTGACATTTAAAAAGCCTTCAGAACTCTTCCATTGTTCTCGGAATTCCGCTGACGTTTAAAAATGCTTCGGAACTCTTCCATTGTTCTCGGAATTCCGCTGACGTTTAAAAATGCTTCGGAACTCTTCCATTGTTCTCGGAATTCCGGTGAAATTTAAAAATGTTTCGGAACGCTTACATTGTTCTCAGAATTCCACTGAAGTTTAAACATGCTTTGGTACCCTTCTATTGTTCTCGGAATTCTGCTGACTTTTAAAAATGCTTCGGAAATCTTCCATTGTTCTCGGAATTCCGCTGAAGTTTTGAAGTTTAAAAATGCTTCGGAATTCTTCCATTGTTCTCGGAATTCCGCTGACGCTTAAAAATGCTTCACAACTCTTCTATTGTTCTCAGAATTCCGCTGACTTTTAAAAATGCTTCAGAACTCTTCCATTGTTCTCGGAATTCCGCTGACGTTTAAAAATGCTTCGGAACTCCTCCATTGTTCTCGGAATTCCGCTGACGCTTAAAATTGCTTCACAACTCTCCTATTGTTCTCGGAATTCCGCTGACTTTTAAAAATGCTTCGAAACTCTTCCATTGTTCTCGGAATACCGCTGAAGTTTAAGAATGCTTCGGAACTCTTCCATTGTTCTCAGAATTCTGCTGAAGATTAAAAATGCTTCGGAACTCTTCCATTGTTCTCGGTATTCAGCTGACTTTTAAAAATTCTTCTGAACTCTTCCATTGTTCTCGGAATTCCGCTGACATATAAAAATGCTTCGGAACTCTTCCATTGTTCTCGGCATTCCGCTGATGTTTAAAAATGCTTCCGAACTCTTCCATTCTTCTCGCAATTCCGCTGACATTTAAAATTGCTTCGGAATTCTTCCATTGTTCTCGGGATTCCGCTGACGCTTAAAATTGCTTCACAACTCTTCTATTGTTCTCGGAATTCCGCTGACTTTTAAAAATGCTTCGGAATTCGTCCATTGTTCTCGGAATTCCGCTGAAGTTTAAGAATGCTTCGGAACTCTTCCACTGTTCTCGGAATTCTGCTGAAGTTTAAAAATGCTTCGGAACTCTTCCATTGTTCTCGGAATTCTGCTGACGCTTAAAAATGCTTCACAACTCTTCTATTGTTCTCGGAATTCCACTGACTTTTAAAAATGCTTCGGAACTCTTCCATTGTTCTCGGAATTCCGCGGAAGTTTAAGAATGCTTCGGAACTCTTCCATTGTTCTCGGAATTCTGCTGAAGTTTAAAAATGTTTCGAAACTCTTCCATTGTTTTCAGAATTCCGCTGACATTTAAAAATGCTTTGGAACTCTTCCATTGTTCTCGGAATTCTGCTGACATTTAAAAATGCTTCGGAAATTTTCCATTGTTCTTGGAATTCCGCTGACATTTAAAAATGCTTCTGAACTCTTCCATTGTTCTGGAATTTTGCTGACGTTTAAAAATGCTTCACAACTCTTCCATTGTTCTCGGTATTCCGCTGGCTTTTAAAAATGATTCGGAACTCTTCCATTGTTCTCGGAATTCTGATGAAGTTTAAAAATGCTTCGGAACTCTTCCATTGTTCTCAAAATTCCGCTGACATTTAAAAATGCTTCGGAACGCTTCCATTGTTCTCGGAATTCCGCTGACATTTAGAAATGGTTCAGAACTCTTCCATTGTTCTCGTAATTCCGCTGACGTTTAAAATTGCTTCGGAACTCTTCCAATGTTCTCGGAATTCCGCTGACGTTTAAAAATGCTTCACAACTCTTCCATTGTTCTCGGAATTCCGCTGACTTTTAAAAATGCTTCGGAACTCTTCCATTGTTCTCCAAATTCCGCTGAAGTTTAAAAATGCTTCGGAACGCTTCCATTGTTCTCAGAATTCCGGTGACATTTAAAAATGCTTCGGAAATCTTCTAGTGTTCTCGGAATTCCGCTGACGTTTAAAAATGCTTCACAACTCTTCCATTGTTCTCGAAATTCCGCTGACGTTTAAAAATGCTTCGGATCTCTTCCATTGTTCTCGGAATTCCGCTGACGCTTAAAAATGCTTCACAACTCTTCTATTGTTCTCGGAATTCCGCTGACATTTAAAAATGCTTCGGAATTCTTCCATTGTTCTCGGAATTCCGCTGAAGTTTAAGAATGCTTCGCAACTATTCCATTGTTCTCGGAATTCTGCTGAAGTTTAAGAATGCTTCGGAACTCTTCCACTGTTCTCGGAATTCTGCTGAAGTTTAAAAATGCTTCGGAACTCTTCCATTGTTCTCGGAATTCTGCTGACGCTTAAAAATGCTTCACAACTCTTCTATTGTTCTCGGAATTCCACTGACTTTTAAAAATGCTTCGGAACTCTTCCATTGTTCTCGGAATTCCGCGGAAGTTTAAGAATGCTTCGGAACTCTTCCATTGTTCTCGGAATTCCGCTGACATTTAAAAATGCTTCGGAATTCTTCCATTGTTCTCGGAATTCCGCTGAAGTTTAAGAATGCTTCGCAACTATTCCATTGTTCTCGGAATTCTGCTGAAGTTTAAAAATGCTTCGGAACTCTTCCATTGTTCTCGGAATTCCGCTGACATTTAAAAAGGCTTCAGAACTCTTCCATTGTTCTCGGAATTCCGCTGAAGTTTAAAAATGCTTTGGAACTCTTTCATTGTTCTCAGAATTCCGCTGACATTTAAAAATGCTTCGGAACTCTTCCATTGTTCTCAAAATTCCGCTGACATTTAAAAATGCTTCAGAACTCTTCCATTGTTCTCGGAATTCCGCTGACGTTTAAAAATGCTTCACAACTCTTCCATTGTTCTCGGAATTCCGCTGACTTTTAACAATGCTTTGGAACTCTTTGATTGTTCTCCAAATTCCGCTGAAGTTTAAAAATGCTTCGGAACTCTTCCATTGTTCTCGGAATTCCGCTGACGTTTAAAAATGCTTCGGAACTCTTCCATTGTTCCAGGAATTCTGCTGAAGTTTAAAAATGCTTCGGAACTCTTCCATTGTTCTCGGAATTCCGCTGACTTTTAAAAATGCTTCGGAACTCTTCCATTGTTCTTGGAATTCCGCTGAACTTTAAGAATGCTTCGGAACTCTTCCATTGTTCTCGGAATTCGGCTGAAGTTTAAAAATGCTTCGGAACTCTTCCATTGTTTTCAGAATTCCGCTGACATTTAAAAATGCTTTGGAACTCTTCCATTGTTCTCGGAATTCTGCTGACATTTAAAAATGCTTCGGAACTTTTCCATTGTTCTTGGAATTCCGCTGACATTTAAAAATGCTTCTGAACTCTTCCATTGTTCTGGAATTTTGCTGACGTTTAAAAATGCTTCACAACTCTTTCATTGTTCTCGGTATTCCGCTGGCTTTTAAAAATGATTCGGGACTCTTCCATTGTTCTCGGAATTCTGATGAAGTTTAAAAATGCTTCGGAACTCTTCCATTGTTCTCAAAATTCCGCTGACATTTAAAAATGCTTCGGAACGCTTCCATTGTTCTCGGAATTCCGCTGACATTTAGAAATGGTTCAGAACTCTTCCATGGTTCTCGGAATTCCGCTGACGTTTAAAAATGCTTCGGAACTCTTCCATTGTTCTGGAATTCCGCTGACGTTTAAAAATGCTTCACAACTCTTCCATTGTTCTCGGTATTCCGCTGACTTTTAAAAATGCTTCAGAACTCTTCCATTGTTCTCGGAATTCCGCTGAAGTTTAAGTATGCTTCGGAACTCTTCCATTGTTCTCGGAATGCTGCTGAAGTTTAAAAATGCTTCGGAACTCTTCCATTGTTCTCAGAATTTCGCTGACATTTAAAAATGCTTCGGAACTCTTCCATTGTTCTCGGAATTCTGCTGAAGTTTAAAAATGCTTCGGAACTCTTCCAATGTTCTCAGAATTCCGCTGACATTTAAAAATGCTTCGGAACTCTTCCATTGTTCTCGGAATTCCGCTGACATTTAAAAAGGCTTCAGAACTCTTCCATTGTTCTCGGAATTCCGCTAACGTTTAAAAATGCTTCGGAACTCTTCCATTGTTCTCGGAATTCCGCTGACGTTTAAAAATGCTTCACAACTCTTCCATTGTTCTCGAAATTCCGCTGACGTTTAAAAATGCTTCGGATCTCTTCCATTGTTCTCGGAATTCCGCTGACGCTTAAAAATGCTTCACAACTCTTCCATTGTTCTCGGAATTCCGCTAACGTTTAAAAATGCTTCGGAACTCTTCCATTGTTCTCGGAATTCCGCTGACGTTTAAAAATGCTTCACAACTCTTCCATTGTTCTCGAAATTCCGCTGACGTTTAAAAATGCTTCGGATCTCTTCCATTGTTCTCGGAATTCCGCTGACGCTTAAAAATGCTTCACAACTCTTCTATTGTTCTCGGAATTCCGCTGACGTTTAAAAATGCTTCGGAATTCTTCCATTGTTCTCGGAATTCCGCTGACGTTTAAAAATGCTTCGGAACTCTTCCATTGTTCTCGGAATTCCGGTGAAATTTAAAAATGCTTCGGAACGCTTACATTGTTCTCAGAATTCCACTGAAGTTTAAACATGCTTTGGTACCCTTCTATTGTTCTCGGAATTCTGCTGACTGTTAAAAATGCTTCGGAAATCTTCCATTGTTCTCGGAATTCCGCTGACTTTTAAAAATGCTTCGGAACTCTTCCATTGTTCTCGGAATTCCGCTGAAGTTTTGAAGTTTAAAAATGCTTCGGAATTCTTCCATTGTTCTCGGAATTCCGCTGACGCTTAAAAATGCTTCACAACTCTTCTATTGTTCTCAGAATTCCGCTGACTTTTAAAAATGCTTCAGAACTCTTCCATTGTTCTCCGAATTCCGCTGACGTTTAAAAATGCTTCGGAACTCCTCCATTGTTCTCGGAATTCCGCTGACGCTTAAAATTGCTTCACAACTCTCCTATTGTTCTCGGAATTCCGCTGACTTTTAAAAATGCTTCGAAACTCTTCCATTGTTCTTGGAATACCGCTGAAGTTTAAGAATGTTTCGGAACTCTTCCATTGTTCTCAGAATTCTGCTGAAGTTTAAAAATGCTTCGGAACTCTTCCATTGTTCTCGGTATTCGGCTGACTTTTAAAAATGCTTCTGAACTCTTCCATTGTTCTCGGAATTCCGCTGACATATAAAAATGCTT
This sequence comes from Phyllobates terribilis, assembly GCF_046119375.1. NCBI lineage: Eukaryota > Metazoa > Chordata > Amphibia > Anura > Dendrobatidae > Phyllobates > Phyllobates terribilis. The sequence continues at coordinate 6,585,251 of NW_027362781.1, read as the reverse complement.
CGGAACTCTTCCATTGTTCTCGGCATTCCGCTGATGTTTAAAAATGCTTCCGAACTCTTCCATTCTTCTCGCAATTCCGCTGACATTTAAAAATGCTTCGGAATTCTTCCATTGTTCTCGGAATTCCGCTGACGCTTAAAATTGCTTCACACCTCTTCTATTGTTCTCGGAATTCCGCTGACTTTTAAAAATGCTTCGGAATTCGTCCATTGTTCTCGGAATTCCGCTGAAGTTTAAGAATGCTTCGGAACTCTTCCATTGTTCTCGGAATTCTGCTGAAGTTTAAAAATGCCTCGGAACTCTTCCATTGTTCTCGGAATTCCGCTGACGCTTAAAAATGCTTCACAACTCTTCTATTGTTCTCGGAATTCCGCTGACTTTTAAAAATGCTTCGGAACTCTTCCATTGTTCTCGGAATTCCGCGGAAGTTTAAGAATGCTTCGGAACTCTTCCATTGTTCTCGGAAGTCTGCTGAAGTTTAAAAATGCTTCTGAACTCTTCCATTGTTCTCGGAATTCCGCTGACTTTTAAAAATGCTTCGAAACTCTTCCATTGTTCTCGGAATTCCGCTGAAGTTTAAGAATGCTTCGGAACTCTTCCATTGTTCTCGGAATTCTGCTGAAGTTTTGAAGTTTAAAAATGCTTCAGAATTCTTCCATTGTTCTCGGAATTCCGCTGACGCTTAAAAATGCTTCACAACTCTTCTATTGTTCTCAGAATTCCGCTGACTTTTAAAAATGCTTCAGAACTCTCCCATTGTTCTCGGAATTCCGTTGACGTTTAAAAATGCTTCGGAACTCTTCCATTGTTCTCGGAATTCTGCTGACGCTTAAAATTGCTTCAAAACTCTTACATTGTTCTCGGAATTCCGCTGAAGTTTAAGAATGCTTCGGAACTCTTCCTTTGTTCTCAGAATTCTGCTGAAGTTTAAACATGCTTCGGAACTCTTCCATTGTTCTCGGAATTCCGCTGACGTTTAAAAATGCTTCACAACTCTTCCATTGTTCTCGGAATTCCGCTGACTTTTAAAAATGCTTCGGAACTCTTCCATTGTTCTCCAAATTCCGCTGAAGTTTAAAAATGCTTTGGAACGCTTCCATTGTTCTCAGAATTCCGCTGACATTTAAAATTGCTTCGGAAATCTTCTAGTGTTCTCGGAATTCCGCTGACATTTAAAAAGCCTTCAGAACTCTTCCATTGTTCTCGGAATTCCGCTGACGTTTAAAAATGCTTCGGAACTCTTCCATTGTTCTCGGAATTCCGCTGACGTTTAAAAATGCTTCGGAACTCTTCCATTGTTCTCGGAATTCCGGTGAAATTTAAAAATGTTTCGGAACGCTTACATTGTTCTCAGAATTCCACTGAAGTTTAAACATGCTTTGGTACCCTTCTATTGTTCTCGGAATTCTGCTGACTTTTAAAAATGCTTCGGAAATCTTCCATTGTTCTCGGAATTCCGCTGAAGTTTTGAAGTTTAAAAATGCTTCGGAATTCTTCCATTGTTCTCGGAATTCCGCTGACGCTTAAAAATGCTTCACAACTCTTCTATTGTTCTCAGAATTCCGCTGACTTTTAAAAATGCTTCAGAACTCTTCCATTGTTCTCGGAATTCCGCTGACGTTTAAAAATGCTTCGGAACTCCTCCATTGTTCTCGGAATTCCGCTGACGCTTAAAATTGCTTCACAACTCTCCTATTGTTCTCGGAATTCCGCTGACTTTTAAAAATGCTTCGAAACTCTTCCATTGTTCTCGGAATACCGCTGAAGTTTAAGAATGCTTCGGAACTCTTCCATTGTTCTCAGAATTCTGCTGAAGATTAAAAATGCTTCGGAACTCTTCCATTGTTCTCGGTATTCAGCTGACTTTTAAAAATTCTTCTGAACTCTTCCATTGTTCTCGGAATTCCGCTGACATATAAAAATGCTTCGGAACTCTTCCATTGTTCTCGGCATTCCGCTGATGTTTAAAAATGCTTCCGAACTCTTCCATTCTTCTCGCAATTCCGCTGACATTTAAAATTGCTTCGGAATTCTTCCATTGTTCTCGGGATTCCGCTGACGCTTAAAATTGCTTCACAACTCTTCTATTGTTCTCGGAATTCCGCTGACTTTTAAAAATGCTTCGGAATTCGTCCATTGTTCTCGGAATTCCGCTGAAGTTTAAGAATGCTTCGGAACTCTTCCACTGTTCTCGGAATTCTGCTGAAGTTTAAAAATGCTTCGGAACTCTTCCATTGTTCTCGGAATTCTGCTGACGCTTAAAAATGCTTCACAACTCTTCTATTGTTCTCGGAATTCCACTGACTTTTAAAAATGCTTCGGAACTCTTCCATTGTTCTCGGAATTCCGCGGAAGTTTAAGAATGCTTCGGAACTCTTCCATTGTTCTCGGAATTCTGCTGAAGTTTAAAAATGTTTCGAAACTCTTCCATTGTTTTCAGAATTCCGCTGACATTTAAAAATGCTTTGGAACTCTTCCATTGTTCTCGGAATTCTGCTGACATTTAAAAATGCTTCGGAAATTTTCCATTGTTCTTGGAATTCCGCTGACATTTAAAAATGCTTCTGAACTCTTCCATTGTTCTGGAATTTTGCTGACGTTTAAAAATGCTTCACAACTCTTCCATTGTTCTCGGTATTCCGCTGGCTTTTAAAAATGATTCGGAACTCTTCCATTGTTCTCGGAATTCTGATGAAGTTTAAAAATGCTTCGGAACTCTTCCATTGTTCTCAAAATTCCGCTGACATTTAAAAATGCTTCGGAACGCTTCCATTGTTCTCGGAATTCCGCTGACATTTAGAAATGGTTCAGAACTCTTCCATTGTTCTCGTAATTCCGCTGACGTTTAAAATTGCTTCGGAACTCTTCCAATGTTCTCGGAATTCCGCTGACGTTTAAAAATGCTTCACAACTCTTCCATTGTTCTCGGAATTCCGCTGACTTTTAAAAATGCTTCGGAACTCTTCCATTGTTCTCCAAATTCCGCTGAAGTTTAAAAATGCTTCGGAACGCTTCCATTGTTCTCAGAATTCCGGTGACATTTAAAAATGCTTCGGAAATCTTCTAGTGTTCTCGGAATTCCGCTGACGTTTAAAAATGCTTCACAACTCTTCCATTGTTCTCGAAATTCCGCTGACGTTTAAAAATGCTTCGGATCTCTTCCATTGTTCTCGGAATTCCGCTGACGCTTAAAAATGCTTCACAACTCTTCTATTGTTCTCGGAATTCCGCTGACATTTAAAAATGCTTCGGAATTCTTCCATTGTTCTCGGAATTCCGCTGAAGTTTAAGAATGCTTCGCAACTATTCCATTGTTCTCGGAATTCTGCTGAAGTTTAAGAATGCTTCGGAACTCTTCCACTGTTCTCGGAATTCTGCTGAAGTTTAAAAATGCTTCGGAACTCTTCCATTGTTCTCGGAATTCTGCTGACGCTTAAAAATGCTTCACAACTCTTCTATTGTTCTCGGAATTCCACTGACTTTTAAAAATGCTTCGGAACTCTTCCATTGTTCTCGGAATTCCGCGGAAGTTTAAGAATGCTTCGGAACTCTTCCATTGTTCTCGGAATTCCGCTGACATTTAAAAATGCTTCGGAATTCTTCCATTGTTCTCGGAATTCCGCTGAAGTTTAAGAATGCTTCGCAACTATTCCATTGTTCTCGGAATTCTGCTGAAGTTTAAAAATGCTTCGGAACTCTTCCATTGTTCTCGGAATTCCGCTGACATTTAAAAAGGCTTCAGAACTCTTCCATTGTTCTCGGAATTCCGCTGAAGTTTAAAAATGCTTTGGAACTCTTTCATTGTTCTCAGAATTCCGCTGACATTTAAAAATGCTTCGGAACTCTTCCATTGTTCTCAAAATTCCGCTGACATTTAAAAATGCTTCAGAACTCTTCCATTGTTCTCGGAATTCCGCTGACGTTTAAAAATGCTTCACAACTCTTCCATTGTTCTCGGAATTCCGCTGACTTTTAACAATGCTTTGGAACTCTTTGATTGTTCTCCAAATTCCGCTGAAGTTTAAAAATGCTTCGGAACTCTTCCATTGTTCTCGGAATTCCGCTGACGTTTAAAAATGCTTCGGAACTCTTCCATTGTTCCAGGAATTCTGCTGAAGTTTAAAAATGCTTCGGAACTCTTCCATTGTTCTCGGAATTCCGCTGACTTTTAAAAATGCTTCGGAACTCTTCCATTGTTCTTGGAATTCCGCTGAACTTTAAGAATGCTTCGGAATTCTTCCATTGTTCTCGGAATTCCGCTGACGCTTAAAAATGCTTCGGAACTCTTCCATTGTTCTCGGAATTCCGCTGACGCTTAAAATTGCTTCAAAACTCTTACATTGTTCTCGGAATTCCGCTGAAGTTTAAGAATGCTTCGGAACTCTTCCATTGTTCTCAGAATTCCGCTGATGTTTAAAAATGCTTCGGAACTCTTCCATTGTTCTCGGAATTCCGGTGAAATTTAAAAATGCTTCGGAACGCTTACATTGTTCTCAGAATTCCACTGAAGTTTAAACATGCTTTGGTACCCTTCTATTGTTCTCGGAATTCTGCTGACTTTTAAAAATGCTTCGGAAATCTTCCATTGTTCTCGGAATTCCGCTGACTTTTAAAAATGCTTCGGAACTCTTCCATTGTTCTCGGAATTCCGCTGAAGTTTTGAAGTTTAAAAATGCTTCGGAATTCTTCCATTGTTCTCGGAATTCCGCTGACGCTTAAAAATGCTTCACAACTCTTCTATTGTTCTCAGAATTCCGCTGACTTTTAAAAATGCTTCAGAACTCTTCCATTGTTCTCCGAATTCCGCTGACGTTTAAAAATGCTTCGGAACTCCTCCATTGTTCTCGGAATTCCGCTGACGCTTAAAATTGCTTCACAACTCTCCTATTGTTCTCGGAATTCCGCTGACTTTTAAAAATGCTTCGAAACTCTTCCATTGTTCTCGGAATACCGCTGAAGTTTAAGAATGCTTCGGAACTCTTCCATTGTTCTCAGAATTCTGCTGAAGTTTAAAAATGCTTCGGAACTCTTCCATTGTTCTCGGTATTCGGCTGACTTTTAAAAATGCTTCTGAACTCTTCCATTGTTCTCGGAATTCCGCTGACATATAAAAATGCTTCGGAACTCTTCCATTGTTCTCGGCATTCCGCTGATGTTTAAAAATGCTTCCGAACTCTTCCATTCTTCTCGCAATTCCGCTGACATTTAAAAATGCTTCGGAATTCTTCCATTGTTCTCGGAATTCCGCTGACGCTTAAAATTGCTTCACACCTCTTCTATTGTTCTCGGAATTCCGCTGACTTTTAAAAATGCTTCGGAATTCGTCCAATGTTCTCGGAATTCCGCTGAAGTTTAAGAATGCTTCGGAACTCTTCCATTGTTCTCGGAATTCTGCTGAAGTTTAAAAATGCTTCGGAACTCTTCCATTGTTCTCGGAATTCCGCTGACGCTTAAAAATGCTTCACAACTCTTCTATTGTTCTCGGAATTCCGCTGACTTTTAAAAATGCTTCGGAACTCTTCCATTGTTCTCGGAATTCCGCGGAAGTTTAAGAATGCTTCGGAACTCTTCCATTGTTCTCGGAAGTCTGCTGAAGTTTAAAAATGCTTCGGAACTCTTCCATTGTTCTCGGAATTCCGCTGACTTTTAAAAATGCTTCGAAACTCTTCCATTGTTCTCGGAATTCCGCTGAAGTTTAAGAATGCTTCGGAACTCTTCCATTGTTCTCGGAATTCTGCTGAAGTTTTGAAGTTTAAAAATGCTTCGGAATTCTTCCATTGTTCTCGGAAATCCGCTGACGCTTAAAAATGCTTCACAACTCTTCTATTGTTCTCAGAATTCCGCTGACTTTTAAAAATGCTTCAGAACTCTCCCATTGTTCTCGGAATTCCGTTGACGTTTAAAAATGCTTCGGAACTCTTCCATTGTTCTCGGAATTCTGCTGACGCTTAAAATTGCTTCAAAACTCTTACATTGTTCTCGGAATTCTGCTGAAGTTTAAGAATGCTTCGGAACTCTTCCATTGTTCTCAGAATTCTGCTGAAGTTTAAAAATGCTTCGGAACTCTTCCATTGTTCTCGGAATTCCGCTGACGCTTAAAAATGCTTCACAACTCTTCTATTGTTCTCGGAATTCCGCTGATATTTAAAAATGCTTCGGAACTCTTCCATTGTTCTCGGAATTCCACTGAAGTTTAAGAATGCTTCGGAACTCTTCCATTGTTCTCGGAATTCTGCTGAAGTTTAAAAATGCTTCGGACTCTTCCATTGTTCTCGGAATTCCGCTGACATATAAAAATGCTTCGGAACTCTTCCATTGTTCTCGGCATTCCACTGATGTTTAAAAATGCTTCCGAACTCTTCCATTCTTCTCGCAATTCCGCTGACGTTTAAAATTGCTTCGGAACTCTTCCATTGTTCTCGGAATTCCGCTGACGCTTAAAAATGCTTCACAACTCTTCTATTGTTCTCAGAATTCCGCTGATATTTAAAAATGCTTCGGAACTCTTCCATTGTTCTCGGAATTCCGCTGAAGTTTAAGAATGCTTCGGAACTCTTCCATTGTTCTCGGAATTTTGCTGAAGTTTAAAAATGCTTCGGAACTCTTCCATTGTTCTCGGAATTCGGCTGACATTTAAAAAGGCTTCAGAACTCTTCCATTGTTCTCGGCATTCCGCTGATGTTTAAAAATGCTTCCGAACTCTTCCATTCTTCTCGCAATTCCGCTGACGTTTAAAATTGCTTCGGAACTCTTCCATTGTTCTCGGAATTCCGCTGACGTTTAAAAATGCTTCACAACTCTTCCATTGTTCTCGGAATTCCGCTGACTTTTAAAAATGCTTCGGAACTCTTCCATTGTTCTCCAAATTCCGCTGAAGTTTAAAAATGCTTCGGAACGCTTCCATTGTTCTCAGAATTCCGCTGACATTTAAAAATGCTTCAGAAATCTTCTAGTGTTCTCGGAATTCCGCTGACATTTAAAAAGCCTTCAGAACTCTTCCATTGTTCATGGAATTCCGCTGACGTTTAAAAATGCTTCGGAACTCTTCCATTGTTCTCGGAATTCCGCTGACGTTTAAAAATGCATCGGAACTCTTCCATTGTTCTCGGAATTCCGGTGAAATTTAAAAATGCTTTGGAACGCTTACATTGTTCTCAGAATTCCACTGAAGTTTAAACATGCTTTGGTACCCTTCCATTGTTCTCGGAATTCCGCTGACTTTTAAAAATGCTTCGGAACTCTTCCATTGTTCTCGGAATTCCGCTGAAGTTTTGAAGTTTAAAAATGCTTCGGAATTCTTCCATTGTTCTCGGAATTCCGCTGACGCTTAAAAATGCTTCACAACTCTTCTATTGTTCTCAGAATTCCGCTGACTTTCAAAAATGCTTCAGAACTCTTCCATTGTTCTCGGAATTCCGCTGACGTTTAAAAATGCTTCGGAACTCCTCCATTGTTCTCGGAATTCCGCTGACGCTTAAAATTGCTTCACAACTCTCCTATTGTTCTCGGAATTCCGCTGACTTTTAAAAATGCTTCGAAACTCTTCCATTGTTCTCGGAATACCGCTGAAGTTTAAGAATGCTTCGGAACTCTTCCATTGTTCTCAGAATTCTGCTGAAGATTAAAAATGCTTCGGAACTCTTCCATTGTTCTCGGTATTCAGCTGACTTTTAAAAATTCTTCTGAACTCTTCCATTGTTCTCGGAATTCCGCTGACATATAAAAATGCTTCGGAACTCTTCCATTGTTCTCGGCATTCCGCTGATGTTTAAAAATGCTTCCGAACTCTTCCATTCTTCTCGCAATTCCGCTGACATTTAAAATTGCTTCGGAATTCTTCCATTGTTCTCGGGATTCCGCTGACGCTTAAAATTGCTTCACAACTCTTCTATTGTTCTCGGAATTCCGCTGACTTTTAAAAATGCTTCGGAATTCGTCCATTGTTCTCGGAATTCCGCTGAAGTTTAAGAATGCTTCGGAACTCTTCCACTGTTCTCGGAATTCTGCTGAAGTTTAAAAATGCTTCGGAACTCTTCCATTGTTCTCGGAATTCTGCTGACGCTTAAAAATGCTTCACAACTCTTCTATTGTTCTCGGAATTCCACTGACTTTTAAAAATGCTTCGGAACTCTTCCATTGTTCTCGGAATTCCGCGGAAGTTTAAGAATGCTTCGGAACTCTTCCATTGTTCTCGGAATTCTGCTGAAGTTTTAAAATGTTTCGAAACTCTTCCATTGTTTTCAGAATTCCGCTGACATTTAAAAATGCTTTGGAACTCTTCCATTGTTCTCGGAATTCTGCTGACATTTAAAAATGCTTCGGAACTTTTCCATTGTTCTTGGAATTCCGCTGACATTTAAAAATGCTTCTGAACTCTTCCATTGTTCTGGAATTTTGCTGACGTTTAAAAATGCTTCACAACTCTTCCATTGTTCTCGGTATTCCGCTGGCTTTTAAAAATGATTCGGAACTCTTCCATTGTTCTCGGAATTCTGATGAAGTTTAAAAATGCTTCGGAACTCTTCCATTGTTCTCAAAATTCCGCTGACATTTAAAAATGCTTCGGAACGCTTCCATTGTTCTCGGAATTCCGCTGACATTTAGAAATGGTTCAGAACTCTTCCATTGTTCTCGGAATTCCGCTGACGTTTAAAATTGCTTCGGAACTCTTCCAATGTTCTCGGAATTCCGCTGACGTTTAAAAATGCTTCACAACTCTTCCATTGTTCTCGGAATTCCGCTGACTTTTAAAAATGCTTCGGAACTCTTCCATTGTTCTCCAAATTCCGCTGAAGTTTAAAAATGATTCGGAACGCTTCCATTGTTCTCAGAATTCCGCTGACATTTAAAAATGCTTCGGAAATCTTCTAGTGTTCTCGGAATTCCACTGACGTTTAAAAATGCTTCACAACTCTTCCATTGTTCTCGAAATTCCGCTGACGTTTAAAAATGCTTCGGATCTCTTCCATTGTTCTCGGAATTCCGCTGACGCTTAAAATTGCTTCACAACTCTCCTATTGTTCTCGGAATTCCGCTGACTTTTAAAAATGCTTCGAAACTCTTCCATTGTTCTCGGAATACCGCTGAAGTTTAAGAATTCTTCGGAACTCTTCCATTGTTCTCAGAATTCTGCTGAAGTTTAAAAATGCTTCGGAATTCGTCCATTGTTCTCGGAATTCCGCTGAAGTTTAAGAATGCTTCGGAACTCTTCCACTGTTCTCGGAATTCTGCTGAAGTTTAAAAATGCTTCGGAACTCTTCCATTGTTCTCGGAATTCTGCTGACGCTTAAAAATGCTTCACAACTCTTCTATTGTTCTCGGAATTCCACTGACTTTTAAAAATGCTTCGGAACTCTTCCATTGTTCTCGGAATTCCGCGGAAGTTTAAGAATGCTTCGGAACTCTTCCATTGTTCTCGGAATTCTGCTGAAGTTTTAAAATGTTTCGAAACTCTTCCATTGTTTTCAGAATTCCGCTGACATTTAAAAATGCTTTGGAACTCTTCCATTGTTCTCGGAATTCTGCTGACATTTAAAAATGCTTCGGAACTTTTCCATTGTTCTTGGAATTCCGCTGACATTTAAAAATGCTTCTGAACTCTTCCATTGTTCTGGAATTTTGCTGACGTTTAAAAATGCTTCACAACTCTTCCATTGTTCTCGGTATTCCGCTGGCTTTTAAAAATGATTCGGAACTCTTCCATTGTTCTCGGAATTCTGATGAAGTTTAAAAATGCTTCGGAACTCTTCCATTGTTCTCAAAATTCCGCTGACATTTAAAAATGCTTCGGAACGCTTCCATTGTTCTCGGAATTCCGCTGACATTTAGAAATGGTTCAGAACTCTTCCATTGTTCTCGGAATTCCGCTGACGTTTAAAATTGCTTCGGAACTCTTCCAATGTTCTCGGAATTCCGCTGACGTTTAAAAATGCTTCACAACTCTTCCATTGTTCTCGGAATTCCGCTGACTTTTAAAAATGCTTCGGAACTCTTCCATTGTTCTCCAAATTCCGCTGAAGTTTAAAAATGATTCGGAACGCTTCCATTGTTCTCAGAATTCCGCTGACATTTAAAAATGCTTCGGAAATCTTCTAGTGTTCTCGGAATTCCACTGACGTTTAAAAATGCTTCACAACTCTTCCATTGTTCTCGAAATTCCGCTGACGTTTAAAAATGCTTCGGATCTCTTCCATTGTTCTCGGAATTCCGCTGACGCTTAAAATTGCTTCACAACTCTCCTATTGTTCTCGGAATTCCGCTGACTTTTAAAAATGCTTCGAAACTCTTCCATTGTTCTCGGAATACCGCTGAAGTTTAAGAATTCTTCGGAACTCTTCCATTGTTCTCAGAATTCTGCTGAAGTTTAAAAATGCTTCTGAACTCTTCCATTGTTCTCGGTATTCGGCTGACTTTTAAAAATGCTTCTGAACTCTTCCATTGTTCTCGGAATTCCGCTGACATATAAAAATGCTTCGGAACTCTTCCATTGTTCTCGGCATTCCGCTGATGTTTAAAAATGCTTCCGAACTCTTCCATTCTTCTCGCAATTCCGCTGACATTTAAAAATGCTTCGGAATTCTTCCATTGTTCTCGGAATTCCGCTGACGCTTAAAATTGCTTCACACCTCTTCTATTGTTCTCGGAATTCCGCTGACTTTTAAAAATGCTTCGGAATTCGTCCATTGTTCTCGGAATTCCGCTGAAGTTTAAGAATGCTTTGGAACTCTTCCATTGTTCTCGGAATTCTGCTGAAGTTTAAAAATGCTTCGGAACTCTTCCATTGTTCTCGGAATTCCGCTGACGCTTAAAAATGCTTCACAACTCTTCTATTGTTCTCGGAATTCCGCTGACTTTTAAAAATGCTTCGGAACTCTTCCATTGTTCTCGGAATTCCGCGGAAGTTTAAGAATGCTTCGGAACTCTTCCATTGTTCTCGGAATTCTGCTGAAGTTTAAAAATGTTTTGGAACTCTTCCATTGTTTTCAGAATTCTGCTGACATTTAAAAATGCTTTGGAACTCTTCCATTGTTCTCGGAATTCTGCTGACATTTAAAAATGCTTCGGAACTTTTCCATTGTTCTTGGAATTCCGCTGACATTTAAAAATGCTTCTGAACTCTTCCATTGTTCTGGAATTTTGCTGACGTTTAAAAATGCTTCACAACTCTTCCATTGTTCTCGGTATTCCGCTGGCTTTTAAAAATGATTCGGAACTCTTCCATTGTTCGCGGAATTCCGCTGACGTTTAAAATTGCATCGGAACTCTTCCATTCTTCTCGGAATTCCGCTGACGTTTAAAAATGCTTCACAACTCTTCCATTGTTCTCGGAATTCCGCTGACTTTTAAAAATGCTTCGGAATTCGTCCATTGTTCTCGGAATTCCGCTGAAGTTTAAGAATGCTTCGGATCTCTTCCATTGTTCTCGGAATTCCGCTGACGCTTAAAAATGCTTCACAACTCTTCTATTGTTCTCGGAATTCCGCTGACTTTTAAAAATGCTTCGGAACTCTTCCATTGTTCTCGGAATTCCGCGGAAGTTTAAGAATGCTTCGGAACTCTTCCATTGTTCTCGGAATTCTGCTGAAGTTTAAAAATGTTTTGGAACTCTTCCATTGTTTTCAGAATTCTGCTGACATTTAAAAATGCTTTGGAACTCTTCCATTGTTCTCGGAATTCTGCTGACATTTAAAAATGCTTCGGAACTTTTCCATTGTTCTTGGAATTCCGCTGACATTTAAAAATGCTTCTGAACTCTTCCATTGTTCTGGAATTTTGCTGACGTTTAAAAATGCTTCACAACTCTTCCATTGTTCTCGGTATTCCGCTGGCTTTTAAAAATGATTCGGAACTCTTCCATTGTTCTCGGAATTCCGCTGACGTTTAAAATTGCATCGGAACTCTTCCATTCTTCTCGGAATTCCGCTGACGTTTAAAAATGCTTCACAACTCTTCCATTGTTCTCGGAATTCCGCTGACTTTTAAAAATGCTTCGGAACTCTTCCATTGTTCTCCAAATTCCGCTGAAGTTTAAAAATGCTTCGGAACGCTTCCATTGTTCTCAGAATTCCGCTGACATTTAAAAATGCTTCGGAAATCTTCTAGTGTTCTCGGAATTCCGCTGACATTTAAAAAGCCTTCAGAACTCTTCCATTGTTCTCGGAATTCCGCTGACGTTTAAAAATGCTTCGGAACTCTTCCATTGTTCTCGGAATTCCGCTGACGTTTAAAAATGCTTCGGAACTCTTCCATTGTTCTCGGAATTCCGCTGACGTTTAAAAATGCTTCGGTACTCTTCCATTGTTCTCGGAATTCCGCGGAAGTTTAAGAATGCTTCGGAACTCTTCCATTGTTCTCGGAAGTCTGCTGAAGTTTAAAAATGCTTCGGAACTCTTCCATTGTTTTCAGAATTCCGCTGACATTTAAAAATGCTTTGGAACTCTTCCATTGTTCTCGGAATTCTGCTGACATTTAAAAATGCTTCGGAACTTTTCCATTGTTCTTGGAATTCCGCTGACATTTAAAAATGCTTCTGAACTCTTCCATTGTTCTGGAATTTTGCTGACGTTTAAAAATGCTTCACAACTCTTCCATTGTTCTCGGTATTCTGCTGGCTTTTAAAAATGATTTGGAACTCTTCCATTGTTCTCGGAATTCTGATGAAGTTTAAAAATGCTTCGGAACTCTTCCATTGTTCTCAAAATTCCGCTGACATTTAAAAATGCTTCGGAACGCTTCCATTGTTCTCGGAATTCCGCTGACATTTAGAAAGCCTTCAGAACTCTTCCATTGTTCTCGGAATTCCACTGACGTTTAAAAATGCTTCGGAACTCCTCCATTGTTCTCGGAATTCCGCTGACGCTTAAAATTGCTTCACAACTCTTCTATTGTTCTCGGAATTCCGCTGACTTTTAAAAATGCTTCGAAACTCTTCCATTGTTCTCGGAATACCGCTGAAGTTTAAGAATGCTTCGGAACTCTTCCATTGTTCTCAAAATTCCGCTGACATTTAAAAATGCTTCGGAACGCTTCCATTGTTCTCGGAATTCCGCTGACATTTAGAAATGGTTCAGAACTCTTCCATTGTTCTCGGAATTCCGCTGACGTTTAAAATTGCTTCGGAACTCTTCCATTCTTCTCGGAATTCCGCTGACGTTTAAAAATGCTTCACAACTCTTCCATTGTTCTCGGAATTCCGCTGACTTTTAAAAATGCTTCGGAACTCTTCCAATGTTCTCCAAATTCCGCTGAAGTTTAAAAATGCTTCGGAACGCTTCCATTGTTCTCAGAATTCCGCTGACATTTAAAAATGCTTCGGAAATCTTCTAGTGTTCTCGGAATTCCGCTGACATTTAAAAAGCCTTCAGAACTCTTCCATTGTTCTCGGAATTCCGCTGACGTTTAAAAATGCTTCGGAACTCTTCCATTGTTCTCGGAATTCCGCTGACGTTTAAAAATGCTTCGGAACTCTTCCATTGTTCTCGGAATTCCGCTGACGTTTAAAAATGCTTCGGAACTCTTCCATTGTTCTCGGAATTCCGCGGAAGTTTAAGAATGCTTCGGAACTCTTCCATTGTTCTCGGAAGTCTGCTGAAGTTTAAAAATGCTTCGGAACTCTTCCATTGTTTTCAGAATTCCGCTGACATTTAAAAATGCTTTGGAACTCTTCCATTGTTCTCGGAATTCTGCTGACATTTAAAAATGCTTCGGAACTTTTCCATTGTTCTTGGAATTCCGCTGACATTTAAAAATGCTTCTGAACTCTTCCATTGTTCTGGAATTTTGCTGACGTTTAAAAATGCTTCACAACTCTTCCATTGTTCTCGGTATTCTGCTGGCTTTTAAAAATGATTTGGAACTCTTCCATTGTTCTCGGAATTCTGATGAAGTTTAAAAATGCTTCGGAACTCTTCCATTGTTCTCAAAATTCCGCTGACATTTAAAAATGCTTCGGAACGCTTCCATTGTTCTCGGAATTTCGCTGAAATTTAGAAAGCCTTCAGAACTCTTCCATTGTTCTCGGAATTCCGCTGACGTTTAAAAATGCTTCGGAACTCTTCCATTGTTCTCGGAATTCCGCTGACGTTTAAAAATGCTTCACAACTCTTCCATTGTTCTCGGAATTCCGCTGACTTTTAAAAATGCTTCGGAACTCTTCGATTGTTCTCCAAATTCCGCTGAAGTTTAAAAATGCTTCGGAACTCTTCCATTGTTCTCGGAATTCCGCTGAAGTTTAAGAATGCTTCGGAACTCTTCCATTGTTCTCGGAATTTTGCTGAAGTTTAAAAATGCTTCGGAACTCTTCCATTGTCGTAATTCCACTGAAGTTTAAAAATGCTTCGGACTCTTCCATTGTTCTCGGAATTCCGCTGACATATAAAAATGCTTCGGAACTCTTCCATTGTTCTCGGCATTCCGCTGATGTTTAAAAATGCTTCCGAACTCTTCCATTCTTCTCGCAATTCCGCTGACGTTTAAAATTGCTTCGGAACTCTTCCATTGTTCTCGGAATTCCGCTGACGTTTAAAAATGCTTCACAACTCTTCCATTGTTCTCGGAATTCCGCTGACTTTTAAAAATGCTTCGGAACTCTTCCATTGTTCTCCAAATTCCGCTGAAGTTTAAAAATGCTTCGGAACGCTTCCATTGTTCTCAGAATTCCGCTGACATTTAAAATTGCTTAGGAAATCTTCTAGTGTTCTCGGAATTCCGCTGACATTTAAAAAGCCTTCAGAACTCTTCCATTGTTCTCGGAATTCCGCTGACGTTTAAAAATGCTTCGGAACTCTTCCATTGTTCTCGGAATTCCGCTGACGTTTAAAAATGCTTCGGAACTCTTCCATTGTTCTCGGAATTCCGGTGAAATTTAAAAATGCTTCGGAACGCTTACATTGTTCTCAGAATTCCACTGAAGTTTAAACATGCTTTGGTACCCTTCTATTGTTCTCGGAATTCTGCTGACTTTTAAAAATGCTTCGGAAATCTTCCATTGTTCTCGGAATTCCGCTGACTTTTAAAAATGCTTCGGAACTCTTCCATTGTTCTCGGAATTCCGCTGAAGTTTTGAAGTTTAAAAATGCTTTGGAATTCTTCCATTGTTCTCGGAATTCCGCTGACGCTTAAAAATGCTTCACAACTCTTCTATTGTTCTCAGAATTCCGCTGACTTTTAAAAATGCTTCAGAACTCTTCCATTGTTCTCCGAATTCCGCTGATGTTTAAGAATGCTTCGGAACTCTTCCATTGTTATCAGAATTCTGCTGAAGTTTAAAAATGCTTCGGAACTCTTCCATTGTTCTCGGTATTCGGCTGACTTTTAAAAATGCTTCTGAACTCTTCCATTGTTCTCGGAATTCCGCTGACATATAAAAATGCTTCGGAACTCTTCCATTGTTCTCGGCATTCCGCTGATGTTTAAAAATGCTTCCGAACTCTTCCATTCTTCTCGCAATTCCGCTGACATTTAAAAATGCTTCGGAATTCTTCCATTCTTCTCGGAATTCCGCTGACGCTTAAAATTGCTTCACACCTCTTCTATTGTTCTCGGAATTTCGCTGACTTTTAAAAATGCTTCGGAATTCGTCCATTGTTCTCGGAATTCCGCTGAAGTTTAAGAATGCTTCGGAACTCTTCCATTGTTCTCGGAATTCTGCTGAAGTTTAAAAATGCTTCGGAACTCTTCCATTGTTCTCGGAATTCCGCTGACGCTTAAAAATGCTTCACAACTCTTCTATTGTTCTCGGAATTCCGCTGACTTTTAAAAATGCTTCGGAACTCTTCCATTGTTCTCGGAATTCCGCGGAAGTTTAAGAATGCTTCGGAACTCTTCCATTGTTCTCGGAAGTCTGCTGAAGTTTAAAAATGCTTCGGAACTCTTCCATTGTTTTCAGAATTCCGCTGACATTTAAAAATGCTTTGGATCTCTTCCATTGTTCTCGGAATTCTGCTGAAGTTTAAAAATGCTTCGGAACTCTTCCTTTGTTCTCGGAATTCCGCTGACATTTAAAAAGGCTTCAGAACTCTTCCATTGTTCTCGGAATTCCGCTGAAGTTTAAAAATGCTTTGGAACTCTTTCATTGTTCTCAGAATTCCGCTGACATTTAAAAATGCTTCGGAACTCTTCCATTGTTCTCAAAATTCCGCTGACATTTAAAAATGCTTCAGAACTCTTCCATTGTTCTCGGAATTCCGCTGACGTTTAAAAATGCTTCACAACTCTTCCATTGTTCTCGGAATTCCGCTGACTTTTAAAAATGCTTTGGAACTCTTTGATTGTTCTCCAAATTCCGCTGAAGTTTAAAAATGCTTCGGAACTCTTCCATTGTTCTCGGAATTCCGCTGACGTTTAAAAATGCTTCGGAACTCTTCCATTGTTCCAGGAATTCTGCTGAAGTTTAAAAATGCTTCGGAACTCTTCCATTGTTCTCGGAATTCCGCTGACTTTTAAAAATGCTTCGGAACTCTTCCATTGTTCTTGGAATTCCGCTGAACTTTAAGAATGCTTCGGAATTCTTCCATTGTTCTCGGAATTCCGCTGACGCTTAAAAATGCTTCGGAACTCTTCCATTGTTCTCGGAATTCCGCTGACGCTTAAAATTGCTTCAAAACTCTTACATTGTTCTCGGAATTCCGCTGAAGTTTAAGAATGGTTCGGAACTCTTCCATTGTTCTCAGAATTCCGCTGACGTTTAAAAATGCTTCGGAACTCTTCCATTGTTCTCGGAATTCCGGTGAAATTTAAAAATGCTTCGGAACGCTTACATTGTTCTCAGAATTCCACTGAAGTTTAAACATGCTTTGGTACCCTTCTATTGTTCTCGGAATTCTGCTGACTTTTAAAAATGCTTCGGAAATCTTCCATTGTTCTCGGAATTCCGCTGACTTTTAAAAATGCTTCGGAACTCTTCCATTGTTCTCGGAATTCCGCTGAAGTTTTGAAGTTTAAAAATGCTTCGGAATTCTTCCATTGTTCTCGGAATTCCGCTGACGCTTAAAAATGCTTCACAACTCTTCTATTGTTCTCAGAATTCCGCTGACTTTTAAAAATGCTTCAGAACTCTTCCATTGTTCTCCGAATTCCGCTGACGTTTAAAAATGCTTCGGAACTCCTCCATTGTTCTCGGAATTCCGCTGACGCTTAAAATTGCTTCACAACTCTCCTATTGTTCTCGGAATTCCGCTGACTTTTAAAAATGCTTCGAAACTCTTCCATTGTTCTCGGAATACCGCTGAAGTTTAAGAATGCTTCGGAACTCTTCCATTGTTCTCAGAATTCTGCTGAAGTTTAAAAATGCTTCGGAACTCTTCCATTGTTCTCGGCATTCGGCTGACTTTTAAAAATGCTTCTGAACTCTTCCATTGTTCTCGGAATTCCGCTGACATATAAAAATGCTTCGGAACTCTTCCATTGTTCTCGGCATTCCGCTGATGTTTAAAAATGCTTCCGAACTCTTCCATTCTTCTCGCAATTCCGCTGACATTTAAAAATGCTTCGGAATTCTTCCATTGTTCTCGGAATTCCGCTGACGCTTAGAAATGCTTCACACCTCTTCTATTGTTCTCGGAATTCCGCTGACTTTTAAAAATGCTTCGGAATTCGTCCAATGTTCTCGGAATTCCGCTGAAGTTTAAGAATGCTTCGGAACTCTTCCATTGTTCTCGGAATTCTGCTGAAGTTTAAAAATGCTTCGGAACTCTTCCATTGTTCTCGGAATTCCGCTGACGCTTAAAAATGCTTCACAACTCTTCTATTGTTCTCGGAATTCCGCTGACTTTTAAAAATGCTTCGGAACTCTTCCATTGTTCTCGGAATTCCGCGGAAGTTTAAGAATGCTTCGGAACTCTTCCATTGTTCTCGGAAGTCTGCTGAAGTTTAAAAATGCTTCGGAACTCTTCCATTGTTCTCGGAATTCCGCTGACTTTTAAAAATGCTTCGAAACTCTTCCATTGTTCTCGGAATTCCGCTGAAGTTTAAGAATGCTTCGGAACTCTTCCATTGTTCTCGGAATTCTGCTGAAGTTTTGAAGTTTAAAAATGCTTCGGAATTCTTCCATTGTTCTCGGAATTCCGCTGACGCTTAAAAATGCTTCACAACTCTTCTATTGTTCTCAGAATTCCGCTGACTTTTAAAAATGCTTCAGAACTCTCCCATTGTTCTCGGAATTCCGTTGACGTTTAAAAATGCTTCGGAACTCTTCCATTGTTCTCGGAATTCTGCTGACGCTTAAAATTGCTTCAAAACTCTTACATTGTTCTCGGAATTCTGCTGAAGTTTAAGAATGCTTCGGAACTCTTCCATTGTTCTCAGAATTCTGCTGAAGTTTAAAAATGCTTCGGAACTCTTCCATTGTTCTCGGAATTCCGCTGACGCTTAAAAATGCTTCACAACTCTTCTATTGTTCTCGGAATTCCGCTGATATTTAAAAATGCTTCGGAACTCTTCCATTGTTCTCGGAATTCCACTGAAGTTTAAGAATGCTTCGGAACTCTTCCATTGTTCTCGGAATTCTGCTGAAGTTTAAAAATGCTTCGGACTCTTCCATTGTTCTCGGAATTCCGCTGACATATAAAAATGCTTCGGAACTCTTCCATTGTTCTCGGCATTCCGCTGATGTTTAAAAATGCTTCCGATCTCTTCCATTCTTCTCACAATTCCGCTGACGTTTAAAATTGCTTCGGAACTCTTCCATTGTTCTCGGAATTCCGCTGACGCTTAAAAATGCTTCACAACTCTTCTATTGTTCTCAGAATTCCGCTGATATTTAAAAATGCTTCGGAACTCTTCCATTGTTCTCGGAATTCCGCTGAAGTTTAAGAATGCTTCGGAACTCTTCCATTGTTCTCGGAATTTTGCTGAAGTTTAAAAATGCTTCGGAACTCTTCCATTGTTCTCGGAATTCGGCTGACATTTAAAAAGGCTTCAGAACTCTTCCATTGTTCTCGGAATTCTGCTGATGTTTAAAAATGCTTCGGAACTCTTCCATTGTTCTCGGCATTCCGCTGATGTTTAAAAATGCTTCCGAACTCTTCCATTCTTCTCGCAATTCCGCTGACGTTTAAAATTGCTTCGGAACTCTTCCATTGTTCTCGGAATTCCGCTGACGTTTAAAAATGCTTCACAACTCTTCCATTGTTCTCGGAATTCCGCTGACTTTTAAAAATGCTTCGGAACTCTTCCATTGTTCTCCAAATTCCGCTGAAGTTTAAAAATGCTTCGGAACGCTTCCATTGTTCTCAGAATTCCGCTGACATTTAAAAATGCTTCAGAAATCTTCTAGTGTTCTCGGAATTCCGCTGACATTTAAAAAGCCTTCAGAACTCTTCCATTGTTCATGGAATTCCGCTGACGTTTAAAAATGCTTCGGAACTCTTCCATTGTTCTCGGAATTCCGCTGACGTTTAAAAATGCATCGGAACTCTTCCATTGTTCTCGGAATTCCGGTGAAATTTAAAAATGCTTTGGAACGCTTACATTGTTCTCAGAATTCCACTGAAGTTTAAACATGCTTTGGTACCCTTCCATTGTTCTCGGAATTCCGCTGACTTTTAAAAATGCTTCGGAACTCTTCCATTGTTCTCGGAATTCCGCTGAAGTTTTGAAGTTTAAAAATGCTTCGGAATTCTTCCATTGTTCTCGGAATTCCGCTGACGCTTAAAAATGCTTCACAACTCTTCTATTGTTCTCAGAATTCCGCTGACTTTTAAAAATGCTTCAGAACTCTTCCATTGTTCTCGGAATTCCGCTGACGTTTAAAAATGCTTCGGAACTCCTCCATTGTTCTCGGAATTCCGCTGACGCTTAAAATTGCTTCACAACTCTCCTATTGTTCTCGGAATTCCGCTGACTTTTAAAAATGCTTCGAAACTCTTCCATTGTTCTCGGAATACCGCTGAAGTTTAAGAATGCTTCGGAACTCTTCCATTGTTCTCGGAATTCTGCTGAAGTTTAAGAATGCTTCGGAACTCTTCCATTGTTCTCAGAATTCTGCTGAAGTTTAAAAATGCTTCGGAACTCTTCCATTGTTCTCGGAATTCCGCTGACGCTTAAAAATGCTTCACAACTCTTCTATTGTTCTCGGAATTCCGCTGATATTTAAAAATGCTTCAGAACTCTTCCATTGTTCTCGGAATTCCACTGAAGTTTAAGAATGCTTCGGAACTCTTCCATTGTTCTCGGAATTCTGCTGAAGTTTAAAAATGCTTCGGACTCTTCCATTGTTCTCGGAATTCCGCTGACATATAAAAATGCTTCGGAACTCTTCCATTGTTCTCGGCATTCCGCTGATGTTTAAAAATGCTTCCGAACTCTTCCATTCTTCTCGCAATTCCGCTGACGTTTAAAATTGCTTCGGAACTCTTCCATTGTTCTCGGAATTCCGCTGACGCTTAAAAATGCTTCACAACTCTTCTATTGTTCTCAGAATTCCGCTGATATTTAAAAATGCTTCGGAACTCTTCCATTGTTCTCGGAATTCCGCTGAAGTTTAAGAATGCTTCGGAACTCTTCCATTGTTCTCGGAATTTTGCTGAAGTTTAAAAATGCTTCGGAACTCTTCCATTGTTCTCGGAATTCGGCTGACATTTAAAAAGGCTTCAGAACTCTTCCATTGTTCTCGGAATTCTGCTGATGTTTAAAAATGCTTCGGAACTCTTCCATTGTTCTCGGCATTCCGCTGATGTTTAAAAATGCTTCCGAACTCTTCCATTCTTCTCGCAATTCCGCTGACGTTTAAAATTGCTTCGGAACTCTTCCATTGTTCTCGGAATTCCGCTGACGTTTAAAAATGCTTCACAACTCTTCCATTGTTCTCGGAATTCCGCTGACTTTTAAAAATGCTTCGGAACTCTTCCATTGTTCTCCAAATTCCGCTGAAGTTTAAAAATGCTTCGGAACGCTTCCATTGTTCTCAGAATTCCGCTGACATTTAAATATGCTTCAGAAATCTTCTAGTGTTCTCGGAATTCCGCTGACATTTAAAAAGCCTTCAGAACTCTTCCATTGTTCATGGAATTCCGCTGACGTTTAAAAATGCTTCGGAACTCTTCCATTGTTCTCGGAATTCCGCTGACGTTTAAAAATGCATCGGAACTCTTCCATTGTTCTCGGAATTCCGGTGAAATTTAAAAATGCTTTGGATCGCTTACATTGTTCTCAGAATTCCACTGAAGTTTAAACATGCTTTGGTACCCTTCCATTGTTCTCGGAATTCCGCTGACTTTTAAAAATGCTTCGGAACTCTTCCATTGTTCTCGGAATTCCGCTGAAGTTTTGAAGTTTAAAAATGCTTCGGAATTCTTCCATTGTTCTCGGAATTCCGCTGACGCTTAAAAATGCTTCACAACTCTTCTATTGTTCTCAGAATTCCGCTGACTTTTAAAAATGCTTCAGAACTCTTCCATTGTTCTCGGAATTCCGCTGACGTTTAAAAATGCTTCGGAACTCCTCCATTGTTCTCGGAATTCCGCTGACGCTTAAAATTGCTTCACAACTCTCCTATTGTTCTCGGAATTCCGCTGACTTTTAAAAATGCTTCGAAACTCTTCCATTGTTCTCGGAATACCGCTGAAGTTTAAGAATGCTTCGGAACTCTTCCATTGTTCTCAGAATTCTGCTGAAGATTAAAAATGATTCGGAACTCTTCCATTGTTCTCGGTATTCAGCTGACTTTTAAAAATTCTTCTGAACTCTTCCATTGTTCTCGGAATTCCGCTGACATATAAAAATGCTTCGGAACTCTTCCATTGTTCTCGGCATTCCGCTGATGTTTAAAAATGCTTCCGAACTCTTCCATTCTTCTCGCAATTCCGCTGACATTTAAAATTGCTTCGGAATTCTTCCATTGTTCTCGGGATTCCGCTGACGCTTAAAATTGCTTCACAACTCTTCTATTGTTCTCGGAATTCCGCTGACTTTTAAAAATGCTTCGGAATTCGTCCATTGTTCTCGGAATTCCGCTGAAGTTTAAGAATGCTTCGGAACTCTTCCACTGTTCTCGGAATTCTGCTGAAGTTTAAAAATGCTTCGGAACTCTTCCATTGTTCTCGGAATTCTGCTGACGCTTAAAAATGCTTCACAACTCTTCTATTGTTCTCGGAATTCCACTGACTTTTAAAAATGCTTCGGAACTCTTCCATTGTTCTCGGAATTCCGCGGAAGTTTAAGAATGCTTCGGAACTCTTCCATTGTTCTCGGAATTCTGCTGAAGTTTAAAAATGTTTCGAAACTCTTCCATTGTTTTCAGAATTCCGCTGACATTTAAAAA
The DNA here is from genome assembly GCF_046119375.1 of Phyllobates terribilis. Taxonomy (NCBI): domain Eukaryota; kingdom Metazoa; phylum Chordata; class Amphibia; order Anura; family Dendrobatidae; genus Phyllobates; species Phyllobates terribilis. The sequence goes on along the minus strand of NW_027362781.1, from coordinate 6,562,993 downwards.
TGCTTTGGAACTCTTCCATTGTTCTCGGAATTCTGCTGACATTTAAAAATGCTTCGGAACTTTTCCATTGTTCTTGGAATTCCGCTGACATTTAAAAATGCTTCTGAACTCTTCCATTGTTCTGGAATTTTGCTGACGTTTAAAAATGCTTCACAACTCTTCCATTGTTCTCGGTATTCCGCTGGCTTTTAAAAATGATTCGGAACTCTTCCATTGTTCTCGGAATTCTGATGAAGTTTAAAAATGCTTCGGAACTCTTCCATTGTTCTCAAAATTCCGCTGACATTTAAAAATGCTTCGGAACGCTTCCATTGTTCTCGGAATTCCGCTGACATTTAGAAATGGTTCAGAACTCTTCCATTGTTCTCGGAATTCCGCTGACGTTTAAAATTGCTTCGGAACTCTTCCAATGTTCTCGGAATTCCGCTGACGTTTAAAAATGCTTCACAACTCTTCCATTGTTCTCGGAATTCCGCTGACTTTTAAAAATGCTTCGGAACTCTTCCATTGTTCTCCAAATTCCGCTGAAGTTTAAAAATGCTTCGGAACGCTTCCATTGTTCTCAGAATTCCGCTGACATTTAAAAATGCTTCGGAAATCTTCTAGTGTTCTCGGAATTCCGCTGACGTTTAAAAATGCTTCACAACTCTTCCATTGTTCTCGAAATTCCGCTGACGTTTAAAAATGCTTCGGATCTCTTCCATTGTTCTCGGAATTCCGCTGACGCTTAAAAATGCTTCACAACTCTTCTATTGTTCTCGGAATTCCGCTGACATTTAAAAATGCTTCGGAATTCTTCCATTGTTCTCGGAATTCCGCTGAAGTTTAAGAATGCTTCGCAACTATTCCATTGTTCTCGGAATTCTGCTGAAGTTTAAGAATGCTTCACAACTCTTCTATTGTTCTCGGAATTCCACTGACTTTTAAAAATGCTTCGGAACTCTTCCATTGTTCTCGGAATTCCGCGGAAGTTTAAGAATGCTTCGGAACTCTTCCATTGTGCTCGGAATTCCGCTGACATTTAAAAATGCTTCGGAATTCTTCCATTGTTCTCGGAATACCGCTGAAGTTTAAGAATGCTTCGCAACTATTCCATTGTTCTCGGAATTCTGCTGAAGTTTAAAAATGCTTCGGAACTCTTCCATTGTTCTCGGAATTCCGCTGACATTTAAAAAGGCTTCAGAACTCTTCCATTGTTCTCGGAATTCCGCTGAAGTTTAAAAATGCTTTGGAACTCTTTCATTGTTCTCAGAATTCCGCTGACATTTAAAAATGCTTCGGAACTCTTCCATTGTTCTCAAAATTCCGCTGACATTTAAAAATGCTTCAGAACTCTTCCATTGTTCTCGGAATTCCGCTGACGTTTAAAAATGCTTCACAACTCTTCCATTGTTCTCGGAATTCCGCTGACTTTTAAAAATGCTTTGGAACTCTTTGATTGTTCTCCAAATTCCGCTGAAGTTTAAAATTGCTTCAAAACTCTTACATTGTTCTCGGAATTCCGCTGAAGTTTAAGAATGCTTCGGAACTCTTCCATTGTTCTCAGAATTCTGCTGAAGTTTAAAAATGCTTCGGAACTCTTCCATTGTTCTCGGAATTCCGCTGACGCTTAAAAATGCTTCACAACTCTTCTATTGTTCTCGGAATTCCGCTGATATTTAAAAATGCTTCGGAACACTTCCATTGTTCTCGGAATTCCGCTGATATTTAAAAATGCTTCGGAACTCTTCCATTGTTCTCGGAATTCCGCTGAAGTTTAAGAATGCTTCGGAACTCTTCCATTGTTCTCGGAATTCTGCTGAAGTTTAAAAATGCTTCGGAACTCTTCCATTGTTCTCGGAATTCGGTTGACATTTAAAAAGGCTTCAGAACTCTTCCATTGTTCTCGGAATTCTGCTGATGTTTAAAAATGCTTTGGATCTCTTCCATTGTCGTAATTCCGCTGAAGTTTAAAAATGCTTCGGACTCTTCCATTGTTCTCGGAATTCCGCTGACATATAAAAATGCTTCGGAACTCTTCCATTGTTCTCGGCATTCCGCTGATGTTTAAAAATGCTTCCGAACTCTTCCATTCTTCTCGCAATTCCGCTGACGTTTAAAATTGCTTTGGAACTCTTCCATTGTTCTCGGAATTCCGCTGACGTTTAAAAATGCTTCACAACTCTTCCATTGTTCTCAGAATTCCGCAGACTTTTAAAAATGCTTCGGAACTCTTCCATTGTTCTCCAAATTCCGCTGAAGTTTAAAAATGCTTCGGAACGCTTCCATTGTTCTCAGAATTCCGCTGACATTTAAAATTGCTTCGGAAATCTTCTAGTGTTCTCGGAATTCCGCTGACATTTAAAAAGCCTTCAGAACTCTTCCATTGTTCTCGGAATTCCGCTGACGTTTAAAAATGATTCGGAACTCTTCCATTGTTCTCGGAATTCCGCTGACGTTTAAAAATGCTTCGGCACTCTTCCATTGTTCTCGGAATTCCGGTGAAATTTAAAAATGCTTCGGAACGCTTACATTGTTCTCAGAATTCCACTGAAGTTTAAACATGCTTTGGTACCCTTTTATTGTTCTCGGAATTCTGCTGACTTTTAAAAATGCTTCGGAAATCTTCCATTGTTCTCGGAATTCCGCTGACTTTTAAAAATGCTTCGGAACTCTTCCATTGTTCTCGGAATTCCGCTGAAGTTTTGAAGTTTAAAAATGCTTCGGAATTCTTCCATTGTTCTCGGAATTCCGCTGATGCTTAAAAATGCTTCACAACTCTTCTATTGTTCTCAGAATTCCGCTGACTTTTAAAAATGCTTCAGAACTCTTCCATTGTTCTCCGAATTCCGCTGACGTTTAAAAATGCTTCGGAACTCCTCCATTGTTCTCGGAATTCCGCTGACGCTTAAAATTGCTTCACAACTCTCCTATTGTTCTCGGAATTCCGCTGACTTTTAAAAATGCTTCGAAACTCTTCCATTGTTCTCGGAATACCGCTGAAGTTTAAGAATGCTTCGGAACTCTTCCATTGTTCTCAAAATTCCGCTGACATTTAAAAATGCTTCGGAACGCTTCCATTGTTCTCGGAATTCCGCTGACATTTAGAAATGGTTCAGAACTCTTCCATTGTTCTCGGAATTCCGCTGACGTTTAAAATTGCTTCGGAACTCTTCCATTCTTCTCGGAATTCCGCTGACGTTTAAAAATGCTTCACAACTCTTCCATTGTTCTCGGAATTCCGCTGACTTTTAAAAATGCTTCGGAACTCTTCCAATGTTCTCCAAATTCCGCTGAAGTTTAAAAATGCTTCGGAACGCTTCCATTGTTCTCAGAATTCCGCTGACATTTAAAAATGCTTCGGAAATCTTCTAGTGTTCTCGGAATTCCGCTGACATTTAAAAAGCCTTCAGAACTCTTCCATTGTTCTCGGAATTCCGCTGACGTTTAAAAATGCTTCGGAACTCTTCCATTGTTCTCGGAATTCCGCGGAAGTTTAAGAATGCTTCGGAACTCTTCCATTGTTCTCGGAAGTCTGCTGAAGTTTAAAAATGCTTCGGAACTCTTCCATTGTTTTCAGAATTCCGCTGACATTTAAAAATGCTTTGGAACTCTTCCATTGTTCTCGGAATTCTGCTGACATTTAAAAATGCTTCGGAACTTTTCCATTGTTCTTGGAATTCCGCTGACATTTAAAAATGCTTCTGAACTCTTCCATTGTTCTGGAATTTTGCTGACGTTTAAAAATGCTTCACAACTCTTCCATTGTTCTCGGTATTCTGCTGGCTTTTAAAAATGATTTGGAACTCTTCCATTGTTCTCGGAATTCTGATGAAGTTTAAAAATGCTTCGGAACTCTTCCATTGTTCTCAAAATTCCGCTGACATTTAAAAATGCTTCGGAACGCTTCCATTGTTCTCGGAATTCCGCTGAAATTTAGAAAGCCTTCAGAACTCTTCCATTGTTCTCGGAATTCCGCTGACGTTTAAAAATGCTTCGGAACTCTTCCATTGTTCTCGGAATTCCGCTGACGTTTAAAAATGCTTCACAACTCTTCCATTGTTCTCGGAATTCCGCTGACTTTTAAAAATGCTTCGGAACTCTTCGATTGTTCTCCAAATTCCGCTGAAGTTTAAAAATGCTTCGGAACTCTTCCATTGTTCTCGGAATTCCGCTGAAGTTTAAGAATGCTTCGGAACTCTTCCATTGTTCTCGGAATTTTGCTGAAGTTTAAAAATGCTTCGGAACTCTTCCATTGTCGTAATTCCACTGAAGTTTAAAAATGCTTCGGACTCTTCCATTGTTCTCGGAATTCCGCTGACATATAAAAATGCTTCGGAACTCTTCCATTGTTCTCGGCATTCCGCTGATGTTTAAAAATGCTTCCGAACTCTTCCATTCTTCTCGCAATTCCGCTGACGTTTAAAATTGCTTCGGAACTCTTCCATTGTTCTCGGAATTCCGCTGACGTTTAAAAATGCTTCACAACTCTTCCATTGTTCTCGGAATTCAGCTGACTTTTAAAAATGCTTCGGAACTCTTCCATTGTTCTCCAAATTCCGCTGAAGTTTAAAAATGCTTCGGAACGCTTCCATTGTTCTCAGAATTCCGCTGACATTTAAAATTGCTTAGGAAATCTTCTAGTGTTCTCGGAATTCCGCTGACATTTAAAAAGCCTTCAGAACTCTTCCATTGTTCTCGGAATTCCGCTGACGTTTAAAAATGCTTCGGAACTCTTCCATTGTTCTCGGAATTCCGCTGACGTTTAAAAATGCTTCGGAACTCTTCCATTGTTCTCGGAATTCCGGTGAAATTTAAAAATGCTTCGGAACGCTTACATTGTTCTCAGAATTCCACTGAAGTTTAAACATGCTTTGGTACCCTTCTATTGTTCTCGGAATTCTGCTGACTTTTAAAAATGCTTCGGAAATCTTCCATTGTTCTCGGAATTCCGCTGACTTTTAAAAATGCTTCGGAACTCTTCCATTGTTCTCGGAATTCCGCTGAAGTTTTGAAGTTTAAAAATGCTTTGGAATTCTTCCATTGTTCTCGGAATTCCGCTGACGCTTAAAAATGCTTCACAACTCTTCTATTGTTCTCAGAATTCCGCTGACTTTTAAAAATGCTTCAGAACTCTTCCATTGTTCTCCGAATTCCGCTGATGTTTAAGAATGCTTCGGAACTCTTCCATTGTTATCAGAATTCTGCTGAAGTTTAAAAATGCTTCGGAACTCTTCCATTGTTCTCGGTATTCGGCTGACTTTTAAAAATGCTTCTGAACTCTTCCATTGTTCTCGGAATTCCGCTGACATATAAAAATGCTTCGGAACTCTTCCATTGTTCTCGGCATTCCGCTGATGTTTAAAAATGCTTCCGAACTCTTCCATTCTTCTCGAAATTCCGCTGACATTTAAAAATGCTTCGGAATTCTTCCATTGTTCTCGGAATTCCGCTGACGCTTAAAATTGCTTCACACCTCTTCTATTGTTCTCGGAATTCCGCTGACTTTTAAAAATGCTTCGGAATTCGTCCATTGTTCTCGGAATTCCGCTGAAGTTTAAGAATGCTTCGGAACTCTTCCATTGTTCTCGGAATTCTGCTGAAGTTTAAAAATGCTTCGGAACTCTTCCATTGTTCTCGGAATTCCGCTGACGCTTAAAAATGCTTCACAACTCTTCTATTGTTCTCGGAATTCCGCTGACTTTTAAAAATGCTTCGGAACTCTTCCATTGTTCTCGGAATTCCGCGGAAGTTTAAGAATGCTTCGGAACTCTTCCATTGTTCTCGGAAGTCTGCTGAAGTTTAAAAATGCTTCGGAACTCTTCCATTGTTTTCAGAATTCCGCTGACATTTAAAAATGCTTTGGAACTCTTCCATTGTTCTCGGAATTCTGCTGAAGTTTAAAAATGCTTCGGAACTCTTCCATTGTTCTCGGAATTCCGCTGACATTTAAAAAGGCTTCAGAACTCTTCCATTGTTCTCGGAATTCCGCTGAAGTTTAAAAATGCTTTGGAACTCTTTCATTGTTCTCAGAATTCCGCTGACATTTAAAAATGCTTCGGAACTCTTCCATTGTTCTCAAAATTCCGCTGACATTTAAAAATGCTTCAGAACTCTTCCATTGTTCTCGGAATTCCGCTGACGTTTAAAAATGCTTCACAACTCTTCCATTGTTCTCGGAATTCCGCTGACTTTTAAAAATGCTTTGGAACTCTTTGATTGTTCTCCAAATTCCGCTGAAGTTTAAAAATGCTTCGGAACTCTTCCATTGTTCTCGGAATTCCGCTGACGTTTAAAAATGCTTCGGAACTCTTCCATTGTTCCAGGAATTCTGCTGAAGTTTAAAAATGCTTCGGAACTCTTCCATTGTTCTCGGAATTCCGCTGACTTTTAAAAATGCTTCGGAACTCTTCCATTGTTCTTGGAATTCCGCTGAACTTTAAGAATGCTTCGGAATTCTTCCATTGTTCTCGGAATTCCGCTGACGCTTAAACATGCTTCGGAACTCTTCCATTGTTCTCGGAATTCCGCTGACGCTTAAAATTGCTTCAAAACTCTTACATTGTTCTCGGAATTCCGCTGAAGTTTAAGAATGCTTCGGAACTCTTCCATTGTTCTCAGAATTCCGCTGACGTTTAAAAATGCTTCGGAACTCTTCCATTGTTCTCGGAATTCCGGTGAAATTTAAAAATGCTTCGGAACGCTTACATTGTTCTCAGAATTCCACTGAAGTTTAAACATGCTTTGGTACCCTTCTATTGTTCTCGGAAATCTGCTGACTTTTAAAAATGCTTCGGAAATCTTCCATTGTTCTCGGAATTCCGCTGACTTTTAAAAATGCTTCGGAACTCTTCCATTGTTCTCGGAATTCCGCTGAAGTTTTGAAGTTTAAAAATGCTTCGGAATTCTTCCATTGTTCTCGGAATTCCGCTGACGCTTAAAAATGCTTCACAACTCTTCTATTGTTCTCAGAATTCCGCTGACTTTTAAAAATGCTTCAGAACTCTTCCATTGTTCTCCGAATTCCGCTGACGTTTAAAAATGCTTCGGAACTCCTCCATTGTTCTCGGAATTCCGCTGACGCTTAAAATTGCTTCACAACTCTCCTATTGTTCTCGGAATTCCGCTGACTTTTAAAAATGCTTCGAAACTCTTCCATTGTTCTCGGAATACCGCTGAAGTTTAAGAATGCTTCGGAACTATTCCATTGTTCTCAGAATTCTGCTGAAGTTTAAAAATGCTTCGGAACTCTTCCATTGTTCTCGGTATTCGGCTGACTTTTAAAAATGCTTCTGAACTCTTCCATTGTTCTCGGAATTCCGCTGACATATAAAAATGCTTCGGAACTCTTCCATTGTTCTCGGCATTCCGCTGATGTTTAAAAATGCTTCCGAACTCTTCCATTCTTCTCGCAATTCCGCTGACATTTAAAAATGCTTCGGAATTCTTCCATTGTTCTCGGAATTCCGCTGACGCTTAAAATTGCTTCACACCTCTTCTATTGTTCTCGGAATTCCGCTGACTTTTAAAAATGCTTCGGAATTCGTCCATTGTTCTCGGAATTCCGCTGAAGTTTAAGAATGCTTCGGAACTCTTCCATTGTTCTCGGAATTCTGCTGAAGTTTAAAAATGCTTCGGAACTCTTCCATTGTTCTCGGAATTCCGCTGACGCTTAAAAATGCTTCACAACTCTTCTATTGTTCTCGGAATTCCGCTGACTTTTAAAAATGCTTCGGAACTCTTCCATTGTTCTCGGAATTCCGCGGAAGTTTAAGAATGCTTCGGAACTCTTCCATTGTTCTCGGAAGTCTGCTGAAGTTTAAAAATGCTTCGGAACTCTTCCATTGTTTTCAGAATTCCGCTGACATTTAAAAATGCTTTGGAACTCTTCCATTGTTCTCGGAATTCTGCTGACATTTAAAAATGCTTCGGAACTTTTCCATTGTTCTTGGAATTCCGCTGACATTTAAAAATGCTTCTGAACTCTTCCATTGTTCTGGAATTTTGCTGACGTTTAAAAATGCTTCACAACTCTTCCATTGTTCTCGGTATTCCGCTGGCTTTTAAAAATGATTTGGAACTCTTCCATTGTTCTCGGAATTCTGATGAAGTTTAAAAATGCTTCGGAACTCTTCCATTGTTCTCAAAATTCCGCTGACATTTAAAAATGCTTCGGAACGCTTCCATTGTTCTCGGAATTCCGCTGACATTTAGAAAGCCTTCAGAACTCTTCCATTGTTCTCGGAATTCCGCTGACGTTTAAAAATGATTCGGAACTCTTCCATTGTTCTCGGAATTACGCTGACGTTTAAAAATGCTTCACAACTCTTCCATTGTTCTCGGAATTCCGCTGACTTTTAAAAATGCTTCGGAACTCTTCGATTGTTCTCCAAATTCCGCTGAAGTTTAAAAATGCTTCGGAACTCTTCCATTGTTCTCGGAATTCCGCTGACGCTTAAAAATGCTTCACAACTCTTCTATTGTTCTCAGAATTCCGCTGATATTTAAAAATGCTTCGGAACTCTTCCATTGTTCTCGGAATTCCGCTGAAGTTTAAGAATGCTTCGGAACTCTTCCATTGTTCTCGGAATTTTGCTGAAGTTTAAAAATGCTTCGGAACTCTTCCATTGTTCTCGGAATTCGGCTGACATTTAAAAAGGCTTCAGAACTCTTCCATTGTTCTCGGAATTCTGCTGATGTTTAAAAATGCTTTGGAACTCTTCCATTGTCGTAATTCCACTGAAGTTTAAAAATGCTTCGGACTCTTCCATTGTTCTCAGAATTCCGCTGACATATAAAAATGCTTCGGAACTCTTCCATTGTTCTCGGCATTCCGCTGATGTTTAAAAATGCTTCCGAACTCTTCCATTCTTCTCGCAATTCCGCTGATGTTTAAAATTGCTTCCGAACTCTTCCATTCTTCTCGGAATTCCGCTGACGTTTAAAAATGCTTCACAACTCTTCCATTGTTCTCGGAATTCCGCTGACTTTTAAAAATGCTTCGGAACTCTTCCATTGTTCTCCAAATTCCGCTGAAGTTTAAAAATGCTTCGGAACGCTTCCATTGTTCTCAGAATTCCGCTGACATTTAAAAATGCTTCAGAAATCTTCTAGTGTTCTCGGAATTCCGCTGACATTTAAAAAGCCTTCAGAACTCTTCCATTGTTCATGGAATTCCGCTGACGTTTAAAAATGCTTCGGAACTGTTCCATTGTTCTCGGAATTCCGCTGACGTTTAAAAATGCATCGGAACTCTTCCATTGTTCTCGGAATTCCGGTGAAATTTAAAAATGCTTCGGAACGCTTACATTGTTCTCAGAATTCCACTGAAGTTTAAACATGCTTTGGTACCCTTCTATTGTTCTCGGAATTCTGCTGACTTTTAAAAATGCTTCAGAAATCTTCCATTGTTCTTGGAATTCCGCTGACTTTTAAAAATGCTTCGGAACTCTTCCATTGTTCTCGGAATTCCGCTGAAGTTTTGAAGTTTAAAAATGCTTCGGAATTCTTCCATTGTTCTCGGAATTCCGCTGACGCTTAAAAATGCTTCACAACTCTTCTATTGTTCTCAGAATTACGCTGACTTTTAAAAATGCTTCAGAACTCTTCCATTGTTCTCGGAATTCCGCTGACGTTTAAAAATGCTTCGGAACTCCTCCATTGTTCTCGGAATTCCGCTGACTTTTAAAAATGCTTCGAAACTCTTCCATTGTTCTCGGAATACCGCTGAAGTTTAAGAATGCTTCGGAACTCTTCCATTGTTCTCAGAATTCTGCTGAAGTTTAAAAATGCTTCGAAACTCTTCCATTGTTCTCGGAATACCGCTGAAGTTTAAGAATGCTTCGGAACTCTTCCATTGTTCTCAGAATTCTGCTGAAGTTTAAAAATGCTTCGGAACTCTTCCATTGTTCTCGGTATTCAGCTGACTTTTAAAAATGCTTCTGAACTCTTCCATTGTTCTCGGAATTCCGCTGACATATAAAAATGCTTCGGAACTCTTCCATTGTTCTCGGCATTCCGCTGATGTTTAAAAATGCTTCACAACTCTTCTATTGTTCTCAGAATTCCGCTGACTTTTAAAAATGCTTCAGAACTCTTCCATTGTTCTCGGAATTCCGCTGACGTTTAAAAATGCTTCGGAACTCCTCCATTGTTCTCGGAATTCCGCTGACTTTTAAAAATGCTTCGAAACTCTTCCATTGTTCTCGGAATACCGCTGAAGTTTAAGAATGCTTCGGAACTCTTCAATTGTTCTCAGAATTCTGCTGAAGTTTAAAAATGCTTCGGAACTCTTCCATTGTTCTCGGTATTCAGCTGACTTTTAAAAATTCTTCTGAACTCTTCCATTGTTCTCGGAATTCCGCTGACATATAAAAATGCTTCGGAACTCTTCCATTGTTCTCGGCATTCCGCTGATGTTTAAAAATGCTTCCGAACTCTTCCATTATTCTCGCAATTCCGCTGACATTTAAAAATGCTTCGGAATTCTTCCATTGTTCTCGGAATTCCGCTGACGCTTAAAATTGCTTCACAACTCTTCTATTGTTCTCGGAATTCCGCTGAATTTTAAAAATGCTTCGGAATTCGTCCATTGTTCTCGGAATTCCGCTGAAGTTTAAGAATGCTTCGGAACTCTTCCACTGTTCTCGGAATTCTGCTGAAGTTTAAAAATGCTTCGGAACTCTTCCATTGTTCTCGGAATTCTGCTGACGCTTAAAAATGCTTCACAACTCTTCTATTGTTCTCGGAATTCCGCTGACTTTTAAAAATGCTTCGGAACTCTTCCATTGTTCTCGGAATTCCGCGGAAGTTTAAGAATGCTTCGGAACTCTTACATTGTTCGCGGAATTCTGCTGAAGTTTAAAAATGTTTCGGAACTCTTCCATTGTTTTCAGAATTCCGCTGACATTTAAAAATGCTTTGGAACTCTTCCATTGTTCTCGGAATTCTGCTGACATTTAAAAATGCTTCGGAACTTTTCCATTGTTCTTGGAATTCCGCTGACATTTAAAAATGCTTCTGAACTCTTCCATTGTTCTGGAATTTTGCTGACGTTTAAAAATGCTTCACAACTCTTCCATTGTTCTCGGTATTCCGCTGGCTTTTAAAAATGATTCGGAACTCTTCCATTGTTCTCGGAATTCTGATGAAGTTTAAAAATGCTTCGGAACTCTTCCATTGTTCTCAAAATTCCGCTGACATTTAAAAATGCTTCGGAACGCTTCCATTGTTCTCAGAATTCCGCTGACGTTTAAAAATGCTTCACAACTCTTCCATTGTTCTCGGAATTCCGCTGACTTTTAAAAATGCTTCGGAACTCTTCCATTGTTCTCCAAATTCCGCTGAAGTTTAAAAATGCTTCGGAACGCTTCCATTGTTCTCAGAATTCCGCTGACATTTAAAAATGCTTCGGAAATCTTCTAGTGTTCTCGGAATTCCGCTGACATTTAAAAAGCCTTCAGAACTCTTCCATTGTTCTCGGAATTCCGCTGACGTTTAAAAATGCTTCGGAAATCTTCTAGTGTTCTCGGAATTCCGCTGACATTTAAAAAGCCTTCAGAACTCTTCCATTGTTCTCGGAATTCCGCTGACGTTTAAAAATGCTTCGGAACTCTTCCATTGTTCTCGGAATTCCGCTGACGTTTAAAAATGCTTCGGAACTCTTCCACTGTTCTCGGAATTCCGCTGACGTTTAAAAATGCTTCGGAACTCTTCCACTGTTCTCGGAATTCCGCTGACGTTTAAAAATGCTTCGGAACTCTTCCATTGTTCTCGGAATTCCGCGGAAGTTTAAGAATGCTTCGGAACTCTTCCATTGTTCTCGGAAGTCTGCTGAAGTTTAAAAATGCTTCGGAACTCTTCCATTGTTTTCAGAATTCCGCTGACATTTAAAAATGCTTTGGAACTCTTCCATTGTTCTCGGAATTCTGCTGACATTTAAAAATGCTTCAGAACTTTTCCATTGTTCTTGGAATTCCGCTGTCATTAAAAAATGCTTCTGAACTCTTCCATTGTTCTGGAATTTTGCTGACGTTTAAAAATGCTTCACAACTCTTCCATTGTTCTCGGTATTCCGCTGGCTTTTAAAAATGATTTGGAACTCTTCCATTGTTCTCGGAATTCTGATGAAGTTTAAAAATGCTTCGGAACTCTTCCATTGTTCTCAAAATTCCGCTGACATTTAAAAATGCTTCGGAACGCTTCCATTGTTCTCGGAATTCCGCTGACATTTAGAAAGCCTTCAGAACTCTTCCATTGTTCTCGGAATTCCGCTGACGTTTAAAAATGCTTCGGAACTCTTCCATTGTTCTCGGAATTCCGCTGACGTTTAAAAATGCTTCACAACTCTTCCATTGTTCTCGGAATTCCGCTGACTTTTAAAAATGCTTCGGAACTCTTCGATTGTTCTCCAAATTCCGCTGAAGTTTAAAAATGCTTCGGAACTCTTCCATTGTTCTTGGAATTCCGCTGACGCTTAAAAATGCTTCACAACTCTTCTATTGTTCTCAGAATTCCGCTGATATTTAAAAATGCTTCGGAACTCTTCCATTGTTCTCGGAATTCCGCTGAAGTTTAAGAATGCTTCGGAACTCTTCCATTGTTCTCGGAATTCCGCTGACATATAAAAATGCTTCGGAACTCTTCCATTGTTCTCGGCATTCCGCTGATGTTTAAAAATGCTTCCGAACTCTTCCATTCTTCTCGCAATTCCGCTGATGTTTAAAATTGCTTCCGAACTCTTCCATTCTTCTCGGAATTCCGCTGACGTTTAAAAATGCTTCACAACTCTTCCATTGTTCTCGGAATTCCGCTGACTTTTAAAAATGCTTCGGAACTCTTCCATTGTTCTCCAAATTCCGCTGAAGTTTAAAAATGCTTCGGAACGCTTCCATTGTTCTCAGAATTCCGCTGACATTTAAAAATGCTTCAGAAATCTTCTAGTGTTCTCGGAATTCCGCTGACATTTAAAAAGCCTTCAGAACTCTTCCATTGTTCATGGAATTCCGCTGACGTTTAAAAATGCTTCGGAACTGTTCCATTGTTCTCGGAATTCCGCTGACGTTTAAAAATGCATCGGAACTCTTCCATTGTTCTCGGAATTCCGGTGAAATTTAAAAATGCTTCGGAACGCTTACATTGTTCTCAGAATTCCACTGAAGTTTAAACATGCTTTGGTACCCTTCTATTGTTCTCGGAATTCTGCTGACTTTTAAAAATGCTTCAGAAATCTTCCATTGTTCTTGGAATTCCGCTGACTTTTAAAAATGCTTCGGAACTCTTCCATTGTTCTCGGAATTCCGCTGAAGTTTTGAAGTTTAAAAATGCTTCGGAATTCTTCCATTGTTCTCGGAATTCCGCTGACGCTTAAAAATGCTTCACAACTCTTCTATTGTTCTCAGAATTACGCTGACTTTTAAAAATGCTTCAGAACTCTTCCATTGTTCTCGGAATTCCGCTGACGTTTAAAAATGCTTCGGAACTCCTCCATTGTTCTCGGAATTCCGCTGACTTTTAAAAATGCTTCGAAACTCTTCCATTGTTCTCGGAATACCGCTGAAGTTTAAGAATGCTTCGGAACTCTTCCATTGTTCTCAGAATTCTGCTGAAGTTTAAAAATGCTTCGAAACTCTTCCATTGTTCTAGGAATACCGCTGAAGTTTAAGAATGATTCGGAACTCTTCCATTGTTCTCAGAATTCTGCTGAAGTTTAAAAATGCTTCGGAACTCTTCCATTGTTCTCGGTATTCAGCTGACTTTTAAAAATGCTTCTGAACTCTTCCATTGTTCTCGGAATTCCGCTGACATATAAAAATGCTTCGGAACTCTTCCATTGTTCTCGGCATTCCGCTGATGTTTAAAAATGCTTCACAACTCTTCTATTGTTCTCAGAATTCCGCTGACTTTTAAAAATGCTTCAGAACTCTTCCATTGTTCTCGGAATTCCGCTGACGTTTAAAAATGCTTCGGAACTCCTCCATTGTTCTCGGAATTCCGCTGACTTTTAAAAATGCTTCGAAACTCTTCCATTGTTCTCGGAATACCGCTGAAGTTTAAGAATGCTTCGGAACTCTTCAATTGTTCTCAGAATTCTGCTGAAGTTTAAAAATGCTTCGGAACTCTTCCATTGTTCTCGGTATTCAGCTGACTTTTAAAAATGCTTCTGAACTCTTCCATTGTTCTCGGAATTCCGCTGACATATAAAAATGCTTCGGAACTCTTCCATTGTTCTCGGCATTCCGCTGATGTTTAAAAATGCTTCCGAACTCTTCCATTCTTCTCGCAATTCCGCTGACATTTAAAAATGCTTCGGAATTCTTCCATTGTTCTCGGAATTCCGCTGACGCTTAAAATTGCTTCACAACTCTTCTATTGTTCTCGGAATTCCGCTGACTTTTAAAAATGCTTCGGAATTCGTCCATTGTTCTCGGAATTCCGCTGAAGTTTAAGAATGCTTCGGAACTCTTCCACTGTTCTCGGAATTCTGCTGAAGTTTAAAAATGCTTCGGAACTCTTCCATTGTTCTCGGAATTCTGCTGACGCTTAAAAATGCTTCACAACTCTTCTATTGTTCTCGGAATTCCGCTGACTTTTAAAAATGCTTCGGAACTCTTCCATTGTTCTCGGAATTCCGCGGAAGTTTAAGAATGCTTCGGAACTCTTACATTGTTCGCGGAATTCTGCTGAAGTTTAAAAATGTTTCGGAACTCTTCCATTGTTTTCAGAATTCCGCTGACATTTCAAAATGCTTTGGAACTCTTCCATTGTTCTCGGAATTCTGCTGACATTTAAAAATGCTTCGGAACTTTTCCATTGTTCTTGGAATTCCGCTGACATTTAAAAATGCTTCTGAACTCTTCCATTGTTCTGGAATTTTGCTGACGTTTAAAAATGCTTCACAACTCTTCCATTGTTCTCGGTATTCCGCTGGCTTTTAAAAATGATTCGGAACTCTTCCATTGTTCTCGGAATTCTGATGAAGTTTAAAAATGCTTCGGAACTCTTCCATTGTTCTCAAAATTCCGCTGACATTTAAAAATGCTTCGGAACGCTTCCATTGTTCTCAGAATTCCGCTGACGTTTAAAAATGCTTCACAACTCTTCCATTGTTCTCGGAATTCCGCTGACTTTTAAAAATGCTTCGGAACTCTTCCATTGTTCTCCAAATTCCGCTGAAGTTTAAAAATGCTTCGGAACGCTTCCATTGTTCTCAGAATTCCGCTGACATTTAAAAATGCTTCGGAAATCTTCTAGTGTTCTCGGAATTCCGCTGACATTTAAAAAGCCTTCAGAACTCTTCCATTGTTCTCGGAATTCCGCTGACGTTTAAAAATGCTTCGGAAATCTTCTAGTGTTCTCGGAATTCCGCTGACATTTAAAAAGCCTTCAGAACTCTTCCATTGTTCTCGGAATTCCGCTGACGTTTAAAAATGCTTCGGAACTCTTCCATTGTTCTCGGAATTCCGCTGACGTTTAAAAATGCTTCGGAACTCTTCCACTGTTCTCGGAATTCCGCTGACGTTTAAAAATGCTTCGGAACTCTTCCACTGTTCTCGGAATTCCGCTGACGTTTAAAAATGCTTCGGAACTCTTCCATTGTTCTCGGAATTCCGCGGAAGTTTAAGAATGCTTCGGAACTCTTCCATTGTTCTCGGAAGTCTGCTGAAGTTTAAAAATGCTTCGGAACTCTTCCATTGTTTTCAGAATTCCGCTGACATTTAAAAATGCTTTGGAACTCTTCCATTGTTCTCGGAATTCTGCTGACATTTAAAAATGCTTCAGAACTTTTCCATTGTTCTTGGAATTCCGCTGTCATTAAAAAATGCTTCTGAACTCTTCCATTGTTCTGGAATTTTGCTGACGTTTAAAAATGCTTCACAACTCTTCCATTGTTCTCGGTATTCCGCTGGCTTTTAAAAATGATTTGGAACTCTTCCATTGTTCTCGGAATTCTGATGAAGTTTAAAAATGCTTCGGAACTCTTCCATTGTTCTCAAAATTCCGCTGACATTTAAAAATGCTTCGGAACGCTTCCATTGTTCTCGGAATTCCGCTGACATTTAGAAAGCCTTCAGAACTCTTCCATTGTTCTCGGAATTCCGCTGACGTTTAAAAATGCTTCGGAACTCTTCCATTGTTCTCGGAATTCCGCTGACGTTTAAAAATGCTTCACAACTCTTCCATTGTTCTCGGAATTCCGCTGACTTTTAAAAATGCTTCGGAACTCTTCGATTGTTCTCCAAATTCCGCTGAAGTTTAAAAATGCTTCGGAACTCTTCCATTGTTCTCGGAATTCCGCTGACGCTTAAAAATGCTTCACAACTCTTCTATTGTTCTCAGAATTCCGCTGATATTTAAAAATGCTTCGGAACTCTTCCATTGTTCTCGGAATTCCGCTGAAGTTTAAGAATGCTTCGGAACTCTTCCATTGTTCTCGGAATTTTGCTGAAGTTTAAAAATGCTTCGGAACTCTTCCATTGTTCTCGGAATTCGGCTGACATTTAAAAAGGCTTCAGAACTCTTCCATTGTTCTCGGAATTCTGCTGATGTTTAAAAATGCTTTGGAACTCTTCCATTGTCGTAATTCCACTGAAGTTTAAAAATGCTTCGGACTCTTCCATTGTTCTCGGAATTCCGCTGAGATATAAAAATGCTTCGGAACTCTTCCATTGTTCTCGGCATTCCGCTGATGTTTAAAAATGCTTCCGAACTCTTCCATTCTTCTCGCAATTCCGCTGACATTTAAAATTGCTTCGGAACTCTTCCATTGTTCTCGGAATTCCGCTGACGTTTAAAAATGCTTCACAAATCTTCCATTGTTCTCGGAATTCCGCTGACTTTTAAAAATGCTTCGGAACTCTTCCATTGTTCTCCAAATTCCGCTGAAGTTTAAAAATGCTTCGGAACGCTTCCATTGTTCTCAGAATTCCGCTGACATTTAAAAATGCTTCAGAAATCTTCTAGTGTTCTCGGAATTCCGCTGACATTTAAAAAGCCTTCAGAACTCTTCCATTGTTCATGGAATTCCACTGACGTTTAAAAATGGTTCGGAACTCTTCCATTGTTCTCGGAATTCCGCTGACGTTTAAAAATGCATCGGAACTCTTCCATTGTTCTCGGAATTCCGGTGAAATTTAAAAATGCTTCGGAACGCTTACATTGTTCTCAGAATTCCACTGAAGTTTAAACATGCTTTGGTACCCTTCTATTGTTCTCGGAATTCTGCTGACTTTTAAAAATGCTTCGGAACTCTTCCATTGTTCTCGGAATTCCGCTGAAGTTTTGAAGTTTAAAAATGCTTCGGAATTCTTCCATTGTTCTCGGAATTCCGCTGACTTTTAAAAATGCTTCACAACTCATCTATTGTTCTCAGAATTCCGCTGACTTTTAAAAATGCTTCGGAACTCCTCCATTGTTCTCGGAATTCCGCTGACGCTTAAAATTGCTTCACAACTCTCCTATTGTTCTCGGAATTCCGCTGACTTTTAAAAATGCTTCGAAACTCTTCCATTGTTCTCGGAATACCGCTGAAGTTTAAGAATGCTTTGGAACTCTTCCATTGTTCTCAGAATTCTGCTGAAGTTTAAAAATGCTTCGGAACTCTTCCATTGTTCTCGGTATTCAGCTGACTTTTAAAAATGCTTCTGAACTCTTCCATTGTTCTCGGAATTCCGCTGACATATAAAAATGCTTCGGAACTCTTCCATTGTTCTCGGCATTCCGCTGATGTTTAAAAATGCTTCCGAACTCTTCCATTCTTCTCGCAATTCCGCTGACATTTAAAAATGCTTCGGAATTCTTCCATTGTTCTCGGAATTCCGCTGACGCTTAAAATTGCTTCACAACTCTTCTATTGTTCTCGGAATTCCGCTGACTTTTAAAAATGCTTCGGAATTCGTCCATTGTTCTCGGAATTCCGCTGAAGTTTAAGAATGCTTCGGAACTCTTCCACTGTTCTCGGAATTTTGCTGAAGTTTAAAAATGCTTCGGAACTCTTCCATTGTTCTCGGAATTCTGCTGACGCTTAAAAATGCTTCACAACTCTTCTATTGTTCTCGGAATTCCGCTGACTTTTAAAAATGCTTCGGAACTCTTCCATTGTTCTCGGAATTCCGCGGAAGTTTAAGAATGCTTCGGAACTCTTCCATTGTTCTCGGAATTCTGCTGAAGTTTAAAAATGTTTCGGAACTCTTCCATTGTTTTCAGAATTCCGCTGACATTTAAAAATGCTTTGGAACTCTTCCATTGTTCTCGGAATTCTGCTGACATTTAAAAATGCTTCGGAACTTTTCCATTGTTCTTGGAATTCCGCTGACGTTTAAAAATGCTTCACAACTCTTCCATTGTTCTCGGTATTCCGCTGGCTTTTAAAAATGATTCGGAACTCTTCTATTGTTCTCGGAATTCTGATGAAGTTTAAAAATGCTTCGGAACTCTTCCATTGTTCTCAAAATTCCACTGACATTTAAAAATGCTTCGGAACGCTTCCATTGTTCTCGGAATTCCGCTGACATTTAGAAATGGTTCAGAACTCTTCCATTGTTCTCGGAATTCCGCTGACGTTTAAAATTGCTTCGGAACTCTTCCATTGTTCTCGCAATTCCGCTGACGTTTAAAAATGCTTCACAACTCTTCCATTGTTCTCGGAATTCCGCTGACTTTTAAAAATGCTTCGGAACTCTTCCATTGTTCTCCAAATTCCGCTGAAGTTTAAAAATGCTTCGGAACGCTTCCATTGTTCTCAGAATTCCGCTGACATTTAAAAATGCTTCGGAAATCTTCTAGTGTTCTCGGAATTCCGCTGACATTTAAAAAGCCTTCAGAACTCTTCCATTGTTCTCTGAATTCCGCTGACGTGTAAAAATGCTTCGGAACTCTTCCATTGTTCTCGGAATTCCGCTGACGTTTAAAAATGCTTCGGAACTCTTCCATTGGTCTCGGAATTCCGGTGAAGTTTAAAAATGCTTCGGAACGCTTACATTGTTCTCAGAATTCCACTGAAGTTTAAACATGCTTTGGTACCCTTCTATTGTTCTCGGAATTCTGCTGACTTTTAAAAATGCTTCGGAAATCTTCCATTGTTCTCGGAATTCCGCTGACTTTTAAAAATGCTTCGGAACTCTTCCATTGTTCTCGGAATTCCGCTTAAGTTTTGAAGTTTAAAAATGCTTCGGAATTCTTCCATTGTTCTCGGAATTCCGCTGACGCTTAAAAATGCTTCACAACTCTTCTATTGTTCTCAGAATTCCGCTGACTTTTAAAAATGCTTCAGAACTCCTCCATTGTTCTCGGAATTCTGCTGACGTTTAAAAATGCTTCGGAACTCCTCCATTGTTCTCGGAATTCCGCTGACGCTTAAAATTGCTTCACAATTCTTCTATTGTTCTCGGAATTCCGCTGACTTTTAAAAATGCTTCGGAACTCTTCCATTGTTCTCAGAATTCTGCTGAAGTTTAAAAATGCTTCGGAACTCTTCCATTTTTCTCAGAATTCCGCTGACATTTAAAAATGCTTCGGAACTCTTCCATTGTTCTCGGAATTCCGCTGACATTTAAAAAGCCTTCAGAACTCTTCCATTGTTCTCGGAATTCCGCTGACGTTTAAAAATGCTTCGGAACTCTTCCATTGTTCTCGGAATTCCGCTGACGTTTAAAAATGCTTCGGAACTCTTCCATTGTTCTCAAAATTCCGCTGACATTTAAAAATGCTTCGGAACGCTTCCATTGTTCTCGGAATTCCGCTGACATTTAGAAATGGTTCAGAACTCTTCCATTGTTCTCGGAATTCCGCTGACATTTAAAATTGCTTCGGAACTCTTCCATTGTTCTCGGAATTCCGCTGACGTTTAAAAATGCTTCACAACTCTTCCATTGTTCTCGGAATTCCGCTGACTTTTAAAAATGCTTCGGAACTCTTCCATTGTTCTCCAAATTCCGCTGAAGTTTAAAAATGCTTCGGAACGCTTCCATTGTTCTCAGAATTCCGCTGACATTTAAAAATGCTTCGGAAATCTTCTAGTGTTCTCGGAATTCCGCTGACATTTAAAAAGCCTTCAGAACTCTTCCATTGTTCTCGGAATTCCGCTGACGTTTAAAAATGCTTCGGAACTCTTCCATTGTTCTCGGAATTCCGCTGACGTTTAAAAATGCTTCGGAACTCTTCCACTGTTCTCGGAATTCCGCTGACGTTTAAAAATGCTTCACAACTCTTCCATTGTTCTCAGAATTCCGCTGACTTTTAAAAATGCTTCGGAACTCTTCGATTGTTCTCCAAATTCCGCTGAAGTTTAAAAATGCTTCGGAACTCTTCCATTGTTCTCGGAATTCCGCTGACGCTTAAAAATGCTTCACAACTCTTCTATTGTTCTCGAAATTCCGCTGACTTTTAAAAATGCTTCGGAATTCGTCCATTGTTCTCGGAATTCCGCGGAAGTTTAAGAATGCTTCGGAACTCTTCCATTGTTCTCGGAAGTCTGCTGAAGTTTAAAAATGCTTCGGAACTCTTCCATTGTTTTCAGAATTCCGCTGACATTTAAAATTGCTTTGGAACTCTTCCATTGTTCTCGGAATTCTGCTGACATTTAAAAATGCTTCGGAACTTTTCCATTGTTCTTGGAATTCCGCTGACATTTAAAAATGCTTCTGAACTCTTCCATTGTTCTGGAATTTTGCTGACGTTTAAAAATGCTTCACAACTCTTCCATTGTTCTCGGTATTCCGCTGGCTTTTAAAAATGATTTGGAACTCTTCCATTGTTCTCGGAATTCTGATGAAGTTTAAAAATGCTTCGGAACTCTTCCATTGTTCTCAAAATTCCGCTGACATTTAAAAATGCTTCGGAACGCTTCCATTGTTCTCGGAATTCCGCTGACATTTAGAAAGCCTTCAGAACTCTTCCATTGTTCTCGGAATTTCGCTGACGTTTAAAAATGCTTCGGAACTCTTCCATTGTTCTCGGAATTCCGCTGACGTTTAAAAATGCTTCACAACTCTTCCATTGTTCTCGGAATTCCACTGACTTTTAAAAATGCTTCGGAACTCTTCCATTGTTCTCGGAATTCTGATGAAGTTTAAAAATGCTTCGGAACTCTTCCATTGTTTTCAAAATTCCGCTGACATTTAAAAATGCTTCGGAACGCTTCCATTGTTCTCGGAATTCCGCTGACATTTAAAAATGCTTCAGAACTCTTCCATTGTTCTCGGAATTCTGCTGACGTTTAAAAATGCTTCGGAACTCCTCCATTGTTCTCGGAATTCCGCTGACGCTTAAAATTGCTTCACAATTCTTCTATTGTTCTCGGAATTCCGCTGACTTTTAAAAATGCTTCGAAACTCTTCCATTGTTCTCGGAATACCGCTGAAGTTTTAGAATGCTTCGGAACTCTTCCATTGTTCTCAGAATTCTGCTGAAGTTTAAAAATGCTTCGGAACTCTTCCATTTTTCTCAGAATTCCGCTGACATTTAAAAATGCTTCGGAACTCTTCCATTGTTCTCGGAATTCCGCTGACATTTAAAAAGCCTTCAGAACTCTTCCATTGTTCTCGGAATTCCGCTGACGTTTAAAAATGCTTCGGAACTCTTCCATTGTTCTCGGAATTCCGCTGACGTTTAAAAATGCTTCGGAACTCTTCCATTGTTCTCAAAATTCCGCTGACATTTAAAAATGCTTCGGAACGCTTCCATTGTTCTCGGAATTCCGCTGACATTTAGAAATGGTTCAGAACTCTTCCATTGTTCTCGGAATTCCGCTGACGTTTAAAATTGCTTCGGAACTCTTCCATTGTTCTCGGAATTCCGCTGACGTTTAAAAATGCTTCACAACTCTTCCATTGTTCTCGGAATTCCGCTGACTTTTAAAAATGCTTCGGAACTCTTCCATTGTTCTCCAAATTCCGCTGAAGTTTAAAAATGCTTCGGAACGCTTCCATTGTTCTCAGAATTCCGCTGACATTTAAAAATGCTTCGGAAATCTTCTAGTGTTCTCGGAATTCCGCTGACATTTAAAAAGCCTTCAGAACTCTTCCATTGTTCTCGGAATTCCGCTGACGTTTAAAAATGCTTCGGAACTCTTCCATTGTTCTCGGAATTCCGCTGACGTTTAAAAATGCTTCGGAACTCTTCCATTGTTCTCGGAATTCCGCTGACGCTTAAAAATGCTTCACAACTCTTCTATTGTTCTCGGAATTCCGCTGACTTTTAAAAATGCTTCGGAACTCTTCCATTGTTCTCGGAATTCCGCGGAAGTTTAAGAATGCTTCGGAACTCTTCCATTGTTCTCGGAAGTCTGCTGAAGTTTAAAAATGCTTCGGAACTCTTCCATTGTTTTCAGAATTCCGCTGACATTTAAAAATGCTTTGGAACTCTTCCATTGTTCTCGGAATTCTGCTTACATTTAAAAATGCTTCGGAACTTTTCCATTGTTCTTGGAATTCCGCTGACATTTAAAAATGCTTCTGAACTCTTCCATTGTTCTGGAATTTTGCTGACGTTTAAAAATGCTTCACAACTCTTCCATTGTTCTCGGTATTCCGCTGGCTTTTAAAAATGATTTGGAACTCTTCCATTGTTCTCGGAATTCTGATGAAGTTTAAAAATGCTTCGGAACTCTTCCATTGTTCTCAAAATTCCGCTGACATTTAAAAATGCTTCGGAACGCTTCCATTGTTCTCGGAATTCCGCTGACATTTAGAAAGCCTTCAGAACTCTTCCATTGTTCTCGGAATTCCGCTGACGTTTAAAAATGCTTCGGAACTCTTCCATTGTTCTCGGAATTCCGCTGACGTTTAAAAATGCTTCACAGCTCTTCCATTGTTCTCGGAATTCCGCTGACTTTTAAAAATGCTTCGGAACTCTTCGATTGTTCTCCAAATTCCGCTGAAGTTTAAAAATGCTTCGGAACTCTTCCATTGTTCTCGGAATTCCGCTGACGCTTAAAAATGCTTCACAACTCTTCTATTGTTCTCAGAATTCCGCTGATATTTAAAAATGCTTCGGAACTCTTCCATTGTTCTCGGAATTCCGCTGAAGTTTAAGAATGCTTCGGAACTCTTCCATTGTTCTCGGAATTTTGCTGAAGTTTAAAAATGCTTCGGAACTCTTCCATTGTTCTCGGAATTCGGCTGACATTTAAAAAGGCTTCAGAACTCTTCCATTGTTCTCGGAATTCTGCTGATGTTTAAAAATGCTTTGGAACTCTTCCATTGTCGTAATTCCACTGAAGTTTAAAAATGCTTCGGACTCTTCCATTGTTCTCAGAATTCCGCTGACATATAAAAATGCTTCGGAACTCTTCCATTGTTCTCGGCATTCCGCTGATGTTTAAAAATGCTTCCGAACTCTTCCATTCTTCTCGCAATTCCGCTGATGTTTAAAATTGCTTCCGAACTCTTCCATTCTTCTCGGAATTCCGCTGACGTTTAAAAATGCTTCACAACTCTTCCATTGTTCTCGGAATTCCGCTGACTTTTAAAAATGCTTCGGAACTCTTCCATTGTTCTCCAAATTCCGCTGAAGTTTAAAAATGCTTCGGAACGCTTCCATTGTTCTCAGAATTCCGCTGACATTTAAAAATGCTTCAGAAATCTTCTAGTGTTCTCGGAATTCCGCTGACATTTAAAAAGCCTTCAGAACTCTTCCATTGTTCATGGAATTCCGCTGACGTTTAAAAATGCTTCGGAACTGTTCCATTGTTCTCGGAATTCCGCTGACGTTTAAAAATGCATCGGAACTCTTCCATTGTTCTCGGAATTCCGGTGAAATTTAAAAATGCTTCGGAACGCTTACATTGTTCTCAGAATTCCACTGAAGTTTAAACATGCTTTGGTACCCTTCTATTGTTCTCGGAATACTGCTGACTTTTAAAAATGCTTCGGAAATCTTCCATTGTTCTTGGAATTCCGCTGACTTTTAAAAATGCTTCGGAACTCTTCCATTGTTCTCGGAATTCCGCTGAAGTTTTGAAGTTTAAAAATGCTTCGGAATTCTTCCATTGTTCTCGGAATTCCGCTGACGCTTAAAAATACTTCACAACTCTTCGATTGTTCTCAGAATTACGCTGACTTTTAAAAATGCTTCAGAACTCTTCCATTGTTCTCGGAATTCCGCTGACGTTTAAAAATGCTTCGGAACTCCTCCATTGTTCTCGGAATTCCGCTGACTTTTAAAAATGCTTCGAAACTCTTCCATTGTTCTCGGAATACCGCTGAAGTTTAAGAATGCTTCGGAACTCTTCCATTGTTCTCAGAATTCTGCTGAAGTTTAAAAATGCTTCGAAACTCTTCCATTGTTCTCGGAATACCGCTGAAGTTTAAGAATGCTTCGGAACTCTTCCATTGTTCTCAGAATTCTGCTGAAGTTTAAAAATGCTTCGGAACTCTTCCATTGTTCTCGGTATTCAGCTGACTTTTAAAAATGCTTCTGAACTCTTCCATTGTTCTCGGAATTCCGCTGACATATAAAAATGCTTCGGAACTCTTCCATTGTTCTCGGCATTCCGCTGATGTTTAAAAATGCTTCACAACTCTTCTATTGTTCTCAGAATTCCGCTGACTTTTAAAAATGCTTCAGAACTCTTCCATTGTTCTCGGAATTCCGCTGACGTTTAAAAATGCTTCGGAACTCCTCCATTGTTCTCGGAATTCCGCTGACTTTTAAAAATGCTTCGAAACTCTTCCATTGTTCTCGGAATACCGCTGAAGTTTAAGAATGCTTCGGAACTCTTCAATTGTTCTCAGAATTCTGCTGAAGTTTAAAAATGCTTCGGAACTCTTCCATTGTTCTCGGTATTCAGCTGACTTTTAAAAATGCTTCTGAACTCTTCCATTGTTCTCGGAATTCCGCTGACATATAAAAATGCTTCGGAACTCTTCCATTGTTCTCGGCATTCCGCTGATGTTTAAAAATGCTTCCGAACTCTTCCATTCTTCTCGCAATTCCGCTGACATTTAAAAATGCTTCGGAATTCTTCCATTGTTCTCGGAATTCCGCTGACGCTTAAAATTGCTTCACAACTCTTCTATTGTTCTCGGAATTCCGCTGACTTTTAAAAATGCTTCGGAATTTGTCCATTGTTCTCGGAATTCCGCTGAAGTTTAAGAATGCTTCGGAACTCTTCCACTGTTCTCGGAATTCTGCTGAAGTTTAAAAATGCTTCGGAACTCTTCCATTGTTCTCGGAATTCTGCTGACGCTTAAAAATGCTTCACAACTCTTCTATTGTTCTCGGAATTCCGCTGACTTTTAAAAATGCTTCGGAACTCTTCCATTGTTCTCGGAATTCCGCGGAAGTTTAAGAATGATTCGGAACTCTTACATTGTTCGCGGAATTCTGCTGAAGTTTAAAAATGTTTCGGAACTCTTCCATTGTTTTCAGAATTCCGCTGACATTTAAAAATGCTTTGGAACTCTTCCATTGTTCTCGGAATTCTGCTGACATTTAAAAATGCTTCGGAACTTTTCCATTGTTCTTGGAATTCCGCTGACATTTAAAAATGCTTCTGAACTCTTCCATTGTTCTGGAATTTTGCTGACGTTTAAAAATGCTTCACGACTCTTCCATTGTTCTCGGTATTCCGCTGGCTTTTAAAAATGATTCGGAACTCTTCCATTGTTCTCGGAATTCTGATGAAGTTTAAAAATGCTTCGGAACTCTTCCATTGTTCTCAAAATTCCGCTGACATTTAAAAATGCTTCGGAACGCTTCCATTGTTCTCGGAATTCCGCTGACATTTAGAAATGGTTCAGAACTCTTCCATTGTTCTCGGAATTCCGCTGACGTTTAAAATTGCTTCGGAACTCTTCCATTGTTCTCGGAATTCCGCTGACGTTTAAAAATGCTTCACAACTCTTCCATTGTTCTCGGAATTCCGCTGACTTTTAAAAATGCTTCGGAACTCTTCCATTGTTCTCCAAATTCCGCTGAAGTTTAAAAATGCTTCGGAACGCTTCCATTGTTCTCAGAATTCCGCTGACATTTAAAAATGCTTCGGAAATCTTCTAGTGTTCTCGGAATTCCGCTGACATTTAAAAAGCCTTCAGAACTCTTCCATTGTTCTCGGAATTCCGCTGACGTTTAAAAATGCTTCGGAACTCTTCCATTGTTCTCGGAATTCCGCTGACGTTTAAAAATGCTTCGGAACTCTTCCACTGTTCTCGGAATTCCGCTGACGTTTAAAAATGCTTCGGAACTCTTCCATTGTTCTCGGAATTCCGCGGAAGTTTAAGAATGCTTCGGAACTCTTCCATTGTTCTCGGAAGTCTGCTGAAGTTTAAAAATGCTTCGGAACTCTTCCATTGTTTTCAGAATTCCGCTGACATTTAAAAATGCTTTGGAACTCTTCCATTGTTCTCGGAATTCTGCTGACATTTAAAAATGCTTCAGAACTTTTCCATTGTTCTTGGAATTCCGCTGTCATTAAAAAATGCTTCTGAACTCTTCCATTGTTCTGGAATTTTGCTGACGTTTAAAAATGCTTCACAACTCTTCCATTGTTCTCGGTATTCCGCTGGCTTTTAAAAATGATTTGGAACTCTTCCATTGTTCTCGGAATTCTGATGAAGTTTAAAAATGCTTCGGAACTATTCCATTGTTCTCAAAATTCCGCTGACATTTAAAAATGCTTCGGAACGCTTCCATTGTTCTCGGAATTCCGCTGACATTTAGAAAGCCTTCAGAACTCTTCCATTGTTCTCGGAATTCCGCTGACGTTTAAAAATGCTTCGGAACTCTTCCATTGTTCTCGGAATTCCGCTGACGTTTAAAAATGCTTCACAACTCTTCCATTGTTCTCGGAATTCCGCTGACTTTTAAAAATGCTTCGGAACTCTTCGATTGTTCTCCAAATTCCGCTGAAGTTTAAAAATGCTTCGGAACTCTTCCATTGTTCTCGGAATTCCGCTGACGCTTAAAAATGCTTCACAACTCTTCTATTGTTCTCAGAATTCCGCTGATATTTAAAAATGCTTCGGAACTCTTCCATTGTTCTCGGAATTCCGCTGAAGTTTAAGAATGCTTCGGAACTCTTCCATTGTTCTCGGAATTTTGCTGAAGTTTAAAAATGCTTCGGAACTCTTCCATTGTTCTCGGAATTCGGCTGACATTTAAAAAGGCTTCAGAACTCTTCCATTGTTCTCGGAATTCTGCTGATGTTTAAAAATGCTTTGGAACTCTTCCATTGTCATAATTCCACTGAAGTTTAAAAATGCTTCGGACTCTTCCATTGTTCTCGGAATTCCGCTGACATATAAAAATGCTTCGGAACTCTTCCATTGTTCTCGGCATTCCGCTGATGTTTAAAAATGCTTCCGAACTCTTCCATTCTTCTCGCAATTCCGCTGACGTTTAAAATTGCTTCGGAACTCTTCCATTGTTCTCGGAATTCCGCTGACGTTTAAAAATGCTTCACAACTCTTCCATTGTTCTCGGAATTCCGCTGACTTTTAAAAATGCTTCGGAACTCTTCCATTGTTCTCCAAATTCCGCTGAAGTTTAAAAATGCTTCGGAACGCTTCCATTGTTCTCAGAATTCCGCTGACATTTAAAAATGCTTCGGAAATCTTCTAGTGTTCTCGGAATTCCGCTGACATTTAAAAAGCCTTCAGAACTCTTCCATTGTTCTCGGAATTCCGCTGACGTTTAAAAATGCTTCGGAACTCTTCCATTGTTCTCGGAATTCCGCTGACGTTTAAAAATGCTTCGGAACTCTTCCATTGTTCTCGGAATTCCGCTGACGCTTAAAAATGCTTCACAACTCTTCTATTGTTCTCGGAATTCCGCTGACTTTTAAAAATGCTTCGGAACTCTTCCATTGTTCTCGGAATTCCGCGGAAGTTTAAGAATGCTTCGGAACTCTTCCATTGTTCTCGGAAGTCTGCTGAAGTTTAAAAATGCTTCGGAACTCTTCCATTGTTTTCAGAATTCCGCTGACATTTAAAAATGCTTTGGAACTCTTCCATTGTTCTCGGAATTCTGCTTACATTTAAAAATGCTTCGGAACTTTTCCATTGTTCTTGGAATTCCGCTGACATTTAAAAATGCTTCTGAACTCTTCCATTGTTCTGGAATTTTGCTGACGTTTAAAAATGCTTCACAACTCTTCCATTGTTCTCGGTATTCCGCTGGCTTTTAAAAATGATTTGGAACTCTTCCATTGTTCTCGGAATTCTGATGAAGTTTAAAAATGCTTCGGAACTCTTCCATTGTTCTCAAAATTCCGCTGACATTTAAAAATGCTTCGGAACGCTTCCATTGTTCTCGGAATTCCGCTGACATTTAGAAAGCCTTCAGAACTCTTCCATTGTTCTCGGAATTCCGCTGACGTTTAAAAATGCTTCGGAACTCTTCCATTGTTCTCGGAATTCCGCTGACGTTTAAAAATGCTTCACAACTCTTCCATTGTTCTCGGAATTCCGCTGACTTTTAAAAATGCTTCGGAACTCTTCGATTGTTCTCCAAATTCCGCTGAAGTTTAAAAATGCTTCGGAACTCTTCCATTGTTCTCGGAATTCCGCTGACGCTTAAAAATGCTTCACAACTCTTCTATTGTTCTCAGAATTCCGCTGATATTTAAAAATGCTTCGGAACTCTTCCATTGTTCTCGGAATTCCGCTGAAGTTTAAGAATGCTTCGGAACTCTTCCATTGTTCTCGGAATTTTGCTGAAGTTTAAAAATGCTTCGGAACTCTTCCATTGTTCTCGGAATTCGGCTGACATTTAAAAAGGCTTCAGAACTCTTCCATTGTTCTCGGAATTCTGCTGATGTTTAAAAATGCTTTGGAACTCTTCCATTGTCGTAATTCCACTGAAGTTTAAAAATGCTTCGGACTCTTCCATTGTTCTCGGAATTCCGCTGACATATAAAAATGCTTCGGAACTCTTCCATTGTTCTCGGCATTCCGCTGATGTTTAAAAATGCTTCCGAACTCTTCCATTCTTCTCGCAATTCCGCTGACGTTTAAAATTGCTTCGGAACTCTTCCATTGTTCTCGGAATTCCGCTGACGTTTAAAAATGCTTCACAACTCTTCCATTGTTCTCGGAATTCCGCTGACTTTTAAAAATGCTTCGGAACTCTTCCATTGTTCTCCAAATTCCGCTGAAGTTTAAAAATGCTTCGGAACGCTTCCATTGTTCTCAGAATTCCGCTGACATTTAAAAATGCTTCGGAAATCTTCTAGTGTTCTCGGAATTCCGCTGACATTTAAAAAGCCTTCAGAACTCTTCCATTGTTCTCGGAATTCCGCTGACGTTTAAAAATGCTTCGGAACTCTTCCATTGTTCTCGGAATTCCGCTGACGTTTAAAAATGCTTCGGAACTCTTCCATTGTTCTCGGAATTCCGCTGACGCTTAAAAATGCTTCACAACTCTTCTATTGTTCTCGGAATTCCGCTGACTTTTAAAAATGCTTCGGAACTCTTCCATTGTTCTCGGAATTCCGCGGAAGTTTAAGAATGCTTCGGAACTCTTCCATTGTTCTCGGAAGTCTGCTGAAGTTTAAAAATGCTTCGGAACTCTTCCATTGTTTTCAGAATTCCGCTGACATTTAAAAATGCTTTGGAACTCTTCCATTGTTCTCGGAATTCTGCTTACATTTAAAAATGCTTCGGAACTTTTCCATTGTTCTTGGAATTCCGCTGACATTTAAAAATGCTTCTGAACTCTTCCATTGTTCTGGAATTTTGCTGACGTTTAAAAATGCTTCACAACTCTTCCATTGTTCTCGGTATTCCGCTGGCTTTTAAAAATGATTTGGAACTCTTCCATTGTTCTCGGAATTCTGATGAAGTTTAAAAATGCTTCGGAACTCTTCCATTGTTCTCAAAATTCCGCTGACATTTAAAAATGCTTCGGAACGCTTCCATTGTTCTCGGAATTCCGCTGACATTTAGAAAGCCTTCAGAACTCTTCCATTGTTCTCGGAATTCCGCTGACGTTTAAAAATGCTTCGGAACTCTTCCATTGTTCTCGGAATTCCGCTGATGTTTAAAAATGCTTCCGAACTCTTCCATTCTTCTCGCAATTCCGCTGACGTTTAAAATTGCTTCGGAACTCTTCCATTGTTCTCGGAATTCCGCTGACGTTTAAAAATGCTTCGGAACTCTTCCATTGTTCTCGGAATTCCGCTGACGTTTAAAAATGCTTCACAACTCTTCCATTGTTCTCGGAATTCCGCTGACTTTTAAAAATGCTTCGGAACTCTTCGATTGTTCTCCAAATTCCGCTGAAGTTTAAAAATGCTTCGGAACTCTTCCATTGTTCTCGGAATTCCGCTGACGCTTAAAAATGCTTCACAACTCTTCTATTGTTCTCAGAATTCCGCTGATATTTAAAAATGCTTCGGAACTCTTCCATTGTTCTCGGAATTCCGCTGAAGTTTAAGAATGCTTCGGAACTCTTCCATTGTTCTCGGAATTTTGCTGAAGTTTAAAAATGCTTCGGAACTCTTCCATTGTTCTCGGAATTCGGCTGACATTTAAAAAGGCTTCAGAACTCTTCCATTGTTCTCGGAATTCTGCTGATGTTTAAAAATGCTTTGGAACTCTTCCATTGTCGTAATTCCACTGAAGTTTAAAAATGCTTCGGACTCTTCCATTGTTCTCGGAATTCCGCTGACATATAAAAATGCTTCGGAACTCTTCCATTGTTCTCGGCATTCCGCTGATGTTTAAAAATGCTTCCGAACTCTTCCATTCTTCTCGCAATTCCGCTGACGTTTAAAATTGCTTCGGAACTCTTCCATTGTTCTCGGAATTCCGCTGACGTTTAAAAATGCTTCACAACTCTTCCATTGTTCTCCAAATTCCGCTGAAGTTTAAAAATGCTTCGGAACGCTTCCATTGTTCTCAGAATTCCGCTGACATTTAAAAATGCTTCGGAAATCTTCTAGTGTTCTCGGAATTCCGCTGACATTTAAAAAGCCTTCAGAACTCTTCCATTGTTCTCGGAATTCCGCTGACGTTTAAAAATGCTTCGGAACTCTTCCATTGTTCTCGGAATTCCGCTGACGTTTAAAAATGCTTCGGAACTCTTCCATTGTTCTCGGAATTCCGCTGACGCTTAAAAATGCTTCACAACTCTTCTATTGTTCTCGGAATTCCGCTGACTTTTAAAAATGCTTCGGAACTCTTCCATTGTTCTCGGAATTCCGCGGAAGTTTAAGAATGCTTCGGAACTCTTCCATTGTTCTCGGAAGTCTGCTGAAGTTTAAAAATGCTTCGGAACTCTTCCATTGTTTTCAGAATTCCGCTGACATTTAAAAATGCTTTGGAACTCTTCCATTGTTCTCGGAATTCTGCTTACATTTAAAAATGCTTCGGAACTTTTCCATTGTTCTTGGAATTCCGCTGACATTTAAAAATGCTTCTGAACTCTTCCATTGTTCTGGAATTTTGCTGACGTTTAAAAATGCTTCACAACTCTTCCATTGTTCTCGGTATTCCGCTGGCTTTTAAAAATGATTTGGAACTCTTCCATTGTTCTCGGAATTCTGATGAAGTTTAAAAATGCTTCGGAACTCTTCCATTGTTCTCAAAATTCCGCTGACATTTAAAAATGCTTCGGAACGCTTCCATTGTTCTCGGAATTCCGCTGACATTTAGAAAGCCTTCAGAACTCTTCCATTGTTCTCGGAATTCCGCTGACGTTTAAAAATTCTTCGGAACTCTTCCATTGTTCTCGGAATTCCGCTGACGTTTAAAAATGCTTCGGAACTCTTCCATTGTTCTCGGAATTCCGCTGACGTTTAAAAATGCTTCACAACTCTTCCATTGTTCTCGGAATTCCGCTGACTTTTAAAAATGCTTCGGAACTCTTCCATTGTTCTCCAAATTCCGCTGAAGTTTAAAAATGCTTCGGAACGCTTCCATTGTTCTCAGAATTCCGCTGACATTTAAAAATGCTTCGGAAATCTTCTAGTGTTCTCGGAATTCCGCTGACATTTAAAAAGCCTTCAGAACTCTTCCATTGTTCTCGGAATTCCGCTGACGTTTAAAAATGCTTCGGAACTCTTCCATTGTTCTCGGAATTCCGCTGACGTTTAAAAATGCTTCGGAACTCTTCCATTGTTCTCGGAATTCCGCTGACGCTTAAAAATGCTTCACAACTCTTCTATTGTTCTCAGAATTCCGCTGATATTTAAAAATGCTTCGGAACTCTTCCATTGTTCTCGGAATTCCGCTGAAGTTTAAGAATGCTTCGGAACTCTTCCATTGTTCTCGGAATTTTGCTGAAGTTTAAAAATGCTTCGGAACTCTTCCATTGTTCTCGGAATTCGGCTGACATTTAAAAAGGCTTCAGAACTCTTCCATTGTTCTCGGAATTCTGCTGATGTTTAAAAATGCTTTGGAACTCTTCCATTGTTGTAATTCCACTGAAGTTTAAAAATGCTTCGGACTCTTCCATTGTTCTCGGAATTCCGCTGACATATAAAAATGCTTCGGAACTCTTCCATTGTTCTCGGCATTCCGCTGATGTTTAAAAATGCTTCCGAACTCTTCCATTCTTCTCGCAATTCCGCTGACGTTTAAAATTGCTTCGGAACTCTTCCATTGTTCTCGGAATTCCGCTGACGTTTAAAAATGCTTCACAACTCTTCCATTGTTCTCGGAATTCCGCTGACTTTTAAAAATGCTTCGGAACTCTTCCATTGTTCTCCAAATTCCGCTGAAGTTTAAAAATGCTTCGGAACGCTTCCATTGTTCTCAGAATTCCGCTGACATTTAAAAATGCTTCGGAAATCTTCTAGTGTTCTCGGAATTCCGCTGACATTTAAAAAGCCTTCAGAACTCTTCCATTGTTCTCGGAATTCCGCTGACGTTTAAAAATGCTTCGGAACTCTTCCATTGTTCTCGGAATTCCGCTGACGTTTAAAAATGCTTCGGAACTCTTCCATTGTTCTCGGAATTCCGCTGACGCTTAAAAATGCTTCACAACTCTTCTATTGTTCTCGGAATTCCGCTGACTTTTAAAAATGCTTCGGAACTCTTCCATTGTTCTCGGAATTCCGCGGAAGTTTAAGAATGCTTCGGAACTCTTCCATTGTTCTCGGAAGTCTGCTGAAGTTTAAAAATGCTTCGGAACTCTTCCATTGTTTTCAGAATTCCGCTGACATTTAAAAATGCTTTGGAACTCTTCCATTGTTCTCGGAATTCTGCTTACATTTAAAAATGCTTCGGAACTTTTCCATTGTTCTTGGAATTCCGCTGACATTTAAAAATGCTTCTGAACTCTTCCATTGTTCTGGAATTTTGCTGACGTTTAAAAATGCTTCACAACTCTTCCATTGTTCTCGGTATTCCGCTGGCTTTTAAAAATGATTTGGAACTCTTCCATTGTTCTCGGAATTCTGATGAAGTTTAAAAATGCTTCGGAACTCTTCCATTGTTCTCAAAATTCCGCTGACATTTAAAAATGCTTCGGAACGCTTCCATTGTTCTCGGAATTCCGCTGACATTTAGAAAGCCTTCAGAACTCTTCCATTGTTCTCGGAATTCCGCTGACGTTTAAAAATGCTTCGGAACTCTTCCATTGTTCTCGGAATTCCGCTGACGTTTAAAAATGCTTCACAACTCTTCCATTGTTCTCGGAATTCCGCTGACTTTTAAAAATGCTTCGGAACTCTTCGATTGTTCTCCAAATTCCGCTGAAGTTTAAAAATGCTTCGGAACTCTTCCATTGTTCTCGGAATTCCGCTGACGCTTAAAAATGCTTCACAACTCTTCTATTGTTCTCAGAATTCCGCTGATATTTAAAAATGCTTCGGAACTCTTCCATTGTTCTCGGAATTCCGCTGAAGTTTAAGAATGCTTCGGAACTCTTCCATTGTTCTCGGAATTTTGCTGAAGTTTAAAAATGCTTCGGAACTCTTCCATTGTTCTCGGAATTCGGCTGACATTTAAAAAGGCTTCAGAACTCTTCCATTGTTCTCGGAATTCTGCTGATGTTTAAAAATGCTTTGGAACTCTTCCATTGTCGTAATTCCACTGAAGTTTAAAAATGCTTCGGACTCTTCCATTGTTCTCGGAATTCCGCTGACATATAAAAATGCTTCGGAACTCTTCCATTGTTCTCGGCATTCCGCTGATGTTTAAAAATGCTTCCGAACTCTTCCATTCTTCTCGCAATTCCGCTGACGTTTAAAATTGCTTCGGAACTCTTCCATTGTTCTCGGAATTCCGCTGACGTTTAAAAATGCTTCACAACTCTTCCATTGTTCTCGGAATTCCGCTGACTTTTAAAAATGCTTCAGAACTCTTCCATTGTTCTCCAAATTCCGCTGAAGTTTAAAAATGCTTCGGAACGCTTCCATTGTTCTCAGAATTCCGCTGACATTTAAAAATGCTTCGGAAATCTTCTAGTGTTCTCGGAATTCCGCTGACATTTAAAAAGCCTTCAGAACTCTTCCATTGTTCTCGGAATTCCGCTGACGTTTAAAAATGCTTCGGAACTCTTCCATTGTTCTCGGAATTCCGCTGACGTTTAAAAATGCTTCGGAACTCTTCCATT
Source organism: Phyllobates terribilis (assembly GCF_046119375.1). Classification (NCBI taxonomy): domain Eukaryota; kingdom Metazoa; phylum Chordata; class Amphibia; order Anura; family Dendrobatidae; genus Phyllobates; species Phyllobates terribilis. The sequence continues at coordinate 6,528,517 of NW_027362781.1, read as the reverse complement.
GTTCTCGGAATTCCGCTGACGCTTAAAAATGCTTCACAACTCTTCTATTGTTCTCGGAATTCCGCTGACTTTTAAAAATGCTTCGGAACTCTTCCATTGTTCTCGGAATTCCGCGGAAGTTTAAGAATGCTTCGGAACTCTTCCATTGTTCTCGGAAGTCTGCTGAAGTTTAAAAATGCTTCGGAACTCTTCCATTGTTTTCAGAATTCCGCTGACATTTAAAAATGCTTTGGAACTCTTCCATTGTTCTCGGAATTCTGCTTACATTTAAAAATGCTTCGGAACTTTTCCATTGTTCTTGGAATTCCGCTGACATTTAAAAATGCTTCTGAACTCTTCCATTGTTCTGGAATTTTGCTGACGTTTAAAAATGCTTCACAACTCTTCCATTGTTCTCGGTATTCCGCTGGCTTTTAAAAATGATTTGGAACTCTTCCATTGTTCTCGGAATTCTGATGAAGTTTAAAAATGCTTCGGAACTCTTCCATTGTTCTCAAAATTCCGCTGACATTTAAAAATGCTTCGGAACGCTTCCATTGTTCTCGGAATTCCGCTGACATTTAGAAAGCCTTCAGAACTCTTCCATTGTTCTCGGAATTCCGCTGACGTTTAAAAATGCTTCGGAACTCTTCCATTGTTCTCGGAATTCCGCTGACGTTTAAAAATGCTTCACAACTCTTTCATTGTTCTCGGAATTCCGCTGACTTTTAAAAATGCTTCGGAACTCTTCGATTGTTCTCCAAATTCCGCTGAAGTTTAAAAATGCTTCGGAACTCTTCCATTGTTCTCGGAATTCCGCTGACGCTTAAAAAAGCTTCACAACTCTTCTATTGTTCTCAGAATTCCGCTGATATTTAAAAATGCTTCGGAACTCTTCCATTGTTCTCGGAATTCCGCTGAAGTTTAAGAATGCTTCGGAACTCCTCCATTGTTCTCGGAATTTTGCTGAAGTTTAAAAATGCTTCGGAACTCTTCCATTGTTCTCGGAATTCGGCTGACATTTAAAAAGGCTTCAGAACTCTTCCATTGTTCTCGGAATTCTGCTGATGTTTAAAAATGCTTTGGAACTCTTCCATTGTCGTAATTCCACTGAAGTTTAAAAATGCTTCGGACTCTTCCATTGTTCTCAGAATTCCGCTGACATATAAAAATGCTTCGGAACTCTTCCATTGTTCTCGGCATTCCGCTGATGTTTAAAAATGCTTCCGAACTCTTCCATTCTTCTCGCAATTCCGCTGATGTTTAAAATTGCTTCCGAACTCTTCCATTCTTCTCGGAATTCCGCTGACGTTTAAAAATGCTTCACAACTCTTCCATTGTTCTCGGAATTCCGCTGACTTTTAAAAATGCTTCGGAACTCTTCCATTGTTCTCCAAATTCCGCTGAAGTTTAAAAATGCTTCGGAACGCTTCCATTGTTCTCAGAATTCCGCTGACATTTAAAAATGCTTCAGAAATCTTCTAGTGTTCTCGGAATTCCGCTGACATTTAAAAAGCCTTCAGAACTCTTCCATTGTTCATGGAATTCCGCTGACGTTTAAAAATGCTTCGGAACTGTTCCATTGTTCTCGGAATTCCGCTGACGTTTAAAAATGCATCGGAACTCTTCCATTGTTCTCGGAATTCCGGTGAAATTTAAAAATGCTTCGGAACGCTTACATTGTTCTCAGAATTCCACTGAAGTTTAAACATGCTTTGGTACCCTTCTATTGTTCTCGGAATTCTGCTGACTTTTAAAAATGCTTCGGAAATCTTCCATTGTTCTTGGAATTCCGCTGACTTTTAAAAATGCTTCGGAACTCTTCCATTGTTCTCGGAATTCCGCTGAAGTTTTGAAGTTTAAAAATGCTTCGGAATTCTTCCATTGTTCTCGGAATTCCGCTGACGCTTAAAAATACTTCACAACTCTTCGATTGTTCTCAGAATTACGCTGACTTTTAAAAATGCTTCAGAACTCTTCCATTGTTCTCGGAATTCCGCTGACGTTTAAAAATGCTTCGGAACTCCTCCATTGTTCTCGGAATTCCGCTGACTTTTAAAAATGCTTCGAAACTCTTCCATTGTTCTCGGAATACCGCTGAAGTTTAAGAATGCTTCGGAACTCTTCCATTGTTCTCAGAATTCTGCTGAAGTTTAAAAATGCTTCGAAACTCTTCCATTGTTCTCGGAATACCGCTGAAGTTTAAGAATGCTTCGGAACTCTTCCATTGTTCTCAGAATTCTGCTGAAGTTTAAAAATGCTTCGGAACTCTTCCATTGTTCTCGGTATTCAGCTGACTTTTAAAAATGCTTCTGAACTCTTCCATTGTTCTCGGAATTCCGCTGACATATAAAAATGCTTCGGAACTCTTCCATTGTTCTCGGAATTCCGCTGACTTTTAAAAATGCTTCGAAACTCTTCCATTGTTCTCGGAATACCGCTGAAGTTTAAGAATGCTTCGGAACTCTTCAATTGTTCTCAGAATTCTGCTGAAGTTTAAAAATGCTTCGGAACTCTTCCATTGTTGTCGGTATTCAGCTGACTTTTAAAAATGCTTCTGAACTCTTCCATTGTTCTCGGAATTCCGCTGACATATAAAAATGCTTCGGAACTCTTCCATTGTTCTCGGCATTCCGCTGATGTTTAAAAATGCTTCCGAACTCTTCCATTCTTCTCGCAATTCCGCTGACATTTAAAAATGCTTCGGAATTCTTCCATTGTTCTCGGAATTCCGCTGACGCTTAAAATTGCTTCACAACTCTTCTATTGTTCTCGGAATTCCGCTGACTTTTAAAAATGCTTCGGAATTCGTCCATTGTTCTCGGAATTCCGCTGAAGTTTAAGAATGCTTCGGAACTCTTCCACTGTTCTCGGAATTCTGCTGAAGTTTAAAAATGCTTCGGAACTCTTCCATTGTTCTCGCAATTCTGCTGACGCTTAAAAATGCTTCACAACTCTTCTATTGTTCTCGGAATTCCGCTGACTTTTAAAAATGCTTCGGAACTCTTCCATTGTTCTCGGAATTCCGCGGAAGTTTAAGAATGATTCGGAACTCTTACATTGTTCGCGGAATTCTGCTGAAGTTTAAAAATGTTTCTGAACTCTTACATTGTTTTCAGAATTCCGCTGACATTTAAAAATGCTTTGGAACTCTACCATTGTTCTCGGAATTCTGCTGACATTTAAAAATGCTTCGGAACTTTTCCATTGTTCTTGGAATTCCGCTGACATTTAAAAATGCTTCTGAACTCTTCCATTGTTCTGGAATTTTGCTGACGTTTAAAAATGCTTCACGACTCTTCCATTGTTCTCGGTATTCCGCTGGCTTTTAAAAATGATTCGGAACTCTTCCATTGTTCTCGGAATTCTGATGAAGTTTAAAAATGCTTCGGAACTCTTCCATTGTTCTCAAAATTCCGCTGACATTTAAAAATGCTTCGGAACGCTTCCATTGTTCTCGGAATTCCGCTGACATTTAGAAATGGTTCAGAACTCTTCCATTGTTCTCGGAATTCCGCTGACGTTTAAAATTGCTTCGGAACTCTTCCATTGTTCTCGGAATTCCGCTGACGTTTAAAAATGCTTCACAACTCTTCCATTGTTCTCGGAATTCCGCTGACTTTTAAAAATGCTTCGGAACTCTTCCATTGTTCTCCAAATTCCGATGAAGTTTAAAAATGCTTCGGAACGCTTCCATTGTTCTCAGAATTCCGCTGACATTTAAAAATGCTTCGGAAATCTTCTAGTGTTCTCGGAATTCCGCTGACATTTAAAAAGCCTTCAGAACTCTTCCATTGTTCTCGGAATTCCGCTGACGTTTAAAAATGCTTCGGAACTCTTCCATTGTTCTCGGAATTCCGCTGACGTTTAAAAATGCTTCGGAACTCTTCCACTGTTCTCGGAATTCCGCTGACGTTTAAAAATGCTTCGGAACTCTTCCATTGTTCTCGGAATTCCGCGGAAGTTTAAGAATGCTTCGGAACTCTTCCATTGTTCTCGGAAGTCTGCTGAAGTTTAAAAATGCTTCGGAACTCTTCCATTGTTTTCAGAATTCCGCTGACATTTAAAAATGCTTTGGAACTCTTCCATTGTTCTCGGAATTCTGTTGACATTTAAAAATGCTTCAGAACTTTTCCATTGTTCTTGGAATTCCGCTGTCATTAAAAAATGCTTCTGAACTCTTCCATTGTTCTGGAATTTTGCTGACGTTTAAAAATGCTTCACAACTCTTCCATTGTTCTCGGTATTCCGCTGGCTTTTAAAAATGATTTGGAACTCTTCCATTGTTCTCGGAATTCTGATGAAGTTTAAAAATGCTTCGGAACTATTCCATTGTTCTCAAAATTCCGCTGACATTTAAAAATGCTTCGGAACGCTTCCATTGTTCTCGGAATTCCGCTGACATTTAGAAAGCCTTCAGAACTCTTCCATTGTTCTCGGAATTCCGCTGACGTTTAAAAATGCTTCGGAACTCTTCCATTGTTCTCGGAATTCCGCTGACGTTTAAAAATGCTTCACAACTCTTCCATTGTTCTCGGAATTCCGCTGACTTTTAAAAATGCTTCGGAACTCTTCGATTGTTCTCCAAATTCCGCTGAAGTTTAAAAATGCTTCGGAACTCTTCCATTGTTCTCGGAATTCCGCTGACGCTTAAAAATGCTTCACAACTCTTCTATTGTTCTCAGAATTCCGCTGATATTTAAAAATGCTTCGGAACTCTTCCATTGTTCTCGGAATTCCGCTGAAGTTTAAGAATGCTTCGGAACTCTTCCATTGTTCTCGGAATTTTGCTGAAGTTTAAAAATGCTTCGGAACTCTTCCATTGTTCTCGGAATTCGGCTGACATTTAAAAAGGCTTCAGAACTCTTCCATTGTTCTCGGAATTCTGCTGATGTTTAAAAATGCTTTGGAACTCTTCCATTGTCGTAATTCCACTGAAGTTTAAAAATGCTTCGGACTCTTCCATTGTTCTCGGAATTCCGCTGACATATAAAAATGCTTCGGAACTCTTCCATTCTTCTCGCAATTCCGCTGACGTTTAAAATTGCTTCGGAACTCTTCCATTGTTCTCGGAATTCCGCTGACGTTTAAAAATGCTTCACAAATCTTCCATTGTTCTCGGAATTCCGCTGACTTTTAAAAATGCTTCGGAACTCTTCCATTGTTCTCCAAATTCCGCTGAAGTTTAAAAATGCTTCGGAACGCTTCCATTGTTCTCAGAATTCCGCTGACATTTAAAAATGCTTCAGAAATCTTCTAGTGTTCTCGGAATTCCGCTGACATTTAAAAAGCCTTCAGAACTCTTCCATTGTTCATGGAATTCCACTGACGTTTAAAAATGCTTCGGAACTCTTCCATTGTTCTCGGAATTCCGCTGACGTTTAAAAATGCATCGGAACTCTTCCATTGTTCTCGGAATTCCGGTGAAATTTAAAAATGCTTCGGAACGCTTACATTGTTCTCAGAATTCCACTGAAGTTTAAACATGCTTTGGTACCCTTCTATTGTTCTCGGAATTCTGCTGACTTTTAAAAATGCTTTGGAAATCTTCCATTGTTCTCGGAATTCCGCTGACTTTTAAAAATGCTTCGGAACTCTTCCATTGTTCTCGGAATTCCGCTGAAGTTTTGAAGTTTAAAAATGCTTCGGAATTCTTCCATTGTTCTCGGAATTCCGCTGACGCTTAAAAATGCTTCACAACTCTTCTATTGTTCTCAGAATTCCGCTGACTTTTAAAAATGCTTCAGAACTCTTCCATTGTTCTCGGAATTCCGCTGACGTTTAAAAATGCTTCGGAACTCCTCCATTGTTCTCGGAATTCCGCTGACGCTTAAAATTGCTTCACAACTCTCCTATTGTTCTCGGAATTCCGCTGACTTTTAAAAATGCTTCGAAACTCTTCCATTGTTCTCGGAATACCGCTGAAGTTTAAGAATGCTTTGGAACTCTTCCATTGTTCTCAGAATTCTGCTGAAGTTTAAAAATGCTTCGGAACTCTTCCATTGTTCTCGGTATTCAGCTGACTTTTAAAAATGCTTCTGAACTCTTCCATTGTTCTCGGAATTCCGCTGACATATAAAAATGCTTCGGAACTCTTCCATTGTTCTCGGCATTCCGCTGATGTTTAAAAATGCTTCCGAACTCTTCCATTCTTCTCGCAATTCCGCTGACATTTAAAATTGCTTCGGAATTCTTCCATTGTTCTCGGAATTCCGCTGACGCTTAAAATTGCTTCACAACTCTTCTATTGTTCTCGGAATTCCGCTGACTTTTAAAAATGCTTCGGAATTCGTCCATTGTTCTCGGAATTCCGCTGAAGTTTAAGAATGCTTCGGAACTCTTCCACTGTTCTCGGAATTTTGCTGAAGTTTAAAAATGCTTCGGAACTCTTCCATTGTTCTCGGAATTCTGCTGACGCTTAAAAATGCTTCACAACTCTTCTATTGTTCTCGGAATTCCGCTGACTTTTAAAAATGCTTCGGAACTCTTCCATTGTTCTCGGAATTCCGCGGAAGTTTAAGAATGCTTCGGAACTCTTCCATTGTTCTCGGAATTCTGCTGAAGTTTAAAAATGTTTCGGAACTCTTCCATTGTTTTCAGAATTCCGCTGACATTTAAAAATGCTTTGGAACTCTTCCATTGTTCTCGGAATTCTGCTGACATTTAAAAATGCTTCGGAACTTTTCCATTGTTCTTGGAATTCCGCTGACATTTAAAAATGCTTCTGAACTCTTCCATTGTTCTGGAATTTTGCTGACGTTTAAAAATGCTTCACAACTCTTCCATTGTTCTCGGTATTCCGCTGGCTTTTAAAAATGATTCGGAACTCTTCCATTGTTCTCGGAATTCTGATGAAGTTTAAAAATGCTTCGGAACTCTTCCATTGTTCTCAAAATTCCGCTGACATTTAAAAATGCTTCGGAACGCTTCCATTGTTCTCGGAATTCCGCTGACATTTAGAAATGGTTCAGAACTCTTCCATTGTTCTCGGAATTCCGCTGACGTTTAAAATTGCTTCGGAACTCTTCCATTGTTCTCGGAATTCCGCTGACGTTTAAAAATGCTTCACAACTCTTCCATTGTTCTCGGAATTCCGCTGACTTTTAAAAATGCTTCGGAACTCTTCCATTGTTCTCCAAATTCCGCTGAAGTTTAAAAATGCTTCGGAACGCTTCCATTGTTCTCAGAATTCCGCTGACATTTAAATATGCTTCGGAAATCTTCTAGTGTTCTCGGAATTCCGCTGACATTTAAAAAGCCTTCAGAACTCTTCCATTGTTCTCGGAATTCCGCTGACGTTTAAAAATGCTTCGGAACTCTTCCATTGTTCTCGGAATTCCGCTGACGTTTAAAAATGCTTCGGAACTCTTCCATTGTTCTCGGAATTCCGGTGAAGTTTAAAAATGCTTCGGAACGCTTACATTGTTCTCAGAATTCCACTGAAGTTTAAACATGCTTTGGTACCCTTCTATTGTTCTCGGAATTCTGCTGACTTTTAAAAATGCTTCGGAAATCTTCCATTGTTCTCGGAATTCCGCTGACTTTTAAAAATGCTTCGGAACTCTTCCATTGTTCTCGGAATTCCGCTTAAGTTTTGAAGTTTAAAAATGCTTCGGAATTCTTCCATTGTTCTCGGAATTCCGCTGACGCTGAAAAAATGCTTCACAACTCTTCTATTGTTCTCAGAATTCCGCTGACTTTTAAAAATGCTTCAGAACTCCTCCATTGTTCTCGGAATTCTGCTGACGTTTAAAAATGCTTCGGAACTCCTCCATTGTTCTCGGAATTCCGCTGACGCTTAAAATTGCTTCACAATTCTTCTATTGTTCTCGGAATTCCGCTGACTTTTAAAAATGCTTCGAAACTCTTCCATTGTTCTCGGAATACCGCTGAAGTTTAAGAATGCTTCGGAACTCTTCCATTGTTCTCAGAATTCTGCTGAAGTTTAAAAATGCTTCGGAACTCTTCCATTTTTCTCAGAATTCCGCTGACATTTAAAAATGCTTCGGAACTCTTCCATTGTTCTCGGAATTCCGCTGACATTTAAAAAGCCTTCAGAACTCTTCCATTGTTCTCGGAATTCCGCTGACGTTTAAAAATGCTTCGGAACTCTTCCATTGTTCTCGGAATTCCGCTGACGTTTAAAAATGCTTCGGAACTCTTCCATTGTTCTCAAAATTCCGCTGACATTTAAAAATGCTTCGGAACGCTTCCATTGTTCTCGGAATTCCGCTGACATTTAGAAATGGTTCAGAACTCTTCCATTGTTCTCGGAATTCTGCTGACGTTTAAAATTGCTTCGGAACTCTTCCATTGTTCTCGGAATTCCGCTGACGTTTAAAAATGCTTCACAACTCTTCCATTGTTCTCGGAATTCCGCTGACTTTTAAAAATGCTTCGGAACTCTTCCATTGTTCTCCAAATTCCGCTGAAGTTTAAAAATGCTTCGGAATGCTTCCATTGTTCTCAGAATTCCGCTGACATTTAAAAATGCTTCGGAAATCTTCTTTTGTTCTCGGAATTCCGCTGACATTTAAAAAGCCTTCAGAACTCTTCCATTGTTCTCGGAATTCCGCTGACGTTTAAAAATGCTTCGGAACTCTTCCATTGTTCTCGGAATTCCGCTGACGTTTAAAAATGCTTCGGAACTCTTCCACTGTTCTCGGAATTCCGCTGACGTTTAAAAATGCTTCACAACTCTTCCATTGTTCTCAGAATTCCGCTGACTTTTAAAAATGCTTTGGAACTCTTCGATTGTTCTCCAAATTCCGCTGAAGTTTAAAAATGCTTCGGAACTCTTCCATTGTTCTCGGAATTCCGCTGACGCTTAAAAATGCTTCACAACTCTTCTATTGTTCTCGGAATTCCGCTGATATTTAAAAATGCTTCGGAACTCTTCCATTCTTCTCGCAATTCCGCTGACATTTAAAAATGCTTCGGAATTCTTCCATTGTTCTCGGAATTCCGCTGACGCTTAAAATTGCTTCACAACTCTTCTATTGTTCTCGAAATTCCGCTGACTTTTAAAAATGCTTCGGAATTCGTCCATTGTTCTCGGAATTCCGCGGAAGTTTAAGAATGCTTCGGAACTCTTCCATTGTTCTCGGAAGTCTGCTGAAGTTTAAAAATGCTTCGGAACTCTTCCATTGTTTTCAGAATTCCGCTGACATTTAAAATTGCTTTGGAACTCTTCCATTGTTCTCGGAATTCTGCTGACATTTAAAAATGCTTCGGAACTTTTCCATTGTTCTTGGAATTCCGCTGACATTTAAAAATGCTTCTGAACTCTTCCATTGTTCTGGAATTTTGCTGACGTTTAAAAATGCTTCGGAACTCTTCCATTGTTCTCGGTATTCCGCTGGCTTTTAAAAATGATTTGGAACTCTTCCATTGTTCTCGGAATTCTGATGAAGTTTAAAAATGCTTCGGAACTCTTCCATTGTTCTCAAAATTCCGCTGACATTTAAAAATGCTTCGGAACGCTTCCATTGTTCTCGGAATTCCGCTGACATTTAGAAAGCCTTCAGAACTCTTCCATTGTTCTCGGAATTTCGCTGACGTTTAAAAATGCTTCGGAACTCTTCCATTGTTCTCGGAATTCCGCTGACGTTTAAAAATGCTTCACAACTCTTCCATTGTTCTCGGAATTCCGCTGACTTTTAAAAATGCTTCGGAACTCTTCCATTGTTCTCGGAATTCTGATGAAGTTTAAAAATGCTTCGGAACTCTTCCATTGTTCTCAAAATTCCGCTGACATTTAAAAATGCTTCGGAACGCTTCCATTGTTCTCGGAATTCCGCTGACATTTAGAAATGGTTCAGAACTCTTCCATTGTTCTCGGAATTCCGCTGACGTTTAAAATTGCTTCGGAACTCTTCCATTGTTCTCGGAATTCCGCTGACGTTTAAAAATGCTTCACAACTCTTCCATTGTTCTCGGAATTCCGCTGACTTTTAAAAATGCTTCGGAACTCTTCCATTGTTCTCCAAATTCCGCTGAAGTTTAAAAATGCTTCGGAACGCTTCCATTGTTCTCAGAATTCCGCTGACATTTAAAAATGCTTCGGAAATCTTCTAGTGTTCTCGGAATTCCGCTGACATTTAAAAAGCCTTCAGAACTCTTCCATTGTTCTCGGAATTCCGCTGACGTTTAAAAATGCTTCGGAACTCTTCCATTGTTCTCGGAATTCCGCTGACGTTTAAAAATGCTTCGGAACTCTTCCATTGTCCTCGGAATTCCGGTGAAGTTTAAAAATGCTTCGGAACGCTTACATTGTTCTCAGAATTCCACTGAAGTTTAAACATGCTTTGGTACCCTTCTATTGTTCTCGGTATTCAGCTGACTTTTAAAAATGCTTCTGAACTCTTCCATTGTTCTCGGAATTCCGCTGACATATAAAAATGCTTCGGAACTCTTCCATTGTTCTCGGCATTCCGCTGATGTTTAAAAATGCTTCCGAACTCTTCCATTCTTCTCGCAATTCCGCTGACATTTAAAATTGCTTCGGAATTCTTCCATTGTTCTCGGAATTCCGCTGACGCTTAAAATTGCTTCACAACTCTTCTATTGTTCTCGGAATTCCGCTGACTTTTAAAAATGCTTCGGAATTCGTCCATTGTTCTCGGAATTCCGCTGAAGTTTAAGAATGCTTCGGAACTCTTCCACTGTTCTCGGAATTTTGCTGAAGTTTAAAAATGCTTCGGAACTCTTCCATTGTTCTCGGAATTCTGCTGACGCTTAAAAATGCTTCACAACTCTTCTATTGTTCTCGGAATTCCGCTGACTTTTAAAAATGCTTCGGAACTCTTCCATTGTTCTCGGAATTCCGCGGAAGTTTAAGAATGCTTCGGAACTCTTCCATTGTTCTCGGAATTCTGCTGAAGTTTAAAAATGTTTCGGAACTCTTCCATTGTTTTCAGAATTCCGCTGACATTTAAAAATGCTTTGGAACTCTTCCATTGTTCTCGGAATTCTGCTGACATTTAAAAATGCTTCGGAACTTTTCCATTGTTCTTGGAATTCCGCTGACATTTAAAAATGCTTCTGAACTCTTCCATTGTTCTGGAATTTTGCTGACGTTTAAAAATGCTTCACAACTCTTCCATTGTTCTCGGTATTCCGCTGGCTTTTAAAAATGATTCGGAACTCTTCCATTGTTCTCGGAATTCTGATGAAGTTTAAAAATGCTTCGGAACTCTTCCATTGTTCTCAAAATTCCGCTGACATTTAAAAATGCTTCGGAACGCTTCCATTGTTCTCGGAATTCCGCTGACATTTAGAAATGGTTCAGAACTCTTCCATTGTTCTCGGAATTCCGCTGACGTTTAAAATTGCTTTGGAACTCTTCCATTGTTCTCGGAATTCCGCTGACGTTTAAAAATGCTTCACAACTCTTCCATTGTTCTCGGAATTCCGCTGACTTTTAAAAATGCTTCGGAACTCTTCCATTGTTCTCCAAATTCCGCTGAAGTTTAAAAATGCTTCGGAACGCTTCCATTGTTCTCAGAATTCCGCTGACATTTAAAAATGCTTCGGAAATCTTCTAGTGTTCTCGGAATTCCGCTGACATTTAAAAAGCCTTCAGAACTCTTCCATTGTTCTCGGAATTCCGCTGACGTTTAAAAATGCTTCGGAACTCTTCCATTGTTCTCGGAATTCCGCTGACGTTTAAAAATGCTTCGGAACTCTTCCATTGTTCTCGGAATTCCGGTGAAGTTTAAAAATGCTTCGGAACGCTTACATTGTTCTCAGAATTCCACTGAAGTTTAAACATGCTTTGGTACCCTTCTATTGTTCTCGGAATTCTGCTGACTTTTAAAAATGCTTCGGAAATCTTCCATTGTTCTCGGAATTCCGCTGACTTTTAAAAATGCTTCGGAACTCTTCCATTGTTCTCGGAATTCCGCTTAAGTTTTGAAGTTTAAAAATGCTTCGGAATTCTTCCATTGTTCTCGGAATTCCGCTGACGCTGAAAAAATGCTTCACAACTCTTCTATTGTTCTCAGAATTCCGCTGACTTTTAAAAATGCTTCAGAACTCCTCCATTGTTCTCGGAATTCTGCTGACGTTTAAAAATGCTTCGGAACTCCTCCATTGTTCTCGGAATTCCGCTGACGCTTAAAATTGCTTCACAATTCTTCTATTGTTCTCGGAATTCCGCTGACTTTTAAAAATGCTTCGAAACTCTTCCATTGTTCTCGGAATACCGCTGAAGTTTAAGAATGCTTCGGAACTCTTCCATTGTTCTCAGAATTCTGCTGAAGTTTAAAAATGCTTCGGAACTCTTCCATTTTTCTCAGAATTCCGCTGACATTTAAAAATGCTTCGGAACTCTTCCATTGTTCTCGGAATTCCGCTGACGTTTAAAAATGCTTCACAACTCTTCCATTGTTCTCGGAATTCCGCTGACTTTTAAAAATGCTTCGGAACTCTTCCATTGTTCTCCAAATTCCGCTGAAGTTTAAAAGTGCTTCGGAACGCTTCCATTGTTCTCAGAATTCCGCTGACATTTAAAAATGCTTCGGAAATCTTCTAGTGTTCTCGGAATTCCGCTGACATTTAAAAAGCCTTCAGAACTCTTCCATTGTTCTCGGAATTCCGCTGACGTTTAAAAATGCTTCGGAACTCTTCCATTGTTCTCGGAATTCCGCTGACGTTTAAAAATGCTTCGGAACTCTTCCACTGTTCTCGGAATTCCGCTGACGTTTAAAAATGCTTCACAACTCTTCCATTGTTCTCAGAATTCCGCTGACTTTTAAAAATGCTTTGGAACTCTTCGATTGTTCTCCAAATTCCGCTGAAGTTTAAAAATGCTTCGGAACTCTTCCATTGTTCTCGGAATTCCGCTGACGCTTAAAAATGCTTCACAACTCTTCTATTGTTCTCGGAATTCCGCTGATATTTAAAAATGCTTCGGAACTCTTCCATTCTTCTCGCAATTCCGCTGACATTTAAAAATGCTTCGGAATTCTTCCATTGTTCTCGGAATTCCGCTGACGCTTAAAATTGCTTCACAACTCTTCTATTGTTCTCGAAATTCCGCTGACTTTTAAAAATGCTTCGGAATTCGTCCATTGTTCTCGGAATTCCGCGGAAGTTTAAGAATGCTTCGGAACTCTTCCATTGTTCTCGGAAGTCTGCTGAAGTTTAAAAATGCTTCGGAACTCTTCCATTGTTTTCAGAATTCCGCTGACATTTAAAATTGCTTTGGAACTCTTCCATTGTTCTCGGAATTCTGCTGACATTTAAAAATGCTTCGGAACTTTTCCATTGTTCTTGGAATTCCGCTGACATTTAAAAATGCTTCTGAACTCTTCCATTGTTCTGGAATTTTGCTGACGTTTAAAAATGCTTCACAACTCTTCCATTGTTCTCGGTATTCCGCTGGCTTTTAAAAATGATTTGGAACTCTTCCATTGTTCTCGGAATTCTGATGAAGTTTAAAAATGCTTCGGAACTCTTCCATTGTTCTCGGAATTCTGATGAAGTTTAAAAATGCTTCGGAACTCTTCCATTGTTCTCAAAATTCCGCTGACATTTAAAAATGCTTCGGAACGCTTCCATTGTTCTCGGAATTCCGCTGACATTTAGAAATGGTTCAGAACTCTTCCATTGTTCTCGGAATTCCGCTGACGTTTAAAATTGCTTCGGAACTCTTCCATTGTTCTCGGAATTCCGCTGACGTTTAAAAATGCTTCACAACTCTTCCATTGTTCTCGGAATTCCGCTGACTTTTAAAAATGCTTCGGAACTCTTCCATTGTTCTCCAAATTCCGCTGAAGTTTAAAAATGCTTCGGAACGCTTCCATTGTTCTCAGAATTCCGCTGACATTTAAAAATGCTTCGGAAATCTTCTAGTGTTCTCGGAATTCCGCTGACATTTAAAAAGCCTTCAGAACTCTTCCATTGTTCTCGGAATTCCGCTGACGTTTAAAAATGCTTCGGAACTCTTCCATTGTTCTCGGAATTCCGCTGACGTTTAAAAATGCTTCGGAACTCTTCCATTGTCCTCGGAATTCCGGTGAAGTTTAAAAATGCTTCGGAACGCTTACATTGTTCTCAGAATTCCACTGAAGTTTAAACATGCTTTGGTACCCTTCTATTGTTCTCGGAATTCTGCTGACTTTTAAAAATGCTTCGGAAATCTTCCATTGTTCTCGGAATTCCGCTGACTTTTAAAAATGCTTCGGAACTCTTCCATTGTTCTCGGAATTCCGCTTAAGTTTTGAAGTTTAAAAATGCTTCGGAATTCTTCCATTGTTCTCGGAATTCCGCTGACGCTTAAAAATGCTTCACAACTCTTCTATTGTTCTCAGAATTCCGCTGACTTTTAAAAATGCTTCAGAACTCTTCCATTGTTCTCGGAATTCTGCTGACGTTTAAAAATGCTTCGGAACTCCTCCATTGTTCTCGGAATTCCGCTGACGCTTAAAATTGCTTCACAATTCTTCTATTGTTCTCGGAATTCCGTTGACTTTTAAAAATGCTTCGAAACTCTTCCATTGTTCTCGGAATACCGCTGAAGTTTAAGAATGCTTCGGAACTCTTCCATTGTTCTCAGAATTCTGCTGAAGTTTTAAAATGCTTCGGAACTCTTCCATTTTTCTCAGAATTCCGCTGACATTTAAAAATGCTTCGGAACTCTTCCATTGTTCTCGGAATTCCGCTGACATTTAAAAAGCCTTCAGAACTCTTCCATTGTTCTCGGAATTCCGCTGACGTTTAAAAATGCTTCGGAACTCTTCCATTGTTCTCGGAATTCCGCTGACGTTTAAAAATGCTTCGGAACTCTTCCATTGTTCTCAAAATTCCGCTGACATTTAAAAATGCTTCGGAACGCTTCCATTGTTCTCGGAATTCCGCTGACATTTAGAAATGGTTCAGAACTCTTCCATTGTTCTCGGAATTCCGCTGACGTTTAAAATTGCTTCGGAACTCTTCCATTGTTCTCGGAATTCCGCTGACGTTTAAAAATGCTTCACAACTCTTCCATTGTTCTCGGAATTCCGCTGACTTTTAAAAATGCTTCGGAACTCTTCCATTGTTCTCCAAATTCCGCTGAAGTTTAAAAATGCTTCGGAACGCTTCCATTGTTCTCAGAATTCCGCTGACATTTAAAAATGCTTCGGAAATCTTCTAGTGTTCTCGGAATTCCGCTGACATTTAAAAAGCCTTCAGAACTCTTCCATTGTTCTCGGAATTCCGCTGACGTTTAAAAATGCTTCGGAACTCTTCCATTGTTCTCGGAATTCCGCTGACGTTTAAAAATGCTTCGGAACTCTTCCACTGTTCTCGGAATTCCGCTGACGTTTAAAAATGCTTCACAACTCTTCCATTGTTCTCAGAATTCCGCTGACTTTTAAAAATGCTTCGGAACTCTTCGATTGTTCTCCAAATTCCGCTGAAGTTTAAAAATGCTTCGGAACTCTTCCATTGTTCTCGGAATTCCGCTGATGCTTAAAAATGCTTCACAACTCTTCTATTGTTCTCGGAATTCCGCTGATATTTAAAAATGCTTCGGAACTCTTCCATTCTTCTCGCAATTCCGCTGACATTTAAAAATGCTTCGGAATTCTTCCATTGTTCTCGGAATTCCGCTGACGCTTAAAATTGCTTCACAACTCTTCTATTGTTCTCGAAATTCCGCTGACTTTTAAAAATGCTTCGGAATTCGTCCATTGTTCTCGGAATTCCGCGGAAGTTTAAGAATGCTTCGGAACTCTTCCATTGTTCTCGGAAGTCTGCTGAAGTTTAAAAATGCTTCGGAACTCTTCCATTGTTTTCAGAATTCCGCTGACATTTAAAATTGCTTTGGAACTCTTCCATTGTTCTCGGAATTCTGCTGACATTTAAAAATGCTTCGGAACTTTTCCATTGTTCTTGGAATTCCGCTGACATTTAAAAATGCTTCTGAACTCTTCCATTGTTCTGGAATTTTGCTGACGTTTAAAAATGCTTCGGAACTCTTCCATTGTTCTCGGTATTCCGCTGGCTTTTAAAAATGATTTGGAACTCTTCCATTGTTCTCGGAATTCTGATGAAGTTTAAAAATGCTTCGGAACTCTTCCATTGTTCTCAAAATTCCGCTGACATTTAAAAATGCTTCGGAACGCTTCCATTGTTCTCGGAATTCCGCTGACATTTAGAAATGGTTCAGAACTCTTCCATTGTTCTCGGAATTCCGCTGACGTTTAAAATTGCTTCGGAACTCTTCCATTGTTCTCGGAATTCCGCTGACGTTTAAAAATGCTTCACAACTCTTCCATTGTTCTCGGAATTCCGCTGACTTTTAAAAATGCTTCGGAACTCTTCCATTGTTCTCCAAATTCCGCTGAAGTTTAAAAATGCTTCGGAACGCTTCCATTGTTCTCAGAATTCCGCTGACATTTAAAAATGCTTCGGAAATCTTCTAGTGTTCTCGGAATTCCGCTGACATTTAAAAAGCCTTCAGAACTCTTCCATTGTTCTCGGAATTCCGCTGACGTTTAAAAATGCTTCGGAATTCTTCCATTGTTCTCGGAATTCCGCTGACGCTGAAAAAATGCTTCACAACTCTTCTATTGTTCTCAGAATTCCGCTGACTTTTAAAAATGCTTCAGAACTCCTCCATTGTTCTCGGAATTCTGCTGACGTTTAAAAATGCTTCGGAACTCCTCCATTGTTCTCGGAATTCCGCTGACGCTTAAAATTGCTTCACAATTCTTCTATTGTTCTCGGAATTCCGCTGACTTTTAAAAATGCTTCGAAACTCTTCCATTGTTCTCGGAATACCGCTGAAGTTTAAGAATGCTTCGGAACTCTTCCATTGTTCTCAGAATTCTGCTGAAGTTTAAAAATGCTTCGGAACTCTTCCATTTTTCTCAGAATTCCGCTGACATTTAAAAATGCTTCGGAACTCTTCCATTGTTCTCGGAATTCCGCTGACGTTTAAAAATGCTTCACAACTCTTCCATTGTTCTCGGAATTCCGCTGACTTTTAAAAATGCTTCGGAACTCTTCCATTGTTCTCCAAATTCCGCTGAAGTTTAAAAGTGCTTCGGAACGCTTCCATTGTTCTCAGAATTCCGCTGACATTTAAAAATGCTTCGGAAATCTTCTAGTGTTCTCGGAATTCCGCTGACATTTAAAAAGCCTTCAGAACTCTTCCATTGTTCTCGGAATTCCGCTGACGTTTAAAAATGCTTCGGAACTCTTCCATTGTTCTCGGAATTCCGCTGACGTTTAAAAATGCTTCGGAACTCTTCCACTGTTCTCGGAATTCCGCTGACGTTTAAAAATGCTTCACAACTCTTCCATTGTTCTCAGAATTCCGCTGACTTTTAAAAATGCTTTGGAACTCTTCGATTGTTCTCCAAATTCCGCTGAAGTTTAAAAATGCTTCGGAACTCTTCCATTGTTCTCGGAATTCCGCTGACGCTTAAAAATGCTTCACAACTCTTCTATTGTTCTCGGAATTCCGCTGATATTTAAAAATGCTTCGGAACTCTTCCATTCTTCTCGCAATTCCGCTGACATTTAAAAATGCTTCGGAATTCTTCCATTGTTCTCGGAATTCCGCTGACGCTTAAAATTGCTTCACAACTCTTCTATTGTTCTCGAAATTCCGCTGACTTTTAAAAATGCTTCGGAATTCGTCCATTGTTCTCGGAATTCCGCGGAAGTTTAAGAATGCTTCGGAACTCTTCCATTGTTCTCGGAAGTCTGCTGAAGTTTAAAAATGCTTCGGAACTCTTCCATTGTTTTCAGAATTCCGCTGACATTTAAAATTGCTTTGGAACTCTTCCATTGTTCTCGGAATTCTGCTGACATTTAAAAATGCTTCGGAACTTTTCCATTGTTCTTGGAATTCCGCTGACATTTAAAAATGCTTCTGAACTCTTCCATTGTTCTGGAATTTTGCTGACGTTTAAAAATGCTTCACAACTCTTCCATTGTTCTCGGTATTCCGCTGGCTTTTAAAAATGATTTGGAACTCTTCCATTGTTCTCGGAATTCTGATGAAGTTTAAAAATGCTTCGGAACTCTTCCATTGTTCTCAAAATTCCGCTGACATTTAAAAATGCTTCGGAACGCTTCCATTGTTCTCGGAATTCCGCTGACATTTAGAAAGCCTTCAGAACTCTTCCATTGTTCTCGGAATTTCGCTGACGTTTAAAAATGCTTCGGAACTCTTCCATTGTTCTCGGAATTCCGCTGACGTTTAAAAATGCTTCACAACTCTTCCATTGTTCTCGGAATTCCGCTGACTTTTAAAAATGCTTCGGAACTCTTCCATTGTTCTCGGAATTCTGATGAAGTTTAAAAATGCTTCGGAACTCTTCCATTGTTCTCAAAATTCCGCTGACATTTAAAAATGCTTCGGAACGCTTCCATTGTTCTCGGAATTCCGCTGACATTTAGAAATGGTTCAGAACTCTTCCATTGTTCTCGGAATTCCGCTGACGTTTAAAATTGCTTCGGAACTCTTCCATTGTTCTCGGAATTCCGCTGACGTTTAAAAATGCTTCACAACTCTTCCATTGTTCTCGGAATTCCGCTGACTTTTAAAAATGCTTCGGAACTCTTCCATTGTTCTCCAAATTCCGCTGAAGTTTAAAAATGCTTCGGAACGCTTCCATTGTTCTCAGAATTCCGCTGACATTTAAAAATGCTTCGGAAATCTTCTAGTGTTCTCGGAATTCCGCTGACATTTAAAAAGCCTTCAGAACTCTTCCATTGTTCTCGGAATTCCGCTGACGTTTAAAAATGCTTCGGAACTCTTCCATTGTTCTCGGAATTCCGCTGACGTTTAAAAATGCTTCGGAACTCTTCCATTGTCCTCGGAATTCCGGTGAAGTTTAAAAATGCTTCGGAACGCTTACATTGTTCTCAGAATTCCACTGAAGTTTAAACATGCTTTGGTACCCTTCTATTGTTCTCGGAATTCTGCTGACTTTTAAAAATGCTTCGGAAATCTTCCATTGTTCTCGGAATTCCGCTGACTTTTAAAAATGCTTCGGAACTCTTCCATTGTTCTCGGAATTCCGCTTAAGTTTTGAAGTTTAAAAATGCTTCGGAATTCTTCCATTGTTCTCGGAATTCCGCTGACGCTTAAAAATGCTTCACAACTCTTCTATTGTTCTCAGAATTCCGCTGACTTTTAAAAATGCTTCAGAACTCTTCCATTGTTCTCGGAATTCTGCTGACGTTTAAAAATGCTTCGGAACTCCTCCATTGTTCTCGGAATTCCGCTGACGCTTAAAATTGCTTCACAATTCTTCTATTGTTCTCGGAATTCCGCTGACTTTTAAAAATGCTTCGAAACTCTTCCATTGTTCTCGGAATACCGCTGAAGTTTAAGAATGCTTCGGAACTCTTCCATTGTTCTCAGAATTCTGCTGAAGTTTTAAAATGCTTCGGAACTCTTCCATTTTTCTCAGAATTCCGCTGACATTTAAAAATGCTTCGGAACTCTTCCATTGTTCTCGGAATTCCGCTGACATTTAAAAAGCCTTCAGAACTCTTCCATTGTTCTCGGAATTCCGCTGACGTTTAAAAATGCTTCGGAACTCTTCCATTGTTCTCGGAATTCCGCTGACGTTTAAAAATGCTTCGGAACTCTTCCATTGTTCTCAAAATTCCGCTGACATTTAAAAATGCTTCGGAACGCTTCCATTGTTCTCGGAATTCCGCTGACATTTAGAAATGGTTCAGAACTCTTCCATTGTTCTCGGAATTCCGCTGACGTTTAAAATTGCTTCGGAACTCTTCCATTGTTCTCGGAATTCCGCTGACGTTTAAAAATGCTTCACAACTCTTCCATTGTTCTCGGAATTCCGCTGACTTTTAAAAATGCTTCGGAACTCTTCCATTGTTCTCCAAATTCCGCTGAAGTTTAAAAATGCTTCGGAACGCTTCCATTGTTCTCAGAATTCCGCTGACATTTAAAAATGCTTCGGAAATCTTCTAGTGTTCTCGGAATTCCGCTGACATTTAAAAAGCCTTCAGAACTCTTCCATTGTTCTCGGAATTCCGCTGACGTTTAAAAATGCTTCGGAACTCTTCCATTGTTCTCGGAATTCCGCTGACGTTTAAAAATGCTTCGGAACTCTTCCACTGTTCTCGGAATTCCGCTGACGTTTAAAAATGCTTCACAACTCTTCCATTGTTCTCAGAATTCCGCTGACTTTTAAAAATGCTTCGGAACTCTTCGATTGTTCTCCAAATTCCGCTGAAGTTTAAAAATGCTTCGGAACTCTTCCATTGTTCTCGGAATTCCGCTGATGCTTAAAAATGCTTCACAACTCTTCTATTGTTCTCGGAATTCCGCTGATATTTAAAAATGCTTCGGAACTCTTCCATTCTTCTCGCAATTCCGCTGACATTTAAAAATGCTTCGGAATTCTTCCATTGTTCTCGGAATTCCGCTGACGCTTAAAATTGCTTCACAACTCTTCTATTGTTCTCGAAATTCCGCTGACTTTTAAAAATGCTTCGGAATTCGTCCATTGTTCTCGGAATTCCGCGGAAGTTTAAGAATGCTTCGGAACTCTTCCATTGTTCTCGGAAGTCTGCTGAAGTTTAAAAATGCTTCGGAACTCTTCCATTGTTTTCAGAATTCCGCTGACATTTAAAATTGCTTTGGAACTCTTCCATTGTTCTCGGAATTCTGCTGACATTTAAAAATGCTTCGGAACTTTTCCATTGTTCTTGGAATTCCGCTGACATTTAAAAATGCTTCTGAACTCTTCCATTGTTCTGGAATTTTGCTGACGTTTAAAAATGCTTCGGAACTCTTCCATTGTTCTCGGTATTCCGCTGGCTTTTAAAAATGATTTGGAACTCTTCCATTGTTCTCGGAATTCTGATGAAGTTTAAAAATGCTTCGGAACTCTTCCATTGTTCTCAAAATTCCGCTGACATTTAAAAATGCTTCGGAACGCTTCCATTGTTCTCGGAATTCCGCTGACATTTAGAAAGCCTTCAGAACTCTTCCATTGTTCTCGGAATTTCGCTGACGTTTAAAAATGCTTCGGAACTCTTCCATTGTTCTCGGAATTCCGCTGACGTTTAAAAATGCTTCACAACTCTTCCATTGTTCTCGGAATTCCGCTGACTTTTAAAAATGCTTCGGAACTCTTCCATTGTTCTCGGAATTCTGATGAAGTTTAAAAATGCTTCGGAACTCTTCCATTGTTCTCAAAATTCCGCTGACATTTAAAAATGCTTCGGAACGCTTCCATTGTTCTCGGAATTCCGCTGACATTTAGAAATGGTTCAGAACTCTTCCATTGTTCTCGGAATTCCGCTGACGTTTAAAATTGCTTCGGAACTCTTCCATTGTTCTCGGAATTCCGCTGACGTTTAAAAATGCTTCACAACTCTTCCATTGTTCTCGGAATTCCGCTGACTTTTAAAAATGCTTCGGAACTCTTCCATTGTTCTCCAAATTCCGCTGAAGTTTAAAAATGCTTCGGAACGCTTCCATTGTTCTCAGAATTCCGCTGACATTTAAAAATGCTTCGGAAATCTTCTAGTGTTCTCGGAATTCCGCTGACATTTAAAAAGCCTTCAGAACTCTTCCATTGTTCTCGGAATTCCGCTGACGTTTAAAAATGCTTCGGAACTCTTCCATTGTTCTCGGAATTCCGCTGACGTTTAAAAATGCTTCGGAACTCTTCCATTGTCCTCGGAATTCCGGTGAAGTTTAAAAATGCTTCGGAACGCTTACATTGTTCTCAGAATTCCACTGAAGTTTAAACATGCTTTGGTACCCTTCTATTGTTCTCGGTATTCAGCTGACTTTTAAAAATGCTTCTGAACTCTTCCATTGTTCTCGGAATTCCGCTGACATATAAAAATGCTTCGGAACTCTTCCATTGTTCTCGGCATTCCGCTGATGTTTAAAAATGCTTCCGAACTCTTCCATTCTTCTCGCAATTCCGCTGACATTTAAAATTGCTTCGGAATTCTTCCATTGTTCTCGGAATTCCGCTGACGCTTAAAATTGCTTCACAACTCTTCTATTGTTCTCGGAATTCCGCTGACTTTTAAAAATGCTTCGGAATTCGTCCATTGTTCTCGGAATTCCGCTGAAGTTTAAGAATGCTTCGGAACTCTTCCACTGTTCTCGGAATTTTGCTGAAGTTTAAAAATGCTTCGGAACTCTTCCATTGTTCTCGGAATTCTGCTGACGCTTAAAAATGCTTCACAACTCTTCTATTGTTCTCGGAATTCCGCTGACTTTTAAAAATGCTTCGGAACTCTTCCATTGTTCTCGGAATTCCGCGGAAGTTTAAGAATGCTTCGGAACTCTTCCATTGTTCTCGGAATTCTGCTGAAGTTTAAAAATGTTTCGGAACTCTTCCATTGTTTTCAGAATTCCGCTGACATTTAAAAATGCTTTGGAACTCTTCCATTGTTCTCGGAATTCTGCTGACATTTAAAAATGCTTCGGAACTTTTCCATTGTTCTTGGAATTCCGCTGACATTTAAAAATGCTTCTGAACTCTTCCATTGTTCTGGAATTTTGCTGACGTTTAAAAATGCTTCACAACTCTTCCATTGTTCTCGGTATTCCGCTGGCTTTTAAAAATGATTCGGAACTCTTCCATTGTTCTCGGAATTCTGATGAAGTTTAAAAATGCTTCGGAACTCTTCCATTGTTCTCAAAATTCCGCTGACATTTAAAAATGCTTCGGAACGCTTCCATTGTTCTCGGAATTCCGCTGACATTTAGAAATGGTTCAGAACTCTTCCATTGTTCTCGGAATTCCGCTGACGTTTAAAATTGCTTCGGAACTCTTCCATTGTTCTCGGAATTCCGCTGACGTTTAAAAATGCTTCACAACTCTTCCATTGTTCTCGGAATTCCGCTGACTTTTAAAAATGCTTCGGAACTCTTCCATTGTTCTCCAAATTCCGCTGAAGTTTAAAAATGCTTCGGAACGCTTCCATTGTTCTCAGAATTCCGCTGACATTTAAAAATGCTTCGGAAATCTTCTAGTGTTCTCGGAATTCCGCTGACATTTAAAAAGCCTTCAGAACTCTTCCATTGTTCTCGGAATTCCGCTGACGTTTAAAAATGCTTCGGAACTCTTCCATTGTTCTCGGAATTCCGCTGACGTTTAAAAATGCTTCGGAACTCTTCCATTGTTCTCGGAATTCCGGTGAAGTTTAAAAATGCTTCGGAACGCTTACATTGTTCTCAGAATTCCACTGAAGTTTAAACATGCTTTGGTACCCTTCTATTGTTCTCGGAATTCTGCTGACTTTTAAAAATGCTTCGGAAATCTTCCATTGTTCTCGGAATTCCGCTGACTTTTAAAAATGCTTCGGAACTCTTCCATTGTTCTCGGAATTCCGCTTAAGTTTTGAAGTTTAAAAATGCTTCGGAATTCTTCCATTGTTCTCGGAATTCCGCTGACGCTGAAAAAATGCTTCACAACTCTTCTATTGTTCTCAGAATTCCGCTGACTTTTAAAAATGCTTCAGAACTCCTCCATTGTTCTCGGAATTCTGCTGACGTTTAAAAATGCTTCGGAACTCCTCCATTGTTCTCGGAATTCCGCTGACGCTTAAAATTGCTTCACAATTCTTCTATTGTTCTCGGAATTCCGCTGACTTTTAAAAATGCTTCGAAACTCTTCCATTGTTCTCGGAATACCGCTGAAGTTTAAGAATGCTTCGGAACTCTTCCATTGTTCTCAGAATTCTGCTGAAGTTTAAAAATGCTTCGGAACTCTTCCATTTTTCTCAGAATTCCGCTGACATTTAAAAATGCTTCGGAACTCTTCCATTGTTCTCGGAATTCCGCTGACGTTTAAAAATGCTTCACAACTCTTCCATTGTTCTCGGAATTCCGCTGACTTTTAAAAATGCTTCGGAACTCTTCCATTGTTCTCCAAATTCCGCTGAAGTTTAAAAGTGCTTCGGAACGCTTCCATTGTTCTCAGAATTCCGCTGACATTTAAAAATGCTTCGGAAATCTTCTAGTGTTCTCGGAATTCCGCTGACATTTAAAAAGCCTTCAGAACTCTTCCATTGTTCTCGGAATTCCGCTGACGTTTAAAAATGCTTCGGAACTCTTCCATTGTTCTCGGAATTCCGCTGACGTTTAAAAATGCTTCGGAACTCTTCCACTGTTCTCGGAATTCCGCTGACGTTTAAAAATGCTTCACAACTCTTCCATTGTTCTCAGAATTCCGCTGACTTTTAAAAATGCTTTGGAACTCTTCGATTGTTCTCCAAATTCCGCTGAAGTTTAAAAATGCTTCGGAACTCTTCCATTGTTCTCGGAATTCCGCTGACGCTTAAAAATGCTTCACAACTCTTCTATTGTTCTCGGAATTCCGCTGATATTTAAAAATGCTTCGGAACTCTTCCATTCTTCTCGCAATTCCGCTGACATTTAAAAATGCTTCGGAATTCTTCCATTGTTCTCGGAATTCCGCTGACGCTTAAAATTGCTTCACAACTCTTCTATTGTTCTCGAAATTCCGCTGACTTTTAAAAATGCTTCGGAATTCGTCCATTGTTCTCGGAATTCCGCGGAAGTTTAAGAATGCTTCGGAACTCTTCCATTGTTCTCGGAAGTCTGCTGAAGTTTAAAAATGCTTCGGAACTCTTCCATTGTTTTCAGAATTCCGCTGACATTTAAAATTGCTTTGGAACTCTTCCATTGTTCTCGGAATTCTGCTGACATTTAAAAATGCTTCGGAACTTTTCCATTGTTCTTGGAATTCCGCTGACATTTAAAAATGCTTCTGAACTCTTCCATTGTTCTGGAATTTTGCTGACGTTTAAAAATGCTTCACAACTCTTCCATTGTTCTCGGTATTCCGCTGGCTTTTAAAAATGATTTGGAACTCTTCCATTGTTCTCGGAATTCTGATGAAGTTTAAAAATGCTTCGGAACTCTTCCATTGTTCTCAAAATTCCGCTGACATTTAAAAATGCTTCGGAACGCTTCCATTGTTCTCGGAATTCCGCTGACATTTAGAAAGCCTTCAGAACTCTTCCATTGTTCTCGGAATTTCGCTGACGTTTAAAAATGCTTCGGAACTCTTCCATTGTTCTCGGAATTCCGCTGACGTTTAAAAATGCTTCACAACTCTTCCATTGTTCTCGGAATTCCGCTGACTTTTAAAAATGCTTCGGAACTCTTCCATTGTTCTCGGAATTCTGATGAAGTTTAAAAATGCTTCGGAACTCTTCCATTGTTCTCAAAATTCCGCTGACATTTAAAAATGCTTCGGAACGCTTCCATTGTTCTCGGAATTCCGCTGACATTTAGAAATGGTTCAGAACTCTTCCATTGTTCTCGGAATTCCGCTGACGTTTAAAATTGCTTCGGAACTCTTCCATTGTTCTCGGAATTCCGCTGACGTTTAAAAATGCTTCACAACTCTTCCATTGTTCTCGGAATTCCGCTGACTTTTAAAAATGCTTCGGAACTCTTCCATTGTTCTCCAAATTCCGCTGAAGTTTAAAAATGCTTCGGAACGCTTCCATTGTTCTCAGAATTCCGCTGACATTTAAAAATGCTTCGGAAATCTTCTAGTGTTCTCGGAATTCCGCTGACATTTAAAAAGCCTTCAGAACTCTTCCATTGTTCTCGGAATTCCGCTGACGTTTAAAAATGCTTCGGAACTCTTCCATTGTTCTCGGAATTCCGCTGACGTTTAAAAATGCTTCGGAACTCTTCCATTGTCCTCGGAATTCCGGTGAAGTTTAAAAATGCTTCGGAACGCTTACATTGTTCTCAGAATTCCACTGAAGTTTAAACATGCTTTGGTACCCTTCTATTGTTCTCGGAATTCTGCTGACTTTTAAAAATGCTTCGGAAATCTTCCATTGTTCTCGGAATTCCGCTGACTTTTAAAAATGCTTCGGAACTCTTCCATTGTTCTCGGAATTCCGCTTAAGTTTTGAAGTTTAAAAATGCTTCGGAATTCTTCCATTGTTCTCGGAATTCCGCTGACGCTTAAAAATGCTTCACAACTCTTCTATTGTTCTCAGAATTCCGCTGACTTTTAAAAATGCTTCAGAACTCTTCCATTGTTCTCGGAATTCTGCTGACGTTTAAAAATGCTTCGGAACTCCTCCATTGTTCTCGGAATTCCGCTGACGCTTAAAATTGCTTCACAATTCTTCTATTGTTCTCGGAATTCCGCTGACTTTTAAAAATGCTTCGAAACTCTTCCATTGTTCTCGGAATACCGCTGAAGTTTAAGAATGCTTCGGAACTCTTCCATTGTTCTCAGAATTCTGCTGAAGTTTTAAAATGCTTCGGAACTCTTCCATTTTTCTCAGAATTCCGCTGACATTTAAAAATGCTTCGGAACTCTTCCATTGTTCTCGGAATTCCGCTGACATTTAAAAAGCCTTCAGAACTCTTCCATTGTTCTCGGAATTCCGCTGACGTTTAAAAATGCTTCGGAACTCTTCCATTGTTCTCGGAATTCCGCTGACGTTTAAAAATGCTTCGGAACTCTTCCATTGTTCTCAAAATTCCGCTGACATTTAAAAATGCTTCGGAACGCTTCCATTGTTCTCGGAATTCCGCTGACATTTAGAAATGGTTCAGAACTCTTCCATTGTTCTCGGAATTCCGCTGACGTTTAAAATTGCTTCGGAACTCTTCCATTGTTCTCGGAATTCCGCTGACGTTTAAAAATGCTTCACAACTCTTCCATTGTTCTCGGAATTCCGCTGACTTTTAAAAATGCTTCGGAACTCTTCCATTGTTCTCCAAATTCCGCTGAAGTTTAAAAATGCTTCGGAACGCTTCCATTGTTCTCAGAATTCCGCTGACATTTAAAAATGCTTCGGAAATCTTCTAGTGTTCTCGGAATTCCGCTGACATTTAAAAAGCCTTCAGAACTCTTCCATTGTTCTCGGAATTCCGCTGACGTTTAAAAATGCTTCGGAACTCTTCCATTGTTCTCGGAATTCCGCTGACGTTTAAAAATGCTTCGGAACTCTTCCACTGTTCTCGGAATTCCGCTGACGTTTAAAAATGCTTCACAACTCTTCCATTGTTCTCAGAATTCCGCTGACTTTTAAAAATGCTTCGGAACTCTTCGATTGTTCTCCAAATTCCGCTGAAGTTTAAAAATGCTTCGGAACTCTTCCATTGTTCTCGGAATTCCGCTGATGCTTAAAAATGCTTCACAACTCTTCTATTGTTCTCGGAATTCCGCTGATATTTAAAAATGCTTCGGAACTCTTCCATTCTTCTCGCAATTCCGCTGACATTTAAAAATGCTTCGGAATTCTTCCATTGTTCTCGGAATTCCGCTGAAGCTTAAAATTGCTTCACAACTCTTCTATTGTTCTCGAAATTCCGCTGACTTTTAAAAATGCTTCGGAATTCGTCCATTGTTCTCGGAATTCCGCGGAAGTTTAAGAATGCTTCGGAACTCTTCCATTGTTCTCGGAAGTCTGCTGAAGTTTAAAAATGCTTCGGAACTCTTCCATTGTTTTCAGAATTCCGCTGACATTTAAAATTGCTTTGGAACTCTTCCATTGTTCTCGGAATTCTGCTGACATTTAAAAATGCTTCGGAACTTTTCCATTGTTCTTGGAATTCCGCTGACATTTAAAAATGCTTCTGAACTCTTCCATTGTTCTGGAATTTTGCTGACGTTTAAAAATGCTTCACAACTCTTCCATTGTTCTCGGTATTCCGCTGGCTTTTAAAAATGATTTGGAACTCTTCCATTGTTCTCGGAATTCTGATGAAGTTTAAAAATGCTTCGGAACTCTTCCATTGTTCTCAAAATTCCGCTGACATTTAAAAATGCTTCGGAACGCTTCCATTGTTCTCGGAATTCCGCTGACATTTAGAAAGCCTTCAGAACTCTTCCATTGTTCTCGGAATTTCGCTGACGTTTAAAAATGCTTCGGAACTCTTCCATTGTTCTCGGAATTCCGCTGACGTTTAAAAATGCTTCACAACTCTTCCATTGTTCTCGGAATTCCGCTGACTTTTAAAAATGCTTCGGAACTCTTCGATTGTTATCCAAATTCCGCTGAAGTTTAAAAATGCTTCGGAACTCTTCCATTGTTCTCGGAATTCCGCTGACGCTTAAAAATGCTTCACAATTCTTCTATTGTTCTCAGAATTCCGCTGATATTTAAAAATGCTTCGGAACTCTTCCATTGTTCTCGGAAATCCGCTGAAGTTTAAGAATGCTTCGGAACTCTTCCATTGTTCTCGGAATTTTGCTGAAGTTTAAAAATGCTTCGGAACTCTTCCATTGTTCTCGGAATTCGGCTGACATTTAAAAAGGCTTCAGAACTCTTCCATTGTTCTCGGCATTCCGCTGATGTTTAAAAATGCTTCCGAACTCTTCCATTCTTCTCGCAATTCCGCTGACATTTAAAAATGCTTCGGAATTCTTCCATTGTTCTCGGAATTCCGCTGACGCTTAAAATTGCTTCACAACTCTTCTATTGTTCTCGGAATTCCGCTGACTTTTAAAAATGCTTCGGAATTCGTCCATTGTTCTCGGAATTCCGCTGAAGTTTAAGAATGCTTCGGAACTCTTCCACTGTTCTCGGAATTCTGCTGAAGTTTAAAAATGCTTCGGAACTCTTCCATTGTTCTCGGAATTCTGCTGACGCTTAAAAATGCTTCACAACTCTTCTATTGTTCTCGGAATTCCGCTGACTTTTAAAAATGCTTCGGAACTCTTCCATTGTTCTCGGAATTCCGCGGAAGTTTAAGAATGCTTCGGAACTCTTACATTGTTCGCGGAATTCTGCTGAAGTTTAAAAATGTTTCGGAACTCTTCCATTGTTTTCAGAATTCCGCTGACATTTAAAAATGCTTTGGAACTCTTCCATTGTTCTCGGAATTCTGCTGACATTTAAAAATGCTTCGGAACTTTTCCATTGTTCTTGGAATTCCGCTGACATTTAAAAATGCTTCTGAACTCTTCCATTGTTCTGGAATTTTGCTGACGTTTAAAAATGCTTCACAACTCTTCCCTTGTTCTCGGTATTCCGCTGGCTTTTAAAAATGATTCGGAACTCTTCCATTGTTCTCGGAATTCTGATGAAGTTTAAAAATGCTTCGGAACTCTTCCATTGTTCTCAAAATTCCGCTGACATTTAAAAATGCTTCGGAACGCTTCCATTGTTCTCGGAATTCCGCTGACATTTAGAAATGGTTCAGAACTCTTCCATTGTTCTCGGAATTCCGCTGACGTTTAAAATTGCTTCGGAACTCTTCCATTGTTCTCGGAATTCCGCTGACGTTTAAAAATGCTTCACAACTCTTCCATTGTTCTCGGAATTCCGCTGACTTTTAAAAATGCTTCGGAACTCTTCCATTGTTCTCCAAATTCCGCTGAAGTTTAAAAATGCTTCGGAACGCTTCCATTGTTCTCAGAATTCCGCTGACATTTAAAAATGCTTCGGAAATCTTCTAGTGTTCTCGGAATTCCGCTGACATTTAAAAAGCCTTCAGAACTCTTCCATTGTTCTCGGAATTCCGCTGACGTTTAAAAATGCTTCGGAACTCTTCCATTGTTCTCGGAATTCCGCTGACGTTTAAAAATGCTTCGGAACTCTTCCATTGTCCTCGGAATTCCGGTGAAGTTTAAAAATGCTTCGGAACGCTTACATTGTTCTCAGAATTCCACTGAAGTTTAAACATGCTTTGGTACCCTTCTATTGTTCTCGGAATTCTGCTGACTTTTAAAAATGCTTCGGAAATCTTCCATTGTTCTCGGAATTCCGCTGACTTTTAAAAATGCTTCGGAACTCTTCCATTGTTCTCGGAATTCCGCTTAAGTTTTGAAGTTTAAAAATGCTTCGGAATTCTTCCATTGTTCTCGGAATTCCGCTGACGCTTAAAAATGCTTCACAACTCTTCTATTGTTCTCAGAATTCCGCTGACTTTTAAAAATGCTTCAGAACTCTTCCATTGTTCTCGGAATTCTGCTGACGTTTAAAAATGCTTCGGAACTCCTCCATTGTTCTCGGAATTCCGCTGACGCTTAAAATTGCTTCACAATTCTTCTATTGTTCTCGGAATTCCGCTGACTTTTAAAAATGCTTCGAAACTCTTCCTTTGTTCTCGGAATACCGCTGAAGTTTAAGAATGCTTCGGAACTCTTCCATTGTTCTCAGAATTCTGCTGAAGTTTAAAAATGCTTCGGAACTCTTCCATTTTTCTCAGAATTCCGCTGACATTTAAAAATGCTTCGGAACTCTTCCATTGTTCTCGGAATTCCGCTGACATTTAAAAAGCCTTCAGAACTCTTCCATTGTTCTCGGAATTCCGCTGACGTTTAAAAATGCTTCGGAGCTCTTCCATTGTTCTCGGAATTCCGCTGACGTTTAAAAATGCTTCGGAACTCTTCCATTGTTCTCAAAATTCCGCTGACATTTAAAAATGCTTCGGAACGCTTCCATTGTTCTCGGAATTCCGCTGACATTTAGAAATGGTTCAGAACTCTTCCATTGTTCTCGGAATTCCGCTGACGTTTAAAATTGCTTCGGAACTCTCCCATTGTTCTCGGAATTCCGCTGACGTTTAAAAATGCTTCACAACTCTTCCATTGTTCTCGGAATTCCGCTGACTTTTAAAAATGCTTCGGAACTCTTCCATTGTTCTCCAAATTCCGCTGAAGTTTAAAAATGCTTCGGAACGCTTCCATTGTTCTCAGAATTCCGCTGACATTTAAAAATGCTTCGGAAATCTTCTAGTGTTCTCGGAATTCCGCTGACATTTAAAAAGCCTTCAGAACTCTTCCATTGTTCTCGGAATTCCGCTGACGTTTAAAAATGCTTCGGAACTCTTCCATTGTTCTCGGAATTCCGCTGACGTTTAAAAATGCTTCGGAACTCTTCCACTGTTCTCGGAATTCCGCTGACGTTTAAAAATGCTTCACAACTCTTCCATTGTTCTCAGAATTCCGCTGACTTTTAAAAATGCTTCGGAACTCTTCGATTGTTCTCCAAATTCCGCTGAAGTTTAAAAATGCTTCGGAACTCTTCCATTGTTCTCGGAATTCCGCTGATGCTTAAAAATGCTTCACAACTCTTCTATTGTTCTCGGAATTCCGCTGATATTTAAAAATGCTTCGGAACTCTTCCATTCTTCTCGCAATTCCGCTGACATTTAAAAATGCTTCGGAATTCTTCCATTGTTCTCGGAATTCCGCTGACGCTTAAAATTGCTTCACAACTCTTCTATTGTTCTCGAAATTCCGCTGACTTTTAAAAATGCTTCGGAATTCGTCCATTGTTCTCGGAATTCCGCGGAAGTTTAAGAATGCTTCGGAACTCTTCCATTGTTCTCGGAAGTCTGCTGAAGTTTAAAAATGCTTCGGAACTCTTCCATTGTTTTCAGAATTCCGCTGACATTTAAAATTGCTTTGGAACTCTTCCATTGTTCTTGGAATTTCGCTGACATTTAAAAATGCTTCTGAACTCTTCCATTGTTCTGGAATTTTGCTGACGTTTAAAAATGCTTCACAACTCTTCCATTGTTCTCGGTATTCCGCTGGCTTTTAAAAATGATTTGGAACTCTTCCATTGTTCTCGGAATTCTGATGAAGTTTAAAAATGCTTCGGAACTCTTCCATTGTTCTCAAAATTCCGCTGACATTTAAAAATGCTTCGGAACTCTTCCATTGTTCTCGGAATTCCGCTGACGCTTAAAAATGCTTCACAACTCTTCTATTGTTCTCAGAATTCCGCTGATATTTAAAAATGCTTCGGAACTCTTCCATTGTTCTCGGAAATCCGCTGAAGTTTAAGAATGCTTCGGAACTCTTCCATTGTTCTCGGAATTTTGCTGAAGTTTAAAAATGCTTCGGAACTCTTCCATTGTTCTCGGAATTCGGCTGACATTTAAAAAGGCTTCAGAACTCTTCCATTGTTCTCGGCATTCCGCTGATGTTTAAAAATGCTTCCGAACTCTTCCATTCTTCTCGCAATTCCGCTGACATTTAAAAATGCTTCGGAATTCTTCCATTGTTCTTGGAATTCCGCTGACGCTTAAAATTGCTTCACAACTCTTCTATTGTTCTCGGAATTCCGCTGACTTTTAAAAATGCTTCGGAATTCGTCCATTGTTCTCGGAATTCCGCTGAAGTTTAAGAATGCTTCGGAACTCTTCCACTGTTCTCGGAATTCTGCTGAAGTTTAAAAATGCTTCGGAACTCTTCCATTGTTCTCGGAATTCTGCTGACGCTTAAAAATGCTTCACAACTCTTCTATTGTTCTCGGAATTCCGCTGACTTTTAAAAATGCTTCGGAACTCTTCCATTGTTCTCGGAATTCCGCGGAAGTTTAAGAATGCTTCGGAACTCTTACATTGTTCGCGGAATTCTGCTGAAGTTTAAAAATGTTTCGGAACTCTTCCATTGTTTTCAGAATTCCGCTGACATTTAAAAATGCTTTGGAACTCTTCCATTGTTCTCGGAATTCTGCTGACATTTAAAAATGCTTTGGAACTTTTCCATTGTTCTTGGAATTCCGCTGACATTTAAAAATGCTTCTGAACTCTTCCATTGTTCTGGAATTTTGCTGACGTTTAAAAATGCTTCACAACTCTTCCATTGTTCTCGGTATTCCGCTGGCTTTTAAAAATGATTCGGAACTCTTCCATTGTTCTCGGAATTCTGATGAAGTTTAAAAATGCTTCGGAACTCTTCCATTGTTCTCAAAATTCCGCTGACATTTAAAAATGCTTCGGAACGCTTCCATTGTTCTCGGAATTCCGCTGACATTTAGAAATGGTTCAGAACTCTTCCATTGTTCTCGGAATTCCGCTGACGTTTAAAATTGCTTCGGAACTCTTCCATTGTTCTCGGAATTCCGCTGACGTTTAAAAATGCTTCACAACTCTTCCATTGTTCTCGGAATTCCGCTGACTTTTAAAAATGCTTCGGAACTCTTCCATTGTTCTCCAAATTCCGCTGAAGTTTAAAAATGCTTCGGAACGCTTCCATTGTTCTCAGAATTCCGCTGACATTTAAAAATGCTTCGGAAATCTTCTAGTGTTCTCGGAATTCCGCTGACATTTAAAAAGCCTTCAGAACTCTTCCATTGTTCTCGGAATTCCTCTGACGTTTAAAAATGCTTCGGAACTCTTCCATTGTTCTCGGAATTCCGCTGACGTTTAAAAATGCTTCGGAACTCTTCCACTGTTCTCGGAATTCCGCTGACGTTTAAAAATGCTTCGGAACTCTTCCATTGTTCTCGGAATTCCGCGGAAGTTTAAGAATGCTTCGGAACTCTTCCATTGTTCTCGGAAGTCTGCTGAAGTTTAAAAATGCTTCGGAACTCTTCCATTGTTTTCAGAATTCCGCTGACATTTAAAAATGCTTTGGAACTCTTCCATTGTTCTCGGAATTCTGCTGACATTTAAAAATGCTTCAGAACTTTTCCATTGTTCTTGGAATTCCGCTGTCATTAAAAAATGCTTCTGAACTCTTCCATTGTTCTGGAATTTTGCTGACGTTTAAAAATGCTTCACAACTCTTCCATTGTTCTCGGTATTCCGCTGGCTTTTAAAAATGATTTGGAACTCTTCCATTGTTCTCGGAATTCTGATGAAGTTTAAAAATGCTTCGGAACTCTTCCATTGTTCTCAAAATTCCGCTGACATTTAAAAATGCTTCGGAACGCTTCCATTGTTCTCGGAATTCCGCTGACATTTAGAAAGCCTTCAGAACTCTTCCATTTTTCTCGGAATTCCGCTGACGTTTAAAAATGCTTCGGAACTCTTCCATTGTTCTCGGAATTCCGCTGACGTTTAAAAATGCTTCACAACTCTTCCATTGTTCTCGGAATTCCGCTGACTTTTAAAAATGCTTCGGAACTCTTCGATTGTTCTCCAAATTCCGCTGAAGTTTAAAAATGCTTCGGAACTCTTCCATTGTTCTCGGAATTCCGCTGACGCTTAAAAATGCTTCACAACTCTTCTATTGTTCTCAGAATTCCGCTGATATTTAAAAATGCTTCGGAACTCTTCCATTGTTCTCGGAATTCCGCTGAAGTTTAAGAATGCTTCGGAACTCTTCCATTGTTCTCGGAATTTTGCTGAAGTTTAAAAATGCTTCGGAACTCTTCCATTGTTCTCGGAATTCGGCTGACATTTAAAAAGGCTTCAGAACTCTTCCATTGTTCTCGGAATTCTGCTGATGTTTAAAAATGCTTTGGAACTCTTCCATTGTCGTAATTCCACTGAAGTTTAAAAATGCTTCGGACTCTTCCATTGTTCTCGGAATTCCGCTGACATTTAAAAATGCTTCAGAAATCTTCTAGTGTTCTCGGAATTCCGCTGACATTTAAAAAGCCTTCAGAACTCTTCCATTGTTCATGGAATTCCACTGACGTTTAAAAATGCTTCGGAACTCTTCCATTGTTCTCGGAATTCCGCTGACGTTTAAAAATGCATCGGAACTCTTCCATTGTTCTCGGAATTCCGGTGAAATTTAAAAATGCTTCGGAATTCGTCCATTGTTCTCGGAATTCCGCGGAAGTTTAAGAATGCTTCGGAACTCTTCCATTGTTCTCGGAAGTCTGCTGAAGTTTAAAAATGCTTCGGAACTCTTCCATTGTTTTCAGAATTCCGCTGACATTTAAAATTGCTTTGGAACTCTTCCATTGTTCTCGGAATTCTGCTGACATTTAAAAATGCTTCGGAACTTTTCCATTGTTCTTGGAATTCCGCTGACATTTAAAAATGCTTCTGAACTCTTCCATTGTTCTGGAATTTTGCTGACGTTTAAAAATGCTTCACAACTCTTCCATTGTTCTCGGTATTCCGCTGGCTTTTAAAAATGATTTGGAACTCTTCCATTGTTCTCGGAATTCTGATGAAGTTTAAAAATGCTTCGGAACTCTTCCATTGTTCTCAAAATTCCGCTGACATTTAAAAATGCTTCGGAACGCTTCCATTGTTCTCGGAATTCCGCTGACATTTAGAAAGCCTTCAGAACTCTTCCATTGTTCTCGGAATTTCGCTGACGTTTAAAAATGCTTCGGAACTCTTCCATTGTTCTCGGAATTCCGCTGACGTTTAAAAATGCTTCACAACTCTTCCATTGTTCTCGGAATTCCGCTGACTTTTAAAAATGCTTCGGAACTCTTCGATTGTTATCCAAATTCCGCTGAAGTTTAAAAATGCTTCGGAACTCTTCCATTGTTCTCGGAATTCCGCTGACGCTTAAAAATGCTTCACAACTCTTCTATTGTTCTCAGAATTCCGCTGATATTTAAAAATGCTTCGGAACTCTTCCATTGTTCTCGGAATTCCGCTGAAGTTTAAGAATGCTTCGGAACTCTTCCATTGTTCTCGGAATTTTGCTGAAGTTTAAAAATGCTTCGGAACTCTTCCATTGTTCTCGGAATTCGGCTGACATTTAAAAAGGCTTCAGAACTCTTCCATTGTTCTCGGAATTCTGCTGATGTTTAAAAATGCTTTGGAACTCTTCCATTGTCGTAATTCCACTGAAGTTTAAAAATGCTTCGGACTCTTCCATTGTTCTCGGAATTCCGCTGACATCTAAAAATGCTTCAGAAATCTTCTAGTGTTCTCGGAATTCCGCTGACATTTAAAAAGCCTTCAGAACTCTTCCATTGTTCATGGAATTCCACTGACGTTTAAAAATGCTTCGGAACTCTTACATTGTTCTCGGAATTCCGCTGACGTTTAAAAATGCATCGGAACTCTTCCATTGTTCTCGGAATTCCGGTGAAATTTAAAAATGCTTCGGAATTCGTCCATTGTTCTCGGAATTCCGCGGAAGTTTAAGAATGCTTCGGAACTCTTCCATTGTTCTCGGAAGTCTGCTGAAGTTTAAAAATGCTTCGGAACTCTTCCATTGTTTTCAGAATTCCGCTGACATTTAAAATTGCTTTGGAACTCTTCCATTGTTCTCGGAATTCTGCTGACATTTAAAAATGCTTCGGAACTTTTCCATTGTTCTTGGAATTCCGCTGACATTTAAAAATGCTTCTGAACTCTTCCATTGTTCTGGAATTTTGCTGACGTTTAAAAATGCTTCACAACTCTTCCATTGTTCTCGGTATTCCGCTGGCTTTTAAAAATGATTTGGAACTCTTCCATTGTTCTCGGAATTCTGATGAAGTTTAAAAATGCTTCGGAACTCTTCCATTGTTCTCAAAATTCCGCTGACATTTAAAAATGCTTCGGAACGCTTCCATTGTTCTCGGAATTCCGCTGACATTTAGAAAGCCTTCAGAACTCTTCCATTGTTCTCGGAATTTCGCTGACGTTTAAAAATGCTTCGG
The DNA here is from genome assembly GCF_046119375.1 of Phyllobates terribilis. Lineage (NCBI taxonomy): Eukaryota > Metazoa > Chordata > Amphibia > Anura > Dendrobatidae > Phyllobates > Phyllobates terribilis. Next base: position 6,492,277 of record NW_027362781.1, on the reverse strand, counting down.
AACTCTTCCATTGTTCTCGGAATTCCGCTGACGTTTAAAAATGCTTCACAACTCTTCCATTGTTCTCGGAATTCCGCTGACTTTTAAAAATGCTTCGGAACTCTTCGATTGTTATCCAAATTCCGCTGAAGTTTAAAAATGCTTCGGAACTCTTCCATTGTTCTCGGAATTCCGCTGACGCTTAAAAATGCTTCACAACTCTTCTATTGTTCTCAGAATTCCGCTGATATTTAAAAATGCTTCGGAACTCTTCCATTGTTCTCGGAAATCCGCTGAAGTTTAAGAATGCTTCGGAACTCTTCCATTGTTCTCGGAATTTTGCTGAAGTTTAAAAATGCTTCGGAACTCTTCCATTGTTCTCGGAATTCGGCTGACATTTAAAAAGGCTTCAGAACTCTTCCATTGTTCTCGGCATTCCGCTGATGTTTAAAAATGCTTCCGAACTCTTCCATTCTTCTCGCAATTCCGCTGACATTTAAAAATGCTTCGGAATTCTTCCATTGTTCTCGGAATTCCGCTGACGCTTAAAATTGCTTCACAACTCTTCTATTGTTCTCGGAATTCCGCTGACTTTTAAAAATGCTTCGGAATTCGTCCATTGTTCTCGGAATTCCGCTGAAGTTTAAGAATGCTTCGGAACTCTTCCACTGTTCTCGGAATTCTGCTGAAGTTTAAAAATGCTTCGGAACTCTTCCATTGTTCTCGGAATTCTGCTGACGCTTAAAAATGCTTCACAACTCTTCTATTGTTCTCGGAATTCCGCTGACTTTTAAAAATGCTTCGGAACTCTTCCATTGTTCTCGGAATTCCGCGGAAGTTTAAGAATGCTTCGGAACTCTTACATTGTTCGCGGAATTCTGCTGAAGTTTAAAAATGTTTCGGAACTCTTCCATTGTTTTCAGAATTCCGCTGACATTTAAAAATGCTTTGGAACTCTTCCATTGTTCTCGGAATTCTGCTGACATTTAAAAATGCTTCGGAACTTTTCCATTGTTCTTGGAATTCCGCTGACATTTAAAAATGCTTCTGAACTCTTCCATTGTTCTGGAATTTTGCTGACGTTTAAAAATGCTTCACAACTCTTCCATTGTTCTCGGTATTCCGCTGGCTTTTAAAAATGATTCGGAACTCTTCCATTGTTCTCGGAATTCTGATGAAGTTTAAAAATGCTTCGGAACTCTTCCATTGTTCTCAAAATTCCGCTGACATTTAAAAATGCTTCGGAACGCTTCCATTGTTCTCGGAATTCCGCTGACATTTAGAAATGGTTCAGAACTCTTCCATTGTTCTCGGAATTCCGCTGACGTTTAAAATTGCTTCGGAACTCTTCCATTGTTCTCGGAATTCCGCTGACGTTTAAAAATGCTTCACAACTCTTCCATTGTTCTCGGAATTCCGCTGACTTTTAAAAATGCTTCGGAACTCTTCCATTGTTCTCCAAATTCCGCTGAAGTTTAAAAATGCTTCGGAACGCTTCCATTGTTCTCAGAATTCCGCTGACATTTAAAAATGCTTCGGAAATCTTCTAGTGTTCTCGGAATTCCGCTGACATTTAAAAAGCCTTCAGAACTCTTCCATTGTTCTCGGAATTCCGCTGACGTTTAAAAATGCTTCGGAACTCTTCCATTGTTCTCGGAATTCCGCTGACGTTTAAAAATGCTTCGGAACTCTTCCATTGTCCTCGGAATTCCGGTGAAGTTTAAAAATGCTTCGGAACGCTTACATTGTTCTCAGAATTCCACTGAAGTTTAAACATGCTTTGGTACCCTTCTATTGTTCTCGGAATTCTGCTGACTTTTAAAAATGCTTCGGAAATCTTCCATTGTTCTCGGAATTCCGCTGACTTTTAAAAATGCTTCGGAACTCTTCCATTGTTCTCGGAATTCCGCTTAAGTTTTGAAGTTTAAAAATGCTTCGGAATTCTTCCATTGTTCTCGGAATTCCGCTGACGCTTAAAAATGCTTCACAACTCTTCTATTGTTCTCAGAATTCCGCTGACTTTTAAAAATGCTTCAGAACTCTTCCATTGTTCTCGGAATTCTGCTGACGTTTAAAAATGCTTCGGAACTCCTCCATTGTTCTCGGAATTCCGCTGACGCTTAAAATTGCTTCACAATTCTTCTATTGTTCTCGGAATTCCGCTGACTTTTAAAAATGCTTCGAAACTCTTCCATTGTTCTCGGAATACCGCTGAAGTTTAAGAATGCTTCGGAACTCTTCCATTGTTCTCAGAATTCTGCTGAAGTTTAAAAATGCTTCGGAACTCTTCCATTTTTCTCAGAATTCCGCTGACATTTAAAAATGCTTCGGAACTCTTCCATTGTTCTCGGAATTCCGCTGACATTTAAAAAGCCTTCAGAACTCTTCCATTGTTCTCGGAATTCCGCTGACGTTTAAAAATGCTTCGGAGCTCTTCCATTGTTCTCGGAATTCCGCTGACGTTTAAAAATGCTTCGGAACTCTTCCATTGTTCTCAAAATTCCGCTGACATTTAAAAATGCTTCGGAACGCTTCCATTGTTCTCGGAATTCCGCTGACATTTAGAAATGGTTCAGAACTCTTCCATTGTTCTCGGAATTCCGCTGACGTTTAAAATTGCTTCGGAACTCTCCCATTGTTCTCGGAATTCCGCTGACGTTTAAAAATGCTTCACAACTCTTCCATTGTTCTCGGAATTCCGCTGACTTTTAAAAATGCTTCGGAACTCTTCCATTGTTCTCCAAATTCCGCTGAAGTTTAAAAATGCTTCGGAACGCTTCCATTGTTCTCAGAATTCCGCTGACATTTAAAAATGCTTCGGAAATCTTCTAGTGTTCTCGGAATTCCGCTGACATTTAAAAAGCCTTCAGAACTCTTCCATTGTTCTCGGAATTCCGCTGACGTTTAAAAATGCTTCGGAACTCTTCCATTGTTCTCGGAATTCCGCTGACGTTTAAAAATGCTTCGGAACTCTTCCACTGTTCTCGGAATTCCGCTGACGTTTAAAAATGCTTCACAACTCTTCCATTGTTCTCAGAATTCCGCTGACTTTTAAAAATGCTTCGGAACTCTTCGATTGTTCTCCAAATTCCGCTGAAGTTTAAAAATGCTTCGGAACTCTTCCATTGTTCTCGGAATTCCGCTGATGCTTAAAAATGCTTCACAACTCTTCTATTGTTCTCGGAATTCCGCTGATATTTAAAAATGCTTCGGAACTCTTCCATTCTTCTCGCAATTCCGCTGACATTTAAAAATGCTTCGGAATTCTTCCATTGTTCTCGGAATTCCGCTGACGCTTAAAATTGCTTCACAACTCTTCTATTGTTCTCGAAATTCCGCTGACTTTTAAAAATGCTTCGGAATTCGTCCATTGTTCTCGGAATTCCGCGGAAGTTTAAGAATGCTTCGGAACTCTTCCATTGTTCTCGGAAGTCTGCTGAAGTTTAAAAATGCTTCGGAACTCTTCCATTGTTTTCAGAATTCCGCTGACATTTAAAATTGCTTTGGAACTCTTCCATTGTTCTTGGAATTCCGCTGACATTTAAAAATGCTTCTGAACTCTTCCATTGTTCTGGAATTTTGCTGACGTTTAAAAATGCTTCGGAACTCTTCCATTGTTCTCGGAATTCCGCTGACGTTTAAAAATGCTTCACAACTCTTCCATTGTTCTCGGAATTCCGCTGACTTTTAAAAATGCTTCGGAACTCTTCGATTGTTATCCAAATTCCGCTGAAGTTTAAAAATGCTTCGGAACTCTTCCATTGTTCTCGGAATTCCGCTGACGCTTAAAAATGCTTCACAACTCTTCTATTGTTCTCAGAATTCCGCTGATATTTAAAAATGCTTCGGAACTCTTCCATTGTTCTCGGAAATCCGCTGAAGTTTAAGAATGCTTCGGAACTCTTCCATTGTTCTCGGAATTTTGCTGAAGTTTAAAAATGCTTCGGAACTCTTCCATTGTTCTCGGAATTCGGCTGACATTTAAAAAGGCTTCAGAACTCTTCCATTGTTCTCGGCATTCCGCTGATGTTTAAAAATGCTTCCGAACTCTTCCATTCTTCTCGCAATTCCGCTGACATTTAAAAATGCTTCGGAATTCTTCCATTGTTCTTGGAATTCCGCTGACGCTTAAAATTGCTTCACAACTCTTCTATTGTTCTCGGAATTCCGCTGACTTTTAAAAATGCTTCGGAATTCGTCCATTGTTCTCGGAATTCCGCTGAAGTTTAAGAATGCTTCGGAACTCTTCCACTGTTCTCGGAATTCTGCTGAAGTTTAAAAATGCTTCGGAACTCTTCCATTGTTCTCGGAATTCTGCTGACGCTTAAAAATGCTTCACAACTCTTCTATTGTTCTCGGAATTCCGCTGACTTTTAAAAATGCTTCGGAACTCTTCCATTGTTCTCGGAATTCCGCGGAAGTTTAAGAATGCTTCGGAACTCTTACATTGTTCGCGGAATTCTGCTGAAGTTTAAAAATGTTTCGGAACTCTTCCATTGTTTTCAGAATTCCGCTGACATTTAAAAATGCTTTGGAACTCTTCCATTGTTCTCGGAATTCTGCTGACATTTAAAAATGCTTCGGAACTTTTCCATTGTTCTTGGAATTCCGCTGACATTTAAAAATGCTTCTGAACTCTTCCATTGTTCTGGAATTTTGCTGACGTTTAAAAATGCTTCACAACTCTTCCATTGTTCTCGGTATTCCGCTGGCTTTTAAAAATGATTCGGAACTCTTCCATTGTTCTCGGAATTCTGATGAAGTTTAAAAATGCTTCGGAACTCTTCCATTGTTCTCAAAATTCCGCTGACATTTAAAAATGCTTCGGAACGCTTCCATTGTTCTCGGAATTCCGCTGACATTTAGAAATGGTTCAGAACTCTTCCATTGTTCTCGGAATTCCGCTGACGTTTAAAATTGCTTCGGAACTCTTCCATTGTTCTCGGAATTCCGCTGACGTTTAAAAATGCTTCACAACTCTTCCATTGTTCTCGGAATTCCGCTGACTTTTAAAAATGCTTCGGAACTCTTCCATTGTTCTCCAAATTCCGCTGAAGTTTAAAAATGCTTCGGAACGCTTCCATTGTTCTCAGAATTCCGCTGACATTTAAAAATGCTTCGGAAATCTTCTAGTGTTCTCGGAATTCCGCTGACATTTAAAAAGCCTTCAGAACTCTTCCATTGTTCTCGGAATTCCTCTGACGTTTAAAAATGCTTCGGAACTCTTCCATTGTTCTCGGAATTCCGATGACGTTTAAAAATGCTTCGGAACTCTTCCACTGTTCTCGGAATTCCGCTGACGTTTAAAAATGCTTCGGAACTCTTCCATTGTTCTCGGAATTCCGCGGAAGTTTAAGAATGCTTCGGAACTCTTCCATTGTTCTCGGAAGTCTGCTGAAGTTTAAAAATGCTTCGGAACTCTTCCATTGTTTTCAGAATTCCGCTGACATTTAAAAATGCTTTGGAACTCTTCCATTGTTCTCGGAATTCTGCTGACATTTAAAAATGCTTCAGAACTTTTCCATTGTTCTTGGAATTCCGCTGTCATTAAAAAATGCTTCTGAACTCTTCCATTGTTCTGGAATTTTGCTGACGTTTAAAAATGCTTCACAACTCTTCCATTGTTCTCGGTATTCCGCTGGCTTTTAAAAATGATTTGGAACTCTTCCATTGTTCTCGGAATTCTGATGAAGTTTAAAAATGCTTCGGAACTCTTCCATTGTTCTCAAAATTCCGCTGACATTTAAAAATGCTTCGGAACGCTTCCATTGTTCTCGGAATTCCGCTGACATTTAGAAAGCCTTCAGAACTCTTCCATTGTTCTCGGAATTCCGCTGACGTTTAAAAATGCTTCGGAACTCTTCCATTTTTCTCGGAATTCCGCTGACGTTTAAAAATGCTTCACAACTCTTCCATTGTTCTCGGAATTCCGCTGACTTTTAAAAATGCTTCGGAACTCTTCGATTGTTCTCCAAATTCCGCTGAAGTTTAAAAATGCTTCGGAACTCTTCCATTGTTCTCGGAATTCCGCTGACGCTTAAAAATGCTTCACAACTCTTCTATTGTTCTCAGAATTCCGCTGATATTTAAAAATGCTTCGGAACTCTTCCATTGTTCTCGGAATTCCGCTGAAGTTTAAGAATGCTTCGGAACTCTTCCATTGTTCTCGGAATTTTGCTGAAGTTTAAAAATGCTTCGGAACTCTTCCATTGTTCTCGGAATTCGGCTGACATTTAAAAAGGCTTCAGAACTCTTCCATTGTTCTCGGAATTCTGCTGATGTTTAAAAATGCTTTGGAACTCTTCCATTGTCGTAATTCCACTGAAGTTTAAAAATGCTTCGGACTCTTCCATTGTTCTCGGAATTCCGCTGACATTTAAAAATGCTTCAGAAATCTTCTAGTGTTCTCGGAATTCCGCTGACATTTAAAAAGCCTTCAGAACTCTTCCATTGTTCATGGAATTCCACTGACGTTTAAAAATGCTTCGGAACTCTTCCATTGTTCTCGGAATTCCGCTGACGTTTAAAAATGCATCGGAACTCTTCCATTGTTCTCGGAATTCCGGTGAAATTTAAAAATGCTTCGGAACGCTTACATTGTTCTCAGAATTCCACTGAAGTTTAAACATGCTTTGGTACCCTTCTATTGTTCTCGGAATTCTGCTGACTTTTAAAAATGCTTTGGAAATCTTCCATTGTTCTCGGAATTCCGCTGACTTTTAAAAATGCTTCGGAACTCTTCCATTGTTCTCGGAATTCCGCTGAAGTTTTGAAGTTTAAAAATGCTTCGGAATTCTTCCATTGTTCTCGGAATTCCGCTGACGCTTAAAAATGCTTCACAACTCTTCTATTGTTCTCAGAATTCCGCTGACTTTTAAAAATGCTTCAGAACTCTTCCATTGTTCTCGGAATTCCGCTGACGTTTGAAAATGCTTCGGAACTCCTCCATTGTTCTCGGAATTCCGCTGACGCTTAAAATTGCTTCACAACTCTCCTATTGTTCTCGGAATTCCGCTGACTTTTAAAAATGCTTCGAAACTCTTCCATTGTTCTCGGAAAACCGCTGAAGTTTAAGAATGCTTTGGAACTCTTCCATTGTTCTCAGAATTCTGCTGAAGTTTAAAAATGCTTCGGAACTCTTCCATTGTTCTCGGTATTCAGCTGACTTTTAAAAATGCTTCTGAACTCTTCCATTGTTCTCGGAATTCCGCTGACATATAAAAATGCTTCGGAACTCTTCCATTGTTCTCGGCATTCCGCTGATGTTTAAAAATGCTTCCGAACTCTTCCATTCTTCTCGCAATTCCGCTGACATTTAAAAATGCTTCGGAATTCTTCCATTGTTCTCGGAATTCCGCTGACGCTTAAAATTGCTTCACAACTCTTCTATTGTTCTCGGAATTCCGCTGACTTTTAAAAATGCTTCGGAATTCGTCCATTGTTCTCGGAATTCCGCTGAAGTTTAAGAATGCTTCGGAACTCTTCCACTGTTCTCGGAATTTTGCTGAAGTTTAAAAATGCTTCGGAACTCTTCCATTGTTCTCGGAATTCTGCTGACGCTTAAAAATGCTTCACAACTCTTCTATTGTTCTCGGAATTCCGCTGACTTTTAAAAATGCTTCGGAACTCTTCCATTGTTCTCGGAATTCCGCGGAAGTTTAAGAATGCTTCGGAACTCTTCCATTGTTCTCGGAATTCTGCTGAAGTTTAAAAATGTTTCGGAACTCTTCCATTGTTTTCAGAATTCCGCTGACATTTAAAAATGCTTTGGAACTCTTCCATTGTTCTTGGAATTCTGCTGACATTTAAAAATGCTTCGGAACTTTTCCATTGTTCTTGGAATTCCGCTGACATTTAAAAATGCTTCTGAACTCTTCCATTGTTCTGGAATTTTGCTGACGTTTAAAAATGCTTCACAACTCTTCCATTGTTCTCGGTATTCCGCTGGCTTTTAAAAATGATTCGGAACTCTTCCATTGTTCTCGGAATTCTGATGAAGTTTAAAAATGCTTCGGAACTCTTCCATTGTTCTCAAAATTCCGCTGACATTTAAAAATGCTTCGGAACGCTTCCATTGTTCTCGGAATTCCGCTGACATTTAGAAATGGTTCAGAACTCTTCCATTGTTCTCGGAATTCCGCTGACGTTTAAAATTGCTTCGGAACTCTTCCATTGTTCTCGGAATTCCGCTGACGTTTAAAAATGCTTCACAACTCTTCCATTGTTCTCGGAATTCCGCTGACTTTTAAAAATGCTTCGGAACTCTTCCATTGTTCTCCAAATTCCGCTGAAGTTTAAAAATGCTTCGGAACGCTTCCATTGTTCTCAGAATTCCGCTGACATTTAAAAATGCTTCGGAAATCTTCTAGTGTTCTCGGAATTCCGCTGACATTTAAAAAGCCTTCAGAACTCTTCCATTGTTCTCGGAATTCCGCTGACGTTTAAAAATGCTTCGGAACTCTTCCATTGTTCTCGGAATTCCGCTGACGTTTAAAAATGCTTCGGAACTCTTCCATTGTTCTCGGAATTCCGGTGAAGTATAAAAATGCTTCGGAACGCTTACATTGTTCTCAGAATTCCACTGAAGTTTAAACATGCTTTGGTACCCTTCTATTGTTCTCGGAATTCTGCTGACTTTTAAAAATGCTTCGGAAATCTTCCATTGTTCTCGGAATTCCGCTGACTTTTAAAAATGCTTCGGAACTCTTCCATTGTTCTCGGAATTCCGCTTAAGTTTTGAAGTTTAAAAATGCTTCGGAATTCTTCCATTGTTCTCGGAATTCCGCTGACGCTTAAAAATGCTTCACAACTCTTCTATTGTTCTCAGAATTCCGCTGACTTTTAAAAATGCTTCACAACTCTTCCATTGTTCTCGGAATTCTGCTGACGTTTAAAAATGCTTCGGAACTCCTCCATTGTTCTCGGAATTCCACTGACGCTTAAAATTGCTTCACAATTCTTCTATTGTTCTCGGAATTCCGCTGACTTTTAAAAATGCTTCGAAACTCTTCCATTGTTCTCGGAATACCGCTGAAGTTTAAGAATGCTTCGGAACTCTTCCATTGTTCTCAGAATTCTGCTGAAGTTTAAAAATGCTTCGGAACTCTTCCATTGTTCTCAAAATTCCGCTGACATTTAAAAATGCTTCGGAACGCTTCCATTGTTCTCGGAATTCCGCTGACATTTAGAAAGCCTTCAGAACTCTTCCATTGTTCTCGGAATTTCGCTGACGTTTAAAAATGCTTCGGAACTCTTCCATTGTTCTCGGAATTCCGCTGACGTTTAAAAATGCTTCACAACTCTTCCATTGTTCTCGGAATTCCGCTGACTTTTAAAAATGCTTCGGAACTCTTCGATTGTTATCCAAATTCCGCTGAAGTTTAAAAATGCTTCGGAACTCTTCCATTGTTCTCGGAATTCCGCTGACGCTTAAAAATGCTTCACAACTCTTCTATTGTTCTCAGAATTCCGCTGATATTTAAAAATGCTTCGGAACTCTTCCATTGTTCTCGGAAATCCGCTGAAGTTTAAGAATGCTTCGGAACTCTTCCATTGTTCTCGGAATTTTGCTGAAGTTTAAAAATGCTTCGGAACTCTTCCATTGTTCTCGGAATTCGGCTGACATTTAAAAAGGCTTCAGAACTCTTCCATTGTTCTCGGCATTCCGCTGATGTTTAAAAATGCTTCCGAACTCTTCCATTCTTCTCGCAATTCCGCTGACATTTAAAAATGCTTCGGAATTCTTCCATTGTTCTCGGAATTCCGCTGACGCTTAAAATTGCTTCACAACTCTTCTATTGTTCTCGGAATTCCGCTGACTTTTAAAAATGCTTCGGAATTCGTCCATTGTTCTCGGAATTCCGCTGAAGTTTAAGAATGCTTCGGAACTCTTCCACTGTTCTCGGAATTCTGCTGAAGTTTAAAAATGCTTCGGAACTCTTCCATTGTTCTCGGAATTCTGCTGACGCTTAAAAATGCTTCACAACTCTTCTATTGTTCTCGGAATTCCGCTGACTTTTAAAAATGCTTCGGAACTCTTCCATTGTTCTCGGAATTCCGCGGAAGTTTAAGAATGCTTCGGAACTCTTACATTGTTCGCGGAATTCTGCTGAAGTTTAAAAATGTTTCGGAACTCTTCCATTGTTTTCAGAATTCCGCTGACATTTAAAAATGCTTTGGAACTTTTCCATTGTTCTCGGAATTCTGCTGACATTTAAAAATGCTTCGGAACTTTTCCATTGTTCTTGGAATTCCGCTGACATTTAAAAATGCTTCTGAACTCTTCCATTGTTCTGGAATTTTGCTGACGTTTAAAAATGCTTCACAACTCTTCCATTGTTCTCGGTATTCCGCTGGCTTTTAAAAATGATTCGGAACTCTTCCATTGTTCTCGGAATTCTGATGAAGTTTAAAAATGCTTCGGAACTCTTCCATTGTTCTCAAAATCCGCTGACATTTAAAAATGCTTCGGAACGCTTCCATTGTTCTCGGAATTCCGCTGACATTAAGAAATGGTTCAGAACTCTTCCATTGTTCTCGGAATTCCGCTGACGTTTAAAATTCCTTCGGAACTCTTCCATTGTTCTCGGAATTCGGCTGACATTTAAAAAGGCTTCAGAACTCTTCCATTGTTCTCGGAATTCTGCTGATGTTTAAAAATGCTTTGGAACTCTTCCATTGTCGTAATTCCACTGAAGTTTAAAAATGCTTCGGACTCTTCCATTGTTCTCGGAATTCCGCTGACATATAAAAATGCTTCGGAACTCTTCCATTGTTCTCGGCATTCCGCTGATGTTTAAAAATGCTTCCGAACTCTTCCATTCTTCTCGCAATTCCGCTGACGTTTAAAATTGCTTCGGAACTCTTCCATTGTTCTCGGAATTCCGCTGACATTTAGAAATGGTTCAGAACTCTTCCATTGTTCTCGGAATTCCGCTGACGTTTAAAATTCCTTCGGAACTCTTCCATTGTTCTCGGAATTCGGCTGACATTTAAAAAGGCTTCAGAACTCTTCCATTGTTCTCGGAATTCTGCTGATGTTTAAAAATGCTTTGGAACTCTTCCATTGTCGTAATTCCACTGAAGTTTAAAAATGCTTCGGACTCTTCCATTGTTCTCGGAATTCCGCTGACATATAAAAATGCTTCGGAACTCTTCCATTGTTCTCGGCATTCCGCTGATGTTTAAAAATGCTTCCGAACTCTTCCATTCTTCTCGCAATTCCGCTGACGTTTAAAATTGCTTCGGAACTCTTCCATTGTTCTCGGAATTCCGCTGACGTTTAAAAATGCTTCACAACTCTTCCATTGTTCTCGGAATTCCGCTGACTTTTAAAAATGCTTCGGAACTCTTCCATTGTTCTCCAAATTCCGCTGAAGTTTAAAAATGCTTCGGAACGCTTCCATTGTTCTCAGAATTCCGCTGACATTTAAAAATGCTTCGGAAATCTTCTAGTGTTCTCGGAATTCCGCTGACATTTAAAAAGCCTTCAGAACTCTTCCATTGTTCTCGGAATTCCGCTGACGTTTAAAAATGCTTCGGAACTCTTCCATTGTTCTCGGAATTCCGCTGACGTTTAAAAATGCTTCGGAACGCTTACATTGTTTTCAGAATTCCACTGAAGTTTAAACATGCTTTGGTACCCTTCTATTGTTCTCGGAATTCTGCTGACTTTTAAAAATGCTTCGCAAATCTTCCATTGTTCTCGGAATTCCGCTGACTTTTAAAAATGCTTCGGAACTCTTCCATTGTTCTCGGAATTCCGCTGACGTTTAAAAATGCTTCGGAACTCTTCCACTGTTCTCGGAATTCCGCTGACGTTTAAAAATGCTTCACAACTCTTCCATTGTTCTCAGAATTCCGCTGACTTTTAAAAATGCTTCGGAACTCTTCGATTGTTCTCCAAATTCCGCTGAAGTTTAAAAATGCTTCGGAACTCTTCCATTGTTCTCGGAATTCCGCTGACGCTTAAAAATGCTTCACAACTCTTCTATTGTTCTCGGAATTCCGCTGATATTTAAAAATGCTTCGGAACTCTTCCATTCTTCTCGCAATTCCGCTGACATTTAAAAATGCTTCGGAATTCTTCCATTGTTCTCGGAATTCCGCTGACGCTTAAAATTGCTTCACAACTCTTCTATTGTTCTCGAAATTCCGCTGACTTTTAAAAATGCTTCGGAATTCGTCCATTGTTCTCGGAATTCCGCGGAAGTTTAAGAATGCTTCTGAACTCTTCCATTGTTGTCGGAATTCTGCTGAAGTTTAAAAATGTTTCGGAACTCTTCCATTGTTTTCAGAATTCCGCTGACATTTAAAAATGCTTTGGAACTCTTCCATTGTTCTCGGAATTCTGCTGACATTTAAAAATGCTTCGGAACTTTTCCATTGTTCTTGGAATTCCGCTGACATTTAAAAATGCTTCTGAACTCTTCCATTGTTCTGGAATTTTGCTGACGTTTAAAAATGCTTCACAACTCTTCCATTGTTCTCGGTATTCCGCTGGCTTTTAAAAATGATTCGGAACTCTTCCATTGTTCTCGGAATTCTGATGAAGTTTAAAAATGCTTCGGAACTCTTCCATTGTTCTCAAAATCCGCTGACATTTAAAAATGCTTCAGAACGCTTCCATTGTTCTCGGAATTCCGCTGACATTTAGAAATGGTTCAGAACTCTTCCATTGTTCTCGGAATTCCGCTGACGTTTAAAATTCCTTCGGAACTCTTCCATTGTTCTCGGAATTCGGCTGACATTTAAAACGGCTTCAGAACTCTTCCATTGTTCTCGGAATTCTGCTGATGTTTAAAAATGCTTTGGAACTCTTCCATTGTCGTAATTCCACTGAAGTTTAAAAATGCTTCGGACTCTTCCATTGTTCTCGGAATTCCGCTGACATATAAAAATGCTTCGGAACTCTTCCATTGTTCTCGGCATTCCGCTGATGTTTAAAAATGCTTCCGAACTCTTCCATTCTTCTCGCAATTCCGCTGACGTTTAAAATTGCTTCGGAACTCTTCCATTGTTCTCGGAATTCCGCTGACGTTTAAAAATGCTTCACAACTCTTCCATTGTTCTCGGAATTCCGCTGACTTTTAAAAATGCTTCGGAACTCTTCCATTGTTCTCCAAATTCCGCTGAAGTTTAAAAATGCTTCGGAACGCTTCCATTGTTCTCAGAATTCCGCTGACATTTAAAAATGCTTCGGAAATCTTCTAGTGTTCTCGGAATTCCGCTGACATTTAAAAAGCCTTCAGAACTCTTCCATTGTTCTCGGAATTCCGCTGACGTTTAAAAATGCTTCGGAACTCTTCCATTGTTCTCGGAATTCCGCTGACGTTTAAAAATGCTTCGGAACGCTTACATTGTTTTCAGAATTCCACTGAAGTTTAAACATGCTTTGGTACCCTTCTATTGTTCTCGGAATTCTGCTGACTTTTAAAAATGCTTCGCAAATCTTCCATTGTTCTCGGAATTCCGCTGACTTTTAAAAATGCTTCGGAACTCTTCCATTGTTCTCGGAATTCCGCTTAAGTTTTGAAGTTTAAAAATGCTTCGGAATTCTTCCATTGTTCTCGGAATTCCGCTGACGCTTAAAAATGCTTCACAACTCTTCTATTGTTCTCAGAATTCCGCTGACTTTTAAAAATGCTTCAGAACTCTTCCATTGTTCTCGGAATTCTGCTGACGTTTAAAAATGCTTCGGAACTCCTCCATTGTTCTCGGAATTCCGCTGACGCTTAAAATTGCTTCACAACTCTTCTATTGTTCTCGGAATTCCGCTGACTTTTAAAAATGCTTCGAAACTCTTCCATTGTTCTCGGAATACCGCTGAAGTTTAAGAATGCTTCGGAACTCTTCCATTGTTCTCGGCATTCCGCTGATGTTTAAAAATGCTTCCGAACTCTTCCATTCTTCTCGCAATTCCGCTGACGTTTAAAATTGCTTCAGAACTCTTCCATTGTTCTCGGAATTCCGCTGACGTTTAAAAATGCTTCACAACTCTTCCATTGTTCTCGGAATTCCGCTGACTTTTAAAAATGCTTCGGAACTCTTCCATTGTTCTCCAAATTCCGCTGAAGTTTAAAAATGCTTCGGAACGCTTCCATTGTTCTCAGAATTCCGCTGACATTTAAAAATGCTTCGGAAATCTTCTAGTGTTCTCGAAATTCCGCTGACTTTTAAAAATGCTTCGAAACTCTTCCATTGTTCTCGGAATACCGCTGAAGTTTAAGAATGCTTTGGAACTCTTCCATTGTTCTCAGAATTCTGCTGAAGTTTAAAAATGCTTCGGAACTCTTCCATTGTTCTCGGTATTCAGCTGACTTTTAAAAATGCTTCTGAACTCTTCCATTGTTCTCGGAATTCCGCTGACATATAAAAATGCTTCGGAACTCTTCCATTGTTCTCGGCATTCCGCTGATGTTTAAAAATGCTTCCGAACTCTTCCATTCTTCTCGCAATTCCGCTGACATTTAAAAATGCTTCGGAATTCTTCCATTGTTCTCGGAATTCCGCTGACGCTTAAAATTGCTTCACAACTCTTCTATTGTTCTCGGAATTCCTCTGACTTTTAAAAATGCTTCGGAATTCGTCCATTGTCCTCGGAATTCCGCTGAAGTTTAAGAATGCTTCGGAACTCTTCCACTGTTCTCGGAATTTTGCTGAAGTTTAAAAATGCTTCGGAACTCTTCCATTGTTCTCGGAATTCTGCTGACGCTTAAAAATGCTTCACAACTCTTCTATTGTTCTCGGAATTCCGCTGACTTTTAAAAATGCTTCGGAAGTCTTCCATTGTTCTCGGAATTCCGCGGAAGTTTAAGAATGCTTCGGAACTCTTCCATTGTTCTCGGAATTCTGCTGAAGTTTTCTTCCATTGTTTTTAAACTTCCGCTGACGTTTAAAAATGCTTCAGAACTCTTCCATTGTTCCAGGAATTCTGCTGAAGTTTAAAAATGCTTCGGAACTCTTCCATTGTTCTCGGAATTCCGCTGAAGTTTAAGAATGCTTCGGAACTCTTCCATTGTTCTCGGAATTCTGCTGAAGTTTTGAAGTTTAAAAATGCTTCGGAATTCTTCCATTGTTCTCGGAATTCCGCTGACGCTTAAAAATGCTTCACAACTCTTCTATTGTTGTCGGAATTCCGCTGACGCTTAAAATTGCTTCAAAACTCTTCCATTGTTCTCGGAATTCCGCTGAAGTTTAAGAATGCTTCAGAACTCTTCCATTGTTCTCAGAATTCTGCTGAAGTTTAAAAAGGCTTCAGAACTCTTCCCTTGTTCTCGGAATTCCGCTGACGTTTAAAAATGCTTCGGAACTCTTCCATTGTTCTCGGAATTCCGCTGACGTTTAAAAATGCTTCACAACTTTTCCATTGTTCTCGGAATTCCGCTGACTTTTAAAAATGCTTCAGAACTCTTCCAATGTTCTCGGAATTCCGCTGAAGTTTAAGTATGCTTAGGAACTCTTCCATTGTTCTCGGAATTCTGCTGAAGTTTGAAAATGCTTCGGAACTCTTCCATTATTCTCAGAATTCCGCTGACATTTAAAAATGCTTCGGAACTCTTCCATTGTTCTCGGAATTCCGCTGACATTTAAAAAGGCTTCAGAACTCTTCCATTGTTCTCGGAATTCCGCTGACATTTAAAAAGGCTTCGGAACTCTTCCATTGTTCTCGGAATTCCGCTGACATTTAAAAATGCTTCAGAACTCTTCCATTGTTCTCGGAATTCCGCTGAAGTTTAAAAATGCTTCGGAACTCTTCCATTGTATTCAGAATTCCGCTGACATTTAAAAATGCTTCGGAACTCTTCCATTGTTCTCGGAATTCCGCTGACATTTAAAAAGGCTTCAGAACTCTTCCATTGTTTTCGGAATTCCGCTGACATTTAAAAAGGCTTCAGAACTCTTCCATTGTTCTCGGAATTCCGCTGACGTTTAAAAATGCTTCGGAACTCTTCCATTGTTCTCGGAATTCCGCTGATGCTTAAAAATGCTTCACGACTCTTCCATTGTTCTCGGTATTCAGCTGACTTTTAAAAATGCTTCTGAACTCTTCCATTGTTCTCGGAATTCCGCTGAAGTTTAAGTATGCTTCGGAACTCTTCCATTGTTCTCGGAATTCTGCTGACATTTAAAAAGGCTTCAGAACTCTTCCATTGTTCTCGGAATTCCGCTGACGTTTAAAAATGCTTCACAACTCTTCCATTGTTGTCGGAATTCCGCTGACGCTTAAAATTGCTTCAAAACTCTTTCATTGTTCTCGGAATTCCACTGAAGTTTAAGAATGCTTCAGAACTCTTCCATTGTTCTCAGAATTCTGCTGAAGTTTAAAAATGCTTCGGATCTCTTCTATTGTTCTCGGAATTCCGCTGACATTTAAAAATTCTTCAGAACTCTTCCATTGTTCTCGGAATTCTGCTGAAGTTTAAAAATGCTTCGGAACTCTTCCATTGTTCTCAGAATTCCGCTGACATTTAAAAATGTTTCGGAACTCTTCCATTGTTCTCGGAATTCCGCTGACATTTAAAAAGGCTTCAGAACTCTTCCATTGTTCTCGGAATTCTGCTGAAGTTTAAAATTGCTTCGGAACTCTTCCATTTTTCTCGGAATTCTGCTGACATTTAAAAATGTTTTGGAACTCTTCCATTGTTCTCGGAATTCCGCTGACATTTAAAAATGCTTCGGAACTCTTCCATTGTTCTGGAATTCCGCTGACGTTTAAAAATGCTTCACAACTCTTCCATTGTTCTCGGTATTCCGCTGACTTTTAAAAATGCTTCAGGACTCTTCCATTGTTCTCGGAATTCCGCTGAAGTTTAAGTATGCTTCGGAACTCTTCCATTGTTCTCGGAATTCTGCTGAAGTTTAAAAATGCTTCGGAACTCTTCCATTGTTCTCAGAATTCCGCTGACATTTAAAAATGCTTCGGAACTCTTCCATTGTTCTCGGAATTCTGCTGAAGTTTAAAAATGCTTCGGAACTCTTCCATTGTTCTCAGAATTCCGCTGACATTTAAAAATGCTTCGGAACTCTTCCATTGTTCTCGGAATTCTGCTGAAGTTTAAGTATGCTTCGGAACTCTTCCATTGTTCTCGGAATTCTGCTGACATTTAAAAAGGCTTCAGAACTCTTCCATTGTTCTCGGAATTCCGCTGACGTTTAAAAATGCTTCACAACTCTTCCATTGTTGTCGGAATTCCGCTGACGCTTAGAATTGCTTCAAAACTCTTTCATTGTTCTCGGAATTCCGCTGAAGTTTAAGAATGCTTCAGAACTCTTCCATTGTTCTCAGAATTCTGCTGAAGTTTAAAAATGCTTCGGATCTCTTCTATTGTTCTCGGAATTCCGCTGACATTTAAAAATTCTTCAGAACTCTTCCATTGTTCTCGGAATTCTGCTGAAGTTTAAAAATGCTTCGGAACTCTTCCATTGTTCTCAGAATTCCGCTGACATTTAAAAATGTTTCGGAACTCTTCCATTGTTCTCGGAATTCCGCTGACATTTAAAAAGGCTTCAGAACTCTTCCATTGTTCTCGGAATTCTGCTGAAGTTTAAAATTGCTTCGGAACTCTTCCATTTTTCTCGGAATTCTGCTGACATTTAAAAATGTTTTGGAACTCTTCCATTGTTCTCGGAATTCCGCTGACATTTAAAAATGCTTCGGAACTCTTCCATTGTTCTGGAATTCCGCTGACGTTTAAAAATGCTTCACAACTCTTCCATTGTTCTCGGTATTCCGCTGACTTTTAAAAATGCTTCAGGACTCTTCCATTGTTCTCGGAATTCCGCTGAAGTTTAAGTATGCTTCGGAACTCTTCCATTGTTATCGGAATTCTGCTGAAGTTTAAAAATGCTTCGGAACTCTTCCATTGTTCTCAGAATTCCGCTGACATTTAAAAATGCTTCGGAACTCTTCCATTGTTCTCGGAATTCTGCTGAAGTTTAAAAATGCTTCGGAACTCTTCCATTGTTCTCAGAATTCCGCTGACATTTAAAAATACTTCGGAACTCTTCCATTGTTCTCGGAATTCCGCTGACATTTATAAAGGATTCAGAACTCTTCCATTGTTCTCGGAATTCCGCTGACGTTCAAAAATGCTTCAGAACTCTTCCATTGTTCTCGGAATTTCGCTGACGTTTAAAAATGCTTCACAACTCTTCCATTGTTCTCGGAATTCCGCTGACGTTTAAAAATGCTTCGGAACTCTTCCATTGTTCTCGGAATTCCGCTGACATTTAAAAAGGCTTCAGAACTCTTCCATTGTTCTCGGAATTCCACTGACGTTTAAAAATGCTTCGGAACTCTTCCATTGTTCTCGGAATTCTGCTGACGTTTAAAAATGCTTCACAACTCTTCCATTGTTCTCGGAATTCCGCTGACGTTTAAAAATGCTTCGGATCTCTTCCATTGTTCTCGGAATTCCGCTGACATTTAAAAATGCTTCAGAACTCTTCCATTGTTCTCGGAATTCCGCTGAAGTTTAAAAATGCTTCGGAACTCTTCCATTGTTCTCAGAATTCCGCTGACATTTAAAAATGCTTCGGAACTCTTCCATTGTTCTCGGAATTCCGCTGATGCTTAAAAATGCTTCACAACTCTTCCATTGTTCTCGGTATTCAGCTGACTTTTAAAAATGCTTCTGAACTCTTCCATTGTTCTCGGAATTCCGCTGAAGTTTGAGTATGCTTCGGAACTCTTCCATTGTTCTCGGAATTCTGCTGACATTTAAAAAGGCTTCAGAACTCTTCCATTGTTCTCGGAATTCCGCTGACGTTTAAAAATGCTTCACAACTCTTCCATTGTTGTCGGAATTCCGCTGACGCTTAAAATTGCTTCAAAACTCTTTCATTGTTCTCGGAATTCCACTGAAGTTTAAGAATGCTTCAGAACTCTTCCATTGTTCTCAGAATTCTGCTGAAGTTTAAAAATGCTTCGGATCTCTTCTATTGTTCTCGGAATTCCGCTGACATTTAAAAATTCTTCAGAACTCTTCCATTGTTCTCGGAATTCTGCTGAAGTTTAAAAATGCTTCGGAACTCTTCCATTGTTCTCAGAATTCCGCTGACATTTAAAAATGTTTCGGAACTCTTCCATTGTTCTCGGAATTCCGCTGACATTTAAAAAGGCTTCAGAACTCTTCCATTGTTCTCGGAATTCTGCTGAAGTTTAAAATTGCTTCGGAACTCTTCCATTTTTCTCGGAATTCTGCTGACATTTAAAAATGTTTTGGAACTCTTCCATTGTTCTCGGAATTCCGCTGACATTTAAAAATGCTTCGGAACTCTTCCATTGTTCTGGAATTCCGCTGACGTTTAAAAATGCTTCACAACTCTTCCATTGTTCTCGGTATTCCGCTGACTTTTAAAAATGCTTCAGGACTCTTCCATTGTTCTCGGAATTCCGCTGAAGTTTAAGTATGCTTCGGAACTCTTCCATTGTTCTCGGAATTCTGCTGAAGTTTAAAAATGCTTCGGAACTCTTCCATTGTTCTCAGAATTCCGCTGACATTTAAAAATGCTTCGGAACTCTTCCATTGTTCTCGGAATTCTGCTGAAGTTTAAAAATGCTTCGGAACTCTTCCATTGTTCTCAGAATTCCGCTGACATTTAAAAATGCTTCGGAACTCTTCCATTGTTCTCGGAATTCTGCTGAAGTTTAAGTATGCTTCGGAACTCTTCCATTGTTCTCGGAATTCTGCTGACATTTAAAAAGGCTTCAGAACTCTTCCATTGTTCTCGGAATTCCGCTGACGTTTAAAAATGCTTCACAACTCTTCCATTGTTGTCGGAATTCCGCTGACGCTTAGAATTGCTTCAAAACTCTTTCATTGTTCTCGGAATTCCGCTGAAGTTTAAGAATGCTTCAGAACTCTTCCATTGTTCTCAGAATTCTGCTGAAGTTTAAAAATGCTTCGGATCTCTTCTATTGTTCTCGGAATTCCGCTGACATTTAAAAATTCTTCAGAACTCTTCCATTGTTCTCGGAATTCTGCTGAAGTTTAAAAATGCTTCGGAACTCTTCCATTGTTCTCAGAATTCCGCTGACATTTAAAAATGTTTCGGAACTCTTCCATTGTTCTCGGAATTCCGCTGACATTTAAAAAGGCTTCAGAACTCTTCCATTGTTCTCGGAATTCTGCTGAAGTTTAAAATTGCTTCGGAACTCTTCCATTTTTCTTGGAATTCTGCTGACATTTAAAAATGTTTTGGAACTCTTCCATTGTTCTCGGAATTCCGCTGACATTTAAAAATGCTTCGGAACTCTTCCATTGTTCTGGAATTCCGCTGACGTTTAAAAATGCTTCACAACTCTTCCATTGTTCTCGGTATTCCGCTGACTTTTAAAAATACTTCAGGACTCTTCCATTGTTCTCGGAATTCCGCTGAAGTTTAAGTATGCTTCGGAACTCTTCCATTGTTATCGGAATTCTGCTGAAGTTTAAAAATGCTTCGGAACTCTTCCATTGTTCTCAGAATTCCGCTGACATTTAAAAATGCTTCGGAACTCTTCCATTGTTCTCGGAATTCTGCTGAAGTTTAAAAATGCTTCGGAACTCTTCCATTGTTCTCAGAATTCCGCTGACATTTAAAAATACTTCGGAACTCTTCCATTGTTCTCGGAATTCCGCTGACATTTATAAAGGATTCAGAACTCTTCCATTGTTCTCGGAATTCCGCTGACGTTCAAAAATGCTTCAGAACTCTTCCATTGTTCTCGGAATTCCGCTGACGTTTAAAAATGCTTCACAACTCTTCCATTGTTCTCGGAATTCCGCTGACGTTTAAAAATGCTTCGGAACTCTTCCATTGTTCTCGGAATTCCGCTGACATTTAAAAAGGCTTCAGAACTCTTCCATTGTTCTCGGAATTCCACTGACGTTTAAAAATGCTTCGGAACTCTTCCATTGTTCTCGGAATTCTGCTGACGTTTAAAAATGCTTCACAACTCTTCCATTGTTCTCGGAATTCCGCTGACGTTTAAAAATGCTTCGGATCTCTTCCATTGTTCTCGGAATTCCGCTGACATTTAAAAATGCTTCAGAACTCTTCCATTGTTCTCGGAATTCCGCTGAAGTTTAAAAATGCTTCGGAACTCTTCCATTGTTCTCAGAATTCCGCTGACATTTAAAAATGCTTCGGAACTCTTCCATTGTTCTCGGAATTCCGCTGATGCTTAAAAATGCTTCACAACTCTTCCATTGTTCTCGGTATTCAGCTGACTTTTAAAAATGCTTCTGAACTCTTCCATTGTTCTCGGAATTCCGCTGAAGTTTGAGTATGCTTCGGAACTCTTCCATTGTTCTCGGAATTCTGCTGACATTTAAAAAGGCTTCAGAACTCTTCCATTGTTCTCGGAATTCCGCTGACGTTTAAAAATGCTTCACAACTCTTCCATTGTTGTCGGAATTCCGCTGACGCTTAAAATTGCTTCAAAACTCTTTCATTGTTCTCGGAATTCCACTGAAGTTTAAGAATGCTTCAGAACTCTTCCATTGTTCTCAGAATTCTGCTGAAGTTTAAAAATGCTTCGGATCTCTTCTATTGTTCTCGGAATTCCGCTGACATTTAAAAATTCTTCAGAACTCTTCCATTGTTCTCGGAATTCTGCTGAAGTTTAAAAATGCTTCGGAACTCTTCCATTGTTCTCAGAATTCCGCTGACATTTAAAAATGTTTCGGAACTCTTCCATTGTTCTCGGAATTCCGCTGACATTTAAAAAGGCTTCAGAACTCTTCCATTGTTCTCGGAATTCTGCTGAAGTTTAAAATTGCTTCGGAACTCTTCCATTTTTCTCGGAATTCTGCTGACATTTAAAAATGTTTTGAAACTCTTCCATTGTTCTCGGAATTCCGCTGACATTTAAAAATGCTTCGGAACTCTTCCATTGTTCTGGAATTCCGCTGACGTTTAAAAATGCTTCACAACTCTTCCATTGTTCACGGTATTCCGCTGACTTTTAAAAATGCTTCAGGACTCTTCCATTGTTCTCGGAATTCCGCTGAAGTTTAAGTATGCTTCGGAACTCTTCCATTGTTCTCGGAATTCTGCTGAAGTTTAAAAATGCTTCGGAACTCTTCCATTGTTCTCAGAATTCCGCTGACATTTAAAAATGCTTCGGAACTCTTCCATTGTTCTCGGAATTCTGCTGAAGTTTAAAAATGCTTCGGAACTCTTCCATTGTTCTCAGAATTCCGCTGACATTTAAAAATGCTTCGGAACTCTTCCATTGTTCTCGGAATTCTGCTGAAGTTTAAGTATGCTTCGGAACTCTTCCATTGTTCTCGGAATTCTGCTGACATTTAAAAAGGCTTCAGAACTCTTCCATTGTTCTCGGAATTCCGCTGACGTTTAAAAATGCTTCACAACTCTTCCATTGTTGTCGGAATTCCGCTGACGCTTAGAATTGCTTCAAAACTCTTTCATTGTTCTCGGAATTCTGCTGAAGTTTAAGAATGCTTCAGAACTCTTCCATTGTTCTCAGAATTCTGCTGAAGTTTAAAAATGCTTCGGATCTCTTCTATTGTTCTCGGAATTCCGCTGACATTTAAAAATTCTTCAGAACTCTTCCATTGTTCTCGGAATTCTGCTGAAGTTTAAAAATGCTTCGGAACTCTTCCATTGTTCTCAGAATTCCGCTGACATTTAAAAATGTTTCGGAACTCTTCCATTGTTCTCGGAATTCCGCTGACATTTAAAAAGGCTTCAGAACTCTTCCATTGTTCTCGGAATTCTGCTGAAGTTTAAAATTGCTTCGGAACTCTTCCATTTTTCTCGGAATTCTGCTGACATTTAAAAATGTTTTGGAACTCTTCCATTGTTCTCGGAATTCCGCTGACATTTAAAAATGCTTCGGAACTCTTCCATTGTTCTGGAATTCCGCTGACGTTTAAAAATGCTTCACAACTCTTCCATTGTTCTCGGTATTCCGCTGACTTTTAAAAATGCTTCAGGACTCTTCCATTGTTCTCGGAATTCCGCTGAAGTTTAAGTATGCTTCGGAACTCTTCCATTGTTCTCGGAATTCTGCTGAAGTTTAAAAATGCTTCGGAACTCTTCCATTGTTCTCAGAATTCCGCTGACATTTAAAAATGCTTCGGAACTCTTCCATTGTTCTCGGAATTCTGCTGAAGTTTAAAAATGCTTCGGAACTCTTCCATTGTTCTCAGAATTCCGCTGACATTTAAAAATACTTCGGAACTCTTCCATTGTTCTCGGAATTCCGCTGACATTTATAAAGGATTCAGAACTCTTCCATTGTTCTCGGAATTCCGCTGACGTTCAAAAATGCTTCGGAACTCTTCCATTGTTCTCGGAATTCCGCTGACGTTTAAAAATGCTTCACAACTCTTCCATTGTTCTCGGAATTCCGCTGACGTTTAAAAATGCTTCGGAACTCTTCCATTGTTCTCGGAATTCTGCTGAAGTTTAAAAATGCTTCGGAACTCTTCCATTGTTCTCAGAATTCCGCTGACATTTAAAAATGCTTCGGAACTCTTCCATTGTTCTCGGAATTCTGCTGAAGTTTAAAAATGCTTCGGAACTCTTCCATTGTTCTCAGAATTCCGCTGACATTTAAAAATACTTCGGAACTCTTCCATTGTTCTCGGAATTCCGCTGACATTTATAAAGGATTCAGAACTCTTCCATTGTTCTCGGAATTCCGCTGACGTTCAAAAATGCTTCGGAACTCTTCCATTGTTCTCGGAATTCCGCTGACGTTTAAAAATGCTTCACAACTCTTCCATTGTTCTCGGAATTCCGCTGACGTTTAAAAATGCTTCGGAACTCTTCCATTGTTCTCGGAATTCCGCTGACATTTAAAAAGGCTTCAGAACTCTTCCATTGTTCTCGGAATTCCACTGACGTTTAAAAATGCTTCGGAACTCTTCCATTGTTCTCGGAATTCTGCTGACGTTTAAAAATGCTTCACAACTCTTCCATTGTTCTCGGAATTCCGCTGACGTTTAAAAATGCTTCGGATCTCTTCCATTGTTCTCGGAATTCCGCTGACATTTAAAAATGCTTCAGAACTCTTCCATTGTTCTCGGAATTCCGCTGAAGTTTAAAAATGCTTCGGAACTCTTCCATTGTTCTCAGAATTCCGCTGACATTTAAAAATGCTTCGGAACTCTTCCATTGTTCTCGGAATTCCGCTGATGCTTAAAAATGCTTCACAACTCTTCCATTGTTCTCGGTATTCAGGTGACTTTTAAAAATGCTTCTGAACTCTTCCATTGTTCTCGGAATTCCGCTGAAGTTTAAGTATGCTTCGGAACTCTTCCATTGTTCTCGGAATTCTGCTGACATTTAAAAAGGCTTCAGAACTCTTCCATTGTTCTCGGAATTCCGCTGACGTTTAAAAATGCTTCGGAACTCTTCCATTGTTCTCGGAATTCCGCTGACGTTTAAAAATGCTTCACAACTCTTCCATTGTTCTCGGAATTCCGCTGACGTTTAAAAATGCTTCGGATCTCTTCTATTGTTCTCGGAATTCCGCTGACATTTAAAAATGCTTCAGAACTCTTCCATTGTTCTCGGAATTCTGCTGAAGTTTAAAAATGCTTCGGAACTCTTCCATTGTTCTCAGAATTCCGCTGACATTTAAAAAGGCTTCAGAACTCTTCCATTGTTCTCGGAATTCCGCTGACGTTTAAAAATGCTTCGGAACTCTTCCATTGTTCTCGGAATTCTGCTGAAGTTTAAAAATGCTTCGGAACTCTTCCATTGTTCTCAGAATTCCGCTGACATTTAAAAATGCCTCGGAACTCTTTCATTGTTCTCGGAATTCCGCTGACATTTATAAAGGCTTCAGAACTCTTCCATTGTTCTCGGAATTCCGCTGACGTTTAAAAATGCTTCGGAACTCTTCCATTGTTCTCGGAATTCCGCTGACGTTTAAAAATGCTTCACAACTCTTCCATTGTTCTCGGAATTCCGCTGACGTTTAAAAATGCTTCGGAACTCTTCCATTGTTCTCGGAATTCCGCTGACATTTAAAAATGCATCGGAACTCTTCCATTGTTCTGGAATTCCGCTGACGTTTAAAAATGCTTCACAACTCTTCCATTGTTCTCGGTATTCCGCTGACTTTTAAAAATGCTTCAGAACTCTACCATTGTTCTCGGAATTCCGCTGAAGTTTAAGTATGCTTCGGAACTCTTCTATTGTTCTCGGAATTCTGCTGACATTTAAAAATGTTTCGGAACTCTTCCATTGTTCTCGGAATTCCGCTGACATTTAAAAAGGCTTCAGAACTCTTCCATTGTTCTCGGAATTCCGCTGATGTTTAAAAATGCTTCGGAACTCTTCCATTGTTCTCGGAATTCCGCTGACGTTTAAAAATGCTTCACAACTCTTCCATTGTTCTCGGAATTCCGCTGACGTTTAAAAATGCTTCGGATCTCTTCCATTGTTCTCGGAATTCCGCTGACGTTTAAAAATGCTTCGGATCTCTTCTATTGTTCTCGGAATTCCGCTGATATTTAAAAATGCTTCAGAACTCTTCCATTGTTCTCGGAATTCTGTTGAAGTTTAAAAATGCTTCGGAACTCTTCCATTGTTCTAAGAATTCCGCTGACATTTAAAAATGTTTCGGAACTCTTCCATTGTTCTCGGAATTCCGCTGACATTTAAAAAGGCTTCAGAACTCTTCCATTGTTCTCGGAATTCTGCTGTAGTTTAAAATTGCTTCGGAAATTTTCCATTGTTCTCGGAATTCTGCTGACATTTAAAAATGTTTTGGAACTCTTCCATTGTTCTCGGAATTCCGCTGACATTTAAAAATGCTTCGGAACTCTTCCATTGTTCTGGAATTCCGCTGACGTTTAAGTATGCTTCGGAACTCTTCCATTGTTCTCAGATTTCCGCTGACATTTAAAAATGCTTCAGAACTCTTCCATTGTTCTCGGAATTCCGCTGACATTTAAAAAGGCTTCAGAACTCCTCCATTGTTCTCGGAATTCCGCTGACGTTTAAAAATGCTTCGGAACTCTTCCATTGTTTTCGGAATTCCGCTGACGTTTAAAAATGCTTCACAACTCTTCCATTGTTCTCGGAATTCCGCTGATGTTTAAAAATGCTTCGGATCTCTTCTATTGTTCTCGGAATTCCGCTGACATTTAAAAATGCTTCAGAACTCTTCCATTGTTCTCGGAATTCCGCTGAAGTTTTAAAATGCTTCGGAACTCTTCCATTGTTCTCAGAATTCCGCTGACATTTAAAAATGCTTCGGAACTCTTCCATTGTTCTCGGAATTCCGCTGACATTTAAAAAGGCTTCAGAACTCTTCCATTGTTTTCGGAATTCCGCTGACATTTAAAAAGGCTTCAGAACTCTTCCATTGTTCTCGGAATTCCGCTGACGTTTAAAAATGCTTCGGAACTCTTCCATTGTTCTCGGAATTCCGCTGACGTTTAAAAATGCTTCACAACTCTTCCATTGTTCTCGGAATTCCGCTGACGTTTAAAAATGCTTCGGAACTCTTCCATTGTTCTCGGAATTCCGCTGACATTTAAAAATGCATCGGAACTCTTCCATTGTTCTGGAATTCCGCTGACGTTTAAAAATGCTTCACAACTCTTCCATTGTTCTCGGTATTCCGCTGACTTTTAAAAATGCTTCAGAACTCTACCATTGTTCTCGGAATTCCGCTGAAGTTTAAGTATGCTTCGGAACTCTTCTATTGTTCTCGGAATTCTGCTGACATTTAAAAATGTTTCGGAACTCTTCCATTGTTCTCGGAATTCCGCTGACATTTAAAAAGGCTTCAGAACTCTTCCATTGTTCTCGGAATTCCGCTGATGTTTAAAAATGCTTCGGAACTCTTCCATTGTTCTCGGAATTCCGCTGACGTTTAAAAATGCTTCACAACTCTTCCATTGTTCTCGGAATTCCGCTGACGTTTAAAAATGCTTCGGATCTCTTCCATTGTTCTCGGAATTCCGCTGACGTTTAAAAATGCTTCGGATCTCTTCTATTGTTCTCGGAATTCCGCTGATATTTAAAAATGCTTCAGAACTCTTCCATTGTTCTCGGAATTCTGTTGAAGTTTAAAAATGCTTCGGAACTCTTCCATTGTTCTAAGAATTCCGCTGACATTTAAAAATGTTTCGGAACTCTTCCATTGTTCTCGGAATTCCGCTGACATTTAAAAAGGCTTCAGAACTCTTCCATTGTTCTCGGAATTCTGCTGTAGTTTAAAATTGCTTCGGAAATTTTCCATTGTTCTCGGAATTCTGCTGACATTTAAAAATGTTTTGGAACTCTTCCATTGTTCTCGGAATTCCGCTGACATTTAAAAATGCTTCGGAACTCTTCCATTGTTCTGGAATTCCGCTGACGTTTAAGTATGCTTCGGAACTCTTCCATTGTTCTCAGATTTCCGCTGACATTTAAAAATGCTTCAGAACTCTTCCATTGTTCTCGGAATTCCGCTGACATTTAAAAAGGCTTCAGAACTCCTCCATTGTTCTCGGAATTCCGCTGACGTTTAAAAATGCTTCGGAACTCTTCCATTGTTTTCGGAATTCCGCTGACGTTTAAAAATGCTTCACAACTCTTCCATTGTTCTCGGAATTCCGCTGATGTTTAAAAATGCTTCGGATCTCTTCTATTGTTCTCGGAATTCCGCTGACATTTAAAAATGCTTCAGAACTCTTCCATTGTTCTCGGAATTCCGCTGAAGTTTTAAAATGCTTCGGAACTCTTCCATTGTTCTCAGAATTCCGCTGACATTTAAAAATGCTTCGGAACTCTTCCATTGTTCTCGGAATTCCGCTGACATTTAAAAAGGCTTCAGAACTCTTCCATTGTTTTCGGAATTCCGCTGACATTTAAAAAGGCTTCAGAACTCTTCCATTGTTCTCGGAATTCCGCTGACGTTTAAAAATGCTTCGGAACTCTTCCCTTGTTCTCGGAATTCCGCTGATGCTTAAAAATGCTTCACAACTCTTCCATTGTTCTCGGTATTCAGCTGACTTTTAAAAATGCTTCTGAACTCTTCCATTGTTCTCGGAATTCCGCTGAAGTTTAAGTATGCTTCGGAACTCTTCCATTGTTCTCGGAATTCTGCTGAAGTTTAAAAATGCTTCGGAACTCTTCCCTTGTTCTCGGAATTCCGCTGATGCTTAAAAATGCTTCACAACTCTTCCATTGTTCTCGGTATTCAGCTGACTTTTAAAAATGCTTCTGAACTCTTCCATTGTTCTCGGAATTCCGCTGAAGTTTAAGTATGCTTCGGAACTCTTCCATTGTTCTCGGAATTCTGCTGAAGTTTAAAAATGCTTCGGAACTCTTCCATTGTTCTCAGAATTCCGCTGACATTTAAAAATGCCGCGGAAGTCTTCCATTGTTCTCGGAATTCCGCTGACATTTATAAAGGCTTCAGAACTCTTCCATTGTTCTCGGAATTCCGCTGACGTTTAAAAATGCTTCGGAACTCTTCCATTGTTCTCGGAATTCCGCTGACGTTTAAAAATGCTTCACAACTCTTCCATTGTTCTCGGAATTCCGCTGACGTTTAAAAATGCTTCGGAACTCTTCCATTGTTCTCGGAATTCCGCTGACATTTAAAAATGCATCGGAACTCTTCCATTGTTCTGGAATTCCGCTGACGTTTAAAAATGCTTCACAACTCTTCCATTGTTCTCGGTATTCCGCTGACTTTTAAAAATGCTTCAGAACTCTTCCATTGTTCTCGGAATCCCGCTGAAGTTTAAGTATGCTTCGAAACTCTTCCATTGTTCTCGGAATCTGCTGAAGTTTAAAAATGCTTCGGAACACTTCCATTGTTCTCAGAATTCCGCTGACATTTAAAAATGCTTCGGAACTCTTCCATTGTTCTCGGAATTCCGCTGACATTTAAAAAGGCTTCAGAACTCTTCCATTGTTCTCGGAATTCCGCTGACATTTAAAAAGGCTTCAGAACTCTTCCATTGTTCTCGGAATTCCGCTGACGTTTAAAAATGCTTCAGAACTCTTCCATTGTTCTCGGAATTCCGCTGACGTTTAAAAATGCTTCGGAACTCTTCCATTGTTCTCGGAATTCTGCTGAAGTTTAAAAATGCTTCGGAACTCTTCCATTGTTCTCAGAATTCCGCTGACATTTAAAAATGCTTCGGAACTCTTCCATTGTTCTCGGAATTCCGCTGACATTTAAAAAGGCTTCAGAACTCTTCCATTGTTCTCGGAATTCCGCTGACGTTTAAAAATGCTTCGGAACTCTTCCATTGTTCTCGGAATTCCGCTGACGTTTAAAAATGCTTCACAACTCTTCCATTGTTCTCGGAATACCGCTGACGTTTAAAAATGCTTCGGATCTCTTCTATTGTTCTCGGAATTCCGCTGACATTTAAAAATGCTTCAGAACTCTTCCATTGTTCTCGGAATTCCGCTGAAGTTTAAAAATGCTTCGGAACTCTTCCATTGTTCTCAGAATTCCGCTGACATTTAAAAATGCTCCGGAACTCTTCCATTGTTCTCGGAATTCCGCTGACATTTAAAAAGGCTTCAGAACTCTTCCATTGTTCTCGGAATTCCGCTGACATTTAAAAAGGCTTCAGAACTCTTCCATTGTTTTCGGAATTCCGCTGACATTTAAAAAGGCTTCAGAACTCTTTCTTTGTTCTCGGAATTCCGCTGACGTTTAAAAATGCTTCGGAACTCTTCCATTGTTCTCGGAATTCCGCTGATGCTTAAAAATGCTTCACAACTCTTCCATTGTTCTCGGTATTCCGCTGACTTTTAAAAATGCTTCAGAACTCTTCCCTTGTTCTCGGAATCCCGCTGAAGTTTAAGTATGCTTCGAAACTCTTCCATTGTTCTCGGAATCTGCTGAAGTTTAAAAATGCTTCGGAACACTTCCATTGTTCTCAGAATTCCGCTGACATTTAAAAATGCTTCGGAACTGTTCCATTGTTCTCGGAATTCCGCTGACATTTAAAAAGGCTTCAGAACTCTTCCATTGTTCTCGGAATTCCGCTGACATTTAAAAAGGCTTCAGAACTCTTCCATTGTTCTCGGAATTCCGCTGACGTTTAAAAATGCTTCAGAACTCTTCCATTGTTCTCGGAATTCCGCTGACGTTTAAAAATGCTTCGGAACTCTTCCATTGTTCTCGGAATTCTGCTGAAGTTTAAAAATGCTTCGGAACTCTTCCATTGTTCTCAGAATTCCGCTGACATTTAAAAATGCTTCGGAACTCTTCCATTGTTCTCGGAATTCCGCTGACATTTAAAAAGGCTTCAGAACTCTTCCATTGTTCTCGGAATTCCGCTGACGTTTAAAAATGCTTCGGAACTCTTCCATTGTTCTCGGAATTCCGCTGACGTTTAAAAATGCTTCACAACTCTTCCATTGTTCTCGGAATACCGCTGACGTTTAAAAATGCTTCGGATCTCTTCTATTGTTCTCGGAATTCCGCTGACATTTAAAAATGCTTCAGAACTCTTCCATTGTTCTCGGAATTCCGCTGAAGTTTAAAAATGCTTCGGAACTCTTCCATTGTTCTCAGAATTCCGCTGACATTTAAAAATGCTCCGGAACTCTTCCATTGTTCTCGGAATTCCGCTGACATTTAAAAAGGCTTCAGAACTCTTCCATTGTTCTCGGAATTCCGCTGACATTTAAAAAGGCTTCAGAACTCTTCCATTGTTTTCGGAATTCCGCTGACATTTAAAAAGGCTTCAGAACTCTTTCTTTGTTCTCGGAATTCCGCTGACGTTTAAAAATGCTTCGGAACTCTTCCATTGTTCTCGGAATTCCGCTGATGCTTAAAAATGCTTCACAACTCTTCCATTGTTCTCGGTATTCAGCTGACTTTTAAAAATGCTTCAGAACTCTTCCATTGTTCTCGGAATTCCGCTGAAGTTTAAGTATGCTTCAGAACTCTTCCATTGTTCTCGGAATTCTGCTGAAGTTTAAAAATGCTTCGGAACTCTTCCATTGTTCTCAGAATTCCGCTGACATTTAAAAATGCTTCGGAACTCTTCCATTGTTCTCGGAATTCTGCTGAAGTTTAAAAATGCTTCGGAACTCTTCCATTGTTCTCAGAATTCCGCTGACATTTAAAAATACTTCGGAACTCTTCCATTGTTCTCGGAATTCTGCTGACATTTATAAAGGATTCAGAACTCTTCCATTGTTCTCGGAATTCCGCTGACGTTTAAAAATGCTTCGGAACTCTTCCATTGTTCTCGGAATTCCGCTGACGTTTAAAAATGCTTCACAACTCTTCCATTGTTCTCGGAATTCCGCTGACGTTTAAAAATGCTTCGGAACTCTTCCATTGTTCGCGGAATTCCGCTGACATTTAAAAAGGCTTCAGAACTCTTCCATTGTTCTCGGAGTTCCGCTGACGTTTAAAAATGCTTCGGAACTCTTCCATTGTTCTCGGAATTCCGCTGACGTTTAAAAATACTTCACAACTCTTCCATTGTTCTCGGAATTCCGCTGACGTTTAAAAATGCTTCGGATCTCTTCCATTGTTCTCGGAATTCCGCTGACATTTAAAAATGCTTCAGAACTCTTCCATTGTTCTCGGAATTCCGCTGAAGTTTAAAAATGCTTCGGAACTCTTCCATTGTATTCAGAATTCCGCTGACATTTAAAAATGCTTCGGAACTCTTCCATTGTTCCCGGAATTCCGCTGACATTTAAAAAGGCTTCAGAACTCTTCCATTGTTTTCGGAATTCCGCTGACATTTAAAAAGGCTTCAGAACTCTTCCATTGTTCTCGGAATTCCGCTGACATTTAAAAATGCTTCGGAACTCTTCCATTGTTCTCGGAATTCCGCTGATGCTTAAAAATGCTTCACAACTCTTCCATTGTTCTCGGTATTCAGCTGACTTTTAAAAATGCTTCTGAACTCTTCCATTGTTCTCGGAATTCCGCTGAAGTTTAAGTATGCTTCGAAACTCTTCCATTGTTCTCGGAATTCTGCTGACATTTAAAAAGGCTTCAGAACTCTTCCATTGTTCTCGGAATTCCGCTGACGTTTAAAAATGCTTCGGAACTCTTCCATTGTTCTCGGAATTCCGCTGACGTTTAAAAATGCTTCACAACTCTTCCATTGTTCTCGGAATACCGCTGACGTTTAAAAATGCTTCGGATCTCTTCTATTGTTCTCGGAATTCCGCTGACATTTAAAAATGCTTCAGAACTCTTCCATTGTTCTCGGAATTCCGCTGAAGTTTAAAAATGCTTCGGAACTCTTCCATTGTTCTCAGAATTCCGCTGACATTTAAAAATGCTCCGGAACTCTTCCATTGTTCTCGGAATTCCGCTGACATTTAAAAAGGCTTCAGAACTCTTCCATTGTTCTCGGAATTCCGCTGACATTTAAAAAGGCTTCAGAACTCTTCCATTGTTTTCGGAATTCCGCTGACATTTAAAAAGGCTTCAGAACTCTTTCTTTGTTCTCGGAATTCCGCTGACGTTTAAAAATGCTTCGGAACTCTTCCATTGTTCTCGGAATTCCGCTGATGCTTAAAAATGCTTCACAACTCTTCCATTGTTCTCGGAATTCCGCTGAAGTTTAAAAATGCTTCGGAACTCTTCCATTGTATTCAGAATTCCGCTGACATTTAAAAATGCTTCGGAACTCTTCCATTGTTCCCGGAATTCCGCTGACATTTAAAAAGGCTTCAGAACTCTTCCATTGTTTTCAGAATTCCGCTGACATTTAAAAAGGCTTCAGAACTCTTCCATTGTTCTCGGAATTCTGCTGAAGTTTAAAAATGCTTCGGAACTCTTCCATTGTTCTCAGAATTCCGCTGACATTTAAAAATGCTTCGGAACTCTTCCATTGTTCTCGGAATTCTGCTGAAGTTTAAAAATGCTTCGGAACTCTTCCATTGTTCTCAGAATTCCGCTGACATTTAAAAATGCTTCGGAACTCTTCCATTGTTCTCGGAATTCCGCTGACATTTAAAAATGCATCGGAACTCTTCCATTGTTCTGGAATTCCGCTGACGTTTAAAAATGCTTCACAACTCTTCCATTGTTCTCGGTATTCCGCTGACTTTTAAAAATGCTTCAGAACTCTACCATTGTTCTCGGAATTCCGCTGAAGTTTAAGTATGCTTCGGAACTCTTCTATTGTTCTCGGAATTCTGCTGACATTTAAAAATGTTTCGGAACTCTTCCATTGTTCTCGGAATTCCGTTGACATTTAAAAAGGCTTCAGAACTCTTCCATTGTTCTCGGAATTCCGCTGACGTTTAAAAATGCTTCAGAACTCTTCCATTGTTCTCGGAATTCCGCTGACGTTTAAAAATGCTTCGGAACTCTTCCATTGTTCTCGGAATTCTGCTGAAGTTTAAAAATGCTTCGGAACTCTTCCATTGTTCTCAGAATTCCGCTGACATTTAAAAATGCTTCGGTACTCTTCCATTGTTCTCGGAATTCCGCTGACATTTAAAAAGGCTTCAGAACTCTTCCATTGTTCTCGGAATTCCGCTGACGTTTAAAAATGCTTCGGAACTCTTCCATTGTTCTCGGAATTCCGCTGACGTTTAAAAATGCTTCACAACTCTTCCATTGTTCTCGGAATACCGCTGACGTTTAAAAATGCTTCGGATCTCTTCTATTGTTCTCGGAATTCCGCTGACATTTAAAAATGCTTCAGAACTCTTCCATTGTTCTCGGAATTCCGCTGAAGTTTAAAAATGCTTCGGAACTCTTCCATTGTTCTCAGAATTCCGCTGACATTTAAAAATGCTCCGGAACTCTTCCATTGTTCTCGGAATTCCGCTGACATTTAAAAAGGCTTCAGAACTCTTCCATTGTTCTCGGAATTCCGCTGACATTTAAAAAGGCTTCAGAACTCTTCCATTGTTTTCGGAATTCCGCTGACATTTAAAAAGGCTTCAGAACTCTTTCTTTGTTCTCGGAATTCCGCTGACGTTTAAAAATGCTTCGGAACTCTTCCATTGTTCTCGGAATTCCGCTGATGCTTAAAAATGCTTCACAACTCTTCCATTGTTCTCGGTATTCAGCTGACTTTTAAAAATGCTTCAGAACTCTTCCATTGTTCTCGGAATTCCGCTGAAGTTTAAGTATGCTTCAGAACTCTTCCATTGTTCTCGGAATTCTGCTGAAGTTTAAAAATGCTTCGGAACTCTTCCATTGTTCTCAGAATTCCGCTGACATTTAAAAATGCTTCGGAACTCTTCCATTGTTCTCGGAATTCTGCTGAAGTTTAAAAATGCTTCGGAACTCTTCCATTGTTCTCAGAATTCCGCTGACATTTAAAAATACTTCGGAACTCTTCCATTGTTCTCGGAATTCTGCTGACATTTATAAAGGATTCAGAACTCTTCCATTGTTCTCGGAATTCCGCTGACGTTTAAAAATGCTTCGGAACTCTTCCATTGTTCTCGGAATTCCGCTGACGTTTAAAAATGCTTCACAACTCTTCCATTGTTCTCGGAATTCCGCTGACGTTTAAAAATGCTTCGGAACTCTTCCATTGTTCTCGGAATTCCGCTGACATTTAAAAAGGCTTCAGAACTCTTCCATTGTTCTCGGAGTTCCGCTGACGTTTAAAAATGCTTCGGAACTCTTCCATTGTTCTCGGAATTCCGCTGACGTTTAAAAATACTTCACAACTCTTCCATTGTTCTCGGAATTCCGCTGACGTTTAAAAATGCTTCGGATCTCTTCCATTGTTCTCGGAATTCCGCTGACATTTAAAAATGCTTCAGAACTCTTCCATTGTTCTCGGAATTCCGCTGAAGTTTAAAAATGCTTCGGAACTCTTCCATTGTATTCAGAATTCCGCTGACATTTAAAAATGCTTCGGAACTCTTCCATTGTTCCCGGAATTCCGCTGACATTTAAAAAGGCTTCAGAACTCTTCCATTGTTTTCGGAATTCCGCTGACATTTAAAAAGGCTTCAGAACTCTTCCATTGTTCTCGGAATTCCGCTGACATTTAAAAATGCTTCGGAACTCTTCCATTGTTCTCGGAATTCCGCTGATGCTTAAAAATGCTTCACAACTCTTCCATTGTTCTCGGTATTCAGCTGACTTTTAAAAATGCTTCTGAACTCTTCCATTGTTCTCGGAATTCCGCTGAAGTTTAAGTATGCTTCGAAACTCTTCCATTGTTCTCGGAATTCTGCTGACATTTAAAAAGGCTTCAGAACTCTTCCATTGTTCTCGGAATTCCGCTGACGTTTAAAAATGCTTCGGAACTCTTCCATTGTTCTCGGAATTCCGCTGACGTTTAAAAATGCTTCACAACTCTTCCATTGTTCTCGGAATACCGCTGACGTTTAAAAATGCTTCGGATCTCTTCTATTGTTCTCGGAATTCCGCTGACATTTAAAAATGCTTCAGAACTCTTCCATTGTTCTCGGAATTCCGCTGAAGTTTAAAAATGCTTCGGAACTCTTCCATTGTTCTCAGAATTCCGCTGACATTTAAAAATGCTCCGGAACTCTTCCATTGTTCTCGGAATTCCGCTGACATTTAAAAAGGCTTCAGAACTCTTCCATTGTTCTCGGAATTCCGCTGACATTTAAAAAGGCTTCAGAACTCTTCCATTGTTTTCGGAATTCCGCTGACATTTAAAAAGGCTTCAGAACTCTTTCTTTGTTCTCGGAATTCCGCTGACGTTTAAAAATGCTTCGGAACTCTTCCATTGTTCTCGGAATTCCGCTGATGCTTAAAAATGCTTCACAACTCTTCCATTGTTCTCGGAATTCCGCTGAAGTTTAAAAATGCTTCGGAACTCTTCCATTGTATTCAGAATTCCGCTGACATTTAAAAATGCTTCGGAACTCTTCCATTGTTCCCGGAATTCCGCTGACATTTAAAAAGGCTTCAGAACTCTTCCATTGTTTTCGGAATTCCGCTGACATTTAAAAAGGCTTCAGAACTCTTCCATTGTTCTCGGAATTCTGCTGAAGTTTAAAAATGCTTCGGAACTCTTCCATTGTTCTCAGAATTCCGCTGACATTTAAAAATGCTTCGGAACTCTTCCATTGTTCTCGGAATTCTGCTGAAGTTTAAAAATGCTTCGGAACTCTTCCATTGTTCTCAGAATTCCGCTGACATTTAAAAATGCTTCGGAACTCTTCCATTGTTCTCGGAATTCCGCTGACATTTAAAAATGCATCGGAACTCTTCCATTGTTCTGGAATTCCGCTGACGTTTAAAAATGCTTCACAACTCTTCCATTGTTCTCAGTATTCCGCTGACTTTTAAAAATGCTTCAGAACTCTACCATTGTTCTCGGAATTCCGCTGAAGTTTAAGTATGCTTCGGAACTCTTCTATTGTTCTCGGAATTCTGCTGACATTTAAAAATGTTTCGGAACTCTTCCATTGTTCTCGGAATTCCGCTGACATTTAAAAAGGCTTCAGAACTCTTCCATTGTTCTCGGAATTCCGCTGATGTTTAAAAATGCTTCGGAACTCTTCCATTGTTCTCGGAATTCCGCTGACGTTTAAAAATGCTTCACAACTCTTCCATTGTTCTCGGAATTCCGCTGACGTTTAAAAATGCTTCGGATCTCTTCCATTGTTCTCGGAATTCCGCTGACGTTTAAAAATGCTTCGGATCTCTTCTATTGTTCTCGGAATTCCGCTGATATTTAAAAATGCTTCAGAACTCTTCCATTGTTCTCGGAATTCTGTTGAAGTTTAAAAATGCTTCGGAACTCTTCCATTGTTCTAAGAATTCCGCTGACATTTAAAAATGTTTCGGAACTCTTCCATTGTTCTCGGAATTCCGCTGACATTTAAAAAGGCTTCAGAACTCTTCCATTGTTCTCGGAATTCTGCTGTAGTTTAAAATTGCTTCGGAAATTTTCCATTGTTCTCGGAATTCTGCTGACATTTAAAAATGTTTTGGAACTCTTCCATTGTTCTCGGAATTCCGCTGACATTTAAAAATGCTTCGGAACTCTTCCATTGTTCTGGAATTCCGCTGACGTTTAAGTATGCTTCGGAACTCTTCCATTGTTCTCAGATTTCCGCTGACATTTAAAAATGCTTCAGAACTCTTCCATTGTTCTCGGAATTCCGCTGACATTTAAAAAGGCTTCAGAACTCCTCCATTGTTCTCGGAATTCCGCTGACGTTTAAAAATGCTTCGGAACTCTTCCATTGTTTTCGGAATTCCGCTGACGTTTAAAAATGCTTCACAACTCTTCCATTGTTCTCGGAATTCCGCTGATGTTTAAAAATGCTTCGGATCTCTTCTATTGTTCTCGAAATTCCGCTGACATTTAAAAATGCTTCAGAACTCTTCCATTGTTCTCGGAATTCCGCTGAAGTTTAAAAATGCTTCGGAACTCTTCCATTGTTCTCAGAATTCCGCTGACATTTAAAAATGCTCCGGAACTCTTCCATTGTTCTCGGAATTCCGCTGACATTTAAAAAGGCTTCAGAACTCTTCCATTGTTCTCGGAATTCCGCTGACATTTAAAAAGGCTTCAGAACTCTTCCATTGTTTTCGGAATTCCGCTGACATTTAAAAAGGCTTCAGAACTCTTTCTTTGTTCTCGGAATTCCGCTGACGTTTAAAAATGCTTCGGAACTCTTCCATTGTTCTCGGAATTCCGCTGATGCTTAAAAATGCTTCACAACTCTTCCATTGTTCTCGGAATTCCGCTGAAGTTTAAAAATGCTTCGGAACTCTTCCATTGTATTCAGAATTCCGCTGACATTTAAAAATGCTTCGGAACTCTTCCATTGTTCCCGGAATTCCGCTGACATTTAAAAAGGCTTCAGAACTCTTCCATTGTTTTCGGAATTCCGCTGACATTTAAAAAGGCTTCAGAACTCTTCCATTGTTCTCGGAATTCTGCTGAAGTTTAAAAATGCTTCGGAACTCTTCCATTGTTCTCAGAATTCCGCTGACATTTAAAAATGCTTCGGAACTCTTCCATTGTTCTCGGAATTCTGCTGAAGTTTAAAAATGCTTCGGAACTCTTCCATTGTTCTCAGAATTCCGCTGACATTTAAAAATGCTTCGGAACTCTTCCATTGTTCTCGGAATTCCGCTGACATTTAAAAATGCATCGGAACTCTTCCATTGTTCTGGAATTCCGCTGACGTTTAAAAATGCTTCACAACTCTTCCATTGTTCTCAGTATTCCGCTGACTTTTAAAAATGCTTCAGAACTCTACCATTGTTCTCGGAATTCCGCTGAAGTTTAAGTATGCTTCGGAACTCTTCTATTGTTCTCGGAATTCTGCTGACATTTAAAAATGTTTCGGAACTCTTCCATTGTTCTCGGAATTCCGCTGACATTTAAAAAGGCTTCAGAACTCTTCCATTGTTCTCGGAATTCCGCTGATGTTTAAAAATGCTTCGGAACTCTTCCATTGTTCTCGGAATTCCGCTGACGTTTAAAAATGCTTCACAACTCTTCCATTGTTCTCGGAATTCCGCTGACGTTTAAAAATGCTTCGGATCTCTTCCATTGTTCTCGGAATTCCGCTGACGTTTAAAAATGCTTCGGATCTCTTCTATTGTTCTCGGAATTCCGCTGATATTTAAAAATGCTTCAGAACTCTTCCATTGTTCTCGGAATTCTGTTGAAGTTTAAAAATGCTTCGGAACTCTTCCATTGTTCTAAGAATTCCGCTGACATTTAAAAATGTTTCGGAACTCTTCCATTGTTCTCGGAATTCCGCTGACATTTAAAAAGGCTTCAGAACTCTTCCATTGTTCTCGGAATTCTGCTGTAGTTTAAAATTGCTTCGGAAATTTTCCATTGTTCTCGGAATTCTGCTGACATTTAAAAATGTTTTGGAACTCTTCCATTGTTCTCGGAATTCCGCTGACATTTAAAAATGCTTCGGAACTCTTCCATTGTTCTGGAATTCCGCTGACGTTTAAGTATGCTTCGGAACTCTTCCATTGTTCTCAGATTTCCGCTGACATTTAAAAATGCTTCAGAACTCTTCCATTGTTCTCGGAATTCCGCTGACATTTAAAAAGGCTTCAGAACTCCTCCATTGTTCTCGGAATTCCGCTGACGTTTAAAAATGCTTCGGAACTCTTCCATTGTTTTCGGAATTCCGCTGACGTTTAAAAATGCTTCACAACTCTTCCATTGTTCTCGGAATTCCGCTGATGTTTAAAAATGCTTCGGATCTCTTCTATTGTTCTCGAAATTCCGCTGACATTTAAAAATGCTTCAGAACTCTTCCATTGTTCTCGGAATTCCGCTGAAGTTTTAAAATGCTTCGGAACTCTTCCATTGTTCTCAGAATTCCGCTGACATTTAAAAAGGCTTCAGAACTCTTCCATTGTTCTCGGAATTCCGCTGACGTTTAAAAATGCTTCGGAACTCTTCCATTGTTCTCGGAATTCCGCTGACGTTTAAAAATGCTTCACAACTCTTCCATTGTTCTCGGAATTCCGCTGACGTTTAAAAATGCTTCGGAACTCTTCCATTGTTCTCGGAATTCCGCTGACATTTAAAAATGCATCGGAACTCTTCCATTGTTCTGGAATTCCGCTGACGTTTAAAAATGCTTCACAACTCTTCCATTGTTCTCGGTATTCCGCTGACTTTTAAAAATGCTTCAGAACTCTACCATTGTTCTCGGAATTCCGCTGAAGTTTAAGTATGCTTCGGAACTCTTCTATTGTTCTCGGAATTCTGCTGACATTTAAAAATGTTTCGGAACTCTTCCATTGTTCTCGGAATTCCGCTGACATTTAAAAAGGCTTCAGAACTCTTCCATTGTTCTCGGAATTCCGCTGATGTTTAAAAATGCTTCGGAACTCTTCCATTGTTCTCGGAATTCCGCTGACGTTTAAAAATGC
Source organism: Phyllobates terribilis (assembly GCF_046119375.1). Classification (NCBI taxonomy): domain Eukaryota; kingdom Metazoa; phylum Chordata; class Amphibia; order Anura; family Dendrobatidae; genus Phyllobates; species Phyllobates terribilis. The sequence goes on along the minus strand of NW_027362781.1, from coordinate 6,452,514 downwards.
TTCACAACTCTTCCATTGTTCTCGGAATTCCGCTGACGTTTAAAAATGCTTCGGATCTCTTCCATTGTTCTCGGAATTCCGCTGACGTTTAAAAATGCTTCGGATCTCTTCTATTGTTCTCGGAATTCCGCTGATATTTAAAAATGCTTCAGAACTCTTCCATTGTTCTCGGAATTCTGTTGAAGTTTAAAAATGCTTCGGAACTCTTCCATTGTTCTAAGAATTCCGCTGACATTTAAAAATGTTTCGGAACTCTTCCATTGTTCTCGGAATTCCGCTGACATTTAAAAAGGCTTCAGAACTCTTCCATTGTTCTCGGAATTCTGCTGTAGTTTAAAATTGCTTCGGAAATTTTCCATTGTTCTCGGAATTCTGCTGACATTTAAAAATGTTTTGGAACTCTTCCATTGTTCTCGGAATTCCGCTGACATTTAAAAATGCTTCGGAACTCTTCCATTGTTCTGGAATTCCGCTGACGTTTAAGTATGCTTCGGAACTCTTCCATTGTTCTCAGATTTCCGCTGACATTTAAAAATGCTTCAGAACTCTTCCATTGTTCTCGGAATTCCGCTGACATTTAAAAAGGCTTCAGAACTCCTCCATTGTTCTCGGAATTCCGCTGACGTTTAAAAATGCTTCGGAACTCTTCCATTGTTTTCGGAATTCCGCTGACGTTTAAAAATGCTTCACAACTCTTCCATTGTTCTCGGAATTCCGCTGATGTTTAAAAATGCTTCGGATCTCTTCTATTGTTCTCGGAATTCCGCTGACATTTAAAAATGCTTCAGAACTCTTCCATTGTTCTCGGAATTCCGCTGAAGTTTTAAAATGCTTCGGAACTCTTCCATTGTTCTCAGAATTCCGCTGACATTTAAAAATGCTTCGGAACTCTTCCATTGTTCTCGGAATTCCGCTGACATTTAAAAAGGCTTCGGAACTCTTCCATTGTTTTCGGAATTCCGCTGACATTTAAAAAGGCTTCAGAACTCTTCCATTGTTCTCGGAATTCCGCTGACGTTTAAAAATGCTTCGGAACTCTTCCCTTGTTCTCGGAATTCCGCTGATGCTTAAAAATGCTTCACAACTCTTCCATTGTTCTCGGTATTCAGCTGACTTTTAAAAATGCTTCTGAACTCTTCCATTGTTCTCGGAATTCCGCTGAAGTTTAAGTATGCTTCGGAACTCTTCCATTGTTCTCGGAATTCTGCTGAAGTTTAAAAATGCTTCGGAACTCTTCCCTTGTTCTCGGAATTCCGCTGATGCTTAAAAATGCTTCACAACTCTTCCATTGTTCTCGGTATTCAGCTGACTTTTAAAAATGCTTCTGAACTCTTCCATTGTTCTCGGAATTCCGCTGAAGTTTAAGTATGCTTCGGAACTCTTCCATTGTTCTCGGAATTCTGCTGAAGTTTAAAAATGCTTCGGAACTCTTCCATTGTTCTCAGAATTCCGCTGACATTTAAAAATGCCTCGGAAGTCTTCCATTGTTCTCGGAATTCCGCTGACATTTATAAAGGCTTCAGAACTCTTCCATTGATCTCGGAATTCCGCTGACGTTTAAAAATGCTTCGGAACTCTTCCATTGTTCTCGGAATTCCGCTGACGTTTAAAAATGCTTCACAACTCTTCCATTGTTCTCGGAATTCCGCTGACGTTTAAAAATGCTTCGGAACTCTTCCATTGTTCTCGGAATTCCGCTGACATTTAAAAATGCATCGGAACTCTTCCATTGTTCTGGAATTCCGCTGACGTTTAAAAATGCTTCACAACTCTTCCATTGTTCTCGGTATTCCGCTGACTTTTAAAAATGCTTCAGAACTCTTCCATTGTTCTCGGAATCCCGCTGAAGTTTAAGTATGCTTCGAAACTCTTCCATTGTTCTCGGAATCTGCTGAAGTTTAAAAATGCTTCGGAACACTTCCATTGTTCTCAGAATTCCGCTGACATTTAAAAATGCTTCGGAACTCTTCCATTGTTCTCGGAATTCCGCTGACATTTAAAAAGGCTTCAGAACTCTTCCATTGTTCTCGGAATTCCGCTGACATTTAAAAAGGCTTCAGAACTCTTCCATTGTTCTCGGAATTCCGCTGACGTTTAAAAATGCTTCAGAACTCTTCCATTGTTCTCGGAATTCCGCTGACGTTTAAAAATGCTTCGGAACTCTTCCATTGTTCTCGGAATTCTGCTGAAGTTTAAAAATGCTTCGGAACTCTTCCATTGTTCTCAGAATTCCGCTGACATTTAAAAATGCTTCGGAACTCTTCCATTGTTCTCGGAATTCCGCTGACATTTAAAAAGGCTTCAGAACTCTTCCATTGTTCTCGGAATTCCGCTGACGTTTAAAAATGCTTCGGAACTCTTCCATTGTTCTCGGAATTCCGCTGACGTTTAAAAATGCTTCACAACTCTTCCATTGTTCTCGGAATACCGCTGACGTTTAAAAATGCTTCGGATCTCTTCTATTGTTCTCGGAATTCCGCTGACATTTAAAAATGCTTCAGAACTCTTCCATTGTTCTCGGAATTCCGCTGAAGTTTAAAAATGCTTCGGAACTCTTCCATTGTTCTCAGAATTCCGCTGACATTTAAAAATGCTCCGGAACTCTTCCATTGTTCTCGGAATTCCGCTGACATTTAAAAAGGCTTCAGAACTCTTCCATTGTTTTCGGAATTCCGCTGACATTTAAAAAGGCTTCAGAACTCTTTCTTTGTTCTCGGAATTCCGCTGACGTTTAAAAATGCTTCGGAACTCTTCCATTGTTCTCGGAATTCCGCTGATGCTTAAAAATGCTTCACAACTCTTCCATTGTTCTCGGTATTCCGCTGACTTTTAAAAATGCTTCAGAACTCTTCCATTGTTCTCGGAATCCCGCTGAAGTTTAAGTATGCTTCGAAACTCTTCCATTGTTCTCGGAATCTGCTGAAGTTTTAAAATGCTTCGGAACACTTCCATTGTTCTCAGAATTCCGCTGACATTTAAAAATGCTTCGGAACTCTTCCATTGTTCTCGGAATTCCGCTGACATTTAAAAAGGCTTCAGAACTCTTCCATTGTTCTCGGAATTCCGCTGACATTTAAAAAGGCTTCAGAACTCTTCCATTGTTCTCGGAATTCCGCTGACGTTTAAAAATGCTTCAGAACTCTTCCATTGTTCTCGGAATTCCGCTGACGTTTAAAAATGCTTCGGAACTCTTCCATTGTTCTCGGAATTCTGCTGAAGTTTAAAAATGCTTCGGAACTCTTCCATTGTTCTCAGAATTCCGCTGACATTTAAAAATGCTTCGGAACTCTTCCATTGTTCTCGGAATTCCGCTGACATTTAAAAAGGCTTCAGAACTCTTCCATTGTTCTCGGAATTCCGCTGACGTTTAAAAATGCTTCGGAACTCTTCCATTGTTCTCGGAATTCCGCTGACGTTTAAAAATGCTTCACAACTCTTCCATTGTTCTCGGAATACCGCTGACGTTTAAAAATGCTTTGGATCTCTTCTATTGTTCTCGGAATTCCGCTGACATTTAAAAATGCTTCAGAACTCTTCCATTGTTCTCGGAATTCCGCTGAAGTTTAAAAATGCTTCGGAACTCTTCCATTGTTCTCAGAATTCCGCTGACATTTAAAAATGCTCCGGAACTCTTCCATTGTTCTCGGAATTCCGCTGACATTTAAAAAGGCTTCAGAACTCTTCCATTGTTCTCGGAATTCCGCTGACATTTAAAAAGGCTTCAGAACTCTTCCATTGTTTTCGGAATTCCGCTGACATTTAAAAAGGCTTCAGAACTCTTTCTTTGTTCTCGGAATTCCGCTGACGTTTAAAAATGCTTCGGAACTCTTCCATTGTTCTCGGAATTCCGCTGATGCTTAAAAATGCTTCACAACTCTTCCATTGTTCTCGGTATTCAGCTGACTTTTAAAAATGCTTCAGAACTCTTCCATTGTTCTCGGAATTCCGCTGAAGTTTAAGTATGCTTCAGAACTCTTCCATTGTTCTCGGAATTCTGCTGAAGTTTAAAAATGCTTCGGAACTCTTCCATTGTTCTCAGAATTCCGCTGACATTTAAAAATGCTTCGGAACTCTTCCATTGTTCTCGGAATTCTGCTGAAGTTTAAAAATGCTTCGGAACTCTTCCATTGTTCTCAGAATTCCGCTGACATTTAAAAATACTTCGGAACTCTTCCATTGTTCTCGGAATTCTGCTGACATTTATAAAGGATTCACAACTCTTCCATTGTTCTCGGAATTCCGCTGACGTTTAAAAAGGCTTCAGAACTCTTCCATTGTTCTCGGAATTCCGCTGACGTTTAAAAATGCTTCGGAACTCTTCCATTGTTCTCGGAATTCCGCTGACGTTTAAAAATGCTTCACAACTCTTCCATTGTTCTCGGAATACCGCTGACGTTTAAAAATGCTTCGGATCTCTTCTATTGTTCTCGGAATTCCGCTGACATTTAAAAATGCTTCAGAACTCTTCCATTGTTCTCGGAATTCCGCTGAAGTTTAAAAATGCTTCGGAACTCTTCCATTGTTCTCAGAATTCCGCTGACATTTAAAAATGCTCCGGAACTCTTCCATTGTTCTCGGAATTCCGCTGACATTTAAAAAGGCTTCAGAACTCTTCCATTGTTCTCGGAATTCCGCTGACATTTAAAAAGGCTTCAGAACTCTTCCATTGTTTTCGGAATTCCGCTGACATTTAAAAAGGCTTCAGAACTCTTTCTTTGTTCTCGGAATTCCGCTGACGTTTAAAAATGCTTCGGAACTCTTCCATTGTTCTCGGAATTCCGCTGATGCTTAAAAATGCTTCACAACTCTTCCATTGTTCTCGGAATTCCGCTGAAGTTTAAAAATGCTTCGGAACTCTTCCATTGTATTCAGAATTCCGCTGACATTTAAAAATGCTTCGGAACTCTTCCATTGTTCCCGGAATTCCGCTGACATTTAAAAAGGCTTCAGAACTCTTCCATTGTTTTCGGAATTCCGCTGACATTTAAAAAGGCTTCAGAACTCTTCCATTGTTCTCGGAATTCTGCTGAAGTTTAAAAATGCTTCGGAACTCTTCCATTGTTCTCAGAATTCCGCTGACATTTAAAAATGCTTCGGAACTCTTCCATTGTTCTCGGAATTCTGCTGAAGTTTAAAAATGCTTCGGAACTCTTCCATTGTTCTCAGAATTCCGCTGACATTTAAAAATGCTTCGGAACTCTTCCATTGTTCTCGGAATTCCGCTGACATTTAAAAATGCATCGGAACTCTTCCATTGTTCTGGAATTCCGCTGACGTTTAAAAATGCTTCACAACTCTTCCATTGTTCTCGGTATTCCGCTGACTTTTAAAAATGCTTCAGAACTCTACCATTGTTCTCGGAATTCCGCTGAAGTTTAAGTATGCTTCGGAACTCTTCTATTGTTCTCGGAATTCTGCTGACATTTAAAAATGTTTCGGAACTCTTCCATTGTTCTCGGAATTCCGCTGACATTTAAAAAGGCTTCAGAACTCTTCCATTGTTCTCGGAATTCCGCTGACGTTTAAAAATGCTTCAGAACTCTTCCATTGTTCTCGGAATTCTGCTGAAGTTTAAAAATGCTTCGGAACTCTTCCATTGTTCTCAGAATTCCGCTGACATTTAAAAATGCTTCGGAACTCTTCCATTGTTCTCGGAATTCCGCTGACATTTAAAAAGGCTTCAGAACTCTTCCATTGTTCTCGGAATTCCGCTGACGTTTAAAAATGCTTCGGAACTCTTCCATTGTTCTCGGAATTCCGCTGACGTTTAAAAATGCTTCACAACTCTTCCATTGTTCTCGGAATACCGCTGACGTTTAAAAATGCTTCGGATCTCTTCTATTGTTCTCGGAATTCCGCTGACATTTAAAAATGCTTCAGAACTCTTCCATTGTTCTCGGAATTCCGCTGAAGTTTAAAAATGCTTCGGAACTCTTCCATTGTTCTCAGAATTCCGCTGACATTTAAAAATGCTCCGGAACTCTTCCATTGTTCTCGGAATTCCGCTGACATTTAAAAAGGCTTCAGAACTCTTCCATTGTTCTCGGAATTCCGCTGACATTTAAAAAGGCTTCAGAACTCTTCCATTGTTTTCGGAATTCCGCTGACATTTAAAAAGGCTTCAGAACTCTTTCTTTGTTCTCGGAATTCCGCTGACGTTTAAAAATGCTTCGGAACTCTTCCATTGTTCTCGGAATTCCGCTGATGCTTAAAAATGCTTCACAACTCTTCCATTGTTCTCGGTATTCAGCTGACTTTTAAAAATGCTTCAGAACTCTTCCATTGTTCTCGGAATTCCGCTGAAGTTTAAGTATGCTTCAGAACTCTTCCATTGTTCTCGGAATTCTGCTGAAGTTTAAAAATGCTTCGGAACTCTTCCATTGTTCTCAGAATTCCGCTGACATTTAAAAATGCTTCGGAACTCTTCCATTGTTCTCGGAATTCTGCTGAAGTTTAAAAATGCTTCGGAACTCTTCCATTGTTCTCGGAATTCCGCTGATGCTTAAAAATGCTTCACAACTCTTCCATTGTTCTGGTATTCCGCTGATGCTTAAAAATGCTTCACAACTCTTCCATTGTTCTCGGAATTCCGCTGACTTTTAAAAATGCTTCGGAACTCTTCGATTGTTCTCCAAATTCCGCTGAAGTTTAAAAATGCTTCGGAACTCTTCCAGTGTTCGCAGAATTCCGCTGATGTTTAAAAATGCTTCGGAAATCTTCCATTGTTTTCAAAATTCCGCTGACGTTTAAAAATGCTTCAGAACTCTTCCATTGTTCTCGGAATTCCGCTGACGTTTAAAAATGCTTCGGAACTCTTCCATTGTTCTCAGAATTCCGCTGAAGTTTAAACATGCTTTGGTACTCTTCTATTGTTCTCGGAATTCTGCTGACTTTTAAAAATGCTTCGGAACTCTTCCATTGTTCTCGGAATTCCGCTGAAGTTTAAGTATGCTTCGGAACTCTTCCATTGTTCTCGGAATTCTGCTGAAGTTTAAAAATGCTTCGGAACACTTCCATTGTTCTCAGAATTCCGCTGACATTTAAAAATGCTTCGGAACTCTTCCATTGTTCTCGGAATTCCGCTGACATTTAAAAAGCCTTCAGAACTCTTCCATTGTTCTCGGAATTCCGCTGACGTTTAAAAATGCTTCGGAACTCTTCCTTTGTTCTTGGAATTCCACTGACGTTTAAAAATGCTTCACAACTCTTCCATTGTTCTCGGAATTCCGCTGACTTTTAAAATTGCTTCGGAACTCTTCGATTGTTCTCCAAATTCCGCTGAAGTTTAAAAATGCTTCGGAACTCTTCCAGTGTTCTCGGAATTCCGCTGAAGTTTAAGAATGCTTCGGAACTCTTCCATTGTTCTCAGAATTCTTCTGAAGTTTAAAAATGCTTTGGAACTCTTCCATTGTTCTCGGAATTCCGCTGATGCTTAAAAATGCTTCACAACTCTTCCATTGTTCTGGTATTCCGCTGATGCTTAAAAATGCTTCACAACTCTTCCATTGTTCTCGGAATTCCGCTGACTTTTAAAAATGCTTCGGAACTCTTCGATTGTTCTCCAAATTCCGCTGAAGTTTAAAAATGCTTCGGAACTCTTCCAGTGTTCGCAGAATTCCGCTGATGTTTAAAAATGCTTCGGAAATCTTCCATTGTTTTCAAAATTCCGCTGACGTTTAAAAATGCTTCAGAACTCTTCCATTGTTCTCGGAATTCCGCTGACGTTTAAAAATGCTTCGGAACTCTTCCATTGTTCTCAGAATTCCGCTGAAGTTTAAACATGCTTTGGTATTCTTCTATTGTTCTCGGAATTCTGCTGACTTTTAAAAATGCTTCGGAACTCTTCCATTGTTCTCGGAATTCCGCTGACTTTTAAAAATGCTTCGGAACTCTTCCATTGTTCTCGGAATTCCGCTGAAGTTTAAGAATGCTTCAGAACTCTTCCATTGTTCTCGGAATTCTGCTGAAGTTTTGAAGTTTAAAAATGCTTCGGAATTCTTCCATTGTTCTCGGAATTCCGCTGACGCTTAAAAATGCTTCACAACTCTTCTATTGTTCTCAGAATTCCGCTGACTTTTAAAAATGCTTCAGAACTCTTCCATTGTTCTCGGAATTCCGCTGACGTTTAAAAATGCTTCGGAACACTTCCATTGTTCTCGGAATTCCGCTGACGCTTAAAATTGCTTCACAACTCTTCTATTGTTCTCGGAATTCCGCTGACTTTTAAAAATGCTTCGAAACTCTTCCATTGTTCTCGGAATTCCGCTGAAGTTTAAGAATACTTCGGAACTCTTCCATTGTTCTCAGAATTCTGCTGAAGTTTAAAAATGCTTCGGAACTCATCCATTGTTCTCGGAATTCCGCTGACGCTTAAAAATGCTTTACAACTCTTCCATTGTTCTCGGAATTCTGCTGACTTTTAAAAATGCTTCGGAACTCTTCGATTGTTCTCCAAATTCCTCTGAAGTTTAAAAATGCTTCGGAACTCATCCAGTGTTCGCAGAATTCCGCTGACGTTTAAAAATGCTTCGGAAATCTTCCATTGTTTTCAAAATTCCGCTGACGTTTAAAAATGCTTCAGAACTCTTCCATTGTTCTCGGAATTCCGCTGATGTTTAAAAATGCTTCGGAACTCTTCCATTGTTCTCGGAATTCCGGTGAAGTTTAAAAATGCTTCGGAACGCTTACATTGTTCTCAGAATTCCGCTGAAGTTTAAACATGCTTTGGTACCCTTCCATTGTTCCCGGAATTCTGCTGACTTTTAAAAATGCTTCGGAACTCTTCCATTGTTCTCGGAATTCCGCTGACTTTTAAAAATGCTTCGGAACTCTTCCATTGTTCTCGGAATTCCGCTGAAGTTTTGAAGTTTAAAAATGCTTCGGAATTCTTCCATTGTTCTCGGAATTCCGCTGACGCTTAAAAATGCTTCACAACTCTTCTATTGTTCTCAGAATTCCGCTGACTTTTAAAAATGCTTCAGAACTCTTCCATTGTTCTCGGAATTCCGCTGACGTTTAAAAATGCTTCGGAACTCTTCCATTGTTCTCGGAATTCCGCTGACGCTTAAAATTGCTTCACAACTCTTCTTTTGTTCTCGGAATTCCGCTGACTTTTAAAAATGCTTCGAAACTCTTCCATTGTTCTCGGAATTCCGCTGAAGTTTAAGAATGCTTCGGAATTCTTCCATTGTTCTCGGAATTCCGCTGACGCTTAAAAATGCTTCACAACTCTTCTATTGTTCTCAGAATTCCGCTGACTTTTAAAAATGCTTCAGAACACTTCCATTGTTCTCGGAATTCCGCTGACGTTTAAAAATGCTTCGGAACACTTCAATTGTTCTCGGAATTCCGCTGACGCTTATAATTGCTTCACAACTCTTCTATTGTTCTCGGAATTCCGCTGACTTTTAAAAATGCTTCGAAACTCTTCCATTGTTCTCGGAATTCCGCTGAAGTTTAAGAATACTTCGGAACTCTTCCATTGTTCTCAGAATTCTGCTGAAGTTTAAAAATGCTTCGGAACTCTTCCATTGTTCTCGGAATTCCGCTGACGCTTAAAAATGCTTCACAACTCTTCCATTGTTCTCGGAATTCTGCTGACTTTTAAAAATGCTTCGGAACTCTTCGATTGTTCTCCAAATTCCTCTGAAGTTTAAAAATGCTTCGGAACTCATCCAGTGTTCGCAGAATTCCGCTGACGTTTAAAAATGCTTCGGAAATCTTCCATTGTTTTCAAAATTCCGCTGACGTTTAAAAATGCTTCAGAACTCTTCCATTGTTCTCGGAATTCCGCTGATGTTTAAAAATGCTTCGGAACTCTTCCATTGTTCTCGGAATTCCGGTGAAGTTTAAAAATGCTTCGGAACGCTTACATTGTTCTCAGAATTCCGCTGAAGTTTAAACATGCTTTGGTACCCTTCCATTGTTCCCGGAATTCTGCTGACTTTTAAAAATGCTTCGGAACTCTTCCATTGTTCTCGGAATTCCGCTGACTTTTAAAAATGCTTCGGAACTCTTCCATTGTTCTCGGAATTCCGCTGAAGTTTTGAAGTTTAAAAATGCTTCGGAATTCTTCCATTGTTCTCGGAATTCCGCTGACGCTTAAAAATGCTTCACAACTCTTCTATTGTTCTCAGAATTCCGCTGACTTTTAAAAATGCTTCAGAACTCTTCCATTGTTCTCGGAATTCCGCTGACGTTTAAAAATGCTTCGGAACTCTTCCATTGTTCTCGGAATTCCGCTGACGCTTAAAATTGCTTCACAACTCTTCTTTTGTTCTCGGAATTCCGCTGACTTTTAAAAATGCTTCGGAACTCTTCCATTGTTCTCAGAATTCTTCTGAAGTTTAAAAATGCTTCGGAACTCTTCCATTGTTCTCGGAATTCCGCTGATGCTTAAAAATGCTTCACAACTCTTCCATTGTTCTCGGAATTCCGCTGAAGTTTAAGAATACTTCGGAACTCTTCCATTGTTCTCAGAATTCTGCTGAAGTTTAAAAATGCTTCGGAACTCATCCATTGTTCCCGGAATTCCGCTGACATTTAAAAAGGCTTCAGAACTCTTCCATTGTTTTCGGAATTCCGCTGACATTTAAAAAGGCTTCAGAACTCTTCCATTGTTCTCGGAATTCCGCTGACATTTAAAAATGCTTCGGAACTCTTCCATTGTTCTCGGAATTCCGCTGATGCTTAAAAATGCTTCACAACTCTTCCATTGTTCTCGGTATTCAGCTGACTTTTAAAAATGCTTCGGAACTCTTCCATTGTTCTAAGAATTCCGCTGACATTTAAAAATGTTTCGGAACTCTTCCATTGTTCTCGGAATTCCGCTGACATTTAAAAAGGCTTCAGAACTCTTCCATTGTTCTCGGAATTCTGCTGTAGTTTAAAATTGCTTCGGAAATTTTCCATTGTTCTCGGAATTCTGCTGACATTTAAAAATGTTTTGGAACTCTTCCATTGTTCTCGGAATTCCGCTGACATTTAAAAATGCTTCGGAACTCTTCCATTGTTCTGGAATTCCGCTGACGTTTAAGTATGCTTCGGAACTCTTCCATTGTTCTCAGATTTCCGCTGACATTTAAAAATGCTTCAGAACTCTTCCATTGTTCTCGGAATTCCGCTGACATTTAAAAAGGCTTCAGAACTCCTCCATTGTTCTCGGAATTCCGCTGACGTTTAAAAATGCTTCGGAACTCTTCCATTGTTTTCGGAATTCCGCTGACGTTTAAAAATGCTTCACAACTCTTCCATTGTTCTCGGAATTCCGCTGATGTTTAAAAATGCTTCGGATCTCTTCTATTGTTCTCGGAATTCCGCTGACATTTAAAAATGCTTCAGAACTCTTCCATTGTTCTCGGAATTCCGCTGAAGTTTTAAAATGCTTCGGAACTCTTCCATTGTTCTCAGAATTCCGCTGACATTTAAAAATGCTTCGGAACTCTTCCATTGTTCTCGGAATTCCGCTGACATTTAAAAAGGCTTCAGAACTCTTCCATTGTTTTCGGAATTCCGCTGACATTTAAAAAGGCTTCAGAACTCTTCCATTGTTCTCGGAATTCCGCTGACGTTTAAAAATGCTTCGGAACTCTTCCCTTGTTCTCGGAATTCCGCTGATGCGTAAAAATGCTTCACAACTCTTCCATTGTTCTCGGTATTCAGCTGACTTTTAAAAATGCTTCTGAACTCTTCCATTGTTCTCGGAATTCCGCTGAAGTTTAAGTATGCTTCGGAACTCTTCCATTGTTCTCGGAATTCTGCTGAAGTTTAAAAATGCTTCGGAACTCTTCCCTTGTTCTCGGAATTCCGCTGATGCTTAAAAATGCTTCACAACTCTTCCATTGTTCTCGGTATTCAGCTGACTTTTAAAAATGCTTCTGAACTCTTCCATTGTTCTCGGAATTCCGCTGAAGTTTAAGTATGCTTCGGAACTCTTCCATTGTTCTCGGAATTCTGCTGAAGTTTAAAAATGCTTCGGAACTCTTCCATTGTTCTCAGAATTCCGCTGACATTTAAAAATGCCTCGGAAGTCTTCCATTGTTCTCGGAATTCCGCTGACATTTATAAAGGCTTCAGAACTCTTCCATTGTTCTCGGAATTCCGCTGACGTTTAAAAATGCTTCGGAACTCTTCCATTGTTCTCGGAATTCCGCTGACGTTTAAAAATGCTTCACAACTCTTCCATTGTTCTCGGAATTCCGCTGACGTTTAAAAATGCTTCGGAACTCTTCCATTGTTCTCGGAATTCCGCTGACGTTTAAAAATGCTTCACAACTCTTCCATTGTTCTCGGAATACCGCTGACGTTTAAAAATGCTTCGGATCTCTTCTATTGTTCTCGGAATTCCGCTGACATTTAAAAATGCTTCAGAACTCTTCCATTGTTCTCGGAATTCCGCTGAAGTTTAAAAATGCTTCGGAACTCTTCCATTGTTCTCAGAATTCCGCTGACATTTAAAAATGCTCCGGAACTCTTCCATTGTTCTCGGAATTCCGCTGACATTTAAAAAGGCTTCAGAACTCTTCCATTGTTCTCGGAATTCCGCTGACATTTAAAAAGGCTTCAGAACTCTTCCATTGTTTTCGGAATTCCGCTGACATTTAAAAAGGCTTCAGAACTCTTTCTTTGTTCTCGGAATTCCGCTGACGTTTAAAAATGCTTCGGAACTCTTCCATTGTTCTCGGAATTCCGCTGATGCTTAAAAATGCTTCACAACTCTTCCATTGTTCTCGGTATTCAGCTGACTTTTAAAAATGCTTCAGAACTCTTCCATTGTTCTCGGAATTCCGCTGAAGTTTAAGTATGCTTCAGAACTCTTCCATTGTTCTCGGAATTCTGCTGAAGTTTAAAAATGCTTCGGAACTCTTCCATTGTTCTCAGAATTCCGCTGACATTTAAAAATGCTTCGGAACTCTTCCATTGTTCTCGGAATTCTGCTGAAGTTTAAAAATGCTTCGGAACTCTTCCATTGTTCTCAGAATTCCGCTGACATTTAAAAATACTTCGGAACTCTTCCATTGTTCTCGGAATTCTGCTGACATTTATAAAGGATTCAGAACTCTTCCATTGTTCTCGGAATTCCGCTGACGTTTAAAAATGCTTCGGAACTCTTCCATTGTTCTCGGAATTCCGCTGACGTTTAAAAATGCTTCACAACTCTTCCATTGTTCTCGGAATTCCGCTGACGTTTAAAAATGCTTCGGAACTCTTCCATTGTTCTCGGAATTCCGCTGACATTTAAAAAGGCTTCAGAACTCTTCCATTGTTCTCGGAGTTCCGCTGACGTTTAAAAATGCTTCGGAACTCTTCCATTGTTCTCGGAATTCCGCTGACGTTTAAAAATACTTCACAACTCTTCCATTGTTCTCGGAATTCCGCTGACGTTTAAAAATGCTTCGGATCTCTTCCATTGTTCTCGGAATTCCGCTGACATTTAAAAATGCTTCAGAACTCTTCCATTGTTCTCGGAATTCCGCTGAAGTTTAAAAATGCTTCGGAACTCTTCCATTGTATTCAGAATTCCGCTGACATTTAAAAATGCTTCGGAACTCTTCCATTGTTCCCGGAATTCCGCTGACATTTAAAAAGGCTTCAGAACTCTTCCATTGTTTTCGGAATTCCGCTGACATTTAAAAAGGCTTCAGAACTCTTCCATTGTTCTCGGAATTCCGCTGACATTTAAAAATGCTTCGGAACTCTTCCATTGTTCTCGGAATTCCGCTGATGCTTAAAAATGCTTCACAACTCTTCCATTGTTCTCGGTATTCAGCTGACTTTTAAAAATGCTTCGGAACTCTTCCATTGTTCTAAGAATTCCGCTGACATTTAAAAATGTTTCGGAACTCTTCCATTGTTCTCGGAATTCCGCTGACATTTAAAAAGGCTTCAGAACTCTTCCATTGTTCTCGGAATTCTGCTGTAGTTTAAAATTGCTTCGGAAATTTTCCATTGTTCTCGGAATTCTGCTGACATTTAAAAATGTTTTGGAACTCTTCCATTGTTCTCGGAATTCCGCTGACATTTAAAAATGCTTCGGAACTCTTCCATTGTTCTGGAATTCCGCTGACGTTTAAGTATGCTTCGGAACTCTTCCATTGTTCTCAGATTTCCGCTGACATTTAAAAATGCTTCAGAACTCTTCCATTGTTCTCGGAATTCCGCTGACATTTAAAAAGGCTTCAGAACTCCTCCATTGTTCTCGGAATTCCGCTGACGTTTAAAAATGCTTCGGAACTCTTCCATTGTTTTCGGAATTCCGCTGACGTTTAAAAATGCTTCACAACTCTTCCATTGTTCTCGGAATTCCGCTGATGTTTAAAAATGCTTCGGATCTCTTCTATTGTTCTCGGAATTCCGCTGACATTTAAAAATGCTTCAGAACTCTTCCATTGTTCTCGGAATTCCGCTGAAGTTTTAAAATGCTTCGGAACTCTTCCATTGTTCTCAGAATTCCGCTGACATTTAAAAATGCTTCGGAACTCTTCCATTGTTCTCGGAATTCCGCTGACATTTAAAAAGGCTTCAGAACTCTTCCATTGTTTTCGGAATTCCGCTGACATTTAAAAAGGCTTCAGAACTCTTCCATTGTTCTCGGAATTCCGCTGACGTTTAAAAATGCTTCGGAACTCTTCCCTTGTTCTCGGAATTCCGCTGATGCTTAAAAATGCTTCACAACTCTTCCATTGTTCTCGGTATTCAGCTGACTTTTAAAAATGCTTCTGAACTCTTCCATTGTTCTCGGAATTCCGCTGAAGTTTAAGTATGCTTCGGAACTCTTCCATTGTTCTCGGAATTCTGCTGAAGTTTAAAAATGCTTCGGAACTCTTCCCTTGTTCTCGGAATTCCGCTGATGCTTAAAAATGCTTCACAACTCTTCCATTGTTCTCGGTATTCAGCTGACTTTTAAAAATGCTTCTGAACTCTTCCATTGTTCTCGGAATTCCGCTGAAGTTTAAGTATGCTTCGGAACTCTTCCATTGTTCTCGGAATTCTGCTGAAGTTTAAAAATGCTTCGGAACTCTTCCATTGTTCTCAGAATTCCGCTGACATTTAAAAATGCCTCGGAAGTCTTCCATTGTTCTCGGAATTCCGCTGACATTTATAAAGGCTTCAGAACTCTTCCATTGTTCTCGGAATTCCGCTGACGTTTAAAAATGCTTCGGAACTCTTCCATTGTTCTCGGAATTCCGCTGACGTTTAAAAATGCTTCACAACTCTTCCATTGTTCTCGGAATTCCACTGACGTTTAAAAATGCTTCGGAACTCTTCCATTGTTCTCGGAATTCCGCTGACATTTAAAAATGCATCGGAACTCTTCCATTGTTCTGGAATTCCGCTGACGTTTAAAAATGCTTCACAACTCTTCCATTGTTCTCGGTATTCCGCTGACTTTTAAAAATGCTTCAGAACTCTTCCATTGTTCTCGGAATCCCGCTGAAGTTTAAGTATGCTTCGAAACTCTTCCATTGTTCTCGGAATCTGCTGAAGTTTAAAAATGCTTCGGAACACTTCCATTGTTCTCAGAATTCCGCTGACATTTAAAAATGCTTCGGAACTCTTCCATTGTTCTCGGAATTCCGCTGACATTTAAAAAGGCTTCAGAACTCTTCCATTGTTCTCGGAATTCCGCTGACATTTAAAAAGGCTTCAGAACTCTTCCATTGTTCTCGGAATTCCGCTGACGTTTAAAAATGCTTCAGAACTCTTCCATTGTTCTCGGAATTCCGCTGACGTTTAAAAATGCTTCGGAACTCTTCCATTGTTCTCGGAATTCTGCTGAAGTTTAAAAATGCTTCGGAACTCTTCCATTGTTCTCAGAATTCCGCTGACATTTAAAAATGCTTCGGAACTCTTCCATTGTTCTCGGAATTCCGCTGACATTTAAAAAGGCTTCAGAACTCTTCCATTGTTCTCGGAATTCCGCTGACGTTTAAAAATGCTTCGGAACTCTTCCATTGTTCTCGGAATTCCGCTGACGTTTAAAAATGCTTCACAACTCTTCCATTGTTCTCGGAATACCGCTGACGTTTAAAAATGCTTCGGATCTCTTCTATTGTTCTCGGAATTCCGCTGACATTTAAAAATGCTTCAGAACTCTTCCATTGTTCTCGGAATTCCGCTGAAGTTTAAAAATGCTTCGGAACTCTTCCATTGTTCTCAGAATTCCGCTGACATTTAAAAATGCTCCGGAACTCTTCCATTGTTCTCGGAATTCCGCTGACATTTAAAAAGGCTTCAGAACTCTTCCATTGTTCTCGGAATTCCGCTGACATTTAAAAAGGCTTCAGAACTCTTCCATTGTTTTCGGAATTCCGCTGACATTTAAAAAGGCTTCAGAACTCTTTCTTTGTTCTCGGAATTCCGCTGACGTTTAAAAATGCTTCGGAACTCTTCCATTGTTCTCGGAATTCCGCTGATGCTTAAAAATGCTTCACAACTCTTCCATTGTTCTCGGTATTCCGCTGACTTTTAAAAATGCTTCAGAACTCTTCCATTGTTCTCGGAATCCCGCTGAAGTTTAAGTATGCTTCGAAACTCTTCCATTGTTCTCGGAATCTGCTGAAGTTTAAAAATGCTTCGGAACACTTCCATTGTTCTC
Organism: Phyllobates terribilis; assembly: GCF_046119375.1. Classification (NCBI taxonomy): domain Eukaryota; kingdom Metazoa; phylum Chordata; class Amphibia; order Anura; family Dendrobatidae; genus Phyllobates; species Phyllobates terribilis. Next base: position 6,435,917 of record NW_027362781.1, on the reverse strand, counting down.
AGAATTCCGCTGACATTTAAAAATGCTTCGGAACTCTTCCATTGTTCTCGGAATTCCGCTGACATTTAAAAAGGCTTCAGAACTCTTCCATTGTTCTCGGAATTCCGCTGACATTTAAAAAGGCTTCAGAACTCTTCCATTGTTCTCGGAATTCCGCTGACGTTTAAAAATGCTTCAGAACTCTTCCATTGTTCTCGGAATTCCGCTGACGTTTAAAAATGCTTCGGAACTCTTCCATTGTTCTCGGAATTCTGCTGAAGTTTAAAAATGCTTCGGAACTCTTCCATTGTTCTCAGAATTCCGCTGACATTTAAAAATGCTTCGGAACTCTTCCATTGTTCTCGGAATTCCGCTGACATTTAAAAAGGCTTCAGAACTCTTCCATTGTTCTCGGAATTCCGCTGACGTTTAAAAATGCTTCGGAACTCTTCCATTGTTCTCGGAATTCCGCTGACGTTTAAAAATGCTTCACAACTCTTCCATTGTTCTCGGAATACCGCTGACGTTTAAAAATGCTTCGGAACTCTTCCATTGTTCTCGGAATTCCGCTGATGCTTAAAAATGCTTCACAACTCTTCCATTGTTCTCGGTATTCAGCTGACTTTTAAAAATGCTTCAGAACTCTTCCATTGTTCTCGGAATTCCGCTGAAGTTTAAGTATGCTTCAGAACTCTTCCATTGTTCTCGGAATTCTGCTGAAGTTTAAAAATGCTTCGGAACTCTTCCATTGTTCTCAGAATTCCGCTGACATTTAAAAATGCTTCGGAACTCTTCCATTGTTCTCGGAATTCTGCAGAAGTTTAAAAATGCTTCGGAACTCTTCCATTGTTCTCAGAATTCCGCTGACATTTAAAAATACTTCGGAACTCTTCCATTGTTCTCGGAATTCTGCTGACATTTATAAAGGATTCAGAACTCTTCCATTGTTCTCGGAATTCCGCTGACGTTTAAAAATGCTTCGGAACTCTTCCATTGTTCTCGGAATTCCGCTGACGTTTAAAAATGCTTCACAACTCTTCCATTGTTCTCGGAATTCCGCTGACGTTTAAAAATGCTTCGGAACTCTTCCATTGTTCTCGGAATTCCGCTGACATTTAAAAAGGCTTCAGAACTCTTCCATTGTTCTCGGAGTTCCGCTGACGTTTAAAAATGCTTCGGAACTCTTCCATTGTTCTCGGAATTCCGCTGACGTTTAAAAATACTTCACAACTCTTCCATTGTTCTCGGAATTCCGCTGACGTTTAAAAATGCTTCGGATCTCTTCCATTGTTCTCGGAATTCCGCTGACATTTAAAAATGCTTCAGAACTCTTCCATTGTTCTCGGAATTCCGCTGAAGTTTAAAAATGCTTCGGAACTCTTCCATTGTATTCAGAATTCCGCTGACATTTAAAAATGCTTCGGAACTCTTCCATTGTTCCCGGAATTCCGCTGACATTTAAAAAGGCTTCAGAACTCTTCCATTGTTTTCGGAATTCCGCTGACATTTAAAAAGGCTTCAGAACTCTTCCATTGTTCTCGGAATTCCGCTGACATTTAAAAATGCTTCGGAACTCTTCCATTGTTCTCGGAATTCCGCTGATGCTTAAAAATGCTTCACAACTCTTCCATTGTTCTCGGTATTCAGCTGACTTTTAAAAATGCTTCTGAACTCTTCCATTGTTCTCGGAATTCCGCTGAAGTTTAAGTATGCTTCGAAACTCTTCCATTGTTCTCGGAATTCTGCTGACATTTAAAAAGGCTTCAGAACTCTTCCATTGTTCTCGGAATTCCGCTGACGTTTAAAAATGCTTCGGAACTCTTCCATTGTTCTCGGAATTCCGCTGACGTTTAAAAATGCTTCACAACTCTTCCATTGTTCTCGGAATACCGCTGACGTTTAAAAATGCTTCGGATCTCTTCTATTGTTCTCGGAATTCCGCTGACATTTAAAAATGCTTCAGAACTCTTCCATTGTTCTCGGAATTCCGCTGAAGTTTAAAAATGCTTCGGAACTCTTCCATTGTTCTCAGAATTCCGCTGACATTTAAAAATGCTCCGGAACTCTTCCATTGTTCTCGGAATTCCGCTGACATTTAAAAAGGCTTCAGAACTCTTCCATTGTTCTCGGAATTCCGCTGACATTTAAAAAGGCTTCAGAACTCTTCCATTGTTTTCGGAATTCCGCTGACATTTAAAAAGGCTTCAGAACTCTTTCTTTGTTCTCGGAATTCCGCTGACGTTTAAAAATGCTTCGGAACTCTTCCATTGTTCTCGGAATTCCGCTGATGCTTAAAAATGCTTCACAACTCTTCCATTGTTCTCGGAATTCCGCTGAAGTTTAAAAATGCTTCGGAACTCTTCCATTGTATTCAGAATTCCGCTGACATTTAAAAATGCTTCGGAACTCTTCCATTGTTCCCGGAATTCCGCTGACATTTAAAAAGGCTTCAGAACTCTTCCATTGTTTTCGGAATTCCGCTGACATTTAAAAAGGCTTCAGAACTCTTCCATTGTTCTCGGAATTCTGCTGAAGTTTAAAAATGCTTCGGAACTCTTCCATTGTTCTCAGAATTCCGCTGACATTTAAAAATGCTTCGGAACTCTTCCATTGTTCTCGGAATTCTGCTGAAGTTTAAAAATGCTTCGGAACTCTTCCATTGTTCTCAGAATTCCGCTGACATTTAAAAATACTTCGGAACTCTTCCATTGTTCTCGGAATTCCGCTGACATTTATAAAGGATTCAGAACTCTTCCATTGTTCTCGGAATTCCGCTGACGTTCAAAAATGCTTCGGAACTCTTCCATTGTTCTCGGAATTCCGCTGACGTTTAAAAATGCTTCACAACTCTTCCATTGTTCTCGGAATTCCGCTGACGTTTAAAAATGCTTCGGAACTCTTCCATTGTTCTCGGAATTCCGCTGACATTTAAAAAGGCTTCAGAACTCTTCCATTGTTCTCGGAATTCCGCTGAAGTTTAAAAATGCTTCGGAACTCTTCCATTGTTCTCAGAATTCCGCTGACATTTAAAAATGCTTCGGAACTCTTCCATTGTTCTCGGAATTCCGCTGATGCTTAAAAATGCTTCACAACTCTTCCATTGTTCTCGTTATTCAGGTGACTTTTAAAAATGCTTCTGAACTCTTCCATTGTTCTCGGAATTCCGCTGACGTTTAAAAATGCTTCGGAACTCTTCCATTGTTCTCGGAATTCCGCTGACATTTAAAAAGGCTTCAGAACTCTTCCATTGTTCTCGGAATTCCGCTGAAGTTTAAAAATGCTTCGGAACTCTTCCATTGTTCTCAGAATTCCGCTGACATTTAAAAATGCTTCGGAACTCTTCCATTGTTCTCGGAATTCCGCTGATGCTTAAAAATGCTTCACAACTCTTCCATTGTTCTCGTTATTCAGGTGACTTTTAAAAATGCTTCTGAACTCTTCCATTGTTCTCGGAATTCCGCTGAAGTTTAAGTATGCTTCGGAACTCTTCCATTGTTCTCGGAATTCTGCTGACATTTAAAAAGGCTTCAGAACTCTTCCATTGTTCTCGGAATTCCGCTGACGTTTAAAAATGCTTCGGAACTCTTCCATTGTTCTCGGAATTCCGCTGACGTTTAAAAATGCTTCACAACTCTTCCATTGTTCTCGGAATTCCGCTGACGTTTAAAAATGCTTCGGATCTCTTCTATTGTTCACGGAATTCCGCTGACATTTAAAAATGCTTCAGAACTCTTCCATTGTTCTCGGAATTCCGCTGAAGTTTAAAAATGCTTCGGAACTCTTCCATTGTTCTCAGAATTCCGCTGACATTTAAAAATGCTTCGGAACTCTTCCATTGTTCTCGGAATTCCGCTGACATTTAAAAAGGCTTCAGAACTCTTCCATTGTTCTCGGAATTCCGCTGACATTTAAAAAGGCTTCAGAACTCTTCCATTGTTCTCGGAATTCCGCTGACGTTTAAAAATGCTTCGGAACTCTTCCATTGTTCTCGGAATTCTGTTGAAGTTTAAAAATGCTTCGGAACTCTTCCATTGTTCTCAGAATTCCGCTGACATTTAAAAAAGCCTCGGAACTCTTTCATTGTTCTCGGAATTCCGCTGACATTTATAAAGGCTTCAGAACTCTTCCATTGTTCTCGGAATTCCGCTGACGTTTAAAAATGCTTCGGAACTCTTCCATTGTTCTCGGAATTCCGCTGACGTTTAAAAATGCTTCACAACTCTTCCATTGTTCTCGGAATTCCGCTGACATTTAAAAATGCTTCGGAACTCTTCCATTGTTCTCGGAATTCCGCTGACATTTAAAAATGCATCGGAACTCTTCCATTGTTCTGGAATTCCGCTGACGTTTAAAAATGCTTCACAACTCTTCCATTGTTCTCGGTATTCCGCTGACTTTTAAAAATGCTTCAGAACTCTTCCATTGTTCTCGGAATTCCGCTGAAGTTTAAGTATGCTTCGGAACTCTTCCATTGTTCTCGGAATTCTGCTGACATTTAAAAATGTTTCGGAACTCTTCCATTGTTCTCGGAATTCCGCTGACATTTAAAAAGGCTTCAGAACTCTTCCATTGTTCTCGGAATTCCGCTGATGTTTAAAAATGCTTCGGAACTCTTCCATTGTTCTCGGAATTCCGCTGACGTTTAAAAATGCTTCACAACTCTTCCATTGTTCTCGGAATTCCGCTGACGTTTAAAAATGCTTCGGATCTCTTCTATTGTTCTCGGAATTCCGCTGATATTTAAAAATGCTTCAGAACTCTTCCATTGTTCTCGGAATTCTGTTGAAGTTTAAAAATGCTTCGGAACTCTTCCATTGTTCTAAGAATTCCGCTGACATTTAAAAATGTTTCGGAACTCTTCCATTGTTCTCGGAATTCCGCTGACATTTAAAAAGGCTTCAGAACTCTTCCATTGTTCTCGGAATTCTGCTGTAGTTTAAAATTGCTTCGGAAATTTTCCATTGTTCTCGGAATTCTGCTGACATTTAAAAATGTTTTGGAACTCTTCCATTGTTCTGGAATTCCGCTGACGTTTAAAAATGCATCGGAACTCTTCCATTGTTCTGGAATTCCGCTGACGTTTAAAAATGCTTCACAACTCTTCCATTGTTCTCGGTATTCCGCGAACTTTTGAAAATGCTTCAGAACTCTTCCATTGTTCTCGTTATTCCGCTGAAGTTTAAGTATGCTTCGGAACTCTTCCATTGTTCTCGGAATTCTGCTGAAGTTTAAAAATGCTTCGGAACTCTTCCATTGTTCTCAGAATTCCGCTGACATTTAAAAATACTTCGGAACTCTTCCATTGTTCTCGGAATTCCGCTGACATTTATAAAGGATTCAGAACTCTTCCATTGTTCTCGGAATTCCGCTGACGTTTAAAAATGCTTCGGAACTCTTCCATTGTTCTCGGAATTCCGCTGACGTTTAAAAATGCTTCACAACTCTTCCATTGTTCTCGGAATTCCGCTGACGTTTAAAAATGCTTCGGAACTCTTCCATTGTTCTCGGAATTCCGCTGACATTTAAAAAGGCTTCAAAACTCTTCCATTGTTCTCGGAGTTCCGCTGACGTTTAAAAATGCTTCGGAACTCTTCCATTGTTCTCGGAATTCCGCTGACGTTTAAAAATACTTCACAACTCTTTCATTGTTCTCGGAATTCCGCTGACGTTTAAAAATGCTTCGGATCTCTTCCATTGTTCTCGGAATTCCGCTGACATTTAAAAATGCTTCAGAACTCTTCCATTGTTATCGGAATTCCGCTGAAGTTTAAAAATGCTTCGGAACTCTTCCATTGTATTCAGAATTCCGCTGACATTTAAAAATGCTTCGGAACTCTTCCATTGTTCCCGGAATTCCGCTGACATTTAAAAAGGCTTCAGAACTCTTCCATTGTTTTCGGAATTCCGCTGACATTTAAAAAGGCTTCAGAACTCTTCCATTGTTCTCGGAATTCCGCTGACATTTAAAAATGCTTCGGAACTCTTCCATTGTTCTCGGAATTCCGCTGATGCTTAAAAATGCTTCACAACTCTTCCATTGTTCTCGGTATTCAGCTGACTTTTAAAAATGCTTCTGAACTCTTCCATTGTTCTCGGAATTCCGCTGAAGTTTAAGTATGCTTCGGAACTCTTCCATTGTTCTCGGAATTCTGCTGACATTTAAAAAGGCTTCAGAACTCTTCCATTGTTCTCGGAATTCCGCTGACGTTTAAAAATGCTTCGGAACTCTTCCATTGTTCTCGGAATTCCGCTGACGTTTAAAAATGCTTCACAACTCTTCCATTGTTGTCGGAATTCCGCTGACGCTTAAAATTGCTTCAAAACTCTTTCATTGTTCTCGGAATTCCGCTGAAGTTTAAGAATGCTTCAGAATTCTTCCATTGTTCTCAGAATTCTGCTGAAGTTTAAAAATGCTTCGGATCTCTTCTATTGTTCTCGGAATTCCGCTGACATTTAAAAATTCTTCAGAACTCTTCCATTGTTCTCGGAATTCTGCTGAAGTTTAAAAATGCTTCGGAACTCTTCCATTGTTCTCAGAATTCCGCTGACATTTAAAAATGTTTCGGAACTCTTCCATTGTTCTCGGAATTCTGCTGACATTTAAAAAGGCTTCAGAACTCTTCCATTGTTCTCGGAATTCTGGTGAAGTTTAAAATTGCTTCGGAACTCTTCCATTTTTCTCGGAATTCTGCTGACATTTAAAAATGTTTTGGAACTCTTCCATTGTTCTCGGAATTCCGCTGACATTTAAAAATGCTTCGGAACTCTTCCATTGTTCTGGAATTCCGCTGACGTTTAAAAATGCTTCACAACTCTTCCATTGTTCTCGGTATTCCGCTGACTTTTAAAAATGCTTCAGGACTCTTCCATTGTTCTCGGAATTCCGCTGAAGTTTAAGTATGCTTCGGAACTCTTCCATTGTTCTCGGAATTCTGCTGAAGTTTAAAAATGCTTCGGAACTCTTCCATTGTTCTCAGAATTCCGCTGACATTTAAAAATGCTTCGGAACTCTTCCATTGTTCTCGGAATTCTGCTGAAGTTTAAAAATGCTTCGGAACTCTTCCATTGTTCTCAGAATTCCGCTGACATTTAAAAATACTTCGGAACTCTTCCATTGTTCTCGGAATTCCGCTGACATTTATAAAGGATTCAGAACTCTTCCATTGTTCTCGGAATTCCGCTGACGTTCAAAAATGCTTCGGAACTCTTCCATTGTTCTCGGAATTCCGCTGACGTTTAAAAATGCTTCACAACTCTTCCATTGTTCTCGGAATTCCGCTGACGTTTAAAAATGCTTCGGAACTCTTCCATTGTTCTCGGAATTCCGCTGACATTTAAAAAGGCTTCAGAACTCTTCCATTGTTCTCGGAATTCCACTGACGTTTAAAAATGCTTCACAACTCTTCCATTGTTCTCGGAATTCCGCTGACGTTTAAAAATGCTTCGGAACTCTTCCATTGTTCTCGGAATTCCGCTGACATTTAAAAAGGCTTCAGAACTCTTCCATTGTTCTCGGAATTCCGCTGAAGTTTAAAAATGCTTCGGAACTCTTCCATTGTTCTCAGAATTCCGCTGACATTTAAAAATGCTTCGGAACTCTTCCATTGTTCTCGGAATTCCGCTGATGCTTAAAAATGCTTCACAACTCTTCCATTGTTCTCGGTATTCAGGTGACTTTTAAAAATGCTTCTGAACTCTTCCATTGTTCTCGGAATTCCGCTGAAGTTTAAGTATGGTTCGGAACTCTTCCATTGTTCTCGGAATTCTGCTGACATTTAAAAAGGCTTCAGAACTCTTCCATTGTTCTCGGAATTCCGCTGACGTTTAAAAATGCTTCGGAACTCTTCCATTGTTCTCGGAATTCCGCTGACGTTTAAAAATGCTTCACAACTCTTCCATTGTTCTCGGAATTCCGCTGACGTTTAAAAATGCTTCGGATCTCTTCTATTGTTCACGGAATTCCGCTGACATTTAAAAATGCTTCAGAACTCTTCCATTGTTCTCGGAATTCCGCTGAAGTTTAAAAATGCTTCGGAACTCTTCCATTGTTCTCAGAATTCCGCTGACATTTAAAAATGCTTCGGAACTCTTCCATTGTTCTCGGAATTCCGCTGACATTTAAAAAGGCTTCAGAACTCTTCCATTGTTCTCGGAATTCCGCTGACATTTATAAAGGCTTCAGAACTCTTCCATTGTTCTCGGAATTCCGCTGACGTTTAAAAATGCTTCGGAACTCTTCCATTGTTCTCGGAATTCTGCTGAAGTTTAAAAATGCTTCGGAACTCTTCCATTGTTCTCAGAATTCCGCTGACATTTAAAAAAGCCTCGGAACTCTTTCATTGTTCTCGGAATTCCGATGACATTTATAAAGGCTTCAGAACTCTTCCATTGTTCTCGGAATTCCGCTGACGTTTAAAAATGCTTCGGAACTCTTCCATTGTTCTCGGAATTCCGCTGACGTTTAAAAATGCTTCACAACTCTTCCATTGTTCTCGGAATTCCGCTGACGTTTAAAAATGCTTCGGAACTCTTCCATTGTTCTCGGAATTCCGCTGACATTTAAAAATGCATCGGAACTCTTCCATTGTTCTGGAATTCCGCTGACGTTTAAAAATGCTTCACAACTCTTCCATTGTTCTCGGTATTCCGCTGACTTTTAAAAATGCTTCAGAACTCTTCCATTGTTCTCGGAATTCCGCTGAAGTTTAAGTATGCTTCGGAACTCTTCCATTGTTCTAAGAATTCCGCTGACATTTAAAAATGTTTCGGAACTCTTCCATTGTTCTCGGATTTCCGCTGACATTTAAAAAGGCTTCAGAACTCTTCCATTGTTCTCGGAATTCTGCTGTAGTTTAAAATTGCTTCGGAAATTTTCCATTGTTCTCGGAATTCTGCTGACATTTAAAAATGTTTTGGAACTCTTCCATTGTTCTCGGAATTCCGCTGACATTTAAAAATGCATCGGAACTCTTCCATTGTTCTGGAATTCCGCTGACGTTTAAAAATGCATCGGAACTCTTCCATTGTTCTGGAATTCCGCTGACGTTTAAAAATGCTTCACAACTCTTCCATTGTTCTCGGTATTCCGCGAACTTTTGAAAATGCTTCAGAACTCTTCCATTGTTCTCGGAATTCCGCTGAAGTTTAAGTATGCTTCGGAACTCTTCCATTGTTCTCGGAATTCTGCTGAAGTTTAAAAATGCTTCGGAACTCTTCCATTGTTCTCAGATTTCCGCTGACATTTAAAAATGCTTCAGAACTCTTCCATTGTTCTCGGAATTCCGCTGACATTTAAAAAGGCTTCAGAACTCCTCCATTGTTCTCGGAATTCCGCTGACGTTTAAAAATGCTTCGGAACTCTTCCATTGTTTTCGGAATTCCGCTGACGTTTAAAAATGCTTCACAACTCTTCCATTGTTCTCGGAATTCCGCTGATGTTTAAAAATGCTTCGGATCTCTTCTATTGTTCTCGGAATTCCGCTGACATTTAAAAATGGTTCAGAACTCTTCCATTGTTCTCGGAATTCCGCTGAAGTTTAAAAATGCTTCGGAACTCTTCCATTGTTCTCAGAATTCCGCTGACATTTAAAAATGCTTCGGAACTCTTCCATTGTTCTCGGAATTCCGCTGACATTTAAAAAGGCTTCAGAACTCTTCCATTGTTTTCGGAATTCCGCTGACATTTAAAAATGCTTCGGAACTCTTCCCTTGTTCTCGGAATTCCGCTGATGCTTAAAAATGCTTCACAACTCTTCCATTGTTCTCGGTATTCAGCTGACTTTTAAAAATGCTTCTGAACTCTTCCATTGTTCTCGGAATTCCGCTGAAGTTTAAGTATGCTTCGGAACTCTTCCATTGTTCTCGGAATTCTGCTGAAGTTTAAAAATGCTTCGGAACTCTTCCATTGTTCTCAGAATTCCGCTGACATTTAAAAATGCCTCGGAAGTCTTCCATTGTTCTCGGAATTCCGCTGACATTTATAAAGGCTTCAGAACTCTTCCATTGTTCTCGGAATTCCGCTGACGTTTAAAAATGCTTCGGAACTCTTCCATTGTTCTCGGAATTCCGCTGACGTTTAAAAATGCTTCACAACTCTTCCATTGTTCTCGGAATTCCGCTGACGTTTAAAAATGCTTCGGAACTCTTCCATTGTTCTCGGAATTCCGCTGACATTTAAAAATGCATCGGAACTCTTCCATTGTTCTGGAATTCCGCTGACGTTTAAAAATGCTTCACAACTCTTCCATTGTTCTCGGTATTCCGCTGACTTTTAAAAATGCTTCAGAACTCTTCCATTGTTCTCGGAATCCCGCTGAAGTTTAAGTATGCTTCGGAACTCTTCCATTGTTCTCGGAATCTGCTGAAGTTTAAAAATGCTTCGGAACTCTTCCATTGTTCTCAGAATTCCGCTGACATTTAAAAATGCTTCGGATCTCTTCCATTGTTCTCGGAATTCCGCTGACATTTAAAAAGGCTTCAGAACTCTTCCATTGTTCTCGGAATTCCGCTGACATTTAAAAAGGCTTCAGAACTCTTCCATTGTTCTCGGAATTCCGCTGACGTTTAAAAATGCTTCAGAACTCTTCCATTGTTCTCGGAATTCCGCTGACGTTTAAAAATGCTTCAGAACTCTTCCATTGTTCTCGGAATTCCGCTGACGTTTAAAAATGCTTCGGAACTCTTCCATTGTTCTCGGAATTCTGCTGAAGTTTAAAAATGCTTCGGAACTCTTCCATTGTTCTCAGAATTCCGCTGACATTTAAAAATGCTTCGGAACTCTTCCATTGTTCTCGGAATTCCGCTGACATTTAAAAAGGCTTCAGAACTCTTCCATTGTTCTCGGAATTCCGCTGACGTTTAAAAATGCTTCGGAACTCTTCCATTGTTCTCGGAATTCCGCTGACGTTTAAAAATGCTTCACAACTCTTCCATTGTTCTCGGAATACCGCTGACGTTTAAAAATGCTTCGGATCTCTTCTATTGTTCTCGGAATTCCGCTGACATTTAAAAATGCTTCAGAACTCTTCCATTGTTCTCGGAATTCCGCTGAAGTTTAAAAATGCTTCGGAACTCTTCCATTGTTCTCAGAATTCCGCTGACATTTAAAAATGCTCCGGAACTCTTCCATTGTTCTCGGAATTCCGCTGACATTTAAAAAGGCTTCAGAACTCTTCCATTGTTCTCGGAATTCCGCTGACATTTAAAAAGGCTTCAGAACTCTTCCATTGTTCTCGGAATTCCGCTGACATTTAAAAAGGCTTCAGAACTCTTTCTTTGTTCTCGGAATTCCGCTGACGTTAAAAAATGCTTCGGAACTCTTCCATTGTTCTCGGAATTCCGCTGATGCTTAAAAATGCTTCACAACTCTTCCATTGTTCTCGGTATTCAGCTGACTTTTAAAAATGCTTCTGAACTCTTCCATTGTTCTCGGAATTCCGCTAAAGTTTAAGTATGCTTCGGAACTCTTCCATTGTTCTCGGAATTCTGCTGAAGTTTAAAAATGCTTTGGAACTCTTCCATTTTTCTCAAAATTCCGCTGACATTTAAAAATGCTTCGGAACTCTTCCATTGTTCTCGGAATTCCGCTGACATTTAAAAATGCTTCAGAACTCTTCCATTGTTCTCGGAATTCCGCTGACGTTTAAAAATGCATCGGAACTCTTCCATTGTTCTGGAATTCCGCTGACGTTTAAAAATGCTTCACAACTCTTCCATTGTTCTCGGTATTCCGCGAACTTTTGAAAATGCTTCAGAACCCTTCCATTGTTCTCGGAATTCCGCTGAAGTTTAAGTATGCTTCGGAACTCTTCCATTGTTCTCGGAATTCTGCTGAAGTTTAAAAATGCTTCGGAACTCTTCCATTGTTCTCAGATTTCCGCTGACATTTAAAAATGCTTCAGAACTCTTCCATTGTTCTCGGAATTCCGCTGACATTTAAAAAGGCTTCAGAACTCCTCCATTGTTCTCGGAATTCCGCTGACGTTTAAAAATGCTTCGGAACTCTTCCATTGTTTTCGGAATTCCGCTGACGTTTAAAAATGCTTCACAACTCTTCCATTGTTCTCGGAATTCCGCTGATGTTTAAAAATGCTTCGGATCTCTTCTATTGTTCTCGGAATTCCGCTGACATTTAAAAATGCTTCAGAACTCTTCCATTGTTCTCGGAATCCCGCTGAAGTTTAAGTATGCTTCGGAACTCTTCCATTGTTCTCGGAATCTGCTGAAGTTTAGAAATGCTTCGGAACTCTTCCATTGTTCTCAGAATTCCGCTGACATTTAAAAATGCTTCGGAACTCTTCCATTGTTCTCGGAATTCCGCTGACATTTAAAAAGGCTTCAGAACTCTTCCATTGTTCTCGGAATTCCGCTGACATTTAAAAAGGCTTCAGAACTCTTCCATTGTTCTCGGAATTCCGCTGACGTTTAAAAATGCTTCAGAACTCTTCCATTGTTCTCGGAATTCCGCTGACGTTTAAAAATGCTTCGGAACTCTTCCATTGTTCTCGGAATTCTGCTGAAGTTTAAAAATGCTTCGGAACTCTTCCATTGTTCTCAGAATTCCGCTGACATTTAAAAATGCTTCGGAACTCTTCCATTGTTCTCGGAATTCCGCTGACATTTAAAAAGGCTTCAGAACTCTTCCATTGTTCTCGGAATTCCGCTGACATTTAAAAATGCTTCGGAACTCTTCCATTGTTCTCGGAATTCCGCTGACGTTTAAAAATGCTTCACAACTCTTCCATTGTTCTCGGAATACCGCTGACGTTTAAAAATGCTTCGGATCTCTTCTATTGTTCTCGGAATTCCGCTGACATTTAAAAATGCTTCAGAACTCTTCCATTGTTCTCGGAATTCCGCTGAAGTTTAAAAATGCTTCGGAACTCTTCCATTGTTCTCAGAATTCCGCTGACATTTAAAAATGCTCCGGAACTCTTCCATTGTTCTCGGAATTCCGCTGACATTTAAAAAGGCTTCAGAACTCTTCCATTGTTCTCGGAATTCCGCTGACATTTAAAAAGGCTTCAGAACTCTTCCATTGTTCTCGGAATTCCGCTGACATTTAAAAAGGCTTCAGAACTCTTTCTTTGTTCTCGGAATTCCGCTGACGTTTAAAAATGCTTCGGAACTCTTCCATTGTTCTCGGAATTCCGCTGATGCTTAAAAATGCTTCACAACTCTTCCATTGTTCTCGGTATTCAGCTGACTTTTAAAAATGCTTCTGAACTCTTCCATTGTTCTCGGAATTCCGCTAAAGTTTAAGTATGCTGCGGAACTCTTCCATTGTTCTCGGAATTCTGCTGAAGTTTAAAAAGGCTTTGGAACTCTTCCATTTTTCTCAGAATTCCGCTGACATTTAAAAATGCTTCGGAACTCCTCCATTGTTCTCGGAATTCCGCTGACATTTAAAAATGCTTCAGAACTCTTCCATTGTTCTCGGAATTCCGCTGAAGTTTAAAAATGCTTCGGAACTCTTCCATTGTTCTCAGAATTCCGCTGACATTTAAAAATGCTTCGGAACTCTTCCATTGTTCTCGGAATTCCGCTGACATTTAAAAAGGCTTCAGAACTCTTCCATTGTTCTCGGAATTCCGCTGACATTTAAAAAGGCTTCAGAACTCTTCCATTGTTCTCGGAATTCCGCTGACGTTTAAAAATGCTTCGGAACTCTTCCATTGTTCTCGGAATTCTGCTGAAGTTTAAAAATGCTTCGGAACTCTTCCATTGTTCTCAGAATTCCGCTGACATTTAAAAATGCCTCGGAACTCTTTCATTGTTCTCGGAATTCCGGTGACATTTATAAAGGCTTCAGAACTCTTCCATTGTTCTCGGAATTCCGCTGACGTTTAAAAATGCTTCGGAACTCTTCCATTGTTCTCGGAATTCCGCTGACGTTTAAAAATGCTTCACAACTCTTCCATTGTTCTCGGAATTCCACTGACGTTTAAAAATGCTTCGGAACTCTTCCATTGTTCTCGGAATTCCGCTGACATTTAAAAATGCATCGGAATTCTTCCATTGTTCTGGAATTCCGCTGACGTTTAAAAATGCTTCACAACTCTTCCATTGTTCTCGGTATTCCGCTGACTTTTAAAAATGCTTCAGAACTCTTCCATTGTTCTCGGAATTCCGCTGAACTTTAAGTATGCTTCGGAACTCTTCCATTGTTCTCGGAATTCTGCTGACATTTAAAAATGTTTCGGAACTCTTCCATTGTTCTCGGAATTCCGCTGACATTTAAAAAGGCTTCAGAACTCTTCCATTGTTCTCGGAATTCCGCTGATGTTTAAAAATGCTTCAGAACTCTTCCATTGTTCTCGGAATTCTGCTGACGTTTAAAAATGCTTCAGAACTCTTCCATTGTTCTCGGAATTCTGATGAAGTTTAAAAATGCTTCGGAACTCTTCCATTGTTCTTAGAATTCCGCTGACATTTAAAAATGTTTCGGAACTCTTCCATTGTTCTCGGAATTCCGCTGACATTTAAAAAGGCTTCAGAACTCTTCCATTGTTCTCGGAATTCTGCTGTAGTTTAAAATTGCTTCGGAAATTTTCCATTGTTCTCGGAATTCTGCTGACATTTAAAAATGTTTTGGAACTCTTCCATTGTTCTCGGAATTCCGCTGACATTTAAAAATGCTTCGGTCTCTTCCATTGTTCTGGAATTCCGCTGACGTTTAAAAATGCATCGGAACTCTTCCATTGTTCTGGAATTCCGCTGACGTTTAAAAATGCTTCACAACTCTTCCATTGTTCTCGGTATTCCGCTAACTTTTAAAAATGCTTCAGAACTCTTCCATTGTTCTCGGAATTCCGCTGAAGTTTAAGTATACTTCGGAACTCTTCCATTGTTCCCAGATTTCCGCTGACATTTAAAAATGCTTCAGAACTCTTCCATTGTTCTCGGAATTCCGCTGACATTTAAAAAGGCTTCAGAACTCCTCCATTGTTCTCGGAATTCCGCTGACGTTTAAAAATGCTTCGGAACTCTTCCATTGTTTTCGGAATTCCGCTGACGTTTAAAAATGCTTCACAACTCTTCCTTTGTTCTCGGAATTCCGCTGATGTTTAAAAATGCTTCGGATCTCTTCTATTGTTCTCGGAATTCCGCTGACATTTAAAAATGCTTCAGAACTCTTCCATTGTTCTCGGAATTCCGCTGATGTTTAAAAATGCTTCGGAACTCTTCCATTGTTCTCAGAATTCCGCTGACATTTAAAAATGCTTCGGAACTCTTCCATTGTTCTCGGAATTCCGCTGACATTTAAAAAGGCTTCAGAACTCTTCCATTGTTTTCGGAATTCCGCTGACATTTAAAAAGGCTTCAGAACTCTTCCATTGTTCTCGGAATTCTGCTGACGTTTAAAAATGCTTCGGAACTCTTCCCTTGTTCTCGGAATTCCGCTGATGCTTAAAAATGCTTCACAACTCTTCCATTGTTCTCGGTATTTAGCTGACTTTTAAAAATTCTTCTGAACTCTTCCATTGTTCTCGGAATTCCGCTGAAGTTTAAGTATGCTTCGGAACTCTTCCATTGTTCTCGGAATTCTGCTGAAGTTTAAAAATGCTTCGGAACTCTTCCATTGTTCTCAGAATTCCGCTGACATTTAAAAATGCCTCGGAACTCTTCCATTGTTCTCGGAATTCCGCTGACATTTATAAAGGCTTCAGAACTCTTCCATTGTTCTCGGAATTCCGCTGACGTTTAAAAATGCTTCGGAACTCTTCCATTGTTCTCGGAATTCCGCTGACGTTTAAAAATGCTTCACAACTCTTCCATTGTTCTCGGAATTCCGCTGACGTTTAAAAATGCTTCGGAACTCTTCCATTGTTCTCGGAATTAAGCTGACATTTAAAAATGCATCGGAACTCTTCCATTGTTCTGGAATTCCGCTGACGTTTAAAAATGCTTCACAACTCTTCCATTGTTCTCGGTATTCCCCTGACTTTTAAAAATGCTTCAGAACTCTTCCATTGTTCTCGGAATCCCGCTGAAGTTTAAGTATGCTTCGGAACTCTTCCATTGTTCTCGGAATCTGCTGAAGTTTAAAAATGCTTCGGAACTCTTCCAATGTTCTCAGAATTCCGCTGACATTTAAAAATGCTTCGGAACTCTTCCATTGTTCTCGGAATTCCGCTGACATTTAAAAAGGCTTCAGAACTCTTCCATTGTTCTCGGAATTCCGCTGACGTTTAAAAATGCATCGGATCTCTTCTATTGTTCTCGGAATTCTGCTGACATTTAAAAATGCTTCAGAACTCTTCCATTGTTCTTGGAATTCCGCTGAAGTTTAAAAATGCTTCGGAACTCTTCCATTGTTCTCAGAATTCCGCTGACATTTAAAAATGCTTCGGAACTCTTCCATTGTTCTCGGAATTCCGCTGACATTTAAAAAGGCTTCAGAACTCTTCCATTGTTCTCGGAATTCCGCTGACATTTAAAAAGGCTTCAGAACTCTTCCATTGTTCTCGGAATTCCGCTGACGTTTAAAAATGCTTCAGAACTCTTCCATTGTTCTCGGAATTCCGCTGACGTTTAAAAATGCTTCGGAACTCTTCCATTGTTCTCGGAATTCCGCTGACGTTTAATAATGCTTCACAACTCTTCCATTGTTCTCGGAATTCCGCTGACGTTTAAAAATGCTTCGCAACTCTTCCATTGTTCTCGGAATTCCGCTGACGTTTAAAAATGCTTCACAACTCTTCCATTGTTCTCGGTATTCCGCGAACTTTTGAAAATGCTTCAGAACTCTTCCATTGTTCTCGGAATTCCGCTGAAGTTTAAGTATGCTTCGGAACTCTTCCATTGTTCTCGGAATTCTGCTGAAGTTTAAAAATGCTTCGGAACTCTTCCATTGTTCTCAGATTTCCGCTGACATTTAAAAATGCTTCAGAACTCTTCCATTGTTCTCGGAATTCCGCTGACATTTAAAAAGGCTTCAGAACTCCTCCATTGTTCTCGGAATTCCGCTGACGTTTAAAAATGCTTCGGAACTCTTCCATTGTTTTCGGAATTCCGCTGACGTTTAAAAATGCTTCACAACTCTTCCATTGTTCTCGGAATTCCGCTGATGTTTAAAAATGCTTCGGATCTCTTCTATTGTTCTCGGAATTCCGCTGACATTTAAAAATGCTTCAGAACTCTTCCATTGTTCTCGGAATTCCGATGAAGTTTAAAAATGCTTCGGAACTCTTCCATTGTTCTCGGAATTCCGCTGAAGTTTAAAAATGCTTCGGAACTCTTCCATTGTTCTCAGAATTCCGCTGACATTTAAAAATGCTTCGGAACTCTTCCATTGTTCTCGGAATTCCGCTGACATTTAAAAAGGCTTCAGAACTCTTCCATTGTTTTCGGAATTCCGCTGACATTTAAAAAGGCTTCAGAACTCTTCCATTGTTCTCGGAATTCCGCTGACGTTTAAAAATGCTTCGGAACTCTTCCCTTGTTCTCGGAATTCCGCTGATGCTTAAAAATGCTTCACAACTCTTCCATTGTTCTCGGAATTCCGCTGACATTTAAAAAGGCTTCAGAACTCTTCCATTGTTCTCGGAATTCCGCTGATGTTTAAAAATGCTTCAGAACTCTTCCATTGTTCTCGGAATTCCGCTGACGTTTAAAAATGCTTCAGAACTCTTCCATTGTTCTCGGAATTCTGATGAAGTTTAAAAATGCTTCGGAACTCTTCCATTGTTCTAAGAATTCCGCTGACATTTAAAAATGTTTCGGAACTCTTCCATTGTTCTCGGAATTCCGCTGACATTTAAAAAGGCTTCAGAACTCTTCCATTGTTCTCGGAATTCTGCTGTAGTTTAAAATTGCTTCGGAAATTTTCCATTGTTCTCGGAATTCTGCTGACATTTAAAAATGTTTTGGAACTCTTCCATTGTTCTCGGAATTCCGCTGACATTTAAAAATGCTTCGGTCTCTTCCATTGTTCTGGAATTCCGCTGACGTTTAAAAATGCATCGGAACTCTTCCATTGTTCTGGAATTCCGCTGACGTTTAAAAATGCTTCACAACTCTTCCATTGTTCTCGGTATTCCGCTAACTTTTAAAAATGCTTCAGAACTCTTCCATTGTTCTCGGAATTCTGCTGAAGTTTAAAAATGCTTCGGAACTCTTCCATTGTTCTCAGATTTCCGCTGACATTTAAAAATGCTTCAGAACTCTTCCATTGTTCTCGGAATTCCGCTGACATTTAAAAAGGCTTCAGAACTCCTCCATTGTTCTCGGAATTCCGCTGACGTTTAAAAATGCTTCGGAACTCTTCCATTGTTTTCGGAATTCCGCTGACGTTTAAAAATGCTTCACAACTCTTCCATTGTTCTCGGAATTCCGCTGATGTTTAAAAATGCTTCGGATCTCTTCTATTGTTCTCGGAATTCCGCTGACATTTAAAAATGCTTCAGAACTCTTCCATTGTTCTCGGAATTCCGCTGATGTTTAAAAATGCTTCGGAACTCTTCCATTGTTCTCAGAATTCCGCTGACATTTAAAAATGCTTTGGAACTCTTCCATTGTTCTCGGAATTCCGCTGACATTTAAAAAGGCTTCAGAACTCTTGCATTGTTTTCGGAATTCCGCTGACATTTAAAAAGGCTTCAGAACTCTTCCATTGTTCTCGGAATTCTGCTGACGTTTAAAAATGCTTCGGAACTCTTCCCTTGTTCTCGGAATTCCGCTGATGCTTAAAAATGCTTCACAACTCTTCCATTGTTCTCGGTATTTAGCTGACTTTTAAAAATGCTTCTGAACTCTTCCATTGTTCTCGGAATTCCGCTGAAGTTTAAGTATGCTTCGGAACTCTTCCATTGTTCTCGGAATTCCGCTGAAGTTTAAGTATGCTTCGGAACTCTTCCATTGTTCTCGGAATTCTGCTGAAGTTTAAAAATGCTTCGGAACTCTTCCATTGTTCTCAGAATTCCGCTGACATTTAAAAATGCCTCGGAACTCTTCCATTGTTCTCGGAATTCCGCTGACATTTATAAAGGCTTCAGAACTCTTCCATTGTTCTCGGAATTCCGCTGACGTTTAAAAATGCTTCGGAACTCTTCCATTGTTCTCGGAATTCCGCTGACGTTTAAAAATGCTTCACAACTCTTCCATTGTTCTCGGAATTCCGCTGACGTTTAAAAATGCTTCGGAACTCTTCCATTGTTCTCGGAATTCCGCTGACATTTAAAAATGCATCGGAACTCTTCCATTGTTCTGGAATTCCGCTGACGTTTAAAAATGCTTCACAACTCTTCCATTGTTCTCGGTATTCCCCTGACTTTTAAAAATGCTTCAGAACGCTTCCATTGTTCTCGGAATCCCGCTGAAGTTTAAGTATGCTTCGGAACTCTTCCATTGTTCTCGGAATCTGCTGAAGTTTAAAAATGCTTCGGAACTCTTCCATTGTTCTCAGAATTCCGCTGACATTTAAAAATGCTTCGGAACTCTTCCATTGTTCTCGGAATTCCGCTGACATTTAAAAAGGCTTCAGAACTCTTCCATTGTTCTCGGAATTCCGCTGACGTTTAAAAATGCTTCGGATCTCTTCTATTGTTCTCGGAATTCTGCTGACATTTAAAAATGCTTCAGAACTCTTCCATTGTTCTTGGAATTCCGCTGAAGTTTAAAAATGCTTCGGAACTCTTCCATTGTTCTCAGAATTCCGCTGACATTTAAAAATGCTTCGGAACTCTTCCATTGTTCTCGGAATTCCGCTGACATTTAAAAAGGCTTCAGAACTCTTCCATTGTTATCGGAATTCCGCTGACATTTAAAAAGGCTTCAGAACTCTTCCATTGTTCTCGGAATTCCGCTGACGTTTAAAAATGCTTCAGAACTCTTCCATTGTTCTCGGAATTCCGCTGACGTTTAAAAATGCTTCGGAACTCTTCCATTGTTCTCGGAATTCCGCTGACGTTTAAAAATGCTTCACAACTCTTCCATTGTTCTCGGAATTCCGCTGACGTTTAAAAATGCTTCGCAACTCTTCCATTGTTCTCGGAATTCCGCTGACATTTAAAAATGCATCGGAACTCTTCCATTGTTCTGGAATTCCGCTGACGTTTAAAAATGCTTCACAACTCTTCCATTGTTCTCGGTATTCCGCTGACTTTTAAAAATGCTTCAGAACTCTTCCATTGTTCTCGGAATTCTGCTGAAGTTTAAAAATGCTTCGGAACTCTTCCATTGTTCTCAGAATTCCGCTGACATTTAAAAATGCCTCGGAACTCTTCCATTGTTCTCGGAATTCCGCTGACATTTATAAAGGCTTCAGAACTCTTCCATTGTTCTCGGAATTCCGCTGACGTTTAAAAATGCTTCGGAACTCTTCCATTGTTCTCGGAATTCCGCTGACGTTTAAAAATGCTTCACAACTCTTCCATTGTTCTCGGAATTCCGCTGACGTTTAAAAATGCTTCGCAACTCTTCCATTGTTCTCGGAATTCCGCTGACATTTAAAAATGCATCGGAACTCTTCCATTGTTCTGGAATTCCGCTGACGTTTAAAAATGCTTCACAACTCTTCCATTGTTCTCGGTATTCCGCTGACTTTTAAAAATGCTTCAGAACTCTTCCAATGTTCTCGGAATTCTGCTGAAGTTTAAAAATGCTTCGGAACTCTTCCATTGTTCTCAGAATTCCGCTGACATTTAAAAATGCCTCGGAACTCTTCCATTGTTCTCGGAATTCCGCTGACATTTATAAAGGCTTCAGAACTCTTCCATTGTTCTCGGAATTCCGCTGACGTTTAAAAATGCTTCGGAACTCTTCCATTGTTCTCGGAATTCCGCTGACGTTTAAAAATGCTTCACAACTCTTCCATTGTTCTCGGAATTCCGCTGACGTTTAAAAATGCTTTGGAACTCTTCCATTGTTCTCGGAATTCCGCTGACATTTAAAAATGCATCGGAACTCTTCCATTGTTCTGGAATTCCGCTGACGTTTAAAAATGCTTCACAACTCTTCCATTGTTCTCGGTATTCTGCTGACTTTTAAAAATGCTTCAGAACTCTTCCATTGTTCTCGGAATCCCGCTGAAGTTTAAGTATGCTTCGGAACGCTTCCATTGTTCTCGGAATCTGCTGAAGTTTAAAAATGCTTCGGAACTCTTCCATTGTTCTCAGAATTCCGCTGACATTTAAAAATGCTTCGGAACTCTTCCATTGTTCTCGGAATTCCGCTGACATTTAAAAAGGCTTCAGAACTCTTCCATTGTTCTCGGAATTCCGCTGACGTTTAAAAATGCTTCGGATCTCTTCTATTGTTCTCGGAATTCTGCTGACATTTAAAAATGCTTCAGAACTCTTCCATTGTTCTTGGAATTCCGCTGAAGTTTAAAAATGCTTCGGAACTCTTCCATTGTTCTCAGAATTCCGCTGACATTTAAAAATGCTTCGGAACTCTTCCATTGTTCTCGGAATTCCGCTGACATTTAAAAAGGCTTCAGAACTCTTCCATTGTTCTCGGAATTCCGCTGACATTTAAAAAGGCTTCAGAACTCTTCCATTGTTCTCGGAATTCCGCTGATGTTTAAAAATGCTTCAGAACTCTTCCATTGTTCTCGGAATTCCGCTGACGTTTAAAAATGCTTCAGAACTCTTCCATTGTTCTCGGAATTCTGATGAAGTTTAAAAATGCTTCGGAACTCTTCCATTGTTCTAAGAATTCCGCTGACATTTAAAAATGTTTCGGAACTCTTCCATTGTTCTCGGAATTCCGCTGACATTTAAAAAGGCTTCAGAACTCTTCCATTGTTCTCGGAATTCTGCTGTAGTTTAAAATTGCTTCGGAAATTTTCCATTGTTCTCGGAATTCTGCTGACATTTAAAAATGTTTTGGAACTCTTCCATTGTTCTCGGAATTCCGCTGACATTTAAAAATGCTTCGGTCTCTTCCATTGTTCTGGAATTCCGCTGACGTTTAAAAATGCATCGGAACTCTTCCATTGTTCTGGAATTCCGCTGACGTTTAAAAATGCTTCACAACTCTTCCATTGTTCTCGGTATTCCGCTAACTTTTAAAAATGCTTCAGAACTCTTCCATTGTTCTCGGAATTCTGCTGAAGTTTAAAAATGCTTCGGAGCTCTTCCATTGTTCTCAGATTTCCGCTGACATTTAAAAATGCTTCAGAACTCTTCCATTGTTCTCGGAATTCCGCTGACATTTAAAAAGTCTTCAGAACTCCTCCATTGTTCTCGGAATTCCGCTGACGTTTAAAAATGCTTCGGAACTCTTCCATTGTTTTCGGAATTCCGCTGACGTTTAAAAATGCTTCACAACTCTTCCATTGTTCTCGGAATTCCGCTGATGTTTAAAAATGCTTCGGATCTCTTCTATTGTTCTCGGAATTCCGCTGACATTTAAAAATGCTTCAGAACTCTTCCATTGTTCTCGGAATTCCGCTGATGTTTAAAAATGCTTCGGAACTCTTCCATTGTTCTCAGAATTCCGCTGACATTTAAAAATGCTTTGGAACTCTTCCATTGTTCTCGGAATTCCGCTGACATTTAAAAAGGCTTCAGAACTCTTGCATTGTTTTCGGAATTCCGCTGACATTTAAAAAGGCTTCAGAACTCTTCCATTGTTCTCGGAATTCTGCTGACGTTTAAAAATGCTTCGGAACTCTTCCCTTGTTCTCGGAATTCCGCTGATGCTTAAAAATGCTTCACAACTCTTCCATTGTTCTCGGTATTTAGCTGACTTTTAAAAATGCTTCTGAACTCTTCCATTGTTCTCGGAATTCCGCTGAAGTTTAAGTATGCTTCGGAACTCTTCCATTGTTCTCGGAATTCTGCTGAAGTTTAAAAATGCTTCGGAACTCTTCCATTGTTCTCAGAATTCCGCTGACATTTAAAAATGCCTCGGAACTCTTCCATTGTTCTCGGAATTCCGCTGACATTTATAAAGGCTTCAGAACTCTTCCATTGTTCTCGGAATTCCGCTGACGTTTAAAAATGCTTCGGAACTCTTCCATTGTTCTCGGAATTCCGCTGACGTTTAAAAATGCTTCACAACTCTTCCATTGTTCTCGGAATTCCGCTGACGTTTAAAAATGCTTCGGAACTCTTCCATTGTTCTCGGAATTCCGCTGACATTTAAAAATGCATCGGAACTCTTCCATTGTTCTGGAATTCCGCTGACGTTTAAAAATGCTTCACAACTCTTCCATTGTTCTCGGTATTCCCCTGACTTTTAAAAATGCTTCAGAACGCTTCCATTGTTCTCGGAATCCCGCTGAAGTTTAAGTATGCTTCGGAACTCTTCCATTGTTCTCGGAATCTGCTGAAGTTTAAAAATGCTTCGGAACTCTTCCATTGTTCTCAGAATTCCGCTGACATTTAAAAATGCTTCGGAACTCTTCCATTGTTCTCGGAATTCCGCTGACATTTAAAAAGGCTTCAGAACTCTTCCATTGTTCTCGGAATTCCGCTGACGTTTAAAAATGCTTCGGATCTCTTCTATTGTTCTCGGAATTCTGCTGACATTTAAAAATGCTTCAGAACTCTTCCATTGTTCTTGGAATTCCGCTGAAGTTTAAAAATGCTTCGGAACTCTTCCATTGTTCTCAGAATTCCGCTGACATTTAAAAATGCTTCGGAACTCTTCCATTGTTCTCGGAATTCCGCTGACATTTAAAAAGGCTTCAGAACTCTTCCATTGTTCTCGGAATTCCGCTGACATTTAAAAAGGCTTCAGAACTCTTCCATTGTTCTCGGAATTCCGCTGACGTTTAAAAATGCTTCAGAACTCTTCCATTGTTCTCGGAATTCCGCTGACGTTTAAAAATGCTTCGGAACTCTTCCATTGTTCTCGGAATTCCGCTGACGTTTAAAAATGCTTCACAACTCTTCCATTGTTCTCGGAATTCCGCTGACGTTTAAAAATGCTTCGCAACTCTTCCATTGTTCTCGGAATTCCGCTGACATTTAAAAATGCATCGGAACTCTTCCATTGTTCTGGAATTCCGCTGACGTTTAAAAATGCTTCACAACTCTTCCATTGTTCTCGGTATTCCGCTGACTTTTAAAAATGCTTCAGAACTCTTCCATTGTTCTCGGAATTCTGCTGAAGTTTAAAAATGCTTCGGAACTCTTCCATTGTTCTCAGAATTCCGCTGACATTTAAAAATGCCTCGGAACTCTTCCATTGTTCTCGGAATTCCGCTGACATTTATAAAGGCTTCAGAACTCTTCCATTGTTCTCGGAATTCCGCTGACGTTTAAAAATGCTTCGGAACTCTTCCATTGTTCTCGGAATTCCGCTGACGTTTAAAAATGCTTCACAACTCTTCCATTGTTCTCGGAATTCCGCTGACGTTTAAAAATGCTTCGCAACTCTTCCATTGTTCTCGGAATTCCGCTGACATTTAAAAATGCATCGGAACTCTTCCATTGTTCTGGAATTCCGCTGACGTTTAAAAATGCTTCACAACTCTTCCATTGTTCTCGGTATTCCGCTGACTTTTAAAAATGCTTCAGAACTCTTCCAATGTTCTCGGAATTCTGCTGAAGTTTAAAAATGCTTCGGAACTCTTCCATTGTTCTCAGAATTCCGCTGACATTTAAAAATGCCTCGGAACTCTTCCATTGTTCTCGGAATTCCGCTGACATTTATAAAGGCTTCAGAACTCTTCCATTGTTCTCGGAATTCCGCTGACGTTTAAAAATGCTTCGGAACTCTTCCATTGTTCTCGGAATTCCGCTGACGTTTAAAAATGCTTCACAACTCTTCCATTGTTCTCGGAATTCCGCTGACGTTTAAAAATGCTTTGGAACTCTTCCATTGTTCTCGGAATTCCGCTGACATTTAAAAATGCATCGGAACTCTTCCATTGTTCTGGAATTCCGCTGACGTTTAAAAATGCTTCACAACTCTTCCATTGTTCTCGGTATTCTGCTGACTTTTAAAAATGCTTCAGAACTCTTCCATTGTTCTCGGAATCCCGCTGAAGTTTAAGTATGCTTCGGAACGCTTCCATTGTTCTCGGAATCTGCTGAAGTTTAAAAATGCTTCGGAACTCTTCCATTGTTCTCAGAATTCCGCTGACATTTAAAAATGCTTCGGAACTCTTCCATTGTTCTCGGAATTCCGCTGACATTTAAAAAGGCTTCAGAACTCTTCCATTGTTCTCGGAATTCCGCTGACGTTTAAAAATGCTTCGGATCTCTTCTATTGTTCTCGGAATTCTGCTGACATTTAAAAATGCTTCAGAACTCTTCCATTGTTCTTGGAATTCCGCTGAAGTTTAAAAATGCTTCGGAACTCTTCCATTGTTCTCAGAATTCCGCTGACATTTAAAAATGCTTCGGAACTCTTCCATTGTTCTCGGAATTCCGCTGACATTTAAAAAGGCTTCAGAACTCTTCCATTGTTCTCGGAATTCCGCTGACATTTAAAAAGGCTTCAGAACTCTTCCATTGTTCTCGGAATTCCGCTGACGTTTAAAAATGCTTCGGAACTCTTCCATTGTTCTCGGAATTCCGCTGACGTTTAAAAATGCTTCACAACTCTTCCATTGTTCTCGGAATTCCGCTGACGTTTAAAAATGCTTTGGAACTCTTCCATTGTTCTCGGAATTCCGCTGACATTTAAAAATGCATCGTAACTCTTCCATTGTTCTGGAATTCCGCTGACGTTTAAAAATGCTTCACAACTCTTCCATTGTTCTCGGTATTCTGCTGACTTTTAAAAATGCTTCAGAACTCTTCCATTGTTCTCGGAATCCCGCTGAAGTTTAAGTATGCTTCGGAACTCTTCCATTGTTCTCGGAATCTGCTGAAGTTTAAAAATGCTTCGGAACTCTTCCATTGTTCTCAGAATTCCGCTGACATTTAAAAATGCTTCGGAACTCTTCCATTGTTCTCGGAATTCCGCTGACATTTAAAAAGGCTTCAGAACTCTTCCATTGTTCTCGGAATTCCGCTGACGTTTAAAAATGCTTCGGATCTCTTCTATTGTTCTCGGAATTCTGCTGACATTTAAAAATGCTTCAGAACTCTTCCATTGTTCTTGGAATTCCGCTGAAGTTTAAAAATGCTTCGGAACTCTTCCATTGTTCTCAGAATTCCGCTGACATTTAAAAATGCTTCGGAACTCTTCCATTGTTCTCGGAATTCCGCTGACATTTAAAAAGGCTTCAGAACTCTTCCATTGTTCTCGGAATTCCGCTGACATTTAAAAAGGCTTCAGAACTCTTCCATTGTTCTCGGAATTCCGCTGACGTTTAAAAATGCTTCAGAACTCTTCCATTGTTCTCGGAATTCCGCTGAAGTTTAAAAATGCTTCGGAACTCTTCCATTGTTCTCGGAATTCCGCTGACGTTTAAAAATGCTTCACAACTCTTCCATTGTTCTCGGAATTCCGCTGACGTTTAAAAATGCTTCGCAACTCTTCCATTGTTCTCGGAATTCCGCTGACATTTAAAAATGCATCGGAACTCTTCCATTGTTCTGGAATTCCGCTGACGTTTAAAAATGCTTCACAACTCTTCCATTGTTCTCGGTATTCCGCTGACTTTTAAAAATGCTTCAGAACTCTTCCATTGTTCTCGGAATTCCGCTGAAGTTTAAGTATGCTTCGGAACTCTTCCATTGTTCTCGGAATTCTGCTGAAGTTTAAAAATGCTTCGGAACTCTTACATTGTTCTCAGAATTCCGCTGACATTTAAAAATGCTTCGGAACTCTTCCATTGTTCTCGGAATTCCGCTGACATTTAAAAAGGCTTCAGAACTCTTCCATTGTTCTCGGAATTCCGCTGACGTTTAAAAATGCTTCGGAACTCTTCCATTGTTCTCGGAATTCCGCTGACGTTTAAAAATGCTTCACAACTCTTCCATTGTTCTCGGAATTCCGCTGACGTTTAAAAATGCTTCGGATCTCTTCTATTGTTCTCGGAATTCCGCTGACATTTAAAAATGCTTCAGAACTCTTCCATTGTTCTCGGAATTCCGCTGAAGTTTAAAAATGCTTCGGAACTCTTCCATTGTTCTCAGAATTCCGCTGACATTTAAAAATGCTTCACAACTCTTCCATTGTTCTCGGAATTCCGCTGACGTTTAAAAATGCTTTGGAACTCTTCCATTGTTCTCGGAATTCCGCTGACATTTAAAAATGCATCGGAACTCTTCCATTGTTCTGGAATTCCGCTGACGTTTAAAAATGCTTCACAACTCTTCCATTGTTCTCGGTATTCTGCTGACTTTTAAAAATGCTTCAGAACTCTTCCATTGTTCTCGGAATCCCGCTGAAGTTTAAGTATGCTTCGGAACTCTTCCATTGTTCTCGGAATCTGCTGAAGTTTAAAAATGCTTCGGAACTCTTCCATTGTTCTCAGAATTCCGCTGACATTTAAAAATGCTTCGGAACTCTTCCATTGTTCTCGGAATTCCGCTGACATTTAAAAAGGCTTCAGAACTCTTCCATTGTTCTCGGAATTCCGCTGACGTTTAAAAATGCTTCGGATCTCTTCTATTGTTCTCGGAATTCTGCTGACATTTAAAAATGCTTCAGAACTCTTCCATTGTTCTTGGAATTCCGCTGAAGTTTAAAAATGCTTCGGAACTCTTCCATTGTTCTCAGAATTCCGCTGACATTTAAAAATGCTTCGGAACTCTTCCATTGTTCTCGGAATTCCGCTGACATTTAAAAAGGCTTCAGAACTCTTCCATTGTTCTCGGAATTCCGCTGACATTTAAAAAGGCTTCAGAACTCTTCCATTGTTCTCGGAATTCCGCTGACGTTTAAAAATGCTTCAGAACTCTTCCATTGTTCTCGGAATTCCGCTGAAGTTTAAAAATGCTTCGGAACTCTTCCATTGTTCTCGGAATTCCGCTGACGTTTAAAAATGCTTCACAACTCTTCCATTGTTCTCGGAATTCCGCTGACGTTTAAAAATGCTTCGCAACTCTTCCATTGTTCTCGGAATTCCGCTGACATTTAAAAATGCATCGGAACTCTTCCATTGTTCTGGAATTCCGCTGACGTTTAAAAATGCTTCACAACTCTTCCATTGTTCTCGGTATTCCGCTGACTTTTAAAAATGCTTCAGAACTCTTCCATTGTTCTCGGAATTCCGCTGAAGTTTAAGTATGCTTCGGAACTCTTCCATTGTTCTCGGAATTCTGCTGAAGTTTAAAAATGCTTCGGAACTCTTACATTGTTCTCAGAATTCCGCTGACATTTAAAAATGCTTCGGAACTCTTCCATTGTTCTCGGAATTCCGCTGACATTTAAAAAGGCTTCAGAACTCTTCCATTGTTCTCGGAATTCCGCTGACGTTTAAAAATGCTTCGGAACTCTTCCATTGTTCTCGGAATTCCGCTGACGTTTAAAAATGCTTCACAACTCTTCCATTGTTCTCGGAATTCCGCTGACGTTTAAAAATGCTTCGGATCTCTTCTATTGTTCTCGGAATTCCGCTGACATTTAAAAATGCTTCAGAACTCTTCCATTGTTCTCGGAATTCCGCTGAAGTTTAAAAATGCTTCGGAACTCTTCCATTGTTCTCAGAATTCCGCTGACATTTAAAAATGCTTCGGAACTCTTCCATTGTTCTCGGAATTCCGCTGACATTTAAAAAGGCTTCAGAACTCTTCCATTGTTCTCGGAATTCCGCTGACATTTAAAAAGGCTTCAGAACTCTTCCATTGTTCTCGGAATTCCGCTGACATTTAAAAAGGCTTCAGAACTCTTTCATTGTTCTCGGAATTCCGCTGACGTTTAAAAATGCTTCGGAACTCTTCCATTGTTCTCGGAATTCCGCTGATGCTTAAAAATGCTTCACAACTCTTCCATTGTTCTCGGTATTCAGCTGACTTTTAAAAATGCTTCAGAACTCTTCCATTGTTCTCGGAATTCCGCTGACTTTTAAAAATGCTTCAGAACTCTTCCATTGTTCTCGGAATTCCGCTGAAGTTTAAGTATGCTTCGGAACTCTTCCATTGTTCTCGGAATTCTGCTGAAGTTTAAAAATGCTTCGGAACTCTTACATTGTTCTCAGAATTCCGCTGACATTTAAAAATGCTTCGGAACTCTTCCATTGTTCTCGGAATTCCGCTGACATTTAAAAAGGCTTCAGAACTCTTCCATTGTTCTCGGAATTCCGCTGACGTTTAAAAATGCTTCGGAACTCTTCCATTGTTCTCGGAATTCCGCTGACGTTTAAAAATGCTTCACAACTCTTCCATTGTTCTCGGAATTCCGCTGACGTTTAAAAATGCTTCGGATCTCTTCTATTGTTCTCGGAATTCCGCTGACATTTAAAAATGCTTCAGAACTCTTCCATTGTTCTCGGAATTCCGCTGAAGTTTAAAAATGCTTCGGAACTCTTCCATTGTTCTCAGAATTCCGCTGACATTTAAAAATGCTTCACAACTCTTCCATTGTTCTCGGAATTCCGCTGACGTTTAAAAATGCTTTGGAACTCTTCCATTGTTCTCGGAATTCCGCTGACATTTAAAAATGCATCGGAACTCTTCCATTGTTCTGGAATTCCGCTGACGTTTAAAAATGCTTCACAACTCTTCCATTGTTCTCGGTATTCTGCTGACTTTTAAAAATGCTTCAGAACTCTTCCATTGTTCTCGGAATCCCGCTGAAGTTTAAGTATGCTTCGGAACTCTTCCATTGTTCTCGGAATCTGCTGAAGTTTAAAAATGCTTCGGAACTCTTCCATTGTTCTCAGAATTCCGCTGACATTTAAAAATGCTTCGGAACTCTTCCATTGTTCTCGGAATTCCGCTGACATTTAAAAAGGCTTCAGAACTCTTCCATTGTTCTCGGAATTCCGCTGACGTTTAAAAATGCTTCGGATCTCTTCTATTGTTCTCGGAATTCTGCTGACATTTAAAAATGCTTCAGAACTCTTCCATTGTTCTTGGAATTCCGCTGAAGTTTAAAAATGCTTCGGAACTCTTCCATTGTTCTCAGAATTCCGCTGACATTTAAAAATGCTTCGGAACTCTTCCATTGTTCTCGGAATTCCGCTGACATTTAAAAAGGCTTCAGAACTCTTCCATTGTTCTCGGAATTCCGCTGACATTTAAAAAGGCTTCAGAACTCTTCCATTGTTCTCGGAATTCCGCTGACGTTTAAAAATGCTTCAGAACTCTTCCATTGTTCTCGGAATTCCGCTGAAGTTTAAAAATGCTTCGGAACTCTTCCATTGTTCTCGGAATTCCGCTGACGTTTAAAAATGCTTCACAACTCTTCCATTGTTCTCGGAATTCCGCTGACGTTTAAAAATGCTTCGCAACTCTTCCATTGTTCTCGGAATTCCGCTGACATTTAAAAATGCATCGGAACTCTTCCATTGTTCTGGAATTCCGCTGACGTTTAAAAATGCTTCACAACTCTTCCATTGTTCTCGGTATTCCGCTGACTTTTAAAAATGCTTCAGAACTCTTCCATTGTTCTCGGAATTCCGCTGAAGTTTAAGTATGCTTCGGAACTCTTCCATTGTTCTCGGAATTCTGCTGAAGTTTAAAAATGCTTCGGAACTCTTACATTGTTCTCAGAATTCCGCTGACATTTAAAAATGCTTCGGAACTCTTCCATTGTTCTCGGAATTCCGCTGACATTTAAAAAGGCTTCAGAACTCTTCCATTGTTCTCGGAATTCCGCTGACGTTTAAAAATGCTTCGGAACTCTTCCATTGTTCTCGGAATTCCGCTGACGTTTAAAAATGCTTCACAACTCTTCCATTGTTCTCGGAATTCCGCTGACGTTTAAAAATGCTTCGGATCTCTTCTATTGTTCTCGGAATTCCGCTGACATTTAAAAATGCTTCAGAACTCTTCCATTGTTCTCGGAATTCCGCTGAAGTTTAAAAATGCTTCGGAACTCTTCCATTGTTCTCAGAATTCCGCTGACATTTAAAAATGCTTCGGAACTCTTCCATTGTTCTCGGAATTCCGCTGACATTTAAAAAGGCTTCAGAACTCTTCCATTGTTCTCGGAATTCCGCTGACATTTAAAAAGGCTTCAGAACTCTTCCATTGTTCTCGGAATTCCGCTGACATTTAAAAAGGCTTCAGAACTCTTTCATTGTTCTCGGAATTCCGCTGACGTTTAAAAATGCTTCGGAACTCTTCCATTGTTCTCGGAATTCCGCTGATGCTTAAAAATGCTTCACAACTCTTCCATTGTTCTCGGTATTCAGCTGACTTTTAAAAATGCTTCAGAACTCTTCCATTGTTCTCGGAATTCCGCTGAAGTTTAAGTATGCTTCGGAACTCTTCCATTGTTCTCGGAATTCCGCTGACATTTAAAAAGGCTTCAGAACTCTTCCATTGTTCTCGGAATTCCGCTGATGTTTAAAAATGCTTCGGAACTCTTCCATTGTTCTCGGAATTCCGCTGACATTTAAAAATGCATCGGAACTCTTCCATTGTTCTGGAATTCCGCTGACGTTTAAAAATGCTTCACAACTCTTCCATTGTTCTCGGTATTCCCCTGACTTTTAAAAATGCTTCAGAACTCTTCCATTGTTCTCGGAATCCCGCTGAAGTTTAAGTATGCTTCGGAACTCTTCCATTGTTCTCGGAATCTGCTGAAGTTTAAAAATGCTTCGGAACTCTTCCATTGTTCTCAGAATTCCGCTGACATTTAAAAATGCTTCGGAACTCTTCCATTGTTCTCGGAATTCCGCTGACATTTAAAAAGGCTTCAGAACTCTTCCATTGTTCTCGGAATTCCGCTGACGTTTAAAAATGCTTCGGATCTCTTCTATTGTTCTCGGAATTCTGCTGACATTTAAAAATGCTTCAGAACTCTTCCATTGTTCTTGGAATTCCGCTGAAGTTTAAAAATGCTTCGGAACTCTTCCATTGTTCTCAGAATTCCGCTGACATTTAAAAATGCTTCGGAACTCTTCCATTGTTCTCGGAATTCCGCTGACATTTAAAAAGGCTTCAGAACTCTTCCATTGTTCTCGGTATTCCGCTGACATTTAAAAAGGCTTCAGAACTCTTCCATTGTTCTCGGAATTCCGCTGACGTTTAAAAATGCTTCAGAACTCTTCCATTGTACTCGGAATTCCGCTGACGTTTAAAAATGCTTCGGAACTCTTCCATTGTTCTCGGAATTCCGCTGACGTTTAAAAATGCTTCACAACTCTTCCATTGTTCTCGGAATTCCGCTGACGTTTAAAAATGCTTCGCAACTCTTCCATTGTTCTCGGAATTCCGCTGACATTTAAAAATGCATCGGAACTCTTCCATTGTTCTGGAATTCCGCTGACGTTTAAAAATGCTTCACAACTCTTCCATTCTTCTCGGTATTCTGCTGACTTTTAAAAATGCTTCAGAACTCTTCCATTGTTCTCGGAATCCCGCTGAAGTTTAAGTATGCTTCGGAACTCTTCCATTGTTCTCGGAATCTGCTGAAGTTTAAAAATGCTTCGGAACTCTTCCATTGTTCTCAGAATTCCGCTGACATTTAAAAATGCTTCGGAACTCTTCCATTGTTCTCGGAATTCCGCTGACATTTAAAAAGGCTTCAGAACTCTTCCATTGTTCTCGGAATTCCGCTGACGTTTAAAAATGCTTCGGATCTCTTCTATTGTTCTCGGAATTCTGCTGACATTTAAAAATGCTTCAGAACTCTTCCATTGTTCTTGGAATTCCGCTGAAGTTTAAAAATGCTTCGGAACTCTTCCATTGTTCTCAGAATTCCGCTGACATTTAAAAATGCTTCGGAACTCTTCCATTGTTCTCGGAATTCCGCTGACATTTAAAAAGGCTTCAGAACTCTTCCATTGTTCTCGGAATTCCGCTGACATTTAAAAATGCATCGGAACTCTTCCATTGTTCTGGAATTCCGCTGACGTTTAAAAATGCTTCACAACTCTTCCATTCTTCTCGGTATTCTGCTGACTTTTAAAAATGCTTCAGAACTCTTCCATTGTTCTCGGAATCCCGCTGAAGTTTAAGTATGCTTCGGAACTCTTCCATTGTTCTCGGAATCTGCTGAAGTTTAAAAATGCTTCGGAACTCTTCCATTGTTCTCAGAATTCCGCTGACATTTAAAAATGCTTCGGAACTCTTCCATTGTTCTCGGAATTCCGCTGACATTTAAAAAGGCTTCAGAACTCTTCCATTGTTCTCGGAATTCCGCTGACGTTTAAAAATGCTTCGGATCTCTTCTATTGTTCTCGGAATTCTGCTGACATTTAAAAATGCTTCAGAACTCTTCCATTGTTCTTGGAATTCCGCTGAAGTTTAAAAATGCTTCGGAACTCTTCCATTGTTCTCAGAATTCCGCTGACATTTAAAAATGCTTCGGAACTCTTCCATTGTTCTCGGAATTCCGCTGACATTTAAAAAGGCTTCAGAACTCTTCCATTGTTCTCGGAATTCCGCTGACATTTAAAAAGGCTTCAGAACTCTTCCATTGTTTTCGGAATTCCGCTGACATTTAAAAAGGCTTCAGAACTCTTCCATTGTTCTCGGAATTCCGCTGACGTTTAAAAATGCTTCGGAACTCTTCCCTTGTTCTCGGAATTCCGCTGATGCTTAAAAATGCTTCACAACTCTTCCATTGTTCTCTGAATTCCGCTGACATTTAAAAAGGCTTCAGAACTCTTCCATTGTTCTCGGAATTCCGCTGATGTTTAAAAATGCTTCAGAACTCTTCCATTGTTCTCGGAATTCCGCTGACGTTTAAAAATGCTTCAGAACTCTTCCATTGTTCTCGGAATTCTGATGAAGTTTAAAAATGCTTCGGAACTCTTCCATTGTTCTAAGAATTCCGCTGACATTTAAAAATGTTTCGGAACTCTTCCATTGTTCTCGGAATTCCGCTGACATTTAAAAAGGCTTCAGAACTCTTCCATTGTTCTCGGAATTCTGCTGTAGTTTAAAATTGCTTCGGAAATTTTCCATTGTTCTCAGAATTCTGCTGACATTTAAAAATGTTTTGGAACTCTTCCATTGTTCTCGGAATTCCGCTGACATTTAAAAATGCTTCGGTCTCTTCCATTGTTCTGGAATTCCGCTGACGTTTAAAAATGCATCGGAACTCTTCCATTGTTCTGGAATTCCGCTGACGTTTAAAAATGCTTCACAACTCTTCCATTGTTCTCGGTATTCCGCTAACTTTTAAAAATGCTTCAGAACTCTTCCATTGTTCTCGGAATTCCGCTGAAGTTTAAGTATACTTCGGAACTCTTCCATTGTTCTCGGAATTCTGCTGAAGTTTAAAAATGCTTCGGAACTCTTCCATTGTTCTCAGATTTCCGCTGACATTTAAAAATGCTTCAGAACTGTTCCATTGTTCTCGGAATTCCGCTGACATTTAAAAAGGCTTCAGAACTCCTCCATTGTTCTCGGAATTCCGCTGACGTTTAAAAATGCTTCGGAACTCTTCCATTGTTTTCGGAATTCCGCTGACGTTTAAAAATGCTTCACAACTCTTCCATTGTTCTCGGAATTCCGCTGATGTTTAAAAATGCTTCGGATCTCTTCTATTGTTCTCGGAATTCCGCTGACATTTAAAAATGCTTCAGAACTCTTCCATTGTTCTCGGAATTCCGCTGATGTTTAAAAATGCTTCGGAACTCTTCCATTGTTCTCAGAATTCCGCTGACATTTAAAAATGCTTCGGAACTCTTCCATTGTTCTCGGAATTCCGCTGACATTTAAAAAGGCTTCAGAACTCTTCCATTGTTTTCGGAATTCCGCTGACATTTAAAAAGGCTTCAGAACTCTTCCATTGTTCTCGGAATTCTGCTGACGTTTAAAAATGCTTCGGAACTCTTCCCTTGTTCTCGGAATTCCGCTGATGCTTAAAAATGCTTCACAACTCTTCCATTGTTCTCGGTATTTAGCTGACTTTTAAAAATGCTTCTGAACTCTTCCATTGTTCTCGGAATTCCGCTGAAGTTTAAGTATGCTTCGGAACTCTTCCATTGTTCTCGGAATTCTGCTGAAGTTTAAAAATGCTTCGGAACTCTTCCATTGTTCTCAGAATTCCGCTGACATTTAAAAATGCCTCGGAACTCTTCCATTGTTCTCGGAATTCCGCTGACATTTATAAAGGCTTCAGAACTCTTCCATTGTTCTCGGAATTCCGCTGACGTTTAAAAATGCTTCGGAACTCTTCCATTGTTCTCGGAATTCCGCTGACGTTTAAAAATGCTTCACAACTCTTCCATTGTTCTCGGAATTCCGCTGACGTTTAAAAATGCTTCGGAACTCTTCCATTGTTCTCGGAATTCCGCTGACATTTAAAAATGCATCGGAACTCTTCCATTGTTCTGGAATTCCGCTGACGTTTAAAAATGCTTCACAACTCTTCCATTGTTCTCGGTATTCTGCTGACTTTTAAAAATGCTTCAGAACTCTTCCATTGTTCTCGGAATCCCGCTGAAGTTTAAGTATGCTTCGGAACTCTTCCATTGTTCTCGGAATCTGCTGAAGTTTAAAAATGCTTCGGAACTCTTCCATTGTTCTCAGAATTCCGCTGACATTTAAAAATGCTTCGGAACTCTTCCATTGTTCTTGGAATTCCGCTGACATTTAAAAAGGCTTCAGAACTCTTCCATTGTTCTCGGAATTCCGCTGACGTTTAAAAATGCTTCGGATCTCTTCTATTGTTCTCGGAATTCTGCTGACATTTAAAAATGCTTCAGAACTCTTCCATTGTTCTTGGAATTCCGCTGAAGTTTAAAAATGCTTCGGAACTCTTCCATTGTTCTCAGAATTCCGCTGACATTTAAAAATGCTTCGGAACTCTTCCATTGTTCTCGGAATTCCGCTGACATTTAAAAAGGCTTCAGAACTCTTCCATTGTTCTCGGAATTCCGCTGACATTTAAAAAGGCTTCAGAACTCTTCCATTGTTTTCGGAATTCCGCTGACATTTAAAAAGGCTTCAGAACTCTTCCATTGTTCTCGGAATTCCGCTGACGTTTAAAAATGCTTCGGAACTCTTCCCTTGTTCTCGGAATTCCGCTGATGCTTAAAAATGCTTCACAACTCTTCCATTGTTCTCGGAATTCCGCTGACATTTAAAAAGGCTTCAGAACTCTTCCATTGTTCTCGGAATTCCGCTGATGTTTAAAAATGCTTCAGAACTCTTCCATTGTTCTCGGAATTCCGCTGACGTTTAAAAATGCTTCAGAACTCTTCCATTGTTCTCGGAATTCTGATGAAGTTTAAAAATGCTTCGGAACTCTTCCATTGTTCTAAGATTTCCGCTGACATTTAGAAATGTTTCGGAACTCTTCCATTGTTCTCGGAATTCCGCTGACATTTAAAAAGGCTTCAGAACTCTTCCATTGTTCTCGGAATTCTGCTGTAGTTTAAAATTGCTTCGGAAATTTTCCATTGTTCTCAGAATTCTGCTGACATTTAAAAATGTTTTGGAACTCTTCCATTGTTCTCGGAATTCCGCTGACATTTAAAAATGCTTCGGTCTCTTCCATTGTTCTGGAATTCCGCTGACGTTTAAAAATGCATCGGAACTCTTCCATTGTTCTGGAATTCCGCTGACGTTTAAAAATGCTTCACAACTCTTCCATTGTTCTCGGTATTCCGCTAACTTTTAAAAATGCTTCAGAACTCTTCCATTGTTCTCGGAATTCCGCTGAAGTTTAAGTATACTTCGGAACTCTTCCATTGTTCTCGGAATTCTGCTGAAGTTTAAAAATGCTTCGGAACTCTTCCATTGTTCTCAGATTTCCGCTGACATTTAAAAATGCTTCAGAACTGTTCCATTGTTCTCGGAATTCCGCTGACATTTAAAAAGGCTTCAGAACTCCTCCATTGTTCTCGGAATTCCGCTGACGTTTAAAAATGCTTCGGAACTCTTCCATTGTTTTCGGAATTCCGCTGACGTTTAAAAATGCTTCACAACTCTTCCATTGTTCTCGGAATTCCGCTGATGTTTAAAAATGCTTCGGATCTCTTCTATTGTTCTCGGAATTCCGCTGACATTTAAAAATGCTTCAGAACTCTTCCATTGTTCTCGGAATTCCGCTGATGTTTAAAAATGCTTCGGAACTCTTCCATTGTTCTCAGAATTCCGCTGACATTTAAAAATGCTTCGGAACTCTTCCATTGTTCTCGGAATTCCGCTGACATTTAAAAAGGCTTCAGAACTCTTCCATTGTTTTCGGAATTCCGCTGACATTTAAAAAGGCTTCAGAACTCTTCCATTGTTCTCGGAATTCTGCTGACGTTTAAAAATGCTTCGGAACTCTTCCCTTGTTCTCGGAATTCCGCTGATGCTTAAAAATGCTTCACAACTCTTCCATTGTTCTCGGTATTTAGCTGACTTTTAAAAATGCTTCTGAACTCTTCCATTGTTCTCGGAATTCCGCTGAAGTTTAAGTATGCTTCGGAACTCTTCCATTGTTCTCGGAATTCTGCTGAAGTTTAAAAATGCTTCGGAACTCTTCCATTGTTCTCAGAATTCCGCTGACATTTAAAAATGCCTCGGAACTCTTCCATTGTTCTCGGAATTCCGCTGACATTTATAAAGGCTTCAGAACTCTTCCATTGTTCTCGGAATTCCGCTGACGTTTAAAAATGCTTCGGAACTCTTCCATTGTTCTCGGAATTCCGCTGACGTTTAAAAATGCTTCACAACTCTTCCATTGTTCTCGGAATTCCGCTGACGTTTAAAAATGCTTCGGAACTCTTCCATTGTTCTCGGAATTCCGCTGACATTTAAAAATGCATCGGAACTCTTCCATTGTTCTGGAATTCCGCTGACGTTTAAAAATGCTTCACAACTCTTCCATTGTTCTCGGTATTCCCCTGACTTTTAAAAATGCTTCAGAACTCTTCCATTGTTCTCGGAATCCCGCTGAAGTTTAAGTATGCTTCGGAACTCTTCCATTGTTCTCGGAATCTGCTGAAGTTTAAAAATGCTTCGGAACTCTTCCATTGTTCTCAGAATTCCGCTGACATTTAAAAATGCTTCGGAACTCTTCCATTGTTCTCGGAATTCCGCTGACATTTAAAAAGGCTTCAGAACTCTTCCATTGTTCTCGGAATTCCGCTGACGTTTAAAAATGCTTCGGATCTCTTCTATTGTTCTCGGAATTCTGCTGACATTTAAAAATGCTTCAGAACTCTTCCATTGTTCTTGGAATTCCGCTGAAGTTTAAAAATGCTTCGGAACTCTTCCATTGTTCTCAGAATTCCGCTGACATTTAAAAATGCTTCGGAACTCTTCCATTGTTCTCGGAATTCCGCTGACATTTAAAAAGGCTTCAGAACTCTTCCATTGTTCTCGGAATTCCGCTGACATTTAAAAAGGCTTCAGAACTCTTCCATTGTTCTCGGAATTCCGCTGACGTTTAAAAATGCTTCAGAACTCTTCCATTGTTCTCGGAATTCCGCTGACGTTTAAAAATGCTTCGGAACTCTTCCATTGTTCTCGGAATTCCGCTGACGTTTAAAAATGCTTCACAACTCTTCCATTGTTCT
The DNA here is from genome assembly GCF_046119375.1 of Phyllobates terribilis. Lineage (NCBI taxonomy): Eukaryota > Metazoa > Chordata > Amphibia > Anura > Dendrobatidae > Phyllobates > Phyllobates terribilis. The sequence continues at coordinate 6,397,513 of NW_027362781.1, read as the reverse complement.
CGGAATTCCGCTGACGTTTAAAAATGCTTCGCAACTCTTCCATTGTTCTCGGAATTCCGCTGACATTTAAAAATGCATCGGAACTCTTCCATTGTTCTGGAATTCCGCTGACGTTTAAAAATGCTTCACAACTCTTCCATTGTTCTCGGTATTCCGCTGACTTTTAAAAATGCTTCAGAACTCTTCCATTGTTCTCGGAATTCTGCTGAAGTTTAAAAATGCTTCGGAACTCTTCCATTGTTCTCAGAATTCCGCTGACATTTAAAAATGCCTCGGAACTCTTCCATTGTTCTCGGAATTCCGCTGACATTTATAAAGGCTTCAGAACTCTTCCATTGTTCTCGGAATTCCGCTGACGTTTAAAAATGCTTCGGAACTCTTCCATTGTTCTCGGAATTCCGCTGACGTTTAAAAATGCTTCACAACTCTTCCATTGTTCTCGGAATTCCGCTGACGTTTAAAAATGCTTTGGAACTCTTCCATTGTTCTCGGAATTCCGCTGACATTTAAAAATGCATCGGAACTCTTCCATTGCTCTGGAATTCCGCTGACGTTTAAAAATGCTTCACAACTCTTCCATTGTTCTCGGTATTCTGCTGACTTTTAAAAATGCTTCAGAACTCTTCCATTGTTCTCGGAATCCCGCTGAAGTTTAAGTATGCTTCGGAACTCTTCCATTGTTCTCGGAATCTGCTGAAGTTTAAAAATGCTTCGGAACTCTTCCATTGTTCTCAGAATTCCGCTGACATTTAAAAATGCTTCGGAACTCTTCCATTGTTCTCGGAATTCCGCTGACATTTAAAAAGGCTTCAGAACTCTTCCATTGTTCTCGGAATTCCGCTGACGTTTAAAAATGCTTCGGATCTCTTCTATTGTTCTCGGAATTCTGCTGACATTTAAAAATGCTTCAGAACTCTTCCATTGTTCTTGGAATTCCGCTGAAGTTTAAAAATGCTTCGGAACTCTTCCATTGTTCTCAGAATTCCGCTGACATTTAAAAATGCTTCGGAACTCTTCCATTGTTCTCGGAATTCCGTTGACATTTAAAAAGGCTTCAGAACTCTTCCATTGTTCTCGGAATTCCGCTGACATTTAAAAAGGCTTCAGAACTCTTCCATTGTTCTCGGAATTCCGCTGACGTTTAAAAATGCTTCAGAACTCTTCCATTGTTCTCGGAATTCCGCTGACGTTTAAAAATGCTTCGGAACTCTTCCATTGTTCTCGGAATTCCGCTGACGTTTAAAAATGCTTCACAACTCTTCCATTGTTCTCGGAATTCCGCTGACGTTTAAAAATGCTTCGGATCTCTTCTATTGTTCTCGGAATTCCGCTGACATTTAAAAATGCTTCAGAACTCTTCCATTGTTCTCGGAATTCCGCTGAAGTTTAAAAATGCTTCGGAACTCTTCCATTGTTCTCAGAATTCCGCTGACATTTAAAAATGCTTCGGAACTCTTCCATTGTTCTCGGAATTCCGCTGACATTTAAAAAGGCTTCAGAACTCTTCCATTGTTCTCGGAATTCCGCTGACATTTAAAAAGGCTTCAGAACTCTTCCATTGTTCTCGGAATTCCGCTGATGCTTAAAAATGCTTCACAACTCTTCCATTGTTCTCGGAATTCCGCTGACATTTAAAAAGGCTTCAGAACTCTTCCATTGTTCTCGGAATTCCGCTGACGTTTAAAAATGCTTCGGATCTCTTCTATTGTTCTCGGAATTCTGCTGACATTTAAAAATGCTTCAGAACTCTTCCATTGTTCTTGGAATTCCGCTGAAGTTTAAAAATGCTTCGGAACTCTTCCATTGTTCTCAGAATTCCGCTGACATTTAAAAATGCTTCGGAACTCTTCCATTGTTCTGGAATTCCGCTGACGTTTAAAAATGCTTCACAACTCTTCCATTGTTCTCGGTATTCCCCTGACTTTTAAAAATGCTTCAGAACTCTTCCATTGTTCTCGGAATCCCGCTGAAGTTTAAGTATGCTTCGGAACTCTTCCATTGTTCTCGGAATCTGCTGAAGTTTAAAAATGCTTCGGAACTCTTCCATTGTTCTCAGAATTCCGCTGACATTTAAAAATGCTTCGGAACTCTTCCATTGTTCTCGGAATTCCGCTGACATTTAAAAAGGCTTCAGAACTCTTCCATTGTTCTCGGAATTCCGCTGACGTTTAAAAATGCTTCGGATCTCTTCTATTGTTCTCGGAATTCTGCTGACATTTAAAAATGCTTCAGAACTCTTCCATTGTTCTTGGAATTCCGCTGAAGTTTAAAAATGCTTCGGAACTCTTCCATTGTTCTCAGAATTCCGCTGACATTTAAAAATGCTTCGGAACTCTTCCATTGTTCTCGGAATTCCGCTGACATTTAAAAAGGCTTCAGAACTCTTCCATTGTTCTCGGAATTCCGCTGACATTTAAAAAGGCTTCAGAACTCTTCCATTGTTCTCGGAATTCCGCTGACGTTTAAAAATGCTTCAGAACTCTTCCATTGTTCTCGGAATTCCGCTGACGTTTAAAAATGCTTCGGAACTCTTCCATTGTTCTCGGAATTCCGCTGACGTTTAAAAATGCTTCACAACTCTTCCATTGTTCTCGGAATTCCGCTGACATTTAAAAATGCATCGGAACTCTTCCATTGTTCTGGAATTCCGCTGACGTTTAAAAATGCTTCACAACTCTTCCATTGTTCTCGGTATTCCGCTGACTTTTAAAAATGCTTCAGAACTCTTCCGTTGTTCTCGGAATTCTGCTGAAGTTTAAAAATGCTTCGGAACTCTTCCATTGTTCTCAGAATTCCGCTGACATTTAAAAATGCCTCGGAACTCTTCCATTGTTCTCGGAATTCCGCTGACATTTATAAAGGCTTCAGAACTCTTCCATTGTTCTCGGAATTCCGCTGACGTTTAAAAATGCTTCGGAACTCTTCCATTGTTCTCGGAATTCCGCTGACGTTTAAAAATGCTTCACAACTCTTCCATTGTTCTCGGAATTCCGCTGACGTTTAAAAATGCTTTGGAACTCTTCCATTGTTCTCGGAATTCCGCTGACATTTAAAAATGCATCGGAACTCTTCCATTGCTCTGGAATTCCGCTGACGTTTAAAAATGCTTCACAACTCTTCCATTGTTCTCGGTATTCTGCTGACTTTTAAAAATGCTTCAGAACTCTTCCATTGTTCTCGGAATCCCGCTGAAGTTTAAGTATGCTTCGGAACTCTTCCATTGTTCTCGGAATCTGCTGAAGTTTAAAAATGCTTCGGAACTCTTCCATTGTTCTCAGAATTCCGCTGACATTTAAAAATGCTTCGGAACTCTTCCATTGTTCTCGGAATTCCGCTGACATTTAAAAAGGCTTCAGAACTCTTCCATTGTTCTCGGAATTCCGCTGACGTTTAAAAATGCTTCGGATCTCTTCTATTGTTCTCGGAATTCTGCTGACATTTAAAAATGCTTCAGAACTCTTCCATTGTTCTTGGAATTCCGCTGAAGTTTAAAAATGCTTCGGAACTCTTCCATTGTTCTCAGAATTCCGCTGACATTTAAAAATGCTTCGGAACTCTTCCATTGTTCTCGGAATTCCGCTGACATTTAAAAAGGCTTCAGAACTCTTCCATTGTTCTCGGAATTCCGCTGACATTTAAAAAGGCTTCAGAACTCTTCCATTGTTCTCGGAATTCCGCTGACATTTAAAAAGGCTTCAGAACTCTTCCATTGTTCTCGGAATTCCGCTGACGTTTAAAAATGCTTCAGAACTCTTCCATTGTTCTCGGAATTCCGCTGACGTTTAAAAATGCTTCGGAACTCTTCCATTGTTCTCGGAATTCCGCTGACGTTTAAAAATGCTTCACAACTCTTCCATTGTTCTCGGAATTCCGCTGACGTTTAAAAATGCTTCGCAACTCTTCCATTGTTCTCGGAATTCCGCTGACATTTAAAAATGCATCGGAACTCTTCCATTGTTCTGGAATTCCGCTGACGTTTAAAAATGCTTCACAACTCTTCCATTGTTCTCGGTATTCCGCTGACTTTTAAAAATGCTTCAGAACTCTTCCATTGTTCTCGGAATTCTGCTGAAGTTTAAAAATGCTTCGGAACTCTTCCATTGTTCTCAGAATTCCGCTGACATTTAAAAATGCCTCGGAACTCTTCCATTGTTCTCGGAATTCCGCTGACATTTATAAAGGCTTCAGAACTCTTCCATTGTTCTCGGAATTCCGCTGACGTTTAAAAATGCTTCGGAACTCTTCCATTGTTCTCGGAATTCCGCTGACGTTTAAAAATGCTTCACAACTCTTCCATTGTTCTCGGAATTCCGCTGACGTTTAAAAATGCTTTGGAACTCTTCCATTGTTCTCGGAATTCCGCTGACATTTAAAAATGCATCGGAACTCTTCCATTGCTCTGGAATTCCGCTGACGTTTAAAAATGCTTCACAACTCTTCCATTGTTCTCGGTATTCTGCTGACTTTTAAAAATGCTTCAGAACTCTTCCATTGTTCTCGGAATCCCGCTGAAGTTTAAGTATGCTTCGGAACTCTTCCATTGTTCTCGGAATCTGCTGAAGTTTAAAAATGCTTCGGAACTCTTCCATTGTTCTCAGAATTCCGCTGACATTTAAAAATGCTTCGGAACTCTTCCATTGTTCTCGGAATTCCGCTGACATTTAAAAAGGCTTCAGAACTCTTCCATTGTTCTCGGAATTCCGCTGACGTTTAAAAATGCTTCGGATCTCTTCTATTGTTCTCGGAATTCTGCTGACATTTAAAAATGCTTCAGAACTCTTCCATTGTTCTTGGAATTCCGCTGAAGTTTAAAAATGCTTCGGAACTCTTCCATTGTTCTCAGAATTCCGCTGACATTTAAAAATGCTTCGGAAATCTTCCATTGTTCTCGGAATTCCGTTGACATTTAAAAAGGCTTCAGAACTCTTCCATTGTTCTCGGAATTCCGCTGACATTTAAAAAGGCTTCAGAACTCTTCCATTGTTCTCGGAATTCCGCTGACGTTTAAAAATGCTTCAGAACTCTTCCATTGTTCTCGGAATTCCGCTGACGTTTAAAAATGCTTCGGAACTCTTCCATTGTTCTCGGAATTCCGCTGACGTTTAAAAATGCTTCACAACTCTTCCATTGTTCTCGGAATTCCGCTGACGTTTAAAAATGCTTCGGATCTCTTCTATTGTTCTCGGAATTCCGCTGACATTTAAAAATGCTTCAGAACTCTTCCATTGTTCTCGGAATTCCGCTGAAGTTTAAAAATGCTTCGGAACTCTTCCATTGTTCTCAGAATTCCGCTGACATTTAAAAATGCTTCGGAACTCTTCCATTGTTCTCGGAATTCCGCTGACATTTAAAAAGGCTTCAGAACTCTTCCATTGTTCTCGGAATTCCGCTGACATTTAAAAAGGCTTCAGAACTCTTCCATTGTTCTCGGAATTCCGCTGATGCTTAAAAATGCTTCACAACTCTTCCATTGTTCTCGGAATTCCGCTGACATTTAAAAAGGCTTCAGAACTCTTCCATTGTTCTCGGAATTCCGCTGACGTTTAAAAATGCTTCGGATCTCTTCTATTGTTCTCGGAATTCTGCTGACATTTAAAAATGCTTCAGAACTCTTCCATTGTTCTTGGAATTCCGCTGAAGTTTAAAAATGCTTCGGAACTCTTCCATTGTTCTCAGAATTCCGCTGACATTTAAAAATGCTTCGGAACTCTTCCATTGTTCTGGAATTCCGCTGACGTTTAAAAATGCTTCACAACTCTTCCATTGTTCTCGGTATTCCCCTGACTTTTAAAAATGCTTCAGAACTCTTCCATTGTTCTCGGAATCCCGCTGAAGTTTAAGTATGCTTCGGAACTCTTCCATTGTTCTCGGAATCTGCTGAAGTTTAAAAATGCTTCGGAACTCTTCCATTGTTCTCAGAATTCCGCTGACATTTAAAAATGCTTCGGAACTCTTCCATTGTTCTCGGAATTCCGCTGACATTTAAAAAGGCTTCAGAACTCTTCCATTGTTCTCGGAATTCCGCTGACGTTTAAAAATGCTTCGGATCTCTTCTATTGTTCTCGGAATTCTGCTGACATTTAAAAATGCTTCAGAACTCTTCCATTGTTCTTGGAATTCCGCTGAAGTTTAAAAATGCTTCGGAACTCTTCCATTGTTCTCAGAATTCCGCTGACATTTAAAAATGCTTCGGAACTCTTCCATTGTTCTCGGAATTCCGCTGACATTTAAAAAGGCTTCAGAACTCTTCCATTGTTCTCGGAATTCCGCTGACATTTAAAAAGGCTTCAGAACTCTTCCATTGTTCTCGGAATTCCGCTGACGTTTAAAAATGCTTCAGAACTCTTCCATTGTTCTCGGAATTCCGCTGACGTTTAAAAATGCTTCGGAACTCTTCCATTGTTCTCGGAATTCCGCTGACGTTTAAAAATGCTTCACAACTCTTCCATTGTTCTCGGAATTCCGCTGACATTTAAAAATGCATCGGAACTCTTCCATTGTTCTGGAATTCCGCTGACGTTTAAAATTGCTTCACAACTCTTCCATTGTTCTCGGTATTCCGCTGACTTTTAAAAATGCTTCAGAACTCTTCCATTGTTCTCGGAATTCTGCTGAAGTTTAAAAATGCTTCGGAACTCTTCCATTGTTCTCAGAATTCCGCTGACATTTAAAAATGCCTCGGAACTCTTCCATTGTTCTCGGAATTCCGCTGACATTTATAAAGGCTTCAGAACTCTTCCATTGTTCTCGGAATTCCGCTGACGTTTAAAAATGCTTCGGAACTCTTCCATTGTTCTCGGAATTCCGCTGACGTTTAAAAATGCTTCACAACTCTTCCATTGTTCTCGGAATTCCGCTGACGTTTAAAAATGCTTTGGAACTCTTCCATTGTTCTCGGAATTCCGCTGACATTTAAAAATGCATCGGAACTCTTCCATTGCTCTGGAATTCCGCTGACGTTTAAAAATGCTTCACAACTCTTCCATTGTTCTCGGTATTCTGCTGACTTTTAAAAATGCTTCAGAACTCTTCCATTGTTCTCGGAATCCCGCTGAAGTTTAAGTATGCTTCGGAACTCTTCCATTGTTCTCGGAATCTGCTGAAGTTTAAAAATGCTTCGGAACTCTTCCATTGTTCTCAGAATTCCGCTGACATTTAAAAATGCTTCGGAACTCTTCCATTGTTCTCGGAATTCCGCTGACATTTAAAAAGGCTTCAGAACTCTTCCATTGTTCTCGGAATTCCGCTGACGTTTAAAAATGCTTCGGATCTCTTCTATTGTTCTCGGAATTCTGCTGACATTTAAAAATGCTTCAGAACTCTTCCATTGTTCTTGGAATTCCGCTGAAGTTTAAAAATGCTTCGGAACTCTTCCATTGTTCTCAGAATTCCGCTGACATTTAAAAATGCTTCGGAACTCTTCCATTGTTCTCGGAATTCCGCTGACATTTAAAAAGGCTTCAGAACTCTTCCATTGTTCTCGGAATTCCGCTGACATTTAAAAAGGCTTCAGAACTCTTCCATTGTTCTCGGAATTCCGCTGACGTTTAAAAATGCTTCAGAACTCTTCCATTGTTCTCGGAATTCCGCTGACGTTTAAAAATGCTTCGGAACTCTTCCATTGTTCTCGGAATTCCGCTGACGTTTAAAAATGCTTCACAACTCTTCCATTGTTCTCGGAATTCCGCTGACGTTTAAAAATGCTTCGGATCTCTTCTATTGTTCTCGGAATTCCGCTGACATTTAAAAATGCTTCAGAACTCTTCCATTGTTCTCGGAATTCCGCTGAAGTTTAAAAATGCTTCGGAACTCTTCCATTGTTCTCAGAATTCCGCTGACATTTAAAAATGCTTCGGAACTCTTCCATTGTTCTCGGAATTCCGCTGACATTTAAAAAGGCTTCAGAACTCTTCCATTGTTCTCGGAATTCCGCTGACATTTAAAAAGGCTTCAGAACTCTTCCATTGTTCTCGGAATTCCGCTGATGCTTAAAAATGCTTCACAACTCTTCCATTGTTCTCGGAATTCCGCTGACATTTAAAAAGGCTTCAGAACTCTTCCATTGTTCTCGGAATTCCGCTGACATTTAAAAAGGCTTCAGAACTCTTCCATTGTTCTCGGAATTCCGCTGATGCTTAAAAATGCTTCACAACTCTTCCATTGTTCTCGGTATTCAGCTGACTTTTAAAAATGCTTCTGAACTCTTCCATTGTTCTCGGAATTCCGATAAAGTTTAAGTATGCTTCGGAACTCTTCCATTGTACTCGGAATTCTGCTGAAGTTTAAAAATGCTTCGGAACTCTTCGATTGTTCTCCAAATTCCGCTGAAGTTTAAAAATGCTTCGGAACTCTTCCAGTGTTCACAGAATTCCGCTGACGTTTAAAAATGCTTCGGAAATCTTCCATTGTTCTCAGAATTCCGCTGACATTTAAAAATGTTTCGAAACTCTTCCATTGTTCTCGGAATTCCGCTGACATTTAAAAAGGCTTCAGAACTCTTCCATTGTTCTCGGAATTCCGCTGACATTTAAAAAGGCTTCAGAACTCTTCCATTGTTCTCGGAATTCCGCTGACATTTAAAAAGGCTTCAGAACTCTTCCATTGTTCTCGGAATTCCGCTGACGTTTAAAAATGCTTCGGAACTCTTCCATTGTTCTCGGAATTCCGCTGACATTTAAAAAGGCTTCAGAACTCTTCCATTGTTCGCGGAATTCCGCTGACATTTAAAAAGGCTTCAGAACTCTTCCATTGTTCTCGGAATTCCGCTGACGTTTAAAAATGCTTCGGAACTCTTCCATTGTTCTCGGAATTCCGCTGACGTTTAAAAATGCTTCACAACTCTTCCAATGTTCTCGGTATTCCGCTGACTTTTAAAAATGCTTCAGAACTCTTCCATTGTTCTCGGAATTCTGCTGAAGTTTAAAAATGCTTCGGAACTCTTCCATTGTTCTCAGAATTCCGCTGACATTTAAAAATGCCTCGGAACTCTTCCATTGTTCTCGGAATTCCGCTGACATTTATAAAGGCTTCAGAACTCTTCCATTGTTCTCGGAATTCCGCTGACGTTTAAAAATGCTTCGGAACTCTTCCATTGTTCTCGGAATTCCGCTGACGTTTAAAAATGCTTCACAACTCTTCCATTGTTCTCGGAATTCCGCTGACATTTAAAAATGCTTTGGAACTCTTCCATTGTTCTCGGAATTCCGCTGACATTTAAAAATGCATCGGAACTCTTCCATTGTTCTGGAATTCCGCTGACGTTTAAAAATGCTTCACAACTCTTCCATTCTTCTCGGTATTCTGCTGACTTTTAAAAATGCTTCAGAACTCTTCCATTGTTCTCGGAATCCCGCTGAAGTTTAAGTATGCTTCGGAACTCTTCCATTGTTCTCGGAATCTGCTGAAGTTTAAAAATGCTTCGGAACTCTTCCATTGTTCTCAGAATTCCGCTGACATTTAAAAATGCTTCGGAACTCTTCCATTGTTCTCGGAATTCCGCTGACATTTAAAAAGGCTTCAGAACTCTTCCATTGTTCTCGGAATTCCGCTGACGTTTAAAAATGCTTCGGATCTCTTCTATTGTTCTCGGAATTCTGCTGACATTTAAAAATGCTTCAGAACTCTTCCATTGTTCTTGGAATTCCGCTGAAGTTTAAAAATGCTTCGGAACTCTTCCATTGTTCTCAGAATTCCGCTGACATTTAAAAATGCTTCGGAACTCTTCCATTGTTCTCGGAATTCCGCTGACATTTAAAAAGGCTTCAGAACTCTTCCATTGTTCTCGGAATTCCGCTGACATTTAAAAAGGCTTCAGAACTCTTCCATTGTTCTCGGAATTCCGCTGACGTTTAAAAATCCTTCAGAACTCTTCCATTGTTCTCGGAATTCCGCTGACGTTTAAAAATGCTTCGGAACTCTTCCATTGTTCTCGGAATTCCGCTGACGTTTAAAAATGCTTCAGAACTCTTCCATTGTTCTCGGAATTCCGCTGACGTTTAAAAATGCTTCGGAACTCTTCCATTGTTCTCGGAATTCCGCTGACGTTTAAAAATGCTTCACAACTCTTCCATTGTTCTCGGAATTCCGCTGACGTTTAAAAATGCTTCGCAACTCTTCCATTGTTCTCGGAATTCCGCTGACATTTAAAAATGCATCGGAACTCTTCCATTGTTCTGGAATTCCGCTGACGTTTAAAAATGCTTCACAACTCTTCCATTGTTCTCGGTATTCCGCTGACTTTTAAAAATGCTTCAGAACTCTTCCATTGTTCTCGGAATTCTGCTGAAGTTTAAAAATGCTTCGGAACTCTTCCATTGTTCTCAGAATTCCGCTGACATTTAAAAATGCCTCGGAACTCTTCCATTGTTCTCGGAATTCCGCTGACATTTATAAAGGCTTCAGAACTCTTCCATTGTTCTCGGAATTCCGCTGACGTTTAAAAATGCTTCGGAACTCTTCCATTGTTCTCGGAATTCCGCTGACGTTTAAAAATGCTTCACAACTCTTCCATTGTTCTCGGAATTCCGCTGACATTTAAAAATGCTTTGGAACTCTTCCATTGTTCTCGGAATTCCGCTGACATTTAAAAATGCATCGGAACTCTTCCATTGTTCTGGAATTCCGCTGACGTTTAAAAATGCTTCACAACTCTTCCATTCTTCTCGGTATTCTGCTGACTTTTAAAAATGCTTCAGAACTCTTCCATTGTTCTCGGAATCCCGCTGAAGTTTAAGTATGCTTCAGAACTCTTCCATTGTTCTCGGAATCTGCTGAAGTTTAAAAATGCTTCGGAACTCTTCCATTGTTCTCAGAATTCCGCTGACATTTAAAAATGCTTCGGAACTCTTCCATTGTTCTCGGAATTCCGCTGACATTTAAAAAGGCTTCAGAACTCTTCCATTGTTCTCGGAATTCCGCTGACGTTTAAAAATGCTTCGGATCTCTTCTATTGTTCTCGGAATTCTGCTGACATTTAAAAATGCTTCAGAACTCTTCCATTGTTCTTGGAATTCCGCTGAAGTTTAAAAATGCTTCGGAACTCTTCCATTGTTCTCAGAATTCCGCTGACATTTAAAAATGCTTCGGAACTCTTCCATTGTTCTCGGAATTCCGCTGACATTTAAAAAGGCTTCAGAACTCTTCCATTGTTCTCGGAATTCCGCTGACATTTAAAAATGCTTCACAACTCTTCCATTGTTCTCGGTATTCCGCTGACTTTTAAAAATGCTTCAGAACTCTTCCATTGTTCTCGGAATTCCGCTGAAGTTTAAGTATGCTTCGGAACTCTTCCATTGTTCTCGGAATTCTGCTGAAGTTTAAAAATGCTTCGGAACTCTTACATTGTTCTCAGAATTCCGCTGACATTTAAAAATGCTTCGGAACTCTTCCATTGTTCTCGGAATTCCGCTGACATTTAAAAAGGCTTCAGAACTCTTCCATTGTTCTCGGAATTCCGCTGACGTTTAAAAATGCTTCGGAACTCTTCCATTGTTCTCGGAATTCCGCTGACGTTTAAAAATGCTTCACAACTCTTCCATTGTTCTCGGAATTCCGCTGACGTTTAAAAATGCTTCGGATCTCTTCTATTGTTCTCGGAATTCCGCTGACATTTAAAAATGCTTCAGAACTCTTCCATTGTTCTCGGAATTCCGCTGAAGTTTAAAAATGCTTCGGAACTCTTCCATTGTTCTCAGAATTCCGCTGACATTTAAAAATGCTTCGGAACTCTTCCATTGTTCTCGGAATTCCGCTGACATTTAAAAAGGCTTCAGAACTCTTCCATTGTTCTCGGAATTCCGCTGACATTTAAAAAGGCTTCAGAACTCTTTCATTGTTCTCGGAATTCCGCTGACGTTTAAAAATGCTTCGGAACTCTTCCATTGTTCTCGGAATTCCGCTGATGCTTAAAAATGCTTCACAACTCTTCCATTGTTCTCGGTATTCAGCTGACTTTTAAAAATGCTTCTGAACTCTTCCATTGTTCTCGGAATTCCGCTAAAGTTTAAGTATGCTTCGGAACTCTTCCATTGTTCTCGGAATTCTGCTGAAGTTTAAAAATGCTTTGGAACTCTTCCATTTTTCTCAGAATTCCGCTGACATTTAAAAATGCTTCGGAACTCTTCCATTGTTCTCGGAATTCCGCTGACATTTAAAAAGCCTTCAGAACTCTTCCATTGTTCTCGGAATTCCGCTGACGTTTAAAAATGCTTCGGAACTCTTCCATTGTTCTCGGAATTCCGCTGACGTTTAAAAATGCTTCACAACTCTTCCATTGTTCTCGGAATTCCGCTGACTTTTAAAAATGCTTCGGAACTCTTCGATTGTTCTCCAAATTCCGCTGAAGTTTAAAAATGCTTCGGAACTCTTCCAGTGTTCACAGAATTCCGCTGACGTTTAAAAATGCTTCGGAAATCTTCCATTGTTCTCAGAATTCCGCTGACATTTAAAAATGTTTCGAAACTCTTCCATTGTTCTCGGAATTCCGCTGACATTTAAAAAGGCTTCAGAACTCTTCCATTGTTCTCGGAATTCCGCTGACATTTAAAAAGGCTTCAGAACTCTTCCATTGTTCTCGGAATTCCGCTGACATTTAAAAAGGCTTCAGAACTCTTCCATTGTTCTCGGAATTCCGCTGACGTTTAAAAATGCTTCACAACTCTTCCATTGTTCTCGGAATTCCGCTGACATTTAAAAATGCTTCGGAACTCTTCCATTGTTCTCGGAATTCCGCTGACATTTAAAAATGCATCGGAACTCTTCCATTGTTCTGGAATTCCGCTGACGTTTAAAAATGCTTCACAACTCTTCCATTGTTCTCGGTATTCCGCTGACTTTTAAAAATGCTTCAGAACTCTTCCATTGTTCTCGGAATTCCGCTGAAGTTTAAGTATGCTTCGGAACTCTTCCATTGTTCTCGGAATTCTGCTGAAGTTTAAAAATGCTTCGGAACTCTTCCATTGTTCTCAGAATTCCGCTGACATTTAAAAATGCTTCGGAACTCTTCCATTGTTCTCGGAATTCCGCTGACATTTAAAAAGGCTTCAGAACTCTTCCATTGTTCTCGGAATTCCGCTGAAGTTTAAAAATGCTTCGGAACTCTTCCATTGTTCTCAGAATTCCGCTGACATTTAAAAATGCTTCGGAACTCTTCCATTGTTCTCGGAATTCCGCTGACATTTAAAAAGGCTTCAGAACTCTTCCATTGTTCTCGGAATTCCGCTGACATTTAAAAAGGCTTCAGAACTCTTCCATTGTTCTCGGAATTCCGCTGACATTTAAAAAGGCTTCAGAACTCTTTCATTGTTCTCGGAATTCCGCTGACGTTTAAAAATGCTTCGGAACTCTTCCATTGTTCTCGGAATTCCGCTGATGCTTAAAAATGCTTCACAACTCTTCCATTGTTCTCGGTATTCAGCTGACTTTTAAAAATGCTTCTGAACTCTTCCATTGTTCTCGGAATTCCGCTAAAGTTTAAGTATGCTTCGGAACTCTTCCATTGTTCTCGGAATTCTGCTGAAGTTTAAAAATGCTTTGGAACTCTTCCATTTTTCTCAGAATTCCGCTGACATTTAAAAATGCTTCGGAACTCTTCCATTGTTCTCGGAATTCCGCTGACATTTAAAAAGCCTTCAGAACTCTTCCATTGTTCTCGGAATTCCGCTGACGTTTAAAAATGCTTCGGAACTCTTCCATTGTTCTCGGACTTCCGCTGACTTTTAAAAATGCTTCGGAACTCTTCGATTGTTCTCCAAATTCCGCTGAAGTTTAAAAATGCTTCGGAACTCTTCCAGTGTTCACAGAATTCCGCTGACGTTTAAAAATGCTTCGGAAATCTTCCATTGTTCTCAGAATTCCGCTGACATTTAAAAATGTTTCGAAACTCTTCCATTGTTCTCGGAATTCCGCTGACATTTAAAAAGGCTTCAGAACTCTTCCATTGTTCTCGGAATTCCGCTGACATTTAAAAAGGCTTCAGAACTCTTCCATTGTTCTCGGAATTCCGCTGACATTTAAAAAGGCTTCAGAACTCTTCCATTGTTCTCGGAATTCCGCTGACGTTTAAAAATGCTTCGGATCTCTTCTATTGTTCTCGGAATTCTGCTGACATTTAAAAATGCTTCAGAACTCTTCCATTGTTCTTGGAATTCCGCTGAAGTTTAAAAATGCTTCGGAACTCTTCCATTGTTCTCAGAATTCCGCTGACATTTAAAAATGCTTCGGAACTCTTCCATTGTTCTCGGAATTCCGCTGACATTTAAAAAGGCTTCAGAACTCTTCCATTGTTCTCGGAATTCTGCTGACATTTAAAAAGGCTTCAGAACTCTTCCATTGTTCTCGGAATTCCGCTGACGTTTAAAAATGCTTCAGAACTCTTCCATTGTTCTCGGAATTCCGCTGACGTTTAAAAATGCTTCGGAACTCTTCCATTGCTCTCGGAATTCCGCTGACGTTTAAAAATGCTTCACAACTCTTCCATTGTTCTCGGAATTCCGCTGACGTTTAAAAATGCTTCGCAACTCTTCCATTGTTCTCGGAATTCCGCTGACATTTAAAAATGCATCGGAACTCTTCCATTGTTCTGGAATTCCGCTGACGTTTAAAAATGCTTCACAACTCTTCCATTGTTCTCGGTATTCCGCTGACTTTTAAAAATGCTTCAGAACTCTTCCATTGTACTCGGAATTCCGCTGAAGTTTAAGTATGCTTCGGAACTCTTCCATTGTTCTCGGAATTCTGCTGAAGTTTAAAAATGCTTCGGAACTCTTACATTGTTCTCAGAATTCCGCTGACATTTAAAAATGCTTCGGAACTCTTCCATTGTTCTCGGAATTCCGCTGACATTTAAAAAGGCTTCAGAACTCTTCCATTGTTCTCGGAATTCCGCTGACGTTTAAAAATGCTTCGGAACTCTTCCATTGTTCTCGGAATTCCGCTGACGTTTAAAAATGCTTCACAACTCTTCCATTGTTCTCGGAATTCCGCTGACGTTTAAAAATGCTTCGGATCTCTTCTATTGTTCTCGGAATTCCGCTGACATTTAAAAATGCTTCAGAACTCTTCCATTGTTCTCGGAATTCCGCTGAAGTTTAAAAATGCTTCGGAACTCTTCCATTGTTCTCAGAATTCCGCTGACATTTAAAAATGCTTCGGAACTCTTCCATTGTTCTCGGAATTCCGCTGACATTTAAAAAGGCTTCAGAACTCTTCCATTGTTCTCGGAATTCCGCTGACATTTAAAAAGGCTTCAGAACTCTTCCATTGTTCTCGGAATTCCGCTGACATTTAAAAAGGCTTCAGAACTCTTTCATTGTTCTCGGAATTCCGCTGACGTTTAAAAATGCTTCGGAACTCTTCCATTGTTCTCGGAATTCCGCTGACATTTAAAAATGCTTCGGAACTCTTCCATTGTTCTCGGAATTCCGCTGACATTTAAAAAGGCTTCAGAACTCTTCCATTGTTCTCGGAATTCCGCTGACGTTTAAAAATGCTTCGGAACTCTTCCATTGTTCTCGGAATTCCGCTGACGTTTAAAAATGCTTCACAACTCTTCCATTGTTCTCGGAATTCCGCTGACGTTTAAAAATGCTTCGGTTCTCTTCTATTGTTCTCGGAATTCCGCTGACATTTAAAAATGCTTCAGAACTCTTCCATTGTTCTCGGAATTCCGCTAAAGTTTAAAAATGCTTCGGAACTCTTCCATTGTTCTCAGAATTCCGCTGACATTTAAAAATGCTTCGGAACTCTTCCATTGTTCTCGGAATTCCGCTGACATTTAAAAAGGCTTCAGAACTCTTCCATTGTTCTCGGAATTCCGCTGACATTTAAAAAGGCTTCAGAACTCTTCCATTGTTCTCGGAATTCCGCTGACATTTAAAAATGCTTCAGAACTCTTTCATTGTTCTCGGAATTCCGCTGACGTTTAAAAATGCTTCAGAACTCTTCCATTGTTCTCGGAATTCCGCTGATGCTTAAAAATGCTTCACAACTCTTCCATTGTTCTCGGTATTCAGCTGACTTTTAAAAATGCTTCTGAACTCTTCCATTGTTCTCGGAATTCCGCTAAAGTTTAAGTATGCTTCGGAACTCTTCCATTGTTCTCGGAATTCTGCTGAAGTTTAAAAATGCTTTGGAACTCTTCCATTTTTCTCAGAATTCCGCTGACATTTAAAAATGCTTCGGAACTCTTCCATTGTTCTCGGAATTCCGCTGACGTTTAAAAATGCTTCGGAACTCTTCCATTGTTCTCGGACTTCCGCTGACTTTTAAAAATGCTTCGGAACTCTTCGATTGTTCTCCAAATTCCGCTGAAGTTTAAAAATGCTTCGGAACTCTTCCAGTGTTCACAGAATTCCGCTGACGTTTAAAAATGCTTCGGAAATCTTCCATTGTTCTCAGAATTCCGCTGACATTTAAAAATGTTTCGAAACTCTTCCATTGTTCTCGGAATTCCGCTGACATTTAAAAAGGCTTCAGAACTCTTCCATTGTTCTCGGAATTCCGCTGACGTTTAAAAATGCTTCAGAACTCTTCCATTGTTCTCGGAATTCCGCTGACGTTTAAAAATGCTTCGGAACTCTTCCATTGTTCTCGGAATTCCGCTGACGTTTAAAAATGCTTCACAACTCTTCCATTGTTCTCGGAATTCCGCTGACGTTTAAAAATGCTTCGCAACTCTTCCATTGTTCTCGGAATTCCGCTGACATTTAAAAATGCATCGGAACTCTTCCATTGTTCTGGAATTCCGCTGACGTTTAAAAATGCTTCACAACTCTTCCATTGTTCTCGGTATTCCGCTGACTTTTAAAAATGCTTCAGAACTCTTCCATTGTACTCGGAATTCCGCTGAAGTTTAAGTATGCTTCGGAACTCTTCCATTGTTCTCGGAATTCTGCTGAAGTTTAAAAATGCTTCGGAACTCTTACATTGTTCTCAGAATTCCGCTGACATTTAAAAATGCTTCGGAACTCTTCCATTGTTCTCGGAATTCCGCTGACATTTAAAAAGGCTTCAGAACTCTTCCATTGTTCTCGGAATTCCGCTGACATTTAAAAAGGCTTCAGAACTCTTTCATTGTTCTCGGAATTCCGCTGACGTTTAAAAATGCTTCACAACTCTTCCATTGTTCTCGGAATTCCGCTGACGTTTAAAAATGCTTCGGATCTCTTCTATTGTTCTCGGAATTCCGCTGACATTTAAAAATGCTTCAGAACTCTTCCATTGTTCTCGGAAATCCGCTGAAGTTTAAAAATGCTTCGGAACTCTTCCATTGTTCTCAGAATTCCGCTGACATTTAAAAATGCTTCGGAACTCTTCCATTGTTCTCGGAATTCCGCTGACATTTAAAAAGGCTTCAGAACTCTTCCATTGTTCTCGGAATTCCGCTGACATTTAAAAAGGCTTCAGAACTCTTCCATTGTTCTCGGAATTCCGCTGACATTTAAAAAGGCTTCAGAACTCTTTCATTGTTCTCGGAATTCCGCTGACGTTTAAAAATGCTTCGGAACTCTTCCATTGTTCTCGGAATTCCGCTGACATTTAAAAATGCTTCGGAACTCTTCCATTGTTCTCGGAATTCCGCTGACATTTAAAAAGGCTTCAGAACTCTTCCATTGTTCTCGGAATTCCGCTGACGTTTAAAAATGCTTCGGAACTCTTCCATTGTTCTCGGAATTCCGCTGACGTTTAAAAATGCTTCACAACTCTTCCATTGTTCTCGGAATTCCGCTGACGTTTAAAAATGCTTCGGATCTCTTCTATTGTTCTCGGAATTCCGCTGACATTTAAAAATGCTTCAGAACTCTTCCATTGTTCTCGGAATTCCGCTGAAGTTTAAAAATGCTTCGGAACTCTTCCATTGTTCTCAGAATTCCGCTGACATTTAAAAATGCTTCGGAACTCTTCCATTGTTCTCGGAATTCCGCTGACATTTAAAAAGGCTTCAGAACTCTTCCATTGTTCTCGGAATTCCGCTGACATTTAAAAAGGCTTCAGAACTCTTCCATTGTTCTCGGAATTCCGCTGACATTTAAAAAGGCTTCAGAACTCTTTCATTGTTCTCGGAATTCCGCTGACGTTTAAAAATGCTTCGGAACTCTTCCATTGTTCTCGGAATTCCGCTGATGCTTAAAAATGCTTCACAACTCTTCCATTGTTCTCGGTATTCAGCTGACTTTTAAAAATGCTTCTGAACTCTTCCATTGTTCTCGGAATTCCGCTAAAGTTTAAGTATGCTTCGGAACTCTTCCATTGTTCTCGGAATTCTGCTGAAGTTTAAAAATGCTTTGGAACTCTTCCATTTTTCTCAGAATTCCGCTGACATTTAAAAATGCTTCGGAACTCTTCCATTGTTCTCGGAATTCCGCTGACATTTAAAAAGCCTTCAGAACTCTTCCATTGTTCTCGGAATTCCGCTGACGTTTAAAAATGCTTCGGAACTCTTCCATTGTTCTCGGACTTCCGCTGACTTTTAAAAATGCTTCGGAACTCTTCGATTGTTCTCCAAATTCCGCTGAAGTTTAAAAATGCTTCGGAACTCTTCCAGTGTTCACAGAATTCCGCTGACGTTTAAAAATGCTTCGGAAATCTTCCATTGTTCTCAGAATTCCGCTGACATTTAAAAATGTTTCGAAACTCTTCCATTGTTCTCGGAATTCCGCTGACATTTAAAAAGGCTTCAGAACTCTTCCATTGTTCTCGGAATTCCGCTGACATTTAAAAAGGCTTCAGAACTCTTCCATTGTTCTCGGAATTCCGCTGACATTTAAAAAGGCTTCAGAACTCTTCCATTGTTCTCGGAATTCCGCTGACGTTTAAAAATGCTTCACAACTCTTCCATTGTTCTCGGAATTCCGCTGACATTTAAAAATGCTTCGGAACTCTTCCATTGTTCTCGGAATTCCGCTGACATTTAAAAATGCATCGGAACTCTTCCATTGTTCTGGAATTCCGCTGACGTTTAAAAATGCTTCACAACTCTTCCATTGTTCTCGGTATTCCGCTGACTTTTAAAAATGCTTCAGAACTCTTCCATTGTTCTCGGAATTCCGCTGAAGTTTAAGTATGCTTCGGAACTCTTCCATTGTTCTCGGAATTCTGCTGAAGTTTAAAAATGCTTCAGAACTCTTCCATTGTTCTCGGAATTCCGCTGACATTTAAAAAGGCTTCAGAACTCTTCCATTGTTCTCGGAATTCCGCTGACATTTAAAAAGGCTTCAGAACTCTTCCATTGTTCTCGGAATTCCGCTGACGTTTAAAAATGCTTCACAACTCTTCCATTGTTCTCGGAATTCCGCTGACGTTTAAAAATGCTTCGCAACTCTTCCATTGTTCTCGGAATTCCGCTGACATTTAAAAATGCATCGGAACTCTTCCATTGTTCTGGAATTCCGCTGACGTTTAAAAATGCTTCACAACTCTTCCATTGTTCTCGGTATTCCGCTGACTTTTAAAAATGCTTCAGAACTCTTCCATTGTACTCGGAATTCCGCTGAAGTTTAAGTATGCTTCGGAACTCTTCCATTGTTCTCGGAATTCTGCTGAAGTTTAAAAATGCTTCGGAACTCTTACATTGTTCTCAGAATTCCGCTGACATTTAAAAATGCTTCGGAACTCTTCCATTGTTCTCGGAATTCCGCTGACATTTAAAAAGGCTTCAGAACTCTTCCATTGTTCTCGGAATTCCGCTGACGTTTAAAAATGCTTCGGAACTCTTCCATTGTTCTCGGAATTCCGCTGACGTTTAAAAATGCTTCACAACTCTTCCATTGTTCTCGGAATTCCGCTGACGTTTAAAAATGCTTCGGATCTCTTCTATTGTTCTCGGAATTCCGCTGACATTTAAAAATGCTTCAGAACTCTTCCATTGTTCTCGGAATTCCGCTGAAGTTTAAAAATGCTTCGGAACTCTTCCATTGTTCTCAGAATTCCGCTGACATTTAAAAATGCTTCGGAACTCTTCCATTGTTCTCGGAATTCCGCTGACATTTAAAAAGGCTTCAGAACTCTTCCATTGTTCTCGGAATTCCGCTGACATTTAAAAAGGCTTCAGAACTCTTCCATTGTTCTCGGAATTCCGCTGACATTTAAAAAGGCTTCAGAACTCTTTCATTGTTCTCGGAATTCCGCTGACGTTTAAAAATGCTTCGGAACTCTTCCATTGTTCTCGGAATTCCGCTGACATTTAAAAATGCTTCGGAACTCTTCCATTGTTCTCGGAATTCCGCTGACATTTAAAAAGGCTTCAGAACTCTTCCATTGTTCTCGGAATTCCGCTGACGTTTAAAAATGCTTCGGAACTCTTCCATTGTTCTCGGAATTCCGCTGACGTTTAAAAATGCTTCACAACTCTTCCATTGTTCTCGGAATTCCGCTGACGTTTAAAAATGCTTCGGATCTCTTCTATTGTTCTCGGAATTCCGCTGACATTTAAAAATGCTTCAGAACTCTTTCATTGTTCTCGGAATTCCGCTGACGTTTAAAAATGCTTCGGAACTCTTCCATTGTTCTCGGAATTCCGCTGATGCTTAAAAATGCTTCACAACTCTTCCATTGTTCTCGTTATTCAGCTGACTTTTAAAAATGCTTCTGAACTCTTCCATTGTTCTCGGAATTCCGCTAAAGTTTAAGTATGCTTCGGAACTCTTCCATTGTTCTCGGAATTCTGCTGAAGTTTAAAAATGCTTTGGAACTCTTCCATTTTTCTCAGAATTCCGCTGACATTTAAAAATGCTTCGGAACTCTTCCATTGTTCTCGGAATTCCGCTGACATTTAAAAAGCCTTCAGAACTCTTCCATTGTTCTCGGAATTCCGCTGACGTTTAAAAATGCTTCGGAACTCTTCCATTGTTCTCGGACTTCCGCTGACTTTTAAAAATGCTTCGGAACTCTTCGATTGTTCTCCAAATTCCGCTGAAGTTTAAAAATGCTTCGGAACTCTTCCAGTGTTCACAGAATTCCGCTGACGTTTAAAAATGCTTCGGAAATCTTCCATTGTTCTCAGAATTCCGCTGACATTTAAAAATGTTTCGAAACTCTTCCATTGTTCTCGGAATTCCGCTGACATTTAAAAAGGCTTCAGAACTCTTCCATTGTTCTCGGAATTCCGCTGACGTTTAAAAATGCTTCAGAACTCTTCCATTGTTCTCGGAATTCCGCTGACGTTTAAAAATGCTTCGGAACTCTTCCATTGTTCTCGGAATTCCGCTGACGTTTAAAAATGCTTCACAACTCTTCCATTGTTCTCGGAATTCCGCTGACGTTTAAAAATGCTTCGCAACTCTTCCATTGTTCTCGGAATTCCGCTGACATTTAAAAATGCATCGGAACTCTTCCATTGTTCTGGAATTCCGCTGACGTTTAAAAATGCTTCACAACTCTTCCATTGTTCTCGGTATTCCGCTGACTTTTAAAAATGCTTCAGAACTCTTCCATTGTACTCGGAATTCCGCTGAAGTTTAAGTATGCTTCGGAACTCTTCCATTGTTCTCGGAATTCTGCTGAAGTTTAAAAATGCTTCGGAACTCTTACATTGTTCTCAGAATTCCGCTGACATTTAAAAATGCTTCGGAACTCTTCCATTGTTCTCGGAATTCCGCTGACATTTAAAAAGGCTTCAGAACTCTTCCATTGTTCTCGGAATTTCGCTGACGTTTAAAAATGCTTCGGAACTCTTCCATTGTTCTCGGAATTCCGCTGACGTTTAAAAATGCTTCACAACTCTTCCATTGTTCTCGGAATTCCGCTGACGTTTAAAAATGCTTCGGATCTCTTCTATTGTTCTCGGAATTCCGCTGACATTTAAAAATGCTTCAGAACTCTTCCATTGTTCTCGGAAATCCGCTGAAGTTTAAAAATGCTTCGGAACTCTTCCATTGTTCTCAGAATTCCGCTGACATTTAAAAATGCTTCGGAACTCTTCCATTGTTCTCGGAATTCTGCTGACATTTAAAAAGGCTTCAGAACTCTTCCATTGTTCTCGGAATTCCGCTGACATTTAAAAAGGCTTCAGAACTCTTCCATTGTTCTCGGAATTCCGCTGACATTTAAAAAGGCTTCAGAACTCTTTCATTGTTCTCGGAATTCCGCTGACGTTTAAAAATGCTTCGGAACTCTTCCATTGTTCTCGGAATTCCGCTGACATTTAAAAATGCTTCGGAACTCTTCCATTGTTCTCGGAATTCCGCTGACATTTAAAAAGGCTTCAGAACTCTTCCATTGTTCTCGGAATTCCGCTGACATTTAAAAAGGCTTCAGAACTCTTCCATTGTTCTCGGAATTCCGCTGACATTTAAAAAGGCTTCAGAACTCTTTCATTGTTCTCGGAATTCCGCTGACGTTTAAAAATGCTTCGGAACTCTTCCATTGTTCTCGGAATTCCGCTGATGCTTAAAAATGCTTCACAACTCTTCCATTGTTCTCGGTATTCAGCTGACTTTTAAAAATGCTTCTGAACTCTTCCATTGTTCTCGGAATTCCGCTAAAGTTTAAGTATGCTTCGGAACTCTTCCATTGTTCTCGGAATTCTGCTGAAGTTTAAAAATGCTTTGGAACTCTTCCATTTTTCTCAGAATTCCGCTGACATTTAAAAATGCTTCGGAACTCTTCCATTGTTCTCGGAATTCCGCTGACATTTAAAAAGGCTTCAGAACTCTTCCATTGTTCTCGGAATTCCGCTGACATTTAAAAAGGCTTCAGAACTCTTCCATTGTTCTCGGAATTCCGCTGACATTTAAAAAGGCTTCAGAACTCTTTCATTGTTCTCGGAATTCCGCTGACGTTTAAAAATGCTTCGGAACTCTTCCATTGTTCTCGGAATTCCGCTGACATTTAAAAATGCTTCGGAACTCTTCCATTGTTCTCGGAATTCCGCTGACATTTAAAAAGGCTTCAGAACTCTTCCATTGTTCTCGGAATTCCGCTGACATTTAAAAAGGCTTCAGAACTCTTCCATTGTTCTCGGAATTCCGCTGACATTTAAAAAGGCTTCAGAACTCTTTCATTGTTCTCGGAATTCCGCTGACGTTTAAAAATGCTTCGGAACTCTTCCATTGTTCTCGGAATTCCGCTGACATTTAAAAATGCTTCGGAACTCTTCCATTGTTCTCGGAATTCCGCTGACATTTAAAAAGGCTTCAGAACTCTTCCATTGTTCTCGGAATTCCGCTGACGTTTAAAAATGCTTCGGAACTCTTCCATTGTTCTCGGAATTCCGCTGACGTTTAAAAATGCTTCACAACTCTTCCATTGTTCTCGGAATTCCGCTGACGTTTAAAAATGCTTCGGATCTCTTCTATTGTTCTCGGAATTCCGCTGACATTTAAAAATGCTTCAGAACTCTTCCATTGTTCTCGGAATTCCGCTGAAGTTTAAAAATGCTTCGGAACTCTTCCATTGTTCTCAGAATTCCGCTGACATTTAAAAATGCTTCGGAACTCTTCCATTGTTCTCGGAATTCCGCTGACATTTAAAAAGGCTTCAGAACTCTTCCATTGTTCTCGGAATTCCGCTGACATTTAAAAAGGCTTCAGAACTCTTCCATTGTTCTCGGAATTCCGCTGACATTTAAAAAGGCTTCAGAACTCTTTCATTGTTCTCGGAATTCCGCTGACGTTTAAAAATGCTTCGGAACTCTTCCATTGTTCTCGGAATTCCGCTGATGCTTAAAAATGCTTCACAACTCTTCCATTGTTCTCGGTATTCAGCTGACTTTTAAAAATGCTTCTGAACTCTTCCATTGTTCTCGGAATTCCGCTAAAGTTTAAGTATGCTTCGGAACTCTTCCATTGTTCTCGGAATTCTGCTGAAGTTTAAAAATGCTTTGGAACTCTTCCATTTTTCTCAGAATTCCGCTGACATTTAAAAATGCTTCGGAACTCTTCCATTGTTCTCGGAATTCCGCTGACATTTAAAAAGCCTTCAGAACTCTTCCATTGTTCTCGGAATTCCGCTGACGTTTAAAAATGCTTCGGAACTCTTCCATTGTTCTCGGACTTCCGCTGACTTTTAAAAATGCTTCGGAACTCTTCGATTGTTCTCCAAATTCCGCTGAAGTTTAAAAATGCTTCGGAACTCTTCCAGTGTTCACAGAATTCCGCTGACGTTTAAAAATGCTTCGGAAATCTTCCATTGTTCTCAGAATTCCGCTGACATTTAAAAATGTTTCGAAACTCTTCCATTGTTCTCGGAATTCCGCTGACATTTAAAAAGGCTTCAGAACTCTTCCATTGTTCTCGGAATTCCGCTGACATTTAAAAAGGCTTCAGAACTCTTCCATTGTTCTCGGAATTCCGCTGACATTTAAAAAGGCTTCAGAACTCTTCCATTGTTCTCGGAATTCCGCTGACGTTTAAAAATGCTTCACAACTCTTCCATTGTTCTCGGAATTCCGCTGACATTTAAAAATGCTTCGGAACTCTTCCATTGTTCTCGGAATTCCGCTGACATTTAAAAATGCATCGGAACTCTTCCATTGTTCTGGAATTCCGCTGACGTTTAAAAATGCTTCACAACTCTTCCATTGTTCTCGGTATTCCGCTGACTTTTAAAAATGCTTCAGAACACTTCCATTGTTCTCGGAATTCCGCTGAAGTTTAAGTATGCTTCGGAACTCTTCCATTGTTCTCGGAATTCTGCTGAAGTTTAAAAATGCTTCAGAACTCTTCCATTGTTCTCGGAATTCCGCTGACATTTAAAAAGGCTTCAGAACTCTTCCATTGTTCTCGGAATTCCGCTGACGTTTAAAAATGCTTCGGATCTCTTCTATTGTTCTCGGAATTCCGCTGACATTTAAAAATGCTTCAGAACTCTTCCATTGTTGTCGGAATTCCGCTGAAGTTTAAAAATGCTTCGGAACTCTTCCATTGTTCTCAGAATTCCGCTGACATTTAAAAATGCTTCGGAACTCTTCCATTGTTCTCGGAATTCCGCTGACATTTAAAAAGGCTTCAGAACTCTTCCATTGTTCTCGGAATTCCGCTGACATTTAAAAAGGCTTCAGAACTCTTCCATTGTTCTCGGAATTCCGCTGACATTTAAAAAGGCTTCAGAACTCTTTCATTGTTCTCGGAATTCCGCTGACGTTTAAAAATGCTTCGGAACTCTTCCATTGTTCTCGGAATTCCGCTGATGCTTAAAAATGCTTCACAACTCTTCCATTGTTCTCGGTATTCAGCTGACTTTTAAAAATGCTTCTGAACTCTTCCATTGTTCTCGGAATTCCGCTAAAGTTTAAGTATGCTTCGGAACTCTTCCATTGTTCTCGGAATTCTGCTGAAGTTTAAAAATGCTTTGGAACTCTTCCATTTTTCTCAGAATTCCGCTGACATTTAAAAATGCTTCGGAACTCTTCCATTGTTCTCGGAATTCCGCTGACATTTAAAAAGCCTTCAGAACTCTTCCATTGTTCTCGGAATTCCGCTGACGTTTAAAAATGCTTCGGAACTCTTCCATTGTTCTCGGACTTCCGCTGACTTTTAAAAATGCTTCGGAACTCTTCGATTGTTCTCCAAATTCCGCTGAAGTTTAAAAATGCTTCGGAACTCTTCCAGTGTTCACAGAATTCCCCTGACGTTTAAAAATGCTTCGGAAATCTTCCATTGTTCTCAGAATTCCGCTGACATTTAAAAATGTTTCGAAACTCTTCCATTGTTCTCGGAATTCCGCTGACATTTAAAAAGGCTTCAGAACTCTTCCATTGTTCTCGGAATTCCGCTGACATTTAAAAAGGCTTCAGAACTCTTCCATTGTTCTCGGAATTCCGCTGACATTTAAAAAGGCTTCAGAACTCTTCCATTGTTCTCGGAATTCCGCTGACGTTTAAAAATGCTTCACAACTCTTCCATTGTTCTCGGAATTCCGCTGACATTTAAAAATGCTTCGGAACTCTTCCATTGTTCTCGGAATTCCGCTGACATTTAAAAATGCATCGGAACTCTTCCATTGTTCTGGAATTCCGCTGACGTTTAAAAATGCTTCACAACTCTTCCATTGTTCTCGGTATTCCGCTGACTTTTAAAAATGCTTCAGAACTCTTCCATTGTTCTCGGAATTCCGCTGAAGTTTAAGTATGCTTCGGAACTCTTCCATTGTTCTCGGAATTCTGCTGAAGTTTAAAAATGCTTCAGAACTCTTCCATTGTTCTCGGAATTCCGCTGACATTTAAAAAGGCTTCAGAACTCTTCCATTGTTCTCGGAATTCCGCTGACGTTTAAAAATGCTTCGGATCTCTTCTATTGTTCTCGGAATTCTGCTGACATTTAAAAATGCTTCAGAACTCTTCCATTGTTCTTGGAATTCCGCTGAAGTTTAAAAATGCTTCGGAACTCTTCCATTGTTCTCAGAATTCCGCTGACATTTAAAAATGCTTCGGAACTCTTCCATTGTTCTCGGAATTCCGCTGACATTTAAAAAGGCTTCAGAACTCTTCCATTGTTCTCGGAATTCCGCTGACATTTAAAAAGGCTTCAGAACTCTTCCATTGTTCTCGGAATTCCGCTGACGTTTAAAAATGCTTCAGAACTCTTCCATTGTTCTCGGAATTCCGCTGACGTTTAAAAATGCTTCGGAACTCTTCCATTGTTCTCGGAATTCCGCTGACGTTTAAAAATGCTTCACAACTCTTCCATTGTTCTCGGAATTCCGCTGACGTTTAAAAATGCTTCGCAACTCTTCCATTGTTCTCGGAATTCCGCTGACATTTAAAAATGCATCGGAACTCTTCCATTGTTCTGGAATTCCGCTGACGTTTAAAAATGCTTCACAACTCTTCCATTGTTCTCGGTATTCCGCTGACTTTTAAAAATGCTTCAGAACTCTTCCATTGTACTCGGAATTCCGCTGAAGTTTAAGTATGCTTCGGAACTCTTCCATTGTTCTCGGAATTCTGCTGAAGTTTAAAAATGCTTCGGAACTCTTACATTGTTCTCAGAATTCCGCTGACATTTAAAAATGCTTCGGAACTCTTCCATTGTTCTCGGAATTCCGCTGACATTTAAAAAGGCTTCAGAACTCTTCCATTGTTCTCGGAATTCCGCTGACGTTTAAAAATGCTTCGGAACTCTTCCATTGTTCTCGGAATTCCGCTGACGTTTAAAAATGCTTCACAACTCTTCCATTGTTCTCGGAATTCCGCTGACGTTTAAAAATGCTTCGGATCTCTTCTATTGTTCTCGGAATTCCGCTGACATTTAAAAATGCTTCAGAACTCTTCCATTGTTCTCGGAATTCCGCTGAAGTTTAAAAATGCTTCGGAACTCTTCCATTGTTCTCAGAATTCCGCTGACATTTAAAAATGCTTCGGAACTCTTCCATTGTTCTCGGAATTCCGCTGACATTTAAAAAGGCTTCAGAACTCTTCCATTGTTCTCGGAATTCCGCTGACATTTAAAAAGGCTTCAGAACTCTTCCATTGTTCTCGGAATTCCGCTGACATTTAAAAAGGCTTCAGAACTCTTTCATTGTTCTCGGAATTCCGCTGACGTTTAAAAATGCTTCGGAACTCTTCCATTGTTCTCGGAATTCCGCTGACATTTAAAAATGCTTCGGAACTCTTCCATTGTTCTCGGAATTCCGCTGACATTTAAAAAGGCTTCAGAACTCTTCCATTGTTCTCGGAATTCCGCTGACGTTTAAAAATGCTTCGGAACTCTTCCATTGTTCTCGGAATTCCGCTGACGTTTAAAAATGCTTCACAACTCTTCCATTGTTCTCGGAATTCCGCTGACGTTTAAAAATGCTTCGGATCTCTTCTATTGTTCTCGGAATTCCGCTGACATTTAAAAATGCTTCAGAACTCTTCCATTGTTCTCGGTATTCAGCTGACTTTTAAAAATGCTTCTGAACTCTTCCATTGTTCTCGGAATTCCGCTGAAGTTTAAGTATGCTTCGGAACTCTTCCATTGTTCTCAGAATTCCGCTGACATTTAAAAATGCTTCGGAACTCTTCCATTGTTCTCGGAATTCCGCTGACATTTAAAAAGGCTTCAGAACTCTTCCATTGTTCTCGGAATTCTGCTGAAGTTTAAAAATGCTTCGGAACTCTTCCATTGTTCTCGGAATTCCGCTGATGCTTAAAAATGCTTCACAACTCTTCCATTGTTCTCGGTATTCAGCTGACTTTTAAAAATGCTTCTGAACTCTTCCATTGTTCTCGGAATTCCGCTGAAGTTTAAGTATGCTTCGGAACTCTTCCATTGTTCTCGGAATTCTGCTGAAGTTTAAGTATGCTTCGGAACTCTTCCATTGTTCTCGGAATTCCGCTGACATTTAAAAAGCCTTCAGAACTCTTCCATTGTTCTCGGAATTCCGCTGACGTTTAAAAATGCTTCGGAACTCTTCCATTGTTCTCGGAATTCCGCTGACGTTTAAAAATGCTTCACAACTCTTCCATTGTTCTCGGAATTCCGCTGACTTTTAAAAATGCTTCGGAACTCTTCGATTGTTCTCCAAGTTCCGCTGAAGTTTAAAAATGCTTCGGAACTCTTCCAGTGTTCACAGAATTCCGCTGACGTTTAAAAATGCTTCGGAAATCTTCCATTGTTCTCAGAATTCCGCTGACATTTAAAAATGTTTCGGAACTCTTCCATTGTTCTCGGAATTCCGCTGACATTTAAAAAGGCTTCAGAACTCTTCCATTGTTCTCGTAATTCTGCTGTAGTTTAAAATTGCTTCGGAACTCTTCCATTGTTCTCGGAATTCTGCTGACATTTAAAAATGTTTTGGAACTCTTCCATTGTTCTCGGAATTCCGCTGACATTTAAAAATGCTTCGTAACTCTTCCATTGTTCTGGAATTCCGCTGACGTTAAAAAATGCTTCACAACTCTTCCATTGTTCTCGGAATTCCGCTGAAGTTTAAGTATGCTTCGGAACTCTTCCATTGTTCTCGGAATTCTGCTGAAGATTAAAAATGCTTCGGAACTCTTCCATTGTTCTCAGAATTACGCTGACATTTAAAAATGCTTCGGAACTCTTCCATTGTTCTCGGAATTCCGCTGACGTTTAAAAATGCTTCGGAAATCTTCCATTGTTCTCGGAATTCCGCTGACGTTTAAAAATGCTTCAGAACTCTTCCATTGTTCTCGGAATTCCGCTGAAGTTTAAGTATGCTTCGGAACTGTTCCATTGTTCTCGGAATTCTGCTGAAGTTTAAAAATGCTACGGAACTCTTCCATTGTTCTCAGAATTCCGCTGACATTTAAAAATGCTTCGGAACTCTTCCATTGTTCTCGGAATTCCGCTGACATTTAAAAAGGCTTCAGAACTCTTCCATTGTTCTCGGAATTCCGCTGACGTTTAAAAATGCTTCGGATCTCTTCTATTGTTCTCGGAATTCCGCTGACATTTAAAAATGCTTCAGAACTCTTCCATTGTTCTCGGAATTCCGCTGACTTTTAAAAATGCTTCGGAACTCTTCGATTGTTCTCCAAATTCCGCTGAAGTTTAAAAATGCTTCGGAACTCTTCCAGTGTTCGCAGAATTTCGCTGACGTTTAAAAATGCTTCGGAAATCTTCCATTGTTTTCAAAATTCCGCTGACGTTTAAAAATGCTTCAGAACTCTTCCATTGTTCTCGGAATTCCGCTGACGTTTAAAAATGCTTCGGAACTCTTCCATTGTTCTCGGAATTCCGCTGAAGTTTAAAAATGCTTCGGAACTCTTCCATTGTTCTCAGAATTCCGCTGACATTTAAAAATGCTTCGGAACTCTTCCATTGTTCTCGGAATTCCGCTGACATTTAAAAAGGCTTCAGAACTCTTCCATTGTTTTCGGAATTCCGCTGACATTTAAAAAGGCTTCAGAACTCTTCCATTGTTCTCGGAATTCCGCTGACGTTTAAAAATGCTTCGGAACTCTTCCCTTGTTCTCGGAATTCCGCTGATGCTTAAAAATGCTTCACAACTCTTCCATTGTTCTCGGTATTCAGCTGACTTTTAAAAATGCTTCTGAACTCTTCCATTGTTCTCGGAATTCCGCTGAAGTTTAAGTATGCTTCGGAACTCTTCCATTGTTCTCGGAATTCTGCTGAAGTTTAAAAATGCTTCGAAACTCTTCCATTGTTCTCAGAATTCCGCTGACATTTAAAAATGCCTCGGAACTCTTCCATTGTTCTCGGAATTCAGCTTACATTTATAAAGGCTTCAGAACTCTTCCATTGTTCTCGGAATTCCGCTGACGTTTAAAAATGCTTCGGAACTCTTCCATTGT
This sequence comes from Phyllobates terribilis, assembly GCF_046119375.1. NCBI lineage: Eukaryota > Metazoa > Chordata > Amphibia > Anura > Dendrobatidae > Phyllobates > Phyllobates terribilis. The sequence goes on along the minus strand of NW_027362781.1, from coordinate 6,367,314 downwards.
TCTCGGAATTCCGCTGACGTTTAAAAATGCTTCACAACTCTTCCATTGTTCTCGGAATTCCGCTGACGTTTAAAAATGCTTCGGAACTCTTCCATTGTTCTCGGAATTCCGCTGACATTTAAAAATGCATCGGAACTCTTCCATTGTTCTGGAATTCCGCTGACGTTTAAAAATGCTTCACAACTCTTCCATTGTTCTCGGTATTCCGCTGACTTTTAAAAATGCTTCAGAACTCTTCCATTGTTCTCGGAATCCCGCTGAAGTTTAAGTATGCTTCGGAACTCTTCCATTGTTCTCGGAATCTGCTGAAGTTTAAAAATGCTTCGGAACTCTTCCATTGTTCTCAGAATTCCGCTGACATTTAAAAATGCTTCGGAACTCTTCCATTGTTCTCGGAATTCCGCTGACATTTAAAAAGGCTTCAGAACTCTTCCATTGTTCTCGTAATTCTGCTGTAGTTTAAAATTGCTTCGGAACTCTTCCATTGTTCTCGGAATTCTGCTGACATTTAAAAATGTTTTGGAACTCTTCCATTGTTCTCGGAATTCCGCTGACATTTAAAAATGCTTCGTAACTCTTCCATTGTTCTGGAATTCCGCTGACGTTAAAAAATGCTTCACAACTCTTCCATTGTTCTCGGAATTCCGCTGAAGTTTAAGTATGCTTCGGAACTCTTCCATTGTTCTCGGAATTCTGCTGAAGATTAAAAATGCTTCGGAACTCTTCCATTGTTCTCAGAATTACGCTGACATTTAAAAATGCTTCGGAACTCTTCCATTGTTCTCGGAATTCCGCTGACGTTTAAAAATGCTTCGGAAATCTTCCATTGTTCTCGGAATTCCGCTGACGTTTAAAAATGCTTCAGAACTCTTCCATTGTTCTCGGAATTCCGCTGAAGTTTAAGTATGCTTCGGAACTGTTCCATTGTTCTCGGAATTCTGCTGAAGTTTAAAAATGCTACGGAACTCTTCCATTGTTCTCAGAATTCCGCTGACATTTAAAAATGCTTCGGAACTCTTCCATTGTTCTCGGAATTCCGCTGACATTTAAAAAGGCTTCAGAACTCTTCCATTGTTCTCGGAATTCCGCTGACGTTTAAAAATGCTTCGGATCTCTTCTATTGTTCTCGGAATTCCGCTGACATTTAAAAATGCTTCAGAACTCTTCCATTGTTCTCGGAATTCCGCTGACTTTTAAAAATGCTTCGGAACTCTTCGATTGTTCTCCAAATTCCGCTGAAGTTTAAAAATGCTTCGGAACTCTTCCAGTGTTCGCAGAATTTCGCTGACGTTTAAAAATGCTTCGGAAATCTTCCATTGTTTTCAAAATTCCGCTGACGTTTAAAAATGCTTCAGAACTCTTCCATTGTTCTCGGAATTCCGCTGACGTTTAAAAATGCTTCGGAACTCTTCCATTGTTCTCGGAATTCCGCTGAAGTTTAAAAATGCTTCGGAACTCTTCCATTGTTCTCAGAATTCCGCTGACATTTAAAAATGCTTCGGAACTCTTCCATTGTTCTCGGAATTCCGCTGACATTTAAAAAGGCTTCAGAACTCTTCCATTGTTTTCGGAATTCCGCTGACATTTAAAAAGGCTTCAGAACTCTTCCATTGTTCTCGGAATTCCGCTGACGTTTAAAAATGCTTCGGAACTCTTCCCTTGTTCTCGGAATTCCGCTGATGCTTAAAAATGCTTCACAACTCTTCCATTGTTCTCGGTATTCAGCTGACTTTTAAAAATGCTTCTGAACTCTTCCATTGTTCTCGGAATTCCGCTGAAGTTTAAGTATGCTTCGGAACTCTTCCATTGTTCTCGGAATTCTGCTGAAGTTTAAAAATGCTTCGAAACTCTTCCATTGTTCTCAGAATTCCGCTGACATTTAAAAATGCCTCGGAACTCTTCCATTGTTCTCGGAATTCCGCTTACATTTATAAAGGCTTCAGAACTCTTCCATTGTTCTCGGAATTCCGCTGACGTTTAAAAATGCTTCGGAACTCTTCCATTGTTCTCGGAATTCCGCTGACGTTTAAAAATGCTTCACAACTCTTCCATTGTTCTCGGAATTCCGCTGACGTTTAAAAATGCTTCGGAACTCTTCCATTGTTCTCGGAATTCCGCTGACATTTAAAAATGCATCGGAACTCTTCCATTGTTCTGGAATTCCGCTGACGTTTAAAAATGCTTCACAACTCTTCCATTGTTCTCGGTATTCCGCTGACTTTTAAAAATGCTTCAGAACTCTTCCATTGTTCTCGGAATCCCGCTGAAGTTTAAGTATGCTTCGGAACTCTTCCATTGTTCTCGGAATCTGCTGAAGTTTAAAAATGCTTCGGAACTCTTCCATTGTTCTCAGAATTCCGCTGACATTTAAAAATGCTTCGGAACTCTTCCATTGTTCTCGGAATTCCGCTGACATTTAAAAAGGCTTCAGAACTCTTCCATTGTTCTCGGAATTCCGCTGACATTTAAAAAGGCTTCAGAACTCTTCCATTGTTCTCGGAATTCCGCTGACGTTTAAAAATGCTTCAGAACTCTTCCATTGTTCTCGGAATTCCGCTGACGTTTAAAAATGCTTCGGAACTCTTCCATTGTTCTCGGAATTCTGCTGAAGTTTAAAAATGCTTCGGAACTCTTCCATTGTTCTCAGAATTCCGCTGACATTTAAAAATGCTTCGGAACTCTTCCATTGTTCTCGGAATTCCGCTGACATTTAAAAAGGCTTCAGAACTCTTCCATTGTTCTCGGAATTCCGCTGACGTTTAAAAATGCTTCACAACTCTTCCATTGTTCTCGGAATACCGCTGACGTTTAAAAATGCTTCGGATCTCTTCTATTGTTCTCGGAATTCCGCTGACATTTAAAAATGCTTCAGAACTCTTCCATTGTTCTCGGAATTCCGCTGAAGTTTAAAAATGCTTCGGAACTCTTCCATTGTTCTCAGAATTCCGCTGACATTTAAAAATGCTCCGGAACTCTTCCATTGTTCTCGGAATTCCGCTGACATTTAAAAAGGCTTCAGAACTCTTCCATTGTTCTCGGAATTCCGCTGACATTTAAAAAGGCTTCAGAACTCTTCCATTGTTCTCGGAATTCCCCTGACATTTAAAAAGGCTTCAGAACTCTTTCTTTGTTCTCGGAATTCCGCTGACGTTTAAAAATGCTTCGGAACTCTTCCATTGTTCTCGGAATTCCGCTGATGCTTAAAAATGCTTCACAACTCTTCCATTGTTCTCGGTATTCAGCTGACTTTTAAAAATGCTTCTGAACTCTTCCATTGTTCTCGGAATTCCGCTAAAGTTTAAGTATGCTTCGGAACTCTTCCATTGTTCTCGGAATTCTGCTGAAGTTTAAAAATGCTTTGGAACTCTTCCATTTTTCTCAAAATTCCGCTGACATTTAAAAATGCTTCGGAACTCTTCCATTGTTCTCGGAATTCCGCTGACATTTAAAAATGCTTCAGAACTCTTCCATTGTTCTCGGAATTCCGCTGACGTTTAAAAATGCATCGGAACTCTTCCATTGTTCTGGAATTCCGCTGACGTTTAAAAATGCTTCACAACTCTTCCATTGTTCTCGGTATTCCGCGAACTTTTGAAAATGCTTCAGAACTCTTCCATTGTTCTCGGAATTCCGCTGAAGTTTAAGTATGCTTCGGAACTCTTCCATTGTTCTCGGAATTCTGCTGAAGTTTAAAATGCTTCGGAACTCTTCCATTGTTCTCAGATTTCCGCTGACATTTAAAAATGCTTCAGAACTCTTCCATTGTTCTCGGAATTCCGCTGACATTTAAAAAGGCTTCAGAACTCCTCCATTGTTCTCGGAATTCCGCTGACGTTTAAAAATGCTTCGGAACTCTTCCATTGTTTTCGGAATTCCGCTGACGTTTAAAAATGCTTCACAACTCTTCCATTGTTCTCGGAATTCCGCTGATGTTTAAAAATGCTTCGGATCTCTTCTATTGTTCTCGGAATTCCGCTGACATTTAAAAATGCTTCAGAACTCTTCCATTGTTCTCGGAATTCCGCTGAAGTTTAAAAATGCTTCGGAACTCTTCCATTGTTCTCAGAATTCCGCTGACATTTAAAAATGCTTCGGAACTCTTCCATTGTTCTCGGAATTCCGCTGACATTTAAAAAGGCTTCAGAACTCTTCCATTGTTCTGGAATTCCGCTGACGTTTAAAAATGCTTCACAACTCTTCCATTGTTCTCGGTATTCCGCTGACTTTTAAAAATGCTTCAGAACTCTTCCATTGTTCTCGGAATCCCGCTGAAGTTTAAGTATGCTTCGGACCTCTTCCATTGTTCTCGGAATCTGCTGAAGTTTAAAAATGCTTCGGAACTCTTCCATTGTTCTCAGAATTCCGCTGACATTTAAAAATGCTTCGGAACTCTTCCATTGTTCTCGGAATTCCGCTGACATTTAAAAAGGCTTCAGAACTCTTCCATTGTTCTCGGAATTCCGCTGACATTTAAAAAGGCTTCAGAACTCTTCCATTGTTCTCGGAATTCCGCTGACGTTTAAAAATGCTTCAGAACTCTTCCATTGTTCTCGGAATTCCGCTGACGTTTAAAAATGCTTCGGAACTCTTCCATTGTTCTCGGAATTCTGCTGAAGTTTAAAAATGCTTCGGAACTCTTCCATTGTTCTCAGAATTCCGCTGACATTTAAAAATGCTTCGGAACTCTTCCATTGTTCTCGGAATTCCGCTGACGTTTAAAAATGCTTCAGAACTCTTCCATTGTTCTCGGAATTCCGCTGACGTTTAAAAATGCTTCGGAACTCTTCCATTGTTCTCGGAATTCTGCTGAAGTTTAAAAATGCTTCGGAACTCTTCCATTGTTCTCAGAATTCCGCTGACATTTAAAAATGCTTCGGAACTCTTCCATTGTTCTCGGAATTCCGCTGACATTTAAAAAGGCTTCAGAACTCTTCCATTGTTCTCGGAATCCCGCTGACGTTTAAAAATGCTTCGGAACTCTTCCATTGTTCTCGAAATTCCGCTGACGTTTAAAAATGCTTCACAACTCTTCCATTGTTCTCGGAATACCGCTGACGTTTAAAAATGCTTCGGATCTCTTCTATTGTTCTCGGAATTCCGCTGACATTTAAAAATGCTTCAGAACTCTTCCATTGTTCTCGGAATTCCGCTGAAGTTTAAAAATGCTTCGGAACTCTTCCATTGTTCTCAGAATTCCGCTGACATTTAAAAATGCTCCGGAACTCTTCCATTGTTCTCGGAATTCCGCTGACATTTGAAAAGGCTTCAGAACTCTTCCATTGTTCTCGGAATTCCGCTGACATTTAAAAAGGCTTCAGAACTCTTCCATTGTTCTCGGAATTCCGCTGACATTTAAAAAGGCTTCAGAACTCTTTCTTTGTTCTCGGAATTCCGCTGACGTTTAAAAATGCTTCGGAACTCTTCCATTGTTCTCGGAATTCCGCTGATGCTTAAAAATGCTTCACAACTCTTCCATTGTTCTCGGTATTCAGCTGACTTTTAAAAATGCTTCTGAACTCTTCCATTGTTCTCGGAATTCCGCTGACATTTAAAAAGGCTTCAGAACTCTTCCATTGTTCTCGGAATTCCGCTGACATTTAAAAATGCTTCACAACTCTTCCATTGTTCTCGGAATTCCGCTGACATTTAAAAATGCTTCGGAACTCTTCCATTGTTCTCGGAATTCCGCTGACATTTAAAAATGCATCGGAACTCTTCCATTGTTCTGGAATTCCGCTGACGTTTAAAAATGCTTCACAACTCTTCCATTGTTCTCTGTATTCCGCTGACTTTTAAAAATGCTTCAGAACTCTTCCATTGTTCTCGGAATTCCGCTGAAGTTTAAGTATGCTTCGGAACTCTTCCATTGTTCTCGGAATTCTGCTGAAGTTTAAAAATGCTTCGGAACTCTTCCATTGTTCTCAGAATTCCGCTGACATTTAAAAATGCTTCGGAACTCTTCCATTGTTCTCGGAATTCCGCTGACATTTAAAAAGGCTTCAGAACTCTTCCATTGTTCTCGGAATTCCGCTGACGTTTAAAAATGCTTTGGAACTCTTCCATTGTTCTCGGAATTCCGCTGACATTTAAAAATGCTTCACAACTCTTCCATTGTTCTCGGAATTCCGCTGACATTTAAAAATGCTTCGGATCTCTTCTATTGTTCTCTGAATTCCGCTGACATTTAAAAATGCTTCAGAACTCTTCCATTGTTCTCGGAATTCCGCTGAAGTTTAAAAATGCTTCGGAACTCTTCCATTGTTCTCAGAATTCCGCTGACATTTAAAAATGCTTCGGAACTCTTCCATTGTTCTCGGAATTCCGCTGACATTTAAAAAGGCTTCAGAACTCTTCCATTGTTCTCGGAATTCTGCTGAAGTTTAAAAATGCTTCGGAACTCTTCCATTGTTCTCGGAATTCCGCTGATGCTTAAAAATGCTTCACAACTCTTCCATTGTTCTCGGTATTCAGCTGACTTTTAAAAATGCTTCTGAACTCTTCCATTGTTCTCGGAATTCCGCTGAAGTTTAAGTATGCTTCGGAACTCTTCCATTGTTCTCGGAATTCTGCTGAAGTTTAAGTATGCTTCGGAACTCTTCCATTGTTCTCGGAATTCCGCTGACATTTAAAAAGCCTTCAGAACTCTTCCATTGTTCTCGAAATTCCGCTGACGTTTAAAAATGCTTCGGAACTCTTCCATTGTTCTCGGAATTCCGCTGACGTTTAAAAATGCTTCATAACTCTTCCATTGTTCTCGGAATTCCGCTGACTTTTAAAAATGCTTCGGAACTCTTCGATTGTTCTCCAAATTCCGCTGAAGTTTAAAAATGCTTCGGAACTCTTCCAGTGTTCACAGAATTCCGCTGACGTTTAAAAATGCTTCGGAAATCTTCCATTGTTCTCAGAATTCCGCTGACATTTAAAAATGTTTCGGAACTCTTCCATTGTTCTCGGAATTCCGCTGACATTTAAAAAGGCTTCAGAACTCTTCCATTGTTCTCGTAATTCTGCTGTAGTTTAAAATTGCTTCGGAACTCTTCCATTGTTCTCGGAATTCTGCTGACATTTAAAAATGTTTTGGAACTCTTCCATTGTTCTCGGAATTCCGCTGACATTTAAAAATGCTTCGTAACTCTTCCATTGTTCTGGAATTCCGCTGACGTTAAAAAATGCTTCACAACTCTTCCATTGTTCTCGGAATTCCGCTGAAGTTTAAGTATGCTTCGGAACTCTTCCATTGTTCTCGGAATTCTGCTGAAGTTTAAAAATGCTTCGGAACTCTTCCATTGTTCTCAGAATTACGCTGACATTTAAAAATGCTTCGGAACTCTTCCATTGTTCTCGGAATTCTGCTGACGTTTAAAAATGCTTCAGAACTCTTCCATTGTTCTCGGAATTCCGCTGACGTTTAAAAATGCTTCGGAAATCTTCCATTGTTCTCGGAATTCCGCTGACGTTTAAAAATGCTTCAGAACTCTTCCATTGTTCTCGGAATTCCGCTGAAGTTTAAGTATGCTTCGGAACTGTTCCATTGTTCTCGGAATTCTGCTGAAGTTTAAAAATGCTACGGAACTCTTCCATTGTTCTCAGAATTCCGCTGACATTTAAAAATGCTTCGGAACTCTTCCATTGTTCTCGGAATTCCGCTGACATTTAAAAAGGCTTCAGAACTCTTCCATTGTTCTCGGAATTCCGCTGACGTTTAAAAATGCTTCGGAACTCTTCCATTGTTCTCGGAATTCCGCTGACGTTTAAAAATGCTTCGGATCTCTTCTATTGTTCTCGGAATTCCGCTGACATTTAAAAATGCTTCAGAACTCTTCCATTGTTCTCGGAATTCCGCTGACTTTTAAAAATGCTTCGGAACTCTTCGATTGTTCTCCAAATTCCGCTGAAGTTTAAAAATGCTTCGGAACTCTTCCAGTGTTTGCAGAATTTCGCTGACGTTTAAAAATGCTTCGGAAATCTTCCATTGTTTTCAAAATTCCGCTGACGTTTAAAAATGCTTCAGAACTCTTCCATTGTTCTCGGAATTCCGCTGACGTTTAAAAATGCTTCGGAACTCTTCCATTGTTCTCGGAATTCCGCTGAAGTTTAAAAATGCTTCGGAACTCTTCCATTGTTCTCAGAATTCCGCTGACATTTAAAAATGCTTCGGAACTCTTCCATTGTTCTCGGAATTCCGCTGACATTTAAAAAGGCTTCAGAACTCTTCCATTGTTTTCGGAATTCCGCTGACATTTAAAAAGGCTTCAGAACTCTTCCATTGTTCTCGGAATTCCGCTGACGTTTAAAAATGCTTCGGAACTCTTCCCTTGTTCTCGGAATTCCGCTGATGCTTAAAAATGCTTCACAACTCTTCCATTGTTCTCGGTATTCAGCTGACTTTTAAAAATGCTTCTGAACTCTTCCATTGTTCTCGGAATTCCGCTGAAGTTTAAGTATGCTTCGGAACTCTTCCATTGTTCTCGGAATTCTGCTGAAGTTTAAAAATGCTTCGAAACTCTTCCATTGTTCTCAGAATTCCGCTGACATTTAAAAATGCCTCGGAACTCTTCCATTGTTCTCGGAATTCCGCTTACATTTATAAAGGCTTCAGAACTCTTCCATTGTTCTCGGAATTCCGCTGACGTTTAAAAATGCTTCGGAACTCTTCCATTGTTCTCGGAATTCCGCTGACGTTTAAAAATGCTTCACAACTCTTCCATTGTTCTCGGAATTCCGCTGACGTTTAAAAATGCTTCGGAACTCTTCCATTGTTCTCGGAATTCCGCTGACATTTAAAAATGCATCGGAACTCTTCCATTGTTCTGGAATTCCGCTGACGTTTAAAAATGCTTCACAACTCTTCCATTGTTCTCGGTATTCCGCTGACTTTTAAAAATGCTTCAGAACTCTTCCATTGTTCTCGGAATCCCGCTGAAGTTTAAGTATGCTTCGGAACTCTTCCATTGTTCTCGGAATCTGCTGAAGTTTAAAAATGCTTCGGAACTCTTCCATTGTTCTCAGAATTCCGCTGACATTTAAAAATGCTTCGGAACTCTTCCATTGTTCTCGGAATTCCGCTGACATTTAAAAAGGCTTCAGAACTCTTCCATTGTTCTCGGAATTCCGCTGACATTTAAAAAGGCTTCAGAACTCTTCCATTGTTCTCGGAATTCCGCTGACGTTTAAAAATGCTTCAGAACTCTTCCATTGTTCTCGGAATTCCGCTGACGTTTAAAAATGCTTCGGAACTCTTCCATTGTTCTCGGAATTCTGCTGAAGTTTAAAAATGCTTCGGAACTCTTCCATTGTTCTCAGAATTCCGCTGACATTTAAAAATGCTTCGGAACTCTTCCATTGTTCTCGGAATTCCGCTGACATTTAAAAAGGCTTCAGAACTCTTCCATTGTTCTCGGAATTCCGCTGAGGTTTAAAAATGCTTCGGAACTCTTCCATTGTTCTCGGAATTCCGCTGACGTTTAAAAATGCTTCACAACTCTTCCATTGTTCTCGGAATACCGCTGACGTTTAAAAATGCTTCGGATCTCTTCTATTGTTCTCGGAATTCCGCTGACATTTAAAAATGCTTCAGAACTCTTCCATTGTTCTCGGAATTCCGCTGACATTTAAAAAGGCTTCAGAACTCTTCCATTGTTCTCGGAATTCCGCTGACGTTTAAAAATGCTTCAGAACTCTTCCATTGTTCTCGGAATTCCGCTGACGTTTAAAAATGCTTCGGAACTCTTCCATTGTTCTCGGAATTCTGCTGAAGTTTAAAAATGCTTCGGAACTCTTCCATTGTTCTCAGAATTCCGCTGACATTTAAAAATGCTTCGGAACTCTTCCATTGTTCTCGGAATTCCGCTGACATTTAAAAAGGCTTCAGAACTCTTCCATTGTTCTCGGAATCCCGCTGACGTTTAAAAATGCTTCGGAACTCTTCCATTGTTCTCGGAATTCCGCTGACGTTTAAAAATGCTTCACAACTCTTCCATTGTTCTCGGAATACCGCTGACGTTTAAAAATGCTTCGGATCTCTTCTATTGTTCTCGGAATTCCGCTGACATTTAAAAATGCTTCAGAACTCTTCCATTGTTCTCGGAATTCCGCTGAAGTTTAAAAATGCTTCGGAACTCTTCCATTGTTCTCAGAATTCCGCTGACATTTAAAAATGCTCCGGAACTCTTCCATTGTTCTCGGAATTCCGCTGACATTTGAAAAGGCTTCAGAACTCTTCCATTGTTCTCGGAATTCCGCTGACATTTAAAAAGGCTTCAGAACTCTTCCATTGTTCTCGGAATTCCGCTGACATTTAAAAAGGCTTCAGAACTCTTTCTTTGTTCTCGGAATTCCGCTGACGTTTAAAAATGCTTCGGAACTCTTCCATTGTTCTCGGAATTCCGCTGATGCTTAAAAATGCTTCACAACTCTTCCATTGTTCTCGGTATTCAGCTGACTTTTAAAAATGCTTCTGAACTCTTCCATTGTTCTCGGAATTCCGCTAAAGTTTAAGTATGCTTCGGAACTCTTCCATTGTTCTCGGAATTCTGCTGAAGTTTAAAAATGCTTTGGAACTCTTCCATTTTTCTCAGAATTCCGCTGACATTTAAAAATGCTTCGGAACTCTTCCATTGTTCTCGGAATTCCGCTGACATTTAAAAATGCTTCAGAACTCTTCCATTGTTCTCGGAATTCCGCTGAAGTTTAAAAATGCTTCGGAACTCTTCCATTGTTCTCAGAATTCCGCTGACATTTAAAAATGCTTCGGAACTCTTCCATTGTTCTCGGAATTCCGCTGACATTTAAAAAGGCTTCAGAACTCTTCCATTGTTCTCGGAATTCCGCTGACATTTAAAAAGGCTTCAGAACTCTTCCATTGTTCTCGGAATTCCGCTGACGTTTAAAAATGCTTCGGAACTCTTCCATTGTTCTCGGAATTCTGCTGAAGTTTAAAAATGCTTCGGAACTCTTCCATTGTTCTCAGAATTCCGCTGACATTTAAAAATGCCTCGGAACTCTTTCATTGTTCTCGGAATTCCGGTGACATTTATAAAGGCTTCAGAACTCTTCCATTGTTCTCGGAATTCCGCTGACGTTTAAAAATGCTTCGGAACTCTTCCATTGTTCTCGGAATTCCGCTGACATTTAAAAAGGCTTCAGAACTCTTTCTTTGTTCTCGGAATTCCGCTGACGTTTAAAAATGCTTCGGAACTCTTCCATTGTTCTCGGAATTCCGCTGATGCTTAAAAATGCTTCACAACTCTTCCATTGTTCTCGGTATTCAGCTGACTTTTAAAAATGCTTCTGAACTCTTCCATTGTTCTCGGAATTCCGCTAAAGTTTAAGTATGCTTCGGAACTCTTCCATTGTTCTCGGAATTCTGCTGAAGTTTAAAAATGCTTTGGAACTCTTCCATTTTTCTCAGAATTCCGCTGACATTTAAAAATGCTTCGGAACTCTTCCATTGTTCTCGGAATTCCGCTGACATTTAAAAATGCTTCAGAACTCTTCCATTGTTCTCGGAATTCCGCTGAAGTTTAAAAATGCTTCGGAACTCTTCCATTGTTCTCAGAATTCCGCTGACATTTAAAAATGCTTCGGAACTCTTCCATTGTTCTCGGAATTCCGCTGACATTTAAAAAGGCTTCAGAACTCTTCCATTGTTCTCGGAATTCCGCTGACATTTAAAAAGGCTTCAGAACTCTTCCATTGTTCTCGGAATTCCGCTGACGTTTAAAAATGCTTCGGAACTCTTCCATTGTTCTCGGAATTCTGCTGAAGTTTAAAAATGCTTCGGAACTCTTCCATTGTTCTCAGAATTCCGCTGACATTTAAAAATGCCTCGGAACTCTTTCATTGTTCTCGGAATTCCGGTGACATTTATAAAGGCTTCAGAACTCTTCCATTGTTCTCGGAATTCCGCTGACGTTTAAAAATGCTTCGGAACTCTTCCATTGTTCTCGGAATTCCGCTGACGTTTAAAAATGCTTCACAACTCTTCCATTGTTCTCGGAATTCCGCTGACTTTTAAAAATGCTTCAGAACTCTTCCATTGTTCTCGGAATTCCGCTGAAGTTTAAGTATGCTTCAGAACTCTTCCATTGTTCTCGGAATTCTGCTGACATTTAAAAATGTTTCGGAACTCTTCCATTGTTCTCGGAATTCCGCTGACATTTAAAAAGGCTTCAGAACTCTTCCATTGTTCTCGGAATTCCGCTGATGTTTAAAAATGCTTCAGAACTCTTCCATTGTTCTCGGAATTCCGCTGACGTTTAAAAATGCTTCAGAACTCTTCCATTGTTCTCGGAATTCTGATGAAGTTTAAAAATGCTTCGGAACTCTTCCATTGTTCTAAGAATTCCGCTGACATTTAAAAATGTTTCGGAACTCTTCCATTGTTCTCGGAATTCCGCTGACATTTAAAAAGGCTTCAGAACTCTTCCATTGTTCTCGGAATTCTGCTGTAGTTTAAAATTGCTTCGGAAATTTTCCATTGTTCTCGGAATTCTGCTGACATTTAAAAATGTTTTGGAACTCTTCCATTGTTCTCGGAATTCCGCTGACATTTAAAAATGCTTCGGAACTCTTCCATTGTTCTGGAATTCCGCTGACGTTTAAAAATGCATCGGAACTCTTCCATTGTTCTGGAATTCCGCTGACGTTTAAAAATGCTTCACAACTCTTCCATTGTTCTCGGTATTCCGCTAACTTTTAAAAATGCTTCAGAACTCTTCCATTGTTCTCGGAATTCCGCTGAAGTTTAAGTATACTTCGGAACTCTTCCATTGTTCTCGGAATTCTGCTGAAGTTTAAAAATGCTTCGGAACTCTTCCATTGTTCTCAGATTTCCGCTGACATTTAAAAATGCTTCAGAACTCTTCCATTGTTCTCGGAATTCCGCTGACATTTAAAAAGGCTTCAGAACTCCTCCATTGTTCTCGGAATTCCGCTGACGTTTAAAAATGCTTCGGAACTCTTCCATTGTTTTCGGAATTCCGCTGACGTTTAAAAATGCTTCACAACTCTTCCATTGTTCTCGGAATTCCGCTGATGTTTAAAAATGCTTCCGATCTCTTCTATTGTTCTCAGAATTCCGCTGACATTTAAAAATGCTTCGGAACTCTTCCATTGTTCTCGGAATTCCGCTGACATTTAAAAAGGCTTCAGAACTCTTCCATTGTTTTCGGAATTCCGCTGACATTTAAAAAGGCTTCAGAACTCTTCCATTGTTCTCGGAATTCTGCTGACGTTTAAAAATGCTTCGGAACTCTTCCCTTGTTCTCGGAATTCTGCTGATGCTTAAAAATGCTTCACAACTCTTGCATTGTTCTCGGTATTTAGCTGACTTTTAAAAATGCTTCTGAACTCTTCCATTGTTCTCGGAATTCCGCTGAAGTTTAAGTATGCTTCGGAACTCTTCCATTGTTCTCGGAATTCTGCTGAAGTTTAAAAATGCTTCGGAACTCTTCCATTGTTCTCAGAATTCCGCTGACATTTAAAAATGCCTCGGAACTCTTCCATTGTTCTCGGAATTCCGCTGACATTTATAAAGGCTTCAGAACTCTTCCATTGTTCTCGGAATTCCGCTGACGTTTAAAAATGCTTCGGAACTCTTCCATTGTTCTCGGAATTCCGCTGACGTTTAAAAATGCTTCACAACTCTTCCATTGTTCTCGGAATTCCGCTGACGTTTAAAAATGCTTCGGAACTCTTCCATTGTTCTCGGAATTCCGCTGACATTTAAAAATGCATCGGAACTCTTCCATTGTTCTGGAATTCCGCTGACGTTTAAAAATGCTTCACAACTCTTCCATTGTTCTCGGTATTCCCCTGACTTTTAAAAATGCTTCAGAACTCTTCCATTGTTCTCGGAATCCCGCTGAAGTTTAAGTATGCTTCGGAACTCTTCCATTGTTCTCGGAATCTGCTGAAGTTTAAAAATGCTTCGGAACTCTTCCATTGTTCTCAGAATTCCGCTGACATTTAAAAATGCTTCGGAACTCTTCCATTGTTCTCGGAATTCCGCTGACATTTAAAAAGGCTTCAGAACTCTTCCATTGTTCTCGGAATTCCGCTGACGTTTAAAAATGCTTCGGATCTCTTCTATTGTTCTCGGAATTCTGCTGACATTTAAAAATGCTTCAGAACTCTTCCATTGTTCTTGGAATTCCGCTGAAGTTTAAAAATGCTTCGGAACTCTTCCATTGTTCTCAGAATTCCGCTGACATTTAAAAATGCTTCGGAACTCTTCCATTGTTCTCGGAATTCCGCTGACATTTAAAAAGGTTTCAGAACTCTTCCATTGTTCTCGGAATTCCGCTGACATTTAAAAAGGCTTCAGAACTCTTCCATTGTTCTCGGAATTCCGCTGACGTTTAAAAATGCTTCAGAACTCTTCCATTGTTCTCGGAATTCCGCTGACGTTTAAAAATGCTTCGGAACTCTTCCATTGTTCTCGGAATTCCGCTGACATTTAAAAATGCATCGGAACTCTTCCATTGTTCTGGAATTCCGCTGACGTTTAAAAATGCTTCAGAACTCTTCCATTGTTCTCGGAATTCCGCTGACATTTAAAAATGCTTCGGAACACTTCCATTGTTCTCGGAATTCCGCTGACATTTAAAAATGCATCGGAACTCTTCCATTGTTCTGGAATTCCGCTGACGTTTAAAAATGCTTCACAACTCTTCCATTGTTCTCGGTATTCCGCTGACTTTTAAAAATGCTTCAGAACTCTTCCATTGTTCTCGGAATTCCGCTGAAGTTTAAGTATGCTTCAGGACTCTTCCATTGTTCTCGGAATTCCGCTGACATTTAAAAAGGCTTCAGAACTCTTCCATTGTTCTCGGAATTCCGCTGATGTTTAAAAATGCTTCAGAACTCTTCCATTGTTCTCGGAATTCCGCTGACGTTTAAAAATGCTTCAGAACTCTTCCATTGTTCTCGGAATTCTGATGAAGTTTAAAAATGCTTCGGAACTCTTCCATTGTTCTAAGAATTCCGCTGACATTTAAAAATGTTTCGGAACTCTTCCATTGTTCTCGGAATTCCGCTGACATTTAAAAAGGCTTCAGAACTCTTCCATTGTTCTCGGAATTCTGCTGTAGTTTAAAATTGCTTCGGAAATTTTCCATTGTTCTCGGAATTCTGCTGACATTTAAAAATGTTTTGGAACTCTTCCATTGTTCTCGGAATTCCGCTGACATTTAAAAATGCTTCGGAACTCTTCCATTGTTCTGGAATTCCGCTGACGTTTAAAAATGCATCGGAACTCTTCCATTGTTCTGGAATTCCGCTGACGTTTAAAAATGCTTCACATCTCTTCCATTGTTCTCGGTATTCCGCTAACTTTTAAAAATGCTTCAGAACTCTTCCATTGTTCTCGGAATTCCGCTGAAGTTTAAGTATACTTCGGAACTCTTCCATTGTTCTCGGAATTCTGCTGAAGTTTAAAAATGCTTCGGAACTCTTCCATTGTTCTCAGATTTCCGCTGACATTTAAAAATGCTTCAGAACTCTTCCATTGTTCTCGGAATTCCGCTGACATTTAAAAAGGCTTCAGAACTCCTCCATTGTTCTCGGAATTCCGCTGACGTTTAAAAATGCTTCGGAACTCTTCCATTGTTTTCGGAATTCCGCTGACGTTTAAAAATGCTTCACAACTCTTCCATTGTTCTCGGAATTCCGCTGATGTTTAAAAATGCTTCGGATCTCTTCTATTGTTCTCGGAATTCCGCTGACATTTAAAAATGCTTCAGAACTCTTCCATTGTTCTCGGAATTCCGCTGATGTTTAAAAATGCTTCGGAACTCTTCCATTGTTCTCAGAATTCCGCTGACATTTAAAAATGCTTCGGAACTCTTCCATTGTTCTCGGAATTCCGCTGACATTTAAAAAGGCTTCAGAACTCTTCCATTGTTTTCGGAATTCCGCTGACATTTAAAAAGGCTTCAGAACTCTTCCATTGTTCTCGGAATTCTGCTGACGTTTAAAAATGCTTCGGAACTCTTCCCTTGTTCTCGGAATTCCGCTGATGCTTAAAAATGCTTCACAACTCTTCCATTGTTCTCGGTATTTAGCTGACTTTTAAAAATGCTTCTGAACTCTTCCATTGTTCTCGGAATTCCGCTGAAGTTTAAGTATGCTTCGGAACTCTTCCATTGTTCTCGGAATTCTGCTGAAGTTTGAAAATGCTTCGGAACTCTTCCATTGTTCTCAGAATTCCGCTGACATTTAAAAATGCCTCGGAACTCTTCCATTGTTCTCGGAATTCCGCTGACATTTATAAAGGCTTCAGAACTCTTCCATTGTTCTTGGAATTCCGCTGACGTTTAAAAATGCTTCGGAACTCTTCCATTGTTCTCGGAATTCCGCTGACGTTTAAAAATGCTTCACAACTCTTCCATTGTTCTCGGAATTCCGCTGATGCTTAAAAATGCTTCACAACTCTTCCATTGTTCTCGGTATTTAGCTGACTTTTAAAAATGCTTCTGAACTCTTCCATTGTTCTCGGAATTCCGCTGAAGTTTAAGTATGCTTCGGAACTCTTCCATTGTTCTCGGAATTCTGCTGAAGTTTAAAAATGCTTCGGAACTCTTCCATTGTTCTCAGAATTCCGCTGACATTTAAAAATGCCTCGGAACTCTTCCATTGTTCTCGGAATTCCGCTGACATTTATAAAGGCTTCAGAACTCTTCCATTGTTCTCGGAATTCCGCTGACGTTTAAAAATGCTTCAGGACTCTTCCATTGTTCTCGGAATTCCGCTGACATTTAAAAAGGCTTCACAACTCTTCCATTGTTCTCGGAATTCCGCTGATGTTTAAAAATGCTTCAGAACTCTTCCATTGTTCTCGGAATTCCGCTGACGTTTAAAAATGCTTCAGAACTCTTCCATTGTTCTCGGAATTCTGATGAAGTTTAAAAATGCTTCGGAACTCTTCCATTGTTCTAAGAATTCCGCTGACATTTAAAAATGTTTCGGAACTCTTCCATTGTTCTCGGAATTCCGCTGACATTTAAAAAGGCTTCAGAACTCTTCCATTGTTCTCGGAATTCTGCTGTAGTTTAAAATTGCTTCGGAAATTTTCCATTGTTCTCGGAATTCTGCTGACATTTAAAAATGTTTTGGAACTCTTCCATTGTTCTCGGAATTCCGCTGACATTTAAAAATGCTTCGGAACTCTTCCATTGTTCTGGAATTCCGCTGACGTTTAAAAATGCATCGGAACTCTTCCATTGTTCTGGAATTCCGCTGACGTTTAAAAATGCTTCACATCTCTTCCATTGTTCTCGGTATTCCGCTAACTTTTAAAAATGCTTCAGAACTCTTCCATTGTTCTCGGAATTCCGCTGAAGTTTAAGTATACTTCGGAACTCTTCCATTGTTCTCGGAATTCTGCTGAAGTTTAAAAATGCTTCGGAACTCTTCCATTGTTCTCAGATTTCCGCTGACATTTAAAAATGCTTCAGAACTCTTCCATTGTTCTCGGAATTCCGCTGACATTTAAAAAGGCTTCAGAACTCCTCCATTGTTCTCGGAATTCCGCTGACGTTTAAAAATGCTTCGGAACTCTTCCATTGTTTTCGGAATTCCGCTGACGTTTAAAAATGCTTCACAACTCTTCCATTGTTCTCGGAATTCCGCTGATGTTTAAAAATGCTTCGGATCTCTTCTATTGTTCTCGGAATTCCGCTGACATTTAAAAATGCTTCAGAACTCTTCCATTGTTCTCGGAATTCCGCTGATGTTTAAAAATGCTTCGGAACTCTTCCATTGTTCTCAGAATTCCGCTGACATTTAAAAATGCTTCGGAACTCTTCCATTGTTCTCGGAATTCCGCTGACATTTAAAAAGGCTTCAGAACTCTTCCATTGTTTTCGGAATTCCGCTGACATTTAAAAAGGCTTCAGAACTCTTCCATTGTTCTCGGAATTCTGCTGACGTTTAAAAATGCTTCGGAACTCTTCCCTTGTTCTCGGAATTCCGCTGATGCTTAAAAATGCTTCACAACTCTTCCATTGTTCTCGGTATTTAGCTGACTTTTAAAAATGCTTCTGAACTCTTCCATTGTTCTCGGAATTCCGCTGAAGTTTAAGTATGCTTCGGAACTCTTCCATTGTTCTCGGAATTCTGCTGAAGTTTGAAAATGCTTCGGAACTCTTCCATTGTTCTCAGAATTCCGCTGACATTTAAAAATGCCTCGGAACTCTTCCATTGTTCTCGGAATTCCGCTGACATTTATAAAGGCTTCAGAACTCTTCCATTGTTCTTGGAATTCCGCTGACGTTTAAAAATGCTTCGGAACTCTTCCATTGTTCTCGGAATTCCGCTGACGTTTAAAAATGCTTCACAACTCTTCCATTGTTCTCGGAATTCCGCTGATGCTTAAAAATGCTTCACAACTCTTCCATTGTTCTCGGTATTTAGCTGACTTTTAAAAATGCTTCTGAACTCTTCCATTGTTCTCGGAATTCCGCTGAAGTTTAAGTATGCTTCGGAACTCTTCCATTGTTCTCGGAATTCTGCTGAAGTTTAAAAATGCTTCGGAACTCTTCCATTGTTCTCAGAATTCCGCTGACATTTAAAAATGCCTCGGAACTCTTCCATTGTTCTCGGAATTCCGCTGACATTTATAAAGGCTTCAGAACTCTTCCATTGTTCTCGGAATTCCGCTGACGTTTAAAAATGCTTCGGAACTCTTCCATTGTTCTCGGAATTCCGCTGACGTTTAAAAATGCTTCACAACTCTTCCATTGTTCTCGGAATTCCGCTGACGTTTAAAAATGCTTCGGAACTCTTCCATTGTTCTCGGAATTCCGCTGACATTTAAAAATGCATCGGAACTCTTCCATTGTTCTGGAATTCCGCTGACGTTTAAAAATGCTTCACAACTCTTCCATTGTTCTCGGTATTCCCCTGACTTTTAAAAATGCTTCAGAACTCTTCCATTGTTCTCGGAATCCCGCTGAAGTTTAAGTATGCTTCGGAACTCTTCCATTGTTCTCGGAATCTGCTGAAGTTTAAAAATGCTTCGGAACTCTTCCATTGTTCTCAGAATTCCGCTGACATTTAAAAATGCTTCGGAACTCTTCCATTGTTCTCGGAATTCCGCTGACATTTAAAAAGGCTTCAGAACTCTTCCATTGTTCTCGGAATTCCGCTGACGTTTAAAAATGCTTCGGATCTCTTCTATTGTTCTCGGAATTCTGCTGACATTTAAAAATGCTTCAGAACACTTCCATTGTTCTTGGAATTCCGCTGAAGTTTAAGTATGCTTCGGAACTCTTCCATTGTTCTCGGAATTCTGCTGAAGTTTAAAAATGCTTCGGAACTCTTCCATTGTTCTCAGAATTCCGCTGACATTTAAAAATGCCTCGGAACTCTTCCATTGTTCTCGGAATTCCGCTGACATTTATAAAGGCTTCAGAACTCTTCCATTGTTCTTGGAATTCCGCTGACGTTTAAAAATGCTTCGGAACTCTTCCATTGTTCTCGGAATTCCGCTGACGTTTAAAAATGCTTCACAACTCTTCCATTGTTCTCGGAATTCCGCTGATGCTTAAAAATGCTTCACAACTCTTCCATTGTTCTCGGTATTTAGCTGACTTTTAAAAATGCTTCTGAACTCTTCCATTGTTCTCGGAATTCCGCTGAAGTTTAAGTATGCTTCGGAACTCTTCCATTGTTCTCGGAATTCTGCTGAAGTTTAAAAATGCTTCGGAACTCTTCCATTGTTCTCAGAATTCCGCTGACATTTAAAAATGCCTCGGAACTCTTCCATTGTTCTCGGAATTCCGCTGACATTTATAAAGGCTTCAGAACTCTTCCATTGTTCTCGGAATTCCGCTGACGTTTAAAAATGCTTCGGAACTCTTCCATTGTTCTCGGAATTCCGCTGACGTTTAAAAATGCTTCACAACTCTTCCATTGTTCTCGGAATTCCGCTGACGTTTAAAAATGCTTCGGAACTCTTCCATTGTTCTCGGAATTCCGCTGACATTTAAAAATGCATCGGAACTCTTCCATTGTTCTGGAATTCCGCTGACGTTTAAAAATGCTTCACAACTCTTCCATTGTTCTCGGTATTCCCCTGACTTTTAAAAATGCTTCAGAACTCTTCCATTGTTCTCGGAATCCCGCTGAAGTTTAAGTATGCTTCGGAACTCTTCCATTGTTCTTGGAATCTGCTGAAGTTTAAAAATGCTTCGGAACTCTTCCATTGTTCTCAGAATTCCGCTGACATTTAAAAATGCTTCGGAACTCTTCCATTGTTCTCGGAATTCCGCTGACATTTAAAAAGGCTTCAGAACTCTTCCATTGTTCTCGGAATTCCGCTGACGTTTAAAAATGCTTCGGATCTCTTCTATTGTTCTCGGAATTCTGCTGACATTTAAAAATGCTTCAGAACTCTTCCATTGTTCTTGGAATTCCGCTGAAGTTTAAAAATGCTTCGGAACTCTTCCATTGTTCTCAGAATTCCGCTGACATTTAAAAATGCTTCGGAACTCTTCCATTGTTCTCGGAATTCCGCTGACATTTAAAAAGGCTTCAGAACTCTTCCATTGTTCTCGGAATTCCGCTGACATTTAAAAAGGCTTCAGAACTCTTCCATTGTTCTCGGAATTCCGCTGACATTTAAAAAGGCTTCAGAACTCTTTCATTGTTCTCGGAATTCCGCTGACGTTTAAAAATGCTTCGGAACTCTTCCATTGTTCTCGGAATTCCGCTGACATTTAAAAATGCTTCGGAACTCTTCCATTGTTCTCGGAATTCCGCTGACATTTAAAAAGGCTTCAGAACTCTTCCATTGTTCTCGGAATTCCGCTGACGTTTAAAAATGCTTCGGAACTCTTCCATTGTTCTCGGAATTCCGCTGACGTTTAAAAATGCTTCACAACTCTTCCATTGTTCTCGGAATTCCGCTGACGTTTAAAAATGCTTCGGATCTCTTCTATTGTTCTCGGAATTCCGCTGACATTTAAAAATGCTTCAGAACTCTTCCATTGTTCTCGGAATTCCGCTGAAGTTTAAAAATGCTTCGGAACTCTTCCATTGTTCTCAGAATTCCGCTGACATTTAAAAATGCTTCGGAACTCTTCCATTGTTCTCGGAATTCCGCTGACATTTAAAAAGGCTTCAGAACTCTTCCATTGTTCTCGGAATTCCGCTGACATTTAAAAAGGCTTCAGAACTCTTCCATTGTTCTCGGAATTCCGCTGACATTTAAAAAGGCTTCAGAACTCTTTCATTGTTCTCGGAATTCCGCTGACGTTTAAAAATGCTTCGGAACTCTTCCATTGTTCTCGGAATTCCGCTGATGCTTAAAAATGCTTCACAACTCTTCCATTGTTCTCGGTATTCAGCTGACTTTTAAAAATGCTTCTGAACTCTTCCATTGTTCTCGGAATTCCGCTAAAGTTTAAGTATGCTTCGGAACTCTTCCATTGTTCTCGGAATTCTGCTGAAGTTTAAAAATGCTTTGGAACTCTTCCATTTTTCTCAGAATTCCGCTGACATTTAAAAATGCTTCGGAACTCTTCCATTGTTCTCGGAATTCCGCTGACATTTAAAAAGCCTTCAGAACTCTTCCATTGTTCTCGGAATTCCGCTGACGTTTAAAAATGCTTCGGAACTCTTCCATTGTTCTCGGAATTCCGCTGATGCTTAAAAATGCTTCACAACTCTTCCATTGTTCTCGGTATTCAGCTGACTTTTAAAAATGCTTCTGAACTCTTCCATTGTTCTCGGAATTCCGCTAAAGTTTAAGTATGCTTCGGAACTCTTCCATTGTTCTCTGAATTCTGCTGAAGTTTAAAAATGCTTTGGAACTCTTCCATTTTTCTCAGAATTCCGCTGACATTTAAAAATGCTTCGGAACTCTTCCATTGTTCTCGGAATTCCGCTGACATTTAAAAAGCCTTCAGAACTCTTCCATTGTTCTCGGAATTCCGCTGACGTTTAAAAATGCTTCGGAACTCTTCCATTGTTCTCGGACTTCCGCTGACTTTTAAAAATGCTTCGGAACTCTTCGATTGTTCTCCAAATTCCGCTGAAGTTTAAAAATGCTTCGGAACTCTTCCAGTGTTCACAGAATTCCGCTGACGTTTAAAAATGCTTCGGAAATCTTCCATTGTTCTCAGAATTCCGCTGACATTTAAAAATGTTTCGAAACTCTTCCATTGTTCTCGGAATTCCGCTGACATTTAAAAAGGCTTCAGAACTCTTCCATTGTTCTCGGAATTCCGCTGACATTTAAAAAGGCTTCAGAACTCTTCCATTGTTCTCGGAATTCCGCTGACATTTAAAAAGGCTTCAGAACTCTTCCATTGTTCTCGGAATTCCGCTGACGTTTAAAAATGCTTCACAACTCTTCCATTGTTCTCGGAATTCCGCTGACATTTAAAAATGCTTCGGAACTCTTCCATTGTTCTCGGAATTCCGCTGACATTTAAAAATGCATCGGAACTCTTCCATTGTTCTGGAATTCCGCTGACGTTTAAAAATGCTTCACAACTCTTCCATTGTTCTCGGTATTCCGCTGACTTTTAAAAATGCTTCAGAACTCTTCCATTGTTCTCGGAATTCCGCTGAAGTTTAAGTATGCTTCGGAACCCTTCCATTGTTCTCGGAATTCTGCTGAAGTTTAAAAATGCTTCGGAACTCTTCCATTGTTCTCAGAATTCCGCTGACATTTAAAAATGCTTCGGAACTCTTCCATTGTTCTCGGAATTCCGCTGACATTTAAAAAGGCTTCAGAACTCTTCCATTGTTCTCGGAATTCCGCTGACGTTTAAAAATGCTTCGGAACTCTTCCATTGTTCTCGGAATTCCGCTGACATTTAAAAATGCTTCACAACTCTTCCATTGTTCTCGGAATTCCGCTGACGTTTAAAAATGCTTCGGAACTCTTCCATTGTTCTCGGAATTCCGCTGATGCTTAAAAATGCTTCACAACTCTTCCATTGTTCTCGGTATTCAGCTGACTTTTAAAAATGCTTCTGAACTCTTCCATTGTTCTCGGAATTCCGCTAAAGTTTAAGTATGCTTCGGAACTCTTCCATTGTTCTCGGAATTCTGCTGAAGTTTAAAAATGCTTTGGAACTCTTCCATTTTTCTCAGAATTCCGCTGACATTTAAAAATGCTTCGGAACTCTTCCATTGTTCTCGGAATTCCGCTGACATTTAAAAAGCCTTCAGAACTCTTCCATTGTTCTCGGAATTCCGCTGACGTTTAAAAATGCTTCGGAACTCTTCCATTGTTCTCGGAATTCCGCTGATGCTTAAAAATGCTTCACAACTCTTCCATTGTTCTCGGTATTCAGCTGACTTTTAAAAATGCTTCTGAACTCTTCCATTGTTCTCGGAATTCCGCTAAAGTTTAAGTATGCTTCGGAACTCTTCCATTGTTCTCTGAATTCTGCTGAAGTTTAAAAATGCTTTGGAACTCTTCCATTTTTCTCAGAATTCCGCTGACATTTAAAAATGCTTCGGAACTCTTCCATTGTTCTCGGAATTCCGCTGACATTTAAAAAGCCTTCAGAACTCTTCCATTGTTCTCGGAATTCCGCTGACGTTTAAAAATGCTTCGGAACTCTTCCATTGTTCTCGGACTTCCGCTGACTTTTAAAAATGCTTCGGAACTCTTCGATTGTTCTCCAAATTCCGCTGAAGTTTAAAAATGCTTCGGAACTCTTCCAGTGTTCACAGAATTCCGCTGACGTTTAAAAATGCTTCGGAAATCTTCCATTGTTCTCAGAATTCCGCTGACATTTAAAAATGTTTCGAAACTCTTCCATTGTTCTCGGAATTCCGCTGACATTTAAAAAGGCTTCAGAACTCTTCCATTGTTCTCGGAATTCCGCTGACATTTAAAAAGGCTTCAGAACTCTTCCATTGTTCTCGGAATTCCGCTGACATTTAAAAAGGCTTCAGAACTCTTCCATTGTTCTCGGAATTCCGCTGACGTTTAAAAATGCTTCACAACTCTTCCATTGTTCTCGGAATTCCGCTGACATTTAAAAATGCTTCGGAACTCTTCCATTGTTCTCGGAATTCCGCTGACATTTAAAAATGCATCGGAACTCTTCCATTGTTCTGGAATTCCGCTGACGTTTAAAAATGCTTCACAACTCTTCCATTGTTCTCGGTATTCCGCTGACTTTTAAAAATGCTTCAGAACTCTTCCATTGTTCTCGGAATTCCGCTGAAGTTTAAGTATGCTTCGGAACTCTTCCATTGTTCTCGGAATTCTGCTGAAGTTTAAAAATGCTTCGGAACTCTTCCATTGTTCTCAGAATTCCGCTGACATTTAAAAATGCTTCGGAACTCTTCCATTGTTCTCGGAATTCCGCTGACATTTAAAAAGGCTTCAGAACTCTTCCATTGTTCTCGGAATTCCGCTGACGTTTAAAAATGCTTCGGAACTCTTCCATTGTTCTCGGAATTCCGCTGACATTTAAAAATGCTTCACAACTCTTCCATTGTTCTCGGAATTCCGCTGACATTTAAAAATGCTTCGGATCTCTTCTATTGTTCTCGGAATTCCGCTGACATTTAAAAATGCTTCAGAACTCTTCCATTGTTCTCGGAATTCCGCTGAAGTTTAAAAATGCTTCGGAACTCTTCCATTGTTCTCAGAATTCCGCTGACATTTAAAAATGCTTCGGAACTCTTCCATTGTTCTCGGAATTCCGCTGACATTTAAAAAGGCTTCAGAACTCTTCCATTGTTCTCGGAATTCTGCTGAAGTTTAAAAATGCTTCGGAACTCTTCCATTGTTCTCGGAATTCCGCTGACGTTTAAAAATGCTTCGGATCTCTTCTATTGTTCTCGGAATTCCGCTGACATTTAAAAATGCTTCAGAACTCTTCCATTGTTCTCGGAATTCCGCTGAAGTTTAAAAATGCTTCGGAACTCTTCCATTGTTCTCGGAATTCCGCTGATGCTTAAAAATGCTTCACAACTCTTCCATTGTTCTCGGTATTCAGCTGACTTTTAAAAATGCTTCTGAACTCTTCCATTGTTCTCGGAATTCCGCTGAAGTTTAAGTATGCTTCGGAACTCTTCCATTGTTCTCGGAATTCTGCTGAAGTTTAAAAATGCTTTGGAACTCTTCCATTTTTCTCAGAATTCCGCTGACATTTAAAAATGCTTCGGAACTCTTCCATTGTTCTCGGAATTCCGCTGACATTTAAAAAGCCTTCAGAACTCTTCCATTGTTCTCGGAATTCCGCTGACGTTTAAAAATGCTTCGGAACTCTTCCATTGTTCTCGGAATTCCGCTGACGTTTAAAAATGCTTCACAACTCTTCCATTGTTCTCGGAATTCCGCTGACTTTTAAAAATGCTTCGGAACTCTTCGATTGTTCTCCAAATTCCGCTGAAGTTTAAAAATGCTTCGGAACTCTTCCAGTGTTCACAGAATTCCGCTGACGTTTAAAAATGCTTCGGAAATCTTCCATTGTTCTCAGAATTCCGCTGACATTTAAAAATGTTTCGGAACTCTTCCATTGTTCTCGGAATTCCGCTGACATTTAAAAAGGCTTCAGAACTCTTCCATTGTTCTCGTAATTCTGCTGTAGTTTAAAATTGCTTCGGAACTCTTCCATTGTTCTCGGAATTCTGCTGACATTTAAAAATGTTTTGGAACTCTTCCATTGTTCTCGGAATTCCGCTGACATTTAAAAATGCTTCGTAACTCTTCCATTGTTCTGGAATTCCGCTGACGTTAAAAAATGCTTCACAACTCTTCCATTGTTCTCGGAATTCCGCTGAAGTTTAAGTATGCTTCGGAACTCTTCCATTGTTCTCGGAATTCTGCTGAAGTTTAAAAATGCTTCGGAACTCTTCCATTGTTCTCAGAATTACGCTGACATTTAAAAATGCTTCGGAACTCTTCCATTGTTCTCGGAATTCTGCTGACATTTATAAAGGATTCAGAACTCTTCCATTGTTTTCGGAATTCCGCTGACGTTTAAAAATGCTTCGGAAATCTTCCATTGTTCTCGGAATTCCGCTGACGTTTAAAAATGCTTCAGAACTCTTCCATTGTTCTCGGAATTCCGCTGAAGTTTAAGTATGCTTCGGAACTCTTCCATTGTTCTCGGAATTCTGCTGAAGTTTAAAAATGCTACGGAACTCTTCCATTGTTCTCAGAATTCCGCTGACATTTAAAAATGCTTCGGAACTCTTCCATTGTTCTCGGAATTCCGCTGACATTTAAAAAGGCTTCAGAACTCTTCCATTATTCTCGGAATTCCGCTGACGTTTAAAAATGCTTCGGAACTCTTCCATTGTTCTCGGAATTCCGCTGACGTTTAAAAATGCTTCGGATCTCTTCTATTGTTCTTGGAATTCCGCTGACATTTAAAAATGCTTCAGAACTCTTCCATTGTTCTCGGAATTCCGCTGACTTTTAAAAATGCTTCGGAACTCTTCGATTGTTCTCCAAATTCCGCTGAAGTTTAAAAATGCTTCGGAACTCTTCCAGTGTTCGCAGAATTTCGCTGACGTTTAAAAATGCTTCGGAAATCTTCCATTGTTTTCAAAATTCCGCTGACGTTTAAAAATGCTTCAGAACTCTTCCATTGTTCTCGGAATTCCGCTGACGTTTAAAAATGCTTCGGAACTCTTCCATTGTTCTCGGAATTCCGCTGAAGTTTAAAAATGCTTCGGAACTCTTCCATTGTTCTCAGAATTCCGCTGACATTTAAAAATGCTTCGGAACTCTTCCATTGTTCTCGCAATTCCGCTGACATTTAAAAAGGTTCAGAACTCTTCCATTGTTTTCGGAATTCCGCTGACATTTAAAAAGGCTTCAGAACTCTTCCATTGTTCTCGGAATTCCGCTGACGTTTAAAAATGCTTCGGAACTCTTCCCTTGTTCTCGGAATTCCGCTGATGCTTAAAAATGCTTCACAACTCTTCCATTGTTCTCGGTATTCAGCTGACTTTTAAAAATGCTTCTGAACTCTTCCATTGTTCTCGGAATTCCGCTGAAGTTTAAGTATGCTTCGGAACTCTTCCATTGTTCTCGGAATTCTGCTGAAGTTTAAAAATGCTTCGAAACTCTTCCATTGTTCTCAGAATTCCGCTGACATTTAAAAATGCCTCGGAACTCTTCCATTGTTCTCGGAATTCCGCTTACATTTATAAAGGCTTCAGAACTCTTCCATTGTTCTCGGAATTCCGCTGACGTTTAAAAATGCTTCGGAACTCTTCCATTGTTCTCGGAATTCCGCTGACGTTTAAAAATGCTTCACAACTCTTCCATTGTTCTCGGAATTCCGCTGACGTTTAAAAATGCTTCGGAACTCTTCCATTGTTCTCGGAATTCCGCTGACATTTAAAAATGCATCGGAACTCTTCCATTGTTCTGGAATTCCGCTGACGTTTAAAAATGCTTC
This sequence comes from Phyllobates terribilis, assembly GCF_046119375.1. Taxonomy (NCBI): domain Eukaryota; kingdom Metazoa; phylum Chordata; class Amphibia; order Anura; family Dendrobatidae; genus Phyllobates; species Phyllobates terribilis. The sequence goes on along the minus strand of NW_027362781.1, from coordinate 6,339,922 downwards.
ACAACTCTTCCATTGTTCTCGGTATTCCGCTGACTTTTAAAAATGCTTCAGAACTCTTCCATTGTTCTCGGAATCCCGCTGAAGTTTAAGTATGCTTCGGAACTCTTCCATTGTTCTCGGAATCTGCTGAAGTTTAAAAATGCTTCGGAACTCTTCCATTGTTCTCAGAATTCCGCTGACATTTAAAAATGCTTCGGAACTCTTCCATTGTTCTCGGAATTCCGCTGACATTTAAAAAGGCTTCAGAACTCTTCCATTATTCTCGGAATTCCGCTGACGTTTAAAAATGCTTCGGAACTCTTCCATTGTTCTCGGAATTCCGCTGACGTTTAAAAATGCTTCGGATCTCTTCTATTGTTCTCGGAATTCCGCTGACATTTAAAAATGCTTCAGAACTCTTCCATTGTTCTCGGAATTCCGCTGACTTTTAAAAATGCTTCGGAACTCTTCGATTGTTCTCCAAATTCCGCTGAAGTTTAAAAATGCTTCGGAACTCTTCCAGTGTTCGCAGAATTTCGCTGACGTTTAAAAATGCTTCGGAAATCTTCCATTGTTTTCAAAATTCCGCTGACGTTTAAAAATGCTTCAGAACTCTTCCATTGTTCTCGGAATTCCGCTGACGTTTAAAAATGCTTCGGAACTCTTCCATTGTTCTCGGAATTCCGCTGAAGTTTAAAAATGCTTCGGAACTCTTCCATTGTTCTCAGAATTCCGCTGACATTTAAAAATGCTTCGGAACTCTTCCATTGTTCTCGCAATTCCGCTGACATTTAAAAAGGTTCAGAACTCTTCCATTGTTTTCGGAATTCCGCTGACATTTAAAAAGGCTTCAGAACTCTTCCATTGTTCTCGGAATTCCGCTGACGTTTAAAAATGCTTCGGAACTCTTCCCTTGTTCTCGGAATTCCGCTGATGCTTAAAAATGCTTCACAACTCTTCCATTGTTCTCGGTATTCAGCTGACTTTTAAAAATGCTTCTGAACTCTTCCATTGTTCTCGGAATTCCGCTGAAGTTTAAGTATGCTTCGGAACTCTTCCATTGTTCTCGGAATTCTGCTGAAGTTTAAAAATGCTTCGAAACTCTTCCATTGTTCTCAGAATTCCGCTGACATTTAAAAATGCCTCGGAACTCTTCCATTGTTCTCGGAATTCCGCTTACATTTATAAAGGCTTCAGAACTCTTCCATTGTTCTCGGAATTCCGCTGACGTTTAAAAATGCTTCGGAACTCTTCCATTGTTCTCGGAATTCCGCTGACGTTTAAAAATGCTTCACAACTCTTCCATTGTTCTCGGAATTCCGCTGACGTTTAAAAATGCTTCGGAACTCTTCCATTGTTCTCGGAATTCCGCTGACATTTAAAAATGCATCGGAACTCTTCCATTGTTCTGGAATTCCGCTGACGTTTAAAAATGCTTCACAACTCTTCCATTGTTCTCGGTATTCCGCTGACTTTTAAAAATGCTTCAGAACTCTTCCATTGTTCTCGGAATCCCGCTGAAGTTTAAGTATGCTTCGGAACTCTTCCATTGTTCTCGGAATCTGCTGAAGTTTAAAAATGCTTCGGAACTCTTCCATTGTTCTCAGAATTCCGCTGACATTTAAAAATGCTTCGGAACTCTTCCATTGTTCTCGGAATTCCGCTGACATTTAAAAAGGCTTCAGAACTCTTCCATTGTTCTCGGAATTCCGCTGACATTTAAAAAGGCTTCAGAACTCTTCCATTGTTCTCGGAATTCCGCTGACGTTTAAAAATGCTTCAGAACTCTTCCATTGTTCTCGGAATTCCGCTGACGTTTAAAAATGCTTCGGAACTCTTCCATTGTTCTCGGAATTCTGCTGAAGTTTAAAAATGCTTCGGAACTCTTCCATTGTTCTCAGAATTCCGCTGACATTTAAAAATGCTTCGGAACTCTTCCATTGTTCTCGGAATTCCGCTGACATTTAAAAAGGCTTCAGAACTCTTCCATTGTTCTCGGAATTCCGCTGACGTTTAAAAATGCTTCGGAACTCTTCCATTGTTCTCGGAATTCCGCTGACGTTTAAAAATGTTTCACAACTCTTCCATTGTTCTCGGAATACCGCTGACGTTTAAAAATGCTTCGGATCTCTTCTATTGTTCTCGGAATTCCGCTGACATTTAAAAATGCTTCAGAACTCTTCCATTGTTCTCGGAATTCCGCTGAAGTTTAAAAATGCTTCGGAACTCTTCCATTGTTCTCAGAATTCCGCTGACATTTAAAAATGCTCCGGAACTCTTCCATTGTTCTCGGAATTCCGCTGACATTTAAAAAGGCTTCAGAACTCTTCCATTGTTCTCGGAATTCCGCTGACATTTAAAAAGGCTTCAGAACTCTTCCATTGTTCTCGGAATTCCGCTGACATTTAAAAAGGCTTCAGAACTCTTTCTTTGTTCTCGGAATTCCGCTGACGTTTAAAAATGCTTCGGAACTCTTCCATTGTTCTCGGAATTCCGCTGATGCTTAAAAATGCTTCACAACTCTTCCATTGTTCTCGGTATTCAGCTGACTTTTAAAAATGCTTCTGAACTCTTCCATTGTTCTCGGAATTCCGCTAAAGTTTAAGTATGCTTCGGAACTCTTCCATTGTTCTCGGAATTCGGCTGAAGTTTAAAAATGCTTTGGAACTCTTCCATTTTTCTCAAAATTCCGCTGACATTTAAAAATGCTTCGGAACTCTTCCATTGTTCTCGGAATTCCGCTGACATTTAAAAATGCTTCAGAACTCTTCCATTGTTCTCGGAATTCCGCTGACGTTTAAAAATGCATCGGAACTCTTCCATTGTTCTGGAATTCCGCTGACGTTTAAAAATGCTTCACAACTCTTCCATTGTTCTCGGTATTCCGCGAACTTTTGAAAATGCTTCAGAACTCTTCCATTGTTCTCGGAATTCCGCTGAAGTTTAAGTATGCTTCGGAACTCTTCCATTGTTCTCGGAATTCTGCTGAAGTTTAAAAATGCTTCGGAACTCTTCCATTGTTCTCAGATTTCCGCTGACATTTAAAAATGCTTCAGAACTCTTCCATTGTTCTCGTAATTCCGCTGACATTTAAAACGGCTTCAGAACTCCTCCATTGTTCTCGGAATTCCGCTGACGTTTAAAAATGCTTCGGAACTCTTCCATTGTTTTCGGAATTCCGCTGACGTTTAAAAATGCTTCACAACTCTTCCATTGTTCTCGGAATTCCGCTGACGTTTAAAAATGCTTCAGAACTCTTCCATTGTTCTCGGAATTCCGCTGACATTTAAAAAGGCTTCAGAACTCTTCCATTGTTCTCGGAATTCCGCTGACATTTAAAAAGGCTTCAGAACTCTTCCATTGTTCTCGGAATTCCGCTGACGTTTAAAAATGCTTCAGAACTCTTCCATTGTTCTCGGAATTCCGCTGACGTTTAAAAATGCTTCGGAACTCTTCCATTGTTCTCGGAATTCTGCTGAAGTTTAAAAATGCTTCGGAACTCTTCCATTGTTCTCAGAATTCCGCTGACATTTAAAAATGCTTCGGAACTCTTCCATTGTTCTCGGAATTCCGCTGACATTTAAAAAGGCTTCAGAACTCTTCCATTGTTCTCGGAATCCCGCTGACGTTTAAAAATGCTTCGGAACTCTTCCATTGTTCTCGGAATTCCGCTGACGTTTAAAAATGCTTCACAACTCTTCCATTGTTCTCGGAATACCGCTGACGTTTAAAAATGCTTCGGATCTCTTCTATTGTTCTCGGAATTCCGCTGACATTTAAAAATGCTTCAGAACTCTTCCATTGTTCTCGGAATTCCGCTGAAGTTTAAAAATGCTTCGGAACTCTTCCATTGTTCTCAGAATTCCGCTGACATTTAAAAATGCTCCGGAACTCTTCCATTGTTCTCGGAATTCCGCTGACATTTAAAAAGGCTTCAGAACTCTTCCTTTGTTCTCGGAATTCCGCTGACATTTAAAAAGGCTTCAGAACTCTTCCATTGTTCTCGGAATTCCGCTGACATTTAAAAAGGCTTCAGAACTCTTTCTTTGTTCTCGGAATTCCGCTGACGTTTAAAAATGCTTCGGAACTCTTCCATTGTTCTCGGAATTCCGCTGATGCTTAAAAATGCTTCACAACTCTTCCATTGTTCTCGGTATTCAGCTGACTTTTAAAAATGCTTCTGAACTCTTCCATTGTTCTCGGAATTCCGCTAAAGTTTAAGTATGCTTCGGAACTCTTCCATTGTTCTCGGAATTCTGCTGAAGTTTAAAAATGCTTTGGAACTCTTCCATTTTTCTCAAAATTCCGCTGACATTTAAAAATGCTTCGGAACTCTTCCATTGTTCTCGGAATTCCGCTGACATTTAAAAATGCTTCAGAACTCTTCCATTGTTCTCGGAATTCCGCTGACGTTTAAAAATGCATCGGAACTCTTCCATTGTTCTGGAATTCCGCTGACGTTTAAAAATGCTTCACAACTCTTCCATTGTTCTCGGTATTCCGCGAACTTTTGAAAATGCTTCAGAACTCTTCCATTGTTCTCGGAATTCCGCTGAAGTTTAAGTATGCTTCGGAACTCTTCCATTGTTCTCGGAATTCTGCTGAAGTTTAAAAATGCTTCGGAACTCTTCCATTGTTCTCAGATTTCCGCTGACATTTAAAAATGCTTCAGAACTCTTCCATTGTTCTCGTAATTCCGCTGACATTTAAAACGGCTTCAGAACTCCTCCATTGTTCTCGGAATTCCGCTGACGTTTAAAAATGCTTCGGAACTCTTCCATTGTTTTCGGAATTCCGCTGACGTTTAAAAATGCTTCACAACTCTTCCATTGTTCTCGGAATTCCGCTGATGTTTAAAAATGCTTCGGATCTCTTCTATTGTTCTCAGAATTCCGCTGACATTTAAAAATGCTTCGGAACTCTTCCATTGTTCTCGGAATTCCGCTGACATTTAAAAAGGCTTCAGAACTCTTCCATTGTTTTCGGAATTCCGCTGACATTTAAAAAGGCTTCAGAACTCTTCCATTGTTCTCGGAATTCTGCTGACGTTTAAAAATGCTTCGGAACTCTTCCCTTGTTCTCGGAATTCCGCTGATGCTTAAAAATGCTTCACAACCCTTCCATTGTTCTCGGTATTTAGCTGACTTTTAAAAATGCTTCTGAACTCTTCCATTGTTCTCGGAATTCCGCTGAAGTTTAAGTATGCTTCGGAACTCTTCCATTGTTCTCGGAATTCTGCTGAAGTTTAAAAATGCTTCGGAACTCTTCCATTGTTCTCAGAATTCCGCTGACATTTAAAAATGCCTCGGAACTCTTCCATTGTTCTCGGAATTCCGCTGACATTTATAAAGGCTTCAGAACTCTTCCATTGTTCTCGGAATTCCGCTGACGTTTAAAAATGCTTCGGAACTCTTCCATTGTTCTCGGAATTCCGCTGACGTTTAAAAATGCTTCACAACTCTTCCATTGTTCTCGGAATTCCGCTGACGTTTAAAAATGCTTCGGAACTCTTCCATTGTTCTCGGAATTCCGCTGACATTTAAAAATGCATCGGAACTCTTCCATTGTTCTGGAATTCCGCTGACGTTTAAAAATGCTTCACAACTCTTCCATTGTTCTCGGTATTCCCCTGACTTTTAAAAATGCTTCAGAACTCTTCCATTGTTCTCGGAATCCCGCTGAAGTTTAAGTATGCTTCGGAACTCTTCCATTGTTCTCGGAATCTGCTGAAGTTTAAAAATGCTTCGGAACTCTTCCATTGTTCTCAGAATTCCGCTGACATTTAAAAATGCTTCGGAACTCTTCCATTGTTCTCGGAATTCCGCTGACATTTAAAAAGGCTTCAGAACTCTTCCATTGTTCTCGGAATTCCGCTGACGTTTAAAAATGCTTCGGATCTCTTCTATTGTTCTCGGAATTCTGCTGACATTTAAAAATGCTTCAGAACTCTTCCATTGTTCTTGGAATTCCGCTGAAGTTTAAAAATGCTTCGGAACTCTTCCATTGTTCTCAGAATTCCGCTGACATTTAAAAATGCTTCGGAACTCTTCCATTGTTCTCGGAATTCCGCTGACATTTAAAAAGGCTTCAGAACTCTTCCATTGTTCTCGGAATTCCGCTGAAGTTTAAAAATGCTTCGGAACTCTTCCATTGTTCTCAGAATTCCGCTGACATTTAAAAATGCTTCGGAACTCTTCCATTGTTCTCGGAATTCCGCTGACATTTAAAAAGGCTTCAGAACTCTTCCATTGTTCTCGGAATTCCGCTGACATTTAAAAAGGCTTCGGAACTCTTCCATTGTTCTCGGAATTCCGCTGACGTTTAAAAATGCTTCGGAACTCTTCCATTGTTCTCGGAATTCTGCTGAAGTTTAAAAATGCTTCGGAACTCTTTCATTGTTCTCAGAATTCCGCTGACATTTAAAAATGCCTCGGAACTCTTTCATTGTTCTCGGAATTCCGGTGACATTTATAAAGGCTTCAGAACTCTTCCATTGTTCTCGGAATTCCGCTGACGTTTAAAAATGCTTCGGAACTCTTCCATTGTTCTCGGAATTCCGCTGACGTTTAAAAATGCTTCACAACTCTTCCATTGTTCTCGGAATTCCACTGACGTTTAAAAATGCTTCGGAACACTTCCATTGTTCTCGGAATTCCGCTGACATTTAAAAATGCATCGGAATTCTTCCATTGTTCTGGAATTCCGCTGACGTTTAAAAATGCTTCACAACTCTTCCATTGTTCTCGGTATTCCGCTGACTTTTAAAAATGCTTCAGAACTCTTCCATTGTTCTCGGAATTCCGCTGAAGTTTAAGTATGCTTCAGGACTCTTCCATTGTTCTCGGAATTCCGCTGACATTTAAAAAGGCTTCAGAACTCTTCCATTGTTCTCGGAATTCCGCTGATGTATAAAAATGCTTCAGAACTCTTCCATTGTTCTCGGAATTCCGCTGACGTTTAAAAATGCTTCAGAACTCTTCCATTGTTCTCGGAATTCTGATGAAGTTTAAAACTGCTTCGGAACTCTTCCATTGTTCTAAGAATTCCGCTGACATTTAAAAATGTTTCGGAACTCTTCCATTGTTCTCGGAATTCCGCTGACATTTAAAAAGGCTTCAGAACTCTTCCATTGTTCTCGGAATTCTGTTGTAGTTTAAAATTGCTTCGGAAATTTTCCATTGTTCTCGGAATTCTGCTGACATTTAAAAATGTTTTGGAACTCTTCCATTGTTCTCGGAATTCCGCTGACATTTAAAAATGCTTCGGAACTCTTCCATTGTTCTGGAATTCCGCTGACGTTTAAAAATGCATCGGAACTCTTCCATTGTTCTGGAATTCCGCTGAAGTTTAAAAATGCTTCGGAACTCTTCCATTGTTCTCAGAATTCCGCTGACATTTAAAAATGCTTCGGAACTCTTCCATTGTTCTCGGAATTCCGCTGACATTTAAAAAGGCTTCAGAACTCTTCCATTGTTCTCGGAATTCCGCTGACATTTAAAAAGGCTTCGGAACTCTTCCATTGTTCTCGGAATTCCGCTGACGTTTAAAAATGCTTCGGAACTCTTCCATTGTTCTCGGAATTCTGCTGAAGTTTAAAAATGCTTCGGAACTCTTCCATTGTTCTCAGAATTCCGCTGACATTTAAAAATGCCTCGGAACTCTTTCATTGTTCTCGGAATTCCGGTGACATTTATAAAGGCTTCAGAACTCTTCCATTGTTCTCGGAATTCCGCTGACGTTTAAAAATGCTTCGGAACTCTTCCATTGTTCTCGGAATTCCGCTGACGTTTAAAAATGCTTCACAACTCTTCCATTGTTCTCGGAATTCCACTGACGTTTAAAAATGCTTCGGAACACTTCCATTGTTCTCGGAATTCCGCTGACATTTAAAAATGCATCGGAATTCTTCCATTGTTCTGGAATTCCGCTGACGTTTAAAAATGCTTCACAACTCTTCCATTGTTCTCGGTATTCCGCTGACTTTTAAAAATGCTTCAGAACTCTTCCATTGTTCTCGGAATTCCGCTGAAGTTTAAGTATGCTTCAGGACTCTTCCATTGTTCTCGGAATTCCGCTGACATTTAAAAAGGCTTCAGAACTCTTCCATTGTTCTCGGAATTCCGCTGATGTATAAAAATGCTTCAGAACTCTTCCATTGTTCTCGGAATTCCGCTGACGTTTAAAAATGCTTCAGAACTCTTCCATTGTTCTCGGAATTCTGATGAAGTTTAAAACTGCTTCGGAACTCTTCCATTGTTCTAAGAATTCCGCTGACATTTAAAAATGTTTCGGAACTCTTCCATTGTTCTCGGAATTCCGCTGACATTTAAAAAGGCTTCAGAACTCTTCCATTGTTCTCGGAATTCTGTTGTAGTTTAAAATTGCTTCGGAAATTTTCCATTGTTCTCGGAATTCTGCTGACATTTAAAAATGTTTTGGAACTCTTCCATTGTTCTCGGAATTCCGCTGACATTTAAAAATGCTTCGGAACTCTTCCATTGTTCTGGAATTCCGCTGACGTTTAAAAATGCATCGGAACTCTTCCATTGTTCTGGAATTCCGCTGACGTTTAAAAATGCTTCACAACTCTTCCATTGTTCTCGGTATTCCGCTAACTTTTAAAAATGCTTCAGAACTCTTCCATTGTTCTCGGAATTCCGCTGAAGTTTAAGTATACTTCGGAACTCTTCCATTGTTCTCGGAATTCTGCTGAAGTTTAAAAATGCTTCGGAACTCTTCCATTGTTCTCAGATTTCCGCTGACATTTAAAAATGCTTCAGAACTCTTCCATTGTTCTCGGAATTCCGCTGACATTTAAAAAGGCTTCAGAACTCCTCCATTGTTCTCGGAATTCCGCTGACGTTTAAAAATGCTTCGGAACTCTTCCATTGTTTTCGGAATTCCGCTGACGTTTAAAAATGCTTCACAACTCTTCCATTGTTCTCGGAATTCCGCTGATGTTTAAAAATGCTTCGGATCTCTTCTATTGTTCTTGGAATTCCGCTGACATTTAAAAATGCTTCAGAACTCTTCCATTGTTCTCGGAATTCCGCTGATGTTTAAAAATGCTTCGGAACTCTTCCATTGTTCTCAGAATTCCGCTGACATTTAAAAATGCTTCGGAACTCTTCCATTGTTCTCGGAATTCCGCTGACATTTAAAAAGGCTTCAGAACTCTTCCATTGTTTTCGGAATTCCGCTGACATTTAAAAAGGCTTCAGAACTCTTCCATTGTTCTCGGAATTCTGCTGACGTTTAAAAATGCTTCGGAACTCTTCCCTTGTTCTCGGAATTCCGCTGATGCTTAAAAATGCTTCACAACTCTTCCATTGTTCTCGGTATTTAGCTGACTTTTAAAAATGCTTCTGAACTCTTCCATTGTTCTCGGAATTCCGCTGAAGTTTAAGTATGCTTCGGAACTCTTCCATTGTTCTCGGAATTCTGCTGAAGTTTAAAAATGCTTCGGAACTCTTCCATTGTTCTCAGAATTCCGCTGACATTTAAAAATGCCTCGGAACTCTTCCATTGTTCTCGGAATTCCGCTGACATTTATAAAGGCTTCAGAACTCTTCCATTGTTCTTGGAATTCCGCTGACGTTTAAAAATGCTTCGGAACTCTTCCATTGTTCTCAGAATTCCGCTGACATTTAAAAATGCTTTGGAACTCTTCCATTGTTCTCGGAATTCCGCTGACATTTAAAAAGGCTTCAGAACTCTTCCATTGTTCTCGGAATTCCGCTGACATTTAAAAAGGCTTCAGAACTCTTCCATTGTTCTCGGAATTCCGCTGACGTTTAAAAATGCTTCAGAACTCTTCCATTGTTCTCGGAATTCCGCTGACGTTTAAAAATGCTTCGGAACTCTTCCATTGTTCTCGGAATTCCGCTGACGTTTAAAAATGCTTCACAACTCTTCCATTGTTCTCGGAATTCCGCTGACGTTTAAAAATGCTTCGCAACTCTTCCATTGTTCTCGGAATTCCGCTGACATTTAAAAATGCATCGGAACTCTTCCATTGTTCTGGAATTCCGCTGACGTTTAAAAATGCTTCACAACTCTTCCATTGTTCTCGGTATTCCGCTGACTTTTAAAAATGCTTCAGAACTCTTCCATTGTTCTCGGAATTCTGCTGAAGTTTAAAAATGCTTCGGAACTCTTCCATTGTTCTCAGAATTCCGCTGACATTTAAAAATGCCTCGGAACTCTTCCATTGTTCTCGGAATTCCGCTGACATTTATAAAGGCTTCAGAACTCTTCCATTGTTCTCGGAATTCCGCTGACGTTTAAAAATGCTTCGGAACTCTTCCATTGTTCTCGGAATTCCGCTGACGTTTAAAAATGCTTCACAACTCTTCCATTGTTCTCGGAATTCCGCTGACGTTTAAAAATGCTTCGGAACTCTTCCATTGTTCTCGGAATTCCGCTGACATTTAAAAATGCATCGGAACTCTTCCATTGTTCTGTAATTCCGCTGACGTTTAAAAATGCTTCACAACTCTTCCATTGTTCTCGGTATTCTGCTGACTTTTAAAAATGCTTCAGAACTCTTCCATTGTTCTCGGAATCCCGCTGAAGTTTAAGTATGCTTCGGAACTCTTCCATTGTTCTCGGAATCTGCTGAAGTTTAAAAATGCTTCGGAACTCTTCCATTGTTCTCAGAATTCCGCTGACATTTAAAAATGCTTCGGAACTCTTCCATTGTTCTCGGAATTCCGCTGACATTTAAAAAGGCTTCAGAACTCTTCCATTGTTCTCGGAATTCCGCTGACGTTTAAAAATGCTTCGGATCTCTTCTATTGTTCTCGGAATTCTGCTGACATTTAAAAATGCTTCAGAACTCTTCCATTGTTCTTGGAATTCCGCTGAAGTTTAAAAATGCTTCGGAACTCTTCCATTGTTCTCAGAATTCCGCTGACATTTAAAAATGCTTCGGAACTCTTCCATTGTTCTCGGAATTCCGCTGACGTTTAAAAATGCTTCGGAAATCTTCCATTGTTCTCAGAATTCCGCTGACATTTAAAAATGTTTCGAAACTCTTCCATTGTTCTCGGAATTCCGCTGACATTTAAAAAGGCTTCAGAACTCTTCCATTGTTCTCGGAATTCCGCTGACATTTAAAAAGGCTTCAGAACTCTTCCATTGTTCTCGGAATTCCGCTGAAGTTTAAAAATGCTTCGGAACTCTTCCATTGTTCTCGGAATTCCGCTGATGCTTAAAAATGCTTCACAACTCTTCCATTGTTCTCGGTATTCAGCTGACTTTTAAAAATGCTTCTGAACTCTTCCATTGTTCTCGGAATTCCGCTGAAGTTTAAGTATGCTTCGGAACTCTTCCATTGTTCTCGGAATTCTGCTGAAGTTTAAAAATGCTTTGGAACTCTTCCATTTTTCTCAGAATTCCGCTGACATTTAAAAATGCTTCGGAACTCTTCCATTGTTCTCGGAATTCCGCTGACATTTAAAAAGCCTTCAGAACTCTTCCATTGTTCTCGGAATTCCGCTGACGTTTAAAAATGCTTCGGAACTCTTCCATTGTTCTCGGAATTCCGCTGACGTTTAAAAATGCTTCACAACTCTTCCATTGTTCTCGGAATTCCGCTGACTTTTAAAAATGCTTCGGAACTCTTCGATTGTTCTCCAAATTCCGCTGAAGTTTAAAAATGCTTCGGAACTCTTCCAGTGTTCACAGAATTCCGCTGACGTTTAAAAATGCTTCGGAAATCTTCCATTGTTCTCAGAATTCCGCTGACATTTAAAAATGTTTCGGAACTCTTCCATTGTTCTCGGAATTCCGCTGACATTTAAAAAGGCTTCAGAACTCTTCCATTGTTCTCGTAATTCTGCTGTAGTTTAAAATTGCTTCGGAACTCTTCCATTGTTCTCGGAATTCTGCTGACATTTAAAAATGTTTTGGAACTCTTCCATTGTTCTCGGAATTCCGCTGACATTTAAAAATGCTTCGTAACTCTTCCATTGTTCTGGAATTCCGCTGACGTTAAAAAATGCTTCACAACTCTTCCATTGTTCTCGGAATTCCGCTGAAGTTTAAGTATGCTTCGGAACTCTTCCATTGTTCTCGGAATTCTGCTGAAGTTTAAAAATGCTTCGGAACTCTTCCATTGTTCTCAGAATTACGCTGACATTTAAAAATGCTTCGGAACTCTTCCATTGTTCTCGGAATTCTGCTGACATTTATAAAGGATTCAGAACTCTTCCATTGTTTTCGGAATTCCGCTGACGTTTAAAAATGCTTCGGAAATCTTCCATTGTTCTCGGAATTCCGCTAACGTTTAAAAATGCTTCAGAACTCTTCCATTGTTCTCGGAATTCCGCTGAAGTTTAAGTATGCTTCGGAACTCTTCCATTGTTCTCGGAATTCTGCTGAAGTTTAAAAATGCTACGGAACTCTTCCATTGTTCTCAGAATTCCGCTGACATTTAAAAATGCTTCGGAACTCTTCCATTGTTCTCGGAATTCCGCTGACATTTAAAAAGGCTTCAGAACTCTTCCATTATTCTCGGAATTCCGCTGACGTTTAAAAATGCTTCGGAACTCTTCCATTGTTCTCGGAATTCCGCTGACGTTTAAAAATGCTTCGGATCTCTTCTATTGTTCTCGGAATTCCGCTGACATTTAAAAATGCTTCAGAACTCTTCCATTGTTCTCGGAATTCCGCTGACTTTTAAAAATGCTTCGGAACTCTTCGATTGTTCTCCAAATTCCGCTGAAGTTTAAAAATGCTTCGGAACTCTTCCAGTGTTCGCAGAATTTCGCTGACGTTTAAAAATGCTTCGGAAATCTTCCATTGTTTTCAAAATTCCGCTGACGTTTAAAAATGCTTCAGAACTCTTCCATTGTTCTCGGAATTCCGCTGACGTTTAAAAATGCTTCGGAACTCTTCCATTGTTCTCGGAATTCCGCTGAAGTTTAAAAATGCTTCGGAACTCTTCCATTGTTCTCAGAATTCCGCTGACATTTAAAAATGCTTCGGAACTCTTCCATTGTTCTCGCAATTCCGCTGACATTTAAAAAGGTTCAGAACTCTTCCATTGTTTTCGGAATTCCGCTGACATTTAAAAAGGCTTCAGAACTCTTCCATTGTTCTCGGAATTCCGCTGACGTTTAAAAATGCTTCGGAACTCTTCCCTTGTTCTCGGAATTCCGCTGATGCTTAAAAATGCTTCACAACTCTTCCATTGTTCTCGGTATTCAGCTGACTTTTAAAAATGCTTCTGAACTCTTCCATTGTTCTCGGAATTCCGCTGAAGTTTAAGTATGCTTCGGAACTCTTCCATTGTTCTCGGAATTCTGCTGAAGTTTAAAAATGCTTCGAAACTCTTCCATTGTTCTCAGAATTCCGCTGACATTTAAAAATGCCTCGGAACTCTTCCATTGTTCTCGGAATTCCGCTTACATTTATAAAGGCTTCAGAACTCTTCCATTGTTCTCGGAATTCCGCTGACGTTTAAAAATGCTTCGGAACTCTTCCATTGTTCTCGGAATTCCGCTGACGTTTAAAAATGCTTCACAACTCTTCCATTGTTCTCGGAATTCCGCTGACGTTTAAAAATGCTTCGGAACTCTTCCATTGTTCTCGGAATTCCGCTGACATTTAAAAATGCATCGGAACTCTTCCATTGTTCTGGAATTCCGCTGACGTTTAAAAATGCTTCACAACTCTTCCATTGTTCTCGGTATTCCGCTGACTTTTAAAAATGCTTCAGAACTCTTCCATTGTTCTCGGAATCCCGCTGAAGTTTAAGTATGCTTCGGAACTCTTCCATTGTTCTCGGAATCTGCTGAAGTTTAAAAATGCTTCGGAACTCTTCCATTGTTCTCAGAATTCCGCTGACATTTAAAAATGCTTCGGAACTCTTCCATTGTTCTCGGAATTCCGCTGACATTTAAAAAGGCTTCAGAACTCTTCCATTGTTCTCGGAATTCCGCTGACATTTAAAAAGGCTTCAGAACTCTTCCATTGTTCTCGGAATTCCGCTGACGTTTAAAAATGCTTCAGAACTCTTCCATTGTTCTCGGAATTCCGCTGACGTTTAAAAATGCTTCGGAACTCTTCCATTGTTCTCGGAATTCTGCTGAAGTTTAAAAATGCTTCGGAACTCTTCCATTGTTCTCAGAATTCCGCTGACATTTAAAAATGCTTCGGAACTCTTCCATTGTTCTCGGAATTCCGCTGACATTTAAAAAGGCTTCAGAACTCTTCCATTGTTCTCGGAATTCCGCTGACGTTTAAAAATGCTTCGGAACTCTTCCATTGTTCTCGGAATTCCGCTGATGTTTAAAAATGTTTCACAACTCTTCCATTGTTCTCGGAAAACCGCTGACGTTTAAAAATGCTTCGGATCTCTTCTATTGTTCTCGGAATTCCGCTGACATTTAAAAATGCTTCAGAACTCTTCCATTGTTCTCGGAATTCCGCTGAAGTTTAAGTATGCTTCGGAACTCTTCCATTGTTCTCGGAATTCTGCTGAAGTTTAAAAATGCTTCGGAACTCTTCCATTGTTCTCAGAATTCCGCTGACATTTAAAAATGCTTCGGAACTCTTCCATTGTTCTCGGAATTCCGCTGACATTTAAAAAGGCTTCAGAACTCTTCCATTGTTCTCGGAATTCCGCTGACGTTTAAAAATGCTTCGGAACTCTTCCATTGTTCTCGGAATTCCGCTGATGTTTAAAAATGTTTCACAACTCTTCCATTGTTCTCGGAAAACCGCTGACGTTTAAAAATGCTTCGGATCTCTTCTATTGTTCTCGGAATTCCGCTGACGTTTAAAAATGCTTCGGAACTTTTCCATTGTTCTCAGAATTCCGCTGACATTTAAAAATGCTCCGGAACTCTTCCATTGTTCTCGGAATTCCGCTGACATTTAAAAAGGCTTCAGAACTCTTCCATTGTTCTCGGAATTCCGCTGACATTTAAAAAGGCTTCAGAACTCTTCCATTGTTCTCGGAATTCCGCTGACATTTAAAAAGGCTTCAGAACTCTTTCTTTGTTCTCGGAATTCCGCTGACGTTTAAAAATGCTTCGGAACTCTTCCATTGTTCTCGGAATTCAGCTGACTTTTAAAAATGCTTCTGAACTCTTCCATTGTTCTCGGAATTCCGCTAAAGTTTAAGTATGCTTCGGAACTCTTCCATTGTTCTCGGAATTCTGCTGAAGTTTAAAAATGCTTTGGAACTCTTCCATTTTTCTCAAAATTCCGCTGACATTTAAAAATGCTTCGGAACTCTTCCATTGTTCTCGGAATTCCGCTGACATTTAAAAATGCTTCAGAACTCTTCCATTGTTCTCGGAATTCCGCTGACGTTTAAAAATGCATCGGAACTCTTCCATTGTTCTGGAATTCCGCTGACGTTTAAAAATGCTTCACAACTCTTCCATTGTTCTCGGTATTCCGCGAACTTTTGAAAATGCTTCAGAACTCTTCCATTGTTCTCGGAATTCCGCTGAAGTTTAAGTATGCTTCGGAACTCTTCCATTGTTCTCGGAATTCTGCTGAAGTTTAAAAATGCTTCGGAACTCTTCCATTGTTCTCAGATTTCCGCTGACATTTAAAAATGCTTCAGAACTCTTCCATTGTTCTCGTAATTCCGCTGACATTTAAAACGGCTTCAGAACTCCTCCATTGTTCTCGGAATTCCGCTGACGTTTAAAAATGCTTCGGAACTCTTCCATTGTTTTCGGAATTCCGCTGACGTTTAAAAATGCTTCACAACTCTTCCATTGTTCTCGGAATTCCGCTGATGTTTAAAAATGCTTCGGATCTCTTCTATTGTTCTCGGAATTCCGCTGACATTTAAAAATGCTTCAGAACTCTTCCATTGTTCTCGGAATTCCGCTGAAGTTTAAAAATGCTTCGGAACTCTTCCATTGTTCTCAGAATTCCGCTGACATTTAAAAATGCTTCGGAACTCTTCCATTGTTCTCGGAATTCCGCTGACATTTAAAAAGGCTTCAGAACTCTTCCATTGTTCTGGAATTCCGCTGACGTTTAAAAATGCTTCACAACTCTTCCATTGTTCTCGGTATTCCGCTGACTTTTAAAAATGCTTCAGAACTCTTCCATTGTTCTCGGAATTCCGCTGAAGTTTAAAAATGCTTCGGAACTCTTCCATTGTTCTCAGAATTCCGCTGACATTTAAAAATGCTTCGGAACTCTTCCATTGTTCTCGGAATTCCGCTGACATTTAAAAAGGCTTCAGAACTCTTCCATTGTTCTGGAATTCCGCTGACGTTTAAAAATGCTTCACAACTCTTCCATTGTTCTCGGTATTCCGCTGACGTTTAAAAATGCTTCACAACTCTTCCATTGTTCTCGGAATTCCGCTGACATTTAAAAAGGCTTCAGAACTCTTCCATTGTTCTCGGAATTCCGCTGACATTTAAAAAGGCTTCAGAACTCTTCCATTGTTCTCGGAATTCCGCTGACGTTTAAAAATGCTTCAGAACTCTTCCATTGTTCTCGGAATTCCGCTGACGTTTAAAAATGCTTCGGAACTCTTCCATTGTTCTCGGAATTCTGCTGAAGTTTAAAAATGCTTCGGAACTCTTCCATTGTTCTCAGAATTCCGCTGACATTTAAAAATGCTTCGGAACTCTTCCATTGTTCTCGGAATTCCGCTGACATTTAAAAAGGCTTCAGAACTCTTCCATTGTTCTCGGAATCCCGTTGACGTTTAAAAATGCTTCGGAACTCTTCCATTGTTCTCGGAATTCCGCCGACGTTTAAAAATGCTTCACAACTCTTCCATTGTTCTCGGAATACCGCTGACGTTTAAAAATGCTTCGGATCTCTTCTATTGTTCTCGGAATTCCGCTGACATTTAAAAATGCTTCAGAACTCTTCCATTGTTCTCGGAATTCCGCTGAAGTTTAAAAATGCTTCGGAACTCTTCCATTGTTCTCAGAATTCCGCTGACATTTAAAAATGCTCCGGAACTCTTCCATTGTTCTCGGAATTCCGCTGACATTTGAAAAGGCTTCAGAACTCTTCCATTGTTCTCGGAATTCCGCTGACATTTAAAAAGGCTTCAGAACTCTTCCATTGTTCTCGGAATTCCGCTGACATTTAAAAAGGCTTCAGAACTCTTTCTTTGTTCTCGGAATTCCGCTGACGTTTAAAAATGCTTCGGAACTCTTCCATTGTTCTCGGAATTCCGCTGATGCTTAAAAATGCTTCACAACTCTTCCATTGTTCTCGGTATTCAGCTGACTTTTAAAAATGCTTCTGAACTCTTCCATTGTTCTCGGAATTCCGCTAAAGTTTAAGTATGCTTCGGAACTCTTCCATTGTTCTCGGAATTCTGCTGAAGTTTAAAAATGCTTTGGAACTCTTCCATTTTTCTCAGAATTCCGCTGACATTTAAAAATGCTTCGGAACTCTTCCATTGTTCTCGGAATTCCGCTGACATTTAAAAATGCTTCAGAACTCTTCCATTGTTCTCGGAATTCCGCTGAAGTTTAAAAATGCTTCGGAACTCTTCCATTGTTCTCAGAATTCCGCTGACATTTAAAATTGCTTCGGAACTCTTCCATTGTTCTCGGAATTCCGCTGACATTTAAAAAGGCTTCAGAACTCTTCCATTGTTCTCGGAATTCCGCTGACATTTAAAAAGGCTTCAGAACTCTTCCATTGTTCTCGGAATTCCGCTGACGTTTAAAAATGCTTCGGAACTCTTCCATTGTTCTCGGAATTCTGCTGAAGTTTAAAAATGCTTCGGAACTCTTCCATTGTTCTCAGAATTCCGCTGACATTTAAAAATGCCTCGGAACTCTTTCATTGTTCTCGGAATTCCGGTGACATTTATAAAGGCTTCAGAACTCTTCCATTGTTCTCGGAATTCCGCTGACGTTTAAAAATGCTTCGGAACTCTTCCATTGTTCTCGGAATTCCGCTGACGTTTAAAAATGCTTCACAACTCTTCCATTGTTCTCGGAATTCCACTGACGTTTAAAAATGCTTCGGAACTCTTCCATTGTTCTCGGAATTCCGCTGACATTTAAAAATGTATCGGAACTCTTCCATTGTTCTGGAATTCCGCTGACGTTTAAAAATGCTTCACAACTCTTCCATTGTTCTCGGTATTCCGCTGACTTTTAAAAATGCTTCAGAACTCTTCCATTGTTCTCGGAATTCCGCTGAAGTTTAAGTATGCTTCGGAACTCTTCCATTGTTCTCGGAATTCTGCTGACATTTAAAAATGTTTCGGAACTCTTCCATTGTTCTCGGAATTCCGCTGACATTTAAAAAGGCTTCAGAACTCTTCCATTGTTCTCGGAATTCCGCTGATGTTTAAAAATGCTTCAGAACTCTTCCATTGTTCTCGGAATTCCGCTGACGTTTAAAAATGCTTCAGAACTCTTCCATTGTTCTCGGAATTCTGATGAAGTTTAAAAATGCTTCGGAACTCTTCCATTGTTCTAAGAATTCCGCTGACATTTAAAAATGTTTCGGAACTCTTCCATTGTTCTCGGAATTCCGCTGACATTTAAAAAGGCTTCAGAACTCTTCCATTGTTCTCGGAATTCTGCTGTAGTTTAAAATTGCTTCGGAAATTTTCCATTGTTCTCGGAATTCTGCTGACATTTAAAAATGTTTTGGAACTCTTCCATTGTTCTCGGAATTCCGCTGACATTTAAAAATGTTTCGGAACTCTTCCATTGTTCTGGAATTCCGCTGACGTTTAAAAATGCATCGGAACTCTTCCATTGTTCTGGAATTCCGCTGACGTTTAAAAATGCTTCACAACTCTTCCATTGTTCTCGGTATTCCGCTAACTTTTAAAAATGCTTCAGAACTCTTCCATTGTTCTCGGAATTCCGCTGAAGTTTAAGTATACTTCGGAACTCTTCCATTGTTCTCGGAATTCTGCTGAAGTTTAAAAATGCTTCGGAACTCTTCCATTGTTCTCAGATTTCCGCTGACATTTAAAAATGCTTCAGAACTCTTCCATTGTTTTCGGAATTCCGCTGACATTTAAAAAGGCTTCAGAACTCTTCCATTGTTCTCGGAATTCTGCTGACGTTTAAAAATGCTTCGGAACTCTTCCCTTGTTCTCGGAATTCCGCTGATGCTTAAAAATGCTTCACAACCCTTCCATTGTTCTCGGTATTTAGCTGACTTTTAAAAATGCTTCTGAACTCTTCCATTGTTCTCGGAATTCCGCTGAAGTTTAAGTATGCTTCGGAACTCTTCCATTGTTCTCGGAATTCTGCTGAAGTTTAAAAATGCTTCGGAACTCTTCCATTGTTCTCAGAATTCCGCTGACATTTAAAAATGCCTCGGAACTCTTCCATTGTTCTCGGAATTCCGCTGACATTTATAAAGGCTTCAGAACTCTTCCATTGTTCTCGGAATTCCGCTGACGTTTAAAAATGCTTCGGAACTCTTCCATTGTTCTCGGAATTCCGCTGACGTTTAAAAATGCTTCACAACTCTTCCATTGTTCTCGGAATTCCGCTGACGTTTAAAAATGCTTCGGAACTCTTCCATTGTTCTCGGAATTCCGCTGACATTTAAAAATGCATCGGAACTCTTCCATTGTTCTGGAATTCCGCTGACGTTTAAAAATGCTTCACAACTCTTCCATTGTTCTCGGTATTCCCCTGACTTTTAAAAATGCTTCAGAACTCTTCCATTGTTCTCGGAATCCCGCTGAAGTTTAAGTATGCTTCGGAACTCTTCCATTGTTCTCGGAATCTGCTGAAGTTTAAAAATGCTTCGGAACTCTTCCATTGTTCTCAGAATTCCGCTGACATTTAAAAATGCTTCGGAACTCTTCCATTGTTCTCGGAATTCCGCTGACATTTAAAAAGGCTTCAGAACTCTTCCATTGTTCTCGGAATTCCGCTGACGTTTAAAAATGCTTCGGATCTCTTCTATTGTTCTCGGAATTCTGCTGACATTTAAAAATGCTTCAGAACTCTTCCATTGTTCTTGGAATTCCGCTGAAGTTTAAAAATGCTTCGGAACTCTTCCATTGTTCTCAGAATTCCGCTGACATTTAAAAATGCTTCGGAACTCTTCCATTGTTCTCGGAATTCCGCTGACATTTAAAAAGGCTTCAGAACTCTTCCATTGTTCTCGGAATTCCGCTGAAGTTTAAAAATGCTTCGGAACTCTTCCATTGTTCTCAGAATTCCGCTGACATTTAAAAATGCTTCGGAACTCTTCCATTGTTCTCGGAATTCCGCTGACATTTAAAAAGGCTTCAGAACTCTTCCATTGTTCTCGGAATTCCGCTGACATTTAAAAAGGCTTCAGAACTCTTCCATTGTTCTCGGAATTCCGCTGACGTTTAAAAATGCTTCGGAACTCTTCCATTGTTCTCGGAATTCTGCTGAAGTTTAAAAATGCTTCGGAACTCTTCCATTGTTCTCAGAATTCCGCTGACATTTAAAAATGCCTCGGAACTCTTTCATTGTTCTCGGAATTCCGGTGACATTTATAAAGGCTTCAGAACTCTTCCATTGTTCTCGGAATTCCGCTGACGTTTAAAAATGCTTCGGAACTCTTCCATTGTTCTCGGAATTCCGCTGACGTTTAAAAATGCTTCACAACTCTTCCATTGTTCTCGGAATTCCACTGACGTTTAAAAATGCTTCGGAACACTTCCATTGTTCTCGGAATTCCGCTGACATTTAAAAATGCATCGGAACTCTTCCATTGTTCTGGAATTCCGCTGACGTTTAAAAATGCTTCACAACTCTTCCATTGTTCTCGGTATTCCGCTGACTTTTAAAAATGCTTCAGAATTCTTCCATTGTTCTCGGAATTCCGCTGAAGTTTAAGTATGCTTCAGGACTCTTCCATTGTTCTCGGAATTCCGCTGACATTTAAAAAGGCTTCAGAACTCTTCCATTGTTCTCGGAATTCCGCTGATGTATAAAAATGCTTCAGAACTCTTCCATTGTTCTCGGAATTCCGCTGACGTTTAAAAATGCTTCAGAACTCTTCCATTGTTCTCGGAATTCTGATGAAGTTTAAAAATGCTTCGGAACTCTTCCATTGTTCTAAGAATTCCGCTGACATTTAAAAATGTTTCGGAACTCTTCCATTGTTCTCGGAATTCCGCTGACATTTAAAAAGGCTTCAGAACTCTTCCATTGTTCTCGGAATTCTGCTGTAGTTTAAAATTGCTTCGGAAATTTTCCATTGTTCTCGGAATTCTGCTGACATTTAAAAATGTTTTGGAACTCTTCCATTGTTCTCGGAATTCCGCTGACATTTAAAAATGCTTCGGAACTCTTCCATTGTTCTGGAATTCCGCTGACGTTTAAAAATGCATCGGAACTCTTCCATTGTTCTGGAATTCCGCTGACGTTTAAAAATGCTTCACAACTCTTCCATTGTTCTGGGTATTCCGCTAACTTTTAAAAATGCTTCAGAACTCTTCCATTGTTCTCGGAATTCCGCTGAAGTTTAAGTATACTTCGGAACTCTTCCATTGTTCTCGGAATTCTGCTGAAGTTTAAAAATGCTTCGGAACTCTTCCATTGTTCTCAGATTTCCGCTGACATTTAAAAATGCTTCAGAACTCTTCCATTGTTCTCGGAATTCCGCTGACATTTAAAAAGGCTTCAGAACTCCTCCATTGTTCTCGGAATTCCGCTGACGTTTAAAAATGCTTCGGAACTCTTCCATTGTTTTCGGAATTCCGCTGACGTTTAAAAATGCTTCACAACTCTTCCATTGTTCTCGGAATTCCGCTGATGTTTAAAAATGCTTCGGATCTCTTCTATTGTTCTCGGAATTCCGCTGACATTTAAAAATGCTTCAGAACTCTTCCATTGTTCTCGGAATTCCGCTGATGTTTAAAAATGCTTCGGAACTCTTCCATTGTTCTCAGAATTCCGCTGACATTTAAAAATGCTTCGGAACTCTTCCATTGTTCTCGGAATTCCGCTGACATTTAAAAAGGCTTCAGAACTCTTCCATTGTTTTCGGAATTCCGCTGACATTTAAAAAGGCTTCAGAACTCTTCCATTGTTCTCGGAATTCTGCTGACGTTTAAAAATGCTTCGGAACTCTTCCCTTGTTCTCGGAATTCCGCTGATGCTTAAAAATGCTTCACAACTCTTCCATTGTTCTCGGTATTTAGCTGACTTTTAAAAATGCTTCTGAACTCTTCCATTGTTCTCGGAATTCCGCTGAAGTTTAAGTATGCTTCGGAACTCTTCCATTGTTCTCGGAATTCTGCTGAAGTTTAAAAATGCTTCGGAACTCTTCCATTGTTCTCAGAATTCCGCTGACATTTAAAAATGCCTCGGAACTCTTCCATTGTTCTCGGAATTCCGCTGACATTTATAAAGGCTTCAGAACTCTTCCATTGTTCTTGGAATTCCGCTGACGTTTAAAAATGCTTCGGAACTCTTCCATTGTTCTCGGAATTCCGCTGACGTTTAAAAATGCTTCACAACTCTTCCATTGTTCTCGGAATTCCGCTGATGCTTAAAAATGCTTCACAACTCTTCCATTGTTCTCGGTATTTAGCTGACTTTTAAAAATGCTTCTGAACTCTTCCATTGTTCTCGGAATTCCGCTGAAGTTTAAGTATGCTTCGGAACTCTTCCATTGTTCTCGGAATTCTGCTGAAGTTTAAAAATGCTTCGGAACTCTTCCATTGTTCTCAGAATTCCGCTGACATTTAAAAATGCATCGGAACTCTTCCATTGTTCTGGAATTCCGCTGACGTTTAAAAATGCTTCACAACTCTTCCATTGTTCTCGGTATTCCGCTGACTTTTAAAAATGCTTCAGAACTCTTCCATTGTTCTCGGAATTCTGCTGAAGTTTAAAAATGCTTCGGAACTCTTCCATTGTTCTCAGAATTCCGCTGACATTTAAAAATGCCTCGGAACTCTTCCATTGTTCTCGGAATTCCGCTGACATTTATAAAGGCTTCAGAACTCTTCCATTGTTCTCGGAATTCCGCTGACGTTTAAAAATGCTTCGGAACTCTTCCATTGTTCTCGGAATTCCGCTGACGTTTAAAAATGCTTCACAACTCTTCCATTGTTCTCGGAATTCCGCTGACGTTTAAAAATGCTTCGGAACTCTTCCATTGTTCTCGGAATTCCGCTGACATTTAAAAATGCATCGGAACTCTTCCATTGTTCTGGAATTCCGCTGACGTTTAAAAATGCTTCACAACTCTTCCATTGTTCTCGGTATTCTGCTGACTTTTAAAAATGCTTCAGAACTCTTCCATTGTTCTCGGAATCCCGCTGAAGTTTAAGTATGCTTCGGAACTCTTCCATTGTTCTCGGAATCTGCTGAAGTTTAAAAATGCTTCGGAACTCTTCCATTGTTCTCAGAATTCCGCTGACATTTAAAAATGCTTCGGAACTCTTCCATTGTTCTCGGAATTCCGCTGACATTTAAAAAGGCTTCAGAACTCTTCCATTGTTCTCGGAATTCCGCTGACGTTTAAAAATGCTTCGGATCTCTTCTATTGTTCTCGGAATTCTGCTGACATTTAAAAATGCTTCAGAACTCTTCCATTGTTCTTGGAATTCCGCTGAAGTTTAAAAATGCTTCGGAACTCTTCCATTGTTCTCAGAATTCCGCTGACATTTAAAAATGCTTCGGAACTCTTCCATTGTTCTCGGAATTCCGCTGACGTTTAAAAATGCTTCGGAAATCTTCCATTGTTCTCAGAATTCCGCTGACATTTAAAAATGTTTCGAAACTCTTCCATTGTTCTCGGAATTCCGCTGACATTTAAAAAGGCTTCAGAACTCTTCCATTGTTCTCGGAATTCCGCTGACATTTAAAAAGGCTTCAGAACTCTTCCATTGTTCTCGGAATTCCGCTGACATTTAAAAAGGCTTCAGAACTCTTCCATTGTTCTCGGAATTCCGCTGACGTTTAAAAATGCTTCGGAACTCTTCCATTGTTCTCGGAATTCCGCTGACATTTAAAAAGGCTTCAGAACTCTTCCATTGTTCTCGGAATTCCGCTGACATTTAAAAAGGCTTCAGAACTCTTCCATTGTTCTCGGAATTCCGCTGACGTTTAAAAATGCTTCGGAACTCTTCCATTGTTCTCGGAATTCCGCTGACGTTTAAAAATGCTTCACAACTCTTCCATTGTTCTCGGAATTCCGCTGACGTTTAAAAATGCTTCGGAACTCTTCCATTGTTCTCGGAATTCCGCTGACATTTAAAAATGCATCGGAACTCTTCCATTGTTCTGGAATTCCGCTGACGTTTAAAAATGCTTCACAACTCTTCCATTGTTCTCGGTATTCCGCTGACTTTTAAAAATGCTTCAGAACTCTTCCATTGTTCTCGGAATTCCGCTGAAGTTTAAGTATTCTTCGGAACTCTTCCATTGTTCTCGGAATTCTGCTGAAGTTTAAAAATGCTTCGGAACACTTCCATTGTTCTCAGAATTCCGCTGACATTTAAAAATGCTTCGGAACTCTTCCATTGTTCTCGGAATTCCGCTGACATTTAAAAAGGCTTCAGAACTCTTCCATTGTTCTCGGAATTCCGCTGACATTTAAAAATGCTTCGGAACTCATCCATTGTTCTCGGAATTCCGCTGACGTTTAAAAATGCTTCACAACTCTTCCATTGTTCTCGGAATTCCGCTGACGTTTAAAAATGCTTCGGATCTCTTTTATTGTTCTCGGAATTCCGCTGAAATTTAAAAATGCTTCAGAACTCTTCCATTGTTCTCGGAATTCCGCTGAAGTTTAAAAATGCTTCGGAACTCTTCCATTGTTCTCAGAATTCCGCTGACATTTAAAAATGCTTCGGAACTCTTCCATTGTTCTCGGAATTCCGCTGACATTTAAAAAGGCTTCAGAACTCTTCCATTGTTCTCGGAATTCTGCTGAAGTTTAAAAATGCTTCGGAACTCTTCCATTGTTCTCAGAATTCCGCTGACATTTAAAAATGCTTCGGAACTCTTCCATTGTTCTCGGAATTCCGCTGACATTTAAAAAGGCTTCAGAACTCTTCCATTGTTCTCGGAATTCCGCTGACGTTTAAAAATGCTTCGGAACTCTTCCATTGTTCTCGGAATTCCGCTGACGTTTAAAAATGCTTCACAACTCTTCCATTGTTCTCGGAATTCCGCTGACGTTTAAAAATGCTTCGGATCTCTTCTATTGTTCTCGGAATTCCGCTGACATTTAAAAATGCTTCAGAACTCTTCCATTGTTCTCGGAATTCCGCTGAAGTTTAAAAATGCTTCGGAACTCTTCCATTGTTTTCAGAATTCCGCTGACATTTAAAAATGCTTCGGAACTCTTCCATTGTTCTCGGAATTCCGCTGACATTTAAAAAGGCTTCGGAACTCATCCATTGTTCTCGGAATTCCGCTGACGTTTAAAAATGCTTCACAACTCTTCCATTGTTCTCGGAATTCCGCTGACGTTTAAAAATGCTTCGGATCTCTTCTATTGTTCTCGGAATTCCGCTGAAATTTAAAAATGCTTCAGAACTCTTCCATTGTTCTCGGAATTCCGCTGAAGTTTAAAAATGCTTCGGAACTCTTCCATTGTTCTCAGAATTCCGCTGACATTTAAAAATGCTTCGGAACTCTTCCATTGTTCTCGGAATTCCGCTGACATTTAAAAAGGCTTCAGAACTCTTCCATTGTTCTCGGAATTCTGCTGAAGTTTAAAAATGCTTCGGAACTCTTCCATTGTTCTCAGAATTCCGCTGACATTTAAAAATGCTTCGGAACTCTTCCATTGTTCTCGGAATTCCGCTGACATTTAAAAAGGCTTCAGAACTCTTCCATTGTTCTCGGAATTCCGCTGACATTTAAAAAGGCTTCAGAACTCTTCCATTGTTCTCGGAATTCCGCTGACATTTAAAAAGGCTTCGGAACTCTTCCATTGTTCTCGGAATTCCGCTGACGTTTAAAAATGCTTCGGAACTCTTCCATTGTTCTCGGAATTCCGCTGACATTTAAAAAGGCTTCAGAACTCTTCCATTGTTCTCGGAATTCCGCTGACATTTAAAAAGGCTTCAGAACTCTTCCATTGTTCTCGGAATTCCGCTGACGTTTAAAAATGCTTCGGAACTCTTCCATTGTTCTCGGAATTCCGCTGACGTTTAAAAATGCTTCACAACTCTTCCATTGTTCTCGGAATTCCGCTGACGTTTAAAAATGCTTCGGAACTCTTCCATTGTTCTCGGAATTCCGCTGACATTTAAAAATGCATCGGAACTCTTCCATTGTTCTGGAATTCCGCTGACGTTTAAAAATGCTTCACAACTCTTCCATTGTTCTCGGTATTCCGCTGACGTTTAAAAATGCTTCACAACTCTTCCATTGTTCTCGGAATTCCACTGACGTTTAAAAATGCTTCGGAACACTTCCATTGTTCTCGGAATTCCGCTGACATTTAAAAATGCATCGGAACTCTTCCATTGTTCTGGAATTCCGCTGACGTTTAAAAATGCTTCACAACTCTTCCATTGTTCTCGGTATTCCGCTGACTTTTAAAAATGCTTCAGAATTCTTCCATTGTTCTCGGAATTCCGCTGAAGTTTAAGTATGCTTCAGGACTCTTCCATTGTTCTCGGAATTCCGCTGACATTTAAAAAGGCTTCAGAACTCTTCCATTGTTCTCGGAATTCCGCTGATGTATAAAAATGCTTCAGAACTCTTCCATTGTTCTCGGAATTCCGCTGACGTTTAAAAATGCTTCAGAACTCTTCCATTGTTCTCGGAATTCTGATGAAGTTTAAAAATGCTTCGGAACTCTTCCATTGTTCTAAGAATTCCGCTGACATTTAAAAATGTTTCGGAACTCTTCCATTGTTCTCGGAATTCCGCTGACATTTAAAAAGGCTTCAGAACTCTTCCATTGTTCTCGGAATTCTGCTGTAGTTTAAAATTGCTTCGGAAATTTTCCATTGTTCTCGGAATTCTGCTGACATTTAAAAATGTTTTGGAACTCTTCCATTGTTCTCGGAATTCCGCTGACATTTAAAAATGCTTCGGAACTCTTCCATTGTTCTGGAATTCCGCTGACGTTTAAAAATGCATCGGAACTCTTCCATTGTTCTGGAATTCCGCTGACGTTTAAAAATGCTTCACAACTCTTCCATTGTTCTCGGTATTCCGCTAACTTTTAAAAATGCTTCAGAACTCTTCCATTGTTCTCGGAATTCCGCTGAAGTTTAAGTATACTTCGGAACTCTTCCATTGTTCTCGGAATTCTGCTGAAGTTTAAAAATGCTTCGGAACTCTTCCATTGTTCTCAGAATTCCGCTGACATTTAAAAATGCTTCGGAACTCTTCCATTGTTCTCGGAATTCCGCTGACATTTAAAAAGGCTTCAGAACTCTTCCATTGTTTTCGGAATTCCGCTGACATTTAAAAAGGCTTCAGAACTCTTCCATTGTTCTCGGAATTCTGCTGACGTTTAAAAATGCTTCGGAACTCTTCCCTTGTTCTCGGAATTCCGCTGATGCTTAAAAATGCTTCACAACTCTTCCATTGTTCTCGGTATTTAGCTGACTTTTAAAAATGCTTCTGAACTCTTCCATTGTTCTCGGAATTCCGCTGAAGTTTAAGTATGCTTCGGAACTCTTCCATTGTTCTCGGAATTCTGCTGAAGTTTAAAAATGCTTCGGAACTCTTCCATTGTTCTCAGAATTCCGCTGACATTTAAAAATGCCTCGGAACTCTTCCATTGTTCTCGGAATTCCGCTGACATTTATAAAGGCTTCAGAACTCTTCCATTGTTCTTGGAATTCCGCTGACGTTTAAAAATGCTTCGGAACTCTTCCATTGTTCTCGGAATTCCGCTGACGTTTAAAAATGCTTCACAACTCTTCCATTGTTCTCGGAATTCCGCTGATGCTTAAAAATGCTTCACAACTCTTCCATTGTTCTCGGTATTTAGCTGACTTTTAAAAATGCTTCTGAACTCTTCCATTGTTCTCGGAATTCCGCTGAAGTTTAAGTATGCTTCGGAACTCTTCCATTGTTCTCGGAATTCTGCTGAAGTTTAAAAATGCTTCGGAACTCTTCCATTGTTCTCAGAATTCCGCTGACATTTAAAAATGCATCGGAACTCTTCCATTGTTCTGGAATTCCGCTGACGTTTAAAAATGCTTCACAACTCTTCCATTGTTCTCGGTATTCCGCTGACTTTTAAAAATGCTTCAGAACTCTTCCATTGTTCTCGGAATTCTGCTGAAGTTTAAAAATGCTTCGGAACTCTTCCATTGTTCTCAGAATTCCGCTGACATTTAAAAATGCCTCGGAACTCTTCCATTGTTCTCGGAATTCCGCTGACATTTATAAAGGCTTCAGAACTCTTCCATTGTTCTCGGAATTCCGCTGACGTTTAAAAATGCTTCGGAACTCTTCCATTGTTCTCGGAATTCCGCTGACGTTTAAAAATGCTTCACAACTCTTCCATTGTTCTCGGAATTCCGCTGACGTTTAAAAATGCTTCGGAACTCTTCCATTGTTCTCGGAATTCCGCTGACATTTAAAAATGCATCGGAACTCTTCCATTGTTCTGGAATTCCGCTGACGTTTAAAAATGCTTCACAACTCTTCCATTGTTCTCGGTATTCTGCTGACTTTTAAAAATGCTTCAGAACTCTTCCATTGTTCTCGGAATCCCGCTGAAGTTTAAGTATGCTTCGGAACTCTTCCATTGTTCTCGGAATCTGCTGAAGTTTAAAAATGCTTCGGAACTCTTCCATTGTTCTCAGAATTCCGCTGACATTTAAAAATGCTTCGGAACTCTTCCATTGTTCTCGGAATTCCGCTGACATTTAAAAAGGCTTCAGAACTCTTCCATTGTTCTCGGAATTCCGCTGACGTTTAAAAATGCTTCGGATCTCTTCTATTGTTCTCGGAATTCTGCTGACATTTAAAAATGCTTCAGAACTCTTCCATTGTTCTTGGAATTCCGCTGAAGTTTAAAAATGCTTCGGAACTCTTCCATTGTTCTCAGAATTCCGCTGACATTTAAAAATGCTTCGGAACTCTTCCATTGTTCTCGGAATTCCGCTGACGTTTAAAAATGCTTCGGAAATCTTCCATTGTTCTCAGAATTCCGCTGACATTTAAAAATGTTTCGAAACTCTTCCATTGTTCTCGGAATTCCGCTGACATTTAAAAAGGCTTCAGAACTCTTCCATTGTTCTCGGAATTCCGCTGACATTTAAAAAGGCTTCAGAACTCTTCCATTGTTCTCGTAATTCCGCTGACATTTAAAAAGGCTTCAGAACTCTTCCATTGTTCTCGGAATTCCGCTGACGTTTAAAAATGCTTCGGAACTCTTCCATTGTTCTCGGAATTCCGCTGACATTTAAAAAGGCTTCAGAACTCTTCCATTGTTCTCGGAATTCCGCTGACATTTAAAAAGGCTTCAGAACTCTTCCATTGTTCTCGGAATTCCGCTGACGTTTAAAAATGCTTCGGAACTCTTCCATTGTTCTCGGAATTCCGCTGACGTTTAAAAATGCTTCACAACTCTTCCATTGTTCTCGGAATTCCGCTGACGTTTAAAAATGCTTCGGAACTCTTCCATTGTTCTCGGAATTCCGCTGACATTTAAAAATGCATCGGAACTCTTCCATTGTTCTGGAATTCCGCTGACGTTTAAAAATGCTTCACAACTCTTCCATTGTTCTCGGTATTCCGCTGACTTTTAAAAATGCTTCAGAACTCTTCCATTGTTCTCGGAATTCCGCTGAAGTTTAAGTATTCTTCGGAACTCTTCCATTGTTCTCGGAATTCTGCTGAAGTTTAAAAATGCTTCGGAACACTTCCATTGTTCTCAGAATTCCGCTGACATTTAAAAATGCTTCGGAACTCTTCCATTGTTCTCGGAATTCCGCTGACATTTAAAAAGGCTTCAGAACTCTTCCATTGTTCTCGGAATTCCGCTGACATTTAAAAATGCTTCGGAACTCATCCATTGTTCTCGGAATTCCGCTGACGTTTAAAAATGCTTCACAACTCTTCCATTGTTCTCGGAATTCCGCTGACGTTTAAAAATGCTTCGGATCTCTTTTATTGTTCTCGGAATTCCGCTGAAATTTAAAAATGCTTCAGAACTCTTCCATTGTTCTCGGAATTCCGCTGAAGTTTAAAAATGCTTCGGAACTCTTCCATTGTTCTCAGAATTCCGCTGACATTTAAAAATGCTTCGGAACTCTTCCATTGTTCTCGGAATTCCGCTGACATTTAAAAAGGCTTCAGAACTCTTCCATTGTTCTCGGAATTCTGCTGAAGTTTAAAAATGCTTCGGAACTCTTCCATTGTTCTCAGAATTCCGCTGACATTTAAAAATGCTTCGGAACTCTTCCATTGTTCTCGGAATTCCGCTGACATTTAAAAAGGCTTCAGAACTCTTCCATTGTTCTCGGTATTCCGCTGACATTTAAAAAGGCTTCAGAACTCTTCCATTGTTCTCGGAATTCCGCTGACATTTAAAAAGGCTTCGGAACTCTTCCATTGTTCTCGGAATTCCGCTGACGTTTAAAAATGCTTCGGAACTCTTCCATTGTTCTCGGAATTCCGCTGACATTTAAAAAGGCTTCAGAACTCTTCCATTGTTCTCGGAATTCCGCTGACATTTAAAAAGGCTTCAGAACTCTTCCATTGTTCTCGGAATTCCGCTGACGTTTAAAAATGCTTCGGAACTCTTCCATTGTTCTCGGAATTCCGCTGACGTTTAAAAATGCTTCACAACTCTTCCATTGTTCTCGGAATTCCGCTGACGTTTAAAAATGCTTCGGAACTCTTCCATTGTTCTCGGAATTCCGCTGACATTTAAAAATGCATCGGAACTCTTCCATTGTTCTGGAATTCCGCTGACGTTTAAAAATGCTTCACAACTCTTCCATTGTTCTCGGTATTCCGCTGACTTTTAAAAATGCTTCAGAACTCTTCCATTGTTCTCGGAATTCTGCTGAAGTTTAAAAATGCTTCGGAACTCTTCCATTGTTCTCAGAATTCCGCTGACATTTAAAAATGCCTCGGAACTCTTCCATTGTTCTCGGAATTCCGCTGACATTTATAAAGGCTTCAGAACTCTTCCATTGTTCTCGGAATTCCGCTGACGTTTAAAAATGCTTCGGATCTCTTCTATTGTTCTCGGAATTCTGCTGACATTTAAAAATGCTTCAGAACTCTTCCATTGTTCTTGGAATTCCGCTGAAGTTTAAAAATGCTTCGGAACTCTTCCATTGTTCTCAGAATTCCGCTGACATTTAAAAATGCTTTGGAACTCTTCCATTGTTCTCGGAATTCCGCTGACATTTAAAAAGGCTTCAGAACTCTTCCATTGTTCTCGGAATTCCGCTGACATTTAAAAAGGCTTCAGAACTCTTCCATTGTTCTCGGAATTCCGCTGACGTTTAAAAATGCTTCAGAACTCTTCCATTGTTCTCGGAATTCCGCTGACGTTTAAAAATGCTTCGGAACTCTTCCATTGTTCTCGGAATTCCGCTGACGTTTAAAAATGCTTCACAACTCTTCCATTGTTCTCGGAATTCCGCTGACGTTTAAAAATGCTTCGCAACTCTTCCATTGTTCTCGGAATTCCGCTGACATTTAAAAATGCATCGGAACTCTTCCATTGTTCTGGAATTCCGCTGACGTTTAAAAATGCTTCACAACTCTTCCATTGTTCTCGGTATTCCGCTGACTTTTAAAAATGCTTCAGAACTCTTCCATTGTTCTCGGAATTCTGCTGAAGTTTAAAAATGCTTCGGAACTCTTCCATTGTTCTCAGAATTCCGCTGACATTTAAAAATGCCTCGGAACTCTTCCATTGTTCTCGGAATTCCGCTGACATTTATAAAGGCTTCAGAACTCTTCCATTGTTCTCGGAATTCCGCTGACGTTTAAAAATGCTTCGGAACTCTTCCATTGTTCTCGGAATTCCGCTGACGTTTAAAAATGCTTCACAACTCTTCCATTGTTCTCGGAATTCCGCTGACGTTTAAAAATGCTTCGGAACTCTTCCATTGTTCTCGGAATTCCGCTGACATTTAAAAATGCATCGGAACTCTTCCATTGTTCTGGAATTCCGCTGACGTTTAAAAATGCTTCACAACTCTTCCATTGTTCTCGGTATTCTGCTGACTTTTAAAAATGCTTCAGAACTCTTCCATTGTTCTCGGAATCCCGCTGAAGTTTAAGTATGCTTCGGAACTCTTCCATTGTTCTCGGAATCTGCTGAAGTTTAAAAATGCTTCGGAACTCTTCCATTGTTCTCAGAATTCCGCTGACATTTAAAAATGCTTCGGAACTCTTCCATTGTTCTCGGAATTCCGCTGACATTTAAAAAGGCTTCAGAACTCTTCCATTGTTCTCGGAATTCCGCTGACGTTTAAAAATGCTTCGGATCTCTTCTATTGTTCTCGGAATTCTGCTGACATTTAAAAATGCTTCAGAACTCTTCCATTGTTCTTGGAATTCCGCTGAAGTTTAAAAATGCTTCGGAACTCTTCCATTGTTCTCAGAATTCCGCTGACATTTAAAAATGCTTCGGAACTCTTCCATTGTTCTCGGAATTCCGCTGACGTTTAAAAATGCTTCGGAAATCTTCCATTGTTCTCAGAATTCCGCTGACATTTAAAAATGTTTCGAAACTCTTCCATTGTTCTCGGAATTCCGCTGACATTTAAAAAGGCTTCAGAACTCTTCCATTGTTCTCGGAATTCCGCTGACATTTAAAAAGGCTTCAGAACTCTTCCATTGTTCTCGGAATTCCGCTGACATTTAAAAAGGCTTCAGAACTCTTCCATTGTTCTCGGAATTCCGCTGACGTTTAAAAATGCTTCGGAACTCTTCCATTGTTCTCGGAATTCCGCTGACATTTAAAAAGGCTTCAGAACTCTTCCATTGTTCTCGGAATTCCGCTGACATTTAAAAAGGCTTCAGAACTCTTCCATTGTTCTCGGAATTCCGCTGACGTTTAAAAATGCTTCGGAACTCTTCCATTGTTCTCGGAATTCCGCTGACGTTTAAAAATGCTTCACAACTCTTCCATTGTTCTCGGAATTCCGCTGACGTTTAAAAATGCTTCGGAACTCTTCCATTGTTCTCGGAATTCCGCTGACATTTAAAAATGCATCGGAACTCTTCCATTGTTCTGGAATTCCGCTGACGTTTAAAAATGCTTCACAACTCTTCCATTGTTCTCGGTATTCCGCTGACTTTTAAAAATGCTTCAGAACTCTTCCATTGTTCTCGGAATTCCGCTGAAGTTTAAGTATTCTTCGGAACTCTTCCATTGTTCTCGGAATTCTGCTGAAGTTTAAAAATGCTTCGGAACACTTCCATTGTTCTCAGAATTCCGCTGACATTTAAAAATGCTTCGGAACTCTTCCATTGTTCTCGGAATTCCGCTGACATTTAAAAAGGCTTCAGAACTCTTCCATTGTTCTCGGAATTCCGCTGACATTTAAAAATGCTTCGGAACTCATCCATTGTTCTCGGAATTCCGCTGACGTTTAAAAATGCTTCACAACTCTTCCATTGTTCTCGGAATTCCGCTGACGTTTAAAAATGCTTCGGATCTCTTCTATTGTTCTCGGAATTCCGCTGAAATTTAAAAATGCTTCAGAACTCTTCCATTGTTCTCGGAATTCCGCTGAAGTTTAAAAATGCTTCGGAACTCTTCCATTGTTCTCAGAATTCCGCTGACATTTAAAAATGCTTCGGAACTCTTCCATTGTTCTCGGAATTCCGCTGACATTTAAAAAGGCTTCAGAACTCTTCCATTGTTCTCGGAATTCTGCTGAAGTTTAAAAATGCTTCGGAACTCTTCCATTGTTCTCAGAATTCCGCTGACATTTAAAAATGCTTCGGAACTCTTCCATTGTTCTCGGAATTCCGCTGACATTTAAAAAGGCTTCAGAACTCTTCCATTGTTCTCGGAATTCCGCTGACGTTTAAAAATGCTTCGGAACTCTTCCATTGTTCTCGGAATTCCGCTGACGTTTAAAAATGCTTCACAACTCTTCCATTGTTCTCGGAATTCCGCTGACGTTTAAAAATGCTTCGGATCTCTTCTATTGTTCTCGGAATTCCGCTGACATTTAAAAATGCTTCAGAACTCTTCCATTGTTCTCGGAATTCCGCTGAAGTTTAAAAATGCTTCGGAACTCTTCCATTGTTTTCAGAATTCCGCTGACATTTAAAAATGCTTCGGAACTCTTCCATTGTTCTCGGAATTCCGCTGACATTTAAAAAGGCTTCAGAACTCTTCCATTGTTCTCGGAATTCCGCTGACATTTAAAAAGGCTTCAGAACTCTTCCATTGTTCTCGGAATTCCGCTGACATTTAAAAAGGCTTCAGAACTCTTTCATTGTTCTCGGAATTCCGCTGACGTTTAAAAATGCTTCGGAACTCTTCCATTGTTCTCGGAATTCCGCTGATGCTTAAAAATGCTTCACAACTCTTCCATTGTTCTCGGAATTCCGCTGACATTTAAAAAGGCTTCAGAACTCTTTCATTGTTCTCGGAATTCCGCTGACATTTAAAAATGCTTCGTAACTCTTCCATTGTTCTGGAATTCCGCTGACGTTAAAAAATGCTTCACAACTCTTCCATTGTTCTCGGTATTCCGCTGACTTTTAAAAATGCTTCAGAACTCTTCCTTTGTTCTCGGAATTCCGCTGAAGTTTAAGTATGCTTCGGAACTCTTCCATTGTTCTCGGAATTCTGCTGAAGTTTAAAAATGCTTCGGAACTCTTCCATTGTTCTCAGAATTACGCTGACATTTAAAAATGCCTCGGAACTCTTCCATTGTTCTCGGAATTCCGCTGACATTTATAAAGGCTTCAGAACTCTTCCATTGTTCTCGGAATTCCGCTGACGTTTAAAAATGCTTCGGAACTCTTCCATTGTTCTCGGAATTCCGCTGACGTTTAAAAATGCTTCACAACTCTTCCATTGTTCTCGGAATTCCGCTGACGTTTAAAAATGCATCGGAACTCTTCCATTGTTCTGGAATTCCGCTGACGTTTAAAAATGCTTCACAACTCTTCCATTGTTCTCGGTATTCTGCTGACTTTTAAAAATGCTTCAGAACTCTTCCATTGTTCTCGGAATCCCGCTGAAGTTTAAGTATGCTTCGGAACTCTTCCATTGTTCTCGGAATCTGCTGAAGTTTAAAAATGCTTCGGAACACTTCCATTGTTCTCAGAATTCCGCTGACATTTAAAAATGCTTCGGAACTCTTCCATTGTTCTCGGAATTCCGCTGACATTTAAAAAGGCTTCAGAACTCTTCCATTGTTCTCGGAATTCCGCTGACGTTTAAAAATGCTTCGGATCTCTTCTATTGTTCTCGGAATTCTGCTGACATTTAAAAATGCTTCAGAACTCTTCCATTGTTCTTGGAATTCCGCTGAAGTTTAAAAATGCTTCGGAACTCTTCCATTGTTCTCAGAATTCCGCTGACATTTAAAAATGCTTCGGAACTCTTCCATTGTTCTCGGAATTCCGCTGACGTTTAAAAATGCTTCGGAAATCTTCCATTGTTCTCAGAATTCCGCTGACATTTAAAAATGTTTCGAAACTCTTCCATTGTTCTCGGAATTCCGCTGACATTTAAAAAGGCTTCAGAACTCTTCCATTGTTCTCGGAATTCCGCTGACATTTAAAAAGGCTTCAGAACTCTTCCATTGTTCTCGGAATTCCGCTGACATTTAAAAAGGCTTCAGAACTCTTCCATTGTTCTCGGAATTCCGCTGACGTTTAAAAATGCTTCGGAACTCTTCCATTGTTCTCGGAATTCCGCTGACATTTAAAAATGCATCGGAACTCTTCCATTGTTCTGGAATTCCGCTGACGTTTAAAAATGCTTCACAACTCTTCCATTGTTCTCGGTATTCCGCTGACTTTTAAAAATGCTTCAGAACTCTTCCATTGTTCTCGGAATTCCGCTGAAGTTTAAGTATTCTTTGGAACTCTTCCATTGTTCTCGGAATTCTGCTGAAGTTTAAAAATGCTTCGGAACACTTCCATTGTTCTCAGAATTCCGCTGACATTTAAAAATGCTTCGGAACTCTTCCATTGTTCTCGGAATTCCGCTGACATTTAAAAAGGCTTCAGAACTCTTCCATTGTTCTCGGAATTCCGCTGACGTTTAAAAATGCTTCAGAACTCTTCCATTGTTCTCGGAATTCCGCTGACGTTTAAAAATGCTTCGGAACTCTTCCATTGTTCTCGGAATTCCGCTGACGTTTAAAAATGCTTCACAACTCTTCCATTGTTCTCGGAATTCCGCTGACGTTTAAAAATGCTTCGCAACTCTTCCATTGTTCTCGGAATTCCGCTGACATTTAAAAATGCATCGGAACTCTTCCATTGTTCTGGAATTCCGCTGACGTTTAAAAATGCTTCACAACTCTTCCATTGTTCTCGGTATTCCGCTGACTTTTAAAAATGCTTCAGAACTCTTCCATTGTTCTCGGAATTCCGCTGAAGTTTAAGTATTCTTCGGAACTCTTCCATTGTTCTCGGAATTCTGCTGAAGTTTAAAAATGCTTCGGAACACTTCCATTGTTCTCAGAATTCCGCTGACATTTAAAAATGCTTCGGAACTCTTCCATTGTTCTCGGAATTCCGCTGACATTTAAAAAGGCTTCAGAACTCTTCCATTGTTCTCGGAATTCCGCTGACGTTTAAAAATGCTTCAGAACTCTTCCATTGTTCTCGGAATTCCGCTGACGTTTAAAAATGCTTCGGAACTCTTCCATTGTTCTCGGAATTCCGCTGACGTTTAAAAATGCTTCACAACTCTTCCATTGTTCTCGGAATTCCGCTGACGTTTAAAAATGCTTCGCAACTCTTCCATTGTTCTCGGAATTCCGCTGACATTTAAAAATGCATCGGAAC
This sequence comes from Phyllobates terribilis, assembly GCF_046119375.1. Lineage (NCBI taxonomy): Eukaryota > Metazoa > Chordata > Amphibia > Anura > Dendrobatidae > Phyllobates > Phyllobates terribilis. Next base: position 6,303,074 of record NW_027362781.1, on the reverse strand, counting down.
TCTTCCATTGTTCTGGAATTCCGCTGACGTTTAAAAATGCTTCACAACTCTTCCATTGTTCTCGGTATTCCGCTGACTTTTAAAAATGCTTCAGAACTCTTCCATTGTTCTCGGAATTCTGCTGAAGTTTAAAAATGCTTCGGAACTCTTCCATTGTTCTCAGAATTCCGCTGACATTTAAAAATGCCTCGGAACTCTTCCATTGTTCTCGGAATTCCGCTGACATTTATAAAGGCTTCAGAACTCTTCCATTGTTCTCGGAATTCCGCTGACGTTTAAAAATGCTTCGGAACTCTTCCATTGTTCTCGGAATTCCGCTGACGTTTAAAAATGCTTCACAACTCTTCCATTGTTCTCGGAATTCCGCTGACGTTTAAAAATGCTTCGGAACTCTTCCATTGTTCTCGGAATTCCGCTGACATTTAAAAATGCATCGGAACTCTTCCATTGTTCTGGAATTCCGCTGACGTTTAAAAATGCTTCACAACTCTTCCATTGTTCTCGGTATTCTGCTGACTTTTAAAAATGCTTCAGAACTCTTCCATTGTTCTCGGAATCCCGCTGAAGTTTAAGTATGCTTCGGAACTCTTCCATTGTTCTCGGAATCTGCTGAAGTTTAAAAATGCTTCGGAACACTTCCATTGTTCTCAGAATTCCGCTGACATTTAAAAATGCTTCGGAACTCTTCCATTGTTCTCGGAATTCCGCTGACATTTAAAAAGGCTTCAGAACTCTTCCATTGTTCTCGGAATTCCGCTGACATTTAAAAATGCTTCGGAACTCATCCATTGTTCTCGGAATTCCGCTGACGTTTAAAAATGCTTCACAACTCTTCCATTGTTCTCGGAATTCCGCTGACGTTTAAAAATGCTTCGGATCTCTTCTATTGTTCTCGGAATTCCGCTGAAATTTAAAAATGCTTCAGAACTCTTCCATTGTTCTCGGAATTCCGCTGAAGTTTAAAAATGCTTCGGAACTCTTCCATTGTTCTCAGAATTCCGCTGACATTTAAAAATGCTTCGGAACTCTTCCATTGTTCTCGGAATTCCGCTGACATTTAAAAAGGCTTCAGAACTCTTCCATTGTTCTCGGAATTCTGCTGAAGTTTAAAAATGCTTCGGAACTCTTCCATTGTTCTCAGAATTCCGCTGACATTTAAAAATGCTTCGGAACTCTTCCATTGTTCTCGGAATTCCGCTGACATTTAAAAAGGCTTCAGAACTCTTCCATTGTTCTCGGAATTCCGCTGACGTTTAAAAATGCTTCGGAACTCTTCCATTGTTCTCGGAATTCCGCTGACGTTTAAAAATGCTTCACAACTCTTCCATTGTTCTCGGAATTCCGCTGACGTTTAAAAATGCTTCGGATCTCTTCTATTGTTCTCGGAATTCCGCTGACATTTAAAAATGCTTCAGAACTCTTCCATTGTTCTCGGAATTCCGCTGAAGTTTAAAAATGCTTCGGAACTCTTCCATTGTTTTCAGAATTCCGCTGACATTTAAAAATGCTTCGGAACTCTTCCATTGTTCTCGGAATTCCGCTGACATTTAAAAAGGCTTCAGAACTCTTCCATTGTTCTCGGAATTCCGCTGACATTTAAAAAGGCTTCAGAACTCTTCCATTGTTCTCGGAATTCCGCTGACATTTAAAAAGGCTTCAGAACTCTTTCATTGTTCTCGGAATTCCGCTGACGTTTAAAAATGCTTCGGAACTCTTCCATTGTTCTCGGAATTCCGCTGATGCTTAAAAATGCTTCACAACTCTTCCATTGTTCTCGGAATTCCGCTGACATTTAAAAAGGCTTCAGAACTCTTTCATTGTTCTCGGAATTCCGCTGACATTTAAAAATGCTTCGTAACTCTTCCATTGTTCTGGAATTCCGCTGACGTTAAAAAATGCTTCACAACTCTTCCATTGTTCTCGGTATTCCGCTGACTTTTAAAAATGCTTCAGAACTCTTCCTTTGTTCTCGGAATTCCGCTGAAGTTTAAGTATGCTTCGGAACTCTTCCATTGTTCTCGGAATTCTGCTGAAGTTTAAAAATGCTTCGGAACTCTTCCATTGTTCTCAGAATTACGCTGACATTTAAAAATGCCTCGGAACTCTTCCATTGTTCTCGGAATTCCGCTGACATTTATAAAGGCTTCAGAACTCTTCCATTGTTCTCGGAATTCCGCTGACGTTTAAAAATGCTTCGGAACTCTTCCATTGTTCTCGGAATTCCGCTGACGTTTAAAAATGCTTCACAACTCTTCCATTGTTCTCGGAATTCCGCTGACGTTTAAAAATGCTTCGGAACTCTTCCATTGTTCTCGGAATTCCGCTGACATTTAAAAATGCATCGGAACTCTTCCATTGTTCTGGAATTCCGCTGACGTTTAAAAATGCTTCACAACTCTTCCATTGTTCTCGGTATTCTGCTGACTTTTAAAAATGCTTCAGAACTCTTCCATTGTTCTCGGAATCCCGCTGAAGTTTAAGTATGCTTCGGAACTCTTCCATTGTTCTCGGAATCTGCTGAAGTTTAAAAATGCTTCGGAACACTTCCATTGTTCTCAGAATTCCGCTGACATTTAAAAATGCTTCGGAACTCTTCCATTGTTCTCGGAATTCCGCTGACATTTAAAAAGGCTTCAGAACACTTCCATTGTTCTCGGAATTCCGCTGACGTTTAAAAATGCTTCGGAACTCTTCCATTGTTCTCGGAATTCCGCTGACATTTAAAAATGCATCGGAACTCTTCCATTGTTCTGGAATTCCGCTGACGTTTAAAAATGCTTCACAACTCTTCCATTGTTCTCGGTATTCCGCTGACTTTTAAAAATGCTTCAGAACTCTTCTATTGTTCTCGGAATTCCGCTGAAGTTTAAGTATTCTTCGGAACTCTTCCATTGTTCTCGGAATTCTGCTGAAGTTTAAAAATGCTTCGGAACACTTCCATTGTTCTCAGAATTCCGCTGACATTTAAAAATGCTTCGGAACTCTTCCATTGTTCTCGGATTTCCGCTGACATTTAAAAAGGCTTCAGAACTCTTCCATTGTTCTCGGAATTCCGCTGACATTTAAAAATGCTTCGGAACTCATCCATTGTTCTCGGAATTCCGCTGACGTTTAAAAATGCTTCACAACTCTTCCATTGTTCTCGGAATTCCGCTGACGTTTAAAAATGCTTCGGATCTCTTCTATTGTTCTCGGAATTCCGCTGACATTTAAAAATGCTTCAGAACTCTTCCATTGTTCTCGGAATTCCGCTGAAGTTTAAAAATGCTTCGGAACTCTTCCATTGTTCTCAGAATTCCGCTGACATTTAAAAATGCTTCGGAACTCTTCCATTGTTCTCGGAATTCCGCTGACATTTAAAAAGGCTTCAGAACTCTTCCATTGTTCTCGGAATTCTGCTGAAGTTTAAAAATGCTTCGGAACTCTTCCATTGTTCTCAGAATTCCGCTGACATTTAAAAATGCTTCGGAACTCTTCCATTGTTCTCGGAATTCCGCTGACATTTAAAAAGGCTTCAGAACTCTTCCATTGTTCTCGGAATTCCGCTGACGTTTAAAAATGCTTCGGAACTCTTCCATTGTTCTCGGAATTCCGCTGACGTTTAAAAATGCTTCACAACTCTTCCATTGTTCTCGGAATTCCGCTGACGTTTAAAAATGCTTCGGATCTCTTCTATTGTTCTCGGAATTCCGCTGACATTTAAAAATGCTTCAGAACTCTTCCATTGTTCTCGGAATTCCGCTGAAGTTTAAAAATGCTTCGGAACTCTTCCATTGTTTTCAGAATTCCGCTGACATTTAAAAATGCTTCGGAACTCTTCCATTGTTCTCGGAATTCCGCTGACATTTAAAAAGGCTTCAGAACTCTTCCATTGTTCTCGGAATTCCGCTGACATTTAAAAAGGCTTCAGAACTCTTCCATTGTTCTCGGAATTCCGCTGACATTTAAAAAGGCTTCAGAACTCTTTCATTGTTCTCGGAATTCCGCTGACGTTTAAAAATGCTTCGGAACTCTTCCATTGTTCTCGGAATTCCGCTGATGCTTAAAAATGCTTCACAACTCTTCCATTGTTCTCGGAATTCCGCTGACATTTAAAAAGGCTTCAGAACTCTTTCATTGTTCTCGGAATTCCGCTGACATTTAAAAATGCTTCGTAACTCTTCCATTGTTCTGGAATTCCGCTGACGTTAAAAAATGCTTCACAACTCTTCCATTGTTCTCGGTATTCCGCTGACTTTTAAAAATGCTTCAGAACTCTTCCATTGTTCTCGGAATTCCGCTGAAGTTTAAGTATGCTTCGGAACTCTTCCATTATTCTCGGAATTCTGCTGAAGTTTAAAAATGCTTCGGATCTCTTTTATTGTTCTCGGAATTCCGCTGAAATTTAAAAATGCTTCAGAACTCTTCCATTGTTCTCGGAATTCCGCTGAAGTTTAAAAATGCTTCGGAACTCTTCCATTGTTCTCAGAATTCCGCTGACATTTAAAAATGCTTCGGAACTCTTCCATTGTTCTCGGAATTCCGCTGACATTTAAAAAGGCTTCAGAACTCTTCCATTGTTCTCGGAATTCTGCTGAAGTTTAAAAATGCTTCGGAACTCTTCCATTGTTCTCAGAATTCCGCTGACATTTAAAAATGCTTCGGAACTCTTCCATTGTTCTCGGAATTCCGCTGACATTTAAAAAGGCTTCAGAACTCTTCCATTGTTCTCGGAATTCCGCTGACGTTTAAAAATGCTTCGGAACTCTTCCATTGTTCTCGGAATTCCGCTGACGTTTAAAAATGCTTCACAACTCTTCCATTGTTCTCGGAATTCCGCTGACGTTTAAAAATGCTTCGGATCTCTTCTATTGTTCTCGGAATTCCGCTGACATTTAAAAATGCTTCAGAACTCTTCCATTGTTCTCGGAATTCCGCTGAAGTTTAAAAATGCTTCGGAACTCTTCCATTGTTTTCAGAATTCCGCTGACATTTAAAAATGCTTCGGAACTCTTCCATTGTTCTCGGAATTCCGCTGACATTTAAAAAGGCTTCAGAACTCTTCCATTGTTCTCGGAATTCCGCTGACATTTAAAAAGGCTTCAGAACTCTTCCATTGTTCTCGGAATTCCGCTGACATTTAAAAAGGCTTCAGAACTCTTTCATTGTTCTCGGAATTCCGCTGACGTTTAAAAATGCTTCGGAACTCTTCCATTGTTCTCGGAATTCCGCTGATGCTTAAAAATGCTTCACAACTCTTCCATTGTTCTCGGAATTCCGCTGACATTTAAAAAGGCTTCAGAACTCTTTCATTGTTCTCGGAATTCCGCTGACATTTAAAAATGCTTCGTAACTCTTCCATTGTTCTGGAATTCCGCTGACGTTAAAAAATGCTTCACAACTCTTCCATTGTTCTCGGTATTCCGCTGACTTTTAAAAATGCTTCAGAACTCTTCCATTGTTCTCGGAATTCCGCTGAAGTTTAAGTATGCTTCGGAACTCTTCCATTATTCTCGGAATTCTGCTGAAGTTTAAAAATGCTTCGGAACTCTTCCATTGTTCTCAGAATTACGCTGACATTTAAAAAGGCTTCAGAACTCTTCCATTGTTCTCGGAATTCCGCTGACATTTAAAAAGGCTTCAGAACTCTTCCATTGTTCTCGGAATTCCGCTGACGTTTAAAAATGCTTCGGAACTCTTCCATTGTTCTCGGAATTCCGCTGACATTTAAAAAGGCTTCAGAACTCTTCCATTGTTCTCGGAATTCCGCTGACATTTAAAAATGCTTCGGAACTCATCCATTGTTCTCGGAATTCCGCTGACGTTTAAAAATGCTTCACAACTCTTCCATTGTTCTCGGAATTCCGCTGACGTTTAAAAATGCTTCGGATCTCTTCTATTGTTCTCGGAATTCCGCTGAAATTTAAAAATGCTTCAGAACTCTTCCATTGTTCTCGGAATTCCGCTGAAGTTTAAAAATGCTTCGGAACTCTTCCATTGTTCTCAGAATTCCGCTGACATTTAAAAATGCTTCGGAACTCTTCCATTGTTCTCGGAATTCCGCTGACATTTAAAAAGGCTTCAGAACTCTTCCATTGTTCTCGGAATTCTGCTGAAGTTTAAAAATGCTTCGGAACTCTTCCATTGTTCTCAGAATTCCGCTGACATTTAAAAATGCTTCGGAACTCTTCCATTGTTCTCGGAATTCCGCTGACATTTAAAAAGGCTTCAGAACTCTTCCATTGTTCTCGGAATTCCGCTGACGTTTAAAAATGCTTCGGAACTCTTCCATTGTTCTCGGAATTCCGCTGAAGTTTAAAAATGCTTCGGAACTCTTCCATTGTTTTCAGAATTCCGCTGACATTTAAAAATGCTTCGGAACTCTTCCATTGTTCTCGGAATTCCGCTGACATTTAAAAAGGCTTCAGAACTCTTCCATTGTTCTCGGAATTCCGCTGACATTTAAAAAGGCTTCAGAACTCTTCCATTGTTCTCGGAATTCCGCTGACATTTAAAAAGGCTTCAGAACTCTTTCATTGTTCTCGGAATTCCGCTGACGTTTAAAAATGCTTCGGAACTCTTCCATTGTTCTCGGAATTCCGCTGATGCTTAAAAATGCTTCACAACTCTTCCATTGTTCTCGGAATTCCGCTGACATTTAAAAAGGCTTCAGAACTCTTTCATTGTTCTCGGAATTCCGCTGACATTTAAAAATGCTTCGTAACTCTTCCATTGTTCTGGAATTCCGCTGACGTTAAAAAATGCTTCACAACTCTTCCATTGTTCTCGGTATTCCGCTGACTTTTAAAAATGCTTCAGAACTCTTCCTTTGTTCTCGGAATCCCGCTGAAGTTTAAGTATGCTTCGGAACTCTTCCATTGTTCTCGGAATCTGCTGAAGTTTAAAAATGCTTCAGAACTCTTCCATTGTTCTCAGAATTCCGCTGACATTTAAAAATGCTTCGGAACTCTTCCATTGTTCTCGGAATTCCGCTGACATTTAAAAAGGCTTCAGAACTCTTCCATTGTTCTCGGAATTCCGCTGACGTTTAAAAATGCTTCGGATCTCTTCTATTGTTCTCGGAATTCTGCTGACATTTAAAAATGCTTCAGAACTCTTCCATTGTTCTTGGAATTCCGCTGAAGTTTAAAAATGCTTCGGAACTCTTCCATTGTTCTCAGAATTCCGCTGACATTTAAAAATGCTTCGGAACTCTTCCATTGTTCTCGGAATTCCGCTGACGTTTAAAAATGCTTCGGAAATCTTCCATTGTTCTCAGAATTCCGCTGACATTTAAAAATGTTTCGAAACTCTTCCATTGTTCTCGGAATTCCGCTGACATTTAAAAAGGCTTCAGAACTCTTCCATTGTTCTCGGAATTCCGCTGACATTTAAAAAGGCTTCAGAACTCTTCCATTGTTCTCGGAATTCCGCTGACATTTAAAAAGGCTTCAGAACTCTTCCATTGTTCTCGGAATTCCGCTGACGTTTAAAAATGCTTCGGAACTCTTCCATTGTTCTCGGAATTCCGCTGACATTTAAAAAGGCTTCAGAACTCTTCCATTGTTCTCGGAATTCCGCTGACATTTAAAAAGGCTTCAGAACTCTTCCATTGTTCTCGGAATTCCGCTGACGTTTAAAAATGCTTCGGAACTCTTCCATTGTTCTCGGAATTCCGCTGACGTTTAAAAATGCTTCACAACTCTTCCATTGTTCTCGGAATTCCGCTGACGTTTAAAAATGCTTCGGAACTCTTCCATTGTTCTCGGAATTCCGCTGACATTTAAAAATGCATCGGAACTCTTCCATTGTTCTGGAATTCCGCTGACTTTTAAAAATGCTTCACAACTCTTCCATTGTTCTCGGTATTCCGCTGACTTTTAAAAATGCTTCAGAACTCTTCCATTGTTCTCGGAATTCCGCTGAAGTTTAAGTATTCTTCGGAACTCTTCCATTGTTCTCGGAATTCTGCTGAAGTTTAAAAATGCTTCGGAACACTTCCATTGTTCTCAGAATTCCGCTGACATTTAAAAATGCTTCGGAACTCTTCCATTGTTCTCGGAATTCCGCTGACATTTAAAAAGGCTTCAGAACTCTTCCATTGTTCTCGGAATTCCGCTGACATTTAAAAATGCTTCGGAACTCATCCATTGTTCTCGGAATTCCGCTGACGTTTAAAAATGCTTCACAACTCTTCCATTGTTCTCGGAATTCCGCTGACGTTTAAAAATGCTTCGGATCTCTTCTATTGTTCTCGGAATTCCGCTGAAATTTAAAAATGCTTCAGAACTCTTCCATTGTTCTCGGAATTCCGCTGAAGTTTAAAAATGCTTCGGAACTCTTCCATTGTTCTCAGAATTCCGCTGACATTTAAAAATGCTTCGGAACTCTTCCATTGTTCTCGGAATTCCGCTGACATTTAAAAAGGCTTCAGAACTCTTCCATTGTTCTCGGAATTCTGCTGAAGTTTAAAAATGCTTCGGAACTCTTCCATTGTTCTCAGAATTCCGCTGACATTTAAAAATGCTTCGGAACTCTTCCATTGTTCTCGGAATTCCGCTGACATTTAAAAAGGCTTCAGAACTCTTCCATTGTTCTCGGAATTCCGCTGACGTTTAAAAATGCTTCGGAACTCTTCCATTGTTCTCGGAATTCCGCTGACGTTTAAAAATGCTTCACAACTCTTCCATTGTTCTCGGAATTCCGCTGACGTTTAAAAATGCTTCGGATCTCTTCTATTGTTCTCGGAATTCCGCTGACATTTAAAAATGCTTCAGAACTCTTCCATTGTTCTCGGAATTCCGCTGAAGTTTAAAAATGCTTCGGAACTCTTCCATTGTTTTCAGAATTCCGCTGACATTTAAAAATGCTTCGGAACTCTTCCATTGTTCTCGGAATTCCGCTGACATTTAAAAAGGCTTCAGAACTCTTCCATTGTTCTCGGAATTCCGCTGACATTTAAAAAGGCTTCAGAACTCTTCCATTGTTCTCGGAATTCCGCTGACATTTAAAAAGGCTTCAGAACTCTTTCATTGTTCTCGGAATTCCGCTGACGTTTAAAAATGCTTCGGAACTCTTCCATTGTTCTCGGAATTCCGCTGATGCTTAAAAATGCTTCACAACTCTTCCATTGTTCTCGGAATTCCGCTGACATTTAAAAAGGCTTCAGAACTCTTTCATTGTTCTTGGAATTCCGCTGACATTTAAAAATGCTTCGTAACTCTTCCATTGTTCTGGAATTCCGCTGACGTTAAAAAATGCTTCACAACTCTTCCATTGTTCTCGGTATTCCGCTGACTTTTAAAAATGCTTCAGAACTCTTCCTTTGTTCTCGGAATTCCGCTGAAGTTTAAGTATGCTTCGGAACTCTTCCATTGTTCTCGGAATTCTGCTGAAGTTTAAAAATGCTTCGGAACTCTTCCATTGTTCTCAGAATTACGCTGACATTTAAAAATGCCTCGGAACTCTTCCATTGTTCTCGGAATTCCGCTGACATTTATAAAGGCTTCAGAACTCTTCCATTGTTCTCGGAATTCCGCTGACGTTTAAAAATGCTTCGGAACTCTTCCATTGTTCTCGGAATTCCGCTGACGTTTAAAAATGCTTCACAACTCTTCCATTGTTCTCGGAATTCCGCTGACTTTTAAAAATGCTTCGGAACTCTTCCATTGTTCTCGGAATTCCGCTGACATTTAAAAATGCATCGGAACTCTTCCATTGTTCTGGAATTCCGCTGACGTTTAAAAATGCTTCACAACTCTTCCATTGTTCTCGGTATTCTGCTGACTTTTAAAAATGCTTCAGAACTCTTCCATTGTTCTCGGAATCCCGCTGAAGTTTAAGTATGCTTCGGAACTCTTCCATTGTTCTCGGAATCTGCTGAAGTTTAAAAATGCTTCGGAACACTTCCATTGTTCTCAGAATTCCGCTGACATTTAAAAATGCTTCGGAACTCTTCCATTGTTCTCGGAATTCCGCTGACATTTAAAAAGGCTTCAGAACACTTCCATTGTTCTCGGAATTCCGCTGACGTTTAAAAATGCTTCGGAACTCTTCCATTGTTCTCGGAATTCCGCTGACATTTAAAAATGCATCGGAACTCTTCCATTGTTCTGGAATTCCGCTGACGTTTAAAAATGCTTCACAACTCTTCCATTGTTCTCGGTATTCCGCTGACTTTTAAAAATGCTTCAGAACTCTTCTATTGTTCTCGGAATTCCGCTGAAGTTTAAGTATTCTTCGGAACTCTTCCATTGTTCTCGGAATTCTGCTGAAGTTTAAAAATGCTTCGGAACACTTCCATTGTTCTCAGAATTCCGCTGACATTTAAAAATGCTTCGGAACTCTTCCATTGTTCTCGGAATTCCGCTGACATTTAAAAAGGCTTCAGAACTCTTCCAATGTTCTCGGAATTCCGCTGACATTTAAAAATGCTTCGGAACTCATCCATTGTTCTCGGAATTCCGCTGACGTTTAAAAATGCTTCACAACTCTTCCATTGTTCTCGGAATTCCGCTGACGTTTAAAAATGCTTCGGATCTCTTCTATTGTTCTCGGAATTCCGCTGACATTTAAAAATGCTTCAGAACTCTTCCATTGTTCTCGGAATTCCGCTGAAGTTTAAAAATGCTTCGGAACTCTTCCATTGTTCTCAGAATTCCGCTGACATTTAAAAATGCTTCGGAACTCTTCCATTGTTCTCGGAATTCCGCTGACATTTAAAAAGGCTTCAGAACTCTTCCATTGTTCTCGGAATTCTGCTGAAGTTTAAAAATGCTTCGGAACTCTTCCATTGTTCTCAGAATTCCGCTGACATTTAAAAATGCTTCGGAACTCTTCCATTGTTCTCGGAATTCCGCTGACATTTAAAAAGGCTTCAGAACTCTTCCATTGTTCTCGGAATTCCGCTGACGTTTAAAAATGCTTCGGAACTCTTCCATTGTTCTCGGAATTCCGCTGACGTTTAAAAATGCTTCACAACTCTTCCATTGTTCTCGGAATTCCGCTGACGTTTAAAAATGCTTCGGATCTCTTCTATTGTTCTCGGAATTCCGCTGACATTTAAAAATGCTTCAGAACTCTTCCATTGTTCTCGGAATTCCGCTGAAGTTTAAAAATGCTTCGGAACTCTTCCATTGTTTTCAGAATTCCGCTGACATTTAAAAATGCTTCGGAACTCTTCCATTGTTCTCGGAATTCCGCTGACATTTAAAAAGGCTTCAGAACTCTTCCATTGTTCTCGGAATTCCGCTGACATTTAAAAAGGCTTCAGAACTCTTCCATTGTTCTCGGAATTCCGCTGACATTTAAAAAGGCTTCAGAACTCTTTCATTGTTCTCGGAATTCCGCTGACGTTTAAAAATGCTTCGGAACTCTTCCATTGTTCTCGGAATTCCGCTGATGCTTAAAAATGCTTCACAACTCTTCCATTGTTCTCGGAATTCCGCTGACATTTAAAAAGGCTTCAGAACTCTTTCATTGTTCTCGGAATTCCGCTGACATTTAAAAATGCTTCGTAACTCTTCCATTGTTCTGGAATTCCGCTGACGTTAAAAAATGCTTCACAACTCTTCCATTGTTCTCGGTATTCCGCTGACTTTTAAAAATGCTTCAGAACTCTTCCATTGTTCTCGGAATTCCGCTGAAGTTTAAGTATGCTTCGGAACTCTTCCATTGTTCTCGGAATTCTGCTGAAGTTTAAAAATGCTTCGGAACTCTTCCATTGTTCTCAGAATTACGCTGACATTTAAAAAGGCTTCAGAACTCTTCCATTGTTCTCGGAATTCCGCTGACATTTAAAAAGGCTTCAGAACTCTTCCATTGTTCTCGGAATTCCGCTGACGTTTAAAAATGCTTCGGAACTCTTCCATTGTTCTCGGAATTCCGCTGACGTTTAAAAATGCTTCACAACTCTTCCATTGTTCTCGGAATTCCGCTGACGTTTAAAAATGCTTCGGAACTCTTCCATTGTTCTCGGAATTCCGCTGACATTTAAAAATGCATCGGAACTCTTCCATTGTTCTGGAATTCCGCTGACGTTTAAAAATGCTTCACAACTCTTCCATTGTTCTCGGTATTCCGCTGACTTTTAAAAATGCTTCGGAAATCTTCCATTGTTCTCAGAATTCCGCTGACATTTAAAAATGTTTCGAAACTCTTCCATTGTTCTCGGAATTCCGCTGACATTTAAAAAGGCTTCAGAACTCTTCCATTGTTCTCGGAATTCCGCTGACATTTAAAAAGGCTTCAGAACTCTTCCATTGTTCTCGGAATTCCGCTGACATTTAAAAAGGCTTCAGAACTCTTCCATTGTTCTCGGAATTCCGCTGACGTTTAAAAATGCTTCGGAACTCTTCCATTGTTCTCGGAATTCCGCTGACATTTAAAAAGGCTTCAGAACTCTTCCATTGTTCTCGGAATTCCGCTGACATTTAAAAAGGCTTCAGAACTCTTCCATTGTTCTCGGAATTCCGCTGACGTTTAAAAATGCTTCGGAACTCTTCCATTGTTCTCGGAATTCCGCTGACGTTTAAAAATGCTTCACAACTCTTCCATTGTTCTCGGAATTCCGCTGACGTTTAAAAATGCTTCGGAACTCTTCCATTGTTCTCGGAATTCCGCTGACATTTAAAAATGCATCGGAACTCTTCCATTGTTCTGGAATTCCGCTGACGTTTAAAAATGCTTCACAACTCTTCCATTGTTCTCGGTATTCCGCTGACTTTTAAAAATGCTTCAGAACTCTTCCATTGTTCTCGGAATTCCGCTGAAGTTTAAGTATTCTTCGGAACTCTTCCATTGTTCTCGGAATTCTGCTGAAGTTTAAAAATGCTTCGGAACACTTCCATTGTTCTCAGAATTCCGCTGACATTTAAAAATGCTTCGGAACTCTTCCATTGTTCTCGGAATTCCGCTGACATTTAAAAAGGCTTCAGAACTCTTCCATTGTTCTCGGAATTCCGCTGACATTTAAAAATGCTTCGGAACTCATCCATTGTTCTCGGAATTCCGCTGACGTTTAAAAATGCTTCACAACTCTTCCATTGTTCTCGGAATTCCGCTGACGTTTAAAAATGCTTCGGATCTCTTCTATTGTTCTCGGAATTCCGCTGAAATTTAAAAATGCTTCAGAACTCTTCCATTGTTCTCGGAATTCCGCTGAAGTTTAAAAATGCTTCGGAACTCTTCCATTGTTCTCAGAATTCCGCTGACATTTAAAAATGCTTCGGAACTCTTCCATTGTTCTCGGAATTCCGCTGACATTTAAAAAGGCTTCAGAACTCTTCCATTGTTCTCGGAATTCTGCTGAAGTTTAAAAATGCTTCGGAACTCTTCCATTGTTCTCAGAATTCCGCTGACATTTAAAAATGCTTCGGAACTCTTCCATTGTTCTCGGAATTCCGCTGACATTTAAAAAGGCTTCAGAACTCTTCCATTGTTCTCGGAATTCCGCTGACGTTTAAAAATGCTTCGGAACTCTTCCATTGTTCTCGGAATTCCGCTGACGTTTAAAAATGCTTCACAACTCTTCCATTGTTCTCGGAATTCCGCTGACGTTTAAAAATGCTTCGGATCTCTTCTATTGTTCTCGGAATTCCGCTGACATTTAAAAATGCTTCAGAACTCTTCCATTGTTCTCGGAATTCCGCTGAAGTTTAAAAATGCTTCGGAACTCTTCCATTGTTTTCAGAATTCCGCTGACATTTAAAAATGCTTCGGAACTCTTCCATTGTTCTCGGAATTCCGCTGACATTTAAAAAGGCTTCAGAACTCTTCCATTGTTCTCGGAATTCCGCTGACATTTAAAAAGGCTTCAGAACTCTTCCATTGTTCTCGGAATTCCGCTGACATTTAAAAATGCTTCAGAACTCTTCCATTGTTCTCGGAATTCCGCTGATGCTTAAAAATGCTTCACAACTCTTCCATTGTTCTCGGAATTCCGCTGACATTTAAAAAGGCTTCAGAACTCTTTCATTGTTCTCGGAATTCCGCTGACATTTAAAAATGCTTCGTAACTCTTCCATTGTTCTGGAATTCCGCTGACGTTAAAAAATGCTTCACAACTCTTCCATTGTTCTCGGTATTCCGCTGACTTTTAAAAATGCTTCAGAACTCTTCCATTGTTCTCGGAATTCCGCTGAAGTTTAAGTATGCTTCGGAACTCTTCCATTGTTCTCGGAATTCTGCTGAAGTTTAAAAATGCTTCGGAACTCTTCCATTGTTCTCAGAATTACGCTGACATTTAAAAAGGCTTCAGAACTCTTCCATTGTTCTCGGAATTCCGCTGACATTTAAAAAGGCTTCAGAACTCTTCCATTGTTCTCGGAATTCCGCTGACGTTTAAAAATGCTTCGGAACTCTTCCATTGTTCTCGGAATTCCGCTGACGTTTAAAAATGCTTCACAACTCTTCCATTGTTCTCGGAATTCCGCTGACGTTTAAAAATGCTTCGGAACTCTTCCATTGTTCTCGGAATTCCGCTGACATTTAAAAATGCATCGGAACTCTTCCATTGTTCTGGAATTCCGCTGACGTTTAAAAATGCTTCACAACTCTTCCATTGTTCTCGGTATTCCGCTGACTTTTAAAAATGCTTCGGAAATCTTCCATTGTTCTCAGAATTCCGCTGACATTTAAAAATGTTTCGAAACTCTTCCATTGTTCTCGGAATTCCGCTGACATTTAAAAAGGCTTCAGAACTCTTCCATTGTTCTCGGAATTCCGCTGACATTTAAAAAGGCTTCAGAACTCTTCCATTGTTCTCGGAATTCCGCTGACATTTAAAAAGGCTTCAGAACTCTTCCATTGTTCTCGGAATTCCGCTGACGTTTAAAAATGCTTCGGAACTCTTCCATTGTTCTCGGAATTCCGCTGACATTTAAAAAGGCTTCAGAACTCTTCCATTGTTCTCGGAATTCCGCTGACATTTAAAAAGGCTTCAGAACTCTTCCATTGTTCTCGGAATTCCGCTGACGTTTAAAAATGCTTCGGAACTCTTCCATTGTTCTCGGAATTCCGCTGACGTTTAAAAATGCTTCACAACTCTTCCATTGTTCTCGGAATTCCGCTGACGTTTAAAAATGCTTCGGAACTCTTCCATTGTTCTCGGAATTCCGCTGACATTTAAAAATGCATCGGAACTCTTCCATTGTTCTGGAATTCCGCTGACGTTTAAAAATGCTTCACAACTCTTCCATTGTTCTCGGTATTCCGCTGACTTTTAAAAATGCTTCAGAACTCTTCCATTGTTCTCGGAATTCCGCTGAAGTTTAAGTATTCTTCGGAACTCTTCCATTGTTCTCGGAATTCTGCTGAAGTTTAAAAATGCTTCGGAACACTTCCATTGTTCTCAGAATTCCGCTGACATTTAAAAATGCTTCGGAACTCTTCCATTGTTCTCGGAATTCCGCTGACATTTAAAAAGGCTTCAGAACTCTTCCATTGTTCTCGGAATTCCGCTGACATTTAAAAATGCTTCGGAACTCATCCATTGTTCTCGGAATTCCGCTGACGTTTAAAAATGCTTCACAACTCTTCCATTGTTCTCGGAATTCCGCTGACGTTTAAAAATGCTTCGGATCTCTTCTATTGTTCTCGGAATTCCGCTGAAATTTAAAAATGCTTCAGAACTCTTCCATTGTTCTCGGAATTCCGCTGAAGTTTAAAAATGCTTCGGAACTCTTCCATTGTTCTCAGAATTCCGCTGACATTTAAAAATGCTTCGGAACTCTTCCATTGTTCTCGGAATTCCGCTGACATTTAAAAAGGCTTCAGAACTCTTCCATTGTTCTCGGAATTCTGCTGAAGTTTAAAAATGCTTCGGAACTCTTCCATTGTTCTCAGAATTCCGCTGACATTTAAAAATGCTTCGGAACTCTTCCATTGTTCTCGGAATTCCGCTGACATTTAAAAAGGCTTCAGAACTCTTCCATTGTTCTCGGAATTCCGCTGACGTTTAAAAATGCTTCGGAACTCTTCCATTGTTCTCGGAATTCCGCTGACGTTTAAAAATGCTTCACAACTCTTCCATTGTTCTCGGAATTCCGCTGACGTTTAAAAATGCTTCGGATCTCTTCTATTGTTCTCGGAATTCCGCTGACATTTAAAAATGCTTCAGAACTCTTCCATTGTTCTCGGAATTCCGCTGAAGTTTAAAAATGCTTCGGAACTCTTCCATTGTTTTCAGAATTCCGCTGACATTTAAAAATGCTTCGGAACTCTTCCATTGTTCTCGGAATTCCGCTGACATTTAAAAAGGCTTCAGAACTCTTCCATTGTTCTCGGAATTCCGCTGACATTTAAAAAGGCTTCAGAACTCTTCCATTGTTCTCGGAATTCCGCTGACATTTAAAAAGGCTTCAGAACTCTTTCATTGTTCTCGGAATTCCGCTGACGTTTAAAAATGCTTCGGAACTCTTCCATTGTTCTCGGAATTCCGCTGATGCTTAAAAATGCTTCACAACTCTTCCATTGTTCTCGGAATTCCGCTGACATTTAAAAAGGCTTCAGAACTCTTTCATTGTTCTCGGAATTCCGCTGACATTTAAAAATGCTTCGTAACTCTTCCATTGTTCTGGAATTCCGCTGACGTTAAAAAATGCTTCACAACTCTGCCATTGTTCTCGGTATTCCGCTGACTTTTAAAAATGCTTCAGAACTCTTCCTTTGTTCTCGGAATTCCGCTGAAGTTTAAGTATGCTTCGGAACTCTTCCATTGTTCTCGGAATTCTGCTGAAGTTTAAAAATGCTTCGGAACTCTTCCATTGTTCTCAGAATTACGCTGACATTTAAAAATGCCTCGGAACTCTTCCATTGTTCTCGGAATTCCGCTGACATTTATAAAGGCTTCAGAACTCTTCCATTGTTCTCGGAATTCCGCTGACGTTCAAAAATGCTTCGGAACTCTTCCATTGTTCTCGGAATTCCGCTGACGTTTAAAAATGCTTCACAACTCTTCCATTGTTCTCGGAATTGCGCTGACGTTTAAAAATGCTTCGGAACTCTTCCATTGTTCTCGGAATTCCGCTGACATTTAAAAATGCATCGGAACTCTTCCATTGTTCTGGAATTCCGCTGACGTTTAAAAATGCTTCACAACTCTTCCATTGTTCTCGGTATTCTGCTGACTTTTAAAAATGCTTCAGAACTCTTCCATTGTTCTCGGAATCCCGCTGAAGTTTAAGTATGCTTCGGAACTCTTCCATTGTTCTCGGAATCTGCTGAAGTTTAAAAATGCTTCGGAACTCTTCCATTGTTCTCAGAATTCCGCTGACATTTAAAAATGCTTCGGAACTCTTCCATTGTTCTCGGAATTCCGCTGACATTTAAAAAGGCTTCAGAACTCTTCCATTGTTCTCGGAATTCCGCTGACGTTTAAAAATGCTTCGGATCTCTTCTATTGTTCTCGGAATTCTGCTGACATTTAAAAATGCTTCAGAACTCTTCCATTGTTCTTGGAATTCCGCTGAAGTTTAAAAATGCTTCGGAACTCTTCCATTGTTCTCAGAATTCCGCTGACATTTAAAAATGCTTCGGAACTCTTCCATTGTTCTCGGAATTCCGCTGACGTTTAAAAATGCTTCGGAAATCTTCCATTGTTCTCAGAATTCCGCTGACATTTAAAAATGTTTCGAAACTCTTCCATTGTTCTCGGAATTCCGCTGACATTTAAAAAGGCTTCAGAACTCTTCCATTGTTCTCGGAATTCCGCTGACATTTAAAAAGGCTTCAGAACTCTTCCATTGTTCTCGGAATTCCGCTGACATTTAAAAAGGCTTCAGAACTCTTCCATTGTTCTCGGAATTCCGCTGACGTTTAAAAATGCTTCGGAACTCTTCCATTGTTCTCGGAATTCCGCTGACATTTAAAAAGGCTTCAGAACTCTTCCATTGTTCTCGGAATTCCGCTGACATTTAAAAAGTCTTCAGAACTCTTCCATTGTTCTCGGAATTCCGCTGACGTTTAAAAATGCTTCGGAACTCTTCCATTGTTCTCGGAATTCCGCTGACGTTTAAAAATGCTTCACAACTCTTCCATTGTTCTCGGAATTCCGCTGACATTTAAAAATGCTTCGGAACTCTTCCATTGTTCTCGGAATTCCGCTGACATTTAAAAATGCATCGGAACTCTTCCATTGTTCTGGAATTCCGCTGACGTTTAAAAATGCTTCACAACTCTTCCATTGTTCTCGGTATTCCGCTGACTTTTAAAAATGCTTCAGAACTCTTCCATTGTTCTCGGAATTCCGCTGAAGTTTAAGTATTCTTCGGAACTCTTCCATTGTTCTCGGAATTCTGCTGAAGTTTAAAAATGCTTCGGAACACTTCCATTGTTCTCAGAATTCCGCTGACATTTAAAAATGCTTCGGAACTCTTCCATTGTTCTCGGAATTCCGCTGACATTTAAAAAGGCTTCAGAACTCTTCCATTGTTCTCGGAATTCCGCTGACATTTAAAAATGCTTCGGAACTCATCCATTGTTCTCGGAATTCCGCTGACGTTTAAAAATGCTTCACAACTCTTCCATTGTTCTCGGAATTCCGCTGACGTTTAAAAATGCTTCGGATCTCTTCTATTGTTCTCGGAATTCCGCTGACATTTAAAAATGCTTCAGAACTCTTCCATTGTTCTCGGAATTCCGCTGAAGTTTAAAAATGCTTCGGAACTCTTCCATTGTTCTCAGAATTCCGCTGACATTTAAAAATGCTTCGGAACTCTTCCATTGTTCTCGGAATTCCGCTGACATTTAAAAAGGCTTCAGAACTCTTCCATTGTTCTCGGAATTCTGCTGAAGTTTAAAAATGCTTCGGAACTCTTCCATTGTTCTCAGAATTCCACTGACATTTAAAAATGCTTCGGAACTCTTCCATTGTTCTCGGAATTCCGCTGACATTTAAAAAGGCTTCAGAACTCTTCCATTGTTCTCGGAATTCCGCTGACGTTTAAAAATGCTTCGGAACTCTTCCATTGTTCTCGGAATTCCGCTGACGTTTAAAAATGCTTCACAACTCTTCCATTGTTCTCGGAATTCCGCTGACGTTTAAAAATGCTTCGGATCTCTTCTATTGTTCTCGGAATTCCGCTGACATTTAAAAATGCTTCAGAACTCTTCCATTGTTCTCGGAATTCCGCTGAAGTTTAAAAATGCTTCGGAACTCTTCCATTGTTTTCAGAATTCCGCTGACATTTAAAAATGCTTCGGAACTCTTCCATTGTTCTCGGAATTCCGCTGACATTTAAAAAGGCTTCAGAACTCTTCCATTGTTCTCGGAATTCCGCTGACATTTAAAAAGGCTTCAGAACTCTTCCATTGTTCTCGGAATTCCGCTGACATTTAAAAAGGCTTCAGAACTCTTTCATTGTTCTCGGAATTCCGCTGACGTTTAAAAATGCTTCGGAACTCTTCCATTGTTCTCGGAATTCCGCTGATGCTTAAAAATGCTTCACAACTCTTCCATTGTTCTCGGAATTCCGCTGACATTTAAAAAGGCTTCAGAACTCTTTCATTGTTCTTGGAATTCCGCTGACATTTAAAAATGCTTCGTAACTCTTCCATTGTTCTGGAATTCCGCTGACGTTAAAAAATGCTTCGCAACTCTTCCATTGTTCTCGGTATTCCGCTGACTTTTAAAAATGCTTCAGAACTCTTCCATTGTTCTCGGAATTCCGCTGAAGTTTAAGTATGCTTCGGAACTCTTCCATTGTTCTCGGAATTCTGCTGAAGTTTAAAAATGCTTCGGAACTCTTCCATTGTTCTCAGAATTACGCTGACATTTAAAAAGGCTTCAGAACTCTTCCATTGTTCTCGGAATTCCGCTGACATTTAAAAAGGCTTCAGAACTCTTCCATTGTTCTCGGAATTCCGCTGACGTTTAAAAATGCTTCGGAACTCTTCCATTGTTCTCGGAATTCCGCTGACGTTTAAAAATGCTTCACAACTCTTCCATTGTTCTCGGAATTCCGCTGACGTTTAAAAATGCTTCGGAACTCTTCCATTGTTCTCGGAATTCCGCTGACATTTAAAAATGCATCGGAACTCTTCCATTGTTCTGGAATTCCGCTGACGTTTAAAAATGCTTCACAACTCTTCCATTGTTCTCGGTATTCCGCTGACTTTTAAAAATGCTTCAGAACTCTTCCATTGTTCTCGGAATTCCGCTGAAGTTTAAGTATTCTTCGGAACTCTTCCATTGTTCTCGGAATTCTGCTGAAGTTTAAAAATGCTTCGGAACACTTCCATTGTTCTCAGAATTCCGCTGACATTTAAAAATGCTTCGGAACTCTTCCATTGTTCTCGGGATTCCGCTGACATTTAAAAAGGCTTCAGAACTCTTCCATTGTTCTCGGAATTCCGCTGACATTTAAAAATGCTTCGGAACTCTTCCATTGTTCTCGGAATTCCGCTGACGTTTAAAAATGCTTCACAACTCTTCCATTGTTCTCGGAATTCCGCTGACGTTTAAAAATGCTTCGGAACTCTTCCATTGTTCTCGGAATTCCGCTGACGTTTAAAAATGCTTCACAACTCTTCCATTGTTCTCGGAATTCCGCTGACGTTTAAAAATGCTTCGGATCTCTTCTATTGTTCTCGGAATTCCGCTGACATTTAAAAATGCTTCAGAACTCTTCCATTGTTCTCGGAATTCCGCTGAAGTTTAAAAATGCTTCGGAACTCTTCCATTGTTTTCAGAATTCCGCTGACATTTAAAAATGCTTCGGAACTCTTCCATTGTTCTCGGAATTCCGCTGACATTTAAAAAGGCTTCAGAACTCTTCCATTGTTCTCGGAATTCCGCTGACATTTAAAAAGGCTTCAGAACTCTTCCATTGTTCTCGGAATTCCGCTGACATTTAAAAAGGCTTCAGAACTCTTTCATTGTTCTCGGAATTCCGCTGACGTTTAAAAATGCTTCGGAACTCTTCCATTGTTCTCGGAATTCCGCTGATGCTTAAAAATGCTTCACAACTCTTCCATTGTTCTCGGAATTCCGCTGACATTTAAAAAGGCTTCAGAACTCTTTCATTGTTCTCGGAATTCCGCTGACATTTAAAAATGCTTCGTAACTCTTCCATTGTTCTGGAATTCCGCTGACGTTAAAAAATGCTTCACAACTCTTCCATTGTTCTCGGTATTCCGCTGACTTTTAAAAATGCTTCAGAACTCTTCCATTGTTCTCGGAATTCCGCTGAAGTTTAAGTATGCTTCGGAACTCTTCCATTGTTCTCGGAATTCTGCTGAAGTTTAAAAATGCTTCGGAACTCTTCCATTGTTCTCAGAATTACGCTGACATTTAAAAAGGCTTCAGAACTCTTCCATTGTTCTCGGAATTCCGCTGACATTTAAAAAGGCTTCAGAACTCTTCCATTGTTCTCGGAATTCCGCTGACGTTTAAAAATGCTTCGGAACTCTTCCATTGTTCTCGGAATTCCGCTGACGTTTAAAAATGCTTCACAACTCTTCCATTGTTCTCGGAATTCCGCTGACGTTTAAAAATGCTTCGGAACTCTTCCATTGTTCTCGGAATTCCGCTGACATTTAAAAATGCATCGGAACTCTTCCATTGTTCTGGAATTCCGCTGACGTTTAAAAATGCTTCACAACTCTTCCATTGTTCTCGGTATTCCGCTGACTTTTAAAAATGCTTCAGAACTCTTCCATTGTTCTCGGAATTCCGCTGAAGTTTAAGTATTCTTCGGAACTCTTCCATTGTTCTCGGAATTCTGCTGAAGTTTAAAAATGCTTCGGAACACTTCCATTGTTCTCAGAATTCCGCTGACATTTAAAAATGCTTCGGAACTCTTCCATTGTTCTCGGAATTCCGCTGACATTTAAAAAGGCTTCAGAACTCTTCCATTGTTCTCGGAATTCCGCTGACATTTAAAAATGCTTCGGAACTCTTCCATTGTTCTCGGAATTCCGCTGACGTTTAAAAATGCTTCACAACTCTTCCATTGTTCTCGGAATTCCGCTGACGTTTAAAAATGCTTCGGATCTCTTCTATTGTTCTCGGAATTCCGCTGACATTTAAAAATGCTTCAGAACTCTTCCATTGTTCTCGGAATTCCGCTGAAGTTTAAAAATGCTTCGGAACTCTTCCATTGTTCTCAGAATTCCGCTGACATTTAAAAATGCTTCGGAACTCTTCCATTGTTCTCGGAATTCCGCTGACATTTAAAAAGGCTTCAGAACTCTTCCATTGTTCTCGGAATTCTGCTGAAGTTTAAAAATGCTTCGGAACTCTTCCATTGTTCTCAGAATTCCGCTGACATTTAAAAATGCTTCGGAACTCTTCCATTGTTCTCGGAATTCCGCTGACATTTAAAAAGGCTTCAGAACTCTTCCATTGTTCTCGGAATTCCGCTGACGTTTAAAAATGCTTCGGAACTCTTCCATTGTTCTCGGAATTCCGCTGACGTTTAAAAATGCTTCACAACTCTTCCATTGTTCTCGGAATTCCGCTGACGTTTAAAAATGCTTCGGATCTCTTCTATTGTTCTCGGAATTTCGCTGACATTTAAAAATGCTTCAGAACTCTTCCATTGTTCTCGGAATTCCGCTGAAGTTTAAAAATGCTTCGGAACTCTTCCATTGTTCTCAGAATTCCGCTGACATTTAAAAATGCTTCGGAACTCTTCCATTGTTCTCGGAATTCCGCTGACATTTAAAAAGGCTTCAGAACTCTTCCATTGTTCTCGGAATTCCGCTGACATTTAAAAAGGCTTCAGAACTCTTCCATTGTTCTCGGAATTCCGCTGACATTTAAAAAGGCTTCAGAACTCTTTCATTGTTCTCGGAATTCCGCTGACGTTTAAAAATGCTTCGGAACTCTTCCATTGTTCTCGGAATTCCGCTGATGCTTAAAAATGCTTCACAACTCTTCCATTGTTCTCGGAATTCCGCTGACATTTAAAAAGGCTTCAGAACTCTTTCATTGTTCTCGGAATTCCGCTGACATTTAAAAATGCTTCGTAACTCTTCCATTGTTCTGGAATTCCGCTGACGTTAAAAAATGCTTCACAACTCTTCCATTGTTCTCGGTATTCCGCTGACTTTTAAAAATGCTTCAGAACTCTTCCATTGTTCTCGGAATTCCGCTGAAGTTTAAGTATGCTTCGGAACTCTTCCATTGTTCTCGGAATTCTGCTGAAGTTTAAAAATGCTTCGGAACTCTTCCATTGTTCTCAGAATTACGCTGACATTTAAAAATGCTTCGGAACTCTTCCATTGTTCTCGGAATTCTGCTGACATTTATAAAGGATTCAGAACTCTTCCATTGTTTTCGGAATTCCGCTGACGTTTAAAAATGCTTCGGAAATCTTCCATTGTTCTCGGAATTCCGCTGACGTTTAAAAATGCTTCAGAACTCTTCCATTGTTCTAGGAATTCCGCTGAAGTTTAAGTATGCTTCGGAACTCTTCCATTGTTCTCGGAATTCTGCTGAAGTTTAAAAATGCTTCGGAACTCTTCCATTGTTCTCAGAATTCCGCTGACATTTAAAAATGCTTCGGAACTCTTCCATTGTTCTCGGAATTCCGCTGACATTTAAAAAGGCTTCAGAACTCTTCCATTGTTCTCGGAATTTCGCTGACGTTTAAAAATGCTTCGGAACTCTTCCATTGTTCTCGGAATTCCGCTGACGTTTAAAAATGCTTCAGAACTCTTCCATTGTTCTCGGAATTCCGCTGACTTTTAAAAATGCTTCGGAACTCTTCCAGTGTTCGCAGAATTTCGCTGACGTTTAAAAATGCTTCGGAAATCTTCCATTGTTTTCAAAATTCCGCTGACGTTTAAAAATGCTTCAGAACTCTTCCATTGTTCTCGGAATTCCGCTGACGTTTAAAAATGCTTCGGAACTCTTCCATTGTTCTCAGAATTCCGCTGAAGTTTAAACATGCTTTGGTACCCTTCTATTGTTCTCGGAATTCTGCTGACTTTTAAAAATGCTTCGGAACTCTTCCATTGTTCTCGGAATTCCGCTGACTTTTAAAAATGCTTTGGAACTCTTCCATTGTTCTCGGAATTCCGCTGACTTTTAAAAATGCTTCTGAACTCTTCCATTATTCTCGGAATTCCGCTGAAGTTTAAGTATGCTTCGGAACTCTTCCATTGTTCTCGGAATTCTGCTGAAGTTTAAAAATGCTTCGGAACTCTTCCATTGTTCTCAGAATTCCGCTGACATTTAAAAATGCTTCGGAACTCCTCCATTGTTCTCGGAATTCCGCTGACATTTAAAAAGCCTTCAGAACTCTTCCATTGTTCTCGGAATTCCGCTGACGTTTAAAAATGCTTCGGAACTCTTCCTTTGTTCTTGGAATTCCACTGACGTTTAAAAATGCTTCACAACTCTTCCATTGTTCTCGGAATTCCGCTGACTTTTAAAATTGCTTCGGAACTCTTCGATTGTTCTCCAAATTCCGCTGAAGTTTAAAAATGCTTCGGAACTCTTCCAGTGTTTGCAGAATTCCGCTGATGTTTAAAAATGCTTCGGAAATCTTCCATTGTTTTCAAAATCCGCTGACGTTTAAAAATGCTTCAGAACTCTTCCATTGTTCTCGGAATTCCGCTGACGTTTAAAAATGCTTCGGAACTCTTCCATTGTTCTCGGAATTGCAGTGAAGTTTAAAAATGCTTGGGAACGCTTACATTGTTCTCAGAATTCCGCTGAAGTTTAAACATGCTTTGGTACCCTTCTATTGTTCTCGGAATTCTGCTGACTTTTAAAAATGCTTCTGAACTCTTCCATTGTTCTCGGAATTCCGCTGACTTTTAAAAATGCTTCGGAACTCTTCCATTGTTCTCGGAATTCCGCTGAAGTTTTGAAGTTTAAAAATGCTTCGGAATTTTTCCATTGTTCTCGGAATTCCGCTGACGCTTAAAAATGCTTCACAACTCTTCCATTGTTCTCGGAATTCCGCTGACTTTTAAAAATGCTTCGGAACTCTTCCAGTGTTCGCAGAATTCCGCTGACGTTTAAAAGTGCTTCGGAAATCTTCCATTGTTTTCAAAATTCCGCTGACGTTTAAAAATGCTTCAGAACTCTTCCATTGTTCTCGGAATTCCGCTGACGTTTAAAAATGCTTCGGAACTCTTCCATTGTTCTCAGAATTCCGCTGAAGTTTAAACATGCTTTGGTACCCTTCTATTGTTCTCGGAATTCTGCTGACTTTTAAAAATGCTTCGGAACTCTTCCATTGTTCTCAGAATTCTGCTGACTTTTAAAAATGCTTCGGAACTCTTCCATTGTTCTCGGAATTCCGCTGAAGTTTAAAAATGCATCGGAACTCTTCCATTGTTCTGGAATTCCGCTGACGTTTAAAAATGCTTCACAACTCTTCCATTGTTCTCGGCATTCCGCTAACTTTTAAAAATGCTTCAGAACTCTTCCATTGTTCTCGGAATTCCGCTGAAGTTTAAGTATACTTCGGAACTCTTCCATTGTTCTCGGAATTCTGCTGAAGTTTAAAAATGCTTCGGAACTCTTCCATTGTTCTCAGATTTCCGGTGACATTTAAAAATGCTTCAGAACTCTTCCATTGTTCTCGGAATTCCGCTGACGTTTAAAAATGCTTCGGAACTCTTCCATTGTTTTCGGAATTCCGCTGACGTTTAAAAATGCTTCACAACTCTTCCATTGTTCTCGGAATTCCGCTGATGTTTAAAAATGCTTCGGATCTCTACTATTGTTCTCGGAATTCCGCTGACATTTAAAAATGCTTCAGAACTCTTCCATTGTTCTCGGAATTCCGCTGAAGTTTAAAAATGCTTCGGAACTCTTCCATTGTTCTCAGAATTCCGCTGACATTTAAAAATGCTTCGGAACTCTTCCATTGTTCTCGGAATTCCGCTGACATTTAAAAAGGCTTCAGAACTCTTCCATTGTTTTCGGAATTCCGCTGACATTTAAAAAGGCTTCAGGACTCTTCCATTGTTCTCGGAATTCTGCTGAAGTTTAAAAATGCTTCGGAACTCTTCCATTGTTCTCAGAATTCCGCTGACATTTAAAAATGCTTCGGAACTCTTCCATTGTTCTCGGAATTCCGCTGACATTTAAAAAGGCTTCAGAACTCTTCCATTGTTCTCGGAATTCCGCTGACGTTTAAAAATGCTTCGGATCTCTTCTATTGTTCTCGGAATTCCGCTGACATTTAAAAATGCTTCAGAACTCTTCCATTGTTCTTGGAATTCCGCTGAAGTTTAAAAATGCTTCGGAACTCTTCCATTGTTCTCAGAATTCCGCTGACATTTAAAAATGCTTCGGAACTCTTCCATTGTTCTCGGAATTCCGCTGACATTTAAAAAGGCTTCAGAACTCTTCCATTGTTCTCGGAATTCCGCTGACGTTTAAAAATGCTTCGGAACTCTTCCATTGTTCTCGGAATTCCGCTGACGCTTAAAAATACTTCACAACTCTTCCATTGTTCTCGGAATTCCGCTGACGTTTAAAAATGCTTCGGAACTCTTCCATTGTTCTCGGAATTCCGCTGACATTTAAAAATGCATCGGAACTCTTCCATTGTTCTGGAATTCCGCTGACGTTTAAAAATGCTTCACAACTCTTCCATTGTTCTCGGAATTCCGCTGACTTTTAAAAATGCTTCGGAACTCTTCGATTGTTCTCCAAATTCCGCTGAAGTTTAAAAATGCTTCGGAACTCTTCCAGTGTTCACAGAATTCCGCTGACGTTTAAAAATGCTTCGGAAATCTTCCATTGTTCTCAGAATTCCGCTGACATTTAAAAATGTTTCGGAACTCTTCCATTGTTCTCGGAATTCCGCTGACATTTAAAAAGGCTTCAGAACTCTTCCATTGTTCTCGGAATTCTGCTGACATTTAAAAATGTTTTGGAACTCTTCCATTGTTCTCGGAATTCCGCTGACATTTAAAAATGCTTCGTAACTCTTCCATTGTTCTGGAATTCCGCTGACGTTAAAAAATGCTTCACAACTCTTCCATTGTTCTCGGTATTCCGCTGACTTTTAAAAATGCTTCAGAACTCTTCCATTGTTCTCGGAATTCCGCTGAAGTTTAAGTATGCTTCGGAACTCTTCCATTGTTCTCGGAATTCTGCTGAAGTTTAAAAATGCTTCGGAACTCTTCCATTGTTCTCAGAATTACGCTGACATTTAAAAATGCTTCGGAACTCTTCCATTGTTCTCGGAATTCCGCTGACATTTAAAAAGGCTTCAGAACTCTTCCATTGTTCTCGGAATTCCGCTGACGTTTAAAAATGCTTCGGAACTCTTCCATTGTTCTCGGAATTCCGCTGACGTTTAAAAATGCTTCGGATCTCTTCTATTGTTCTCGGAATTCCGCTGAAGTTTAAAGATGCTTCAGAACTCTTCCATTGTTCTCGGAATTCCGCTGACTTTTAAAAATGCTTCGGAACTCTTCGATTGTTCTCCAAATTCCGCTGAAGTTTAAAAATGCTTCGGAACTCTTCCAGTGTTCGCAGAATTTCGCTGACGTTTAAAAATGCTTCGGAAATCTTCCATTGTTCTCGGAATTCCGCTGACGTTTAAAAATGCTTCGGAACTCTTCCATTGTTCTCAGAATTCCGCTGAAGTTTAAACATGCTTTGGTACCCTTCTATTGTTCTCGGAATTCTGCTGACTTTTAAAAATGCTTCGGAACTCTTCCATTGTTCTCGGAATTCCGCTGACTTTTAAAAATGCTTCGGAACTCTTCCATTGTTCTCGGAATTCCGCTGACTTTTAAAAATGGTTCTGAACTCTTCCATTATTCTCGGAATTCCGCTGAAGTTTAAGTATGCTTCGGAACTCTTCCATTGTTCTCGGAATTCTGCTGAAGTTTAAAAATGCTTCGGAACTCTTCCATTGTTCTCAGAATTCCGCTGACATTTAAAAATGCTTCGGAACTCCTCCATTGTTCTCGGAATTCCGCTGACATTTAAAAATGCTTCAGAACTCTTCCATTGTTCTCGGAATTCCGCTGACTTTTAAAAATGCTTCGGAACTCTTCGATTGTTTTCCAAATTCCGCTGAAGTTTAAAAATGCTTCGGAACTCTTCCAGTGTTCGCAGAATTTCGCTGACGTTTAAAAATGCTTCGGAAATCTTCCATTGTTTTCAAAATTCCGCTGACGTTTAAAAATGCTTCAGAACTCTTCCATTGTTCTCGGAATTCCGCTGACGTTTAAAAATGCTTCGGAACTCTTCCATTGTTCTCAGAATTCCGCTGAAGTTTAAACATGCTTTGGTACCCTTCTATTGTTCTCGGAATTCTGCTGACTTTTAAAAATGCTTCGGAACTCTTCCATTGTTCTCGGAATTCCGCTGACTTTTAAAAATGCTTCGGAACTCTTCCATTGTTCTCGGAATTCCGCTGACTTTTAAAAATGCTTCTGAACTCTTCCATTATTCTCGGAATTCCGCTGAAGTTTAAGTATGCTTCGGAACTCTTCCATTGTTCTCGGAATTCTGCTGAAGTTTAAAAATGCTTCGGAACTCTTCCATTGTTCTCAGAATTCCGCTGACATTTAAAAATGCTTCGGAACTCCTCCATTGTTCTCGGAATTCCGCTGACATTTAAAAAGCCTTCAGAACTCTTCCATTGTTCTCGGAATTCCGCTGACGTTTAAAAATGCTTCGGAACTCTTCCTTTGTTCTTGGAATTCCACTGACGTTTAAAAATGCTTCACAACTCATCCATTGTTCTCGGAATTCCGCTGACTTTTAAAATTGCTTCGGAACTCTTCGATTGTTCTCCAAATTCCGCTGAAGTTTAAAAATGCTTCGGAACTCTTCCAGTGTTTGCAGAATTCCGCTGATGTTTAAAAATGCTTCGGAAATCTTACATTGTTTTCAAAATCCGCTGACGTTTAAAAATGCATCAGAACTCTTCCATTGTTCTCGGAATTCCGCTGAAGTTTAAAAATGCTTCGGAACTCTTCCATTGTTCTCAGAATTCCGCTGACATTTAAAAATGCTTCGGAACTCTTCCATTGTTCTCGGAATTCCGTTGACATTTAAAAAGGCTTCAGAACTCTTCCATTGTTCTCGGAATTCCGCTGACATTTAAAAAGGCTTCAGAACTCTTCCATTGTTCTCGGAATTCTGCTGACATTTAAAAATGTTTTGGAACTCTTCCATTGTTCTCGGAATTCCGCTGACATTTAAAAATGCTTCGTAACTCTTCCATTGTTCTGGAATTCCGCTGACGTTAAAAAATGCTTCACAACTCTTCCATTGTTCTCGGTATTCCGCTGACTTTTAAAAATGCTTCAGAACTCTTCCATTGTTCTCGGAATTCCGCTGAAGTTTAAGTATGCTTCGGAACTCTTCCATTGTTCTCGGAATTCTGCTGAAGTTTAAAAATGCTTCGGAACTCTTCCATTGTTCTCAGAATTACGCTGACATTTAAAAATGCTTCGGAACTCTTCCATTGTTCTCGGAATTCCGCTGACATTTAAAAAGGCTTCAGAACTCTTCCATTGTTCTCGGAATTCCGCTGACGTTTAAAAATGCTTCGGAACTCTTCCATTGTTCTCGGAATTCCGCTGACGTTTAAAAATGCTTCGGATCTCTTCTATTGTTCTCGGAATTCCGCTGAAGTTTAAAGATGCTTCAGAACTCTTCCATTGTTCTCGGAATTCCGCTGACTTTTAAAAATGCTTCGGAACTCTTCGATTGTTCTCCAAATTCCGCTGAAGTTTAAAAATGCTTCGGAACTCTTCCAGTGTTCGCAGAATTTCGCTGACGTTTAAAAATGCTTCGGAAATCTTCCATTGTTCTCGGAATTCCGCTGACGTTTAAAAATGCTTCGGAACTCTTCCATTGTTCTCAGAATTCCGCTGAAGTTTAAACATGCTTTGGTACCCTTCTATTGTTCTCGGAATTCTGCTGACTTTTAAAAATGCTTCGGAACTCTTCCATTGTTCTCGGAATTCCGCTGACTTTTAAAAATGCTTCGGAACTCTTCCATTGTTCTCGGAATTCCGCTGACTTTTAAAAATGGTTCTGAACTCTTCCATTATTCTCGGAATTCCGCTGAAGTTTAAGTATGCTTCGGAACTCTTCCATTGTTCTCGGAATTCTGCTGAAGTTTAAAAATGCTTCGGAACTCTTCCATTGTTCTCAGAATTCCGCTGACATTTAAAAATGCTTCGGAACTCCTCCATTGTTCTCGGAATTCCGCTGACATTTAAAAAGCCTTCAGAACTCTTCCATTGTTCTCGGAATTCCGCTGACGTTTAAAAATGCTTCGGAACTCTTCCTTTGTTCTTGGAATTCCACTGACGTTTAAAAATGCTTCACAACTCATCCATTGTTCTCGGAATTCCGCTGACTTTTAAAATTGCTTCGGAACTCTTCGATTGTTCTCCAAATTCCGCTGAAGTTTAAAAATGCTTCGGAACTCTTCCAGTGTTTGCAGAATTCCGCTGATGTTTAAAAATGCTTCGGAAATCTTACATTGTTTTCAAAATCCGCTGACGTTTAAAAATGCATCAGAACTCTTCCATTGTTCTCGGAATTCCGCTGAAGTTTAAAAATGCTTCGGAACTCTTCCATTGTTCTCAGAATTCCGCTGACATTTAAAAATGCTTCGGAACTCTTCCATTGTTCTCGGAATTCCGTTGACATTTAAAAAGGCTTCAGAACTCTTCCATTGTTCTCGGAATTCCGCTGACATTTAAAAAGGCTTCAGAACTCTTCCATTGTTCTCGGAATTCTGCTGACATTTAAAAATGTTTTGGAACTCTTCCATTGTTCTCGGAATTCCGCTGACATTTAAAAATGCTTCGTAACTCTTCCATTGTTCTGGAATTCCGCTGACGTTAAAAAATGCTTCACAACTCTTCCATTGTTCTCGGTATTCCGCTGACTTTTAAAAATGCTTCAGAACTCTTCCATTGTTCTCGGAATTCCGCTGAAGTTTAAGTATGCTTCGGAACTCTTCCATTGTTCTCGGAATTCTGCTGAAGTTTAAAAATGCTTCGGAACTCTTCCATTGTTCTCAGAATTACGCTGACATTTAAAAATGCTTCGGAACTCTTCCATTGTTCTCGGAATTCCGCTGACATTTAAAAAGGCTTCAGAACTCTTCCATTGTTCTCGGAATTCCGCTGACGTTTAAAAATGCTTCGGAACTCTTCCATTGTTCTCGGAATTCCGCTGACGTTTAAAAATGCTTCGGATCTCTTCTATTGTTCTCGGAATTCCGCTGAAGTTTAAAGATGCTTCAGAACTCTTCCATTGTTCTCGGAATTCCGCTGACTTTTAAAAATGCTTCGGAACTCTTCGATTGTTCTCCAAATTCCGCTGAAGTTTAAAAATGCTTCGGAACTCTTCCAGTGTTCGCAGAATTTCGCTGACGTTTAAAAATGCTTCGGAAATCTTCCATTGTTCTCGGAATTCCGCTGACGTTTAAAAATGCTTCGGAACTCTTCCATTGTTCTCAGAATTCCGCTGAAGTTTAAACATGCTTTGGTACCCTTCTATTGTTCTCGGAATTCTGCTGACTTTTAAAAATGCTTCGGAACTCTTCCATTGTTCTCGGAATTCCGCTGACTTTTAAAAATGCTTCGGAACTCTTCCATTGTTCTCGGAATTCCGCTGACTTTTAAAAATGGTTCTGAACTCTTCCATTATTCTCGGAATTCCGCTGAAGTTTAAGTATGCTTCGGAACTCTTCCATTGTTCTCGGAATTCTGCTGAAGTTTAAAAATGCTTCGGAACTCTTCCATTGTTCTCAGAATTCCGCTGACATTTAAAAATGCTTCGGAACTCCTCCATTGTTCTCGGAATTCCGCTGACATTTAAAAATGCTTCAGAACTCTTCCATTGTTCTCGGAATTCCGCTGACTTTTAAAAATGCTTCGGAACTCTTCGATTGTTTTCCAAATTCCGCTGAAGTTTAAAAATGCTTCGGAACTCTTCCAGTGTTCGCAGAATTTCGCTGACGTTTAAAAATGCTTCGGAAATCTTCCATTGTTTTCAAAATTCCGCTGACGTTTAAAAATGCTTCAGAACTCTTCCATTGTTCTCGGAATTCCGCTGACGTTTAAAAATGCTTCGGAACTCTTCCATTGTTCTCAGAATTCCGCTGAAGTTTAAACATGCTTTGGTACCCTTCTATTGTTCTCGGAATTCTGCTGACTTTTAAAAATGCTTCGGAACTCTTCCATTGTTCTCGGAATTCCGCTGACTTTTAAAAATGCTTCGGAACTCTTCCATTGTTCTCGGAATTCCGCTGACTTTTAAAAATGCTTCTGAACTCTTCCATTATTCTCGGAATTCCGCTGAAGTTTAAGTATGCTTCGGAACTCTTCCATTGTTCTCGGAATTCTGCTGAAGTTTAAAAATGCTTCGGAACTCTTCCATTGTTCTCAGAATTCCGCTGACATTTAAAAATGCTTCGGAACTCCTCCATTGTTCTCGGAATTCCGCTGACATTTAAAAAGCCTTCAGAACTCTTCCATTGTTCTCGGAATTCCGCTGACGTTTAAAAATGCTTCGGAACTCTTCCTTTGTTCTTGGAATTCCACTGACGTTTAAAAATGCTTCACAACTCATCCATTGTTCTCGGAATTCCGCTGACTTTTAAAATTGCTTCGGAACTCTTCGATTGTTCTCCAAATTCCGCTGAAGTTTAAAAATGCTTCGGAACTCTTCCAGTGTTTGCAGAATTCCGCTGATGTTTAAAAATGCTTCGGAAATCTTACATTGTTTTCAAAATCCGCTGACGTTTAAAAATGCATCAGAACTCTTCCATTGTTCTCGGAATTCCGCTGAAGTTTAAAAATGCTTCGGAACTCTTCCATTGTTCTCAGAATTCCGCTGACATTTAAAAATGCTTCGGAACTCTTCCATTGTTCTCGGAATTCCGTTGACATTTAAAAAGGCTTCAGAACTCTTCCATTGTTCTCGGAATTCCGCTGACATTTAAAAAGGCTTCAGAACTCTTCCATTGTTCTCGGAATTCCGCTGACATTTAAAAATGCTTCAGAACTCTTCCATTGTTCTGAGAATTCCGCTGACGTTTAAAAATGCTTCGGAACTCTTCCATTGTTCTCGGAATTCCGCTGACGCTTAAAAATGCTTCACAACTCTTCCATTGTTCTCGGAATTCCGCTGACGTTTAAAAATGCTTCGGAACTCTTCCATTGTTCTCGGAATTCCGCTGACATTTAAAAATGCATCGGAACTCTTCCATTGTTCTGGAATTCCGCTGACGTTTAAAAATGCTTCACAACTCTTCCATTGTTCTCGGAATTCCGCTGACTTTTAAAAATGCTTCGGAACTCTTCGATTGTTCTCCAAATTCCGCTGAAGTTTAAAAATGCTTCGGAACTCTTCCAGTGTTCACAGAATTCCGCTGACGTTTAAAAATGCTTCGGAAATCTTCCATTGTTCTCAGAATTCCGCTGACATTTAAAAATGTTTCGGAACTCTTCCATTGTTCTCGGAATTCCGCTGACATTTAAAAAGGCTTCAGAACTCTTCCATTGTTCTCGGAATTCTGCTGACATTTAAAAATGTTTTGGAACTCTTCCATTGTTCTCGGAATTCCGCTGACATTTAAAAATGCTTCGTAACTCTTCCATTGTTCTGGAATTCCGCTGACGTTAAAAAATGCTTCACAACTCTTCCATTGTTCTCGGTATTCCGCTGACTTTTAAAAATGCTTCAGAACTCTTCCATTGTTCTCGGAATTCCGCTGAAGTTTAAGTATGCTTCGGAACTCTTCCATTGTTCTCGGAATTCTGCTGAAGTTTAAAAATGCTTCGGAACTCTTCCATTGTTCTCAGAATTACGCTGACATTTAAAAATGCTTCGGAACTCTTCCATTGTTCTCGGAATTCCGCTGACATTTAAAAAGGCTTCAGAACTCTTCCATTGTTCTCGGAATTCCGCTGACGTTTAAAAATGCTTCGGAACTCTTCCATTGTTCTCGGAATTCCGCTGACGTTTAAAAATGCTTCGGATCTCTTCTATTGTTCTCGGAATTCCGCTGACATTTAAAAATGCTTCAGAACTCTTCCATTGTTCTCGGAATTCCGCTGACTTTTAAAAATGCTTCGGAACTCTTCCATTGTTCTCCAAATTCCGCTGAAGTTTAAAAATGCTTCGGAACTCTTCCAGTGTTCGCAGAATTTCGCTGACGTTTAAAAATGCTTCGGAAATCTTCCATTGTTTTCAAAATTCCGCTGACGTTTAAAAATGCTTCAGAACTCTTCCATTGTTCTCGGAATTCCGCTGACGTTTAAAAATGCTTCGGAACTCTTCCATTGTTCTCAGAATTCCGCTGAAGTTTAAACATGCTTTGGTACCCTTCTATTGTTCTCGGAATTCTGCTGACTTTTAAAAATGCTTCGGAACTCTTCCATTGTTCTCAGAATTCCGCTGACTTTTAAAAATGCTTCGGAACTCTTCCATTGTTCTCGGAATTCCGCTGACTTTTAAAAATGCTTCTGAACTCTTCCATTATTCTCGGAATTCCGCTGAAGTTTAAGTATGCTTCGGAACTCTTCCATTGTTCTCGGAATTCTGCTGAAGTTTAAAAATGCTTCGGAACTCTTCCATTGTTCTCAGAATTCCGCTGACATTTAAAAATGCTTCGGAACTCCTCCATTGTTCTCGGAATTCCCCTGACATTTAAAAAGCCTTCAGAACTCTTCCATTGTTCTCGGAATTCCGCTGACGTTTAAAAATGCTTCGGAACTCTTCCTTTGTTCTTGGAATTCCACTGACGTTTAAAAATGCTTCACAACTCATCCATTGTTCTCGGAATTCCGCTGACTTTTAAAATTGCTTCGGAACTCTTCGATTGTTCTCCAAATTCCGCTGAAGTTTAAAAATGCTTCGGAACTCTTCCAGTGTTTGCAGAATTCCGCTGATGTTTAAAAATGCTTCGGAAATCTTACATTGTTTTCAAAATCCGCTGACGTTTAAAAATGCATCAGAACTCTTCCATTGTTCTCGGAATTCCGCTGAAGTTTAAAAATGCTTCGGAACTCTTCCATTGTTCTCAGAATTCCGCTGACATTTAAAAATGCTTCGGAACTCTTCCATTGTTCTCGGAATTCCGTTGACATTTAAAAAGGCTTCAGAACTCTTCCATTGTTCTCGGAATTCCGCTGACATTTAAAAAGGCTTCAGAACTCTTCCATTGTTCTCGGAATTCCGCTGACATTTAAAAATGCTTCAGAACTCTTCCATTGTTCTGAGAATTCCGCTGACGTTTAAAAATGCTTCGGAACTCTTCCATTGTTCTCGGAATTCCGCTGACGCTTAAAAATGCTTCACAACTCTTCCATTGTTCTCGGAATTCCGCTGACGTTTAAAAATGCTTCGGAACTCTTCCATTGTTCTCGGAATTCCGCTGACATTTAAAAATGCATCGGAACTCTTCGATTGTTCTCCAAATTCCGCTGAAGTTTAAAAATGCTTCGGAACTCTTCCAGTGTTCACAGAATTCCGCTGACGTTTAAAAATGCTTCGGAAATCTTCCATTGTTCTCAGAATTCCGCTGACATTTAAAAATGTTTCGGAACTCTTCCATTGTTCTCGGAATTCCGCTGACATTTAAAAAGGCTTCAGAACTCTTCCATTGTTCTCGGAATTCTGCTGACATTTAAAAATGTTTTGGAACTCTTCCATTGTTCTCGGAATTCCGCTGACATTTAAAAATGCTTCGTAACTCTTCCATTGTTCTGGAATTCCGCTGACGTTAAAAAATGCTTCACAACTCTTCCATTGTTCTCGGTATTCCGCTGACTTTTAAAAATGCTTCAGAACTCTTCCATTGTTCTCGGAATTCCGCTGAAGTTTAAGTATGCTTCGGAACTCTTCCATTGTTCTCGGAATTCTGCTGAAGTTTAAAAATGCTTCGGAACTCTTCCATTGTTCTCAGAATTACGCTGACATTTAAAAATGCTTCGGAACTCTTCCATTGTTCTCGGAATTCCGCTGACATTTAAAAAGGCTTCAGAACTCTTCCATTGTTCTCGGAATTCCGCTGACGTTTAAAAATGCTTCGGAACTCTTCCATTGTTCTCGGAATTCCGCTGACGTTTAAAAATGCTTCGGATCTCTTCTATTGTTCTCGGAATTCCGCTGACATTTAAAAATGCTTCAGAACTCTTCCATTGTTCTCGGAATTCCGCTGACTTTTAAAAATGCTTCGGAACTCTTCCATTGTTCTCCAAATTCCGCTGAAGTTTAAAAATGCTTCGGAACTCTTCCAGTGTTCGCAGAATTTCGCTGACGTTTAAAAATGCTTCGGAAATCTTCCATTGTTTTCAAAATTCCGCTGACGTTTAAAAATGCTTCAGAACTCTTCCATTGTTCTCGGAATTCCGCTGACGTTTAAAAATGCTTCGGAACTCTTCCATTGTTCTCAGAATTCCGCTGAAGTTTAAACATGCTTTGGTACCCTTCTATTGTTCTCGGAATTCTGCTGACTTTTAAAAATGCTTCGGAACTCTTCCATTGTTCTCGGAATTCCGCTGACTTTTAAAAATGCTTCGGAACTCTTCCATTGTTCTCGGAATTCCGCTGACTTTTAAAAATGCTTCTGAACTCTTCCATTATTCTCGGAATTCCGCTGAAGTTTAAGTATGCTTCGGAACTCTTCCATTGTTCTCGGAATTCTGCTGAAGTTTAAAAATGCTTCGGAACTCTTCCATTGTTCTCAGAATTCCGCTGACATTTAAAAATGCTTCGGAACTCCTCCATTGTTCTCGGAATTCCCCTGACATTTAAAAAGCCTTCAGAACTCTTCCATTGTTCTCGGAATTCCGCTGACGTTTAAAAATGCTTCGGAACTCTTCCTTTGTTCTTGGAATTCCACTGACGTTTAAAAATGCTTCACAACTCTTCCATTGTTCTCGGAATTCCGCTGACTTTTAAAATTGCTTCGGAACTCTTCGATTGTTCTCCAAATTCCGCTGAAGTTTAAAAATGCTTCGGAACTCTTCCAGTGTTTGCAGAATTCCGCTGATGTTTAAAAATGCTTCGGAAATCTTCCATTGTTTTCAAAATCCGCTGACGTTTAAAAATGCTTCAGAACTCTTCCATTGTTCTCGGAATTCCGCTGACGTTTAAAAATGCTTCGGAACTCTTCCATTGTTCTCAGAATTCCGCTGAAGTTTAAACATGCTTTGGTACCTTTCTATTGTTCTCGGAATTCTGCTGACTTTTAAAAATGCTTCGGAACTCTTCCATTGTTCTCAGAATTCTGCTGACTTTTAAAAATGCTTCGGAACTCTTCCATTGTTCTCGGAATTCCGCTGAAGTTTAAAAATGCATCGGAACTCTTCCATTGTTCTCAGATTTCCGGTGACATTTAAAAATGCTTCAGAACTCTTCCATTGTTCTCGGAATTCCGCTGACATTTAAAAAGGCTTCAGAACTCCTCCATTGTTCTCGGAATTCCGCTGACGTTTAAAAATGCTTCGGAACTCTTCCATTGTTTTCGGAATTCCGCTGACGTTTAAAATTGCTTCACAACTCTTCCATTGTTCTCGGAATTCCGCTGATGTTTAAAAATGCTTCGGATCTCTTCTATTGTTCTCGGAATTCCGCTGACATTTAAAAATGCTTCAGAACTCTTCCATTGTTCTCGGAATTCCGCTGAAGTTTAAAAATGCTTCGGAACTCTTCCATTGTTCTCAGAATTCCGCTGACATTTAAAAATGCTTCGGAACTCTTCCATTGTTCTCGGAATTCCGCTGACATTTAAAAAGGCTTCAGAACTCTTCCATTGTTTTCGGAATTCCGCTGACATTTAAAAAGGCTTCAGGACTCTTCCATTGTTCTCGGAATTCTGCTGACGTTTAAAAATGCTTCGGAACTCTTCCCTTGTTCTCGGAATTCCGCTGATGCTTAAAAATGCTTCACAACTCTTCCATTGTTCTTGGAATTCCGCTGACATTTAAAAAGGCTTCAGAACTCTTCCATTGTTCTCGGAATTCCGCTGACGTTTAAAAATGCTTCGGATCTCTTCTATTGTTCTCGGAATTCCGCTGACATTTAAAAATGCTTCAGAACTCTTTCATTGTTCTTGGAATTCCGCTGAAGTTTAAAAATGCTTCGGAACTCTTCCATTGTTCTCAGAATTCCGCTGACATTTAAAAATGCTTCGGAACTCTTCCATTGTTCTCGGAATTCCGCTGACATTTAAAAAGGCTTCAGAACTCTTCCATTGTTCTCGGAATTCCGCTGACGTTTAAAAATGCTTCGGAACTCTTCCATTGTTCTCGGAATTCCGCTGACGCTTAAAAATGCTTCACAACTCTTCCATTGTTCTCGGAATTCCGCTGACGTTTAAAAATGCTTCGGAACTCTTCCATTGTTCTCGGAATTCCGCTGACATTTAAAAATGCATCGGAACTCTTCCATTGTTCTGGAATTCCGCTGACGTTTAAAAATGCTTCACAACTCTTCCATTGTTCTCGGAATTCCGCTGACTTTTAAAAATGCTTCGGAACTCTTCCATTGTTCTCCAAATTCCGCTGAAGATTAAAAAT
Source organism: Phyllobates terribilis (assembly GCF_046119375.1). Classification (NCBI taxonomy): domain Eukaryota; kingdom Metazoa; phylum Chordata; class Amphibia; order Anura; family Dendrobatidae; genus Phyllobates; species Phyllobates terribilis. Next base: position 6,264,608 of record NW_027362781.1, on the reverse strand, counting down.
GCTTCGGAACTCTTCCAGTGTTCACAGAATTCCGCTGACGTTTAAAAATGCTTCGGAAATCTTCCATTGTTCTCAGAATTCCGCTGACATTTAAAAATGTTTCGGAACTCTTCCATTGTTCTCGGAATTCCGCTGACATTTAAAAAGGCTTCAGAACTCTTCCATTGTTCTCGGAATTCTGCTGACATTTAAAAATGTTTTGGAACTCTTCCATTGTTCTCGGAATTCCGCTGACATTTAAAAATGCTTCGTAACTCTTCCATTGTTCTGGAATTCCGCTGACGTTAAAAAATGCTTCACAACTCTTCCATTGTTCTCGGTATTCCGCTGACTTTTAAAAATGCTTCAGAACTCTTCCATTGTTCTCGGAATTCCGCTGAAGTTTAAGTATGCTTCGGAACTCTTCCATTGTTCTCGGAATTCTGCTGAAGTTTAAAAATGCTTCGGAACTCTTCCATTGTTCTCAGAATTACGCTGACATTTAAAAATGCTTCGGAACTCTTCCATTGTTCTCGGAATTCCGCTGATATTTAAAAAGGCTTCAGAACTCTTCCATTGTTCTCGGAATTCCGCTGACGTTTAAAAATGCTTCGGAACTCTTCCATTGTTCTCGGAATTCCGCTGACGTTTAAAAATGCTTCGGATCTCTTCTATTGTTCTCGGAATTCCGCTGAAGTTTAAAGATGCTTCAGAACTCTTCCATTGTTCTCGGAATTCCGCTGACTTTTAAAAATGCTTCGGAACTCTTCGATTGTTCTCCAAATTCCGCTGAAGTTTAAAAATGCTTCGGAACTCTTCCAGTGTTCGCAGAATTTCGCTGACGTTTAAAAATGCTTCGGAAATCTTCCATTGTTCTCGGAATTCCGCTGACGTTTAAAAATGCTTCGGAACTCTTCCATTGTTCTCAGAATTCCGCTGAAGTTTAAACATGCTTTGGTACCCTTCTATTGTTCTCGGAATTCTGCTGACTTTTAAAAATGCTTCGGAACTCTTCCATTGTTCTCGGAATTCCGCTGACTTTTAAAAATGCTTCGGAACTCTTCCATTGTTCTCGGAATTCCGCTGACTTTTAAAAATGGTTCTGAACTCTTCCATTATTCTCGGAATTCCGCTGAAGTTTAAGTATGCTTCGGAACTCTTCCATTGTTCTCGGAATTCTGCTGAAGTTTAAAAATGCTTCGGAACTCTTCCATTGTTCTCAGAATTCCGCTGACATTTAAAAATGCTTCAGAACTCCTCCATTGTTCTCGGAATTCCGCTGACATTTAAAAATGCTTCAGAACTCTTCCATTGTTCTCGGAATTCCGCTGACTTTTAAAAATGCTTCGGAACTCTTCGATTGTTTTCCAAATTCCGCTGAAGTTTAAAAATGCTTCGGAACTCTTCCAGTGTTCGCAGAATTTCGCTGACGTTTAAAAATGCTTCGGAAATCTTCCATTGTTTTCAAAATTCCGCTGACGTTTAAAAATGCTTCAGAACTCTTCCATTGTTCTCGGAATTCCGCTGACGTTTAAAAATGCTTCGGAACTCTTCCATTGTTCTCAGAATTCCGCTGAAGTTTAAACATGCTTTGGTACCCTTCTATTGTTCTCGGAATTCTGCTGACTTTTAAAAATGCTTCGGAACTCTTCCATTGTTCTCGGAATTCCGCTGACTTTTAAAAATGCTTCGGAACTCTTCCATTGTTCTCGGAATTCCGCTGACTTTTAAAAATGCTTCTGAACTCTTCCATTATTCTCGGAATTCCGCTGAAGTTTAAGTATGCTTCGGAACTCTTCCATTGTTCTCGGAATTCTGCTGAAGTTTAAAAATGCTTCGGAACTCTTCCATTGTTCTCAGAATTCCGCTGACATTTAAAAATGCTTCGGAACTCCTCCATTGTTCTCGGAATTCCGCTGACATTTAAAAAGCCTTCAGAACTCTTCCATTGTTCTCGGAATTCCGCTGACGTTTAAAAATGCTTCGGAACTCTTCCTTTGTTCTTGGAATTCCACTGACGTTTAAAAATGCTTCACAACTCTTCCATTGTTCTCGGAATTCCGCTGACTTTTAAAATTGCTTCGGAACTCTTCGATTGTTCTCCAAATTCCGCTGAAGTTTAAAAATGCTTCGGAACTCTTCCAGTGTTTGCAGAATTCCGCTGATGTTTAAAAATGCTTCGGAAATCTTACATTGTTTTCAAAATCCGCTGACGTTTAAAAATGCATCAGAACTCTTCCATTGTTCTCGGAATTCCGCTGAAGTTTAAAAATGCTTCGGAACTCTTCCATTGTTCTCAGAATTCCGCTGACATTTAAAAATGCTTCGGAACTCTTCCATTGTTCTCGGAATTCCGTTGACATTTAAAAAGGCTTCAGAACTCTTCCATTGTTCTCGGAATTCCGCTGACATTTAAAAAGGCTTCAGAACTCTTCCATTGTTCTCGGAATTCCGCTGACATTTAAAAATGCTTCAGAACTCTTCCATTGTTCTGAGAATTCCGCTGACGTTTAAAAATGCTTCGGAACTCTTCCATTGTTCTCGGAATTCCGCTGACGCTTAAAAATGCTTCACAACTCTTCCATTGTTCTCGGAATTCCGCTGACGTTTAAAAATGCTTCGGAACTCTTCCATTGTTCTCGGAATTCCGCTGACATTTAAAAATGCATCGGAACTCTTCCATTGTTCTGGAATTCCGCTGACGTTTAAAAATGCTTCACAACTCTTCCATTGTTCTCGGAATTCCGCTGACTTTTAAAAATGCTTCGGAACTCTTCGATTGTTCTCCAAATTCCGCTGAAGTTTAAAAATGCTTCGGAACTCTTCCAGTGTTCACAGAATTCCGCTGACGTTTAAAAATGCTTCGGAAATCTTCCATTGTTCTCAGAATTCCGCTGACATTTAAAAATGTTTCGGAACTCTTCCATTGTTCTCGGAATTCCGCTGACATTTAAAAAGGCTTCAGAACTCTTCCATTGTTCTCGGAATTCTGCTGACATTTAAAAATGTTTTGGAACTCTTCCATTGTTCTCGGAATTCCGCTGACATTTAAAAATGCTTCGTAACTCTTCCATTGTTCTGGAATTCCGCTGACGTTAAAAAATGCTTCACAACTCTTCCATTGTTCTCGGTATTCCGCTGACTTTTAAAAATGCTTCAGAACTCTTCCATTGTTCTCGGAATTCCGCTGAAGTTTAAGTATGCTTCGGAACTCTTCCATTGTTCTCGGAATTCTGCTGAAGTTTAAAAATGCTTCGGAACTCTTCCATTGTTCTCAGAATTACGCTGACATTTAAAAATGCTTCGGAACTCTTCCATTGTTCTCGGAATTCCGCTGACATTTAAAAAGGCTTCAGAACTCTTCCATTGTTCTCGGAATTCCGCTGACGTTTAAAAATGCTTCGGAACTCTTCCATTATTCTCGGAATTCCGCTGACGTTTAAAAATGCTTCGGATCTCTTCTATTGTTCTCGGAATTCCGCTGACATTTAAAAATGCTTCAGAACTCTTCCATTGTTCTCGGAATTCCGCTGACTTTTAAAAATGCTTCGGAACTCTTCGATTGTTCTCCAAATTCCACTGAAGTTTAAAAATGCTTCGGAACTCTTCCAGTGTTCGCAGAATTTCGCTGACGTTTAAAAATGCTTCGGAAATCTTCCATTGTTTTCAAAATTCCGCTGACGTTTAAAAATGCTTCAGAACTCTTCCATTGTTCTCGGAATTCCGCTGACGTTTAAAAATGCTTCGGAACTCTTCCATTGTTCTCAGAATTCCGCTGAAGTTTAAACATGCTTTGGTACCCTTCTATTGTTCTCGGAATTCTGCTGACTTTTAAAAATGCTTCGGAACTCTTCCATTGTTCTCGGAATTCCGCTGACTTTTAAAAATGCTTCGGAACTCTTCCATTGTTCTCGGAATTCCGCTGAAGTTTAAGTATGCTTCGGAACTCTTCCATTGTTCTCGGAATTCTGCTGAAGTTTAAAAATGCTTCGGAACTCTTCCATTGTTCTCAGAATTACGCTGACATTTAAAAATGCTTCGGAACTCTTCCATTGTTCTCGGAATTCCGCTGACATTTAAAAAGGCTTCAGAACTCTTCCATTGTTCTCGGAATTCCGCTGACTTTTAAAAATGCTTCGGAACTCTTCGATTGTTCTCCAAATTCCGCTGAAGTTTAAAAATGCTTCGGAACTCTTCCAGTGTTCGCAGAATTTCGCTGACGTTTAAAAATGCTTCGGAAATCTTCCATTGTTTTCAAAATTCCGCTGACGTTTAAAAATGCTTCAGAACTCTTCCATTGTTCTCGGAATTCCGCTGACGTTTAAAAATGCTTCGGAACTCTTCCATTGTTCTCAGAATTCCGCTGAAGTTTAAACATGCTTTGGTACCCTTCTATTGTTCTCGGAATTCTGCTGACTTTTAAAAATGCTTCGGAACTCTTCCATTGTTCTCGGAATTCCGCTGACTTTTAAAAATGCTTCGGAACTCTTCCATTGTTCTCGGAATTCCGCTGACTTTTAAAAATGCTTCTGAACTCTTCCATTATTCTCGGAATTCCGCTGAAGTTTAAGTATGCTTCGGAACTCTTCCATTGTTCTCGGAATTCTGCTGAAGTTTAAAAATGCTTCGGAACTCTTCCATTGTTCTCAGAATTCCGCTGACATTTAAAAATGCTTCGGAACTCCTCCATTGTTCTCGGAATTCCGCTGACATTTAAAAAGCCTTCAGAACTCTTCCATTGTTCTCGGAATTCCGCTGACGTTTAAAAATGCTTCGGAACTCTTCCTTTGTTCTTGGAATTCCACTGACGTTTAAAAATGCTTCACAACTCTTCCATTGTTCTCGGAATTCCGCTGACTTTTAAAATTGCTTCGGAACTCTTCGATTGTTCTCCAAATTCCGCTGAAGTTTAAAAATGCTTCGGAACTCTTCCAGTGTTTGCAGAATTCCGCTGATGTTTAAAAATGCTTCGGAAATCTTCCATTGTTTTCAAAATCCGCTGACGTTTAAAAATGCTTCAGAACTCTTCCATTGTTCTCGGAATTCCGCTGACGTTTAAAAATGCTTCGGAACTCTTCCATTGTTCTCAGAATTCCGCTGAAGTTTAAACATGCTTTGGTACCTTTCTATTGTTCTCGGAATTCTGCTGACTTTTAAAAATGCTTCGGAACTCTTCCATTGTTCTCAGAATTCTGCTGACTTTTAAAAATGCTTCGGAACTCTTCCATTGTTCTCGGAATTCCGCTGAAGTTTAAAAATGCATCGGAACTCTTCCATTGTTCTCAGATTTCCGGTGACATTTAAAAATGCTTCAGAACTCTTCCATTGTTCTCAGAATTCCGCTGACATTTAAAAATGCTTCGGAACTCCTCCATTGTTCTCGGAATTCCGCTGACATTTAAAAAGCCTTCAGAACTCTTCCATTGTTCTCGGAATTCCGCTGACGTTTAAAAATGCTTCGGAACTCTTCCTTTGTTCTTGGAATTCCACTGACGTTTAAAAATGCTTCACAACTCTTCCATTGTTCTCGGAATTCCGCTGACTTTTAAAATTGCTTCGGAACTCTTCGATTGTTCTCCAAATTCCGCTGAAGTTTAAAAATGCTTCGGAACTCTTCCAGTGTTTGCAGAATTCCGCTGATGTTTAAAAATGCTTCGGAAATCTTCCATTGTTTTCAAAATCCGCTGACGTTTAAAAATGCTTCAGAACTCTTCCATTGTTCTCGGAATTCCGCTGACGTTTAAAAATGCTTCGGAACTCTTCCATTGTTCTCAGAATTCCGCTGAAGTTTAAACATGCTTTGGTACCTTTCTATTGTTCTCGGAATTCTGCTGACTTTTAAAAATGCTTCGGAACTCTTCCATTGTTCTCAGAATTCTGCTGACTTTTAAAAATGCTTCGGAACTCTTCCATTGTTCTCGGAATTCCGCTGAAGTTTAAAAATGCATCGGAACTCTTCCATTGTTCTCAGATTTCCGTTGACATTTAAAAATGCTTCAGAACTCTTCCATTGTTCTCGGAATTCCGCTGACATTTAAAAAGGCTTCAGAACTCCTCCATTGTTCTCAGAATTCCGCTGACGTTTAAAAATGCTTCGGAACTCTTCCATTGTTTTCGGAATTCCGCTGACGTTTAAAATTGCTTCACAACTCTTCCATTGTTCTCGGAATTCCGCTGATGTTTAAAAATGCTTCGGATCTCTTCTATTGTTCTCGGAATTCCGCTGACATTTAAAAATGCTTCAGAACTCTTCCATTGTTCTCGGAATTCCGCTGAAGTTTAAAAATGCTTCGGAACTCTTCCATTGTTCTCAGAATTCCGCTGACATTTAAAAATGCTTCGGAACTCTTCCATTGTTCTCGGAATTCCGCTGACATTTAAAAAGGCTTCAGAACTCTTCCATTGTTTTCGGAATTCCGCTGACATTTAAAAAGGCTTCAGGACTCTTCCATTGTTCTCGGAATTCTGCTGACGTTTAAAAATGCTTCGGAACTCTTCCCTTGTTCTCGGAATTCCGCTGATGCTTAAAAATGCTTCACAACTCTTCCATTGTTCTCGGTATTCAGCTGACTTTTAAAAATGCTTCTGAACTCTTCCATTGTTCTCGGAATTCCGCTGAAGTTTAAGTATGCTTCGGAACTCTTCCATTGTTCTCGGAATTCTGCTGAAGTTTAAAAATGCTTCGGAACTCTTCCATTGTTCTCAGAATTCCGCTGACATTTAAAAATGCCTCGGAACTCTTCCATTGTTCTCGGAATTCCGCTGACATTTATAAAGGCTTCAGAACTCTTCCATTGTTCTCGGAATTCCGCTGACGTTTAAAAATGCTTCGGAACTCTTCCATTGTTCTCGGAATTCCGCTGACGTTTAAAAATGCTTCGGAACTCTTCCATTGTTCTCGGAATTCCGCTGACATTTAAAAATGCATCGGAACTCTTCCATTGTTCTGGAATTCCGCTGACGTTTAAAAATGCTTCACAACTCTTCCATTGTTCTCGGTATTCCGCTGACTTTTAAAAATGCTTCAGAACTCTTCCATTGTTCTCGGAATCCCGCTGAAGTTTAAGTATGCTTCGGAACTCTTCCATTGTTCTCGGAATCTGCTGAAGTTTAAAAATGCTTCGGAACTCTTCCATTGTTCTCAGAATTCCGCTGACATTTAAAAATGCTTCGGAACTCTTCCATTGTTCTCGGAATTCCGCTGACATTTAAAAAGGCTTCAGAACTCTTCCATTGTTCTCGGAATTCCGCTGACGTTTAAAAATGCTTCGGATCTCTTCTTTTGTTCTCGGAATTCCGCTGACATTTAAAAATGCTTCAGAACTCTTCCATTGTTCTTGGAATTCCGCTGAAGTTTAAAAATGCTTCGGAACTCTTCCATTGTTCTCAGAATTCCGCTGACATTTAAAAATGCTTCGGAACTCTTCCATTGTTCTCGGAATTCCGTTGACATTTAAAAAGGCTTCAGAACTCTTCCATTGTTCTCGGAATTCCGCTGACTTTTAAAAATGGTTCTGAACTCTTCCATTATTCTCGGAATTCCGCTGAAGTTTAAGTATGCTTCGGAACTCTTCCATTGTTCTCAGAATTCCGCTGACATTTAAAAATGCTTCGGAACTCCTCCATTGTTCTCGGAATTCCGCTGACATTTAAAAATGCTTCAGAACTCTTCCATTGTTCTCGGAATTCCGCTGACTTTTAAAAATGCTTCGGAACTCTTCGATTGTTTTCCAAATTCCGCTGAAGTTTAAAAATGCTTCGGAACTCTTCCAGTGTTCGCAGAATTTCGCTGACGTTTAAAAATGCTTCGGAAATCTTCCATTGTTTTCAAAATTCCGCTGACGTTTAAAAATGCTTCAGAACTCTTCCATTGTTCTCGGAATTCCGCTGACGTTTAAAAATGCTTCGGAACTCTTCCATTGTTCTCAGAATTCCGCTGAAGTTTAAACATGCTTTGGTACCCTTCTATTGTTCTCGGAATTCTGCTGACTTTTAAAAATGCTTCGGAACTCTTCCATTGTTCTCGGAATTCCGCTGACTTTTAAAAATGCTTCGGAACTCTTCCATTGTTCTCGGAATTCCGCTGACTTTTAAAAATGCTTCTGAACTCTTCCATTATTCTCGGAATTCCGCTGAAGTTTAAGTATGCTTCGGAACTCTTCCATTGTTCTCGGAATTCTGCTGAAGTTTAAAAATGCTTCGGAACTCTTCCATTGTTCTCAGAATTCCGCTGACATTTAAAAATGCTTCGGAACTCCTCCATTGTTCTCGGAATTCCGCTGACATTTAAAAAGCCTTCAGAACTCTTCCATTGTTCTCGGAATTCCGCTGACGTTTAAAAATGCTTCGGAACTCTTCCTTTGTTCTTGGAATTCCACTGACGTTTAAAAATGCTTCACAACTCTTCCATTGTTCTCGGAATTCCGCTGACTTTTAAAATTGCTTCGGAACTCTTCGATTGTTCTCCAAATTCCGCTGAAGTTTAAAAATGCTTCGGAACTCTTCCAGTGTTTGCAGAATTCCGCTGATGTTTAAAAATGCTTCGGAAATCTTACATTGTTTTCAAAATCCGCTGACGTTTAAAAATGCATCAGAACTCTTCCATTGTTCTCGGAATTCCGCTGAAGTTTAAAAATGCTTCGGAACTCTTCCATTGTTCTCAGAATTCCGCTGACATTTAAAAATGCTTCGGAACTCTTCCATTGTTCTCGGAATTCCGTTGACATTTAAAAAGGCTTCAGAACTCTTCCATTGTTCTCGGAATTCCGCTGACATTTAAAAAGGCTTCAGAACTCTTCCATTGTTCTCGGAATTCCGCTGACATTTAAAAATGCTTCAGAACTCTTCCATTGTTCTCGGAATTCCGCTGACGTTTAAAAATGCTTCGGAACTCTTCCATTGTTCTCGGAATTCCGCTGACGCTTAAAAATGCTTCACAACTCTTCCATTGTTCTCGGAATTCCGCTGACGTTTAAAAATGCTTCGGAACTCTTCCATTGTTCTCGGAATTCCGCTGACATTTAAAAATGCATCGGAACTCTTCCATTGTTCTGGAATTCCGCTGACGTTTAAAAATGCTTCACAACTCTTCCATTGTTCTCGGAATTCCGCTGACTTTTAAAAATGCTTCGGAACTCTTCGATTGTTCTCCAAATTCCGCTGAAGTTTAAAAATGCTTCGGAACTCTTCCAGTGTTCACAGAATTCCGCTGACGTTTAAAAATGCTTCGGAAATCTTCCATTGTTCTCAGAATTCCGCTGACATTTAAAAATGTTTCGGAACTCTTCCATTGTTCTCGGAATTCCGCTGACATTTAAAAAGGCTTCAGAACTCTTCCATTGTTCTCGGAATTCTGCTGACATTTAAAAATGTTTTGGAACTCTTCCATTGTTCTCGGAATTCCGCTGACATTTAAAAATGCTTCGTAACTCTTCCATTGTTCTGGAATTCCGCTGACGTTAAAAAATGCTTCACAACTCTTCCATTGTTCTCGGTATTCCGCTGACTTTTAAAAATGCTTCAGAACTCTTCCATTGTTCTCGGAATTCCGCTGAAGTTTAAGTATGCTTCGGAACTCTTCCATTGTTCTCGGAATTCTGCTGAAGTTTAAAAATGCTTCGGAACTCTTCCATTGTTCTCAGAATTACGCTGACATTTAAAAATGCTTCGGAACTCTTCCATTGTTCTCGGAATTCCGCTGACATTTAAAAAGGCTTCAGAACTCTTCCATTGTTCTCGGAATTCCGCTGACGTTTAAAAATGCTTCGGATCTCTTCTATTGTTCTCGGAATTCCGCTGACATTTAAAAATGCTTCAGAACTCTTCCATTGTTCTCGGAATTCCGCTGACTTTTAAAAATGCTTCGGAACTCTTCGATTGTTCTCCAAATTCCGCTGAAGTTTAAAAATGCTTCGGAACTCTTCCAGTGTTCGCAGAATTTCGCTGACGTTTAAAAATGCTTCGGAAATCTTCCATTGTTTTCAAAATTCCGCTGACGTTTAAAAATGCTTCAGAACTCTTCCATTGTTCTCGGAATTCCGCTGACGTTTAAAAATGCTTCGGAACTCTTCCATTGTTCTCAGAATTCCGCTGAAGTTTAAACATGCTTTGGTACCCTTCTATTGTTCTCGGAATTCTGCTGACTTTTAAAAATGCTTCGGAACTCTTCCATTGTTCTCGGAATTCCGCTGACTTTTAAAAATGCTTCGGAACTCTTCCATTGTTCTCGGAATTCCGCTGACTTTTAAAAATGCTTCTGAACTCTTCCATTATTCTCGGAATTCCGCTGAAGTTTAAGTATGCTTCGGAACTCTTCCATTGTTCTCGGAATTCTGCTGAAGTTTAAAAATGCTTCGGAACTCTTCCATTGTTCTCAGAATTCCGCTGACATTTAAAAATGCTTCGGAACTCCTCCATTGTTCTCGGAATTCCGCTGACATTTAAAAAGCCTTCAGACCTCTTCCATTGTTCTCGGAATTCCGCTGACGTTTACAAATGCTTCGGAACTCTTCCTTTGTTCTTGGAATTCCACTGACGTTTAAAAATGCTTCACAACTCTTCCATTGTTCTCGGAATTCCGCTGACTTTTAAAATTGCTTCGGAACTCTTCGATTGTTCTCCAAATTCCGCTGAAGTTTAAAAATGCTTCGGAACTCTTCCAGTGTTTGCAGAATTCCGCTGATGTTTAAAAATGCTTCGGAAATCTTCCATTGTTTTCAAAATCCGCTGACGTTTAAAAATGCTTCAGAACTCTTCCATTGTTCTCGGAATTCCGCTGACGTTTAAAAATGCTTCGGAACTCTTCCATTGTTCTCAGAATTCCGCTGAAGTTTAAACATGCTTTGGTACCTTTCTATTGTTCTCGGAATTCTGCTGACTTTTAAAAATGCTTCGGAACTCTTCCATTGTTCTCAGAATTCTGCTGACTTTTAAAAATGCTTCGGAACTCTTCCATTGTTCTCGGAATTCCGCTGAAGTTTAAAAATGCATCGGAACTCTTCCATTGTTCTCAGATTTCCGGTGACATTTAAAAATGCTTCAGAACTCTTCCATTGTTCTCGGAATTCCGCTGACATTTAAAAAGGCTTCAGAACTCCTCCATTGTTCTCGGAATTCCGCTGACGTTTAAAAATGCTTCGGAACTCTTCCATTGTTTTCGGAATTCCGCTGACGTTTAAAATTGCTTCACAACTCTTCCATTGTTCTCGGAATTCCGCTGATGTTTAAAAATGCTTCGGATCTCTTCTATTGTTCTCGGAATTCCGCTGACATTTAAAAATGCTTCAGAACTCTTCCATTGTTCTCGGAATTCCGCTGAAGTTTAAAAATGCTTCGGAACTCTTCCATTGTTCTCAGAATTCCGCTGACATTTAAAAATGCTTCGGAACTCTTCCATTGTTCTCGGAATTCCGCTGACATTTAAAAAGGCTTCAGAACTCTTCCATTGTTTTCGGAATTCCGCTGACATTTAAAAAGGCTTCAGAACTCTTCCATTGTTCTCGGAATTCCGCTGACGTTTAAAAATGCTTCGGATCTCTTCTATTGTTCTCGGAATTCCGCTGACATTTAAAAATGCTTCAGAACTCTTCCATTGTTCTCGGAATTCCGCTGACTTTTAAAAATGCTTCGGAACTCTTCGATTGTTCTCCAAATTCCGCTGAAGTTTAAAAATGCTTCGGAACTCTTCCAGTGTTCGCAGAATTTCGCTGACGTTTAAAAATGCTTCGGAAATCTTCCATTGTTTTCAAAATTCCGCTGACGTTTAAAAATGCTTCAGAACTCTTCCATTGTTCTCGGAATTCCGCTGACGTTTAAAAATGCTTCGGAACTCTTCCATTGTTCTCAGAATTCCGCTGAAGTTTAAACATGCTTTGGTACCCTTCTATTGTTCTCGGAATTCTGCTGACTTTTAAAAATGCTTCGGAACTCTTCCATTGTTCTCGGAATTCCGCTGACTTTTAAAAATGCTTCGGAACTCTTCCATTGTTCTCGGAATTCCGCTGACTTTTAAAAATGCTTCTGAACTCTTCCATTATTCTCGGAATTCCGCTGAAGTTTAAGTATGCTTCGGAACTCTTCCATTGTTCTCGGAATTCTGCTGAAGTTTAAAAATGCTTCGGAACTCTTCCATTGTTCTCAGAATTCCGCTGACATTTAAAAATGCTTCGGAACTCCTCCATTGTTCTCGGAATTCCGCTGACATTTAAAAAGCCTTCAGAACTCTTCCATTGTTCTCGGAATTCCGCTGACGTTTACAAATGCTTCGGAACTCTTCCTTTGTTCTTGGAATTCCACTGACGTTTAAAAATGCTTCACAACTCTTCCATTGTTCTCGGAATTCCGCTGACTTTTAAAATTGCTTCGGAACTCTTCGATTGTTCTCCAAATTCCGCTGAAGTTTAAAAATGCTTCGGAACTCTTCCAGTGTTTGCAGAATTCCGCTGATGTTTAAAAATGCTTCGGAAATCTTCCATTGTTTTCAAAATCCGCTGACGTTTAAAAATGCTTCAGAACTCTTCCATTGTTCTCGGAATTCCGCTGACGTTTAAAAATGCTTCGGAACTCTTCCATTGTTCTCAGAATTCCGCTGAAGTTTAAACATGCTTTGGTACCTTTCTATTGTTCTCGGAATTCTGCTGACTTTTAAAAATGCTTCGGAACTCTTCCATTGTTCTCAGAATTCTGCTGACTTTTAAAAATGCTTCGGAACTCTTCCATTGTTCTCGGAATTCCGCTGAAGTTTAAAAATGCATCGGAACTCTTCCATTGTTCTCAGATTTCCGGTGACATTTAAAAATGCTTCAGAACTCTTCCATTGTTCTCGGAATTCCGCTGACATTTAAAAAGGCTTCAGAACTCCTCCATTGTTCTCGGAATTCCGCTGACGTTTAAAAATGCTTCGGAACTCTTCCATTGTTTTCGGAATTCCGCTGACGTTTAAAATTGCTTCACAACTCTTCCATTGTTCTCGGAATTCCGCTGATGTTTAAAAATGCTTCGGATCTCTTCTATTGTTCTCGGAATTCCGCTGACATTTAAAAATGCTTCAGAACTCTTCCATTGTTCTCGGAATTCCGCTGAAGTTTAAAAATGCTTCGGAACTCTTCCATTGTTCTCAGAATTCCGCTGACATTTAAAAATGCTTCGGAACTCTTCCATTGTTCTCGGAATTCCGCTGACATTTAAAAAGGCTTCAGAACTCTTCCATTGTTTTCGGAATTCCGCTGACATTTAAAAAGGCTTCAGGACTCTTCCATTGTTCTCGGAATTCTGCTGACGTTTAAAAATGCTTCGGAACTCTTCCCTTGTTCTCGAAATTCCGCTGATGCTTAAAAATGCTTCACAACTCTTCCATTGTTCTCGGTATTCAGCTGACTTTTAAAAATGCTTCTGAACTCTTCCATTGTTCTCGGAATTCCGCTGAAGTTTAAGTATGCTTCGGAACTCTTCCATTGTTCTCGGAATTCTGCTGAAGTTTAAAAATGCTTCGGAACTCTTCCATTGTTCTCAGAATTCCGCTGACATTTAAAAATGCCTCGGAACTCTTCCATTGTTCTCGGAATTCCGCTGACATTTATAAAGGCTTCAGAACTCTTCCATTGTTCTCGGAATTCCGCTGACGTTTAAAAATGCTTCGGAACTCTTCCATTGTTCTCGGAATTCCGCTGACGTTTAAAAATGCTTCGGAACTCTTCCATTGTTCTCGGAATTCCGCTGACATTTAAAAATGCATCGGAACTCTTCCATTGTTCTGGAATTCCGCTGACGTTTAAAAATGCTTCACAACTCTTCCATTGTTCTCGGTATTCCGCTGACTTTTAAAAATGCTTCAGAACTCTTCCATTGTTCTCGGAATCCCGCTGAAGTTTAAGTATGCTTCGGAACTCTTCCATTGTTCTCGGAATCTGCTGAAGTTTAAAAATGCTTCGGAACTCTTCCATTGTTCTCAGAATTCCGCTGACATTTAAAAATGCTTCGGAACTCTTCCATTGTTCTCGGAATTCCGCTGACATTTAAAAAGGCTTCAGAACTCTTCCATTGTTCTCGGAATTCCGCTGACGTTTAAAAATGCTTCGGATCTCTTCTTTTGTTCTCGGAATTCCGCTGAAGTTTAAGTATGCTTCGGAACTCTTCCATTGTTCTCGGAATTCTGCTGAAGTTTAAAAATGCTTCGGAACTCTTCCATTGTTCTCAGAATTCCGCTGACATTTAAAAATGCTTCGGAACTCCTCCATTGTTCTCGGAATTCCGCTGACATTTAAAAATGCTTCAGAACTCTTCCATTGTTCTCGGAATTCCGCTGACTTTTAAAAATGCTTCGGAACTCTTCGATTGTTTTCCAAATTCCGCTGAAGTTTAAAAATGCTTCAGAACTCTTCCATTGTTCTCGGAATTCCGCTGACGTTTAAAAATGCTTCGGAACTCTTCCATTGTTCTCAGAATTCCGCTGAAGTTTAAACATGCTTTGGTACCCTTCTATTGTTCTCGGAATTCTGCTGACTTTTAAAAATGCTTCGGAACTCTTCCATTGTTCTCGGAATTCCGCTGACTTTTAAAAATGCTTCGGAACTCTTCCATTGTTCTCGGAATTCCGCTGACTTTTAAAAATGCTTCTGAACTCTTCCATTATTCTCGGAATTCCGCTGAAGTTTAAGTATGCTTCGGAACTCTTCCATTGTTCTCGGAATTCTGCTGAAGTTTAAAAATGCTTCGGAACTCTTCCATTGTTCTCAGAATTCCGCTGACATTTAAAAATGCTTCGGAACTCCTCCATTGTTCTCGGAATTCCGCTGACATTTAAAAAGCCTTCAGAACTCTTCCATTGTTCTCGGAATTCCGCTGACGTTTAAAAATGCTTCGGAACTCTTCCATTGTTCTTGGAATTCCACTGACGTTTAAAAATGCTTCACAACTCTTCCATTGTTCTCGGAATTCCGCTGACTTTTAAAATTGCTTCGGAACTCTTCGATTGTTCTCCAAATTCCGCTGAAGTTTAAAAATGCTTCGGAACTCTTCCAGTGTTTGCAGAATTCCGCTGATGTTTAAAAATGCTTCGGAAATCTTCCATTGTTTTCAAAATCCGCTGACGTTTAAAAATGCTTCAGAACTCTTCCATTGTTCTCGGAATTCCGCTGACGTTTAAAAATGCTTCGGAACTCTTCCATTGTTCTCAGAATTCCGCTGAAGTTTAAACATGCTTTGGTACCTTTCTATTGCTCTCGGAATTCTGCTGACTTTTAAAAATGCTTCGGAACTCTTCCATTGTTCTCAGAATTCTGCTGACTTTTAAAAATGCTTCGGAACTCTTCCATTGTTCTCGGAAGTCCGCTGAAGTTTAAAAATGCATCGGAACTCTTCCATTGTTCTCAGATTTCCGGTGACATTTAAAAATGCTTCAGAACTCTTCCATTGTTCTCGGAATTCCGCTGACATTTAAAAAGGCTTCAGAACTCCTCCATTGTTCTCGGAATTCCGCTGACGTTTAAAAATGCTTCGGAACTCTTCCATTGTTTTCGGAATTCCGCTGACGTTTAAAATTGCTTCACAACTCTTCCATTGTTCTCGGAATTCCGCTGATGTTTAAAAATGCTTCGGATCTCTTCTATTGTTCTCGGAATTCCGCTGACATTTAAAAATGCTTCAGAACTCTTCCATTGTTCTCGGAATTCCGCTGAAGTTTAAAAATGCTTCGGAACTCTTCCATTGTTCTCAGAATTCCGCTGACATTTAAAAATGCTTCGGAACTCTTCCATTGTTCTCGGAATTCCGCTGACATTTAAAAAGGCTTCAGAACTCTTCCATTGTTTTCGGAATTCCGCTGACATTTAAAAAGGCTTCAGGACTCTTCCATTGTTCTCGGAATTCTGCTGACGTTTAAAAATGCTTCGGAACTCTTCCCTTGTTCTCGGAATTCCGCTGATGCTTAAAAATGCTTCACAACTCTTCCATTGTTCTCGGTATTCAGCTGACTTTTAAAAATGCTTCTGAACTCTTCCATTGTTCTCGGAATTCCGCTGAAGTTTAAGTATGCTTCGGAACTCTTCCATTGTTCTCGGAATTCTGCTGAAGTTTAAAAATGCTTCGGAACTCTTCCATTGTTCTCAGAATTCCGCTGACATTTAAAAATGCCTCGGAACTCTTCCATTGTTCTCGGAATTCCGCTGACATTTATAAAGGCTTCAGAACTCTTCCATTGTTCTCGGAATTCCGCTGACGTTTAAAAATGCTTCGGAACTCTTCCATTGTTCTCGGAATTCCGCTGACGTTTAAAAATGCTTCGGAACTCTTCCATTGTTCTCGGAATTCCGCTGACATTTAAAAATGCATCGGAACTCTTCCATTGTTCTGGAATTCCGCTGACGTTTAAAAATGCTTCACAACTCTTCCATTGTTCTCGGTATTCCGCTGACTTTTAAAAATGCTTCAGAACTCTTCCATTGTTCTCGGAATCCCGCTGAAGTTTAAGTATGCTTCGGAACTCTTCCATTGTTCTCGGAATCTGCTGAAGTTTAAAAATGCTTCGGAACTCTTCCATTGTTCTCAGAATTCCGCTGACATTTAAAAATGCTTCGGAACTCTTCCATTGTTCTCGGAATTCCGCTGACATTTAAAAAGGCTTCAGAACTCTTCCATTGTTCTCGGAATTCCGCTGACGTTTAAAAATGCTTCGGATCTCTTCTTTTGTTCTCGGAATTCCGCTGACATTTAAAAATGCTTCAGAACTCTTCCATTGTTCTTGGAATTCCGCTGAAGTTTAAAAATGCTTCGGAACTCTTCCATTGTTCTCAGAATTCCGCTGACATTTAAAAATGCTTCGGAACTCTTCCATTGTTCTCGGAATTCCGTTGACATTTAAAAAGGCTTCAGAACTCTTCCATTGTTCTCGGAATTCCGCTGACTTTTAAAAATGGTTCTGAACTCTTCCATTATTCTCGGAATTCCGCTGAAGTTTAAGTATGCTTCGGAACTCTTCCATTGTTCTCGGAATTCTGCTGAAGTTTAAAAATGCTTCGGAACTCTTCCATTGTTCTCAGAATTCCGCTGACATTTAAAAATGCTTCGGAACTCCTCCATTGTTCTCGGAATTCCGTTGACATTTAAAAAGCCTTCAGAACTCTTCCATTGTTCTCGGAATTCCGCTGACGTTTAAAAATGCTTCGGAACTCTTCCTTTGTTCTTGGAATTCCACTGACGTTTAAAAATGCTTCACAACTCTTCCATTGTTCTCGGAATTCCGCTGACTTTTAAAATTGCTTCGGAACTCTTCGATTGTTCTCCAAATTCCGCTGAAGTTTAAAAATGCTTCGGAACTCTTCCAGTGTTTTCAGAATTCCGCTGATGTTTAAAAATGCTTCGGAAATCTTACATTGTTTTCAAAATCCGCTGACGTTTAAAAATGCATCAGAACTCTTCCATTGTTCTCGGAATTCCGCTGAAGTTTAAAAATGCTTCGGAACTCTTCCATTGTTCTCAGAATTCCGCTGACATTTAAAAATGCTTCGGAACTCTTCCATTGTTCTCGGAATTCCGTTGACATTTAAAAAGGCTTCAGAACTCTTCCATTGTTCTCGGAATTCCGCTGACATTTAAAAAGGCTTCAGAACTCTTCCATTGTTCTCGGAATTCCGCTGACATTTAAAAATGCTTCAGAACTCTTCCATTGTTCTCGGAATTCCGCTGACGTTTAAAAATGATTCGGAACTCTTCCATTGTTCTCGGAACTCCGCTGACGCTTAAAAATGCTTCACAACTCTTCCATTGTTCTCGGAATTCCGCTGACGTTTAAAAATGCTTCGGAACTCTTCCATTGTTCTCGGAATTCCGCTGACATTTAAAAATGCATCGGAACTCTTCCATTGTTCTGGAATTCCGCTGACGTTTAAAAATGCTTCACAACTCTTCCATTGTTCTCGGAATTCCGCTGACTTTTAAAAATGCTTCGGAACTCTTCGATTGTTCTCCAAATTCCGCTGAAGTTTAAAAATGCTTCGGAACTCTTCCAGTGTTCACAGAATTCCGCTGACGTTTAAAAATGCTTCGGAAATCTTCCATTGTTCTCAGAATTCCGCTGACATTTAAAAATGTTTCGGAACTCTTCCATTGTTCTCGGAATTCCGCTGACATTTAAAAAGGCTTCAGAACTCTTCCATTGTTCTCGGAATTCTGCTGACATTTAAAAATGTTTTGGAACTCTTCCATTGTTCTCGGAATTCCGCTGACATTTAAAAATGCTTCGTAACTCTTCCATTGTTCTGGAATTCCGCTGACGTTAAAAAATGCTTCACAACTCTTCCATTGTTCTCGGTATTCCGCTGACTTTTAAAAATGCTTCAGAACTCTTCCATTGTTCTCGGAATTCCGCTGAAGTTTAAGTATGCTTCGGAACTCTTCCATTGTTCTCGGAATTCTGCTGAAGTTTAAAAATGCTTCGGAACTCTTCCATTGTTCTCAGAATTACGCTGACATTTAAAAATGCTTCGGAACTCTTCCATTGTTCTCGGAATTCCGCTGACATTTAAAAAGGCTTCAGAACTCTTCCATTGTTCTCGGAATTCCGCTGACGTTTAAAAATGCTTCGGAACTCTTCCATTGTTCTCGGAATTCCGCTGACGTTTAAAAATGCTTCGGATCTCTTCTATTGTTCTCGGAATTCCGCTGACATTTAAAAATGCTTCAGAACTCTTCCATTGTTCTCGGAATTCCGCTGACTTTTAAAAATGCTTCGGAACTCTTCGATTGTTCTCCAAATTCCGCTGAAGTTTAAAAATGCTTCGGAACTCTTCCAGTGTTCGCAGAATTTCGCTGACGTTTAAAAATGCTTCGGAAATCTTCCATTGTTTTCAAAATTCCGCTGACGTTTAAAAATGCTTCAGAACTCTTCCATTGTTCTCGGAATTCCGCTGACGTTTAAAAATGCTTCGGAACTCTTCCATTGTTCTCAGAATTCCGCTGAAGTTTAAACATGCTTTGGTACCCTTCTATTGTTCTCGGAATTCTGATGACTTTTAAAAATGCTTCGGAACTCTTCCATTGTTCTCGGAATTCCGCTGACTTTTAAAAATGCTTCGGAACTCTTCCATTGTTCTCGGAATTCCGCTGACTTTTAAAAATGCTTCTGAACTCTTCCATTATTCTCCGAATTCCGCTGAAGTTTAAGTATGCTTCGGAACTCTTCCATTGTTCTCGGAATTCTGCTGAAGTTTAAAAATGCTTCGGAACTCTTCCATTGTTCTCAGAATTCCGCTGACATTTAAAAATGCTTCGGAACTCCTCCATTGTTCTCGGAATTCCGCTGACATTTAAAAAGCCTTCAGAACTCTTCCATTGTTCTCGGAATTCCGCTGACGTTTAAAAATGCTTCGGAACTCTTCCTTTGTTCTTGGAATTCCACTGACGTTTAAAAATGCTTCACAACTCTTCCATTGTTCTCGGAATTCCGCTGACTTTTAAAATTGCTTCGGAACTCTTCGATTGTTCTCCAAATTCCGCTGAAGTTTAAAAATGCTTCGGAACTCTTCCAGTGTTTGCAGAATTCCGCTGATGTTTAAAAATGCTTCGGAAATCTTCCATTGTTTTCAAAATCCGCTGACGTTTAAAAATGCTTCAGAACTCTTCCATTGTTCTCAGAATTCTGCTGACTTTTAAAAATGCTTCGGAACTCTTCCATTGTTCTCGGAATTCCGCTGAAGTTTAAACATGCTTTGGTACCTTTCTATTGTTCTCGGAATTCTGCTGACTTTTAAAAATGCTTCGGAACTCTTCCATTGTTCTCAGAATTCTGCTGACTTTTAAAAATGCTTCGGAACTCTTCCATTGTTCTCGGAATTCCGCTGAAGTTTAAAAATGCATCGGAACTCTTCCATTGTTCTCAGATTTCCGGTGACATTTAAAAATGCTTCAGAACTCTTCCATTGTTCTCGGAATTCCGCTGACATTTAAAAAGGCTTCAGAACTCCTCCATTGTTCTCGGAATTCCGCTGACGTTTAAAAATGCTTCGGAACTCTTCCATTGTTTTCGGAATTCCGCTGACGTTTAAAATTGCTTCACAACTCTTCCATTGTTCTCGGAATTCCGCTGATGTTTAAAAATGCTTCGGATCTCTTCTATTGTTCTCGGAATTCCGCTGACATTTAAAAATGCTTCAGAACTCTTCCATTGTTCTCGGAATTCCGCTGAAGTTTAAAAATGCTTCGGAACTCTTCCATTGTTCTCAGAATTCCGCTGACATTTAAAAATGCTTCGGAACTCTTCCATTGTTCTCGGAATTCCGCTGACATTTAAAAAGGCTTCAGAACTCTTCCATTGTTTTCGGAATTCCGCTGACATTTAAAAAGGCTTCAGGACTCTTCCATTGTTCTCGGAATTCTGCTGACGTTTAAAAATGCTTCGGAACTCTTCCCTTGTTCTCGGAATTCCGCTGATGCTTAAAAATGCTTCACAACTCTTCCATTGTTCTCGGTATTCAGCTGACTTTTAAAAATGCTTCTGAACTCTTCCATTGTTCTCGGAATTCCGCTGAAGTTTAAGTATGCTTCGGAACTCTTCCATTGTTCTCGGAATTCTGCTGAAGTTTAAAAATGCTTCGGAACTCTTCCATTGTTCTCAGAATTCCGCTGACATTTAAAAATGCCTCGGAACTCTTCGATTGTTCTCGGAATTCCGCTGACATTTAAAAAGGCTTCAGAACTCTTCCATTGTTCTCGGAATTCCACTGACGTTTAAAAATGCTTCGGAACTATTCCATTGTTCTCGGAATTCCGCTGACGTTTAAAAATGCTTCACAACTCTTCCATTGTTCTCGGAATTCCGCTGACGTTTAAAAATGCTTCGGAACTCTTCCATTGTTCTCGGAATTCAGCTGACATTTAAAAATGCATCGGAACTCTTCCATTGTTCTGGAATTCCGCTGACGTTTAAAAATGCTTCACAACTCTTCCATTGTTCTCGGTATTCCGCTGACTTTTAAAAATGCTTCAGAACTCTTCCATTGTTCTCGGAATCCCGCTGAAGTTTAAGTATGCTTCGGAACTCTTCCATTGTTCTCGGAATCTGCTGAAGTTTAAAAATGCTTCGGAACTCTTCCATTGTTCTCAGAATTCCGCTGACATTTAAAAATACTTCGGAACTCTTCCATTGTTCTCGGAATTCCGCTGACATTTAAAAAGGCTTCAGAACTCTTCCATTGTTCTCGGAATTCCGCTGACGTTTAAAAATGCTTCGGATCTCTTCTATTGTTCTCGGAATTCCGCTGACATTTAAAAATGCTTCAGAACTCTTCCATTGTTCTTGGAATTCCGCTGAAGTTTAAAAATGCTTCGGAACTCTTCCATTGTTCTCAGAATTCCGCTGACATTTAAAAATGCTTCGGAACTCTTCCATTGTTCTCGGAATTCCGTTGACATTTAAAAAGGCTTCAGAACTCTTCCATTGTTCTCGGAATTCCGCTGACATTTAAAAAGGCTTCAGAACTCTTCCATTGTTCTCGGAATTCCGCTGACATTTAAAAAGGCTTCAGAACTCTTCCATTGTTCTCGGAATTCCGCTGACATTTAAAAATGCTTCAGAACTCTTCCATTGTTCTCGGAATTCCGCTGACGTTTAAAAATGCTTCGGAACTCTTCCATTGTTCTCGGAATTCCGCTGACGCTTAAAAATGCTTCACAACTCTTCCATTGTTCTCGGAATTCCGCTGACGTTTAAAAATGCTTCGGAACTCTTCCATTGTTCTCGGAATTCCGCTGACATTTAAAAATGCATCGGAACTCTTCCATTGTTCTGGAATTCCGCTGACGTTTAAAAATGCTTCACAACTCTTCCATTGTTCTCGGAATTCCGCTGACTTTTAAAAATGCTTCGGAACTCTTCAATTGTTCTCCAAATTCCGCTGAAGTTTAAAAATGCTTCGGAACTCTTCCAGTGTTCACAGAATTCCGCTGACGTTTAAAAATGCTTCGGAAATCTTCCATTGTTCTCAGAATTCCGCTGACATTTAAAAATGTTTCGGAACTCTTCCATTGTTCTCGGAATTCCGCTGACATTTAAAAAGGCTTCAGAACTCTTCCATTGTTCTCGGAATTCTGCTGACATTTAAAAATGTTTTGGAACTCTTCCATTGTTCTCGGAATTCCGCTGACATTTAAAAATGCTTCGTAACTCTTCCATTGTTCTGGAATTCCGCTGACGTTAAAAAATGCTTCACAACTCTTCCATTGTTCTCGGTATTCCGCTGACTTTTAAAAATGCTTCAGAACTCTTCCATTGTTCTCGGAATTCCGCTGAAGTTTAAGTATGCTTCGGAACTCTTCCATTGTTCTCGGAATTCTGCTGAAGTTTAAAAATGCTTCGGAACTCTTCCATTGTTCTCAGAATTACGCTGACATTTAAAAATGCTTCGGAACTCTTCCATTGTTCTCGGAATTCCGCTGACATTTAAATAGGCTTCAGAACTCTTCCATTGTTCTCGGAATTCCGCTGACGTTTAAAAATGCTTCGGAACTCTTCCATTGTTCTCGGAATTCCGCTGACGTTTAAAAATGCTTCGGAACTCTTCCATTGTTCTGGAATTCCGCTGACGTTTAAAAATGCTTCACAACTCTTCCATTGTTCTCGGAATTCCGCTGACTTTTAAAAATGCTTCGGAACTCTTCGATTGTTCTCCAAATTCCGCTGAAGTTTAAAAATGCTTCGGAACTCTTCCAGTGTTCACAGAATTCCGCTGACGTTTAAAAATGCTTCGGAAATCTTCCATTGTTCTCAGAATTCCGCTGACATTTAAAAATGTTTCGGAACTCTTCCATTGTTCTCGGAATTCCGCTGACATTTAAAAAGGCTTCAGAACTCTTCCATTGTTCTCGGAATTCTGCTGACATTTAAAAATGTTTTGGAACTCTTCCATTGTTCTCGGAATTCCGCTGACATTTAAAAATGCTTCGTAACTCTTCCATTGTTCTGGAATTCCGCTGACGTTAAAAAATGCTTCACAACTCTTCCATTGTTCTCGGTATTCCGCTGACTTTTAAAAATGCTTCAGAACTCTTCCATTGTTCTCGGAATTCCGCTGAAGTTTAAGTATGCTTCGGAACTCTTCCATTGTTCTCGGAATTCTGCTGAAGTTTAAAAATGCTTCGGAACTCTTCCATTGTTCTCAGAATTACGCTGACATTTAAAAATGCTTCGGAACTCTTCCATTGTTCTCGGAATTCCGCTGACATTTAAAAAGGCTTCAGAACTCTTCCATTGTTCTCGGAATTCCGCTGACGTTTAAAAATGCTTCGGAACTCTTCCATTGTTCTCGGAATTCCGCTGACGTTTAAAAATGCTTCGGATCTCTTCTATTGTTCTCGGAATTCCGCTGACATTTAAAAATGCTTCAGAACTCTTCCATTGTTCTCGGAATTCCGCTGACTTTTAAAAATGCTTCGGAACTCTTCGATTGTTCTCCAAATTCCGCTGAAGTTTAAAAATGCTTCGGAACTCTTCCAGTGTTCGCAGAATTTCGCTGACGTTTAAAAATGCTTCGGAAATCTTCCATTGTTTTCAAAATTCCGCTGACGTTTAAAAATGCTTCAGAACTCTTCCATTGTTCTCGGAATTCCGCTGACGTTTAAAAATGCTTCGGAACTCTTCCATTGTTCTCAGAATTCCGCTGAAGTTTAAACATGCTTTGGTACCCTTCTATTGTTCTCGGAATTCTGATGACTTTTAAAAATGCTTCGGAACTCTTCCATTGTTCTCGGAATTCCGCTGACTTTTAAAAATGCTTCGGAACTCTTCCATTGTTCTCGGAATTCCGCTGACTTTTAAAAATGCTTCTGAACTCTTCCATTATTCTCCGAATTCCGGTGAAGTTTAAGTATGCTTCGGAACTCTTCCATTGTTCTCGGAATTCTGCTGAAGTTTAAAAATGCTTCGGAACTCTTCCATTGTTCTCAGAATTCCGCTGACATTTAAAAATGCTTCGGAACTCCTCCATTGTTCTCGGAATTCCGCTGACATTTAAAAAGCCTTCAGAACTCTTCCATTGTTCTCGGAATTCCGCTGACGTTTAAAAATGCTTCGGAACTCTTCCTTTGTTCTTGGAATTCCACTGACGTTTAAAAATGCTTCACAACTCTTCCATTGTTCTCGGAATTCCGCTGACTTTTAAAATTGCTTCGGAACTCTTCGATTGTTCTCCAAATTCCGCTGAAGTTTAAAAATGCTTCGGAACTCTTCCAGTGTTTGCAGAATTCCGCTGATGTTTAAAAATGCTTCGGAAATCTTCCATTGTTTTCAAAATCCGCTGACGTTTAAAAATGCTTCAGAACTCTTCCATTGTTCTCGGAATTCCGCTGACGTTTAAAAATGCTTCGGAACTCTTCCATTGTTCTCAGAATTCCGCTGAAGTTTAAACATGCTTTGGTACCTTTCTATTGTTCTCGGAATTCTGCTGACTTTTAAAAATGCTTCGGAACTCTTCCATTGTTCTCAGAATTCTGCTGACTTTTAAAAATGCTTCGGAACTCTTCCATTGTTCTCGGAATTCCGCTGAAGTTTAAAAATGCATCGGAACTCTTCCATTGTTCTCAGATTTCCGGTGACATTTAAAAATGCTTCAGAACTCTTCCATTGTTCTCGGAATTCCGCTGACATTTAAAAAGGCTTCAGAACTCCTCCATTGTTCTCGGAATTCCGCTGACGTTTAAAAATGCTTCGGAACTCTTCCATTGTTTTCGGAATTCCGCTGACGTTTAAAATTGCTTCACAACTCTTCCATTGTTCTCGGAATTCCGCTGATGTTTAAAAATGCTTCGGATCTCTTCTATTGTTCTCGGAATTCCGCTGACATTTAAAAATGCTTCAGAACTCTTCCATTGTTCTCGGAATTCCGCTGAAGTTTAAAAATGCTTCGGAACTCTTCCATTGTTCTCAGAATTCCGCTGACATTTAAAAATGCTTCGGAACTCTTCCATTGTTCTCGGAATTCCGCTGACATTTAAAAAGGCTTCAGAACTCTTCCATTGTTTTCGGAATTCCGCTGACATTTAAAAAGGCTTCAGGACTCTTCCATTGTTCTCGGAATTCTGCTGACGTTTAAAAATGCTTCGGAACTCTTCCATTGTTCTCAGAATTCCGCTGACATTTAAAAATGCCTCGGAACTCTTCGATTGTTCTCGGAATTCCGCTGACATTTAAAAAGGCTTCAGAACTCTTCCATTGTTCTCGGAATTCCACTGACGTTTAAAAATGCTTCGGAACTCTTCCATTGTTCTCGGAATTCCGCTGACGTTTAAAAATGCTTCACAACTCTTCCATTGTTCTCGGAATTCCGCTGACGTTTAAAAATGCTTCGGAACTCTTCCATTGTTCTCGGAATTCCGCTGACATTTAAAAATGCATCGGAACTCTTCCATTGTTCTGGAATTCCGCTGACGTTTAAAAATGCTTCACAACTCTTCCATTGTTCTCGGTATTCCGCTGACTTTTAAAAATGCTTCAGAACTCTTCCATTGTTCTCGGAATCCCGCTGAAGTTTAAGTATGCTTCGGAACTCTTCCATTGTTCTCGGAATCTGCTGAAGTTTAAAAATGCTTCGGAACTCTTCCATTGTTCTCAGAATTCCGCTGACAATTAAAAATGCTTCGGAACTCTTCCATTGTTCTCGGAATTCCGCTGACATTTAAAAAGGCTTCAGAACTCTTCCATTGTTCTCGGAATTCCGCTGATGTTTAAAAATGCTTCGGATCTCTTCTATTGTTCTCGGAATTCCGCTGACATTTAAAAATGCTTCAGAACTCTTCCATTGTTCTTGGAATTCCGCTGAAGTTTAAAAATGCTTCGGAACTCTTCCATTGTTCTCAGAATTCCGCTGACATTTAAAAATGCTTCGGAACTCTTCCATTGTTCTCGGAATTCCATTGACATTTAAAAAGGCTTCAGAACTCTTCCATTGTTCTCGGAATTGCGCTGACATTTAAAAATGCTTCAGAACTCTTCCATTGTTCTCGGAATTCCGCTGACGTTTAAAAATGCTTCGGAACTCTTCCATTGTTCTCGGAATTCCGCTGATGCTTAAAAATGCTTCACAACTCTTCCATTGTTCTCGGAATTCCGCTGACGTTTAAAAATGCTTCGGAACTCTTCCATTGTTCTCGGAATTCCGCTGACATTTAAAAATGCATCGGAACTCTTCCATTGTTCTGGAATTCCGCTGACGTTTAAAAATGCTTCACAACTCTTCCATTGTTCTCGGAATTCCGCTGATGTTTAAAAATGCTTCGGATCTCTTCTATTGTTCTCGGAATTCCGCTGACATTTAAAAAGGCTTCAGAACTCTTCCATTGTTCTCGGAATTCCGCTGAAGTTTAAAAATGCTTCGGAACTCTTCCATTGTTCTCAGAATTCCGCTGACATTTAAAAATGCTTTGGAACTCTTCCATTGTTCTCGGAATTCCGCTGACATTTAAAAAGGCTTCAGAACTCTTCCATTGTTCTCGGAATTCCGTTGACATTTATAAAGGCTTCAGAACTCTTCCATTGTTCTCGGAATTCCGCTGACGTTTAAAAATGCTTCGGAACTCTTCCACTGTTCTCGGAATTCCGCTGACGTTTAAAAATGCTTCACAACTCTTCCATTGTTCTCGGAATTCCGCTGACGTTTAAAAATGCTTCGGAACTCTTCCATTGTTCTCGGAATTCCGCTGACATTTAAAAATGCATCGGAACTCTTCCATTGTTCTGGAATTCCGCTGACGTTTAAAAATGCTTCACAACTCTTCCATTGTTCTCGGTATTCCGCTGACTTTTAAAAATGCTTCAAAACTCTTCCATTGTTCTCGGAATCCCGCTGAAGTTTAAGTATGCTTCGGAACTCTTCCATTGTTCTCGGAATCTGCTGAAGTTTAAAAATGCTTCGGAACTCTTCCATTGTTCTCAGAATTCCGCTGACATTTAAAAATGCTTCGGAACTCTTCCATTGTTCTCGGAATTACGCTGACATTTAAAAAGGCTTCAGAACTCTTCCATTGTTCTCGGAATTCCGCTGACGTTTAAAAATGCTTCGGATCTCTTCTATTGTTCTCGGAATTCCGCTGACATTTAAAAATGCTTCAGAACTCTTCCATTGTTCTTGGAATTCCGCTGAAGTTTAAAAATGCTTCGGAACTCTTCCATTGTTCTCGGAATTCCGCTGAAGTTTAAAAATGCTTCACAACTCTTCCATTGTTCTCGGAATTCCGCTGACGTTTAAAAATGCTTCGGAACTCTTCCATTGTTCTCGGAATTCTGCTGAAGTTTAAAAATGCTTCAGAACTCTTCCATTGTTCTCAGAATTCCGCTGACATTTAAAAATGCTTCGGAACTCTTCCATTGTTCTCGGAATTCCGCTGACTTTTAAAAATGCTTCGGAACTCTTCGATTGTTCTCCAAATTCCGCTGAAGTTTAAAAATGCTTCGGAACTCTTCCAGTGTTCGCAGAATTTCGCTGACGTTTAAAAATGCTTCGGAAATCTTCCATTGTTTTCAAAATTCCGCTGACGTTTAAAAATGCTTCAGAACTCTTCCATTGTTCTCGGAATTCCGCTGACGTTTAAAAATGCTTCGGAACTCTTCCATTGTTCTCAGAATTCCGCTGAAGTTTAAACATGCTTTGGTACCCTTCTATTGTTCTCGGAATTGTGCTGACTTTTAAAAATGCTTCGGAACTCTTCCATTGTTCTCGGAATTCCGCTGACTTTTAAAAATGCTTCGGAACTCTTCCATTGTTCTCGGAATTCCGCTGACTTTTAAAAATGCTTCTGAACTCTTCCATTGTTCTCGGAATTCCGCTGAAGTTTAAGTATGCTTCGGAACTCTTCCATTGTTCTCGGAATTCTGCTGAAGTTTAAAAATGCTTCGGAACTCTTCCTTTGTTCTTGGAATTCCACTGACGTTTAAAAATGCTTCACAACTCTTCCATTGTTCTCGGAATTCCGCTGACTTTTAAAATTGCTTCGGAACTCTTCGATTGTTCTCCAAATTCCGCTGAAGTTTAAAAATGCTTCGGAACTCTTCCAGTGTTTGCAGAATTCCGCTGACGTTTAAAAATGCTTCGGAAATCTTCCATTGTTTTCAAAATCCGCTGACGTTTAAAAATGCTTCAGAACTCTTCCATTGTTCTCGGAATTCCGCTGACGTTTAAAAATGCTTCGGAACTCTTCCATTGTTCTCGGAATTGCAGTGATGTTTAAAAATGCTTCGGAACGCTTACATTGTTCTCAGAATTCCGCTGAAGTTTAAACATGCTTTGGTACCCTTCTATTGTTCTCGGAATTCTGCTGACTTTTAAAAATGCTTCGGAAATCTTCCATTGTTCTCGGAATTCCGCTGACTTTTAAAAATGCTTCGGAACTCTTCCATTGTTCTCGGAATTCTGCTGAAGTTTTGAAGTTTAAAAATGCTTCGGAATTTTTCCATTGTTCTCGGAATTCCGCTGACGCTTAAAAATGCTTCACAACTCTTCCATTGTTCTCGGAATTCCGCTGACTTTTAAAAATGCTTCGGAACTCTTCCAGTGTTCGCAGAATTCTGCTGACGTTTAAAAATGCTTCGGAAATCTTCCATTGTTTTCAAAATTCCGCTGACGTTTAAAAATGCTTCAGAACTCTTCCATTGTTCTCGGAATTCCGCTGACGTTTAAAAATGCTTCGGAACTCTTCCATTGTTCTCAGAATTCCGCTGAAGTTTAAACATGCTTTGGTACCCTTCTATTGTTCTCGGAATTCTGCTGACTTTTAAAAATGCTTCGGAACTCTTCCATTGTTCTCGGAATTCCGCTGACGTTTAAAAATGCTTCACAACTCTTCCATTGTTCTCGGAATTCCGCTGACGTTTAAAAATGCTTCGGAACTCTTCCATTGTTCTCGTAATTCCGCTGACATTTAAAAATGCATCGGAACTCTTCCATTGTTCTGGAATTCCGCTGACGTTTAAAAATGCTTCACAACTCTTCCATTGTTCTCGGTATTCCGCTGACTTTTAAAAATGCTTCAGAACTCTTCCATTGTTCTCGGAATTCGCTGAAGTTTAAGTATGCTTCGGAACTCTTCCATTGTTCACGGATTTCTGCTGAAGTTTAAAAATGCTTCGGAACTCTTCCATTGTTCTCAGAATTCCGCTGACATTTAAAAATGCTTCGGAACTCTTCCATTGTTCTTGGAATTCCGCTGACATTTAAAAAGCCTTCAGAACTCTTCCATTGTTCTCGGAATTCCGCT
This sequence comes from Phyllobates terribilis, assembly GCF_046119375.1. Classification (NCBI taxonomy): domain Eukaryota; kingdom Metazoa; phylum Chordata; class Amphibia; order Anura; family Dendrobatidae; genus Phyllobates; species Phyllobates terribilis. The sequence goes on along the minus strand of NW_027362781.1, from coordinate 6,235,397 downwards.
GACATTTAAAAAGGCTTCAGAACTCTTTCATTGTTCTCGGAATTCCGCTGACGTTTAAAAATGCTTCGGAACTCTTCCATTGTTCTCGGAATTCCGCTGACGTTTAAAAATGCTTCGGAACTCTTCCATTGTTCTCGGAATTCCGCTGATGCTTAAAAATGCTTCACAACTCTTCCATTGTTCTCGGTATTCAGCTGACTTTTAAAAATGCTTCTGAACTCTTCCATTGTTCTCGGAATTCCGCTGAAGTTTAAGTATGCTTCGGAACTCTTCCATTGTTCTCGGAATTCTGCTGAAGTTTAAAAATGCTTTGGAACTCTTCCATTTTTCTCAGAATTCCGCTGACATTTAAAAATGCTTCGGAACTCTTCCATTGTTCTCGGAATTCCGCTGACATTTAAAAAGCCTTCAGAACTCTTCCATTGTTCTCGGAATTCCGCTGACGTTTAAAAATGCTTCGGAACTCTTCCATTGTTCTCGGAATTCCGCTGACGTTTAAAAATGCTTCACAACTCTTCCATTGTTCTCGGAATTCCGCTGACTATTAAAAATGCTTCGGAACTCTTCGATTGTTCTCCAAATTCCGCTGAAGTTTAAAAATGTTTCGGAACTCTTCCATTGTTCTCGGAATTCCGCTGACATTTAAAAAGGCTTCAGAACTCTTCCATTGTTCTCGGAATTCTGCAGTAGTTTAAAATTGCTTCGGAACTCTTCCATTGTTCTCGGAATTCTGCTGACATTTAAAAATGTTTTGGAACTCTTCCATTGTTCTCGGAATTCCGCTGACATTTAAAAATGCTTCGTAACTCTTCCATTGTTCTGGAATTCCGCTGACGTTAAAAAATGCTTCACAACTCTTCCATTGTTCTCGGTATTCCGCTGACTTTTAAAAATGCTTCAGAACTCTTCCATTGTTCTCGGAATTCCGCTGAAGTTTAAGTATGCTTCGGAACTCTTCCATTGTTCTCGGAATTCTGCTGAAGTTTAAAAATGCTTCGGAACTCTTCCATTGTTCTCAGAATTACGATGACATTTAAAAATGCTTCGGAACTCTTCCATTGTTCTCGGAATTCTGCTGACATTTATAAAGGATTCAGAACTCTTCCATTGTTTTCGGAATTCCGCTGACGTTTAAAAATGCTTCGGAAATCTTCCATTGTTCTCAGAATTCCGCTGACATTTAAAAATGCTTCGGAACTCTTCCATTGTTCTCGGAATTCCGCTGACATTTAAAAAGGCTTCAGAACTCTTCCATTGTTCTCGGAATTCCGCTGACATTTATAAAGGCTTCAGAACTCTTCCATTGTTCTCGGAATTCCGCTGACGTTTAAAAATGCTTCGGAACTCTTCCATTGTTCTCGGTATTCCGCTGACTTTTAAAAATGCTTCACAACTCTTCCATTGTTCTCGGTATTCCGCTGACTTTTAAAAATGCTTCAGAACTCTTCCATTGTTCTCGGAATCCCGCTGAAGTTTAAGTATGCTTCGGAACTCTTCCATTGTTCTCGGAATCTGCTGAAGTTTAAAAATGCTTCGGAACTCTTCCATTGTTCTCAGAATTCCGCTGACATTTAAAAATGCTTCGGAACTCTTCCATTGTTCTCGGAATTACGCTGACATTTAAAAAGGCTTCAGAACTCTTCCATTGTTCTCGGAATTCCGCTGACGTTTAAAAATGCTTCGGATCTCTTCTATTGTTCTCGGAATTCCGCTGACATTTAAAAATGCTGCAGAACTCTTCCATTGTTCTTGGAATTCCGCTGAAGTTTAAAAATGCTTCGGAACTCTTCCATTGTTCTCAGAATTCCGCTGACATTTAAAAATGCTTCGGAACTCTTCCATTGTTCTCGGAATTCCGCTGACATTTAAAAAGGCTTCAGAACTCTTCCATTGTTCTCGGAATTCCGCTGACATTTAAAAAGGCTTCAGAACTCTTCCATTGTTCTCGGAATTCCGCTGACATTTAAAAATGCTTCAGAACTCTTCCATTGTTCTCGGAATTCCGCTGACGTTTAAAAATGCTTCGGAACTCTTCCATTGTTCTCGGAATTCCGCTGACGTTTAAAAATGCTTCACAACTCTTCCATTGTTCTCGGAATTCCGCTGACGTTTAAAAATGCTTCGGAACTCTTCCATTGTTCTCGGAATTCCGCTGACATTTAAAAATGCATCGGAACTCTTCCATTGTTCTGGAATTCCGCTGACGTTTAAAAATGCTTCACAACTCTTCCATTGTTCTCGGTATTCCGCTGACTTTTAAAAATGCTTCAGAACTCTTCCATTGTTCTCGGAATTCGCTGAAGTTTAAGTATGCTTCGGAACTCTTCCATTGTTCACGGATTTCTGCTGAAGTTTAAAAATGCTTCGGAACTCTTCCATTGTTCTCAGAATTCCGCTGACATTTAAAAATGCTTCGGAACTCTTCCATTGTTCTTGGAATTCCGCTGACATTTAAAAAGCCTTCAGAACTCTTCCATTGTTCTCGGAATTCCGCTGACATTTAAAAAGGCTTCAGAACTCTTTCATTGTTCTCGGAATTCCGCTGACATTTAAAAAGGCTTCAGAACTCTTCCATTGTTCTCGGAATTCCGCTGACATTTAAAAATGCTTCAGAACTCTTCCATTGTTCTCGGAATTCCGCTGACGTTTAAAAATGCTTCGGAACTCTTCCATTGTTCTCGGAATTCCGCTGATGCTTAAAAATGCTTCACAACTCTTCCATTGTTCTCGGTATTCAGCTGACTTTTAAAAATGCTTCTGAACTCTTCCATTGTTCTCGGAATTCCGCTGAAGTTTAAGTATGCTTCGGAACTCTTCCATTGTTCTCGGAATTCTGCTGAAGTTTAAAAATGCTTTGGAACTCTTCCATTTTTCTCAGAATTCCGCTGACATTTAAAAATGCTTCGGAACTCTTCCATTGTTCTCGGAATTCCGCTGACATTTAAAAAGCCTTCAGAACTCTTCCATTGTTCTCGGAATTCCGCTGACATTTAAAAATGCTTCGGAACTCTTCCATTGTTCTCGGAATTCCGCTGACGTTTAAAAATGCTTCACAACTCTTCCATTGTTCTCGGAATTCCGCTGACTATTAAAAATGCTTCGGAACTCTTCGATTGTTCTCCAAATTCCGCTGAAGTTTAAAAATGTTTCGGAACTCTTCCATTGTTCTCGGAATTCCGCTGACATTTAAAAAGGCTTCAGAACTCTTCCATTGTTCTCGGAATTCTGCAGTAGTTTAAAATTGCTTCGGAACTCTTCCATTGTTCTCGGAATTCTGCTGACATTTAAAAATGTTTTGGAACTCTTCCATTGTTCTCGGAATTCCGCTGACATTTAAAAATGCTTCGTAACTCTTCCATTGTTCTGGAATTCCGCTGACGTTAAAAAATGCTTCACAACTCTTCAATTGTTCTCGGTATTCCGCTGACTTTTAAAAATGCTTCAGAACTCTTCCATTGTTCTCGGAATTCCGCTGAAGTTTAAGTATGCTTCGGAACTCTTCCATTGTTCTCGGAATTCTGCTGAAGTTTAAAAATGCTTCGGAACTCTTCCATTGTTCTCAGAATTACGATGACATTTAAAAATGCTTCGGAACTCTTCCATTGTTCTCGGAATTCCGCTGACGTTTAAAAATGCTTCGGAACTCTTCCATTGTTCTCGGAATTCCGCTGATGCTTAAAAATGCTTCACAACTCTTCCATTGTTCTCGGTATTCAGCTGACTTTTAAAAATGCTTCTGAACTCTTCCATTGTTCTCGGAATTCCGCTGAAGTTTAAGTATGCTTCGGAACTCTTCCATTGTTCTCGGAATTCTGCTGAAGTTTAAAAATGCTTTGGAACTCTTCCATTTTTCTCAGAATTCCGCTGACATTTAAAAATGCTTCGGAACTCTTCCATTGTTCTCGGAATTCCGCTGACATTTAAAAAGCCTTCAGAACTCTTCCATTGTTCTCGGAATTCCGCTGACGTTTAAAAATGCTTCGGAACTCTTCCATTGTTCTCGGAATTCCGCTGACGTTTAAAAATGCTTCACAACTCTTCCATTGTTCTCGGAATTCCGCTGACTATTAAAAATGCTTCGGAACTCTTCGATTGTTCTCCAAATTCCGCTGAAGTTTAAAAATGTTTCGGAACTCTTCCATTGTTCTCGGAATTCCGCTGACATTTAAAAAGGCTTCAGAACTCTTCCATTGTTCTCGGAATTCTGCAGTAGTTTAAAATTGCTTCGGAACTCTTCCATTGTTCTCGGAATTCTGCTGACATTTAAAAATGTTTTGGAACTCTTCCATTGTTCTCGGAATTCCGCTGACATTTAAAAATGCTTCGTAACTCTTCCATTGTTCTGGAATTCCGCTGACGTTAAAAAATGCTTCACAACTCTTCCATTGTTCTCGGTATTCCGCTGACTTTTAAAAATGCTTCAGAACTCTTCCATTGTTCTCGGAATTCCGCTGAAGTTTAAGTATGCTTCGGAACTCTTCCATTGTTCTCGGAATTCTGCTGAAGTTTAAAAATGCTTCGGAACTCTTCCATTGTTCTCAGAATTACGATGACATTTAAAAATGCTTCGGAACTCTTCCATTGTTCTCGGAATTCTGCTGACATTTATAAAGGATTCAGAACTCTTCCATTGTTTTCGGAATTCCGCTGACGTTTAAAAATGCTTCGGAAATCTTCCATTGTTCTCGGAATTCCGCTGACGTTTAAAAATGCTTCAGAACTCTTCCATTGTTCTCGGAATTCCGCTGAAGTTTAAGTATGCTTCGGAACTCTTCCATTGTTCTCGGAATTCTGCTGAAGTTTAAAAATGCTTCGGAACTCTTCCATTGTTCTCAGAATTCCGCTGACATTTAAAAATGCTTCGGAACTCTTCCATTGTTCTCGGAATTCCGCTGACTTTTAAAAATGCTTCGGAACTCTTCGATTGTTCTCCAAATTCCGCTGAAGTTTAAAAATGCTTCGGAACTCTTCCAGTGTTCGCAGAATTTCGCTGACGTTTAAAAATGCTTCGGAAATCTTCCATTGTTTTCAAAATTCCGCTGACGTTTAAAAATGCTTCAGAACTCTTCCATTGTTCTCGGAATTCCGCTGACGTTTAAAAATGCTTCGGAACTCTTCCATTGTTCTCAGAATTCCGCTGAAGTTTAAACATGCTTTGGTACTCTTCTATTGTTCTCGGAATTGTGCTGACTTTTAAAAATGCTTCGGAACTCTTCCATTGTTCTCGGAATTCCGCTGACTTTTAAAAATGCTTCGGAACTCTTCCATTGTTCTCGGAATTCCGCTGACTTTTAAAAATGCTTCTGAACTCTTCCATTGTTCTCGGAATTCCGCTGAAGTTTAAGTATGCTTCGGAACTCTTCCATTGTTCTCGGAATTCTGCTGAAGTTTAAAAATGCTTCGGAACTCTTCCTTTGTTCTTGGAATTCCACTGACGTTTAAAAATGCTTCACAACTCTTCCATTGTTCTCGGAATTCCGCTGACTTTTAAAATTGCTTCGGAACTCTTCGATTGTTCTCCAAATTCCGCTGAAGTTTAAAAATGCTTCGGAACTCTTCCAGTGTTTGCAGAATTCCGCTGACGTTTAAAAATGCTTCGGAAATCTTCCATTGTTTTCAAAATCCGCTGACGTTTAAAAATGCTTCAGAACTCTTCCATTGTTCTCGGAATTCCGCTGACGTTTAAAAATGCTTCGGAACTCTTCCATTGTTCTCGGAATTGCAGTGAAGTTTAAAAATGCTTCGGAACGCTTACATTGTTCTCAGAATTCCGCTGAAGTTTAAACATGCTTTGGTACCCTTCTATTGTTCTCGGAATTCTGCTGACTTTTAAAAATGCTTCGGAAATCTTCCATTGTTCTCGGAATTCCGCTGACTTTTAAAAATGCTTCGGAACTCTTCCATTGTTCTCGGAATTCTGCTGAAGTTTTGAAGTTTAAAAATGCTTCGGAATTTTTCCATTGTTCTCGGAATTCCGCTGACGCTTAAAAATGCTTCACAACTCTTCCATTGTTCTCGGAATTCCGCTGACTTTTAAAAATGCTTCGGAACTCTTCCAGTGTTCGCAGAATTCCGCTGAGGTTTAAAAATGCTTCGGAAATCTTCCATTGTTTTCAAAATTCCGCTGACGTTTAAAAATGCTTCAGAACTCTTCCATTGTTCTCGGAATTCCGCTGACGTTTAAAAATGCTTCGGAACTCTTCCATTGTTCTCAGAATTCCGCTGAAGTTTAAACATGCTTTGGTACCCTTCTATTGTTCTCGGAATTCTGCTGACTTTTAAAAATGCTTCAGAACTCTTCCATTGTTCTCAGAATTCCGCTGACTTTTAAAAATGCTTCGGAACTCTTACATTGTTCTCGGAATTCTGCTGAAGTTTAAAAATGCATCGGAACTCTTCCATTGTTCTGGAATTCCGCTGACGTTTAAAAATGCTTCACAACTCTTCCATTGTTCTCGGTATTCCGCTAACTTTTAAAAATGCTTCAGAACTCTTCCATTGTTCTCGGAATTCCGCTGAAGTTTAAAAATGCTTCGGAACTCTTCCATTGTTCTCAGAATTCCGCTGACATTTAAAAATGCTTCGGAACTCTTCCATTGTTCTCGGAATTCCGCTGACATTTAAAAAGGCTTCAGAACTCTTCCATTGTTCTCGGAATTCCGCTGACATTTATAAAGGCTTCAGAACTCTTCCATTGTTCTCGGAATTCCGCTGACGTTTAAAAATGCTTCGGAACTCTTCCACTGTTCTCGGAATTCCGCTGACGTTTAAAAATGCTTCACAACTCTTCCATTGTTCTCGGAATTCCGCTGACGTTTAAAAATGCTTCGGAACTCTTCCATTGTTCTCGGAATTCCGCTGACATTTAAAAATGCATCGGAACTCTTCCATTGTTCTGGAATTCCGCTGACGTTTAAAAATGCTTCACAACTCTTCCATTGTTCTCGGTATTCCGCTGACTTTTAAAAATGCTTCAGAACTCTTCCATTGTTCTCGGAATCCCGCTGAAGTTTAAGTATGGTTCGGAACTCTTCCATTGTTCTCGGAATCTGCTGAAGTTTAAAAATGCTTCGGAACTCTTCCATTGTTCTCAGAATTCCGCTGACATTTAAAAATGCTTCGGAACTCTTCCATTGTTCTCGGAATTACGCTGACATTTAAAAAGGCTTCAGTACTCTTCCATTGTTCTCGGAATTCCGCTGACGTTTAAAAATGCTTCGGATCTCTTCTATTGTTCTCGGAATTCCGCTGACATTTAAAAATGCTTCAGAACTCTTCCATTGTTCTTGGAATTCCGCTGAAGTTTAAAAATGCTTCGGAACTCTTCCATTGTTCTCAGAATTCCGCTGACATTTAAAAATGCTTCGGAACTCTTCCATTGTTCTCGGAATTCCGCTGACATTTAAAAAGGCTTCAGAACTCTTCCATTGTTCTCGGAATTCCGCTGACATTTAAAAAGGCTTCAGAACTCTTCCATTGTTCTCGGAATTCCGCTGACATTTAAAAATGCTTCAGAACTCTTCCATTGTTCTCGGAATTCCGCTGACGTTTAAAAATGCTTCGGAACTCTTCCATTGTTCTCGGAATTCCGCTGACGTTTAAAAATGCTTCACAACTCTTCCATTGTTCTCGGAATTCCGCTGACGTTTAAAAATGCTTCGGAACTCTTCCATTGTTCTCGTAATTCCGCTGACATTTAAAAATGCATCGGAACTCTTCCATTGTTCTGGAATTCCGCTGACGTTTAAAAATGCTTCACAACTCTTCCATTGTTCTCGGTATTCCGCTGACTTTTAAAAATGCTTCAGAACTCTTCCATTGTTCTCGGAATTCGCTGAAGTTTAAGTATGCTTCGGAACTCTTCCATTGTTCACGGATTTCTGCTGAAGTTTAAAAATGCTTCGGAACTCTTCCATTGTTCTCAGAATTCCGCTGACATTTAAAAATGCTTCGGAACTCTTCCATTGTTCTTGGAATTCCGCTGACATTTAAAAAGCCTTCAGAACTCTTCCATTGTTCTCGGAATTCCGCTGACATTTAAAAAGGCTTCAGAACTCTTTCATTGTTCTCGGAATTCCGCTGACGTTTAAAAATGCTTCGGAACTCTTCCATTGTTCTCGGAATTCCGCTGACGTTTAAAAATGCTTCGGAACTCTTCCATTGTTCTCGGAATTCCGCTGATGCTTAAAAATGCTTCACAACTCTTCCATTGTTCTCGGTATTCAGCTGACTTTTAAAAATGCTTCTGAACTCTTCCATTGTTCTCGGAATTCCGCTGAAGTTTAAGTATGCTTCGGAACTCTTCCATTGTTCTCGGAATTCTGCTGAAGTTTAAAAATGCTTTGGAACTCTTCCATTTTTCTCAGAATTCCGCTGACATTTAAAAATGCTTCGGAACTCTTCCATTGTTCTCGGAATTCCGCTGACATTTAAAAAGCCTTCAGAACTCTTCCATTGTTCTCGGAATTCCGCTGACGTTTAAAAATGCTTCGGAACTCTTCCATTGTTCTCGGAATTCCGCTGACGTTTAAAAATGCTTCACAACTCTTCCATTGTTCTCGGAATTCCGCTGACTATTAAAAATGCTTCGGAACTCTTCGATTGTTCTCCAAATTCCGCTGAAGTTTAAAAATGTTTCGGAACTCTTCCATTGTTCTCGGAATTCCGCTGACATTTAAAAAGGCTTCAGAACTCTTCCATTGTTCTCGGAATTCTGCAGTAGTTTAAAATTGCTTCGGAACTCTTCCATTGTTCTCGGAATTCTGCTGACATTTAAAAATGTTTTGGAACTCTTCCATTGTTTTCGGAATTCCGCTGACGTTTAAAAATGCTTCGGAAATCTTCCATTGTTCTCGGAATTCCGCTGACGTTTAAAAATGCTTCAGAACTCTTCCATTGTTCTCGGAATTCCGCTGAAGTTTAAGTATGCTTCGGAACTCTTCCATTGTTCTCGGAATTCTGCTGAAGTTTAAAAATGCTTCGGAACTCTTCCATTGTTCTCAGAATTCCGCTGACATTTAAAAATGCTTCGGAACTCTTCCATTGTTCTCGGAATTCCGCTGACTTTTAAAAATGCTTCGGAACTCTTCGATTGTTCTCCAAATTCCGCTGAAGTTTAAAAATGCTTCGGAACTCTTCCAGTGTTCGCAGAATTTCGCTGACGTTTAAAAATGCTTCGGAAATCTTCCATTGTTTTCAAAATTCCGTTGACGTTTAAAAATGCTTCAGAACTCTTCCATTGTTCTCGGAATTCCGCTGACGTTTAAAAATGCTTCGGAACTCTTCCATTGTTCTCAGAATTCCGCTGAAGTTTAAACATGCTTTGGTACCCTTCTATTGTTCTCGGAATTGTGCTGACTTTTAAAAATGCTTCGGAACTCTTCCATTGTTCTCGGAATTCCGCTGACTTTTAAAAATGCTTCGGAACTCTTCCATTGTTCTCGGAATTCCGCTGACTTTTAAAAATGCTTCTGAACTCTTCCATTGTTCTCGGAATTCCGCTGAAGTTTAAGTATGCTTCGGAACTCTTCCATTGTTCTCGGAATTCTGCTGAAGTTTAAAAATGCTTCGGAACTCTTCCTTTGTTCTTGGAATTCCACTGACGTTTAAAAATGCTTCACAACTCTTCCATTGTTCTCGGAATTCCGCTGACTTTTAAAATTGCTTCGGAACTCTTCGATTGTTCTCCAAATTCCGCTGAAGTTTAAAAATGCTTCGGAACTCTTCCAGTGTTTGCAGAATTCCGCTGACGTTTAAAAATGCTTCGGAAATCTTCCATTGTTTTCAAAATCCGCTGACGTTTAAAAATGCTTCAGAACTCTTCCATTGTTCTCGGAATTCCGCTGACGTTTAAAAATGCTTCGGAACTCTTCCATTGTTCTCGGAATTGCAGTGAAGTTTAAAAATGCTTCGGAACGCTTACATTGTTCTCAGAATTCCGCTGAAGTTTAAACATGCTTTGGTACCCTTCTATTGTTCTCGGAATTCTGCTGACTTTTAAAAATGCTTCGGAAATCTTCCATTGTTCTCGGAATTCCGCTGACTTTTAAAAATGCTTCGGAACTCTTCCATTGTTCTCGGAATTCTGCTGAAGTTTTGAAGTTTAAAAATGCTTCGGAATTTTTCCATTGTTCTCGGAATTCCGCTGACGCTTAAAAATGCTTCACAACTCTTCCATTGTTCTCGGAATTCCGCTGACTTTTAAAAATGCTTCGGAACTCTTCCAGTGTTCGCAGAATTCCGCTGAGGTTTAAAAATGCTTCGGAAATCTTCCATTGTTTTCAAAATTCCGCTGACGTTTAAAAATGCTTCAGAACTCTTCCATTGTTCTCGGAATTCCGCTGACGTTTAAAAATGCTTCGGAACTCTTCCATTGTTCTCAGAATTCCGCTGAAGTTTAAACATGCTTTGGTACCCTTCTATTGTTCTCGGAATTCTGCTGACTTTTAAAAATGCTTCAGAACTCTTCCATTGTTCTCAGAATTCCGCTGACTTTTAAAAATGCTTCGGAACTCTTACATTGTTCTCGGAATTCTGCTGAAGTTTAAAAATGCATCGGAACTCTTCCATTGTTCTGGAATTCCGCTGACGTTTAAAAATGCTTCACAACTCTTCCATTGTTCTCGGTATTCCGCTAACTTTTAAAAATGCTTCAGAACTCTTCCATTGTTCTCGGAATTCCGCTGAAGTTTAAAAATGCTTCGGAACTCTTCCATTGTTCTCAGAATTCCGCTGACATTTAAAAATGCTTCGGAACTCTTCCATTGTTCTCGGAATTCCGCTGACATTTAAAAAGGCTTCAGAACTCTTAGATTGTTCTCGGAATTCCGCTGACATTTATAAAGGCTTCAGAACTCTTCCATTGTTCTCGGAATTCCGCTGACGTTTAAAAATGCTTCGGAACTCTTCCACTGTTCTCGGAATTCCGCTGACGTTTAAAAATGCTTCACAACTCTTCCATTGTTCTCGGAATTCCGCTGACGTTTAAAAATGCTTCGGAACTCTTCCATTGTTCTCGGAATTCCGCTGACATTTAAAAATGCATCGGAACTCTTCCATTGTTCTGGAATTCCGCTGACGTTTAAAAATGCTTCACAACTCTTCCATTGTTCTCGGTATTCCGCTGACTTTTAAAAATGCTTCAGAACTCTTCCATTGTTCTCGGAATCCCGCTGAAGTTTAAGTATGGTTCGGAACTCTTCCATTGTTCTCGGAATCTGCTGAAGTTTAAAAATGCTTCGGAACTCCTCCATTGTTCTCAGAATTCCGCTGACATTTAAAAATGCTTCGGAACTCTTCCATTGTTCTCGGAATTACGCTGACATTTAAAAAGGCTTCAGAACTCTTCCATTGTTCTCGGAATTCCGCTGACGTTTAAAAATGCTTCGGATCTCTTCTATTGTTCTCGGAATTCCGCTGACATTTAAAAATGCTTCAGAACTCTTCCATTGTTCTTGGAATTCCGCTGAAGTTTAAAAATGCTTCGGAACTCTTCCATTGTTCTCAGAATTCCGCTGACATTTAAAAATGCTTCGGAACTCTTCCATTGTTCTCGGAATTCCGCTGACATTTAAAAAGGCTTCAGAACTCTTCCATTGTTCTCGGAATTCCGCTGACATTTAAAAAGGCTTCAGAACTCTTCCATTGTTCTCGGAATTCCGCTGACATTTAAAAATGCTTCAGAACTCTTCCATTGTTCTCGGAATTCCGCTGACGTTTAAAAATGCTTCGGAACTCTTCCATTGTTCTCGGAATTCCGCTGACGTTTAAAAATGCTTCACAACTCTTCCATTGTTCTCGGAATTCCGCTGACGTTTAAAAATGCTTCGGAACTCTTCCATTGTTCTCGTAATTCCGCTGACATTTAAAAATGCATCGGAACTCTTCCATTGTTCTGGAATTCCGCTGACGTTTAAAAATGCTTCACAACTCTTCCATTGTTCTCGGTATTCCGCTGACTTTTAAAAATGCTTCAGAACTCTTCCATTGTTCTCGGAATTCGCTGAAGTTTAAGTATGCTTCGGAACTCTTCCATTGTTCACGGATTTCTGCTGAAGTTTAAAAATGCTTCGGAACTCTTCCATTGTTCTCAGAATTCCGCTGACATTTAAAAATGCTTCGGAACTCTTCCATTGTTCTTGGAATTCCGCTGACATTTAAAAAGCCTTCAGAACTCTTCCATTGTTCTCGGAATTCCGCTGACATTTAAAAAGGCTTCAGAACTCTTTCATTGTTCTCGGAATTCCGCTGACGTTTAAAAATGCTTCGGAACTCTTCCATTGTTCTCGGAATTCCGCTGACGTTTAAAAATGCTTCGGAACTCTTCCATTGTTCTCGGAATTCCGCTGATGCTTAAAAATGCTTCACAACTCTTCCATTGTTCTCGGTATTCAGCTGACTTTTAAAAATGCTTCTGAACTCTTCCATTGTTCTCGGAATTCCGCTGAAGTTTAAGTATGCTTCGGAACTCTTCCATTGTTCTCGGAATTCTGCTGAAGTTTAAAAATGCTTTGGAACTCTTCCATTTTTCTCAGAATTCCGCTGACATTTAAAAATGCTTCGGAACTCTTCCATTGTTCTCGGAATTCCGCTGACATTTAAAAAGCCTTCAGAACTCTTCCATTGTTCTCGGAATTCCGCTGACGTTTAAAAATGCTTCGGAACTCTTCCATTGTTCTCGGAATTCCGCTGACGTTTAAAAATGCTTCACAACTCTTCCATTGTTCTCGGAATTCCGCTGACTATTAAAAATGCTTCGGAACTCTTCGATTGTTCTCCAAATTCCGCTGAAGTTTAAAAATGTTTCGTAACTCTTCCATTGTTCTCGGAATTCCGCTGACATTTAAAAAGGCTTCAGAACTCTTCCATTGTTCTCGGAATTCTGCAGTAGTTTAAAATTGCTTCGGAACTCTTCCATTGTTCTCGGAATTCTGCTGACATTTAAAAATGTTTTGGAACTCTTCCATTGTTCTCGGAATTCCGCTGACATTTAAAAATGCTTCGTAACTCTTCCATTGTTCTGGAATTCCGCTGACGTTAAAAAATGCTTCACAACTCTTCCATTGTTCTCGGTATTCCGCTGACTTTTAAAAATGCTTCAGAACTCTTCCATTGTTCTCGGAATTCCGCTGAAGTTTAAGTATGCTTCGGAACTCTTCCATTGTTCTCGGAATTCTGCTGAAGTTTAAAAATGCTTCGGAACTCTTCCATTGTTCTCAGAATTACGATGACATTTAAAAATGCTTCGGAACTCTTCCATTGTTCTCGGAATTCTGCTGACATTTATAAAGGATTCAGAACTCTTCCATTGTTTTCGGAATTCCGCTGACGTTTAAAAATGCTTCGGAAATCTTCCATTGTTCTCGGAATTCCGCTGACGTTTAAAAATGCTTCAGAACTCTTCCATTGTTCTCGGAATTCCGCTGAAGTTTAAGTATGCTTCGGAACTCTTCCATTGTTCTCGGAATTCTGCTGAAGTTTAAAAATGCTTCGGAACTCTTCCATTGTTCTCAGAATTCCGCTGACATTTAAAAATGCTTCGGAACTCTTCCATTGTTCTCGGAATTCCGCTGACTTTTAAAAATGCTTCGGAACTCTTCGATTGTTCTCCAAATTCCGCTGAAGTTTAAAAATGCTTCGGAACTCTTCCAGTGTTCGCAGAATTTCGCTGACGTTTAAAAATGCTTCGGAAATCTTCCATTGTTTTCAAAATTCCGCTGACGTTTAAAAATGCTTCAGAACTCTTCCATTGTTCTCGGAATTCCGCTGACGTTTAAAAATGATTCGGAACTCTTCCATTGTTCTCAGAATTCCGCTGAAGTTTAAACATGCTTTGGTACCCTTCTATTGTTCTCGGAATTGTGCTGACTTTTAAAAATGCTTCGGAACTCTTCCATTGTTCTCGGAATTCCGCTGACTTTTAAAAATGCTTCGGAACTCTTCCATTGTTCTCGGAATTCCGCTGACTTTTAAAAATGCTTCTGAACTCTTCCATTGTTCTCGGAATTCCGCTGAAGTTTAAGTATGCTTCGGAACTCTTCCATTGTTCTCGGAATTCTGCTGAAGTTTAAAAATGCTTCGGAACTCTTCCTTTGTTCTTGGAATTCCACTGACGTTTAAAAATGCTTCACAACTCTTCCATTGTTCTCGGAATTCCGCTGACTTTTAAAATTGCTTCGGAACTCTTCGATTGTTCTCCAAATTCCGCTGAAGTTTAAAAATGCTTCGGAACTCTTCCAGTGTTTGCAGAATTCCGCTGACGTTTAAAAATGCTTCGGAAATCTTCCATTGTTTTCAAAATCCGCTGACGTTTAAAAATGCTTCAGAACTCTTCCATTGTTCTCGGAATTCCGCTGACGTTTAAAAATGCTTCGGAACTCTTCCATTGTTCTCGGAATTGCAGTGAAGTTTAAAAATGCTTCGGAACGCTTACATTGTTCTCAGAATTCCGCTGAAGTTTAAACATGCTTTGGTACCCTTCTATTGTTCTCGGAATTCTGCTGACTTTTAAAAATGCTTCGGAACTCTTCCATTGTTCTCGGAATTCCGCTGACTTTTAAAAATGCTTCGGAACTCTTCCATTGTTCTCGGAATTCCGCTGAAGTTTTGAAGTTTAAAAATGCTTCGGAATTTTTCCATTGTTCTCGGAATTCCGCTGACGCTTAAAAATGCTTCACAACTCTTCCATTGTTCTCGGAATTCCGCTGACTTTTAAAAATGCTTCGGAACTCTTCCAGTGTTCGCAGAATTCCGCTGACGTTTAAAAATGCTTCGGAAATCTTCCATTGTTTTCAAAATTCCGCTGACGTTTAAAAATGCTTCAGAACTCTTCCATTGTTCTCGGAATTCCGCTGACGTTTAAAAATGCTTCGGAACTCTTCCATTGTTCTCAGAATTCCGCTGAAGTTTAAACATGCTTTGGTACCCTTCTATTGTTCTCGGAATTCTGCTGACTTTTAAAAATGCTTCAGAACTCTTCCATTGTTCTCAGAATTCCGCTGACTTTTAAAAATGCTTCGGAACTCTTCCATTGTTCTCGGAATTCTGCTGAAGTTTAAAAATGCATCGGAACTCTTCCATTGTTCTGGAATTCCGCTGACGTTTAAAAATGCTTCACAACTCTTCCATTGTTCTCGGTATTCCGCTAACTTTTAAAAATGCTTCAGAACTCTTCCATTGTTCTCGGAATCCCGCTGAAGTTTAAGTATGCTTCGGAACTCTTCCATTGTTCTCGGAATCTGCTGAAGTTTAAAAATGCTTCGGAACTCTTCCATTGTTCTCAGAATTCCGCTGACATTTAAAAATGCTTCGGAACTCTTCCATTGTTCTCGGAATTCCGCTGACATTTAAAAAGGCTTCAGAACTCTTCCATTGTTCTCGGAATTCCGCTGACGTTTAAAAATGCTTCGGATCTCCTCTATTGTTCTCGGAATTCCGCTGACATTTAAAAATGCTTCAGAACTCTTCCATTGTTCTTGGAATTCCGCTGAAGTTTAAAAATGCTTCGGAACTCTTCCATTGTTCTCAGAATTCCGCTGACATTTAAAAATGCTTCGGAACTCTTCCATTGTTCTCGGAATTCCATTGACATTTAAAAAGGCTTCAGAACTCTTCCATTGTTCTCGGAATTCCGCTGACATTTAAAAAGGCTTCAGAACTCTTCCATTGTTCTCGGAATTCCGCTGACATTTAAAAATGCTTCAGAACTCTTCCATTGTTCTCGGAATTCCGCTGACGTTTAAAAATGCTTCGGAACTCTTCCATTGTTCTCGGAATTCCGCTGACGCTTAAAAATGCTTCACAACTCTTCCATTGTTCTCGGAATTCCGCTGACGTTTAAAAATGCTTCGGAACTCTTCCATTGTTCTCGGAATTCCGCTGACATTTAAAAATGCATCGGAACTCTTCCATTGTTCTGGAATTCCGCTGACGTTTAAAAATGCTTCACAACTCTTCCATTGTTCTCGGAATTCCGCTGATGTTTAAAAATGCTTCGGATCTCTTCTATTGTTCTCGGAATTCCGCTGACATTTAAAAAGGCTTCAGAACTCTTCCATTGTTCTCGGAATTCCGCTGAAGTTTAAAAATGCTTCGGAACTCTTCCATTGTTCTCAGAATTCCGCTGACATTTAAAAATGCTTCGGAACTCTTCCATTGTTCTCGGAATTCCGCTGACATTTAAAAAGGCTTCAGAACTCTTCCATTGTTCTCGGAATTCCGCTGACATTTATAAAGGCTTCAGAACTCTTCCATTGTTCTCGGAATTCCGCTGACGTTTAAAAATGCTTCGGAACTCTTCCACTGTTCTCGGAATTGCGCTGACGTTTAAAAATGCTTCACAACTCTTCCATTGTTCTCGGAATTCCGCTGACGTTTAAAAATGCTTCGGAACTCTTCCATTGTTCTCGGAATTCCGCTGACATTTAAAAATGCATCGGAACTCTTCCATTGTTCTGGAATTCCGCTGACGTTTAAAAATGCTTCACAACTCTTCCATTGTTCTCGATATTCCGCTGACTTTTAAAAATGCTTCAGAACTCTTCCATTGTTCTCGGAATCCCGCTGAAGTTTAAGTATGCTTCGGAACTCTTCCATTGTTCTCGGAATCTGCTGAAGTTTAAAAATGCTTCGGAACTCTTCCATTGTTCTCGGAATTCCGCTGACATTTAAAAAGGCTTCAGAACTCTTCCATTGTTCTCGGAATTCTGCAGTAGTTTAAAATTGCTTCGGAACTCTTCCATTGTTCTCGGAATTCTGCTGACATTTAAAAATGTTTTGGAACTCTTCCATTGTTCTCGGAATTCCGCTGACATTTAAAAATGCTTCGTAACTCTTCCATTGTTCTGGAATTCCGCTGACGTTAAAAAATGCTTCACAACTCTTCCATTGTTCTCGGTATTCCGCTGACTTTTAAAAATGCTTCAGAACTCTTCCATTGTTCTCGGAATTCCGCTGAAGTTTAAGTATGCTTCGGAACTCTTCCATTGTTCTCGGAATTCTGCTGAAGTTTAAAAATGCTTCGGAACTCTTCCATTGTTCTCAGAATTACGATGACATTTAAAAATGCTTCGGAACTCTTCCATTGTTCTCGGAATTCTGCTGACATTTATAAAGGATTCAGAACTCTTCCATTGTTTTCGGAATTCCGCTGACGTTTAAAAATGCTTCGGAAATCTTCCATTGTTCTCGGAATTCCGCTGACGTTTAAAAATGCTTCAGAACTCTTCCATTGTTCTCGGAATTCCGCTGAAGTTTAAGTATGCTTCGGAACTCTTCCATTGTTCTCGGAATTCTGCTGAAGTTTAAAAATGCTTCGGAACTCTTCCATTGTTCTCAGAATTCCGCTGACATTTAAAAATGCTTCGGAACTCTTCCATTGTTCTCGGAATTCCGCTGACTTTTAAAAATGCTTCGGAACTCTTCGATTGTTCTCCAAATTCCGCTGAAGTTTAAAAATGCTTCGGAACTCTTCCAGTGTTCGCAGAATTTCGCTGACGTTTAAAAATGCTTCGGAAATCTTCCATTGTTTTCAAAATTCCGCTGACGTTTAAAAATGCTTCAGAACTCTTCCATTGTTCTCGGAATTCCGCTGACGTTTAAAAATGATTCGGAACTCTTCCATTGTTCTCAGAATTCCGCTGAAGTTTAAACATGCTTTGGTACCCTTCTATTGTTCTCGGAATTGTGCTGACTTTTAAAAATGCTTCGGAACTCTTCCATTGTTCTCGGAATTCCGCTGACTTTTAAAAATGCTTCGGAACTCTTCCATTGTTCTCGGAATTCCGCTGACTTTTAAAAATGCTTCTGAACTCTTCCATTGTTCTCGGAATTCCGCTGAAGTTTAAGTATGCTTCGGAACTCTTCCATTGTTCTCGGAATTCTGCTGAAGTTTAAAAATGCTTCGGAACTCTTCCTTTGTTCTTGGAATTCCACTGACGTTTAAAAATGCTTCACAACTCTTCCATTGTTCTCGGAATTCCGCTGACTTTTAAAATTGCTTCGGAACTCTTCGATTGTTCTCCAAATTCCGCTGAAGTTTAAAAATGCTTCGGAACTCTTCCAGTGTTTGCAGAATTCCGCTGACGTTTAAAAATGCTTCGGAAATCTTCCATTGTTTTCAAAATCCGCTGACGTTTAAAAATGCTTCAGAACTCTTCCATTGTTCTCGGAATTCCGCTGACGTTTAAAAATGCTTCGGAACTCTTCCATTGTTCTCGGAATTGCAGTGAAGTTTAAAAATGCTTCGGAACGCTTACATTGTTCTCAGAATTCCGCTGAAGTTTAAACATGCTTTGGTACCCTTCTATTGTTCTCGGAATTCTGCTGACTTTTAAAAATGCTTCGGAACTCTTCCATTGTTCTCGGAATTCCGCTGACTTTTAAAAATGCTTCGGAACTCTTCCATTGTTCTCGGAATTCCGCTGAAGTTTTGAAGTTTAAAAATGCTTCGGAATTTTTCCATTGTTCTCGGAATTCCGCTGACGCTTAAAAATGCTTCACAACTCTTCCATTGTTCTCGGAATTCCGCTGACTTTTAAAAATGCTTCGGAACTCTTCCAGTGTTCGCAGAATTCCGCTGACGTTTAAAAATGCTTCGGAAATCTTCCATTGTTTTCAAAATTCCGCTGACGTTTAAAAATGCTTCAGAACTCTTCCATTGTTCTCGGAATTCCGCTGACGTTTAAAAATGCTTCGGAACTCTTCCATTGTTCTCAGAATTCCGCTGAAGTTTAAACATGCTTTGGTACCCTTCTATTGTTCTCGGAATTCTGCTGACTTTTAAAAATGCTTCAGAACTCTTCCATTGTTCTCAGAATTCCGCTGACTTTTAAAAATGCTTCGGAACTCTTCCATTGTTCTCGGAATTCTGCTGAAGTTTAAAAATGCATCGGAACTCTTCCATTGTTCTGGAATTCCGCTGACGTTTAAAAATGCTTCACAACTCTTCCATTGTTCTCGGTATTCCGCTAACTTTTAAAAATGCTTCAGAACTCTTCCATTGTTCTCGGAATCCCGCTGAAGTTTAAGTATGCTTCGGAACTCTTCCATTGTTCTCGGAATCTGCTGAAGTTTAAAAATGCTTCGGAACTCTTCCATTGTTCTCAGAATTCCGCTGACATTTAAAAATGCTTCGGAACTCTTCCATTGTTCTCGGAATTCCGCTGACATTTAAAAAGGCTTCAGAACTCTTCCATTGTTCTCGGAATTCCGCTGACGTTTAAAAATGCTTCGGATCTCCTCTATTGTTCTCGGAATTCCGCTGACATTTAAAAATGCTTCAGAACTCTTCCATTGTTCTTGGAATTCCGCTGAAGTTTAAAAATGCTTCGGAACTCTTCCATTGTTCTCAGAATTCCGCTGACATTTAAAAATGCTTCGGAACTCTTCCATTGTTCTCGGAATTCCATTGACATTTAAAAAGGCTTCAGAACTCTTCCATTGTTCTCGGAATTCCGCTGACATTTAAAAAGGCTTCAGAACTCTTCCATTGTTCTCGGAATTCCGCTGACATTTAAAAATGCTTCAGAACTCTTCCATTGTTCTCGGAATTCCGCTGACGTTTAAAAATGCTTCGGAACTCTTCCATTGTTCTCGGAATTCCGCTGACGCTTAAAAATGCTTCACAACTCTTCCATTGTTCTCGGAATTCCGCTGACGTTTAAAAATGCTTCGGAACTCTTCCATTGTTCTCGGAATTCCGCTGACATTTAAAAATGCATCGGAACTCTTCCATTGTTCTGGAATTCCGCTGACGTTTAAAAATGCTTCACAACTCTTCCATTGTTCTCGGAATTCCGCTGATGTTTAAAAATGCTTCGGATCTCTTCTATTGTTCTCGGAATTCCGCTGACATTTAAAAAGGCTTCAGAACTCTTCCATTGTTCTCGGAATTCCGCTGAAGTTTAAAAATGCTTCGGAACTCTTCCATTGTTCTCAGAATTCCGCTGACATTTAAAAATGCTTCGGAACTCTTCCATTGTTCTCGGAATTCCGCTGACATTTAAAAAGGCTTCAGAACTCTTCCATTGTTCTCGGAATTCCGCTGACATTTATAAAGGCTTCAGAACTCTTCCATTGTTCTCGGAATTCCGCTGACGTTTAAAAATGCTTCGGAACTCTTCCACTGTTCTCGGAATTCCGCTGACGTTTAAAAATGCTTCACAACTCTTCCATTGTTCTCGGAATTCCGCTGACGTTTAAAAATGCTTCGGAACTCTTCCATTGTTCTCGGAATTCCGCTGACATTTAAAAATGCATCGGAACTCTTCCATTGTTCTGGAATTCCGCTGACGTTTAAAAATGCTTCACAACTCTTCCATTGTTCTCGATATTCCGCTGACTTTTAAAAATGCTTCAGAACTCTTCCATTGTTCTCGGAATCCCGCTGAAGTTTAAGTATGCTTCGGAACTCTTCCATTGTTCTCGGAATCTGCTGAAGTTTAAAAATGCTTCGGAACTCTTCCATTGTTCTCAGAATTCCGCTGACATTTAAAAATGCTTCGGAACTCTTCCATTGTTCTCGGAATTACGCTGACATTTAAAAAGGCTTCAGAACTCTTCCATTGTTCTCGGAATTCCGCTGACGTTTAAAAATGCTTCGGATCTCTTCTATTGTTCTCGGAATTCCGCTGACATTTAAAAATGCTTCAGAACTCTTCCATTGTTCTTGGAATTCCGCTGAAGTTTAAAAATGCTTCGGAACTCTTCCATTGTTCTCAGAATTCCGCTGACATTTAAAAATGCTTCGGAACTCTTCCATTGTTCTCGGAATTCCGCTGACATTTAAAAAGGCTTCAGAACTCTTCCATTGTTCTCGGAATTCCGCTGACATTTAAAAAGGCTTCAGAACTCTTCCATTGTTCTCGGAATTCCGCTGACATTTAAAAATGCTTCAGAACTCTTCCATTGTTCTCGGAATTCCGCTGACGTTTAAAAATGCTTCGGAACTCTTCCATTGTTCTCGGAATTCCGCTGACGTTTAAAAATGCTTCACAACTCTTCCATTGTTCTCGGAATTCCGCTGACGTTTAAAAATGCTTCGGAACTCTTCCATTGTTCTCGGAATTCCGCTGACATTTAAAAATGCATCGGAACTCTTCCATTGTTCTGGAATTCCGCTGACGTTTAAAAATGCTTCACAACTCTTCCATTGTTCTCGGTATTCCGCTGACTTTTAAAAATGCTTCAGAACTCTTCCATTGTTCTCGGAATTCGCTGAAGTTTAAGTATGCTTCGGAACTCTTCCATTGTTCACGGATTTCTGCTGAAGTTTAAAAATGCTTCGGAACTCTTCCATTGTTCTCAGAATTCCGCTGACATTTAAAAATGCTTCGGAACTCTTCCATTGTTCTTGGAATTCCGCTGACATTTAAAAAGCCTTCATAACTCTTCCATTGTTCTCGGAATTCCGCTGACATTTAAAAAGGCTTCAGAACTCTTTCATTGTTCTCGGAATTCCGCTGACGTTTAAAAATGCTTCGGAACTCTTCCATTGTTCTCGGAATTCCGCTGACGTTTAAAAATGCTTCGGAACTCTTCCATTGTTCTCGGAATTCCGCTGATGCTTAAAAATGCTTCACAACTCTTCCATTGTTCTCGGTATTCAGCTGACTTTTAAAAATGCTTCTGAACTGTTCCATTGTTCTCGGAATTCCGCTGAAGTTTAAGTATGCTTCGGAACTCTTCCATTGTTCTCGGAATTCTGCTGAAGTTTAAAAATGCTTTGGAACTCTTCCATTTTTCTCAGAATTCCGCTGACATTTAAAAATGCTTCGGAACTCTTCCATTGTTCTCGGAATTCCGCTGACATTTAAAAAGCCTTCAGAACTCTTCCATTGTTCTCGGAATTCCGCTGACGTTTAAAAATGCTTCGGAACTCTTCCATTGTTCTCGGAATTCCGCTGACGTTTAAAAATGCTTCACAACTCTTCCATTGTTCTCGGAATTCCGCTGACTATTAAAAATGCTTCGGAACTCTTCGATTGTTCTCCAAATTCCGCTGAAGTTTAAAAATGTTTCGGAACTCTTCCATTGTTCTCGGAATTCCGCTGCCATTTAAAAAGGCTTCAGAACTCTTCCATTGTTCTCGGAATTCTGCAGTAGTTTAAAATTGCTTCGGAACTCTTCCATTGTTCTCGGAATTCTGCTGACATTTAAAAATGTTTTGGAACTCTTCCATTGTTCTCGGAATTCCGCTGACATTTAAAAATGCTTCGTAACTCTTCCATTGTTCTGGAATTCCGCTGACGTTAAAAAATGCTTCACAACTCTTCCATTGTTCTCGGTATTCCGCTGACTTTTAAAAATGCTTCAGAACTCTTCCATTGTTCTCGGAATTCCGCTGAAGTTTAAGTATGCTTCGGAACTCTTCCATTGTTCTCGGAATTCTGCTGAAGTTTAAAAATGCTTCGGAACTCTTCCATTGTTCTCAGAATTACGATGACATTTAAAAATGCTTCGGAACTCTTCCATTGTTCTCGGAATTCTGCTGACATTTATAAAGGATTCAGAACTCTTCCATTGTTTTCGGAATTCCGCTGACGTTTAAAAATGCTTCGGAAATCTTCCATTGTTCTCGGAATTCCGCTGACGTTTAAAAATGCTTCAGAACTCTTCCATTGTTCTCGGAATTCCGCTGAAGTTTAAGTATGCTTCGGAACTCTTCCATTGTTCTCGGAATTCTGCTGAAGTTTAAAAATGCTTCGGAACTCTTCCATTGTTCTCAGAATTCCGCTGACATTTAAAAATGCTTCGGAACTCTTCCATTGTTCTCGGAATTCCGCTGACTTTTAAAAATGCTTCGGAACTCTTCGATTGTTCTCCAAATTCCGCTGAAGTTTAAAAATGCTTCGGAACTCTTCCAGTGTTTGCAGAATTTCGCTGACGTTTAAAAATGCTTCGGAAATCTTCCATTGTTTTCAAAATTCCGCTGACGTTTAAAAATGCTTCAGAACTCTTCCATTGTTCTCGGAATTCCGCTGACGTTTAAAAATGCTTCGGAACTCTTCCATTGTTCTCAGAATTCCGCTGAAGTTTAAACATGCTTTGGTACCCTTCTATTGTTCTCGGAATTGTGCTGACTTTTAAAAATGCTTCGGAACTCTTCCATTGTTCTCGGAATTCCGCTGACTTTTAAAAATGCTTCGGAACTCTTCCATTGTTCTCGGAATTCCGCTGACTTTTAAAAATGCTTCTGAACTCTTTCATTGTTCTCGGAATTCCGCTGAAGTTTAAGTATGCTTCGGAACTCTTCCATTGTTCTCGGAATTCTGCTGAAGTTTAAAAATGCTTCGGAACTCTTCCTTTGTTCTTGGAATTCCACTGACGTTTAAAAATGCTTCACAACTCTTCCATTGTTCTCGGAATTCCGCTGACTTTTAAAATTGCTTCGGAACTCTTCTATTGTTCTCCAAATTCCGCTGAAGTTTAAAAATGCTTCGGAACTCTTCCAGTGTTTGCAGAATTCCGCTGACGTTTAAAAATGCTTCGGAAATCTTCCATTGTTTTCAAAATCCGCTGACGTTTAAAAATGCTTCAGAACTCTTCCATTGTTCTCGGAATTCCGCTGACGTTTAAAAATGCTTCGGAACTCTTCCATTGTTCTCGGAATTGCAGTGAAGTTTAAAAATGCTTCGGAACGCTTACATTGTTCTCAGAATTCCGCTGAAGTTTAAACATGCTTTGGTACCCTTCTATTGTTCTCGGAATTCTGCTGACTTTTAAAAATGCTTCGGAACTCTTCCATTGTTCTCGGAATTCCGCTGACTTTTAAAAATGCTTCGGAACTCTTCCATTGTTCTCGGAATTCCGCTGAAGTTTTGAAGTTTAAAAATGCTTCGGAATTTTTCCATTGTTCTCGGAATTCCGCTGACGCTTAAAAATGCTTCACAACTCTTCCATTGTTCTCGGAATTCCGCTGACTTTTAAAAATGCTTCGGAACTCTTCCAGTGTTCGCAGAATTCCGCTGACGTTTAAAAATGCTTCGGAAATCTTCCATTGTTTTCAAAATTCCGCTGACGTTTAAAAATGCTTCAGAACTCTTCCATTGTTCTCGGAATTCCGCTGACGTTTAAAAATGCTTCGGAACTCTTCCATTGTTCTCAGAATTCCGCTGAAGTTTAAACATGCTTTGGTACCCTTCTATTGTTCTCGGAATTCTGCTGACTTTAAAAAATGCTTCAGAACTCTTCCATTGTTCTCGGAATTCCGCTGACGTTTAAAAATGCTTCGGAACTCTTCCATTGTTCTCGGAATTCCGCTGACGTTTAAAAATGCTTCACAACTCTTCCATTGTTCTCGGAATTCCGCTGACTATTAAAAATGCTTCGGAACTCTTCGATTGTTCTCCAAATTCCGCTGAAGTTTAAAAATGTTTCGGAACTCTTCCATTGTTCTCGGAATTCCGCTGCCATTTAAAAAGGCTTCAGAACTCTTCCATTGTTCTCGGAATTCTGCAGTAGTTTAAAATTGCTTCGGAACTCTTCCATTGTTCTCGGAATTCTGCTGACATTTAAAAATGTTTTGGAACTCTTCCATTGTTCTCGGAATTCCGCTGACATTTAAAAATGCTTCGTAACTCTTCCATTGTTCTGGAATTCCGCTGACGTTAAAAAATGCTTCACAACTCTTCCATTGTTCTCGGTATTCCGCTGACTTTTAAAAATGCTTCAGAACTCTTCCATTGTTCTCGGAATTCCGCTGAAGTTTAAGTATGCTTCGGAACTCTTCCATTGTTCTCGGAATTCTGCTGAAGTTTAAAAATGCTTCGGAACTCTTCCATTGTTCTCAGAATTACGATGACATTTAAAAATGCTTCGGAACTCTTCCATTGTTCTCGGAATTCTGCTGACATTTATAAAGGATTCAGAACTCTTCCATTGTTTTCGGAATTCCGCTGACGTTTAAAAATGCTTCGGAAATCTTCCATTGTTCTCGGAATTCCGCTGACGTTTAAAAATGCTTCAGAACTCTTCCATTGTTCTCGGAATTCCGCTGAAGTTTAAGTATGCTTCGGAACTCTTCCATTGTTCTCGGAATTCTGCTGAAGTTTAAAAATGCTTCGGAACTCTTCCATTGTTCTCAGAATTCCGCTGACATTTAAAAATGCTTCGGAACTCTTCCATTGTTCTCGGAATTCCGCTGACTTTTAAAAATGCTTCGGAACTCTTCGATTGTTCTCCAAATTCCGCTGAAGTTTAAAAATGCTTCGGAACTCTTCCAGTGTTCGCAGAATTTCGCTGACGTTTAAAAATGCTTCGGAAATCTTCCATTGTTTTCAAAATTCCGCTGACGTTTAAAAATGCTTCAGAACTCTTCCATTGTTCTCGGAATTCCGCTGACGTTTAAAAATGCTTCGGAACTCTTCCATTGTTCTCAGAATTCCGCTGAAGTTTAAACATGCTTTGGTACCCTTCTATTGTTCTCGGAATTGTGCTGACTTTTAAAAATGCTTCGGAACTCTTCCATTGTTCTCGGAATTCCGCTGACTTTTAAAAATGCTTCGGAACTCTTCCATTGTTCTCGGAATTCCGCTGACTTTTAAAAATGCTTCTGAACTCTTTCATTGTTCTCGGAATTCCGCTGAAGTTTAAGTATGCTTCGGAACTCTTCCATTGTTCTCGGAATTCTGCTGAAGTTTAAAAATGCTTCGGAACTCTTCCTTTGTTCTTGGAATTCCACTGACGTTTAAAAATGCTTCACAACTCTTCCATTGTTCTCGGAATTCCGCTGACTTTTAAAATTGCTTCGGAACTCTTCTATTGTTCTCCAAATTCCGCTGAAGTTTAAAAATGCTTCGGAACTCTTCCAGTGTTTGCAGAATTCCGCTGACGTTTAAAAATGCTTCGGAAATCTTCCATTGTTTTCAAAATCCGCTGACGTTTAAAAATGCTTCAGAACTCTTCCATTGTTCTCGGAATTCCGCTGACGTTTAAAAATGCTTCGGAACTCTTCCATTGTTCTCGGAATTGCAGTGAAGTTTAAAAATGCTTCGGAACGCTTACATTGTTCTCAGAATTCCGCTGAAGTTTAAACATGCTTTGGTACCCTTCTATTGTTCTCGGAATTCTGCTGACTTTTAAAAATGCTTCGGAACTCTTCCATTGTTCTCGGAATTCCGCTGACTTTTAAAAATGCTTCGGAACTCTTCCATTGTTCTCGGAATTCCGCTGAAGTTTTGAAGTTTAAAAATGCTTCGGAATTTTTCCATTGTTCTCGGAATTCCGCTGACGCTTAAAAATGCTTCACAACTCTTCCATTGTTCTCGGAATTCCGCTGACTTTTAAAAATGCTTCGGAACTCTTCCAGTGTTCGCAGAATTCCGCTGACGTTTAAAAATGCTTCGGAAATCTTCCATTGTTTTCAAAATTCCGCTGACGTTTAAAAATGCTTCAGAACTCTTCCATTGTTCTCGGAATTCCGCTGACGTTTAAAAATGCTTCGGAACTCTTCCATTGTTCTCAGAATTCCGCTGAAGTTTAAACATGCTTTGGTACCCTTCTATTGTTCTCGGAATTCTGCTGACTTTAAAAAATGCTTCAGAACTCTTCCATTGTTCTCAGAATTCCGCTGACTTTTAAAAATGCTTCGGAACTCTTCCATTGTTCTCGGAATTCTGCTGAAGTTTAAAAATGCATCGGAACTCTTCCATTGTTCTGGAATTCTGCTGAAGTTTAAAAATGCTTCGGAACTCTTCCATTGTTCTCAGATTTCCGCTGACATTTAAAAATGCTTCAGAACTCTTCCATTGTTCTCGGAATTCCGCTGACATTTAAAAAGGCTTCAGAACTCCTCCATTGTTCTCGGAATTCCGCTGACGTTTAAAAATGCTTCGGAAATCTTCCATTGTTTTCGGAATTCCGCTGACGTTTAAAAATGCTTCACAACTCTTCCATTGTTCTCGGAATTCCGCTGATGTTTAAAAATGCTTCGGATCTCTTCTATTGTTCTCGGAATTCCGCTGACATTTAAAAATGCTTCAGAACTCTTCCATTGTTCTCGGAATTCCGCTGAAGTTTAAAAATGCTTCGGAACTCTTCCATTGTTCTCAGAATTCCGCTGACATTTAAAAATGCTTCGGAACTCTTCCATTGTTCTCGGAATTCCGCTGACATTTAAAAAGGCTTCAGAACTCTTCCATTGTTTTCGGAATTCCGCTGACATTTAAAAAGGCTTCAGAACTCTTCCATTGTTCTCGGAATTCCGCTGACGTTTAAAAATGCTTCGGAACTCTTCCATTGTTCTCGGAATTCCGCTGATGCTTAAAAATGCTTCACAACTCTTCCATTGTTCTCGGTATTCAGCTGACTTTTAAAAATGCTTCTGAACTCTTCCATTGTTCTCGGAATTCCGCTGAAGTTTAAGTATGCTTCGGAACTCTTCCATTGTTCTCGGAATTCTGCTGAAGTTTAAAAATGCTTTGGAACTCTTCCATTTTTCTCAGAATTCCGCTGACATTTAAAAATGCTTCGGAACTCTTCCATTGTTCTCGGAATTCCGCTGACATTTAAAAAGCCTTCAGAACTCTTC
The DNA here is from genome assembly GCF_046119375.1 of Phyllobates terribilis. NCBI lineage: Eukaryota > Metazoa > Chordata > Amphibia > Anura > Dendrobatidae > Phyllobates > Phyllobates terribilis. The sequence continues at coordinate 6,207,871 of NW_027362781.1, read as the reverse complement.
CATTGTTCTCGGAATTCCGCTGACGTTTAAAAATGCTTCGGAACTCTTCCATTGTTCTCGGAATTCCGCTGACGTTTAAAAATGCTTCACAACTCTTCCATTGTTCTCGGAATTCCGCTGACTATTAAAAATGCTTCGGAACTCTTCGATTGTTCTCCAAATTCCGCTGAAGTTTAAAAATGTTTCGGAACTCTTCCATTGTTCTCGGAATTCCGCTGACATTTAAAAAGGCTTCAGAACTCTTCCATTGTTCTCGGAATTCTGCAGTAGTTTAAAATTGCTTCGGAACTCTTCCATTGTTCTCGGAATTCTGCTGACATTTAAAAATGTTTTGGAACTCTTCCATTGTTCTCGGAATTCCGCTGACATTTAAAAATGCTTCGTAACTCTTCCATTGTTCTGGAATTCCGCTGACGTTAAAAAATGCTTCACAACTCTTCCATTGTTCTCGGTATTCCGCTGACTTTTAAAAATGCTTCAGAACTCTTCCATTGTTCTCGGAATTCCGCTGAAGTTTAAGTATGCTTCGGAACTCTTCCATTGTTCTCGGAATTCTGCTGAAGTTTAAAAATGCTTCGGAACTCTTCCATTGTTCTCAGAATTACGATGACATTTAAAAATGCTTCGGAACTCTTCCATTGTTCTCGGAATTCTGCTGACATTTATAAAGGATTCAGAACTCTTCCATTGTTTTCGGAATTCCGCTGACGTTTAAAAATGCTTCAGAACTCTTCCATTGTTCTCGGAATTCCGCTGAAGTTTAAGTATGCTTCGGAACTCTTCCATTGTTCTCGGAATTCTGCTGAAGTTTAAAAATGCTTCGGAACTCTTCCATTGTTCTCAGAATTCCGCTGACATTTAAAAATGCTTCGGAACTCTTCCATTGTTCTCGGAATTCCGCTGACTTTTAAAAATGCTTCGGAACTCTTCGATTGTTCTCCAAATTCCGCTGAAGTTTAAAAATGCTTCGGAACTCTTCCAGTGTTCGCAGAATTTCGCTGACGTTTAAAAATGCTTCGGAAATCTTCCATTGTTTTCAAAATTCCGCTGACGTTTAAAAATGCTTCAGAACTCTTCCATTGTTCTCGGAATTCCGCTGACGTTTAAAAATGCTTCGGAACTCTTCCATTGTTCTCAGAATTCCGCTGAAGTTTAAACATGCTTTGGTACCCTTCTATTGTTCTCGGAATTGTGCTGACTTTTAAAAATGCTTCGGAACTCTTCCATTGTTCTCGGAATTCCGCTGACTTTTAAAAATGCTTCGGAACTCTTCCATTGTTCTCGGAATTCCGCTGACTTTTAAAAATGCTTCTGAACTCTTTCATTGTTCTCGGAATTCCGCTGAAGTTTAAGTATGCTTCGGAACTCTTCCATTGTTCTCGGAATTCTGCTGAAGTTTAAAAATGCTTCGGAACTCTTCCTTTGTTCTTGGAATTCCACTGACGTTTAAAAATGCTTCACAACTCTTCCATTGTTCTCGGAATTCCGCTGACTTTTAAAATTGCTTCGGAACTCTTCTATTGTTCTCCAAATTCCGCTGAAGTTTAAAAATGCTTCGGAACTCTTCCAGTGTTTGCAGAATTCCGCTGACGTTTAAAAATGCTTCGGAAATCTTCCATTGTTTTCAAAATCCGCTGACGTTTAAAAATGCTTCAGAACTCTTCCATTGTTCTCGGAATTCCGCTGACGTTTAAAAATGCTTCGGAACTCTTCCATTGTTCTCGGAATTGCAGTGAAGTTTAAAAATGCTTCGGAACGCTTACATTGTTCTCAGAATTCCGCTGAAGTTTAAACATGCTTTGGTACCCTTCTATTGTTCTCGGAATTCTGCTGACTTTTAAAAATGCTTCGGAACTCTTCCATTGTTCTCGGAATTCCGCTGACTTTTAAAAATGCTTCGGAACTCTTCCATTGTTCTCGGAATTCCGCTGAAGTTTTGAAGTTTAAAAATGCTTCGGAATTTTTCCATTGTTCTCGGAATTCCGCTGACGCTTAAAAATGCTTCACAACTCTTCCATTGTTCTCGGAATTCCGCTGACTTTTAAAAATGCTTCGGAACTCTTCCAGTGTTCGCAGAATTCCGCTGACGTTTAAAAATGCTTCGGAAATCTTCCATTGTTTTCAAAATTCCGCTGACGTTTAAAAATGCTTCAGAACTCTTCCATTGTTCTCGGAATTCCGCTGACGTTTAAAAATGCTTCGGAACTCTTCCATTGTTCTCAGAATTCCGCTGAAGTTTAAACATGCTTTGGTACCCTTCTATTGTTCTCGGAATTCTGCTGACTTTAAAAAATGCTTCAGAACTCTTCCATTGTTCTCAGAATTCCGCTGACTTTTAAAAATGCTTCGGAACTCTTCCATTGTTCTCGGAATTCTGCTGAAGTTTAAAAATGCATCGGAACTCTTCCATTGTTCTGGAATTCTGCTGAAGTTTAAAAATGCTTCGGAACTCTTCCATTGTTCTCAGATTTCCGCTGACATTTAAAAATGCTTCAGAACTCTTCCATTGTTCTCGGAATTCCGCTGACATTTAAAAAGGCTTCAGAACTCCTCCATTGTTCTCGGAATTCCGCTGACGTTTAAAAATGCTTCGGAAATCTTCCATTGTTTTCGGAATTCCGCTGACGTTTAAAAATGCTTCACAACTCTTCCATTGTTCTCGGAATTCCGCTGATGTTTAAAAATGCTTCGGATCTCTTCTATTGTTCTCGGAATTCCGCTGACATTTAAAAATGCTTCAGAACTCTTCCATTGTTCTCGGAATTCCGCTGAAGTTTAAAAATGCTTCGGAACTCTTCCATTGTTCTCAGAATTCCGCTGACATTTAAAAATGCTTCGGAACTCTTCCATTGTTCTCGGAATTCCGCTGACATTTAAAAAGGCTTCAGAACTCTTCCATTGTTTTCGGAATTCCGCTGACATTTAAAAAGGCTTCAGAACTCTTCCATTGTTCTCGGAATTCCGCTGACGTTTAAAAATGCTTCGGAACTCTTCCATTGTTCTCGGAATTCCGCTGATGCTTAAAAATGCTTCACAACTCTTCCATTGTTCTCGGTATTCAGCTGACTTTTAAAAATGCTTCTGAACTCTTCCATTGTTCTCGGAATTCCGCTGAAGTTTAAGTATGCTTCGGAACTCTTCCATTGTTCTCGGAATTCTGCTGAAGTTTAAAAATGCTTTGGAACTCTTCCATTTTTCTCAGAATTCCGCTGACATTTAAAAATGCTTCGGAACTCTTCCATTGTTCTCGGAATTCCGCTGACATTTAAAAAGCCTTCAGAACTCTTCCATTGTTCTCGGAATTCCGCTGACGTTTAAAAATGCTTCGGAACTCTTCCATTGTTCTCGGAATTCCGCTGACGTTTAAAAATGCTTCACAACTCTTCCATTGTTCTCGGAATTCCGCTGACTATTAAAAATGCTTCGGAACTCTTCGATTGTTCTCCAAATTCCGCTGAAGTTTAAAAATGTTTCGGAACTCTTCCATTGTTCTCGGAATTCCGCTGACATTTAAAAAGGCTTCAGAACTCTTCCATTGTTCTCGGAATTCTGCAGTAGTTTAAAATTGCTTCGGAACTCTTCCATTGTTCTCGGAATTCTGCTGACATTTAAAAATGTTTTGGAACTCTTCCATTGTTCTCGGAATTCCGCTGACATTTAAAAATGCTTCGTAACTCTTCCATTGTTCTGGAATTCCGCTGACGTTAAAAAATGCTTCACAACTCTTCCATTGTTCTCGGTATTCCGCTGACTTTTAAAAATGCTTCAGAACTCTTCCATTGTTCTCGGAATTCCGCTGAAGTTTAAGTATGCTTCGGAACTCTTCCATTGTTCTCGGAATTCTGCTGAAGTTTAAAAATGCTTCGGAACTCTTCCATTGTTCTCAGAATTACGATGACATTTAAAAATGCTTCGGAACTCTTCCATTGTTCTCGGAATTCTGCTGACATTTATAAAGGATTCAGAACTCTTCCATTGTTTTCGGAATTCCGCTGACGTTTAAAAATGCTTCGGAAATCTTCCATTGTTCTCGGAATTCCGCTGACGTTTAAAAATGCTTCAGAACTCTTCCATTGTTCTCGGAATTCCGCTGAAGTTTAAGTATGCTTCGGAACTCTTCCATTGTTCTCGGAATTCTGCTGAAGTTTAAAAATGCTTCGGAACTCTTCCATTGTTCTCAGAATTCCGCTGACATTTAAAAATGCTTCGGAACTCTTCCATTGTTCTCGGAATTCCGCTGACTTTTAAAAATGCTTCGGAACTCTTCGATTGTTCTCCAAATTCCGCTGAAGTTTAAAAATGCTTCGGAACTCTTCCAGTGTTCGCAGAATTTCGCTGACGTTAAAAAATGCTTCGGAAATCTTCCATTGTTTTCAAAATTCCGCTGACGTTTAAAAATGCTTCAGAACTCTTCCATTGTTCTCGGAATTCCGCTGACGTTTAAAAATGCTTCGGAACTCTTCCATTGTTCTCAGAATTCCGCTGAAGTTTAAACATGCTTTGGTACCCTTCTATTGTTCTCGGAATTGTGCTGACTTTTAAAAATGCTTCGGAACTCTTCCATTGTTCTCGGAATTCCGCTGACTTTTAAAAATGCTTCGGAACTCTTCCATTGTTCTCGGAATTCCGCTGACTTTTAAAAATGCTTCTGAACTCTTCCATTGTTCTCGGAATTCCGCTGACTTTTAAAATTGCTTCGGAACTCTTCGATTGTTCTCCAAATTCCACTGAAGTTTAAAAATGCTTCGGAACTCTTCCAGTGTTTGCAGAATTCCGCTGACGTTTAAAAATGCTTCGGAAATCTTCCATTGTTTTCAAAATCCGCTGACGTTTAAAAATGCTTCAGAACTCTTCCATTGTTCTCGGAATTCCGCTGACGTTTAAAAATGCTTCGGAACTCTTCCATTGTTCTCGGAATTGCAGTGAAGTTTAAAAATGCTTCGGAACGCTTACATTGTTCTCAGAATTCCGCTGAAGTTTAAACATGCTTTGGTACCCTTCTATTGTTCTCGGAATTCTGCTGACTTTTAAAAATGCTTCGGAACTCTTCCATTGTTCTCGGAATTCCGCTGACTTTTAAAAATGCTTCGGAACTCTTCCATTGTTCTCGGAATTCCGCTGAAGTTTTGAAGTTTAAAAATGCTTCGGAATTTTTCCATTGTTCTCGGAATTCCGCTGACGCTTAAAAATGCTTCACAACTCTTCCATTGTTCTCGGAATTCCGCTGACTTTTAAAAATGCTTCGGAACTCTTCCAGTGTTCGCAGAATTCCGCTGACGTTTAAAAATGCTTCGGAAATCTTCCATTGTTTTCAAAATTCCGCTGACGTTTAAAAATGCTTCAGAACTCTTCCATTGTTCTCGGAATTCCGCTGACGTTTAAAAATGCTTCGGAACTCTTCCATTGTTCTCGGAATTCTGCTGAAGTTTAAAAATGCTTTGGTACCTTTCTATTGTTCTCGGAATTCTGCTGACTTTTAAAAATGCTTCAGAACTCTTCCATTGTTCTCAGAATTCCGCTGACTTTTAAAAATGCTTCGGAACTCTTCCATTGTTCTCGGAATTCTGCTGAAGTTTAAAAATGCATCGGAACTCTTCCATTGTTCTGGAATTCCGCTGACGTTTAAAAATGCTTCACAACTCTTCCATTGTTCTCGGTATTCCGCTAACTTTTAAAAATGCTTCAGAACTCTTCCATTGTTCTCGGAATTCCGCTGACGTTTAAAAATGCTTCGGAACTCTTCCATTGTTCTCGGAATTCCGCTGACGTTTAAAAATGCTTCACAACTCTTCCATTGTTCTCGGAATTCCGCTGACTATTAAAAATGCTTCGGAACTCTTCGATTGTTCTCCAAATTCCGCTGAAGTTTAAAAATGTTTCGGAACTCTTCCATTGTTCTCGGAATTCCGCTGACATTTAAAAAGGCTTCAGAACTCTTCCATTGTTCTCGGAATTCTGCAGTAGTTTAAAATTGCTTCGGAACTCTTCCATTGTTCTCGGAATTCTGCTGACATTTAAAAATGTTTTGGAACTCTTCCATTGTTCTCGGAATTCCGCTGACATTTAAAAATGCTTCGTAACTCTTCCATTGTTCTGGAATTCCGCTGACGTTAAAAAATGCTTCACAACTCTTCCATTGTTCTCGGTATTCCGCTGACTTTTAAAAATGCTTCAGAACTCTTCCATTGTTCTCGGAATTCCGCTGAAGTTTAAGTATGCTTCGGAACTCTTCCATTGTTCTCGGAATTCTGCTGAAGTTTAAAAATGCTTCGGAACTCTTCCATTGTTCTCAGAATTACGATGACATTTAAAAATGCTTCGGAACTCTTCCATTGTTCTCGGAATTCTGCTGACATTTATAAAGGATTCAGAACTCTTCCATTGTTTTCGGAATTCCGCTGACGTTTAAAAATGCTTCGGAAATCTTCCATTGTTCTCGGAATTCCGCTGACGTTTAAAAATGCTTCAGAACTCTTCCATTGTTCTCGGAATTCCGCTGAAGTTTAAGTATGCTTCGGAACTCTTCCATTGTTCTCGGAATTCTGCTGAAGTTTAAAAATGCTTCGGAACTCTTCCATTGTTCTCAGAATTCCGCTGACATTTAAAAATGCTTCGGAACTCTTCCATTGTTCTCGGAATTCCGCTGACTTTTAAAAATGCTTCGGAACTCTTCGATTGTTCTCCAAATTCCGCTGAAGTTTAAAAATGCTTCGGAACTCTTCCAGTGTTCGCAGAATTTCGCTGACGTTTAAAAATGCTTCGGAAATCTTCCATTGTTTTCAAAATTCCGCTGACGTTTAAAAATGCTTCAGAACTCTTCCATTGTTCTCGGAATTCCGCTGACGTTTAAAAATGCTTCGGAACTCTTCCATTGTTCTCAGAATTCCGCTGAAGTTTAAACATGCTTTGGTACCCTTCTATTGTTCTCGGAATTGTGCTGACTTTTAAAAATGCTTCGGAACTCTTCCATTGTTCTCGGAATTCCGCTGACTTTTAAAAATGCTTCGGAACTCTTCCATTGTTCTCGGAATTCCGCTGACTTTTAAAAATGCTTCTGAACTCTTTCATTGTTCTCGGAATTCCGCTGAAGTTTAAGTATGCTTCGGAACTCTTCCATTGTTCTCGGAATTCTGCTGAAGTTTAAAAATGCTTCGGAACTCTTCCTTTGTTCTTGGAATTCCACTGACGTTTAAAAATGCTTCACAACTCTTCCATTGTTCTCGGAATTCCGCTGACTTTTAAAATTGCTTTGGAACTCTTCGATTGTTCTCCAAATTCCGCTGAAGTTTAAAAATGCTTCGGAACTCTTCCAGTGTTTGCAGAATTCCGCTGACGTTTAAAAATGCTTCGGAAATCTTCCATTGTTTTCAAAATCCGCTGACGTTTAAAAATGCTTCAGAACTCTTCCATTGTTCTCGGAATTCCGCTGACGTTTAAAAATGCTTCGGAACTCTTCCATTGTTCTCGGAATTGCAGTGAAGTTTAAAAATGCTTCGGAACGCTTACATTGTTCTCAGAATTCCGCTGAAGTTTAAACATGCTTTGGTACCCTTCTATTGTTCTCGGAATTCTGCTGACTTTTAAAAATGCTTCGGAACTCTTCCATTGTTCTCGGAATTCCGCTGACTTTTAAAAATGCTTCGGAACTCTTCCATTGTTCTCGGAATTCCGCTGAAGTTTTGAAGTTTAAAAATGCTTCGGAATTTTTCCATTGTTCTCGGAATTCCGCTGACGCTTAAAAATGCTTCACAACTCTTCCATTGTTCTCGGAATTCCGCTGACTTTTAAAAATGCTTCGGAACTCTTCCAGTGTTCGCAGAATTCCGCTGACGTTTAAAAATGCTTCGGAAATCTTCCATTGTTTTCAAAATTCCGCTGACGTTTAAAAATGCTTCAGAACTCTTCCATTGTTCTCGGAATTCCGCTGACGTTTAAAAATGCTTCGGAACTCTTCCATTGTTCTCAGAATTCCGCTGAAGTTTAAACATGCTTTGGTACCCTTCTATTGTTCTCGGAATTCTGCTGACTTTAAAAAATGCTTCAGAACTCTTCCATTGTTCTCAGAATTCCGCTGACTTTTAAAAATGCTTCGGAACTCTTCCATTGTTCTCGGAATTCTGCTGAAGTTTAAAAATGCATCGGAACTCTTCCATTGTTCTGGAATTCCGCTGACGTTTAAAAATGCTCCACAACTCTTCCATTGTTCTCGGTATTCCGCTAACTTTTAAAAATGCTTCAGAACTCTTCCATTGTTCTCGGAATTCCGCTGAAGTTTAAGTATACTTCGGAACTCTTCCATTGTTCTCGGAATTCTGCTGAAGTTTAAAAATGCTTCGGAACTCTTCCATTGTTCTCAGATTTCCGCTGACATTTAAAAATGCTTCAGAACTCTTCCATTGTTCTCGGAATTCCGCTGACATTTAAAAAGGCTTCAGAACTCCTCCATTGTTCTCGGAATTCCGCTGACGTTTAAAAATGCTTCGGAAATCTTCCATTGTTTTCGGAATTCCGCTGACGTTTAAAAATGCTTCACAACTCTTCCATTGTTCTCGGAATTCCGCTGATGTTTAAAAATGCTTCGGATCTCTTCTATTGTTCTCGGAATTCCGCTGACATTTAAAAATGCTTCAGAACTCTTCCATTGTTCTCGGAATTCCGCTGAAGTTTAAAAATGCTTCGGAACTCTTCCATTGTTCTCAGAATTCCGCTGACATTTAAAAATGCTTCGGAACTCTTCCATTGTTCTCGGAATTCCGCTGACATTTAAAAAGGCTTCAGAACTCTTCCATTGTTTTCGGAATTCCGCTGACATTTAAAAAGGCTTCAGAACTCTTCCATTGTTCTCGGAATTCCGCTGACGTTTAAAAATGCTTCGGAACTCTTCCATTGTTCTCGGAATTCCGCTGATGCTTAAAAATGCTTCACAACTCTTCCATTGTTCTCGGTATTCAGCTGACTTTTAAAAATGCTTCTGAACTCTTCCATTGTTCTCGGAATTCCGCTGAAGTTTAAGTATGCTTCGGAACTCTTCCATTGTTCTCGGAATTCTGCTGAAGTTTAAAAATGCTTTGGAACTCTTCCATTTTTCTCAGAATTCCGCTGACATTTAAAAATGCTTCGGAACTCTTCCATTGTTCTCGGAATTCCGCTGACTTTTAAAAATGCTTCGGAACTCTTCCATTGTTCTCGGAATTCCGCTGAAGTTTTGAAGTTTAAAAATGCTTCGGAATTTTTCCATTGTTCTCGGAATTCCGCTGACGCTTAAAAATGCTTCACAACTCTTCCATTGTTCTCGGAATTCCGCTGACTTTTAAAAATGCTTCGGAACTCTTCCAGTGTTCGCAGAATTCCGCTGACGTTTAAAAATGCTTCGGAAATCTTCCATTGTTTTCAAAATTCCGCTGACGTTTAAAAATGCTTCAGAACTCTTCCATTGTTCTCGGAATTCCGCTGACGTTTAAAAATGCTTCGGAACTCTTCCATTGTTCTCAGAATTCCGCTGAAGTTTAAACATGCTTTGGTACCCTTCTATTGTTCTCGGAATTCTGCTGACTTTAAAAAATGCTTCAGAACTCTTCCATTGTTCTCAGAATTCCGCTGACTTTTAAAAATGCTTCGGAACTCTTCCATTGTTCTCGGAATTCTGCTGAAGTTTAAAAATGCATCGGAACTCTTCCATTGTTCTGGAATTCCGCTGACGTTTAAAAATGCTCCACAACTCTTCCATTGTTCTCGGTATTCCGCTAACTTTTAAAAATGCTTCAGAACTCTTCCATTGTTCTCGGAATTCCGCTGAAGTTTAAGTATACTTCGGAACTCTTCCATTGTTCTCGGAATTCTGCTGAAGTTTAAAAATGCTTCGGAACTCTTCCATTGTTCTCAGATTTCCGCTGACATTTAAAAATGCTTCAGAACTCTTCCATTGTTCTCGGAATTCCGCTGACATTTAAAAAGGCTTCAGAACTCTTCCATTGTTCTCGGAATTCCGCTGACTTTTAAAAATGCTTCGGAACTCTTCCATTGTTCTCGGAATTCCGCTGACTTTTAAAAATGCTTCTGAACTCTTTCATTGTTCTCGGAATTCCGCTGAAGTTTAAGTATGCTTCGGAACTCTTCCATTGTTCTCGGAATTCTGCTGAAGTTTAAAAATGCTTCGGAACTCTTCCTTTGTTCTTGGAATTCCACTGACGTTTAAAAATGCTTCACAACTCTTCCATTGTTCTCGGAATTCCGCTGACTTTTAAAATTGCTTCGGAACTCTTCGATTGTTCTCCAAATTCCGCTGAAGTTTAAAAATGCTTCGGAACTCTTCCAGTGTTTGCAGAATTCCGCTGACGTTTAAAAATGCTTCGGAAATCTTCCATTGTTTTCAAAATCCGCTGACGTTTAAAAATGCTTCAGAACTCTTCCATTGTTCTCGGAATTCCGCTGACGTTTAAAAATGCTTCGGAACTCTTCCATTGTTCTCGGAATTGCAGTGAAGTTTAAAAATGCTTCGGAACGCTTACATTGTTCTCAGAATTCCGCTGAAGTTTAAACATGCTTTGGTACCCTTCTATTGTTCTCGGAATTCTGCTGACTTTTAAAAATGCTTCGGAACTCTTCCATTGTTCTCGGAATTCCGCTGACTTTTAAAAATGCTTCGGAACTCTTCCATTGTTCTCGGAATTCCGCTGAAGTTTTGAAGTTTAAAAATGCTTCGGAATTTTTCCATTGTTCTCGGAATTCCGCTGACGCTTAAAAATGCTTCACAACTCTTCCATTGTTCTCGGAATTCCGCTGACTTTTAAAAATGCTTCGGAACTCTTCCAGTGTTCGCAGAATTCCGCTGACGTTTAAAAATGCTTCGGAAATCTTCCATTGTTTTCAAAATTCCGCTGACGTTTAAAAATGCTTCAGAACTCTTCCATTGTTCTCGGAATTCCGCTGACGTTTAAAAATGCTTCGGAACTCTTCCATTGTTCTCAGAATTCCGCTGAAGTTTAAACATGCTTTGGTACCCTTCTATTGTTCTCGGAATTCTGCTGACTTTAAAAAATGCTTCAGAACTCTTCCATTGTTCTCAGAATTCCGCTGACTTTTAAAAATGCTTCGGAACTCTTCCATTGTTCTCGGAATTCTGCTGAAGTTTAAAAATGCATCGGAACTCTTCCATTGTTCTGGAATTCCGCTGACGTTTAAAAATGCTCCACAACTCTTCCATTGTTCTCGGTATTCCGCTAACTTTTAAAAATGCTTCAGAACTCTTCCATTGTTCTCGGAATTCCGCTGAAGTTTAAGTATACTTCGGAACTCTTCCATTGTTCTCGGAATTCTGCTGAAGTTTAAAAATGCTTCGGAACTCTTCCATTGTTCTCAGATTTCCGCTGACATTTAAAAATGCTTCAGAACTCTTCCATTGTTCTCGGAATTCCGCTGACATTTAAAAAGGCTTCAGAACTCCTCCATTGTTCTCGGAATTCCGCTGACGTTTAAAAATGCTTCGGAAATCTTCCATTGTTTTCGGAATTCCGCTGACGTTTAAAAATGCTTCACAACTCTTCCATTGTTCTCGGAATTCCGCTGATGTTTAAAAATGCTTCGGATCTCTTCTATTGTTCTCGGAATTCCGCTGACATTTAAAAATGCTTCAGAACTCTTCCATTGTTCTCGGAATTCCGCTGAAGTTTAAAAATGCTTCGGAACTCTTCCATTGTTCTCAGAATTCCGCTGACATTTAAAAATGCTTCGGAACTCTTCCATTGTTCTCGGAATTCCGCTGACATTTAAAAAGGCTTCAGAACTCTTCCATTGTTTTCGGAATTCCGCTGACATTTAAAAAGGCTTCAGAACTCTTCCATTGTTCTCGGAATTCCGCTGACGTTTAAAAATGCTTCGGAACTCTTCCATTGTTCTCGGAATTCCGCTGATGCTTAAAAATGCTTCACAACTCTTCCATTGTTCTCGGTATTCAGCTGACTTTTAAAAATGCTTCTGAACTCTTCCATTGTTCTCGGAATTCCGCTGAAGTTTAAGTATGCTTCGGAACTCTTCCATTGTTCTCGGAATTCTGCTGAAGTTTAAAAATGCTTTGGAACTCTTCCATTTTTCTCAGAATTCCGCTGACATTTAAAAATGCTTCGGAACTCTTCCATTGTTCTCGGAATTCCGCTGACTTTTAAAAATGCTTCGGAACTCTTCCATTGTTCTCGGAATTCCGCTGAAGTTTTGAAGTTTAAAAATGCTTCGGAATTTTTCCATTGTTCTCGGAATTCCGCTGACGCTTAAAAATGCTTCACAACTCTTCCATTGTTCTCGGAATTCCGCTGACTTTTAAAAATGCTTCGGAACTCTTCCAGTGTTCGCAGAATTCCGCTGACGTTTAAAAATGCTTCGGAAATCTTCCATTGTTTTCAAAATTCCGCTGACGTTTAAAAATGCTTCAGAACTCTTCCATTGTTCTCGGAATTCCGCTGACGTTTAAAAATGCTTCGGAACTCTTCCATTGTTCTCAGAATTCCGCTGAAGTTTAAACATGCTTTGGTACCCTTCTATTGTTCTCGGAATTCTGCTGACTTTAAAAAATGCTTCAGAACTCTTCCATTGTTCTCAGAATTCCGCTGACTTTTAAAAATGCTTCGGAACTCTTCCATTGTTCTCGGAATTCTGCTGAAGTTTAAAAATGCATCGGAACTCTTCCATTGTTCTGGAATTCCGCTGACGTTTAAAAATGCTCCACAACTCTTCCATTGTTCTCGGTATTCCGCTAACTTTTAAAAATGCTTCAGAACTCTTCCATTGTTCTCGGAATTCCGCTGAAGTTTAAGTATACTTCGGAACTCTTCCATTGTTCTCGGAATTCTGCTGAAGTTTAAAAATGCTTCGGAACTCTTCCATTGTTCTCAGATTTCCGCTGACATTTAAAAATGCTTCAGAACTCTTCCATTGTTCTCGGAATTCCGCTGACATTTAAAAAGGCTTCAGAACTCCTCCACTGTTCTCGGAATTCCGCTGACGTTTAAAAATGCTTCGGAAATCTTCCATTGTTTTCGGAATTCCGCTGACGTTTAAAAATGCTTCACAACTCTTCCATTGTTCTCGGAATTCCGCTGATGTTTAAAAATGCTTCGGATCTCTTCTATTGTTCTCGGAATTCCGCTGACATTTAAAAATGCTTCACAACTCTTCCATTGTTCTCGGAATTCCGCTGACTATTAAAAATGCTTCGGAACTCTTCGATTGTTCTCCAAATTCCGCTGAAGTTTAAAAATGTTTCGGAACTCTTCCATTGTTCTCGGAATTCCGCTGACATTTAAAAAGGCTTCAGAACTCTTCCATTGTTCTCGGAATTCTGCAGTAGTTTAAAATTGCTTCGGAACTCTTCCATTGTTCTCGGAATTCTGCTGACATTTAAAAATGTTTTGGAACTCTTCCATTGTTCTCGGAATTCCGCTGACATTTAAAAATGCTTCGTAACTCTTCCATTGTTCTGGAATTCCGCTGACGTTAAAAAATGCTTCACAACTCTTCCATTGTTCTCGGTATTCCGCTGACTTTTAAAAATGCTTCAGAACTCTTCCATTGTTCTCGGAATTCCGCTGAAGTTTAAGTATGCTTCGGAACTCTTCCATTGTTCTCGGAATTCTGCTGAAGTTTAAAAATGCTTCGGAACTCTTCCATTGTTCTCAGAATTACGATGACATTTAAAAATGCTTCGGAACTCTTCCATTGTTCTCGGAATTCTGCTGACATTTATAAAGGATTCAGAACTCTTCCATTGTTTTCGGAATTCCGCTGACGTTTAAAAATGCTTCGGAAATCTTCCATTGTTCTCGGAATTCCGCTGACGTTTAAAAATGCTTCAGAACTCTTCCATTGTTCTCGGAATTCCGCTGAAGTTTAAGTATGCTTCGGAACTCTTCCATTGTTCTCGGAATTCTGCTGAAGTTTAAAAATGCTTCGGAACTCTTCCATTGTTCTCAGAATTCCGCTGACATTTAAAAATGCTTCGGAACTCTTCCATTGTTCTCGGAATTCCGCTGACTTTTAAAAATGCTTCGGAACTCTTCGATTGTTCTCCAAATTCCGCTGAAGTTTAAAAATGCTTCGGAACTCTTCCAGTGTTCGCAGAATTTCGCTGACGTTAAAAAATGCTTCGGAAATCTTCCATTGTTTTCAAAATTCCGCTGACGTTTAAAAATGCTTCAGAACTCTTCCATTGTTCTCGGAATTCCGCTGACGTTTAAAAATGCTTCGGAACTCTTCCATTGTTCTCAGAATTCCGCTGAAGTTTAAACATGCTTTGGTACCCTTCTATTGTTCTCGGAATTGTGCTGACTTTTAAAAATGCTTCGGAACTCTTCCATTGTTCTCGGAATTCCGCTGACTTTTAAAAATGCTTCGGAACTCTTCCATTGTTCTCGGAATTCCGCTGACTTTTAAAAATGCTTCTGAACTCTTCCATTGTTCTCGGAATTCCGCTGAAGTTTAAGTATGCTTCGGAACTCTTCCATTGTTCTCGGAATTCTGCTGAAGTTTAAAAATGCTTCGGAACTCTTCCTTTGTTCTTGGAATTCCACTGACGTTTAAAAATGCTTCACAACTCTTCCATTGTTCTCGGAATTCCGCTGACTTTTAAAATTGCTTCGGAACTCTTCGATTGTTCTCCAAATTCCGCTGAAGTTTAAAAATGCTTCGGAACTCTTCCAGTGTTTGCAGAATTCCGCTGACGTTTAAAAATGCTTCGGAAATCTTCCATTGTTTTCAAAATCCGCTGACGTTTAAAAATGCTTCAGAACTCTTCCATTGTTCTCGGAATTCCGCTGACGTTTAAAAATGCTTCGGAACTCTTCCATTGTTCTCGGAATTGCAGTGAAGTTTAAAAATGCTTCGGAACGCTTACATTGTTCTCAGAATTCCGCTGAAGTTTAAACATGCTTTGGTACCCTTCTATTGTTCTCGGAATTCTGCTGACTTTTAAAAATGCTTCGGAACTCTTCCATTGTTCTCGGAATTCCGCTGACTTTTAAAAATGCTTCGGAACTCTTCCATTGTTCTCGGAATTCCGCTGAAGTTTTGAAGTTTAAAAATGCTTCGGAATTTTTCCATTGTTCTCGGAATTCCGCTGACGCTTAAAAATGCTTCACAACTCTTCCATTGTTCTCGGAATTCCGCTGACTTTTAAAAATGCTTCGGAACTCTTCCAGTGTTCGCAGAATTCCGCTGACGTTTAAAAATGCTTCGGAAATCTTCCATTGTTTTCAAAATTCCGCTGACGTTTAAAAATGCTTCAGAACTCTTCCATTGTTCTCGGAATTCCGCTGACGTTTAAAAATGCTTCGGAACTCTTCCATTGTTCTCAGAATTCCGCTGAAGTTTAAACATGCTTTGGTACCTTTCTATTGTTCTCGGAATTCTGCTGACTTTTAAAAATGCTTCAGAACTCTTCCATTGTTCTCAGAATTCCGCTGACTTTTAAAAATGCTTCGGAACTCTTCCATTGTTCTCGGAATTCTGCTGAAGTTTAAAAATGCATCGGAACTCTTCCATTGTTCTGGAATTCCGCTGACGTTTAAAAATGCTTCACAACTCTTCCATTGTTCTCGGTATTCCGCTAACTTTTAAAAATGCTTCAGAACTCTTCCATTGTTCTCGGAATCCCGCTGAAGTTTAAGTATGCTTCGGAACTCTTCCATTGTTCTCGGAATCTGCTGAAGTTTAAAAATGCTTCGGAACTCTTCCATTGTTCTCAGAATTCCGCTGACATTTAAAAATGCTTCGGAACTCTTCCATTGTTCTCGGAATTCCGCTGACATTTAAAAAGGCTTCAGAACTCTTCCATTGTTCTCGGAATTCCGCTGACGTTTAAAAATGCTTCGGATCTCTTCCATTGTTCTCGGAATTCCGCTGACATTTAAAAATGCTTCAGAACTCTTCCATTGTTCTTGGAATTCCGCTGAAGTTTAAAAATGCTTCGGAACTCTTCCATTGTTCTCAGAATTCCGCTGACATTTAAAAATGCTTCGGAACTCTTCCATTGTTCTCGGAATTCCATTGACATTTAAAAAGGCTTCAGAACTCTTCCATTGTTCTCGGAATTCCGCTGACATTTAAAAAGGCTTCAGAACTCTTCCATTGTTCTCGGAATTCCGCTGACATTTAAAAATGCTTCAGAACTCTTCCATTGTTCTCGGAATTCCGCTGACGTTTAAAAATGCTTCGGAACTCTTCCATTGTTCTCGGAATTCCGCTGACGCTTAAAAATGCTTCACAACTCTTCCATTGTTCTCGGAATTCCGCTGACGTTTAAAAGTGCTTCGGAACTCTTCCATTGTTCTCGGAATTCCGCTGACATTTAAAAATGCATCGGAACTCTTCCATTGTTCTGGAATTCCGCTGACGTTTAAAAATGCTTCACAACTCTTCCATTGTTCTCGGAATTCCGCTGATGTTTAAAAATGCTTCGGATCTCTTCTATTGTTCTCGGAATTCCGCTGACATTTAAAAAGGCTTCAGAACTCTTTCATTGTTCTCGGAATTCCGCTGAAGTTTAAAAATGCTTCGGAACTCTTCCATTGTTCTCAGAATTCCGCTGACATTTAAAAATGCTTCGGAACTCTTCCATTGTTCTCGGAATTCCGCTGACATTTAAAAAGGCTTCAGAACTCTTCCATTGTTCTCGGAATTCCGCTGACATTTATAAAGGCTTCAGAACTCTTCCATTGTTCTCGGAATTCCGCTGACGTTTAAAAATGCTTCGGATCTCTTCTATTGTTCTCGGAATTCCGCTGACATTTAAAAATGCTTCAGAACTCTTCCATTGTTCTTGGAATTCCGCTGAAGTTTAAAAATGCTTCGGAACTCTTCCATTGTTCTCAGAATTCCGCTGACATTTAAAAATGCTTCGGAACTCTTCCATTGTTCTCGGAATTCCGCTGACATTTAAAAAGGCTTCAGAACTCTTCCATTGTTCTCGGAATTCCGCTGACATTTAAAAAGGCTTCAGAACTCTTCCATTGTTCTCGGAATTCCGCTGACATTTAAAAATGCTTCAGAACTCTTCCATTGTTCTCGGAATTCCGCTGACGTTTAAAAATGCTTCGGAACTCTTCCATTGTTCTCGGAATTCCGCTGACGTTTAAAAATGCTTCACAACTCTTCCATTGTTCTCGGAATTCCGCTGACGTTTAAAAATGCTTCGGAACTCTTCCATTGTTCTCGGAATTCCGCTGACATTTAAAAATGCATCGGAACTCTTCCATTGTTCTGGAATTCCGCTGACGTTTAAAAATGCTTCACAACTCTTCCATTGTTCTCGGTATTCCGCTGACTTTTAAAAATGCTTCAGAACTCTTCCATTGTTCTCGGAATTCGCTGAAGTTTAAGTATGCTTCGGAACTCTTCCATTGTTCACGGATTTCTGCTGAAGTTTAAAAATGCTTCGGAACTCTTCCATTGTTCTCAGAATTCCGCTGACATTTAAAAATGCTTCGGAACTCTTCCATTGTTCTTGGAATTCCGCTGACATTTAAAAAGCCTTCAGAACTCTTCCATTGTTCTCGGAATTCCGCTGACATTTAAAAAGGCTTCAGAACTCTTTCATTGTTCTCGGAATTCCGCTGACGTTTAAAAATGCTTCGGAACTCTTCCATTGTTCTCGGAATTCCGCTGACGTTTAAAAATGCTTCGGAACTCTTCCATTGTTCTCGGAATTCCGCTGATGCTTAAAAATGCTTCACAACTCTTCCATTGTTCTCGGTATTCAGCTGACTTTTAAAAATGCTTCTGAACTCTTCCATTGTTCTCGGAATTCCGCTGAAGTTTAAGTATGCTTCGGAACTCTTCCATTGTTCTCGGAATTCTGCTGAAGTTTAAAAATGCTTTGGAACTCTTCCATTTTTCTCAGAATTCCGCTGACATTTAAAAATGCTTCGGAACTCTTCCATTGTTCTCGGAATTCCGCTGACATTTAAAAAGCCTTCAGAACTCTTCCATTGTTCTCGGAATTCCGCTGACGTTTAAAAATGCTTCGGAACTCTTCCATTGTTCTCGGAATTCCGCTGACGTTTAAAAATGCTTCACAACTCTTCCATTGTTCTCGGAATTCCGCTGACTATTAAAAATGCTTCGGAACTCTTCGATTGTTCTCCAAATTCCGCTGAAGTTTAAAAATGTTTCGGAACTCTTCCATTGTTCTCGGAATTCCGCTGACATTTAAAAAGGCTTCAGAACTCTTCCATTGTTCTCGGAATTCTGCAGTAGTTTAAAATTGCTTCGGAACTCTTCCATTGTTCTCGGAATTCTGCTGACATTTAAAAATGTTTTGGAACTCTTCCATTGTTCTCGGAATTCCGCTGACATTTAAAAATGCTTCGTAACTCTTCCATTGTTCTGGAATTCCGCTGACGTTAAAAAATGCTTCACAACTCTTCCATTGTTCTCGGTATTCCGCTGACTTTTAAAAATGCTTCAGAACTCTTCCATTGTTCTCGGAATTCCGCTGAAGTTTAAGTATGCTTCGGAACTCTTCCATTGTTCTCGGAATTCTGCTGAAGTTTAAAAATGCTTCGGAACTCTTCCATTGTTCTCAGAATTACGATGACATTTAAAAATGCTTCGGAACTCTTCCATTGTTCTCGGAATTCTGCTGACATTTATAAAGGATTCAGAACTCTTCCATTGTTTTCGGAATTCCGCTGACGTTTAAAAATGCTTCGGAAATCTTCCATTGTTCTCGGAATTCCGCTGACGTTTAAAAATGCTTCAGAACTCTTCCATTGTTCTCGGAATTCCGCTGAAGTTTAAGTATGCTTCGGAACTCTTCCATTGTTCTCGGAATTCTGCTGAAGTTTAAAAATGCTTCGGAACTCTTCCATTGTTCTCAGAATTCCGCTGACATTTAAAAATGCTTCGGAACTCTTCCATTGTTCTCGGAATTCCGCTGACTTTTAAAAATGCTTCGGAACTCTTCGATTGTTCTCCAAATTCCGCTGAAGTTTAAAAATGCTTCGGAACTCTTCCAGTTTTCGCAGAATTTCGCTGACGTTTAAAAATGCTTCGGAAATCTTCCATTGTTTTCAAAATTCCGCTGACGTTTAAAAATGCTTCAGAACTCTTCCATTGTTCTCGGAATTCCGCTGACGTTTAAAAATGCTTCGGAACTCTTCCATTGTTCTCAGAATTCCGCTGAAGTTTAAACATGCTTTGGTACCCTTCTATTGTTCTCGGAATTGTGCTGACTTTTAAAAATGCTTCGGAACTCTTCCATTGTTCTCGGAATTCCGCTGACGTTTAAAAATGCTTCGGAACTCTTCCATTGTTCTCGGAATTCCGCTGATGCTTAAAAATGCTTCACAACTCTTCCATTGTTCTCGGTATTCAGCTGACTTTTAAAAATGCTTCTGAACTCTTCCATTGTTCTCGGAATTCCGCTGAAGTTTAAGTATGCTTCGGAACTCTTCCATTGTTCTCGGAATTCTGCTGAAGTTTAAAAATGCTTTGGAACTCTTCCATTTTTCTCAGAATTCCGCTGACATTTAAAAATGCTTCGGAACTCTTCCATTGTTCTCGGAATTCCGCTGACATTTAAAAAGCCTTCAGAACTCTTCCATTGTTCTCGGAATTCCGCTGACGTTTAAAAATGCTTCGGAACTCTTCCATTGTTCTCGGAATTCCGCTGACGTTTAAAAATGCTTCACAACTCTTCCATTGTTCTCGGAATTCCGCTGACTATTAAAAATGCTTCGGAACTCTTCGATTGTTCTCCAAATTCCGCTGAAGTTTAAAAATGTTTCGGAACTCTTCCATTGTTCTCGGAATTCCGCTGACATTTAAAAAGGCTTCAGAACTCTTCCATTGTTCTCGGAATTCTGCAGTAGTTTAAAATTGCTTCGGAACTCTTCCATTGTTCTCGGAATTCTGCTGACATTTAAAAATGTTTTGGAACTCTTCCATTGTTCTCGGAATTCCGCTGACATTTAAAAATGCTTCGTAACTCTTCCATTGTTCTGGAATTCCGCTGACGTTAAAAAATGCTTCACAACTCTTCCATTGTTCTCGGTATTCCGCTGACTTTTAAAAATGCTTCAGAACTCTTCCATTGTTCTCGGAATTCCGCTGAAGTTTAAGTATGCTTCGGAACTCTTCCATTGTTCTCGGAATTCTGCTGAAGTTTAAAAATGCTTCGGAACTCTTCCATTGTTCTCAGAATTACGATGACATTTAAAAATGCTTCGGAACTCTTCCATTGTTCTCGGAATTCTGCTGACATTTATAAAGGATTCAGAACTCTTCCATTGTTTTCGGAATTCCGCTGACGTTTAAAAATGCTTCGGAAATCTTCCATTGTTCTCGGAATTCCGCTGACGTTTAAAAATGCTTCAGAACTCTTCCATTGTTCTCGGAATTCCGCTGAAGTTTAAGTATGCTTCGGAACTCTTCCATTGTTCTCGGAATTCTGCTGAAGTTTAAAAATGCTTCGGAACTCTTCCATTGTTCTCAGAATTCCGCTGACATTTAAAAATGCTTCGGAACTCTTCCATTGTTCTCGGAATTCCGCTGACTTTTAAAAATGCTTCGGAACTCTTCGATTGTTCTCCAAATTCCGCTGAAGTTTAAAAATGCTTCGGAACTCTTCCAGTTTTCGCAGAATTTCGCTGACGTTTAAAAATGCTTCGGAAATCTTCCATTGTTTTCAAAATTCCGCTGACGTTTAAAAATGCTTCGGAACTCTTCCATTGTTCTCGGAATTCCGCTGAAGTTTTGAAGTTTAAAAATGCTTCGGAATTTTTCCATTGTTCTCGGAATTCCGCTGACGCTTAAAAATGCTTCACAACTCTTCCATTGTTCTCGGAATTCCGCTGACTTTTAAAAATGCTTCGGAACTCTTCCAGTGTTCGCAGAATTCCGCTGACGTTTAAAAATGCTTCGGAAATCTTCCATTGTTTTCAAAATTCCGCTGACATTTAAAAATGCTTCAGAACTCTTCCATTGTTCTCGGAATTCCGCTGACGTTTAAAAATGCTTCGGAACTCTTCCATTGTTCTCAGAATTCCGCTGAAGTTTAAACATGCTTTGGTACCCTTCTATTGTTCTCGGAATTCTGCTGACTTTTAAAAATGCTTCAGAACTCTTCCATTGTTCTCAGAATTCCGCTGACTTTTAAAAATGCTTCGGAACTCTTCCATTGTTCTCGGAATTCTGCTGAAGTTTAAAAATGCATCGGAACTCTTCCATTGTTCTGGAATTCCGCTGACGTTTAAAAATGCTTCACAACTCTTCCATTGTTCTCGGTATTCCGCTAACTTTTAAAAATGCTTCAGAACTCTTCCATTGTTCTCGGAATTCCGCTGAAGTTTAAGTATACTTCGGAAATCTTCCATTGTTCTCGGAATTCTGCTGAAGTTTAAAAATGCTTCGGAACTCTTCCATTGTTCTCAGATTTCCGCTGACATTTAAAAATGCTTCAGAACTCTTCCATTGTTCTCGGAATTCCGCTGACATTTAAAAAGGCTTCAGAACTCCTCCATTGTTCTCGGAATTCCGCTGACGTTTAAAAATGCTTCGGAACTCTTCCATTGTTTTCGGAATTCCGCTGACGTTTAAAAATGCTTCACAACTCTTCCATTGTTCTCGGAATTCCGCTGATGTTTAAAAATGCTTCGGATCTCTTCTATTGTTCTCGGAATTCCGCTGACATTTAAAAATGCTTCAGAACTCTTCCATTGTTCTCGGAATTCCGCTGAAGTTTAAAAATGCTTCGGAACTCTTCCATTGTTCTCAGAATTCCGCTGAAATTTAAAAATGCTTCGGAACTCTTCCATTGTTCTCGGAATTCCGCTGACATTTAAAAAGGCTTCAGAACTCTTCCATTGTTTTCGGAATTCCGCTGACATTTAAAAAGGCTTCAGAACTCTTCCATTGTTCTCGGAATTCTGCTGACGTTTAAAAATGCTTCGGAACTCTTCCATTGTTCTCAGATTTCCGCTGACATTTAAAAATGCTTCAGAACTCTTCCATTGTTCTCGGAATTCCGCTGACATTTAAAAAGGCTTCAGAACTCCTCCATTGTTCTCGGAATTCCGCTGACGTTTAAAAATGCTTCGGAACTCTTCCATTGTTTTCGGAATTCCGCTGACGTTTAAAAATGCTTCACAACTCTTCCATTGTTCTCGGAATTCCGCTGATGTTTAAAAATGCTTCGGATCTCTTCTATTGTTCTCGGAATTCCGCTGACATTTAAAAATGCTTCAGAACTCTTCCATTGTTCTCGGAATTCCGCTGAAGTTTAAAAATGCTTCGGAACTCTTCCATTGTTCTCAGAATTCCGCTGAAATTTAAAAATGCTTCGGAACTCTTCCATTGTTCTCGGAATTCCGCTGACATTTAAAAAGGCTTCAGAACTCTTCCATTGTTTTCGGAATTCCGCTGACATTTAAAAAGGCTTCAGAACTCTTCCATTGTTCTCGGAATTCTGCTGACGTTTAAAAATGCTTCGGAACTCTTCCCTTGTTCTCGGAATTCCGCTGATGCTTAAAAATGCTTCAGAACTCTTCCATTGTTCTCGGAATTCCGCTGAAGTTTAAGTATGCTTCGGAACTCTTCCATTGTTCTCGGAATTCTGCTGAAGTTTAAAAATGCTTCGGAACTCTTCCATTGTTCTCAGAATTCTGCTGACATTTAAAAATGCCTCGGAACTCTTCCATTGTTCTCGGAATTCCGCTGACATTTATAAAGGCTTCAGAACTCTTCCATTGTTCTCGGAATTCCGCTGACGTTTAAAAATGCTTCGGAACTCTTCCATTGTTCTCGGAATTCCGCTGACGTTAAAAAATGCTTCACAACTCTTCCATTGTTCTCGGTATTCCGCTGACTTTTAAAAATGCTTCAGAACTCTTCCATTGTTCTCGGAATCCCGCTGAAGTTTAAGTATGCTTCGGAACTCTTCCATTGTTCTCGGAATCTGCTGAAGTTTAAAAATGCTTCGGAACTCTTCCATTGTTCTCAGAATTCCGCTGACATTTAAAAATGCTTCGGAACTCTTCCATTGTTCTCGGAATTCCGCTGACATTTAAAAAGGCTTCAGAACTCTTCCATTGTTCTCGTAATTCCGCTGACGTTTAAAAATGCTTCGGATCTCTTCTATTGTTCTCGGAATTGCGCTGACATTTAAAAATGCTTCAGAACTCTTCCATTGTTCTTGGAATTCCGCTGAAGTTTAAAAATGCTTTGGAACTCTTCCATTGTTCTCAGAATTCCGCTGACATTTAAAAATGCTTCGGAACTCTTCCATTGTTCTCGGAATTCCGCTGACATTTAAAAAGGCTTCAGAACTCTTCCATTGTTCTCGGAATTCCGCTGACATTTAAAAAGGCTTCAGAACTCTTCCATTGTTCTCGGAATTCCGCTGACATTTAAAAATGCTTCAGAACTCTTCCATTGTTCTCGGAATTCCGCTGACGTTTAAAAATGCTTCGGAACTCTTCCATTGTTCTCGGAATTTCGCTGACGTTTAATAATGCTTCACAACTCTTCCATTGTTCTCGGAATTCCGCTGACGTTTAAAAATGCTTCGGAACTCTTCCATTGTTCTCGGAATTCCGCTGACATTTAAAAATGCATCGGAACTCTTCCATTGTTCTGGAATTCCGCTGACGTTTAAAAATGCTTCACAACTCTTCCATTGTTCTCGGAATTCTGCTGACGTTTAAAAATGCTTCGGAACTCTTCCCTTGTTCTCGGAATTCCGCTGATGCTTAAAAATGCTTCACAACTCTTCCATTGTTCTCGGTATTCAGCTGACTTTTAAAAATGCTTCTGAACTCTTCCATTGTTCTCGGAATTCCGCTGAAGTTTAAGTATGCTTCGGAACTCTTCCATTGTTCTCGGAATTCCGCTGACATTTAAAAATGCATCGGAACTCTTCCATTGTTCTGGAATTCCGCTGACGTTTAAAAATGCTTCACAACTCTTCCATTGTTCTCGGAATTCCGCTGATGTTTAAAAATGCTTTGGATCTCTTCTATTGTTCTCGGAATTCCGCTGACATTTAAAAATGCTTCAGAATTCTTCCATTGTTCTCGGAATTCCGCTGAAGTTTAAAAATGCTTCGGAACTCTTCCATTGTTCTCAGAATTCCGCTGACATTTAAAAATGCTTCGGAACTCTTCCATTGTTCTCGGAATTCCGCTGACATTTAAAAAGGCTTCAGAACTCTTCCATTGTTCTCGGAATTCCGCTGACATTTATAAAGGCTTCAGAACTCTTCCATTGTTCTCGGAATTCCGCTGACGTTTAAAAATGCTTCGGAACTCTTCCATTGTTCTCGGAATTCCGCTGACGTTTAAAAATGCTTCACAACTCTTCCATTGTTCTCGGAATTCCGCTGACGTTTAAAAATGCTTCGGAACTCTTCCATTGTTCTCGGAATTCCGCTGACATTTAAAAATGCATCGGAACTCTTCCATTGTTCTGGAATTCCGCTGACGTTTAAAAATGCTTCACAACTCTGCCATTGTTCTCGGTATTCCGCTGACTTTTAAAAATGCTTCAGAACTCTTCCATTGTTCTCGGAATCCCGCTGAAGTTTAAGTATGCTTCGGAACTCTTCCATTGTTCTCGGAATCTGCTGAAGTTTAAAAATGCTTCGGAACTCTTCCATTGTTCTCAGATTTCCGCTGACATTTAAAAATGCTTCGGAACTCTTCCATTGTTCTCGGAATTACGCTGACATTTAAAAAGGCTTCAGAACTCTTCCATTGTTCTCGGAATTCCGCTGACGTTTAAAAATGCTTCGGATCTCTTCTATTGTTCTCGGAATTCCGCTGACATTTAAAAATGCTTCAGAACTCTTCCATTGTTCTTGGAATTCCGCTGAAGTTTAAAAATGCTTCGGAACTCTTCCATTGTTCTCAGAATTCCGCTGACATTTAAAAATGCTTCGGAACTCTTCCATTGTTCTCGGAATTCCGCTGACATTTAAAAAGGCTTCAGAACTCTTCCATTGTTCTCGGAATTCCGCTGACATTTAAAAAGGCTTCAGAACTCTTCCATTGTTCTCGGAATTCCGCTGACGTTTAAAAATGCTTCGGAACTCTTCCATTGTTCTCGGAATTCCGCTGACATTTAAAAATGCATCGGAACTCTTCCATTGTTCTGGAATTCCGCTGACATTTAAAAAGGCTTCAGAACTCTTCCATTGTTCTCGGAATTCCGCTGACATTTAAAAAGGCTTCAGAACTCTTTCATTGTTCTCGGAATCCTGCTGACGTTTAAAAATGCTTCGGAACTCTTCCATTGTTCTCGGAATTCCGCTGACGTTTAAAAATGCTTCGGAACTCTTCCATTGTTCTCGGAATTCCGCTGATGCTTAAAAATGCTTCACAACTCTTCCATTGTTCTCGGTATTCAGCTGACTTTTAAAAATGCTTCTGAACTCTTCCATTGTTCTCGGAATTCCGCTGAAGTTTAAGTATGCTTCGGAACTCTTCCATTGTTCTCGGAATTCTGCTGAAGTTTAAAAATGCTTTGGAACTCTTCCATTTTTCTCAGAATTCCGCTGACATTTAAAAATGCTTCGGAACTCTTCCATTGTTCTCGGAATTCCGCTGACATTTAAAAAGCCTTCAGAACTCTTCCATTGTTCTCGGAATTCCGCTGACGTTTAAAAATGCTTCGGAACTCTTCCATTGTTCTCGGAATTCCGCTGACGTTTAAAAATGCTTCGGAACTCTTCCATTGTTCTCGGAATTCCGCTGACATTTAAAAATGCATCGGAACTCTTCCATTGTTCTGGAATTCCGCTGACGTTTAAAAATGCTTCACAACTCTTCCATTGTTCTCGGTATTCCGCTGACTTTTAAAAATGCTTCAGAACTCTTCCATTGTTCTCGGAATTCCGCTGAAGTTTAAGTATGCTTCGGAACTCTTCCATTGTTCTCGGATTTCTGCTGAAGTTTAAAAATGCTTCGGAACTCTTCCATTGTTCTCAGAATTCCGCTGACATTTAAAAATGCTTCGGAACTCTTCCATTGTTCTCGGAATTCCGCTGACATTTAAAAAGGCTTCAGAACTCTTCCATTGTTCTCGGAATTCCGCTGACATTTAAAAAGGCTTCAGAACTCTTTCATTGTTCTCGGAATCCTGCAGACGTTTAAAAATGCTTCGGAACTCTTCCATTGTTCTCGGAATTCCGCTGACGTTTAAAAATGCTTCGGAACTCTTCCATTGTTCTCGGAATTCCGCTGATGCTTAAAAATGCTTCACAACTCTTCCATTGTTCTCGGTATTCAGCTGACTTTTAAAAATGCTTCTGAACTCTTCCATTGTTCTCGGAATTCCGCTGAAGTTTAAGTATGCTTCGGAACTCTTCCATTGTTCTCGGAATTCTGCTGAAGTTTAAAAATGCTTTGGAACTCTTCCATTTTTCTCAGAATTCCGCTGACATTTAAAAATGCTTCGGAACTCTTCCATTGTTCTCGGAATTCCGCTGACATTTAAAAAGCCTTCAGAACTCTTCCATTGTTCTCGGAATTCCGCTGACGTTTAAAAATGCTTCGGAACTCTTCCATTGTTCTCGGAATTCCGCTGACGTTTAAAAATGCTTCACAACTCTTCCATTGTTCTCGGAATTCCGCTGACTTTTAAAAATGCTTCGGAACTCTTCGATTGTTCTCCAAATTCCGCTGAAGTTTAAAAATGCTTCGGAACTCTTCCAGTGTTCACAGAATTCCGCTGACGTTTAAAAATGCTTCGGAAATCTTCCATTGTTCTCAGAATTCCGCTGACATTTAAAAATGTTTCGGAACTCTTCCATTGTTCTCGGAATTCCGCTGACATTTAAAAAGGCTTCAGAACTCTTCCATTGTTCTCGGAATTCTGCTGTAGTTTAAAATTGCTTCGGAACTCTTCCATTGTTCTCGGAATTCTGCTGACATTTAAAAATGTTTTGGAACTCTTCCATTGTTCTCGGAATTCCGCTGACATTTAAAAATGCTTCGTAACTCTTCCATTGTTCTGGAATTCCGCTGACGTTAAAAAATGCTTCACAACTCTTCCATTGTTCTCGGTATTCCGCTGACTTTTAAAAATGCTTCAGAACTCTTCCATTGTTCTCGGAATTCCGCTGAAGTTTAAGTATGCTTCGGAACTCTTCCATTGTTCTCGGAATTCTGCTGAAGTTTAAAAATGCTTCGGAACTCTTCCATTGTTCTCAGAATTACGCTGACATTTAAAAATGCTTCGGAACTCTTCCATTGTTCTCGGAATTCTGCTGACATTTATAAAGGATTCAGAACTCTTCCATTGTTTTCGGAATTCCGCTGACGTTTAAAAATGCTTCGGAAATCTTCCATTGTTCTCGGAATTCCGCTGACGTTTAAAAATGCTTCAGAACTCTTCCATTGTTCTCGGAATTCCGCTGAAGTTTAAGTATGCTTCGGAACTCTTCCATTGTTCTCGGAATTCTGCTGAAGTTTAAAAATGCTTCGGAACTCTTCCATTGTTCTCAGAATTCCGCTGACATTTAAAAATGCTTCGGAACTCTTCCATTGTTCTCGGAATTCCGCTGACGTTTAAAAATGCTTCGGATCTCTTCTATTGTTCTCGGAATTCCGCTGACATTTAAAAATGCTTCAGAACTCTTCCATTGTTCTCGGAATTCCGCTGACTTTTAAAAATGCTTCGGAACTCTTCGATTGTTCTCCAAATTCCGCTGAAGTTTAAAAATGCTTCGGAACTCTTCCAGTGTTCGCAGAATTTCGCTGACGTTTAAAAATGCTTCGGAAATCTTCCATTGTTTTCAAAATTCCGCTGACGTTTAAAAATGCTTCAGAACTCTTCCATTGTTCTCGGAATTCCGCTGACGTTTAAAAATGCTTCGGAACTCTTCCATTGTTCTCAGAATTCCGCTGAAGTTTAAACATGCTTTGGTACCCTTCTATTGTTCTCGGAATTCTGCTGACTTTTAAAAATGCTTCGGAACTCTTCCATTGTTCTCGGAATTCCGCTGACTTTTAAAAATGCTTCGGAACTCTTCCATTGTTCTCGGAATTCCGCTGACTTTTAAAAATGCTTCTGAACTCTTCCATTGTTCTCGGAATTCCGCTGAAGTTTAAGCATGCTTCGGAACTCTTCCATTGTTCTCGGAATTCTGCTGAAGTTTAAAAATGCTTCGGAACTCTTCCATTGTTCTCAGAATTCCGCTGACATTTAAAAATGCTTCGGAACTCCTCCATTGTTCTCGGAATTCCGCTGACATTTAAAAAGCCTTCAGAACTCTTCCATTGTTCTCGGAATTCCGCTGACGTTTAAAAATGCTTCGGAACTCTTCCTTTGTTCTTGGAATTCCACTGACTTTTAAAAATGCTTCACAACTCTTCCATTGTTCTCGGAATTCCGCTGACTTTTAAAATTGCTTCGGAACTCTTCGATTGTTCTCCAAATTCCGCTGAAGTTTAAAAATGCTTCGGAACTCTTCCAGTGTTTGCAGAATTCCGCTGACGTTTAAAAATGCTTCGGAAATCTTCCATTGTTTTCAAAATCCGCTGACGTTTAAAAATGCTTCAGAACTCTTCCATTGTTCTCGGAATTCCGCTGACGTTTAAAAATGCATCGGAACTCTTCCATTGTTCTCGGAATTGCAGTGAAGTTTAAAAATGCTTCGGAACGCTTACATTGTTCTCAGAATTCCGCTGAAGTTTAAACATGCTTTGGTACCCTTCTATTGTTCTCGGAATTCTGCTGACTTTTAAAAATGCTTCGGAACTCTTCCATTGTTCTCGGAATTCCGCTGACTTTTAAAAATGCTTCGGAACTCTTCCATTGTTCTCGGAATTCCGCTGAAGTTTTGAAGTTTAAAAATGCTTCGGAATTTTTCCATTGTTCTCGGAATTCCGCTGACGCTTAAAAATGCTTCACAACTCTTCCATTGTTCTCGGAATTCCGCTGACTTTTAAAAATGCTTCGGAACTCTTCCAGTGTTCGCAGAATTCCGCTGACGTTTAAAAATGCTTCGGAAATCTTCCATTGTTTTCAAAATTCCGCTGACGTTTAAAAATGCTTCAGAACTCTTCCATTGTTCTTGGAATTCCGCTGACGTTTAAAAATGCTTCGGAACTCTTCCATTGTTCTCGGAATTCCGCTGACTTTTAAAAATGCTTCGGAACTCTTCCATTGTTCTCGGAATTCCGCTGACTTTTAAAAATGCTTCTGAACTCTTCCATTGTTCTCGGAATTCCGCTGAAGTTTAAGTATGCTTCGGAACTCTTCCATTGTTCTCGGAATTCTGCTGAAGTTTAAAAATGCTTCGGAACTCTTCCATTGTTCTCAGAATTCCGCTGACATTTAAAAATGCTTCGGAACTCCTCCATTGTTCTCGGAATTCCGCTGACATTTA
Source organism: Phyllobates terribilis (assembly GCF_046119375.1). NCBI lineage: Eukaryota > Metazoa > Chordata > Amphibia > Anura > Dendrobatidae > Phyllobates > Phyllobates terribilis. The sequence continues at coordinate 6,178,500 of NW_027362781.1, read as the reverse complement.
AAAAGCCTTCAGAACTCTTCCATTGTTCTCGGAATTCCGCTGACGTTTAAAAATGCTTCGGAACTCTTCCTTTGTTCTTGGAATTCCACTGACTTTTAAAAATGCTTCACAACTCTTCCATTGTTCTCGGAATTCCGCTGACTTTTAAAATTGCTTCGGAACTCTTCGATTGTTCTCCAAATTCCGCTGAAGTTTAAAAATGCTTCGGAACTCTTCCAGTGTTTGCAGAATTCCGCTGACGTTTAAAAATGCTTCGGAAATCTTCCATTGTTTTCAAAATCCGCTGACGTTTAAAAATGCTTCAGAACTCTTCCATTGTTCTCGGAATTCCGCTGACGTTTAAAAATGCTTCGGAACTCTTCCATTGTTCTCGGAATTGCAGTGAAGTTTAAAAATGCTTCGGAACGCTTACATTGTTCTCAGAATTCCGCTGAAGTTTAAACATGCTTTGGTACCCTTCTATTGTTCTCGGAATTCTGCTGACTTTTAAAAATGCTTCGGAACTCTTCCATTGTTCTCGGAATTCCGCTGACTTTTAAAAATGCTTCGGAACTCTTCCATTGTTCTCGGAATTCCGCTGAAGTTTTGAAGTTTAAAAATGCTTCGGAATTTTTCCATTGTTCTCGGAATTCCGCTGACGCTTAAAAATGCTTCACAACTCTTCCATTGTTCTCGGAATTCCGCTGACTTTTAAAAATGCTTCGGAACTCTTCCAGTGTTCGCAGAATTCCGCTGACGTTTAAAAATGCTTCGGAAATCTTCCATTGTTTTCAAAATTCCGCTGACGTTTAAAAATGCTTCAGAACTCTTCCATTGTTCTTGGAATTCCGCTGACGTTTAAAAATGCTTCGGAACTCTTCCATTGTTCTCAGAATTCCGCTGAAGTTTAAACATGCTTTGGTACCCTTCTATTGTTCTCGGAATTATGCTGACTTTTAAAAATGCTTCAGAACTCTTCCATTGTTCTCAGAATTCCGCTGACTTTTAAAAATGCTTCGGAACTCTTCCATTGTTCTCGGAATTCCGCTGAAGTTTAAAAATGCATCGGAACTCTTCCATTGTTCTGGAATTCCGCTGACGTTTAAAAATGCTTCACAACTCTTCCATTGTTCTCGGTATTCCGCTAACTTTTAAAAATGCTTCAGAACTCTTCCATTGTTCTCGGAATTCCGCTGAAGTTTAAGTATACTTCGGAACTCTTCCATTGTTCTCGGAATTCTGCTGAAGTTTAAAAATGCTTCGGAACTCTTCCATTGTTCTCAGATTTCCGCTGACATTTAAAAATGCTTCAGAACTCCTCCATTGTTCTCGGAATTACGCTGACGTTTAAAAATGCTTCGGAACTCTTCCATTGTTTTCGGAATTCCGCTGACGTTTAAAAATGCTTCACAACTCTTCCATTGTTCTCGGAATTCCGCTGATGTTTAAAAATGCTTCGGATCTCTTCTATTGTTCTCGGAATTCCGCTGACATTTAAAAATGCTTCAGAACTCTTCCATTGTTCTCGGAATTCCGCTGAAGTTTAAAAATGCTTCGGAACTCTTCCATTGTTCTCAGAATTCCGCTGACATTTAAAAATGCTTCGGAACTCTTCCATTGTTCTCGGAATTCCGCTGACATTTAAAAAGGCTTCAGAACTCTTCCATTGTTCTCGGAATTCCGCTGACATTTAAAAAGGCTTCAGAACTCTTCCATTGTTCTCGGAATTCCGCTGACATTTAAAAATGCTTCAGAACTCTTCCATTGTTCTCGGAATTCCGCTGACGTTTAAAAATGCTTCGGAACTCTTCCATTGTTCTCGGAATTCCGCTGACGTTTAAAAATGCTTCACAACTCTTCCATTGTTCTCGGAATTCCGCTGACGTTTAAAAATGCTTCGGAACTCTTCCATTGTTCTCGGAATTCCGCTGACATTTAAAAATGCATCGGAACTCTTCCATTGTTCTGGAATTCCGCTGACGTTTAAAAATGCTTCACAACTCTTCCATTGTTCTCGGTATTCCGCTGACTTTTAAAAATGCTTCAGAACTCTTCCATTGTTCTCGGAATTCCGCTGAAGTTTAAGTATGCTTCGGAACTCTTCCATTGTTCTTGGATTTCTGCTGAAGTTTAAAAATGCTTCGGAACTCTTCCATTGTTCTCAGAATTCCGCTGACATTTAAAAAGGCTTCAGAACTCTTTCATTGTTCTCGGAATCCTGCTGACGTTTAAAAATGCTTCGGAACTCTTCCATTGTTCTCGGAATTCCGCTGACGTTTAAAAATGCTTCGGAACTCTTCCATTGTTCTCGGAATTCCGCTGATGCTTAAAAATGCTTCACAACTCTTCCATTGTTCTCGGTATTCAGCTGACTTTTAAAAATGCTTCTGAACTCTTCCATTGTTCTCGGAATTCCGCTGAAGTTTAAGTATGCTTCGGAACTCTTCCATTGTTCTCGGAATTCTGCTGAAGTTTAAAAATGCTTTGGAACTCTTCCATTTTTCTCAGAATTCCGCTGACATTTAAAAATGCTTCGGAACTCTTCCATTGTTCTCGGAATTCCGCTGACATTTAAAAAGCCTTCAGAACTCTTCCATTGTTCTCGGAATTCCGCTGACGTTTAAAAATGCTTCGGAACTCTTCCATTGTTCTCGGAATTCCGCTGACGTTTAAAAATGCTTCACAACTCTTCCATTGTTCTCGGAATTCCGCTGACTTTTAAAAATGCTTCGGAACTCTTCGATTGTTCTCCAAATTCCGCTGAAGTTTAAAAATGCTTCGGAACTCTTCCAGTGTTCACAGAATTCCGCTGACGTTTAAAAATGCTTCGGAAAATCTTCCATTGTTCTCAGAATTCCGCTGACATTTAAAAATGTTTCGGAACTCTTCCATTGTTCTCGGAATTCCGCTGACATTTAAAAAGGCTTCAGAACTCTTCCATTGTTCTCGGAATTCTGCTGTAGTTTAAAATTGCTTCGGAACTCTTCCATTGTTCTCGGAATTCTGCTGACATTTAAAAATGTTTTGGAACTCTTCCATTGTTCTCGGAATTCCGCTGACATTTAAAAATGCTTCGTAACTCTTCCATTGTTCTGGAATTCCGCTGACGTTAAAAAATGCTTCACAACTCTTCCATTGTTCTCGGTATTCCACTGACTTTTAAAAATGCTTCAGAACTCTTCCATTGTTCTCGGAATTCCGCTGAAGTTTAAGTATGCTTCGGAACTCTTCCATTGTTCTCGGAATTCTGCTGAAGTTTAAAAATGCTTCGGAACTCTTCCATTGTTCTCAGAATTACGCTGACATTTAAAAATGCTTCGGAACTCTTCCATTGTTCTCGGAATTCTGCTGACATTTATAAAGGATTCAGAACTCTTCCATTGTTTTCGGAATTCCGCTGACGTTTAAAAATGCTTCGGAACTCTTCCATTGTTCTCGGAATTCCGCTGACGTTTAAAAATGCTTCACAACTCTTCCATTGTTCTCGGAATTCCGCTGACTATTAAAAATGCTTCGGAACTCTTCGATTGTTCTCCAAATTCCGCTGAAGTTTAAAAATGTTTCGGAACTCTTCCATTGTTCTCGGAATTCCGCTGACATTTAAAAAGGCTTCAGAACTCTTCCATTGTTCTCGGAATTCTGCAGTAGTTTAAAATTGCTTCGGAACTCTTCCATTGTTCTCGGAATTCTGCTGACATTTAAAAATGTTTTGGAACTCTTCCATTGTTCTCGGAATTCCGCTGACATTTAAAAATGCTTCGTAACTCTTCCATTGTTCTGGAATTCCGCTGACGTTAAAAAATGCTTCACAACTCTTCCATTGTTCTCGGTATTCCGCTGACTTTTAAAAATGCTTCAGAACTCTTCCATTGTTCTCGGAATTCCGCTGAAGTTTAAGTATGCTTCGGAACTCTTCCATTGTTCTCGGAATTCTGCTGAAGTTTAAAAATGCTTCGGAACTCTTCCATTGTTCTCAGAATTACGATGACATTTAAAAATGCTTCGGAACTCTTCCATTGTTCTCGGAATTCTGCTGACATTTATAAAGGATTCAGAACTCTTCCATTGTTTTCGGAATTCCGCTGACGTTTAAAAATGCTTCGGAAATCTTCCATTGTTCTCGGAATTCCGCTGACGTTTAAAAATGCTTCAGAACTCTTCCATTGTTCTCGGAATTCCGCTGAAGTTTAAGTATGCTTCGGAACTCTTCCATTGTTCTCGGAATTCTGCTGAAGTTTAAAAATGCTTCGGAACTCTTCCATTGTTCTCAGAATTCCGCTGACATTTAAAAATGCTTCGGAACTCTTCCATTGTTCTCGGAATTCCGCTGACTTTTAAAAATGCTTCGGAACTCTTCGATTGTTCTCCAAATTCCGCTGAAGTTTAAAAATGCTTCGGAACTCTTCCAGTTTTCGCAGAATTTCGCTGACGTTTAAAAATGCTTCGGAAATCTTCCATTGTTTTCAAAATTCCGCTGACGTTTAAAAATGCTTCGGAACTCTTCCATTGTTCTCGGAATTCCGCTGAAGTTTTGAAGTTTAAAAATGCTTCGGAATTTTTCCATTGTTCTCGGAATTCCGCTGACGCTTAAAAATGCTTCACAACTCTTCCATTGTTCTCGGAATTCCGCTGACTTTTAAAAATGCTTCGGAACTCTTCCAGTGTTCGCAGAATTCCGCTGACGTTTAAAAATGCTTCGGAAATCTTCCATTGTTTTCAAAATTCCGCTGACATTTAAAAATGCTTCAGAACTCTTCCATTGTTCTCGGAATTCCGCTGACGTTTAAAAATGCTTCGGAACTCTTCCATTGTTCTCAGAATTCCGCTGAAGTTTAAACATGCTTTGGTACCCTTCTATTGTTCTCGGAATTCTGCTGACTTTTAAAAATGCTTCAGAACTCTTCCATTGTTCTCAGAATTCCGCTGACTTTTAAAAATGCTTCGGAACTCTTCCATTGTTCTCGGAATTCTGCTGAAGTTTAAAAATGCATCGGAACTCTTCCATTGTTCTGGAATTCCGCTGACGTTTAAAAATGCTTCACAACTCTTCCATTGTTCTCGGTATTCCGCTAACTTTTAAAAATGCTTCAGAACTCTTCCATTGTTCTCGGAATTCCGCTGAAGTTTAAGTATACTTCGGAAATCTTCCATTGTTCTCGGAATTCTGCTGAAGTTTAAAAATGCTTCGGAACTCTTCCATTGTTCTCAGATTTCCGCTGACATTTAAAAATGCTTCAGAACTCTTCCATTGTTCTCGGAATTCCGCTGACATTTAAAAAGGCTTCAGAACTCCTCCATTGTTCTCGGAATTCCGCTGACGTTTAAAAATGCTTCGGAACTCTTCCATTGTTTTCGGAATTCCGCTGACGTTTAAAAATGCTTCACAACTCTTCCATTGTTCTCGGAATTCCGCTGATGTTTAAAAATGCTTCGGATCTCTTCTATTGTTCTCGGAATTCCGCTGACATTTAAAAATGCTTCAGAACTCTTCCATTGTTCTCGGAATTCCGCTGAAGTTTAAAAATGCTTCGGAACTCTTCCATTGTTCTCAGAATTCCGCTGAAATTTAAAAATGCTTCGGAACTCTTCCATTGTTCTCGGAATTCCGCTGACATTTAAAAAGGCTTCAGAACTCTTCCATTGTTTTCGGAATTCCGCTGACATTTAAAAAGGCTTCAGAACTCTTCCATTGTTCTCGGAATTCTGCTGACGTTTAAAAATGCTTCGGAACTCTTCCATTGTTCTCAGATTTCCGCTGACATTTAAAAATGCTTCAGAACTCTTCCATTGTTCTCGGAATTCCGCTGACATTTAAAAAGGCTTCAGAACTCCTCCATTGTTCTCGGAATTCCGCTGACGTTTAAAAATGCTTCGGAACTCTTCCATTGTTTTCGGAATTCCGCTGACGTTTAAAAATGCTTCACAACTCTTCCATTGTTCTCGGAATTCCGCTGATGTTTAAAAATGCTTCGGATCTCTTCTATTGTTCTCGGAATTCCGCTGACATTTAAAAATGCTTCAGAACTCTTCCATTGTTCTCGGAATTCCGCTGAAGTTTAAAAATGCTTCGGAACTCTTCCATTGTTCTCAGAATTCCGCTGAAATTTAAAAATGCTTCGGAACTCTTCCATTGTTCTCGGAATTCCGCTGACATTTAAAAAGGCTTCAGAACTCTTCCATTGTTTTCGGAATTCCGCTGACATTTAAAAAGGCTTCAGAACTCTTCCATTGTTCTCGGAATTCTGCTGACGTTTAAAAATGCTTCGGAACTCTTCCCTTGTTCTCGGAATTCCGCTGATGCTTAAAAATGCTTCAGAACTCTTCCATTGTTCTCGGAATTCCGCTGAAGTTTAAGTATGCTTCGGAACTCTTCCATTGTTCTCGGAATTCTGCTGAAGTTTAAAAATGCTTCGGAACTCTTCCATTGTTCTCAGAATTCTGCTGACATTTAAAAATGCCTCGGAACTCTTCCATTGTTCTCGGAATTCCGCTGACATTTATAAAGGCTTCAGAACTCTTCCATTGTTCTCGGAATTCCGCTGACGTTTAAAAATGCTTCGGAACTCTTCCATTGTTCTCGGAATTCCGCTGACGTTAAAAAATGCTTCACAACTCTTCCATTGTTCTCGGTATTCCGCTGACTTTTAAAAATGCTTCAGAACTCTTCCATTGTTCTCGGAATCCCGCTGAAGTTTAAGTATGCTTCGGAACTCTTCCATTGTTCTCGGAATCTGCTGAAGTTTAAAAATGCTTCGGAACTCTTCCATTGTTCTCAGAATTCCGCTGACATTTAAAAATGCTTCGGAACTCTTCCATTGTTCTCGGAATTCCGCTGACATTTAAAAAGGCTTCAGAACTCTTCCATTGTTCTCGTAATTCCGCTGACGTTTAAAAATGCTTCGGATCTCTTCTATTGTTCTCGGAATTGCGCTGACATTTAAAAATGCTTCAGAACTCTTCCATTGTTCTTGGAATTCCGCTGAAGTTTAAAAATGCTTTGGAACTCTTCCATTGTTCTCAGAATTCCGCTGACATTTAAAAATGCTTCGGAACTCTTCCATTGTTCTCGGAATTCCGCTGACATTTAAAAAGGCTTCAGAACTCTTCCATTGTTCTCGGAATTCCGCTGACATTTAAAAAGGCTTCAGAACTCTTCCATTGTTCTCGGAATTCCGCTGACATTTAAAAATGCTTCAGAACTCTTCCATTGTTCTCGGAATTCCGCTGACGTTTAAAAATGCTTCGGAACTCTTCCATTGTTCTCGGAATTTCGCTGACGTTTAATAATGCTTCACAACTCTTCCATTGTTCTCGGAATTCCGCTGACGTTTAAAAATGCTTCGGAACTCTTCCATTGTTCTCGGAATTCCGCTGACATTTAAAAATGCATCGGAACTCTTCCATTGTTCTGGAATTCCGCTGACGTTTAAAAATGCTTCACAACTCTTCCATTGTTCTCGGAATTCTGCTGACGTTTAAAAATGCTTCGGAACTCTTCCCTTGTTCTCGGAATTCCGCTGATGCTTAAAAATGCTTCACAACTCTTCCATTGTTCTCGGTATTCAGCTGACTTTTAAAAATGCTTCTGAACTCTTCCATTGTTCTCGGAATTCCGCTGAAGTTTAAGTATGCTTCGGAACTCTTCCATTGTTCTCGGAATTCCGCTGACATTTAAAAATGCATCGGAACTCTTCCATTGTTCTGGAATTCCGCTGACGTTTAAAAATGCTTCACAACTCTTCCATTGTTCTCGGAATTCCGCTGATGTTTAAAAATGCTTTGGATCTCTTCTATTGTTCTCGGAATTCCGCTGACATTTAAAAATGCTTCAGAATTCTTCCATTGTTCTCGGAATTCCGCTGAAGTTTAAAAATGCTTCGGAACTCTTCCATTGTTCTCAGAATTCCGCTGACATTTAAAAATGCTTCGGAACTCTTCCATTGTTCTCGGAATTCCGCTGACATTTAAAAAGGCTTCAGAACTCTTCCATTGTTCTCGGAATTCCGCTGACATTTATAAAGGCTTCAGAACTCTTCCATTGTTCTCGGAATTCCGCTGACGTTTAAAAATGCTTCGGAACTCTTCCATTGTTCTCGGAATTCCGCTGACGTTTAAAAATGCTTCACAACTCTTCCATTGTTCTCGGAATTCCGCTGACGTTTAAAAATGCTTCGGAACTCTTCCATTGTTCTCGGAATTCCGCTGACATTTAAAAATGCATCGGAACTCTTCCATTGTTCTGGAATTCCGCTGACGTTTAAAAATGCTTCACAACTCTGCCATTGTTCTCGGTATTCCGCTGACTTTTAAAAATGCTTCAGAACTCTTCCATTGTTCTCGGAATCCCGCTGAAGTTTAAGTATGCTTCGGAACTCTTCCATTGTTCTCGGAATCTGCTGAAGTTTAAAAATGCTTCGGAACTCTTCCATTGTTCTCAGATTTCCGCTGACATTTAAAAATGCTTCGGAACTCTTCCATTGTTCTCGGAATTACGCTGACATTTAAAAAGGCTTCAGAACTCTTCCATTGTTCTCGGAATTCCGCTGACGTTTAAAAATGCTTCGGATCTCTTCTATTGTTCTCGGAATTCCGCTGACATTTAAAAATGCTTCAGAACTCTTCCATTGTTCTTGGAATTCCGCTGAAGTTTAAAAATGCTTCGGAACTCTTCCATTGTTCTCAGAATTCCGCTGACATTTAAAAATGCTTCGGAACTCTTCCATTGTTCTCGGAATTCCGCTGACATTTAAAAAGGCTTCAGAACTCTTCCATTGTTCTCGGAATTCCGCTGACATTTAAAAAGGCTTCAGAACTCTTCCATTGTTCTCGGAATTCCGCTGACGTTTAAAAATGCTTCGGAACTCTTCCATTGTTCTCGGAATTCCGCTGACATTTAAAAATGCATCGGAACTCTTCCATTGTTCTGGAATTCCGCTGACATTTAAAAAGGCTTCAGAACTCTTCCATTGTTCTCGGAATTCCGCTGACATTTAAAAAGGCTTCAGAACTCTTTCATTGTTCTCGGAATCCTGCTGACGTTTAAAAATGCTTCGGAACTCTTCCATTGTTCTCGGAATTCCGCTGACGTTTAAAAATGCTTCGGAACTCTTCCATTGTTCTCGGAATTCCGCTGATGCTTAAAAATGCTTCACAACTCTTCCATTGTTCTCGGTATTCAGCTGACTTTTAAAAATGCTTCTGAACTCTTCCATTGTTCTCGGAATTCCGCTGAAGTTTAAGTATGCTTCGGAACTCTTCCATTGTTCTCGGAATTCTGCTGAAGTTTAAAAATGCTTTGGAACTCTTCCATTTTTCTCAGAATTCCGCTGACATTTAAAAATGCTTCGGAACTCTTCCATTGTTCTCGGAATTCCGCTGACATTTAAAAAGCCTTCAGAACTCTTCCATTGTTCTCGGAATTCCGCTGACGTTTAAAAATGCTTCGGAACTCTTCCATTGTTCTCGGAATTCCGCTGACGTTTAAAAATGCTTCGGAACTCTTCCATTGTTCTCGGAATTCCGCTGACATTTAAAAATGCATCGGAACTCTTCCATTGTTCTGGAATTCCGCTGACGTTTAAAAATGCTTCACAACTCTTCCATTGTTCTCGGTATTCCGCTGACTTTTAAAAATGCTTCAGAACTCTTCCATTGTTCTCGGAATTCCGCTGAAGTTTAAGTATGCTTCGGAACTCTTCCATTGTTCTCGGATTTCTGCTGAAGTTTAAAAATGCTTCGGAACTCTTCCATTGTTCTCAGAATTCCGCTGACATTTAAAAATGCTTCGGAACTCTTCCATTGTTCTCGGAATTCCGCTGACATTTAAAAAGGCTTCAGAACTCTTCCATTGTTCTCGGAATTCCGCTGACATTTAAAAAGGCTTCAGAACTCTTTCATTGTTCTCGGAATCCTGCAGACGTTTAAAAATGCTTCGGAACTCTTCCATTGTTCTCGGAATTCCGCTGACGTTTAAAAATGCTTCGGAACTCTTCCATTGTTCTCGGAATTCCGCTGATGCTTAAAAATGCTTCACAACTCTTCCATTGTTCTCGGTATTCAGCTGACTTTTAAAAATGCTTCTGAACTCTTCCATTGTTCTCGGAATTCCGCTGAAGTTTAAGTATGCTTCGGAACTCTTCCATTGTTCTCGGAATTCTGCTGAAGTTTAAAAATGCTTTGGAACTCTTCCATTTTTCTCAGAATTCCGCTGACATTTAAAAATGCTTCGGAACTCTTCCATTGTTCTCGGAATTCCGCTGACATTTAAAAAGCCTTCAGAACTCTTCCATTGTTCTCGGAATTCCGCTGACGTTTAAAAATGCTTCGGAACTCTTCCATTGTTCTCGGAATTCCGCTGACGTTTAAAAATGCTTCACAACTCTTCCATTGTTCTCGGAATTCCGCTGACTTTTAAAAATGCTTCGGAACTCTTCGATTGTTCTCCAAATTCCGCTGAAGTTTAAAAATGCTTCGGAACTCTTCCAGTGTTCACAGAATTCCGCTGACGTTTAAAAATGCTTCGGAAATCTTCCATTGTTCTCAGAATTCCGCTGACATTTAAAAATGTTTCGGAACTCTTCCATTGTTCTCGGAATTCCGCTGACATTTAAAAAGGCTTCAGAACTCTTCCATTGTTCTCGGAATTCTGCTGTAGTTTAAAATTGCTTCGGAACTCTTCCATTGTTCTCGGAATTCTGCTGACATTTAAAAATGTTTTGGAACTCTTCCATTGTTCTCGGAATTCCGCTGACATTTAAAAATGCTTCGTAACTCTTCCATTGTTCTGGAATTCCGCTGACGTTAAAAAATGCTTCACAACTCTTCCATTGTTCTCGGTATTCCGCTGACTTTTAAAAATGCTTCAGAACTCTTCCATTGTTCTCGGAATTCCGCTGAAGTTTAAGTATGCTTCGGAACTCTTCCATTGTTCTCGGAATTCTGCTGAAGTTTAAAAATGCTTCGGAACTCTTCCATTGTTCTCAGAATTACGCTGACATTTAAAAATGCTTCGGAACTCTTCCATTGTTCTCGGAATTCTGCTGACATTTATAAAGGATTCAGAACTCTTCCATTGTTTTCGGAATTCCGCTGACGTTTAAAAATGCTTCGGAAATCTTCCATTGTTCTCGGAATTCCGCTGACGTTTAAAAATGCTTCAGAACTCTTCCATTGTTCTCGGAATTCCGCTGAAGTTTAAGTATGCTTCGGAACTCTTCCATTGTTCTCGGAATTCTGCTGAAGTTTAAAAATGCTTCGGAACTCTTCCATTGTTCTCAGAATTCCGCTGACATTTAAAAATGCTTCGGAACTCTTCCATTGTTCTCGGAATTCCGCTGACGTTTAAAAATGCTTCGGATCTCTTCTATTGTTCTCGGAATTCCGCTGACATTTAAAAATGCTTCAGAACTCTTCCATTGTTCTCGGAATTCCGCTGACTTTTAAAAATGCTTCGGAACTCTTCGATTGTTCTCCAAATTCCGCTGAAGTTTAAAAATGCTTCGGAACTCTTCCAGTGTTCGCAGAATTTCGCTGACGTTTAAAAATGCTTCGGAAATCTTCCATTGTTTTCAAAATTCCGCTGACGTTTAAAAATGCTTCAGAACTCTTCCATTGTTCTCAGAATTCCGCTGAAGTTTAAACATGCTTTGGTACCCTTCTATTGTTCTCGGAATTCTGCTGACTTTTAAAAATGCTTCGGAACTCTTCCATTGTTCTCGGAATTCCGCTGACTTTTAAAAATGCTTCGGAACTCTTCCATTGTTCTCGGAATTCCGCTGACTTTTAAAAATGCTTCTGAACTCTTCCATTGTTCTCGGAATTCCGCTGAAGTTTAAGCATGCTTCGGAACTCTTCCATTGTTCTCGGAATTCTGCTGAAGTTTAAAAATGCTTCGGAACTCTTCCATTGTTCTCAGAATTCCGCTGACATTTAAAAATGCTTCGGAACTCCTCCATTGTTCTCGGAATTCCGCTGACATTTAAAAAGCCTTCAGAACTCTTCCATTGTTCTCGGAATTCCGCTGACGTTTAAAAATGCTTCGGAACTCTTCCTTTGTTCTTGGAATTCCACTGACTTTTAAAAATGCTTCACAACTCTTCCATTGTTCTCGGAATTCCGCTGACTTTTAAAATTGCTTCGGAACTCTTCGATTGTTCTCCAAATTCCGCTGAAGTTTAAAAATGCTTCGGAACTCTTCCAGTGTTTGCAGAATTCCGCTGACGTTTAAAAATGCTTCGGAAATCTTCCATTGTTTTCAAAATCCGCTGACGTTTAAAAATGCTTCAGAACTCTTCCATTGTTCTCGGAATTCCGCTGACGTTTAAAAATGCATCGGAACTCTTCCATTGTTCTCGGAATTGCAGTGAAGTTTAAAAATGCTTCGGAACGCTTACATTGTTCTCAGAATTCCGCTGAAGTTTAAACATGCTTTGGTACCCTTCTATTGTTCTCGGAATTCTGCTGACTTTTAAAAATGCTTCGGAACTCTTCCATTGTTCTCGGAATTCCGCTGACTTTTAAAAATGCTTCGGAACTCTTCCATTGTTCTCGGAATTCCGCTGAAGTTTTGAAGTTTAAAAATGCTTCGGAATTTTTCCATTGTTCTCGGAATTCCGCTGACGCTTAAAAATGCTTCACAACTCTTCCATTGTTCTCGGAATTCCGCTGACTTTTAAAAATGCTTCGGAACTCTTCCAGTGTTCGCAGAATTCCGCTGACGTTTAAAAATGCTTCGGAAATCTTCCATTGTTTTCAAAATTCCGCTGACGTTTAAAAATGCTTCAGAACTCTTCCATTGTTCTTGGAATTCCGCTGACGTTTAAAAATGCTTCGGAACTCTTCCATTGTTCTCGGAATTCCGCTGACTTTTAAAAATGCTTCGGAACTCTTCCATTGTTCTCGGAATTCCGCTGACTTTTAAAAATGCTTCTGAACTCTTCCATTGTTCTCGGAATTCCGCTGAAGTTTAAGTATGCTTCGGAACTCTTCCATTGTTCTCGGAATTCTGCTGAAGTTTAAAAATGCTTCGGAACTCTTCCATTGTTCTCAGAATTCCGCTGACATTTAAAAATGCTTCGGAACTCCTCCATTGTTCTCGGAATTCCGCTGACATTTAAAAAGCCTTCAGAACTCTTCCATTGTTCTCGGAATTCCGCTGACGTTTAAAAATGCTTCGGAACTCTTCCTTTGTTCTTGGAATTCCACTGACTTTTAAAAATGCTTCACAACTCTTCCATTGTTCTCGGAATTCCGCTGACTTTTAAAATTGCTTCGGAACTCTTCGATTGTTCTCCAAATTCCGCTGAAGTTTAAAAATGCTTCGGAACTCTTCCAGTGTTTGCAGAATTCCGCTGACGTTTAAAAATGCTTCGGAAATCTTCCATTGTTTTCAAAATCCGCTGACGTTTAAAAATGCTTCAGAACTCTTCCATTGTTCTCGGAATTCCGCTGACGTTTAAAAATGCTTCGGAACTCTTCCATTGTTCTCGGAATTGCAGTGAAGTTTAAAAATGCTTCGGAACGCTTACATTGTTCTCAGAATTCCGCTGAAGTTTAAACATGCTTTGGTACCCTTCTATTGTTCTCGGAATTCTGCTGACTTTTAAAAATGCTTCGGAACTCTTCCATTGTTCTCGGAATTCCGCTGACTTTTAAAAATGCTTCGGAACTCTTCCATTGTTCTCGGAATTCCGCTGAAGTTTTGAAGTTTAAAAATGCTTCGGAATTTTTCCATTGTTCTCGGAATTCCGCTGACGCTTAAAAATGCTTCACAACTCTTCCATTGTTCTCGGAATTCCGCTGACTTTTAAAAATGCTTCGGAACTCTTCCAGTGTTCGCAGAATTCCGCTGACGTTTAAAAATGCTTCGGAAATCTTCCATTGTTTTCAAAATTCCGCTGACGTTTAAAAATGCTTCAGAACTCTTCCATTGTTCTTGGAATTCCGCTGACGTTTAAAAATGCTTCGGAACTCTTCCATTGTTCTCAGAATTCCGCTGAAGTTTAAACATGCTTTGGTACCCTTCTATTGTTCTCGGAATTATGCTGACTTTTAAAAATGCTTCAGAACTCTTCCATTGTTCTCAGAATTCCGCTGACTTTTAAAAATGCTTCGGAACTCTTCCATTGTTCTCGGAATTCCGCTGAAGTTTAAAAATGCATCGGAACTCTTCCATTGTTCTGGAATTCCGCTGACGTTTAAAAATGCTTCACAACTCTTCCATTGTTCTCGGTATTCCGCTAACTTTTAAAAATGCTTCAGAACTCTTCCATTGTTCTCGGAATTCCGCTGAAGTTTAAGTATACTTCGGAACTCTTCCATTGTTCTCGGAATTCTGCTGAAGTTTAAAAATGCTTCGGAACTCTTCCATTGTTCTCAGATTTCCGCTGACATTTAAAAATGCTTCAGAACTCCTCCATTGTTCTCGGAATTACGCTGACGTTTAAAAATGCTTCGGAACTCTTCCATTGTTTTCGGAATTCCGCTGACGTTTAAAAATGCTTCACAACTCTTCCATTGTTCTCGGAATTCCGCTGATGTTTAAAAATGCTTCGGATCTCTTCTATTGTTCTCGGAATTCCGCTGACATTTAAAAATGCTTCAGAACTCTTCCATTGTTCTCGGAATTCCGCTGAAGTTTAAAAATGCTTCGGAACTCTTCCATTGTTCTCAGAATTCCGCTGACATTTAAAAATGCTTCGGAACTCTTCCATTGTTCTCGGAATTCCGCTGACATTTAAAAAGGCTTCAGAACTCTTCCATTGTTCTCGGAATTCCGCTGACATTTAAAAAGGCTTCAGAACTCTTCCATTGTTCTCGGAATTCCGCTGACATTTAAAAATGCTTCAGAACTCTTCCATTGTTCTCGGAATTCCGCTGACGTTTAAAAATGCTTCGGAACTCTTCCATTGTTCTCGGAATTCCGCTGACGTTTAAAAATGCTTCACAACTCTTCCATTGTTCTCGGAATTCCGCTGACGTTTAAAAATGCTTCGGAACTCTTCCATTGTTCTCGGAATTCCGCTGACATTTAAAAATGCATCGGAACTCTTCCATTGTTCTGGAATTCCGCTGACGTTTAAAAATGCTTCACAACTCTTCCATTGTTCTCGGTATTCCGCTGACTTTTAAAAATGCTTCAGAACTCTTCCATTGTTCTCGGAATTCCGCTGAAGTTTAAGTATGCTTCGGAACTCTTCCATTGTTCTTGGATTTCTGCTGAAGTTTAAAAATGCTTCGGAACTCTTCCATTGTTCTCAGAATTCCGCTGACATTTAAAAATGCTTCGGAACTCTTCCATTGTTCTCGGAATTCCGCTGACATTTAAAAAGGCTTCAGAACTCTTCCATTGTTCTCGGAATTCCGCTGACATTTAAAAAGGCTTCAGAACTCTTTCATTGTTCTCGGAATCCTGCTGACGTTTAAAAATGCTTCGGAACTCTTCCATTGTTCTCGGAATTCCGCTGACGTTTAAAAATGCTTCGGAACTCTTCCATTGTTCTCGGAATTCCGCTGATGCTTAAAAATGCTTCACAACTCTTCCATTGTTCTCGGTATTCAGCTGACTTTTAAAAATGCTTCTGAACTCTTCCATTGTTCTCGGAATTCCGCTGAAGTTTAAGTATGCTTCGGAACTCTTCCATTGTTCTCGGAATTCTGCTGAAGTTTAAAAATGCTTTGGAACTCTTCCATTTTTCTCAGAATTCCGCTGACATTTAAAAATGCTTCGGAACTCTTCCATTGTTCTCGGAATTCCGCTGACATTTAAAAAGCCTTCAGAACTCTTCCATTGTTCTCGGAATTCCGCTGACGTTTAAAAATGCTTCGGAACTCTTCCATTGTTCTCGGAATTCCGCTGACGTTTAAAAATGCTTCACAACTCTTCCATTGTTCTCGGAATTCCGCTGACTTTTAAAAATGCTTCGGAACTCTTCGATTGTTCTCCAAATTCCGCTGAAGTTTAAAAATGCTTCGGAACTCTTCCAGTGTTCACAGAATTCCGCTGACGTTTAAAAATGCTTCGGAAAATCTTCCATTGTTCTCAGAATTCCGCTGACATTTAAAAATGTTTCGGAACTCTTCCATTGTTCTCGGAATTCCGCTGACATTTAAAAAGGCTTCAGAACTCTTCCATTGTTCTCGGAATTCTGCTGTAGTTTAAAATTGCTTCGGAACTCTTCCATTGTTCTCGGAATTCTGCTGACATTTAAAAATGTTTTGGAACTCTTCCATTGTTCTCGGAATTCCGCTGACATTTAAAAATGCTTCGTAACTCTTCCATTGTTCTGGAATTCCGCTGACGTTAAAAAATGCTTCACAACTCTTCCATTGTTCTCGGTATTCCACTGACTTTTAAAAATGCTTCAGAACTCTTCCATTGTTCTCGGAATTCCGCTGAAGTTTAAGTATGCTTCGGAACTCTTCCATTGTTCTCGGAATTCTGCTGAAGTTTAAAAATGCTTCGGAACTCTTCCATTGTTCTCAGAATTACGCTGACATTTAAAAATGCTTCGGAACTCTTCCATTGTTCTCGGAATTCTGCTGACATTTATAAAGGATTCAGAACTCTTCCATTGTTTTCGGAATTCCGCTGACGTTTAAAAATGCTTCGGAAATCTTTCATTGTTCTCGGAATTCCGCTGACGTTTAAAAATGCTTCAGAACTCTTCCATTGTTCTCGGAATTCCGCTGAAGTTTAAGTATGCTTCGGAACTCTTCCATTGTTCTCGGAATTCTGCTGAAGTTTAAAAATGCTTCGGAACTCTTCCATTGTTCTCAGAATTCCGCTGACATTTAAAAATGCTTCGTAACTCTTCCATTGTTCTCGGAATTCCGCTGACGTTTAAAAATGCTTCGGATCTCTTCTATTGTTCTCGGAATTCCGCTGACATTTAAAAATGCTTCAGAACTCTTCCATTGTTCTCGGAATTCCGCTGACTTTTAAAAATGCTTCGGAACTCTTCGATTGTTCTCCAAATTCCGCTGAAGTTTAAAAATGCTTCGGAACTCTTCCAGTGTTCGCAGAATTTCGCTGACGTTTAAAAATGCTTCGGAAATCTTCCATTGTTTTCAAAATTCCGCTGACGTTTAAAAATGCTTCAGAACTCTTCCATTGTTCTCGGAATTCCGCTGACGTTTAAAAATGCTTCGGAACTCTTCCATTGTTCTCAGAATTCCGCTGAAGTTTAAACATGCTTTGGTACCCTTCTATTGTTCTCGGAATTCTGCTGACTTTTAAAAATGCTTCGGAACTCTTCCATTGTTCTCGGAATTCCGCTGACTTTTAAAAATGCTTCGGAACTCTTCCATTGTTCTCGGAATTCCGCTGACTTTTAAAAATGCTTCTGAACTCTTCCATTGTTCTCGGAATTCCGCTGAAGTTTAAGTATGCTTCGGAACTCTTCCATTGTTCTCGGAATTCTGCTGACGTTTAAAAATGCTTCGGAACTCTTCCATTGTTCTCAGAATTCCGCTGACATTTAAAAATGCTTCGGAACTCCTCCATTGTTCTCGGAATTCCGCTGACATTTAAAAAGCCTTCAGAACTCTTCCATTGTTCTCGGAATTCCGCTGACGTTTAAAA
Organism: Phyllobates terribilis; assembly: GCF_046119375.1. NCBI lineage: Eukaryota > Metazoa > Chordata > Amphibia > Anura > Dendrobatidae > Phyllobates > Phyllobates terribilis. The sequence continues at coordinate 6,160,940 of NW_027362781.1, read as the reverse complement.
ATGCTTCGGAACTCTTCCTTTGTTCTTGGAATTCCACTGACTTTTAAAAATGCTTCACAACTCTTCCATTGTTCTCGGAATTCCGCTGACTTTTAAAATTGCTTTGGAACTCTTCGATTGTTCTCCAAATTCCGCTGAAGTTTAAAAATGCTTCGGAACTCTTCCAGTGTTTGCAGAATTCCGCTGACGTTTAAAAATGCTTCGGAAATCTTCCATTGTTTTCAAAATCCGCTGACGTTTAAAAATGCTTCAGAACTCTTCCATTGTTCTCGGAATTCCGCTGACGTTTAAAAATGCTTCGGAACTCTTCCATTGTTCTCGGAATTGCAGTGAAGTTTAAAAATGCTTCGGAACGCTTACATTGTTCTCAGAATTCCGCTGAAGTTTAAACATGCTTTGGTACCCTTCTATTGTTCTCGGAATTCTGCTGACTTTTAAAAATGCTTCGGAACTCTTCCATTGTTCTCGGAATTCCGCTGACTTTTAAAAATGCTTCGGAACTCTTCCATTGTTCTCGGAATTCCGCTGAAGTTTTGAAGTTTAAAAATGCTTCGGAATTTTTCCATTGTTCTCGGAATTCCGCTGACGCTTAAAAATGCTTCACAACTCTTCCATTGTTCTCGGAATTCCGCTGACTTTTAAAAATGCTTCGGAACTCTTCCAGTGTTCGCAGAATTCCGCTGACGTTTAAAAATGCTTCGGAAATCTTCCATTGTTTTCAAAATTCCGCTGACGTTTAAAAATGCTTCAGAACTCTTCCATTGTTCTTGGAATTCCGCTGACATTTAAAAATGCTTCGGAACTCTTCCATTGTTCTCAGAATTCCGCTGAAGTTTAAACATGCTTTGGTACCCTTCTATTGTTCTCGGAATTATGCTGACTTTTAAAAATGCTTCAGAACTCTTCCATTGTTCTCAGAATTCTGCTGACTTTTAAAAATGCTTCGGAACTCTTCCATTGTTCTCGGAATTCCGCTGAAGTTTAAAAATGCATCGGAACTCTTCCATTGTTCTGGAATTCCGCTGACGTTTAAAAATGCTTCACAACTCTTCCATTGTTCTCGGAATTCTGCTGAAGTTTAAAAATGCTTCGGAACTCTTCCATTGTTCTCAGATTTCCGCTGACATTTAAAAATGCTTCAGAACTCCTCCATTGTTCTCGGAATTACGCTGACGTTTAAAAATGCTTCGGAACTCTTCCATTGTTTTCGGAATTCCGCTGACGTTTAAAAATGCTTCACAACTCTTCCATTGTTCTCGGAATTCCGCTGATGTTTAAAAATGCTTCGGATCTCTTCTATTGTTCTCGGAATTCCGCTGACATTTAAAAATGCTTCAGAACTCTTCCATTGTTCTCGGAATTCCGCTGACGTTTAAAAATGCTTCGGAACTCTTCCATTGTTCTCGGAATTCCGCTGACGTTTAAAAATGCTTCGGAACTCTTCCATTGTTCTCGGAATTCCGCTGACGTTTAAAAATGCTTCACAACTCTTCCATTGTTCTCGGAATTCCGCTGACGTTTAAAAATGCTTCGGAACTCTTCCATTGTTCTCGGAATTCCACTGACATTTAAAAATGCATCGGAACTCTTCCATTGTTCTGGAATTCCGCTGACGTTTAAAAATGCTTCACAACTCTTCCATTGTTCTCGGTATTCCGCTGACTTTTAAAAATGCTTCAGAACTCTTCCATTGTTCTCGGAATTCCGCTGAAGTTTAAGTATGCTTCGGAACTCTTCCATTGTTCTCGGATTTCTGCTGAAGTTTAAAAATGCTTCGGAACTCTTCCATTGTTCTCAGAATTCCGCTGACATTTAAAAATGCTTCGGAACTCTTCCATTGTTCTCGGAATTCCGCTGACATTTAAAAAGGCTTCAGAACTCTTCCATTGTTCTCGGAATTCCGCTGACATTTAAAAAGGCTTCAGAACTCTTTCATTGTTCTCGGAATCCTGCTGACGTTTAAAAATGCTTCGGAACTCTTCCATTGTTCTCGGAATTCCGCTGACGTTTAAAAATGCTTCGGAACTCTTCCATTGTTCTCGGAATTCCGCTGATGCTTAAAAATGCTTCACAACTCTTCCATTGTTCTCGGTATTCAGCTGACTTTTAAAAATGCTTCTGAACTCTTCCATTGTTCTCGGAATTCCGCTGAAGTTTAAGTATGCTTCGGAACTCTTCCATTGTTCTCGGAATTCTGCTGAAGTTTAAAAATGCTTTGGAACTCTTCCATTTTTCTCAGAATTCCGCTGACATTTAAAAATGCTTCGGAACTCTTCCATTGTTCTCGGAATTCCGCTGACATTTAAAAAGCCTTCAGAACTCTTCCATTGTTCTCGGAATTCCGCTGACGTTTAAAAATGCTTCGGAACTCTTCCATTGTTCTCGGAATTCCGCTGACGTTTAAAAATGCTTCACAACTCTTCCATTGTTCTCGGAATTCCGCTGACTTTTAAAAATGCTTCGGAACTCTTCGATTGTTCTCCAAATTCCGCTGAAGTTTAAAAATGCTTCGGAACTCTTCCAGTGTTCACAGAATTCCGCTGACGTTTAAAAATGCTTCGGAAATCTTCCATTGTTCTCAGAATTCCGCTGACATTTAAAAATGTTTCGGAACTCTTCCATTGTTCTCGGAATTCCGCTGACATTTAAAAAGGCTTCAGAACTCTTCCATTGTTCTCGGAATTCTGCTGTAGTTTAAAATTGCTTCGGAACTCTTCCATTGTTCTCGGAATTCTGCTGACATTTAAAAATGTTTTGGAACTCTTCCATTGTTCTCGGAATTCCGCTGACATTTAAAAATGCTTCGTAACTCTTCCATTGTTCTGGAATTCCGCTGACGTTTAAAAATGCTTCACAACTCTGCCATTGTTCTCGGTATTCCGCTGACTTTTAAAAATGCTTCAGAACTCTTCCATTGTTCTCGGAATCCCGCTGAAGTTTAAGTATGCTTCGGAACTCTTCCATTGTTCTCGGAATCTGCTGAAGTTTAAAAATGCTTCGGAACTCTTCCATTGTTCTCAGATTTCCGCTGACATTTAAAAATGCTTCGGAACTCTTCCATTGTTCTCGGAATTACGCTGACATTTAAAAAGGCTTCAGAACTCTTCCATTGTTCTCGGAATTCCGCTGACGTTTAAAAATGCTTCGGATCTCTTCTATTGTTCTCGGAATTCCGCTGACATTTAAAAATGCTTCAGAACTCTTCCATTGTTCTTGGAATTCCGCTGAAGTTTAAAAATGCTTCGGAACTCTTCCATTGTTCTCAGAATTCCGCTGACATTTAAAAATGCTTCGGAACTCTTCCATTGTTCTCGGAATTCCGCTGACATTTAAAAAGGCTTCAGAACTCTTCCATTGTTCTCGGAATTCCGCTGACATTTAAAAAGGCTTCAGAACTCTTCCATTGTTCTCGGAATTCCGCTGACATTTAAAAATGCTTCAGAACTCTTCCATTGTTCTCGGAATTCCGCTGACGTTTAAAAATGCTTCGGAACTCTTCCATTGTTCTCGGAATTCCGCTGACGTTTAAAAATGCTTCACAACTCTTCCATTGTTCTCGGAATTCCGCTGACGTTTAAAAATGCTTCGGAACTCTTCCATTGTTCTCGGAATTCCGCTGACATTTAAAAATGCATCGGAACTCTTCCATTGTTCTGGAATTCCGCTGACGTTTAAAAATGCTTCACAACTCTTCCATTGTTCTCGGTATTCCGCTGACTTTTAAAAATGCTTCAGAACTCTTCCATTGTTCTCGGAATTCCGCTGAAGTTTAAGTATGCTTCGGAACTCTTCCATTGTTCTCGGATTTCTGCTGAAGTTTAAAAATGCTTCGGAACTCTTCCATTGTTCTCAGAATTCCGCTGACATTTAAAAATGCTTCGGAACTCTTCCATTGTTCTCGGAATTCCGCTGACATTTAAAAAGGCTTCAGAACTCTTCCATTGTTCTCGGAATTCCGCTGACATTTAAAAAGGCTTCAGAACTCTTTCATTGTTCTCGGAATCCTGCTGACGTTTAAAAATGCTTCGGAACTCTTCCATTGTTCTCGGAATTCCGCTGACGTTTAAAAATGCTTCGGAACTCTTCCATTGTTCTCGGAATTCCGCTGATGCTTAAAAATGCTTCACAACTCTTCCATTGTTCTCGGTATTCAGCTGACTTTTAAAAATGCTTCTGAACTCTTCCATTGTTCTCGGAATTCCGCTGAAGTTTAAGTATGCTTCGGAACTCTTCCATTGTTCTCGGAATTCTGCTGAAGTTTAAAAATGCTTTGGAACTCTTCCATTTTTCTCAGAATTCCGCTGACATTTAAAAATGCTTCGGAACTCTTCCATTGTTCTCGGAATTCCGCTGACATTTAAAAAGCCTTCAGAACTCTTCCATTGTTCTCGGAATTCCGCTGACGTTTAAAAATGCTTCGGAACTCTTCCATTGTTCTCGGAATTCCGCTGACGTTTAAAAATGCTTCACAACTCTTCCATTGTTCTCGGAATTCCGCTGACATTTAAAAATGCATCGGAACTCTTCCATTGTTCTGGAATTCCGCTGACGTTTAAAAATGCTTCACAACTCTTCCATTGTTCTCGGTATTCCGCTGACTTTTAAAAATGCTTCAGAACTCTTCCATTGTTCTCGGAATTCCGCTGAAGTTTAAGTATGCTTCGGAACTCTTCCATTGTTCTCGGAATTCCGCTGACATTTAAAAAGGCTTCAGAACTCTTCCATTGTTCTCGGAATTCCGCTGACATTTAAAAAGGCTTCAGAACTCTTTCATTGTTCTCGGAATCCTGCTGACGTTTAAAAATGCTTCGGAACTCTTCCATTGTTCTCGGAATTCCGCTGACGTTTAAAAATGCTTCGGAACTCTTCCATTGTTCTCGGAATTCCGCTGATGCTTAAAAATGCTTCACAACTCTTCCATTGTTCTCGGTATTCAGCTGACTTTTAAAAATGCTTCTGAACTCTTCCATTGTTCTCGGAATTCCGCTGAAGTTTAAGTATGCTTCGGAACTCTTCCATTGTTCTCGGAATTCTGCTGAAGTTTAAAAATGCTTTGGAACTCTTCCATTTTTCTCAGAATTCCGCTGACATTTAAAAATGCTTCGGAACTCTTCCATTGTTCTCGGAATTCCGCTGACATTTAAAAAGCCTTCAGAACTCTTCCATTGTTCTCGGAATTCCGCTGACGTTTAAAAATGCTTCGGAACTCTTCCATTGTTCTCGGAATTCCGCTGACGTTTAAAAATGCTTCACAACTCTTCCATTGTTCTCGGAATTCCGCTGACTTTTAAAAATGCTTCGGAACTCTTCGATTGTTCTCCAAATTCCGCTGAAGTTTAAAAATGCTTCGGAACTCTTCCAGTGTTCACAGAATTCCGCTGACGTTTAAAAATGCTTCGGAAATCTTCCATTGTTCTCAGAATTCCGCTGACATTTAAAAATGTTTCGGAACTCTTCCATTGTTCTCGGAATTCCGCTGACATTTAAAAAGGCTTCAGAACTCTTCCATTGTTCTCGGAATTCTGCTGTAGTTTAAAATTGCTTCGGAACTCTTCCATTGTTCTCGGAATTCTGCTGACATTTAAAAATGTTTTGGAACTCTTCCATTGTTCTCGGAATTCCGCTGACATTTAAAAATGCTTCGTAACTCTTCCATTGTTCTGGAATTCCGCTGACGTTAAAAAATGCTTCACAACTCTTCCATTGTTCTCGGTATTCCGCTGACTTTTAAAAATGCTTCAGAACTCTTCCATTGTTCTCGGAATTCTGCTGAAGTTTAAAAATGCTTCGGAACTCTTCCATTGTTCTCAGAATTCCGCTGACATTTAAAAATGCTTCGGAACTCTTCCATTGTTCTCGGAATTCCGCTGACGTTTAAAAATGCTTCGGATCTCTTCTATTGTTCTCGGAATTCCGCTGACATTTAAAAATGCTTCCGAACTCTTCGATTGTTCTCCAAATTCCGCTGAAGTTTAAAAATGCTTCGGAACTCTTCCAGTGTTCGCAGAATTTCGCTGACGTTTAAAAATGCTTCGGAAATCTTCCATTGTTTTCAAAATTCCGCTGACGTTTAAAAATGCTTCAGAACTCTTCCATTGTTCTCGGAATTCCGCTGACGTTTAAAAATGCTTCGGAACTCTTCCATTGTTCTCAGAATTCCGCTGAAGTTTAAACATGCTTTGGTACCCTTCTATTGTTCTCGGAATTCTGCTGACTTTTAAAAATGCTTCGGAACTCTTCCATTGTTCTCGGAATTCCGCTGACTTTTAAAAATGCTTCGGAACTCTTCCATTGTTCTCGGAATTCCGCTGACTTTTAAAAATGCTTCTGAACTCTTCCATTGTTCTCGGAATTCCGCTGAAGTTTAAGTATGCTTCGGAACTCTTCCATTGTTCTTGGAATTCCGCTGACGTTTAAAAATGCTTCACAACTCTTCCATTGTTCTCGGAATTCCGCTGACTTTTAAAAATGCTTCGGAACTCTTCCAGTGTTCGCAGAATTCCGCTGACGTTTAAAAATGCTTCGGAAATCTTCCATTGTTTTCAAAATTCCGCTGACGTTTAAAAATGCTTCAGAACTCTTCCATTGTTCTTGGAATTCCGCTGACGTTTAAAAATGCTTCGGAACTCTTCCATTGTTCTCAGAATTCCGCTGAAGTTTAAACATGCTTTGGTACCCTTCTATTGTTCTCGGAATTATGCTGACTTTTAAAAATGCTTCAGAACTCTTCCATTGTTCTCAGAATTCCGCTGACTTTTAAAAATGCTTCGGAACTCTTCCATTGTTCTCGGAATTCCGCTGAAGTTTAAAAATGCATCGGAACTCTTCCATTGTTCTGGAATTCCGCTGACGTTTAAAAATGCTTCACAACTCTTCCATTGTTCTCGGAATTCTGCTGAAGTTTAAAAATGCTTCGGAACTCTTCCATTGTTCTCAGATTTCCGCTGACATTTAAAAATGCTTCAGAACTCCTCCATTGTTCTCGGAATTACGCTGACGTTTAAAAATGCTTCGGAACTCTTCCATTGTTTTCGGAATTCCGCTGACGTTTAAAAATGCTTCACAACTCTTCCATTGTTCTCGGAATTCCGCTGATGTTTAAAAATGCTTCGGATCTCTTCTATTGTTCTCGGAATTCCGCTGACATTTAAAAATGCTTCAGAACTCTTCCATTGTTCTCGGAATTCCGCTGACGTTTAAAAATGCTTCGGAACTCTTCCATTGTTCTCGGAATTCCGCTGACGTTTAAAAATGCTTCGGAACTCTTCCATTGTTCTCGGAATTCCGCTGACGTTTAAAAATGCTTCACAACTCTTCCATTGTTCTCGGAATTCCGCTGACGTTTAAAAATGCTTCGGAACTCTTCCATTGTTCTCGGAATTCCACTGACATTTAAAAATGCATCGGAACTCTTCCATTGTTCTGGAATTCCGCTGACGTTTAAAAATGCTTCACAACTCTTCCATTGTTCTCGGTATTCCGCTGACTTTTAAAAATGCTTCAGAACTCTTCCATTGTTCTCGGAATTCCGCTGAAGTTTAAGTATGCTTCGGAACTCTTCCATTGTTCTCGGATTTCTGCTGAAGTTTAAAAATGCTTCGGAACTCTTCCATTGTTCTCAGAATTCCGCTGACATTTAAAAATGCTTCGGAACTCTTCCATTGTTCTCGGAATTCCGCTGACATTTAAAAAGGCTTCAGAACTCTTCCATTGTTCTCGGAATTCCGCTGACATTTAAAAAGGCTTCAGAACTCTTTCATTGTTCTCGGAATCCTGCTGACGTTTAAAAATGCTTCGGAACTCTTCCATTGTTCTCGGAATTCCGCTGACGTTTAAAAATGCTTCGGAACTCTTCCATTGTTCTCGGAATTCCGCTGATGCTTAAAAATGCTTCACAACTCTTCCATTGTTCTCGGTATTCAGCTGACTTTTAAAAATGCTTCTGAACTCTTCCATTGTTCTCGGAATTCCGCTGAAGTTTAAGTATGCTTCGGAACTCTTCCATTGTTCTCGGAATTCTGCTGAAGTTTAAAAATGCTTTGGAACTCTTCCATTTTTCTCAGAATTCCGCTGACATTTAAAAATGCTTCGGAACTCTTCCATTGTTCTCGGAATTCCGCTGACATTTAAAAAGCCTTCAGAACTCTTCCATTGTTCTCGGAATTCCGCTGACGTTTAAAAATGCTTCGGAACTCTTCCATTGTTCTCGGAATTCCGCTGACGTTTAAAAATGCTTCACAACTCTTCCATTGTTCTCGGAATTCCGCTGACTTTTAAAAATGCTTCGGAACTCTTCGATTGTTCTCCAAATTCCGCTGAAGTTTAAAAATGCTTCGGAACTCTTCCAGTGTTCACAGAATTCCGCTGACGTTTAAAAATGCTTCGGAAATCTTCCATTGTTCTCAGAATTCCGCTGACATTTAAAAATGTTTCGGAACTCTTCCATTGTTCTCGGAATTCCGCTGACATTTAAAAAGGCTTCAGAACTCTTCCATTGTTCTCGGAATTCTGCTGTAGTTTAAAATTGCTTCGGAACTCTTCCATTGTTCTCGGAATTCTGCTGACATTTAAAAATGTTTTGGAACTCTTCCATTGTTCTCGGAATTCCGCTGACATTTAAAAATGCTTCGTAACTCTTCCATTGTTCTGGAATTCCGCTGACGTTTAAAAATGCTTCACAACTCTGCCATTGTTCTCGGTATTCCGCTGACTTTTAAAAATGCTTCAGAACTCTTCCATTGTTCTCGGAATCCCGCTGAAGTTTAAGTATGCTTCGGAACTCTTCCATTGTTCTCGGAATCTGCTGAAGTTTAAAAATGCTTCGGAACTCTTCCATTGTTCTCAGATTTCCGCTGACATTTAAAAATGCTTCGGAACTCTTCCATTGTTCTCGGAATTACGCTGACATTTAAAAAGGCTTCAGAACTCTTCCATTGTTCTCGGAATTCCGCTGACGTTTAAAAATGCTTCGGATCTCTTCTATTGTTCTCGGAATTCCGCTGACATTTAAAAATGCTTCAGAACTCTTCCATTGTTCTTGGAATTCCGCTGAAGTTTAAAAATGCTTCGGAACTCTTCCATTGTTCTCAGAATTCCGCTGACATTTAAAAATGCTTCGGAACTCTTCCATTGTTCTCGGAATTCCGCTGACATTTAAAAAGGCTTCAGAACTCTTCCATTGTTCTCGGAATTCCGCTGACATTTAAAAAGGCTTCAGAACTCTTCCATTGTTCTCGGAATTCCGCTGACATTTAAAAATGCTTCAGAACTCTTCCATTGTTCTCGGAATTCCGCTGACGTTTAAAAATGCTTCGGAACTCTTCCATTGTTCTCGGAATTCCGCTGACGTTTAAAAATGCTTCACAACTCTTCCATTGTTCTCGGAATTCCGCTGACGTTTAAAAATGCTTCGGAACTCTTCCATTGTTCTCGGAATTCCGCTGACATTTAAAAATGCATCGGAACTCTTCCATTGTTCTGGAATTCCGCTGACGTTTAAAAATGCTTCACAACTCTTCCATTGTTCTCGGTATTCCGCTGACTTTTAAAAATGCTTCAGAACTCTTCCATTGTTCTCGGAATTCCGCTGAAGTTTAAGTATGCTTCGGAACTCTTCCATTGTTCTCGGATTTCTGCTGAAGTTTAAAAATGCTTCGGAACTCTTCCATTGTTCTCAGAATTCCGCTGACATTTAAAAATGCTTCGGAACTCTTCCATTGTTCTCGGAATTCCGCTGACATTTAAAAAGGCTTCAGAACTCTTCCATTGTTCTCGGAATTCCGCTGACATTTAAAAAGGCTTCAGAACTCTTTCATTGTTCTCGGAATCCTGCTGACGTTTAAAAATGCTTCGGAACTCTTCCATTGTTCTCGGAATTCTGCTGAAGTTTAAAAATGCTTTGGAACTCTTCCATTTTTCTCAGAATTCCGCTGACATTTAAAAATGCTTCGGAACTCTTCCATTGTTCTCGGAATTCCGCTGACATTTAAAAAGCCTTCAGAACTCTTCCATTGTTCTCGGAATTCCGCTGACGTTTAAAAATGCTTCGGAACTCTTCCATTGTTCTCGGAATTCCGCTGACGTTTAAAAATGCTTCACAACTCTTCCATTGTTCTCGGAATTCCGCTGACTTTTAAAAATGCTTCGGAACTCTTCGATTGTTCTCCAAATTCCGCTGAAGTTTAAAAATGCTTCGGAACTCTTCCAGTGTTCACAGAATTCCGCTGACGTTTAAAAATGCTTCGGAAATCTTCCATTGTTCTCAGAATTCCGCTGACATTTAAAAATGTTTCGGAACTCTTCCATTGTTCTCGGAATTCCGCTGACATTTAAAAAGGCTTCAGAACTCTTCCATTGTTCTCGGAATTCTGCTGTAGTTTAAAATTGCTTCGGAACTCTTCCATTGTTCTCGGAATTCTGCTGACATTTAAAAATGTTTTGGAACTCTTCCATTGTTCTCGGAATTCCGCTGACATTTAAAAATGCTTCGTAACTCTTCCATTGTTCTGGAATTCCGCTGACGTTAAAAAATGCTTCACAACTCTTCCATTGTTCTCGGTATTCCGCTGACTTTTAAAAATGCTTCAGAACTCTTCCATTGTTCTCGGAATTCTGCTGAAGTTTAAAAATGCTTCGGAACTCTTCCATTGTTCTCAGAATTCCGCTGACATTTAAAAATGCTTCGGAACTCTTCCATTGTTCTCGGAATTCCGCTGACGTTTAAAAATGCTTCGGATCTCTTCTATTGTTCTCGGAATTCCGCTGACATTTAAAAATGCTTCCGAACTCTTCGATTGTTCTCCAAATTCCGCTGAAGTTTAAAAATGCTTCGGAACTCTTCCAGTGTTCGCAGAATTTCGCTGACGTTTAAAAATGCTTCGGAAATCTTCCATTGTTTTCAAAATTCCGCTGACGTTTAAAAATGCTTCAGAACTCTTCCATTGTTCTCGGAATTCCGCTGACGTTTAAAAATGCTTCGGAACTCTTCCATTGTTCTCAGAATTCCGCTGAAGTTTAAACATGCTTTGGTACCCTTCTATTGTTCTCGGAATTCTGCTGACTTTTAAAAATGCTTCGGAACTCTTCCATTGTTCTCGGAATTCCGCTGACTTTTAAAAATGCTTCGGAACTCTTCCATTGTTCTCGGAATTCCGCTGACTTTTAAAAATGCTTCTGAACTCTTCCATTGTTCTCGGAATTCCGCTGAAGTTTAAGTATGCTTCGGAACTCTTCCATTGTTCTCGGAATTCCGCTGACTTTTAAAAATGCTTCGGAACTCTTCGATTGTTCTCCAAATTCCGCTGAAGTTTAAAAATGCTTCGGAACTCTTCCAGTGTTCACAGAATTCCGCTGACGTTTAAAAATGCTTCGGAAATCTTCCATTGTTCTCGGAATTCCGCTGAAGTTTAAGTATGCTTCGGAACTCTTCCATTGTTCTCGGATTTCTGCTGAAGTTTAAAAATGCTTCGGAACTCTTCCATTGTTCTCAGAATTCCGCTGACATTTAAAAATGCTTCGGAACTCTTCCATTGTTCTCGGAATTCCGCTGACATTTAAAAAGGCTTCAGAACTCTTCCATTGTTCTCGGAATTCCGCTGACATTTAAAAAGGCTTCAGAACTCTTTCATTGTTCTCGGAATCCTGCTGACGTTTAAAAATGCTTCGGAACTCTTCCATTGTTCTCGGAATTCCGCTGACGTTTAAAAATGCTTCGGAACTCTTCCATTGTTCTCGGAATTCCGCTGATGCTTAAAAATGCTTCACAACTCTTCCATTGTTCTCGGTATTCAGCTGACTTTTAAAAATGCTTCTGAACTCTTCCATTGTTCTCGGAATTCCGCTGAAGTTTAAGTATGCTTCGGAACTCTTCCATTGTTCTCGGAATTCTGCTGAAGTTTAAAAATGCTTTGGAACTCTTCCATTTTTCTCAGAATTCCGCTGACATTTAAAAATGCTTCGGAACTCTTCCATTGTTCTCGGAATTCCGCTGACATTTAAAAAGCCTTCAGAACTCTTCCATTGTTCTCGGAATTCCGCTGACGTTTAAAAATGCTTCGGAAATCTTCCATTGTTTTCAAAATTCCGCTGACGTTTAAAAATGCTTCAGAACTCTTCCATTGTTCTCGGAATTCCGCTGACGTTTAAAAATGCTTCGGAACTCTTCCATTGTTCTCAGAATTCCGCTGAAGTTTAAACATGCTTTGGTACCCTTCTATTGTTCTCGGAATTCTGCTGACTTTTAAAAATGCTTCGGAACTCTTCCATTGTTCTCGGAATTCCGCTGACTTTTAAAAATGCTTCGGAACTCTTCCATTGTTCTCGGAATTCCGCTGACTTTTAAAAATGCTTCTGAACTCTTCCATTGTTCTCGGAATTCCGCTGAAGTTTAAGTATGCTTCGGAACTCTTCCATTGTTCTCGGAATTCTGCTGAAGTTTAAAAATGCTTCGGAACTCTTCCATTGTTCTCAGAATTCCGCTGACATTTAAAAATGCTTCGGAACTCCTCCATTGTTCTCGGAATTCCGCTGACATTTAAAAAGCCTTCAGAACTCTTCCATTGTTCTCGGAATTCCGCTGACGTTTAAAAATGCTTCGGAACTCTTCCTTTGTTCTTGGAATTCCACTGACTTTTAAAAATGCTTCACAACTCTTCCATTGTTCTCGGAATTCCGCTGACTTTTAAAATTGCTTCGGAACTCTTCGATTGTTCTCCAAATTCCGCTGAAGTTTAAAAATGCTTCGGAACTCTTCCAGTGTTTGCAGAATTCCGCTGACGTTTAAAAATGCTTCGGAAATCTTCCATTGTTTTCAAAATCCGCTGACGTTTAAAAATGCTTCAGAACTCTTCCATTGTTCTCGGAATTCCGCTGACGTTTAAAAATGCTTCGGAACTCTTCCATTGTTCTCGGAATTGCAGTGAAGTTTAAAAATGCTTCGGAACGCTTACATTGTTCTCAGAATTCCGCTGAAGTTTAAACATGCTTTGGTACCCTTCTATTGTTCTCGGAATTCTGCTGACTTTTAAAAATGCTTCGGAACTCTTCCATTGTTCTCGGAATTCCGCTGACTTTTAAAAATGCTTCGGAACTCTTCCATTGTTCTCGGAATTCCGCTGAAGTTTTGAAGTTTAAAAATGCTTCGGAATTTTTCCATTGTTCTCGGAATTCCGCTGACGCTTAAAAATGCTTCACAACTCTTCCATTGTTCTCGGAATTCCGCTGACTTTTAAAAATGCTTCGGAACTCTTCCAGTGTTCGCAGAATTCCGCTGACGTTTAAAAATGCTTCGGAAATCTTCCATTGTTTTCAAAATTCCGCTGACGTTTAAAAATGCTTCAGAACTCTTCCATTGTTCTTGGAATTCCGCTGACGTTTAAAAATGCTTCGGAACTCTTCCATTGTTCTCAGAATTCCGCTGAAGTTTAAACATGCTTTGGTACCCTTCTATTGTTCTCGGAATTATGCTGACTTTTAAAAATGCTTCAGAACTCTTCCATTGTTCTCAGAATTCCGCTGACTTTTAAAAATGCTTCGGAACTCTTCCATTGTTCTCGGAATTCCGCTGAAGTTTAAAAATGCATCGGAACTCTTCCATTGTTCTGGAATTCCGCTGACGTTTAAAAATGCTTCACAACTCTTCCATTGTTCTCGGTATTCCGCTAACTTTTAAAAATGCTTCAGAACTCTTCCATTGTTCTCGGAATTCCGCTGAAGTTTAAGTATACTTCGGAACTCTTCCATTGTTCTCGGAATTCTGCTGAAGTTTAAAAATGCTTCGGAACTCTTCCATTGTTCTCAGATTTCCGCTGACATTTAAAAATGCTTCAGAACTCCTCCATTGTTCTCGGAATTACGCTGACGTTTAAAAATGCTTCGGAACTCTTCCATTGTTTTCGGAATTCCGCTGACGTTTAAAAATGCTTCACAACTCTTCCATTGTTCTCGGAATTCCGCTGATGTTTAAAAATGCTTCGGATCTCTTCTATTGTTCTCGGAATTCCGCTGACATTTAAAAATGCTTCAGAACTCTTCCATTGTTCTCGGAATTCCGCTGAAGTTTAAAAATGCTTCGGAACTCTTCCATTGTTCTCAGAATTCCGCTGACATTTAAAAATGCTTCGGAACTCTTCCATTGTTCTCGGAATTCCGCTGACATTTAAAAAGGCTTCAGAACTCTTCCATTGTTCTCGGAATTCCGCTGACATTTAAAAAGGCTTCAGAACTCTTCCATTGTTCTCGGAATTCCGCTGACATTTAAAAATGCTTCAGAACTCTTCCATTGTTCTCGGAATTCCGCTGACGTTTAAAAATGCTTCACAACTCTTCCATTGTTCTCGGAATTCCGCTGACGTTTAAAAATGCTTCGGAACTCTTCCATTGTTCTCGGAATTCCGCTGACATTTAAAAATGCATCGGAACTCTTCCATTGTTCTGGAATTCCGCTGACGTTTAAAAATGCTTCACAACTCTTCCATTGTTCTCGGTATTCCGCTGACTTTTAAAAATGCTTCAGAACTCTTCCATTGTTCTCGGAATTCCGCTGAAGTTTAAGTATGCTTCGGAACTCTTCCATTGTTCTCGGATTTCTGCTGAAGTTTAAAAATGCTTCGGAACTCTTCCATTGTTCTCAGAATTCCGCTGACATTTAAAAATGCTTCGGAACTCTTCCATTGTTCTCGGAATTCCGCTGACATTTAAAAAGGCTTCAGAACTCTTCCATTGTTCTCGGAATTCCGCTGACATTTAAAAAGGCTTCAGAACTCTTTCATTGTTCTCGGAATCCTGCTGACGTTTAAAAATGCTTCGGAACTCTTCCATTGTTCTCGGAATTCCGCTGACGTTTAAAAATGCTTCGGAACTCTTCCATTGTTCTCGGAATTCCGCTGATGCTTAAAAATGCTTCACAACTCTTCCATTGTTCTCGGTATTCAGCTGACTTTTAAAAATGCTTCTGAACTCTTCCATTGTTCTCGGAATTCCGCTGAAGTTTAAGTATGCTTCGGAACTCTTCCATTGTTCTCGGAATTCTGCTGAAGTTTAAAAATGCTTTGGAACTCTTCCATTTTTCTCAGAATTCCGCTGACATTTAAAAATGCTTCGGAACTCTTCCATTGTTCTCGGAATTCCGCTGACATTTAAAAAGCCTTCAGAACTCTTCCATTGTTCTCGGAATTCCGCTGACGTTTAAAAATGCTTCGGAACTCTTCCATTGTTCTCGGAATTCCGCTGACGTTTAAAAATGCTTCACAACTCTTCCATTGTTCTCGGAATTCCGCTGACTTTTAAAAATGCTTCGGAACTCTTCGATTGTTCTCCAAATTCCGCTGAAGTTTAAAAATGCTTCGGAACTCTTCCAGTGTTCACAGAATTCCGCTGACGTTTAAAAATGCTTCGGAAAATCTTCCATTGTCCTCAGAATTCCGCTGACATTTAAAAATGTTTCGGAACTCTTCCATTGTTCTCGGAATTCCGCTGACATTTAAAAAGGCTTCAGAACTCTTCCATTGTTCTCGGAATTCTGCTGTAGTTTAAAATTGCTTCGGAACTCTTCCATTGTTCTCGGAATTCTGCTGACATTTAAAAATGTTTTGGAACTCTTCCATTGTTCTCGGAATTCCGCTGACATTTAAAAATGCTTCGTAACTCTTCCATTGTTCTGGAATTCCGCTGACGTTAAAAAATGCTTCACAACTCTTCCATTGTTCTCGGTATTCCACTGACTTTTAAAAATGCTTCAGAACTCTTCCATTGTTCTCGGAATTCCGCTGAAGTTTAAGTATGCTTCGGAACTCTTCCATTGTTCTCGGAATTCTGCTGAAGTTTAAAAATGCTTCGGAACTCTTCCATTGTTCTCAGAATTACGCTGACATTTAAAAATGCTTCGGAACTCTTCCATTGTTCTCGGAATTCTGCTGACATTTATAAAGGATTCAGAACTCTTCCATTGTTTTCGGAATTCCGCTGACGTTTAAAAATGCTTCGGAAATCTTTCATTGTTCTCGGAATTCCGCTGACGTTTAAAAATGCTTCAGAACTCTTCCATTGTTCTCGGAATTCCGCTGAAGTTTAAGTATGCTTCGGAACTCTTCCATTGTTCTCGGAATTCTGCTGAAGTTTAAAAATGCTTCGGAACTCTTCCATTGTTCTCAGAATTCCGCTGACATTTAAAAATGCTTCGGAACTCTTCCATTGTTCTCGGAATTCCGCTGACGTTTAAAAATGCTTCGGATCTCTTCTATTGTTCTCGGAATTCCGCTGACATTTAAAAATGCTTCAGAACTCTTCCATTGTTCTCGGAATTCCGCTGACTTTTAAAAATGCTTCGGAACTCTTCGATTGTTCTCCAAATTCCGCTGAAGTTTAAAAATGCTTCGGAACTCTTCCAGTGTTCGCAGAATTTCGCTGACGTTTAAAAATGCTTCGGAAATCTTCCATTGTTTTCAAAATTCCGCTGACGTTTAAAAATGCTTCAGAACTCTTCCATTGTTCTCGGAATTCCGCTGACGTTTAAAAATGCTTCGGAACTCTTCCATTGTTCTCAGAATTCCGCTGAAGTTTAAACATGCTTTGGTACCCTTCTATTGTTCTCGGAATTCTGCTGACTTTTAAAAATGCTTCGGAACTCTTCCATTGTTCTCGGAATTCCGCTGACTTTTAAAAATGCTTCGGAACTCTTCCATTGTTCTCGGAATTCCGCTGACTTTTAAAAATGCTTCTGAACTCTTCCATTGTTCTCGGAATTCCGCTGAAGTTTAAGTATGCTTCGGAACTCTTCCATTGTTCTCGGAATTCTGCTGAAGTTTAAAAATGCTTCGGAACTCTTCCATTGTTCTCAGAATTCCGCTGACATTTAAAAATGCTTCGGAACTCCTCCATTGTTCTCGGAATTCCGCTGACATTTAAAAAGCCTTCAGAACTCTTCCATTGTTCTCGGAATTCCGCTGACGTTTAAAAATGCTTCGGAACTCTTCCTTTGTTCTTGGAATTCCACTGACTTTTAAAAATGCTTCACAACTCTTCCATTGTTCTCGGAATTCCGCTGACTTTTAAAATTGCTTCGGAACTCTTCGATTGTTCTCCAAATTCCGCTGAAGTTTAAAAATGCTTCGGAACTCTTCCAGTGTTTGCAGAATTCCGCTGACGTTTAAAAATGCTTCGGAAATCTTCCATTGTTTTCAAAATCCGCTGACGTTTAAAAATGCTTCAGAACTCTTCCATTGTTCTCGGAATTCCGCTGACGTTTAAAAATGCTTCGGAACTCTTCCATTGTTCTCGGAATTGCAGTGAAGTTTAAAAATGCTTCGGAACGCTTACATTGTTCTCAGAATTCCGCTGAAGTTTAAACATGCTTTGGTACCCTTCTATTGTTCTCGGAATTCTGCTGACTTTTAAAAATGCTTCGGAACTCTTCCATTGTTCTCGGAATTCCGCTGACTTTTAAAAATGCTTCGGAACTCTTCCATTGTTCTCGGAATTCCGCTGAAGTTTTGAAGTTTAAAAATGCTTCGGAATTTTTCCATTGTTCTCGGAATTCCGCTGACGCTTAAAAATGCTTCACAACTCTTCCATTGTTCTCGGAATTCCGCTGACTTTTAAAAATGCTTCGGAACTCTTCCAGTGTTCGCAGAATTCCGCTGACGTTTAAAAATGCTTCGGAAATCTTCCATTGTTTTCAAAATTCCGCTGACGTTTAAAAATGCTTCAGAACTCTTCCATTGTTCTTGGAATTCCGCTGACGTTTAAAAATGCTTCGGAACTCTTCCATTGTTCTCAGAATTCCGCTGAAGTTTAAACATGCTTTGGTACCCTTCTATTGTTCTCGGAATTATGCTGACTTTTAAAAATGCTTCAGAACTCTTCCATTGTTCTCAGAATTCCGCTGACTTTTAAAAATGCTTCGGAACTCTTCCACTGTTCTCGGAATTCCGCTGAAGTTTAAAAATGCATCGGAACTCTTCCATTGTTCTGGAATTCCGCTGACGTTTAAAAATGCTTCACAACTCTTCCATTGTTCTCGGTATTCCGCTAACTTTTAAAAATGCTTCAGAACTCTTCCATTGTTCTCGGAATTACGCTGACGTTTAAAAATGTTTCGGAACTCTTCCATTGTTTTCGGAATTCCGCTGACGTTTAAAAATGCTTCACAACTCTTCCATTGTTCTCGGAATTCCGCTGATGTTTAAAAATGCTTCGGATCTCTTCTATTGTTCTCGGAATTCCGCTGACATTTAAAAATGCTTCAGAACTCTTCCATTGTTCTCGGAATTCCGCTGAAGTTTAAAAATGCTTCGGAACTCTTCCATTGTTCTCAGAATTCCGCTGACATTTAAAAATGCTTCGGAACTCTTCCATTGTTCTCGGAATTCCGCTGACATTTAAAAAGGCTTCAGAACTCTTCCATTGTTCTCGGAATTCCGCTGACATTTAAAAAGGCTTCAGAACTCTTCCATTGTTCTCGGAATTCCGCTGACATTTAAAAATGCTTCAGAACTCTTCCATTGTTCTCGGAATTCCGCTGACGTTTAAAAATGCTTCGGAACTCTTCCATTGTTCTCGGAATTCCGCTGACGTTTAAAAATGCTTCACAACTCTTCCATTGTTCTCGGAATTCCGCTGACGTTTAAAAATGCTTCGGAACTCTTCCATTGTTCTCGGAATTCCACTGACATTTAAAAATGCATCGGAACTCTTCCATTGTTCTGGAATTCCGCTGACGTTTAAAAATGCTTCACAACTCTTCCATTGTTCTCGGTATTCCGCTGACTTTTAAAAATGCTTCAGAACTCTTCCATTGTTCTCGGAATTCCGCTGAAGTTTAAGTATGCTTCGGAACTCTTCCATTGTTCTCGGATTTCTGCTGAAGTTTAAAAATGCTTCGGAACTCTTCCATTGTTCTCAGAATTCCGCTGACATTTAAAAATGCTTCGGAACTCTTCCATTGTTCTCGGAATTCCGCTGACATTTAAAAAGGCTTCAGAACTCTTCCATTGTTCTCGGAATTCCGCTGACATTTAAAAAGGCTTCAGAACTCTTTCATTGTTCTCGGAATCCTGCTGACGTTTAAAAATGCTTCGGAACTCTTCCATTGTTCTCGGAATTCCGCTGACGTTTAAAAATGCTTCGGAACTCTTCCATTGTTCTCGGAATTCCGCTGATGCTTAAAAATGCTTCACAACTCTTCCATTGTTCTCGGTATTCAGCTGACTTTTAAAAATGCTTCTGAACTCTTCCATTGTTCTCGGAATTCCGCTGAAGTTTAAGTATGCTTCGGAACTCTTCCATTGTCCTCGGAATTCTGCTGAAGTTTAAAAATGCTTTGGAACTCTTCCATTTTTCTCAGAATTCCGCTGACATTTAAAAATGCTTCGGAACTCTTCCATTGTTCTCGGAATTCCGCTGACATTTAAAAAGCCTTCAGAACTCTTCCATTGTTCTCGGAATTCCGCTGACGTTTAAAAATGCTTCGGAACTCTTCCATTGTTCTCGGAATTCCGCTGACGTTTAAAAATGCTTCACAACTCTTCCATTGTTCTCGGAATTCCGCTGACTTTTAAAAATGCTTCGGAACTCTTCGATTGTTCTCCAAATTCCGCTGAAGTTTAAAAATGCTTCGGATCTCTTCTATTGTTCTCGGAATTCCGCTGACATTTAAAAATGCTTCAGAACTCTTCCATTGTTCTCGGAATTCCGCTGAAGTTTAAAAATGCTTCGGAACTCTTCCATTGTTCTCAGAATTCCGCTGACATTTAAAAATGCTTCGGAACTCTTCCATTGTTCTCGGAATTCCGCTGACATTTAAAAAGGCTTCAGAACTCTTCCATTGTTCTCGGAATTCCGCTGACATTTAAAAAGGCTTCAGAACTCTTCCATTGTTCTCGGAATTCCGCTGACATTTAAAAATGCTTCAGAACTCTTCCATTGTTCTCGGAATTCCGCTGACGTTTAAAAATGCTTCGGAACTCTTCCATTGTTCTCGGAATTCCGCTGACGTTTAAAAATGCTTCACAACTCTTCCATTGTTCTCGGAATTCCGCTGACGTTTAAAAATGCTTCGGAACTCTTCCATTGTTCTCGGAATTCCACTGACATTTAAAAATGCATCGGAACTCTTCCATTGTTCTGGAATTCCGCTGACGTTTAAAAATGCTTCACAACTCTTCCATTGTTCTCGGTATTCCGCTGACTTTTAAAAATGCTTCAGAACTCTTCCATTGTTCTCGGAATTCCGCTGAAGTTTAAGTATGCTTCGGAACTCTTCCATTGTTCTCGGATTTCTGCTGAAGTTTAAAAATGCTTCGGAACTCTTCCATTGTTCTCAGAATTCCGCTGACATTTAAAAATGCTTCGGAACTCTTCCATTGTTCTCGGAATTCCGCTGACATTTAAAAAGGCTTCAGAACTCTTCCATTGTTCTCGGAATTCCGCTGACATTTAAAAAGGCTTCAGAACTCTTTCATTGTTCTCGGAATCCTGCTGACGTTTAAAAATGCTTCGGAACTCTTCCATTGTTCTCGGAATTCCGCTGACGTTTAAAAATGCTTCGGAACTCTTCCATTGTTCTCGGAATTCCGCTGATGCTTAAAAATGCTTCACAACTCTTCCATTGTTCTCGGTATTCAGCTGACATTTAAAAATGCTTCTGAACTCTTCCATTGTTCTCGGAATTCCGCTGAAGTTTAAGTATGCTTCGGAACTCTTCCATTGTTCTCGGAATTCTGCTGAAGTTTAAAAATGCTTTGGAACTCTTCCATTTTTCTCAGAATTCCGCTGACATTTAAAAATGCTTCGGAACTCTTCCATTGTTCTCGGAATTCCGCTGACATTTAAAAAGCCTTCAGAACTCTTCCATTGTTCTCGGAATTCCGCTGACGTTTAAAAATGCTTCGGAACTCTTCCATTGTTCTCGGAATTCCGCTGACGTTTAAAAATGCTTCACAACTCTTCCATTGTTCTCGGAATTCCGCTGACTTTTAAAAATGCTTCGGAACTCTTCGATTGTTCTCCAAATTCCGCTGAAGTTTAAAAATGCTTCGGAACTCTTCCAGTGTTCACAGAATTCCGCTGACGTTTAAAAATGCTTCGGAAATCTTCCATTGTTCTCAGAATTCCGCTGACATTTAAAAATGTTTCGGAGCTCTTCCATTGTTCTCGGAATTCCGCTGACATTTAAAAAGGCTTCAGAACTCTTCCATTGTTCTCGGAATTCTGCTGTAGTTTAAAATTGCTTCGGAACTCTTCCATTGTTCTCGGAATTCTGCTGACATTTAAAAATGTTTTGGAACTCTTCCATTGTTCTCGGAATTCCGCTGACATTTAAAAATGCTTCGTAACTCTTCCATTGTTCTGGAATTCCGCTGACGTTTAAAAATGCTTCACAACTCTGCCATTGTTCTCGGTATTCCGCTGACTTTTAAAAATGCTTCAGAACTCTTCCATTGTTCTCGGAATCCCGCTGAAGTTTAAGTATGCTTCGGAACTCTTCCATTGTTCTCGGAATCTGCTGAAGTTTAAAAATGCTTCGGAACTCTTCCATTGTTCTCAGATTTCCGCTGACATTTAAAAATGCTTCGGAACTCTTCCATTGTTCTCGGAATTACGCTGACATTTAAAAAGGCTTCAGAACTCTTCCATTGTTCTCGGAATTCCGCTGACGTTTAAAAATGCTTCGGATCTCTTCTATTGTTCTCGGAATTCCGCTGACATTTAAAAATGCTTCAGAACTCTTCCATTGTTCTTGGAATTCCGCTGAAGTTTAAAAATGCTTCGGAACTCTTCCATTGTTCTCAGAATTCCGCTGACATTTAAAAATGCTTCGGAACTCTTCCATTGTTCTCGGAATTCCGCTGACATTTAAAAAGGCTTCAGAACTCTTCCATTGTTCTCGGAATTCCGCTGACATTTAAAAAGGCTTCAGAACTCTTCCATTGTTCTCGGAATTCCGCTGACATTTAAAAATGCTTCAGAACTCTTCCATTGTTCTCGGAATTCCGCTGACGTTTAAAAATGCTTCGGAACTCTTCCATTGTTCTCGGAATTCCGCTGACGTTTAAAAATGCTTCACAACTCTTCCATTGTTCTCGGAATTCCGCTGACGTTTAAAAATGCTTCGGAACTCTTCCATTGTTCTCGGAATTCCGCTGACATTTAAAAATGCATCGGAACTCTTCCATTGTTCTGGAATTCCGCTGACGTTTAAAAATGCTTCACAACTCTTCCATTGTTCTCGGTATTCCGCTGACTTTTAAAAATGCTTCAGAACTCTTCCATTGTTCTCGGAATTCCGCTGAAGTTTAAGTATGCTTCGGAACTCTTCCATTGTTCTCGGATTTCTGCTGAAGTTTAAAAATGCTTCGGAACTCTTCCATTGTTCTCAGAATTCCGCTGACATTTAAAAATGCTTCGGAACTCTTCCATTGTTCTCGGAATTCCGCTGACATTTAAAAAGGCTTCAGAACTCTTTCATTGTTCTCGGAATCCTGCTGACGTTTAAAAATGCTTCGGAACTCTTCCATTGTTCTCGGAATTCCGCTGACGTTTAAAAATGCTTCGGAACTCTTCCATTGTTCTCGGAATTCCGCTGATGCTTAAAAATGCTTCACAACTCTTCCATTGTTCTCGGTATTCAGCTGACTTTTAAAAATGCTTCTGAACTCTTCCATTGTTCTCGGAATTCCGCTGAAGTTTAAGTATGCTTCGGAACTCTTCCATTGTTCTCGGAATTCTGCTGAAGTTTAAAAATGCTTTGGAACTCTTCCATTTTTCTCAGAATTCCGCTGACATTTAAAAATGCTTCGGAACTCTTCCATTGTTCTCGGAATTCCGCTGACATTTAAAAAGCCTTCAGAACTCTTCCATTGTTCTCGGAATTCCGCTGACGTTTAAAAATGCTTCGGAACTCTTCCATTGTTCTCGGAATTCCGCTGACGTTTAAAAATGCTTCGGAACTCTTCCATTGTTCTCAGAATTCCGCTGAAGTTTAAACATGCTTCGGAACTCTTCCATTGTTCTCGGAATTCCGCTGACATTTAAAAAAGCTTCAGAACTCTTCCATTGTTCTCGGAATTCCGCTGACATTTAAAAAGGCTTCAGAACTCTTTCATTGTTCTCGGAATCCTGCTGACGTTTAAAAATGCTTCGGAACTCTTCCATTGTTCTCGGAATTCCGCTGACGTTTAAAAATGCTTCGGAACTCTTCCATTGTTCTCGGAATTCCGCTGATGCTTAAAAATGCTTCACAACTCTTCCATTGTTCTCGGTATTCAGCTGACTTTTAAAAATGCTTCTGAACTCTTCCATTGTTCTCGGAATTCCGCTGAAGTTTAAGTATGCTTCGGAACTCTTCCATTGTTCTCGGAATTCTGCTGAAGTTTAAAAATGCTTTGGAACTCTTCCATTTTTCTCAGAATTCCGCTGACATTTAAAAATGCTTCGGAACTCTTCCATTGTTCTCGGAATTCCGCTGACATTTAAAAAGCCTTCAGAACTCTTCCATTGTTCTCGGAATTCCGCTGACGTTTAAAAATGCTTCGGAACTCTTCCATTGTTCTCGGAATTCCGCTGACGTTTAAAAATGCTTCACAACTCTTCCATTGTTCTCGGAATTCCGCTGACTTTTAAAAATGCTTCGGAACTCTTCGATTGTTCTGCAAATTCCGCTGAAGTTTAAAAATGCTTCGGAACTCTTCCAGTGTTCACAGAATTCCGCTGACGTTTAAAAATGCTTCGGAAATCTTCCATTGTTCTCAGAATTCCGCTGACATTTAAAAATGTTTCGGAACTCTTCCATTGTTCTCGGAATTCCGCTGACATTTAAAAAGGCTTCAGAACTCTTCCATTGTTCTCGGAATTCTGCTGTAGTTTAAAATTGCTTCGGAACTCTTCCATTGTTCTCGGAATTCTGCTGACATTTAAAAATGTTTTGGAACTCTTCCATTGTTCTCGGAATTCCGCTGACATTTAAAAATGCTTCGTAACTCTTCCATTGTTCTGGAATTCCGCTGACGTTAAAAAATGCTTCACAACTCTTCCATTGTTCTCGGTATTCCACTGACTTTTAAAAATGCTTCAGAACTCTTCCATTGTTCTCGGAATTCCGCTGAAGTTTAAGTATGCTTCGGAACTCTTCCATTGTTCTCGGAATTCTGCTGAAGTTTAAAAATGCTTCGGAACTCTTCCATTGTTCTCAGAATTACGCTGACATTTAAAAATGCTTCGGAACTCTTCCATTGTTCTCGGAATTCTGCTGACATTTATAAAGGATTCAGAACTCTTCCATTGTTTTCGGAATTCCGCTGACGTTTAAAAATGCTTCGGAAATCTTTCATTGTTCTCGGAATTCCGCTGACGTTTAAAAATGCTTCAGAACTCTTCCATTGTTCTCGGAATTCCGCTGAAGTTTAAGTATGCTTCGGAACTCTTCCATTGTTCTCGGAATTCTGCTGAAGTTTAAAAATGCTTCGGAACTCTTCCATTGTTCTCAGAAATCCGCTGACATTTAAAAATGCTTCGGAACTCTTCCATTGTTCTCGGAATTCCGCTGACGTTTAAAAATGCTTCGGATCTCTTCTATTGTTCTCGGAATTCCGCTGACATTTAAAAATGCTTCAGAACTCTTCCATTGTTCTCGGAATTCCGCTGACTTTTAAAAATGCTTCGGAACTCTTCGATTGTTCTCCAAATTCTGCTGAAGTTTAAAAATGCTTCGGAACTCTTCCAGTGTTCGCAGAATTTCGCTGACGTTTAAAAATGCTTCGGAAATCTTCCATTGTTTTCAAAATTCCGCTGACGTTTAAAAATGCTTCAGAACTCTTCCATTGTTCTCGGAATTCTGCTGACTTTTAAAAATGCTTCGGAACTCTTCCATTGTTCTCGGAATTCCGCTGACTTTTAAAAATGCTTCGGAACTCTTCCATTGTTCTCGGAATTCCGCTGACTTTTAAAAATGCTTCTGAACTCTTCCATTGTTCTCGGAATTCCGCTGAAGTTTAAGTATGCTTCGGAACTCTTCCATTGTTCTCGGAATTCTGCTGAAGTTTAAAAATGCTTCGGAACTCTTCCAGTGTTCACAGAATTCCGCTGACGTTTAAAAATGCTTCGGAAATCTTCCATTGTTCTCAGAATTCCGCTGACATTTAAAAATGTTTCGGAACTCTTCCATTGTTCTCGGAATTCCGCTGACATTTAAAAAGGCTTCAGAACTCTTCCATTGTTCTCGGAATTCTGCTGTAGTTTAAAATTGCTTCGGAACTCTTCCATTGTTCTCGGAATTCTGCTGACATTTAAAAATGTTTTGGAACTCTTCCATTGTTCTCGGAATTCCGCTGACATTTAAAAATGCTTCGTAACTCTTCCATTGTTCTGGAATTCCGCTGACGTTAAAAAATGCTTCACAACTCTTCCATTGTTCTCGGTATTCCACTGACTTTTAAAAATGCTTCAGAACTCTTCCATTGTTCTCGGAATTCCGCTGAAGTTTAAGTATGCTTCGGAACTCTTCCATTGTTCTCGGAATTCTGCTGAAGTTTAAAAATGCTTCGGAACTCTTCCATTGTTCTCAGAATTACGCTGACATTTAAAAATGCTTCGGAACTCTTCCATTGTTCTCGGAATTCTGCTGACATTTATAAAGGATTCAGAACTCTTCCATTGTTTTCGGAATTCCGCTGACGTTTAAAAATGCTTCGGAAATCTTTCATTGTTCTCGGAATTCCGCTGACGTTTAAAAATGCTTCAGAACTCTTCCATTGTTCTCGGAATTCCGCTGAAGTTTAAGTATGCTTCGGAACTCTTCCATTGTTCTCGGAATTCTGCTGAAGTTTAAAAATGCTTCGGAACTCTTCCATTGTTCTCAGAAATCCGCTGACATTTAAAAATGCTTCGGAACTCTTCCATTGTTCTCGGAATTCCGCTGACGTTTAAAAATGCTTCGGATCTCTTCTATTGTTCTCGGAATTCCGCTGACATTTAAAAATGCTTCAGAACTCTTCCATTGTTCTCGGAATTCCGCTGACTTTTAAAAATGCTTCGGAACTCTTCGATTGTTCTCCAAATTCCGCTGAAGTTTAAAAATGCTTCGGAACTCTTCCAGTGTTCGCAGAATTTCGCTGACGTTTAAAAATGCTTCGGAAATCTTCCATTGTTTTCAAAATTCCGCTGACGTTTAAAAATGCTTCAGAACTCTTCCATTGTTCTCGGAATTCTGCTGACTTTTAAAAATGCTTCGGAACTCTTCCATTGTTCTCGGAATTCCGCTGACTTTTAAAAATGCTTCGGAACTCTTCCATTGTTCTCGGAATTCCGCTGACTTTTAAAAATGCTTCTGAACTCTTCCATTGTTCTCGGAATTCCGCTGAAGTTTAAGTATGCTTCGGAACTCTTCCATTGTTCTCGGAATTCTGCTGAAGTTTAAAAATGCTTCGGAACTCTTCCATTGTTCTCAGAATTCCGCTGACATTTAAAAATGCTTCGGAACTCCTCCATTGTTCTCGGAATTCCGCTGACATTTAAAAAGCCTTCAGAACTCTTCCATTGTTCTCGGAATTCCGCTGACGTTTAAAAATGCTTCGGAACTCTTCCTTTGTTCTTGGAATTCCACTGACTTTTAAAAATGCTTCACAACTCTTCCATTGTTCTCGGAATTCCGCTGACTTTTAAAATTGCTTCGGAACTCTTCGATTGTTCTCCAAATTCCGCTGAAGTTTAAAAATGCTTCGGAACTCTTCCAGTGTTTGCAGAATTCCGCTGACGTTTAAAAATGCTTCGGAAATCTTCCATTGTTTTCAAAATCCGCTGACGTTTAAAAATGCTTCAGAACTCTTCCATTGTTCTCGGAATTCCGCTGACGTTTAAAAATGCTTCGGAACTCTTCCATTGTTCTCGGAATTGCAGTGAAGTTTAAAAATGCTTCGGAACGCTTACATTGTTCTCAGAATTCCGCTGAAGTTTAAACATGCTTTGGTACCCTTCTATTGTTCTCGTAATTCTGCTGACTTTTAAAAATGCTCCGGAACTCTTCCATTGTTCTCGGAATTCCGCTGACTTTTAAAAATGCTTCGGAACTCTTCCATTGTTCTCGGAATTCCGCTGAAGTTTTGAAGTTTAAAAATGCTTCGGAATTTTTCCATTGTTCTCGGAATTCCGCTGACGCTTAAAAATGCTTCACAACTCTTCCATTGTTCTCGGAATTCCGCTGACTTTTAAAAATGCTTCGGAACTCTTCCAGTGTTCGCAGAATTCCGCTGACGTTTAAAAATGCTTCGGAAATCTTCCATTGTTTTCAAAATTCCGCTGACGTTTAAAAATGCTTCAGAACTCTTCCATTGTTCTTGGAATTCCGCTGACGTTTAAAAATGCTTCGGAACTCTTCCATTGTTCTCAGAATTCCGCTGAAGTTTAAACATGCTTTGGTACCCTTCTATTGTTCTCGGAATTATGCTGACTTTTAAAAATGCTTCAGAACTCTTCCATTGTTCTCAGAATTCCGCTGACTTTTAAAAATGCTTCGGAACTCTTCCATTGTTCTCGGAATTCCGCTGAAGTTTAAAAATGCATCGGAACTCTTCCATTGTTCTGGAATTCCGCTGACGTTTAAAAATGCTTCACAACTCTTCCATTGTTCTCGGTATTCCGCTAACTTTTAAAAATGCTTCAGAACTCTTCCATTGTTCTCGGAATTCCGCTGAAGTTTAAGTATACTTCGGAACTCTTCCATTGTTCTCGGAATTCTGCTGAAGTTTAAAAATGCTTCGGAACTCTTCCATTGTTCTCGGAATTCCGCTGACATTTAAAAAGGCTTCAGAACTCTTCCATTGTTTTCGGAATTCCGCTGACATTTAAAAAGGCTTCAGAACTCTTCCATTGTTCTCGGAATTCCGCTGACATTTAAAAAGGCTTCAGAACTCTTTCATTGTTCTCGGAATTCCGCTGACGTTTAAAAATGCTTCGGAACTCTTCCATTGTTCTCGGAATTCCGCTGACGTTTAAAAATGCTTCGGAACTCTTCCATTGTTCTCGGAATTCCGCTGATGCTTAAAAATGCTTCACAACTCTTCCATTGTTCTCGGTATTCAGCTGACTTTTAAAAATGCTTCTGAACTCTTCCATTGTTCTCGGAATTCCGCTGAAGTTTAAGTATGCTTCGGAACTCTTCCATTGTTCTCGGAATTCTGCTGAAGTTTAAAAATGCTTTGGAACTCTTCCATTTTTCTCAGAATTCCGCTGACATTTAAAAATGCTTCGGAACTCTTCCATTGTTCTCGGAATTCCGCTGACATTTAAAAAGCCTTCAGAACTCTTCCATTGTTCTCGGAATTCCGCTGACGTTTAAAAATGCTTCGGAACTCTTCCATTGTTCTCGGAATTCCGCTGACGTTTAAAAATGCTTCACAACTCTTCCATTGTTCTCGGAATTCCGCTGACTTTTAAAAATGCTTCGGAACTCTTCGATTGTTCTCCAAATTCCGCTGAAGTTTAAAAATGCTTCGGAACTCTTCCAGTGTTCACAGAATTCCGCTGACGTTTAAAAATGCTTCGGAAATCTTCCATTGTTCTCAGAATTCCACTGACATTTAAAAATGTTTCGGAACTCTTCCATTGTTCTCGGAATTCCGCTGACATTTAAAAAGGCTTCAGAACTCTTCCATTGTTCTCGGAATTCTGCTGTAGTTTAAAATTGCTTCGGAACTCTTCCATTGTTCTCGGAATTCTGCTGACATTTAAAAATGTTTTGGAACTCTTCCATTGTTCTCGGAATTCCGCTGACATTTAAAAATGCTTCGTAACTCTTCCATTGTTCTGGAATTCCGCTGACGTTAAAAAATGCTTCACAACTCTTCCATTGTTCTCGGTATTCCGCTGACTTTTAAAAATGCTTCAGAACTCTTCCATTGTTCTCGGAATTCCGCTGAAGTTTAAGTATGCTTCGGAACTCTTCCATTGTTCTCGGAATTCTGCTGAAGTTTAAAAATGCTTCGGAACTCTTCCATTGTTCTCAGAATTACGCTGACATTTAAAAATGCTTCGGAACTCTTCCATTGTTCTCGGAATTCTGCTGACATTTATAAAGGATTCAGAACTCTTCCATTGTTTTCGGAATTCCGCTGACGTTTAAAAATGCTTCGGAAATCTTCCATTGTTCTCGGAATTCCGCTGACGTTTAAAAATGCTTCAGAACTCTTCCATTGTTCTCGGAATTCCGCTGAAGTTTAAGTATGCTTCGGAACTCTTCCATTGTTCTCGGAATTCTGCTGAAGTTTAAAAATGCTTCGGAACTCTTCCATTGTTCTCAGAATTCCGCTGACATTTAAAAATGCTTCGGAACTCTTCCATTGTTCTCGGAATTCCGCTGACGTTTAAAAATGCTTCGGATCTCTTCTATTGTTCTCGGAATTCCGCTGACATTTAAAAATGCTTCAGAACTCTTCCATTGTTCTCGGAATTCCGCTGACTTTTAAAAATGCTTCAGAACTCTTCGATTGTTCTCCAAATTCCGCTGAAGTTTAAAAATGCTTCGGAACTCTTCCAGTGTTCGCAGAATTTCGCTGATGTTTAAAAATGCTTCGGAAATCTTCCATTGTTTTCAAAATTCCGCTGACGTTTAAAAATGCTTCAGAACTCTTCCATTGTTCTCGGAATTCCGCTGACGTTTAAAAATGCTTCGGAACTCTTCCATTGTTCTCAGAATTCCGCTGAAGTTTAAACATGCTTTGGTACCCTTCTATTGTTCTCGGAATTCTGCTGACTTTTAAAAATGCTTCGGAACTCTTCCATTGTTCTCGGAATTCCGCTGACTTTTAAAAATGCTTCGGAACTCTTCCATTGTTCTCGGAATTCCGCTGACTTTTAAAAATGCTTGTGAACTCTTCCATTGTTCTCGGAATTCCGCTGAAGTTTAAGTATGCTTCGGAACTCTTCCATTGTTCTCGGAATTCTGCTGAAGTTTAAAAATGCTTCGGAACTCTTCCATTGTTCTCAGAATTCCGCTGACATTTAAAAATGCTTCGGAACTCCTCCATTGTTCTCGGAATTCCGCTGACATTTAAAAAGCCTTCAGAACTCTTCCATTGTTCTCGGAATTCCGCTGACGTTTAAAAATGCTTCGGAACTCTTCCTTTGTTCTTGGAATTCCACTGACTTTTAAAAATGCTTCACAACTCTTCCATTGTTCTCGGAATTCCGCTGACTTTTAAAATTGCTTCGGAACTCTTCGATTGTTCTCGGAATTCCGCTGAAGTTTAAGTATGCTTCGGAACTCTTCCATTGTTCTCGGATTTCTGCTGAAGTTTAAAAATGCTTCGGAACTCTTCCATTGTTCTCAGAATTCCGCTGACATTTAAAAATGCTTCGGAACTCTTCCATTGTTCTCGGAATTCCGCTGACATTTAAAAAGGCTTCAGAACTCTTCCATTGTTCTCGGAATTCCGCTGACATTTAAAAAGGCTTCAGAACTCTTTCATTGTTCTCGGAATCCTGCTGACGTTTAAAAATGCTTCGGAACTCTTCCATTGTTCTCGGAATTCCGCTGACGTTTAAAAATGCTTCGGAACTCTTCCATTGTTCTCGGAATTCCGCTGATGCTTAAAAATGCTTCACAACTCTTCCATTGTTCTCGGTATTCAGCTGACTTTTAAAAATGCTTCTGAACTCTTCCATTGTTCTCGGAATTCCGCTGAAGTTTAAGTATGCTTCGGAACTCTTCCATTGTTCTCGGAATTCTGCTGAAGTTTAAAAATGCTTTGGAACTCTTCCATTTTTCTCAGAATTCCGCTGACATTTAAAAATGCTTCGGAACTCTTCCATTGTTCTCGGAATTCCGCTGACATTTAAAAAGCCTTCAGAACTCTTCCATTGTTCTCGGAATTCCGCTGACGTTTAAAAATGCTTCGGAACTCTTCCATTGTTCTCGGAATTCCGCTGACGTTTAAAAATGCTTCACAACTCTTCCATTGTTCTCGGAATTCCGCTGACTTTTAAAAATGCTTCGGAACTCTTCGATTGTTCTCCAAATTCCGCTGAAGTTTAAAAATGCTTCGGAACTCTTCCAGTGTTCACAGAATTCCGCTGACGTTTAAAAATGCTTCGGAAAATCTTCCATTGTCCTCAGAATTCCGCTGACATTTAAAAATGTTTCGGAACTCTTCCATTGTTCTCGGAATTCCGCTGACATTTAAAAAGGCTTCAGAACTCTTCCATTGTTCTCGGAATTCTGCTGTAGTTTAAAATTGCTTCGGAACTCTACCATTGTTCTCGGAATTCTGCTGACATTTAAAAATGTTTTGGAACTCTTCCATTGTTCTCGGAATTCCGCTGACATTTAAAAATGCTTCGTAACTCTTCCATTGTTCTGGAATTCCGCTGACGTTAAAAAATGCTTCACAACTCTTCCATTGTTCTCGGTATTCCACTGACTTTTAAAAATGCTTCAGAACTCTTCCATTGTTCTCGGAATTCCGCTGAAGTTTAAGTATGCTTCGGAACTCTTCCATTGTTCTCGGAATTCTGCTGAAGTTTAAAAATGCTTCGGAACTCTTCCATTGTTCTCAGAATTACGCTGACATTTAAAAATGCTTCGGAACTCTTCCATTGTTCTCGGAATTCTGCTGACATTTATAAAGGATTCAGAACTCTTCCATTGTTTTCGGAATTCCGCTGACGTTTAAAAATGCTTCGGAAATCTTTCATTGTTCTCGGAATTCCGCTGACGTTTAAAAATGCTTCAGAACTCTTCCATTGTTCTCGGAATTCCGCTGAAGTTTAAGTATGCTTCGGAACTCTTCCATTGTTCTCGGAATTCTGCTGAAGTTTAAAAATGCTTCGGAACTCTTCCATTGTTCTCAGAATTCCGCTGACATTTAAAAATGCTTCGGAACTCTTCCATTGTTCTCGGAATTCCGCTGACGTTTAAAAATGCTTCGGATCTCTTCTATTGTTCTCGGAATTCCGCTGACATTTAAAAATGCTTCAGAACTCTTCCATTGTTCTCGGAATTCCGCTGACTTTTAAAAATGCTTCGGAACTCTTCGATTGTTCTCCAAATTCCGCTGAAGTTTAAAAATGCTTCGGAACTCTTCCAGTGTTCGCAGAATTTCGCTGACGTTTAAAAATGCTTCGGAAATCTTCCATTGTTTTCAAAATTCCGCTGACGTTTAAAAATGCTTCAGAACTCTTCCATTGTTCTCGGAATTCCGCTGACGTTTAAAAATGCTTCGGAACTCTTCCATTGTTCTCAGAATTCCGCTGAAGTTTAAACATGCTTTGGTACCCTTCTATTGTTCTCGGAATTCTGCTGACTTTTAAAAATGCTTCGGAACTCTTCCATTGTTCTCGGAATTCCGCTGACTTTTAAAAATGCTTCGGAACTCTTCCATTGTTCTCGGAATTCCGCTGACTTTTAAAAATGCTTCTGAACTCTTCCATTGTTCTCGGAATTCCGCTGAAGTTTAAGTATGCTTCGGAACTCTTCCATTGTTCTCGGAATTCTGCTGAAGTTTAAAAATGCTTCGGAACTCTTCCATTGTTCTCAGAATTCCGCTGACATTTAAAAATGCTTCGGAACTCCTCCATTGTTCTCGGAATTCCGCTGACATTTAAAAAGCCTTCAGAACTCTTCCATTGTTCTCGGAATTCCGCTGACGTTTAAAAATGCTTCGGAACTCTTCCTTTGTTCTTGGAATTCCACTGACTTTTAAAAATGCTTCACAACTCTTCCATTGTTCTCGGAATTCCGCTGACTTTTAAAATTGCTTCGGAACTCTTCGATTGTTCTCCAAATTCCGCTGAAGTTTAAAAATGCTTCGGAACTCTTCCAGTGTTTGCAGAATTCCGCTGACGTTTAAAAATGCTTCGGAAATCTTCCATTGTTTTCAAAATCCGCTGACGTTTAAAAATGCTTCAGAACTCTTCCATTGTTCTCGGAATTCCGCTGACGTTTAAAAATGCTTCGGAACTCTTCCATTGTTCTCGGAATTGCAGTGAAGTTTAAAAATGCTTCGGAACGCTTACATTGTTCTCAGAATTCCGCTGAAGTTTAAACATGCTTTGGTACCCTTCTATTGTTCTCGGAATTCTGCTGACTTTTAAAAATGCTTCACAACTCTTCCATTGTTCTCGGAATTCCGCTGACGCTTAAAAATGCTTCACAACTCTTCCATTGTTCTCGGAATTCCGCTGACTTTTAAAAATGCTTCGGAACTCTTCCAGTGTTCGCAGAATTCCGCTGACGTTTAAAAATGCTTCGGAAATCTTCCATTGTTTTCAAAATTCCGCTGACGTTTAAAAATGCTTCAGAACTCTTCCATTGTTCTTGGAATTCCGCTGACGTTTAAAAATGCTTCGGAACTCTTCCATTGTTCTCAGAATTCCGCTGAAGTTTAAACATGCTTTGGTACCCTTCTATTGTTCTCGGAATTATGCTGACTTTTAAAAATGCTTCAGAACTCTTCCATTGTTCTCAGAATTCCGCTGACTTTTAAAAATGCTTCGGAACTCTTCCATTGTTCTCGGAATTCCGCTGAAGTTTAAAAATGCATCGGAACTCTTCCATTGTTCTGGAATTCCGCTGACGTTTAAAAATGCTTCACAACTCTTCCATTGTTCTCGGTATTCCGCTAACTTTTAAAAATGCTTCAGAACTCTTCCATTGTTCTCGGAATTCCGCTGAAGTTTAAGTATACTTCGGAACTCTTCCATTGTTCTCGGAATTCTGCTGAAGTTTAAAAATGCTTCGGAACTCTTCCATTGTTCTCAGATTTCCGCTGACATTTAAAAATGCTTCAGAACTCCTCCATTGTTCTCGGAATTACGCTGACGTTTAAAAATGTTTCGGAACTCTTCCATTGTTTTCGGAATTCCGCTGACGTTTAAAAATGCTTCACAACTCTTCCATTGTTCTCGGAATTCCGCTGATGTTTAAAAATGCTTCGGATCTCTTCTATTGTTCTCGGAATTCCGCTGACATTTAAAAATGCTTCAGAACTCTTCCATTGTTCTCGGAATTCCGCTGAAGTTTAAAAATGCTTCGGAACTCTTCCATTGTTCTCAGAATTCCGCTGACATTTAAAAATGCTTCGGAACTCTTCCATTGTTCTCGGAATTCCGCTGACATTTAAAAAGGCTTCAGAACTCTTCCATTGTTCTCGGAATTCCGCTGACATTTAAAAAGGCTTCAGAACTCTTCCATTGTTCTCGGAATTCCGCTGACATTTAAAAATGCTTCAGAACTCTTCCATTGTTCTCGGAATTCCGCTGACGTTTAAAAATGCTTCGGAACTCTTCCATTGTTCTCGGAATTCCGCTGACGTTTAAAAATGCTTCACAACTCTTCCATTGTTCTCGGAATTCCGCTGACATTTAAAAATGCATCGGAACTCTTCCATTGTTCTGGAATTCCGCTGACGTTTAAAAATGCTTCACAACTCTTCCATTGTTCTCGGTATTCCGCAGACTTTTAAAAATGCTTCAGAACTCTTCCATTGTTCTCGGAATTCCGCTGAAGTTTAAGTATGCTTCGGAACTCTTCCATTGTTCTCGGATTTCTGCTGAAGTTTAAAAATGCTTCGGAACTCTTCCATTGTTCTCAGAATTCCGCTGACATTTAAAAATGCTTCGGAACTCTTCCATTGTTCTCGGAATTCCGCTGACATTTAAAAAGGCTTCAGAACTCTTCCATTGTTCTCGGAATTCCGCTGACATTTAAAAAGGCTTCAGAACTCTTTCATTGTTCTCGGAATCCTGCTGACTTTTAAAAATGCTTCGGAACTCTTCCATTGTTCTCGGAATTCCGCTGACGTTTAAAAATGCTTCGGAACTCTTCCATTGTTCTCGGAATTCCGCTGATGCTTAAAAATGCTTCACAACTCTTCCATTGTTCTCGGAATTCCGCTGACTTTTAAAAATGCTTCGGAACTCTTCGATTGTTCTCCAAATTCCGCTGAAGTTTAAAAATGCTTCGGAACTCTTCCATTGTTCTCGGAATTCCGCTGACGTTTAAAAATGCTTCACAACTCTTCCATTGTTCTCGGAATTCCGCTGACTTTTAAAAATGCTTCGGAACTCTTCGATTGTTCTCCAAATTCCGCTGAAGTTTAAAAATGCTTCGGAACTCTTCCAGTGTTCACAGAATTCCGCTGACGTTTAAAAATGCTTCGGAAATCTTCCATTGTTCTCAGAATTCCGCTGACATTTAAAAATGTTTCGGAACTCTTCCATTGTTCTCGGAATTCCGCTGACATTTAAAAAGGCTTCAGAACTCTTCCATTGTTCTCGGAATTCTGCTGTAGTTTAAAATTGCTTCGGAACTCTTCCATTGTTCTCGGAATTCTGCTGACATTTAAAAATGTTTTGGAACTCTTCCATTGTTCTCGGAATTCCGCTGACATTTAAAAATGCTTCGTAACTCTTCCATTGTTCTGGAATTCCGCTGACGTTAAAAAATGCTTCACAACTCTTCCATTGTTCTCGGTATTCCACTGACTTTTAAAAATGCTTCAGAACTCTTCCATTGTTCTCGGAATTCCGCTGAAGTTTAAGTATGCTTCGGAACTCTTCCATTGTTCTCGGAATTCTGCTGAAGTTTAAAAATGCTTCGGAACTCTTCCATTGTTCTCAGAATTACGCTGACATTTAAAAATGCTTCGGAACTCTTCCATTGTTCTCGGAATTCTGCTGACATTTATAAAGGATTCAGAACTCTTCCATTGTTTTCGGAATTCCGCTGACGTTTAAAAATGCTTCGGAAATCTTTCATTGTTCTCGGAATTCCGCTGACGTTTAAAAATGCTTCAGAACTCTTCCATTGTTCTCGGAATTCCGCTGAAGTTTAAGTATGCTTCGGAACTCTTCCATTGTTCTCGGAATTCTGCTGAAGTTTAAAAATGCTTCGGAACTCTTCCATTGTTCTCAGAATTCCGCTGACATTTAAAAATGCTTCGGAACTCCTCCATTGTTCTCGGAATTCCGCTGACATTTAAAAAGCCTTCAGAACTCTTCCATTGTTCTCGGAATTCCGCTGATGTTTAAAAATGCTTCGGAACTCTTCCTTTGTTCTTGGAATTCCACTGACTTTTAAAAATGCTTCACAACTCTTCCATTGTTCTCGGAATTCCGCTGACTTTTAAAATTGCTTCGGAACTCTTCGATTGTTCTCCAAATTCCGCTGAAGTTTAAAAATGCTTCGGAACTCTTCCAGTGTTTGCAGAATTCCGCTGACGTTTAAAAATGCTTCGGAAATCTTCCATTGTTTTCAAAATCCGCTGACGTTTAAAAATGCTTCAGAACTCTTCCATTGTTCTCGGAATTCCGCTGACGTTTAAAAATGCTTCGGAACTCTTCCATTGTTCTCGGAATTGCAGTGAAGTTTAAAAATGCTTCGGAACGCTTACATTGTTCTCAGAATTCCGCTGAAGTTTAAACATGCTTTGGTACCCTTCTATTGTTCTCGTAATTCTGCTGACTTTTAAAAATGCTCCGGAACTCTTCCATTGTTCTCGGAATTCCGCTGACTTTTAAAAATGCTTCGGAACTCTTCCATTGTTCTCGGAATTCCGCTGAAGTTTTGAAGTTTAAAAATGCTTCGGAATTTTTCCATTGTTCTCGGAATTCCGCTGACGCTTAAAAATGCTTCACAACTCTTCCATTGTTCTCGGAATTCCGCTGACTTTTAAAAATGCTTCGGAACTCTTCCAGTGTTCGCAGAATTCCGCTGACGTTTAAAAATGCTTCGGAAATCTTCCATTGTTTTCAAAATTCCGCTGACGTTTAAAAATGCTTCAGAACTCTTCCATTGTTCTTGGAATTCCGCTGACGTTTAAAAATGCTTCGGAACTCTTCCATTGTTCTCAGAATTCCGCTGAAGTTTAAACATGCTTTGGTACCCTTCTATTGTTCTCGGAATTATGCTGACTTTTAAAAATGCTTCAGAACTCTTCCATTGTTCTCAGAATTCCGCTGACTTTTAAAAATGCTTCGGAACTCTTCCATTGTTCTCGGAATTCCGCTGAAGTTTAAAAATGCATCGGAACTCTTCCATTGTTCTGGAATTCCGCTGACGTTTAAAAATGCTTCACAACTCTTCCATTGTTCTCGGTATTCCGCTAACTTTTAAAAATGCTTCAGAACTCTTCCATTGTTCTCGGAATTCCGCTGAAGTTTAAGTATACTTCGGAACTCTTCCATTGTTCTCGGAATTCTGCTGAAGTTTAAAAATGCTTCGGAACTCTTCCATTGTTCTCGGAATTCCGCTGACATTTAAAAAGGCTTCAGAACTCTTCCATTGTTTTCGGAATTCCGCTGACATTTAAAAAGGCTTCAGAACTCTTCCATTGTTCTCGGAATTCCGCTGACATTTAAAAAGGCTTCAGAACTCTTTCATTGTTCTCGGAATTCCGCTGACGTTTAAAAATGCTTCGGAACTCTTCCATTGTTCTCGGAATTCCGCTGACGTTTAAAAATGCTTCGGAACTCTTCCATTGTTCTCGGAATTCCGCTGATGCTTAAAAATGCTTCACAACTCTTCCATTGTTCTCGGTATTCAGCTGACTTTTAAAAATGCTTCTGAACTCTTCCATTGTTCTCGGAATTCCGCTGAAGTTTAAGTATGCTTCGGAACTCTTCCATTGTTCTCGGAATTCTGCTGAAGTTTAAAAATGCTTTGGAACTCTTCCATTTTTCTCAGAATTCCGCTGACATTTAAAAATGCTTCGGAACTCTTCCATTGTTCTCGGAATTCCGCTGACATTTAAAAAGCCTTCAGAACTCTTCCATTGTTCTCGGAATTCCGCTGACGTTTAAAAATGCTTCGGAACTCTTCCATTGTTCTCGGAATTCCGCTGACGTTTAAAAATGCTTCACAACTCTTCCATTGTTCTCGGAATTCCGCTGACTTTTAAAAATGCTTCGGAACTCTTCGATTGTTCTCCAAATTCCGCTGAAGTTTAAAAATGCTTCGGAACTCTTCCAGTGTTCACAGAATTCCGCTGACGTTTAAAAATGCTTCGGAAATCTTCCATTGTTCTCAGAATTCCACTGACATTTAAAAATGTTTCGGAACTCTTCCATTGTTCTCGGAATTCCGCTGACATTTAAAAAGGCTTCAGAACTCTTCCATTGTTCTCGGAATTCTGCTGTAGTTTAAAATTGCTTCGGAACTCTTCCATTGTTCTCGGAATTCTGCTGACATTTAAAAATGTTTTGGAACTCTTCCATTGTTCTCGGAATTCCGCTGACATTTAAAAATGCTTCGTAACTCTTCCATTGTTTTGGAATTCCGCTGACGTTAAAAAATGCTTCACAACTCTTCCATTGTTCTCGGTATTCCGCTGACTTTTAAAAATGCTTCAGAACTCTTCCATTGTTCTCGGAATTCCGCTGAAGTTTAAGTATGCTTCGGAACTCTTCCATTGTTCTCGGAATTCTGCTGAAGTTTAAAAATGCTTCGGAACTCTTCCATTGTTCTCAGAATTACGCTGACATTTAAAAATGCTTCGGAACTCTTCCATTGTTCTCGGAATTCTGCTGACATTTATAAAGGATTCAGAACTCTTCCATTGTTTTCGGAATTCCGCTGACGTTTAAAAATGCTTCGGAAATCTTCCATTGTTCTCGGAATTCCACTGACGTTTAAAAATGCTTCAGAACTCTTCCATTGTTCTCGGAATTCCGCTGAAGTTTAAGTATGCTTCGGAACTCTTCCATTGTTCTCGGAATTCTGCTGAAGTTTAAAAATGCTTCGGAACTCTTCCATTGTTCTCAGAATTCCGCTGACATTTAAAAATGCTTCGGAACTCTTCCATTGTTCTCGGAATTCCGCTGACGTTTAAAAATGCTTCGGATCTCTTCTATTGTTCTCGGAATTCCGCTGACTTTTAAAAATGCTTCAGAACTCTTCGATTGTTCTCCAAATTCCGCTGAAGTTTAAAAATGCTTCGGAACTCTTCCAGTGTTCGCAGAATTTCGCTGATGTTTAAAAATGCTTCGGAAATCTTCCATTGTTTTCAAAATTCCGCTGACGTTTAAAAATGCTTCAGAACTCTTCCATTGTTCTCGGAATTCCGCTGACGTTTAAAAATGCTTCGGAACTCTTCCATTGTTCTCAGAATTCCGCTGAAGTTTAAACATGCTTTGGTACCCTTCTATTGTTCTCGGAATTCTGCTGACTTTTAAAAATGCTTCGGAACTCTTCCATTGTTCTCGGAATTCCGCTGACTTTTAAAAATGCTTCGGAACTCTTCCATTGTTCTCGGAATTCCGCTGACTTTTAAAAATGCTTGTGAACTCTTCCATTGTTCTCGGAATTCCGCTGAAGTTTAAGTATGCTTCGGAACTCTTCCATTGTTCTCGGAATTCTGCTGAAGTTTAAAAATGCTTCGGAACTCTTCCATTGTTCTCAGAATTCCGCTGACATTTAAAAATGCTTCGGAACTCTTCCATTGTTCTCAGAATTCCGCTGACATTTAAAAATGCTTCGGAACTCTTCCATTGTTCTCGGAATTCCGCTGACGTTTAAAAATGCTTCGGATCTCTTCTATTGTTCTCGGAATTCCGCTGACATTTAAAAATGCTTCAGAACTCTTCCATTGTTCTCGGAATTCCGCTGACTTTTAAAAATGCTTCAGAACTCTTCGATTGTTCTCCAAATTCCGCTGAAGTTTAAAAATGCTTCGGAACTCTTCCAGTGTTCGCAGAATTTCGCTGATGTTTAAAAATGCTTCGGAAATCTTCCATTGTTTTCAAAATTCCGCTGACGTTTAAAAATGCTTCAGAACTCTTCCATTGTTCTCGGAATTCCGCTGACGTTTAAAAATGCTTCGGAACTCTTCCATTGTTCTCAGAATTCCGCTGAAGTTTAAACATGCTTTGGTACCCTTCTATTGTTCTCGGAATTCTGCTGACTTTTAAAAATGCTTCGGAACTCTTCCATTGTTCTCGGAATTCCGCTGACTTTTAAAAATGCTTCGGAACTCTTCCATTGTTCTCGGAATTCCGCTGACTTTTAAAAATGCTTGTGAACTCTTCCATTGTTCTCGGAATTCCGCTGAAGTTTAAGTATGCTTCGGAACTCTTCCATTGTTCTCGGAATTCTGCTGAAGTTTAAAAATGCTTCGGAACTCTTCCATTGTTCTCAGAATTCCGCTGACATTTAAAAATTCTTCGGAACTCCTCCATTGTTCTCGGAATTCCGCTGACATTTAAAAAGCCTTCAGAACTCTTCCATTGTTCTCGGAATTCCGCTGACGTTTAAAAATGCTTCGGAACTCTTCCTTTGTTCTTGGAATTCCACTGACTTTTAAAAATGCTTCACAACTCTTCCATTGTTCTCGGAATTCCGCTGACTTTTAAAATTGCTTCGGAACTCTTCGATTGTTCTCCAAATTCCGCTGAAGTTTAAAAATGCTTCGGAACTCTTCCAGTGTTTGCAGAATTCCGCTGACGTTTAAAAATGCTTCGGAAATCTTCCATTGTTTTCAAAATCCGCTGACGTTTAAAAATGCTTCAGAACTCTTCCATTGTTCTCGGAATTCCGCTGACGTTTAAAAATGCTTCGGAACTCTTCCATTGTTCTCGGAATTGCAGTGAAGTTTAAAAATGCTTCGGAACGCTTACATTGTTCTCAGAATTCCGCTGAAGTTTAAACATGCTTTGGTACCCTTCTATTGTTCTCGGAATTCTGCTGACTTTTAAAAATGCTTCGGAACTCTTCCATTGTTCTCGGAATTCCGCTGACTTTTAAAAATGCTTCGGAACTCTTCCATTGTTCTCGGAATTCCGCTGAAGTTTTGAAGTTTAAAAATGCTTCGGAATTTTTCCATTGTTCTCGGAATTCCGCTGACGCTTAAAAATGCTTCACAACTCTTCCATTGTTCTCGGAATTCCGCTGACTTTTAAAAATGCTTCGGAACTCTTCCAGTGTTCGCAGAATTCCGCTGACGTTTAAAAATGCTTCGGAAATCTTCCATTGTTTTCAAAATTCCGCTGACGTTTAAAAATGCTTCAGAACTCTTCCATTGTTCTCGGAATTCCGCTGACGTTTAAAAATGCTTCGGAACTCTTCCATTGTTCTCAGAATTCCGCTGAAGTTTAAACATGCTTTGGTACCCTTCTATTGTTCTCGGAATTCTGCTGACTTTTAAAAATGCTTCAGAACTCTTCCATTGTTCTCAGAATTCCGCTGACTTTTAAAAATGCTTCGGAACTCTTCCATTGTTCTCGGAATTCCGCTGAAGTTTAAAAATGCATCAGAACTCTTCCATTGTTCTGGAATTCCGCTGACGTTTAAAAATGCTTCACAACTCTTCCATTGTTCTCGGTATTCCGCTAACTTTTAAAAATGCTTCAGAACTCTTCCATTGTTCTCGGAATTCCGCTGAAGTTTAAGTATACTTCGGAACTCTTCCATTGTTCTCGGAATTCTGCTGAAGTTTAAAAATGCTTCGGAACTCTTCCATTGTTCTCAGATTTCCGCTGACATTTAAAAATGCTTCAGAACTCCTCCATTGTTCTCGGAATTCCGCTGACGTTTAAAAATGCTTCGGAACTCTTCCATTGTTTTCGGAATTCCGCTGACGTTTAAAAATGCTTCACAACTCTTCCATTGTTCTCGGAATTCCGCTGATGTTTAAAAATGCTTCGGATCTCTTCTATTGTTCTCGGAATTCCGCTGACATTTAAAAATGCTTCAGAACTCTTCCATTGTTCTCGGAATTCCGCTGAAGTTTAAAAATGCTTCGGAACTCTTCCATTGTTCTCAGAATTCCGCTGACATTTAAAAATGCTTCGGAACTCTTCCATTGTTCTTGGAATTCCGCTGACATTTAAAAAGGCTTCAGAACTCTTCCATTGTTCTCGGAATTCCGCTGACATTTAAAAAGGCTTCAGAACTCTTCCATTGTTCTCGGAATTCCGCTGACATTTAAAAAGGCTTCAGAACTCTTTCATTGTTCTCGGAAATCCGCTGACGTTTAAAAATGCTTCGGAACTCTTCCATTGTTCTCGGAATTCCGCTGATGCTTAAAAATGCTTCACAACTCTTCCATTGTTCTCGGTATTCAGCTGACTTTGAAAAATGCTTCTGAACTCTTCCATTGTTCTCGGAATTCCGCTAAAGTTTAAGTATGCTTCGGAACTCTTCCATTGTTCTCGGAATTCTGCTGAAGTTTAAAAATGCTTTGGAACTCTTCCATTTTTCTCAGAATTCCGCTGACATTTAAAAATGCTTCGGAACTCTTCCATTGTTCTCGGAATTCCGCTGACATTTAAAAAGCCTTCAGAACTCTTCCATTGTTCTCGGAATTCCGCTACGTTTAAAAATGCTTCGGAACTCTTCCATTGTTCTCGGAATTCCGCTGACGTTTAAAAATGCTTCACAACTCTTCCATTGTTCTCGGAATTCCGCTGACTTTTAAAAATGCTTCGGAACTCTTCGATTGTTCTCCAAATTCCGCTGAAGTTTAAAAATGCTTCGGAACTCTTCCAGTGTTCACAGAATTCCGCTGACGTTTAAAAATGCTTCGGAAATCTTCCATTGTTCTCAGAATTCCGCTGACATTTAAAAATGTTTCGAAACTCTTCCATTGTTCTCGGAATTCCGCTGACATTTAAAAAGGCTTCAGAACTCTTCCATTGTTCTCGGAATTCTGCTGAAGTTTAAAAATGCTTCGGAACTCTTCCATTGTTCTCAGATTTCCGCTGACATTTAAAAATGCTTCAGAACTCCTCCATTGTTCTCGGAATTACGCTGACGTTTAAAAATGCTTCGGAACTCTTCCATTGTTTTCGGAATTCCGCTGACGTTTAAAAATGCTTCACAACTCTTCCATTGTTCTCGGAATTCCGCTGATGTTTAAAAATGCTTCGGATCTCTTCTATTGTTCTCGGAATTCCGCTGACATTTAAAAATGCTTCAGAACTCTTCCATTGTTCTCGGAATTCCGCTGAAGTTTAAAAATGCTTCGGAACTCTTCCATTGTTCTCAGAATTCCGCTGACATTTAAAAATGCTTCGGAACTCTTCCATTGTTCTCGGAATTCCGCTGACATTTAAAAAGGCTTCAGAACTCTTCCATTGTTTTCGGAATTCCGCTGACATTTAAAAAGGCTTCAGAACTCTTCCATTGTTCTCGGAATTCCGCTGACATTTAAAAAGGCTTCAGAACTCTTTCATTGTTCTCGGAATTCCGCTGACGTTTAAAAATGCTTCGGAACTCTTCCATTGTTCTCGGAATTCCGCTGACGTTTAAAAATGCTTCGGAACTCTTCCATTGTTCTCGGAATTCCGCTGATGCTTAAAAATGCTTCACAACTCTTCCATTGTTCTCGGTATTCAGCTGACTTTTAAAAATGCTTCTGAACTCTTCCATTGTTCTCGGAATTCCGCTGAAGTTTAAGTATGCTTCGGAACTCTTCCATTGTTCTCGGAATTCTGCTGAAGTTTAAAAATGCTTTGGAACTCTTCCATTTTTCTCAGAATTCCGCTGACATTTAAAAATGCTTCGGAACTCTTCCATTGTTCTCGGAATTCCGCTGACATTTAAAAAGCCTTCAGAACTCTTCCATTGTTCTCGGAATTCCGCTGACTTTTAAAAATGCTTCGGAACTCTTCGATTGTTCTCCAAATTCCGCTGAAGTTTAAAAATGCTTCGGAACTCTTCCAGTGTTCACAGAATTCCGCTGACGTTTAAAAATGCTTCGGAAATCTTCCATTGTTCTCAGAATTCCACTGACATTTAAAAATGTTTCGGAACTCTTCCATTGTTCTCGGAATTCCGCTGACATTTAAAAAGGCTTCAGAACTCTTCCATTGTTCTCGGAATTCTGCTGTAGTTTAAAATTGCTTCGGAACTCTTCCATTGTTCTCGGAATTCTGCTGACATTTAAAAATGTTTTGGAACTCTTCCATTGTTCTCGGAATTCCGCTGACATTTAAAAATGCTTCGTAACTCTTCCATTGTTCTGGAATTCCGCTGACGTTAAAAAATGCTTCACAACTCTTCCATTGTTCTCGGTATTCCGCTGACTTTTAAAAATGCTTCAGAACTCTTCCATTGTTCTCGGAATTCCGCTGAAGTTTAAGTATGCTTCGGAACTCTTCCATTGTTCTCGGAATTCTGCTGAAGTTTAAAAATGCTTCGGAACTCTTCCATTGTTCTCAGAATTACGCTGACATTTAAAAATGCTTCGGAACTCTTCCATTGTTCTCGGAATTCTGCTGACATTTATAAAGGATTCAGAACTCTTCCATTGTTTTCGGAATTCCGCTGACGTTTAAAAATGCTTCGGAAATCTTCCATTGTTCTCGGAATTCCGCTGACGTTTAAAAATGCTTCAGAACTCTTCCATTGTTCTCGGAATTCCGCTGAAGTTTAAGTATGCTTCGGAACTCTTCCATTGTTCTCGGAATTCTGCTGAAGTTTAAAAATGCTTCGGAACTCTTCCAT
Source organism: Phyllobates terribilis (assembly GCF_046119375.1). Lineage (NCBI taxonomy): Eukaryota > Metazoa > Chordata > Amphibia > Anura > Dendrobatidae > Phyllobates > Phyllobates terribilis. The sequence continues at coordinate 6,116,518 of NW_027362781.1, read as the reverse complement.
TGTTCTCAGAATTCCGCTGACATTTAAAAATGCTTCGGAACTCTTCCATTGTTCTCGGAATTCCGCTGACGTTTAAAAATGCTTCGGATCTCTTCTATTGTTCTCGGAATTCCGCTGACATTTAAAAATGCTTCAGAACTCTTCCATTGTTCTCGGAATTCCGCTGACTTTTAAAAATGCTTCAGAACTCTTCGATTGTTCTCCAAATTCCGCTGAAGTTTAAAAATGCTTCGGAACTCTTCCAGTGTTCGCAGAATTTCGCTGATGTTTAAAAATGCTTCGGAAATCTTCCATTGTTTTCAAAATTCCGCTGACGTTTAAAAATGCTTCAGAACTCTTCCATTGTTCTCGGAATTCCGCTGACGTTTAAAAATGCTTCGGAACTCTTCCATTGTTCTCAGAATTCCGCTGAAGTTTAAACATGCTTTGGTACCCTTCTATTGTTCTCGGAATTCTGCTGACTTTTAAAAATGCTTCGGAACTCTTCCATTGTTCTCGGAATTCCGCTGACTTTTAAAAATGCTTCGGAACTCTTCCATTGTTCTCGGAATTCCGCTGACTTTTAAAAATGCTTGTGAACTCTTCCATTGTTCTCGGAATTCCGCTGAAGTTTAAGTATGCTTCGGAACTCTTCCATTGTTCTCGGAATTCTGCTGAAGTTTAAAAATGCTTCGGAACTCTTCCATTGTTCTCAGAATTCCGCTGACATTTAAAAATGCTTCGGAACTCCTCCATTGTTCTCGGAATTCCGCTGACATTTAAAAAGCCTTCAGAACTCTTCCATTGTTCTCGGAATTCCGCTGACGTTTAAAAATGCTTCGGAACTCTTCCTTTGTTCTTGGAATTCCACTGACTTTTAAAAATGCTTCACAACTCTTCCATTGTTCTCGGAATTCCGCTGACTTTTAAAATTGCTTCGGAACTCTTCGATTGTTCTCCAAATTCCGCTGAAGTTTAAAAATGCTTCGGAACTCTTCCAGTGTTTGCAGAATTCCGCTGACGTTTAAAAATGCTTCGGAAATCTTCCATTGTTTTCAAAATCCGCTGACGTTTAAAAATGCTTCAGAACTCTTCCATTGTTCTCGGAATTCCGCTGACGTTTAAAAATGCTTCGGAACTCTTCCATTGTTCTCGGAATTGCAGTGAAGTTTAAAAATGCTTCGGAACGCTTACATTGTTCTCAGAATTCCGCTGAAGTTTAAACATGCTTTGGTACCCTTCTATTGTTCTCGGAATTCTGCTGACTTTTAAAAATGCTTCGGAACTCTTCCATTGTTCTCGGAATTTCGCTGACTTTTAAAAATGCTTCGGAACTCTTCCATTGTTCTCGGAATTCCGCTGAAGTTTTGAAGTTTAAAAATGCTTCGGAATTTTTCCATTGTTCTCGGAATTCCGCTGACGCTTAAAAATGCTTCACAACTCTTCCATTGTTCTCGGAATTCCGCTGACTTTTAAAAATGCTTCGGAACTCTTCCAGTGTTCGCAGAATTCCGCTGACGTTTAAAAATGCTTCGGAAATCTTCCATTGTTTTCAAAATTCCGCTGACGTTTAAAAATGCTTCAGAACTCTTCCATTGTTCTCGGAATTCCGCTGACGTTTAAAAATGCTTCGGAACTCTTCCATTGTTCTCAGAATTCCGCTGAAGTTTAAACATGCTTTGGTACCCTTCTATTGTTCTCGGAATTCTGCTGACTTTTAAAAATGCTTCAGAACTCTTCCATTGTTCTCAGAATTCCGCTGACTTTTAAAAATGCTTCGGAACTCTTCCATTGTTCTCGGAATTCCGCTGAAGTTTAAAAATGCATCAGAACTCTTCCATTGTTCTGGAATTCCGCTGACGTTTAAAAATGCTTCACAACTCTTCCATTGTTCTCGGTATTCCGCTAACTTTTAAAAATGCTTCAGAACTCTTCCATTGTTCTCGGAATTCCGCTGAAGTTTAAGTATACTTCGGAACTCTTCCATTGTTCTCGGAATTCTGCTGAAGTTTAAAAATGCTTCGGAACTCTTCCATTGTTCTCAGATTTCCGCTGACATTTAAAAATGCTTCAGAACTCCTCCATTGTTCTCGGAATTCCGCTGACGTTTAAAAATGCTTCGGAACTCTTCCATTGTTTTCGGAATTCCGCTGACGTTTAAAAATGCTTCACAACTCTTCCATTGTTCTCGGAATTCCGCTGATGTTTAAAAATGCTTCGGATCTCTTCTATTGTTCTCGGAATTCCGCTGACATTTAAAAATGCTTCAGAACTCTTCCATTGTTCTCGGAATTCCGCTGAAGTTTAAAAATGCTTCGGAACTCTTCCATTGTTCTCAGAATTCCGCTGACATTTAAAAATGCTTCGGAACTCTTCCATTGTTCTTGGAATTCCGCTGACATTTAAAAAGGCTTCAGAACTCTTCCATTGTTCTCGGAATTCCGCTGACATTTAAAAAGGCTTCAGAACTCTTCCATTGTTCTCGGAATTCCGCTGACATTTAAAAAGGCTTCAGAACTCTTTCATTGTTCTCGGAAATCCGCTGACGTTTAAAAATGCTTCGGAACTCTTCCATTGTTCTCGGAATTCCGCTGATGCTTAAAAATGCTTCACAACTCTTCCATTGTTCTCGGTATTCAGCTGACTTTTAAAAATGCTTCTGAACTCTTCCATTGTTCTCGGAATTCCGCTAAAGTTTAAGTATGCTTCGGAACTCTTCCATTGTTCTCGGAATTCTGCTGAAGTTTAAAAATGCTTTGGAACTCTTCCATTTTTCTCAGAATTCCGCTGACATTTAAAAATGCTTCGGAACTCTTCCATTGTTCTCGGAATTCCGCTGACATTTAAAAAGCCTTCAGAACTCTTCCATTGTTCTCGGAATTCCGCTACGTTTAAAAATGCTTCGGAACTCTTCCATTGTTCTCGGAATTCCGCTGACGTTTAAAAATGCTTCACAACTCTTCCATTGTTCTCGGAATTCCGCTGACTTTTAAAAATGCTTCGGAACTCTTCGATTGTTCTCCAAATTCCGCTGAAGTTTAAAAATGCTTCGGAACTCTTCCAGTGTTCACAGAATTCCGCTGACGTTTAAAAATGCTTCGGAAATCTTCCATTGTTCTCAGAATTCCGCTGACATTTAAAAATGTTTCGAAACTCTTCCATTGTTCTCGGAATTCCGCTGACATTTAAAAAGGCTTCAGAACTCTTCCATTGTTCTCGGAATTCCGCTGACATTTAAAAAGGCTTCAGAACTCTTCCATTGTTCTCGGAATTCCGCTGACGTTTAAAAATGCTTCACAACTCTTCCATTGTTCTCGGAATTCCGTTGAAGTTTAAAAATGCTTCGGAACTCTTCCATTGTTCTCAGAATTCCGCTGACATTTAAAAATGCTTCGGAACTCTTCCATTGTTCTCGGAATTCCGCTGACATTTAAAAAGGCTTCAGAACTCTTCCATTGTTCTCGGAATTCCGCTGACATTTAAAAATGCTTCAGAACTCTTCCATTGTTCTTGGAATTCCGCTGAAGTTTAAAAATGCTTCGGAACTCTTCCATTGTTCTCAGAATTCCGCTGACATTTAAAAATGCTTCGGAACTCTTCCATTGTTCTCGGAATTCCGCTGACATTTAAAAAGGCTTCAGAACTCTTCCATTGTTCTCGGAATTCCGCTGACATTTAAAAAGGCTTCAGAACTCTTCAATTGTTCTCGGAATTCCGCTGACGTTTAAAAATGCTTCAGAACTCTTCCATTGTTCTCGGAATTCCGCTGACGTTTAAAAATGCTTCGGAACTCTTCCATTGTTCTCGGAATTCCGCTGACGTTTAAAAATGCTTCACAACTCTTCCATTGTTCTCGGAATTCCGCTGACGTTTAAAAATGCTTCGGAACTCTTTCATTGTTCTCGGAATTCCGCTGACATTTAAAAATGCATCGGAACTCTTCCATTGTTCTGGAATTCCGCTGACGTTTAAAAATGCTTCACAACTCTTCCATTGTTCTCGGTATTCCGCTGATTTTTAAAAATGCTTCAGAACTCTTCCATTGTTCTCGGAATTCCGCTGAAGTTTAAGTATGCTTCGGAACTCTTCCATTGTTCTCGGAATTCTGCTGAAGTTTAAAAATGCTTCGGAACTCTTTCATTGTTCTCGGAATTCCGCTGACGTTTAAAAATGCTTCGGAACTCTTCCATTGTTCTCGGAATTCCGCTGACGTTTAAAAATGCTTCACAACTCTTCCATTGTTCTCGGAATTCCGCTGACGTTTAAAAATGCTTCGGATCTCTTCTATTGTTCTCGGAATTCCGCTGACATTTAAAAATGCTTCAGAACTCTTCCATTGTTCTCGGAATTCCGCTGAAGTTTAAAAATGCTTTGGAACTCTTCCATTGTTCTCAGAATTCCGCTGACATTTAAAAATGCTTCGGAACTCTTCCATTGTTCTCGGAATTCCGCTGACATTTAAAAAGGCTTCAGAACTCTTCCATTGTTCTCGGAATTCCGCTGACATTTAAAAAGGCTTCAGAACTCTTCCATTGTTCTCGGAATTCCGCTGACATTTAAAAAGGCTTCAGAACTCTTTCATTGTTCTCGGAATTCCGCTGACGTTTAAAAATGCTTCGGAACTCTTCCATTGTTCTCGGAATTCCGCTGATGCTTAAAAATGCTTCACAACTCTTCCATTGTTCTCGGTATTCAGCTGACTTTTAAAAATGCTTCTGAACTCTTCCATTGTTCTCGGAATTCCGCTGAAGTTTAAGTATGCTTCGGAACTCTTCCATTGTTCTCGGAATTCTGCTGAAGTTTAAAAATGCTTTGGAACTCTTCCATTTTTCTCAGAATTCCGCTGACATTTAAAAATGCTTCGGAACTCTTCCATTGTTCTCGGAATTCCGCAGACTTTTAAAAAGCCTTCAGAACTCTTCAATTGTTCTCGGAATTCCGCTGACGTTTAATAATGCTTCGGAACTCTTCCATTGTTCTCGGAATTCCGCTGACGTTTAAAAATGCTTCACAACTCTTCCATTGTTCTCGGAATTCCGCTGACGTTTAAAAATGCTTCGGATCTCTTCTATTGTTCTCGGAATTCCGCTGACATTTAAAAATGCTTCAGAACTCTTCCATTGTTCTCGGAATTCCGCTGAAGTTTAAAAATGCTTTGGAACTCTTCCATTGTTCTCAGAATTCCGCTGACATTTAAAAATGCTTCGGAACTCTTCCATTGTTCTCGGAATTCCGCTGACATTTAAAAAGGCTTCAGAACTCTTCCATTGTTCTCGGAATTCCGCTGACATTTAAAAAGGCTTCAGAACTCTTCCATTGTTCTCGGAATTCCGCTGACATTTAAAAAGGCTTCAGAACTCTTTCATTGTTCTCGGAATTCCGCTGACGTTTAAAAATGCTTCGGAACTCTTCCATTGTTCTCGGAATTCCGCTGATGCTTAAAAATGCTTCACAACTCTTCCATTGTTCTCGGTATTCAGCTGACTTTTAAAAATGCTTCTGAACTCTTCCATTGTTCTCGGAATTCCGCTGAAGTTTAAGTATGCTTCGGAACTCTTCCATTGTTCTCGGAATTCTGCTGAAGTTTAAAAATGCTTTGGAACTCTTCCATTTTTCTCAGAATTCCGCTGACATTTAAAAATGCTTCGGAACTCTTCCATTGTTCTCGGAATTCCGCAGACTTTTAAAAAGCCTTCAGAACTCTTCAATTGTTCTCGGAATTCCGCTGACGTTTAATAATGCTTCGGAACTCTTCCATTGTTCTCGGAATTCCGCTGACGTTTAAAAATGCTTCACAACTCTTCCATTGTTCTCGGAATTCCGCTGACTTTTAAAAATGCTTCGGAACTCTTCGATTGTTCTCCAAATTCCGCTGAAGTTTAAAAATGCTTCGGAACTCTTCCAGTGTTCACAGAATTCCGCTGACGTTTAAAAATGCTTCGGAAATCTTCCATTGTTCTCAGAATTCCGCTGACATTTAAAAATGTTTCGGAACTCTTCCATTGTTCTCGGAATTCCGCTGACATTTAAAAAGGCTTCAGAACTCTTCCATTGTTCTCGGAATTCTGCTGTAGTTTAAAATTGCTTCGGAACTCTTCCATTGTTCTCGGAATTCTGCTGACATTTAAAAATGTTTTGGAACTCTTCCATTGTTCTCGGATTTCCGCTGACATTTAAAAATGCTTCGGAACTCTTCCATTGTTCTGGAATTCCGCTGACGTTAAAAAATGCTTCACAACTCTTCCATTGTTCTCGGTATTCCGCTGACTTTTAAAAATGCTTCAGAACTCTTCCATTGTTCTCGGATTTCCGCTGAAGTTTAAGTATGCTTCGGAACTCTTCCATTGTTCTCGGAATTCTGCTGAAGTTTAAAAATGCTTCGGAACTCTTCCATTGTTCTCAGAATTACGCTGACATTTAAAAATGCTTCGGAACTCTTCCATTGTTCTCGGAATTCTGCTGACATTTATAAAGGATTCAGAACTCTTCCATTGTTCTCGGAATTCCGTTGAAGTTTAAAAATGCTTCGGAACTCTTCCATTGTTCTCAGAATTCCGCTCACATTTAAAAATGCTTCGGAACTCTTCCATTGTTCTCGGAATTCCGCTGACATTTAAAAAGGCTTCAGAACTCTTCCATTGTTCTCGGAATTCCGCTGACATTTAAAAATGCTTCAGAACTCTTCCATTGTTCTTGGAATTCCGCTGAAGTTTAAAAATGCTTCGGAACTCTTCCATTGTTCTCAGAATTCCGCTGACATTTAAAAATGTTTCGGAACTCTTCCATTGTTCTCGGAATTCCGCTGACATTTAAAAAGGCTTCAGATCTCTTCCATTGTTCTCGGAATTCTGCTGTAGTTTAAAATTGCTTCGGAACTCTTCCATTGTTCTCGGAATTCTGCTGACATTTAAAAATGTTTTGGAACTCTTCCATTGTTCTCGGAATTCCGCTGACATTTAAAAATGCTTCGGAACTCTTCCATTGTTCTGGAATTCTGCTGACGTTAAAAAATGCTTCACAACTCTTCCATTGTTCTCGGTATTCCGCTGACTTTTAAAAATGCTTCAGAACTCTTCCATTGTTCTCGGAATTCCGCTGAAGTTTAAGTATGCTTCGGAACTCTTCCATTGTTCTCGGAATTCTGCTGAAGTTTAAAAATGCTTCGGAACTCTTCCATTGTTCTCAGAATTACGCTGACATTTAAAAATGCTTCGGAACTCTTCCATTGTTCTCGGAATTCTGCTGACATTTATAAAGGATTCAGAACTCTTCCATTGTTCTCGGAATTCCGTTGAAGTTTAAAAATGCTTCGGAACTCTTCCATTGTTCTCAGAATTCCGCTGACATTTAAAAATGCTTCGGAACTCTTCCATTGTTCTCGGAATTCCGCTGACATTTAAAAAGGCTTCAGAACTCTTCCATTGTTCTCGGAATTCCGCTGACATTTAAAAATTCTTCAGAACTCTTCCATTGTTCTTGGAATTCCGCTGAAGTTTAAAAATGCTTCGGAACTCTTCCATTGTTCTCAGAATTCCGCTGACATTTAAAAATGCTTCGGAACTCTTCCATTGTTCTCGGAATTCCGCTGACATTTAAAAAGGCTTCAGAACTCTTCCATTGTTCTCGGAATTCCGCTGACATTTAAAAAGGCTTCAGAACTCTTCCATTGTTCTCGGAATTCCGCTGACGTTTAAAAATGCTTCAGAACTCTTCCATTGTTCTCGGAATTCCGCTGACGTTTAAAAATGCTTCGGAACTCTTCCATTGTTCTCGGAATTCCGCTGACGTTTAAAAATGCTTCACAACTCTTCCATTGTTCTCGGAATTCCGCTGACGTTTAAAAATGCTTCGGAACTCTTTCATTGTTCTCGGAATTCCGCTGACATTTAAAAATGCATCGGAAATCTTCCATTGTTCTGGAATTCCGCTGACGTTTAAAAATGCTTCACAACTCTTCCATTGTTCTCGGTATTCCGCTGACTTTTAAAAATGCTTCAGAACTCTTCCATTGTTCTCGGAATTCCGCTGAAGTTTAAGTATGCTTCGGAACTCTTCCATTGTTCTCGGAATTCTGCTGAAGTTTAAAAATGCTTCGGAACTCTTCCATTGTTCTCAGAATTCCGCTGACATTTAAAAATGCTTCGGAACTCTTCCATTGTTCTCGGAATTCCGCTGACATTTAAAAAGGCTTCAGAACTCTTCCATTGTTCTCGGAATTCCGCTGACGTTTAAAAATGCTTCGGAACTCTACCATTGTTCTCGGAATTCCGCTGACGTTTAAAAATGCTTCACAACTCTTCCATTGTTCTCGGAATTCCGCTGACGTTTAAAAATGCTTCGGATCTCTTCTATTGTTCTCGGAATTCCGCTGACATTTAAAAATGCTTCAGAACTCTTCCATTGTTCTCGGAATTCCGCTGAAGTTTAAAAATGCTTCGGAACTCTTCCATTGTTCTCAGAATTCCGCTGACATTTAAAAATGCTTCGGAACTCTTCCATTGTTCTCGGAATTCCGCTGACATTTAAAAAGGCTTCAGAACTCTTCCATTGTTCTCGGAATTCCGCTGACATTTAAAAAGGCTTCAGAACTCTTCCATTGTTCTCGGAATTCCGCTGACATTTAAAAAGGCTTCAGAACTCTTTCATTGTTCTCGGAATTCCGCTGACGTTTAAAAATGCTTCGGAACTCTTCCATTGTTCTCGGAATTCCGCTGATGCTTAAAAATGCTTCACAACTCTTCCATTGTTCTCGGTATTCAGCTGACTTTTAAAAATGCTTCTGAACTCTTCCTTTGTTCTCGGAATTCCGCTGAAGTTTAAGTATGCTTCGGAACTCTTCCATTGTTCTCGGAATTCTGCTGAAGTTTAAAAATGCTTTGGAACTCTTCCATTTTTCTCAGAATTCCGCTGACATTTAAAAATGCTTCGGAACTCTTCCATTGTTCTCGGAATTCCGCAGACATTAAAAAAGCCTTCAGAACTCTTCAATTGTTCTCGGAATTCCGCTGACGTTTAAAAATGCTTCGGAACTCTTCCATTGTTCTCGGAATTCCGCTGACGTTTAAAAATGCTTCACAACTCTTCCATTGTTCTCGGAATTCCGCTGACTTTTAAAAATGCTTCGGAACTCTTCGATTGTTCTCCAAATTCCGCTGAAGTTTAAAAATGCTTCGGAACTCTTCCAGTGTTCACAGAATTCCGCTGACGTTTAAAAATGCTTCGGAAATCTTCCATTGTTCTCAGAATTCCGCTGACATTTAAAAATGTTTCGGAACTCTTCCATTGTTCTCGGAATTCCGCTGACATTTAAAAAGGCTTCAGAACTCTTCCATTGTTCTCGGAATTCTGCTGTAGTTTAAAATTGCTTCGGAACTCTTCCATTGTTCTCGGAATTCTGCTGACATTTAAAAATGTTTTGGAACTCTTCCATTGTTCTCGGAATTCCGCTGACATTTAAAAATGCTTCGGAACTCTTCCATTGTTCTGGAATTCCGCTGACGTTAAAAAATGCTTCACAACTCTTCCATTGTTCTCGGTATTCCGCTGACTTTTAAAAATGCTTCAGAACTCTTCCATTGTTCTCGGAATTCCGCAGACATTTAAAAAGCCTTCAGAACTCTTCAATTGTTCTCGGAATTCCGCTGACGTTTAATAATGCTTCGGAACTCTTCCATTGTTCTCGGAATTCCGCTGACGTTTAAAAATGCTTCACAACTCTTCCATTGTTCTCGGAATTCCGCTGACTTTTAAAAATGCTTCGGAACTCTTCGATTGTTCTCCAAATTCCGCTGAAGTTTAAAAATGCTTCGGAACTCTTCCAGTGTTCACAGAATTCCGCTGACGTTTAAAAATGCTTCGGAAATCTTCCATTGTTCTCAGAATTCCGCTGACATTTAAAAATGTTTCGGAACTCTTCCATTGTTCTCGGAATTCCGCTGACGTTTAAAAATGCTTCACAACTCTTCCATTGTTCTCGGAATTCCGCTGACGTTTAAAAATGCTTCGGATCTCTTCTATTGTTCTCGGAATTCCGCTGACATTTAAAAATGCTTCAGAACTCTTCCATTGTTCTCGGAATTCCGCTGAAGTTTAAAAATGCTTTGGAACTCTTCCATTGTTCTCAGAATTCCGCTGACATTTAAAAATGCTTCGGAACTCTTCCATTGTTCTCGGAATTCCGCTGACATTTAAAAAGGCTTCAGAACTCTTCCATTGTTCTCGGAATTCCGCTGACATTTAAAAAGGCTTCAGAACTCTTCCATTGTTCTCGGAATTCCGCTGACATTTAAAAAGGCTTCAGAACTCTTTCATTGTTCTCGGAATTCCGCTGACGTTTAAAAATGCTTCGGAACTCTTCCATTGTTCTCGGAATTCCGCTGATGCTTAAAAATGCTTCACAACTCTTCCATTGTTCTCGGTATTCAGCTGACTTTTAAAAATGCTTCTGAACTCTTCCATTGTTCTCGGAATTCCGCTGAAGTTTAAGTATGCTTCGGAACTCTTCCATTGTTCTCGGAATTCTGCTGAAGTTTAAAAATGCTTTGGAACTCTTCCATTTTTCTCAGAATTCCGCTGACATTTAAAAATGCTTCGGAACTCTTCCATTGTTCTCGGAATTCCGCAGACTTTTAAAAAGCCTTCAGAACTCTTCAATTGTTCTCGGAATTCCGCTGACGTTTAATAATGCTTCGGAACTCTTCCATTGTTCTCGGAATTCCGCTGACGTTTAAAAATGCTTCACAACTCTTCCATTGTTCTCGGAATTCCGCTGACTTTTAAAAATGCTTCGGAACTCTTCGATTGTTCTCCAAATTCCGCTGAAGTTTAAAAATGCTTCGGAACTCTTCCAGTGTTCACAGAATTCCGCTGACGTTTAAAAATGCTTCGGAAATCTTCCATTGTTCTCAGAATTCCGCTGACATTTAAAAATGTTTCGGAACTCTTCCATTGTTCTCGGAATTCCGCTGACATTTAAAAAGGCTTAAGAACTCTTCCATTGTTCTCGGAATTCTGCTGTAGTTTAAAATTGCTTCGGAACTCTTCCATTGTTCTCGGAATTCTGCTGACATTTAAAAATGTTTTGGAACTCTTCCATTGTTCTCGGATTTCCGCTGACATTTAAAAATGCTTCGGAACTCTTCCATTGTTCTGGAATTCCGCTGACGTTAAAAAATGCTTCACAACTCTTCCATTGTTCTCGGTATTCCGCTGACTTTTAAAAATGCTTCAGAACTCTTCCATTGTTCTCGGAATTCCGCTGAAGTTTAAGTATGCTTCGGAACTCTTCCATTGTTCTCGGAATTCTGCTGAAGTTTAAAAATGCTTCGGAACTCTTCCATTGTTCTCAGAATTACGCTGACATTTAAAAATGCTTCGGAACTCTTCCATTGTTCTCGGAATTCTGCTGACATTTATAAAGGATTCAGAACTCTTCCATTGTTCTCGGAATTCCGTTGAAGTTTAAAAATGCTTCGGAACTCTTCCATTGTTCTCAGAATTCCGCTGACATTTAAAAATGCTTCGGAACTCTTCCATTGTTCTCGGAATTCCGCTGACATTTAAAAAGGCTTCAGAACTCTTCCATTGTTCTCGGAATTCCGCTGACATTTAAAAATGCTTCAGAACTCTTCCATTGTTCTTGGAATTCCGCTGAAGTTTAAAAATGCTTCGGAACTCTTCCATTGTTCTCAGAATTCCGCTGACATTTAAAAATGTTTCGGAACTCTTCCATTGTTCTCGGAATTCCGCTGACATTTAAAAAGGCTTCAGAACTCTTCCATTGTTCTCGGAATTCTGCTGTAGTTTAAAATTGCTTCGGAACTCTTCCATTGTTCTCGGAATTCTGCTGACATTTAAAAATGTTTTGGAACTCTTCCATTGTTCTCGGAATTCCGCTGACATTTAAAAATGCTTCGGAAGTCTTCCATTGTTCTGGAATTCTGCTGACGTTAAAAAATGCTTCACAACTCTTCCATTGTTCTCGGAATTCCGCTGAAGTTTAAGTATGCTTCGGAACTCTTCCATTGTTCTCGGAATTCTGCTGAAGTTTAAAAATGCTTCGGAACTCTTCCATTGTTCTCAGAATTACGCTGACATTTAAAAATGCTTCGGAACTCTTCCATTGTTCTCGGAATTCTGCTGACATTTATAAAGGATTCAGAACTCTTCCATTGTTCTCGGAATTCCGTTGAAGTTTAAAAATGCTTCGGAACTCTTCCATTGTTCTCAGAATTCCGCTGACATTTAAAAATGCTTCGGAACTCTTCCATTGTTCTCGGAATTCCGCTGAAGTTTAAAAATGCTTCGGAACTCTTCCATTGTTCTCGGAATTCCGCTGACATTTAAAAAGGCTTCAGAACTCTTCCATTGTTCTCGGAATTCCGCTGACATTTAAAAAGGCTTCAGAACTCTTCCATTGTTCTCGGAATTCCGCTGACGTTTAAAAATGCTTCACAACTCTTCCATTGTTCTCGGAATTCCGCTGACGTTTAAAAATGCTTCGGAACTCTTTCATTGTTCTCGGAATTCCGCTGACATTTAAAAATGCATCGGAACTCTTCCATTGTTCTGGAATTCCGCTCACGTTTAAAAATGCTTCACAACTCTTCCATTGTTCTCGGTATTCCGCTGACTTATAAAAATGCTTCAGAACTCTTCCATTGTTCTCGGAATTCCGCTGAAGTTTAAGTATGCTTCGGAACTCTTCCATTGTTCTCGGAATTCTGCTGAAGTTTAAAAATGCTTCGGAACTCTTCCATTGTTCTCAGAATTCCGCTGACATTTAAAAATGCTTCGGAACTCTTCCATTGTTCTCGGAATTCCGCTGACATTTAAAAATGCTTCACAACTCTTCCATTGTTCTCGGAATTCCGCTGACGTTTAAAAATGCTTCGGATCTCTTCTATTGTTCTCGGAATTCCGCTGACATTTAAAAATGCTTCAGAACTCTTCCATTGTTCTCGGAATTCCGCTGAAGTTTAAAAATGCTTCGGAACTCTTCCATTGTTCTCAGAATTCCGCTGACATTTAAAAATGCTTCGGAACTCTTCCATTGTTCTCGGAATTCCGCTGACATTTAAAAAGGCTTCAGAACTCTTCCATTGTTCTCGGAATTCCGCTGACATTTAAAAAGGCTTCAGAACTCTTCCATTGTTCTCGGAATTCCGCTGACATTTAAAAAGGCTTCAGAACTCTTTCATTGTTCTCGGAATTCCGCTGACGTTTAAAAATGCTTCGGAACTCTTCCATTGTTCTCGGAATTCCGCTGATGCTTAAAAATGCTTCACAACTCTTCCATTGTTCTCGGTATTCAGCTGACTTTTAAAAATGCTTCTGAACTCTTCCTTTGTTCTCGGAATTCCGCTGAAGTTTAAGTATGCTTCGGAACTCTTCCATTGTTCTCGGAATTCTGCTGAAGTTTAAAAATGCTTTGGAACTCTTCCATTTTTCTCAGAATTCCGCTGACGTTTAAAAATGCTTCACAACTCTTCCATTGTTCTCGGAATTCCGCTGACTTTTAAAAATGCTTCGGAACTCTTCGATTGTTCTCCAAATTCCGCTGAAGTTTAAAAATGCTTCGGAACTCTTCCAGTGTTCACAGAATTCCGCTGACGTTTAAAAATGCTTCGGAAATCTTCCATTGTTCTCAGAATTCCGCTGACATTTAAAAATGTTTCGGAACTCTTCCATTGTTCTCGGAATTCCGCTGACATTTAAAAAGGCTTCAGAACTCTTCCATTGTTCTCGGAATTCTGCTGTAGTTTAAAATTGCTTCGGAACTCTTCCATTGTTCTCGGAATTCTGCTGACATTTAAAAATGTTTTGGAACTCTTCCATTGTTCTCGGAATTCCGCTGACATTTAAAAATGCTTCGGAACTCTTCCATTGTTCTGGAATTCCGCTGACGTTAAAAAATGCTTCACAACTCTTCCATTGTTCTCGGTATTCCGCTGACTTTTAAAAATGCTTCAGAACTCTTCCATTGTTCTCGGAATTCCGCTGAAGTTTAAGTATGCTTCGGAACTCTTCCATTGTTCTCGGAATTCTGCTGAAGTTTAAAAATGCTTCGGAACTCTTCCATTGTTCTCAGAATTACGCTGACATTTAAAAATGCTTCGGAACTCTTCCATTGTTCTCGGAATTCTGCTGACATTTATAAAGGATTCAGAACTCTTCCATTGTTTTCGGAATTCCGCTGACGTTTAAAAATGCTTCGGAAATCTTCCATTGTTCTCGGAATTCCGCTGACGTTTAAAAATGCTTCAGAACTCTTCCATTGTTCTCGGAATTCCGCTGAAGTTTAAGTATGCTTCGGAACTCTTCCATTGTTCTCGGAATTCTGCTGAAGTTTAAAAATGCTTCGGAACTCTTTCATTGTTCTCAGAATTCCGCTGACATTTAAAAATGCTTCGGAACTCTTCCATTGTTCTCGGAATTCCGCTGACATTTAAAAAGGCTTCGGAACTCTTCCATTGTTCTCGGAATTCCGCTGACATTTAAAAAGGCTTCAGAACTCTTCCATTGTTCTCGGAATTCCGCTGACGTTTAAAAATGCTTCAGAACTCTTCCATTGTTCTCGGAATTCCGCTGACTTTTAAAAATGCTTCGGAACTCTTCGATTGTTCTCCAAATTCCGCTGAAGTTTAAAAATGCTTCGGAACTCTTCCATTGTTCTCAGAATTCCGCTGAAGTTTAAACATGCTTTGGTACCCTTCTATTGTTCTCGGAATTCTGCTGACTTTTAAAAATGCTTCGGAACTCTTCCATTGTTCTGGAATTCTGCTGACGTTAAAAAATGCTTCACAACTCTTCCATTGTTCTCGGTATTCCGCTGACTTTTAAAAATGCTTCGGAACTCTTCGATTGTTCTCCAAATTCCGCTGAAGTTTAAAAATGCTTCGGAACTCTTCCATTGTTCTCAGAATTCTGCTGAAGTTTAAAAATGCTTCGGAACTCTTCCATTGTTCTCAGAATTACGCTGACATTTAAAAATGCTTCGGAACTCTTCCATTGTTCTCGGAATTCTGCTGACATTTATAAAGGATTCAGAACTCTTCCATTGTTCTCGGAATTCCGTTGAAGTTTAAAAATGCTTCGGAACTCTTCCATTGTTCTCAGAATTCCGCTGACATTTAAAAATGCTTCGGAACTCTTCCATTGTTCTCGGAATTCCGCTGACATTTAAAAAGGCTTCAGAACTCTTCCATTGTTCTCGGAATTCCGCTGACATTTAAAAATTCTTCAGAACTCTTCCATTGTTCTTGGAATTCCGCTGAAGTTTAAAAATGCTTCGGAACTCTTCCATTGTTCTCAGAATTCCGCTGACATTTAAAAATGCTTCGGAACTCTTCCATTGTTCTCGGAATTCCGCTGACATTTAAAAAGGCTTCAGAACTCTTCCATTGTTCTCGGAATTCCGCTGACATTTAAAAAGGCTTCAGAACTCTTCCATTGTTCTCGGAATTCCGCTGACGTTTAAAAATGCTTCAGAACTCTTCCATTGTTCTCGGAATTCCGCTGACGTTTAAAAATGCTTCGGAACTCTTCCATTGTTCTCGGAATTCCGCTGACGTTTAAAAATGCTTCACAACTCTTCCATTGTTCTCGGAATTCCGCTGACGTTTAAAAATGCTTCGGAACTCTTTCATTGTTCTCGGAATTCCGCTGACATTTAAAAATGCATCGGAACTCTTCCATTGTTCTGGAATTCCGCTGACGTTTAAAAATGCTTCACAACTCTTCCATTGTTCTCGGTATTCCGCTGACTTTTAAAAATGCTTCAGAACTCTTCCATTGTTCTCGGAATTCCGCTGAAGTTTAAGTATGCTTCGGAACTCTTCCATTGTTCTCGGAATTCTGCTGAAGTTTAAAAATGCTTCGGAACTCTTCCATTGTTCTCAGAATTCCGCTGACATTTAAAAATGCTTCGGAACTCTTCCATTGTTCTCGGAATTCCGCTGACATTTAAAAATGCTTCGGAACTCTTCCATTGTTCTCGGAATTCCGCTGACGTTTAAAAATGCTTCACAACTCTTCCATTGTTCTCGGAATTCCGCTGACGTTTAAAAATGCTTCGGATCTCTTCTATTGTTCTCGGAATTCCGCTGACATTTAAAAATGCTTCAGAACTCTTCCATTGTTCTCGGAATTCCGCTGAAGTTTAAAAATGCTTCGGAACTCTTCCATTGTTCTCAGAATTCCGCTGACATTTAAAAATGCTTCGGAACTCTTCCATTGTTCTCGGAATTCCGCTGACATTTAAAAAGGCTTCAGAACTCTTCCATTGTTCTCGGAATTCCGCTGACATTTAAAAAGGCTTCAGAACTCTTCCATTGTTCTCGGAATTCCGCTGACATTTAAAAAGGCTTCAGAACTCTTTCATTGTTCTCGGAATTCCGCTGACGTTTAAAAATGCTTCGGAACTCTTCCATTGTTCTCGGAATTCCGCTGATGCTTAAAAATGCTTCACAACTCTTCCATTGTTCTCGGTATTCAGCTGACTTTTAAAAATGCTTCTGAACTCTTCCTTTGTTCTCGGAATTCCGCTGAAGTTTAAGTATGCTTCGGAACTCTTCCATTGTTCTCGGAATTCTGCTGAAGTTTAAAAATGCTTTGGAACTCTTCCATTTTTCTCAGAATTCCGCTGACATTTAAAAATGCTTCGGAACTCTTCCATTGTTCTCGGAATTCCGCAGACATTAAAAAAGCCTTCAGAACTCTTCAATTGTTCTCGGAATTCCGCTGACGTTTAAAAATGCTTCGGAACTCTTCCATTGTTCTCGGAATTCCGCTGACGTTTAAAAATGCTTCACAACTCTTCCATTGTTCTCGGAATTCCGCTGACTTTTAAAAATGCTTCGGAACTCTTCGATTGTTCTCCAAATTCCGCTGAAGTTTAAAAATGCTTCGGAACTCTTCCAGTGTTCACAGAATTCCGCTGACGTTTAAAAATGCTTCGGAAATCTTCCATTGTTCTCAGAATTCCGCTGACATTTAAAAATGTTTCGGAACTCTTCCATTGTTCTCGGAATTCCGCTGACATTTAAAAAGGCTTCAGAACTCTTCCATTGTTCTCGGAATTCTGCTGTAGTTTAAAATTGCTTCGGAACTCTTCCATTGTTCTCGGAATTCTGCTGACATTTAAAAATGTTTTGGAACTCTTCCATTGTTCTCGGAATTCCGCTGACATTTAAAAATGCTTCGGAACTCTTCCATTGTTCTGGAATTCCGCTGACGTTAAAAAATGCTTCACAACTCTTCCATTGTTCTCGGAATTCCGCTGACGTTTAAAAATGCTTCAGAACTCTTCCATTGTTCTCGGAATTCCGCTGAAGTTTAAGTATGCTTCGGAACTCTTCCATTGTTCTCGGAATTCTGCTGAAGTTTAAAAATGCTTCGGAACTCTTTCATTGTTCTCAGAATTCCGCTGACATTTAAAAATGCTTCAGAACTCTTCCATTGTTCTCGGAATTCCGCTGAAGTTTAAGTATGCTTCGGAACTCTTCCATTGTTCTCGGAATTCCGCTGACGTTTAAAAATGCTTCGGAACTCTTCCTTTGTTCTTGGAATTCCACTGACGTTTAAAAATGCTTCGGAACTCTTGCATTGTTCTCGGAATTCCGCTGACGTTTAAAAATGCTTCGGAACTCCTCCTTTGTTCTTGGAATTCCACTGACGTTTAAAAATGCTTCACAACTCTTCCATTGTTCTCGGAATTCCGCTGACTTTTAAAATTGCTTCGGAACTCTTTGATTGTTCTCCAAATTCCGCTGAAGTTTAAAAATGCTTCGGAACTCTTCCAGTGTTTGCAGAATTCCGCTGACGTTTAAAAATGCTTCGGAAATCTTCCATTGTTTTCAAAATCCGCTGACGTTTAAAAATGCTTCAGAACTCTTCCATTGTTCTCGGAATTCCGCTGACGTTAAAAAATGCTTCACAACTCTTCCATTGTTCTCGGTATTCCGCTGACTTTTAAAAATGCTTCAGAACTCTTCCATTGTTCTCGGAATTCCGCTGAAGTTTAAGTATGCTTCGGAACTCTTCCATTGTTCTCGGAATTCTGCTGAAGTTTAAAAATGCTTCGGAACTCTTCCATTGTTCTCAGAATTACGCTGACATTTAAAAATGCTTCGGAACTCTTCCATTGTTCTCGGAATTCTGCTGACATTTATAAAGGATTCAGAACTCTTCCATTGTTTTCGGAATTCCGCTGACGTTTAAAAATGCTTCGGAAATCTTCCATTGTTCTCGGAATTCCGCTGACGTTTAAAAATGCTTCAGAACTCTTCCATTGTTCTCGGAATTCCGCTGAAGTTTAAGTATGCTTCGGAACTCTTCCATTGTTCTCGGAATTCTGCTGAAGTTTAAAAATGCTTCGGAACTCTTTCATTGTTCTCAGAATTCCGCTGACATTTAAAAATGCTTCGGAACTCTTCCATTGTTCTCGGAATTCCGCTGACATTTAAAAAGGCTTCGGAACTCTTCCATTGTTCTCGGAATTCCGCTGACATTTAAAAAGGCTTCAGAACTCTTCCATTGTTCTCGGAATTCCGCTGACGTTTAAAAATGCTTCAGAACTCTTCCATTGTTCTCGGAATTCCGCTGACTTTTAAAAATGCTTCGGAACTCTTCGATTGTTCTCCAAATTCCGCTGAAGTTTAAAAATGCTTCGGAACTCTTCCATTGTTCTCAGAATTCCGCTGAAGTTTAAACATGCTTTGGTACCCTTCTATTGTTCTCGGAATTCTGCTGACTTTTAAAAATGCTTCGGAACTCTTCCATTGTTCTGGAATTCTGCTGACGTTAAAAAATGCTTCACAACTCTTCCATTGTTCTCGGTATTCCGCTGACTTTTAAAAATGCTTCGGAACTCTTCGATTGTTCTCCAAATTCCGCTGAAGTTTAAAAATGCTTCGGAACTCTTCCATTGTTCTCAGAATTCTGCTGAAGTTTAAAAATGCTTCGGAACTCTTCCATTGTTCTCAGAATTACGCTGACATTTAAAAATGCTTCGGAACTCTTCCATTGTTCTCGGAATTCTGCTGACATTTATAAAGGATTCAGAACTCTTCCATTGTTCTCGGAATTCCGTTGAAGTTTAAAAATGCTTCGGAACTCTTCCATTGTTCTCAGAATTCCGCTGACATTTAAAAATGCTTCGGAACTCTTCCATTGTTCTCGGAATTCCGCTGACATTTAAAAAGGCTTCAGAACTCTTCCATTGTTCTCGGAATTCCGCTGACATTTAAAAATTCTTCAGAACTCTTCCATTGTTCTTGGAATTCCGCTGAAGTTTAAAAATGCTTCGGAACTCTTCCATTGTTCTCAGAATTCCGCTGACATTTAAAAATGCTTCGGAACTCTTCCATTGTTCTCGGAATTCCGCTGACATTTAAAAAGGCTTCAGAACTCTTCCATTGTTCTCGGAATTCCGCTGACATTTAAAAAGGCTTCAGAACTCTTCCATTGTTCTCGGAATTCCGCTGACGTTTAAAAATGCTTCAGAACTCTTCCATTGTTCTCGGAATTCCGCTGACGTTTAAAAATGCTTCGGAACTCTTCCATTGTTCTCGGAATTCCGCTGACGTTTAAAAATGCTTCACAACTCTTCCATTGTTCTCGGAATTCCGCTGACGTTTAAAAATGCTTCGGAACTCTTTCATTGTTCTCGGAATTCCGCTGACATTTAAAAATGCATCGGAACTCTTCCATTGTTCTGGAATTCCGCTGACGTTTAAAAATGCTTCACAACTCTTCCATTGTTCTCGGTATTCCGCTGACTTTTAAAAATGCTTCAGAACTCTTCCATTGTTCTCGGAATTCCGCTGAAGTTTAAGTATGCTTCGGAACTCTTCCATTGTTCTCGGAATTCTGCTGAAGTTTAAAAATGCTTCGGAACTCTTCCATTGTTCTCAGAATTCCGCTGACATTTAAAAATGCTTCGGAACTCTTCCATTGTTCTCGGAATTCCGCTGACATTTAAAAATGCTTCGGAACTCTTCCATTGTTCTCGGAATTCCGCTGACGTTTAAAAATGCTTCACAACTCTTCCATTGTTCTCGGAATTCCGCTGACGTTTAAAAATGCTTCGGATCTCTTCTATTGTTCTCGGAATTCCGCTGACATTTAAAAATGCTTCAGAACTCTTCCATTGTTCTCGGAATTCCGCTGAAGTTTAAAAATGCTTCGGAACTCTTCCATTGTTCTCAGAATTCCGCTGACATTTAAAAATGCTTCGGAACTCTTCCATTGTTCTCGGAATTCCGCTGACATTTAAAAAGGCTTCAGAACTCTTCCATTGTTCTCGGAATTCCGCTGACATTTAAAAAGGCTTCAGAACTCTTCCATTGTTCTCGGAATTCCGCTGACATTTAAAAAGGCTTCAGAACTCTTTCATTGTTCTCGGAATTCCGCTGACGTTTAAAAATGCTTCGGAACTCTTCCATTGTTCTCGGAATTCCGCTGATGCTTAAAAATGCTTCACAACTCTTCCATTGTTCTCGGTATTCAGCTGACTTTTAAAAATGCTTCTGAACTCTTCCTTTGTTCTCGGAATTCCGCTGAAGTTTAAGTATGCTTCGGAACTCTTCCATTGTTCTCGGAATTCTGCTGAAGTTTAAAAATGCTTTGGAACTCTTCCATTTTTCTCAGAATTCCGCTGACATTTAAAAATGCTTCGGAACTCTTCCATTGTTCTCGGAATTCCGCAGACATTAAAAAAGCCTTCAGAACTCTTCAATTGTTCTCGGAATTCCGCTGACGTTTAAAAATGCTTCGGAACTCTTCCATTGTTCTCGGAATTCCGCTGACGTTTAAAAATGCTTCACAACTCTTCCATTGTTCTCGGAATTCCGCTGACTTTTAAAAATGCTTCGGAACTCTTCGATTGTTCTCCAAATTCCGCTGAAGTTTAAAAATGCTTCGGAACTCTTCCAGTGTTCACAGAATTCCGCTGACGTTTAAAAATGCTTCGGAAATCTTCCATTGTTCTCAGAATTCCGCTGACATTTAAAAATGTTTCGGAACTCTTCCATTGTTCTCGGAATTCCGCTGACATTTAAAAAGGCTTCAGAACTCTTCCATTGTTCTCGGAATTCTGCTGTAGTTTAAAATTGCTTCGGAACTCTTCCATTGTTCTCGGAATTCTGCTGACATTTAAAAATGTTTTGGAACTCTTCCATTGTTCTCGGAATTCCGCTGACATTTAAAAATGCTTCGGAACTCTTCCATTGTTCTGGAATTCCGCTGACGTTAAAAAATGCTTCACAACTCTTCCATTGTTCTCGGAATTCCGCTGACGTTTAAAAATGCTTCAGAACTCTTCCATTGTTCTCGGAATTCCGCTGAAGTTTAAGTATGCTTCGGAACTCTTCCATTGTTCTCGGAATTCTGCTGAAGTTTAAAAATGCTTCGGAACTCTTTCATTGTTCTCAGAATTCCGCTGACATTTAAAAATGCTTCGGAACTCTTCCATTGTTCTCGGAATTCCGCTGACATTTAAAAAGGCTTCGGAACTCTTCCATTGTTCTCGGAATTCCGCTGACATTTAAAAAGGCTTCAGAACTCTTCCATTGTTCTCGGAATTCCGCTGACGTTTAAAAATGCTTCAGAACTCTTCCATTGTTCTCGGAATTCCGCTGACTTTTAAAAATGCTTCGGAACTCTTCGATTGTTCTCCAAATTCCGCTGAAGTTTAAAAATGCTTCGGAACTCTTCCATTGTTCTCAGAATTCCGCTGAAGTTTAAACATGCTTTGGTACCCTTCTATTGTTCTCGGAATTCTGCTGACTTTTAAAAATGCTTCGGAACTCTTCCATTGTTCTCGGAATTCCGCTGACTTTTAAAAATGCTTCGGAACTCTTCCATTGTTCTCGGAATTCCGCTGACTTTTAAAAATGCTTCAGAACTCTTCCATTGTTCTCGGAATTCCGCTGAAGTTTAAGTATGCTTCGGAACTCTTCCATTGTTCTCGGAATTCCGCTGACGTTTAAAAATGCTTCGGAACTCTTCCTTTGTTCTTGGAATTCCACTGACGTTTAAAAATGCTTCGGAACTCTTGCATTGTTCTCGGAATTCCGCTGACGTTTAAAAATGCTTCGGAACTCCTCCTTTGTTCTTGGAATTCCACTGACGTTTAAAAATGCTTCACAACTCTTCCATTGTTCTCGGAATTCCGCTGACTTTTAAAATTGCTTCGGAACTCTTTGATTGTTCTCCAAATTCCGCTGAAGTTTAAAAATGCTTCGGAACTCTTCCAGTGTTTGCAGAATTCCGCTGACGTTTAAAAATGCTTCGGAAATCTTCCATTGTTTTCAAAATCCGCTGACGTTTAAAAATGCTTCAGAACTCTTCCATTGTTCTCGGAATTCCGCTGACGTTTAAAAATGCTTCGGAACTCTTCCATTGTTCTGGAATTCTGCTGACGTTAAAAAATGCTTCACAACTCTTCCATTGTTCTCGGAATTCCGCTGAAGTTTAAGTATGCTTCGGAACTCTTCCATTGTTCTCGGAATTCTGCTGAAGTTTAAAAATGCTTCGGAACTCTTCCATTGTTCTCAGAATTACGCTGACATTTAAAAATGCTTCGGAACTCTTCCATTGTTCTCGGAATTCTGCTGACATTTATAAAGGATTCAGAACTCTTCCATTGTTCTCGGAATTCCGTTGAAGTTTAAAAATGCTTCGGAACTCTTCCATTGTTCTCAGAATTCCGCTGACATTTAAAAATGCTTCGGAACTCTTCCATTGTTCTCGGAATTCCGCTGAAGTTTAAAAATGCTTCGGAACTCTTCCATTGTTCTCGGAATTCCGCTGACATTTAAAAAGGCTTCAGAACTCTTCCATTGTTCTCGGAATTCCGCTGACATTTAAAAAGGCTTCAGAACTCTTCCATTGTTCTCGGAATTCCGCTGACGTTTAAAAATGCTTCACAACTCTTCCATTGTTCTCGGAATTCCGCTGACGTTTAAAAATGCTTCGGAACTCTTTCATTGTTCTCGGAATTCCGCTGACATTTAAAAATGCATCGGAACTCTTCCATTGTTCTGGAATTCCGCTCACGTTTAAAAATGCTTCACAACTCTTCCATTGTTCTCGGTATTCCGCTGACTTTTAAAAATGCTTCAGAACTCTTCCATTGTTCTCGGAATTCCGCTGAAGTTTAAGTATGCTTCGGAACTCTTCCATTGTTCTCGGAATTCTGCTGAAGTTTAAAAATGCTTCGGAACTCTTCCATTGTTCTCAGAATTCCGCTGACATTTAAAAATGCTTCGGAACTCTTCCATTGTTCTCGGAATTCCGCTGACATTTAAAAATGCTTCACAACTCTTCCATTGTTCTCGGAATTCCGCTGACGTTTAAAAATGCTTCGGATCTCTTCTATTGTTCTCGGAATTCCGCTGACATTTAAAAATGCTTCAGAACTCTTCCATTGTTCTCGGAATTCCGCTGAAGTTTAAAAATGCTTCGGAACTCTTCCATTGTTCTCAGAATTCCGCTGACATTTAAAAATGCTTCGGAACTCTTCCATTGTTCTCGGAATTCCGCTGACATTTAAAAAGGCTTCAGAACTCTTCCATTGTTCTCGGAATTCCGCTGACATTTAAAAAGGCTTCAGAACTCTTCCATTGTTCTCGGAATTCCGCTGACATTTAAAAAGGCTTCAGAACTCTTTCATTGTTCTCGGAATTCCGCTGACGTTTAAAAATGCTTCGGAACTCTTCCATTGTTCTCGGAATTCCGCTGATGCTTAAAAATGCTTCACAACTCTTCCATTGTTCTCGGTATTCAGCTGACTTTTAAAAATGCTTCTGAACTCTTCCTTTGTTCTCGGAATTCCGCTGAAGTTTAAGTATGCTTCGGAACTCTTCCATTGTTCTCGGAATTCTGCTGAAGTTTAAAAATGCTTTGGAACTCTTCCATTTTTCTCAGAATTCCGCTGACGTTTAAAAATGCTTCACAACTCTTCCATTGTTCTCGGAATTCCGCTGACTTTTAAAAATGCTTCGGAACTCTTCGATTGTTCTCCAAATTCCGCTGAAGTTTAAAAATGCTTCGGAACTCTTCCAGTGTTCACAGAATTCCGCTGACGTTTAAAAATGCTTCGGAAATCTTCCATTGTTCTCAGAATTCCGCTGACATTTAAAAATGTTTCGGAACTCTTCCATTGTTCTCGGAATTCCGCTGACATTTAAAAAGGCTTCAGAACTCTTCCATTGTTCTCGGAATTCTGCTGTAGTTTAAAATTGCTTCGGAACTCTTCCATTGTTCTCGGAATTCTGCTGACATTTAAAAATGTTTTGGAACTCTTCCATTGTTCTCGGAATTCCGCTGACATTTAAAAATGCTTCGGAACTCTTCCATTGTTCTGGAATTCCGCTGACGTTAAAAAATGCTTCACAACTCTTCCATTGTTCTCGGTATTCCGCTGACTTTTAAAAATGCTTCAGAACTCTTCCATTGTTCTCGGAATTCCGCTGAAGTTTAAGTATGCTTCGGAACTCTTCCATTGTTCTCGGAATTCTGCTGAAGTTTAAAAATGCTTCGGAACTCTTCCATTGTTCTCAGAATTACGCTGACATTTAAAAATGCTTCGGAACTCTTCCATTGTTCTCGGAATTCTGCTGACATTTATAAAGGATTCAGAACTCTTCCATTGTTTTCGGAATTCCGCTGACGTTTAAAAATGCTTCGGAAATCTTCCATTGTTCTCGGAATTCCGCTGACGTTTAAAAATGCTTCAGAACTCTTCCATTGTTCTCGGAATTCCGCTGAAGTTTAAGTATGCTTCGGAACTCTTCCATTGTTCTCGGAATTCTGCTGAAGTTTAAAAATGCTTCGGAACTCTTTCATTGTTCTCAGAATTCCGCTGACATTTAAAAATGCTTCGGAACTCTTCCATTGTTCTCGGAATTCCGCTGACATTTAAAAAGGCTTCGGAACTCTTCCATTGTTCTCGGAATTCCGCTGACATTTAAAAAGGCTTCAGAACTCTTCCATTGTTCTCGGAATTCCGCTGACGTTTAAAAATGCTTCAGAACTCTTCCATTGTTCTCGGAATTCCGCTGACTTTTAAAAATGCTTCGGAACTCTTCGATTGTTCTCCAAATTCCGCTGAAGTTTAAAAATGCTTCGGAACTCTTCCATTGTTCTCAGAATTCCGCTGAAGTTTAAACATGCTTTGGTACCCTTCTATTGTTCTCGGAATTCTGCTGACTTTTAAAAATGCTTCGGAACTCTTCCATTGTTCTGGAATTCTGCTGACGTTAAAAAATGCTTCACAACTCTTCCATTGTTCTCGGTATTCCGCTGACTTTTAAAAATGCTTCGGAACTCTTCGATTGTTCTCCAAATTCCGCTGAAGTTTAAAAATGCTTCGGAACTCTTCCATTGTTCTCAGAATTCTGCTGAAGTTTAAAAATGCTTCGGAACTCTTCCATTGTTCTCAGAATTACGCTGACATTTAAAAATGCTTCGGAACTCTTCCATTGTTCTCGGAATTCTGCTGACATTTATAAAGGATTCAGAACTCTTCCATTGTTCTCGGAATTCCGTTGAAGTTTAAAAATGCTTCGGAACTCTTCCATTGTTCTCAGAATTCCGCTGACATTTAAAAATGCTTCGGAACTCTTCCATTGTTCTCGGAATTCCGCTGACATTTAAAAAGGCTTCAGAACTCTTCCATTGTTCTCGGAATTCCGCTGACATTTAAAAATTCTTCAGAACTCTTCCATTGTTCTTGGAATTCCGCTGAAGTTTAAAAATGCTTCGGAACTCTTCCATTGTTCTCAGAATTCCGCTGACATTTAAAAATGCTTCGGAACTCTTCCATTGTTCTCGGAATTCCGCTGACATTTAAAAAGGCTTCAGAACTCTTCCATTGTTCTCGGAATTCCGCTGACATTTAAAAAGGCTTCAGAACTCTTCCATTGTTCTCGGAATTCCGCTGACGTTTAAAAATGCTTCAGAACTCTTCCATTGTTCTCGGAATTCCGCTGACGTTTAAAAATGCTTCGGAACTCTTCCATTGTTCTCGGAATTCCGCTGACGTTTAAAAATGCTTCACAACTCTTCCATTGTTCTCGGAATTCCGCTGACGTTTAAAAATGCTTCGGAACTCTTTCATTGTTCTCGGAATTCCGCTGACATTTAAAAATGCATCGGAACTCTTCCATTGTTCTGGAATTCCGCTGACGTTTAAAAATGCTTCACAACTCTTCCATTGTTCTCGGTATTCCGCTGACTTTTAAAAATGCTTCAGAACTCTTCCATTGTTCTCGGAATTCCGCTGAAGTTTAAGTATGCTTCGGAACTCTTCCATTGTTCTCGGAATTCTGCTGAAGTTTAAAAATGCTTCGGAACTCTTCCATTGTTCTCAGAATTCCGCTGACATTTAAAAATGCTTCGGAACTCTTCCATTGTTCTCGGAATTCCGCTGACATTTAAAAATGCTTCGGAACTCTTCCATTGTTCTCGGAATTCCGCTGACGTTTAAAAATGCTTCACAACTCTTCCATTGTTCTCGGAATTCCGCTGACGTTTAAAAATGCTTCGGATCTCTTCTATTGTTCTCGGAATTCCGCTGACATTTAAAAATGCTTCAGAACTCTTCCATTGTTCTCGGAATTCCGCTGAAGTTTAAAAATGCTTCGGAACTCTTCCATTGTTCTCAGAATTCCGCTGACATTTAAAAATGCTTCGGAACTCTTCCATTGTTCTCGGAATTCCGCTGACATTTAAAAAGGCTTCAGAACTCTTCCATTGTTCTCGGAATTCCGCTGACATTTAAAAAGGCTTCAGAACTCTTCCATTGTTCTCGGAATTCCGCTGACATTTAAAAAGGCTTCAGAACTCTTTCATTGTTCTCGGAATTCCGCTGACGTTTAAAAATGCTTCGGAACTCTTCCATTGTTCTCGGAATTCCGCTGATGCTTAAAAATGCTTCACAACTCTTCCATTGTTCTCGGTATTCAGCTGACTTTTAAAAATGCTTCTGAACTCTTCCTTTGTTCTCGGAATTCCGCTGAAGTTTAAGTATGCTTCGGAACTCTTCCATTGTTCTCGGAATTCTGCTGAAGTTTAAAAATGCTTTGGAACTCTTCCATTTTTCTCAGAATTCCGCTGACATTTAAAAATGCTTCGGAACTCTTCCATTGTTCTCGGAATTCCGCAGACATTAAAAAAGCCTTCAGAACTCTTCAATTGTTCTCGGAATTCCGCTGACGTTTAAAAATGCTTCGGAACTCTTCCATTGTTCTCGGAATTCCGCTGACGTTTAAAAATGCTTCACAACTCTTCCATTGTTCTCGGAATTCCGCTGACTTTTAAAAATGCTTTGGAACTCTTCGATTGTTCTCCAAATTCCGCTGAAGTTTAAAAATGCTTCGGAACTCTTCCAGTGTTCACAGAATTCCGCTGACGTTTAAAAATGCTTCGGAAATCTTCCATTGTTCTCAGAATTCCGCTGACATTTAAAAATGTTTCGGAACTCTTCCATTGTTCTCGGAATTCCGCTGACATTTAAAAAGGCTTCAGAACTCTTCCATTGTTCTCGGAATTCTGCTGTAGTTTAAAATTGCTTCGGAACTCTTCCATTGTTCTCGGAATTCTGCTGACATTTAAAAATGTTTTGGAACTCTTCCATTGTTCTCGGAATTCCGCTGACATTTAAAAATGCTTCGGAACTCTTCCATTGTTCTGGAATTCCGCTGACGTTAAAAAATGCTTCACAACTCTTCCATTGTTCTCGGAATTCCGCTGACGTTTAAAAATGCTTCAGAACTCTTCCATTGTTCTCGGAATTCCGCTGAAGTTTAAGTATGCTTCGGAACTCTTCCATTGTTCTCGGAATTCTGCTGAAGTTTAAAAATGCTTCGGAACTCTTTCATTGTTCTCAGAATTCCGCTGACATTTAAAAATGCTTCGGAACTCTTCCATTGTTCTCGGAATTCCGCTGACATTTAAAAAGGCTTCGGAACTCTTCCATTGTTCTCGGAATTCCGCTGACATTTAAAAAGGCTTCAGAACTCTTCCATTGTTCTCGGAATTCCGCTGACGTTTAAAAATGCTTCAGAACTCTTCCATTGTTCTCGGAATTCCGCTGACTTTTAAAAATGCTTCGGAACTCTTCGATTGTTCTCCAAATTCCGCTGAAGTTTAAAAATGCTTCGGAACTCTTCCATTGTTCTCAGAATTCCGCTGAAGTTTAAACATGCTTTGGTACCCT
This sequence comes from Phyllobates terribilis, assembly GCF_046119375.1. Lineage (NCBI taxonomy): Eukaryota > Metazoa > Chordata > Amphibia > Anura > Dendrobatidae > Phyllobates > Phyllobates terribilis. Next base: position 6,088,317 of record NW_027362781.1, on the reverse strand, counting down.
TCTATTGTTCTCGGAATTCTGCTGACTTTTAAAAATGCTTCGGAACTCTTCCATTGTTCTCGGAATTCCGCTGACTTTTAAAAATGCTTCGGAACTCTTCCATTGTTCTCGGAATTCCGCTGACTTTTAAAAATGCTTCAGAACTCTTCCATTGTTCTCGGAATTCCGCTGAAGTTTAAGTATGCTTCGGAACTCTTCCATTGTTCTCGGAATTCCGCTGACGTTTAAAAATGCTTCGGAACTCTTCCTTTGTTCTTGGAATTCCACTGACGTTTAAAAATGCTTCGGAACTCTTGCATTGTTCTCGGAATTCCGCTGACGTTTAAAAATGCTTCGGAACTCCTCCTTTGTTCTTGGAATTCCACTGACGTTTAAAAATGCTTCACAACTCTTCCATTGTTCTCGGAATTCCGCTGACTTTTAAAATTGCTTCGGAACTCTTTGATTGTTCTCCAAATTCCGCTGAAGTTTAAAAATGCTTCGGAACTCTTCCAGTGTTTGCAGAATTCCGCTGACGTTTAAAAATGCTTCGGAAATCTTCCATTGTTTTCAAAATCCGCTGACGTTTAAAAATGCTTCAGAACTCTTCCATTGTTCTCGGAATTCCGCTGACGTTTAAAAATGCTTCGGAACTCTTCCATTGTTCTCGGAATTGCAGTGAAGTTTAAAAATGCTTCGGAACGCTTACATTGTTCTCAGAATTCCGCTGAAGTTTAAACATGCTTTGGTACCCTTCTATTGTTCTCGGAATTCTGCTGACTTTTAAAAATGCTTCGGAACTCTTCCATTGTTCTTGGAATTCCGCTGACTTTTAAAAATGCTTCGGAACTCTTCCATTGTTCTCGGAATTCTGCTGAAGTTTAAGAATGCTTCGGAACTTTTCCATTGTTCTCGGAATTCTGCTGAAGTTTTGAAGTTTAAAAATGCTTCGGAATTCTTCCATTGTTCTCGGAATTCCGCTGACGCTTAAAAATGCTTCACAACTCTTCTATTGTTCTCAGAATTCTGCTGACTTTTAAAAATGCTTCAGAACTCTTCCATTGTTCTCGGAATTCCGCTGACGTTTAAAAATGCTTCGGAACACTTCCATTGTTCTCGGAATTCCGCTGATGCTTAAAATTGCTTCACAACTCTTCTATTATTCTCGGAATTCCGCTGACTTTTAAAAATGCTTCGAAACTCTTCCATCGTCCTCGGAATTCCGCTGAAGTTTAAGAATGTTTCGGAACGCTTCCATTGTTCTCAGAAATCTGCTGAAGTTTAAAAATGCTTCGGAACTCTTCCATTATTCTCGGAATTCCGCTGACGCTTAAAAATGCTTCGGAACTCTTCCAGTGTTCGCAGAATTCCGCTGACGTTTAAAAATGCTTCGGAAATCTTCCATTGTTTTCAAAATTCCGCTGACGTTTAAAAATGCTTCAGAACTCTTCCATTGTTCTCGGAATTCCGCTGACGTTTAATAATGCTTCGGAACTCTTCCATTGTTCTCGGAATTGCGGTGAAGTTTAAAAATGCTTCGGAACGCTTACATTGTTCTCAGAATTCCGCTGAAGTTTAAACATGCTTTGGTACCCTACTATTGTTCTCGGAATTCTGCTGACTTTTAAAAATGCTTCGGAACTCTTCCATTGTTCTCGGAATTCCGCTGACTTTTAAAAATGCTTCGGAACTCTTCCATTGTTCTCGGAATTCCGCTGAAGTTTTGAAGTTTAAAAATGCTTCGGAATTCTTCCATTGTTCTCGGAATTCCGCTGACGCTTAAAATGCTTCACAACTCTTCCATTGTTCTCGGAATTCCGCTGACTTTTAAAAATGCTTCGGAACTCTTCCAGTGATCGCAGAATTCCGCTGACGTTTAAAAATGCTTCGGAAATCTTCCATTGTTTTCAAAATTCCGCTGACGTTTAAAAATGCTTCAGAACTCTTCCATTGTTCTCGGAATTCCGTTGACGTTTAAAAATGCTTCGGAACTCTTCCATTGTTCTCAGAATTCCGCTGAAGTTTAAACATGCTTTGGTACCCTTCTATTGTTCACGGAATTCTGCTGACTTTTAAAAATGCTTCGGAACTCTTCCATTGTTCTCGGAATTCCGCTGACTTTTAAAAATGCTTCGGAACTCTTCCATTGTTCTCGGAATTCCGCTGAAGTTTAAGAATGCTTCGGAACTCTTCCATTGTTCTCGGAATTCTGCTGAAGTTTTGAAGTTTAAAAATGCTTCGGAATTCTTCCATTGTTCTCGGAATTCCGCTGACGCTTAAAAATGCTTCACAACTCTTCTATTGTTCTCAGAATTCCGCTGACTTTTAAAAATGCTTCAGAACTCTTCCATTGTTCACGGAATTCCGCTGACGTTTAAAAATGCTTCGGAACACTTCCATTGTTCTCGGAATTCCGCTGACGCTTAAAATTGCTTCACAACTCTTCTATTGTTCTCGGAATTCCGCTGACTTTTAAAAATGCTTCGAAACTCTTCCATTGTCCTCGGAATTCCGCTGAAGTTTAAGAATGTTTCGGAACTCTTCCATTGTTCTCAGAATTCTGCTGAAGTTTAAAAATGCTTCGGAACTCTTCCATTGTTCTCGGAATTCCGCTGACGCTTAAAAATGCTTCACAACTCTTCCATTGTTCTCGGAATTGCGCTGACTTTTAAAAATGCTTCGGAACTCTGCGATTGTTCTCCAAATTCCGCTGAAGTTTAAAAATGCTTCGGAACTCTTCCAGTGTTCGCAGAATTCCGCTGACGTTTAAAAATGCTTCGGAAATCTTCCATTGTTCTCGGAATTCCGCTGACGCTTAAAAATGCTTCACAACTCTTCTATTGTTCTCGGAATTCCGCTGACTTTTAAAAATGCTTCAGAACTCTTCCATTGTTCTCGGAATTCCGCTGAAGTTTAAAAATGCTTCGGAACTCTTCCAGTGTTCGCAGAATTCCGCTGACGTTTAAAAATGCTTCGGAAATCTTCCATTGTTTTCAAAATTCCGCTGACGTTTAAAAATGCTTCAGAACTCTTCCATTGTTCTCGGAATTCCGCTGACATTTAAAAATGCTTCGGAACTCTTCCATTGTTCTCGGAATTGCGGTGAAGTTTAAAAATGCTTCGGAACGCTTACATTGTTCTCAGAATTCCGCTGAAGTTTAAACATGCTATGGTACCCTTCCATTGTTCTCGGAATTCTGCTGACTTTTAAAAATGCTTCGGAACTCTTCCATTGTTCTCGGAATTCCGCTGAAGTTTTGAAGTTTAAAAATGCTTCGGAATTCTTCCATTGTTCTCGGAATTCCGCTGACGCTTAAAAATGCTTCACAACTCTTCCATTGTTCTCGGAATTCAGCTGACTTTTAAAAATGCTTCGGAACTCTTCCAGTGTTCGCAGAATTCCGCTGACGTTTAAAAATGCTTCGGAAATCTTCCATTGTTTTCAAAACTCCGCTGACGTTTAAAAATGCTTCAGAACTCTTCCATTGTTCTCGGAATTCCGCTGACGTTTAAAAATGCTTCGGAACTCTTCCATTGTTCTCGGAATTCCGGTGAAGTTTAAAAATTCTTCGGAACTCTTACATTGTTCTCAGAATTCCGCTGAAGTTTAAACATGCTTTGGTACCCTTCTATTGTTCTCGGAATTCTGCTGACTTTTAAAATGCTTCGGAACTCTTCCATTGTTCTCGGAATTCCGCTGACGCTTAAAAATGCTTCACAACTCTTCCATTGTTCTCGGAATTCCGCTGACTTTTAAAAATGCTTCGGAACTCTTACATTGTTCTCAGAATTCCGCTGAAGTTTACACATGCTTTGGTACCCTTCTATTGTTCTCGGAATTCTGCTGACTTTTAAAAATGCTTCGGAACTCTTCCATTGTTCTCGGAATTCTGCTGAAGTTTAAAAATGCTTCGGAACTCTTCCATTGTTCTCGGAATTCCGCTGACGCTTAAAAATGCTTCACAACTCTTCCATTGTTCTCGGAATTCCGCTGACTTTTAAAAATGCTTCGGAACTCTTCGATTGTTCTCCAAATTCCGCTGAAGTTTAAAAATGCTTCGGAACTCTACCAGTGTTCGCAGAATTCCGCTGACATTTAAAAATGCTTTGGAAATCTTCCATTGTTTTCAAAATTCCGCTGACGTTTAAAAATGCTTCAGAACTCTTCCATTGTTCTCGGAATTCCGCTGATGTTTAAAAATGCTTCGGAACTCTTCCATTGTTCTCGGAATTGCGGTGAAGTTTAAAAATGCTTCGGAACGCTTACATTGTTCTCAGAATTCCGCTGAAGTTTAAACATGCTTTGGTACCCTTCTATTGTTCTCGGAATTCTGCTGACTTTTAAAAATGCTTCGGAACTCTTCCATTGTTCTCGGAATTCCGCTGACTTTTAAAAATGCTTCGGAACTCTTCCATTGTTCTCGGAATTCCGCTGAAGTTTTGAAGTTTAAAAATGCTTCGGAATTTTTCCATTGTTCTCGGAATTCCGCTGACGCTTAAAAATGCTTCACAACTCTTCCATTGTTCTCGGAATTCCGCTGACTTTTAAAAATGCTTCGGAACTCTTCCATTGTTCTCGGAATTCCGCTGACGTTTAAAAATGCTTAGGAACTCTTCCATTGTTCTCGGAATTCCGCTGACGTTTAAAAATGCTTCGGAACACTTCCATTGTTCTCGGAATTCCGCTGACGCTTAAAATTGCTTCACAACTCTTCTATTGTTCTCGGAATTCCGCTGACTTTTAAAAATGCTTCACAACTCTTCCATTGTTCTCGGAATTCCGCTGAAGTTTAAAAATGCTTCGGAACTCTTCCAGTGTTCGCAGAATTCCGCTGACGTTTAAAAATGCTTCGGAAATCTTCCATTGTTTTCAAAATTCCGCTGACGTTTAAAAATGCTTCAGAACTCTTCCATTGTTCTCGGAATTCCGCTGACGTTTAAAAATGCTTCGGAACTCTTCCATTGTTCTCGGAATTGCGGTGAAGTTTAAAAATGCTTCGGAACGCTTACATTTTTCTCAGAATTCCGCTGAAGTTTAAACATGCTTTGGTACCCTTCTATTGTTCTCGGAATTCTGCTGACTTTTAAAAATGCTTCGGAACTCTTCCATTGTTCTCGGAATTCCGCTGACTTTTAAAAATGCTTCGGAACTCTTCCATTGTTCTCGGAATTCCGCTGAAGTTTTGAAGTTTAAAAATGCTTAGGAATTCTTCCATTGTTCTCGGAATTCCGCTGACGCTTAAAAATGCTTCACAACTCTTCCATTGTTCTCGGAATTCCGCTGACTTTTAAAACTGCTTCGGAACTCTTCCAGTGTTCGCAGAATTCCGCTGACGTTTAAAAATGCTTCGGAAATCTTCCATTGTTTTCAAAATTCCGCTGATGTTTAAAAATGCTTCAGAACTCTTCCATTGTTCTCGGAATTCCGCTGACGTTTAAAAATGCTTCGGAAATCTTCCATTGTTCTCAGAATTCCGCTGAAGTTTAAACATGCTTTGGTACCCTTCTATTGTTCTCGGAATTCTGCTGACTTTTAAAAATGCTTCGGAACTCTTCCATTGTTCTCGGAATTCCGCTGGCTTTTAAAAATGCTTCGGAACTCTTCCATTGTTCTCGGAATTCCGCTGAAGTTTAAGAATGCTTCAGAACTCTTCCATTGTTCTCAGAATTCTGCTGAAGTTTTGAAGTTTAAAAATGCTTCGGAATTCTTCCATTGTTCTTGGAATTCCGCTGACGCTTAAAAATGCTTCACAACTCTTCTATTGTTCTCAGAATTCCGCTGACTTTTAAAAATGCTTCAGAACTCTTCCGTTGTTCTCGGAAATCCGCTGACGTTTAAAAATGCTTCGGAACATTTCCATTGTTCTTGGAATTCCGCTGACGCTTAAAATTGCTTCACAACTCTTCTATTGTTCTCGGAATTCCGCTGACTTTTAAAAATGCTTCGAAACTCTTCCATTGTTCTCGGAATTCCGCTGAAGTTTAAGAATGCTTCAGAACTCTTCCATTGTTCTCAGAATTCTGCTGAAGTTTAAAAATGCTTCGGAACTCTTCCATTGTTCTCGGAATTCCGCTGACGCTTAAAAATGCTTCACAACTCTTCCATTGTTCTCGGAATTCTGCTGACTTTTAAAAATGCTTCAGAACTCTTCGATTGTTCTCCAAATTCTGCTGAAGTTTAAAAATGCTTCGGAACTCTTCCAGTGTTCGCAGAATTCCGCTGACGTTTAAAAATGCTTCGGAAATCTTCCATTGTTTTCAAAATTCCGCTGACGTTTAAAAATGCTTCAGAACTCTTCCATTGTTCTCGGAATTCCGTTGACGTTTAAAAATGCTTCGGAAACCTTCCATTGTTCTCGGAATTCCGGTGAAGTTTAAAAATGCTTCGGAACGCTTACATTGTTCTCAAAATTCCGCTGAAGTTTAAACATGCTTTGGTACCCTTCTATTGTTCTCGGAATTCTGCTGACTTTTAAAAATGCTTCGGAATTCTTCCATTGTTCTCGGAATTCCGCTGACTTTTAAAAATGCTTCGGAACACTTCCATTGTTCTCGGAATTCCGCTGAAGTTTTGAAGTTTAAAAATGCTTTGGAATTCTTCCATTGTTCTCGGAATTCCGCTGACGTTTAAAAATGCTTCGGAACTCTTCCATTGTTCTCGGAATTCCGCTGACGCTTAAAATTGCTTCACAACTCTTCTATTGTTCTCGGAATTCCGCTGACTTTTAAAAATGCTTCGAAACTCTTCCATTGTTCTCGGAATTCCGCTGAAGTTTAAGAATGCTTCGGAACTCTTCCATTTTTCTCAGAATTCTTCTGAAGTTTAAAAATGCTTCGGAACTCTTCCATTGTTCTCGGAATTCCGCTGATGCTTAAAATTTCTTCAAAACTGTTCCATTGTTCTCGGAATTCCGCTGAAGTTTAAGAATGCTTCAGAACTCTTCCATTGTTCTCAGAATTCTGCTGAAGTATAAAAATGCTTCGGAACTCTTCGATTGTTCTCGGAATTCCGCTGACGCTTAAAAAAGCTTCACAACTCTTCTATTGTTTTCAGAATTCCGCTGACTTTTAAAAATGCTTCAGAACTCTTCCATTGTTCTCGGAATTCCGCTGATGCTTAAAAATGCTTCACAACTCTTCCATTGTTCTCGGTATTCCGCTGACTTTTAAAAATGCTTCTGAACTCTTCCATTGTTCTCGGAATTCCGCTGAAGTTTAAGTATGCTTCGGAACTCTTCCATTGTTCTCGGAATTCTGCTGAAGTTTAAAAATGCTTCGGAACTCTTCCATTGTTCTCAGAATTCCGCTGACATTTAAAAATGCTTCGGAACTCTTCCATTGTTCTCGGAATTCCGCTGACATTTAAAAAGCCTTCAGAACTCTTCCATTGTTCTCGGAATTCCGCTGACGTTTAAAAATGCTTCGGAACTCTTCCTTTGTTCTTGGAATTCCACTGACGTTTAAAAATACTTCACAACTCTTCCATTGTTCTCGGAATTCCGCTGACTTTTAAAATTGCTTCGGAACTCTTCGATTGTTCTCCAAATTCCGCTGAAGTTTAAAAATGCTTCGGAACTCTTCCAGTGTTTGCAGAATTCCGCTGACGTTTAAAAATGCTTCGGAAATCTTCCATTGTTTTCAAAATCCGCTGACATTTAAAAATGCTTCAGAACTCTTCCATTGTTCTCGGAATTCCGCTGACATTTAAAAATGCTTCGGAACTCTTCCATTGTTCTGGTATTCCGCTGACGTTTAAAAATGCTTCACAACTCTTCCATTGTTCTCGGTATTCCGCTGACTTTTAAAAATGCTTCAGAACTCTTCCATTGTTCTCGGAATTCCGCTGAAGTTTAAGTATGCTTCGGAACTCTTCCATTGTTCTCGGAATTCTGCTGAAGTTTTGAAGTTTAAAAATGCTTCGGAATTCTTCCATTGTTCTCGGAATTCCGCTGACGCTTAAAAATGCTTCACAACTCTTCTATTGTTCTCAGAATTCCGCTGACTTTTAAAAATGCTTCAGAACTCTTCCATTGTTCTCGGAATTCCGCTGACGTTTAAAAATGCTTCGGAACACTTCCATTGTTCTCGGAATTCCGCTGACGCTTAAAATTGCTTCACAACTCTTCTATTGTTCTCGGAATTCCGCTGACTTTAAAAAATGCTTCGAAACTCTTCCATTGTTCTCGGTATTCCGCTGAAGTTTAAGAATACTTCGGAACTCTTCCATTGTTCTCAGAATTCTGCTGAAGTTTAAAAATGCTTTGGAACTCTTCCATTGTTCTCGGAATTCCGCTGACGCTTAAAAATGCTTCACAACTCTTCCATTGTTCTCGGAATTCTGCTGACTTTTAAAAATGCTTCGGAACTCTTCGATTGTTCTCCAAATTCCTCTGAAGTTTAAAAATGCTTCGGAACTCTTCCAGTGTTCGCAGAATTCCGCTGACGTTTAAAAATGCTTCGGAAATCTTCCATTGTTTTGAAAATTCCGCTGACGTTTAAAAATGCTTCAGAACTCTTCCATTGTTCTCGGAATTCCGCTGATGTTTATAAATGCTTCGGAACTCTTCCATTGTTCTCGGAATTCCGGTGAAGTTTAAAAATGCTTCGGAACGCTTACATTGTTCTCAGAATTCCGCTGAAGTTTAAACATGCTTTGGTACCCTTCCATTGTTCTCGGAATTCTGCTGACTTTTAAAAATGCTTCGGAACTCTTCCATTGTTCTCGGAATTCCGCTGACTTTTAAAAATGCTTCAGAACTCTTCCATTGTTCTCGGAATTCCGCTGAAGTTTTGAAGTTTAAAAATGCTTCGGAATTCTTCCATTGTTCTCGGAATTCCGCTGACGCTTAAAAATGCTTCACAACTCTTCTATTGTTCTCAGAATTCCGCTGACTTTTAAAAATGCTTCAGAACTCTTCCATTGTTCTCGGAATTCCGCTGACGTTTAAAAATGCTTCGGAACTCTTCCATTGTTCTCGGAATTCCGCTGACGCTTAAAATTGCTTCACAACTCTTCTATTGTTCTCGGAATTCCGCTGACGCTTAAAATTGCTTCACAACTCTTCTATTGTTCTCGGAATTCCGCTGACTTTTAAAAATGCTTCGAAACTCTTCCATTGTTCTCGGAATTCCGCTGAAGTTTAAGAATGCTTCGGAACTCTTCCATTTTTCTCAGAATTCTTCTGAAGTTTAAAAATGCTTCGGAACTCTTCCATTGTTCTCGGAATTGCGGTGAAGTTTAAAAATGCTTCGGAACGCTTACATTGTTCTCAGAATTCCGCTGAAGTTTAAACATGCTTTGGTACCCTTCTATTGTTCTCGGAATTCTGCTGACTTTTAAAAATGCTTCGGAACTCTTCCATTGTTCTCGGAATTCCGCTGACTTTTAAAAATGCTTCGGAACTCTTCCATTGTTCTCGGAATTCCGCTGAAGTTTTGAAGTTTAAAAATGCTTCGGAATTTTTCCATTGTTCTCGGAATTCCGCTGACGCTTAAAAATGCTTCACAACTCTTCCATTGTTCTCGGAATTCCGCTGACTTTTAAAAATGCTTCGGAACTCTTCCATTGTTCTCGGAATTCCGCTGACGTTTAAAAATGCTTAGGAACTCTTCCATTGTTCTCGGAATTCCGCTGACGTTTAAAAATGCTTCGGAACACTTCCATTGTTCTCGGAATTCCGCTGACGCTTAAAATTGCTTCACAACTCTTCTATTGTTCTCGGAATTCCGCTGACTTTTAAAAATGCTTCACAACTCTTCCATTGTTCTCGGAATTCCGCTGAAGTTTAAGAATGCTTCGGAACTCTTCCAGTGTTCGCAGAATTCCGCTGACGTTTAAAAATGCTTCGGAAATCTTCCATTGTTTTCAAAATTCCGCTGACGTTTAAAAATGCTTCAGAACTCTTCCATTGTTCTCGGAATTCCGCTGACGTTTAAAAATGCTTCGGAACTCTTCCATTGTTCTCGGAATTGCGGTGAAGTTTAAAAATGCTTCGGAACGCTTACATTTTTCTCAGAATTCCGCTGAAGTTTAAACATGCTTTGGTACCCTTCTATTGTTCTCGGAATTCTGCTGACTTTTAAAAATGCTTCGGAACTCTTCCATTGTTCTCGGAATTCCGCTGACTTTTAAAAATGCTTCGGAACTCTTCCATTGTTCTCGGAATTCCGCTGAAGTTTTGAAGTTTAAAAATGCTTAGGAATTCTTCCATTGTTCTCGGAATTCCGCTGACGCTTAAAAATGCTTCACAACTCTTCCATTGTTCTCGGAATTCCGCTGACTTTTAAAACTGCTTCGGAACTCTTCCAGTGTTCGCAGAATTCCGCTGACGTTTAAAAATGCTTCGGAAATCTTCCATTGTTTTCAAAATTCCGCTGATGTTTAAAAATGCTTCAGAACTCTTCCATTGTTCTCGGAATTCCGCTGACGTTTAAAAATGCTTCGGAAATCTTCCATTGTTCTCAGAATTCCGCTGAAGTTTAAACATGCTTTGGTACCCTTCTATTGTTCTCGGAATTCTGCTGACTTTTAAAAATGCTTCGGAACTCTTCCATTGTTCTCGGAATTCCGCTGGCTTTTAAAAATGCTTCGGAACTCTTCCATTGTTCTCGGAATTCCGCTGAAGTTTAAGAATGCTTCAGAACTCTTCCATTGTTCTCAGAATTCTGCTGAAGTTTTGAAGTTTAAAAATGCTTCGGAATTCTTCCATTGTTCTTGGAATTCCGCTGACGCTTAAAAATGCTTCACAACTCTTCTATTGTTCTCAGAATTCCGCTGACTTTTAAAAATGCTTCAGAACTCTTCCGTTGTTCTCGGAAATCCGCTGACGTTTAAAAATGCTTCGGAACATTTCCATTGTTCTTGGAATTCCGCTGACGCTTAAAATTGCTTCACAACTCTTCTATTGTTCTCGGAATTCCGCTGACTTTTAAAAATGCTTCGAAACTCTTCCATTGTTCTCGGAATTCCGCTGAAGTTTAAGAATGCTTCAGAACTCTTCCATTGTTCTCAGAATTCTGCTGAAGTTTAAAAATGCTTCGGAACTCTTCCATTGTTCTCGGAATTCCGCTGACGCTTAAAAATGCTTCACAACTCTTCCATTGTTCTCGGAATTCTGCTGACTTTTAAAAATGCTTCAGAACTCTTCGATTGTTCTCCAAATTCTGCTGAAGTTTAAAAATGCTTCGGAACTCTTCCAGTGTTCGCAGAATTCCGCTGACGTTTAAAAATGCTTCGGAAATCTTCCATTGTTTTCAAAATTCCGCTGACGTTTAAAAATGCTTCAGAACTCTTCCATTGTTCTCGGAATTCCGTTGACGTTTAAAAATGCTTCGGAAACCTTCCATTGTTCTCGGAATTCCGGTGAAGTTTAAAAATGCTTCGGAACGCTTACATTGTTCTCAGAATTCCGCTGAAGTTTAAACATGCTTTGGTACCCTTCTATTGTTCTCGGAATTCTGCTGACTTTTAAAAATGCTTCGGAATTCTTCCATTGTTCTCGGAATTCCGCTGACTTTTAAAAATGCTTCGGAACACTTCCATTGTTCTCGGAATTCCGCTGAAGTTTTGAAGTTTAAAAATGCTTTGGAATTCTTCCATTGTTCTCGGAATTCCGCTGACGTTTAAAAATGCTTCGGAACTCTTCCATTGTTCTCGGAATTCCGCTGACGCTTAAAATTGCTTCACAACTCTTCTATTGTTCTCGGAATTCCGCTGACTTTTAAAAATGCTTCGAAACTCTTCCATTGTTCTCGGAATTCCGCTGAAGTTTAAGAATGCTTCGGAACTCTTCCATTTTTCTCAGAATTCTTCTGAAGTTTAAAAATGCTTCGGAACTCTTCCATTGTTCTCGGAATTCCGCTGATGCTTAAAATTTCTTCAAAACTGTTCCATTGTTCTCGGAATTCCGCTGAAGTTTAAGAATGCTTCAGAACTCTTCCATTGTTCTCAGAATTCTGCTGAAGTATAAAAATGCTTCGGAACTCTTCGATTGTTCTCGGAATTCCGCTGACGCTTAAAAAAGCTTCACAACTCTTCTATTGTTTTCAGAATTCCGCTGACTTTTAAAAATGCTTCAGAACTCTTCCATTGTTCTCGGAATTCCGCTGATGCTTAAAAATGCTTCACAACTCTTCCATTGTTCTCGGTATTCCGCTGACTTTTAAAAATGCTTCTGAACTCTTCCATTGTTCTCGGAATTCCGCTGAAGTTTAAGTATGCTTCGGAACTCTTCCATTGTTCTCGGAATTCTGCTGAAGTTTAAAAATGCTTCGGAACTCTTCCATTGTTCTCAGAATTCCGCTGACATTTAAAAATGCTTCGGAACTCTTCCATTGTTCTCGGAATTCCGCTGACATTTAAAAAGCCTTCAGAACTCTTCCATTGTTCTCGGAATTCCGCTGACGTTTAAAAATGCTTCGGAACTCTTCCTTTGTTCTTGGAATTCCACTGACGTTTAAAAATACTTCACAACTCTTCCATTGTTCTCGGAATTCCGCTGACTTTTAAAATTGCTTCGGAACTCTTCGATTGTTCTCCAAATTCCGCTGAAGTTTAAAAATGCTTCGGAACTCTTCCAGTGTTTGCAGAATTCCGCTGACGTTTAAAAATGCTTCGGAAATCTTCCATTGTTTTCAAAATCCGCTGACATTTAAAAATGCTTCAGAACTCTTCCATTGTTCTCGGAATTCCGCTGACATTTAAAAATGCATCGGAACTCTTCCATTGTTCTGGTATTCCGCTGACGTTTAAAAATGCTTCACAACTCTTCCATTGTTCTCGGTATTCCGCTGACTTTTAAAAATGCTTCAGAACTCTTCCATTGTTCTCGGAATTCCGCTGAAGTTTAAGTATGCTTCGGAACTCTTCCATTGTTCTCGGAATTCTGCTGAAGTTTTGAAGTTTAAAAATGCTTCGGAATTCTTCCATTGTTCTCGGAATTCCGCTGACGCTTAAAAATGCTTCACAACTCTTCTATTGTTCTCAGAATTCCGCTGACTTTTAAAAATGCTTCAGAACTCTTCCATTGTTCTCGGAATTCCGCTGACGTTTAAAAATGCTTCGGAACACTTCCATTGTTCTCGGAATTCCGCTGACGCTTAAAATTGCTTCACAACTCTTCTATTGTTCTCGGAATTCCGCTGACTTTAAAAAATGCTTCGAAACTCTTCCATTGTTCTCGGTATTCCGCTGAAGTTTAAGAATACTTCGGAACTCTTCCATTGTTCTCAGAATTCTGCTGAAGTTTAAAAATGCTTTGGAACTCTTCCATTGTTCTCGGAATTCCGCTGACGCTTAAAAATGCTTCACAACTCTTCCATTGTTCTCGGAATTCTGCTGACTTTTAAAAATGCTTCGGAACTCTTCGATTGTTCTCCAAATTCCTCTGAAGTTTAAAAATGCTTCGGAACTCTTCCAGTGTTCGCAGAATTCCGCTGACGTTTAAAAATGCTTCGGAAATCTTCCATTGTTTTGAAAATTCCGCTGACGTTTAAAAATGCTTCAGAACTCTTCCATTGTTCTCGGAATTCCGCTGATGTTTATAAATGCTTCGGAACTCTTCCATTGTTCTCGGAATTCCGGTGAAGTTTAAAAATGCTTCGGAACGCTTACATTGTTCTCAGAATTCCGCTGAAGTTTAAACATGCTTTGGTACCCTTCCATTGTTCTCGGAATTCTGCTGACTTTTAAAAATGCTTCGGAACTCTTCCATTGTTCTCGGAATTCCGCTGACTTTTAAAAATGCTTCAGAACTCTTCCATTGTTCTCGGAATTCCGCTGAAGTTTTGAAGTTTAAAAATGCTTCGGAATTCTTCCATTGTTCTCGGAATTCCGCTGACGCTTAAAAATGCTTCACAACTCTTCTATTGTTCTCAGAATTCCGCTGACTTTTAAAAATGCTTCAGAACTCTTCCATTGTTCTCGGAATTCCGCTGACGTTTAAAAATGCTTCGGAACTCTTCCATTGTTCTCGGAATTCCGCTGACGCTTAAAATTGCTTCACAACTCTTCTATTGTTCTCGGAATTCCGCTGACGCTTAAAATTGCTTCACAACTCTTCTATTGTTCTCGGAATTCCGCTGACTTTTAAAAATGCTTCGAAACTCTTCCATTGTTCTCGGAATTCCGCTGAAGTTTAAGAATGCTTCGGAACTCTTCCATTTTTCTCAGAATTCTTCTGAAGTTTAAAAATGCTTCGGAACTCTTCCATTGTTCTCGGAATTCCGCTGATGCTTAAAATTTCTTCAAAACTGTTCCATTGTTCTCGGAATTCCGCTGAAGTTTAAGAATGCTTCAGAACTCTTCCATTGTTCTCAGAATTCTGCTGAAGTATAAAAATGCTTCGGAACTCTTCGATTGTTCTCGGAATTCCGCTGACGCTTAAAAAAGCTTCACAACTCTTCTATTGTTTTCAGAATTCCGCTGACTTTTAAAAATGCTTCAGAACTCTTCCATTGTTCTCGGAATTCCGCTGATGCTTAAAAATGCTTCACAACTCTTCCATTGTTCTCGGTATTCCGCTGACTTTTAAAAATGCTTCTGAACTCTTCCATTGTTCTCGGAATTCCGCTGATGCTTAAAAATGCTTCACAACTCTTCCATTGTTCTCGGTATTCCGCTGACTTTTAAAAATGCTTCTGAACTCTTCCATTGTTCTCGGAATTCCGCTGAAGTTTAAGTATGCTTCGGAACTCTTCCATTGTTCTCGGAATTCTGCTGAAGTTTAAAATTGCTTCGGAACTCTTCCATTGTTCTCAGAATTCCGCTGACATTTAAAAATGCTTCGGAACTCTTCCATTGTTCTCGGAATTCCGCTGACATTTAAAAAGCCTTCAGAACTCTTCCATTGTTCTCGGAATTCCGCTGACGTTTAAAAATGCTTCGGAACTCTTCCTTTGTTCTTGGAATTCCACTGACGTTTAAAAATGCTTCACAACTCTTCCATTGTTCTCGGAATTCCGCTGACTTTTAAAATTGCTTCGGAACTCTTCGATTGTTCTCCAAATTCCGCTGAAGTTTAAAAATGCTTCGGAACTCTTCCAGTGTTTGCAGAATTCCGCTGACGTTTAAAAATGCTTCGGAAATCTTCCATTGTTTTCAAAATCCGCTGACATTTAAAAATGCTTCAGAACTCTTCCATTGTTCTCGGAATTCCGCTGACATTTAAAAATGCTTCGGAACTCTTCCATTGTTCTGGTATTCCGCTGACGTTTAAAAATGCTTCACAACTCTTCCATTGTTCTCGGTATTCCGCTGACTTTTAAAAATGCTTCAGAACTCTTCCATTGTTCTCGGAATTCCGCTGAAGTTTAAGTATGCTTCGGAACTCTTCCATTGTTCTCGGAATTCTGCTGAAGTTTTGAAGTTTAAAAATGCTTCGGAATTCTTCCATTGTTCTCGGAATTCCGCTGACGCTTAAAAATGCTTCACAACTCTTCTATTGTTCTCAGAATTCCGCTGACTTTTAAAAATGCTTCAGAACTCTTCCATTGTTCTCGGAATTCCGCTGACGTTTAAAAATGCTTCGGAACACTTCCATTGTTCTCGGAATTCCGCTGACGCTTAAAATTGCTTCACAACTGTTCTATTGTTCTCGGAATTCCGCTGACTTTAAAAAATGCTTCGAAACTCTTCCATTGTTCTCGGTATTCCGCTGAAGTTTAAGAATACTTCGGAACTCTTCCATTGTTCTCAGAATTCTGCTGAAGTTTAAAAATGCTTTGGAACTCTTCCATTGTTCTCGGAATTCCGCTGACGCTTAAAAATGCTTCACAACTCTTCCATTGTTCTCGGAATTCTGCTGACTTTTAAAAATGCTTCGGAACTCTTCGATTGTTCTCCAAATTCCTCTGAAGTTTAAAAATGCTTCGGAACTCTTCCAGTGTTCGCAGAATTCCGCTGACGTTTAAAAATGCTTCGGAAATCTTCCATTGTTTTCAAAATTCCGCTGACGTTTAAAAATGCTTCAGAACTCTTCCATTGTTCTCGGAATTCCGCTGATGTTTATAAATGCTTCGGAACTCTTCCATTGTTCTCGGAATTCCGGTGAAGTTTAAAAATGCTTCGGAACGCTTACATTGTTCTCAGAATTCCGCTGAAGTTTAAACATGCTTTGGTACCCTTCCATTGTTCTCGGAATTCTGCTGACTTTTAAAAATGCTTCGGAACTCTTCCATTGTTCTCGGAATTCCGCTGACTTTTAAAAATGCTTCAGAACTCTTCCATTGTTCTCGGAATTCCGCTGAAGTTTTGAAGTTTAAAAATGCTTCGGAATTCTTCCATTGTTCTCGGAATTCCGCTGACGCTTAAAAATGCTTCACAACTCTTCTATTGTTCTCAGAATTCCGCTGACTTTTAAAAATGCTTCAGAACTCTTCCATTGTTCTCGGAATTCCGCTGACGTTTAAAAATGCTTCGGAACTCTTCCATTGTTCTCGGAATTCCGCTGACGCTTAAAATTGCTTCACAACTCTTCTATTGTTCTCGGAATTCCGCTGACTTTTAAAAATGCTTCGAAACTCTTCCATTGTTTTCGGAATTCCGCTGAAGTTTAAGAATGCTTCGGAACTCTTCCATTGTTCTCAGAATTCTTCTGAAGTTTAAAAATGCTTCGGAACTCTTCCATTGTTCTCGGAATTCCGCTGATGCTTAAAAATGCTTCACAACTCTTCCATTGTTCTTGGAATTCTGCTGAAGTTTAAAAATGCTTCGGAACTCTTCCATTGTTCTCAGAATTCCGCTGACATTTAAAAATGCTTCGGAACTCTTCCATTGTTCTCGGAATTCCGCTGACATTTAAAAAGGCTTCAGAACTCTTCCATTGTTCTCGGAATTCCGCTGACGTTTAAAAATGCTTCACAACTCTTCCATTGTTCTCGGAATTCTGCTGAATTTTAAAAATGCTTCAGAACTCTTCCATTGTTCTCGGAATTCCGCTGACATTTAAAAATGCTTCGGAACTCTTCCATTGTTCTGGTATTCCGATGACGTTTAAAAATGCTTCACAACTCTTCCATTGTTCTCGGTATTCCGCTGACTTTTAAAAATGCTTCAGAACTCTTCCATTGTTCTCGGAATTCCGCTGAAGTTTAAGTATGCTTCGGAACTCTTCCATTGTTCTCGGAATTCTGCTGAAGTTTAAAAATGCTTCGGAACTCTTCCTTTGTTCTCGGAATTCTTCTGAAGTTTTGAAGTTTACAAATGCTTCGGAATTCTTACATTGTTCTCGGAATTCCGCTGACGCTTAAAAATGCTTCACAACTCTTCTATTGTTCTCAGAATTCCGCTGACTTTTAAAAATGCTTCGGAACTCTTCCATTGTTGTCGGAATTCCGCTGACGCTTAAAATTTCTTCAAAACTGTTCCATTGTTCTCGGAATTCAGCTGAAGTTTAAGAATGCTTCAGAACTCTTCCATTGTTCTCAGAATTCTGCTGAAGTATAAAAATGCTTCGGAACTCTTCCATTGTTCTCGAAATTCCGCTGACGCTTAAAAATGCTTCACAACTCTTCTATTGTTCTCGGAATTCCGCTGACATTTAAAAATGCTTCGGAACTCTTCCATTGTCCTCGGAATTCCGCTGAAGTTTAAGAATGCTTCGGAACTCTTCCATTGTTCTCAGAATTCTGCTGAAGTTTAAAAATGCTTCGGAACTCTTCCATTGTTCTCGGAATTCCGCTGATGCTTAAAAATGATTCACAACTCTTCCATTGTTCTCGGAATTCCGCTGACTTTTAAAAATGCTTCGTAACTCTTCGATTGTTCTCGGAATTCCGCTGACGCTTAAAAAAGCTTCACAACTCTTCTATTGTTTTCAGAATTCCGCTGACTTTTAAAAATGCTTCAGAACTCTTCCATTGTTCTCGGAATTCCGCTGATGCTTAAAAATGCTTCACAACTCTTCCATTGTTCTCGGTATTCCGCTGACTTTTAAAAATGCTTCTGAACTTTTCCATTGTTCTCGGAATTCCGCTGAAGTTTAAGTATGCTTCGGAACTCTTCCATTGTTCTCGGAATTCTGCTGAAGTTTAAAAATGCTTCGGAACTCTTCCATTGTTCTCAGAATTCCGCTGACATTTAAAAATGCTTCGGAACTCTTCCATTGTTCTCGGAATTCCGCTGACATTTAAAAAGCCTTCAGAACTCTTCCATTGTTCTCGGAATTCCGCTGACGTTTAAAAATGCTTCGGAACTCTTCCTTTGTTCTTGGAATTCCACTGACGTTTAAAAATGCTTCACAACTCTTCCATTGTTCTCGGAATTCCGCTGACTTTTAAAATTGCTTCGGAACTCTTCGATTGTTCTCCAAATTCCGCTGAAGTTTAAAAATGCTTCGGAACTCTTCCAGTGTTTGCAGAATTCCGCTGACGTTTAAAAATGCTTCGGAAATCTTCCATTGTTTTCAAAATCCGCTGACGTTTAAAAATGCTTCAGAACTCTTCCATTGTTCTCGGAATTCCGCTGACATTTAAAAAGGCTTCAGAACTCCTCCATTGTTCTCGGAATTCCGCTGACATTTAAAAATGCTTCGGAACTCTTCCATTGTTCTGGTATTCCGCTGACGTTTAAAAATGCTTCACAACTCTTCCATTGTTCTCGGTATTCCGCTGACTTTTAAAAATGCTTCAGAACTCTTCCATTGTTCTCGGAATTCCGCTGAAGTTTAAGTATGCTTCGGAACTCTTCCATTGTTCTCGGAATTCTGCTGAAGTTTAAAAATGCTTCGGAACTCTTCCATTGTTCTCAGAATTCCACTGACATTTAAAAATGCTTCGGAACTCTTCCATTGTTCTCGGAATTCCGCTGACATTTAAAAAGCCTTCAGAACTCTTCCATTGTTCTCGGAATTCCGCTGACGTTTAAAAATGCTTCGGAACTCTTCCTTTGTTCTTGGAATTCCACTGACGTTTAAAAATGCTTCACAACTCTTTCATTGTTCTCGGAATTCCGCTGACTTTTAAAATTGCTTCGGAACTCTTCGATTGTTCTCCAAATTCCGCTGAAGTTTAAAAATGCTTCGGAACTCTTCCAGTGTTCTCGGAATTCCGCTGAAGTTTAAGAATGCTTCGGAACTCTTCCATTGTTCTCAGAATTCTTCTGAAGTTTAAAAATGCTTCGGAACTCTTCCATTGTTCTCGGAATTCCGCTGATGCTTAAAAATGCTTCACAACTCTTCCATTGTTCTGGTATTCCGCTGATGCTTAAAAATGCTTCACAACTCTTCCATTGTTCTCGGAATTCCGCTGACTTTTAAAAATGCTTCGGAACTCTTCGATTGTTCTCCAAATTCCGCTGAAGTTTAAAAATGCTTCGGAACTCTTCCAGTGTTCGCAGAATTCCGCTGACGTTTAAAAATGCTTCGGAAATCTTCCATTGTTTTCAAAATTCCGCTGACGTTTAAAAATGCTTCAGAACTCTTCCATTGTTCTCGGAATTCCGCTGACGTTTAAAAATGCTTCGGAACTCTTCCATTGTTCTCAGAATTCCGCTGAAGTTTAAACATGCTTTGGTACTCTTCTATTGTTCTCGGAATTCTGCTGACTTTTAAAAATGCTTCGGAACTCTTCCGTTGTTCTCGGAATTCCGCTGACTTTTAAAAATGCTTCGGAACTCTTCCATTGTTCTCGGAATTCCGCTGAAGTTTAAGAATGCTTCAGAACTCTTCCATTGTTCTCGGAATTCTGCTGAAGTTTTGAAGTTTAAAAATGCTTCGGAATTCTTCCATTGTTCTCGGAATTCCGCTGACGCTTAAAAATGCTTCACAACTCTTCTATTGTTCTCAGAATTCCGCTGACTTTTAAAAATGCTTCACAACTCTTCCATTGTTCTCGGAATTCCGCTGACGTTTAAAAATGCTTCGGAACACTTCCATTGTTCTCGGAATTCCGCTGACGCTTAAAATTGCTTCACAACTCTTCTATTGTTCTCGGAATTCCGCTGACTTTAAAAAATGCTTCGAAACTCTTCCATTGTTCTCGGAATTCCGCTGAAGTTTAAGAATACTTCGGAACTCTTCCATTGTTCTCAGAATTCTGCTGAAGTTTAAAAATGCTTTGGAACTCTTCCATTGTTCTCGGAATTCCGCTGACGCTTAAAAATGCTTCACAACTCTTCCATTGTTCTCGGAATTCTGCTGACTTTTAAGAATGCTTCGGAACTCTTCGATTGTTCTCCAAATTCCTCTGAAGTTTAAAAATGCTTCGGAACTCTTCCAGTGTTCGCAGAATTCCGCTGACGTTTAAAAATGCTTCGGAAATCTTCCATTGTTTTCAAAATTCCGCTGACGTTTAAAAATGCTTCAGAACTCTTCCATTGTTCTCGGAATTCCGCTGATGTTTAAAAATGCTTCGGAACTCTTCCATTGTTCTCGGAATTCCGCTGATGTTTAAAAATGCTTCGGAACTCTTCCATTGTTCTCGGAATTCCGCTGACTTTTAAAAATGCTTCGGAACTCTTCCATTGTTCTCGGAATTCCGCTGAAGTTTTGAAGTTTAAAAATGCTTCGGAACTCTTCCATTGTTCTCGGAATTCCGCTGACGCTTAAAATTGCTTCACAACTCTTCTATTGTTCTCGGAATTCCGCTGACTTTTAAAAATGCTTCGAAACTCTTCCATTGTTTTCGGTATTCCACTGAAGTTTAAGAATGCTTCGGAACTCTTCCATTGTTCTCAGAATTCTTCTGAAGTTTAAAAATGCTTCGGAACTCTTCCATTGTTCTCGGAATTCCGCTGATGCTTAAAAATGCTTCACAACTCTTCCATTGTTCTTGGAATTCTGCTGAAGTTTAAAAATGCTTCGGAACTCTTCCATTGTTCTCAGAATTCCGCTGACATTTAAAAATGCTTCGGAACTCTTCCATTGTTCTCGGAATTCCGCTGACATTTAAAAAGGCTTCAGAACTCTTCCATTGTTCTCGGAATTCCGCTGACGTTTAAAAATGCTTCGGAACGCTTACATTGTTCTCAGAATTCCGCTGAAGTTTAAACATGCTTTGGTACCCTTCCATTGTTCTCGGAATTCTGCTGACTTTTAAAAATGCTTCGGAACTCTTCCATTGTTCTCGGAATTCCGCTGACTTTTAAAAATGCTTCAGAACTCTTCCATTGTTCTCGGAATTCCGCTGAAGTTTTGAAGTTTAAAAATGCTTCGGAATTCTTCCATTGTTCTCGGAATTCCGCTGACGCTTAAAAATGCTTCACAACTCTTCTATTGTTCTCAGAATTCCGCTGACTTTTAAAAATGCTTCAGAACTCTTCCATTGTTCTCGGAATTCCGCTGACGTTTAAAAATGCTTCGGAACTCTTCCATTGTTCTCGGAATTCCGCTGACGCTTAAAATTGCTTCACAACTCTTCTATTGTTCTCGGAATTCCGCTGACTTTTAAAAATGCTTCGAAACTCTTCCATTGTTTTCGGAATTCCGCTGAAGTTTAAGAATGCTTCGGAACTCTTCCATTGTTCTCAGAATTCTTCTGAAGTTTAAAAATGCTTCGGAACTCTTCCATTGTTCTCGGAATTCCGCTGATGCTTAAAAATGCTTCACAACTCTTCCATTGTTCTTGGAATTCTGCTGAAGTTTAAAAATGCTTCGGAACTCTTCCATTGTTCTCAGAATTCCGCTGACATTTAAAAATGCTTCGGAACTCTTCCATTGTTCTCGGAATTCCGCTGACATTTAAAAAGGCTTCAGAACTCTTCCATTGTTCTCGGAATTCCGCTGACGTTTAAAAATGCTTCACAACTCTTCCATTGTTCTCGGAATTCTGCTGAATTTTAAAAATGCTTCAGAACTCTTCCATTGTTCTCGGAATTCCGCTGACATTTAAAAATGCTTCGGAACTCTTCCATTGTTCTGGTATTCCGCTGACGTTTAAAAATGCTTCACAACTCTTCCATTGTTCTCGGTATTCCGCTGACTTTTAAAAATGCTTCAGAACTCTTCCATTGTTCTCGGAATTCCGCTGAAGTTTAAGTATGCTTCGGAACTCTTCCATTGTTCTCGGAATTCTGCTGAAGTTTACAAATGCTTCGGAATTCTTACATTGTTCTCGGAATTCCGCTGACGCTTAAAAATGCTTCACAACTCTTCTATTGTTCTCAGAATTCCGCTGACTTTTAAAAATGCTTCGGAACTCTTCCATTGTTGTCGGAATTCCGCTGACGCTTAAAATTTCTTCAAAACTGTTCCATTGTTCTCGGAATTCAGCTGAAGTTTAAGAATGCTTCAGAACTCTTCCATTGTTCTCAGAATTCTGCTGAAGTATAAAAATGCTTCGGAACTCTTCCATTGTTCTCGGAATTCCGCTGAAGTTTAAGAATGCTTCGGAACTCTTCCATTGTTCTCAGAATTCTGCTGAAGTTTAAAAATGCTTCGGAACTCTTCCATTGTTCTCGGAATTCCGCTGATGCTTAAAAATGATTCACAACTCTTCCATTGTTCTCGGAATTCCGCTGACTTTTAAAAATGCTTCGTAACTCTTCGATTGTTCTCGGAATTCCGCTGACGCTTAAAAAAGCTTCACAACTCTTCTATTGTTTTCAGAATTCCGCTGACTTTTAAAAATGCTTCAGAACTCTTCCATTGTTCTCGGAATTCCGCTGATGCTTAAAAATGCTTCACAACTCTTCCATTCTTCTCGGTATTCCGCTGACTTTTAAAAATGCTTCTGAACTTTTCCATTGTTCTCGGAATTCCGCTGAAGTTTAAGTATGCTTCGGAACTCTTCCATTGTTCTCGGAATTCTGCTGAAGTTTAAAAATGCTTCGGAACTCTTCCATTGTTCTCAGAATTCCGCTGACATTTAAAAATGCTTCGGAACTCTTCCATTGTTCTCGGAATTCCGCTGACATTTAAAAAGCCTTCAGAACTCTTCCATTGTTCTCGGAATTCCGCTGACGTTTAAAAATGCTTCGGAACTCTTCCTTTGTTCTTGGAATTCCACTGACGTTTAAAAATGCTTCACAACTCTTCCATTGTTCTCGGAATTCCGCTGACTTTTAAAATTGCTTCGGAACTCTTCGATTGTTCTCCAAATTCCGCTGAAGTTTAAAAATGCTTCGGAACTCTTCCAGTGTTTGCAGAATTCCGCTGACGTTTAAAAATGCTTCGGAAATCTTCCATTGTTTTCAAAATCCGCTGACGTTTAAAAATGCTTCAGAACTCTTCCATTGTTCTCGGAATTCCGCTGACATTTAAAAAGGCTTCAGAACTCCTCCATTGTTCTCGGAATTCCGCTGACATTTAAAAATGCTTCGGAACTCTTCCATTGTTCTGGTATTCCGCTGACGTTTAAAAATGCTTCACAACTCTTCCATTGTTCTCGGTATTCCGCTGACTTTTAAAAATGCTTCAGAACTCTTCCATTGTTCTCGGAATTCCGCTGAAGTTTAAGTATGCTTCGGAACTCTTCCATTGTTCTCGGAATTCTGCTGAAGTTTAAAAATGCTTCGGAACTCTTCCATTGTTCTCAGAATTCCGCTGACATTTAAAAATGCTTCGGAACTCTTCCATTGTTCTCGGAATTCCGCTGACATTTAAAAAGCCTTCAGAACTCTTCCATTGTTCTCGGAATTCCGCTGACGTTTAAAAATGCTTCGGAACTCTTCCTTTGTTCTTGGAATTCCACTGACGTTTAAAAATGCTTCACAACTCTTTCATTGTTCTCGGAATTCCGCTGACTTTTAAAATTGCTTCGGAACTCTTCGATTGTTCTCCAAATTCCGCTGAAGTTTAAAAATGCTTCGGAACTCTTCCAGTGTTCTCGGAATTCCGCTGAAGTTTAAGAATGCTTCGGAACTCTTCCATTGTTCTCAGAATTCTTCTGAAGTTTAAAAATGCTTCGGAACTCTTCCATTGTTCTCGGAATTCCGCTGATGCTTAAAAATGCTTCACAACTCTTCCATTGTTCTGGTATTCCGCTGATGCTTAAAAATGCTTCACAACTCTTCCATTGTTCTTGGAATTCCGCTGACTTTTAAAAATGCTTCGGAACTCTTCGATTGTTCTCCAAATTCCGCTGAAGTTTAAAAATGCTTCGGAACTCTTCCAGTGTTCGCAGAATTCCGCTGACGTTTAAAAATGCTTCGGAAATCTTCCATTGTTTTCAAAATTCCGCTGACGTTTAAAAATGCTTCAGAACTCTTCCATTGTTCTCGGAATTCCGCTGACGTTTAAAAATGCTTCGGAACTCTTCCATTGTTCTCAGAATTCCGCTGAAGTTTAAACATGCTTTGGTACTCTTCTATTGTTCTCGGAATTCTGCTGACTTTTAAAAATGCTTCGGAACTCTTCCATTGTTCTCGGAATTCCGCTGACTTTTAAAAATGCTTCGGAACTCTTCCATTGTTCTCGGAATTCCGCTGAAGTTTAAGAATGCTTCAGAACTCTTCCATTGTTCTCGGAATTCTGCTGAAGTTTTGAAGTTTAAAAATGCTTCGGAATTCTTCCATTGTTCTCGGAATTCCGCTGACGCTTAAAAATGCTTCACAACTCTTCTATTGTTCTCAGAATTCCGCTGACTTTTAAAAATGCTTCAGAACTCTTCCATTGTTCTCGGAATTCCGCTGACGTTTAAAAATGCTTCGGAACACTTCCATTGTTCTCGGAATTCCGCTGACGCTTAAAATTGCTTCACAACTCTTCTATTGTTCTCGGAATTCCGCTGACTTTAAAAAATGCTTCGAAACTCTTCCATTGTTCTCGGAATTCCGCTGAAGTTTAAGAATACTTCGGAACTCTTCCATTGTTCTCAGAATTCTGCTGAAGTTTAAAAATGCTTTGGAACTCTTCCATTGTTCTCGGAATTCCGCTGACGCTTAAAAATGCTTCACAACTCTTCCATTGTTCTCGGAATTCTGCTGACTTTTAAAAATGCTTCGGAACTCTTCGATTGTTCTCCAAATTCCTCTGAAGTTTAAAAATGCTTCGGAACTCTTCCAGTGTTCGCAGAATTCCGCTGACGTTTAAAAATGCTTCGGAAATCTTCCATTGTTTTCAAAATTCCGCTGACGTTTAAAAATGCTTCAGAACTCTTCCATTGTTCTCGGAATTCCGCTGATGTTTAAAAATGCTTCGGAACTCTTCCATTGTTCTCGGAATTCCGCTGATGTTTAAAAATGCTTCGGAACTCTTCCATTGTTCTCGGAATTCCGCTGACTTTTAAAAATGCTTCGGAACTCTTCCATTGTTCTCGGAATTCCGCTGAAGTTTTGAAGTTTAAAAATGCTTCGGAATTCTTCCATTGTTCTCGGAATTCCGCTGACGCTTAAAAATGCTTCACAACTCTTCTATTGTTCTCAGAATTCCGCTGACTTTTAAAAATGCTTCAGAACTCTTCCATTGTTCTCGGAATTCCGCTGACGTTTAAAAATGCTTCGGAACTCTTCCATTGTTCTCGGAATTCCGCTGACGCTTAAAATTGCTTCACAACTCTTCTATTGTTCTCGGAATTCCGCTGACTTTTAAAAATGCTTCGAAACTCTTCCATTGTTTTCGGTATTCCACTGAAGTTTAAGAATGCTTCGGAACTCTTCCATTGTTCTCAGAATTCTTCTGAAGTTTAAAAATGCTTCGGAACTCTTCCATTGTTCTCGGAATTCCGCTGATGCTTAAAAATGCTTCACAACTCTTCCATTGTTCTTGGAATTCTGCTGAAGTTTAAAAATGCTTCGGAACTCTTCCATTGTTCTCAGAATTCCGCTGACATTTAAAAATGCTTCGGAACTCTTCCATTGTTCTCGGAATTCCGCTGACATTTAAAAAGGCTTCAGAACTCTTCCATTGTTCTCGGAATTCCGCTGACGTTTAAAAATGCTTCGGAACGCTTACATTGTTCTCAGAATTCCGCTGAAGTTTAAACATGCTTTGGTACCCTTCCATTGTTCTCGGAATTCTGCTGACTTTTAAAAATGCTTCGGAACTCTTCCATTGTTCTCGGAATTCCGCTGACTTTTAAAAATGCTTCAGAACTCTTCCATTGTTCTCGGAATTCCGCTGAAGTTTTGAAGTTTAAAAATGCTTCGGAATTCTTCCATTGTTCTCGGAATTCCGCTGACGCTTAAAAATGCTTCACAACTCTTCTATTGTTCTCAGAATTCCGCTGACTTTTAAAAATGCTTCAGAACTCTTCCATTGTTCTCGGAATTCCGCTGACGTTTAAAAATGCTTCGGAACTCTTCCATTGTTCTCGGAATTCCGCTGACGCTTAAAATTGCTTCACAACTCTTCTATTGTTCTCGGAATTCCGCTGACTTTTAAAAATGCTTCGAAACTCTTCCATTGTTTTCGGAATTCCGCTGAAGTTTAAGAATGCTTCGGAACTCTTCCAATGTTCTCAGAATTCTTCTGAAGTTTAAAAATGCTTCGGAACTCTTCCATTGTTCTCGGAATTCTGCTGAAGTTTTGAAGTTTAAAAATGCTTCGGAACTCTTCCATTGTTCTCAGAATTCCGCTGAAGTTTAAACATGCTTTGGTACTCTTCTATTGTTCTCGGAATTCTGCTGACTTTTAAAAATGCTTCGGAACTCTTCCATTGTTCTCGGAATTCCGCTGACTTTTAAAAATGCTTCGGAACTCTTCCATTGTTCTCGGAATTCCGCTGAAGTTTAAGAATGCTTCAGAACTCTTCCATTGTTCTCGGAATTCTGCTGAAGTTTTGAAGTTTAAAAATGCTTCGGAATTCTTCCATTGTTCTCGGAATTCCGCTGACGCTTAAAAATGCTTCACAACTCTTCTATTGTTCTCAGAATTCCGCTGACTTTTAAAAATGCTTCAGAACTCTTCCATTGTTCTCGGAATTCCGCTGACGTTTAAAAATGCTTCGGAACACTTCCATTGTTCTCGGAATTCCGCTGACGCTTAAAATTGCTTCACAACTCTTCTATTGTTCTCGGAATTCCGCTGACTTTAAAAAATGCTTCGAAACTCTTCCATTGTTCTCGGTATTCCGCTGAAGTTTAAGAATACTTCGGAACTCTTCCATTGTTCTCAGAATTCTGCTGAAGTTTAAAAATGCTTTGGAACTCTTCCATTGTTCTCGGAATTCCGCTGACGCTTAAAAATGCTTCACAACTCTTCCATTGTTCTCGGAATTCTGCTGACTTTTAAAAATGCTTCGGAACTCTTCGATTGTTCTCCAAATTCCTCTGAAGTTTAAAAATGCTTCGGAACTCTTCCAGTGTTCGCAGAATTCCGCTGACGTTTAAAAATGCTTCGGAAATCTTCCATTGTTTTCAAAATTCCGCTGACGTTTAAAAATGCTTCAGAACTCTTCCATTGTTCTCGGAATTCCGCTGATGTTTATAAATGCTTCGGAACTCTTCCATTGTTCTCGGAATTCCGGTGAAGTTTAAAAATGCTTCGGAACGCTTACATTGTTCTCAGAATTCCGCTGAAGTTTAAACATGCTTTGGTACCCTTCCATTGTTCTCGGAATTCTGCTGACTTTTAAAAATGCTTCGGAACTCTTCCATTGTTCTCGGAATTCCGCTGACTTTTAAAAATGCTTCAGAACTCTTCCATTGTTCTCGGAATTCCGCTGAAGTTTTGAAGTTTAAAAATGCTTCGGAATTCTTCCATTGTTCTCGGAATTCCGCTGACGCTTAAAAATGCTTCACAACTCTTCTATTGTTCTCAGAATTCCGCTGACTTTTAAAAATGCTTCAGAACTCTTCCATTGTTCTCGGAATTCCGCTGACGTTTAAAAATGCTTCGGAACTCTTCCATTGTTCTCGGAATTCCGCTGACGCTTAAAATTGCTTCACAACTCTTCTATTGTTCTCGGAATTCCGCTGACTTTTAAAAATGCTTCGAAACTCTTCCATTGTTTTCGGAATTCCGCTGAAGTTTAAGAATGCTTCGGAACTCTTCCATTGTTCTCAGAATTCTTCTGAAGTTTAAAAATGCTTCGGAACTCTTCCATTGTTCTCGGAATTCCGCTGATGCTTAAAAATGCTTCACAACTCTTCCATTGTTCTTGGAATTCTGCTGAAGTTTAAAAATGCTTCGGAACTCTTCCATTGTTCTCAGAATTCCGCTGACATTTAAAAATGCTTCGGAGCTCTTTCATTGTTCTCGGAATTCCGCTGACATTTAAAAAGGCTTCAGAACTCTTCCATTGTTCTCGGAATTCCGCTGACGTTTAAAAATGCTTCACAACTCTTCCATTGTTCTCGGAATTCTGCTGAATTTTAAAAATGCTTCAGAACTCTTCCATTGTTCTCGGAATTCCGCTGACATTTAAAAATGCTTCGGAACTCTTCCATTGTTCTGGTATTCCGCTGACGTTTAAAAATGCTTCACAACTCTTCCATTGTTCTCGGTATTCCGCTGACTTTTAAAAATGCTTCAGAACTCTTCCATTGTTCTCGGAATTCCGCTGAAGTTTAAGTATGCTTCGGAACTCTTCCATTGTTCTCGGAATTCTGCTGAAGTTTAAAAATGCTTCGGAACTCTTCCTTTGTTCTCGGAATTCTTCTGAAGTTTTGAAGTTTACAAATGCTTCGGAATTCTTACATTGTTCTCGGAATTCCGCTGACGCTTAAAAATGCTTCACAACTCTTCTATTGTTCTCAGAATTCCGCTGACTTTTAAAAATGCTTCGGAACTCTTCCATTGTTGTCGGAATTCCGCTGACGCTTAAAATTTCTTCAAAACTGTTCCATTGTTCTCGGAATTCAGCTGAAGTTTAAAAATGCTTCAGAACTCTTCCATTGTTCTCAGAATTCTGCTGAAGTATAAAAATGCTTCGGAACTCTTCCATTGTTCTCGAAATTCCGCTGACGCTTAAAAATGCTTCACAACTCTTCTATTGTTCTCGGAATTCCGCTGACATTTAAAAATGCTTCGGAACTCTTCCATTGTCCTCGGAATTCCGCTGAAGTTTAAGAATGCTTCGGAACTCTTCCATTGTTCTTAGAATTCTGCTGAAGTTTAAAAATGCTTCGGAACTCTTCCATTGTTCTCGGAATTCCGCTGATGCTTAAAAATGATTCACAACTCTTCCATTGTTCTCGGAATTCCGCTGACTTTTAAAAATGCTTCGTAACTCTTCGATTGTTCTCGGAATTCCGCTGACGCTTAAAAAAGCTTCACAACTCTTCTATTGTTTTCAGAATTCCGCTGACTTTTAAAAATGCTTCAGAACTCTTCCATTGTTCTCGGAATTCCGCTGATGCTTAAAAATGCTTCACAACTCTTCCATTGTTCTCGGTATTCCGCTGACTTTTAAAAATGCTTCTGAACTTTTCCATTGTTCTCGGAATTCCGCTGAAGTTTAAGTATGCTTCGGAACTCTTCCATTGTTCTCGGAATTCTGCTGAAGTTTAAAAATGCTTCGGAACTCTTCCATTGTTCTCAGAATTCCGCTGACATTTAAAAATGCTTCGGAACTCTTCCATTGTTCTCGGAATTCCGCTGACATTTAAAAAGCCTTCAGAACTCTTCCATTGTTCTCGGAATTCCGCTGACGTTTAAAAATGCTTCGGAACTCTTCCTTTGTTCTTGGAATTCCACTGACGTTTAAAAATGCTTCTCAACTCTTCCATTGTTCTCGGAATTCCGCTGACTTTTAAAATTGCTTCGGAACTCTTCGATTGTTCTCCAAATTCCGCTGAAGTTTAAAAATGCTTCGGAACTCTTCCAGTGTTTGCAGAATTCCGCTGACGTTTAAAAATGCTTCGGAAATCTTCCATTGTTTTCAAAATCCGCTGACGTTTAAAAATGCTTCAGAACTCTTCCATTGTTCTCGGAAGTCCGCTGACATTTAAAAAGGCTTCAGAACTCCTCCATTGTTCTCGGAATTCCGCTGACATTTAAAAATGCTTCGGAACTCTTCCATTGTTCTGGTATTCCGCTGACGTTTAAAAATGCTTCACAACTCTTCCATTGTTCTCGGTATTCCGCTGACTTTTAAAAATGCTTCAGAACTCTTCCATTGTTCTCGGAATTCCGCTGAAGTTTAAGTATGCTTCGGAACTCTTCCATTGTTCTCGGAATTCTGCTGAAGTTTAAAAATGCTTCGGAACTCTTCCATTGTTCTCAGAATTCCGCTGACATTTAAAAATGCTTCGGAACTCTTCCATTGTTCTCGGAATTCCGCTGACATTTAAAAAGCCTTCAGAACTCTTCCATTGTTCTCGGAATTCCGCTGACGTTTAAAAATGCTTCGGAACTCTTCCTTTGTTCTTGGAATTCCACTGACGTTTAAAAATGCTTCACAACTCTTTCATTGTTCTCGGAATTCCGCTGACTTTTAAAATTGCTTCGGAACTCTTCGATTGTTCTCCAAATTCCGCTGAAGTTTAAAAATGCTTCGGAACTCTTCCAGTGTTCTCGGAATTCCGCTGAAGTTTAAGAATGCTTCGGAACTCTTCC
The DNA here is from genome assembly GCF_046119375.1 of Phyllobates terribilis. Lineage (NCBI taxonomy): Eukaryota > Metazoa > Chordata > Amphibia > Anura > Dendrobatidae > Phyllobates > Phyllobates terribilis. Next base: position 6,057,967 of record NW_027362781.1, on the reverse strand, counting down.
ATTGTTCTCAGAATTCTTCTGAAGTTTAAAAATGCTTCGGAACTCTTCCATTGTTCTCGGAATTCCGCTGATGCTTAAAAATGCTTCACAACTCTTCCATTGTTCTGGTATTCCGCTGATGCTTAAAAATGCTTCACAACTCTTCCATTGTTCTTGGAATTCCGCTGACTTTTAAAAATGCTTCGGAACTCTTCGATTGTTCTCCAAATTCCGCTGAAGTTTAAAAATGCTTCGGAACTCTTCCAGTGTTCGCAGAATTCCGCTGACGTTTAAAAATGCTTCGGAAATCTTCCATTGTTTTCAAAATTCCGCTGACGTTTAAAAATGCTTCAGAACTCTTCCATTGTTCTCGGAATTCCGCTGACGTTTAAAAATGCTTCGGAACTCTTCCATTGTTCTCAGAATTCCGCTGAAGTTTAAACATGCTTTGGTACTCTTCTATTGTTCTCGGAATTCTGCTGACTTTTAAAAATGCTTCGGAACTCTTCCATTGTTCTCGGAATTCCGCTGACTTTTAAAAATGCTTCGGAACTCTTCCATTGTTCTCGGAATTCCGCTGAAGTTTAAGAATGCTTCAGAACTCTTCCATTGTTCTCGGAATTCTGCTGAAGTTTTGAAGTTTAAAAATGCTTCGGAATTCTTCCATTGTTCTCGGAATTCCGCTGACGCTTAAAAATGCTTCACAACTCTTCTATTGTTCTCAGAATTCCGCTGACTTTTAAAAATGCTTCAGAACTCTTCCATTGTTCTCGGAATTCCGCTGACGTTTAAAAATGCTTCGGAACACTTCCATTGTTCTCGGAATTCCGCTGACGCTTAAAATTGCTTCACAACTCTTCTATTGTTCTCGGAATTCCGCTGACTTTAAAAAATGCTTCGAAACTCTTCCATTGTTCTCGGAATTCCGCTGAAGTTTAAGAATACTTCGGAACTCTTCCATTGTTCTCAGAATTCTGCTGAAGTTTAAAAATGCTTTGGAACTCTTCCATTGTTCTCGGAATTCCGCTGACGCTTAAAAATGCTTCACAACTCTTCCATTGTTCTCGGAATTCTGCTGACTTTTAAAAATGCTTCGGAACTCTTCGATTGTTCTCCAAATTCCTCTGAAGTTTAAAAATGCTTCGGAACTCTTCCAGTGTTCGCAGAATTCCGCTGACGTTTAAAAATGCTTCGGAAATCTTCCATTGTTTTCAAAATTCCGCTGACGTTTAAAAATGCTTCAGAACTCTTCCATTGTTCTCGGAATTCCGCTGATGTTTAAAAATGCTTCGGAACTCTTCCATTGTTCTCGGAATTCCGCTGATGTTTAAAAATGCTTCGGAACTCTTCCATTGTTCTCGGAATTCCGCTGACTTTTAAAAATGCTTCGGAACTCTTCCATTGTTCTCGGAATTCCGCTGAAGTTTTGAAGTTTAAAAATGCTTCGGAATTCTTCCATTGTTCTCGGAATTCCGCTGACGCTTAAAAATGCTTCACAACTCTTCTATTGTTCTCAGAATTCCGCTGACTTTTAAAAATGCTTCAGAACTCTTCCATTGTTCTCGGAATTCCGCTGACGTTTAAAAATGCTTCGGAACTCTTCCATTGTTCTCGGAATTCCGCTGACGCTTAAAATTGCTTCACAACTCTTCTATTGTTCTCGGAATTCCGCTGACTTTTAAAAATGCTTCGAAACTCTTCCATTGTTTTCGGTATTCCACTGAAGTTTAAGAATGCTTCGGAACTCTTCCATTGTTCTCAGAATTCTTCTGAAGTTTAAAAATGCTTCGGAACTCTTCCATTGTTCTCGGAATTCCGCTGATGCTTAAAAATGCTTCACAACTCTTCCATTGTTCTTGGAATTCTGCTGAAGTTTAAAAATGCTTCGGAACTCTTCCATTGTTCTCAGAATTCCGCTGACATTTAAAAATGCTTCGGAACTCTTCCATTGTTCTCGGAATTCCGCTGACATTTAAAAAGGCTTCAGAACTCTTCCATTGTTCTCGGAATTCCGCTGACGTTTAAAAATGCTTCGGAACGCTTACATTGTTCTCAGAATTCCGCTGAAGTTTAAACATGCTTTGGTACCCTTCCATTGTTCTCGGAATTCTGCTGACTTTTAAAAATGCTTCGGAACTCTTCCATTGTTCTCGGAATTCCGCTGACTTTTAAAAATGCTTCAGAACTCTTCCATTGTTCTCGGAATTCCGCTGAAGTTTTGAAGTTTAAAAATGCTTCGGAATTCTTCCATTGTTCTCGGAATTCCGCTGACGCTTAAAAATGCTTCACAACTCTTCTATTGTTCTCAGAATTCCGCTGACTTTTAAAAATGCTTCAGAACTCTTCCATTGTTCTCGGAATTCCGCTGACGTTTAAAAATGCTTCGGAACTCTTCCATTGTTCTCGGAATTCCGCTGACGCTTAAAATTGCTTCACAACTCTTCTATTGTTCTCGGAATTCCGCTGACTTTTAAAAATGCTTCGAAACTCTTCCATTGTTTTCGGAATTCCGCTGAAGTTTAAGAATGCTTCGGAACTCTTCCATTGTTCTCAGAATTCTTCTGAAGTTTAAAAATGCTTCGGAACTCTTCCATTGTTCTCGGAATTCCGCTGATGCTTAAAAATGCTTCACAACTCTTCCATTGTTCTTGGAATTCTGCTGAAGTTTAAAAATGCTTCGGAACTCTTCCATTGTTCTCAGAATTCCGCTGACATTTAAAAATGCTTCGGAACTCTTCCATTGTTCTCGGAATTCCGCTGACATTTAAAAAGGCTTCAGAACTCTTCCATTGTTCTCGGAATTCCGCTGACGTTTAAAAATGCTTCACAACTCTTCCATTGTTCTCGGAATTCTGCTGAATTTTAAAAATGCTTCAGAACTCTTCCATTGTTCTCGGAATTCCGCTGACATTTAAAAATGCTTCGGAACTCTTCCATTGTTCTGGTATTCCGCTGACGTTTAAAAATGCTTCACAACTCTTCCATTGTTCTCGGTATTCCGCTGACTTTTAAAAATGCTTCAGAACTCTTCCATTGTTCTCGGACTTCCGCTGAAGTTTAAGTATGCTTCGGAACTCTTCCATTGTTCTCGGAATTCTGCTGAAGTTTAAAAATGCTTCGGAACTCTTCCTTTGTTCTCGGAATTCTTCTGAAGTTTTGAAGTTTACAAATGCTTCGGAATTTTTACATTGTTCTCGGAATTCCGCTAACGCTTAAAAATGCTTCACAACTCTTCTATTGTTCTCAGAATTCCGCTGACTTTTAAAAATGCTTCGGAACTCTTCCATTGTTGTCGGAATTCCGCTGACGCTTAAAATTTCTTCAAAACTGTTCCATTGTTCTCGGAATTCAGCTGAAGTTTAAGAATGCTTCAGAACTCTTCCATTGTTCTCAGAATTCTGCTGAAGTATAAAAATGCTTCGGAACTCTTCCATTGTTCTCGAAATTCCGCTGACGCTTAAAAAAGCTTCACAACTCTTCTATTGTTTTCAGAATTCCGCTGACTTTTAAAAATGCTTCAGAACTCTTCCATTGTTCTCGGAATTCCGCTGATGCTTAAAAATGCTTCACAACTCTTCCATTGTTCTCGGTATTCCGCTGACTTTTAAAAATGCTTCTGAACTTTTCCATTGTTCTCGGAATTCCGCTGAAGTTTAAGTATGCTTCGGAACTCTTCCATTGTTCTCGGAATTCTGCTGAAGTTTAAAAATGCTTCGGAACTCTTCCATTGTTCTCAGAATTCCGCTGACATTTAAAAATGCTTCGGAACTCTTCCATTGTTCTCGGAATTCCGCTGACATTTAAAAAGCCTTCAGAACTCTTCCATTGTTCTCGGAATTCCGCTGACGTTTAAAAATGCTTCGGAACTCTTCCTTTGTTCTTGGAATTCCACTGACGTTTAAAAATGCTTCACAACTCTTCCATTGTTCTCGGAATTCCGCTGACTTTTAAAATTGCTTCGGAACTCTTCGATTGTTCTCCAAATTCCGCTGAAGTTTAAAAATGCTTCGGAACTCTTCCAGTGTTTGCAGAATTCCGCTGACGTTTAAAAATGCTTCGGAAATCTTCCATTGTTTTCAAAATCCGCTGACGTTTAAAAATGCTTCAGAACTCTTCCATTGTTCTCGGAATTCCGCTGACATTTAAAAAGGCTTCAGAACTCCTCCATTGTTCTCGGAATTCCGCTGACATTTAAAAATGCTTCGGAACTCTTCCATTGTTCTGGTATTCCGCTGACGTTTAAAAATGCTTCACAACTCTTCCATTGTTCTCGGTATTCCGCTGACTTTTAAAAATGCTTCAGAACTCTTCCATTGTTCTCGGAATTCCGCTGAAGTTTAAGTATGCTTCGGAACTCTTCCATTGTTCTCGGAATTCTGCTGAAGTTTAAAAATGCTTCGGAGCTCTTCCATTGTTCTCAGAATTCCGCTGACATTTAAAAATGCTTCGGAACTCTTCCATTGTTCTCGGAATTCCGCTGACATTTAAAAAGCCTTCAGAACTCTTCCATTGTTCTCGGAATTCCGCTGACGTTTAAAAATGCTTCGGAACTCTTCCTTTGTTCTTGGAATTCCACTGACGTTTAAAAATGCTTCACAACTCTTTCATTGTTCTCGGAATTCCGCTGACTTTTAAAATTGCTTCGGAACTCTTCGATTGTTCTCCAAATTCCGCTGAAGTTTAAAAATGCTTCGGAACTCTTCCAGTGTTCTCGGAATTCCGCTGAAGTTTAAGAATGCTTCGGAACTCTTCCATTGTTCTCAGAATTCTTCTGAAGTTTAAAAATGCTTCGGAACTCTTCCATTGTTCTCGGAATTCCGCTGATGCTTAAAAATGCTTCACAACTCTTCCATTGTTCTGGTATTCCGCTGATGCTTAAAAATGCTTCACAACTCTTCCATTGTTCTCGGAATTCCGCTGACTTTTAAAAATGCTTCGGAACTCTTCGATTGTTCTCCAAATTCCGCTGAAGTTTAAAAATGCTTCGGAACTCTTCCAGTGTTCGCAGAATTCCGCTGACGTTTAAAAATGCTTCGGAAATCTTCCATTGTTTTCAAAATTCCGCTGACGTTTAAAAATGCTTCAGAACTCTTCCATTGTTCTCGGAATTCCGCTGACTTTTAAAAATGCTTCGGAACTCTTCCATTGTTCTCGGAATTCCGCTGAAGTTTAAGAATGCTTCAGAACTCTTCCATTGTTCTCGGAATTCTGCTGAAGTTTTGAAGTTTAAAAATGCTTCGGAATTCTTCCATTGTTCTCGGAATTCCGCTGACGCTTAAAAATGCTTCACAACTCTTCTATTGTTCTCAGAATTCCGCTGACTTTTAAAAATGCTTCAGAACTCTTCCATTGTTCTCGGAATTCCGCTGACGTTTAAAAATGCTTCGGAACACTTCCATTGTTCTCGGAATTCCGCTGACGCTTAAAATTGCTTCACAACTCTTCTATTGTTCTCGGAATTCCGCTGACTTTAAAAAATGCTTCGAAACTCTTCCATTGTTCTCGGAATTCCGCTGAAGTTTAAGATTACTTCGGAACTCTTCCATTGTTCTCAGAATTCTGCTGAAGTTTAAAAATGCTTTGGAACTCTTCCATTGTTCTCGGAATTCCGCTGACGCTTAAAAATGCTTCACAACTCTTCCATTGTTCTCGGAATTCTGCTGACTTTTAAAAATGCTTCGGAACTCTTCGATTGTTCTCCAAATTCCTCTGAAGTTTAAAAATGCTTCGGAACTCTTCCAGTGTTCGCAGAATTCCGCTGACGTTTAAAAATGCTTCGGAAATCTTCCATTGTTTTCAAAATTCCGCTGACGTTTAAAAATGATTCAGAACTCTTCCATTGTTCTCGGAATTCCGCTGATGTTTAAAAATGCTTCGGAACTGTTCCATTGTTCTCGGAATTCCGGTGAAGTTTAAAAATGCTTCGGAACGCTTACATTGTTCTCAGAATTCCGCTGAAGTTTAAACATGCTTTGGTACCCTTCCATTGTTCTCGGAATTCTGCTGACTTTTAAAAATGCTTCGGAACTCTTCCATTGTTCTCGGAATTCCGCTGACTTTTAAAAATGCTTCGGAACTCTTCCATTGTTCTCGGAATTCCGCTGAAGTTTTGAAGTTTAAAAATGCTTCGGAATTCTTCCATTGTTCTCGGAATTCCGCTGACGCTTAAAAATGCTTCACAACTCTTCTATTGTTCTCAGAATTCCGCTGACTTTTAAAAATGCTTCAGAACTCTTCCATTGTTCTCGGAATTCCGCTGACGTTTAAAAATGCTTCGGAACTCTTCCATTGTTCTCGGAATTCCGCTGACGCTTAAAATTGCTTCACAACTCTTCTATTGTTCTCGGAATTCCGCTGACTTTTAAAAATGCTTCGAAACTCTTCCATTGTTTTCGGTATTCCACTGAAGTTTAAGAATGCTTCGGAACTCTTCCATTGTTCTCAGAATTCTTCTGAAGTTTAAAAATGCTTCGGAACTCTTCCATTGTTCTCGGAATTCCGCTGATGCTTAAAAATGCTTCACAACTCTTCCATTGTTCTTGGAATTCTGCTGAAGTTTAAAAATGCTTCGGAACTCTTCCATTGTTCTCAGAATTCCGCTGACATTTAAAAATGCTTCGGAACTCTTCCATTGTTCTCGGAATTCCGCTGACATTTAAAAAGGCTTCAGAACTCTTCCATTGTTCTCGGAATTCCGCTGACGTTTAAAAATGCTTCACAACTCTTCCATTGTTCTCGGAATTCTGCTGAAGTTTAAAAATGCTTCGGAACTCTTCCATTGTTCTCGGAATTCTTCTGAAGTTTTGAAGTTTACAAATGCTTCTGAATTCTTCCATTGTTCTCGGAATTCCGCTGACGCTTAAAAATGCTTCACAACTCTTCTATTGTTCTCAGAATTCCGCTGACTTTTAAAAATGCTTCGGAACTCTTCCATTGTTGTCGGAATTCCGCTGACGCTTAAAATTTCTTCAAAACTGTTCCATTGTTCTCGGAATTCCGCTGAAGTTTAAGAATGCTTCAGAACACTTCCATTGTTCTCAGAATTCTGCTGAAGTATAAAAATGCTTCGGAACTCTTCCATTGTTCTCGAAATTCCGCTGACGCTTAAAAATGCTTCACAACTCTTCTATTGTTCTCGGAATTCCGCTGACTTTTAAAATTGCTTCGGAACTCTTCGATTGTTCTCCAAATTCCGCTGAAGTTTAAAAATGCTTCGGAACTCTTCCAGTGTTTGCAGAATTCCGCTGACGTTTAAAAATGCTTCGGAAATCTTCCATTGTTTTCAAAATCCGCTGACGTTTAAAAATGCTTCAGAACTCTTCCATTGTTCTCGGAATTCCGCTGACATTTAAAAATGCTTCGGAACTCTTCCATTGTTCTGGTATTCCGCTGACGTTTAAAAATGCTTCACAACTCTTCCATTGTTCTCGGTATTCCGCTGACTTTTAAAAATGCTTCAGAACTCTTCCATTGTTCTCGGAATTCCGCTGAAGTTTAAGTATGCTTCGGAACTCTTCCATTGTTCTCGGAATTCTGCTGAAGTTTAAAAATGCTTCGGAACTCTTCCATTGTTCTCAGAATTCCGCTGACATTTAAAAATGCTTCGGAACTCTTCCATTGTTCTCGGAATTCCGCTGACATTTAAAAAGGCTTCAGAACTCTTCCATTGTTCTCGGAATTCCGCTGACGTTTAAAAATGCTTCACAACTCTTCCATTGTTCTCGGAATTCCGCTGAAGTTTAAGTATGCTTCGGAACTCTTCCATTGTTCTCGGAATTCTGCTGAAGTTTAAAAATGCTTCGGAACTCTTCCATTGTTCTCGTAATTCTTCTGAAGTTTTGAAGTTTACAAATGCTTCGGAATTCTTCCATTGTTCTCGGAATTCCGCTGACACTTAAAAATGCTTCACAACTCTTCTATTGTTCTCAGAATTCCGCTGACTTTTAAAAATGCTTCGGAACTCTTCCATTGTTGTCGGAATTCCGCTGACGCTTAAAATTGCTTCAAAACTGTTCCATTGTTCTCGGAATTCCGCTGAAGTTTAAGAATGCTTCAGAACTCTTCCATTGTTCTCAGAATTCTGCTGAAGTATAAAAATGCTTCGGAACTCTTCCATTATTCTCGGAATTCCGCTGACGCTTAAAAATGCTTCACAACTCTTCTATTGTTCTCGGAATTCCGCTGACATTTAAAAATGCTTCGGAACTCTTCCATTGTCCTCGGAATTCCGCTGAAGTTTAAGAATGCTTCGGAACTCTTCCATTGTTCTCAGAATTCTGCTGAAGTTTAAAAATGCTTCGGAACTCTTCCATTGTTCTCGGAATTCCGCTGATGCTTAAAAATGCTTCACAACTCTTCCATTGTTCTCGGAATTCCGCTGACTTTTAAAAATGCTTCAGAACTCTTCGATTGTTCTCCAAATTCCGCTGAAGTTTAAAAATGCTTCGGAACTCTTCCAGTGTTTGCAGAATTCCGCTGACGTTTAAAAATGCTTCGGAAATCTTCCATTGTTTTCAAAATCCGCTGACGTTTAAAAATGCTTCAGAACTCTTCCATTGTTCTCGGAATTCCGCTGACATTTAAAAATGCTTCGGAACTCTTCCATTGTTCTGGTATTCCGCTGACGTTTAAAAATGCTTCACATCTCTTCCATTGTTCTCGGTATTCCGCTGACTTTTAAAAATGCTTCAGAACTCTTCCATTGTTCTCGGAATTCCGCTGAAGTTTAAGTATGCTTCGGAACTCTTCCATTGTTCTCGGAATTCTGCTGAAGTTTAAAAATGCTTCGGAACTCTTCCATTGTTCTCAGAATTCCGCTGACATTTAAAAATGCTTCGGAACTCTTCCATTGTTCTCGGAATTCCGCTGACATTTAAAAAGGCTTCAGAACTCTTCCATTGTTCTCGGAATTCCGCTGACGTTTAAAAATGCTTCACAACTCTTCCATTGTTCTCGGAATTCCGCTGAAGTTTAAGTATGCTTCGGAACTCTTCCATTGTTCTCGGAATTCTGCTGAAGTTTAAAAATGCTTCGGAACTCTTCCATTGTTCTCGGAATTCTTCTGAAGTTTTGAAGTTTACAAATGCTTCGGAATTCTTCCATTGTTCTCGGAATTCCGCTGACGCTTAAAAATGCTTCACAACTCTTCTAATGTTCTCAGAATTCCGCTGACTTTTAAAAATGCTTCGGAACTCTTCCATTGTTGTCGGAATTCCGCTGACGCTTAAAATTGCTTCAAAACTGTTCCATTGTTCTCGGAATTCCGCTGAAGTTTAAGAATGCTTCAGAACTCTTCCATTGTTCTCAGAATTCTGCTGAAGTATAAAAATGCTTCGGAACTCTTCCATTGTTCTCGGAATTCCGCTGACGCTTAAAAATGCTTCACAACTCTTCTATTGTTCTCGGAATTCCACTGACATTTTTAAAATGCTTCGGAACTCTTCCATTGTTCTCGGAATTCTGCTGAAGTATAAAAATGCTTCACAACTCTTCCATTGTTCTCGGAATTCCGCTGACTTTTAAAAATGCTTCAGAACTCTTCGATTGTTCTCCAAATTCCGCTGAAGTTTAAAAATGCTTCGGAACTCTTCCAGTGTTTGCAGAATTCCGCTGACGTTTAAAAATGCTTCGGAAATCTTCCATTGTTTTCAAAATCCGCTGACGTTTAAAAATGCTTCAGAACTCTTCCATTGTTCTCGGAATTCCGCTGACGTTTAAAAATGCTTCGGAACTCTTCCATTGTTCTCGGAATTGCAGTGAAGTTTAAAAATGCTTCGGAACGCTTACATTGTTCTCAGAATTCCGCTGAAGTTTAAAAATGCTTTGGTACCCTTCTATTGTTCTCGGAATTCTGCTGACTTTTAAAAATGCTTCGGAACTCTTCCATTGTTCTCGGAATTCCGCTGACTTTTAAAAATGCTTTGGAACTCTTCCATTGTTCTCGGAATTCCGCTGAAGTTTTGAAGTTTAAAAATGCTTCGGAATTTTTCCATTGTTCTCGGAATTCCGCTGACGCTTAAAAATGCTTCACAACTCTTCCATTGTTCTCGGAATTCCGCTGACTTTTAAAAATGCTTCGGAACTCTTCCAGTGTTCGCAGAATTCCGCTGACGTTTAAAAATGCTTCGGAAATCTTCCATTGTTTTCAAAATTCTGCTGACGTTTAAAAATGCTTCAGAACTCTTCCATTGTTCTCGGAATTCCGCTGACGTTTAAAAATGCTTCGGAACTCTTCCATTGTTCTCAGAATTCCGCTGAAGTTTAAACATGCTTTGGTACCCTTCTATTGTTCTCGGAATTCTGCTGACTTTTAAAAATGCTTCGGAACTCTTCCATTGTTCTCAGAATTCCGCTGACTTTTAAAAATGCTTCGGAACTCTTCCATTGTTCTCGGAATTCCGCTGAAGTTTAAAAATGCTTCGGAACTCTTCCAGTGTTTGCAGAATTCCGCTGACGTTTAAAAATGCTTCGGAAATCTTACATTGTTTTCAAAATCCGCTGACGTTTAAAAATGCTTCACAACTCTTCCATTGTTCTCGGTATTCCGCTGACTTTTAAAAATGCTTCAGAACTCTTCCATTGTTCTCGGAATTCCGCTGAAGTTTAAGTATGCTTCGGAACTCTTCCATTGTTCTCGGAATTCTGCTGAAGTTTAAAAATGCTTCGGAACTCTTCCATTGTTCTCAGAATTCCGCTGACATTTAAAAATGCTTCGGAACTCTTCCATTGTTCTCGGAATTCCGCTGACATTTAAAAAGGCTTCAGAACTCTTCCATTGTTCTCGGAATTCCGCTGACGTTTAAAAATTCTTCACAACTCTTCCATTGTTCTCGGAATTCCGCTGAAGTTTAAGTATGCTTCGGAACTCTTCCATTGTTCTCGGAATTCTGCTGAAGTTTAAAAATGCTTCGGAACTCTTCCATTGTTCTCGGAATTCTTCTGAAGTTTTGAAGTTTACAAATGCTTCGGAATTCTTCCATTGTTCTCGGAATTCCGCTGACGCTTAAAAATGCTTCACAACTCTTCTATTGTTCTCAGAATTCCGCTGACTTTTAAAAATGCTTCGGAACTCTTCCGTTGTTGTCGGAATTCCGCTGACGCTTAAAATTGCTTCAAAACTGTTCCATTGTTCTCGGAATTCCGCTGAAGTTTAAGAATGCTTCAGAACTCTTCCATTGTTCTCAGAATTCTGCTGAAGTATAAAAATGCTTCGTAACTCTTCCTTTGTTCTCGGAATTCCGCTGACGCTTAAAAATGCTTCACAACTCTTCTATTGTTCTCGGAATTCCGCTGACATTTAAAAATGCTTCGGAACTCTTCCATTGTTCTCGGAATTCCGCTGACTTTTAAAAATGCTTCGGAACTCTTCCATTGTTCTCGGAATTCCGCTGACTTTTAAAAATGCTTCTGAACTCTTCCATTGTTCTCGGAATTCCGCTGAAGTTTAAGTATGCTTCGGAACTCTTCCATTGTTCTCGGAATTCTGCTGAAGTTTAAAAATGCTTCGAAACTCTTCCATTGTTCTCGGAATTCCTCTGAAGTTTAAGAATGCTTCGGAACTCTTCCATTGTTCTCAGAATTCTTCTGAAGTTTAAAAATGCTTCGGAACTCTTTCATTGTTCTCGGAATTCCGCTGATGCTTAAAAATGCTTCACAACTCTTCCATTGTTCTGGTATTCCGCTGATGCTTAAAAATGCTTCACAACTCTTCCATTGTTCTCGGAATTCCGCTGACTTTTTAAAAATGCTTCGGAACTCTTCGATTGTTCTCCAAATTCCGCTGAAGTTTAAAAATGCTTCGGAACTCTTCCAGTGTTCACAGAATTCCGCTGACGTTTAAAAATGCTTCGGAACTCTTCCATTGTTCTCGGAATTCCGCTGAAGTTTTGAAGTTTAAAAATGCTTCGGAATTCTTCCATTGTTCTCGGAATTCCGCTGACGCTTAAAAATGCTTCACAACTCTTCTATTGTTCTCAGAATTCCGCTGACTTTTAAAAATGCTTCGGAACTCTTCCGTTGTTGTCGGACTTCCGCTGACGCTTAAAATTGCTTCAAAACTGTTCCATTGTTCTCGGAATTCCGCTGAAGTTTAAGAATGCTTCAGAACTCTTCCATTGTTCTCAGAATTCTGCTGAAGTATAAAAATGCTTCGTAACTCTTCCATTGTTCTCGGAATTCCGCTGACGCTTAAAAATGCTTCACAACTCTTCTATTGTTCTCGGAATTCCGCTGACATTTAAAAATGCTTCGGAACTCTTCCATTGTCCTCGGAATTCCGCTGAAGTTTAAGAATGCTTCGGAACTCTTCCATTGTTCTCAGAATTCTGCTGAAGTTTAAAAATGCTTCGGAACTCTTCCATTGTTCTCGGAATTCCGCTGATGCTTAAAAATGCTTCACAACTCTTCCATTGTTCTCGGAATTCCGCTGACTTTTAAAAATGCTTCGGAACTCTTCGATTGTTCTCCAAATTCCGCTGAAGTTTAAAAATGCTTCAGAACTCTTCCATTGTTCTAGGAATTCCGCTGACGTTTAAAAATGCTTCGGAACTCTTCCATTGTTCTCAGAATTCCGCTGAAGTTTAAACATGCTTTGGTACCCTTCTATTGTTCTCGGAATTCTGCTGACTTTTAAAAATGCTTCGGAACTCTTCCATTGTTCTCGGAATTCCGCTGACTTTTAAAAATGCTTCGGAACTCTTCCATTGTTCTCGGAATTCCGCTGACTTTTAAAAATGCTTCTGAACTCTTCCATTGTTCTCGGAATTCCGCTGAAGTTTAAGTATGCTTCGGAACTCTTCCATTGTTCTCGGAATTCTGCTGAAGTTTAAAAATGCTTCGAAACTCTTCCATTGTTCTCGGAATTCCGCTGAAGTTTAAGAATGCTTCGGAACTCTTCCATTGTTCTCAGAATTCTTCTGAAGTTTAAAAATGCTTCGGAACTCTTCCATTGTTCTCGGAATTCCGCTGATGCTTAAAAATGCTTCACAACTCTTCCATTGTTCTGGTATTCCGCTGATGCTTAAAAATGCTTCACAACTCTTCCAATGTTCTCGGAATTCCGCTGACTTTTAAAAATGCTTCGGAACTCTTCGATTGTTCTCCAAATTCCGCTGAAGTTTAAAAATGCTTCGGAACTCTTCCAGTGTTCGCAGAATTCCGCTGACTTTTAAAAATGCTTCGGAACTCTTCGATTGTTCTCCAAATTCCGCTGAAGTTTAAAAATGCTTCGGAACTCTTCCAGTGTTCGCAGAATTCCGCTGACGTTTAAAAATGCTTCGGAAATCTTCCATTGTTTTCAAAATTCCGCTGACGTTTAAAAATGCTTCAGAACTCTTCCATTGTTCTAGGAATTCCGCTGACGTTTAAAAATGCTTCGGAACTCTTCCATTGTTCTCAGAATTCCGCTGAAGTTTAAACATGCTTTGGTACCCTTCTATTGTTCTCGGAATTCTGCTGACTTTTAAAAATGCTTCGGAACTCTTCCATTGTTCTCGGAATTCCGCTGACTTTTAAAAATGCTTCGGAACTCTTCCATTGTTCTCGGAATTCCGCTGACTTTTAAAAATGCTTCTGAACTCTTCCATTGTTCTCGGAATTCCGCTGAAGTTTAAGTATGCTTCGGAACTCTTCCATTGTTCTCGGAATTCTGCTGAAGTTTAAAAATGCTTCGGAACTCTTCCAGTGTTCGCAGAATTCCGCTGACGTTTAAAAATGCTTCGGAAATCTTCCATTGTTTTCAAAATTCCGCTGACGTTTAAAAATGCTTCAGAACTCTTCCATTGTTCTCGGAATTCCGCTGACGTTTAAAAATGCTTCGGAACTCTTCCATTGTTCTCGGAATTCCGCTGAAGTTTTGAAGTTTAAAAATGCTTCGGAATTCTTCCATTGTTCTCGGAATTCCGCTGACGCTTAAAAATGCTTCACAACTCTTCCATTGTTCTCAGAATTCCGCTGACTTTTAAAAATGCTTCAGAACTCTTCCATTGTTCTCGGAATTCCGCTGACGTTTAAAAATGCTTCGGAACTCTTCCATTGTTCTCGGAATTCCGCTGACGCTTAAAATTGCTTCACAACTCTTCTTTTGTTCTCGGAATTCCGCTGACTTTTAAAAATGCTTCGAAACTCTTCCATTGTTCTCGGAATTCCGCTGAAGTTTAAGAATGCTTCGGAACTCTTCCATTGTTCTCAGAATTCTTCTGAAGTTTAAAAATGCTTCGGAACTCTTCCATTGTTCTCGGAATTCTTCTGAAGTTTTGAAGTTTACAAATGCTTCGGAATTCTTCCATTGTTCTCGGAATTCCGCTGACGCTTAAAAATGCTTCACAACTCTTCTATTGTTCTCAGAATTCCGCTGACTTTTAAAAATGCTTCGGAACTCTTCCGTTGTTGTCGGAATTCCGCTGACGCTTAAAATTGCTTCAAAACTGTTCCATTGTTCTCGGAATTCCGCTGAAGTTTAAGAATGCTTCAGAACTCTTCCATTGTTCTCAGAATTCTGCTGAAGTATAAAAATGCTTCGTAACTCTTCCATTGTTCTCGGAATTCCGCTGACGCTTAAAAATGCTTCACAACTCTTCTATTGTTCTCGGAATTCCGCTGACATTTAAAAATGCTTCGGAACTCTTCCATTGTCCTCGGAATTCCGCTGAAGTTTAAGAATGCTTCGGAACTCTTCCATTGTTCTCAGAATTCTGCTGAAGTTTAAAAATGCTTCGGAACTCTTCCATTGTTCTCGGAATTCCGCTGATGCTTAAAAATGCTTCACAACTCTTCCATTGTTCTCGGAATTCCGCTGACTTTTAAAAATGCTTTGGAACTCTTCGATTGTTCTCCAAATTCCGCTGAAGTTTAAAAATGCTTCGGAACTCTTCCAGTGTTCGCAGAATTCCGCTGACGTTTAAAAATGCTTCGGAAATCTTCCATTGTTCTCGGAATTCCGCTGACGTTTAAAAATGCTTCGGAACTCTTCCATTGTTCTCAGAATTCCGCTGAAGTTTAAACATGCTTTGGTACCCTTCTATTGTTCTCGGAATTCTGCTGACTTTTAAAAATGCATCGGAACTCTTCCATTGTTCTCGGAATTCCGCTGACTTTTAAAAATGCTTCGGAACTCTTCCATTGTTCTCGGAATTCCGCTGACTTTTAAAAATGCTTCTGAACTCTTCCATTGTTCTCGGAATTCCGCTGAAGTTTAAGTATGCTTCGGAACTCTTCCATTGTTCTCGGAATTCTGCTGAAGTTTAAAAATGCTTCGAAACTCTTCCATTGTTCTCGGAATTCCGCTGAAGTTTAAGAATGCTTCGGAACTCTTCCATTGTTCTCAGAATTCTTCTGAAGTTTAAAAATGCTTCGGAACTCTTCCATTGTTCTCGGAATTCCGCTGATGCTTAAAAATGCTTCACAACTCTTCCATTGTTCTGGTATTCCGCTGATGCTTAAAAATGCTTCACAACTCTTCCAATGTTCTCGGAATTCCGCTGACTTTTAAAAATGCTTCGGAACTCTTCGATTGTTCTCCAAATTCCGCTGAAGTTTAAAAATGCTTCGGAACTCTTCCAGTGTTCGCAGAATTCCGCTGACGTTTAAAAATGCTTCGGAAATCTTCCATTGTTTTCAAAATTCCGCTGACGTTTAAAAATGCTTCAGAACTCTTCCATTGTTCTCGGAATTCCGCTGACGCTTAAAAATGCTTCACAACTCTTCTATTGTTCTCAGAATTCCGCTGACTTTTAAAAATGCTTCAGAACTCTTCCATTGTTCTCGGAATTCCGCTGACGTTTAAAAATGCTTCGGAACTCTTCCATTGTTCTCGGAATTCCGCTGAAGTTTAAGAATGCTTCGGAACTCTTCCATTGTTCTCAGAATTCTGCTGAAGTTTAAAAATGCTTCGGAACTCTTCCATTGTTCTCGGAATTCCGCTGATGCTTAAAAATGCTTCACAACTCTTCCATTGTTCTCGGAATTCCGCTGACTTTTAAAAATGCTTCGGAACTCTTCGATTGTTCTCCAAATTCCGCTGAAGTTTAAAAATGCTTCGGAACTCTTCCAGTGTTCGCAGAATTCCGCTGACGTTTAAAAATGCTTCGGAAATCTTCCATTGTTCTCGGAATTCCGCTGACGTTTAAAAATGCTTCGGAACTCTTCCATTGTTCTCAGAATTCCGCTGAAGTTTAAACATGCTTTGGTACCCTTCTATTGTTCTCGGAATTCTGCTGACTTTTAAAAATGCTTCGGAACTCTTCCATTGTTCTCGGAATTCCGCTGACTTTTAAAAATGCTTCGGAACTCTTCCATTGTTCTCGGAATTCCGCTGACTTTTAAAAATGCTTCTGAACTCTTCCATTGTTCTCGGAATTCCGCTGAAGTTTAAGTATGCTTCGGAACTCTTCCATTGTTCTCGGAATTCTGCTGAAGTTTAAAAATGCTTCGAAACTCTTCCATTGTTCTCGGAATTCCGCTGAAGTTTAAGAATGCTTCGGAACTCTTCCATTGTTCTCAGAATTCTTCTGAAGTTTAAAAATGCTTCGGAACTCTTCCATTGTTCTCGGAATTCCGCTGATGCTTAAAAATGCTTCACAACTCTTCCATTGTTCTGGTATTCCGCTGATGCTTAAAAATGCTTCACAACTCTTCCAATGTTCTCGGAATTCCGCTGACTTTTAAAAATGCTTCGGAACTCTTCGATTGTTCTCCAAATTCCGCTGAAGTTTAAAAATGCTTCGGAACTCTTCCAGTGTTCGCAGAATTCCGCTGACGTTTAAAAATGCTTCGGAAATCTTCCATTGTTTTCAAAATTCCGCTGACGTTTAAAAATGCTTCAGAACTCTTCCATTGTTCTCGGAATTCCGCTGACGTTTAAAAATGCTTCGGAACTCTTCCATTGTTCTCGGAATTCCGCTGAAGTTTTGAAGTTTAAAAATGCTTCGGAATTCTTCCATTGTTCTCGGAATTCCGCTGAAGCTTAAAAATGCTTCACAACTCTTCTATTGTTCTCAGAATTCCGCTGACTTTTAAAAATGCTTCAGAACTCTTCCATTGTTCTCGGAATTCTGCTGACGTTTAAAAATGCTTCGGAACTCTTCCATTGTTCTCGGAATTCCGCTGACGCTTAAAATTGCTTCACAACTCTTCTTTTGTTCTCGGAATTCCGCTGACTTTTAAAAATGCTTCGAAACTCTTCCATTGTTCTCGGAATTCCGCTGAAGTTTAAGAATGCTTCGGAACTCTTCCATTGTTCTCAGAATTCTTCTGAAGTTTAAAAATGCTTCGGAACTCTTCCATTGTTCTCGGAATTCCGCTGATGCTTAAAAATGCTTCACAACTCTTCCATTGTTCTCGGTATTCCGCTGACTATTAAAAATGCTTCTGAACTCTTCCATTGTTCTCGGAATTCCGCTGAAGTTTAAGTATGCTTCGGAACTCTTCCATTGTTCTCGGAATTCTGCTGAAGTTTAAAAATGCTTCGGAACACTTCCATTGTTCTCAGAATTCCGCTGACATTTAAAAATGCTTCGGAACTCTTCCATTGTTCTCGGAATTCCGCTGACATTTAAAAAGCCTTCAGAACTCTTCCATTGTTCTCGGAATTCCGCTGACGTTTAAAAATGCTTCGGAACTCTTCCTTTGTTCTTGGAATTCCACTGACGTTTAAAAATGCTTCACAACTCTTCCATTGTTCTCGGAATTCCGCTGACTTTTAAAATTGCTTCGGAACTCTTCGATTGTTCTCCAAATTCCGCTGAAGTTTAAAAATGCTTCGGAACTCTTCCAGTGTTCTCGGAATTCCGCTGAAGTTTAAGAATGCTTCGGAACTCTTCCATTGTTCTCAGAATTCTTCTGAAGTTTAAAAATGCTTTGGAACTCTTCCATTGTTCTCGGAATTCCGCTGATGCTTAAAAATTCTTCACAACTCTTCCATTGTTCTGGTATTCCGCTGATGCTTAAAAATGCTTCACAACTCTTCCATTGTTCTCAGAATTCTGCTGAAGTTTAAAAATGCTTCGGAACTCTTCCATTGTTCTCGGAATTCCGCTGACGCTTAAAAATGCTTCACAACTCTTCCATTGTTCTCGGAATTCTGCTGACTTTTAAAAATGCTTCGGAACTCTTCGATTGTTCTCCAAATTCCTCTGAAGTTTAAAAATGCTTCGGAACTCATCCAGTGTTCGCAGAATTTCGCTGACGTTTAAAAATGCTTCGGAAATCTTCCATTGTTTTCAAAATTCCGCTGACGTTTAAAAATGCTTCAGAACTCTTCCATTGTTCTCGGAATTCCGCTGATGTTTAAAAATGCTTCGGAACTCTTCCATTGTTCTCGGAATTCCGGTGAAGTTTAAAAATGCTTCGGAACGCTTACATTGTTCTCAGAATTCCGCTGAAGTTTAAACATGCTTTGGTACCCTTCCATTGTTCCCGGAATTCTGCTGACTTTTAAAAATGCTTCGGAACTCTTCCATTGTTCTCGGAATTCCGCTGACTTTTAAAAATGCTTCGGAACTCTTCCATTGTTCTCGGAATTCCGCTGAAGTTTTGAAGTTTAAAAATGCTTCGGAATTCTTCCATTGTTCTCGGAATTCCGCTGACGCTTAAAAATGCTTCACAACTCTTCTATTGTTCTCAGAATTCCGCTGACTTTTAAAAATGCTTCAGAACTTTTCCATTGTTCTCGGAATTCCGCTGACGTTTAAAAATGCTTCGGAACTCTTCCATTGTTCTCGGAATTCCGCTGACGCTTAAAATTGCTTCACAACTCTTCTTTTGTTCTCGGAATTCCGCTGACTTTTAAAAATGCTTCGAAACTCTTCCATTGTTCTCGGAATTCCGCTGAAGTTTAAGAATGCTTCGGAACTCTTCCATTGTTCTCAGAATTCTTCTGAAGTTTAAAAATGCTTCGGAACTCTTCCATTGTTCTCGGAATTCCGCTGATGCTTAAAAATGCTTCACAACTCTTCCATTGTTCTCGGTATTCCGCTGACTTTTAAAAATGCTTCTGAACTCTTCCATTGTTCTCGGAGTTCCGCTGAAGTTTAAGTATGCTTCGGAACTCTTCCATTGTTCTCGGAATTCTGCTGAAGTTTAAAAATGCTTCGGAACACTTCCATTGTTCTCAGAATTCCGCTGACATTTAAAAATGCTTTGGAACCCTTCCATTGTTCTCGGAATTCCGCTGACATTTAAAAAGCCTTCAGAACTCTTCCATTGTTCTCGGAATTCCGCTGACGTTTAAAAATGCTTCGGAACTCTTCCTTTGTTCTTGGAATTCCACTGACGTTTAAAAATGCTTCGGAACACTTCCATTGTTCTCAGAATTCCGCTGACATTTAAAAATGCTTCGGAACTCTTCCATTGTTCTCGGAATTCCGCTGACATTTAAAAAGCCTTCAGAACTCTTCCATTGTTCTCGGAATTCCGCTGACGTTTAAAAATGCTTCGGAACTCTTCCTTTGTTCTTGGAATTCCACTGACGTTTAAAAATGCTTCACAACTCTTCCATTGTTCTCGGAATTCCGCTGACTTTTAAAATTGCTTCGGAACTCTTCGATTGTTCTCCAAATTCCGCTGAAGTTTAAAAATGCTTCGGAACTCTTCCAGTGTTCTCGGAATTCCGCTGAAGTTTAAGAATGCTTCGGAACTCTTCCATTGTTCTCAGAATTCTTCTGAAGTTTAAAAATGCTTTGGAACTCTTCCATTGTTCTCGGAATTCCGCTGATGCTTAAAAATGCTTCACAACTCTTCCATTGTTCTGGTATTCCGCTGATGCTTAAAAATGCTTCACAACTCTTCCATTGTTCTGGTATTCCGCTGATGTTTAAAAATGCTTCGGAAATCTTCCATTGTTTTCAAAATTCCGCTGACGTTTAAAAATGCTTCGGAACTCTTCGATTGTTCTCCAAATTCCGCTGAAGTTTAAAAATGCTTCGGAACTCTTCCAGTGTTCGCAGAATTCCGCTGATGTTTAAAAATGCTTCGGAAATCTTCCATTGTTTTCAAAATTCCGCTGACGTTTAAAAATGCTTCAGAACTCTTCCATTGTTCTCGGAATTCCGCTGACGTTTAAAAATGCTTCGGAACTCTTCCATTGTTCTCAGAATTCCGCTGAAGTTTAAACATGCTTTGGTATTCTTCTATTGTTCTCGGAATTCTGCTGACTTTTAAAAATGCTTCGGAACTCTTCCATTGTTCTCGGAATTGCGCTGACTTTTAAAAATGCTTCGGAACTCTTCCATTGTTCTCGGAATTCCGCTGAAGTTTAAGAATGCTTCAGAACTCTTCCATTGTTCTCGGAATTCTGCTGAAGTTTTGAAGTTTAAAAATGCTTCGGAATTCTTCCATTGTTCTCGGAATTCCGCTGACGCTTAAAAATGCTTCACAACTCTTCTATTGTTCTCAGAATTCCGCTGACTTTTAAAAATGCTTCAGAACTCTTCCATTGTTCTCGGAATTCCGCTGACGTTTAAAAATGCTTCGGAACACTTCCATTGTTCTCGGAATTCCGCTGACGCTTAAAATTGCTTCACAACTCTTCTATTGTTCTCGGAATTCCGCTGACTTTTAAAAATGCTTCGAAACTCTTCCATTGTTCTCGGAATTCCGCTGAAGTTTAAGAATACTTCGGAACTCTTCCATTGTTCTCAGAATTCTGCTGAAGTTTAAAAATGCTTCGGAACTCTTCCATTGTTCTCGGAATTCCGCTGACGCTTAAAAATGCTTCACAACTCTTCCATTGTTCTCGGAATTCTGCTGACTTTTAAAAATGCTTCGGAACTCTTCGATTGTTCTCCAAATTCCTCTGAAGTTTAAAAATGCTTCGGAACTCATCCAGTGTTCGCAGAATTCCGCTGACGTTTAAAAATGCTTCGGAAATCTTCCATTGTTTTCAAAATTCCGCTGACGTTTAAAAATGCTTCAGAACTCTTCCATTGTTCTCGGAATTCCGCTGATGTTTAAAAATGCTTCGGAACTCTTCCATTGTTCTCGGAATTCCGGTGAAGTTTAAAAATGCTTCGGAACGCTTACATTGTTCTCAGAATTCCGCTGAAGTTTAAACATGCTTTGGTACCCTTCCATTGTTCCCGGAATTCTGCTGACTTTTAAAAATGCTTCGGAACTCTTCCATTGTTCTCGGAATTCCGCTGACTTTTAAAAATGCTTCGGAACTCTTCCATTGTTCTCGGAATTCCGCTGAAGTTTTGAAGTTTAAAAATGCTTCGGAATTCTTCCATTGTTCTCGGAATTCCGCTGACGCTTAAAAATGCTTCACAACTCTTCTATTGTTCTCAGAATTCCGCTGACTTTTAAAAATGCTTCAGAACTCTTCCATTGTTCTCGGAATTCCGCTGACGTTTAAAAATGCTTCGGAACTCTTCCATTGTTCTCGGAATTCCGCTGACGCTTAAAATTGCTTCACAACTCTTCTTTTGTTCTCGGAATTCCGCTGACTTTTAAAAATGCTTCGAAACTCTTCCATTGTTCTCGGAATTCCGCTGAAGTTTAAGAATGCTTCGGAACTCTTCCATTGTTCTCAGAATTCTTCTGAAGTTTAAAAATGCTTCGGAACTCTTCCATTGTTCTCGGAATTCCGCTGATGCTTAAAAATGCTTCACAACTCTTCCATTGTTCTCGGTATTCCGCTGACTTTTAAAAATGCTTCTGAACTCTTCCATTGTTCTCGGAGTTCCGCTGAAGTTTAAGTATGCTTCGGAACTCTTCCATTGTTCTCGGAATTCTGCTGAAGTTTAAAAATGCTTCGGAACACTTCCATTGTTCTCAGAATTCCGCTGACATTTAAAAATGCTTTGGAACCCTTCCATTGTTCTCGGAATTCCGCTGACATTTAAAAAGCCTTCAGAACTCTTCCATTGTTCTCGGAATTCCGCTGACGTTTAAAAATGCTTCGGAACTCTTCCTTTGTTCTTGGAATTCCACTGACGTTTAAAAATGCTTCACAACTCTTCCATTGTTCTCGGAATTCCGCTGACGCTTAAAAATGCTTCACAACTCTTCCATTGTTCTCAGAATTCCGCTGACTTTTAAAAATGCTTCAGAACTCTTCCATTGTTCTCGGAATTCCGCTGACGTTTAAAAATGCTTCGGAACTCTTCCATTGTTCTCGGAATTCCGCTGAAGTTTAAGAATGCTTCGGAACTCTTCCATTGTTCTCAGAATTCTTCTGAAGTTTAAAAATGCTTCGGAACTCTTCCATTGTTCTCGGAATTCTTCTGAAGTTTTGAAGTTTACAAATGCTTCGGAATTCTTCCATTGTTCTCGGAATTCCGCTGACGCTTAAAAATGCTTCACAACTCTTCTATTGTTCTCAGAATTCCGCTGACTTTTAAAAATGCTTCGGAACTCTTCCGTTGTTGTCGGAATTCCGCTGACGCTTAAAATTGCTTCAAAACTGTTCCATTGTTCTCGGAATTCCGCTGAAGTTTAAGAATGCTTCAGAACTCTTCCATTGTTCTCAGAATTCTGCTGAAGTATAAAAATGCTTCGTAACTCTTCCATTGTTCTCGGAATTCCGCTGACGCTTAAAAATGCTTCACAACTCTTCTATTGTTCTCGGAATTCCGCTGACATTTAAAAATGCTTCGGAACTCTTCCATTGTCCTCGGAATTCCGCTGAAGTTTAAGAATGCTTCGGAACTCTTCCATTGTTCTCAGAATTCTGCTGAAGTTTAAAAATGCTTCGGAACTCTTCCATTGTTCTCGGAATTCCGCTGATGCTTAAAAATGCTTCACAACTCTTCCATTGTTCTCGGAATTCCGCTGACTTTTAAAAATGCTTCGGAACTCTTCGATTGTTCTCCAAATTCCGCTGAAGTTTAAAAATGCTTCGGAACTCTTCCAGTGTTCGCAGAATTCCGCTGACGTTTAAAAATGCTTCGGAAATCTTCCATTGTTCTCGGAATTCCGCTGACGTTTAAAAATGCTTCGGAACTCTTCCATTGTTCTCAGAATTCCGCTGAAGTTTAAACATGCTTTGGTACCCTTCTATTGTTCTCGGAATTCTGCTGACTTTTAAAAATGCATCGGAACTCTTCCATTGTTCTCGGAATTCCGCTGACTTTTAAAAATGCTTCGGAACTCTTCCATTGTTCTCGGAATTCCGCTGACTTTTAAAAATGCTTCTGAACTCTTCCATTGTTCTCGGAATTCCGCTGAAGTTTAAGTATGCTTCGGAACTCTTCCATTGTTCTCGGAATTCTGCTGAAGTTTAAAAATGCTTCGAAACTCTTCCATTGTTCTCGGAATTCCGCTGAAGTTTAAGAATGCTTCGGAACTCTTCCATTGTTCTCAGAATTCTTCTGAAGTTTAAAAATGCTTCGGAACTCTTCCATTGTTCTCGGAATTCCGCTGATGCTTAAAAATGCTTCACAACTCTTCCATTGTTCTGGTATTCCGCTGATGCTTAAAAATGCTTCACAACTCTTCCAATGTTCTCGGAATTCCGCTGACTTTTAAAAATGCTTCGGAACTCTTCGATTGTTCTCCAAATTCCGCTGAAGTTTAAAAATGCTTCGGAACTCTTCCAGTGTTCGCAGAATTCCGCTGACGTTTAAAAATGCTTCGGAAATCTTCCATTGTTTTCAAAATTCCGCTGACGTTTAAAAATGCTTCAGAACTCTTCCATTGTTCTCGGAATTCCGCTGACGTTTAAAAATGCTTCGGAACTCTTCCATTGTTCTCGGAATTCCACTGAAGTTTTGAAGTTTAAAAATGCTTCGGAATTCTTCCATTGTTCTCGGAATTCCGCTGACGCTTAAAAATGCTTCACAACTCTTCTATTGTTCTCAGAATTCCGCTGACTTTTAAAAATGCTTCAGAACTCTTCCATTGTTCTCGGAATTCCGCTGACGTTTAAAAATGCTTCGGAACTCTTCCATTGTTCTCGGAATTCCGCTGAAGTTTAAGAATGCTTCGGAACTCTTCCATTGTTCTCAGAATTCTGCTGAAGTTTAAAAATGCTTCGGAACTCTTCCATTGTTCTCGGAATTCCGCTGATGCTTAAAAATGCTTCACAACTCTTCCATTGTTCTCGGAATTCCGCTGACTTTTAAAAATGCTTCGGAACTCTTCGATTGTTCTCCAAATTCCGCTGAAGTTTAAAAATGCTTCGGAACTCTTCCAGTGTTCGCAGAATTCCGCTGACGTTTAAAAATGCTTCGGAAATCTTCCATTGTTCTCGGAATTCCGCTGACGTTTAAAAATGCTTCGGAACTCTTCCATTGTTCTCAGAATTCCGCTGAAGTTTAAACATGCTTTGGTATTCTTCTATTGTTCTCGGAATTCTGCTGACTTTTAAAAATGCTTCGGAACTCTTCCATTGTTCTCGGAATTCCGCTGACTTTTAAAAATGCTTCGGAACTCTTCCATTGTTCTCGGAATTCCGCTGAAGTTTAAGAATGCTTCAGAACTCTTCCATTGTTCTCGGAATTCTGCTGAAGTTTTGAAGTTTAAAAATGCTTCGGAATTCTTCCATTGTTCTCGGAATTCCGCTGACGCTTAAAAATGCTTCACAACTCTTCTATTGTTCTCAGAATTCCGCTGACTTTTAAAAATGCTTCAGAACTCTTCCATTGTTCTCGGAATTCCGCTGACGTTTAAAAATGCTTCGGAACACTTCCATTGTTCTCGGAATTCCGCTGACGCTTAAAATTGCTTCACAACTCTTCTATTGTTCTCGGAATTCCGCTGACTTTTAAAAATGCTTCGAAACTCTTCCATTGTTCTCGGAATTCCGCTGAAGTTTAAGAATACTTCGGAACTCTTCCATTGTTCTCAGAATTCTGCTGAAGTTTAAAAATGCTTCGGAACTCTTCCATTGTTCTCGGAATTCCGCTGATGCTTAAAAATGCTTCACAACTCTTCCATTGTTCTCGGTATTCCGCTGACTATTAAAAATGCTTCTGAACTCTTCCATTGTTCTCGGAATTCCGCTGAAGTTTAAGTATGCTTCGGAACTCTTCCATTGTTCTCGGAATTCTGCTGAAGTTTAAAAATGCTTCGGAACACTTCCATTGTTCTCAGAATTCCGCTGACATTTAAAAATGCTTCGGAACTCTTCCATTGTTCTCGGAATTCCGCTGACATTTAAAAAGCCTTCAGAACTCTTCCATTGTTCTCGGAATTCCGCTGACGTTTAAAAATGCTTCGGAACTCTTCCTTTGTTCTTGGAATTCCACTGACGTTTAAAAATGCTTCACAACTCTTCCATTGTTCTCGGAATTCCGCTGACTTTTAAAATTGCTTCGGAACTCTTCGATTGTTCTCCAAATTCCGCTGAAGTTTAAAAATGCTTCGGAACTCTTCCAGTGTTCTCGGAATTCCGCTGAAGTTTAAGAATGCTTCGGAACTCTTCCATTGTTCTCAGAATTCTTCTGAAGTTTAAAAATGCTTTGGAACTCTTCCATTGTTCTCGGAATTCCGCTGATGCTTAAAAATGCTTCACAACTCTTCCATTGTTCTGGTATTCCGCTGATGCTTAAAAATGCTTCACAACTCTTCCATTGTTCTCAGAATTCTGCTGAAGTTTAAAAATGCTTCGGAACTCTTCCATTGTTCTCGGAATTCCGCTGACGCTTAAAAATGCTTCACAACTCTTCCATTGTTCTCGGAATTCTGCTGACTTTTAAAAATGCTTCGGAACTCTTCGATTGTTCTCCAAATTCCTCTGAAGTTTAAAAATGCTTCGGAACTCATCCAGTGTTCGCAGAATTTCGCTGACGTTTAAAAATGCTTCGGAAATCTTCCATTGTTTTCAAAATTCCGCTGACGTTTAAAAATGCTTCAGAACTCTTCCATTGTTCTCGGAATTCCGCTGATGTTTAAAAATGCTTCGGAACTCTTCCATTGTTCTCGGAATTCCGGTGAAGTTTAAAAATGCTTCGGAACGCTTACATTGTTCTCAGAATTCCGCTGAAGTTTAAACATGCTTTGGTACCCTTCCATTGTTCCCGGAATTCTGCTGACTTTTAAAAATGCTTCGGAACTCTTCCATTGTTCTCGGAATTCCGCTGACTTTTAAAAATGCTTCGGAACTCTTCCATTGTTCTCGGAATTCCGCTGAAGTTTTGAAGTTTAAAAATGCTTCGGAATTCTTCCATTGTTCTCGGAATTCCGCTGACGCTTAAAAATGCTTCACAACTCTTCTATTGTTCTCAGAATTCCGCTGACTTTTAAAAATGCTTCAGAACTTTTCCATTGTTCTCGGAATTCCGCTGACGTTTAAAAATGCTTCGGAACTCTTCCATTGTTCTCGGAATTCCGCTGACGCTTAAAATTGCTTCACAACTCTTCTTTTGTTCTCGGAATTCCGCTGACTTTTAAAAATGCTTCGAAACTCTTCCATTGTTCTCGGAATTCCGCTGAAGTTTAAGAATGCTTCGGAACTCTTCCATTGTTCTCAGAATTCTTCTGAAGTTTAAAAATGCTTCGGAACTCTTCCATTGTTCTCGGAATTCCGCTGATGCTTAAAAATGCTTCACAACTCTTCCATTGTTCTCGGTATTCCGCTGACTTTTAAAAATGCTTCTGAACTCTTCCATTGTTCTCGGAGTTCCGCTGAAGTTTAAGTATGCTTCGGAACTCTTCCATTGTTCTCGGAATTCTGCTGAAGTTTAAAAATGCTTCGGAACACTTCCATTGTTCTCAGAATTCCGCTGACATTTAAAAATGCTTTGGAACCCTTCCATTGTTCTCGGAATTCCGCTGACATTTAAAAAGCCTTCAGAACTCTTCCATTGTTCTCGGAATTCCGCTGACGTTTAAAAATGCTTCGGAACTCTTCCTTTGTTCTTGGAATTCCACTGACGTTTAAAAATGCTTCACAACTCTTCCATTGTTCTCGGAATTCCGCTGACTTTTAAAATTGCTTCGGAACTCTTCGATTGTTCTCCAAATTCCGCTGAAGTTTAAAAATGCTTCGGAACTCTTCCAGTGTTCTCGGAATTCCGCTGAAGTTTAAGAATGCTTCGGAACTCTTCCATTGTTCTCAGAATTCTTCTGAAGTTTAAAAATGCTTCGGAACTCTTCCATTGTTCTCGGAATTCCGCTGATGCTTAAAAATGCTTCACAACTCTTCCATTGTTCTGGTATTCCGCTGATGCTTAAAAATGCTTCACAACTCTTCCATTGTTCTCGGAATTCCGCTGACTTTTAAAAATGCTTCGGAACTCTTCGATTGTTCTCCAAATTCCGCTGAAGTTTAAAAATGCTTCGGAACTCTTCCAGTGTTCGCAGAATTCCGCTGATGTTTAAAAATGCTTCGGAAATCTTCCATTGTTTTCAAAATTCCGCTGACGTTTAAAAATGCTTCAGAACTCTTCCATTGTTCTCGGAATTCCGCTGACGTTTAAAAATGCTTCGGAACTCTTCCATTGTTCTCAGAATTCCGCTGAAGTTTAAACATGCTTTGGTACTCTTCTATTGTTCTCGGAATTCTGCTGACTTTTAAAAATGCTTCGGAACTCTTCCATTGTTCTCGGAATTCCGCTGAAGTTTAAGTATGCTTCGGAACTCTTCCATTGTTCTCGGAATTCTGCTGAAGTTTAAAAATGCTTCGGAACACTTCCATTGTTCTCAGAATTCCGCTGACATTTAAAAATGCTTCGGAACTCTTCCATTGTTCTCGGAATTCCGCTGACATTTAAAAAGCCTTCAGAACTCTTCCATTGTTCTCGGAATTCCGCTGACGTTTAAAAATGCTTCGGAACTCTTCCTTTGTTCTTGGAATTCCACTGACGTTTAAAAATGCTTCACAACTCTTCCATTGTTCTCGGAATTCCGCTGACTTTTAAAATTGCTTCGGAACTCTTCGATTGTTCTCCAAATTCCGCTGAAGTTTAAAAATGCTTCGGAACTCTTCCAGTGTTCTCGGAATTCCGCTGAAGTTTAAGAATGCTTCGGAACTCTTCCATTGTTCTCAGAATTCTTCTGAAGTTTAAAAATGCTTTGGAACTCTTCCATTGTTCTCGGAATTCCGCTGATGCTTAAAAATGCTTCACAACTCTTCCATTGTTCTGGTATTCCGCTGATGCTTAAAAATGCTTCACAACTCTTCCATTGTTCTCGGAATTCCGCTGACTTTTAAAAATGCTTCGGAACTCTTCGATTGTTCTCCAAATTCCGCTGAAGTTTAAAAATGCTTCGGAACTCTTCCAGTGTTCGCAGAATTCCGCTGATGTTTAAAAATGCTTCGGAAATCTTCCATTGTTTTCAAAATTCCGCTGACGTTTAAAAATGCTTCAGAACTCTTCCATTGTTCTCGGAATTCCGCTGACGTTTAAAAATGCTTCGGAACTCTTCCATTGTTCTCAGAATTCCGCTGAAGTTTAAACATGCTTTGGTATTCTTCTATTGTTCTCGGAATTCTGCTGACTTTTAAAAATGCTTCGGAACTCTTCCATTGTTCTCGGAATTCCGCTGACTTTTAAAAATGCTTCGGAACTCTTCCATTGTTCTCGGAATTCCGCTGAAGTTTAAGAATGCTTCAGAACTCTTCCATTGTTCTCGGAATTCTGCTGAAGTTTTGAAGTTTAAAAATGCTTCGGAATTCTTCCATTGTTCTCGGAATTCCGCTGACGCTTAAAAATGCTTCACAACTCTTCTATTGTTCTCGGAATTCCGCTGACGTTTAAAAATGCTTCGGAACACTTCCATTGTTCTCGGAATTCCGCTGACGCTTAAAATTGCTTCACAACTCTTCTATTGTTCTCGGAATTCCGCTGACTTTTAAAAATGCTTCGAAACTCTTCCATTGTTCTCGGAATTCCGCTGAAGTTTAAGAATACTTCGGAACTCTTCCATTGTTCTCAGAATTCTGCTGAAGTTTAAAAATGCTTCGGAACTCTTCCATTGTTCTCGGAATTCCGCTGACGCTTAAAAATGCTTCACAACTCTTCCATTGTTCTCGGAATTCTGCTGACTTTTAAAAATGCTTCGGAACTCTTCGATTGTTCTCCAAATTCCTCTGAAGTTTAAAAATGCTTCGGAACTCATCCAGTGTTCGCAGAATTCCGCTGACGTTTAAAAATGCTTCGGAAATCTTCCATTGTTTTCAAAATTCCGCTGACGTTTAAAAATGCTTCAGAACTCTTCCATTGTTCTCGGAATTCCGCTGATGTTTAAAAATGCTTCGGAACTCTTCCATTGTTCTCGGAATTCCGCTGATGCTTAAAAATGCTTCACAACTCTTCCATTGTTCTGGTATTCCGCTGATGCTTAAAAATGCTTCACAACTCTTCCATTGTTCTCGGAATTCCGCTGACTTTTAAAAATGCTTCGGAACTCTTCGATTGTTCTCCAAATTCCGCTGAAGTTTAAAAATGCTTCGGAACTCTTCCAGTGTTCGCAGAATTCCGCTGATGTTTAAAAATGCTTCGGAAATCTTCCATTGTTTTCAAAATTCCGCTGACGTTTAAAAATGCTTCAGAACTCTTCCATTGTTCTCGGAATTCCGCTGACGTTTAAAAATGCTTCGGAACTCTTCCATTGTTCTCAGAATTCCGCTGAAGTTTAAACATGCTTTGGTATTCTTCTATTGTTCTCGGAATTCTGCTGACTTTTAAAAATGCTTCGGAACTCTTCCATTGTTCTCGGAATTCCGCTGACTTTTAAAAATGCTTCGGAACTCTTCCATTGTTCTCGGAATTCCGCTGAAGTTTAAGAATGCTTCAGAACTCTTCCATTGTTCTCGGAATTCTGCTGAAGTTTTGAAGTTTAAAAATGCTTCGGAATTCTTCCATTGTTCTCGGAATTCCGCTGACGCTTAAAAATGCTTCACAACTCTTCTATTGTTCTCAGAATTCCGCTGACTTTTAAAAATGCTTCAGAACTCTTCCATTGTTCTCGGAATTCCGCTGAAGTTTAAAAATGCTTCGGAACACTTCCATTGTTCTCGGAATTCCGCTGACGCTTAAAATTGCTTCACAACTCTTCTATTGTTCTCGGAATTCCGCTGACTTTTAAAAATGCTTCGAAACTCTTCCATTGTTCTCGGAATTCCGCTGAAGTTTAAGAATACTTCGGAACTCTTCCATTGTTCTCAGAATTCTGCTGAAGTTTAAAAATGCTTCGGAACTCTTCCATTGTTCTCGGAATTCCGCTGACGCTTAAAAATGCTTCACAACTCTTCCATTGTTCTCGGAATTCTGCTGACTTTTAAAAATGCTTCGGAACTCTTCGATTGTTCTCCAAATTCCTCTGAAGTTTAAAAATGCTTCGGAACTCATCCAGTGTTCGCAGAATTCCGCTGACGTTTAAAAATGCTTCGGAAATCTTCCATTGTTTTCAAAATTCCGCTGACGTTTAAAAATGCTTCAGAACTCTTCCATTGTTCTCGGAATTCCGCTGATGTTTAAAAATGCTTCGGAACTCTTCCATTGTTCTCGGAATTCCGGTGAAGTTTAAAAATGCTTCGGAACGCTTACATTGTTCTCAGAATTCCGCTGAAGTTTAAACATGCTTTGGTACCCTTCCATTGTTCCCGGAATTCTGCTGACTTTTAAAAATGCTTCGGAACTCTTCCATTGTTCTCGGAATTCCGCTGACTTTTAAAAATGCTTCGGAACTCTTCCATTGTTCTCGGAATTCCGCTGAAGTTTTGAAGTTTAAAAATGCTTCGGAATTCTTCCATTGTTCTCGGAATTCCGCTGACGCTTAAAAATGCTTCACAACTCTTCTATTGTTCTCAGAATTCCGCTGACTTTTAAAAATGCTTCAGAACTCTTCCATTGTTCTCGGAATTCCGCTGACGTTTAAAAATGCTTCGGAACTCTTCCATTGTTCTCGGAATTCCGCTGACGCTTAAAATTGCTTCACAACTCTTCTTTTGTTCTCGGAATTCCGCTGACTTTTAAAAATGCTTCGAAACTCTTCCATTGTTCTCGGAATTCCGCTGAAGTTTAAGAATGCTTCGGAACTCTTCCATTGTTCTCAGAATTCTTCTGAAGTTTAAAAATGCTTCGGAACTCTTCCATTGTTCTCGGAATTCCGCTGATGCTTAAAAATGCTTCACAACTCTTCCATTGTTCTCGGTATTCCGCTGACTTTTAAAAATGCTTCTGAACTCTTCCATTGTTCTCGGAGTTCCGCTGAAGTTTAAGTATGCTTCGGAACTCTTCCATTGTTCTCGGAATTCTGCTGAAGTTTAAAAATGCTTCGGAACACTTCCATTGTTCTCAGAATACCGCTGACATTTAAAAATGCTTTGGAACCCTTCCATTGTTCTCGGAATTCCGCTGACATTTAAAAAGCCTTCAGAACTCTTCCATTGTTCTCGGAATTCCGCTGACGTTTAAAAATGCTTCGGAACTCTTCCTTTGTTCTTGGAATTCCACTGACGTTTAAAAATGCTTCACAACTCTTCCATTGTTCTCGGAATTCCGCTGACTTTTAAAATTGCTTCTGAACTCTTCGATTGTTCTCCAAATTCCGCTGAAGTTTAAAAATGCTTCGGAACTCTTCCAGTGTTCTCGGAATTCCGCTGAAGTTTAAGAATGCTTCGGAACTCTTCCATTGTTCTCAGAATTCTTCTGAAGTTTAAAAATGCTTCGGAACTCTTCCATTGTTCTCGGAATTCCGCTGATGCTTAAAAATGCTTCACAACTCTTCCATTGTTCTGGTATTCCGCTGATGCTTAAAAATGCTTCACAACTCTTCCATTGTTCTCGGAATTCCGCTGACTTTTAAAAATGCTTCGGAACTCTTCGATTGTTCACCAAATTCCGCTGAAGTTTAAAAATGCTTCGGAACTCTTCCAGTGTTCGCAGAATTCCGCTGACGTTTAAAAATGCTTCGGAAATCTTCCATTGTTTTCAAAATTCCGCTGACGTTTAAAAATGCTTCAGAACTCTTCCATTGTTCTCGGAATTCCGCTGACGTTTAAAAATGCTTCGGAACTCTTCCATTGTTCTCAGAATTCCGCTGAAGTTTAAACATGCTTTGGTACTCTTCTATTGTTCTCGGAATTCTGCTGACTTTTAAAAATGCTTCGGAACTCTTCCATTGTTCTCGGAATTCCGCTGACTTTTAAAAATGCTTCGGAACTCTTCCATTGTTCTCGGAATTCCGCTGAAATTTAAGAATGCTTCAGAACTCTTCCATTGTTCTCGGAATTCTGCTGAAGTTTTGAAGTTTAAAAATGCTTCGGAATTCTTCCATTGTTCTCGGAATTCCGCTGACGCTTAAAAATGCTTCACAACTCTTCTATTGTTCTCAGAATTCCGCTGACTTTTAAAAATGCTTCAGAACACTTCCATTGTTCTCGGAATTCCGCTGACGTTTAAAAATGCTTCGGAACACTTCCATTGTTCTCGGAATTCCGCTGACGCTTATAATTGCTTCACAACTCTTCTATTGTTCTCGGAATTCCGCTGACTTTTAAAAATGCTTCGAAACTCTTCCATTGTTCTCGGAATTCCGCTGAAGTTTAAGAATGCTTCGGAACTCTTCCATTGTTCTCAGAATTCTTCTGAAGTTTAAAAATGCTTCGGAACTCTTCCATTGTTCTCGGAATTCTTCTGAAGTTTTGAAGTTTACAAATGCTTCGGAATTCTTCCATTGTTCTCGGAATTCCGCTGACGCTTAAAAATGCTTCACAACTCTTCTATTGTTCTCAGAATTCCGCTGACTTTTAAAAATGCTTCGGAACTCTTCCGTTGTTGTCGGAATTCCGCTGACGCTTAAAATTGCTTCAAAACTGTTCCATTGTTCTCGGAATTCCGCTGAAGTTTAAGAATGCTTCAGAACTCTTCCATTGTTCTCAGAATTCTGCTGAAGTATAAAAATGCTTCGTAACTCTTCCATTGTTCTCGGAATTCCGCTGACGCTTAAAAATGCTTCACAACTCTTCTATTGTTCTCGGAATTCCGCTGACATTTAAAAATGCTTCGGAACTCTTCCATTGTCCTCGGAATTCCGCTGAAGTTTAAGAATGCTTCGGAACTCTTCCATTGTTCTCAGAATTCTGCTGAAGTTTAAAAATGCTTCGGAACTCTTCCATTGTTCTCGGAATTCCGCTGATGCTTAAAAATGCATCACAACTCTTCCATTGTTCTCGGAATTCCGCTGACTTTTAAAAATGCTTCGGAACTCTTCGATTGTTCTCCAAATTCCGCTGAAGTTTAAAAATGCTTCGGAACTCTTCCAGTGTTCGCAGAATTCCGCTGACGTTTAAAAATGCTTCGGAAATCTTCCATTGTTCTCGGAATTCCGCTGACATTTAAAAATGCTTCGGAACTCTTCCATTGTTCTCAGAATTCCGCTGAAGTTTAAACATGCTTTGGTACCCTTCTATTGTTCTCGGAATTCTGCTGACTTTTAAAAATGCTTCGGAACTCTTCCATTGTTCTCGGAATTCCGCTGACTTTTAAAAATGCTTCGGAACTCTTCCATTGTTCTCGGAATTCCGCTGACTTTTAAAAATGCTTCTGAACTCTTCCATTGTTCTCGGAATTCCGCTGAAGTTTAAGTATGCTTCGGAACTCTTCCATTGTTCTCGGAATTCTGCTGAAGTTTAAAAATGCTTCGAAACTCTTCCATTGTTCTCGGAATTCCGCTGAAGTTTAAGAATGCTTCGGAACTCTTCCATTGTTCTCAGAATTCTTCTGAAGTTTAAAAATGCTTCGGAACTCTTCCATTGTTCTCGGAATTCCGCTGATGCTTAAAAATGCTTCACAACTCTTCCATTGTTCTGGTATTCCGCTGATGCTTAAAAATGCTTCACAACTCTTCCAATGTTCTCGGAATTCCGCTGACTTTTAAAAATGCTTCGGAACTCTTCGATTGTTCTCCAAATTCCGCTGAAGTTTAAAAATGCTTCGGAACTCTTCCAGTGTTCGCAGAATTCCGCTGACGTTTAAAAATGCTTCGGAAATCTTCCATTGTTTTCAAAATTCCGC
Source organism: Phyllobates terribilis (assembly GCF_046119375.1). NCBI lineage: Eukaryota > Metazoa > Chordata > Amphibia > Anura > Dendrobatidae > Phyllobates > Phyllobates terribilis. Next base: position 6,024,092 of record NW_027362781.1, on the reverse strand, counting down.
TGACGTTTAAAAATGCTTCAGAACTCTTCCATTGTTCTCGGAATTCCGCTGACGTTTAAAAATGCTTCGGAACTCTTCCATTGTTCTCGGAATTCCGCTGAAGTTTTGAAGTTTAAAAATGCTTCGGAATTCTTCCATTGTTCTCAGAATTCTTCTGAAGTTTAAAAATGCTTCGGAACTCTTCCATTGTTCTCGGAATTCCGCTGATGCTTAAAAATGCTTCACAACTCTTCCATTGTTCTCGGTATTCCGCTGACTATTAAAAATGCTTCTGAACTCTTCCATTGTTCTCGGAATTCCGCTGAAGTTTAAGTATGCTTCGGAACTCTTCCATTGTTCTCGGAATTCTGCTGAAGTTTAAAAATGCTTCGGAACACTTCCATTGTTCTCAGAATTCCGCTGACATTTAAAAATGCTTCGGAACTCTTCCATTGTTCTCGGAATTCCGCTGACATTTAAAAAGCCTTCAGAACTCTTCCATTGTTCTCGGAATTCCGCTGACGTTTAAAAATGCTTCGGAACTCTTCCTTTGTTCTTGGAATTCCACTGACGTTTAAAAATGCTTCACAACTCTTCCATTGTTCTCGGAATTCCGCTGACTTTTAAAATTGCTTCGGAACTCTTCGATTGTTCTCCAAATTCCGCTGAAGTTTAAAAATCCTTCGGAACTCTTCCAGTGTTCTCGGAATTCCGCTGAAGTTTAAGAATGCTTCGGAACTCTTCCATTGTTCTCAGAATTCTTCTGAAGTTTAAAAATGCTTTGGAACTCTTCCATTGTTCTCGGAATTCCGCTGATGCTTAAAAATGCTTCACAACTCTTCCATTGTTCTGGTATTCCGCTGATGCTTAAAAATGCTTCATAACTCTTCCATTGTTCTCAGAATTCTGCTGAAGTTTAAAAATGCTTCGGAACTCTTCCATTGTTCTCGGAATTCCGCTGATGCTTAAAAATGCTTCACAACTCTTCCATTGTTCTCGGAATTCTGCTGACTTTTAAAAATGCTTCGGAACTCTTCGATTGTTCTCCAAATTCCTCTGAAGTTTAAAAATGCTTCGGAACTCATCCAGTGTTCGCAGAATTCCGCTGACGTTTAAAAATGCTTCGGAAATCTTCCATTGTTTTCAAAATTCCGCTGACGTTTAAAAATGCTTCAGAACTCTTCCATTGTTCTCGGAATTCCGCTGATGTTTAAAAATGCTTCGGAACTCTTCCATTGTTCTCGGAATTCCGGTGAAGTTTAAAAATGCTTCGGAACGCTTACATTGTTCTCAGAATTCCGCTGAAGTTTAAACATGCTTTGGTACCCTTCCATTGTTCCCGGAATTCTGCTGACTTTTAAAAATGCTTCGGAACTCTTCCATTGTTCTCGGAATTCCGCTGACTTTTAAAAATGCTTCGGAACTCTTCCATTGTTCTCGGAATTCCGCTGAAGTTTTGAAGTTTAAAAATGCTTCGGAATTCTTCCATTGTTCTCGGAATTCCGCTGACGCTTAAAAATGCTTCACAACTCTTCTATTGTTCTCAGAATTCCGCTGACTTTTAAAAATGCTTCAGAACTTTTCCATTGTTCTCGGAATTCCGCTGACGTTTAAAAATGCTTCGGAACTCTTCCATTGTTCTCGGAATTCCGCTGACGCTTAAAATTGCTTCACAACTCTTCTTTTGTTCTCGGAATTCCGCTGACTTTTAAAAATGCTTCGAAACTCTTCCATTGTTCTCGGAATTCCGCTGAAGTTTAAGAATGCTTCGGAACTCTTCCATTGTTCTCAGAATTCTTCTGAAGTTTAAAAATGCTTCGGAACTCTTCCATTGTTCTCGGAATTCCGCTGATGCTTAAAAATGCTTCACAACTCTTCCATTGTTCTCGGTATTCCGCTGACTTTTAAAAATGCTTCTGAACTCTTCCATTGTTCTCGGAGTTCCGCTGAAGTTTAAGTATGCTTCGGAACTCTTCCATTGTTCTCGGAATTCTGCTGAAGTTTAAAAATGCTTCGGAACACTTCCATTGTTCTCAGAATTCCGCTGACATTTAAAAATGCTTTGGAACCCTTCCATTGTTCTCGGAATTCCGCTGACATTTAAAAAGCCTTCAGAACTCTTCCATTGTTCTCGGAATTCCGCTGACGTTTAAAAATGCTTCGGAACTCTTCCTTTGTTCTTGGAATTCCACTGACGTTTAAAAATGCTTCACAACTCTTCCATTGTTCTCGGAATTCCGCTGACTTTTAAAATTGCTTCGGAACTCTTCGATTGTTCTCCAAATTCCGCTGAAGTTTAAAAATGCTTCGGAACTCTTCCATTGTTCTCGGAATTCCGCTGATGCTTAAAAATGCTTCACAACTCTTCCATTGTTCTGGTATTCCGCTGATGCTTAAAAATGCTTCACAACTCTTCCAATGTTCTCGGAATTCCGCTGACTTTTAAAAATGCTTCGGAACTCTTCGATTGTTCTCCAAATTCCGCTGAAGTTTAAAAATGCTTCGGAACTCTTCCAGTGTTCGCAGAATTCCGCTGACGTTTAAAAATGCTTCGGAAATCTTCCATTGTTTTCAAAATTCCGCTGACGTTTAAAAATGCTTCAGAACTCTTCCATTGTTCTCGGAATTCCGCTGACGTTTAAAAATGCTTCGGAACTCTTCCATTGTTCTCGGAATTCCGCTGAAGTTTTGAAGTTTAAAAATGCTTCGGAATTCTTCCATTGTTCTCAGAATTCTTCTGAAGTTTAAAAATGCTTCGGAACTCTTCCATTGTTCTCGGAATTCCGCTGATGCTTAAAAATGCTTCACAACTCTTCCATTGTTCTCGGTATTCCGCTGACTATTAAAAATGCTTCTGAACTCTTCCATTGTTCTCGGAATTCCGCTGAAGTTTAAGTATGCTTCGGAACTCTTCCATTGTTCTCGGAATTCTGCTGAAGTTTAAAAATGCTTCGGAACACTTCCATTGTTCTCAGAATTCCGCTGACATTTAAAAATGCTTCGGAACTCTTCCATTGTTCTCGGAATTCCGCTGACATTTAAAAAGCCTTCAGAACTCTTCCATTGTTCTCGGAATTCCGCTGACGTTTAAAAATGCTTCGGAACTCTTCCTTTGTTCTTGGAATTCCACTGACGTTTAAAAATGCTTCACAACTCTTCCATTGTTCTCGGAATTCCGCTGACTTTTAAAATTGCTTCGGAACTCTTCGATTGTTCTCCAAATTCCGCTGAAGTTTAAAAATCCTTCGGAACTCTTCCAGTGTTCTCGGAATTCCGCTGAAGTTTAAGAATGCTTCGGAACTCTTCCATTGTTCTCAGAATTCTTCTGAAGTTTAAAAATGCTTTGGAACTCTTCCATTGTTCTCGGAATTCCGCTGATGCTTAAAAATGCTTCACAACTCTTCCATTGTTCTGGTATTCCGCTGATGCTTAAAAATGCTTCATAACTCTTCCATTGTTCTCAGAATTCTGCTGAAGTTTAAAAATGCTTCGGAACTCTTCCATTGTTCTCGGAATTCCGCTGACGCTTAAAAATGCTTCACAACTCTTCCATTGTTCTCGGAATTCTGCTGACTTTTAAAAATGCTTCGGAACTCTTCGATTGTTCTCCAAATTCCTCTGAAGTTTAAAAATGCTTCGGAACTCATCCAGTGTTCGCAGAATTCCGCTGACGTTTAAAAATGCTTCGGAAATCTTCCATTGTTTTCAAAATTCCGCTGACGTTTAAAAATGCTTCAGAACTCTTCCATTGTTCTCGGAATTCCGCTGATGTTTAAAAATGCTTCGGAACTCTTCCATTGTTCTCGGAATTCCGGTGAAGTTTAAAAATGCTTCGGAACGCTTACATTGTTCTCAGAATTCCGCTGAAGTTTAAACATGCTTTGGTACCCTTCCATTGTTCCCGGAATTCTGCTGACTTTTAAAAATGCTTCGGAACTCTTCCATTGTTCTCGGAATTCCGCTGACTTTTAAAAATGCTTCGGAACTCTTCCATTGTTCTCGGAATTCCGCTGAAGTTTTGAAGTTTAAAAATGCTTCGGAATTCTTCCATTGTTCTCGGAATTCCGCTGACGCTTAAAAATGCTTCACAACTCTTCTATTGTTCTCAGAATTCCGCTGACTTTTAAAAATGCTTCAGAACTTTTCCATTGTTCTCGGAATTCCGCTGACGTTTAAAAATGCTTCGGAACTCTTCCATTGTTCTCGGAATTCCGCTGACGCTTAAAATTGCTTCACAACTCTTCTTTTGTTCTCGGAATTCCGCTGACTTTTAAAAATGCTTCGAAACTCTTCCATTGTTCTCGGAATTCCGCTGAAGTTTAAGAATGCTTCGGAACTCTTCCATTGTTCTCAGAATTCTTCTGAAGTTTAAAAATGCTTCGGAACTCTTCCATTGTTCTCGGAATTCCGCTGATGCTTAAAAATGCTTCACAACTCTTCCATTGTTCTCGGTATTCCGCTGACTTTTAAAAATGCTTCTGAACTCTTCCATTGTTCTCGGAGTTCCGCTGAAGTTTAAGTATGCTTCGGAACTCTTCCATTGTTCTCGGAATTCTGCTGAAGTTTAAAAATGCTTCGGAACACTTCCATTGTTCTCAGAATTCCGCTGACATTTAAAAATGCTTTGGAACCCTTCCATTGTTCTCGGAATTCCGCTGACATTTAAAAAGCCTTCAGAACTCTTCCATTGTTCTCGGAATTCCGCTGACGTTTAAAAATGCTTCGGAACTCTTCCTTTGTTCTTGGAATTCCACTGACGTTTAAAAATGCTTCACAACTCTTCCATTGTTCTCGGAATTCCGCTGACTTTTAAAATTGCTTCGGAACTCTTCGATTGTTCTCCAAATTCCGCTGAAGTTTAAAAATGCTTCGGAACTCTTCCATTGTTCTCGGAATTCCGCTGATGCTTAAAAATGCTTCACAACTCTTCCATTGTTCTGGTATTCCGCTGATGCTTAAAAATGCTTCACAACTCTTCCAATGTTCTCGGAATTCCGCTGACTTTTAAAAATGCTTCGGAACTCTTCGATTGTTCTCCAAATTCCGCTGAAGTTTAAAAATGCTTCGGAACTCTTCCAGTGTTCGCAGAATTCCGCTGACGTTTAAAAATGCTTCGGAAATCTTCCATTGTTTTCAAAATTCCGCTGACGTTTAAAAATGCTTCAGAACTCTTCCATTGTTCTCGGAATTCCGCTGACGTTTAAAAATGCTTCGGAACTCTTCCATTGTTCTCGGAATTCCGCTGAAGTTTTGAAGTTTAAAAATGCTTCGGAATTCTTCCATTGTTCTCAGAATTCTTCTGAAGTTTAAAAATGCTTCGGAACTCTTCCATTGTTCTCGGAATTCCGCTGATGCTTAAAAATGCTTCACAACTCTTCCATTGTTCTCGGTATTCCGCTGACTATTAAAAATGCTTCTGAACTCTTCCATTGTTCTCGGAATTCCGCTGAAGTTTAAGTATGCTTCGGAACTCTTCCATTGTTCTCGGAATTCTGCTGAAGTTTAAAAATGCTTCGGAACACTTCCATTGTTCTCAGAATTCCGCTGACATTTAAAAATGCTTCGGAACTCTTCCATTGTTCTCGGAATTCCGCTGACATTTAAAAAGCCTTCAGAACTCTTCCATTGTTCTCGGAATTCCGCTGACGTTTAAAAATGCTTCGGAACTCTTCCTTTGTTCTTGGAATTCCACTGACGTTTAAAAATGCTTCACAACTCTTCCATTGTTCTCGGAATTCCGCTGACTTTTAAAATTGCTTCGGAACTCTTCGATTGTTCTCCAAATTCCGCTGAAGTTTAAAAATCCTTCGGAACTCTTCCAGTGTTCTCGGAATTCCGCTGAAGTTTAAGAATGCTTCGGAACTCTTCCATTGTTCTCAGAATTCTTCTGAAGTTTAAAAATGCTTTGGAACTCTTCCATTGTTCTCGGAATTCCGCTGATGCTTAAAAATGCTTCACAACTCTTCCATTGTTCTGGTATTCCGCTGATGCTTAAAAATGCTTCATAACTCTTCCATTGTTCTCAGAATTCTGCTGAAGTTTAAAAATGCTTCGGAACTCTTCCATTGTTCTCGGAATTCCGCTGACGCTTAAAAATGCTTCACAACTCTTCCATTGTTCTCGGAATTCTGCTGACTTTTAAAAATGCTTCGGAACTCTTCGATTGTTCTCCAAATTCCTCTGAAGTTTAAAAATGCTTCGGAACTCATCCAGTGTTCGCAGAATTCCGCTGACGTTTAAAAATGCTTCGGAAATCTTCCATTGTTTTCAAAATTCCGCTGACGTTTAAAAATGCTTCAGAACTCTTCCATTGTTCTCGGAATTCCGCTGATGTTTAAAAATGCTTCGGAACTCTTCCATTGTTCTCGGAATTCCGGTGAAGTTTAAAAATGCTTCGGAACGCTTACATTGTTCTCAGAATTCCGCTGAAGTTTAAACATGCTTTGGTACCCTTCCATTGTTCCCGGAATTCTGCTGACTTTTAAAAATGCTTCGGAACTCTTCCATTGTTCTCGGAATTCCGCTGACTTTTAAAAATGCTTCGGAACTCTTCCATTGTTCTCGGAATTCCGCTGAAGTTTTGAAGTTTAAAAATGCTTCGGAATTCTTCCATTGTTCTCGGAATTCCGCTGACGCTTAAAAATGCTTCACAACTCTTCTATTGTTCTCAGAATTCCGCTGACTTTTAAAAATGCTTCAGAACTTTTCCATTGTTCTCGGAATTCCGCTGACGTTTAAAAATGCTTCGGAACTCTTCCATTGTTCTCGGAATTCCGCTGACGCTTAAAATTGCTTCACAACTCTTCTTTTGTTCTCGGAATTCCGCTGACTTTTAAAAATGCTTCGAAACTCTTCCATTGTTCTCGGAATTCCGCTGAAGTTTAAGAATGCTTCGGAACTCTTCCATTGTTCTCAGAATTCTTCTGAAGTTTAAAAATGCTTCGGAACTCTTCCATTGTTCTCGGAATTCCGCTGATGCTTAAAAATGCTTCACAACTCTTCCATTGTTCTCGGTATTCCGCTGACTTTTAAAAATGCTTCTGAACTCTTCCATTGTTCTCGGAGTTCCGCTGAAGTTTAAGTATGCTTCGGAACTCTTCCATTGTTCTCGGAATTCTGCTGAAGTTTAAAAATGCTTCGGAACACTTCCATTGTTCTCAGAATTCCGCTGACATTTAAAAATGCTTTGGAACCCTTCCATTGTTCTCGGAATTCCGCTGACATTTAAAAAGCCTTCAGAACTCTTCCATTGTTCTCGGAATTCCGCTGACGTTTAAAAATGCTTCGGAACTCTTCCTTTGTTCTTGGAATTCCACTGACGTTTAAAAATGCTTCACAACTCTTCCATTGTTCTCGGAATTCCGCTGACTTTTAAAATTGCTTCGGAACTCTTCGATTGTTCTCCAAATTCCGCTGAAGTTTAAAAATGCTTCGGAACTCTTCCAGTGTTCTCGGAATTCCGCTGAAGTTTAAGAATGCTTCGGAACTCTTACATTGTTCTCAGAATTCTTCTGAAGTTTAAAAATGCTTCGGAACTCTTCCATTGTTCTCGGAATTCCGCTGATGCTTAAAAATGCTTCACAACTCTTCCATTGTTCTGGTATTCCGCTGATGCTTAAAAATGCTTCACAACTCTTCCATTGTTCTCGGAATTCCGCTGACTTTTAAAAATGCTTCGGAACTCTTCGATTGTTCTCCAAATTCCGCTGAAGTTTAAAAATGCTTCGGAACTCTTCCAGTGTTCGCAGAATTCCGCTGATGTTTAAAAATGCTTCGGAAATCTTCCATTGTTTTCAAAATTCCGCTGACGTTTAAAAATGCTTCAGAACTCTTCCATTGTTCTCGGAATTCCGCTGACGTTTAAAAATGCTTCGGAACTCTTCCATTGTTCTCAGAATTCCGCTGAAGTTTAAACATGCTTTGGTACTCTTCTATTGTTCTCGGAATTCTGCTGACTTTTAAAAATGCTTCGGAACTCTTCCATTGTTCTCGGAATTCCGCTGAAGTTTAAGTATGCTTCGGAACTCTTCCATTGTTCTCGGAATTCTGCTGAAGTTTAAAAATGCTTCGGAACACTTCCATTGTTCTCAGAATTCCGCTGACATTTAAAAATGCTTCGGAACTCTTCCATTGTTCTCGGAATTCCGCTGACATTTAAAAAGCCTTCAGAACTCTTCCATTGTTCTCGGAATTCCGCTGACGTTTAAAAATGCTTCGGAACTCTTCCTTTGTTCTTGGAATTCCACTGACGTTTAAAAATGCTTCACAACTCTTCCATTGTTCTCGGAATTCCGCTGACTTTTAAAATTGCTTCGGAACTCTTCGATTGTTCTCCAAATTCCGCTGAAGTTTAAAAATGCTTCGGAACTCTTCCAGTGTTCTCGGAATTCCGCTGAAGTTTAAGAATGCTTCGGAACTCTTCCATTGTTCTCAGAATTCTTCTGAAGTTTAAAAATGCTTTGGAACTCTTCCATTGTTCTCGGAATTCCGCTGATGCTTAAAAATGCTTCACAACTCTTCCATTGTTCTGGTATTCCGCTGATGCTTAAAAATGCTTCACAACTCTTCCATTGTTCTCGGAATTCCGCTGACTTTTAAAAATGCTTCGGAACTCTTCGATTGTTCTCCAAATTCCGCTGAAGTTTAAAAATGCTTCGGAACTCTTCCAGTGTTCGCAGAATTCCGCTGATGTTTAAAAATGCTTCGGAAATCTTCCATTGTTTTCAAAATTCCGCTGACGTTTAAAAATGCTTCAGAACTCTTCCATTGTTCTCGGAATTCCGCTGACGTTTAAAAATGCTTCGGAACTCTTCCATTGTTCTCAGAATTCCGCTGAAGTTTAAACATGCTTTGGTATTCTTCTATTGTTCTCGGAATTCTGCTGACTTTTAAAAATGCTTCGGAACTCTTCCATTGTTCTCGGAATTCCGCTGACTTTTAAAAATGCTTCGGAACTCTTCCATTGTTCTCGGAATTCCGCTGAAGTTTAAGAATGCTTCAGAACTCTTCCATTGTTCTCGGAATTCTGCTGAAGTTTTGAAGTTTAAAAATGCTTCGGAATTCTTCCATTGTTCTCGGAATTCCGCTGACGCTTAAAAATGCTTCACAACTCTTCTATTGTTCTCAGAATTCCGCTGACTTTTAAAAATGCTTCAGAACTCTTCCATTGTTCTCGGAATTCCGCTGACGTTTAAAAATGCTTCGGAACACTTCCATTGTTCTCGGAATTCCGCTGACGCTTAAAATTGCTTCACAACTCTTCTATTGTTCTCGGAATTCCGCTGACTTTTAAAAATGCTTCGAAACTCTTCCATTGTTCTCGGAATTCCGCTGAAGTTTAAGAATACTTCGGAACTCTTCCATTGTTCTCAGAATTCTGCTGAAGTTTAAAAATGCTTCGGAACTCATCCATTGTTCTCGGAATTCCGCTGACGCTTAAAAATGCTTTACAACTCTTCCATTGTTCTCGGAATTCTGCTGACTTTTAAAAATGCTTCGGAACTCTTCGATTGTTCTCCAAATTCCTCTGAAGTTTAAAAATGCTTCGGAACTCATCCAGTGTTCGCAGAATTCCGCTGACGTTTAAAAATGCTTCGGAAATCTTCCATTGTTTTCAAAATTCCGCTGACGTTTAAAAATGCTTCAGAACTCTTCCATTGTTCTCGGAATTCCGCTGATGTTTAAAAATGCTTCGGAACTCTTCCATTGTTCTCGGAATTCCGGTGAAGTTTAAAAATGCTTCGGAACGCTTACATTGTTCTCAGAATTCCGCTGAAGTTTAAACATGCTTTGGTACCCTTCCATTGTTCCCGGAATTCTGCTGACTTTTAAAAATGCTTCGGAACTCTTCCATTGTTCTCGGAATTCCGCTGACTTTTAAAAATGCTTCGGAACTCTTCCATTGTTCTCGGAATTCCGCTGAAGTTTTGAAGTTTAAAAATGCTTCGGAATTCTTCCATTGTTCTCGGAATTCCGCTGACGCTTAAAAATGCTTCACAACTCTTCTATTGTTCTCAGAATTCCGCTGACTTTTAAAAATGCTTCAGAACTCTTCCATTGTTCTCGGAATTCCGCTGACGTTTAAAAATGCTTCGGAACTCTTCCATTGTTCTCGGAATTCCGCTGACGCTTAAAATTGCTTCACAACTCTTCTTTTGTTCTCGGAATTCCGCTGACTTTTAAAAATGCTTCGAAACTCTTCCATTGTTCTCGGAATTCCGCTGAAGTTTAAGAATGCTTCGGAACTCTTCCATTGTTCTCAGAATTCTTCTGAAGTTTAAAAATGCTTCGGAACTCTTCCATTGTTCTCGGAATTCCGCTGATGCTTAAAAATGCTTCACAACTCTTCCATTGTTCTCGGTATTCCGCTGACTTTTAAAAATGCTTCTGAACTCTTCCATTGTTCTCGGAGTTCCGCTGAAGTTTAAGTATGCTTCGGAACTCTTCCATTGTTCTCGGAATTCTGCTGAAGTTTAAAAATGCTTCGGAACACTTCCATTGTTCTCAGAATTCCGCTGACATTTAAAAATGCTTTGGAACCCTTCCATTGTTCTCGGAATTCCGCTGACATTTAAAAAGCCTTCAGAACTCTTCCATTGTTCTCGGAATTCCGCTGACGTTTAAAAATGCTTCGGAACTCTTCCTTTGTTCTTGGAATTCCACTGACGTTTAAAAATGCTTCACAACTCTTCCATTGTTCTCGGAATTCCGCTGACTTTTAAAATTGCTTCGGAACTCTTCGATTGTTCTCCAAATTCCGCTGAAGTTTAAAAATGCTTCGGAACTCTTCCAGTGTTCTCGGAATTCCGCTGAAGTTTAAGAATGCTTCGGAACTCTTCCATTGTTCTCAGAATTCTTCTGAAGTTTAAAAATGCTTCGGAACTCTTCCATTGTTCTCGGAATTCCGCTGATGCTTAAAAATGCTTCACAACTCTTCCATTGTTCTGGTATTCCGCTGATGCTTAAAAATGCTTCACAACTCTTCCATTGTTCTCGGAATTCCGCTGACTTTTAAAAATGCTTCGGAACTCTTCGATTGTTCACCAAATTCCGCTGAAGTTTAAAAATGCTTCGGAACTCTTCCAGTGTTCGCAGAATTCCGCTGACGTTTAAAAATGCTTCGGAAATCTTCCATTGTTTTCAAAATTCCGCTGACGTTTAAAAATGCTTCAGAACTCTTCCATTGTTCTCGGAATTCCGCTGACGTTTAAAAATGCTTCGGAACTCTTCCATTGTTCTCAGAATTCCGCTGAAGTTTAAACATGCTTTGGTACTCTTCTATTGTTCTCGGAATTCTGCTGACTTTTAAAAATGCTTCGGAACTCTTCCATTGTTCTCGGAATTCCGCTGACTTTTAAAAATGCTTCGGAACTCTTCCATTGTTCTCGGAATTCCGCTGAAATTTAAGAATGCTTCAGAACTCTTCCATTGTTCTCGGAATTCTGCTGAAGTTTTGAAGTTTAAAAATGCTTCGGAATTCTTCCATTGTTCTCGGAATTCCGCTGACGCTTAAAAATGCTTCACAACTCTTCTATTGTTCTCAGAATTCCGCTGACTTTTAAAAATGCTTCAGAACACTTCCATTGTTCTCGGAATTCCGCTGACGTTTAAAAATGCTTCGGAACACTTCAATTGTTCTCGGAATTCCGCTGACGCTTATAATTGCTTCACAACTCTTCTATTGTTCTCGGAATTCCGCTGACTTTTAAAAATGCTTCGAAACTCTTCCATTGTTCTCGGAATTCCGCTGAAGTTTAAGAATACTTCGGAACTCTTCCATTGTTCTCAGAATTCTGCTGAAGTTTAAAAATGCTTCGGAACTCTTCCATTGTTCTCGGAATTCCGCTGACGCTTAAAAATGCTTCACAACTCTTCCATTGTTCTCGGAATTCTGCTGACTTTTAAAAATGCTTCGGAACTCTTCGATTGTTCTCCAAATTCCTCTGAAGTTTAAAAATGCTTCGGAACTCATCCAGTGTTCGCAGAATTCCGCTGACGTTTAAAAATGCTTCGGAAATCTTCCATTGTTTTCAAAATTCCGCTGACGTTTAAAAATGCTTCAGAACTCTTCCATTGTTCTCGGAATTCCGCTGATGTTTAAAAATGCTTCGGAACTCTTCCATTGTTCTCGGAATTCCGGTGAAGTTTAAAAATGCTTCGGAACGCTTACATTGTTCTCAGAATTCCGCTGAAGTTTAAACATGCTTTGGTACCCTTCCATTGTTCCCGGAATTCTGCTGACTTTTAAAAATGCTTCGGAACTCTTCCATTGTTCTCGGAATTCCGCTGACTTTTAAAAATGCTTCGGAACTCTTCCATTGTTCTCGGAATTCCGCTGAAGTTTTGAAGTTTAAAAATGCTTCGGAATTCTTCCATTGTTCTCGGAATTCCGCTGACGCTTAAAAATGCTTCACAACTCTTCTATTGTTCTCAGAATTCCGCTGACTTTTAAAAATGCTTCAGAACTCTTCCATTGTTCTCGGAATTCCGCTGACGTTTAAAAATGCTTCGGAACTCTTCCATTGTTCTCGGAATTCCGCTGACGCTTAAAATTGCTTCACAACTCTTCTTTTGTTCTCGGAATTCCGCTGACTTTTAAAAATGCTTCGGAACTCTTCCATTGTTCTCAGAATTCTTCTGAAGTTTAAAAATGCTTCGGAACTCTTCCATTGTTCTCGGAATTCCGCTGATGCTTAAAAATGCTTCACAACTCTTCCATTGTTCTCGGAATTCCGCTGACTTTTAAAAATGCTTCGGAACTCTTCCATTGTTCTCGGAATTCTGCTGAAGTTTAAGAATGCTTCAGAACTCTTCCATTGTTCTCGGAATTCTGCTGAAGTTTTGAAGTTTAAAAATGCTTCGGAATTCTTCCATTGTTCTCGGAATTCCGCTGACGCTTAAAAATGCTTCACAACTCTTCTATTGTTCTCAGAATTCCGCTGACTTTTAAAAATGCTTCAGAACTCTTCCATTGTTCTCGGAATTCCGCTGACGTTTAAAAATGCTTCGGAACACTTCCATTGTTCTCGGAATTCCGCTGACGCTTAAAATTGCTTCACAACTCTTCTATTGTTCTCGGAATTCCGCTGACGTTTAAAAATGCTTCGGAACTCTTCCTTTGTTCTTGGAATTCCACTGACGTTTAAAAATGCTTCACAACTCTTCCATTGTTCTCGGAATTCCGCTGACTTTTAAAATTGCTTCGGAACTCTTCGATTGTTCTCCAAATTCCGCTGAAGTTTAAAAATGCTTCGGAACTCTTCCAGTGTTCTCGGAATTCCGCTGAAGTTTAAGAATGCTTCGGAACTCTTCCATTGTTCTCAGAATTCTTCTGAAGTTTAAAAATGCTTTGGAACTCTTCCATTGTTCTCGGAATTCCGCTGATGCTTAAAAATGCTTCACAACTCTTCCATTGTTCTGGTATTCCGCTGATGCTTAAAAATGCTTCACAACTCTTCCATTGTTCTCGGAATTCCGCTGACTTTTAAAAATGCTTCGGAACTCTTCGATTGTTCTCCAAATTCCGCTGAAGTTTAAAAATGCTTCGGAACTCTTCCAGTGTTCGCAGAATTCCGCTGATGTTTAAAAATGCTTCGGAAATCTTCCATTGTTTTCAAAATTCCGCTGACGTTTAAAAATGCTTCAGAACTCTTCCATTGTTCTCGGAATTCCGCTGACGTTTAAAAATGCTTCGGAACTCTTCCATTGTTCTCAGAATTCCGCTGAAGTTTAAACATGCTTTGGTATTCTTCTATTGTTCTCGGAATTCTGCTGACTTTTAAAAATGCTTCGGAACTCTTCCATTGTTCTCGGAATTCCGCTGACTTTTAAAAATGCTTCGGAACTCTTCCATTGTTCTCGGAATTCCGCTGAAGTTTAAGAATGCTTCAGAACTCTTCCATTGTTCTCGGAATTCTGCTGAAGTTTTGAAGTTTAAAAATGCTTCGGAATTCTTCCATTGTTCTCGGAATTCCGCTGACGCTTAAAAATGCTTCACAACTCTTCTATTGTTCTCAGAATTCCGCTGACTTTTAAAAATGCTTCAGAACTCTTCCATTGTTCTCGGAATTCCGCTGACGTTTAAAAATGCTTCGGAACACTTCCATTGTTCTCGGAATTCCGCTGACGCTTAAAATTGCTTCACAACTCTTCTATTGTTCTCGGAATTCCGCTGACTTTTAAAAATGCTTCGAAACTCTTCCATTGTTCTCGGAATTCCGCTGAAGTTTAAGAATACTTCGGAACTCTTCCATTGTTCTCAGAATTCTGCTGAAGTTAAAAAATGCTTCGGAACTCATCCATTGTTCTCGGAATTCCGCTGACGCTTAAAAATGCTTCACAACTCTTCCATTGTTCTCGGAATTCTGCTGACTTTTAAAAATGCTTCGGAACTCTTCGATTGTTCTCCAAATTCCTCTGAAGTTTAAAAATGCTTCGGAACTCATCCAGTGTTCGCAGAATTCCGCTGACGTTTAAAAATGCTTCGGAAATCTTCCATTGTTTTCAAAATTCCGCTGACGTTTAAAAATGCTTCAGAACTCTTCCATTGTTCTCGGAATTCCGCTGATGTTTAAAAATGCTTCGGAACTCTTCCATTGTTCTCGGAATTCCGGTGAAGTTTAAAAATGCTTCGGAACGCTTACATTGTTCTCAGAATTCCGCTGAAGTTTAAACATGCTTTGGTACCCTTCCATTGTTCCCGGAATTCTGCTGACTTTTAAAAATGCTTCGGAACTCTTCCATTGTTCTCGGAATTCCGCTGACTTTTAAAAATGCTTCGGAACTCTTCCATTGTTCTCGGAATTCCGCTGAAGTTTTGAAGTTTAAAAATGCTTCGGAATTCTTCCATTGTTCTCGGAATTCCGCTGACGCTTAAAAATGCTTCACAACTCTTCTATTGTTCTCAGAATTCCGCTGACTTTTAAAAATGCTTCAGAACTCTTCCATTGTTCTCGGAATTCCGCTGACGTTTAAAAATGCTTCGGAACTCTTCCATTGTTCTCGGAATTCCGCTGACGCTTAAAATTGCTTCACAACTCTTCTTTTGTTCTCGGAATTCCGCTGACTTTTAAAAATGCTTCGAAACTCTTCCATTGTTCTCGGAATTCCGCTGAAGTTTAAGAATGCTTCGGAACTCTTCCATTGTTCTCAGAATTCTTCTGAAGTTTAAAAATGCTTCGGAACTCTTCCATTGTTCTCGGAATTCCGCTGATGCTTAAAAATGCTTCACAACTCTTCCATTGTTCTCGGTATTCCGCTGACTTTTAAAAATGCTTCTGAACTCTTCCATTGTTCTCGGAGTTCCGCTGAAGTTTAAGTATGCTTCGGAACTCTTCCATTGTTCTCGGAATTCTGCTGAAGTTTAAAAATGCTTCGGAACACTTCCATTGTTCTCAGAATTCCGCTGACATTTAAAAATGCTTTGGAACCCTTCCATTGTTCTCGGAATTCCGCTGACATTTAAAAAGCCTTCAGAACTCTTCCATTGTTCTCGGAATTCCGCTGACGTTTAAAAATGCTTCGGAACTCTTCCTTTGTTCTTGGAATTCCACTGACGTTTAAAAATGCTTCACAACTCTTCCATTGTTCTCGGAATTCCGCTGACTTTTAAAATTGCTTCGGAACTCTTCGATTGTTCTCCAAATTCCGCTGAAGTTTAAAAATGCTTCGGAACTCTTCCAGTGTTCTCGGAATTCCGCTGAAGTTTAAGAATGCTTCGGAACTCTTCCATTGTTCTCAGAATTCTTCTGAAGTTTAAAAATGCTTCGGAACTCTTCCATTGTTCTCGGAATTCCGCTGATGCTTAAAAATGCTTCACAACTCTTCCATTGTTCTGGTATTCCGCTGATGCTTAAAAATGCTTCACAACTCTTCCATTGTTCTCGGAATTCCGCTGACTTTTAAAAATGCTTCGGAACTCTTCGATTGTTCACCAAATTCCGCTGAAGTTTAAAAATGCTTCGGAACTCTTCCAGTGTTCGCAGAATTCCGCTGACGTTTAAAAATGCTTCGGAAATCTTCCATTGTTTTCAAAATTCCGCTGACGTTTAAAAATGCTTCAGAACTCTTCCATTGTTCTCGGAATTCCGCTGACGTTTAAAAATGCTTCGGAACTCTTCCATTGTTCTCAGAATTCCGCTGAAGTTTAAACATGCTTTGGTACTCTTCTATTGTTCTCGGAATTCTGCTGACTTTTAAAAATGCTTCGGAACTCTTCCATTGTTCTCGGAATTCCGCTGACTTTTAAAAATGCTTCGGAACTCTTCCATTGTTCTCGGAATTCCGCTGAAATTTAAGAATGCTTCAGAACTCTTCCATTGTTCTCGGAATTCTGCTGAAGTTTTGAAGTTTAAAAATGCTTCGGAATTCTTCCATTGTTCTCGGAATTCCGCTGACGCTTAAAAATGCTTCACAACTCTTCTATTGTTCTCAGAATTCCGCTGACTTTTAAAAATGCTTCAGAACACTTCCATTGTTCTCGGAATTCCGCTGACGTTTAAAAATGCTTCGGAACACTTCCATTGTTCTCGGAATTCCGCTGACGCTTATAATTGCTTCACAACTCTTCTATTGTTCTCGGAATTCCGCTGACTTTTAAAAATGCTTCGAAACTCTTCCATTGTTCTCGGAATTCCGCTGAAGTTTAAGAATACTTCGGAACTCTTCCATTGTTCTCAGAATTCTGCTGAAGTTTAAAAATGCTTCGGAACTCTTCCATTGTTCTCGGAATTCCGCTGACGCTTAAAAATGCTTCACAACTCTTCCATTGTTCTCGGAATTCTGCTGACTTTTAAAAATGCTTCGGAACTCTTCCATTGTTCTCGGAATTCCGCTGATGTTTAAAAATGCTTCGGAACTCTTCCATTGTTCTCGGAATTCCGCTGATGTTTAAAAATGCTTCGGAACTCTTCCATTGTTCTCGGAATTCCGGTGAAGTTTAAAAATGCTTTGGTACCCTTCCATTGTTCCCGGAATTCTGCTGACTTTTAAAAATGCTTCGGAACTCTTCCATTGTTCTCGGAATTCCGCTGACTTTTAAAAATGCTTCGGAACTCTTCCATTGTTCTCGGAATTCCGCTGAAGTTTTGAAGTTTAAAAATGCTTCGGAATTCTTCCATTGTTCTCGGAATTCCGCTGACGCTTAAAAATGCTTCACAACTCTTCTATTGTTCTCAGAATTCCGCTGACTTTTAAAAATGCTTCAGAACACTTCCATTGTTCTCGGAATTCCGCTGACGTTTAAAAATGCTTCGGAACACTTCCATTGTTCTCGGAATTCCGCTGACGCTTATAATTGCTTCACAACTCTTCTATTGTTCTCGGAATTCCGCTGACTTTTAAAAATGCTTCGAAACTCTTCCATTGTTCTCGGAATTCCGCTGAAGTTTAAGAATACTTCGGAACTCTTCCATTGTTCTCAGAATTCTGCTGAAGTTTAAAAATGCTTCGGAACTCTTCCATTGTTCTCGGAATTCCGCTGACGCTTAAAAATGCTTCACAACTCTTCCATTGTTCTCGGAATTCTGCTGACTTTTAAAAATGCTTCGGAACTCTTCGATTGTTCTCCAAATTCCTCTGAAGTTTAAAAATGCTTCGGAACTCATCCAGTGTTCGCAGAATTCCGCTGACGTTTAAAAATGCTTCGGAAATCTTCCATTGTTTTCAAAATTCCGCTGACGTTTAAAAATGCTTCAGAACTCTTCCATTGTTCTCGGAATTCCGCTGATGTTTAAAAATGCTTCGGAACTCTTCCATTGTTCTCGGAATTCCGGTGAAGTTTAAAAATGCTTCGGAACGCTTACATTGTTCTCAGAATTCCGCTGAAGTTTAAACATGCTTTGGTACCCTTCCATTGTTCCCGGAATTCTGCTGACTTTTAAAAATGCTTCGGAACTCTTCCATTGTTCTCGGAATTCCGCTGACTTTTAAAAATGCTTCGGAACTCTTCCATTGTTCTCGGAATTCCGCTGAAGTTTTGAAGTTTAAAAATGCTTCGGAATTCTTCCATTGTTCTCGGAATTCCGCTGACGCTTAAAAATGCTTCACAACTCTTCTATTGTTCTCAGAATTCCGCTGACTTTTAAAAATGCTTCAGAACTCTTCCATTGTTCTCGGAATTCCGCTGACGTTTAAAAATGCTTCGGAACTCTTCCATTGTTCTCGGAATTCCGCTGACGCTTAAAATTGCTTCACAACTCTTCTTTTGTTCTCGGAATTCCGCTGACTTTTAAAAATGCTTCGGAACTCTTCCATTGTTCTCAGAATTCTTCTGAAGTTTAAAAATGCTTCGGAACTCTTCCATTGTTCTCGGAATTCCGCTGATGCTTAAAAATGCTTCACAACTCTTCCATTGTTCTCGGAATTCCGCTGACTTTTAAAAATGCTTCGGAACTCTTCCATTGTTCTCGGAATTCCGCTGAAGTTTAAGAATGCTTCAGAACTCTTCCATTGTTCTCGGAATTCTGCTGAAGTTTTGAAGTTTAAAAATGCTTCGGAATTCTTCCATTGTTCTCGGAATTCCGCTGACGCTTAAAAATGCTTCACAACTCTTCTATTGTTCTCAGAATTCCGCTGACTTTTAAAAATGCTTCAGAACTCTTCCATTGTTCTCGGAATTCCGCTGACGTTTAAAAATGCTTCGGAACACTTCCATTGTTCTCGGAATTCCGCTGACGCTTAAAATTGCTTCACAACTCTTCTATTGTTCTCGGAATTCCGCTGACGTTTAAAAATGCTTCGGAACTCTTCCTTTGTTCTTGGAATTCCACTGACGTTTAAAAATGCTTCACAACTCTTCCATTGTTCTCGGAATTCCGCTGACTTTTAAAATTGCTTCGGAACTCTTCGATTGTTCTCCAAATTCCGCTGAAGTTTAAAAATGCTTCGGAACTCTTCCAGTGTTCTCGGAATTCCGCTGAAGTTTAAGAATGCTTCGGAACTCTTCCATTGTTCTCAGAATTCTTCTGAAGTTTAAAAATGCTTTGGAACTCTTCCATTGTTCTCGGAATTCCGCTGATGCTTAAAAATGCTTCACAACTCTTCCATTGTTCTGGTATTCCGCTGATGCTTAAAAATGCTTCACAACTCTTCCATTGTTCTCGGAATTCCGCTGACTTTTAAAAATGCTTCGGAACTCTTCGATTGTTCTCCAAATTCCGCTGAAGTTTAAAAATGCTTCGGAACTCTTCCAGTGTTCGCAGAATTCCGCTGATGTTTAAAAATGCTTCGGAAATCTTCCATTGTTTTCAAAATTCCGCTGACGTTTAAAAATGCTTCAGAACTCTTCCATTGTTCTCGGAATTCCGCTGACGTTTAAAAATGCTTCGGAACTCTTCCATTGTTCTCAGAATTCCGCTGAAGTTTAAACATGCTTTGGTATTCTTCTATTGTTCTCGGAATTCTGCTGACTTTTAAAAATGCTTCGGAACTCTTCCATTGTTCTCGGAATTCCGCTGACTTTTAAAAATGCTTCGGAACTCTTCCATTGTTCTCGGAATTCCGCTGAAGTTTAAGAATGCTTCAGAACTCTTCCATTGTTCTCGGAATTCTGCTGAAGTTTTGAAGTTTAAAAATGCTTCGGAATTCTTCCATTGTTCTCGGAATTCCGCTGACGCTTAAAAATGCTTCACAACTCTTCTATTGTTCTCAGAATTCCGCTGACTTTTAAAAATGCTTCAGAACTCTTCCATTGTTCTCGGAATTCCGCTGACGTTTAAAAATGCTTCGGAACACTTCCATTGTTCTCGGAATTCCGCTGACGCTTAAAATTGCTTCACAACTCTTCTATTGTTCTCGGAATTCCGCTGACTTTTAAAAATGCTTCGAAACTCTTCCATTGTTCTCGGAATTCCGCTGAAGTTTAAGAATACTTCGGAACTCTTCCATTGTTCTCAGAATTCTGCTGAAGTTTAAAAATGCTTCGGAACTCATCCATTGTTCTCGGAATTCCGCTGACGCTTAAAAATGCTTCACAACTCTTCCATTGTTCTCGGAATTCTGCTGACTTTTAAAAATGCTTCGGAACTCTTCGATTGTTCTCCAAATTCCTCTGAAGTTTAAAAATGCTTCGGAACTCATCCAGTGTTCGCAGAATTCCGCTGACGTTTAAAAATGCTTCGGAAATCTTCCATTGTTTTCAAAATTCCGCTGACGTTTAAAAATGCTTCGGAACTCTTCCATTGTTCTCGGAATTCCGCTGAAGTTTTGAAGTTTAAAAATGCTTCGGAATTCTTCCATTGTTCTCGGAATTCCGCTGACGCTTAAAAATGCTTCACAACTCTTCTATTGTTCTCAGAATTCCGCTGACTTTTAAAAATGCTTCAGAACTCTTCCATTGTTCTCGGAATTCCGCTGATGTTTAAAAATGCTTCGGAACTCTTCCATTGTTCTCGGAATTCCGCTGACGCTTAAAATTGCTTCACAACTCTTCTTTTGTTCTCGGAATTCCGCTGACTTTTAAAAATGCTTCGAAACTCTTCCATTGTTCTCGGAATTCCGCTGAAGTTTAAGAATGCTTCGGAACTCTTCCATTGTTCTCAGAATTCTTCTGAAGTTTAAAAATGCTTCGGAACTCTTCCATTGTTCTCGGAATTCCGCTGATGCTTAAAAATGCTTCACAACTCTTCCATTGTTCTCGGTATTCCGCTGACTTTTAAAAATGCTTCTGAACTCTTCCATTGTTCTCGGAGTTCCGCTGAAGTTTAAGTATGCTTCGGAACTCTTCCATTGTTCTCGGAATTCTGCTGAAGTTTAAAAATGCTTCGGAACACTTCCATTGTTCTCAGAATTCCGCTGACATTTAAAAATGCTTTGGAACCCTTCCATTGTTCTCGGAATTCCGCTGACATTTAAAAAGCCTTCAGAACTCTTCCATTGTTCTCGGAATTCCGCTGACGTTTAAAAATGCTTCGGAACTCTTCCTTTGTTCTTGGAATTCCACTGACGTTTAAAAATGCTTCACAACTCTTCCATTGTTCTCGGAATTCCGCTGACTTTTAAAATTGCTTCGGAACTCTTCGATTGTTCTCCAAATTCCGCTGAAGTTTAAAAATGCTTCGGAACTCTTCCAGTGTTCTCGGAATTCCGCTGAAGTTTAAGAATGCTTCGGAACTCTTCCATTGTTCTCAGAATTCTTCTGAAGTTTAAAAATGCTTCGGAACTCTTCCATTGTTCTCGGAATTCCGCTGATGCTTAAAAATGCTTCACAACTCTTCCATTGTTCTGGTATTCCGCTGATGCTTAAAAATGCTTCACAACTCTTCCATTGTTCTCGGAATTCCGCTGACTTTTAAAAATGCTTCGGAACTCTTCGATTGTTCACCAAATTCCGCTGAAGTTTAAAAATGCTTCGGAACTCTTCCAGTGTTCGCAGAATTCCGCTGACGTTTAAAAATGCTTCGGAAATCTTCCATTGTTTTCAAAATTCCGCTGACGTTTAAAAATGCTTCAGAACTCTTCCATTGTTCTCGGAATTCCGCTGACGTTTAAAAATGCTTCGGAACTCTTCCATTGTTCTCAGAATTCCGCTGAAGTTTAAACATGCTTTGGTACTCTTCTATTGTTCTCGGAATTCTGCTGACTTTTAAAAATGCTTCGGAACTCTTCCATTGTTCTCGGAATTCCGCTGACTTTTAAAAATGCTTCGGAACTCTTCCATTGTTCTCGGAATTCCGCTGAAATTTAAGAATGCTTCAGAACTCTTCCATTGTTCTCGGAATTCTGCTGAAGTTTTGAAGTTTAAAAATGCTTCGGAATTCTTCCATTGTTCTCGGAATTCCGCTGACGCTTAAAAATGCTTCACAACTCTTCTATTGTTCTCAGAATTCCGCTGACTTTTAAAAATGCTTCAGAACACTTCCATTGTTCTCGGAATTCCGCTGACGTTTAAAAATGCTTCGGAACACTTCCATTGTTCTCGGAATTCCGCTGACGCTTATAATTGCTTCACAACTCTTCTATTGTTCTCGGAATTCCGCTGACTTTTAAAAATGCTTCGAAACTCTTCCATTGTTCTCGGAATTCCGCTGAAGTTTAAGAATACTTCGGAACTCTTCCATTGTTCTCAGAATTCTGCTGAAGTTTAAAAATGCTTCGGAACTCTTCCATTGTTCTCGGAATTCCGCTGACGCTTAAAAATGCTTCACAACTCTTCCATTGTTCTCGGAATTCTGCTGACTTTTAAAAATGCTTCGGAACTCTTCCATTGTTCTCGGAATTCCGCTGATGTTTAAAAATGCTTCGGAACTCTTCCATTGTTCTCGGAATTCCGCTGATGTTTAAAAATGCTTCGGAACTCTTCCATTGTTCTCGGAATTCCGGTGAAGTTTAAAAATGCTTTGGTACCCTTCCATTGTTCCCGGAATTCTGCTGACGCTTAAAAATGCTTCACAACTCTTCTATTGTTCTCAGAATTCCGCTGACTTTTAAAAATGCTTCGGAACTCTTCCATTGTTCTCGGAATTCCGCTGAAGTTTTGAAGTTTAAAAATGCTTCGGAATTCTTCCATTGTTCTCGGAATTCCGCTGACGCTTAAAAATGCTTCACAACTCTTCTATTGTTCTCAGAATTCCGCTGACTTTTAAAAATGCTTCAGAACTCTTCCATTGTTCTCGGAATTCCGCTGACGTTTAAAAATGCTTCGGAACTCTTCCATTGTTCTCGGAATTCCTCTGACGCTTAAAATTGCTTCACAACTCTTCTTTTGTTCTCGGAATTCCGCTGACTTTTAAAAATGCTTCGAAACTCTTCCATTGTTCTCGGAATTCCGCTGAAGTTTAAGAATGCTTCGGAACTCTTCCATTGTTCTCAGAATTCTTCTGAAGTTTAAAAATGCTTCGGAACTCTTCCATTGTTCTCGGAATTCCGCTGATGCTTAAAAATGCTTCACAACTCTTCCATTGTTCTCGGAATTCCGCTGACTTTTAAAAATGCTTCGGAACTCTTCCATTGTTCTCGGAATTCCGCTGAAGTTTAAGAATGCTTCAGAACTCTTCCATTGTTCTCGGAATTCTGCTGAAGTTTTGAAGTTTAAAAATGCTTCGGAATTCTTCCATTGTTCTCGGAATTCCGCTGACGCTTAAAAATGCTTCACAACTCTTCTATTGTTCTCAGAATTCCGCTGACTTTTAAAAATGCTTCAGAACTCTTCCATTGTTCTCGGAATTACGCTGACGTTTAAAAATGCTTCGGAACACTTCCATTGTTCTCGGAATTCCGCTGACGCTTAAAATTGCTTCACAACTCTTCTATTGTTCTCGGAATTCCGCTGACTTTTAAAAATGCTTCGAAACTCTTCCATTGTTCTCGGAATTCCGCTGAAGTTTAAGAATACTTCGGAACTCTTCCATTGTTCTCAGAATTCTGCTGAAGTTTAAAAATGCTTCGGAACTCTTCCATTGTTCTCGGAATTCCGCTGACGCTTAAAAATGCTTCACAACTCTTCCATTGTTCTCGGAATTCTGCTGACTTTTAAAAATGCTTCGGAACTCTTCGATTGTTCTCCAAATTCCTCTGAAGTTTAAAAATGCTTCGGAACTCATCCAGTGTTCGCAGAATTCCGCTGACGTTTAAAAATGCTTCGGAAATCTTCCATTGTTTTCAAAATTCCGCTGACGTTTAAAAATGCTTCAGAACTCTTCCATTGTTCTCGGAATTCCGCTGATGTTTAAAAATGCTTCGGAACTCTTCCATTGTTCTCGGAATTCCGGTGAAGTTTAAAAATGCTTCGGAACGCTTACATTGTTCTCAGAATTCCGCTGAAGTTTAAACATGCTTTGGTACCCTTCCATTGTTCCCGGCATTCTGCTGACTTTTAAAAATGCTTCGGAACTCTTCCATTGTTCTCGGAATTCCGCTGACTTTTAAAAATGCTTCGGAACTCTTCCATTGTTCTCGGAATTCCGCTGAAGTTTTGAAGTTTAAAAATGCTTCGGAATTCTTCCATTGTTCTCGGAATTCCGCTGACGCTTAAAAATGCTTCACAACTCTTCTATTGTTCTCAGAATTCCGCTGACTTTTAAAAATGCTTCAGAACTTTTCCATTGTTCTCGGAATTCCGCTGACGTTTAAAAATGCTTCGGAACTCTTCCATTGTTCTCGGAATTCCGCTGACGCTTAAAATTGCTTCACAACTCTTCTTTTGTTCTCGGAATTCCGCTGACTTTTAAAAATGCTTCGAAACTCTTCCATTGTTCTCGGAATTCCGCTGAAGTTTAAGAATGCTTCGGAACTCTTCCATTGTTCTCAGAATTCTTCTGAAGTTTAAAAATGCTTCGGAACTCTTCCATTGTTCTCGGAATTCCGCTGATGCTTAAAAATGCTTCACAACTCTTCCATTGTTCTCGGTATTCCGCTGACTTTTAAAAATGCTTCTGAACTCTTCCATTGTTCTCGGAGTTCCGCTGAAGTTTAAGTATGCTTCGGAACTCTTCCATTGTTCTCGGAATTCTGCTGAAGTTTAAAAATGCTTCGGAACACTTCCATTGTTCTCAGAATTCCGCTGACATTTAAAAATGCTTTGGAACCCTTCCATTGTTCTCGGAATTCCGCTGACATTTAAAAAGCCTTCAGAACTCTTCCATTGTTCTCGGAATTCCGCTGACGTTTAAAAATGCTTCGGAACTCTTCCTTTGTTCTTGGAATTCCACTGACGTTTAAAAATGCTTCACAACTCTTCCATTGTTCTCGGAATTCCGCTGACTTTTAAAATTGCTTCGGAACTCTTCGATTGTTCTCCAAATTCCGCTGAAGTTTAAAAATGCTTCGGAACTCTTCCAGTGTTCTCGGAATTCCGCTGAAGTTTAAGAATGCTTCGGAACTCTTCCATTGTTCTCAGAATTCTTCTGAAGTTTAAAAATGCTTCGGAACTCTTCCATTGTTCTCGGAATTCCGCTGATGCTTAAAAATGCTTCACAACTCTTCCATTGTTCTGGTATTCCGCTGATGCTTAAAAATGCTTCACAACTCTTCCATTGTTCTCGGAATTCCGCTGACTTTTAAAAATGCTTCGGAACTCTTCGATTGTTCTCCAAATTCCGCTGAAGTTTAAAAATGCTTCGGAACTCTTCCAGTGTTCGCAGAATTCCGCTGATGTTTAAAAATGCTTCGGAAATCTTCCATTGTTTTCAAAATTCCGCTGACGTTTAAAAATGCTTCAGAACTCTTCCATTGTTCTCGGAATTCCGCTGACGTTTAAAAATGCTTCGGAACTCTTCCATTGTTCTCAGAATTCCGCTGAAGTTTAAACATGCTTTGGTACTCTTCTATTGTTCTCGGAATTCTGCTGACTTTTAAAAATGCTTCGGAACTCTTCCATTGTTCTCGGAATTCCGCTGAAGTTTAAGTATGCTTCGGAACTCTTCCATTGTTCTCGGAATTCTGCTGAAGTTTAAAAATGCTTCGGAACACTTCCATTGTTCTCAGAATTCCGCTGACATTTAAAAATGCTTCGGAACTCTTCCATTGTTCTCGGAATTCCGCTGACATTTAAAAAGCCTTCAGAACTCTTCCATTGTTCTCGGAATTCCGCTGACGTTTAAAAATGCTTCGGAACTCTTCCTTTGTTCTTGGAATTCCACTGACGTTTAAAAATGCTTCACAACTCTTCCATTGTTCTCGGAATTCCGCTGACTTTTAAAATTGCTTCGGAACTCTTCGATTGTTCTCCAAATTCCGCTGAAGTTTAAAAATGCTTCGGAACTCTTCCAGTGTTCTCGGAATTCCGCTGAAGTTTAAGAATGCTTCGGAACTCTTCCATTGTTCTCAGAATTCTTCTGAAGTTTAAAAATGCTTTGGAACTCTTCCATTGTTCTCGGAATTCCGCTGATGCTTAAAAATGCTTCACAACTCTTCCATTGTTCTGGTATTCCGCTGATGCTTAAAAATGCTTCACAACTCTTCCATTGTTCTCGGAATTCCGCTGACTTTTAAAAATGCTTCGGAACTCTTCGATTGTTCTCCAAATTCCGCTGAAGTTTAAAAATGCTTCGGAACTCTTCCAGTGTTCGCAGAATTCCGCTGACGTTTAAAAATGCTTCGGAAATCTTCCATTGTTTTCAAAATTCCGCTGACGTTTAAAAATGCTTCAGAACTCTTCCATTGTTCTCGGAATTCCGCTGACGTTTAAAAATGCTTCGGAACTCTTCCATTGTTCTCAGAATTCCGCTGAAGTTTAAACATGCTTTGGTACTCTTCTATTGTTCTCGGAATTCTGCTGACTTTTAAAAATGCTTCGGAACTCTTCCATTGTTCTCGGAATTCCGCTGACTTTTAAAAATGCTTCGGAACTCTTCCATTGTTCTCGGAATTCCGCTGAAATTTAAGAATGCTTCAGAACTCTTCCATTGTTCTCGGAATTCTGCTGAAGTTTTGAAGTTTAAAAATGCTTCGGAATTCTTCCATTGTTCTCGGAATTCCGCTGACGCTTAAAAATGCTTCACAACTCTACTATTGTTCTCAGAATTCCGCTGACTTTTAAAAATGCTTCAGAACTCTTCCATTGTTCTCGAAATTCCGCTGACGTTTAAAAATGCTTCGGAACACTTCCATTGTTCTCGGAATTCCGCTGACGCTTAAAATTGCTTCACAACTCTTCTATTGTTCTCGGAATTCCGCTGACTTTTAAAAATGCTTCGAAACTCTTCCATTGTTCTCGGAATTCCGCTGAAGTTTAAGAATACTTCGGAACTCTTCCATTGTTCTCAGAATTCTGCTGAAGTTTAAAAATGCTTCGGAACTCTTCCATTGTTCTCGGAATTCCGCTGACGCTTAAAAATGCTTCACAACTCTTCCATTGTTCTCGGAATTCTGCTGACTTTTAAAAATGCTTCGGAACTCTTCGATTGTTCTCCAAATTCCTCTGAAGTTTAAAAATGCTTCGGAACTCATCCAGTGTTCGCAGAATTCCGCTGACGTTTAAAAATGCTTCGGAAATCTTCCATTGTTTTCAAAATTCCGCTGACGTTTAAAAATGCTTCAGAACTCTTCCATTGTTCTCGGAATTCCGCTGATGTTTAAAAATGCTTCGGAACTCTTCCATTGTTCTCGGAATTCCGGTGAAGTTTAAAAATGCTTCGGAACGCTTACATTGTTCTCAGAATTCCGCTGAAGTTTAAACATGCTTTGGTACCCTTCCATTGTTCCCGGAATTCTGCTGACTTTTAAAAATGCTTCGGAACTCTTCCATTGTTCTCGGAATTCCGCTGACTTTTAAAAATGCTTCGGAACTCTTCCATTGTTCTCGGAATTCCGCTGAAGTTTTGAAGTTTAAAAATGCATCGGAATTCTTCCATTGTTCTCGGAATTCCGCTGACGCTTAAAAATGCTTCACAACTCTTCTATTGTTCTCAGAATTCCGCTGACTTTTAAAAATGCTTCAGAACTCTTCCATTGTTCTCGGAATTCCGCTGACGTTTAAAAATGCTTCGGAACTCTTCCATTGTTCTCGGAATTCCGCTGACGCTTAAAATTGCTTCACAACTCTTCTATTGTTCTCGGAATTCCGCTGACTTTTAAAAATGCTTCGAAACTCTTCCATTGTTCTCGGAATTCCGCTGAAGTTTAAGAATGCTTCGGAACTCTTCCATTGTTCTCAGAATTCTTCTGAAGTTTAAAAATGCTTCGGAACTCTTCCATTGTTCTCGGAATTCCGCTGATGCTTAAAAATGCTTCACAACTCTTCCATTGTTCTTGGAATTCTGCTGAAGTTTAAAAATGCTTCGGAACTCTTCCATTGTTCTCAGAATTCCGCTGACATTTAAAAATGCTTCGGAACTCTTCCATTGTTCTCGGAATTCCGCTGACATTTAAAAAGGCTTCAGAACTCTTCCATTGTTCTCGGAATTCCGCTGACGTTTAAAAATGCTTCACAACTCTTCCATTGTTCTCGGAATTCTGCTGAATTTTAAAAATGCTTCAGAACTCTTCCATTGTTCTCGGAATTCCGCTGACTTTTAAAAATGCTTCAGAACTCTTCCATTGTTCTCGGAATTCTGCTGAAGTTTTGAAGTTTAAAAATGCTTCGGAATTCTTCCATTGTTCTCGGAATTCCGCTGACGCTTAAAAATGCTTCACAACTCTTCTATTGTTCTCAGAATTCCGCTGACTTTTAAAAATGCTTCAGAACTCTTCCATTGTTCTCGGAATTCCGCTGACGTTTAAAAATGCTTCGGAACACTTCCATTGTTCTCGGAATTCCGCTGACGCTTAAAATTGCTTCACAACTCTTCTATTGTTCTCGGAATTCCGCTGACTTTTAAAAATGCTTCGAAACTCTTCCATTGTTCTCGGAATTCCGCTGAAGTTTAAGAATACTTCGGAACTCTTCCATTGTTCTCAGAATTCTGCTGAAGTTTAAAAATGCTTCGGAACTCTTCCATTGTTCTCGGAATTCCGCTGACGCTTAAAAATGCTTCACAACTCTTCCATTGTTCTCGGAATTCTGCTGACTTTTAAAAATGCTTCGGAACTCTTCGATTGTTCTCCAAATTCCTCTGAAGTTTAAAAATGCTTCGGAACTCATCCAGTGTTCGCAGAATTCCGCTGACGTTTAAAAATGCTTCGGAAATCTTCCATTGTTTTCAAAATTCCGCTGACGTTTAAAAATGCTTCAGAACTCTTCCATTGTTCTCGGAATTCCGCTGACGTTTAAAAATGCTTCGGAACTCTTCCATTGTTCTCGGAATTCCGGTGAAGTTTAAAAATGCTTCGGAACGCTTACATTGTTCTCGGAATTCCGCTGATGCTTAAAAATGCTTCACAACTCTTCCATTGTTCTTGGAATTCTGCTGAAGTTTAAAAATGCTTCGGAACTCTTCCATTGTTCTCGGAATTCCGCTGATGCTTAAAAATGCTTCACAACTCTTCCATTGTTCTTGGAATTCTGCTGAAGTTTAAAAATGCTTCGGAACTCTTCCATTGTTCTCAGAATTCCGCTGACATTTAAAAATGCTTCGGAACTCTTCCATTGTTCTCGGAATTCCGCTGACATTTAAAAAGGCTTCAGAACTCTTCCATTGTTCTCGGAATTCCGCTGACGTTTAAAAATGCTTCACAACTCTTCCATTGTTCTCGGAATTCTGCTGAATTTTAAAAATGCTTCAGAACTCTTCCATTGTTCTCGGAATTCCGCTGACATTTAAAAATGCTTCGGAACTCTTCCATTGTTCTGGTATTCCGCTGACGTTTAAAAATGCTTCACAACTCTTCCATTGTTCTCGTTATTCCGCTGACTTTTAAAAATGCTTCAGAACTCTTCCATTGTTCTCGGAATTCCGCTGAAGTTTAAGTATGCTTCGGAACTCTTCCATTGTTCTCGGAATTCTGCTGAAGTTTAAAAATGCTTCGGAACTCTTCCATTGTTCTCGGAATTCTTCTGAAGTTTTGAAGTTTACAAATGCTTCGGAATTCTTCCATTGTTCTCGGAATTCCGCTGACGCTTAAAAATGCTTCACAACTCTTCTATTGTTCTCAGAATTCCGCTGACTTTTAAAAATGCTTCGGAACTCTTCCATTGTTGTCGGAATTCCGCTACGCTTAAAATTTCTTCAAAACTGTTCCATTGTTCTCGGAATTCCGCTGAAGTTTAAGAATGCTTCAGAACTCTTCCATTGTTCTCAGAATTCTGCTGAAGTATAAAAATGCTTCGGAACTCTTCCATTGTTCTCGAAATTCCGCTGACGCTTAAAATTGCTTCACAACTCTTCTATTGTTCTCGGAATTCCGCTGACATTTAAAAATGCTTCGGAACTCTTCCATTGTCCTCGGAATTCCGCTGAAGTTTAAAAATGCTTCGGAACTCTTCCATTGTTCTCGGAATTCCGCTGATGCTTAAAAATGCTTCACAACTCTTCCATTGTTCTCGGAATTCCGCTGACTTTTAAAAATGCTTCGGAACTCTTCGATTGTTCTCGGAATTCCGCTGACGCTTAAAAATGCTTCACAACTCTTCTATTGTTTTCAGAATTCCGCTGACTTTTAAAAATGCTTCAGAACTCTTCCATTGTTCTCGGAATTCCGCTGACTTTTAAAAATGCTTCGGAACTCTTCCATTGTTCTCGGAATTCCGGTGAAGTTTAAAAATGCTTCGGAACGCTTACATTGTTCTCAGAATTCCGCTGAAGTTTAAACATGCTTTGGTACCCTTCCATTGTTCCCGGAATTCTGCTGACTTTTAAAAATGCTTCGGAACTCTTCCATTGTTCTCGGAATTCCGCTGACTTTTAAAAATGCTTCGGAACTCTTCCATTGTTCTCGGAATTCCGCTGAAGTTTTGAAGTTTAAAAATGCATCGGAATTCTTCCATTGTTCTCGGAATTCCGCTGACGCTTAAAAATGCTTCACAACTCTTCTATTGTTCTCAGAATTCCGCTGACTTTTAAAAATGCTTCAGAACTCTTCCATTGTTCTCGGAATTCCGCTGACGTTTAAAAATGCTTCGGAACTCTTCCATTGTTCTCGAAATTCCGCTGACGCTTAAAATTGCTTCGCAACTCTTCTATTGTTCTCGGAATTCCGCTGACTTTTAAAAATGCTTCGAAACTCTTCCATTGTTCTCGGAATTCCGCTGAAGTTTAAGAATGCTTCGGAACTCTTCCATTGTTCTCAGAATTCTTCTGAAGTTTAAAAATGCTTCGGAACTCTTCCATTGTTCTCGGAATTCTTGTGAAGTTTTGAAGTTTACAAATGCTTCGGAATTCTTCCATTGTTCTCGGAATTCCGCTGACGCTTAAAAATGCTTCACAACTCTTCTATTGTTCTCAGAATTCCGCTGACTTTTAAAAATGCTTCGGAACTCTTCCATTGTTGTCGGAATTCCGCTGACGCTTAAAATTTCTTCAAAACTGTTCCATTGTTCTCGGAATTCCGCTGAAGTTTAAGAATGCTTCAGAACTCTTCCATTGTTCTCAGAATTCTGCTGAAGTATAAAAATGCTTCGGAACTCTTCCATTGTTCTCGAAATTCCGCTGACGCTTAAAATTGCTTCACAACTCTTCTATTGTTCTCGGAATTCCGCTGACATTTAAAAATGCTTCGGAACTCTTCCATTGTCCTCGGAATTCCGCTGAAGTTTAAAAATGCTTCGGAACTCTTCCATTGTTCTCGGAATTCCGCTGATGCTTAAAAATGCTTCACAACTCTTCCATTGTTCTCGGAATTCCGCTGACTTTTAAAAATGCTTCGGAACTCTTCGATTGTTCTCGGAATTCCGCTGACGCTTAAAAATGCTTCACAACTCTTCTATTGTTTTCAGAATTCCGCTGACTTTTAAAAATGCTTCAGAACTCTTCCATTGTTCTCGGAATTCCGCTGACTTTTAAAAATGCTTCGGAACTCTTCCATTGTTCTCGGAATTCCGCTGACTTTTAAAAATGCTTCGGAACTCTTCCATTGTTCTCGGAATTCCGCTGAAGTTTTGAATTTTAAAAATGCTTCGGAATTCTTCCATTGTTCTCGGAATTCCGCTGACGCTTAAAAATGCTTCACAACTCTTCTATTGTTCTCAGAATTCCGCTGACTTTTAAAAATGCTTCAGAACTCTTCCATTGTTCTCGGAATTCCGCTGACGTTTAAAAATGCTTCGGAACTCTTCCATTGTTCTCGGAATTCCGCTGACGCTTAAAATTGCTTCACAACTCTTCTATTGTTCTCGGAATTCCGCTGACTTTTAAAAATGCTTCGAAACTCTTCCATTGTTCTCGGAATTCCGCTGAAGTTTAAGAATGCTTCGGAACTCTTCCATTGTTCTCAGAATTCTTCTGAAGTTTAAAAATGCTTCGGAACTCTTCCATTGTTCTCGGAATTCCGCTGATGCTTAAAAATGCTTCACAACTCTTCCATTGTTCTCGGTATTCCGCTGACTTTTAAAAATGCTTCTGAACTCTTCCATTGTTCTCGGAATTCTGCTGAAGTTTAAAAATGCTTCGGAACTCTTCCATTGTTCTCAGAATTCCGCTGACATTTAAAAAGCCTTCAGAACTCTTCAATTGTTCTCGGAATTCCGCTGACGTTTAAAAATGCTTCGGAACTCTTCCTTTGTTCTTGGAATTCCACTGACGTTTAAAAATGCTTCACAACTCTTCCATTGTTCTCGGAATTCTGCTGACTTTTAAAATTGCTTCGGAACTCTTTGATTGTTCTCCAAATTCCGCTGAAGTTTAAAAATGCTTCGGAACTCTTCCAGTGTTTGCAGAATTCCGCTGACGTTTAAAAATGCTTCGGAAATCTTCCATTGTTTTCAAAATCCGCTGACGTTTAAAAATGCTTCAGAACTCTTCCATTGTTCTCGGAATTCCGCTGACATTTAAAAATGCTTCGGAACTCTTCCATTGTTCTCGGTATTCCGCTGACTTTTAAAAATGCTTCAGAACTCTTCCATTGTTCTCGGAATTCCGCTGAAGTTTAAGTATGCTTCGGAACTCTTCCATTGTTCTCGGAATTCTGCTGAAGTTTAAAAATGCTTCGGAACTCTTCCATTGTTCACAGAATTCCGCTGACATTTAAAAATGCTTCGGAACTCTTCCATTGTTCTCGGAATTCCGCTGACATTTAAAAAGGCTTCAGAACTCTTCCATTGTTCTCGGAATTCCGCTGACGTTTAAAAATGCTTCACAACTCTTCCATTGTTCTCGGAATTCCGCTGAAGTTTAAGTATGCTTCGGAACTCTTCCATTGTTCTCGGAATTCTGCTGAAGTTTAAAAATGCTTCGGAACTCTTCCATTGTTCTCGGAATTCTTCTGAAGTTTTGAAGTTTACAAATGCTTCGGAATTCTTCCATTGTTCTCGGAATTCCGCTGACGCTTAAAAATGCTTCACAACTCTTCTATTGTTCTCGGAATTCCGCTGACATTTAAAAATGCTTCGGAACTCTTCCATTGTCCTCGGAATTCCGCTGAAGTTTAAGAATGCTTCGGAACACTTCCATTGTTCTCAGAATTCTGCTGAAGTTTAAAAATGCTTCGGAACTCTTCCATTGTTCTCGGAATTCCGCTGATGCTTAAAAATGCTTCACAACTCTTCCATTGTTCTCGGAATTCCGCTGACTTTTAAAAATGCTTCGGAACTCTTCGATTGTTCTCCAAATTCCGCTGAAGTTTAAAAATGCTTCGGAACTCTTCCAGTGTTCGCAGAATTCCGCTGACGTTTAAAAATGCGTCGGAAATCTTCCATTGTTTTCAAAATTCCGCTGACGTTTAAAAATGCTTCAGAACTCTTCCATTGTTCTCGGAATTCCGCTGACGTTTAAAAATGCTTCGGAACTCTTCCATTGTTCTCAGAATTCCGCTGAAGTTTAAACATGCTTTGGTACCCTTCTATTGTTCTCGGAATTCTGCTGACTTTTAAAAATGCTTCGGAACTCTTCCATTGTTCTCGGAATTCCGCTGACTTTTAAAAATGCTTCGGAACTCTTCCATTGTTCTCGGAATTCCGCTGACTTTTAAAAATGCTTCTGAACTCTTCCATTGTTCTCGGAATTCCGCTGAAGTTTAAGTATGCTTCGGAACTCTTCCATTGTTCTCGGAATTCTGCTGAAGTTTAAAAATGCTTCGTAACTCTTCCATTGTTCTCAGAATTCCGCTGACATTTAAAAATGCTTCGGAACTCTTCCATTGTTCTCGGAATTCCGCTGACATTTAAAAAGCCTTCAGAACTCTTCCATTGTTCTCGGAATTCCGCTGACGTTTAAAAATGCTTCGGAACTCTTCCTTTGTTCTTGGATTTCCACTGACGTTTAAAAATGCTTCACAACTCTTCCATTGTTCTCGGAATTCCGCTGACTTTTAAAATTGCTTCGGAACTCTTCGATTGTTCTCCAAATTCCGCTGAAGTTTAAAAATGCTTTGGAACTCTTCCAGTGTTTGCAGAATTCCGCTGACGTTTAAAAATGCTTCGGAAATCTTCCATTGTTTTTAAAATCCGCTGACGTTTAAAAATGCTTCAGAACTCTTCCATTGTTCTCGGAATTCCGCTGACGTTTAAAAATGCTTCGGAACGCTTACATTGTTCTCAGAATTCCGCTGAAGTTTAAACATGCTTTGGTACCCTTCTATTGTTCTCGGAATTCTGCTGACTTTTAAAAATGCTTCGGAACTCTTCCATTGTTCTCGGAATTCCGCTGACTTTTAAAAATGCTTCGGAACTCTTCCATTGTTCTCGGAATTCCGCTGAAGTTTTGAAGTTTAAAAATGCTTCGGAATTTTTCCATTGTTCTCGGAATTCCGCTGACGCTTAAAAATGCTTCACAACTCTTCCATTGTTCTCGGAATTCCGCTGACTTTTAAAAATGCTTCGGAACTCTTCCAGTGTTCGCAGAATTCCGCTGACGTTTAAAAATGCTTCGGAAATCTTCCATTGTTTTCAAAATTCCGCTGACGTTTAAAAATGCTTCAGAACTCTTCCATTGTTCTCGGAATTCCGCTGACGTTTAAAAATGCTTCGGAACTCTTCCATTGTTCTCAGAATTCCGCTGAAGTTTAAACATGCTTTGGTACCCTTCTATTGTTCTCGGAATTCTGCTGACTTTTAAAAATGCTTCGGAACTCTTCCATTGTTCTCGGAATTCCGCTGACTTTTAAAAATGCTTCGGAACTCTTCCATTGTTCTCGGAATTCCGCTGAAGTTTAAGAATGCTTCGGAACTCTTCCATTGTTCTCGGAATTCTGCTGAAGTTTTGAAGTTTAAAAATGCTTCGGAATTCTTCCATTGTTCTCGGAATTCCGCTGACGCTTAAAAATGCTTGACAACTCTTCTATTGTTCTCAGAATTCTGCTGACTTTTAAAAATGCTTCAGAACTCTTCCATTGTTCTCGGAATTCCGCTGACTTTTAAAAATGCTTCGGAACTCTTCCATTGTTCTCGGAATTCCGCTGACTTTTAAAAATGCTTCGGAACTCTTCCATTGTTCTCGGAATTCCGCTGAAGTTTTGAAGTTTAAAAATGCTTCGGAATTCTTCCATTGTTCTCGGAATTCCGCTAACGCTTAAAAATGCTTCACAACTCTTCTATTGTTCTCAGAATTCCGCTGACTTTTAAAAATGCTTCAGAACTCTTCCATTGTTCTCGGAATTCCGCTGACGTTTAAAAATGCTTCGGAACTCTTCCATTGTTCTCGGAATTCCGCTGACGCTTAAAATTGCTTCACAACTCTTCTTTTGTTCTCGGAATTCCGCTGACTTTTAAAAATGCTTCGAAACTCTTCCATTGTTCTCGGAATTCCGCTGAAGTTTAAGAATGCTTCGGAACTCTTCCATTGTTCTCAGAATTCTTCTGAAGTTTAAAAATGCTTCGGAACTCTTCCATTGTTCTCGAAATTCCGCTGATGCTTAAAAATGCTTCACAACTCTTCCATTGTTCTCGGAATTCCGCTGACTTTTAAAAATGCTTCGGAACTCTTCGATTGTTCTCGGAATTCCGCTGACGCTTAAAAATGCTTCACAACTCTTCTATTGTTTTCAGAATTCCGCTGACATTTAAAAATGCTTCAGAACTCTTCCATTGTTCTCGGAATTCCGCTGACTTTTAAAAATGCTTCGGAACTCTTCCATTGTTCTCGGAATTCCGCTGACTTTTAAAAATGCTTCGGAACTCTTCCATTGTTCTCAGAATTCCGCTGAAGGTTTGAATTTTAAAAATGCTTCGGATTTCTTCCATTGTTCTCGGAATTCCGCTGACGCTTAAAAATGCTTCACAACTCTTCTATTGTTCTCAGAATTCCGCTGACTTTTAAAAATGCTTCAGAACTCTTCCATTGTTCTCGGAATTCCGCTGACGTTTAAAAATGCTTCGGAACTCTTCCATTGTTCTCGGAATTCCGCTGACGCTTAAAATTGCTTCACAACTCTTCTATTGTTCTCGGAATTCCGCTGACTTTTAAAAATGCTTCGAAACTCTTCCATTGTTCTCGGAATTCCGCTGAAGTTTAAGAATGCTTCGGAACTCTTCCATTGTTCTCAGAATTCTTCTGAAGTTTAAAAATGCTTCGGAACTCTTCCATTGTTCTCGGAATTCCGCTGATGCTTAAAAATGCTTCACAACTCTTCCATTGTTCTTGGTATTCCGCTGACTTTTAAAAATGCTTCAGAACTCTTCCATTGTTCTCGGAATTCCGCTGACTTTTAAAAATGCTTCAGAACTCTTCCATTGTTCTCGGAATTCCGCTGACTTTTAAAAATGCTTCGGAACTCTTCCATTGTTCTCGGAATTCCGCTGACTTTTAAAAATGCTTCGGAACTCTTCCATTGTTCTCGGAATTCCGCTGAAGTTTTGAATTTTAAAAATGCTTCGGAATTCTTCCATTGTTCTCGGAATTCCGCTGACGCTTAAAAATGCTTCACAACTCTTCCATTGTTCTCGGTATTCCGCTGACTTTTAAAAATGCTTCTGAACTCTTCCATTGTTCTCGGAATTCTGCTGAAGTTTAAAAATGCTTCGGAACTCTTCCATTGTTCTCAGAATTCCGCTGACATTTAAAAATGCTTCGGAACTCTTCCATTGTTCTCGGAATTCCGCTGACATTTAAAAAGCCTTCAGAACTCTTCCATTGTTCTCGGAATTCCGCTGACGTTTAAAAATGCTTCGGAACTCTTCCTTTGTTCTTGGAATTCCACTGACGTTTAAAAATGCTTCACAACTCTTCCATTGTTCTCGGAATTCCGCTGACTTTTAAAATTGCTTCGGAACTCTTCCATTGTTCTCGGAATTCTGCTGAAGTTTAAAAATGCTTCGGAACTCTTCCATTGTTCTCGGAATTCTTCTGAAGTTTTGAAGTTTACAAATGCTTCGGAATTCTTCCATTGTTCTCGGAATTCCGCTGACGCTTAAAAATGCTTCACAACTCTTCTATTGTTCTCGGAATTCCGCTGACATTTAAAAATGCTTCGGAACTCTTCCATTGTCCTCGGAATTCCGCTGAAGTTTAAGAATGCTTCGGAACTCTTCCATTGTTCTCAGAATTCTGCTGAAGTTTAAAAATGCTTCGGAACTCTTCCATTGTTCTCGGAATTCCGCTGATGCTTAAAAATGCTTCACAACTCTTCCATTGTTCTCGGAATTCCGCTGACTTTTAAAAATGCTTCGGAACTCTTCCATTGTTCTCCAAATTCCGCTGAAGTTTAAAAATGCTTCGGAACTCTTCCAGTGTTCGCAGAATTCCGCTGACGTTTAAAAATGCTTCGGAAATCTTCCATTGTTTTCAAAATTCCGCTGACGTTTAAAAATGCTTCAGAACTCTTCCATTGTTCTCGGAATTCCGCTGACGTTTAAAAATGCTTCGGAACTCTTCCATTGTTCTCAGAATTCCGCTGAAGTTTAAACATGCTTTGGTACCCTTCTATTGTTCTCGGAATTCTGCTGACTTTTAAAAATGCTTCGGAACTCTTCCATTGTTCTCGGAATTCCGCTGACTTTTAAAAATGCTTCGGAACTCTTCCATTGTTCTCGGAATTCCGCTGACTTTTAAAAATGCTTCTGAACTCTTCCATTGTTCTCGGAATTCCGCTGAAGTTTAAGTATGCTTCGGAACTCTTCCATTGTTCTCGGAATTCTGCTGAAGTTTAAAAATGCTTCGTAACTCTTCCATTGTTCTCAGAATTCCGCTGACATTTAAAAATGCTTCGGAACTCTTCCATTGTTCTCGGAATTCCGCTGACATTTAAAAAGCCTTCAGAACTCTTCCATTGTTCTCGGAATTCCGCTGACGTTTAAAAATGCTTCGGAACTCTTCCTTTGTTCTTGGATTTCCACTGACGTTTAAAAATGCTTCACAACTCTTCCATTGTTCTCGGAATTCCGCTGACTTTTAAAATTGCTTCGGAACTCTTCGATTGTTCTCCAAATTCCGCTGAAGTTTAAAAATGCTTCGGAACTCTTCCAGTGTTTGCAGAATTCCGCTGACGTTTAAAAATGCTTCGGAAATCTTCCATTGTTTTTAAAATCCGCTGACGTTTAAAAATGCTTCAGAACTCTTCCATTGTTCTCGGAATTCCGCTGACGTTTAAAAATGCTTCGGAACTCTTCCATTGTTCTCGGAATTGCAGTGAAGTTTAAAAATGCTTCGGAACGCTTACATTGTTCTCAGAATTCCGCTGAAGTTTAAACATGCTTTGGTACCCTTCTATTGTTCTCGGAATTCTGCTGACTTTTAAAAATGCTTCGGAACTCTTCCATTGTTCTCGGAATTCTGCTGACTTTTAAAAATGCTTCGGAACTCTTCCATTGTTCTCGGAATTCCGCTGAAGTTTAAAAATGCTTCGGAACTCTTCCATTGTTCTCGGAATTCTTCTGAAGTTTTGAAGTTTACAAATGCTTCGGAATTCTTCCATTGTTCTCGGAATTCCGCTGACGCTTAAAAATGCTTCACAACTCTTCTATTGTTCTCGGAATTCCGCTGACATTTAAAAATGCTTCGGAACTCTTCCATTGTCCTCGGAATTCCGCTGAAGTTTAAGAATGCTTCGGAACTCTTCCATTGTTCTCAGAATTCTGCTGAAGTTTAAAAATGCTTCGGAACTCTTCCATTGTTCTCGGAATTCCGCTGATGCTTAAAAATGCTTCACAACTCTTCCATTGTTCTCGGAATTCCGCTGACTTTTAAAAATGCTTCGGAACTCTTCCATTGTTCTCCAAATTCCGCTGAAGTTTAAAAATGCTTCGGAACTCTTCCAGTGTTCGCAGAATTCCGCTGACGTTTAAAAATGCTTCGGAAATCTTCCATTGTTTTCAAAATTCCGCTGACGTTTAAAAATGCTTCAGAACTCTTCCATTGTTCTCGGAATTCCGCTGACGTTTAAAAATGCTTCGGAACTCTTCCATTGTTCTCAGAATTCCGCTGAAGTTTAAACATGCTTTGGTACCCTTCTATTGTTCTCGGAATTCTGCTGACTTTTAAAAATGCTTCGGAACTCTTCCATTGTTCTCGGAATTCCGCTGACTTTTAAAAATGCTTCGGAACTCTTCCATTGTTCTCGGAATTCCGCTGACTTTTAAAAATGCTTCTGAACTCTTCCATTGTTCTCGGAATTCCGCTGAAGTTTAAGTATGCTTCGGAACTCTTCCATTGTTCTCGGAATTCTGCTGAAGTTTAAAAATGCTTCGTAACTCTTCCATTGTTCTCAGAATTCCGCTGACATTTAAAAATGCTTCGGAACTCTTCCATTGTTCTCGGAATTCCGCTGACATTTAAAAAGCCTTCAGAACTCTTCCATTGTTCTCGGAATTCCGCTGACGTTTAAAAATGCTTCGGAACTCTTCCTTTGTTCTTGGATTTCCACTGACGTTTAAAAATGCTTCACAACTCTTCCATTGTTCTCGGAATTCCGCTGACTTTTAAAATTGCTTCGGAACTCTTCGATTGTTCTCCAAATTCCGCTGAAGTTTAAAAATGCTTCGGAACTCTTCCAGTGTTTGCAGAATTCCGCTGACGTTTAAAAATGCTTCGGAAATCTTCCATTGTTTTTAAAATCCGCTGACGTTTAAAAATGCTTCAGAACTCTTCCATTGTTCTCGGAATTCCGCTGACGTTTAAAAATGCTTCGGAACTCTTCCATTGTTCTCGGAATTGCAGTGAAGTTTAAAAATGCTTCGGAACGCTTACATTGTTCTCAGAATTCCGCTGAAGTTTAAACATGCTTTGGTACCCTTCTATTGTTCTCGGAATTCTGCTGACTTTTAAAAATGCTTCGGAACTCTTCCATTGTTCTCGGAATTCTGCTGACTTTTAAAAATGCTTCGGAACTCTTCCATTGTTCTCGGAATTCCGCTGAAGTTTTGAAGTTTAAAAATGCTTCGGAATTTTTCCATTGTTCTCGGAATTCCGCTGACGCTTAAAAATGCTTCACAACTCTTCCATTGTTCTCGGAATTCCGCTGACTTTTAAAAATGCTTCGGAACTCTTCCAGTGTTCGCAGAATTCCGCTGACGTTTAAAAATGCTTCGGAAATCTTCCATTGTTTTCAAAATTCCGCTGACGTTTAAAAATGCTTCAGAACTCTTCCATTGTTCTCGGAATTCCGCTGACGTTTAAAAATGCTTCGGAACTCTTCCATTGTTCTCAGAATTCCGCTGAAGTTTAAACATGCTTTGGTACCCTTCTATTGTTCTCGGAATTCTGCTGACTTTTAAAAATGCTTCGGAACTCTTCCATTGTTCTCGGAATTCCGCTGACTTTTAAAAATGCTTCGGAACTCTTCCATTGTTCTCGGAATTCCGCTGAAGTTTAAGAATGCTTCGGAACTCTTCCATTGTTCTCGGAATTCTGCTGAAGTTTTGAAGTTTAAAAATGCTTCGGAATTCTTCCATTGTTCTCGGAATTCCGCTGACGCTTAAAAATGCTTCACAACTCTTCTATTGTTCTCAGAATTCCGCTGACTTTTAAAAATGCTTCAGAACTCTTCCATTGTTCTCGGAATTCCGCTGACTTTTAAAAATGCTTCGGAACTCTTCCATTGTTCTCGGAATTCCGCTGACGCTTAAAATTGCTTCACAACTCTTCTATTGTTCTCGGAATTCCGCTGACTTTTAAAAATGCTTCGAAACTCTTCCATTGTTCTCGGAATTCCGCTGAAGTTTAA
The DNA here is from genome assembly GCF_046119375.1 of Phyllobates terribilis. NCBI lineage: Eukaryota > Metazoa > Chordata > Amphibia > Anura > Dendrobatidae > Phyllobates > Phyllobates terribilis. The sequence continues at coordinate 5,983,553 of NW_027362781.1, read as the reverse complement.
GAATGCTTCGGAACTCTTCCATTGTTCTCAGAATTCTTCTGAAGTTTAAAAATGCTTCGGAACACTTCCATTGTTCTCGGAATTCCGCTGATGCTTAAAAATGCTTCACAACTCTTCCATTGTTCTCGGTATTCCGCTGACTTTTAAAAATGCTTCAGAACTCTTCCATTGTTCTCGGAATTCCGCTGACTTTTAAAAATGCTTCAGAACTCTTCCATTGTTCTCGGAATTCCGCTGACTTTTAAAAATGCTTCGGAACTCTTCCATTGTTCTCGGAATTCCGCTGACTTTTAAAAATGCTTCAGAACTCTTCCATTGTTCTCGGAATTCCGCTGACTTTTAAAAATGCTTCGGAACTCTTCCATTGTTCTCGGAATTCCGCTGAAGTTTTGAATTTTAAAAATGCTTCGGAATTCTTCCATTGTTCTCGGAATTCCGCTGACGCTTAAAAATGCTTCACAACTCTTCTATTGTTCTCAGAATTCCGCTGACTTTTAAAAATGCTTCAGAACTCTTCCATTGTTCTCGGAATTCCGCTGACGTTTAAAAATGCTTCGGAACTCTTCCATTGTTCTCGGAATTCCGCTGACGCTTAAAATTGCTTCACAACTCTTCTATTGTTCTCGGAATTCCGCTGACTTTTAAAAATGCTTCGAAACTCTTCCATTGTTCTCGGAATTCCGCTGAAGTTTAAGAATGCTTCGGAACTCTTCCATTGTTCTCAGAATTCTTCTGAAGTTTAAAAATGCTTCGGAACTCTTCCATTGTTCTCGGAATTCCGCTGATGCTTAAAAATGCTTCACAACTCTTCCATTGTTCTCGGTATTCCGCTGACTTTTAAAAATGCTTCTGAACTCTTCCATTGTTCTCGGAATTCTGCTGACATTTAAAAAGCCTTCAGAACTCTTCCATTGTTCTCGGAATTCCGCTGACGTTTAAAAATGCTTCGGAACTCTTCCTTTGTTCTTGGAATTCCACTGACGTTTAAAAATGCTTCACAACTCTTCCATTGTTCTCGGAATTCCGCTGACTTTTAAAATTGCTTCGGAACTCTTCGATTGTTCTCCAAATTCCGCTGAAGTTTAAAAATGCTTCGGAACTCTTCCAGTGTTTGCAGAATTCCGCTGACGTTTAAAAATGCTTCGGAAATCTTCCATTGTTTTCAAAATCCGCTGACGTTTAAAAATGCTTCAGAACTCTTCCATTGTTCTCGGAATTCCGCTGACATTTAAAAATGCTTCGGAACTCTTCCATTGTTCTCGGTATTCCGCTGACTTTTAAAAATGCTTCAGAACTCTTCCATTGTTCTCGGAATTCCGCTGAAGTTTAAGTATGCTTCGGAACTCTTCCATTGTTCTCGGAATTCTGCTGAAGTTTAAAAATGCTTCGGAACTCTTCCATTGTTCTCAGAATTCCGCTGACATTTAAAAATGCTTCGGAACTCTTCCATTGTTCTCGGAATTCCGCTGACATTTAAAAAGGCTTCAGAACTCTTCCATTGTTCTCGGTATTCCGCTGACTTTTAAAAATGCTTCAGAACTCTTCCATTGTTCTCGGAATTCCGCTGAAGTTTAAGTATGCTTCGGAACTCTTCCATTGTTCTCGGAATTCTGCTGAAGTTTAAAAATGCTTCGGAACTCTTCCATTGTTCTCAGAATTCCGCTGACATTTAAAAATGCTTCGGAACTCTTCCATTGTTCTCGGAATTCCGCTGACATTTAAAAAGGCTTCAGAACTCTTCCATTGTTCTCGGTATTCCGCTGACTTTTAAAAATGCTTCAGAACTCTTCCATTGTTCTCGGAATTCCGCTGAAGTTTAAGTATGCTTCGGAACTCTTCTATTGTTCTCGGAATTCTGCTGACGTTTAAAAATGCTTCGGAACTCTTCCATTGTTCTCAGAATTCCGCTGAAGTTTAAACATGCTTTGGTACCCTTCTATTGTTCTCGGAATTCTGCTGACTTTTAAAAATGCTTCGGAACTCTTCCATTGTTCTCGGAATTCCGCTGACTTTTAAAAATGCTTCGGAACTCTTCCATTGTTCTCGGAATTCCGCTGAAGTTTAAGAATGCTTCGGAACTCTTCCATTGTTCTCGGAATTCTGCTGAAGTTTTGAAGTTTAAAAATGCTTCGGAATTCTTCCATTGTTCTCGGAATTCCGCTGACGCTTAAAAATGCTTCACAACTCTTCTATTGTTCTCAGAATTCCGCTGACTTTTAAAAATGCTTCAGAACTCTTCCATTGTTCTCGGAATTCCGCTGACTTTTAAAAATGCTTCGGAACTCTTCCATTGTTCTCGGAATTCCGCTGACGCTTAAAATTGCTTCACAACTCTTCTATTGTTCTCGGAATTCCGCTGACTTTTAAAAATGCTTCGAAACTCTTCCATTGTTCTCGGAATTCCGCTGAAGTTTAAGAATGCTTCGGAACTCTTCCATTGTTCTCAGAATTCTTCTGAAGTTTAAAAATGCTTCGGAACTCTTCCATTGTTCTCGGAATTCCGCTGATGCTTAAAAATGCTTCACAACTCTTCCATTGTTCTCGGTATTCCGCTGACTTTTAAAAATGCTTCAGAACTCTTCCATTGTTCTCGGAATTCCGCTGACTTTTAAAAATGCTTCAGAACTCTTCCATTGTTCTCGGAATTCCGCTGACTTTTAAAAATGCTTCGGAACTCTTCCATTGTTCTCGGAATTCCGCTGACTTTTAAAAATGCTTCAGAACTCTTCCATTGTTCTCGGAATTCCGCTGACTTTTAAAAATGCTTCGGAACTCTTCCATTGTTCTCGGAATTCCGCTGAAGTTTTGAATTTTAAAAATGCTTCGGAATTCTTCCATTGTTCTCGGAATTCCGCTGACGCTTAAAAATGCTTCACAACTCTTCTTTTGTTCTCAGAATTCCGCTGACTTTTAAAAATGCTTCAGAACTCTTCCATTGTTCTCGGAATTCCGCTGACGTTTAAAAATGCTTCGGAACTCTTCCATGGTTCTCGGAATTCCGCTGACGCTTAAAATTGCTTCACAACTCTTCTATTGTTCTCGGAATTCCGCTGACTTTTAAAAATGCTTCGAAACTCTTCCATTGTTCTCGGAATTCCGCTGAAGTTTAAGAATGCTTCGGAACTCTTCCATTGTTCTCAGAATTCTTCTGAAGTTTAAAAATGCTTCGGAACTCTTCCATTGTTCTCGGAATTCCGCTGATGCTTAAAAATGCTTCACAACTCTTCCATTGTTCTCGGTATTCCGCTGACTTTTAAAAATGCTTCTGAACTCTTCCATTGTTCTCGGAATTCTGCTGAAGTTTAAAAATGCTTCGGAACTCTTCCATTGTTCTCAGAATTCCGCTGACATTTAAAAATGCTTCGGAACTCTTCCATTGTTCTCGGAATTCCGCTGACATTTAAAAAGCCTTCAGAACTCTTCCATTGTTCTCGGAATTCCGCTGACGTTTAAAAATGCTTCGGAACTCTTCCTTTGTTCTTGGAATTCCACTGACGTTTAAAAATGCTTCACAACTCTTCCATTGTTCTCGGAATTCCGCTGACTTTTAAAATTGCTTCGGAACTCTTCGATTGTTCTCCAAATTCCGCTGAAGTTTAAAAATGCTTCGGAACTCTTCCAGTGTTTGCAGAATTCCGCTGACGTTTAAAAATGCTTCGGAAATCTTCCATTGTTTTCAAAATCCGCTGACGTTTAAAAATGCTTCAGAACTCTTCCATTGTTCTCGGAATTCCGCTGACATTTAAAAATGCTTCGGAACTCTTCCATTGTTCTCGGTATTCCGCTGACTTTTAAAAATGCTTCAGAACTCTTCCATTGTTCTCGGAATTCCGCTGAAGTTTAAGTATGCTTCGGAACTCTTCCATTGTTCTCGGAATTCTGCTGAAGTTTAAAAATGCTTCGGAACTCTTCCATTGTTCTCAGAATTCCGCTGACATTTAAAAATGCTTCGGAACTCTTCCATTGTTCTCGGAATTCCGCTGACATTTAAAAAGGCTTCAGAACTCTTCCATTGTTCTCGGTATTCCGCTGACTTTTAAAAATGCTTCAGAACTCTTCCATTGTTCTCGGAATTCCGCTGAAGTTTAAGTATGCTTCGGAACTCTTCCATTGTTCTCGGAATTCTGCTGAAGTTTAAAAATGCTTCGGAACTCTTCCATTGTTCTCGGAATTCTTCTGAAGTTTTGAAGTTTACAAATGCTTCGGAATTCTTCCATTGTTCTCGGAATTCCGCTGACGCTTAAAAATGCTTCACAACTCTTCTATTGTTCTCAGAATTCCGCTGACTTTTAAAAATGCTTCGGAACTCTTCCATTGTTGTCGGAATTCCGCTGACGCTTAAAATTTCTTCAAAACTGTTCCATTGTTCTCGGAATTCCGCTGAAGTTTAAGAATGCTTCAGAACTCTTCCATTGTTCTCAGAATTCCGCTGAAGTTTAAACATGCTTTGGTACCCTTCTATTGTTCTCGGAATTCTGCTGACTTTTAAAAATGCTTCGGAACTCTTCCATTGTTCTCGGAATTCCGCTGACTTTTAAAAATGCTTCGGAACTCTTTCATTGTTCTCGGAATTCCGCTGAAGTTTAAGAATGCTTCGGAACTCTTCCATTGTTCTCGGAATTCTGCTGAAGTTTTGAAGTTTAAAAATGCTTCGGAATTCTTCCATTGTTCTCGGAATTCCGCTGACGCTTAAAAATGCTTGACAACTCTTCTATTGTTCTCAGAATTCCGCTGACTTTTAAAAATGCTTCAGAACTCTTCCATTGTTCTCGGAATTCCGCTGACTTTTAAAAATGCTTCGGAACTCTTCCATTGTTCTCGGAATTCCGCTGACTTTTAAAAATGCTTCGGAACTCTTCCATTGTTCTCGGAATTCCGCTGAAGTTTTGAAGTTTAAAAATGCTTCGGAATTCTTCCATTGTTCTCGGAATTCCGCTAACGCTTAAAAATGCTTCACAACTCTTCTATTGTTCTCAGAATTCCGCTGACTTTTAAAAATGCTTCAGAACTCTTCCATTGTTCTCGGAATTCCGCTGACGTTTAAAAATGCTTCGGAACTCTTCCATTGTTCTCGGAATTCCGCTGACGCTTAAAATTGCTTCACAACTCTTCTTTTGTTCTCGGAATTCCGCTGACTTTTAAAAATGCTTCGAAACTCTTCCATTGTTCTCGGAATTCCGCTGAAGTTTAAGAATGCTTCGGAACTCTTCCATTGTTCTCAGAATTCTTCTGAAGTTTAAAAATGCTTCGGAACTCTTCCATTGTTCTCGAAATTCCGCTGATGCTTAAAAATGCTTCACAACTCTTCCATTGTTCTCGGAATTCCGCTGACTTTTAAAAATGCTTCGGAACTCTTCGATTGTTCTCGGAATTCCGCTGACGCTTAAAAATGCTTCACAACTCTTCTATTGTTTTCAGAATTCCGCTGACATTTAAAAATGCTTCAGAACTCTTCCATTGTTCTCGGAATTCCGCTGACTTTTAAAAATGCTTCGGAACTCTTCCATTGTTCTCGGAATTCCGCTGACTTTTAAAAATGCTTCGGAACTCTTCCATTGTTCTCGGAATTCCGCTGAAGGTTTGAATTTTAAAAATGCTTCGGATTTCTTCCATTGTTCTCGGAATTCCGCTGACGCTTAAAAATGCTTCACAACTCTTCTATTGTTCTCAGAATTCCGCTGACTTTTAAAAATGCTTCAGAACTCTTCCATTGTTCTCGGAATTCCGCTGACGTTTAAAAATGCTTCGGAACTCTTCCATTGTTCTCGGAATTCCGCTGACGCTTAAAATTGCTTCACAACTCTTCTATTGTTCTCGGAATTCCGCTGACTTTTAAAAATGCTTCGAAACTCTTCCATTGTTCTCGGAATTCCGCTGAAGTTTAAGAATGCTTCGGAACTCTTCCATTGTTCTCAGAATTCTTCTGAAGTTTAAAAATGCTTCGGAACTCTTCCATTGTTCTCGGAATTCCGCTGATGCTTAAAAATGCTTCACAACTCTTCCATTGTTCTTGGTATTCCGCTGACTTTTAAAAATGCTTCAGAACTCTTCCATTGTTCTCGGAATTCCGCTGACTTTTAAAAATGCTTCAGAACTCTTCCATTGTTCTCGGAATTCCGCTGACTTTTAAAAATGCTTCGGAACTCTTCCATTGTTCTCGGAATTCCGCTGACTTTTAAAAATGCTTCGGAACTCTTCCATTGTTCTCGGAATTCCGCTGAAGTTTTGAATTTTAAAAATGCTTCGGAATTCTTCCATTGTTCTCGGAATTCCGCTGACGCTTAAAAATGCTTCACAACTCTTCTATTGTTCTCATAATTCCGCTGACTTTTAAAAATGCTTCAGAACTCTTCCATTGTTCTCGGAATTCCGCTGACGTTTAAAAATGATTCGGAACTCTTCCATTGTTCTCGGAATTCCGCTGACGCTTAAAATTGCTTCACAACTCTTCTATTGTTCTCGGAATTCCGCTGACTTTTAAAAATGCTTCGAAACTCTTCCATTGTTCTCGGAATTCCGCTGAAGTTTAAGAATGCTTCGGAACTCTTCCATTGTTCTCAGAATTCTTCTGAAGTTTAAAAATGCTTCGGAACTCTTCCATTGTTCTCGGAATTCCGCTGATGCTTAAAAATGCTTCACAACTCTTCCATTGTTCTTGGTATTCCGCTGACTTTTAAAAATGCTTCAGAACTCTTCCATTGTTCTCGGAATTCCGCTGACTTTTAAAAATGCTTCAGAACTCTTCCATTGTTCTCGGAATTCCGCTGACTTTTAAAAATGCTTCGGAACTCTTCCATTGTTCTCGGAATTCCGCTGACTTTTAAAAATGCTTCGGAACTCTTCCATTGTTCTCGGAATTCCGCTGAAGTTTTGAATTTTAAAAATGCTTCGGAATTCTTCCATTGTTCTCGGAATTCCGCTGACGCTTAAAAATGCTTCACAACTCTTCTATTGTTCTCATAATTCCGCTGACTTTTAAAAATGCTTCAGAACTCTTCCATTGTTCTCGGAATTCCGCTGACGTTTAAAAATGCTTCGGAACTCTTCCATTGTTCTCGGAATTCCGCTGACGCTTAAAATTGCTTCACAACTCTTCTATTGTTCTCGGAATTCCGCTGACTTTTAAAAATGCTTCGAAACTCTTCCATTGTTCTCGGAATTCCGCTGAAGTTTAAGAATGCTTCGGAACTCTTCCATTGTTCTCAGAATTCTTCTGAAGTTTAAAAATGCTTCGGTACTCTTCCATTGTTCTCGGAATTCCGCTGATGCTTAAAAATGCTTCACAACTCTTCCATTGTTCTCGGTATTCCGCTGACTTTTAAAAATGCTTCTGAACTCTTCCATTGTTCTCGGAATTCTGCTGAAGTTTAAAAATGCTTCGGAACTCTTCCATTGTTCTCAGAATTCCGCTGACATTTAAAAATGCTTCGGAACTCTTCCATTGTTCTCGGAATTCCGCTGACATTTAAAAAGCCTTCAGAACTCTTCCATTGTTCTCGGAATTCCGCTGACGTTTAAAAATGCTTCGGAACTCTTCCTTTGTTCTTGGAATTCCACTGACGTTTAAAAATGCTTCACAACTCTTCCATTGTTCTCGGAATTCCGCTGACTTTTAAAATTGCTTCGGAACTCTTCGATTGTTCTCCAAATTCCGCTGAAGTTTACAAATGCTTCGGAACTCTTCCAGTGTTTGCAGAATTCTGCTGACGTTTAAAAATGCTTCGGAAATCTTCCATTGTTTTCAAAATCCGCTGACGTTTAAAAATGCTTCAGAACTCTTCCATTGTTCTCGGAATTCCGCTGACATTTAAAAATGCTTCGGAACTCTTCCATTGTTCTCGGAATTCCGCTGAAGTTTAAGTATGCTTCGGAACTCTTCCATTGTTCTCGGAATTCTGCTGAAGTTTAAAAATGCTTCGGAACTCTTCCATTGTTCTCGGAATTCTTCTGAAGTTTTGAAGTTTACAAATGCTTCGGAATTCTTCCATTGTTCTCGGAATTCCGCTGACGCTTAAAAATGCTTCACAACTCTTCTATTGTTCTCGGAATTCCGCTGACATTTAAAAATGCTTCGGAACTCTTCCATTGTCCTCGGAATTCCGCTGAAGTTTAAGAATGCTTCGGAACTCTTCCATTGTTCTCAGAATTCTGCTGAAGTTTAAAAATGCTTCGGAACTCTTCCATTGTTCTCGGAATTCCGCTGATGCTTAAAAATGCTTCACAACTCTTCCATTGTTCTCGGAATTCCGCTGACTTTTAAAAATGCTTCGGAACTCTTCCATTGTTCTCCAAATTCCGCTGAAGTTTAAAAATGCTTCGGAACTCTTCCAGTGTTCGCAGAATTCCGCTGACGTTTAAAAATGCTTCGGAAATCTTCCATTGTTTTCAAAATTCCGCTGACGTTTAAAAATGCTTCAGAACTCTTCCATTGTTCTCGGAATTCCGCTGACGTTTAAAAATGCTTCGGAACTCTTCCATTGTTCTCAGAATTCCGCTGAAGTTTAAACATGCTTTGGTACCCTTCTATTGTTCTCGGAATTCTGCTGACTTTTAAAAATGCTTCGGAACTCTTCCATTGTTCTCGGAATTCCGCTGACTCTTAAAAATGCTTCGGAACTCTTCCATTGTTCTCGGAATTCCGCTGACTTTTAAAAATGCTTCTGAACTCTTCCATTGTTCTCGGAATTCCGCTGAAGTTTAAGTATGCTTCGGAACTCTTCCATTGTTCTCGGAATTCTGCTGAAGTTTAAAAATGCTTCGTAACTCTTCCATTGTTCTCAGAATTCCGCTGACATTTAAAAATGCTTCGGAACTCTTCCATTGTTCTCGGAATTCCGCTGACATTTAAAAAGCCTTCAGAACTCTTCCATTGTTCTCGGAATTCCGCTGACGTTTAAAAATGCTTCGGAACTCTTCCTTTGTTCTTGGATTTCCACTGACGTTTAAAAATGCTTCACAACTCTTCCATTGTTCTCGGAATTCCGCTGACTTTTAAAATTGCTTCGTAACTCTTCGATTGTTCTCCAAATTCCGCTGAAGTTTAAAAATGCTTCAGAACTCTTCCAGTGTTTGCAGAATTCCGCTGACGTTTAAAAATGCTTCGGAAATCTTCCATTGTTTTTAAAATCCGCTGACGTTTAAAAATGCTTCAGAACTCTTCCATTGTTCTCGGAATTCCGCTGACGTTTAAAAATGCTTCGGAACTCTTCCATTGTTCTCGGAATTGCAGTGAAGTTTAAAAATGCTTCGGAACGCTTACATTGTTCTCAGAATTCCGCTGAAGTTTAAACATGCTTTGGTACCCTTCTATTGTTCTCGGAATTCTGCTGACTTTTAAAAATGCTTCGGAACTCTTCCATTGTTCTCGGAATTCCGCTGACTTTTAAAAATGCTTCGGAACTCTTCCATTGTTCTCGGAATTCCGCTGAAGTTTTGAAGTTTAAAAATGCTTCGGAATTTTTCCATTGTTCTCGGAATTCCGCTGACGCTTAAAAATGCTTCACAACTCTTCCATTGTTCTCGGAATTCCGCTGACTTTTAAAAATGCTTCGGAACTCTTCCAGTGTTCGCAGAATTCCGCTGACGTTTAAAAATGCTTCGGAAATCTTCCATTGTTTTCAAAATTCCGCTGACGTTTAAAAATGCTTCAGAACTCTTCCATTGTTCTCGGAATTCCGCTGACGTTTAAAAATGCTTCGGAACTCTTCCATTGTTCTCAGAATTCCGCTGAAGTTTAAACATGCTTTGGTACCCTTCTATTGTTCTCGGAATTCTGCTGACTTTTAAAAATGCTTCGGAACTCTTCCATTGTTCTCGGAATTCCGCTGACTTTTAAAAATGCTTCGGAACTCTTCCATTGTTCTCGGAATTCCGCTGAAGTTTAAGAATGCTTCGGAACTCTTCCATTGTTCTCGGAATTCTGCTGAAGTTTTGAAGTTTAAAAATGCTTCGGAATTCTTCCATTGTTCTCGGAATTCCGCTGACGCTTAAAAATGCTTCACAACTCTTCTATTGTTCTCAGAATTCCGCTGACTTTTAAAAATGCTTCAGAACTCTTCCATTGTTCTCGGAATTCCGCTGACTTTTAAAAATGCTTCGGAACTCTTCCATTGTTCTCGGAATTCCGCTGACGCTTAAAATTGCTTCACAACTCTTCTATTGTTCTCGGAATTCCGCTGACTTTTAAAAATGCTTCGAAACTCTTCCATTGTTCTCGGAATTCCGCTGAAGTTTAAGAATGCTTCGGAACTCTTCCATTGTTCTCAGAATTCTTCTGAAGTTTAAAAATGCTTCGGAACTCTTCCATTGTTCTCGGAATTCCGCTGATGCTTAAAAATGCTTCACAACTCTTCCATTGTTCTCGGTATTCCGCTGACTTTTAAAAATGCTTCAGAACTCTTCCATTGTTCTCGGAATTCCGCTGACTTTTAAAAATGCTTCAGAACTCTTCCATTGTTCTCGGAATTCCGCTGACTTTTAAAAATGCTTCGGAACTCTTCCATTGTTCTCGGAATTCCGCTGACTTTTAAAAATGCTTCAGAACTCTTCCATTGTTCTCGGAATTCCGCTGAAGTTTTGAATTTTAAAAATGCTTCGGAATTCTTCCATTGTTCTCGGAATTCCGCTGACGCTTAAAAATGCTTCACAACTCTTCTATTGTTCTCAGAATTCCGCTGACTTTTAAAAATGCTTCAGAACTCTTCCATTGTTCTCGGAATTCCGCTGACGTTTAAAAATGCTTCGGAACTCTTCCATTGTTCTCGGAATTCCGCTGACGCTTAAAATTGCTTCACAACTCTTCTATTGTTCTCGGAATTCCGCTGACTTTTAAAAATGCTTCGAAACTCTTCCATTGTTCTCGGAATTCCGCTGAAGTTTAAGAATGCTTCGGAACTCTTCCATTGTTCTCAGAATTCTTCTGAAGTTTAAAAATGCTTCGGAACTCTTCCATTGTTCTCGGAATTCCGCTGATGCTTAAAAATGCTTCACAACTCTTCCATTGTTCTCGGTATTCCGCTGACTTTTAAAAATGCTTCTGAACTCTTCCATTGTTCTCGGAATTCTGCTGAAGTTTAAAAATGCTTCGGAACTCTTCCATTGTTCTCAGAATTCCGCTGACATTTAAAAATGCTTCGGAACTCTTCCATTGTTCTCGGAATTCCGCTGACATTTAAAAAGCCTTCAGAACTCTTCCATTGTTCTCGGAATTCCGCTGACGTTTAAAAATGCTTCGGAACTCTTCCTTTGATCTTGGAATTCCACTGACGTTTAAAAATGCTTCACAACTCTTCCATTGTTCTCGGAATTCCGCTGACTTTTAAAATTGCTTCGGAACTCTTCGATTGTTCTCCAAATTCCGCTGAAGTTTAAAAATGCTTCGGAACTCTTCCAGTGTTTGCAGAATTCCGCTGACGTTTAAAAATGCTTCGGAAATCTTCCATTGTTTTCAAAATCCGCTGACGTTTAAAAATGCTTCAGAACTCTTCCATTGTTCTCGGAATTCCGCTGACATTTAAAAATGCTTCGGAACTCTTCCATTGTTCTCGGTATTCCGCTGACTTTTAAAAATGCTTCAGAACTCTTCCATTGTTCTCGGAATTCCGCTGAAGTTTAAGTATGCTTCGGAACTCTTCCATTGTTCTCGGAATTCTGCTGAAGTTTAAAAATGCTTCGGAACTCTTCCATTGTTCTCAGAATTCCGCTGACATTTAAAAATGCTTCGGAACTCTTCCATTGTTCTCGGAATTCCGCTGACATTTAAAAAGGCTTCAGAACTCTTCCATTGTTCTCGGTATTCCGCTGACTTTTAAAAATGCTTCAGAACTCTTCCATTGTTCTCGGAATTCCGCTGAAGTTTAAGTATGCTTCGGAACTCTTCCATTGTTCTCGGAATTCTGCTGAAGTTTAAAAATGCTTCGGAACTCTTCCATTGTTCTCAGAATTCCGCTGACATTTAAAAATGCTTCGGAACTCTTCCATTGTTCTCGGAATTCCGCTGACATTTAAAAAGGCTTCAGAACTCTTCCATTGTTCTCGGTATTCCGCTGACTTTTAAAAATGCTTCAGAACTCTTCCATTGTTCTCGGAATTCCGCTGAAGTTTAAGTATGCTTCGGAACTCTTCTATTGTTCTCGGAATTCTGCTGACGTTTAAAAATGCTTCGGAACTCTTCCATTGTTCTCAGAATTCCGCTGAAGTTTAAACATGCTTTGGTACCCTTCTATTGTTCTCGGAATTCTGCTGACTTTTAAAAATGCTTCGGAACTCTTCCATTGTTCTCGGAATTCCGCTGACTTTTAAAAATGCTTCGGAACTCTTCCATTGTTCTCGGAATTCCGCTGAAGTTTAAGAATGCTTCGGAACTCTTCCATTGTTCTCGGAATTCTGCTGAAGTTTTGAAGTTTAAAAATGCTTCGGAATTCTTCCATTGTTCTCGGAATTCCGCTGACGCTTAAAAATGCTTCACAACTCTTCTATTGTTCTCAGAATTCCGCTGACTTTTAAAAATGCTTCAGAACTCTTCCATTGTTCTCGGAATTCCGCTGACTTTTAAAAATGCTTCGGAACTCTTCCATTGTTCTCGGAATTCCGCTGACGCTTAAAATTGCTTCACAACTCTTCTATTGTTCTCGGAATTCCGCTGACTTTTAAAAATGCTTCGAAACTCTTCCATTGTTCTCGGAATTCCGCTGAAGTTTAAGAATGCTTCGGAACTCTTCCATTGTTCTCAGAATTCTTCTGAAGTTTAAAAATGCTTCGGAACTCTTCCATTGTTCTCGGAATTCCGCTGATGCTTAAAAATGCTTCACAACTCTTCCATTGTTCTCGGTATTCCGCTGACTTTTAAAAATGCTTCAGAACTCTTCCATTGTTCTCGGAATTCCGCTGACTTTTAAAAATGCTTCAGAACTCTTCCATTGTTCTCGGAATTCCGCTGACTTTTAAAAATGCTTCGGAACTCTTCCATTGTTCTCGGAATTCCGCTGACTTTTAAAAATGCTTCAGAACTCTTCCATTGTTCTCGGAATTCCGCTGACTTTTAAAAATGCTTCGGAACTCTTCCATTGTTCTCGGAATTCCGCTGAAGTTTTGAATTTTAAAAATGCTTCGGAATTCTTCCATTGTTCTCGGAATTCCGCTGACGCTTAAAAATGCTTCACAACTCTTCTATTGTTCTCAGAATTCCGCTGACTTTTAAAAATGCTTCAGAACTCTTCCATTGTTCTCGGAATTCCGCTGACGTTTAAAAATGCTTCGGAACTCTTCCATTGTTCTCGGAATTCCGCTGACGCTTAAAATTGCTTCACAACTCTTCTATTGTTCTCGGAATTCCGCTGACTTTTAAAAATGCTTCGAAACTCTTCCATTGTTCTCGGAATTCCGCTGAAGTTTAAGAATGCTTCGGAACTCTTCCATTGTTCTCAGAATTCTTCTGAAGTTTAAAAATGCTTCGGAACTCTTCCATTGTTCTCGGAATTCCGCTGATGCTTAAAAATGCTTCACAACTCTTCCATTGTTCTCGGTATTCCGCTGACTTTTAAAAATGCTTCTGAACTCTTCCATTGTTCTCGGAATTCTGCTGAAGTTTAAAAATGCTTCGGAACTCTTCCATTGTTCTCAGAATTCCGCTGACATTTAAAAAGCCTTCAGAACTCTTCCATTGTTCTCGGAATTCCGCTGACGTTTAAAAATGCTTCGGAACTCTTCCTTTGTTCTTGGAATTCCACTGACGTTTAAAAATGCTTCACAACTCTTCCATTGTTCTCGGAATTCCGCTGACTTTTAAAATTGCTTCGGAACTCTTCGATTGTTCTCCAAATTCCGCTGAAGTTTAAAAATGCTTCGGAACTCTTCCAGTGTTTGCAGAATTCCGCTGACGTTTAAAAATGCTTCGGAAATCTTCCATTGTTTTCAAAATCCGCTGACGTTTAAAAATGCTTCAGAACTCTTCCATTGTTCTCGGAATTCCGCTGACATTTAAAAATGCTTCGGAACTCTTCCATTGTTCTCGGTATTCCGCTGACTTTTAAAAATGCTTCAGAACTCTTCCATTGTTCTCGGAATTCCGCTGAAGTTTAAGTATGCTTCGGAACTCTTCCATTGTTCTCGGAATTCTGCTGAAGTTTAAAAATGCTTCGGAACTCTTCCATTGTTCTCGGAATTCTGCTGAAGTTTAAAAATGCTTCGGAACTCTTCCATTGTTCTCGGAATTCTTCTGAAGTTTTGAAGTTTACAAATGCTTCGGAATTCTTCCATTGTTCTCGGAATTCCGCTGACGCTTAAAAATGCTTCACAACTCTTCTATTGTTCTCAGAATTCCGCTGACTTTTAAAAATGCTTCGGAACTCTTCCATTGTTGTCGGAATTCCGCTGACGCTTAAAATTTCTTCAAAACTGTTCCATTGTTCTCGGAATTCCGCTGAAGTTTAAGAATGCTTCAGAACTCTTCCATTGTTCTCAGAATTCTGCTGAAGTATAAAAATGCTTCGGAACTCTTCCATTGTTCTCGAAATTCCGCTGACGCTTAAAATTGCTTCACAACTCTTCTATTGTTCTCGGAATTCCGCTGACATTTAAAAATGCTTCGGAACTCTTCCATTGTCCTCGGAATTCCGCTGAAGTTTAAAAATGCTTCGGAACTCTTCCATTGTTCTCGGAATTCCGCTGATGCTTAAAAATGCTTCACAACTCTTCCATTGTTCTCGGAATTCCGCTGACTTTTAAAAATGCTTCGGAACTCTTCGATTGTTCTCGGAATTCCGCTGACGCTTAAAAATGCTTCACAACTCTTCTATTGTTTTCAGAATTCCGCTGACTTTTAAAAATGCTTCAGAACTCTTCCATTGTTCTCGGAATTCCGCTGACTTTTAAAAATGCTTCGGAACTCTTCCATTGTTCTCGGAATTCCGGTGAAGTTTAAAAATGCTTCGGAACGCTTACATTGTTCTCAGAATTCCGCTGAAGTTTAAACATGCTTTGGTACCCTTCCATTGTTCCCGGAATTCTGCTGACTTTTAAAAATGCTTCGGAACTCTTCCATTGTTCTCGGAATTCCGCTGACTTTTAAAAATGCTTCGGAACTCTTCCATTGTTCTCGGAATTCCGCTGAAGTTTTGAAGTTTAAAAATGCATCGGAATTCTTCCATTGTTCTCGGAATTCCGCTGACGCTTAAAAATGCTTCACAACTCTTCTATTGTTCTCAGAATTCCGCTGACTTTTAAAAATGCTTCAGAACTCTTCCATTGTTCTCGGAATTCCGCTGACGTTTAAAAATGCTTCGGAACTCTTCCATTGTTCTCGAAATTCCGCTGACGCTTAAAATTGCTTCGCAACTCTTCTATTGTTCTCGGAATTCCGCTGACTTTTAAAAATGCTTCGAAACTCTTCCATTGTTCTCGGAATTCCGCTGAAGTTTAAGAATGCTTCGGAACTCTTCCATTGTTCTCAGAATTCTTCTGAAGTTTAAAAATGCTTCGGAACTCTTCCATTGTTCTCGGAATTCTTCTGAAGTTTTGAAGTTTACAAATGCTTCGGAATTCTTCCATTGTTCTCGGAATTCCGCTGACGCTTAAAAATGCTTCACAACTCTTCTATTGTTCTCAGAATTCCGCTGACTTTTAAAAATGCTTCGGAACTCTTCCATTGTTGTCGGAATTCCGCTGACGCTTAAAATTTCTTCAAAACTGTTCCATTGTTCTCGGAATTCCGTGAAGTTTAAGAATGCTTCAGAACTCTTCCATTGTTCTCAGAATTCTGCTGAAGTATAAAAATGCTTCGGAACTCTTCCATTGTTCTCGAAATTCCGCTGACGCTTAAAATTGCTTCACAACTCTTCTATTGTTCTCGGAATTCCGCTGACATTTAAAAATGCTTCGGAACTCTTCCATTGTCCTCGGAATTCCGCTGAAGTTTAAAAATGCTTCGGAACTCTTCCATTGTTCTCGGAATTCCGCTGATGCTTAAAAATGCTTCACAACTCTTCCATTGTTCTCGGAATTCCGCTGACTTTTAAAAATGCTTCGGAACTCTTCGATTGTTCTCGGAATTCCGCTGACGCTTAAAAATGCTTCACAACTCTTCTATTGTTTTCAGAATTCCGCTGACTTTTAAAAATGCTTCAGAACTCTTCCATTGTTCTCGGAATTCCGCTGACTTTTAAAAATGCTTCGGAACTCTTCCATTGTTCTCGGAATTCCGCTGACTTTTAAAAATGCTTCGGAACTCTTCCATTGTTCTCGGAATTCCGCTGAAGTTTTGAATTTTAAAAATGCTTCGGAATTCTTCCATTGTTCTCGGAATTCCGCTGACGCTTAAAAATGCTTCACAACTCTTCTATTGTTCTCAGAATTCCGCTGACTTTTAAAAATGCTTCAGAACTCTTCCATTGTTCTCGGAATTCCGCTGACGTTTAAAAATGCTTCGGAACTCTTCCATTGTTCTCGGAATTCCGCTGACGCTTAAAATTGCTTCACAACTCTTCTATTGTTCTCGGAATTCCGCTGACTTTTAAAAATGCTTTGAAACTCTTCCATTGTTCTCGGAATTCCGCTGAAGTTTAAGAATGCTTCGGAACTCTTCCATTGTTCTCAGAATTCTTCTGAAGTTTAAAAATGCTTCGGAACTCTTCCATTGTTCTCGGAATTCCGCTGATGCTTAAAAATGCTTCACAACTCTTCCATTGTTCTCGGTATTCCGCTGACTTTTAAAAATGCTTCTGAACTCTTCCATTGTTCTCGGAATTCTGCTGAAGTTTAAAAATGCTTCGGAACTCTTCCATTGTTCTCAGAATTCCGCTGACATTTAAAAAGCCTTCAGAACTCTTCAATTGTTCTCGGAATTCCGCTGACGTTTAAAAATGCTTCGGAACTCTTCCTTTGTTCTTGGAATTCCACTGACGTTTAAAAATGCTTCACAACTCTTCCATTGTTCTCGGAATTCCGCTGACTTTTAAAATTGCTTCGGAACTCTTTGATTGTTCTCCAAATTCCGCTGAAGTTTAAAAATGCTTCGGAACTCTTCCAGTGTTTGCAGAATTCCGCTGACGTTTAAAAATGCTTCGGAAATCTTCCATTGTTTTCAAAATCCGCTGACGTTTAAAAATGCTTCAGAACTCTTCCATTGTTCTCGGAATTCCGCTGACATTTAAAAATGCTTCGGAACTCTTCCATTGTTCTCGGTATTCCGCTGACTTTTAAAAATGCTTCAGAACTCTTCCATTGTTCTCGGAATTCCGCTGAAGTTTAAGTATGCTTCGGAACTCTTCCATTGTTCTCGGAATTCTGCTGAAGTTTAAAAATGCTTCGGAACTCTTCCATTGTTCACAGAATTCCGCTGACATTTAAAAATGCTTCGGAACTCTTCCAT
The DNA here is from genome assembly GCF_046119375.1 of Phyllobates terribilis. Classification (NCBI taxonomy): domain Eukaryota; kingdom Metazoa; phylum Chordata; class Amphibia; order Anura; family Dendrobatidae; genus Phyllobates; species Phyllobates terribilis. Next base: position 5,966,188 of record NW_027362781.1, on the reverse strand, counting down.
TGTTCTCGGAATTCCGCTGACATTTAAAAAGGCTTCAGAACTCTTCCATTGTTCTCGGAATTCCGCTGACGTTTAAAAATGCTTCACAACTCTTCCATTGTTCTCGGAATTCTGCTGAAGTTTAAGTATGCTTCGGAACTCTTCCATTGTTCTCGGAATTCTGCTGAAGTTTAAAAATGCTTCGGAACTCTTCCATTGTTCTCGGAATTCTTCTGAAGTTTTGAAGTTTACAAATGCTTCGGAATTCTTCCATTGTTCTCGGAATTCCGCTGACGCTTAAAAATGCTTCACAACTCTTCTATTGTTCTCGGAATTCCGCTGACATTTAAAAATGCTTCGGAACTCTTCCATTGTCCTCGGAATTCCGCTGAAGTTTAAGAATGCTTCGGAACACTTCCATTGTTCTCAGAATTCTGCTGAAGTTTAAAAATGCTTCGGAACTCTTCCATTGTTCTCGGAATTCCGCTGATGCTTAAAAATGCTTCACAACTCTTCCATTGTTCTCGGAATTCCGCTGACGTTTAAAAATGCTTCGGAACTCTTCGATTGTTCTCCAAATTCCGCTGAAGTTTAAAAATGCTTCGGAACTCTTCCAGTGTTCGCAGAATTCCGCTGACGTTAAAAAAATGCTTCGGAAATCTTCCATTGTTTTCAAAATTCCGCTGACGTTTAAAAATGCTTCAGAACTCTTCCATTGTTCTCGGAATTCCGCTGACGTTTAAAAATGCTTCAGAACTCTTCCATTGTTCTCGGAATTCCGCTGACTTTTAAAAATGCTTCTGAACTCTTCCATTGTTCTCGGAATTCCGCTGAAGTTTAAGTATGCTTCGGAACCCTTCCATTGTTCTCGGAATTCTGCTGAAGTTTAAAAATGCTTCGTAACTCTTCCATTGTTCTCAGAATTCCGCTGACATTTAAAAATGCTTCGGAACTCTTCCATTGTTCTCGGAATTCCGCTGACATTTAAAAAGCCTTCAGAACTCTTCCATTGTTCTCGGAATTCCGCTGACGTTTAAAAATGCTTCGGAACTCTTCCTTTGTTCTTGGATTTCCACTGACGTTTAAAAATGCTTCACAACTCTTCCATTGTTCTCGGAATTCCGCTGACTTTTAAAATTGCTTCGGAACTCTTCGATTGTTCTCCAAATTCCGCTGAAGTTTAAAAATGCTTTGGAACTCTTCCAGTGTTTGCAGAATTCCGCTGACGTTTAAAAATGCTTCGGAAATCTTCCATTGTTTTTAAAATCCGCTGACGTTTAAAAATGCTTCACAACTCTTCCATTGTTCTCGGAATTCCGCTGACGTTTAAAAATGCTTCGGAACTCTTCCATTGTTCTCGGAATTGCAGTGAAGTTTAAAAATGCTTCGGAACGCTTACATTGTTCTCAGAATTCCGCTGAAGTTTAAACATGCTTTGGTACCCTTCTATTGTTCTCGGAATTCTGCTGACTTTTAAAAATGCTTCGGAACTCTTCCATTGTTCTCGGAATTCCGCTGACTTTTAAAAATGCTTCGGAACTCTTCCATTGTTCTCGGAATTCCGCTGAAGTTTTGAAGTTTAAAAATGCTTCGGAATTTTTCCATTGTTCTCGGAATTCCGCTGACGCTTAAAAATGCTTCACAACTCTTCCATTGTTCTCGGAATTCCGCTGACTTTTAAAAATGCTTCGGAACTCTTCCAGTGTTCGCAGAATTCCGCTGACGTTTAAAAATGCTTCGGAAATCTTCCATTGTTTTCAAAATTCCGCTGACGATTAAAAATGCTTCAGAACTCTTCCATTGTTCTCGGAATTCCGCTGACGTTTAAAAATGCTTCGGAACTCTTCCATTGTTCTCAGAATTCCGCTGAAGTTTAAACATGCTTTGGTACCCTTCTATTGTTCTCGGAATTCTGCTGACTTTTAAAAATGCTTCGGAACTCTTCCATTGTTCTCGGAATTCCGCTGACTTTTAAAAATGCTTCGGAACTCTTCCATTGTTCTCGGAATTCCGCTGAAGTTTAAGAATGCTTCGGAACTCTTCCATTGTTCTCGGAATTCTGCTGAAGTTTTGAAGTTTAAAAATGCTTCGGAATTCTTCCATTGTTCTCGGAATTCCGCTGACGCTTAAAAATGCTTGACAACTCTTCTATTGTTCTCAGAATTCCGCTGACTTTTAAAAATGCTTCAGAACTCTTCCATTGTTCTCGGAATTCCGCTGACTTTTAAAAATGCTTCGGAACTCTTCCATTGTTCTCGGAATTCCGCTGACTTTTAAAAATGCTTCGGAACTCTTCCATTGTTCTCGGAATTCCGCTGAAGTTTTGAAGTTTAAAAATGCTTCGGAATTCTTCCATTGTTCTCGGAATTCCGCTAACGCTTAAAAATGCTTCACAACTCTTCTATTGTTCTCAGAATTCCGCTGACTTTTAAAAATGCTTCAGAACTCTTCCATTGTTCTCGGAATTCCGCTGACGTTTAAAAATGCTTCGGAACTCTTCCATTGTTCTCGGAATTCCGCTGACGCTTAAAATTGCTTCACAACTCTTCTTTTGTTCTCGGAATTCCGCTGACTTTTAAAAATGCTTCGAAACTCTTCCATTGTTCTCGGAATTCCGCTGAAGTTTAAGAATGCTTCGGAACTCTTCCATTGTTCTCAGAATTCTTCTGAAGTTTAAAAATGCTTCGGAACTCTTCCATTGTTCTCGAAATTCCGCTGATGCTTAAAAATGCTTCACAACTCTTCCATTGTTCTCGGAATTCCGCTGACTTTTAAAAATGCTTCGGAACTCTTCGATTGTTCTCGGAATTCCGCTGACGCTTAAAAATGCTTCACAACTCTTCTATTGTTTTCAGAATTCCGCTGACATTTAAAAATGCTTCAGAACTCTTCCATTGTTCTCGGAATTCCGCTTACTTTTAAAAATGCTTCGGAACTCTTCCATTGTTCTCGGAATTCCGCTGACTTTTAAAAATGCTTCGGAACTCTTCCATTGTTCTCGGAATTCCGCTGAAGGTTTGAATTTTAAAAATGCTACGGAATTCTTCCATTGTTCTCGGAATTCCGCTGACGCTTAAAAATGCTTCACAACTCTTCTATTGTTTTCAGAATTCCGCTGACATTTAAAAATGCTTCAGAACTCTTCCATTGTTCTCGGAATTCCGCTGACTTTTAAAAATGCTTCTGAACTCTTCCATTGTTCTCGGAATTCCGCTGAAGTTTAAGTATGCTTCGGAACTCTTCCATTGTTCTCGGAATTCTGCTGAAGTTTAAAAATGCTTCGTAACTCTTCCATTGTTCTCATAATTCCGCTGACATTTAAAAATGCTTCGGAACTCTTCCATTGTTCTCGGAATTCCGCTGACATTTAAAAAGCCTTCAGAACTCTTCCATTGTTCTCGGAATTCCGCTGACTTTTAAAATTGCTTCGGAACTCTTCGATTGTTCTCCAAATTCCGCTGAAGTTTAAAAATGCTTTGGAACTCTTCCAGTGTTTGCAGAATTCCGCTGACGTTTAAAAATGCTTCGGAAATCTTCCATTGTTTTTAAAATCCGCTGACGTTTAAAAATGCTTCAGAACTCTTCCATTGTTCTCGGAATTCCGCTGACGTTTAAAAATGCTTCGGAACTCTTCCATTGTTCTCGGAATTGCAGTGAAGTTTAAAAATGCTTCGGAACGCTTACATTGTTCTCAGAATTCCGCTGAAGTTTAAACATGCTTTGGTACCCTTCTATTGTTCTCGGAATTCTGCTGACTTTTAAAAATGCTTCGGAACTCTTCCATTGTTCTCGGAATTCCGCTGACTTTTAAAAATGCTTCGGAACTCTTCCATTGTTCTCGGAATTCCGCTGAAGTTTAAGAATGCTTCGGAACTCTTCCATTGTTCTCGGAATTCTGCTGAAGTTTTGAAGTTTAAAAATGCTTCGGAATTCTTCCATTGTTCTCGGAATTCCGCTGACGCTTAAAAATGCTTGACAACTCTTCTATTGTTCTCAGAATTCCGCTGACTTTTAAAAATGCTTCAGAACTCTTCCATTGTTCTCGGAATTCCGCTGACTTTTAAAAATGCTTCGGAACTCTTCCATTGTTCTCGGAATTCCGCTGACTTTTAAAAATGCTTCGGAACTCTTCCATTGTTCTCGGAATTCCGCTGAAGTTTTGAAGTTTAAAAATGCTTCGGAATTCTTCCATTGTTCTCGGAATTCCGCTAACGCTTAAAAATGCTTCACAACTCTTCTATTGTTCTCAGAATTCCGCTGACTTTTAAAAATGCTTCAGAACTCTTCCATTGTTCTCGGAATTCCGCTGAAGTTTAAGAATGCTTCGGAACTCTTCCATTGTTCTCAGAATTCTTCTGAAGTTTAAAAATGCTTCGGAACTCTTCCATTGTTCTCGGAATTCCGCTGATGCTTAAAAATGCTTCACAACTCTTCCATTGTTCTCGGTATTCCGCTGACTTTTAAAAATGCTTCAGAACTCTTCCATTGTTCTCGGAATTCCGCTGACTTTTAAAAATGCTTCAGAACTCTTCCATTGTTCTCGGAATTCCGCTGACTTTTAAAAATGCTTCGGAACTCTTCCATTGTTCTCGGAATTCCGCTGACTTTTAAAAATGCTTCAGAACTCTTCCATTGTTCTCGGAATTCCGCTGACTTTTAAAAATGCTTCGGAACTCTTCCATTGTTCTCGGAATTCCGCTGAAGTTTTGAATTTTAAAAATGCTTCGGAATTCTTCCATTGTTCTCGGAATTCCGCTGACGCTTAAAAATGCTTCACAACTCTTCTATTGTTCTCAGAATTCCGCTGACTTTTAAAAATGCTTCAGAACTCTTCCATTGTTCTCGGAATTCCGCTGACGTTTAAAAATGCTTCACAACTCTTCCATTGTTCTCGGAATTCTGCTGAAGTTTAAGTATGCTTCGGAACTCTTCCATTGTTCTCGGAATTCTGCTGAAGTTTAAAAATGCTTCGGAACTCTTCCATTGTTCTCGGAATTCTTCTGAAGTTTTGAAGTTTACAAATGCTTCGGAATTCTTCCATTGTTCTCGGAATTCCGCTGACGCTTAAAAATGCTTCACAACTCTTCTATTGTTCTCGGAATTCCGCTGACATTTAAAAATGCTTCGGAACTCTTCCATTGTCCTCGGAATTCCGCTGAAGTTTAAGAATGCTTCGGAACACTTCCATTGTTCTCAGAATTCTGCTGAAGTTTAAAAATGCTTCGGAACTCTTCCATTGTTCTCGGAATTCCGCTGATGCTTAAAAATGCTTCACAACTCTTCCATTGTTCTCGGAATTCCGCTGACGTTTAAAAATGCTTCGGAACTCTTCGATTGTTCTCCAAATTCCGCTGAAGTTTAAAAATGCTTCGGAACTCTTCCAGTGTTCGCAGAATTCCGCTGACGTTAAAAAAATGCTTCGGAAATCTTCCATTGTTTTCAAAATTCCGCTGACGTTTAAAAATGCTTCAGAACTCTTCCATTGTTCTCGGAATTCCGCTGACGTTTAAAAATGCTTCAGAACTCTTCCATTGTTCTCGGAATTCCGCTGACTTTTAAAAATGCTTCTGAACTCTTCCATTGTTCTCGGAATTCCGCTGAAGTTTAAGTATGCTTCGGAACCCTTCCATTGTTCTCGGAATTCTGCTGAAGTTTAAAAATGCTTCGTAACTCTTCCATTGTTCTCAGAATTCCGCTGACATTTAAAAATGCTTCGGAACTCTTCCATTGTTCTCGGAATTCCGCTGACATTTAAAAAGCCTTCAGAACTCTTCCATTGTTCTCGGAATTCCGCTGACGTTTAAAAATGCTTCGGAACTCTTCCTTTGTTCTTGGATTTCCACTGACGTTTAAAAATGCTTCACAACTCTTCCATTGTTCTCGGAATTCCGCTGACTTTTAAAATTGCTTCGGAACTCTTCGATTGTTCTCCAAATTCCGCTGAAGTTTAAAAATGCTTTGGAACTCTTCCAGTGTTTGCAGAATTCCGCTGACGTTTAAAAATGCTTCGGAAATCTTCCATTGTTTTTAAAATCCGCTGACGTTTAAAAATGCTTCACAACTCTTCCATTGTTCTCGGAATTCCGCTGACGTTTAAAAATGCTTCGGAACTCTTCCATTGTTCTCGGAATTGCAGTGAAGTTTAAAAATGCTTCGGAACGCTTACATTGTTCTCAGAATTCCGCTGAAGTTTAAACATGCTTTGGTACCCTTCTATTGTTCTCGGAATTCTGCTGACTTTTAAAAATGCTTCGGAACTCTTCCATTGTTCTCGGAATTCCGCTGACTTTTAAAAATGCTTCGGAACTCTTCCATTGTTCTCGGAATTCCGCTGAAGTTTTGAAGTTTAAAAATGCTTCGGAATTTTTCCATTGTTCTCGGAATTCCGCTGACGCTTAAAAATGCTTCACAACTCTTCCATTGTTCTCGGAATTCCGCTGACTTTTAAAAATGCTTCGGAACTCTTCCAGTGTTCGCAGAATTCCGCTGACGTTTAAAAATGCTTCGGAAATCTTCCATTGTTTTCAAAATTCCGCTGACGATTAAAAATGCTTCAGAACTCTTCCATTGTTCTCGGAATTCCGCTGACGTTTAAAAATGCTTCGGAACTCTTCCATTGTTCTCAGAATTCCGCTGAAGTTTAAACATGCTTTGGTACCCTTCTATTGTTCTCGGAATTCTGCTGACTTTTAAAAATGCTTCGGAACTCTTCCATTGTTCTCGGAATTCCGCTGACTTTTAAAAATGCTTCGGAACTCTTCCATTGTTCTCGGAATTCCGCTGAAGTTTAAGAATGCTTCGGAACTCTTCCATTGTTCTCGGAATTCTGCTGAAGTTTTGAAGTTTAAAAATGCTTCGGAATTCTTCCATTGTTCTCGGAATTCCGCTGACGCTTAAAAATGCTTGACAACTCTTCTATTGTTCTCAGAATTCCGCTGACTTTTAAAAATGCTTCAGAACTCTTCCATTGTTCTCGGAATTCCGCTGACTTTTAAAAATGCTTCGGAACTCTTCCATTGTTCTCGGAATTCCGCTGACTTTTAAAAATGCTTCGGAACTCTTCCATTGTTCTCGGAATTCCGCTGAAGTTTTGAAGTTTAAAAATGCTTCGGAATTCTTCCATTGTTCTCGGAATTCCGCTAACGCTTAAAAATGCTTCACAACTCTTCTATTGTTCTCAGAATTCCGCTGACTTTTAAAAATGCTTCAGAACTCTTCCATTGTTCTCGGAATTCCGCTGACGTTTAAAAATGCTTCGGAACTCTTCCATTGTTCTCGGAATTCCGCTGACGCTTAAAATTGCTTCACAACTCTTCTTTTGTTCTCGGAATTCCGCTGACTTTTAAAAATGCTTCGAAACTCTTCCATTGTTCTCGGAATTCCGCTGAAGTTTAAGAATGCTTCGGAACTCTTCCATTGTTCTCAGAATTCTTCTGAAGTTTAAAAATGCTTCGGAACTCTTCCATTGTTCTCGAAATTCCGCTGATGCTTAAAAATGCTTCACAACTCTTCCATTGTTCTCGGAATTCCGCTGACTTTTAAAAATGCTTCGGAACTCTTCGATTGTTCTCGGAATTCCGCTGACGCTTAAAAATGCTTCACAACTCTTCTATTGTTTTCAGAATTCCGCTGACATTTAAAAATGCTTCAGAACTCTTCCATTGTTCTCGGAATTCCGCTTACTTTTAAAAATGCTTCGGAACTCTTCCATTGTTCTCGGAATTCCGCTGACTTTTAAAAATGCTTCGGAACTCTTCCATTGTTCTCGGAATTCCGCTGAAGGTTTGAATTTTAAAAATGCTACGGAATTCTTCCATTGTTCTCGGAATTCCGCTGACGCTTAAAAATGCTTCACAACTCTTCTATTGTTTTCAGAATTCCGCTGACATTTAAAAATGCTTCGGAACTCTTCCTTTGTTCTTGGATTTCCACTGACGTTTAAAAATGCTTCACAACTCTTCCATTGTTCTCGGAATTCCGCTGACTTTTAAAATTGCTTCGGAACTCTTCGATTGTTCTCCAAATTCCGCTGAAGTTTAAAAATGCTTTGGAACTCTTCCAGTGTTTGCAGAATTCCGCTGACGTTTAAAAATGCTTCGGAAATCTTCCATTGTTTTTAAAATCCGCTGACGTTTAAAAATGCTTCAGAACTCTTCCATTGTTCTCGGAATTCCGCTGACGTTTAAAAATGCTTCGGAACTCTTCCATTGTTCTCGGAATTGCAGTGAAGTTTAAAAATGCTTCGGAACGCTTACATTGTTCTCAGAATTCCGCTGAAGTTTAAACATGCTTTGGTACCCTTCTATTGTTCTCGGAATTCTGCTGACTTTTAAAAATGCTTCGGAACTCTTCCATTGTTCTCGGAATTCCGCTGACTTTTAAAAATGCTTCGGAACTCTTCCATTGTTCTCGGAATTCCGCTGAAGTTTAAGAATGCTTCGGAACTCTTCCATTGTTCTCGGAATTCTGCTGAAGTTTTGAAGTTTAAAAATGCTTCGGAATTCTTCCATTGTTCTCGGAATTCCGCTGACGCTTAAAAATGCTTGACAACTCTTCTATTGTTCTCAGAATTCCGCTGACTTTTAAAAATGCTTCAGAACTCTTCCATTGTTCTCGGAATTCCGCTGACTTTTAAAAATGCTTCGGAACTCTTCCATTGTTCTCGGAATTCCGCTGACTTTTAAAAATGCTTCGGAACTCTTCCATTGTTCTCGGAATTCCGCTGAAGTTTTGAAGTTTAAAAATGCTTCGGAATTCTTCCATTGTTCTCGGAATTCCGCTAACGCTTAAAAATGCTTCACAACTCTTCTATTGTTCTCAGAATTCCGCTGACTTTTAAAAATGCTTCAGAACTCTTCCATTGTTCTCGGAATTCCGCTGAAGTTTAAGAATGCTTCGGAACTCTTCCATTGTTCTCAGAATTCTTCTGAAGTTTAAAAATGCTTCGGAACTCTTCCATTGTTCTCGGAATTCCGCTGATGCTTAAAAATGCTTCACAACTCTTCCATTGTTCTCGGTATTCCGCTGACTTTTAAAAATGCTTCAGAACTCTTCCATTGTTCTCGGAATTCCGCTGACTTTTAAAAATGCTTCAGAACTCTTCCATTGTTCTCGGAATTCCGCTGACTTTTAAAAATGCTTCGGAACTCTTCCATTGTTCTCGGAATTCCGCTGACTTTTAAAAATGCTTCAGAACTCTTCCATTGTTCTCGGAATTCCGCTGACTTTTAAAAATGCTTCGGAACTCTTCCATTGTTCTCGGAATTCCGCTGAAGTTTTGAATTTTAAAAATGCTTCGGAATTCTTCCATTGTTCTCGGAATTCCGCTGACGCTTAAAAATGCTTCACAACTCTTCTATTGTTCTCAGAATTCCGCTGACTTTTAAAAATGCTTCAGAACTCTTCCATTGTTCTCGGAATTCCGCTGACGTTTAAAAATGCTTCGGAACTCTTCCATTGTTCTCGGAATTCCGCTGACGCTTAAAATTGCTTCACAACTCTTCTATTGTTCTCGGAATTCCGCTGACTTTTAAAAATGCTTCGAAACTCTTCCATTGTTCTCGGAATTCCGCTGAAGTTTAAGAATGCTTCGGAACTCTTCCATTGTTCTCAGAATTCTTCTGAAGTTTAAAAATGCTTCGGAACTCTTCCATTGTTCTCGGAATTCCGCTGATGTTTAAAAATGCTTCACAACTCTTCCATTGTTCTCGGTATTCCGCTGACTTTTAAAAATGCTTCTGAACTCTTCCATTGTTCTCGGAATTCTGCTGAAGTTTAAAAATGCTTCGGAACTCTTCCATTGTTCTCAGAATTCCGCTGACATTTAAAAATGCTTCGGAACTCTTCCATTGTTCTCGGAATTCCGCTGACATTTAAAAAGCCTTCAGAACTCTTCCATTGTTCTCGGAATTCCGCTGACGTTTAAAAATGCTTCGGAACTCTTCCTTTGTTCTTGGAATTCCACTGACGTTTAAAAATGCTTCACAACTCTTCCATTGTTCTCGGAATTCCGCTGACTTTTAAAATTGCTTCGGAACTCTTCGATTGTTCTCCAAATTCCGCTGAAGTTTAAAAATGCTTCGGAACTCTTCCAGTGTTTGCAGAATTCCGCTGACGTTTAAAAATGCTTCGGAAATCTTCCAATGTTTTCAAAATCCGCTGACGTTTAAAAATGCTTCAGAACTCTTCCATTGTTCTCGGAATTCCGCTGACATTTAAAAATGCTTCGGAACTCTTCCATTGTTCTCGGTATTCCGCTGACTTTTAAAAATGCTTCAGAACTCTTCCATTGTTCTCGGAATTCCGCTGAAGTTTAAGTATGCTTCGGAACTCTTCCATTGTTCTCGGAATTCTGCTGAAGTTTAAAAATGCTTCGGAACTCTTCCATTGTTCTCAGAATTCCGCTGACATTTAAAAATGCTTCGGAACTCTTCCATTGTTCTCGGAATTCCGCTGACATTTAAAAAGGCTTCAGAACTCTTCCATTGTTCTCGGTATTCCGCTGACTTTTAAAAATGCTTCAGAACTCTTCCATTGTTCTCGGAATTCCGCTGAAGTTTAAGTATGCTTCGGAACTCTTCCATTGTTCTCGGAATTCTGCTGAAGTTTAAAAATGCTTCGGAACTCTTCCATTGTTCTCAGAATTCCGCTGACATTTAAAAATGCTTCGGAACTCTTCCATTGTTCTCGGAATTCCGCTGACATTTAAAAAGGCTTCAGAACTCTTCCATTGTTCTCGGTATTCCGCTGACTTTTAAAAATGCTTCAGAACTCTTCCATTGTTCTCGGAATTCCGCTGAAGTTTAAGTATGCTTCGGAACTCTTCTATTGTTCTCGGAATTCTGCTGACGTTTAAAAATGCTTCGGAACTCTTCCATTGTTCTCAGAATTCCGCTGAAGTTTAAACATGCTTTGGTACCCTTCTATTGTTCTCGGAATTCTGCTGACTTTTAAAAATGCTTCGGAACTCTTCCATTGTTCTCGGAATTCCGCTGACTTTTAAAAATGCTTCGGAACTCTTCCATTGTTCTCGGAATTCCGCTGAAGTTTAAGAATGCTTCGGAACTCTTCCATTGTTCTCGGAATTCTGCTGAAGTTTTGAAGTTTAAAAATGCTTCGGAATTCTTCCATTGTTCTCGGAATTCCGCTGACGCTTAAAAATGCTTCACAACTCTTCTATTGTTCTCAGAATTCCGCTGACTTTTAAAAATGCTTCAGAACTCTTCCATTGTTCTCGGAATTCCGCTGACTTTTAAAAATGCTTCGGAACTCTTCCATTGTTCTCGGAATTCCGCTGACGCTTAAAATTGCTTCACAACTCTTCTATTGTTCTCGGAATTCCGCTGACTTTTAAAAATGCTTCGAAACTCTTCCATTGTTCTCGGAATTCCGCTGAAGTTTAAGAATGCTTCGGAACTCTTCCATTGTTCTCAGAATTCTTCTGAAGTTTAAAAATGCTTCGGAACTCTTCCATTGTTCTCGGAATTCCGCTGATGCTTAAAAATGCTTCACAACTCTTCCATTGTTCTCGGTATTCCGCTGACTTTTAAAAATGCTTCAGAACTCTTCCATTGTTCTCGGAATTCCGCTGACTTTTAAAAATGCTTCAGAACTCTTCCATTGTTCTCGGAATTCCGCTGACTTTTAAAAATGCTTCGGAACTCTTCCATTGTTCTCGGAATTCCGCTGACTTTTAAAAATGCTTCAGAACTCTTCCATTGTTCTCGGAATTCCGCTGACTTTTAAAAATGCTTCGGAACTCTTCCATTGTTCTCGGAATTCCGCTGAAGTTTTGAATTTTAAAAATGCTTCGGAATTCTTCCATTGTTCTCGGAATTCCGCTGACGCTTAAAAATGCTTCACAACTCTTCTATTGTTCTCAGAATTCCGCTGACTTTTAAAAATGCTTCAGAACTCTTCCATTGTTCTCGGAATTCCGCTGACGTTTAAAAATGCTTCGGAACTCTTCCATTGTTCTCGGAATTCCGCTGACGCTTAAAATTGCTTCACAACTCTTCTATTGTTCTCGGAATTCCGCTGACTTTTAAAAATGCTTCGAAACTCTTCCATTGTTCTCGGAATTCCGCTGAAGTTTAAGAATGCTTCGGAACTCTTCCATTGTTCTCAGAATTCTTCTGAAGTTTAAAAATGCTTCGGAACTCTTCCATTGTTCTCGGAATTCCGCTGATGCTTAAAAATGCTTCACAACTCTTCCATTGTTCTCGGTATTCCGCTGACTTTTAAAAATGCTTCTGAACTCTTCCATTGTTCTCGGAATTCTGCTGAAGTTTAAAAATGCTTCGGAACTCTTCCATTGTTCTCAGAATTCCGCTGACATTTAAAAATGCTTCGGAACTCTTCCATTGTTCTCGGAATTCCGCTGACATTTAAAAAGCCTTCAGAACTCTTCCATTGTTCTCGGAATTCCGCTGACGTTTAAAAATGCTTCGGAACTCTTCCTTTGTTCTTGGAATTCCACTGACGTTTAAAAATGCTTCACAACTCTTCCATTGTTCTCGGAATTCCGCTGACTTTTAAAATTGCTTCGGAACTCTTCGATTGTTCTCCAAATTCCGCTGAAGTTTAAAAATGCTTCGGAACTCTTCCAGTGTTTGCAGAATTCCGCTGACGTTTAAAAATGCTTCAGAAATCTTCCATTGTTTTCAAAATCCGCTGACGTTTAAAAATGCTTCAGAACTCTTCCATTGTTCTCGGAATTCCGCTGACATTTAAAAATGCTTCGGAACTCTTCCATTGTTCTCGGTATTCCGCTGACTTTTAAAAATGCTTCAGAACTCTTCCATTGTTCTCGGAATTCCGCTGAAGTTTAAGTATGCTTCGGAACTCTTCCATTGTTCTCGGAATTCTGCTGAAGTTTAAAAATGCTTCGGAACTCTTCCATTGTTCTCAGAATTCCGCTGACATTTAAAAATGCTTCGGAACTCTTCCATTGTTCTCGGAATTCCGCTGAAGTTTAAGTATGCTTCGGAACTCTTCCATTGTTCTCGGAATTCTGCTGAAGTTTAAAAATGCTTCGGAACTCTTCCATTGTTCTCAGAATTCCGCTGACATTTAAAAATGCTTCAGAACTCTTCCATTGTTCTCGGAATTCCGCTGAAGTTTAAGTATGCTTCGGAACTCTTCCATTGTTCTCGGAATTCTGCTGAAGTTTAAAAATGCTTCGGAACTCTTCCATTGTTCTCGGAATTCTTCTGAAGTTTTGAAGTTTACAAATGCTTCGGAATTCTTCCATTGTTCTCGGAATTCCGCTGACGCTTAAAAATGCTTCACAACTCTTCTATTGTTCTCAGAATTCCGCTGACTTTTAAAAATGCTTCGGAACTCTTCCATTGTTGTCGGAATTCCGCTGACGCTTAAAATTTCTTCAAAACTGTTCCATTGTTCTCGGAATTCCGCTGAAGTTTAAGAATGCTTCAGAACTCTTCCATTGTTCTCAGAATTCTGCTGAAGTATAAAAATGCTTCGGAACTCTTCCATTGTTCTCGAAATTCCGCTGACGCTTAAAATTGCTTCACAACTCTTCTATTGTTCTCGGAATTCCGCTGACATTTAAAAATGCTTCGGAACTCTTCCATTGTCCTCGGAATTCCGCTGAAGTTTAAAAATGCTTCGGAACTCTTCCATTGTTCTCGGAATTCCGCTGATGCTTAAAAATGCTTCACAACTCTTCCATTGTTCTCGGAATTCCGCTGACTTTTAAAAATGCTTCGGAACTCTTCGATTGTTCTCGGAATTCCGCTGACGCTTAAAAATGCTTCACAACTCTTCTATTGTTTTCAGAATTCCGCTGACTTTTAAAAATGCTTCAGAACTCTTCCATTGTTCTCGGAATTCCGCTGACTTTTAAAAATGCTTCGGAACTCTTCCATTGTTCTCGGAATTCCGGTGAAGTTTAAAAATGCTTCGGAACGCTTACATTGTTCTCAGAATTCCGCTGAAGTTTAAACATGCTTTGGTACCCTTCCATTGTTCCCGGAATTCTGCTGACTTTTAAAAATGCTTCGGAACTCTTCCATTGTTCTCGGAATTCCGCTGACTTTTAAAAATGCTTCGGAACTCTTCCATTGTTCTCGGAATTCCGCTGAAGTTTTGAAGTTTAAAAATGCATCGGAATTCTTCCATTGTTCTCGGAATTCCGCTGACGCTTAAAAATGCTTCACAACTCTTCTATTGTTCTCAGAATTCCGCTGACTTTTAAAAATGCTTCAGAACTCTTCCATTGTTCTCGGAATTCCGCTGACGTTTAAAAATGCTTCGGAACTCTTCCATTGTTCTCGAAATTCCGCTGACGCTTAAAATTGCTTCGCAACTCTTCTATTGTTCTCGGAATTCCGCTGACTTTTAAAAATGCTTCGAAACTCTTCCATTGTTCTCGGAATTCCGCTGAAGTTTAAGAATGCTTCGGAACTCTTCCATTGTTCTCAGAATTCTTCTGAAGTTTAAAAATGCTTCGGAACTCTTCCATTGTTCTCGGAATTCTTCTGAAGTTTTGAAGTTTACAAATGCTTCGGAATTCTTCCATTGTTCTCGGAATTCCGCTGACGCTTAAAAATGCTTCACAACTCTTCTATTGTCCTCAGAATTCCGCTGACTTTTAAAAATGCTTCGGAACTCTTCCATTGTTGTCGGAATTCCGCTGACGCTTAAAATTTCTTCAAAACTGTTCCATTGTTCTCGGAATTCCGCTGAAGTTTAAGAATGCTTCAGAACTCTTCCATTGTTCTCAGAATTCTGCTGAAGTATAAAAATGCTTCGGAACTCTTCCATTGTTCTCGAAATTCCGCTGACGCTTAAAATTGCTTCACAACTCTTCTATTGTTCTCGGAATTCCGCTGACATTTAAAAATGCTTCGGAACTCTTCCATTGTCCTCGGAATTCCGCTGAAGTTTAAAAATGCTTCGGAACTCTTCCATTGTTCTCGGAATTCCGCTGATGCTTAAAAATGCTTCACAACTCTTCCATTGTTCTCGGAATTCCGCTGACTTTTAAAAATGCTTCGGAACTCTTCGATTGTTCTCGGAATTCCGCTGACGCTTAAAAATGCTTCACAACTCTTCTATTGTTTTCAGAATTCCGCTGACTTTTAAAAATGCTTCAGAACTCTTCCATTGTTCTCGGAATTCCGCTGACTTTTAAAAATGCTTCGGAACTCTTCCATTGTTCTCGGAATTCCGCTGACTTTTAAAAATGCTTCGGAACTCTTCCATTGTTCTCGGAATTCCGCTGAAGTTTTGAATTTTAAAAATGCTTCGGAATTCTTCCATTGTTCTCGGAATTCCGCTGACGCTTAAAAATGCTTCACAACTCTTCTATTGTTCTCAGAATTCCGCTGACTTTTAAAAATGCTTCAGAACTCTTCCATTGTTCTCGGAATTCCGCTGACGTTTAAAAATGCTTCGGAACTCTTCCATTGTTCTCGGAATTCCGCTGACGCTTAAAATTGCTTCACAACTCTTCTATTGTTCTCGGAATTCCGCTGACTTTTAAAAATGCTTTGAAACTCTTCCATTGTTCTCGGAATTCCGCTGAAGTTTAAGAATGCTTCGGAACTCTTCCATTGTTCTCAGAATTCTTCTGAAGTTTAAAAATGCTTCGGAACTCTTCCATTGTTCTCGGAATTCCGCTGATGCTTAAAAATGCTTCACAACTCTTCCATTGTTCTCGGTATTCCGCTGACTTTTAAAAATGCTTCTGAACTCTTCCATTGTTCTCGGAATTCTGCTGAAGTTTAAAAATGCTTCGGAACTCTTCCATTGTTCTCAGAATTCCGCTGACATTTAAAAAGCCTTCAGAACTCTTCAATTGTTCTCGGAATTCCGCTGACGTTTAAAAATGCTTCGGAACTCTTCCTTTGTTCTTGGAATTCCACTGACGTTTAAAAATGCTTCACAACTCTTCCATTGTTCTCGGAATTCCGCTGACTTTTAAAATTGCTTCGGAACTCTTTGATTGTTCTCCAAATTCCGCTGAAGTTTAAAAATGCTTCGGAACTCTTCCAGTGTTTGCAGAATTCCGCTGACGTTTAAAAATGCTTCGGAAATCTTCCATTGTTTTCAAAATCCGCTGACGTTTAAAAATGCTTCAGAACTCTTCCATTGTTCTCGGAATTCCGCTGACATTTAAAAATGCTTCGGAACTCTTCCATTGTTCTCGGTATTCCGCTGACTTTTAAAAATGCTTCAGAACTCTTCCATTGTTCTCGGAATTCCGCTGAAGTTTAAGTATGCTTCGGAACTCTTCCATTGTTCTCGGAATTCTGCTGAAGTTTAAAAATGCTTCGGAACTCTTCCATTGTTCACAGAATTCCGCTGACATTTAAAAATGCTTCGGAACTCTTCCATTGTTCTCGGAATTCCGCTGACATTTAAAAAGGCTTCAGAACTCTTCCATTGTTCTCGGAATTCCGCTGACGTTTAAAAATGCTTCACAACTCTTCCATTGTTCTCGGAATTCCGCTGAAGTTTAAGTATGCTTCGGAACTCTTCCATTGTTCTCGGAATTCTGCTGAAGTTTAAAAATGCTTCGGAACTCTTCCATTGTTCTCGGAATTCTTCTGAAGTTTTGAAGTTTACAAATGCTTCGGAATTCTTCCATTGTTCTCGGAATTCCGCTGACGCTTAAAAATGCTTCACAACTCTTCTATTGTTCTCGGAATTCCGCTGACATTTAAAAATGCTTCGGAACTCTTCCATTGTCCTCGGAATTCCGCTGAAGTTTAAGAATGCTTCGGAACACTTCCATTGTTCTCAGAATTCTGCTGAAGTTTAAAAATGCTTCGGAACTCTTCCATTGTTCTCGGAATTCCGCTGATGCTTAAAAATGCTTCACAACTCTTCCATTGTTCTCGGAATTCCGCTGACGTTTAAAAATGCTTCGGAACTCTTCGATTGTTCTCCAAATTCCGCTGAAGTTTAAAAATGCTTCGGAACTCTTCCAGTGTTCGCAGAATTCCGCTGACGTTAAAAAAATGCTTCGGAAATCTTCCATTGTTTTCAAAATTCCGCTGACGTTTAAAAATGCTTCAGAACTCTTCCATTGTTCTCGGAATTCCGCTGACGTTTAAAAATGCTTCAGAACTCTTCCATTGTTCTCGGAATTCCGCTGGCTTTTAAAAATGCTTCTGAACTCTTCCATTGTTCTCGGAATTCCGCTGAAGTTTAAGTATGCTTCGGAACTCTTCCATTGTTCTCGGAATTCTGCTGAAGTTTAAAAATGCTTCGTAACTCTTCCATTGTTCTCAGAATTCCGCTGACATTTAAAAATGCTTCGGAACTCTTCCATTGTTCTCGGAATTCCGCTGACATTTAAAAAGCCTTCAGAACTCTTCCATTGTTCTCGGAATTCCGCTGACGTTTAAAAATGCTTCGGAACTCTTCCTTTGTTCTTGGATTTCCACTGACGTTTAAAAATGCTTCACAACTCTTCCATTGTTCTCGGAATTCCGCTGACTTTTAAAATTGCTTCGGAACTCTTCGATTGTTCTCCAAATTCCGCTGAAGTTTAAAAATGCTTTGGAACTCTTCCAGTGTTTGCAGAATTCCGCTGACGTTTAAAAATGCTTCGGAAATCTTCCATTGTTTTTAAAATCCGCTGACGTTTAAAAATGCTTCACAACTCTTCCATTGTTCTCGGAATTCCGCTGACGTTTAAAAATGCTTCGGAACTCTTCCATTGTTCTCGGAATTGCAGTGAAGTTTAAAAATGCTTCGGAACGCTTACATTGTTCTCAGAATTCCGCTGAAGTTTAAACATGCTTTGGTACCCTTCTATTGTTCTCGGAATTCTGCTGACTTTTAAAAATGCTTCGGAACTCTTCCATTGTTCTCGGAATTCCGCTGACTTTTAAAAATGCTTCGGAACTCTTCCATTGTTCTCGGAATTCCGCTGAAGTTTTGAAGTTTAAAAATGCTTCGGAATTTTTCCATTGTTCTCGGAATTCCGCTGACGCTTAAAAATGCTTCACAACTCTTCCATTGTTCTCGGAATTCCGCTGACTTTTAAAAATGCTTCGGAACTCTTCCAGTGTTCGCAGAATTCCGCTGACGTTTAAAAATGCTTCGGAAATCTTCCATTGTTTTCAAAATTCCGCTGACGATTAAAAATGCTTCAGAACTCTTCCATTGTTCTCGGAATTCCGCTGACGTTTAAAAATGCTTCGGAACTCTTCCATTGTTCTCAGAATTCCGCTGAAGTTTAAACATGCTTTGGTACCCTTCTATTGTTCTCGGAATTCTGCTGACTTTTAAAAATGCTTCGGAACTCTTCCATTGTTCTCGGAATTCCGCTGACTTTTAAAAATGCTTCGGAACTCTTCCATTGTTCTCGGAATTCCGCTGAAGTTTAAGAATGCTTCGGAACTCTTCCATTGTTCTCGGAATTCTGCTGAAGTTTTGAAGTTTAAAAATGCTTCGGAATTCTTCCATTGTTCTCGGAATTCCGCTGACGCTTAAAAATGCTTGACAACTCTTCTATTGTTCTCAGAATTCCGCTGACTTTTAAAAATGCTTCAGAACTCTTCCATTGTTCTCGGAATTCCGCTGACTTTTAAAAATGCTTCGGAACTCTTCCATTGTTCTCGGAATTCCGCTGACTTTTAAAAATGCTTCGGAACTCTTCCATTGTTCTCGGAATTCCGCTGAAGTTTTGAAGTTTAAAAATGCTTCGGAATTCTTCCATTGTTCTCGGAATTCCGCTAACGCTTAAAAATGCTTCACAACTCTTCTATTGTTCTCAGAATTCCGCTGACTTTTAAAAATGCTTCAGAACTCTTCCATTGTTCTCGGAATTCCGCTGACGTTTAAAAATGCTTCGGAACTCTTCCATTGTTCTCGGAATTCCGCTGACGCTTAAAATTGCTTCACAACTCTTCTTTTGTTCTCGGAATTCCGCTGACTTTTAAAAATGCTTCGAAACTCTTCCATTGTTCTCGGAATTCCGCTGAAGTTTAAGAATGCTTCGGAACTCTTCCATTGTTCTCAGAATTCTTCTGAAGTTTAAAAATGCTTCGGAACTCTTCCATTGTTCTCGAAATTCCGCTGATGCTTAAAAATGCTTCACAACTCTTCCATTGTTCTCGGAATTCCGCTGACTTTTAAAAATGCTTCGGAACTCTTCGATTGTTCTCGGAATTCCGCTGACGCTTAAAAATGCTTCACAACTCTTCTATTGTTTTCAGAATTCCGCTGACATTTAAAAATGCTTCAGAACTCTTCCATTGTTCTCGGAATTCCGCTTACTTTTAAAAATGCTTCGGAACTCTTCCATTGTTCTCGGAATTCCGCTGACTTTTAAAAATGCTTCGGAACTCTTCCATTGTTCTCGGAATTCCGCTGAAGGTTTGAATTTTAAAAATGCTACGGAATTCTTCCATTGTTCTCGGAATTCCGCTGACGCTTAAAAATGCTTCACAACTCTTCTATTGTTTTCAGAATTCCGCTGACATTTAAAAATGCTTCAGAACTCTTCCATTGTTCTCGGAATTCCGCTGACTTTTAAAAATGCTTCTGAACTCTTCCATTGTTCTCGGAATTCCGCTGAAGTTTAAGTATGCTTCGGAACTCTTCCATTGTTCTCGGAATTCTGCTGAAGTTTAAAAATGCTTCGTAACTCTTCCATTGTTCTCATAATTCCGCTGACATTTAAAAATGCTTCGGAACTCTTCCATTGTTCTCGGAATTCCGCTGACATTTAAAAAGCCTTCAGAACTCTTCCATTGTTCTCGGAATTCCGCTGACGTTTAAAAATGCTTCGGAACTCTTCCTTTGTTCTTGGATTTCCACTGACGTTTAAAAATGCTTCACAACTCTTCCATTGTTCTCGGAATTCCGCTGACTTTTAAAATTGCTTCGGAACTCTTCCATTGTTCTCGGAATTCCGCTGACTTTTAAAAATGCTTCGGAACTCTTCCATTGTTCTCGGAATTCCGCTGAAGTTTAAGAATGCTTCGGAACTCTTCCATTGTTCTCGGAATTCTGCTGAAGTTTTGAAGTTTAAAAATGCTTCGGAATTCTTCCATTGTTCTCGGAATTCCGCTGACGCTTAAAAATGCTTGACAACTCTTCTATTGTTCTCAGAATTCCGCTGACTTTTAAAAATGCTTCAGAACTCTTCCATTGTTCTCGGAATTCCGCTGACTTTTAAAAATGCTTCGGAACTCTTCCATTGTTCTCGGAATTCCGCTGACTTTTAAAAATGCTTCGGAACTCTTCCATTGTTCTCGGAATTCCGCTGAAGTTTTGAAGTTTAAAAATGCTTCGGAATTCTTCCATTGTTCTCGGAATTCCGCTAACGCTTAAAAATGCTTCACAACTCTTCTATTGTTCTCAGAATTCCGCTGACTTTTAAAAATGCTTCAGAACTCTTCCATTGTTCTCGGAATTCCGCTGACGTTTAAAAATGCTTCGGAACTCTTCCATTGTTCTCGGAATTCCGCTGACGCTTAAAATTGCTTCACAACTCTTCTTTTGTTCTCGGAATTCCGCTGACTTTTAAAAATGCTTCGAAACTCTTCCATTGTTCTCGGAATTCCGCTGAAGTTTAAGAATGCTTCGGAACTCTTCCATTGTTCTCAGAATTCTTCTGAAGTTTAAAAATGCTTCGGAACTCTTCCATTGTTCTCGAAATTCCGCTGATGCTTAAAAATGCTTCACAACTCTTCCATTGTTCTCGGAATTCCGCTGACTTTTAAAAATGCTTCGGAACTCTTCGATTGTTCTCGGAATTCCGCTGACGCTTAAAAATGCTTCACAACTCTTCTATTGTTTTCAGAATTCCGCTGACATTTAAAAATGCTTCAGAACTCTTCCATTGTTCTCGGAATTCCGCTTACTTTTAAAAATGCTTCGGAACTCTTCCATTGTTCTCGGAATTCCGCTGACTTTTAAAAATGCTTCGGAACTCTTCCATTGTTCTCGGAATTCCGCTGAAGGTTTGAATTTTAAAAATGCTACGGAATTCTTCCATTGTTCTCGGAATTCCGCTGACGCTTAAAAATGCTTCACAACTCTTCTATTGTTCTCAGAATTCCGCTGACTTTTAAAAATGCTTCAGAACTCTTCCATTGTTCTCGGAATTCCGCTGACGTTTAAAAATGCTTCGGAACTCTTCCATTGTTCTCGGAATTCCGCTGACGCTTAAAATTGCTTCACAACTCTTCTATTGTTCTCGGAATTCCGCTGACTTTTAAAAATGCTTCGAAACTCTTCCATTGTTCTCGGAATTCCGCTGAAGTTTAAGAATGCTTCGGAACTCTTCCATTGTTCTCAGAATTCTTCTGAAGTTTAAAAATGCTTCGGAACTCTTCCATTGTTCTCGGAATTCCGCTGATGCTTAAAAATGCTTCACAACTCTTCCATTGTTCTTGGTATTCCGCTGACTTTTAAAAATGCTTCAGAACTCTTCCATTGTTCTCGGAATTCCGCTGACTTTTAAAAATGCTTCAGAACTCTTCCATTGTTCTCGGAATTCCGCTGACTTTTAAAAATGCTTCGGAACTCTTCCATTGTTCTCGGAATTCCGCTGACTTTTAAAAATGCTTCGGAACTCTTCCATTGTTCTCGGAATTCCGCTGAAGTTTTGAATTTTAAAAATGCTTCGGAATTCTTCCATTGTTCTCGGAATTCCGCTGACGCTTAAAAATGCTTCACAACTCTTCTATTGTTCTCATAATTCCGCTGACTTTTAAAAATGCTTCAGAACTCTTCCATTGTTCTCGGAATTCCGCTGACGTTTAAAAATGCTTCGGAACTCTTCCATTGTTCTCGGAATTCCGCTGACGCTTAAAATTGCTTCACAACTCTTCTATTGTTCTCGGAATTCCGCTGACTTTTAAAAATGCTTCGAAACTCTTCCATTGTTCTCGGAATTCCGCTGAAGTTTAAGAATGCTTCGGAACTCTTCCATTGTTCTCAGAATTCTTCTGAAGTTTAAAAATGCTTCGGTACTCTTCCATTGTTCTCGGAATTCCGCTGATGCTTAAAAATGCTTCACAACTCTTCCATTGTTCTCGGTATTCCGCTGACTTTTAAAAATGCTTCTGAACTCTTCCATTGTTCTCGGAATTCTGCTGAAGTTTAAAAATGCTTCGGAACTCTTCCATGGTTCTCAGAATTCCGCTGACATTTAAAAATGCTTCGGAACTCTTCCATTGTTCTCGGAATTCCGCTGACATTTAAAAAGCCTTCAGAACTCTTCCATTGTTCTCGGAATTCCGCTGACGTTTAAAAATGCTTCGGAACTCTTCCTTTGTTCTTGGAATTCCACTGACGTTTAAAAATGCTTCACAACTCTTCCATTGTTCTCGGAATTCCGCTGACTTTTAAAATTGCTTCGGAACTCTTCGATTGTTCTCCAAATTCCGCTGAAGTTTAAAAATGCTTCGGAACTCTTCCAGTGTTTGCAGAATTCCGCTGACGTTTAAAAATGCTTCGGAAATCTTCCATTGTTTTCAAAATCCGCTGACGTTTAAAAATGCTTCAGAACTCTTCCATTGTTCTCGGAATTCCGCTGACATTTAAAAATGCTTCGGAACTCTTCCATTGTTCTCGGAATTCCGCTGAAGTTTAAGTATGCTTCGGAACTCTTCCATTGTTCTCGGAATTCTGCTGAAGTTTAAAAATGCTTCGGAACTCTTCCATTGTTCTCGGAATTCTTCTGAAGTTTTGAAGTTTACAAATGCTTCGGAATTCTTCCATTGTTCTCGGAATTCCGCTGACGCTTAAAAATGCTTCACAACTCTTCTATTGTTCTCGGAATTCCGCTGACATTTAAAAATGCTTCGGAACTCTTCCATTGTCCTCGGAATTCCGCTGAAGTTTAAGAATGCTTCGGAACTCTTCCATTGTTCTCAGAATTCTGCTGAAGTTTAAAAATGCTTCGGAACTCTTCCATTGTTCTCGGAATTCCGCTGATGCTTAAAAATGCTTCACAACTCTTCCATTGTTCTCGGAATTCCGCTGACTTTTAAAAATGCTTCGGAACTCTTCGATTGTTCTCCAAATTCCGCTGAAGTTTAAAAATGCTTCGGAACTCTTCCAGTGTTCGCAGAATTCCGCTGACGTTTAAAAATGCTTCGGAAATCTTCCATTGTTTTCAAAATTCCGCTGACGTTTAAAAATGCTTCAGAACTCTTCCATTGTTCTCGGAATTCCGCTGACGTTTAAAAATGCTTCGGAACTCTTCCATTGTTCTCAGAATTCCGCTGAAGTTTAAACATGCTTTGGTACCCTTCTATTGTTCTCGGAATTCTGCTGACTTTTAAAAATGCTTCGGAACTCTTCCATTGTTCTCGGAATTCCGCTGACTTTTAAAAATGCTTCGGAACTCTTCCATTGTTCTCGGAATTCCGCTGACTTTTAAAAATGCTTCTGAACTCTTCCATTGTTCTCGGAATTCCGCTGAAGTTTAAGTATGCTTCGGAACTCTTCCATTGTTCTCGGAATTCTGCTGAAGTTTAAAAATGCTTCGTAACTCTTCCATTGTTCTCAGAATTCCGCTGACATTTAAAAATGCTTCGGAACTCTTCCATTGTTCTCGGAATTCCGCTGACATTTAAAAGCCTTCAGAACTCTTCCATTGTTCTCGGAATTCCGCTGACGTTTAAAAATGCTTCGGAACTCTTCCTTTGTTCTTGGATTTCCACTGACGTTTAAAAATGCTTCACAACTCTTCCATTGTTCTCGGAATTCCGCTGACTTTTAAAATTGCTTCGGAACTCTTCGATTGTTCTCCAAATTCCGCTGAAGTTTAAAAATGCTTCGGAACTCTTCCAGTGTTTGCAGAATTCCGCTGACGTTTAAAAATGCTTCGGAAATCTTCCATTGTTTTTAAAATCCGCTGATGTTTAAAAATGCTTCAGAACTCTTCCATTGTTCTCGGAATTCCGCTGACGTTTAAAAATGCTTCGGAACTCTTCCATTGTTCTCGGAATTGCAGTGAAGTTTAAAAATGCTTCGGAACGCTTACATTGTTCTCAGAATTCCGCTGAAGTTTAAACATGCTTTGGTACCCTTCTATTGTTCTCGGAATTCTGCTGACTTTTAAAAATGCTTCGGAACTCTTCCATTGTTCTCGGAATTCCGCTGACTTTTAAAAATGCTTCGGAACTCTTCCATTGTTCTCGGAATTCCGCTGAAGTTTTGAAGTTTAAAAATGCTTCGGAATTTTTCCATTGTTCTCGGAATTCCGCTGACGCTTAAAAATGCTTCACAACTCTTCCATTGTTCTCGGAATTCCGCTGACTTTTAAAAATGCTTCGGAACTCTTCCAGTGTTCGCAGAATTCCGCTGACGTTTAAAAATGCTTCGGAAATCTTCCATTGTTTTCAAAATTCCGCTGACGTTTAAAAATGCTTCAGAACTCTTCCATTGTTCTCGGAATTCCGCTGACGTTTAAAAATGCTTCGGAACTCTTCCATTGTTCTCAGAATTCCGCTGAAGTTTAAACATGCTTTGGCACCCTTCTATTGTTCTCGGAATTCTGCTGACTTTTAAAAATGCTTCGGAACTCTTCCATTGTTCTCGAAATTCCGCTGATGCTTAAAAATGCTTCACAACTCTTCCATTGTTCTCGGAATTCCGCTGACTTTTAAAAATGCTTCGGAACTCTTCGATTGTTCTCGGAATTCCGCTGACGCTTAAAAATGCTTCACAACTCTTCTATTGTTTTCAGAATTCCGCTGACATTTAAAAATGCTTCAGAACTCTTCCATTGTTCTCGGAATTCCGCTTACTTTTAAAAATGCTTCGGAACTCTTCCATTGTTCTCGGAATTCCGCTGACTTTTAAAAATGCTTCGGAACTCTTCCATTGTTCTCGGAATTCCGCTGAAGGTTTGAATTTTAAAAATGCTACGGAATTCTTCCATTGTTCTCGGAATTCCCTGACGCTTAAAAATGCTTCACAACTCTTCTATTGTTCTCAGAATTCCGCTGACTTTTAAAAATGCTTCAGAACTCTTCCATTGTTCTCGGAATTCCGCTGACGTTTAAAAATGCTTCGGAACTCTTCCATTGTTCTCGGAATTCCGCTGACGCTTAAAATTGCTTCACAACTCTTCTATTGTTCTCGGAATTCCGCTGACTTTTAAAAATGCTTCGAAACTCTTCCATTGTTCTCGGAATTCCGCTGAAGTTTAAGAATGCTTCGGAACTCTTCCATTGTTCTCAGAATTCTTCTGAAGTTTAAAAATGCTTCGGAACTCTTCCATTGTTCTCGGAATTCCGCTGATGCTTAAAAATGCTTCACAACTCTTCCATTGTTCTTGGTATTCCGCTGACTTTTAAAAATGCTTCAGAACTCTTCCATTGTTCTCGGAATTCCGCTGACTTTTAAAAATGCTTCAGAACTCTTCCATTGTTCTCGGAATTCCGCTGACTTTTAAAAATGCTTCGGAACTCTTCCATTGTTCTCGGAATTCCGCTGACTTTTAAAAATGCTTCGGAACTCTTCCATTGTTCTCGGAATTCCGCTGAAGTTTTGAATTTTAAAAATGCTTCGGAATTCTTCCATTGTTCTCGGAATTCCGCTGACGCTTAAAAATGCTTCACAACTCTTCTATTGTTCTCATAATTCCGCTGACTTTTAAAAATGCTTCAGAACTCTTCCATTGTTCTCGGAATTCCGCTGACGTTTAAAAATGCTTCGGAACTCTTCCATTGTTCTCGGAATTCCGCTGACGCTTAAAATTGCTTCACAACTCTTCTATTGTTCTCGGAATTCCGCTGACTTTTAAAAATGCTTCGAAACTCTTCCATTGTTCTCGGAATTCCGCTGAAGTTTAAGAATGCTTCGGAACTCTTCCATTGTTCTCAGAATTCTTCTGAAGTTTAAAAATGCTTCGGTACTCTTCCATTGTTCTCGGAATTCCGCTGATGCTTAAAAATGCTTCACAACTCTTCCATTGTTCTCGGTATTCCGCTGACTTTTAAAAATGCTTCTGAACTCTTCCATTGTTCTCGGAATTCTGCTGAAGTTTAAAAATGCTTCGGAACTCTTCCATTGTTCTCAGAATTCCGCTGACATTTAAAAATGCTTCGGAACTCTTCCATTGTTCTCGGAATTCCGCTGACATTTAAAAAGCCTTCAGAACTCTTCCATTGTTCTCGGAATTCCGCTGACGTTTAAAAATGCTTCGGAACTCTTCCTTTGTTCTTGGAATTCCACTGACGTTTAAAAATGCTTCACAACTCTTCCATTGTTCTCGGAATTCCGCTGACTTTTAAAATTGCTTCGGAACTCTTCGATTGTTCTCCAAATTCCGCTGAAGTTTAAAAATGCTTCGGAACTCTTCCAGTGTTTGCAGAATTCCGCTGACGTTTAAAAATGCTTCGGAAATCTTCCATTGTTTTCAAAATCCGCTGACGTTTAAAAATGCTTCAGAACTCTTCCATTGTTCTCGGAATTCCGCTGACATTTAAAAATGCTTCGGAACTCTTCCATTGTTCTCGGAATTCCGCTGAAGTTTAAGTATGCTTCGGAACTCTTCCATTGTTCTCGGAATTCTGCTGAAGTTTAAAAATGCTTCGGAACTCTTCCATTGTTCTCGGAATTCTTCTGAAGTTTTGAAGTTTACAAATGCTTCGGAATTCTTCCATTGTTCTCGGAATTCCGCTGACGCTTAAAAATGCTTCACAACTCTTCTATTGTTCTCGGAATTCCGCTGACATTTAAAAATGCTTCGGAACTCTTCCATTGTCCTCGGAATTCCGCTGAAGTTTAAGAATGCTTCGGAACTCTTCCATTGTTCTCAGAATTCTGCTGAAGTTTAAAAATGCTTCGGAACTCTTCCATTGTTCTCGGAATTCCGCTGATGCTTAAAAATGCTTCACAACTCTTCCATTGTTCTCGGAATTCCGCTGACTTTTAAAAATGCTTCGGAACTCTTCGATTGTTCTCCAAATTCCGCTGAAGTTTAAAAATGCTTCGGAACTCTTCCAGTGTTCGCAGAATTCCGCTGACGTTTAAAAATGCTTCGGAAATCTTCCATTGTTTTCAAAATTCCGCTGACGTTTAAAAATGCTTCAGAACTCTTCCATTGTTCTCGGAATTCCGCTGACGTTTAAAAATGCTTCGGAACTCTTCCATTGTTCTCAGAATTCTGCTGAAGTTTAAACATGCTTTGGTACCCTTCTATTGTTCTCGGAATTCTGCTGACTTTTAAAAATGCTTCGGAACTCTTCCATTGTTCTCGGAATTCCGCTGACTTTTAAAAATGCTTCGGAACTCTTCCATTGTTCTCGGAATTCCGCTGACTTTTAAAAATGCTTCTGAACTCTTCCATTGTTCTCGGAATTCCGCTGAAGTTTAAGTATGCTTCGGAACTCTTCCATTGTTCTCGGAATTCTGCTGAAGTTTAAAAATGCTTCGTAACTCTTCCATTGTTCTCAGAATTCCGCTGACATTTAAAAATGCTTCGGAACTCTTCCATTGTTCTCGGAATTCCGCTGACATTTAAAAGCCTTCAGAACTCTTCCATTGTTCTCGGAATTCCGCTGACGTTTAAAAATGCTTCGGAACTCTTCCTTTGTTCTTGGATTTCCACTGACGTTTAAAAATGCTTCACAACTCTTCCATTGTTCTCGGAATTCCGCTGACTTTTAAAATTGCTTCGGAACTCTTCGATTGTTCTCCAAATTCCGCTGAAGTTTAAAAATGCTTCGGAACTCTTCCAGTGTTTGCAGAATTCCGCTGACATTTAAAAATGCTTCGGAAATCTTCCATTGTTTTTAAAATCCGCTGACGTTTAAAAATGCTTCAGAACTCTTCCATTGTTCTCGGAATTCCGCTGACGTTTAAAAATGCTTCGGAACTCTTCCATTGTTCTCGGAATTGCAGTGAAGTTTAAAAATGCTTCGGAACGCTTACATTGTTCTCAGAATTCCGCTGAAGTTTAAACATGCTTTGGTACCCTTCTATTGTTCTCGGAATTCTGCTGACTTTTAAAAATGCTTCGGAACTCTTCCATTGTTCTCGGAATTCCGCTGACTTTTAAAAATGCTTCGGAACTCTTCCATTGTTCTCGGAATTCCGCTGAAGTTTTGAAGTTTAAAAATGCTTCGGAATTTTTCCATTGTTCTCGGAATTCCGCTGACGCTTAAAAATGCTTCACAACTCTTCCATTGTTCTCGGAATTCCGCTGACTTTTAAAAATGCTTCGGAACTCTTCCAGTGTTCGCAGAATTCCGCTGACGTTTAAAAATGCTTCGGAAATCTTCCATTGTTTTCAAAATTCCGCTGACGTTTAAAAATGCTTCAGAACTCTTCCATTGTTCTCGGAATTCCGCTGACGTTTAAAAATGCTTCAGAACTCTTCCATTGTTCTCGGAATTCCGCTGACTTTTAAAAATGCTTCAGAACTCTTCCATTGTTCTCGGAATTCCGCTGACTTTTAAAAATGCTTCGGAACTCTTCCATTGTTCTCGGAATTCCGCTGACTTTTAAAAATGCTTCAGAACTCTTCCATTGTTCTCGGAATTCCGCTGACTTTTAAAAATGCTTCGGAACTCTTCCATTGTTCTCGGAATTCCGCTGAAGTTTTGAATTTTAAAAATGCTTCGGAATTCTTCCATTGTTCTCGGAATTCCGCTGACGCTTAAAAATGCTTCACAACTCTTCTATTGTTCTCAGAATTCCGCTGACTTTTAAAAATGCTTCAGAACTCTTCCATTGTTCTCGGAATTCCGCTGACGTTTAAAAATGCTTCGGAACTCTTCCATTGTTCTCGGAATTCCGCTGACGCTTAAAATTGCTTCACAACTCTTCTATTGTTCTCGGAATTCCGCTGACTTTTAAAAATGCTTCGAAACTCTTCCATTGTTCTCGGAATTCCGCTGAAGTTTAAGAATGCTTCGGAACTCTTCCATTGTTCTCAGAATTCTTCTGAAGTTTAAAAATGCTTCGGAACTCTTCCATTGTTCTCGGAATTCCGCTGATGCTTAAAAATGCTTCACAACTCTTCCATTGTTCTCGGTATTCCGCTGACTTTTAAAAATGCTTCTGAACTCTTCCATTGTTCTCGGAATTCTGCTGAAGTTTAAAAATGCTTCGGAACTCTTCCATTGTTCTCAGAATTCCGCTGACATTTAAAAATGCTTCGGAACTCTTCCATTGTTCTCGGAATTCCGCTGACATTTAAAAAGCCTTCAGAACTCTTCCATTGTTCTCGGAATTCCGCTGACGTTTAAAAATGCTTCGGAACTCTTCCTTTGTTCTCGGAATTCCACTGACGTTTAAAAATGCTTCACAACTCTTCCATTGTTCTCGGAATTCCGCTGACTTTTAAAATTGCTTCGGAACTCTTCGATTGTTCTCCAAATTCCGCTGAAGTTTAAAAATGCTTCGGAACTCTTCCAGTGTTTGCAGAATTCCGCTGACGTTTAAAAATGCTTCGGAAATCTTCCATTGTTTTCAAAATCCGCTGACGTTTAAAAATGCTTCAGAACTCTTCCATTGTTCTCGGAATTCCGCTGACATTTAAAAATGCTTCGGAACTCTTCCATTGTTCTCGGTATTCCGCTGACTTTTAAAAATGCTTCAGAACTCTTCCATTGTTCTCGGAATTCCGCTGAAGTTTAAGTATGCTTCGGAACTCTTCCATTGTTCTCGGAATTCTGCTGAAGTTTAAAAATGCTTCGGAACTCTTCCATTGTTCTCAGAATTCCGCTGACATTTAAAAATGCTTCGGAACTCTTCCATTGTTCTCGGAATTCCGCTGACATTTAAAAAGGCTTCAGAACTCTTCCATTGTTCTCGGTATTCCGCTGACTTTTAAAAATGCTTCAGAACTCTTCCATTGTTCTCGGAATTCCGCTGAAGTTTAAGTATGCTTCGGAACTCTTCCATTGTTCTCGGAATTCTGCTGAAGTTTAAAAATGCTTCGGAACTCTTCCATTGTTCTCGGAATTCTTCTGAAGTTTTGAAGTTTACAAATGCTTCGGAATTCTTCCATTGTTCTCGGAATTCCGCTGACGCTTAAAAATGCTTCACAACTCTTCTATTGTTCTCGGAATTCCGCTGACATTTAAAAATGCTTCGGAACTCTTCCATTGTCCTCGGAATTCCGCTGAAGTTTAAGAATGCTTCGGAACTCTTCCATTGTTCTCAGAATTCTGCTGAAGTTTAAAAATGCTTCGGAACTCTTCCATTGTTCTCGGAATTCCGCTGATGCTTAAAAATGCTTCACAACTCTTCCATTGTTCTCGGAATTCCGCTGACTTTTAAAAATGCTTCGGAACTCTTCGATTGTTCTCCAAATTCCGCTGAAGTTTAAAAATGCTTCGGAACTCTTCCAGTGTTCGCAGAATTCCGCTGACGTTTAAAAATGCTTTGGAAATCTTCCATTGTTTTCAAAATTCCGCTGACGTTTAAAAATGCTTCAGAACTCTTCCATTGTTCTCGGAATTCCGCTGACGTTTAAAAATGCTTCGGAAATCTTCCATTGTTCTCAGAATTCCGCTGAAGTTTAAACATGCTTTGGTACCCTTCTATTGTTCTCGGAATTCTGCTGACTTTTAAAAATGCTTCGGAACTCTTCCATTGTTCTCGGAATTCCGCTGACTTTTAAAAATGCTTCGGAACTCTTCCATTGTTCTCGGAATTCCGCTGACTTTTAAAAATGCTTCTGAACTCTTCCATTGTTCTCGGAATTCCGCTGAAGTTTAAGTATGCTTCGGAACTCTTCCATTGTTCTCGGAATTCTGCTGAAGTTTAAAAATGCTTCGTAACTCTTCCATTGTTCTCAGAATTCCGCTGACATTTAAAAATGCTTCGGAACTCTTCCATTGTTCTCGGAATTCCGCTGACATTTAAAAAGCCTTCAGAACTCTTCCATTGTTCTCGGAATTCCGCTGACGTTTAAAAATGCTTCGGAACTCTTCCTTTGTTCTTGGATTTCCACTGACGTTTAAAAATGCTTCACAACTCTTCCATTGTTCTCGGAATTCCGCTGACTTTTAAAATTGCTTCGGAACTCTTCGATTGTTCTCCAAATTCCGCTGAAGTTTAAAAATGCTTTGGAACTCTTCCAGTGTTTGCAGAATTCCGCTGACGTTTAAAAATGCTTCGGAAATCTTCCATTGTTTTTAAAATCCGCTGACGTTTAAAAATGCTTCAGAACTCTTCCATTGTTCTCGGAATTCCGCTGACGTTTAAAAATGCTTCGGAACTCTTCCATTGTTCTCGGAATTGCAGTGAAGTTTAAAAATGCTTCGGAACGCTTACATTGTTCTCAGAATTCCGCTGAAGTTTAAACATGCTTTGGTACCCTTCTATTGTTCTCGGAATTCTGCTGACTTTTAAAAATGCTTCGGAACTCTTCCATTGTTCTCGGAATTCCGCTGACTTTTAAAAATGCTTCGGAACTCTTCCAGTGTTCGCAGAATTCCGCTGACGTTTAAAAATGCTTCGGAAATCTTCCATTGTTTTCAAAATTCCGCTGACGTTTAAAAATGCTTCAGAACTCTTCCATTGTTCTCGGAATTCCGCTGACGCTTAAAAATGCTTCACAACTCTTCTATTGTTCTCAGAATTCCGCTGACTTTTAAAAATGCTTCAGAACTCTTCCATTGTTCTCGGAATTCCGCTGACTTTTAAAAATGCTTCGGAACTCTTCCATTGTTCTCGGAATTCCGCTGACTTTTAAAAATGCTTCGGAACTCTTCCATTGTTCTCGGAATTCCGCTGAAGTTTTGAAGTTTAAAAATGCTTCGGAATTCTTCCATTGTTCTCGGAATTCCGCTAACGCTTAAAAATGCTTCACAACTCTTCTATTGTTCTCAGAATTCCGCTGACTTTTAAAAATGCTTCAGAACTCTTCCATTGTTCTCGGAATTCCGCTGACGTTTAAAAATGCTTCGGAACTCTTCCATTGTTCTCGGAATTCCGCTGACGCTTAAAATTGCTTCACAACTCTTCTTTTGTTCTCGGAATTCCGCTGACTTTTAAAAATGCTTCGAAACTCTTCCATTGTTCTCGGAATTCCGCTGAAGTTTAAGAATGCTTCGGAACTCTTCCATTGTTCTCAGAATTCTTCTGAAGTTTAAAAATGCTTCGGAACTCTTCCATTGTTCTCGAAATTCCGCTGATGCTTAAAAATGCTTCACAACTCTTCCATTGTTCTCGGAATTCCGCTGACTTTTAAAAATGCTTCGGAACTCTTCGATTGTTCTCGGAATTCCGCTGACGCTTAAAAATGCTTCACAACTCTTCTATTGTTTTCAGAATTCCGCTGACTTTTAAAAATGCTTCAGAACTCTTCCATTGTTCTCGGAATTCCGCTGACTTTTAAAAATGCTTCGGAACTCTTCCATTGTTCTCGGAATTCCGCTGACTTTTAAAAATGCTTCGGAACTCTTCCATTGTTCTCGGAATTCCGCTGAAGTTTTGAATTTTAAAAATGCTTCGGAATTCTTCCATTGTTCTCGGAATTCCGCTGACGCTTAAAAATGCTTCACAACTCTTCTATTGTTCTCAGAATTCCGCTGACTTTTAAAAATGCTTCAGAACTCTTCCATTGTTCTCGGAATTCCGCTGACGTTTAAAAATGCTTCGGAACTCTTCCATTGTTCTCGGAATTCCGCTGACGCTTAAAATTGCTTCACAACTCTTCTATTGTTCTCGGAATTCCGCTGACTTTTAAAAATGCTTCGAAACTCTTCCATTGTTCTCGGAATTCCGCTGAAGTTTAAGAATGCTTCGGAACTCTTCCATTGTTCTCAGAATTCTTCTGAAGTTTAAAAATGCTTCGGAACTCTTCCATTGTTCTCGGAATTCCGCTGATGCTTAAAAATGCTTCACAACTCTTCCATTGTTCTTGGTATTCCGCTGACTTTTAAAAATGCTTCAGAACTCTTCCATTGTTCTCGGAATTCCGCTGACTTTTAAAAATGCTTCAGAACTCTTCCATTGTTCTCGGAATTCCGCTGACTTTTAAAAATGCTTCGGAACTCTTCCATTGTTCTCGGAATTCCGCTGACTTTTAAAAATGCTTCGGAACTCTTCCATTGTTCTCGGAATTCCGCTGAAGTTTTGAATTTTAAAAATGCTTCGGAATTCTTCCATTGTTCTCGGAATTCCGCTGACGCTTAAAAATGCTTCACAACTCTTCTATTGTTCT
The DNA here is from genome assembly GCF_046119375.1 of Phyllobates terribilis. Taxonomy (NCBI): domain Eukaryota; kingdom Metazoa; phylum Chordata; class Amphibia; order Anura; family Dendrobatidae; genus Phyllobates; species Phyllobates terribilis. The sequence goes on along the minus strand of NW_027362781.1, from coordinate 5,933,079 downwards.
CAGAATTCCGCTGACTTTTAAAAATGCTTCAGAACTCTTCCATTGTTCTCGGAATTCCGCTGACGTTTAAAAATGCTTCGGAACTCTTCCATTGTTCTCGGAATTCCGCTGACGCTTAAAATTGCTTCACAACTCTTCTATTGTTCTCGGAATTCCGCTGACTTTTAAAAATGCTTCGAAACTCTTCCATTGTTCTCGGAATTCCGCTGAAGTTTAAGAATGCTTCGGAACTCTTCCATTGTTCTCAGAATTCTTCTGAAGTTTAAAAATGCTTCGGAACTCTTCCATTGTTCTCGGAATTCCGCTGATGCTTAAAAATGCTTCACAACTCTTCCATTGTTCTCGGTATTCCGCTGACTTTTAAAAATGCTTCTGAACTCTTCCATTGTTCTCGGAATTCTGCTGAAGTTTAAAAATGCTTCGGAACTCTTCCATTGTTCTCAGAATTCCGCTGACATTTAAAAATGCTTCGGAACTCTTCCATTGTTCTCGGAATTCCGCTGACATTTAAAAAGCCTTCAGAACTCTTCCATTGTTCTCGGAATTCCGCTGACGTTTAAAAATGCTTCGGAACTCTTCCTTTGTTCTTGGAATTCCACTGACGTTTAAAAATGCTTCACAACTCTTCCATTGTTCTCGGAATTCCGCTGAATTTTAAAATTGCTTCGGAACTCTTCGATTGTTCTCCAAATTCCGCTGAAGTTTAAAAATGCTTCGGAACTCTTCCAGTGTTTGCAGAATTCCGCTGACGTTTAAAAATGCTTCGGAAATCTTCCATTGTTTTCAAAATCCGCTGACGTTTAAAAATGCTTCAGAACTCTTCCATTGTTCTCGGAATTCCGCTGACATTTAAAAATGCTTCGGAACTCTTCCATTGTTCTCGGTATTCCGCTGACTTTTAAAAATGCTTCAGAACTCTTCCATTGTTCTCGGAATTCCGCTGAAGTTTAAGTATGCTTCGGAACTCTTCCATTGTTCTCGGAATTCTGCTGAAGTTTAAAAATGCTTCGGAACTCTTCCATTGTTCTCAGAATTCCGCTGAAGTTTAAACATGCTTTGGTACCCTTCTATTGTTCTCGGAATTCTGCTGACTTTTAAAAATGCTTCTAAACTCTTCCATTGTTCTCGGAATTCCGCTGACTTTTAAAAATGCTTCGGAACTCTTCCATTGTTCTCGGAATTCCGCTGACTTTTAAAAATGCTTCTAAACTCTTCCATTGTTCTCGGTAATTCCGCTGAAGTTTAACTATGCTTCGGAACTCTTCCATTGTTCTCGGAATTCTGCTGAAGTTTAAAAATGCTTCGTAACTCTTCCATTGTTCTCAGAATTCCGCTGACATTTAAAAATGCTTCGGAACTCTTCCATTGTTCTCGGAATTCCGCTGACATTTAAAAAGCCTTCAGAACTCTTCCATTGTTCTCGGAATTCCGCTGACGTTTAAAAATGCTTCGGAACTCTTCCTTTGTTCTTGGATTTCCACTGACGTTTAAAAAAGCTTCACAACTCTTCCATTGTTCTCGGAATTCCGCTGACTTTTAAAATTGCTTCGGAACTCTTCGATTGTTCTCCAAATTCCGCTGAAGTTTAAAAATGCTTCGGAACTCTTCCAGTGTTTGCAGAATTCCGCTGACGTTTAAAAATGCTTCGGAAATCTTCCATTGTTTTTAAAATCCGCTGACGTTTAAAAATGCTTCAGAACTCTTCCATTGTTCTCGGAATTCCGCTGACGTTTAAAAATGCTTCGGAACTCTTCCATTGTTCTCGGAATTGCAGTGAAGTTTAAAAATGCTTCGGAACGCTTACATTGTTCTCAGAATTCCGCTGAAGTTTAAACATGCTTTGGTACCCTTCTATTGTTCTCGGAATTCTGCTGACTTTTAAAAATGCTTCGGAACTCTTCCATTGTTCTCGGAATTCCGCTGACTTTTAAAAATGCTTCGGAACTCTTCCATTGTTCTCGGAATTCCGCTGAAGTTTTGAAGTTTAAAAATGCTTCGGAATTTTTCCATTGTTCTCGGAATTCCGCTGACGCTTAAAAATGCTTCACAACTCTTCCATTGTTCTCGGAATTCCGCTGACTTTTAAAAATGCTTTGGAACTCTTCCAGTGTTCGCAGAATTCCGCTGACGTTTAAAAATGCTTCGGAAATCTTCCATTGTTTTCAAAATTCCGCTGACGTTTAAAAATGCTTCAGAACTCTTCCATTGTTCTCGGAATTCCGCTGACGTTTAAAAATGCTTCGGAACTCTTCCATTGTTCTCAGAATTCCGCTGAAGTTTAAACATGCTTTGGTACCCTTCCATTGTTCTCGGAATTCTGCTGACTTTTAAAAATGCTTCGGAACTCTTCCATTGTTCTCGGAATTCCGCTGACTTTTAAAAATGCTTCGGAACTCTTCCATTGTTCTCGGAATTCCGCTGAAGTTTAAGAATGCTTCGGAACTCTTCCATTGTTCTCGGAATTCTGCTGAAGTTTTGAAGTTTAAAAATGCTTCGGAATTCTTCCATTGTTCTCGGAATTCCGCTGACGCTTAAAAATGCTTCACAACTCTTCTATTGTTCTCAGAATTCCGCTGACTTTTAAAAATGCTTCAGAACTCTTCCATTGTTCTCGGAATTCCGCTGACTTTTAAAAATGCTTCGGAACTCTTCCATTGTTCTCGGAATTCCGCTGAAGTTTTGAAGTTTAAAAATGCTTCGGAATTCTTCCATTGTTCTCGGAATTCCGCTAACGCTTAAAAATGCTTCACAACTCTTCTATTGTTCTCAGAATTCCGCTGACTTTTAAAAATGCTTCAGAACTCTTCCATTGTTCTCGGAATTCCGCTGATGTTTAAAAATGCTTCGGAACTCTTCCATTGTTCTCGGAATTCCGCTGACGCTTAAAATTGCTTCACAACTCTTCTTTTGTTCTCGGAATTCCGCTGACTTTTAAAAATGCTTCGAAACTCTTCCATTGTTCTCGGAATTCCGCTGAAGTTTAAGAATGCTTCGGAACTCTTCCATTGTTCTCGGAATTCCGCTGATGCTTAAAAATGCTTCACAACTCTTCCATTGTTCTCGGAATTCCGCTGACTTTTAAAAATGCTTCGGAACTCTTCGATTGTTCTCGGAATTCCGCTGACGCTTAAAAATGCTTCACAACTCTTCTATTGTTTTCAGAATTCCGCTGACTTTTAAAAATGCTTCAGAACTCTTCCATTGTTCTCGGAATTCCGCTGACTTTTAAAAATGCTTCGGAACTCTTCCATTGTTCTCGGAATTCCGCTGACTTTTAAAAATGCTTCGGAACTCTTCCATTGTTCTCAGAATTCTTCTGAAGTTTAAAAATGCTTCGGAACTCTTCCATTGTTCTCGGAATTCCGCTGATGCTTAAAAATGCTTCACAACTCTTCCATTGTTCTCGGTATTCCGCTGACTTTTAAAAATGCTTCAGAACTCTTCCATTGTTCTCGGAATTCCGCTGACTTTTAAAAATGCTTCAGAACTCTTCCATTGTTCTCGGAATTCCGCTGACTTTTAAAAATGCTTCGGAACTCTTCCATTGTTCTCGGAATTCCGCTGACTTTTAAAAATGCTTCGGAACTCTTCCATTGTTCTCGGAATTCCGCTGAAGTTTTGAATTTTAAAAATGCTTCGGAATTCTTCCATTGTTCTCGGAATTCCGCTGACGCTTAAAAATGCTTCACAACTCTTCTATTGTTCTCAGAATTCCGCTGACTTTTAAAAATGCTTCAGAACTCTTCCATTGTTCTCGGAATTCCGCTGACGTTTAAAAATGCTTCGGAACTCTTCCATTGTTCTCAGAATTCCGCTGACGCTTAAAATTGCTTCACAACTCTTCTATTGTTCTCGGAATTCCGCTGACTTTTAAAAAGGCTTCGAAACTCTTCCATTGTTCTCGGAATTCCGCTGAAGTTTAAGAATGCTTCGGAACTCTTCCATTGTTCTCAGAATTCTTCTGAAGTTTAAAAATGCTTCGGAACTCTTCCATTGTTCTCGGAATTCCGCTGATGCTTAAAAATGCTTCACAACTCTTCCATTGTTCTCGGTATTCCGCTGACTTTTAAAAATGCTTCTGAACTCTTCCATTGTTCTCGGAATTCTGCTGAAGTTTAAAAATGCTTCGGAACTCTTCCATTGTTCTCAGAATTCCGCTGACATTTAAAAATGCTTCGGAACTCTTCCATTGTTCTCGGAATTCCGCTGACATTTAAAAAGCCTTCAGAACTCTTCCATTGTTCTCGGAATTCCGCTGACGTTTAAAAATGCTTCGGAACTCTTCCTTTGTTCTTGGAATTCCACTGACGTTTAAAAATGCTTCACAACTCTTCCATTGTTCTCGGAATTCCGCTGACTTTTAAAATTGCTTCGGAACTCTTCGATTGTTCTCCAAATTGCGCTGAAGTTTAAAAATGCTTCGGAACTCTTCCAGTGTTTGCAGAATTCCGCTGACGTTTAAAAATGCTTCGGAAATCTTCCATTGTTTTCAAAATCCGCTGACGTTTAAAAATGCTTCAGAACTCTTCCATTGTTCTCGGAATTCCGCTGACATTTAAAAATGCTTCGGAACTCTTCCATTGTTCTCGGTATTCCGCTGACTTTTAAAAATGCTTCAGAACTCTTCCATTGTTCTCGGAATTCCGCTGAAGTTTAAGTATGCTTCGGAACTCTTCCATTGTTCTCGGAATTCTGCTGAAGTTTAAAAATGCTTCGGAACTCTTCCATTGTTCTCAGAATTCCGCTGACATTTAAAAATGCTTCGGAACTCTTCCATTGTTCTCGGAATTCCGCTGACATTTAAAAAGGCTTCAGAACTCTTCCATTGTTCTCGGAATTCCGCTGACGTTTAAAAATGCTTCACAACTCTTCCATTGTTCTCGGAATTCCGCTGAAGTTTAAGTATGCTTCGGAACTCTTCCATTGTTCTCGGAATTCTGCTGAAGTTTAAAAATGCTTCGGAACTCTTCCATTGTTCTCGGAATTCTTCTGAAGTTTTGAAGTTTACAAATGCTTCGGAATTCTTCCATTGTTCTCGGAATTCCGCTGACGCTTAAAAATGCTTCACAACTCTTCTATTGTTCTCGGAATTCCGCTGACTTTTAAAATTGCTTCGGAACTCTTCGATTGTTCTCCAAATTCCGCTGAAGTTTAAAAATGCTTCGGAACTCTTCCAGTGTTTGCAGAATTCCGCTGACGTTTAAAAATGCTTCGGAACTCTTCCATTGTTCTCAGAATTCCGCTGACATTTAAAAATGCTTCGGAACTCTTCCATTGTTCTCGGAATTCCGCTGACATTTAAAAAGGCTTCAGAACTCTTCCATTGTTCTCGGAATTCCGCTGACGTTTAAAAATGCTTCGGAACTCTTCCATTGTTCTCGGAATTCCGCTGACGTTTAAAAATGCTTCACAACTCTTCCATTGTTCTCGGAATTCCACTGACGTTTAAAAATGCTTCGGATCTCTTCTATTGTTCTCGGAATTCCGCTAACATTTAAAAATGCTTCAGAACTCTTCCATTGTTCTCGGAATTCCGCTGAAGTTTAAAAATGCTTCGGAACTCTTCCATTGTTCTCAGAATTCCGCTGACATTTAAAAATGCTTCGGAACTCTTCCATTGTTCTCGGAATTCCGCTGACATTTAAAAAGGCTTCAGAACTCTTCCATTGTTCTCGGAATTCCGCTGACATTTAAAAAGGCTTCAGAACTCTTCCATTGTTCTCGGAATTCCGCTGACATTTAAAAAGGCTTCAGAACTCTTTCATTGTTCTCGGAATTCCGCTGACGTTTAAAAATGCTTCTGAACTCTTCCATTGTTCTCGGAATTCCGCTGATGCTTAAAAATGCTTCACAACTCTTCCATTGTTCTCGGTATTCAGCTGACTTTTAAAAATGCTTCTGAACTCTTCCTTTGTTCTCGGAATTCCGCTGAAGTTTAAGTATGCTTCGGAACTCTTCCATTGTTCTCGGAATTCTGCTGAAGTTTAAAAATGCTTTGGAACTCTTCCATTTTTCTCAGAATTCCGCTGACATTTAAAAATGCTTCGGAACTCTTCCATTGTTCTCGGAATTCCACAGACATTTAAAAAGCCTTCAGAACTCTTCAATTGTTCTCGGAATTCCGCTGACGTTTAAAAATGCTTCGGAACTCTTCCAGTGTTCACAGAATTCCGCTGACGTTTAAAAATGCTTCGGAAATCTTCCATTGTTCTCGGAATTCCGCTGACATTTAAAAAGGCTTCAGAACTCTTCCATTGTTCTCGGAATTCTGCTGTAGTTTAAAATTGCTTCGGAACTCTTCCATTGTTCTCGGAATTCTGCTGACATTTAAAAATGTTTTGGAACTCTTCCATTGTTCTCGGAATTCCGCTGACATTTAAAAATGCTTCGGAACTCTTCCATTGTTCTGGAATTCCGCTGACGTTAAAAAATGCTTCACAACTCTTCCATTGTTCTCGGTATTCCGCTGACTTTTAAAAATGCTTCAGAACTCTTCCATTGTTCTCGGAATTCCGCTGACGTTTAAAAATGCTTCGGAACTCTTCCATTGTTCTCGGAATTGCAGTGAAGTTTAAAAATGCTTCGGAACGCTTACATTGTTCTCAGAATTCCGCTGAAGTTTAAACATGCTTTGGTACCCTTCTATTGTTCTCGGAATTCTGCTGACTTTTAAAAATGCTTCGGAACTCTTCCATTGTTCTCGGAATTCCGCTGACTTTTAAAAATGCTTCGGAACTCTTCCATTGTTCTCGGAATTCCGCTGAAGTTTTGAAGTTTAAAAATGCTTCGGAATTTTTCCATTGTTCTCGGAATTCCGCTGACGCTTAAAAATGCTACACAACTCTTCCATTGTTCTCGGAATTCCGCTGACTTTTAAAAATGCTTTGGAACTCTTCCAGTGTTCGCAGAATTCCGCTGACGTTTAAAAATGCTTCGGAAATCTTCCATTGTTTTCAAAATTCCGCTGACGTTTAAAAATACTTCAGAACTCTTCCATTGTTCTCGGAATTCCGCTGACGTTTAAAAATGCTTCGGAACTCTTCCATTGTTCTCAGAATTCCGCTGAAGTTTAAACATGCTTTGGTACCCTTCCATTGTTCTCGGAATTCTGCTGACTTTTAAAAATGCTTCGGAACTCTTCCATTGTTCTCGGAATTCCGCTGACTTTTAAAAATGCTTCGGAACTCTTCCATTGTTCTCGGAATTCCGCTGAAGTTTAAGAATGCTTCGGAACTCTTCCATTGTTCTCGGAATTCTGCTGAAGTTTTGAAGTTTAAAAATGCTTCGGAATTCTTCCATTGTTCTCGGAATTCCGCTGTCGCTTAAAAATGCTTCACAACTCTTCTATTGTTCTCAGAATTCCGCTGACTTTTAAAAATGCTTCAGAACTCTTCCATTGTTCTCGGAATTCCGCTGACTTTTAAAAATGCTTCGGAACTCTTCCATTGTTCTCGGAATTCCGCTGAAGTTTTGAAGTTTAAAAATGCTTCGGAATTCTTCCATTGTTCTCGGAATTCCGCTAACGCTTAAAAATGCTTCACAACTCTTCTATTGTTCTCAGAATTCCGCTGACTTTTAAAAATGCTTCAGAACTCTTCCATTGTTCTCGGAATTCCGCTGACGTTTAAAAATGCTTCGGAACTCTTCCATTGTTCTCGGAATTCCGCTGACGCTTAAAATTGCTTCACAACTCTTCTTTTGTTCTCGGAATTCCGCTGACTTTTAAAAATGCTTCGAAACTCTTCCATTGTTCTCGGAATTCCGCTGAAGTTTAAGAATGCTTCGGAACTCTTCCATTGTTCTCGGAATTCCGCTGATGCTTAAAAATGCTTCACAACTCTTCCATTGTTCTCGGAATTCCGCTGACTTTTAAAAATGCTTCGGAACTCTTCGATTGTTCTCGGAATTCCGCTGACGCTTAAAAATGCTTCACAACTCTTCTATTGTTTTCAGAATTCCGCTGACTTTTAAAAATGCTTCAGAACTCTTCCATTGTTCTCGGAATTCCGCTGACTTTTAAAAATGCTTCGGAACTCTTCCATTGTTCTCGGAATTCCGCTGACTTTTAAAAATGCTTCGGAACTCTTCCATTGTTCTCGGAATTCCGCTGAAGTTTTGAATTTTAAAAATGCTTCGGAATTCTTCCATTGTTCTCGGAATTCCGCTGACGCTTAAAAATGCTTCACAACTCTTCTATTGTTCTCAGAATTCCGCTGACTTTTAAAAATGCTTCAGAACTCTTCCATTGTTCTCGGAATTCCGCTGACTTTTAAAAATGCTTCAGAACTCTTCCATTGTTCTCGGAATTCCACCGACTTTTAAAAATGCTTCGGAACTCTTCCATTGTTCTCGGAATTCCGCTGACTTTTAAAAATGCTTCGGAACTCTTCCATTGTTCTCAGAATTCTTCTGAAGTTTAAAAATGCTTCGGAACTCTTCCATTGTTCTCGGAATTCCGCTGATGCTTAAAAATGCTTCACAACTCTTCCATTGTTCTCGGTATTCCGCTGACTTTTAAAAATGCTTCAGAACTCTTCCATTGTTCTCGGAATTCCGCTGACTTTTAAAAATGCTTCAGAACTCTTCCATTGTTCTCGGAATTCCGCTGAAGTTTAAGTATGCTTCGGAACTCTTCCATTGTTCTCGGAATTCTGCTGAAGTTTAAAAATGCTTCGGAACTCTTCCATTGTTCTCAGAATTCCGCTGACATTTAAAAATGCTTCGGAACTCTTCCATTGTTCTCGGAATTCCGCTGACATTTAAAAAGGCTTCAGAACTCTTCCATTGTTCTCGGAATTCCGCTGACGTTTAAAAATGCTTCACAACTCTTCCATTGTTCTCGGAATTCCGCTGAAGTTTAAGTATGCTTCGGAACTCTTCCATTGTTCTCGGAATTCTGCTGAAGTTTAAAAATGCTTCGGAACTCTTCCATTGTTCTCGGAATTCTTCTGAAGTTTTGAAGTTTAAAAATGCTTCGGAACTCTTCCATTGTTCTCGGAATTCCGCTGATGCTTAAAAATGCTTCACAACTCTTCCATTGTTCTCGGAATTCCGCTGACTTTTAAAAATGCTTCGGAACTCTTCGATTGTTCTCCAAATTCCGCTGAAGTTTAAAAATGCTTCGGAACTCTTCCAGTGTTCGCAGAATTCCGCTGACGTTTAAAAATGCTTCGGAAATCTTCCATTGTTTTCAAAATTCCGCTGACGTTTAAAAATGCTTCAGAACTCTTCCATTGTTCTCGGAATTCCGCTGACGTTTAAAAATGCTTCGGAACTCTTCCATTGTTCTCAGAATTCCGCTGAAGTTTAAACATGCTTTGGTACCCTTCTATTGTTCTCGGAATTCTGCTGACTTTTAAAAATGCTTCGGAACTCTTCCATTGTTCTCGGAATTCCGCTCACTTTTAAAAATGCTTCGGAACTCTTCCATTGTTCTCGGAATTCCGCTGACTTTTAAAAATGCTTCTGAACTCTTCCATTGTTCTCGGAATTCCGCTGAAGTTTAAGTATGCTTCGGAACTCTTCCATTGTTCTCGGAATTCTGCTGAAGTTTAAAAATGCTTCGTAACTCTTCCATTGTTCTCAGAATTCCGCTGACATTTAAAAATGCTTCGGAACTCTTCCATTGTTCTCGGAATTCCGCTGACATTTAAAAAGCCTTCAGAACTCTTCCATTGTTCTCGGAATTCCGCTGACGTTTAAAAATGCTTCGGAACTCTTCCTTTGTTCTTGGATTTCCACTGACGTTTAAAAATGCTTCACAACTCTTCCATTGTTCTCGGAATTCCGCTGACTTTTAAAATTGCTTCGGAACTCTTCGATTGTTCTCCAAATTCCGCTGAAGTTTAAAAATGCTTCGGAACTCTTCCAGTGTTTGCAGAATTCCGCTGACGTTTAAAAATGCTTCGGAAATCTTCCATTGTTTTTAAAATCCGCTGACGTTTAAAAATGCTTCAGAACTCTTCCATTGTTCTCGGAATTCCGCTGACGTTTAAAAATGCTTCGGAACTCTTCCATTGTTCTCGGAATTGCAGTGAAGTTTAAAAATGCTTCGGAACGCTTACATTGTTCTCAGAATTCCGCTGAAGTTTAAACATGCTTTGGTACCCTTCTATTGTTCTCGGAATTCTGCTGACTTTTAAAAATGCTTCGGAACTCTTCCATTGTTCTCGGAATTCCGCTGACTTTTAAAAATGCTTCGGAACTCTTCCATTGTTCTCGGAATTCCGCTGAAGTTTTGAAGTTTAAAAATGCTTCGGAATTTTTCCATTGTTCTCGGAATTCCGCTGACGCTTAAAAATGCTTCACAACTCTTCCATTGTTCTCGGAATTCCGCTGACTTTTAAAAATGCTTTGGAACTCTTCCAGTGTTCGCAGAATTCCGCTGACGTTTAAAAATGCTTCAGAACTCTTCCATTGTTCTCGGAATTCCGCTGACGTTTAAAAATGCTTCGGAACTCTTCCATTGTTCTCAGAATTCCGCTGAAGTTTAAACATGCTTTGGTACCCTTCCATTGTTCTCGGAATTCTGCTGACTTTTAAAAATGCTTCGGAACTCTTCCATTGTTCTCGGAATTCCGCTGACTTTTAAAAATGCTTCGGAACTCTTCCATTGTTCTCGGAATTCCGCTGAAGTTTAAGAATGCTTCGGAACTCTTCCATTGTTCTCGGAATTCTGCTGAAGTTTTGAAGTTTAAAAATGCTTCGGAATTCTTCCATTGTTCTCGGAATTCCGCTGACGCTTAAAAATGCTTCACAACTCTTCTATTGTTCTCAGAATTCCGCTGACTTTTAAAAATGCTTCAGAACTCTTCTATTGTTCTCAGAATTCCGCTGACTTTTAAAAATGCTTCAGAACTCTTCCATTGTTCTCGGAATTCCGCTGACGTTTAAAAATGCTTCGGAACTCTTCCATTGTTCTCGGAATTCCGCTGACGCTTAAAATTGCTTCACAACTCTTCTTTTGTTCTCGGAATTCCGCTGACTTTTAAAAATGCTTCGAAACTCTTCCATTGTTCTCGGAATTCCGCTGAAGTTTAAGAATGCTTCGGAACTCTTCCATTGTTCTCAGAATTCTTCTGAAGTTTAAAAATGCTTCGGAACTCTTCCATTGTTCTCGGAATTCCGCTGATGCTTAAAAATGCTTCACAACTCTTCCATTGTTCTCGGTATTTCGCTGACTTTTAAAAATGCTTCTGAACTCTTCCATTGTTCTCGGAATTCCGCTGAAGTTTAAGTATGCTTCGGAACTCTTCCATTGTTCTTGGAATTCTGCTGAAGTTTAAAAATGCTTCGGAACACTTCCATTGTTCTCAGAATTCCGCTGACATTTAAAAATGCTTCGGAACTCTTCCATTGTTCTCGGAATTCCGCTGACATTTAAAAAGCCTTCAGAACTCTTCCATTGTTCTCGGAATTCCGCTGACATTTAAAAATGCTTCGGAACTCTTCCTTTGTTCTTGGAATTCCACTGACGTTTAAAAATGCTTCACAACTCTTCCATTGTTCTCGGAATTCCGCTGACTTTTAAAATTGCTTCGGAACTCTTCGATTGTTCTCCAAATTCCGCTGAAGTTTAAAAATGCTTCGGAACTCTTCCAGTGTTTGCAGAATTCCGCTGACGTTTAAAAATGCTTCGGAAATCTTCCATTGTTTTCAAAATCCGCTGACATTTAAAAATGCTTCGGAACTCTTCCATTGTTCTGGTATTCCGCTGACGTTTAAATATGCTTCACAACTCTTCCATTGTTCTCGGTATTCCGCTGACTTTTAAAAATGCTTCAGAACTCTTCCATTGTTCTCGGAATTCCGCTGAAGTTTAAGTATGCTTCGGAACTCTTCCATTGTTCTCGGAATTCTGCTGAAGTTTAAAAATGCTTCGGAACTCTTCCATTGTTCTCAGAATTCCGCTGACATTTAAAAATGCTTCGGAACTCTTCCATTGTTCTCGGAATTCCGCTGACATTTAAAAAGGCTTCAGAACTCTTCCATTGTTCTCGGAATTCCGCTGACGTTTAAAAATGCTTCACAACTCTTCCATTGTTCTCGGAATTCTGCTGACTTTTAAAAATGCTTCAGAACTCTTCCATTGTTCTCGGAATTCCGCTGACATTTAAAAATTGCTTCGGAACTCTTCCATTGTTCTGGTATTCCGCTGACGTTTAAAAATGCTTCACAACTCTTCCATTGTTCTCGGTATTCCGCTGACTTTTAAAAATGCTTCAGAACTCTTCCATTGTTCTCGGAATTCCGCTGAAGTTTAAGTATGCTTCGGAACTCTTCCATTGTTCTCGGAATTCTGCTGAAGTTTAAAAATGCTTCGGAACTCTTCCATTGTTCTCGGAATTCTTCTGAAGTTTTGAAGTTTTCAAATGCTTCGGAATTCTTCCATTGTTCTCGGAATTCCGCTGACGCTTAAAAATGCTTCACAACTCTTCTATTGTTCTCAGAATTCCGCTGACTTTTAAAAATGCTTCGGAACTCTTCCATTGTTGTCGGAATTCCGCTGACGCTTAAAATTTCTTCAAAACTGTTATATTGTTCTCGGAATTCCGCTGAAGTTTAAGAATGCTTCAGAACTCTTCCATTGTTCTCAGAATTCTGCTGAAGTATAAAAATGCTTCGGAACTCTTCCATTGTTCTCGAAATTCCGCTGACGCTTAAAATTGCTTCACAACTCTTCTATTGTTCTCGGAATTCCGCTGACATTTAAAAATGCTTCGGAACTCTTCCATTGTCCTCGGAATTCCGCTGAAGTTTAAAAATGCTTCGGAACTCTTCCATTGTTCTCGGAATTCCGCTGATGCTTAAAAATGCTTCACAACTCTTCCATTGTTCTCGGAATTCCGCTGACTTTTAAAAATGCTTCGGAACTCTTCGATTGTTCTCGGAATTCCGCTGACGCTTAAAAATGCTTCACAACTCTTCTATTGTTTTCAGAATTCCGCTGACTTTTAAAAATGCTTCAGAACTCTTCCATTGTTCTCGGAATTCCGCTGACTTTTAAAAATGCTTCGGAACTCTTCCATTGTTCTCGGAATTCCGCTGACTTTTAAAAATGCTTCGGAACTCTTCCATTGTTCTCGGAATTCCGCTGAAGTTTTGAATTTTAAAAATGCTTCGGAATTCTTCCATTGTTCTCGGAATTCCGCTGACGCTTAAAAATACTTCACAACTCTTCTATTGTTCTCAGAATTCCGCTGACTTTTAAAAATGCTTCAGAACTCTTCCATTGTTCTCGGAATTCCGCTGACGTTTAAAAATGCTTCGGAACTCTTCCATTGTTCTCGGAATTCCGCTGACGCTTAAAATTGCTTCACAACTCTTCTATTGTTCTCGGAATTCCGCTGACTTTTAAAAATGCTTCGAAACTCTTCCATTGTTCTCGGAATTCCGCTGAAGTTTAAGAATGCTTCGGAACTCTTCCATTGTTCTCAGAATTCTTCTGAAGTTTAAAAATGCTTCGGAACTCTTCCATTGTTCTCGGAATTCCGCTGATGCTTAAAAATGCTTCACAACTCTTCCATTGTTCTCGGTATTCCGCTGACTTTTAAAAATGCTTCTGAACTCTTCCATTGTTCTCGGAATTCTGCTGAAGTTTAAAAATGCTTCGGAACTCTTCCATTGTTCTCAGAATTCCGCTGACATTTAAAAATGCTTCGGAACTCTTCCATTGTTCTCGGAATTCCGCTGACATTTAAAAAGCCTTCAGAACTCTTCCATTGTTCTCGGAATTCCGCTGACGTTTAAAAATGCTTCGGAACTCTTCCTTTGTTCTTGGAATTCCACTGACGTTTAAAAATGCTTCACAACTCTTCCATTGTTCTCGGAATTCCGCTGACTTTTAAAATTGCTTCGGAACTCTTCGATTGTTCTCCAAATTCCGCTGAAGTTTAAAAATGCTTCGGAACTCTTCCAGTGTTTGCAGAATTCCGCTGACGTTTAAAAATGCTTCGGAAATCTTCCATTGTTTTCAAAATCCGCTGACGTTTAAAAATGCTTCAGAACTCTTCCATTGTTCTCGGAATTCCGCTGACATTTAAAAATGCTTCGGAACTCTTCCATTTTTCTCGGTATTCCGCTGACTTTTAAAAATGCTTCAGAACTCTTCCATTGTTCTCGGAATTCCGCTGAAGTTTAAGTATGCTTCGGAACTCTTCCATTGTTCTCGGAATTCTGCTGAAGTTTAAAAATGCTTCGGAACTCTTCCATTGTTCTCAGAATTCCGCTGACATTTAAAAATGCTTCGGAACTCTTCCATTGTTCTCGGAATTCCGCTGACATTTAAAAAGGATTCAGAACTCTTCCATTGTTCTAGGAATTCCGCTGACGTTTAAAAATGCTTCACAACTCTTCCATTGTTCTCGGAATTCCGCTGAAGTTTAAGTATGCTTCGGAACTCTTCAATTGTTCTCGGAATTCTGCTGAAGTTTAAAAATGCTTCGGAACTCTTCCATTGTTCTCGGAATTCTTCTGAAGTTTTGAAGTTTACAAATGCTTCGGAATTCTTCCATTGTTCTCGGAATTCCGCTGACGCTTAAAAATGCTTCACAACTCTTCTATTGTTCTCGGAATTCCGCTGACATTTAAAAATGCTTCGGAACTCTTCCATTGTCCTCGGAATTCCGCTGAAGTTTAAGAATGCTTCGGAACTCTTCCATTGTTCTCAGAATTCTGCTGAAGTTTAAAAATGCTTCAGAACTCTTCCATTGTTCTCGGAATTCCGCTGATGCTTAAAAATGCTTCACAACTCTTCCATTGTTCTCGGAATTCCGCTGACTTTTAAAAATGCTTCGGAACTCTTCGATTGTTCTCCAAATTCCGCTGAAGTTTAAAAATGCTTCGGAACTCTTCCAGTGTTCGCAGAATTCCGCTGACGTTTAAAAATGCTTCGGAAATCTTCCATTGTTTTCAAAATTCCGCTGACGTTTAAAAATGCCTCAGAACTCTTCCATTGTTCTCGGAATTCCGCTGACGTTTAAAAATGCTTCGGAACTCTTCCATTGTTCTCAGAATTCCGCTGAAGTTTAAACATGCTTTGGTACCCTTCTATTGTTCTCGGAATTCTGCTGACTTTTAAAAATGCTTCGGAACTCTTCCATTGTTCTCGGAATTCCGCTGACTTTTAAAAATGCTTCGGAACTCTTCCATTGTTCTCGGAATTCCGCTGACTTTTAAAAATGCTTCTGAACTCTTCCATTGTTCTCGGAATTACGCTGAAGTTTAAGTATGCTTCGGAACTCTTCCATTGTTCTCGGAATTCTGCTGAAGTTTAAAAATGCTTCGTAACTCTTCCATTGTTCTCAGAATTCCGCTGACATTTAAAAATGCTTCGGAACTCTTCCATTGTTCTCGGAATTCCGCTGATATTTAAAAAGCCTTCAGAACTCTTCCATTGTTCTCGGAATTCCGCTGACGTTTAAAAATGCTTCGGAACTCTTCCTTTGTTCTTGGATTTCCACTGACGTTTAAAAATGCTTCACAACTCTTCAATTGTTCTCGGAATTCCGCTGACTTTTAAAATTGCTTCGGAACCCTTCGATTGTTCTCCAAATTCCGCTGAAGTTTAAAAATGCTTTGGAACTCTTCCAGTGTTTGCAGAATTCCGCTGACGTTTAAAAATGCTTCGGAAATCTTCCATTGTTTTTAAAATCCGCTGACGTTTAAAAATGCTTCAGAACTCTTCCATTGTTCTCGGAATTCCGCTGACGTTTAAAAATGCTTCGGAACTCTTCCATTGTTCTCGGAATTGCAGTGAAGTTTAAAAATTCTTCGGAACGCTTACATTGTTCTCAGAATTCCGCTGAAGTTTAAACATGCTTTGGTACCCTTCTATTGTTCTCGGAATTCTGCTGACTTTTAAAAATGCTTCGGAACTCTTCCATTGTTCTCGGAATTCCGCTGACTTTTAAAAATGCTTCGGAACTCTTCCATTGTTCTCGGAATTCCGCTGAAGTTTTGAAGTTTAAAAATGCTTCGGAATTTTTCCATTGTTCTCGGAATTCCGCTGACGCTTAAAAATGCTTCACAACTCTTCCATTGTTCTCGGAATTCCGCTGACTTTTAAAAATGCTTCGGAACTCTTCCAGTGTTCGCAGAATTCCGCTGACGTTTAAAAATGCTTCGGAAATCTTCCATTGTTTTCAAAATTCCGCTGACGTTTAAAAATGCTTCAGAACTCTTCCATTGTTCTCGGAATTCCGCTGACGTTTAAAAATGCTTCGGAACTCTTCCATTGTTCTCAGAATTCCGCTGAAGTTTAAACATGCTTTGGTACCCTTCTATTGTTCTCGGAATTCTGCTGACTTTTAAAAATGCTTCGGAACTCTTCCATTGTTCTTGGAATTCCGCTGACTTTTAAAAATGCTTCGGAACTCTTCCATTGTTCTCGGAATTCCGCTGAAGTTTAAGAATGCTTCGGAATTCTTCCATTGTTCTCGGAATTCCGCTGACGCTTAAAAATGCTTCACAACTCTTCTATTGTTCTCAGAATTCCGCTGACTTTTAAAAATGCTTCAGAACTCTTCCATTCTTCTCGGAATTCCGCTGACTTTTAAAAATGCTTCGGAACTCTTCCATTGTTCTCGGAATTCCGCTGACTTTTAAAAATGCTTCGGAACTCTTCCATTGTTCTCGGTATTCCGCTGAAGTTTTGAAGTTTAAAAATGCTTCGGAATTCTTCCATTGTTCTCGGAATTCCGCTAACGCTTAAAAATGCTTCACAACTCTTCTATTGTTCTCAGAATTCCGCTGACTTTTAAAAATGCTTCAGAACTCTTCCATTGTTCTCGGAATTCCGCTGACGTTTAAAAATGCTTCGGAACTCTTCCATTGTTCTCGGAATTCCGCTGACGTTTAAAAATGCTTCGGAACTCTTCCATTGTTCTCGGAATTCCGCTGACGTTTAAAAATGCTTCAGAACTCTTCCATTGTTCTCGGAATTCCGCTGACGTTTAAAAATGCTTCGAAACTCTTCCATTGTTCTCGGAATTCCGCTGAAGTTTAAGAATGCTTCGGAACTCTTCCATTGTTCTCAGAATTCTTCTGAAGTTTAAAAATGCTTCGGAACTCTTCCATTGTTCTCGGAATTCCGCTGATGCTTAAAAATGCTTCACAACTCTTCCATTGTTCTCGGAATTCCGCTGACTTTTAAAATTGCTTCGGAACTCTTCCATTGTTCTCGGAATTCTGCTGAAGTTTAAAAATGCTTCGGAACTCTTCCATTGTTCTCAGAATTCCGCTGACATTTAAAAATGCTTCGGAACTCTTCCATTGTTCTCGGAATTCCGCTGACATTTAAAAAGGCTTCAGAACTCTTCCATTGTTCTCGGAATTCCGCTGACGTTTAAAAATGCTTCACAACTCTTCCATTGTTCTCGGAATTCCGCTGAAGTTTAAGTATGCTTCGGAACTCTTCCATTGTTCTCGGAATTCTGCTGAAGTTTAAAAATGCTTCGGAACTCTTCCATTGTTCTCGGAATTCTTCTGAAGTTTTGAAGTTTACAAATGCTTCGGAATTCTTCCATTGTTCTCGGAATTCCGCTGACGCTTAAAAATGCTTCACAACTCTTCTATTGTTCTCAGAATTCCGCTGACTTTTAAAAATGCTTCGGAACTCTTCCATTGTTCTCGGAATTCCGCTGATGCTTAAAAATGCTTCACAACTCTTCCATTGTTCTCGGAATTCCGCTGACTTTTAAAAATGCTTCGAAACTCTTCGATTGTTCTCCAAATTCCGCTGAAGTATAAAAATGCTTCAGAACTCTTCCAGTGTTCGCAGAATTCCGCTGACGTTTAAAAATGCTTCGGAAATCTTCCATTGTTTTCAAAATTCCGCTGACGTTTAAAAATGCTTCAGAACTCTTCCATTGTTCTCGGAATTCCGCTGACGTTTAAAAATGCTTCGGAACTCTTCCATTGTTCTCAGAATTCCGCTGAAGTTTAAACATGCTTTGGTACCCTTCTATTGTTCTCGGAATTCTGCTGACTTTTAAAAATGCTTCGGAACTCTTCCATTGTTCTCGGAATTCCGCTGACTTTTAAAAATGCTTCGGAACTCTTCCATTGTTCTCGGAATTCCGCTGACTTTTAAAAATGCTTCTGAACTCTTCCATTGTTCTCGGAATTCCGCTGAAGTTTAAGTATGCTTCGGAACTCTTCCATTGTTCTCGGAATTCTACTGAAGTTTAAAAATGCTTCGGAACTCTTCCATTGTTCTCAGAATTCCGCTGACATTTAAAAATGCTTCGGAACTCTTCCATTGTTCTCGGAATTCCGCTGACATTTAAAAAGCCTTCAGAACTCTTCCATTTTTCTCGGAATTCCGCTGACGTTTAAAAATGCTTCGGAACTCTTCCTTTGTTCTTGGAATTCCACTGACGTTTAAAAATGCTTCACAACTCTTCCATTGGTCTCGGAATTCCGCTGACTTTTAAAATTGCTTCGGAACTCTTCGATTGTTCTCCAAATTCCGCTGAAGTTTAAAAATGCTTCGGAACTCTTCCAGTGTTTGCAGAATTCCGCTGACGTTTAAAAATGCTTCGGAAATCTTCCATTGTTTTCAAAATCCGCTGACGTTTAAAAATGCTTCAGAACTCTTCCATTGTTCTCGGAATTCCGCTGACATTTAAAAATGCTTCCGAACTCTTCCATTGTTCTGGTATTCTGCTGACGTTTAAAAATGCTTCACAACTCTTCCATTGTTCTCGGTATTCCGCTGACTTTTAAAAATGCTTCAGAACTCTTCCATTGTTCTCGGAATTCCGCTGAAGTTTAAGTATGCTTCGGAACTCTTCCATTGTTCTCGGAATTCTGCTGAAGTTTAAAAATGCTTCGGAACTCTTCCATTGTTCTCAGAATTCCGCTGACATTTAAAAATGCTTCGGAACTCTTCCATTGTTCTCGGAATTCCGCTGACATTTAAAAAGGCTTCAGAACTCTTCCATTGTTCTCGGAATTCCGCTGACGTTTAAAAATGCTTCACAACTCTTCCATTGTTCTCGGAATTCCGCTGAAGTTTAAGTATGCTTCGGAACTCTTCCATTGTTCTCGGAATTCTGCTGAAGTTTAAAAATGCTTCGGAACTCTTCCATTGTTCTCGGAATTCTTCTGAAGTTTTGAAGTTTACAAATGCTTCGGAATTCTTCCATTGTTCTCGGAATTCCGCTGACGCTTAAAAATGCTTCACAACTCTTCTATTGTTCTCAGAATTCCGCTGACTTTTAAAAATGCTTCGGAACTCTTCCATTGTTGTCGGAATTCCGCTGACGCTTAAAAATGCTTCACAACTCTTCTATTGTTCTCGGAATTCCGCTGACATTTAAAAATGCTTCGGAACTCTTCCATTGTCCTCGGAATTCCGCTGAAGTTTAAGAATGCTTCGGAACTCTTCCATTGTTCTCAGAATTCTGCTGAAGTTTAAAAATGCTTCGGAACTCTTCCATTGTTCTCGGAATTCCGCTGATGCTTAAAAATGCTTCACAACTCTTCCATTGTTCTCGGAATTCCGCTGACTTTTAAAAATGCTTTGGAACTCTTCCATTGTTCTCGGAATTCCGCTGACTTTTAAAAATGCTTCTGAACTCTTCCATTGTTCTCGGAATTCCGCTGAAGTTTAAGTATGCTTCGGAACTCTTCCATTGTTCTCGGAATTCTGCTGACATTTAAAAATGCTTCGGAACTCTTCCATTGTTCTCGGAATTCCGCTGACGTTTAAAAATGCTTCAGAACTCTTCCATTGTTCTCGCAATTCCGCTGACATTTAAAAATGCTTCGGAACTCTTCCATTGTTCTCGGTATTCCGCTGACGTTTAAAAATGCTTCACAACTCTTCCATTGTTCTCGGAATTCCGCTGAAGTTTAAGTATGCTTCGGAACTCTTCCATTGTTCTCGGAATTCTGCTGAAGTTTAAAAATGCTTCGGAACTCTTCCATTGTTCTCGGAATTCTTCTGAAGTTTTGAAGTTTACAAATGCTTCGGAATTCTTCCATTGTTCTCGGAATTCCGCTGACGCTTAAAAATGCTTCACAACTCTTCTATTGTTCTCAGAATTCCGCTGACTTTTAAAAATGCTTCGTAACTCTTCCATTGTTCTCGGAATTCCGCTGATGCTTAAAAATGCTTCACAACTCTTCCATTGTTCTCGGAATTCCGCTGACTTTTAAAAATGCTTCGAAACTCTTCGATTGTTCTCCAAATTCCGCTGAAGTATAAAAATGCTTCAGAACTCTTCCAGTGTTCGCAGAATTCCGCTGACGTTTAAAAATGCTTCGGAAATCTTCCATTGTTTTCAAAATTCCGCTGACGTTTAAAAATGCTTCAGAACTCTTCCATTGTTCTCGGAATTCCGCTGACGTTTAAAAATGCTTCGGAACTCTTCCATTGTTCTCAGAATTCCGCTGAAGTTTAAACATGCTTTGGTACCCTTCTATTGTTCTCGGAATTCTGCTGACTTTTAAAAATGCTTCGGAACTCTTCCATTGTTCTCGGAATTCCGCTGACTTTTAAAAATGCTTCGGAACTCTTCCATTGTTCTCGGAATTCCGCTGACTTTTAAAAATGCTTCTGAACTCTTCCATTGTTCTCGGAATTCCGCTGAAGTTTAAGTATGCTTCGGAACTCTTCCATTGTTCTCGGAATTCTACTGAAGTTTAAAAATGCTTCGGAACTCTTCCATTGTTCTCAGAATTCCGCTGACATTTAAAAATGCTTCGGAACTCTTCCATTGTTCTCGGAATTCCGCTGACATTTAAAAAGCCTTCAGAACTCTTCCATTGTTCTCGGAATTCCGCTGACGTTTAAAAATGCTTCAGAACTCTTCCTTTGTTCTTGGAATTCCACTGACGTTTAAAAATGCTTCACAACTCTTCCATTGTTCTCGGAATTCCGCTGACTTTTAAAATTGCTTCGGAACTCTTCGATTGTTCTCCAAATTCCGCTGAAGTTTAAAAATGCTTCGGAACTCTTCCAGTGTTTGCAGAATTCCGCTGACGTTTAAAAATGCTTCGGAAATCTTCCATTGTTTTCAAAATCCGCTGACGTTTAAAAATGCTTCAGAACTCTTCCATTGTTCTCGGAATTCCGCTGACATTTAAAAATGCTTCCGAACTCTTCCATTGTTCTGGTATTCTGCTGACGTTTAAAAATGCTTCACAACTCTTCCATTGTTCTCGGTATTCCGCTGACTTTTAAAAATGCTTCAGAACTCTTCCATTGTTCTCGGAATTCCGCTGAAGTTTAAGTATGCTTCGGAACTCTTCCATTGTTCTCGGAATTCTGCTGAAGTTTAAAAATGCTTCGGAACTCTTCCATTGTTCTCAGAATTCCGCTGACATTTAAAAATGCTTCGGAACTCTTCCATTGTTCTCGGAATTCCGCTGACATTTAAAAAGGCTTCAGAACTCTTCCATTGTTCTCGGAATTCCGCTGACGTTTAAAAATGCTTCACAACTCTTCCATTGTTCTCGGAATTCCGCTGAAGTTTAAGTATGCTTCGGAACTCTTCCATTGTTCTCGGAATTCTGCTGAAGTTTAAAAATGCTTCGGAACTCTTCCATTGTTCTCGGAATTCTTCTGAAGTTTTGAAGTTTACAAATGCTTCGGAATTCTTCCATTGTTCTCGGAATTCCACTGACGCTTAAAAATGCTTCACAACTCTTCTATTGTTCTCAGAATTCCGCTGACTTTTAAAAATGCTTCGGAACTCTTCCATTGTTGTCGGAATTCCGCTGACGCTTAAAAATGCTTCACAACTCTTCTATTGTTCTCGGAATTCCGCTGACATTTAAAAATGCTTCGGAACTCTTCCATTGTCCTCGGAATTCCGCTGAAGTTTAAGAATGCTTCGGAACTCTTCCATTGTTCTCAGAATTCTGCTGAAGTTTAAAAATGCTTCGGAACTCTTCCATTGTTCTCGGAATTCCGCTGATGCTTAAAAATGCTTCACAACTCTTCCATTGTTCTCGGAATTCCGCTGACTTTTAAAAATGCTTTGGAACTCTTCCATTGTTCTCGGAATTCCGCTGACTTTTAAAAATGCTTCTGAACTCTTCCATTGTTCTCGGAATTCCGCTGAAGTTTAAGTATGCTTCGGAACTCTTCCATTGTTCTCGGAATTCTGCTGAAGTTTAAAAATGCTTCGGAACTCTTCCATTGTTCTCAGAATTCCGCTGACATTTAAAAATGCTTCGGAACTCTTCCATTGTTCTCGGAATTCCGCTGACGTTTAAAAATGCTTCAGAACTCTTCCATTGTTCTCGGAATTCCGCTGACATTTAAAAATGCTTCGGAACTCTTCCATTGTTCTCGGTATTCCGCTGACTTTTAAAAATGCTTCAGAACTCTTCCATTGTTCTCGGAATTCCGCTGAAGTTTAAGTATGCTTCGGAACTCTTCCATTGTTCTCGGAATTCTGCTGAAGTTTAAAAATGCTTCAGAACTCTTCCATTGTTCTCGGAATTCCGCTGACATTTAAAAATGCTTCGGAACTCTTCCATTGTTCTCGGTATTCCGCTGACTTTTAAAAATGCTTCAGAACTCTTCCATTGTTCTCGGAATTCCGCTGAAGTTTAAGTATGCTTCGGAACTCTTCCATTGTTCTCGGAATTCCGCTGACATTTAAAAATGCTTCGGAACTCTTCCATTGTCCTCGGAATTCCGCTGAAGTTTAAGAATGCTTCGGAACTCTTCCATTGTTCTCAGAATTCTGCTGAAGTTTAAAAATGCTTCGGAACTCTTCCATTGTTCTCGGAATTCCGCTGATGCTTAAAAATGCTTCACAACTCTTCCATTGTTCTCGGAATTCCGCTGACTTTTAAAAATGCTTCGGAACTCTTCGATTGTTCTCCAAATTCCGCTGAAGTTTAAGAATGCTTCGGAACTCTTCCATTGTTCTCAGAATTCTGCTGAAGTTTAAAAATGCTTCGGAACTCTTCCATTGTTCTCGGAATTCCGCTGATGCTTAAAAATGCTTCAGAACTCTTCCATTGTTCTCGGAATTCCGCTGACGTTTAAAAATGCTTTGGTACCCTTCTATTGTTCTCGGAATTCTGCTGACTTTTAAAAATGCTTCGGAACTCTTCCATTGTTCTCGGAATTCCGCTGACTTTTAAAAATGCTTCGGAACTCTTCCATTGTTCTCGGAATTCCGCTGAAGTTTAAGAATGCTTCGGAACTCTTCCATTGTTCTCGGAATTCTGCTGAAGTTTTGAAGTTTAAAAATGCTTCGGAATTCTTCCATTGTTCTCGGAATTCCGCTGACGCTTAAAAATGCTTCACAACTCTTCTATTGTTCTCAGAATTCCGCTGACTTTTAAAAATGCTTCAGAACTCTTCCATTGTTCTCGGAATTCCGCTGACTTTTAAAAATGCTTCGGAACTCTTCCATTGTTCTCGGAATTCCGCTGACTTTTAAAAATGCTTCGGAACTCTTCCATTGTTCTCGGAATTCCGCTGAAGTTTTGAAGTTTAAAAATGCTTCGGAATTCTTCCATTGTTCTCGGAATTCCGCTAACGCTTAAAAATGCTTCACAACTCTTCTATTGTTCTCAGAATTCCGCTGACTTTTAAAAATGCTTCAGAACTCTTCCATTGTTCTCGGAATTCCGCTGACGTTTAAAAATGCTTCGGAACTCTTCCATTGTTCTCGGAATTCCGCTGACGCTTAAAATTGCTTCACAACTCTTCTTTTGTTCTCGGAATTCCGCTGACTTTTAAAAATGCTTCGAAACTCTTCCATTGTTCTCGGAATTCCGCTGAAGTTTAAGAATGCTTCGGAACTCTTCCATTGTTCTCAGAATTCTTCTGAAGTTTAAAAATGCTTCGGAACTCTTCCATTGTTCTCGGAATTCCGCTGATGCTTAAAAATGCTTCACAACTCTTCCATTGTTCTCGGAATTCCGCTGACTTTTAAAATTGCTTCGGAACTCTTCCATTGTTCTCGGAATTCTGCTGAAGTTTAAAAATGCTTCGGAACTCTTCCATTGTTCTCAGAATTCCGCTGACATTTAAAAATGCTTCGGAACTCTTCCATTGTTCTCGGAATTCCGCTGACATTTAAAAAGGCTTCAGAACTCTTCCATTGTTCTCGGAATTCCGCTGACGTTTAAAAATGCTTCACAACTCTTCCATTGTTCTCGGAATTCCGCTGAAGTTTAAGTATGCTTCGGAACTCTTCCATTGTTCTCGGAATTCTGCTGAAGTTTAAAAATGCTTCGGAACTCTTCCATTGTTCTCGGAATTCTTCTGAAGTTTTGAAGTTTACAAATGCTTCGGAATTCTTCCATTGTTCTCGGAATTCCGCTGACGCTTAAAAATGCTTCACAACTCTTCTATTGTTCTCAGAATTCCGCTGACTTTTAAAAATGCTTCGGAACTCTTCCATTGTTCTCGGAATTCCGCTGATGCTTAAAAATGCTTCACAACTCTTCCATTGTTCTCGGAATTCCGCTGACTTTTAAAAATGCTTCGAAACTCTTCGATTGTTCTCCAAATTCCGCTGAAGTATAAAAATGCTTCAGAACTCTTCCAGTGTTCGCAGAATTCCGCTGACGTTTAAAAATGCTTCGGAAATCTTCCATTGTTTTCAAAATTCCGCTGACGTTTAAAAATGCTTCAGAACTCTTCCATTGTTCTCGGAATTCCGCTGACGTTTAAAAATGCTTCGGAACTCTTCCATTGTTCTCAGAATTCCGCTGAAGTTTAAACATGCTTTGGTACCCTTCTATTGTTCTCGGAATTCTGCTGACTTTTAAAAATGCTTCGGAACTCTTCCATTGTTCTCGGAATTCCGCTGACTTTTAAAAATGCTTCGGAACTCTTCCATTGTTCTCGGAATTCCGCTGACTTTTAAAAATGCTTCTGAACTCTTCCATTGTTCTCGGAATTCCGCTGAAGTTTAAGTATGCTTCGGAACTCTTCCATTGTTCTCGGAATTCTACTGAAGTTTAAAAATGCTTCGGAACTCTTCCATTGTTCTCAGAATTCCGCTGACATTTAAAAATGCTTCGGAACTCTTCCATTGTTCTCGGAATTCCGCTGACATTTAAAAAGCCTTCAGAACTCTTCCATTGTTCTCGGAATTCCGCTGACGTTTAAAAATGCTTCGGAACTCTTCCTTTGTTCTTGGAATTCCACTGACGTTTAAAAATGCTTCACAACTCTTCCATTGGTCTCGGAATTCCGCTGACTTTTAAAATTGCTTCGGAACTCTTCGATTGTTCTCCAAATTCCGCTGAAGTTTAAAAATGCTTCGGAACTCTTCCAGTGTTTGCAGAATTCCGCTGACGTTTAAAAATGCTTCGGAAATCTTCCATTGTTTTCAAAATCCGCTGACGTTTAAAAATGCTTCAGAACTCTTCCATTGTTCTCGGAATTCCGCTGACATTTAAAAATGCTTCCGAACTCTTCCATTGTTCTGGTATTCTGCTGACGTTTAAAAATGCTTCACAACTCTTCCATTGTTCTCGGTATTCCGCTGACTTTTAAAAATGCTTCAGAACTCTTCCATTGTTCTCGGAATTCCGCTGAAGTTTAAGTATGCTTCGGAACTCTTCCATTGTTCTCGGAATTCTGCTGAAGTTTAAAAATGCTTCGGAACTCTTCCATTGTTCTCAGAATTCCGCTGACATTTAAAAATGCTTCGGAACTCTTCCATTGTTCTCGGAATTCCGCTGACATTTAAAAAGGCTTCAGAACTCTTCCATTGTTCTCGGAATTCCGCTGACGTTTAAAAATGCTTCACAACTCTTCCATTGTTCTCGGAATTCCGCTGAAGTTTAAGTATGCTTCGGAACTCTTCCATTGTTCTCGGAATTCTGCTGAAGTTTAAAAATGCTTCGGAACTCTTCCATTGTTCTCGGAATTCTTCTGAAGTTTTGAAGTTTACAAATGCTTCGGAATTCTTCCATTGTTCTCGGAATTCCGCTGACGCTTAAAAATGCTTCACAACTCTTCTATTGTTCTCAGAATTCCGCTGACTTTTAAAAATGCTTCGGAACTCTTCCATTGTTGTCGGAATTCCGCTGACGCTTAAAAATGCTTCACAACTCTTCTATTGTTCTCGGAATTCCGCTGACATTTAAAAATGCTTCGGAACTCTTCCATTGTCCTCGGAATTCCGCTGAAGTTTAAGAATGCTTCGGAACTCTTCCATTGTTCTCAGAATTCTGCTGAAGTTTAAAAATGCTTCGGAAC
This sequence comes from Phyllobates terribilis, assembly GCF_046119375.1. Classification (NCBI taxonomy): domain Eukaryota; kingdom Metazoa; phylum Chordata; class Amphibia; order Anura; family Dendrobatidae; genus Phyllobates; species Phyllobates terribilis. The sequence continues at coordinate 5,906,888 of NW_027362781.1, read as the reverse complement.
TCTTCCATTGTTCTCGGAATTCCGCTGATGCTTAAAAATGCTTCACAACTCTTCCATTGTTCTCGGAATTCCGCTGACTTTTAAAAATGCTTTGGAACTCTTCCATTGTTCTCGGAATTCCGCTGACTTTTAAAAATGCTTCTGAACTCTTCCATTGTTCTCGGAATTCCGCTGAAGTTTAAGTATGCTTCGGAACTCTTCCATTGTTCTCGGAATTCTGCTGACATTTAAAAATGCTTCGGAACTCTTCCATTGTTCTCGGAATTCCGCTGACGTTTAAAAATGCTTCAGAACTCTTCCATTGTTCTCGCAATTCCGCTGACATTTAAAAATGCTTCGGAACTCTTCCATTGTTCTCGGTATTCCGCTGACGTTTAAAAATGCTTCACAACTCTTCCATTGTTCTCGGAATTCCGCTGAAGTTTAAGTATGCTTCGGAACTCTTCCATTGTTCTCGGAATTCTGCTGAAGTTTAAAAATGCTTCGGAACTCTTCCATTGTTCTCGGAATTCTTCTGAAGTTTTGAAGTTTACAAATGCTTCGGAATTCTTCCATTGTTCTCGGAATTCCGCTGACGCTTAAAAATGCTTCACAACTCTTCTATTGTTCTCAGAATTCCGCTGACTTTTAAAAATGCTTCGTAACTCTTCCATTGTTCTCGGAATTCCGCTGATGCTTAAAAATGCTTCACAACTCTTCCATTGTTCTCGGAATTCCGCTGACTTTTAAAAATGCTTCGAAACTCTTCGATTGTTCTCCAAATTCCGCTGAAGTATAAAAATGCTTCAGAACTCTTCCAGTGTTCGCAGAATTCCGCTGACGTTTAAAAATGCTTCGGAAATCTTCCATTGTTTTCAAAATTCCGCTGACGTTTAAAAATGCTTCAGAACTCTTCCATTGTTCTCGGAATTCCGCTGACGTTTAAAAATGCTTCGGAACTCTTCCATTGTTCTCAGAATTCCGCTGAAGTTTAAACATGCTTTGGTACCCTTCTATTGTTCTCGGAATTCTGCTGACTTTTAAAAATGCTTCGGAACTCTTCCATTGTTCTCGGAATTCCGCTGACTTTTAAAAATGCTTCGGAACTCTTCCATTGTTCTCGGAATTCCGCTGACTTTTAAAAATGCTTCTGAACTCTTCCATTGTTCTCGGAATTCCGCTGAAGTTTAAGTATGCTTCGGAACTCTTCCATTGTTCTCGGAATTCTACTGAAGTTTAAAAATGCTTCGGAACTCTTCCATTGTTCTCAGAATTCCGCTGACATTTAAAAATGCTTCGGAACTCTTCCATTGTTCTCGGAATTCCGCTGACATTTAAAAAGCCTTCAGAACTCTTCCATTGTTCTCGGAATTCCGCTGACGTTTAAAAATGCTTCGGAACTCTTCCTTTGTTCTTGGAATTCCACTGACGTTTAAAAATGCTTCACAACTCTTCCATTGTTCTCGGAATTCCGCTGACTTTTAAAATTGCTTCGGAACTCTTCGATTGTTCTCCAAATTCCGCTGAAGTTTAAAAATGCTTCGGAACTCTTCCAGTGTTTGCAGAATTCCGCTGACGTTTAAAAATGCTTCGGAAATCTTCCATTGTTTTCAAAATCCGCTGACGTTTAAAAATGCTTCAGAACTCTTCCATTGTTCTCGGAATTCCGCTGACATTTAAAAATGCTTCCGAACTCTTCCATTGTTCTGGTATTCTGCTGACGTTTAAAAATGCTTCACAACTCTTCCATTGTTCTCGGTATTCCGCTGACTTTTAAAAATGCTTCAGAACTCTTCCATTGTTCTCGGAATTCCGCTGAAGTTTAAGTATGCTTCGGAACTCTTCCATTGTTCTCGGAATTCTGCTGAAGTTTAAAAATGCTTCGGAACTCTTCCATTGTTCTCAGAATTCCGCTGACATTTAAAAATGCTTCGGAACTCTTCCATTGTTCTCGGAATTCCGCTGACATTTAAAAAGGCTTCAGAACTCTTCCATTGTTCTCGGAATTCCGCTGACGTTTAAAAATGCTTCACAACTCTTCCATTGTTCTCGGAATTCCGCTGAAGTTTAAGTATGCTTCGGAACTCTTCCATTGTTCTCGGAATTCTGCTGAAGTTTAAAAATGCTTCGGAACTCTTCCATTGTTCTCGGAATTCTTCTGAAGTTTTGAAGTTTACAAATGCTTCGGAATTCTTCCATTGTTCTCGGAATTCCACTGACGCTTAAAAATGCTTCACAACTCTTCTATTGTTCTCAGAATTCCGCTGACTTTTAAAAATGCTTCGGAACTCTTCCATTGTTGTCGGAATTCCGCTGACGCTTAAAAATGCTTCACAACTCTTCTATTGTTCTCGGAATTCCGATGACATTTAAAAATGCTTCGGAACTCTTCCATTGTCCTCGGAATTCCGCTGAAGTTTAAGAATGCTTCGGAACTCTTCCATTGTTCTCAGAATTCTGCTGAAGTTTAAAAATGCTTCGGAACTCTTCCATTGTTCTCGGAATTCCGCTGATGCTTAAAAATGCTTCACAACTCTTCCATTGTTCTCGGAATTCCGCTGACTTTTAAAAATGCTTTGGAACTCTTCCATTGTTCTCGGAATTCCGCTGACTTTTAAAAATGCTTCTGAACTCTTCCATTGTTCTCGGAATTCCGCTGAAGTTTAAGTATGCTTCGGAACTCTTCCATTGTTCTCGGAATTCTGCTGAAGTTTAAAAATGCTTCGGAACTCTTCCATTGTTCTCAGAATTCCGCTGACATTTAAAAATGCTTCGGAACTCTTCCATTGTTCTCGGAATTCCGCTGACGTTTAAAAATGCTTCAGAACTCTTCCATTGTTCTCGGAATTCCGCTGACATTTAAAAATGCTTCGGAACTCTTCCATTGTTCTCGGTATTCCGCTGACTTTTAAAAATGCTTCAGAACTCTTCCATTGTTCTCGGAATTCCGCTGAAGTTTAAGTATGCTTCGGAACTCTTCCATTGTTCTCGGAATTCTGCTGAAGTTTAAAAATGCTTCGGAACTCTTCCATTGTTCTCAGAATTCCGCTGACATTTAAAAATGCTTCGGAACTCTTCCATTGTTCTCGGAATTCCGCTGACATTTAAAAAGGCTTCAGAACTCTTCCATTGTTCTCGGAATTCCGCTGACGTTTAAAAATGCTTCACAACTCTTCCATTGTTCTCGGAATTCCGCTGAAGTTTAAGTATGCTTCGGAACTCTTCCATTGTTCTCGGAATTCTGCTGAAGTTTAAAAATGCTTCGGAACTCTTCCATTGTTCTCGGAATTCTTCTGAAGTTTTGAAGTTTACAAATGCTTCGGAATTCTTCCATTGTTCTCGGAATTCCGCTGACGCTTAAAAATGCTTCACAACTCTTCTATTGTTCTCGGAATTCCGCTGACATTTAAAAATGCTTCGGAACTCTTCCATTGTCCTCGGAATTCCGCTGAAGTTTAAGAATGCTTCGGAACTCTTCCATTGTTCTCAGAATTCTGCTGAAGTTTAAAAATGCTTCGGAACTCTTCCATTGTTCTCGGAATTCCGCTGATGCTTAAAAATGCTTCACAACTCTTCCATTGTTCTCGGAATTCCGCTGACTTTTAAAAATGCTTCGGAACTCTTCGATTGTTCTCCAAATTCCGCTGAAGTTTAAGAATGCTTCGGAACTCTTCCATTGTTCTCAGAATTCTGCTGAAGTTTAAAAATGCTTCGGAACTCTTCCATTGTTCTCGGAATTCCGCTGATGCTTAAAAATGCTTCAGAACTCTTCCATTGTTCTCGGAATTCCGCTGACGTTTAAAAATGCTTTGGTACCCTTCTATTGTTCTCGGAATTCTGCTGACTTTTAAAAATGCTTCGGAACTCTTCCATTGTTCTCGGAATTCCGCTGACTTTTAAAAATGCTTCGGAACTCTTCCATTGTTCTCGGAATTCCGCTGAAGTTTAAGAATGCTTCGGAACTCTTCCATTGTTCTCGGAATTCTGCTGAAGTTTTGAAGTTTAAAAATGCTTCGGAATTCTTCCATTGTTCTCGGAATTCCGCTGACGCTTAAAAATGCTTCACAACTCTTCTATTGTTCTCAGAATTCCGCTGACTTTTAAAAATGCTTCAGAACTCTTCCATTGTTCTCGGAATTCCGCTGACTTTTAAAAATGCTTCGGAACTCTTCCATTGTTCTCGGAATTCCGCTGACTTTTAAAAATGCTTCGGAACTCTTCCATTGTTCTCGGAATTCCGCTGAAGTTTTGAAGTTTAAAAATGCTTCGGAATTCTTCCATTGTTCTCGGAATTCCGCTAACGCTTAAAAATGCTTCACAACTCTTCTATTGTTCTCAGAATTCCGCTGACTTTTAAAAATGCTTCAGAACTCTTCCATTGTTCTCGGAATTCCGCTGACGTTTAAAAATGCTTCGGAACTCTTCCATTGTTCTCGGAATTCCGCTGACGCTTAAAATTGCTTCACAACTCTTCTTTTGTTCTCGGAATTCCGCTGACTTTTAAAAATGCTTCGAAACTCTTCCATTGTTCTCGGAATTCCGCTGAAGTTTAAGAATGCTTCGGAACTCTTCCATTGTTCTCAGAATTCTTCTGAAGTTTAAAAATGCTTCGGAACTCTTCCATTGTTCTCGGAATTCCGCTGATGCTTAAAAATGCTTCACAACTCTTCCATTGTTCTCGGAATTCCGCTGACTTTTAAAATTGCTTCGGAACTCTTCCATTGTTCTCGGAATTCTGCTGAAGTTTAAAAATGCTTCGGAACTCTTCCATTGTTCTCAGAATTCCGCTGACATTTAAAAATGCTTCGGAACTCTTCCATTGTTCTCGGAATTCCGCTGACATTTAAAAAGGCTTCAGAACTCTTCCATTGTTCTCGGAATTCCGCTGACGTTTAAAAATGCTTCACAACTCTTCCATTGTTCTCGGAATTCCGCTGAAGTTTAAGTATGCTTCGGAACTCTTCCATTGTTCTCGGAATTCTGCTGAAGTTTAAAAATGCTTCGGAACTCTTCCATTGTTCTCGGAATTCTTCTGAAGTTTTGAAGTTTACAAATGCTTCGGAATTCTTCCATTGTTCTCGGAATTCCGCTGACGCTTAAAAATGCTTCACAACTCTTCTATTGTTCTCAGAATTCCGCTGACTTTTAAAAATGCTTCGGAACTCTTCCATTGTTCTCGGAATTCCGCTGATGCTTAAAAATGCTTCACAACTCTTCCATTGTTCTCGGAATTCCGCTGACTTTTAAAAATGCTTCGAAACTCTTCGATTGTTCTCCAAATTCCGCTGAAGTTTAAAAATGCTTCAGAACTCTTCCAGTGTTCGCAGAATTCCGCTGACGTTTAAAAATGCTTCGGAAATCTTCCATTGTTTTCAAAATTCCGCTGACGTTTAAAAATGCTTCAGAACTCTTCCATTGTTCTCGGAATTCCGCTGACGTTTAAAAATGCTTCGGAACTCTTCCATTGTTCTCAGAATTCCGCTGAAGTTTAAACATGCTTTGGTACCCTTCTATTGTTCTCGGAATTCTGCTGACTTTTAAAAATGCTTCGGAACACTTCCATTGTTCTCGGAATTCCGCTGACTTTTAAAAATGCTTCGGAACTCTTCCATTGTTCTCGGAATTCCGCTGACTTTTAAAAATGCTTCTGAACTCTTCCATTGTTCTCGGAATTCCGCTGAAGTTTAAGTATGCTTCGGAACTCTTCCATTGTTCTCGGAATTCTACTGAAGTTTAAAAATGCTTCGGAACTCTTCCATTGTTCTCAGAATTCCGCTGACATTTAAAAATGCTTCGGAACTCTTCCATTGTTCTCGGAATTCCGCTGACATTTAAAAAGCCTTCAGAACTCTTCCATTGTTCTCGGAATTCCGCTGACGTTTAAAAATGCTTCGAAACTCTTCCTTTGTTCTTGGAATTCCACTGACGTTTAAAAATGCTTCACAACTCTTCCATTGTTCTCGGAATTCCGCTGACTTTTAAAATTACTTCGGAACTCTTCGATTGTTCTCCAAATTCCGCTGAAGTTTAAAAATGCTTCGGAACTCTTCCAGTGTTTGCAGAATTCCGCTGACGTTTAAAAATGCTTCGGAAATCTTCCATTGTTTTCAAAATCCGCTGACGTTTAAAAATGCTTCAGAACTCTTCCATTGTTCTCGGAATTCCGCTGACATTTAAAAATGCTTCCGAACTCTTCCATTGTTCTGGTATTCTGCTGACGTTTAAAAATGCTTCACAACTCTTGCATTGTTCTCGGTATTCCGCTGAAGTTTAAGTATGCTTCGGAACTCTTCCATTGTTCTCGGAATTCTGCTGAAGTTTAAAAATGCTTCGGAACTCTTCCATTGTTCTCGGAATTCTGCTGAAGTTTAAAAATGCTTCGGAACTCTTCCATTGTTCTCGGAATTCTTCTGAAGTTTTGAAGTTTACAAATGCTTCGGAATTCTTCCATTGTTCTCGGAATTCCGCTGACGCTTAAAAATGCTTCACAACTCTTCTATTGTTCTCGGAATTCCGCTGACATTTAAAAATGCTTCGGAACTCTTCCATTGTTCTCGGAATTCCGCTGATGCTTAAAAATGCTTCAGAACTCTTCCATTGTTCTCGGAATTCCGCTGACGTTTAAAAATGCTTTGGTACCCTTCTATTGTTCTCGGAATTCTGCTGACTTTTAAAAATGCTTCGGAACGCTTCCATTGTTCTCAGAATTCTGCTGAAGTTTAAAAATGCTTCGGAACTCTTCCATTGTTCTCGGAATTCCGCTGATGCTTAAAAATGCTTCACAACTCTTCCATTGTTCTCGGAATTCCGCTGACTTTTAAAAATGCTTTGGAACTCTTCCATTGTTCTCGGAATTCCGCTGACTTTTAAAAATGCTTCTGAACTCTTCCATTGTTCTCGGAATTCCGCTGAAGTTTAAGTATGCTTCGGAACTCTTCGATTGTTCTCGGAATTCTGCTGAAGTTTAAAAATGCTTCGGAACTCTTCCATTGTTCTCAGAATTCCGCTGACATTTAAAAATGCTTCACAACTCTTCCATTGTTCTCGGAATTCCGCTGACTTTTAAAATTGCTTCGGAACTCTTCCATTGTTCTCGGAATTCTGCTGAAGTTTAAAAATGCTTCGGAACTCTTCCATTGTTCTCAGAATTCCGCTGACATTTAAAAATGCTTCGGAACTCTTCCATTGTTCTCGGAATTCCGCTGACATTTAAAAAGGCTTCAGAACTCTTCCATTGTTCTCGGAATTCCGCTGACGTTTAAAAATGCTTCACAACTCTTCCATTGTTCTCGGAATTCCGCTGAAGTTTAAGTATGCTTCGGAACTCTTCCATTGTTCTCGGAATTCTGCTGAAGTTTAAAAATGCTTCACAACTCTTCTATTGTTCTCAGAATTCCGCTGACTTTTAAAAATGCTTCGGAACTCTTCCATTGTTCTCGGAATTCCGCTGATGCTTAAAAATGCTTCACAACTCTTCCATTGTTCTCGGAATTCCGCTGACTTTTAAAAATGCTTCGAAACTCTTCGATTGTTCTCCAAATTCCGCTGAAATTTAAAAATGCTTCAGAACTCTTCCATTGTTCTCGGAATTCCGCTGACGTTTAAAAATGCTTCGGAACTCTTCCATTGTTCTCAGAATTCCGCTGAAGTTTAAACATGCTTTGGTACCCTTCTATTGTTCTCGGAATTCTGCTGACTTTTAAAAATGCTTCGGAACTCTTCCATTGTTCTCGGAATTCCGCTGACTTTTAAAAATGCTTCGGAACTCTTCCATTGTTCTCGGAATTCCGCTGACTTTTAAAAATGCTTCTGAACTCTTCCATTGTTCTCGGAATTCCGCTGAAGTTTAAGTATGCTTCGGAACTCTTCCATTGTTCTCGGAATTCTACTGAAGTTTAAAAATGCTTCGGAACTCTTCCATTGTTCTCAGAATTCCGCTGACATTTAAAAATGCTTCGGAACTCTTCCATTGTTCTCGGAATTCCGCTGACATTTAAAAAGCCTTCAGAACTCTTCCATTGTTCTCGGAATTCCGCTGACGTTTAAAAATGCTTCGGAACTCTTCCTTTGTTCTTGGAATTCCACTGACGTTTAAAAATGCTTCACAACTCTTCCATTGTTCTCGGAATTCCGCTGACTTTTAAAATTGCTTCGGAACTCTTCGATTGTTCTCCAAATTCCGCTGAAGTTTAAAAATGCTTCGGAACTCTTCCAGTGTTTGCAGAATTCCGCTGACGTTTAAAAATGCTTCGGAAATCTTCCATTGTTTTCAAAATCCGCTGACGTTTAAAAATGCTTCAGAACTCTTCCATTGTTCTCGGAATTCCGCTGACATTTAAAAATGCTTCCGAACTCATCCATTGTTCTGGTATTCTGCTGACGTTTAAAAATGCTTCACAACTCTTCCATTGTTCTCGGTATTCCGCTGACTTTTAAAAATGCTTCAGAACTCTTCCATTGTTCTCGGAATTCCGCTGAAGTTTAAGTATGCTTCGGAACTCTTCCATTGTTCTCGGAATTCTGCTGAAGTTTAAAAATGCTTCTGAACTCTTCCATTGTTCTCGGAATTCTGCTGAAGTTTAAAAATGCTTCGGAACTCTTCCATTGTTCTCGGAATTCTTCTGAAGTTTTGAAGTTTACAAATGCTTCGGAATTCTTCCATTGTTCTCGGAATTCCGCTGACGCTTAAAAATGCTTCACAACTCTTCTATTGTTCTCAGAATTCCGCTGACTTTTAAAAATGCTTCGGAACTCTTCCATTGTTGTCGGAATTCCGCTGACGCTTAAAAATGCTTCACAACTCTTCTATTGTTCTCGGAATTCCGCTGACATTTAAAAATGCTTCGGAACTCTTCCATTGTCCTCGGAATTCCGCTGAAGTTTAAGAATGCTTCGGAACTCTTCCATTGTTCTCAGAATTCTGCTGAAGTTTAAAAATGCTTCGGAACTCTTCCATTGTTCTCGGAATTCCGCTGATGCTTAAAAATGCTTCACAACTCTTCCATTGTTCTCGGAATTCCGCTGACTTTTAAAAATGCTTTGGAACTCTTCCATTGTTCTCGGAATTCCGCTGACTTTTAAAAATGCTTCTGAACTCTTCTATTGTTCTCGGAATTCCGCTGAAGTTTAAGTATGCTTCGGAACTCTTCCATTGTTCTCGGAATTCTGCTGAAGTTTAAAAATGCTTCGGAACTCTTCCATTGTTCTCAGAATTCCGCTGACATTTAAAAATGCTTCGGAACTCTTCCATTGTTCTCGGAATTCCGCTGACGTTTAAAAATGCTTCAGAACTCTTCCATTGTTCTCGGAATTCCGCTGACATTTAAAAATGCTTCGGAACTCTTCCATTGTTCTCGGTATTCCGCTGACTTTTAAAAATGCTTCAGAACTCTTCCATTGTTCTCGGAATTCCGCTGAAGTTTAAGTATGCTTCGGAACTCTTCCATTGTTCTCGGAATTCTGCTGAAGTTTAAAAATGCTTCGGAACTCTTCCATTGTTCTCAGAATTCCGCTGACATTTAAAAATGCTTTGGAACTCTTCCATTGTTCTCGGAATTCCGCTGACATTTAAAAAGGCTTCAGAACTCTTCCATTGTTCTCGGAATTCCGCTGACGTTTAAAAATGCTTCACAACTCTTCCATTGTTCTCGGAATTCCGCTGAAGTTTAAGTATGCTTCGGAACTCTTCCATTGTTCTCGGAATTCTGCTGAAGTTTAAAAATGCTTCGGAACTCTTCCATTGTTCTCGGAATTCTTCTGAAGTTTTGAAGTTTACAAATGCTTCGGAATTCTTCCATTGTTCTCGGAATTCCGCTGACGCTTAAAAATGCTTCACAACTCTTCTATTGTTCTCGGAATTCCGCTGACATTTAAAAATGCTTCGGAACTCTTCCATTGTCCTCGGAATTCTGCTGAAGTTTAAGAATGCTTCGGAACTCTTCCATTGTTCTCAGAATTCTGCTGAAGTTTAAAAATGCTTCGGAACTCTTCCATTGTTCTCGGAATTCCGCTGATGCTTAAAAATGCTTCACAACTCTTCCATTGTTCTCGGAATTCCGCTGACTTTTAAAAATGCTTCGGAACTCTTCGATTGTTCTCCAAATTCCGCTGAAGTTTAAGAATGCTTCGGAACTCTTCCATTGTTCTCAGAATTCTGCTGAAGTTTAAAAATGCTTCGGAACTCTTCCATTGTTCTCGGAATTCCGCTGATGCTTAAAAATGCTTCAGAACTCTTCCATTGTTCTCGGAATTCCGCTGACGTTTAAAAATGCTTTGGTACCCTTCTATTGTTCTCGGAATTCTGCTGACTTTTAAAAATGCTTCGGAACTCTTCCATTGTTCTCGGAATTCCGCTGACTTTTAAAAATGCTTCGGAACTCTTCCATTGTTCTCGGAATTCCGCTGAAGTTTAAGAATGCTTCGGAACTCTTCCATTGTTCTCGGAATTCTGCTGAAGTTTTGAAGTTTAAAAATGCTTCGGAATTCTTCCATTGTTCTCGGAATTCCGCTGACGCTTAAAAATGCTTCACAACTCTTCTATTGTTCTCAGAATTCCGCTGACTTTTAAAAATGCTTCAGAACTCTTCCATTGTTCTCGGAATTCCGCTGATGCTTAAAAATGCTTCACAACTCTTCCATTGTTCTCGGAATTCCGCTGACTTTTAAAAATGCTTCGGAACTCTTCGATTGTTCTCCAAATTCCGCTGAAGTTTAAGAATGCTTCGGAACTCTTCCATTGTTCTCAGAATTCTGCTGAAGTTTAAAAATGCTTCGGAACTCTTCCATTGTTCTCGGAATTCCGCTGATGCTTAAAAATGCTTCAGAACTCTTCCATTGTTCTCGGAATTCCGCTGACGTTTAAAAATGCTTTGGTACCCTTCTATTGTTCTCGGAATTCTGCTGACTTTTAAAAATGCTTCGGAACTCTTCCATTGTTCTCGGAATTCCGCTGACTTTTAAAAATGCTTCGGAACTCTTCCATTGTTCTCGGAATTCCGCTGAAGTTTAAGAATGCTTCGGAACTCTTCCATTGTTCTCGGAATTCTGCTGAAGTTTTGATGTTTAAAAATGCTTCGGAATTCTTCCATTGTTCTCGGAATTCCGCTGACGCTTAAAAATGCTTCACAACTCTTCTATTGTTCTCAGAATTCCGCTGACTTTTAAAAATGCTTCAGAACTCTTCCATTGTTCTCGGAATTCCGCTGACTTTTAAAAATGCTTCGGAACTCTTCCATTGTTCTCGGAATTTCGCTGACTTTTAAAAATGCTTCGGAACTCTTCCATTGTTCTCGGAATTCCGCTGAAGATTTGAAGTTTAAAAATGCTTCGGAATTCTTCCATTGTTCTCGGAATTCCGCTAACGCTTAAAAATGCTTCACAACTCTTCTATTGTTCTCAGAATTCCGCTGACTTTTAAAAATGCTTCAGAACTCTTCCATTGTTCTCGGAATTCCGCTGACGTTTAAAAATGCTTCGGAACTCTTCCATTGTTCTCGGAATTCCGTTGACGCTTAAAATTGCTTCACAACTCTTCTTTTGTTCTCGGAATTCCGCTGACTTTTAAAAATGCTTCGAAATTCTTCCATTGTTCTCGGAATTCCGCTGAAGTTTAAGAATGCTTCGGAACTCTTCCATTGTTCTCAGAATTCTTCTGAAGTTTAAAAATGCTTCGGAACTCTTCCATTGTTCTCGGAATTCCGCTGATGCTTAAAAATGCTTCACAACTCTTCCATTGTTCTCGGAATTCCGCTGACTTTTAAAATTGCTTCGGAACTCTTCCATTGTTCTCGGAATTCTGCTGAAGTTTAAAAATGCTTCGGAACTCTTCCATTGTTCTCAGAATTCCGCTGACATTTAAAAATGCTTCGGAACTCTTCCATTGTTCTCGGAATTCCGCTGACATTTAAAAAGGCTTCAGAACTCTTCCATTGTTCTCGGAATTCCGCTGACGTTTAAAAATGCTTCACAACTCTTCCATTGTTCTCGGAATTCCGCTGAAGTTTAAGTATGCTTCGGAACTCTTCCATTGTTCTCGGAATTCTGCTGAAGTTTAAAAATGCTTCGGAACTCTTCCATTGTTCTCGGAATTCTTCTGAAGTTTTGAAGTTTACAAATGCTTCGGAATTCTTCCATTGTTCTCGGAATTCCGCTGACGCTTAAAAATGCTTCACAACTCTTCTATTGTTCTCAGAATTCCGCTGACTTTTAAAAATGCTTCGGAACTCTTCCATTGTTCTCGGAATTCCGCTGATGCTTAAAAATGCTTCACAACTCTTCCATTGTTCTCGGAATTCCGCTGACTTTTAAAAATGCTTCGAAACTCTTCGATTGTTCTCCAAATTCCGCTGAAGTTTAAAAATGCTTCAGAACTCTTCCAGTGTTCGCAGAATTCCGCTGACGTTTAAAAATGCTTCGGAAATCTTCCATTGTTTTCAAAATTCCGCTGACGTTTAAAAATGCTTCGGAACTCTTCCATTGTTCTCGGAATTCTTCTGAAGTTTTGAAGTTTACAAATGCTTCGGAATTCTTCCATTGTTCTCGGAATTCCGCTGACGCTTAAAAATGCTTCACAACTCTTCTATTGTTCTCAGAATTCCGCTGACTTTTAAAAATGCTTCGGAACTCTTCCATTGTTCTCGGAATTCTACTGAAGTTTAAAAATGCTTCGGAACTCTTCCATTGTTCTCAGAATTCCGCTGACATTTAAAAATGCTTCGGAACTCTTCCAGTGTTTGCAGAATTCCGCTGACGTTTAAAAATGCTTCGGAAATCTTCCATTGTTTTCAAAATCCGCTGACGTTTAAAAATGCTTCAGAACTCTTCCATTGTTCTCGGAATTCCGCTGACATTTAAAAATGCTTCCGAACTCTTCCATTGTTCTGGTATTCTGCTGACGTTTAAAAATGCTTCACAACTCTTCCATTGTTCTCGGTATTCCGCTGACTTTTAAAAATGCTTCAGAACTCTTCCATTGTTCTCGGAATTCCGCTGAAGTTTAAGTATGCTTCGGAACTCTTCCATTGTTCTCGGAATTCTGCTGAAGTTTAAAAATGCTTCGGAACTCTTCCATTGTTCTCAGAATTCCGCTGACATTTAAAAATGCTTCGGAACTCTTCCATTGTTCTCGGAATTCCGCTGACATTTAAAAAGGCTTCAGAACTCTTCCATTGTTCTCGGAATTCCGCTGACGTTTAAAAATGCTTCACAACTCTTCCATTGTTCTCGGAATTCCGCTGAAGTTTAAGTATGCTTCGGAACTCTTCCATTGTTCTCGGAATTCTGCTGAAGTTTAAAAATGCTTCGGAACTCTTCCATTGTTCTCGGAATTCTTCTGAAGTTTTGAAGTTTACAAATGCTTCGGAATTCTTCCATTGTTCTCGGAATTCCGCTGACGCTTAAAAATGCTTCACAACTCTTCTATTGTTCTCAGAATTCCGCTGACTTTTAAAAATGCTTCGGAACTCTTCCATTGTTGTCGGAATTCCGCTGACGCTTAAAAATGCTTCACAACTCTTCTATTGTTCTCGGAATTCCGCTGACATTTAAAAATGCTTCGGAACTCTTCCATTGTCCTCGGAATTCCGCTGAAGTTTAAGAATGCTTCGGAACTCTTCCATTGTTCTCAGAATTCTGCTGAAGTTTAAAAATGCTTCGGAACTCTTCCATTGTTCTCGGAATTCCGCTGATGCTTAAAAATGCTTCACAACTCTTCCATTGTTCTCGGAATTCCGCTGACTTTTAAAAATGCTTTGGAACTCTTCCATTGTTCTCGGAATTCCGCTGACTTTTAAAAATGCTTCTGAACTCTTCCATTGTTCTCGGAATTCCGCTGAAGTTTAAGTATGCTTCGGAACTCTTCCATTGTTCTCGGAATTCTGCTGAAGTTTAAAAATGCTTCGGAACTCTTCCATTGTTCTCAGAATTCCGCTGACATTTAAAAATGCTTCGGAACTCTTCCATTGTTCTCGGAATTCCGCTGACGTTTAAAAATGCTTCAGAACTCTTCCATTGTTCTCGGAATTCCGCTGACATTTAAAAATGCTTCGGAACTCTTCCATTGTTCTCGGTATTCCGCTGACTTTTAAAAATGCTTCGGAACTCTTCCATTGTTCTCGGAATTCCGCTGAAGTTTAAGTATGCTTCGGAACTCTTCCATTGTTCTCGGAATTCTGCTGAAGTTTAAAAATGCTTCGTAACTCTTCCATTGTTCTCAGAATTCCGCTGACATTTAAAAATGCTTCGGAACTCTTCCATTGTTCTCGGAATTCCGCTGACATTTAAAAAGCCTTCAGAATTCTTCCATTGTTCTCGGAATTCCGCTGACGTTTAAAAATGCTTCGGAACTCTTCCTTTGTTCTTGGATTTCCACTGACGTTTAAAAATGCTTCACAACTCTTCCATTGTTCTCGGAATTCCGCTGACTTTTAAAATTGCTTCGGAACCCTTCGATTGTTCTCCAAATTCAGCTGAAGTTTAAAAATGCTTCGGAACTCTTCCAGTGTTTGCAGAATTCCGCTGACGTTTAAAAATGCTTCGGAAATCTTCCATTGTTTTTAAAATCCGCTGACGTTTAAAAATGCTTCAGAACTCTTCCATTGTTCTCGGAATTCCGCTGACGTTTAAAAATGCTTCGGAACTCTTCCATTGTTCTCGGAATTGCAGTGAAGTTTAAAAATGCTTCGGAACGCTTACATTGTTCTCAGAATTCCGCTGAAGTTTAAACATGCTTTGGTACCCTTCTATTGTTCTCGGAATTCTGCTGACTTTTAAAAATGCTTCGGAACTCTTCCATTGTTCTCGGAATTCCGCTGACTTTTAAAAATGCTTCGGAACTCTTCCATTTTTCTCGGAATTCCGCTGAAGTTTTGAAGTTTAAAAATGCTTCGGAATTTTTCCATTGTTCTCGGAATTCCGCTGACGCTTAAAAATGCTTCACAACTCTTCCATTGTTCTCGGAATTCCGCTGACTTTTAAAAATGCTTCGGAACTCTTCCAGTGTTCACAGAATTCCGCTGACGTTTAAAAATGCTTCGGAAATCTTCCATTGTTTTCAAAATTCCGCTGACGTTTAAAAATGCTTCAGAACTCTTCCATTGTTCTCGGAATTCCGCTGACGTTTAAAAATGCTTCGGAACTCTTCCATTGTTCTCGGAATTGCAGTGAAGTTTAAAAATGCTTCGGAACGCTTACATTGTTCTCAGAATTCCGCTGAAGTTTAAACATGCTTTGGTACCCTTCTATTGTTCTCGGAATTCTGCTGACTTTTAAAAATGCTTCGGAACTCTTCCATTGTTCTCGGAATTCCGCTGACTTTTAAAAATGCTTCGGAACTCTTCCAGTGTTCGCAGAATTCCGCTGACGTTTAAAAATGCTTCGGAAATCTTCCATTGTTTTCAAAATTCCGCTGACGTTTAAAAATGCTTCAGAACTCTTCCATTGTTCTCGGAATTCCGCTGACGTTTAAAAATGCTTCGGAACTCTTCCATTGTTCTCAGAATTCCGCTGAAGTTTAAACATGCTTTGGTACCCTTCTATTGTTCTCGGAATTCTGCTGACTTTTAAAAATGCTTCGGAACTCTTCCATTGTTCTCGGAATTCCGCTGACTTTTAAAAATGCTTCGGAACTCTTCCATTGTTCTCGGAATTCCGCTGAAGTTTAAGAATGCTTCGGAACTCTTCCATTGTTCTCGGAATTCTGCTGAAGTTTTGAAGTTTAAAAATGCTTCGGAATTCTTCCATTGTTCTCGGAATTCCGCTGACGCTTAAAAATGCTTCACAACTCTTCTATTGTTCTCAGAATTCCGCTGACTTTTAAAAATGCTTCAGAACTCTTCCATTGTTCTCGGAATTCCGCTGACTTTTAAAAATGCTTCGGAACTCTTCCATTGTTCTCGGAATTCCGCTGACTTTTAAAAATGCTTCGGAACTCTTCCATTGTTCTCGGAATTCCGCTGAAGTTTTGAAGTTTAAAAATGCTTCGGAATTCTTCCATTGTTCTCGGAATTCCGCTAACGCTTAAAAATGCTTCACAACTCTTCTATTGTTCTCAGAATTCCGCTGACTTTTAAAAATGCTTCAGAACTCTTCCATTGTTCTCGGAATTCCGCTGACGTTTAAAAATGCTTCGGAACTCTTCCATTGTTCTCGGAATTCCGCTGACGCTTAAAATTGCTTCACAACTCTTCTTTTGTTCTCGGAATTCCGCTGACTTTTAAAAATGCTTCGAAACTCTTCCATTGTTCTCGGAATTCCGCTGAAGTTTAAGAATGCTTCGGAACTCTTCCATTGTTCTCAGAATTCTTCTGAAGTTTAAAAATGCTTCGGAACTCTTCCATTGTTCTCGGAATTCCGCTGATGCTTAAAAATGCTTCACAACTCTTCCATTGTTCTCGGAATTCCGCTGACTTTTAAAATTGCTTCGGAACTCTTCCATTGTTCTCGGAATTCTGCTGAAGTTTAAAAATGCTTCGGAACTCTTCCATTGTTCTCAGAATTCCGCTGACATTTAAAAATGCTTCGGAACTCTTCCATTGTTCTCGGAATTCCGCTGACATTTAAAAAGGCTTCAGAACTCTTCCATTGTTCTCGGAATTCCGCTGATGCTTAAAAATGCTTCACAACTCTTCCATTGTTCTCGGAATTCCGCTGACTTTTAAAATTGCTTCGGAACTCTTCCATTGTTCTCGGAATTCTGCTGAAGTTTAAAAATGCTTCGGAACTCTTCCATTGTTCTCAGAATTCCGCTGACATTTAAAAATGCTTCGGAACTCTTCCATTGTTCTCGGAATTCCGCTGACATTTAAAAAGGCTTCAGAACTCTTCCATTGTTCTCGGAATTCCGCTGACGTTTAAAAATGCTTCACAACTCTTCCATTGTTCTCGGAATTCCGCTGAAGTTTAAGTATGCTTCGGATCTCTTCCATTGTTCTCGGAATTCTGCTGAAGTTTAAAAATGCTTCGGAACTCTTCCATTGTTCTCGGAATTCTTCTGAAGTTTTGAAGTTTACAAATGCTTTGGAATTCTTCCATTGTTCTCGGAATTCCGCTGACGCTTAAAAATGCTTCACAACTCTTCTATTGTTCTCAGAATTCCGCTGACTTTTAAAAATGCTTCGGAACTCTTCCATTGTTCTCGGAATTCCGCTGATGCTTAAAAATGCTTCACAACTCTTCCATTGTTCTCGGAATTCCGCTGACTTTTAAAAATGCTTCGAAACTCTTCGATTGTTCTCCAAATTCCGCTGAAGTTTAAAAATGCTTCAGAACTCTTCCAGTGTTCGCAGAATTCCGCTGACGTTTAAAAATGCTTCGGAAATCTTCCATTGTTTTCAAAATTTGTCTGACGTTTAAAAATGCTTCAGAACTCTTCCATTGTTCTCGGAATTCCGCTGACGTTTAAAAATGCTTCGGAACTCTTCCATTGTTCTCAGAATTCCGCTGAAGTTTAAACATGCTTTGGTACCCTTCTATTGTTCTCGGAATTCTGCTGACTTTTAAAAATGCTTCGGAACTCTTCCATTGTTCTCGGAATTCCGCTGACTTTTAAAAATGCTTCGGAACTCTTCCATTGTTCTCGGAATTCCGCTGACTTTTAAAAATGCTTCTGAACTCTTCCATTGTTCTCGGAATTCCGCTGAAGTTTAAATATGCTTCGGAACTCTTCCATTGTTCTCGGAATTCTACTGAAGTTTAAGAATGCTTCGGAACTCTTCCATTGTTCTCAGAATTCCGCTGACATTTAAAAATGCTTCGGAACTCTTCCATTGTTCTCGGAATTCCGCTGACATTTAAAAAGCCTTCAGAACTCTTCCATTGTTCTCGGAATTCCGCTGACGTTTAAAAATGCTTCGGAACTCTTCCTTTGTTCTTGGAATTCCACTGACGTTTAAAAATGCTTCACAACTCTTCCATTGTTCTCGGAATTCCGCTGACTTTTAAAATTGCTTCGGAACTCTTCGATTGTTCTCCAAATTCCGCTGAAGTTTAAAAATGCTTCGGAACTCTTCCAGTGTTTGCAGAATTCCGCTGACGTTTAAAAATGCTTCGGAAATCTTCCATTGTTTTCAAAATCCGCTGACGTTTAAAAATGCTTCAGAACTCTTCCATTGTTCTCGGAATTCCGCTGACATTTAAAAATGCTTCGGAACTCTTCCATTGTTCTCGGTATTCCGCTGACTTTTAAAAATGCTTCGGAACTCTTCCATTGTTCTCGGAATTCCGCTGAAGTTTAAGTATGCTTCGGAACTCTTCCATTGTTCTCGGAATTCTGCTGAAGTTTAAAAATGCTTCGTAACTCTTCCATTGTTCTCAGAATTCCGCTGACTTTTAAAAATGCTTCGGAACTCTTCCATTGTTCTCGGAATTCCGCTGACATTTAAAAAGCCTTCAGAACTCTTCCATTGTTCTCGGAATTCCGCTGACGTTTAAAAATGCTTCGGAACTCTTCCTTTGTTCTTGGATTTCCACTGACGTTTAAAAATGCTTCACAACTCTTCCATTGTTCTCGGAATTCCGCTGACTTTTAAAATTGCTTCGGAACCCTTCGATTGTTCTCCAAATTCCGCTGAAGTTTAAAAATGCTTCGGAACTCTTCCAGTGTTTGCAGAATTCCGCTGACGTTTAAAAATGCTTCGGAAATCTTCCATTGTTTTTAAAATCCGCTGACGTTTAAAAATGCTTCAGAACTCTTCCATTGTTCTCGGAATTCCGCTGACGTTTAAAAATGCTTCGGAACTCTTCCATTGTTCTCGGAATTGCAGTGAAGTTTAAAAATGCTTCGGAACGCTTACATTGTTCTCAGAATTCCGCTGAAGTTTAAACATGCTTTGGTACCCTTCTATTGTTCTCGGAATTCTGCTGACTTTTAAAAATGCTTCGGAATTCTTCCATTGTTCTCGGAATTCCGCTGACTTTTAAAAATGCTTCGGAACTCTTCCATTTTTCTCGGAATTCCGCTGAAGTTTTGAAGTTTAAAAATGCTTCGGAATTTTTCCATTGTTCTCGGAATTCCGCTGACGCTTAAAAATGCTTCACAACTCTTCCATTGTTCTCGGAATTCCGCTGACTTTTAAAAATGCTTCGGAACTCTTCCAGTGTTCGCAGAATTCCGCTGACGTTTAAAAATGCTTCGGAAATCTTCCATTGTTTTCAAAATTCCGCTGACGTTTAAAAATGCTTCAGAACTCTTCCATTGTTCTCGGAATTCCGCTGACATTTAAAAATGCTTCGGAACTCTTCCATTGTTCTCGGAATTGCAGTGAAGTTTAAAAATGCTTCGGAACGCTTACATTGTTCTCAGAATTCCGCTGAAGTTTAAACATGCTTTGGTACCCTTCTATTGTTCTCGGAATTCTGCTGACTTTTAAAAATGCTTCGGAACTCTTCCATTGTTCTCGGAATTCCGCTGACTTTTAAAAATGCTTCGGAACTCTTCCAGTGTTCGCAGAATTCCGCTGACGTTTAAAAATGCTTCGGAAATCTTCCATTGTTTTCAAAATTCCGCTGACGTTTAAAAATGCTTCAGAACTCTTCCATTGTTCTCGGAATTCCGCTGACGTTTAAAAATGCTTCGGAACTCTTCCATTGTTCTCAGAATTCCGCTGAAGTTTAAACATGCTTTGGTACCCTTCTATTGTTCTCGGAATTCTGCTGACTTTTAAAAATGCTTCGGAACTCTTCCATTGTTCTCGGAATTCCGCTGACTTTTAAAAATGCTTCGGAACTCTTCCATTGTTCTCGGAATTCCGCTGAAGTTTAAGAATGCTTCGGAACTCTTCCATTGTTCTCGGAATTCTGCTGAAGTTTTGAAGTTTAAAAATGCTTCGGAATTCTTCCATTGTTCTCGGAATTCCGCTAACGCTTAAAAATGCTTCACAACTCTTCTATTGTTCTCAGAATTCCGCTGACTTTTAAAAATGCTTCAGAACTCTTCCATTGTTCTCGGAATTCCGCTGACGTTTAAAAATGCTTCGGAACTCTTCCATTGTTCTCGGAATTCCGCTGACGCTTAAAATTGCTTCACAACTCTTCTTTTGTTCTCGGAATTCCGCTGACTTTTAAAAATGCTTCGAAACTCTTCCATTGTTCTCGGAATTCCGCTGAAGTTTAAGAATGCTTCGGAACTCTTCCATTGTTCTCAGAATTCTTCTGAAGTTTAAAAATGCTTCGGAACTCTTCCATTGTTCTCGGAATTCCGCTGATGCTTAAAAATGCTTCACAACTCTTCCATTGTTCTCGGAATTCCGCTGACTTTTAAAATTGCTTCGGAACTCTTCCATTGTTCTCGGAATTCTGCTGAAGTTTAAAAATGCTTCGGAACTCTTCCATTGTTCTCAGAATTCCGCTGACATTTAAAAATGCTTCGGAACTCTTCCATTGTTCTCGGAATTCCGCTGACATTTAAAAAGGCTTCAGAACTCTTCCATTGTTCTCGGAATTCCGCTGACGTTTAAAAATGCTTCACAACTCTTCCATTGTTCTCGGAATTCCGCTGAAGTTTAAGTATGCTTCGGAACTCTTCCATTGTTCTCGGAATTCTGCTGAAGTTTAAAAATGCTTCGGAACTCTTCCATTGTTCTCGGAATTCTTCTGAAGTTTTGAAGTTTACAAATGCTTTGGAATTCTTCCATTGTTCTCGGAATTCCGCTGACGCTTAAAAATGCTTCACAACTCTTCTATTGTTCTCAGAATTCCGCTGACTTTTAAAAATGCTTCGGAACTCTTCCATTGTTCTCGGAATTCCGCTGATGCTTAAAAATGCTTCACAACTCTTCCATTGTTCTCGGAATTCCGCTGACTTTTAAAAATGCTTCGAAACTCTTCGATTGTTCTCCAAATTCCGCTGAAGTTTAAAAATGCTTCAGAACTCTTCCAGTGTTCGCAGAATTCCGCTGACGTTTAAAAATGCTTCGGAAATCTTCCATTGTTTTCAAAATTCCGCTGACGTTTAAAAATGCTTCAGAACTCTTCCATTGTTCTCGGAATTCCGCTGACGTTTAAAAATGCTTCGGAACTCTTCCATTGTTCTCAGAATTCCGCTGAAGTTTAAACATGCTTTGGTACCCTTCTATTGTTCTCGGAATTCTGCTGACTTTTAAAAATGCTTCGGAACTCTTCCATTGTTCTCGGAATTCCGCTGACTTTTAAAAATGCTTCGGAACTCTTCCATTGTTCTCGGAATTCCGCTGACTTTTAAAAATGCTTCTGAACTCTTCCATTGTTCTCGGAATTCCGCTGAAGTTTAAATATGCTTCGGAACTCTTCCATTGTTCTCGGAATTCTACTGAAGTTTAAAAATGCTTCGGAACTCTTCCATTGTTCTCAGAATTCCGCTGACATTTAAAAATGCTTCGGAACTCTTCCATTGTTCTCGGAATTCCGCTGACATTTAAAAAGCCTTCAGAACTCTTCCATTGTTCTCGGAATTCCGCTGACGTTTAAAAATGCTTCGGAACTCTTCCTTTGTTCTTGGAATTCCACTGACGTTTAAAAATGCTTCACAACTCTTCCATTGTTCTCGGAATTCCGCTGACTTTTAAAATTGCTTCGGAACTCTTCGATTGTTCTCCAAATTCCGCTGAAGTTTAAAAATGCTTCGGAACTCTTCCAGTGTTTGCAGAATTCCGCTGACGTTTAAAAATGCTTCGGAAATCTTCCATTGTTTTCAAAATCCGCTGACGTTTAAAAATGCTTCAGAACTCTTCCATTGTTCTCGGAATTCCGCTGACATTTAAAAATGCTTCCGAACTCTTCCATTGTTCTGGTATTCTGCTGACGTTTAAAAATGCTTCACAACTCTTCCATTGTTCTCGGAATTCCGCTGACTTTTAAAATTGCTTCGGAACTCTTCGATTGTTCTCCAAATTCCGCTGAAGTTTAAAAATGCTTCGGAACTCTTCCAGTGTTTGCAGAATTCCGCTGACGTTTAAAAATGCTTCGGAAATCTTCCATTGTTTTTAAAATCCGCTGACGTTTAAAAATGCTTCAGAACTCTTCCATTGTTCTCGGAATTCCGCTGACGTTTAAAAATGCTTCGGAACTCTTCCATTGTTCTCGGAATTGCAGTGAAGTTTAAAAATGCTTCGGAACGCTTACATTGTTCTCAGAATTCCGCTGAAGTTTAAACATGCTTTGGTACCCTTCTATTGTTCTCGGAATTCTGCTGACTTTTAAAAATGCTTCGGAACTCTTCCATTGTTCTCGGAATTCCGCTGACTTTTAAAAATGCTTCGGAACTCTTCCATTGTTCTCGGAATTCCGCTGAAGTTTTGAAGTTTAAAAATGCTTCGGAATTTTTCCATTGTTCTCGGAATTCCGCTGACGCTTAAAAATGCTTCACAACTCTTCCATTGTTCTCGGAATTCCGCTGACTTTTAAAAATGCTTCGGAACTCTTCCAGTGTTCGCAGAATTCCGCTGACGTTTAAAAATGCTTCGGAAATCTTCCATTGTTTTCAAAATTCTGCTGACGTTTAAAAATGCTTCAGAACTCTTCCATTGTTCTCGGAATTCCGCTGACGTTTAAAAATGCTTCGGAACTCTTCCATTGTTCTCGGAATTCTTCTGAAGTTTTGAAGTTTACAAATGCTTCGGAATTCTTCCATTGTTCTCGGAATTCCGCTGACGCTTAAAAATGCTTCACAACTCTTCTATTGTTCTCGGAATTCCGCTGACATTTAAAAATGCTTCGGAACTCTTCCATTGTTCTCAGAATTCTGCTGAAGTTTAAAAATGCTTCGGAACTCTTCCATTGTTCTCGGAATTCCGCTGATGCTTAAAAATGCTTCACAACTCTTCCATTGTTCTCGGAATTCCGCTGACTTTTAAAAATGCTTTGGAACTCTTCCATTGTTCTCGGAATTCCGCTGACTTTTAAAAATGCTTCTGAACTCTTCCATTGTTCTCGGAATTCCGCTGAAGTTTAAGTATGCTTCTGAACTCTTCCATTGTTCTCGGAATTCTGCTGAAGTTTAAAAATGCTTCGGAACTCTTCCATTGTTCTCAGAATTCCGCTGACATTTAAAAATGCTTCGGAACTCTTCCATTGTTCTCGGAATTCCGCTGACGTTTAAAAATGCTTCAGAACTCTTCCATTGTTCTCGGAATTCCGCTGACATTTAAAAATGCTTCGGAACTCTTCCATTGTTCTCGGTATTCCGCTGACTTTTAAAAATGCTTCAGAACTCTTCCATTGTTCTGGGAATTCCGCTGAAGTTTAAGTATGCTTCGGAACTCTTCCATTGTTCTCGGAATTCTGCTGAAGTTTAAAAATGCTTCGGAACTCTTCCATTGTTCTCAGAATTCCGCTGACATTTAAAAATGCTTCGGAACTCTTCCATTGTTCTCGGAATTCCGCTGACATTTAAAAAGGCTTCAGAACTCTTCCATTGTTCTCGGAATTCCGCTGACGTTTAAAAATGCTTCACAACTCTTCCATTGTTCTCGGAATTCCGCTGAAGTTTAAGTATGCTTCGGAACTCTTCCATTGTTCTCGGAATTCTGCTGAAGTTTAAAAATGCTTCGGAACTCTTCCATTGTTCTCGGAATTCTTCTGAAGTTTTGAAGTTTACAAATGCTTCGGAATTCTTCCATTGTTCTCGGAATTCCGCTGACGCTTAAAAATGCTTCACAACTCTTCTATTGTTCTCGGAATTCCGCTGACATTTAAAAATGCTTCGGAACTCTTCCATTGTCCTCGGAATTCCGCTGAAGTTTAAGAATGCTTCGGAACTCTTCCATTGTTCTCAGAATTCTGCTGAAGTTTAAAAATGCTTCGGAACTCTTCCATTGTTCTCGGAATTCCGCTGATGCTTAAAAATGCTTCACAACTCTTCCATTGTTCTCGGAATTCCGCTGACTTTTAAAAATGCTTCGGAACTCTTCGATTGTTCTCCAAATTCCGCTGAAGTTTAAAAATGCTTCGGAACTCTTCCAGTGTTCGCAGAATTCCGCTGACGTTTAAAAATGCTTCGGAAATCTTCCATTGTTTTCAAAATTCCGCAGACGTTTAAAAATGCTTCAGAACTCTTCCATTGTTCTCGGAATTCCGCTGACGTTTAAAAATGCTTCGGAACTCTTCCATTGTTCTCAGAATTCCGCTGAAGTTTAAACATGCTTTGGTACCCTTCTATTGTTCTCGGAATTCTGCTGACTTTTAAAAATGCTTCGGAACTCTTCCATTGTTCTCGGAATTCCGCTGACTTTTAAAAATGCTTCGGAACTCTTCCATTGTTCTCGGAATTCCGCTGACTTTTAAAAATGCTTCTGAACTCTTCCATTGTTCTCGGAATTCCGCTGAAGTTTAAGTATGCTTCGGAACTCTTCCATTGTTCTCGGAATTCTGCTGAAGTTTAAAAATGCTTCGTAACTCTTCCATTGTTCTCAGAATTCCGCTGACATTTAAAAATGCTTCGGAACTCTTCCATTGTTCTCGGAATTCCGCTGACATTTAAAAAGCCTTCAGAACTCTTCCATTGTTCTCGGAATTCCGCTGACGTTTAAAAATGCTTCGGAACTCTTCCTTTGTTCTTGGATTTCCACTGACGTTTAAAAATGCTTCACAACTCTTCCATTGTTCTCGGAATTCCGCTGACTTTTAAAATTGCTTCGGAACCCTTCGATTGTTCTCCAAATTCCGCTGAAGTTTAAAAATGCTTCGGAACTCTTCCAGTGTTTGCAGAATTCCGCTGACGTTTAAAAATGCTTCGGAAATCTTCCATTGTTTTTAAAATACGCTGACGTTTAAAAATGCTTCAGAACTCTTCCATTGTTCTCGGAATTCCGCTGACGTTTAAAAATGCTTCGGAACTCTTCCATTGTTCTCGGAATTGCAGTGAAGTTTAAAAATGCTTCGGAACGCTTACATTGTTCTCAGAATTCCGCTGAAGTTTAAACATGCTTTGGTACCCTTCTATTGTTCTCGGAATTCTGCTGACTTTTAAAAATGCTTCGGAACTCTTCCATTGTTCTCGGAATTCCGCTGACTTTTAAAAATGCTTCGGAACTCTTCCATTTTTCTCGGAATTCCGCTGAAGTTTTGAAGTTTAAAAATGCTTCGGAATTTTTCCATTGTTCTCGGAATTCCGCTGACGCTTAAAAATGTTTCACAACTCTTCCATTGTTCTCGGAATTCCGCTGACTTTTAAAAATGCTTCGGAACTCTTCCAGTGTTCGCAGAATTCCGCTGACGTTTAAAAATGCTTCGGAAATCTTCCATTGTTTTCAAAATTCCGCTGACGTTTAAAAATGCTTCAGAACTCTTCCATTGTTCTCGGAATTCCGCTGACGTTTAAAAATGCTTCGGAACTCTTCCATTGTTCTCAGAATTCCGCTGAAGTTTAAACATGCTTTGGTACCCTTCTATTGTTCTCGGAATTCTGCTGACTTTTAAAAATGCTTCGGAACTCTTCCATTGTTCTCGGAATTCCGCTGAAGTTTTGAAGTTTAAAAATGCTTCGGAACTCTTCCATTGTTCTCAGAATTCCGCTGAAGTTTTGAAGTTTAAAAATGCTTCGGAACTCTTCCATTGTTCTCAGAATTCTTCTGAAGTTTAAAAATGCTTCGGAACTCTTCCATTGTTCTCGGAATTCCGCTGATGCTTAAAAATGCTTCACAACTCTTCTATTGTTCTCAGAATTCCGCTGACTTTTAAAAATGCTTCAGAACTCTTCCATTGTTCTCGGAATTCCGCTGACTTTTAAAAATGCTTCGGAACTCTTCCATTGTTCTCGGAATTCCGCTGACTTTTAAAAATGCTTCGGAACTCTTCCATTGTTCTCGGAATTCCGCTGAAGTTTTGAAGTTTAAAAATGCTTCGGAACTCTTCCATTGTTCTCAGAATTCTTCTGAAGTTTAAAAATGCTTCGGAACTCTTCCATTGTTCTCGGAATTCCGCTGATGCTTAAAAATGCTTCACAACTCTTCCATTGTTCTCGGAATTCCGCTGACTTTTAAAATTGCTTCGGAACTCTTCCATTGTTCTCGGAATTCTGCTGAAGTTTAAAAATGCTTCGGAACTCTTCCATTGTTCTCAGAATTCCGCTGACATTTAAAAATGCTTCGGAACTCTTCCATTGTTCTCGGAATTCCGCTGACATTTAAAAAGGCTTCAGAACTCTTCCATTGTTCTCGGAATTCCGCTGACGTTTAAAAATGCTTCACA
Organism: Phyllobates terribilis; assembly: GCF_046119375.1. Classification (NCBI taxonomy): domain Eukaryota; kingdom Metazoa; phylum Chordata; class Amphibia; order Anura; family Dendrobatidae; genus Phyllobates; species Phyllobates terribilis. Next base: position 5,880,752 of record NW_027362781.1, on the reverse strand, counting down.
ACTCTTCCATTGTTCTCGGAATTCCGCTGAAGTTTAAGTATGCTTCGGAACTCTTCCATTGTTCTCGGAATTCTGCTGAAGTTTAAAAATGCTTCGGAACTCTTCCATTGTTCTCGGAATTCTTCTGAAGTTTTGAAGTTTACAAATGCTTCGGAATTCTTCCATTGTTCTCGGAATTCCGCTGACGCTTAAAAATGCTTCACAACTCTTCTATTGTTCTCAGAATTCCGCTGACTTTTAAAAATGCTTCGGAACTCTTCCATTGTTCTCGGAATTCCGCTGATGCTTAAAAATGCTTCACAACTCTTCCATTGTTCTCGGAATTCCGCTGACTTTTAAAAATGCTTCGGAACCCTTCGATTGTTCTCCAAATTCCGCTGAAGTTTAAAAATGCTTCGGAACTCTTCCAGTGTTTGCAGAATTCCGCTGACGTTTAAAAATGCTTCGGAAATCTTCCATTGTTTTTAAAATCCGCTGACCTTTAAAAATGCTTCAGAACTCTTCCATTGTTCTCGGAATTCCGCTGACGTTTAAAAATGCTTCGGAACTCTTCCATTGTTCTCGGAATTGCAGTGAAGTTTAAAAATGCTTCGGAACGCTTACATTGTTCTCAGAATTCCGCTGAAGTTTAAACATGCTTTGGTACCCTTCTATTGTTCTCGGAATTCTGCTGACTTTTAAAAATGCTTCGGAACTCTTCCATTGTTCTCGGAATTCCGCTGACTTTTAAAAATGCTTCGGAACTCTTCCAGTGTTCGCAGAATTCCGCTGACGTTTAAAAATGCTTCGGAAATTTTCCATTGTTTTCAAAATTCCGCTGACGTTTAAAAATGCTTCAGAACTCTTCCATTGTTCTCGGAATTCCGCTGACGTTTAAAAATGCTTCGGAACTCTTCCATTGTTCTCAGAATTCCGCTGAAGTTTAAACATGCTTTGGTACCCTTCTATTGTTCTCGGAATTCTGCTGACTTTTAAAAATGCTTCGGAACTCTTCCATTGTTCTCGGAATTCCGCTGACTTTTAAAAATGCTTCGGAACTCTTCCATTGTTCTCGGAATTCCGCTGAAGTTTAAGAATGCTTCGGAACTCTTCCATTGTTCTCGGAATTCTGCTGAAGTTTTGAAGTTTAAAAATGCTTCGGAATTCTTCCATTGTTCTCGGAATTCCGCTGACGCTTAAAAATGCTTCACAACTCTTCTATTGTTCTCAGAATTCCGCTGACTTTTAAAAATGCTTCGGAACTCTTCCATTGTTCTCGGAATTCCGCTGACTTTTAAAAATGCTTCGGAACTCTTCCATTGTTCTCGGAATTCCGCTGACTTTTAAAAATGCTTCGGAACTCTTCCATTGTTCTCGGAATTCCGCTGACGCTTAAAATTGCTTCACAACTCTTCTTTTGTTCTCGGAATTCCGCTGACTTTTAAAAATGCTTCGAAACTCTTCCATTGTTCTCGGAATTCCGCTGAAGTTTAAGAATGCTTCGGAAATCTTCCATTGTTCTCAGAATTCTTCTGAAGTTTAAAAATGCTTCGGAACTCTTCCATTGTTCTCGGAATTCCGCTGATGCTTAAAAATGCTTCACAACTCTTCCATTGTTCTCGGAATTCCGCTGACTTTTAAAATTGCTTCGGAACTCTTCCATTGTTCTCGGAATTCTGCTGAAGTTTAAAAATGCTTCGGAACTCTTCCATTGTTCTCAGAATTCCGCTGACATTTAAAAATGCTTCGGAACTCTTCCATTGTTCTCGGAATTCCGCTGACATTTAAAAAGGCTTCAGAACTCTTCCATTGTTCTCGGAATTCCGCTGACTTTTAAAATTGCTTCGGAACTCTTCCATTGTTCTCGGAATTCTGCTGAAGTTTAAAAATGCTTCGGAACTCTTCCATTGTTCTCAGAATTCCGCTGACATTTAAAAATGCTTCGGAACTCTTCCATTGTTCTCGGAATTCCGCTGACATTTAAAAAGGCTTCAGAACTCTTCCATTGTTCTCGGAATTCCGCTGACGTTTAAAAATGCTTCACAACTCTTCCATTGTTCTCGGAATTCCGCTGAAGTTAAAGTATGCTTCGGAACTCTTCCATTGTTCTCGGAATTCTGCTGAAGTTTAAAAATGCTTCGGAACTCTTCCATTGTTCTCGGAATTCTTCTGAAGTTTTGAAGTTTACAAATGCTTCGGAATTCTTCCATTGTTCTCGGAATTCCGCTGACGCTTAAAAATGCTTCACAACTCTTCTATTGTTCTCAGAATTCCGCTGACTTTTAAAAATGCTTCGGAACTCTTCCATTGTTCTCGGAATTCCGCTGATGCTTAAAAATGCTTCACAACTCTTCCATTGTTCTCGGAATTCCGCTGACTTTTAAAAATGCTTCGAAACTCTTCGATTGTTCTCCAAATTCCGCTGAAGTTTAAAAATGCTTCGGAACTCTTCCAGTGTTCGCAGAATTCCGCTGACGTTTAAAAATGCTTCGGAAATCTTCCATTGTTTTCAAAATTCCGCAGACGTTTAAAAATGCTTCAGAACTCTTCCATTGTTCTCGGAATTCCGCTGACGTTTAAAAATGCTTCGGAACTCTTCCATTGTTCTCAGAATTCCGCTGAAGTTTAAACATGCTTTGGTACCCTTCTATTGTTCTCGGAATTCTGCTGACTTTTAAAAATGCTTCGGAACTCTACCATTGTTCTCGGAATTCCGCTGACTTTTAAAAATGCTTCGGAACTCTTCCATTGTTCTCGGAATTCCGCTGACTTTTAAAAATGCTTCTGAACTCTTCCATTGTTCTCGGAATTCCGCTGAAGTTTAAGTATGCTTCGGAACTCTTCCATTGTTCTCGGAATTCTGCTGAAGTTTAAAAATGCTTCGTAACTCTTCCATTGTTCTCAGAATTCCGCTGACATTTAAAAATGCTTCGGAACTCTTCCATTGTTCTCGGAATTCCGCTGACATTTAAAAAGCCTTCAGAACTCTTCCATTGTTCTCGGAATTCCGCTGACGTTTAAAAATGCTTCGGAACTCTTCCTTTGTTCTTGGATTTCCACTGACGTTTAAAAATGCTTCACAACTCTTCCATTGTTCTCGGAATTCCGCTGACTTTTAAAATTGCTTCGGAACCCTTCGATTGTTCTCCAAATTCCGCTGAAGTTTAAAAATGCTTCGGAACTCTTCCAGTGTTTGCAGAATTCCGCTGACGTTTAAAAATGCTTCGGAAATCTTCCATTGTTTTTAAAATCCGCTGACGTTTAAAAATGCTTCAGAACTCTTCCATTGTTCTCGGAATTCCGCTGACGTTTAAAAATGCTTCGGAACTCTTCCATTGTTCTCGGAATTGCAGTGAAGTTTAAAAATGCTTCGGAACGCTTACATTGTTCTCAGAATTCCGCTGAAGTTTAAACATGCTTTGGTACCCTTCTATTGTTCTCGGAATTCTGCTGACTTTTAAAAATGCTTCGGAACTCTTCCATTGTTCTCGGAATTCCGCTGACTTTTAAAAATGCTTCGGAACTCTTCCATTTTTCTCGGAATTCCGCTGAAGTTTTGAAGTTTAAAAATGCTTCGGAATTTTTCCATTGTTCTCGGAATTCCGCTGACGCTTAAAAATGTTTCACAACTCTTCCATTGTTCTCGGAATTCCGCTGACTTTTAAAAATGCTTCGGAACTCTTCCAGTGTTCGCAGAATTCCGCTGACGTTTAAAAATGCTTCGGAAATCTTCCATTGTTTTCAAAATTCCGCTGACGTTTAAAAATGCTTCAGAACTCTTCCATTGTTCTCGGAATTCCGCTGACGTTTAAAAATGCTTCGGAACTCTTCCATTGTTCTCAGAATTCCGCTGAAGTTTAAACATGCTTTGGTACCCTTCTATTGTTCTCGGAATTCTGCTGACTTTTAAAAATGCTTCGGAACTCTTCCATTGTTCTCGGAATTCCGCTGAAGTTTTGAAGTTTAAAAATGCTTCGGAATTCTTCCATTGTTCTCGGAATTCCGCTGACTTTTAAAAATGCTTCAGAACTCTTCCATTGTTCTCGGAATTCCGCTGACTTTTAAAAATGCTTCGGAACTCTTCCATTGTTCTCGGAATTCCGCTGACTTTTAAAAATGCTTCGGAACTCTTCCATTGTTCTCGGAATTCCGCTGAAGTTTTGAAGTTTAAAAATGCTTCGGAACTCTTCCATTGTTCTCAGAATTCTTCTGAAGTTTAAAAATGCTTCGGAACTCTTCCATTGTTCTCGGAATTCCGCTGATGCTTAAAAATGCTTCACAACTCTTCCATTGTTCTCGGAATTCCGCTGACTTTTAAAATTGCTTCGGAACTCTTCCATTGTTCTCGGAATTCTGCTGAAGTTTAAAAATGCTTCGGAACTCTTCCATTGTTCTCAGAATTCCGCTGACATTTAAAAATGCTTCGGAACTCTTCCATTGTTCTCGGAATTCCGCTGACATTTAAAAAGGCTTCAGAACTCTTCCATTGTTCTCGGAATTCCGCTGACGTTTAAAAATGCTTCACAACTCTTCCATTGTTCTCGGAATTCCGCTGAAGTTTAAGTATGCTTCGGAACTCTTCCATTGTTCTCGGAATTCTGCTGAAGTTTAAAAATGCTTCGGAACTCTTCCATTGTTCTCGGAATTCTTCTGAAGTTTTGAAGTTTACAAATGCTTCGGAATTCTTCCATTGTTCTCGGAATTCCGCTGACGCTTAAAAATGCTTCACAACTCTTCTATTGTTCTCAGAATTCCGCTGACTTTTAAAAATGCTTCGGAACTCTTCCATTGTTCTCGGAATTCCGCTGATGCTTAAAAATGCTTCACAACTCTTCCATTGTTCTCGGAATTCCGCTGACTTTTAAAAATGCTTCGGAACCCTTCGATTGTTCTCCAAATTCCGCTGAAGTTTAAAAATGCTTCGGAACTCTTCCAGTGTTTGCAGAATTCCGCTGACGTTTAAAAATGCTTCGGAAATCTTCCATTGTTTTTAAAATCCGCTGACCTTTAAAAATGCTTCAGAACTCTTCCATTGTTCTCGGAATTCCGCTGACGTTTAAAAATGCTTCGGAACTCTTCCATTGTTCTCGGAATTGCAGTGAAGTTTAAAAATGCTTCGGAACGCTTACATTGTTCTCAGAATTCCGCTGAAGTTTAAACATGCTTTGGTACCCTTCTATTGTTCTCGGAATTCTGCTGACTTTTAAAAATGCTTCGGAACTCTTCCATTGTTCTCGGAATTCCGCTGACTTTTAAAAATGCTTCGGAACTCTTCCAGTGTTCGCAGAATTCCGCTGACGTTTAAAAATGCTTCGGAAATTTTCCATTGTTTTCAAAATTCCGCTGACGTTTAAAAATGCTTCAGAACTCTTCCATTGTTCTCGGAATTCCGCTGACGTTTAAAAATGCTTCGGAACTCTTCCATTGTTCTCAGAATTCCGCTGAAGTTTAAACATGCTTTGGTACCCTTCTATTGTTCTCGGAATTCTGCTGACTTTTAAAAATGCTTCGGAACTCTTCCATTGTTCTCGGAATTCCGCTGACTTTTAAAAATGCTTCGGAACTCTTCCATTGTTCTCGGAATTCCGCTGAAGTTTAAGAATGCTTCGGAACTCTTCCATTGTTCTCGGAATTCTGCTGAAGTTTTGAAGTTTAAAAATGCTTCGGAATTCTTCCATTGTTCTCGGAATTCCGCTGACGCTTAAAAATGCTTCACAACTCTTCTATTGTTCTCAGAATTCCGCTGACTTTTAAAAATGCTTCGGAACTCTTCCATTGTTCTCGGAATTCCGCTGACTTTTAAAAATGCTTCGGAACTCTTCCATTGTTCTCGGAATTCCGCTGACTTTTAAAAATGCTTCGGAACTCTTCCATTGTTCTCGGAATTCCGCTGAAGTTTTGAAGTTTAAAAATGCTTCGGAATTCTTCCATTGTTCTCGGAATTCCGCTAACGCTTAAAAATGCTTCACAACTCTTCTATTGTTCTCAGAATTCCGCTGACTTTTAAAAATGCTTCAGAACTCTTCCATTGTTCTCGGAATTCCGCTGACGTTTAAAAATGCTTCGGAACTCTTCCATTGTTCTCGGAATTCCGCTGACGCTTAAAATTGCTTCACAACTCTTCTTTTGTTCTCGGAATTCCGCTGACTTTTAAAAATGCTTCGAAACTCTTCCATTGTTCTCGGAATTCCGCTGAAGTTTAAGAATGCTTCGGAAATCTTCCATTGTTCTCAGAATTCTTCTGAAGTTTAAAAATGCTTCGGAACTCTTCCATTGTTCTCGGAATTCCGCTGATGCTTAAAAATGCTTCACAACTCTTCCATTGTTCTCGGAATTCCGCTGACTTTTAAAATTGCTTCGGAACTCTTCCATTGTTCTCGGAATTCTGCTGAAGTTTAAAAATGCTTCGGAACTCTTCCATTGTTCTCAGAATTCCGCTGACATTTAAAAATGCTTCGGAACTCTTCCATTGTTCTCGGAATTCCGCTGACATTTAAAAAGGCTTCAGAACTCTTCCATTGTTCTCGGAATTCCGCTGACTTTTAAAATTGCTTCGGAACTCTTCCATTGTTCTCGGAATTCTGCTGAAGTTTAAAAATGCTTCGGAACTCTTCCATTGTTCTCAGAATTCCGCTGACATTTAAAAATGCTTCGGAACTCTTCCATTGTTCTCGGAATTCCGCTGACGTTTAAAAATGCTTCACAACTCTTCCATTGTTCTCGGAATTCCGCTGAAGTTAAAGTATGCTTCGGAACTCTTCCATTGTTCTCGGAATTCTGCTGAAGTTTAAAAATGCTTCGGAACTCTTCCATTGTTCTCGGAATTCTTCTGAAGTTTTGAAGTTTACAAATGCTTCGGAATTCTTCCATTGTTCTCGGAATTCCGCTGACGCTTAAAAATGCTTCGGAACTCTTCCATTGTTCTCGGAATTCCGCTGATGCTTAAAAATGCTTCACAACTCTTCCATTGTTCTCGGAATTCCGCTGACTTTTAAAAATGCTTCGAAACTCTTCGATTGTTCTCCAAATTCCGCTGAAGTTTAAAAATGCTTCAGAACTCTTCCAGTGTTCGCAGAATTCCGCTGACGTTTAAAAATGCTTCGGAAATCTTCCATTGTTTTCAAAATTCCGCTGACGTTTAAAAATGCTTCAGAACTCTTCCATTGTTCTCGGAATTCCGCTGACGTTTAAAAATGCTTCGGAACTCTTCCATTGTTCTCAGAATTCCGCTGAAGTTTAAACATGCTTTGGTACCCTTCTATTGTTCTCGGAATTCTGCTGACTTTTAAAAATGCTTCGGAACTCTTCCATTGTTCTCGGAATTCCGCTGACTTTTAAAAATGCTTCGGAACTCTTCCATTGTTCTCGGAATTCCGCTGACTTTTAAAAATGCTTCTGAATTCTTCCATTGTTCTCGGAATTCCGCTGAAGTTTAAGTATGCTTCGGAACTCTTCCATTGTTCTCGGAATTCTACTGAAGTTTAAAAATGCTTCGGAACTCTTCCATTGTTCTCAGAATTCCGCTGACATTTAAAAATGCTTCGGAACTCTTCCATTGTTCTCGGAATTCCGCTGACATTTAAAAAGCCTTCAGAACTCTTCCATTGTTCTCGGAATTCCGCTGACGTTTAAAAATGCTTCGGAACTCTTCCTTTGTTCTTGGAATTCCACTGACGTTTAAAAATGCTTCACAACTCTTCCATTGTTCTCGGAATTCCGCTGACTTTTAAAATTGCTTCGGAACTCTTCGATTGTTCTCCAAATTCCGCTGAAGTTTAAAAATGCTTCGGAACTCTTCCAGTGTTTGCAGAATTCCGCTGACGTTTAAAAATGCTTCGGAAATCTTCCATTGTTTTCAAAATCCGCTGACGTTTAAAAATGCTTCAGAACTCTTCCATTGTTCTCGGAATTCCGCTGACATTTAAAAATGCTTCCGAACTCTTCCATTGTTCTGGTATTCTGCTGACGTTTAAAAATGCTTCACAACTCTTCCATTGTTCTCGGTATTCCGCTGACTTTTAAAAATGCTTCAGAACTCTTCCATTGTTCTCGGAATTCCGCTGAAGTTTAAGTATGCTTCGGAACTCTTCCATTGTTCTCGGAATTCTGCTGAAGTTTAAAAATGCTTCAGAACTCTTCCATTGTTCTCAGAATTCCGCTGACATTTAAAAATGCTTCGGAACTCTTCCATTGTTCTCGGAATTCCGCTGACATTTAAAAAGGCCTCAGAACTCTTCCATTGTTCTCGGAATTCCGCTGACGTTTAAAAATGCTTCACAACTCTTCCATTGTTCTCGGAATTCCGCTGAAGTTTAAGTATGCTTCGGAACTCTTCCATTGTTCTCGGAATTCTGCTGAAGTTTAAAAATGCTTCGGAACTCTTCCATTGTTCTCGGAATTCTTCTGAAGTTTTGAAGTTTACAAATGCTTCGGAATTCTTCCATTGTTCTCGGAATTCCGCTGACGCTTAAAAATGCTTCACAACTCTTCTATTGTTCTCAGAATTCCGCTGACTTTTAAAAATGCTTCGGAACTCTTCCATTGTTGTCGGAATTCCGCTGACGCTTAAAAATGCTTCACAACTCTTCTATTGTTCTCGGAATTCCGCTGACATTTAAAAATGCTTCGGAACTCTTCCATTGTCCTCGGAATTCCGCTGAAGTTTAAGAATGCTTCGGAACTCTTCCATTGTTCTCAGAATTCTGCTGAAGTTTAAAAATGCTTCGGAACTCTTCCATTGTTCTCGGAATTCCGCTGATGCTTAAAAATGCTTCACAACTCTTCCATTGTTCTCGGAATTCCGCTGACTTTTAAAAATGCTTTGGAACTCTTCCATTGTTCTCGGAATTCCGCTGACTTTTAAAAATGCTTCAGAACTCTTCCATTGTTCTCGGAATTCCGCTGACATTTAAAAATGCTTCGGAACTCTTCCATTGTTCTCGGTATTCCGCTGACTTTTAAAAATGCTTCAGAACTCTTCCATTGTTCTCGGAATTCCGCTGAAGTTTAAGTATGCTTCGGAACTCTTCCATTGTTCTCGGAATTCTGCTGAAGTTTAAAAATGCTTCGGAACTCTTCCATTGTTCTCAGAATTCCGCTGACATTTAAAAATGCTTCGGAACTCTTCCATTGTTCTCGGAATTCCGCTGACATTTAAAAAGGCTTCAGAACTCTTCCATTGTTCTCGGAATTCCGCTGACGTTTAAAAATGCTTCACAACTCTTCCATTGTTCTCGGAATTCCGCTGAAGTTTAAGTATGCTTCGGAACTCTTCCATTGTTCTCGGAATTCTGCTGAAGTTTAAAAATGCTTCGGAACTCTTCCATTGTTCTCGGAATTCTTCTGAAGTTTTGAAGTTTACAAATGCTTCGGAATTCTTCCATTGTTCTCGGAATTCCGCTGACGCTTAAAAATGCTTCACAACTCTTCTATTGTTCTCGGAATTCCGCTGACATTTAAAAATGCTTCGGAACTCTTCCATTGTCCTCGGAATTCCGCTGAAGTTTAAGAATGCTTCGGAACTCTTCCATTGTTCTCAGAATTCTGCTGAAGTTTAAAAATGCTTCTTAACTCTTCCATTGTTCTCGGAATTCCGCTGATGCTTAAAAATGCTTCACAACTCTTCCATTGTTCTCGGAATTCCGCTGACTTTTAAAAATGCTTCGGAACTCTTCGATTGTTCTCCAAATTCCGCTGAAGTTTAAAAATGCTTCGGAACTCTTCCAGTGTTCGCAGAATTCCGCTGACGTTTAAAAATGCTTCGGAAATCTTCCATTGTTTTCAAAATTCCGCAGACGTTTAAAAATGCTTCAGAACTCTTCCATTGTTCTCGGAATTCCGCTGACGTTTAAAAATGCTTCGGAACTCTTCCATTGTTCTCAGAATTCCGCTGAAGTTTAAACATGCTTTGGTACCCTTCTATTGTTCTCGGAATTCTGCTGACTTTTAAAAATGCTTCGGAACTCTTCCATTGTTCTCGGAATTCCGCTGACTTTTAAAAATGCTTCGGAACTCTTCCATTGTTCTCGGAATTCCGCTGACTTTTAAAAATGCTTCTGAACTCTTCCATTGTTCTCGGAATTCCGCTGAAGTTTAAGTATGCTTCGGAACTCTTCCATTGTTCTCGGAATTCTGCTGAAGTTTAAAAATGCTTCGGAACTCTTCCATTGTTCTCGGAATTCTTCTGAAGTTTTGAAGTTTACAAATGCTTCGGAATTCTTCCATTGTTCTCGGAATTCCGCTGACGCTTAAAAATGCTTCACAACTCTTCTATTGTTCTCAGAATTCCGCTGACTTTTAAAAATGCTTCGGAACTCTTCCATTGTTCTCGGAATTCCGCTGATGCTTAAAAATGCTTCACAACTCTTCCATTGTTCTCGGAATTCCGCTGACTTTTAAAAATGCTTCGGAACCCTTCGATTGTTCTCCAAATTCCGCTGAAGTTTAAAAATGCTTCGGAACTCTTCCAGTGTTTGCAGAATTCCGCTGACGTTTAAAAATGCTTCGGAAATCTTCCATTGTTTTTAAAATCCGCTGACGTTTAAAAATGCTTCAGAACTCTTCCATTGTTCTCGGAATTCCGCTGACGTTTAAAAATGCTTCGGAACTCTTCCATTGTTCTCGGAATTGCAGTGAAGTTTAAAAATGCTTCGGAACGCTTACATTGTTCTCAGAATTCCGCTGAAGTTTAAACATGCTTTGGTACCCTTCTATTGTTCTCGGAATTCTGCTGACTTTTAAAAATGCTTCGGAACTCTTCCATTGTTCTCGGAATTCCGCTGACTTTTAAAAATGCTTCGGAACTCTTCCAGTGTTCGCAGAATTCCGCTGACGTTTAAAAATGCTTCGGAAATTTTCCATTGTTTTCAAAATTCCGCTGACGTTTAAAAATGCTTCAGAACTCTTCCATTGTTCTCGGAATTCCGCTGACGTTTAAAAATGCTTCGGAACTCTTCCATTGTTCTCGGAATTCCGCTGACTTTTAAAAATGCTTCGGAACTCTTCCATTGTTCTCGGAATTCCGCTGAAGTTTAAGAATGCTTCGGAACTCTTCCATTGTTCTCGGAATTCTGCTGAAGTTTTGAAGTTTAAAAATGCTTCGGAATTCTTCCATTGTTCTCGGAATTCCGCTGACGCTTAAAAATGCTTCACAACTCTTCTATTGTTCTCAGAATTCCGCTGACTTTTAAAAATGCTTCGGAACTCTTCCATTGTTCTCGGAATTCCGCTGACTTTTAAAAATGCTTCGGAACTCTTCCATTGTTCTCGGAATTCCGCTGACTTTTAAAAATGCTTCGGAACTCTTCCATTGTTCTCGGAATTCCGCTGAAGTTTTGAAGTTTAAAAATGCTTCGGAATTCTTCCATTGTTCTCGGAATTCCGCTAACGCTTAAAAATGCTTCACAACTCTTCTATTGTTCTCAGAATTCCGCTGACTTTTAAAAATGCTTCAGAACTCTTCCATTGTTCTCGGAATTCCGCTGACGTTTAAAAATGCTTCGGAACTCTTCCATTGTTCTCGGAATTCCGCTGACGCTTAAAATTGCTTCACAACTCTTCTTTTGTTCTCGGAATTCCGCTGACTTTTAAAAATGCTTCGAAACTCTTCCATTGTTCTCGGAATTCCGCTGAAGTTTAAGAATGCTTCGGAAATCTTCCATTGTTCTCAGAATTCTTCTGAAGTTTAAAAATGCTTCGGAACTCTTCCATTGTTCTCGGAATTCCGCTGATGCTTAAAAATGCTTCACAACTCTTCCATTGTTCTCGGAATTCCGCTGACTTTTAAAATTGCTTCGGAACTCTTCCATTGTTCTCGGAATTCTGCTGAAGTTTAAAAATGCTTCGGAACTCTTCCATTGTTCTCAGAATTCCGCTGACATTTAAAAATGCTTCGGAACTCTTCCATTGTTCTCGGAATTCCGCTGACATTTAAAAAGGCTTCAGAACTCTTCCATTGTTCTCGGAATTCCGCTGACTTTTAAAATTGCTTCGGAACTCTTCCATTGTTCTCGGAATTCTGCTGAAGTTTAAAAATGCTTCGGAACTCTTCCATTGTTCTCAGAATTCCGCTGACATTTAAAAATGCTTCGGAACTCTTCCATTGTTCTCGGAATTCCGCTGACATTTAAAAAGGCTTCAGAACTCTTCCATTGTTCTCGGAATTCCGCTGACGTTTAAAAATGCTTCACAACTCTTCCATTGTTCTCGGAATTCCGCTGAAGTTTAAGTATGCTTCGGAACTCTTCCATTGTTCTCGGAATTCTGCTGAAGTTTAAAAATGCTTCGGAACTCTTCCATTGTTCTCGGAATTCTTCTGAAGTTTTGAAGTTTACAAATGCTTCGGAATTCTTCCATTGTTCTCGGAATTCCGCTGACGCTTAAAAATGCTTCACAACTCTTCTATTGTTCTCAGAATTCCGCTGACTTTTAAAAATGCTTCGGAACTCTTCCATTGTTCTCGGAATTCCGCTGATGCTTAAAAATGCTTCACAACTCTTCCATTGTTCTCGGAATTCCGCTGACTTTTAAAAATGCTTCGAAACTCTTCGATTGTTCTCCAAATTCCGCTGAAGTTTAAAAATGCTTCAGAACTCTTCCAGTGTTCGCAGAATTCCGCTGACGTTTAAAAATGCTTCGGAAATCTTCCATTGTTTTCAAAATTCCGCTGACGTTTAAAAATGCTTCAGAACTCTTCCATTGTTCTCGGAATTCCGCTGACGTTTAAAAATGCTTCGGAACTCTTCCATTGTTCTCAGAATTCCGCTGAAGTTTAAACATGCTTTGGTACCCTTCTATTGTTCTCGGAATTCTGCTGACTTTTAAAAATGCTTCGGAACTCTTCCATTGTTCTCGGAATTCCGCTGACTTTTAAAAATGCTTCGGAACTCTTCCATTGTTCTCGGAATTCCGCTGACTTTTAAAAATGCTTCTGAATTCTTCCATTGTTCTCGGAATTCCGCTGAAGTTTAAGTATGCTTCGGAACTCTTCCATTGTTCTCGGAATTCTACTGAAGTTTAAAAATGCTTCGGAACTCTTCCATTGTTCTCAGAATTCCGCTGACATTTAAAAATGCTTCGGAACTCTTCCATTGTTCTCGGAATTCCGCTGACATTTAAAAAGCCTTCAGAACTCTTCCATTGTTCTCGGAATTCCGCTGACGTTTAAAAATGCTTCGGAACTCTTCCTTTGTTCTTGGAATTCCACTGACGTTTAAAAATGCTTCACAACTCTTCCATTGTTCTCGGAATTCCGCTGACTTTTAAAATTGCTTCGGAACTCTTCGATTGTTCTCCAAATTCCGCTGAAGTTTAAAAATGCTTCGGAACTCTTCCAGTGTTTGCAGAATTCCGCTGACGTTTAAAAATGCTTCGGAAATCTTCCATTGTTTTCAAAATCCGCTGACGTTTAAAAATGCTTCAGAACTCTTCCATTGTTCTCGGAATTCCGCTGACATTTAAAAATGCTTCCGAACTCTTCCATTGTTCTGGTATTCTGCTGACGTTTAAAAATGCTTCACAACTCTTCCATTGTTCTCGGTATTCCGCTGACTTTTAAAAATGCTTCAGAACTCTTCCATTGTTCTCGGAATTCCGCTGAAGTTTAAGTATGCTTCGGAACTCTTCCATTGTTCTCGGAATTCTGCTGAAGTTTAAAAATGCTTCGGAACTCTTCCATTGTTCTCAGAATTCCGCTGACATTTAAAAAGGCCTCAGAACTCTTCCATTGTTCTCGGAATTCCGCTGACGTTTAAAAATGCTTCACAACTCTTCCATTGTTCTCGGAATTCCGCTGAAGTTTAAGTATGCTTCGGAACTCTTCCATTGTTCTCGGAATTCTGCTGAAGTTTAAAAATGCTTCGGAACTCTTCCATTGTTCTCGGAATTCTTCTGAAGTTTTGAAGTTTACAAATGCTTCGGAATTCTTCCATTGTTCTCGGAATTCCGCTGACGCTTAAAAATGCTTCACAACTCTTCTATTGTTCTCAGAATTCCGCTGACTTTTAAAAATGCTTCGGAACTCTTCCATTGTTGTCGGAATTCCGCTGACGCTTAAAAATGCTTCACAACTCTTCTATTGTTCTCGGAATTCCGCTGACATTTAAAAATGCTTCGGAACTCTTCCATTGTCCTCGGAATTCCGCTGAAGTTTAAGAATGCTTCGGAACTCTTCCATTGTTCTCAGAATTCTGCTGAAGTTTAAAAATGCTTCGGAACTCTTCCATTGTTCTCGGAATTCCGCTGATGCTTAAAAATGCTTCACAACTCTTCCATTGTTCTCAGAATTCCGCTGACTTTTAAAAATGCTTTGGAACTCTTCCATTGTTCTCGGAATTCCGCTGACTTTTAAAAATGCTTCAGAACTCTTCCATTGTTCTCGGAATTCCGCTGACATTTAAAAATGCTTCGGAACTCTTCCATTGTTCTCGGTATTCCGCTGACTTTTAAAAATGCTTCAGAACTCTTCCATTGTTCTCGGAATTCCGCTGAAGTTTAAGTATGCTTCGGAACTCTTCCATTGTTCTCGGAATTCTGCTGAAGTTTAAAAATGCTTCGGAACTCTTCCATTGTTCTCGGAATTCTTCTGAAGTTTTGAAGTTTACAAATGCTTCGGAATTCTTCCATTGTTCTCGGAATTCCGCTGACGCTTAAAAATGCTTCACAACTCTTCTATTGTTCTCAGAATTCCGCTGACTTTTAAAAATGCTTCGGAACTCTTCCATTGTTCTCGGAATTCCGCTGATGCTTAAAAATGCTTCACAACTCTTCCATTGTTCTCGGAATTCCGCTGACTTTTAAAAATGCTTCGAAACTCTTCGATTGTTCTCCAAATTCCGCTGAAGTTTAAAAATGCTTCAGAACTCTTCCAGTGTTCGCAGAATTCCGCTGACGTTTAAAAATGCTTCGGAAATCTTCCATTGTTTTCAAAATTCCGCTGACGTTTAAAAATGCTTCAGAACTCTTCCATTGTTCTCGGAATTCCGCTGACGTTTAAAAATGCTTCGGAACTCTTCCATTGTTCTCAGAATTCCGCTGAAGTTTAAACATGCTTTGGTACCCTTCTATTGTTCTCGGAATTCTGCTGACTTTTAAAAATGCTTCGGAACTCTTCCATTGTTCTCGGAATTCCGCTGACTTTTAAAAATGCTTCGGAACTCTTCCATTGTTCTCGGAATTCCGCTGACTTTTAAAAATGCTTCTGAATTCTTCCATTGTTCTCGGAATTCCGCTGAAGTTTAAGTATGCTTCGGAACTCTTCCATTGTTCTCGGAATTCTACTGAAGTTTAAAAATGCTTCGGAACTCTTCCATTGTTCTCAGAATTCCGCTGACATTTAAAAATGCTTCGGAACTCTTCCATTGTTCTCGGAATTCCGCTGACATTTAAAAAGCCTTCAGAACTCTTCCATTGTTCTCGGAATTCCGCTGACGTTTAAAAATGCTTCGGAACTCTTCCTTTGTTCTTGGAATTCCACTGACGTTTAAAAATGCTTCACAACTCTTCCATTGTTCTCGGAATTCCGCTGACTTTTAAAATTGCTTCGGAACTCTTCGATTGTTCTCCAAATTCCGCTGAAGTTTAAAAATGCTTCGGAACTCTTCCAGTGTTTGCAGAATTCCGCTGACGTTTAAAAATGCTTCGGAAATCTTCCATTGTTTTCAAAATCCGCTGACGTTTAAAAATGCTTCAGAACTCTTCCATTGTTCTCGGAATTCCGCTGACATTTAAAAATGCTTCCGAACTCTTCCATTGTTCTGGTATTCTGCTGACGTTTAAAAATGCTTCACAACTCTTCCATTGTTCTCGGTATTCCGCTGACTTTTAAAAATGCTTCAGAACTCTTCCATTGTTCTCGGAATTCCGCTGAAGTTTAAGTATGCTTCGGAACTCTTCCATTGTTCTCGGAATTCTGCTGAAGTTTAAAAATGCTTCGGAACTCTTCCATTGTTCTCAGAATTCCGCTGACATTTAAAAAGGCCTCAGAACTCTTCCATTGTTCTCGGAATTCCGCTGACGTTTAAAAATGCTTCACAACTCTTCCATTGTTCTCGGAATTCCGCTGAAGTTTAAGTATGCTTCGGAACTCTTCCATTGTTCTCGGAATTCTGCTGAAGTTTAAAAATGCTTCGGAACTCTTCCATTGTTCTCGGAATTCTTCTGAAGTTTTGAAGTTTACAAATGCTTCGGAATTCTTCCATTGTTCTCGGAATTCCGCTGACGCTTAAAAATGCTTCACAACTCTTCTATTGTTCTCAGAATTCCGCTGACTTTTAAAAATGCTTCGGAACTCTTCCATTGTTGTCGGAATTCCGCTGACGCTTAAAAATGCTTCACAACTCTTCTATTGTTCTCGGAATTCCGCTGACATTTAAAAATGCTTTGGAACTCTTCCATTGTCCTCGGAATTCCGCTGAAGTTTAAGAATGCTTCGGAACTCTTCCATTGTTCTCAGAATTCTGCTGAAGTTTAAAAATGCTTCGGAACTCTTCCATTGTTCTCGGAATTCCGCTGATGCTTAAAAATGCTTCACAACTCTTCCATTGTTCTCGGAATTCCGCTGACTTTTAAAAATGCTTTGGAACTCTTCCATTGTTCTCGGAATTCCGCTGACTTTTAAAAATGCTTCAGAACTCTTCCATTGTTCTCGGAATTCCGCTGACATTTAAAAATGCTTCGGAACTCTTCCATTGTTCTCGGTATTCCGCTGACTTTTAAAAATGCTTCAGAACTCTTCCATTGTTCTCGGAATTCCGCTGAAGTTTAAGTATGCTTCGGAACTCTTCCATTGTTCTCGGAATTCTGCTGAAGTTTAAAAATGCTTCGGAACTCTTCCATTGTTCTCAGAATTCCGCTGACATTTAAAATTGCTTCGGAACTCTTCCATTGTTCTCGGAATTCCGCTGACATTTAAAAAGGCTTCAGAACTCTTCCATTGTTCTCGGAATTCCGCTGACGTTTAAAAATGCTTCACAACTCTTCCATTGTTCTCGGAATTCCGCTGAAGTTTAAGTATGCTTCGGAACTCTTCCATTGTTCTCGGAATTCTGCTGAAGTTTAAAAATGCTTCGGAACTCTTCCATTGTTCTCGGAATTCTTCTGAAGTTTTGAAGTTTACAAATGCTTCGGAATTCTTCCATTGTTCTCGGAATTCCGCTGTCGCTTAAAAATGCTTCACAACTCTTCTATTGTTCTCGGAATTCCGCTGACATTTAAAAATGCTTCGGAACTCTTCCATTGTCCTCGGAATTCCGCTGAAGTTTAAGAATGCTTCGGAACTCTTCCATTGTTCTCAGAATTCTGCTGAAGTTTAAAAATGCTTCGGAACTCTTCCATTGTTCTCGGAATTCCGCTGATGCTTAAAAATGCTTCACAACTCTTCCATTGTTCTCGGAATTCCGCTGACTTTTAAAAATGCTTCGGAACTCTTCGATTGTTCTCCAAATTCCGCTGAAGTTTAAAAATGCTTCGGAACTCTTCCAGTGTTCGCAGAATTCCGCTGACTTTTAAAAATGCTTCGGAACTCTTCCATTGTTCTCGGAATTCCGCTGACTTTTAAAAATGCTTCGGAACTCTTCCATTGTTCTCGGAATTCCGCTGACTTTTAAAAATGCTTCTGAACTCTTCCATTGTTCTCGGAATTCCGCTGAAGTTTAAGTATGCTTCGGAACTCTTCCATTGTTCTCGGAATTCTGCTGAAGTTTAAAAATGCTTCGGAACTCTTCCATTGTTCTCGGAATTCTTCTGAAGTTTTGAAGTTTACAAATGCTTCGGAATTCTTCCATTGTTCTCGGAATTCCGCTGACGCTTAAAAATGCTTCACAACTCTTCTATTGTTCTCAGAATTCCGCTGACTTTTAAAAATGCTTCGGAACTCTTCCATTGTTCTCGGAATTCCGCTGATGCTTAAAAATGCTTCACAACTCTTCCATTGTTCTCGGAATTCCGCTGACTTTTAAAAATGCTTCGGAACCCTTCGATTGTTCTCCAAATTCCGCTGAAGTTTAAAAATGCTTCGGAACTCTTCCAGTGTTTGCAGAATTCCGCTGACGTTTAAAAATGCTTCGGAAATCTTCCATTGTTTTTAAAATCCGCTGACGTTTAAAAATGCTTCAGAACTCTTCCATTGTTCTCGGAATTCCGCTGACGTTTAAAAATGCTTCGGAACTCTTCCATTGTTCTCGGAATTGCAGTGAAGTTTAAAAATGCTTCGGAACGCTTACATTGTTCTCAGAATTCCGCTGAAGTTTAAACATGCTTTGGTACCCTTCTATTGTTCTCGGAATTCTGCTGACTTTTAAAAATGCTTCGGAACTCTTCCATTGTTCTCGGAATTCCGCTGACTTTTAAAAATGCTTCGGAACTCTTCCAGTGTTCGCAGAATTCCGCTGACGTTTAAAAATGCTTCGGAAATTTTCCATTGTTTTCAAAATTCCGCTGACGTTTAAAAATGCTTCAGAACTCTTCCATTGTTCTCGGAATTCCGCTGACGTTTAAAAATGCTTCGGAACTCTTCCATTGTTCTCAGAATTCCGCTGAAGTTTAAACATGCTTTGGTACCCTTCTATTGTTCTCGGAATTCTGCTGACTTTTAAAAATGCTTCGGAACTCTTCCATTGTTCTCGGAATTCCGCTGACTTTTAAAAATGCTTCGGAACTCTTCCATTGTTCTCGGAATTCCGCTGAAGTTTAAGAATGCTTCGGAACTCTTCCATTGTTCTCGGAATTCTGCTGAAGTTTTGAAGTTTAAAAATGCTTCGGAATTCTTCCATTGTTCTCGGAATTCCGCTGACGCTTAAAAATGCTTCACAACTCTTCTATTGTTCTCAGAATTCCGCTGACTTTTAAAAATGCTTCGGAACTCTTCCATTGTTCTCGGAATTCCGCTGACTTTTAAAAATGCTTCGGAACTCTTCCATTGTTCTCGGAATTCCGCTGACTTTTAAAAATGCTTCGGAACTCTTCCATTGTTCTCGGAATTCCGCTGAAGTTTTGAAGTTTAAAAATGCTTCGGAATTCTTCCATTGTTCTCGGAATTCCGCTAACGCTTAAAAATGCTTCACAACTCTTCTATTGTTCTCAGAATTCCGCTGACTTTTAAAAATGCTTCAGAACTCTTCCATTGTTCTCGGAATTCCGCTGACGTTTAAAAATGCTTCGGAACTCTTCCATTGTTCTCGGAATTCCGCTGACGCTTAAAATTGCTTCACAACTCTTCTTTTGTTCTCGGAATTCCGCTGACTTTTAAAAATGCTTCGAAACTCTTCCATTGTTCTCGGAATTCCGCTGAAGTTTAAGAATGCTTCGGAAATCTTCCATTGTTCTCAGAATTCTTCTGAAGTTTAAAAATGCTTCGGAACTCTTCCATTGTTCTCGGAATTCCGCTGATGCTTAAAAATGCTTCACAACTCTTCCATTGTTCTCGGAATTCCGCTGACTTTTAAAATTGCTTCGGAACTCTTCCATTGTTCTCGGAATTCTGCTGAAGTTTAAAAATGCTTCGGAACTCTTCCATTGTTCTCAGAATTCCGCTGACATTTAAAAATGCTTCGGAACTCTTCCATTGTTCTCGGAATTCCGCTGACATTTAAAAAGGCTTCAGAACTCTTCCATTGTTCTCGGAATTCCGCTGACTTTTAAAATTGCTTCGGAACTCTTCCATTGTTCTCGGAATTCTGCTGAAGTTTAAAAATGCTTCGGAACTCTTCCATTGTTCTCAGAATTCCGCTGACATTTAAAAATGCTTCGGAACTCTTCCATTGTTCTCGGAATTCCGCTGACATTTAAAAAGGCTTCAGAACTCTTCCATTGTTCTCGGAATTCCGCTGACGTTTAAAAATGCTTCACAACTCTTCCATTGTTCTCGGAATTCCGCTGAAGTTTAAGTATGCTTCGGAACTCTTCCATTGTTCTCGGAATTCTGCTGAAGTTTAAAAATGCTTCGGAACTCTTCCATTGTTCTCGGAATTCTTCTGAAGTTTTGAAGTTTACAAATGCTTCGGAATTCTTCCATTGTTCTCGGAATTCCGCTGACGCTTAAAAATGCTTCACAACTCTTCTATTGTTCTCAGAATTCCGCTGACTTTTAAAAATGCTTCGGAACTCTTCCATTGTTCTCGGAATTCCGCTGATGCTTAAAAATGCTTCACAACTCTTCCATTGTTCTCGGAATTCCGCTGACTTTTAAAAATGCTTCGAAACTCTTCGATTGTTCTCCAAATTCCGCTGAAGTTTAAAAATGCTTCAGAACTCTTCCAGTGTTCGCAGAATTCCGCTGACGTTTAAAAATGCTTCGGAAATCTTCCATTGTTTTCAAAATTCCGCTGACGTTTAAAAATGCTTCAGAACTCTTCCATTGTTCTCGGAATTCCGCTGACGTTTAAAAATGCTTCGGAACTCTTCCATTGTTCTCAGAATTCCGCTGAAGTTTAAACATGCTTTGGTACCCTTCTATTGTTCTCGGAATTCTGCTGACTTTTAAAAATGCTTCGGAACTCTTCCAATGTTCTCGGAATTCCGCTGACTTTTAAAAATGCTTCGGAACTCTTCCATTGTTCTCGGAATTCCGCTGACTTTTAAAAATGCTTCTGAATTCTTCCATTGTTCTCGGAATTCCGCTGAAGTTTAAGTATGCTTCGGAACTCTTCCATTGTTCTCGGAATTCTACTGAAGTTTAAAAATGCTTCGGAACTCTTCCATTGTTCTCAGAATTCCGCTGACATTTAAAAATGCTTCGGAACTCTTCCATTGTTCTCGGAATTCCGCTGACATTTAAAAAGCCTTCAGAACTCTTCCATTGTTCTCGGAATTCCGCTGACGTTTAAAAATGCTTCGGAACTCTTCCTTTGTTCTTGGAATTCCACTGACGTTTAAAAATGCTTCACAACTCTTCCATTGTTCTCGGAATTCCGCTGACTTTTAAAATTGCTTCGGAACTCTTCGATTGTTCTCCAAATTCCGCTGAAGTTTAAAAATGCTTCGGAACTCTTCCAGTGTTTGCAGAATTCCGCTGACGTTTAAAAATGCTTCGGAAATCTTCCATTGTTTTCAAAATCCGCTGACGTTTAAAAATGCTTCAGAACTCTTCCATTGTTCTCGGAATTCCGCTGACATTTAAAAATGCTTCCGAACTCTTCCATTGTTCTGGTATTCTGCTGACGTTTAAAAATGCTTCACAACTCTTCCATTGTTCTCGGTATTCCGCTGACTTTTAAAAATGCTTCAGAACTCTTCCATTGTTCTCGGAATTCCGCTGAAGTTTAAGTATGCTTCGGAACTCTTCCATTGTTCTCGGAATTCTGCTGAAGTTTAAAAATGCTTCGGAACTCTTCCATTGTTCTCAGAATTCCGCTGACATTTAAAAATGCTTCGGAACTCTTCCATTGTTCTCGGAATTCCGCTGACATTTAAAAAGGCCTCAGAACTCTTCCATTGTTCTCGGAATTCCGCTGACGTTTAAAAATGCTTCACAACTCTTCCATTGTTCTCGGAATTCCGCTGAAGTTTAAGTATGCTTCGGAACTCTTCCATTGTTCTCGGAATTCTGCTGAAGTTTAAAAATGCTTCGGAACTCTTCCATTGTTCTCGGAATTCTTCTGAAGTTTTGAAGTTTACAAATGCTTCGGAATTCTTCCATTGTTCTCGGAATTCCGCTGACGCTTAAAAATGCTTCACAACTCTTCTATTGTTCTCAGAATTCCGCTGACTTTTAAAAATGCTTCGGAACTCTTCCATTGTTGTCGGAATTCCGCTGACGCTTAAAAATGCTTCACAACTCTTCTATTGTTCTCGGAATTCCGCTGACATTTAAAAATGCTTCGGAACTCTTCCATTGTCCTCGGAATTCCGCTGAAGTTTAAGAATGCTTCGGAACTCTTCCATTGTTCTCAGAATTCTGCTGAAGTTTAAAAATGCTTCGGAACTCTTCCATTGTTCTCGGAATTCCGCTGATGCTTAAAAATGCTTCACAACTCTTCCATTGTTCTCGGAATTCCGCTGACTTTTAAAAATGCTTTGGAACTCTTCCATTGTTCTCGGAATTCCGCTGACTTTTAAAAATGCTTCAGAACTCTTCCATTGTTCTCGGAATTCCGCTGACATTTAAAAATGCTTCGGAACTCTTCCATTGTTCTCGGTATTCCGCTGACTTTTAAAAATGCTTCAGAACTCTTCCATTGTTCTCGGAATTCCGCTGAAGTTTAAGTATGCTTCGGAACTCTTCCATTGTTCTCGGAATTCTGCTGAAGTTTAAAAATGCTTCGGAACTCTTCCATTGTTCTCAGAATTCCGCTGACATTTAAAATTGCTTCGGAACTCTTCCATTGTTCTCGGAATTCCGCTGACATTTAAAAAGGCTTCAGAACTCTTCCATTGTTCTCGGAATTCCGCTGACGTTTAAAAATGCTTCACAACTCTTCCATTGTTCTCGGAATTCCGCTGAAGTTTAAGTATGCTTCGGAACTCTTCCATTGTTCTCGGAATTCTGCTGAAGTTTAAAAATCCTTCGGAACTCTTCCATTGTTCTCGGAATTCTTCTGAAGTTTTGAAGTTTACAAATGCTTCGGAATTCTTCCATTGTTCTCGGAATTCCGCTGACGCTTAAAAATGCTTCACAACTCTTCTATTGTTCTCGGAATTCCGCTGACATTTAAAAATGCTTCGGAACTCTTCCATTGTCCTCGGAATTCCGCTGAAGTTTAAGAATGCTTCGGAACTCTTCCATTGTTCTCAGAATTCTGCTGAAGTTTAAAAATGCTTCGGAACTCTTCCATTGTTCTCGGAATTCCGCTGATGCTTAAAAATGCTTCACAACTCTTCCATTGTTCTCCGAATTCCGCTGACTTTTAAAAATGCTTCGGAACTCTTCGATTGTTCTCCAAATTCCGCTGAAGTTTAAAAATGCTTCGGAACTCTTCCAGTGTTCGCAGAATTCCGCTGACGTTTAAAAATGCTTCGGAAATCTTCCATTGTTTTCAAAATTCCGCAGACGTTTAAAAATGCTTCAGAACTCTTCCATTGTTCTCGGAATTCCGCTGACGTTTAAAAATGCTTCGGAACTCTTCCATTGTTCTCAGAATTCCGCTGAAGTTTAAACATGCTTTGGTACCCTTCTATTGTTCTCGGAATTCTGCTGACTTTTAAAAATGCTTCGGAACTCTTCCATTGTTCTCGGAATTCCGCTGACTTTTAAAAATGCTTCGGAACTCTTCCATTGTTCTCGGAATTCCGCTGACTTTTAAAAATGCTTCTGAACTCTTCCATTGTTCTCGGAATTCCGCTGAAGTTTAAGTATGCTTCGGAACTCTTCCATTGTTCTCGGAATTCTGCTGAAGTTTAAAAATGCTTCGGAACTCTTCCATTGTTCTCGGAATTCTTCTGAAGTTTTGAAGTTTACAAATGCTTCGGAATTCTTCCATTGTTCTCGGAATTCCGCTGACGCTTAAAAATGCTTCACAACTCTTCTATTGTTCTCAGAATTCCGCTGACTTTTAAAAATGCTTCGGAACTCTTCCATTGTTCTCGGAATTCCGCTGATGCTTAAAAATGCTTCACAACTCTTCCATTGTTCTCGGAATTCCGCTGACTTTTAAAAATGCTTCGGAACCCTTCGATTGTTCTCCAAATTCCGCTGAAGTTTAAAAATGCTTCGGAACTCTTCCAGTGTTTGCAGAATTCCGCTGACGTTTAAAAATGCTTCAGAACTCTTCCATTGTTCTCGGAATTCCGCTGACGTTTAAAAATGCTTCGGAACTCTTCCATTGTTCTCGGAATTGCAGTGAAGTTTAAAAATGCTTCGGAACGCTTACATTGTTCTCAGAATTCCGCTGAAGTTTAAACATGCTTTGGTACCCTTCTATTGTTCTCGGAATTCTGCTGACTTTTAAAAATGCTTCGGAACTCTTCCATTGTTCTCGGAATTCCGCTGACTTTTAAAAATGCTTCGGAACTCTTCCAGTGTTCGCAGAATTCCGCTGACGTTTAAAAATGCTTCGGAAATTTTCCATTGTTTTCAAAATTCCGCTGACGTTTAAAAATGCTTCAGAACTCTTCCATTGTTCTCGGAATTCCGCTGACGTTTAAAAATGCTTCGGAACTCTTCCATTGTTCTCAGAATTCCGCTGAAGTTTAAACATGCTTTGGTACCCTTCTATTGTTCTCGGAATTCTGCTGACTTTTAAAAATGCTTCGGAACTCTTCCATTGTTCTCGGAATTCCGCTGACTTTTAAAAATGCTTCGGAACTCTTCCATTGTTCTCGGAATTCCGCTGAAGTTTAAGAATGCTTCGGAACTCTTCCATTGTTCTCGGAATTCTGCTGAAGTTTTGAAGTTTAAAAATGCTTCGGAATTCTTCCATTGTTCTCGGAATTCCGCTGACGCTTAAAAATGCTTCACAACTCTTCTATTGTTCTCAGAATTCCGCTGACTTTTAAAAATGCTTCGGAACTCTTCCATTGTTCTCGGAATTCCGCTGACTTTTAAAAATGCTTCGGAACTCTTCCATTGTTCTCGGAATTCCGCTGACTTTTAAAAATGCTTCGGAACTCTTCCATTGTTCTCGGAATTCCGCTGAAGTTTTGAAGTTTAAAAATGCTTCGGAATTCTTCCATTGTTCTCGGAATTCCGCTAACGCTTAAAAATGCTTCACAACTCTTCTATTGTTCTCAGAATTCCGCTGACTTTTAAAAATGCTTCAGAACTCTTCCATTGTTCTCGGAATTCCGCTGACGTTTAAAAATGCTTCGGAACTCTTCCATTGTTCTCGGAATTCCGCTGACGCTTAAAATTGCTTCACAACTCTTCTTTTGTTCTCGGAATTCCGCTGACTTTTAAAAATGCTTCGAAACTCTTCCATTGTTCTCGGAATTCCGCTGAAGTTTAAGAATGCTTCGGAAATCTTCCATTGTTCTCAGAATTCTTCTGAAGTTTAAAAATGCTTCGGAACTCTTAAATTGTTCTCGGAATTCCGCTGATGCTTAAAAATGCTTCACAACTCTTCCATTGTTCTCGGAATTCCGCTGACTTTTAAAATTGCTTCGGAACTCTTCCATTGTTCTCGGAATTCTGCTGAAGTTTAAAAATGCTTCGGAACTCTTCCATTGTTCTCAGAATTCCGCTGACATTTAAAAATGCTTCGGAACTCTTCCATTGTTCTCGGAATTCCGCTGACATTTAAAAAGGCTTCAGAACTCTTCCATTGTTCTCGGAATTCCGCTGACTTTTAAAATTGCTTCGGAACTCTTCCATTGTTCTCGGAATTCTTCTGAAGTTTAAAAATGCTTCGGAACTCTTCCATTGTTCTCAGAATTCCGCTGACATTTAAAAATGCTTCGGAACTCTTCCATTGTTCTCGGAATTCCGCTGACATTTAAAAAGGCTTCAGAACTCTTCCATTGTTCTCGGAATTCCGCTGACGTTTAAAAATGCTTCACAACTCTTCCATTGTTCTCGGAATTCCGCTGAAGTTTAAGTATGCTTCGGAACTCTTCCATTGTTCTCGGAATTCTGCTGAAGTTTAAAAATGCTTCGGAACTCTTCCATTGTTCTCAGAATTCCGCTGACATTTAAAAATGCTTCGGAACTCTCCCATTGTTCTCGGAATTCCGCTGACATTTAAAAAGGCCTCAGAACTCTTCCATTGTTCTCGGAATTCCGCTGACGTTTAAAAATGCTTCACAACTCTTCCATTGTTCTCGGAATTCCGCTGAAGTTTAAGTATGCTTCGGAACTCTTCCATTGTTCTCGGAATTCTGCTGAAGTTTAAAAATGCTTCGGAACTCTTCCATTGTTCTCGGAATTCTTCTGAAGTTTTGAAGTTTACAAATGCTTCGGAATTCTTCCATTGTTCTCGGAATTCCGCTGACGCTTAAAAATGCTTCACAACTCTTCTATTGTTCTCAGAATTCCGCTGACTTTTAAAAATGCTTCGGAACTCTTCCATTGTTGTCGGAATTCCGCTGACGCTTAAAAATGCTTCACAACTCTTCTATTGTTCTCGGAATTCCGCTGACATTTAAAAATGCTTCGGAACTCTTCCATTGTCCTCGGAATTCCGCTGAAGTTTAAGAATGCTTCGGAACTCTTCCATTGTTCTCAGAATTCTGCTGAAGTTTAAAAATGCTTCGGAACTCTTCCATTGTTCTCGGAATTCCGCTGATGCTTAAAAATGCTTCACAACTCTTCCATTGTTCTCGGAATTCCGCTGACTTTTAAAAATGCTTTGGAACTCTTCCATTGTTCTCGGAATTCCGCTGACTTTTAAAAATGCTTCAGAACTCTTCCATTGTTCTCGGAATTCCGCTGACATTTAAAAATGCTTCGGAACTCTTCCATTGTTCTCGGTATTCCGCTGACTTTTAAAAATGCTTCAGAACTCTTCCATTGTTCTCGGAATTCCGCTGAAGTTTAAGTATGCTTCGGAACTCTTCCATTGTTCTCGGAATTCTGCTGAAGTTTAAAAATGCTTCGGAACTCTTCCATTGTTCTCAGAATTCCGCTGACATTTAAAATTGCTTCGGAACTCTTCCATTGTTCTCGGAATTCCGCTGACATTTAAAAAGGCTTCAGAACTCTTCCATTGTTCTCGGAATTCCGCTGACGTTTAAAAATGCTTCACAACTCTTCCATTGTTCTCGGAATTCCGCTGAAGTTTAAGTATGCTTCGGAACTCTTCCATTGTTCTCGGAATTCTGCTGAAGTTTAAAAATGCTTCGGAACTCTTCCATTGTTCTCGGAATTCTTCTGAAGTTTTGAAGTTTACAAATGCTTCGGAATTCTTCCATTGTTCTCGGAATTCCGCTGACGCTTAAAAATGCTTCACAACTCTTCTATTGTTCTCGGAATTCCGCTGACATTTAAAAATGCTTCGGAACTCTTCCATTGTCCTCGGAATTCCGCTGAAGTTTAAGAATGCTTCGGAACTCTTCCATTGTTCTCAGAATTCTGCTGAAGTTTAAAAATGCTTCGGAACTCTTCCATTGTTCTCGGAATTCCGCTGATGCTTAAAAATGCTTCACAACTCTTCCATTGTTCTCGGAATTCCGTTGACTTTTAAAAATGCTTCGGAACTCTTCGATTGTTCTCCAAATTCCGCTGAAGTTTAAAAATGCTTCGGAACTCTTCCAGTGTTCGCAGAATTCCGCTGACGTTTAAAAATGCTTCGGAAATCTTCCATTGTTTTCAAAATTCCGCAGACGTTTAAAAATGCTTCAGAACTCTTCCATTGTTCTCGGAATTCCGCTGACGTTTAAAAATGCTTCGGAACTCTTCCATTGTTCTCAGAATTCCGCTGAAGTTTAAACATGCTTTGGTACCCTTCTATTGTTCTCGGAATTCTGCTGACTTTTAAAAATGCTTCGGAACTCTTCCATTGTTCGCGGAATTCCGCTGACTTTTAAAAATGCTTCGGAACTCTTCCATTGTTCTCGGAATTCCGCTGACTTTTAAAAATGCTTCTGAACTCTTCCATTGTTCTCGGAATTCCGCTGAAGTTTAAGTATGCTTCGGAACTCTTCCATTGTTCTCGGAATTCTGCTGAAGTTTAAAAATGCTTCGGAACTCTTCCATAGTTCTCGGAATTCTTCTGAAGTTTTGAAGTTTACAAATGCTTCGGAATTCTTCCATTGTTCTCGGAATTCCGCTGACGCTTAAAAATGCTTCACAACTCTTCTATTGTTCTCAGAATTCCGCTGACTTTTAAAAATGCTTCGGAACTCTTCCATTGTTCTCGGAATTCCGCTGATGCTTAAAAATGCTTCACAACTCTTCCATTGTTCTCGGAATTCCGCTGACTTTTAAAAATGCTTCGGAACCCTTCGATTGTTCTCCAAATTCCGCTGAAGTTTAAAAATGCTTCGGAACTCTTCCAGTGTTTGCAGAATTCCGCTGACGTTTAAAAATGCTTCGGAAATCTTCCATTGTTTTTAAAATCCGCTGACGTTTAAAAATGCTTCAGAACTCTTCCATTGTTCTCGGAATTCCGCTGACGTTTAAAAATGCTTCGGAACTCTTCCATTGTTCTCGGAATTGCAGTGAAGTTTAAAAATGCTTCGGAACGCTTACATTGTTCTCAGAATTCCGCTGAAGTTTAAACATGCTTTGGTACCCTTCTATTGTTCTCGGAATTCTGCTGACTTTTAAAAATGCTTCGGAACTCTTCCATTGTTCTCGGAATTCCGCTGACTTTTAAAAATGCTTCGGAACTCTTCCAGTGTTCGCAGAATTCCGCTGACGTTTAAAAATGCTTCGGAAATTTTCCATTGTTTTCAAAATTCCGCTGACGTTTAAAAATGCTTCAGAACTCTTCCATTGTTCTCGGAATTCCGCTGACGTTTAAAAATGCTTCGGAACTCTTCCATTGTTCTCAGAATTCCGCTGAAGTTTAAACATGCTTTGGTACCCTTCTATTGTTCTCGGAATTCTGCTGACTTTTAAAAATGCTTCGGAACTCTTCCATTGTTCTCGGAATTCCGCTGACTTTTAAAAATGCTTCGGAACTCTTCCATTGTTCTCGGAATTCCGCTGAAGTTTAAGAATGCTTCGGAATTCTTCCATTGTTCTCGGAATTCTGCTGAAGTTTTGAAGTTTAAAAATGCTTCGGAATTCTTCCATTGTTCTCGGAATTCCGCTGACGCTTAAAAATGCTTCACAACTCTTCTATTGTTCTCAGAATTCCGCTGACTTTTAAAAATGCTTCGGAACTCTTCCATTGTTCTCGGAATTCCGCTGACTTTTAAAAATGCTTCGGAACTCTTCCATTGTTCTCGGAATTCCGCTGACTTTTAAAAATGCTTCGGAACTCTTCCATTGTTCTCGGAATTCCGCTGAAGTTTTGAAGTTTAAAAATGCTTCGGAATTCTTCCATTGTTCTCGGAATTCCGCTAACGCTTAAAAATGCTTCACAACTCTTCTATTGTTCTCAGAATTCCGCTGACTTTTAAAAATGCTTCAGAACTCTTCCATTGTTCTCGGAATTCCGCTGACGTTTAAAAATGCTTCGGAACTCTTCCATTGTTCTCGGAATTCCGCTGACGCTTAAAATTGCTTCACAACTCTTCTTTTGTTCTCGGAATTCCGCTGACTTTTAAAAATGCTTCGAAACTCTTCCATTGTTCTCGGAATTCCGCTGAAGTTTAAGAATGCTTCGGAAATCTTCCATTGTTCTCAGAATTCTTCTGAAGTTTAAAAATGCTTCGGAACTCTTCCATTGTTCTCGGAATTCCGCTGATGCTTAAAAATGCTTCACAACTCTTCCATTGTTCTCGGAATTCCGCTGACTTTTAAAATTGCTTCGGAACTCTTCCATTGTTCTCGGAATTCTGCTGAAGTTTAAAAATGCTTCGGAACTCTTCCATTGTTCTCAGAATTCCGCTGACATTTAAAAATGCTTCGGAACTCTTCCATTGTTCTCGGAATTCCGCTGACATTTAAAAAGGCTTCAGAACTCTTCCATTGTTCTCGGAATTCCGCTGACTTTTAAAATTGCTTCGGAACTCTTCCATTGTTCTCGGAATTCTGCTGAAGTTTAAAAATGCTTCGGAACTCTTCCATTGTTCTCAGAATTCCGCTGACATTTAAAAATGCTTCGGAACTCTTCCATTGTTCTCGGAATTCCGCTGACATTTAAAAAGGCTTCAGAACTCTTCCATTGTTCTCGGAATTCCGCTGACGTTTAAAAATGCTTCACAACTCTTCCATTGTTCTCGGAATTCCGCTGAAGTTTAAGTATGCTTCGGAACTCTTCCATTGTTCTCGGAATTCTGCTGAAGTTTAAAAATGCTTCGGAACTCTTCCATTGTTCTCGGAATTCTTCTGAAGTTTTGAAGTTTACAAATGCTTCGGAATTCTTCCATTGTTCTCGGAATTCCGCTGACGCTTAAAAATGCTTCACAACTCTTCTATTGTTCTCAGAATTCCGCTGACTTTTAAAAATGCTTCGGAACTCTTCCATTGTTCTCGGAATTCCGCTGATGCTTAAAAATGCTTCACAACTCTTCCATTGTTCTCGGAATTCCGCTGACTTTTAAAAATGCTTCGAAACTCTTCGATTGTTCTCCAAATTCCGCTGAAGTTTAAAAATGCTTCAGAACTCTTCCAGTGTTCGCAGAATTCCGCTGACGTTTAAAAATGCTTCGGAAATCTTCCATTGTTTTCAAAATTCCGCTGACGTTTAAAAATGCTTCAGAACTCTTCCATTGTTCTCGGAATTCCGCTGACGTTTAAAAATGCTTCGGAACTCTTCCATTGTTCTCAGAATTCCGCTGAAGTTTAAACATGCTTTGGTACCCTTCTATTGTTCTCGGAATTCTGCTGACTTTTAAAAATGCTTCGGAACTCTTCCATTGTTCTCGGAATTCCGCTGACTTTTAAAAATGCTTCGGAACTCTTCCATTGTTCTCGGAATTCCGCTGACTTTTAAAAATGCTTCTGAATTCTTCCATTGTTCTCGGAATTCCGCTGAAGTTTAAGTATGCTTCGGAACTCTTCCATTGTTCTCGGAATTCTACTGAAGTTTAAAAATGCTTCGGAACTCTTCCATTGTTCTCAGAATTCCGCTGACATTTAAAAATGCTTCGGAACTCTTCCATTGTTCTCGGAATTCCGCTGACATTTAAAAAGCCTTCAGAACTCTTCCATTGTTCTCGGAATTCCGCTGACGTTTAAAAATGCTTCGGAACTCTTCCTTTGTTCTTGGAATTCCACTGACGTTTAAAAATGCTTCACAACTCTTCCATTGTTCTCGGAATTCCGCTGACTTTTAAAATTGCTTCGGAACTCTTCGATTGTTCTCCAAATTCCGCTGAAGTTTAAAAATGCTTCGGAACTCTTCCAGTGTTTGCAGAATTCCGCTGACGTTTAAAAATGCTTCGGAAATCTTCCATTGTTTTCAAAATCCGCTGACGTTTAAAAATGCTTCAGAACTCTTCCATTGTTCTCGGAATTCCGCTGACATTTAAAAATGCTTCCGAACTCTTCCATTGTTCTGGTATTCTGCTGACGTTTAAAAATGCTTCACAACTCTTCCATTGTTCTCGGTATTCCGCTGACTTTTAAAAATGCTTCAGAACTCTTCCATTGTTCTCGGAATTCCGCTGAAGTTTAAGTATGCTTCGGAACTCTTCCATTGTTCTCGGAATTCTGCTGAAGTTTAAAAATGCTTCGGAACTCTTCCATTGTTCTCAGAATTCCGCTGACATTTAAAAATGCTTCGGAACTCTTCCATTGTTCTCGGAATTCCGCTGACATTTAAAAAGGCCTCAGAACTCTTCCATTGTTCTCGGAATTCCGCTGACGTTTAAAAATGCTTCACAACTCTTCCATTGTTCTCGGAATTCCGCTGAAGTTTAAGTATGCTTCGGAACTCTTCCATTGTTCTCGGAATTCTGCTGAAGTTTAAAAATGCTTCGGAACTCTTCCATTGTTCTCGGAATTCTTCTGAAGTTTTGAAGTTTACAAATGCTTCGGAATTCTTCCATTGTTCTCGGAATTCCGCTGACGCTTAAAAATGCTTCACAACTCTTCTATTGTTCTCAGAATTCCGCTGACTTTTAAAAATGCTTCGGAACTCTTCCATTGTTGTCGGAATTCCGCTGACGCTTAAAAATGCTTCACAACTCTTCTATTGTTCTCGGAATTCCGCTGACATTTAAAAATGCTTCGGAACTCTTCCATTGTCCTCGGAATTCCGCTGAAGTTTAAGAATGCTTCGGAACTCTTCCATTGTTCTCAGAATTCTGCTGAAGTTTAAAAATGCTTCGGAACTCTTCCATTGTTCTCGGAATTCCGCTGATGCTTAAAAATGCTTCACAACTCTTCCATTGTTCTCGGAATTCCGCTGACTTTTAAAAATGCTTTGGAACTCTTCCATTGTTCTCGGAATTCCGCTGACTTTTAAAAATGCTTCAGAACTCTTCCATTGTTCTCGGAATTCCGCTGACATTTAAAAATGCTTCGGAACTCTTCCATTGTTCTCGGAATTCCGCTGACATTTAAAAAGGCTTCAGAACTCTTCCATTGTTCTCGGAATTCCGCTGACGTTTAAAAATGCTTCACAACTCTTCCATTGTTCTCGGAATTCCGCTGAAGTTTAAGTATGCTTCGGAACTCTTCCATTGTTCTCGGAATTCTGCTGAAGTTTAAAAATGCTTCGGAACTCTTCCATTGTTCTCGGAATTCTTCTGAAGTTTTGAAGTTTACAAATGCTTCGGAATTCTTCCATTGTTCTCGGAATTCCGCTGACGCTTAAAAATGCTTCACAACTCTTCTATTGTT
The DNA here is from genome assembly GCF_046119375.1 of Phyllobates terribilis. Lineage (NCBI taxonomy): Eukaryota > Metazoa > Chordata > Amphibia > Anura > Dendrobatidae > Phyllobates > Phyllobates terribilis. The sequence goes on along the minus strand of NW_027362781.1, from coordinate 5,848,510 downwards.
CTCGGAATTCCGCTGACATTTAAAAATGCTTCGGAACTCTTCCATTGTCCTCGGAATTCCGCTGAAGTTTAAGAATGCTTCGGAACTCTTCCATTGTTCTCAGAATTCTGCTGAAGTTTAAAAATGCTTCGGAACTCTTCCATTGTTCTCGGAATTCCGCTGATGCTTAAAAATGCTTCACAACTCTTCCATTGTTCTCGGAATTCCGCTGACTTTTAAAAATGCTTCGGAACTCTTCGATTGTTCTCCAAATTCCGCTGAAGTTTAAAAATGCTTCGGAACTCTTCCAGTGTTCGCAGAATTCCGCTGACGTTTAAAAATGCTTCGGAAATCTTCCATTGTTTTCAAAATTCCGCAGACGTTTAAAAATGCTTCAGAACTCTTCCATTGTTCTCGGAATTCCGCTGACGTTTAAAAATGCTTCGGAACTCTTCCATTGTTCTCAGAATTCCGCTGAAGTTTAAACATGCTTTGGTACCCTTCTATTGTTCTCGGAATTCTGCTGACTTTTAAAAATGCTTCGGAACTCTTCCATTGTTCTCGGAATTCCGCTGACTTTTAAAAATGCTTCGGAACTCTTCCATTGTTCTCGGAATTCCGCTGACTTTTAAAAATGCTTCTGAACTCTTCCATTGTTCTCGGAATTCCGCTGAAGTTTAAGTATGCTTCGGAACTCTTCCATTGTTCTCGGAATTCTGCTGAAGTTTAAAAATGCTTCGTAACTCTTCCATTGTTCTCAGAATTCCGCTGACATTTAAAAATGCGTCGGAACTCTTCCATTGTTCTCGGAATTCCGCTGACATTTAAAAAGCCTTCAGAACTCTTCCATTGTTCTCGGAATTCCGCTGACGTTTAAAAATGCTTCGGAACTCTTCCTTTGTTCTTGGATTTCCACTGACGTTTAAAAATGCTTCACAACTCTTCCATTGTTCTCGGAATTCCGCTGACTTTTAAAATTGCTTCGGAACCCTTCGATTGTTCTCCAAATTCCGCTGAAGTTTAAAAATGCTTCGGAACTCTTCCAGTGTTTGCAGAATTCCGCTGACGTTTAAAAATGCTTCGGAAATCTTCCATTGTTTTTAAAATCCGCTGACGTTTAAAAATGCTTCAGAACTCTTCCATTGTTCTCGGAATTCCGCTGACGTTTAAAAATGCTTCGGAACTCTTCCATTGTTCTCGGAATTCCGCTGACTTTTAAAAATGCTTCGGAACTCTTCCAGTGTTCGCAGAATTCCGCTGACGTTTAAAAATGCTTCGGAAATCTTCCATTGTTTTTAAAATCCGCTGACGTTTAAAAATGCTTCAGAACTCTTCCATTGTTCTCGGAATTCCGCTGACGTTTAAAAATGCTTCGGAACTCTTCCATTGTTCTCGGAATTGCAGTGAAGTTTAAAAATGCTTCGGAACGCTTACATTGTTCTCAGAATTCCGCTGAAGTTTAAACATGCTTTGGTACCCTTCTATTGTTCTCGGAATTCTGCTGACTTTTAAAAATGCTTCGGAACTCTTCCATTGTTCTCGGAATTCCGCTGACTTTTAAAAATGCTTCGGAACTCTTCCATTGTTCTCGGAATTCCGCTGAAGTTTTGAAGTTTAAAAATGCTTCGGAATTTTTCCATTGTTCTCGGAATTCCGCTGACGCTTAAAAATGCTTCACAACTCTTCCATTGTTCTCGGAATTCCGCTGACTTTTAAAAATGCTTCGGAACTCTTCCAGTGTTCGCAGAATTCCGCTGACGTTTAAAAATGCTTCGGAAATCTTCCATTGTTTTCAAAATTCCGCTGACGTTTAAAAATGCTTCAGAACTCTTCCATTGTTCTCGGAATTCCGCTGACGTTTAAAAATGCTTCGGAACTCTTCCATTGTTCTCAGAATTCCGCTGAAGTTTAAACATGCTTTGGTACCCTTCTATTGTTCTCGGAATTCTGCTGACATTTAAAAATGCTTCGGAACTCTTCCATTGTTCTCGGAATTCCGCTGACATTTAAAAAGCCTTCAGAACTCTTCCATTGTTCTCGGAATTCCGCTGACGTTTAATAATGCTTCGGAACTCTTCCTTTGTTCTTGGAATTCCACTGACGTTTAAAAATGCTTCGGAACTCTTCGATTGTTCTCCAAATTCCGCTGAAGTTTAAAAATGCTTCGGAACTCTTCCAGTGTTTGCAGAATTCCGCTGACGTTTAAAAATGCTTCGGAAATCTTCCATTGTTTTCAAAATCCGCTGACGTTTAAAAATGCTTCAGAACTCTTCCATTGTTCTCGGAATTCCGCTGACATTTAAAAATGCTTCCGAACTCTTCCATTGTTCTGGTATTCTGCTGACGTTTAAAAATGCTTCACAACTCTTCCATTGTTCTCGGTATTCCGCTGACTTTTAAAAATGCTTCAGAACTCTTCCATTGTTCTCGGAATTCCGCTGAAGTTTAAGTATGCTTCGGAACTCTTCCATTGTTCTCGGAATTCTGCTGAAGTTTAAAAATGCTTCGGAACTCTTCCATTGTTCTCAGAATTCCGCTGACATTTAAAAATGCTTCGGAACTCTTCCATTGTTCTCGGAATTCCGCTGACATTTAAAAAGGCTTCAGAACTCTTCCATTGTTCTCGGAATTCCGCTGACGTTTAAAAATGCTTCACAACTCTTCCATTGTTCTCGGAATTCCGCTGAAGTTTAAGTATGCTTCGGAACTCTTCCATTGTTCTCGGAATTCTGCTGAAGTTTAAAAATGCTTCGGAACTCTTCCATTGTTCTCGGAATTCTTCTGAAGTTTTGAAGTTTACAAATGCTTCGGAATTCTTCCATTGTTCTCGGAATTCCGCTGACGCTTAAAAATGCTTCACAACTCTTCTATTGTTCTCAGAATTCCGCTGACTTTTAAAAATGCTTCGGAACTCTTCCATTGTTGTCGGAATTCCGCTGACGCTTAAAAATGCTTCACAACTCTTCTATTGTTCTCGGAATTCCGCTGACATTTAAAAATGCTTCGGAACTCTTCCATTGTCCTCGGAATTCCGCTGAAGTTTAAGAATGCTTCGGAACACTTCCATTGTTCTCAGAATTCTGCTGAAGTTTAAAAATGCTTCGGAACTCTTCCATTGTTCTCGGAATTCCGCTGATGCTTAAAAATGCTTCACAACTCTTCCATTGCTCTCGGAATTCCGCTGACTTTTAAAAATGCTTCGGAACTCTTCCATTGTTCTCAGAATTCCGCTGACATTTAAAAATGCTTCGGAACTCTTCCATTGTTCTCGGAATTCCGCTGACATTTAAAAAGGCTTCAGAACTCTTCCATTGTTCTCGGAATTCCGCTGACGTTTAAAAATGCTTCACAACTCTTCCATTGTTCTCGGAATTCCGCTGAAGTTTAAGTATGCTTCGGAACTCTTCCATTGTTCTCGGAATTCTGCTGAAGTTTAAAAATGCTTCAGAACTCTTGCATTGTTCTCGGAATTCTTCTGAAGTTTTGAAGTTTACAAATGCTTCGGAATTCTTCCATTGTTCTCGGAATTCCGCTGACGCTTAAAAATGCTTCACAACTCTTCTATTGTTCTCAGAATTCCGCTGACTTTTAAAAATGCTTCGGAACTCTTCCATTGTTCTCGGAATTCCGCTGATGCTTAAAAATGCTTCACAACTCTTCCATTGTTCTCGGAATTCCGCTGACTTTTAAAAATGCTTCGAAACTCTTCGATTGTTCTCCAAATTCCGCTGAAGTTTAAAAATGCTTCAGAACTCTTCCAGTGTTCGCAGAATTCCGCTGACGTTTAAAAATGCTTCGGAAATCTTCCATTGTTTTCAAAATTCCGCTGACGTTTAAAAATGCTTCAGAACTCTTCCATTGTTCTCGGAATTCCGCTGACGTTTAAAAATGCTTCGGAACTCTTCCATTGTTCTCAGAATTCCGCTGAAGTTTAAACATGCTTTGGTACCCTTCTATTGTTCTCGGAATTCTGCTGACTTTTAAAAATGCTTCGGAACTCTTCCATTGTTCTCGGAATTCCGCTGACTTTTAAAAATGCTTCGGAACTCTTCCATTGTTCTCGGAATTCCGCTGACTTTTAAAAATGCTTCTGAACTCTTCCATTGTTCTCGGAATTCCGCTGAAGTTTAAGTATGCTTCGGAACTCTTCCATTGTTCTCGGAATTCTACTGAAGTTTAAAAATGCTTCGGAACTCTTCCATTGTTCTCGGAATTCCGCTGACATTTAAAAAGCCTTCAGAACTCTTCCATTGTTCTCGGAATTCCGCTGACGTTTAAAAATGCTTCGGAACTCTTCCTTTGTTCTTGGAATTCCACTGACGTTTAAAAATGCTTCACAACTCTTCCATTGTTCTCGGAATTCCGCTGACTTTTAAAATTGCTTCGGAACTCTTCGATTGTTCTCCAAATTCCGCTGAAGTTTAAAAATGCTTCGGAACTCTTCCAGTGTTTGCAGAATTCCGCTGACGTTTAAAAATGCTTCGGAAATCTTCCATTGTTTTCAAAATCCGCTGACGTTTAAAAATGCTTCAGAACTCTTCCATTGTTCTCGGAATTCCGCTGACATTTAAAAATGCTTCCGAACTCTTCCATTGTTCTGGTATTCTGCTGACGTTTAAAAATGCTTCACAACTCTTCCATTGTTCTCGGTATTCCGCTGACTTTTAAAAATGCTTCAGAACTCTTCCATTGTTCTCGGAATTCCACTGAAGTTTAAGTATGCTTCGGAACTCTTCCATTGTTCTCGGAATTCTGCTGAAGTTTAAAAATGCTTCGGAACTCTTCCATTGTTCTCAGAATTCCGCTGACATTTAAAAATGCTTCGGAACTCTTCCATTGTTCTCGGAATTCCGCTGACATTTAAAAAGGCTTCAGAACTCTTCCATTGTTCTCGGAATTCCGCTGACGTTTAAAAATGCTTCACAACTCTTCCATTGTTCTCGGAATTCCGCTGAAGTTTAAGTATGCTTCGGAACTCTTCCATTGTTCTCGGAATTCTGCTGAAGTTTAAAAATGCTTCGGAACTCTTCCATTGTTCTCGGAATTCTTCTGAAGTTTTGAAGTTTACAAATGCTTCGGAATTCTTCCATTGTTCTCGGAATTCTGCTGAAGTTTAAAAATGCTTCAGAACTCTTACATTGTTCTCGGAATTCTGCTGACGTTTAAAAATGCTTCGGAACTCTTCCATTGTTCTCAGAATTCCGCTGAAGTTTAAAAATGCTTCGGAACTCTTCCATTGTTCTCAGAATTCTGCTGACGTTTAAAAAGGCTTCAGAACTCTTCCATTGTTCTCGGAATTCCGCTGACGTTTAAAAATGCTTCACAACTCTTCCATTGTTCTCGGAATTCCGCTGAAGTTTAAGTATGCTTCGGAACTCTTCCATTGTTCTCGGAATTCTGCTGAAGTTTAAAAATGCTTCGGAACTCTTCCATTGTTCTCGGAATTCTTCTGAAGTTTTGAAGTTTACAAATGCTTCGGAATTCTTCCATTGTTCTTGGAATTCCGCTGACGCTTAAAAATGCTTCACAACTCTTCTATTGTTCTCAGAATTCCGCTGACTTTTAAAAATGCTTCGGAACTCTTCCATTGTTCTCGGAATTCCGCTGATGCTTAAAAATGCTTCACAACTCTTCCATTGTTCTCGGAATTCCGCTGACTTTTAAAAATGCTTCGGAACCCTTCGATTGTTCTCCAAATTCCGCTGAAGTTTAAAAATGCTTCGGAACTCTTCCAGTGTTTGCAGAATTCCGCTGACGTTTAAAAATGCTTCGGAAATCTTCCATTGTTTTTAAAATCCGCTGACGTTTAAAAATGCTTCAGAACTCTTCCATTGTTCTCGGAATTCCGCTGACGTTTAAAAATGTTTCGGAACTCTTCCATTGTTCTCGGAATTGCAGTGAAGTTTAAAAATGCTTCGGAACGCTTACATTGTTCTCAGAATTCCGCTGAAGTTTAAACATGCTTTGGTACCCTTCTATTGTTCTCGGAATTCTGCTGACTTTTAAAAATGCTTCGGAACTCTTCCATTGTTCTCGGAATTCCGCTGACTTTTAGAAATGCTTCGGAACTCTTCCAGTGTTCGCAGAATTCCGCTGACGTTTAAAAATGCTTCGGAAATTTTCCATTGTTTTCAAAATTCCGCTGACGTTTAAAAATGCTTCAGAACTCTTCCATTGTTCTCGGAATTCCGCTGACATTTAAAAATGCTTCGGAACTCTTCCATTGTTCTCAGAATTCCGCTGAAGTTTAAACATGCTTTGGTACCCTTCTATTGTTCTCGGAATTCTGCTGACTTTTAAAAATGCTTCGGAACTCTTCCATTGTTCTCGGAATTCCGCTGACTTTTAAAAATGCTTCGGAACTCTTCCATTGTTCTCGGAATTCCGCTGAAGTTTAAGAATGCTTCGGAACTCTTCCATTGTTCTCGGAATTCTGCTGAAGTTTTGAAGTTTAAAAATGCTTCGGAATTCTTCCATTGTTCTCGGAATTCCGCTGACGCTTAAAAATGCTTCACAACTCTTCTATTGTTCTCAGAATTCCGCTGACTTTTAAAAATGCTTCAGAACTCTTCCATTGTTCTCGGAATTCCGCTGACTTTTAAAAATGCTTCGGAACTCTTCCATTGTTCTCGGAATTCCGCTGACTTTTAAAAATGCTTCGGAACTCTTCCATTGTTCTCGGAATTCCGCTGAAGTTTTGAAGTTTAAAAATGCTTCGGAATTCTTCCATTGTTCTCGGAATTCCGCTAACGCTTAAAAATGCTTCACAACTCTTCTATTGTTCTCAGAATTCCGCTGACTTTTAAAAATGCTTCAGAACTCTTCCATTGTTCTCGGAATTCCGCTGACGTTTAAAAATGCTTCGGAACTCTTCCATTGTTCTCGGAATTCCGCTGACGCTTAAAATTGCTTCACAACTCTTCTTTTGTTCTCGGAATTCCGCTGACTTTTAAAAATGCTTCGAAACTCTTCCATTGTTCTCGGAATTCCGCTGAAGTTTAAGAATGCTTCGGAACTCTTCCATTGTTCTCAGAATTCTTCTGAAGTTTAAAAATGCTTCGGAACTCTTCCATTGTTCTCGGAATTCCGCTGATGCTTAAAAATGCTTCACAACTCTTCCATTGTTCTCGGAATTCCGCTGACTTTTAAAATTGCTTCGGAACTCTTCCATTGTTCTCGGAATTCTGCTGAAGTTTAAAAATGCTTCGGAACTCTTCCATTGTTCTCAGAATTCCGCTGACATTTAAAAATGCTTCGGAACTCTTCCATTGTTCTCGGAATTCCGCTGACATTTAAAAAGGCTTCAGAACTCTTCCATTGTTCTCGGAATTCCGCTGACTTTTAAAATTGCTTCGGAACTCTTCCATTGTTCTCGGAATTCTGCTGAAGTTTAAAAATGCTTCGGAACTCTTCCATTGTTCTCAGAATTCCGCTGACATTTAAAAATGCTTCGGAACTCTTCCATTGTTCTCGGAATTCCGCTGACATTTAAAAAGGCTTCAGAACTCTTCCATTGTTCTCGGAATTCCGCTGACGTTTAAAAATGCTTCACAACTCTTCCATTGTTCTCGGAATTCCGCTGAAGTTTAAGTATGCTTCGGAACTCTTCCATTGTTCTCGGAATTCTGCTGAAGTTTAAAAATGCTTCGGAACTCTTCCATTGTTCTCGGAATTCTTCTGAAGTTTTGAAGTTTACAAATGCTTCGGAATTCTTCCATTGTTCTCGGAATTCCGCTGACGCTTAAAAATGCTTCACAACTCTTCTATTGTTCTCAGAATTCCGCTGACTTTTAAAAATGCTTCGGAACTCTTCCATTGTTCTCGGAATTCCGCTGATGCTTAAAAATGCTTCACAACTCTTCCATTGTTCTCGGAATTCCGCTGACTTTTAAAAATGCTTCGAAACTCTTCGATTGTTCTCCAAATTCCGCTGAAGTTTAAAAATGCTTCAGAACTCTTCCAGTGTTCGCAGAATTCCGCTGACGTTTAAAAATGCTTCGGAAATCTTCCATTGTTTTCAAAATTCCGCTGACGTTTAAAAATGCTTCAGAACTCTTCCATTGTTCTCGGAATTCCGCTGACGTTTAAAAATGCTTCGGAACTCTTCCATTGTTCTCAGAATTCCGCTGAAGTTTAAACATGCTTTGGTACCCTTCTATTGTTCTCGGAATTCTGCTGACTTTTAAAAATGCTTCGGAACTCTTCCATTGTTCTCGGAATTCCGCTGACTTTTAAAAATGCTTCGGAACTCTTCCATTGTTCTCGGAATTCCGCTGACTTTTAAAAATGCTTCTGAATTCTTCCATTGTTCTCGGAATTCCGCTGAAGTTTAAGTATGCTTCGGAACTCTTCCATTGTTCTCGGAATTCTACTGAAGTTTAAAAATGCTTCGGAACTCTTCCATTGTTCTCAGAATTCCGCTGACATTTAAACATGCTTTGGTACCCTTCTATTGTTCTCGGAATTCTGCTGACTTTTAAAAATGCTTCGGAACTCTTCCATTGTTCTCGGAATTCCGCTGACTTTTAAAAATGCTTCGGAACTCTTCCATTGTTCTCGGAATTCCGCTGACTTTTAAAAATGCTTCTGAATTCTTCCATTGTTCTCGGAATTCCGCTGAAGTTTAAGTATGCTTCGGAACTCTTCCATTGTTCTCGGAATTCTACTGAAGTTTAAAAATGCTTCGGAACTCTTCCATTGTTCTCAGAATTCCGCTGACATTTAAAAATGCTTCGGAACTCTTCCATTGTTCTCGGAATTCCGCTGACATTTAAAAAGCCTTCAGAACTCTTCCATTGTTCTCGGAATTCCGCTGACGTTTAAAAATGCTTCGGAACTCTTCCTTTGTTCTTGGAATTCCACTGACGTTTAAAAATGCTTCACAACTCTTCCATTGTTCTCGGAATTCCGCTGACTTTTAAAATTGCTTCGGAACTCTTCGATTGTTCTCCAAATTCCGCTGAAGTTTAAAAATGCTTCGGAACTCTTCCAGTGTTTGCAGAATTCCGCTGACGTTTAAAAATGCTTCGGAAATCTTCCATTGTTTTCAAAATCCGCTGACGTTTAAAAATGCTTCAGAACTCTTCCATTGTTCTCGGAATTCCGCTGACATTTAAAAATGCTTCCGAACTCTTCCATTGTTCTGGTATTCTGCTGACGTTTAAAAATGCTTCACAACTCTTCCATTGTTCTCGGTATTCCGCTGACTTTTAAAAATGCTTCAGAACTCTTCCATTGTTCTCGGAATTCCGCTGAAGTTTAAGTATGCTTCGGAACTCTTCCATTGTTCTCGGAATTCTGCTGAAGTTTAAAAATGCTTCGGAACTCTTCCATTGTTCTCAGAATTCCGCTGACATTTAAAAATGCTTCGGAACTCTTCCATTGTTCTCGGAATTCCGCTGACATTTAAAAAGGCTTCAGAACTCTTCCATTGTTCTCGGAATTCCGCTGACGTTTAAAAATGCTTCACAACTCTTCCATTGTTCTCGGAATTCCGCTGAAGTTTAAGTATGCTTCGGAACTCTTCCATTGTTCTCGGAATTCTGCTGAAGTTTAAAAATGCTTCGGAACTCTTCCATTGTTCTCGGAATTCTTCTGAAGTTTTGAAGTTTACAAATGCTTCGGAATTCTTCCATTGTTCTCGGAATTCCGCTGACGCTTAAAAATGCTTCACAACTCTTCTATTGTTCTCAGAATTCCGCTGACTTTTAAAAATGCTTCGGAACTCTTCCATTGTTGTCGGAATTCCGCTGACGCTTAAAAATGCTTCACAACTCTTCTATTGTTCTCGGAATTCCGCTGACATTTAAAAATGCTTCGGAACTCTTCCATTGTCCTCGGAATTCCGCTGAAGTTTAAGAATGCTTCGGAACTCTTCCATTGTTCTCAGAATTCTGCTGAAGTTTAAAAATGCTTCGGAACTCTTCCATTGTTCTCGGAATTCCGCTGATGCTTAAAAATGCTTCACAACTCTTCCATTGTTCTCGGAATTCCGCTGACTTTTAAAAATGCTTTGGAACTCTTCCATTGTTCTCGGAATTCCGCTGACTTTTAAAAATGCTTCAGAACTCTTCCATTGTTCTCGGAATTCCGCTGACATTTAAAAATGCTTCGGAACTCTTCCATTGTTCTCGGTATTCCGCTGACTTTTAAAAATGCTTCAGAACTCTTCCATTGTTCTCGGAATTCCGCTGAAGTTTAAGTATGCTTCGGAACTCTTCCATTGTTCTCGGAATTCTGCTGAAGTTTAAAAATGCTTCGGAACTCTTCCATTGTTCTCAGAATTCCGCTGACATTTAAAAATGCTTCGGAACTCTTCCATTGTTCTCGGAATTCCGCTGACATTTAAAAAGGCTTCAGAACTCTTCCATTGTTCTCGGAATTCCGCTGACGTTTAAAAATGCTTCACAACTCTTCCATTGTTCTCGGAATTCCGCTGAAGTTTAAGTATGCTTCGGAACTCTTCCATTGTTCTCGGAATTCTGCTGAAGTTTAAAAATGCTTCGGAACTCTTCCATTGTTCTCGGAATTCTTCTGAAGTTTTGAAGTTTACAAATGCTTCGGAATTCTTCCATTGTTCTCGGAATTCCGCTGACGCTTAAAAATGCTTCACAACTCTTCTATTGTTCTCGGAATTCCGCTGACATTTAAAAATGCTTCGGAACTCTTCCATTGTCCTCGGAATTCCGCTGAAGTTTAAGAATGCTTCGGAACTCTTCCATTGTTCTCAGAATTCTGCTGAAGTTTAAAAATGCTTCGTAACTCTTCCATTGTTCTCGGAATTCCGCTGATGCTTAAAAATGCTTCACAACTCTTCCATTGTTCTCGGAATTCCGCTGACTTTTAAAAATGCTTCGGAACTCTTCGATTGTTCTCCAAATTCCGCTGAAGTTTAAAAATGCTTCGGAACTCTTCCAGTGTTCGCAGAATTCCGCTGACGTTTAAAAATGCTTCGGAAATCTTCCATTGTTTTCAAAATTCCGCAGACGTTTAAAAATGCTTCAGAACTCTTCCATTGTTCTCGGAATTCCGCTGACGTTTAAAAATGCTTCGGAACTCTTCCATTGTTCTCAGAATTCCGCTGAAGTTTAAACATGCTTTGGTACCCTTCTATTGTTCTCGGAATTCTGCTGACTTTTAAAAATGCTTCGGAACTCTTCCATTGTTCTCGGAATTCCGCTGACTTTTAAAAATGCTTCGGAACTCTTCCATTGTTCTCAGAATTCCGCTGAAGTTTAAACATGCTTTGGTACCCTTCTATTGTTCTCGGAATTCTGCTGACTTTTAAAAATGCTTCGGAACTCTTCCATTGTTCTCGGAATTCCGCTGACTTTTAAAAATGCTTCGGAACTCTTCCAGTGTTTGCAGAATTCCGCTGACGTTTAAAAATGCTTCGGAAATCTTCCATTGTTTTTAAAATCCGCTGACGTTTAAAAATGCTTCGGAACTCTTCCATTGTTCTCGGAATTGCAGTGAAGTTTAAAAATGCTTCGGAACGCTTACATTGTTCTCAGAATTCCGCTGAAGTTTAAACATGCTTTGGTACCCTTCTATTGTTCTCGGAATTCTGCTGACTTTTAAAAATGCTTCGGAACTCTTCCATTGTTCTCGGAATTCCGCTGACTTTTAAAAATGCTTCGGAACTCTTCCATTGTTCTCGGAATTCCGCTGAAGTTTTGAAGTTTAAAAATGCTTCGGAATTTTTCCATTGTTCTCGGAATTCCGCTGACGCTTAAAAATGCTTCACAACTCTTCCATTGTTCTCGGAATTCCGCTGACTTTTAAAAATGCTTCGGAACTCTTCCAGTGTTCGCAGAATTCCGCTGACGTTTAAAAATGCTTCGGAAATCTTCCATTGTTTTCAAAATTCCGCTGACGTTTAAAAATGCTTCAGAACTCTTCCATTGTTCTCGGAATTCCGCTGACGTTTAAAAATGCTTCGGAACTCTTCCATTGTTCTCAGAATTCCGCTGAAGTTTAAACATGCTTTGGTACCCTTCTATTGTTCTCGGAATTCTGCTGACTTTTAAAAATGCTTCGGAACTCTTCCATTGTTCTCAGAATTCCGCTGACTTTTAAAAATGCTTCGGAACTCTTCCATTGTTCTCGGAATTCCGCTGACTTTTAAAAATGCTTCTGAACTCTTCCATTGTTCTCGGAATTCCGCTGAAGTTTAAGTATGCTTCGGAACTCTTCCATTGTTCTCGGAATTCTACTGAAGTTTAAAAATGCTTCGGAACTCTTCCATTGTTCTCAGAATTCCGCTGACATTTAAAAATGCTTCGGAACTCTTCCATTGTTCTCGGAATTCCGCTGACATTTAAAAAGCCTTCAGAACTCTTCCATTGTTCTCGGAATTCCGCTGACGTTTAAAAATGCTTCGGAACTCTTCCTTTGTTCTTGGAATTCCACTGACGTTTAAAAATGCTTCGGAACTCTTCGATTGTTCTCCAAATTCCGCTGAAGTTTAAAAATGCTTCGGAACTCTTCCAGTGTTTGCAGAATTCCGCTGACGTTTAAAAATGCTTCGGAAATCTTCCATTGTTTTCAAAATCCGCTGACGTTTAAAAATGCTTCAGAACTCTTCCATTGTTCTCGGAATTCCGCTGACATTTAAAAATGCTTCCGAACTCTTCCATTGTTCTGGTATTCTGCTGATGTTTAAAAATGCTTCACAACTCTTCCATTGTTCTCGGTATTCCGCTGACTTTTAAAAATGCTTCAGAACTCTTCCATTGTTCTCGGAATTCCGCTGAAGTTTAAGTATGCTTCGGAACTCTTCCATTGTTCTCGGAATTCTGCTGAAGTTTAAAATTGCTTCGGAACTCTTCCATTGTTTTCAGAATTCCGCTGACATTTAAAAATGCTTCGGAACTCTTCCATTGTTCTCGGAATTCCGCTGACATTTAAAAAGGCTTCAGAACTCTTCCATTGTTCTCGGAATTCCGCTGACGTTTAAAAATGCTTCACAACTCTTCCATTGTTCTCGGAATTCCGCTGAAGTTTAAGTATGCTTCGGAACTCTTCCATTGTTCTCGGAATTCTGCTGAAGTTTAAAAATGCTTCGGAACTCTTCCATTGTTCTCGGAATTCTTCTGAAGTTTTGAAGTTTACAAATGCTTCGGAATTCTTCCATTGTTCTCGGAATTCCGCTGACGCTTAAAAATGCTTCACAACTCTTCTATTGTTCTCAGAATTCCGCTGACTTTTAAAAATGCTTCGGAACTCTTCCATTGTTGTCGGAATTCCGCTGACGCTTAAAAATGCTTCACAACTCTTCTATTGTTCTCGGAATTCCGCTGACATTTAAAAATGCTTCGGAATTCTTCCATTGTCCTCGGAATTCCGCTGAAGTTTAAGAATGCTTCGGAACTCTTCCATTGTTCTCAGAATTCTGCTGAAGTTTAAAAATGCTTCGGAACTCTTCCATTGTTCTCAGAATTCTTCTGAAGTTTAAAAATGCTTCGGAACTCTTCCATTGTTCTCAGAATTCTTCTGAAGTTTAAAAATGCTTCGGAACTCTTCCATTGTTCTCGGAATTCCGCTGATGCTTAAAAATGCTTCACAACTCTTCCATTGTTCTCGGAATTCCGCTGACTTTTAAAATTGCTTCGGAACTCTTCCATTGTTCTCGGAATTCTGCTGAAGTTTAAAAATGCTTCGGAACTCTTCCATTGTTCTCAGAATTCCGCTGACATTTAAAAATGCTTCGGAACTCTTCCATTGTTCTCGGAATTCGGCTGACATTTAAAAAGGCTTCAGAACTCTTCCATTGTTCTCGGAATTCCGCTGACGTTTAAAAATGCTTCACAACTCTTCCATTGTTCTCGGAATTCCGCTGAAGTTTAAGTATGCTTCGGAACTCTTCCATTGTTCTCGGAATTCTGCTGAAGTTTAAAAATGCTTCAGAACTCTTGCATTGTTCTCGGAATTCTTCTGAAGTTTTGAAGTTTACAAATGCTTCGGAATTCTTCCATTGTTCTCGGAATTCCGCTGACGCTTAAAAATGCTTCACAACTCTTCTATTGTTCTCAGAATTCCGCTGACTTTTAAAAATGCTTCGGAACTCTTCCATTGTTCTCGGAATTCCGCTGATGCTTAAAAATGCTTCACAACTCTTCCATTGTTCTCGGAATTCCGCTGACTTTTAAAAATGCTTCGAAACTCTTCGATTGTTCTCCAAATTCCGCTGAAGTTTAAAAATGCTTCAGAACTCTTCAAGTGTTCGCAGAATTCCGCTGACGTTTAAAAATGCTTCGGAAATCTTCCATTGTTTTCAAAATTCCGCTGACGTTTAAAAATGCTTCAGAACTCTTCCATTGTTCTCGGAATTCCGCTGACGTTTAAAAATGCATCGGAACTCTTCCATTGTTCTCAGAATTCCGCTGAAGTTTAAACATGCTTTGGTACCCTTCTATTGTTCTCGGAATTCTGCTGACTTTTAAAAATGCTTCGGAACTCTTCCATTGTTCTCGGAATTCCGCTGACTTTTAAAAATGCTTCGGAACTCTTCCATTGTTCTCGGAATTCCGCTGACTTTTAAAAATGCTTCTGAACTCTTCCATTGTTCTCGGAATTCCGCTGAAGTTTAAGTATGCTTCGGAACTCTTCCATTGTTCTCGGAATTCTACTGAAGTTTAAAAATGCTTCGGAACTCTTCCATTGTTCTCAGAATTCCGCTGACATTTAAAAATGCTTCGGAACTCTTCCATTGTTCTCGGAATTCCGCTGACATTTAAAAAGCCTTCAGAACTCTTCCATTGTTCTCGGAATTCCGCTGACGTTTAAAAATGCTTCGGAACTCTTCCTTTGTTCTTGGAATTCCACTGACGTTTAAAAATGCTTCACAACTCTTCCATTGTTCTCGGAATTCCGCTGACTTTTAAAATTGCTTCGGAACTCTTCGATTGTTCTCCAAATTCCGCTGAAGTTTAAAAATGCTTCGGAACTCTTCCAGTGTTTGCAGAATTCCGCTGACGTTTAAAAATGCTTCGGAAATCTTCCATTGTTTTCAAAATCCGCTGACGTTTAAAAATGCTTCAGAACTCTTCCATTGTTCTCGGAATTCCGCTGACATTTAAAAATGCTTCCGAACTCTTCCATTGTTCTGGTATTCTGCTGACGTTTAAAAATGCTTCACAACTCTTCCATTGTTCTCGGTATTCCGCTGACTTTTAAAAATGCTTCAGAACTCTTCCATTGTTCTCGGAATTCCGCTGAAGTTTAAGTATGCTTCGGAACTCTTCCATTGTTCTCGGAATTCTGCTGAAGTTTAAAAATGCTTCGGAACTCTTCCATTGTTCTCAGAATTCCGCTGACATTTAAAAATGCTTCGGAACTCTTCCATTGTTCTCGGAATTCCGCTGACATTTAAAAAGGCTTCAGAACTCTTCCATTGTTCTCGGAATTCCGCTGACGTTTAAAAATGCTTCACAACTCTTCCATTGTTCTCGGAATTCCGCTGAAGTTTAAGTATGCTTCGGAACTCTTCCATTGTTCTCGGAATTCTGCTGAAGTTTAAAAATGCTTCGGAACTCTTCCATTGTTCTCGGAATTCTTCTGAAGTTTTGAAGTTTACAAATGCTTCGGAATTCTTCCATTGTTCTCGGAATTCCGCTGACGCTTAAAAATGCTTCACAACTCTTCTATTGTTCTCAGAATTCCGCTGACTTTTAAAAATGCTTCGGAACTCTTCCATTGTTGTCGGAATTCCGCTGACGCTTAAAAATGCTTCACAACTCTTCTATTGTTCTCGGAATTCCGCTGACATTTAAAAATGCTTCGGAACTCTTCCATTGTCCTCGGAATTCCGCTGAAGTTTAAGAATGCTTCGGAACTCTTCCATTGTTCTCAGAATTCTGCTGAAGTTTAAAAATGCTTCGGAACTCTTCCATTGTTCTCGGAATTCCGCTGATGCTTAAAAATGCTTCACAACTCTTCCATTGTTCTCGGAATTCCGCTGACTTTTAAAAATGCTTTGGAACTCTTCCATTGTTCTCGGAATTCCGCTGACTTTTAAAAATGCTTCAGAACTCTTCCATTGTTCTCGGAATTCCGCTGACATTTAAAAATGCTTCGGAACTCTTCCATTGTTCTCGGTATTCCGCTGACTTTTAAAAATGCTTCAGAACTCTTCCATTGTTCTCGGAATTCCGCTGAAGTTTAAGTATGCTTCGGAACTCTTCCATTGTTCTCGGAATTCTGCTGAAGTTTAAAAATGCTTCGGAACTCTTCCATTGTTCTCAGAATTCCGCTGACATTTAAAAATGCTTCGGAACTCTTCCATTGTTCTCGGAATTCCGCTGACATTTAAAAAGGCTTCAGAACTCTTCCATTGTTCTCGGAATTCCGCTGACGTTTAAAAATGCTTCGGAACTCTTCCTTTGTTCTTGGAATTCCACTGACGTTTAAAAATGCTTCACAACTCTTCCATTGTTCTCGGAATTCCGCTGACTTTTAAAATTGCTTCGGAACTCTTCGATTGTTCTCCAAATTCCGCTGAAGTTTAAAAATGCTTCGGAACTCTTCCAGTGTTTGCAGAATTCCGCTGACGTTTAAAAATGCTTCGGAAATCTTCCATTGTTTTCAAAATCCGCTGACGTTTAAAAATGCTTCAGAACTCTTCCATTGTTCTCGGAATTCCGCTGACATTTAAAAATGCTTCCGAACTCTTCCATTGTTCTGGTATTCTGCTGACGTTTAAAAATGCTTCACAACTCTTCCATTGTTCTCGGTATTCCGCTGACTTTTAAAAATGCTTCAGAACTCTTCCATTGTTCTCGGAATTCCGCTGAAGTTTAAGTATGCTTCGGAACTCTTCCATTGTTCTCGGAATTCTGCTGAAGTTTAAAAATGCTTCGGAACTCTTCCATTGTTCTCAGAATTCCGCTGACATTTAAAAATGCTTCGGAACTCTTCCATTGTTCTCGGAATTCCGCTGACATTTAAAAAGGCTTCAGAACTCTTCCATTGTTCTCGGAATTCCGCTGACGTTTAAAAATGCTTCACAACTCTTCCATTGTTCTCGGAATTCCGCTGAAGTTTAAGTATGCTTCGGAACTCTTCCATTGTTCTCGGAATTCTGCTGAAGTTTAAAAATGCTTCGGAACTCTTCCATTGTTCTCGGAATTCTTCTGAAGTTTTGAAGTTTACAAATGCTTCGGAATTCTTCCATTGTTCTCGGAATTCCGCTGACGCTTAAAAATGCTTCACAACTCTTCTATTGTTCTCAGAATTCCGCTGACTTTTAAAAATGCCTCGGAACTCTTCCATTGTTGTCGGAATTCCGCTGACGCTTAAAAATGCTTCACAACTCTTCTATTGTTCTCGGAATTCCGCTGACATTTAAAAATGCTTCGGAACTCTTCCATTGTCCTCGGAATTCCGCTGAAGTTTAAGAATGCTTCGGAACTCTTCCATTGTTCTCAGAATTCTGCTGAAGTTTAAAAATGCTTCGGAACTCTTCCATTGTTCTCGGAATTCCGCTGATGCTTAAAAATGCTTCACAACTCTTCCATTGTTCTCGGAATTCCGCTGACTTTTAAAAATGCTTTGGAACTCTTCCATTGTTCTCGGAATTCCGCTGACTTTTAAAAATGCTTCAGAACTCTTCCATTGTTCTCGGAATTCCGCTGACATTTAAAAATGCTTCGGAACTCTTCCATTGTTCTCGGTATTCCGCTGACTTTTAAAAATGCTTCAGAACTCTTCCATTGTTCTCGGAATTCCGCTGAAGTTTAAGTATGCTTCGCAACTCTTCCATTGTTCTCGGAATTCTGCTGAAGTTTAAAAATGCTTCGGAACTCTTCCATTGTTCTCAGAATTCCGCTGACATTTAAAAATGCTTCGGAACTCTTCCATTGTTCTCGGAATTCCGCTGACATTTAAAAAGGCTTCAGAACTCTTCCATTGTTCTCGGAATTCCGCTGACGTTTAAAAATGCTTCACAACTCTTCCATTGTTCTCGGAATTCCGCTGAAGTTTAAGTATGCTTCGGAACTCTTCCATTGTTCTCGGAATTCTGCTGAAGTTTAAAAATGCTTCGGAACTCTTCCATTGTTCTCGGAATTCTTCTGAAGTTTTGAAGTTTACAAATGCTTCGGAATTCTTCCATTGTTCTCGGAATTCCGCTGACGCTTAAAAATGCTTCACAACTCTTCTATTGTTCTCGGAATTCTGCTGACATTTAAAAATGCTTCGGAACTCTTCCATTGTCCTCGGAATTCCGCTGAAGTTTAAGAATGCTTCGGAACTCTTCCATTGTTCTCAGAATTCTGCTGAAGTTTAAAAATGCTTCGGAACTCTTCCATTGTTCTCGGAATTCCGCTGATGCTTAAAAATGCTTCACAACTCTTCCATTGTTCTCGGAATTCCGCTGACTTTTAAAAATGCTTCGGAACTCTTCGATTGTTCTCCAAATTCCGCTGAAGTTTAAAAATGCTTCGGAACTCTTCCAGTGTTCGCAGAATTCCGCTGACGTTTAAAAATGCTTCGGAAATCTTCCATTGTTTTCAAAATTCCGCAGACGTTTAAAAATGCTTCAGAACTCTTCCATTGTTCTCGGAATTCCGCTGACGTTTAAAAATGCTTCGGAACTCTTCCATTGTTCTCAGAATCCCGCTGAAGTTTAAACATGCTTTGGTACCCTTCTATTGTTCTCGGAATTCTGCTGACTTTTAAAAATGCTTCGGAACTCTTCCATTGTTCTCGGAATTCCGCTGACTTTTAAAAATGCTTCGGAACTCTTCCATTGTTCTCGGAATTCCGCTGACTTTTAAAAATGCTTCTGAACTCTTCCATTGTTCTCGGAATTCCGCTGAAGTTTAAGTATGCTTCGGAACTCTTCCATTGTTCTCGGAATTCTGCTGAAGTTTAAAAATGCTTCATAACTCTTCCATTGTTCTCAGAATTCCGCTGACATTTAAAAATGCTTCGGAACTCTTCCATTGTTCTCGGAATTCCGCTGACATTTAAAAAGCCTTCAGAACTCTTCCATTGTTCTCGGAATTCCGCTGACGTTTAAAAATGCTTCGGAACTCTTCCTTTGTTCTTGGATTTCCACTGACGTTTAAAAATGCTTCACAACTCTTCCCTTGTTCTCGGAATTCCGCTGACTTTTAAAATTGCTTCGGAACCCTTCGATTGTTCTCCAAATTCCGCTGAAGTTTAAAAATGCTTCGGAACTCTTCCAGTGTTTGCAGAATTCCGCTGACGTTTAAAAATGCTTCGGAAATCTTCCATTGTTTTTAAAATCCGCTGACGTTTAAAAATGCTTCAGAACTCTTCCATTGTTCTCGGAATTCCGCTGACGTTTAAAAATGCTTCGGAACTCTTCCATTGTTCTCGGAATTCTGCTGAAGTTTAAAAATGCTTCGGAACTCTTCCATTGTTCTCGGAATTCTTCTGAAGTTTTGAAGTTTACAAATGCTTCGGAATTCTTCCATTGTTCTCGGAATTCCGCTGACGCTTAAAAATGCTTCACAACTCTTCTATTGTTCTCAGAATTCCGCTGACTTTTAAAAATGCTTCGGAACTCTTCCATTGTTGTCGGAATTCCGCTGACGCTTAAAAATGCTTCACAACTCTTCTATTGTTCTCGGAATTCCGCTGACATTTAAAAATGCTTCGGAATTCTTCCATTGTCCTCGGAATTCCGCTGAAGTTTAAGAATGCTTCGGAACTCTTCCATTGTTCTCAGAATTCTGCTGAAGTTTAAAAATGCTTCGGAACTCTTCCATTGTTCTCAGAATTCTTCTGAAGTTTAAAAATGCTTCGGAACTCTTCCATTGTTCTCAGAATTCTTCTGAAGTTTAAAAATGCTTCGGAACTCTTCCATTGTTCTCGGAATTCCGCTGATGCTTAAAAATGCTTCACAACTCTTCCATTGTTCTCGGAATTCCGCTGACTTTTAAAATTGCTTCGGAACTCTTCCATTGTTCTCGGAATTCTGCTGAAGTTTAAAAATGCTTCGGAACTCTTCCATTGTTCTCAGAATTCCGCTGACATTTAAAAATGCTTCGGAACTCTTCCATTGTTCTCGGAATTCGGCTGACATTTAAAAAGGCTTCAGAACTCTTCCATTGTTCTCGGAATTCCGCTGACGTTTAAAAATGCTTCACAACTCTTCCATTGTTCTCGGAATTCCGCTGAAGTTTAAGTATGCTTCGGAACTCTTCCATTGTTCTCGGAATTCTGCTGAAGTTTAAAAATGCTTCAGAACTCTTGCATTGTTCTCGGAATTCTTCTGAAGTTTTGAAGTTTACAAATGCTTCGGAATTCTTCCATTGTTCTCGGAATTCCGCTGACGCTTAAAAATGCTTCACAACTCTTCTATTGTTCTCAGAATTCCGCTGACTTTTAAAAATGCTTCGGAACTCTTCCATTGTTCTCGGAATTCCGCTGATGCTTAAAAATGCTTCACAACTCTTCCATTGTTCTCGGAATTCCGCTGACTTTTAAAAATGCTTCGAAACTCTTCGATTGTTCTCCAAATTCCGCTGAAGTTTAAAAATGCTTCAGAACTCTTCAAGTGTTCGCAGAATTCCGCTGACGTTTAAAAATGCTTCGGAAATCTTCCATTGTTTTCAAAATTCCGCTGACGTTTAAAAATGCTTCAGAACTCTTCCATTGTTCTCGGAATTCCGCTGACGTTTAAAAATGCATCGGAACTCTTCCATTGTTCTCAGAATTCCGCTGAAGTTTAAACATGCTTTGGTACCCTTCTATTGTTCTCGGAATTCTGCTGACTTTTAAAAATGCTTCGGAACTCTTCCATTGTTCTCGGAATTCCGCTGACTTTTAAAAATGCTTCGGAACTCTTCCATTGTTCTCGGAATTCCGCTGACTTTTAAAAATGCTTCTGAACTCTTCCATTGTTCTCGGAATTCCGCTGAAGTTTAAGTATGCTTCGGAACTCTTCCATTGTTCTCGGAATTCTACTGAAGTTTAAAAATGCTTCGGAACTCTTCCATTGTTCTCAGAATTCCGCTGACATTTAAAAATGCTTCGGAACTCTTCCATTGTTCTCGGAATTCCGCTGACATTTAAAAAGCCTTCAGAACTCTTCCATTGTTCTCGGAATTCCGCTGACGTTTAAAAATGCTTCGGAACTCTTCCTTTGTTCTTGGAATTCCACTGACGTTTAAAAATGCTTCACAACTCTTCCATTGTTCTCGGAATTCCGCTGACTTTTAAAATTGCTTCGGAACTCTTCGATTGTTCTCCAAATTCCGCTGAAGTTTAAAAATGCTTCGGAACTCTTCCAGTGTTTGCAGAATTCCGCTGACGTTTAAAAATGCTTCGGAAATCTTCCATTGTTTTCAAAATCCGCTGACGTTTAAAAATGCTTCAGAACTCTTCCATTGTTCTCGGAATTCCGCTGACATTTAAAAATGCTTCCGAACTCTTCCATTGTTCTGGTATTCTGCTGACGTTTAAAAATGCTTCACAACTCTTCCATTGTTCTCGGTATTCCGCTGACTTTTAAAAATGCTTCAGAACTCTTCCATTGTTCTCGGAATTCCGCTGAAGTTTAAGTATGCTTCGGAACTCTTCCATTGTTCTCGGAATTCTGCTGAAGTTTAAAAATGCTTCGGAACTCTTCCATTGTTCTCAGAATTCCGCTGACATTTAAAAATGCTTCGGAACTCTTCCATTGTTCTCGGAATTCCGCTGACATTTAAAAAGGCTTCAGAACTCTTCCATTGTTCTCGGAATTCCGCTGACGTTTAAAAATGCTTCACAACTCTTCCATTGTTCTCGGAATTCCGCTGAAGTTTAAGTATGCTTCGGAACTCTTCCATTGTTCTCGGAATTCTGCTGAAGTTTAAAAATGCTTCGGAACTCTTCCATTGTTCTCGGAATTCTTCTGAAGTTTTGAAGTTTACAAATGCTTCGGAATTCTTCCATTGTTCTCGGAATTCCGCTGACGCTTAAAAATGCTTCACAACTCTTCTATTGTTCTCAGAATTCCGCTGACTTTTAAAAATGCTTCGGAACTCTTCCATTGTTGTCGGAATTCCGCTGACGCTTAAAAATGCTTCACAACTCTTCTATTGTTCTCGGAATTCCGCTGACATTTAAAAATGCTTCGGAACTCTTCCATTGTCCTCGGAATTCCGCTGAAGTTTAAGAATGCTTCGGAACTCTTCCATTGTTCTCAGAATTCTGCTGAAGTTTAAAAATGCTTCGGAACTCTTCCATTGTTCTCGGAATTCCGCTGATGCTTAAAAATGCTTCACAACTCTTCCATTGTTCTCGGAATTCCGCTGACTTTTAAAAATGCTTTGGAACTCTTCCATTGTTCTCGGAATTCCGCTGACTTTTAAAAATGCTTCAGAACTCTTCCATTGTTCTCGGAATTCCGCTGACATTTAAAAATGCTTCGGAACTCTTCCATTGTTCTCGGTATTCCGCTGACTTTTAAAAATGCTTCAGAACTCTTCCATTGTTCTCGGAATTCCGCTGAAGTTTAAGTATGCTTCGGAACTCTTCCATTGTTCTCGGAATTCTGCTGAAGTTTAAAAATGCTTCGGAACTCTTCCATTGTTCTCAGAATTCCGCTGACATTTAAAAATGCTTCGGAACTCTTCCATTGTTCTCGGAATTCCGCTGACATTTAAAAAGGCTTCAGAACTCTTCCATTGTTCTCGGAATTCCGCTGACGTTTAAAAATGCTTCGGAACTCTTCCTTTGTTCTTGGAATTCCACTGACGTTTAAAAATGCTTCACAACTCTTCCATTGTTCTCGGAATTCCGCTGACTTTTAAAATTGCTTCGGAACTCTTCGATTGTTCTCCAAATTCCGCTGAAGTTTAAAAATGCTTCGGAACTCTTCCAGTGTTTGCAGAATTCCGCTGACGTTTAAAAATGCTTCGGAAATCTTCCATTGTTTTCAAAATCCGCTGACGTTTAAAAATGCTTCAGAACTCTTCCATTGTTCTCGGAATTCCGCTGACATTTAAAAATGCTTCCGAACTCTTCCATTGTTCTGGTATTCTGCTGACGTTTAAAAATGCTTCACAACTCTTCCATTGTTCTCGGTATTCCGCTGACTTTTAAAAATGCTTCAGAACTCTTCCATTGTTCTCGGAATTCCGCTGAAGTTTAAGTATGCTTCGGAACTCTTCCATTGTTCTCGGAATTCTGCTGAAGTTTAAAAATGCTTCGGAACTCTTCCATTGTTCTCAGAATTCCGCTGACATTTAAAAATGCTTCGGAACTCTTCCATTGTTCTCGGAATTCCGCTGACATTTAAAAAGGCTTCAGAACTCTTCCATTGTTCTCGGAATTCCGCTGACGTTTAAAAATGCTTCACAACTCTTCCATTGTTCTCGGAATTCCGCTGAAGTTTAAGTATGCTTCGGAACTCTTCCATTGTTCTCGGAATTCTGCTGAAGTTTAAAAATGCTTCGGAACTCTTCCATTGTTCTCGGAATTCTTCTGAAGTTTTGAAGTTTACAAATGCTTCGGAATTCTTCCATTGTTCTCGGAATTCCGCTGACGCTTAAAAATGCTTCACAACTCTTCTATTGTTCTCAGAATTCCGCTGACTTTTAAAAATGCCTCGGAACTCTTCCATTGTTGTCGGAATTCCGCTGACGCTTAAAAATGCTTCACAACTCTTCTATTGTTCTCGGAATTCCGCTGACATTTAAAAATGCTTCGGAACTCTTCCATTGTCCTCGGAATTCCGCTGAAGTTTAAGAATGCTTCGGAACTCTTCCATTGTTCTCAGAATTCTGCTGAAGTTTAAAAATGCTTCGGAACTCTTCCATTGTTCTCGGAATTCCGCTGATGCTTAAAAATGCTTCACAACTCTTCCATTGTTCTCGGAATTCCGCTGACTTTTAAAAATGCTTTGGAACTCTTCCATTGTTCTCGGAATTCCGCTGACTTTTAAAAATGCTTCAGAACTCTTCCATTGTTCTCGGAATTCCGCTGACATTTAAAAATGCTTCGGAACTCTTCCATTGTTCTCGGTATTCCGCTGACTTTTAAAAATGCTTCAGAACTCTTCCATTGTTCTCGGAATTCCGCTGAAGTTTAAGTATGCTTCGCAACTCTTCCATTGTTCTCGGAATTCTGCTGAAGTTTAAAAATGCTTCGGAACTCTTCCATTGTTCTCAGAATTCCGCTGACATTTAAAAATGCTTCGGAACTCTTCCATTGTTCTCGGAATTCCGCTGACATTTAAAAAGGCTTCAGAACTCTTCCATTGTTCTCGGAATTCCGCTGACGTTTAAAAATGCTTCACAACTCTTCCATTGTTCTCGGAATTCCGCTGAAGTTTAAGTATGCTTCGGAACTCTTCCATTGTTCTCGGAATTCTGCTGAAGTTTAAAAATGCTTCGGAACTCTTCCATTGTTCTCGGAATTCTTCTGAAGTTTTGAAGTTTACAAATGCTTCGGAATTCTTCCATTGTTCTCGGAATTCCGCTGACGCTTAAAAATGCTTCACAACTCTTCTATTGTTCTCGGAATTCTGCTGACATTTAAAAATGCTTCGGAACTCTTCCATTGTCCTCGGAATTCCGCTGAAGTTTAAGAATGCTTCGGAACTCTTCCATTGTTCTCAGAATTCTGCTGAAGTTTAAAAATGCTTCGGAACTCTTCCATTGTTCTCGGAATTCCGCTGATGCTTAAAAATGCTTCACAACTCTTCCATTGTTCTCGGAATTCCGCTGACTTTTAAAAATGCTTCGGAACTCTTCGATTGTTCTCCAAATTCCGCTGAAGTTTAAAAATGCTTCGGAACTCTTCCAGTGTTCGCAGAATTCCGCTGACGTTTAAAAATGCTTCGGAAATCTTCCATTGTTTTCAAAATTCCGCAGACGTTTAAAAATGCTTCAGAACTCTTCCATTGTTCTCGGAATTCCGCTGACGTTTAAAAATGCTTCGGAACTCTTCCATTGTTCTCAGAATCCCGCTGAAGTTTAAACATGCTTTGGTACCCTTCTATTGTTCTCGGAATTCTGCTGACTTTTAAAAATGCTTCGGAACTCTTCCATTGTTCTCGGAATTCCGCTGACTTTTAAAAATGCTTCGGAACTCTTCCATTGTTCTCGGAATTCCGCTGACTTTTAAAAATGCTTCTGAACTCTTCCATTGTTCTCGGAATTCCGCTGAAGTTTAAGTATGCTTCGGAACTCTTCCATTGTTCTCGGAATTCTGCTGAAGTTTAAAAATGCTTCATAACTCTTCCATTGTTCTCAGAATTCCGCTGACATTTAAAAATGCTTCGGAACTCTTCCATTGTTCTCGGAATTCCGCTGACATTTAAAAAGCCTTCAGAACTCTTCCATTGTTCTCGGAATTCCGCTGACGTTTAAAAATGCTTCGGAACTCTTCCTTTGTTCTTGGATTTCCACTGACGTTTAAAAATGCTTCACAACTCTTCCCTTGTTCTCGGAATTCCGCTGACTTTTAAAATTGCTTCGGAACCCTTCGATTGTTCTCCAAATTCCGCTGAAGTTTAAAAATGCTTCGGAACTCTTCCAGTGTTTGCAGAATTCCGCTGACGTTTAAAAATGCTTCGGAAATCTTCCATTGTTTTTAAAATCCGCTGACGTTTAAAAATGCTTCAGAACTCTTCCATTGTTCTCGGAATTCCGCTGACGTTTAAAAATGCTTCGGAACTCTTCCATTGTTCTCGGAATTGCAGTGAAGTTTAAAAATGCTTCGGAACGCTTACATTGTTCTCAGAATTCCGCTGAAGTTTAAACATGCTTTGGTACCCTTCTATTGTTCTCGGAATTCTGCTGACTTTTAAAAATGCTTCGGAACTCTTCCATTGTTCTCGGAATTCCGCTGACTTTTAAAAATGCTTCGGAACTCTTCCATTGTTCTCGGAATTCCGCTGAAGTTTTGAAGTTTAAAAATGCTTCGGAATTTTTCCATTGTTCTCGGAATTCCGCTGACGCTTAAAAATGCTTCACAACTCTTCCATTGTTCTCGGAATTCCGCTGACTTTTAAAAATGCTTCGGAACTCTTCCAGTGTTCGCAGAATTCCGCTGACGTTTAAAAATGCTTCGGAAATCTTCCATTGTTTTCAAAATTCCGCTGACGTTTAAAAATGCTTCAGAACTCTTCCATTGTTCTCGGAATTCCGCTGACGTTTAAAAATGCTTCGGAACTCTTCCATTGTTCTCAGAATTCCGCTGAAGTTTAAACATGCTTTGGTACCCTTCTATTGTTCTCGGAATTCTGCTGACTTTTAAAAATGCTTCGGAACTCTTCCATTGTTCTCGGAATTCTGCTGACTTTTAAAAATGCTTCGGAACTCTTCCATTGTTCTCGGAATTCCGCTGAAGTTTAAGAATGCTTCGGAACTCTTCCATTGTTCTCGGAATTCTGCTGAAGTTTTGAAGTTTAAAAATGCTTCGGAATTCTTCCATTGTTCTCGGAATTCCGCTGACGCTTAAAAATGCTTCACAACTCTTCTATTGTTCTCAGAATTCCGCTGACTTTTAAAAATGCTTCAGAACTCTTCCATTGTTCTCGGAATTCCGCTGACTTTTAAAAATGCTTCGGAACTCTTCCATTGTTCTCGGAATTCCGCTGACTTTTAAAAATGCTTCGGAACTCTTCCATTGTTCTCGGAATTCCGCTGAAGTTTTGAAGTTTAAAAATGCTTCGGAATTCTTCCATTGTTCTCGGAATTCCGCTAACGCTTAAAAATGCTTCACAACTCTTCTATTGTTCTCAGAATTCCGCTGACTTTTAAAAATGCTTCAGAACTCTTCCATTGTTCTCGGAATTCCACTGACGTGTAAAAATGCTTCGGAACTCTTCCATTGTTCTCGGAATTCCGCTGACGCTTAAAATTGCTTCACAACTCTTCTTTTGTTCTCGGAATTCCGCTGACTTTTAAAAATGCTTCGAAACTCTTCCATTGTTCTCGGAATTCCGCTGAAGTTTAAGAATGCTTCGGAACTCTTCCATTGTTCTCAGAATTCTTCTGAAGTTTAAAAATGCTTCGGAACTCTTCCATTGTTCTCGGAATTCCGCTGATGCTTAAAAATGCTTCACAACTCTTCCATTGTTCTCGGAATTCCGCTGACTTTTAAAATTGCTTCGGAACTCTTCCATTGTTCTCGGAATTCTGCTGAAGTTTAAAAATGCTTCGGAACTCTTCCATTGTTCTCAGAATTCCGCTGACATTTAAAAATGCTTCGGAACTCTTCCATTGTTCTCGGAATTCCGCTGACATTTAAAAAGGCTTCAGAACTCTTCCATTGTTCTCGGAATTCCGCTGACGTTTAAAAATGCTTCACAACTCTTCCATTGTTCTCGGAATTTCGCTGAAGTTTAAGTATGCTTCGGAACTCTTCCATTGTTCTCGGAATTCTGCTGAAGTTTAAAAATGCTTCGGAACTCTTCCATTGTTCTCGGAATTCTTCTGAAGTTTTGAAGTTTACAAATGCTTCAGAATTCTTCCATTGTTCTCGGAATTCCGCTGACGCTTAAAAATGCTTCACAACTCTTCTATTGTTCTCAGAATTCCGCTGACTTTTAAAAATGCTTCGGAACTCTTCCATTGTTCTCGGAATTCCGCTGATGCTTAAAAATGCTTCACAACTCTTCCATTGTTCTCGGAATTCCGCTGACTTTTAAAAATGCTTCGAAACTCTTCGATTGTTCTCCAAATTCCGCTGAAGTTTAAAAATGCTTCAGAACTCTTCCAGTGTTCGCAGAATTCCGCTGACGTTTAAAAATGCTTCGGAAATCTTCCATTGTTTTCAAAATTCCGCTGACGTTTAAAAATGCTTCAGAACACTTCCATTGTTCTCGGAATTCCGCTGACGTTTAAAAATGCTTCGGAACTCTTCCATTGTTCTCAGAATTCCGCTGAAGTTTAAACATGCTTTGGTACCCTTCTATTGTTCTCGGAATTCTGCTGACTTTTAAAAATGCTTCGGAACTCTTCCATTGTTCTCGGAATTCCGCTGACTTTTAAAAATGCTTTGGAACTCTTCCATTGTTCTCGGAATTCCGCTGACTTTTAAAAATGCTTCGGAACTCTTCCATTGTTCTCGGAATTCCGCTGACTTTTAAAAATGCTTTGGAACTCTTCCATTGTTCTCGGAATTCCGCTGACTTTTAAAAATGCTTCTGAACTCTTCCATTGTTCTCGGAATTCCGCTGAAGTTTAAGTATGCTTCGGAACTCTTCCATTGTTCTCGGAATTCTACTGAAGTTTAAAAATGCTTCGGAACTCTTCCATTGTTCTCGGAATTCCGCTGACATTTAAAAAGCCTTCAGAACTCTTCCATTGTTCTCGGAATTCCGCTGACGTTTAAAAATGCTTCGGAACTCTTCCTTTGTTCTTGGAATTCCACTGACGTTTAAAAATGCTTCACAACTCTTCCATTGTTCTCGGAATTCCGCTGACTTTTAAAATTGCTTCGGAACTCTTCGATTGTTCTCCAAATTCCGCTGAAGTTTAAAAATGCTTCGGAACTCTTCCAGTGTTTGCAGAATTCCGCTGACGTTTAAAAATGCTTCGGAAATCTTCCATTGTTTTCAAAATCCGCTGACGTTTAAAAATGCTTCAGAACTCTTCCATTGTTCTCGGTATTCCGCTGACTTTTAAAAATGCTTCAGAACTCTTCCATTGTTCTCGGAATTCCGCTGAAGTTTAAGTATGCTTCGGAACTCTTCCATTGTTCTCGGAATTCTGCTGAAGTTTAAAAATGCTTCGGAACTCTTCCATTGTTCTCAGAATTCCGCTGACATTTAAAAATGCTTCGGAACTCTTCCATTGTTCTCGGAATTCCGCTGACATTTAAAAAGGCTTCAGAACTCTTCCATTGTTCTCGGAATTCCGCTGACGTTTAAAAATGCTTCACAACTCTTCCATTGTTCTCGGAATTCCACTGAAGTTTAAGTATGCTTCGGAACTCTTCCATTGTTCTCGGAATTCTGCTGAAGTTTAAAAATGCTTCGGAACTCTTCCATTGTTCTCGGAATTCTTCTGAAGTTTTGAAGTTTACAAATGCTTCGGAATTCTTCCATTGTTCTCGGAATTCCGCTGACGCTTAAAAATGCTTCACAACTCTTCTATTGTTCTCAGAATTCCGCTGACTTTTAAAAATGCTTCGGAACTCTTCCATTGTTGTCGGAATTCCGCTGACGCTTAAAAATGCTTCACAACTCTTCTATTGTTCTCGGAATTCCGCTGACATTTAAAAATGCTTCGGAACTCTTCCATTGTCCTCGGAATTCCGCTGAAGTTTAAGAATGCTTCGGAACTCTTCCATTGTTCTCAGAATTCTGCTGAAGTTTAAAAATGCTTCGGAACTCTTCCATTGTTCTCGGAATTCCGCTGATGCTTAAAAATGCTTCACAACTCTTCCATTGTTCTCGGAATTCCGCTGACTTTTAAAAATGCTTTGGAACTCTTCCATTGTTCTCGGAATTCCGCTGACTTTTAAAAATGCTTCTGAACTCTTCCATTGTTCTCGGAATTCCGCTGAAGTTTAAGTATGCTTCGGAACTCTTCCATTGTTCTCGGAATTCTGCTGAAGTTTAAAAATGCTTCGGAACTCTTCCATTGTTCTCAGAATTCCGCTGACATTTAAAAATGCTTCGGAACTCTTCCATTGTTCTCGGAATTCCGCTGACATTTAAAAAGCCTTCAGAACTCTTCCATTGTTCTCGGAATTCCGCTGACGTTTAAAAATGCTTCGGAACTCTTCCTTTGTTCTTGGAATTCCACTGACGTTTAAAAATGCTTCACAACTCTTCCATTGTTCTCGGAATTCCGCTGAGTTTTAAAATTGCTTCGGAACTCTTCGATTGTTCTCCAAATTCCGCTGAAGTTTAAAAATGCTTCGGAACTCTTCCAGTGTTTGCAGAATTCCGCTGACGTTTAAAAATGCTTCGGAAATCTTCCATTGTTTTCAAAATCCGCTGACGTTTAAAAATGCTTCAGAACTCTTCCATTGTTCTCGGAATTCCGCTGACGTTTAAAAATGCTTCGGAACTCTTCCGTTGTTCTCGGAATTGCGGTGAAGTTTAAAATAGCTTCTGAGCGCTTACATTGTTCTCAGAATTCCGCTGAAGTTTAAACATGCTTTGGTACCCTTCTATTGTTCTCGGAATTCTGCTGACTTTTAAAAATGCTTCGGAACTCTTCCAGTGTTTGCAGAATTCCGCTGACGTTTAAAAATGCTTCGGAAATCTTCCATTGTTTTCAAAATTCCGCTGACATTTAAAAATGCTTCGGAACTCTTCCAGTGTTCGCAGAATTCCGCTGACGTTTAAAAATGCTTCGGAAATCTTCCATTGTTTTCAAAATTCCGCTGACGTTTAAAAATGCTTCAGAACTCTTCCATTGTTCTCGGAATTCCGCTGACGTTTAAAAATGCTTCGGAACTCTTCCATTGTTCTCAGAATTCCGCTGAAGTTTAAACATGCTTTGGTACCCTTCTATTGTTCTCGGAATTCTGCTGACTTTTAAAAATGCTTCGGAACTCTTCCATTGTTCTCGGAATTCCGCTGACTTTTAAAAATGCTTCGGAACTCTTCCATTGTTCTCGGAATTCCGCTGACTTTTAAAAATGCTTCTGAACTCTTCCATTGTTCTCGGAATTCCGCTGAAGTTTAAGTATGCTTCGGAACTCTTCCATTGTTCTCGGAATTCTGCTGAAGTTTAAAAATGCTTCGTAACTCTTCCATTGTTCTCAGAATTCCGCTGACATTTAAAAATGCTTCGGAACTCTTCCATTGTTCTCGGAATTCCGCTGACATTTAAAAAGCCTTCAGAACTCTTCCATTGTTCTCGGAATTCCGCTGACGTTTAAAAATGCTTCGGAACTCTTCCTTTGTTCTTGGATTTCCACTGACGTTTAAAAATGCTTCACAACTCTTCCATTGTTCTCGGAATTCCGCTGACTTTTAAAATTGCTTCGGAACCCTTTGATTGTTCTCCAAATTCCGCTGAAGTTTAAAAATGCTTCGGAACTCTTCCAGTGTTTGCAGAATTCCGCTGACGTTTAAAAATGCTTCGGAAATCTTCCATTGTTTTTAAAATCCGCTGACGTTTAAAAATGCTTCAGAACTCTTCCATTGTTCTCGGAATTCCGCTGACGTTTAAAAATGCTTCGGAACTCTTCCATTGTTCTCGGAATTGCAGTGAAGTTTAAAAATGCTTCAGAACGCTTACATTGTTCTCAGAATTCCGCTGAAGTTTAAACATGCTTTGGTACCCTTCTATTGTTCTCGGAATTCTGCTGACTTTTAAAAATGCTTCGGAACTCTTCCATTGTTCTCGGAATTCCGCTGACTTTTAAAAATGCTTCGGAACTCTTCCATTGTTCTCGGAATTCCGCTGAAGTTTTGAAGTTTAAAAATGCTTCGGAATTTTTCCATTGTTCTCGGAATTCCGCTGACGCTTAAAAATGCTTCACAACTCTTCCATTGTTCTCGGAATTCCGCTGACTTTTAAAAATGCTTCGGAACTCTTCCAGTGTTCGCAGAATTCCGCTGACGTTTAAAAATGCTTCGGAAATCTTCCATTGTTTTCAAAATTCCGCTGACGTTTAAAAATGCTTCAGAACTCTTCCATTGTTCTCGGAATTCCGCTGACGTTTAAAAATGCTTCGGAACTCTTCCATTGTTCTCAGAATTCCGCTGAAGTTTAAACATGCTTTAGTACCCTTCTATTGTTCTCGGAATTCTGCTGACTTTTAAAAATGCTTCGGAACTCTTCCATTGTTCTCGGAATTCCGCTGACTTTTAAAAATTCTTCGGAACTCTTCCATTGTTCTCGGAATTCCGCTGAAGTTTAAGAATGCTTCGGAACTCTTCCATTGTTCTCGGAATTCTGCTGAAGTTTTGAAGTTTAAAAATGCTTCGGAATTCTTCCATTGTTCTCGGAATTCCGCTGACGCTTAAAAATGCTTCACAACTCTTCTATTGTTCTCAGAATTCCGCTAACTTTTAAAAATGCTTCAGAACTCTTCCATTGTTCTCGGAATTCCGCTGACTTTTAAAAATGCTTCGGAACTCTTCCATTGTTCTCGGAATTCCGCTGAAGTTTAAGTATGCTTCGGAACTCTTCCATTGTTCTCGGAATTCTGCTGAAGTTTAAAAATGCTTCGGAACTCTTCCATTGTTCTCAGAATTCCGCTGACATTTAAAAATGCTTCAGAACTCTTCCATTGTTCTCGGAATTCCGCTGACATTTAAAAAGGCTTCAGAACTCTTCCATTGTTCTCGGAATTCCGCTGACGTTTAAAAATGCTTCACAACTCTTCCATTGTTCTCGGAATTCCGCTGAAGTTTAAGTATGCTTCGGAACTCTTCCATTGTTCTCGGAATTCTGCTGAAGTTTAAAAATGCTTCGGAACTCTTCCATTGTTCTCGGAATTCTTCTGAAGTTTTGAAGTTTACAAATGCTTCGGAATTCTTCCATTGTTCTCGGAATTCCGCTGACGCTTAAAAATGCTTCACAACTCTTCTATTGTTCTCAGAATTCCGCTGACTTTTAAAAATGCTTCGGAACTCTTCCATTGTTGTCGGAATTCCGCTGACGCTTAAAAATGCTTCACAACTCTTCTATTGTTCTCGGAATTCCGCTGACATTTAAAAATGCTTCGGAACTCTTCCATTGTCCTCGGAATTCCGCTGAAGTTTAAGAATGCTTCGGAACTCTTCCATTGTTCTCAGAATTCTGCTGAAGTTTAAAAATGCTTCGGAACTCTTCCATTGTTCTCGGAATTCCGCTGATGCTTAAAAATGCTTCACAACTCTTCCATTGTTCTCGGAATTCCGCTGACTTTTAAAAATGCTTTGGAACTCTTCCATTGTTCTCGGAATTCCGCTGACTTTTAAAAATGCTTCTGAACTCTTCCATTGTTCTCGGAATTCCGCTGAAGTTTAAGTATGCTTCGGAACTCTTCCATTGTTCTCGGAATTCTGCTGAAGTTTAAAAATGCTTCGGAACTCTTCCATTGTTCTCAGAATTCCGCTGACATTTAAAAATGCTTCGGAACTCTTCCATTGTTCTCGGAATTCCGCTGACATTTAAAAAGCCTTCAGAACTCTTCCATTGTTCTCGGAATTCCGCTGACGTTTAAAAATGCTTCGGAACTCTTCCTTTGTTCTTGGAATTCCACTGACGTTTAAAAATGCTTCACAACTCTTCCATTGTTCTCGGAATTCCGCTGAGTTTTAAAATTGCTTCGGAACTCTTCGATTGTTCTCCAAATTCCGCTGAAGTTTAAAAATGCTTCGGAACTCTTCCAGTGTTTGCAGAATTCCGCTGACGTTTAAAAATGCTTCGGAAATCTTCCATTGTTTTCAAAATCCGCTGACGTTTAAAAATGCTTCAGAACTCTTCCATTGTTCTCGGAATTCCGCTGACGTTTAAAAATGCTTCGGAACTCTTCCGTTGTTCTCGGAATTGCGGTGAAGTTTAAAAATGCTTCTGAGCGCTTACATTGTTCTCAGAATTCCGCTGAAGTTTAAACATGCTTTGGTACCCTTCTATTGTTCTCGGAATTCTGCTGACTTTTAAAAATGCTTCGGAACTCTTCCAGTGTTTGCAGAATTCCGCTGACGTTTAAAAATGCTTCGGAAATCTTCCATTGTTTTCAAAATTCCGCTGACATTTAAAAATGCTTCGGAACTCTTCCAGTGTTCGCAGAATTCCGCTGACGTTTAAAAATGCTTCGGAAATCTTCCATTGTTTTCAAAATTCCGCTGACGTTTAAAAATGCTTCAGAACTCTTCCATTGTTCTCGGAATTCCGCTGACGTTTAAAAATGCTTCGGAACTCTTCCATTGTTCTCAGAATTCCGCTGAAGTTTAAACATGCTTTGGTACCCTTCTATTGTTCTCGGAATTCTGCTGACTTTTAAAAATGCTTCGGAACTCTTCCATTGTTCTCGGAATTCCGCTGACTTTTAAAAATGCTTCGGAACTCTTCCATTGTTCTCGGAATTCCGCTGACTTTTAAAAATGCTTCTGAACTCTTCCATTGTTCTCGGAATTCCGCTGAAGTTTAAGTATGCTTCGGAACTCTTCCATTGTTCTCGGAATTCTGCTGAAGTTTAAAAATGCTTCGTAACTCTTCCATTGTTCTCAGAATTCCGCTGACATTTAAAAATGCTTCGGAACTCTTCCATTGTTCTCGGAATTCCGCTGACATTTAAAAAGCCTTCAGAACTCTTCCATTGTTCTCGGAATTCCGCTGTCGTTTAAAAATGCTTCGGAACTCTTCCTTTGTTCTTGGATTTCCACTGACGTTTAAAAATGCTTCACAACTCTTCCATTGTTCTCGGAATTCCGCTGACTTTTAAAATTGCTTCGGAACCCTTCGATTGTTCTCCAAATTCCGCTGAAGTTTAAAAATGCTTCGGAACTCTTCCAGTGTTTGCAGAATTCCGCTGACGTTTAAAAATGCTTCGGAAATCTTCCATTGTTTTTAAAATCCGCTGACGTTTAAAAATGCTTCAGAACTCTTCCATTGTTCTCGGAATTCCGCTGACGTTTAAAAATGCTTCGGAACTCTTCCATTGTTCTCGGAATTGCAGTGAAGTTTAAAAATGCTTCAGAACGCTTACATTGTTCTCAGAATTCCGCTGAAGTTTAAACATGCTTTGGTACCCTTCTATTGTTCTCGGAATTCTGCTGACTTTTAAAAATGCTTCGGAACTCTTCCATTGTTCTCGGAATTCCGCTGACTTTTAAAAATGCTTCGGAACTCTTCCATTGTTCTCGGAATTCCGCTGAAGTTTTGAAGTTTAAAAATGCTTCGGAATTTTTCCATTGTTCTCGGAATTCCGCTGACGCTTAAAAATGCTTCACAACTCTTCCATTGTTCTCGGAATTCCGCTGACTTTTAAAAATGCTTCGGAACTCTTCCAGTGTTCGCAGAATTCCGCTGACGTTTAAAAATGCTTCGGAAATCTTCCATTGTTTTCAAAATTCCGCTGACGTTTAAAAATGCTTCAGAACTCTTCCATTGTTCTCGGAATTCCGCTGACGTTTAAAAATGCTTCGGAACTCTTCCATTGTTCTCAGAATTCCGCTGAAGTTTAAACATGCTTTGGTACCCTTCTATTGTTCTCGGAATTCTGCTGACTTTTAAAAATGCTTCGGAACTCTTCCATTGTTCTCGGAATTCCGCTGACTTTTAAAAATTCTTCGGAACTCTTCCATTGTTCTCGGAATTCCGCTGAAGTTTAAGAATGCTTCGGAACTCTTCCATTGTTCTCGGAATTCTGCTGAAGTTTTGAAGTTTAAAAATGCTTCGGAATTCTTCCATTGTTCTCGGAATTCCGCTGACGCTTAAAAATGCTTCACAACTCTTCTATTGTTCTCAGAATTCCGCTAACTTTTAAAAATGCTTCAGAACTCTTCCATGGTTCTCGGAATTCCGCTGACTTTTAAAAATGCTTCGGAACTCTTCCATTGTTCTCGGAATTCCGCTGACTTTTAAAAATGCTTCGGAACTCTTCCATTGTTCTCGGAATTCCGCTGAAGTTTTGAAGTTTAAAAATGCTTCGGAATTCTTCCATTGTTCTCGGAATTCCGCTAACGCTTAAAAATGCTTCACAACTCTTCTATTGTTCTCAGAATTCCGCTGACTTTTAAAAATGCTTCAGAACTCTTCCATTGTTCTCGGAATTCCGCTGACGTTTAAAAATGCTTCGGAACTCTTCCATTGTTCTCGGAATTCCGCTGACGCTTAAAATTGCTTCACAACTCTTCTTTTGTTCTCGGAATTCCGCTGACTTTTAAAAATGCTTCGAAACTCTTCCATTGTTCTCGGAATTCCGCTGAAGTTTAAGAATGCTTCGGAACTCTTCCATTGTTCTCAGAATTCTTCTGAAGTTTAAAAATGCTTCGGAACTCTTCCATTGTTCTCGGAATTCCGCTGATGCTTAAAAATGCTTCACAACTCTTCCATTGTTCTCAGAATTCCGCTGACTTTTAAAATTGCTTCGGAACTCTTCCATTGTTCTCGGAATTCTGCTGAAGTTTAAAAATGCTTCGGAACTCTTCCATTGTTCTCAGAATTCCGCTGACATTTAAAAATGCTTCGGAACTCTTCCATTGTTCTCGGAATTCCGCTGACATTTAAAAAGGCTTCAGAACTCTTCCATTGTTCTCGGAATTCCGCTGACGTTTAAAAATGCTTCACAACTCTTCCATTGTTCTCGGAATTCCGCTGAATTTTAAGTATGCTTCGGAACTCTTCCATTGTTCTCGGAATTCTGCTGAAGTTTAAAAATGCTTCGGAACTCTTCCATTGTTCTCGGAATTCTTCTGAAGTTTTGAAGTTTACAAATGCTTCGGAATTCTTCCATTGTTCTCGGAATTCCGCTGACGCTTAAAAATGCTTCACAACTCTTCTATTGTTCTCAGAATTCCGCTGACTTTTAAAAATGCTTCGGAACTCTTCCATTGTTCTCGGAATTCCGCTGATGCTTAAAAATGCTTCACAACTCTTCCATTGTTCTCGGAATTCCGCTGACTTTTAAAAATGCTTCGAAACTCTTCGATTGTTCTCCAAATTCCGCTGAAGTTTAAAAATGCTTCAGAACTCTTCCAGTGTTCGCAGAATTCCGCTGACGTTTAAAAATGCTTCGGAAATCTTCCATTGTTTTCAAAATTCCGCTGACGTTTAAAAATGCTTCAGAACTCTTCCATTGTTCTCGGAATTCCGCTGACGTTTAAAAATGCTTCGGAACTCTTCCATTGTTCTCAGAATTCCGCTGAAGTTTAAACATTCTTTGGTACCCTTCTATTGTTCTCGGAATTCTGCTGACTTTTAAAAATGCTTCGGAACTCTTCCATTGTTCTCGGAATTCCGCTGACTTTTAAAAATGCTTCGGAACTCTTCCATTGTTCTCGGAATTCCGCTGACTTTTAAAAATGCTTCTGAACTCTTCCATTGTTCTCGGAATTCCGCTGAAGTTTAAGTATGCTTCGGAACTCTTCCATTGTTCTCGGAATTCTACTGAAGTTTAAAAATGCTTCGGAACTCTTCCATTGTTCTCAGAATTCCGCTGACATTTAAAAATGCTTCGGAACTCTTCCATTGTTCTCGGAATTCCGCTGACATTTAAAAAGCCTTCAGAACTCTTCCATTGTTCTCGGAATTCCGCTGCCGTTTAAAAATGCTTCGGAATTTTTCCATTGTTCTCGGAATTCCGCTGACGCTTAAAAATGCTTCACAACTCTTCCATTGTTCTCGGAATTCCGCTGACTTTTAAAAATGCTTCGGAACTCTTCCAGTGTTCGCAGAATTCCGCTGATGTTTAAAAATGCTTCGGAAATCTTCCATTGTTTTCAAAATTCCGCTGACGTTTAAAAATGCTTCAGAACTCTTCCATTGTTCTCGGAATTCCGCTGACGTTTAAAAATGCTTCGGAACTCTTCCATTGTTCTCAGAATTCCGCTGAAGTTTAAACATGCTTTGGTACCCTTCTATTGTTCTCGGAATTCTGCTGACTTTTAAAAATGCTTCGGAACTCTTCCATTGTTCCCGGAATTCCGCTGACTTTTAAAAATGCTTCGGAACTCTTCCATTGTTCTCGGAATTCCGCTGAAGTTTAAGAATGCTTCGGAACTCTTCCATTGTTCTCGGAATTCTGCTGAAGTTTTGAAGTTTAAAAATGCTTCGGAATTCTTCCATTGTTCTCGGAATTCCGCTGACGCTTAAAAATGCTTCACAACTCTTCTATTGTTCTCAGAATTCCGCTGACTTTTAAAAATGCTTCAGAACTCTTCCATTGTTCTCGGAATTCCGCTGACTTTTAAAAATGCTTCGGAACTCTTCCATTGTTCTCGGAATTCCGCTGACTTTTAAAAATGCTTCGGAACTCTTCCATTGTTCTCGGAATTCCGCTGAAGTTTTGAAGTTTAAAAATGCTTCGGAATTCTTCCATTGTTCTCGGAATTCCGCTAACGCTTAAAAATGCTTCACAACTCTTCTATTGTTCTCAGAATTCCGCTGACTTTTAAAAATGCTTCAGAACTCTTCCATTGTTCTCGGAATTCCGCTGACGTTTAAAAATGCTTCGGAACTCTTCCATTGTTCTCGGAATTCCGCTGACGCTTAAAATTGCTTCACAACTCTTCTTTTGTTCTCGGAATTCCGCTGACTTTTAAAAATGCTTCGAAACTCTTCCATTGTTCTCGGCATTCCGCTGAAGTTTAAGAATGCTTCGGAACTCTTCCATTGTTCTCAGAATTCTTCTGAAGTTTAAAAATGCTTCGGAACTCTTCCATTGTTCTCGGAATTCCGCTGATGCTTAAAAATGCTTCACAACTCTTCCATTGTTCTCGGAATTCCGCTGACTTTTAAAATTGCTTCGGAACTCTTCCATTGTTCTCGGAATTCTGCTGAAGTTTAAAAATGCTTCGGAACTCTTCCATTGTTCTCAGAATTCCGCTGACATTTAAAAATGCTTCGGAACTCTTCCATTGTTCTCGGAATTCCGCTGACATTTAAAAAGGCTTCAGAACTCTTCCATTGTTCTCGGAATTCCGCTGACGTTTAAAAATGCTTCACAACTCTTCCATTGTTCTCGGAATTCCGCTGAAGTTTAAGTATGCTTCGGAACTCTTCCATTGTTCTCGGAATTCTGCTGAAGTTTAAAAATGCTTCGGAACTCTTCCATTGTTCTCGGAATTCTTCTGAAGTTTTGAAGTTTACAAATGCTTCGGAATTCTTCCATTGTTCTCGGAATTCCGCTGACGCTTAAAAATGCTTCACAACTCTTCTATTGTTCTCAGAATTCCGCTGACTTTTAAAAATGCTTCGGAACTCTTCCATTGTTCTCGGAATTCCGCTGATGCTTAAAAATGCTTCACAACTCTTCCATTGTTCTCGGAATTCCGCTGACTTTTAAAAATGCTTCACAACTCTTCGATTGTTCTCCAAATTCCGCTGAAGTTTAAAAATGCTTCAGAACTCTTCCAGTGTTCGCAGAAGTCCGCTGACGTTTAAAAATGCTTCGGAAATCTTCCATTGTTTTCAAAATTCCGCTGACGTTTAAAAATGCTTCAGAACTCTTCCATTGTTCTCGGAATTCCGCTGACGTTTAAAAATGCTTCGGAACTCTTCCATTGTTCTCAGAATTCCGCTGAAGTTTAAACATGCTTTGGTACCCTTCTATTGTTCTCGGAATTCTGCTGACTTTTAAAAATGATTCGGAACTCTTCCATTGTTCTCGGAATTCCGCTGACTTTTAAAAATGCTTCGGAACTCTTCCATTGTTCTCGGAATTCCGCTGACTTTTAAAAATGCTTCTGAACTCTTCCATTGTTCTCGGAATTCCGCTGAAGTTTAAGTATGCTTCGGAACTCTTCCATTGTTCTCGGAATTCTACTGAAGTTTAAAAATGCTTCGGAACTCTTCCATTGTTCTCAGAATTCCGCTGACATTTAAAAATGCTTCGGAACTCTTCCATTGTTCTCGGAATTCCGCTGACATTTAAAAAGCCTTCAGAACTCTTCCATTGTTCTCGGAATTCCGCTGACGTTTAAAAATGCTTCGGAACTCTTCCTTTGTTCTTGGAATTCCACTGACGTTTAAAAATGCTTCACAACTCTTCCATTGTTCTCGGAATTCCGCTGACTTTTAAAATTGCTTCGGAACTCTTCGATTGTTCTCCAAATTCCGCTGAAGTTTAAAAATGCTTCGGAACTCTTCCAGTGTTTGCAGAATTCCGCTGACGTTTAAAAATGCTTCGGAAATCTTCCATTGTTTTCAAAATCCGCTGACGTTTAAAAATGCTTCAGAACTCTTCCATTGTTCTCGGAATTCCGCTGACATTTAAAAATGCTTCCGAACTCTTCCATTGTTCTGGTATTCTGCTGACGTTTAAAAATGCTTCACAACTCTTCCATTGTTCTCGGTATTCCGCTGACTTTTAAAAATGCTTCAGAACTCTTCCATTGTTCTCGGAATTCCGCTGAAGTTTAAGTATGCTTCGGAACTCTTCCATTGTTCTCGGAATTCTGCTGAAGTTTAAAAATGCTTCGGAACTCTTCCATTGTTCTCAGAATTCCGCTGACATTTAAAAATGCTTCGGAACTCTTCCATTGTTCTCGGAATTCCGCTGACATTTAAAAAGGCTTCAGAACTCTTCCATTGTTCTCGGAATTCCGCTGACGTTTAAAAATGCTTCACAACTCTTCCATTGTTCTCGGAATTCCGCTGAAGTTTAAGTATGCTTCGGAACTCTTCCATTGTTCTCGGAATTCTGCTGAAGTTTAAAAATGCTTCGGAACTCTTCCATTGTTCTCGGAATTCTTCTGAAGTTTTGAAGTTTACAAATGCTTCGGAATTCTTCCATTGTTCTCGGAATTCCGCTGACGCTTAAAAATGCTTCACAACTCTTCTATTGTTCTCAGAATTCCGCTGACTTTTAAAAATGCTTCGGAACTCTTCCATTGTTCTCGGAATTCCGCTGATGCTTAAAAATGCTTCACAACTCTTCCATTGTTCTCGGAATTCCGCTGACTTTTAAAAATGCTTCGAAACTCTTCGATTGTTCTCCAAATTCCGCTGAAGTTTAAAAATGCTTCAGAACTCTTCCAGTGTTCGCAGAATTCCGCTGACGTTTAAAAATGCTTCGGAAATCTTCCATTGTTTTCAAAATTCCGCTGACGTTTAAAAATGCTTCAGAACTCTTCCATTGTTCTCGGAATTCCGCTGACGTTTAAAAATGCTTCGGAACTCTTCCATTGTTCTCAGAATTCCGCTGAAGTTTAAACATTCTTTGGTACCCTTCTATTGTTCTCGGAATTCTGCTGACTTTTAAAAATGCTTCGGAACTCTTCCATTGTTCTCGGAATTCCGCTGACTTTTAAAAATGCTTCGGAACTCTTCCATTGTTCTCGGAATTCCGCTGACTTTTAAAAATGCTTCTGAACTCTTCCATTGTTCTCGGAATTCCGCTGAAGTTTAAGTATGCTTCGGAACTCTTCCATTGTTCTCGGAATTCTACTGAAGTTTAAAAATGCTTCGGAACTCTTCCATTGTTCTCAGAATTCCGCTGACATTTAAAAATGCTTCGGAACTCTTCCATTGTTCTCGGAATTCCGCTGACATTTAAAAAGCCTTCAGAACTCTTCCATTGTTCTCGGAATTCCGCTGACGTTTAAAAATGCTTCGGAATTTTTCCATTGTTCTCGGAATTCCGCTGACGCTTAAAAATGCTTCACAACTCTTCCATTGTTCTCGGAATTCCGCTGACTTTTAAAAATGCTTCGGAACTCTTCCAGTGTTCGCAGAATTCCGCTGATGTTTAAAAATGCTTCGGAAATCTTCCATTGTTTTCAAAATTCCGCTGACGTTTAAAAATGCTTCAGAACTCTTCCATTGTTCTCGGAATTCCGCTGACGTTTAAAAATGCTTCGGAACTCTTCCATTGTTCTCAGAATTCCGCTGAAGTTTAAACATGCTTTGGTACCCTTCTATTGTTCTCGGAATTCTGCTGACTTTTAAAAATGCTTCGGAACTCTTCCATTGTTCCCGGAATTCCGCTGACTTTTAAAAATGCTTCGGAACTCTTCCATTGTTCTCGGAATTCCGCTGAAGTTTAAGAATGCTTCGGAACTCTTCCATTGTTCTCGGAATTCTGCTGAAGTTTTGAAGTTTAAAAATGCTTCGGAATTCTTCCATTGTTCTCGGAATTCCGCTGACGCTTAAAAATGCTTCACAACTCTTCTATTGTTCTCAGAATTCCGCTGACTTTTAAAAATGCTTCAGAACTCTTCCATTGTTCTCGGAATTCCGCTGACTTTTAAAAATGCTTCGGAACTCTTCCATTGTTCTCGGAATTCCGCTGACTTTTAAAAATGCTTCGGAACTCTTCCATTGTTCTCGGAATTCCGCTGAAGTTTTGAAGTTTAAAAATGCTTCGGAATTCTTCCATTGTTCTCGGAATTCCGCTAACGCTTAAAAATGCTTCACAACTCTTCTATTGTTCTCAGAATTCCGCTGACTTTTAAAAATGCTTCAGAACTCTTCCATTGTTCTCGGAATTCCGCTGACGTTTAAAAATGCTTCGGAACTCTTCCATTGTTCTCGGAATTCCGCTGACGCTTAAAATTGCTTCACAACTCTTCTTTTGTTCTCGGAATTCCGCTGACTTTTAAAAATGCTTCGAAACTCTTCCATTGTTCTCGGCATTCCGCTGAAGTTTAAGAATGCTTCGGAACTCTTCCATTGTTCTCAGAATTCTTCTGAAGTTTAAAAATGCTTCGGAACTCTTCCATTGTTCTCGGAATTCCGCTGATGCTTAAAAATGCTTCACAACTCTTCCATTGTTCTCGGAATTCCGCTGACTTTTAAAATTGCTTCGGAACTCTTCCATTGTTCTCGGAATTCTGCTGAAGTTTAAAAATGCTTCGGAACTCTTCCATTGTTCTCAGAATTCCGCTGACATTTAAAAATGCTTCGGAACTCTTCCATTGTTCTCGGAATTCCGCTGACATTTAAAAAGGCTTCAGAACTCTTCCATTGTTCTCGGAATTCCGCTGACGTTTAAAAATGCTTCACAACTCTTCCATTGTTCTCGGAATTCCGCTGAAGTTTAAGTATGCTTCGGAACTCTTCCATTGTTCTCGGAATTCTGCTGAAGTTTAAAAATGCTTCGGAACTCTTCCATTGTTCTCGGAATTCTTCTGAAGTTTTGAAGTTTACAAATGC
This sequence comes from Phyllobates terribilis, assembly GCF_046119375.1. Classification (NCBI taxonomy): domain Eukaryota; kingdom Metazoa; phylum Chordata; class Amphibia; order Anura; family Dendrobatidae; genus Phyllobates; species Phyllobates terribilis. Next base: position 5,805,854 of record NW_027362781.1, on the reverse strand, counting down.
TTCGGAATTCTTCCATTGTTCTCGGAATTCCGCTGACGCTTAAAAATGCTTCACAACTCTTCTATTGTTCTCAGAATTCCGCTGACTTTTAAAAATGCTTCGGAACTCTTCCATTGTTCTCGGAATTCCGCTGATGCTTAAAAATGCTTCACAACTCTTCCATTGTTCTCGGAATTCCGCTGACTTTTAAAAATGCTTCACAACTCTTCGATTGTTCTCCAAATTCCGCTGAAGTTTAAAAATGCTTCAGAACTCTTCCAGTGTTCGCAGAATTCCGCTGACGTTTAAAAATGCTTCGGAAATCTTCCATTGTTTTCAAAATTCCGCTGACGTTTAAAAATGCTTCAGAACTCTTCCATTGTTCTCGGAATTCCGCTGACGTTTAAAAATGCTTCGGAACTCTTCCATTGTTCTCAGAATTCCGCTGAAGTTTAAACATGCTTTGGTACCCTTCTATTGTTCTCGGAATTCTGCTGACTTTTAAAAATGATTCGGAACTCTTCCATTGTTCTCGGAATTCCGCTGACTTTTAAAAATGCTTCGGAACTCTTCCATTGTTCTCGGAATTCCGCTGACTTTTAAAAATGCTTCTGAACTCTTCCATTGTTCTCGGAATTCCGCTGAAGTTTAAGTATGCTTCGGAACTCTTCCATTGTTCTCGGAATTCTACTGAAGTTTAAAAATGCTTCGGAACTCTTCCATTGTTCTCAGAATTCCGCTGACATTTAAAAATGCTTCGGAACTCTTCCATTGTTCTCGGAATTCCGCTGACATTTAAAAAGCCTTCAGAACTCTTCCATTGTTCTCGGAATTCCGCTGACGTTTAAAAATGCTTCGGAACTCTTCCTTTGTTCTTGGAATTCCACTGACGTTTAAAAATGCTTCACAACTCTTCCATTGTTCTCGGAATTCCGCTGACTTTTAAAATTGCTTCGGAACTCTTCGATTGTTCTCCAAATTCCGCTGAAGTTTAAAAATGCTTCGGAACTCTTCCAGTGTTTGCAGAATTCCGCTGACGTTTAAAAATGCTTCGGAAATCTTCCATTGTTTTCAAAATCCGCTGACGTTTAAAAATGCTTCAGAACTCTTCCATTGTTCTCGGAATTCCGCTGACATTTAAAAATGCTTCCGAACTCTTCCATTGTTCTGGTATTCTGCTGACGTTTAAAAATGCTTCACAACTCTTCCATTGTTCTCGGTATTCCGCTGACTTTTAAAAATGCTTCAGAACTCTTCCATTGTTCTCGGAATTCCGCTGAAGTTTAAGTATGCTTCGGAACTCTTCCATTGTTCTCGGAATTCTGCTGAAGTTTAAAAATGCTTCGGAACTCTTCCATTGTTCTCAGAATTCCGCTGACATTTAAAAATGCTTCGGAACTCTTCCATTGTTCTCGGAATTCCGCTGACATTTAAAAAGGCTTCAGAACTCTTCCATTGTTCTCGGAATTCCGCTGACGTTTAAAAATGCTTCACAACTCTTCCATTGTTCTCGGAATTCCGCTGAAGTTTAAGTATGCTTCGGAACTCTTCCATTGTTCTCGGAATTCTGCTGAAGTTTAAAAATGCTTCGGAACTCTTCCATTGTTCTCGGAATTCTTCTGAAGTTTTGAAGTTTACAAATGCTTCGGAATTCTTCCATTGTTCTCGGAATTCCGCTGACGCTTAAAAATGCTTCACAACTCTTCTATTGTTCTCAGAATTCCGCTGACTTTTAAAAATGCTTCGGAACTCTTCCATTGTTGTCGGAATTCCGCTGACGCTTAAAAATGCTTCACAACTCTTCTATTGTTCTCGGAATTCCGCTGACATTTAAAAATGCTTCGGAACTCTTCCATTGTTCTCAGAATTCTGCTGAAGTTTAAAAATGCTTCGGAACTCTTCCATTGTTCTCGGAATTCCGCTGATGCTTAAAAATGCTTCACAACTCTTCCATTGTTCTCGGAATTTCGCTGACTTTTAAAAATGCTTTGGAACTCTTCCATTGTTCTCGGAATTCCGCTGACTTTTAAAAATGCTTCTGAACTCTTCCATTGTTCTCGGAATTCCGCTGAAGTTTAAGTATGCTTCGGAACTCTTCCATTGTTCTCGGAATTCTGCTGAAGTTTAAAAATGCTTCGGAACTCTTCCATTGTTCTCAGAATTCCGCTGACATTTAAAAATGCTTCGGAACTCTTCCATTGTTCTCGGAATTCCGCTGACATTTAAAAAGCCTTCAGAACTCTTCCATTGTTCTCGGAATTCCGCTGACGTTTAAAAATGCTTCGGAACTCTTCCTTTGTTCTTGGAATTCCACTGATGTTTAAAAATGCTTCACAACTCTTCCATTGTTCTCGGAATTCCGCTGAGTTTTAAAATTGCTTCGGAACTCTTCGATTGTTCTCCAAATTCCGCTGAAGTTTAAAAATGCTTCGGAACTCTTCCAGTGTTTGCAGAATTCCCTGACGTTTAAAAATGCTTCGGAAATCTTCCATTGTTTTCAAAATCCGCTGACGTTTAAAAATGCTTCAGAACTCTTCCATTGTTCTCGGAATTCCGCTGACGTTTAAAAATGCTTCGGAACTCTTCCGTTGTTCTCGGAATTGCGGTGAAGTTTAAAAATGCTTCTGAGCGCTTACATTGTTCTCAGAATTCCGCTGAAGTTTAAACATGCTTTGGTACCCTTCTATTGTTCTCGGAATTCTGCTGACTTTTAAAAATGCTTCGGAACTCTTCCAGTGTTTGCAGAATTCCGCTGACGTTTAAAAATGCTTCGGAAATCTTCCATTGTTTTCAAAATTCCGCTGACATTTAAAAATGCTTCGGAACTCTTCCAGTGTTCGCAGAATTCCGCTGACGTTTAAAAATGCTTCGGAAATCTTCCATTGTTTTCAAAATTTCGCTGACGTTTAAAAATGCTTCAGAACTCTTCCATTGTTCTCGGAATTCCGCTGACGTTTAAAAATGCTTCACAACTCTTCTATTGTTCTCAGAATTCCGCTGACTTTTAAAAATGCTTCAGAACTCTTCCATTGTTCTCGGAATTCCGCTGACGTTTAAAAATGCTTCGGAACTCTTCCATTGTTCTCGGAATTCTGCTGACGCTTAAAATTGCTTCACAACTCTTCTTTTGTTCTCGGAATTCCGCTGACTTTTAAAAATGCTTCGAAACTCTTCCATTGTTCTCGGAATTCCGCTGAAGTTTAAGAATGCTTCGGAACTCTTCCATTGTTCTCAGAATTCTTCTGAAGTTTAAAAATGCTTCGGAACTCTTCCATTGTTCTCGGAATTCCGCTGATGCTTAAAAATGCTTCACAACTCTTCCATTGTTCTCAGAATTCCGCTGACTTTTAAAATTGCTTCGGAACTCTTCCATTGTTCTCGGAATTCTGCTGAAGTTTAAAAATGCTTCGGAACTCTTCCATTGTTCTCAGAATTCCGCTGACATTTAAAAATGCTTCGGAACTCTTCCATTGTTCTCGGAATTCCGCTGACATTTAAAAAGGCTTCAGAACTCTTCCATTGTTCTCGGAATTCCGCTGACGTTTAAAAATGCTTCACAACTCTTCCATTGTTCTCGGAATTCCGCTGAATTTTAAGTATGCTTCGGAACTCTTCCATTGTTCTCGGAATTCTGCTGAAGTTTAAAAATGCTTCGGAACTCTTCCATTGTTCTCGGAATTCTTCTGAAGTTTTGAAGTTTACAAATGCTTCGGAATTCTTCCATTGTTCTCGGAATTCCGCTGACGCTTAAAAATGCTTCACAACTCTTCTATTGTTCTCAGAATTCCGCTGACTTTTAAAAATGCTTCGGAACTCTTCCATTGTTCTCGGAATTCCGCTGATGCTTAAAAATGCTTCACAACTCTTCCATTGTTCTCGGAATTCCGCTGACTTTTAAAAATGCTTCGAAACTCTTCGATTGTTCTCCAAATTCCGCTGAAGTTTAAAAATGCTTCAGAACTCTTCCAGTGTTCGCAGAATTCCGCTGACGTTTAAAAATGCTTCGGAAATCTTCCATTGTTTTCAAAATTCCGCTGACGTTTAAAAATGCTTCAGAACTCTTCCATTGTTCTCGGAATTCCGCTGACGTTTAAAAATGCTTCGGAACTCTTCCATTGTTCTCAGAATTCCGCTGAAGTTTAAACATTCTTTGGTACCCTTCTATTGTTCTCGGAATTCTGCTGACTTTTAAAAATGCTTCGGAACTCTTCCATTGTTCTCGGAATTCCGCTGACTTTTAAAAATGCTTCGGAACTCTTCCATTGTTCTCGGAATTCCGCTGACTTTTAAAAATGCTTCTGAACTCTTCCATTGTTCTCGGAATTCCGCTGAAGTTTAAGTATGCTTCGGAACTCTTCCATTGTTCTCGGAATTCTACTGAAGTTTAAAAATGCTTCGGAACTCTTCCATTGTTCTCAGAATTCCGCTGACATTTAAAAATGCTTCGGAACTCTTCCATTGTTCTCGGAATTCCGCTGACATTTAAAAAGCCTTCAGAACTCTTCCATTGTTCTCGGAATTCCGCTGACGTTTAAAAATGCTTCGGAATTTTTCCATTGTTCTCGGAATTCCGCTGACGCTTAAAAATGCTTCACAACTCTTCCATTGTTCTCGGAATTCCGCTGACTTTTAAAAATGCTTCGGAACTCTTCCAGTGTTCGCAGAATTCCGCTGATGTTTAAAAATGCTTCGGAAATCTTCCATTGTTTTCAAAATTCCGCTGACGTTTAAAAATGCTTCAGAACTCTTCCATTGTTCTCGGAATTCCGCTGACGTTTAAAAATGCTTCGGAACTCTTCCATTGTTCTCAGAATTCCGCTGAAGTTTAAACATGCTTTGGTACCCTTCTATTGTTCTCGGAATTCTGCTGACTTTTAAAAATGCTTCGGAACTCTTCCATTGTTCCCGGAATTCCGCTGACTTTTAAAAATGCTTCGGAACTCTTCCATTGTTCTCGGAATTCCGCTGAAGTTTAAGAATGCTTCGGAACTCTTCCATTGTTCTCGGAATTCTGCTGAAGTTTTGAAGTTTAAAAATGCTTCGGAATTCTTCCATTGTTCTCGGAATTCCGCTGACGCTTAAAAATGCTTCACAACTCTTCTATTGTTCTCAGAATTCCGCTGACTTTTAAAAATGCTTCAGAACTCTTCCATTGTTCTCGGAATTCCGCTGACTTTTAAAAATGCTTCGGAACTCTTCCATTGTTCTCGGAATTCCGCTGACTTTTAAAAATGCTTCGGAACTCTTCCATTGTTCTCGGAATTCCGCTGAAGTTTTGAAGTTTAAAAATGCTTCGGAATTCTTCCATTGTTCTCGGAATTCCGCTAACGCTTAAAAATGCTTCACAACTCTTCTATTGTTCTCAGAATTCCGCTGACTTTTAAAAATGCTTCAGAACTCTTCCATTGTTCTCGGAATTCCGCTGACGTTTAAAAATGCTTCGGAACTCTTCCATTGTTCTCGGAATTCCGCTGACGCTTAAAATTGCTTCACAACTCTTCTTTTGTTCTCGGAATTCCGCTGACTTTTAAAAATGCTTCGAAACTCTTCCATTGTTCTCGGCATTCCGCTGAAGTTTAAGAATGCTTCGGAACTCTTCCATTGTTCTCAGAATTCTTCTGAAGTTTAAAAATGCTTCGGAACTCTTCCATTGTTCTCGGAATTCCGCTGATGCTTAAAAATGCTTCACAACTCTTCCATTGTTCTCGGAATTCCGCTGACTTTTAAAATTGCTTCGGAACTCTTCCATTGTTCTCGGAATTCTGCTGAAGTTTAAAAATGCTTCGGAACTCTTCCATTGTTCTCAGAATTCCGCTGACATTTAAAAATGCTTCGGAACTCTTCCATTGTTCTCGGAATTCCGCTGACATTTAAAAAGGCTTCAGAACTCTTCCATTGTTCTCGGAATTCCGCTGACGTTTAAAAATGCTTCACAACTCTTCCATTGTTCTCGGAATTCCGCTGAAGTTTAAGTATGCTTCGGAACTCTTCCATTGTTCTCGGAATTCTGCTGAAGTTTAAAAATGCTTCGGAACTCTTCCATTGTTCTCGGAATTCTTCTGAAGTTTTGAAGTTTACAAATGCTTCGGAATTCTTCCATTGTTCTCGGAATTCCGCTGACGCTTAAAAATGCTTCACAACTCTTCTATTGTTCTCAGAATTCCGCTGACTTTTAAAAATGCTTCGGAACTCTTCCATTGTTCTCGGAATTCCGCTGATGCTTAAAAATGCTTCACAACTCTTCCATTGTTCTCGGAATTCCGCTGACTTTTAAAAATGCTTCACAACTCTTCGATTGTTCTCCAAATTCCGCTGAAGTTTAAAAATGCTTCAGAACTCTTCCAGTGTTCGCAGAATTCCGCTGACGTTTAAAAATGCTTCGGAAATCTTCCATTGTTTTCAAAATTCCGCTGACGTTTAAAAATGCTTCAGAACTCTTCCATTGTTCTCGGAATTCCGCTGACGTTTAAAAATGCTTCGGAACTCTTCCATTGTTCTCAGAATTCCGCTGAAGTTTAAACATGCTTTGGTACCCTTCTATTGTTCTCGGAATTCTGCTGACTTTTAAAAATGATTCGGAACTCTTCCATTGTTCTCGGAATTCCGCTGACTTTTAAAAATGCTTCGGAACTCTTCCATTGTTCTCGGAATTCCGCTGACTTTTAAAAATGCTTCTGAACTCTTCCATTGTTCTCGGAATTCCGCTGAAGTTTAAGTATGCTTCGGAACTCTTCCATTGTTCTCGGAATTCTACTGAAGTTTAAAAATGCTTCGGAACTCTTCCATTGTTCTCAGAATTCCGCTGACATTTAAAAATGCTTCGGAACTCTTCCATTGTTCTCGGAATTCCGCTGACATTTAAAAAGCCTTCAGAACTCTTCCATTGTTCTCGGAATTCCGCTGACGTTTAAAAATGCTTCGGAACTCTTCCTTTGTTCTTGGAATTCCACTGACGTTTAAAAATGCTTCACAACTCTTCCATTGTTCTCGGAATTCCGCTGACTTTTAAAATTGCTTCGGAACTCTTCGATTGTTCTCCAAATTCCGCTGAAGTTTAAAAATGCTTCGGAACTCTTCCAGTGTTTGCAGAATTCCGCTGACGTTTAAAAATGCTTCGGAAATCTTCCATTGTTTTCAAAATCCGCTGACGTTTAAAAATGCTTCAGAACTCTTCCATTGTTCTCGGAATTCCGCTGACATTTAAAAATGCTTCCGAACTCTTCCATTGTTCTGGTATTCTGCTGACGTTTAAAAATGCTTCACAACTCTTCCATTGTTCTCGGTATTCCGCTGACTTTTAAAAATGCTTCAGAACTCTTCCATTGTTCTCGGAATTCCGCTGAAGTTTAAGTATGCTTCGGAACTCTTCCATTGTTCTCGGAATTCTGCTGAAGTTTAAAAATGCTTCGGAACTCTTCCATTGTTCTCAGAATTCCGCTGACATTTAAAAATGCTTCGGAACTCTTCCATTGTTCTCGGAATTCCGCTGACATTTAAAAAGGCTTCAGAACTCTTCCATTGTTCTCGGAATTCCGCTGACGTTTAAAAATGCTTCACAACTCTTCCATTGTTCTCGGAATTCCGCTGAAGTTTAAGTATGCTTCGGAACTCTTCCATTGTTCTCGGAATTCTGCTGAAGTTTAAAAATGCTTCGGAACTCTTCCATTGTTCTCGGAATTCTTCTGAAGTTTTGAAGTTTACAAATGCTTCGGAATTCTTCCATTGTTCTCGGAATTCCGCTGACGCTTAAAAATGCTTCACAACTCTTCTATTGTTCTCAGAATTCCGCTGACTTTTAAAAATGCTTCGGAACTCTTCCATTGTTCTCGGAATTCCGCTGATGCTTAAAAATGCTTCACAACTCTTCCATTGTTCTCGGAATTCCGCTGACTTTTAAAAATGCTTCGAAACTCTTCGATTGTTCTCCAAATTCCGCTGAAGTTTAAAAATGCTTCAGAACTCTTCCAGTGTTCGCAGAATTCCGCTGACGTTTAAAAATGCTTCGGAAATCTTCCATTGTTTTCAAAATTCCGCTGACGTTTAAAAATGCTTCAGAACTCTTCCATTGTTCTCGGAATTCCGCTGACGTTTAAAAATGCTTCGGAACTCTTCCATTGTTCTCAGAATTCCGCTGAAGTTTAAACATTCTTTGGTACCCTTCTATTGTTCTCGGAATTCTGCTGACTTTTAAAAATGCTTCGGAACTCTTCCATTGTTCTCGGAATTCCGCTGACTTTTAAAAATGCTTCGGAACTCTTCCATTGTTCTCGGAATTCCGCTGACTTTTAAAAATGCTTCTGAACTCTTCCATTGTTCTCGGAATTCCGCTGAAGTTTAAGTATGCTTCGGAACTCTTCCATTGTTCTCGGAATTCTACTGAAGTTTAAAAATGCTTCGGAACTCTTCCATTGTTCTCAGAATTCCGCTGACATTTAAAAATGCTTCGGAACTCTTCCATTGTTCTCGGAATTCCGCTGACATTTAAAAAGCCTTCAGAACTCTTCCATTGTTCTCGGAATTCCGCTGACGTTTAAAAATGCTTCGGAATTTTTCCATTGTTCTCGGAATTCCGCTGACGCTTAAAAATGCTTCACAACTCTTCCATTGTTCTCGGAATTCCGCTGACTTTTAAAAATGCTTCGGAACTCTTCCAGTGTTCGCAGAATTCCGCTGATGTTTAAAAATGCTTCGGAAATCTTCCATTGTTTTCAAAATTCCGCTGACGTTTAAAAATGCTTCAGAACTCTTCCATTGTTCTCGGAATTCCGCTGACGTTTAAAAATGCTTCGGAACTCTTCCATTGTTCTCAGAATTCCGCTGAAGTTTAAACATGCTTTGGTACCCTTCTATTGTTCTCGGAATTCTGCTGACTTTTAAAAATGCTTCGGAACTCTTCCATTGTTCCCGGAATTCCGCTGACTTTTAAAAATGCTTCGGAACTCTTCCATTGTTCTCGGAATTCCGCTGAAGTTTAAGAATGCTTCGGAACTCTTCCATTGTTCTCGGAATTCTGCTGAAGTTTTGAAGTTTAAAAATGCTTCGGAATTCTTCCATTGTTCTCGGAATTCCGCTGACGCTTAAAAATGCTTCACAACTCTTCTATTGTTCTCAGAATTCCGCTGACTTTTAAAAATGCTTCAGAACTCTTCCATTGTTCTCGGAATTCCGCTGACTTTTAAAAATGCTTCGGAACTCTTCCATTGTTCTCGGAATTCCGCTGACTTTTAAAAATGCTTCGGAACTCTTCCATTGTTCTCGGAATTCCGCTGAAGTTTTGAAGTTTAAAAATGCTTCGGAATTCTTCCATTGTTCTCGGAATTCCGCTAACGCTTAAAAATGCTTCACAACTCTTCTATTGTTCTCAGAATTCCGCTGACTTTTAAAAATGCTTCAGAACTCTTCCATTGTTCTCGGAATTCCGCTGACGTTTAAAAATGCTTCGGAACTCTTCCATTGTTCTCGGAATTCCGCTGACGCTTAAAATTGCTTCACAACTCTTCTTTTGTTCTCGGAATTCCGCTGACTTTTAAAAATGCTTCGAAACTCTTCCATTGTTCTCGGCATTCCGCTGAAGTTTAAGAATGCTTCGGAACTCTTCCATTGTTCTCAGAATTCTTCTGAAGTTTAAAAATGCTTCGGAACTCTTCCATTGTTCTCGGAATTCCGCTGATGCTTAAAAATGCTTCACAACTCTTCCATTGTTCTCGGAATTCCGCTGACTTTTAAAATTGCTTCGGAACTCTTCCATTGTTCTCGGAATTCTGCTGAAGTTTAAAAATGCTTCGGAACTCTTCCATTGTTCTCAGAATTCCGCTGACATTTAAAAATGCTTCGGAACTCTTCCATTGTTCTCGGAATTCCGCTGACATTTAAAAAGGCTTCAGAACTCTTCCATTGTTCTCGGAATTCCGCTGACGTTTAAAAATGCTTCACAACTCTTCCATTGTTCTCGGAATTCCGCTGAAGTTTAAGTATGCTTCGGAACTCTTCCATTGTTCTCGGAATTCTGCTGAAGTTTAAAAATGCTTCGGAACTCTTCCATTGTTCTCGGAATTCTTCTGAAGTTTTGAAGTTTACAAATGCTTCGGAATTCTTCCATTGTTCTCGGAATTCCGCTGACGCTTAAAAATGCTTCACAACTCTTCTATTGTTCTCAGAATTCCGCTGACTTTTAAAAATGCTTCGGAACTCTTCCATTGTTCTCGGAATTCCGCTGATGCTTAAAAATGCTTCACAACTCTTCCATTGTTCTCGGAATTCCGCTGACTTTTAAAAATGCTTCACAACTCTTCGATTGTTCTCCAAATTCCGCTGAAGTTTAAAAATGCTTCAGAACTCTTCCAGTGTTCGCAGAATTCCGCTGACGTTTAAAAATGCTTCGGAAATCTTCCATTGTTTTCAAAATTCCGCTGACGTTTAAAAATGCTTCAGAACTCTTCCATTGTTCTCGGAATTCCGCTGACGTTTAAAAATGCTTCGGAACTCTTCCATTGTTCTCAGAATTCCGCTGAAGTTTAAACATGCTTTGGTACCCTTCTATTGTTCTCGGAATTCTGCTGACTTTTAAAAATGATTCGGAACTCTTCCATTGTTCTCGGAATTCCGCTGACTTTTAAAAATGCTTCGGAACTCTTCCATTGTTCTCGGAATTCCGCTGACTTTTAAAAATGCTTCTGAACTCTTCCATTGTTCTCGGAATTCCGCTGAAGTTTAAGTATGCTTCGGAACTCTTCCATTGTTCTCGGAATTCTACTGAAGTTTAAAAATGCTTCGGAACTCTTCCATTGTTCTCAGAATTCCGCTGACATTTAAAAATGCTTCGGAACTCTTCCATTGTTCTCGGAATTCCGCTGACATTTAAAAAGCCTTCAGAACTCTTCCATTGTTCTCGGAATTCCGCTGACGTTTAAAAATGCTTCGGAACTCTTCCTTTGTTCTTGGAATTCCACTGACGTTTAAAAATGCTTCACAACTCTTCCATTGTTCTCGGAATTCCGCTGACTTTTAAAATTGCTTCGGAACTCTTCGATTGTTCTCCAAATTCCGCTGAAGTTTAAAAATGCTTCGGAACTCTTGCAGTGTTTGCAGAATTCCGCTGACGTTTAAAAATGCTTCGGAAATCTTCCATTGTTTTCAAAATCCGCTGACGTTTAAAAATGCTTCAGAACTCTTCCATTGTTCTCGGAATTCCGCTGACATTTAAAAATGCTTCCGAACTCTTCCATTGTTCTGGTATTCTGCTGACGTTTAAAAATGCTTCACAACTCTTCCATTGTTCTCGGTATTCCGCTGACTTTTAAAAATGCTTCAGAACTCTTCCATTGTTCTCGGAATTCCGCTGAAGTTTAAGTATGCTTCGGAACTCTTCCATTGTTCTCGGAATTCTGCTGAAGTTTAAAAATGCTTCGGAACTCTTCCATTGTTCTCAGAATTCCGCTGACATTTAAAAATGCTTCGGAACTCTTCCATTGTTCTCGGAATTCCGCTGACATTTAAAAAGGCTTCAGAACTCTTCCATTGTTCTCGGAATTCCGCTGACGTTTAAAAATGCTTCACAACTCTTCCATTGTTCTCGGAATTCCGCTGAAGTTTAAGTATGCTTCGGAACTCTTCCATTGTTCTCGGAATTCTGCTGAAGTTTAAAAATGCTTCGGAACTCTTCCATTGTTCTCGGAATTCTTCTGAAGTTTTGAAGTTTACAAATGCTTCGGAATTCTTCCATTGTTCTCGGAATTCCGCTGACGCTTAAAAATGCTTCACAACTCTTCTATTGTTCTCAGAATTCCGCTGACTTTTAAAAATGCTTCGGAACTCTTCCATTGTTGTCGGAATTCCGCTGACGCTTAAAAATGCTTCACAACTCTTCTATTGTTCTCGGAATTCCGCTGACATTTAAAAATGCTTCGGAACTCTTCCATTGTTCTCAGAATTCTGCTGAAGTTTAAAAATGCTTCGGAACTCTTCCATTGTTCTCGGAATTCCGCTGATGCTTAAAAATGCTTCACAACTCTTCCATTGTTCTCGGAATTTCGCTGACTTTTAAAAATGCTTTGGAACTCTTCCATTGTTCTCGGAATTCCGCTGACTTTTAAAAATGCTTCTGAACTCTTCCATTGTTCTCGGAATTCCGCTGAAGTTTAAGTATGCTTCGGAACTCTTCCATTGTTCTCGGAATTCTGCTGAAGTTTAAAAATGCTTCGGAACTCTTCCATTGTTCTCAGAATTCCGCTGACATTTAAAAATGCTTCGGAACTCTTCCATTGTTCTCGGAATTCCGCTGACATTTAAAAAGCCTTCAGAACTCTTCCATTGTTCTCGGAATTCCGCTGACGTTTAAAAATGCTTCGGAACTCTTCCTTTGTTCTTGGAATTCCACTGATGTTTAAAAATGCTTCACAACTCTTCCATTGTTCTCGGAATTCCGCTGAGTTTTAAAATTGCTTCGGAACTCTTCGATTGTTCTCCAAATTCCGCTGAAGTTTAAAAATGCTTCGGAACTCTTCCAGTGTTTGCAGAATTCCCTGACGTTTAAAAATGCTTCGGAAATCTTCCATTGTTTTCAAAATCCGCTGACGTTTAAAAATGCTTCAGAACTCTTCCATTGTTCTCGGAATTCCGCTGACGTTTAAAAATGCTTCGGAACTCTTCCGTTGTTCTCGGAATTGCGGTGAAGTTTAAAAATGCTTCTGAGCGCTTACATTGTTCTCAGAATTCCGCTGAAGTTTAAACATGCTTTGGTACCCTTCTATTGTTCTCGGAATTCTGCTGACTTTTAAAAATGCTTCGGAACTCTTCCAGTGTTTGCAGAATTCCGCTGACGTTTAAAAATGCTTCGGAAATCTTCCATTGTTTTCAAAATTCCGCTGACATTTAAAAATGCTTCGGAACTCTTCCAGTGTTCGCAGAATTCCGCTGACGTTTAAAAATGCTTCGGAAATCTTCCATTGTTTTCAAAATTTCGCTGACGTTTAAAAATGCTTCAGAACTCTTCCATTGTTCTCGGAATTCCGCTGACGTTTAAAAATGCTTCGGAACTCTTCCATTGTTCTCAGAATTCCGCTGAAGTTTAAACATGCTTTGGTACCCTTCTATTGTTCTCGGAATTCTGCTGACTTTTAAAAATGCTTCGGAACTCTTCCATTGTTCTCGGAATTCCGCTGACTTTTAAAAATGCTTCGGAACTCTTCCATTGTTCTCGGAATTCCGCTGACTTTTAAAAATGCTTCTGAACTCTTCCATTGTTCTCGGAATTCCGCTGAAGTTTAAGTATGCTTCGGAACTCTTCCATTGGTCTCGGAATTCTGCTGAAGTTTAAAAATGCTTCGGAACTCTTCCATTGTTCTCAGAATTCCGCTGACATTTAAAAATGCTTCGGAACTCTTCCATTGTTCTCGGAATTCCGCTGAAGTTTAAAAATGCTTCGGAACTCTTCCAGTGTTTGCAGAATTCCGCTGACGTTTAAAAATGCTTCGGAAATCTTCCATTGTTTTCAAAATCCGCTGACGTTTAAAAATGCTTCAGAACTCTTCCATTGTTCTCGGAATTCCGCTGACGTTTAAAAATGCTTCGGAACTCTTCCATTGTTCTCGGAATTGCGGTGAAGTTTAAAAATGCTTCGGAACGCTTACATTGTTCTCAGAATTCCGCTGAAGTTTAAACATGCTTTGGTACCCTTCTATTGTTCTCGGAATTCTGCTGACTTTTAAAAATGCTTCGGAACTCTTCCATTGTTCTCGGAATTCCGCTGAAGTTTTGAAGTTTAAAAATGCTTCGGAATTTTTCCATTGTTCTCGGAATTCCGCTGACGCTTAAAAATGCTTCACAACTCTTCCATTGTTCTCGGAATTCCGCTGACTTTTACAAAAGCTTCGGAACTCTTCCATTGTTCTCGGAATTCTGCTGAAGTTTAAAAATGCTTCGGAACTCTTCCATTGTTCTCGGAATTCTTCTGAAGTTTTGAAGTTTACAAATGCTTCGGAACTCTTCCATTGTTCTCGGAATTCCGCTGACGCTTAAAAATGCTTCACAACTCTTCTATTGTTCTCAGAATTCCGCTGACTTTTAAAAATGCTTCGGAACTCTTCCATTGTTCTCGGAATTCCGCTGATGCTTAAAAATGCTTCACAACTCTTCCATTGTTCTCGGAATTCCGCTGACTTTTAAAAATGCTTCGAAACTCTTCGATTGTTCTCCAAATTCCGCTGAAGTTTAAAAATGCTTCAGAACTCTTCCAGTGTTCGCAGAATTCCGCTGACGTTTAAAAATGCTTTGGAAATCTTCCATTGTTTTCAAAATTCCGCTGACGTTTAAAAATGCTTCAGAACTCTTCCATTGTTCTCGGAATTCCTCTGACATTTAAAAATGCTTCGGAACTCTTCCATTGTTCTCGGAATTCCGCTGACATTTAAAAAGGCTTCAGAACTCTTCCATTGTTCTCGGAATTCCGCTGACGTTTAAAAATGCTTCACAACTCTTCCATTGTTCTCGGAATTCCGCTGAAGTTTAAGTATGCTTCGGAACTCTTCCATTGTTCTCGGAATTCTGCTGAAGTTTAAAAATGCTTCGGAACTCTTCCATTGTTCTCGGAATTCTTCTGAAGTTTTGAAGTTTACAAATGCTTCGGAATTCTTCCATTGTTCTCGGAATTCCGCTGACGCTTAAAAATGCTTCACAACTCTTCTATTGTTCTCAGAATTCCGCTGACTATTAAAAATGCTTCGGAACTCTTCCATTGTTGTCGGAATTCCGCTGACGCTTAAAATTGCTTCAAAACTGTTCCATTGTTCTCGGAATTCCGCTGAAGTTTAAGAATGCTACAGAACTCTTCCATTGTTCTCAGAATTCCGCTGACATTTAAAAATGCTTCGGAACTCTTCCATTGTTCTCGGAATTCCGCTGACATTTAAAAAGCCTTCAGAACCCTTCCATTGTTCTCGGAATTCCGCTGACGTTTAAAAATGCTTCGGAACTCTTCCTTTGTTCTTGGAATTCCACTGACGTTTAAAAATGCTTCACAACTCTTCCATTGTTCTCGGAATTCCGCTGACTTTTAAAATTGCTTCGGAACTCTTCGATTGTTCTCCAAATTCCGCTGAAGTTTAAAAATGCTTCGGAACTCTTCCAGTGTTTGCAGAATTCCGCTGACGTTTAAAAATGCTTCGGAAATCTTCCATTGTTTTCAAAATCCGCTGACGTTTAAAAATGCTTCAGAACTCTTCCATTGTTCTCAGAATTCCGCTGAAGTTTAAACATGCTTTGGTACCCTTCTATTGTTCTCGGAATTCTGCTGACTTTTAAAAATGCTTCAGAACTCTTCCATTGTTCTCGGAATTCCGCTGACTTTTAAAAATGCTTCGGAACTCTTCCATTGTTCTCGGAATTCCGCTGAAGTTTTGAAGTTTAAAAATGCTTCGGAATTTTTCCATTGTTCTCGGAATTCCGCTGACGCTTAAAAATGCTTCACAACTCTTCCATTGTTCTCGGAATTCCGCTGACTTTTAAAAATGCTTCGGAACTCTTCCAGTGTTTGCAGAATTCCGCTGACGTTTAAAAATGCTTCGGAAATCTTCCATTGTTTTCAAAATTCCGCTGACATTTAAAAATGCTTCGGAACTCTTCCAGTGTTCGCAGAATTCCGCTGACGTTTAAAAATGCTTCGGAAATCTTCCATTGTTCTCGGAATTCCGCTGACGTTTAAAAATGCTTCGGAACTCTTCCATTGTTCTCAGAATTCCGCTGAAGTTTAAACATGCTTTGGTACCCTTCTATTGTTCTCGGAATTCTGCTGACTTTTAAAAATGCTTCGGAACTCTTCCATTGTTCTCGGAATTCCGCTGACTTTTAAAAATGCTTCGGAACTCTTCCATTGTTCTCGGAATTCCGCTGACTTTTAAAAATGCTTCTGAACTCTTCCATTGTTCTCGGAATTCCGCTGAAGTTTAAGTATGCTTCGGAACTCTTCCATTGGTCTCGGAATTCTGCTGAAGTTTAAAAATGCTTCGGAACTCTTCCATTGTTCTCAGAATTCCGCTGACATTTAAAAATGCTTCGGAACTCTTCCATTGTTCTCGGAATTCCGCTGACATTTAAAAAGCCTTCAGATCTCTTCCATTGTTCTCGGAATTCCGCTGACGTTTAAAAATGCTTCATAACTCTTCCATTGTTCTCGGAATTCCGCTGACTTTTAAAAATGCTTCGGAACTCTTCCATTGTTCTCGGAATTCCGCTGAAGTTTTGAAGTTTAAAAATGCTTCGGAATTTTTCCATTGTTCTCGGA
This sequence comes from Phyllobates terribilis, assembly GCF_046119375.1. Taxonomy (NCBI): domain Eukaryota; kingdom Metazoa; phylum Chordata; class Amphibia; order Anura; family Dendrobatidae; genus Phyllobates; species Phyllobates terribilis. Next base: position 5,789,599 of record NW_027362781.1, on the reverse strand, counting down.
ATTCCGCTGACGCTTAAAAATGCTTCACAACTCTTCCATTGTTCTCGGAATTCCGCTGACTTTTAAAAATGCTTCGGAACTCTTCCAGTGTTTGCAGAATTCCGCTGACGTTTAAAAATGCTTCGGAAATCTTCCATTGTTTTCAAAATTCCGCTGACATTTAAAAATGCTTCGGAACTCTTCCAGTGTTCGCAGAATTCCGCTGACGTTTAAAAATGCTTCGGAAATCTTCCATTGTTTTCAAAATTCCGCTGACGTTTAAAAATGCTTCAGAACTCTTCCATTGTTCTCGGAATTCCGCTGACGTTTAAAAATGCTTCGGAACTCTTCCATTGTTCTCAGAATTCCGCTGACTTTTAAAAATGCTTCGGAACTCTTCCATTGTTCTCGGAATTCCGCTGACATTTAAAAAGCCTTCAGAACTCTTCCATTGTTCTCGGAATTCCGCTGACGTTTAAAAATGCTTCATAACTCTTCCATTGTTCTCGGAATTCCGCTGACTTTTAAAATTGCTTCGGAACTCTTCGATTGTTCTCCAAATTCCGCTGAAGTTTAAAAATGCTTCGGAACTCTTCCAGTGTTTGCAGAATTCCGCTGACGTTTAAAAATGCTTCGGAAATCTTCCATTGTTTTCAAAATCCGCTGACGTTTAAAAATGCTTCAGAACTCTTCCATTGTTCTCGGAATTCCGCTGACGTTTAAAAATGCTTCGGAACTCTTCCATTGTTCTCGGAATTGCGGTGAAGTTTAAAAATGCTTCGGAACGCTTACATTGTTCTCAGAATTCCGCTGAAGTTTAAACATGCTTTGGTACCCTTCTATTGTTCTCGGAATTCTGCTGACTTTTAAAAATGCTTCGGAACTCTTCCATTGTTCTCGGAATTCCGCTGACTTTTAAAAATGCTTCGGAACTCTTCCATTGTTCTCGGAATTCCGCTGAAGTTTTGAAGTTTAAAAATGCTTCGGAATTTTTCCACTGTTCTCGGAATTCCGCTGACGCTTAAAAATGCTTCACAACTCTTCCATTGTTCTCGGAATTCCGCTGACTTTTACAAAAGCTTCGGAACTCTTCCATTGTTCTCGGAATTCTGCTGAAGTTTAAAAATGCTTCGGAACTCTTCCATTGTTCTCGGAATTCTTCTGAAGTTTTGAAGTTTACAAATGCTTCGGAACTCTTCCATTGTTCTCGGAATTCTGCTGAAGTTTAAAAATGCTTCGGAACTCTTCCATTGTTCTCAGAATTCCGCTGACATTTAAAAATGCTTCGGAACTCTTCCATTGTTCTCGGAATTCCGCTGACATTTAAAAAGCCTTCAGAACCCTTCCATTGTTCTCGGAATTCCGCTGACGTTTAAAAATGCTTCGGAACTCTTCCTTTGTTCTTGGAATTCCACTGACGTTTAAAAATGCTTCACAACTCTTCCATTGTTCTCGGAATTCCGCTGACTTTTAAAATTGCTTCGGAACTCTTCGATTGTTCTCCAAATTCCGCTGAAGTTTAAAAATGCTTCGGAACTCTTCCAGTGTTCGCAGAATTCCGCTGACGTTTAAAAATGCTTCGGAAATCTTCCATTGTTTTCAAAATTCCGCTGACGTTTAAAAATGCTTCAGAACTCTTCCATTGTTCTCGGAATTCCGCTGACGTTTAAAAATGCTTCGGAACTCTTCCATTGTTCTCAGAATTCCGCTGAAGTTTAAACATGATTTGGTACCCTTCTATTGTTCTCGGAATTCTGCTGACTTTTAAAAATGCTTCGGAACTCTTCCATTGTTCTCGGAATTCCGCTGACTTTTAAAAATGCTTCGGAACTCTTCCATTGTTCTCGGAATTCCGCTGACTTTTAAAAATGCTTCTGAACTCTTCCATTGTTCTCGGAATTCCGCTGAAGTTTAAGTATGCTTCGGAACTCTTCCATTGGTCTCGGAATTCTGCTGAAGTTTAAAAATGCTTCGGAACTCTTCCATTGTTCTCAGAATTCCGCTGACATTTAAAAATGCTTCGTAACTCTTCCATTGTTCTCGGAATTCCGCTGACATTTAAAAAGCCTTCAGAACTCTTCCATTGTTCTCGGAATTCCGCTGACGTTTAAAAATGCTTCATAACTCTTCCATTGTTCTCGGAATTCCGCTGACTTTTAAAAATGCTTCGGAACTCTTCCATTGTTCTCGGAATTCCGCTGAAGTTTTGAAGTTTAAAAATGCTTCGGAATTTTTCCATTGTTCTCGGAATTCCGCTGACGCTTAAAAATGCTTCACAACTCTTCCATTGTTCTCGGAATTCCGCTGACTTTTAAAAATGCTTCGGAACTCTTCCAGTGTTTGCAGAATTCCGCTGACGTTTAAAAATGCTTCGGAAATCTTCCATTGTTTTCAAAATTCCGCTGACATGTAAAAATGCTTCGGAACTCTTCCAGTGTTCGCAGAATTCCGCTGACGTTTAAAAATGCTTCGGAAATCTTCCATTGTTTTCAAAATTCCGCTGACGTTTAAAAATGCTTCAGAACTCTTCCATTGTTCTCGGAATTCCGCTGACGTTTAAAAATGCTTCGGAACTCTTCCATTGTTCTCAGAATTCCGCTGACTTTTAAAAATGCTTCGGAACTCTTCCATTGTTCTCGGAATTCCGCTGACATTTAAAAAGCCTTCAGAACTCTTCCATTGTTCTCGGAATTCCGCTGACGTTTAAAAATGCTTCATAACTCTTCCATTGTTCTCGGAATTCCGCTGACTTTTAAAATTGCTTCGGAACTCTTCGATTGTTCTCCAAATTCCGCTGAAGTTTAAAAATGCTTCGGAACTCTTCCAGTGTTTGCAGAATTCCGCTGACGTTTAAAAATGCTTCGGAAATCTTCCATTGTTTTCAAAATCCGCTGACGTTTAAAAATGCTTCAGAACTCTTCCATTGTTCTCGGAATTCCGCTGACGTTTAAAAATGCTTCGGAACTCTTCCATTGTTCTCGGAATTGCGGTGAAGTTTAAAAATGCTTCGGAACGCTTACATTGTTCTCAGAATTCCGCTGAAGTTTAAACATGCTTTGGTACCCTTCTATTGTTCTCGGAATTCTGCTGACTTTTAAAAATGCTTCGGAACTCTTCCATTGTTCTCGGAATTCCGCTGACTTTTAAAAATGCTTCGGAACTCTTCCATTGTTCTCGGAATTCCGCTGAAGTTTTGAAGTTTAAAAATGCTTCGGAATTTTTCCACTGTTCTCGGAATTCCGCTGACGCTTAAAAATGCTTCACAACTCTTCCATTGTTCTCGGAATTCCGCTGACTTTTACAAAAGCTTCGGAACTCTTCCATTGTTCTCGGAATTCTGCTGAAGTTTAAAAATGCTTCGGAACTCTTCCATTGTTCTCGGAATTCTTCTGAAGTTTTGAAGTTTACAAATGCTTCGGAACTCTTCCATTGTTCTCGGAATTCTGCTGAAGTTTAAAAATGCTTCGGAACTCTTCCATTGTTCTCAGAATTCCGCTGACATTTAAAAATGCTTCGGAACTCTTCCATTGTTCTCGGAATTCCGCTGACATTTAAAAAGCCTTCAGAACCCTTCCATTGTTCTCGGAATTCCGCTGACGTTTAAAAATGCTTCGGAACTCTTCCTTTGTTCTTGGAATTCCACTGACGTTTAAAAATGCTTCACAACTCTTCCATTGTTCTCGGAATTCCGCTGACTTTTAAAATTGCTTCGGAACTCTTCGATTGTTCTCCAAATTCCGCTGAAGTTTAAAAATGCTTCGGAACTCTTCCAGTGTTTGCAGAATTCCGCTGACGTTTAAAAATGCTTCGGAAATCTTCCATTGTTTTCAAAATCCGCTGACGTTTAAAAATGCTTCAGAACTCTTCCATTGTTCTCGGAATTCCGCTGACGTTTAAAAATGCTTCGGAACTCTTCCGTTGTTCTCGGAATTGCGGTGAAGTTTAAAAATGCTTCGGAACGCTTACATTGTTCTCAGAATTCCGCTGAAGTTTAAACATGCTTTGGTACCCTTCTATTGTTCTCGGAATTCTGCTGACTTTTAAAAATGCTTCGGAACTCTTCCATTGTTCTCGGAATTCCGCTGACTTTTAAAAATGCTTCGGAACTCTTCCATTGTTCTCGGAATTCCGCTGAAGTTTTGAAGTTTAAAAATGCTTCGGAATTTTTCCATTGTTCTCGGAATTCCGCTGACGCTTAAAAATGCTTCACAACTCTTACATTGTTCTCGGAATTCCGCTGACTTTTAAAAATGCTTCGGAACTCTTCCAGTGTTTGCAGAATTCCGCTGACGTTTAAAAATGCATCGGAAATCTTCCATTGTTTTCAAAATTCCGCTGACATTTAAAAATGCTTCGGAACTCTTCCAGTGTTCGCAGAATTCCGCTGACGTTTAAAAATGCTTCGGAAATCTTCCATTGTTTTCAAAATTCCGCTGACGTTTAAAAATGCATCAGAACTCTTCCATTGTTCTCGGAATTCCGCTGACGTTTAAAAATGCTTCGGAACTCTTCCATTGTTCTCAGAATTCCGCTGAAGTTTAAACATGCTTTGGTACCCTTCTATTGTTCTCGGAATTCTGCTGACTTTTAAAAATGCTTCGGAACTCTTCCATTGTTCTCGGAATTCCGCTGACTTTTAAAAATGCTTCGGAACTCTTCCATTGTTCTCGGAATTCCGCTGACTTTTAAAAATGCTTCTGAACTCTTCCATTGTTCTCGGAATTCCGCTGAAGTTTAAGTATGCTTCGGAACTCTTCCATTGGTCTCGGAATTCTGCTGAAGTTTAAAAATGCTTCGGAACTCTTCCATTGTTCTCGGAATTCCGCTGAAGTTTTGAAGTTTAAAAATGCTTGGGAATTTTTCCATTGTTCTCGGAATTCCGCTGACGCTTAAAAATGCTTCACAACTCTTCCATTGTTCTCGGAATTCCGCTGACTTTTAAAAAAGCTTCGGAACTCTTCCAGTGTTCGCAGAATTCCGCTGACGTTTAAAAATGCTTCGGAAATCTTCCATTGTTTTCAAAATTCCGCTGACGTTTAAAAATGCTTCAGAACTCTTCCATTGTTCTCGGAATTCCGCTGACGTTTAAAAATGCTTCGGAACTCTTCCATTGTTCTCAGAATTCCGCTGAAGTTTAAACATGCTTTGGTACCCTTCTATTGTTCTCGGAATTCTGCTGACTTTTAAAAATGCTTCGGAACTCTTCCATTGTTCTCGGAATTCCGCTGACTTTTAAAAATGCTTCGGAACTCTTCCATTGTTCTCGGAATTCCGCTGAAGTTTAAGAATGCTTCGGAACTCTTCCATTGTTCTCGGAATTCTGCTGAAGTTTTGAAGTTTAAAAATGCTTCGGAATTCTTCCATTGTTCTCGGAATTCCGCTGACGCTTAAAAATGCTTCACAACTCTTCTATTGTTCTCAGAATTCCGCTGACTTTTAAAAATGCTTCAGAACTCTTCCATTGTTCTCGGAATTCCGCTGACTTTTAAAAATGCTTCGGAACTCTTCCATTGTTCTCAGAATTCCGCTGACTTTTAAAAATGCTTCGGAACTCTTCCATTGTTCTCGGAATTCCGCTGAAGTTTTGAAGTTTAAAAATGCTTCGGAATTCTTCCATTGTTCTCGGAATTCCGCTGACGCTTAAAAATGCTTCACAACTCTTCTATTGTTCTCAGAATTCCGCTGACTTTTAAAAATGCTTCAGAACTCTTCCATTGTTCTCGGAATTCCGCTGACGTTTAAAAATGCTTCGGAACTCTTCCATTGTTCTCGGAATTCCGCTGACGCTTAAAATTGCTTCACAACTCTTCTATTGTTCTCTGAATTCCGCTGACGCTTAAAAATGCTTCGAAACTCTTCCATTGTTCTCGGAATTCCGCTGAAGTTTAAGAATGCTTCGGAACTCTTCCATTGTTCTCAGAATTCTTCTGAAGTTTAAAAATGCTTCGGAACTCTTCCATTGTTCTCGGAATTCCGCTGATGCTTAAAAATGCTTCACAACTCTTACATTGTTCTCGGTATTCCGCTGACTTTTAAAAATGCTTCTGAACTCTTCCATTGTTCTCGGAATTCCGCTGAAGTTTAAGTATGCTTCGGAACTCTTCCATTGTTCTCGGAATTCTGCTGAAGTTTAAAAATGCTTCGGAACTCTTCCATTGTTCTCAGAATTCCGCTGACATTTAAAAATGCTTCGGAACTCTTCCATTGTTCTCGGAATTCCGCTGACTTTTAAAAATGCTTCGGAACTCTTCCATTGTTCTCGGAATTCCGCTGAAGTTTTGAAGTTTAAAAATGCTTCGGAATTTTTCCATTGTTCTCGGAATTCCGCTGACGCTTAAAAATGCTTCACAACTCTTCCATTGTTCTCGGAATTCCGCTGACTTTTACAAAAGCTTCGGAACTCTTCCATTGTTCTCGGAATTCTGCTGAAGTTTAAAAATGCTTCGGAACTCTTCCATTGTTCTCGGAATTCTTCTGAAGTTTTGAAGTTTACAAATGCTTCGGAACTCTTCCATTGTTCTCGGAATTCCGCTGACGCTTAAAAATGCTTCACAACTCTTCTATTGTTCTCAGAATTCCGCTGACTTTTAAAAATGCTTCGGAACTCTTCCATTGTTCTCGGAATTCCGCTGATGCTTAAAAATGCTTCACAACTCTTCCATTGTTCTCGGAATTCCGCTGACTTTTAAAAATGCTTCGAAACTCTTCGATTGTTCTCCAAATTCCGCTGAAGTTTAAAAATGCTTCAGAACTCTTCCATTGTTCTCGGAATTCCGCTGAAGTTTAAGTATGCTTCGGAACTCTTCCATTGTTCTCGGTATTCTACTGGAGTTTAAAAATGCTTCGGAACTCTTCCATTGTTCTCAGAATTCCGCTGACATTTAAAAATGCTTCGGAACTCTTCCATTGTTCTCGGAATTCCGCTGACATTTAAAAAGCCTTCAGAACTCTTCCATTGTTCTCGGAATTCCGCTGACATTTAAAAATGCTTCGGAACTCTTCCTTTGTTCTTGGAATTCCACTGACGTTTAAAAATGCTTCACAACTCTTCCATTGTTCTCGGAATTCCGCTTACTTTTAAAATTGCTTCGGAACTCTTCGATTGTTCTCCAAATTCCGCTGAAGTTTAAAAATGCTTCGGAACTCTTCCAGTGTTTGCAGAATTCCGCTGACGTTTAAAAATGCTTCGGAAATCTTCCATTGTTTTCAAAATCCGCTGACGTTTAATAATGCTTCAGAACTCTTCCATTGTTCTCGGAATTCCGCTGACATTTAAAAATGCTTCCGAACTCTTCCATTGTTCTGGTATTCCGCTGACGTTTAAAAATGCTTCACAACTCTTCCATTGTTCTCGGTATTCCGCTGACTTTTAAAAATGCTTCAGAACTCTTCCATTGTTCTCCGAATTCCGCTGAAGTTTAAGTATGCTTCGGAACTCTTCCATTGTTCTCGGAATTCTGCTGAAGTTTAAAAATGCTTCGGAACTCTTCCATTGTTCTCAGAATTCCGCTGACATTTAAAAATGCTTCGGAACTCTTCCATTGTTCTCGGAATTCCGCTGACATTTAAAAAGGCTTCAGAACTCTTCCATTGTTCTCGGAATTCCGCTGACGTTTAAAAATGCTTCACAACTCTTCCATTGTTCTCGGAATTCCGCTGAAGTTTAAGTATGCTTCGGAACTCTTCCATTGTTCTCGGAATTCTGCTGAAGTTTAAAAATGCTTCGGAACTCTTCCATTGTTCTCGGAATTCTTCTGAAGTTTTGAAGTTTACAAATGCTTCGGAATTCTTCCATTGTTCTCGGAATTCCGCTGACGCTTAAAAATGCTTCACAACTCTTCTATTGTTCTCAGAATTCCGCTGACTTTTAAAAATGCTTCGGAACTCTTCCATTGTTGTCGGAATTCCGCTGACGCTTAAAATTGCTTCAAAACTGTTCCATTGTTCTCGGAATTCCGCTGAAGTTTAAGAATGCTACAGAACTCTTCCATTGTTCTCAGAATTCTGCTGAAGTATAAAAATGCTTCGGAATTCTTCCATTGTTCTCGGAATTCCGCTGACGCTTAAAAATGCTTCACAACTCTTCTATTGTTCTCGGAATTCCGCTGACATTTAAAAATGCTTCGGAACTCTTCCATTGTCCTCGGAATTCCGCTGAAGTTTAAGAATGCTTCGTAACTCTTCCATTGTTCTCAGAATTCTGCTGAAGTTTAAAAATGCTTCGGAACTCTTCCATTGTTCTCGGAATTCCGCTGATGCTTAAAAATGCTTCACAACTCTTCCATTGTTCTCGGAATTCCGCTGACTTTTAAAAATGCTTCGGAACTCTTCCATTGTTCTCGGAATTCCGCTGACTTTTAAAAATGCTTCTGAACTCTTCCATTGTTCTCGGAATTCCGCTGAAGTTTAAGTATGCTTCGGAACTCTTCCATTGTTCTCGGAATTCTGCTGAAGTTTAAAAATGCTTCGGAACTCTTCCATTGTTCTCAGAATTCCGCTGACATTTAAAAATGCTTCGGAACTCTTCCATTGTTCTCGGAATTCCGCTGACATTTAAAAAGCCTTCAGAACTCTTCCATTGTTCTCGGAATTCCGCTGACGTTTAAAAATGCTTCGGAACTCTTCCTTTGTTCTTGGAATTCCACTGACGTTTAAAAATGCTTCACAACTCTTCCATTGTTCTCGGAATTCCGCTGACTTTTAAAATTGCATCGGAACTCTTCGATTGTTCTCCAAATTCCGCTGAAGTTTAAAAATGCTTCGGAACTCTTCCAGTGTTTGCAGAATTCCGCTGACGTTTAAAAATGCTTCAGAAATCTTCCATTGTTTTCAAAATCCGCTGACGTTTAAAAATGCTTCAGAACTCTTCCATTGTTCTCGGAATTCCGCTGACGTTTAAAAATGCTTCGGAACTCTTCCGTTGTTCTCGGAATTGCGGTGAAGTTTAAAAATGCTTCGGAACGCTTACATTGTTCTCAGAATTCCGCTGAAGTTTAAACATGCTTTGGTACCCTTCTATTGTTCTCGGAATTCTGCTGACTTTTAAAAATGCTTCGGAACTCTTCCATTGTTCTCGGAATTCCGCTGAAGTTTTGAAGTTTAAAAATGCTTCGGAATTTTTCCATTGTTCTCGGAATTCCGCTGACGCTTAAAAATGCTTCACAACTCTTCCATTGTTCTCGGAATTCCGCTGACTTTTAAAAATGCTTCGGAACTCTTCCAGTGTTTGCAGAATTCCGCTGACGTTTAAAAATGCTTCGGAAATCTTCCATTGTTTTCAAAATTCCGCTGACGTTTAAAAATGCTTCGGAACTCTTCCAGTGTTCGCAGAATTCCGCTGACGTTTAAAAATGCTTCGGAAATCTTCCATTGTTTTCAAAATTCCGCTGACGTTTAAAAATGCTTCAGAACTCTTCCATTGTTCTCGGAATTCCGCTGACGTTTAAAAATGCTTCGGAACTCTTCCATTGTTCTCAGAATTCCGCTGAAGTTTAAACATGCTTTGGTACCCTTCTATTGTTCTCGGAATTCTGCTGACTTTTAAAAATGCTTCGGAACTCTTCCATTGTTCTCGGAATTCCGCTGACTTTTAAAAATGCTTCGGAACTCTTCCATTGTTCTCGGAATTCCGCTGACTTTTAAAAATGCTTCTGAACTCTTCCATTGTTCTCGGAATTCCGCTGAAGTTTAAGTATGCTTCGGAACTCTTCCATTGGTCTCGAAATTCTGCTGAAGTTTAAAAATGCTTCGGAACTCTTCCATTGTTCTCAGAATTCCGCTGACATTTAAAAATGCTTCGGAACTCTTCCATTGTTCTCGGAATTCCGCTGACATTTAAAAAGCCTTCAGAACTCTTCCATTGTTCTCGGAATTCCGCTGACGTTTAAAAATGCTTCGGAACTCTTCCTTTGTTCTTGGAATTCCACTGACGTTTAAAAATGCTTCATAACTCTTCCATTGTTCTCGGAATTCCGCTGACTTTTAAAATTGCTTCGGAACTCTTCGATTGTTCTCCAAATTCCGCTGAAGTTTAAAAATGCTTCGGAACTCTTCCAGTGTTTGCAGAATTCCGCTGACGTTTAAAAATGCTTCGGAAATCTTCCATTGTTTTCAAAATCCGCTGACGTTTAATAATGCTTCAGAACTCTTCCATTGTTCTCGGAATTCCGCTGACATTTAAAAATGCTTCCGAACTCTTCCATTGTTCTGGTATTCCGCTGACGTTTAAAAATGCTTCACAACTCTTCCATTGTTCTCGGTATTCCGCTGACTTTTAAAAATGCTTCAGAACTCTTCCATTGTTCTCGGAATTCCGCTGAAGTTTAAGTATGCTTCGGAACTCTTCCATTGTTCTCGGAATTCTGCTGAAGTTTAAAAATGCTTCGGAACTCTTCCATTGTTCTCAGAATTCCGCTGACATTTAAAAATGCTTCGGAACTCTTCCATTGTTCTCGGAATTCCGCTGACATTTAAAAAGGCTTCAGAACTCTTCCATTGTTCTCGGAATTCCGCTGACGTTTAAAAATGCTTCACAACTCTTCCATTGTTCTCGGAATTCCGCTGAAGTTTAAGTATGCTTCGGAACTCTTCCATTGTTCTCGGAATTCTGCTGAAGTTTAAAAATGCTTCGGAACTCTTCCATTGTTCTCGGAATTCTTCTGAAGTTTTGAAGTTTACAAATGCTTCGGAATTCTTCCATTGTTCTCGGAATTCCGCTGATGCTTAAAAATGCTTCACAACTCTTCTATTGTTCTCAGAATTCCGCTGACTTTTAAAAATGCTTCGGAACTCTTCCATTGTTGTCGGAATTCCGCTGACGCTTAAAATTGCTTCAAAACTGTTCCATTGTTCTCGGAATTCCGCTGAAGTTTAAGAATGCTACAGAACTCTTCCATTGTTCTCAGAATTCTGCTGAAGTATAAAAATGCTTCGGAATTCTTCCATTGTTCTCGGAATTCCGCTGACGCTTAAAAATGCTTCACAACTCTTCTATTGTTCTCGGAATTCCGCTGACATTTAAAAATGCTTCGGAACTCTTCCATTGTCCTCGGAATTCCGCTGAAGTTTAAGAATGCTTCGGAACTCTTCCATTGTTCTCAGAATTCTGCTGAAGTTTAAAAATGCTTCGGAACTCTTCCATTGTTCTCGGAATTCCGCTGATGCTTAAAAATGCTTCACAACTCTTCCATTGTTCTCGGAATTCCGCTGACTTTTAAAAATGCTTCGGAACTCTTCCATTGTTCTCGGAATTCCGCTGACTTTTAAAAATGCTTCTGAACTCTTCCATTGTTCTCGGAATTCCGCTGAAGTTTAAGTATGCTTCGGAACTCTTCCATTGTTCTCGGAATTCTGCTGAAGTTTAAAAATGCTTCGGAACTCTTCCATTGTTCTCAGAATTCCGCTGACATTTAAAAATGCTTCGGAACTCTTCCATTGTTCTCGGAATTCCGCTGACATTTAAAAAGCCTTCAGAACTCTTCCATTGTTCTCGGAATTCCGCTGACGTTTAAAAATGCTTCGGAACTCTTCCTTTGTTCTTGGAATTCCACTGACGTTTAAAAATGCTTCACAACTCTTCCATTGTTCTCGGAATTCCGCTGACTTTTAAAATTGCATCGGAACTCTTCGATTGTTCTCCAAATTCCGCTGAAGTTTAAAAATGCTTCGGAACTCTTCCAGTGTTTGCAGAATTCCGCTGACGTTTAAAAATGCTTCAGAAATCTTCCATTGTTTTCAAAATCCGCTGACGTTTAAAAATGCTTCAGAACTCTTCCATTGTTCTCGGAATTCCGCTGACGTTTAAAAATGCTTCGGAACTCTTCCGTTGTTCTCGGAATTGCGGTGAAGTTTAAAAATGCTTCGGAACGCTTACATTGTTCTCAGAATTCCGCTGAAGTTTAAACATGCTTTGGTACCCTTCTATTGTTCTCGGAATTCTGCTGACTTTTAAAAATGCTTCGGAACTCTTCCATTGTTCTCGGAATTCCGCTGAAGTTTTGAAGTTTAAAAATGCTTCGGAATTTTTCCATTGTTCTCGGAATTCCGCTGACGCTTAAAAATGCTTCACAACTCTTCCATTGTTCTCGGAATTCCGCTGACTTTTAAAAATGCTTCGGAACTCTTCCAGTGTTTGCAGAATTCCGCTGACGTTTAAAAATGCTTCGGAAATCTTCCATTGTTTTCAAAATTCCGCTGACGTTTAAAAATGCTTCGGAACTCTTCCAGTGTTCGCAGAATTCCGCTGACGTTTAAAAATGCTTCGGAAATCTTCCATTGTTTTCAAAATTCCGCTGACGTTTAAAAATGCTTCAGAACTCTTCCATTGTTCTCGGAATTCCGCTGACGTTTAAAAATGCTTCGGAACTCTTCCATTGTTCTCAGAATTCCGCTGAAGTTTAAACATGCTTTGGTACCCTTCTATTGTTCTCGGAATTCTGCTGACTTTTAAAAATGCTTCGGAACTCTTCCATTGTTCTCGGAATTCCGCTGACTTTTAAAAATGCTTCGGAACTCTTCCATTGTTCTCGGAATTCCGCTGACTTTTAAAAATGCTTCTGAACTCTTCCATTGTTCTCGGAATTCCGCTGAAGTTTAAGCATGCTTCGGAACTCTTCCATTGGTCTCGAAATTCTGCTGAAGTTTAAAAATGCTTCGGAACTCTTCCATTGTTCTCAGAATTCCGCTGACATTTAAAAATGCTTCGGAACTCTTCCATTGTTCTCGGAATTCCGCTGACATTTAAAAAGCCTTCAGAACTCTTCCATTGTTCTCGGAATTCCGCTGACGTTTAAAAATGCTTCGGAACTCTTCCTTTGTTCTTGGAATTCCACTGACGTTTAAAAATGCTTCATAACTCTTCCATTGTTCTCGGAATTCCGCTGACTTTTAAAATTGCTTCGGAACTCTTCGATTGTTCTCCAAATTCCGCTGAAGTTTAAAAATGCTTCGGAACTCTTCCAGTGTTTGCAGAATTCCGCTGACGTTTAAAAATGCTTCGGAAATCTTCCATTGTTTTCAAAATCCGCTGACGTTTAAAAATGCTTCAGAACTCTTCCATTGTTCTCGGAATTCCGCTGACGTTTAAAAATGCTTCGGAACTCTTCCATTGTTCTCGGAATTGCGGTGAAGTTTAAAAATGCTTCGGAACGCTTACATTGTTCTCAGAATTCCGCTGAAGTTTAAACATGCTTTGGTACCCTTCTATTGTTCTCGGAATTCTGCTGACTTTTAAAAATGCTTCGGAACTCTTCCATTGTTCTCGGAATTCCGCTGACTTTTAAAAATGCTTCGGAACTCTTCCATTGTTCTCGGAATTCCGCTGAAGTTTTGAAGTTTAAAAATGCTTCGGAATTTTTCCATTGTTCTCGGAATTCCGCTGACGCTTAAAAATGCTTCACAACTCTTCCATTGTTCTCGGAATTCCGCTGACTTTTAAAAAAGCTTCGGAACTCTTCCAGTGTTCGCAGAATTCCGCTGACGTTTAAAAATGCTTCGGAAATCTTCCATTGTTTTCAAAATTCCGCTGACGTTTAAAAATGCTTCAAAACTCTTCCATTGTTCTCGGAATTCCGCTGACGTTTAAAAATGCTTCGGAACTCTTCCATTGTTCTCGGAATTCTGCTGACTTTTAAAAATGCTTCGGAACTCTTCCATTGTTCTCGGAATTCCGCTGAAGTTTAAGAATGCTTCGGAACTCTTCCATTGTTCTCGGAATTCTGCTGAAGTTTTGAAGTTTAAAAATGCTTCGGAATTCTTCCATTGTTCTCGGAATTCCGCTGACGCTTAAAAATGCTTCACAACTCTTCTATTGTTCTCAGAATTCCGCTGACTTTTAAAAATGCTTCAGAACTCTTCCATTGTTCTCGGAATTCCGCTGACTTTTAAAAATGCTTCGGAACTCTTCCATTGTTCTCAGAATTCCGCTGACTTTTAAAAATGCTTCGGAACTCTTCCATTGTTCTCGGAATTCCGCTGAAGTTTTGAAGTTTAAAAATGCTTCGGAATTCTTCCATTGTTCTCGGAATTCCGCTGACACTTAAAAATGCTTCACAACTCTTCTATTGTTCTCAGAATTCCGCTGACTTTTAAAAATGCTTCAGAACTCTTCCATTGTTCTCGGAATTCCGCTGACGTTTAAAAATGCTTCGGAACTCTTCCATTGTTCTCGGAATTCCGCTGACGCTTAAAATTGCTTCACAACTCTTCTATTGTTCTCGGAATTCCGCTGACTTTTAAAAATGCTTCGAAACTCTTCCATTGTTCTCGGAATTCCGCTGAAGTTTAAGAATGCTTCAGAACTCTTCCATTGTTCTCAGAATTCTTCTGAAGTTTAAAAATGCTTCGGAACTCTTCCATTGTTCTCGGAATTCCGCTGATGCTTAAAAATGCTTCACAACTCTTCCATTGTTCTCGGTATTCCGCTGACTTTTAAAAATGCTTCTGAACTCTTCCATTGTTCTCGGAATTCCGCTGAAGTTTAAGTATGCTTCGGAACTCTTCCATTGTTCTCGGAATTCTGCTGAAGTTTAAAAATGCTTCGGAACTCTTCCATTGTTCTCAGAATTCCGCTGACATTTAAAAATGCTTCGGAACTCTTCCATTGTTCTCGGAATTCCGCTGACATTTAAAAAGCCTTCAGAACTCTTCCATTGTTCTCGGAATTCCGCTGACGTTTAAAAATGCTTCGGAACTCTTCCTTTGTTCTTGGAATTCCACTGACGTTTAAAAATGCTTCACAACTCTTCCATTGTTCTCGGAATTCCGCTGACTTTTAAAATTGCTTCGGAACTCTTCGATTGTTCTCCAAATTCCGCTGAAGTTTAAAAATGCTTCGGAACTCTTCCAGTGTTTGCAGAATTCCGCTGACGTTTAAAAATGCTTCGGAAATCTTCCATTGTTTTCAAAATCCGCTGACGTTTAAAAATGCTTCAGAACTCTTCCATTGTTCTCGGAATTCAGCTGACATTTAAAAATGCTTCGGAACTCTTCCATTGTTCTGGTATTCCGCTGACTTTTAAAAATGCTTCAGAACTCTTCCATTGTTCTCGGAATTCCGCTGAAGTTTAAGTATGCTTCGGAACTCTTCCATTGTTCTCGGAATTCTGCTGAAGTTTAAAAATGCTTCGGAACTCTTCCATTGTTCTCAGAATTCCGCTGACGTTTAAAAATGCTTCACAACTCTTCCATTGTTCTCGGAATTCTGCTGACTTTTAAAAATGCTTCAGAACTCTTCCATTGTTCTCGGAATTCCGCTGACTTTTAAAAATGCTTCGGAACTCTTCCAGTGTTTGCAGAATTCCGCTGACGTTTAAAAATGCTTCAGAAATCTTCCATTGTTTTCAAAATCCGCTGACGTTTAAAAATGCTTCAGAACTCTTCCGCTGTTCTCGGAATTGCGGTGAAGTTTAAAAATGCTTCGGAACGCTTACATTGTTCTCAGAATTCCGCTGAAGTTTAAACATGCTTTGGTACCCTTCTATTGTTCTCGGAATTCTGCTGACTTTTAAAAATGCTTCGGAACTCTTCCATTGTTCTCGGAATTCCGCTGAAGTTTTGAAGTTTAAAAATGCTTCGGAATTTTTCCATTGTTCTCGGAATTCCGCTGACGCTTAAAAATGCTTCACAACTCTTCCATTGTTCTCGGAATTCCGCTGACTTTTAAAAATGCTTCGGAACTCTTCCAGTGTTTGCAGAATTCCGCTGACGTTTAAAAATGCTTCGGAAATCTTCCATTGTTTTCAAAATTCCGCTGACGTTTAAAAATGCTTCGGAACTCTTCCAGTGTTCGCAGAATTCCGCTGACGTTTAAAAATGCTTCGGAAATCTTCCATTGTTTTCAAAATTCCGCTGACGTTTAAAAATGCTTCAGAACTCTTCCATTGTTCTCGGAATTCCGCTGACGTTTAAAAATGCTTCGGAACTCTTCCATTGTTCTCAGAATTCCGCTGAAGTTTAAACATGCTTTGGTACCCTTCTATTGTTCTCGGAATTCTGCTGACTTTTAAAAATGCTTCGGAACTCTTCCATTGTTCTCGGAATTCCGCTGACTTTTAAAAATGCTTCGGAACTCTTCCATTGTTCTCGGAATTCGGCTGACTTTTAAAAATGCTTCTGAACTCTTCCATTGTTCTCGGAATTCCGCTGAAGTTTAAGTATGCTTCGGAACTCTTCCATTGGTCTCGGAATTCTGCTGAAGTTTAAAAATGCTTCGGAACTCTTCCATTGTTCTCAGAATTCCGCTGACATTTAAAAATGCTTCGGAACTCTTCCATTGTTCTCGGAATTCCGCTGACATTTAAAAAGCCTTCAGAACTCTTCCATTTTTCTCGGAATTCCGCTGACGTTTAAAAATGCTTCGGAACTCTTCCTTTGTTCTTGGAATTCCACTGACGTTTAAAAATGCTTCATAACTCTTCCATTGTTCTCGGAATTCCGCTGACTTTTAAAATTGCTTCGGAACTCTTCGATTGTTCTCCAAATTCCGCTGAAGTTTAAAAATGCTTCGGAACTCTTCCAGTGTTTGCAGAATTCCGCTGACGTTTAAAAATGCTTCAGAAATCTTCCATTGTTTTCAAAATCCGCTGACGTTTAAAAATGCTTCAGAACTCTTCCATTGTTCTCGGAATTCCGCTGACGTTTAAAAATGCTTCGGAACTCTTCCATTGTTCTCGGAATTGCGGTGAAGTTTAAAAATGCTTCGGAACGCTTACATTGTTCTCAGAATTCCGCTGAAGTTTAAACATGCTTTGGTACCCTTCTATTGTTCTCGGAATTCTGCTGACTTTTAAAAATGCTTCGGAACTCTTCCATTGTTCTCGGAATTCCGCTGACTTTTAAAAATGCTTCGGAACTCTTCCATTGTTCTCGGAATTCCGCTGAAGTTTTGAAGTTTAAAAATGCTTCGGAATTTTTCCATTGTTCTCGGAATTCCGCTGACGCTTAAAAATGCTTCACAACTCTTCCATTGTTCTCGGAATTCCGCTGACTTTTAAAAAAGCTTCGGAACTCTTCCAGTGTTCGCAGAATTCCGCTGACGTTTAAAAATGCTTCGTAAATCTTCCATTGTTTTCAAAATTCCGCTGACGTTTAAAAATGCTTCAGAACTCTTCCATTGTTCTCGGAATTCCGCTGACATTTAAAAATGCTTCGGAACTCTTCCATTGTTCTCAGAATTCCGCTGAAGTTTAAACATGCTTTGGTACCCTTCTATTGTTCTCGGAATTCTGCTGACTTTTAAAAATGCTTCGGAACTCTTCCATTGTTCTCGGAATTCCGCTGACTTTTAAAAATGCTTCTGAACTCTTCCATTGTTCTCGGAATTCGGCTGACTTTTAAAAATGCTTCTGAACTCTTCCATTGTTCTCGGAATTCCGCTGAAGTTTAAGTATGCTTCGGAACTCTTCCATTGGTCTCGGAATTCTGCTGAAGTTTAAAAATGCTTCGGAACTCTTCCATTGTTCTCGGAATTCCGCTGACATTTAAAAATGCTTCGGAACTCTTCCATTGTTCTCGGAATTCCGCTGACATTTAAAAAGCCTTCAGAACTCTTCCATTGTTCTCGGAATTCCGCTGACGTTTAAAAATGCTTCGGAACTCTTCCTTTGTTCTTGGAATTCCACTGACGTTTAAAAATGCTTCATAACTCTTCCATTGTTCTCGGAATTCCGCTGACTTTTAAAATTGCTTCGGAACTCTTCGATTGTTCTCCAAATTCCGCTGAAGTTTAAAAATGCTTCGGAACTCTTCCAGTGTTTGCAGAATTCCGCTGACGTTTAAAAATGCTTCGGAAATCTTCCATTGTTTTCAAAATCCGCTGACGTTTAAAAATGCTTCAGAACTCTTCCATTGTTCTCGGAATTCCGCTGACGTTTAAAAATGCTTCGGAACTCTTCCATTGTTCTCGGAATTGCGGTGAAGTTTAAAAAAGCTTCGGAACGCTTACATTGTTCTCAGAATTCCGCTGAAGTTTAAACATGCTTTGGTACCCTTCTATTGTTCTCGGAATTCTGCTGACTTTTAAAAATGCTTCGGAACTCTTCCATTGTTCTCGGAATTCCGCTGACTTTTAAAAATGCTTCGGAACTCTTCCATTGTTCTCGGAATTCCGCTGAAGTTTTGAAGTTTAAAAATGCTTCGGAATTTTTCCATTGTTCTCGGAATTCCGCTGACGCTTAAAAATGCTTCACAACTCTTCCATTGTTCTCGGAATTCCGCTGACTTTTAAAAAAGCTTCGGAACTCTTCCAGTGTTCGCAGAATTCCGCTGACGTTTAAAAATGCTTCGGAAATCTTCCATTGTTTTCAAAATTCCGCTGACGTTTAAAAATGCTTCAGAACTCTTCCATTGTTCTCGGAATTCCGCTGACGTTTAAAAATGCTTCGGAACTCTTCCATTGTTCTCAGAATTCCGCTGAAGTTTAAACATGCTTTGGTACCCTTCTATTGTTCTCGGAATTCTGCTGACTTTTAAAAATGCTTCGGAACTCTTCCATTGTTCTCGGAATTCCGCTGACTTTTAAAAATGCTTCGGAACTCTTCCATTGTTCTCGGAATTCCGCTGAAGTTTAAGAATGCTTCGGAACTTTTCCATTGTTCTCGGAATTCTGCTGAAGTTTTGAAGTTTAAAAATGCTTCGGAATTCTTCCATTGTTCTCGGAATTCCGCTGACGCTTAAAAATGCTTCACAACTCTTCTATTGTTCTCAGAATTCCGCTGACTTTTAAAAATGCTTCAGAACTCTTCCATTGTTCTCGGAATTCCGCTGACTTTTAAAAATGGTTCGGAACTCTTCCATTGTTCTCAGAATTCCGCTGACTTTTAAAAATGCTTCGGAACTCTTCCATTGTTCTCGGAATTCCGCTGAAGTTTTGAAGTTTAAAAATGCTTCGGAATTCTTCCATTGTTCTCGGAATTCCGCTGACACTTAAAAATGCTTCACAACTCTTCTATTGTTCTCAGAATTCCGCTGACTTTTAAAAATGCTTCAGAACTCTTCCATTGTTCTCGGAATTCCGCTGACGTTTAAAAATGCTTCGGAACTCTTCCATTGTTCTCGGAATTCCGTTGACGCTTAAAATTGCTTCACAACTCTTCTATTGTTCTCGGAATTCCGCTGACTTTTAAAAATGCTTCGAAACTCTTCCATTGTTCTCGGAATTCCGCTGAAGTTTAAGAATGCTTCGGAACTCTTCCATTGTTCTCAGAATTCTTCTGAAGTTTAAAAATGCTTCGGAACTCTTCCATTGTTCTCGGAATTCCGCTGATGCTTAAAAATGCTTCACAACTCTTCCATTGTTCTCGGTATTCCGCTGACTTTTAAAAATGCTTCTGAACTCTTCCATTGTTCTCGGAATTCCGCTGAAGTTTAAGTATGCTTCGGAACTCTTCCATTGTTCTCGGAATTCTGCTGAAGTTTAAAAATGCTTCGGAACTCTTCCATTGTTCTCAGAATTCCGCTGACTTTTAAAAATGCTTCGGAACTCTTCCATTGTTCTCGGAATTCCGCTGACATTTAAAAAGCCTTCAGAACTCTTCCATTGTTCTCGGAATTCCGCTGACGTTTAAAAATGCTTCGGAACTCTTCCTTTGTTCTTGGAATTACACTGACGTTTAAAAATGCTTCACAACTCTTCCATTGTTCTCGGAATTCCGCTGACTTTTAAAATTGCTTCGGAACTCTTCGATTGTTCTCCAAATTCCGCTGAAGTTTAAAAATGCTTCGGAACTCTTCCAGTGTTTGCAGAATTCCGCTGACGTTTAAAAATGCTTCGGAAATCTTCCATTGTTTTCAAAATCCGCTGACGTTTAAAAATGCTTCAGAACTCTTCCATTGTTCTCGGAATTCAGCTGACATTTAAAAATGCTTCGGAACTCTTCCATTGTTCTCGGAATTCCGCTGACTTTTAAAAATGCTTCGGAACTCTTCCAGTGTTTGCAGAATTCCGCTGACGTTTAAAAATGCTTCGGAAATCTTCCATTGTTTTCAAAATTCCGCTGACGTTTAAAAATGCTTCGGAACTCTTCCAGTGTTCGCAGAATTCCGCTGACGTTTAAAAATGCTTCGGAAATCTTCCATTGTTTTCAAAATTCCGCTGACGTTTAAAAATGCTTCAGAACTCTTCCATTGTTCTCGGAATTCCGCTGACGTTTAAAAATGCTTCGGAACTCTTCCATTGTTCTCAGAATTCCGCTGAAGTTTAAACATGCTTTGGTACCCTTCTATTGTTCTCGGAATTCTGCTGACTTTTAAAAATGCTTCGGAACTCTTCCATTGTTCTCGGAATTCCGCTGACTTTTAAAAATGCTTCGGAACTCTTCCATTGTTCTCGGAATTCCGCTGACTTTTAAAAATGCTTCTGAACTCTTCCATTGTTCTCGGAATTCCGCTGAAGTTTAAGTATGCTTCGGAACTCTTCCATTGGTCTCGGAATTCTGCTGAAGTTTAAAAATGCTTCGGAACTCTTCCATTGTTCTCAGAATTCCGCTGACATTTAAAAATGCTTCGGAACTCTTCCATTGTTCTCGGAATTCCGCTGACATTTAAAAAGCCTTCAGAACTTTTCCATTGTTCTCGGAATTCCGCTGACGTTTAAAAATGCTTCGGAACTCTTCCTTTGTTCTTGGAATTCCACTGACGTTTAAAAATGCTTCATAACTCTTCCATTGTTCTCGGAATTCCGCTGACTTTTAAAATTGCTTCGGAACTCTTCGATTGTTCTCCAAATTCCGCTGAAGTTTAAAAATGCTTCGGAACTCTTCCAGTGTTTGCAGAATTCCGCTGACGTTTAAAAATGCTTCGGAAATCTTCCATTGTTTTCAAAATCCGCTGACGTTTAAAAATGCTTCAGAACTCTTCCATTGTTCTCGGAATTCCGCTGACGTTTAAAAATGCTTCGGAACTCTTCCATTGTTCTCGGAATTGCGGTGAAGTTTAAAAATGCTTCGGAACGCTTACATTGTTCTCAGAATTCCGCTGAATTTTAAACATGCTTTGGTACCCTTCTATTGTTCTCGGAATTCTGCTGACTTTTAAAAATGCTTCGGAACTCTTCCATTGTTCTCGGAATTCCGCTGACTTTTAAAAATGCTTCGGAACTCTTCCATTGTTCTCGGAATTCCGCTGAAGTTTTGAAGTTTAAAAATGCTTCGGAATTTTTCCATTGTTCTCGGAATTCCGCTGACGCTTAAAAATGCTTCACAACTCTTCCATTGTTCTCGGAATTCCGCTGACTTTTAAAAAAGCTTCGGAACTCTTCCAGTGTTCGCAGAATTCCGCTGACGTTTAAAAATGCTTCGGAAATCTTCCATTGGTTTCAAAATTCCGCTGACGTTTAAAAATGCTTCAGAACTCTTCCATTGTTCTCGGAATTCCGCTGACGTTTAAAAATGCTTCGGAACTCTTCCAGTGTTTGCAGAATTCCGCTGACGTTTAAAAATGCTTCGGAAATCTTCCATTGTTTTCAAAATCCGCTGACGTTTAAAAATGCTTCAGAACTCTTCCATTGTTCTCGGAATTCAGCTGACATTTAAAAATGCTTCGGAACTCTTCCATTGTTCTGGTATTCCGCTGACTTTTAAAAATGCTTCAGAACTCTTCCATTGTTCTCGGAATTCCGCTGAAGTTTAAGTATGCTTCGGAACTCTTCCATTGTTCTCGGAATTCTGCTGAAGTTTAAAAATGCTTCGGAACTCTTCCATTGTTCTCAGAATTCCGCTGACGTTTAAAAATGCTTCACAACTCTTCCATTGTTCTCGGAATTCTGCTGACTTTTAAAAATGCTTCAGAACTCTTCCATTGTTCTCGGAATTCCGCTGACTTTTAAAATTGCTTCGGAACTCTTCGATTGTTCTCCAAATTCCGCTGAAGTTTAAAAATGCTTCGGAACTCTTCCAGTGTTTGCAGAATTCCGATGACGTTTAAAAATGCTTCAGAAATCTTCCATTGTTTTCAAAATCCGCTGACGTTTAAAAATGCTTCAGAACTCTTCCGTTGTTCTCGGAATTGCGGTGAAGTTTAAAAATGCTTCGGAACGCTTACATTGTTCTCAGAATTCCGCTGAAGTTTAAACATGCTTTGGTACCCTTCTATTGTTCTCGGAATTCTGCTGACTTTTAAAAATGCTTCGGAACTCTTCCATTGTTCTCGGAATTCCGCTGAAGTTTTGAAGTTTAAAAATGCTTCGGAATTTTTCCATTGTTCTCGGAATTCCGCTGACGCTTAAAAATGCTTCACAACTCTTCCATTGTTCTCGGAATTCCGCTGACTTTTAAAAATGCTTCGGAACTCTTCCAGTGTTTGCAGAATTCCGCTGACGTTTAAAAATGCTTCGGAAATCTTCCATTGTTTTCAAAATTCCGCTGACGTTTAAAAATGCTTCGGAACTCTTCCAGTGTTCGCAGAATTCCGCTGACGTTTAAAAATGCTTCGGAAATCTTCCATTGTTTTCAAAATTCCGCTGACGTTTAAAAATGCTTCAGAACTCTTCCATTGTTCTCGGAATTCCGCTGACGTTTAAAAATGCTTCGGAACTCTTCCATTGTTCTCAGAATTCCGCTGAAGTTTAAACATGCTTTGGTACCCTTCTATTGTTCTCGGAATTCTGCTGACTTTTAAAAATGCTTCGGAACTCTTCCATTGTTCTCGGAATTCCGCTGACTTTTAAAAATGCTTCGGAACTCTTCCATTGTTCTCGGAATTCGGCTGACTTTTAAAAATGCTTCTGAACTCTTCCATTGTTCTCGGAATTCCGCTGAAGTTTAAGTATGCTTCGGAACTCTTCCATTGGTCTCGGAATTCTGCTGAAGTTTAAAAATGCTTCGGAACTCTTCCATTGTTCTC
Organism: Phyllobates terribilis; assembly: GCF_046119375.1. Classification (NCBI taxonomy): domain Eukaryota; kingdom Metazoa; phylum Chordata; class Amphibia; order Anura; family Dendrobatidae; genus Phyllobates; species Phyllobates terribilis. The sequence continues at coordinate 5,766,784 of NW_027362781.1, read as the reverse complement.
AGAATTCCGCTGACATTTAAAAATGCTTCGGAACTCTTCCATTGTTCTCGGAATTCCGCTGACATTTAAAAAGCCTTCAGAACTCTTCCATTTTTCTCGGAATTCCGCTGACGTTTAAAAATGCTTCGGAACTCTTCCTTTGTTCTTGGAATTCCACTGACGTTTAAAAATGCTTCATAACTCTTCCATTGTTCTCGGAATTCCGCTGACTTTTAAAATTGCTTCGGAACTCTTCGATTGTTCTCCAAATTCCGCTGAAGTTTAAAAATGCTTCGGAACTCTTCCAGTGTTTGCAGAATTCCGCTGACGTTTAAAAATGCTTCAGAAATCTTCCATTGTTTTCAAAATCCGCTGACGTTTAAAAATGCTTCAGAACTCTTCCATTGTTCTCGGAATTCCGCTGACGTTTAAAAATGTTTCGGAACTCTTCCATTGTTCTCGGAATTGCGGTGAAGTTTAAAAATGCTTCGGAACGCTTACATTGTTCTCAGAATTCCGCTGAAGTTTAAACATGCTTTGGTACCCTTCTATTGTTCTCGGAATTCTGCTGACTTTTAAAAATGCTTCGGAACTCTTCCATTGTTCTCGGAATTCCGCTGACTTTTAAAAATGCTTCGGAACTCTTCCATTGTTCTCGGAATTTCGCTGAAGTTTTGAAGTTTAAAAATGCTTCGGAATTTTTCCATTGTTCTCGGAATTCCGCTGACGCTTAAAAATGCTTCACAACTCTTCCATTGTTCTCGGAATTCCGCTGACTTTTAAAAAAGCTTCGGAACTCTTCCAGTGTTCGCAGAATTCCGCTGACGTTTAAAAATGCTTCGGAAATCTTCCATTGTTTTCAAAATTCCGCTGACGTTTAAAAATGCTTCAGAACTCTTCCATTGTTCTCGGAATTCCGCTGACGTTTAAAAATGCTTCGGAACTCTTCCATTGTTCTCAGAATTCCGCTGAAGTTTAAACATGCTTTGGTACCCTTCTATTGTTCTCGGAATTCTGCTGACTTTTAAAAATGCTTCGGAACTCTTCCATTGTTCTCGGAATTCCGCTGACTTTTAAAAATGCTTCTGAACTCTTCCATTGTTCTCGGAATTCGGCTGACTTTTAAAAATGCTTCTGAACTCTTCCATTGTTCTCGGAATTCCGCTGAAGTTTAAGTATGCTTCGGAACTCTTCCATTGGTCTCGGAATTCTGCTGAAGTTTAAAAATGCTTCGGAACTCTTCCATTGTTCTCGGAATTCCGCTGACATTTAAAAATGCTTCGGAACTCTTCCATTGTTCTCGGAATTCCGCTGACATTTAAAAAGCCTTCAGAACTCTTCCATTGTTCTCGGAATTCCGCTGACGTTTAAAAATGCTTCGGAACTCTTCCTTTGTTCTTGGAATTCCACTGACGTTTAAAAATGCTTCATAACTCTTCCATTGTTCTCGGAATTCCGCTGACTTTTAAAATTGCTTCGGAACTCTTCGATTGTTCTCCAAATTCCGCTGAAGTTTAAAAATGCTTCGGAACTCTTCCAGTGTTTGCAGAATTCCGCTGACGTTTAAAAATGCTTCGGAAATCTTCCATTGTTTTCAAAATCCGCTGACGTTTAAAAATGCTTCAGAACTCTTCCATTGTTCTCGGAATTCCGCTGACGTTTAAAAATGCTTCGGAACTCTTCCATTGTTCTCGGAATTGCGGTGAAGTTTAAAAATGCTTCGGAACGCTTACATTGTTCTCAGAATTCCGCTGAAGTTTAAACATGCTTTGGTACCCTTCTATTGTTCTCGGAATTCTGCTGACTTTTAAAAATGCTTCGGAACTCTTCCATTGTTCTCGGAATTCCGCTGACTTTTAAAAATGCTTCGGAACTCTTCCATTGTTCTCGGAATTCCGCTGAAGTTTTGAAGTTTAAAAATGCTTCGGAATTTTTCCATTGTTCTCGGAATTCCGCTGACGCTTAAAAATGCTTCACAACTCTTCCATTGTTCTCGGAATTCCGCTGACTTTTAAAAAAGCTTCGGAACTCTTCCAGTGTTCGCAGAATTCCGCTGACGTTTAAAAATGCTTCGGAAATCTTCCATTGTTTTCAAAATTCCGCTGACGTTTAAAAATGCTTCAGAACTCTTCCATTGTTCTCGGAATTCCGCTGACGTTTAAAAATGCTTCGGAACTCTTCCATTGTTCTCAGAATTCCGCTGAAGTTTAAACATGCTTTGGTACCCTTCTATTGTTCTCGGAATTCTGCTGACTTTTAAAAATGCTTCGGAACTCTTCCATTGTTCTCGGAATTCCGCTGACATTTAAAAAGCCTTCAGAACTCTTCCATTGTTCTCGGAATTCCGCTGACGTTTAAAAATGCTTCGGAACTCTTCCTTTGTTCTTGGAATTCCACTGACGTTTAAAAATGCTTCACAACTCTTCCATTGTTCTCGGAATTCCGCTGACATTTAAAAATGCTTCGGAACTCTTCCATTGTTCTCGGAATTCCGCTGACATTTAAAAAGCCTTCAGAACTCTTCCATTGTTCTCGGAATTCCGCTGACGTTTAAAAATGCTTCGGAACTCTTCCTTTGTTCTTGGAATTCCACTGACGTTTAAAAATGCTTCATAACTCTTCCATTGTTCTCGGAATTCCGCTGACTTTTAAAATTGCTTCGGAACTCTTCGATTGTTCTCCAAATTCCGCTGAAGTTTAAAAATGCTTCGGAACTCTTCCAGTGTTTGCAGAATTCCGCTGACGTTTAAAAATGCTTCGGAAATCTTCCATTGTTTTCAAAATCCGCTGACGTTTAAAAATGCTTCAGAACTCTTCCATTGTTCTCGGAATTCCGCTGACGTTTAAAAATGCTTCGGAACTCTTCCATTGTTCTCGGAATTGCGGTGAAGTTTAAAAAAGCTTCGGAACGCTTACATTGTTCTCAGAATTCCGCTGAAGTTTAAACATGCTTTGGTACCCTTCTATTGTTCTCGGAATTCTGCTGACTTTTAAAAATGCTTCGGAACTCTTCCATTGTTCTCGGAATTCCGCTGACTTTTAAAAATGCTTCAGAACTCTTCCATTGTTCTCGGAATTCCGCTGAAGTTTTGAAGTTTAAAAATGCTTCGGAATTTTTCCATTGTTCTCGGAATTCCGCTGACGCTTAAAAATGCTTCACAACTCTTCCATTGTTCTCGGAATTCCGCTGACTTTTAAAAAAGCTTCGGAACTCTTCCAGTGTTCGCAGAATTCCGCTGACGTTTAAAAATGCTTCGGAAATCTTCCATTGTTTTCAAAATTCCGCTGACGTTTAAAAATGCTTCAGAACTCTTCCATTGTTCTCGGAATTCCGCTGACGTTTAAAAATGCTTCGGAACTCTTCCATTGTTCTCAGAATTCCGCTGAAGTTTAAACATGCTTTGGTACCCTTCTATTGTTCTCGGAATTCTGCTGACTTTTAAAAATGCTTCGGAACTCTTCCATTGTTCTCGGAATTCCGCTGACTTTTAAAAATGCTTCGGAACTCTTCCATTGTTCTCGGAATTCCGCTGAAGTTTAAGAATGCTTCGGAACTCTTCCATTGTTCTCGGAATTCTGCTGAAGTTTTGAAGTTTAAAAATGCTTCGGAATTCTTCCATTGTTCTCGGAATTCCGCTGACGCTTAAAAATGCTTCACAACTCTTCTATTGTTCTCAGAATTCCGCTGACTTTTAAAAATGCTTCAGAACTCTTCCATTGTTCTCGGAATTCCGCTGACTTTTAAAAATGGTTCGGAACTCTTCCATTGTTCTCAGAATTCCGCTGACTTTTAAAAATGCTTCGGAACTCTTCCATTGTTCTCGGAATTCCGCTGAAGTTTTGAAGTTTAAAAATGCTTCGGAATTCTTCCATTGTTCTCGGAATTCCGCTGACACTTAAAAATGCTTCACAACTCTTCTATTGTTCTCAGAATTCCGCTGACTTTTAAAAATGCTTCAGAACTCTTCCATTGTTCTCGGAATTCCGCTGACGTTTAAAAATGCTTCGGAACTCTTCCATTGTTCTCGGAATTCCGTTGACGCTTAAAATTGCTTCACAACTCTTCTATTGTTCTCGGAATTCCGCTGACTTTTAAAAATGCTTCGAAACTCTTCCATTGTTCTCGGAATTCCGCTGAAGTTTAAGAATGCTTCGGAACTCTTCCATTGTTCTCAGAATTCTTCTGAAGTTTAAAAATGCTTCGGAACTCTTCCATTGTTCTCGGAATTCCGCTGATGCTTAAAAATGCTTCACAACTCTTCCATTGTTCTCGGTATTCCGCTGACTTTTAAAAATGCTTCTGAACTCTTCCATTGTTCTCGGAATTCCGCTGAAGTTTAAGTATGCTTCGGAACTCTTCCATTGTTCTCGGAATTCTGCTGAAGTTTAAAAATGCTTCGGAACTCTTCCATTGTTCTCAGAATTCCGCTGACTTTTAAAAATGCTTCGGAACTCTTCCATTGTTCTCGGAATTCCGCTGACATTTAAAAAGCCTTCAGAACTCTTCCATTGTTCTCGGAATTCCGCTGACGTTTAAAAATGCTTCGGAACTCTTCCTTTGTTCTTGGAATTCCACTGACGTTTAAAAATGCTTCACAACTCTTCCATTGTTCTCGGAATTCCGCTGACTTTTAAAATTGCTTCGGAACTCTTCGATTGTTCTCCAAATTCCGCTGAAGTTTAAAAATGCTTCGGAACTCTTCCAGTGTTTGCAGAATTCCGCTGACGTTTAAAAATGCTTCGGAAATCTTCCATTGTTTTCAAAATCCGCTGACGTTTAAAAATGCTTCAGAACTCTTCCATTGTTCTCGGAATTCAGCTGACATTTAAAAATGCTTCGGAACTCTTCCATTGTTCTCGGAATTCCGCTGACTTTTAAAAATGCTTCGGAACTCTTCCAGTGTTTGCAGAATTCCGCTGACGTTTAAAAATGCTTCGGAAATCTTCCATTGTTTTCAAAATTCCGCTGACGTTTAAAAATGCTTCGGAACTCTTCCAGTGTTCGCAGAATTCCGCTGACGTTTAAAAATGCTTCGGAAATCTTCCATTGTTTTCAAAATTCCGCTGACGTTTAAAAATGCTTCAGAACTCTTCCATTGTTCTCGGAATTCCGCTGACGTTTAAAAATGCTTCGGAACTCTTCCATTGTTCTCAGAATTCCGCTGAAGTTTAAACATGCTTTGGTACCCTTCTATTGTTCTCGGAATTCTGCTGACTTTTAAAAATGCTTCGGAACTCTTCCATTGTTCTCGGAATTCCGCTGACTTTTAAAAATGCTTCGGAACTCTTCCATTGTTCTCGGAATTCCGCTGACTTTTAAAAATGCTTCTGAACTCTTCCATTGTTCTCGGAATTCCGCTGAAGTTTAAGTATGCTTCGGAACTCTTCCATTGGTCTCGGAATTCTGCTGAAGTTTAAAAATGCTTCGGAACTCTTCCATTGTTCTCAGAATTCCGCTGACATTTAAAAATGCTTCGGAACTCTTCCATTGTTCTCGGAATTCCGCTGACATTTAAAAAGCCTTCAGAACTTTTCCATTGTTCTCGGAATTCCGCTGACGTTTAAAAATGCTTCGGAACTCTTCCTTTGTTCTTGGAATTCCACTGACGTTTAAAAATGCTTCATAACTCTTCCATTGTTCTCGGAATTCCGCTGACTTTTAAAATTGCTTCGGAACTCTTCGATTGTTCTCCAAATTCCGCTGAAGTTTAAAAATGCTTCGGAACTCTTCCAGTGTTTGCAGAATTCCGCTGACGTTTAAAAATGCTTCGGAAATCTTCCATTGTTTTCAAAATCCGCTGACGTTTAAAAATGCTTCAGAACTCTTCCATTGTTCTCGGAATTCCGCTGACGTTTAAAAATGCTTCGGAACTCTTCCATTGTTCTCGGAATTGCGGTGAAGTTTAAAAATGCTTCGGAACGCTTACATTGTTCTCAGAATTCCGCTGAAGTTTAAACATGCTTTGGTACCCTTCTATTGTTCTCGGAATTCTGCTGACTTTTAAAAATGCTTCGGAACTCTTCCATTGTTCTCGGAATTCCGCTGACTTTTAAAAATGCTTCGGAACTCTTCCATTGTTCTCGGAATTCCGCTGAAGTTTTGAAGTTTAAAAATGCTTCGGAATTTTTCCATTGTTCTCGGAATTCCGCTGACGCTTAAAAATGCTTCACAACTCTTCCATTGTTCTCGGAATTCCGCTGACTTTTAAAAAAGCTTCGGAACTCTTCCAGTGTTCGCAGAATTCCGCTGACGTTTAAAAATGCTTCGGAAATCTTCCATTGGTTTCAAAATTCCGCTGACGTTTAAAAATGCTTCAGAACTCTTCCATTGTTCTCGGAATTCCGCTGACGTTTAAAAATGCTTCGGAACTCTTCCAGTGTTTGCAGAATTCCGCTGACGTTTAAAAATGCTTCGGAAATCTTCCATTGTTTTCAAAATCCGCTGACGTTTAAAAATGCTTCAGAACTCTTCCATTGTTCTCGGAATTCAGCTGACATTTAAAAATGCTTCGGAACTCTTCCATTGTTCTGGTATTCCGCTGACTTTTAAAAATGCTTCAGAACTCTTCCATTGTTCTCGGAATTCCGCTGAAGTTTAAGTATGCTTCGGAACTCTTCCATTGTTCTCGGAATTCTGCTGAAGTTTAAAAATGCTTCGGAACTCTTCCATTGTTCTCAGAATTCCGCTGACGTTTAAAAATGCTTCACAACTCTTCCATTGTTCTCGGAATTCTGCTGACTTTTAAAAATGCTTCAGAACTCTTCCATTGTTCTCGGAATTCCGCTGACTTTTAAAATTGCTTCGGAACTCTTCGATTGTTCTCCAAATTCCGCTGAAGTTTAAAAATGCTTCGGAACTCTTCCAGTGTTTGCAGAATTCCGATGACGTTTAAAAATGCTTCAGAAATCTTCCATTGTTTTCAAAATCCGCTGACGTTTAAAAATGCTTCAGAACTCTTCCGTTGTTCTCGGAATTGCGGTGAAGTTTAAAAATGCTTCGGAACGCTTACATTGTTCTCAGAATTCCGCTGAAGTTTAAACATGCTTTGGTACCCTTCTATTGTTCTCGGAATTCTGCTGACTTTTAAAAATGCTTCGGAACTCTTCCATTGTTCTCGGAATTCCGCTGAAGTTTTGAAGTTTAAAAATGCTTCGGAATTTTTCCATTGTTCTCGGAATTCCGCTGACGCTTAAAAATGCTTCACAACTCTTCCATTGTTCTCGGAATTCCGCTGACTTTTAAAAATGCTTTGGAACTCTTCCAGTGTTTGCAGAATTCCGCTGACGTTTAAAAATGCTTCGGAAATCTTCCATTGTTTTCAAAATTCCGCTGACGTTTAAAAATGCTTCGGAACTCTTCCAGTGTTCGCAGAATTCCGCTGACGTTTAAAAATGCTTCGGAAATCTTCCATTGTTTTCAAAATTCCGCTGACGTTTAAAAATGCTTCGGAAATCTTCCATTGTTTTCAAAATTCCGCTGACGTTTAAAAATGCTTCAGAACTCTTCCATTGTTCTCGGAATTCCGCTGACGTTTAAAAATGCTTCGGAACTCTTCCATTGTTCTCAGAATTCCGCTGAAGTTTAAACATGCTTTGGTACCCTTCTATTGTTCTCGGAATTCTGCTGACTTTTAAAAATGCTTCGGAACTCTTCCATTGTTCTCGGAATTCCGCTGACTTTTAAAAATGCTTCTGAACTCTTCCATTGTTCTCGGAATTCGGCTGACTTTTAAAAATGCTTCTGAACTCTTCCATTGTTCTCGGAATTCCGCTGAAGTTTAAGTATGCTTCGGAACTCTTCCATTGGTCTCGGAATTCTGCTGAAGTTTAAAAATGCTTCGGAACTCTTCCATTGTTCTCGGAATTCCGCTGACATTTAAAAATGCTTCGGAACTCTTCCATTGTTCTCGGAATTCCGCTGACATTTAAAAAGCCTTCAGAACTCTTCCATTGTTCTCGGAATTCCGCTGACGTTTAAAAATGCTTCGGAACTCTTCCTTTGTTCTTGGAATTCCACTGACGTTTAAAAATGCTTCATAACTCTTCCATTGTTCTCGGAATTCCGCTGACTTTTAAAATTGCTTCGGAACTCTTCGATTGTTCTCCAAATTCCGCTGAAGTTTAAAAATGCTTCGGAACTCTTCCAGTGTTTGCAGAATTCCGCTGACGTTTAAAAATGCTTCGGAAATCTTCCATTGTTTTCAAAATCCGCTGACGTTTAAAAATGCTTCAGAACTCTTCCATTGTTCTCGGAATTCCGCTGACGTTTAAAAATGCTTCGGAACTCTTCCATTGTTCTCGGAATTGCGGTGAAGTTTAAAAATGCTTCGGAACGCTTACATTGTTCTCAGAATTCCGCTGAAGTTTAAACATGCTTTGGTACCCTTCTATTGTTCTCGGAATTCTGCTGACTTTTAAAAATGCTTCGGAACTCTTCCATTGTTCTCGGAATTCCGCTGACTTTTAAAAATGCTTCGGAACTCTTCCATTGTTCTCGGAATTCCGCTGAAGTTTTGAAGTTTAAAAATGCTTCGGAATTTTTCCATTGTTCTCGGAATTCCGCTGACGCTTAAAAATGCTTCACAACTCTTCCATTGTTCTCGGAATTCCGCTGACTTTTAAAAAAGCTTCGGAACTCTTCCAGTGTTCGCAGAATTCCGCTGACGTTTAAAAATGCTTCGGAAATCTTCCATTGTTTTCAAAATTCCGCTGACGTTTAAAAATGCTTCAGAACTCTTCCATTGTTCTCGGAATTCCGCTGACGTTTAAAAATGCTTCGGAACTCTTCCATTGTTCTCAGAATTCCGCTGAAGTTTAAACATGCTTTGGTACCCTTCTATTGTTCTCGGAATTCTGCTGACTTTTAAAAATGCTTCGGAACTCTTCCATTGTTCTCGGAATTCCGCTGACATTTAAAAAGCCTTCAGAACTCTTCCATTGTTCTCGGAATTCCGCTGACGTTTAAAAATGCTTCGGAACTCTTCCTTTGTTCTTGGAATTCCACTGACGTTTAAAAATGCTTCACAACTCTTCCATTGTTCTCGGAATTCCGCTGACTTTTAAAATTGCTTCGGAACTCTTCGATTGTTCTCCAAATTCCGCTGAAGTTTAAAAATGCTTCGGAACTCTTCCAGTGTTTGCAGAATTCCGCTGACGTTTAAAAATGCTTCGGAAATCTTCCATTGTTTTCAAAATCCGCTGACGTTTAAAAATGCTTCAGAACTCTTCCATTGTTCTCGGAATTCAGCTGACATTTAAAAATGCTTCGGAACTCTTCCATTGTTCTCGGAATTCCGCTGACTTTTAAAAATGCTTCGGAACTCTTCCAGTGTTTGCAGAATTCCGCTGACGTTTAAAAATGCTTCGGAAATCTTCCATTGTTTTCAAAATTCCGCTGACGTTTAAAAATGCTTCGGAACTCTTCCAGTGTTCGCAGAATTCCGCTGACGTTTAAAAATGCTTCGGAAATCTTCCATTGTTTTCAAAATTCCGCTGACGTTTAAAAATGCTTCAGAACTCTTCCATTGTTCTCGGAATTCCGCTGACGTTTAAAAATGCTTCGGAACTCTTCCATTGTTCTCAGAATTCCGCTGAAGTTTAAACATGCTTTGGTACCCTTCTATTGTTCTCGGAATTCTGCTGACTTTTAAAAATGCTTCGGAACTCTTCCATTGTTCTCGGAATTCCGCTGACTTTTAAAAATGCTTCGGAACTCTTCCATTGTTCTCGGAATTCCGCTGACTTTTAAAAATGCTTCTGAACTCTTCCATTGTTCTCGGAATTCCGCTGAAGTTTAAGTATGCTTCGGAACTCTTCCATTGGTCTCGGAATTCTGCTGAAGTTTAAAAATGCTTCGGAACTCTTCCATTGTTCTCAGAATTCCGCTGACATTTAAAAATGCTTCGGAACTCTTCCATTGTTCTCGGAATTCCGCTGACATTTAAAAAGCCTTCAGAACTTTTCCATTGTTCTCGGAATTCCGCTGACGTTTAAAAATGCTTCGGAACTCTTCCTTTGTTCTTGGAATTCCACTGACGTTTAAAAATGCTTCATAACTCTTCCATTGTTCTCGGAATTCCGCTGACTTTTAAAATTGCTTCGGAACTCTTCGATTGTTCTCCAAATTCCGCTGAAGTTTAAAAATGCTTCGGAACTCTTCCAGTGTTTGCAGAATTCCGCTGACGTTTAAAAATGCTTCGGAAATCTTCCATTGTTTTCAAAATCCGCTGACGTTTAAAAATGCTTCAGAACTCTTCCATTGTTCTCGGAATTCCGCTGACGTTTAAAAATGCTTCGGAACTCTTCCATTGTTCTCGGAATTGCGGTGAAGTTTAAAAATGCTTCGGAACGCTTACATTGTTCTCAGAATTCCGCTGAAGTTTAAACATGCTTTGGTACCCTTCTATTGTTCTCGGAATTCTGCTGACTTTTAAAAATGCTTCGGAACTCTTCCATTGTTCTCGGAATTCCGCTGACTTTTAAAAATGCTTCGGAACTCTTCCATTGTTCTCGGAATTCCGCTGAAGTTTTGAAGTTTAAAAATGCTTCGGAATTTTTCCATTGTTCTCGGAATTCCGCTGACGCTTAAAAATGCTTCACAACTCTTCCATTGTTCTCGGAATTCCGCTGACTTTTAAAAAAGCTTCGGAACTCTTCCAGTGTTCGCAGAATTCCGCTGACGTTTAAAAATGCTTCGGAAATCTTCCATTGGTTTCAAAATTCCGCTGACGTTTAAAAATGCTTCAGAACTCTTCCATTGTTCTCGGAATTCCGCTGACGTTTAAAAATGCTTCGGAACTCTTCCAGTGTTTGCAGAATTCCGCTGACGTTTAAAAATGCTTCGGAAATCTTCCATTGTTTTCAAAATCCGCTGACGTTTAAAAATGCTTCAGAACTCTTCCATTGTTCTCGGAATTCAGCTGACATTTAAAAATGCTTCGGAACTCTTCCATTGTTCTGGTATTCCGCTGACTTTTAAAAATGCTTCAGAACTCTTCCATTGTTCTCGGAATTCCGCTGAAGTTTAAGTATGCTTCGGAACTCTTCCATTGTTCTCGGAATTCTGCTGAAGTTTAAAAATGCTTCGGAACTCTTCCATTGTTCTCAGAATTCCGCTGACGTTTAAAAATGCTTCACAACTCTTCCATTGTTCTCGGAATTCTGCTGACTTTTAAAAATGCTTCAGAACTCTTCCATTGTTCTCGGAATTCCGCTGACTTTTAAAATTGCTTCGGAACTCTTCGATTGTTCTCCAAATTCCGCTGAAGTTTAAAAATGCTTCGGAACTCTTCCAGTGTTTGCAGAATTTCGATGACGTTTAAAAATGCTTCAGAAATCTTCCATTGTTTTCAAAATCCGCTGACGTTTAAAAATGCTTCAGAACTCTTCCGTTGTTCTCGGAATTGCGGTGAAGTTTAAAAATGCTTCGGAACGCTTACATTGTTCTCAGAATTCCGCTGAAGTTTAAACATGCTTTGGTACCCTTCTATTGTTCTCGGAATTCTGCTGACTTTTAAAAATGCTTCGGAACTCTTCCATTGTTCTCGGAATTCCGCTGAAGTTTTGAAGTTTAAAAATGCTTCGGAATTTTTCCATTGTTCTCGGAATTCCGCTGACGCTTAAAAATGCTTCACAACTCTTCCATTGTTCTCGGAATTCCGCTGACTTTTAAAAATGCTTCGGAACTCTTCCAGTGTTTGCAGAATTCCGCTGACGTTTAAAAATGCTTCGGAAATCTTCCATTGTTTTCAAAATTCCGCTGACGTTTAAAAATGCTTCGGAACTCTTCCAGTGTTCGCAGAATTCCGCTGACGTTTAAAAATGCTTCGGAAATCTTCCATTGTTTTCAAAATTCCGCTGACGTTTAAAAATGCTTCAGAACTCTTCCATTGTTCTCGGAATTCCGCTGACGTTTAAAAATGCTTCGGAACTCTTCCATTGTTCTCAGAATTCCGCTGAAGTTTAAACATGCTTTGGTACCCTTCTATTGTTCTCGGAATTCTGCTGACTTTTAAAAATGCTTCGGAACTCTTCCATTGTTCTCGGAATTCCGCTGACTTTTAAAAATGCTTCGGAACTCTTCCATTGTTCTCGGAATTCGGCTGACTTTTAAAAATGCTTCTGAACTCTTCCATTGTTCTCGGAATTCCGCTGAAGTTTAAGTATGCTTCGGAACTCTTCCATTGGTCTCGGAATTCTGCTGAAGTTTAAAAATGCTTCGGAACTCTTCCATTGTTCTCAGAATTCCGCTGACATTTAAAAATGCTTCGGAACTCTTCCATTGTTCTCGGAATTCCGCTGACATTTAAAAAGCCTTCAGAACTCTTCCATTTTTCTCGGAATTCCGCTGACGTTTAAAAATGCTTCGGAACTCTTCCTTTGTTCTTGGAATTCCACTGACGTTTAAAAATGCTTCATAACTCTTCCATTGTTCTCGGAATTCCGCTGACTTTTAAAATTGCTTCGGAACTCTTCTATTGTTCTCCAAATTCCGCTGAAGTTTAAAAATGCTTCGGAACTCTTCCAGTGTTTGCAGAATTCCGCTGACGTTTAAAAATGCTTCAGAAATCTTCCATTGTTTTCAAAATCCGCTGACGTTTAAAAATGCTTCAGAACTCTTCCATTGTTCTCGGAATTCCGCTGACGTTTAAAAATGCTTCGGAACTCTTCCATTGTTCTCGGAATTGCGGTGAAGTTTAAAAATGCTTCGGAACGCTTACATTGTTCTCAGAATTCCGCTGAAGTTTAAACATGCTTTGGTACCCTTCTATTGTTCTCGGAATTCTGCTGACTTTTAAAAATGCTTCGGAACTCTTCCATTGTTCTCGGAATTCCGCTGACTTTTAAAAATGCTTCGGAACTCTTCCATTGTTCTCGGAATTTCGCTGAAGTTTTGAAGTTTAAAAATGCTTCGGAATTTTTCCATTGTTCTCGGAATTCCGCTGACGCTTAAAAATGCTTCACAACTCTTCCATTGTTCTCGGAATTCCGCTGACTTTTAAAAAAGCTTCGGAACTCTTCCAGTGTTCGCAGAATTCCGCTGACGTTTAAAAATGCTTCGGAAATCTTCCATTGTTTTCAAAATTCCGCTGACGTTTAAAAATGCTTCAGAACTCTTCCATTGTTCTCGGAATTCCGCTGACGTTTAAAAATGCTTCGGAACTCTTCCATTGTTCTCAGAATTCCGCTGAAGTTTAAACATGCTTTGGTACCCTTCTATTGTTCTCGGAATTCTGCTGACTTTTAAAAATGCTTCGGAACTCTTCCATTGTTCTCGGAATTCCGCTGACTTTTAAAAATGCTTCTGAACTCTTCCATTGTTCTCGGAATTCGGCTGACTTTTAAAAATGCTTCTGAACTCTTCCATTGTTCTCGGAATTCCGCTGAAGTTTAAGTATGCTTCGGAACTCTTCCATTGGTCTCGGAATTCTGCTGAAGTTTAAAAATGCTTCGGAACTCTTCCATTGTTCTCGGAATTCCGCTGACATTTAAAAATGCTTCGGAACTCTTCCATTGTTCTCGGAATTCCGCTGACATTTAAAAAGCCTTCAGAACTCTTCCATTGTTCTCGGAATTCCGCTGACGTTTAAAAATGCTTCGGAACTCTTCCTTTGTTCTTGGAATTCCACTGACGTTTAAAAATGCTTCATAACTCTTCCATTGTTCTCGGAATTCCGCTGACTTTTAAAATTGCTTCGGAACTCTTCGATTGTTCTCCAAATTCCGCTGAAGTTTAAAAATGCTTCGGAACTCTTCCAGTGTTTGCAGAATTCCGCTGACGTTTAAAAATGCTTCGGAAATCTTCCATTGTTTTCAAAATCCGCTGACGTTTAAAAATGCTTCAGAACTCTTCCATTGTTCTCGGAATTCCGCTGACGTTTAAAAATGCTTCGGAACTCTTCCATTGTTCTCGGAATTGCGGTGAAGTTTAAAAATGCTTCGGAACGCTTACATTGTTCTCAGAATTCCGCTGAAGTTTAAACATGCTTTGGTACCCTTCTATTGTTCTCGGAATTCTGCTGACTTTTAAAAATGCTTCGGAACTCTTCCATTGTTCTCGGAATTCCGCTGACTTTTAAAAATGCTTCGGAACTCTTCCATTGTTCTCGGAATTCCGCTGAAGTTTTGAAGTTTAAAAATGCTTCGGAATTTTTCCATTGTTCTCGGAATTCCGCTGACGCTTAAAAATGCTTCACAACTCTTCCATTGTTCTCGGAATTCCGCTGACTTTTAAAAAAGCTTCGGAACTCTTCCAGTGTTCGCAGAATTCCGCTGACGTTTAAAAATGCTTCGGAAATCTTCCATTGTTTTCAAAATTCCGCTGACGTTTAAAAATGCTTCAGAACTCTTCCATTGTTCTCGGAATTCCGCTGACGTTTAAAAATGCTTCGGAACTCTTCCATTGTTCTCAGAATTCCGCTGAAGTTTAAACATGCTTTGGTACCCTTCTATTGTTCTCGGAATTCTGCTGACTTTTAAAAATGCTTCGGAACTCTTCCATTGTTCTCGGAATTCCGCTGACTTTTAAAAATGCTTCGGAACTCTTCCATTGTTCTCGGAATTCCGCTGAAGTTTAAGAATGCTTCGGAACTCTTCCATTGTTCTCGGAATTCTGCTGAAGTTTTGAAGTTTAAAAATGCTTCGGAATTCTTCCATTGTTCTCGGAATTCCGCTGACGCTTAAAAATGCTTCACAACTCTTCTATTGTTCTCAGAATTCCGCTGACTTTTAAAAATGCTTCAGAACTCTTCCATTGTTCTCGGAATTCCGCTGACTTTTAAAAATGGTTCGGAACTCTTCCATTGTTCTCAGAATTCCGCTGACTTTTAAAAATGCTTCGGAACTCTTCCATTGTTCTCGGAATTCCGCTGAAGTTTTGAAGTTTAAAAATGCTTCGGAATTCTTCCATTGTTCTCGGAATTCCGCTGACACTTAAAAATGCTTCACAACTCTTCTATTGTTCTCAGAATTCCGCTGACTTTTAAAAATGCTTCAGAACTCTTCCATTGTTCTCGGAATTCCGCTGACGTTTAAAAATGCTTCGGAACTCTTCCATTGTTCTCGGAATTCCGTTGACGCTTAAAATTGCTTCACAACTCTTCTATTGTTCTCGGAATTCCGCTGACTTTTAAAAATGCTTCGAAACTCTTCCATTGTTCTCGGAATTCCGCTGAAGTTTAAGAATGCTTCGGAACTCTTCCATTGTTCTCAGAATTCTTCTGAAGTTTAAAAATGCTTCGGAACTCTTCCATTGTTCTCGGAATTCCGCTGATGCTTAAAAATGCTTCACAACTCTTCCATTGTTCTCGGTATTCCGCTGACTTTTAAAAATGCTTCTGAACTCTTCCATTGTTCTCGGAATTCCGCTGAAGTTTAAGTATGCTTCGGAACTCTTCCATTGTTCTCGGAATTCTGCTGAAGTTTAAAAATGCTTCGGAACTCTTCCATTGTTCTCAGAATTCCGCTGACTTTTAAAAATGCTTCGGAACTCTTCCATTGTTCTCGGAATTCCGCTGACATTTAAAAAGCCTTCAGAACTCTTCCATTGTTCTCGGAATTCCGCTGACGTTTAAAAATGCTTCGGAACTCTTCCTTTGTTCTTGGAATTCCACTGACGTTTAAAAATGCTTCACAACTCTTCCATTGTTCTCGGAATTCCGCTGACTTTTAAAATTGCTTCGGAACTCTTCGATTGTTCTCCAAATTCCGCTGAAGTTTAAAAATGCTTCGGAACTCTTCCAGTGTTTGCAGAATTCCGCTGACGTTTAAAAATGCTTCGGAAATCTTCCATTGTTTTCAAAATCCGCTGACGTTTAAAAATGCTTCAGAACTCTTCCATTGTTCTCGGAATTCAGCTGACATTTAAAAATGCTTCGGAACTCTTCCATTGTTCTCGGAATTCCGCTGACTTTTAAAAATGCTTCGGAACTCTTCCAGTGTTTGCAGAATTCCGCTGACGTTTAAAAATGCTTCGGAAATCTTCCATTGTTTTCAAAATTCCGCTGACGTTTAAAAATGCTTCGGAACTCTTCCAGTGTTCGCAGAATTCCGCTGACGTTTAAAAATGCTTCGGAAATCTTCCATTGTTTTCAAAATTCCGCTGACGTTTAAAAATGCTTCAGAACTCTTCCATTGTTCTCGGAATTCCGCTGACGTTTAAAAATGCTTCGGAACTCTTCCATTGTTCTCAGAATTCCGCTGAAGTTTAAACATGCTTTGGTACCGTTCTATTGTTCTCGGAATTCTGCTGACTTTTAAAAATGCTTCGGAACTCTTCCATTGTTCTCGGAATTCCGCTGACTTTTAAAAATGCTTCGGAACTCTTCCATTGTTCTCGGAATTCCGCTGACTTTTAAAAATGCTTCTGAACTCTTCCATTGTTCTCGGAATTCCGCTGAAGTTTAAGTATGCTTCGGAACTCTTCCATTGGTCTCGGAATTCTGCTGAAGTTTAAAAATGCTTCGGAACTCTTCCATTGTTCTCAGAATTCCGCTGACATTTAAAAATGCTTCGGAACTCTTCCATTGTTCTCGGAATTCCGCTGACATTTAAAAAGCCTTCAGAACTTTTCCATTGTTCTCGGAATTCCGCTGACGTTTAAAAATGCTTCGGAACTCTTCCTTTGTTCTTGGAATTCCACTGACGTTTAAAAATGCTTCATAACTCTTCCATTGTTCTCGGAATTCCGCTGACTTGTAAAATTGCTTCGGAACTCTTCGATTGTTCTCCAAATTCCGCTGAAGTTTAAAAATGCTTCGGAACTCTTCCAGTGTTTGCAGAATTCCGCTGACGTTTAAAAATGCTTCGGAAATCTTCCATTGTTTTCAAAATCCGCTGACGTTTAAAAATGCTTCAGAACTCTTCCATTGTTCTCGGAATTCCGCTGACGTTTAAAAATGCTTCGGAACTCTTCCATTGTTCTCGGAATTGCGGTGAAGTTTAAAAATGCTTCGGAACGCTTACATTGTTCTCAGAATTCCGCTGAAGTTTAAACATGCTTTGGTACCCTTCTATTGTTCTCGGAATTCTGCTGACTTTTAAAAATGCTTCGGAACTCTTCCATTGTTCTCGGAATTCCGCTGACTTTTAAAAATGCTTCGGAACTCTTCCATTGTTCTCGGAATTCCGCTGAAGTTTTGAAGTTTAAAAATGCTTCGGAATTTTTCCATTGTTCTCGGAATTCCGCTGACGCTTAAAAATGCTTCACAACTCTTCCATTGTTCTCGGAATTCCGCTGACTTTTAAAAAAGCTTCGGAACTCTTCCAGTGTTCGCAGAATTCCGCTGACGTTTAAAAATGCTTCGGAAATCTTCCATTGGTTTCAAAATTCCGCTGACGTTTAAAAATGCTTCAGAACTCTTCCATTGTTCTCGGAATTCCGCTGACGTTTAAAAATGCTTCGGAACTCTTCCAGTGTTTGCAGAATTCCGCTGACGTTTAAAAATGCTTCGGAAATCTTCCATTGTTTTCAAAATCCGCTGACGTTTAAAAATGCTTCAGAACTCTTCCATTGTTCTCGGAATTCAGCTGACATTTAAAAATGCTTCGGAACTCTTCCATTGTTCTGGTATTCCGCTGACTTTTAAAAATGCTTCAGAACTCTTCCATTGTTCTCGGAATTCCGCTGAAGTTTAAGTATGCTTCGGAACTCTTCCATTGTTCTCGGAATTCTGCTGAAGTTTAAAAATGCTTCGGAACTCTTCCATTGTTCTCAGAATTCCGCTGACGTTTAAAAATGCTTCACAACTCTTCCATTGTTCTCGGAATTCTGCTGACTTTTAAAAATGCTTCAGAACTCTTCCATTGTTCTCGGAATTCCGCTGACTTTTAAAATTGCTTCGGAACTCTTCGATTGTTCTCCAAATTCCGCTGAAGTTTAAAAATGCTTCGGAACTCTTCCAGTGTTTGCAGAATTCCGATGACGTTTAAAAATGCTTCAGAAATCTTCCATTGTTTTCAAAATCCGCTGACGTTTAAAAATGCTTCAGAACTCTTCCATTGTTCTCGGAATTCCGCTGACGTTTAAAAATGCTTCGGAACTCTTCCATTGTTCTCAGAATTCCGCTGAAGTTTTGAAGTTTAAAAATGCTTCGGAATTTTTCCATTGTTCTCGGAATTCCGCTGACGCTTAAAAATGCTTCACAACTCTTCCATTGTTCTCGGAATTCCGCTGACTTTTAAAAATGCTTCGGAACTCTTCCAGTGTTTGCAGAATTCCGCTGACGTTTAAAAATGCTTCGGAAATCTTCCATTGTTTTCAAAATTCCGCTGACGTTTAAAAATGCTTCGGAACTCTTCCAGTGTTCGCAGAATTCCGCTGACGTTTAAAAATGCTTCGGAAATCTTCCATTGTTTTCAAAATTCCGCTGACGTTTAAAAATGCTTCAGAACTCTTCCATTGTTCTCGGAATTCCGCTGACGTTTAAAAATGCTTCGGAACTCTTCCATTGTTCTCAGAATTCCGCTGAAGTTTAAACATGCTTTGGTACCCTTCTATTGTTCTCGGAATTCTGCTGACTTTTAAAAATGCTTCGGAACTCTTCCATTGTTCTCGGAATTCCGCTGACTTTTAAAAATGCTTCGGAACTCTTCCATTGTTCTCGGAATTCGGCTGACTTTTAAAAATGCTTCTGAACTCTTCCATTGTTCTCGGAATTCCGCTGAAGTTTAAGTATGCTTCGGAACTCTTCCATTGGTCTCGGAATTCTGCTGAAGTTTAAAAATGCTTCGGAACTCTTCCATTGTTCTCAGAATTCCGCTGACATTTAAAAATGCTTCGGAACTCTTCCATTGTTCTCGGAATTCCGCTGACATTTAAAAAGCCTTCAGAACTCTTCCATTTTTCTCGGAATTCCGCTGACGTTTAAAAATGCTTCGGAACTCTTCCTTTGTTCTTGGAATTCCACTGACGTTTAAAAATGCTTCATAACTCTTCCATTGTTCTCGGAATTCCGCTGACTTTTAAAATTGCTTCGGAACTCTTCGATTGTTCTCCAAATTCCGCTGAAGTTTAAAAATGCTTCGGAACTCTTCCAGTGTTTGCAGAATTCCGCTGACGTTTAAAAATGCTTCAGAAATCTTCCATTGTTTTCAAAATCCGCTGACGTTTAAAAATGCTTCAGAACTCTTCCATTGTTCTCGGAATTCCGCTGACGTTTAAAAATGCTTCGGAACTCTTCCATTGTTCTCGGAATTGCGGTGAAGTTTAAAAATGCTTCGGAACGCTTACATTGTTCTCAGAATTCCGCTGAAGTTTAAACATGCTTTGGTACCCTTCTATTGTTCTCGGAATTCTGCTGACTTTTAAAAATGCTTCGGAACTCTTCCATTGTTCTCGGAATTCCGCTGACTTTTAAAAATGCTTCGGAACTCTTCCATTGTTCTCGGAATTTCGCTGAAGTTTTGAAGTTTAAAAATGCTTCGGAATTTTTCCATTGTTCTCGGAATTCCGCTGACGCTTAAAAATGCTTCACAACTCTTCCATTGTTCTCGGAATTCCGCTGACTTTTAAAAAAGCTTCGGAACTCTTCCAGTGTTCGCAGAATTCCGCTGACGTTTAAAAATGCTTCGGAAATCTTCCATTGTTTTCAAAATTCCGCTGACGTTTAAAAATGCTTCAGAACTCTTCCATTGTTCTCGGAATTCCGCTGACGTTTAAAAATGCTTCGGAACTCTTCCATTGTTCTCAGAATTCCGCTGAAGTTTAAACATGCTTTGGTACCCTTCTATTGTTCTCGGAATTCTGCTGACTTTTAAAAATGCTTCGGAACTCTTCCATTGTTCTCGGAATTCCGCTGACTTTTAAAAATGCTTCTGAACTCTTCCATTGTTCTCGGAATTCGGCTGACTTTTAAAAATGCTTCTGAACTCTTCCATTGTTCTCGGAATTCCGCTGAAGTTTAAGTATGCTTCGGAACTCTTCCACTGGTCTCGGAATTCTGCTGAAGTTTAAAAATGCTTCGGAACTCTTCCATTGTTCTCGGAATTCCGCTGACATTTAAAAATGCTTCGGAACTCTTCCATTGTTCTCGGAATTCCGCTGACATTTAAAAAGCCTTCAGAACTCTTCCATTGTTCTCGGAATTCCGCTGACGTTTAAAAATGCTTCGGAACTCTTCCTTTGTTCTTGGAATTCCACTGACGTTTAAAAATGCTTCATAACTCTTCCATTGTTCTCGGAATTCCGCTGACTTTTAAAATTGCTTCGGAACTCTTCGATTGTTCTCCAAATTCCGCTGAAGTTTAAAAATGCTTCGGAACTCTTCCAGTGTTTGCAGAATTCCGCTGACGTTTAAAAATGCTTCGGAAATCTTCCATTGTTTTCAAAATCCGCTGACGTTTAAAAATGCTTCAGAACTCTTCCATTGTTCTCGGAATTCCGCTGACGTTTAAAAATGCTTCGGAACTCTTCCATTGTTCTCGGAATTGCGGTGAAGTTTAAAAATGCTTCGGAACGCTTACATTGTTCTCAGAATTCCGCTGAAGTTTAAACATGCTTTGGTACCCTTCTATTGTTCTCGGAATTCTGCTGACTTTTAAAAATGCTTCGGAACTCTTCCATTGTTCTCGGAATTCCGCTGACTTTTAAAAATGCTTCGGAACTCTTCCATTGTTCTCAGAATTCTGCTGAAGTTTTGAAGTTTAAAAATGCTTCGGAATTCTTCCATTGTTCTCGGAATTCCGCTGACGCTTAAAAATGCTTCACAACTCTTCTATTGTTCTCAGAATTCCGCTGACTTTTAAAAATGCTTCAGAACTCTTCCATTGTTCTCGGAATTCCGCTGACTTTTAAAAATGGTTCGGAACTCTTCCATTGTTCTCAGAATTCCGCTGACTTTTAAAAATGCTTCGGAACTCTTCCATTGTTCTCGGAATTCCGCTGAAGTTTTGAAGTTTAAAAATGCTTCGGAATTCTTCCATTGTTCTCGGAATTCCGCTGACACTTAAAAATGCTTCACAACTCTTCTATTGTTCTCAGAATTCCGCTGACTTTTAAAAATGCTTCAGAACTCTTCCATTGTTCTCGGAATTCCGCTGACGTTTAAAAATGCTTCGGAACTCTTCCATTGTTCTCGGAATTCCGCTGACGCTTAAAATTGCTTCACAACACTTCTATTGTTCTCGGAATTCCGCTGACTTTTAAAAATGCTTCGAAACTCTTCCATTGTTCTCGGAATTCCGCTGAAGTTTAAGAATGCTTCGGAACTCTTCCATTGTTCTCAGAATTCTTCTGAAGTTTAAAAATGCTTCGGAACTCTTCCATTGTTCTCGGAATTCCGCTGATGCTTAAAAATGCTTCACAACTCTTCCATTGTTCTCGGTATTCCGCTGACTTTTAAAAATGCTTCTGAACTCTTCCATTGTTCTCGGAATTCCGCTGAAGTTTAAGTATGCTTCGGAACTCTTCCATTGTTCTCGGAATTCTGCTGAAGTTTAAAAATGCTTCGGAACTCTTCCATTGTTCTCAGAATTCCGCTGACTTTTAAAAATGCTTCGGAACTCTTCCATTGTTCTCGGAATTCCGCTGACATTTAAAAAGCCTTCAGAACTCTTCCATTGTTCTCGGAATTCCGCTGACGTTTAAAAATGCTTCGGAACTCTTCCTTTGTTCTTGGAATTCCACTGACGTTTAAAAATGCTTCACAACTTTTCCATTGTTCTCGGAATTCCGCTGACTTTTAAAATTGCTTCGGAACTCTTCGATTGTTCTCCAAATTCCGCTGAAGTTTAAAAATGCTTCGGAACTCTTCCAGTGTTTGCAGAATTCCGCTGACGTTTAAAAATGCTTCGGAAATCTTCCATTGTTTTCAAAATCCGCTGACGTTTAAAAATGCTTCAGAACTCTTCCATTGTTCTCGGAATTCAGCTGACATTTAAAAATGCTTCGGAACTCTTCCATTGTTCTCGGAATTCCGCTGACTTTTAAAAATGCTTCGGAACTCTTCCAGTGTTTGCAGAATTCCGCTGACGTTTAAAAATGCTTCGGAAATCTTCCATTGTTTTCAAAATTCCGCTGACGTTTAAAAATGCTTCGGAACTCTTCCAGTGTTCGCAGAATTCCGCTGACGTTTAAAAATGCTTCGGAAATCTTCCATTGTTTTCAAAATTCCGCTGACGTTTAAAAATGCTTCAGAACTCTTCCATTGTTCTCGGAATTCCGCTGACGTTTAAAAATGCTTTGGAACTCTTCCATTGTTCTCAGAATTCCGCTGAAGTTTAAACATGCTTCGGAACTCTTCCATTGTTCTCGGAATTCCGCTGACTTTTAAAAATGCTTCTGAACTCTTCCATTGTTCTCGGAATTCCGCTGAAGTTTAAGTATGCTTCGGAACTCTTCCATTGGTCTCGGAATTCTGCTGAAGTTTAAAAATGCTTCGGAACTCTTCCATTGTTCTCAGAATTCCGCTGACATTTAAAAATGCTTCGGAACTCTTCCATTGTTCTCGGAATTCCGCTGACATTTAAAAAGCCTTCAGAACTCTTCCATTGTTCTCGGAATTCCGCTGACGTTTAAAAATGCTTCGGAACTCTTCCTTTGTTCTTGGAATTCCACTGACGTTTAAAAATGCTTCATAACTCTTCCATTGTTCTCGGAATTCCGCTGACTTTTAAAATTGCTTCGGAACTCTTCGATTGTTCTCCAAATTCCGCTGAAGTTTAAAAATGCTTCGGAACTCTTCCAGTGTTTGCAGAATTCCGCTGACGTTTAAAAATGCTTCGGAAATCTTCCATTGTTTTCAAAATCCGCTGACGTTTAAAAATGCTTCAGAACTCTTCCATTGTTCTCGGAATTCCGCTGACGTTTAAAAATGCTTCGGAACTCTTCCATTGTTCTCGGAATTGCGGTGAAGTTTAAAAATGCTTCGGAACGCTTACATTGTTCTCAGAATTCCGCTGAAGTTTAAACATGCTTTGGTACCCTTCTATTGTTCTCGGAATTCTGCTGACTTTTAAAAATGCTTCGGAACTCTTCCATTGTTCTCGGAATTCCGCTGACTTTTAAAAATGCTTCGGAACTCTTCCATTGTTCTCGGAATTCCGCTGAAGTTTTGAAGTTTAAAAATGCTTCGGAATTTTTCCATTGTTCTCGGAATTCCGCTGACGCTTAAAAATGCTTCACAACTCTTCCATTGTTCTCGGAATTCCGCTGACTTTTAAAAAAGCTTCGGAACTCTTCCAGTGTTCGCAGAATTCCGCTGACGTTTAAAAATGCTTCGGAAATCTTCCATTGGTTTCAAAATTCCGCTGACGTTTAAAAATGCTTCAGAACTCTTCCATTGTTCTCGGAATTCCGCTGACGTTTAAAAATGCTTCGGAACTCTTCCATTGTTCTCAGAATTCCGCTGAAGTTTAAACATGCTTTGGTACCCTTCTATTGTTCTCGGAATTCTGCTGACTTTTAAAAATGCTTCGGAACTCTTCCATTGTTCTCGGAATTCCGCTGACTTTTAAAAATGCTTCGGAACTCTTCCATTGTTCTCGGAATTCCGCTGAAGTTTAAGAATGCTTCGGAACTCTTCCATTGTTCTCGGAATTCTGCTGAAGTTTTGAAGTTTAAAAATGCTTCGGAATTCTTCCATTGTTCTCGGAATTCCGCTGACGCTTAAAAATGCTTCACAACTCTTCTATTGTTCTCAGAATTCCGCTGACTTTTAAAAATGCTTCAGAACTCTTCCATTGTTCTCGGAATTCCGCTGACTTTTAAAAATGCTTCGGAACTCTTCCATTGTTCTCAGAATTCCGCTGACTTTTAAAAATGCTTCGGAACTCTTCCATTGTTCTCGGAATTCCGCTGAAGTTTTGAAGTTTAAAAATGCTTCGGAATTCTTCCATTGTTCTCGGAATTCCGCTGACACTTAAAAATGCTTCACAACTCTTCTATTGTTCTCAGAATTCCGCTGACTTTTAAAAATGCTTCAGAACTCTTCCATTGTTCTCGGAATTCCGCTGACGTATAAAAATGCTTCGGAACTCTTCCATTGCTCTCGGAATTCCGCTGACGCTTAAAATTGCTTCACAACTCTTCTATTGTTCTCGGAATTCCGCTGACTTTTAAAAATGCTTCGAAACTCTTCCATTGTTCTCGGAATTCCGCTGAAGTTTAAGAATGCTTCGGAACTCTTCCATTGTTCTCAGAATTCTTCTGAAGTTTAAAAATGCTTCGGAACTCTTCCATTGTTCTCGGAATTCCGCTGATGCTTAAAAATGCTTCACAACTCTTCCATTGTTCTCGGTATTCCGCTGACTTTTAAAAATGCTTCTGAACTCTTCCATTGTTCTCGGAATTCCGCTGAAGTTTAAGTATGCTTCGGAACTCTTCCATTGTTCTCGGAATTCCGCTGACATTTAAAAATGCTTCGGAACTCTTCCATTGTTCTCGGAATTCCGCTGACATTTAAAAAGCCTTCAGAACTCTTCCATTGTTCTCGGAATTCCGCTGACGTTTAAAAATGCTTCGGAACTCTTCCTTTGTTCTTGGAATTCCACTGACGTTTAAAAATGCTTCACAACTCTTCCATTGTTCTCGGAATTCCGCTGACTTTTAAAATTGCTTCGGAACTCTTCGATTGTTCTCCAAATTCCGCTGAAGTTTAAAAATGCTTCGGAACTCTTCCAGTGTTTGCAGAATTCCGCTGACGTTTAAAAATGCTTCGGAAATCTTCCATTGTTTTCAAAATCCGCTGACGTTTAAAAATGCTTCAGAACTCTTCCATTGTTCTCGGAATTCAGCTGACATTTAAAAATGCTTCGGAACTCTTCCATTGTTCTGTTATTCCGCTGACTTTTAAAAATGCTTCAGAACTCTTCCATTGTTCTCGGAATTCTGCTGAAGTTTAAAAATGCTTCGGAACTCTTCCATTGTTCTCGGAATTCCGCTGACGTTTAAAAATGCTTCGGAACTCTTCCATTGTTCTCAGAATTCCGCTGAAGTTTAAACATGCTTTGGTACCCTTCTATTGTTCTCGGAATTCTGCTGACTTTTAAAAATGCTTCGGAACTCTTCCATTGTTCTCGGAATTCCGCTGACTTTTAAAAATGCTTCGGAACTCTTCCATTGTTCTCGGAATTCCGCTGAAGTTTAAGAATGCTTCGGAACTCTTCCATTGTTCTCGGAATTCTGCTGAAGTTTTGAAGTTTAAAAATGCTTCGGAATTCTTCCATTGTTCTCGGAATTCCGCTGACGCTTAAAAATGCTTCACAACTCTTCTATTGTTCTCAGAATTCCGCTGACTTTTAAAAATGCTTCAGAACTCTTCCATTGTTCTCGGAATTCCGCTGACTTTTAAAAATGCTTCGGAACTCTTCCATTGTTCTCAGAATTCCGCTGACTTTTAAAAATGCTTCGGAACTCTTCCATTGTTCTCGGAATTCCGCTGAAGTTTTGAAGTTTAAAAATGCTTCGGAATTCTTCCATTGTTCTCGGAATTCCGCTGACATTTAAAAATGCTTCGGAACTCTTCCATTGTCCTCGGAATTCCGCTGAAGTTTAAGAATGCTTTGGAACTCTTCCATTGTTCTCAGAATTCTGCTGAAGTTTAAAAATGCTTCGGAACTCTTCCATTGTTCTCGGAATTCCGCTGATGCTTAAAAATGCTTCACAACTCTTCCATTGTTCTCGGAATTCCGCTGACGCTTAAAAATGCTTCACAACTCTTCTATTGTTCTCAGAATTCCGCTGACTTTTAAAAATGCTTCGGAACTCTTCCATTGTTCTCGGAATTCCGCTGATGCTTAAAAATGCTTCACAACTCTTCCATTGTTCTCGGAATTCCGCTGACTTTTAAAAATGCTTCGGAACTCTTCGATTGTTCTCCAAATTCCGCTGAAGTTTAAAAATGCTTCAGAACTCTTCCAGTGTTCGCAGAATTCCGCTGACGTTTAAAAATGCTTCGGAAATCTTCCATTGTTTTCAAAATTCCGCTGACGTTTAAAAATGCTTCAGAACTCTTCCATTGTTCTCGGAATTCCGCTGACTTTTAAAAATGCTTCGGAACTCTTCCATTGTTCTCGGAATTCCGCTGAAGTTTTGAAGTTTAAAAATGCTTCGGAATTTTTCCATTGTTCTCGGAATTCCGCTGACGCTTAAAAATGCTTCACAACTCTTCCATTGTTCTCGGAATTCCGCTGACTTTTAAAAAAGCTTCGGAACTCTTCTAGTGTTCGCAGAATTCCGCTGACGTTTAAAAATGCTTCGGAAATCTTCCATTGTTTTCAAAATTCCGCTGACGTTTAAAAATGCTTCAGAACTCTTCCATTGTTCTCGGAATTCCGCTGACGTTTAAAAATGCTTCGGAACTCTTCCATTGTTCTCAGAATTCCGCTGAAGTTTAAACATGCTTTGGTACCCTTCTATTGTTCTCGGAATTCTGCTGACTTTTAAAAATGCTTCGGAACTCTTCCATTGTTCTCGGAATTCCGCTGACTTTTAAAAATGCTTCTGAACTCTTCCATTGTTCTCGGAATTCCGCTGAAGTTTAAGTATGCTTCGGAACTCTTCCATTGGTCTCGGAATTCTGCTGAAGTTTAAAAATGCTTCGGAACTCTTCCATTGTTCTCGGAATTCCGCTGACATTTAAAAATGCTTCGGAACTCTTCCATTGTTCTCGGAATTCCGCTGACATTTAAAAAGCCTTCAGAACTCTTCCATTGTTCTCGGAATTCCGCTGACGTTTAAAAATGCTTCGGAACTCTTCCTTTGTTCTTGGAATTCCACTGACGTTTAAAAATGCTTCATAACTCTTCCATTGTTCTCGGAATTCCGCTGACTTTTAAAATTGCTTCGGAACTCTTCGATTGTTCTCCAAATTCCGCTGAAGTTTAAAAATGCTTCGGAACTCTTCCAGTGTTTGCAGAATTCCGCTGACGTTTAAAAATGCTTCGGAAATCTTCCATTGTTTTCAAAATCCGCTGACGTTTAAAAATGCTTCAGAACTCTTCCATTGTTCTCGGAATTCCGCTGACGTTTAAAAATGCTACGGAACTCTTCCATTGTTCTCGGAATTGCGGTGAAGTTTAAAAATGCTTCGGAACGCTTACATTGTTCTCAGAATTCCGCTGAAGTTTAAACATGCTTTGGTACCCTTCTATTGTTCTCGGAATTCTGCTGACTTTTAAAAATGCTTCGGAACTCTTCCATTGTTCTCGGAATTCCGCTGACTTTTAAAAATGCTTCGGAACTCTTCCATTGTTCTCGGAATTCTGCTGAAGTTTTGAAGTTTAAAAATGCTTCGGAATTCTTCCATTGTTCTCGGAATTCCGCTGACGCTTAAAAATGCTTCACAACTCTTCTATTGTTCTCAGAATTCCGCTGACTTTTAAAAATGCTTCAGAACTCTTCCATTGTTCTCGGAATTCCGCTGACTTTTAAAAATGGTTCGGAACTCTTCCATTGTTCTCAGAATTCCGCTGACTTTTAAAAATGCTTCGGAACTCTTCCATTGTTCTCGGAATTCCGCTGAAGTTTTGAAGTTTAAAAATGCTTCGGAACTCTTCCATTGTTCTCAGAATTCCGCTGACTTTTAAAAATGCTTCGGAACTCTTCCATTGTTCTCGGAATTCCGCTGAAGTTTTGAAGTTTAAAAATGCTTCGGAATTCTTCCATTGTTCTCGGAATTCCGCTGACATTTAAAAATGCTTCGGAACTCTTCCATTGTCCTCGGAATTCCGCTGAAGTTTAAGAATGCTTCGGAACTCTTCCATTGTTCTCAGAATTCTGCTGAAGTTTAAAAATGCTTCGGAACTCTTCCATTGTTCTCGGAATTCCGCTGATGCTTAAAAATGCTTCACAACTCTTCCATTGTTCTCGGAATTCCGCTGACGCTTAAAAATGCTTCACAACTCTTCTATTGTTCTCAGAATTCCGCTGACTTTTAAAAATGCTTCGGAACTCTTCCATTGTTCTCGGAATTCCGCTGATGCTTAAAAATGCTTCACAACTCTTCCATTGTTCTCGGAATTCCGCTGACTTTTAAAAATGCTTCGGAACTCTTCGATTGTTCTCCAAATTCCGCTGAAGTTTAAAAATGCTTCAGAACTCTTCCAGTGTTCGCAGAATTCCGCTGACGTTTAAAAATGCTTCGGAAATCTTCCATTGTTTTCAAAATTCCGCTGACGTTTAAAAATGCTTCAGAACTCTTCCATTGTTCTCGGAATTCCGCTGACTTTTAAAAATGCTTCGGAACTCTTCCATTGTTCTCGGAATTCCGCTGAAGTTTTGAAGTTTAAAAATGCTTCGGAATTTTTCCATTGTTCTCGGAATTCCGCTGACGCTTAAAAATGCTTCACAACTCTTCCATTGTTCTCGGAATTCCGCTGACTTTTAAAAAAGCTTCGGAACTCTTCTAGTGTTCGCAGAATTCCGCTGACGTTTAAAAATGCTTCGGAAATCTTCCATTGTTTTCAAAATTCCGCTGACGTTTAAAAATGCTTCAGAACTCTTCCATTGTTCTCGGTATTCCGCTGACTTTTAAAAATGCTTCTGAACTCTTCCATTGTTCTCGGAATTCCGCTGAAGTTTAAGTATGCTTCGGAACTCTTCCATTGTTCTCGGAATTCTGCTGAAGTTTAAAAATGCTTCGGAACTCTTCCATTGTTCTCAGAATTCCGCTGACTTTTAAAAATGCTTCGGAACTCTTCCATTGTTCTCGGAATTCCGCTGACATTTAAAAAGCCTTCAGAACTCTTCCATTGGTCTCGGAATTCTGCTGAAGTTTAAAAATGCTTCGGAACTCTTCCATTGTTCTCAGAATTCCGCTGACATTTAAAAATGCTTCAGAACTCTTCCATTGTTCTCGGAATTCCGCTGACATTTAAAAAGCCTTCAGAACTCTTCCATTGTTCTCGGAATTCCGCTGACGTTTAAAAATGCTTCGGAACTCTTCCTTTGTTCTTGGAATTCCACTGACGTTTAAAAATGCTTCATAACTCTTCCATTGTTCTCGGAATTCCGCTGACTTTTAAAATTGCTTCGGAACTCTTCGATTGTTCTCCAAATTCCGCTGAAGTTTAAAAATGCTTCGGAACTCTTCCAGTGTTTGCAGAATTCCGCTGACGTTTAAAAATGCTTCGGAAATCTTCCATTGTTTTCAAAATCCGCTGACGTTTAAAAATGCTTCAGAACTCTTCCATTGTTCTCGGAATTCCGCTGACGTTTAAAAATGCTTCGGAACTCTTCCATTGTTCTCGGAATTGCGGTGAAGTTTAAAAATGCTTCGGAACGCTTACATTGTTCTCAGAATTCCGCTGAAGTTTAAACATGCTTTGGTACCCTTCTATTGTTCTCGGAATTCTGCTGACTTTTAAAAATGCTTCGGAACTCTTCCATTGTTCTCGGAATTCCGCTGACTTTTAAAAATGCTTCGGAACACTTCCATTGTTCTCGGAATTCCGCTGAAGTTTTGAAGTTTAAAAATGCTTCGGAATTTTTCCATTGTTCTCGGAATTCCGCTGACGCTTAAAAATGCTTCACAACTCTTCCATTGTTCTCGGAATTCCGCTGACTTTTAAAAAAGCTTCGGAACTCTTCCAGTGTTCGCAGAATTCCGCTGACGTTTAAAAATGCTTCGGAAATCTTCCATTGGTTTCAAAATTCCGCTGACGTTTAAAAATGCTTCAGAACTCTTCCATTGTTCTCGGAATTCCGCTGACGTTTAAAAATGCTTCGGAACTCTTCCATTGTTCTCAGAATTCCGCTGAAGTTTAAACATGCTTTGGTACCCTTCTATTGTTCTCGGAATTCTGCTGACTTTTAAAAATGCTTCGGAACTCTTCCATTGTTCTCGGAATTCCGCTGACTTTTAAAAATGCTTCGGAACTCTTCCATTGTTCTCGGAATTCCGCTGAAGTTTAAGAATGCTTCGGAACTCTTCCATTGTTCTCGGAATTCTGCTGAAGTTTTGAAGTTTAAAAATGCTTCGGAATTCTTCCATTGTTCTCGGAATTCCGCTGACGCTTAAGAATGCTTCACAACTCTTCTATTGTTCTCAGAATTCCGCTGACTTTTAAAAATGCTTCAGAACTCTTCCATTGTTCTCGGAATTCCGCTGACTTTTAAAAATGCTTCGGAACTCTTCCATTGTTCTCAGAATTCCGCTGACTTTTAAAAATGCTTCGGAACTCTTCCATTGTTCTCGGAATTCCGCTGAAGTTTTGAAGTTTAAAAATGCTTCGGAATTCTTCCATTGTTCTCGGAATTCCGCTGACACTTAAAAATGCTTCACAACTCTTCTATTGTTCTCAGAATTCCGCTGACTTTTAAAAATGCTTCAGAACTCTTCCATTGTTCTCGGAATTCCGCTGACGTATAAAAATGCTTCGGAACTCTTCCATTGCTCTCGGAATTCCGCTGACGCTTAAAATTGCTTCACAACTCTTCTATTGTTCTCGGAATTCCGCTGACTTTTAAAAATGCTTCGAAACTCTTCCATTGTTCTCGGAATTCCGCTGACTTTTAAAAATGCTTCGAAACTCTTCCATTGTTCTCGGAATTCCGCTGAAGTTTAAGAATGCTTCGGAACTCTTCCATTGTTCTCAGAATTCTTCTGAAGTTTAAAAATGCTTCGGAACTCTTCCATTGTTCTCGGAATTCCGCTGATGCTTAAAAATGCTTCACAACTCTTCCATTGTTCTCGGTATTCCGCTGACTTTTAAAAATGCTTCTGAACTCTTCCATTGTTCTCGGAATTCCGCTGAAGTTTAAGTATGCTTCGGAACTCTTCCATTGTTCTCGGAATTCCGCTGACATTTAAAAATGCTTCGGAACTCTTCCATTGTTCTCGGAATTCCGCTGACATTTAAAAAGCCTTCAGAACTCTTCCATTGTTCTCGGAATTCCGCTGACGTTTAAAAATGCTTCGGAACTCTTCCTTTGTTCTTGGAATTCCACTGACGTTTAAAAATGCTTCACAACTCTTCCATTGTTCTCGGAATTCCGCTGACTTTTAAAATTGCTTCGGAACTCTTCGATTGTTCTCCAAATTCCGCTGAAGTTTAAAAATGCTTCGGAACTCTTCCAGTGTTTGCAGAATTCCGCTGACGTTTAAAAATGCTTCGGAAATCTTCCATTGTTTTCAAAATCCGCTGACGTTTAAAAATGCTTCAGAACTCTTCCATTGTTCTCGGAATTCAGCTGACATTTAAAAATGCTTCGGAACTCTTCCATTGTTCTGTTATTCCGCTGACTTTTAAAAATGCTTCAGAACTCTTCCATTGTTCTCGGAATTCTGCTGAAGTTTAAAAATGCTTCGGAACTCTTCCATTGTTCTCGGAATTCCGCTGACGTTTAAAAATGCTTCGGAACTCTTCCATTGTTCTCAGAATTCCGCTGAAGTTTAAACATGCTTTGGTACCCTTCTATTGTTCTCGGAATTCTGCTGACTTTTAAAAATGCTTCGGAACTCTTCCATTGTTCTCGGAATTCCGCTGACTTTTAAAAATGCTTCGGAACTCTTCCATTGTTCTCGGAATTCCGCTGAAGTTTAAGAATGCTTCGGAACTCTTCCATTGTTCTCGGAATTCTGCTGAAGTTTTGAAGTTTAAAAATGCTTCGGAATTCTTCCATTGTTCTCGGAATTCCGCTGACGCTTAAAAATGCTTCACAACTCTTCTATTGTTCTCAGAATTCCGCTGACTTTTAAAAATGCTTCAGAACTCTTCCATTGTTCTCGGAATTCCGCTGACTTTTAAAAATGCTTCGGAACTCTTCCATTGTTCTCAGAATTCCGCTGACTTTTAAAAATGCTTCGGAACTCTTCCATTGTTCTCGGAATTCCGCTGAAGTTTTGAAGTTTAAAAATGCTTCGGAATTCTTCCATTGTTCTCGGAATTCCGCTGACATTTAAAAATGCTTCGGAACTCTTCCATTGTCCTCGGAATTCCGCTGAAGTTTAAGAATGCTTCGGAACTCTTCCATTGTTCTCAGAATTCTGCTGAAGTTTAAAAATGCTTCGGAACTCTTCCATTGTTCTCGGAATTCCGCTGATGCTTAAAAATGCTTCACAACTCTTCCATTGTTCTCGGAATTCCGCTGACGCTTAAAAATGCTTCACAACTCTTCTATTGTTCTCAGAATTCCGCTGACTTTTAAAAATGCTTCGGAACTCTTCCATTGTTCTCGGAATTCCGCTGATGCTTAAAAATGCTTCACAACTCTTCCATTGTTCTCGGAATTCCGCTGACTTTTAAAAATGCTTCGGAACTCTTCGATTGTTCTCCAAATTCCGCTGAAGTTTAAAAATGCTTCAGAACTCTTCCAGTGTTCGCAGAATTCCGCTGACGTTTAAAAATGCTTCGGAAATCTTCCATTGTTTTCAAAATTCCGCTGACGTTTAAAAATGCTTCAGAACTCTTCCATTGTTCTCGGAATTCCGCTGACTTTTAAAAATGCTTCGGAACTCTTCCATTGTTCTCGGAATTCCGCTGAAGTTTTGAAGTTTAAAAATGCTTCGGAATTTTTCCATTGTTCTCGGAATTCCGCTGACGCTTAAAAATGCTTCACAACTCTTCCATTGTTCTCGGAATTCCGCTGACTTTTAAAAAAGCTTCGGAACTCTTCCATTGTTCTCAGAATTCCGCTGAAGTTTAAACATGCTTTGGTACCCTTCTATTGTTCTCGGAATTCTGCTGACTTTTAAAAATGCTTCGGAACTCTTCCATTGTTCTCAGAATTCCGCTGAAGTTTAAACATGCTTTGGTACCCTTCTATGGTTCTCGGAATTCCGCTGACGCTTAAAAATGCTTCACAACTCTTCCATTGTTCTCGGAATTCCGCTGACGTTTAAAAATGCTTCGGAACTCTTCCATTGTTCTCAGAATTCCGCTGAAGTTTAAACATGCTTTGGTACCCTTCTATTGTTCTCGGAATTCTGCTGACTTTTAAAAATGCTTCGGAACTCTTCCATTGTTCTCGGAATTCCGCTGACTTTTAAAAATGCTTCTGAACTCTTCCATTGTTCTCGGAATTCCGCTGAAGTTTAAGTATGCTTCGGAACTCTTCCATTGGTCTCGGAATTCTGCTGAAGTTTAAAAATGCTTCGGAACTCTTCCATTGTTCTCGGAATTCCGCTGACATTTAAAAATGCTTCGGAACTCTTCCATTGTTCTCGGAATTCGGCTGACATTTAAAAAGCCTTCAGAACTCTTCCATTGTTCTCGGAATTCCGCTGACGTTTAAAAATGCTTCGGAACTCTTCCTTTGTTCTTGGAATTCCACTGACGTTTAAAAATGCTTCATAACTCTTCCATTGTTCTCGGAATTCCGCTGACTTTTAAAATTGCTTCGGAACTCTTCGATTGTTCTCCAAATTCCGCTGAAGTTTAAAAATGCTTCGGAACTCTTCCAGTGTTTGCAGAATTCCGCTGACGTTTAAAAATGCTTCGGAAATCTTCCATTGTTTTCAAAATCCGCTGACGTTTAAAAATGCTTCAGAACTCTTCCATTGTTCTCGGAATTCCGCTGACGTTTAAAAATGCTTCGGAACTCTTCCATTGTTCTCGGAATTGCGGTGAAGTTTAAAAATGCTTCGGAACGCTTACATTGTTCTCAGAATTCCGCTGAAGTTTAAACATGCTTTGGTACCCTTCTATTGTTCTCGGAATTCTGCTGACTTTTAAAAATGCTTCGGAACTCTTCCATTGTTCTCGGAATTCCGCTGACTTTTAAAAATGCTTCGGAACTCTTCCATTGTTCTCGGAATTCTGCTGAAGTTTTGAAGTTTAAAAATGCTTCGGAATTCTTCCATTGTTCTCGGAATTCCGCTGACGCTTAAAAATGCTTCACAACTCTTCTATTGTTCTCAGAATTCCGCTGACTTTTAAA
Organism: Phyllobates terribilis; assembly: GCF_046119375.1. Classification (NCBI taxonomy): domain Eukaryota; kingdom Metazoa; phylum Chordata; class Amphibia; order Anura; family Dendrobatidae; genus Phyllobates; species Phyllobates terribilis. The sequence goes on along the minus strand of NW_027362781.1, from coordinate 5,732,991 downwards.
AATGCTTCAGAACTCTTCCATTGTTCTCGGAATTCCGCTGACTTTTAAAAATGGTTCGGAACTCTTCCATTGTTCTCAGAATTCCGCTGACTTTTAAAAATGCTTCGGAACTCTTCCATTGTTCTCGGAATTCCGCGGAAGTTTTGAAGTTTAAAAATGCTTCGGAATTCTTCCATTGTTCTCGGAATTCTTCTGAAGTTTAAAAATGCTTCGGAACTCTTCCATTGTTCTCGGAATTCCGATGATGCTTAAAAATGCTTCACAACTCTTCCATTGTTCTCGGTATTCCGCTGACTTTTAAAAATGCTTCTGAACTCTTCCATTGTTCTCGGAATTCCGCTGAAGTTTAAGTATGCTTCGGAACTCTTCCATTGTTCTCGGAATTCTGCTGAAGTTTAAAAATGCTTCGGAACTCTTCCATTGTTCTCAGAATTCCGCTGACTTTTAAAAATGCTTCGGAACTCTTCCATTGTTCTCGGAATTCCGCTGACATTTAAAAAGCCTTCAGAACTCTTCCATTGTTCTCGGAATTCCGCTGACGTTTAAAAATGCTTCGGAACTCTTCCTTTGTTCTTGGAATTCCACTGACGTTTAAAAATGCTTCACAACTCTTCCATTGTTCTCGGAATTCCGCTGACTTTTAAAATTGCTTCGGAACTCTTCGATTGTTCTCCAAATTCCGCTGAAGTTTAAAAATGCTTCGGAACTCTTCCAGTGTTTGCAGAATTCCGCTGACGTTTAAAAATGCTTCGGAAATCTTCCATTGTTCTCGGAATTGCGGTGAAGTTTAAAAATGCTTCGGAACGCTTACATTGTTCTCAGAATTCCGCTGAAGTTTAAACATGCTTTGGTACCCTTCTATTGTTCTCGGAATTCTGCTGACTTTTAAAAATGCTTCGGAACTCTTCCATTGTTCTCGGAATTCCGCTGACTTTTAAAAATGCTTCGGAACTCTTCCATTGTTCTCGGAATTCTGCTGAAGTTTTGAAGTTTAAAAATGCTTCGGAATTCTTCCATTGTTCTCGGAATTCCGCTGACGCTTAAAAATGCTTCACAACTCTTCTATTGTTCTCAGAATTCCGCTGACTTTTAAAAATGCTTCAGAACTCTTCCATTGTTCTCGGAATTCCGCTGACTTTTAAAAATGGTTCGGAACTCTTCCATTGTTCTCAGAATTCCGCTGACTTTTAAAAATGCTTCGGAACTCTTCCATTGTTCTCGGAATTCCGCGGAAGTTTTGAAGTTTAAAAATGCTTCGGAATTCTTCCATTGTTCTCGGAATTCTTCTGAAGTTTAAAAATGCTTCGGAACTCTTCCATTGTTCTCGGAATTCCGATGATGCTTAAAAATGCTTCACAACTCTTCCATTGTTCTCGGTATTCCGCTGACTTTTAAAAATGCTTCTGAACTCTTCCATTGTTCTCGGAATTCCGCTGAAGTTTAAGTATGCTTCGGAACTCTTCCATTGTTCTCGGAATTCTGCTGAAGTTTAAAAATGCTTCGGAACTCTTCCATTGTTCTCAGAATTCCGCTGACTTTTAAAAATGCTTCGGAACTCTTCCATTGTTCTCGGAATTCCGCTGACATTTAAAAAGCCTTCAGAACTCTTCCATTGTTCTCGGAATTCCGCTGACGTTTAAAAATGCTTCGGAACTCTTCCTTTGTTCTTGGAATTCCACTGACGTTTAAAAATGCTTCACAACTCTTCCATTGTTCTCGGAATTCCGCTGACTTTTAAAATTGCTTCGGAACTCTTCGATTGTTCTCCAAATTCCGCTGAAGTTTAAAAATGCTTCGGAACTCTTCCAGTGTTTGCAGAATTCCGCTGACGTTTAAAAATGCTTCGGAAATCTTCCATTGTTCTCGGAATTGCGGTGAAGTTTAAAAATGCTTCGGAACGCTTACATTGTTCTCAGAATTCCGCTGAAGTTTAAACATGCTTTGGTACCCTTCTATTGTTCTCGGAATTCTGCTGACTTTTAAAAATGCTTCGGAACTCTTCCATTGTTCTCGGAATTCCGCTGACTTTTAAAAATGCTTCGGAACTCTTCCATTGTTCTCGGAATTCTGCTGAAGTTTTGAAGTTTAAAAATGCTTCGGAATTCTTCCATTGTTCTCGGAATTCCGCTGACGCTTAAAAATGCTTCACAACTCTTCTATTGTTCTCAGAATTCCGCTGACTTTTAAAAATGCTTCAGAACTCTTCCATTGTTCTCGGAATTCCGCTGACTTTTAAAAATGGTTCGGAACTCTTCCATTGTTCTCAGAATTCCGCTGACTTTTAAAAATGCTTCGGAACTCTTCCATTGTTCTCGGAATTCCGCTGAAGTTTTGAAGTTTAAAAATGCTTCGGAATTCTTCCATTGTTCTCGGAATTCTTCTGAAGTTTAAAAATGCTTCGGAACTCTTCCATTGTTCTCGGAATTCCGATGATGCTTAAAAATGCTTCACAACTCTTCCATTGTTCTCGGTATTCCGCTGACTTTTAAAAATGCTTCTGAACTCTTCCATTGTTCTCGGAATTCCGCTGAAGTTTAAGTATGCTTCGGAACTCTTCCATTGTTCTCGGAATTCTGCTGAAGTTTAAAAATGCTTCGGAACTCTTCCATTGTTCTCAGAATTCCGCTGACATTTAAAAAGCCTTCAGAACTCTTCCATTGTTCTCGGAATTCCGCTGACGTTTAAAAATGCTTCGGAACTCTTCCTTTGTTCTTGGAATTCCACTGACGTTTAAAAATGCTTCACAACTCTTCCATTGTTCTCGGAATTCCGCTGACTTTTAAAATTGCTTCGGAACTCTTCGATTGTTCTCCAAATTCCGCTGAAGTTTAAAAATGCTTCGGAACTCTTCCAGTGTTTGCAGAATTCCGCTGACGTTTAAAAATGCTTCGGAAATCTTCCATTGTTTTCAAAATCCGCTGACGTTTAAAAATGCTTCAGAACTATTCCATTGTTCTCGGAATTCAGCTGACATTTAAAAATGCTTCGGAACTCTTCCATTGTTCTCGGAATTCCGCTGACTTTTAAAAATGCTTCGGAACTCTTCCAGTGTTTGCAGAATTCCGCTGACGTTTAAAAATGCTTCGGAAATCTTCCATTGTTTTCAAAATTCCGCTGACGTTTAAAAATGCTTCGGAACTCTTCCAGTGTTCGCAGAATTCCGCTGACGTTTAAAAATGCTTCGGAAATCTTCCATTGTTTTCAAAATTCCGCTGACGTTTAAAAATGCTTCAGAACTCTTCCATTGTTCTCGGAATTCCGCTGACGTTTAAAAATGCTTTGGAACTCTTCCATTGTTCTCAGAATTCCGCTGAAGTTTAAACATGCTTTGGTACCCTTCTATTGTTCTCGGAATTCTGCTGACTTTTAAAAATGCTTCGGAACTCTTCCATTGTTCTCGGAATTCCGCTGACTTTTAAAAATGCTTCGGAACTCTTCCATTGTTCTCGGAATTCCGCTGAAGTTTAAGAATGCTTCGGAACTCTTCCATTGTTCTCGGAATTCTGCTGAAGTTTTGAAGTTTAAAAATGCTTCGGAATTCTTCCATTGTTCTCGGAATTCCGCTGACGCTTAAGAATGCTTCACAACTCTTCTATTGTTCTCAGAATTCCGCTGACTTTTAAAAATGCTTCAGAACTCTTCCATTGTTCTCGGAATTCCGCTGACTTTTAAAAATGCTTCGGAACTCTTCCATTGTTCTCAGAATTCCGCTGACTTTTAAAAATGCTTCGGAACTCTTCCATTGTTCTCGGAATTCCGCTGAAGTTTTGAAGTTTAAAAATGCTTCGGAATTCTTCCATTGTTCTCGGAATTCCGCTGACACTTAAAAATGCTTCACAACTCTTCTATTGTTCTCAGAATTCCGCTGACTTTTAAAAATGCTTCAGAACTCTTCCATTGTTCTCGGAATTCCGCTGACGTATAAAAATGCTTCGGAACTCTTCCATTGCTCTCGGAATTCCGCTGACGCTTAAAATTGCTTCACAACTCTTCTATTGTTCTCGGAATTCCGCTGACTTTTAAAAATGCTTCGAAACTCTTCCATTGTTCTCGGAATTCCGCTGACTTTTAAAAATGCTTCGAAACTCTTCCATTGTTCTCGGAATTCCGCTGAAGTTTAAGAATGCTTCGGAACTCTTCCATTGTTCTCAGAATTCTTCTGAAGTTTAAAAATGCTTCGGAACTCTTCCATTGTTCTCGGAATTCCGCTGATGCTTAAAAATGCTTCACAACTCTTCCATTGTTCTCGGTATTCCGCTGACTTTTAAAAATGCTTCTGAACTCTTCCATTGTTCTCGGAATTCCGCTGAAGTTTAAGTATGCTTCGGAACTCTTCCATTGTTCTCGGAATTCCGCTGACATTTAAAAATGCTTCGGAACTCTTCCATTGTTCTCGGAATTCCGCTGACATTTAAAAAGCCTTCAGAACTCTTCCATTGTTCTCGGAATTCCGCTGACGTTTAAAAATGCTTCGGAACTCTTCCTTTGTTCTTGGAATTCCACTGACGTTTAAAAATGCTTCACAACTCTTCCATTGTTCTCGGAATTCCGCTGACTTTTAAAATTGCTTCGGAACTCTTCGATTGTTCTCCAAATTCCGCTGAAGTTTAAAAATGCTTCGGAACTCTTCCAGTGTTTGCAGAATTCCGCTGACGTTTAAAAATGCTTCGGAAATCTTCCATTGTTTTCAAAATCCGCTGACGTTTAAAAATGCTTCAGAACTCTTCCATTGTTCTCGGAATTCAGCTGACATTTAAAAATGCTTCGGAACTCTTCCATTGTTCTGTTATTCCGCTGACTTTTAAAAATGCTTCAGAACTCTTCCATTGTTCTCGGAATTCTGCTGAAGTTTAAAAATGCTTCGGAACTCTTCCATTGTTCTCGGAATTCCGCTGACGTTTAAAAATGCTTCGGAACTCTTCCATTGTTCTCAGAATTCCGCTGAAGTTTAAACATGCTTTGGTACCCTTCTATTGTTCTCGGAATTCTGCTGACTTTTAAAAATGCTTCGGAACTCTTCCATTGTTCTCGGAATTCCGCTGACTTTTAAAAATGCTTCGGAACTCTTCCATTGTTCTCGGAATTCCGCTGAAGTTTAAGAATGCTTCGGAACTCTTCCATTGTTCTCGGAATTCTGCTGAAGTTTTGAAGTTTAAAAATGCTTCGGAATTCTTCCATTGTTCTCGGAATTCCGCTGACGCTTAAAAATGCTTCACAACTCTTCTATTGTTCTCAGAATTCCGCTGACTTTTAAAAATGCTTCAGAACTCTTCCATTGTTCTCGGAATTCCGCTGACTTTTAAAAATGCTTCGGAACTCTTCCATTGTTCTCAGAATTCCGCTGACTTTTAAAAATGCTTCGGAACTCTTCCATTGTTCTCGGAATTCCGCTGAAGTTTTGAAGTTTAAAAATGCTTCGGAATTCTTCCATTGTTCTCGGAATTCCGCTGACATTTAAAAATGCTTCGGAACTCTTCCATTGTCCTCGGAATTCCGCTGAAGTTTAAGAATGCTTCGGAACTCTTCCATTGTTCTCAGAATTCTGCTGAAGTTTAAAAATGCTTCGGAACTCTTCCATTGTTCTCGGAATTCCGCTGATGCTTAAAAATGCTTCACAACTCTTCCATTGTTCTCGGAATTCCGCTGACGCTTAAAAATGCTTCACAACTCTTCTATTGTTCTCAGAATTCCGCTGACTTTTAAAAATGCTTCGGAACTCTTCCATTGTTCTCGGAATTCCGCTGATGCTTAAAAATGCTTCACAACTCTTCCATTGTTCTCGGAATTCCGCTGACTTTTAAAAATGCTTCGGAACTCTTCGATTGTTCTCCAAATTCCGCTGAAGTTTAAAAATGCTTCAGAACTCTTCCAGTGTTCGCAGAATTCCGCTGACGTTTAAAAATGCTTCGGAAATCTTCCATTGTTTTCAAAATTCCGCTGACGTTTAAAAATGCTTCAGAACTCTTCCATTGTTCTCGGAATTCCGCTGACTTTTAAAAATGCTTCGGAACTCTTCCATTGTTCTCGGAATTCCGCTGAAGTTTTGAAGTTTAAAAATGCTTCGGAATTTTTCCATTGTTCTCGGAATTCCGCTGACGCTTAAAAATGCTTCACAACTCTTCCATTGTTCTCGGAATTCCGCTGACTTTTAAAAAAGCTTCGGAACTCTTCCATTGTTCTCAGAATTCCGCTGAAGTTTAAACATGCTTTGGTACCCTTCTATTGTTCTCGGAATTCTGCTGACTTTTAAAAATGCTTCGGAACTCTTCCATTGTTCTCAGAATTCCGCTGAAGTTTAAACATGCTTTGGTACCCTTCTATGGTTCTCGGAATTCCGCTGACGCTTAAAAATGCTTCACAACTCTTCCATTGTTCTCGGAATTCCGCTGACGTTTAAAAATGCTTCGGAACTCTTCCATTGTTCTCAGAATTCCGCTGAAGTTTAAACATGCTTTGGTACCCTTCTATTGTTCTCGGAATTCTGCTGACTTTTAAAAATGCTTCGGAACTCTTCCATTGTTCTCGGAATTCCGCTGACTTTTAAAAATGCTTCTGAACTCTTCCATTGTTCTCGGAATTCCGCTGAAGTTTAAGTATGCTTCGGAACTCTTCCATTGGTCTCGGAATTCTGCTGAAGTTTAAAAATGCTTCGGAACTCTTCCATTGTTCTCGGAATTCCGCTGACATTTAAAAATGCTTCGGAACTCTTCCATTGTTCTCGGAATTCGGCTGACATTTAAAAAGCCTTCAGAACTCTTCCATTGTTCTCGGAATTCCGCTGACGTTTAAAAATGCTTCGGAACTCTTCCTTTGTTCTTGGAATTCCACTGACGTTTAAAAATGCTTCATAACTCTTCCATTGTTCTCGGAATTCCGCTGACTTTTAAAATTGCTTCGGAACTCTTCGATTGTTCTCCAAATTCCGCTGAAGTTTAAAAATGCTTCGGAACTCTTCCAGTGTTTGCAGAATTCCGCTGACGTTTAAAAATGCTTCGGAAATCTTCCATTGTTTTCAAAATCCGCTGACGTTTAAAAATGCTTCAGAACTCTTCCATTGTTCTCGGAATTCCGCTGACGTTTAAAAATGCTTCGGAACTCTTCCATTGTTCTCGGAATTGCGGTGAAGTTTAAAAATGCTTCGGAACGCTTACATTGTTCTCAGAATTCCGCTGAAGTTTAAACATGCTTTGGTACCCTTCTATTGTTCTCGGAATTCTGCTGACTTTTAAAAATGCTTCGGAACTCTTCCATTGTTCTCGGAATTCCGCTGACTTTTAAAAATGCTTCGGAACTCTTCCATTGTTCTCGGAATTCTGCTGAAGTTTTGAAGTTTAAAAATGCTTCGGAATTCTTCCATTGTTCTCGGAATTCCGCTGACGCTTAAAAATGCTTCACAACTCTTCTATTGTTCTCAGAATTCCGCTGACTTTTAAAAATGCTTCAGAACTCTTCCATTGTTCTCGGAATTCCGCTGACTTTTAAAAATGGTTCGGAACTCTTCCATTGTTCTCAGAATTCCGCTGACTTTTAAAAATGCTTCGGAACTCTTCCATTGTTCTCGGAATTCCGCGGAAGTTTTGAAGTTTAAAAATGCTTCGGAATTCTTCCATTGTTCTCGGAATTCTTCTGAAGTTTAAAAATGCTTCGGAACTCTTCCATTGTTCTCGGAATTCCGATGATGCTTAAAAATGCTTCACAACTCTTCCATTGTTCTCGGTATTCCGCTGACTTTTAAAAATGCTTCTGAACTCTTCCATTGTTCTCGGAATTCCGCTGAAGTTTAAGTATGCTTCGGAACTCTTCCATTGTTCTCGGAATTCTGCTGAAGTTTAAAAATGCTTCGGAACTCTTCCATTGTTCTCAGAATTCCGCTGACTTTTAAAAATGCTTCGGAACTCTTCCATTGTTCTCGGAATTCCGCTGACATTTAAAAAGCCTTCAGAACTCTTCCATTGTTCTCGGAATTCCGCTGACGTTTAAAAATGCTTCGGAACTCTTCCTTTGTTCTTGGAATTCCACTGACGTTTAAAAATGCTTCACAACTCTTCCATTGTTCTCGGAATTCCGCTGACTTTTAAAATTGCTTCGGAACTCTTCGATTGTTCTCCAAATTCCGCTGAAGTTTAAAAATGCTTCGGAACTCTTCCAGTGTTTGCAGAATTCCGCTGACGTTTAAAAATGCTTCGGAAATCTTCCATTGTTCTCGGAATTGCGGTGAAGTTTAAAAATGCTTCGGAACGCTTACATTGTTCTCAGAATTCCGCTGAAGTTTAAACATGCTTTGGTACCCTTCTATTGTTCTCGGAATTCTGCTGACTTTTAAAAATGCTTCGGAACTCTTCCATTGTTCTCGGAATTCCGCTGACTTTTAAAAATGCTTCGGAACTCTTCCATTGTTCTCGGAATTCTGCTGAAGTTTTGAAGTTTAAAAATGCTTCGGAATTCTTCCATTGTTCTCGGAATTCCGCTGACGCTTAAAAATGCTTCACAACTCTTCTATTGTTCTCAGAATTCCGCTGACTTTTAAAAATGCTTCAGAACTCTTCCATTGTTCTCGGAATTCCGCTGACTTTTAAAAATGGTTCGGAACTCTTCCATTGTTCTCAGAATTCCGCTGACTTTTAAAAATGCTTCGGAACTCTTCCATTGTTCTCGGAATTCCGCTGAAGTTTTGAAGTTTAAAAATGCTTCGGAATTCTTCCATTGTTCTCGGAATTCTTCTGAAGTTTAAAAATGCTTCGGAACTCTTCCATTGTTCTCGGAATTCCGATGATGCTTAAAAATGCTTCACAACTCTTCCATTGTTCTCGGTATTCCGCTGACTTTTAAAAATGCTTCTGAACTCTTCCATTGTTCTCGGAATTCCGCTGAAGTTTAAGTATGCTTCGGAACTCTTCCATTGTTCTCGGAATTCTGCTGAAGTTTAAAAATGCTTCGGAACTCTTCCATTGTTCTCAGAATTCCGCTGACATTTAAAAAGCCTTCAGAACTCTTCCATTGTTCTCGGAATTCCGCTGACGTTTAAAAATGCTTCGGAACTCTTCCTTTGTTCTTGGAATTCCACTGACGTTTAAAAATGCTTCACAACTCTTCCATTGTTCTCGGAATTCCGCTGACTTTTAAAATTGCTTCGGAACTCTTCGATTGTTCTCCAAATTCCGCTGAAGTTTAAAAATGCTTCGGAACTCTTCCAGTGTTTGCAGAATTCCGCTGACGTTTAAAAATGCTTCGGAAATCTTCCATTGTTTTCAAAATCCGCTGACGTTTAAAAATGCTTCAGAACTATTCCATTGTTCTCGGAATTCAGCTGACATTTAAAAATGCTTCGGAACTCTTCCATTGTTCTCGGAATTCCGCTGACTTTTAAAAATGCTTCGGAACTCTTCCAGTGTTTGCAGAATTCCGCTGACGTTTAAAAATGCTTCGGAAATCTTCCATTGTTTTCAAAATTCCGCTGACGTTTAAAAATGCTTCGGAACTCTTCCAGTGTTCGCAGAATTCCGCTGACGTTTAAAAATGCTTCGGAAATCTTCCATTGTTTTCAAAATTCCGCTGACGTTTAAAAATGCTTCAGAACTCTTCCATTGTTCTCGGAATTCCGCTGACGTTTAAAAATGCTTTGGAACTCTTCCATTGTTCTCAGAATTCCGCTGAAGTTTAAACATGCTTTGGTACCCTTCTATTGTTCTCGGAATTCTGCTGACTTTTAAAAATGCTTCGGAACTCTTCCATTGTTCTCGGAATTCCGCTGACTTTTAAAAATGCTTCGGAACTCTTCCATTGTTCTCGGAATTCCGCTGACTTTTAAAAATGCTTCTGAACTCTTCCATTGTTCTCGGAATTCCGCTGAAGTTTAAGTATGCTTCGGAACTCTTCCATTGGTCTCGGAATTCTGCTGAAGTTTAAAAATGCTTCGGAACTCTTCCATTGTTCTCAGAATTCCGCTGACATTTAAAAATGCTTCGGAACTCTTCCATTGTTCTCGGAATTCCGCTGACATTTAAAAAGCCTTCAGAACTCTTCCATTGTTCTCGGAATTCCGCTGACGTTTAAAAATGCTTCGGAACTCTTCCTTTGTTCTTGGAATTCCACTGACGTTTAAAAATGCTTCATAACTCTTCCATTGTTCTCGGAATTCCGCTGACTTTTAAAATTGCTTCGGAACTCTTCGATTGTTCTCCAAATTCCGCTGAAGTTTAAAAATGCTTCGGAACTCTTCCAGTGTTTGCAGAATTCCGCTGACGTTTAAAAATGCTTCGGAAATCTTCCATTGTTTTCAAAATCCGCTGACGTTTAAAAATGCTTCAGAACTCTTCCATTGTTCTCGGAATTCCGCTGACGTTTAAAAATGCTTCGGAACTCTTCCATTGTTCTCGGAATTGCGGTGAAGTTTAAAAATGCTTCGGAACGCTTACATTGTTCTCAGAATTCCGCTGAAGTTTAAACATGCTTTGGTACCCTTCTATTGTTCTCGGAATTCTGCTGACTTTTAAAAATGCTTCGGAACTCTTCCATTGTTCTCGGAATTCCGCTGACTTTTAAAAATGCTTCGGAACTCTTCCATTGTTCTCGGAATTCCGCTGAAGTTTTGAAGTTTAAAAATGCTTCGGAATTTTTCCATTGTTCTCGGAATTCCGCTGACGCTTAAAAATGCTTCACAACTCTTCCATTGTTCTCGGAATTCCGCTGACTTTTAAAAAAGCTTCGGAACTCTTCCAGTGTTCGCAGAATTCCGCTGACGTTTAAAAATGCTTCGGAAATCTTCCATTGGTTTCAAAATTCCGCTGACGTTTAAAAATGCTTCAGAACTCTTCCATTGTTCTCGGAATTCCGCTGACGTTTAAAAATGCTTCGGAACTCTTCCATTGTTCTCAGAATTCCGCTGAAGTTTAAACATGCTTTGGTACCCTTCTATTGTTCTCGGAATTCTGCTGACTTTTAAAAATGCTTCGGAACTCTTCCATTGTTCTCGGAATTCCGCTGACTTTTAAAAATGCTTCGGAACTCTTCCATTGTTCTCGGAATTCCGCTGAAGTTTAAGAATGCTTCGGAACTCTTCCATTGTTCTCGGAATTCTGCTGAAGTTTTGAAGTTTAAAAATGCTTCGGAATTCTTCCATTGTTCTCGGAATTCCGCTGACGCTTAAAAATGCTTCACAACTCTTCTATTGTTCTCAGAATTCCGCTGACTTTTAAAAATGCTTCAGAACTCTTCCATTGTTCTCGGAATTCCGCTGACTTTTAAAAATGCTTCGGAACTCTTCCATTGTTCTCAGAATTCCGCTGACTTTTAAAAATGCTTCGGAACTCTTCCATTGTTCTCGGAATTCCGCTGAAGTTTAAGAATGCTTCGGAACTCTTCCATTGTTCTCAGAATTCTTCTGAAGTTTAAAAATGCTTCGGAACTCTTCCATTGTTCTCGGAATTCCGCTGATGCTTAAAAATGCTTCACAACTCTTCCATTGTTCTCGGTATTCCGCTGACTTTTAAAAATGCTTCTGAACTCTTCCATTGTTCTCGGAATTCCGCTGAAGTTTAAGTATGCTTCGGAACTCTTCCATTGTTCTCGGAATTCCGCTGACATTTAAAAATGCTTCGGAACTCTTCCTTTGTTCTTGGAATTCCACTGACGTTTAAAAATGCTTCACAACTCTTCCATTGTTCTCGGAATTCCGCTGACTTTTAAAATTGCTTCGGAACTCTTCGATTGTTCTCCAAATTCCGCTGAAGTTTAAAAATGCTTCGGAACTCTTCCAGTGTTTGCAGAATTCCGCTGACGTTTAAAAATGCTTCGGAAATCTTCCATTGTTTTCAAAATCCGCTGACGTTTAAAAATGCTTCAGAACTCTTCCATTGTTCTCGGAATTCCGCTGAAGTTTAAGTATGCTTCGGAACTCTTCCATTGTTCTCGGAATTCCGCTGACGTTTAAAAATGCTTCGGAACTCTTCCATTGTTCTCAGAATTCCGCTGAAGTTTAAACATGCTTTGGTACCCTTCTATTGTTCTCGGAATTCTGCTGACTTTTAAAAATGCTTCGGAACTCTTCCATTGTTCTCGGAATTCCGCTGACTTTTAAAAATGCTTCGGAACTCTTCCATTGTTCTCGGAATTCCGCTGAAGTTTAAGAATGCTTCGGAACTCTTCCATTGTTCTCGGAATTCTGCTGAAGTTATGAAGTTTAAAAATGCTTCGGAATTCTTCCATTGTTCTCGGAATTCCGCTGACGCTTAAAAATGCTTCACAACTCTTCTATTGTTCTCAGAATTCCGCTGACTTTTAAAAATGCTTCAGAACTCTTCCATTGTTCTCGGAATTCCGCTGACTTTTAAAAATGCTTCGGAACTCTTCCATTGTTCTCAGAATTCCGCTGACTTTTAAAAATGCTTCGGAACTCTTCCATTGTTCTCGGAATTCCGCTGAAGTTTTGAAGTTTAAAAATGCTTCGGAATTCTTCCATTGTTCTCGGAATTCCGCTGACATTTAAAAATGCTTCGGAACTCTTCCATTGTCCTCGGAATTCCGCTGAAGTTTAAGAATGCTTCGGAACTCTTCCATTGTTCTCAGAATTCTGCTGAAGTTTAAAAATGCTTCGGAACTCTTCCATTGTTCTCGGAATTCCGCTGATGCTTAAAAATGCTTCACAACTCTTCCATTGTTCTCGGAATTCCGCTGACGCTTAAAAATGCTTCACAACTCTTCTATTGTTCTCAGAATTCCGCTGACTTTTAAAAATGCTTCGGAACTCTTCCATTGTTCTCGGAATTCCGCTGATGCTTAAAAATGCTTCACAACTCTTCCATTGTTCTCGGAATTCCGCTGACTTTTAAAAATGTTTCGGAACTCTTCGATTGTTCTCCAAATTCCGCTGAAGTTTAAAAATGCTTCAGAACTCTTCCAGTGTTCGCAGAATTCCGCTGACGTTTAAAAATGCTTCGGAAATCTTCCATTGTTTTCAAAATTCCGCTGACGTTTAAAAATGCTTCAGAACTCTTCCATTGTTCTCGGAATTCCGCTGACGTTTAAAAATGCTTTGGAACTCTTCCATTGTTCTCAGAATTCCGCTGAAGTTCAAACATGCTTTGGTACCCTTCTATTGTTCTCGGAATTCTGCTGACTTTTAAAAATGCTTCGGAACTCTTCCATTGTTCTCGGAATACCGCTGACTTTTAAAAATGCTTCGGAACTCTTCCATGTTCTCGGAATTCCGCTGACTTTTAAAAATGCTTCTGAACTCTTCCATTGTTCTCGGAATTCCGCTGAAGTTTAAGTATGCTTCGGAACTCTTCCATTGTTCTCGGAATTCTACTGAAGTTTAAAAATGCTTCGGAACTCTTCCATTGTTCTCAGAATTCCGCTGACTTTTAAAAATGCTTCGGAACTCTTCCATTGTTCTCGGAATTCCGCTGACATTTAAAAAGGGTTCAGAACTCTTCCATTGTTCTCGGAATTCCGCTGACGTTTAAAAATGCTTCGGAACTCTTCCTTTGTTCTTGGAATTCCACTGACGTTTAAAAATGCTTCACAACTCTTCCATTGTTCTCGGAATTCCGCTGACTTTTAAAATTGCTTCGGAACTCTTCGATTGTTCTCCAAAATTCCGCTGAAGTTTAAAAATGCTTCGGAACTCTTCCAGAATTTGCAGAATTCCGCTGACGTTTAAAAATGCTTCGGAAATCTTCCATTGTTTTCAAAATCCGCTGACGTTTAAAAATGCTTCAGAACTCTTCCATTGTTCTCGGAATTCCGCTGACATTTAAAAATGCTTCCGAACTCTTCCATTGTTCTGGTATTCCGCTGACGTTTAAAAATGCTTCACAACTCTTCCATTGTTCTCGGTATTCCGCTGACTTTTAAAAATGCTTCAGAACTCTTCCATTGTTCTCGGAATTCCGCTGAAGTTTAAGTATGCTTCGGAACTCTTCCATTGTTCTCGGAATTCTGCTGAAGTTTAAAAATGCTTCGGAACTCTTCCATTGTTCTCAGAATTCCGCTGACATTTAAAAATGCTTCGGAACTCTTCCATTGTTCTCGGAATTCCGCTACATTTAAAAAGGCTTCAGAACTCTTCCATTGTTCTCGGAATTCTGCTGACGTTTAAAAATGCTTCACAACTCTTCCATTGTTCTCGGAATTCCGCTGAAGTTTAAGGATGCTTCGGAACTCTTCCATTGTTCTCGGAATTCTGCTGAAGTTTAAAAATGCTTCGGAACTCTTCCATTGTTCTCGGAATTCTTCTGAAGTTTTGAAGTTTACAAATGCTTCGGAATTCTTCCATTGTTCTCGGAATTCCGCTGACGCTTAAAAATGCTTCACAACTCTTCTATTGTTCTCAGAATTCCGCTGACTTTTAAAAATGCTTCGGAACTCTTCCATTGTTGTCGGAATTCCGCTGAAGTTTTGAAGTTTAAAAATGCTTCGGAATTCTTCCATTGTTCTCGGAATTCCGCTGACGCTTAAAAATGCTTCACAACTCTTCTATTGTTCTCAGAATTCTGCTGACTTTTAAAAATGCTTCAGAACTCTTCCATTGTTCTCGGAATTCCGCTGACGTTTAAAAATGCTTCGGAACTCTTCCATTGTTCTCGGAGTTCCGCTGACGCTTAAAATTGCTTCACAACTCTTCTATTGTTCTCGGAATTCCGCTGACTTTTAAAAATGCTTCGAAACTCTTCCATTGTTCTCGGAATTCCGCTGAAGTTTAAGAATGCTTCGGAACTCTTCCATTGTTCTCAGAATTCTTCTGAAGTTTAAAAATGCTTCGGAACTCTTCCATTGTTCTCGGAATTCCGCTGATGCTTAAAAATGCTTCACAACTCTTCCATTGTTCTCGGTATTCCGCTGACTTTTAAAAATGCTTCTGAACTCTTCCATTGTTCTCGGAATTCCGCTGAAGTTTAAGTATGCTTCGGAACTCTTCCATTGTTCTCGGAAATCTGCTGAAGTTTAAAAATGCTTCGGAACTCTTCCATTGTTCTCAGAATTCCGCTGACATTTAAAAATGCTTCGGAACTCTTCCATTGTTCTCGGAATTCCGCTGACATTTAAAAAGCCTTCAGAACTCTTCCATTGTTCTCGGAATTCCGCTGACGTTTAAAAATGCTTCGGAACTCTTCCTTTGTTCTTGGAATTCCACTGACGTTTAAAAATGCTTCACAACTCTTCCATTGTTCTCGGAATTCCGCTGACTTTTAAAATTGCTTCGGAACTCTTCGATTGTTCTCCAAATTCCGCTGAAGTTTAAAAATGCTTCGGAACTCTTCCAGTGTTTGCAGATTTCCGCTGACGTTTAAAAATGCTTCGGAAATCTTCCATTGTTTTCAAAATCCGCTGACGTTTAAAAATGCTTCAGAACTCTTCCATTGTTCTCGGAATTCAGCTGACATTTAAAAATGCTTCGGAACTCTTCCATTGTTCTGGTATTCCGCTGACTTTTAAAAATGCTTCAGAACTCTTCCATTGTTCTCGGAATTCCGCTGAAGTTTAAGTATGCTTCGGAACTCTTCCATTGTTCTCGGAATTCTGCTGAAGTTTAAAAATGCTTCGGAACTCTTCCATTGTTCTCAGAATTCCGCTGACATTTAAAAATGCTTCGGAACTCTTCCATTGTTCTCGGAATTCCGCTGACATTTAAAAAGGCTTCAGAACTCTTCCATTGTTCTCGGAATTCCGCTGACGTTTAAAAATGCTTCACAACTCTTCCATTGTTCTCGGAATTCTGCTGACTTTTAAAAATGCTTCAGAACTCTTCCATTGTTCTCGGAATTCCGCTGACATTTAAAAATGCTTCGGAACTCTTCCATTGTTCTGGTATTCCGCTGACGTTTAAAAATGCTTCACAACTCTTCCATTGTTCTCGGTATTCCGCTGACTTTTAAAAATGCTTCAGAACTCTTCCATTGTTCTCGGAATTCCGCTGAAGTTTAAGTATGCTTCGGAACTCTTCCATTGTTCTCGGAATTCTGCTGAAGTTTAAAAATGCTTCGGAACTCTTCCATTGTTCTCGGAATTCTTCTGAAGTTTTGAAGTTTACAAATGCTTCGGAATTCTTCCATTGTTCTCGGAATTCCGCTGACGCTTAAAAATGCTTCACAACTCTTCTATTGTTCTCAGAATTCCGCTGACTTTTAAAAATGCTTCGGAACTCTTCCATTGTTGTCGGAATTCCGCTGACGCTTAAAATTGCTTCAAAACTGTTCCATTGTTCTCGGAATTCCGCTGAAGTTTAAGAATGCTTCAGAACTCTTCCATTGTTCTCAGAATTCTGCTGAAGTATAAAAATGCTTCGGAACTCTTCCATTGTTCTCGGAATTCCGCTGACATTTAAAAAGCCTTCAGAACTCTTCCATTGTTCTCGGAATTCCGCTGACGTTTAAAAATGCTTCGGAACTCTTCCTTTGTTCTTGGAATTCCACTGACGTTTAAAAATGCTTCACAACTCTTCCATTGTTCTCGGAATTCCGCTGACTTTTAAAATTGCTTCGGAACTCTTCGATTGTTCTCCAAATTCCGCTGAAGTTTAAAAATGCATCGGAACTCTTCCAGTGTTTGCAGAATTCCGCTGACGTTTAAAAATGCTTCGGAAATCTTCCATTGTTTTCAAAATCCGCTGACGTTTAAAAATGCTTCAGAACTCTTCCATTGTTCTCGGAATTCCGCTGACGTTTAAAAATGCTTCGGAACTCTTCCATTGTTCTCGGATTTGCGGTGAAGTTTAAAAATGCTTCGGAACGCTTACATTGTTCTCAGAATTCCGCTGAAGTTTAAACATGCTTTGGTACCCTTCTATTGTTCTCGGAATTCTGCTGACTTTTAAAAATGCTTCGGAACTCTTCCATTGTTCTCGGAATTCCGCTGACTTTTAAAAATGCTTCGGAAATCTTCCATTGTTCTCGGAATTCCGCTGAAGTTTTGAAGTTTAAAAATGCTTCGGAATTTTTCCATTGTTCTCGGAATTCCGCTGACGCTTAAAAATGCTTCACAACTCTTCCATTGTTCTCGAAATTCCGCTGACTTTTAAAAATGCTTCGGAACTCTTCCAGTGTTCGCAGAATCCTGCTGACGTTTAAAAATGCTTCGGAAATCTTCCATTGTTTTCAAAATTCTGCTAACGTTTAAAAATGCTTCGGAACTCTTCCAGTGTTCGCAGAATTCCGCTGACATTTAAAAATGCTTCGGAAATCTTCCATTGTTTTCAAAATTCCGCTGACGTTTAAAAATGCTTCAGAACTCTTCCATTGTTCTCGGAATTCCGCTGACGTTTAAAAATGCTTCGGAACTCTTCCATTGTTCTCAGAATTCCGCTGAAGTTTAAACATGCTTTGGTACCCTTCTATTGTTCTCGGAATTCTGCTGACTTTTAAAAATGCTTCGGAACTCTTCCATTGTTCTCGGAATTCCGCTGACTTTTAAAAATGCTTCGGAACTCTTCCATTGTTCTTGGAATTCCGCTGACTTTTAAAAATGCTTCTGAACTCTTCCATTGTTCTCGGAATTCCGCTGAAGTTTAAGTATGCTTCGGAACTCTTCCATTGTTCTCGGAATTCTGCTGAAGTTTAAAAATGCTTCGGAACTCTTCCATTGTTCTCGGAATTCCGCTGACGTTTAAAAATGCTTCGGAACTCTTCCTTTGTTCTTGGAATTCCACTGACGTTTAAAAATGCTTCACAACTCTTCCATTGTTCTTGGAATTCCGCTGACTTTTAAAATTGCTTCGGAACTCTTCGATTGTTCTCCAAATTCCGCTGAAGTTTAAAAATGCTTCGGAACTCTTCCAGTGTTTGCAGAATTCCGCTGACGTTTAAAAATGCTTCGGAAATCTTCCATTGTTTTCAAAATCCGCTGACGTTTAAAAATGCTTCAGAACTCTTCCATTGTTCTCGGAATTCCGCTGACGTTTAAAAATGCTTCGGAACTCTTCCATTGTTCTCGGAATTGCGGTGAAGTTTAAAAATGCTTCGGAACGCTTACATTGTTCTCAGAATTCCGCTGAAGTTTAAACATGCTTTGGTACCCTTCTATTGTTCTCGGAATTCTGCTGACTTTTAAAAATGCTTCGGAACTCTTCCATTGTTCTCGGAATTCCGCTGAAGTTTTGAAGTTTAAAAATGCTTCGGAATTTTTCCATTGTTCTCGGAATTCCGCTGACGCTTAAAAATGCTTCACAACTCTTCCATTGTTCTCGGAATTCCGCTGACTTTTAAAAATGCTTCGGAACTCTTCCAGTGTTCGCAGAATTCCGCTGACGTTTAAAAATGCTTCGGAAATCTTCCATTGTTTTCAAAATTCCGCTTACGTTTAAAAATGCTTCAGAACTCTTCCATTGTTCTCGGAATTCCGCTGACGTTTAAAAATGCTTCGGAACTCTTCCATTGTTCTCAGAATTCCACTGAAGTTTAAACATGCTTTGGTACCCTTCTATTGTTCTCGGAATTCTGCTGACTTTTAAAAATGCTTCGGAACTCTTCCATTGTTCTCGGAATTCCGCTGACTTTTAAAAATGCTTCGGAACTCTTCCATTGTTCTCGGAATTCCGCTGAAGTTTAAGAATGCTTCGGAACTCTTCCATTGTTCTCGGAATTCTGCTGAAGTTTTGAAGTTTAAAAATGCTTCGGAATTCTTCCATTGTTCTCGGAATTCCGCTGACGCTTAAAAATGCTTCACAACTCTTCTATTGTTCTCAGAATTCCGCTGACTTTTAAAAATGCTTCAGAACTCTTCCATTGTTCTCAGAATTCCGCTGACTTTTAAAAATGCTTCGGAACTCTTCCATTGTTCTCGGAATTGCGGTGAAGTTTAAAAATGCTTCGGAACGCTTACATTGTTCTCAGAATTCCGCTGAAGTTTAAACATGCTTTGGTACCCTTCTATTGTTCTCGGAATTCTGCTGACTTTTAAAAATGCTTCGGAACTCTTCCATTGTTCTCGGAATTCCGCTGACTTTTAAAAATGCTTCGGAAATCTTCCATTGTTCTCGGAATTCCGCTGAAGTTTTGAAGTTTAAAAATGCTTCGGAATTTTTCCATTGTTCTCGGAATTCCGCTGACGCTTAAAAATGCTTCACAACTCTTCCATTGTTCTCGAAATTCCGCTGACTTTTAAAAATGCTTCGGAACTCTTCCAGTGTTCGCAGAATCCTGCTGACGTTTAAAAATGCTTCGGAAATCTTCCATTGTTTTCAAAATTCCGCTAACGTTTAAAAATGCTTCGGAACTCTTCCAGTGTTCGCAGAATTCCGCTGACATTTAAAAATGCTTCGGAAATCTTCCATTGTTTTCAAAATTCCGCTGACGTTTAAAAATGCTTCGGAACTCTTCCAGTGTTCGCAGAATTCCGCTGACGCTTAAAAATGCTTCACAACTCTTCTATTGTTCTCAGAATTCCGCTGACTTTTAAAAATGCTTCAGAACTCTTCCATTGTTCTCGGAATTCCGCTGACGTTTAAAAATGCTTCGGTACTCTTCCATTGTTCTCGGAATTCCGCTGACGCTTAAAATTGCTTCACAACTCTTCTATTGTTCTCGGAATTCCGCTGACTTTTAAAAATGCTTCGAAACTCTTCCATTGTTCTCGGAATTCCGCTGAAGTTTAAGAATGCTTCGGAACTCTTCCATTGTTCTCAGAATTCTTCTGAAGTTTAAAAATGCTTCGGAACTCTTCCATTGTTCTCGGAATTCCGCTGATGCTTAAAAATGCTTCACAACTCTTCCATTGTTCTCGGTATTCCGCTGACTTTTAAAAATGCTTCTGAACTCTTCCATTTTTCTCGGAATTCCGCTGAAGTTTAAGTATGCTTCGGAACTCTTCCATTGCTCTCGGAATTCTGCTGAAGTTTAAAAATGCTTCGGAACTCTTCCATTGTTCTCAGAATTCCGCTGACATTTAAAAATGCTTCGGAACTCTTCCATTGTTCTCGGAATTCCGCTGACATTTAAAAAGCCTTCAGAACTCTTCCATTGTTCTCGGAATTCCGCTGACGTTTAAAAATGCTTCGGAACTCTTCCATTGTTTTCAAAATTCCGCTGACGTTTAAAAATGCTTCGGAACTCTTCCAGTGTTCGCAGAATTCCGCTGACGTTTAAAAATGCTTCGGAAATCTTCCATTGTTTTCAAAATTCCGCTGACGTTTAAAAATGCTTCAGAACTCTTCCATTGTTCTCGGAATTCCGCTGACGTTTAAAAATGCTTCGGAACTCTTCCATTGTTCTCAGAATTCCGCTGAAGTTTAAACATGCTTTGGTACGCTTCTATTGTTCTCGGAATTCTGCTGACTTTTAAAAATGCTTCGGAACTCTTCCATTGTTCTCGGAATTCCGCTGACTTTTAAAAATGCTTCGGAACTCTTCCATTGTTCTCGGAATTCCGCTGACTTTTAAAAATGCTTCTGAACTCTTCCATTGTTCTCGGAATTCCGCTGAAGTTTAAGTATGCTTCGGAACTCTTCCATTGTTCTCGGAATTCTGCTGAAGTTTAAAAATGCTTCGGAACTCTTCCATTGTTCTCAGAATTCCGCTGACATTTAAAAATGCTTCGGAACTCTTCCATTGTTCTCGGAATTCCGCTGACATTTAAAAAGCCTTCAGAACTCTTCCATTGTTCTCGGAATTCCGCTGACGTTTAAAAATGCTTCGGAACTCTTCCTTTGTTCTTGGAATTCCACTGACGTTTAAAAATGCTTCACAACTCTTCCATTGTTCTCGGAATTCCGCTGACTTTTAAAATTGCTTCGGAACTCTTCGATTGTTCTCCAAATTCCGCTGAAGTTTAAAAATGCATCGGAACTCTTCCAGTGTTTGCAGAATTCCGCTGACGTTTAAAAATGCTTCGGAAATCTTCCATTGTTTTCAAAATCCGCTGACGTTTAAAAATGCTTCAGAACTCTTCCATTGTTCTCGGAATTCCGCTGACGTTTAAAAATGCTTCGGAACTCTTCCATTGTTCTCGGAATTGCGGTGAAGTTTAAAAATGCTTCGGAACGCTTACATTGTTCTCAGAATTCCGCTGAAGTTTAAACATGCTTTGGTACCCTTCTATTGTTCTCGGAATTCTGCTGACTTTTAAAAATGCTTCGGAACTCTTCCATTGTTCTCGGAATTCCGCTGACTTTTAAAAATGCTTCGGAAATCTTCCATTGTTCTCGGAATTCCGCTGAAGTTTTGAAGTTTAAAAATGCTTCGGAATTTTTCCATTGTTCTCGGAATTCCGCTGACGCTTAAAAATGCTTCACAACTCTTCCATTGTTCTCGGAATTCCGCTGACTTTTAAAAATGCTTCGGAACTCTTCCATTGTTCTCGGAATTCCGCTGAAGTTTAAGAATGCTTCGGAACTCTTCCATTGTTCTCGGAATTCTGCTGAAGTTTTGAAGTTTAAAAATGCTTCGGAATTCTTCCATTGTTCTCGGAATTCCGCTGACGCTTAAAAATGCTTCACAACTCTTCTATTGTTCTCAGAATTCCGCTGACTTTTAAAAATGCTTCAGAACTCTTCCATTGTTCTCGGAATTCTGCTGACTTTTAAAAATGCTTCGGAACTCTTCCATTGTTCTCGGAATTCCGCTGAAGTTTTGAAGTTTAAAAATGCTTCGGAATTTTTCCATTGTTCTCGGAATTCCGCTGACGCTTAAAAATGCTTCACAACTCTTCCATTGTTCTCGGAATTCCGCTGACTTTTAAAAATGCTTCGGAACTCTTCCAGTGTTCGCAGAATTCCGCTGACGTTTAAAAATGCTTCGGAAATCTTCCATTGTTTTCAAAATTCCGCTTACGTTTAAAAATGCTTCAGAACTCTTCCATTGTTCTCGGAATTCCGCTGACGTTTAAAAATGCTTCGGAACTCTTCCATTGTTCTCAGAATTCCGCTGAAGTTTAAACATGCTTTGGTACCCTTCTATTGTTCTCGGAATTCTGCTGACTTTTAAAAATGCTTCGGAACTCTTCCATTGTTCTCGGAATTCCGCTGACTTTTAAAAATGCTTCGGAACTCTTCCATTGTTCTCGGAATTCCGCTGAAGTTTAAGAATGCTTCGGAACTCTTCCATTGTTCTCGGAATTCTGCTGAAGTTTTGAAGTTTAAAAATGCTTCGGAATTCTTCCATTGTTCTCGGAATTCCGCTGACGCTTAAAAATGCTTCACAACTCTTCTATTGTTCTCAGAATTCCGCTGACTTTTAAAAATGCTTCAGAACTCTTCCATTGTTCTCAGAATTCCGCTGACTTTTAAAAATGCTTCGGAACTCTTCCATTGTTCTCGGAATTCCGCTGACTTTTAAAAATGCTTCGGAACTCTTCCATTGTTCTCGGAATTCCGCTGAAGTTTTGAAGTTTAAAAATGCTTCGGAATTCTTCCATTGTTCTCGGAATTCCGCTGACGCTTAAAAATGCTTCACAACTCTTCTATTGTTCTCAGAATTCCGCTGACTTTTAAAAATGCTTCAGAACTCTTCCATTGTTCTCGGAATTCCGCTGACGTTTAAAAATGCTTCGGTACTCTTCCATTGTTCTCGGAATTCCGCTGACGCTTAAAATTGCTTCACAACTCTTCTATTGTTCTCGGAATTCCGCTGACTTTTAAAAATGCTTCGAAACTCTTCCATTGTTCTCGGAATTCCGCTGAAGTTTAAGAATGCTTCGGAACTCTTCCATTGTTCTCAGAATTCTTCTGAAGTTTAAAAATGCTTCGGAACTCTTCCATTGTTCTCGGAATTCCGCTGATGCTTAAAAATGCTTCACAACTCTTCCATTGTTCTCGGTATTCCGCTGACTTTTAAAAATGCTTCTGAACTCTTCCATTTTTCTCGGAATTCCGCTGAAGTTTAAGTATGCTTCGGAACTCTTCCATTGCTCTCGGAATTCTGCTGAAGTTTAAAAATGCTTCGGAACTCTTCCATTGTTCTCAGAATTCCGCTGACATTTAAAAATGCTTCGGAACTCTTCCATTGTTCTCGGAATTCCGCTGACATTTAAAAAGCCTTCAGAACTCTTCCATTGTTCTCGGAATTCCGCTGACGTTTAAAAATGCTTCGGAACTCTTCCATTGTTTTCAAAATTCCGCTGACGTTTAAAAATGCTTCGGAACTCTTCCAGTGTTCGCAGAATTCCGCTGACGTTTAAAAATGCTTCTGAAATCTTCCATTGTTTTCAAAATTCCGCTGACGTTTAAAAATGCTTCAGAACTCTTCCATTGTTCTCGGAATTCCGCTGACGTTTAAAAATGCTTCGGAACTCTTCCATTGTTCTCAGAATTCCGCTGAAGTTTAAACATGCTTTGGTACGCTTCTATTGTTCTCGGAATTCTGCTGACTTTTAAAAATGCTTCGGAACTCTTCCATTGTTCTCGGAATTCCGCTGACTTTTAAAAATGCTTCGGAACTCTTCCATTGTTCTCGGAATTCCGCTGACTTTTAAAAATGCTTCTGAACTCTTCCATTGTTCTCGGAATTCCGCTGAAGTTTAAGTATGCTTCGGAACTCTTCCATTGTTCTCGGAATTCTGCTGAAGTTTAAAAATGCTTCGGAACTCTTCCTTTGTTCTTGGAATTCCACTGACGTTTAAAAATGCTTCACAACTCTTCCATTGTTCTCGGAATTCCGCTGACTTTTAAAATTGCTTCGGAACTCTTCGATTGTTCTCCAAATTCCGCTGAAGTTTAAAAATGCTTCGGAACTCTTCCAGTGTTTGCAGATTTCCGCTGACGTTTAAAAATGCTTCGGAAATCTTCCATTGTTTTCAAAATCCGCTGACGTTTAAAAATGCTTCAGAACTCTTCCATTGTTCTCGGAATTCAGCTGACATTTAAAAATGCTTCGGAACTCTTCCATTGTTCTGGTATTCCGCTGACTTTTAAAAATGCTTCAGAACTCTTCCATTGTTCTCGGAATTCCGCTGAAGTTTAAGTATGCTTCGGAACTCTTCCATTGTTCTCGGAATTCTGCTGAAGTTTAAAAATGCTTCGGAACTCTTCCATTGTTCTCAGAATTCCGCTGACATTTAAAAATGCTTCGGAACTCTTCCATTGTTCTCGGAATTCCGCTGACATTTAAAAAGGCTTCAGAACTCTTCCATTGTTCTCGGAATTCCGCTGACGTTTAAAAATGCTTCACAACTCTTCCATTGTTCTCGGAATTCTGCTGACTTTTAAAAATGCTTCAGAACTCTTCCATTGTTCTCGGAATTCCGCTGACATTTAAAAATGCTTCGGAACTCTTCCATTGTTCTGGTATTCCGCTGACGTTTAAAAATGCTTCACAACTCTTCCATTGTTCTCGGTATTCTGCTGACTTTTAAAAATGCTTCAGAACTCTTCCATTGTTCTCGGAATTCCGCTGAAGTTTAAGTATGCTTCGGAACTCTTCCATTGTTCTCGGAATTCTGCTGAAGTTTAAAAATGCTTCGGAATTCTTCCATTGTTCTCGGAATTCCGCTGACGCTTAAAAATGCTTCACAACTCTTCTATTGTTCTCAGAATTCCGCTGACTTTTAAAAATGCTTCGGAACTCTTCCATTGTTGTCGGAATTCCGCTGACGCTTAAAATTGCTTCAAAACTGTTCCATTGTTCTCGGAATTCCGCTGAAGTTTAAGAATGCTTCAGAACTCTTCCATTGTTCTCAGAATTCTGCTGAAGTATAAAAATGCTTCGGAACTCTTCCATTGTTCTCGGAATTCCGCTGACTTTTAAAAATGCTTCGGAACTCTTCCATTGTTCTCGGAATTCTGCTGAAGTTTAAAAATGCTTCGGAACTCTTCCATTGTTCTCAGAATTCCGCTGACATTTAAAAATGCTTCGGAACTCTTCCATTGTTCTCGGAATTCCGCTGACATTTAAAAAGCCTTCAGAACTCTTCCATTGTTCTCGGAATTCCGCTGACGTTTAAAAATGCTTCGGAACTCTTCCTTTGTTCTTGGAATTCCACTGACGTTTAAAAATGCTTCACAACTCTTCCATTGTTCTCGGAATTCCGCTGACTTTTAAAATTGCTTCGGAACTCTTCGATTGTTCTCCAAATTCCGCTGAAGTTTAAAAATGCATCGGAACTCTTCCAGTGTTTGCAGAATTCCGCTGACGTTTAAAAATGCTTCGGAAATCTTCCATTGTTTTCAAAATCCGCTGACGTTTAAAAATGCTTCAGAACTCTTCCATTGTTCTCGGAATTCCGCTGACGTTTAAAAATGCTTCGGAACTCTTCCATTGTTCTCGGAATTGCGGTGAAGTTTAAAAATGCTTCGGAACGCTTACATTGTTCTCAGAATTCCGCTGAAGTTTAAACATGCTTTGGTACCCTTCTATTGTTCTCGGAATTCTGCTGACTTTTAAAAATGCTTCGGAACTCTTCCATTGTTCTCGGAATTCTGCTGACTTTTAAAAATGCTTCGGAAATCTTCCATTGTTCTCGGAATTCCGCTGAAGTTTTGAAGTTTAAAAATGCTTCGGAATTTTTCCATTGTTCTCGGAATTCCGCTGACGCTTAAAAATGCTTCACAACTCTTCCATTGTTCTCGAAATTCCGCTGACTTTTAAAAATGCTTCGGAACTCTTCCAGTGTTCGCAGAATCCTGCTGACGTTTAAAAATGCTTCGGAAATCTTCCATTGTTTTCAAAATTCCGCTAACGTTTAAAAATGCTTCGGAACTCTTCCAGTGTTCGCAGAATTCCGCTGACATTTAAAAATGCTTCGGAAATCTTCCATTGTTTTCAAAATTCCGCTGACGTTTAAAAATGCTTCAGAACTCTTCCATTGTTCTCGGAATTCCGCTGACGTTTAAAAATGCTTCGGAACTCTTCCATTGTTCTCAGAATTCCGCTGAAGTTTAAACATGCTTTGGTACCCTTCTATTGTTCTCGGAATTCTGCTGACTTTTAAAAATGCTTCGGAACTCTTCCATTGTTCTCGGAATTCCGCTGACTTTTAAAAATGCTTCGGAACTCTTCCATTGTTCTTGGAATTCCGCTGACTTTTAAAAATGCTTCTGAACTCTTCCATTGTTCTCGGAATTCCGCTGAAGTTTAAGTATGCTTCCGAACTCTTCCATTGTTCTCGGAATTCTGCTGAAGTTTAAAAATGCTTCGGAACTCTTCCATTGTTCTCGGAATTCCGCTGACGTTTAAAAATGCTTCGGAACTCTTCCTTTGTTCTTGGAATTCCACTGACGTTTAAAAATGCTTCACAACTCTTCCATTGTTCTTGGAATTCCGCTGACTTTTAAAATTGCTTCGGAACTCTTCGATTGTTCTCCAAATTCCGCTGAAGTTTAAAAATGCTTCGGAACTCTTCCAGTGTTTGCAGAATTCCGCTGACGTTTAAAAATGCTTCGGAAATCTTCCATTGTTTTCAAAATCCGCTGACGTTTAAAAATGCTTCAGAACTCTTCCATTGTTCTCGGAATTCCGCTGACGTTTAAAAATGCTTCGGAACTCTTCCATTGTTCTCGGAATTGCGGTGAAGTTTAAAAATGCTTCGGAACGCTTACATTGTTCTCAGAATTCCGCTGAAGTTTAAACATGCTTTGGTACCCTTCTATTGTTCTCGGAATTCTGCTGACTTTTAAAAATGCTTCGGAACTCTTCCATTGTTCTCGGAATTCCGCTGAAGTTTTGAAGTTTAAAAATGCTTCGGAATTTTTCCATTGTTCTCGGAATTCCGCTGACGCTTAAAAATGCTTCACAACTCTTCCATTGTTCTCGGAATTCCGCTGACTTTTAAAAATGCTTCGGAACTCTTCCAGTGTTCGCAGAATTCCGCTGACGTTTAAAAATGCTTCGGAAATCTTCCATTGTTCTCAGAATTCCGCTGAAGTTTAAACATGCTTTGGTACCCTTCTATTGTTCTCGGAATTCTGCTGACTTTTAAAAATGCTTCGGAACTCTTCCATTGTTCTCGGAATTCCGCTGACTTTTAAAAATGCTTCGGAACTCTTCCATTGTTCTCGGAATTCCGCTGAAGTTTAAGAATGCTTCGGAACTCTTCCATTGTTCTCGGAATTCTGCTGAAGTTTTGAAGTTTAAAAATGCTTCGGAATTCTTCCATTGTTCTCGGAATTCCGCTGACGCTTAAAAATGCTTCACAACTCTTCTATTGTTCTCAGAATTCCGCTGACTTTTAAAAATGCTTCAGAACTCTTCCATTGTTCTCAGAATTCTGCTGACTTTTAAAAATGCTTCGGAACTCTTCCATTGTTCTCGGAATTGCGGTGAAGTTTAAAAATGCTTCGGAACGCTTACATTGTTCTCAGAATTCCGCTGAAGTTTAAACATGCTTTGGTACCCTTCTATTGTTCTCGGAATTCTGCTGACTTTTAAAAATGCTTCGGAACTCTTCCATTGTTCTCGGAATTCCGCTGACTTTTAAAAATGCTTCGGAAATCTTCCATTGTTCTCGGAATTCCGCTGAAGTTTTGAAGTTTAAAAATGCTTCGGAATTTTTCCATTGTTCTCGGAATTCCGCTGACGCTTAAAAATGCTTCACAACTCTTCCATTGTTCTCGAAATTCCGCTGACTTTTAAAAATGCTTCGGAACTCTTCCAGTGTTCGCAGAATCCTGCTGACGTTTAAAAATGCTTCGGAAATCTTCCATTGTTTTCAAAATTCCGCTAACGTTTAAAAATGCTTCGGAACTCTTCCAGTGTTCGCAGAATTCCGCTGACATTTAAAAATGCTTCGGAAATCTTCCATTGTTTTCAAAATTCCGCTGACGTTTAAAAATGCTTCGGAACTCTTCCAGTGTTCGCAGAATTCCGCTGACGCTTAAAAATGCTTCACAACTCTTCTATTGTTCTCAGAATTCCGCTGACTTTTAAAAATGCTTCAGAACTCTTCCATTGTTCTCGGAATTCCGCTGACGTTTAAAAATGCTTCGGTACTCTTCCATTGTTCTCGGAATTCCGCTGACGCTTAAAATTGCTTCACAACTCTTCTATTGTTCTCGGAATTCCGCTGACTTTTAAAAATGCTTCGAAACTCTTCCATTGTTCTCGGAATTCCGCTGAAGTTTAAGAATGCTTCGGAACTCTTCCATTGTTCTCAGAATTCTTCTGAAGTTTAAAAATGCTTCGGAACTCTTCCATTGTTCTCGGAATTCCGCTGATGCTTAAAAATGCTTCACAACTCTTCCATTGTTCTCGGTATTCCGCTGACTTTTAAAAATGCTTCTGAACTCTTCCATTTTTCTCGGAATTCCGCTGAAGTTTAAGTATGCTTCGGAACTCTTCCATTGCTCTCGGAATTCTGCTGAAGTTTAAAAATGCTTCGGAACTCTTCCATTGTTCTCAGAATTCCGCTGACATTTAAAAATGCTTCGGAACTCTTCCATTGTTCTCGGAATTCCGCTGACATTTAAAAAGCCTTCAGAACTCTTCCATTGTTCTCGGAATTCCGCTGACGTTTAAAAATGCTTCGGAACTCTTCCATTGTTTTCAAAATTCCGCTGACGTTTAAAAATGCTTCGGAACTCTTCCATTGTTCTCGGAATTCCGCTGACTTTTAAAAATGCTTCGGAACTCTTCCATTGTTCTCGGAATTCCGCTGACTTTTAAAAATGCTTCTGAACTCTTCCATTGTTCTCGGAATTCCGCTGAAGTTTAAGTATGCTTCGGAACTCTTCCATTGTTCTCGGAATTCTGCTGAAGTTTAAAAATGCTTCGGAACTCTTCCTTTGTTCTTGGAATTCCACTGACGTTTAAAAATGCTTCACAACTCTTCCATTGTTCTCGGAATTCCGCTGACTTTTAAAATTGCTTCGGAACTCTTCGATTGTTCTCCAAATTCCGCTGAAGTTTAAAAATGCTTCGGAACTCTTCCAGTGTTTGCAGATTTCCGCTGACGTTTAAAAATGCTTCGGAAATCTTCCATTGTTTTCAAAATCCGCTGACGTTTAAAAATGCTTCAGAACTCTTCCATTGTTCTCGGAATTCAGCTGACATTTAAAAATGCTTCGGAACTCTTCCATTGTTCTGGTATTCCGCTGACTTTTAAAAATGCTTCAGAACTCTTCCATTGTTCTCGGAATTCCGCTGAAGTTTAAGTATGCTTCAGAACTCTTCCATTGTTCTCGGAATTCTGCTGAAGTTTAAAAATGCTTCGGAACTCTTCCATTGTTCTCAGAATTCCGCTGACATTTAAAAATGCTTCGGAACTCTTCCATTGTTCTCGGAATTCCGCTGACATTTAAAAAGGCTTCAGAACTCTTCCATTGTTCTCGGAATTCCGCTGACGTTTAAAAATGCTTCACAACTCTTCCATTGTTCTCGGAATTCTGCTGACTTTTAAAAATGCTTCAGAACTCTTCCATTGTTCTCGGAATTCCGCTGACATTTAAAAATGCTTCGGAACTCTTCCATTGTTCTGGTATTCCGCTGACGTTTAAAAATGCTTCACAACTCTTCCATTGTTCTCGGTATTCCGCTGACTTTTAAAAATGCTTCAGAACTCTTCCATTGTTCTCGGAATTCCGCTGAAGTTTAAGTATGCTTCGGAACTCTTCCATTGTTCTCGGAATTCTGCTGAAGTTTAAAAATGCTTCGGAACTCTTCCATTGTTCTCGGAATTCTTCTGAAGTTTTGAAGTTTACAAATGCTTCGGAATTCTTCCATTGTTCTCGGAATTCCGCTGACGCTTAAAAATGCTTCACAACTCTTCTATTGTTCTCAGAATTCCGCTGACTTTTAAAAATGCTTCGGAACTCTTCCATTGTTGTCGGAATTCCGCTGACGCTTAAAATTGCTTCAAAACTGTTCCATTGTTCTCGGAATTCCGCTGAAGTTTAAGAATGCTTCAGAACTCTTCCATTGTTCTCAGAATTCTGCTGAAGTATAAAAATGCTTCGGAACTCTTCCATTGTTCTCGGAATTCCGCTGACTTTTAAAAATGCTTCGGAACTCTTCCATTGTTCTCGGAATTCTGCTGAAGTTTAAAAATGCTTCGGAACTCTTCCATTGTTCTCAGAATTCCGCTGACATTTAAAAATGCTTCGGAACTCTTCCATTGTTCTCGGAATTCCGCTGACATTTAAAAAGCCTTCAGAACTCTTCCATTGTTCTCGGAATTCCGCTGACGTTTAAAAATGCTTCGGAACTCTTCCTTTGTTCTTGGAATTCCACTGACGTTTAAAAATGCTTCACAACTCTTCCATTGTTCTCGGAATTCCGCTGACTTTTAAAATTGCTTCGGAACTCTTCGATTGTTCTCCAAATTCCGCTGAAGTTTAAAAATGCATCGGAACTCTTCCAGTGTTTGCAGAATTCCGCTGACGTTTAAAAATGCTTCGGAAATCTTCCATTGTTTTCAAAATCCGCTGACGTTTAAAAATGCTTCAGAACTCTTCCATTGTTCTCGGAATTCCGCTGACGTTTAAAAATGCTTCGGAACTCTTCCATTGTTCTCGGAATTGCGGTGAAGTTTAAAAATGCTTCGGAACGCTTACATTGTTCTCAGAATTCCGCTGAAGTTTAAACATGCTTTGGTACCCTTCTATTGTTCTCGGAATTCTGCTGACTTTTAAAAATGCTTCGGAACTCTTCCATTGTTCTCGGAATTCCGCTGACTTTTAAAAATGCTTCGGAAATCTTCCATTGTTCTCGGAATTCCGCTGAAGTTTTGAAGTTTAAAAATGCTTCGGAATTTTTCCATTGTTCTCGGAATTCCGCTGACGCTTAAAAATGCTTCACAACTCTTCCATTGTTCTCGAAATTCCGCTGACTTTTAAAAATGCTTCGGAACTCTTCCAGTGTTCGCAGAATCCTGCTGACGTTTAAAAATGCTTCGGAAATCTTCCATTGTTTTCAAAATTCCGCTAACGTTTAAAAATGCTTCGGAACTCTTCCAGTGTTCGCAGAATTCCGCTGACATTTAAAAATGCTTCGGAAATCTTCCATTGTTTTCAAAATTCCGCTGACGTTTAAAAATGCTTCAGAACTCTTCCATTGTTCTCGGAATTCCGCTGACGTTTAAAAATGCTTCGGAACTCTTCCATTGTTCTCAGAATTCCGCTGAAGTTTAAACATGCTTTGGTACCCTTCTATTGTTCTCGGAATTCTGCTGACTTTTAAAAATGCTTCGGAACTCTTCCATTGTTCTCGGAATTCCGCTGACTTTTAAAAATGCTTCGGAACTCTTCCATTGTTCTTGGAATTCCGCTGACTTTTAAAAATGCTTCTGAACTCTTCCATTGTTCTCGGAATTCCGCTGAAGTTTAAGTATGCTTCGGAACTCTTCCATTGTTCTCGGAATTCTGCTGAAGTTTAAAAATGCTTCGGAACTCTTCCATTGTTCTCGGAATTCCGCTGACGTTTAAAAATGCTTCGGAACTCTTCCTTTGTTCTTGGAATTCCACTGACGTTTAAAAATGCTTCACAACTCTTCCATTGTTCTTGGAATTCCGCTGACTTTTAAAATTGCTTCGGAACTCTTCGATTGTTCTCCAAATTCCGCTGAAGTTTAAAAATGCTTCGGAACTCTTCCAGTGTTTGCAGAATTCCGCTGACGTTTAAAAATGCTTCGGAAATCTTCCATTGTTTTCAAAATCCGCTGACGTTTAAAAATGCTTCAGAACTCTTCCATTGTTCTCGGAATTCCGCTGACGTTTAAAAATGCTTCGGAACTCTTCCATTGTTCTCGGAATTGCGGTGAAGTTTAAAAATGCTTCGGAACGCTTACATTGTTCTCAGAATTCCGCTGAAGTTTAAACATGCTTTGGTACCCTTCTATTGTTCTCGGAATTCTGCTGACTTTTAAAAATGCTTCGGAACTCTTCCATTGTTCTCGGAATTCCGCTGAAGTTTTGAAGTTTAAAAATGCTTCGGAATTTTTCCATTGTTCTCGGAATTCCGCTGACGCTTAAAAATGCTTCACAACTCTTCCATTGTTCTCGGAATTCCGCTGACTTTTAAAAATGCTTCGGAACTCTTCCAGTGTTCGCAGAATTCCGCTGACGTTTAAAAATGCTTCGGAAATCTTCCATTGTTTTCAAAATTCCGCTTACGTTTAAAAATGCTTCAGAACTCTTCCATTGTTCTCGGAATTCCGCTGACGTTTAAAAATGCTTCGGAACTCTTCCATTGTTCTCAGAATTCCGCTGAAGTTTAAACATGCTTTGGTACCCTTCTATTGTTCTCGGAATTCTGCTGACTTTTAAAAATGCTTCGGAACTCTTCCATTGTTCTCGGAATTCCGCTGACTTTTAAAAATGCTTCGGAACTCTTCCATTGTTCTCGGAATTCCGCTGAAGTTTAAGAATGCTTCGGAACTCTTCCATTGTTCTCGGAATTCTGCTGAAGTTTTGAAGTTTAAAAATGCTTCGGAATTCTTCCATTGTTCTCGGAATTCCGCTGACGCTTAAAAATGCTTCACAACTCTTCTATTGTTCTCAGAATTCCGCTGACTTTTAAAAATGCTTCAGAACTCTTCCATTGTTCTCAGAATTCCGCTGACTTTTAAAAATGCTTCGGAACTCTTCCATTGTTCTCGGAATTGCGGTGAAGTTTAAAAATGCTTCGGAACGCTTACATTGTTCTCAGAATTCCGCTGAAGTTTAAACATGCTTTGGTACCCTTCTATTGTTCTCGGAATTCTGCTGACTTTTAAAAATGCTTCGGAACTCTTCCATTGTTCTCGGAATTCCGCTGACTTTTAAAAATGCTTCGGAAATCTTCCATTGTTCTCGGAATTCCGCTGAAGTTTTGAAGTTTAAAAATGCTTCGGAATTTTTCCATTGTTCTCGGAATTCCGCTGACGCTTAAAAATGCTTCACAACTCTTCCATTGTTCTCGAAATTCCGCTGACTTTTAAAAATGCTTCGGAACTCTTCCAGTGTTCGCAGAATCCTGCTGACGTTTAAAAATGCTTCGGAAATCTTCCATTGTTTTCAAAATTCCGCTAACGTTTAAAAATGCTTCGGAACTCTTCCAGTGTTCGCAGAATTCCGCTGACATTTAAAAATGCTTCGGAAATCTTCCATTGTTTTCAAAATTCCGCTGACGTTTAAAAATGCTTCGGAACTCTTCCAGTGTTCGCAGAATTCCGCTGACGCTTAAAAATGCTTCACAACTCTTCTATTGTTCTCAGAATTCCGCTGACTTTTAAAAATGCTTCAGAACTCTTCCATTGTTCTCGGAATTCCGCTGACGTTTAAAAATGCTTCGGTACTCTTCCATTGTTCTCGGAATTCCGCTGACGCTTAAAATTGCTTCACAACTCTTCTATTGTTCTCGGAATTCCGCTGACTTTTAAAAATGCTTCGAAACTCTTCCATTGTTCTCGGAATTCCGCTGAAGTTTAAGAATGCTTCGGAACTCTTCCATTGTTCTCAGAATTCTTCTGAAGTTTAAAAATGCTTCGGAACTCTTCCATTGTTCTCGGAATTCCGCTGATGCTTAAAAATGCTTCACAACTCTTCCATTGTTCTCGGTATTCCGCTGACTTTTAAAAATGCTTCTGAACTCTTCCATTTTTCTCGGAATTCCGCTGAAGTTTAAGTATGCTTCGGAACTCTTCCATTGCTCTCGGAATTCTGCTGAAGTTTAAAAATGCTTCGGAACTCTTCCATTGTTCTCAGAATTCCGCTGACATTTAAAAATGCTTCGGAACTCTTCCATTGTTCTCGGAATTCCGCTGACATTTAAAAAGCCTTCAGAACTCTTCCATTGTTCTCGGAATTCCGCTGACGTTTAAAAATGCTTCGGAACTCTTCCATTGTTTTCAAAATTCCGCTGACGTTTAAAAATGCTTCGGAACTCTTCCAGTGTTCGCAGAATTCCGCTGACGTTTAAAAATGCTTCGGAAATCTTCCATTGTTTTCAAAATTCCGCTGACGTTTAAAAATGCTTCAGAACTCTTCCATTGTTCTCGGAATTCCGCTGACGTTTAAAAATGCTTCGGAACTCTTCCATTGTTCTCAGAATTCCGCTGAAGTTTAAACATGCTTTGGTACGCTTCTATTGTTCTCGGAATTCTGCTGACTTTTAAAAATGCTTCGGAACTCTTCCATTGTTCTCGGAATTCCGCTGACTTTTAAAAATGCTTCGGAACTCTTCCATTGTTCTCGGAATTCCGCTGACTTTTAAAAATGCTTCTGAACTCTTCCATTGTTCTCGGAATTCCGCTGAAGTTTAAAAATGCATCGGAACTCTTCCAGTGTTTGCAGAATTCCGCTGACGTTTAAAAATGCTTCGGAAATCTTCCATTGTTTTCAAAATCCCCTGACGTTTAAAAATGCTTCAGAACTCTTCCATTGTTCTCGGAATTCCGCTGACGTTTAAAAATGCTTCGGAACTCTTCCATTGTTCTCGGAATTGCGGTGAAGTTTAAAAATGCTTCGGAACGCTTACATTGTTCTCAGAATTCCGCTGAAGTTTAAACATGCTTTGGTACCCTTCTATTGTTCTCGGAATTCTGCTGACTTTTAAAAATGCTTCGGAACTCTTCCATTGTTCTCGGAATTCCGCTGACTTTTAAAAATGCTTCGGAAATCTTCCATTGTTCTCGGAATTCCGCTGAAGTTTTGAAGTTTAAAAATGCTTCGGAATTTTTCCATTGTTCTCGGAATTCCGCTGACGCTTAAAAATGCTTCACAACTCTTCCATTGTTCTCGGAATTCCGCTGACTTTTAAAAATGCTTCGGAACTCTTCCATTGTTCTCGGAATTCCGCTGAAGTTTAAGAATGCTTCGGAACTCTTCCATTGTTCTCGGAATTCTGCTGAAGTTTTGAAGTTTAAAAATGCTTCGGAATTCTTCCATTGTTCTCGGAATTCCGCTGACGCTTAAAAATGCTTCACAACTCTTCTATTGTTCTCAGAATTCCGCTGACTTTTAAAAATGCTTCAGAACTCTTCCATTGTTCTCGGAATTCTGCTGACTTTTAAAAATGCTTCGGAACTCTTCCATTGTTCTCGGAATTCCGCTGAAGTTTTGAAGTTTAAAAATGCTTCGGAATTTTTCCATTGTTCTCGGAATTCCGCTGACGCTTAAAAATGCTTCACAACTCTTCCATTGTTCTCGGAATTCCGCTGACTTTTAAAAATGCTTCGGAACTCTTCCAGTGTTCGCAGAATTCCGCTGACGTTTAAAAATGCTTCGGAAATCTTCCATTGTTTTCAAAATTCCGCTTACGTTTAAAAATGCTTCAGAACTCTTCCATTGTTCTCGGAATTCCGCTGACGTTTAAAAATGCTTCGGAACTCTTCCATTGTTCTCAGAATTCCGCTGAAGTTTAAACATGCTTTGGTACCCTTCTATTGTTCTCGGAATTCTGCTGACTTTTAAAAATGCTTCGGAACTCTTCCATTGTTCTCGGAATTCCGCTGACTTTTAAAAATGCTTCGGAACTCTTCCATTGTTCTCGGAATTCCGCTGAAGTTTAAGAATGCTTCGGAACTCTTCCATTGTTCTCGGAATTCTGCTGAAGTTTTGAAGTTTAAAAATGCTTCGGAATTCTTCCATTGTTCTCGGAATTCCGCTGACGCTTAAAAATGCTTCACAACTCTTCTATTGTTCTCAGAATTCCGCTGACTTTTAAAAATGCTTCAGAACTCTTCCATTGTTCTCAGAATTCCGCTGACTTTTAAAAATGCTTCGGAACTCTTCCATTGTTCTCGGAATTCCGCTGACTTTTAAAAATGCTTCGGAACTCTTCCATTGTTCTCGGAATTCCGCTGAAGTTTTGAAGTTTAAAAATGCTTCGGAATTCTTCCATTGTTCTCGGAATTCCGCTGACGCTTAAAAATGCTTCACAACTCTTCTATTGTTCTCAGAATTCCGCTGACTTTTAAAAATGCTTCAGAACTCTTCCATTGTTCTCGGAATTCCGCTGACGTTTAAAAATGCTTCGGTACTCTTCCATTGTTCTCGGAATTCCGCTGACGCTTAAAATTGCTTCACAACTCTTCTATTGTTCTCGGAATTCCGCTGACTTTTAAAAATGCTTCGAAACTCTTCCATTGTTCTCGGAATTCCGCTGAAGTTTAAGAATGCTTCGGAACTCTTCCATTGTTCTCAGAATTCTTCTGAAGTTTAAAAATGCTTCGGAACTCTTCCATTGTTCTCGGAATTCCGCTGATGCTTAAAAATGCTTCACAACTCTTCCATTGTTCTCGGTATTCCGCTGACTTTTAAAAATGCTTCTGAACTCTTCCATTTTTCTCGGAATTCCGCTGAAGTTTAAGTATGCTTCGGAACTCTTCCATTGCTCTCGGAATTCTGCTGAAGTTTAAAAATGCTTCGGAACTCTTCCATTGTTCTCAGAATTCCGCTGACATTTAAAAATGCTTCGGAACTCTTCCATTGTTCTCGGAATTCCGCTGACATTTAAAAAGCCTTCAGAACTCTTCCATTGTTCTCGGAATTCCGCTGACGTTTAAAAATGCTTCGGAACTCTTCCATTGTTTTCAAAATTCCGCTGACGTTTAAAAATGCTTCGGAACTCTTCCAGTGTTCGCAGAATTCCGCTGACGTTTAAAAATGCTTCTGAAATCTTCCATTGTTTTCAAAATTCCGCTGACGTTTAAAAATGCTTCAGAACTCTTCCATTGTTCTCGGAATTCCGCTGACGTTTAAAAATGCTTCGGAACTCTTCCATTGTTCTCAGAATTCCGCTGAAGTTTAAACATGCTTTGGTACGCTTCTATTGTTCTCGGAATTCTGCTGACTTTTAAAAATGCTTCGGAACTCTTCCATTGTTCTCGGAATTCCGCTGACTTTTAAAAATGCTTCGGAACTCTTCCATTGTTCTCGGAATTCCGCTGACTTTTAAAAATGCTTCTGAACTCTTCCATTGTTCTCGGAATTCCGCTGAAGTTTAAGTATGCTTCGGAACTCTTCCATTGTTCTCGGAATTCTGCTGAAGTTTAAAAATGCTTCGGAACTCTTCCATTGTTCTCAGAATTCCGCTGACATTTAAAAATGCTTCGGAACTCTTCCATTGTTCTCGGAATTCCGCTGACATTTAAAAAGCCTTCAGAACTCTTCCATTGTTCTCGGAATTCCGCTGACGTTTAAAAATGCTTCGGAACTCTTCCTTTGTTCTTGGAATTCCACTGACGTTTAAAAATGCTTCACAACTCTTCCATTGTTCTCGGAATTCCGCTGACTTTTAAAATTGCTTCGGAACTCTTCGATTGTTCTCCAAATTCCGCTGAAGTTTAAAAATGCATCGGAACTCTTCCAGTGTTTGCAGAATTCCGCTGACGTTTAAAAATGCTTCGGAAATCTTCCATTGTTTTCAAAATCCGCTGACGTTTAAAAATGCTTCAGAACTCTTCCATTGTTCTCGGAATTCCGCTGACGTTTAAAAATGCTTCGGAACTCTTCCATTGTTCTCGGAATTGCGGTGAAGTTTAAAAATGCTTCGGAACGCTTACATTGTTCTCAGAATTCCGCTGAAGTTTAAACATGCTTTGGTACCCTTCTATTGTTCTCGGAATTCTGCTGACTTTTAAAAATGCTTCGGAACTCTTCCATTGTTCTCGGAATTCCGCTGACTTTTAAAAATGCTTCGGAAATCTTCCATTGTTCTCGGAATTCCGCTGAAGTTTTGAAGTTTAAAAATGCTTCGGAATTTTTCCATTGTTCTCGGAATTCCGCTGACGCTTAAAAATGCTTCACAACTCTTCCATTGTTCTCGGAATTCCGCTGACTTTTAAAAATGCTTCGGAACTCTTCCATTGTTCTCGGAAT
The DNA here is from genome assembly GCF_046119375.1 of Phyllobates terribilis. Lineage (NCBI taxonomy): Eukaryota > Metazoa > Chordata > Amphibia > Anura > Dendrobatidae > Phyllobates > Phyllobates terribilis. Next base: position 5,695,337 of record NW_027362781.1, on the reverse strand, counting down.
TCCGCTGAAGTTTAAGAATGCTTCGGAACTCTTCCATTGTTCTCGGAATTCTGCTGAAGTTTTGAAGTTTAAAAATGCTTCGGAATTCTTCCATTGTTCTCGGAATTCCGCTGACGCTTAAAAATGCTTCACAACTCTTCTATTGTTCTCAGAATTCCGCTGACTTTTAAAAATGCTTCAGAACTCTTCCATTGTTCTCGGAATTCCGCTGACTTTTAAAAATGCTTCGGAACTCTTCCATTGTTCTCGGAATTCCGCTGACTTTTAAAAATGCTTCGGAACTCTTCCATTGTTCTCGGAATTCCGCTGAAGTTTTGAAGTTTAAAAATGCTTCGGAATTCTTCCATTGTTCTCGGAATTCCGCTGACGCTTAAAAATGCTTCACAACTCTTCTATTGTTCTCAGAATTCCGCTGACTTTTAAAAATGCTTCAGAACTCTTCCATTGTTCTCGGAATTCCGCTGACGTTTAAAAATGCTTCGGAACTCTTCCATTGTTCTCGGAATTCCGCTGACGCTTAAAATTGCTTCACAACTCTTCTATTGTTCTCGGAATTCCGCTGACTTTTAAAAATGCTTCGAAACTCTTCCATTGTTCTCGGAATTCCGCTGAAGTTTAAGAATGCTTCGGAACTCTTCCATTGTTCTCAGAATTCTTCTGAAGTTTAAAAATGCTTCGGAACTCTTCCATTGTTCTCGGAATTCCGCTGATGCTTAAAAATGCTTCACAACTCTTCCATTGTTCTCGGTATTCCGCTGACTTTTAAAAATGCTTCTGAACTCTTCCATTGTTCTCGGAATTCCGCTGAAGTTTAAGTATGCTTCGGAACTCTTCCATTGCTCTCGGAATTCTGCTGAAGTTTAAAAATGCTTCGGAACTCTTCCATTGTTCTCAGAATTCCGCTGACATTTAAAAATGCTTCAGAATTCTTCCATTGTTCTCGGAATTCCGCTGACGCTTAAAAATGCTTCACAACTCTTCTATTGTTCTCAGAATTCCGCTGACTTTTAAAAATGCTTCAGAACTCTTCCATTGTTCTCGGAATTCCGCTGACGTTTAAAAATGCTTCGGAACTCTTCCATTGTTCTCGGAATTCCGCTGACGCTTAAAATTGCTTCACAACTCTTCTATTGTTCTCGGAATTCCGCTGACTTTTAAAAATGCTTTGAAACTCTTCCATTGTTCTCGGAATTCCGCTGAAGTTTAAGAATGCTTCGGAACTCTTCCATTGTTCTCAGAATTCTTCTGAAGTTTAAAAATGCTTCGGAACTCTTCCATTGTTCTCGGAATTCCGCTGATGCTTAAAAATGCTTCACAACTCTTCCATTGTTCTCGGTATTCCGCTGACTTTTAAAAATGCTTCTGAACTCTTACATTGTTCTCGGAATTCCGCTGAAGTTTAAGTATGCTTCGGAACTCTTCCATTGTTCTCGGAATTCTGCTGAAGTTTAAAAATGCTTCGGAACTCTTCCATTGTTCTCAGAATTCCGCTGACATTTAAAAATGCTTCGGAACTCTTCCATTGTTCTCGGAATTCCGCTGACATTTAAAAAGCCTTCAGAACTCTTCCATTGTTCTCGGAATTCCGCTGACGTTTAAAAATGCTTCGGAACTCTTCCTTTGTTCTTGGAATTCCACTGACGTTTAAAAATGCTTCACAACTCTTCCATTGTTCTCGGAATTCCGCTGACTTTTAAAATTCCTTCGGAACTCTTCGATTGTTCTCCAAATTCCGCTGAAGTTTAAAAATGCTTCGGAACTCTTCCAGTGTTTGCAGAATTCCGCTGACGTTAAAAAATGCTTCGGAAATCTTCCATTGTTTTCAAAATCCGCTGACGTTTAAAAATGCTTCAGAACTCTTCCATTGTTCTCGGAATTCCGCTGACGTTTAAAAATGCTTCGGAACTCTTCCATTGTTCTCGGAATTGCGGTGAAGTTTAAAAATGCTTCGGAACGCTTACATTGTTCTCAGAATTCCGCTGAAGTTTAAACATGCTTTGGTACCCTTCTATTGTTCTCGGAATTCTGCTGACTTTTAAAAATGCTTCGGAACTCTTCCATTGTTCTCGGAATTCCGCTGACTTTTAAAAATGCTTCAGAACTCTTCCATTGTTCTCGGAATTCCGCTGACTTTTAAAAATGCTTCACAACTCTTCTATTGTTCTCAGAATTCCGCTGACTTTTAAAAATGCTTCAGAACTCTTCCATTGTTCTCGGAATTCCGCTGACTTTTAAAAATGCTTCGGAAATCTTCCATTGTTCTCGGAATTCCGCTGAAGTTTTGAAGTTTAAAAATGCTTCGGAATTTTTCCATTGTTCTCGGAATTCCGCTGACGCTTAAAAATGCTTCACAACTCTTCCATTGTTCTCGGAATTCCGCTGACTTTTAAAAATGCTTCAGAACTCTTCCAGTGTTCGCAGAATTCCGCTGACGTTTAAAAATGCTTCGGAAATCTTCCATTGTTTTCAAAATTCCGCTGACGTTTAAAAATGCTTCAGAACTCTTCCATTGTTCTCGGAATTCCGCTGACGTTTAAAAATGCTTCGGAACTCTTCCATTGTTCTCAGAATTCCGCTGAAGTTTAAACATGCTTTGGTACCCTTCTATTGTTCTCGGAATTCTGCTGACTTTTAAAAATGCTTCGGAACTCTTCCATTGTTCTCGGAATTCCGCTGACTTTTAAAAATGCTTCGGAACTCTTCCATTGTTCTCGGAATACCGCTGAAGTTTAAGAATGCTTCGGAATTCCTCCATTGTTCTCGGAATTCTGCTGACGCTTAAAAATGCTTCACAACTCTTCTATTGTTCTCAGAATTCCGCTGACTTTTAAAAATGCTTCAGAACTCTTCCATTGTTCTCGGAATTCCGCTGACTTTTAAAAATGCTTCGGAACTCTTCCATTGTTCTCGGAATTCTGCTGAAGTTTAAAAATGCTTCGGAACTCTTCCATTGTTCTCAGAATTCCGCTGACATTTAAAAATGCTTCGGAACTCTTCCATTGTTCTCGGAATTCCGCTGACATTTAAAAAGCCTTCAGAACTCTTCCATTGTTCTCGGAATTCCGCTGACGTTTAAAAATGCTTCGGAACTCTTCCTTTGTTCTTGGAATTCCACTGACGTTTAAAAATGCTTCACAACTCTTCCATTGTTCTCGGAATTCCGCTGACTTTTAAAAATGCTTCGGAACTCTTCCATTGTTCACGGAATTCCGCTGAAGTTTTGAAGTTTAAAAATGCTTCGGAATTCTTCCATTGTTCTCGGAATTCCGCTGACGCTTAAAAATGCTTCACAACTCTTCTATTGTTCTCAGAATTCCGCTGACTTTTAAAAATGCTTCAGAACTCTTCCATTGTTCTCGGAATTCCGCTGACGTTTAAAAATGCTTCGGAACTCTTCCATTGTTCTCGGAATTCCGCTGACGCTTAAAATTGCTTCACAACTCTTCTATTGTTCTCGGAATTCCGCTGACTTTTAAAAATGCTTCAAAACTCTTCCATTGTTCTCAGAATTCTTCTGAAGTTTAAAAATGCTTCGGAACTCTTCCATTGTTCTCGGAATTCCGCTGATGCTTAAAAATGCTTCACAACTCTTCCATTGTTCTCGGTATTCCGCTGACTTTTAAAAATGCTTCTGAACTCTTCCATTGTTCTCGGAATTCTGCTGAAGTTTAAGTATGCTTCGGAACTCTTCCATTGTTCTCGGAATTCTGCTGAAGTTTACAAATGCTTCGGAACTCTTCCATTGTTCTCGGAATTCCGCTGACATTTAAAATTGCTTCGGAACTCTTCCATTGTTCTCGGAATTCCGCTGACATTTAAAAAGCCTTCAGAACTCTTCCATTGTTCTCGGAATTCCGCTGACGTTTAAAAATGCTTCGGAACTCTTCTTTTGTTCTTGGAATTCCACTGACGTTTAAAAATGCTTCACAACTCTTCCATTGTTCTCGGAATTCCGCTGACTTTTAAAATTGCTTCGGAACTCTTCGATTGTTCTCCAAATTCCGCTGAAGTTTAAAAATGCTTCGGAACTCTTCCAGTGTTTGCAGAATTCCGCTGACGTTTAAAAATGCTTCGGAAATCTTCCATTGTTTTCAAAATCCGCTGACGTTTAAAAATGCTTCAGAACTCTTCCATTGTTCTCGGAATTCCGCTGACATTTAAAAATGCTTCGGAACTCTTCCATTGTTCTGGTATTCCGCTGACTTTTAAAAATGCTTCAGAACTCTTCCATTGTTCTCAGAATTCCGCTGAAGTTTAAACATGCTTTGGTACCCTTCTATTGTTCTCGGAATTCTGCTGACTTTTAAAAATGCTTCGGAACTCTTCCATTGTTCTCGGAATTCCGCTGACTTTTAAAAATGCTTCGGAACTCTTCCATTGTTCTCGGAATACCGCTGAAGTTTAAGAATGCTTCGGAATTCCTCCATTGTTCTCGGAATTCCGCTGACGCTTAAAAATGCTTCACAATTCTTCTATTGTTCTCAGAATTCCGCTGACTTTTAAAAATGCTTCAGAACTCTTCCATTGTTCTCGGAATTCCGCTGACTTTTAAAAATGCTTCGGAACTCTTCCATTGTTCTCGGAATTCCGCTGACTTTTAAAAATGCTTCGGAACTCTTCCATTGTTCTCGGAATTCCGCTGACTTTTAAAAATGCTTCGGAACTCTTCCATTGTTCTCGGAATTCCGCTGAAGTTTTGAAGTTTAAAAATGCTTCGGAATTCTTCCATTGTTCTCGGAATTCCGCTGACGCTTAAAAATGCTTCACAACTCTTCTATTGTTCTCAGAATTCCGCTGACTTTTAAAAATGCTTCAGAACTCTTCCATTGTTCTCGGAATTCCGCTGACGTTTAAAAATGCTTCGGAACTCTTCCATTGTTCTCGGTATTCCGCTGACGCTTAAAATTGCTTCACAACTCTTCTATTGTTCTCGGAATTCCGCTGACTTTTAAAAATGCTTCGAAACTCTTCCATTGTTCTCGGAATTCCGCTGAAGTTTAAGAATGCTTCGGAACTCTTCCATTGTTCTCAGAATTCTTCTGAAGTTTAAAAATGCTTCGGAACTGTTCCATTGTTCTCGGAATTCCGCTGATGCTTAAAAATGCTTCACAACTCTTCCATTGTTCTCGGTATTCCGCTGACTTTTAAAAATGCTTCTGAACTCTTCCATTGTTCTCGGAATTCCGCTGAAGTTTAAGTATGCTTCGGAACTCTTCCATTGCTCTCGGAATTCTGCTGAAGTTTAAAAATGCTTCGGAACTCTTCCATTGTTCTCAGAATTCCGCTGACATTTAAAAATGCTTCAGAATTCTTCCATTGTTCTCGGAATTCCGCTGACGCTTAAAAATGCTTCACAACTCTTCTATTGTTCTCAGAATTCCGCTGACTTTTAAAAATGCTTCAGAACTCTTCCATTGTTCTCGGAATTCCGCTGACGTTTAAAAATGCTTCGGAACTCTTCCATTGTTCTCGGAATTCCGCTGACGCTTAAAATTGCTTCACAACTCTTCTATTGTTCTCGGAATTCCGCTGACTTTTAAAAATGCTTTGAAACTCTTCCATTGTTCTCGGAATTCCGCTGAAGTTTAAGAATGCTTCGGAACTCTTCCATTGTTCTCAGAATTCTTCTGAAGTTTAAAAATGCTTCGGAACTCTTCCATTGTTCTCGGAATTCCGCTGATGCTTAAAAATGCTTCACAACTCTTCCATTGTTCTCGGTATTCCGCTGACTTTTAAAAATGCTTCTGAACTCTTACATTGTTCTCGGAATTCCGCTGAAGTTTAAGTATGCTTCGGAACTCTTCCATTGTTCTCGGAATTCTGCTGAAGTTTAAAAATGCTTCGGAACTCTTCCATTGTTCTCAGAATTCCGCTGACATTTAAAAATGCTTCGGAACTCTTCCATTGTTCTCGGAATTCCGCTGACATTTAAAAAGCCTTCAGAACTCTTCCATTGTTCTCGGAATTCCGCTGACGTTTAAAAATGCTTCGGAACTCTTCCTTTGTTCTTGGAATTCCACTGACGTTTAAAAATGCTTCACAACTCTTCCATTGTTCTCGGAATTCCGCTGACTTTTAAAATTGCTTCGGAACTCTTCGATTGTTCTCCAAATTCCGCTGAAGTTTAAAAATGCTTCGGAACTCTTCCAGTGTTTGCAGAATTCCGCTGACGTTTAAAAATGCTTCGGAAATCTTCCATTGTTTTCAAAATCCGCTGACGTTTAAAAATGCTTCAGAACTCTTCCATTGTTCTCGGAATTCCGCTGACGTTTAAAAATGCTTCGGAACTCTTCCATTGTTCTCGGAATTGCGGTGAAGTTTAAAAATGCTTCGGAACGCTTACATTGTTCTCAGAATTCCGCTGAAGTTTAAACATGCTTTGGTACCCTTCTATTGTTCTCGGAATTCTGCTGACTTTTAAAAATGCTTCGGAACTCTTCCATTGTTCTCGGAATTCCGCTGACTTTTAAAAATGCTTCGGAAATCTTCCATTGTTCTCGGAATTCCGCTGAAGTTTTGAAGTTTAAAAATGCTTCGGAATTTTTCCATTGTTCTCGGAATTCCGCTGACGCTTAAAAATGCTTCACAACTCTTCCATTGTTCTCGGAATTCCGCTGACTTTTAAAAATGCTTCAGAACTCTTCCAGTGTTCGCAGAATTCCGCTGAAGTTTAAACATGCTTTGGTACCCTTCTATTGTTCTCGGAATTCTGCTGACTTTTAAAAATGCTTCGGAACTCTTCCATTGTTCTCGGAATTCCGCTGACTTTTAAAAATGCTTCGGAACTCTTCCATTGTTCTCGGAATACCGCTGAAGTTTAAGAATGCTTCGGAATTCCTCCATTGTTCTCGGAATTCCGCTGACGCTTAAAAATGCTTCACAACTCTTCTATTGTTCTCAGAATTCCGCTGACTTTTAAAAATGCTTCAGAACTCTTCCATTGTTCTCGGAATTCCGCTGACTTTTAAAAATGCTTCGGAACTCTTCCATTGTTCTCGGAATTCTGCTGAAGTTTAAAAATGCTTCGGAACTCTTCCATTGTTCTCAGAATTCCGCTGACATTTAAAAATGCTTCGGAACTCTTCCATTGTTCTCGGAATTCCGCTGACATTTAAAAAGCCTTCAGAACTCTTCCATTGTTCTCGGAATTCCGCTGACGTTTAAAAATGCTTCGGAACTCTTCCTTTGTTCTTGGAATTCCACTGATGTTTAAAAATGCTTCACAACTCTTCCATTGTTCTCGGAATTCCGCTGACTTTTAAAATTCCTTCGGAACTCTTCGATTGTTCTCAAAATTCCGCTGAAGTTTAAAAATGCTTCGGAACTCTTCCAGTGTTTGCAGAATTCCGCTGACGTTAAAAAATGCTTCGGAAATCTTCCATTGTTTTCAAAATCCGCTGACGTTTAAAAATGCTTCAGAACTCTTCCATTGTTCTCGGAATTCCGCTGACGTTTAAAAATGCTTCGGAACTCTTCCATTGTTCTCGGAATTGCGGTGAAGTTTAAAAATGCTTCGGAACGCTTACATTGTTCTCAGAATTCCGCTGAAGTTTAAACATGCTTTGGTACCCTTCTATTGTTCTCGGAATTCTGCTGACTTTTAAAAATGCTTCGGAACTCTTCCATTGTTCTCGGAATTCCGCTGACTTTTAAAAATGCTTCAGAACTCTTCCATTGTTCTCGGAATTCCGCTGACTTTTAAAAATGCTTCACAACTCTTCTATTGTTCTCAGAATTCCGCTGACTTTTAAAAATGCTTCAGAACTCTTCCATTGTTCTCGGAATTCCGCTGACTTTTAAAAATGCTTCGGAAATCTTCCATTGTTCTCGGAATTCCGCTGAAGTTTTGAAGTTTAAAAATGCTTCGGAATTTTTCCATTGTTCTCGGAATTCCGCTGACGCTTAAAAATGCTTCACAACTCTTCCATTGTTCTCGGAATTCCGCTGACTTTTAAAAATGCTTCAGAACTCTTCCAGTGTTCGCAGAATTCCGCTGACGTTTAAAAATGCTTCGGAAATCTTCCATTGTTTTCAAAATTCCGCTGACGTTTAAAAATGCTTCAGAACTCTTCCATTGTTCTCGGAATTCCGCTGACGTTTAAAAATGCTTCGGAACTCTTCCATTGTTCTCAGAATTCCGCTGAAGTTTAAACATGCTTTGGTACCCTTCTATTGTTCTCGGAATTCTGCTGACTTTTAAAAATGCTTCGGAACTCTTCCATTGTTCTCGGAATTCCGCTGACTTTTAAAAATGCTTCGGAACTCTTCCATTGTTCTCGGAATACCGCTGAAGTTTAAGAATGCTTCGGAATTCCTCCATTGTTCTCGGAATTCTGCTGACGCTTAAAAATGCTTCACAACTCTTCTATTGTTCTCAGAATTCCGCTGACTTTTAAAAATGCTTCAGAACTCTTCCATTGTTCTCGGAATTCCGCTGACTTTTAAAAATGCTTCGGAACTCTTCCATTGTTCTCGGAATTCTGCTGAAGTTTAAAAATGCTTCGGAACTCTTCCATTGTTCTCAGAATTCCGCTGACATTTAAAAATGCTTCGGAACTCTTCCATTGTTCTCGGAATTCCGCTGACATTTAAAAAGCCTTCAGAACTCTTCCATTGTTCTCGGAATTCCGCTGACGTTTAAAAATGCTTCGGAACTCTTCCTTTGTTCTTGGAATTCCACTGACGTTTAAAAATGCTTCACAACTCTTCCATTGTTCTCGGAATTCCGCTGACTTTTAAAAATGCTTCGGAACTCTTCCATTGTTCACGGAATTCCGCTGAAGTTTTGAAGTTTAAAAATGCTTCGGAATTCTTCCATTGTTCTCGGAATTCCGCTGACGCTTAAAAATGCTTCACAACTCTTCTATTGTTCTCAGAATTCCGCTGACTTTTAAAAATGCTTCAGAACTCTTCCATTGTTCTCGGAATTCCGCTGACGTTTAAAAATGCTTCGGAACTCTTCCATTGTTCTCGGAATTCCGCTGACGCTTAAAATTGCTTCACAACTCTTCTATTGTTCTCGGAATTCCGCTGACTTTTAAAAATGCTTCAAAACTCTTCCATTGTTCTCAGAATTCTTCTGAAGTTTAAAAATGCTTCGGAACTCTTCCATTGTTCTCGGAATTCCGCTGATGCTTAAAAATGCTTCACAACTCTTCCATTGTTCTCGGTATTCCGCTGACTTTTAAAAATGCTTCTGAACTCTTCCATTGTTCTCGGAATTCTGCTGAAGTTTAAGTATGCTTCGGAACTCTTCCATTGTTCTCGGAATTCTGCTGAAGTTTACAAATGCTTCGGAACTCTTCCATTGTTCTCGGAATTCCGCTGACATTTAAAATTGCTTCGGAACTCTTCCATTGTTCTCGGAATTCCGCTGACATTTAAAAAGCCTTCAGAACTCTTCCATTGTTCTCGGAATTCCGCTGACGTTTAAAAATGCTTCGGAACTCTTCTTTTGTTCTTGGAATTCCACTGACGTTTAAAAATGCTTCACAACTCTTCCATTGTTCTCGGAATTCCGCTGACTTTTAAAATTGCTTCGGAACTCTTCGATTGTTCTCCAAATTCCGCTGAAGTTTAAAAATGCTTCGGAACTCTTCCAGTGTTTGCAGAATTCCGCTGACGTTTAAAAATGCTTCGGAAATCTTCCATTGTTTTCAAAATCCGCTGACGTTTAAAAATGCTTCAGAACTCTTCCATTGTTCTCGGAATTCCGCTGACATTTAAAAATGCTTCGGAACTCTTCCATTGTTCTGGTATTCCGCTGACTTTTAAAAATGCTTCAGAACTCTTCCATTGTTCTCAGAATTCCGCTGAAGTTTAAACATGCTTTGGTACCCTTCTATTGTTCTCGGAATTCTGCTGACTTTTAAAAATGCTTCGGAACTCTTCCATTGTTCTCGGAATTCCGCTGACTTTTAAAAATGCTTCGGAACTCTTCCATTGTTCTCGGAATACCGCTGAAGTTTAAGAATGCTTCGGAATTCCTCCATTGTTCTCGGAATTCCGCTGACGCTTAAAAATGCTTCACAATTCTTCTATTGTTCTCAGAATTCCGCTGACTTTTAAAAATGCTTCAGAACTCTTCCATTGTTCTCGGAATTCCGCTGACTTTTAAAAATGCTTCGGAACTCTTCCATTGTTCTCGGAATTCCGCTGACTTTTAAAAATGCTTCGGAACTCTTCCATTGTTCTCGGAATTCCGCTGACTTTTAAAAATGCTTCGGAACTCTTCCATTGTTCTCGGAATTCCGCTGAAGTTTTGAAGTTTAAAAATGCTTCGGAATTCTTCCATTGTTCTCGGAATTCCGCTGACGCTTAAAAATGCTTCACAACTCTTCTATTGTTCTCAGAATTCCGCTGACTTTTAAAAATGCTTCAGAACTCTTCCATTGTTCTCGGAATTCCGCTGACGTTTAAAAATGCTTCGGAACTCTTCCATTGTTCTCGGTATTCCGCTGACGCTTAAAATTGCTTCACAACTCTTCTATTGTTCTCGGAATTCCGCTGACTTTTAAAAATGCTTCGAAACTCTTCCATTGTTCTCGGAATTCCGCTGAAGTTTAAGAATGCTTCGGAACTCTTCCATTGTTCTCAGAATTCTTCTGAAGTTTAAAAATGCTTCGGAACTGTTCCATTGTTCTCGGAATTCCGCTGATGCTTAAAAATGCTTCACAACTCTTCCATTGTTCTCGGTATTCCGCTGACTTTTAAAAATGCTTCTGAACTCTTCCATTGTTCTCGGAATTCCGCTGAAGTTTAAGTATGCTTCGGAACTCTTCCATTGCTCTCGGAATTCTGCTGAAGTTTAAAAATGCTTCGGAACTCTTCCATTGTTCTCAGAATTCCGCTGACATTTAAAAATGCTTCAGAATTCTTCCATTGTTCTCGGAATTCCGCTGACGCTTAAAAATGCTTCACAACTCTTCTATTGTTCTCAGAATTCCGCTGACTTTTAAAAATGCTTCAGAACTCTTCCATTGTTCTCGGAATTCCGCTGACGTTTAAAAATGCTTCGGAACTCTTCCATTGTTCTCGGAATTCCGCTGACGCTTAAAATTGCTTCACAACTCTTCTATTGTTCTCGGAATTCCGCTGACTTTTAAAAATGCTTTGAAACTCTTCCATTGTTCTCGGAATTCCGCTGAAGTTTAAGAATGCTTCGGAACTCTTCCATTGTTCTCAGAATTCTTCTGAAGTTTAAAAATGCTTCGGAACTCTTCCATTGTTCTCGGAATTCCGCTGATGCTTAAAAATGCTTCACAACTCTTCCATTGTTCTCGGTATTCCTCTGACTTTTAAAAATGCTTCTGAACTCTTACATTGTTCTCGGAATTCCGCTGAAGTTTAAGTATGCTTCGGAACTCTTCCATTGTTCTCGGAATTCTGCTGAAGTTTAAAAATGCTTCGGAACTCTTCCATTGTTCTCAGAATTCCGCTGACATTTAAAAATGCTTCGGAACTCTTCCATTGTTCTCGGAATTCCGCTGACATTTAAAAAGCCTTCAGAACTCTTCCATTGTTCTCGGAATTCCGCTGACGTTTAAAAATGCTTCGGAACTCTTCCTTTGTTCTTGGAATTCCACTGACGTTTAAAAATGCTTCACAACTCTTCCATTGTTCTCGGAATTCCGCTGACTTTTAAAATTGCTTCGGAACTCTTCGATTGTTCTCCAAATTCCGCTGAAGTTTAAAAATGCTTCGGAACTCTTCCAGTGTTTGCAGAATTCCGCTGACGTTTAAAAATGCTTCGGAAATCTTCCATTGTTTTCAAAATCCGCTGACGTTTAAAAATGCTTCAGAACTCTTCCATTGTTCTCGGAATTCCGCTGACGTTTAAAAATGCTTCGGAACTCTTCCATTGTTCTCGGAATTGCGGTGAAGTTTAAAAATGCTTCGGAACGCTTACATTGTTCTCAGAATTCCGCTGAAGTTTAAACATGCTTTGGTACCCTTCTATTGTTCTCGGAATTCTGCTGACTTTTAAAAATGCTTCGGAACTCTTCCATTGTTCTCGGAATTCCGCTGACTTTTAAAAATGCTTCGGAAATCTTCCATTGTTCTCGGAATTCCGCTGAAGTTTTGAAGTTTAAAAATGCTTCGGAATTTTTCCATTGTTCTCGGAATTCCGCTGACGCTTAAAAATGCTTCACAACTCTTCCATTGTTCTCGGAATTCCGCTGACTTTTAAAAATGCTTCAGAACTCTTCCAGTGTTCGCAGAATTCCGCTGACGTTTAAAAATGCTTCGGAAATCTTCCATTGTTTTCAAAATTCCGCTGACGTTTAAAAATGCTTCAGAACTCTTCCATTGTTCTCGGAATTCCGCTGACGTTTAAAAATGCTTCGGAACTCTTCCATTGTTCTCAGAATTCCGCTGAAGTTTAAACATGCTTTGGTACCCTTCTATTGTTCTCGGAATTCTGCTGACTTTTAAAAATGCTTCGGAACTCTTCCATTGTTCTCGGAATTCCGCTGACTTTTAAAAATGCTTCGGAACTCTTCCATTGTTCTCGGAATACCGCTGAAGTTTAAGAATGCTTCGGAATTCCTCCATTGTTCTCGGAATTCCGCTGACGCTTAAAAATGCTTCACAACTCTTCTATTGTTCTCAGAATTCCGCTGACTTTTAAAAATGCTTCAGAACTCTTCCATTGTTCTCGGAATTCCGCTGACTTTTAAAAATGCTTCGGAACTCTTCCATTGTTCTCGGAATTCTGCTGAAGTTTAAAAATGCTTCGGAACTCTTCCATTGTTCTCAGAATTCCGCTGACATTTAAAAATGCTTCGGAACTCTTCCATTGTTCTCGGAATTCCGCTGACATTTAAAAAGCCTTCAGAACTCTTCCATTGTTCTCGGAATTCCGCTGACGTTTAAAAATGCTTCGGAACTCTTCCTTTGTTCTTGGAATTCCACTGATGTTTAAAAATGCTTCACAACTCTTCCATTGTTCTCGGAATTCCGCTGACGTTTAAAAATGCTTCGGAACTCTTCCATTGTTCTCGGTATTCCGCTGACGCTTAAAATTGCTTCACAACTCTTCTATTGTTCTCGGAATTCCGCTGACTTTTAAAAATGCTTCGAAACTCTTCCATTGTTCTCGGAATTCCGCTGAAGTTTAAGAATGCTTCGGAACTCTTCCATTGTTCTCAGAATTCTTCTGAAGTTTAAAAATGCTTCGGAACTGTTCCATTGTTCTCGGAATTCCGCTGATGCTTAAAAATGCTTCACAACTCTTCCATTGTTCTCGGTATTCCGCTGACTTTTAAAAATGCTTCTGAACTCTTCCATTGTTCTCGGAATTCCGCTGAAGTTTAAGTATGCTTCGGAACTCTTCCATTGCTCTCGGAATTCTGCTGAAGTTTAAAAATGCTTCGGAACTCTTCCATTGTTCTCAGAATTCCGCTGACATTTAAAAATGCTTCAGAATTCTTCCATTGTTCTCGGAATTCCGCTGACGTTTAAAAATGCTTCGGAACTCTTCCATTGTTCTCGGAATTCCGCTGACGCTTAAAATTGCTTCACAACTCTTCTATTGTTCTCGGAATTCCGCTGACTTTTAAAAATGCTTTGAAACTCTTCCATTGTTCTCGGAATTCCGCTGAAGTTTAAGAATGCTTCGGAACTCTTCCATTGTTCTCAGAATTCTTCTGAAGTTTAAAAATGCTTCGGAACTCTTCCATTGTTCTCGGAATTCCGCTGATGCTTAAAAATGCTTCACAACTCTTCCATTGTTCTCGGTATTCCGCTGACTTTTAAAAATGCTTCTGAACTCTTACATTGTTCTCGGAATTCCGCTGAAGTTTAAGTATGCTTCGGAACTCTTCCATTGTTCTCGGAATTCTGCTGAAGTTTAAAAATGCTTCGGAACTCTTCCATTGTTCTCGGAATTCCGCTGACATTTAAAATTGCTTCGGAACTCTTCCATTGTTCTCGGAATTCCGCTGACATTTAAAAAGCCTTCAGAACTCTTCCATTGTTCTCGGAATTCCGCTGACGTTTAAAAATGCTTCGGAACTCTTCTTTTGTTCTTGGAATTCCACTGACGTTTAAAAATGCTTCACAACTCTTCCATTGTTCTCGGAATTCCGCTGACTTTTAAAATTGCTTCGGAACTCTTCGATTGTTCTCCAAATTCCGCTGAAGTTTAAAAATGCTTCGGAACTCTTCCAGTGTTTGCAGAATTCCGCTGACGTTTAAAAATGCTTCGGAAATCTTCCATTGTTTTCAAAATCCGCTGACGTTTAAAAATGCTTCAGAACTCTTCCATTGTTCTCGGAATTCCGCTGACATTTAAAAATGCTTCGGAACTCTTCCATTGTTCTGGTATTCCGCTGACTTTTAAAAATGCTTCAGAACTCTTCCATTGTTCTCAGAATTCCGCTGAAGTTTAAACATGCTTTGGTACCCTTCTATTGTTCTCGGAATTCTGCTGACTTTTAAAAATGCTTCGGAACTCTTCCATTGTTCTCGGAATTCCGCTGACTTTTAAAAATGCTTCGGAACTCTTCCATTGTTCTCGGAATACCGCTGAAGTTTAAGAATGCTTCGGAATTCCTCCATTGTTCTCGGAATTCCGCTGACGCTTAAAAATGCTTCACAATTCTTCTATTGTTCTCAGAATTCCGCTGACTTTTAAAAATGCTTCAGAACTCTTCCATTGTTCTCGGAATTCCGCTGACTTTTAAAAATGCTTCGGAACTCTTCCATTGTTCTCGGAATTCCGCTGACTTTTAAAAATGCTTCGGAACTCTTCCATTGCTCTCGGAATTCTGCTGAAGTTTAAAAATGCTTCGGAACTCTTCCATTGTTCTCAGAATTCCGCTGACATTTAAAAATGCTTCAGAATTCTTCCATTGTTCTCGGAATTCCGCTGACGTTTAAAAATGCTTCGGAACTCTTCCATTGTTCTCGGAATTCCGCTGACGCTTAAAATTGCTTCACAACTCTTCTATTGTTCTCGGAATTCCGCTGACTTTTAAAAATGCTTTGAAACTCTTCCATTGTTCTCGGAATTCCGCTGAAGTTTAAGAATGCTTCGGAACTCTTCCATTGTTCTCAGAATTCTTCTGAAGTTTAAAAATGCTTCGGAACTCTTCCATTGTTCTCGGAATTCCGCTGATGCTTAAAAATGCTTCACAACTCTTCCATTGTTCTCGGTATTCCGCTGACTTTTAAAAATGCTTCTGAACTCTTACATTGTTCTCGGAATTCCGCTGAAGTTTAAGTATGCTTCGGAACTCTTCCATTGTTCTCGGAATTCTGCTGAAGTTTAAAAATGCTTCGGAACTCTTCCATTGTTCTCGGAATTCCGCTGACATTTAAAATTGCTTCGGAACTCTTCCATTGTTCTCGGAATTCCGCTGACATTTAAAAAGCCTTCAGAACTCTTCCATTGTTCTCGGAATTCCGCTGACGTTTAAAAATGCTTCGGAACTCTTCTTTTGTTCTTGGAATTCCACTGACGTTTAAAAATGCTTCACAACTCTTCCATTGTTCTCGGAATTCCGCTGACTTTTAAAATTGCTTCGGAACTCTTCGATTGTTCTCCAAATTCCGCTGAAGTTTAAAAATGCTTCGGAACTCTTCCAGTGTTTGCAGAATTCCGCTGACGTTTAAAAATGCTTCGGAAATCTTCCATTGTTTTCAAAATCCGCTGACGTTTAAAAATGCTTCAGAACTCTTCCATTGTTCTCGGAATTCCGCTGACATTTAAAAATGCTTCGGAACTCTTCCATTGTTCTGGTATTCCGCTGACTTTTAAAAATGCTTCAGAACTCTTCCATTGTTCTCAGAATTCCGCTGAAGTTTAAACATGCTTTGGTACCCTTCTATTGTTCTCGGAATTCTGCTGACTTTTAAAAATGCTTCGGAACTCTTCCATTGTTCTCGGAATTCCGCTGACTTTTAAAAATGCTTCGGAACTCTTCCATTGTTCTCGGAATACCGCTGAAGTTTAAGAATGCTTCGGAATTCCTCCATTGTTCTCGGAATTCCGCTGACGCTTAAAAATGCTTCACAATTCTTCTATTGTTCTCAGAATTCCGCTGACTTTTAAAAATGCTTCAGAACTCTTCCATTGTTCTCGGAATTCCGCTGACTTTTAAAAATGCTTCGGAACTCTTCCATTGTTCTCGGAATTCCGCTGACTTTTAAAAATGCTTCGGAACTCTTCCATTGTTCTCGGAATTCCGCTGACTTTTAAAAATGCTTCGGAACTCTTCCATTGTTCTCGGAATTCCGCTGAAGTTTTGAAGTTTAAAAATGCTTCGGAATTCTTCCATTGTTCTCGGAATTCCGCTGACGCTTAAAAATGCTTCACAACTCTTCTATTGTTCTCAGAATTCCGCTGACTTTTAAAAATGCTTCAGAACTCTTCCATTGTTCTCGGAATTCCGCTGACGTTTAAAAATGCTTCGGAACTCTTCCATTGTTCTCGGTATTCCGCTGACGCTTAAAATTGCTTCACAACTCTTCTATTGTTCTCGGAATTCCGCTGACTTTTAAAAATGCTTCGAAACTCTTCCATTGTTCTCGGAATTCCGCTGAAGTTTAAGAATGCTTCGGAACTCTTCCATTGTTCTCAGAATTCTTCTGAAGTTTAAAAATGCTTCGGAACTGTTCCATTGTTCTCGGAATTCCGCTGATGCTTAAAAATGCTTCACAACTCTTCCATTGTTCTCGGTATTCCGCTGACTTTTAAAAATGCTTCTGAACTTTTCCATTGTTCTCGGAATTCCGCTGAAGTTTAAGTATGCTTCGGAACTCTTCCATTGCTCTCGGAATTCTGCTGAAGTTTAAAAATGCTTCGGAACTCTTCCATTGTTCTCAGAATTCCGCTGACATTTAAAAATGCTTCAGAATTCTTCCATTGTTCTCGGAATTCCGCTGACGCTTAAAAATGCTTCACAACTCTTCTATTGTTCTCAGAATTCCGCTGACTTTTAAAAATGCTTCAGAACTCTTCCATTGTTCTCGGAATTCCGCTGACGTTTAAAAATGCTTCGGAACTCTTCCATTGTTCTCGGAATTCCGCTGACGCTTAAAATTGCTTCACAACTCTTCTATTGTTCTCGGAATTCCGCTGACTTTTAAAAATGCTTTGAAACTCTTCCATTGTTCTCGGAATTCCGCTGAAGTTTAAGAATGCTTCGGAACTCTTCCATTGTTCTCAGAATTCTTCTGAAGTTTAAAAATGCTTCGGAACTCTTCCATTGTTCTCGGAATTCCGCTGATGCTTAAAAATGCTTCACAACTCTTCCATTGTTCTCGGTATTCCTCTGACTTTTAAAAATGCTTCTGAACTCTTACATTGTTCTCGGAATTCCGCTGAAGTTTAAGTATGCTTCGGAACTCTTCCATTGTTCTCGGAATTCTGCTGAAGTTTAAAAATGCTTCGGAACTCTTCCATTGTTCTCAGAATTCCGCTGACATTTAAAAATGCTTCGGAACTCTTCCATTGTTCTCGGAATTCCGCTGACATTTAAAAAGCCTTCAGAACTCTTCCATTGTTCTCGGAATTCCGCTGACGTTTAAAAATGCTTCGGAACTCTTCCTTTGTTCTTGGAATTCCACTGACGTTTAAAAATGCTTCACAACTCTTCCATTGTTCTCGGAATTCCGCTGACTTTTAAAATTGCTTCGGAACTCTTCGATTGTTCTCCAAATTCCGCTGAAGTTTAAAAATGCTTCGGAACTCTTCCAGTGTTTGCAGAATTCCGCTGACGTTTAAAAATGCTTCGGAAATCTTCCATTGTTTTCAAAATCCGCTGACGTTTAAAAATGCTTCAGAACTCTTCCATTGTTCTCGGAATTCCGCTGACGTTTAAAAATGCTTCGGAACTCTTCCATTGTTCTCGGAATTGCGGTGAAGTTTAAAAATGCTTCGGAACGCTTACATTGTTCTCAGAATTCCGCTGAAGTTTAAACATGCTTTGGTACCCTTCTATTGTTCTCGGAATTCTGCTGACTTTTAAAAATGCTTCGGAACTCTTCCATTGTTCTCGGAATTCCGCTGACTTTTAAAAATGCTTCGGAAATCTTCCATTGTTCTCGGAATTCCGCTGAAGTTTTGAAGTTTAAAAATGCTTCGGAATTTTTCCATTGTTCTCGGAATTCCGCTGACGCTTAAAAATGCTTCACAACTCTTCCATTGTTCTCGGAATTCCGCTGACTTTTAAAAATGCTTCAGAACTCTTCCAGTGTTCGCAGAATTCCGCTGACGTTTAAAAATGCTTCGGAAATCTTCCATTGTTTTCAAAATTCCGCTGACGTTTAAAAATGCTTCAGAACTCTTCCATTGTTCTCGGAATTCCGCTGACGTTTAAAAATGCTTCGGAACTCTTCCATTGTTCTCAGAATTCCGCTGAAGTTTAAACATGCTTTGGTACCCTTCTATTGTTCTCGGAATTCTGCTGACTTTTAAAAATGCTTCGGAACTCTTCCATTGTTCTCGGAATTCCGCTGACTTTTAAAAATGCTTCGGAACTCTTCCATTGTTCTCGGAATACCGCTGAAGTTTAAGAATGCTTCGGAATTCCTCCATTGTTCTCGGAATTCCGCTGACGCTTAAAAATGCTTCACAACTCTTCTATTGTTCTCAGAATTCCGCTGACTTTTAAAAATGCTTCAGAACTCTTCCATTGTTCTCGGAATTCCGCTGACTTTTAAAAATGCTTCGGAACTCTTCCATTGTTCTCGGAATTCTGCTGAAGTTTAAAAATGCTTCGGAACTCTTCCATTGTTCTCAGAATTCCGCTGACATTTAAAAATGCTTCGGAACTCTTCCATTGTTCTCGGAATTCCGCTGACATTTAAAAAGCCTTCAGAACTCTTCCATTGTTCTCGGAATTCCGCTGACGTTTAAAAATGCTTCGGAACTCTTCCTTTGTTCTTGGAATTCCACTGATGTTTAAAAATGCTTCACAACTCTTCCATTGTTCTCGGAATTCCGCTGACGTTTAAAAATGCTTCGGAACTCTTCCATTGTTCTCGGTATTCCGCTGACGCTTAAAATTGCTTCACAACTCTTCTATTGTTCTCGGAATTCCGCTGACTTTTAAAAATGCTTCGAAACTCTTCCATTGTTCTCGGAATTCCGCTGAAGTTTAAGAATGCTTCGGAACTCTTCCATTGTTCTCAGAATTCTTCTGAAGTTTAAAAATGCTTCGGAACTGTTCCATTGTTCTCGGAATTCCGCTGATGCTTAAAAATGCTTCACAACTCTTCCATTGTTCTCGGTATTCCGCTGACTTTTAAAAATGCTTCTGAACTCTTCCATTGTTCTCGGAATTCCGCTGAAGTTTAAGTATGCTTCGGAACTCTTCCATTGCTCTCGGAATTCTGCTGAAGTTTAAAAATGCTTCGGAACTCTTCCATTGTTCTCAGAATTCCGCTGACATTTAAAAATGCTTCAGAATTCTTCCATTGTTCTCGGAATTCCGCTGACGTTTAAAAATGCTTCGGAACTCTTCCATTGTTCTCGGAATTCCGCTGACGCTTAAAATTGCTTCACAACTCTTCTATTGTTCTCGGAATTCCGCTGACTTTTAAAAATGCTTTGAAACTCTTCCATTGTTCTCGGAATTCCGCTGAAGTTTAAGAATGCTTCGGAACTCTTCCATTGTTCTCAGAATTCTTCTGAAGTTTAAAAATGCTTCGGAACTCTTCCATTGTTCTCGGAATTCCGCTGATGCTTAAAAATGCTTCACAACTCTTCCATTGTTCTCGGTATTCCGCTGACTTTTAAAAATGCTTCTGAACTCTTACATTGTTCTCGGAATTCCGCTGAAGTTTAAGTATGCTTCGGAACTCTTCCATTGTTCTCGGAATTCTGCTGAAGTTTAAAAATGCTTCGGAACTCTTCCATTGTTCTCGGAATTCCGCTGACATTTAAAATTGCTTCGGAACTCTTCCATTGTTCTCGGAATTCCGCTGACATTTAAAAAGCCTTCAGAACTCTTCCATTGTTCTCGGAATTCCGCTGACGTTTAAAAATGCTTCGGAACTCTTCTTTTGTTCTTGGAATTCCACTGACGTTTAAAAATGCTTCACAACTCTTCCATTGTTCTCGGAATTCCGCTGACTTTTAAAATTGCTTCGGAACTCTTCGATTGTTCTCCAAATTCCGCTGAAGTTTAAAAATGCTTCGGAACTCTTCCAGTGTTTGCAGAATTCCGCTGACGTTTAAAAATGCTTCGGAAATCTTCCATTGTTTTCAAAATCCGCTGACGTTTAAAAATGCTTCAGAACTCTTCCATTGTTCTCGGAATTCCGCTGACATTTAAAAATGCTTCGGAACTCTTCCATTGTTCTGGTATTCCGCTGACTTTTAAAAATGCTTCAGAACTCTTCCATTGTTCTCAGAATTCCGCTGAAGTTTAAACATGCTTTGGTACCCTTCTATTGTTCTCGGAATTCTGCTGACTTTTAAAAATGCTTCGGAACTCTTCCATTGTTCTCGGAATTCCGCTGACTTTTAAAAATGCTTCGGAACTCTTCCATTGTTCTCGGAATACCGCTGAAGTTTAAGAATGCTTCGGAATTCCTCCATTGTTCTCGGAATTCCGCTGACGCTTAAAAATGCTTCACAATTCTTCTATTGTTCTCAGAATTCCGCTGACTTTTAAAAATGCTTCAGAACTCTTCCATTGTTCTCGGAATTCCGCTGACTTTTAAAAATGCTTCGGAACTCTTCCATTGTTCTCGGAATTCCGCTGACTTTTAAAAATGCTTCGGAACTCTTCCATTGCTCTCGGAATTCTGCTGAAGTTTAAAAATGCTTCGGAACTCTTCCATTGTTCTCAGAATTCCGCTGACATTTAAAAATGCTTCAGAATTCTTCCATTGTTCTCGGAATTCCGCTGACGTTTAAAAATGCTTCGGAACTCTTCCATTGTTCTCGGAATTCCGCTGACGCTTAAAATTGCTTCACAACTCTTCTATTGTTCTCGGAATTCCGCTGACTTTTAAAAATGCTTTGAAACTCTTCCATTGTTCTCGGAATTCCGCTGAAGTTTAAGAATGCTTCGGAACTCTTCCATTGTTCTCAGAATTCTTCTGAAGTTTAAAAATGCTTCGGAACTCTTCCATTGTTCTCGGAATTCCGCTGATGCTTAAAAATGCTTCACAACTCTTCCATTGTTCTCGGTATTCCGCTGACTTTTAAAAATGCTTCTGAACTCTTACATTGTTCTCGGAATTCCGCTGAAGTTTAAGTATGCTTCGGAACTCTTCCATTGTTCTCGGAATTCTGCTGAAGTTTAAAAATGCTTCGGAACTCTTCCATTGTTCTCGGAATTCCGCTGACATTTAAAATTGCTTCGGAACTCTTCCATTGTTCTCGGAATTCCGCTGACATTTAAAAAGCCTTCAGAACTCTTCCATTGTTCTCGGAATTCCGCTGACGTTTAAAAATGCTTCGGAACTCTTCTTTTGTTCTTGGAATTCCACTGACGTTTAAAAATGCTTCACAACTCTTCCATTGTTCTCGGAATTCCGCTGACTTTTAAAATTGCTTCGGAACTCTTCGATTGTTCTCCAAATTCCGCTGAAGTTTAAAAATGCTTCGGAACTCTTCCAGTGTTTGCAGAATTCCGCTGACGTTTAAAAATGCTTCGGAAATCTTCCATTGTTTTCAAAATCCGCTGACGTTTAAAAATGCTTCAGAACTCTTCCATTGTTCTCGGAATTCCGCTGACATTTAAAAATGCTTCGGAACTCTTCCATTGTTCTGGTATTCCGCTGACTTTTAAAAATGCTTCAGAACTCTTCCATTGTTCTCAGAATTCCGCTGAAGTTTAAACATGCTTTGGTACCCTTCTATTGTTCTCGGAATTCTGCTGACTTTTAAAAATGCTTCGGAACTCTTCCATTGTTCTCGGAATTCCGCTGACTTTTAAAAATGCTTCGGAACTCTTCCATTGTTCTCGGAATACCGCTGAAGTTTAAGAATGCTTCGGAATTCCTCCATTGTTCTCGGAATTCCGCTGACGCTTAAAAATGCTTCACAATTCTTCTATTGTTCTCAGAATTCCGCTGACTTTTAAAAATGCTTCAGAACTCTTCCATTGTTCTCGGAATTCCGCTGACTTTTAAAAATGCTTCGGAACTCTTCCATTGTTCTCGGAATTCCGCTGACTTTTAAAAATGCTTCGGAACTCTTCCATTGTTCTCGGAATTCCGCTGACTTTTAAAAATGCTTCGGAACTCTTCCATTGTTCTCGGAATTCCGCTGAAGTTTTGAAGTTTAAAAATGCTTCGGAATTCTTCCATTGTTCTCGGAATTCCGCTGACGCTTAAAAATGCTTCACAACTCTTCTATTGTTCTCAGAATTCCGCTGACTTTTAAAAATGCTTCAGAACTCTTCCATTGTTCTCGGAATTCCGCTGACGTTTAAAAATGCTTCGGAACTCTTCCATTGTTCTCGGTATTCCGCTGACGCTTAAAATTGCTTCACAACTCTTCTATTGTTCTCGGAATTCCGCTGACTTTTAAAAATGCTTCGAAACTCTTCCATTGTTCTCGGAATTCCGCTGAAGTTTAAGAATGCTTCGGAACTCTTCCATTGTTCTCAGAATTCTTCTGAAGTTTAAAAATGCTTCGGAACTGTTCCATTGTTCTCGGAATTCCGCTGATGCTTAAAAATGCTTCACAACTCTTCCATTGTTCTCGGTATTCCGCTGACTTTTAAAAATGCTTCTGAACTCTTCCATTGTTCTCGGAATTCCGCTGAAGTTTAAGTATGCTTCGGAACTCTTCCATTGCTCTCGGAATTCTGCTGAAGTTTAAAAATGCTTCGGAACTCTTCCATTGTTCTCAGAATTCCGCTGACATTTAAAAATGCTTCAGAATTCTTCCATTGTTCTCGGAATTCCGCTGACGCTTAAAAATGCTTCACAACTCTTCTATTGTTCTCAGAATTCCGCTGACTTTTAAAAATGCTTCAGAACTCTTCCATTGTTCTCGGAATTCCGCTGACGTTTAAAAATGCTTCGGAACTCTTCCATTGTTCTCGGAATTCCGCTGACGCTTAAAATTGCTTCACAACTCTTCTATTGTTCTCGGAATTCCGCTGACTTTTAAAAATGCTTTGAAACTCTTCCATTGTTCTCGGAATTCCGCTGAAGTTTAAGAATGCTTCGGAACTCTTCCATTGTTCTCAGAATTCTTCTGAAGTTTAAAAATGCTTCGGAACTCTTCCATTGTTCTCGGAATTCCGCTGATGCTTAAAAATGCTTCACAACTCTTCCATTGTTCTCGGTATTCCGCTGACTTTTAAAAATGCTTCTGAACTCTTACATTGTTCTCGGAATTCCGCTGACATTTAAAAAGCCTTCAGAACTCTTCCATTGTTCTCGGAATTCCGCTGACGTTTAAAAATGCTTCGGAACTCTTCCTTTGTTCTTGGAATTCCACTGACGTTTAAAAATGCTTCACAACTCTTCCATTGTTCTCGGAATTCCGCTGACTTTTAAAATTGCTTCGGAACTCTTCGATTGTTCTCCAAATTCCGCTGAAGTTTAAAAATGCTTCGGAACTCTTCCAGTGTTTGCAGAATTCCGCTGACGTTTAAAAATGCTTCGGAAATCTTCCATTGTTTTCAAAATCCGCTGACGTTTAAAAATGCTTCAGAACTCTTCCATTGTTCTCGGAATTCCGCTGACGTTTAAAAATGCTTCGGAACTCTTCCATTGTTCTCGGAATTGCGGTGAAGTTTAAAAATGCTTCGGAACGCTTACATTGTTCTCAGAATTCCGCTGAAGTTTAAACATGCTTTGGTACCCTTCTATTGTTCTCGGAATTCTGCTGACTTTTAAAAATGCTTCGGAACTCTTCCATTGTTCTCGGAATTCCGCTGACTTTTAAAAATGCTTCGGAAATCTTCCATTGTTCTCGGAATTCCGCTGAAGTTTTGAAGTTTAAAAATGCTTCGGAATTTTTCCATTGTTCTCGGAATTCCGCTGACGCTTAAAAATGCTTCACAACTCTTCCATTGTTCTCGGAATTCCGCTGACTTTTAAAAATGCTTCAGAACTCTTCCAGTGTTCGCAGAATTCCGCTGACGTTTAAAAATGCTTCGGAAATCTTCCATTGTTTTCAAAATTCCGCTGACGTTTAAAAATGCTTCAGAACTCTTCCATTGTTCTCGGAATTCCGCTGACGTTTAAAAATGCTTCGGAACTCTTCCATTGTTCTCAGAATTCCGCTGAAGTTTAAACATGCTTTGGTACCCTTCTATTGTTCTCGGAATTCTGCTGACTTTTAAAAATGCTTCGGAACTCTTCCATTGTTCTCGGAATTCCGCTGACTTTTAAAAATGCTTCGGAACTCTTCCATTGTTCTCGGAATACCGCTGAAGTTTAAGAATGCTTCGGAATTCCTCCATTGTTCTCGGAATTCCGCTGACGCTTAAAAATGCTTCACAACTCTTCTATTGTTCTCAGAATTCCGCTGACTTTTAAAAATGCTTCAGAACTCTTCCATTGTTCTCGGAATTCCGCTGACTTTTAAAAATGCTTCGGAACTCTTCCATTGTTCTCGGAATTCTGCTGAAGTTTAAAAATGCTTCGGAACTCTTCCATTGTTCTCAGAATTCCGCTGACATTTAAAAATGCTTCGGAACTCTTCCATTGTTCTCGGAATTCCGCTGACATTTAAAAAGCCTTCAGAACTCTTCCATTGTTCTCGGAATTCCGCTGACGTTTAAAAATGCTTCGGAACTCTTCCTTTGTTCTTGGAATTCCACTGATGTTTAAAAATGCTTCACAACTCTTCCATTGTTCTCGGAATTCCGCTGACGTTTAAAAATGCTTCGGAACTCTTCCATTGTTCTCGGTATTCCGCTGACGCTTAAAATTGCTTCACAACTCTTCTATTGTTCTCGGAATTCCGCTGACTTTTAAAAATGCTTCGAAACTCTTCCATTGTTCTCGGAATTCCGCTGAAGTTTAAGAATGCTTCGGAACTCTTCCATTGTTCTCAGAATTCTTCTGAAGTTTAAAAATGCTTCGGAACTGTTCCATTGTTCTCGGAATTCCGCTGATGCTTAAAAATGCTTCACAACTCTTCCATTGTTCTCGGTATTCCGCTGACTTTTAAAAATGCTTCTGAACTCTTCCATTGTTCTCGGAATTCCGCTGAAGTTTAAGTATGCTTCGGAACTCTTCCATTGCTCTCGGAATTCTGCTGAAGTTTAAAAATGCTTCGGAACTCTTCCATTGTTCTCAGAATTCCGCTGACATTTAAAAATGCTTCAGAATTCTTCCATTGTTCTCGGAATTCCGCTGACGTTTAAAAATGCTTCGGAACTCTTCCATTGTTCTCGGAATTCCGCTGACGCTTAAAATTGCTTCACAACTCTTCTATTGTTCTCGGAATTCCGCTGACTTTTAAAAATGCTTTGAAACTCTTCCATTGTTCTCGGAATTCCGCTGAAGTTTAAGAATGCTTCGGAACTCTTCCATTGTTCTCAGAATTCTTCTGAAGTTTAAAAATGCTTCGGAACTCTTCCATTGTTCTCGGAATTCCGCTGATGCTTAAAAATGCTTCACAACTCTTCCATTGTTCTCGGTATTCCGCTGACTTTTAAAAATGCTTCTGAACTCTTACATTGTTCTCGGAATTCCGCTGAAGTTTAAGTATGCTTCGGAACTCTTCCATTGTTCTCGGAATTCTGCTGAAGTTTAAAAATGCTTCGGAACTCTTCCATTGTTCTCGGAATTCCGCTGACATTTAAAAAGCCTTCAGAACTCTTCCATTGTTCTCGGAATTCCGCTGACGTTTAAAAATGCTTCGGAACTCTTCCTTTGTTCTTGGAATTCCACTGACGTTTAAAAATGCTTCACAACTCTTCCATTGTTCTCGGAATTCCGCTGACTTTTAAAATTGCTTCGGAACTCTTCGATTGTTCTCCAAATTCCGCTGAAGTTTAAAAATGCTTCGGAACTCTTCCAGTGTTTGCAGAATTCCGCTGACGTTTAAAAATGCTTCGGAAATCTTCCATTGTTTTCAAAATCCGCTGACGTTTAAAAATGCTTCAGAACTCTTCCATTGTTCTCGGAATTCCGCTGACGTTTAAAAATGCTTCGGAACTCTTCCATTGTTCTCGGAATTGCGGTGAAGTTTAAAAATGCTTCGGAACGCTTACATTGTTCTCAGAATTCCGCTGAAGTTTAAACATGCTTTGGTACCCTTCTATTGTTCTCGGAATTCTGCTGACTTTTAAAAATGCTTCGGAACTCTTCCATTGTTCTCGGAATTCCGCTGACTTTTAAAAATGCTTCGGAAATCTTCCATTGTTCTCGGAATTCCGCTGAAGTTTTGAAGTTTAAAAATGCTTCGGAATTTTTCCATTGTTCTCGGAATTCCGCTGACGCTTAAAAATGCTTCACAACTCTTCCATTGTTCTCGGAATTCCGCTGACTTTTAAAAATGCTTCAGAACTCTTCCAGTGTTCGCAGAATTCCGCTGACGTTTAAAAATGCTTCGGAAATCTTCCATTGTTTTCAAAATTCCGCTGACGTTTAAAAATGCTTCAGAACTCTTCCATTGTTCTCGGAATTCCGCTGACGTTTAAAAATGCTTCGGAACTCTTCCATTGTTCTCAGAATTCCGCTGAAGTTTAAACATGCTTTGGTACCCTTCTATTGTTCTCGGAATTCTGCTGACTTTTAAAAATGCTTCGGAACTCTTCCATTGTTCTCGGAATTCCGCTGACTTTTAAAAATGCTTCGGAACTCTTCCATTGTTCTCGGAATACCGCTGAAGTTTAAGAATGCTTCGGAATTCCTCCATTGTTCTCGGAATTCCGCTGACGCTTAAAAATGCTTCACAACTCTTCTATTGTTCTCAGAATTCCGCTGACTTTTAAAAATGCTTCAGAACTCTTCCATTGTTCTCGGAATTCCGCTGACTTTTAAAAATGCTTCGGAACTCTTCCATTGTTCTCGGAATTCTGCTGAAGTTTAAAAATGCTTCGGAACTCTTCCATTGTTCTCAGAATTCCGCTGACATTTAAAAATGCTTCGGAACTCTTCCATTGTTCTCGGAATTCCGCTGACATTTAAAAAGCCTTCAGAACTCTTCCATTGTTCTCGGAATTCCGCTGACGTTTAAAAATGCTTCGGAACTCTTCCTTTGTTCTTGGAATTCCACTGACGTTTAAAAATGCTTCACAACTCTTCCATTGTTCTCGGAATTCCGCTGACGTTTAAAAATGCTTCGGAACTCTTCCATTGTTCTCGGTATTCCGCTGACGCTTAAAATTGCTTCACAACTCTTCTATTGTTCTCGGAATTCCGCTGACTTTTAAAAATGCTTTGAAACTCTTCCATTGTTCTCGGAATTCCGCTGAAGTTTAAGAATGCTTCGGAACTCTTCCATTGTTCTCAGAATTCTTCTGAAGTTTAAAAATGCTTCGGAACTCTTCCATTGTTCTCGGAATTCCGCTGATGCTTAAAAATGCTTCACAACTCTTCCATTGTTCTCGGTATTCCGCTGACTTTTAAAAATGCTTCTGAACTCTTACATTGTTCTCGGAATTCCGCTGAAGTTTAAGTATGCTTCGGAACTCTTCCATTGTTCTCGGAATTCTGCTGAAGTTTAAAAATGCTTCGGAACTCTTCCATTGTTCTCAGAATTCCGCTGACATTTAAAAATGCTTCAGAATTCTTCCATTGTTCTCGGAATTCCGCTGACGCTTAAAAATGCTTCACAACTCTTCTATTGTTCTCAGAATTCCGCTGACTTTTAAAAATGCTTCAGAACTCTTCCATTGTTCTCGGAATTCCGCTGACGTTTAAAAATGCTTCGGAACTCTTCCATTGTTCTCGGAATTCCGCTGACGCTTAAAATTGCTTCACAACTCTTCTATTGTTCTCGGAATTCCGCTGACTTTTAAAAATGCTTTGAAACTCTTCCATTGTTCTCGGAATTCCGCTGAAGTTTAAGAATGCTTCGGAACTCTTCCATTGTTCTCAGAATTCTTCTGAAGTTTAAAAATGCTTCGGAACTCTTCCATTGTTCTCGGAATTCCGCTGATGCTTAAAAATGCTTCACAACTCTTCCATTGTTCTCGGTATTCCGCTGACTTTTAAAAATGCTTCTGAACTCTTACATTGTTCTCGGAATTCCGCTGACATTTAAAAAGCCTTCAGAACTCTTCCATTGTTCTCGGAATTCCGCTGACGTTTAAAAATGCTTCGGAACTCTTCCTTTGTTCTTGGAATTCCACTGACGTTTAAAAATGCTTCACAACTCTTCCATTGTTCTCGGAATTCCGCTGACTTTTAAAATTGCTTCGGAACTCTTCGATTGTTCTCCAAATTCCGCTGAAGTTTAAAAATGCTTCGGAACTCTTCCAGTGTTTGCAGAATTCCGCTGACGTTTAAAAATGCTTCGGAAATCTTCCATTGTTTTCAAAATCCGCTGACGTTTAAAAATGCTTCAGAACTCTTCCATTGTTCTCGGAATTCCGCTGACGTTTAAAAATGCTTCGGAACTCTTCCATTGTTCTCGGAATTGCGGTGAAGTTTAAAAATGCTTCGGAACGCTTACATTGTTCTCAGAATTCCGCTGAAGTTTAAACATGCTTTGGTACCCTTCTATTGTTCTCGGAATTCTGCTGACTTTTAAAAATGCTTCGGAACTCTTCCATTGTTCTCGGAATTCCGCTGACTTTTAAAAATGCTTCGGAAATCTTCCATTGTTCTCGGAATTCCGCTGAAGTTTTGAAGTTTAAAAATGCTTCGGAATTTTTCCATTGTTCTCGGAATTCCGCTGACGCTTAAAAATGCTTCACAACTCTTCCATTGTTCTCGGAATTCCGCTGACTTTTAAAAATGCTTCAGAACTCTTCCAGTGTTCGCAGAATTCCGCTGACGTTTAAAAATGCTTCGGAAATCTTCCATTGTTTTCAAAATTCCGCTGACGTTTAAAAATGCTTCAGAACTCTTCCATTGTTCTCGGAATTCCGCTGACGTTTAAAAATGCTTCGGAACTCTTCCATTGTTCTCAGAATTCCGCTGAAGTTTAAACATGCTTTGGTACCCTTCTATTGTTCTCGGAATTCTGCTGACTTTTAAAAATGCTTCGGAACTCTTCCATTGTTCTCGGAATTCCGCTGACTTTTAAAAATGCTTCGGAACTCTTCCATTGTTCTCGGAATACCGCTGAAGTTTAAGAATGCTTCGGAATTCCTCCATTGTTCTCGGAATTCCGCTGACGCTTAAAAATGCTTCACAACTCTTCTATTGTTCTCAGAATTCCGCTGACTTTTAAAAATGCTTCAGAACTCTTCCATTGTTCTCGGAATTCCGCTGACTTTTAAAAATGCTTCGGAACTCTTCCATTGTTCTCGGAATTCTGCTGAAGTTTAAAAATGCTTCGGAACTCTTCCATTGTTCTCAGAATTCCGCTGACATTTAAAAATGCTTCGGAACTCTTCCATTGTTCTCGGAATTCCGCTGACATTTAAAAAGCCTTCAGAACTCTTCCATTGTTCTCGGAATTCCGCTGACGTTTAAAAATGCTTCGGAACTCTTCCTTTGTTCTTGGAATTCCACTGATGTTTAAAAATGCTTCACAACTCTTCCATTGTTCTCGGAATTCCGCTGACGTTTAAAAATGCTTCGGAACTCTTCCATTGTTCTCGGTATTCCGCTGACGCTTAAAATTGCTTCACAACTCTTCTATTGTTCTCGGAATTCCGCTGACTTTTAAAAATGCTTCGAAACTCTTCCATTGTTCTCGGAATTCCGCTGAAGTTTAAGAATGCTTCGGAACTCTTCCATTGTTCTCAGAATTCTTCTGAAGTTTAAAAATGCTTCGGAACTGTTCCATTGTTCTCGGAATTCCGCTGATGCTTAAAAATGCTTCACAACTCTTCCATTGTTCTCGGTATTCCGCTGACTTTTAAAAATGCTTCTGAACTCTTCCATTGTTCTCGGAATTCCGCTGAAGTTTAAGTATGCTTCGGAACTCTTCCATTGCTCTCGGAATTCTGCTGAAGTTTAAAAATGCTTCGGAACTCTTCCATTGTTCTCAGAATTCCGCTGACATTTAAAAATGCTTCAGAATTCTTCCATTGTTCTCGGAATTCCGCTGACGTTTAAAAATGCTTCGGAACTCTTCCATTGTTCTCGGAATTCCGCTGACGCTTAAAATTGCTTCACAACTCTTCTATTGTTCTCGGAATTCCGCTGACTTTTAAAAATGCTTTGAAACTCTTCCATTGTTCTCGGAATTCCGCTGAAGTTTAAGAATGCTTCGGAACTCTTCCATTGTTCTCAGAATTCTTCTGAAGTTTAAAAATGCTTCGGAACTCTTCCATTGTTCTCGGAATTCCGCTGATGCTTAAAAATGCTTCACAACTCTTCCATTGTTCTCGGTATTCCGCTGACTTTTAAAAATGCTTCTGAACTCTTACATTGTTCTCGGAATTCCGCTGAAGTTTAAGTATGCTTCGGAACTCTTCCATTGTTCTCGGAATTCTGCTGAAGTTTAAAAATGCTTCGGAACTCTTCCATTGTTCTCGGAATTCCGCTGACATTTAAAAAGCCTTCAGAACTCTTCCATTGTTCTCGGAATTCCGCTGACGTTTAAAAATGCTTCGGAACTCTTCCTTTGTTCTTGGAATTCCACTGACGTTTAAAAATGCTTCACAACTCTTCCATTGTTCTCGGAATTCCGCTGACTTTTAAAATTGCTTCGGAACTCTTCGATTGTTCTCCAAATTCCGCTGAAGTTTAAAAATGCTTCGGAACTCTTCCAGTGTTTGCAGAATTCCGCTGACGTTTAAAAATGCTTCGGAAATCTTCCATTGTTTTCAAAATCCGCTGACGTTTAAAAATGCTTCAGAACTCTTCCATTGTTCTCGGAATTCCGCTGACGTTTAAAAATGCTTCGGAACTCTTCCATTGTTCTCGGAATTGCGGTGAAGTTTAAAAATGCTTCGGAACGCTTACATTGTTCTCAGAATTCCGCTGAAGTTTAAACATGCTTTGGTACCCTTCTATTGTTCTCGGAATTCTGCTGACTTTTAAAAATGCTTCGGAACTCTTCCATTGTTCTCGGAATTCCGCTGACTTTTAAAAATGCTTCGGAAATCTTCCATTGTTCTCGGAATTCCGCTGAAGTTTTGAAGTTTAAAAATGCTTCGGAATTTTTCCATTGTTCTCGGAATTCCGCTGACGCTTAAAAATGCTTCACAACTCTTCCATTGTTCTCGGAATTCCGCTGACTTTTAAAAATGCTTCAGAACTCTTCCAGTGTTCGCAGAATTCCGCTGACGTTTAAAAATGCTTCGGAAATCTTCCATTGTTTTCAAAATTCCGCTGACGTTTAAAAATGCTTCAGAACTCTTCCATTGTTCTCGGAATTCCGCTGACGTTTAAAAATGCTTCGGAACTCTTCCATTGTTCTCAGAATTCCGCTGAAGTTTAAACATGCTTTGGTACCCTTCTATTGTTCTCGGAATTCTGCTGACTTTTAAAAATGCTTCGGAACTCTTCCATTGTTCTCGGAATTCCGCTGACTTTTAAAAATGCTTCGGAACTCTTCCATTGTTCTCGGAATACCGCTGAAGTTTAAGAATGCTTCGGAATTCCTCCATTGTTCTCGGAATTCCGCTGACGCTTAAAAATGCTTCACAACTCTTCTATTGTTCTCAGAATTCCGCTGACTTTTAAAAATGCTTCAGAACTCTTCCATTGTTCTCGGAATTCCGCTGACTTTTAAAAATGCTTCGGAACTCTTCCATTGTTCTCGGAATTCTGCTGAAGTTTAAAAATGCTTCGGAACTCTTCCATTGTTCTCAGAATTCCGCTGACATTTAAAAATGCTTCGGAACTCTTCCATTGTTCTCGGAATTCCGCTGACATTTAAAAAGCCTTCAGAACTCTTCCATTGTTCTCGGAATTCCGCTGACGTTTAAAAATGCTTCGGAACTCTTCCTTTGTTCTTGGAATTCCACTGACGTTTAAAAATGCTTCACAACTCTTCCATTGTTCTCGGAATTCCGCTGACGTTTAAAAATGCTTCGGAACTCTTCCATTGTTCTCGGTATTCCGCTGACGCTTAAAATTGCTTCACAACTCTTCTATTGTTCTCGGAATTCCGCTGACTTTTAAAAATGCTTCGAAACTCTTCCATTGTTCTCGGAATTCCGCTGAAGTTTAAGAATGCTTCGGAACTCTTCCATTGTTCTCAGAATTCTTCTGAAGTTTAAAAATGCTTCGGAACTGTTCCATTGTTCTCGGAATTCCGCTGATGCTTAAAAATGCTTCACAACTCTTCCATTGTTCTCGGTATTCCGCTGACTTTTAAAAATGCTTCTGAACTCTTCCATTGTTCTCGGAATTCCGCTGAAGTTTAAGTATGCTTCGGAACTCTTCCATTGCTCTCGGAATTCTGCTGAAGTTTAAAAATGCTTCGGAACTCTTCCATTGTTCTCAGAATTCCGCTGACATTTAAAAATGCTTCAGAATTCTTCCATTGTTCTCGGAATTCCGCTGACGTTTAAAAATGCTTCGGAACTCTTCCATTGTTCTCGGAATTCCGCTGACGCTTAAAATTGCTTCACAACTCTTCTATTGTTCTCGGAATTCCGCTGACTTTTAAAAATGCTTTGAAACTCTTCCATTGTTCTCGGAATTCCGCTGAAGTTTAAGAATGCTTCGGAACTCTTCCATTGTTCTCAGAATTCTTCTGAAGTTTAAAAATGCTTCGGAACTCTTCCATTGTTCTCGGAATTCCGCTGATGCTTAAAAATGCTTCACAACTCTTCCATTGTTCTCGGTATTCCGCTGACTTTTAAAAATGCTTCTGAACTCTTACATTGTTCTCGGAATTCCGCTGAAGTTTAAGTATGCTTCGGAACTCTTCCATTGTTCTCGGAATTCTGCTGAAGTTTAAAAATGCTTCGGAACTCTTCCATTGTTCTCGGAATTCCGCTGACATTTAAAAAGCCTTCAGAACTCTTCCATTGTTCTCGGAATTCCGCTGACGTTTAAAAATGCTTCGGAACTCTTCCTTTGTTCTTGGAATTCCACTGACGTTTAAAAATGCTTCACAACTCTTCCATTGTTCTCGGAATTCCGCTGACTTTTAAAATTGCTTCGGAACTCTTCGATTGTTCTCCAAATTCCGCTGAAGTTTAAAAATGCTTCGGAACTCTTCCAGTGTTTGCAGAATTCCGCTGACGTTTAAAAATGCTTCGGAAATCTTCCATTGTTTTCAAAATCCGCTGACGTTTAAAAATGCTTCAGAACTCTTCCATTGTTCTCGGAATTCCGCTGACGTTTAAAAATGCTTCGGAACTCTTCCATTGTTCTCGGAATTGCGGTGAAGTTTAAAAATGCTTCGGAACGCTTACATTGTTCTCAGAATTCCGCTGAAGTTTAAACATGCTTTGGTACCCTTCTATTGTTCTCGGAATTCTGCTGACTTTTAAAAATGCTTCGGAACTCTTCCATTGTTCTCGGAATTCCGCTGACTTTTAAAAATGCTTCGGAAATCTTCCATTGTTCTCGGAATTCCGCTGAAGTTTTGAAGTTTAAAAATGCTTCGGAATTTTTCCATTGTTCTCGGAATTCCGCTGACGCTTAAAAATGCTTCACAACTCTTCCATTGTTCTCGGAATTCCGCTGACTTTTAAAAATGCTTCAGAACTCTTCCAGTGTTCGCAGAATTCCGCTGACGTTTAAAAATGCTTCGGAAATCTTCCATTGTTTTCAAAATTCCGCTGACGTTTAAAAATGCTTCAGAACTCTTCCATTGTTCTCGGAATTCCGCTGACGTTTAAAAATGCTTCGGAACTCTTCCATTGTTCTCAGAATTCCGCTGAAGTTTAAACATGCTTTGGTACCCTTCTATTGTTCTCGGAATTCTGCTGACTTTTAAAAATGCTTCGGAACTCTTCCATTGTTCTCGGAATTCCGCTGACTTTTAAAAATGCTTCGGAACTCTTCCATTGTTCTCGGAATACCGCTGAAGTTTAAGAATGCTTCGGAATTCCTCCATTGTTCTCGGAATTCCGCTGACGCTTAAAAATGCTTCACAACTCTTCTATTGTTCTCAGAATTCCGCTGACTTTTAAAAATGCTTCAGAACTCTTCCATTGTTCTCGGAATTCCGCTGACTTTTAAAAATGCTTCGGAACTCTTCCATTGTTCTCGGAATTCTGCTGAAGTTTAAAAATGCTTCGGAACTCTTCCATTGTTCTCAGAATTCCGCTGACATTTAAAAATGCTTCGGAACTCTTCCATTGTTCTCGGAATTCCGCTGACATTTAAAAAGCCTTCAGAACTCTTCCATTGTTCTCGGAATTCCGCTGACGTTTAAAAATGCTTCGGAACTCTTCCTTTGTTCTTGGAATTCCACTGACGTTTAAAAATGCTTCACAACTCTTCCATTGTTCTCGGAATTCCGCTGACGTTTAAAAATGCTTCGGAACTCTTCCATTGTTCTCGGTATTCCGCTGACGCTTAAAATTGCTTCACAACTCTTCTATTGTTCTCGGAATTCCGCTGACTTTTAAAAATGCTTCGAAACTCTTCCATTGTTCTCGGAATTCCGCTGAAGTTTAAGAATGCTTCGGAACTCTTCCATTGTTCTCAGAATTCTTCTGAAGTTTAAAAATGCTTCGGAACTGTTCCATTGTTCTCGGAATTCCGCTGATGCTTAAAAATGCTTCACAACTCTTCCATTGTTCTCGGTATTCCGCTGACTTTTAAAAATGCTTCTGAACTCTTCCATTGTTCTCGGAATTCCGCTGAAGTTTAAGTATGCTTCGGAACTCTTCCATTGCTCTCGGAATTCTGCTGAAGTTTAAAAATGCTTCGGAACTCTTCCATTGTTCTCAGAATTCCGCTGACATTTAAAAATGCTTCAGAATTCTTCCATTGTTCTCGGAATTCCGCTGACGTTTAAAAATGCTTCGGAACTCTTCCATTGTACTCGGAATTCCGCTGACGCTTAAAATTGCTTCACAACTCTTCTATTGTTCTCGGAATTCCGCTGACTTTTAAAAATGCTTTGAAACTCTTCCATTGTTCTCGGAATTCCGCTGAAGTTTAAGAATGCTTCGGAACTCTTCCATTGTTCTCAGAATTCTTCTGAAGTTTAAAAATGCTTCGGAACTCTTCCATTGTTCTCGGAATTCCGCTGATGCTTAAAAATGCTTCACAACTCTTCCATTGTTCTCGGTATTCCGCTGACTTTTAAAAATGCTTCTGAACTCTTACATTGTTCTCGGAATTCCGCTGAAGTTTAAGTATGCTTCGGAACTCTTCCATTGTTCTCGGAATTCTGCTGAAGTTTAAAAATGCTTCAGAACTCTTCCATTGTTCTCGGAATTCCGCTGACATTTAAAAAGCCTTCAGAACTCTTCCATTGTTCTCGGAATTCCGCTGACGTTTAAAAATGCTTCGGAACTCTTCCTTTGTTCTTGGAATTCCACTGACGTTTAAAAATGCTTCACAACTCTTCCATTGTTCTCGGAATTCCGCTGACTTTTAAAATTGCTTCGGAACTCTTCGATTGTTCTCCAAATTCCGCTGAAGTTTAAAAATGCTTCGGAACTCTTCCAGTGTTTGCAGAATTCCGCTGACGTTTAAAAATGCTTCGGAAATCTTCCATTGTTTTCAAAATCCGCTGACGTTTAAAAATGCTTCAGAACTCTTCCATTGTTCTCGGAATTCCGCTGAAGTTTTGAAGTTTAAAAATGCTTCGGAATTTTTCCATTGTTCTCGGAATTCCGCTGACGCTTAAAAATGCTTCACAACTCTTCCATTGTTCTCGGAATTCCGCTGACTTTTAAAAATGCTTCAGAACTCTTCCAGTGTTTGCAGAATTCCGCTGACGTTTAAAAATGCTTCGGAAATCTTCCATTGTTTTCAAAATTCCGCTGACGTTTAAAAATGCTTCAGAACTCTTCCATTGTTCTCGGAATTCCGCTGACGTTTAAAAATGCTTCGGAACTCTTCCATTGTTCTCAGAATTCCGCTGAAGTTTAAACATGCTTTGGTACCCTTCTATTGTTCTCGGAATTCTGCTGACTTTTAAAAATGCTTCGGAACTCTTCCATTGTTCTCGGAATTCCGCTGACTTTTAAAAATGCTTCACAACTCTTCTATTGTTCTCAGAATTCCGCTGACTTTTAAAAATTCTTCAGAACTCTTCCATTGTTCTCGGAATTCCGCTGACGTTTAAAAATGCTTCGGAACTCTTCCATTGTTCTCGGAATTCCGCTGACGCTTAAAATTGCTTCACAACTCTTCTATTGTTCTCGGAATTCCGCTGACTTTTAAAAATGCTTCGAAACTCTTCCATTGTTCTCAGAATTCTTCTGAAGTTTAAAAATGCTTCGGAACTCTTCCATTGTTCTCGGAATTCCGCTGATGCTTAAAAATGCTTCACAACTCTTCCATTGTTCTCGGTATTCCGCTGACTTTTAAAAATGCTTCTGAACTCTTCCATTGTTCTCGGAATTCCGCTGAAGTTTAAGTATGCTTCGGAACTCTTCCATTGTTCTCGGAATTCTGCTGAAGTTTAAAAATGCTTCGGAACTCTTCCATTGTTCTCAGAATTCCGCTGACATTTAAAAATGCTTCGGAACTCTTCCATTGTTCTCGGAATTCCGCTGACATTTAAAAAGCCTTCAGAACTCTTCCATTGTTCTCGGAATTCCGCTGACGTTTAAAAATGCTTCGGAACTCTTCCTTTGTTCTTGGAATTCCACTGATGTTTAAAAATGCTTCACAACTCTTCCATTGTTCTCGGAATTCCGCTGACGTTTAAAAATGCTTCGGAACTCTTCCATTGTTCTCGGTATTCCGCTGACGCTTAAAATTGCTTCACAACTCTTCTATTGTTCTCGGAATTCCGCTGACTTTTAAAAATGCTTCGAAACTCTTCCATTGTTCTCGGAATTCCGCTGAAGTTTAAGAATGCTTCGGAACTCTTCCATTGTTCTCAGAATTCTTCTGAAGTTTAAAAATGCTTCGGAACTGTTCCATTGTTCTCGGAATTCCGCTGATGCTTAAAAATGCTTCACAACTCTTCCATTGTTCTCGGTATTCCGCTGACTTTTAAAAATGCTTCTGAACTCTTCCATTGTTCTCGGAATTCCGCTGAAGTTTAAGTATGCTTCGGAACTCTTCCATTGCTCTCGGAATTCTGCTGAAGTTTAAAAATGCTTCGGAACTCTTCCATTGTTCTCAGAATTCCGCTGACATTTAAAAATGCTTCAGAATTCTTCCATTGTTCTCGGAATTCCGCTGACGTTTAAAAATGCTTCGGAACTCTTCCATTGTTCTCGGAATTCCGCTGACGCTTAAAATTGCTTCACAACTCTTCTATTGTTCTCGGAATTCCGCTGACTTTTAAAAATGCTTTGAAACTCTTCCATTGTTCTCGGAATTCCGCTGAAGTTTAAGAATGCTTCGGAACTCTTCCATTGTTCTCAGAATTCTTCTGAAGTTTAAAAATGCTTCGGAACTCTTCCATTGTTCTCGGAATTCCGCTGATGCTTAAAAATGCTTCACAACTCTTCCATTGTTCTCGGTATTCCGCTGACTTTTAAAAATGCTTCTGAACTCTTACATTGTTCTCGGAATTCCGCTGAAGTTTAAGTATGCTTCGGAACTCTTCCATTGTTCTCGGAATTCTGCTGAAGTTTAAAAATGCTTCGGAACTCTTCCATTGTTCTCGGAATTCCGCTGACATTTAAAAAGCCTTCAGAACTCTTCCATTGTTCTCGGAATTCCGCTGACGTTTAAAAATGCTTCGGAACTCTTCCTTTGTTCTTGGAATTCCACTGACGTTTAAAAATGCTTCACAACTCTTCCATTGTTCTCGGAATTCCGCTGACTTTTAAAATTGCTTCGGAACTCTTCGATTGTTCTCCAAATTCCGCTGAAGTTTAAAAATGCTTCGGAACTCTTCCAGTGTTTGCAGAATTCCGCTGACGTTTAAAAATGCTTCGGAAATCTTCCATTGTTTTCAAAATCCGCTGACGTTTAAAAATGCTTCAGAACTCTTCCATTGTTCTCGGAATTCCGCTGACGTTTAAAAATGCTTCGGAACTCTTCCATTGTTCTCGGAATTGCGGTGAAGTTTAAAAATGCTTCGGAACGCTTACATTGTTCTCAGAATTCCGCTGAAGTTTAAACATGCTTTGGTACCCTTCTATTGTTCTCGGAATTCTGCTGACTTTTAAAAATGCTTCGGAACTCTTCCATTGTTCTCGGAATTCCGCTGACTTTTAAAAATGCTTCGGAAATCTTCCATTGTTCTCGGAATTCCGCTGAAGTTTTGAAGTTTAAAAATGCTTCGGAATTTTTCCATTGTTCTCGGAATTCCGCTGACGCTTAAAAATGCTTCACAACTCTTCCATTGTTCTCGGAATTCCGCTGACTTTTAAAAATGCTTCAGAACTCTTCCAGTGTTCGCAGAATTCCGCTGACGTTTAAAAATGCTTCGGAAATCTTCCATTGTTTTCAAAATTCCGCTGACGTTTAAAAATGCTTCAGAACTCTTCCATTGTTCTCGGAATTCCGCTGACGTTTAAAAATGCTTCGGAACTCTTCCATTGTTCTCAGAATTCCGCTGAAGTTTAAACATGCTTTGGTACCCTTCTATTGTTCTCGGAATTCTGCTGACTTTTAAAAATGCTTCGGAACTCTTCCATTGTTCTCGGAATTCCGCTGACTTTTAAAAATGCTTCGGAACTCTTCCATTGTTCTCGGAATACCGCTGAAGTTTAAGAATGCTTCGGAATTCCTCCATTGTTCTCGGAATTCCGCTGACGCTTAAAAATGCTTCACAACTCTTCTATTGTTCTCAGAATTCCGCTGACTTTTAAAAATGCTTCAGAACTCTTCCATTGTTCTCGGAATTCCGCTGACTTTTAAAAATGCTTCGGAACTCTTCCATTGTTCTCGGAATTCTGCTGAAGTTTAAAAATGCTTCGGAACTCTTCCATTGTTCTCAGAATTCCGCTGACATTTAAAAATGCTTCGGAACTCTTCCATTGTTCTCGGAATTCCGCTGACATTTAAAAAGCCTTCAGAACTCTTCCATTGTTCTCGGAATTCCGCTGACGTTTAAAAATGCTTCGGAACTCTTCCTTTGTTCTTGGAATTCCACTGACGTTTAAAAATGCTTCACAACTCTTCCATTGTTCTCGGAATTCCGCTGACGTTTAAAAATGCTTCGGAACTCTTCCATTGTTCTCGGTATTCCGCTGACGCTTAAAATTGCTTCACAACTCTTCTATTGTTCTCGGAATTCCGCTGACTTTTAAAAATGCTTCGAAACTCTTCCATTGTTCTCGGAATTCCGCTGAAGTTTAAGAATGCTTCGGAACTCTTCCATTGTTCTCAGAATTCTTCTGAAGTTTAAAAATGCTTCGGAACTGTTCCATTGTTCTCGGAATTCCGCTGATGCTTAAAAATGCTTCACAACTCTTCCATTGTTCTCGGTATTCCGCTGACTTTTAAAAATGCTTCTGAACTCTTCCATTGTTCTCGGAATTCCGCTGAAGTTTAAGTATGCTTCGGAACTCTTCCATTGCTCTCGGAATTCTGCTGAAGTTTAAAAATGCTTCGGAACTCTTCCATTGTTCTCAGAATTCCGCTGACATTTAAAAATGCTTCAGAATTCTTCCATTGTTCTCGGAATTCCGCTGACGTTTAAAAATGCTTCGGAACTCTTCCATTGTTCTCGGAATTCCGCTGACGCTTAAAATTGCTTCACAACTCTTCTATTGTTCTCGGAATTCCGCTGACTTTTAAAAATGCTTTGAAACTCTTCCATTGTTCTCGGAATTCCGCTGAAGTTTAAGAATGCTTCGGAACTCTTCCATTGTTCTCAGAATTCTTCTGAAGTTTAAAAATGCTTCGGAACTCTTCCATTGTTCTCGGAATTCCGCTGATGCTTAAAAATGCTTCACAACTCTTCCATTGTTCTCGGTATTCCGCTGACTTTTAAAAATGCTTCTGAACTCTTACATTGTTCTCGGAATTCCGCTGAAGTTTAAGTATGCTTCGGAACTCTTCCATTGTTCTCGGAATTCTGCTGAAGTTTAAAAATGCTTCGGAACTCTTCCATTGTTCTCGGAATTCCGCTGACATTTAAAAAGCCTTCAGAACTCTTCCATTGTTCTCGGAATTCCGCTGACGTTTAAAAATGCTTCGGAACTCTTCCTTTGTTCTTGGAATTCCACTGACGTTTAAAAATGCTTCACAACTCTTCCATTGTTCTCGGAATTCCGCTGACTTTTAAAATTGCTTCGGAACTCTTCGATTGTTCTCCAAATTCCGCTGAAGTTTAAAAATGCTTCGGAACTCTTCCAGTGTTTGCAGAATTCCGCTGACGTTTAAAAATGCTTCGGAAATCTTCCATTGTTTTCAAAATCCGCTGACGTTTAAAAATGCTTCAGAACTCTTCCATTGTT
Organism: Phyllobates terribilis; assembly: GCF_046119375.1. Classification (NCBI taxonomy): domain Eukaryota; kingdom Metazoa; phylum Chordata; class Amphibia; order Anura; family Dendrobatidae; genus Phyllobates; species Phyllobates terribilis. The sequence continues at coordinate 5,654,883 of NW_027362781.1, read as the reverse complement.
CTCGGAATTCCGCTGACGTTTAAAAATGCTTCGGAACTCTTCCATTGTTCTCGGAATTGCGGTGAAGTTTAAAAATGCTTCGGAACGCTTACATTGTTCTCAGAATTCCGCTGAAGTTTAAACATGCTTTGGTACCCTTCTATTGTTCTCGGAATTCTGCTGACTTTTAAAAATGCTTCGGAACTCTTCCATTGTTCTCGGAATTCCGCTGACTTTTAAAAATGCTTCGGAAATCTTCCATTGTTCTCGGAATTCCGCTGAAGTTTTGAAGTTTAAAAATGCTTCGGAATTTTTCCATTGTTCTCGGAATTCCGCTGACGCTTAAAAATGCTTCACAACTCTTCCATTGTTCTCGGAATTCCGCTGACTTTTAAAAATGCTTCAGAACTCTTCCAGTGTTCGCAGAATTCCGCTGACGTTTAAAAATGCTTCGGAAATCTTCCATTGTTTTCAAAATTCCGCTGACGTTTAAAAATGCTTCAGAACTCTTCCATTGTTCTCGGAATTCCGCTGACGTTTAAAAATGCTTCGGAACTCTTCCATTGTTCTCAGAATTCCGCTGAAGTTTAAACATGCTTTGGTACCCTTCTATTGTTCTCGGAATTCTGCTGACTTTTAAAAATGCTTCGGAACTCTTCCATTGTTCTCGGAATTCCGCTGACTTTTAAAAATGCTTCGGAACTCTTCCATTGTTCTCGGAATACCGCTGAAGTTTAAGAATGCTTCGGAATTCCTCCATTGTTCTCGGAATTCCGCTGACGCTTAAAAATGCTTCACAACTCTTCTATTGTTCTCAGAATTCCGCTGACTTTTAAAAATGCTTCAGAACTCTTCCATTGTTCTCGGAATTCCGCTGACTTTTAAAAATGCTTCGGAACTCTTCCATTGTTCTCGGAATTCTGCTGAAGTTTAAAAATGCTTCGGAACTCTTCCATTGTTCTCAGAATTCCGCTGACATTTAAAAATGCTTCGGAACTCTTCCATTGTTCTCGGAATTCCGCTGACATTTAAAAAGCCTTCAGAACTCTTCCATTGTTCTCGGAATTCCGCTGACGTTTAAAAATGCTTCGGAACTCTTCCTTTGTTCTTGGAATTCCACTGACGTTTAAAAATGCTTCACAACTCTTCCATTGTTCTCGGAATTCCGCTGACGTTTAAAAATGCTTCGGAACTCTTCCATTGTTCTCGGTATTCCGCTGACGCTTAAAATTGCTTCACAACTCTTCTATTGTTCTCGGAATTCCGCTGACTTTTAAAAATGCTTCGAAACTCTTCCATTGTTCTCGGAATTCCGCTGAAGTTTAAGAATGCTTCGGAACTCTTCCATTGTTCTCAGAATTCTTCTGAAGTTTAAAAATGCTTCGGAACTGTTCCATTGTTCTCGGAATTCCGCTGATGCTTAAAAATGCTTCACAACTCTTCCATTGTTCTCGGTATTCCGCTGACTTTTAAAAATGCTTCTGAACTCTTCCATTGTTCTCGGAATTCCGCTGAAGTTTAAGTATGCTTCGGAACTCTTCCATTGCTCTCGGAATTCTGCTGAAGTTTAAAAATGCTTCGGAACTCTTCCATTGTTCTCAGAATTCCGCTGACATTTAAAAATGCTTCAGAATTCTTCCATTGTTCTCGGAATTCCGCTGACGTTTAAAAATGCTTCGGAACTCTTCCATTGTTCTCGGAATTCCGCTGACGCTTAAAATTGCTTCACAACTCTTCTATTGTTCTCGGAATTCCGCTGACTTTTAAAAATGCTTTGAAACTCTTCCATTGTTCTCGGAATTCCGCTGAAGTTTAAGAATGCTTCGGAACTCTTCCATTGTTCTCAGAATTCTTCTGAAGTTTAAAAATGCTTCGGAACTCTTCCATTGTTCTCGGAATTCCGCTGATGCTTAAAAATGCTTCACAACTCTTCCATTGTTCTCGGTATTCCGCTGACTTTTAAAAATGCTTCTGAACTCTTACATTGTTCTCGGAATTCCGCTGAAGTTTAAGTATGCTTCGGAACTCTTCCATTGTTCTCGGAATTCTGCTGAAGTTTAAAAATGCTTCAGAACTCTTCCATTGTTCTCGGAATTCCGCTGACATTTAAAAAGCCTTCAGAACTCTTCCATTGTTCTCGGAATTCCGCTGACGTTTAAAAATGCTTCGGAACTCTTCCTTTGTTCTTGGAATTCCACTGACGTTTAAAAATGCTTCACAACTCTTCCATTGTTCTCGGAATTCCGCTGACTTTTAAAATTGCTTCGGAACTCTTCGATTGTTCTCCAAATTCCGCTGAAGTTTAAAAATGCTTCGGAACTCTTCCAGTGTTTGCAGAATTCCGCTGACGTTTAAAAATGCTTCGGAAATCTTCCATTGTTTTCAAAATCCGCTGACGTTTAAAAATGCTTCAGAACTCTTCCATTGTTCTCGGAATTCCGCTGAAGTTTTGAAGTTTAAAAATGCTTCGGAATTTTTCCATTGTTCTCGGAATTCCGCTGACGCTTAAAAATGCTTCACAACTCTTCCATTGTTCTCGGAATTCCGCTGACTTTTAAAAATGCTTCAGAACTCTTCCAGTGTTTGCAGAATTCCACTGACGTTTAAAAATGCTTCGGAAATCTTCCATTGTTTTCAAAATTCCGCTGACGTTTAAAAATGCTTCAGAACTCTTCCATTGTTCTCGGAATTCCGCTGACGTTTAAAAATGCTTCGGAACTCTTCCATTGTTCTCAGAATTCCGCTGAAGTTTAAACATGCTTTGGTACCCTTCTATTGTTCTCGGAATTCTGCTGACTTTTAAAAATGCTTCGGAACTCTTCCATTGTTCTCGGAATTCCGCTGACTTTTAAAAATGCTTCACAACTCTTCTATTGTTCTCAGAATTCCGCTGACTTTTAAAAATTCTTCAGAACTCTTCCATTGTTCTCGGAATTCCGCTGACGTTTAAAAATGCTTCGGAACTCTTCCATTGTTCTCGGAATTCCGCTGACGCTTAAAATTGCTTCACAACTCTTCTATTGTTCTCGGAATTCCGCTGACTTTTAAAAATGCTTCGAAACTCTTCCATTGTTCTCAGAATTCTTCTGAAGTTTAAAAATGCTTCGGAACTCTTCCATTGTTCTCGGAATTCCGCTGATGCTTAAAAATGCTTCACAACTCTTCCATTGTTCTCGGTATTCCGCTGACTTTTAAAAATGCTTCTGAACTCTTCCATTGTTCTCGGAATTCCGCTGAAGTTTAAGTATGCTTCGGAACTCTTCCATTGTTCTCGGAATTCTGCTGAAGTTTAAAAATGCTTCGGAACTCTTCCATTGTTCTCAGAATTCCGCTGACATTTAAAAATGCTTCGGAACTCTTCCATTGTTCTCGGAATTCCGCTGACATTTAAAAAGCCTTCAGAACTCTTCCATTGTTCTCGGAATTCCGCTGACGTTTAAAAATGCTTCGGAACTCTTCTTTTGTTCTTGGAATTCCACTGACGTTTAAAAATGCTTCACAACTCTTCCATTGTTCTCGGAATTCCGCTGACTTTTAAAATTGCTTCGGAACTCTTCAATTGTTCTCCAAATTCCGCTGAAGTTTAAAAATGCTTCGGAAATCTTCCAGTGTTTGCAGAATTCCGCTGACGTTTAAAAATGCTTCGGAAATCTTCCATTGTTTTCAAAATCCGCTGACGTTTAAAAATGCTTCAGAACTCTTCCATTGTTCTCGGAATTCCGCTGACATTTAAAAATGCTTCGGAACTCTTCCATTGTTCTGGAATTCCGCTGACTTTTAAAAATGCTTCAGAACTCTTCCATTGTTCTCAGAATTCCGCTGAAGTTTAAACATGCTTTGGTACCCTTCTATTGTTCTCGGAATTCTGCTGACTTTTAAAAATGCTTCGGAACTCTTCCATTGTTCTCGGAATTCCGCTGACTTTTAAAAATGCTTCGGAACTCTTCCATTGTTCTCGGAATACCGCTGAAGTTTAAGAATGCTTCGGAATTCCTCCATTGTTCTCGGAATTCCGCTGACGCTTAAAAATGCTTCACAACTCTTCTATTGTTCTCAGAATTCCGCTGACTTTTAAAAATGCTTCAGAACTCTTCCATTGTTCTCGGAATTCCGCTGACTTTTAAAAATGCTTCGGAACTCTTCCATTGTTCTCGGAATTCTGCTGAAGTTTAAAAATGCTTCGGAACTCTTCCATTGTTCTCAGAATTCCGCTGACATTTAAAAATGCTTCGGAACTCTTCCATTGTTCTCGGAATTCCGCTGACATTTAAAAAGCCTTCAGAACTCTTCCATTGTTCTCGGAATTCCGCTGACGTTTAAAAATGCTTCGGAACTCTTCCTTTGTTCTTGGAATTCCACTGACGTTTAAAAATGCTTCACAACTCTTCCATTGTTCTCGGAATTCCGCTGACTTTTAAAAATGCTTCGGAACTCTTCCATTGTTCTCGGAATTCCGCTGAAGTTTTGAAGTTTAAAAATGCTTCGGAATTCTTCCATTGTTCTCGGAATTCCGCTGACGCTTAAAAATGCTTCACAACTCTTCTATTGTTCTCAGAATTCCGCTGACTTTTAAAAATGCTTCAGAACTCTTCCATTGTTCTCGGAATTCCGCTGACGTTTAAAAATGCTTCGGAACTCTTCCATTGTTCTCGGAATTCCGCTGACGCTTAAAATTGCTTCACAACTCTTCTATTGTTCTCGGAATTCCGCTGACTTTTAAAAATGCTTCGAAACTCTTCCATTGTTCTCAGAATTCTTCTGAAGTTTAAAAATGCTTCGGAACTCTTCCATTGTTCTCGGAATTCCGCTGATGCTTAAAAATGCTTCACAACTCTTCCATTGTTCTCGGTATTCCGCTGACTTTTAAAAATGCTTCTGAACTCTTCCATTGTTCTCGGAATTCCGCTGAAGTTTAAGTATGCTTCGGAACTCTTCCATTGTTCTCGGAATTCTGCTGAAGTTTAAAAATGCTTCGGAACTCTTCCATTGTTCTCAGAATTCCGCTGACATTTAAAAATGCTTCGGAACTCTTCCATTGTTCTCGGAATTCCGCTAACATTTAAAAAGCCTTCAGAACTCTTCCATTGTTCTCGGAATTCCGCTGACGTTTAAAAATGCTTCGGAACTCTTCTTTTGTTCTTGGAATTCCACTGACGTTTAAAAATGCTTCACAACTCTTCCATTGTTCTCGGAATTCCGCTGACTTTTAAAATTGCTTCGGAACTCTTCGATTGTTCTCCAAATTCCGCTGAAGTTTAAAAATGCTTCGGAACTCTTCCAGTGTTTGCAGAATTCCGCTGACGTTTAAAAATGCTTCGGAAATCTTCCATTGTTTTCAAAATCCGCTGACGTTTAAAAATGCTTCAGAACTCTTCCATTGTTCTCGGAATTCCGCTGACATTTAAAAATGCTTCGGAACTCTTCCATTGTTCTGGTATTCCGCTGACTTTTAAAAATGCTTCAGAACTCTTCCATTGTTCTCGGAATTCCGCTGAAGTTTAAGTATGCTTCGGAACTCTTCCATTGTTCTCGGAATTCTGCTGAAGTTTAAAAATGCTTCGGAACTCTTCCATTGTTCTCAGAATTCCGCTGACATTTAAAAATGCTTCGGAACTCTTCCATTGTTCTCGGAATTCTGCTGACATTTAAAAAGGCTTCAGAACTCTTCCATTGTTCTCGGAATTCCGCTGACGTTTAAAAATGCTTCACAACTCTTCCATTGTTCTCGGAATTCTGCTGACTTTTAAAAATGCTTCAGAACTCTTCCATTGTTCTCGGAATTCCGCTGACATTTAAAAATGCTTCGGAACTCTTCCATTGTTCTGGTATTCCGCTGACGTTTAAAAATGCTTCACAACTCTTCCATTGTTCTCGGTATTCCGCTGACTTTTAAAAATGCTTCAGAACTCTTCCATTGTTCTCGGAATTCCGCTGAAGTTTAAACATGCTTTGGTACCCTTCTATTGTTCTCGGAATTCTGCTGACTTTTAAAAATGCTTCGGAACTCTTCCATTGTTCTCGGAATTCCGCTGACTTTTAAAAATGCTTCGGAACTCTTCCATTGTTCTCGGAATTCCGCTGACTTTTAAAAATGCTTCTGAACTCTTCCATTGTTCTCGGAATTCCGCTGAAGTTTAAGTATGCTTCGGAACTCTTCCATTGTTCTCGGAATTCTGCTGAAGTTTAAAAATGCTTCGGAACTCTTCCATTGTTCTCAGAATTCCGCTGACATTTAAAAATGCTTCGGAACTCTTCCATTGTTCTCGGAATTCCGCTGACATTTAAAAAGCCTTCAGAACTCTTCCATTGTTCTCGGAATTCCGCTGACGTTTAAAAATGCTTCGGAACTCTTCCTTTGTTCTTGGAATTCCACTGACGTTTAAAAATGCTTCACAACTCTTCCATTGTTCTCGGAATTCCGCTGACTTTTAAAATTGCTTCGGAACTCTTCGATTGTTCTCCAAATTCCGCTGAAGTTTAAAAATGCATCGGAACTCTTCCAGTGTTTGCAGAATTCCGCTGACGTTTAAAAGTGCTTCGGAAATCTTCCATTGTTTTCAAAATCCGCTGACGTTTAAAAATGCTTCAGAACTCTTCCATTGTTCTCGGAATTCCGCTGACGTTTAAAAATGCTTCGGAACTCTTCCATTGTTCTCGGAATTGCGGTGAAGTTTAAAAATGCTTCGGAACGCTTACATTGTTCTCAGAATTCCGCTGAAGTTTAAACATGCTTTGGTACCCTTCTATTGTTCTCGGAATTCTGCTGACTTTTAAAAATGCTTCGGAACTCTTCCATTGTTCTCGGAATTCCGCTGACTTTTAAAAATGCTTCGGAACTCTTCCATTGTTCTCGGAATTCCGCTGAAGTTTTGAAGTTTAAAAATGCTTCGGAATTTTTCCATTGTTCTCGGAATTCCGCTGACGCTTAAAAATGCTTCACAACTCTTCCATTGTTCTCGGAATTCCGCTGACTTTTAAAAATGCTTCGGAACTCTTCCAGTGTTCGCAGAATTCCGCTGACGTTTAAAAATGCTTCGGAAATCTTCCATTGTTTTCAAAATTCCGCTGACGTTTAAAAATGCTTCGGAGCTCTTCCATTGTTCTCAGAATTCCGCTGAAGTTTAAACATGCTTTGGTACCCTTCTATTGTTCTCGGAATTCTGCTGACTTTTAAAAATGCTTCGGAACTCTTCCATTGTTCTCGGAATTCCGCTGACTTTTAAAAATGCTTCGGAACTCTTCCATTGTTCTCGGAATTCCGCTGAAGTTTAAGAATGCTTCGGAATTCTTCCATTGTTCTCGGAATTCCGCTGACGCTTAAAAATGCTTCACAACTCTTCTATTGTTCTCAGAATTCCGCTGACTTTTAAAAATGCTTCAGAACTCTTCCATTGCTCTCGGAATTCCGCTGACTTTTAAAAATGCTTCGGAACTCTTCCATTGTTCTCGGAATTCCGCTGACTTTTAAAAATGCTTCGGAACTCTTCCATTGTTCTCGGAATTCCGCTGAAGTTTTGAAGTTTAAAAATGCTTCGGAATTCTTCCATTGTTCTCGGAATTCCGCTGACGCTTAAAAATGCTTCACAACTCTTCTATTGTTCTCAGAATTCCGCTGACTTTTAAAAATGCTTCAGAACTCTTCCATTGTTCTCGGAATTCCGCTGACGTTTAAAAATGCTTCGGAACTCTTCCTTTGTTCTTGGAATTCCACTGACGTTTAAAAATGCTTCACAGCTCTTCCATTGTTCTCGGAATTCCGCTGACTTTTAAAATTGCTTCGGAACTCATCGATTGTTCTCCAAATTCCGCTGAAGTTTAAAAATGCTTCGGAACTCTTCCAGTGTTTGCAGAATTCCGCTGACGTTTAAAAATGCTTCGGAAATCTTCCATTGTTTTCAAAATCCGCTGACGTTTAAAAATGCTTCAGAACTCTTCCATTGTTCTCGGAATTCCGCTGACATTTAAAAATGCTTCGGAACTCTTCCATTGTTCTGGTATTCCGCTGACTTTTAAAAATGCTTCAGAACTCTTCCATTGTTCTCGGAATTCCGCTGAAGTTTAAGTATGCTTCGGAACTCTTCCATTGTTCTCGGAATTCTGCTGAAGTTTAAAAATGCTTCGGAACTCTTCCATTGTTCTCAGAATTCCGCTGACATTTAAAAATGTTTCGGAACTCTTCCATTGTTCTCGGAATTCCGCTGACGTTTAAAAATGCTTCACAACTCTTCCATTGTTCTCGGAATTCTGCTGACTTTTAAAAATGCTTCAGAACTCTTCCATTGTTCTCGGAATTCCGCTGACATTTAAAAATGCTTCGGAACTCTTCCATTGTTCTGGTATTCCGCTGACGTTTAAAAATGCTTCACAACTCTTCCATTGTTCTCGGTATTCCGCTGACTTTTAAAAATGCTTCAGAACTCTTCCATTGCTCTCGGAATTCCGATGAAGTTTAAGTATGCTTCGGAACTCTTCCATTGTTCTCGGAATTCTGCTGAAGTTTAAAAATGCTTCGGAACTCTTCCATTGTTCTCGGAATTCTTCTGAAGTTTTGAAGTTTACAAATGCTTCGGAATTCTTCCATTGTTCTCGGAATTCCGCTGACGCTTAAAAATGCTTCACAACTCTTCTATTGTTCTCAGAATTCCGCTGACTTTTAAAAATGCTTCGGAACTCTTCCATTGTTGTCGGAATTCCGCTGACGCTTAAAATTGCTTCAAAACTGTTCCATTGTTCTCGGAATTCCGCTGAAGTTTAAGAATGCTACAGAACTCTTCCATTGTTCTCAGAATTCTGCTGAAGTATAAAAATGCTTCGGAACTCTTCCATTGTTCTCGGAATTCCGCTGACGCTTAAAAATGCTTCACAACTCTTCTTTTGTTCTCGGAATTCCGCTGACATTTAAAAATGCTTCGGAACTCTTCCATTGTCCTCGGAATTCCGATGAAGTTTAAGAATGCTTCGGAACTCTTCCATTGTTCTCAGAATTCTGCTGAAGTTTAAAAATGCTTCGGAACTCTTCCATTGTTCTCGGAATTCCGCTGATGCTTAAAAATGCTTCACAACTCTTCCATTGTTCTCGGAATTCCGCTGACTTTTAAAAATGCTTCGGAACTCTTCGATTGTTCTCCAAATTCCGCTGAAGTTTAAAAATGCTTCGGAACTCTTCCAGTGTTCGCAGAATTCCGCTGACGTTTAAAAATGCTTCGGAACTCTTCCATTGTTCTCAGAATTCCGCTGAAGTTTAAACATGCTTTGGTACCCTTCTATTGTTCTCGGAATTCTGCTGACTTTTAAAAATGCTTCGGAACTCTTCCATTGTTCTCGGAATTCCGCTGACTTTTAAAAATGCTTCGGAACTCTTCCATTGTTCTCGGAATTCCGCTGACTTTTAAAAATGCTTCTGAACTCTTCCATTGTTCTCGGAATTCCGCTGAAGTTTAAGTATGCTTCGGAACTCTTCCATTGTTCTCGGAATTCTGCTGAAGTTTAAAAATGCTTCGGAACTCTTCCATTGTTCTCAGAATTCCGCTGACATTTAAAAATGCTTCGGAACTCTTCCATTGTTCTCGGAATTCCGCTGACATTTAAAAAGCCTTCAGAACTCTTCCATTGTTCTCGGAATTCCGCTGACGTTTAAAAATGCTTCGGAACTCTTCCTTTGTTCTTGGAATTCCACTGACTTTTAAAAATGCTTCACAACTCTTCCATTGTTCTCGGAATTCCGCTGACTTTTAAAATTGCTTCGGAACTCTTCGATTGTTCTCCAAATTCCGCTGAAGTTTAAAAATGCTTCGGAACTCTTCCAGTGTTTGCAGAATTCCGCTGACGTTTAAAAATGCTTCGGAAATCTTCCATTGTTTTCAAAATCCGCTGACGCTTAAAAATGCTTCAGAACTCTTCCATTGTTCTCGGAATTCCGCTGACATTTAAAAATGCTTCGGAACTCTTCCATTGTTCTGGTATTCCGCTGACGTTTAAAAATGCTTCACAACTCTTCCATTGTTCTCGGTATTCCGCTGACATTTAAAAATGCTTCAGAACTCTTCCATTGTTCTCGGAATTCCGCTGAAGTTTAAGTATGCTTCGGAACTCTTCCATTGTTCTCGGAATTCTGCTGAAGTTTAAAAATGCTTCGGAACTCTTCCATTGTTCTCAGAATTCCGCTGACATTTAAAAATGCTTCGGAACTCTTCCATTGTTCTCGGAATTCCGCTGACATTTAAAAAGGCTTCAGAACTCTTCCATTGTTCTCGGAATTCCGCTGACGTTTAAAAATGCTTCGGAACTCTTCCATTGTTCTCGGAATTCCGCTGAAGTTTTGAAGTTTAAAAATGCTTCGGAATTTTTCCATTGTTCTCGGAATTCCGCTGACGCTTAAAAATGCTTCACAACTCTTCCATTGTTCTCGGAATTCCGCTGACTTTTAAAAATGCTTCGGAACTCTTCCAGTGTTCGCAGAATTCCGCTGACGTTTAAAAATGCTTCGGAAATCTTCCATTGTTTTCAAAATTCCGCTGACGTTTAAAAATGCTTCAGAACTCTTCCATTGTTCTCGGAATTCCGCTGACTTTTAAAAATGCTTCGGAACTCTTCCATTGTTTTGGTATTCCGCTGACGTTTAAAAATGCTTCACAACTCTTCCATTGTTCTGGGTATTCCGCTGACTTTTAAAAATGCTTCTGAACTCTTCCATTGTTCTCGGAATTCTGCTGACATTTAAAAATGCTTCGGAACTCTTCCATTGTTCTGGTATTCAGCTGACGTTTAAAAATGCTTCACAACTCTTCCATTGTTCTCGGTATTCCGCTGACATTTAAAAATGCTTCAGAACTCTTACATTGTTCTCGGAATTCCGCTGAAGTTTAAGTATGCTTCGGAACTCTTCCATTGTTCTCGGAATTCTGCTGAAGTTTAAAAATGCTTCGGAACTCTTCCATTGTTCTCAGAATTCCGCTGACATTTAAAAATGCTTCGGAACTCTTCCATTGTTCTCAGAATTCCGCTGACATTTAAAAAGGCTTCAGAACTCTTCCATTGTTCTCGGAATTCCGCTGACGTTTAAAAATGCTTCACAACTCTTCCATTGTTCTCGGAATTCCGCTGAAGTTTAAGTATGCTTCGGAACTCTTCCATTGTTCTCGGAATTCTGCTGAAGTTTAAAAATGCTTCTGAACTCTTCCATTGTTCTCAGAATTCTTCTGAAGTTTTGAAGTTTACAAATGCTTCGGAATTCTTCCATTGTTCTCGGAATTCCGCTGACGCTTAAAAATGCTTCACAACTCTTCTATTGTTCTCAGAATTCCGCTGACTTTTAAAAATGCTTCGGAACTCTTCCATTGTTGTCGGAATTCCGCTGACGCTTAAAATTGCTTCAAAACTGTTCCATTGTTCTCGGAATTCCGCTGAAGTTTAAGAATGCTTCAGAACTCTTCCATTGTTCTCAGAATTCTGCTGAAGTATAAAAATGCTTCGGAACTCTTCCATTGTTCTCGGAATTCCGCTGACGCTTAAAAATGCTTCACAACTCTTCTATTGTTCTCGGAATTCCGCTGACATTTAAAAATGCTTCGGAACTCTTCCATTGTCCTCGGAATTCCGCTGAAGTTTAAGAATGCTTCGGAACTCTTCCATTGTTCTCAGAATTCTGCTGAAGTTTAAAAATGCTTCGGAACTCTTCCATTGTTCTCGGAATTCCGCTGATGCTTAAAAATGCTTCACAACTCTTCCATTGTTCTCGGATTTCCGCTGACTTTTAAAAATGCTTCGGAACTCTTCCATTATTCTCGGAATTCCGCTGACTTTTAAAAATGCTTCTGAACTCTTCCATTGTTCTCGGAATTCCGCGGAAGTTTAAGTATGCTTCGGAACTCTTCCATTGTTCTCGGAATTCTGCTGAAGTTTAAAAATGCTTCGGAACTCTTCCATTATTCTCAGAATTCCGCTGACATTTAAAAATGCTTCGGAACTCTTCCATTGTTCTCGGAATTCCGCTGACATTTAAAAAGCCTTCAGAACTCTTCCATTGTTCTCGGAATTCCGCTGACGTTTAAAAATGCTTCGGAACTCTTCCTTTGTTCTTGGAATTCCACTGACGTTTAAAAATGCTTCACAACTCTTCCATTGTTCTCGGAATTCCGCTGACTTTTAAAATTGCTTCGGAACTCTTCGATTGTTCTCCAAATTCCGCTGAAGTTTAAAAATGCTTCGGAACTCTTCCAGTGTTTGCAGAATTCCGCTGACGTTTAAAAATGCTTCGGAAATCTTCCATTGTTTTCAAAATCCGCTGACGTTTAAAAATGCTTCAGAACTCTTCCATTGTTCTCGGAATTCCGCTGACGTTTAAAAATGCTTCGGAACTCTTCCGTTGTTCTCGGAATTGCGGTGAAGTTTAAAAATGCTTCGGAACGCTTACATTGTTCTCAGAATTCCGCTGAAGTTTAAACATGCTTTGGTACCCTTTTATTGTTCTCGGAATTCTGCTGACTTTTAAAAATGCTTCGGAACTCTTCCATTGTTCTCGGAATTCCGCTGAAGTTTTGAAGTTTAAAAATGCTTCGGAATTTTTCCATTGTTCTCGGAATTCCGCTGACGCTTAAAAATGCTTCACAACTCTTCCATTGTTCTCGGAATTCCGCTGACTTTTAAAAATGCTTCGGAACTCTTCAAGTGTTCGCAGAATTCCGCTGACGTTTAAAAATGCTTCGGAACTCTTCCATTGTTCTCGGAATTCTGCTGACTTTTAAAAATGCTTCGGAACTCTTCCATTGTTCTCGGAATTCCGCTGACTTTTAAAAATGCTTCGGAACTCTTCCATTGTTCTCGGAATTCCGCTGAAGTTTAAGAATGCTTCGGAACTCTTCCATTGTTCTCGGAATTCTGCTGAAGTTTTGAAGCTTAAAAATGCTTCGGAATTCTTCCATTGTTCTCGGAATTCCGCTGACGCTTAAAAATGCTTCACAACTCTTCTATTGTTCTCAGAATTCCGCTGACTTTTAAAAATGCTTCAGAACTCTTCCATTGTTCTTGGAATTCCGCTGACGTTTAAAAATGCTTCGGAACACTTCCATTGTTCTCGGAATTCCGCTGACGCTTAAAATTGCTTCACAACTCTTCTATTGTTCTCGGAATTCCGCTGACTTTTAAAAATGCTTCACAACTCTTCCATTGTTCTCGGAATTCCGTTGAAGTTTAAAAATGCTTCGAAACTCTTCCAGTGTTCGCAGAATTCCGCTGACGTTTAAAAATGCTTCGGAAATCTTCCATTGTTTTCAAAATTCTGCTGACGTTTAAAAATGCTTCAGAACTCTTCCATTGTTCTCGGAATTCCGCTGACGTTTAAAAATGCTTCGGAACTCTTCCATTGTTCTCGGAATTGCGGTGAAGTTTAAAAATCCTTCGGAACGCTTACATTGTTCTCAGAATTCCGCTGAAGTTTAAACATGCTTTGGTACACTTCTATTGTTCTCGGAATTCTGCTGAAGTTTAAGAATGCTTCGGAACTCTTCCTTTGTTCTCGGAATTCCGCTGATGTTTAAAAATGATTCGGAACACTTCCATTGTTCTCGGAATTCCGCTGACGCTTAAAATTGCTTCACAACTCTTCTATTGTTCTCGGAATTCCGCTGACTTTTAAAAATGCTTCGAAACTCTTCCATTGTTCTCGGAATTCCGCTGAAGTTTAAGAATGCTTCGGAACTCTTCCATTGTTCTCAGAATTCTGCTGAAGTTTAAAAATGCTTCGGAACTCTTCCATTGTTCTCGGAATTCCGCTGACGCTTAAAAATGCTTCACAACTCTTCCATTGTTCTCGGAATTCTGCTGACTTTTAAAAATGCTTCGGAACTCTTCGATTGTTCTCCAAATTCCGCTGAAGTTTAAAAATGCTTCGGAACTCTTCCAGTGTTCGCAGAATTCCGCTGACGTTTAAAAATGCTTCGGAAATCTTCCATTGTTTTCAAAATTCCGCTGACGTTTAAAAATGCTTCAGAACTCTTCCATTGTTCTCGGAATTCCGCTGACATTTAAAAATGCTTTGGAACTCGTCCATTGTTCTCGGAATTCCGGTGAAGTTTAAAAATGCTTCGGAACGCTTACATTGTTCTCAGAATTCCGCTGAAGTTTAAACATGCTTTGGTACCCTTCTATTGTTCTCGGAATTCTGCTGACTTTTAAAAATGCTTCGGAACTCTTCCATTGTTCTCGGAATTCCGCTGACTTTTAAAAATGCTTCGGAACTCTTCCATTGTTCTCGGAATTCCGCTTAAGTTTTGAAGTTTAAAAATGCTTCGGAATTCTTCCATTGTTCTCGGAATTCCGCTGATGCTTAAAAATGCTTCACAACTCTTCTATTGTTCTCAGAATTCCGCTGACTTTTAAAAATGCTTCAGAACTCTTCCATTGTTCTCGGAATTCCGCTGACGTTTAAAAATGCTTCGGAACTCTTCCATTGTTCTCGGAATTCCGCTGACGCTTAAAATTGCTTCACAACTCTTCTATTGTTCTCGGAATTCCGCTGACTTTTAAAAATGCTTCGAAACTCTTCCATTGTTCTCGGAATTCTGCTGAAGTTTAAGAATGCTTCGGAACTCTTCCATTGTTCTCAGAATTCTTCTGAAGTTTAAAAATGCTTCGGAACTCTTCCATTGTTCTCGGAATTCCGCTGACGCTTAAAAATGCTTCACAACTCTTCCATTGTTCTCGGAATTCTGCTGACTTTTAAAAATGCTTCGGAACTCTTCGATTGTTCTCCAAATTCCGCTGAAGTTTAAAAATGCTTCGGAACTCTTCCAGTGTTCGCAGAATTCCGCTGACGTTTAAAAATGCTTCGGAAATCTTCCATTGTTTTCAAAATTCCGCTGACGTTTAAAAATGCTTCAGAACTCTTCCATTGTTCTCGGAATTCCGCTGACATTTAAAAATGCTTTGGAACTCGTCCATTGTTCTCGGAATTCCGGTGAAGTTTAAAAATGCTTCGGAACGCTTACATTGTTCTCAGAATTCCGCTGAAGTTTAAACATGCTTTGGTACCCTTCTATTGTTCTCGGAATTCTGCTGACTTTTAAAAATGCTTCGGAACTCTTCCATTGTTCTCGGAATTCCGCTGACTTTTAAAAATGCTTCGGAACTCTTCCATTGTTCTCGGAATTCCGCTTAAGTTTTGAAGTTTAAAAATGCTTCGGAATTCTTCCATTGTTCTCGGAATTCCGCTGATGCTTAAAAATGCTTCACAACTCTTCTATTGTTCTCAGAATTCCGCTGACTTTTAAAAATGCTTCAGAACTCTTCCATTGTTCTCGGAATTCCGCTGACGTTTAAAAATGCTTCGGAACTCTTCCATTGTTCTCGGAATTCCGCTGACGCTTAAAATTGCTTCACAACTCTTCTATTGTTCTCGGAATTCCGCTGACTTTTAAAAATGCTTCGAAACTCTTCCATTGTTCTCGGAATTCTGCTGAAGTTTAAGAATGCTTCGGAACTCTTCCATTGTTCTCAGAATTCTTCTGAAGTTTAAAAATGCTTCGGAACTCTTCCATTGTTCTCGGAATTCCGCTGATGCTTAAAAATGCTTCACAACTCTTCCATTGTTCTCGGTATTCTGCTGACTTTTAAAAATGCTTCTGAACTCTTCCATTGTTCTCGGAATTCCGCTGAAGTTTAAGTATGCTTCGGAACTCTTCCATTGTTCTCGGAATTCTGCTGAAGTTTAAAAATGCTTCGGAACTCTTCCATTGTTCTCAGAATTCCGCTGACATTTAAAAATGCTTCGGAACTCTTCCATTGTTCTCGGAATTCCGCTGACATTTAAAAAGCCTTCAGAACTCTTCCATTGTTCTCGGAATTCCGCTGACGTTTAAAAATGCTTCGGAACTCTTCCTTTGTTCTTGGAATTCCACTGACGTTTTAAAATGCTTCACAACTCTTCCATTGTTCTCGGAATTCCGCTGACTTTTAAAATTGCTTCGGAACTCTTCGATTGTTCTCCAAATTCCGCTGAAGTTTAAAAATGCTTCGGAACTCTTCCAGTGTTCGCAGAATTCCGCTGACGTTTAAAAATGCTTCGGAAATCTTCCATTGTTTTCAAAATCCGCTGACGTTTAAAAATGCTTCAGAATTCTTCCATTGTTCTCGGAATTCCGCTGACATTTAAAAATGCTTCGGAACTCTTCCATTGTTCTGGTATTCCGCTGACGTTTAAAAATGCTTCACAACTCTTCCTTTGTTCTCGGTATTCCGCTGACTTTTAAAAATGCTTCAGAACTCTTCCATTGTTCTCGCAATTCCGCTGAAGTTTAAGTATGCTTCGGAACTCTTCCATTGTTCTCGGAATTCTGCTGAAGTTTAAAAATGCTTCGGAACTCTTCCATTGTACTCAGAATTCCGCTGACATTTAAAAATGCTTCGGAACTCTTCCATTGTTCTCGGAATTCCGCTGACATTTAAAAAGGCTTCAGAACTCTTCCATTGTTCTCGGAATTCCGCTGACGTTTAAAAATGCTTCACAACTCTTCCATTTTTCTCGGAATTCCGCTGTCTTTTAAAAATGCTTCACAACTCTTCCATTGTTCTCGGAATTCCGCTGACTTTTAAAAATGCTTCACAACTCTTCCATTGTTCTCGGAATTCCGCTGACTTTTAAAAATGCTTCGGAACTCTTCCATTGTTCTCAGAATTCCGCTGACGTTTAAAAATGCTTCGGAAATCTTCCATTGTTTTCAAAATTCCGCTGACGTTTAAAAATGCTTCAGAACTCTTCCATTGTTCTCGGAATTCTTCTGAAGTTTTGAAGTTTAAAAATGCTTCGGAATTGTTCCATTGTTCTCGGAATTCCGCTGACGCTTAAAAATGCTTCACAACTCTTCTATTGTTCTCAGAATTCCGCTGACTTTTAAAAATGCTTCGGAACTCTTCCATTGTTGTCGGAATTCCGCTGACGCTTAAAATTGCTTCAAAACTGTTCCATTGTTCTCGGAATTCCGCTGAAGTTTAAGAATGCTTCAGAACTCTTCCATTGTTCTCAGAATTCTGCTGAAGTTTAAAAATGCTTCGGAACTCTTCCATTGTTCTCAGAATTCCGCTGACGCTTAAAAATGCTTCACAACTCTTCTATTGTTCTCGGAATTCCGCTGACATTTAAAAATGCTTCGGAACTCTTCCATTGTCCTCGGAATTCCGCTGAAGTTTAAGAATGCTTCGGAACTCTTCCATTGTTCTCAGAATTCTGCTGAAGTTTAAGTATGCTTCGGAACTCTTCCATTGTTCGCGGAATTCTGCTGAAGTTTAAAAATGCTTCGGAACTCTTCCATTGTTCTCAGAATTCCGCTGACATTTAAAAATGCTTCGGAACTCTTCCATTGTTCTCGGAATTCCGCTGACATTTAAAAAGCCTTCAGAACTCTTCCATTGTTCTCGGAATTCCGCTGACGTTTAAAAATGCTTCGGAACTCTTCCTTTGTTCTTGGAATTCCACTGACGTTTAAAAATGCTTTACAACTCTTCCATTGTTCTCGGAATTCCGCTGACTTTTAAAATTGCTTCAGAACTCTTCGATTGTTCTCCAAATTCCGCTGAAGTTTAAAAATGCTTCGGAACTCTTCCAGTGTTTGCAGAATTCCGCTGACGTTTAAAAATGCTTCGGAAATCTTCCATTGTTTTCAAAATCCGCTGACGTTTAAAAATGCTTCAGAACTCTTCCATTGTTCTCGGAATTCCGCTGACTTTTAAAAATGCTTCGGAACTCTTCCATTGTTTTGGTATTCCGCTGACGTTTAAAAATGCTTCACAACTCTTCCATTGTTCTCGGTATTCCGCTGACTTTTAAAAATGCTTCTGAACTCTTCCATTGTTCTCGGAATTCCGCTGAAGTTTAAGTATGCTTCGGAACTCTTCCATTGTTCTCGGAATTCTGCTGAAGTTTAAAAATGCTTCGGAACTCTTCCATTGTTCTCGGAATTCCGCTCATGCTTAAAAATGCTTCACAACTCTTCCATTGTTCTCGGTATTCCGCTGACTTTTAAAAATGCTTCTGAACTCTTCCATTGTTCTCGGAATTCCGCTGAAGTTTAAGTATGCTTCGGAACTCTTCCATTGTTCTCGGAATTCCGCTGACTTTTAAAAATGCTTCGGAACTCTTCCATTGTTCTCGGAATTCCGCTCAAGTTTTGAAGTTTAAAAATGCTTCGGAATTTTTCCATTGTTCTCGGAATTCCGCTGACGCTTAAAAATGCTTCACAACTCTTCCATTGTTCTCGGCATTCTGCTGACTTTTAAAAATGCTTCGGAACTCTTCCAGTGTTCGCAGAATTCCGCTGACGTTTAAAAATGCTTCGGAAATCTTCCATTGTTTTCAAAATTCCGCTGACGTTTAAAAATGCTTCAGAACTCTTCCATTGTTCTCGGAATTCCGCTGACTTTTAAAAATGCTTCGGAACTCTTCCATTGTTTTGGTATTCCGCTGACGTTTAAAAATGCTTCACAACTCTTCCATTGTTCTGGGTATTCCGCTGACTTTTAAAAATGCTTCTGAACTCTTCCATTGTTCTCGGAATTCTGCTGAAGTTTAAGTATGCTTCGGAACTCTTCCATTGTTCTCGGAATTCTGCTGAAGTTTAAAAATGCTTCGGAACTCTTCCATTGTTCTCGGAATTCCGCTGATGCTTAAAAATGCTTCACAACTCTTCCATTGTTCTCGGTATTCCGCTGACTTTTAAAAATGCTTCTGAACTCTTCCATTGTTCTCGGAATTTCGCTGAAGTTTAAGTATGCTTCGGAACTCTTCCATTGTTCTCGGAATTTTGCTGAAGTTTAAAAATGCTTCGGAACTCTTCCATTGTTCTCAGAATTCCGCTGACATTTAAAAATGCTTCGGAACTCTTCCATTGTTCTCGGAATTCCGCTGACATTTAAAAAGCCTTCAGAACTCTTCCATTGTTCTCGGAATTCCGCTGACGTTTAAAAATGCTTCGGAACTCTTCCTTTGTTCTTGCAATTCCACTGACGTTTAAAAATGCTTCACAACTCTTCCATTGTTCTCGGAATTCCACTGACTTTTAAAATTGCTTCGGAACTCTTCGATTGTTCTCCAAAGTCCGCTGAAGTTTAAAAATGCTTCGGAACTCTTCCAGTGTTTGCAGAATTCCGCTGACGTTTAAAAATGCTTCGGAAATCTTCCATTGTTTTCAAAATCCGCTGACGTTTAAAAATGCTTCAGAACTCTTCCATTGTTCTCGGAATTCCGCTGACGTTTAAAAATGCTTCGGAACTCTTCCATTGTTCTCGGAATTGCGGTGAAGTTTAAAAATGCTTCGGAACGCTTACATTGTTCTCAGAATTCCGCTGAATTTTAAACATGCTTTGGTACCCTTCTATTGTTCTCGGAATTCCGCTGACTTTTAAAAATGCTTCGGAACTCTTCCATTGTTCTCGGAATGCCGCTGAAGTTTTGAAGTTTAAAAATGCTTCGGAATTTTTCCATTGTTCTCGGAATTCCGCTGACGCTTAAAAATGCTTCACAACTCTTCCATTGTTCTCGGAATTCCGCTGACTTTTAAAAATGCTTCGGAACTCTTCAAGTGTTCGCAGAATTCCGCTGACGTTTAAAAATGCTTCGGAACTCTTCCATTGTTCTCGGAATACTGCTGACTTTTAAAAATGCTTCGGAACTCTTCCATTGTTCTCGGAATTCCGCTGACTTTTAAAAATGCTTCGGAACTCTTCCATTGTTCTCGGAATTCCGCTGAAGTTTAAGAATGCTTCGGAACTCTTCCATTGTTCTCGGAATTCTGCTGAAGTTTTGAAGCTTAAAAATGCTTCGGAATTCTTCCATTGTTCTCGGAATTCCGCTGACGCTTAAAAATGCTTCACAACTCTTCTATTGTTCTCAGAATTCCGCTGACTTTTAAAAATGCTTCAGAACTCTTCCATTGTTCTTGGAATTCCGCTGAAGTTTAAGAATGCTTCAGAACTCTTCCATTGTTCTCAGAATTCTGCTGAAGTTTAAAAATGCTTCGGAACTCTTCCATTGTTCTCAGAATTCCGCTGACGCTTAAAAATGCTTCACAACTCTTCTATTGTTCTCGGAATTCCGCTGACATTTAAAAATGCTTCGGAACTCTTCCATTGTCCTCGGAATTCCGCTGAAGTTTAAGAATGCTTCGGAACTCTTCCATTGTTCTCAGAATTCTGCTGAAGTTTAAGTATGCTTCGGAACTCTTCCATTGTTCGCGGAATTCTGCTGAAGTTTAAAAATGCTTCGGAACTCTTCCATTGTTCTCAGAATTCCGCTGACATTTAAAAATGCTTCGGAACTCTTCCATTGTTCTCGGAATTCCGCTGACATTTAAAAAGCCTTCAGAACTCTTCCATTGTTCTCGGAATTCCGCTGACGTTTAAAAATGCTTCGGAACTCTTCCTTTGTTCTTGGAATTCCACTGACGTTTAAAAATGCTTTACAACTCTTCCATTGTTCTCGGAATTCCGCTGACTTTTAAAATTGCTTCAGAACTCTTCGATTGTTCTCCAAATTCCGCTGAAGTTTAAAAATGCTTCGGAACTCTTCCAGTGTTTGCAGAATTCCGCTGACGTTTAAAAATGCTTCGGAAATCTTCCATTGTTTTCAAAATCCGCTGACGTTTAAAAATGCTTCAGAACTCTTCCATTGTTCTCGGAATTCCGCTGACTTTTAAAAATGCTTCGGAACTCTTCCATTGTTTTGGTATTCCGCTGACGTTTAAAAATGCTTCACAACTCTTCCATTGTTCTCGGTATTCCGCTGACTTTTAAAAATGCTTCTGAACTCTTCCATTGTTCTCGGAATTCCGCTGAAGTTTAAGTATGCTTCGGAACTCTTCCATTGTTCTCGGAATTCTGCTGAAGTTTAAAAATGCTTCGGAACTCTTCCATTGTTCTCGGAATTCCGCTCATGCTTAAAAATGCTTCACAACTCTTCCATTGTTCTCGGTATTCCGCTGACTTTTAAAAATGCTTCTGAACTCTTCCATTGTTCTCGGAATTCCGCTGAAGTTTAAGTATGCTTCGGAACTCTTCCATTGTTCTCGGAATTCCGCTGACTTTTAAAAATGCTTCGGAACTCTTCCATTGTTCTCGGAATTCCGCTCAAGTTTTGAAGTTTAAAAATGCTTCGGAATTTTTCCATTGTTCTCGGAATTCCGCTGACGCTTAAAAATGCTTCACAACTCTTCCATTGTTCTCGGCATTCCGCTGACTTTTAAAAATGCTTCGGAACTCTTCCAGTGTTCGCAGAATTCCGCTGACGTTTAAAAATGCTTCGGAAATCTTCCATTGTTTTCAAAATTCCGCTGACGTTTAAAAATGCTTCAGAACTCTTCCATTGTTCTCGGAATTCCGCTGACTTTTAAAAATGCTTCGGAACTCTTCCATTGTTTTGGTATTCCGCTGACGTTTAAAAATGCTTCACAACTCTTCCATTGTTCTGGGTATTCCGCTGACTTTTAAAAATGCTTCTGAACTCTTCCATTGTTCTCGGAATTCTGCTGAAGTTTAAGTATGCTTCGGAACTCTTCCATTGTTCTCGGAATTCTGCTGAAGTTTAAAAATGCTTCGGAACTCTTCCATTGTTCTCGGAATTCCGCTGATGCTTAAAAATGCTTCACAACTCTTCCATTGTTCTCGGTATTCCGCTGACTTTTAAAAATGCTTCTGAACTCTTCCATTGTTCTCGGAATTTCGCTGAAGTTTAAGTATGCTTCGGAACTCTTCCATTGTTCTCGGAATTTCGCTGAAGTTTAAAAATGCTTCGGAACTCTTCCATTGTTCTCAGAATTCCGCTGACATTTAAAAATGCTTCGGAACTCTTCCATTGTTCTCGGAATTCCGCTGACATTTAAAAAGCCTTCAGAACTCTTCCATTGTTCTCGGAATTCCGCTGACGTTTAAAAATGCTTCGGAACTCTTCCTTTGTTCTTGCAATTCCACTGACGTTTAAAAATGCTTCACAACTCTTCCATTGTTCTCGGAATTCCACTGACTTTTAAAATTGCTTCGGAACTCTTCGATTGTTCTCCAAAGTCCGCTGAAGTTTAAAAATGCTTCGGAACTCTTCCAGTGTTTGCAGAATTCCGCTGACGTTTAAAAATGCTTCGGAAATCTTCCATTGTTTTCAAAATCCGCTGACGTTTAAAAATGCTTCAGAACTCTTCCATTGTTCTCGGAATTCCGCTGACGTTTAAAAATGCTTCGGAACTCTTCCATTGTTCTCGGAATTGCGGTGAAGTTTAAAAATGCTTCGGAACGCTTACATTGTTCTCAGAATTCCGCTGAATTTTAAACATGCTTTGGTACCCTTCTATTGTTCTCGGAATTCCGCTGACTTTTAAAAATGCTTCGGAACTCTTCCATTGTTCTCGGAATGCCGCTGAAGTTTTGAAGTTTAAAAATGCTTCGGAATTTTTCCATTGTTCTCGGAATTCCGCTGACGCTTAAAAATGCTTCACAACTCTTCCATTGTTCTCGGAATTCCGCTGACTTTTAAAAATGCTTCGGAACTCTTCAAGTGTTCGCAGAATTCCGCTGACGTTTAAAAATGCTTCGGAACTCTTCCATTGTTCTCGGAATACTGCTGACTTTTAAAAATGTTTCGGAACTCTTCCATTGTTCTCGGAATTCCGCTGACTTTTAAAAATGCTTCGGAACTCTTCCATTGTTCTCGGAATTCCGCTGAAGTTTAAGAATGCTTCGGAACTCTTCCATTGTTCTCGGAATTCTGCTGAAGTTTTGAAGCTTAAAAATGCTTCGGAATTCTTCCATTGTTCTCGGAATTCCGCTGACGCTTAAAAATGCTTCACAACTCTTCTATTGTTCTCAGAATTCCGCTGACTTTTAAAAATGCTTCAGAACTCTTCCATTGTTCTTGGAATTCCGCTGACGTTTAAAAATGCTTCGGAACACTTCCATTGTTCTCGGAATTCCGCTGACGCTTAAAATTGCTTCACAACTCTTCTATTGTTCTCGGAATTCCGCTGACGTTTAAAAATGCTTCGGAAATCTTCCATTGTTTTCAAAATTCTGCTGACGTTTAAAAATGCTTCAGAACTCTTCCATTGTTCTCGGAATTCCGCTGACGTTTAAAAATGCTTCGGAACTCTTCCATTGTTCTCGGAATTGCGGTGAAGTTTAAAAATCCTTCGGAACGCTTACATTGTTCTCAGAATTCCGCTGAAGCTTAAACATGCTTTGGTACACTTCTATTGTTCTCGGAATTCTGCTGATGTTTAAGAATGCTTCGGAACTCTTCCTTTGTTCTCGGAATTCCGCTGATGTTTAAAAATGATTCGGAACACTTCCATTGTTCTCGGAATTCCGCTGACGCTTAAAATTGCTTCACAACTCTTCTATTGTTCTCGGAATTCCGCTGACTTTTAAAAATGCTTCGAAACTCTTCCATTGTTCTCGGAATTCCGCTGAAGTTTAAGAATGCTTCGGAACTCTTCCATTGTTCTCAGAATTCTGCTGAAGTTTAAAAATGCTTCGGAACTCTTCCATTGTTCTCGGAATTCCGCTGACGTTTAAAAATGCTTTGGAACTCGTCCATTGTTCTCGGAATTCCGGTGAAGTTTAAAAATGCTTCGGAACGCTTACATTGTTCTCAGAATTCTGCTGAAGTTTAAACATGCTTTGGTACCCTTCTATTGTTCTCGGAATTCTGCTGACTTTTAAAAATGCTTCGGAACTCTTCCATTGTTCTCGGAATTCCGCTGACTTTTAAAAATGCTTCGGAACTCTTCCATTGTTCTCGGAATTCCGCTTAAGTTTTGAAGTTTAAAAATGCTTCGGAATTCTTCCATTGTTCTCGGAATTCCGCTGATGCTTAAAAATGCTTCACAACTCTTCTATTGTTCTCAGAATTCCGCTGACTTTTAAAAATGCTTCAGAACTCTTCCATTGTTCTCGGAATTCCGCTGACGTTTAAAAATGCTTCGGAACTCTTCCATTGTTCTCGGAATTCCGCTGACGCTTAAAATTGCTTCACAACTCTTCTATTGTTCTCGGAATTCCGCTGACTTTTAAAAATGCTTCGAAACTCTTCCATTGTTCTCGGAATTCTGCTGAAGTTTAAGAATGCTTCGGAACTCTTCCATTGTTCTCAGAATTCTTCTGAAGTTTAAAAATGCTTCGGAACTCTTCCATTGTTCTCGGAATTCCGCTGATGCTTAAAAATGCTTCACAACTCTTCCATTGTTCTCGGTATTCCGCTGACTTTTAAAAATGCTTCGGAACTCTTCGATTGTTCTCCAAATTCCGCTGAAGTTTAAAAATGCTTCGGAACTCTTCCAGTGTTCGCAGAATTCCGCTGACGTTTAAAAATGCTTCGGAAATCTTCCATTGTTTTCAAAATCCGCTGACGTTTAAAAATGCTTCAGAACTCTTCCATTGTTCTCGGAATTCCGCTGACATTTAAAAATGCTTCGGAACTCTTCCATTGTTCTCGGAATTCCGCTGAAGTTTAAGTATGCTTCGGAACTCTTCCATTGTTCTCGGAATTCCGCTGACTTTTAAAAATGCTTCGGAACTCTTCCATTGTTCTCGGAATTCCGCTCAAGTTTTGAAGTTTAAAAATGCTTCGGAATTTTTCCATTGTTCTCGGAATTCCGCTGAAGTTTAAGTATGCTTCAGAACTCTTCCATTGTTCTCGGAATTCCGCTCATGCTTAAAAATGCTTCACAACTCTTCCATTGTTCTCGGTATTCCGCTGACTTTTAAAAATGCTTCTGAACTCTTCCATTGTTCTCGGAATTCCGCTGAAGTTTAAGTATGCTTCGGAACTCTTCCATTGTTCTCGGAATTCCGCTGACTTTTAAAAATGCTTCGGAACTCTTCCATTGTTCTCGGAATTCCGCTCAAGTTTTGAAGTTTAAAAATGCTTCGGAATTTTTCCATTGTTCTCGGAATTCCGCTGACGCTTAAAAATGCTTCACAACTCTTCCATTGTTCTCGGCATTCCGCTGACTTTTAAAAATGCTTCGGAACTCTTCCAGTGTTCGCAGAATTCCGCTGACGTTTAAAAATGCTTCGGAAATCTTCCATTGTTTTCAAAATTCCGCTGACGTTTAAAAATGCTTCAGAACTCTTCCATTGTTCTCGGAATTCCGCTGACTTTTAAAAATGCTTCGGAACTCTTACATTGTTTTGGTATTCCGCTGACGTTTAAAAATGCTTCACAACTCTTCCATTGTTCTGGGTATTCCGCTGACTTTTAAAAATGCTTCTGAACTCTTCCATTGTTCTCGGAATTCTGCTGAAGTTTAAGTATGCTTCGGAACTCTTCCATTGTTCTCGGAATTCTGCTGAAGTTTAAGTATGCTTCGGAACTCTTCCATTGT
Organism: Phyllobates terribilis; assembly: GCF_046119375.1. NCBI lineage: Eukaryota > Metazoa > Chordata > Amphibia > Anura > Dendrobatidae > Phyllobates > Phyllobates terribilis. The sequence continues at coordinate 5,629,549 of NW_027362781.1, read as the reverse complement.
TCTCGGAATTCCGCTCATGCTTAAAAATGCTTCACAACTCTTCCATTGTTCTCGGTATTCCGCTGCCTTTTAAAAATGCTTCTGAACTCTTCCATTGTTCTCGGAATTCCGCTGAAGTTTAAGTATGCTTCGGAACTCTTCCATTGTTCTCGGAATTCCGCTGACTTTTAAAAATGCTTCGGAACTCTTCCATTGTTCTCGGAATTCCGCTCAAGTTTTGAAGTTTAAAAATGCTTCGGAATTTTTCCATTGTTCTCGGAATTCCGCTGACGCTTAAAAATGCTTCACAACTCTTCCATTGTTCTCGGCATTCCGCTGACTTTTAAAAATGCTTCGGAACTCTTCCAGTGTTCGCAGAATTCCGCTGACGTTTAAAAATGCTTCGGAAATCTTCCATTGTTTTCAAAATCCGCTGACGTTTAAAAATGCTTCAGAACTCTTCCATTGTTCTCGGAATTCCGCTGACATTTAAAAATGCTTCGGAACTCTTCCATTGTTCTGGTATTCCGCTGACGTTTAAAAATGCTTCACAACTCTTCCTTTGTTCTCGGTATTCCGCTGACTTTTAAAAATGCTTCAGAACTCTTCCATTGTTCTCGCAATTCCGCTGAAGTTTAAGTATGCTTCGGAACTCTTCCATTGTTCTCGGAATTCCGCTCATGCTTAAAAATGCTTCACAACTCTTCCATTGTTCTCGGTATTCCGCTGACTTTTAAAAATGCTTCTGAACTCTTCCATTGTTCTCGGAATTCCGCTGAAGTTTAAGTATGCTTCGGAACTCTTCCATTGTTCTCGGAATTCCGCTGAAGTTTAAGTATGCTTCGGAACTCTTCCATTGTTCTCGGAATTCTGCTGAAGTTTAAAAATGCTTCGGAACTCTTCCATTGTTCTCAGAATTCCGCTGACATTTAAAAATGCTTCGGAACTCTTCCATTGTTCTCGGAATTCCGCTGACATTTAAAAAGCCTTCAGAACTCTTCCATTGTTCTCGGAATTCCGCTGACGTTTAAAAATGCTTCGGAACTCTTCCTTTGTTCTTGGAATTCCACTGACGTTTTAAAATGCTTCACAACTCTTCCATTGTTCTCGGAATTCCGCTGACTTTTAAAATTGCTTCGGAACTCTTCGATTGTTCTCCAAATTCCGCTGAAGTTTAAAAATGCTTCGGAACTCTTCCAGTGTTCGCAGAATTCCGCTGACGTTTAAAAATGCTTCGGAAATCTTCCATTGTTTTCAAAATCCGCTGACGTTTAAAAATGCTTCAGAACTCTTCCATTGTTCTCGGAATTCCGCTGACATTTAAAAATGCTTCGGAACTCTTCCATTGTTCTGGTATTCCGCTGACGTTTAAAAATGCTTCACAACTCTTCCTTTGTTCTCGGTATTCCGCTGACTTTTAAAAATGCTTCAGAACTCTTCCATTGTTCTCGCAATTCCGCTGAAGTTTAAGTATGCTTCGGAACTCTTCCATTGTTCTCGGAATTCCGCTCATGCTTAAAAATGCTTCACAACTCTTCCATTGTTCTCGGTATTCCGCTGACTTTTAAAAATGCTTCTGAACTCTTCCATTGTTCTCGGAATTCCGCTGAAGTTTAAGTATGCTTCGGAACTCTTCCATTGTTCTCGGAATTCCGCTGACTTTTAAAAATGCTTCGGAACTCTTCCATTGTTCTCGGAATTCCGCTCAAGTTTTGAAGTTTAAAAATGCTTCGGAATTTTTCCATTGTTCTCGGAATTCCGCTGACGCTTAAAAATGCTTCACAACTCTTCCATTGTTCTCGGCATTCCGCTGACTTTTAAAAATGCTTCGGAACTCTTCCAGTGTTCGCAGAATTCCGCTGACGTTTAAAAATGCTTCGGAAATCTTCCATTGTTTTCAAAATTCCGCTGACGTTTAAAAATGCTTCAGAACTCTTCCATTGTTCTCGGAATTCCGCTGACTTTTAAAAATGCTTCGGAACTCTTCCATTGTTTTGGTATTCCGCTGACGTTTAAAAATGCTTCACAACTCTTCCATTGTTCTGGGTATTCCGCTGACTTTTAAAAATGCTTCTGAACTCTTCCATTGTTCTCGGAATTCTGCTGAAGTTTAAGTATGCTTCGGAACTCTTCCATTGTTCTCGGAATTCTGCTGAAGTTTAAAAATGCTTCGGAACTCTTCCATTGTTCTCGGAATTCCGCTGATGCTTAAAAATGCTTCACAACTCTTCCATTGTTCTCGGTATTCCGCTGACTTTTAAAAATGCTTCTGAACTCTTCCATTGTTCTCGGAATTCCGCTGAAGTTTAAGTATGCTTCGGAACTCTTCCATTGTTCTCAGAATTCCGCTGACATTTAAAAATGCTTCGGAACTCTTCCATTGTTCTCGGAATTCCGCTGACATTTAAAAAGCCTTCAGAACTCTTCCATTGTTCTCGGAATTCCGCTGACGTTTAAAAATGCTTCGGAACTCTTCCTTTGTTCTTGCAATTCCACTGACGTTTAAAAATGCTTCACAACTCTTCCATTGTTCTCGGAATTCCACTGACTTTTAAAATTGCTTCGGAACTCTTCGATTGTTCTCCAAAGTCCGCTGAAGTTTAAAAATGCTTCGGAACTCTTCCAGTGTTTGCAGAATTCCGCTGACGTTTAAAAATGCTTCGGAAATCTTCCATTGTTTTCAAAATCCGCTGACGTTTAAAAATGCTTCAGAACTCTTCCATTGTTCTCGGAATTCCGCTGACGTTTAAAAATGCTTCGGAACTCTTCCATTGTTCTCGGAATTGCGGTGAAGTTTAAAAATGCTTCGGAACGCTTACATTGTTCTCAGAATTCCGCTGAAGTTTAAACATGCTTTGGTACCCTTCTATTGTTCTCGGAATTCCGCTGACTTTTAAAAATGCTTCGGAACTCTTCCATTGTTCTCGGAATTCCGCTGAAGTTTTGAAGTTTAAAAATGCTTCGGAATTTTTCCATTGTTCTCGGAATTCCGCTGACGCTTAAAAATGCTTCACAACTCTTCCATTGTTCTCGGAATTCCGCTGACTTTTAAAAATGTTTCGGAACTCTTCAAGTGTTCGCAGAATTCCGCTGACGTTTAAAAATGCTTCGGAACTCTTCCATTGTTCTCGGAATACTGCTGACTTTTAAAAATGCTTCGGAACTCTTCCATTGTTCTCGGAATTCCGCTGACTTTTAAAAATGCTTCGGAACTCTTCCATTGTTCTCGGAATTCCGCTGAAGTTTAAGAATGCTTCGGAACTCTTCCATTGTTCTCGGAATTCTGCTGAAGTTTTGAAGCTTAAAAATGCTTCGGAATTCTTCCATTGTTCTCGGAATTCCGCTGACGCTTAAAAATGCTTCACAACTCTTCTATTGTTCTCAGAATTCCGCTGACTTTTAAAAATGCTTCAGAACTCTTCCATTGTTCTTGGAATTCCGCTGACGTTTAAAAATGCTTCGGAACACTTCCATTGTTCTCGGAATTCCGCTGACGCTTAAAATTGCTTCACAACTCTTCTATTGTTCTCGGAATTCCGCTGACTTTTAAAAATGCTTCACAACTCTTCCATTGTTCTCGGAATTCCGTTGAAGTTTAAAAATGCTTCGGAACTCTTCCAGTGTTCGCAGAATTCCGCTGACGTTTAAAAATGCTTCGGAAATCTTCCATTGTTTTCAAAATTCTGCTGACGTTTAAAAATGCTTCAGAACTCTTCCATTGTTCTCGGAATTCCGCTGACGTTTAAAAATGCTTCGGAACTCTTCCATTGTTCTCGGAATTGCGGTGAAGTTTAAAAATCCTTCGGAACGCTTACATTGTTCTCAGAATTCCGCTGAAGCTTAAACATGCTTTGGTACACTTCTATTGTTCTCGGAATTCTGCTGAAGTTTAAGAATGCTTCGGAACTCTTCCTTTGTTCTCGGAATTCCGCTGATGTTTAAAAATGATTCGGAACACTTCCATTGTTCTCGGAATTCCGCTGACGCTTAAAATTGCTTCACAACTCTTCTATTGTTCTCGGAATTCCGCTGACTTTTAAAAATGCTTCGAAACTCTTCCATTGTTCTCGGAATTCCGCTGAAGTTTAAGAATGCTTCGGAACTCTTCCATTGTTCTCAGAATTCTGCTGAAGTTTAAAAATGCTTCGGAACTCTTCCATTGTTCTCGGAATTCCGCTGACGCTTAAAAATGCTTCACAACTCTTCCATTGTTCTCGGAATTCTGCTGACTTTTAAAAATGCTTCGGAACTCTTCGATTGTTCTCCAAATTCCGCTGAAGTTTAAAAATGCTTCAGAACTCTTCCATTGTTCTCGGAATTCCGCTGACGTTTAAAAATGCTTTGGAACTCGTCCATTGTTCTCGGAATTCCGGTGAAGTTTAAAAATGCTTCGGAACGCTTACATTGTTCTCAGAATTCCGCTGAAGTTTAAACATGCTTTGGTACCCTTCTATTGTTCTCGGAATTCTGCTGACTTTTAAAAATGCTTCGGAACTCTTCCATTGTTCTCGGAATTCCGCTGACTTTTAAAAATGCTTTGGAACTCTTCCATTGTTCTCGGAATTCCGCTTAAGTTTTGAAGTTTAAAAATGCTTCGGAATTCTTCCATTGTTCTCGGAATTCCGCTGATGCTTAAAAATGCTTCACAACTCTTGTATTGTTCTCAGAATTCCGCTGACTTTTAAAAATGCTTCAGAACTCTTCCATTGTTCTCGGAATTCCGCTGACGTTTAAAAATGCTTCGGAACTCTTCCATTGTTCTCGGAATTCCGCTGACGCTTAAAATTGCTTCACAACTCTTCTATTGTTCTCGGAATTCCGCTGACTTTTAAAAATGCTTCGAAACTCTTCCATTGTTCTCGGAATTCTGCTGAAGTTTAAGAATGCTTCGGAACTCTTCCATTGTTCTCAGAATTCTTCTGAAGTTTAAAAATGCTTCGGAACTCTTCCATTGTTCTCGGAATTCCGCTGATGCTTAAAAATGCTTCACAACTCTTCCATTGTTCTCGGTATTCCGCTGACTTTTAAAAATGCTTCTGAACTCTTCCATTGTTCTCGGAATTCCGCTGAAGTTTAAGTATGCTTCGGAACTCTTCCATTGTTCTCGGAATTCTGCTGAAGTTTAAAAATGCTTCGGAACTCTTCCATTGTTCTCAGAATTCCGCTGACATTTAAAAATGCTTCGGAACTCTTCCATTGTTCTCGGAATTCCGCTGACATTTAAAAAGCCTTCAGAACTCTTCCATTGTTCTCGGAATTCCGCTGACGTTTAAAAATGCTTCGGAACTCTTCCTTTGTTCTTGGAATTCCACTGACGTTTTAAAATGCTTCACAACTCTTCCATTGTTCTCGGAATTCCGCTGACTTTTAAAATTGCTTCGGAACTCTTCGATTGTTCTCCAAATTCCGCTGAAGTTTAAAAATGCTTCGGAACTCTTCCAGTGTTCGCAGAATTCCGCTGACGTTTAAAAATGCTTCGGAAATCTTCCATTGTTTTCAAAATCCGCTGACGTTTAAAATTGCTTCAGAACTCTTCCATTGTTCTCGGAATTCCGCTGACATTTAAAAATGCTTCGGAACTCTTCCATTGTTCTCGCAATTCCGCTGAAGTTTAAGTATGCTTCGGAACTCTTCCATTGTTCTCGGAATTCTGCTGAAGTTTAAAAATGCTTCGGAACACTTCCATTGTACTCAGAATTCCGCTGACATTTAAAAATGCTTCGGAACTCTTCCATTGTTCTCGGAATTCCGCTGACATTTAAAAAGGCTTCAGAACTCTTCCATTGTTCTCGGAATTCCGCTGAAGTTTAAGTATGCTTCGGAACTCTTCCATTGTTCTCGGAATTCTGCTGAAGTTTAAAAATGCTTCGGAACTCTTCCATTGTTCTCGGAATTCCGCTCATGCTTAAAAATGCTTCACAACTCTTCCATTGTTCTCGGTATTCCGCTGACTTTTAAAAATGCTTCTGAACTCTTCCATTGTTCTCGGAATTCCGCTGAAGTTTAAGTATGCTTCGGAACTCTTCCATTGTTCTCGGAATTCCGCTGACTTTTAAAAATGCTTCGGAACTCTTCCATTGTTCTCGGAATTCCGCTCAAGTTTTGAAGTTTAAAAATACTTCGGAATTTTTCCATTGTTCTCGGAATTCCGCTGACGCTTAAAAATGCTTCACAACTCTTCCATTGTTCTCGGCATTCCGCTGACTTTTAAAAATGCTTCGGAACTCTTCCAGTGTTCGCAGAATTCCGCTGACGTTTAAAAATGCTTCGGAAATCTTCCATTGTTTTCAAAATTCCGCTGACGTTTAAAAATGCTTCAGAACTCTTCCATTGTTCTCGGAATTCCGCTGACTTTTAAAAATGCTTCGGAACTCTTCCATTGTTTTGGTATTCCGCTGACGTTTAAAAATGCTTCACAACTCTTCCATTGTTCTGGGTATTCCGCTGACTTTTAAAAATGCTTCTGAACTCTTCCATTGTTCTCGGAATTCTGCTGAAGTTTAAGTATGCTTCGGAACTCTTCCATTGTTCTCGGAATTCTGCTGAAGTTTAAAAATGCTTCGGAACTCTTCCATTGTTCTCGGAATTCCGCTGATGCTTAAAAATGCTTCACAACTCTTCCATTGTTCTCGGTATTCCGCTGACTTTTAAAAATGCTTCTGAACTCTTCCATTGTTCTCGGAATTCCGCTGAAGTTTAAGTATGCTTCGGAACTCTTCCATTGTTCTCGGAATTTTGCTGAAGTTTAAAAATGCTTCGGAACTCTTCCATTGTTCTCAGAATTCCGCTGACATTTAAAAATGCTTCGGAACTCTTCCATTGTTCTCGGAATTCCGCTGACATTTAAAAAGCCTTCAGAACTCTTCCATTGTTCTCGGAATTCCGCTGACGTTTAAAAATGCTTCGGAACTCTTCCTTTGTTCTTGCAATTCCACTGATGTTTAAAAATGCTTCACAACTCTTCCATTGTTCTCGGAATTCCACTGACTTTTAAAATTGCTTCGGAACTCTTCGATTGTTCTCCAAATTCCGCTGAAGTTTAAAAATGCTTCGGAACTCTTCCAGTGTTTGCAGAATTCCGCTGACGTTTAAAAATGCTTCGGAAATCTTCCATTGTTTTCAAAATCCGCTGACGTTTAAAAATGCTTCAGAACTCTTCCATTGTTCTCGGAATTCCGCTGACGTTTAAAAATGCTTCGGAACTCTTCCATTGTTCTCGGAATTGCGGTGAAGTTTAAAAATGCTTCGGAACGCTTACATTGTTCTCAGAATTCCGCTGAAGTTTAAACATGCTTTGGTACCCTTCTATTGTTCTCGGAATTCCGCTGACTTTTAAAAATGCTTCGGAACTCTTCCATTGTTCTCGGAATTCCGCTGAAGTTTTGAAGTTTAAAAATGCTTCGGAATTTTTCCATTGTTCTCGGAATTCCGCTGACGCTTAAAAATGCTTCACAACTCTTCCATTGTTCTCGGAATTCCGCTGACTTTTAAAAATGCTTCGGAACTCTTCAGGTGTTCGCAGAATTCCGCTGACGTTTAAAAATGCTTCGGAACTGTTCCATTGTTCTCGGAATTCTGCTGACTTTTAAAAATGCTTCGGAACTCTTCCATTGCTCTCGGAATTCCGCTGACTTTTAAAAATGCTTCGGAACTCTTCCATTGTTCTCGGAATTCCGCTGAAGTTTAAAAATGCTTCGGAACTCTTCCAGTGTTCGCAGAATTCCGCTGACGTTTAAAAATGCTTCGGAAATCTTCCATTGTTTTCAAAATTCCGCTGACGTTTAAAAATGCTTCAGAACTCTTCCATTGTTCTCGGAATTCCGCTGACGTTTAAAAATGCTTTGGAACTCGTCCATTGTTCTCGGAATTCCGGTGAAGTTTAAAAATGCTTCGGAACGCTTACATTGTTCTCAGAATTCCGCTGAAGTTTAAACATGCTTTGGTACCCTTCTATTGTTCTCGGAATTCTGCTGACTTTTAAAAATGCTTCGGAACTCTTCCATTGTTCTCGGAATTCCGCTGACTTTTAAAAATGCTTCGGAACTCTTCCATTGTTCTCGGAATTCCGCTTAAGTTTTGAAGTTTAAAAATGCTTCGGAATTCTTCCATTGTTCTCGGAATTCCGCTGATGCTTAAAAATGCTTCACAACTCTTCTATTGTTCTCAGAATTCCGCTGACTTTTAAAAATGCTTCAGAACTCTTCCATTGTTCTCGGAATTCCGCTGACGTTTAAAAATGCTTCGGAACTCTTCCATTGTTCTCGGAATTCCGCTGACGCTTAAAATTGCTTCACAACTCTTCTATTGTTCTCGGAATTCCGCTGACTTTTAAAAATGCTTCGAAACTCTTCCATTGTTCTCGGAATTCTGCTGAAGTTTAAGAATGCTTCGGAACTCTTCCATTGTTCTCAGAATTCTTCTGAAGTTTAAAAATGCTTCGGAACTCTTCCATTGTTCTCGGAATTCCGCTGATGCTTAAAAATGCTTCACAACTCTTCCATTGTTCTCGGTATTCCGCTGACTTTTAAAAATGCTTCTGAACTCTTCCATTGTTCTCGGAATTCCGCTGAAGTTTAAGTATGCTTCGGAACTCTTCCATTGTTCTCGGAATTCTGCTGAAGTTTAAAAATGCTTCGGAACTCTTCCATTGTTCTCAGAATTCCGCTGACATTTAAAAATGCTTCGGAACTCTTCCATTGTTCTCCAAATTCCGCTGAAGTTTAAAAATGCTTCGGAACTCTTCCAGTGTTCGCAGAATTCCGCTGACGTTTAAAAATGCTTCGGAAATCTTCCATTGTTTTCAAAATCCGCTGACGTTTAAAAATGCTTCAGAACTCTTCCATTGTTCTCGGAATTCCGCTGACATTTAAAAATGCTTCGGAACTCTTCCATTGTTCTGGTATTCCGCTGACGTTTAAAAATGCTTCACAACTCTTCCTTTGTTCTCGGTATTCCGCTGACTTTTAAAAATGCTTCAGAACTCTTCCATTGTTCTCGCAATTCCGCTGAAGTTTAAGTATGCTTCGGAACTCTTCCATTGTTCTCGGAATTCCGCTCATGCTTAAAAATGCTTCACAACTCTTCCATTGTTCTCGGTATTCCGCTGACTTTTAAAAATGCTTCTGAACTCTTCCATTGTTCTCGGAATTCCGCTGAAGTTTAAGTATGCTTCGGAACTCTTCCATTGTTCTCGGAATTCCGCTGACTTTTAAAAATGCTTCGGAACTCTTCCATTGTTCTCGGAATTCCGCTCAAGTTTTGAAGTTTAAAAATGCTTCGGAATTTTTCCATTGTTCTCGGAATTCCGCTGACGCTTAAAAATGCTTCACAACTCTTCCATTGTTCTCGGCATTCCGCTGACTTTTAAAAATGCTTCGGAACTCTTCCAGTGTTCGCAGAATTCCGCTGACGTTTAAAAATGCTTCGGAAATCTTCCATTGTTTTCAAAATTCCGCTGACGTTTAAAAATGCTTCAGAACTCTTCCATTGTTCTCGGAATTCCGCTGACTTTTAAAAATGCTTCGGAACTCTTCCATTGTTTTGGTATTCCGCTGACGTTTAAAAATGCTTCACAACTCTTCCATTGTTCTGGGTATTCCGCTGACTTTTAAAAATGCTTCTGAACTCTTCCATTGTTCTCGGAATTCTGCTGAAGTTTAAGTATGCTTCGGAACTCTTCCATTGTTCTCGGAATTCTGCTGAAGTTTAAAAATGCTTCGGAACTCTTCCATTGTTCTCGGAATTCCGCTGATGCTTAAAAATGCTTCACAACTCTTCCATTGTTCTCGGTATTCCGCTGACTTTTAAAAATGCTTCTGAACTCTTCCATTGTTCTCGGAATTCCGCTGAAGTTTAAGTATGCTTCGGAACTCTTCCATTGTTCTCGGAATTTTGCTGAAGTTTAAAAATGCTTCGGAATTTTTCCATTGTTCTCGGAATTCCGCTGACGCTTAAAAATGCTTCACAACTCTTCCATTGTTCTCGGAATTCCGCTGACTTTTAAAAATGCTTCGGAACTCTTCAGGTGTTCGCAGAATTCCGCTGACGTTTAAAAATGCTTCGGAACTGTTCCATTGTTCTCGGAATTCTGCTGACTTTTAAAAATGCTTCGGAACTCTTCCATTGCTCTCGGAATTCCGCTGACTTTTAAAAATGCTTCGGAACTCTTCCATTGTTCTCGGAATTCCGCTGAAGTTTAAAAATGCTTCGGAACTCTTCCAGTGTTCGCAGAATTCCGCTGACGTTTAAAAATGCTTCGGAAATCTTCCATTGTTTTCAAAATTCCGCTGACGTTTAAAAATGCTTCAGAACTCTTCCATTGTTCTCGGAATTCCGCTGACGTTTAAAAATGCTTTGGAACTCGTCCATTGTTCTCGGAATTCCGGTGAAGTTTAAAAATGCTTCGGAACGCTTACATTGTTCTCAGAATTCCGCTGAAGTTTAAACATGCTTTGGTACCCTTCTATTGTTCTCGGAATTCTGCTGACTTTTAAAAATGCTTCGGAACTCTTCCATTGTTCTCGGAATTCCGCTGACTTTTAAAAATGCTTCGGAACTCTTCCATTGTTCTCGGAATTCCGCTTAAGTTTTGAAGTTTAAAAATGCTTCGGAATTCTTCCATTGTTCTCGGAATTCCGCTGATGCTTAAAAATGCTTCACAACTCTTCTATTGTTCTCAGAATTCCGCTGACTTTTAAAAATGCTTCAGAACTCTTCCATTGTTCTCGGAATTCCGCTGACGTTTAAAAATGCTTCGGAACTCTTCCATTGTTCTCGGAATTCCGCTGACGCTTAAAATTGCTTCACAACTCTTCTATTGTTCTCGGAATTCCGCTGACTTTTAAAAATGCTTCGAAACTCTTCCATTGTTCTCGGAATTCTGCTGAAGTTTAAGAATGCTTCGGAACTCTTCCATTGTTCTCAGAATTCTTCTGAAGTTTAAAAATGCTTCGGAACTCTTCCATTGTTCTCGGAATTCCGCTGATGCTTAAAAATGCTTCACAACTCTTCCATTGTTCTCGGTATTCCGCTGACTTTTAAAAATGCTTCTGAACTCTTCCATTGTTCTCGGAATTCCGCTGAAGTTTAAGTATGCTTCGGAACTCTTCCATTGTTCTCAGAATTCCGCTGACATTTAAAAATGCTTCGGAACTCTTCCATTGTTCTCCAAATTCCGCTGAAGTTTAAAAATGCTTCGGAACTCTTCCAGTGTTCGCAGAATTCCGCTGACGTTTAAAAATGCTTCGGAAATCTTCCATTGTTTTCAAAATCCGCTGACGTTTAAAAATGCTTCAGAACTCTTCCATTGTTCTCGGAATTCCGCTGACATTTAAAAATGCTTCGGAACTCTTCCATTGTTCTGGTATTCCGCTGACGTTTAAAAATGCTTCACAACTCTTCCTTTGTTCTCGGTATTCCGCTGACTTTTAAAAATGCTTCAGAACTCTTCCATTGTTCTCGCAATTCCGCTGAAGTTTAAGTATGCTTCGGAACTCTTCCATTGTTCTCGGAATTCCGCTCATGCTTAAAAATGCTTCAGAACTCTTCCATTGTTCTCGGAATTCCGCTGACTTTTAAAAATGCTTCGGAACTCTTCCATTGTTTTGGTATTCCGCTGACGTTTAAAAATGCTTCACAACTCTTCCATTGTTCTGGGTATTCCGCTGACTTTTAAAAATGCTTCTGAACTCTTCCATTGTTCTCGGAATTCTGCTGAAGTTTAAGTATGCTTCGGAACTCTTCCATTGTTCTCGGAATTCTGCTGAAGTTTAAAAATGCTTCGGAACTCTTCCATTGTTCTCGGAATTCCGCTGATGCTTAAAAATGCTTCACAACTCTTCCATTGTTCTCGGTATTCCGCTGACTTTTAAAAATGCTTCTGAACTCTTCCATTGTTCTCGGAATTCCGCTGAAGTTTAAGTATGCTTCGGAACTCTTCCATTGTTCTCGGAATTTTGCTGAAGTTTAAAAATGCTTCGGAACTCTTCCATTGTTCTCAGAATTCCGCTGACATTTAAAAATGCTTCGGAACTCTTCCATTGTTCTCGGAATTCCGCTGACATTTAAAAAGCCTTCAGAACTCTTCCATTGTTCTCGGAATTCCGCTGACGTTTAAAAATGCTTCGGAACTCTTCCTTTGTTCTTGCAATTCCACTGACGTTTAAAAATGCTTCACAACTCTTCCATTGTTCTCGGAATTCCACTGACTTTTAAAATTGCTTCGGAACTCTTCGATTGTTCTCCAAAGTCCGCTGAAGTTTAAAAATGCTTCGGAACTCTTCCAGTGTTTGCAGAATTCCGCTGACGTTTAAAAATGCTTCGGAAATCTTCCATTGTTTTCAAAATCCGCTGACGTTTAAAAATGCTTCAGAACTCTTCCATTGTTCTCGGAATTCCGCTGACGTTTAAAAATGCTTCGGAACTGTTCCATTGTTCTCGGAATTGCGGTGAAGTTTAAAAATGCTTCGGAACGCTTACATTGTTCTCAGAATTCCGCTGAAGGTTAAACATGCTTTGGTACCCTTCTATTGTTCTCGGAATTCCGCTGACTTTTAAAAATGCTTCGGAACTCTTCCATTGTTCTCGGAATTCCGCTGACGCTTAAAAATGCTTCACAACTCTTCCATTGTTCTCGGAATTCCGCTGACTTTTAAAAATGTTTCGGAACTCTTCAAGTGTTCGCAGAATTCCGCTGACGTTTAAAAATGCTTCGGAACTCTTCCATTGTTCTCGGAATACTGCTGACTTTTAAAAATGCTTCGGAACTCTTCCATTGTTCTCGGAATTCCGCTGACTTTTAAAAATGCTTCGGAACTCTTCCATTGTTCTCGGAATTGCGGTGAAGTTTAAAAATGCTTCGGAACGCTTACATTGTTCTCAGAATTCCGCTGAAGTTTAAACATGCTTTGGTACCCTTCTATTGTTCTCGGAATTCTGCTGACTTTTAAAAATGCTTCGGAACTCTTCCATTGTTCTCGGAATTCCGCTGACTTTTAAAAATGCTTCGGAACTCTTCCATTGTTCTCGGAATTCCGCTTAAGTTTTGAAGTTTAAAAATGCTTCGGAATTCTTCCATTGTTCTCGGAATTCCGCTGATGCTTAAAAATGCTTCACAACTCTTGTATTGTTCTCAGAATTCCGCTGACTTTTAAAAATGCTTCAGAACTCTTCCATTGTTCTCGGAATTCCGCTGACGTTTAAAAATGCTTCGGAACTCTTCCATTGTTCTCGGAATTCCGCTGACGCTTAAAATTGCTTCACAACTCTTCTATTGTTCTCGGAATTCCGCTGACTTTTAAAAATGCTTCGAAACTCTTCCATTGTTCTCGGAATTCTGCTGAAGTTTAAGAATGCTTCGGAACTCTTCCATTGTTCTCAGAATTCTTCTGAAGTTTAAAAATGCTTCGGAACTCTTCCATTGTTCTCGGAATTCCGCTGATGCTTAAAAATGCTTCACAACTCTTCCATTGTTCTCGGTATTCCGCTGACTTTTAAAAATGCTTCTGAACTCTTCCATTGTTCTCGGAATTCCGCTGAAGTTTAAGTATGCTTCGGAACTCTTCCATTGTTCTCGGAATTCTGCTGAAGTTTAAAAATGCTTCGGAACTCTTCCATTGTTCTCAGAATTCCGCTGACATTTAAAAATGCTTCGGAACTCTTCCATTGTTCTCGGAATTCCGCTGACATTTAAAAAGCCTTCAGAACTCTTCCATTGTTCTCGGAATTCCGCTGACGTTTAAAAATGCTTCGGAACTCTTCCTTTGTTCTTGGAATTCCACTGACGTTTTAAAATGCTTCACAACTCTTCCATTGTTCTCGGAATTCCGCTGACTTTTAAAATTGCTTCGGAACTCTTCGATTGTTCTCCAAATTCCGCTGAAGTTTAAAAATGCTTCGGAACTCTTCCAGTGTTCGCAGAATTCCGCTGACGTTTAAAAATGCTTCGGAAATCTTCCATTGTTTTCAAAATCCGCTGACGTTTAAAATTGCTTCAGAACTCTTCCATTGTTCTCGGAATTCCGCTGACATTTAAAAATGCTTCGGAACTCTTCCATTGTTCTGGTATTCCGCTGACGTTTAAAAATGCTTCACAACTCTTCCTTTGTTCTCGGTATTCCGCTGACTTTTAAAAATGCTTCAGAACTCTTCCATTGTTCTCGCAATTCCGCTGAAGTTTAAGTATGCTTCGGAACTCTTCCATTGTTCTCGGAATTCTGCTGAAGTTTAAAAATGCTTCGGAACACTTCCATTGTACTCAGAATTCCGCTGACATTTAAAAATGCTTCGGAACTCTTCCATTGTTCTCGGAATTCCGCTGACATTTAAAAAGGCTTCAGAACTCTTCCATTGTTCTCGGAATTCCGCTGAAGTTTAAGTATGCTTCGGAACTCTTCCATTGTTCTCGGAATTCTGCTGAAGTTTAAAAATGCTTCGGAACTCTTCCATTGTTCTCGGAATTCCGCTCATGCTTAAAAATGCTTCACAACTCTTCCATTGTTCTCGGTATTCCGCTGACTTTTAAAAATGCTTCTGAACTCTTCCATTGTTCTCGGAATTCCGCTGAAGTTTAAGTATGCTTCGGAACTCTTCCATTGTTCTCGGAATTCCGCTGACTTTTAAAAATGCTTCGGAACTCTTCCATTGTTCTCGGAATTCCGCTCAAGTTTTGAAGTTTAAAAATACTTCGGAATTTTTCCATTGTTCTCGGAATTCCGCTGACGCTTAAAAATGCTTCACAACTCTTCCATTGTTCTCGGCATTCCGCTGACTTTTAAAAATGCTTCGGAACTCTTCCAGTGTTCGCAGAATTCCGCTGACGTTTAAAAATGCTTCGGAAATCTTCCATTGTTTTCAAAATTCCGCTGACGTTTAAAAATGCTTCAGAACTCTTCCATTGTTCTCGGAATTCCGCTGACTTTTAAAAATGCTTCGGAACTCTTCCATTGTTTTGGTATTCCGCTGACGTTTAAAAATGCTTCACAACTCTTCCATTGTTCTGGGTATTCCGCTGACTTTTAAAAATGCTTCTGAACTCTTCCATTGTTCTCGGAATTCTGCTGAAGTTTAAGTATGCTTCGGAACTCTTCCATTGTTCTCGGAATTCTGCTGAAGTTTAAAAATGCTTCGGAACTCTTCCATTGTTCTCGGAATTCCGCTGATGCTTAAAAATGCTTCACAACTCTTCCATTGTTCTCGGTATTCCGCTGACTTTTAAAAATGCTTCTGAACTCTTCCATTGTTCTCGGAATTCCGCTGAAGTTTAAGTATGCTTCGGAACTCTTCCATTGTTCTCGGAATTTTGCTGAAGTTTAAAAATGCTTCGGAACTCTTCCATTGTTCTCAGAATTCCGCTGACATTTAAAAATGCTTCGGAACTCTTCCATTGTTCTCGGAATTCCGCTGACATTTAAAAAGCCTTCAGAACTCTTCCATTGTTCTCGGAATTCCGCTGACGTTTAAAAATGCTTCGGAACTCTTCCTTTGTTCTTGCAATTCCACTGACGTTTAAAAATGCTTCACAACTCTTCCATTGTTCTCGGAATTCCACTGACTTTTAAAATTGCTTCGGAACTCTTCGATTGTTCTCCAAATTCCGCTGAAGTTTAAAAATGCTTCGGAACTCTTCCAGTGTTTGCAGAATTCCGCTGACGTTTAAAAATGCTTCGGAAATCTTCCATTGTTTTCAAAATCCGCTGACGTTTAAAAATGCTTCAGAACTCTTCCATTGTTCTCGGAATTCCGCTGACGTTTAAAAATGCTTCGGAACTCTTCCATTGTTCTCGGAATTGCGGTGAAGTTTAAAAATGCTTCGGAACGCTTACATTGTTCTCAGAATTCCGCTGAAGTTTAAACATGCTTTGGTACCCTTCTATTGTTCTCGGAATTCCGCTGACTTTTAAAAATGCTTCGGAACTCTTCCATTGTTCTCGGAATTCCGCTGAAGTTTTGAAGTTTAAAAATGCTTCGGAATTTTTCCATTGTTCTCGGAATTCCGCTGACGCTTAAAAATGCTTCACAACTCTTCCATTGTTCTCGGAATTCCGCTGACTTTTAAAAATGCTTCGGAACTCTTCAAGTGTTCGCAGAATTCCGCTGACGTTTAAAAATGCTTCGGAACTGTTCCATTGTTCTCGGAATTCTGCTGACTTTTAAAAATGCTTCGGAACTCTTCCATTGTTCTCGGAATTCCGCTCAAGTTTTGAAGTTTAAAAATACTTCGGAATTTTTCCATTGTTCTCGGAATTCCGCTGACGCTTAAAAATGCTTCACAACTCTTCCATTGTTCTCGGCATTCCGCTGACTTTTAAAAATGCTTCGGAACTCTTCCAGTGTTCGCAGAATTCCGCTGACGTTTAAAAATGCTTCGGAAATCTTCCATTGTTTTCAAAATTCCGCTGACGTTTAAAAATGCTTCAGAACTCTTCCATTGTTCTCGGAATTCCGCTGACTTTTAAAAATGCTTCGGAACTCTTCCATTGTTTTGGTATTCCGCTGACGTTTAAAAATGCTTCACAACTCTTCCATTGTTCTGGGTATTCCGCTGACTTTTAAAAATGCTTCTGAACTCTTCCATTGTTCTCGGAATTCTGCTGAAGTTTAAGTATGCTTCGGAACTCTTCCATTGTTCTCGGAATTCTGCTGAAGTTTAAAAATGCTTCGGAACTCTTCCATTGTTCTCGGAATTCCGCTGATGCTTAAAAATGCTTCACAACTCTTCCATTGTTCTCGGTATTCCGCTGACTTTTAAAAATGCTTCTGAACTCTTCCATTGTTCTCGGAATTCCGCTGAAGTTTAAGTATGCTTCGGAACTCTTCCATTGTTCTCGGAATTTTGCTGAAGTTTAAAAATGCTTCGGAACTCTTCCATTGTTCTCAGAATTCCGCTGACATTTAAAAATGCTTCGGAACTCTTCCATTGTTCTCGGAATTCCGCTGACATTTAAAAAGCCTTCAGAACTCTTCCATTGTTCTCGGAATTCCGCTGACGTTTAAAAATGCTTCGGAACTCTTCCTTTGTTCTTGCAATTCCACTGACGTTTAAAAATGCTTCACAACTCTTCCATTGTTCTCGGAATTCCACTGACTTTTAAAATTGCTTCGGAACTCTTCGATTGTTCTCCAAATTCCGCTGAAGTTTAAAAATGCTTCGGAACTCTTCCAGTGTTTGCAGAATTCCGCTGACGTTTAAAAATGCTTCGGAAATCTTCCATTGTTTTCAAAATCCGCTGACGTTTAAAAATGCTTCAGAACTCTTCCATTGTTCTCGGAATTCCGCTGACGTTTAAAAATGCTTCGGAACTCTTCCATTGTTCTCGGAATTGCGGTGAAGTTTAAAAATGCTTCGGAACGCTTACATTGTTCTCAGAATTCCGCTGAAGTTTAAACATGCTTTGGTACCCTTCTATTGTTCTCGGAATTCCGCTGACTTTTAAAAATGCTTCGGAACTCTTCCATTGTTCTCGGAATTCCGCTGAAGTTTTGAAGTTTAAAAATGCTTCGGAATTTTTCCATTGTTCTCGGAATTCCGCTGACGCTTAAAAATGCTTCACAACTCTTCCATTGTTCTCGGAATTCCGCTGACTTTTAAAAATGCTTCGGAACTCTTCAAGTGTTCGCAGAATTCCGCTGACGTTTAAAAATGCTTCGGAACTGTTCCATTGTTCTCGGAATTCTGCTGACTTTTAAAAATGCTTCGGAACTCTTCCATTGCTCTCGGAATTCCGCTGACTTTTAAAAATGCTTCGGAACTCTTCCATTGTTCTCGGAATTCCGCTGAAGTTTAAAAATGCTTCGGAACTCTTCCAGTGTTCGCAGAATTCCGCTGACGTTTAAAAATGCTTCGGAAATCTTCCATTGTTTTCAAAATTCCGCTGACGTTTAAAAATGCTTCAGAACTCTTCCATTGTTCTCGGAATTCCGCTGACGTTTAAAAATGCTTTGGAACTCGTCCATTGTTCTCGGAATTCCGGTGAAGTTTAAAAATGCTTCGGAACGCTTACATTGTTCTCAGAATTCCGCTGAAGTTTAAACATGCTTTGGTACCCTTCTATTGTTCTCGGAATTCTGCTGACTTTTAAAAATGCTTCGGAACTCTTCCATTGTTCTCGGAATTCCGCTGACTTTTAAAAATGCTTCGGAACTCTTCCATTGTTCTCGGAATTCCGCTTAAGTTTTGAAGTTTAAAAATGCTTCGGAATTCTTCCATTGTTCTCGGAATTCCGCTGACTTTTAAAAATGCTTCAGAACTCTTCCATTGTTCTCGGAATTCCGCTGACGTTTAAAAATGCTTCGGAACTCTTCCATTGTTCTCAGAATTCCGCTGACGCTTAAAATTGCTTCACAACTCTTCTATTGTTCTCGGAATTCCGCTGACTTTTAAAAATGCTTCGAAACTCTTCCATTGTTCTCGGAATTCTGCTGAAGTTTAAGAATGCTTCGGAACTCTTCCATTGTTCTCAGAATTCTTCTGAAGTTTAAAAATGCTTCGGAACTCTTCCATTGTTCTCGGAATTCCGCTGATGCTTAAAAATGCTTCACAACTCTTCCATTGTTCTCGGTATTCCGCTGACTTTTAAAAATGCTTCTGAACTCTTCCATTGTTCTCGGAATTCCGCTGAAGTTTAAGTATGCTTCGGAACTCTTCCATTGTTCTCGGAATTCTGCTGAAGTTTAAAAATGCTTCGGAACTCTTCCATTGTTCTCAGAATTCCGCTGACATTTAAAAATGCTTCGGAACTCTTCCATTGTTCTCCAAATTCCGCTGAAGTTTAAAAATGCTTCGGAACTCTTCCAGTGTTCGCAGAATTCCACTGACGTTTAAAAATGCTTCGGAAATCTTCCATTGTTTTCAAAATCCGCTGACGTTTAAAAATGCTTCAGAACTCTTCCATTGTTCTCGGAATTCCGCTGACATTTAAAAATGCTTCGGAACTCTTCCATTGTTCTGGTATTCCGCTGACGTTTAAAAATGCTTCACAACTCTTCCTTTGTTCTCGGTATTCCGCTGACTTTTAAAAATGCTTCAGAACTCTTCCATTGTTCTCGCAATTCCGCTGAAGTTTAAGTATGCTTCGGAACTCTTCCATTGTTCTCGGAATTCCGCTCATGCTTAAAAATGCTTCACAACTCTTCCATTGTTCTCGGTATTCCGCTGACTTTTAAAAATGCTTCTGAACTCTTCCATTGTTCTCGGAATTCCGCTGAAGTTTAAGTATGCTTCGGAACTCTTCCATTGTTCTCGGAATTCCGCTGACTTTTAAAAATGCTTCGGAACTCTTCCATTGTTCTCGGAATTCCGCTCAAGTTTTGAAGTTTAAAAATGCTTCGGAATTTTTCCATTGTTCTCGGAATTCCGCTGACGCTTAAAAATGCTTCACAACTCTTCCATTGTTCTCGGCATTCCGCTGACTTTTAAAAATGCTTCGGAACTCTTCCAGTGTTCGCAGAATTCCGCTGACGTTTAAAAATGCTTCGGAAATCTTCCATTGTTTTCAAAATTCCGCTGACGTTTAAAAATGCTTCAGAACTCTTCCATTGTTCTCGGAATTCCGCTGACTTTTAAAAATGCTTCGGAACTCTTCCATTGTTTTGGTATTCCGCTGACGTTTAAAAATGCTTCACAACTCTTCCATTGTTCTGGGTATTCCGCTGACTTTTAAAAATGCTTCTGAACTCTTCCATTGTTCTCGGAATTCTGCTGAAGTTTAAGTATGCTTCGGAACTCTTCCATTGTTCTCGGAATTCTGCTGAAGTTTAAAAATGCTTCGGAACTCTTCCATTGTTCTCGGAATTCCGCTGATGCTTAAAAATGCTTCACAACTCTTCCATTGTTCTCGGTATTCCGCTGACTTTTAAAAATGCTTCTGAACTCTTCCATTGTTCTCGGAATTCCGCTGAAGTTTAAGTATGCTTCGGAACTCTTCCATTGTTCTCGGAATTTTGCTGAAGTTTAAAAATGCTTCGGAACTCTTCCATTGTTCTCAGAATTCCGCTGACATTTAAAAATGCTTCGGAACTCTTCCATTGTTCTCGGAATTCCGCTGACATTTAAAAAGCCTTCAGAACTCTTCCATTGTTCTCGGAATTCCGCTGACGTTTAAAAATGCTTCGGAACTTTTCCTTTGTTCTTGCAATTCCACTGACGTTTAAAAATGCTTCACAACTCTTCCATTGTTCTCGGAATTCCACTGACTTTTAAAATTGCTTCGGAACTCTTCGATTGTTCTCCAAAGTCCGCTGAAGTTTAAAAATGCTTCGGAACTCTTCCAGTGTTTGCAGAATTCCGCTGACGTTTAAAAATGCTTCGGAAATCTTCCATTGTTTTCAAAATCCGCTGACGTTTAAAAATGCTTCAGAACTCTTCCATTGTTCTCGGAATTCCGCTGACGTTTAAAAATGCTTCGGAACTGTTCCATTGTTCTCGGAATTGCGGTGAAGTTTAAAAATGCTTCGGAACGCTTACATTGTTCTCAGAATTCCGCTGAAGTTTAAACATGCTTTGGTACCCTTCTATTGTTCTCGGAATTCCGCTGACTTTTAAAAATGCTTCGGAACTCTTCCATTGTTCTCGGAATTCCGCTGACGCTTAAAAATGCTTCACAACTCTTCCATTGTTCTCGGAATTCCGCTGACTTTTAAAAATGTTTCGGAACTCTTCAAGTGTTCGCAGAATTCCGCTGACGTTTAAAAATGCTTCGGAACTCTTCCATTGTTCTCGGAATACTGCTGACTTTTAAAAATGCTTCGGAACTCTTCCATTGTTCTCGGAATTCCGCTGACTTTTAAAAATGCTTCGGAACTCTTCCATTGTTCTCGGAATTCCGCTGAAGTTTAAAAATGCTTCGGAACTCTTCCATTGTTCTCGGAATTCTGCTGAAGTTTTGAAGCTTAAAAATGCTTCGGAATTCTTCCATTGTTCTCGGAATTCCGCTGACGCTTAAAAATGCTTCACAACTCTTCTATTGTTCTCAGAATTCCGCTGACTTTTAAAAATGCTTCAGAACTCTTCCATTGTTCTTGGAATTCCGCTGACGTTTAAAAATGCTTCGGAACACTTCCATTGTTCTCGGAATTCCGCTGACGTTTAAAATTGCTTCACAACTCTTCTATTGTTCTCGGAATTCCGCTGACTTTTAAAAATGCTTCACAACTCTTCCATTGTTCTCGGAATTCCGTTGAAGTTTAAAAATGCTTCGGAACTCTTCCAGTGTTCGCAGAATTCCGCTGACGTTTAAAAATGCTTCGGAAATCTTCCATTGTTTTCAAAATTCTGCTGACGTTTAAAAATGCTTCAGAACTCTTCCATTGTTCTCGGAATTCCGCTGACGTTTAAAAATGCTTCGGAACTCTTCCATTGTTCTCGGAATTGCGGTGAAGTTTAAAAATCCTTCGGAACGCTTACATTGTTCTCAGAATTCCGCTGAAGCTTAAACATGCTTTGGTACACTTCTATTGTTCTCGGAATTCTGCTGAAGTTTAAGAATGCTTCGGAACTCTTCCTTTGTTCTCGGAATTCCGCTGATGATTAAAAATGATTCGGAACACTTCCATTGTTCTCGGAATTCCGCTGACGCTTAAAATTGCTTCACAACTCTTCTATTGTTCTCGGAATTCCGCTGACTTTTAAAAATGCTTCGAAACTCTTCCATTGTTCTCGGAATTCCGCTGAAGTTTAAGAATGCTTCGGAACTCTTCCATTGTTCTCAGAATTCTGCTGAAGTTTAAAAATGCTTCGGAACTCTTCCATTGTTCTCGGAATTCCGCTGACGCTTAAAAATGCTTCACAACTCTTCCATTGTTCTCGGAATTCTGCTGACTTTTAAAAATGCTTCGGAACTCTTCGATTGTTCTCCAAATTCCGCTGAAGTTTAAAAATGCTTCGGAACTCTTCCAGTGTTCGCAGAATTCCGCTGACGTTTAAAAATGCTTCGGAAATCTTCCATTGTTTTCAAAATCCGCTGACGTTTAAAATTGCTTCAGAACTCTTCCATTGTTCTCGGAATTCCGCTGACATTTAAAAATGCTTCGGAACTCTTCCATTGTTCTGGTATTCCGCTGACGTTTAAAAATGCTTCACAACTCTTCCTTTGTTCTCGGTATTCCGCTGACTTTTAAAAATGCTTCAGAACTCTTCCATTGTTCTCGCAATTCCGCTGAAGTTTAAGTATGCTTCGGAACTCTTCCATTGTTCTCGGAATTCTGCTGAAGTTTAAAAATGCTTCGGAACTCTTCCATTGTACTCAGAATTCCGCTGACATTTAAAAATGCTTCGGAACTCTTCCATTGTTCTCGGAATTCCGCTGACATTTAAAAAGGCTTCAGAACTCTTCCATTGTTCTCGGAATTCCGCTGAAGTTTAAGTATGCTTCGGAACTCTTCCATTGTTCTCGGAATTCTGCTGAAGTTTAAAAATGCTTCGGAACTCTTCCATTGTTCTCGGAATTCCGCTCATGCTTAAAAATGCTTCACAACTCTTCCATTGTTCTCGGTATTCCGCTGACTTTTAAAAATGCTTCTGAACTCTTCCATTGTTCTCGGAATTCCGCTGAAGTTTAAGTATGCTTCGGAACTCTTCCATTGTTCTCGGAATTCCGCTGACTTTTAAAAATGCTTCGGAACTCTTCCATTGTTCTCGGAATTCCGCTCAAGTTTTGAAGTTTAAAAATACTTCAGAATTTTTCCATTGTTCTCGGAATTCCGCTGACGCTTAAAAATGCTTCACAACTCTTCCATTGTTCTCGGCATTCCGCTGACTTTTAAAAATGCTTCGGAACTCTTCCAGTGTTCGCAGAATTCCGCTGACGTTTAAAAATGCTTCGGAAATCTTCCATTGTTTTCAAAATTCCGCTGACGTTTAAAAATGCTTCAGAACTCTTCCATTGTTCTCGGAATTCCGCTGACTTTTAAAAATGCTTCGGAACTCTTCCATTGTTTTGGTATTCCGCTGACGTTTAAAAATGCTTCACAACTCTTCCATTGTTCTGGGTATTCCGCTGACTTTTAAAAATGCTTCTGAACTCTTCCATTGTTCTCGGAATTCTGCTGAAGTTTAAGTATGCTTCGGAACTCTTCCATTGTTCTCGGAATTCTGCTGAAGTTTAAAAATGCTTCGGAACTCTTCCATTGTTCTCGGAATTCCGCTGATGCTTAAAAATGCTTCACAACTCTTCCATTGTTCTCGGTATTCCGCTGACTTTTAAAAATGCTTCTGAACTCTTCCATTGTTCTCGGAATTCCGCTGAAGTTTAAGTATGCTTCGGAACTCTTCCATTGTTCTCGGAATTTTGCTGAAGTTTAAAAATGCTTCGGAACTCTTCCATTGTTCTCAGAATTCCGCTGACATTTAAAAATGCTTCGGAACTCTTCCATTGTTCTCGGAATTCCGCTGACATTTAAAAAGCCTTCAGAACTCTTCCATTGTTCTCGGAATTCCGCTGACGTTTAAAAATGCTTCGGAACTCTTCCTTTGTTCTTGCAATTCCACTGACGTTTAAAAATGCTTCACAACTCTTCCATTGTTCTCGGAATTCCACTGACTTTTAAAATTGCTTCGGAACTCTTCGATTGTTCTCCAAATTCCGCTGAAGTTTAAAAATGCTTCGGAACTCTTCCAGTGTTTGCAGAATTCCGCTGACGTTTAAAAATGCTTCGGAAATCTTCCATTGTTTTCAAAATCCGCTGACGTTTAAAAATGCTTCAGAACTCTTCCATTGTTCTCGGAATTCCGCTGACGTTTAAAAATGCTTCGGAACTCTTCCATTGTTCTCGGAATTGCGGTGAAGTTTAAAAATGCTTCGGAACGCTTACATTGTTCTCAGAATTCCGCTGAAGTTTAAACATGCTTTGGTACCCTTCTATTGTTCTCGGAATTCCGCTGACTTTTAAAAATGCTTCGGAACTCTTCCATTGTTCTCGGAATTCCGCTGAAGTTTTGAAGTTTAAAAATGCTTCGGAATTTTTCCATTGTTCTCGGAATTCCGCTGACGCTTAAAAATGCTTCACAACTCTTCCATTGTTCTCGGAATTCCGCTGACTTTTAAAAATGCTTCGGAACTCTTCAAGTGTTCGCAGAATTCCGCTGACGTTTAAAAATGCTTCGGAACTGTTCCATTGTTCTCGGAATTCTGCTGACTTTTAAAAATGCTTCGGAACTCTTCCATTGCTCTCGGAATTCCGCTGACTTTTAAAAATGCTTCGGAACTCTTCCATTGTTCTCGGAATTCCGCTGAAGTTTAAAAATGCTTCGGAACTCTTCCAGTGTTCGCAGAATTCCGCTGACGTTTAAAAATGCTTCGGAAATCTTCCATTGTTTTCAAAATTCCGCTGACGTTTAAAAATGCTTGAGAACTCTTCCATTGTTCTCGGAATTCCGCTGACGTTTAAAAATGCTTTGGAACTCGTCCATTGTTCTCGGAATTCCGGTGAAGTTTAAAAATGCTTCGGAACGCTTACATTGTTCTCAGAATTCCGCTGAAGTTTAAACATGCTTTGGTACCCTTCTATTGTTCTCGGAATTCTGCTGACTTTTAAAAATGCTTCGGAACTCTTCCATTGTTCTCGGAATTCCGCTGACTTTTAAAAATGCTTCGGAACTCTTCCATTGTTCTCGGAATTCCGCTTAAGTTTTGAAGTTTAAAAATGCTTCGGAATTCTTCCATTGTTCTCGGAATTCCGCTGATGCTTAAAAATGCTTCACAACTCTTCTATTGTTCTCAGAATTCCGCTGACTTTTAAAAATGCTTCAGAACTCTTCCATTGTTCTCGGAATTCCGCTGACGTTTAAAAATGCTTCGGAACTCTTCCATTGTTCTCGGAATTCCGCTGACGCTTAAAATTGCTTCACAACTCTTCTATTGTTCTCGGAATTCCGCTGACTTTTAAAAATGCTTCGAAACTCTTCCATTGTTCTCGGAATTCTGCTGAAGTTTAAGAATGCTTCGGAACTCTTCCATTGTTCTCAGAATTCTTCTGAAGTTTAAAAATGCTTCGGAACTCTTCCATTGTTCTCGGAATTCCGCTGATGCTTAAAAATGCTTCACAACTCTTCCATTGTTCTCGGTATTCCGCTGACTTTTAAAAATGCTTCTGAACTCTTCCATTGTTCTCGGAATTCCGCTGAAGTTTAAGTATGCTTCGGAACTCTTCCATTGTTCTCGGAATTCTGCTGAAGTTTAAAAATGCTTCGGAACTCTTCCATTGTTCTCAGAATTCCGCTGACATTTAAAAATGCTTCGGAAC
This sequence comes from Phyllobates terribilis, assembly GCF_046119375.1. Classification (NCBI taxonomy): domain Eukaryota; kingdom Metazoa; phylum Chordata; class Amphibia; order Anura; family Dendrobatidae; genus Phyllobates; species Phyllobates terribilis. Next base: position 5,604,334 of record NW_027362781.1, on the reverse strand, counting down.
TCTTCCATTGTTCTCCAAATTCCGCTGAAGTTTAAAAATGCTTCGGAACTCTTCCAGTGTTCGCAGAATTCCACTGACGTTTAAAAATGCTTCGGAAATCTTCCATTGTTTTCAAAATCCGCTGACGTTTAAAAATGCTTCAGAACTCTTCCATTGTTCTCGGAATTCCGCTGACATTTAAAAATGCTTCGGAACTCTTCCATTGTTCTGGTATTCCGCTGACGTTTAAAAATGCTTCACAACTCTTCCTTTGTTCTCGGTATTCCGCTGACTTTTAAAAATGCTTCAGAACTCTTCCATTGTTCTCGCAATTCCGCTGAAGTTTAAGTATGCTTCGGAACTCTTCCATTGTTCTCGGAATTCCGCTCATGCTTAAAAATGCTTCACAACTCTTCCATTGTTCTCGGTATTCCGCTGACTTTTAAAAATGCTTCTGAACTCTTCCATTGTTCTCGGAATTCCGCTGAAGTTTAAGTATGCTTCGGAACTCTTCCATTGTTCTCGGAATTCCGCTGACTTTTAAAAATGCTTCGGAACTCTTCCATTGTTCTCGGAATTCCGCTCAAGTTTTGAAGTTTAAAAATGCTTCGGAATTTTTCCATTGTTCTCGGAATTCCGCTGACGCTTAAAAATGCTTCACAACTCTTCCATTGTTCTCGGCATTCCGCTGACTTTTAAAAATGCTTCGGAACTCTTCCAGTGTTCGCAGAATTCCGCTGACGTTTAAAAATGCTTCGGAAATCTTCCATTGTTTTCAAAATTCCGCTGACGTTTAAAAATGCTTCAGAACTCTTCCATTGTTCTCGGAATTCCGCTGACTTTTAAAAATGCTTCGGAACTCTTCCATTGTTTTGGTATTCCGCTGACGTTTAAAAATGCTTCACAACTCTTCCATTGTTCTGGGTATTCCGCTGACTTTTAAAAATGCTTCTGAACTCTTCCATTGTTCTCGGAATTCTGCTGAAGTTTAAGTATGCTTCGGAACTCTTCCATTGTTCTCGGAATTCTGCTGAAGTTTAAAAATGCTTCGGAACTCTTCCATTGTTCTCGGAATTCCGCTGATGCTTAAAAATGCTTCACAACTCTTCCATTGTTCTCGGTATTCCGCTGACTTTTAAAAATGCTTCTGAACTCTTCCATTGTTCTCGGAATTCCGCTGAAGTTTAAGTATGCTTCGGAACTCTTCCATTGTTCTCGGAATTTTGCTGAAGTTTAAAAATGCTTCGGAACTCTTCCATTGTTCTCAGAATTCCGCTGACATTTAAAAATGCTTCGGAACTCTTCCATTGTTCTCGGAATTCCGCTGACATTTAAAAAGCCTTCAGAACTCTTCCATTGTTCTCGGAATTCCGCTGACGTTTAAAAATGCTTCGGAACTCTTCCTTTGTTCTTGCAATTCCACTGACGTTTAAAAATGCTTCACAACTCTTCCATTGTTCTCGGAATTCCACTGACTTTTAAAATTGCTTCGGAACTCTTCGATTGTTCTCCAAAGTCCGCTGAAGTTTAAAAATGCTTCGGAACTCTTCCAGTGTTTGCAGAATTCCGCTGACGTTTAAAAATGCTTCGGAAATCTTCCATTGTTTTCAAAATCCGCTGACGTTTAAAAATGCTTCAGAACTCTTCCATTGTTCTCGGAATTCCGCTGACGTTTAAAAATGCTTCGGAACTGTTCCATTGTTCTCGGAATTGCGGTGAAGTTTAAAAATGCTTCGGAACGCTTACATTGTTCTCAGAATTCCGCTGAAGTTTAAACATGCTTTGGTACCCTTCTATTGTTCTCGGAATTCCGCTGACTTTTAAAAATGCTTCGGAACTCTTCCATTGTTCTCGGAATTCCGCTGACGCTTAAAAATGCTTCACAACTCTTCCATTGTTCTCGGAATTCCGCTGACTTTTAAAAATGTTTCGGAACTCTTCCAGTGTTCGCAGAATTCCGCTGACGTTTAAAAATGCTTCGGAACTCTTCCATTGTTCTCGGAATACTGCTGACTTTTAAAAATGCTTCGGAACTCTTCCATTGTTCTCGGAATTCCGCTGACTTTTAAAAATGCTTCGGAACTCTTCCATTGTTCTCGGAATTCCGCTGAAGTTTAAGAATGCTTCGGAACTCTTCCATTGTTCTCGGAATTCTGCTGAAGTTTTGAAGCTTAAAAATGCTTCGGAATTCTTCCATTGTTCTCGGAATTCCGCTGACGCTTAAAAATGCTTCACAACTCTTCTATTGTTCTCAGAATTCCGCTGACTTTTAAAAATGCTTCAGAACTCTTCCATTGTTCTTGGAATTCCGCTGACGTTTAAAAATGCTTCGGAACACTTCCATTGTTCTCGGAATTCCGCTGACGTTTAAAATTGCTTCACAACTCTTCTATTGTTCTCGGAATTCCGCTGACTTTTAAAAATGCTTCACAACTCTTCCATTGTTCTCGGAATTCCGTTGAAGTTTAAAAATGCTTCGGAACTCTTTCAGTGTTCGCAGAATTCCGCTGACGTTTAAAAATGCTTCGGAAATCTTCCATTGTTTTCAAAATTCTGCTGACGTTTAAAAATGCTTCAGAACTCTTCCATTGTTCTCGGAATTCCGCTGACGTTTAAAAATGCTTCGGAACTCTTCCATTGTTCTCGGAATTGCGGTGAAGTTTAAAAATCCTTCGGAACGCTTACATTGTTCTCAGAATTCCGCTGAAGCTTAAACATGCTTTGGTACACTTCTATTGTTCTCGGAATTCTGCTGAAGTTTAAGAATGCTTCGGAACTCTTCCTTTGTTCTCGGAATTCCGCTGATGATTAAAAATGATTCGGAACACTTCCATTGTTCTCGGAATTCCGCTGACGCTTAAAATTGCTTCACAACTCTTCTATTGTTCTCGGAATTCCGCTGACTTTTAAAAATGCTTCGAAACTCTTCCATTGTTCTCGGAATTCCGCTGAAGTTTAAGAATGCTTCGGAACTCTTCCATTGTTCTCAGAATTCTGCTGAAGTTTAAAAATGCTTCGGAACTCTTCCATTGTTCTCGGAATTCCGCTGACGCTTAAAAATGCTTCACAACTCTTCCATTGTTCTCGGAATTCTGCTGACTTTTAAAAATGCTTCGGAACTCTTCGATTGTTCTCCAAATTCCGCTGAAGTTTAAAAATGCTTCGGAACTCTTCCAGTGTTCGCAGAATTCCGCTGACGTTTAAAAATGCTTCGGAAATCTTCCATTGTTTTCAAAATTCCGCTGACGTTTAAAAATGCTTCAGAACTCTTCCATTGTTCTCGGATTTCCGCTGACGTTTAAAAATGCTTTGGAACTCGTCCATTGTTCTCGGAATTCCGGTGAAGTTTAAAAATGCTTCGGAACGCTTACATTGTTCTCAGAATTCCGCTGAAGTTTAAACATGCTTTGGTACCCTTCTATTGTTCTCGGAATTCTGCTGACTTTTAAAAATGCTTCGGAACTCTTCCATTGTTCTCGGAATTCCGCTGACTTTTAAAAATGCTTCGGAACTCTTCCATTGTTCTCGGAATTCCGCTTAAGTTTTGAAGTTTAAAAATGCTTCGGAATTCTTCCATTGTTCTCGGAATTCCGCTGATGCTTAAAAATGCTTCACAACTCTTCTATTGTTCTCAGAATTCCGCTGACTTTTAAAAATGCTTCAGAACTCTTCCATTGTTCTCGGAATTCCGCTGACGTTTAAAAATGCTTCGGAACTCTTCCATTGTTCTCGGAATTCCGCTGACGCTTAAAATTGCTTCACAACTCTTCTATTGTTCTCGGAATTCCGCTGACTTTTAAAAATGCTTCGAAACTCTTCCATTGTTCTCGGAATTCTGCTGAAGTTTAAGAATGCTTCGGAACTCTTCCATTGTTCTCAGAATTCTTCTGAAGTTTAAAAATGCTTCGGAACTCTTCCATTGTTCTCGGAATTCCGCTGATGCTTAAAAATGCTTCACAACTCTTCCATTGTTCTCGGTATTCCGCTGACTTTTAAAAATGCTTCTGAACTCTTCCATTGTTCTCGGAATTCCGCTGAAGTTTAAGTATGCTTCGGAACTCTTCCATTGTTCTCGGAATTCTGCTGAAGTTTAAAAATGCTTCGGAACTCTTCCATTGTTCTCAGAATTCCGCTGACATTTAAAAATGCTTCGGAACTCTTCCATTGTTCTCGGAATTCCGCTGACATTTAAAAAGCCTTCAGAACTCTTCCATTGTTCTCGGAATTCCGCTGACGTTTAAAAATGCTTCGGAACTCTTCCTTTGTTCTTGGAATTCCACTGACGTTTTAAAATGCTTCACAACTCTTCCATTGTTCTCGGAATTCCGCTGACTTTTAAAATTGCTTCGGAACTCTTCGATTGTTCTCCAAATTCCGCTGAAGTTTAAAAATGCTTCGGAACTCTTCCAGTGTTCGCAGAATTCCGCTGACGTTTAAAAATGCTTCGGAAATCTTCCATTGTTTTCAAAATCCGCTGACGTTTAAAATTGCTTCAGAACTCTTCCATTGTTCTCGGAATTCCGCTGACATTTAAAAATGCTTCGGAACTCTTCCATTGTTCTGGTATTCCGCTGACGTTTAAAAATGCTTCACAACTCTTCCTTTGTTCTCGGTATTCCGCTGACTTTTAAAAATGCTTCAGAACTCTTCCATTGTTCTCGCAATTCCGCTGAAGTTTAAGTATGCTTCGGAACTCTTCCATTGTTCTCGGAATTCTGCTGAAGTTTAAAAATGCTTCGGAACTCTTCCATTGTACTCAGAATTCCGCTGACATTTAAAAATGCTTCGGAACTCTTCCATTGTTCTCGGAATTCCGCTGACATTTAAAAAGGCTTCAGAACTCTTCCATTGTTCTCGGAATTCCGCTGAAGTTTAAGTATGCTTCGGAACTCTTCCATTGTTCTCGGAATTCTGCTGAAGTTTAAAAATGCTTCGGAACTCTTCCATTGTTCTCGGAATTCCGCTCATGCTTAAAAATGCTTCACAACTCTTCCATTGTTCTCGGTATTCCGCTGACTTTTAAAAATGCTTCTGAACTCTTCCATTGTTCTCGGAATTCCGCTGAAGTTTAAGTATGCTTCGGAACTCTTCCATTGTTCTCGGAATTCCGCTGACTTTTAAAAATGCTTCGGAACTCTTCCATTGTTCTCGGAATTCCGCTCAAGTTTTGAAGTTTAAAAATACTTCAGAATTTTTCCATTGTTCTCGGAATTCCGCTGACGCTTAAAAATGCTTCACAACTCTTCCATTGTTCTCGGCATTCCGCTGACTTTTAAAAATGCTTCGGAACTCTTCCAGTGTTCGCAGAATTCCGCTGACGTTTAAAAATGCTTCGGAAATCTTCCATTGTTTTCAAAATTCCGCTGACGTTTAAAAATGCTTCAGAACTCTTCCATTGTTCTCGGAATTCCGCTGACTTTTAAAAATGCTTCGGAACTCTTCCATTGTTTTGGTATTCCGCTGACGTTTAAAAATGCTTCACAACTCTTCCATTGTTCTGGGTATTCCGCTGACTTTTAAAAATGCTTCTGAACTCTTCCATTGTTCTCGGAATTCTGCTGAAGTTTAAGTATGCTTCGGAACTCTTCCATTGTTCTCGGAATTCTGCTGAAGTTTAAAAATGCTTCGGAACTCTTCCATTGTTCTCGGAATTCCGCTGATGCTTAAAAATGCTTCACAACTCTTCCATTGTTCTCGGTATTCCGCTGACTTTTAAAAATGCTTCTGAACTCTTCCATTGTTCTCGGAATTCCGCTGAAGTTTAAGAATGCTTCGGAACTCTTCCATTGTTCTCGGAATTTTGCTGAAGTTTAAAAATGCTTCGGAACTCTTCCATTGTTCTCAGAATTCCGCTGACATTTAAAAATGCTTCGGAACTCTTCCATTGTTCTCGGAATTCCGCTGACATTTAAAAAGCCTTCAGAACTCTTCCATTGTTCTCGGAATTCCGCTGACGTTTAAAAATGCTTCGGAACTCTTCCTTTGTTCTTGCAATTCCACTGACGTTTAAAAATGCTTCACAACTCTTCCATTGTTCTCGGAATTCCACTGACTTTTAAAATTGCTTCGGAACTCTTCGATTGTTCTCCAAATTCCGCTGAAGTTTAAAAATGCTTCGGAACTCTTCCAGTGTTTGCAGAATTCCGCTGACGTTTAAAAATGCTTCGGAAATCTTCCATTGTTTTCAAAATCCGCTGACGTTTAAAAATGCTTCAGAACTCTTCCATTGTTCTCGGAATTCCGCTGACGTTTAAAAATGCTTCGGAACTCTTCCATTGTTCTCGGAATTGCGGTGAAGTTTAAAAATGCTTCGGAACGCTTACATTGTTCTCAGAATTCCGCTGAAGTTTAAACATGCTTTGGTACCCTTCTATTGTTCTCGGAATTCCGCTGACTTTTAAAAATGCTTCGGAACTCTTCCATTGTTCTCGGAATTCCGCTGAAGTTTTGAAGTTTAAAAATGCTTCGGAATTTTTCCATTGTTCTCGGAATTCCGCTGACGCTTAAAAATGCTTCACAACTCTTCCATTGTTCTCGGAATTCCGCTGACTTTTAAAAATGCTTCGGAACTCTTCAAGTGTTCGCAGAATTCCGCTGACGTTTAAAAATGCTTCGGAACTGTTCCATTGTTCTCGGAATTCTGCTGACTTTTAAAAATGCTTCGGAACTCTTCCATTGCTCTCGGAATTCCGCTGACTTTTAAAAATGCTTCGGAACTCTTCCATTGTTCTCGGAATTCCGCTGAAGTTTAAGAATGCTTCGGAACTCTTCCATTGTTCTCGGAATTCTGCTGAAGTTTTGAAGTTTAAAAATGCTTCGGAATTCTTCCATTGTTCTCGGAATTCCGCTGACGCTTAAAAATGCTTCACAACTCTTCTATTGTTCTCAGAATTCCGCTGACTTTTAAAAATGCTTCAGAACTCTTCCATTGTTCTTGGAATTCCGCTGACGTTTAAAAATGCTTCGGAACACTTCCATTGTTCTCGGAATTCCGCTGACGCTTAAAATTGCTTCACAACTCTTCTATTGTTCTCGGAATTCCGCTGTCTTTTAAAAATGCTTCACAACTCTTCCATTGTTCTCGGAATTCCGTTGAAGTTTAAAAATGCTTCGGAACTCTTCCAGTGTTCGCAGAATTCCGCTGATGTTTAAAAATGCTTCGGAAATCTTCCATTGTTTTCAAAATTCTGCTGACGTTTAAAAATGCTTCAGAACTCTTCCATTGTTCTCGGAATTCCGCTGACGTTTAAAAATGCTTCGGAACTCTTCCATTGTTCTCGGAATTGCGGTGAAGTTTAAAAATCCTTCGGAACGCTTACATTGTTCTCAGAATTCCGCTGAAGTTTAAACATGCTTTGGTACACTTCTATTGTTCTCGGAATTCTGCTGAAGTTTAAGAATGCTTCGGAACTCTTCCTTTGTTCTCGGAATTCCGCTGATGTTTAAAAATGATTCGGAACACTTCCATTGTTCTCAGAATTCCGCTGACGCTTAAAATTGCTTCACAACTCTTCTATTGTTCTCGGAATTCCGCTGACTTTTAAAAATGCTTCGAAACTCTTCCATTGTTCTCGGAATTCCGCTGAAGTTTAAGAATGCTTCGGAACTCTTCCATTGTTCTCAGAAATCTGCTGAAGTTTAAAAATGCTTCAGAACTCTTCCATTGTTCTCGGAATTCCGCTGACGTTTAAAAATGCTTCACAACTCTTCCACTTTTCTCGGAATTCCGCTGTCTTTTAAAAATGCTTCACAACTCTTCCATTGTTCTCGGAATTCCGCTGACTTTTAAAAATGCTTCACAACTCTTCCATTGTTCTCGGAATTCCGCTGACTTTTAAAAATGCTTCGGAACTCTTCCATTGTTCTCAGAATTCCGCTGACGTTTAAAAATGCTTCGGAAATCTTCCATTGTTTTCAAAATTCCGCTGACGTTTAAAAATGCTTCAGAACTCTTCCATTGTTCTCGGAATTCTTCTGAAGTTTTGAAGTTTAAAAATGCTTCGGAATTCTTCCATTGTTCTCGGAATTCCGCTGACGCTTAAAAATGCTTCACAACTCTTCTATTGTTCTCAGAATTCCGCTGACTTTTAAAAATGCTTCGGAACTCTTCCATTGTTGTCGGAATTCCGCTGACGCTTAAAATTGCTTCAAAACTGTTCCATTGTTCTCGGAATTCCGCTGAAGTTTAAGAATGCTTCAGAACTCTTCCATTGTTCTCAGAATTCTGCTGAAGTTTAAAAATGCTTCGGAACTCTTCCATTGTTCTCAGAATTCCGCTGACGCTTAAAAATGCTTCACAACTCTTCTATTGTTCTCGGAATTCCGCTGACATTTAAAAATGCTTCGGAACTCTTCCATTGTTCTCAGAATTCCGCTGACGCTTAAAAATGCTTCACAACTCTTCCATTGTTCTCGGAATTCTGCTGACTTTTAAAAATGCTTCGGAACTCTTCGATTGTTCTCCAAATTCCGCTGAAGTTTAAAAATGCTTCGGAACTCTTCCAGTGTTCGCAGAATTCCGCTGACGTTTAAAAATGCTTCGGAAATCTTCCATTGTTTTCAAAATTCCGCTGACGTTTAAAAATGCTTCAGAACTCTTCCATTGTTCTCGGAATTCCGCTGACGTTTAAAAATGCTTTGGAACTCGTCCATTGTTCTCGGAATTCCGGTGAAATTTAAAAATGCTTCGGAACGCTTACATTGTTCTCAGAATTCCGCTGAAGTTTAAACATGCTTTGGTACCCTTCTATTGTTCTCGGAATTCTGCTGACTTTTAAAAATGCTTCGGAACTCTTCCATTGTTCTCGGAATTCCGCTGACTTTTAAAAATGCTTCGGAACTCTTCCATTGTTCTCGGAATTCCGCTTAAGTTTTGAAGTTTAAAAATGCTTCGGAATTCTTCCATTGTTCTCGGAATTCCGCTGATGCTTAAAAATGCTTCACAACTCTTCTATTGTTCTCAGAATTCCGCTGACTTTTAAAAATGCTTCAGAACTCTTCCATTGTTCTCGGAATTCCGCTGACGTTTAAAAATGCTTCGGAACTCTTCCATTGTTCTCGGAATTCCGCTGACGCTTAAAATTGCTTCACAACTCTTCTATTGTTCTCGGAATTCCGCTGACTTTTAAAAATGCTTCGAAACTCTTCCATTGTTCTCGGAATTCTGCTGAAGTTTAAGAATGCTTCGGAACTCTTCCATTGTTCTCAGAATTCTTCTGAAGTTTAAAAATGCTTCGGAACTCTTCCATTGTTCTCGGAATTCCGCTGATGCTTAAAAATGCTTCACAACTCTTCCATTGTTCTCGGTATTCCGCTGACTTTTAAAAATGCTTCTGAACTCTTCCATTGTTCTCGGAATTCCGCTGAAGTTTAAGTATGCTTCGGAACTCTTCCATTGTTCTCGGAATTCTGCTGAAGTTTAAAAATGCTTCGGAACTCTTCCATTGTTCTCAGAATTCCGCTGACATTTAAAAATGCTTCGGAACTCTTCCATTGTTCTCGGAATTCCGCTGACATTTAAAAAGCCTTCAGAACTCTTCCATTGTTCTCGGAATTCCGCTGACGTTTAAAAATGCTTCGGAACTCTTCCTTTGTTCTTGGAATTCCACTGACGTTTTAAAATGCTTCACAACTCTTCCATTGTTCTCGGAATTCCGCTGACTTTTAAAATTGCTTCGGAACTCTTCGATTGTTCTTCAAATTCCGCTGAAGTTTAAAAATGCTTCGGAACTCTTCCAGTGTTCGCAGAATTCCGCTGACGTTTAAAATTGCTTCGGAAATCTTCCATTGTTTTCAAAATCCCCTGACGTTTAAAATTGCTTCAGAACTCTTCCATTGTTCTCGGAATTCCGCTGACATTTAAAAATGCTTCGGAACTCTTCCATTGTTCTGGTATTCCGCTGACGTTTAAAAATGCTTCACAACTCTTCCTTTGTTCTCGGTATTCCGCTGACTTTTAAAAATGCTTCAGAACTCTTCCATTGTTCTCGCAATTCCGCTGAAGTTTAAGTATGCTTCGGAACTCTTCCATTGTTCTCGGAATTCTGCTGAAGTTTAAAAATGCTTCGGAACTCTTCCATTGTACTCAGAATTCCGCTGACATTTAAAAATGCTTCGGAACTCTTCCATTGTTCTCGGAATTCCGCTGAAGTTTAAGTATGCTTCGGAACTCTTCCATTGTTCTCGGAATTCTGCTGAAGTTTAAAAATGCTTCGGAACTCTTCCATTGTTCTCGGAATTCCGCTCATGCTTAAAAATGCTTCACAACTCTTCCATTGTTCTCGGTATTCCGCTGACTTTTAAAAATGCTTCTGAACTCTTCCATTGTTCTCGGAATTCCGCTGAAGTTTAAGTATGCTTCGGAACTCTTCCATTGTTCTCGGAATTCCGCTGACTTTTAAAAATGCTTCGGAACTCTTCCATTGTTCTCGGAATTCCGCTCAAGTTTTGAAGTTTAAAAATACTTCAGAATTTTTCCATTGTTCTCGGAATTCCGCTGACGCTTAAAAATGCTTCACAACTCTTCCATTGTTCTCGGCATTCCGCTGACTTTTAAAAATGCTTCGGAACTCTTCCAGTGTTCGCAGAATTCCGCTGACGTTTAAAAATGCTTCGGAAATCTTCCATTGTTTTCAAAATTCCGCTGACGTTTAAAAATGCTTCAGAACTCTTCCATTGTTCTCGGAATTCCGCTGACTTTTAAAAATGCTTCGGAACTCTTCCATTGTTTTGGTATTCCGCTGACGTTTAAAAATGCTTCACAACTCTTCCATTGTTCTGGGTATTCCGCTGACTTTTAAAAATGCTTCTGAACTCTTCCATTGTTCTCGGAATTCTGCTGAAGTTTAAGTATGCTTCGGAACTCTTCCATTGTTCTCGGAATTCTGCTGAAGTTTAAAAATGCTTCGGAACTCTTCCATTGTTCTCGGAATTCCGCTGATGCTTAAAAATGCTTCACAACTCTTCCATTGTTCTCGGTATTCCGCTGACTTTTAAAAATGCTTCTGAACTCTTCCATTGTTCTCGGAATTCCGCTGAAGTTTAAGTATGCTTCGGAACTCTTCCATTGTTCTCGGAATTTTGCTGAAGTTTAAAAATGCTTCGGAACTCTTCCATTGTTCTCAGAATTCCGCTGACATTTAAAAATGCTTCGGAACTCTTCCATTGTTCTCGGAATTCCGCTGACATTTAAAAAGCCTTCAGAACTCTTCCATTGTTCTCGGAATTCCGCTGACGTTTAAAAATGCTTCGGAACTCTTCCTTTGTTCTTGCAATTCCACTGACGTTTAAAAATGCTTCACAACTCTTCCATTGTTCTCGGAATTCCACTGACTTTTAAAATTGCTTCGGAACTCTTCGATTGTTCTCCAAATTCCGCTGAAGTTTAAAAATGCTTCGGAACTCTTCCAGTGTTTGCAGAATTCCGCTGACGTTTAAAAATGCTTCGGAAATCTTCCATTGTTTTCAAAATCCGCTGACGTTTAAAAATGCTTCAGAACTCTTCCATTGTTCTCGGAATTCCGCTGACGTTTAAAAATGCTTCGGAACTCTTCCATTGTTCTCGGAATTGCGGTGAAGTTTAAAAATGCTTCGGAACGCTTACATTGTTCTCAGAATTCCGCTGAAGTTTAAACATGCTTTGGTACCCTTCTATTGTTCTCGGAATTCCGCTGACTTTTAAAAATGCTTCGGAACTCTTCCATTGTTCTCGGAATTCCGCTGAAGTTTTGAAGTTTAAAAATGCTTCGGAATTTTTCCATTGTTCTCGGAATTCCGCTGACGCTTAAAAATGCTTCACAACTCTTCCATTGTTCTCGGAATTCCGCTGACTTTTAAAAATGCTTCGGAACTCTTCAAGTGTTCGCAGAATTCCGCTGACGTTTAAAAATGCTTCGGAACTGTTCCATTGTTCTCGGAATTCTGCTGACTTTTAAAAATGCTTCGGAACTCTTCCATTGCTCTCGGAATTCCGCTGACTTTTAAAAATGCTTCGGAACTCTTCCATTGTTCTCGGAATTCCGCTGAAGTTTAAGAATGCTTCGGAACTCTTCCATTGTTCTCGGAATTCTGCTGAAGTTTTGAAGTTTAAAAATGCTTCGGAATTCTTCCATTGTTCTCGGAATTCCGCTGACGCTTAAAAATGCTTCACAACTCTTCTATTGTTCTCAGAATTCCGCTGACTTTTAAAAATGCTTCAGAACTCTTCCATTGTTCTTGGAATTCCGCTGACGTTTAAAAATGCTTCGGAACACTTCCATTGTTCTAGGAATTCCGCTGACGCTTAAAATTGCTTCACAACTCTTCTATTGTTCTCGGAATTCCGCTGTCTTTTAAAAATGCTTCACAACTCTTCCATTGTTCTCGGAATTCCGTTGAAGTTTAAAAATGCTTCGGAACTCTTCCAGTGTTCGCAGAATTCCGCTGACGTTTAAAAATGCTTCGGAAATCTTCCATTGTTTTCAAAATTCTGCTGACGTTTAAAAATGCTTCAGAACTCTTCCATTGTTCTCGGAATTCCGCTGACGTTTAAAAATGCTTCGGAACTCTTCCATTGTTCTCGGAATTGCGGTGAAGTTTAAAAATCCTTCGGAACGCTTACATTGTTCTCAGAATTCCGCTGAAGTTTAAACATGCTTTGGTACACTTCTATTGTTCTCGGAATTCTGCTGAAGTTTAAGAATGCTTCGGAACTCTTCCTTTGTTCTCGGAATTCCGCTGATGTTTAAAAATGATTCGGAACACTTCCATTGTTCTCGGAATTCCGCTGACGCTTAAAATTGCTTCACAACTCTTCTATTGTTCTCGGAATTCCGCTGACTTTTAAAAATGCTTCGAAACTCTTCCATTGTTCTCGGAATTCCGCTGAAGTTTAAGAATGCTTCGGAACTCTTCCATTGTTCTCAGAAATCTGCTGAAGTTTAAAAATGCTTCAGAACTCTTCCATTGTTCTCGGAATTCCGCTGACGTTTAAAAATGCTTCACAACTCTTCCACTTTTCTCGGAATTCCGCTGTCTTTTAAAAATGCTTCACAACTCTTCCATTGTTCTCGGAATTCCGCTGACTTTTAAAAATGCTTCACAACTCTTCCATTGTTCTCGGAATTCCGCTGACTTTTAAAAATGCTTCGGAACTCTTCCATTGTTCTCGGAATTCCGCTGACATTTAAAAAGGCTTCAGAACTCTTCCATTGTTCTCGGAATTCGGCTGAAGTTTAAGTATGCTTCGGAACTCTTCCATTGTTCTCGGAATTCTGCTGAAGTTTAAAAATGCTTCGGAACTCTTCCATTGTACTCAGAATTCCGCTGACATTTAAAAATGCTTCGGAACTCTTCCATTGTTCTCGGAATTCCGCTGACATTTAAAAAGGCTTCAGAACTCTTCCATTGTTCTCGGAATTCCGCTGAAGTTTAAGTATGCTTCGGAACTCTTCCATTGTTCTCGGAATTCTGCTGAAGTTTAAAAATGCTTCGGAACTCTTCCATTGTACTCAGAATTCCGCTGACATTTAAAAATGCTTCGGAACTCTTCCATTGTTCTCGGAATTCCGCTGACATTTAAAAAGGCTTCAGAACTCTTCCATTGTTCTCGGAATTCCGCTGAAGTTTAAGTATGCTTCGGAACTCTTCCATTGTTCTCGGAATTCCGCTGACTTTTAAAAATGCTTCGGAACTCTTCCATTGTTCTCGGAATTCCGCTCAAGTTTTGAAGTTTAAAAATGCTTCGGAATTTTTCCATTGTTCTCGGAATTCCGCTGACGCTTAAAAATGCTTCACAACTCTTCCATTGTTCTCGGCATTCCGCTGACTTTTAAAAATGCTACGGAACTCTTCCAGTGTTCGCAGAATTCCGCTGACGTTTAAAAATGCTTCGGAAATCTTCCATTGTTTTCAAAATTCCGCTGACGTTTAAAAATGCTTCAGAACTCTTCCATTGTTCTCGGAATTCCGCTGACTTTTAAAAATGCTTCGGAACTCTTCCATTGTTTTGGTATTCCGCTGACGTTTAAAAATGCTTCACAACTCTTCCATTGTTCTGGGTATTCCGCTGACTTTTAAAAATGCTTCTGAACTCTTCCATTGTTCTCGGAATTCTGCTGAAGTTTAAGTATGCTTCGGAACTCTTCCATTGTTCTCGGAATTCTGCTGAAGTTTAAAAATGCTTCGGAACTCTTCCATTGTTCTCGGAATTCCGCTGATGCTTAAAAATGCTTCACAACTCTTCCATTGTTCTCGGTATTCCGCTGACTTTTAAAAATGCTTCTGAACTCTTCCATTGTTCTCGGAATTCCGCTGAAGTTTAAGTATGCTTCGGAACTCTTCCATTGTTCTCGGAATTTTGCTGAAGTTTAAAAATGCTTCGGAACTCTTCCATTGTTCTCAGAATTCCGCTGACATTTAAAAATGCTTCGGAACTCTTCCATTGTTCTCGGAATTCCGCTGACATTTAAAAAGCCTTCAGAACTCTTCCATTGTTCTCGGAATTCCGCTGACGTTTAAAAATGCTTCGGAACTCTTCCTTTGTTCTTGCAATTCCACTGACGTTTAAAAATGCTTCACAACTCTTCCATTGTTCTCGGAATTCCACTGACTTTTAAAATTGCTTCGGAACTCTTCGATTGTTCTCCAAATTCCGCTGAAGTTTAAAAATGCTTCGGAACTCTTCCAGTGTTTGCAGAATTCCGCTGACGTTTAAAAATGCTTCGGAAATCTTCCATTGTTTTCAAAATCCGCTGACGTTTAAAAATGCTTCAGAACTCTTCCATTGTTCTCGGAATTCCGCTGACGTTTAAAAATGCTTCGGAACTCTTCCATTGTTCTCGGAATTGCGGTGAAGTTTAAAAATGCTTCGGAACGCTTACATTGTTCTCAGAATTCCGCTGAAGTTTAAACATGCTTTGGTACCCTTCTATTGTTCTCGGAATTCCGCTGACTTTTAAAAATGCTTCGGAACTCTTCCATTGTTCTCGGAATTCCGCTGAAGTTTTGAAGTTTAAAAATGCTTCGGAATTTTTCCATTGTTCTCGGAATTCCGCTGACGCTTAAAAATGCTTCACAACTCTTCCATTGTTCTCGGAATTCCGCTGACTTTTAAAAATGCTTCGGAACTCTTCAAGTGTTCGCAGAATTCCGCTGACGTTTAAAAATGCTTCGGAACTGTTCCATTGTTCTCGGAATTCTGCTGACTTTTAAAAATGCTTCGGAACTCTTCCATTGTTCTCGGAATTCCGCTGACTTTTAAAAATGCTTCGGAACTCTTCCATTGTTCTCGGAATTCCGCTGAAGTTTAAGAATGCTTCGGAACTCTTCCATTGTTCTCGGAATTCTGCTGAAGTTTTGAAGTTTAAAAATGCTTCGGAATTCTTCCATTGTTCTCGGAATTCCGCTGACGCTTAAAAATGCTTCACAACTCTTCTATTGTTCTCAGAATTCCGCTGACTTTTAAAAATGCTTCAGAACTCTTCCATTGTTCTTGGAATTCCGCTGACGTTTAAAAATGCTTCGGAACACTTCCATTGTTCTCGGAATTCCGCTGACGCTTAAAATTGCTTCACAACTCTTCTATTGTTCTCGGAATTCCGCTGTCTTTTAAAAATCCTTCACAACTCTTCCATTGTTCTCGGAATTCCGTTGAAGTTTAAAAATGATTCAGAACTCTTCCATTGTTCTTGGAATTCCGCTGACGTTTAAAAATGCTTCGGAACACTTCCATTGTTCTCGGAATTCCGCTGACGCTTAAAATTGCTTCACAACTCTTCTATTGTTCTCGGAATTCCGCTGTCTTTTAAAAATGCTTCACAACTCTTCCATTGTTCTCGGAATTCCGTTGAAGTTTAAAAATGCTTCGGAACTCTTCCATTGTTCTCGGAATTCCGCTGACTTTTAAAAGTGCTTCGGAACTCTTCCATTGTTCTCGGAATTCCGCTGAAGTTTAAGAATGCTTCGGAACTCTTCCATTGTTCTCGGAATTCCGCTGACGTTTAAAAATGCTTCGGAACTCTTCCATTGTTCTCGGAATTGCGGTGAAGTTTAAAAATCCTTCGGAACGCTTACATTGTTCTCAGAATTCCGCTGAAGTTTAAACATGCTTTGGTACACTTCTATTGTTCTCGGAATTCTGCTGAAGTTTAAGAATGCTTCGGAACTCTTCCTTTGTTCTCGGAATTCCGCTGATGTTTAAAAATGATTCGGAACACTTCCATTGTTCTCGGAATTCCGCTGACGCTTAAAATTGCTTCACAACTCTTCTATTGTTCTCGGAATTCCGCTGTCTTTTAAAAATGCTTCACAACTCTTCCATTGTTCTCGGAATTCCGTTGAAGTTTAAAAATGCTTCAGAACTCTTCCATTGTTCTCGGAATTCCGCTGACGTTTAAAAATGCTTCGGAACTCTTCCATTGTTCTCGGAATTGCGGTGAAGTTTAAAAATCCTTCGGAACGCTTACATTGTTCTCAGAATTCCGCTGAAGTTTAAACATGCTTTGGTACACTTCTATTGTTCTCGGAATTCTGCTGAAGTTTAAGAATGCTTCGGAACTCTTCCTTTGTTCTCGGAATTCCGCTGATGTTTAAAAATGATTCGGAACACTTCCATTGTTCTCGGAATTCCGCTGACGCTTAAAATTGCTTCACAACTCTTCTATTGTTCTCGGAATTCCGCTGACTTTTAAAAATGCTTCGAAACTCTTCCATTGTTCTCGGAATTCCGCTGAAGTTTAAGAATGCTTCGGAACTCTTCCATTGTTCTCAGAAATCTGCTGAAGTTTAAAAATGCTTCAGAACTCTTCCATTGTTCTCGGAATTCCGCTGACGTTTAAAAATGCTTCACAACTCTTCCACTTTTCTCGGAATTCCGCTGTCTTTTAAAAATGCTTCACAACTCTTCCATTGTTCTCGGAATTCCGCTGACTTTTAAAAATGCTTCACAACTCTTCCATTGTTCTCGGAATTCCGCTGACTTTTAAAAATGCTTCGGAACTCTTCCATTGTTCTCGGAATTCCGCTGACATTTAAAAATGCTTCGGAACTCTTCCATTGTTCTCGGAATTCCGCTGACATTTAAAAAGGCTTCAGAACTCTTCCATTGTTCTCGGAATTCGGCTGAAGTTTAAGTATGCTTCGGAACTCTTCCATTGTTCTCGGAATTCTGCTGAAGTTTAAAAATGCTTCGGAACTCTTCCATTGTACTCAGAATTCCGCTGACATTTAAAAATGCTTCGGAACTCTTCCATTGTTCTCGGAATTCCGCTGACATTTAAAAAGGCTTCAGAACTCTTCCATTGTTCTCGGAATTCCGCTGAAGTTTAAGTATGCTTCGGAACTCTTCCATTGTTCTCGGAATTCTGCTGAAGTTTAAAAATGCTTCGGAACTCTTCCATTGTACTCAGAATTCCGCTGACATTTAAAAATGCTTCGGAACTCTTCCATTGTTCTCGGAATTCCGCTGACATTTAAAAAGGCTTCAGAACTCTTCCATTGTTCTCGGAATTCCGCTGAAGTTTAAGTATGCTTCGGAACTCTTCCATTGTTCTCGGAATTCCGCTGACTTTTAAAAATGCTTCGGAACTCTTCCATTGTTCTCGGAATTCCGCTCAAGTTTTGAAGTTTAAAAATGCTTCGGAATTTTTCCATTGTTCTCGGAATTCCGCTGACGCTTAAAAATGCTTCACAACTCTTCCATTGTTCTCGGCATTCCGCTGACTTTTAAAAATGCTACGGAACTCTTCCAGTGTTCGCAGAATTCCGCTGACGTTTAAAAATGCTTCGGAAATCTTCCATTGTTTTCAAAATTCCGCTGACGTTTAAAAATGCTTCAGAACTCTTCCATTGTTCTCGGAATTCCGCTGACTTTTAAAAATGCTTCGGAACTCTTCCATTGTTTTGGTATTCCGCTGACGTTTAAAAATGCTTCACAACTCTTCCATTGTTCTGGGTATTCCGCTGACTTTTAAAAATGCTTCTGAACTCTTCCATTGTTCTCGGAATTCTGCTGAAGTTTAAGTATGCTTCGGAACTCTTCCATTGTTCTCGGAATTCTGCTGAAGTTTAAAAATGCTTCGGAACTCTTCCATTGTTCTCGGAATTCCGCTGATGCTTAAAAATGCTTCACAACTCTTCCATTGTTCTCGGTATTCCGCTGACTTTTAAAAATGCTTCTGAACTCTTCCATTGTTCTCGGAATTCCGCTGAAGTTTAAGTATGCTTCGGAACTCTTCCATTGTTCTCGGAATTTTGCTGAAGTTTAAAAATGCTTCGGAACTCTTCCATTGTTCTCAGAATTCCGCTGACATTTAAAAATGCTTCGGAACTCTTCCATTGTTCTCGGAATTCCGCTGACATTTAAAAAGCCTTCAGAACTCTTCCATTGTTCTCGGAATTCCGCTGACGTTTAAAAATGCTTCGGAACTCTTCCTTTGTTCTTGCAATTCCACTGACGTTTAAAAATGCTTCACAACTCTTCCATTGTTCTCGGAATTCCACTGACTTTTAAAATTGCTTCGGAACTCTTCGATTGTTCTCCAAATTCCGCTGAAGTTTAAAAATGCTTCGGAACTCTTCCAGTGTTTGCAGAATTCCGCTGACGTTTAAAAATGCTTCGGAAATCTTCCATTGTTTTCAAAATCCGCTGACGTTTAAAAATGCTTCAGAACTCTTCCATTGTTCTCGGAATTCCGCTGACGTTTAAAAATGCTTCGGAACTCTTCCATTGTTCTCGGAATTGCGGTGAAGTTTAAAAATGCTTCGGAACGCTTACATTGTTCTCAGAATTCCGCTGAAGTTTAAACATGCTTTGGTACCCTTCTATTGTTCTCGGAATTCCGCTGACTTTTAAAAATGCTTCGGAACTCTTCCATTGTTCTCGGAATTCCGCTGAAGTTTTGAAGTTTAAAAATGCTTCGGAATTTTTCCATTGTTCTCGGAATTCCGCTGACGCTTAAAAATGCTTCACAACTCTTCCATTGTTCTCGGAATTCCGCTGACTTTTAAAAATGCTTCGGAACTCTTCAAGTGTTCGCAGAATTCCGCTGACGTTTAAAAATGCTTCGGAACTGTTCCATTGTTCTCGGAATTCTGCTGACTTTTAAAAATGCTTCGGAACTCTTCCATTGTTCTCGGAATTCCGCTGACTTTTAAAAATGCTTCGGAACTCTTCCATTGTTCTCGGAATTCCGCTGAAGTTTAAGAATGCTTCGGAACTCTTCCATTGTTCTCGGAATTCTGCTGAAGTTTTGAAGTTTAAAAATGCTTCGGAATTCTTCCATTGTTCTCGGAATTCCGCTGACGCTTAAAAATGCTTCACAACTCTTCTATTGTTCTCAGAATTCCGCTGACTTTTAAAAATGCTTCAGAACTCTTCCATTGTTCTTGGAATTCCGCTGACGTTTAAAAATGCTTCGGAACACTTCCATTGTTCTCGGAATTCCGCTGACGCTTAAAATTGCTTCACAACTCTTCTATTGTTCTCGGAATTCCGCTGTCTTTTAAAAATGCTTCACAACTCTTCCATTGTTCTCGGAATTCCGTTGAAGTTTAAAAATGATTCAGAACTCTTCCATTGTTCTTGGAATTCCGCTGACGTTTAAAAATGCTTCGGAACACTTCCATTGTTCTCGGAATTCCGCTGACGCTTAAAATTGCTTCACAACTCTTCTATTGTTCTCGGAATTCCGCTGTCTTTTAAAAATGCTTCACAACTCTTCCATTGTTCTCGGAATTCCGTTGAAGTTTAAAAATGCTTCGGAACTCTTCCATTGTTCTCGGAATTCCGCTGACTTTTAAAAGTGCTTCGGAACTCTTCCATTGTTCTCGGAATTCCGCTGAAGTTTAAGAATGCTTCGGAACTCTTCCATTGTTCTCGGAATTCCGCTGACGTTTAAAAATGCTTCGGAACTCTTCCATTGTTCTCGGAATTGCGGTGAAGTTTAAAAATCCTTCGGAACGCTTACATTGTTCTCAGAATTCCGCTGAAGTTTAAACATGCTTTGGTACACTTCTATTGTTCTCGGAATTCTGCTGAAGTTTAAGAATGCTTCGGAACTCTTCCTTTGTTCTCGGAATTCCGCTGATGTTTAAAAATGATTCGGAACACTTCCATTGTTCTCGGAATTCCGCTGACGCTTAAAATTGCTTCACAACTCTTCTATTGTTCTCGGAATTCCGCTGTCTTTTAAAAATGCTTCACAACTCTTCCATTGTTCTCGGAATTCCGTTGAAGTTTAAAAATGCTTCAGAACTCTTCCATTGTTCTCGGAATTCCGCTGAAGTTTAAGAATGCTTCGGAACTCTTCCATTGTTCTCAGAATTCTGCTGAAGTTTAAAAATGCTTCAGAACTCTTCCATTGTTCTCGGAATTCCGCTGACGTTTAAAAATGCTTCACAACTCTTCCACTTTTCTCGGAATTCCGCTGTCTTTTAAAAATGCTTCACAACTCTTCCATTGTTCTCGGAATTCCGCTGACTTTTAAAAATGCTTCACAACTCTTCCATTGTTCTCGGAATTCCGCTGACTTTTAAAAATGCTTCGGAACTCTTCCATTGTTCTCAGAATTCCGCTGACGTTTAAAAATGCTTCGGAAATCTTCCATTGTTTTCAAAATTCCGCTGACGTTTAAAAATGCTTCAGAACTCTTCCATTGTTCTCGGAATTCTTCTGAAGTTTTGAAGTTTAAAAATGCTTCGGAATTCTTCCATTGTTCTCGGAATTCCGCTGACGCTTAAAAATGCTTCACAACTCTTCTATTGTTCTCAGAATTCCGCTGACTTTTAAAAATGCTTCGGAACTCTTCCATTGTTGTCGGAATTCCGCTGACGCTTAAAATTGCTTCAAAACTGTTCCATTGTTCTCGGAATTCCGCTGAAGTTTAAGAATGCTTCAGAACTCTTCCATTGTTCTCAGAATTCTGCTGAAGTTTAAAAATGCTTCGGAACTCTTCCATTGTTCTCAGAATTCCGCTGACGCTTAAAAATGCTTCACAACTCTTCTATTGTTCTCGGAATTCCGCTGACATTTAAAAATGCTTCGGAACTCTTCCATTGTCCTCGGAATTCCGCTGAAGTTTAAGAATGCTTCGGAACTCTTCCACTGTTCTCAGAATTCTGCTGAAGTTTAAGTATGCTTCGGAACTCTTCCATTGTTCGCGGAATTCTGCTGAAGTTTAAAAATGCTTCGGAACTCTTCCATTGTTCTCAGAATTCCGCTGACATTTAAAAATGCTTCGGAACTCTTCCATTGTTCTCGGAATTCCGCTGACATTTAAAAAGCCTTCAGAACTCTTCCATTGTTCTCGGAATTCCGCTGACGTTTAAAAATGCTTCGGAACTCTTCCTTTGTTCTTGGAATTCCACTGACGTTTAAAAATGCTTCACAACTCTTCCATTGTTCTCGGAATTCCGCTGACTTTTAAAATTGCTTCGGAACTCTTCGATTGTTCTCCAAATTCCGCTGAAGTTTAAAAATGCTTCGGAACTCTTCCAGTGTTTGCAGAATTCCGCTGACGTTTAAAAATGCTTCCGAAATCTTCCATTGTTTTCAAAATCCGCTGACGTTTAAAAATGCTTCAGAACTCTTCCATTGTTCTCGGAATTCCGCTGACTTTTAAAAATGCTTCGGAACTCTTCCATTGTTTTGGTATTCCGCTGACGTTTAAAAATGCTTCACAACTCTTCCATTGTTCTCGGTATTCCGCTGACTTTTAAAAATGCTTCTGAACTCTTCCATTGTTCTCGGAATTCCGCTGAAGTTTAAGTATGCTTCGGAACTCTTCCATTGTTCTCGGAATTCTGCTGAAGTTTAAAAATGCTTCGGAACTCTTCCATTGTTCTCGGAATTCCGCTGATGCTTAAAAATGCTTCACAACTCTTCCATTGTTCTCGGTATTCCGCTGACTTTTAAAAATGCTTCTGAACTCTTCCATTGTTCTCGGAATTCCGCTGAAGTTTAAGTATGCTTCGGAACTCTTCCATTGTTCTCGGAATTCTGCTGAAGTTTAAAAATGCTTCGGAACTCTTCCATTGTTCTCAGAATTTCGCTGACATTTAAAAATGCTTCAGAACTCTTCCATTGTTCTCGGAATTCCGCTGACATTTAAAAAGTCTTCAGAACTCTTCCATTGTTCTCGGAATTCCGCTGACGTTTAAAATGCTTCGGAACTCTTCCTTTGTTCTTGGAATTCCACTGACGTTTAAAAATGCTTCACAACTCTTCCATTGTTCTCGGAATTCCGCTGACTTTTAAAATTGCTTCGGAACTCTTCGATTGTTCTCCAAATTCCGCTGAAGTTTAAAAATGCTTCGGAACTCTTCCAGTGTTTGCAGAATTCCGCTGACGTTTAAAAATGCTTCGGAAATCTTCCATTGTTTTCAAAATCCGCTGACGTTTAAAAATGCTTCAGAACTCTTCCATTGTTCTCGGAATTCCGCTGACGTTTAAAAATGCTTTGGAACTCTTCCATTGTTCTCGGAATTGCGGTGAAGTTTAAAAATGCTTCGGAACGCTTACATTGTTCTCAGAATTCCGCTGAAGTTTAAACATGCTTCGGAACTCTTCCATTGTTCTCGGAATTCTGCTGAAGTTTTGAAGTTTAAAAATGCTTCGGAATTCTTCCATTGTTCTCGGAATTCCGCTGACGCTTAAAAATGCTTCACAACTCTTCTATTGTTCTCAGAATTCCGCTGACTTTTAAAAATGCTTCAGAACTCTTCCATTGTTCTTGGAATTCCGCTGACGTTTAAAAATGCTTCGGAACACTTCCATTGTTCTCGGAATTCCGCTGACGCTTAAAATTGCTTCACAACTCTTCTATTGTTCTCGGAATTCCGCTGTCTTTTAAAAATGCTTCACAACTCTTCCATTGTTCTCGGAATTCCGTTGAAGTTTAAAAATGCTTCAGAACTCTTCCATTGTTCTTGGAATTCCGCTGACGTTTAAAAATGCTTCGGAACACTTCCATTGTTCTCGGAATTCCGCTGACGCTTAAAATTGCTTCACAACTCTTCTATTGTTCTCGGAATTCCGCTGTCTTTTAAAAATGCTTCACAACTCTTCCATTGTTCTCGGAATTCCGTTGAAGTTTAAAAATGCTTCGGAACTCTTCCATTGTTCTCGGAATTCCGCTGACTTTTAAAAATGCTTCGGAACTCTTCCATTGTTCTCGGAATTCCGCTGAAGTTTAAGAATGCTTCGGAACTCTTCCATTGTTCTCGGAATTCTGCTGAAGTTTTGAAGTTTAAAAATGCTTCGGAAATCTTCCATTGTTTTCAAAATTCTGCTGACGTTTAAAAATGCTTCAGAACTCTTCCATTGTTCTCGGAATTCCGCTGACGTTTAAAAATGCTTCGGAACTCTTCCATTGTTCTCGGAATTGCGGTGAAGTTTAAAAATCCTTCGGAACGCTTACATTGTTCTCAGAATTCCGCTGAAGTTTAAACATGCTTTGGTACACTTCTATTGTTCTCGGAATTCTGCTGAAGTTTAAGAATGCTTCGGAACTCTTCCTTTGTTCTCGGAATTCCGCTGATGTTTAAAAATGATTCGGAACACTTCCATTGTTCTCGGAATTCCGCTGACGCTTAAAATTGCTTCACAACTCTTCTATTGTTCTCGGAATTCCGCTGACTTTTAAAAATGCTTCGAAACTCTTCCATTGTTCTCGGAATTCCGCTGAAGTTTAAGAATGCTTCGGAACTCTTCCATTGTTCTCAGAATTCTGCTGAAGTTTAAAAATGCTTCAGAACTCTTCCATTGTTCTCGGAATTCCGCTGACGTTTAAAAATGCTTCACAACTCTTCCACTTTTCTCGGAATTCCGCTGTCTTTTAAAAATGCTTCACAACTCTTCCATTGTTCTCGGAATTCCGCTGACTTTTAAAAATGCTTCACAACTCTTCCATTGTTCTCGGAATTCCGCTGACTTTTAAAAATGCTTCGGAACTCTTCCATTGTTCTCAGAATTCCGCTGACGTTTAAAAATGCTTCGGAAATCTTCCATTGTTTTCAAAATTCCGCTGACGTTTAAAAATGCTTCAGAACTCTTCCATTGTTCTCGGAATTCTTCTGAAGTTTTGAAGTTTAAAAATGCTTCGGAATTCTTCCATTGTTCTCGGAATTCCGCTGACGCTTAAAAATGCTTCACAACTCTTCTATTGTTCTCAGAATTCCGCTGACTTTTAAAAATGCTTCGGAACTCTTCCATTGTTGTCGGAATTCCGCTGACGCTTAAAATTGCTTCAAAACTGTTCCATTGTTCTCGGAATTCCGCTGAAGTTTAAGAATGCTTCAGAACTCTTCCATTGTTCTCAGAATTCTGCTGAAGTTTAAAAATGCTTCGGAACTCTTCCATTGTTCTCAGAATTCCGCTGATGCTTAAAAATGCTTCACAACTCTTCTATTGTTCTCGGAATTCCGCTGACATTTAAAAATGCTTCGGAACTCTTCCATTGTCCTCGGAATTCCGCTGAAGTTTAAGAATGCTTCGGAACTCTTCCACTGTTCTCAGAATTCTGCTGAAGTTTAAGTATGCTTCGGAACTCTTCCATTGTTCGCGGAATTCTGCTGAAGTTTAAAAATGCTTCGGAACTCTTCCATTGTTCTCAGAATTCCGCTGACATTTAAAAATGCTTCGGAACTCTTCCATTGTTCTCGGAATTCCGCTGACATTTAAAAAGCCTTCAGAACTCTTCCATTGTTCTCGGAATTCCGCTGACGTTTAAAAATGCTTCGGAACTCTTCCTTTGTTCTTGGAATTCCACTGACGTTTAAAAATGCTTCACAACTCTTCCATTGTTCTCGGAATTCCGCTGACTTTTAAAATTGCTTCGGAACTCTTCGATTGTTCTCCAAATTCCGCTGAAGTTTAAAAATGCTTCGGAACTCTTCCAGTGTTTGCAGAATTCCGCTGACGTTTAAAAATGCTTCCGAAATCTTCCATTGTTTTCAAAATCCGCTGACGTTTAAAAATGCTTCAGAACTCTTCCATTGTTCTCGGAATTCCGCTGACTTTTAAAAATGCTTCGGAACTCTTCCATTGTTTTGGTATTCCGCTGACGTTTAAAAATGCTTCACAACTCTTCCATTGTTCTCGGTATTCCGCTGACTTTTAAAAATGCTTCTGAACTCTTCCATTGTTCTCGGAATTCCGCTGAAGTTTAAGTATGCTTCGGAACTCTTCCATTGTTCTCGGAATTCCGCTGATGCTTAAAAATGCTTCACAACTCTTCCATTGTTCTCGGTATTCCGCTGACTTTTAAAAATGCTTCTGAAATCTTCCATTGTTCTCGGAATTCCGCTGAAGTTTAAGTATGCTTCGGAACTCTTCCATTGTTCTCGGAATTCTGCTGAAGTTTAAAAATGCTTCGGAACTCTTCCATTGTTCTCCGAATTTCGCTGACATTTAAAAATGCTTCAGAACTCTTCCATTGTTCTCGGAATTCCGCTGACATTTAAAAAGTCTTCAGAACTCTTCCATTGTTCTCGGAATTCCGCTGACGTTTAAAATGCTTCGGAACTCTTCCTTTGTTCTTGGAATTCCACTGACGTTTAAAAATGCTTCACAACTCTTCCATTGTTCTCGGAATTCCGCTGACTTTTAAAATTGCTTCGGACTCTTCGATTGTTCTCCAAATTCCGCTGAAGTTTAAAAATGCTTCGGAACTCTTCCAGTGTTTGCAGAATTCCGCTGACGTTTAAAAATGCTTCGGAAATCTTCCATTGTTTTCAAAATCCGCTGACGTTTAAAAATGCTTCAGAACTCTTCCATTGTTCTTGGAATTCCGCTGACGTTTAAAAATGCTTTGGAACTCTTCCATTGTTCTCGGAATTGCGGTGAAGTTTAAAAATGCTTCGGAACGCTTACATTGTTCTCAGAATTCCGCTGAAGTTTAAACATGCTTTGGTACTCTTCTATTGTTCTCGGAATTCTGCTGACTTTTAAAAATGCTTCGGAACTCTTCCATTGTTCTCGGAATTCCGCTGACTTTTAAAAATGCTTCGGAACTCTTCCATTGTTCTCGGAATTCCGCTTAAGTTTTGAAGTTTAAAAATGCTTCGGAATTCTTCCATTGATCTCGGAATTCCGCTGACGCCTAAAAATGCTTCACAACTCTTCTATTGTTCTCAGAATTCCGCTGACTTTTAAAAATGCTTCAGAACTCTTCCATTGTTCTCGGAATTCCGCTGACGTTTAAAAATGCTTCGGAACTCTTCCATTGTTCTCGGAATTCCGCTGACGCTTAAAATTGCTCCACAACTCTTCTATTGTTCTCCTAATTCCGCTGACTTTTAAAAATGCTTCGAAACTCTTCCATTGTTCTCGGAATTCTGCTGAAGTTTAAGAATGCTTCGGAACTCTTCCATTGTTCTCAGAATTCTTCTGAAGTTTAAAAATGCTTCGGAACTCTTCCATTGTTCTCGGAATTCCGCTGATGCTTAAAAATGCTTCACAACTCTTCCATTGTTCTCGGTATTCCGCTGACTTTTAAAAATGCTTCTGAACTCTTCCATTGTTCTCGGAATTCCGCTGAAGTTTAAGTATGCTTCGGAACTCTTCCATTGTTCTCGGAATTCTGCTGAAGTTTAAAAATGCTTCGGAACTCTTCCATTGTTCTCAGAATTTCGCTGACTTTTAAAAATGCTTCGGAACTCTTCCAGTGTTCTCGGAATTCCGCTGACATTTAAAAAGCCTTCAGAACTCTTCCATTGTTCTCGGAATTCCGCTGACGTTTAAAAATGCTTCGGAACTCTTCCTTTATTCTTGGAATTCCACTGACGTTTAAAAATGCTTCACAACTCTTCCATTGTTCTCGGAATTCCGCTGACTTTTAAAATTGCTTCGGAACTCTTCGATTGTTCTCCAAATTCCGCTGAAGTTTAAAAATGCTTCGGAACTCTTCCAGTGTTCGCAGAATTCCGCTGACGTTTAAAAATGCTTCGGAAATCTTCCATTGTTTTCAAAATCCGCTGACGTTTAAAAATGCTTCAGAACTCTTCCATTGTTCTCGGAATTCCGCTGACATTTAAAAATGCTTCGGAACTCTTCCATTGTTCTGGTATTCCGCTGACGTTTAAAAATGCTTCACAACTCTTCCATTGTTCTCGGTATTCCGCTGACTTTTAAAAATGCTTCAGAACTCTTCCATTGTTCTCGCAATTCCGCTGAAGTTTAAGTATGCTTCGGAACTCTTCCATTGTTCTCGGAATTCTGCTGAAGTTTAAAAATGCTTCGGAACTCTTCCATTGTTCTCAGAATTCCGCTGACATTTAAAAATGCTTCGGAACTCTTCCATTGTTCTCGGAATTCCGCTGACATTTAAAAAGGCTTCAGAACTCTTCCATTGTTCTCAGAATTCCGCTGACATTTAAAAATGCTTCGGAACTCTTCCATTGTTCTCGGAATTCCGCTGACATTTAAAAAGGCTTCAGAACTCTTCCATTGTTCTCGGAATTCCGCTGACTTTTAAAAATGCTTCGGAACTCTTCAAGTGTTCGCAGAATTCCGCTGACGTTTAAAAATGCTTCGGAACTGTTCCATTGTTCTCGGAATTCTGCTGACTTTTAAAAATGCTTCGGAACTCTTCCATTGTTCTCGGAATTCCGCTGACTTTTAAAAATGCTTCGGAACTCTTCCATTGTTCTCGGAATTCCGCTGAAGTTTAAGAATGCTTCGGAACTCTTCCATTGTTCTCGGAATTCTGCTGAAGTTTTGAAGTTTAAAAATGCTTCGGAATTCTTCCATTGTTCTCGGAATTCCGCTGACGCTTAAAAATGCTTCACAACTCTTCTATTGTTCTCAGAATTCCGCTGACTTTTAAAAATGCTTCAGAACTGTTCCATTGTTCTTGGAATTCCGCTGACGTTTAAAAATGCTTCGGAACACTTCCATTGTTCTCGGAATTCCGCTGACGCTTAAAATTGCTTCACAACTCTTCTATTGTTCTCGGAATTCCGCTGTCTTTTAAAAATGCTTCACAACTCTTCCATTGTTCTCGGAATTCCGTTGAAGTTTAAAAATGCTTCAGAACTCTTCCATTGTTCTTGGAATTCCGCTGACGTTTAAAAATGCTTCGGAACACTTCCATTGTTCTCGGAATTCCGCTGACGCTTAAAATTGCTTCACAACTCTTCTATTGTTCTCGGAATTCCGCTGTCTTTTAAAAATGCTTCACAACTCTTCCATTGTTCTCGGAATTCCGTTGAAGTTTAAAAATGCTTCGGAACTCTTCCATTGTTCTCGGAATTCCGCTGACTTTTAAAAATGCTTCGGAACTCTTCCATTGTTCTCGGAATTCCGCTGAAGTTTAAGAATGCTTCGGAACTCTTCCATTGTTCTCGGAATTCTGCTGAAGTTTTGAAGTTTAAAAATGCTT
The DNA here is from genome assembly GCF_046119375.1 of Phyllobates terribilis. Taxonomy (NCBI): domain Eukaryota; kingdom Metazoa; phylum Chordata; class Amphibia; order Anura; family Dendrobatidae; genus Phyllobates; species Phyllobates terribilis. Next base: position 5,576,000 of record NW_027362781.1, on the reverse strand, counting down.
CGGAAATCTTCCATTGTTTTCAAAATTCTGCTGACGTTTAAAAATGCTTCAGAACTCTTCCATTGTTCTCGGAATTCCGCTGACGTTTAAAAATGCTTCGGAACTCTTCCATTGTTCTCGGAATTGCGGTGAAGTTTAAAAATCCTTCGGAACGCTTACATTGTTCTCAGAATTCCGCTGAAGTTTAAACATGCTTTGGTACACTTCTATTGTTCTCGGAATTCTGCTGAAGTTTAAGAATGCTTCGGAACTCTTCCTTTGTTCTCGGAATTCCGCTGATGTTTAAAAATGATTCGGAACACTTCCATTGTTCTCGGAATTCCGCTGACGCTTAAAATTGCTTCACAACTCTTCTATTGTTCTCGGAATTCCGCTGACTTTTAAAAATGCTTCGAAACTCTTCCATTGTTCTCGGAATTCCGCTGAAGTTTAAGAATGCTTCGGAACTCTTCCATTGTTCTCAGAATTCTGCTGAAGTTTAAAAATGCTTCAGAACTCTTCCATTGTTCTCGGAATTCCGCTGACGTTTAAAAATGCTTCACAACTCTTCCACTTTTCTCGGAATTCCGCTGTCTTTTAAAAATGCTTCACAACTCTTCCATTGTTCTCGGAATTCCGCTGACTTTTAAAAATGCTTCACAACTCTTCCATTGTTCTCGGAATTCCGCTGACTTTTAAAAATGCTTCGGAACTCTTCCATTGTTCTCAGAATTCCGCTGACGTTTAAAAATGCTTCGGAAATCTTCCATTGTTTTCAAAATTCCGCTGACGTTTAAAAATGCTTCAGAACTCTTCCATTGTTCTCGGAATTCTTCTGAAGTTTTGAAGTTTAAAAATGCTTCGGAATTCTTCCATTGTTCTCGGAATTCCGCTGACGCTTAAAAATGCTTCACAACTCTTCTATTGTTCTCAGAATTCCGCTGACTTTTAAAAATGCTTCGGAACTCTTCCATTGTTGTCGGAATTCCGTTGACGCTTAAAATTGCTTCAAAACTGTTCCATTGTTCTCGGAATTCCGCTGAAGTTTAAGAATGCTTCAGAACTCTTCCATTGTTCTCAGAATTCTGCTGAAGTTTAAGTATGCTTCGGAACTCTTCCATTGTTCGCGGAATTCTGCTGAAGTTTAAAAATGCTTCGGAACTCTTCCATTGTTCTCAGAATTCCGCTGACATTTAAAAATGCTTCGGAACTCTTCCATTGTTCTCGGAATTCCGCTGACGTTTAAAAAGCCTTCAGAACTCTTCCATTGTTCTCGGAATTCCGCTGACGTTTAAAAATGCTTCGGAACTCTTCCTTTGTTCTTGGAATTCCACTGACGTTTAAAAATGCTTCACAACTCTTCCATTGTTCTCGGAATTCCGCTGACTTTTAAAATTGCTTCGGAACTCTTCGATTGTTCTCCAAATTCCGCTGAAGTTTAAAAATGCTTCGGAACTCTTCCAGTGTTTGCAGAATTCCGCTGACGTTTAAAAATGCTTCCGAAATCTTCCATTGTTTTCAAAATCCGCTGACGTTTAAAAATGCTTCAGAACTCTTCCATTGTTCTCGGAATTCCGCTGACTTTTAAAAATGCTTCGGAACTCTTCCATTGTTTTGGTATTCCGCTGACGTTTAAAAATGCTTCACAACTCTTCCATTGTTCTCGGTATTCCGCTGACTTTTAAAAATGCTTCTGAACTCTTCCATTGTTCTCGGAATTCCGCTGAAGTTTAAGTATGCTTCGGAACTCTTCCATTGTTCTCGGAATTCTGCTGAAGTTTAAAAATGCTTCGGAACTCTTCCATTGTTCTCGGAATTCCGCTGATGCTTAAAAATGCTTCACAACTCTTCCATTGTTCTCGGTATTCCGCTGACTTTTAAAAATGCTTCTGAACTCTTCCATTGTTCTCGGAATTCCGCTGAAGTTTAAGTATGCTTCGGAACTCTTCCATTGTTCTCGGAATTCTGCTGAAGTTTAAAAATGCTTCGGAACTCTTCCATTGTTCTCAGAATTTCGCTGACATTTAAAAATGCTTCAGAACTCTTCCATTGTTCTCGGAATTCCGCTGACATTTAAAAAGTCTTCAGAACTCTTCCATTGTTCTCGGAATTCCGCTGACGTTTAAAATGCTTCGGAACTCTTCCTTTGTTCTTGGAATTCCACTGACGTTTAAAAATGCTTCACAACTCTTCCATTGTTCTCGGAATTCCGCTGACTTTTAAAATTGCTTCGGAACTCTTCGATTGTTCTCCAAATTCCGCTGAAGTTTAAAAATGCTTCGGAACTCTTCCAGTGTTTGCAGAATTCCGCTGACGTTTAAAAATGCTTCGGAAATCTTCCATTGTTTTCAAAATCCGCTGACGCTTAAAAATGCTTCACAACTCTTCTATTGTTCTCGGAATTCCGCTGACATTTAAAAATGCTTCGGAACTCTTCCATTGTCCTCGGAATTCCGCTGAAGTTTAAGAATGCTTCGGAACTCTTCCACTGTTCTCAGAATTCTGCTGAAGTTTAAGTATGCTTCGGAACTCTTCCATTGTTCGCGGAATTCTGCTGAAGTTTAAAAATGCTTCGGAACTCTTCCATTGTTCTCAGAATTCCGCTGACATTTAAAAATGCTTCGGAACTCTTCCATTGTTCTCGGAATTCCGCTGACATTTAAAAAGCCTTCAGAACTCTTCCATTGTTCTCGGAATTCTGCTGACGTTTAAAAATGCTTCGGAACTCTTCCTTTGTTCTTGGAATTCCACTGACGTTTAAAAATGCTTCACAACTCTTCCATTGTTCTCGGAATTCCGCTGACTTTTAAAATTGCTTCGGAACTCTTCGATTGTTCTCCAAATTCCGCTGAAGTTTAAAAATGCTTCGGAACTCTTCCAGTGTTTGCAGAATTCCGCTGACGTTTAAAAATGCTTCCGAAATCTTCCATTGTTTTCAAAATCCGCTGACGTTTAAAAATGCTTCAGAACTCTTCCATTGTTCTCGGAATTCCGCTGACTTTTAAAAATGCTTCGGAACTCTTCCATTGTTTTGGTATTCCGCTGACGTTTAAAAATGCTTCACAACTCTTCCATTGTTCTCGGTATTCCGCTGACTTTTAAAAATGCTTCTGAACTCTTCCATTGTTCTCGGAATTCCGCTGAAGTTTAAGTATGCTTCGGAACTCTTCCATTGTTCTCGGAATTCTGCTGAAGTTTAAAAATGCTTCGGAACTCTTCCATTGTTCTCGGAATTCCGCTGATGCTTAAAAATGCTTCACAACTCTTCCATTGTTCTCGGTATTCCGCTGACTTTTAAAAATGCTTCTGAACTCTTCCATTGTTCTCGGAATTCCGCTGAAGTTTAAGTATGCTTCGGAACTCTTCCATTGTTCTCGGAATTCTGCTGAAGTTTAAAAATGCTTCGGAACTCTTCCATTGTTCTCAGAATTTCGCTGACATTTAAAAATGCTTCAGAACTCTTCCATTGTTCTCGGAATTCCGCTGACATTTAAAAAGTCTTCAGAACTCTTCCATTGTTCTCGGAATTCCGCTGACGTTTAAAATGCTTCGGAACTCTTCCTTTGTTCTTGGAATTCCACTGACGTTTAAAAATGCTTCACAACTCTTCCATTGTTCTCGGAATTCCGCTGACTTTTAAAATTGCTTCGGAACTCTTCGATTGTTCTCCAAATTCCGCTGAAGTTTAAAAATGCTTCGGAACTCTTCCAGTGTTTGCAGAATTCCGCTGACGTTTAAAAATGCTTCGGAAATCTTCCATTGTTTTCAAAATCCGCTGACGTTTAAAAATGCTTCAGAACTCTTCCATTGTTCTCGGAATTCCGCTGACGTTTAAAAATGCTTTGGAACTCTTCCATTGTTCTCGGAATTGCGGTGAAGTTTAAAAATGCTTCGGAACGCTTACATTGTTCTCAGAATTCCGCTGAAGTTTAAACATGCTTTGGTACCCTTCTATTGTTCTCGGAATTCTGCTGACTTTTAAAAATGCTTCGGAACTCTTCCATTGTTCTCGGAATTCCGCTGACTTTTAAAAATGCTTCGGAACTCTTCCATTGTTCTCGGAATTCCGCTTAAGTTTTGAAGTTTAAAAATGCTTCGGAATTCTTCCATTGTTCTCGGAATTCCGCTGACGCCTAAAAATGCTTCACAACTCTTCTATTGTTCTCAGAATTCCGCTGACTTTTAAAAATGCTTCAGAACTCTTCCATTGTTCTCGGAATTCCGCTGACGTTTAAAAATGCTTCGGAACTCTTCCATTGTTCTCGGAATTCCGCTGACGCTTAAAATTGCTTCACAACTCTTCTATTGTTCTCCTAATTCCGCTGACTTTTAAAAATGCTTCGAAACTCTTCCATTGTTCTCGGAATTCTGCTGAAGTTTAAGAATGCTTCGGAACTCTTCCATTGTTCTCAGAATTCTTCTGAAGTTTAAAAATGCTTCGGAACTCTTCCATTGTTCTCGGAATTCCGCTGATGCTTAAAAATGCTTCACAACTCTTCCATTGTTCTCGGTATTCCGCTGACTTTTAAAAATGCTTCTGAACTCTTCCATTGTTCTCGGAATTCCGCTGAAGTTTAAGTATGCTTCGGAACTCTTCCATTGTTCTCGGAATTCTGCTGAAGTTTAAAAATGCTTCGGAACTCTTCCATTGTTCTCAGAATTTCGCTGACTTTTAAAAATGCTTCGGAACTCTTCCAGTGTTCTCGGAATTCCGCTGACATTTAAAAAGCCTTCAGAACTCTTCCATTGTTCTCGGAATTCCGCTGACGTTTAAAAATGCTTCGGAACTCTTCCTTTGTTCTTGGAATTCCACTGACGTTTAAAAATGCTTCACAACTCTTCCATTGTTCTCGGAATTCCGCTGACTTTTAAAATTGCTTCGGAACTCTTCGATTGTTCTCCAAATTCCGCTGAAGTTTAAAAATGCTTCGGAACTCTTCCAGTGTTCGCAGAATTCCGCTGACGTTTAAAAATGCTTCGGAAATCTTCCATTGTTTTCAAAATCCGCTGACGTTTAAAAATGCTTCAGAACTCTTCCATTGTTCTCGGAATTCCGCTGACATTTAAAAATGCTTCGGAACTCTTCCATTGTTCTGGTATTCCGCTGACGTTTAAAAATGCTTCACAACTCTTCCATTGTTCTCGGTATTCCGCTGACTTTTAAAAATGCTTCAGAACTCTTCCATTGTTCTCGCAATTCCGCTGAAGTTTAAGTATGCTTCGGAACTCTTCCATTGTTCTCGGAATTCTGCTGAAGTTTAAAAATGCTTCGGAACTCTTCCATTGTTCTCAGAATTCCGCTGACATTTAAAAATGCTTCGGAACTCTTCCATTGTTCTCGGAATTCCGCTGACATTTAAAAAGGCTTCAGAACTCTTCCATTGTTCTCGGAATTCCGCTGACGTTTAAAAATGCTTCACAACTCTTCCTTTGTTCTCGGTATTCCGCTGACATTTAAAAATGCTTCGGAACTCTTCCATTGTTCTCGGAATTCCGCTGACATTTAAAAAGGCTTCAGAACTCTTCCATTGTTCTCGGAATTCCGCTGAAGTTTAAGTATGCTTCGGAACTCTTCCATTGTTCTCGGAATTCTGCTGAAGTTTAAAAATGCTTCGGAACTCTTCCATTGTTCTCGGAATTCCGCTCATGCTTAAAAATGCTTCACAACTCTTCCATTGTTCTCGGTATTCCGCTGACTTTTAAAAATGCTTCTGAACTCTTCCATTGTTCTCGGAATTCCGCTGAAGTTTAAGTATGCTTCGGAACTCTTCCATTGTTCTCGGAATTCCGCTGACTTTTAAAAATGCTTCGGAACTCTTCCATTGTTCTCGGAATTCCGCTCAAGTTTTGAAGTTTAAAAATACTTCAGAATTTTTCCATTGTTCTCGGAATTCCGCTGACGCTTAAAAATGCTTCACAACTCTTCCATTGTTCTCGGCATTCCGCTGACTTTTAAAAATGCTTCGGAACTCTTCCAGTGTTCGCAGAATTCCGCTGACGTTTAAAAATGCTTCGGAAATCTTCCATTGTTTTCAAAATTCCGCTGACGTTTAAAAATGCTTCAGAACTCTTCCATTGTTCTCGGAATTCCGCTGACTTTTAAAAATGCTTCGGAACTCTTCCTTTGTTCTTGGAATTCCACTGACGTTTAAAAATGCTTCACAACTCTTCCATTGTTCTCGGAATTCCGCTGAAGTTTAAGAATGCTTCGGAACTCTTCCACTGTTCTCAGAATTCTGCTGAAGTTTAAGTATGCTTCGGAACTCTTCCATTGTTCGCGGAATTCTGCTGAAGTTTAAAAATGCTTCGGAACTCTTCCATTGTTCTCAGAATTCCGCTGACATTTAAAAATGCTTCGGAACTCTTCCATTGTTCTCGGAATTCCGCTGACATTTAAAAAGCCTTCAGAACTCTTCCATTGTTCTCGGAATTCCGCTGACGTTTAAAAATGCTTCGGAACTCTTCCTTTGTTCTTGGAATTCCACTGACGTTTAAAAATGCTTCACAACTCTTCCATTGTTCTCGGAATTCCGCTGACTTTTAAAATTGCTTCGGAACTCTTCGATTGTTCTCCAAATTCCGCTGAAGTTTAAAAATGCTTCGGAACTCTTCCAGTGTTTGCAGAATTCCGCTGACGTTTAAAAATGCTTCCGAAATCTTCCATTGTTTTCAAAATCCGCTGACGTTTAAAAATGCTTCAGAACTCTTCCATTGTTCTCGGAATTCCGCTGACTTTTAAAAATGCTTCGGAACTCTTCCATTGTTTTGGTATTCCGCTGACGTTTAAAAATGCTTCACAACTCTTCCATTGTTCTCGGTATTCCGCTGACTTTTAAAAATGCTTCTGAACTCTTCCATTGTTCTCGGAATTCCGCTGAAGTTTAAGTATGCTTCGGAACTCTTCCATTGTTCTCGGAATTCTGCTGAAGTTTAAAAATGCTTCGGAACTCTTCCATTGTTCTCGGAATTCCGCTGATGCTTAAAAATGCTTCACAACTCTTCCATTGTTCTCGGTATTCCGCTGACTTTTAAAAATGCTTCTGAACTCTTCCATTGTTCTCGGAATTCCGCTGAAGTTTAAGTATGCTTCGGAACTCTTCCATTGTTCTCGGAATTCTGCTGAAGTTTAAAAATGCTTCGGAACTCTTCCATTGTTCTCAGAATTTCGCTGACATTTAAAAATGCTTCAGAACTCTTCCATTGTTCTCAGAATTCCGCTGACTTTTAAAAATGCTTCAGAACTCTTCCATTGTTCTCGGAATTCCGCTGACGTTTAAAAATGCTTCGGAACTCTTCCATTGTTCTCGGAATTCCGCTGACGCTTAAAATTGCTTCACAACTCTTCTATTGTTCTCCTAATTCCGCTGACTTTTAAAAATGCTTCGAAACTCTTCCATTGTTCTCAGAATTCTTCTGAAGTTTAAAAATGCTTCGGAACTCTTCCATTGTTCTCGGAATTCCGCTGATGCTTAAAAATGCTTCACAACTCTTCCATTGTTCTCGGTATTCCGCTGACTTTTAAAAATGCTTCTGAACTCTTCCATTGTTCTCGGAATTCCGCTGAAGTTTAAGTATGCTTCGGAACTCTTCCATTGTTCTCGGAATTCTGCTGAAGTTTAAAAATGCTTCGGAACTCTTCCATTGTTCTCAGAATTTCGCTGACTTTTAAAAATGCTTCGGAACTCTTCCAGTGTTCTCGGAATTCCGCTGACATTTAAAAAGCCTTCAGAACTCTTCCATTGTTCTCGGAATTCCGCTGACGTTTAAAAATGCTTCGGAACTCTTCCAGTGTTCTCGGAATTCCGCTGACATTTAAAAAGCCTTCACAACTCTTCCATTGTTCTCGGAATTCCGCTGACTTTTAAAATTGCTTCGGAACTCTTCGATTGTTCTCCAAATTCCGCTGAAGTTTAAAAATGCTTCGGAACTCTTCCAGTGTTCGCAGAATTCCGCTGACGTTTAAAAATGCTTCGGAAATCTTCCATTGTTTTCAAAATCCGCTGACGTTTAAAAATGCTTCAGAACTCTTCCATTGTTCTCGGAATTCCGCTGACTTTTAAAAATGCTTCGGAACTCTTCCATTGTTCTGGTATTCCGCTGACGTTTAAAAATGCTTCACAACTCTTCCATTGTTCTCGGTATTCCGCTGACTTTTAAAAATGCTTCAGAACTCTTCCATTGTTCTCGCAATTCCGCTGAAGTTTAAGTATGCTTCGGAACTCTTCCATTGTTCTCGGAATTCTGCTGAAGTTTAAAAATGCTTCGGAACTCTTCCATTGTTCTCAGAATTCCGCTGACATTTAAAAATGCTTCGGAACTCTTCCATTGTTCTCGGAATTCCGCTGACATTTAAAAAGGCTTCAGAACTCTTCCATTGTTCTCGGAATTCCGCTGACGTTTAAAAATGCTTCACAACTCTTCCTTTGTTCTCGGTATTCCGCTGACATTTAAAAATGCTTCGGAACTCTTCCATTGTTCTCGGAATTCCGCTGACATTTAAAAAGGCTTCAGAACTCTTCCATTGTTCTCGGAATTCCGCTGAAGTTTAAGTATGCTTCGGAACTCTTCCATTGTTCTCGGAATTCTGCTGAAGTTTAAAAATGCTTCGGAACTCTTCCATTGTTCTCGGAATTCCGCTCATGCTTAAAAATGCTTCACAACTCTTCCATTGTTCTCGGTATTCTGCTGACTTTTAAAAATGCTTCTGAACTCTTCCATTGTTCTCGGAATTCCGCTGAAGTTTAAGTATGCTTCGGAACTCTTCCATTGTTCTCGGAATTCCGCTGACTTTTAAAAATGCTTCGGAACTCTTCCATTGTTCTCGGAATTCCGCTCAAGTTTTGAAGTTTAAAAATACTTCAGAATTTTTCCATTGTTCTCGGAATTCCGCTGACGCTTAAAAATGCTTCACAACTCTTCCATTGTTCTCGGCATTCCGCTGACTTTTAAAAATGCTTCGGAACTCTTCCAGTGTTCGCAGAATTCCGCTGACGTTTAAAAATGCTTCGGAAATCTTCCATTGTTTTCAAAATTCCGCTGACGTTTAAAAATGCTTCAGAACTCTTCCATTGTTCTCGGAATTCCGCTGACTTTTAAAAATGCTTCGGAACTCTTCCATTGTTTTGGTATTCCGCTGACGTTTAAAAATGCTTCACAACTCTTCCATTGTTCTGGGTATTCCGCTGACTTTTAAAAATGCTTCTGAACTCTTCCATTGTTCTCGGAATTCTGCTGAAGTTTAAGTATGCTTCGGAACTCTTCCATTGTTCTCGGAATTCTGCTGAAGTTTAAAAATGCTTCGGAACTCTTCCATTGTTCTCGGAATTCCGCTGATGCTTAAAAATGCTTCACAACTCTTCCATTGTTCTCGGTATTCCGCTGACTTTTAAAAATGCTTCTGAACTCTTCCATTGTTCTCGGAATTCCGCTGAAGTTTAAGTATGCTTCGGAACTCTTCCATTGTTCTCGGAATTTTGCTGAAGTTTAAAAATGCTTCGGAACTCTTCCATTGTTCTCAGAATTCCGCTGACATTTAAAAATGCTTCGGAACTCTTCCATTGTTCTCGGAATTCCGCTGACATTTAAAAAGCCTTCAGAACTCTTCCATTGTTCTCGGAATTCCGCTGACGTTTAAAAATGCTTCGGAACTCTTCCTTTGTTCTTGCAATTCCACTGACGTTTAAAAATGCTTCACAACTCTTCCATTGTTCTCGGAATTCCACTGACTTTTAAAATTGCTTCGGAACTCTTCGATTGTTCTCCAAATTCCGCTGAAGTTTAAAAATGCTTCGGAACTCTTCCAGTGTTTGCAGAATTCCGCTGACGTTTAAAAATGCTTCGGAAATCTTCCATTGTTTTCAAAATCCGCTGACGTTTAAAAATGCTTCAGAACTCTTCCATTGTTCTCGGAATTCCGCTGACGTTTAAAAATGCTTCGGAACTCTTCCATTGTTCTCGGAATTGCGGTGAAGTTTAAAAATGCTTCGGAACGCTTACATTGTTCTCAGAATTCCGCTGAAGTTTAAACATGCTTTGGTACCCTTCTATTGTTCTCGGAATTCCGCTGACTTTTAAAAATGCTTCGGAACTCTTCCATTGTTCTCGGAATTCCGCTGAAGTTTTGAAGTTTAAAAATGCTTCGGAATTTTTCCATTGTTCTCGGAATTCCGCTGACGCTTAAAAATGCTTCACAACTCTTCCATTGTTCTCGGAATTCCGCTGACTTTTAAAAATGCTTCGGAACTCTTCAAGTGTTCGCAGAATTCCGCTGACGTTTAAAAATGCTTCGGAACTGTTCCATTGTTCTCGGAATTCTGCTGACTTTTAAAAATGCTTCGGAACTCTTCCATTGCTCTCGGAATTCCGCTGACTTTTAAAAATGCTTCGGAACTCTTCCATTGTTCTCGGAATTCCGCTGAAGTTTAAGAATGCTTCGGAACTCTTCCATTGTTCTCGGAATTCTGCTGAAGTTTTGAAGTTTAAAAATGCTTCGGAATTCTTCCATTGTTCTCGGAATTCCGCTGACGCTTAAAAATGCTTCACAACTCTTCTATTGTTCTCAGAATTCCGCTGACTTTTAAAAATGCTTCAGAACTCTTCCATTGTTCTTGGAATTCCGCTGACGTTTAAAAATGCTTCGGAACACTTCCATTGTTCTCGGAATTCCGCTGACGCTTAAAATTGCTTCACAACTCTTCTATTGTTCTCGGAATTCCGCTGTCTTTTAAAAATGCTTCACAACTCTTCCATTGTTCTCGGAATTCCGTTGAAGTTTAAAAATGCTTCGGAACTCTTCAAGTGTTCGCAGAATTCCGCTGACGTTTAAAAATGCTTCGGAAATCTTCCATTGTTTTCAAAATTCTGCTGACGTTTAAAAATGCTTCAGAACTCTTCCATTGTTCTCGGAATTCCGCTGACGTTTAAAAATGCTTCGGAACTCTTCCATTGTTCGCGGAATTGCGGTGAAGTTTAAAAATCCTTCGGAACGCTTACATTGTTCTCAGAATTCCGCTGAAGTTTAAACATGCTTTGGTACACTTCTATTGTTCTCGGAATTCTGCTGAAGTTTAAGAATGCTTCGGAACTCTTCCTTTGTTCTCGGAATTCCGCTGATGTTTAAAAATGATTCGGAACACTTCCATTGTTCTCGGAAATCCGCTGACGCTTAAAATTGCTTCACAACTCTTCTATTGTTCTCGGAATTCCGCTGACTTTTAAAAATGCTTCGAAACTCTTCCATTGTTCTCGGAATTCCGCTGAAGTTTAAGAATGCTTCGGAACTCTTCCATTGTTCTCAGAAATCTGCTGAAGTTTAAAAATGCTTCAGAACTCTTCCATTGTTCTCGGAATTCCGCTGACGTTTAAAAATGCTTCACAACTCTTCCACTTTTCTCGGAATTCCGCTGTCTTTTAAAAATGCTTCACAACTCTTCCATTGTTTTCGGAATTCCGCTGACTTTTAAAAATGCTTCACAACTCTTCCATTGTTCTCGGAATTCCGCTGACTTTTAAAAATGCTTCGGAACTCTTCCATTGTTCTCAGAATTCCGCTGACGTTTAAAAATGCTTCGGAAATCTTCCATTGTTTTCAAAATTCCGCTGACGTTTAAAAATGCTTCAGAACTCTTCCATTGTTCTCGGAATTCTTCTGAAGTTTTGAAGTTTAAAAATGCTTCGGAATTCTTCCATTGTTCTCGGAATTCCGCTGACGCTTAAAATTGCTTCAAAACTGTTCCATTGTTCTCGGAATTCCGCTGAAGTTTAAGAATGCTTCAGAACTCTTCCATTGTTCTCAGAATTCTGCTGAAGTTTAAAAATGCTTCGGAACTCTTCCATTGTTCTCAGAATTCCGCTGACGCTTAAAAATGCTTCACAACTCTTCTATTGTTCTCGGAATTCCGCTGACATTTAAAAATGCTTCGGAACTCTTCCATTGTTCTCAGAATTCCGCTGACGCTTAAAAATGCTTCACAACTCTTCCATTGTTCTCGGAATTCTGCTGACTTTTAAAAATGCTTCGGAACTCTTCGATTGTTCTCCAAATTCCGCTGAAGTTTAAAAATGCTTCGGAACTCTTCCAGTGTTCGCAGAATTCCGCTGACGTTTAAAAATGCTTCGGAAATCTTCCATTGTTTTCAAAATTCCGCTGACGTTTAAAAATGCTTCAGAACTCTTCCATTGTTCTCGGAATTCCGCTGACGTTTAAAAATGCTTTGGAACTCGTCCATTGTTCTCGGAATTCCGGTGAAGTTTAAAAATGCTTCGGAACGCTTACATTGTTCTCAGAATTCCGCTGAAGTTTAAACATGCTTTGGTACCCTTCTATTGTTCTCGGAATTCTGCTGACTTTTAAAAATGCTTCGGAACTCTTCCATTGTTCTCGGAATTCCGCTGACTTTTAAAAATGCTTCGGAACTCTTCCATTGTTCTCGGAATTCCGCTTAAGTTTTGAAGTTTAAAAATGCTTCGGAATTCTTCCATTGTTCTCGGAATTCCGCTGATGCTTAAAAATGCTTCACAACTCTTCTATTGTTCTCAGAATTCCGCTGACTTTTAAAAATGCTTCAGAACTCTTCCATTGTTCTCGGAATTCCGCTGACGCTTAAAATTGCTTCACAACTCTTCTATTGTTCTCGGAATTCCGCTGACTTTTAAAAATGCTTCGAAACTCTTCCATTGTTCTCGGAATTCTGCTGAAGTTTAAGAATGCTTCGGAACTCTTCCATTGTTCTCAGAATTCTTCAGAAGTTTAAAAATGCTTCGGAACTCTTCCATTGTTCTCGGAATTCCGCTGATGCTTAAAAATGCTTCACAACTCTTCCATTGTTCTCGGTATTCCGCTGACTTTTAAAAATGCTTCTGAACTCTTCCATTGTTCTCGGAATTCCGCTGAAGTTTAAGTATGCTTCGGAACTCTTCCATTGTTCTCGGAATTCTGCTGAAGTTTAAAAATGCTTCGGAACTCTTCCATTGTTCTCAGAATTCCGCTGACATTTAAAAATTCTTCGGAACTCTTCCATTGTTCTCGGAATTCCGCTGACATTTAAAAAGCCTTCAGAACTCTTCCATTGTTCTCGGAATTCCGCTGACGTTTAAAAATGCTTCGGAACTCTTCCTTTGTTCTTGGAATTCCACTGACGTTTTAAAATGCTTCACAACTCTTCCATTGTTCTCGGAATTCCGCTGACTTTTAAAATTGCTTCGGAACTCTTCGATTGTTCTCCAAATTCCGCTGAAGTTTAAAAATGCTTCGGAACTCTTCCAGTGTTCGCAGAATTCCGCTGACGTTTAAAAATGCTTCGGAAATCTTCCATTGTTTTCAAAATCCGCTGACGTTTAAAATTGCTTCAGAACTCTTCCATTGTTCTCGGAATTCCGCTGACATTTAAAAATGCTTCGGAACTCTTCCATTGTTCTGGTATTCCGCTGACGTTTAAAAATGCTTCACAACTCTTCCTTTGTTCTCGGTATTCCGCTGACTTTTAAAAATGCTTCAGAACTCTTCCATTGTTCTCGCAATTCCGCTGAAGTTTAAGTATGCTTCGGAACTCTTCCATTGTTCTCGGAATTCTGCTGAAGTTTAAAAATGCTTCGGAACTCTTCCATTGTACTCAGAATTCCGCTGACATTTAAAAATGCTTCGGAACTCTTCCATTGTTCTCGGAATTCCGCTGACATTTAAAAAGGCTTCAGAACTCTTCCATTGTTCTCGGAATTCCGCTGAAGTTTAAGTATGCTTCGGAACTCTTCCATTGTTCTCGGAATTCTGCTGAAGTTTAAAAATGCTTCGGAACTCTTCCATTGTTCTCGGAATTCCGCTCATGCTTAAAAATGCTTCACAACTCTTCCATTGTTCTCGGTATTCCGCTGACTTTTAAAAATGCTTCTGAACTCTTCCATTGTTCTCGGAATTCCGCTGAAGTTTAAGTATGCTTCGGAACTCTTCCATTGTTCTCGGAATTCCGCTGACTTTTAAAAATGCTTCGGAACTCTTCCATTGTTCTCGGAATTCCGCTCAAGTTTTGAAGTTTAAAAATGCTTCGGAATTTTTCCATTGTTCTCGGAATTCCGCTGACGCTTAAAAATGCTTCACAACTCTTCCATTGTTCTCGGCATTCCGCTGACTTTTAAAAATGCTTCGGAACTCTTCCAGTGTTCGCAGAATTCCGCTGACGTTTAAAAATGCTTCGGAAATCTTCCATTGTTTTCAAAATTCCGCTGACGTTTAAAAATGCTTCAGAACTCTTCCATTGTTCTCGGAATTCCGCTGACTTTTAAAAATGCTTCGGAACTCTTCCATTGTTTTGGTATTCCGCTGACGTTTAAAAATGCTTCACAACTCTTCCATTGTTCTGGGTATTCCGCTGACTTTTAAAAATGCTTCTGAACTCTTCCATTGTTCTCGGAATTCTGCTGAAGTTTAAGTATGCTTCGGAACTCTTCCATTGTTCTCGGAATTCTGCTGAAGTTTAAAAATGCTTCGGAACTCTTCCATTGTTCTCGGAATTCCGCTGATGCTTAAAAATGCTTCACAACTCTTCCATTGTTCTCGGTATTCCGCTGACTTTTAAAAATGCTTCTGAACTCTTCCATTGTTCTCGGAATTCCGCTGAAGTTTAAGTATGCTTCGGAACTCTTCCATTGTTCTCGGAATTTTGCTGAAGTTTAAAAATGCTTCGGAACTCTTCCATTGTTCTCAGAATTCCGCTGACATTTAAAAATGCTTCGGAACTCTTCCATTGTTCTCGGAATTCCGCTGACATTTAAAAAGCCTTCAGAACTCTTCCATTGTTCTCGGAATTCCGCTGACGTTTAAAAATGCTTCGGAACTCTTCCTTTGTTCTTGCAATTCCACTGACGTTTAAAAATGCTTCACAACTCTTCCATTGTTCTCGGAATTCCACTGACTTTTAAAATTGCTTCGGAACTCTTCGATTGTTCTCCAAATTCCGCTGAAGTTTAAAAATGCTTCGGAACTCTTCCAGTGTTTGCAGAATTCCGCTGACGTTTAAAAATGCTTCGGAAATCTTCCATTGTTTTCAAAATCCGCTGACGTTTAAAAATGCTTCAGAACTCTTCCATTGTTCTCGGAATTCCGCTGACGTTTAAAAATGCTTCGGAACTCTTCCATTGTTCTCGGAATTGCGGTGAAGTTTAAAAATGCTTCGGAACGCTTACATTGTTCTCAGAATTCCGCTGAAGTTTAAACATGCTTTGGTACCCTTCTATTGTTCTCGGAATTCCGCTGACTTTTAAAAATGCTTCGGAACTCTTCCATTGTTCTCGGAATTCCGCTGAAGTTTTGAAGTTTAAAAATGCTTCGGAATTTTTCCATTGTTCTCGGAATTCCGCTGACGCTTAAAAATGCTTCACAACTCTTCCATTGTTCTCGGAATTCCGCTGACTTTTAAAAATGCTTCGGAACTCTTCAAGTGTTCGCAGAATTCCGCTGACGTTTAAAAATGCTTCGGAACTGTTCCATTGTTCTCGGAATTCTGCTGACTTTTAAAAATGCTTCGGAACTCTTCCATTGTTCTCGGAATTCCGCTGACTTTTAAAAATGCTTCGGAACTCTTCCATTGTTCTCGGAATTCCGCTGAAGTTTAAGAATGCTTCGGAACTCTTCCATTGTTCTCGGAATTCTGCTGAAGTTTTGAAGTTTAAAAATGCTTCGGAATTCTTCCATTGTTCTCGGAATTCCGCTGACGCTTAAAAATGCTTCACAACTCTTCTATTGTTCTCAGAATTCCGCTGACTTTTAAAAATGCTTCAGAACTCTTCCATTGTTCTTGGAATTCCGCTGACGTTTAAAAATGCTTCGGAACACTTCCATTGTTCTCGGAATTCCGCTGACGCTTAAAATTGCTTCACAACTCTTCTATTGTTCTCGGAATTCCGCTGTCTTTTAAAAATGCTTCACAACTCTTCCATTGTTCTCGGAATTCCGTTGAAGTTTAAAAATGCTTCGGAACTCTTCCAGTGTTCGCAGAATTCCGCTGACGTTTAAAAATGCTTCGGAAATCTTCCATTGTTTTCAAAATTCTGCTGACGTTTAAAAATGCTTCAGAACTCTTCCATTGTTCTCGGAATTCCGCTGACGTTTAAAAATGCTTCGGAACTCTTCCATTGTTCTCGGAATTGCGGTGAAGTTTAAAAATCCTTCGGAACGCTTACATTGTTCTCAGAATTCCGCTGAAGTTTAAACATGCTTTGGTACACTTCTATTGTTCTCGGAATTCTGCTGAAGTTTAAGAATGCTTCGGAACTCTTCCTTTGTTCTCGGAATTCTGCTGATGTTTAAAAATGATTCGGAACACTTCCATTGTTCTCGGAATTCCGCTGACGCTTAAAATTGCTTCACAACTCTTCTATTGTTCTCGGAATTCCGCTGACTTTTAAAAATGCTTCGAAACTCTTCCATTGTTCTCGGAATTCCGCTGAAGTTTAAGAATGCTTCGGAACTCTTCCATTGTTCTCAGAATTCTGCTGAAGTTTAAAAATGCTTCAGAACTCTTCCATTGTTCTCGGAATTCCGCTGACGTTTAAAAATGCTTCACAACTCTTCCACTTTTCTCGGAATTCCGCTGTCTTTTAAAAATGCTTCACAACTCTTCCATTGTTCTCGGAATTCCGCTGACTTTTAAAAATGCTTCACAACTCTTCCATTGTTCTCGGAATTCCGCTGACTTTTAAAAATGCTTCGGAACTCTTCCATTGTTCTCAGAATTCCGCTGACGTTTAAAAATGCTTCGGAAATCTTCCATTGTTTTCAAAATTCCGCTGACGTTTAAAAATGCTTCAGAACTCTTCCATTGTTCTCGGAATTCTTCTGAAGTTTTGAAGTTTAAAAATGCTTCGGAATTCTTCCATTGTTCTCGGAATTCCGCTGACGCTTAAAAATGCTTCACAACTCTTCTATTGTTCTCAGAATTCCGCTGACTTTTAAAAATGCTTCGGAACTCTTCCATTGTTGTCGGAATTCCGCTGACGCTTAAAATTGCTTCAAAACTGTTCCATTGTTCTCGGAATTCCGCTGAAGTTTAAGAATGCTTCAGAACTCTTCCATTGTTCTCAGAATTCTGCTGAAGTTTAAAAATGCTTCGGAACTCTTCCATTGTTCTCAGAATTCCGCTGACGCTTAAAAATGCTTCACAACTCTTCTATTGTTCTCGGAATTCCGCTGACATTTAAAAATGCTTCGGAACTCTTCCATTGTCCTCGGAATTCCGCTGAAGTTTAAGAATGCTTCGGAACTCTTCCACTGTTCTCAGAATTCTGCTGAAGTTTAAGTATGCTTCGGAACTCTTCCATTGTTCGCGGAATTCTGCTGAAGTTTAAAAATGCTTCGGAACTCTTCCATTGTTCTCAGAATTCCGCTGACATTTAAAAATGCTTCGGAACTCTTCCATTGTTCTCGGAATTCCGCTGACATTTAAAAAGCCTTCAGAACTCTTCCATTGTTCTCGGAATTCCGCTGACGTTTAAAAATGCTTCGGAACTCTTCCTTTGTTCTTGGAATTCCACTGACGTTTAAAAATGCTTCACAACTCTTCCATTGTTCTCGGAATTCCGCTGACTTTTAAAATTGCTTCGGAACTCTTCGATTGTTCTCCAAATTCCGCTGAAGTTTAAAAATGCTTCGGAACTCTTCCAGTGTTTGCAGAATTCCGCTGACGTTTAAAAATGCTTCCGAAATCTTCCATTGTTTTCAAAATCCGCTGACGTTTAAAAATGCTTCAGAACTCTTCCATTGTTCTCGGAATTCCGCTGACTTTTAAAAATGCTTCGGAACTCTTCCATTGTTTTGGTATTCCGCTGACGTTTAAAAATGCTTCACAACTCTTCCATTGTTCTCGGTATTCCGCTGACTTTTAAAAATGCTTCTGAACTCTTCCATTGTTCTCGGAATTCCGCTGAAGTTTAAGTATGCTTCGGAACTCTTCCATTGTTCTCGGAATTCTGCTGAAGTTTAAAAATGCTTCGGAACTCTTCCATTGTTCTCGGAATTCCGCTGATGCTTAAAAATGCTTCACAACTCTTCCATTGTTCTCGGTATTCCGCTGACTTTTAAAAATGCTTCTGAACTCTTCCATTGTTCTCGGAATTCCGCTGAAGTTTAAGTATGCTTCGGAACTCTTCCATTGTTCTCGGAATTCTGCTGAAGTTTAAAAATGCTTCGGAACTCTTCCATTGTTCTCAGAATTTCGCTGACATTTAAAAATGCTTCAGAACTCTTCCATTGTTCTCGGAATTCCGCTGACATTTAAAAAGTCTTCAGAACTCTTCCATTGTTCTCGGAATTCCGCTGACGTTTAAATGCTTCGGAACTCTTCCTTTGTTCTTGGAATTCCACTGACGTTTAAAAATGCTTCACAACTCTTCCATTGTTCTCGGAATTCCGCTGACTTTTAAAATTGCTTCGGAACTCTTCGATTGTTCTCCAAATTCCGCTGAAGTTTAAAAATGCTTCGGAACTCTTCCAGTGTTTGCAGAATTCCGCTGACGTTTAAAAATGCTTCGGAAATCTTCCATTGTTTTCAAAATCCGCTGACGTTTAAAAATGCTTCAGAACTCTTCCATTGTTCTCGGAATTCCGCTGACGTTTAAAAATGCTTCGGAACTCTTCCATTGTTCTCGGAATTGCGGTGAAGTTTAAAAATGCTTCGGAACGCTTACATTGTTATCAGAATTCCGCTGAAGTTTAAACATGCTTTGGTACCCTTCTATTGTTCTCGGAATTCTGCTGACTTTTAAAAATGCTTCGGAACTCTTCCATTGTTCTCGGAATTCCGCTGACTTTTAAAAATGCTTCGGAACTCTTCCATTGTTCTCGGAATTCCGCTTAAGTTTTGAAGTTTAAAAATGCTTCGGAATTCTTCCATTGTTCTCGGAATTCCGCTGACGCCTAAAAATGCTTCACAACTCTTCTATTGTTCTCAGAATTCCGCTGACTTTTAAAAATGCTTCAGAACTCTTCCATTGTTCTCGGAATTCCGCTGACGTTTAAAAATGCTTCGGAACTCTTCCATTGTTCTCGGAATTCCGCTGACGCTTAAAATTGCTTCACAACTCTTCTATTGTTCTCCTAATTCCGCTGACTTTTAAAAATGCTTCGAAACTCTTCCATTGTTCTCGGAATTCTGCTGAAGTTTAAGAATGCTTCGGAACTCTTCCATTGTTCTCAGAATTCCGCTGACTTTTAAAATTGCTTCGGAACTCTTCGATTGTTCTCCAAATTCCGCTGAAGTTTAAAAATGCTTCGGAACTCTTCCAGTGTTCGCAGAATTCCGCTGACGTTTAAAAATGCTTCGGAAATCTTCCATTGTTTTCAAAATCCGCTGACGTTTAAAAATGCTTCAGAACTCTTCCATTGTTCTCGGAATTCCGCTGACATTTAAAAATGCTTCGGAACTCTTCCATTGTTCTGGTATTCCGCTGACGTTTAAAAATGCTTCACAACTCTTCCATTGTTCTCGGTATTCCGCTGACTTTTAAAAATGCTTCAGAACTCTTCCATTGTTCTCGCAATTCCGCTGAAGTTTAAGTATGCTTCGGAACTCTTCCATTGTTCTCGCAATTCCGCTGAAGTTTAAGTATGCTTCGGAACTCTTCCATTGTTCTCGGAATTCTGCTGAAGTTTAAAAATGCTTCGGAACTCTTCCATTGTTCTCAGAATTCCGCTGACATTTAAAAATGCTTCGGAACTCTTCCATTGTTCTCGGAATTCCGCTGACATTTAAAAAGGCTTCAGAACTCTTCCATTGTTCTCGGAATTCCGCTGACGTTTAAAAATGCTTCACAACTCTTCCATTTTTCTCGGAATTCCGCTGACTTTTAAAAATGCTTCACAACTCTTCCATTGTTCTCGGAATTCCGCTGACTTTTAAAAATGCTTCACAACTCTTCCATTGTTCTCGGAATTCCGCTGACTTTTAAAAATGCTTCGGAACTCTTCGATTGTTCTCCAAATTCCGCTGAAGTTTAAAAATGCTTCGGAACTCTTCCAGTGTTCTCGGAATTCCGCTGACTTTTAAAAATGCTTCGGAACTCTTCGATTGTTCTCCAAATTCCGCTGAAGTTTAAAAATGCTTCGGAACTCTTCCAGTGTTTGCAGAATTCCGCTGACGTTTAAAAATGCTTCGGAAATCTTCCATTGTTTTCAAAATTCCGCTGACGTTTAAAAATGATTCAGAACTCTTCCATTGTTCTCGGAATTCTTCTGAAGTTTTGAAGTTTAAAAATGCTTCGGAATTCTTCCATTGTTCTCGGAATTCCGCTGACGCTTAAAAATGCTTCACAACTCTTCTATTGTTCTCAGAATTCCGCTGACTTTTAAAAATGCTTCGGAACTCTTCCATTGTTGTCGGAATTCCGCTGACGCTTAAAATTGCTTCAAAACTGTTCCATTGTTCTCGGAATTCCGCTGAAGTTTAAGAATGCTTCAGAACTCTTCCATTGTTCTCAGAATTCTGCTGAAGTTTAAAAATGCTTCGGAACTCTTCCATTGTTCTCAGAATTCCGCTGACGCTTAAAAATGCTTCACAACTCTTCTATTGTTCTCGGAATTCCGCTGACATTTAAAAATGCTTCGGAACTCTTCCATTGTCCTCGGAATTCCGCTGAAGTTTAAGAATGCTTCGGAACTCTTCCATTGTTCTCAGAATTCTGCTGAAGTTTAAAAATGCTTCGGAACTCTTCCATTGTTCTCGGAATTCCGCTGACGCTTAAAAATGCTTCACAACTCTTCCATTGTTCTCGGAATTCCGCTGACTTTTAAAAATGCTTCGGAACTCTTCCATTGTTCTCGGAATTCCGCTGACTTTTAAAAATGCTTCTGAACTCTTCCATTGTTCTCGGAATTCCGCTGAAGTTTAAGTATGCTTCGGAACTCTTCCATTGTTCTCGGAATTCTGCTGAAGTTTAAAAATGCTTCGGAACTCTTCCATTGTTCTCAGAATTCCGCTGACATTTAAAAATGCTTCGGAACTCTTCCATTGTTCTCGGAATTCCGCTGACATTTAAAAAGCCTTCAGAACTCTTCCATTGTTCTCGGAATTCTGCTGACGTTTAAAAATGCTTCGGAACTCTTCCTTTGTTCTTGGAATTCCACTGACGTTTAAAAATGCTTCACAACTCTTCCATTGTTCTCGGAATTCCGCTGACTTTTAAAATTGCTTCGGAACTCTTCGATTGTTCTCCAAATTCCGCTGAAGTTTAAAAATGCTTCGGAACTCTTCCAGTGTTTTGGTATTCCGCTGACGCTTAAAAATGCTTCACAACTCTTCCATTGTTCTCGGTATTCCGCTGACTTTTAAAAATGCTTCTGAAGTCTTCCATTGTTCTCGGAATTCCGCTGAAGTTTAAGTATGCTTCGGAACTCTTCCATTGTTCTCGGAATTCTGCTGAAGTTTAAAAATGCTTCGGAACTCTTCCATTGTTCTCGGAATTCCGCTGATGCTTAAAAATGCTTCACAACTCTTCCGTTGTTCTCGGTATTCCGCTGACTTTTAAAAATGCTTCTGAACTCTTCCATTGTTCTCGGAATTCCGCTGAAGTTTAAGTATGCTTCGGAACTCTTCCATTGTTCTCGGAATTCTGCTGAAGTTTAAAAATGCTTCGGAACTCTTCCATTGTTCTCAGAATTTCGCTGACATTTAAAAATGCTTCGGAAATCTTCCATTGTTCTCGGAATTCCGCTGACATTTAAAAAGTCTTCAGAACTCTTCCATTGTTCTCGGAATTCCGCTGACGTTTAAAATGCTTCGGAACTCTTCCTTTGTTCTTGGAATTCCACTGACGTTTAAAAATGCTTCACAACTCTTCCATTGTTCTCGGAATTCCGCTGACTTTTAAAATTGCTTCGGAACTCTTCGATTGTTCTCCAAATTCCGCTGAAGTTTAAAAATGCTTCGGAACTCTTCCAGTGTTTGCAGAATTCCGCTGACGTTTAAAAATGCTTCGGAAATCTTCCATTGTTTTCAAAATCCGCTGACGTTTAAAAATGCTTCAGAACTCTTCCATTGTTCTCGGAATTCCGCTGACGTTTAAAAATGCTTCGGAACTCTTCCATTGTTCTCGGAATTGCGGTGAAGTTTAAAAATGCTTCGGAACGCTTACATTGTTCTCAGAATTCCGCTGAAGTTTAATCATGCTTTGGTACCCTTCTATTGTTCTCGGAATTCTGCTGACTTTTAAAAATGCTTCGGAACTCTTCCATTGTTCTCGGAATTCCGCTGACTTTTAAAAATGCTTCGGAACTCTTCCATTGTTCTCGGAATTCCGCTTAAGTTTTGAAGTTTAAAAATGCTTCGGAATTCTTCCATTGTTCTCGGAATTCCGCTGACGCCTAAAAATGCTTCACAACTCTTCTATTGTTCTCAGAATTCCGCTGACTTTTAAAAATGCTTCAGAACTCTTCCATTGTTCTCGGAATTCCGCTGACGTTTAAAAATGCTTCGGAACTCTTCCATTGTTCTCGGAATTCCGCTGACGCTTAAAATTGCTTCACAACTCTTCTATTGTTCTCCTAATTCCGCTGACTTTTAAAAATGCTTCGAAACTCTTCCATTGTTCTCGGAATTCTGCTGAAGTTTAAGAATGCTTCGGAACTCTTCCATTGTTCTCAGAATTCTTCTGAAGTTTAAAAATGCTTCGGAACTCTTCCATTGTTCTCGGAATTCCGCTGATGCTTAAAAATGCTTCACAACTCTTCCATTGTTCTCGGTATTCCGCTGACTTTTAAAAATGCTTCTGAACTCTTCCATTGTTCTCGGAATTCCGCTGAAGTTTAAGTATGCTTCGGAACTCTTCCATTGTTCTCGGAATTCTGCTGAAGTTTAAAAATGCTTCGGAACTCTTCCATTGTTCTCAGAATTTCGCTGACTTTTAAAAATGCTTCGGAACTCTTCCAGTGTTCTCGGAATTCCGCTGACATTTAAAAAGCCTTCAGAACTCTTCCATTGTTCTCGGAATTCCGCTGACGTTTAAAAATGCTTCGGAACTCTTCCTTTGTTCTTGGAATTCCACTGACGTTTAAAAATGCTTCACAACTCTTCCATTGTTCTCGGAATTCCGCTGACTTTTAAAATTGCTTCGGAACTCTTCGATTGTTCTCCAAATTCCGCTGAAGTTTAAAAATGCTTCGGAACTCTTCCAGTGTTCGCAGAATTCCGCTGACGTTTAAAAATGCTTCGGAAATCTTCCATTGTTTTCAAAATCCGCTGACGTTTAAAAATGCTTCAGAACTCTTCCATTGTTCTCGGAATTCCGCTGACATTTAAAAATGCTTCGGAACTCTTCCATTGTTCTGGTATTCCGCTGACGTTTAAAAATGCTTCACAACTCTTCCATTGTTCTCGGTATTCCGCTGACTTTTAAAAATGCTTCAGAACTCTTCCATTGTTCTCGCAATTCCGCTGAAGTTTAAGTATGCTTCGGAACTCTTCCATTGTTCTCGGAATTCTGCTGAAGTTTAAAAATGCTTCGGAACTCTTCCATTGTTCTCAGAATTCCGCTGACATTTAAAAATGCTTCGGAACTCTTCCATTGTTCTCGGAATTCCGCTGACATTTAAAAAGGCTTCAGAACTCTTCCATTGTTCTCGGAATTCCGCTGACGTTTAAAAATGCTTCACAACTCTTCCATTTTTCTCGGAATTCCGCTGACTTTTAAAAATGCTTCACAACTCTTCCATTGTTCTCGGAATTCCGCTGACTTTTAAAAATGCTTCACAACTCTTCCATTGTTCTCAGAATTCTGCTGAAGTTTAAAAATGCTTCGGAACTCTTCCATTGTTCTCGGAATTCCGCTGACGCTTAAAAATGCTTCACAACTCTTCCATTGTTCTCGGAATTCCGCTGACTTTTAAAAATGCTTCGGAACTCTTCCATTGTTCTCGGAATTCTGCTGAAGTTTAAAAATGCTTCGGAACTCTTCCATTGTTCTCAGAATTCCGCTGACATTTAAAAATGCTTCGGAACTCTTCCATTGTTCTCGGAATTCCGCTGACATTTAAAAAGCCTTCAGAACTCTTCCATTGTTCTCGGAATTCTGCTGACGTTTAAAAATGCTTCGGAACTCTTCCTTTGTTCTTGGAATTCCACTGACGTTTAAAAATGCTTCACAACTCTTCCATTGTTCTCGGAATTCCGCTGACTTTTAAAATTGCTTCGGAACTCTTCGTTTGTTCTCCAAATTCCGCTGAAGTTTAAAAATGCTTCGGAACTCTTCCAGTGTTTGCAGAATTCCGCTGACGTTTAAAAATGCTTCGGAAATCTTCCATTGTTTTCAAAATCCGCTGACGTTTAAAAATGCTTCAGAACTCTTCCATTGTTCTCGGAATTCCGCTGACGTTTAAAAATGCTTCGGAACTCTTCCGTTGTTCTCGGAATTGCGGTGAAGTTTAAAAATGCTTCGGAACGCTTACATTGTTCTCAGAATTCCGCTGAAGTTTAAACATGCTTTGGTACCCTTCTATTGTTCTCGGAATTCTGCTGACTTTTAAAAATGCTTCGGAACTCTTCCATTGTTCTCGGAATTCCGCTGACTTTTAAAAATTCTTCGGAACTCTTCCATTGTTCTCGGAATTCCGCTGAAGTTTTGAAGTTTAAAAATGCTTCGGAACTCTTCCAGTGTTCTCGGAATTCCGCTGACTTTTAAAAATGCTTCGGAACTCTTCGATTGTTCTCCAAATTCCGCTGAAGTTTAAAAATGCTTCGGAACTCTTCCAGTGTTTGCAGAATTCCGCTGACGTTTAAAAATGCTTCGGAAATCTTCCATTGTTTTCAAAATTCCGCTGACGTTTAAAAATGCTTCAGAACTCTTCCATTGTTCTCGGAATTCTTCTGAAGTTTTGAAGTTTAAAAATGCTTCGGAATTCTTCCATTGTTCTCGGAATTCCGCTGACGCTTAAAAATGCTTCACAACTCTTCTATTGTTCTCAGAATTCCGCTGACTTTTAAAAATGCTTCGGAACTCTTCCATTGTTGTCGGAATTCCGCTGACGCTTAAAATTGCTTCAAAACTGTTCCATTGTTCTCGGAATTCCGCTGAAGTTTAAGAATGCTTCAGAACTCTTCCATTGTTCTCAGAATTCTGCTGAAGTTTAAAAATGCTTCGGAACTCTTCCATTGTTCTCAGAATTCCGCTGACGCTTAAAAATGCTTCACAACTCTTCTATTGTTCTCGGAATTCCGCTGACATTTAAAAATGCTTCGGAACTCTTCCATTGTCCTCGGAATTCCGCTGAAGTTTAAGAATGCTTCGGAACTCTTCCATTGTTCTCAGAATTCTGCTGAAGTTTAAAAATGCTTCGGAACTCTTCCATTGTTCTCGGAATTCCGCTGACGCTTAAAAATGCTTCACAACTCTTCCATTGTTCTCGGAATTCCGCTGACTTTTAAAAATGCTTCGGAACTCTTCCATTGTTCTCGGAATTCCGCTGACTTTTAAAAATGCTTCTGAACTCTTCCATTGTTCTCGGAATTCCGCTGAAGTTTAAGTATGCTTCGGAACTCTTCCATTGTTCGCGGAATTCTGCTGACGTTTAAAAATGCTTCGGAACTCTTCCTTTGTTCTTGGAATTCCACTGACGTTTAAAAATGCTTCACAACTCTTCCATTGTTCTCGGAATTCCGCTGACTTTTAAAATTGCTTCGGAACTCTTCGATTGTTCTCCAAATTCCGCTGAAGTTTAAAAATGCTTCGGAACTCTTCCAGTGTTTTGGTATTCCGCTGACGTTTAAAAATGCTTCACAACTCTTCCATTGTTCTCGGTATTCCGCTGACTTTTAAAAATGCTTCTGAACTCTTCCATTGTTCTCGGAATTCCGCTGAAGTTTAAGTATGCTTCGGAACTCTTCCATTGTTCTCGGAATTCTGCTGAAGTTTAAAAATGCTTCGGAACTCTTCCATTGTTCTCGGAATTCCGCTGATGCTTAAAAATGCTTCACAACTCTTCCGTTGTTCTCGGTATTCCGCTGACTTTTAAAAATGCTTCTGAACTCTTCCATTGTTCTCGGAATTCCGCTGAAGTTTAAGTATGCTTCGGAACTCTTCCATTGTTCTCGGAATTCTGCTGAAGTTTAAAAATGCTTCGGAACTCTTCCATTGTTCTCAGAATTTCGCTGACATTTAAAAATGCTTCGGAAATCTTCCATTGTTCTCGGAATTCCGCTGACATTTAAAAAGTCTTCAGAACTCTTCCATTGTTCTCGGAATTCCGCTGACGTTTAAAATGCTTCGGAACTCTTCCTTTGTTCTTGGAATTCCACTGACGTTTAAAAATGCTTCACAACTCTTCCATTGTTCTCGGAATTCCGCTGACTTTTAAAATTGCTTCGGAACTCTTCGATTGTTCTCCAAATTCCGCTGAAGTTTAAAAATGCTTCGGAACTCTTCCAGTGTTTGCAGAATTCCGCTGACGTTTAAAAATGCTTCGGAAATCTTCCATTGTTTTCAAAATCCGCTGACGTTTAAAAATGCTTCAGAACTCTTCCATTGTTCTCGGAATTCCGCTGACGTTTAAAAATGCTTCGGAACTCTTCCATTGTTCTCGGAATTGCGGTGAAGTTTAAAAATGCTTCGGAACGCTTACATTGTTCTCAGAATTCCGCTGAAGTTTAATCATGCTTTGGTACCCTTCTATTGTTCTCGGAATTCTGCTGACTTTTAAAAATGCTTCGGAACTCTTCCATTGTTCTCGGAATTCCGCTGACTTTTAAAAATGCTTCGGAACTCTTCCATTGTTCTCGGAATTCCGCTTAAGTTTTGAAGTTTAAAAATGCTTCGGAATTCTTCCATTGTTCTCGGAATTCCGCTGACGCCTAAAAATGCTTCACAACTCTTCTATTGTTCTCAGAATTCCGCTGACTTTTAAAAATGCTTCAGAACTCTTCCATTGTTCTCGGAATTCCGCTGACGTTTAAAAATGCTTCGGAACTCTTCCATTGTTCTCGGAATTCCGCTGACGCTTAAAATTGCTTCACAACTCTTCTATTGTTCTCCTAATTCCGCTGACTTTTAAAAATGCTTCGAAACTCTTCCATTGTTCTCGGAATTCTGCTGAAGTTTAAGAATGCTTCGGAACTCTTCCATTGTTCTCAGAATTCTTCTGAAGTTTCAAAATGCTTCGGAACTCTTCCATTGTTCTCGGAATTCCGCTGATGCTTAAAAATGCTTCACAACTCTTCCATTGTTCTCGGTATTCCGCTGACTTTTAAAAATGCTTCTGAACTCTTCCATTGTTCTCGGAATTCCGCTGAAGTTTAAGTATGCTTCGGAACTCTTCCATTGTTCTCGGAATTCTGCTGAAGTTTAAAAATGCTTCGGAACTCTTCCATTGTTCTCAGAATTTTGCTGACTTTTAAAAATGCTTCGGAACTCTTCCAGTGTTCTCGGAATTCCGCTGACATTTAAAAAGCCTTCAGAACTCTTCCATTGTTCTCGGAATTCCGCTGACGTTTAAAAATGCTTCGGAACTCTTCCTTTGTTCTTGGAATTCCACTGACGTTTAAAAATGCTTCACAACTCTTCCATTGTTCTCGGAATTCCGCTGACTTTTAAAATTGCTTCGGAACTCTTCGATTGTTCTCCAAATTCCGCTGAAGTTTAAAAATGCTTCGGAACTCTTCCAGTGTTCGCAGAATTCCGCTGACGTTTAAAAATGCTTCGGAAATCTTCCATTGTTTTCAAAATCCGCTGACGTTTAAAAATGCTTCAGAACTCTTCCATTGTTCTCGGAATTCCGCTGACATTTAAAAATGCTTCGGAACTCTTCCATTGTTCTGGTATTCCGCTGACGTTTAAAAATGCTTCACAACTCTTCCATTGTTCTCGGTATTCCGCTGACTTTTAAAAATGCTTCAGAACTCTTCCATTGTTCTCGCAATTCCGCTGAAGTTTAAGTATGCTTCGGAACTCTTCCATTGTTCTCGGAATTCTGCTGAAGTTTAAAAATGCTTCGGAACTCTTCCATTGTTCTCAGAATTCCGCTGACATTTAAAAATGCTTCGGAACTCTTCCATTGTTCTCGGAATTCCGCTGACATTTAAAAAGGCTTCAGAACTCTTCCATTGTTCTCGGAATTCCGCTGACGTTTAAAAATGCTTCACAACTCTTCCATTTTTCTCGGAATTCCGCTGACTTTTAAAAATGCTTCACAACTCTTCCATTGTTCTCGGAATTCCGCTGACTTTTAAAAATGCTTCACAACTCTTCCATTGTTCTCAGAATTCTGCTGAAGTTTAAAAATGCTTCGGAACTCTTCCATTGTTCTCGGAATTCCGCTGACGCTTAAAAATGCTTCACAACTCTTCCATTGTTCTCGGAATTCCGCTGACTTTTAAAAATGCTTCGGAACTCTTCCATTGTTCTCGGAATTCCGCTGACTTTTAAAAATGCTTCTGAACTCTTCCATTGTTCTCGGAATTCCGCTGAAGTTTAAGTATGCTTCGGAACTCTTCCATTGTTCTCGGAATTCTGCTGAAGTTTAAAAATGCTTCGGAACTCTTCCATTGTTCTCAGAATTCCGCTGACATTTAAAAATGCTTCGGAACTCTTCCATTGTTCTCGGAATTCCGCTGACATTTAAAAAGCCTTCAGAACTCTTCCATTGTTCTCGGAATTCTGCTGACGTTTAAAAATGCTTCGGAACTCTTCCTTTGTTCTTGGAATTCCACTGACGTTTAAAAATGCTTCACAACTCTTCCATTGTTCTCGGAATTCCGCTGACTTTTAAAATTGCTTCGGAACTCTTCGTTTGTTCTCCAAATTCCGCTGAAGTTTAAAAATGCTTCGGAACTCTTCCAGTGTTTGCAGAATTCCGCTGACGTTTAAAAATGCTTCGGAAATCTTCCATTGTTTTCAAAATCCGCTGACGTTTAAAAATGCTTCGGAACTCTTCCAGTGTTTGCAGAATTCCGCTGACGTTTAAAAATGCTTCGGAAATCTTCCATTGTTTTCAAAATCCGCTGACGTTTAAAAATGCTTCAGAACTCTTCCATTGTTCTCGGAATTCCGCTGACGTTTAAAAATGCTTCGGAACTCTTCCTTTGTTCTCGGAATTGCGGTGAAGTTTAAAAATGCTTCGGAACGCTTACATTGTTCTCAGAATTCCGCTGAAGTTTAAACATGCTTTGGTACCCTTCTATTGTTCTCGGAATTCTGCTGACTTTTAAAAATGCTTCGGAACTCTTCCATTGTTCTCGGAATTCCGCTGACTTTTAAAAATTCTTCGGAACTCTTCCATTGTTCTCGGAATTCCGCTGAAGTTTTGAAGTTTAAAAATGCTTCGGAACTCTTCCAGTGTTCTCGGAATTCCGCTGACTTTTAAAAATGCTTCGGAACTCTTCGATTGTTCTCCAAATTCCGCTGAAGTTTAAAAATGCTTCGGAACTCTTCCATTGTTCGCAGAATTCCGCTGACGTTTAAAAATGCTTCGGAAATCTTCCATTGTTTTCAAAATTCCGCTGACGTTTAAAAATGCTTCAGAACTCTTCCATTGTTCTCGGAATTCTTCTGAAGTTTTGAAGTTTAAAAATGCTTCGGAATTCTTCCATTGTTCTCGGAATTCCGCTGACGCTTAAAAATGCTTCACAACTCTTCTATTGTTCTCAGAATTCCGCTGACTTTTAAAAATGCTTCGGAACTCTTCCATTGTTGTCGGAATTCCGCTGACGCTTAAAATTGCTTCAAAACTGTTCCATTGTTCTCGGAATTCCGCTGAAGTTTAAGAATGCTTCAGAACTCTTCCATTGTTCTCAGAATTCTGCTGAAGTTTAAAAATGCTTCGGAACTCTTCCATTGTTCTCAGAATTCCGCTGACGCTTAAAAATGCTTCACAACTCTTCTATTGTTCTCGGAATTCCGCTGACATTTAAAAATGCTTCGGAACTCTTCCATTGTCCTCGGAATTCCGCTGAAGTTTAAGAATGCTTCGGAACTCTTCCATTGTTCTCAGAATTCTGCTGAAGTTTAAAAATGCTTCGGAACTCTTCCATTGTTCTCGGAATTCCGCTGACGCTTAAAAATGCTTCACAACTCTTCCATTGTTCTCGGAATTCCGCTGACTTTTAAAAATGCTTCGGAACTCTTCCATTGTTCTCGGAATTCCGCTGACGTTTAAAAATGCTTCTGAACTCTTCCATTGTTCTCGGAATTCCGCTGAAGTTTAAGTATGCTTCGGAACTCTTCCATTGTTCGCGGAATTCTGCTGAAGTTTAAAAATGCTTCGGAACTCTTCCATTGTTCTCAGAATTCCGCTGACATTTAAAAATGCTTCGGAACTCTTCCATTGTTCTCGGAATTCCGCTGACATTTAAAAAGCCTTCAGAACTCTTCCATTGTTCTCGGAATTCTGCTGACGTTTAAAAATGCTTCGGAACTCTTCCTTTGTTCTTGGAATTCCACTGACGTTTAAAAATGCTTCACAACTCTTCCATTGTTCTCTGAATTCCGCTGACTTTTAAAATTGCTTCGGAACTCTTCGATTGTTCTTCAAATTCCGCTGAAGTTTAAAAATGCTTCGGAACTCTTCCAGTGTTTTGGTATTCCGCTGACGTTTAAAAATGCTTCACAACTCTTCCATTGTTCTCGGTATTCCGCTGACTTTTAAAAATGCTTCTGAACTCTTCCATTGTTCTCGGAATTCCGCTGAAGTTTAAGTATGCTTCGGAACTCTTCCATTGTTCTCGGAATTCTGCTGAAGTTTAAAAATGCTTCGGAACTCTTCCATTGTTCTCGGAATTCCGCTGATGCTTAAAAATGCTTCACAACTCTTCCGTTGTTCTCGGTATTCCGCTGACTTTTAAAAATGCTTCTGAACTCTTCCATTGTTCTCGGAATTCCGCTGAAGTTTAAGTATGCTTCGGAACTCTTCCATTGTTCTCGGAATTCTGCTGAAGTTTAAAAATGCTTCGGAAAACTTCCATTGTTCTCAGAATTTCGCTGACATTTAAAAATGCTTCGGAAATCTTCCATTGTTCTCGGAATTCCGCTGACATTTAAAAAGTCTTCAGAACTCTTCCATTGTTCTCGGAATTCCGCTGACGTTTAAAATGCTTCGGAACTCTTCCTTTGTTCTTGGAATTCCACTGACGTTTAAAAATGCTTCACAACTCTTCCATTGTTCTCGGAATTCCGCTGACTTTTAAAATTGCTTCGGAACTCTTCGATTGTTCTCCAAATTCCGCTGAAGTTTAAAAATGCTTCGGAACTCTTCCAGTGTTTGCAGAATTCCGCTGACGTTTAAAAATGCTTCGGAAATCTTCCATTGTTTTCAAAATCCGCTGACGTTTAAAAATGCTTCAGAACTCTTCCATTGTTCTCGGAATTCCGCTGACGTTTAAAAATGCTTCGGAACTCTTCCATTGTTCTCGGAATTGCGGTGAAGTTTAAAAATGCTTCGGAACGCTTACATTGTTCTCAGAATTCCGCTGAAGTTTAATCATGCTTTGGTACCCTTCTATTGTTCTCGGAATTCTGCTGACTTTTAAAAATGCTTCGGAACTCTTCCATTGTTCTCGGAATTCCGCTGACTTTTAAAAATGCTTCGGAACTCTTCCATTGTTCTCGGAATTCCGCTTAAGTTTTGAAGTTTAAAAATGCTTCGGAATTCTTCCATTGTTCTCGGAATTCCGCTGACGCCTAAAAATGCTTCACAACTCTTCTATTGTTCTCAGAATTCCGCTGACTTTTAAAAATGCTTCAGAACTCTTCCATTGTTCTCGGAATTCCGCTGACGTTTAAAAATGCTTCGGAACTCTTCCATTGTTCTCGGAATTCCGCTGACGCTTAAAATTGCTTCACAACTCTTCTATTGTTCTCATAATTCCGCTGACTTTTAAAAATGCTTCGAAACTCTTCCATTGTTCTCGGAATTCTGCTGAAGTTTAAGAATGCTTCGGAACTCTTCCATTGTTCTCAGAATTCTTCTGAAGTTTAAAAATGCTTCGGAACTCTTCCATTGTTCTCGGAATTCCGCTGATGCTTAAAAATGCTTCACAACTCTTCCATTGTTCTCGGTATTCCGCTGACTTTTAAAAATGCTTCTGAACTCTTCCATTGTTCTCGGAATTCCGCTGAAGTTTAAGTATGCTTCGGAACTCTTCCATTGTTCTCGGAATTCTGCTGAAGTTTAAAAATGCTTCGGAACTCTTCCATTGTTCTCAGAATTCCGCTGACATTTAAAAATGCTTCGGAACTCTTCCATTGTTCTCGGAATTCCGCTGACATTTAAAAAGGCTTCAGAACTCTTCCATTGTTCTCGGAATTCCGCTGACGTTTAAAAATGCTTCACAACTCTTCCATTTTTCTCGGAATTCCGCTGACTTTTAAAAATGCTTCACAACTCTTCCATTGTTCTCGGAATTCCGCTGACTTTTAAAAATGCTTCACAACTCTTCCATTGTTCTCAGAATTCTGCTGAAGTTTAAAAATGCTTCGGAACTCTTCCATTGTTCTCGGAATTCCGCTGACGCTTAAAAATGCTTCACAACTCTTCCATTGTTCTCGGAATTCCGCTGACTTTTAAAAATGCTTCGGAACTCTTCCATTGTTCTCGGAATTCCGCTGACTTTTAAAAATGCTTCTGAACTCTTCCATTGTTCTCGGAATTCCGCTGAAGTTTAAGTATGCTTCGGAACTCTTCCATTGTTCTCGGAATTCTGCTGAAGTTTAAAAATGCTTCGGAACTCTTCCATTGTTCTCAGAATTCCGCTGACATTTAAAAATGCTTCGGAACTCTTCCATTGTTCTCGGAATTCCGCTGACATTTAAAAAGCCTTCAGAACTCTTCCATTGTTCTCGGAATTCTGCTGACGTTTAAAAATGCTTCGGAACTCTTCCTTTGTTCTTGGAATTCCACTGACGTTTAAAAATGCTTCACAACTCTTCCATTGTTCTCGGAATTCCGCTGACTTTTAAAATTGCTTCGGAACTCTTCGTTTGTTCTCCAAATTCCGCTGAAGTTTAAAAATGCTTCGGAACTCTTCCAGTGTTTGCAGAATTCCGCTGACGTTTAAAAATGCTTCGGAAATCTTCCATTGTTTTCAAAATCCGCTGACGTTTAAAAATGCTTCAGAACTCTTCCATTGTTCTCGGAATTCCGCTGACGTTTAAAAATGCTTCGGAACTCTTCCGTTGTTCTCGGAATTGCGGTGAAGTTTAAAAATGCTTCGGAACGCTTACATTGTTCTCAGAATTCCGCTGAAGTTTAAACATGCTTTGGTACCCTTCTATTGTTCTCGGAATTCTGCTGACTTTTAAAAATGCTTCGGAACTCTTCCATTGTTCTCGGAATTCCGCTGACTTTTAAAAATTCTTCGGAACTCTTCCATTGTTCTCGGAATTCCGCTGAAGTTTTGAAGTTTAAAAATGCTTCGGAATTTTTCCATTGTTCTCGGAATTCCGCTGACGCTTAAAAATGCTTCACAACTCTTCCATTGTTCTCGGAATTCCGCTGACTTTTAAAAATGCTTCGGAACTCTTCCAGTGTTCGCAGAATTCCGCTGACGTTTAAAAATGCTTCGGAAATCTTCCATTGTTTTCAAAATTCCGCTGACGTTTAAAAATGATTCAGAACTCTTCCATTGTTCTCGGAATTCCGCTGACTTTTAAAAATGCTTCGGAACTCTTCCATTGTTTTGGTATTCCGCTGACGTTTAAAAATGCTTCACAACTCTTCCATTGTTCTCGGTATTCCGCTGACTTTTAAAAATGCTTCTGAACTCTTCCATTGTTCTCGGAATTCCGCTGAAGTTTAAGTATGCTTCGGAACTCTTCCATTGTTCTCGGAATTCTGCTGAAGTTTAAAAATGCTTCGGAACTCTTCCATTGTTCTCGGAATTCCGCTGATGCTTAAAAATGCTTCACAACTCTTCCATTGTTCTCGGTATTCCGCTGACTTTTAAAAATGCTTCTGAACTCTTCCATTGTTCTCGGAATTCCGCTGAAGTTTAAGTATGCTTCGGAACTCTTCCATTGTTCTCGGAATTCTGCTGAAGTTTAAAAATGCTTCGGAACTCTTCCATTGTTCTCAGAAATCCGCTGAAGTTTATACATGCTTTGGTACCCTTCTATTGTTCTCGGAATTCTGCTGACTTTTAAAAATGCTTCGGAACTCTTCCATTGTTCTCGGAATTCCGCTGACGCTTAAAAATGCTTCACAACTCTTCTATTGTTCTCAGAATTCCGCTGACTTTTAAAAATGCTTCAGAACGCTTCCATTGTTCTCGGAATTCCGCTGACGTTTAAAAATGCTTCGGAACACTTCCATTGTTCTCGGAATTCCGCTGACGCTTAAAATTGCTTCACAACTCTTCTATTGTTCTCGGAATTCCGCTGACTTTTAAAAATGCTTCACAACTCTTCCATTGTTCTCGGAATTCCGTTGAAGTTTAAAAATGCTTCGGAACTCTTCCAGTGTTCGCAGAATTCCGCTGACGTTTAAAAATGCTTCGGAAATCTTCCATTGTTTTCAAAATTCTGCTGACGTTTAAAAATGCTTCAGAACTCTTCCATTGTTCTCGGAATTCCGCTGACGTTTAAAAATGCTTCGGAACTCTTCCATTGTTCTCGGAATTGCGGTGAAGTTTAAAAATGCTTCGGAACTCTTCCATTGTTCTCGGAATTCCGCTGACTTTTAAAAATGCTTCGGAACTCTTCCATTGTTCTCGGAATTCCGCTTAAGTTTTGAAGTTTAAAAATGCTTCGGAATTCTTCCATTGTTCTCGGAATTCCGCTGACGCCTAAAAATGCTTCACAACTCTTCTATTGTTCTCAGAATTCCGCTGACTTTTAAAAATGCTTCAGAACTCTTCCATTGTTCTCGGAATTCCGCTGACGTTTAAAAATGCTTCGGAACTCTTCCATTGTTCTCGGAATTCCGCTGACGCTTAAAATTGCTTCACAACTCTTCTATTGTTCTCCTAATTCCGCTGACTTTTAAAAATGCTTCGAAACTCTTCCATTGTTCTCGGAATTCTGCTGAAGTTTAAGAATGCTTCGGAACTCTTCCATTGTTCTCAGAATTCTTCTGAAGTTTGAAAATGCTTCGTAACTCTTCCATTGTTCTCGGAATTCCGCTGATGCTTAAAAATGCTTCACAACTCTTCCATTGTTCTCGGTATTCCGCTGACTTTTAAAAATGCTTCTGAACTCTTCCATTGTTCTCGGAATTCCGCTGAAGTTTAAGTATGCTTCGGAACTCTTCCATTGTTCTCGGAATTCTGCTGAAGTTTAAAAATGCTTCGGAACTCTTCCATTGTTCTCAGAATTTCGCTGACTTTTAAAAATGCTTCGGAACTCTTCCAGTGTTCTCGGAATTCCGCTGACATTTAAAAAGCCTTCAGAACTCTTCCATTGTTCTCGGAATTCCGCTGACGTTTAAAAATGCTTCGGAACTCTTCCTTTGTTCTTGGAATTCCACTGACGTTTAAAAATGCTTCACAACTCTTCCATTGTTCTCGGAATTCCGCTGACTTTTAAAATTGCTTCGGAACTCTTCCAGTGTTCGCAGAATTCCGCTGACGTTTAAAAATGCTTCGGAAATCTTCCATTGTTTTCAAAATCCGCTGACGTTTAAAAATGCTTCAGAACTCTTCCATTGTTCTCGGAATTCCGCTGACGTTTAAAAATGCTTCGGAACTCTTCCGTTGTTCTCGGAATTGCGGTGAAGTTTAAAAATGCTTCGGAACGCTTACATTGTTCTCAGAATTCCGCTGAAGTTTAAACATGCTTTGGTACACTTCTATTGTTCTCGGAATTCCGCTGAAGTTTTGAAGTTTAAAAATGCTTCGGAATTTTTCCATTGTTCTCGGAATTCCGCTGACGCTTAAAAATGCTTCACAACTCTTCCATTGTTCTCGGTATTCCGCTGACTTTTAAAAATGCTTCTGAACTCTTCCATTGTTCTCGGAATTCCGCTGAAGTTTAAGTATGCTTCGGAACTCTTCCATTGTTCTCGGAATTCTGCTGAAGTTTAAAAATGCTTCGGAACTCTTCCATTGTTCTCAGAATTCCGCTGAAGTTTAAACATGCTTTGGTACCCTTCTATTGTTCTCGGAATTCTGCTGACTTTTAAAAATGCTTCGGAACTCTTCCATTGTTCTCGGAATTCCGCTGACTTTTAAAAATGCTTCGGAACTCTTCCATTGTTCTCGGAATTCTGCTGAAGTTTTGAAGTTTAAAAATGCTTCGGAATTCTTCCATTGTTCTCGGAATTCCGCTGACGCTTAAAAATGCTTCACAACTCTTCTATTGTTCTCAGAATTCCGCTGACTTTTAAAAATGCTTCAGAATGCTTCCATTGTTCTCGGAATTCCGCTGACGTTTAAAAATGCTTCGGAACACTTCCATTGTTCTCGGAATTCCGCTGACGCTTAAAATTGCTTCACAACTCTTCTATTGTTCTCGGAATTCCGCTGACTTTTAAAAATGCTTCACAACTCTTCCATTGTTCTCGGAATTCCGTTGAAGTTTAAAAATGCTTCGGAACTCTTCCAGTGTTCGCAGAATTCCGCTGACGTTTAAAAATGCTTCGGAAATCTTCCATTGTTTTCAAAATTCTGCTGACGTTTAAAAATGCTTCAGAACTCTTCCATTGTTCTCGGAATTCCGCTGACGTTTAAAAATGCTTCGGAACTCTTCCATTGTTCTCGGAATTGCGGTGAAGTTTAAAAATGCTTCGGAACGCTTACATTGTTCTCAGAATTCCGCTGAAGTTTAAACATGCTTTGGTACACTTCTATTGTTCTCGGAATTCTGCTGAAGTTTAAGAATGCTTCGGAACTCTTCCATTGTTCTCGGAATTCCGCTGACGTTCAAAAATGATTCGGAACACTTCCATTGTTCTCGGAATTCCGCTGACGCTTAAAATTGCTTCACAACTCTTCTATTGTTCTCGGAATTCCGCTGACTTTTAAAAATGCTTCGAAACTCTTCCATTGTTCTCGGAATTCCGCTGAAGTTTAAGAATGCTTCGGAACTCTTCCATTGTTCTCAGAATTCTGCTGAAGTTTAAAAATGCTTCGGAACTCTTCCATTGTTCTCGGAATTCCGCTGACGCTTAAAAATGCTTCACAACTCTTCCATTGTTCTCGGAATTCTGCTGACTTTTAAAAATGCTTCGGAACTCTTCGATTGTTCTCCAAATTCCGCTGAAGTTTAAAAATGCTTCGGAACTCTTCCATTGTTCGCAGAATTCCGCTGACGTTTAAAAATGCTTCGGAACTCTTCCATTGTTCTCGGAATTCCGCTGATGCTTAAAAATGCTTCACAACTCTTCCATTGTTCTCGGTATTCCGCTGACTTTTAAAAATGCTTCTGAACTCTTCCATTGTTCTCGGAATTCCGCTGAAGTTTAAGTATGCTTCGGAACTCTTCCATTGTTCTCGGAATTCTGCTGAAGTTTAAAAATGCTTCGGAACTCTTCCATTGTTCTCAGAATTCCGCTGAAGTTTAAACATGCTTTGGTACCCTTCTATTGTTCTCGGAATTCTGCTGACTTTTAAAAATGCTTCGGAACTCTTCCATTGTTCTCGGAATTCCGCTGACTTTTAAAAATGCTTCGGAACTCTTCCATTGTTCTCGGAATTCTGCTGAAGTTTTGAAGTTTAAAAATGCTTCGGAATTCTTCCATTGTTCTCGGAATTCCGCTGACGCTTAAAAATGCTTCACAACTCTTCTATTGTTCTCAGAATTCCGCTGACTTTTAAAAATGCTTCAGAACGCTTCCATTGTTCTCGGAATTCCGCTGACGTTTAAAAATGCTTCGGAACACTTCCATTGTTCTCGGAATTCCGCTGACGCTTAAAATTGCTTCACAACTCTTCTATTGTTCTCGGAATTCCGCTGACTTTTAAAAATGCTTCACAACTCTTCCATTGTTCTCGGAATTCCGTTGAAGTTTAAAAATGCTTCGGAACTCTTCCAGTGTTCGCAGAATTCCGCTGACGTTTAAAAATGCTTCGGAAATCTTCCATTGTTTTCAAAATTCTGCTGACGTTTAAAAATGCTTCAGAACTCTTCCATTGTTCTCGGAATTCCGCTGAAGTTTAAGTATGCTTCGGAACTCTTCCATTGTTCTCGGAATTCTGCTGAAGTTTAAAAATGCTTCGGAACTCTTCCATTGTTCTCAGAATTCCGCTGACATTTAAAAATGCTTCGGAACTCTTCCATTGTTCTCGGAATTCCGCTGACATTTAAAAAGCCTTCAGAACTCTTCCATTGTTCTCGGAATTCTGCTGACGTTTAAAAATGCTTCGGAACTCTTCCTTTGTTCTTGGAATTCCACTGACGTTTAAAAATGCTTCACAACTCTTCCATTGTTCTCGGAATTCCGCTGACTTTTAAAATTGCTTCGGAACTCTTCGTTTGTTCTCCAAATTCCGCTGAAGTTTAAAAATGCTTCGGAACTCTTCCAGTGTTTGCAGAATTCCGCTGACGTTTAAAAATGCTTCGGAAATCTTCCATTGTTTTCAAAATCCGCTGACGTTTAAAAATGCTTCAGAACTCTTCCATTGTTCTCGGAATTCCGCTGACATTTAAAAATGCTTCGGAACTCTTCCGTTGTTCTCGGAATTGCGGTGAAGTTTAAAAATGCTTCGGAACGCTTACATTGTTCTCAGAATTCCGCTGAAGTTTAAACATGCTTTGGTACCCTTCTATTGTTCTCGGAATTCTGCTGACTTTTAAAAATGCTTCGGAACTCTTCCATTGTTCTCGGAATTCCGCTGACTTTTAAAAATTCTTCGGAACTCTTCCATTGTTCTCGGAATTCCGCTGAAGTTTTGAAGTTTAAAAATGCTTCGGAATTTTTCCATTGTTCTCGGAATTCCGCTGACGCTTAAAAATGCTTCACAACTCTTCCATTGTTCTCGGAATTCCGCTGACTTTTAAAAATGCTTCGGAACTCTTCCAGTGTTCGCAGAATTCCGCTGACGTTTAAAAATGCTTCGGAAATCTTCCATTGTTTTCAAAATTCCGCTGACGTTTAAAAATGATTCAGAACTCTTCCATTGTTCTCGGAATTCCGCTGACTTTTAAAAATGCTTCGGAACTCTTCCATTGTTTTGGTATTCCGCTGACGTTTAAAAATGCTTCACAACTCTTCCATTGTTCTCGGTATTCCGCTGACTTTTAAAAATGCTTCTGAACTCTTCCATTGTTCTCGGAATTCCGCTGAAGTTTAAGTATGCTTCGGAACTCTTCCATTGTTCTCGGAATTCTGCTGAAGTTTAAAAATGCTTCGGAACTCTTCCATTGTTCTCGGAATTCCGCTGATGCTTAAAAATGCTTCACAACTCTTCCATTGTTCTCGGTATTCCGCTGACTTTTAAAAATGCTTCTGAACTCTTCCATTGTTCTCGGAATTCCGCTGAAGTTTAAGTATGCTTCGGAACTCTTCCATTGTTCTCGGAATTCTGCTGAAGTTTAAAAATGCTTCGGAACTCTTCCATTGTTCTCAGAAATCCGCTGAAGTTTATACATGCTTTGGTACCCTTCTATTGTTCTCGGAATTCTGCTGACTTTTAAAAATGCTTCGGAACTCTTCCATTGTTCTCGGAATTCCGCTGACGCTTAAAAATGCTTCACAACTCTTCTATTGTTCTCAGAATTCCGCTGACTTTTAAAAATGCTTCAGAACGCTTCCATTGTTCTCGGAATTCCGCTGACGTTTAAAAATGCTTCGGAACACTTCCATTGTTCTCGGAATTCCGCTGACGCTTAAAATTGCTTCACAACTCTTCTATTGTTCTCGGAATTCCGCTGACTTTTAAAAATGCTTCACAACTCTTCCATTGTTCTCGGAATTCCGTTGAAGTTTAAAAATGCTTCGGAACTCTTCCAGTGTTCGCAGAATTCCGCTGACGTTTAAAAATGCTTCGGAAATCTTCCATTGTTTTCAAAATTCTGCTGACGTTTAAAAATGCTTCAGAACTCTTCCATTGTTCTCGGAATTCCGCTGACGTTTAAAAATGCTTCGGAACTCTTCCATTGTTCTCGGAATTCTGCTGAAGTTTAAAAATGCTTCGGAACTCTTCCATTGTTCTCAGAATTCCGCTGAAGTTTAAACATGCTTTGGTACCCTTCTATTGTTCTCGGAATTCTGCTGACTTTTAAAAATGCTTCGGAACTCTTCCATTGTTCTCGGAATTCCGCTGACTTTTAAAAATGCTTCGGAACTCTTCCATTGTTCTCGGAATTCTGCTGAAGTTTTGAAGTTTAAAAATGCTTCGGAATTCTTCCATTGTTCTCGGAATTCCGCTGACGCTTAAAAATGCTTCACAACTCTTCTATTGTTCTCAGAATTCCGCTGACTTTTAAAAATGCTTCAGAACGCTTCCATTGTTCTCGGAATTCCGCTGACGTTTAAAAATGCTTCGGAACACTTCCATTGTTCTCGGAATTCCGCTGACGCTTAAAATTGCTTCACAACTCTTCTATTGTTCTCGGAATTCCGCTGACTTTTAAAAATGCTTCACAACTCTTCCATTGTTCTCGGAATTCCGTTGAAGTTTAAAAATGCTTCGGAACTCTTCCAGTGTTCGCAGAATTCCGCTGACGTTTAAAAATGCTTCGGAAATCTTCCATTGTTTTCAAAATTCTGCTGACGTTTAAAAATGCTTCAGAACTCTTCCATTGTTCTCGGAATTCCGCTGAAGTTTAAGTATGCTTCGGAACTCTTCCATTGTTCTCGGAATTCTGCTGAAGTTTAAAAATGCTTCGGAACTCTTCCATTGTTCTCAGAATTCCGCTGACATTTAAAAATGCTTCGGAACTCTTCCATTGTTCTCGGAATTCCGCTGACATTTAAAAAGCCTTCAGAACTCTTCCATTGTTCTCGGAATTCTGCTGACGTTTAAAAATGCTTCGGAACTCTTCCTTTGTTCTTGGAATTCCACTGACGTTTAAAAATGCTTCACAACTCTTCCATTGTTCTCGGAATTCCGCTGACTTTTAAAATTGCTTCGGAACTCTTCGTTTGTTCTCCAAATTCCGCTGAAGTTTAAAAATGCTTCGGAACTCTTCCAGTGTTTGCAGAATTCCGCTGACGTTTAAAAATGCTTCGGAAATCTTCCATTGTTTTCAAAATCCGCTGACGTTTAAAAATGCTTCAGAACTCTTCCATTGTTCTCGGAATTC
Organism: Phyllobates terribilis; assembly: GCF_046119375.1. Classification (NCBI taxonomy): domain Eukaryota; kingdom Metazoa; phylum Chordata; class Amphibia; order Anura; family Dendrobatidae; genus Phyllobates; species Phyllobates terribilis. The sequence goes on along the minus strand of NW_027362781.1, from coordinate 5,534,882 downwards.
CGCTGACGTTTAAAAATGCTTCGGAACTCTTCCGTTGTTCTCGGAATTGCGGTGAAGTTTAAAAATGCTTCGGAACGCTTACATTGTTCTCAGAATTCCGCTGAAGTTTAAACATGCTTTGGTACCCTTCTATTGTTCTCGGAATTCTGCTGACTTTTAAAAATGCTTCGGAACTCTTCCATTGTTCTCGGAATTCCGCTGACTTTTAAAAATTCTTCGGAACTCTTCCATTGTTCTCGGAATTCCGCTGAAGTTTTGAAGTTTAAAAATGCTTCGGAATTTTTCCATTGTTCTCGGAATTCCGCTGACGCTTAAAAATGCTTCACAACTCTTCCATTGTTCTCGGAATTCCGCTGACTTTTAAAAATGCTTCGGAACTCTTCCAGTGTTCGCAGAATTCCGCTGACGTTTAAAAATGCTTCGGAAATCTTCCATTGTTTTCAAAATTCCGCTGACGTTTAAAAATGATTCAGAACTCTTCCATTGTTCTCGGAATTCCGCTGACTTTTAAAAATGCTTCGGAACTCTTCCATTGTTTTGGTATTCCGCTGACGTTTAAAAATGCTTCACAACTCTTCCATTGTTCTCGGTATTCCGCTGACTTTTAAAAATGCTTCTGAACTCTTCCATTGTTCTCGGAATTCCGCTGAAGTTTAAGTATGCTTCGGAACTCTTCCATTGTTCTCGGAATTCTGCTGAAGTTTAAAAATGCTTCGGAACTCTTCCATTGTTCTCGGAATTCCGCTGATGCTTAAAAATGCTTCACAACTCTTCCATTGTTCTCGGTATTCCGCTGACTTTTAAAAATGCTTCTGAACTCTTCCATTGTTCTCGGAATTCCGCTGAAGTTTAAGTATGCTTCGGAACTCTTCCATTGTTCTCGGAATTCTGCTGAAGTTTAAAAATGCTTCGGAACTCTTCCATTGTTCTCAGAAATCCGCTGAAGTTTATACATGCTTTGGTACCCTTCTATTGTTCTCGGAATTCTGCTGACTTTTAAAAATGCTTCGGAACTCTTCCATTGTTCTCGGAATTCCGCTGACGCTTAAAAATGCTTCACAACTCTTCTATTGTTCTCAGAATTCCGCTGACTTTTAAAAATGCTTCAGAACGCTTCCATTGTTCTCGGAATTCCGCTGACGTTTAAAAATGCTTCGGAACACTTCCATTGTTCTCGGAATTCCGCTGACGCTTAAAATTGCTTCACAACTCTTCTATTGTTCTCGGAATTCCGCTGACTTTTAAAAATGCTTCACAACTCTTCCATTGTTCTCGGAATTCCGTTGAAGTTTAAAAATGCTTCGGAACTCTTCCAGTGTTCGCAGAATTCCGCTGACGTTTAAAAATGCTTCGGAAATCTTCCATTGTTTTCAAAATTCTGCTGACGTTTAAAAATGCTTCAGAACTCTTCCATTGTTCTCGGAATTCCGCTGACGTTTAAAAATGCTTCGGAACTCTTCCATTGTTCTCGGAATTGCGGTGAAGTTTAAAAATGCTTCGGAACTCTTCCATTGTTCTCGGAATTCCGCTGACTTTTAAAAATGCTTCGGAACTCTTCCATTGTTCTCGGAATTCCGCTTAAGTTTTGAAGTTTAAAAATGCTTCGGAATTCTTCCATTGTTCTCGGAATTCCGCTGACGCCTAAAAATGCTTCACAACTCTTCTATTGTTCTCAGAATTCCGCTGACTTTTAAAAATGCTTCAGAACTCTTCCATTGTTCTCGGAATTCCGCTGACGTTTAAAAATGCTTCGGAACTCTTCCATTGTTCTCGGAATTCCGCTGACGCTTAAAATTGCTTCACAACTCTTCTATTGTTCTCCTAATTCCGCTGACTTTTAAAAATGCTTCGAAACTCTTCCATTGTTCTCGGAATTCTGCTGAAGTTTAAGAATGCTTCGGAACTCTTCCATTGTTCTCAGAATTCTTCTGAAGTTTAAAAATGCTTCGTAACTCTTCCATTGTTCTCGGAATTCCGCTGATGCTTAAAAATGCTTCACAACTCTTCCATTGTTCTCGGTATTCCGCTGACTTTTAAAAATGCTTCTGAACTCTTCCATTGTTCTCGGAATTCCGCTGAAGTTTAAGTATGCTTCGGAACTCTTCCATTGTTCTCGGAATTCTGCTGAAGTTTAAAAATGCTTCGGAACTCTTCCATTGTTCTCAGAATTTCGCTGACTTTTAAAAATGCTTCGGAACTCTTCCAGTGTTCTCGGAATTCCGCTGACATTTAAAAAGCCTTCAGAACTCTTCCATTGTTCTCGGAATTCCGCTGACGTTTAAAAATGCTTCGGAACTCTTCCTTTGTTCTTGGAATTCCACTGACGTTTAAAAATGCTTCACAACTCTTCCATTGTTCTCGGAATTCCGCTGACTTTTAAAATTGCTTCGGAACTCTTCCAGTGTTCGCAGAATTCCGCTGACGTTTAAAAATGCTTCGGAAATCTTCCATTGTTTTCAAAATCCGCTGACGTTTAAAAATGCTTCAGAACTCTTCCATTGTTCTCGGAATTCCGCTGACGTTTAAAAATGCTTCGGAACTCTTCCGTTGTTCTCGGAATTGCGGTGAAGTTTAAAAATGCTTCGGAACGCTTACATTGTTCTCAGAATTCCGCTGAAGTTTAAACATGCTTTGGTACACTTCTATTGTTCTCGGAATTCCGCTGAAGTTTTGAAGTTTAAAAATGCTTCGGAATTTTTCCATTGTTCTCGGAATTCCGCTGACGCTTAAAAATGCTTCACAACTCTTCCATTGTTCTCGGTATTCCGCTGACTTTTAAAAATGCTTCTGAACTCTTCCATTGTTCTCGGAATTCCGCTGAAGTTTAAGTATGCTTCGGAACTCTTCCATTGTTCTCGGAATTCTGCTGAAGTTTAAAAATGCTTCGGAACTCTTCCATTGTTCTCAGAATTCCGCTGAAGTTTAAACATGCTTTGGTACCCTTCTATTGTTCTCGGAATTCTGCTGACTTTTAAAAATGCTTCGGAACTCTTCCATTGTTCTCGGAATTCCGCTGACTTTTAAAAATGCTTCGGAACTCTTCCATTGTTCTCGGAATTCTGCTGAAGTTTTGAAGTTTAAAAATGCTTCGGAATTCTTCCATTGTTCTCGGAATTCCGCTGACGCTTAAAAATGCTTCACAACTCTTCTATTGTTCTCAGAATTCCGCTGACTTTTAAAAATGCTTCAGAATGCTTCCATTGTTCTCGGAATTCCGCTGACGTTTAAAAATGCTTCGGAACACTTCCATTGTTCTCGGAATTCCGCTGACGCTTAAAATTGCTTCACAACTCTTCTATTGTTCTCGGAATTCCGCTGACTTTTAAAAATGCTTCACAACTCTTCCATTGTTCTCGGAATTCCGTTGAAGTTTAAAAATGCTTCGGAACTCTTCCAGTGTTCGCAGAATTCCGCTGACGTTTAAAAATGCTTCGGAAATCTTCCATTGTTTTCAAAATTCTGCTGACGTTTAAAAATGCTTCAGAACTCTTCCATTGTTCTCGGAATTCCGCTGACGTTTAAAAATGCTTCGGAACTCTTCCATTGTTCTCGGAATTGCGGTGAAGTTTAAAAATGCTTCGGAACGCTTACATTGTTCTCAGAATTCCGCTGAAGTTTAAACATGCTTTGGTACACTTCTATTGTTCTCGGAATTCTGCTGAAGTTTAAGAATGCTTCGGAACTCTTCCATTGTTCTCGGAATTCCGCTGACGTTCAAAAATGATTCGGAACACTTCCATTGTTCTCGGAATTCCGCTGACGCTTAAAATTGCTTCACAACTCTTCTATTGTTCTCGGAATTCCGCTGACTTTTAAAAATGCTTCGAAACTCTTCCATTGTTCTCAGAATTCCGCTGAAGTTTAAACATGCTTTGGTACCCTTCTATTGTTCTCGGAATTCTGCTGACTTTTAAAAATGCTTCGGAACTCTTCCATTGTTCTCGGAATTCCGCTGACTTTTAAAAATGCTTCGGAACTCTTCCATTGTTCTCAGAATTCCGCTGAAGTTTAAACATGCTTTGGTACCCTTCTATTGTTCTCGGAATTCTGCTGACTTTTAAAAATGCTTCGGAACTCTTCCATTGTTCTCGGAATTCCGCTGACTTTTAAAAATGCTTCGGAACTCTTCCATTGTTCTCGGAATTCTGCTGAAGTTTTGAAGTTTAAAAATGCTTCGGAATTCTTCCATTGTTCTCGGAATTCCGCTGACGCTTAAAAATGCTTCACAACTCTTCTATTGTTCTCAGAATTCCGCTGACTTTTAAAAATGCTTCAGAACGCTTCCATTGTTCTCGGAATTCCGCTGACGTTTAAAAATGCTTCGGAACACTTCCATTGTTCTCGGAATTCCGCTGACGCTTAAAATTGCTTCACAACTCTTCTATTGTTCTCGGAATTCCGCTGACTTTTAAAAATGCTTCACAACTCTTCCATTGTTCTCGGAATTCCGTTGAAGTTTAAAAATGCTTCGGAACTCTTCCAGTGTTCGCAGAATTCCGCTGACGTTTAAAAATGCTTCGGAAATCTTCCATTGTTTTCAAAATTCTGCTGACGTTTAAAAATGCTTCAGAACTCTTCCATTGTTCTCGGAATTCCGCTGACGTTTAAAAATGCTTCGGAACTCTTCCATTGTTCTCGGAATTGCGGTGAAGTTTAAAAATGCTTCGGAACGCTTACATTGTTCTCAGAATTCCGCTGAAGTTTAAACATGCTTTGGTACACTTCTATTGTTCTCGGAATTCTGCTGAAGTTTAAGAATGCTTCGGAACTCTTCCATTGTTCTCGGAATTCCGCTGACGTTCAAAAATGATTCGGAACACTTCCATTGTTCTCGGAATTCCGCTGACGCTTAAAATTGCTTCACAACTCTTCTATTGTTCTCGGAATTCCGCTGACTTTTAAAAATGCTTCGAAACTCTTCCATTGTTCTCGGAATTCCGCTGAAGTTTAAGAATGCTTCGGAACTCTTCCATTGTTCTCAGAATTCTGCTGAAGTTTAAAAATGCTTCGGAACTCTTCCATTGTTCTCGGAATTCCGCTGACGCTTAAAAATGCTTCACAACTCTTCCATTGTTCTCGGAATTCTGCTGACTTTTAAAAATGCTTCGGAACTCTTCGATTGTTCTCCAAATTCCGCTGAAGTTTAAAAATGCTTCGGAACTCTTCCATTGTTCGCAGAATTCCGCTGACGTTTAAAAATGCTTCGGAAATCTTCCATTGTTTTCAAAATTCCGCTGACGTTTAAAAATGCTTCAGAACTCTTCCATTGTTCTCGGAATTCCGCTGACGTTTAAAAATGCTTTGGAACTCGTCCATTGTTCTCGGAATTCCGGTGAAGTTTAAAAATGCTTCGGAACGCTTACATTGTTCTCAGAATTCCGCTGAAGTTTAAACATGCTTTGGTACCCTTCTATTGTTCTCGGAATTCTGCTGACTTTTAAAAATGCTTCGGAACTCTTCCATTGTTCTCGGAATTCCGCTGACTTTTAAAAATGCTTCGGAACTCTTCCATTGTTCTCGGAATTCCGCTTAAGTTTTGAAGTTTAAAAATGCTTCGGAATTCTTCCATTGTTCTCGGAATTCCGCTGACGCTTAAAAATGCTTCACAACTCTTCTATTGTTCTCAGAATTCCGCTGACTTTTAAAAATGCTTCAGAACTCTTCCATTGTTCTCGGAATTCCGCTGACGTTTAAAAATGCTTCGGAACTCTTCCATTGTTCTCGGAATTCCGCTGACGCTTAAAATTGCTTCACAACTCTTCTATTGTTCTCGGAATTCCGCTGACTTTTAAAAATGCTTCGAAACTCTTCCATTGTTCTCGGAATTCTGCTGAAGTTTAAGAATGCTTCGGAACTCTTCCATTGTTCTCAGAATTCTTCTGAAGTTTAAAAATGCTTCGGAACTCTTCCATTGTTCTCGGAATTCCGCTGATGCTTAAAAATGCTTCACAACTCTTCCATTGTTCTCGGTATTCCGCTGACTTTTAAAAATGCTTCTGAACTCTTCCATTGTTCTCGGAATTCCGCTGAAGTTTAAGTATGCTTCGGAACTCTTCCATTGTTCTCGGAATTCTGCTGAAGTTTAAAAATGCTTCGGAACTCTTCCATTGTTCTCAGAATTCCGCTGACATTTAAAAATGCTTCGGAACTCTTCCATTGTTCTCGGAATTCCGCTGACATTTAAAAAGTCTTCAGAACTCTTCCATTGTTCTCGGAATTCCGCTGACGTTTAAAAATGCTTCGGAACTCTTCCTTTGTTCTTGGAATTCCACTGACGTTTAAAAATGCTTCACAACTCTTCCATTGTTCTCGGAATTCCGCTGACTTTTAAAATTGCTTCGGAACTCTTCGATTGTTCTCCAAATTCCGCTGAAGTTTAAAAATGCTTCGGAACTCTTCCAGTGTTTTGGTATTCCGCTGACGTTTAAAAATGCTTCACAACTCTTCCATTGTTCTCGGTATTCCGCTGACTTTTAAAAATGCTTCTGAACTCTTCCATTGTTCTCGGAATTCCGCTGAAGTTTAAGTATGCTTCGGAACTCTTCCATTGTTCTCGGAATTCTGCTGAAGTTTAAAAATGCTTCGGAACTCTTCCATTGTTCTCGGAATTCCGCTGATGCTTAAAAATGCTTCACAACTCTTCCGTTGTTCTCGGTATTCCGCTGACTTTTAAAAATGCTTCTGAACTCTTCCATTGTTCTCGGAATTCCGCTGAAGTTTAAGTATGCTTCGGAACTCTTCCATTGTTCTCGGAATTCTGCTGAAGTTTAAAAATGCTTCGGAACTCTTCCATTGTTCTCAGAATTTCGCTGACATTTAAAAATGCTTCGGAAATCTTCCATTGTTCTCGGAATTCCGCTGACATTTAAAAAGTCTTCAGAACTCTTCCATTGTTCTCGGAATTCCGCTGACGTTTAAAATGCTTCGGAACTCTTCCTTTGTTCTTGGAATTCCACTGACGTTTAAAAATGCTTCACAACTCTTCCATTGTTCTCGGAATTCCGCTGACTTTTAAAATTGCTTCGGAACTCTTCGATTGTTCTCCAAATTCCGCTGAAGTTTAAAAATGCTTCGGAACTCTTCCAGTGTTTGCAGAATTCCGCTGACGTTTAAAAATGCTTCGGAAATCTTCCATTGTTTTCAAAATCCGCTGACGTTTAAAAATGCTTCAGAACTCTTCCATTGTTCTCGGAATTCCGCTGACGTTTAAAAATGCTTCGGAACTCTTCCATTGTTCTCGGAATTGCGGTGAAGTTTAAAAATGCTTCGGAACGATTACATTGTTCTCAGAATTCCGCTGAAGTTTAAACATGCTTTGGTACCCTTCTATTGTTCTCGGAATTCTGCTGACTTTTAAAAATGCTTCGGAACTCTTCCATTGTTCTCGGAATTCCGCTGACTTTTAAAAATGCTTCGGAACTCTTCCATTGTTCTCGGAATTCTGCTGAAGTTTAAAAATGCTTCGGAACTCTTCCATTGTTCTCGGAATTCCGCTGATGCTTAAAAATGCTTCACAACTCTTCCATTGTTCTCGGTATTCCGCTGACTTTTAAAAATGCTTCTGAACTCTTCCATTGTTCTCGGAATTCCGCTGAAGTTTAAGTATGCTTCGGAACTCTTCCATTGTTCTCGGAATTCTGCTGAAGTTTAAAAATGCTTCGGAACTCTTCCATTGTTCTCAGAAATCCGCTGAAGTTTATACATGCTTTGGTACCCTTCTATTGTTCTCGGAATTCTGCTGACTTTTAAAAATGCTTCGGAACTCTTCCATTGTTCTCGGAATTCCGCTGACGCTTAAAAATGCTTCACAACTCTTCTATTGTTCTCAGAATTCCGCTGACTTTTAAAAATGCTTCAGAACGCTTCCATTGTTCTCGGAATTCCGCTGACGTTTAAAAATGCTTCGGAACACTTCCATTGTTCTCGGAATTCCGCTGACGCTTAAAATTGCTTCACAACTCTTCTATTGTTCTCGGAATTCCGCTGACTTTTAAAAATGCTTCACAACTCTTCCATTGTTCTCGGAATTCCGTTGAAGTTTAAAAATGCTTCGGAACTCTTCCAGTGTTCGCAGAATTCCGCTGACGTTTAAAAATGCTTCGGAAATCTTCCATTGTTTTCAAAATTCTGCTGACGTTTAAAAATGCTTCAGAACTCTTCCATTGTTCTCGGAATTCCGCTGACGTTTAAAAATGCTTCGGAACTCTTCCATTGTTCTCGGAATTGCGGTGAAGTTTAAAAATGCTTCGGAACTCTTCCATTGTTCTCGGAATTCCGCTGACTTTTAAAAATGCTTCGGAACTCTTCCATTGTTCTCGGAATTCCGCTTAAGTTTTGAAGTTTAAAAATGCTTCGGAATTCTTCCATTGTTCTCGGAATTCCGCTGACGCCTAAAAATGCTTCACAACTCTTCTATTGTTCTCAGAATTCCGCTGACTTTTAAAAATGCTTCAGAACTCTTCCATTGTTCTCGGAATTCCGCTGACGTTTAAAAATGCTTCGGAACTCTTCCATTGTTCTCGGAATTCCGCTGACGCTTAAAATTGCTTCACAACTCTTCTATTGTTCTCCTAATTCCGCTGACTTTTAAAAATGCTTCGAAACTCTTCCATTGTTCTCGGAATTCTGCTGAAGTTTAAGAATGCTTCGGAACTCTTCCATTGTTCTCAGAATTCTTCTGAAGTTTAAAAATGCTTCGTAACTCTTCCATTGTTCTCGGAATTCCGCTGATGCTTAAAAATGCTTCACAACTCTTCCATTGTTCTCGGTATTCCGCTGACTTTTAAAAATGCTTCTGAACTCTTCCATTGTTCTCGGAATTCCGCTGAAGTTTAAGTATGCTTCGGAACTCTTCCATTGTTCTCGGAATTCTGCTGAAGTTTAAAAATGCTTCGGAACTCTTCCATTGTTCTCAGAATTTCGCTGACTTTTAAAAATGCTTCGGAACTCTTCCAGTGTTCTCGGAATTCCGCTGACATTTAAAAAGCCTTCAGAACTCTTCCATTGTTCTCGGAATTCCGCTGACGTTTAAAAATGCTTCGGAACTCTTCCTTTGTTCTTGGAATTCCACTGACGTTTAAAAATGCTTCACAACTCTTCCATTGTTCTCGGAATTCCGCTGACTTTTAAAATTGCTTCGGAACTCTTCCAGTGTTCGCAGAATTCCGCTGACGTTTAAAAATGCTTCGGAAATCTTCCATTGTTTTCAAAATCCGCTGACGTTTAAAAATGCTTCAGAACTCTTCCATTGTTCTCGGAATTCCGCTGACGTTTAAAAATGCTTCGGAACTCTTCCGTTGTTCTCGGAATTGCGGTGAAGTTTAAAAATGCTTCGGAACGCTTACATTGTTCTCAGAATTCCGCTGAAGTTTAAACATGCTTTGGTACACTTCTATTGTTCTCGGAATTCCGCTGAAGTTTTGAAGTTTAAAAATGCTTCGGAATTTTTCCATTGTTCTCGGAATTCCGCTGACGCTTAAAAATGCTTCACAACTCTTCCATTGTTCTCGGTATTCCGCTGACTTTTAAAAATGCTTCTGAACTCTTCCATTGTTCTCGGAATTCCGCTGAAGTTTAAGTATGCTTCGGAACTCTTCCATTGTTCTCGGAATTCTGCTGAAGTTTAAAAATGCTTCGGAACTCTTCCATTGTTCTCAGAATTCCGCTGAAGTTTAAACATGCTTTGGTACCCTTCTATTGTTCTCGGAATTCTGCTGACTTTTAAAAATGCTTCGGAACTCTTCCATTGTTCTCGGAATTCCGCTGACTTTTAAAAATGCTTCGGAACTCTTCCATTGTTCTCGGAATTCTGCTGAAGTTTTGAATTTTAAAAATGCTTCTGAATTCTTCCATTGTTCTCGGAATTCCGCTGACGCTTAAAAATGCTTCACAACTCTTCTATTGTTCTCAGAATTCCGCTGACTTTTAAAAATGCTTCAGAATGCTTCCATTGTTCTCGGAATTCCGCTGACGTTTAAAAATGCTTCGGAACACTTCCATTGTTCTCGGAATTCCGCTGACGCTTAAAATTGCTTCACAACTCTTCTATTGTTCTCGGAATTCCGCTGACTTTTAAAAATGCTTCACAACTCTTCCATTGTTCTCGGAATTCCGTTGAAGTTTAAAAATGCTTCGGAACTCTTCCAGTGTTCGCAGAATTCCGCTGACGTTTAAAAATGCTTCGGAAATCTTCCATTGTTTTCAAAATTCTGCTGACGTTTAAAAATGCTTCAGAACTCTTCCATTGTTCTCGGAATTCCGCTGACGTTTAAAAATGCTTCGGAACTCTTCCATTGTTCTCGGAATTGCGGTGAAGTTTAAAAATGCTTCGGAACGCTTACATTGTTCTCAGAATTCCGCTGAAGTTTAAACATGCTTTGGTACACTTCTATTGTTCTCGGAATTCTGCTGAAGTTTAAGAATGCTTCGGAACTCTTCCATTGTTCTCGGAATTCCGCTGACGTTCAAAAATGATTCGGAACACTTCCATTGTTCTCGGAATTCCGCTGACGCTTAAAATTGCTTCACAACTCTTCTATTGTTCTCGGAATTCCGCTGACTTTTAAAAATGCTTCGAAACTCTTCCATTGTTCTCGGAATTCCGCTGAAGTTTAAGAATGCTTCGGAACTCTTCCATTGTTCTCAGAATTCTGCTGAAGTTTAAAAATGCTTCGGAACTCTTCCATTGTTCTCGGAATTCCGCTGACGCTTAAAAATGCTTCACAACTCTTCCATTGTTCTCGGAATTCTGCTGACTTTTAAAAATGCTTCGGAACTCTTCGATTGTTCTCCAAATTCCGCTGAAGTTTAAAAATGCTTCGGAACTCTTCCATTGTTCGCAGAATTCCGCTGACGTTTAAAAATGCTTCGGAACTCTTCCATTGTTCTCGGAATTCCGCTGATGCTTAAAAATGCTTCACAACTCTTCCATTGTTCTCGGTATTCCGCTGACTTTTAAAAATGCTTCTGAACTCTTCCATTGTTCTCGGAATTCCGCTGAAGTTTAAGTATGCTTCGGAACTCTTCCATTGTTCTCGGAATTCTGCTGAAGTTTAAAAATGCTTCGGAACTCTTCCATTGTTCTCAGAATTCCGCTGAAGTTTAAACATGCTTTGGTACCCTTCTATTGTTCTCGGAATTCTGCTGACTTTTAAAAATGCTTCGGAACTCTTCCATTGTTCTCGGAATTCCGCTGACTTTTAAAAATGCTTCGGAACTCTTCCATTGTTCTCGGAATTCTGCTGAAGTTTTGAAGTTTAAAAATGCTTCGGAATTCTTCCATTGTTCTCGGAATTCCGCTGACGCTTAAAAATGCTTCACAACTCTTCTATTGTTCTCAGAATTCCGCTGACTTTTAAAAATGCTTCAGAACGCTTCCATTGTTCTCGGAATTCCGCTGACGTTTAAAAATGCTTCGGAACACTTCCATTGTTCTCGGAATTCCGCTGACGCTTAAAATTGCTTCACAACTCTTCTATTGTTCTCGGAATTCCGCTGACTTTTAAAAATGCTTCACAACTCTTCCATTGTTCTCGGAATTCCGTTGAAGTTTAAAAATGCTTCGGAACTCTTCCAGTGTTCGCAGAATTCCGCTGACGTTTAAAAATGCTTCGGAAATCTTCCATTGTTTTCAAAATTCTGCTGACGTTTAAAAATGCTTCAGAACTCTTCCATTGTTCTCGGAATTCCGCTGACGTTTAAAAATGCTTCGGAACTCTTCCATTGTTCTCGGAATTGCGGTGAAGTTTAAAAATGCTTCGGAACGCTTACATTGTTCTCAGAATTCCGCTGAAGTTTAAACATGCTTTGGTACACTTCTATTGTTCTCGGAATTCTGCTGAAGTTTAAGAATGCTTCGGAACTCTTCCATTGTTCTCGGAATTCCGCTGACGTTCAAAAATGATTCGGAACACTTCCATTGTTCTCGGAATTCCGCTGACGCTTAAAATTGCTTCACAACTCTTCTATTGTTCTCGGAATTCCGCTGACTTTTAAAAATGCTTCGAAACTCTTCCATTGTTCTCGGAATTCCGCTGAAGTTTAAGAATGCTTCGGAACTCTTCCATTGTTCTCAGAATTCTGCTGAAGTTTAAAAATGCTTCGGAACTCTTCCATTGTTCTCGGAATTCCGCTGACGCTTAAAAATGCTTCACAACTCTTCCATTGTTCTCGGAATTCTGCTGACTTTTAAAAATGCTTCGGAACTCTTCGATTGTTCTCCAAATTCCGCTGAAGTTTAAAAATGCTTCGGAACTCTTCCATTGTTCGCAGAATTCCGCTGACGTTTAAAAATGCTTCGGAAATCTTCCATTGTTTTCAAAATTCCGCTGACGTTTAAAAATGCTTCAGAACTCTTCCATTGTTCTCGGAATTCCGCTGACGTTTAAAAATGCTTTGGAACTCGTCCATTGTTCTCGGAATTCCGGTGAAGTTTAAAAATGCTTCGGAACGCTTACATTGTTCTCAGAATTCCGCTGAAGTTTAAACATGCTTTGGTACCCTTCTATTGTTCTCGGAATTCTGCTGACTTTTAAAAATGCTTCGGAACTCTTCCATTGTTCTCGGAATTCCGCTGACTTTTAAAAATGCTTCGGAACTCTTCCATTGTTCTCGGAATTCCGCTTAAGTTTTGAAGTTTAAAAATGCTTCGGAATTCTTCCATTGTTCTCGGAATTCCGCTGACGCTTAAAAATGCTTCACAACTCTTCTATTGTTCTCAGAATTCCGCTGACTTTTAAAAATGCTTCAGAACTCTTCCATTGTTCTCGGAATTCCGCTGACGTTTAAAAATGCTTCGGAACTCTTCCATTGTTCTCGGAATTCCGCTGACGCTTAAAATTGCTTCACAACTCTTCTATTGTTCTCGGAATTCCGCTGACTTTTAAAAATGCTTCGAAACTCTTCCATTGTTCTCGGAATTCTGCTGAAGTTTAAGAATGCTTCGGAACTCTTCCATTGTTCTCAGAATTCTTCTGAAGTTTAAAAATGCTTCGGAACTCTTCCATTGTTCTCGGAATTCCGCTGATGCTTAAAAATGCTTCACAACTCTTCCATTGTTCTCGGTATTCCGCTGACTTTTAAAAATGCTTCTGAACTCTTCCATTGTTCTCGGAATTCCGCTGAAGTTTAAGTATGCTTCGGAACTCTTCCATTGTTCTCGGAATTCTGCTGAAGTTTAAAAATGCTTCGGAACTCTTCCATTGTTCTCAGAATTCCGCTGACATTTAAAAATGCTTCGGAACTCTTCCATTGTTCTCGGAATTCCGCTGACATTTAAAAAGTCTTCAGAACTCTTCCATTGTTCTCGGAATTCCGCTGACGTTTAAAAATGCTTCGGAACTCTTCCTTTGTTCTTGGAATTCCACTGACGTTTAAAAATGCTTCACAACTCTTCCATTGTTCTCGGAATTCCGCTGACTTTTAAAATTGCTTCGGAACTCTTCGATTGTTCTCCAAATTCCGCTGAAGTTTAAAAATGCTTCGGAACTCTTCCAGTGTTTTGGTATTCCGCTGACGTTTAAAAATGCTTCACAACTCTTCCATTGTTCTCGGTATTCCGCTGACTTTTAAAAATGCTTCTGAACTCTTCCATTGTTCTCGGAATTCCGCTGAAGTTTAAGTATGCTTCGGAACTCTTCCATTGTTCTCGGAATTCTGCTGAAGTTTAAAAATGCTTCGGAACTCTTCCATTGTTCTCGGAATTCCGCTGATGCTTAAAAATGCTTCACAACTCTTCCGTTGTTCTCGGTATTCCGCTGACTTTTAAAAATGCTTCTGAACTCTTCCATTGTTCTCGGAATTCCGCTGAAGTTTAAGTATGCTTCGGAACTCTTCCATTGTTCTCGGAATTCTGCTGAAGTTTAAAAATGCTTCGGAACTCTTCCATTGTTCTCAGAATTTCGCTGACATTTAAAAATGCTTCGGAAATCTTCCATTGTTCTCGGAATTCCGCTGACATTTAAAAAGTCTTCAGAACTCTTCCATTGTTCTCGGAATTCCGCTGACGTTTAAAATGCTTCGGAACTCTTCCTTTGTTCTTGGAATTCCACTGACGTTTAAAAATGCTTCACAACTCTTCCATTGTTCTCGGAATTCCGCTGACTTTTAAAATTGCTTCGGAACTCTTCGATTGTTCTCCAAATTCCGCTGAAGTTTAAAAATGCTTCGGAACTCTTCCAGTGTTTGCAGAATTCCGCTGACGTTTAAAAATGCTTCGGAAATCTTCCATTGTTTTCAAAATCCGCTGACGTTTAAAAATGCTTCAGAACTCTTCCATTGTTCTCGGAATTCCGCTGACGTTTAAAAATGCTTCGGAACTCTTCCATTGTTCTCGGAATTGCGGTGAAGTTTAAAAATGCTTCGGAACGATTACATTGTTCTCAGAATTCCGCTGAAGTTTAAACATGCTTTGGTACCCTTCTATTGTTCTCGGAATTCTGCTGACTTTTAAAAATGCTTCGGAACTCTTCCATTGTTCTCGGAATTCCGCTGACTTTTAAAAATGCTTCGGAACTCTTCCATTGTTCTCGGAATTCCGCTTAAGTTTTGAAGTTTAAAAATGCTTCGGAATTCTTCCATTGTTCTCGGAATTCCGCTGACGCCTAAAAATGCTTCACAACTCTTCTATTGTTCTCAGAATTCCGCTGACTTTTAAAAATGCTTCAGAACTCTTCCATTGTTCTCGGAATTCCGCTGACGTTTAAAAATGCTTCGGAACTCTTCCATTGTTCTCGGAATTCCGCTGACGCTTAAAATTGCTTCACAACTCTTCTATTGTTCTCCTAATTCCGCTGACTTTTAAAAATGCTTCGAAACTCTTCCATTGTTCTCGGAATTCTGCTGAAGTTTAAGAATGCTTCGGAACTCTTCCATTGTTCTCAGAATTCTTCTGAAGTTTAAAAATGCTTCGGAACTCTTCCATTGTTCTCGGAATTCCGCTGATGCTTAAAAATGCTTCACAACTCTTCCATTGTTCTCGGTATTCCGCTGACTTTTAAAAATGCTTCTGAACTCTTCCATTGTTCTCGGAATTCCGCTGAAGTTTAAGTATGCTTCGGAACTCTTCCATTGTTCTCGGAATTCTGCTGAAGTTTAAAAATGCTTCGGAACTCTTCCATTGTTCTCAGAATTTCGCTGACTTTTAAAAATGCTTCGGAACTCTTCCAGTGTTCTCGGAATTCCGCTGACATTTAAAAAGCCTTCAGAACTCTTCCATTGTTCTCGGAATTCCGCTGACGTTTAAAAATGCTTCGGAACTCTTCCTTTGTTCTTGGAATTCCACTGACGTTTAAAAATGCTTCACAACTCTTCCATTGTTCTCGGAATTCCGCTGACTTTTAAAATTGCTTCGGAACTCTTCGATTGTTCTCCAAATTCCGCTGAAGTTTAAAAATGCTTCGGAACTCTTCCAGTGTTCGCAGAATTCCGCTGACGTTTAAAAATGCTTCGGAACTCTTCCATTGTTCTCGGAATTCCGCTGACATTTAAAAAGCCTTCAGAACTCTTCCATTGTTCTCGGAATTCTGCTGACGTTTAAAAATGCTTCGGAACTCTTCCTTTGTTCTTGGAATTCCACTGACGTTTAAAAATGCTTCACAACTCTTCCATTGTTCTCGGAATTCCGCTGACTTTTAAAATTGCTTCGGAACTCTTCGATTGTTCTCCAAATTCCGCTGAAGTTTAAAAATGCTTCGGAACTCTTCCAGTGTTTTGGTATTCCGCTGACGTTTAAAAATGCTTCACAACTCTTCCATTGTTCTCGGTATTCCGCTGACTTTTAAAAATGCTTCTGAACTCTTCCATTGTTCTCGGAATTCCGCTGAAGTTTAAGTATGCTCCGGAACTCTTCCATTGTTCTCGGAATTCTGCTGAAGTTTAAAAATGCTTCGGAACTCTTCCATTGTTCTCGGAATTCCGCTGATGCTTAAAAATGCTTCACAACTCTTCCGTTGTTCTCGGTATTCCGCTGACTTTTAAAAATGCTTCTGAACTCTTCCATTGTTCTCGGAATTCCGCTGAAGTTTAAGTATGCTTCGGAACTCTTCCATTGTTCTCGGAATTCTGCTGAAGTTTAAAAATGCTTCGGAACTCTTCCATTGTTCTCAGAATTTCGCTGACATTTAAAAATGCTTCGGAAATCTTCCATTGTTCTCGGAATTCCGCTGACATTTAAAAAGTCTTCAGAACTCTTCCATTGTTCTCGGAATTCCGCTGACGTTTAAAATGCTTCGGAACTCTTCCTTTGTTCTTGGAATTCCACTGACGTTTAAAAATGCTTCACAACTCTTCCATTGTTCTCGGAATTCCGCTGACTTTTAAAATTGCTTCGGAACTCTTCGATTGTTCTCCAAATTCCGCTGAAGTTTAAAAATGCTTCGGAACTCTTCCAGTGTTTGCAGAATTCCGCTGACGTTTAAAAATGCTTCGGAAATCTTCCATTGTTTTCAAAATCCGCTGACGTTTAAAAATGCTTCAGAACTCTTCCATTGTTCTCGGAATTCCGCTGACGTTTAAAAATGCTTCGGAACTCTTCCATTGTTCTCGGAATTGCGGTGAAGTTTAAAAATGCTTCGGAACGCTTACATTGTTCTCAGAATTCCGCTGAAGTTTAAACATGCTTTGGTACCCTTCTATTGTTCTCGGAATTCTGCTGACTTTTAAAAATGCTTCGGAACTCTTCCATTGTTCTCGGAATTCCGCTGACTTTTAAAAATGCTTCGGAACTCTTCCATTGTTCTCGGAATTCCGCTTAAGTTTTGAAGTTTAAAAATGCTTCGGAATTCTTCCATTGTTCTCGGAATTCCGCTGACGCCTAAAAATGCTTCACAACTCTTCTATTGTTCTCAGAATTCCGCTGACTTTTAAAAATGCTTCAGAACTCTTCCATTGTTCTCGGAATTCCGCTGACGTTTAAAAATGCTTCGGAACTCTTCCATTGTTCTCGGAATTCCGCTGACGCTTAAAATTGCTTCACAACTCTTCTATTGTTCTCCTAATTCCGCTGACTTTAAAAATGCTTCGAAACTCTTCCATTGTTCTCGGAATTCTGCTGAAGTTTAAGAATGCTTCGGAACTCTTCCATTGTTCTCAGAATTCTTCTGAAGTTTAAAAATGCTTCGGAACTCTTCCATTGTTCTCGGAATTCCGCTGATTCTTAAAAATGCTTCACAACTCTTCCATTGTTCTCGGTATTCCGCTGACTTTTAAAAATGCTTCTGAACTCTTCCATTGTTCTCGGAATTCCGCTGAAGTTTAAGTATGCTTCGGAACTCTTCCATTGTTCTCGGAATTCTGCTGAAGTTTAAAAATGCTTCGGAACACTTCCATTGTTCTCAGAATTTCGCTGACTTTTAAAAATGCTTCGGAACTCTTCCAGTGTTCTCGGAATTCCGCTGACATTTAAAAAGCCTTCAGAACTCTTCCATTGTTCTCGGAATTCCGCTGACGTTTAAAAATGCTTCGGAACTCTTCCTTTGTTCTTGGAATTCCACTGACGTTTAAAAATGCTTCACAACTCTTCCATTGTTCTCGGAATTCCGCTGACTTTTAAAATTGCTTCGGAACTCTTCGATTGTTCTCCAAATTCCGCTGAAGTTTAAAAATGCTTCGGAACTCTTCCAGTGTTCGCAGAATTCCGCTGACGTTTAAAAATGCTTCGGAAATCTTCCATTGTTTTCAAAATCCGCTGACGTTTAAAAATGCTTCAGAACTCTTCCATTGTTCTCGGAATTCCGCTGACATTTAAAAATGCTTCGGAACTCTTCCATTGTTCTGGTATTCCGCTGACGTTTAAAAATGCTTCACAACTCTTCCATTGTTCTCGGTATTCCGCTGACTTTTAAAAATGCTTCAGAACTCTTCCATTGTTCTCGCAATTCCGCTGAAGTTTAAGTATGCTTCGGAACTCTTCCATTGTTCTCGGAATTCTGCTGAAGTTTAAAAATGCTTCGGAACTCTTCCATTGTTCTCAGAATTCCGCTGACATTTAAAAATGCTTCGGAACTCTTCCATTGTTCTCGGAATTCCGCTGACATTTAAAAAGGCTTCAGAACTCTTCCATTGTTCTCGGAATTCCGCTGACGTTTAAAAATGCTTCACAACTCTTCCATTTTTCTCGGAATTCCGCTGACTTTTAAAAATGCTTCACAACTCTTCCATTGTTCTCGGAATTCCGCTGACTTTTAAAAATGCTTCACAACTCTTCCATTGTTCTCAGAATTCTGCTGAAGTTTAAAAATGCTTCGGAACTCTTCCATTGTTCTCGGAATTCCGCTGTCGCTTAAAAATGCTTCTGAACTCTTCCATTGTTCTCGGAATTCCGCTGAAGTTTAAGTATGCTTCGGAACTCTTCCATTGTTCTCGGAATTCTGCTGAAGTTTAAAAATGCTTCGGAACTCTTCCATTGTTCTCAGAATTCCGCTGACATTTAAAAATGCTTCGGAACTCTTCCATTGTTCTCGGAATTCCGCTGACATTTAAAAAGCCTTCAGAACTCTTCCATTGTTCTCGGAATTCTGCTGACGTTTAAAAATGCTTCGGAACTCTTCCTTTGTTCTTGGAATTCCACTGACGTTTAAAAATGCTTCACAACTCTTCCATTGTTCTCGGAATTCTGCTGACTTTTAAAATTGCTTCGGAACTCTTCGTTTGTTCTCCAAATTCCGCTGAAGTTTAAAAATGCTTCGGAACTCTTCCAGTGTTTGCAGAATTCCGCTGACGTTTAAAAATGCTTCGGAAATCTTCCATTGTTTTCAAAATCCTCTGACGTTTAAAAATGCTTCAGAACTCTTCCATTGTTCTCGGAATTCCGCTGACGTTTAAAAATGCTTCGGAACTCTTCCGTTGTTCTCGGAATTGCGGTGAAGTTTAAACATGCTTTGGTACCCTTCTATTGTTCTCGGAATTCTGCTGACTTTTAAAAATGCTTCGGAACTCTTCCATTGTTCTCGGAATTCCGCTGACTTTTAAAAATTCTTCGGAACTCTTCCATTGTTCTCGGAATTCCGCTGAAGTTTTGAAGTTTAAAAATGCTTCGGAATTTTTCCATTGTTCTCGGAATTCCGCTGACGCTTAAAAATGCTTCACAACTCTTCCATTGTTCTCGGAATTCCGCTGACTTTTAAAAATGCTTCGGAACTCTTCCAGTGTTCGCAGAATTCCGCTGACGTTTAAAAATGCTTCGGAAATCTTCCATTGTTTTCAAAATTCCGCTGACGTTTAAAAATGATTCAGAACTCTTCCATTGTTCTCGGAATTCCGCTGACTTTTAAAAATGCTTCGGAACTCTTCCATTGTTTTGGTATTCCGCTGACGTTTAAAAATGCTTCACAACTCTTCCATTGTTCTCGGTATTCCGCTGACTTTTAAAAATGCTTCTGAACTCTTCCATTGTTCTCGGAATTCCGCTGAAGTTTAAGTATGCTTCGGAACTCTTCCATTGTTCTCGGAATTCTGCTGAAGTTTAAAAATGCTTCGGAACTCTTCCATTGTTCTCGGAATTCCGCTGATGCTTAAAAATGCTTCACAACTCTTCCATTGTTCTCGGTATTCCGCTGACTTTTAAAAATGCTTCTGAACTCTTCCATTGTTCTCGGAATTCCGCTGAAGTTTAAGTATGCTTCGGAACTCTTCCATTGTTCTCGGAATTCTGCTGAAGTTTAAAAATGCTTCGGAACTCTTCCATTGTTCTCAGAATTCCGCTGAAGTTTAAACATGCTTTGGTACCCTTCTATTGTTCTCGGAATTCTGCTGACTTTTAAAAATGCTTCGGAACTCTTCCATTGTTCTCGGAATTCCGCTGACTTTTAAAAATGCTTCGGAACTCTTCCATTGTTCTCGGAATTCTGCTGAAGTTTTGAAGTTTAAAAATGCTTCGGAATTCTTCCATTGTTCTCGGAATTCCGCTGACGCTTAAAAATGCTTCACAACTCTTCTATTGTTCTCAGAATTCCGCTGACTTTTAAAAATGCTTCAGAACGCTTCCATTGTTCTCGGAATTCCGCTGACGTTTAAAAATGCTTCGGAACACTTCCATTGTTCTCGGAATTCCGCTGACGCTTAAAATTGCTTCACAACTCTTCTAATGTTCTCGGAATTCCGCTGACTTTTAAAAATGCTTCACAACTCTTCCATTGTTCTCGGAATTCTGCTGAAGTTTAAGAATGCTTCGGAACTCTTCCATTGTTCTCAGAATTCTTCTGAAGTTTAAAAATGCTTCGGAACTCTTCCATTGTTCTCGGAATTCCGCTGATGCTTAAAAATGCTTCACAACTCTTCCATTGTTCTCGGTATTCCGCTGACTTTTAAAAATGCTTCTGAACTCTTCCATTGTTCTCGGAATTCCGCTGAAGTTTAAGTATGCTTCGGAACTCTTCCATTGTTCTCGGAATTCTGCTGAAGTTTAAAAATGCTTCGGAACTCTTCCATTGTTCTCAGAATTTCGCTGACTTTTAAAAATGCTTCGGAACTCTTCCAGTGTTCTCGCAATTCCGCTGACATTTAAAAAGCCTTCAGAACTCTTCCATTGTTCTCGGAATTCCGCTGACGTTTAAAAATGCTTCGGAACTCTTCCTTTGTTCTTGGAATTCCACTGACGTTTAAAAATGCTTCACAACTCTTCCATTGTTCTCGGAATTCCGCTGACTTTTAAAATTGCTTCGGAACTCTTCGATTGTTCTCCAAATTCCGCTGAAGTTTAAAAATGCTTCGGAACTCTTCCAGTGTTCGCAGAATTCCGCTGACGTTTAAAAATGCTTCGGAACTCTTCCATTGTTCTCGGAATTCCGCTGACATTTAAAAAGCCTTCAGAACTCTTCCATTGTTCTCGGAATTCTGCTGACGTTTAAAAATGCTTCGGAACTCTTCCTTTGTTCTTGGAATTCCACTGACGTTTAAAAATGCTTCACAACTCTTCCATTGTTCTCGGAATTCCGCTGACTTTTAAAATTGCTTCGGAACTCTTCGATTGTTCTCCAAATTCCGCTGAAGTTTAAAAATGCTTCGGAACTCTTCCAGTGTTTTGGTATTCCGCTGACGTTTAAAAATGCTTCACAACTCTTCCATTGTTCTCGGTATTCCGCTGACTTTTAAAAATGCTTCTGAACTCTTCCATTGTTCTCGGAATTCCGCTGAAGTTTAAGTATGCTTCGGAACTCTTCCATTGTTCTCGGAATTCTGCTGAAGTTTAAAAATGCTTCGGAACTCTTCCATTGTTCTCGGAATTCCGCTGATGCTTAAAAATGCTTCACAACTCTTCCGTTGTTCTCGGTATTCCGCTGACTTTTAAAAATGCTTCTGAACTCTTCCATTGTTCTCGGAATTCCGCTGAAGTTTAAGTATGCTTCGGAACTCTTCCATTGTTCTCGGAATTCTGCTGAAGTTTAAAAATGCTTCGGAACTCTTCCATTGTTCTCAGAATTTCGCTGACATTTAAAAATGCTTCGGAAATCTTCCATTGTTCTCGGAATTCCGCTGACATTTAAAAAGTCTTCAGAACTCTTCCATTGTTCTCGGAATTCCGCTGACGTTTAAAATGCTTCGGAACTCTTCCTTTGTTCTTGGAATTCCACTGACGTTTAAAAATGCTTCACAACTCTTCCATTGTTCTCGGAATTCCGCTGACTTTTAAAATTGCTTCGGAACTCTTCGATTGTTCTCCAAATTCCGCTGAAGTTTAAAAATGCTTCGGAACTCTTCCAGTGTTTGCAGAATTCCGCTGACGTTTAAAAATGCTTCGGAAATCTTCCATTGTTTTCAAAATCCGCTGACGTTTAAAAATGCTTCAGAACTCTTCCATTGTTCTCGGAATTCCGCTGACGTTTAAAAATGCTTCGGAACTCTTCCATTGTTCTCGGAATTGCGGTGAAGTTTAAAAATGCTTCGGAACGCTTACATTGTTCTCAGAATTCCGCTGAAGTTTAAACATGCTTTGGTACCCTTCTATTGTTCTCGGAATTCTGCTGACTTTTAAAAATGCTTCGGAACTCTTCCATTGTTCTCGGAATTCCGCTGACTTTTAAAAATGCTTCGGAACTCTTCCATTGTTCTCGGAATTCCGCTTAAGTTTTGAAGTTTAAAAATGCTTCGGAATTCTTCCATTGTTCTCGGAATTCCGCTGACGCCTAAAAATGCTTCACAACTCTTCTATTGTTCTCAGAATTCCGCTGACTTTTAAAAATGCTTCAGAACTCTTCCATTGTTCTCGGAATTCCGCTGACGTTTAAAAATGCTTCGGAACTCTTCCATTGTTCTCGGAATTCCGCTGACGCTTAAAATTGCTTCACAACTCTTCTATTGTTCTCCTAATTCCGCTGACTTTTAAAAATGCTTCGAAACTCTTCCATTGTTCTCGGAATTCTGCTGAAGTTTAAGAATGCTTCGGAACTCTTCCATTGTTCTCAGAATTCTTCTGAAGTTTAAAAATGCTTCGGAACTCTTCCATTGTTCTCGGAATTCCGCTGATTCTTAAAAATGCTTCACAACTCTTCCATTGTTCTCGGTACTCCGCTGACTTTTAAAAATGCTTCTGAACTCTTCCATTGTTCTCGGAATTCCGCTGAAGTTTAAGTATGCTTCGGAACTCTTCCATTGTTCTCGGAATTCTGCTGAAGTTTAAAAATGCTTCGGAACTCTTCCATTGTTCTCAGAATTTCGCTGACTTTTAAAAATGCTTCGGAACTCTTCCAGTGTTCTCGGAATTCCGCTGACATTTAAAAAGCCTTCAGAACTCTTCCATTGTTCTCGGAATTCCGCTGACGTTTAAAAATGCTTCGGAACTCTTCCTTTGTTCTTGGAATTCCACTGACGTTTAAAAATGCTTCACAACTCTTCCATTGTTCTCGGAATTCCGCTGACTTTTAAAATTGCTTCGGAACTCTTCGATTGTTCTCCAAATTCCGCTGAAGTTTAAAAATGCTTCGGAACTCTTCCAGTGTTCGCAGAATTCCGCTGACGTTTAAAAATGCTTCGGAAATCTTCCATTGTTTTCAAAATCCGCTGACGTTTAAAAATGCTTCAGAACTCTTCCATTGTTCTCGGAATTCCGCTGACATTTAAAAATGCTTCGGAACTCTTCCATTGTTCTGGTATTCCGCTGACGTTTAAAAATGCTTCACAACTCTTCCATTGTTCTCGGTATTCCGCTGACTTTTAAAAATGCTTCAGAACTCTTCCATTGTTCTCGCAATTCCGCTGAAGTTTAAGTATGCTTCGGAACTCTTCCATTGTTCTCGGAATTCTGCTGAAGTTTAAAAATGCTTCGGAACTCTTCCATTGTTCTCAGAATTCCGCTGACATTTAAAAATGCTTCGGAACTCTTCCATTGTTCTCGGAATTCCGCTGAAGTTTAAGTATGCTTCGGAACTCTTCCATTGTTCTCGGAATTCTGCTGAAGTTTAAAAATGCTTCGGAACTCTTCCATTGTTCTCGGAATTCCGCTGATGCTTAAAAATGCTTCACAACTCTTCCATTGTTCTCGGTATTCCGCTGACTTTTAAAAATGCTTCTGAACTCTTCCATTGTTCTCGGAATTCCGCTGAAGTTTAAGTATGCTTCGGAACTCTTCCATTGTTCTCGGAATTCTGCTGAAGTTTAAAAATGCTTCGGAACTCTTCCATTGTTCTCAGAATTCCGCTGAAGTTTAAACATGCTTTGGTACCCTTCTATTGTTCTCGGAATTCTGCTGACTTTTAAAAATGCTTCGGAACTCTTCCATTGTTCTCGGAATTCCGCTGACTTTTAAAAATGCTTCGGAACTCTTCCATTGTTCTCGGAATTCTGCTGAAGTTTTGAAGTTTAAAAATGCTTCGGAATTCTTCCATTGTTCTCGGAATTCCGCTGACGCTTAAAAATGCTTCACAACTCTTCTATTGTTCTCAGAATTCCGCTGACTTTTAAAAATGCTTCAGAACGCTTCCATTGTTCTCGGAATTCCGCTGACGTTTAAAAATGCTTCGGAACACTTCCATTGTTCTCGGAATTCCGCTGACGCTTAAAATTGCTTCACAACTCTTCTAATGTTCTCGGAATTCCGCTGACTTTTAAAAATGCTTCACAACTCTTCCATTGTTCTCGGAATTCTGCTGAAGTTTAAGAATGCTTCGGAACTCTTCCATTGTTCTCAGAATTCTTCTGAAGTTTAAAAATGCTTCGGAACTCTTCCATTGTTCTCGGAATTCCGCTGATGCTTAAAAATGCTTCACAACTCTTCCATTGTTCTCGGTATTCCGCTGACTTTTAAAAATGCTTCTGAACTCTTCCATTGTTCTCGGAATTCCGCTGAAGTTTAAGTATGCTTCGGAACTCTTCCATTGTTCTCGGAATTCTGCTGAAGTTTAAAAATGCTTCGGAACTCTTCCATTGTTCTCAGAATTTCGCTGACTTTTAAAAATGCTTCGGAACTCTTCCAGTGTTCTCGGAATTCCGCTGACATTTAAAAAGCCTTCAGAACTCTTCCATTGTTCTCGGAATTCCGCTGACGTTTAAAAATGCTTCGGAACTCTTCCTTTGTTCTTGGAATTCCACTGACGTTTAAAAATGCTTCACAACTCTTCCATTGTTCTCGGAATTCCGCTGACTTTTAAAATTGCTTCGGAACTCTTCGATTGTTCTCCAAATTCCGCTGAAGTTTAAAAATGCTTCGGAACTCTTCCAGTGTTCGCAGAATTCCGCTGACGTTTAAAAATGCTTCGGAACTCTTCCATTGTTCTCGGAATTCCGCTGACATTTAAAAAGCCTTCAGAACTCTTCCATTGTTCTCGGAATTCTGCTGACGTTTAAAAATGCTTCGGAACTCTTCCTTTGTTCTTGGAATTCCACTGACGTTTAAAAATGCTTCACAACTCTTCCATTGTTCTCGGAATTCCGCTGACTTTTAAAATTGCTTCGGAACTCTTCGATTGTTCTCCAAATTCCGCTGAAGTTTAAAAATGCTTCGGAACTCTTCCAGTGTTTTGGTATTCCGCTGACGTTTAAAAATGCTTCACAACTCTTCCATTGTTCTCGGTATTCCGCTGACTTTTAAAAATGCTTCTGAACTCTTCCATTGTTCTCGGAATTCCGCTGAAGTTTAAGTATGCTTCGGAACTCTTCCATTGTTCTCGGAATTCTGCTGAAGTTTAAAAATGCTTCGGAACTCTTCCATTGTTCTCGGAATTCCGCTGATGCTTAAAAATGCTTCACAACTCTTCCGTTGTTCTCGGTATTCCGCTGACTTTTAAAAATGCTTCTGAACTCTTCCATTGTTCTCGGAATTCCGCTGAAGTTTAAGTATGCTTCGGAACTCTTCCATTGTTCTCGGAATTCTGCTGAAGTTTAAAAATGCTTCGGAACTCTTCCATTGTTCTCAGAATTTCGCTGACATTTAAAAATGCTTCGGAAATCTTCCATTGTTCTCGGAATTCCGCTGACATTTAAAAAGTCTTCAGAACTCTTCCATTGTTCTCGGAATTCCGCTGACGTTTAAAATGCTTCGGAACTCTTCCTTTGTTCTTGGAATTCCACTGACGTTTAAAAATGCTTCACAACTCTTCCATTGTTCTCGGAATTCCGCTGACTTTTAAAATTGCTTCGGAACTCTTCGATTGTTCTCCAAATTCCGCTGAAGTTTAAAAATGCTTCGGAACTCTTCCAGTGTTTGCAGAATTCCGCTGACGTTTAAAAATGCTTCCGAAATCTTCCATTGTTTTCAAAATCCGCTGACGTTTAAAAATGCTTCAGAACTCTTCCATTGTTCTCGGAATTCCGCTGACGTTTAAAAATGCTTCGGAACTCTTCCATTGTTCTCGGAATTGCGGTGAAGTTTAAAAATGCTTCGGAACGCTTACATTGTTCTCAGAATTCCGCTGAAGTTTAAACATGCTTTGGTACCCTTCTATTGTTCTCGGAATTCTGCTGACTTTTAAAAATGCTTCGGAACTCTTCCATTGTTCTCGGAATTCCGCTGACTTTTAAAAATGCTTCGGAACTCTTCCATTGTTCTCGGAATTCCGCTTAAGTTTTGAAGTTTAAAAATGCTTCGGAATTCTTCCATTGTTCTCGGAATTCCGCTGACGCCTAAAAATGCTTCACAACTCTTCTATTGTTCTCAGAATTCCGCTGACTTTTAAAAATGCTTCAGAACTCTTCCATTGTTCTCGGAATTCCGCTGACGTTTAAAAATGCTTCGGAACTCTTCCATTGTTCTCGGAATTCCGCTGACGCTTAAAATTGCTTCACAACTCTTCTATTGTTCTCCTAATTCCGCTGACTTTTAAAAATGCTTCGAAACTCTTCCATTGTTCTCGGAATTCTGCTGAAGTTTAAGAATGCTTCGGAACTCTTCCATTGTTCTCAGAATTCTTCTGAAGTTTAAAAATGCTTCGGAACTCTTCCATTGTTCTCGGAATTCCGCTGATTCTTAAAAATGCTTCACAACTCTTCCATTGTTCTCGGTACTCCGCTGACTTTTAAAAATGCTTCTGAACTCTTCCATTGTTCTCGGAATTCCGCTGAAGTTTAAGTATGCTTCGGAACTCTTCCATTGTTCTCGGAATTCTGCTGAAGTTTAAAAATGCTTCGGAACTCTTCCATTGTTCTCAGAATTTCGCTGACTTTTAAAAATGCTTCGGAACTCTTCCAGTGTTCTCGGAATTCCGCTGACATTTAAAAAGCCTTCAGAACTCTTCCATTGTTCTCGGAATTCCGCTGACGTTTAAAAATGCTTCGGAACTCTTCCTTTGTTCTTGGAATTCCACTGACGTTTAAAAATGCTTCACAACTCTTCCATTGTTCTCGGAATTCCGCTGACTTTTAAAATTGCTTCGGAACTCTTCGATTGTTCTCCAAATTCCGCTGAAGTTTAAAAATGCTTCGGAACTCTTCCAGTGTTCGCAGAATTCCGCTGACGTTTAAAAATGCTTCGGAAATCTTCCATTGTTTTCAAAATCCGCTGACGTTTAAAAATGCTTCAGAACTCTTCCATTGTTCTCGGAATTCCGCTGACATTTAAAAATGCTTCGGAACTCTTCCATTGTTCTGGTATTCCGCTGACGTTTAAAAATGCTTCACAACTCTTCCATTGTTCTCGGTATTCCGCTGACTTTTAAAAATGCTTCAGAACTCTTCCATTGTTCTCGCAATTCCGCTGAAGTTTAAGTATGCTTCGGAACTCTTCCATTGTTCTCGGAATTCTGCTGAAGTTTAAAAATGCTTCGGAACTCTTCCATTGTTCTCAGAATTCCGCTGACATTTAAAAATGCTTCGGAACTCTTCCATTGTTCTCGGAATTCCGCTGACATTTAAAAAGGCTTCAGAACTCTTCCATTGTTCTCGGAATTCCGCTGACGTTTAAAAATGCTTCACAACTCTTCCATTTTTCTCGGAATTCCGCTGACTTTTAAAAATGCTTCACAACTCTTCCATTGTTCTCGGAATTCCGCTGACTTTTAAAAATGCTTCACAACTCTTCCATTGTTCTCAGAATTCTGCTGAAGTTTAAAAATGCTTCGGAACTCTTCCATTGTTCTCGGAATTCCGCTGACGCTTAAAAATGCTTCACAACTCTTCCATTGTTCTCGGAATTCCGCTGACTTTTAAAAATGCTTCGGAACTCTTCCATTGTTCTCGGAATTCCGCTGACTTTTAAAAATGCTTCGGAACTCTTCCATTGTTCTCGGAATTCTGCTGAAGTTTAAAAATGCTTCGGAACTCTTCCATTGTTCTCAGAATTCCGCTGACATTTAAAAATGCTTCGGAACTCTTCCATTGTTCTCGGAATTCCGCTGACATTTAAAAAGGCTTCAGAACTCTTCCATTGTTCTCGGAATTCCGCTGACGTTTAAAAATGCTTCACAACTCTTCCATTTTTCTCGGAATTCCGCTGACTTTTAAAAATGCTTCACAACTCTTCCATTGTTCTCGGAATTCCGCTGACTTTTAAAAATGCTTCACAACTCTTCCATTGTTCTCAGAATTCTGCTGAAGTTTAAAAATGCTTCGGAACTCTTCCATTGTTCTCGGAATTCCGCTGACGCTTAAAAATGCTTCACAACTCTTCCATTGTTCTCGGAATTCCGCTGACTTTTAAAAATGCTTCGGAACTCTTCCATTGTTCTCGGAATTCCGCTGACTTTTAAAAATGCTTCTGAACTCTTCCATTGTTCTCGGAATTCCGCTGAAGTTTAAGTATGCTTCGGAACTCTTCCATTGTTCTTGGAATTCTGCTGAAGTTTAAAAATGCTTCGGAACTCTTCCATTGTTCTCAGAATTCCGCTGACATTTAAAAATGCTTCGGAACTCTTCCATTGTTCTCGGAATTCCGCTGACATTTAAAAAGCCTTCAGAACTCTTCCATTGTTCTCGGAATTCTGCTGACGTTTAAAAATGCTTCGGAACTCTTCCTTTGTTCTTGGAATTCCACTGACGTTTAAAAATGCTTCACAACTCTTCCATTGTTCTCGGAATTCCGCTGACTTTTAAAATTGCTTCGGAACTCTTCGTTTGTTCTTCAAATTCCGCTGAAGTTTAAAAATGCTTCGGAACTCTTCCAGTGTTTGCAGAATTCCGCTGACGTTTAAAAATGCTTCGGAAATCTTCCATTGTTTTCAAAATCCGCTGACGTTTAAAAATGCTTCAGAACTCTTCCATTGTTCTCGGAATTCCGCTGACGTTTAAAAATGCTTCGGAACTCTTCCGTTGTTCTCGGAATTGCGGTGAAGTTTAAAAATGCTTCGGAACGCTTACATTGTTCTCAGAATTCCGCTGAAGTTTAAACATGCTTTGGTACCCTTCTATTGTTCTCGGAATTCTGCTGACTTTTAAAAATGCTTCGGAACTCTTCCATTGTTCTCGGAATTCCGCTGACTTTTAAAAATTCTTCGGAACTCTTCCATTGTTCTCGGAATTCCGCTGAAGTTTTGAAGTTTAAAAATGCTTCGGAATTTTTCCATTGTTCTCGGAATTCCGCTGACGCTTAAAAATGCTTCACAACTCTTCCATTGTTCTCGGAATTCCGCTGACTTTTAAAAATGCTTCGGAACTCTTCCAGTGTTCGCAGAATTCCGCTGACGTTTAAAAATGCTTCGGAAATCTTCCATTGTTTTCAAAATTCCGCTGACGTTTAAAAATGATTCAGAACTCTTCCATTGTTCTCGGAATTCCGCTGACTTTTAAAAATGCTTCGGAACTCTTCCATTGTTTTGGTATTCCGCTGACGTTTAAAAATGCTTCACAACTCTTCCATTGTTCTCGGTATTCCGCTGACTTTTAAAAATGCTTCTGAACTCTTCCATTGTTCTCGGAATTCCGCTGAAGTTTAAGTATGCTTCGGAACTCTTCCATTGTTCTCGGAATTCTGCTGAAGTTTAAAAATGCTTCGGAACTCTTCCATTGTTCTCGGAATTCCGCTGATGCTTAAAAATGCTTCACAACTCTTCCATTGTTCTCGGTATTCCGCTGACTTTTAAAAATGCTTCTGAACTCTTCCATTGTTCTCGGAATTCCGCTGAAGTTTAAGTATGCTTCGGAACTCTTCCATTGTTCTCGGAATTCTGCTGAAGTTTAAAAATGCTTCGGAACTCTTCCATTGTTCTCAGAATTCCGCTGAAGTTTAAACATGCTTTGGTACCCTTCTATTGTTCTCGGAATTCTGCTGACTTTTAAAAATGCTTCGGAACTCTTCCATTGTTCTCGGAATTCCGCTGACTTTTAAAAATGCTTCGGAACTCTTCCATTGTTCTCGGAATTCTGCTGAAGTTTTGAAGTTTAAAAATGCTTCGGAATTCTTCCATTGTTCTCGGAATTCCGCTGACGCTTAAAAATGCTTCACAACTCTTCTATTGTTCTCAGAATTCCGCTGACTTTTAAAAATGCTTCAGAACGCTTCCATTGTTCTCGGAATTCCGCTGACGTTTAAAAATGCTTCGGAACACTTCCATTGTTCTCGGAATTCCGCTGACGCTTAAAATTGCTTCACAACTCTTCTAATGTTCTCGGAATTCCGCTGACTTTTAAAAATGCTTCACAACTCTTCCATTGTTCTCGGAATTCCGTTGAAGTTTAAAAATGCTTCGGAACTCTTCCAGTGTTCGCAGAATTCCGCTGACGTTTAAAAATGCTTCGGAAATCTTCCATTGTTTTCAAAATTCTGCTGACGTTTAAAAATGCTTCAGAACTCTTCCATTGTTCTCGGAATTCCGCTGACGTTTAAAAATGCTTCGGAACTCTTCCATTGTTCTCGGAATTGCGGTGAAGTTTAAAAATGCTTCGGAACGCTTACATTGTTCTCAGAATTCCGCTGAAGTTTAAACATGCTTTGGTACACTTCTATTGTTCTCGGAATTCTGCTGAAGTTTAAGAATGCTTCGGAACTCTTCCATTGTTCTCGGAATTCCGATGACGTTCAAAAATGATTCGGAACACTTCCATTGTTCTCGGAATTCCGCTGACGCTTAAAATTGCTTCACAACTCTTCTATTGTTCTCGGAATTCCGCTGACTTTTAAAAATGCTTCGAAACTCTTCCATTGTTCTCGGAATTCCGCTGAAGTTTAAGAATGCTTCGGAACTCTTCCATTGTTCTCAGAATTCTGCTGAAGTTTAAAAATGCTTCGGAACTCTTCCATTGTTCTCGGAATTCCGCTGACGCTTAAAAATGCTTCACAACTCTTCCATTGTTCTCGGAATTCTGCTGACTTTTAAAAATGCTTCGGAACTCTTCGATTGTTCTCCAAATTCCGCTGAAGTTTAAAAATGCTTCGGAACTCTTCCATTGTTCGCAGAATTCCGCTGACGTTTAAAAATGCTTCGGAAATCTTCCATTGTTTTCAAAATTCCGCTGACGTTTAAAAATGCTTCAGAACTCTTCCATTGTTCTCGGAATTCCGCTGACGTTTAAAAATGCTTTGGAACTCGTCCATTGTTCTCGGAATTCCGGTGAAGTTTAAAAATGCTTCGGAACGCTTACATTGTTCTCAGAATTCCGCTGAAGTTTAAACATGCTTTGGTACCCTTCTATTGTTCTCGGAATTCTGCTGACTTTTAAAAATGCTTCGGAACTCTTCCATTGTTCTCGGAATTCCGCTTAAGTTTTGAAGTTTAAAAATGCTTCGGAATTCTTCCATTGTTCTCGGAATTCCGCTGACGCTTAAAAATGCTTCACAACTCTTCTATTGTTCTCAGAATTCCGCTGACTTTTAAAAATGCTTCAGAACTCTTCCATTGTTCTCGGAATTCCGCTGACGTTTAAAAATGCTTCGGAACTCTTCCATTGTTCTCGGAATTCCGCTGACGCTTAAAATTGCTTCACAACTCTTCTATTGTTCTCGGAATTCCGCTGACTTTTAAAAATGCTTCGAAACTCTTCCATTGTTCTCGGAATTCTGCTGAAGTTTAAGAATGCTTCGGAACTCTTCCATTGTTCTCAGAATTCTGCTGAAGTTTAAAAATGCTTCGGAACTCTTCCATTGTTCTCGGAATTCCGCTGATGCTTAAAAATGCTTCACAACTCTTCCATTGTTCTCGGAATTCCGCTGACGCTTAAAAATGCTTCACAACTCTTCTATTCTTCTCAGAATTCCGCTGACTTTTAAAAATGCTTCGGAACTCTTCCATTGTTCTCGGAATTCTGCTGATGCTTAAAAATGCTTCACAACTCTTCCATTGTTCTCGGAATTCCGCTGACTTTTAAAAATGCTTTGGAACTCTTCGATTGTTCTCCAAATTCCGCTGAAGTTTAAAAATGCTTCAGAACTCTTCCAGTGTTCGCAGAATTCCGCTGACGTTTAAAAATGCTTCGGAAATCTTCCATTGTTTTCAAAATTCCGCTGACGTTTAAAAATGCTTCAGAACTCTTCCATTGTTCTCGGAATTCCGCTGACGTTTAAAAATGCTTTGGAACTCTTCCATTGTTCGCAGAATTCCGCTGAAGTTCAAACATGCTTTGGTACCCTTCTATTGTTCTCGGAATTCTGCTGACTTTTAAAAATGCTTCGGAACTCTTCCATTGTTCTCGGAATACCGCTGACTTTTAAAAATGCTTCGGAACTCTTCCATTGTTCTCGGAATTCCGCTGAAGTTTAAGTATGCTTCGGAACTCTTCCATTGTTCTCGGAATTCTACTGAAGTTTAAAAATGCTTCGGAACTCTTCCATTGTTCTCAGAATTCCGCTGACTTTTAAAAATGCTTCGGAACTCTTCCATTGTTCTCGGAATTCCGCTGACATTTAAAAAGGGTTCAGAACTCTTCCATTGTTCTCGGAATTCCGCTGACGTTTAAAAATGCTTCGGAACTCTTCCTTTGTTCTTGGAATTCCACTGACGTTTAAAAATGCTTCACAACTCTTCCATTGTTCTTGGAATTCCGCTGACTTTTAAAATTGCTTCGGAACTCTTCGATTGTTCTCCAAAATTCCGCTGAAGTTTAAAAATGCTTCGGAACTCTTCCAGTGTTTGCAGAATTCCGCTGACGTTTAAAAATGCTTCGGAAATCTTCCATTGTTTTCAAAATCCGCTGACGTTTAAAAATGCTTCAGAACTCTTCCATTGTTCTCGGAATTCCGCTGACATTTAAAAATGCTTCCGAACTCTTCCATTGTTCTGGTATTCCGCTGACGTTTAAAAATGCTTCACAACTCTTCCATTGTTCTCGGTATTCCGCTGACTTTTAAAAATGCTTCAGAACTCTTCCATTGTTCTCGGAATTCCGCTGAAGTTTAAGTATGCTTCGGAACTCTTCCATTGTTCTCGGAATTCTGCTGAAGTTTAAAAATGCTTCGGATCTCTTCCATTGTTCTCAGAATTCCGCTGACATTTAAAAATGCTTCGGAACTCTTCCATTGTTCTCGGAATTCCGCTGACATTTAAAAAGGCTTCAGAACTCTTCCATTGTTCTCGGAATTCTGCTGACGTTTAAAAATGCTTCACAACTCTTCCATTGTTCTCGGAATTCCGCTGAAGTTTAAGTATGCTTCGGAACTCTTCCATTGTTCTCGGAATTCTGCTGAAGTTTAAAAATGCTTCGGAACTCTTCCATTGTTCTCGGAATTCTTCTGAAGTTTTGAAGTTTACAAATGCTTCGGAATTCTTCCATTGTTCTCGGAATTCCGCTGACGCTTAAAAATGCTTCACAACTCTTCTATTGTTCTCAGAATTCCGCTGACTTTTAAAAATGCTTCGGAACTCTTCCATTGTTGTCGGAATTCCGCTGACGCTTAAAATTGCTTCAAAACTGTTCCATTGTTCTCGGAAATCCGCTGACATTTAAAAATGCTTCGGAACTCTTCCATTGTCCTCGGAATTCCGCTGAAGTTTAAGAATGCTTCGGAACTCTTCCATTGTTCTCAGAATTCTGCTGAAGTTTAAGAATGCTTCGGAATTCTTCCATTGTTCTCGGAATTCCGCTGACGCTTAAAAATGCTTCACAACTCTTCTATTGTTCTCAGAATTCCGCTGACTTTTAAAAATGCTTCAGAACTCTTCCATTGTTCTCGGAATTCCGCTGACTTTTAAAAATGCTTCTGAACTCTTCCATTGTTCTCGGAATTCCGCTGAAGTTTAAGTATGCTTCGGAACTCTTCCATTGTTCTCGGAATTCTGCTGAAGTTTAAAAATGCTTCGGAACTCTTCCATTGTTCTCGGAATTCCGCTGATGCTTAAAAATGCTTCACAACTCTTCCGTTGTTCTCGGTATTCCGCTGACTTTTAAAAATGCTTCTGAACTCTTCCATTGTTCTCGGAATTCCGCTGAAGTTTAAGTATGCTTCGGAACTCTTCCATTGTTCTCGGAATTCTGCTGAAGTTTAAAAATGCTTCGGAACTCTTCCATTGTTCTCAGAATTTCGCTGACATTTAAAAATGCTTCGGAAATCTTCCATTGTTCTCGGAATTCCGCTGACATTTAAAAAGTCTTCAGAACTCTTCCATTGTTCTCGGAATTCCGCTGACGTTTAAAATGCTTCGGAACTCTTCCTTTGTTCTTGGAATTCCACTGACGTTTAAAAATGCTTCACAACTCTTCCATTGTTCTCGGAATTCCGCTGACTTTTAAAATTGCTTCGGAACTCTTCGATTGTTCTCCAAATTCCGCTGAAGTTTAAAAATGCTTCGGAACTCTTCCAGTGTTTGCAGAATTCCGCTGACGTTTAAAAATGCTTCGGAAATCTTCCATTGTTTTCAAAATCCGCTGACGTTTAAAAATGCTTCAGAACTCTTCCATTGTTCTCGGAATTCCGCTGACGTTTAAAAATGCTTCGGAACTCTTCCATTGTTCTCGGAATTGCGGTGAAGTTTAAAAATGCTTCGGAACGCTTACATTGTTCTCAGAATTCCGCTGAAGTTTAAACATGCTTTGGTACCCTTCTATTGTTCTCGGAATTCTGCTGACTTTTAAAAATGCTTCGGAACTCTTCCATTGTTCTCGGAATTCCGCTGACTTTTAAAAATGCTTCGGAACTCTTCCATTGTTCTCGGAATTCCGCTTAAGTTTTGAAGTTTAAAAATGCTTCGGAATTCTTCCATTGTTCTCGGAATTCCGCTGACGCCTAAAAATGCTTCACAACTCTTCTATTGTTCTCAGAATTCCGCTGACTTTTAAAAATGCTTCAGAACTCTTCCATTGTTCTCGGAATTCCGCTGACGTTTAAAAATGCTTCGGAACTCTTCCATTGTTCTCGGAATTCCGCTGACGCTTAAAATTGCTTCACAACTCTTCTATTGTTCTCCTAATTCCGCTGACTTTTAAAAATGCTTCGAAACTCTTCCATTGTTCTCGGAATTCTGCTGAAGTTTAAGAATGCTTCGGAACTCTTCCATTGTTCTCAGAATTCTTCTGAAGTTTAAAAATGCTTCGGAACTCTTCCATTGTTCTCGGAATTCCGCTGATTCTTAAAAATGCTTCACAACTCTTCCATTGTTCTCGGTATTCCGCTGACTTTTAAAAATGCTTCTGAACTCTTCCATTGTTCTCGGAATTCTGCTGAAGTTTAAAAATGCTTCGGAACTCTTCCATTGTTCTCAGAATTTCGCTGACCTTTAAAAATGCTTCGGAACTCTTCCAGTGTTCTCGGAATTCCGCTGACATTTAAAAAGCCTTCAGAACTCTTCCATTGTTCTCGGAATTCCGCTGACGTTTAAAAATGCTTCGGAACTCTTCCTTTGTTCTTGGAATTCCACTGACGTTTAAAAATGCTTCACAACTCTTCCATTGTTCTCGGAATTCCGCTGACTTTTAAAATTGCTTCGGAACTCTTCGATTGTTTTCCAAATTCCGCTGAAGTTTAAAAATGCTTCGGAACTCTTCCAGTGTTCGCAGAATTCCGCTGACGTTTAAAAATGCTTCGGAAATCTTCCATTGTTTTCAAAATCCGCTGACGTTTAAAAATGCTTCAGAACTCTTCCATTGTTCTCGGAATTCCGCTGACATTTAAAAATGCTTCGGAACTCTTCCATTGTTCTGGTATTCCGCTGACGTTTAAAAATGCTTCACAACTCTTCCATTGTTCTCGGTATTCCGCTGACTTTTAAAAATGCTTCAGAACTCTTCCATTGTTCTCGCAATTCCGCTGAAGTTTAAGTATGCTTCGGAACTCTTCCATTGTTCTCGGAATTCTGCTGAAGTTTAAAAATGCTTCGGAACTCTTCCATTGTTCTCAGAATTCCGCTGACATTTAAAAATGCTTCGGAACTCTTCCATTGTTCTCGGAATTCCGCTGACATTTAAAAAGGCTTCAGAACTCTTCCATTGTTCTCGGAATTCCGCTGACGTTTAAAAATGCTTCACAACTCTTCCATTTTTCTCGGAATTCCGCTGACTTTTAAAAATGCTTCACAACTCTTCCATTGTTCTCGGAATTCCGCTGACTTTTAAAAATGCTTCACAACTCTTCCATTGTTCTCAGAATTCTGCTGAAGTTTAAAAATGCTTCGGAACTCTTCCATTGTTCTCGGAATTCCGCTGACGCTTAAAAATGCTTCACAACTCTTCCATTGTTCTCGGAATTCCGCTGACTTTTAAAAATGCTTCGGAACTCTTCCATTGTTCTCGGAATTCCGCTGACTTTTAAAAATGCTTCTGAACTCTTCCATTGTTCTCGGAATTCCGCTGAAGTTTAAGTATGCTTCGGAACTCTTCCATTGTTCTCGGAATTCTGCTGAAGTTTAAAAATGCTTCGGAACTCTTCCATTGTTCTCAGAATTCCGCTGACATTTAAAAATGCTTCGGAACTCTTCCATTGTTCTCGGAATTCCGCTGACATTTAAAAAGCCTTCAGAACTCTTCCATTGTTCTCGGAATTCTGCTGACGTTTAAAAATGCTTCGGAACTCTTCCTTTGTTCTTGGAATTCCACTGACGTTTAAAAATGCTTCACAACTCTTCCATTGTTCTCGGAATTCCGCTGACTTTTAAAATTGCTTCGGAACTCTTCGTTTGTTCTCCAAATTCCGCTGAAGTTTAAAAATGCTTCGGAACTCTTCCAGTGTTTGCAGAATTCCGCTGACGTTTAAAAATGCTTCGGAAATCTTCCATTGTTTTCAAAATCCGCTGACGTTTAAAAATGCTTCAGAACTCTTCCATTGTTCTCGGAATTCCGCTGACGTTTAAAAATGCTTCGGAACTCTTCCGTTGTTCTCGGAATTGCGGTGAAGTTTAAAAATGCTTCGGAACGCTTACATTGTTCTCAGAATTCCGCTGAAGTTTAAACATGCTTTGGTACCCTTCTATTGTTCTCGGAATTCTGCTGACTTTTAAAAATGCTTCGGAACTCTTCCATTGTTCTCGGAATTCCGCTGACTTTTAAAAATTCTTCGGAACTCTTCCATTGTTCTCGGAATTCCGCTGAAGTTTTGAAGTTTAAAAATGCTTCGGAATTTTTCCATTGTTCTCGGAATTCCGCTGACGCTTAAAAATGCTTCACAACTCTTCCATTGTTCTCGGAATTCCGCTGACTTTTAAAAATGCTTCGGAACTCTTCCAGTGTTCGCAGAATTCCGCTGACGTTTAAAAATGCTTCGGAAATCTTCCATTGTTTTCAAAATTCCGCTGACGTTTAAAAATGATTCAGAACTCTTCCATTGTTCTCGGAATTCCGCTGACTTTTAAAAATGCTTCGGAACTCTTCCATTGTTTTGGTATTCCGCTGACGTTTAAAAATGCTTCACAACTCTTCCATTGTTCTCGGTATTCC
This sequence comes from Phyllobates terribilis, assembly GCF_046119375.1. Lineage (NCBI taxonomy): Eukaryota > Metazoa > Chordata > Amphibia > Anura > Dendrobatidae > Phyllobates > Phyllobates terribilis. The sequence continues at coordinate 5,497,730 of NW_027362781.1, read as the reverse complement.
GCTGACTTTTAAAAATGCTTCTGAACTCTTCCATTGTTCTCGGAATTCCGCTGAAGTTTAAGTATGCTTCGGAACTCTTCTATTGTTCTCGGAATTCTGCTGAAGTTTAAAAATGCTTCGGAACTCTTCCATTGTTCTCGGAATTCCGCTGATGCTTAAAAATGCTTCACAACTCTTCCATTGTTCTCGGTATTCCGCTGACTTTTAAAAATGCTTCTGAACTCTTCCATTGTTCTCGGAATTCCGCTGAAGTTTAAGTATGCTTCGGAACTCTTCCATTGTTCTCGGAATTCTGCTGAAGTTTAAAAATGCTTCGGAACTCTTCCATTGTTCTCAGAATTCCGCTGAAGTTTAAACATGCTTTGGTACCCTTCTATTGTTCTCGGAATTCTGCTGACTTTTAAAAATGCTTCGGAACTCTTCCATTGTTCTCGGAATTCCGCTGACTTTTAAAAATGCTTCGGAACTCTTCCATTGTTCTCGGAATTCTGCTGAAGTTTTGAAGTTTAAAAATGCTTCGGAATTCTTCCATTGTTCTCGGAATTCCGCTGACGCTTAAAAATGCTTCACAACTCTTCTATTGTTCTCAGAATTCCGCTGACTTTTAAAAATGCTTCAGAACGCTTCCATTGTTCTCGGAATTCCGCTGACGTTTAAAAATGCTTCGGAACACTTCCATTGTTCTCGGAATTCCGCTGACGCTTAAAATTGCTTCACAACTCTTCTAATGTTCTCGGAATTCCGCTGACTTTTAAAAATGCTTCACAACTCTTCCATTGTTCTCGGAATTCCGTTGAAGTTTAAAAATGCTTCGGAACTCTTCCAGTGTTCGCAGAATTCCGCTGACGTTTAAAAATGCTTCGGAAATCTTCCATTGTTTTCAAAATTCTGCTGACGTTTAAAAATGCTTCAGAACTCTTCCATTGTTCTCGGAATTCCGCTGACGTTTAAAAATGCTTCGGAACTCTTCCATTGTTCTCGGAATTGCGGTGAAGTTTAAAAATGCTTCGGAACGCTTACATTGTTCTCAGAATTCCGCTGAAGTTTAAACATGCTTTGGTACACTTCTATTGTTCTCGGAATTCTGCTGAAGTTTAAGAATGCTTCGGAACTCTTCCATTGTTCTCGGAATTCCGCTGACGTTCAAAAATGCTTCGGAACTCTTCCATTGTTCTCGGAATTCCGCTGACGCTTAAAAATGCTTCACAACTCTTCTATTGTTCTCGGAATTCCGCTGACTTTTAAAAATGCTTCGAAACTCTTCCATTGTTCTCGGAATTCCGCTGAAGTTTAAGAATGCTTCGGAACTCTTCCATTGTTCTCAGAATTCTGCTGAAGTTTAAAAATGCTTCGGAACTCTTCCATTGTTCTCGGAATTCCGCTGACGCTTAAAAATGCTTCACAACTCTTCCATTGTTCTCGGAATTCTGCTGACTTTTAAAAATGCTTCGGAACTCTTCGATTGTTCTCCAAATTCCGCTGAAGTTTAAAAATGCTTCGGAACTCTTCCATTGTTCGCAGAATTCCGCTGACGTTTAAAAATGCTTCGGAAATCTTCCATTGTTTTCAAAATTCCGCTGACGTTTAAAAATGCTTCAGAACTCTTCCATTGTTCTCGGAATTCCGCTGACGTTTAAAAATGCTTTGGAACTCGTCCATTGTTCTCGGAATTCCGGTGAAGTTTAAAAATGCTTCGGAACGCTTACATTGTTCTCAGAATTCCGCTGAAGTTTAAACATGCTTTGGTACCCTTCTATTGTTCTCGGAATTCTGCTGACTTTTAAAAATGCTTCGGAACTCTTCCATTGTTCTCGGAATTCCGCTGACTTTTAAAAATGCTTCGGAACTCTTCCATTGTTCTCGGAATTCCGCTTAAGTTTTGAAGTTTAAAAATGCTTCGGAATTCTTCCATTGTTCTCGGAATTCCGCTGACGCTTAAAAATGCTTCACAACTCTTCTATTGTTCTCAGAATTCCGCTGACTTTTAAAAATGCTTCAGAACTCTTCCATTGTTCTCGGAATTCCGCTGACGTTTAAAAATGCTTCGGAACTCTTCCATTGTTCTCGGAATTCCGCTGACGCTTAAAATTGCTTCACAACTCTTCTATTGTTCTCGGAATTCCGCTGACTTTTAAAAATGCTTCGAAACTCTTCCATTGTTCTCGGAATTCTGCTGAAGTTTAAGAATGCTTCGGAACTCTTCCATTGTTCTCAGAATTCTGCTGAAGTTTAAAAATGCTTCGGAACTCTTCCATTGTTCTTGGAATTCCGCTGATGCTTAAAAATGCTTCACAACTCTTCCATTGTTCTCGGAATTCCGCTGACGCTTAAAAATGCTTCACAACTCTTCTATTCTTCTCAGAATTCCGCTGACTTTTAAAAATGCTTCGGAACTCTTCCATTGTTCTCGGAATTCTGCTGATGCTTAAAAATGCTTCACAACTCTTCCATTGTTCTCGGAATTCCGCTGACTTTTAAAAATGCTTTGGAACTCTTCGATTGTTCTCCAAATTCCGCTGAAGTTTAAAAATGCTTCAGAACTCTTCCAGTGTTCGCAGAATTCCGCTGACGTTTAAAAATGCTTCGGAAATCTTCCATTGTTTTCAAAATTCCGCTGACGTTTAAAAATGCTTCAGAACTCTTCCATTGTTCTCGGAATTCCGCTGACGTTTAAAAATGCTTTGGAACTCTTCCATTGTTCGCAGAATTCCGCTGAAGTTCAAACATGCTTTGGTACCCTTCTATTGTTCTCGGAATTCTGCTGACTTTTAAAAATGCTTCGGAACTCTTCCATTGTTCTCGGAATACCGCTGACTTTTAAAAATGCTTCGGAACTCTTCCATTGTTCTCGGAATTCCGCTGAAGTTTAAGTATGCTTCGGAACTCTTCCATTGTTCTCGGAATTCTACTGAAGTTTAAAAATGCTTCGGAACTCTTCCATTGTTCTCAGAATTCCGCTGACTTTTAAAAATGCTTCGGAACTCTTCCATTGTTCTCGGAATTCCGCTGACATTTAAAAAGGGTTCAGAACTCTTCCATTGTTCTCGGAATTCCGCTGACGTTTAAAAATGCTTCGGAACTCTTCCTTTGTTCTTGGAATTCCACTGACGTTTAAAAATGCTTCACAACTCTTCCATTGTTCTTGGAATTCCGCTGACTTTTAAAATTGCTTCGGAACTCTTCGATTGTTCTCCAAAATTCCGCTGAAGTTTAAAAATGCTTCGGAACTCTTCCAGTGTTTGCAGAATTCCGCTGACGTTTAAAAATGCTTCGGAAATCTTCCATTGTTTTCAAAATCCGCTGACGTTTAAAAATGCTTCAGAACTCTTCCATTGTTCTCGGAATTCCGCTGACATTTAAAAATGCTTCGGAACTCTTCCATTGTTCTGGTATTCCGCTGACGTTTAAAAATGCTTCACAACTCTTCCATTGTTCTCGGTATTCCGCTGACTTTTAAAAATGCTTCAGAACTCTTCCATTGTTCTCGGAATTCCGCTGAAGTTTAAGTATGCTTCGGAACTCTTCCATTGTTCTCGGAATTCTGCTGAAGTTTAAAAATGCTTCGGATCTCTTCCATTGTTCTCAGAATTCCGCTGACATTTAAAAATGCTTCGGAACTCTTCCATTGTTCTCGGAATTCCGCTGACATTTAAAAAGGCTTCAGAACTCTTCCATTGTTCTCGGAATTCTGCTGACGTTTAAAAATGCTTCACAACTCTTCCATTGTTCTCGGAATTCCGCTGAAGTTTAAGTATGCTTCGGAACTCTTCCATTGTTCTCGGAATTCTGCTGAAGTTTAAAAATGCTTCGGAACTCTTCCATTGTTCTCGGAATTCTTCTGAAGTTTTGAAGTTTACAAATGCTTCGGAATTCTTCCATTGTTCTCGGAATTCCGCTGACGCTTAAAAATGCTTCACAACTCTTCTATTGTTCTCAGAATTCCGCTGACTTTTAAAAATGCTTCGGAACTCTTCCATTGTTGTCGGAATTCCGCTGACGCTTAAAATTGCTTCAAAACTGTTCCATTGTTCTCGGAAATCCGCTGACATTTAAAAATGCTTCGGAACTCTTCCATTGTCCTCGGAATTCCGCTGAAGTTTAAGAATGCTTCGGAACTCTTCCATTGTTCTCAGAATTCTGCTGAAGTTTAAGAATGCTTCGGAATTCTTCCATTGTTCTCGGAATTCCGCTGACGCTTAAAAATGCTTCACAACTCTTCTATTGTTCTCAGAATTCCGCTGACTTTTAAAAATGCTTCAGAACTCTTCCATTGTTCTCGGAATTCCGCTGACTTTTAAAAATGCTTCGGAACTCTTCCATTGTTCTCGGAATTCTGCTGAAGTTTAAAAATGCTTCGGAACTCTTCCATTGTTCTCGGAATTGCGGTGAAGTTTAAAAATGCTTCGGAACGCTTACATTGTTCTCAGAATTCCGCTGAAGTTTAAACATGCTTTGGTACCCTTCTATTGTTCTCGGAATTCTGCTGACTTTTAAAAATGCTTCGGAACTCTTCCATTGTTCTCGGAATTCCGCTGACTTTTAAAAATGCTTCGGAACTCTTCCATTGTTCTCGGAATTCCGCTTAAGTTTTGAAGTTTAAAAATGCTTCGGAATTCTTCCATTGTTCTCGGAATTCCGCTGACGCCTAAAAATGCTTCACAACTCTTCTATTGTTCTCAGAATTCCGCTGACTTTTAAAAATGCTTCAGAACTCTTCCATTGTTCTCGGAATTCCGCTGACGTTTAAAAATGCTTCGGAACTCTTCCATTGTTCTCGGAATTCCGCTGACGCTTAAAATTGCTTCACAACTCTTCTATTGTTCTCCTAATTCCGCTGACTTTTAAAAATGCTTCGAAACTCTTCCATTGTTCTCGGAATTCTGCTGAAGTTTAAGAATGCTTCGGAACTCTTCCATTGTTCTCAGAATTCTTCTGAAGTTTAAAAATGCTTCGGAACTCTTCCATTGTTCTCGGAATTCCGCTGATGCTTAAAAATGCTTCACAACTCTTCCATTGTTCTCGGTATTCCGCTGACTTTTAAAAATGCTTCTGAACTCTTCCATTGTTCTCGGAATTCCGCTGAAGTTTAAGTACGCTTCGGAACTCTTCCATTGTTCTCGGAATTCTGCTGAAGTTTAAAAATGCTTCGGAACTCTTCCATTGTTCTCAGAATTTTGCTGACTTTTAAAAATGCTTCGGAACTCTTCCAGTGTTCTCGGAATTCCGCTGACATTTAAAAAGCCTTCAGAACTCTTCCATTGTTCTCGGAATTCCGCTGACGTTTAAAAATGCTTCGGAACTCTTCCTTTGTTCTTGGAATTCCACTGACGTTTAAAAATGCTTCACAACTCTTCCATTGTTCTCGGAATTCCGCTGACTTTTAAAATTGCTTCGGAACTCTTCGATTGTTCTCCAAATTCCGCTGAAGTTTAAAAATGCTTCGGAACTCTTCCAGTGTTCGCAGAATTCCGCTGACGTTTAAAAATGCTTCGGAAATCTTCCATTGTTTTCAAAATCCGCTGACGTTTAAAAATGCTTCAGAACTCTTCCATTGTTCTCGGAATTCCGCTGACATTTAAAAATGCTTCGGAACTCTTCCATTGTTCTGGTATTCCGCTGACGTTTAAAAATGCTTCACAACTCTTCCATTGTTCTCGGTATTCCGCTGACTTTTAAAAATGCTTCAGAACTCTTCCATTGTTCTCGCAATTCCGCTGAAGTTTAAGTATGCTTCGGAACTCTTCCATTGTTCTCGGAATTCTGCTGAAGTTTAAAAATGCTTCGGAACTCTTCCATTGTTCTCAGAATTCCGCTGACATTTAAAAATGCTTCGGAACTCTTCCATTGTTCTCGGAATTCCGCTGACATTTAAAAAGGCTTCAGAACTCTTCCATTGTTCTCGGAATTCCGCTGACGTTTAAAAATGCTTCACAACTCTTCCATTTTTCTCGGAATTCCGCTGACTTTTAAAAATGCTTCACAACTCTTCCATTGTTCTCGGAATTCCGCTGACTTTTAAAAATGCTTCACAACTCTTCCATTGTTCTCAGAATTCTGCTGAAGTTTAAAAATGCTTCGGAACTCTTCCATTGTTCTCGGAATTCCGCTGACGCTTAAAAATGCTTCACAACTCTTCCATTGTTCTCGGAATTCCGCTGACTTTTAAAAATGCTTCGGAACTCTTCCATTGTTCTCGGAATTCCGCTGACTTTTAAAAATGCTTCTGAACTCTTCCATTGTTCTCGGAATTCCGCTGAAGTTTAAGTATGCTTCGGAACTCTTCCATTGTTCTCGGAATTCTGCTGAAGTTTAAAAATGCTTCGGAACTCTTCCATTGTTCTCAGAATTCCGCTGACATTTAAAAATGCTTCGGAACTCTTCCATTGTTCTCGGAATTCCGCTGACATTTAAAAAGCCTTCAGAACTCTTCCATTGTTCTCGGAATTCTGCTGACGTTTAAAAATGCTTCGGAACTCTTCCTTTGTTCTTGGAATTCCACTGACGTTTAAAAATGCTTCACAACTCTTCCATTGTTCTCGGAATTCCGCTGACTTTTAAAATTGCTTCGGAACTCTTCGTTTGTTCTCCAAATTCCGCTGAAGTTTAAAAATGCTTCGGAACTCTTCCAGTGTTTGCAGAATTCCGCTGACGTTTAAAAATGCTTCGGAAATCTTCCATTGTTTTCAAAATCCGCTGACGTTTAAAAATGCTTCAGAACTCTTCCATTGTTCTCGGAATTCCGCTGACGTTTAAAAATGCTTCGGAACTCTTCCGTTGTTCTCGGAATTGCGGTGAAGTTTAAAAATGCTTCGGAACGCTTACATTGTTCTCAGAATTCCGCTGAAGTTTAAACATGCTTTGGTACCCTTCTATTGTTCTCGGAATTCTGCTGACTTTTAAAAATGCTTCGGAACTCTTCCATTGTTCTCGGAATTCCGCTGACTTTTAAAAATTCTTCGGAACTCTTCCATTGTTCTCGGAATTCCGCTGAAGTTTTGAAGTTTAAAAATGCTTCGGAATTTTTCCATTGTTCTCGGAATTCCGCTGACGCTTAAAAATGCTTCACAACTCTTCCATTGTTCTCGGAATTCCGCTGACTTTTAAAAATGCTTCGGAACTCTTCCAGTGTTCGCAGAATTCCGCTGACGTTTAAAAATGCTTCGGAAATCTTCCATTGTTTTCAAAATTCCGCTGACGTTTAAAAATGATTCAGAACTCTTCCATTGTTCTCGGAATTCCGCTGACTTTTAAAAATGCTTCGGAACTCTTCCATTGTTTTGGTATTCCGCTGACGTTTAAAAATGCTTCACAACTCTTCCATTGTTCTCGGTATTCCGCTGACTTTTAAAAATGCTTCTGAACTCTTCCATTGTTCTCGGAATTCCGCTGAAGTTTAAGTATGCTTCGGAACTCTTCCATTGTTCTCGGAATTCTGCTGAAGTTTAAAAATGCTTCGGAACTCTTCCATTGTTCTCGGAATTCCGCTGATGCTTAAAAATGCTTCACAACTCTTCCATTGTTCTCGGTATTCCGCTGACTTTTAAAAATGCTTCTGAACTCTTCCATTGTTCTCGGAATTCCGCTGAAGTTTAAGTATGCTTCGGAACTCTTCCATTGTTCTCGGAATTCTGCTGAAGTTTAAAAATGCTTCGGAACTCTTCCATTGTTCTCAGAATTCCGCTGAAGTTTAAACATGCTTTGGTACCCTTCTATTGTTCTCGGAATTCTGCTGACTTTTAAAAATGCTTCGGAACTCTTCCATTGTTCTCGGAATTCCGCTGACTTTTAAAAATGCTTCGGAACTCTTCCATTGTTCTCGGAATTCTGCTGAAGTTTTGAAGTTTAAAAATGCTTCGGAATTCTTCCATTGTTCTCAGAATTCCGCTGACTTTTAAAAATGCTTCAGAACGCTTCCATTGTTCTCGGAATTCCGCTGACGTTTAAAAATGCTTCGGAACACTTCCATTGTTCTCGGAATTCCGCTGACGCTTAAAATTGCTTCACAACTCTTCTAATGTTCTCGGAATTCCGCTGACTTTTAAAAATGCTTCACAACTCTTCCATTGTTCTCGGAATTCCGTTGAAGTTTAAAAATGCTTCGGAACTCTTCCAGTGTTCGCAGAATTCCGCTGACGTTTAAAAATGCTTCGGAAATCTTCCATTGTTTTCAAAATTCTGCTGACGTTTAAAAATGCTTCAGAATTCTTCCATTGTTCTCGGAATTCCGCTGACGTTTAAAAATGCTTCGGAACTCTTCCATTGTTCTCGGAATTGCGGTGAAGTTTAAAAATGCTTCGGAACGCTTACATTGTTCTCAGAATTCCGCTGAAGTTTAAACATGCTTTGGTACACTTCTATTGTTCTCGGAATTCTGCTGAAGTTTAAGAATGCTTCGGAACTCTTCCATTGTTCTCGGAAGTCCGCTGACGTTCAAAAATGATTCGGAACACTTCCATTGTTCTCGGAATTCCGCTGACGCTTAAAATTGCTTCACAACTCTTCTATTGTTCTCGGAATTCCGCTGACTTTTAAAAATGCTTCGAAACTCTTCCATTGTTCTCGGAATTCCGCTGAAGTTTAAGAATGCTTCGGAACTCTTCCATTGTTCTCAGAATTCTGCTGAAGTTTAAAAATGCTTCGGAACTCTTCCATTGTTCTCGGAATTCCGCTGACGCTTAAAAATGCTTCACAACTCTTCCATTGTTCTCGGAATTCCGCTGACTTTTAAAAATGCTTCGGAACTCTTCCATTGTTCTCGGAATTCCGCTGACTTTTAAAAATGCTTCTGAACTCTTCCATTGTTCTCGGAATTCCGCTGAAGTTTAAGTATGCTTCGGAACTCTTCCATTGTTCTCGGAATTCTGCTGAAGTTTAAAAATGCTTCGGAACTCTTCCATTGTTCTCAGAATTCCGCTGACATTTAAAAATGCTTCGGAACTCTTCCATTGTTCTCGGAATTCCGCTGACATTTAAAAAGCCTTCAGAACTCTTCCATTGTTCTCGGAATTCTGCTGACGTTTAAAAATGCTTCGGAACTCTTCCTTTGTTCTTGGAATTCCACTGACGTTTAAAAATGCTTCACAACTCTTCCATTGTTCTCGGAATTCCGCTGACTTTTAAAATTGCTTCGGAACTCTTCGTTTGTTCTCCAAATTCCGCTGAAGTTTAAAAATGCTTCGGAACTCTTCCAGTGTTTGCAGAATTCCGCTGACGTTTAAAAATGCTTCGGAAATCTTCCATTGTTTTCAAAATCCGCTGACGTTTAAAAATGCTTAAGAACTCTTCCATTGTTCTCGGAATTCCGCTGACGTTTAAAAATGCTTCGGAACTCTTCCGTTGTTCTCGGAATTGCGGTGAAGTTTAAAAATGCTTCGGAACGCTTACATTGTTCTCAGAATTCCGCTGAAGTTTAAACATGCTTTGGTACCCTTCTATTGTTCTCGGAATTCTGCTGACTTTTAAAAATGCTTCGGAACTCTTCCATTGTTCTCGGAATTCCGCTGACTTTTAAAAATTCTTCGGAACTCTTCCATTGTTCTCGGAATTCCGCTGAAGTTTTGAAGTTTAAAAATGCTTCGGAATTTTTCCATTGTTCTCGGAATTCCGCTGACGCTTAAAAATGCTTCACAACTCTTCCATTGTTCTCGGAATTCCGCTGACTTTTAAAAATGCTTCGGAACTCTTCCAGTGTTCGCAGAATTCCGCTGACGTTTAAAAATGCTTCGGAAATCTTCCATTGTTTTCAAAATTCCGCTGACGTTTAAAAATGATTCAGAACTCTTCCATTGTTCTCGGAATTCCGCTGACTTTTAAAAATGCTTCGGAACTCTTCCATTGTTTTGGTATTCCGCTGACGTTTAAAAATGCTTCACAACTCTTCCATTGTTCTCGGTATTCCGCTGACTTTTAAAAATGCTTCTGAACTCTTCCATTGTTCTCGGAATTCCGCTGAAGTTTAAGTATGCTTCGGAACTCTTCCATTGTTCTCGGAATTCTGCTGAAGTTTAAAAATGCTTCGGAACTCTTCCATTGTTCTCGGAATTCCGCTGATGCTTAAAAATGCTTCACAACTCTTCCATTGTTCTCGGTATTCTGCTGACTTTTAAAAATGCTTCTGAACTCTTCCATTGTTCTCGGAATTCCGCTGAAGTTTAAGTATGCTTCGGAACTCTTCCATTGTTCTCGGAATTCTGCTGAAGTTTAAAAATGCTTCGGAACTCTTCCATTGTTCTCAGAATTCCGCTGAAGTTTAAACATGCTTTGGTACCCTTCTATTGTTCTCGGAATTCTGCTGACTTTTAAAAATGCTTCGGAACTCTTCCATTGTTCTCGGAATTCCCCTGACTTTTAAAAATGCTTCGGAACTCTTCCATTGTTCTCGGAATTCTGCTGAAGTTTTGAAGTTTAAAAATGCTTCGGAATTCTTCCATTGTTCTCAGAATTCCGCTGACTTTTAAAAATGCTTCAGAACGCTTCCATTGTTCTCGGAATTCCGCTGACGTTTAAAAATGCTTCGGAACACTTCCATTGTTCTCGGAATTCCGCTGACGCTTAAAATTGCTTCACAACTCTTCTAATGTTCTCGGAATTCCGCTGACTTTTAAAAATGCTTCACAACTCTTCCATTGTTCTCGGAATTCCATTGAAGTTTAAAAATGCTTCGGAACTCTTCCAGTGTTCGCAGAATTCCGCTGACGTTTAAAAATGCTTCGGAAATCTTCCATTGTTTTCAAAATTCTGCTGACGTTTAAAAATGCTTCAGAACTCTTCCATTGTTCTCGGAATTCCGCTGACGTTTAAAAATGCTTCGGAACTCTTCCATTGTTCTCGGAATTGCGGTGAAGTTTAAAAATGCTTCGGAACGCTTACATTGTTCTCAGAATTCCGCTGAAGTTTAAACATGCTTTGGTACACTTCTATTGTTCTCGGAATTCTGCTGAAGTTTAAGAATGCTTCGGAACTCTTCCATTGTTCTCGGAAGTCCGCTGACGTTCAAAAATGATTCGGAACACTTCCATTGTTCTCGGAATTCCGCTGACGCTTAAAATTGCTTCACAACTCTTCTATTGTTCTCGGAATTCCGCTGACTTTTAAAAATGCTTCGAAACTCTTCCATTGTTCTCGGAATTCCGCTGACTTTTAAAAATGCTTCGGAACTCTTCCATTGTTCTCGGAATTCTGCTGAAGTTTTGAAGTTTAAAAATGCTTCGGAATTCTTCCATTGTTCTCAGAATTCCGCTGACTTTTAAAAATGCTTCAGAACGCTTCCATTGTTCTCGGAATTCCGCTGACGTTTAAAAATGCTTCGGAACACTTCCATTGTTCTCGGAATTCCGCTGACGCTTAAAATTGCTTCACAACTCTTCTAATGTTCTCGGAATTCCGCTGACTTTTAAAAATGCTTCACAACTCTTCCATTGTTCTCGGAATTCCGTTGAAGTTTAAAAATGCTTCGGAACTCTTCCAGTGTTCGCAGAATTCCGCTGACGTTTAAAAATGCTTCGGAAATCTTCCATTGTTTTCAAAATTCTGCTGACGTTTAAAAATGCTTCAGAACTCTTCCATTGTTCTCGGAATTCCGCTGACGTTTAAAAATGCTTCGGAACTCTTCCATTGTTCTCGGAATTGCGGTGAAGTTTAAAAATGCTTCGGAACGCTTACATTGTTCTCAGAATTCCGCTGAAGTTTAAACATGCTTTGGTACACTTCTATTGTTCTCGGAATTCTGCTGAAGTTTAAGAATGCTTCGGAACTCTTCCATTGTTCTCGGAAGTCCGCTGACGTTCAAAAATGATTCGGAACACTTCCATTGTTCTCGGAATTCCGCTGACGCTTAAAATTGCTTCACAACTCTTCTATTGTTCTCGGAATTCCGCTGACTTTTAAAAATGCTTCGAAACTCTTCCATTGTTCTCGGAATTCCGCTGAAGTTTAAGAATGCTTCGGAACTCTTCCATTGTTCTCAGAATTCTGCTGAAGTTTAAAAATGCTTCGGAACTCTTCCATTGTTCTCGGAATTCCGCTGACGCTTAAAAATGCTTCACAACTCTTCCATTGTTCTCGGAATTCTGCTGACTTTTAAAAATGCTTCGGAACTCTTCGATTGTTCTTCAAATTCCGCTGAAGTTTAAAAATGCTTCGGAACTCTTCCATTGTTCGCAGAATTCCGCTGACGTTTAAAAATGCTTCGGAAATCTTCCATTGTTTTCAAAATTCCGCTGACGTTTAAAAATGCTTCAGAACTCTTCCATTGTTCTCGGAATTCCGCTGACGTTTAAAAATGCTTTGGAACTCGTCCATTGTTCTCGGAATTCCGGTGAAGTTTAAAAATGCTTCGGAACGCTTACATTGTTCTCAGAATTCCGCTGAAGTTTAAACATGCTTTGGTACCCTTCTATTGTTCTCGGAATTCTGCTGACTTTTAAAAATGCTTCGGAACTCTTCCATTGTTCTCGGAATTCCGCTGTCTTTTAAAAATGCTTCGGAACTCTTCCATTGTTCTCGGAATTCCGCTTAAGTTTTGAAGTTTAAAAATGCTTCGGAATTCTTCCATTGTTCTCGGAATTCCGCTGACGCTTAAAAATGCTTCACAACTCTTCTATTGTTCTCAGAATTCCGCTGACTTTTAAAAATGCTTCAGAACTCTTCCATTGTTCTCGGAATTCCGCTGACGTTTAAAAATGCTTCGGAACTCTTCCATTGTTCTCGGAATTCCGCTGACGCTTAAAATTGCTTCACAACTCTTCTATTGTTCTCGGAATTCCGCTGACTTTTAAAAATGCTTCGAAACTCTTCCATTGTTCTCGGAATTCTGCTGAAGTTTAAGAATGCTTCGGAACTCTTCCATTGTTCTCAGAATTCTGCTGAAGTTTAAAAATGCTTCGGAACTCTTCCATTGTTCTCGGAATTCCGCTGATGCTTAAAAATGCTTCACAACTCTTCCATTGTTCTCGGAATTCCGCTGACGCTTAAAAATGCTTCACAACTCTTCTATTCTTCTCAGAATTCCGCTGACTTTTAAAAATGCTTCGGAACTCTTCCATTGTTCTCGGAATTCTGCTGATGCTTAAAAATGCTTCACAACTCTTCCATTGTTCTCGGAATTCCGCTGACTTTTAAAAATGCTTCGGAACTCTTCGATTGTTCTCCAAATTCCGCTGAAGTTTAAAAATGCTTCAGAACTCTTCCAGTGTTCGCAGAATTCCGCTGACGTTTAAAAATGCTTCGGAAATCTTCCATTGTTTTCAAAATTCCGCTGACGTTTAAAAATGCTTCAGAACTCTTCCATTGTTCTCGGAATTCCGCTGACGTTTAAAAATGCTTTGGAACTCTTCCATTGTTCGCAGAATTCCGCTGAAGTTCAAACATGCTTTGGTACCCTTCTATTGTTCTCGGAATTCTGCTGACTTTTAAAAATGCTTCGGAACTCTTCCATTGTTCTCGGAATACCGCTGACTTTTAAAAATGCTTCGGAACTCTTCCATTGTTCTCGGAATTCCGCTGAAGTTTAAGTATGCTTCGGAACTCTTCCATTGTTCTCGGAATTCTACTGAAGTTTAAAAATGCTTCGGAACTCTTCCATTGTTCTCAGAATTCCGCTGACTTTTAAAAATGCTTCGGAACTCTTCCATTGTTCTCGGAATTCCGCTGACATTTAAAAAGGGTTCAGAACTCTTCCATTGTTCTCGGAATTCCGCTGACGTTTAAAAATGCTTCGGAACTCTTCCTTTGTTCTTGGAATTCCACTGACGTTTAAAAATGCTTCACAACTCTTCCATTGTTCTTGGAATTCCGCTGACTTTTAAAATTGCTTCGGAACTCTTCGATTGTTCTCCAAAATTCCGCTGAAGTTTAAAAATGCTTCGGAACTCTTCCAGTGTTTGCAGAATTCCGCTGACGTTTAAAAATGCTTCGGAAATCTTCCATTGTTTTCAAAATCCGCTGACGTTTAAAAATGCTTCAGAACTCTTCCATTGTTCTCGGAATTCCGCTGACATTTAAAAATGCTTCCGAACTCTTCCATTGTTCTGGTATTCCGCTGACGTTTAAAAATGCTTCACAACTCTTCCATTGTTCTCGGTATTCCGCTGACTTTTAAAAATGCTTCAGAACTCTTCCATTGTTCTCGGAATTCCGCTGAAGTTTAAGTATGCTTCGGAACTCTTCCATTGTTCTCGGAATTCTGCTGAAGTTTAAAAATGCTTCGGAACTCTTCCATTGTTCTCAGAATTCCGCTGACATTTAAAAATGCTTCGGAACTCTTCCATTGTTCTCGGAATTCCGCTGACATTTAAAAAGGCTTCAGAACTCTTCCATTGTTCTCGGAATTCCGCTGACGTTTAAAAATGCTTCACAACTCTTCCATTTTTCTCGGAATTCCGCTGACTTTTAAAAATGCTTCACAACTCTTCCATTGTTCTCGGAATTCCGCTGACTTTTAAACATGCTTCACAACTCTTCCATTGTTCTCAGAATTCTGCTGAAGTTTAAAAATGCTTCGGAACTCTTCCATTGTTCTCGGAATTCCGCTGAAGTTTAAACATGCTTTGGTACCCTTCTATTGTTCTCGGAATTCTGCTGACTTTTAAAAATGCTTCGGAACTCTTCCATTGTTCTCGGAATTCCGCTGACTTTTAAAAATGCTTCGGAACTCTTCCATTGTTCTCGGAATTCTGCTGAAGTTTTGAAGTTTAAAAATGCTTCGGAATTCTTCCATTGTTCTCGGAATTCCGCTGACGCTTAAAAATGCTTCACAACTCTTCTATTGTTCTCAGAATTCCGCTGACTTTTAAAAATGCTTCAGAACGCTTCCATTGTTCTCGGAATTCCGCTGACGTTTAAAAATGCTTCGGAACACTTCCATTGTTCTCGGAATTCCGCTGACGCTTAAAATTGCTTCACAACTCTTCTAATGTTCTCGGAATTCCGCTGACTTTTAAAAATGCTTCGGAACTCTTCCGTTGTTCTCGGAATTGCGGTGAAGTTTAAAAATGCTTCGGAACGCTTACATTGTTCTCAGAATTCCGCTGAAGTTTAAACATGCTTTGGTACCCTTCTATTGTTCTCGGAATTCTGCTGACTTTTAAAAATGCTTCGGAACTCTTCCATTGTTCTCGGAATTCCGCTGACTTTTAAAAATTCTTCGGAACTCTTCCATTGTTCTCGGAATTCCGCTGAAGTTTTGAAGTTTAAAAATGCTTCGGAATTTTTCCATTGTTCTCGGAATTCCGCTGACGCTTAAAAATGCTTCACAACTCTTCCATTGTTCTCGGAATTCCGCTGACTTTTAAAAATGCTTCGGAACTCTTCCACTGTTCGCAGAATTCCGCTGACGTTTAAAAATGCTTCGGAAATCTTCCATTGTTTTCAAAATTCCGCTGACGTTTAAAAATGATTCAGAACTCTTCCATTGTTCTCGGAATTCCGCTGACTTTTAAAAATGCTTCGGAACTCTTCCATTGTTTTGGTATTCCGCTGACGTTTAAAAATGCTTCACAACTCTTCCATTGTTCTCGGTATTCCGCTGACTTTTAAAAATGCTTCTGAACTCTTCCATTGTTCTCGGAATTCCGCTGAAGTTTAAGTATGCTTCGGAACTCTTCCATTGTTCTCGGAATTCTGCTGAAGTTTAAAAATGCTTCGGAACTCTTCCATTGTTCTCGGAATTCCGCTGATGCTTAAAAATGCTTCACAACTCTTCCATTGTTCTCGGTATTCCGCTGACTTTTAAAAATGCTTCTGAACTCTTCCATTGTTCTCGGAATTCCGCTGAAGTTTAAGTATGCTTCGGAACTCTTCCATTGTTCTCGGAATTCTGCTGAAGTTTAAAAATGCTTCGGAACTCTTCCATTGTTCTCAGAATTCCGCTGAAGTTTAAACATGCTTTGGTACCCTTCTATTGTTCTCGGAATTCTGCTGACTTTTAAAAATGCTTCGGAACTCTTCCATTGTTCTCGGAATTCCGCTGACTTTTAAAAATGCTTCGGAACTCTTCCATTGTTCTCGGAATTCCGCTGACTTTTAAAAATGCTTCGGAACTCTTCCATTGTTCTCGGAATTCTGCTGAAGTTTTGAAGTTTAAAAATGCTTCGGAACTCTTCCATTGTTCTCGGAATTCTGCTGAAGTTTTGAAGTTTAAAAATGCTTCGGAACTCTTCCATTGTTCTCGGAATTCCGCTGATGCTTAAAAATGCTTCACAACTCTTCCATTGTTCTCGGTATTCCGCTGACTTTTAAAAATGCTTCTGAACTCTTCCATTGTTCTCGGAATTCCGCTGAAGTTTAAGTATGCTTCGGAACTCTTCCATTGTTCTCGGAATTCTGCTGAAGTTTAAAAATGCTTCGGAACTCTTCCATTGTTCTCAGAATTCCGCTGAAGTTTAAACATGCTTTGGTACCCTTCTATTGTTCTCGGAATTCTGCTGACTTTTAAAAATGCTTCGGAACTCTTCCATTGTTCTCGGAATTCCGCTGACTTTTAAAAATGCTTCGGAACTCTTCCATTGTTCTCGGAATTCTGCTGAAGTTTTGAAGTTTAAAAATGCTTCGGAATTCTTCCATTGTTCTCAGAATTCCGCTGACTTTTAAAAATGCTTCAGAACGCTTCCATTGTTCTCGGAATTCCGCTGACGTTTAAAAATGCTTCGGAACACTTCCATTGTTCTCGGAATTCCGCTGACGCTTAAAATTGCTTCACAACTCTTCTAATGTTCTCGGAATTCCGCTGACTTTTAAAAATGCTTCACAACTCTTCCATTGTTCTCGGAATTCCGTTGAAGTTTAAAAATGCTTCGGAACTCTTCCAGTGTTCGCAGAATTCCGCTGACGTTTAAAAATGCTTCGGAAATCTTCCATTGTTTTCAAAATTCTGCTGACGTTTAAAAATGCTTCAGAATTCTTCCATTGTTCTCGGAATTCCGCTGACGTTTAAAAATGCTTCGGAACTCTTCCATTGTTCTCGGAATTGCGGTGAAGTTTAAAAATGCTTCGGAACGCTTACATTGTTCTCAGAATTCCGCTGAAGTTTAAACATGCTTTGGTACACTTCTATTGTTCTCGGAATTCTGCTGAAGTTTAAGAATGCTTCGGAACTCTTCCATTGTTCTCGGAAGTCCGCTGACGTTCAAAAATGATTCGGAACACTTCCATTGTTCTCGGAATTCCGCTGACGCTTAAAATTGCTTCACAACTCTTCTATTGTTCTCGGAATTCCGCTGACTTTTAAAAATGCTTCGAAACTCTTCCATTGTTCTCGGAATTCCGCTGAAGTTTAAGAATGCTTCGGAACTCTTCCATTGTTCTCAGAATTCTGCTGAAGTTTAAAAATGCTTCGGAACTCTTCCATTGTTCTCGGAATTCCGCTGACGCTTAAAAATGCTTCACAACTCTTCCATTGTTCTCGGAATTCCGCTGACTTTTAAAAATGCTTCGGAACTCTTCCATTGTTCTCGGAATTCCGCTGACTTTTAAAAATGCTTCTGAACTCTTCCATTGTTCTCGGAATTCCGCTGAAGTTTAAGTATGCTTCGGAACTCTTCCATTGTTCTCGGAATTCTGCTGAAGTTTAAAAATGCTTCGGAACTCTTCCATTGTTCTCAGAATTCCGCTGACATTTAAAAATGCTTCGGAACTCTTCCATTGTTCTCGGAATTCCGCTGACATTTAAAAAGCCTTCAGAACTCTTCCATTGTTCTCGGAATTCTGCTGACGTTTAAAAATGCTTCGGAACTCTTCCTTTGTTCTTGGAATTCCACTGACGTTTAAAAATGCTTCACAACTCTTCCATTGTTCTCGGAATTCCGCTGACTTTTAAAATTGCTTCGGAACTCTTCGTTTGTTCTCCAAATTCCGCTGAAGTTTAAAAATGCTTCGGAACTCTTCCAGTGTTTGCAGAATTCCGCTGACGTTTAAAAATGCTTCGGAAATCTTCCATTGTTTTCAAAATCCGCTGACGTTTAAAAATGCTTCAGAACTCTTCCATTGTTCTCGGAATTCCGCTGACGTTTAAAAATGCTTCGGAACTCTTCCGTTGTTCTCGGAATTGCGGTGAAGTTTAAAAATGCTTCGGAACGCTTACATTGTTCTCAGAATTCCGCTGAAGTTTAAACATGCTTTGGTACCCTTCTATTGTTCTCGGAATTCTGCTGACTTTTAAAAATGCTTCGGAACTCTTCCATTGTTCTCGGAATTCCGCTGACTTTTAAAAATTCTTCGGAACTCTTCCATTGTTCTCGGAATTCCGCTGAAGTTTTGAAGTTTAAAAATGCTTCGGAATTTTTCCATTGTTCTCGGAATTCCGCTGACGCTTAAAAATGCTTCACAACTCTTCCATTGTTCTCGGAATTCCGCTGACTTTTAAAAATGCTTCGGAACTCTTCCAGTGTTCGCAGAATTCCGCTGACGTTTAAAAATGCTTCGGAAATCTTCCATTGTTTTCAAAATTCCGCTGACGTTTAAAAATGATTCAGAACTCTTCCATTGTTCTCGGAATTCCGCTGACTTTTAAAAATGCTTCGGAACTCTTCCATTGTTTTGGTATTCCGCTGACGTTTAAAAATGCTTCACAACTCTTCCATTGTTCTCGGTATTCCGCTGACTTTTAAAAATGCTTCTGAACTCTTCCATTGTTCTCGGAATTCCGCTGAAGTTTAAGTATGCTTCGGAACTCTTCCATTGTTCTCGGAATTCTGCTGAAGTTTAAAAATGCTTCGGAACTCTTCCATTGTTCTCGGAATTCCGCTGATGCTTAAAAATGCTTCACAACTCTTCCATTGTTCTCGGTATTCTGCTGACTTTTAAAAATGCTTCTGAACTCTTCCATTGTTCTCGGAATTCCGCTGAAGTTTAAGTATGCTTCGGAACTCTTCCATTGTTCTCGGAATTCTGCTGAAGTTTAAAAATGCTTCGGAACTCTTCCATTGTTCTCAGAATTCCGCTGAAGTTTAAACATGCTTTGGTACCCTTCTATTGTTCTCGGAATTCTGCTGACTTTTAAAAATGCTTCGGAACTCTTCCATTGTTCTCGGAATTCCCCTGACTTTTAAAAATGCTTCGGAACTCTTCCATTGTTCTCGGAATTCTGCTGAAGTTTTGAAGTTTAAAAATGCTTCGGAATTCTTCCATTGTTCTCAGAATTCCGCTGACTTTTAAAAATGCTTCAGAACGCTTCCATTGTTCTCGGAATTCCGCTGACGTTTAAAAATGCTTCGGAACACTTCCATTGTTCTCGGAATTCCGCTGACGCTTAAAATTGCTTCACAACTCTTCTAATGTTCTCGGAATTCCGCTGACTTTTAAAAATGCTTCACAACTCTTCCATTGTTCTCGGAATTCCGTTGAAGTTTAAAAATGCTTCGGAACTCTTCCAGTGTTCGCAGAATTCCGCTGACGTTTAAAAATGCTTCGGAAATCTTCCATTGTTTTCAAAATTCTGCTGACGTTTAAAAATGCTTCAGAACTCTTCCATTGTTCTCGGAATTCCGCTGACGTTTAAAAATGCTTCGGAACTCTTCCATTGTTCTCGGAATTGCGGTGAAGTTTAAAAATGCTTCGGAACGCTTACATTGTTCTCAGAATTCCGCTGAAGTTTAAACATGCTTTGGTACACTTCTATTGTTCTCGGAATTCTGCTGAAGTTTAAGAATGCTTCGGAACTCTTCCATTGTTCTCGGAAGTCCGCTGACGTTCAAAAATGATTCGGAACACTTCCATTGTTCTCGGAATTCCGCTGACGCTTAAAATTGCTTCACAACTCTTCTATTGTTCTCGGAATTCCGCTGACTTTTAAAAATGCTTCGAAACTCTTCCATTGTTCTCGGAATTCCGCTGACTTTTAAAAATGCTTCGGAACTCTTCCATTGTTCTCGGAATTCTGCTGAAGTTTTGAAGTTTAAAAATGCTTCGGAATTCTTCCATTGTTCTCAGAATTCCGCTGACTTTTAAAAATGCTTCAGAACGCTTCCATTGTTCTCGGAATTCCGCTGACGTTTAAAAATGCTTCGGAACACTTCCATTGTTCTCGGAATTCCGCTGACGCTTAAAATTGCTTCACAACTCTTCTAATGTTCTCGGAATTCCGCTGACTTTTAAAAATGCTTCACAACTCTTCCATTGTTCTCGGAATTCCGTTGAAGTTTAAAAATGCTTCGGAACTCTTCCAGTGTTCGCAGAATTCCGCTGACGTTTAAAAATGCTTCGGAAATCTTCCATTGTTTTCAAAATTCTGCTGACGTTTAAAAATGCTTCAGAACTCTTCCATTGTTCTCGGAATTCCGCTGACGTTTAAAAATGCTTCGGAACTCTTCCATTGTTCTCGGAATTGCGGTGAAGTTTAAAAATGCTTCGGAACGCTTACATTGTTCTCAGAATTCCGCTGAAGTTTAAACATGCTTTGGTACACTTCTATTGTTCTCGGAATTCTGCTGAAGTTTAAGAATGCTTCGGAACTCTTCCATTGTTCTCGGAAGTCCGCTGACGTTCAAAAATGATTCGGAACACTTCCATTGTTCTCGGAATTCCGCTGACGCTTAAAATTGCTTCACAACTCTTCTATTGTTCTCGGAATTCCGCTGACTTTTAAAAATGCTTCGAAACTCTTCCATTGTTCTCGGAATTCCGCTGAAGTTTAAGAATGCTTCGGAACTCTTCCATTGTTCTCAGAATTCTGCTGAAGTTTAAAAATGCTTCGGAACTCTTCCATTGTTCTCGGAATTCCGCTGACGCTTAAAAATGCTTCACAACTCTTCCATTGTTCTCGGAATTCTGCTGACTTTTAAAAATGCTTCGGAACTCTTCGATTGTTCTTCAAATTCCGCTGAAGTTTAAAAATGCTTCGGAACTCTTCCATTGTTCGCAGAATTCCGCTGACGTTTAAAAATGCTTCGGAAATCTTCCATTGTTTTCAAAATTCCGCTGACGTTTAAAAATGCTTCAGAACTCTTCCATTGTTCTCGGAATTCCGCTGACGTTTAAAAATGCTTTGGAACTCGTCCATTGTTCTCGGAATTCCGGTGAAGTTTAAAAATGCTTCGGAACGCTTACATTGTTCTCAGAATTCCGCTGAAGTTTAAACATGCTTTGGTACCCTTCTATTGTTCTCGGAATTCTGCTGACTTTTAAAAATGCTTCGGAACTCTTCCATTGTTCTCGGAATTCCGCTGACTTTTAAAAATGCTTCGGAACTCTTCCATTGTTCTCGGAATTCCGCTTAAGTTTTGAAGTTTAAAAATGCTTCGGAATTCTTCCATTGTTCTCGGAATTCCGCTGACGCTTAAAAATGCTTCACAACTCTTCTATTGTTCTCAGAATTCCGCTGACTTTTAAAAATGCTTCAGAACTCTTCCATTGTTCTCGGAATTCCGCTGACGTTTAAAAATGCTTCGGAACTCTTCCATTGTTCTCGGAATTCCGCTGACGCTTAAAATTGCTTCACAACTCTTCTATTGTTCTCGGAATTCCGCTGACTTTTAAAAATGCTTCGAAACTCTTCCATTGTTCTCGGAATTCTGCTGAAGTTTAAGAATGCTTCGGAACTCTTCCATTGTTCTCAGAATTCTGCTGAAGTTTAAAAATGCTTCGGAACTCTTCCATTGTTCTCGGAATTCCGCTGATGCTTAAAAATGCTTCACAACTCTTCCATTGTTCTCGGAATTCCGCTGACGCTTAAAAATGCTTCACAACTCTTCTATTCTTCTCAGAATTCCGCTGACTTTTAAAAATGCTTCGGAACTCTTCCATTGTTCTCGGAATTCTGCTGATGCTTAAAAATGCTTCACAACTCTTCCATTGTTCTCGGAATTCCGCTGACTTTTAAAAATGCTTCGGAACTCTTCGATTGTTCTCTAAATTCCGCTGAAGTTTAAAAATGCTTCAGAACTCTTCCAGTGTTCGCAGAATTCCGCTGACGTTTAAAAATGCTTCGGAAATCTTCCATTGTTTTCAAAATTCCGCTGACGTTTAAAAATGCTTCAGAACTCTTCCATTGTTCTCGGAATTCCGCTGACGTTTAAAAATGCTTTGGAACTCTTCCATTGTTCGCAGAATTCCGCTGAAGTTCAAACATGCTTTGGTACCCTTCTATTGTTCTCGGAATTCTGCTGACTTTTAAAAATGCTTCGGAACTCTTCCATTGTTCTCGGAATACCGCTGACTTTTAAAAATGCTTCGGAACTCTTCCATTGTTCTCGGAATTCCGCTGAAGTTTAAGTATGCTTCGGAACTCTTCCATTGTTCTCGGAATTCTACTGAAGTTTAAAAATGCTTCGGAACTCTTCCATTGTTCTCAGAATTCCGCTGACTTTTAAAAATGCTTCGGAACTCTTCCATTGTTCTCGGAATTCCGCTGACATTTAAAAAGGGTTCAGAACTCTTCCATTGTTCTCGGAATTCCGCTGACGTTTAAAAATGCTTCGGAACTCTTCCTTTGTTCTTGGAATTCCACTGACGTTTAAAAATGCTTCACAACTCTTCCATTGTTCTTGGAATTCCGCTGACTTTTAAAATTGCTTCGGAACTCTTCGATTGTTCTCCAAAATTCCGCTGAAGTTTAAAAATGCTTCGGAACTCTTCCAGTGTTTGCAGAATTCCGCTGACGTTTAAAAATGCTTCGGAAATCTTCCATTGTTTTCAAAATCCGCTGACGTTTAAAAATGCTTCAGAACTCTTCCATTGTTCTCGGAATTCCGCTGACATTTAAAAATGCTTCCGAACTCTTCCATTGTTCTGGTATTCCGCTGACGTTTAAAAATGCTTCACAACTCTTCCATTGTTCTCGGTATTCCGCTGACTTTTAAAAATGCTTCAGAACTCTTCCATTGTTCTCGGAATTCCGCTGAAGTTTAAGTATGCTTCGGAACTCTTCCATTGTTCTCGGAATTCTGCTGAAGTTTAAAAATGCTTCGGAACTCTTCCATTGTTCTCAGAATTCCGCTGACATTTAAAAATGCTTCGGAACTCTTCCATTGTTCTCGGAATTCCACTGACATTTAAAAAGGCTTCAGAACTCTTCCATTGTTCTCGGAATTCCGCTGACGTTTAAAAATGCTTCACAACTCTTCCATTTTTCTCGGAATTCCGCTGACTTTTAAAAATGCTTCACAACTCTTCCATTGTTCTCGGAATTCCGCTGACTTTTAAACATGCTTCACAACTCTTCCATTGTTCTCAGAATTCTGCTGAAGTTTAAAAATGCTTCGGAACTCTTCCATTGTTCTCGGAATTCCGCTGAAGTTTAAACATGCTTTGGTACCCTTCTATTGTTCTCGGAATTCTGCTGACTTTTAAAAATGCTTCGGAACTCTTCCATTGTTCTCGGAATTCCGCTGACTTTTAAAAATGCTTCGGAACTCTTCCATTGTTCTCGGAATTCTGCTGAAGTTTTGAAGTTTAAAAATGCTTCGGAATTCTTCCATTGTTCTCGGAATTCCGCTGACGCTTAAAAATGCTTCACAACTCTTCTATTGTTCTCAGAATTCCGCTGACTTTTAAAAATGCTTCAGAACGCTTCCATTGTTCTCGGAATTCCGCTGACGTTTAAAAATGCTTCGGAACACTTCCATTGTTCTCGGAATTCCGCTGACGCTTAAAATTGCTTCACAACTCTTCTAATGTTCTCGGAATTCCGCTGACTTTTAAAAATGCTTCGGAACTCTTCCGTTGTTCTCGGAATTGCGGTGAAGTTTAAAAATGCTTCGGAACGCTTACATTGTTCTCAGAATTCCGCTGAAGTTTAAACATGCTTTGGTACCCTTCTATTGTTCTCGGAATTCTGCTGACTTTTAAAAATGCTTCGGAACTCTTCCATTGTTCTCGGAATTCCGCTGACTTTTAAAAATTCTTCGGAACTCTTCCATTGTTCTCGGAATTCCGCTGAAGTTTTGAAGTTTAAAAATGCTTCGGAATTTTTCCATTGTTCTCGGAATTCCGCTGACGCTTAAAAATGCTTCACAACTCTTCCATTGTTCTCGGAATTCCGCTGACTTTTAAAAATGCTTCGGAACTCTTCCACTGTTCGCAGAATTCCGCTGACGTTTAAAAATGCTTCGGAAATCTTCCATTGTTTTCAAAATTCCGCTGACGTTTAAAAATGATTCAGAACTCTTCCATTGTTCTCGGAATTCCGCTGACTTTTAAAAATGCTTCGGAACTCTTCCATTGTTTTGGTATTCCGCTGACGTTTAAAAATGCTTCACAACTCTTCCATTGTTCTCGGTATTCCGCTGACTTTTAAAAATGCTTCTGAACTCTTCCATTGTTCTCGGAATTCCGCTGAAGTTTAAGTATGCTTCGGAACTCTTCCATTGTTCTCGGAATTCTGCTGAAGTTTAAAAATGCTTCGGAACTCTTCCATTGTTCTCGGAATTCCGCTGATGCTTAAAAATGCTTCACAACTCTTCCATTGTTCTCGGTATTCCGCTGACTTTTAAAAATGCTTCTGAACTCTTCCATTGTTCTCGGAATTCCGCTGAAGTTTAAGTATGCTTCGGAACTCTTCCATTGTTCTCGGAATTCTGCTGAAGTTTAAAAATGCTTCGGAACTCTTCCATTGTTCTCAGAATTCCGCTGAAGTTTAAACATGCTTTGGTACCCTTCTATTGTTCTCGGAATTCTGCTGACTTTTAAAAATGCTTCGGAACTCTTCCATTGTTCTCGGAATTCCGCTGACTTTTAAAAATGCTTCGGAACTCTTCCATTGTTCTCGGAATTCTGCTGAAGTTTTGAAGTTTAAAAATGCTTCGGAATTCTTCCATTGTTCTCGGAATTCCGCTGACGCTTAAAAATGCTTCACAACTCTTCCATTGTTCTCGGAATTCCGCTGACTTTTAAAAATGCTTCGGAACTCTTCCACTGTTCGCAGAATTCCGCTGACGTTTAAAAATGCTTCGGAAATCTTCCATTGTTTTCAAAATTCCGCTGACGTTTAAAAATGATTCAGAACTCTTCCATTGTTCTCGGAATTCCGCTGACTTTTAAAAATGCTTCGGAACTCTTCCATTGTTTTGGTATTCCGCTGACGTTTAAAAATGCTTCACAACTCTTCCATTGTTCTCGGTATTCCGCTGACTTTTAAAAATGCTTCTGAACTCTTCCATTGTTCTCGGAATTCCGCTGAAGTTTAAGTATGCTTCGGAACTCTTCCATTGTTCTCGGAATTCTGCTGAAGTTTAAAAATGCTTCGGAACTCTTCCATTGTTCTCGGAATTCCGCTGATGCTTAAAAATGCTTCACAACACTTCCATTGTTCTCGGTATTCCGCTGACTTTTAAAAATGCTTCTGAACTCTTCCATTGTTCTCGGAATTCCGCTGAAGTTTAAGTATGCTTCGGAACTCTTCCACTGTTCGCAGAATTCCGCTGACGTTTAAAAATGCTTCGGAAATCTTCCATTGTTTTCAAAATTCCGCTGACGTTTAAAAATGATTCAGAACTCTTCCATTGTTCTCGGAATTCCGCTGACTTTTAAAAATGCTTCGGAACTCTTCCATTGTTTTGGTATTCCGCTGACGTTTAAAAATGCTTCACAACTCTTCCATTGTTCTCGGTATTCCGCTGACTTTTAAAAATGCTTCTGAACTCTTCCATTGTTCTCGGAATTCCGCTGAAGTTTAAGTATGCTTCGGAACTCTTCCATTGTTCTCGGAATTCTGCTGAAGTTTAAAAATGCTTCGGAACTCTTCCATTGTTCTCGGAATTCCGCTGATGCTTAAAAATGCTTCACAACTCTTCCATTGTTCTCGGTATTCCGCTGACTTTTAAAAATGCTTCTGAACTCTTCCATTGTTCTCGGAATTCCGCTGAAGTTTAAGTATGCTTCGGAACTCTTCCATTGTTCTCGGAATTCTGCTGAAGTTTAAAAATGCTTCGGAACTCTTCCATTGTTCTCAGAATTCCGCTGAAGTTTAAACATGCTTTGGTACCCTTCTATTGTTCTCGGAATTCTGCTGACTTTTAAAAATGCTTCGGAACTCTTCCATTGTTCTCGGAATTCCGCTGACTTTTAAAAATGCTTCGGAACTCTTCCATTGTTCTCGGAATTCTGCTGAAGTTTTGAAGTTTAAAAATGCTTCGGAATTCTTCCATTGTTCTCGGAATTCCGCTGACGCTTAAAAATGCTTCACAACTCTTCCATTGTTCTCGGAATTCCGCTGACTTTTAAAAATGCTTCGGAACTCTTCCACTGTTCGCAGAATTCCGCTGACGTTTAAAAATGCTTCGGAAATCTTCCATTGTTTTCAAAATTCCGCTGACGTTTAAAAATGATTCAGAACTCTTCCATTGTTCTCGGAATTCCGCTGACTTTTAAAAATGCTTCGGAACTCTTCCATTGTTTTGGTATTCCGCTGACGTTTAAAAATGCTTCACAACTCTTCCATTGTTCTCGGTATTCCGCTGACTTTTAAAAATGCTTCTGAACTCTTCCATTGTTCTCGGAATTCCGCTGAAGTTTAAGTATGCTTCGGAACTCTTCCATTGTTCTCGGAATTCTGCTGAAGTTTAAAAATGCTTCGGAACTCTTCCATTGTTCTCGGAATTCCGCTGATGCTTAAAAATGCTTCACAACTCTTCCATTGTTCTCGGTATTCCGCTGACTTTTAAAAATGCTTCTGAACTCTTCCATTGTTCTCGGAATTCCGCTGAAGTTTAAGTATGCTTCGGAACTCTTCCATTGTTCTCGGAATTCTGCTGAAGTTTAAAAATGCTTCGGAACTCTTCCATTGTTCTCAGAATTCCGCTGAAGTTTAAACATGCTTTGGTACCCTTCTATTGTTCTCGGAATTCTGCTGACTTTTAAAAATGCTTCGGAACTCTTCCATTGTTCTCGGAATTCCGCTGACTTTTAAAAATGCTTCGGAACTCTTCCATTGTTCTCGGAATTCTGCTGAAGTTTTGAAGTTTAAAAATGCTTCGGAATTCTTCCATTGTTCTCGGAATTCCGCTGACGCTTAAAAATGCTTCACAACTCTTCTATTGTTCTCAGAATTCCGCTGACTTTTAAAAATGCTTCAGAACGCTTCCATTGTTCTCGGAATTCCGCTGACGTTTAAAAATGCTTCGGAACACTTCCATTGTTCTCGGAATTCCGCTGACGCTTAAAATTGCTTCACAACTCTTCTAATGTTCTCGGAATTCCGCTGACTTTTAAAAATGCTTCACAACTCTTCCATTGTTCTCGGAATTCCGTTGAAGTTTAAAAATGCTTCGGAACTCTTCCAGTGTTCGCAGAATTCCGCTGACGTTTAAAAATGCTTCGGAAATCTTCCATTGTTTTCAAAATTCTGCTGACGTTTAAAAATGCTTCAGAACTCTTCCATTGTTCTCGGAATTCCGCTGACGTTTAAAAATGCTTCGGAACTCTTCCATTGTTCTCGGAATTGCGGTGAAGTTTAAAAATGCTTCGGAACGCTTACATTGTTCTCAGAATTCCGCTGAAGTTTAAACATGCTTTGGTACACTTCTATTGTTCTCGGAATTCTGCTGAAGTTTAAGAATGCTTCGGAACTCTTCCATTGTTCTCGGAATTCCGCTGACGTTCAAAAATGATTCGGAACACTTCCATTGTTCTCGGAATTCCGCTGACGCTTAAAATTGCTTCACAACTCTTCTATTGTTCTCGGAATTCCACTGACTTTTAAAAATGCTTCGAAACTCTTCCATTGTTCTCGGAATTCCGCTGAAGTTTAAGAATGCTTCGGAACTCTTCCAATGTTCTCAGAATTCTGCTGAAGTTTAAAAATGCTTCGGAACTCTTCCATTGTTCTCGGAATTCCGCTGACGCTTAAAAATGCTTCACAACTCTTCCATTGTTCTCGGAATTCTGCTGACTTTTAAAAATGCTTCGGAACTCTTCGATTGTTCTCCAAATTCCGCTGAAGTTTAAAAATGCTTCGGAACTCTTCCATTGTTCGCAGAATTCCGCTGACGTTTAAAAATGCTTCGGAAATCTTCCATTGTTTTCAAAATTCCGCTGACGTTTAAAAATGCTTCAGAACTCTTCCATTGTTCTCGGAATTCCGCTGACGTTTAAAAATGCTTTGGAACTCGTCCATTGTTCTCGGAATTCCGGTGAAGTTTAAAAATGCTTCGGAACGCTTACATTGTTCTCAGAATTCCGCTGAAGTTTAAACATGCTTTGGTACCCTTCTATTGTTCTCGGAATTCTGCTGACTTTTAAAAATGCTTCGGAACTCTTCCATTGTTCTCGGAAGTCCGCTGACGTTCAAAAATGATTCGGAACACTTCCATTGTTCTCGGAATTCCGCTGACGCTTAAAATTGCTTCACAACTCTTCTATTGTTCTCGGAATTCCGCTGACTTTTAAAAATGCTTCGAAACTCTTCCATTGTTCTCGGAATTCCGCTGAAGTTTAAGAATGCTTCGGAACTCTTCCATTGTTCTCAGAATTCTGCTGAAGTTTAAAAATGCTTCGGAACTCTTCCATTGTTCTCGGAATTCCGCTGACGCTTAAAAATGCTTCACAACTCTTCCATTGTTCTCGGAATTCTGCTGACTTTTAAAAATGCTTCGGAACTCTTCGATTGTTCTCCAAATTCCGCTGAAGTTTAAAAATGCTTCGGAACTCTTCCATTGTTCGCAGAATTCCGCTGACGTTTAAAAATGCTTCGGAAATCTTCCATTGTTTTCAAAATTCCGCTGACGTTTAAAAATGCTTCAGAACTCTTCCATTGTTCTCGGAATTCCGCTGACGTTTAAAAATGCTTCGGAACTCTTCCACTGTTCGCAGAATTCCGCTGACGTTTAAAAATGCTTCGGAAATCTTCCATTGTTTTCAAAATTCCGCTGACGTTTAAAAATGATTCAGAACTCTTCCATTGTTCTCGGAATTCCGCTGACTTTTAAAAATGCTTCGGAACTCTTCCATTGTTTTGGTATTCCGCTGACGTTTAAAAATGCTTCACAACTCTTCCATTGTTCTCGGTATTCCGCTGACTTTTAAAAATGCTTCTGAACTCTTCCATTGTTCTCGGAATTCCGCTGAAGTTTAAGTATGCTTCGGAACTCTTCCATTGTTCTCGGAATTCTGCTGAAGTTTAAAAATGCTTCGGAACTCTTCCATTGTTCTCGGAATTCCGCTGATGCTTAAAAATGCTTCACAACTCTTCCATTGTTCTCGGTATTCCGCTGACTTTTAAAAATGCTTCTGAACTCTTCCATTGTTCTCGGAATTCCGCTGAAGTTTAAGTATGCTTCGGAACTCTTCCACTGTTCGCAGAATTCCGCTGACGTTTAAAAATGCTTCGGAAATCTTCCATTGTTTTCAAAATTCCGCTGACGTTTAAAAATGATTCAGAACTCTTCCATTGTTCTCGGAATTCCGCTGACTTTTAAAAATGCTTCGGAACTCTTCCATTGTTTTGGTATTCCGCTGACGTTTAAAAATGCTTCACAACTCTTCCATTGTTCTCGGTATTCCGCTGACTTTTAAAAATGCTTCTGAACTCTTCCATTGTTCTCGGAATTCCGCTGAAGTTTAAGTATGCTTCGGAACTCTTCCATTGTTCTCGGAATTCTGCTGAAGTTTAAAAATGCTTCGGAACTCTTCCATTGTTCTCGGAATTCCGCTGATGCTTAAAAATGCTTCACAACTCTTCCATTGTTCTCGGTATTCCGCTGACTTTTAAAAATGCTTCTGAACTCTTCCATTGTTCTCGGAATTCCGCTGAAGTTTAAGTATGCTTCGGAACTCTTCCATTGTTCTCGGAATTCTGCTGAAGTTTAAAAATGCTTCGGAACTCTTCCATTGTTCTCAGAATTCCGCTGAAGTTTAAACATGCTTTGGTACCCTTCTATTGTTCTCGGAATTCTGCTGACTTTTAAAAATGCTTCGGAACTCTTCCATTGTTCTCGGAATTCCGCTGACTTTTAAAAATGCTTCGGAACTCTTCCATTGTTCTCGGAATTCTGCTGAAGTTTTGAAGTTTAAAAATGCTTCGGAATTCTTCCATTGTTCTCGGAATTCCGCTGACGCTTAAAAATGCTTCACAACTCTTCCATTGTTCTCGGAATTCCGCTGACTTTTAAAAATGCTTCGGAACTCTTCCACTGTTCGCAGAATTCCGCTGACGTTTAAAAATGCTTCGGAAATCTTCCATTGTTTTCAAAATTCCGCTGACGTTTAAAAATGATTCAGAACTCTTCCATTGTTCTCGGAATTCCGCTGACTTTTAAAAATGCTTCGGAACTCTTCCATTGTTTTGGTATTCCGCTGACGTTTAAAAATGCTTCACAACTCTTCCATTGTTCTCGGTATTCCGCTGACTTTTAAAAATGCTTCTGAACTCTTCCATTGTTCTCGGAATTCCGCTGAAGTTTAAGTATGCTTCGGAACTCTTCCATTGTTCTCGGAATTCTGCTGAAGTTTAAAAATGCTTCGGAACTCTTCCATTGTTCTCGGAATTCCGCTGATGCTTAAAAATGCTTCACAACTCTTCCATTGTTCTCGGTATTCCGCTGACTTTTAAAAATGCTTCTGAACTCTTCCATTGTTCTCGGAATTCCGCTGAAGTTTAAGTATGCTTCGGAACTCTTCCATTGTTCTCGGAATTCTGCTGAAGTTTAAAAATGCTTCGGAACTCTTCCATTGTTCTCAGAATTCCGCTGAAGTTTAAACATGCTTTGGTACCCTTCTATTGTTCTCGGAATTCTGCTGACTTTTAAAAATGCTTCGGAACTCTTCCATTGTTCTCGGAATTCCGCTGACTTTTAAAAATGCTTCGGAACTCTTCCATTGTTCTCGGAATTCTGCTGAAGTTTTGAAGTTTAAAAATGCTTCGGAATTCTTCCATTGTTCTCGGAATTCCGCTGACGCTTAAAAATGCTTCACAACTCTTCTATTGTTCTCAGAATTCCGCTGACTTTTAAAAATGCTTCAGAACGCTTCCATTGTTCTCGGAATTCCGCTGACGTTTAAAAATGCTTCGGAACACTTCCATTGTTCTCGGAATTCCGCTGACGCTTAAAATTGCTTCACAACTCTTCTAATGTTCTCGGAATTCCGCTGACTTTTAAAAATGCTTCACAACTCTTCCATTGTTCTCGGAATTCCGTTGAAGTTTAAAAATGCTTCGGAACTCTTCCAGTGTTCGCAGAATTCCGCTGACGTTTAAAAATGCTTCGGAAATCTTCCATTGTTTTCAAAATTCTGCTGACGTTTAAAAATGCTTCAGAACTCTTCCATTGTTCTCGGAATTCCGCTGACGTTTAAAAATGCTTCGGAACTCTTCCATTGTTCTCGGAATTGCGGTGAAGTTTAAAAATGCTTCGGAACGCTTACATTGTTCTCAGAATTCCGCTGAAGTTTAAACATGCTTTGGTACACTTCTATTGTTCTCGGAATTCTGCTGAAGTTTAAGAATGCTTCGGAACTCTTCCATTGTTCTCGGAATTCCGCTGACGTTCAAAAATGATTCGGAACACTTCCATTGTTCTCGGAATTCCGCTGACGCTTAAAATTGCTTCACAACTCTTCTATTGTTCTCGGAATTCCGCTGACTTTTAAAAATGCTTCGAAACTCTTCCATTGTTCTCGGAATTCCGCTGAAGTTTAAGAATGCTTCGGAACTCTTCCAATGTTCTCAGAATTCTGCTGAAGTTTAAAAATGCTTCGGAACTCTTCCATTGTTCTCGGAATTCCGCTGACGCTTAAAAATGCTTCACAACTCTTCCATTGTTCTCGGAATTCTGCTGACTTTTAAAAATGCTTCGGAACTCTTCGATTGTTCTCCAAATTCCGCTGAAGTTTAAAAATGCTTCGGAACTCTTCCATTGTTCGCAGAATTCCGCTGACGTTTAAAAATGCTTCGGAAATCTTCCATTGTTTTCAAAATTCCGCTGACGTTTAAAAATGCTTCAGAACTCTTCCATTGTTCTCGGAATTCCGCTGACGTTTAAAAATGCTTTGGAACTCGTCCATTGTTCTCGGAATTCCGGTGAAGTTTAAAAATGCTTCGGAACGCTTACATTGTTCTCAGAATTCCGCTGAAGTTTAAACATGCTTTGGTACCCTTCTATTGTTCTCGGAATTCTGCTGACTTTTAAAAATGCTTCGGAACTCTTCCATTGTTCTCGGAAGTCCGCTGACGTTCAAAAATGATTCGGAACACTTCCATTGTTCTCGGAATTCCGCTGACGCTTAAAATTGCTTCACAACTCTTCTATTGTTCTCGGAATTCCGCTGACTTTTAAAAATGCTTCGAAACTCTTCCATTGTTCTCGGAATTCCGCTGAAGTTTAAGAATGCTTCGGAACTCTTCCATTGTTCTCAGAATTCTGCTGAAGTTTAAAAATGCTTCGGAACTCTTCCATTGTTCTCGGAATTCCGCTGACGCTTAAAAATGCTTCACAACTCTTCCATTGTTCTCGGAATTCTGCTGACTTTTAAAAATGCTTCGGAACTCTTCGATTGTTCTCCAAATTCCGCTGAAGTTTAAAAATGCTTCGGAACTCTTCCATTGTTCGCAGAATTCCGCTGACGTTTAAAAATGCTTCGGAAATCTTCCATTGTTTTCAAAATTCCGCTGACGTTTAAAAATGCTTCAGAACTCTTCCATTGTTCTCGGAATTCCGCTGACGTTTAAAAATGCTTTGGAACTCGTCCATTGTTCTCGGAATTCCGGTGAAGTTTAAAAATGCTTCGGAACGCTTACATTGTTCTCAGAATTCCGCTGAAGTTTAAACATGCTTTGGTACCCTTCTATTGTTCTCGGAATTCTGCTGACTTTTAAAAATGCTTCGGAACTCTTCCATTGTTCTCGGAATTCCGCTGACTTTTAAAAATGCTTCGGAACTCTTCCATTGTTCTCGGAATTCCGCTTAAGTTTTGAAGTTTAAAAATGCTTCGGAATTCTTCCATTGTTCTCGGAATTCCGCTGACGCTTAAAAATGCTTCACAACTCTTCTATTGTTCTCAGAATTCCGCTGACTTTTAAAAATGCTTCAGAACTCTTCCATTGTTCTCGGAATTCCGCTGACGTTTAAAAATGCTTCGGAACTCTTCCATTGTTCTCGGAATTCCGCTGACGCTTAAAATTGCTTCACAACTCTTCTATTGTTCTCGGAATTCCGCTGACTTTTAAAAATGCTTCGAAACTCTTCCATTGTTCTCGGAATTCTGCTGAAGTTTAAGAATGCTTCGGAACTCTTCCATTGTTCTCAGAATTCTGCTGAAGTTTAAAAATGCTTCGGAACTCTTCCATTGTTCTCGGAATTCCGCTGATGCTTAAAAATGCTTCACAACTCTTCCATTGTTCTCGGAATTCCGCTGACGCTTAAAAATGCTTCACAACTCTTCTATTCTTCTCAGAATTCCGCTGACTTTTAAAAATGCTTCGGAACTCTTCCATTGTTCTCGGAATTCTGCTGATGCTTAAAAATGCTTCACAACTCTTCCATTGTTCTCGGAATTCCGCTGACTTTTAAAAATGCTTCGGAACTCTTCGATTGTTCTCCAAATTCCGCTGAAGTTTAAAAATGCTTCAGAACTCTTCCAGTGTTCGCAGAATTCCGCTGACGTTTAAAAATGCTTCGGAAATCTTCCATTGTTTTCAAAATTCCGCTGACGTTTAAAAATGCTTCAGAACTCTTCCATTGTTCTCGGAATTCCGCTGACGTTTAAAAATGCTTCGGAACTCTTCCATTGTTCTCAGAATTCCGCTGAAGTTTAAACATGCTTTGGTACCCTTCTATTGTTCTCGGAATTCCGCTGACGTTTAAAAATGCTTTGGAACTCTTCCATTGTTCGCAGAATTCCGCTGAAGTTCAAACATGCTTTGGTACCCTTCTATTGTTCTCGGAATTCTGCTGACTTTTAAAAATGCTTCGGAACTCTTCCATTGTTCTCGGAATACCGCTGACTTTTAAAAATGCTTCGGAACTCTTCCATTGTTCTCGGAATTCCGCTGAAGTTTAAGTATGCTTCGGAACTCTTCCATTGTTCTCGGAATTCTACTGAAGTTTAAAAATGCTTCGGAACTCTTCCATTGTTCTCAGAATTCCGCTGACTTTTAAAAATGCTTCGGAACTCTTCCATTGTTCTCGGAATTCCGCTGACATTTAAAAAGGGTTCAGAACTCTTCCATTGTTCTCGGAATTCCGCTGACGTTTAAAAATGCTTCGGAACTCTTCCTTTGTTCTTGGAATTCCACTGACGTTTAAAAATGCTTCACAACTCTTCCATTGTTCTTGGAATTCCGCTGACTTTTAAAATTGCTTCGGAACTCTTCGATTGTTCTCCAAAATTCCGCTGAAGTTTAAAAATGCTTCGGAACTCTTCCAGTGTTTGCAGAATTCCGCTGACGTTTAAAAATGCTTCGGAAATCTTCCATTGTTTTCAAAATCCGCTGACGTTTAAAAATGCTTCAGAACTCTTCCATTGTTCTCGGAATTCCGCTGACATTTAAAAATGCTTCCGAACTCTTCCATTGTTCTGGTATTCCGCTGACGTTTAAAAATGCTTCACAACTCTTCCATTGTTCTCGGTATTCCGCTGACTTTTAAAAATGCTTCAGAACTCTTCCATTGTTCTCGGAATTCCGCTGAAGTTTAAGTATGCTTCGGAACTCTTCCATTGTTCTCGGAATTCTGCTGAAGTTTAAAAATGCTTCGGAACTCTTCCATTGTTCTCAGAATTCCGCTGACATTTAAAAATGCTTCGGAACTCTTCCATTGTTCTCGGAATTCCGCTGACATTTAAAAAGGCTTCAGAACTCTTCCATTGTTCTCGGAATTCCGCTGACGTTTAAAAATGCTTCACAACTCTTCCATTTTTCTCGGAATTCCGCTGACTTTTAAAAATGCTTCACAACTCTTCCATTGTTCTCGGAATTCCGCTGACTTTTAAACATGCTTCACAACTCTTCCATTGTTCTCAGAATTCTGCTGAAGTTTAAAAATGCTTCGGAACTCTTCCATTGTTCTCGGAATTCCGCTGAAGTTTAAACATGCTTTGGTACCCTTCTATTGTTCTCGGAATTCTGCTGACTTTTAAAAATGCTTCGGAACTCTTCCATTGTTCTCGGAATTCCGCTGACTTTTAAAAATGCTTCGGAACTCTTCCATTGTTCTCGGAATTCTGCTGAAGTTTTGAAGTTTAAAAATGCTTCGGAATTCTTCCATTGTTCTCGGAATTCCGCTGACGCTTAAAAATGCTTCACAACTCTTCTATTGTTCTCAGAATTCCGCTGACTTTTAAAAATGCTTCAGAACGCTTCCATTGTTCTCGGAATTCCGCTGACGTTTAAAAATGCTTCGGAACACTTCCATTGTTCTCGGAATTCCGCTGACGCTTAAAATTGCTTCACAACTCTTCTAATGTTCTCGGAATTCCGCTGACTTTTAAAAATGCTTCGGAACTCTTCCGTTGTTCTCGGAATTGCGGTGAAGTTTAAAAATGCTTCGGAACGCTTACATTGTTCTCAGAATTCCGCTGAAGTTTAAACATGCTTTGGTACCCTTCTATTGTTCTCGGAATTCTGCTGACTTTTAAAAATGCTTCGGAACTCTTCCATTGTTCTCGGAATTCCGCTGACTTTTAAAAATTCTTCGGAACTCTTCCATTGTTCTCGGAATTCCGCTGAAGTTTTGAAGTTTAAAAATGCTTCGGAATTTTTCCATTGTTCTCGGAATTCCGCTGACGCTTAAAAATGCTTCACAACTCTTCCATTGTTCTCGGAATTCCGCTGACTTTTAAAAATGCTTCGGAACTCTTCCACTGTTCGCAGAATTCCGCTGACGTTTAAAAATGCTTCGGAAATCTTCCATTGTTTTCAAAATTCCGCTGACGTTTAAAAATGATTCAGAACTCTTCCATTGTTCTCGGAATTCCGCTGACTTTTAAAAATGCTTCGGAACTCTTCCATTGTTTTGGTATTCCGCTGACGTTTAAAAATGCTTCACAACTCTTCCATTGTTCTCGGTATTCCGCTGACTTTTAAAAATGCTTCTGAACTCTTCCATTGTTCTCGGAATTCCGCTGAAGTTTAAGTATGCTTCGGAACTCTTCCATTGTTCTCGGAATTCTGCTGAAGTTTAAAAATGCTTCGGAACTCTTCCATTGTTCTCGGAATTCCGCTGATGCTTAAAAATGCTTCACAACTCTTCCATTGTTCTCGGTATTCCGCTGACTTTTAAAAATGCTTCTGAACTCTTCCATTGTTCTCGGAATTCCGCTGAAGTTTAAGTATGCTTCGGAACTCTTCCATTGTTCTCGGAATTCTGCTGAAGTTTAAAAATGCTTCGGAACTCTTCCATTGTTCTCAGAATTCCGCTGAAGTTTAAACATGCTTTGGTACCCTTCTATTGTTCTCGGAATTCTGCTGACTTTTAAAAATGCTTCGGAACTCTTCCATTGTTCTCGGAATTCCGCTGACTTTTAAAAATGCTTCGGAACTCTTCCATTGTTCTCGGAATTCTGCTGAAGTTTTGAAGTTTAAAAATGCTTCGGAATTCTTCCATTGTTCTCGGAATTCCGCTGACGCTTAAAAATGCTTCACAACTCTTCTATTGTTCTCAGAATTCCGCTGACTTTTAAAAATGCTTCAGAACGCTTCCATTGTTCTCGGAATTCCGCTGACGTTTAAAAATGCTTCGGAACACTTCCATTGTTCTCGGAATTCCGCTGACGCTTAAAATTGCTTCACAACTCTTCTAATGTTCTCGGAATTCCGCTGACTTTTAAAAATGCTTCACAACTCTTCCATTGTTCTCGGAATTCCGTTGAAGTTTAAAAATGCTTCGGAACTCTTCCAGTGTTCGCAGAATTCCGCTGACGTTTAAAAATGCTTCGGAAATCTTCCATTGTTTTCAAAATTCTGCTGACGTTTAAAAATGCTTCAGAACTCTTCCATTGTTCTCGGAATTCCGCTGACGTTTAAAAATGCTTCGGAACTCTTCCATTGTTCTCGGAATTGCGGTGAAGTTTAAAAATGCTTCGGAACGCTTACATTGTTCTCAGAATTCCGCTGAAGTTTAAACATGCTTTGGTACACTTCTATTGTTCTCGGAATTCTGCTGAAGTTTAAGAATGCTTCGGAACTCTTCCATTGTTCTCGGAATTCCGCTGACGTTCAAAAATGATTCGGAACACTTCCATTGTTCTCGGAATTCCGCTGACGCTTAAAATTGCTTCACAACTCTTCTATTGTTCTCGGAATTCCGCTGACTTTTAAAAATGCTTCGAAACTCTTCCATTGTTCTCGGAATTCCGCTGAAGTTTAAGAATGCTTCGGAACTCTTCCATTGTTCTCAGAATTCTGCTGAAGTTTAAAAATGCTTCGGAACTCTTCCATTGTTCTCGGAATTCCGCTGACGCTTAAAAATGCTTCACAACTCTTCCATTGTTCTCGGAATTCTGCTGACTTTTAAAAATGCTTCGGAACTCTTCGATTGTTCTCCAAATTCCGCTGAAGTTTAAAAATGCTTCGGAACTCTTCCATTGTTCGCAGAATTCCGCTGACGTTTAAAAATGCTTCGGAAATCTTCCATTGTTTTCAAAATTCCGCTGACGTTTAAAAATGCTTCAGAACTCTTCCATTGTTCTCGGAATTCCGCTGACGTTTAAAAATGCTTTGGAACTCGTCCATTGTTCTCGGAATTCCGGTGAAGTTTAAAAATGCTTCGGAACGCTTACATTGTTCTCAGAATTCCGCTGAAGTTTAAACATGCTTTGGTACCCTTCTATTGTTCTCGGAATTCTGCTGACTTTTAAAAATGCTTCGGAACTCTTCCATTGTTCTCGGAATTCCGCTGACTTTTAAAAATGCTTCGGAACTCTTCCATTGTTCTCGGAATTCCGCTTAAGTTTTGAAGTTTAAAAATGCTTCGGAATTCTTCCATTGTTCTCGGAATTCCGCTGACGCTTAAAAATGCTTCACAACTCTTCTATTGTTCTCAGAATTCCGCTGACTTTTAAAAATGCTTCAGAACTCTTCCATTGTTCTCGGAATTCCGCTGACGTTTAAAAATGCTTCGGAACTCTTCCATTGTTCTCGGAATTCCGCTGACGCTTAAAATTGCTTTACAACTCTTCTATTGTTCTCGGAATTCCGCTGACTTTTAAAAATGCTTCGAAACTCTTCCATTGTTCTCGGAATTCTGCTGAAGTTTAAGAATGCTTCGGAACTCTTCCAGTGTTCGCAGAATTCCGCTGACGTTTAAAAATGCTTCGGAAATCTTCCATTGTTTTCAAAATTCCGCTGACGTTTAAAAATGCTTCAGAACTCTTCCATTGTTCTCGGAATTCCGCTGACGTTTAAAAATGCTTTGGAACTCTTCCATTGTTCGCAGAATTCCGCTGAAGTTCAAACATGCTTTGGTACCCTTCTATTGTTCTCGGAATTCTGCTGACTTTTAAAAATGCTTCGGAACTCTTCCATTGTTCTCGGAATACCGCTGACTTTTAAAAATGCTTCGGAACTCTTCCATTGTTCTCGGAATTCCGCTGAAGTTTAAGTATGCTTCGGAACTCTTCCATTGTTCTCGGAATTCTACTGAAGTTTAAAAATGCTTCGGAACTCTTCCATTGTTCTCAGAATTCCGCTGACTTTTAAAAATGCTTCGGAACTCTTCCATTGTTCTCGGAATTCCGCTGACATTTAAAAAGGGTTCAGAACTCTTCCATTGTTCTCGGAATTCCGCTGACGTTTAAAAATGCTTCGGAACTCTTCCTTTGTTCTTGGAATTCCACTGACGTTTAAAAATGCTTCACAACTCTTCCATTGTTCTTGGAATTCCGCTGACTTTTAAAATTGCTTCGGAACTCTTCGATTGTTCTCCAAAATTCCGCTGAAGTTTAAAAATGCTTCGGAACTCTTCCAGTGTTTGCAGAATTCCGCTGACGTTTAAAAATGCTTCGGAAATCTTCCATTGTTTTCAAAATCCGCTGACGTTTAAAAATGCTTCAGAACTCTTCCATTGTTCTCGGAATTCCGCTGACATTTAAAAATGCTTCCGAACTCTTCCATTGTTCTGGTATTCCGCTGACGTTTAAAAATGCTTCACAACTCTTCCATTGTTCTCGGTATTCCGCTGACTTTTAAAAATGCTTCAGAACTCTTCCATTGTTCTCGGAATTCCGCTGAAGTTTAAGTATGCTTCGGAACTCTTCCATTGTTCTCGGAATTCTGCTGAAGTTTAAAAATGCTTCGGATCTCTTCCATTGTTCTCAGAATTCCGCTGACATTTAAAAATGCTTCGGAACTCTTCCATTGTTCTCGGAATTCCGCTGACATTTAAAAAGGCTTCAGAACTCTTCCATTGTTCTCGGAATTCTGCTGACGTTTAAAAATGCTTCACAACTCTTCCATTGTTCTCGGAATTCCGCTGAAGTTTAAGTATGCTTCGGAACTCTTCCATTGTTCTCGGAATTCTGCTGAAGTTTAAAAATGCTTCGGAACTCTTCCATTGTTCTCGGAATTCTTCTGAAGTTTTGAAGTTTACAAATGCTTCGGAATTCTTCCATTGTTCTCGGAATTCCGCTGACGCTTAAAAATGCTTCACAACTCTTCTATTGTTCTCAGAATTCCGCTGACTTTTAAAAATGCTTCGGAACTCTTCCATTGTTTTGGTATTCCGCTGACGTTTAAAAATGCTTCACAACTCTTCCATTGTTCTCGGTATTCCGCTGACTTTTAAAAATGCTTCACAACTCTTCCATTGTTGTCGGAATTCCGCTGACGCTTAAAATTGCTTCAAAACTGTTCCATTGTTCTCGGAAATCCGCTGACATTTAAAAATGCTTCGGAACTCTTCCATTGTCCTCGGAATTCCGCTGAAGTTTAAGAATGCTTCGGAACTCTTCCATTGTTCTCAGAATTCTGCTGAAGTTTAAGAATGCTTCGGAATTCTTCCATTGTTCTCGGAATTCCGCTGACGCTTAAAAATGCTTCACAACTCTTCTATTGTTCTCAGAATTCCGCTGACTTTTAAAAATGCTTCAGAACTCTTCCATTGTTCTCGGAATTCCGCTGACTTTTAAAAATGCTTCGGAACTCTTCCATTGTTCTCGGAATTCTGCTGAAGTTTAAAAATGCTTCGGAACTCTTCCATTGTTCTCAGAATTCCGCTGACATTTAAAAATGCTTCGGAACTCTTCCATTGTTCTCGGAATTCCGCTGACATTTAAAAAGCCTTCAGAACTCTTCCATTGTTCTCGGAATTCCGCTGACGTTTAAAAATGCTTCGGAACTCTTCCTTTGTTCTTGGAATTCCACTGACGTTTAAAAATGCTTCACAACTCTTCCATTGTTCTCGGAATTCCGCTGACTTTTAAAATTGCTTCGGAACTCTTCGATTGTTCTCCAAATTCCGCTGAAGTTTAAAAATGCATCGGAACTCTTCCAGTGTTTGCAGAATTCCGCTGACGTTTAAAAATGCTTCGGAAATCTTCCATTGTTTTCAAAATCCGCTGACGTTTAAAAATGCTTCAGAACTCTTCCATTGTTCTCGGAATTCCGCTGACGTTTAAAAATGCTTCGGAACTCTTCCATTGTTCTCGGAATTGCGGTGAAGTTTAAAAATGCTTCGGAACGCTTACATTGTTCTCAGAATTCCGCTGAAGTTTAAACATGCTTTGGTACCCTTCTATTGTTCTCGGAATTCTGCTGACTTTTAAAAATGCTTCGGAACTCTTCCATTGTTCTCGGAATTCCGCTGACTTTTAAAAATGCTTCGGAAATCTTCCATTGTTCTCGGAATTCCGCTGAAGTTTTGAAGTTTAAAAATGCTTCGGAATTTTTCCATTGTTCTCGGAATTCCGCTGACGCTTAAAAATGCTTCACAACTCTTCCATTGTTCTCGGAATTCCGCTGACTTTTAAAAATGCTTCGGAACTCTTCCAGTGTTCGCAGAATCCTGCTGACGTTTAAAAATGCTTCGGAAATCTTCCATTGTTTTCAAAATTCCGCTAACGTTTAAAAATGCTTCGGAACTCTTCCATTGTTCTCGGAATTCCGCTGACGTTTAAAAATGCTTCGGAACTCTTCCATTGTTCTCGGAATTCCGCTGACTTTTAAAAATGCTTCGGAACTCTTCCATTGTTCTTGGAATTCCGCTGACTTTTAAAAATGCTTCTGAACTCTTCCATTGTTCTCGGAATTCCGCTGACGTTTAAAAATGCTTCGGAACTCTTCCATTGTTCTCGGAATTGCGGTGAAGTTTAAAAATGCTTCGGAACGCTTACATTGTTCTCAGAATTCCGCTGAAGTTTAAACATGCTTTGTTACCCTTCTATTGTTCTCGGAATTCTGCTGACTTTTAAAAATGCTTCGGAACTCTTCCATTGTTCTCGTAATTCCGCTGAAGTTTTGAAGTTTAAAAATGCTTCGGAATTTTTCCATTGTTCTCGGAATTCCGCTGACGCTTAAAATTGCTTTACAACTCTTCTATTGTTCTCGGAATTCCGCTGACTTTTAAAAATGCTTCGAAACTCTTCCATTGTTCTCGGAATTCTGCTGAAGTTTAAGAATGCTTCGGAACTCTTCCAGTGTTCGCAGAATTCCGCTGACGTTTAAAAATGCTTCGGAAATCTTCCATTGTTTTCAAAATTCCGCTGACGTTTAAAAATGCTTCAGAACTCTTCCATTGTTCTCGGAATTCCGCTGACGTTTAAAAATGCTTTGGAACTCTTCCATTGTTCGCAGAATTCCGCTGAAGTTCAAACATGCTTTGGTACCCTTCTATTGTTCTCGGAATTCTGCTGACTTTTAAAAATGCTTCGGAACTCTTCCATTGTTCTCGGAATACCGCTGACTTTTAAAAATGCTTCGGAACTCTTCCATTGTTCTCGGAATTCCGCTGAAGTTTAAGTATGCTTCGGAACTCTTCCATTGTTCTCGGAATTCTACTGAAGTTTAAAAATGCTTCGGAACTCTTCCATTGTTCTCAGAATTCCGCTGACTTTTAAAAATGCTTCGGAACTCTTCCATTGTTCTCGGAATTCCGCTGACATTTAAAAAGGGTTCAGAACTCTTCCATTGTTCTCGGAATTCCGCTGACGTTTAAAAATGCTTCACAACTCTTCCATTGTTCTTGGAATTCCGCTGACTTTTAAAATTGCTTCGGAACTCTTCGATTGTTCTCCAAAATTCCGCTGAAGTTTAAAAATGCTTCGGAACTCTTCCAGTGTTTGCAGAATTCCGCTGACGTTTAAAAATGCTTCGGAAATCTTCCATTGTTTTCAAAATCCGCTGACGTTTAAAAATGCTTCAGAACTCTTCCATTGTTCTCGGAATTCCGCTGACATTTAAAAATGCTTCCGAACTCTTCCATTGTTCTGGTATTCCGCTGACGTTTAAAAATGCTTCACAACTCTTCCATTGTTCTCGGTATTCCGCTGACTTTTAAAAATGCTTCAGAACTCTTCCATTGTTCTCGGAATTCCGCTGAAGTTTAAGTATGCTTCGGAACTCTTCCATTGTTCTCGGAATTCTGCTGAAGTTTAAAAATGCTTCGGATCTCTTCCATTGTTCTCAGAATTCCGCTGACATTTAAAAATGCTTCGGAACTCTTCCATTGTTCTCGGAATTCCGCTGACATTTAAAAAGGCTTCAGAACTCTTCCATTGTTCTCGGAATTCTGCTGACGTTTAAAAATGCTTCACAACTCTTCCATTGTTCTCGGAATTCCGCTGAAGTTTAAGTATGCTTCGGAACTCTTCCATTGTTCTCGGAATTCTGCTGAAGTTTAAAAATGCTTCGGAACTCTTCCATTGTTCTCGGAATTCTTCTGAAGTTTTGAAGTTTACAAATGCTTCGGAATTCTTCCATTGTTCTC
Organism: Phyllobates terribilis; assembly: GCF_046119375.1. NCBI lineage: Eukaryota > Metazoa > Chordata > Amphibia > Anura > Dendrobatidae > Phyllobates > Phyllobates terribilis. The sequence goes on along the minus strand of NW_027362781.1, from coordinate 5,454,951 downwards.
GGAATTCCGCTGACGCTTAAAAATGCTTCACAACTCTTCTATTGTTCTCAGAATTCCGCTGACTTTTAAAAATGCTTCGGAACTCTTCCAGTGTTCGCAGAATCCTGCTGACGTTTAAAAATGCTTCGGAAATCTTCCATTGTTTTCAAAATTCCGCTAACGTTTAAAAATGCTTCGGAACTCTTCCATTGTTCTCGGAATTCCGCTGACGTTTAAAAATGCTTCGGAACTCTTCCATTGTTCTCGGAATTCCGCTGACTTTTAAAAATGCTTCGGAACTCTTCCATTGTTCTTGGAATTCCGCTGACTTTTAAAAATGCTTCTGAACTCTTCCATTGTTCTCGGAATTCCGCTGACGTTTAAAAATGCTTCGGAACTCTTCCATTGTTCTCGGAATTCCGCTGACTTTTAAAAATGCTTCGGAACTCTTCCATTGTTCTTGGAATTCCGCTGACTTTTAAAAATGCTTCTGAACTCTTCCATTGTTCTCGGTATTCCGCTGACTTTTAAAAATGCTTCACAACTCTTCCATTGTTGTCGGAATTCCGCTGACGCTTAAAATTGCTTCAAAACTGTTCCATTGTTCTCGGAAATCCGCTGACATTTAAAAATGCTTCGGAACTCTTCCATTGTCCTCGGAATTCCGCTGAAGTTTAAGAATGCTTCGGAACTCTTCCATTGTTCTCAGAATTCTGCTGAAGTTTAAGAATGCTTCGGAATTCTTCCATTGTTCTCGGAATTCCGCTGACGCTTAAAAATGCTTCACAACTCTTCTATTGTTCTCAGAATTCCGCTGACTTTTAAAAATGCTTCAGAACTCTTCCATTGTTCTCGGAATTCCGCTGACTTTTAAAAATGCTTCGGAACTCTTCCATTGTTCTCGGAATTCTGCTGAAGTTTAAAAATGCTTCGGAACTCTTCCATTGTTCTCAGAATTCCGCTGACATTTAAAAATGCTTCGGAACTCTTCCATTGTTCTCGGAATTCCGCTGACATTTAAAAAGCCTTCAGAACTCTTCCATTGTTCTCGGAATTCCGCTGACGTTTAAAAATGCTTCGGAACTCTTCCTTTGTTCTTGGAATTCCACTGACGTTTAAAAATGCTTCACAACTCTTCCATTGTTCTCGGAATTCCGCTGACTTTTAAAATTGCTTCGGAACTCTTCGATTGTTCTCCAAATTCCGCTGAAGTTTAAAAATGCATCGGAACTCTTCCAGTGTTTGCAGAATTCCGCTGACGTTTAAAAATGCTTCGGAAATCTTCCATTGTTTTCAAAATCCGCTGACGTTTAAAAATGCTTCAGAACTCTTCCATTGTTCTCGGAATTCCGCTGACGTTTAAAAATGCTTCGGAACTCTTCCATTGTTCTCGGAATTGCGGTGAAGTTTAAAAATGCTTCGGAACGCTTACATTGTTCTCAGAATTCCGCTGAAGTTTAAACATGCTTTGGTACCCTTCTATTGTTCTCGGAATTCTGCTGACTTTTAAAAATGCTTCGGAACTCTTCCATTGATCTCGGAATTCCGCTGACTTTTAAAAATGCTTCGGAAATCTTCCATTGTTCTCGGAATTCCGCTGAAGTTTTGAAGTTTAAAAATGCTTCGGAATTTTTCCATTGTTCTCGGAATTCCGCTGACGCTTAAAAATGCTTCACAACTCTTCCATTGTTCTCGGAATTCCGCTGACTTTTAAAAATGCTTCGGAACTCTTCCAGTGTTCGCAGAATCCTGCTGACGTTTAAAAATGCTTCGGAAATCTTCCATTGTTTTCAAAATTCCGCTAACGTTTAAAAATGCTTCGGAACTCTTCCATTGTTCTCGGAATTCCGCTGACGTTTAAAAATGCTTCGGAACTCTTCCATTGTTCTCGGAATTCCGCTGACTTTTAAAAATGCTTCGGAACTCTTCCATTGTTCTTGGAATTCCGCTGACTTTTAAAAATGCTTCTGAACTCTTCCATTGTTCTCGGAATTCCGCTGACGTTTAAAAATGCTTCGGAACTCTTCCATTGTTCTCGGAATTGCGGTGAAGTTTAAAAATGCTTCGGAACGCTTACATTGTTCTCAGAATTCCGCTGAAGTTTAAACATGCTTTGGTACCCTTCTATTGTTCTCGGAATTCTGCTGACTTTTAAAAATGCTTCGGAACTCTTCCATTGTTCTCGTAATTCCGCTGAAGTTTTGAAGTTTAAAAATGCTTCGGAATTTTTCCATTGTTCTCGGAATTCCGCTGACGCTTAAAAATGCTTCACAACTCTTCCATTGTTCTCGGAATTCCGCTGACTTTTAAAAATGCTTCGGAACTCTTCCAGTGTTCGCAGAATTCCGCTGACGTTTAAAAATGCTTCGGAAATCTTCCATTGTTTTCAAAATTCCGCTTACGTTTAAAAATGCTTCAGAACTCTTCCATTGTTCTCGGAATTCCGCTGACGTTTAAAAATGCTTCGGAACTCTTCCATTGTTCTCAGAATTCCGCTGAAGTTTAAACATGCTTTGGTACCCTTCTATTGTTCTCGGAATTCTGCTGACTTTTAAAAATGCTTCGGAACTCTTCCATTGTTCTCGGAATTCCGCTGACATTTAAAAAGCCTTCAGAACTCTTCCATTGTTCTCGGAATTCCGCTGACGTTTAAAAATGCTTCGGAACTCTTCCTTTGTTCTTGGAATTCCACTGACGTTTAAAAATGCTTCACAACTCTTCCATTGTTCTCGGAATTCCGCTGACTTTTAAAATTGCTTCGGAACTCTTCGATTGTTCTCCAAATTCCGCTGAAGTTTAAAAATGCTTCAGAACTCTTCCAGTGTTCGCAGAATTCCGCTGACGTTTAAAAATGCTTCGGAAATCTTCCATTGTTTTCAAAATTCCGCTGACGTTTAAAAATGCTTCAGAACTCTTCCATTGTTCTCGGAATTCCGCTGACGTTTAAAAATGCTTCGGAACTCTTCCATTGTTCTCAGAATTCCGCTGAAGTTTAAACATGCTTTGGTACCCTTCTATTGTTCTCGGAATTCTGCTGACTTTTAAAAATGCTTCGGAACTCTTCCATTGTTCTCGGAATTCCGCTGACTTTTAAAAATGCTTCGGAACTCTTCCATTGTTCTCGGAATACCGCTGACTTTTAAAAATGCTTCGGAACTCTTCCATTGTTCTCGGAATTCCGCTGAAGTTTAAGAATGCTTCGGAACTCTTCCATTGTTCTCGGAATTCTGCTGAAGTTTTGAAGTTTAAAAATGCTTCGGAATTCTTCCATTGTTCTCGGAATTCCGCTGACGCTTAAAAATGCTTCACAACTCTTCTATTGTTCTCAGAATTCCGCTGACTTTTAAAAATGCTTCAGAACTCTTCCATTGTTCTCAGAATTCCGCTGACTTTTAAAAATGCTTCGGAACTCTTCCATTGTTCTCGGAATTCCGCTGACTTTTAAAAATGCTTCGGAACTCTTCCATTGTTCTCGGAATTCCGCTGAAGTTTTGAAGTTTAAAAATGCTTCGGAATTCTTCCATTGTTCTCGGAATTCCGCTGACGCTTAAAAATGCTTCACAACTCTTCTATTGTTCTCAGAATTCCGCTGACTTTTAAAAATGCTTCAGAACTCTTCCATTGTTCTCGGAATTCCGCTGACGTTTAAAAATGCTTCGGTACTCTTCCATTGTTCTCGGAATTCCGCTGACGCTTAAAATTGCTTCACAACTCTTCTATTGTTCTCGGAATTCCGCTGACTTTTAAAAATGCTTCGAAACTCTTCCATTGTTCTCGGAATTCCGCTGAAGTTTAAGAATGCTTCGGAACTCTTCCATTGTTCTCAGAATTCTTCTGAAGTTTAAAAATGCTTCGGAACTCTTCCATTGTTCTCGGAATTCCGCTGATGCTTAAAAATGCTTCACAACTCTTCCATTGTTCTCGGTATTCCGCTGACTTTTAAAAATGCTTCTGAACTCTTCCATTGTTCTCGGAATTCCGCTGAAGTTTAAGTATGCTTCGGAACTCTTCCATTGCTCTCGGAATTCTGCTGAAGTTTAAAAATGCTTCGGAACTCTTCCATTGTTCTCAGAATTCCGCTGACATTTAAAAATGCTTCGGAACTCTTCCATTGTTCTCGGAATTCCGCTGACATTTAAAAAGCCTACAGAACTCTTCCATTGTTCTCGGAATTCCGCTGACGTTTAAAAATGCTTCGGAACTCTTCCATTGTTTTCAAAATTCCGCTGACGTTTAAAAATGCTTCGGAACTCTTCCAGTGTTCGCAGAATTCCGCTGACGTTTAAAAATGCTTCGGAAATCTTCCATTGTTTTCAAAATTCCGCTGACGTTTAAAAATGCTTCAGAACTCTTCCATTGTTCTCGGAATTCCGCTGACGTTTAAAAATGCTTCGGAACTCTTCCATTGTTCTCAGAATTCCGCTGAAGTTTAAACATGCTTTGGTACGCTTCTATTGTTCTCGGAATTCTGCTGACTTTTAAAAATTCTTCGGAACTCTTCCATTGTTCTCGGAATTCCGCTGACTTTTAAAAATGCTTCGGAACTCTTCCATTGTTCTCGGAATTCCGCTGACTTTTAAAAATGCTTCTGAACTCTTCCATTGTTCTCGGAATTCCGCTGAAGTTTAAGTATGCTTCGGAACTCTTCCATTGTTCTCGGAATTCTGCTGAAGTTTAAAAATGCTTCGGAACTCTTCCATTGTTCTCAGAATTCCGCTGACATTTAAAAATGCTTCGGAACTCTTCCATTGTTCTCGGAATTCCGCTGACATTTAAAAAGCCTTCAGAACTCTTCCATTGTTCTCGGAATTCCGCTGACGTTTAAAAATGCTTCGGAACTCTTCCTTTGTTCTTGGAATTCCACTGACGTTTAAAAATGCTTCACAACTCTTCCATTGTTCTCGGAATTCCGCTGACTTTTAAAATTGCTTCGGAACTCTTCGATTGTTCTCCAAATTCCGCTGAAGTTTAAAAATGCATCGGAACTCTTCCAGTGTTTGCAGAATTCCGCTGACGTTTAAAAATGCTTCGGAAATCTTCCATTGTTTTCAAAATCCGCTGACGTTTAAAAATGCTTCAGAACTCTTCCATTGTTCTCGGAATTCCGCTGACGTTTAAAAATGCTTCGGAACTCTTCCATTGTTCTCGGAATTGCGGTGAAGTTTAAAAATGCTTCGGAACGCTTACATTGTTCTCAGAATTCCGCTGAAGTTTAAACATGCTTTGGTACCCTTCTATTGTTCTCGGAATTCTGCTGACTTTTAAAAATGCTTCGGAACTCTTCCATTGTTCTCGGAATTCCGCTGACTTTTAAAAATGCTTCGGAAATCTTCCATTGTTCTCGGAATTCCGCTGAAGTTTTGAAGTTTAAAAATGCTTCGGAATTTTTCCATTGTTCTCGGAATTCCGCTGACGCTTAAAAATGCTTCACAACTCTTCCATTGTTCTCGGAATTCCGCTGACTTTTAAAAATGCTTCGGAACTCTTCCATTGTTCTCAGAATTCCGCTGAAGTTTAAGAATGCTTCGGAACTCTTCCATTGTTCTCGGAATTCTGCTGAAGTTTTGAAGTTTAAAAATGCTTCGGAATTCTTCCATTGTTCTCGGAATTCCGCTGACGCTTAAAAATGCTTCACAACTCTTCTATTGTTCTCAGAATTCCGCTGACTTTTAAAAATGCTTCAGAACTCTTCCATTGTTCTCGGAATTCCGCTGACTTTTAAAAATGCTTCGGAACTCTTCCATTGTTCTCGGAATTCCGCTGACTTTTAAAAATGCTTCGGAACTCTTCCATTGTTCTCGGAATTCCGCTGAAGTTTTGAAGTTTAAAAATGCTTCGGAATTCTTCCATTGTTCTCGGAATTCCGCTGACGCTTAAAAATGCTTCACAACTCTTCTATTGTTCTCGGAATTCCGCTGACGTTTAAAAATGCTTCGGAACTCTTCCATTGTTCTCGGAATTCCGCTGACGCTTAAAATTGCTTCACAACTCTTCTATTGTTCTCGGAATTCCGCTGACTTTTAAAAATGCTTCGAAACTCTTCCATTGTTCTCGGAATTCCGCTGAAGTTTAAGAATGCTTCGGAACTCTTCCATTGTTCTCAGAATTCTTCTGAAGTTTAAAAATGCTTCGGAACTCTTCCATTGTTCTCGGAATTCCGCTGATGCTTAAAAATGCTTCACAACTCTTCCATTGTTCTCGGTATTCCGCTGACTTTTAAAAATGCTTCTGAACTCTTCCATTGTTCTCGGAATTCCGCTGAAGTTTAAGTATGCTTCGGAACTCTTCCATTGCTCTCGGAATTCTGCTGAAGTTTAAAAATGCTTCGGAACTCTTCCATTGTTCTCAGAATTCCGCTGACATTTAAAAATGCTTCAGAATTCTTCCATTGTTCTCGGAATTCCGCTGACGCTTAAAAATGCTTCACAACTCTTCTATTGTTCTCAGAATTCCGCTGACTTTTAAAAATGCTTCAGAACTCTTCCATTGTTCTCGGAATTCCGCTGACGTTTAAAAATGCTTCGGAACTCTTCCATTGTTCTCGGAATTCCGCTGACGCTTAAAATTGCTTCACAACTCTTCTATTGTTCTCGGAATTCCGCTGACTTTTAAAAATGCTTTGAAACTCTTACATTGTTCTCGGAATTCCGCTGAAGTTTAAGAATGCTTCGGAACTCTTCCATTGTTCTCAGAATTCTTCTGAAGTTTAAAAATGCTTCGGAACTCTTCCATTGTTCTCGGAATTCCGCTGACATTTAAAAAGCCTTCAGAACTCTTCCATTGTTCTCGGAATTCCGCTGACGTTTAAAAATGCTTCGGAACTCTTCCTTTGTTCTTGGAATTCCACTGACGTTTAAAAATGCTTCACAACTCTTCCATTGTTCTCGGAATTCCGCTGACTTTTAAAATTGCTTCGGAACTCTTCGATTGTTCTCCAAATTCCGCTGAAGTTTAAAAATGCTTCAGAACTCTTCCAGTGTTCGCAGAATTCCGCTGACGTTTAAAAATGCTTCGGAAATCTTCCATTGTTTTCAAAATTCCGCTGACGTTTAAAAATGCTTCAGAACTCTTCCATTGTTCTCGGAATTCCGCTGACGTTTAAAAATGCTTCGGAACTCTTCCATTGTTCTCAGAATTCCGCTGAAGTTTAAACATGCTTTGGTACCCTTCTATTGTTCTCGGAATTCTGCTGACTTTTAAAAATGCTTCGGAACTCTTCCATTGTTCTCGGAATTCCGCTGACTTTTAAAAATGCTTCGGAACTCTTCCATTGTTCTCGGAATACCGCTGAAGTTTAAGAATGCTTCGGAATTCCTCCATTGTTCTCGGAATTCTGCTGACGCTTAAAAATGCTTCACAACTCTTCTATTGTTCTCAGAATTCCGCTGACTTTTAAAAATGCTTCAGAACTCTTCCATTGTTCTCGGAATTCCGCTGACTTTTAAAAATGCTTCGGAAATCTTCCATTGTTCTCGGAATTCCGCTGAAGTTTTGAAGTTTAAAAATGCTTCGGAATTTTTCCATTGTTCTCGGAATTCCGCTGACGCTTAAAAATGCTTCACAACTCTTCCATTGTTCTCGGAATTCCGCTGACTTTTAAAAATGCTTCAGAACTCTTCCAGTGTTCGCAGAATTCCGCTGAAGTTTAAACATGCTTTGGTACCCTTCTATTGTTCTCGGAATTCTGCTGACTTTTAAAAATGCTTCGGAACTCTTCCATTGTTCTCGGAATTCCGCTGACTTTTAAAAATGCTTCGGAACTCTTCCATTGTTCTCGGAATACCGCTGAAGTTTAAGAATGCTTCGGAATTCCTCCATTGTTCTCGGAATTCTGCTGACGCTTAAAAATGCTTCACAACTCTTCTATTGTTCTCAGAATTCCGCTGACTTTTAAAAATGCTTCAGAACTCTTCCATTGTTCTCGGAATTCCGCTGACTTTTAAAAATGCTTCGGAACTCTTCCATTGTTCTCGGAATTCTGCTGAAGTTTAAAAATGCTTCGGAACTCTTCCATTGTTCTCAGAATTCCGCTGACATTTAAAAATGCTTCGGAACTCTTCCATTGTTCTCGGAATTCCGCTGACATTTAAAAAGCCTTCAGAACTCTTCCATTGTTCTCGGAATTCCGCTGACGTTTAAAAATGCTTCGGAACTCTTCCTTTGTTCTTGGAATTCCACTGACGTTTAAAAATGCTTCACAACTCTTCCATTGTTCTCGGAATTCCGCTGACTTTTAAAAATGCTTCGGAACTCTTCCATTGTTCACGGAATTCCGCTGAAGTTTTGAAGTTTAAAAATGCTTCGGAATTCTTCCATTGTTCTCGGAATTCCGCTGACGCTTAAAAATGCTTCACAACTCTTCTATTGTTCTCAGAATTCCGCTGACTTTTAAAAATGCTTCAGAACTCTTCCATTGTTCTCGGAATTCCGCTGACGTTTAAAAATGCTTCGGAACTCTTCCATTGTTCTCGGAATTCCGCTGACGCTTAAAATTGCTTCACAACTCTTCTATTGTTCTCGGAATTCCGCTGACTTTTAAAAATGCTTCGAAACTCTTCCATTGTTCTCAGAATTCTTCTGAAGTTTAAAAATGCTTCGGAACTCTTCCATTGTTCTCGGAATTCCGCTGATGCTTAAAAATGCTTCACAACTCTTCCATTGTTCTCGGTATTCCGCTGACTTTTAAAAATGCTTCTGAACTCTTCCATTGTTCTCGGAATTCCGCTGAAGTTTAAGTATGCTTCGGAACTCTTCCATTGTTCTCGGAATTCTGCTGAAGTTTACAAATGCTTCGGAACTCTTCCATTGTTCTCAGAATTCCGCTGACATTTAAAAATGCTTCGGAACTCTTCCATTGTTCTCGGAATTCCGCTGACATTTAAAAAGCCTTCAGAACTCTTCCATTGTTCTCGGAATTCCGCTGACGTTTAAAAATGCTTCGGAACTCTTCTTTTGTTCTTGGAATTCCACTGACGTTTAAAAATGCTTCACAACTCTTCCATTGTTCTCGGAATTCCGCTGACTTTTAAAATTGCTTCGGAACTCTTCGATTGTTCTCCAAATTCCGCTGAAGTTTAAAAATGCTTCGGAACTCTTCCAGTGTTTGCAGAATTCCGCTGACGTTTAAAAATGCTTCGGAAATCTTCCATTGTTTTCAAAATCCGCTGACGTTTAAAAATGCTTCAGAACTCTTCCATTGTTCTCGGAATTCCGCTGACATTTAAAAATGCTTCGAAACTCTTCCAATGTTCTGGTATTCCGCTGACTTTTAAAAATGCTTCAGAACTCTTCCATTGTTCTCAGAATTCCGCTGAAGTTTAAACATGCTTTGGTACCCTTCTATTGTTCTCGGAATTCTGCTGACTTTTAAAAATGCTTCGGAACTCTTCCATTGTTCTCGGAATTCCGCTGACTTTTAAAAATGCTTCGGAACTCTTCCATTGTTCTCGGAATACCGCTGAAGTTTAAGAATGCTTCGGAATTCCTCCATTGTTCTCGGAATTCCGCTGACGCTTAAAAATGCTTCACAACTCTTCTATTGTTCTCAGAATTCCGCTGACTTTTAAAAATGCTTCAGAACTCTTCCATTGTTCTCGGAATTCCGCTGACTTTTAAAAATGCTTCGGAACTCTTCCATTGTTCTCGGAATTCCGCTGACTTTTAAAAATGCTTCGGAACTCTTCCATTGTTCTCGGAATTCCGCTGACTTTTAAAAATGCTTCGGAACTCTTCCATTGTTCTCGGAATTCCGCTGAAGTTTTGAAGTTTAAAAATGCTTCGGAATTCTTCCATTGTTCTCGGAATTCCGCTGACGCTTAAAAATGCTTCACAACTCTTCTATTGTTCTCAGAATTCCGCTGACTTTTAAAAATGCTTCAGAACTCTTCCATTGTTCTCGGAATTCCGCTGACGTTTAAAAATGCTTCGGAACTCTTCCATTGTTCTCGGTATTCCGCTGACGCTTAAAATTGCTTCACAACTCTTCTATTGTTCTCGGAATTCCGCTGACTTTTAAAAATGCTTCGAAACTCTTCCATTGTTCTCGGAATTCCGCTGAAGTTTAAGAATGCTTCGGAACTCTTCCATTGTTCTCAGAATTCTTCTGAAGTTTAAAAATGCTTCGGAACTGTTCCATTGTTCTCGGAATTCCGCTGATGCTTAAAAATGCTTCACAACTCTTCCATTGTTCTCGGTATTCCGCTGACTTTTAAAAATGCTTCTGAACTCTTCCATTGTTCTCGGAATTCCGCTGAAGTTTAAGTATGCTTCGGAACTCTTCCATTGCTCTCGGAATTCTGCTGAAGTTTAAAAATGCTTCGGAACTCTTCCATTGTTCTCAGAATTCCGCTGACATTTAAAAATGCTTCAGAATTCTTCCATTGTTCTCGGAATTCCGCTGACGCTTAAAAATGCTTCACAACTCTTCTATTGTTCTCAGAATTCCGCTGACTTTTAAAAATGCTTCAGAACTCTTCCATTGTTCTCGGAATTCCGCTGACGTTTAAAAATGCTTCGGAACTCTTCCATTGTTCTCGGAATTTCGCTGACGCTTAAAATTGCTTCACAACTCTTCTATTGTTCTCGGAATTCCGCTGACTTTTAAAAATGCTTTGAAACTCTTCCATTGTTCTCGGAATTCCGCTGAAGTTTAAGAATGCTTCGGAACTCTTCCATTGTTCTCAGAATTCTTCTGAAGTTTAAAAATGCTTCGGAACTCTTCCATTGTTCTCGGAATTCCGCTGATGCTTAAAAATGCTTCACAACTCTTCCATTGTTCTCGGTATTCCGCTGACTTTTAAAAATGCTTCTGAACTCTTACATTGTTCTCGGAATTCCGCTGAAGTTTAAGTATGCTTCGGAACTCTTCCATTGTTCCCGGAATTCTGCTGAAGTTTAAAAATGCTTCGGAACTCTTCCATTGTTCTCAGAATTCCGCTGACATTTAAAAATGCTTCGGAACTCTTCCATTGTTCTCGGAATTCCGCTGACATTTAAAAAGCCTTCAGAACTCTTCCATTGTTCTCGGAATTCCGCTGACGTTTAAAAATGCTTCGGAACTCTTCCTTTGTTCTTGGAATTCCACTGACGTTTAAAAATGCTTCACAACTCTTCCATTGTTCTCGGAATTCCGCTGACTTTTAAAATTGCTTCGGAACTCTTCGATTGTTCTCCAAATTCCGCTGAAGTTTAAAAATGCTTCGGAACTCTTCCAGTGTTTGCAGAATTCCGCTGACGTTTAAAAATGCTTCGGAAATCTTCCATTGTTTTCAAAATCCGCTGACGTTTAAAAATGCTTCAGAACTCTTCCATTGTTCTCGGAATTCCGCTGACGTTTAAAAATGCTTCGGAACTCTTCCATTGTTCTCGGAATTGCGGTGAAGTTTAAAAATGCTTCGGAACGCTTACATTGTTCTCAGAATTCCGCTGAAGTTTAAACATGCTTTGGTACCCTTCTATTGTTCTCGGAATTCTGCTGACTTTTAAAAATGCTTCGGAACTCTTCCATTGTTCTCGGAATTCCGCTGACTTTTAAAAATGCTTCGGAAATCTTCCATTGTTCTCGGAATTCCGCTGAAGTTTTGAAGTTTAAAAATGCTTCGGAATTTTTCCATTGTTCTCGGAATTCCACTGACTTTTAAAAATGCTTCAGAACTCTTCCAGTGTTCGCAGAATTCCGCTGACGTTTAAAAATGCTTCGGAAATCTTCCATTGTTTTCAAAATTCCGCTGACGTTTAAAAATGCTTCAGAACTCTTCCATTGTTCTCGGAATTCCGCTGACGTTTAAAAATGCTTCGGAACTCTTCCATTGTTCTCAGAATTCCGCTGAAGTTTAAACATGCTTTGGTACCCTTCTATTGTTCTCGGAATTCTGCTGACTTTTAAAAATGCTTCGGAACTCTTCCATTGTTCTCGGAATTCCGCTGACTTTTAAAAATGCTTCGGAACTCTTCCATTGTTCTCGGAATACCGCTGAAGTTTAAGAATGCTTCGGAATTCCTCCATTGTTCTCGGAATTCCGCTGACGCTTAAAAATGCTTCACAACTCTTCTATTGTTCTCAGAATTCCGCTGACTTTTAAAAATGCTTCAGAACTCTTCCATTGTTCTCGGAATTCCGCTGACTTTTAAAAATGCTTCGGAACTCTTCCATTGTTCTCGGAATTCCGCTGACTTTTAAAAATGCTTCGGAACTCTTCCATTGTTCTCGGAATTCCGCTGACTTTTAAAAATGCTTCGAAACTCTTCCATTGTTCTCGGAATTCCGCTGAAGTTTAAGAATGCTTCGGAACTCTTCCATTGTTCTCAGAATTCTTCTGAAGTTTAAAAATGCTTCGGAACTGTTCCATTGTTCTCGGAATTCCGCTGATGCTTAAAAATGCTTCACAACTCTTCCATTGTTCTCGGTATTCCGCTGACTTTTAAAAATGCTTCTGAACTCCTCCATTGTTCTCGGAATTCCGCTGAAGTTTAAGTATGCTTCGGAACTCTTCCATTGCTCTCGGAATTCTGCTGAAGTTTAAAAATGCTTCGGAACTCTTCCATTGTTCTCAGAATTCCGCTGACATTTAAAAATGCTTCAGAATTCTTCCATTGTTCTCGGAATTCCGCTGACGCTTAAAAATGCTTCACAACTCTTCTATTGTTCTCAGAATTCCGCTGACTTTTAAAAATGCTTCAGAACTCTTCCATTGTTCTCGGAATTCCGCTGACGTTTAAAAATGCTTCGGAACTCTTCCATTGTTCTCGGAATTTCGCTGACGCTTAAAATTGCTTCACAACTCTTCTATTGTTCTCGGAATTCCGCTGACTTTTAAAAATGCTTTGAAACTCTTCCATTGTTCTCGGAATTCCGCTGAAGTTTAAGAATGCTTCGGAACTCTTCCATTGTTCTCAGAATTCTTCTGAAGTTTAAAAATGCTTCGGAACTCTTCCATTGTTCTCGGAATTCCGCTGATGCTTAAAAATGCTTCACAACTCTTCCATTGTTCTCGGTATTCCGCTGACTTTTAAAAATGCTTCTGAACTCTTACATTGTTCTCGGAATTCCGCTGAAGTTTAAGTATGCTTCGGAACTCTTCCATTGTTCCCGGAATTCTGCTGAAGTTTAAAAATGCTTCGGAACTCTTCCATTGTTCTCAGAATTCCGCTGACATTTAAAAATGCTTCGGAACTCTTCCATTGTTCTCGGAATTCCGCTGACATTTAAAAAGCCTTCAGAACTCTTCCATTGTTCTCGGAATTCCGCTGACGTTTAAAAATGCTTCGGAACTCTTCCTTTGTTCTTGGAATTCCACTGACGTTTAAAAATGCTTCACAACTCTTCCATTGTTCTCGGAATTCCGCTGACTTTTAAAATTGCTTCGGAACTCTTCGATTGTTCTCCAAATTCCGCTGAAGTTTAAAAATGCTTCGGAACTCTTCCAGTGTTTGCAGAATTCCGCTGACGTTTAAAAATGCTTCGGAAATCTTCCATTGTTTTCAAAATCCGCTGACGTTTAAAAATGCTTCAGAACTCTTCCATTGTTCTCGGAATTCCGCTGACGTTTAAAAATGCTTCGGAACGCTTACATTGTTCTCAGAATTCCGCTGAAGTTTAAACATGCTTTGGTACCCTTCTATTGTTCTCGGAATTCTGCTGACTTTTAAAAATGCTTCGGAACTCTTCCATTGTTCTCGGAATTCCGCTGACTTTTAAAAATGCTTCGGAAATCTTCCATTGTTCTCGGAATTCCGCTGAAGTTTTGAAGTTTAAAAATGCTTCGGAATTTTTCCATTGTTCTCGGAATTCCACTGACTTTTAAAAATGCTTCAGAACTCTTCCAGTGTTCGCAGAATTCCGCTGACGTTTAAAAATGCTTCGGAAATCTTCCATTGTTTTCAAAATTCCGCTGACGTTTAAAAATGCTTCAGAACTCTTCCATTGTTCTCGGAATTCCGCTGACGTTTAAAAATGCTTCGGAACTCTTCCATTGTTCTCAGAATTCCGCTGAAGTTTAAACATGCTTTGGTACCCTTCTATTGTTCTCGGAATTCTGCTGACTTTTAAAAATGCTTCGGAACTCTTCCATTGTTCTCGGAATTCCGCTGACTTTTAAAAATGCTTCGGAACTCTTCCATTGTTCTCGGAATACCGCTGAAGTTTAAGAATGCTTCGGAATTCCTCCATTGTTCTCGGAATTCCGCTGACGCTTAAAAATGCTTCACAACTCTTCTATTGTTCTCAGAATTCCGCTGACTTTTAAAAATGCTTCAGAACTCTTCCATTGTTCTCGGAATTCCGCTGACTTTTAAAAATGCTTCGGAACTCTTCCATTGTTCTCGGAATTCTGCTGAAGTTTAAAAATGCTTCGGAACTCTTCCATTGTTCTCAGAATTCCGCTGACATTTAAAAATGCTTCGGAACTCTTCCATTGTTCTCGGAATTCCGCTGACATTTAAAAAGCCTTCAGAACTCTTCCATTGTTCTCGGAATTCCGCTGACGTTTAAAAATGCTTCGGAACTCTTCCTTTGTTCTTGGAATTCCACTGACGTTTAAAAATGCTTCACAACTCTTCCATTGTTCTCGGAATTCCGCTGACGTTTAAAAATGCTTCGGAACTCTTCCATTGTTCTCGGTATTCCGCTGACGCTTAAAATTGCTTCACAACTCTTCTATTGTTCTCGGAATTCCGCTGACTTTTAAAAATGCTTCGAAACTCTTCCATTGTTCTCGGAATTCCGCTGAAGTTTAAGAATGCTTCGGAACTCTTCCATTGTTCTCAGAATTCTTCTGAAGTTTAAAAATGCTTCGGAACTGTTCCATTGTTCTCGGAATTCCGCTGATGCTTAAAAATGCTTCACAACTCTTCCATTGTTCTCGGTATTCCGCTGACTTTTAAAAATGCTTCTGAACTCTTCCATTGTTCTCGGAATTCCGCTGAAGTTTAAGTATGCTTCGGAACTCTTCCATTGCTCTCGGAATTCTGCTGAAGTTTAAAAATGCTTCGGAACTCTTCCATTGTTCTCAGAATTCCGCTGACATTTAAAAATGCTTCAGAATTCTTCCATTGTTCTCGGAATTCCGCTGACGCTTAAAAATGCTTCACAACTCTTCTATTGTTCTCAGAATTCCGCTGACTTTTAAAAATGCTTCAGAACTCTTCCATTGTTCTCGGAATTCCGCTGACGTTTAAAAATGCTTCGGAACTCTTCCATTGTTCTCGGAATTCCGCTGACGCTTAAAATTGCTTCACAACTCTTCTATTGTTCTCGGAATTCCGCTGACTTTTAAAAATGCTTTGAAACTCTTCCATTGTTCTCGGAATTCCGCTGAAGTTTAAGAATGCTTCGGAACTCTTCCATTGTTCTCAGAATTCTTCTGAAGTTTAAAAATGCTTCGGAACTCTTCCATTGTTCTCGGAATTCCGCTGATGCTTAAAAATGCTTCACAACTCTTCCATTGTTCTCGGTATTCCGCTGACTTTTAAAAATGCTTCTGAACTCTTACATTGTTCTCGGAATTCCGCTGAAGTTTAAGTATGCTTCGGAACTCTTCCATTGTTCTCGGAATTCTGCTGAAGTTTAAAAATGCTTCGGAACTCTTCCATTGTTCTCAGAATTCCGCTGACATTTAAAAATGCTTCGGAACTCTTCCATTGTTCTCGGAATTCCGCTGACATTTAAAAAGCCTTCAGAACTCTTCCATTGTTCTCGGAATTCCGCTGACGTTTAAAAATGCTTCGGAACTCTTCCTTTGTTCTTGGAATTCCACTGACGTTTAAAAATGCTTCACAACTCTTCCATTGTTCTCGGAATTCTGCTGAAGTTTAAAAATGCTTCGGAACTCTTCCATTGTTCTCAGAATTCCGCTGACATTTAAAAATGCTTCGGAACTCTTCCATTGTTCTCGGAATTCCGCTGACATTTAAAAAGCCTTCAGAACTCTTCCATTGTTCTCGGAATTCTGCTGACGTTTAAAAATGCTTCGGAACTCTTCCTTTGTTCTTGGAATTCCACTGACGTTTAAAAATGCTTCACAACTCTTCCATTGTTCTCGGAATTCCGCTGACTTTTAAAATTGCTTCGGAACTCTTCGATTGTTCTCCAAATTCCGCTGAAGTTTAAAAATGCTTCGGAACTCTTCCAGTGTTTGCAGAATTCCGCTGACGTTTAAAAATGCTTCGGAAATCTTCCATTGTTTTCAAAATCCGCTGATGTTTAAAAATGCTTCAGAACTCTTCCATTGTTCTCGGAATTCCGCTGACGTTTAAAAATGCTTCGGAACTCTTCCATTGTTCTCGGAATTGCGGT
This sequence comes from Phyllobates terribilis, assembly GCF_046119375.1. Classification (NCBI taxonomy): domain Eukaryota; kingdom Metazoa; phylum Chordata; class Amphibia; order Anura; family Dendrobatidae; genus Phyllobates; species Phyllobates terribilis. The sequence goes on along the minus strand of NW_027362781.1, from coordinate 5,438,681 downwards.
GAAGTTTAAAAATGCTTCGGAACGCTTACATTGTTCTCAGAATTCCGCTGAAGTTTAAACATGCTTTGGTACCCTTCTATTGTTCTCGGAATTCTGCTGACTTTTAAAAATGCTTCGGAACTCTTCCATTGTTCTCGGAATTCCGCTGACTTTTAAAAATGCTTCGGAAATCTTCCATTGTTCTCGGAATTCCGCTGAAGTTTTGAAGTTTAAAAATGCTTCCGAATTTTTCCATTGTTCTCGGAATTCCGCTGACGCTTAAAAATGCTTCACAACTCTTCCATTGTTCTCGGAATTCCGCTGACTTTTAAAAATGCTTCAGAACTCTTCCAGTGTTCGCAGAATTCCGCTGACGTTTAAAAATGCTTCGGAAATCTTCCATTGTTTTCAAAATTCCGCTGACGTTTAAAAATGCTTCAGAACTCTTCCATTGTTCTCGGAATTCCGCTGACGTTTAAAAATGCTTCGGAACTCTTCCATTGTTCTCAGAATTCCGCTGAAGTTTAAACATGCTTTGGTACCCTTCTATTGTTCTCGGAATTCTGCTGACTTTTAAAAATGCTTCGGAACTCTTCCATTGTTCTCGGAATTCCGCTGACTTTTAAAAATGCTTCGGAACTCTTCCATTGTTCTCGGAATACCGCTGAAGTTTAAGAATGCTTCGGAATTCCTCCATTGTTCTCGGAATTCTGCTGACGCTTAAAAATGCTTCACAACTCTTCTATTGTTCTCAGAATTCCGCTGACTTTTAAAAATGCTTCAGAACTCTTCCATTGTTCTCGGAATTCCGCTGACTTTTAAAAATGCTTCGGAAATCTTCCATTGTTCTCGGAATTCCGCTGAAGTTTTGAAGTTTAAAAATGCTTCGGAATTTTTCCATTGTTCTCGGAATTCCGCTGACGCTTAAAAATGCTTCACAACTCTTCCATTGTTCTCGGAATTCCGCTGACTTTTAAAAATGCTTCAGAACTCTTCCAGTGTTCGCAGAATTCCGCTGACGTTTAAAAATGCTTCGGAAATCTTCCATTGTTTTCAAAATTCCGCTGACGTTTAAAAATGCTTCAGAACTCTTCCATTGTTCTCGGAATTCCGCTGACATTTAAAAATGCTTCGGAACTCTTCCATTGTTCTCAGAATTCCGCTGAAGTTTAAACATGCTTTGGTACCCTTCTATTGTTCTCGGAATTCTGCTGACTTTTAAAAATGCTTCGGAACTCTTCCATTGTTCTCGGAATTCCGCTGACTTTTAAAAATGCTTCGGAACTCTTCCATTGTTCTCGGAATACCGCTGAAGTTTAAGAATGCTTCGGAATTCCTCCATTGTTCTCGGAATTCTGCTGACGCTTAAAAATGCTTCACAACTCTTCTATTGTTCTCAGAATTCCGCTGACTTTTAAAAATGCTTCAGAACTCTTCCATTGTTCTCGGAATTCCGCTGACTTTTAAAAATGCTTCGGAACTCTTCCATTGTTCTCGGAATTCTGCTGAAGTTTACAAATGCTTCGGAACTCTTCCATTGTTCTCAGAATTCCGCTGACATTTAAAAATGCTTCGGAACTCTTCCATTGTTCTCGGAATTCCGCTGACATTTAAAAAGCCTTCAGAACTCTTCCATTGTTCTCGGAATTCCGCTGACGTTTAAAAATGCTTCGGAACTCTTCTTTTGTTCTTGGAATTCCACTGACGTTTAAAAATGCTTCACAACTCTTCCATTGTTCTCGGAATTCCGCTGACTTTTAAAATTGCTTCGGAACTCTTCGATTGTTCTCCAAATTCCGCTGAAGTTTAAAAATGCTTCGGAACTCTTCCAGTGTTTGCAGAATTCCGCTGACGTTTAAAAATGCTTCGGAAATCTTCCATTGTTTTCAAAATCCGCTGACGTTTAAAAATGCTTCAGAACTCTTCCATTGTTCTCGGAATTCCGCTGACATTTAAAAATGCTTCGGAACTCTTCCATTGTTCTGGTATTCCGCTGACTTTTAAAAATGCTTCAGAACTCTTCCATTGTTCTCAGAATTCCGCTGAAGTTTAAACATGCTTTGGTACCCTTCTATTGTTCTCGGAATTCTGCTGACTTTTAAAAATGCTTCGGAACTCTTCCATTGTTCTCGGAATTCCGCTGACTTTTAAAAATGCTTCGGAACTCTTCCATTGTTCTCGGAATACCGCTGAAGTTTAAGAATGCTTCGGAATTCCTCCATTGTTCTCGGAATTCCGCTGACGCTTAAAAATGCTTCACAACTCTTCTATTGTTCTCAGAATTCCGCTGACTTTTAAAAATGCTTCAGAACTCTTCCATTGTTCTCGGAATTCCGCTGACTTTTAAAAATGCTTCGGAACTCTTCCATTGTTCTCGGAATTCCGCTGACTTTTAAAAATGCTTCGGAACTCTTCCATTGTTCTCGGAATTCCGCTGACTTTTAAAAATGCTTCGGAACTCTTCCATTGTTCTCGGAATTCCGCTGAAGTTTTGAAGTTTAAAAATGCTTCGGAATTCTTCCATTGTTCTCGGAATTCCGCTGACGCTTAAAAATGCTTCACAACTCTTCTATTGTTCTCAGAATTCCGCTGACTTTTAAAAATGCTTCAGAACTCTTCCATTGTTCTCGGAATTCCGCTGACGTTTAAAAATGCTTCGGAACTCTTCCATTGTTCTCGGTATTCCGCTGACGCTTAAAATTGCTTCACAACTCTTCTATTGTTCTCGGAATTCCGCTGACTTTTAAAAATGCTTCGAAACTCTTCCATTGTTCTCGGAATTCCGCTGAAGTTTAAGAATGCTTCGGAACTCTTCCATTGTTCTCAGAATTCTTCTGAAGTTTAAAAATGCTTCGGAACTGTTCCATTGTTCTCGGAATTCCGCTGATGCTTAAAAATGCTTCACAACTCTTCCATTGTTCTCGGTATTCCGCTGACTTTTAAAAATGCTTCTGAACTCTTCCATTGTTCTCGGAATTCCGCTGAAGTTTAAGTATGCTTCGGAACTCTTCCATTGCTCTCGGAATTCTGCTGAAGTTTAAAAATGCTTCGGAACTCTTCCATTGTTCTCAGAATTCCGCTGACATTTAAAAATGCTTCAGAATTCTTCCATTGTTCTCGGAATTCCGCTGACGCTTAAAAATGCTTCACAACTCTTCTATTGTTCTCAGAATTCCGCTGACTTTTAAAAATGCTTCAGAACTCTTCCATTGTTCTCGGAATTCCGCTGACGTTTAAGAATGCTTCGGAACTCTTCCATTGTTCTCAGAATTCTTCTGAAGTTTAAAAATGCTTCGGAACTCTTCCATTGTTCTCGGAATTCCGCTGATGCTTAAAAATGCTTCACAACTCTTCCATTGTTCTCGGTATTCCGCTGACTTTTAAAAATGCTTCTGAACTCTTACATTGTTCTCGGAATTCCGCTGAAGTTTAAGTATGCTTCGGAACTCTTCCATTGTTCTCGGAATTCTGCTGAAGTTTAAAAATGCTTCGGAACTCTTCCATTGTTCTCAGAATTCCGCTGACATTTAAAAATGCTTCGGAACTCTTCCATTGTTCTCGGAATTCCGCTGACATTTAAAAAGCCTTCAGAACTCTTCCATTGTTCTCGGAATTCCGCTGACGTTTAAAAATGCTTCGGAACTCTTCCTTTGTTCTTGGAATTCCACTGACGTTTAAAAATGCTTCACAACTCTTCCATTGTTCTCGGAGTTCCGCTGACTTTTAAAATTGCTTCGGAACTCTTCGATTGTTCTCCAAATTCCGCTGAAGTTTAAAAATGCTTCGGAACTCTTCCAGTGTTTGCAGAATTCCGCTGACGTTTAAAAATGCTTCGGAAATCTTCCATTGTTTTCAAAATCCGCTGACGTTTAAAAATGCTTCAGAACTCTTCCATTGTTCTCGGAATTCCGCTGACGTTTAAAAATGCTTCGGAACTCTTCCATTGTTCTCGGAATTGCGGTGAAGTTTAAAAATGCTTCGGAACGCTTACATTGTTCTCAGAATTCCGCTGAAGTTTAAACATGCTTTGGTACCCTTCTATTGTTCTCGGAATTCTGCTGACTTTTAAAAATGCTTCGGAACTCTTCCATTGTTCTCGGAATTCCGCTGACTTTTAAAAATGCTTCGGAAATCTTCCATTGTTCTCGGAATTCCGCTGAAGTTTTGAAGTTTAAAAATGCTTCGGAATTTTTCCATTGTTCTCGGAATTCCACTGACTTTTAAAAATGCTTCAGAACTCTTCCAGTGTTCGCAGAATTCCGCTGACGTTTAAAAATGCTTCGGAAATCTTCCATTGTTTTCAAAATTCCGCTGACGTTTAAAAATGCTTCAGAACTCTTCCATTGTTCTCGGAATTCCGCTGACGTTTAAAAATGCTTCGGAACTCTTCCATTGTTCTCAGAATTCCGCTGAAGTTTAAACATGCTTTGGTACCCTTCTATTGTTCTCGGAATTCTGCTGACTTTTAAAAATGCTTCGGAACTCTTCCATTGTTCTCGGAATTCCGCTGACTTTTAAAAATGCTTCGGAACTCTTCCATTGTTCTCGGAATACCGCTGAAGTTTAAGAATGCTTCGGAATTCCTCCATTGTTCTCGGAATTCCGCTGACGCTTAAAAATGCTTCACAACTCTTCTATTGTTCTCAGAATTCCGCTGACTTTTAAAAATGCTTCAGAACTCTTCCATTGTTCTCGGAATTCCGCTGACTTTTAAAAATGCTTCGGAACTCTTCCATTGTTCTCGGAATTCTGCTGAAGTTTAAAAATGCTTCGGAACTCTTCCATTGTTCTCAGAATTCCGCTGACATTTAAAAATGCTTCGGAACTCTTCCATTGTTCTCGGAATTCCGCTGACATTTAAAAAGCCTTCAGAACTCTTCCATTGTTCTCGGAATTCCGCTGACGTTTAAAAATGCTTCGGAACTCTTCCTTTGTTCTTGGAATTCCACTGACGTTTAAAAATGCTTCACAACTCTTCCATTGTTCTCGGAATTCCGCTGAAGTTTTGAAGTTTAAAAATGCTTCGGAATTCTTCCATTGTTCTCGGAATTCCGCTGACGCTTAAAAATGCTTCACAACTCTTCTATTGTTCTCAGAATTCCGCTGACTTTTAAAAATTCTTCAGAACTCTTCCATTGTTCTCGGAATTCCGCTGACGTTTAAAAATGCTTCGGAACTCTTCCATTGTTCTCGGAATTCCGCTGACGCTTAAAATTGCTTCACAACTCTTCTATTGTTCTCGGAATTCCGCTGACTTTTAAAAATGCTTCGAAACTCTTCCATTGTTCTCAGAATTCTTCTGAAGTTTAAAAATGCTTCGGAACTCTTCCATTGTTCTCGGAATTCCGCTGATGCTTAAAAATGCTTCACAACTCTTCCATTGTTCTCGGTATTCCGCTGACTTTTAAAAAGGCTTCTGAACTCTTCCATTGTTCTCGGAATTCCGCTGAAGTTTAAGTATGCTTCGGAACTCTTCCATTGTTCTCGGAATTCTGCTGAAGTTTAAAAATGCTTCGGAACTCTTCTTTTGTTCTTGGAATTCCACTGACGTTTAAAAATGCTTCACAACTCTTCCATTGTTCTCGGAATTCCGCTGACTTTTAAAATTGCTTCGGAACTCTTCAATTGTTCTCCAAATTCCGCTGAAGTTTAAAAATGCTTCGGAACTCTTCCAGTGTTTGCAGAATTCCGCTGACGTTTAAAAATGCTTCGGAAATCTTCCATTGTTTTCAAAATCCGCTGACGTTTAAAAATGCTTCAGAACTCTTCCATTGTTCTCGGAATTCCGCTGACATTTAAAAATGCTTCGGAACTCTTCCATTGTTCTGGTATTCCGCTGACTTTTAAAAATGCTTCAGAACTCTTCCATTGTTCTCAGAATTCCGCTGAAGTTTAAACATGCTTTGGTACCCTTCTATTGTTCTCGGAATTCTGCTGACTTTTAAAAATGCTTCGGAACTCTTCCATTGTTCTCGGAATTCCGCTGACTTTTAAAAATGCTTCGGAACTCTTCCATTGTTCTCGGAATACCGCTGAAGTTTAAGAATGCTTCGGAATTCCTCCATTTTTCTCGGAATTCCGCTGACGCTTAAAAATGCTTCACAACTCTTCTATTGTTCTCAGAATTCCGCTGACTTTTAAAAATGCTTCAGAACTCTTCCATTGTTCTCGGAATTCCGCTGACTTTTAAAAATGCTTCGGAACTCTTCCATTGTTCTCGGAATTCTGCTGAAGTTTAAAAATGCTTCGGAACTCTTCCATTGTTCTCAGAATTCCGCTGACATTTAAAAATGCTTCGGAACTCTTCCATTGTTCTCGGAATTCCGCTGACATTTAAAAAGCCTTCAGAACTCTTCCATTGTTCTCGGAATTCCGCTGACGTTTAAAAATGCTTCGGAACTCTTCCTTTGTTCTTGGAATTCCACTGACGTTTAAAAATGCTTCACAACTCTTCCATTGTTCTCGGAATTCCGCTGACTTTTAAAAATGCTTCGGAACTCTTCCATTGTTCTTGGAATTCCGCTGAAGTTTTGAAGTTTAAAAATGCTTCGGAATTCTTCCATTGTTCTCGGAATTCCGCTGACGCTTAAAAATGCTTCACAACTCTTCTATTGTTCTCAGAATTCCGCTGACGTTTAAAAATGCTTCAGAACTCTTCCATTGTTCTCGGAATTCCGCTGCCATTTAAAAATGCTTCGGAACTCTTCCATTGTTCTGGTATTCCGCTGACTTTTAAAAATGCTTCAGAACTCTTCCATTGTTCTCGGAATTCCGCTGAAGTTTAAGTATGCTTCGGAACTCTTCCATTGTTCTCGGAATTCTGCTGAAGTTTAAAAATGCTTCGGAACTCTTCCATTGTTCTCAGAATTCCGCTGACATTTAAAAATGCTTCGGAACTCTTCCATTGTTCTCGGAATTCCGCTGACATTTAAAAAGGCTTCAGAACTCTTCCATTGTTCTCGGAATTCCGCTGACGTTTAAAAATGCTTCACAACTCTTCCATTGTTCTCGGAATTCTGCTGACTTTTAAAAATGCTTCAGAACTCTTCCATTGTTCTCGGAATTCCGCTGACATTTAAAAATGCTTCGGAACTCTTCCATTGTTCTGGTATTCCGCTGACGTTTAAAAATGCTTCACAACTCTTCCATTGTTCTCGGTATTCCGCTGACTTTTAAAAATGCTTCAGAACTCTTCCATTGTTCTCGGAATTCCGCTGAAGTTTAAACATGCTTTGGTACCCTTCTATTGTTCTCGGAATTCTGCTGACTTTTAAAAATGCTTCGGAACTCTTCCATTGTTCTCGGAATTCCGCTGACTTTTAAAAATGCTTCGGAACTCTTCCATTGTTCTCGGAATTCCGCTGACTTTTAAAAATGCTTCTGAACTCTTCCATTGTTCTCGGAATTCCGCTGAAGTTTAAGTATGCTTCGGAACTCTTCCATTGTTCTCGGAATTCTGCTGAAGTTTAAAAATGCTTCGGAACTCTTCCATTGTTCTCAGAATTCCGCTGACATTTAAAAATGCTTCGGAACTCTTCCATTGTTCTCGGAATTCCGCTGACATTTAAAAAGCCTTCAGAACTCTTCCATTGTTCTCGGAATTCCGCTGACGTTTAAAAATGCTTCGGAACTCTTCCTTTGTTCTTGGAATTCCACTGACGTTTAAAAATGCTTCACAACTCTTCCATTGTTCTCGGAATTCCGCTGACTTTTAAAATTGCTTCGGAACTCTTCGATTGTTCTCCAAATTCCGCTGAAGTTTAAAAATGCATCGGAACTCTTCCAGTGTTTGCAGAATTCCGCTGTCGTTTAAAAGTGCTTCGGAAATCTTCCATTGTTTTCAAAATCCGCTGACGTTTAAAAATGCTTCAGAACTCTTCCATTGTTCTCGGAATTCCGCTGACGTTTAAAAATGCTTCGGAACTCTTCCATTGTTCTCGGAATTGCGGTGAAGTTTAAAAATGCTTCGGAACGCTTACATTGTTCTCAGAATTCCGCTGAAGTTTAAACATGCTTTGGTACCCTTCTATTGTTCTCGGAATTCTGCTGACTTTTAAAAATGCTTCGGAACTCTTCCATTGTTCTCGGAATTCCGCTGACTTTTAAAAATGCTTCGGAACTCTTCCATTGTTCTCGGAATTCCGCTGAAGTTTTGAAGTTTAAAAATGCTTCGGAATTTTTCCATTGTTCTCGGAATTCCGCTGACGCTTAAAAATGCTTCACAACTCTTCCATTGTTCTCGGAATTCCGCTGACTTTTAAAAATGCTTCGGAACTCTTCCAGTGTTCGCAGAATTCCGCTGACGTTTAAAAATGCTTCGGAAATCTTCCATTGTTTTCAAAATTCCGCTGACGTTTAAAAATGCTTCAGAACTCTTCCATTGTTCTCGGAATTCCGCTGACGTTTAAAAATGCTTCGGAGCTCTTCCATTGTTCTCAGAATTCCGCTGAAGTTTAAACATGCTTTGGTACCCTTCTATTGTTCTCGGAATTCTGCTGACTTTTAAAAATGCTTCGGAACTCTTCCATTGTTCTCGGAATTCCGCTGACTTTTAAAAATGCTTCGGAACTCTTCCATTGTTCTCGGAATTCCGCTGAAGTTTAAGAATGCTTCGGAATTCTTCCATTGTTCTCGGAATTCCGCTGACGCTTAAAAATGCTTCACAACTCTTCTATTGTTCTCAGAATTCCGCTGACTTTTAAAAATGCTTCAGAACTCTTCCATTGCTCTCGGAATTCCGCTGACTTTTAAAAATGCTTCGGAACTCTTCCATTGTTCTCGGAATTCCGCTGACTTTTAAAAATGCTTCGGAACTCTTCCATTGTTCTCGGAATTCCGCTGAAGTTTTGAAGTTTAAAAATGCTTCGGAATTCTTCCATTGTTCTCGGAATTCCGCTGACGCTTAAAAATGCTTCACAACTCTTCTATTGTTCTCAGAATTCCGCTGACTTTTAAAAATGCTTCAGAACTCTTCCATTGTTCTCGGAATTCCGCTGAAGTTTTGAAGTTTAAAAATGCTTCGGAATTCTTCCATTGTTCTCGGAATTCCGCTGACGCTTAAAAATGCTTCGGAACTCTTCCATTGTTCTCGGAATTCCGCTGACATTTAAAAAGCCTTCAGAACTCTTTCATTGTTCTCGGAATTCCGCTGACATTTAAAAAGCCTTCAGAACTCTTCCATTGTTCTCGGAATTCCGCTGACGTTTAAAAATGCTTCGGAACTCTTCCTTTGTTCTTGGAATTCCACTGACGTTTAAAAATGCTTCACAACTCTTCCATTGTTCTCGGAATTCCGCTGACTTTTAAAATTGCTTCGGAACTCTTCGATTGTTCTCCAAATTCCGCTGAAGTTTAAAAATGCTTCGGAACTCTTCCAGTGTTTGCAGAATTCCGCTGACGTTTAAAAATGCTTCGGAAATCTTCCATTGTTTTCAAAATCCGCTGACGTTTAAAAATGCTTCAGAACTCTTCCATTGTTCTCGGAATTCCGCTGACATTTAAAAATGCTTCGGAACTCTTCCATTGTTCTGGTATTCCGCTGACTTTTAAAAATGCTTCAGAACTCTTCCATTGTTCTCGGAATTCCGCTGAAGTTTAAGTATGCTTCGGAACTCTTCCATTGTTCTCGGAATTCTGCTGAAGTTTAAAAATGCTTCGGAACTCTTCCATTGTTCTCAGAATTCCGCTGACATTTAAAAATGTTTCGGAACTCTTCCATTGTTCTCGGAATTCCGCTGACGTTTAAAAATGCTTCACAACTCTTCCATTGTTCTCGGAATTCTGCTGACTTTTAAAAATGCTTCAGAACTCTTCCATTGTTCTCGGAATTCCGCTGACATTTAAAAATGCTTCGGAACTCTTCCATTGTTCTGGTATTCCGCTGACGTTTAAAAATGCTTCACAACTCTTCCATTGTTCTCGGTATTCCGCTGACTTTTAAAAATGCTTCAGAACTCTTCCATTGTTCTCGGAATTCCGATGAAGTTTAAGTATGCTTCGGAACTCTTCCATTGTTCTCGGAATTCTGCTGAAGTTTAAAAATGCTTCGGAACTCTTCCATTGTTCTCGGAATTCTTCTGAAGTTTTGAAGTTTACAAATGCTTCGGAATTCTTCCATTGTTCTCGGAATTCCGCTGACGCTTAAAAATGCTTCACAACTCTTCTATTGTTCTCAGAATTCCGCTGACTTTTAAAAATGCTTCGGAACTCTTCCATTGTTGTCGGAATTCCGCTGACGCTTAAAATTGCTTCAAAACTGTTCCATTGTTCTCGGAATTCCGCTGAAGTTTAAGAATGCTACAGAACTCTTCCATTGTTCTCAGAATTCTGCTGAAGTATAAAAATGCTTCGGAACTCTTCCATTGTTCTCGGAATTCCGATGAAGTTTAAGAATGCTTCGGAACTCTTCCATTGTTCTCAGAATTCTGCTGAAGTTTAAAAATGCTTCGGAACTCTTCCATTGTTCTCGGAATTCCGCTGATGCTTAAAAATGCTTCACAACTCTTCCATTGTTCTCGGAATTCCGCTGACTTTTAAAAATGCTTCGGAACTCTTCGATTGTTCTCCAAATTCCGCTGAAGTTTAAAAATGCTTCGGAACTTTTCCAGTGTTCGCAGAATTCCGCTGACGTTTAAAAATGCTTCGGAACTCTTCCATTGTTCTCAGAATTCCGCTGAAGTTTAAACATGCTTTGGTACCCTTCTATTGTTCTCGGAATTCTGCTGACATTTAAAAATGCTTCGGAACTCTTCCATTGTTCTCGGAATTCCGCTGACTTTTAAAAATGCTTCGGAACTCTTCCATTGTTCTCGGAATTCCGCTGACTTTTAAAAATGCTTCTGAACTCTTCCATTGTTCTCGGAATTCCGCTGAAGTTTAAGTATGCTTCGGAACTCTTCCATTGTTCTCGGAATTCTGCTGAAGTTTAAAAATGCTTCGGAACTCTTCCATTGTTCTCAGAATTCCGCTGACATTTAAAAAGCCTTCAGAACTCTTCCATTGTTCTCGGAATTCCGCTGACGTTTAAAAATGCTTCGGAACTCTTCCTTTGTTCTTGGAATTCCACTGACTTTTAAAAATGCTTCAGAACTCTTCCATTGTTCTCGGAATTCCGCTGACTTTTAAAATTGCTTCGGAACTCTTCGATTGTTCTCCAAATTCCGCTGAAGTTTAAAAATGCTTCGGAACTCTTCCAGTGTTTGCAGAATTCCGCTGACGTTTAAAAATGCTTCGGAAATCTTCCATTGTTTTCAAAATCCGCTGACGCTTAAAAATGCTTCAGAACTCTTCCATTGTTCTCGGAATTCCGCTGACATTTAAAAATGCTTCGGAACTCTTCCATTGTTCTGGTATTCCGCTGACGTTTAAAAATGCTTCACAACTCTTCCATTGTTCTCGGTATTCCGCTGACATTTAAAAATGCTTCAGAACTCTTCCATTGTTCTCGGAATTCCGCTGAAGTTTAAGTATGCTTCGGAACTCTTCCATTGTTCTCGGAATTCTGCTGAAGTTTAAAAATGCTTCGGAACTCTTCCATTGTTCTCAGAATTCCGCTGACATTTAAAAATGCTTCGGAACTCTTCCATTGTTCTCGGAATTCCGCTGACATTTAAAAAGGCTTCAGAACTCTTCCATTGTTCTCGGAATTCCGCTGACGTTTAAAAATGCTTCGGAACTCTTCCATTGTTCTCGGAATTCCGCTGAAGTTTTGAAGTTTAAAAATGCTTCGGAATTTTTCCATTGTTCTCGGAATTCCGCTGACGCTTAAAAATGCTTCACAACTCTTCCATTGTTCTCGGAATTCCGCTGACTTTTAAAAATGCTTCGGAACTCTTCCAGTGTTCGCAGAATTCCGCTGACGTTTAAAAATGCTTCGGAAATCTTCCATTGTTTGCAAAATTCCGCTGACGTTTAAAAATGCTTCAGAACTCTTCCATTGTTCTCGGAATTCCGCTGACTTTTAAAAATGCTTCGGAAATCTTCCATTGTTTTGGTATTCTGCTGACGTTTAAAAATGCTTCACAACTCTTCCATTGTTCTGGGTATTCCGCTGACTTTTAAAAATGCTTCTGAACTTTTCCATTGTTCTCGGAATTCTGCTGACATTTAAAAATGCTTCGGAACTCTTCCATTGTTCTGGTATTCAGCTGACGTTTAAAAATGCTTCACAACTCTTCCATTGTTCTCGGTATTCCGCTGACATTTAAAAATGCTTCAGAACTCTTACATTGTTCTCGGAATTCCGCTGAAGTTTAAGTATGCTTCGGAACTCTTCCATTGTTCTCGGAATTCTGCTGAAGTTTAAAAATGCTTCGGAACTCTTCCATTGTTCTCAGAATTCCGCTGACATTTAAAAAGGCTTCAGAACTCTTCCATTGTTCTCGGAATTCCGCTGACGTTTAAAAATGCTTCACAACTCTTCCATTGTTCTCGGAATTCCGCTGAAGTTTAAGTATGCTTCGGAACTCTTCCATTGTTCTCGGAATTCTGCTGAAGTTTAAAAATGCTTCTGAACTCTTCCATTGTTCTCAGAATTCTTCTGAAGTTTTGAAGTTTACAAATGCTTCGGAATTCTTCCATTGTTCTCGGAATTCCGCTGACGCTTAAAAATGCTTCACAACTCTTCTATTGTTCTCAGAATTCCGCTGACTTTTAAAAATGCTTCGGAACTCTTCCATTGTTGTCGGAATTCCGCTGACGCTTAAAATTGCTTCAAAACTGTTCCATTGTTCTCGGAATTCCGCTGAAGTTTAAGAATGCTTCAGAACTCTTCCATTGTTCTCAGAATTCTGCTGAAGTATAAAAATGCTTCGGAACTCTTCCATTGTTCTCGGAATTCCGCTGACGCTTAAAAATGCTTCACAACTCTTCTATTGTTCTCGGAATTCCGCTGACATTTAAAAATGCTTCGGAACTCTTCCATTGTCCTCGGAATTCCGCTGAAGTTTAAGAATGCTTCGGAACTCTTCCATTGTTCTCAGAATTCTGCTGAAGTTTAAAAATGCTTCGGAACTCTTCCATTGTTCTCGGAATTCCGCTGATGCTTAAAAATGCTTCACAACTCTTCCATTGTTCTCGGATTTCCGCTGACTTTTAAAAATGCTTCGGAACTCTTCCATTATTCTCGGAATTCCGCTGACTTTTAAAAATGCTTCTGAACTCTTCCATTGTTCTCGGAATTCCGCGGAAGTTTAAGTATGCTTCGGAACTCTTCCATTGTTCTCGGAATTCTGCTGAAGTTTAAAAATGCTTCGGAACTCTTCCATTGTTCTCAGAATTCCGCTGACATTTAAAAATGCTTCGGAACTCTTCCATTGTTCTCGGAATTCCGCTGACATTTAAAAAGCCTTCAGAACTCTTCCATTGTTCTCGGAATTCCGCTGACGTTTAAAAATGCTTCGGAACTCTTCCTTTGTTCTTGGAATTCCACTGACGTTTAAAAATGCTTCACAACTCTTCCATTGTTCTCGGAATTCCGCTGACTTTTAAAATTGCTTCGGAACTCTTCGATTGTTCTCCAAATTCCGCTGAAGTTTAAAAATGCTTCGGAACTCTTCCAGTGTTTGCAGAATTCCGCTGACGTTTAAAAATGCTTCGGAAATCTTCCATTGTTTTCAAAATCCGCTGACGTTTAAAAATGCTTCAGAACTCTTCCATTGTTCTCGGAATTCCGCTGACGTTTAAAAATGCTTCGGAACTATTACGTTGTTCTCGGAATTGCGGTGAAGTTTAAAAATGCTTCGGAACGCTTACATTGTTCTCAGAATTCCGCTGAAGTTTAAACATGCTTTGGTACCCTTTTATTGTTCTCGGAATTCTGCTGACTTTTAAAAATGCTTCGGAACTCTTCCATTGTTCTCGGAATTCCGCTGAAGTTTTGAAGTTTAAAAATGCTTCGGAATTTTTCCATTGTTCTCGGAATTCCGCTGACGCTTAAAAATGCTTCACAACTCTTCCATTGTTCTCGGAATTCCGCTGACTTTTAAAAATGCTTCGGAACTCTTCAAGTGTTCGCAGAATTCCGCTGACGTTTAAAAATGCTTCGGAACTCTTCCATTGTTCTCGGAATTCTGCTGACTTTTAAAAATGCTTCGGAACTCTTCCATTGTTCTCGGAATTCCGCTGACTTTTAAAAATGCTTCGTAACTCTTCCATTGTTCTCGGAATTCCGCTGAAGTTTAAAAATGCTTCGGAACTCTTCCATTGTTCTCGGAATTCCGCTGACGCTTAAAATTGCTTGACAACTCTTCTATTGTTCTCGGAATTCCGCTGACTTTTAAAAATGCTTCACAACTCTTCCATTGTTCTCGGAATTCCGTTGAAGTTTAAAAATGCATCGGAACTCTTCCAGTGTTCGCAGAATTCCGCTGACGTTTAAAAATGCTTCGGAAATCTTCCATTGTTTTCAAAATTCTGCTGACGTTTAAAAATGCTTCAGAACTCTTCCATTGTTCTCGGAATTCCGCTGACGTTTAAAAATGCTTCGGAACTCTTCCATTGTTCTCGGAATTGCGGTGAAGTTTAAAAATCCTTCGGAACGCTTACATTGTTCTCAGAATTCCGCTGAAGTTTAAACATGCTTTGGTACACTTCTATTGTTCTCGGAATTCTGCTGAAGTTTAAGAATGCTTCGGAACTCTTCCTTTGTTCTCGGAATTCCGCTGATGTTTAAAAATGATTCGGAACACTTCCATTGTTCTCGGAATTCCGCTGACGCTTAAAATTGCTTCACAACTCTTCTATTGTTCTCGGAATTCCGCTGACTTTTAAAAATGCTTCGAAACTCTTCCATTGTTCTCGGAATTCCGCTGAAGTTTTGAAGTTTAAAAATGCTTCGGAATTTTTCCATTGTTCTCGGAATTCCGCTGACGCTTAAAAATGCTTCACAACTCTTCCATTGTTCTCGGAATTCCGCTGACTTTTAAAAATGCTTCGGAACTCTTCAAGTGTTCGCAGAATTCCGCTGACGTTTAAAAATGCTTCGGAACTCTTCCATTGTTCTCGGAATTCTGCTGACTTTTAAAAATGCTTCGGAACTCTTCCATTGTTCTCGGAATTCCGCTGACTTTTAAAAATGCTTCGGAACTCTTCCATTGTTCTCGGAATTCCGCTGAAGTTTAAGAATGCTTCGGAACTCTTCCATTGTTCTCGGAATTCTGCTGAAGTTTTGAAGCTTATAAATGCTTCGGAATTCTTCCATTGTTCTCGGAATTCCGCTGACGCTTAAAAATGCTTCACAACTCTTCTATTGTTCTCAGAATTCCGCTGACTTTTAAAAATGCTTCAGAACTCTTCCATTGTTCTTGGAATTCCGCTGACGTTTAAAAATGCTTCGGAACACTTCCATTGTTCTCGGAATTCCGCTGACTTTTAAAAATGCTTCACAACTCTTCCATTGTTCTCGGAATTCCGTTGAAGTTTAAAAATGCTTCGGAACTCTTCCAGTGTTCGCAGAATTCCGCTGACGTTTAAAAATGCTTCGGAAATCTTCCATTGTTTTCAAAATTCTGCTGACGTTTAAAAATGCTTCAGAACTCTTCCATTGTTCTCGGAATTCCGCTGACGTTTAAAAATGCTTCGGAACTCTTCCATTGTTCTCGGAATTGCGGTGAAGTTTAAAAATCCTTCGGAACGCTTACATTGTTCTCAGAATTCCGCTGAAGTTTAAACATGCTTTGGTACACTTCTATTGTTCTCGGAATTCTGCTGAAGTTTAAGAATGCTTCGGAACTCTTCCTTTGTTCTCGGAATTCCGCTGATGTTTAAAAATGATTCGGAACACTTCCATTGTTCTCGGAATTCCGCTGACGCTTAAAATTGCTTCACAACTCTTCTATTGTTCTCGGAATTCCGCTGACTTTTAAAAATGCTTCGAAACTCTTCCATTGTTCTCGGAATTCCGCTGAAGTTTAAGAATGCTTCGGAACTCTTCCATTGTTCTCAGAATTCTGCTGAAGTTTAAAAATGCTTCGGAACTCTTCCATTGTTCTCGGAATTCCGCTGACGCTTAAAAATGCTTCACAACTCTTCCATTGTTCTCGGAATTCTGCTGACTTTTAAAAATGCTTCGGAACTCTTCGATTGTTCTCCAAATTCCGCTGAAGTTTAAAAATGCTTCGGAACTCTTCCAGTGTTCGCAGAATTCCGCTGACGTTTAAAAATGCTTCGGAAATCTTCCATTGTTTTCAAAATTCCGCTGACGTTTAAAAATGCTTCAGAACTCTTCCATTGTTCTCGGAATTCCGCTGACGTTTAAAAATGCTTTGGAACTCGTCCATTGTTCTCGGAATTCCGGTGAAGTTTAAAAATGCTTCGGAACGCTTACATTGTTCTCAGAATTCCGCTGAAGTTTAAACATGCTTTGGTACCCTTCTATTGTTCTCGGAATTCTGCTGACTTTTAAAAATGCTTCGGAACTCTTCCATTGTTCTCGGAATTCCGCTGACTTTTAAAAATGCTTCGGAACTCTTCCATTGTTCTCGGAATTCCGCTTAAGTTTTGAAGTTTAAAAATGCTTCGGAATTCTTCCATTGTTCTCGGAATTCCGCTGATGCTTAAAAATGCTTCACAACTCTTCTATTGTTCTCAGAATTCCGCTGACTTTTAAAAATGCTTCAGAACTCTTCCATTGTTCTCGGAATTCCGCTGACGTTTAAAAATGCTTCGGAACTCTTCCATTGTTCTCGGAATTCCGCTGACGCTTAAAATTGCTTCACAACTCTTCTATTGTTCTCGGAATTCCGCTGACTTTTAAAAATGCTTCGAAACTCTTCCATTGTTCTCGGAATTCTGCTGAAGTTTAAGAATGCTTCGGAACTCTTCCATTGTTCTCAGAATTCTTCTGAAGTTTAAAAATGCTTCGGAACTCTTCCATTGTTCTCGGAATTCCGCTGATGCTTAAAAATGCTTCACAACTCTTCCATTGTTCTCGGTATTCCGCTGACTTTTAAAAATGCTTCTGAACTCTTCCATTGTTCTCGGAATTCCGCTGAAGTTTAAGTATGCTTCGGAACTCTTCCATTGTTCTCGGAATTCTGCTGAAGTTTAAAAATGCTTCGGAACTCTTCCATTGTTCTCAGAATTCCGCTGACATTTAAAAATGCTTCGGAACTCTTCCATTGTTCTCGGAATTCCGCTGACATTTAAAAAGCCTTCAGAACTCTTCCATTGTTCTCGGAATTCCGCTGACGTTTAAAAATGCTTCGGAACTCTTCCTTTGTTCTTGGAATTCCACTGACGTTTTAAAATGCTTCACAACTCTTCCATTGTTCTCGGAATTCCGCTGACTTTTAAAATTGCTTCGGAACTCTTCGATTGTTCCCCAAATTCCGCTGAAGTTTAAAAATGCTTCGGAACTCTTCCAGTGTTCGCAGAATTCCGCTGACGTTTAAAAATGCTTCGGAAATCTTCCATTGTTTTCAAAATCCGCTGACGTTTAAAAATGCTTCAGAACTCTTCCATTGTTCTCGGAATTCCGCTGACATTTAAAAATGCTTCGGAACTCTTCCATTGTTCTGGTATTCCGCTGACGTTTAAAAATGCTTCACAACTCTTCCTTTGTTCTCGGTATTCCGCTGACTTTTAAAAATGCTTCAGAACTCTTCCATTGTTCTCGCAATTCCGCTGAAGTTTAAGTATGCTTCGGAACTCTTCCATTGTTCTCGGAATTCTGCTGAAGTTTAAAAATGCTTCGGAACTCTTCCATTGTACTCAGAATTCCGCTGACATTTAAAAATGCTTCGGAACTCTTCCATTGTTCTCGGAATTCCGCTGACATTTAAAAAGGCTTCAGAACTCTTCCATTGTTCTCGGAATTCCGCTGACGTCTAAAAATGCTTCACAACTCTTCCATTTTTCTCGGAATTCCGCTGTCTTTTAAAAATGCTTCACAACTCTTCCATTGTTCTCGGAATTCCGCTGACTTTTAAAAATGCTTCACAACTCTTCCATTGTTCTCGGAATTCCGCTGACTTTTAAAAATGCTTCGGAACTCTTCCATTGTTCTCAGAATTCCCCTGACGTTTAAAAATGCGTCGGAAATCTTCCATTGTTTTCAAAATTCCGCTGACGTTTAAAAATGCTTCAGAACTCTTCCATTGTTCTCGGAATTCTTCTGAAGTTTTGAAGTTTAAAAATGCTTCGGAATTGTTCCATTGTTCTCGGAATTCCGCTGACGCTTAAAAATGCTTCACAACTCTTCTATTGTTCTCAGAATTCCGCTGACTTTTAAAAATGCTTCGGAACTCTTCCATTGTTGTCGGAATTCCGCTGACGCTTAAAATTGCTTCAAAACTGTTCCATTGTTCTCGGAATTCCGCTGAAGTTTAAGAATGCTTCAGAACACTTCCATTGTTCTCAGAATTCTGCTGAAGTTTAAGTATGCTTCGGAACTCTTCCATTGTTCGCGGAATTCTGCTGAAGTTTAAAAATGCTTCGGAACTCTTCCATTGTCCTCGGAATTCCGCTGAAGTTTAAGAATGCTTCGGAACTCTTCCATTGTTCTCAGAATTCTGCTGAAGTTTAAGTATGCTTCGGAACTCTTCCATTGTTCGCGGAATTCTGCTGAAGTTTAAAAATGCTTCGGAACTCTTCCATTGTTCTCAGAATTCCGCTGACATTTAAAAATGCTTCGGAACTCTTCCATTGTTCTCGGAATTC
Organism: Phyllobates terribilis; assembly: GCF_046119375.1. NCBI lineage: Eukaryota > Metazoa > Chordata > Amphibia > Anura > Dendrobatidae > Phyllobates > Phyllobates terribilis. The sequence continues at coordinate 5,420,045 of NW_027362781.1, read as the reverse complement.
CGCTGACATTTAAAAAGCCTTCAGAACTCTTCCATTGTTCTCGGAATTCCGCTGACGTTTAAAAATGCTTCGGAACTCTTCCTTTGTTCTTGGAATTCCACTGACGTTTAAAAATGCTTTACAACTCTTCCATTGTTCTCGGAATTCCGCTCACTTTTAAAATTGCTTCGGAACTCTTCGATTGTTCTCCAAATTCCGCTGAAGTTTAAAAATGCTTCGGAACTCTTCCAGTGTTTGCAGAATTCCGCTGACGTTTAAAAATGCTTCGGAAATCTTCCATTGTTTTCAAAATCCACTGACGTTTAAAAATGCTTCAGAACTCTTCCATTGTTCTCGGAATTCCGCTGACTTTTAAAAATGCTTCGGAACTCTTCCATTGTTTTGGTATTCCGCTGACGTTTAAAAATGCTTCACAACTCTTCCATTGTTCTCGGTATTCCGCTGACTTTTAAAAATGCTTCTGAACTCTTCCATTGTTCTCGGAATTCCGCTGAAGTTTAAGTATGCTTCGGAACTCTTCCATTGTTCTCGGAATTCTGCTGAAGTTTAAAAATGCTTCGGAACTCTTCCATTGTTCTCGGAATTCCGCTCATGCTTAAAAATGCTTCACAACTCTTCCATTGTTCTCGGTATTCCGCTGACTTTTAAAAATGCTTCGGAACTCTTCCATTGTTCTCGGAATTCCGCTGACTTTTAAAAATGCTTCGGAACTCTTCCATTGTTCTCGGAATTCCGCTCAAGTTTTGAAGTTTAAAAATGCTTCGGAATTTTTCCATTGTTCTCGGAATTCCGCTGACGCTTAAAAATGCTTCACAACTCTTCCATTGTTCTCGGCATTCCGCTGACTTTTAAAAATGCTTCGGAACTCTTCCAGTGTTCGCAGAATTCCGCTGACGTTTAAAAATGCTTCGGAAATCTTCCATTGTTTTCAAAATTCCGCTGACGTTTAAAAATGCTTCAGAACTCTTCCATTGTTCTCGGAATTCCGCTGACTTTTAAAAATGCTTCACAACTCTTCTATTGTTCTCGGAATTCCGCTGACGTTTAAAAATGCTTCACAACTCTTCCATTGTTCTGGGTATTCCGCTGACTTTTAAAAATGCTTCTGAACTCTTCCATTGTTCTCGGAATTCTGCTGAAGTTTAAGTATGCTTCGGAACTCTTCCATTGTTCTCGGAATTCTGCTGAAGTTTAAAAATGCTTCGGAACTCTTCCATTGTTCTCGGAATTCCGCTGATGCTTAAAAATGCTTCACAACTCTTCCATTGTTCTCGGTATTTCGCTGACTTTTAAAAATGCTTCTGAACTCTTCCATTGTTCTCGGAATTCCGCTGAAGTTTAAGTATGCTTCGGAACTCTTCCATTGTTCTCGGAATTTTGCTGAAGTTTAAAAATGCTTCGGAACTCTTCCATTGTTCTCAGAATTCCGCTGACATTTAAAAATGCTTCGGAACTCTTCCATTGTTCTCGGAATTCCGCTGACATTTAAAAAGCCTTCAGAACTCTTCCATTGTTCTCGGAATTCCGCTGACGTTTAAAAATGCTTCGGAACTCTTCCTTTGTTCTTGCAATTCCACTGACGTTTAAAAATGCTTCACAACTCTTCCATTGTTCTCGGAATTCCACTGACTTTTAAAATTGCTTCGGAACTCTTCGATTGTTCTCCAAAGTCCGCTGAAGTTTAAAAATGCTTCGGAACTCTTCCAGTGTTTGCAGAATTCCGCTGACGTTTAAAAATGCTTCGGAAATCTTCCATTGTTTTCAAAATCCGCTGACGTTTAAAAATGCTTCAGAACTCTTCCATTGTTCTCGGAATTCCGCTGACGTTTAAAATTGCTTCGGAACTCTTCGATTGTTCCCCAAATTCCGCTGAAGTTTAAAAATGCTTCGGAACTCTTCCAGTGTTCGCAGAATTCCGCTGACGTTTAAAAATGCTTCGGAAATCTTCCATTGTTTTCAAAATCCGCTGACGTTTAAAAATGCTTCAGAACTCTTCCATTGTTCTCGGAATTCCGCTGACATTTAAAAATGCCTCGGAACTCTTCCATTGTTCTGGTATTCCGCTGACGTTTAAAAATGCTTCACAACTCTTCCTTTGTTCTCGGTATTCCGCTGACTTTTAAAAATGCTTCAGAACTCTTCCATTGTTCTCGCAATTCCGCTGAAGTTTAAGTATGCTTCGGAACTCTTCCATTGTTCTCGGAATTCTGCTGAAGTTTAAAAATGCTTCGGAACTCTTCCATTGTACTCAGAATTCCGCTGACATTTAAAAATGCTTCGGAACTCTTCCATTGTTCTCGGAATTCCGCTGACATTTAAAAAGGCTTCAGAACTCTTCCATTGTTCTCGGAATTCCGCTGACGTTTAAAAATGCTTCACAACTCTTCCATTTTTCTCGGAATTCCGCTGTCTTTTAAAAATGCTTCACAACTCTTCCATTGTTCTCGGAATTCCGCTGACTTTTAAAAATGCTTCACAACTCTTCCATTGTTCTCGGAATTCCGCTGACTTTTAAAAATGCTTCGGAACTCTTCCATTGTTCTCAGAATTCCCCTGACGTTTAAAAATGCGTCGGAAATCTTCCATTGTTTTCAAAATTCCGCTGACGTTTAAAAATGCTTCAGAACTCTTCCATTGTTCTCGGAATTCTTCTGAAGTTTTGAAGTTTAAAAATGCTTCGGAATTGTTCCATTGTTCTCGGAATTCCGCTGACGCTTAAAAATGCTTCACAACTCTTCTATTGTTCTCAGAATTCCGCTGACTTTTAAAAATGCTTCGGAACTCTTCCATTGTTGTCGGAATTCCGCTGACGCTTAAAATTGCTTCAAAACTGTTCCATTGTTCTCGGAATTCCGCTGAAGTTTAAGAATGCTTCAGAACACTTCCATTGTTCTCAGAATTCTGCTGAAGTTTAAGTATGCTTCGGAACTCTTCCATTGTTCGCGGAATTCTGCTGAAGTTTAAAAATGCTTCGGAACTCTTCCATTGTCCTCGGAATTCCGCTGAAGTTTAAGAATGCTTCGGAACTCTTCCATTGTTCTCAGAATTCTGCTGAAGTTTAAGTATGCTTCGGAACTCTTCCATTGTTCGCGGAATTCTGCTGAAGTTTAAAAATGCTTCGGAACTCTTCCATTGTTCTCAGAATTCCGCTGACATTTAAAAATGCTTCGGAACTCTTCCATTGTTCTCGGAATTCCGCTGACATTTAAAAAGCCTTCAGAACTCTTCCATTGTTCTCGGAATTCCGCTGACGTTTAAAAATGCTTCGGAACTCTTCCTTTGTTCTTGGAATTCCACTGACGTTTAAAAATGCTTTACAACTCTTCCATTGTTCTCGGAATTCCGCTCACTTTTAAAATTGCTTCGGAACTCTTCGATTGTTCTCCAAATTCCGCTGAAGTTTAAAAATGCTTCGGAACTCTTCCAGTGTTTGCAGAATTCCGCTGACGTTTAAAAATGCTTCGGAAATCTTCCATTGTTTTCAAAATCCGCTGACGTTTAAAAATGCTTCAGAACTCTTCCATTGTTCTCGGAATTCCGCTGACTTTTAAAAATGCTTCGGAACTCTTCCATTGTTCTCGGTATTCCGCTGACTTTTAAAAATGCTTCTGAACTCTTCCATTGTTCTCGGAATTCCGCTGAAGTTTAAGTATACTTCGGAACTCTTCCATTGTTCTCGGAATTCTGCTGAAGTTTAAAAATGCTTCGGAACTCTTCCATTGTTCTCGGAATTCCGCTCATGCTTAAAAATGCTTCACAACTCTTCCATTGTTCTCGGTATTCCGCTGACTTTTAAAAATGCTTCGGAACTCTTCCATTGTTCTCGGAATTCCGCTGACTTTTAAAAATGCTTCGGAACTCTTCCATTGTTCTCGGAATTCCGCTCAAGTTTTGAAGTTTAAAAATGCTTCGGAATTTTTCCATTGTTCTCGGAATTCCGCTGACGCTTAAAAATGCTTCACAACTCTTCCATTGTTCTCGGCATTCCGCTGACTTTTAAAAATGCTTCGGAACTCTTCCAGTGTTCGCAGAATTCCGCTGACGTTTAAAAATGCTTCGGAAATCTTCCATTGTTTTCAAAATTCCGCTGACGTTTAAAAATGCTTCAGAACTCTTCCATTGTTCTCGGAATTCCGCTGACTTTTAAAAATGCTTCACAACTCTTCTATTGTTCTCGGAATTCCGCTGACGTTTAAAAATGCTTCACAACTCTTCCATTGTTCTGGGTATTCCGCTGACTTTTAAAAATGCTTCTGAACTCTTCCATTGTTCTCGGAATTCTGCTGAAGTTTAAGTATGCTTCGGAACTCTTCCATTGTTCTCGGAATTCTGCTGAAGTTTAAAAATGCTTCGGAACTCTTCCATTGTTCTCGGAATTCCGCTGATGCTTAAAAATGCTTCACAACTCTTCCATTGTTCTCGGTATTCCGCTGACTTTTAAAAATGCTTCTGAACTCTTCCATTGTTCTCGGAATTCCGCTGAAGTTTAAGTATGCTTCGGAACTCTTCCATTGTTCTCGGAATTTTGCTGAAGTTTAAAAATGCTTCGGAACTCTTCCATTGTTCTCAGAATTCCGCTGACATTTAAAAATGCTTCGGAACTCTTCCATTGTTCTTGGAATTCCGCTGACATTTAAAAAGCCTTCAGAACTCTTCCATTGTTCTCGGAATTCCGCTGACGTTTAAAAATGCTTCGGAACTCTTCCTTTGTTCTTGCAATTCCACTGACGTTTAAAAATGCTTCACAACTCTTCCATTGTTCTCGGAATTCCACTGACTTTTAAAATTGCTTCGGAACTCTTCGATTGTTCTCCAAAGTCCGCTGAAGTTTAAAAATGCTTCGGAACTCTTCCAGTGTTTGCAGAATTCCGCTGACGTTTAAAAATGCTTCGGAAATCTTCCATTGTTTTCAAAATCCGCTGACGTTTAAAAATGCTTCAGAACTCTTCCATTGTTCTCGGAATTCCGCTGACGTTTAAAAATGCTTCGGAACTCTTCCATTGTTCTCGGAATTGCGGTGAAGTTTAAAAATGCTTCGGAACGCTTACATTGTTCTCAGAATTCCGCTGAAGTTTAAACATGCTTTGGTACCCTTCTATTGTTCTCGGAATTCCGCTGACTTTTAAAAATGCTTCGGAACTCTTCCATTGTTCTCGGAATTCCGCTGAAGTTTTGAAGTTTAAAAATGCTTCGGAATTTTTCAATTGTTCTCGGAATTCCGCTGACGCTTAAAAATGCTTCACAACTCTTCCATTGTTCTCGGAATTCCGCTGACTTTTAAAAATGCTTCGGAACTCTTCAAGTGTTCGCAGAATTCCGCTGACGTTTAAAAATGCTTCGGAACTCTTCCATTGTTCTCGGAATACTGCTGACTTTTAAAAATGCTTCGGAACTCTCCCATTGTTCTCGGAATTCCGCTGACTTTTAAAAATGCTTCGGAACTCTTCCATTGTTCTCGGAATTCCGCTGAAGTTTAAGAATGCTTCGGAACTCTTCCATTGTTCTCGGAATTCTGCTGAAGTTTTGAAGCTTAAAAATGCTTCGGAATTCTTCCATTGTTCTCGGAATTCCGCTGACGTTTAAAAATGCTTCACAACTCTTCTATTGTTCTCAGAATTCCGCTGACTTTTAAAAATGCTTCAGAACTCTTCCATTGTTCTTGGAATTCCGCTGACGTTTAAAAATGCTTCGGAACACTTCCATTGTTCTCGGAATTCCGCTGACGCTTAAAATTGCTTCACAACTCTTCTATTGTTCTCGGAATTCCGCTGACGTTTAAAAATGCTTCGGAAATCTTCCATTGTTTTCAAAATTCTGCTGACGTTTAAAAATGCTTCAGAACTCTTCCATTGTTCTCGGAATTCCGCTGACGTTTAAAAATGCTTCGGAACTCTTCCATTGTTCTCGGAATTGCGGTGAAGTTTAAAAATCCTTCGGAACGCTTACATTGTTCTCAGAATTCCGCTGAAGCTTAAACATGCTTTGGTACACTTCTATTGTTCTCGGAATTCTGCTGAAGTTTAAGAATGCTTCGGAACTCTTCCTTTGTTCTCGGAATTCCGCTGATGTTTAAAAATGATTCGGAACACTTCCATTGTTCTCGGAATTCCGCTGACGCTTAAAATTGCTTCACAACTCTTCTATTGTTCTCGGAATTCCGCTGACTTTTAAAAATGCTTCGAAACTCTTCCATTGTTCTCGGAATTCCGCTGAAGTTTAAGAATGCTTCGGAACTCTTCCATTGTTCTCAGAATTCTGCTGAAGTTTAAAAATGCTTCGGAACTCTTCCATTGTTCTCAGAATTCCGCTGACGCTTAAAAATGCTTCACAACTCTTCTATTGTTCTCGGAATTCCGCTGACATTTAAAAATGCTTCGGAACTCTTCCATTGTTCTCAGAATTCCGCTGACGCTTAAAAATGCTTCACAACTCTTCCATTGTTCTCGGAATTCTGCTGACTTTTAAAAATGCTTCGGAACTCTTCGATTGTTCTCCAAATTCCGCTGAAGTTTAAAAATGCTTCGGAACTCTTCCAGTGTTCGCAGAATTCCGCTGACGTTTAAAAATGCTTCGGAAATCTTCCATTGTTTTCAAAATTCCGCTGACGTTTAAAAATGCTTCAGAACTCTTCCATTGTTCTCGGAATTCCGCTGACGTTTAAAAATGCTTTGGAACTCGTCCATTGTTCTCGGAATTCCGGTGAAGTTTAAAAATGCTTCGGAACGCTTACATTGTTCTCAGAATTCCGCTGAAGTTTAAACATGCTTTGGTACCCTTCTATTGTTCTCGGAATTCTGCTGACTTTTAAAAATGCTTCGGAACTCTTCCATTGTTCTCGGAATTCCGCTGACTTTTAAAAATGCTTCGGAACTCTTCCATTGTTCTCGGAATTCCGCTTAAGTTTTGAAGTTTAAAAATGCTTCGGAATTCTTCCATTGTTCTCGGAATTCCGCTGATGCTTAAAAATGCTTCACAACTCTTCTATTGTTCTCAGAATTCCGCTGACTTTTAAAAATGCTTCAGAACTCTTCCATTGTTCTCGGAATTCCGCTGACGTTTAAAAATGCTTCGGAACTCTTCCATTGTTCTCGGAATTCCGCTGACGCTTAAAATTGCTTCACAACTCTTCTATTGTTCTTGGAATTCCGCTGACTTTTAAAAATGCTTCGAAACTCTTCCATTGTTCTCGGAATTCTGCTGAAGTTTAAGAATGCTTCGGAACTCTTCCATTGTTCTCAGAATTCTTCTGAAGTTTAAAAATGCTTCGGAACTCTTCCATTGTTCTCGGAATTCCGCTGATGCTTAAAAATGCTTCACAACTCTTCCATTGTTCTCGGTATTCCGCTGACTTTTAAAAATGCTTCTGAACTCTTCCATTGTTCTCGGAATTCCGCTGAAGTTTAAGTATGCTTCGGAACTCTTCCATTGTTCTCGGAATTCTGCTGAAGTTTAAAAATGCTTCGGAACTCTTCCATTGTTCTCAGAATTCCGCTGACATTTAAAAATGCTTCGGAACTCTTCCATTGTTCTCGGAATTCCGCTGACATTTAAAAAGCCTTCAGAACTCTTCCATTGTTCTCGGAATTCCGCTGACGTTTAAAAATGCTTCGGAACTCTTCCTTTGTTCTTGGAATTCCACTGACGTTTTAAAATGCTTCACAACTCTTCCATTGTTCTCGGAATTCCGCTGACTTTTAAAATTGCTTCGGAACTCTTTGATTGTTCTCCAAATTCCGCTGAAGTTTAAAAATGCTTCGGAACTCTTCCAGTGTTCGCAGAATTCCGCTGACGTTTAAAAATGCTTCGGAAATCTTCCATTGTTTTCAAAATCCGCTGACGTTTAAAATTGCTTCAGAACTCTTCCATTGTTCTCGGAATTCCGCTGACATTTAAAAATGCTTCGGAACTCTTCTATTGTTCTGGTATTCCGCTGACGTTTAAAAATGCTTCACAACTCTTCCTTTGTTCTCGGTATTCCGCTGACTTTTAAAAATGCTTCAGAACTCTTCCATTGTTCTCGCAATTCCGCTGAAGTTTAAGTATGCTTCGGAACTCTTCCATTGTTCTCGGAATTCTGCTGAAGTTTAAAAATGCTTCGGAACTCTTCCATTGTACTCAGAATTCCGCTGACATTTAAAAATGCTTCGGAACTCTTCCATTGTTCTCGGAATTCCGCTGACATTTAAAAAGGCTTCAGAACTCTTCCATTGTTCTCGGAATTCCGCTGAAGTTTAAGTATGCTTCGGAACTCTTCCATTGTTCTCGGAATTCTGCTGAAGTTTAAAAATGCTTCGGAACTCTTCCATTGTTCTCGGAATTCCGCTCATGCTTAAAAATGCTTCACAACTCTTCCATTGTTCTCGGTATTCCGCTGACTTTTAAAAATGCTTCTGAACTCTTCCATTGTTCTCGGAATTCCGCTGAAGTTTAAGTATGCTTCGGAACTCTTCCATTGTTCTCGGAATTCCGCTGACTTTTAAAAATGCTTCGGAACTCTTCCATTGTTCTCGGAATTCCGCTCAAGTTTTGAAGTTTAAAAATGCTTCGGAATTTTTCCATTGTTCTCGGAATTCCGCTGACGCTTAAAAATGCTTCACAACTCTTCCATTGTTCTCGGCATTCCGCTGACTTTTAAAAATGCTTCGGAACTCTTCCAGTGTTCGCAGAATTCCGCTGACGTTTAAAAATGCTTCGGAAATCTTCCATTGTTTTCAAAATTCCGCTGACGTTTAAAAATGCTTCAGAACTCTTCCATTGTTCTCGGAATTCCGCTGACTTTTAAAAATGCTTCGGAACTCTTCCATTGTTTTGGTATTCCGCTGACGTTTAAAAATGCTTCACAACTCTTCCATTGTTCTGGGTATTCCGCTGACTTTTAAAAATGCTTCTGAACTCTTCCATTGTTCTCGGAATTCTGCTGAAGTTTAAGTATGCTTCGGAACTCTTCCATTGTTCTCGGAATTCTGCTGAAGTTTAAAAATGCTTCGGAACTCTTCCATTGTTCTCGGAATTCCGCTGATGCTTAAAAATGCTTCACAACTCTTCCATTGTTCTCGGTATTCCGCTGACTTTTAAAAATGCTTCTGAACTCTTCCATTGTTCTCGGAATTCCGCTGAAGTTTAAGTATGCTTCGGAACTCTTCCATTGTTCTCGGAATTTTGCTGAAGTTTAAAAATGCTTCGGAACTCTTCCATTGTTCTCAGAATTCCGCTGACATTTAAAAATGCTTCGGAACTCTTCCATTGTTCTCGGAATTCCGCTGACATTTAAAAAGCCTTCAGAACTCTTCCATTGTTCTCGGAATTCCGCTGACATTTAAAAATGCTTCGGAACTCTTCCTTTGTTCTTGCAATTCCACTGACGTTTAAAAATGCTTCACAACTCTTCCATTGTTCTCGGAATTCCACTGACTTTTAAAATTGCTTCGGAACTCTTCGATTGTTCTCCAAATTCCGCTGAAGTTTAAAAATGCTTCGGAACTCTTCAAGTGTTTGCAGAATTCCGCTGACGTTTAAAAATGCTTCGGAAATCTTCCATTGTTTTCAAAATCCGCTGACGTTTAAAAATGCTTCAGAACTCTTCCATTGTTCTCGGAATTCCGCTGACGTTTAAAAATGCTTCGGAACTCTTCCATTGTTCTCGGAATTGCGGTGAAGTTTAAAAATGCTTCGGAACGCTTACATTGTTCTCAGAATTCCGCTGAAGTTTAAACATGCTTTGGTACCCTTCTATTGTTCTCGGAATTCCGCTGACTTTTAAAAATGCTTCGGAACTCTTCCATTGTTCTCGGAATTCCGCTGAAGTTTTGAAGTTTAAAAATGCTTCGGAATTTTTCCATTGTTCTCGGAATTCCGCTGACGCTTAAAAATGCTTCACAACTCTTCCATTGTTCTCGGAATTCCGCTGACTTTTAAAAATGCTTCGGAACTCTTCAAGTGTTCGCAGAATTCCGCTGACGTTTAAAAATGCTTCGGAACTGTTCCATTGTTCTCGGAATTCTGCTGACTTTTAAAAATGCTTCGGAACTCTTCCATTGTTCTCGGAATTCCGCTGACTTTTAAAAATGCTTCGGAACTCTTCCATTGTTCTCGGAATTCCGCTGAAGTTTAAGAATGCTTCGGAACTCTTCCATTGTTCTCGGAATTCTGCTGAAGTTTTGAAGTTTAAAAATGCTTCGGAATTCTTCCATTGTTCTCGGAATTCCGCTGACGCTTAAAAATGCTTCACAACTCTTCTATTGTTCTCAGAATTCCGCTGACTTTTAAAAATGCTTCAGAACTCTTCCATTGTTCTTGGAATTCCGCTGACGTTTAAAAATGCTTCGGAACACTTCCATTGTTCTCGGAATTCCGCTGACGCTTAAAATTGCTTCACAACTCTTCTATTGTTCTCGGAATTCCGCTGTCTTTTAAAAATGCTTCACAACTCTTCCATTGTTCTCGGAATTCCGTTGAAGTTTAAAAATGCTTCGGAACTCTTCCAGTGTTCGCAGAATTCCGCTGACGTTTAAAAATGCTTCGGAAATCTTCCATTGTTTTCAAAATTCTGCTGACGTTTAAAAATGCTTCAGAACTCTTCCATTGTTCTCGGAATTCCGCTGACGTTTAAAAATGCTTCGGAACTCTTCCATTGTTCTCGGAATTGCGGTGAAGTTTAAAAATCCTTCGGAACGCTTACATTGTTCTCAGAATTCCGCTGAAGTTTAAACATGCTTTGGTACACTTCTATTGTTCTCGGAATTCTGCTGAAGTTTAAGAATGCTTCGGAACTCTTCCTTTGTTCTCGGAATTCCGCTGATGTTTAAAAATGATTCGGAACACTTCCATTGTTCTCGGAATTCCGCTGACTTTTAAAAATGCTTCGGAACTCTTCCATTGTTCTCGGAATTCCGCTGAAGTTTTGAAGTTTAAAAATGCTTCGGAATTTTTCCATTGTTCTCGGAATTCCGCTGACGCTTAAAAATGCTTCACAACTCTTCCATTGTTCTCGGAATTCCGCTGACTTTTAAAAATGCTTCAGAACTCTTCCAGTGTTCGCAGAATTCCGCTGACGTTTAAAAATGCTTCGGAAATCTTCCATTGTTTTCAAAATTCCGCTGACGTTTAAAAATGCTTCAGAACTCTTCCATTGTTCTCGGAATTCCGCTGACATTTAAAAATGCTTCGGAACTCTTCCATTGTTCTCAGAATTCCGCTGAAGTTTAAACATGCTTTGGTACCCTTCTATTGTTCTCGGAATTCTGCTGACTTTTAAAAATGCTTCGGAACTCTTCCATTGTTCTCGGAATTCCGCTGACTTTTAAAAATGCTTCGGAACTCTTCCATTGTTCTCGGAATACCGCTGAAGTTTAAGAATGCTTCGGAATTCCTCCATTGTTCTCGGAATTCCGCTGACGCTTAAAAATGCTTCACAACTCTTCTATTGTTCTCAGAATTCCGCTGACTTTTAAAAATGCTTCAGAACTCTTCCATTGTTCTCGGAATTCCGCTGACGTTTAAAAATGCTTCGGAACTCTTCCATTGTTCTCGGAATTCCGCTGACTTTTAAAAATGCTTCGGAACTCTTCCATTGTTCTCGGAATTCTGCTGAAGTTTAAAAATGCTTCGGAACTCTTCCATTGTTCTCAGAATTCCGCTGACATTTAAAAATGCTTCGGAACTCTTCCATTGTTCTCGGAATTCCGCTGACATTTAAAAAGCCTTCAGAACTCTTCCATTGTTCTCGGAATTCCGCTGACGTTTAAAAATGCTTCGGAACTCTTCCTTTGTTCTTGGAATTCCACTGACGTTTAAAAATGCTTCACAACTCTTCCATTGTTCTCGGAATTCCGCTGACGTTTAAAAATGCTTCGGAACTCTTCCATTGTTCTCGGTATTCCGCTGACGCTTAAAATTGCTTCACAACTCTTCTATTGTTCTCGGAATTCCGCTGACTTTTAAAAATGCTTCGAAACTCTTCCATTGTTCTCGGAATTCCGCTGAAGTTTAAGAATGCTTCGGAACTCTTCCATTGTTCTCAGAATTCTTCTGAAGTTTAAAAATGCTTCGGAACTGTTCCATTGTTCTCGGAATTCCGCTGATGCTTAAAAATGCTTCACAACTCTTCCATTGTTCTCGGTATTCCGCTGACTTTTAAAAATGCTTCTGAACTCTTCCATTGTTCTCGGAATTCCGCTGAAGTTTAAGTATGCTTCGGAACTCTTCCATTGCTCTCGGAATTCTGCTGAAGTTTAAAAATGCTTCGGAACTCTTCCATTGTTCTCAGAATTCCGCTGACATTTAAAAATGCTTCAGAATTCTTCCATTGTTCTCGGAATTCCGCTGACGCTTAAAAATGCTTCACAACTCTTCTATTGTTCTCAGAATTCCGCTGACTTTTAAAAATGCTTCAGAACTCTTCCATTGTTCTCGGAATTCCGCTGACGTTTAAAAATGCTTCGGAACTCTTCCACTGTTCTCGGAATTCCGCTGACGCTTAAAATTGCTTCACAACTCTTCTATTGTTCTCGGAATTCCGCTGACTTTTAAAAATGCTTTGAAACTCTTCCATTGTTCTCGGAATTCCGCTGAAGTTTAAGAATGCTTCGGAACTCTTCCATTGTTCTCAGAATTCTTCTGAAGTTTAAAAATGCTTCGGAACTCTTCCATTGTTCTCGGAATTCCGCTGATGCTTAAAAATGCTTCACAACTCTTCCATTGTTCTCAGTATTCCGCTGACTTTTAAAAATGCTTCTGAACTCTTACATTGTTCTCGGAATTCCGCTGAAGTTTAAGTATGCTTCGGAACTCTTCCATTGTTCTCGGAATTCTGCTGAAGTTTAAAAATGCTTCGGAACTCTTCCATTGTTCTCAGAATTCCGCTGACATTTAAAAATGCTTCGGAACTCTTCCATTGTTCTCGGAATTCCGCTGACATTTAAAAAGCCTTCAGAACTCTTCCATTGTTCTCGGAATTCCGCTGACGTTTAAAAATGCTTCGGAACTCTTCCTTTGTTCTTGGAATTCCACTGACGTTTAAAAATGCTTCACAACTCTTCCATTGTTCTCGGAATTCTGCTGAAGTTTAAAAATGCTTCGGAACTCTTCCATTGTTCTCAGAATTCCGCTGACATTTAAAAATGCTTCGGAACTCTTCCATTGTTCTCGGAATTCCGCTGACATTTAAAAAGCCTTCAGAACTCTTCCATTGTTCTCGGAATTCTGCTGACGTTTAAAAATGCTTCGGAACTCTTCCTTTGTTCTTGGAATTCCACTGACGTTTAAAAATGCTTCACAACTCTTCCATTGTTCTCGGAATTCCGCTGACTTTTAAAATTGCTTCGGAACTCTTCGATTGTTCTCCAAATTCCGCTGAAGTTTAAAAATGCTTCGGAACTCTTCCAGTGTTTGCAGAATTCCGCTGACGTTTAAAAATGCTTCGGAAATCTTCCATTGTTTTCAAAATCCGCTGATGTTTAAAAATGCTTCAGAACTCTTCCATTGTTCTCGGAATTCCGCTGACGTTTAAAAATGCTTCGGAACTCTTCCATTGTTCTCGGAATTGCGGTGAAGTTTAAAAATGCTTCGGAACGCTTACATTGTTCTCAGAATTCCGCTGAAGTTTAAACATGCTTTGGTACCCTTCTATTGTTCTCGGAATTCTGCTGACTTTTAAAAATGCTTCGGAACTCTTCCATTGTTCTCGGAATTCCGCTGACTTTTAAAAATGCTTCGGAAATCTTCCATTGTTCTCGGAATTCCGCTGAAGTTTTGAAGTTTAAAAATGCTTCGGAATTTTTCCATTGTTCTCGGAATTCCGCTGACGCTTAAAAATGCTTCACAACTCTTCCATTGTTCTCGGAATTCCGCTGACTTTTAAAAATGCTTCAGAACTCTTCCAGTGTTCGCAGAATTCCGCTGACGTTTAAAAATGCTTCGGAAATCTTCCATTGTTTTCAAAATTCCGCTGACGTTTAAAAATGCTTCAGAACTCTTCCATTGTTCTCGGAATTCCGCTGACGTTTAAAAATGCTTCGGAACTCTTCCATTGTTCTCAGAATTCCGCTGAAGTTTAAACATGCTTTGGTACCCTTCTATTGTTCTCGGAATTCTGCTGACTTTTAAAAATGCTTCGGAACTCTTCCATTGTTCTCGGAATTCCGCTGACTTTTAAAAATGCTTCGGAACTCTTCCATTGTTCTCGGAATACCGCTGAAGTTTAAGAATGCTTCGGAATTCCTCCATTGTTCTCGGAATTCTGCTGACGCTTAAAAATGCTTCACAACTCTTCTATTGTTCTCAGAATTCCGCTGACTTTTAAAAATGCTTCAGAACTCTTCCATTGTTCTCGGAATTCCGCTGACTTTTAAAAATGCTTCGGAAATCTTCCATTGTTCTCGGAATTCCGCTGAAGTTTTGAAGTTTAAAAATGCTTCGGAATTTTTCCATTGTTCTCGGAATTACGCTGACGCTTAAAAATGCTTCACAACTCTTCCATTGTTCTCGGAATTCCGCTGACTTTTAAAAATGCTTCAGAACTCTTCCAGTGTTCGCAGAATTCCGCTGACGTTTAAAAATGCTTCGGAAATCTTCCATTGTTTTCAAAATTCCGCTGCCGTTTAAAAATGCTTCAGAACTCTTCCATTGTTCTCGGAATTCCGCTGACATTTAAAAATGCTTCGGAACTCTTCCATTGTTCTCGGAATTCCGCTGACGTTTAAAAATGCTTCGGAACTCTTCCTTTGTTCTTGGAATTCCACTGACGTTTAAAAATGCTTCAGAACTCTTCCATTGTTCTCGGAATTCTGCTGAAGTTTAAAAATGCTTCGGAACTCTTCCATTGTTCTCAGAATTCCGCTGACATTTAAAAATGCTTCGGAACTCTTCCATTGTTCTCGGAATTCCGCTGACATTTAAAAAGCCTTCAGAACTCTTCCATTGTTCTCGGAATTCTGCTGACGTTTAAAAATGCTTCGGAACTCTTCCTTTGTTCTTGGAATTCCACTGACGTTTAAAAATGCTTCACAACTCTTCCATTGTTCTCGGAATTCCGCTGACTTTTAAAATTGCTTCGGAACTCTTCGATTGTTCTCCAAATTCCGCTGAAGTTTAAAAATGCTTCGGAACTCTTCCAGTGTTTGCAGAATTCCGCTGACGTTTAAAAATGCTTCGGAAATCTTCCATTGTTTTCAAAATCCGCTGATGTTTAAAAATGCTTCAGAACTCTTCCATTGTTCTCGGAATTCCGCTGACGTTTAAAAATGCTTCGGAACTCTTCCATTGTTCTCGGAATTGCGGTGAAGTTTAAAAATGCTTCGGAACGCTTACATTGTTCTCAGAATTCCGCTGAAGTTTAAACATGCTTTGGTACCCTTCTATTGTTCTCGGAATTCTGCTGACTTTTAAAAATGCTTCGGAACTCTTCCATTGTTCTCGGAATTCCGCTGACTTTTAAAAATGCTTCGGAAATCTTCCATTGTTCTCGGAATTCCGCTGAAGTTTTGAAGTTTAAAAATGCTTCGGAATTTTTCCATTGTTCTCGGAATTCCGCTGACGCTTAAAAATGCTTCACAACTCTTCCATTGTTCTCGGAATTCCGCTGACTTTTAAAAATGCTTCAGAACTCTTCCAGTGTTCGCAGAATTCCGCTGACGTTTAAAAATGCTTCGGAAATCTTCCATTGTTTTCAAAATTCCGCTGACGTTTAAAAATGCTTCAGAACTCTTCCATTGTTCTCGGAATTCCGCTGACGTTTAAAAATGCTTCGGAACTCTTCCATTGTTCTCAGAATTCCGCTGAAGTTTAAACATGCTTTGGTACCCTTCTATTGTTCTCGGAATTCTGCTGACTTTTAAAAATGCTTCGGAACTCTTCCATTGTTCTCGGAATTCCGCTGACTTTTAAAAATGCTTCGGAACTCTTCCATTGTTCTCGGAATACCGCTGAAGTTTAAGAATGCTTCGGAATTCCTCCATTGTTCTCGGAATTCTGCTGACGCTTAAAAATGCTTCACAACTCTTCTATTGTTCTCAGAATTCCGCTGACTTTTAAAAATGCTTCAGAACTCTTCCATTGTTCTCGGAATTCCGCTGACTTTTAAAAATGCTTCGGAAATCTTCCATTGTTCTCGGAATTCCGCTGAAGTTTTGAAGTTTAAAAATGCTTCGGAATTTTTCCATTGTTCTCGGAATTCCGCTGACGCTTAAAAATGCTTCACAACTCTTCCATTGTTCTCGGAATTCCGCTGACTTTTAAAAATGCTTCAGAACTCTTCCAGTGTTCGCAGAATTCCGCTGACGTTTAAAAATGCTTCGGAAATCTTCCATTGTTTTCAAAATTCCGCTGACGCTTAAAATTGCTTCACAACTCTTCTATTGTTCTCGGAATTCCGCTGACTTTTAAAAATGCTTCGAAACTCTTCCATTGTTCTCAGAATTCTTCTGAAGTTTAAAAATGCTTCGGAACTCTTCCATTGTTCTCGGAATTCCGCTGATGCTTAAAAATGCTTCACAACTCTTCCATTGTTCTCGGTATTCCGCTGACTTTTAAAAATGCTTCTGAACTCTTCCATTGTTCTCGGAATTCCGCTGAAGTTTAAGTATGCTTCGGAACTCTTCCATTGTTCTCGGAATTCTGCTGAAGTTTACAAATGCTTCGGAACTCTTCCATTGTTCTCAGAATTCCGCTGACATTTAAAAATGCTTCGGAACTCTTCCATTGTTCTCGGAATTCCGCTGACATTTAAAAAGCCTTCAGAACTCTTCCATTGTTCTCGGAATTCCGCTGACGTTTAAAAATGCTTCACAACTCTTCCATTGTTCTCGGAATTCCGCTGACTTTTAAAATTGCTTCGGAACTCTTCGATTGTTCTCCAAATTCCGCTGAAGTTTAAAAATGCTTCGGAACTCTTCCAGTGTTTGCAGAATTCCGCTGACGTTTAAAAATGCTTCGGAAATCTTCCATTGTTTTCAAAATCCGCTGACGTTTAAAAATGCTTCAGAACTCTTCCATTGTTCTCGGAATTCCGCTGACATTTAAAAATGCTTCGGAACTCTTCCATTGTTCTGGTATTCCGCTGACTTTTAAAAATGCTTCAGAACTCTTCCATTGTTCTCAGAATTCCGCTGAAGTTTAAACATGCTTTGGTACCCTTCTATTGTTCTCGGAATTCTGCTGACTTTTAAAAATGCTTCGGAACTCTTCCATTGTTCTCGGAATTCCGCTGACTTTTAAAAATGCTTCGGAACTCTTCCATTGTTCTCGGAATACCGCTGAAGTTTAAGAATGCTTCGGAATTCCTCCATTGTTCTCGGAATTCCGCTGACGCTTAAAAATGCTTCACAACTCTTCTATTGTTCTCAGAATTCCGCTGACTTTTAAAAATGCTTCAGAACTCTTCCATTGTTCTCGGAATTCCGCTGACTTTTAAAAATGCTTCGGAACTCTTCCATTGTTCTCGGAATTCCGCTGACTTTTAAAAATGCTTCGGAACTCTTCCATTGTTCTCGGAATTCCGCTGACTTTTAAAAATGCTTCGGAACTCTTCCATTGTTCTCGGAATTCCGCTGAAGTTTTGAAGTTTAAAAATGCTTCGGAATTCTTCCATTGTTCTCGGAATTCCGCTGACGCTTAAAAATGCTTCACAACTCTTCTATTGTTCTCAGAATTCCGCTGACTTTTAAAAATGCTTCAGAACTCTTCCATTGTTCTCGGAATTCCGCTGACGTTTAAAAATGCTTCGGAACTCTTCCATTGTTCTCGGTATTCCGCTGACGCTTAAAATTGCTTCACAACTCTTCTATTGTTCTCGGAATTCCGCTGACTTTTAAAAATGCTTCGAAACTCTTCCATTGTTCTCGGAATTCCGCTGAAGTTTAAGAATGCTTCGGAACTCTTCCATTGTTCTCAGAATTCTTCTGAAGTTTAAAAATGCTTCGGAACTGTTCCATTGTTCTCGGAATTCCGCTGATGCTTAAAAATGCTTCACAACTCTTCCATTGTTCTCGGTATTCCGCTGACTTTTAAAAATGCTTCACAACTCTTCCATTGTTCTCGGTATTCCGCTGACTTTTAAAAATGCTTCTGAACTCTTCCATTGTTCTCGGAATTCTGCTGAAGTTTAAAAATGCTTCGGAACTCTTCCATTGTTCTCAGAATTCCGCTGACATTTAAAAATGCTTCAGAATTCTTCCATTGTTCTCGGAATTCCGCTGACGCTTAAAAATGCTTCACAACTCTTCTATTGTTCTCAGAATTCCGCTGACTTTTAAAAATGCTTCAGAACTCTTCCATTGTTCTCGGAATTCCGCTGACGTTTAAAAATGCTTCGGAACTCTTCCATTGTTCTCGGAATTCCGCTGACGCTTAAAATTGCTTCACAACTCTTCTATTGTTCTCGGAATTCCGCTGACTTTTAAAAATGCTTTGAAACTCTTCCATTGTTCTCGGAATTCCGCTGAAGTTTAAGAATGCTTCGGAACTCTTCCATTGTTCTCAGAATTCTTCTGAAGTTTAAAAATGCTTCGGAACTCTTCCATTGTTCTCGGAATTCCGCTGATGCTTAAAAATGCTTCACAACTCTTCCATTGTTCTCAGTATTCCGCTGACTTTTAAAAATGCTTCTGAACTCTTACATTGTTCTCGGAATTCCGCTGAAGTTTAAGTATGCTTCGGAACTCTTCCATTGTTCTCGGAATTCTGCTGAAGTTTAAAAATGCTTCGGAACTCTTCCATTGTTCTCAGAATTCCGCTGACATTTAAAAATGCTTCGGAACTCTTCCATTGTTCTCGGAATTCCGCTGACATTTAAAAAGCCTTCAGAACTCTTCCATTGTTCTCGGAATTCCGCTGACGTTTAAAAATGCTTCGGAACTCTTCCTTTGTTCTTGGAATTCCACTGACGTTTAAAAATGCTTCACAACTCTTCCATTGTTCTCGGAATTCTGCTGACGTTTAAAAATGCTTCGGAAATCTTCCATTGTTTTCAAAATCCGCTGACGCTTAAAAATGCTTCAGAACTCTTCCATTGTTCTCGGAATTCCGCTGACATTTAAAAATGCTTCGGAACTCTTCCATTGTTCTGGTATTCCGCTGACGTTTAAAAATGCTTCACAACTCTTCCATTGTTCTCGGTATTCCGCTGACATTTAAAAATGCTTCAGAACTCTTCCATTGTTCTCGGAATTCCGCTGAAGTTTAAGTATGCTTCGGAACTCTTCCATTGTTCTCGGAATTCTGCTGAAGTTTAAAAATGCTTCGGAACTCTTCCATTGTTCTCAGAATTCCGCTGACATTTAAAAATGCTTCGGAACTCTTCCATTGTTCTCGGAATTCCGCTGACATTTAAAAAGGCTTCAGAACTCTTCCATTGTTCTCGGAATTCCGCTGAAGTTTTGAAGTTTAAAAATGCTTCGGAATTTTTCCATTGTTCTCGGAATTCCGCTGACGCTTAAAAATGCTTCACAACTCTTCCATTGTTCTCGGAATTCCGCTGACTTTTAAAAATGCTTCAGAACTCTTCCAGTGTTCGCAGAATTCCGCTGACGTTTAAAAATGCTTCGGAAATCTTCCATTGTTTTCAAAATTCCGCTGACGTTTAAAAATGCTTCAGAACTCTTCCATTGTTCTCGGAATTCCGCTGACATTTAAAAATGCTTCGGAACTCTTCCATTGTTCTCGGAATTCCGCTGACGTTTAAAAATGCTTCGGAACTCTTCCTTTGTTCTTGGAATTCCACTGACGTTTAAAAATGCTTCAGAACTCTTCCATTGTTCTCGGAATTCTGCTGAAGTTTAAAAATGCTTCGGAACTCTTCCATTGTTCTCAGAATTCCGCTGACATTTAAAAATGCTTCGGAACTCTTCCATTGTTCTCGGAATTCCGCTGACATTTAAAAAGCCTTCAGAACTCTTCCATTGTTCTCGGAATTCTGCTGACGTTTAAAAATGCTTCGGAACTCTTCCTTTGTTCTTGGAATTCCACTGACGTTTAAAAATGCTTCACAACTCTTCCATTGTTCTCGGAATTCCGCTGACTTTTAAAATTGCTTCGGAACTCTTCGATTGTTCTCCAAATTCCGCTGAAGTTTAAAAATGCTTCGGAACTCTTCCAGTGTTTGCAGAATTCCGCTGACGTTTAAAAATGCTTCGGAAATCTTCCATTGTTTTCAAAATCCGCTGATGTTTAAAAATGCTTCAGAACTCTTCCATTGTTCTCGGAATTCCGCTGACGTTTAAAAATGCTTCGGAACTCTTCCATTGTTCTCGGAATTGCGGTGAAGTTTAAAAATGCTTCGGAACGCTTACATTGTTCTCAGAATTCCGCTGAAGTTTAAACATGCTTTGGTACCCTTCTATTGTTCTCGGAATTCTGCTGACTTTTAAAAATGCTTCGGAACTCTTCCATTGTTCTCGGAATTCCGCTGACTTTTAAAAATGCTTCGGAAATCTTCCATTGTTCTCGGAATTCCGCTGAAGTTTTGAAGTTTAAAAATGCTTCGGAATTTTTCCATTGTTCTCGGAATTCCGCTGACGCTTAAAAATGCTTCACAAATCTTCCATTGTTCTCGGAATTCCGCTGACTTTTAAAAATCCTTCAGAACTCTTCCAGTGTTCGCAGAATTCCGCTGACGTTTAAAAATGCTTCGGAAATCTTCCATTGTTTTCAAAATTCCGCTGACGTTTAAAAATGCTTCAGAACTCTTCCATTGTTCTCGGAATTCCGCTGACGTTTAAAAATGCTTCGGAACTCTTCCATTGTTCTCAGAATTCCGCTGAAGTTTAAACATGCTTTGGTACCCTTCTATTGTTCTCGGAATTCTGCTGACTTTTAAAAATGCTTCGGAACTCTTCCATTGTTCTCGGAATTCCGCTGACTTTTAAAAATGCTTCGGAACTCTTCCATTGTTCTCGGAATACCGCTGAAGTTTAAGAATGCTTCGGAATTCCTCCATTGTTCTCGGAATTCTGCTGACGCTTAAAAATGCTTCACAACTCTTCTATTGTTCTCAGAATTCCGCTGACTTTTAAAAATGCTTCAGAACTCTTCCATTGTTCTCGGAATTCCGCTGACTTTTAAAAATGCTTCGGAAATCTTCCATTGTTCTCGGAATTCCGCTGAAGTTTTGAAATTTAAAAATGCTTCGGAATTTTTCCATTGTTCTCGGAATTCCGCTGACGCTTAAAAATGCTTCACAACTCTTCCATTGTTCTCGGAATTCCGCTGACTTTTAAAAATGCTTCAGAACTCTTCCAGTGTTCGCAGAATTCCGCTGACGTTTAAAAATGCTTCGGAAATCTTCCATTGTTTTCAAAATTCCGCTGACGCTTAAAATTGCTTCACAACTCTTCTATTGTTCTCGGAATTCCGCTGACTTTTAAAAATGCTTCGAAACTCTTCCATTGTTCTCAGAATTCTTCTGAAGTTTAAAAATGCTTCGGAACTCTTCCATTGTTCTCGGAATTCCGCTGATGCTTAAAAATGCTTCACAACTCTTCCATTGTTCTCGGTATTCCGCTGACTTTTAAAAATGCTTCTGAACTCTTCCATTGTTCTCGGAATTCCGCTGAAGTTTAAGTATGCTTCGGAACTCTTCCATTGTTCTCGGAATTCTGCTGAAGTTTACAAATGCTTCGGAACTCTTCCATTGTTCTCAGAATTCCGCTGACATTTAAAAATGCTTCGGAACTCTTCCATTGTTCTCGGAATTCCGCTGACATTTAAAAAGCCTTCAGAACTCTTCCATTGTTCTCGGAATTCCGCTGACGTTTAAAAATGCTTCGGAACTCTTCTTTTGTTCTTGGAATTCCACTGACGTTTAAAAATGCTTCACAACTCTTCCATTGTTCTCGGAATTCCGCTGACTTTTAAAATTGCTTCGGAACTCTTCGATTGTTCTCCAAATTCCGCTGAAGTTTAAAAATGCTTCGGAACTCTTCCAGTGTTTGCAGAATTCCGCTGACGTTTAAAAATGCTTCGGAAATCTTCCATTGTTTTCAAAATCCGCTGACGTTTAAAAATGCTTCAGAACTCTTCCATTGTTCTCGGAATTCCGCTGACATTTAAAAATGCTTCGGAACTCTTCCATTGTTCTGGTATTCCGCTGACTTTTAAAAATGCTTCAGAACTCTTCCATTGTTCTCAGAATTCCGCTGAAGTTTAAACATGCTTTGGTACCCTTCTATTGTTCTCGGAATTCTGCTGACTTTTAAAAATGCTTCGGAACTCTTCCATTGTTCTCGGAATTCCGCTGACTTTTAAAAATGCTTCGGAACTCTTCCATTGTTCTCGGAATACCGCTGAAGTTTAAGAATGCTTCGGAATTCCTCCATTGTTCTCGGAATTCCGCTGACGCTTAAAAATGCTTCACAACTCTTCTATTGTTCTCAGAATTCCGCTGACTTTTAAAAATGCTTCAGAACTCTTCCATTGTTCTCGGAATTCCGCTGACTTTTAAAAATGCTTCGGAACTCTTCCATTGTTCTCGGAATTCCGCTGACTTTTAAAAATGCTTCGGAACTCTTCCATTGTTCTCGGAATTCCGCTGACTTTTAAAAATGCTTCGGAACTCTTCCATTGTTCTCGGAATTCCGCTGAAGTTTTGAAGTTTAAAAATGCTTCGGAATTCTTCCATTGTTCTCGGAATTCCGCTGACGCTTAAAAATGCTTCACAACTCTTCTATTGTTCTCAGAATTCCGCTGACTTTTAAAAATGCTTCAGAACTCTTCCATTGTTCTCGGAATTCCGCTGACGTTTAAAAATGCTTCGGAACTCTTCCATTGTTCTCGGTATTCCGCTGACGCTTAAAATTGCTTCACAACTCTTCTATTGTTCTCGGAATTCCGCTGACTTTTAAAAATGCTTCGAAACTCTTCCATTGTTCTCGGAATTCCGCTGAAGTTTAAGAATGCTTCGGAACTCTTCCATTGTTCTCAGAATTCTTCTGAAGTTTAAAAATGCTTCGGAACTGTTCCATTGTTCTCGGAATTCCGCTGATGCTTAAAAATGCTTCACAACTCTTCCATTGTTCTCGGTATTCCGCTGACTTTTAAAAATGCTTCTGAACTCTTCCATTGTTCTCGGAATTCCGCTGAAGTTTAAGTATGCTTCGGAACTCTTCCATTGCTCTCGGAATTCTGCTGAAGTTTAAAAATGCTTCGGAACTCTTCCATTGTTCTCAGAATTCCGCTGACATTTAAAAATGCTTCAGAATTCTTCCATTGTTCTCGGAATTCCGCTGACGCTTAAAAATGCTTCACAACTCTTCTATTGTTCTCAGAATTCCGCTGACTTTTAAAAATGCTTCAGAACTCTTCCATTGTTCTCGGAATTCCGCTGACGCTTAAAATTGCTTCACAACTCTTCTATTGTTCTCGGAATTCCGCTGACTTTTAAAAATGCTTTGAAACTCTTCCATTGTTCTCGGAATTCCGCTGAAGTTTAAGAATGCTTCGGAACTCTTCCATTGTTCTCAGAATTCTTCTGAAGTTTAAAAATGCTTCGGAACTCTTCCATTGTTCTCGGAATTCCGCTGATGCTTAAAAATGCTTCACAACTCTTCCATTGTTCTCGGTATTCCGCTGACTTTTAAAAATGCTTCTGAACTCTTACATTGTTCTCGGAATTCCGCTGAAGTTTAAGTATGCTTCGGAACTCTTCCATTGTTCTCGGAATTCTGCTGAAGTTTAAAAATGCTTCGGAACTCTTCCATTGTTCTCAGAATTCCGCTGACATTTAAAAATGCTTCGGAACTCTTCCATTGTTCTCGGAATTCCGCTGACATTTAAAAAGCCTTCAGAACTCTTCCATTGTTCTTGGAATTCCACTGACGTTTAAAAATGCTTCACAACTCTTCCATTGTTCTCGGAATTCCGCTGACTTTTAAAATTGCTTCGGAACTCTTCGATTGTTCTCCAAATTCCGCTGAAGTTTAAAAATGCTTCGGAACTCTTCCAGTGTTTGCAGAATTACGCTGACGTTTAAAAATGCTTCGGAAATCTTCCATTGTTTTCAAAATCCGCTGACGTTTAAAAATGCTTCAGAACTCTTCCATTGTTCTCGGAATTCCGCTGACGTTTAAAAATGCTTCGGAACTCTTCCATTGTTCTCGGAATTGCGGTGAAGTTTAAAAATGCTTCGGAACGCTTACATTGTTCTCAGAATTCCGCTGCAGTTTAAACATGCTTTGGTACCCTTCTATTGTTCTCGGAATTCTGCTGACTTTTAAAAATGCTTCGGAACTCTTCCATTGTTCTCGGAATTCCGCTGACTTTTAAAAATGCTTCGGAAATCTTCCATTGTTCTCGGAATTCCGCTGAAGTTTTGAAGTTTAAAAATGCTTCGGAATTTTTCCATTGTTCTCGGAATTCCACTGACTTTTAAAAATGCTTCAGAACTCTTCCAGTGTTCGCAGAATTCCGCTGACGTTTAAAAATGCTTCGGAAATCTTCCATTGTTTTCAAAATTCCGCTGACGTTTAAAAATGCTTCAGAACTCTTCCATTGTTCTCGGAATTCCGCTGACGTTTAAAAATGCTTCGGAACTCTTCCATTGTTCTCAGAATTCCGCTGAAGTTTAAACATGCTTTGGTACCCTTCTATTGTTCTCGGAATTCCGCTGACTTTTAAAAATGCTTCGGAACTCTTCCATTGTTCTCGGAATTCCGCTGACGCTTAAAAATGCTTCACAACTCTTCTATTGTTCTCAGAATTCCGCTGACTTTTAAAAATGCTTCAGAACTCTTCCATTGTTCTCGGAATTCCGCTGACTTTTAAAAATGCTTCGGAACTCTTCCATTGTTCTCGGAATTCTGCTGAAGTTTAAAAATGCTTCGGAACTCTTCCATTGTTCTCAGAATTTCGCTGACATTTAAAAATGCTTCGGAACTCTTCCATTGTTCTCGGAATTCCGCTGACATTTAAAAAGCCTTCAGAACTCTTCCATTGTTCTCGGAATTCCGCTGACGTTTAAAAATGCTTCGGAACTCTTCCTTTGTTCTTGGAATTCCACTGACGTTTAAAAATGCTTCACAACTCTTCCATTGTTCTCGGAATTCCGCTGAAGTTTTGAAGTTTAAAAATGCTTCGGAATTCTTCCATTGTTCTCGGAATTCCGCTGACGCTTAAAAATGCTTCACAACTCTTCTATTGTTCTCAGAATTCCGCTGACTTTTAAAAATTCTTCAGAACTCTTCCATTGTTCTCGGAATTCCGCTGACGTTTAAAAATGCTTCGGAACTCTTCCATTGTTCTCGGAATTCCGCTGACGCTTAAAATTGCTTCACAACTCTTCTATTGTTCTCGGAATTCCGCTGACTTTTAAAAATGCTTCGAAACTCTTCCATTGTTCTCAGAATTCTTCTGAAGTTTAAAAATGCTTCGGAACTCTTCCATTGTTCTCGGAATTCCGCTGATGCTTAAAAATGCTTCACAACTCTTCCATTGTTCTCGGTATTCCGCTGACTTTTAAAAAGGCTTCTGAACTCTTCCATTGTTCTCGGAATTCCGCTGAAGTTTAAGTATGCTTCGGAACTCTTCCATTGTTCTCGGAATTCTGCTGAAGTTTAAAAATGCTTCGGAACTCTTCTTTTGTTCTTGGAATTCCACTGACGTTTAAAAATGCTTCACAACTCTTCCATTGTTCTCGGAATTCCGCTGACTTTTAAAATTGCTTCGGAACTCTTCAATTGTTCTCCAAATTCCGCTGAAGTTTAAAAATGCTTCGGAACTCTTCCAGTGTTTGCAGAATTCCGCTGACGTTTAAAAATGCTTCGGAAATCTTCCATTGTTTTCAAAATCCGCTGACGTTTAAAAATGCTTCAGAACTCTTCCATTGTTCTCGGAATTCCGCTGACATTTAAAAATGCTTCGGAACTCTTCCATTGTTCTGGTATTCCGCTGACTTTTAAAAATGCTTCAGAACTCTTCCATTGTTCTCAGAATTCCGCTGAAGTTTAAACATGCTTTGGTACCCTTCTATTGTTCTCGGAATTCTGCTGACTTTTAAAAATGCTTCGGAACTCTTCCATTGTTCTCGGAATTCCGCTGACTTTTAAAAATGCTTCGGAACTCTTCCATTGTTCTCGGAATACCGCTGAAGTTTAAGAATGCTTCGGAATTCCTCCATTGTTCTCGGAATTCCGCTGACGCTTAAAAATGCTTCACAACTCTTCTATTGTTCTCAGAATTCCGCTGACTTTTAAAAATGCTTCAGAACTCTTCCATTGTTCTCGGAATTCCGCTGACTTTTAAAAATGCTTCGGAACTCTTCCATTGTTCTCGGAATTCTGCTGAAGTTTAAAAATGCTTCGGAACTCTTCCATTGTTCTCAGAATTCCGCTGACATTTAAAAATGCTTCGGAACTCTTCCATTGTTCTCGGAATTCCGCTGACATTTAAAAAGCCTTCAGAACTCTTCCATTGTTCTCGGAATTCCGCTGACGTTTAAAAATGCTTCGGAACTCTTCCTTTGTTCTTGGAATTCCACTGACGTTTAAAAATGCTTCACAACTCTTCCATTGTTCTCGGAATTCCGCTGACTTTTAAAAATGCTTCGGAACTCTTCCATTGTTCTTGGAATTCCGCTGAAGTTTTGAAGTTTAAAAATGCTTCGGAATTCTTCCATTGTTCTCGGAATTCCGCTGACGCTTAAAAATGCTTCACAACTCTTCTATTGTTCTCAGAATTCCGCTGACGTTTAAAAATGCTTCAGAACTCTTCCATTGTTCTCGGAATTCCGCTGACATTTAAAAATGCTTCGGAACTCTTCCATTGTTCTGGTATTCCGCTGACTTTTAAAAATGCTTCAGAACTCTTCCATTGTTCTCGGAATTCCGCTGAAGTTTAAGTATGCTTCGGAACTCTTCCATTGTTCTCGGAATTCTGCTGAAGTTTAAAAATGCTTCGGAACTCTTCCATTGTTCTCAGAATTCCGCTGACATTTAAAAATGCTTCGGAACTCTTCCATTGTTCTCGGAATTCCGCTGACATTTAAAAAGGCTTCAGAACTCTTCCATTGTTCTCGGAATTCCGCTGACGTTTAAAAATGCTTCACAACTCTTCCATTGTTCTCGGAATTCTGCTGACTTTTAAAAATGCTTCAGAACTCTTCCATTGTTCTCGGAATTCCGCTGACATTTAAAAATGCTTCGGAACTCTTCCATTGTTCTGGTATTCCGCTGACGTTTAAAAATGCTTCACAACTCTTCCATTGTTCTCGGTATTCCGCTGACTTTTAAAAATGCTTCAGAACTCTTCCATTGTTCTCGGAATTCCGCTGAAGTTTAAACATGCTTTGGTACCCTTCTATTGTTCTCGGAATTCTGCTGACTTTTAAAAATGCTTCGGAACTCTTCCATTGTTCTCGGAATTCCGCTGACTTTTAAAAATGCTTCGGAACTCTTCCATTGTTCTCGGAATTCCGCTGACTTTTAAAAATGCTTCTGAACTCTTCCATTGTTCTCGGAATTCCGCTGAAGTTTAAGTATGCTTCGGAACTCTTCCATTGTTCTCGGAATTCTGCTGAAGTTTAAAAATGCTTCGGAACTCTTCCATTGTTCTCAGAATTCCGCTGACATTTAAAAATGCTTCGGAACTCTTCCATTGTTCTCGGAATTCCGCTGACATTTAAAAAGCCTTCAGAACTCTTCCATTGTTCTCGGAATTCCGCTGACGTTTAAAAATGCTTCGGAACTCTTCCTTTGTTCTTGGAATTCCACTGACGTTTAAAAATGCTTCACAACTCTTCCATTGTTCTCGGAATTCCGCTGACTTTTAAAATTGCTTCGGAACTCTTCGATTGTTCTCCAAATTCCGCTGAAGTTTAAAAATGCATCGGAACTCTTCCAGTGTTTGCAGAATTCCGCTGTCGTTTAAAAGTGCTTCGGAAATCTTCCATTGTTTTCAAAATCCGCTGACGTTTAAAAATGCTTCAGAACTCTTCCATTGTTCTCGGAATTCCGCTGACGTTTAAAAATGCTTCGGAACTCTTCCATTGTTCTCGGAATTGCGGTGAAGTTTAAAAATGCTTCGGAACGCTTACATTGTTCTCAGAATTCCGCTGAAGTTTAAACATGCTTTGGTACCCTTCTATTGTTCTCGGAATTCTGCTGACTTTTAAAAATGCTTCGGAACTCTTCCATTGTTCTCGGAATTCCGCTGACTTTTAAAAATGCTTCGGAACTCTTCCATTGTTCTCGGAATTCCGCTGAAGTTTTGAAGTTTAAAAATGCTTCGGAATTTTTCCATTGTTCTCGGAATTCCGCTGACGCTTAAAAATGCTTCACAACTCTTCCATTGTTCTCGGAATTCCGCTGACTTTTAAAAATGCTTCGGAACTCTTCCAGTGTTCGCAGAATTCCGCTGACGTTTAAAAATGCTTCGGAAATCTTCCATTGTTTTCAAAATTCCGCTGACGTTTAAAAATGCTTCAGAACTCTTCCATTGTTCTCGGAATTCCGCTGACGTTTAAAAATGCTTCGGAGCTCTTCCATTGTTCTCAGAATTCCGCTGAAGTTTAAACATGCTTTGGTACCCTTCTATTGTTCTCGGAATTCTGCTGACTTTTAAAAATGCTTCGGAACTCTTCCATTGTTCTCGGAATTCCGCTGACTTTTAAAAATGCTTCGGAACTCTTCCATTGTTCTCGGAATTCCGCTGAAGTTTAAGAATGCTTCGGAATTCTTCCATTGTTCTCGGAATTCCGCTGACGCTTAAAAATGCTTCACAACTCTTCTATTGTTCTCAGAATTCCGCTGACTTTTAAAAATGCTTCAGAACTCTTCCATTGCTCTCGGAATTCCGCTGACTTTTAAAAATGCTTCGGAACTCTTCCATTGTTCTCGGAATTCCGCTGACTTTTAAAAATGCTTCGGAACTCTTCCATTGTTCTCGGAATTCCGCTGAAGTTTTGAAGTTTAAAAATGCTTCGGAATTCTTCCATTGTTCTCGGAATTCCGCTGACGCTTAAAAATGCTTCACAACTCTTCTATTGTTCTCAGAATTCCGCTGACTTTTAAAAATGCTTCAGAACTCTTCCATTGTTCTCGGAATTCCGCTGAAGTTTTGAAGTTTAAAAATGCTTCGGAATTCTTCCATTGTTCTCGGAATTCCGCTGACGCTTAAAAATGCTTCGGAACTCTTCCATTGTTCTCGGAATTCCGCTGACATTTAAAAAGCCTTCAGAACTCTTTCATTGTTCTCGGAATTCCGCTGACATTTAAAAAGCCTTCAGAACTCTTCCATTGTTCTCGGAATTCCGCTGACGTTTAAAAATGCTTCACAACTCTTCCATTGTTCTCGGAATTCCGCTGACTTTTAAAATTGCTTCGGAACTCTTCGATTGTTCTCCAAATTCCGCTGAAGTTTAAAAATGCTTCGGAACTCTTCCAGTGTTTGCAGAATTCCGCTGACGTTTAAAAATGCTTCGGAAATCTTCCATTGTTTTCAAAATCCGCTGACGTTTAAAAATGCTTCAGAACTCTTCCATTGTTCTCGGAATTCCGCTGACATTTAAAAATGCTTCGGAACTCTTCCATTGTTCTGGTATTCCGCTGACTTTTAAAAATGCTTCAGAACTCTTCCATTGTTCTCGGAATTCCGCTGAAGTTTAAGTATGCTTCGGAACTCTTCCATTGTTCTCGGAATTCTGCTGAAGTTTAAAAATGCTTCGGAACTCTTCCATTGTTCTCAGAATTCCGCTGACATTTAAAAATGTTTCGGAACTCTTCCATTGTTCTCGGAATTCCGCTGACGTTTAAAAATGCTTCACAACTCTTCCATTGTTCTCGGAATTCTGCTGACTTTTAAAAATGCTTCAGAACTCTTCCATTGTTCTCGGAATTCCGCTGACATTTAAAAATGCTTCGGAACTCTTCCATTGTTCTGGTATTCCGCTGACGTTTAAAAATGCTTCACAACTCTTCCATTGTTCTCGGTATTCCGCTGACTTTTAAAAATGCTTCAGAACTCTTCCATTGTTCTCGGAATTCCGATGAAGTTTAAGTATGCTTCGGAACTCTTCCATTGTTCTCGGAATTCTGCTGAAGTTTAAAAATGCTTCGGAACTCTTCCATTGTTCTCGGAATTCTTCTGAAGTTTTGAAGTTTACAAATGCTTCGGAATTCTTCCATTGTTCTCGGAATTCCGCTGACGCTTAAAAATGCTTCACAACTCTTCTATTGTTCTCAGAATTCCGCTGACTTTTAAAAATGCTTCGGAACTCTTCCATTGTTGTCGGAATTCCGCTGACGCTTAAAATTGCTTCAAAACTGTTCCATTGTTCTCGGAATTCCGCTGAAGTTTAAGAATGCTACAGAACTCTTCCATTGTTCTCAGAATTCTGCTGAAGTATAAAAATGCTTCGGAACTCTTCCATTGTTCTCGGAATTCCGCTGACGCTTAAAAATGCTTCACAACTCTTCTTTTGTTCTCGGAATTCCGCTGACATTTAAAAATGCTTCGGAACTCTTCCATTGTCCTCGGAATTCCGATGAAGTTTAAGAATGCTTCGGAACTCTTCCATTGTTCTCAGAATTCTGCTGAAGTTTAAAAATGCTTCGGAACTCTTCCATTGTTCTCGGAATTCCGCTGATGCTTAAAAATGCTTCACAACTCTTCCATTGTTCTCGGAATTCCGCTGACTTTTAAAAATGCTTCGGAACTCTTCGATTGTTCTCCAAATTCCGCTGAAGTTTAAAAATGCTTCGGAACTCTTCCAGTGTTCGCAGAATTCCGCTGACGTTTAAAAATGCTTCGGAACTCTTCCATTGTTCTCAGAATTCCGCTGAAGTTTAAACATGCTTTGGTACCCTTCTATTGTTCTCGGAATTCTGCTGACTTTTAAAAATGCTTCGGAACTCTTCCATTGTTCTCGGAATTCCGCTGACTTTTAAAAATGCTTCGGAACTCTTCCATTGTTCTCGGAATTCCGCTGACTTTTAAAAATGCTTCTGAACTCTTCCATTGTTCTCGGAATTCCGCTGAAGTTTAAGTATGCTTCGGAACTCTTCCATTGTTCTCGGAATTCTGCTGAAGTTTAAAAATGCTTCGGAACTCTTCCATTGTTCTCAGAATTCCGCTGACATTTAAAAAGCCTTCAGAACTCTTCCATTGTTCTCGGAATTCCGCTGACGTTTAAAAATGCTTCGGAACTCTTCCTTTGTTCTTGGAATTCCACTGACTTTTAAAAATGCTTCAGAACTCTTCCATTGTTCTCGGAATTCCGCTGACTTTTAAAATTGCTTCGGAACTCTTCGATTGTTCTCCAAATTCCGCTGAAGTTTAAAAATGCTTCGGAACTCTTCCAGTGTTTGCAGAATTCCGCTGACGTTTAAAAATGCTTCGGAAATCTTCCATTGTTTTCAAAATCCGCTGACGCTTAAAAATGCTTCAGAACTCTTCCATTGTTCTCGGAATTCCGCTGACATTTAAAAATGCTTCGGAACTCTTCCATTGTTCTGGTATTCCGCTGACGTTTAAAAATGCTTCACAACTCTTCCATTGTTCTCGGTATTCCGCTGACATTTAAAAATGCTTCAGAACTCTTCCATTGTTCTCGGAATTCCGCTGAAGTTTAAGTATGCTTCGGAACTCTTCCATTGTTCTCGGAATTCTGCTGAAGTTTAAAAATGCTTCGGAACTCTTCCATTGTTCTCAGAATTCCGCTGACATTTAAAAATGCTTCGGAACTCTTCCATTGTTCTCGGAATTCCGCTGACATTTAAAAAGGCTTCAGAACTCTTCCATTGTTCTCGGAATTCCGCTGACGTTTAAAAATGCTTCGGAACTCTTCCATTGTTCTCGGAATTCCGCTGAAGTTTTGAAGTTTAAAAATGCTTCGGAATTTTTCCATTGTTCTCGGAATTCCGCTGACGCTTAAAAATGCTTCACAACTCTTCCATTGTTCTCGGAATTCCGCTGACTTTTAAAAATGCTTCGGAACTCTTCCAGTGTTCGCAGAATTCCGCTGACGTTTAAAAATGCTTCGGAAATCTTCCATTGTTTGCAAAATTCCGCTGACGTTTAAAAATGCTTCAGAACTCTTCCATTGTTCTCGGAATTCCGCTGACTTTTAAAAATGCTTCGGAACTCTTCCATTGTTTTGGTATTCCGCTGACGTTTAAAAATGCTTCACAACTCTTCCATTGTTCTGGGTATTCCGCTGACTTTTAAAAATGCTTCTGAACTTTTCCATTGTTCTCGGAATTCTTCTGAAGTTTAAAAATGCTTCGGAACTCTTCCATTGTTCTCAGAATTCCGCTGACATTTAAAAATGCTTCGGAACTCTTCCATTGTTCTCGGAATTCTGCTGAAGTTTAAAAATGCTTCGGAACTCTTCCATTGTTCTCGGAATTCTTCTGAAGTTTTGAAGTTTACAAATGCTTCGGAATTCTTCCATTGTTCTCGGAATTCCGCTGACGCTTAAAAATGCTTCACAACTCTTCTATTGTTCTCAGAATTCCGCTGACTTTTAAAAATGCTTCGGAACTCTTCCATTGTTGTCGGAATTCCGCTGACGCTTAAAATTGCTTCAAAACTGTTCCATTGTTCTCGGAATTCCGCTGAAGTTTAAGAATGCTACAGAACTCTTCCATTGTTCTCAGAATTCTGCTGAAGTATAAAAATGCTTCGGAACTCTTCCATTGTTCTCGGAATTCCGCTGACGCTTAAAAATGCTTCACAACTCTTCTTTTGTTCTCGGAATTCCGCTGACATTTAAAAATGCTTCGGAACTCTTCCATTGTCCTCGGAATTCCGATGAAGTTTAAGAATGCTTCGGAACTCTTCCATTGTTCTCAGAATTCTGCTGAAGTTTAAAAATGCTTCGGAACTCTTCCATTGTTCTCGGAATTCCGCTGATGCTTAAAAATGCTTCACAACTCTTCCATTGTTCTCGGAATTCCGCTGACTTTTAAAAATGCTTCGGAACTCTTCGATTGTTCTCCAAATTCCGCTGAAGTTTAAAAATGCTTCGGAACTCTTCCAGTGTTCGCAGAATTCCGCTGACGTTTAAAAATGCTTCGGAACTCTTCCATTGTTCTCAGAATTCCGCTGAAGTTTAAACATGCTTTGGTACCCTTCTATTGTTCTCGGAATTCTGCTGACTTTTAAAAATGCTTCGGAACTCTTCCATTGTTCTCGGAATTCCGCTGACTTTTAAAAATGCTTCGGAACTCTTCCATTGTTCTCGGAATTCCGCTGACTTTTAAAAATGCTTCTGAACTCTTCCATTGTTCTCGGAATTCCGCTGACATTTAAAAATGCTTCGGAACTCTTCCATTGTTCTCAGAATTCCGCTGACATTTAAAAAGGCTTCAGAACTCTTCCATTGTTCTCGGAATTCCGCTGACGTTTAAAAATGCTTCACAACTCTTCCATTGTTCTCGGAATTCCGCTGAAGTTTAAGTATGCTTCGGAACTCTTCCATTGTTCTCGGAATTCTGCTGAAGTTTAAAAATGCTTCTGAACTCTTCCATTGTTCTCAGAATTCTTCTGAAGTTTTGAAGTTTACAAATGCTTCGGAATTCTTCCATTGTTCTCGGAATTCCGCTGACGCTTAAAAATGCTTCACAACTCTTCTATTGTTCTCAGAATTCCGCTGACTTTTAAAAATGCTTCGGAACTCTTCCATTGTTGTCGGAATTCCGCTGACGCTTAAAATTGCTTCAAAACTGTTCCATTGTTCTCGGAATTCCGCTGAAGTTTAAGAATGCTTCAGAACTCTTCCATTGTTCTCAGAATTCTGCTGAAGTATAAAAATGCTTCGGAACTCTTCCATTGTTCTCGGAATTCCGCTGACGCTTAAAAATGCTTCACAACTCTTCTATTGTTCTCGGAATTCCGCTGACATTTAAAAATGCTTCGGAACTCTTCCATTGTCCTCGGAATTCCGCTGAAGTTTAAGAATGCTTCGGAACTCTTCCATTGTTCTCAGAATTCTGCTGAAGTTTAAAAATGCTTCGGAACTCTTCCATTGTTCTCGGAATTCCGCTGATGCTTAAAAATGCTTCACAACTCTTCCATTGTTCTCGGATTTCCGCTGACTTTTAAAAATGCTTCGGAACTCTTCCATTATTCTTGGAATTCCGCTGACTTTTAAAAATGCTTCTGAACTCTTCCATTGTTCTCGGAATTCCGCGGAAGTTTAAGTATGCTTCGGAACTCTTCCATTGTTCTCGGAATTCTGCTGAAGTTTAAAAATGCTTCGGAACTCTTCCATTGTTCTCAGAATTCCGCTGACATTTAAAAATGCTTCGGAACTCTTCCATTGTTCTCGGAATTCCGCTGACATTTAAAAAGCCTTCAGAACTCTTCCATTGTTCTCGGAATTCCGCTGACGTTTAAAAATGCTTCGGAACTCTTCCTTTGTTCTTGGAATTCCACTGACGTTTAAAAATGCTTCACAACTCTTCCATTGTTCTCGGAATTCCGCTGACTTTTAAAATTGCTTCGGAACTCTTCGATTGTTCTCCAAATTCCGCTGAAGTTTAAAAATGCTTCGGAACTCTTCCAGTGTTTGCAGAATTCCGCTGACGTTTAAAAATGCTTCGGAAATCTTCCATTGTTTTCAAAATCCGCTGACGTTTAAAAATGCTTCAGAACTCTTCCATTGTTCTCGGAATTCCGCTGACGTTTAAAAATGCTTCGGAACTCTTACGTTGTTCTCGGAATTGCGGTGAAGTTTAAAAATGCTTCGGAACGCTTACATTGTTCTCAGAATTCCGCTGAAGTTTAAACATGCTTTGGTACCCTTTTATTGTTCTCGGAATTCTGCTGACTTTTAAAAATGCTTCGGAACTCTTCCATTGTTCTCGGAATTCCGCTGAAGTTTTGAAGTTTAAAAATGCTTCGGAATTTTTCCATTGTTCTCGGAATTCCGCTGACGCTTAAAAATGCTTCACAACTCTTCCATTGTTCTCGGAATTCCGCTGACTTTTAAAAATGCTTCGGAACTCTTCAAGTGTTCGCAGAATTCCGCTGACGTTTAAAAATGCTTCGGAACTCTTCCATTGTTCTCGGAATTCTGCTGACTTTTAAAAATGCTTCGGAACTCTTCCATTGTTCTCGGAATTCCGCTGACTTTTAAAAATGCTTCGGAACTCTTCCATTGTTCTCGGAATTCCGCTGAAGTTTAAAAATGCTTCGGAACTCTTCCATTGTTCTCGGAATTCCGCTGACGCTTAAAATTGCTTCACAACTCTTCTATTGTTCTCGGAATTCCGCTGACTTTTAAAAATGCTTCACAACTCTTCCATTGTTCTCGGAATTCCGTTGAAGTTTAAAAATGCTTCGGAACTCTTCCAGTGTTCGCAGAATTCCGCTGACGTTTAAAAATGCTTCGGAAATCTTCCATTGTTTTCAAAATTCTGCTGACGTTTAAAAATGCTTCAGAACTCTTCCATTGTTCTCGGAATTCCGCTGACGTTTAAAAATGCTTCGGAACTCTTCCATTGTTCTCGGAATTGCGGTGAAGTTTAAAAATCCTTCGGAACGCTTACATTGTTCTCAGAATTCCGCTGAAGTTTAAACATGCTTTGGTACACTTCTATTGTTCTCGGAATTCTGCTGAAGTTTAAGAATGCTTCGGAACTCTTCCTTTGTTCTCGGAATTCCGCTGATGTTTAAAAATGATTCGGAACACTTCCATTGTTCTCGGAATTCCGCTGACGCTTAAAATTGCTTCACAACTCTTCTATTGTTCTCGGAATTCCGCTGACTTTTAAAAATGCTTCGAAACTCTTCCATTGTTCTCGGAATTCCGCTGAAGTTTTGAAGTTTAAAAATGCTTCGGAATTTTTCCATTGTTCTCGGAATTCCGCTGACGCTTAAAAATGCTTCACAACTCTTCCATTGTTCTCGGAATTCCGCTGACTTTTAAAAATGCTTCGGAACTCTTCAAGTGTTCGCAGAATTCCGCTGACGTTTAAAAATGCTTCGGAACTCTTCCATTGTTCTCGGAATTCTGCTGACTTTTAAAAATGCTTCGGAACTCTTCCATTGTTCTCGGAATTCCGCTGACTTTTAAAAATGCTTCGGAACTCTTCCATTGTTCTCGGAATTCCGCTGAAGTTTAAGAATGCTTCGGAACTCTTCCATTGTTCTCGGAATTCTGCTGAAGTTTTGAAGCTTATAAATGCTTCGGAATTCTTCCATTGTTCTCGGAATTCCGCTGACGCTTAAAAATGCTTCACAACTCTTCTATTGTTCTCAGAATTCCGCTGACTTTTAAAAATGCTTCAGAACTCTTCCATTGTTCTTGGAATTCCGCTGACGTTTAAAAATGCTTCGGAACACTTCCATTGTTCTCGGAATTCCGCTGACGCTTAAAATTGCTTCACAACTCTTCTATTGTTCTCGGAATTCCGCTGACTTTTAAAAATGCTTCACAACTCTTCCATTGTTCTCGGAATTCCGTTGAAGTTTAAAAATGCTTCGGAACTCTTCCAGTGTTCGCAGAATTCCGCTGACGTTTAAAAATGCTTCGGAAATCTTCCATTGTTTTCAAAATTCTGCTGACGTTTAAAAATGCTTCAGAACTCTTCCATTGTTCTCGGAATTCCGCTGACGTTTAAAAATGCTTCGGAACTCTTCCATTGTTCTCGGAATTGCGGTGAAGTTTAAAAATCCTTCGGAACGCTTACATTGTTCTCAGAATTCCGCTGAAGTTTAAACATGCTTTGGTACACTTCTATTGTTCTCGGAATTCTGCTGAAGTTTAAGAATGCTTCGGAACTCTTCCTTTGTTCTCGGAATTCCGCTGATGTTTAAAAATGATTCGGAACACTTCCATTGTTCTCGGAATTCCGCTGACGCTTAAAATTGCTTCACAACTCTTCTATTGTTCTCGGAATTCCGCTGACTTTTAAAAATGCTTCGAAACTCTTCCATTGTTCTCGGAATTCCGCTGAAGTTTAAGAATGCTTCGGAACTCTTCCATTGTTCTCAGAATTCTGCTGAAGTTTAAAAATGCTTCGGAACTCTTCCATTGTTCTCGGAATTCCGCTGACGCTTAAAAATGCTTCACAACTCTTCCATTGTTCTCGGAATTCTGCTGACTTTTAAAAATGCTTCGGAACTCTTCGATTGTTCTCCAAATTCCGCTGAAGTTTAAAAATGCTTCGGAACTCTTCCAGTGTTCGCAGAATTCCGCTGACGTTTAAAAATGCTTCGGAAATCTTCCATTGTTTTCAAAATTCCGCTGACGTTTAAAAATGCTTCAGAACTCTTCCATTGTTCTCGGAATTCCGCTGACGTTTAAAAATGCTTTGGAACTCGTCCATTGTTCTCGGAATTCCGGTGAAGTTTAAAAATGCTTCGGAACGCTTACATTGTTCTCAGAATTCCGCTGAAGTTTAAACATGCTTTGGTACCCTTCTATTGTTCTCGGAATTCTGCTGACTTTTAAAAATGCTTCGGAACTCTTCCATTGTTCTCGGAATTCCGCTGACTTTTAAAAATGCTTCGGAACTCTTCCATTGTTCTCGGAATTCCGCTTAAGTTTTGAAGTTTAAAAATGCTTCGGAATTCTTCCATTGTTCTCGGAATTCCGCTGATGCTTAAAAATGCTTCACAACTCTTCTATTGTTCTCAGAATTCCGCTGACTTTTAAAAATGCTTCAGAACTCTTCCATTGTTCTCGGAATTCCGCTGACGTTTAAAAATGCTTCGGAACTCTTCCATTGTTCTCGGAATTCCGCTGACGCTTAAAATTGCTTCACAACTCTTCTATTGTTCTCGGAATTCCGCTGACTTTTAAAAATGCTTCGAAACTCTTCCATTGTTCTCGGAATTCTGCTGAAGTTTAAGAATGCTTCGGAACTCTTCCATTGTTCTCAGAATTCTTCTGAAGTTTAAAAATGCTTCGGAACTCTTCCATTGTTCTCGGAATTCCGCTGATGCTTAAAAATGCTTCACAACTCTTCCATTGTTCTCGGTATTCCGCTGACTTTTAAAAATGCTTCTGAACTCTTCCATTGTTCTCGGAATTCCGCTGAAGTTTAAGTATGCTTCGGAACTCTTCCATTGTTCTCGGAATTCTGCTGAAGTTTAAAAATGCTTCGGAACTCTTCCATTGTTCTCAGAATTCCGCTGACATTTAAAAATGCTTCGGAACTCTTCCATTGTTCTCGGAATTCCGCTGACATTTAAAAAGCCTTCAGAACTCTTCCATTGTTCTCGGAATTCCGCTGACGTTTAAAAATGCTTCGGAACTCTTCCTTTGTTCTTGGAATTCCACTGACGTTTTAAAATGCTTCACAACTCTTCCATTGTTCTCGGAATTCCGCTGACTTTTAAAATTGCTTCGGAACTCTTCGATTGTTCCCCAAATTCCGCTGAAGTTTAAAAATGCTTCGGAACTCTTCCAGTGTTCGCAGAATTCCGCTGACGTTTAAAAATGCTTCGGAAATCTTCCATTGTTTTCAAAATCCGCTGACGTTTAAAAATGCTTCAGAACTCTTCCATTGTTCTCGGAATTCCGCTGACATTTAAAAATGCTTCGGAACTCTTCCATTGTTCTGGTATTCCGCTGACGTTTAAAAATGCTTCACAACTCTTCCTTTGTTCTCGGTATTCCGCTGACTTTTAAAAATGCTTCAGAACTCTTCCATTGTTCTCGCAATTCCGCTGAAGTTTAAGTATGCTTCGGAACTCTTCCATTGTTCTCGGAATTCTGCTGAAGTTTAAAAATGCTTCGGAACTCTTCCATTGTACTCAGAATTCCGCTGACATTTAAAAATGCTTCGGAACTCTTCCATTGTTCTCGGAATTCCGCTGACATTTAAAAAGGCTTCAGAACTCTTCCATTGTTCTCGGAATTCCGCTGACGTTTAAAAATGCTTCACAACTCTTCCATTTTTCTCGGAATTCCGCTGTCTTTTAAAAATGCTTCACAACTCTTCCATTGTTCTCGGAATTCCGCTGACTTTTAAAAATGCTTCACAACTCTTCCATTGTTCTCGGAATTCCGCTGACTTTTAAAAATGCTTCGGAACTCTTCCATTGTTCTCAGAATTCCCCTGACGTTTAAAAATGCGTCAGAAATCTTCCATTGTTTTCAAAATTCCGCTGACGTTTAAAAATGCTTCAGAACTCTTCCATTGTTCTCGGAATTCTTCTGAAGTTTTGAAGTTTAAAAATGCTTCGGAATTGTTCCATTGTTCTCGGAATTCCGCTGACGCTTAAAAATGCTTCACAACTCTTCTATTGTTCTCAGAATTCCGCTGACTTTTAAAAATGCTTCGGAACTCTTCCATTGTTGTCGGAATTCCGCTGACGCTTAAAATTGCTTCAAAACTGTTCCATTGTTCTCGGAATTCCGCTGAAGTTTAAGAATGCTTCAGAACACTTCCATTGTTCTCAGAATTCTGCTGAAGTTTAAAAATGCTTCGGAACTCTTCCATTGTTCTCAGAATTCCGCTGACGCTTAAAAATGCTTCGGAACTCTTCCATTGTTCTCAGAATTCTGCTGAAGTTTAAGTATGCTTCGGAACTCTTCCATTGTTCGCGGAATTCTGCTGAAGTTTAAAAATGCTTCGGAACTCTTCCATTGTTCTCAGAATTCCGCTGACATTTAAAAATGCTTCGGAACTCTTCCATTGTTCTCGGAATTCCGCTGACATTTAAAAAGCCTTCAGAACTCTTCCATTGTTCTCGGAATTCCGCTGACGTTTAAAAATGCTTCGGAACTCTTCCTTTGTTCTTGGAATTCCACTGACGTTTAAAAATGCTTTACAACTCTTCCATTGTTCTCGGAATTCCGCTCACTTTTAAAATTGCTTCGGAACTCTTCGATTGTTCTCCAAATTCCGCTGAAGTTTAAAAATGCTTCGGAACTCTTCCAGTGTTTGCAAAATTCCGCTGACGTTTAAAAATGCTTCGGAAATCTTCCATTGTTTTCAAAATCCGCTGACGTTTAAAAATGCTTCAGAACTCTTCCATTGTTCTCGGAATTCCGCTGACTTTTAAAAATGCTTCGGAACTCTTCCATTGTTTTGGTATTCCGCTGACGTTTAAAAATGCTTCACAACTCTTCCATTGTTCTCGGTATTCCGCTGACTTTTAAAAATGCTTCTGAACTCTTCCATTGTTCTCGGAATTCCGCTGAAGTTTAAGTATGCTTCGGAACTCTTCCATTGTTCTCGGAATTCTGCTGAAGTTTAAAAATGCTTCGGAACTCTTCCATTGTTCTCGGAATTCCGCTCATGCTTAAAAATGCTTCACAACTCTTCCATTGTTCTCGGTATTCCGCTGACTTTTAAAAATGCTTCGGAACTCTTCCATTGTTCTCGGAATTCCGCTGACTTTTAAAAATGCTTCGGAACTCTTCCATTGTTCTCGGAATTCCGCTCAAGTTTTGAAGTTTAAAAATGCTTCGGAATTTTTCCATTGTTCTCGGAATTCCGCTGACGCTTAAAAATGCTTCACAACTCTTCCATTGTTCTCGGCATTCCGCTGACTTTTAAAAATGCTTCGGAACTCTTCCAGTGTTCGCAGAATTCCGCTGACGTTTAAAAATGCTTCGGAAATCTTCCATTGTTTTCAAAATTCCGCTGACGTTTAAAAATGCTTCAGAACTCTTCCATTGTTCTCGGAATTCCGCTGACTTTTAAAAATGCTTCACAACTCTTCTATTGTTCTCGGAATTCCGCTGACGTTTAAAAATGCTTCACAACTCTTCCATTGTTCTGGGTATTCCGCTGACTTTTAAAAATGCTTCTGAACTCTTCCATTGTTCTCGGAATTCTGCTGAAGTTTAAGTATGCTTCGGAACTCTTCCATTGTTCTCGGAATTCTGCTGAAGTTTAAAAATGCTTCGGAACTCTTCCATTGTTCTCGGAATTCCGCTGATGCTTAAAAATGCTTCACAACTCTTCCATTGTTCTCGGTATTCCGCTGACTTTTAAAAATGCTTCTGAACTCTTCCATTGTTCTCGGAATTCCGCTGAAGTTTAAGTATGCTTCGGAACTCTTCCATTGTTCTCGGAATTTTGCTGAAGTTTAAAAATGCTTCGGAACTCTTCCATTGTTCTCAGAATTCCGCTGACATTTAAAAATGCTTCGGAACTCTTCCATTGTTCTCGGAATTCCGCTGACATTTAAAAAGCCTTCAGAACTCTTCCATTGTTCTCGGAATTCCGCTGACGTTTAAAAATGCTTCGGAACTCTTCCTTTGTTCTTGCAATTCCACTGACGTTTAAAAATGCTTCACAACTCTTCCATTGTTCTCGGAATTCCACTGACTTTTAAAATTGCTTCGGAACTCTTCGATTGTTCTCCAAAGTCCGCTGAAGTTTAAAAATGCTTCGGAACTCTTCCAGTGTTTGCAGAATTCCGCTGACGTTTAAAAATGCTTCGGAAATCTTCCATTGTTTTCAAAATCCGCTGACGTTTAAAAATGCTTCAGAACTCTTCCATTGTTCTCGGAATTCCGCTGACGTTTAAAAATGCTTCGGAACTCTTCCATTGTTCTCGGAATTGCGGTGAAGTTTAAAAATGCTTCGAACGCTTACATTGTTCTCAGAATTCCGCTGAAGTTTAAACATGCTTTGGTACCCTTCTATTGTTCTCGGAATTCCGCTGACTTTTAAAAATGCTTCGGAACTCTTCCATTGTTCTCGGAATTCCGCTGAAGTTTTGAAGTTTAAAAATGCTTCGGAATTTTTCAATTGTTCTCGGAATTCCGCTGACGCTTAAAAATGCTTCACAACTCTTCCATTGTTCTCGGAATTCCGCTGACTTTTAAAAATGCTTCGGAACTCTTCAAGTGTTCGCAGAATTCCGCTGACGTTTAAAAATGCTTCGGAACTCTTCCATTGTTCTCGGAATACTGCTGACTTTTAAAAATGCTTCGGAACTCTTCCATTGTTCTCGGAATTCCGCTGACTTTTAAAAATGCTTCGGAACTCTTCCATTGTTCTCGGAATTCCGCTGAAGTTTAAGAATGCTTCGGAACTCTTCCATTGTTCTCGGAATTCTGCTGAAGTTTTGAAGCTTAAAAATGCTTCGGAATTCTTCCATTGTTCTCGGAATTCCGCTGACGTTTAAAAATGCTTCACAACTCTTCTATTGTTCTCAGAATTCCGCTGACTTTTAAAAATGCTTCAGAACTCTTCCATTGTTCTTGGAATTCCGCTGACGTTTAAAAATGCTTCGGAACACTTCCATTGTTCTCGGAATTCCGCTGACGCTTAAAATTGCTTCACAACTCTTCTATTGTTCTCGGAATTCCGCTGACGTTTAAAAATGCTTCGGAAATCTTCCATTGTTTTCAAAATTCTGCTGACGTTTAAAAATGCTTCAGAACTCTTCCATTGTTCTCGGAATTCCGCTGACGTTTAAAAATGCTTCGGAACTCTTCCATTGTTCTCGGAATTGCGGTGAAGTTTAAAAATCCTTCGGAACGCTTACATTGTTCTCAGAATTCCGCTGAAGCTTAAACATGCTTTGGTACACTTCTATTGTTCTCGGAATTCTGCTGAAGTTTAAGAATGCTTCGGAACTCTTCCTT
This sequence comes from Phyllobates terribilis, assembly GCF_046119375.1. Classification (NCBI taxonomy): domain Eukaryota; kingdom Metazoa; phylum Chordata; class Amphibia; order Anura; family Dendrobatidae; genus Phyllobates; species Phyllobates terribilis. Next base: position 5,377,564 of record NW_027362781.1, on the reverse strand, counting down.
TGTTCTCGGAATTCCGCTGATGTTTAAAAATGATTCGGAACACTTCCATTGTTCTCGGAATTCCGCTGACGCTTAAAATTGCTTCACAACTCTTCTATTGTTCTCGGAATTCCGCTGACTTTTAAAAATGCTTCGAAACTCTTCCATTGTTCTCGGAATTCCGCTGAAGTTTAAGAATGCTTCGGAACTCTTCCATTGTTCTCAGAATTCTGCTGAAGTTTAAAAATGCTTCGGAACTCTTCCATTGTTCTCAGAATTCCGCTGACGCTTAAAAATGCTTCACAACTCTTCTATTGTTCTCGGAATTCCGCTGACATTTAAAAATGCTTCGGAACTCTTCCATTGTTCTCAGAATTCCGCTGACGCTTAAAAATGCTTCACAACTCTTCCATTGTTCTCGGAATTCTGCTGACTTTTAAAAATGCTTCGGAACTCTTCGATTGTTCTCCAAATTCCGCTGAAGTTTAAAAATGCTTCGGAACTCTTCCAGTGTTCGCAGAATTCCGCTGACGTTTAAAAATGCTTCGGAAATCTTCCATTGTTTTCAAAATTCCGCTGACGTTTAAAAATGCTTCAGAACTCTTCCATTGTTCTCGGAATTCCGCTGACGTTTAAAAATGCTTTGGAACTCGTCCATTGTTCTCGGAATTCCGGTGAAGTTTAAAAAATGCTTCGGAACGCTTACATTGTTCTCAGAATTCCGCTGAAGTTTAAACATGCTTTGGTACCCTTCTATTGTTCTCGGAATTCTGCTGACTTTTAAAAATGCTTCGGAACTCTTCCATTGTTCTCGGAATTCCGCTGACTTTTAAAAATGCTTCGGAACTCTTCCATTGTTCTCGGAATTCCGCTTAAGTTTTGAAGTTTAAAAATGCTTCGGAATTCTTCCATTGTTCTCGGAATTCCGCTGATGCTTAAAAATGCTTCACAACTCTTCTATTGTTCTCAGAATTCCGCTGACTTTTAAAAATGCTTCAGAACTCTTCCATTGTTCTCGGAATTCCGCTGACGTTTAAAAATGCTTCGGAACTCTTCCATTGTTCTCGGAATTCCGCTGACGCTTAAAATTGCTTCACAACTCTTCTATTGTTCTTGGAATTCCGCTGACTTTTAAAAATGCTTCGAAACTCTTCCATTGTTCTCGGAATTCTGCTGAAGTTTAAGAATGCTTCGGAACTCTTCCATTGTTCTCAGAATTCTTCTGAAGTTTAAAAATGCTTCGGAACTCTTCCATTGTTCTCGGAATTCCGCTGATGCTTAAAAATGCTTCACAACTCTTCCATTGTTCTCGGTATTCCGCTGACTTTTAAAAATGCTTCTGAACTCTTCCATTGTTCTCGGAATTCCGCTGAAGTTTAAGTATGCTTCGGAACTCTTCCATTGTTCTCGGAATTCTGCTGAAGTTTAAAAATGCTTCGGAACTCTTCCATTGTTCTCAGAATTCCGCTGACATTTAAAAATGCTTCGGAACTCTTCCATTGTTCTCGGAATTCCGCTGACATTTAAAAAGCCTTCAGAACTCTTCCATTGTTCTCGGAATTCCGCTGACGTTTAAAAATGCTTCGGAACTCTTCCTTTGTTCTTGGAATTCCACTGACGTTTTAAAATGCTTCACAACTCTTCCATTGTTCTCGGAATTCCGCTGACTTTTAAAATTGCTTCGGAACTCTTTGATTGTTCTCCAAATTCCGCTGAAGTTTAAAAATGCTTCGGAACTCTTCCAGTGTTCGCAGAATTCCGCTGACGTTTAAAAATGCTTCGGAAATCTTCCATTGTTTTCAAAATCCGCTGACGTTTAAAATTGCTTCAGAACTCTTCCATTGTTCTCGGAATTCCGCTGACATTTAAAAATGCTTCGGAACTCTTCCATTGTTCTGGTATTCCGCTGACGTTTAAAAATGCTTCACAACTCTTCCTTTGTTCTCGGTATTCCGCTGACTTTTAAAAATGCTTCAGAACTCTTCCATTGTTCTCGCAATTCCGCTGAAGTTTAAGTATGCTTCGGAACTCTTCCATTGTTCTCGGAATTCTGCTGAAGTTTAAAAATGCTTCGGAACTCTTCCATTGTACTCAGAATTCCGCTGACATTTAAAAATGCTTCGGAACTCTTCCATTGTTCTCGGAATTCCGCTGACATTTAAAAAGGCTTCAGAACTCTTCCATTGTTCTCGGAATTCCGCTGAAGTTTAAGTATGCTTCGGAACTCTTCCATTGTTCTCGGAATTCTGCTGAAGTTTAAAAATGCTTCGGAACTCTTCCATTGTTCTCGGAATTCCGCTCATGCTTAAAAATGCTTCACAACTCTTCCATTGTTCTCGGTATTCCGCTGACTTTTAAAAATGCTTCTGAACTCTTCCATTGTTCTCGGAATTCCGCTGAAGTTTAAGTATGCTTCGGAACTCTTCCATTGTTCTCGGAATTCCGCTGACTTTTAAAAATGCTTCGGAACTCTTCCATTGTTCTCGGAATTCCGCTCAAGTTTTGAAGTTTAAAAATGCTTCGGAATTTTTCCATTGTTCTCGGAATTCCGCTGACGCTTAAAAATGCTTCACAACTCTTCCATTGTTCTCGGCATTCCGCTGACTTTTAAAAATGCTTCGGAACTCTTCCAGTGTTCGCAGAATTCCGCTGACGTTTAAAAATGCTTCGGAAATCTTCCATTGTTTTCAAAATTCCGCTGACGTTTAAAAATGCTTCAGAACTCTTCCATTGTTCTCGGAATTCCGCTGACTTTTAAAAATGCTTCGGAACTCTTCCATTGTTTTGGTATTCCGCTGACGTTTAAAAATGCTTCACAACTCTTCCATTGTTCTGGGTATTCCGCTGACTTTTAAAAATGCTTCTGAACTCTTCCATTGTTCTCGGAATTCTGCTGAAGTTTAAGTATGCTTCGGAACTCTTCCATTGTTCTCGGAATTCTGCTGAAGTTTAAAAATGCTTCGGAACTCTTCCATTGTTCTCGGAATTCCGCTGATGCTTAAAAATGCTTCACAACTCTTCCATTGTTCTCGGTATTCCGCTGACTTTTAAAAATGCTTCTGAACTCTTCCATTGTTCTCGGAATTCCGCTGAAGTTTAAGTATGCTTCGGAACTCTTCCATTGTTCTCGGAATTTTGCTGACATTTAAAAATGCTTCGGAACTCTTCCATTGTTCTCGGAATTCCGCTGACATTTAAAAAGCCTTCAGAACTCTTCCATTGTTCTCGGAATTCCGCTGACGTTTAAAAATGCTTCGGAACTCTTCCTTTGTTCTTGCAATTCCACTGACGTTTAAAAATGCTTCACAACTCTTCCATTGTTCTCGGAATTCCACTGACTTTTAAAATTGCTTCGGAACTCTTCGATTGTTCTCCAAATTCCGCTGAAGTTTAAAAATGCTTCGGAACTCTTCAAGTGTTTGCAGAATTCCGCTGACGTTTAAAAATGCTTCGGAAATCTTCCATTGTTTTCAAAATCCGCTGACGTTTAAAAATGCTTCAGAACTCTTCCATTGTTCTCGGAATTCCGCTGACGTTTAAAAATGCTTCGGAACTCTTCCATTGTTCTCGGAATTGCGGTGAAGTTTAAAAATGCTTCGGAACGCTTACATTGTTCTCAGAATTCCGCTGAAGTTTAAACATGCTTTGGTACCCTTCTATTGTTCTCGGAATTCCGCTGACTTTTAAAAATGCTTCGGAACTCTTCCATTGTTCTCGGAATTCCGCTGAAGTTTTGAAGTTTAAAAATGCTTCGGAATTTTTCCATTGTTCTCGGAATTCCGCTGACGCTTAAAAATGCTTCACAACTCTTCCATTGTTCTCGGAATTCCGCTGACTTTTAAAAATGCTTCGGAACTCTTCAAGTGTTCACAGAATTCCGCTGACGTTTAAAAATGCTTCGGAACTGTTCCATTGTTCTCGGAATTCTGCTGACTTTTAAAAATGCTTCGGAACTCTTCCATTGTTCTCGGAATTCTGCTGAAGTTTTGAAGTTTAAAAATGCTTCGGAATTCTTCCATTGTTCTCGGAATTCCGCTGACGCTTAAAAATGCTTCACAACTCTTCTATTGTTCTCAGAATTCCGCTGACTTTTAAAAATGCTTCAGAACTCTTCCATTGTTCTTGGAATTCCGCTGACGTTTAAAAATGCTTCGGAACACTTCCATTGTTCTCGGAATTCCGCTGACGCTTAAAATTGCTTCACAACTCTTCTATTGTTCTCGGAATTCCGCTGTCTTTTAAAAATGCTTCACAACTCTTCCATTGTTCTCGGAATTCCGTTGAAGTTTAAAAATGCTTCGGAACTCTTCCAGTGTTCGCAGAATTCCGCTGACGTTTAAAAATGCTTCGGAAATCTTCCATTGTTTTCAAAATTCTGCTGACGTTTAAAAATGCTTCAGAACTCTTCCATTGTTCTCGGAATTCCGCTGACGTTTAAAAATGCTTCGGAACTCTTCCATTGTTCTCGGAATTGCGGTGAAGTTTAAAAATCCTTCGGAACGCTTACATTGTTCTCAGAATTCCGCTGAAGTTTAAACATGCTTTGGTACACTTCTATTGTTCTCGGAATTCTGCTGAAGTTTAAGAATGCTTCGGAACTCTTCCTTTGTTCTCGGAATTCCGCTGATGTTTAAAAATGATTCGGAACACTTCCATTGTTCTCGGAATTCCGCTGACGCTTAAAATTGCTTCACAACTCTTCTATTGTTCTCGGAATTCCGCTGACTTTTAAAAATGCTTCGAAACTCTTCCATTGTTCTCGGAATTCCGCTGAAGTTTAAGAATGCTTCGGAACTCTTCCATTGTTCTCAGAATTCTGCTGAAGTTTAAAAATGCTTCAGAACTCTTCCATTGTTCTCGGAATTCCGCTGACGTTTAAAAATGCTTCACAACTCTTCCACTTTTCTCGGAATTCCGCTGTCTTTTAAAAATGCTTCACAACTCTTCCATTGTTCTCGGAATTCCGCTGACTTTTAAAAATGCTTCACAACTCTTCCATTGTTCGCGGAATTCCGCTGACTTTTAAAAATGCTTCGGAACTCTTCCATTGTTCTCAGAATTCCGCTGACGTTTAAAAATGCTTCGGAAATCTTCCATTGTTTTCAAAATTCCGCTGACGTTTAAAAATGCTTCAGAACTCTTCCATTGTTCTCGGAATTCTTCTGAAGTTTTGAAGTTTAAAAATGCTTCGGAATTCTTCCATTGTTCTCGGAATTCCGCTGACGCTTAAAAATGCTTCACAACTCTTCTATTGTTCTCAGAATTCCGCTGACTTTTAAAAATGCTTCGGAACTCTTCCATTGTTGTCGGAATTCCGCTGACGCTTAAAATTGCTTCAAAACTGTTCCATTGTTCTCGGAATTCCGCTGAAGTTTAAGAATGCTTCAGAACTCTTCCATTGTTCTCAGAATTCTGCTGAAGTTTAAAAATGCTTCGGAACTCTTCCATTGTTCTCAGAATTCCGCTGACGCTTAAAAATGCTTCACAACTCTTCTATTGTTCTCGGAATTCCGCTGACATTTAAAAATGCTTCGGAACTCTTCCATTGTCCTCGGAATTCCGCTGAAGTTTAAGAATGCTTCGGAACTCTTCCACTGTTCTCAGAATTCTGCTGAAGTTTAAGTATGCTTCGGAACTCTTCCATTGTTCGCGGAATTCTGCTGAAGTTTAAAAATGCTTCGGAACTCTTCCATTGTTCTCAGAATTCCGCTGACATTTAAAAATGCTTCGGAACTCTTCCATTGTTCTCGGAATTCCGCTGACATTTAAAAAGCCTTCAGAACTCTTCCATTGTTCTCGGAATTCCGCTGACGTTTAAAAATGCTTCGGAACTCTTCCTTTGTTCTTGGAATTCCACTGACGTTTAAAAATGCTTCACAACTCTTCCATTGTTCTCGAAATTCCGCTGACTTTTAAAATTGCTTCGGAACTCTTCGATTGTTCTCCAAATTCCGCTGAAGTTTAAAAATGCTTCGGAACTCTTCCAGTGTTTGCAGAATTCCGCAGACGTTTAAAAATGCTTCCGAAATCTTCCATTGTTTTCAAAATCCGCTGACATTTAAAAATGCTTCAGAACTCTTCCATTGTTCTCGGAATTCCGCTGACTTTTAAAAATGCTTCGGAACTCTTCCATTGTTTTGGTATTCCGCTGACGTTTAAAAATGCTTCACAACTCTTCCATTGTTCTCGGTATTCCGCTGACTTTTAAAAATGCTTCTGAACTCTTCCATTGTTCTCGGAATTCCGCTGAAGTTTAAGTATGCTTCGGAACTCTTCCATTGTTCTCGGAATTCTGCTGAAGTTTAAAAATGCTTCGGAACTCTTCCATTGTTCTCGGAATTCCGCTGATGCTTAAAAATGCTTCACAACTCTTCCATTGTTCTCGGTATTCCGCTGACTTTTAAAAATGCTTCTGAACTCTTCCATTGTTCTCGGAATTCCGCTGAAGTTTAAGTATGCTTCGGAACTCTTCCATTGTTCTCGGAATTCTGCTGAAGTTTAAAAATGCTTCGGAACTCTTCCATTGTTCTCAGAATTTCGCTGACATTTAAAAATGCTTCGGAACTCTTCCATTGTTCTCGGAATTCCGCTGACATTTAAAAAGTCTTCAGAACTCTTCCATTGTTCTCGGAATTCCGCTGACGTTTAAAATGCTTCGGAACTCTTCCTTTGTTCTTGGAATTCCACTGACGTTTAAAAATGCTTCACAACTCTTCCATTGTTCTCGGAATTCCGCTGACTTTTAAAATTGCTTCGGAACTCTTCGATTGTTCTCCAAATTCCGCTGAAGTTTAAAAATGCTTCGGAACTCTTCCAGTGTTTGCAGAATTCCGCTGACGTTTAAAAATGCTTCGGAAATCTTCCATTGTTTTCAAAATCCGCTGACGTTTAAAAATGCTTCAGAACTCTTCCATTGTTCTCGGAATTCCGCTGACGTTTAAAAATGCTTCGGAACTCTTCCATTGTTCTCGGAATTGCGGTGAAGTTTAAAAATGCTTCGGAACGCTTACATTGTTCTCAGAATTCCGCTGAAGTTTAAACATGCTTTGGTACCCTTCTATTGTTCTCGGAATTCTGCTGACTTTTAAAAATGCTTCGGAACTCTTCCATTGTTCTCGGAATTCCGCTGACTTTTAAAAATGCTTCGGAACTCTTCCATTGTTCTCGGAATTCCGCTTAAGTTTTGAAGTTTAAAAATGCTTCGGAATTCTTCCATTGTTCTCGGAATTCCGCTGACGCTTAAAATTGCTTCACAACTCTTCTATTGTTCTCCTAATTCCGCTGACTTTTAAAAATGCTTCGAAACTCTTCCATTGTTCTCGGAATTCTGCTGAAGTTTAAGAATGCTTCGGAACTCTTCCATTGTTCTCAGAATTCTTCTGAAGTTTAAAAATGCTTCGGAACTCTTCCATTGTTCTCGGAATTCCGCTGATGCTTAAAAATGCTTCCCAACTCTTCCATTGTTCTCGGTATTCCGCTGACTTTTAAAAATGCTTCTGAACTCTTCCATTGTTCTCGGAATTCCGCTGAAGTTTAAGTATGCTTCGGAACTCTTCCATTGTTCTCGGAATTCTGCTGAAGTTTAAAAATGCTTCGGAACTCTTCCATTGTTCTCAGAATTTCGCTGACTTTTAAAAATGCTTCGGAACTCTTCCAGTGTTCTCGGAATTCCGCTGACATTTAAAAAGCCTTCAGAACTCTTCCATTGTTCTCGGAATTCCGCTGACGTTTAAAAATGCTTCGGAACTCTTCCTTTGTTCTTGGAATTCCACTGACGTTTAAAAATGCTTCACAACTCTTCCATTGTTCTCGGAATTCCGCTGACTTTTAAAATTGCTTCGGAACTCTTCGATTGTTCTCCAAATTCCGCTGAAGTTTAAAAATGCTTCGGAACTCTTCCAGTGTTCGCAGAATTCCGCTGACGTTTAAAAATGCTTCGGAAATCTTCCATTGTTTTCAAAATCCGCTGACGTTTAAAAATGCTTCAGAACTCTTCCATTGTTCTCGGAATTCCGCTGACATTTAAAAATGCTTCGGAACTCTTCCATTGTTCTGGTATTCCGCTGACGTTTAAAAATGCTTCACAACTCTTCCTTTGTTCTCGGTATTCCGCTGACTTTTAAAAATGCTTCAGAACTCTTCCATTGTTCTCGCAATTCCGCTGAAGTTTAAGTATGCTTCGGAACTCTTCCATTGTTCTCGGAATTCCGCTCATGCTTAAAAATGCTTCACAACTCTTCCATTGTTCTCGGTATTCCGCTGACTTTTAAAAATGCTTCTGAACTCTTCCATTGTTCTCGGAATTCCGCTGAAGTTTAAGTATGCTTCGGAACTCTTCCATTGTTCTCGGAATTCCGCTGACTTTTAAAAATGCTTCGGAACTCTTCCATTGTTCTCGGAATTCCGCTCAAGTTTTGAAGTTTAAAAATGCTTCGGAATTTTTCCATTGTTCTCGGAATTCCGCTGACGCTTAAAAATGCTTCACAACTCTTCCATTGTTCTCGGCATTCCGCTGACTTTTAAAAATGCTTCGGAACTCTTCCAGTGTTCGCAGAATTCCGCTGACGTTTAAAAATGCTTCGGAAATCTTCCATTGTTTTCAAAATTCCGCTGACGTTTAAAAATGCTTCAGAACTCTTCCATTGTTCTCGGAATTCCGCTGACTTTTAAAAATGCTTCGGAACTCTTCCATTGTTTTGGTATTCCGCTGACGTTTAAAAATGCTTCACAACTCTTCCATTGTTCTGGGTATTCCGCTGACTTTTAAAAATGCTTCTGAACTCTTCCATTGTTCTCGGAATTCTGCTGAAGTTTAAGTATGCTTCGGAACTCTTCCATTGTTCTCGGAATTCTGCTGAAGTTTAAAAATGCTTCGGAACTCTTCCATTGTTCTCGGAATTCCGCTGATGCTTAAAAATGCTTCACAACTCTTCCATTGTTCTCGGTATTCCGCTGACTTTTAAAAATGCTTCTGAACTCTTCCATTGTTCTCGGAATTCCGCTGAAGTTTAAGTATGCTTCGGAACTCTTCCATTGTTCTCGGAATTTTGCTGAAGTTTAAAAATGCTTCGGAACTCTTCCATTGTTCTCAGAATTCCGCTGACATTTAAAAATGCTTCGGAACTCTTCCATTGTTCTCGGAATTCCGCTGACATTTAAAAAGCCTTCAGAACTCTTCCATTGTTCTCGGAATTCCGCTGACGTTTAAAAATGCTTCGGAACTCTTCCTTTGTTCTTGCAATTCCACTGACGTTTAAAAATGCTTCACAACTCTTCCATTGTTCTCGGAATTCCACTGACTTTTAAAATTGCTTCGGAACTCTTCGATTGTTCTCCAAAGTCCGCTGAAGTTTAAAAATGCTTCGGAACTCTTCCAGTGTTTGCAGAATTCCGCTGACGTTTAAAAATGCTTCGGAAATCTTCCATTGTTTTCAAAATCCGCTGACGTTTAAAAATGCTTCAGAACTCTTCCATTGTTCTCGGAATTCCGCTGACGTTTAAAAATGCTTCGGAACTCTTCCATTGTTCTCGGAATTGCGGTGAAGTTTAAAAATGCTTCGGAACGCTTACATTGTTCTCAGAATTCCGCTGAAGTTTAAACATGCTTTGGTACCCTTCTATTGTTCTCGGAATTCCGCTGACTTTTAAAAATGCTTCGGAACTCTTCCATTGTTCTCGGAATTCCGCTGAAGTTTTGAAGTTTAAAAATGCTTCGGAATTTTTCCATTGTTCTCGGAATTCCGCTGACGCTTAAAAATGCTTCACAACTCTTCCATTGTTCTCGGAATTCCGCTGACTTTTAAAAATGTTTCGGAACTATTCAAGTGTTCGCAGAATTCCGCTGACGTTTAAAAATGCTTCGGAACTCTTCCATTGTTCTCGGAATACTGCTGACTTTTAAAAATGCTTCAGAACTCTTCCATTGTTCTCGGAATTCCGCTGACTTTTAAAAATGCTTCGGAACTCTTCCATTGTTCTCGGAATTCCGCTGAAGTTTAAGAATGCTTCGGAACTCTTCCATTGTTCTCGGAATTCTGCTGAAGTTTTGAAGCTTAAAAATGCTTCAGAACTCTTCCATTGTTCTTGGAATTCCGCTGAAGTTTAAAAATGCTTCGGAACTCTTCCAGTGTTCGCAGAATTCCGCTGACGTTTAAAAATGCTTCGGAAATCTTCCATTGTTTTCAAAATCCGCTGACGTTTAAAAATGCTTCAGAACTCTTCCATTGTTCTCGGAATTCCGCTGACATTTAAAAATGCTTCGGAACTCTTCCATTGTTCTGGTATTCCGCTGACGTTTAAAAATGCTTCACAACTCTTCCTTTGTTCTCGGTATTCCGCTGACTTTTAAAAATGCTTCAGAACTCTTCCATTGTTCTCGCAATTCCGCTGAAGTTTAAGTATGCTTCGGAACTCTTCCATTGTTCTCGGAATTCCGCTCATGCTTAAAAATGCTTCACAACTCTTCCATTGTTCTCGGTATTCCGCTGACTTTTAAAAATGCTTCTGAACTCTTCCATTGTTCTCGGAATTCCGCTGAAGTTTAAGTATGCTTCGGAACTCTTCCATTGTTCTCGGAATTCCGCTGACTTTTAAAAATGCTTCGGAACTCTTCCATTGTTCTCGGAATTCCGCTCAAGTTTTGAAGTTTAAAAATGCTTCGGAATTTTTCCATTGTTCTCGGAATTCCGCTGACGCTTAAAAATGCTTCACAACTCTTCCATTGTTCTCGGCATTCCGCTGACTTTTAAAAATGCTTCGGAACTCTTCCAGTGTTCGCAGAATTCCGCTGACGTTTAAAAATGCTTCGGAAATCTTCCATTGTTTTCAAAATTCCGCTGACGTTTAAAAATGCTTCAGAACTCTTCCATTGTTCTCGGAATTCCGCTGACTTTTAAAAATGCTTCGGAACTCTTCCATTGTTTTGGTATTCCGCTGACGTTTAAAAATGCTTCACAACTCTTCCATTGTTCTGGGTATTCCGCTGACTTTTAAAAATGCTTCTGAACTCTTCCATTGTTCTCGGAATTCTGCTGAAGTTTAAGTATGCTTCGGAACTCTTCCATTGTTCTCGGAATTCTGCTGAAGTTTAAAAATGCTTCGGAACTCTTCCATTGTTCTCGGAATTCCGCTGATGCTTAAAAATGCTTCACAACTCTTCCATTGTTCTCGGTATTCCGCTGACTTTTAAAAATGCTTCTGAACTCTTCCATTGTTCTCGGAATTCCGCTGAAGTTTAAGTATGCTTCGGAACTCTTCCATTGTTCTCGGAATTTTGCTGAAGTTTAAAAATGCTTCGGAACTCTTCCATTGTTCTCAGAATTCCGCTGACATTTAAAAATGCTTCGGAACTCTTCCATTGTTCTCGGAATTCCGCTGACATTTAAAAAGCCTTCAGAACTCTTCCATTGTTCTCGGAATTCCGCTGACGTTTAAAAATGCTTCGGAACTCTTCCTTTGTTCTTGCAATTCCACTGACGTTTAAAAATGCTTCACAACTCTTCCATTGTTCTCGGAATTCCACTGACTTTTAAAATTGCTTCGGAACTCTTCGATTGTTCTCCAAAGTCCGCTGAAGTTTAAAAATGCTTCGGAACTCTTCCAGTGTTTGCAGAATTCCGCTGACGTTTAAAAATGCTTCGGAAATCTTCCATTGTTTTCAAAATCCGCTGACGTTTAAAAATGCTTCAGAACTCTTCCATTGTTCTCGGAATTCCGCTGACGTTTAAAAATGCTTCGGAACTCTTCCATTGTTCTCGGAATTGCGGTGAAGTTTAAAAATGCTTCGGAACGCTTACATTGTTCTCAGAATTCCGCTGAAGTTTAAACATGCTTTGGTACCCTTCTATTGTTCTCGGAATTCCGCTGACTTTTAAAAATGCTTCGGAACTCTTCCATTGTTCTCGGAATTCCGCTGAAGTTTTGAAGTTTAAAAATGCTTCGGAATTTTTCCATTGTTCTCGGAATTCCGCTGACGCTTAAAAATGCTTCACAACTCTTCCATTGTTCTCGGAATTCCGCTGACTTTTAAAAATGCTTCGGAACTCTTCAAGTGTTCACAGAATTCCGCTGACGTTTAAAAATGCTTCGGAACTGTTCCATTGTTCTCGGAATTCTGCTGACTTTTAAAAATGCTTCGGAACTCTTCCATTGTTCTCGGAATTCCGCTGACTTTTAAAAATGCTTCGGAACTCTTCCATTGTTCTCGGAATTCCGCTGAAGTTTAAGAATGCTTCGGAACTCTTCCATTGTTCTCGGAATTCTGCTGAAGTTTTGAAGTTTAAAAATGCTTCGGAATTCTTCCATTGTTCTCGGAATTCCGCTGACGCTTAAAAATGCTTCACAACTCTTCTATTGTTCTCAGAATTCCGCTGACTTTTAAAAATGCTTCAGAACTCTTCCATTGTTCTTGGAATTCCGCTGACGTTTAAAAATGCTTCGGAACACTTCCATTGTTCTCGGAATTCCGCTGACGCTTAAAATTGCTTCACAACTCTTCTATTGTTCTCGGAATTCCGCTGTCTTTTAAAAATGCTTCACAACTCTTCCATTGTTCTCGGAATTCCGTTGAAGTTTAAAAATGCTTCGGAACTCTTCCAGTGTTCGCAGAATTCCGCTGACGTTTAAAAATGCTTCGGAAATCTTCCATTGTTTTCAAAATTCTGCTGACGTTTAAAAATGCTTCAGAACTCTTCCATTGTTCTCGGAATTCCGCTGACGTTTAAAAATGCTTCGGAACTCTTCCATTGTTCTCGGAATTGCGGTGAAGTTTAAAAATCCTTCGGAACGCTTACATTGTTCTCAGAATTCCGCTGAAGTTTAAACATGCTTTGGTACACTTCTATTGTTCTCGGAATTCTGCTGAAGTTTAAGAATGCTTCGGAACTCTTCCTTTGTTCTCGGAATTCCGCTGATGTTTAAAAATGATTCGGAACACTTCCATTGTTCTCGGAATTCCGCTGACGCTTAAAATTGCTTCACAACTCTTCTATTGTTCTCGGAATTCCGCTGACTTTTAAAAATGCTTCGAAACTCTTCCATTGTTCTCGGAATTCCGCTGAAGTTTAAGAATGCTTCGGAACTCTTCCATTGTTCTCAGAATTCTGCTGAAGTTTAAAAATGCTTCAGAACTCTTCCATTGTTCTCGGAATTCCGCTGACGTTTAAAAATGCTTCACAACTCTTCCACTTTTCTCGGAATTCCGCTGTCTTTTAAAAATGCTTCACAACTCTTCCATTGTTCTCGGAATTCCGCTGACTTTTAAAAATGCTTCACAACTCTTCCATTGTTCGCGGAATTCCGCTGACTTTTAAAAATGCTTCGGAACTCTTCCATTGTTCTCAGAATTCCGCTGACGTTTAAAAATGCTTCGGAAATCTTCCATTGTTTTCAAAATTCCGCTGACGTTTAAAAATGCTTCAGAACTCTTCCATTGTTCTCGGAATTCTTCTGAAGTTTTGAAGTTTAAAAATGCTTCGGAATTCTTCCATTGTTCTCGGAATTCCGCTGACGCTTAAAAATGCTTCACAACTCTTCTATTGTTCTCAGAATTCCGCTGACTTTTAAAAATGCTTCGGAACTCTTCCATTGTTGTCGGAATTCCGCTGACGCTTAAAATTGCTTCAAAACTGTTCCATTGTTCTCGGAATTCCGCTGAAGTTTAAGAATGCTTCAGAACTCTTCCATTGTTCTCAGAATTCTGCTGAAGTTTAAAAATGCTTCGGAACTCTTCCATTGTTCTCAGAATTCCGCTGACGCTTAAAAATGCTTCACAACTCTTCTATTGTTCTCGGAATTCCGCTGACATTTAAAAATGCTTCGGAACTCTTCCATTGTCCTCGGAATTCCGCTGAAGTTTAAGAATGCTTCGGAACTCTTCCACTGTTCTCAGAATTCTGCTGAAGTTTAAGTATGCTTCGGAACTCTTCCATTGTTCGCGGAATTCTGCTGAAGTTTAAAAATGCTTCGGAACTCTTCCATTGTTCTCAGAATTCCGCTGACATTTAAAAATGCTTCGGAACTCTTCCATTGTTCTCGGAATTCCGCTGACATTTAAAAAGCCTTCAGAACTCTTCCATTGTTCTCGGAATTCCGCTGACGTTTAAAAATGCTTCGGAACTCTTCCTTTGTTCTTGGAATTCCACTGACGTTTAAAAATGCTTCACAACTCTTCCATTGTTCTCGAAATTCCGCTGACTTTTAAAATTGCTTCGGAACTCTTCGATTGTTCTCCAAATTCCGCTGAAGTTTAAAAATGCTTCGGAACTCTTCCAGTGTTTGCAGAATTCCGCAGACGTTTAAAAATGCTTCCGAAATCTTCCATTGTTTTCAAAATCCGCTGACATTTAAAAATGCTTCAGAACTCTTCCATTGTTCTCGGAATTCCGCTGACTTTTAAAAATGCTTCGGAACTCTTCCATTGTTTTGGTATTCCGCTGACGTTTAAAAATGCTTCACAACTCTTCCATTGTTCTCGGTATTCCGCTGACTTTTAAAAATGCTTCTGAACTCTTCCATTGTTCTCGGAATTCCGCTGAAGTTTAAGTATGCTTCGGAACTCTTCCATTGTTCTCGGAATTCTGCTGAAGTTTAAAAATGCTTCGGAACTCTTCCATTGTTCTCGGAATTCCGCTGATGCTTAAAAATGCTTCACAACTCTTCCATTGTTCTCGGTATTCCGCTGACTTTTAAAAATGCTTCTGAACTCTTCCATTGTTCTCGGAATTCCGCTGAAGTTTAAGTATGCTTCGGAACTCTTCCATTGTTCTCGGAATTCTGCTGAAGTTTAAAAATGCTTCGGAACTCTTCCATTGTTCTCAGAATTTCGCTGACATTTAAAAATGCTTCGGAACTCTTCCATTGTTCTCGGAATTCCGCTGACATTTAAAAAGTCTTCAGAACTCTTCCATTGTTCTCGGAATTCCGCTGACGTTTAAAATGCTTCGGAACTCTTCCTTTGTTCTTGGAATTCCACTGACGTTTAAAAATGCTTCACAACTCTTCCATTGTTCTCGGAATTCCGCTGACTTTTAAAATTGCTTCGGAACTCTTCGATTGTTCTCCAAATTCCGCTGAAGTTTAAAAATGCTTCGGAACTCTTCCAGTGTTTGCAGAATTCCGCTGACGTTTAAAAATGCTTCGGAAATCTTCCATTGTTTTCAAAATCCGCTGACGTTTAAAAATGCTTCAGAACTCTTCCATTGTTCTCGGAATTCCGCTGACGTTTAAAAATGCTTCGGAACTCTTCCATTGTTCTCGGAATTGCGGTGAAGTTTAAAAATGCTTCGGAACGCTTACATTGTTCTCAGAATTCCGCTGAAGTTTAAACATGCTTTGGTACCCTTCTATTGTTCTCGGAATTCTGCTGACTTTTAAAAATGCTTCGGAACTCTTCCATTGTTCTCGGAATTCCGCTGACTTTTAAAAATGCTTCGGAACTCTTCCATTGTTCTCGGAATTCCGCTTAAGTTTTGAAGTTTAAAAATGCTTCGGAATTCTTCCATTGTTCTCGGAATTCCGCTGACACTTAAAATTGCTTCACAACTCTTCTATTGTTCTCCTAATTCCGCTGACTTTTAAAAATGCTTCGAAACTCTTCCATTGTTCTCGGAATTCCGCTGACTTTTAAAAATGCTTCGGAACTCTTCCATTGTTCTCGGAATTCCGCTGAAGTTTTGAAGTTTAAAAATGCTTCGGAATTTTTCCATTGTTCTCGGAATTCCGCTGACGCTTAAAAATGCTTCACAACTCTTCCATTGTTCTCGGAATTCCGCTGACTTTTAAAAATGTTTCGGAACTCTTCAAGTGTTCGCAGAATTCCGCTGACGTTTAAAAATGCTTCGGAACTCTTCCATTGTTCTCGGAATACTGCTGACTTTTAAAAATGCTTCAGAACTCTTCCATTGTTCTCGGAATTCCGCTGACTTTTAAAAATGCTTCGGAACTCTTCCATTGTTCTCGGAATTCCGCTGAAGTTTAAGAATGCTTCGGAACTCTTCCATTGTTCTCGGAATTCTGCTGAAGTTTTGAAGCTTAAAAATGCTTCAGAACTCTTCCATTGTTCTTGGAATTCCGCTGACGTTTAAAAATGCTTCGGAACACTTCCATTGTTCTCGGAATTCCGCTGACGCTTAAAATTGCTTCACAACTCTTCTATTGTTCTCGGAATTCCGCTGACTTTTAAAAATGCTTCACAACTCTTCCATTGTTCTCGGAATTCCGTTGAAGTTTAAAAATGCTTCGGAACTCTTCCAGTGTTCGCAGAATTCCGCTGACGTTTAAAAATGCTTCGGAAATCTTCCATTGTTTTCAAAATTCTGCTGACGTTTAAAAATGCTTCAGAACTCTTCCATTGTTCTCGGAATTCCGCTGACGTTTAAAAATGCTTCGGAACTCTTCCATTGTTCTCGGAATTGCGGTGAAGTTTAAAAATCCTTCGGAACGCTTACATTGTTCTCAGAATTCCGCTGAAGCTTAAACATGCTTTGGTAAACTTCTATTGTTCTCGGAATTCTGCTGAAGTTTAAGAATGCTTCGGAACTCTTCCTTTGTTCTCGGAATTCCGCTGATGTTTAAAAATGATTCGGAACACTTCCATTGTTCTCGGAATTCCGCTGACGCTTAAAATTGCTTCACAACTCTTCTATTGTTCTCGGAATTCCGCTGACTTTTAAAAATGCTTCGAAACTCTTCCATTGTTCTCGGAATTCCGCTGAAGTTTAAGAATGCTTCGGAACTCTTCCTTTGTTCTCGGAATTCCGCTGATGTTTAAAAATGATTCGGAACACTTCCATTGTTCTCGGAATTCCGCTGACGCTTAAAATTGCTTCACAACTCTTCTATTGTTCTCGGAATTCCGCTGACTTTTAAAAATGCTTCGAAACTCTTCCATTGTTCTCGGAATTCCGCTGAAGTTTAAGAATGCTTCGGAACTCTTCCATTGTTCTCAGAATTCTGCTGAAGTTTAAAAATGCTTCGGAACTCTTCCATTGTTCTCGGAATTCCGCTGACGCTTAAAAATGCTTCACAACTCTTCCATTGTTCTCGGAATTCTGCTGACTTTTAAAAATGCTTCGGAACTCTTCGATTGTTCTCCAAATTCCGCTGAAGTTTAAAAATGCTTCGGAACTCTTCCAGTGTTCGCAGAATTCCGCTGACGTTTAAAAATGCTTCGGAAATCTTCCATTGTTTTCAAAATTCCGCTGACGTTTAAAAATGCTTCAGAACTCTTCCATTGTTCTCGGAATTCCGCTGACGTTTAAAAATGCTTTGGAACTCGTCCATTGTTCTCGGAATTCCGGTGAAGTTTAAAAATGCTTCGGAACGCTTACATTGTTCTCAGAATTCCGCTGAAGTTTAAACATGCTTTGGTACCCTTCTATTGTTCTCGGAATTCTGCTGACTTTTAAAAATGCTTCGGAACTCTTCCATTGTTCTCGGAATTCCGCTGACTTTTAAAAATGCTTCGGAACTCTTCCATTGTTCTCGGAATTCCGCTTAAGTTTTGAAGTTTAAAAATGCTTCGGAATTCTTCCATTGTTCTCGGAATTCCGCTGATGCTTAAAAATGCTTCACAACTCTTCTATTGTTCTCAGAATTCCGCTGACTTTTAAAAATGCTTCAGAACTCTTCCATTGTTCTCGGAATTCCGCTGACGTTTAAAAATGCTTCGGAACTCTTCCATTGTTCTCGGAATTCCGCTGACGCTTAAAATTGCTTCACAACTCTTCTATTGTTCTCGGAATTCCGCTGACTTTTAAAAATGCTTCGAAACTCTTCCATTGTTCTCGGAATTCTGCTGAAGTTTAAGAATGCTTCGGAACTCTTCCATTGTTCTCAGAATTCTTCTGAAGTTTAAAAATGCTTCGGAACTCTTCCATTGTTCTCGGAATTCCGCTGATGCTTAAAAATGCTTCACAACTCTTCCATTGTTCTCGGTATTCCGCTGACTTTTAAAAATGCTTCTGAACTCTTCCATTGTTCTCGGAATTCCGCTGAAGTTTAAGTATGCTTCGGAACTCTTCCATTGTTCTCGGAATTCTGCTGAAGTTTAAAAATGCTTCGGAACTCTTCCATTGTTCTCAGAATTCCGCTGACATTTAAAAATGCTTCGGAACTCTTCCATTGTTCTCGGAATTCCGCTGACATTTAAAAAGCCTTCAGAACTCTTCCATTGTTCTCGGAATTCCGCTGACGTTTAAAAATGCTTCGGAACTCTTCCTTTGTTCTTGGAATTCCACTGACGTTTTAAAATGCTTCACAACTCTTCCATTGTTCTCGGAATTCCGCTGACTTTTAAAATTGCTTCGGAACTCTTCGATTGTTCTCCAAATTCCGCTGAAGTTTAAAAATGCTTCGGAACTCTTCCAGTGTTCGCAGAATTCCGCTGACGTTTAAAAATGCTTCGGAAATCTTCCATTGTTTTCAAAATCCGCTGACGTTTAAAATTGCTTCAGAACTCTTCCATTGTTCTCGGAATTCCGCTGACATTTAAAAATGCTTCGGAACTCTTCCATTGTTCTGGTATTCCGCTGACGTTTAAAAATGCTTCACAACTCTTCCTTTGTTCTCGGTATTCCGCTGACTTTTAAAAATGCTTCAGAACTCTTCCATTGTTCTCGCAATTCCGCTGAAGTTTAAGTATGCTTCGGAACTCTTCCATTGTTCTCGGAATTCTGCTGAAGTTTAAAAATGCTTCGGAACTCTTCCATTGTACTCAGAATTCCGCTGACATTTAAAAATGCTTCGGAACTCTTCCATTGTTCTCGGAATTCCGCTGACATTTAAAAAGGCTTCAGAACTCTTCCATTGTTCTCGGAATTCCGCTGAAGTTTAAGTATGCTTCGGAACTCTTCCATTTTTCTCGGAATTCTGCTGAAGTTTAAAAATGCTTCGGAACTCTTCCATTGTTCTCGGAATTCCGCTCATGCTTAAAAATGCTTCACAACTCTTCCATTGTTCTCGGTATTCCGCTGACTTTTAAAAATGCTTCTGAACTCTTCCATTGTTCTCGGAATTCCGCTGAAGTTTAAGTATGCTTCGGAACTCTTCCATTGTTCTCGCAATTCCGCTGACTTTTAAAAATGCTTCGGAACTCTTCCATTGTTCTCGGAATTCTGCTCAAGTTTTGAAGTTTAAAAATGCTTCGGAATTTTTCCATTGTTCTCGGAATTCCGCTGACGCTTAAAAATGCTTCACAACTCTTCCATTGTTCTCGGCATTCCGCTGACTTTTAAAAATGCTTCGGAACTCTTCCAGTGTTCGCAGAATTCCGCTGACGTTTAAAAATGCTTCGGAACTCTTCCATTGTTTTGGTATTCCGCTGACGTTTAAAAATGCTTCACAACTCTTCCATTGTTCTGGGTATTCCGCTGACTTTTAAAAATGCTTCTGAACTCTTCCATTGTTCTCGGAATTCTGCTGAAGTTTAAGTATGCTTCGGAACTCTTCCATTGTTCTCGGAATTGCGGTGAAGTTTAAAAATGCTTCGGAACGCTTACATTGTTCTCAGAATTCCGCTGAAGTTTAAACATGCTTTGGTACCCTTCTATTGTTCTCGGAATTCCGCTGACTTTTAAAAATGCTTCGGAACTCTTCCATTGTTCTCGGAATTCCGCTGAAGTTTTGAAGTTTAAAAATGCTTCGGAATTTTTCCATTGTTCTCGGATTTCCGCTGACGCTTAAAAATGCTTCACAACTCTTCCATTGTTCTCGGAATTCCGCTGACTTTTAAAAATGTTTCGGAACTATTCAAGTGTTCGCAGAATTCCGCTGACGTTTAAAAATGCTTCGGAACTCTTCCATTGTTCTCGGAATACTGCTGACTTTTAAAAATGCTTCAGAACTCTTCCATTGTTCTCGGAATTCCGCTGACTTTTAAAAATGCTTCGGAACTCTTCCATTGTTCTCGGAATTCCGCTGAAGTTTAAGAATGCTTCGGAACTCTTCCATTGTTCTCGGAATTCTGCTGAAGTTTTGAAGCTTAAAAATGCTTCAGAACTCTTCCATTGTTCTTGGAATTCCGCTGAAGTTTAAAAATGCTTCGGAACTCTTCCAGTGTTCGCAGAATTCCGCTGACGTTTAAAAATGCTTCGGAAATCTTCCATTGTTTTCAAAATCCGCTGACGTTTAAAAATGCTTCAGAACTCTTCCATTGTTCTCGGAATTCCGCTGACATTTAAAAATGCTTCGGAACTCTTCCATTGTTCTGGTATTCCGCTGACGTTTAAAAATGCTTCACAACTCTTCCTTTGTTCTCGGTATTCCGCTGACTTTTAAAAATGCTTCAGAACTCTTCCATTGTTCTCGCAATTCCGCTGAAGTTTAAGTATGCTTCGGAACTCTTCCATTGTTCTCGGAATTCCGCTCATGCTTAAAAATGCTTCACAACTCTTCCATTGTTCTCGGTATTCCGCTGACTTTTAAAAATGCTTCTGAACTCTTCCATTGTTCTCGGAATTCCGCTGAAGTTTAAGTATGCTTCGGAACTCTTCCATTGTTCTCGGAATTCCGCTGACTTTTAAAAATGCTTCGGAACTCTTCCATTGTTCTCGGAATTCCGCTCAAGTTTTGAAGTTTAAAAATGCTTCGGAATTTTTCCATTGTTCTCGGAATTCCGCTGACGCTTAAAAATGCTTCACAACTCTTCCATTGTTCTCGGCATTCCGCTGACTTTTAAAAATGCTTCGGAACTCTTCCAGTGTTCGCAGAATTCCGCTGACGTTTAAAAATGCTTCGGAAATCTTCCATTGTTTTCAAAATTCCGCTGACGTTTAAAAATGCTTCAGAACTCTTCCATTGTTCTCGGAATTCCGCTGACTTTTAAAAATGCTTCGGAACTCTTCCATTGTTTTGGTATTCCGCTGACGTTTAAAAATGCTTCACAACTCTTCCATTGTTCTGGGTATTCCGCTGACTTTTAAAAATGCTTCTGAACTCTTCCATTGTTCTCGGAATTCTGCTGAAGTTTAAGTATGCTTCGGAACTCTTCCATTGTTCTCGGAATTCTGCTGAAGTTTAAAAATGCTTCGGAACTCTTCCATTGTTCTCGGAATTCCGCTGATGCTTAAAAATGCTTCACAACTCTTCCATTGTTCTCGGTATTCCGCTGACTTTTAAAAATGCTTCTGAACTCTTCCATTGTTCTCGGAATTCCGCTGAAGTTTAAGTATGCTTCGGAACTCTTCCATTGTTCTCGGAATTTTGCTGAAGTTTAAAAATGCTTCGGAACTCTTCCATTGTTCTCAGAATTCCGCTGACATTTAAAAATGCTTCGGAACTCTTCCATTGTTCTCGGAATTCCGCTGACATTTAAAAAGCCTTCAGAACTCTTCCATTGTTCTCGGAATTCCGCTGACGTTTAAAAATGCTTCGGAACTCTTCCTTTGTTCTTGCAATTCCACTGACGTTTAAAAATGCTTCACAACTCTTCCATTGTTCTCGGAATTCCACTGACTTTTAAAATTGCTTCGGAACTCTTCGATTGTTCTCCAAAGTCCGCTGAAGTTTAAAAATGCTTCGGAACTCTTCCAGTGTTTGCAGAATTCCGCTGACGTTTAAAAATGCTTCGGAAATCTTCCATTGTTTTCAAAATCCGCTGACGTTTAAAAATGCTTCAGAACTCTTCCATTGTTCTCGGAATTCCGCTGACGTTTAAAAATGCTTCGGAACTCTTCCATTGTTCTCGGAATTGCGGTGAAGTTTAAAAATGCTTCGGAACGCTTACATTGTTCTCAGAATTCCGCTGAAGTTTAAACATGCTTTGGTACCCTTCTATTGTTCTCGGAATTCCGCTGACTTTTAAAAATGCTTCGGAACTCTTCCATTGTTCTCGGAATTCCGCTGAAGTTTTGAAGTTTAAAAATGCTTCGGAATTTTTCCATTGTTCTCGGAATTCCGCTGACGCTTAAAAATGCTTCACAACTCTTCCATTGTTCTCGGAATTCCGCTGACTTTTAAAAATGTTTCGGAACTCTTCAAGTGTTCGCAGAATTCCGCTGACGTTTAAAAATGCTTCGGAACTCTTCCATTGTTCTCGGAATACTGCTGACTTTTAAAAATGCTTCAGAACTCTTCCATTGTTCTCGGAATTCCGCTGACTTTTAAAAATGCTTCGGAACTCTTCCATTGTTCTCGGAATTCCGCTGAAGTTTAAGAATGCTTCGGAACTCTTCCATTGTTCTCGGAATTCTGCTGAAGTTTTGAAGCTTAAAAATGCTTCAGAACTCTTCCATTGTTCTTGGAATTCCGCTGACGTTTAAAAATGCTTCTGAACTCTTCCATTGTTCTCGGAATTCCGCTGACGCTTAAAATTGCTTCACAACTCTTCTATTGTTCTCGGAATTCCGCTGACTTTTAAAAATGCTTCACAACTCTTCCATTGTTCTCGGAATTCCGTTGAAGTTTAAAAATGCTTCGGAACTCTTCCAGTGTTCGCAGAATTCCGCTGACGTTTAAAAATGCTTCGGAAATCTTCCATTGTTTTCAAAATTCTGCTGACGTTTAAAAATGCTTCAGAACTCTTCCATTGTTCTCGGAATTCCGCTGACGTTTAAAAATGCTTCGGAACTCTTCCATTGTTCTCGGAATTGCGGTGAAGTTTAAAAATCCTTCGGAACGCTTACATTGTTCTCAGAATTCCGCTGAAGCTTAAACATGCTTTGGTACACTTCTATTGTTCTCGGAATTCTGCTGAAGTTTAAGAATGCTTCGGAACTCTTCCTTTGTTCTCGGAATTCCGCTGATGTTTAAAAATGATTCGGAACACTTCCATTGTTCTCGGAATTCCGCTGACGCTTAAAATTGCTTCACAACTCTTCTATTGTTCTCGGAATTCCGCTGACTTTTAAAAATGCTTCGAAACTCTTCCATTGTTCTCGGAATTCCGCTGAAGTTTAAGAATGCTTCGGAACTCTTCCATTGTTCTCAGAATTCTGCTGAAGTTTAAAAATGCTTCGGAACTCTTCCATTGTTCTCGGAATTCCGCTGACGCTTAAAAATGCTTCACAACTCTTCCATTGTTCTCGGAATTCTGCTGACTTTTAAAAATGCTTCGGAACTCTTCGATTGTTCTCCAAATTCCGCTGAAGTTTAAAAATGCTTCGGAACTCTTCCAGTGTTCGCAGAATTCCGCTGACGTTTAAAAATGCTTCGGAAATCTTCCATTGTTTTCAAAATTCCGCTGACGTTTAAAAATGCTTCAGAACTCTTCCATTGTTCTCGGAATTCCGCTGACGTTTAAAAATGCTTTGGAACTCGTCCATTGTTCTCGGAATTCCGGTGAAGTTTAAAAATGCTTCGGAACGCTTACATTGTTCTCAGAATTCCGCTGAAGTTTAAACATGCTTTGGTACCCTTCTATTGTTCTCGGAATTCTGCTGACTTTTAAAAATGCTTCGGAACTCTTCCATTGTTCTCGGAATTCCGCTGACTTTTAAAAATGCTTCGGAACTCTTCCATTGTTCTCGGAATTCCGCTTAAGTTTTGAAGTTTAAAAATGCTTCGGAATTCTTCCATTGTTCTCGGAATTCCGCTGATGCTTAAAAATGCTTCACAACTCTTCTATTGTTCTCAGAATTCCGCTGACTTTTAAAAATGCTTCAGAACTCTTCCATTGTTCTCGGAATTCCGCTGACGTTTAAAAATGCTTCGGAACTCTTCCATTGTTCTCGGAATTCCGCTGACGCTTAAAATTGCTTCACAACTCTTCTATTGTTCTCGGAATTCCGCTGACTTTTAAAAATGCTTCGAAACTCTTCCATTGTTCTCGGAATTCTGCTGAAGTTTAAGAATGCTTCGGAACTCTTCCATTGTTCTCAGAATTCTTCTGAAGTTTAAAAATGCTTCGGAACTCTTCCATTGTTCTCGGAATTCCGCTGATGCTTAAAAATGCTTCACAACTCTTCCATTGTTCTCGGTATTCCGCTGACTTTTAAAAATGCTTCTGAACTCTTCCATTGTTCTCGGAATTCCGCTGAAGTTTAAGTATGCTTCGGAACTCTTCCATTGTTCTCGGAATTCTGCTGAAGTTTAAAAATGCTTCGGAACTCTTCCATTGTTCTCAGAATTCCGCTGACATTTAAAAATGCTTCGGAACTCTTCCATTGTTCTCGGAATTCCGCTGACATTTAAAAAGCCTTCAGAACTCTTCCATTGTTCTCGGAATTCCGCTGACGTTTAAAAATGCTTCGGAACTCTTCCTTTGTTCTTGGAATTCCACTGACGTTTTAAAATGCTTCACAACTCTTCCATTGTTCTCGGAATTCCGCTGACTTTTAAAATTGCTTCGGAACTCTTCGATTGTTCTCCAAATTCCGCTGAAGTTTAAAAATGCTTCGGAACTCTTCCAGTGTTCGCAGAATTCCGCTGACGTTTAAAAATGCTTCGGAAATCTTCCATTGTTTTCAAAATCCGCTGACGTTTAAAATTGCTTCAGAACTCTTCCATTGTTCTCGGAATTCCGCTGACATTTAAAAATGCTTCGGAACTCTTCCATTGTTCTGGTATTCCGCTGACGTTTAAAAATGCTTCACAACTCTTCCTTTGTTCTCGGTATTCCGCTGACTTTTAAAAATGCTTCAGAACTCTTCCATTGTTCTCGCAATTCCGCTGAAGTTTAAGTATGCTTCGGAACTCTTCCATTGTTCTCGGAATTCTGCTGAAGTTTAAAAATGCTTCGGAACTCTTCCATTGTTCTCGGAATTCCGCTGATGCTTAAAAATGCTTCACAACTCTTCCATTGTTCTCGGTATTCCGCTGACTTTTAAAAATGCTTCTGAACTCTTCCATTGTTCTCGGAATTCCGCTGAAGTTTAAGTATGCTTCGGAACTCTTCCATTGTTCTCGGAATTTTGCTGAAGTTTAAAAATGCTTCGGAACTCTTCCATTGTTCTCAGAATTCCGCTGACATTTAAAAATGCTTCGGAACTCTTCCATTGTTCTCGGAATTCCGCTGACATTTAAAAAGCCTTCAGAACTCTTCCATTGTTCTCGGAATTCCGCTGACGTTTAAAAATGCTTCGGAACTCTTCCTTTGTTCTTGCAATTCCACTGACGTTTAAAAATGCTTCACAACTCTTCCATTGTTCTCGGAATTCCACTGACTTTTAAAATTGCTTCGGAACTCTTCGATTGTTCTCCAAAGTCCGCTGAAGTTTAAAAATGCTTCGGAACTCTTCCAGTGTTTGCAGAATTCCGCTGACGTTTAAAAATGCTTCGGAAATCTTCCATTGTTTTCAAAATCCGCTGACGTTTAAAAATGCTTCAGAACTCTTCCATTGTTCTCGGAATTCCGCTGACGTTTAAAAATGCTTTGGTACCCTTCTATTGTTCTCGGAATTCCGCTGACTTTTAAAAATGCTTCGGAACTCTTCCATTGTTCTCGGAATTCCGCTGAAGTTTTGAAGTTTAAAAATGCTTCGGAATTTTTCCATTGTTCTCGGAATTCCGCTGACGCTTAAAAATGCTTCACAACTCTTCCATTGTTCTCGGAATTCCGCTGACTTTTAAAAATGTTTCGGAACTATTCAAGTGTTCGCAGAATTCCGCTGACGTTTAAAAATGCTTCGGAACTCTTCCATTGTTCTCGGAATACTGCTGACTTTTAAAAATGCTTCAGAACTCTTCCATTGTTCTCGGAATTCCGCTGACTTTTAAAAATGCTTCGGAACTCTTCCATTGTTCTCGGAATTCCGCTGAAGTTTAAGAATGCTTCGGAACTCTTCCATTGTTCTCGGAATTCTGCTGAAGTTTTGAAGCTTAAAAATGCTTCAGAACTCTTCCATTGTTCTTGGAATTCCGCTGAAGTTTAAAAATGCTTCGGAACTCTTCCAGTGTTCGCAGAATTCCGCTGACGTTTAAAAATGCTTCGGAAATCTTCCATTGTTTTCAAAATCCGCTGACGTTTAAAAATGCTTCAGAACTCTTCCATTGTTCTCGGAATTCCGCTGACATTTAAAAATGCTTCGGAAGTCTTCCATTGTTCTGGTATTCCGCTGACGTTTAAAAATGCTTCACAACTCTTCCTTTGTTCTCGGTATTCCGCTGACTTTTAAAAATGCTTCAGAACTCTTCCATTGTTCTCGCAATTCCGCTGAAGTTTAAGTATGCTTCGGAACTCTTCCATTGTTCTCGGAATTCCGCTCATGCTTAAAAATGCTTCACAACTCTTCCATTGTTCTCGGTATTCCGCTGACTTTTAAAAATGCTTCTGAACTCTTCCATTGTTCTCGGAATTCCGCTGAAGTTTAAGTATGCTTCGGAACTCTTCCATTGTTCTCGGAATTCCGCTGACTTTTAAAAATGCTTCGGAACTCTTCCATTGTTCTCGGAATTCCGCTCAAGTTTTGAAGTTTAAAAATGCTTCGGAATTTTTCCATTGTTCTCGGAATTCCGCTGACGCTTAAAAATGCTTCACAACTCTTCCATTGTTCTCGGCATTCCGCTGACTTTTAAAAATGCTTCGGAACTCTTCCAGTGTTCGCAGAATTCCGCTGACGTTTAAAAATGCTTCGGAAATCTTCCATTGTTTTCAAAATTCCGCTGACGTTTAAAAATGCTTCAGAACTCTTCCATTGTTCTCGGAATTCCGCTGACTTTTAAAAATGCTTCGGAACTCTTCCATTGTTTTGGTATTCCGCTGACGTTTAAAAATGCTTCACAACTCTTCCATTGTTCTGGGTATTCCGCTGACTTTTAAAAATGCTTCTGAACTCTTCCATTGTTCTCGGAATTCTGCTGAAGTTTAAGTATGCTTCGGAACTCTTCCATTGTTCTCGGAATTCTGCTGAAGTTTAAAAATGCTTCGGAACTCTTCCATTGTTCTCGGAATTCCGCTGATGCTTAAAAATGCTTCACAACTCTTCCATTGTTCTCGGTATTCCGCTGACTTTTAAAAATGCTTCTGAACTCTTCCATTGTTCTCGGAATTCCGCTGAAGTTTAAGTATGCTTCGGAACTCTTCCATTGTTCTCGGAATTTTGCTGAAGTTTAAAAATGCTTCGGAACTCTTCCATTGTTCTCAGAATTCCGCTGACATTTAAAAATGCTTCGGAACTCTTCCATTGTTCTCGGAATTCCGCTGACATTTAAAAAGACTTCAGAACTCTTCCATTGTTCTCGGAATTCCGCTGACGTTTAAAAATGCTTCGGAACTCTTCCTTTGTTCTTGCAATTCCACTGACGTTTAAAAATGCTTCACAACTCTTCCATTGTTCTCGGAATTCCACTGACTTTTAAAATTGCTTCGGAACTCTTCGATTGTTCTCCAAAGTCCGCTGAAGTTTAAAAATGCTTCGGAACTCTTCCAGTGTTTGCAGAATTCCGCTGACGTTTAAAAATGCTTCGGAAATCTTCCATTGTTTTCAAAATCCGCTGACGTTTAAAAATGCTTCAGAACTCTTCCATTGTTCTCGGAATTCCGCTGACGTTTAAAAATGCTTCGGAACTCTTCCATTGTTCTCGGAATTGCGGTGAAGTTTAAAAATGCTTCGGAACGCTTACATTGTTCTCAGAATTCCGCTGAAGTTTAAACATGCTTTGGTACCCTTCTATTGTTCTCGGAATTCCGCTGACTTTTAAAAATGCTTCGGAACTCTTCCATTGTTCTCGGAATTCCGCTGAAGTTTTGAAGTTTAAAAATGCTTCGGAATTTTTCCATTGTTCTCGGAATTCCGCTGACGCTTAAAAATGCTTCACAACTCTTCCATTGTTCTCGGAATTCCGCTGACTTTTAAAAATGTTTCGGAACTCTTCAAGTGTTCGCAGAATTCCGCTGACGTTTAAAAATGCTTCGGAACTCTTCCATTGTTCTCGGAATACTGCTGACTTTTAAAAATGCTTCAGAACTCTTCCATTGTTCTCGGAATTCCGCTGACTTTTAAAAATGCTTCGGAACTCTTCCATTGTTCTCGGAATTCCGCTGAAGTTTAAGAATGCTTCGGAACTCTTCCATTGTTCTCGGAATTCTGCTGAAGTTTTGAAGCTTAAAAATGCTTCAGAACTCTTCCATTGTTCTTGGAATTCCGCTGACGTTTAAAAATGCTTCGGAACACTTCCATTGTTCTCGGAATTCCGCTGACGCTTAAAATTGCTTCACAACTCTTCTATTGTTCTCGGAATTCCGCTGACTTTTAAAAATGCTTCACAACTCTTCCATTGTTCTCGGAATTCCGTTGAAGTTTAAAAATGCTTCGGAACTCTTCCAGTGTTCGCAGAATTCCGCTGACGTTTAAAAATGCTTCGGAAATCTTCCATTGTTTTCAAAATTCTGCTGACGTTTAAAAATGCTTCAGAACTCTTCCATTGTTCTCGGAATTCCGCTGACGTTTAAAAATGCTTCGGAACTCTTCCATTGTTCTCGGAATTGCGGTGAAGTTTAAAAATCCTTCGGAACGCTTACATTGTTCTCAGAATTCCGCTGAAGCTTAAACATGCTTTGGTACACTTCTATTGTTCTCGGAATTCTGCTGAAGTTTAAGAATGCTTCGGAACTCTTCCTTTGTTCTCGGAATTCCGCTGATGTTTAAAAATGATTCGGAACACTTCCATTGTTCTCGGAATTCCGCTGACGCTTAAAATTGCTTCACAACTCTTCTATTGTTCTCGGAATTCCGCTGACTTTTAAAAATGCTTCGAAACTCTTCCATTGTTCTCGGAATTCCGCTGAAGTTTAAGAATGCTTCGGAACTCTTCCATTGTTCTCAGAATTCTGCTGAAGTTTAAAAATGCTTCGGAACTCTTCCATTGTTCTCGGAATTCCGCTGACGCTTAAAAATGCTTCACAACTCTTCCATTGTTCTCGGAATTCTGCTGACTTTTAAAAATGCTTCGGAACTCTTCGATTGTTCTCCAAATTCCGCTGAAGTTTAAAAATGCTTCGGAACTCTTCCAGTGTTCGCAGAATTCCGCTGACGTTTAAAAATGCTTCGGAAATCTTCCATTGTTTTCAAAATTCCGCTGACGTTTAAAAATGCTTCAGAACTCTTCCATTGTTCTCGGAATTCCGCTGACGTTTAAAAATGCTTTGGAACTCGTCCATTGTTCTCGGAATTCCGGTGAAGTTTAAAAATGCTTCGGAACGCTTACATTGTTCTCAGAATTCCGCTGAAGTTTAAACATGCTTTGGTACCCTTCTATTGTTCTCGGAATTCTGCTGACTTTTAAAAATGCTTCGGAACTCTTCCATTGTTCTCGGAATTCCGCTGACTTTTAAAAATGCTTCGGAACTCTTCCATTGTTCTCGGAATTCCGCTTAAGTTTTGAAGTTTAAAAATGCTTCGGAATTCTTCCATTGTTCTCGGAATTCCGCTGATGCTTAAAAATGCTTCACAACTCTTCTATTGTTCTCAGAATTCCGCTGACTTTTAAAAATGCTTCAGAACTCTTCCATTGTTCTCGGAATTCCGCTGACGTTTAAAAATGCTTCGGAACTCTTCCATTGTTCTCGGAATTCCGCTGACGCTTAAAATTGCTTCACAACTCTTCTATTGTTCTCGGAATTCCGCTGACTTTTAAAAATGCTTCGAAACTCTTCCATTGTTCTCGGAATTCTGCTGAAGTTTAAGAATGCTTCGGAACTCTTCCATTGTTCTCAGAATTCTTCTGAAGTTTAAAAATGCTTCGGAACTCTTCCATTGTTCTCGGAATTCCGCTGATGCTTAAAAATGCTTCACAACTCTTCCATTGTTCTCGGTATTCCGCTGACTTTTAAAAATGCTTCTGAACTCTTCCATTGTTCTCGGAATTCCGCTGAAGTTTAAGTATGCTTCGGAACTCTTCCATTGTTCTCGGAATTCTGCTGAAGTTTAAAAATGCTTCGGAACTCTTCCATTGTTCTCAGAATTCCGCTGACATTTAAAAATGCTTCGGAACTCTTCCATTGTTCTCGGAATTCCGCTGACATTTAAAAAGCCTTCAGAACTCTTCCATTGTTCTCGGAATTCCGCTGACGTTTAAAAATGCTTCGGAACTCTTCCTTTGTTCTTGGAATTCCACTGACGTTTTAAAATGCTTCACAACTCTTCCATTGTTCTCGGAATTCCGCTGACTTTTAAAATTGCTTCGGAACTCTTCGATTGTTCTCCAAATTCCGCTGAAGTTTAAAAATGCTTCGGAACTCTTCCAGTGTTCGCAGAATTCCGCTGACGTTTAAAAATGCTTCGGAAATCTTCCATTGTTTTCAAAATCCGCTGACGTTTAAAATTGCTTCAGAACTCTTCCATTGTTCTCGGAATTCCGCTGACATTTAAAAATGCTTCGGAACTCTTCCATTGTTCTGGTATTCCGCTGACGTTTAAAAATGCTTCACAACTCTTCCTTTGTTCTCGGTATTCCGCTGACTTTTAAAAATGCTTCAGAACTCTTCCATTGTTCTCGCAATTCCGCTGAAGTTTAAGTATGCTTCGGAACTCTTCCATTGTTCTCGGAATTTTGCTGAAGTTTAAAAATGCTTCGGAACTCTTCCATTGTTCTCAGAATTCCGCTGACATTTAAAAATGCTTCGGAACTCTTCCATTGTTCTCGGAATTCCGCTGACATTTAAAAAGCCTTCAGAACTCTTCCATTGTTCTCGGAATTCCGCTGACGTTTAAAAATGCTTCGGAACTCTTCCTTTGTTCTTGCAATTCCACTGACGTTTAAAAATGCTTCACAACTCTTCCATTGTTCTCGGAATTCCACTGACTTTTAAAATTGCTTCGGAACTCTTCGATTGTTCTCCAAAGTCCGCTGAAGTTTAAAAATGCTTCGGAACTCTTCCAGTGTTTGCAGAATTCCGCTGACGTTTAAAAATGCTTCGGAAATCTTCCATTGTTTTCAAAATCCGCTGACGTTTAAAAATGCTTCAGAACTCTTCCATTGTTCTCGGAATTCCGCTGACGTTTAAAAATGCTTCGGAACTCTTCCATTGTTCTCGGAATTGCGGTGAAGTTTAAAAATGCTTCGGAACGCTTACATTGTTCTCAGAATTCCGCTGAAGTTTAAACATGCTTTGGTACCCTTCTATTGTTCTCGGAATTCCGCTGACTTTTAAAAATGCTTCGGAACTCTTCCATTGTTCTCGGAATTCCGCTGAAGTTTTGAAGTTTAAAAATGCTTCGGAATTTTTCCATTGTTCTCGGAATTCCGCTGACGCTTAAAAATGCTTCACAACTCTTCCATTGTTCTCGGAATTCCGCTGACTTTTAAAAATGTTTCGGAACTCTTCAAGTGTTCGCAGAATTCCGCTGACGTTTAAAAATGCTTCGGAACTCTTCCATTGTTCTCGGAATACTGCTGACTTTTAAAAATGCTTCAGAACTCTTCCATTGTTCTCGGAATTCCGCTGACTTTTAAAAATGCTTCGGAACTCTTCCATTGTTCTCGGAATTCCGCTGAAGTTTAAGAATGCTTCGGAACTCTTCCATTGTTCTCGGAATTCTGCTGAAGTTTTGAAGCTTAAAAATGCTTCAGAACTCTTCCATTGTTCTTGGAATTCCGCTGACGTTTAAAAATGCTTCGGAACACTTCCATTGTTCTCGGAATTCCGCTGACGCTTAAAATTGCTTCACAACTCTTCTATTGTTCTCGGAATTCCGCTGACTTTTAAAAATGCTTCACAACTCTTCCATTGTTCTCGGAATTCCGTTGAAGTTTAAAAATGCTTCGGAACTCTTCCAGTGTTCGCAGAATTCCGCTGACGTTTAAAAATGCTTCGGAAATCTTCCATTGTTTTCAAAATTCTGCTGACGTTTAAAAATGCTTCAGAACTCTTCCATTGTTCTCGGAATTCCGCTGACGTTTAAAAATGCTTCGGAACTCTTCCATTGTTCTCGGAATTGCGGTGAAGTTTAAAAATCCTTCGGAACGCTTACATTGTTCTCAGAATTCCGCTGAAGCTTAAACATGCTTTGGTACACTTCTATTGTTCTCGGAATTCTGCTGAAGTTTAAGAATGCTTCGGAACTCTTCCTTTGTTCTCGGAATTCCGCTGATGTTTAAAAATGATTCGGAACACTTCCATTGTTCTCGGAATTCCGCTGACGCTTAAAATTGCTTCACAACTCTTCTATTGTTCTCGGAATTCCGCTGACTTTTAAAAATGCTTCGAAACTCTTCCATTGTTCTCGGAATTCCGCTGAAGTTTAAGAATGCTTCGGAACTCTTCCATTGTTCTCAGAATTCTGCTGAAGTTTAAAAATGCTTCGGAACTCTTCCATTGTTCTCGGAATTCCGCTGACGCTTAAAAATGCTTCACAACTCTTCCATTGTTCTCGGAATTCTGCTGACTTTTAAAAATGCTTCGGAACTCTTCGATTGTTCTCCAAATTCCGCTGAAGTTTAAAAATGCTTCGGAACTCTTCCAGTGTTCGCAGAATTCCGCTGACGTTTAAAAATGCTTCGGAAATCTTCCATTGTTTTCAAAATTCCGCTGACGTTTAAAAATGCTTCAGAACTCTTCCATTGTTCTCGGAATTCCGCTGACGTTTAAAAATGCTTTGGAACTCGTCCATTGTTCTCGGAATTCCGGTGAAGTTTAAAAATGCTTCGGAACGCTTACATTGTTCTCAGAATTCCGCTGAAGTTTAAACATGCTTTGGTACCCTTCTATTGTTCTCGGAATTCTGCTGACTTTTAAAAATGCTTCGGAACTCTTCCATTGTTCTCGGAATTCCGCTGACTTTTAAAAATGCTTCGGAACTCTTCCATTGTTCTCGGAATTCCGCTTAAGTTTTGAAGTTTAAAAATGCTTCGGAATTCTTCCATTGTTCTCGGAATTCCGCTGATGCTTAAAAATGCTTCACAACTCTTCTATTGTTCTCAGAATTCCGCTGACTTTTAAAAATGCTTCAGAACTCTTCCATTGTTCTCGGAATTCCGCTGACGTTTAAAAATGCTTCGGAACTCTTCCATTGTTCTCGGAATTCCGCTGACGCTTAAAATTGCTTCACAACTCTTCTATTGTTCTCGGAATTCCGCTGACTTTTAAAAATGCTTCGAAACTCTTCCATTGTTCTCGGAATTCTGCTGAAGTTTAAGAATGCTTCGGAACTCTTCCATTGTTCTCAGAATTCTTCTGAAGTTTAAAAATGCTTCGGAACTCTTCCATTGTTCTCGGAATTCCGCTGATGCTTAAAAATGCTTCACAACTCTTCCATTGTTCTCGGTATTCCGCTGACTTTTAAAAATGCTTCTGAACTCTTCCATTGTTCTCGGAATTCCGCTGAAGTTTAAGTATGCTTCGGAACTCTTCCATTGTTCTCGGAATTCTGCTGAAGTTTAAAAATGCTTCGGAACTCTTCCATTGTTCTCAGAATTCCTCTGACATTTAAAAATGCTTCGGAACTCTTCCATTGTTCTCGGAATTCCGCTGACATTTAAAAAGCCTTCAGAACTCTTCCATTGTTCTCGGAATTCCGCTGACGTTTAAAAATGCTTCGGAACTCTTCCTTTGTTCTTGGAATTCCACTGACGTTTTAAAATGCTTCACAACTCTTCCATTGTTCTCGGAATTCCGCTGACTTTTAAAATTGCTTCGGAACTCTTCGATTGTTCTCCAAATTCCGCTGAAGTTTAAAAATGCTTCGGAACTCTTCCAGTGTTCGCAGAATTCCGCTGACGTTTAAAAATGCTTCGGAAATCTTCCATTGTTTTCAAAATCCGCTGACGTTTAAAATTGCTTCAGAACTCTTCCATTGTTCTCGGAATTCCGCTGACATTTAAAAATGCTTCGGAACTCTTCCATTGTTCTGGTATTCCGCTGACGTTTAAAAATGCTTCACAACTCTTCCTTTGTTCTCGGTATTCCGCTGACTTTTAAAAATGCTTCAGAACTCTTCCATTGTTCTCGCAATTCCGCTGAAGTTTAAGTATGCTTCGGAACTCTTCCATTGTTCTCGGAATTCTGCTGAAGTTTAAAAATGCTTCGGAACTCTTCCATTGTACTCAGAATTCCGCTGACATTTAAAAATGCTTCGGAACTCTTCCATTGTTCTCGGAATTCCGCTGACATTTAAAAAGGCTTCAGAACTCTTCCATTGTTCTCGGAATTCCGCTGAAGTTTAAGTATGCTTCGGAACTCTTCCATTTTTCTCAGAATTCTGCTGAAGTTTAAAAATGCTTCGGAACTCTTCCATTGTTCTCGGAATTCCGCTCATGCTTAAAAATGCTTCACAACTCTTCCATTGTTCTCGGTATTCCGCTGACTTTTAAAAATGCTTCTGAACTCTTCCATTGTTCTCGGAATTCCGCTGAAGTTTAAGTATGCTTCGGAACTCTTCCATTGTTCTCGCAATTCCGCTGACTTTTAAAAATGCTTCGGAACTCTTCCATTGTTCTCGGAATTCTGCTCAAGTTTTGAAGTTTAAAAATGCTTCGGAATTTTTCCATTGTTCTCGGAATTCCGCTGACGCTTAAAAATGCTTCACAACTCTTCCATTGTTCTCGGCATTCCGCTGACTTTTAAAAATGCTTCGGAACTCTTCCAGTGTTCGCAGAATTCCGCTGACGTTTAAAAATGCTTCGGAAATCTTCCATTGTTTTCAAAATTCCGCTGACGTTTAAAAATGCTTCAGAACTCTTCCATTGTTCTCGGAATTCCGCTGACTTTTAAAAATGCTTCGGAACTCTTCCATTGTTTTGGTATTCCGCTGACGTTTAAAAATGCTTCACAACTCTTCCATTGTTCTGGGTATTCCGCTGACTTTTAAAAATGCTTCTGAACTCTTCCATTGTTCTCGGAATTCTGCTGAAGTTTAAGTATGCTTCGGAACTCTTCCATTGTTCTCGGAATTCTGCTGAAGTTTAAAAATGCTTCGGAACTCTTCAATTGTTCTCGGAATTCCGCTGATGCTTAAAAATGCTTCACAACTCTTCCATTGTTCTCGGTATTCCGCTGACTTTTAAAAATGCTTCTGAACTCTTCCATTGTTCTCGGAATTCCGCTGAAGTTTAAGTATGCTTCGGAACTCTTCCATTGTTCTCGGAATTTTGCTGAAGTTTAAAAATGCTTCGGAACTCTTCCATTGTTCTCAGAATTCCGCTGACATTTAAAAATGCTTCGGAACTCTTCCATTGTTCTCGGAATTCCGCTGACATTTAAAAAGCCTTCAGAACTCTTCCATTGTTCTCGGAATTCCGCTGACGTTTAAAAATGCTTCGGAACTCTTCCTTTGTTCTTGCAATTCCACTGACGTTTAAAAATGCTTCACAACTCTTCCATTGTTCTCGGAATTCCACTGACTTTTAAAATTGCTTCGGAACTCTTCGATTGTTCTCCAAAGTCCGCTGAAGTTTAAAAATGCTTCGGAACTCTTCCAGTGTTTGCAGAATTCCGCTGACGTTTAAAAATGCTTCGGAAATCTTCCATTGTTTTCAAAATCCGCTGACGTTTAAAAATGCTTCAGAACTCTTCCATTGTTCTCGGAATTCCGCTGACGTTTAAAAATGCTTCGGAACTCTTCCATTGTTCTCGGAATTGCGGTGAAGTTTAAAAATGCTTCGGAACGCTTACATTGTTCTCAGAATTCCGCTGAAGTTTAAACATGCTTTGGTACCCTTCTATTGTTCTCGGAATTCCGCTGACTTTTAAAAATGCTTCGGAACTCTTCCATTGTTCTCGGAATTCCGCTGAAGTTTTGAAGTTTAAAAATGCTTCGGAATTTTTCCATTGTTCTCGGAATTCCGCTGACGCTTAAAAATGCTTCACAACTCTTCCATTGTTCTCGGAATTCCGCTGACTTTTAAAAATGCTTCGGAACTCTTCAAGTGTTTGCAGAATTCCGCTGACGTTTAAAAATGCTTCGGAACTGTTCCATTGTTCTCGGAATTCTGCTGACTTTTAAAAATGCTTCGGAACTCTTCCATTGCTCTCGGAATTCCGCTGACTTTTAAAAATGCTTCGGAACTCTTCCATTGTTCTCGGAATTCCGCTGAAGTTTAAGAATGCTTCGGAACTCTTCCATTGTTCTCGGAATTCTGCTGAAGTTTTGAAGTTTAAAAATGCTTCGGAATTCTTCCATTGTTCTCGGAATTCCGCTGACGCTTAAAAATGCTTCACAACTCTTCTATTGTTCTCAGAATTCCGCTGACTTTTAAAAATGCTTCAGAACTCTTCCATTGTTCTTGGAATTCCGCTGACGTTTAAAAATGCTTCGGAACACTTCCATTGTTCTCGGAATTCCGCTGACGCTTAAAATTGCTTCACAACTCTTCTATTGTTCTCGGAATTCCGCTGTCTTTTAAAAATGCTTCACAACTCTTCCATTGTTCTCGGAATTCCGTTGAAGTTTAAAAATGCTTCGGAACTCTTCCAGTGTTCGCAGAATTCCGCTGACGTTTAAAAATGCTTCGGAAATCTTCCATTGTTTTCAAAATTCTGCTGACGTTTAAAAATGCTTCAGAACTCTTCCATTGTTCTCGGAATTCCGCTGACGTTTAAAAATGCTTCGGAACTCTTCCATTGTTCTCGGAATTGCGGTGAAGTTTAAAAATCCTTCGGAACGCTTACATTGTTCTCAGAATTCCGCTGAAGTTTAAACATGCTTTGGTACACTTCTATTGTTCTCGGAATTCTGCTGAAGTTTAAGAATGCTTCGGAACTCTTCCTTTGTTCTCGGAATTCCGCTGATGTTTAAAAATGATTCGGAACACTTCCATTGTTCTCGGAATTCCGCTGACGCTTAAAATTGCTTCACAACTCTTCTATTGTTCTCGGAATTCCGCTGACTTTTAAAAATGCTTCGAAACTCTTCCATTGTTCTCGGAATTCCGCTGAAGTTTAAGAATGCTTCGGAACTCTTCCATTGTTCTCAGAATTCTGCTGAAGTTTAAAAATGCTTCAGAACTCTTCCATTGTTCTCGGAATTCCGCTGACGTTTAAAAATGCTTCACAACTCTTCCACTTTTCTCGGAATTCCGCTGTCTTTTAAAAATGCTTCACAACTCTTCCATTGTTCTCGGAATTCCGCTGACTTTTAAAAATGCTTCACAACTCTTCCATTGTTCTCGGAATTCCGCTGACTTTTAAAAATGCTTCGGAACTCTTCCATTGTTCTCAGAATTCCGCTGACGTTTAAAAATGATTCGGAAATCTTCCATTGTTTTCAAAATTCCGCTGACGTTTAAAAATGCTTCAGAACTCTTCCATTGTTCTCGGAATTCTTCTGAAGTTTTGAAGTTTAAAAATGCTTCGGAATTCTTCCATTGTTCTCGGAATTCCGCTGACGCTTAAAAATGCTTCACAACTCTCCTATTGTTCTCAGAATTCCGCTGACTTTTAAAAATGCTTCGGAACTCTTCCATTGCTGTCGGAATTCCGCTGACGCTTAAAATTGCTTCAAAACTGTTCCATTGTTCTCGGAATTCCGCTGAAGTTTAAGAATGCTTCAGAACTCTTCCATTGTTCTCAGAATTCTGCTGAAGTTTAAAAATGCTTCGGAACTCTTCCATTGTTCTCAGAATTCCGCTGACGCTTAAAAATGCTTCACAACTCTTCTATTGTTCTCGGAATTCCGCTGACATTTAAAAATGCTTCGGAACTCTTCCATTGTTCTCAGAATTCCGCTGACGCTTAAAAATGCTTCACAACTCTTCCATTGTTCTCGGAATTCTGCTGACTTTTAAAAATGCTTCGGAACTCTTCGATTGTTCTCCAAATTCCGCTGAAGTTTAAAAATGCTTCGGAACTCTTCCAGTGTTCGCAGAATTCCGCTGACGTTTAAAAATGCTTCGGAAATCTTCCATTGTTTTCAAAATTCCGCTGACGTTTAAAAATGCTTCAGAACTCTTCCATTGTTCTCGGAATTCCGCTGACGTTTAAAAATGCTTTGGAACTCGTCCATTGTTCTCGGAATTCCGGTGAAGTTTAAAAATGCTTCGGAACGCTTACATTGTTCTCAGAATTCCGCTGAAGTTTAAACATGCTTTGGTACCCTTCTATTGTTCTCGGAATTCTGCTGACTTTTAAAAATGCTTCGGAACTCTTCCATTGTTCTCGGAATTCCGCTGACTTTTAAAAATGCTTCGGAACTCTTCCATTGTTCTCGGAATTCCGCTTAAGTTTTGAAGTTTAAAAATGCTTCGGAATTCTTCCATTGTTCTCGGAATTCCGCTGATGCTTAAAAATGCTTCACAACTCTTCTATTGTTCTCAGAATTCCGCTGACTTTTAAAAATGCTTCAGAACTCTTCCATTGTTCTC
The DNA here is from genome assembly GCF_046119375.1 of Phyllobates terribilis. Classification (NCBI taxonomy): domain Eukaryota; kingdom Metazoa; phylum Chordata; class Amphibia; order Anura; family Dendrobatidae; genus Phyllobates; species Phyllobates terribilis. The sequence goes on along the minus strand of NW_027362781.1, from coordinate 5,339,416 downwards.
GGAATTCCGCTGACGTTTAAAAATGCTTCGGAACTCTTCCATTGTTCTCGGAATTCCGCTGACGCTTAAAATTGCTTCACAACTCTTCTATTGTTCTTGGAATTCCGCTGACTTTTAAAAATGCTTCGAAACTCTTCCATTGTTCTCGGAATTCTGCTGAAGTTTAAGAATGCTTCGGAACTCTTCCATTGTTCTCAGAATTCTTCTGAAGTTTAAAAATGCTTCGGAACTCTTCCATTGTTCTCGGAATTCCGCTGATGCTTAAAAATGCTTCACAACTCTTCCATTGTTCTCGGTATTCCGCTGACTTTTAAAAATGCTTCTGAACTCTTCCATTGTTCTCGGAATTCCGCTGAAGTTTAAGTATGCTTCGGAACTCTTCCATTGTTCTCGGAATTCTGCTGAAGTTTAAAAATGCTTCGGAACTCTTCCATTGTTCTCAGAATTCCGCTGACATTTAAAAATGCTTCGGAACTCTTCCATTGTTCTCGGAATTCCGCTGACATTTAAAAAGCCTTCAGAACTCTTCCATTGTTCTCGGAATTCCGCTGACGTTTAAAAATGCTTCGGAACTCTTCCTTTGTTCTTGGAATTCCACTGACGTTTTAAAATGCTTCACAACTCTTCCATTGTTCTCGGAATTCCGCTGACTTTTAAAATTGCTTCGGAACTCTTTGATTGTTCTCCAAATTCCGCTGAAGTTTAAAAATGCTTCGGAACTCTTCCAGTGTTCGCAGAATTCCGCTGACGTTTAAAAATGCTTCGGAAATCTTCCATTGTTTTCAAAATCCGCTGACGTTTAAAATTGCTTCAGAACTCTTCCATTGTTCTCGGAATTCCGCTGACATTTAAAAATGCTTCGGAACTCTTCCATTGTTCTGGTATTCCGCTGACGTTTAAAAATGCTTCACAACTCTTCCTTTGTTCTCGGTATTCCGCTGACTTTTAAAAATGCTTCAGAACTCTTCCATTGTTCTCGCAATTCCGCTGAAGTTTAAGTATGCTTCGGAACTCTTCCATTGTTCTCGGAATTCTGCTGAAGTTTAAAAATGCTTCGGAACTCTTCCATTGTACTCAGAATTCCGCTGACATTTAAAAATGCTTCGGAACTCTTCCATTGTTCTCGGAATTCTGCTCAAGTTTTGAAGTTTAAAAATGCTTCGGAATTTTTCCATTGTTCTCGGAATTCCGCTGACGCTTAAAAATGCTTCACAACTCTTCCATTGTTCTCGGCATTCCGCTGACTTTTAAAAATGCTTCGGAACTCTTCCAGTGTTCGCAGAATTCCGCTGACGTTTAAAAATGCTTCGGAAATCTTCCATTGTTTTCAAAATTCCGCTGACGTTTAAAAATGCTTCAGAACTCTTCCATTGTTCTCGGAATTCCGCTGACTTTTAAAAATGCTTCGGAACTCTTCCATTGTTTTGGTATTCCGCTGACGTTTAAAAATGCTTCACAACTCTTCCATTGTTCTGGGTATTCCGCTGACTTTTAAAAATGCTTCTGAACTCTTCCATTGTTCTCGGAATTCTGCTGAAGTTTAAGTATGCTTCGGAACTCTTCCATTGTTCTCGGAATTCTGCTGAAGTTTAAAAATGCTTCGGAACTCTTCAATTGTTCTCGGAATTCCGCTGATGCTTAAAAATGCTTCACAACTCTTCCATTGTTCTCGGTATTCCGCTGACTTTTAAAAATGCTTCTGAACTCTTCCATTGTTCTCGGAATTCCGCTGAAGTTTAAGTATGCTTCGGAACTCTTCCATTGTTCTCGGAATTTTGCTGAAGTTTAAAAATGCTTCGGAACTCTTCCATTGTTCTCAGAATTCCGCTGACATTTAAAAATGCTTCGGAACTCTTCCATTGTTCTCGGAATTCCGCTGACATTTAAAAAGCCTTCAGAACTCTTCCATTGTTCTCGGAATTCCGCTGACGTTTAAAAATGCTTCGGAACTCTTCCTTTGTTCTTGCAATTCCACTGACGTTTAAAAATGCTTCACAACTCTTCCATTGTTCTCGGAATTCCACTGACTTTTAAAATTGCTTCGGAACTCTTCGATTGTTCTCCAAAGTCCGCTGAAGTTTAAAAATGCTTCGGAACTCTTCCAGTGTTTGCAGAATTCCGCTGACGTTTAAAAATGCTTCGGAAATCTTCCATTGTTTTCAAAATCCGCTGACGTTTAAAAATGCTTCAGAACTCTTCCATTGTTCTCGGAATTCCGCTGACGTTTAAAAATGCTTCGGAACTCTTCCATTGTTCTCGGAATTGCGGTGAAGTTTAAAAATGCTTCGGAACGCTTACATTGTTCTCAGAATTCCGCTGAAGTTTAAACATGCTTTGGTACCCTTCTATTGTTCTCGGAATTCCGCTGACTTTTAAAAATGCTTCGGAACTCTTCCATTGTTCTCGGAATTCCGCTGAAGTTTTGAAGTTTAAAAATGCTTCGGAATTTTTCCATTGTTCTCGGAATTCCGCTGACGCTTAAAAATGCTTCACAACTCTTCCATTGTTCTCGGAATTCCGCTGACTTTTAAAAATGCTTCGGAACTCTTCAAGTGTTTGCAGAATTCCGCTGACGTTTAAAAATGCTTCGGAACTGTTCCATTGTTCTCGGAATTCTGCTGACTTTTAAAAATGCTTCGGAACTCTTCCATTGCTCTCGGAATTCCGCTGACTTTTAAAAATGCTTCGGAACTCTTCCATTGTTCTCGGAATTCCGCTGAAGTTTAAGAATGCTTCGGAACTCTTCCATTGTTCTCGGAATTCTGCTGAAGTTTTGAAGTTTAAAAATGCTTCGGAATTCTTCCATTGTTCTCGGAATTCCGCTGACGCTTAAAAATGCTTCACAACTCTTCTATTGTTCTCAGAATTCCGCTGACTTTTAAAAATGCTTCAGAACTCTTCCATTGTTCTTGGAATTCCGCTGACGTTTAAAAATGCTTCGGAACACTTCCATTGTTCTCGGAATTCCGCTGACGCTTAAAATTGCTTCACAACTCTTCTATTGTTCTCGGAATTCCGCTGTCTTTTAAAAATGCTTCACAACTCTTCCATTGTTCTCGGAATTCCGTTGAAGTTTAAAAATGCTTCGGAACTCTTCCAGTGTTCGCAGAATTCCGCTGACGTTTAAAAATGCTTCGGAAATCTTCCATTGTTTTCAAAATTCTGCTGACGTTTAAAAATGCTTCAGAACTCTTCCATTGTTCTCGGAATTCCGCTGACGTTTAAAAATGCTTCGGAACTCTTCCATTGTTCTCGGAATTGCGGTGAAGTTTAAAAATCCTTCGGAACGCTTACATTGTTCTCAGAATTCCGCTGAAGTTTAAACATGCTTTGGTACACTTCTATTGTTCTCGGAATTCTGCTGAAGTTTAAGAATGCTTCGGAACTCTTCCTTTGTTCTCGGAATTCCGCTGATGTTTAAAAATGATTCGGAACACTTCCATTGTTCTCGGAATTCCGCTGACGCTTAAAATTGCTTCACAACTCTTCTATTGTTCTCGGAATTCCGCTGACTTTTAAAAATGCTTCGAAACTCTTCCATTGTTCTCGGAATTCCGCTGAAGTTTAAGAATGCTTCGGAACTCTTCCATTGTTCTCAGAATTCTGCTGAAGTTTAAAAATGCTTCAGAACTCTTCCATTGTTCTCGGAATTCCGCTGACGTTTAAAAATGCTTCACAACTCTTCCACTTTTCTCGGAATTCCGCTGTCTTTTAAAAATGCTTCACAACTCTTCCATTGTTCTCGGAATTCCGCTGACTTTTAAAAATGCTTCACAACTCTTCCATTGTTCTCGGAATTCCGCTGACTTTTAAAAATGCTTCGGAACTCTTCCATTGTTCTCAGAATTCCGCTGACGTTTAAAAATGATTCGGAAATCTTCCATTGTTTTCAAAATTCCGCTGACGTTTAAAAATGCTTCAGAACTCTTCCATTGTTCTCGGAATTCTTCTGAAGTTTTGAAGTTTAAAAATGCTTCGGAATTCTTCCATTGTTCTCGGAATTCCGCTGACGCTTAAAAATGCTTCACAACTCTCCTATTGTTCTCAGAATTCCGCTGACTTTTAAAAATGCTTCGGAACTCTTCCATTGCTGTCGGAATTCCGCTGACGCTTAAAATTGCTTCAAAACTGTTCCATTGTTCTCGGAATTCCGCTGAAGTTTAAGAATGCTTCAGAACTCTTCCATTGTTCTCAGAATTCTGCTGAAGTTTAAAAATGCTTCGGAACTCTTCCATTGTTCTCAGAATTCCGCTGACGCTTAAAAATGCTTCACAACTCTTCTATTGTTCTCGGAATTCCGCTGACATTTAAAAATGCTTCGGAACTCTTCCATTGTTCTCAGAATTCCGCTGACGCTTAAAAATGCTTCACAACTCTTCCATTGTTCTCGGAATTCTGCTGACTTTTAAAAATGCTTCGGAACTCTTCGATTGTTCTCCAAATTCCGCTGAAGTTTAAAAATGCTTCGGAACTCTTCCAGTGTTCGCAGAATTCCGCTGACGTTTAAAAATGCTTCGGAAATCTTCCATTGTTTTCAAAATTCCGCTGACGTTTAAAAATGCTTCAGAACTCTTCCATTGTTCTCGGAATTCCGCTGACGTTTAAAAATGCTTTGGAACTCGTCCATTGTTCTCGGAATTCCGGTGAAGTTTAAAAATGCTTCGGAACGCTTACATTGTTCTCAGAATTCCGCTGAAGTTTAAACATGCTTTGGTACCCTTCTATTGTTCTCGGAATTCTGCTGACTTTTAAAAATGCTTCGGAACTCTTCCATTGTTCTCGGAATTCCGCTGACTTTTAAAAATGCTTCGGAACTCTTCCATTGTTCTCGGAATTCCGCTTAAGTTTTGAAGTTTAAAAATGCTTCGGAATTCTTCCATTGTTCTCGGAATTCCGCTGATGCTTAAAAATGCTTCACAACTCTTCTATTGTTCTCAGAATTCCGCTGACTTTTAAAAATGCTTCAGAACTCTTCCATTGTTCTCGGAATTCCGCTGACGTTTAAAAATGCTTCGGAACTCTTCCATTGTTCTCGGAATTCCGCTGACGCTTAAAATTGCTTCACAACTCTTCTATTGTTCTTGGAATTCCGCTGACTTTTAAAAATGCTTCGAAACTCTTCCATTGTTCTCGGAATTCTGCTGAAGTTTAAGAATGCTTCGGAACTCTTCCATTGTTCTCAGAATTCTTCTGAAGTTTAAAAATGCTTCGGAACTCTTCCATTGTTCTCGGAATTCCGCTGATGCTTAAAAATGCTTCACAACTCTTCCATTGTTCTCGGTATTCCGCTGACTTTTAAAAATGCTTCTGAACTCTTCCATTGTTCTCGGAATTCCGCTGAAGTTTAAGTATGCTTCGGAACTCTTCCATTGTTCTCGGAATTCTGCTGAAGTTTAAAAATGCTTCGGAACTCTTCCATTGTTCTCAGAATTCCGCTGACATTTAAAAATGCTTCGGAACTCTTCCATTGTTCTCGGAATTCCGCTGACATTTAAAAAGCCTTCAGAACTCTTCCATTGTTCTCGGAATTCCGCTGACGTTTAAAAATGCTTCGGAACTCTTCCTTTGTTCTTGGAATTCCACTGACGTTTTAAAATGCTTCACAACTCTTCCATTGTTCTCGGAATTCCGCTGACTTTTAAAATTGCTTCGGAACTCTTTGATTGTTCTCCAAATTCCGCTGAAGTTTAAAAATGCTTCGGAACTCTTCCAGTGTTCGCAGAATTCCGCTGACGTTTAAAAATGCTTCGGAAATCTTCCATTGTTTTCAAAATCCGCTGACGTTTAAAATTGCTTCAGAACTCTTCCATTGTTCTCGGAATTCCGCTGACATTTAAAAATGCTTCGGAACTCTTCCATTGTTCTGGTATTCCGCTGACGTTTAAAAATGCTTCACAACTCTTCCTTTGTTCTCGGTATTCCGCTGACTTTTAAAAATGCTTCAGAACTCTTCCATTGTTCTCGCAATTCCGCTGAAGTTTAAGTATGCTTCGGAACTCTTCCATTGTTCTCGGAATTCTGCTGAAGTTTAAAAATGCTTCGGAACTCTTCCATTGTACTCAGAATTCCGCTGACATTTAAAAATGCTTCGGAACTCTTCCATTGTTCTCGGAATTCCGCTGACATTTAAAAAGGCTTCAGAACTCTTCCATTGTTCTCGGAATTCCGCTGAAGTTTAAGTATGCTTCGGAACTCTTCCATTGGTCTCGGAATTCTGCTGAAGTTTAAAAATGCTTCGGAACTCTTCCATTGTTCTCGGAATTCCGCTCATGCTTAAAAATGCTTCACAACTCTTCCATTGTTCTCGGTATTCCGCTGACTTTTAAAAATGCTTCTGAACTCTTCCATTGTTCTCGGAATTCCGCTGAAGTTTAAGTATGCTTCGGAACTCTTCCATTGTTCTCGGAATTCCGCTGACTTTTAAAAATGCTTCGGAACTCTTCCATTGTTCTCGGAATTCCGCTCAAGTTTTGAAGTTTAAAAATGCTTCGGAATTTTTCCATTGTTCTCGGAATTCCGCTGACGCTTAAAAATGCTTCACAACTCTTCCATTGTTCTCGGCATTCCGCTGACTTTTAAAAATGCTTCGGAACTCTTCCAGTGTTCGCAGAATTCCGCTGACGTTTAAAAATGCTTCGGAAATCTTCCATTGTTTTCAAAATTCCGCTGACGTTTAAAAATGCTTCAGAACTCTTCCATTGTTCTCGGAATTCCGCTGACTTTTAAAAATGCTTCGGAACTCTTCCATTGTTTTGGTATTCCGCTGACGTTTAAAAATGCTTCACAACTCTTCCATTGTTCTGGGTATTCCGCTGACTTTTAAAAATGCTTCTGAACTCTTCCATTGTTCTCGGAATTCTGCTGAAGTTTAAGTATGCTTCGGAACTCTTCCATTGTTCTTCGAATTCTGCTGAAGTTTAAAAATGCTTCGGAACTCTTCCATTGTTCTCGGAATTCCGCTGATGCTTAAAAATGCTTCACAACTCTTCCATTGTTCTCGGTATTCCGCTGACTTTTAAAAATGCTTCTGAACTCTTCCATTGTTCTCGGAATTCCGCTGAAGTTTAAGTATGCTTCGGAACTCTTCCATTGTTCTCGGAATTTTGCTGAAGTTTAAAAAAGCTTCGGAACTCTTCCATTGTTCTCAGAATTCCGCTGACATTTAAAAATGCTTCGGAACTCTTCCATTGTTCTCGGAATTCCGCTGACATTTAAAAAGCCTTCAGAACTCTTCCATTGTTCTCGGAATTCCGCTGACGTTTAAAAATGCTTCGGAACTCTTCCTTTGTTCTTGCAATTCCACTGACGTTTAAAAATGCTTCACAACTCTTCCATTGTTCTCGGAATTCCACTGACTTTTAAAATTGCTTCGGAACTCTTCGATTGTTCTCCAAATTCCGCTGAAGTTTAAAAATGCTTCGGAACTCTTCAAGTGTTTGCAGAATTCCGCTGACGTTTAAAAATGCTTCGGAAATCTTCCATTGTTTTCAAAATCCGCTGACGTTTAAAAATGCTTCAGAACTCTTCCATTGTTCTCGGAATTCCGCTGACGTTTAAAAATGCTTCGGAACTCTTCCATTGTTCTCGGAATTGCGGTGAAGTTTAAAAATGCTTCGGAACGCTTACATTGTTCTCAGAATTCCGCTGAAGTTTAAACATGCTTTGGTACCCTTCTATTGTTCTCGGAATTCCGCTGACTTTTAAAAATGCTTCGGAACTCTTCCATTGTTCTCGGAATTCCGCTGAAGTTTTGAAGTTTAAAAATGCTTCGGAATTTTTCCATTGTTCTCGGAATTCCGCTGACGCTTAAAAATGCTTCAGAACTCTTCCATTGTTCTCGGAATTCCGCTGACGTTTAAAAATGCTTCGGAACTCTTCCATTGTTCTCGGAATTCCGCTGACGCTTAAAATTGCTTCACAACTCTTCTATTGTTCTTGGAATTCCGCTGACTTTTAAAAATGCTTCGAAACTCTTCCATTGTTCTCGGAATTCTGCTGAAGTTTAAGAATGCTTCGGAACTCTTCCATTGTTCTCAGAATTCTTCTGAAGTTTAAAAATGCTTCGGAACTCTTCCATTGTTCTCGGAATTCCGCTGATGCTTAAAAATGCTTCACAACTCTTCCATTGTTCTCGGTATTCCGCTGACTTTTAAAAATGCTTCTGAACTCTTCCATTGTTCTCGGAATTCCGCTGAAGTTTAAGTATGCTTCGGAACTCTTCCATTGTTCTCGGAATTCTGCTGAAGTTTAAAAATGCTTCGGAACTCTTCCATTGTTCTCAGAATTCCGCTGACATTTAAAAATGCTTCGGAACTCTTCCATTGTTCTCGGAATTCCGCTGACATTTAAAAAGCCTTCAGAACTCTTCCATTGTTCTCGGAATTCCGCTGACGTTTAAAAATGCTTCGGAACTCTTCCTTTGTTCTTGGAATTCCACTGACGTTTTAAAATGCTTCACAACTCTTCCATTGTTCTCGGAATTCCGCTGACTTTTAAAATTGCTTCGGAACTCTTTGATTGTTCTCCAAATTCCGCTGAAGTTTAAAAATGCTTCGGAACTCTTCCAGTGTTCGCAGAATTCCGCTGACGTTTAAAAATGCTTCGGAAATCTTCCATTGTTTTCAAAATCCGCTGACGTTTAAAATTGCTTCAGAACTCTTCCATTGTTCTCGGAATTCCGCTGACATTTAAAAATGCTTCGGAACTCTTCCATTGTTCTGGTATTCCGCTGACGTTTAAAAATGCTTCACAACTCTTCCTGTGTTCTCGGTATTCCGCTGACTTTTAAAAATGCTTCAGAACTCTTCCATTGTTCTCGCAATTCCGCTGAAGTTTAAGTATGCTTCGGAACTCTTCCATTGTTCTCGGAATTCTGCTGAAGTTTAAAAATGCTTCGGAACTCTTCCATTGTACTCAGAATTCCGCTGACATTTAAAAATGCTTCGGAACTCTTCCATTGTTCTCGGAATTCCGCTGACATTTAAAAAGGCTTCAGAACTCTTCCATTGTTCTCGGAATTCCGCTGAAGTTTAAGTATGCTTCGGAACTCTTCCATTGGTCTCGGAATTCTGCTGAAGTTTAAAAATGCTTCGGAACTCTTCCATTGTTCTCGGAATTCCGCTCATGCTTAAAATTGCTTCACAACTCTTCCATTGTTCTCGGTATTCCGCTGACTTTTAAAAATGCTTCTGAACTCTTCCATTGTTCTCGGAATTCCGCTGAAGTTTAAGTATGCTTCGGAACTCTTCCATTGTTCTCGGAATTCCGCTGACTTTTAAAAATGCTTCGGAACTCTTCCATTGTTCTCGGAATTCCGCTCAAGTTTTGAAGTTTAAAAATGCTTCGGAATTTTTCCATTGTTCTCGGAATTCCGCTGACGCTTAAAAATGCTTCACAACTCTTCCATTGTTCTCGGCATTCCGCTGACTTTTAAAAATGCTTCGGAACTCTTCCAGTGTTCGCAGAATTCCGCTGACGTTTAAAAATGCTTCGGAAATCTTCCATTGTTTTCAAAATTCCGCTGACGTTTAAAAATGCTTCAGAACTCTTCCATTGTTCTCGGAATTCCGCTGACTTTTAAAAATGCTTCGGAACTCTTCCATTGTTTTGGTATTCCGCTGACGTTTAAAAATGCTTCACAACTCTTCCATTGTTCTGGGTATTCCGCTGACTTTTAAAAATGCTTCTGAACTCTTCCATTGTTCTCGGAATTCTGCTGAAGTTTAAGTATGCTTCGGAACTCTTCCATTGTTCTTCGAATTCTGCTGAAGTTTAAAAATGCTTCGGAACTCTTCCATTGTTCTCGGAATTCCGCTGATGCTTAAAAATGCTTCACAACTCTTCCATTGTTCTCGGTATTCCGCTGACTTTTAAAAATGCTTCTGAACTCTTCCATTGTTCTCGGAATTCCGCTGAAGTTTAAGTATGCTTCGGAACTCTTCCATTGTTCTCGGAATTTTGCTGAAGTTTAAAAAAGCTTCGGAACTCTTCCATTGTTCTCAGAATTCCGCTGACATTTAAAAATGCTTCGGAACTCTTCCATTGTTCTCGGAATTCCGCTGACATTTAAAAAGCCTTCAGAACTCTTCCATTGTTCTCGGAATTCCGCTGACGTTTAAAAATGCTTCGGAACTCTTCCTTTGTTCTTGCAATTCCACTGACGTTTAAAAATGCTTCACAACTCTTCCATTGTTCTCGGAATTCCACTGACTTTTAAAATTGCTTCGGAACTCTTCGATTGTTCTCCAAATTCCGCTGAAGTTTAAAAATGCTTCGGAACTCTTCAAGTGTTTGCAGAATTCCGCTGACGTTTAAAAATGCTTCGGAAATCTTCCATTGTTTTCAAAATCCGCTGACGTTTAAAAATGCTTCAGAACTCTTCCATTGTTCTCGGAATTCCGCTGACGTTTAAAAATGCTTCGGAACTCTTCCATTGTTCTCGGAATTGCGGTGAAGTTTAAAAATGCTTCGGAACGCTTACATTGTTCTCAGAATTCCGCTGAAGTTTAAACATGCTTTGGTACCCTTCTATTGTTCTCGGAATTCCGCTGACTTTTAAAAATGCTTCGGAACTCTTCCATTGTTCTCGGAATTCCGCTGAAGTTTTGAAGTTTAAAAATGCTTCGGAATTTTTCCATTGTTCTCGGAATTCTGCTGACGCTTAAAAATGCTTCACAACTCTTCCATTGTTCTCGGAATTCCGCTGACTTTTAAAAATGCTTCGGAACTCTTCAAGTGTTCGCAGAATTCCGCTGACGTTTAAAAATGCTTCGGAACTGTTCCATTGTTCTCGGAATTCTGCTGACTTTTAAAAATGCTTCGGAACTCTTCCATTGTTCTCGGAATTCCGCTGACTTTTAAAAATGCTTCGGAACTCTTCCATTGTTCTCGGAATTCCGCTGAAGTTTAAGAATGCTTCGGAACTCTTCCATTGTTCTCGGAATTCTGCTGAAGTTTTGAAGTTTAAAAATGCTTCGGAATTCTTCCATTGTTCTCGGAATTCCGCTGACGCTTAAAAATGCTTCACAACTCTTCTATTGTTCTCAGAATTCCGCTGACTTTTAAAAATGCTTCAGAACTCTTCCATTGTTCTTGGAATTCCGCTGACGTTTAAAAATGCTTCGGAACACTTCCATTGTTCTCGGAATTCCGCTGACGCTTAAAATTGCTTCACAACTCTTCTATTGTTCTCGGAATTCCGCTGTCTTTTAAAAATGCTTCACAACTCTTCCATTGTTCTCGGAATTCCGTTGAAGTTTAAAAATGCTTCGGAACTCTTCCAGTGTTCGCAGAATTCCGCTGACGTTTAAAAATGCTTCGGAAATCTTCCATTGTTTTCAAAATTCTGCTGACGTTTAAAAATGCTTCAGAACTCTTCCATTGTTCTCGGAATTCCGCTGACGTTTAAAAATGCTTTGGAACTCGTCCATTGTTCTCGGAATTCCGGTGAAGTTTAAAAATGCTTCGGAACGCTTACATTGTTCTCAGAATTCCGCTGAAGTTTAAACATGCTTTGGTACCCTTCTATTGTTCTCGGAATTCTGCTGACTTTTAAAAATGCTTCGGAACTCTTCCATTGTTCTCGGAATTCCGCTGACTTTTAAAAATGCTTCGGAACTCTTCCATTGTTCTCGGAATTCCGCTTAAGTTTTGAAGTTTAAAAATGCTTCGGAATTCTTCCATTGTTCTCGGAATTCCGCTGATGCTTAAAAATGCTTCACAACTCTTCTATTGTTCTCAGAATTCCGCTGACTTTTAAAAATGCTTCAGAACTCTTCCATTGTTCTCGGAATTCCGCTGACGTTTAAAAATGCTTCGGAACTCTTCCATTGTTCTCGGAATTCCGCTGACGCTTAAAATTGCTTCACAACTCTTCTATTGTTCTCGGAATTCCGCTGACTTTTAAAAATGCTTTGAAACTCTTCCATTGTTCTCGGAATTCTGCTGAAGTTTAAGAATGCTTCGGAACTCTTCCATTGTTCTCAGAATTCTTCTGAAGTTTAAAAATGCTTCGGAACTCTTCCATTGTTCTCGGAATTCCGCTGATGCTTAAAAATGCTTCACAACTCTTCCATTGTTCTCGGTATTCCGCTGACTTTTAAAAATGCTTCTGAACTCTTCCATTGTTCTCGGAATTCCGCTGAAGTTTAAGTATGCTTCGGAACTCTTCCATTGTTCTCGGAATTCTGCTGAAGTTTAAAAATGCTTCGGAACTCTTCCATTGTTCTCAGAATTCCGCTGACATTTAAAAATGCTTCGGAACTCTTCCATTGTTCTCGGAATTCCGCTGACATTTAAAAAGCCTTCAGAACTCTTCCATTGTTCTCGGAATTCCGCTGACGTTTAAAAATGCTTCGGAACTCTTCCTTTGTTCTTGGAATTCCACTGACGTTTTAAAATGCTTCACAACTCTTCCATTGTTCTCGGAATTCCGCTGACTTTTAAAATTGCTTCGGAACTCTTCGATTGTTCTCCAAATTCCGCTGAAGTTTAAAAATGCTTCGGAACTCTTCCAGTGTTCGCAGAATTCCGCTGACGTTTAAAAATGCTTCGGAAATCTTCCATTGTTTTCAAAATCCGCTGACGTTTAAAATTGCTTCAGAACTCTTCCATTGTTCTCGGAATTCCGCTGACATTTAAAAATGCTTCGGAACTCTTCCATTGTTCTGGTATTCCGCTGACGTTTAAAAATGCTTCACAACTCTTCCTTTGTTCTCGGTATTCCGCTGACTTTTAAAAATGCTTCAGAACTCTTCCATTGTTCTCGCAATTCCGCTGAAGTTTAAGTATGCTTCGGAACTCTTCCATTGTTCTCGGAATTCTGCTGAAGTTTAAAAATGCTTCGGAACTCTTCCATTGTACTCAGAATTCCGCTGACATTTAAAAATGCTTCGGAACTCTTCCATTGTTCTCGGAATTCCGCTGACATTTAAAAAGGCTTCAGAACTCTTCCATTGTTCTCGGAATTCCGCTGAAGTTTAAGTATGCTTCGGAACTCTTCCATTTTTCTCAGAATTCTGCTGAAGTTTAAAAATGCTTCGGAACTCTTCCATTGTTCTCGGAATTCCGCTTATGCTTAAAAATGCTTCACAACTCTTCCATTGTTCTCGGTATTCCGCTGACTTTTAAAAATGCTTCTGAACTCTTCCATTGTTCTCGGAATTCCGCTGAAGTTTAAGTATGCTTCGGAACTCTTCCATTGTTCTCGCAATTCCGCTGACTTTTAAAAATGCTTCGGAACTCTTCCATTGTTCTCGGAATTCTGCTCAAGTTTTGAAGTTTAAAAATGCTTCGGAATTTTTCCATTGTTCTCGGAATTCCGCTGACGCTTAAAAATGCTTCACAACTCTTCCATTGTTCTCGGCATTCCGCTGACTTTTAAAAATGCTTCGGAACTCTTCCAGTGTTCGCAGAATTCCGCTGACGTTTAAAAATGCTTCGGAAATCTTCCATTGTTTTCAAAATTCCGCTGACGTTTAAAAATGCTTCAGAACTCTTCCATTGTTCTCGGAATTCCGCTGACTTTTAAAAATGCTTCGGAACTCTTCCATTGTTTTGGTATTCCGCTGACGTTTAAAAATGCTTCACAACTCTTCCATTGTTCTGGGTATTCCGCTGACTTTTAAAAATGCTTCTGAACTCTTCCATTGTTCTCGGAATTCTGCTGAAGTTTAAGTATGCTTCGGAACTCTTCCATTGTTCTCGGAATTCTGCTGAAGTTTAAAAATGCTTCGGAACTCTTCCATTGTTCTCGGAATTCCGCTGATGCTTAAAAATGCTTCACAACTCTTCCATTGTTCTCGGTATTCCGCTGACTTTTAAAAATGCTTCTGAACTCTTCCATTGTTCTCGGAATTCCGCTGAAGTTTAAGTATGCTTCGGAACTCTTCCATTGTTCTCGGAATTTTGCTGAAGTTTAAAAATGCTTCGGAACTCTTCCATTGTTCTCAGAATTCCGCTGACATTTAAAAATGCTTCGGAACTCTTCCATTGTTCTCGGAATTCCGCTGACATTTAAAAAGCCTTCAGAACTCTTCCATTGTTCTCGGAATTCCGCTGACGTTTAAAAATGCTTCGGAACTCTTCCTTTGTTCTTGCAATTCCACTGACGTTTAAAAATGCTTCACAACTCTTCCATTGTTCTCGGAATTCCACTGACTTTTAAAATTGCTTCGGAACTCTTCGATTGTTCTCCAAAGTCCGCTGAAGTTTAAAAATGCTTCGGAACTCTTCCAGTGTTTGCAGAATTCCGCTGACGTTTAAAAATGCTTCGGAAATCTTCCATTGTTTTCAAAATCCGCTGACGTTTAAAAATGCTTCAGAACTCTTCCATTGTTCTCGGAATTCCGCTGACGTTTAAAAATGCTTCGGAACTCTTCCATTGTTCTCGGAATTGCGGTGAAGTTTAAAAATGCTTCGGAACGCTTACATTGTTCTCAGAATTCCGCTGAAGTTTAAACATGCTTTGGTACCCTTCTATTGTTCTCGGAATTCCGCTGACTTTTAAAAATGCTTCGGAACTCTTCCATTGTTCTCGGAATTCCGCTGAAGTTTTGAAGTTTAAAAATGCTTCGGAATTTTTCCATTGTTCTCGGAATTCCGCTGACGCTTAAAAATGCTTCACAACTCTTCCATTGTTCTCGGAATTCCGCTGACTTTTAAAAATGCTTCGGAACTCTTCAAGTGTTTGCAGAATTCCGCTGACGTTTAAAAATGCTTCGGAACTGTTCCATTGTTCTCGGAATTCTGCTGACTTTTAAAAATGCTTCGGAACTCTTCCATTGCTCTCGGAATTCCGCTGACTTTTAAAAATGCTTCGGAACTCTTCCATTGTTCTCGGAATTCCGCTGAAGTTTAAGAATGCTTCGGAACTCTTCCATTGTTCTCGGAATTCTGCTGAAGTTTTGAAGTTTAAAAATGCTTCGGAATTCTTCCATTGTTCTCGGAATTCCGCTGACGCTTAAAAATGCTTCACAACTCTTCTATTGTTCTCAGAATTCCGCTGACTTTTAAAAATGCTTCAGAACTCTTCCATTGTTCTTGGAATTCCGCTGACGTTTAAAAATGCTTCGGAACACTTCCATTGTTCTCGGAATTCCGCTGACGCTTAAAATTGCTTCACAACTCTTCTATTGTTCTCGGAATTCCGCTGTCTTTTAAAAATGCTTCACAACTCTTCCATTGTTCTCGGAATTCCGTTGAAGTTTAAAAATGCTTCGGAACTCTTCCAGTGTTCGCAGAATTCCGCTGACGTTTAAAAATGCTTCGGAAATCTTCCATTGTTTTCAAAATTCTGCTGACGTTTAAAAATGCTTCAGAACTCTTCCATTGTTCTCGGAATTCCGCTGACGTTTAAAAATGCTTCGGAACTCTTCCATTGTTTTGGTATTCCGCTGACGTTTAAAAATGCTTCACAACTCTTCCATTGTTCTGGGTATTCCGCTGACTTTTAAAAATGCTTCTGAACTCTTCCATTGTTCTCGGAATTCTGCTGAAGTTTAAGTATGCTTCGGAACTCTTCCATTGTTCTCGGAATTCTGCTGAAGTTTAAAAATGCTTCGGAACTCTTCCATTGTTCTCGGAATTCCGCTGATGCTTAAAAATGCTTCACAACTCTTCCATTGTTCTCGGTATTCCGCTGACTTTTAAAAATGCTTCTGAACTCTTCCATTGTTCTCGGAATTCCGCTGAAGTTTAAGTATGCTTCGGAACTCTTCCATTGTTCTCGGAATTTTGCTGAAGTTTAAAAATGCTTCGGAACTCTTCCATTGTTCTCAGAATTCCGCTGACATTTAAAAATGCTTCGGAACTCTTCCATTGTTCTCGGAATTCCGCTGACATTTAAAAAGCCTTCAGAACTCTTCCATTGTTCTCGGAATTCCGCTGACGTTTAAAAATGCTTCGGAACTCTTCCTTTGTTCTTGCAATTCCACTGACGTTTAAAAATGCTTCACAACTCTTCCATTGTTCTCGGAATTCCACTGACTTTTAAAATTGCTTCGGAACTCTTCGATTGTTCTCCAAAGTCCGCTGAAGTTTAAAAATGCTTCGGAACTCTTCCAGTGTTTGCAGAATTCCGCTGACGTTTAAAAATGCTTCGGAAATCTTCCATTGTTTTCAAAATCCGCTGACGTTTAAAAATGCTTCAGAACTCTTCCATTGTTCTCGGAATTCCGCTGACGTTTAAAAATGCTTCGGAACTCTTCCATTGTTCTCGGAATTGCGGTGAAGTTTAAAAATGCTTCGGAACGCTTACATTGTTCTCAGAATTCCGCTGAAGTTTAAACATGCTTTGGTACCCTTCTATTGTTCTCGGAATTCCGCTGACTTTTAAAAATGCTTCGGAACTCTTCCATTGTTCTCGGAATTCCGCTGAAGTTTTGAAGTTTAAAAATGCTTCGGAATTTTTCCATTGTTCTCGGAATTCCGCTGACGCTTAAAAATGCTTCACAACTCTTCCATTGTTCTCGGAATTCCGCTGACTTTTAAAAATGCTTCGGAACTCTTCAAGTGTTTGCAGAATTCCGCTGACGTTTAAAAATGCTTCGGAACTGTTCCATTGTTCTCGGAATTCTGCTGACTTTTAAAAATGCTTCGGAACTCTTCCATTGCTCTCGGAATTCCGCTGACTTTTAAAAATGCTTCGGAACTCTTCCATTGTTCTCGGAATTCCGCTGAAGTTTAAGAATGCTTCGGAACTCTTCCATTGTTCTCGGAATTCTGCTGAAGTTTTGAAGTTTAAAAATGCTTCGGAATTCTTCCATTGTTCTCGGAATTCCGCTGACGCTTAAAAATGCTTCACAACTCTTCTATTGTTCTCAGAATTCCGCTGACTTTTAAAAATGCTTCAGAACTCTTCCATTGTTCTTGGAATTCCGCTGACGTTTAAAAATGCTTCGGAACACTTCCATTGTTCTCGGAATTCCGCTGACGCTTAAAATTGCTTCACAACTCTTCTATTGTTCTCGGAATTCCGCTGTCTTTTAAAAATGCTTCACAACTCTTCCATTGTTCTCGGAATTCCGTTGAAGTTTAAAAATGCTTCGGAACTCTTCCAGTGTTCGCAGAATTCCGCTGACGTTTAAAAATGCTTCGGAAATCTTCCATTGTTTTCAAAATTCTGCTGACGTTTAAAAATGCTTCAGAACTCTTCCATTGTTCTCGGAATTCCGCTGACGTTTAAAAATGCTTCGGAACTCTTCCATTGTTCTCGGAATTGCGGTGAAGTTTAAAAATCCTTCGGAACGCTTACATTGTTCTCAGAATTCCGCTGAAGTTTAAACATGCTTTGGTACACTTCTATTGTTCTCGGAATTCTGCTGAAGTTTAAGAATGCTTCGGAACTCTTCCTTTGTTCTCGGAATTCCGCTGATGTTTAAAAATGATTCGGAACACTTCCATTGTTCTCGGAATTCCGCTGACGCTTAAAATTGCTTCACAACTCTTCTATTGTTCTCGGAATTCCGCTGACTTTTAAAAATGCTTCGAAACTCTTCCATTGTTCTCGGAATTCCGCTGAAGTTTAAGAATGCTTCGGAACTCTTCCATTGTTCTCAGAATTCTGCTGAAGTTTAAAAATGCTTCAGAACTCTTCCATTGTTCTCGGAATTCCGCTGACGTTTAAAAATGCTTCACAACTCTTCCACTTTTCTCGGAATTCCGCTGTCTTTTAAAAATGCTTCACAACTCTTCCATTGTTCTCGGAATTCCGCTGACTTTTAAAAATGCTTCACAACTCTTCCATTGTTCTCGGAATTCCGCTGACTTTTAAAAATGCTTCGGAACTCTTCCATTGTTCTCAGAATTCCGCTGACGTTTAAAAATGATTCGGAAATCTTCCATTGTTTTCAAAATTCCGCTGACGTTTAAAAATGCTTCAGAACTCTTCCATTGTTCTCGGAATTCTTCTGAAGTTTTGAAGTTTAAAAATGCTTCGGAATTCTTCCATTGTTCTCGGAATTCCGCTGACGCTTAAAAATGCTTCACAACTCTTCTATTGTTCTCAGAATTCCGCTGACTTTTAAAAATGCTTCGGAACTCTTCCATTGCTGTCGGAATTCCGCTGACGCTTAAAATTGCTTCAAAACTGTTCCATTGTTCTCGGAATTCCGCTGAAGTTTAAGAATGCTTCAGAACTCTTCCATTGTTCTCAGAATTCTGCTGAAGTTTAAAAATGCTTCGGAACTCTTCCATTGTTCTCAGAATTCCGCTGACGCTTAAAAATGCTTCACAACTCTTCTATTGTTCTCGGAATTCCGCTGACATTTAAAAATGCTTCGGAACTCTTCCATTGTTCTCAGAATTCCGCTGACGCTTAAAAATGCTTCACAACTCTTCCATTGTTCTCGGAATTCTGCTGACTTTTAAAAATGCTTCGGAACTCTTCGATTGTTCTCCAAATTCCGCTGAAGTTTAAAAATGCTTCGGAACTCTTCCAGTGTTCGCAGAATTCCGCTGACGTTTAAAAATGCTTCGGAAATCTTCCATTGTTTTCAAAATTCCGCTGACGTTTAAAAATGCTTCAGAACTCTTCCATTGTTCTCGGAATTCCGCTGACGTTTAAAAATGCTTTGGAACTCGTCCATTGTTCTCGGAATTCCGGTGAAGTTTAAAAATGCTTCGGAACGCTTACATTGTTCTCAGAATTCCGCTGAAGTTTAAACATGCTTTGGTACCCTTCTATTGTTCTCGGAATTCTGCTGACTTTTAAAAATGCTTCGGAACTCTTCCATTGTTCTCGGAATTCCGCTGACTTTTAAAAATGCTTCGGAACTCTTCCATTGTTCTCGGAATTCCGCTTAAGTTTTGAAGTTTAAAAATGCTTCGGAATTCTTCCATTGTTCTCGGAATTCCGCTGATGCTTAAAAATGCTTCACAACTCTTCTATTGTTCTCAGAATTCCGCTGACTTTTAAAAATGCTTCAGAACTCTTCCATTGTTCTCGGAATTCCGCTGACGTTTAAAAATGCTTCGGAACTCTTCCATTGTTCTCGGAATTCCGCTGACGCTTAAAATTGCTTCACAACTCTTCTATTGTTCTTGGAATTCCGCTGACTTTTAAAAATGCTTCGAAACTCTTCCATTGTTCTCGGAATTCTGCTGAAGTTTAAGAATGCTTCGGAACTCTTCCATTGTTCTCAGAATTCTTCTGAAGTTTAAAAATGCTTCGGAACTCTTCCATTGTTCTCGGAATTCCGCTGATGCTTAAAAATGCTTCACAACTCATCCATTGTTCTCGGTATTCCGCTGACTTTTAAAAATGCTTCTGAACTCTTCCATTGTTCTCGGAATTCCGCTGAAGTTTAAGTATGCTTCGGAACTCTTCCATTGTTCTCGGAATTCTGCTGAAGTTTAAAAATGCTTCGGAACTCTTCCATTGTTCTCAGAATTCCGCTGACATTTAAAAATGCTTCGGAACTCTTCCATTGTTCTCGGAATTCCGCTGACATTTAAAAAGCCTTCAGAACTCTTCCATTGTTCTCGGAATTCCGCTGACGTTTAAAAATGCTTCGGAACTCTTCCTTTGTTCTTGGAATTCCACTGACGTTTTAAAATGCTTCACAACTCTTCCATTGTTCTCGGAATTCCGCTGACTTTTAAAATTGCTTCGGAACTCTTTGATTGTTCTCCAAATTCCGCTGAAGTTTAAAAATGCTTCGGAACTCTTCCAGTGTTCGCAGAATTCCGCTGACGTTTAAAAATGCTTCGGAAATCTTCCAATGTTTTCAAAATCCGCTGACGTTTAAAATTGCTTCAGAACTCTTCCATTGTTCTCGGAATTCCGCTGACATTTAAAAATGCTTCGGAACTCTTCCATTGTTCTGGTATTCCGCTGACGTTTAAAAATGCTTCACAACTCTTCCTTTGTTCTCGGTATTCCGCTGACTTTTAAAAATGCTTCAGAACTCTTCCATTGTTCTCGCAATTCCGCTGAAGTTTAAGTATGCTTCGGAACTCTTCCATTGTTCTCGGAATTCTGCTGAAGTTTAAAAATGCTTCGGAACTCTTCCATTGTACTCAGAATTCCGCTGACATTTAAAAATGCTTCGGAACTCTTCCATTGTTCTCGGAATTCCGCTGACATTTAAAAAGGCTTCAGAACTCTTCCATTGTTCTCGGAATTCCGCTGAAGTTTAAGTATGCTTCGGAACTCTTCCATTGGTCTCGGAATTCTGCTGAAGTTTAAAAATGCTTCGGAACTCTTCCATTGTTCTCGGAATTCCGCTCATGCTTAAAAATGCTTCACAACTCTTCCATTGTTCTCGGTATTCCGCTGACTTTTAAAAATGCTTCTGAACTCTTCCATTGTTCTCGGAATTCCGCTGAAGTTTAAGTATGCTTCGGAACTCTTCCATTGTTCTCGGAATTCCGCTGACTTTTAAAAATGCTTCGGAACTCTTCCATTGTTCTCGGAATTCCGCTCAAGTTTTGAAGTTTAAAAATGCTTCGGAATTTTTCCATTGTTCTCGGAATTCCGCTGACGCTTAAAAATGCTTCACAACTCTTCCATTGTTCTCGGCATTCCGCTGACTTTTAAAAATGCTTCGGAACTCTTCCAGTGTTCGCAGAATTCCGCTGACGTTTAAAAATGCTTCGGAAATCTTCCATTGTTTTCAAAATTCCGCTGACGTTTAAAAATGCTTCAGAACTCTTCCATTGTTCTCGGAATTCCGCTGACTTTTAAAAATGCTTCGGAACTCTTCCATTGTTTTGGTATTCCGCTGACGTTTAAAAATGCTTCACAACTCTTCCATTGTTCTGGGTATTCCGCTGACTTTTAAAAATGCTTCTGAACTCTTCCATTGTTCTCGGAATTCTGCTGAAGTTTAAGTATGCTTCGGAACTCTTCCATTGTTCTTCGAATTCTGCTGAAGTTTAAAAATGCTTCGGAACTCTTCCATTGTTCTCGGAATTCCGCTGATGCTTAAAAATGCTTCACAACTCTTCCATTGTTCTCGGTATTCCGCTGACTTTTAAAAATGCTTCTGAACTCTTCCATTGTTCTCGGAATTCCGCTGAAGTTTAAGTATGCTTCGGAACTCTTCCATTGTTCTCGGAATTTTGCTGAAGTTTAAAAAAGCTTCGGAACTCTTCCATTGTTCTCAGAATTCCGCTGACATTTAAAAATGCTTCGGAACTCTTCCATTGTTCTCGGAATTCCGCTGACATTTAAAAAGCCTTCAGAACTCTTCCATTGTTCTCGGAATTCCGCTGACGTTTAAAAATGCTTCGGAACTCTTCCTTTGTTCTTGCAATTCCACTGACGTTTAAAAATGCTTCACAACTCTTCCATTGTTCTCGGAATTCCACTGACTTTTAAAATTGCTTCGGAACTCTTCGATTGTTCTCCAAATTCCGCTGAAGTTTAAAAATGCTTCGGAACTCTTCAAGTGTTTGCAGAATTCCGCTGACGTTTAAAAATGCTTCGGAAATCTTCCATTGTTTTCAAAATCCGCTGACGTTTAAAAATGCTTCAGAACTCTTCCATTGTTCTCGGAATTCCGCTGACGTTTAAAAATGCTTCGGAACTCTTCCATTGTTCTCGGAATTGCGGTGAAGTTTAAAAATGCTTCGGAACGCTTACATTGTTCTCAGAATTCCGCTGAAGTTTAAACATGCTTTGGTACCCTTCTATTGTTCTCGGAATTCCGCTGACTTTTAAAAATGCTTCGGAACTCTTCCATTGTTCTCGGAATTCCGCTGAAGTTTTGAAGTTTAAAAATGCTTCGGAATTTTTCCATTGTTCTCGGAATTCCGCTGACGCTTAAAAATGCTTCAGAACTCTTCCATTGTTCTCGGAATTCCGCTGACGTTTAAAAATGCTTCGGAACTCTTCCATTGTTCTCGGAATTCCGCTGACGCTTAAAATTGCTTCACAACTCTTCTATTGTTCTTGGAATTCCGCTGACTTTTAAAAATGCTTCGAAACTCTTCCATTGTTCTCAGAATTCTTCTGAAGTTTAAAAATGCTTCGGAACTCTTCCATTGTTCTCGGAATTCCGCTGATGCTTAAAAATGCTTCACAACTCTTCCATTGTTCTCGGTATTCCGCTGACTTTTAAAAATGCTTCTGAACTCTTCCATTGTTCTCGGAATTCCGCTGAAGTTTAAGTATGCTTCGGAACTCTTCCATTGTTCTCGGAATTCTGCTGAAGTTTAAAAATGCTTCGGAACTCTTCCATTGTTCTCAGAATTCCGCTGACATTTAAAAATGCTTCGGAACTCTTCCATTGTTCTCGGAATTCCGCTGACATTTAAAAAGCCTTCAGAACTCTTCCATTGTTCTCGGAATTCCGCTGACGTTTAAAAATGCTTCGGAACTCTTCCTTTGTTCTTGGAATTCCACTGACGTTTTAAAATGCTTCACAACTCTTCCATTGTTCTCGGAATTCCGCTGACTTTTAAAATTGCTTCGGAACTCTTTGATTGTTCTCCAAATTCCGCTGAAGTTTAAAAATGCTTCGGAACTCTTCCAGTGTTCGCAGAATTCCGCTGACGTTTAAAAATGCTTCGGAAATCTTCCATTGTTTTCAAAATCCGCTGACGTTTAAAATTGCTTCAGAACTCTTCCATTGTTCTCGGAATTCCGCTGACATTTAAAAATGCTTCGGAACTCTTCCATTGTTCTGGTATTCCGCTGACGTTTAAAAATGCTTCACAACTCTTCCTTTGTTCTCGGTATTCCGCTGACTTTTAAAAATGCTTCAGAACTCTTCCATTGTTCTCGCAATTCCGCTGAAGTTTAAGTATGCTTCGGAACTCTTCCATTGTTCTCGGAATTCTGCTGAAGTTTAAAAATGCTTCGGAACTCTTCCATTGTACTCAGAATTCCGCTGACATTTAAAAATGCTTCGGAACTCTTCCATCGTTCTCGGAATTCCGCTGACATTTAAAAAGGCTTCAGAACTCTTCCATTGTTCTCGGAATTCCGCTGAAGTTTAAGTATGCTTCGGAACTCTTCCATTGGTCTCGGAATTCTGCTGAAGTTTAAAAATGCTTCGGAACTCTTCCATTGTTCTCGGAATTCCGCTCATGCTTAAAATTGCTTCACAACTCTTCCATTGTTCTCGGTATTCCGCTGACTTTTAAAAATGCTTCTGAACTCTTCCATTGTTCTCGGAATTCCGCTGAAGTTTAAGTATGCTTCGGAACTCTTCCATTGTTCTCGGAATTCCGCTGACTTTTAAAAATGCTTCGGAACTCTTCCATTGTTCTCGGAATTCCGCTCAAGTTTTGAAGTTTAAAAATGCTTCGGAATTTTTCCATTGTTCTCGGAATTCCGCTGACGCTTAAAAATGCTTCACAACTCTTCCATTGTTCTCGGCATTCCGCTGACTTTTAAAAATGCTTCGGAACTCTTCCAGTGTTCGCAGAATTCCGCTGACGTTTAAAAATGCTTCGGAAATCTTCCATTGTTTTCAAAATTCCGCTGACGTTTAAAAATGCTTCAGAACTCTTCCATTGTTCTCGGAATTCCGCTGACTTTTAAAAATGCTTCGGAACTCTTCCATTGTTTTGGTATTCCGCTGACGTTTAAAAATGCTTCACAACTCTTCCATTGTTCTGGGTATTCCGCTGACTTTTAAAAATGCTTCTGAACTCTTCCATTGTTCTCGGAATTCTGCTGAAGTTTAAGTATGCTTCGGAACTCTTCCATTGTTCTTCGAATTCTGCTGAAGTTTAAAAATGCTTCGGAACTCTTCCATTGTTCTCGGAATTCCGCTGATGCTTAAAAATGCTTCACAACTCTTCCATTGTTCTCGGTATTCCGCTGACTTTTAAAAATGCTTCTGAACTCTTCCATTGTTCTCGGAATTCCGCTGAAGTTTAAGTATGCTTCGGAACTCTTCCATTGTTCTCGGAATTTTGCTGAAGTTTAAAAAAGCTTCGGAACTCTTCCATTGTTCTCAGAATTCCGCTGACATTTAAAAATGCTTCGGAACTCTTCCATTGTTCTCGGAATTCCGCTGACATTTAAAAAGCCTTCAGAACTCTTCCATTGTTCTCGGAATTCCGCTGACGTTTAAAAATGCTTCGGAACTCTTCCTTTGTTCTTGCAATTCCACTGACGTTTAAAAATGCTTCACAACTCTTCCATTGTTCTCGGAATTCCACTGACTTTTAAAATTGCTTCGGAACTCTTCGATTGTTCTCCAAATTCCGCTGAAGTTTAAAAATGCTTCGGAACTCTTCAAGTGTTTGCAGAATTCCGCTGACGTTTAAAAATGCTTCGGAAATCTTCCATTGTTTTCAAAATCCGCTGACGTTTAAAAATGCTTCAGAACTCTTCCATTGTTCTCGGAATTCCGCTGACGTTTAAAAATGCTTCGGAACTCTTCCATTGTTCTCGGAATTGCGGTGAAGTTTAAAAATGCTTCGGAACGCTTACATTGTTCTCAGAATTCCGCTGAAGTTTAAACATGCTTTGGTACCCTTCTATTGTTCTCGGAATTCCGCTGACTTTTAAAAATGCTTCGGAACTCTTCCATTGTTCTCGGAATTCCGCTGAAGTTTTGAAGTTTAAAAATGCTTCGGAATTTTTCCATTGTTCTCGGAATTCTGCTGACGCTTAAAAATGCTTCACAACTCTTCCATTGTTCTCGGAATTCCGCTGACTTTTAAAAATGCTTCGGAACTCTTCAAGTGTTCGCAGAATTCCGCTGACGTTTAAAAATGCTTCGGAACTGTTCCATTGTTCTCGGAATTCTGCTGACTTTTAAAAATGCTTCGGAACTCTTCCATTGTTCTCGGAATTCCGCTGACTTTTAAAAATGCTTCGGAACTCTTCCATTGTTCTCGGAATTCCGCTGAAGTTTAAGAATGCTTCGGAACTCTTCCATTGTTCTCGGAATTCTGCTGAAGTTTTGAAGTTTAAAAATGCTTCGGAATTCTTCCATTGTTCTCGGAATTCCGCTGACGCTTAAAAATGCTTCACAACTCTTCTATTGTTCTCAGAATTCCGCTGACTTTTAAAAATGCTTCAGAACTCTTCCATTGTTCTTGGAATTCCGCTGACGTTTAAAAATGCTTCGGAACACTTCCATTGTTCTCGGAATTCCGCTGACGCTTAAAATTGCTTCACAACTCTTCTATTGTTCTCGGAATTCCGCTGTCTTTTAAAAATGCTTCACAACTCTTCCATTGTTCTCGGAATTCCGTTGAAGTTTAAAAATGCTTCGGAACTCTTCCAGTGTTCGCAGAATTCCGCTGACGTTTAAAAATGCTTCGGAAATCTTCCATTGTTTTCAAAATTCTGCTGACGTTTAAAAATGCTTCAGAACTCTTCCATTGTTCTCGGAATTCCGCTGACGTTTAAAAATGCTTCGGAACTCTTCCATTGTTCTCGGAATTGCGGTGAAGTTTAAAAATCCTTCGGAACGCTTACATTGTTCTCAGAATTCCGCTGAAGTTTAAACATGCTTTGGTACACTTCTATTGTTCTCGGAATTCTGCTGAAGTTTAAGAATGCTTCGGAACTCTTCCTTTGTTCTCGGAATTCCGCTGATGTTTAAAAATGATTCGGAACACTTCCATTGTTCTCGGAATTCCGCTGACGCTTAAAATTGCTTCACAACTCTTCTATTGTTCTCGGAATTCCGCTGACTTTTAAAAATGCTTCGAAACTCTTCCATTGTTCTCGGAATTCCGCTGAAGTTTAAGAATGCTTCGGAACTCTTCCATTGTTCTCAGAATTATGCTGAAGTTTAAAAATGCTTCAGAACTCTTCCATTGTTCTCGGAATTCCGCTGACGTTTAAAAATGCTTCACAACTCTTCCACTTTTCTCGGAATTCCGCTGTCTTTTAAAAATGCTTCACAACTCTTCCATTGTTCTCGGAATTCCGCTGACTTTTAAAAATGCTTCACAACTCTTCCATTGTTCTCGGAATTCCGCTGACTTTTAAAAATGCTTCGGAACTCTTCCATTGTTCTCAGAATTCCGCTGACGTTTAAAAATGCTTCGGAAATCTTCCATTGTTTTCAAAATTCCTCTGACGTTTAAAAATGCTTCAGAACTCTTCCATTGTTCTCGGAATTCTTCTGAAGTTTTGAAGTTTAAAAATGCTTCGGAATTCTTCCATTGTTCTCGGAATTCCGCTGACGCTTAAAAATGCTTCACAACTCTTCTATTGTTCTCAGAATTCCGCTGACTTTTAAAAATGCTTCGGAACTCTTCCATTGTTGTCGGAATTCCGCTGACGCTTAAAATTGCTTCAAAACTGTTCCATTGTTCTCGGAATTCCGCTGAAGTTTAAGAATGCTTCAGAACTCTTCCATTGTTCTCAGAATTCTGCTGAAGTTTAAAAATGCTTCGGAACTCTTCCATTGTTCTCAGAATTCCGCTGACGCTTAAAAATGCTTCACAACTCTTCTATTGTTCTCGGAATTCCGCTGACATTTAAAAATGCTTCGGAACTCTTCCATTGTCCTCGGAATTCCGCTGAAGTTTAAGAATGCTTCGGAACTCTTCCACTGTTCTCAGAATTCTGCTGAAGTTTAAGTATGCTTCGGAACTCTTCCATTGTTCTCGGAATTCCGCTGAAGTTTAAAAATGCTTCGGAACTCTTCCATTGTTCTCAGAATTCCGCTGACATTTAAAAATGCTTCGGAACTCTTCCATTGTTCTCGGAATTCCGCTGACATTTAAAAAGCCTTCAGAACTCTTCCATTGTTCTCGGAATTCCGCTGACGTTTAAAAATGCTTCGGAACTCTTCCTTTGTTCTTGCAATTCCACTGACGTTTAAAAATGCTTCACAACTCTTCCATTGTTCTCGGAATTCCACTGACTTTTAAAATTGCTTCGGAACTCTTCGATTGTTCTCCAAATTCCGCTGAAGTTTAAAAATGCTTCGGAACTCTTCAAGTGTTTGCAGAATTCCGCTGACGTTTAAAAATGCTTCGGAAATCTTCCATTGTTTTCAAAATCCGCTGACGTTTAAAAATGCTTCAGAACTCTTCCATTGTTCTCGGAATTCCGCTGACGTTTAAAAATGCTTCGGAACTCTTCCATTGTTCTCGG
Source organism: Phyllobates terribilis (assembly GCF_046119375.1). Classification (NCBI taxonomy): domain Eukaryota; kingdom Metazoa; phylum Chordata; class Amphibia; order Anura; family Dendrobatidae; genus Phyllobates; species Phyllobates terribilis. The sequence goes on along the minus strand of NW_027362781.1, from coordinate 5,312,397 downwards.
AATTGCGGTGAAGTTTAAAAATGCTTCGGAACGCTTACATTGTTCTCAGAATTCCGCTGAAGTTTAAACATGCTTTGGTACCCTTCTATTGTTCTCGGAATTCCGCTGACTTTTAAAAATGCTTCGGAACTCTTCCATTGTTCTCGGAATTCCGCTGAAGTTTTGAAGTTTAAAAATGCTTCGGAATTTTTCCATTGTTCTCGGAATTCCGCTGACGCTTAAAAATGCTTCACAACTCTTCCATTGTTCTCGGAATTCCGCTGACTTTTAAAAATGCTTCGGAACTCTTCCATTGTTCTCGGAATTCCGCTGAAGTTTAAGAATGCTTCGGAACTCTTCCATTGTTCTCGGAATTCTGCTGAAGTTTTGAAGTTTAAAAATGCTTCGGAATTCTTCCATTGTTCTCGGAATTCCGCTGACGCTTAAAAATGCTTCACAACTCTTCTATTGTTCTCAGAATTCCGCTGACTTTTAAAAATGCTTCAGAACTCTTCCATTGTTCTTGGAATTCCGCTGACGTTTAAAAATGCTTCGGAACACTTCCATTGTTCTCGGAATTCCGCTGACGCTTAAAATTGCTTCACAACTCTTCTATTGTTCTCGGAATTCCGCTGTCTTTTAAAAATGCTTCACAACTCTTCCATTGTTCTCGGAATTCCGTTGAAGTTTAAAAATGCTTCGGAACTCTTCCAGTGTTCGCAGAATTCCGCTGACGTTTAAAAATGCTTCGGAAATCTTCCATTGTTTTCAAAATTCTGCTGACGTTTAAAAATGCTTCAGAACTCTTCCATTGTTCTCGGAATTCCGCTGACGTTTAAAAATGCTTCGGAACTCTTCCATTGTTCTCGGAATTGCGGTGAAGTTTAAAAATCCTTCGGAACGCTTACATTGTTCTCAGAATTCCGCTGAAGTTTAAACATGCTTTGGTACACTTCTATTGTTCTCGGAATTCTGCTGAAGTTTAAGAATGCTTCGGAACTCTTCCTTTGTTCTCGGAATTCCGCTGATGTTTAAAAATGATTCGGAACACTTCCATTGTTCTCGGAATTCCGCTGACGCTTAAAATTGCTTCACAACTCTTCTATTGTTCTCGGAATTCCGCTGACTTTTAAAAATGCTTCGAAACTCTTCCATTGTTCTCGGAATTCCGCTGAAGTTTAAGAATGCTTCGGAACTCTTCCATTGTTCTCAGAATTCTGCTGAAGTTTAAAAATGCTTCAGAACTCTTCCATTGTTCTCGGAATTCCGCTGACGTTTAAAAATGCTTCACAACTCTTCCACTTTTCTCGGAATTCCGCTGTCTTTTAAAAATGCTTCACAACTCTTCCATTGTTCTCGGAATTCCGCTGACTTTTAAAAATGCTTCACAACTCTTCCATTGTTCTCGGAATTCCGCTGACTTTTAAAAATGCTTCGGAACTCTTCCATTGTTCTCAGAATTCCGCTGACGTTTAAAAATGCTTCGGAAATCTTCCATTGTTTTCAAAATTCCGCTGACGTTTAAAAATGCTTCAGAACTCTTCCATTGTTCTCGGAATTCTTCTGAAGTTTTGAAGTTTAAAAATGCTTCGGAATTCTTCCATTGTTCTCGGAATTCCGCTGACGCTTAAAAATGCTTCACAACTCTTCTATTGTTCTCAGAATTCCGCTGACTTTTAAAAATGCTTCGGAACTCTTCCATTGTTGTCGGAATTCCGCTGACGCTTAAAATTGCTTCAAAACTGTTCCATTGTTCTCGGAATTCCGCTGAAGTTTAAGAATGCTTCAGAACTCTTCCATTGTTCTCAGAATTCTGCTGAAGTTTAAAAATGCTTCGGAACTCTTCCATTGTTCTCAGAATTCCGCTGACGCTTAAAAATGCTTCACAACTCTTCTATTGTTCTCGGAATTCCGCTGACATTTAAAAATGCTTCGGAACTCTTCCATTGTCCTCGGAATTCCGCTGAAGTTTAAGAATGCTTCGGAACTCTTCCACTGTTCTCAGAATTCTGCTGAAGTTTAAGTATGCTTCGGAACTCTTCCATTGTTCGCGGAATTCTGCTGAAGTTTAAAAATGCTTCGGAACTCTTCCATTGTTCTCAGAATTCCGCTGACATTTAAAAATGCTTCGGAACTCTTCCATTGTTCTCGGAATTCCGCTGACATTTAAAAAGCCTTCAGAACTCTTCCATTGTTCTCGGAATTCCGCTGACGTTTAAAAATGCTTCGGAACTCTTCCTTTGTTCTTGGAATTCCACTGACGTTTAAAAATGCTTCACAACTCTTCCATTGTTCTCGAAATTCCGCTGACTTTTAAAATTGCTTCGGAACTCTTCGATTGTTCTCCAAATTCCGCTGAAGTTTAAAAATGCTTCGGAACTCTTCCAGTGTTTGCAGAATTCCGCTGACGTTTAAAAATGCTTCCGAAATCTTCCATTGTTTTCAAAATCCGCTGACATTTAAAAATGCTTCAGAACTCTTCCATTGTTCTCGGAATTCCGCTGACTTTTAAAAATGCTTCGGAACTCTTCCATTGTTTTGGTATTCCGCTGACGTTTAAAAATGCTTCACAACTCTTCCATTGTTCTCGGTATTCCGCTGACTTTTAAAAATGCTTCTGAACTCTTCCATTGTTCTCGGAATTCCGCTGAAGTTTAAGTATGCTTCGGAACTCTTCCATTGTTCTCGGAATTCTGCTGAAGTTTAAAAATGCTTCGGAACTCTTCCATTGTTCTCGGAATTCCGCTGATGCTTAAAAATGCTTCACAACTCTTCCATTGTTCTCGGTATTCCGCTGACTTTTAAAAATGCTTCTGAACTCTTCCATTGTTCTCGGAATTCCGCTGAAGTTTAAGTATGCTTCGGAACTCTTCCATTGTTCTCGGAATTCTGCTGAAGTTTAAAAATGCTTCGGAACTCTTCCATTGTTCTCAGAATTTCGCTGACATTTAAAAATGCTTCGGAACTCTTCCATTGTTCTCGGAATTCCGCTGACATTTAAAAAGTCTTCAGAACTCTTCCATTGTTCTCGGAATTCCGCTGACGTTTAAAATGCTTCGGAACTCTTCCTTTGTTCTTGGAATTCCACTGACGTTTAAAAATGCTTCACAACTCTTCCATTGTTCTCGGAATTCCGCTGACTTTTAAAATTGCTTCGGAACTCTTCGATTGTTCTCCAAATTCCGCTGAAGTTTAAAAATGCTTCGGAACTCTTCCAGTGTTTGCAGAATTCCGCTGACGTTTAAAAATGCTTCGGAAATCTTCCATTGTTTTCAAAATCCGCTGACGTTTAAAAATGCTTCAGAACTCTTCCATTGTTCTCGGAATTCCGCTGACGTTTAAAAATGCTTCGGAACTCTTCCATTGTTCTCGGAATTGCGGTGAAGTTTAAAAATGCTTCGGAACGCTTACATTGTTCTCAGAATTCCGCTGAAGTTTAAACATGCTTTGGTACCCTTCTATTGTTCTCGGAATTCTGCTGACTTTTAAAAATGCTTCGGAACTCTTCCATTGTTCTCGGAATTCCGCTGACTTTTAAAAATGCTTCGGAACTCTTCCATTGTTCTCGGAATTCCGCTTAAGTTTTGAAGTTTAAAAATGCTTCGGAATTCTTCCATTGTTCTCGGAATTCCGCTGACGCTTAAAATTGCTTCACAACTCTTCTATTGTTCTCCTAATTCCGCTGACTTTTAAAAATGCTTCGAAACTCTTCCATTGTTCTCGGAATTCTGCTGAAGTTTAAGAATGCTTCGGAACTCTTCCATTGTTCTCAGAATTCTTCTGAAGTTTAAAAATGCTTCTGAACTCTTCCATTGTTCTCGGAATTCCGCTGATGCTTAAAAATGCTTCACAACTCTTCCATTGTTCTCGGTATTCCGCTGACTTTTAAAAATGCTTCTGAACTCTTCCATTGTTCTCGGAATTCCGCTGAAGTTTAAGTATGCTTCGGAACTCTTCCATTGTTCTCGGAATTCTGCTGAAGTTTAAAAATGCTTCGGAACTCTTCCATTGTTCTCAGAATTTCGCTGACTTTTAAAAATGCTTCGGAACTCTTCCAGTGTTCTCGGAATTCCGCTGACATTTAAAAAGCCTTCAGAACTCTTCCATTGTTCTCGGAATTCCGCTGACGTTTAAAAATGCTTCGGAACTCTTCCTTTGTTCTTGGAATTCCACTGACGTTTAAAAATGCTTCACAACTCTTCCATTGTTCTCGGAATTCCGCTGACTTTTAAAATTGCTTCGGAACTCTTCGATTGTTCTCCAAATTCCGCTGAAGTTTAAAAATGCTTCGGAACTCTTCCAGTGTTCGCAGAATTCCGCTGACGTTTAAAAATGCTTCGGAAATCTTCCATTGTTTTCAAAATCCGCTGACGTTTAAAAATGCTTCAGAACTCTTCCATTGTTCTCGGAATTCCGCTGACATTTAAAAATGCTTCGGAACTCTTCCATTGTTCTGGTATTCCGCTGACGTTTAAAAATGCTTCACAACTCTTCCATTGTTCTCGGTATTCCGCTGACTTTTAAAAATGCTTCAGAACTCTTCCATTGTTCTCGCAATTCCGCTGAAGTTTAAGTATGCTTCGGAACTCTTCCATTGTTCTCGGAATTCTGCTGAAGTTTAAAAATGCTTCGGAACTCTTCCATTGTTCTCAGAATTCCGCTGACATTTAAAAATGCTTCGGAACTCTTCCATTGTTCTCGGAATTCCGCTGACATTTAAAAAGGCTTCAGAACTCTTCCATTGTTCTCGGAATTCCGCTGACGTTTAAAAATGCTTCACAACTCTTCCATTTTTCTCGGAATTCCGCTGACTTTTAAAAATGTTTCACAACTCTTCCATTGTTCTCGGAATTCCGCTGACTTTTAAAAATGCTTCACAACTCTTCCATTGTTCTCGGAATTCCGCTGACTCTTAAAAATGCTTCGGAACTCTTCGATTGTTCTCCAAATTCCGCTGAAGTTTAAAAATGCTTCGGAACTCTTCCAGTGTTCTCGGAATTCCGCTGACTTTTAAAAATGCTTCGGAACTCTTCGATTGTTCTCCAAATTCCGCTGAAGTTTAAAAATGCTTCGGAACTCTTCCAGTGTTTGCAGAATTCCGCTGACGTTTAAAAATGCTTCGGAAATCTTCCATTGTTTTCAAAATTCCGCTGACGTTTAAAAATGCTTAAGAACTCTTCCATTGTTCTCGGAATTCTTCTGAAGTTTTGAAGTTTAAAAATGCTTCGGAATTCTTCCATTGTTCTCGGAATTCCGCTGACGCTTAAAAATGCTTCACAACTCTTCTATTGTTCTCAGAATTCCGCTGACTTTTAAAAATGCTTCGGAACTCTTCCATTGTTGTCGGAATTCCGCTGACGCTTAAAATTGCTTCAAAACTGTTCCATTGTTCTCGGAATTCCGCTGAAGTTTAAGAATGCTTCAGAACTCTTCCATTGTTCTCAGAATTCTGCTGAAGTTTAAAAATGCTTCGGAACTCTTCCATTGTTCTCAGAATTCCGCTGACGCTTAAAAATGCTTCACAACTCTTCTATTGTTCTCGGAATTCCGCTGACATTTAAAAATGCTTCGGAACTCTTCCATTGTCCTCGGAATTCCGCTGAAGTTTAAGAATGCTTCGGAACTCTTCCATTGTTCTCAGAATTCTGCTGAAGTTTAAAAATGCTTCGGAACTCTTCCATTGTTCTCGGAATTCCGCTGACGCTTAAAAATGCTTCACAACTCTTCCATTGTTCTCGGAATTCCGCTGACTTTTAAAAATGCTTCGGAACTCTTCCATTGTTCTCGGAATTCCGCTGACTTTTAAAAATGCTTCTGAACTCTTCCATTGTTCTCGGAATTCCGCTGAAGTTTAAGTATGCTTCGGAACTCTTCCATTGTTCTCGGAATTCTGCTGAAGTTTAAAAATGCTTCGGAACTCTTCCATTGTTCTCAGAATTCCGCTGACATTTAAAAATGCTTCGGAACTCTTCCATTGTTCTCGGAATTCCGCTGACATTTAAAAAGCCTTCAGAACTCTTCCATTGTTCTCGGAATTCTGCTGACGTTTAAAAATGCTTCGGAACTCTTCCTTTGTTCTTGGAATTCCACTGACGTTTAAAAATGCTTCACAACTCTTCCATTGTTCTCGGAATTCCGCTGACTTTTAAAATTGCTTCGGAACTCTTCGATTGTTCTCCAAATTCCGCTGAAGTTTAAAAATGCTTCGGAACTCTTCCAGTGTTTTGGTATTCCGCTGACGTTTAAAAATGCTTCACAACTCTTCCATTGTTCTCGGTATTCCGCTGACTTTTAAAAATGCTTCTGAACTCTTCCATTGTTCTCGGAATTCCGCTGAAGTTTAAGTATGCTTCGGAACTCTTCCATTGTTCTCGGAATTCTGCTGAAGTTTAAAAATGCTTCGGAACTCTTCCATTGTTCTCGGAATTCCGCTGATGCTTAAAAATGCTTCACAACTCTTCCGTTGTTCTCGGTATTCCGCTGACTTTTAAAAATGCTTCTGAACTCTTCCATTGTTCTCGGAATTCCGCTGAAGTTTAAGTATGCTTCGGAACTCTTCCATTGTTCTCGGAATTCTGCTGAAGTTTAAAAATGCTTCGGAACTCTTCCATTGTTCTCAGAATTTCGCTGACATTTAAAAATGCTTCGGAAATCTTCCATTGTTCTCGGAATTCCGCTGACATTTAAAAAGTCTTCAGAACTCTTCCATTGTTCTCGGAATTCCACTGACGTTTAAAATGCTTCGGAACTCTTCCTTTGTTCTTGGAATTCCACTGACGTTTAAAAATGCTTCACAACTCTTCCATTGTTCTCGGAATTCCGCTGACTTTTAAAATTGCTTCGGAACTCTTCGATTGTTCTCCAAATTCCGCTGAAGTTTAAAAATGCTTCGGAACTCTTCCAGTGTTTGCAGAATTCCGCTGACGTTTAAAAATGCTTCGGAAATCTTCCATTGTTTTCAAAATCCGCTGACGTTTAAAAATGCTTCAGAACTCTTCCATTGTTCTCGGAATTCCGCTGACGTTTAAAAATGCTTCGGAACTCTTCCATTGTTCTCGGAATTGCGGTGAAGTTTAAAAATGCTTCGGAACGCTTACATTGTTCTCAGAATTCCGCTGAAGTTTAAACATGCTTTGGTACCCTTCTATTGTTCTCGGAATTCTGCTGACTTTTAAAAATGCTTCGGAACTCTTCCATTGTTCTCGGACTTCCGCTGACTTTTAAAAATGCTTCGGAACTCTTCCATTGTTCTCGGAATTCCGCTTAAGTTTTGAAGTTTAAAAATGCTTCGGAATTCTTCCATTGTTCTCGGAATTCCGCTGACGCCTAAAAATGCTTCACAACTCTTCTATTGTTCTCAGAATTCCGCTGACTTTTAAAAATGCTTCAGAACTCTTCCATTGTTCTCGGAATTCCGCTGACGTTTAAAAATGCTTCGGAACTCTTCCATTGTTCTCGGAATTCCGCTGACGCTTAAAATTGCTTCACAACTCTTCTATTGTTCTCCTAATTCCGCTGACTTTTAAAAATGCTTCGAAACTCTTCCATTGTTCTCGGAATTCTGCTGAAGTTTAAGAATGCTTCGGAACTCTTCCATTGTTCTCAGAATTCTTCTGAAGTTTAAAAATGCTTCGGAACTCTTCCATTGTTCTCGGAATTCCGCTGATGCTTAAAAATGCTTCACAACTCTTCCATTGTTCTCGGTATTCCGCTGACTTTTAAAAATGCTTCTGAACTCTTCCATTGTTCTCAGAATTCTGCTGAAGTTTAAAAATGCTTCGGAACTCTTCCATTGTTCTCGGAATTCCGCTGACGCTTAAAAATGCTTCACAACTCTTCCATTGTTCTCGGAATTCCGCTGACTTTTAAAAATGCTTCGGAACTCTTCCATTGTTCTCGGAATTCCGCTGACTTTTAAAAATGCTTCTGAACTCTTCCATTGTTCTCGGAATTCCGCTGAAGTTTAAGTATGCTTCGGAACTCTTCCATTGTTCTCGGAATTCTGCTGAAGTTTAAAAATGCTTCGGAACTCTTCCATTGTTCTCAGAATTCCGCTGACATTTAAAAATGCTTCGGAACTCTTCCATTGTTCTCGGAATTCCGCTGACATTTAAAAAGCCTTCAGAACTCTTCCATTGTTCTCGGAATTCTGCTGACGTTTAAAAATGCTTCGGAACTCTTCCTTTGTTCTTGGAATTCCACTGACGTTTAAAAATGCTTCACAACTCTTCCATTGTTCTCGGAATTCCGCTGACTTTTAAAATTGCTTCGGAACTCTTCGATTGTTCTCCAAATTCCGCTGAAGTTTAAAAATGCTTCGGAACTCTTCCAGTGTTTTGGTATTCCGCTGACGTTTAAAAATGCTTCACAACTCTTCCATTTTTCTCGGAATTCCGCTGACTTTTAAAAATGCTTCACAACTCTTCCATTGTTCTCGGAATTCCGCTGACTTTTAAAAATGCTTCTGAACTCTTCCATTGTTCTCGGAATTCCGCTGAAGTTTAAGTATGCTTCGGAACTCTTCCATTGTTCTCGGAATTCTGCTGAAGTTTAAAAATGCTTCGGAACTCTTCCATTGTTCTCGGAATTCCGCTGATGCTTAAAAATGCTTCACAACTCTTCCGTTGTTCTCGGTATTCCGCTGACTTTTAAAAATGCTTCTGAACTCTTCCATTGTTCTCGGAATTCCGCTGAAGTTTAAGTATGCTTCGGAACTCTTCCATTGTTCTCGGAATTCTGCTGAAGTTTAAAAATGCTTCGGAACTCTTCCATTGTTCTCAGAATTTCGCTGACATTTAAAAATGCTTCGGAAATCTTCCATTGTTCTCGGAATTCCGCTGACATTTAAAAAGTCTTCAGAACTCTTCCATTGTTCTCGGAATTCCGCTGACGTTTAAAATGCTTCGGAACTCTTCCTTTGTTCTTGGAATTCCACTGACGTTTAAAAATGCTTCACAACTCTTCCATTGTTCTCGGAATTCCGCTGACTTTTAAAATTGCTTCGGAACTCTTCGATTGTTCTCCAAATTCCGCTGAAGTTTAAAAATGCTTCGGAACTCTTCCAGTGTTTGCAGAATTCCGCTGACGTTTAAAAATGCTTCGGAAATCTTCCATTGTTTTCAAAATCCGCTGACGTTTAAAAATGCTTCAGAACTCTTCCATTGTTCTCGGAATTCCGCTGACGTTTAAAAATGCTTCGGAACTCTTCCATTGTTCTCGGAATTGCGGTGAAGTTTAAAAATGCTTCGGAACGCTTACATTGTTCTCAGAATTCCGCTGAAGTTTAAACATGCTTTGGTACCCTTCTATTGTTCTCGGAATTCTGCTGACTTTTAAAAATGCTTCGGAACTCTTCCATTGTTCTCGGACTTCCGCTGACTTTTAAAAATGCTTCGGAACTCTTCCATTGTTCTCGGAATTCCGCTTAAGTTTTGAAGTTTAAAAATGCTTCGGAATTCTTCCATTGTTCTCGGAATTCCGCTGACGCCTAAAAATGCTTCACAACTCTTCTATTGTTCTCAGAATTCCGCTGACTTTTAAAAATGCTTCAGAACTCTTCCATTGTTCTCGGAATTCCGCTGACGTTTAAAAATGCTTCGGAACTCTTCCATTGTTCTCGGAATTCCGCTGACGCTTAAAATTGCTTCACAACTCTTCTATTGTTCTCCTAATTCCGCTGACTTTTAAAAATGCTTCGAAACTCTTCCATTGTTCTCGGAATTCTGCTGAAGTTTAAGAATGCTTCGGAACTCTTCCATTGTTCTCAGAATTCTTCTGAAGTTTAAAAATGCTTCGGAACTCTTCCATTGTTCTCGGAATTCCGCTGATGCTTAAAAATGCTTCACAACTCTTCCATTGTTCTCGGTATTCCGCTGACTTTTAAAAATGCTTCTGAACTCTTCCATTGTTCTCGGAATTCCGCTGAAGTTTAAGTATGCTTCGGAACTCTTCCATTGTTCTCGGAATTCTGCTGAAGTTTAAAAATGCTTCGGAACTCTTCCATTGTTCTCAGAATTTCGCTGACTTTTAAAAATGCTTCGGAACTCTTCCAGTGTTCTCGGAATTCCGCTGACATTTAAAAAGCCTTCAGAACTCTTCCATTGTTCTCGGAATTCCGCTGACGTTTAAAAATGCTTCGGAACTCTTCCTTTGTTCTTGGAATTCCACTGACGTTTAAAAATGCTTCACAACTCTTCCATTGTTCTCGGAATTCCGCTGACTTTTAAAATTGCTTCGGAACTCTTCGATTGTTCTCCAAATTCCGCTGAAGTTTAAAAATGCTTCGGAACTCTTCCAGTGTTCGCAGAATTCCGCTGACGTTTAAAAATGCTTCGGAAATCTTCCATTGTTTTCAAAATCCGCTGACGTTTAAAAATGCTTCAGAACTCTTCCATTGTTCTCGGAATTCCGCTGACATTTAAAAATGCTTCGGAACTCTTCCATTGTTCTGGTATTCCGCTGACGTTTAAAAATGCTTCACAACTCTTCCATTGTTCTCGGTATTCCGCTGACTTTTAAAAATGCTTCAGAACTCTTCCATTGTTCTCGCAATTCCGCTGAAGTTTAAGTATGCTTCGGAACTCTTCCATTGTTCTCGGAATTCTGCTGAAGTTTAAAAATGCTTCGGAACTCTTCCATTGTTCTCAGAATTCCGCTGACATTTAAAAATGCTTCGGAACTCTTCCATTGTTCTCGGAATTCCGCTGACATTTAAAAAGGCTTCAGAACTCTTCCATTGTTCTCGGAATTCTGCTGACGTTTAAAAATGCTTCACAACTCTTCCATTTTTCTCGGAATTCCGCTGACTTTTAAAAATGCTTCACAACTCTTCCATTGTTCTCGGAATTCCGCTGACTTTTAAAAATGCTTCACAACTCTTCCATTGTTCTCAGAATTCTGCTGAAGTTTAAAAATGCTTCGGAACTCTTCCATTGTTCTCGGAATTCCGCTGACTTTTAAAAATGCTTCACAACTCTTCCATTGTTCTCGGAATTCCGCTGACTTTTAAAAATGCTTCGGAACTCTTCGATTGTTCTCCAAATTCCGCTGAAGTTTAAAAATGCTTCGGAACTCTTCCAGTGTTCTCGGAATTCCGCTGACTTTTAAAAATGCTTCGGAACTCTTCGATTGTTCTCCAAATTCCGCTGAAGTTTAAAAATGCTTCGGAACTCTTCCAGTGTTTGCAGAATTCCGCTGACGTTTAAAAATGCTTCGGAAATCTTCCATTGTTTTCAAAATTCCGCTGACGTTTAAAAATGCTTCAGAACTCTTCCATTGTTCTCGGAATTCTTCTGAAGTTTTGAAGTTTAAAAATGCTTCGGAATTCTTCCATTGTTCTCGGAATTCCGCTGACGCTTAAAAATGCTTCACAACTCTTCTATTGTTCTCAGAATTCCGCTGACTTTTAAAAATGCTTCGGAACTCTTCCATTGTTGTCGGAATTCCGCTGACGCTTAAAATTGCTTCAAAACTGTTCCATTGTTCTCGGAATTCCGCTGAAGTTTAAGAATGCTTCAGAACTCTTCCATTGTTCTCAGAATTCTGCTGAAGTTTAAAAATGCTTCGGAACTCTTCCATTGTTCTCAGAATTCCGCTGACGCTTAAAAATGCTTCACAACTCTTCTATTGTTCTCGGAATTCCGCTGACATTTAAAAATGCTTCGGAACTCTTCCATTGTCCTCGGAATTCCGCTGAAGTTTAAGAATGCTTCGGAACTCTTCCATTGTTCTCAGAATTCTGCTGAAGTTTAAAAATGCTTCGGAACTCTTCCATTGTTCTCGGAATTCCGCTGACGCTTAAAAATGCTTCACAACTCTTCCATTGTTCTCGGAATTCCGCTGACTTTTAAAAATGCTTCGGAACTCTTCCATTGTTCTCGGAATTCCGCTGACTTTTAAAAATGCTTCTGAACTCTTCCATTGTTCTCGGAATTCCGCTGAAGTTTAAGTATGCTTCGGAACTCTTCCATTGTTCGCGGAATTCTGCTGAAGTTTAAAAATGCTTCGGAACTCTTCCATTGTTCTCAGAATTCCGCTGACATTTAAAAATGCTTCGGAACTCTTCCATTGTTCTCGGAATTCCGCTGACATTTAAAAAGCCTTCAGAACTCTTCCATTGTTCTCGGAATTCTGCTGACGTTTAAAAATGCTTCGGAACTCTTCCTTTGTTCTTGGAATTCCACTGACGTTTAAAAATGCTTCACAACTCTTCCATTGTTCTCGGAATTCCGCTGACTTTTAAAATTGCTTCGGAACTCTTCGATTGTTCTCCAAATTCCGCTGAAGTTTAAAAATGCTTCACAACTCTTCCATTGTTCTCGGTATTCCGCTGACTTTTAAAAATGCTTCTGAACTCTTCCATTGTTCTCGGAATTCCGCTGAAGTTTAAGTATGCTTCGGAACTCTTCCATTGTTCTCGGAATTCTGCTGAAGTTTAAAAATGCTTCGGAACTCTTCCATTGTTCTCGGAATTCCGCTGATGCTTAAAAATGCTTCACAACTCTTCCGTTGTTCTCGGTATTCCGCTGACTTTTAAAAATGCTTCTGAACTCTTCCATTGTTCTCGGAATTCTGCTGAAGTTTAAAAATGCTTCGGAACTCTTCCATTGTTCTCAGAATTTCGCTGACATTTAAAAATGCTTCGGAAATCTTCCATTGTTCTCGGAATTCCGCTGACATTTAAAAAGTCTTCAGAACTCTTCCATTGTTCTCGGAATTCCGCTGACGTTTAAAATGCTTCGGAACTCTTCCTTTGTTCTTGGAATTCCACTGACGTTTAAAAATGCTTCACAACTCTTCCATTGTTCTCGGAATTCCGCTGACTTTTAAAATTGCTTCGGAACTCTTCGATTGTTCTCCAAAGTCCGCTGAAGTTTAAAAATGCTTCGGAACTCTTCCAGTGTTTGCAGAATTCCGCTGACGTTTAAAAATGCTTCGGAAATCTTCCATTGTTTTCAAAATCCGCTGACGTTTAAAAATGCTTCAGAACTCTTCCATTGTTCTCGGAATTCCGCTGACGTTTAAAAATGCTTCGGAACTCTTCCATTGTTCTCGGAATTGCGGTGAAGTTTAAAAATGCTTCGGAACGCTTACATTGTTCTCAGAATTCCGCTGAAGTTTAAACATGCTTTGGTACCCTTCTATTGTTCTCGGGATTCCGCTGACTTTTAAAAATGCTTCGGAACTCTTCCATTGTTCTCGGAATTCCGCTTAAGTTTTGAAGTTTAAAAATGCTTCGGAATTCTTCCATTGTTCTCGGAATTCCGCTGATGCCTAAAAATGCTTCACAACTCTTCTATTGTTCTCAGAATTCCGCTGACTTTTAAAAATGCTTCAGAACTCTTCCATTGTTCTCGGAATTCCGCTGACGTTTAAAAATGCTTCGGAACTCTTCCATTGTTCTCGGAATTCTGCTGAAGTTTAAAAATGCTTCGGAACTCTTCCATTGTTCTCAGAATTTCGCTGACTTTTAAAAATGCTTCGGAACTCTTCCAGTGTTCTCGGAATTCCGCTGACATTTAAAAAGCCTTCAGAACTCTTCCATTGTTCTCGGAATTCCGCTGACGTTTAAAAATGCTTCGGAACTCTTCCTTTGTTCTTGGAATTCCACTGACGTTTAAAAATGCTTCACAACTCTTCCATTGTTCTCGGAATTCCGCTGACTTTTAAAATTGCTTCGGAACTCTTCGATTGTTCTCCAAATTCCGCTGAAGTTTAAAAATGCTTCGGAACTCTTCCAGTGTTCGCAGAATTCCGCTGACGTTTAAAAATGCTTCGGAAATCTTCCATTGTTTTCAAAATCCGCTGACGTTTAAAAATGCTTCAGAACTCTTCCATTGTTCTCGGAATTCCGCTGACATTTAAAAATGCTTCGGAACTCTTCCATTGTTCTGGTATTCCGCTGACGTTTAAAAATGCTTCACAACTCTTCCATTGTTCTCGGTATTCCGCTGACTTTTAAAAATGCTTCAGAACTCTTCCATTGTTCTCGCAATTCCGCTGAAGTTTAAGTATGCTTCGGAACTCTTCCATTGTTCTCGGAATTCTGCTGAAGTTTAAAAATGCTTCGGAACTCTTCCATTGTTCTCAGAATTCCGCTGACATTTAAAAATGCTTCGGAACTCTTCCATTGTTCTCGGAATTCCGCTGACATTTAAAAAGGCTTCAGAACTCTTCCATTGTTCTCGGAATTCCGCTGACGTTTAAAAATGCTTCACAACTCTTCCATTTTTCTCGGAATTCCGCTGACTTTTAAAAATGTTTCACAACTCTTCCATTGTTCTCGGAATTCCGCTGACTTTTAAAAATGCTTCACAACTCTTCCATTGTTCTCGGAATTCCGCTGACTCTTAAAAATGCTTCGGAACTCTTCGATTGTTCTCCAAATTCCGCTGAAGTTTAAAAATGCTTCGGAACTCTTCCAGTGTTCTCGGAATTCCGCTGACTTTTAAAAATGCTTCGGAACTCTTCGATTGTTCTCCAAATTCCGCTGAAGTTTAAAAATGCTTCGGAACTCTTCCAGTGTTTGCAGAATTCCGCTGACGTTTAAAAATGCTTCGGAAATCTTCCATTGTTTTCAAAATTCCGCTGACGTTTAAAAATGCTTAAGAACTCTTCCATTGTTCTCGGAATTCTTCTGAAGTTTTGAAGTTTAAAAATGCTTCGGAATTCTTCCATTGTTCTCGGAATTCCGCTGACGCTTAAAAATGCTTCACAACTCTTCTATTGTTCTCAGAATTCCGCTGACTTTTAAAAATGCTTCGGAACTCTTCCATTGTTGTCGGAATTCCGCTGACGCTTAAAATTGCTTCAAAACTGTTCCATTGTTCTCGGAATTCCGCTGAAGTTTAAGAATGCTTCAGAACTCTTCCATTGTTCTCAGAATTCTGCTGAAGTTTAAAAATGCTTCGGAACTCTTCCATTGTTCTCAGAATTCCGCTGACGCTTAAAAATGCTTCACAACTCTTCTATTGTTCTCGGAATTCCGCTGACATTTAAAAATGCTTCGGAACTCTTCCATTGTCCTCGGAATTCCGCTGAAGTTTAAGAATGCTTCGGAACTCTTCCATTGTTCTCAGAATTCTGCTGAAGTTTAAAAATGCTTCGGAACTCTTCCATTGTTCTCGGAATTCCGCTGACGCTTAAAAATGCTTCACAACTCTTCCATTGTTCTCGGAATTCCGCTGACTTTTAAAAATGCTTCGGAACTCTTCCATTGTTCTCGGAATTCCGCTGACTTTTAAAAATGCTTCTGAACTCTTCCATTGTTCTCGGAATTCCGCTGAAGTTTAAGTATGCTTCGGAACTCTTCCATTGTTCTCGGAATTCTGCTGAAGTTTAAAAATGCTTCGGAACTCTTCCATTGTTCTCAGAATTCCGCTGACATTTAAAAATGCTTCGGAACTCTTCCATTGTTCTCGGAATTCCGCTGACATTTAAAAAGCCTTCAGAACTCTTCCATTGTTCTCGGAATTCTGCTGACGTTTAAAAATGCTTCGGAACTCTTCCTTTGTTCTTGGAATTCCACTGACGTTTAAAAATGCTTCACAACTCTTCCATTGTTCTCGGAATTCCGCTGACTTTTAAAATTGCTTCGGAACTCTTCGATTGTTCTCCAAATTCCGCTGAAGTTTAAAAATGCTTCGGAACTCTTCCAGTGTTTTGGTATTCCGCTGACGTTTAAAAATGCTTCACAACTCTTCCATTGTTCTCGGTATTCCGCTGACTTTTAAAAATGCTTCTGAACTCTTCCATTGTTCTCGGAATTCCGCTGAAGTTTAAGTATGCTTCGGAACTCTTCCATTGTTCTCGGAATTCTGCTGAAGTTTAAAAATGCTTCGGAACTCTTCCATTGTTCTCGGAATTCCGCTGATGCTTAAAAATGCTTCACAACTCTTCCGTTGTTCTCGGTATTCCGCTGACTTTTAAAAATGCTTCTGAACTCTTCCATTGTTCTCGGAATTCCGCTGAAGTTTAAGTATGCTTCGGAACTCTTCCATTGTTCTCGGAATTCTGCTGAAGTTTAAAAATGCTTCGGAACTCTTCCATTGTTCTCAGAATTTCGCTGACATTTAAAAATGCTTCGGAAATCTTCCATTGTTCTCGGAATTCCGCTGACATTTAAAAAGTCTTCAGAACTCTTCCATTGTTCTCGGAATTCCGCTGACGTTTAAAATGCTTCGGAACTCTTCCTTTGTTCTTGGAATTCCACTGACGTTTAAAAATGCTTCACAACTCTTCCATTGTTCTCGGAATTCCGCTGACTTTTAAAATTGCTTCGGAACTCTTCGATTGTTCTCCAAATTCCGCTGAAGTTTAAAAATGCTTCGGAACTCTTCCAGTGTTTGCAGAATTCCGCTGACGTTTAAAAATGCTTCGGAAATCTTCCATTGTTTTCAAAATCCGCTGACGTTTAAAAATGCTTCAGAACTCTTCCATTGTTCTCGGAATTCCGCTGACGTTTAAAAATGCTTCGGAACTCTTCCATTGTTCTCGGAATTGCGGTGAAGTTTAAAAATGCTTCGGAACGCTTACATTGTTCTCAGAATTCCGCTGAAGTTTAAACATGCTTTGGTACCCTTCTATTGTTCTCGGAATTCTGCTGACTTTTAAAAATGCTTCGGAACTCTTCCATTGTTCTCGGACTTCCGCTGACTTTTAAAAATGCTTCGGAACTCTTCCATTGTTCTCGGAATTCCGCTTAAGTTTTGAAGTTTAAAAATGCTTCGGAATTCTTCCATTGTTCTCGGAATTCCGCTGACTTTTAAAAATGCTTCAGAACTCTTCCATTGTTCTCGGAATTCCGCTGACGTTTAAAAATGCTTCGGAACTCTTCCATTGTTCTCGGAATTCCGCTGACGCTTAAAATTGCTTCACAACTCTTCTATTGTTCTCCTAATTCCGCTGACTTTTAAAAATGCTTCGAAACTCTTCCATTGTTCTCGGAATTCTGCTGAAGTTTAAGAATGCTTCGGAACTCTTCCATTGTTCTCAGAATTCTTCTGAAGTTTAAAAATGCTTCGGAACTCTTCCATTGTTCTCGGAATTCCGCTGATGCTTAAAAATGCTTCACAACTCTTCCATTGTTCTCGGTATTCCGCTGACTTTTAAAAATGCTTCTGAACTCTTCCATTGTTCTCGGAATTCCGCTGAAGTTTAAGTATGCTTCGGAACTCTTCCATTGTTCTCGGAATTCTGCTGAAGTTTAAAAATGCTTCGGAACTCTTCCATTGTTCTCAGAATTTCGCTGACTTTTAAAAATGCTTCGGAACTCTTCCAGTGTTCTCGGAATTCCGCTGACATTTAAAAAGCCTTCAGAACTCTTCCATTGTTCTCGGAATTCCGCTGACGTTTAAAAATGCTTCGGAACTCTTCCTTTGTTCTTGGAATTCCACTGACGTTTAAAAATGCTTCACAACTCTTCCATTGTTCTCGGAATTCCGCTGACTTTTAAAATTGCTTCGGAACTCTTCGATTGTTCTCCAAATTCCGCTGAAGTTTAAAAATGCTTCGGAACTCTTCCAGTGTTCGCAGAATTCCGCTGACGTTTAAAAATGCTTCGGAAATCTTCCATTGTTTTCAAAATCCGCTGACGTTTAAAAATGCTTCAGAACTCTTCCATTGTTCTCGGAATTCCGCTGACATTTAAAAATGCTTCGGAACTCTTCCATTGTTCTGGTATTCCGCTGACGTTTAAAAATGCTTCACAACTCTTCCATTGTTCTCGGTATTCCGCTGACTTTTAAAAATGCTTCAGAACTCTTCCATTGTTCTCGCAATTCCGCTGAAGTTTAAGTATGCTTCGGAACTCTTCCATTGTTCTCGGAATTCTGCTGAAGTTTAAAAATGCTTCGGAACTCTTCCATTGTTCTCAGAATTCCGCTGACATTTAAAAATGCTTCGGAACTCTTCCATTGTTCTCGGAATTCCGCTGACATTTAAAAAGGCTTCAGAACTCTTCCATTGTTCTCGGAATTCTGCTGACGTTTAAAAATGCTTCACAACTCTTCCATTTTTCTCGGAATTCCGCTGACTTTTAAAAATGCTTCACAACTCTTCCATTGTTCTCGGAATTCCGCTGACTTTTAAAAATGCTTCGGAACTCTTCGATTGTTCTCCAAATTCCGCTGAAGTTTAAAAATGCTTCGGAACTCTTCCAGTGTTCTCGGAATTCCGCTGACTTTTAAAAATGCTTCGGAACTCTTCGATTGTTCTCCAAATTCCGCTGAAGTTTAAAAATGCTTCGGAACTCTTCCAGTGTTTGCAGAATTCCGCTGACGTTTAAAAATGCTTCGGAAATCTTCCATTGTTTTCAAAATTCCGCTGACGTTTAAAAATGCTTCAGAACTCTTCCATTGTTCTCGGAATTCTTCTGAAGTTTTGAAGTTTAAAAATGCTTCGGAATTCTTCCATTGTTCTCGGAATTCCGCTGACGCTTAAAAATGCTTCACAACTCTTCTATTGTTCTCAGAATTCCGCTGACTTTTAAAAATGCTTCGGAACTCTTCCATTGTTGTCGGAATTCCGCTGACGCTTAAAATTGCTTCAAAACTGTTCCATTGTTCTCGGAATTCCGCTGAAGTTTAAGAATGCTTCAGAACTCTTCCATTGTTCTCAGAATTCTGCTGAAGTTTAAAAATGCTTCGGAACTCTTCCATTGTTCTCAGAATTCCGCTGACGCTTAAAAATGCTTCACAACTCTTCTATTGTTCTCGGAATTCCGCTGACATTTAAAAATGCTTCGGAACTCTTCCATTGTCCTCGGAATTCCGCTGAAGTTTAAGAATGCTTCGGAACTCTTCCATTGTTCTCAGAATTCTGCTGAAGTTTAAAAATGCTTCGGAACTCTTCCATTGTTCTCGGAATTCCGCTGACGCTTAAAAATGCTTCACAACTCTTCCATTGTTCTCGGAATTCCGCTGACTTTTAAAAATGCTTCGGAACTCTTCCATTGTTCTCGGAATTCCGCTGACTTTTAAAAATGCTTCTGAACTCTTCCATTGTTCTCGGAATTCCGCTGAAGTTTAAGTATGCTTCGGAACTCTTCCATTGTTCTCGGAATTCTGCTGAAGTTTAAAAATGCTTCGGAACTCTTCCATTGTTCTCAGAATTCCGCTGACATTTAAAAATGCTTCGGAACTCTTCCATTGTTCTCGGAATTCCGCTGACATTTAAAAAGCCTTCAGAACTCTTCCATTGTTCTCGGAATTCTGCTGACGTTTAAAAATGCTTCGGAACTCTTCCTTTGTTCTTGGAATTCCACTGACGTTTAAAAATGCTTCACAACTCTTCCATTGTTCTCGGAATTCCGCTGACTTTTAAAATTGCTTCGGAACTCTTCGATTGTTCTCCAAATTCCGCTGAAGTTTAAAAATGCTTCGGAACTCTTCCAGTGTTTTGGTATTCCGCTGACGTTTAAAAATGCTTCACAACTCTTCCATTGTTCTCGGTATTCCGCTGACTTTTAAAAATGCTTCTGAACTCTTCCATTGTTCTCGGAATTCCGCTGAAGTTTAAGTATGCTTCGGAACTCTTCCATTGTTCTCGGAATTCTGCTGAAGTTTAAAAATGCTTCGGAACTCTTCCATTGTTCTCGGAATTCCGCTGATGCTTAAAAATGCTTCACAACTCTTCCGTTGTTCTCGGTATTCCGCTGACTTTTAAAAATGCTTCTGAACTCTTCCATTGTTCTCGGAATTCCGCTGAAGTTTAAGTATGCTTCGGAACTCTTCCATTGTTCTCGGAATTCTGCTGAAGTTTAAAAATGCTTCGGAACTCTTCCATTGTTCTCAGAATTTCGCTGACATTTAAAAATGCTTCGGAAATCTTCCATTGTTCTCGGAATTCCGCTGACATTTAAAAAGTCTTCAGAACTCTTCCATTGTTCTCGGAATTCCGCTGACGTTTAAAATGCTTCGGAACTCTTCCTTTGTTCTTGGAATTCCACTGACGTTTAAAAATGCTTCACAACTCTTCCATTGTTCTCGGAATTCCGCTGACTTTTAAAATTGCTTCGGAACTCTTCGATTGTTCTCCAAATTCCGCTGAAGTTTAAAAATGCTTCGGAACTCTTCCAGTGTTTGCAGAATTCCGCTGACGTTTAAAAATGCTTCGGAAATCTTCCATTGTTTTCAAAATCCGCTGACGTTTAAAAATGCTTCAGAACTCTTCCATTGTTCTCGGAATTCCGCTGACGTTTAAAAATGCTTCGGAACTCTTCCATTGTTCTCGGAATTGCGGTGAAGTTTAAAAATGCTTCGGAACGCTTACATTGTTCTCAGAATTCCGCTGAAGTTTAAACATGCTTTGGTACCCTTCTATTGTTCTCGGAATTCTGCTGACTTTTAAAAATGCTTCGGAACTCTTCCATTGTTCTCGGACTTCCGCTGACTTTTAAAAATGCTTCGGAACTCTTCCATTGTTCTCGGAATTCCGCTTAAGTTTTGAAGTTTAAAAATGCTTCGGAATTCTTCCATTGTTCTCGGAATTCCGCTGACTTTTAAAAATGCTTCAGAACTCTTCCATTGTTCTCGGAATTCCGCTGACGTTTAAAAATGCTTCGGAACTCTTCCATTGTTCTCGGAATTCCGCTGACGCTTAAAATTGCTTCACAACTCTTCTATTGTTCTCCTAATTCCGCTGACTTTTAAAAATGCTTCGAAACTCTTCCATTGTTCTCGGAATTCTGCTGAAGTTTAAGAATGCTTCGGAACTCTTCCATTGTTCTCAGAATTCTTCTGAAGTTTAAAAATGCTTCGGAACTCTTCCATTGTTCTCGGAATTCCGCTGATGCTTAAAAATGCTTCACAACTCTTCCATTGTTCTCGGTATTCCGCTGACTTTTAAAAATGCTTCTGAACTCTTCCATTGTTCTCGGAATTCCGCTGAAGTTTAAGTATGCTTCGGAACTCTTCCATTGTTCTCGGAATTCTGCTGAAGTTTAAAAATGCTTCGGAACTCTTCCATTGTTCTCAGAATTTCGCTGACTTTTAAAAATGCTTCGGAACTCTTCCAGTGTTCTCGGAATTCCGCTGACATTTAAAAAGCCTTCAGAACTCTTCCATTGTTCTCGGAATTCCGCTGACGTTTAAAAATGCTTCGGAACTCTTCCTTTGTTCTTGGAATTCCACTGACGTTTAAAAATGCTTCACAACTCTTCCATTGTTCTCGGAATTCCGCTGACTTTTAAAATTGCTTCGGAACTCTTCGATTGTTCTCCAAATTCCGCTGAAGTTTAAAAATGCTTCGGAACTCTTCCAGTGTTCGCAGAATTCCGCTGACGTTTAAAAATGCTTCGGAAATCTTCCATTGTTTTCAAAATCCGCTGACGTTTAAAAATGCTTCAGAACTCTTCCATTGTTCTCGGAATTCCGCTGACATTTAAAAATGCTTCGGAACTCTTCCATTGTTCTGGTATTCCGCTGACGTTTAAAAATGCTTCACAACTCTTCCATTGTTCTCGGTATTCCGCTGACTTTTAAAAATGCTTCAGAACTCTTCCATTGTTCTCGCAATTCCGCTGAAGTTTAAGTATGCTTCGGAACTCTTCCATTGTTCTCAGAATTCCGCTGACATTTAAAAATGCTTCGGAACTCTTCCATTGTTCTCGGAATTCCGCTGACATTTAAAAAGGCTTCAGAACTCTTCCATTGTTCTCGGAATTCTGCTGACGTTTAAAAATGCTTCACAACTCTTCCATTTTTCTCGGAATTCCGCTGACTTTTAAAAATGCTTCACAACTCTTCCATTGTTCTCGGAATTCCGCTGACTTTTAAAAATGCTTCGGAACTCTTCGATTGTTCTCCAAATTCCGCTGAAGTTTAAAAATGCTTCGGAACTCTTCCAGTGTTCTCGGAATTCCGCTGACTTTTAAAAATGCTTCGGAACTCTTCGATTGTTCTCCAAATTCCGCTGAAGTTTAAAAATGCTTCGGAACTCTTCCAGTGTTTGCAGAATTCCGCTGACGTTTAAAAATGCTTCGGAAATCTTCCATTGTTTTCAAAATTCCGCTGACGTTTAAAAATGCTTCAGAACTCTTCCATTGTTCTCGGAATTCTTCTGAAGTTTTGAAGTTTAAAAATGCTTCGGAATTCTTCCATTGTTCTCGGAATTCCGCTGACGCTTAAAAATGCTTCACAACTCTTCTATTGTTCTCAGAATTCCGCTGACTTTTAAAAATGCTTCGGAACTCTTCCATTGTTGTCGGAATTCCGCTGACGCTTAAAATTGCTTCAAAACTGTTCCATTGTTCTCGGAATTCCGCTGAAGTTTAAGAATGCTTCAGAACTCTTCCATTGTTCTCAGAATTCTGCTGAAGTTTAAAAATGCTTCGGAACTCTTCCATTGTTCTCAGAATTCCGCTGACGCTTAAAAATGCTTCACAACTCTTCTATTGTTCTCGGAATTCCGCTGACATTTAAAAATGCTTCGGAACTCTTCCATTGTCCTCGGAATTCCGCTGAAGTTTAAGAATGCTTCGGAACTCTTCCATTGTTCTCAGAATTCTGCTGAAGTTTAAAAATGCTTCGGAACTCTTCCATTGTTCTCGGAATTCCGCTGACGCTTAAAAATGCTTCACAACTCTTCCATTGTTCTCGGAATTCCGCTGACTTTTAAAAATGCTTCGGAACTCTTCCATTGTTCTCGGAATTCCGCTGACTTTTAAAAATGCTTCTGAACTCTTCCATTGTTCTCGGAATTCCGCTGAAGTTTAAGTATGCTTCGGAACTCTTCCATTGTTCGCGGAATTCTGCTGAAGTTTAAAAATGCTTCGGAACTCTTCCATTGTTCTCAGAATTCCGCTGACATTTAAAAATGCTTCGGAACTCTTCCATTGTTCTCGGAATTCCGCTGACATTTAAAAAGCCTTCAGAACTCTTCCATTGTTCTCGGAATTCTGCTGACGTTTAAAAATGCTTCGGAACTCTTCCTTTGTTCTTGGAATTCCACTGACGTTTAAAAATGCTTCACAACTCTTCCATTGTTCTCGGAATTCCGCTGACTTTTAAAATTGCTTCGGAACTCTTCGATTGTTCTCCAAATTCCGCTGAAGTTTAAAAATGCTTCACAACTCTTCCATTGTTCTCGGTATTCCGCTGACTTTTAAAAATGCTTCTGAACTCTTCCATTGTTCTCGGAATTCCGCTGAAGTTTAAGTATGCTTCGGAAATCTTCCATTGTTCTCGGAATTCCGCTGACATTTAAAAAGTCTTCAGAACTCTTCCATTGTTCTCGGAATTCCGCTGACGTTTAAAATGCTTCGGAACTCTTCCTTTGTTCTTGGAATTCCACTGACGTTTAAAAATGCTTCACAACTCTTCCATTGTTCTCGGAATTCCGCTGACTTTTAAAATTGCTTCGGAACTCTTCGATTGTTCTCCAAAGTCCGCTGAAGTTTAAAAATGCTTCGGAACTCTTCCAGTGTTTGCAGAATTCCGCTGACGTTTAAAAATGCTTCGGAAATCTTCCATTGTTTTCAAAATCCGCTGACGTTTAAAAATGCTTCAGAACTCTTCCATTGTTCTCGGAATTCCGCTGACGTTTAAAAATGCTTCGGAACTCTTCCATTGTTCTCGGAATTGCGGTGAAGTTTAAAAATGCTTCGGAACGCTTACATTGTTCTCAGAATTCCGCTGAAGTTTAAACATGCTTTGGTACCCTTCTATTGTTCTCGGAATTCCGCTGACTTTTAAAAATGCTTCGGAACTCTTCCATTGTTCTCGGAATTCCGCTTAAGTTTTGAAGTTTAAAAATGCTTCGGAATTCTTCCATTGTTCTCGGAATTCCGCTGATGCCTAAAAATGCTTCACAACTCTTCTATTGTTCTCAGAATTCCGCTGACTTTTAAAAATGCTTCAGAACTCTTCCATTGTTCTCGGAATTCCGCTGACGTTTAAAAATGCTTCGGAACTCTTCCATTGTTCTCGGAATTCCGCTGACGCTTAAAATTGCTTCACAACTCTTCTATTGTTCTCCTAATTCCGCTGACTTTTAAAAATGCTTCGAAACTCTTCCATTGTTCTCGGAATTCTGCTGAAGTTTAAGAATGCTTCGGAACTCTTCCATTGTTCTCAGAATTCTTCTGAAGTTTAAAAATGCTTCGGAACTCTTCCATTGTTCTCGGAATTCCGCTGACTTTTAAAAATGCTTCTGAACTCTTCCATTGTTCTCGGAATTCCGCTGAAGTTTAAGTATGCTTCGGAACTCTTCCATTGTTCTCGGAATTCTGCTGAAGTTTAAAAATGCTTCGGAACTCTTCCATTGTTCTCAGAATTCTGCTGACATTTAAAAATGCTTCGGAACTCTTCCATTGTTCTCGGAATTCCGCTGACATTTAAAAAGCCTTCAGAACTCTTCCATTGTTCTCGGAATTCTGCTGACGTTTAAAAATGCTTCGGAACTCTTCCTTTGTTCTTGGAATTCCACTGACGTTTAAAAATGCTTCACAACTCTTCCATTGTTCTCGGAATTCCGCTGACTTTTAAAATTGCTTCGGAACTCTTCGTTTGTTCTCCAAATTCCGCTGAAGTTTAAAAATGCTTCGGAACTCTTCCAGTGTTTGCAGAATTCCGCTGACGTTTAAAAATGCTTCGGAAATCTTCCATTGTTTTCAAAATCCGCTGACGTTTAAAAATGCTTCAGAACTCTTCCATTGTTCTCGGAATTCCGCTGACGTTTAAAAATGCTTCGGAACTCTTCCGTTGTTCTCGGAATTGCGGTGAAGTTTAAAAATGCTTCGGAACGCTTACATTGTTCTCAGAATTCCGCTGAAGTTTAAACATGCTTTGGTACCCTTCTATTGTTCTCGGAATTCTGCTGACTTTTAAAAATGCTTCGGAACTCTTCCATTGTTCTCGGAATTCCGCTGACTTTTAAAAATTCTTCGGAACTCTTCCATTGTTCTCGGAATTCCGCTGAAGTTTTGAAGTTTAAAAATGCTTCGGAATTTTTCCATTGTTCTCGGAATTCCGCTGACGCTTAAAAATGCTTCACAACTCTTCCATTGTTCTCGGAATTCCGCTGACTTTTAAAAATGCTTCGGAACTCTTCCAGTGTTCGCAGAATTCCGCTGACGTTTAAAAATGCTTCGGAAATCTTCCATTGTTTTCAAAATTCCGCTGACGTTTAAAAATGATTCAGAACTCTTCCATTGTTCTCGGAATTCCGCTGACTTTTAAAAATGCTTCGGAACTCTTCCATTGTTTTGGTATTCTGCTGACGTTTAAAAATGCTTCACAACTCTTCCATTGTTCTCGGTATTCCGCTGACTTTTAAAAATGCTTCTGAACTCTTCCATTGTTCTCGGAATTCCGCTGAAGTTTAAGTATGCTTCGGAACTCTTCCATTGTTCTCGGAATTCTGCTGAAGTTTAAAAATGCTTCGGAACTCTTCCATTGTTCTCGGAATTCCGCTGATGCTTAAAAATGCTTCACAACTCTTCCATTGTTCTCGGTATTCCGCTGACTTTTAAAAATGCTTCTGAACTCTTCCATTGTTCTCGGAATTCCGCTGAAGTTTAAGTATGCATCGGAACTCTTCCATTGTTCTCGGAATTCTGCTGAAGTTTAAAAATGCTTCGGAACTCTTCCATTGTTCTCAGAATTCCGCTGAAGTTTAAACATGCTTTGGTACCCTTCTATTGTTCTCGGAATTCTGCTGACTTTTAAAAATGCTTCGGAACTCTTCCATTGTTCTCGGAATTCCGCTGACTTTTAAAAATGCTTCGGAACTCTTCCATTGTTCTCGGAATTCTGCTGAAGTTTTGAAGTTTAAAAATGCTTCGGAATTCTTCCATTGTTCTCGGAATTCCGCTGACGCTTAAAAATGCTTCACAACTCTTCTATTGTTCTCAGAATTCCGCTGACTTTTAAAAATGCTTCAGAACGCTTCCATTGTTCTCGGAATTCCGCTGACGTTTAAAAATGCTTCGGAACACTTCCATTGTTCTCGGAATTCCGCTGACGCTTAAAATTGCTTCACAACTCTTCTATTGTTCTCGGAATTCCGCTGACTTTTAAAAATGCTTCACAACTCTTCCATTGTTCTCGGAATTCCGTTGAAGTTTAAAAATGCTTCGGAACTCTTCCAGTGTTCGCAGAATTCCGCTGACGTTTAAAAATGCTTCGGAAATCTTCCATTGTTTTCAAAATTCTGCTGACGTTTAAAAATGCTTCAGAACTCTTCCATTGTTCTCGGAATTCCGCTGACGTTTAAAAATGCTTCGGAACTCTTCCATTGTTCTCGGAATTGCGGTGAAGTTTAAAAATGCTTCGGAACGCTTACATTGTTCTCAGAATTCCGCTGAAGTTTAAACATGCTTTGGTACACTTCTATTGTTCTCAGAATTCTGCTGAAGTTTAAGAATGCTTCGGAACTCTTCCATTGTTCTCGGAATTCCGCTGACGTTCAAAAATGATTCGGAACACTTCCATTGTTCTCGGAATTCCGCTGACGCTTAAAATTGCTTCACAACTCTTCTATTGTTCTCGGAATTCCGCTGACTTTTAAAAATGCTTCGAAACTCTTCCATTGTTCTCGGAATTCCGCTGAAGTTTAAGAATGCTTCGGAACTCTTCCATTGTTCTCAGAATTCTGCTGAAGTTTAAAAATGCTTCGGAACTCTTCCATTGTTCTCGGAATTCCGCTGACGCTTAAAAATGCTTCACAACTCTTCCATTGTTCTCGGAATTCTGCTGACTTTTAAAAATGCTTCGGAACTCTTCGATTGTTCTCCAAATTCCGCTGAAGTTTAAAAATGCTTCGGAAATCTTCCATTGTTTTCAAAATTCCGCTGACGTTTAAAAATGCTTCAGAACTCTTCCATTGTTCTCGGAATTCCGCTGACGTTTAAAAATGCTTTGGAACTCGTCCATTGTTCTCGGAATTCCGGTGAAGTTTAAAAATGCTTCGGAACGCTTACATTGTTCTCAGAATTCCGCTGAAGTTTAAACATGCTTTGGTACCCTTCTATTGTTCTCGGAATTCTGCTGACTTTTAAAAATGCTTCGGAACTCTTCCATTGTTCTCGGAATTCCGCTGACTTTTAAAAATGCTTCGGAACTCTTCCATTGTTCTCGGAATTCCGCTTAAGTTTTGAAGTTTAAAAATGCTTCGGAATTCTTCCATTGTTCTCGGAATTCCGCTGACGCTTAAAAATGCTTCGAAACTCTTCCATTGTTCTCGGAATTCTGCTGAAGTTTAAGAATGCTTCGGAACTCTTCCATTGTTCTCAGAATTCTTCTGAAGTTTAAAAATGCTTCGGAACTCTTCCATTGTTCTCGGAATTCCGCTGATGCTTAAAAATGCTTCACAACTCTTCCATTGTTCTCGGTATTCCGCTGACTTTTAAAAATGCTTCTGAACTCTTCCATTGTTCTCGGAATTCCGCTGAAGTTTAAGTATGCTTCGGAACTCTTCCATTGTTCTCGGAATTCTGCTGAAGTTTAAAAATGCTTCGGAACTCTTCCATTGTTCTCAGAATTCCGCTGACATTTAAAAATGCTTCGGAACTCTTCCATTGTTCTCGGAATTCCGCTGACATTTAAAAAGTCTTCAGAACTCTTCCATTGTTCTCGGAATTCCGCTGACGTTTAAAAATGCTTCGGAACTCTTCCTTTGTTCTTGGAATTCCACTGACGTTTAAAAATGCTTCACAACTCTTCCATTGTTCTCGGAATTCCGCTGACTTTTAAAATTGCTTCGGAACTCTTCGATTGTTCTCCAAATTCCGCTGAAGTTTAAAAATGCTTCGGAACTCTTCCAGTGTTTGCAGAATTCCGCTGACGTTTAAAAATGCATCTGAAATCTTCCATTGTTTTCAAAATCCGCTGACGTTTAAAAATGCTTCAGAACTCTTCCATTGTTCTCGGAATTCCGCTGACGTTTAAAAATGCTTCGGAACTCTTCCATTGTTCTCGGAATTGCGGTGAAGTTTAAAAATGCTTCGGAACGCTTACATTGTTCTCAGAATTCCGCTGAAGTTTAAACATGCTTTGGTACCCTTCTATTGTTCTCGGAATTCTGCTGACTTTTAAAAATGCTTCGGAACTCTTCCATTGTTCTCGGAATTCCGCTGACTTTTAAAAATGCTTCGGAACTCTTCCATTGTTCTCGGAATTCCGCTTAAGTTTTGAAGTTTAAAAATGCTTCGGAATTCTTCCATTGTTCTCGGAATTCCGCTGACGCCTAAAAATGCTTCACAACTCTTCTATTGTTCTCAGAATTCCGCTGACTTTTAAAAATGCTTCAGAACTCTTCCATAGTTCTCGGAATTCCGCTGACGTTTAAAAATGCTTCGGAACTCTTCCATTGTTCTCGGAATTCCGCTGACGCTTAAAATTGCTTCACAACTCTTCTATTGTTCTCGGAATTCCGCTGACTTTTAAAAATGCTTCGAAACTCTTCCATTGTTCTCGGAATTCTGCTGAAGTTTAAGAATGCTTCGGAACTCTTCCATTGTTCTCGGAATTCTGCTGAAGTTTAAAAATGCTTCGGAACTCTTCCATTGTTCTCAGAATTTCGCTGACTTTTAAAAATGCTTCGGAACTCTTCCAGTGTTCTCGGAATTCCGCTGACATTTAAAAAGCCTTCAGAACTCTTCCATTGTTCTCGGAATTCCGCTGACGTTTAAAAATGCTTCGGAACTCTTCCTTTGTTCTTGGAATTCCACTGACGTTTAAAAATGCTTCACAACTCTTCCATTGTTCTCGGAATTCCGCTGACTTTTAAAATTGCTTCGGAAATCTTCCATTGTTTTCAAAATCCGCTGACGTTTAAAAATGCTTCAGAACTCTTCCATTGTTCTCGGAATTCCGCTGACATTTAAAAATGCTTCGGAACTCTTCCATTGTTCTGGTATTCCGCTGACGTTTAAAAATGCTTCACAACTCTTCCATTGTTCTCGGTATTCCGCTGACTTTTAAAAATGCTTCAGAACTCTTCCATTGTTCTCGCAATTCCGCTGAAGTTTAAGTATGCTTCGGAACTCTTCCATTGTTCTCGGAATTCTGCTGAAGTTTAAAAATGCTTCGGAACTCTTCCATTGTTCTCAGAATTCCGCTGACATTTAAAAATGCTTCGGAACTCTTCCATTGTTCTCGGAATTCCGCTGACATTTAAAAAGGCTTCAGAACTCTTCCATTGTTCTCGGAATTCCGCTGACGTTTAAAAATGCTTCACAACTCTTCCATTTTTCTCGGAATTCCGCTGACTTTTAAAAATGCTTCACAACTCTTCCATTGTTCTCGGAATTCCGCTGACTTTTAAAAATGCTTCACAACTCTTCCATTGTTCTCGGAATTCCGCTGACTTTTAAAAATGCTTCGGAACTCTTCGATTGTTCTCCAAATTCCGCTGAAGTTTAAAAATGCTTCGGAACTCTTCCATTGTTCTCGGAATTCCGCTGACGCTTAAAAATGCTTCACAACTCTTCCATTGTTCTCGGAATTCCGCTGACTTTTAAAAATGCTTCGGAACTCTTCCATTGTTCTCGGAATTCCGCTGAAGTTTACGTATGCTTCGGAACTCTTCCATTGTTCGCGGAATTCTGCTGAAGTTTAAAAATGCTTCGGAACTCTTCCATTGTTCTCAGAATTCCGCTGACATTTAAAAATGCTTCGGAACTCTTCCATTGTTCTCGGAATTCCGCTGACATTTAAAAAGCCTTCAGAACTCTTCCATTGTTCTCGGAATTCTGCTGACGTTTAAAAATGCTTCGGAACTCTTCCTTTGTTCTTGGAATTCCACTGACGTTTAAAAATGCTTCACAACTCTTCCATTGTTCTCGGAATTCCGCTGACTTTTAAAATTGCTTCGGAACTCTTCGATTGTTCTCCAAATTCCGCTGAAGTTTAAAAATGCTTCGGAACTCTTCCAGTGTTTTGGTATTCCGCTGACGTTTAAAAATGCTTCACAACTCTTCCATTGTTCTCGGTATTCCGCTGACTTTTAAAAATGCTTCTGAACTCTTCCATTGTTCTCGGAATTCCGCTGAAGTTTAAGTATGCTTCGGAACTCTTCCATTGTTCTCGGAATTCTGCTGAAGTTTAAAAATGCTTCGGAACTCTTCCATTGTTCTCGGAATTCCGCTGATGCTTAAAATTGCTTCACAACTCTTCCGTTGTTCTCGGTATTCCGCTGACTTTTAAAAATGCTTCTGAACTCTTCCATTGTTCTCGGAATTCCGCTGAAGTTTAAGTATGCTTCGGAACTCTTCCATTGTTCTCGGAATTCTGCTGAAGTTTAAAAATGCTTCGGAACTCTTCCATTGTTCTCAGAATTTCGCTGACATTTAAAAATGCTTCGGAAATCTTCCATTGTTCTCGGAATTCCGCTGACATTTAAAAAGTCTTCAGAACTCTTCCATTGTTCTCGGAATTCCGCTGACGTTTAAAATGCTTCGGAACTCTTCCTTTGTTCTCGGAATTCCGCTGACTTTTAAAATTGCTTCGGAACTCTTCGATTGTTCTCCAAATTCCGCTGAAGTTTAAAAATGCTTCGGAACTCTTCCAGTGTTTGCAGAATTCCGCTGACGTTTAAAAATGCTTCGGAAATCTTCCATTGTTTTCAAAATCCGCTGACGTTTAAAAATGCTTCAGAACTCTTCCATTGTTCTCGGAATTCCGCTGACGTTTAAAAATGCTTCGGAACTCTTCCATTGTTCTCGGAATTGCGGTGAAGTTTAAAAATGCTTCGGAACGCTTACATTGTTCTCAGAATTCCGCTGAAGTTTAAACATGCTTTGGTACCCTTCTATTGTTCTCGGAATTATGCTGACTTTTAAAAATGCTTCGGAACTCTTCCATTGTTCTCGGAATTCCGCTGACTTTTAAAAATGCTTCGGAACTCTTCCATTGTTCTCGGAATTCCGCTTAAGTTTTGAAGTTTAAAAATGCTTCGGAATTCTTCCATTGTTCTCGGAATTCCGCTGACGCCTAAAAATGCTTCACAACTCTTCTATTGTTCTCAGAATTCCGCTGACTTTTAAAAATGCTTCGGAACTCTTCCATTGTTCTCGGAATTCCGCTGACGCTTAAAATTGCTTCACAACTCTTCTATTGTTCTCCTAATTCCGCTGACTTTTAAAAATGCTTCGAAACTCTTCCATTGTTCTCGGAATTCTGCTGAAGTTTAAGAATGCTTCGGAACTCTTCCATTGTTCTCAGAATTCTTCTGAAGTTTAAAAATGCTTCGGAACTCTTCCATTGTTCTCGGAATTCCGCTGATGCTTAAAAATGCTTCACAACTCTTCCATTGTTCTCGGTATTCCGCTGACTTTTAAAAATGCTTCTGAACTCTTCCATTGTTCTCGGAATTCCGCTGAAGTTTAAGTATGCTTCGGAACTCTTCCATTGTTCTCGGAATTCTGCTGAAGTTTAAAAATGCTTCGGAACTCTTCCATTGTTCTCAGAATTTCGCTGACTTTTAAAAATGCTTCGGAACTCTTCCTTTGTTCTTGGAATTCCACTGACGTTTAAAAATGCTTCACAACTCTTCCATTGTTCTCGGAATTCCGCTGACTTTTAAAATTGCTTCGGAACTCTTCGATTGTTCTCCAAATTCCGCTGAAGTTTAAAAATGCTTCGGAACTCTTCCAGTGTTCGCAGAATTCCGCTGACGTTTAAAAATGCTTCGGAAATCTTCCATTGTTTTCAAAATCCGCTGACGTTTAAAAATGCTTCAGAACTCTTCCATTGTTCTCGGAATTCCGCTGACATTTAAAAATGCTTCGGAACTCTTCCATTGTTCTGGTATTCCGCTGACGTTTAAAAATGCTTCACAACTCTTCCATTGTTCTCGGTATTCCGCTGACTTTTAAAAATGCTTCAGAACTCTTCCATTGTTCTCGCAATTCCGCTGAAGTTTAAGTATGCTTCGGAACTCTTCCATTGTTCTCGGAATTCTGCTGAAGTTTAAAAATGCTTCGGAACTCTTCCATTGTTCTCAGAATTCCGCTGACATTTAAAAATGCTTCGGAACTCTTCCATTGTTCTCGGAATTCCGCTGACATTTAAAAAGGCTTCAGAACTCTTCCATTGTTCTCGGAATTCCGCTGACGTTTAAAAATGCTTCACAACTCTTCCATTTTTCTCGGAATTCCGCTGACTTTTAAAAATGCTTCACAACTCTTCCATTGTTCTCGGAATTCCGCTGACTTTTAAAAATGCTTCACAACTCTTCCATTGTTCTCAGAATTCTGCTGAAGTTTAAAAATGCTTCGGAACTCTTCCATTGTTCTCGGAATTCCGCTGACGCTTAAAAATGCTTCACAACTCTTCCATTGTTCTCGGAATTCCGCTGACTTTTAAAAATGCTTCGGAACTCTTCCATTGTTCTCGGAATTCCGCTGACTTTTAAAAATGCTTCTGAACTCTTCCATTGTTCTCGGAATTCCGCTGAAGTTTAAGTATGCTTCGGAACTCTTCCATTGTTCTCGGAATTCTGCTGAAGTTTAAAAATGCTTCGGAACTCTTCCATTGTTCTCAGAATTCCGCTGACATTTAAAAATGCTTCGGAACTCTTCCATTGTTCTCGGAATTCCGCTGACATTTAAAAAGCCTTCAGAACTCTTCCATTGTTCTCGGAATTCTGCTGACGTTTAAAAATGCTTCGGAACTCTTCCTTTGTTCTTGGAATTCCACTGACGTTTAAAAATGCTTCACAACTCTTCCATTGTTCTCGGAATTCCGCTGACTTTTAAAATTGCTTCGGAACTCTTCGTTTGTTCTCCAAATTCCGCTGAAGTTTAAAAATGCTTCGGAACTCTTCCAGTGTTTGCAGAATTCCGCTGACGTTTAAAAATGCTTCGGAAATCTTCCATTGTTTTCAAAATCCGCTGACGTTTAAAAATGCTTCAGAACTCTTCCATTGTTCTCGGAATTCCGCTGACGTTTAAAAATGCTTCGGAACTCTTCCGTTGTTCTCGGAATTGCGGTGAAGTTTAAAAATGCTTCGGAACGCTTACATTGTTCTCAGAATTCCGCTGAAGTTTAAACATGCTTTGGTACCCTTCTATTGTTCTCAGAATTCTGCTGACTTTTAAAAATGCTTCGGAACTCTTCCATTGTTCTCGGAATTCCGCTGACTTTTAAAAATTCTTCGGAACTCTTCCATTGTTCTCGGAATTCCGCTGAAGTTTTGAAGTTTAAAAATGCTTCGGAATTTTTCCATTGTTCTCGGAATTCCGCTGACGCTTAAAAATGCTTCACAACTCTTCCATTGTTCTCGGAATTCCGCTGACTTTTAAAAATGCTTCGGAACTCTTCCAGTGTTCGCAGAATTCCGCTGACGTTTAAAAATGCTTCGGAAATCTTCCATTGTTTTCAAAATTCCGCTGACGTTTAAAAATGATTCAGAACTCTTCCATTGTTCTCGGAATTCCGCTGACTTTTAAAAATGCTTCGGAACTCTTCCATTGTTTTGGTATTCCGCTGACGTTTAAAAATGCTTCACAACTCTTCCATTGTTCTCGGTATTCCGCTGACTTTTAAAAATGCTTCTGAACTCTTCCATTGTTCTCGGAATTCCGCTGAAGTTTAAGTATGCTTCGGAACTCTTCCATTGTTCTCGGAATTCTGCTGAAGTTTAAAAATGCTTCGGAACTCTTCCATTGTTCTCGGAATTCCGCTGATGCTTAAAAATGCTTCACAACTCTTCCATTGTTCTCGGTATTCCGCTGACTTTTAAAAATGCTTCTGAACTCTTCCATTGTTCTCGGAATTCCGCTGAAGTTTAAGTATGCTTCGGAACTCTTCCATTGTTCTCGGAATTCTGCTGAAGTTTAAAAATGCTTCGGAACTCTTCCATTGTTCTCAGAATTCCGCTGAAGTTTAAACATGCTTTGGTACCCTTCTATTGTTCTCGGAATTCTGCTGACTTTTAAAAATGCTTCGGAACTCTTCCATTGTTCTCGGAATTCCGCTGACTTTTAAAAATGCTTCGGAACTCTTCCATTGTTCTCGGAATTCTGCTGAAGTTTTGAAGTTTAAAAATGCTTCGGAATTCTTCCATTGTTCTCGGAATTCCGCTGACGCTTAAAAATGCTTCGAAACTCTTCCATTGTTCTCGGAATTCTGCTGAAGTTTAAGAATGCTTCGGAACTCTTCCATTGTTCTCAGAATTCTTCTGAAGTTTAAAAATGCTTCCGAACTCTTCCATTGTTCTCGGAATTCCGCTGATGCTTAAAAATGCTTCACAACTCTTCCATTGTTCTCGGTATTCCGCTGACTTTTAAAAATGCTTCTGAACTCTTCCATTGTTCTCGGAATTCCGCTGAAGTTTAAGTATGCTTCGGAACTCTTCCATTGTTCTCGGAATTCTGCTGAAGTTTAAAAATGCTTCGGAACTCTTCCATTGTTCTCAGAATTCCGCTGACATTTAAAAATGCTTCGGAACTCTTCCATTGTTCTCGGAATTCCGCTGACATTTAAAAAGTCTTCAGAACTCTTCCATTGTTCTCGGAATTCCGCTGACGTTTAAAAATGCTTCGGAACTCTTCCTTTGTTCTTGGAATTCCACTGACGTTTAAAAATGCTTCACAACTCTTCCATTGTTCTCGGAATTCCGCTGACTTTTAAAATTGCTTCGGAACTCTTCGATTGTTTTCCAAATTCCGCTGAAGTTTAAAAATGCTTCGGAACTCTTCCAGTGTTTGCAGAATTCCGCTGACGTTTAAAAATGCATCGGAAATCTTCCATTGTTTTCAAAATCCGCTGACGTTTAAAAATGCTTCAGAACTCTTCCATTGTTCTCGGAATTCCGCTGACGTTTAAAAATGCTTCGGAACTCTTCCATTGTTCTCGGAATTGCGGTGAAGTTTAAAAATGCTTCGGAACGCTTACATTGTTCTCAGAATTCCGCTGAAGTTTAAACATGCTTTGGTACCCTTCTATTGTTCTCGGAATTCTGCTGACTTTTAAAAATGCTTCGGAACTCTTCCATTGTTCTCGGAATTCCGCTGACTTTTAAAAATGCTTCGGAACTCTTCCATTGTTCTCGGAATTCCGCTTAAGTTTTGAAGTTTAAAAATGCTTCGGAATTCTTCCATTGTTCTCGGAATTCCGCTGACGCCTAAAAATGCTTCACAACTCTTCTATTGTTCTCAGAATTCCGCTGACTTTTAAAAATGCTTCAGAACTCTTCCATTGTTCTCGGAATTCCGCTGACGTTTAAAAATGCTTCGGAACTCTTCCATTGTTCTCGGAATTCCGCTGACGCTTAAAATTGCTTCACAACTCTTCTATTGTTCTCGGAATTCCGCTGACTTTTAAAAATGCTTCGAAACTCTTCCATTGTTCTCGGAATTCTGCTGAAGTTTAAGAATGCTTCGGAACTCTTCCATTGTTCTCGGAATTCTGCTGAAGTTTAAAAATGCTTCGGAACTCTTCCATTGTTCTCAGAATTTCGCTGACTTTTAAAAATGCTTCGGAACTCTTCCAGTGTTCTCGGAATTCCGCTGACATTTAAAAAGCCTTCAGAACTCTTCCATTGTTCTCGGAATTCCGCTGACGTTTA
This sequence comes from Phyllobates terribilis, assembly GCF_046119375.1. Lineage (NCBI taxonomy): Eukaryota > Metazoa > Chordata > Amphibia > Anura > Dendrobatidae > Phyllobates > Phyllobates terribilis. The sequence continues at coordinate 5,276,910 of NW_027362781.1, read as the reverse complement.
AAAATGCTTCGGAACTCTTCCTTTGTTCTTGGAATTCCACTGACGTTTAAAAATGCTTCACAACTCTTCCATTGTTCTCGGAATTCCGCTGACTTTTAAAATTGCTTCGGAACTCTTCGATTGTTCTCCAAATTCCGCTGAAGTTTAAAAATGCTTCGGAACTCTTCCAGTGTTCGCAGAATTCCGCTGACGTTTAAAAATGCATCGGAAATCTTCCATTGTTTTCAAAATCCGCTGACGTTTAAAAATGCTTCAGAACTCTTCCATTGTTCTCGGAATTCCGCTGACATTTAAAAATGCTTCGGAACTCTTCCATTGTTCTGGTATTCCGCCAACGTTTAAAAATGCTTCACAACTCTTCCATTGTTCTCGGTATTCCGCTGACTTTTAAAAATGCTTCAGAACTCTTCCATTGTTCTCGCAATTCCGCTGAAGTTTAAGTATGCTTCGGAACTCTTCCATTGTTCTCGGAATTCTGCTGAAGTTTAAAAATGCTTCGGAACTCTTCCATTGTTCTCAGAATTCCGCTGACATTTAAAAATGCTTCGGAACTCTTCCATTGTTCTCGGAATTCCGCTGACATTTAAAAAGGCTTCAGAACTCTTCCATTGTTCTCGGAATTCCGCTGACGTTTAAAAATGCTTCACAACTCTTCCATTTTTCTCGGAATTCCGCTGACTTTTAAAAATGCTTCACAACTCTTCCATTGTTCTCGGAATTCCGCTGACTTTTAAAAATGCTTCACAACTCTTCCATTGTTCTCGGAATTCCGCTGACTTTTAAAAATGCTTCGGAACTCTTCGATTGTTCTCCAAATTCCGCTGAAGTTTAAAAATGCTTCGGAACTCTTCCAGTGTTCTCGGAATTCCGCTGACTTTTAAAAATGCTTCGGAACTCTTCGATTGTTCTCCAAATTCCGCTGAAGTTTAAAAATGCTTCGGAACTCTTCCAGTGTTTGCAGAATTCCGCTGACGTTTAAAAATGCTTCGGAAATCTTCCATTGTTTTCAAAATTCCGCTGACGTTTAAAAATGCTTCAGAACTCTTCCATTGTTCTCGGAATTCTTCTGAAGTTTTGAAGTTTAAAAATGCTTCGGAATTCTTCCATTGTTCTCGGAATTCCGCTGACGCTTAAAAATGCTTCACAACTCTTCTATTGTTCTCAGAATTCCGCTGACTTTTAAAAATGCTTCGGAACTCTTCCATTGTTGTCGGAATTCCGCTGACGCTTAAAATTGCTTCAAAACTGTTCCATTGTTCTCGGAATTCCGCTGAAGTTTAAGAATGCTTCAGAACTCTTCCATTGTTCTCAGAATTCTGCTGAAGTTTAAGAATGCTTCGGAACTCTTCCATTGTTCTCAGAATTCTGCTGAAGTTTAAAAATGCTTCGGAACTCTTCCATTGTTCTCGGAATTCCGCTGACGCTTAAAAATGCTTCACAACTCTTCCATTGTTCTCGGAATTCTGCTGACTTTTAAAAATGCTTCGGAACTCTTCGATTGTTCTCCAAATTCCGCTGAAGTTTAAAAATGCTTCGGAACTCTTCCATTGTTCGCAGAATTCCGCTGACGTTTAAAAATGCTTCGGAAATCTTCCATTGTTTTCAAAATTCCGCTGACGTTTAAAAATGCTTCAGAACTCTTCCATTGTTCTCGGAATTCCGCTGACGTTTAAAAATGCTTTGGAACTCGTCCATTGTTCTCGGAATTCCGGTGAAGTTTAAAAATGCTTCGGAACGCTTACATTGTTCTCAGAATTCCGCTGAAGTTTAAACATGCTTTGGTACCCTTCTATTGTTCTCGGAATTCTGCTGACTTTTAAAAATGCTTCGGAACTCTTCCATTGTTCTCGGAATTCCGCTGACTTTTAAAAATGCTTCGGAACTCTTCCATTGTTCTCGGAATTCCGCTTAAGTTTTGAAGTTTAAAAATGCTTCGGAATTCTTCCATTGTTCTCGGAATTCCGCTGACGCTTAAAAATGCTTCACAACTCTTCTATTGTTCTCAGAATTCCGCTGACTTTTAAAAATGCTTCAGAACTCTTCCATTGTTCTCGGAATTCCGCTGACGTTTAAAAATGCTTCGGAACTCTTCCATTGTTCTCGGAATTCCGCTGACGCTTAAAATTGCTTCACAACTCTTCTATTGTTCTCGGAATTCCGCTGACTTTTAAAAATGCTTCGAAACTCTTCCATTGTTCTCGGAATTCTGCTGAAGTTTAAGAATGCTTCGGAACTCTTCCATTGTTCTCAGAATTCTTCTGAAGTTTAAAAATGCTTCGGAACTCTTCCATTGTTCTCGGAATTCCGCTGATGCTTAAAAATGCTTCACAACTCTTCCATTGTTCTCGGTATTCCGCTGACTTTTAAAAATGCTTCAGAACTCTTCCATTGTTCTCGGAATTCCGCTGACGTTTAAAAATGCTTCGGAACTCTTCCATTGTTCTCGGAATTCCGCTGACGCTTAAAATTGCTTCACAACTCTTCTATTGTTCTCGGAATTCCGCTGACTTTTAAAAATGCTTCGAAACTCTTCCATTGTTCTCGGAATTCCGCTGACATTTAAAAAGTCTTCAGAACTCTTCCATTGTTCTCGGAATTCCGCTGACGTTTAAAATGCTTCGGAACTCTTCCTTTGTTCTCGGAATTCCGCTGACTTTTAAAATTGCTTCGGAACTCTTCGATTGTTCTCCAAATTCCGCTGAAGTTTAAAAATGCTTCGGAACTCTTCCAGTGTTTGCAGAATTCCGCTGACGTTTAAAAATGCTTCGGAAATCTTCCATTGTTTTCAAAATCCGCTGACGTTTAAAAATGCTTCAGAACTCTTCCATTGTTCTCGGAATTCCGCTGACGTTTAAAAATGCTTCGGAACTCTTCCATTGTTCTCGGAATTCTTCTGAAGTTTTGAAGTTTAAAAATGCTTCGGAATTCTTCCATTGTTCTCGGAATTCCGCTGACGCTTAAAAATGCTTCACAACTCTTCTATTGTTCTCAGAATTCCGCTGACTTTTAAAAATGCTTCGGAACTCTTCCATTGTTGTCGGAATTCCGCTGACGCTTAAAATTGCTTCAAAACTGTTCCATTGTTCTCGGAATTCCGCTGAAGTTTAAGAATGCTTCAGAACTCTTCCATTGTTCTCAGAATTCTGCTGAAGTTTAAAAATGCTTCGGAACTCTTCCATTGTTCTCAGAATTCCGCTGACGCTTAAAAATGCTTCACAACTCTTCTATTGTTCTCGGAATTCCGCTGACATTTAAAAATGCTTCGGAACTCTTCCATTGTCCTCGGAATTCCGCTGAAGTTTAAGAATGCTTCGGAACTCTTCCATTGTTCTCAGAATTCTGCTGAAGTTTAAAAATGCTTCGGAACTCTTCCATTGTTCTCGGAATTCCGCTGACGCTTAAAAATGCTTCACAACTCTTCCATTGTTCTCGGAATTCCGCTGACTTTTAAAAATGCTTCGGAACTCTTCCATTGTTCTCGGAATTCCGCTGACTTTTAAAAATGCTTCTGAACTCTTCCATTGTTCTCGGAATTCCGCTGAAGTTTAAGTATGCTTCGGAACTCTTCCATTGTTCGCGGAATTCTGCTGAAGTTTAAAAATGCTTCGGAACTCTTCCATTGTTCTCAGAATTCCGCTGACATTTAAAAATGCTTCGGAACTCTTCCATTGTTCTCGGAATTCCGCTGACATTTAAAAAGCCTTCAGAACTCTTCCATTGTTCTCGGAATTCTGCTGACGTTTAAAAATGCTTCGGAACTCTTCCTTTGTTCTTGGAATTCCACTGACGTTTAAAAATGCTTCACAACTCTTCCATTGTTCTCGGAATTCCGCTGACTTTTAAAATTGCTTCGGAACTCTTCGATTGTTCTCCAAATTCCGCTGAAGTTTAAAAATGCTTCGGAACTCTTCCAGTGTTTTGGTATTCCGCTGACGTTTAAAAATGCTTCACAACTCTTCCATTGTTCTCGGTATTCCGCTGACTTTTAAAAATGCTTCTGAACTCTTCCATTGTTCTCGGAATTCCGCTGAAGTTTAAGTATGCTTCGGAACTCTTCCATTGTTCTCGGAATTCTGCTGAAGTTTAAAAATGCTTCGGAACTCTTCCATTGTTCTCGGAATTCCGCTGATGCTTAAAAATGCTTCACAACTCTTCCGTTGTTCTCGGTATTCCGCTGACTTTTAAAAATGCTTCTGAACTCTTCCATTGTTCTCGGAATTCCGCTGAAGTTTAAGTATGCTTCGGAACTCTTCCATTGTTCTCGGAATTCTGCTGAAGTTTAAAAATGCTTCGGAACTCTTCCATTGTTCTCAGAATTTCGCTGACATTTAAAAATGCTTCGGAAATCTTCCATTGTTCTCGGAATTCCGCTGACATTTAAAAAGTCTTCAGAACTCTTCCATTGTTCTCGGAATTCCGCTGACGTTTAAAATGCTTCGGAACTCTTCCTTTGTTCTCGGAATTCCGCTGACTTTTAAAATTGCTTCGGAACTCTTCGATTGTTCTCCAAATTCCGCTGAAGTTTAAAAATGCTTCGGAACTCTTCCAGTGTTTGCAGAATTCCGCTGACGTTTAAAAATGCTTCGGAAATCTTCCATTGTTTTCAAAATCCGCTGACGTTTAAAAATGCTTCAGAACTCTTCCATTGTTCTCGGAATTCCGCTGACGTTTAAAAATGCTTCGGAACTCTTCCATTGTTCTCGGAATTGCGGTGAAGTTTAAAAATGCTTCGGAACGCTTACATTGTTCTCAGAATTCCGCTGAAGTTTAAACATGCTTTGGTACCCTTCTATTGTTCTCGGAATTATGCTGACTTTTAAAAATGCTTTGGAACTCTTCCATTGTTCTCGGAATTCCGCTGACTTTTAAAAATGCTTCGGAACTCTTCCATTGTTCTCGGAATTCCGCTTAAGTTTTGAAGTTTAAAAATGCTTCGGAATTCTTCCATTGTTCTCGGAATTCCGCTGACGCCTAAAAATGCTTCACAACTCTTCTATTGTTCTCAGAATTCCGCTGACTTTTAAAAATGCTTCAGAACTCTTCCATTGTTCTCGGAATTCCGCTGACGTTTTAAAATGCTTCGGAACTCTTCCATTGTTCTCGGAATTCCGCTGACGCTTAAAATTGCTTCACAACTCTTCTATTGTTCTCCTAATTCCGCTGACTTTTAAAAATGCTTCGAAACTCTTCCATTGTTCTCGGAATTCTGCTGAAGTTTAAGAATGCTTCGGAACTCTTCCATTGTTCTCAGAATTCTTCTGAAGTTTAAAAATGCTTCGGAACTCTTCCATTGTTCTCGGAATTCCGCTGATGCTTAAAAATGCTTCACAACTCTTCCATTGTTCTCGGTATTCCGCTGACTTTTAAAAATGCTTCTGAACTCTTCCATTGTTCTCGGAATTCCGCTGAAGTTTAAGTATGCTTCGGAACTCTTCCATTGTTCTCGGAATTCTGCTGAAGTTTAAAAATGCTTCGGAACTCTTCCATTGTTCTTGGAATTCCGCTGACTTTTAAAATTGCTTCGGAACTCTTCGATTGTTCTCCAAATTCCGCTGAAGTTTAAAAATGCTTCGGAACTCTTCCAGTGTTCGCAGAATTCCGCTGACGTTTAAAAATGCTTCGGAAATCTTCCATTGTTTTCAAAATCCGCTGACGTTTAAAAATGCTTCAGAACTCTTCCATTGTTCTCGGAATTCCGCTGACATTTAAAAATGCTTCGGAACTCTTCCATTGTTCTGGTATTCCGCTGACGTTTAAAAATGCTTCACAACTCTTCCATTGTTCTCGGTATTCCGCTGACTTTTAAAAATGCTTCAGAACTCTTCCATTGTTCTCGCAATTCCGCTGAAGTTTAAGTATGCTTCGGAACTCTTCCATTGTTCTCGGAATTCTGCTGAAGTTTAAAAATGCTTCGGAACTCTTCCATTGTTCTCAGAATTCCGCTGACATTTAAAAATGCTTCGGAACCCTTCCATTGTTCTCGGAATTCCGCTGACATTTAAAAAGGCTTCAGAACTCTTCTATTGTTCTCGGAATTCCGCTGACGTTTAAAAATGCTTCACAACTCTTCCATTTTTCTCGGAATTCCGCTGACTTTTAAAAATGCTTCACAACTCTTCCATTGTTCTTGGAATTCCGCTGACTTTTAAAAATGCTTCACAACTCTTCCATTGTTCTCAGAATTCTGCTGAAGTTTAAAAATGCTTCGGAACTCTTCCATTGTTCTCGGAATTCCGCTGACGCTTAAAAATGCTTCACAACTCTTCCATTGTTCTCGGAATTCCGCTGACTTTTAAAAATGCTTCGGAACTCTTCCATTGTTCTCGGAATTCCGCTGACTTTTAAAAATGCTTCTGAACTCTTCCATTGTTCTCGGAATTCCGCTGAAGTTTAAGTATGCTTCGGAACTCTTCCATTGTTCTCGGAATTCTGCTGAAGTTTAAAAATGCTTCGGAACTCTTCCATTGTTCTCAGAATTCCGCTGACATTTAAAAATGCTTCGGAACTCTTCCATTGTTCTCGGAATTCCGCTGACATTTAAAAAGCCTTCAGAACTCTTCCATTGTTCTCGGAATTCTGCTGACGTTTAAAAATGCTTCGGAACTCTTCCTTTGTTCTTGGAATTCCACTGACGTTTAAAAATGCTTCACAACTCTTCCATTGTTCTCGGAATTCCGCTGACTTTTAAAATTGCTTCGGAACTCTTCGTTTGTTCTCCAAATTCCGCTGAAGTTTAAAAATGCTTCGGAACTCTTCCAGTGTTTGCAGAATTCCGCTGACGTTTAAAAATGCTTCGGAAATCTTCCATTGTTTTCAAAATCCGCTGACGTTTAAAAATGCTTCAGAACTCTTCCATTGTTCTCGGAATTCCGCTGACGTTTAAAAATGCTTCGGAACTCTTCCGTTGTTCTCGGAATTGCGGTGAAGTTTAAAAATGCTTCGGAACGCTTACATTGTTCTCAGAATTCCGCTGAAGTTTAAACATGCTTTGGTACCCTTCTATTGTTCTCGGAATTCTGCTGACTTTTAAAAATGCTTCGGAACTCTTCCATTGTTCTCGGAATTCCGCTGACTTTTAAAAATGCTTCGGAACTCTTCCATTGTTCTCGGAATTCCGCTGACGCTTAAAAATGCTTCACAACTCTTCCATTGTTCTCGGAATTCCGCTGACTTTTAAAAATGCTTCGGAACTCTTCCAGTGTTCGCAGAATTCCGCTGACGTTTAAAAATGCTTCGGAAATCTTCCATTGTTTTCAAAATTCCGCTGACGTTTAAAAATGATTCAGAACTCTTCCATTGTTCTCGGAATTCCGCTGACTTTTAAAAATGCTTCGGAACTCTTCCATTGTTTTGGTATTCCGCTGACGTTTAAAAATGCTTCACAACTCTTCCATTGTTCTCGGTATTCCGCTGACTTTTAAAAATGCTTCTGAACTCTTCCATTGTTCTCGGAATTCCGCTGAAGTTTAAGTATGCTTCGGAACTCTTCCATTGTTCTCGGAATTCTGCTGAAGTTTAAAAATGCTTCGGAACTCTTCCATTGTTCTCGGAATTCCGCTGATGCTTAAAAATGCTTCACAACTCTTCCATTGTTCTCGGTATTCCGCTGACTTTTAAAAATGCTTCTGAACTCTTCCATTGTTCTCGGAATTCCGCTGAAGTTTAAGTATGCTTCGGAACTCTTCCATTGTTCTCGGAATTCTGCTGAAGTTTAAAAATGCTTCGGAACTCTTCCATTGTTCTCAGAATTCCGCTGAAGTTTAAACATGCTTTGGTACCCTTCTATTGTTCTCGGAATTCTGCTGACTTTTAAAAATGCTTCGGAACTCTTCCATTGTTCTCGGAATTCCGCTGACTTTTAAAAATGCTTCGGAACTCTTCCATTGTTCTCGGAATTCTGCTGAAGTTTTGAAGTTTAAAAATGCTTCGGAATTCTTCCATTGTTCTCGGAATTCCGCTGACGCTTAAAAATGCTTCACAACTCTTCTATTGTTCTCAGAATTCCGCTGACTTTTAAAAATGCTTCAGAACGCTTCCATTGTTCTCGGAATTCCGCTGACGTTTAAAAATGCTTCGGAACACTTCCATTGTTCTCGGAATTCCGCTGACGCTTAAAATTGCTTCACAACTCTTCTATTGTTCTCGGAATTCCGCTGACTTTTAAAAATGCTTCACAACTCTTCCATTGTTCTCGGAATTCCGTTGAAGTTTAAAAATGCTTCGGAACTCTTCCAGTGTTCGCAGAATTCCGCTGACGTTTAAAAATGCTTCGGAAATCTTCCATTGTTTTCAAAATTCTGCTGACGTTTAAAAATGCTTCAGAACTCTTCCATTGTTCTCGGAATTCCGCTGACGTTTAAAAATGCTTCGGAACTCTTCCATTGTTCTCGGAATTGCGGTGAAGTTTAAAAATGCTTCGGAACGCTTACATTGTTCTCAGAATTCCGCTGAAGTTTAAACATGCTTTGGTACACTTCTATTGTTCTCGGAATTCTGCTGAAGTTTAAGAATGCTTCGGAACTCTTCCATTGTTCTCGGAATTCCGCTGACGTTCAAAAATGATTCGGAACACTTCCATTGTTCTCGGAATTCCGCTGACGCTTAAAATTGCTTCACAACTCTTCTATTGTTCTCGGAATTCCGCTGACTTTTAAAAATGCTTCGAAACTCTTCCATTGTTCTCGGAATTCCGCTGAAGTTTAAGAATGCTTCGGAACTCTTCCATTGTTCTCAGAATTCTGCTGAAGTTTAAAAATGCTTCGGAACTCTTCCATTGTTCTCGGAATTCCGCTGACGCTTAAAAATGCTTCACAACTCTTCCATTGTTCTCGGAATTCTGCTGACTTTTAAAAATGCTTCGGAACTCTTCGATTGTTCTCCAAATTCCGCTGAAGTTTAAAAATGCTTCGGAACTCTTCCATTGTTCGCAGAATTCCGCTGACGTTTAAAAATGCTTCGGAAATCTTCCATTGTTTTCAAAATTCCGCTGACGTTTAAAAATGCTTCAGAACTCTTCCATTGTTCTCGGAATTCCGCTGACGTTTAAAAATGCTTTGGAACTCGTCCATTGTTCTCGGAATACCGGTGAAGTTTAAAAATGCTTCGGAACGCTTACATTGTTCTCAGAATTCCGCTGAAGTTTAAACATGCTTTGGTACCCTTCTATTGTTCTCGGAATTCTGCTGACTTTTAAAAATGCTTCGGAACTCTTCCATTGTTCTCGGAATTCCGCTGACTTTTAAAAATGCTTCGGAACTCTTCCATTGTTCTCGGAATTCCGCTTAAGTTTTGAAGTTTAAAAATGCTTCGGAATTCTTCCATTGTTCTCGGAATTCCGCTGACGCTTAAAAATGCTTCACAACTCTTCTATTGTTCTCAGAATTCCGCTGACTTTTAAAAATGCTTCAGAACTCTTCCATTGTTCTCGGAATTCCGCTGACGTTTAAAAATGCTTCGGAACTCTTCCATTGTTCTCGGAATTCCGCTGACGCTTAAAATTGCTTCACAACTCTTCTATTGTTCTCGGAATTCCGCTGACTTTTAAAAATGCTTCGAAACTCTTCCATTGTTCTCGGAATTCTGCTGAAGTTTAAGAATGCTTCGGAACTCTTCCATTGTTCTCGGAATTCCGCTGATGCTTAAAAATGCTTCACAACTCTTCCATTGTTCTCGGTATTCCGCTGACTTTTAAAAATGCTTCTGAACTCTTCCATTGTTCTCGGAATTCCGCTGAAGTTTAAGTATGCTTCGGAACTCTTCCATTGTTCTCGGAATTCTGCTGAAGTTTAAAAATGCTTCGGAACTCTTCCATTGTTCTCAGAATTCCGCTGACATTTAAAAATGCTTCGGAACTCTTCCATTGTTCTCGGAATTCCGCTGACATTTAAAAAGTCTTCAGAACTCTTCCATTGTTCTCGGAATTCCGCTGACGTTTAAAAATGCTTCGGAACTCTTCCTTTGTTCTTGGAATTCCACTGACGTTTAAAAATGCTTCACAACTCTTCCATTGTTCTCGGAATTCCGCTGACTTTTAAAATTGCTTCGGAACTCTTCGATTGTTCTCCAAATTCCGCTGAAGTTTAAAAATGCTTCGGAACTCTTCCAGTGTTTGCAGAATTCCGCTGACGTTTAAAAATGCATCGGAAATCTTCCATTGTTTTCAAAATCCGCTGACGTTTAAAAATGCTTCAGAACTCTTCCATTGTTCTCGGAATTCCGCTGACGTTTAAAAATGCTTTGGAACTCTTCCATTGTTCTCGGAATTGCGGTGAAGTTTAAAAATGCTTCGGAACGCTTACATTGTTCTCAGAATTCCGCTGAAGTTTAAACATGCTTTGGTACCCTTCTATTGTTCTCGGAATTCTGCTGACTTTTAAAAATGCTTCGGAACTCTTCCATTGTTCTCGGAATTCCGCTGACTTTTAAAAATGCTTCGGAACTCTTCCATTGTTCTCGGAATTCCGCTTAAGTTTTGAAGTTTAAAAATGCTTCGGAATTCTTCCATTGTTCTCGGAATTCCGCTGACGCCTAAAAATGCTTCACAACTCTTCTATTGTTCTCAGAATTCCGCTGACTTTTAAAAATGCTTCAGAACTCTTCCATTGTTCTCGGAATTCCGCTGACGTTTAAAAATGCTTCGGAACTCTTCCATTGTTCTCGGAATTCCGCTGACGCTTAAAATTGCTTCACAACTCTTCTATTGTTCTCGGAATTCCGCTGACTTTTAAAAATGCTTCGAAACTCTTCCATTGTTCTCGGAATTCTGCTGAAGTTTAAGAATGCTTCGGAACTCTTCCATTGTTCTCGGAATTCTGCTGAAGTTTAAAAATGCTTCGGAACTCTTCCATTGTTCTCAGAATTTCGCTGACTTTTAAAAATGCTTCGGAACTCTTCCAGTGTTCTCGGAATTCCGCTGACATTTAAAAAGCCTTCAGAACTCTTCCATTGTTCTCGGAATTCCGCTGACGTTTAAAAATGCTTCGGAACTCTTCCTTTGTTCTTGGAATTCCACTGACGTTTAAAAATGCTTCACAACTCTTCCATTGTTCTCGGAATTCCGCTGACTTTTAAAATTGCTTCGGAACTCTTCGATTGTTCTCCAAATTCCGCTGAAGTTTAAAAATGCTTCGGAACTCTTCCAGTGTTCGCAGAATTCCGCTGACGTTTAAAAATGCATCGGAAATCTTCCATTGTTTTCAAAATCCGCTGACGTTTAAAAATGCTTCAGAACTCTTCCATTGTTCTCGGAATTCCGCTGACATTTAAAAATGCTTCGGAACTCTTCCATTGTTCTGGTATTCCGCCAACGTTTAAAAATGCTTCACAACTCTTCCATTGTTCTCGGTATTCCGCTGACTTTTAAAAATGCTTCAGAACTCTTCCATTGTTCTCGCAATTCCGCTGAAGTTTAAGTATGCTTCGGAACTCTTCCATTGTTCTCGGAATTCTGCTGAAGTTTAAAAATGCTTCGGAACTCTTCCATTGTTCTCAGAATTCCGCTGACATTTAAAAATGCTTCGGAACTCTTCCATTGTTCTCGGAATTCCGCTGACATTTAAAAAGGCTTCAGAACTCTTCCATTGTTCTCGGAATTCCGCTGACGTTTAAAAATGCTTCACAACTCTTCCATTTTTCTCGGAATTCCGCTGACTTTTAAAAATGCTTCACAACTCTTCCATTGTTCTCGGAATTCCGCTGACTTTTAAAAATGCTTCACAACTCTTCCATTGTTCTCGGAATTCCGCTGACTTTTAAAAATGCTTCGGAACTCTTCGATTGTTCTCCAAATTCCGCTGAAGTTTAAAAATGCTTCGGAACTCTTCCAGTGTTCTCGGAATTCCGCTGACTTTTAAAAATGCTTCGGAACTCTTCGATTGTTCTCCAAATTCCGCTGAAGTTTAAAAATGCTTCGGAACTCTTCCAGTGTTTGCAGAATTCCGCTGACGTTTAAAAATGCTTCGGAAATCTTCCATTGTTTTCAAAATTCCGCTGACGTTTAAAAATGCTTCAGAACTCTTCCATTGTTCTCGGAATTCTTCTGAAGTTTTGAAGTTTAAAAATGCTTCGGAATTCTTCCATTGTTCTCGGAATTCCGCTGACGCTTAAAAATGCTTCACAACTCTTCTATTGTTCTCAGAATTCCGCTGACTTTTAAAAATGCTTCGGAACTCTTCCATTGTTGTCGGAATTCCGCTGACGCTTAAAATTGCTTCAAAACTGTTCCATTGTTCTCGGAATTCCGCTGAAGTTTAAGAATGCTTCAGAACTCTTCCATTGTTCTCAGAATTCTGCTGAAGTTTAAGAATGCTTCGGAACTCTTCCATTGTTCTCAGAATTCTGCTGAAGTTTAAAAATGCTTCGGAACTCTTCCATTGTTCTCGGAATTCCGCTGACGCTTAAAAATGCTTCACAACTCTTCCATTGTTCTCGGAATTCTGCTGACTTTTAAAAATGCTTCGGAACTCTTCGATTGTTCTCCAAATTCCGCTGAAGTTTAAAAATGCTTCGGAACTCTTCCATTGTTCGCAGAATTCCGCTGACGTTTAAAAATGCTTCGGAAATCTTCCATTGTTTTCAAAATTCCGCTGACGTTTAAAAATGCTTCAGAACTCTTCCATTGTTCTCGGAATTCCGCTGACGTTTAAAAATGCTTTGGAACTCGTCCATTGTTCTCGGAATTCCGGTGAAGTTTAAAAATGCTTCGGAACGCTTACATTGTTCTCAGAATTCCGCTGAAGTTTAAACATGCTTTGGTACCCTTCTATTGTTCTCGGAATTCTGCTGACTTTTAAAAATGCTTCGGAACTCTTCCATTGTTCTCGGAATTCCGCTGACTTTTAAAAATGCTTCGGAACTCTTCCATTGTTCTCGGAATTCCGCTTAAGTTTTGAAGTTTAAAAATGCTTCGGAATTCTTCCATTGTTCTCGGAATTCCGCTGACGCTTAAAAATGCTTCACAACTCTTCTATTGTTCTCAGAATTCCGCTGACTTTTAAAAATGCTTCAGAACTCTTCCATTGTTCTCGGAATTCCGCTGACGTTTAAAAATGCTTCGGAACTCTTCCATTGTTCTCGGAATTCCGCTGACGCTTAAAATTGCTTCACAACTCTTCTATTGTTCTCGGAATTCCGCTGACTTTTAAAAATGCTTCGAAACTCTTCCATTGTTCTCGGAATTCTGCTGAAGTTTAAGAATGCTTCGGAACTCTTCCATTGTTCTCAGAATTCTTCTGAAGTTTAAAAATGCTTCGGAACTCTTCCATTGTTCTCGGAATTCCGCTGATGCTTAAAAATGCTTCACAACTCTTCCATTGTTCTCGGTATTCCGCTGACTTTTAAAAATGCTTCAGAACTCTTCCATTGTTCTCGGAATTCCGCTGACGTTTAAAAATGCTTCGGAACTCTTCCATTGTTCTCGGAATTCCGCTGACGCTTAAAATTGCTTCACAACTCTTCTATTGTTCTCGGAATTCCGCTGACTTTTAAAAATGCTTCGAAACTCTTCCATTGTTCTCGGAATTCTGCTGAAGTTTAAGAATGCTTCGGAACTCTTCCATTGTTCTCGGAATTCTGCTGAAGTTTAAAAATGCTTCGGAACTCTTCCATTGTTCTCAGAATTTCGCTGACTTTTAAAAATGCTTCGGAACTCTTCCAGTGTTCTCGGAATTCCGCTGACATTTAAAAAGCCTTCAGAACTCTTCCATTGTTCTCGGAATTCCGCTGACGTTTAAAAATGCTTCGGAACTCTTCCTTTGTTCTTGGAATTCCACTGACGTTTAAAAATGCTTCACAACTCTTCCATTGTTCTCGGAATTCCGCTGACTTTTAAAATTGCTTCGGAACTCTTCGATTGTTCTCCAAATTCCGCTGAAGTTTAAAAATGCTTCGGAACTCTTCCAGTGTTCGCAGAATTCCGCTGACGTTTAAAAATGCATCGGAAATCTTCCATTGTTTTCAAAATCCGCTGACGTTTAAAAATGCTTCAGAACTCTTCCATTGTTCTCGGAATTCCGCTGACATTTAAAAATGCTTCGGAACCCTTCCATTGTTCTGGTATTCCGCCAACGTTTAAAAATGCTTCACAACTCTTCCATTGTTCTCGGTATTCCGCTGACTTTTAAAAATGCTTCAGAACTCTTCCATTGTTCTCGCAATTCCGCTGAAGTTTAAGTATGCTTCGGAACTCTTCCATTGTTCTCGGAATTCTGCTGAAGTTTAAAAATGCTTCGGAACTCTTCCATTGTTCTCAGAATTCCGCTGACATTTAAAAAGGCTTCAGAACTCTTCCATTGTTCTCGGAATTCCGCTGACGTTTAAAAATGCTTCACAACTCTTCCATTTTTCTCGGAATTCCGCTGACTTTTAAAAATGCTTCACAACTCTTCCATTGTTCTCGGAATTCCGCTGACTTTTAAAAATGCTTCACAACTCTTCCATTGTTCTCGGAATTCCGCTGACTTTTAAAAATGCTTCGGAACTCTTCGATTGTTCTCCAAATTCCGCTAAAGTTTAAAAATGCTTCGGAACTCTTCCAGTGTTCTCGGAATTCCGCTGACTTTTAAAAATGCTTCGGAACTCTTCGATTGTTCTCCAAATTCCGCTGAAGTTTAAAAATGCTTCGGAACTCTTCCAGTGTTTGCAGAATTCCGCTGACGTTTAAAAATGCTTCGGAAATCTTCCATTGTTTTCAAAATTCCGCTGACGTTTAAAAATGCTTCAGAACTCTTCCATTGTTCTCGGAATTCTTCTGAAGTTTTGAAGTTTAAAAATGCTTCGGAATTCTTCCATTGTTCTCGGAATTCCGCTGACGCTTAAAAATGCTTCACAACTCTTCTATTGTTCTCAGAATTCCGCTGACTTTTAAAAATGCTTCGGAACTCTTCCATTGTTGTCGGAATTCCGCTGACGCTTAAAATTGCTTCAAAACTGTTCCATTGTTCTCGGAATTCCGCTGAAGTTTAAGAATGCTTCAGAACTCTTCCATTGTTCTCAGAATTCTGCTGAAGTTTAAGAATGCTTCGGAACTCTTCCATTGTTCTCAGAATTCTGCTGAAGTTTAAAAATGCTTCGGAACTCTTCCATTGTTCTCGGAATTCCGCTGACGCTTAAAAATGCTTCACAACTCTTCCATTGTTCTCGGAATTCTGCTGACTTTTAAAAATGCTTCGGAACTCTTCGATTGTTCTCCAAATTCCGCTGAAGTTTAAAAATGCTTCGGAACTCTTCCATTGTTCGCAGAATTCCGCTGACGTTTAAAAATGCTTCGGAAATCTTCCATTGTTTTCAAAATTCCGCTGACGTTTAAAAATGCTTCAGAACTCTTCCATTGTTCTCGGAATTCCGCTGACGTTTAAAAATGCTTTGGAACTCGTCCATTGTTCTCGGAATTCCGGTGAAGTTTAAAAATGCTTCGGAACGCTTACATTGTTCTCAGAATTCCGCTGAAGTTTAAACATGCTTTGGTACCCTTCTATTGTTCTCGGAATTCTGCTGACTTTTAAAAATGCTTCGGAACTCTTCCATTGTTCTCGGAATTCCGCTGACTTTTAAAAATGCTTCGGAACTCTTCCATTGTTCTCGGAATTCCGCTTAAGTTTTGAAGTTTAAAAATGCTTCGGAATTCTTCCATTGTTCTCGGAATTCCGCTGACGCTTAAAAATGCTTCACAACTCTTCTATTGTTCTCAGAATTCCGCTGACTTTTAAAAATGCTTCAGAACTCTTCCATTGTTCTCGGAATTCCGCTGACGTTTAAAAATGCTTCGGAACTCTTCCATTGTTCTCGGAATTCCGCTGACGCTTAAAATTGCTTCACAACTCTTCTATTGTTCTCGGAATTCCGCTGACTTTTAAAAATGCTTCGAAACTCTTCCATTGTTCTCGGAATTCTGCTGAAGTTTAAGAATGCTTCGGAACTCTTCCATTGTTCTCAGAATTCTTCTGAAGTTTAAAAATGCTTCGGAACTCTTCCATTGTTCTCGGAATTCCGCTGATGCTTAAAAATGCTTCACAACTCTTCCATTGTTCTCGGTATTCCGCTGACTTTTAAAAATGCTTCTGAACTCTTCCATTGTTCTCGGAATTCCGCTGAAGTTTAAGTATGCTTCGGAACTCTTCCATTGTTCTCGGAATTCTGCTGAAGTTTAAAAATGCTTCGGAACTCTTCCATTGTTCTCAGAATTCCGCTGACATTTAAAAATGCTTCGGAACTCTTCCATTGTTCTCGGAATTCCGCTGACATTTAAAAAGTCTTCAGAACTCTTCAATTGTTCTCGGAATTCCGCTGACGTTTAAAAATGCTTCGGAACTCTTCCTTTGTTCTTGGAATTCCACTGACGTTTAAAAATGCTTCACAACTCTTCCATTGTTCTCGGAATTCCGCTGACTTTTAAAATTGCTTCGGAACTCTTCGATTGTTCTCCAAATTCCGCTGAAGTTTAAAAATGCTTCGGAACTCTTCCAGTGTTTGCAGAATTCCGCTGACGTTTAAAAATGCATCGGAAATCTTCCATTGTTTTCAAAATCCGCTGACGTTTAAAAATGCTTCAGAACTCTTCCATTGTTCTCGGAATTCCGCTGACGTTTAAAAATGCTTTGGAACTCTTCCATTGTTCTCGGAATTGCGGTGAAGTTTAAAAATGCTTCGGAACGCTTACATTGTTCTCAGAATTCCGCTGAAGTTTAAACATGCTTTGGTACCCTTCTATTGTTCTCGGAATTCTGCTGACTTTTAAAAATGCTTCGGAACTCTTCCATTGTTCTCGGAATTCCGCTGACTTTTAAAAATGCTTCGGAACTCTTCCATTGTTCTCGGAATTCCGCTTAAGTTTTGAAGTTTAAAAATGCTTCGGAATTCTTCCATTGTTCTCGGAATTCCGCTGACGCCTAAAAATGCTTCACAACTCTTCTATTGTTCTCAGAATTCCGCTGACTTTTAAAAATGCTTCAGAACTCTTCCATTGTTCTCGGAATTCCGCTGACGTTTAAAAATGCTTCGGAACTCTTCCATTGTTCTCGGAATTCCGCTGACGCTTAAAATTGCTTCACAACTCTTCTATTGTTCTCGGAATTCCGCTGACTTTTAAAAATGCTTCGAAACTCTTCCATTGTTCTCGGAATTCTGCTGAAGTTTAAGAATGCTTCGGAACTCTTCCATTGTTCTCGGAATTCTGCTGAAGTTTAAAAATGCTTCGGAACTCTTCCATTGTTCTCAGAATTTCGCTGACTTTTAAAAATGCTTCGGAACTCTTCCAGTGTTCTCGGAATTCCGCTGACATTTAAAAAGCCTTCAGAACTCTTCCATTGTTCTCGGAATTCCGCTGACGTTTAAAAATGCTTCGGAACTCTTCCTTTGTTCTTGGAATTCCACTGACGTTTAAAAATGCTTCACAACTCTTCCATTGTTCTCGGAATTCCGCTGACTTTTAAAATTGCTTCGGAACTCTTCGATTGTTCTCCAAATTCCGCTGAAGTTTAAAAATGCTTCGGAACTCTTCCAGTGTTCGCAGAATTCCGCTGACGTTTAAAAATGCATCGGAAATCTTCCATTGTTTTCAAAATCCGCTGACGTTTAAAAATGCTTCAGAACTCTTCCATTGTTCTCGGTATTCCGCTGACTTTTAAAAATGCTTCAGAACTCTTCCATTGTTCTCGCAATTCCGCTGAAGTTTAAGTATGCTTCGGAACTCTTCCATTGTTCTCGGAATTCTGCTGAAGTTTAAAAATGCTTCGGAACTCTTCCATTGTTCTCAGAATTCCGCTGACATTTAAAAATGCTTCGGAACTCTTCCATTGTTCTCGGAATTCCGCTGACATTTAAAAAGGCTTCAGAACTCTTCCATTGTTCTCGGAATTCCGCTGACGTTTAAAAATGCTTCACAACTCTTCCATTTTTCTCGCAATTCCGCTGACTTTTAAAAATGCTTCACAACTCTTCCATTGTTCTCGGAATTCCGCTGACTTTTAAAAATGCTTCACAACTCTTCCATTGTTCTCGGAATTCCGCTGACTTTTAAAAATGCTTCGGAACTCTTCGATTGTTCTCCAAATTCCGCTGAAGTTTAAAAATGCTTCGGAACTCTTCCAGTGTTCTCGGAATTCCGCTGACTTTTAAAAATGCTTCGGAACTCTTCGATTGTTCTCCAAATTCCGCTGAAGTTTAAAAATGCTTCGGAACTCTTCCAGTGTTTGCAGAATTCCGCTGACGTTTAAAAATGCTTCGGAAATCTTCCATTGTTTTCAAAATTCCGCTGACGTTTAAAAATGCTTCAGAACTCTTCCATTGTTCTCGGAATTCTTCTGAAGTTTTGAAGTTTAAAAATGCTTCGGAATTCTTCCATTGTTCTCGGAATTCCGCTGACGCTTAAAAATGCTTCACAACTCTTCTATTGTTCTCAGAATTCCGCTGACTTTTAAAAATGCTTCGGAACTCTTCCATTGTTGTCGGAATTCCGTTGACGCTTAAAATTGCTTCAAAACTGTTCCATTGTTCTCGGAATTCCGCTGAAGTTTAAGAATGCTTCAGAACTCTTCCATTGTTCTCAGAATTCTGCTGAAGTTTAAAAATGCTTCGGAACTCTTCCAATGTTCTCAGAATTCCGCTGACGCTTAAAAATGCTTCACAACTCTTCTATTGTTCTCGGAATTCCGCTGACATTTAAAAATGCTTCGGAACTCTTCCATTGTCCTCGGAATTCCGCTGAAGTTTAAGAATGCTTCGGAACTCTTCCATTGTTCTCAGAATTCTGCTGAAGTTTAAAAATGCTTCGGAACTCTTCCATTGTTCTCGGAATTCCGCTGACGCTTAAAAATGCTTCACAACTCTTCCATTGTTCTCGGAATTCCGCTGACTTTTAAAAATGCTTCGGAACTCTTCCATTGTTCTCGGAATTCCGCTGACTTTTAAAAATGCTTCTGAACTCTTCCATTGTTCTCGGAATTCCGCTGAAGTTTAAGTATGCTTCGGAACTCTTCCATTGTTCTCGGAATTCTGCTGAAGTTTAAAAATGCTTCGGAACTCTTCCATTGTTCTCAGAATTCCGCTGACATTTAAAAATGCTTCGGAACTCTTCCATTGTTCTCGGAATTCCGCTGACGCTTAAAAATGCTTCACAACTCTTCTATTGTTCTCAGAATTCCGCTGACTTTTAAAAATGCTTCGGAACTCTTCCATTGTTGTCGGAATTCCGCTGACGCTTAAAATTGCTTCAAAACTGTTCCATTGTTCTCGGAATTCCGCTGAAGTTTAAGAATGCTTCAGAACTCTTCCATTGTTCTCAGAATTCTGCTGAAGTTTAAAAATGCTTCGGAACTCTTCCATTGTTCTCAGAATTCCGCTGACGCTTAAAAATGCTTCACAACTCTTCTATTGTTCTCGGAATTCCGCTGACATTTAAAAATGCTTCGGAACTCTTCCATTGTCCTCGGAATTCCGCTGAAGTTTAAGAATGCTTCGGAACTCTTCCATTGTTCTCAGAATTCTGCTGAAGTTTAAAAATGCTTCGGAACTCTTCCATTGTTCTCGGAATTCCGCTGACGCTTAAAAATGCTTCACAACTCTTCCATTGTTCTCGGAATTCCGCTGACTTTTAAAAATGCTTCGGAACTCTTCCATTGTTCTCGGAATTCCGCTGACTTTTAAAAATGCTTCTGAACTCTTCCATTGTTCTCGGAATTCCGCTGAAGTTTAAGTATGCTTCGGAACTCTTCCATTGTTCGCGGAATTCTGCTGAAGTTTAAAAATGCTTCGGAACTCTTCCATTGTTCTCAGAATTCCGCTGACATTTAAAAATGCTTCGGAACTCTTCCATTGTTCTCGGAATTCCGCTGACATTTAAAAAGCCTTCAGAACTCTTCCATTGTTCTCGGAATTCTGCTGACGTTTAAAAATGCTTCGGAACTCTTCCTTTCTTCTTGGAATTCCACTGACGTTTAAAAATGCTTCACAACTCTTCCATTGTTCTCGGAATTCCGCTGACTTTTAAAATTGCTTCGGAACTCTTCGATTGTTCTCCAAATTCCGCTGAAGTTTAAAAATGCTTCGGAACTCTTCCAGTGTTTTGGTATTCCGCTGACGTTTAAAAATGCTTCACAACTCTTCCATTGTTCTCGGTATTCCGCTGACTTTTAAAAATGCTTCTGAACTCTTCCAATGTTCTCGGAATTCCGCTGAAGTTTAAGTATGCTTCGGAACTCTTCCATTGTTCTCGGAATTCTGCTGAAGTTTAAAAATGCTTCGGAACTCTTCCATTGTTCTCGGAATTCCGCTGATGCTTAAAAATGCTTCACAACTCTTCCGTTGTTCTCGGTATTCCGCTGACTTTTAAAAATGCTTCTGAACTCTTCCATTGTTCTCGGAATTCCGCTGAAGTTTAAGTATGCTTCGGAACTCTTCCATTGTTCTCGGAATTCTGCTGAAGTTTAAAAATGCTTCGGAACTCTTCCATTGTTCTCAGAATTTCGCTGACATTTAAAAATGCTTCGGAACTCTTCCATTGTTCTCGGAATTCCGCTGACATTTAAAAAGTCTTCAGAACACTTCCATTGTTCTCGTAATTCCGCTGACGTTTAAAATGCTTCGGAACTCTTCCTTTGTTCTTGGAATTCCACTGACGTTTAAAAATGCTTCACAACTCTTCCATTGTTCTCGGAATTCCGCTGACTTTTAAAAGTGCTTCGGAACTCTTCGATTGTTCTCCAAATTCCGCTGAAGTTTAAAAATGCTTCGGAACTCTTCCAGTGTTTTCAAAATCCGCTGACGTTTAAAAATGCTTCAGAACTCTTCCATTGTTCTCGGAATTCCGCTGACGTTTAAAAATGCTTCGGAACTCTTCCATTGTTCTCGGAATTGCGGTGAAGTTTAAAAATGCTTCGGAACGCTTACATTGTTCTCAGAATTCCGCTGAAGTTTAAACATGCTTTGGTACCCTTCTATTGTTCTCGGAATTCTGCTGACTTTTAAAAATGCTTCGGAACTCTTCCATTGTTCTCGGAATTCCGCTGACTTTTAAAAATGCTTCGGAACTCTTCCATTGTTCTCGGAATTCCGCTTAAGTTTTGAAGTTTAAAAATGCTTCGGAATTCTTCCATTGTTCTCGGAATTCCGCTGACGCCTAAAAATGCTTCACAACTCTTCTATTGTTCTCAGAATTCTGCTGACTTTTAAAAATGCTTCAGAACTCTTCCATTGTTCTCGGAATTCCGCTGACGTTTAAAAATGCTTCGGAACTCTTCCATTGTTCTCGGAATTCCGCTGACGCTTAAAATTGCTTCACAACTCTTCTATTGTTCTCCTAATTCCGCTGACTTTTAAAAATGCTTCGAAACTCTTCCATTGTTCTCGGAATTCTGCTGAAGTTTAAGAATGCTTCGGAACTCTTCCATTGTTCTCAGAATTCTTCTGAAGTTTAAAAATGCTTCGGAACTCTTCCATTGTTCTCGGAATTCCGCTGATGCTTAAAAATGCTTCACAACTCTTCCATTGTTCTCGGTATTCCGCTGACTTTTAAAAATGCTTCAAACTCTTCCAGTGTTCGCAGAATTCCGCTGACGTTTAAAAATGCTTCGGAAATCTTCCATTGTTTTCAAAATTCCGCTGACGTTTAAAAATGATTCAGAACTCTTCCATTGTTCTCGGAATTCCACTGACTTTTAAAAATGCTTCGGAACTCTTCCATTGTTTTGGTATTCCGCTGAAGTTTAAGTATGCTTCGGAACTCTTCCATTGTTCTCGGAATTCTGCTGAAGTTTAAAAATGCTTCGGAACTCTTCCATTGTTCTCAGAATTTCGCTGACTTTTAAAAATGCTTCGGAACTATTCCAGTGTTCTCGGAATTCCGCTGACATTTAAAAAGCCTTCAGAACTCTTCCATTGTTCTCGGAATTCCGCTGACGTTTAAAAATGCTTCGGAACTCTTCCTTTGTTCTTGGAATTCCACTGACGTTTAAAAATGCTTCACAACTCTTCCATTGTTCTCGGAATTCCGCTGACTTTTAAAATTGCTTCGGAACTCTTCGATTGTTCTCCAAATTCCGCTGAAGTTTAAAAATGCTTCGGAACTCTTCCAGTGTTCGCAGAATTCCGCTGACGTTTAAAAATGCTTCGGAAATCTTCCATTGTTTTCAAAATCCGCTGACGTTTAAAAATGCTTCAGAACTCTTCCATTGTTCTCGGAATTCCGCTGACATTTAAAAATGCTTCGGAACTCTTCCATTGTTCTGGTATTCCGCTGACGTTTAAAAATGCTTCACAACTCTTCCATTGTTCTCGGTATTCCGCTGACTTTTAAAAATGCTTCAGAACTCTTCCATTGTTCTCGCAATTCCGCTGAAGTTTAAGTATGCTTCGGAACTCTTCCATTGTTCTCGGAATTCTGCTGAAGTTTAAAAATGCTTCGGAACTCTTCCATTGTTCTCAGAATTCCGCTGACATTTAAAAATGCTTCGGAACTCTTCCATTGTTCTCGGAATTCCGCTGACATTTAAAAAGGCTTCAGAACTCTTCCATTGTTCTCGGAATTCCGCTGACGTTTAAAAATGCTTCACAACTCTTCCATTTTTCTCGGAATTCCGCTGACTTTTAAAAATGCTTCACAACTCTTCCATTGTTCTCGGAATTCCGCTGACTTTTAAAAATGCTTCACAACTCTTCCATTGTTCTCGGAATTCCGCTGACTTTTAAAAATGCTTCGGAACTCTTCGATTGTTCTCCAAATTCCGCTGAAGTTTAAAAATGCTTCGGAACTCTTCCAGTGTTCTCGGAATTCCGCTGACTTTTAAAAATGCTTCGGAACTCTTCGATTGTTCTCCAAATTCCGCTGAAGTTTAAAAATGCTTCGGAACTCTTCCAGTGTTTGCAGAATTCCGCTGACGTTTAAAAATGCTTCGGAAATCTTCCATTGTTTTCAAAATTCCGCTGACGTTTAAAAATGCTTCAGAACTCTTCCATTGTTCTCGGAATTCTTCTGAAGTTTTGAAGTTTAAAAATGCTTCGGAATTCTTCCATTGTTCTCGGAATTCCGCTGACGTTTAAAAATGATTCAGAACTCTTCCATTGTTCTCGGAATTCCACTGACTTTTAAAAATGCTTCGGAACTCTTCCATTGTTTTGGTATTCCGCTGACGTTTAAAAATGCTTCACAACTCTTCCATTGTTCTCGGTATTCCGCTGACTTTTAAAAATGCTTCTGAACTCTTCCATTGTTCTCGGAATTCCGCTGAAGTTTAAGTATGCTTCGGAACTCTTCCATTGTTCTCGGAATTCTGCTGAAGTTTAAAAATGCTTCGGAACTCTTCCATTGTTCTCGGAATTCCGCTGATGCTTAAAAATGCTTCACAACTCTTCCATTGTTCTCGGTATTCCGCTGACTTTTAAAAATGCTTCTGAACTCTTCCATTGTTCTCGGAATTCCGCTGAAGTTTAAGTATGCTTCGGAACTCTTCCATTGTTCTCGGAATTCTGCTGAAGTTTAAAAATGCTTCGGAACTCTTCCATTGTTCTCAGAATTCCGCTGAAGTTTAAACATGCTTTGGTACCCTTCTATTGTTCTCGGAATTCTGCTGACTTTTAAAAATGCTTCGGAACTCTTCCATTGTTCTCGGAATTCCGCTGACTTTTAAAAATGCTTTGGAACTCTTCCATTGTTCTCGGAATTCTGCTGAAGTTTTGAAGTTTAAAAATGCTTCGGAATTCTTCCATTGTTCTCGGAATTCCGCTGACGCTTAAAAATGCTTCACAACTCTTCTATTGTTCTCAGAATTCCGCTGACTTTTAAAAATGCTTCAGAACGCTTCCATTGTTCTCGGAATTCCGCTGACGTTTAAAAATGCTTCGGAACACTTCCATTGTTCTCGGAATTCCGCTGACGCTTAAAATTGCTTCACAACTCTTCTATTGTTCTCGGAATTCCGCTGACTTTTAAAAATGCTTCACAACTTTTCCATTGTTCTCGGAATTCCGTTGAAGTTTAAAAATGCTTCGGAACTCTTCCAGTGTTCGCAGAATTCCGCTGACGTTTAAAAATGCTTCGGAAATCTTCCATTGTTTTCAAAATTCTGCTGACGTTTAAAAATGCTTCAGAACTCTTCCATTGTTCTCGGAATTCCGCTGACGTTTAAAAATGCTTCGGAACTCTTCCATTGTTCTCGGAATTGCGGTGAAGTTTAAAAATGCTTCGGAACGCTTACATTGTTCTCAGAATTCCGCTGAAGTTTAAACATGCTTTGGTACACTTCTATTGTTCTCGGAATTCTGCTGAAGTTTAAGAATGCTTCGGAACTCTTCCATTGTTATCGGAATTCCGCTGACGTTCAAAAATGATTCGGAACACTTCCATTGTTCTCGGAATTCCGCTGACGCTTAAAATTGCTACACAACTCTTCTATTGTTCTCGGAATTCCGCTGACTTTTAAAAATGCTTCGAAACTCTTCCATTGTTCTCGGAATTCCGCTGAAGTTTAAGAATGCTTCGGAACTCTTCCATTGTTCTCAGAATTCTGCTGAAGTTTAAAAATGCTTCGGAACTCTTCCATTGTTCTCGGAATTCCGCTGACGCTTAAAAATGCTTCACAACTCTTCCATTGTTCTCGGAATTCTGCTGACTTTTAAAAATGCTTCGGAACTCTTCGATTGTTCTCCAAATTCCGCTGAAGTTTAAAAATGCTTCGGAACTCTTCCATTGTTCGCAGAATTCCGCTGACGTTTAAAAATGCTTCGGAAATCTTCCATTGTTTTCAAAATTCCGCTGACGTTTAAAAATGCTTCAGAACTCTTCCATTGTTCTCGGAATTCCGCTGACGTTTAAAAATGCTTTGGAACTTGTCCATTGTTCTCGGAATTCCGGTGAAGTTTAAAAATGCTTCGGAACGCTTACATTGTTCTCAGAATTCCGCTGAAGTTTAAACATGCTTTGGTACCCTTCTATTGTTCTCGGAATTCTGCTGACTTTTAAAAATGCTTCGGAACTCTTCCATTGTTCTCGGAATTCCGCTGACTTTTAAAAATGCTTCGGAACTCTTCCATTGTTCTCGGAATTCCGCTTAAGTTTTGAAGTTTAAAAATGCTTCGGAATTCTTCCATTGTTCTCGGAATTCCGCTGACGCTTAAAAATGCTTCACAACTCTTCTATTGTTCTCAGAATTCCGCTGACTTTTAAAAATGCTTCAGAACTCTTCCATTGTTCTCGGAATTCCGCTGACGTTTAAAAATGCTTCGGAACTCTTCCATTGTTCTCGGAATTCCGCTGACGCTTAAAATTGCTTCACAACTCTTCTATTGTTCTCGGAATTCCGCTGACTTTTAAAAATGCTTCAAAACTCTTCCATTGTTCTCGGAATTCTGCTGAAGTTTAAGAATGCTTCGGAACTCTTCCATTGTTCTCAGAATTCTTCTGAAGTTTAAAAATGCTTCGGAACTCTTCCATTGTTCTCGGAATTCCGCTGATGCTTAAAAATGCTTCACAACTCTTCCATTGTTCTCGGTATTCCGCTGACTTTTAAAAATGCTTCTGAACTCTTCCATTGTTCTCGGAATTCCGCTGAAGTTTATGTATGCTTCGGAACTCTTCCATTGTTCTCGGAATTCTGCTGAAGTTTAAAAATGCTTCGGAACTCTTCCATTGTTCTCAGAATTACGCTGACATTTAAAAATGCTTCGGAACTCTTCCATTGTTCTCGGAATTCCGCTGACATTTAAAAAGTCTTCAGAACTCTTCCATTGTTCTCGGAATTCCGCTGACGTTTAAAAATGCTTCGGAACTCTTCCTTTGTTCTTGGAATTCCACTGACGTTTAAAAATGCTTCACAACTCTTCCATTGTTCTCGGAATTCCGCTGACTTTTAAAATTGCTTCGGAACTCTTCGATTGTTCTCCAAATTCCGCTGAAGTTTAAAAATGCTTCGGAACTCTTCCAGTGTTTGCAGAATTCCGCTGACGTTTAAAAATGCATCGGAAATCTTCCATTGTTTTCAAAATCCGCTGACGTTTAAAAATGCTTCAGAACTCTTCCATTGTTCTCGGAATTCCGCTGACGTTTAAAAATGCTTCGGAACTCTTCCAGTGTTCGCAGAATTCCGCTGACGTTTAAAAATGCATCGGAAATCTTCCATTGTTTTCAAAATCCGCTGACGTTTAAAAATGCTTCAGAACTCTTCCATTGTTCTCGGAATTCCGCTGACATTTAAAAATGCTTCGGAACTCTTCCATTGTTCTGGTATTCCGCTGACGTTTAAAAATGCTTCACAACTCTTCCATTGTTCTCGGTATTCCGCTGACTTTTAAAAATGCTTCAGAACTCTTCCATTGTTCTCGCAATTCCGCTGAAGTTTAAGTATGCTTCGGAACTCTTCCATTGTTCTCGGAATTCTGCTGAAGTTTAAAAATGCTTCGGAACTCTTCCATTGTTCTCAGAATTCCGCTGACATTTAAAAATGCTTCGGAACTCTTCCATTGTTCTCGGAATTCCGCTGACATTTAAAAAGGCTTCAGAACTCTTCCATTGTTCTCGGAATTCCGCTGACGTTTAAAAATGCTTCACAACTCTTCCATTTTTCTCGGAATTCCGCTGACTTTTAAAAATGCTTCACAACTCTTCCATTGTTCTCGGAATTCCGCTGACTTTTAAAAATGCTTCACAACTCTTCCATTGTTCTCGGAATTCCGCTGACTTTTAAAAATGCTTCACAACTCTTCCATTGTTCTCGGAATTCCGCTGACTTTTAAAAATGCTTCGGAACTCTTCGATTGTTCTCCAAATTCCGCTGAAGTTTAAAAATGCTTCGGAACTCTTCCAGTGTTTGCAGAATTCCGCTGACGTTTAAAAATGCATCGGAAATCTTCCATTGTTTTCAAAATCCGCTGACGTTTAAAAATGCTTCAGAACTCTTCCATTGTTCTCGGAATTCCGCTGACGTTTAAAAATGCTTCGGAACTCTTCCAGTGTTCGCAGAATTCCGCTGACGTTTAAAAATGCATCGGAAATCTTCCATTGTTTTCAAAATCCGCTGACGTTTAAAAATGCTTCAGAACTCTTCCATTGTTCTCGGAATTCCGCTGACATTTAAAAATGCTTCGGAACTCTTCCATTGTTCTGGTATTCCGCTGACGTTTAAAAATGCTTCACAACTCTTCCATTGTTCTCGGTATTCCGCTGACTTTTAAAAATGCTTCAGAACTCTTCCATTGTTCTCGCAATTCCGCTGAAGTTTAAGTATGCTTCGGAACTCTTCCATTGTTCTCGGAATTCTGCTGAAGTTTAAAAATGCTTCGGAACTCTTCCATTGTTCTCAGAATTCCGCTGACATTTAAAAATGCTTCGGAACTCTTCCATTGTTCTCGGAATTCCGCTGACATTTAAAAAGGCTTCAGAACTCTTCCATTGTTCTCGGAATTCCGCTGACGTTTAAAAATGCTTCACAACTCTTCCATTTTTCTCGGAATTCCGCTGACTTTTAAAAATGCTTCACAACTCTTCCATTGTTCTCGGAATTCCGCTGACTTTTAAAAATGCTTCACAACTCTTCCATTGTTCTCGGAATTCCGCTGACTTTTAAAAATGCTTCACAACTCTTCCATTGTTCTCGGAATTCCGCTGACTTTTAAAAATGCTTCGGAACTCTTCGATTGTTCTCCAAATTCCGCTGAAGTTTAAAAATGCTTCGGAACTCTTCCAGTGTTCTCGGAATTCCGCTGACTTTTAAAAATGCTTCGGAACTCTTCGATTGTTCTCCAAATTCCGCTGAAGTTTAAAAATGCTTCGGAACTCTTCCAGTGTTTGCAGAATTCCGCTGACGTTTAAAAATGCTTCGGAAATCTTCCATTGTTTTCAAAATTCCGCTGACGTTTAAAAATGCTTCAGAACTCTTCCATTGTTCTCGGAATTCTTCTGAAGTTTTGAAGTTTAAAAATGCTTCGGAATTCTTCCATTGTTCTCGGAATTCCGCTGACGTTTAAAAATGATTCAGAACTCTTCCATTGTTCTCGGAATTCCACTGACTTTTAAAAATGCTTCGGAACTCTTCCATTGTTTTGGTATTCCGCTGACGTTTAAAAATGCTTCACAACTCTTCCATTGTTCTCGGTATTCCGCTGACTTTTAAAAATGCTTCTGAACTCTTCCATTGTTCTCGGAATTCCGCTGAAGTTTAAGTATGCTTCGGAACTCTTCCATTGTTCTCGGAATTCTGCTGAAGTTTAAAAATGCTTCGGAACTCTTCCATTGTTCTCGGAATTCCGCTGATGCTTAAAAATGCTTCACAACTCTTCCATTGTTCTCGGTATTCCGCTGACTTTTAAAAATGCTTCTGAACTCTTCCATTGTTCTCGGAATTCCGCTGAAGTTTAAGTATGCTTCGGAACTCTTCCATTGTTCTCGGAATTCTGCTGAAGTTTAAAAATGCTTCGGAACTCTTCCATTGTTCTCAGAATTCCGCTGAAGTTTAAACATGCTTTGGTACCCTTCTATTGTTCTCGGAATTCTGCTGACTTTTAAAAATGCTTCGGAACTCTTCCATTGTTCTCGGAATTCCGCTGACTTTTAAAAATGCTTTGGAACTCTTCCATTGTTCTCGGAATTCTGCTGAAGTTTTGAAGTTTAAAAATGCTTCGGAATTCTTCCATTGTTCTCGGAATTCCGCTGACGCTTAAAAATGCTTCACAACTCTTCTATTGTTCTCAGAATTCCGCTGACTTTTAAAAATGCTTCAGAACGCTTCCATTGTTCTCGGAATTCCGCTGACGTTTAAAAATGCTTCGGAACACTTCCATTGTTCTCGGAATTCCGCTGACGGTTAAAATTGCTTCACAACTCTTCTATTGTTCTCGGAATTCCGCTGACTTTTAAAAATGCTTCACAACTTTTCCATTGTTCTCGGAATTCCGTTGAAGTTTAAAAATGCTTCGGAACTCTTCCAGTGTTCGCAGAATTCCGCTGACGTTTAAAAATGCTTCGGAAATCTTCCATTGTTTTCAAAATTCTGCTGACGTTTAAAAATGCTTCAGAACTCTTCCATTGTTCTCGGAATTCCGCTGACGTTTAAAAATGCTTCGGAACTCTTCCATTGTTCTCGGAATTGCGGTGAAGTTTAAAAATGCTTCGGAACGCTTACATTGTTCTCAGAATTCCGCTGAAGTTTAAACATGCTTTGGTACACTTCTATTGTTCTCGGAATTCTGCTGAAGTTTAAGAATGCTTCGGAACTCTTCCATTGTTATCGGAATTCCGCTGACGTTCAAAAATGATTCGGAACACTTCCATTGTTCTCGGAATTCCGCTGACGCTTAAAATTGCTACACAACTCTTCTATTGTTCTCGGAATTCCGCTGACTTTTAAAAATGCTTCGAAACTCTTCCATTGTTCTCGGAATTCCGCTGAAGTTTAAGAATGCTTCGGAACTCTTCCATTGTTCTCAGAATTCTGCTGAAGTTTAAAAATGCTTCGGAACTCTTCCATTGTTCTCGGAATTCCGCTGACGCTTAAAAATGCTTCACAACTCTTCCATTGTTCTCGGAATTCTGCTGACTTTTAAAAATGCTTCGGAACTCTTCGATTGTTCTCCAAATTCCGCTGAAGTTTAAAAATGCTTCGGAACTCTTCCATTGTTCGCAGAATTCCGCTGACGTTTAAAAATGCTTCGGAAATCTTCCATTGTTTTCAAAATTCCGCTGACGTTTAAAAATGCTTCAGAACTCTTCCATTGTTCTCGGAATTCCGCTGACGTTTAAAAATGCTTTGGAACTTGTCCATTGTTCTCGGAATTCCGGTGAAGTTTAAAAATGCTTCGGAACGCTTACATTGTTCTCAGAATTCCGCTGAAGTTTAAACATGCTTTGGTACCCTTCTATTGTTCTCGGAATTCTGCTGACTTTTAAAAATGCTTCGGAACTCTTCCATTGTTCTCGGAATTCCGCTGACTTTTAAAAATGCTTCGGAACTCTTCCATTGTTCTCGGAATTCCGCTTAAGTTTTGAAGTTTAAAAATGCTTCGGAATTCTTCCATTGTTCTCGGAATTCCGCTGACGCTTAAAAATGCTTCACAACTCTTCTATTGTTCTCAGAATTCCGCTGACTTTTAAAAATGCTTCAGAACTCTTCCATTGTTCTCGGAATTCCGCTGACGTTTAAAAATGCTTCGGAACTCTTCCATTGTTCTCGGAATTCCGCTGACGCTTAAAATTGCTTCACAACTCTTCTATTGTTCTCGGAATTCCGCTGACTTTTAAAAATGCTTCGAAACTCTTCCATTGTTCTCGGAATTCTGCTGAAGTTTAAGAATGCTTCGGAACTCTTCCATTGTTCTCAGAATTCTTCTGAAGTTTAAAAATGCTTCGGAACACTTCCATTGTTCTCGGAATTCCGCTGATGCTTAAAAATGCTTCACAACTCTTCCATTGTTCTCGGTATTCCGCTGACTTTTAAAAATGCTTCTGAACTCTTCCATTGTTCTCGGAATTCCGCTGAAGTTTAAGTATGCTTCGGAACTCTTCCATTGTTCTCGGAATTCTGCTGAAGTTTAAAAATGCTTCGGAACTCTTCCATTGTTCTCAGAATTCCGCTGACATTTAAAAATGCTTCGGAACTCTTCCATTGTTCTCGGAATTCCGCTGACATTTAAAAAGTCTTCAGAACTCTTCCATTGTTCTCGGAATTCCGCTGACGTTTAAAAATGCTTCGGAACTCTTCCTTTGTTCTTGGAATTCCACTGACGTTTAAAAATGCTTCACAACTCTTCCATTGTTCTCGGAATTCCGCTGACTTTTAAAATTGCTTCGGAACTCTTCGATTGTTCTCCAAATTCCGCTGAAGTTTAAAAATGCTTCGGAACTCTTCCAGTGTTTGCAGAATTCCGCTGACGTTTAAAAATGCATCGGAAATCTTCCATTGTTTTCAAAATCCGCTGACGTTTAAAAATGCTTCAGAACTCTTCCATTGTTCTCGGAATTCCGCTGACGTTTAAAAATGCTTCGGAACTCTTCCATTGTTCTCGGAATTGCGGTGAAGTTTAAAAATGCTTCGGAACGCTTACATTGTTCTCAGAATTCCGCTGAAGTTTCAACATGCTTTGGTACCCTTCTATTGTTCTCGGAATTCTGCTGACTTTTAAAAATGCTTCGGAACTCTTCCATTGTTCTCGGAATTCCGCTGACTTTTAAAAATGCTTCGGAACTCTTCCATTGTTCTCGGAATTCCGCTTAAGTTTTGAAGTTTAAAAATGCTTCGGAATTCTTCCATTGTTCTCGGAATTCCGCTGACGCCTAAAAATGCTTCACAACTCTTCTATTGTTCTCAGAATTCCGCTGACTTTTAAAAATGCTTCGGAACTCTTCCAGTGTTCTCGGAATTCCGCTGACATTTAAAAAGCCTTCAGAACTCTTCCATTGTTCTCGGAATTCCGCTGACGTTTAAAAATGCTTCGGAACTCTTCCTTTGTTCTTGGAATTCCACTGACGTTTAAAAATGCTTCACAACTCTTCCAT
This sequence comes from Phyllobates terribilis, assembly GCF_046119375.1. Taxonomy (NCBI): domain Eukaryota; kingdom Metazoa; phylum Chordata; class Amphibia; order Anura; family Dendrobatidae; genus Phyllobates; species Phyllobates terribilis. Next base: position 5,245,442 of record NW_027362781.1, on the reverse strand, counting down.
TGTTCTCGGAATTCCGCTGACTTTTAAAATTGCTTCGGAACTCTTCGATTGTTCTCCAAATTCCGCTGAAGTTTAAAAATGCTTCGGAACTCTTCCAGTGTTCGCAGAATTCCGCTGACGTTTAAAAATGCATCGGAAATCTTCCATTGTTTTCAAAATCCGCTGACGTTTAAAAATGCTTCAGAACTCTTCCATTGTTCTCGGAATTCCGCTGACATTTAAAAATGCTTCGGAACTCTTCCATTGTTCTGGTATTCCGCTGACGTTTAAAAATGCTTCACAACTCTTCCATTGTTCTCGGTATTCCGCTGACTTTTAAAAATGCTTCAGAACTCTTCCATTGTTCTCGCAATTCCGCTGAAGTTTAAGTATGCTTCGGAACTCTTCCATTGTTCTCGGAATTCTGCTGAAGTTTAAAAATGCTTCGGAACTCTTCCATTGTTCTCAGAATTCCGCTGACATTTAAAAATGCTTCGGAACTCTTCCATTGTTCTCGGAATTCCGCTGACATTTAAAAAGGCTTCAGAACTCTTCCATTGTTCTCGGAATTCCGCTGACGTTTAAAAATGCTTCACAACTCTTCCATTTTTCTCGGAATTCCGCTGACTTTTAAAAATGCTTCACAACTCTTCCATTGTTCTCGGAATTCCGCTGACTTTTAAAAATGCTTCACAACTCTTCCATTGTTCTCGGAATTCCGCTGACTTTTAAAAATGCTTCGGAACTCTTCGATTGTTCTCCAAATTCCGCTGAAGTTTAAAAATGCTTCGGAACTCTTCCAGTGTTCTCGGAATTCCGCTGACTTTTAAAAATGCTTCGGAACTCTTCGATTGTTCTCCAAATTCCGCTGAAGTTTAAAAATGCTTCGGAACTCTTCCAGTGTTTGCAGAATTCCGCTGACGTTTAAAAATGCTTCGGAAATCTTCCATTGTTTTCAAAATTCCGCTGACGTTTAAAAATGCTTCAGAACTCTTCCATTGTTCTCGGAATTCTTCTGAAGTTTTGAAGTTTAAAAATGCTTCGGAATTCTTCCATTGTTCTCGGAATTCCGCTGACGCTTAAAAATGCTTCACAACTCTTCTATTGTTCTCAGAATTCCGCTGACTTTTAAAAATGCTTCGGAACTCTTCCATTGTTGTCGGAATTCCGCTGACGCTTAAAATTGCTTCAAAACTGTTCCATTGTTCTCGGAATTCCGCTGAAGTTTAAGAATGCTTCAGAACTCTTCCATTGTTCTCAGAATTCTGCTGAAGTTTAAAAATGCTTCGGAACTCTTCCATTGTTCTCAGAATTCCGCTGACGCTTAAAAATGCTTCACAACTCTTCTATTGTTCTCGGAATTCCGCTGACATTTAAAAATGCTTCGGAACTCTTCCATTGTCCTCGGAATTCCGCTGAAGTTTAAGAATGCTTCGGAACTCTTCCATTGTTCTCAGAATTCTGCTGAAGTTTAAAAATGCTTCGGAACTCTTCCATTGTTCTCGGAATTCCGCTGACGCTTAAAAATGCTTCACAACTCTTCCATTGTTCTCGGAATTCCGCTGACTTTTAAAAATGCTTCGGAACTCTTCCATTGTTCTCGGAATTCCGCTGACTTTTAAAAATGCTTCTGAACTCTTCCATTGTTCTCGGAATTCCGCTGAAGTTTAAGTATGCTTCGGAACTCTTCCATTGTTCTCGGAATTCTGCTGAAGTTTAAAAATGCTTCGGAACTCTTCCATTGTTCTCAGAATTCCGCTGACATTTAAAAATGCTTCGGAACTCTTCCATTGTTCTCGGAATTCCGCTGACATTTAAAAAGCCTTCAGAACTCTTCCATTGTTCTCGGAATTCTGCTGACGTTTAAAAATGCATCGGAACTCTTCCTTTGTTCTTGGAATTCCACTGACGTTTAAAAATGCTTCACAACTCTTCCATTGTTCTCGGAATTCCGCTGACGTTTAAAAATGCTTCGGAACTCTTCCGTTGTTCTCGGAATTGCGGTGAAGTTTAAAAATGCTTCGGAACGCTTACATTGTTCTCAGAATTCCGCTGAAGTTTAAACATGCTTTGGTACCCTTCTATTGTTCTCGGAATTCTGCTGACTTTTAAAAATGCTTCGGAACTCTTCCATTGTTCTCGGAATTCCGCTGACTTTTAAAAATGCTTCGGAACTCTTCCATTGTTCTGGTATTCCGCTGACGTTTAAAAATGCTTCACAACTCTTCCATTGTTCTCGGTATTCCGCTGACTTTTAAAAATGCTTCAGAACTCTTCCATTGTTCTCGCAATTCCGCTGAAGTTTAAGTATGCTTCGGAACTCTTCCATTGTTCTCGGAATTCTGCTGAAGTTTAAAAATGCTTCGGAACTCTTCCATTGTTCTCAGAATTCCGCTGACATTTAAAAATGCTTCGGAACTCTTCCATTGTTCTCGGAATTCCGCTGACATTTAAAAAGGCTTCAGAACTCTTCCATTGTTCTCGGAATTCCGCTGACGTTTAAAAATGCTTCACAACTCTTCCATTTTTCTCGGAATTCTGCTGACTTTTAAAAATGCTTCACAACTCTTCCATTGTTCTCGGAATTCCGCTGACTTTTAAAAATGCTTCACAACTCTTCCATTGTTCTCGGAATTCCGCTGACTTTTAAAAATGCTTCGGAACTCTTCGATTGTTCTCCAAATTCCGCTGAAGTTTAAAAATGCTTCGGAACTCTTCCAGTGTTCTCGGAATTCCGCTGACTTTTAAAAATGCTTCGGAACTCTTCGATTGTTCTCCAAATTCCGCTGAAGTTTAAAAATGCTTCGGAACTCTTCCAGTGTTTGCAGAATTCCGCTGACGTTTAAAAATGCTTCGGAAATCTTCCATTGTTTTCAAAATTTCGCTGACGTTTAAAAATGCTTCAGAACTCTTCCATTGTTCTCGGAATTCTTCGAAGTTTTGAAGTTTAAAAATGCTTCGGAATTCTTCCATTGTTCTCGGAATTCCGCTGACGCTTAAAAATGCTTCACAACTCTTCTATTGTTCTCAGAATTCCGCTGACTTTTAAAAATGCTTCGGAACTCTTCCATTGTTGTCGGAATTCCGCTGACGCTTAAAATTGCTTCAAAACTGTTCCATTGTTCTCGGAATTCCGCTGAAGTTTAAGAATGCTTCAGAACTCTTCCATTGTTCTCAGAATTCTGCTGAAGTTTAAAAATGCTTCGGAACTCTTCCATTGTTCTCAGAATTCCGCTGACGCTTAAAAATGCTTCACAACTCTTCTATTGTTCTCGGAATTCCGCTGACATTTAAAAATGCTTCGGAACTCTTCCATTGTCCTCGGAATTCCGCTGAAGTTTAAGAATGCTTCGGAACTCTTCCATTGTTCTCAGAATTCTGCTGAAGTTTAAAAATGCTTCGGAACTCTTCCATTGTTCTCGGAATTCCGCTGACGCTTAAAAATGCTTCACAACTCTTCCATTGTTCTCGGAATTCCGCTGACTTTTAAAAATGCTTCGGAACTCTTCCATTGTTCTCGGAATTCCGCTGACTTTTAAAAATGCTTCTGAACTCTTCCATTGTTCTCGGAATTCCGCTGAAGTTTAAGTATGCTTCGGAACTCTTCCATTGTTCTCGGAATTCTGCTGAAGTTTAAAAATGCTTCGGAACTCTTCCATTGTTCTCAGAATTCCGCTGACATTTAAAAATGCTTCGGAACTCTTCCATTGTTCTCGGAATTCCGCTGACATTTAAAAAGCCTTCAGAACTCTTCCATTGTTCTCGGAATTCTGCTGACGTTTAAAAATGCTTCGGAACTCTTCCTTTGTTCTTGGAATTCCACTGACGTTTAAAAATGCTTCACAACTCTTCCATTGTTCTCGGAATTCCGCTGACTTTTAAAATTGCTTCGGAACTCTTCGATTGTTCTCCAAATTCCGCTGAAGTTTAAAAATGCTTCGGAACTCTTCCAGTGTTTGCAGAATTCCGCTGACGTTTAAAAATGCTTCGGAAATCTTCCATTGTTTTCAAAATCCGCTGACGTTTAAAAATGCTTCAGAACTCTTCCATTGTTCTCGGAATTCCGCTGACGTTTAAAAATGCTTCGGAACTCTTCCGTTGTTCTCGGAATTGCGGTGAAGTTTAAAAATGCTTCGGAACGCTTACATTGTTCTCAGAATTCCGCTGAAGTTTAAACATGCTTTGGTACCCTTCTATTGTTCTCGGAATTCTGCTGACTTTTAAAAATGCTTCGGAACTCTTCCATTGTTCTCGGAATTCCGCTGACTTTTAAAAATGCTTCGGAACTCTTCCATTGTTCTCGGAATTCTGCTGAAGTTTTGAAGTTTAAAAATGCTTCGGAATTCTTCCATTGTTCTCGGAATTCCGCTGACATTTAAAAATGCTTCGGAACTCTTCCATTGTTCTCGGAATTCCGCTGACATTTAAAAAGGCTTCAGAACTCTTCCATTGTTCTCGGAATTCCGCTGACGTTTAAAAATGCTTCACAACTCTTCCATTTTTCTCGGAATTCCGCTGACTTTTAAAAATGCTTCACAACTCTTCCATTGTTCTCGGAATTCCGCTGACTTTTAAAAATGCTTCACAACTCTTCCATTGTTCTCGGAATTCCGCTGACTTTTAAAAATGCTTCGGAACTCTTCGATTGTTCTCCAAATTCCGCTGAAGTTTAAAAATGCTTCGGAACTCTTCCAGTGTTCTCGGAATTCCGCTGACTTTTAAAAATGCTTCGGAACTCTTCGATTGTTCTCCAAATTCCGCTGAAGTTTAAAAATGCTTCGGAACTTTTCCAGTGTTTGCAGAATTCCGCTGACGTTTAAAAATGCTTCGGAAATCTTCCATTGTTTTCAAAATTCCGCTGACGTTTAAAAATGCTTCAGAACTCTTCCATTGTTCTCGGAATTCTTCTGAAGTTTTGAAGTTTAAAAATGCTTCGGAATTCTTCCATTGTTCTCGGAATTCCGCTGACGCTTAAAAATGCTTCACAACTCTTCTATTGTTCTCAGAATTCCGCTGACTTTTAAAAATGCTTCGGAACTCTTCCATTGTTGTCGGAATTCCGCTGACGCTTAAAATTGCTTCAAAACTGTTCCATTGTTCTCGGAATTCCGCTGAAGTTTAAGAATGCTTCAGAACTCTTCCATTGTTCTCAGAATTCTGCTGAAGTTTAAAAATGCTTCGGAACTCTTCCATTGTTCTCAGAATTCCGCTGACGCTTAAAAATGCTTCACAACTCTTCTATTGTTCTCGGAATTCCGCTGACATTTAAAAATGCTTCGGAACTCTTCCATTGTCCTCGGAATTCCGCTGAAGTTTAAGAATGCTTCGGAACTCTTCCATTGTTCTCAGAATTCTGCTGAAGTTTAAAAATGCTTCGGAACTCTTCCATTGTTCTCGGAATTCCGCTGACGCTTAAAAATGCTTCACAACTCTTCCATTGTTCTCGGAATTCCGCTGACTTTTAAAAATGCTTCGGAACTCTTCCATTGTTCTCGGAATTCCGCTGACTTTTAAAAATGCTTCTGAACTCTTCCATTGTTCTCGGAATTCCGCTGAAGTTTAAGTATGCTTCGGAACTCTTCCATTGTTCTCGGAATTCTGCTGAAGTTTAAAAATGCTTCGGAACTCTTCCATTGTTCTCAGAATTCCGCTGACATTTAAAAATGCTTCGGAACTCTTCCATTGTTCTCGGAATTCCGCTGACATTTAAAAAGCCTTCAGAACTCTTCCATTGTTCTCGGAATTCTGCTGACGTTTAAAAATGCTTCGGAACTCTTCCTTTGTTCTTGGAATTCCACTGACGTTTAAAAATGCTTCACAACTCTTCCATTGTTCTCGGAATTCCGCTGACTTTTAAAATTGCTTCGAAACTCTTCGATTGTTCTCCAAATTCCGCTGAAGTTTAAAAATGCTTCGGAACTCTTCCAGTGTTTGCAGAATTCCGCTGACGTTTAAAAATGCTTCGGAAATCTTCCATTGTTTTCAAAATCCGCTGACGTTTAAAAATGCTTCAGAACTCTTCCATTGTTCTCGGAATTCCGCTGACGTTTAAAAATGCTTCGGAACTCTTCCGTTGTTCTCGGAATTGCGGTGAAGTTTAAAAATGCTTCGGAACGCTTACATTGTTCTCAGAATTCCGCTGAAGTTTAAACATGCTTTGGTACCCTTCTATTGTTCTCGGAATTCTGCTGACTTTTAAAAATGCTTCGGAACTCTTCCATTGTTCTCGGAATTCCGCTGACTTTTAAAAATGCTTCGGAACTCTTCCATTGTTCTCGGAATTCCGCTGAAGTTTTGAAGTTTAAAAATGCTTCGGAATTTTTCCATTGTTCTCGGAATTCCGCTGACGCTTAAAAATGCTTCACAACTCTTCCATTGTTCTCGGAATTCCGCTGACTTTTAAAAATGATCGGAACTCTTCCAGTGTTCGCAGAATTCCGCTGACGTTTAAAAATGCTTCGGAAATCTTCCATTGTTTTCAAAATTCCGCTGACGTTTAAAAATGATTCAGAACTCTTCCATTGTTCTCGGAATTCCGCTGACTTTTAAAAATGCTTCGGAACTCTTCCATTGTTTTGGTATTCCGCTGACGTTTAAAAATGCTTCACAACTCTTCCATTGTTCTCGGTATTCCGCTGACTTTTAAAAATGCTTCTGAACTCTTCCATTGTTCTCGGAATTCCGCTGAAGTTTAAGTATGCTTCGGAACTCTTCCATTGTTCTCGGAATTCTGCTGAAGTTTAAAAATGCTTCGGAACTCTTCCATTGTTCTCAGAATTCCGCTGAAGTTTAAACATGCTTTGGTACCCTTCTATTGTTCTCGGAATTCTGCTGACTTTTAAAAATGCTTCGGAACTCTTCCATTGTTCTCGGAATTCCGCTGACTTTTAAAAATGCTTCGGAACTCTTCCATTGTTCTGGGAATTCTGCTGAAGTTTTGAAGTTTAAAAATGCTTCGGAATTCTTCCATTGTTCTCGGAATTCCGCTGACTTTTAAAAATGCTTCGGAACTCTTCCATTGTTCTCAGAATTCCGCTGAAGTTTAAACATGCTTTGGTACCCTTCTATTGTTCTCGGAATTCTGCTGACTTTTAAAAATGCTTCGGAACTCTTCCATTGTTCTCGGAATTCCGCTGACTTTTAAAAATGCTTCGGAACTCTTCCATTGTTCTGGGAATTCTGCTGAAGTTTTGAAGTTTAAAAATGCTTCGGAATTCTTCCATTGTTCTCGGAATTCCGCTGACGCTTAAAAATGCTTCACAACTCTTCTATTGTTCTCAGAATTCCGCTGACTTTTAAAAATGCTTCAGAACGCTTCCATTGTTCTCGGAATTCCGCTGACGTTTAAAAATGCTTCGGAACACTTCCATTGTTCTCGGAATTCCGCTGACGCTTAAAATTGCTTCACAACTCTTCTATTGTTCTCGGAATTCCGCTGACTTTTAAAAATGCTTCACAACTCTTCCATTGTTCTCGGAATTCCGTTGAAGTTTAAAAATGCTTCGGAACTCTTCCAGTGTTCGCAGAATTCCGCTGACGTTTAAAAATGCTTCGGAAATCTTCCATTGTTTTCAAAATTCTGCTGACGTTTAAAAATGCTTCAGAACTCTTCCATTGTTCTCGGAATTCCGCTGACGTTTAAAAATGCTTTGGAACTCTTCCATTGTTCTCGGAATTGCGGTGAAGTTTAAAAATGCTTCGGAACTCTTCCATTGTTCTCAGAATTCTTCTGAAGTTTAAAAATGCTTCGGAACTCTTCCATTGTTCTCGGAATTCCGCTGATGCTTAAAAATGCTTCACAACTCTTCCATTGTTCTCGGTATTCCGCTGACTTTTAAAAATGCTTCTGAACTCTTCCATTGTTCTCGGAATTCCGCTGAAGTTTAAGTATGCTTCGGAACTCTTCCATTGTTCTCGGAATTCTGCTGAAGTTTAAAAATGCTTCGGAACTCTTCCATTGTTCTCGGAATTCCGCTGATGCTTAAAAATGCTTCACAACTCTTCCATTGTTCTCGGTATTCCGCTGACTTTTAAAAATGCTTCTGAACTCTTCCATTGTTCTCGGAATTCCGCTGAAGTTTAAGTATGCTTCGGAACTCTTCCATTGTTCTCGGAATTCTGCTGAAGTTTAAAAATGCTTCGGAACTCTTCCATTGTTCTCAGAATTCCGCTGACATTTAAAAATGCTTCGGAACTCTTCCATTGTTCTCGGAATTCCGCTGACATTTAAAAATGCTTCGGAACTCTTCGTTTGTTCTTGGAATTCCACTGACGTTTAAAAATGCTTCACAACTCTTCCATTGTTCTCGGAATTCCGCTGACTTTTAAAATTGCTTCGGAACTCTTCGATTGTTCTCCAAATTCCGCTGAAGTTTAAAAATGCTTCGGAACTCTTCCAGTGTTTGCAGAATTCCGCTGACGTTTAAAAATGCTTCGGAAATCTTCCATTGTTTTCAAAATCCGCTGACGTTTAAAAATGCTTCAGAACTCTTCCATTGTTCTCGGAATTCCGCTGACGTTTAAAAATGCTTCGGAACTCTTCCATTGTTCTCGGAATTGCGGTGAAGTTTAAAAATGCTTCGGAACGCTTACATTGTTCTCAGAATTCCGCTGAAGTTTAAACATGCTTTGGTACCCTTCTATTGTTCTCGGAATTCTGCTGACTTTTAAAAATGCTTCGGAACTCTTCCATTGTTCTCGGAATTCCGCTGACTTTTAAAAATGCTTCGGAACTCTTCCATTGTTCTCGGAATTCCGCTTAAGTTTTGAAGTTTAAAAATGCTTCGGAATTCTTCCATTGTTCTCGGAATTCCGCTGACGCCTAAAAATGCTTCACAACTCTTCTATTGTTCTCAGAATTCCGCTGACTTTTAAAAATGCTTCAGAACTCTTCCATTGTTCTCGGAATTCCGCTGACGTTTAAAAATGCTTCGGAACTCTTCCATTGTTCTCGGAATTCCGCTGACGCTTAAAATTGCTTCACAACTCTTCTATTGTTCTCGGAATTCCGCTGACTTTTAAAAATGCTTCGAAACTCTTCCATTGTTCTCGGAATTCTGCTGAAGTTTAAGAATGCTTCGGAACTCTTCCATTGTTCTCAGAATTCTTCTGAAGTTTAAAAATGCTTCGGAACTCTTCCATTGTTCTCGGAATTCCGCTGATGCTTAAAAAATGCTTCACAACTCTTCCATTGTTCTCGGTATTCCGCTGACTTTTAAAAATGCTTCTGAACTCTTCCATTGTTCTCGGAATTCCGCTGAAGTTTAAGTATGCTTCGGAACTCTTCCATTGTTCTCGGAATTCTGCTGAAGTTTAAAAATGCTTCGGAACTCTTCCATTGTTCTCGGAATTCCGCTGATGCTTAAAAATGCTTCACAACTCTTCCATTGTTCTCGGTATTCCGCTGACTTTTAAAAATGCTTCTGAACTCTTCCATTGTTCTCGGAATTCCGCTGAAGTTTAAGTATGCTTCGGAACTCTTCCATTGTTCTCGGAATTCTGCTGAAGTTTAAAAATGCTTCGGAACTCTTCCATTGTTCTCAGAATTCCGCTGAAGTTTAAACATGCTTTGGTACCCTTCTATTGTTCTCGGAATTCTGCTGACTTTTAAAAATGCTTCGGAACTCTTCCATTGTTCTCGGAATTCCGCTGACTTTTAAAAATGCTTCGGAACTCTTCCATTGTTCTCGGAATTCTGCTGAAGTTTTGAAGTTTAAAAATGCTTCGGAATTCTTCCATTGTTCTCGGAATTCCGCTGACGCTTAAAAATGCTTCACAACTCTTCTATTGTTCTCAGAATTCCGCTGACTTTTAAAAATGCTTCAGAACGCTTCCATTGTTCTCGGAATTCCGCTGACGTTTAAAAATGCTTCGGAACACTTCCATTGTTCTCGGAATTCCGCTGACGCTTAAAATTGCTTCACAACTCTTCTATTGTTCTCGGAATTCCGCTGACTTTTAAAAATGCTTCACAACTCTTCCATTGTTCTCGGAATTCCGTTGAAGTTTAAAAATGCTTCGGAACTCTTCCAGTGTTCGCAGAATTCCGCTGACGTTTAAAAATGCTTCGGAAATCTTCCATTGTTTTCAAAATTCTGCTGACGTTTAAAAATGCTTCGGAACTCTTCCATTGTTCTCAGAATTCTTCTGAAGTTTAAAAATGCTTCGGAACTCTTCCATTGTTCTCGGAATTCCGCTGATGCTTAAAAATGCTTCACAACTCTTCCATTGTTCTCGGTATTCCGCTGACTTTTAAAAATGCTTCTGAACTCTTCCATTGTTCTCGGAATTCCGCTGAAGTTTAAGTATGCTTCGGAACTCTTCCATTGTTCTCGGAATTCTGCTGAAGTTTAAAAATGCTTCGGAACTCTTCCATTGTTCTCAGAATTCCGCTGACATTTAAAAATGCTTCGGAACTCTTCCATTGTTCTCGGAATTCCGCTGACATTTAAAAAGTCTTCAGAACTCTTCCATTGTTCTCGGAATTCTGCTGACGTTTAAAAATGCTTCGGAACTCTTCCTTTGTTCTTGGAATTCCACTGACGTTTAAAAATGCTTCACAACTCTTCCATTGTTCTCGGAATTCCGCTGACTTTTAAAATTGCTTCGGAACTCTTCGATTGTTCTCCAAATTCCGCTGAAGTTTAAAAATGCTTCGGAACTCTTCCAGTGTTTGCAGAATTCCGCTGACGTTTAAAAATGCTTCGGAAATCTTCCATTGTTTTCAAAATCCGCTGACGTTTAAAAATGCTTCAGAACTCTTCCATTGTTCTCGGAATTCCGCTGACGTTTAAAAATGCTTCGGAACTCTTCCATTGTTCTCGGAATTGCGGTGAAGTTTAAAAATGCTTCGGAACGCTTACATTGTTCTCAGAATTCCGCTGAAGTTTAAACATGCTTTGGTACCCTTCTATTGTTCTCGGAATTCTGCTGACTTTTAAAAATGCTTCGGAACTCTTCCATTGTTCTCGGAATTCCGCTGACTTTTAAAAATGCTTCGGAACTCTTCCATTGTTCTCGGAATTCCGCTTAAGTTTTGAAGTTTAAAAATGCTTCGGAATTCTTCCATTGTTCTCGGAATTCCGCTGACGCCTAAAAATGCTTCACAACTCTTCTATTGTTCTCAGAATTCCGCTGACTTTTAAAAATGCTTCAGAACTCTTCCATTGTTCTCGGAATTCCGCTGACGTTTAAAAATGCTTCGGAACTCTTCCATTGTTCTCGGAATTCCGCTGACGCTTAAAATTGCTTCACAACTCTTCTATTGTTCTCGGAATTCCGCTGACTTTTAAAAATGCTTCGAAACTCTTCCATTGTTCTCGGAATTCTGCTGAAGTTTAAGAATGCTTCGGAACTCTTCCATTGTTCTCAGAATTCTTCTGAAGTTTAAAAATGCTTCGGAACTCTTCCATTGTTCTCGGAATTCCGCTGATGCTTAAAAATGCTTCACAACTCTTCCATTGTTCTCGGTATTCCGCTGACTTTTAAAAATGCTTCTGAACTCTTCCATTGTTCTCGGAATTCCGCTGAAGTTTAAGTATGCTTCGGAACTCTTCCATTGTTCTCGGAATTCTGCTGAAGTTTAAAAATGCTTCGGAACTCTTCCATTGTTCTCAGAATTTTGCTGACTTTTAAAAATGCTTCGGAACTCTTCCAGTGTTCTCGGAATTCCGCTGACTTTTAAAATTGCTTCGGAACTCTTCGATTGTTCTCCAAATTCCGCTGAAGTTTAAAAATGCTTCGGAACTCTTCCAGTGTTCGCAGAATTCCGCTGACGTTTAAAAATGCTTCGGAAATCTTCCATTGTTTTCAAAATCCGCTGACGTTTAAAAATGCTTCAGAACTCTTCCATTGTTCTCGGAATTCCGCTGACATTTAAAAATGCTTCGGAACTCTTCCATTGTTCTGGTATTCCGCTGACGTTTAAAAATGCTTCACAACTCTTCCATTGTTCTCGGTATTCCGCTGACTTTTAAAAATGCTTCAGAACTCTTCCATTGTTCTCGCAATTCCGCTGAAGTTTAAGTATGCTTCGGAACTCTTCCATTGTTCTCAGAATTCTTCTGAAGTTTAAAAATGCTTCGGAACTCTTCCATTGTTCTCGGAATTCCGCTGATGCTTAAAAATGCTTCACAACTCTTCCATTGTTCTCGGTATTCCGCTGACTTTTAAAAATGCTTCTGAACTCTTCCATTGTTCTCGGAATTCCGCTGAAGTTTAAGTATGCTTCGGAACTCTTCCATTGTTCTCGGAATTCTGCTGAAGTTTAAAAATGCTTCGGAACTCTTCCATTGTTCTCAGAATTTTGCTGACTTTTAAAAATGCTTCGGAACTCTTCCAGTGTTCTCGGAATTCCGCTGACTTTTAAAATTGCTTCGGAACTCTTCGATTGTTCTCCAAATTCCGCTGAAGTTTAAAAATGCTTCGGAACTCTTCCAGTGTTCGCAGAATTCCGCTGACGTTTAAAAATGCTTCGGAAATCTTCCATTGTTTTCAAAATCCGCTGACGTTTAAAAATGCTTCAGAACTCTTCCATTGTTCTCGGAATTCCGCTGACATTTAAAAATGCTTCGGAACTCTTCCATTGTTCTGGTATTCCGCTGACGTTTAAAAATGCTTCACAACTCTTCCATTGTTCTCGGTATTCCGCTGACTTTTAAAAATGCTTCAGAACTCTTCCATTGTTCTCGCAATTCCGCTGAAGTTTAAGTATGCTTCGGAACTCTTCCATTGTTCTCAGAATTCTTCTGAAGTTTAAAAATGCTTCGGAACTCTTCCATTGTTCTCGGAATTCCGCTGATGCTTAAAAATGCTTCACAACTCTTCCATTGTTCTCGGTATTCCGCTGACTTTTAAAAATGCTTCTGAACTCTTCCATTGTTCTCGGAATTCCGCTGAAGTTTAAGTATGCTTCGGAACTCTTCCATTGTTCTCGGAATTCTGCTGAAGTTTAAAAATGCTTCGGAACTCTTCCATTGTTCTCAGAATTTTGCTGACTTTTAAAAATGCTTCGGAACTCTTCCAGTGTTCTCGGAATTCCGCTGACTTTTAAAATTGCTTCGGAACTCTTCGATTGTTCTCCAAATTCCGCTGAAGTTTAAAAATGCTTCGGAACTCTTCCAGTGTTCGCAGAATTCCGCTGACGTTTAAAAATGCTTCGGAAATCTTCCATTGTTTTCAAAATCCGCTGACGTTTAAAAATGCTTCAGAACTCTTCCATTGTTCTCGGAATTCCGCTGACATTTAAAAATGCTTCGGAACTCTTCCATTGTTCTGGTATTCCGCTGACGTTTAAAAATGCTTCACAACTCTTCCATTGTTCTCGGTATTCCGCTGACTTTTAAAAATGCTTCAGAACTCTTCCATTGTTCTCGCAATTCCGCTGAAGTTTAAGTATGCTTCGGAACTCTTCCATTGTTCTCGGAATTCTGCTGAAGTTTAAAAATGCTTCGGAACTCTTCCATTGTTCTCAGAATTCCGCTGACATTTAAAAATGCTTCGGAACTCTTCCATTGTTCTCGGAATTCCGCTGACATTTAAAAAGGCTTCAGAACTCTTCCATTGTTCTCGGAATTCCGCTGACGTTTAAAAATGCTTCACAACTCTTCCATTTTTCTCGGAATTCCGCTGACTTTTAAAAATGCTTCACAACTCTTCCATTGTTCTCGGAATTCCGCTGACTTTTAAAAATGCTTCACAACTCTTCCATTGTTCTCGGAATTCCGCTGACTTTTAAAAATGCTTCGGAACTCTTCGATTGTTCTCCAAATTCCGCTGAAGTTTAAAAATGCTTCGGAACTCTTCCAGTGTTCTCGGAATTCCGCTGACTTTTAAAAATGCTTCGGAACTCTTCGATTGTTCTCCAAATTCCGCTGAAGTTTAAAAATGCTTCGGAACTCTTCCAGTGTTTGCAGAATTCCGCTGACGTTTAAAAATGCTTCGGAAATCTTCCATTGTTTTCAAAATTCCGCTGACGTTTAAAAATGCTTCAGAACTCTTCCATTGTTCTCGGAATTCCGCTGACGCTTAAAAATGCTTCACAACTCTTCTATTGTTCTCAGAATTCCGCTGACTTTTAAAAATGCTTCGGAACTCTTCCATTGTTGTCGGAATTCCGCTGACGCTTAAAATTGCTTCAAAACTGTTCCATTGTTCTCGGAATTCCGCTGAAGTTTAAGAATGCTTCAGAACTCTTCCATTGTTCTCAGAATTCTGCTGAAGTTTAAAAATGCTTCGGAACTCTTCCATTGTTCTCAGAATTCCGCTGACGCTTAAAAATGCTTCACAACTCTTCTATTGTTCTCGGAATTCCGCTGACATTTAAAAATGCTTCGGAACTCTTCCATTGTCCTCGGAATTCCGCTGAAGTTTAAGAATGCTTCGGAACTCTTCCATTGTTCTCAGAATTCTGCTGAAGTTTAAAAATGCTTCGGAACTCTTCCATTGTTCTCGGAATTCCGCTGACGCTTAAAAATGCTTCACAACTCTTCCATTGTTCTCGGAATTCCGCTGACTTTTAAAAATGCTTCGGAACTCTTCCATTGTTCTCGGAATTCCGCTGACTTTTAAAAATGCTTCTGAACTCTTCCATTGTTCTCGGAATTCCGCTGAAGTTTAAGTATGCTTCGGAACTCTTCCATTGTTCTCGGAATTCTGCTGAAGTTTAAAAATGCTTCGGAACTCTTCCATTGTTCTCAGAATTCCGCTGACATTTAAAAATGCTTCGGAACTCTTCCATTGTTCTCGGAATTCCGCTGACATTTAAAAAGCCTTCAGAACTCTTCCATTGTTCTCGGAATTCTGCTGACGTTTAAAAATGCTTCGGAACTCTTCCTTTGTTCTTGGAATTCCACTGACGTTTAAAAATGCTTCACAACTCTTCTATTGTTCTCGGAATTCCGCTGACGTTTAAAAATGCTTCGGAACTCTTCCATTGTTCTCGGAATTCCGCTGACGCTTAAAATTGCTTCACAACTCTTCTATTGTTCTCGGAATTCCGCTGACTTTTAAAAATGCTTCGGAACTCTTCCATTGTTGTCGGAATTCCGCTGACGCTTAAAATTGCTTCAAAACTGTTCCATTGTTCTCGGAATTCCGCTGAAGTTTAAGAATGCTTCAGAACTCTTCCATTGTTCTCAGAATTCTGCTGAAGTTTAAAAATGCTTCGGAACTCTTCCATTGTTCTCAGAATTCCGCTGACGCTTAAAAATGCTTCACAACTCTTCTATTGTTCTCGGAATTCCGCTGACATTTAAAAATGCTTCGGAACTCTTCCATTGTCCTCGGAATTCCGCTGAAGTTTAAGAATGCTTCGGAACTCTTCCATTGTTCTCAGAATTCTGCTGAAGTTTAAAAATGCTTCGGAACTCTTCCATTGTTCTCGGAATTCCGCTGACGCTTAAAAATGCTTCACAACTCTTCCATTGTTCTCGGAATTCCGCTGACTTTTAAAAATGCTTCGGAACTCTTCCATTGTTCTCGGAATTCCGCTGACTTTTAAAAATGCTTCTGAACTCTTCCATTGTTCTCGGAATTCCGCTGAAGTTTAAGTATGCTTCGGAACTCTTCCATTGTTCTCGGAATTCTGCTGAAGTTTAAAAATGCTTCGGAACTCTTCCATTGTTCTCAGAATTCCGCTGACATTTAAAAATGCTTCGGAACTCTTCCATTGTTCTCGGAATTCCGCTGACATTTAAAAAGCCTTCAGAACTCTTCCATTGTTCTCGGAATTCTGCTGACGTTTAAAAATGCTTCGGAACTCTTCCTTTGTTCTTGGAATTCCACTGACGTTTAAAAATGCTTCACAACTCTTCTATTGTTCTCGGAATTCCGCTGACGTTTAAAAATGCTTCGGAACTCTTCCATTGTTCTCGGAATTCCGCTGACGCTTAAAATTGCTTCACAACTCTTCTATTGTTCTCGGAATTCCGCTGACTTTTAAAAATGCTTCGAAACTCTTCCATTGTTCTCGGAATTCTGCTGAAGTTTAAGAATGCTTCGGAACTCTTCCATTGTTCTCAGAATTCTTCTGAAGTTTAAAAATGCTTCGGAACTCTTCCATTGTTCTCGGAATTCCGCTGATGCTTATAAATGCTTCACAACTCTTCCATTGTTCTCGGTATTCCGCTGACTTTTAAAAATGCTTCTGAACTCTTCCATTGTTCTCGGAATTCCGCTGAAGTTTAAGTATGCTTCGGAACTCTTCCATTGTTCTCGGAATTCTGCTGAAGTTTAAAAATGCTTCGGAACTCTTCCATTGTTCTCAGAATTTTGCTGACTTTTAAAAATGCTTCGGAACTCTTCCAGTGTTCTCGGAATTCCGCTGACTTTTAAAATTGCTTCGGAACTCTTCGATTGTTCTCCAAATTCCGCTGAAGTTTAAAAATGCTTCGGAACTCTTCCAGTGTTCGCAGAATTCCGCTGACGTTTAAAAATGCTTCGGAAATCTTCCATTGTTTTCAAAATCCGCTGACGTTTAAAAATGCTTCAGAACTCTTCCATTGTTCTCGGAATTCCGCTGACATTTAAAAATGCTTCGGAACTCTTCCATTGTTCTGGTATTCCGCTGACGTTTAAAAATGCTTCACAACTCTTCCATTGTTCTCGGTATTCCGCTGACTTTTAAAAATGCTTCAGAACTCTTCCATTGTTCTCGCAATTCCGCTGAAGTTTAAGTATGCTTCGGAACTCTTCCATTGTTCTCAGAATTCTTCTGAAGTTTAAAAATGCTTCGGAACTCTTCCATTGTTCTCGGAATTCCGCTGATGCTTAAAAATGCTTCACAACTCTTCCATTGTTCTCGGTATTCCGCTGACTTTTAAAAATGCTTCTGAACTCTTCCATTGTTCTCGGAATTCCGCTGAAGTTTAAGTATGCTTCGGAACTCTTCCATTGTTCTCGGAATTCTGCTGAAGTTTAAAAATGCTTCGGAACTCTTCCATTGTTCTCAGAATTTTGCTGACTTTTAAAAATGCTTCGGAACTCTTCCAGTGTTCTCGGAATTCCGCTGACTTTTAAAATTGCTTCGGAACTCTTCGATTGTTCTCCAAATTCCGCTGAAGTTTAAAAATGCTTCGGAACTCTTCCAGTGTTCGCAGAATTCCGCTGACGTTTAAAAATGCTTCGGAAATCTTCCATTGTTTTCAAAATCCGCTGACGTTTAAAAATGCTTCAGAACTCTTCCATTGTTCTCGGAATTCCGCTGACATTTAAAAATGCTTCAGAACTCTTCCATTGTTCTCGGAATTCCGCTGAAGTTTAAGTATGCTTCGGAACTCTTCCATTGTTCTCGGAATTCTGCTGAAGTTTAAAAATGCTTCGGAACTCTTCCATTGTTCTCAGAATTCCGCTGAAGTTTAAACATGCTTTGGTACCCTTCTATTGTTCTCGGAATTCTGCTGACTTTTAAAAATGCTTCGGAACTCTTCCATTGTTCTCGGAATTCCGCTGACTTTTAAAAATGCTTCGGAACTCTTCCATTGTTCTCGGAATTCTGCTGAAGTTTTGAAGTTTAAAAATGCTTCGGAATTCTTCCATTGTTCTCGGAATTCCGCTGACGCTTAAAAATGCTTCACAACTCTTCTATTGTTCTCAGAATTCCGCTGACTTTTAAAAATGCTTCAGAACGCTTCCATTGTTCTCGGAATTCCGCTGACGTTTAAAAATGCTTCGGAACACTTCCATTGTTCTCGGAATTCCGCTGACGCTTAAAATTGCTTCACAACTCTTCTATTGTTCTCGGAATTCCGCTGACTTTTAAAAATGCTTCACAACTCTTCCATTGTTCTCGGAATTCCGTTGAAGTTTAAAAATGCTTCGGAACTCTTCCAGTGTTCGCAGAATTCCGCTGACGTTTAAAAATGCTTCGGAAATCTTCCATTGTTTTCAAAATTCTGCTGACGTTTAAAAATGCTTCGGAACTCTTCCATTGTTCTCAGAATTCTTCTGAAGTTTAAAAATGCTTCGGAACTCTTCCATTGTTCTCGGAATTCCGCTGATGCTTAAAAATGCTTCACAACTCTTCCATTGTTCTCGGTATTCCGCTGACTTTTAAAAATGCTTCTGAACTCTTCCATTGTTCTCGGAATTCCGCTGAAGTTTAAGTATGCTTCGGAACTCTTCCATTGTTCTCGGAATTCTGCTGAAGTTTAAAAATGCTTCGGAACTCTTCCATTGTTCTCAGAATTCCGCTGACATTTAAAAATGCTTCGGAACTCTTCCATTGTTCTCGGAATTCCGCTGACATTTAAAAAGTCTTCAGAACTCTTCCATTGTTCTCGGAATTCTGCTGACGTTTAAAAATGCTTCGGAACTCTTCCTTTGTTCTTGGAATTCCACTGACGTTTAAAAATGCTTCACAACTCTTCCATTGTTCTCGGAATTCCGCTGACTTTTAAAATTGCTTCGGAACTCTTCGATTGTTCTCCAAATTCCGCTGAAGTTTAAAAATGCTTCGGAACTCTTCCAGTGTTTGCAGAATTCCGCTGACGTTTAAAAATGCTTCGGAAATCTTCCATTGTTTTCAAAATCCGCTGACGTTTAAAAATGCTTCAGAACTCTTCCATTGTTCTCGGAATTCCGCTGACGTTTAAAAATGCTTCGGAACTCTTCCATTGTTCTCGGAATTGCGGTGAAGTTTAAAAATGCTTCGGAACGCTTACATTGTTCTCAGAATTCCGCTGAAGTTTAAACATGCTTTGGTACCCTTCTATTGTTCTCGGAATTCTGCTGACTTTTAAAAATGCTTCGGAACTCTTCCATTGTTCTCGGAATTCCGCTGACTTTTAAAAATGCTTCGGAACTCTTCCATTGTTTTCGGAATTCCGCTGAAGTTTAAGAATGCTTCGGAACTCTTTCATTGTTCTCGGAATTCTGCTGAAGTTTAAAAATGCTTCGGAACTCTTCCATTGTTCTCGGAATTACGCTGACATTTAAAAAGGCTTCAGAACTCTTCCATTGTTCTCGGAATTCCGCTGACATTTAAAAATGCTTCGGAACTCTTCCATTGTTCTGGTATTCCGCTGACGTTTAAAAATGCTTCACAACTCTTCCATTGTTCTCGGTATTCCGCTGACTTTTAAAAATGCTTCAGAACTCTTCCATTGTTCTCGCAATTCCGCTGAAGTTTAAGTATGCTTCGGAACTCTTCCATTGTTCTCAGAATTCTTCTGAAGTTTAAAAATGCTTCGGAACTCTTCCATTGTTCTCGGAATTCCGCTGATGCTTAAAAATGCTTCACAACTCTTCCATTGTTCTCGGTATTCCGCTGACTTTTAAAAATGCTTCTGAACTCTTCCATTGTTCTCGGAATTCCGCTGAAGTTTAAGTATGCTTCGGAACTCTTCCATTGTTCTCGGAATTCTGCTGAAGTTTAAAAATGCTTCGGAACTCTTCCATTGTTCTCAGAATTTTGCTGACTTTTAAAAATGCTTCGGAACTCTTCCAGTGTTCTCGGAATTCCGCTGACTTTTAAAATTGCTTCGGAACTCTTCGATTGTTCTCCAAATTCCGCTGAAGTTTAAAAATGCTTCGGAACTCTTCCAGTGTTCGCAGAATTCCGCTGACGTTTAAAAATGCTTCGGAAATCTTCCATTGTTTTCAAAATCCGCTGACGTTTAAAAATGCTTCAGAACTCTTCCATTGTTCTCGGAATTCCGCTGACATTTAAAAATGCTTCAGAACTCTTCCATTGTTCTCGGAATTCCGCTGAAGTTTAAGTATGCTTCGGAACTCTTCCATTGTTCTCGGAATTCTGCTGAAGTTTAAAAATGCTTCGGAACTCTTCCATTGTTCTCAGAATTCCGCTGAAGTTTAAACATGCTTTGGTACCCTTCTATTGTTCTCGGAATTCTGCTGACTTTTAAAAATGCTTCGGAACTCTTCCATTGTTCTCGGAATTCCGCTGACTTTTAAAAATGCTTCGGAACTCTTCCATTGTTCTCGGAATTCTGCTGAAGTTTTGAAGTTTAAAAATGCTTCGGAATTCTTCCATTGTTCTCGGAATTCCGCTGACGCTTAAAAATGCTTCACAACTCTTCTATTGTTCTCAGAATTCCGCTGACTTTTAAAAATGCTTCAGAACGCTTCCATTGTTCTCGGAATTCCGCTGACGTTTAAAAATGCTTCGGAACACTTCCATTGTTCTCGGAATTCCGCTGACGCTTAAAATTGCTTCACAACTCTTCTATTGTTCTCGGAATTCCGCTGACTTTTAAAAATGCTTCACAACTCTTCCATTGTTCTCGGAATTCCGTTGAAGTTTAAAAATGCTTCGGAACTCTTCCAGTGTTCGCAGAATTCCGCTGACGTTTAAAAATGCTTCGGAAATCTTCCATTGTTTTCAAAATTCTGCTGACGTTTAAAAATGCTTCGGAACTCTTCCATTGTTCTCAGAATTCTTCTGAAGTTTAAAAATGCTTCGGAACTCTTCCATTGTTCTCGGAATTCCGCTGATGCTTAAAAATGCTTCACAACTCTTCCATTGTTCTCGGTATTCCGCTGACTTTTAAAAATGCTTCTGAACTCTTCCATTGTTCTCGGAATTCCGCTGAAGTTTAAGTATGCTTCGGAACTCTTCCATTGTTCTCGGAATTCTGCTGAAGTTTAAAAATGCTTCGGAACTCTTCCATTGTTCTCAGAATTTTGCTGACTTTTAAAAATGCTTCGGAACTCTTCCAGTGTTCTCGGAATTCCGCTGACTTTTAAAATTGCTTCGGAACTCTTCGATTGTTCTCCAAATTCCGCTGAAGTTTAAAAATGCTTCGGAACTCTTCCAGTGTTCGCAGAATTCCGCTGACGTTTAAAAATGCTTCGGAAATCTTCCATTGTTTTCAAAATCCGCTGACGTTTAAAAATGCTTCAGAACTCTTCCATTGTTCTCGGAATTCCGCTGACATTTAAAAATGCTTCGGAACTCTTCCATTGTTCTGGTATTCCGCTGACGTTTAAAAATGCTTCACAACTCTTCCATTGTTCTCGGTATTCCGCTGACTTTTAAAAATGCTTCAGAACTCTTCCATTGTTCTCGCAATTCCGCTGAAGTTTAAGTATGCTTCGGAACTCTTCCATTGTTCTCGGAATTCTGCTGAAGTTTAAAAATGCTTCGGAACTCTTCCATTGTTCTCAGAATTCCGCTGACATTTAAAAATGCTTCGGAACTCTTCCATTGTTCTCGGAATTCCGCTGACATTTAAAAAGGCTTCAGAACTCTTCCATTGTTCTCGGAATTCCGCTGACGTTTAAAAATGCTTCACAACTCTTCCATTTTTCTCGGAATTCCGCTGACTTTTAAAAATGCTTCACAACTCTTCCATTGTTCTCGGAATTCCGCTGACTTTTAAAAATGCTTCACAACTCTTCCATTGTTCTCGGAATTCCGCTGACTTTTAAAAATGCTTCGGAACTCTTCGATTGTTCTCCAAATTCCGCTGAAGTTTAAAAATGCTTCGGAACTCTTCCAGTGTTCTCGGAATTCCGCTGACTTTTAAAAATGCTTCGGAACTCTTCGATTGTTCTCCAAATTCCGCTGAAGTTTAAAAATGCTTCGGAACTCTTCCAGTGTTCTCAGAATTCTTCTGAAGTTTAAAAATGCTTCGGAACTCTTCCATTGTTCTCGGAATTCCGCTGATGCTTAAAAATGCTTCACAACTCTTCCATTGTTCTCGGTATTCCGCTGACTTTTAAAAATGCTTCTGAACTCTTCCATTGTTCTCGGAATTCCGCTGAAGTTTAAGTATGCTTCGGAACTCTTCCATTGTTCTCGGAATTCTGCTGAAGTTTAAAAATGCTTCGGAACTCTTCCATTGTTCTCAGAATTCCGCTGACATTTAAAAATGCTTCGGAACTCTTCCATTGTTCTCGGAATTCCGCTGACATTTAAAAAGTCTTCAGAACTCTTCCATTGTTCTCGGAATTCTGCTGACGTTTAAAAATGCTTCGGAACTCTTCCTTTGTTCTTGGAATTCCACTGACGTTTAAAAATGCTTCACAACTCTTCCATTGTTCTCGGAATTCCGCTGACTTTTAAAATTGCTTCGGAACTCTTCGATTGTTCTCCAAATTCCGCTGAAGTTTAAAAATGCTTCGGAACTCTTCCAGTGTTTGCAGAATTCCGCTGACGTTTAAAAATGCTTCGGAAATCTTCCATTGTTTTCAAAATCCGCTGACGTTTAAAAATGCTTCAGAACTCTTCCATTGTTCTCGGAATTCCGCTGACGTTTAAAAATGCTTCGGAACTCTTCCATTGTTCTCGGAATTGCGGTGAAGTTTAAAAATGCTTCGGAACGCTTACATTGTTCTCAGAATTCCGCTGAAGTTTAAACATGCTTTGGTACCCTTCTATTGTTCTCGGAATTCTGCTGACTTTTAAAAATGCTTCGGAACTCTTCCATTGTTCTCGGAATTCCGCTGACTTTTAAAAATGCTTCGGAACTCTTCCATTGTTTTCGGAATTCCGCTGAAGTTTAAGAATGCTTCGGAACTCTTTCATTGTTCTCGGAATTCTGCTGAAGTTTAAAAATGCTTCGGAACTCTTCCATTGTTCTCGGAATTACGCTGACATTTAAAAAGGCTTCAGAACTCTTCCATTGTTCTCGGAATTCCGCTGACATTTAAAAATGCTTCGGAACTCTTCCATTGTTCTGGTATTCCGCTGACGTTTAAAAATGCTTCACAACTCTTCCATTGTTCTCGGTATTCCGCTGACTTTTAAAAATGCTTCAGAACTCTTCCATTGTTCTCGCAATTCCGCTGAAGTTTAAGTATGCTTCGGAACTCTTCCATTGTTCTCAGAATTCTTCTGAAGTTTAAAAATGCTTCGGAACTCTTCCATTGTTCTCGGAATTCCGCTGATGCTTAAAAATGCTTCACAACTCTTCCATTGTTCTCGGTATTCCGCTGACTTTTAAAAATGCTTCTGAACTCTTCCATTGTTCTCGGAATTCCGCTGAAGTTTAAGTATGCTTCGGAACTCTTCCATTGTTCTCGGAATTCTGCTGAAGTTTAAAAATGCTTCGGAACTCTTCCATTGTTCTCAGAATTTTGCTGACTTTTAAAAATGCTTCGGAACTCTTCCAGTGTTCTCGGAATTCCGCTGACTTTTAAAATTGCTTCGGAACTCTTCGATTGTTCTCCAAATTCCGCTGAAGTTTAAAAATGCTTCGGAACTCTTCCAGTGTTCGCAGAATTCCGCTGACGTTTAAAAATGCTTCGGAAATCTTCCATTGTTTTCAAAATCCGCTGACGTTTAAAAATGCTTCAGAACTCTTCCATTGTTCTCGGAATTCCGCTGACATTTAAAAATGCTTCAGAACTCTTCCATTGTTCTCGGAATTCCGCTGAAGTTTAAGTATGCTTCGGAACTCTTCCATTGTTCTCGGAATTCTGCTGAAGTTTAAAAATGCTTCGGAACTCTTCCATTGTTCTCAGAATTCCGCTGAAGTTTAAACATGCTTTGGTACCCTTCTATTGTTCTCGGAATTCTGCTGACTTTTAAAAATGCTTCGGAACTCTTCCATTGTTCTCGGAATTCCGCTGACTTTTAAAAATGCTTCGGAACTCTTCCATTGTTCTCGGAATTCTGCTGAAGTTTTGAAGTTTAAAAATGCTTCGGAATTCTTCCATTGTTCTCGGAATTCCGCTGACGCTTAAAAATGCTTCACAACTCTTCTATTGTTCTCAGAATTCCGCTGACTTTTAAAAATGCTTCAGAACGCTTCCATTGTTCTCGGAATTCCGCTGACGTTTAAAAATGCTTCGGAACACTTCCATTGTTCTCGGAATTCCGCTGACGCTTAAAATTGCTTCACAACTCTTCTATTGTTCTCGGAATTCCGCTGACTTTTAAAAATGCTTCACAACTCTTCCATTGTTCTCGGAATTCCGTTGAAGTTTAAAAATGCTTCGGAACTCTTCCAGTGTTCGCAGAATTCCGCTGACGTTTAAAAATGCTTCGGAAATCTTCCATTGTTTTCAAAATTCTGCTGACGTTTAAAAATGCTTCGGAACTCTTCCATTGTTCTCAGAATTCTTCTGAAGTTTAAAAATGCTTCGGAACTCTTCCATTGTTCTCGGAATTCCGCTGATGCTTAAAAATGCTTCACAACTCTTCCATTGTTCTCGGTATTCCGCTGACTTTTAAAAATGCTTCTGAACTCTTCCATTGTTCTCGGAATTCCGCTGAAGTTTAAGTATGCTTCGGAACTCTTCCATTGTTCTCGGAATTCTGCTGAAGTTTAAAAATGCTTCGGAACTCTTCCATTGTTCTCAGAATTTTGCTGACTTTTAAAAATGCTTCGGAACTCTTCCAGTGTTCTCGGAATTCCGCTGACTTTTAAAATTGCTTCGGAACTCTTCGATTGTTCTCCAAATTCCGCTGAAGTTTAAAAATGCTTCGGAACTCTTCCAGTGTTCGCAGAATTCCGCTGACGTTTAAAAATGCTTCGGAAATCTTCCATTGTTTTCAAAATCCGCTGACGTTTAAAAATGCTTCAGAACTCTTCCATTGTTCTCGGAATTCCGCTGACATTTAAAAATGCTTCGGAACTCTTCCATTGTTCTGGTATTCCGCTGACGTTTAAAAATGCTTCACAACTCTTCCATTGTTCTCGGTATTCCGCTGACTTTTAAAAATGCTTCAGAACTCTTCCATTGTTCTCGCAATTCCGCTGAAGTTTAAGTATGCTTCGGAACTCTTCCATTGTTCTCGGAATTCTGCTGAAGTTTAAAAATGCTTCGGAACTCTTCCATTGTTCTCAGAATTCCGCTGACATTTAAAAATGCTTCGGAACTCTTCCATTGTTCTCGGAATTCCGCTGACATTTAAAAAGGCTTCAGAACTCTTCCATTGTTCTCGGAATTCCGCTGACGTTTAAAAATGCTTCACAACTCTTCCATTTTTCTCGGAATTCCGCTGACTTTTAAAAATGCTTCACAACTCTTCCATTGTTCTCGGAATTCCGCTGACTTTTAAAAATGCTTCACAACTCTTCCATTGTTCTCGGAATTCCGCTGACTTTTAAAAATGCTTCGGAACTCTTCGATTGTTCTCCAAATTCCGCTGAAGTTTAAAAATGCTTCGGAACTCTTCCAGTGTTCTCGGAATTCCGCTGACTTTTAAAAATGCTTCGGAACTCTTCGATTGTTCTCCAAATTCCGCTGAAGTTTAAAAATGCTTCGGAACTCTTCCAGTGTTTGCAGAATTCCGCTGACGTTTAAAAATGCTTCGGAAATCTTCCATTGTTTTCAAAATTCCGCTGACGTTTAAAAATGCTTCAGAACTCTTCCATTGTTCTCGGAATTCCGCTGACGCTTAAAAATGCTTCACAACTCTTCTATTGTTCTCAGAATTCCGCTGACTTTTAAAAATGCTTCGGAACTCTTCCATTGTTGTCGGAATTCCGCTGACGCTTAAAATTGCTTCAAAACTGTTCCATTGTTCTCGGAATTCCGCTGAAGTTTAAGAATGCTTCAGAACTCTTCCATTGTTCTCAGAATTCTGCTGAAGTTTAAAAATGCTTCGGAACTCTTCCATTGTTCTCAGAATTCCGCTGACGCTTAAAAATGCTTCACAACTCTTCTATTGTTCTCGGAATTCCGCTGACATTTAAAAATGCTTCGGAACTCTTCCATTGTCCTCGGAATTCCGCTGAAGTTTAAGAATGCTTCGGAACTCTTCCATTGTTCTCAGAATTCTGCTGAAGTTTAAAAATGCTTCGGAACTCTTCCATTGTTCTCGGAATTCCGCTGACGCTTAAAAATGCTTCACAACTCTTCCATTGTTCTCGGAATTCCGCTGACTTTTAAAAATGCTTCGGAACTCTTCCATTGTTCTCGGAATTCCGCTGACTTTTAAAAATGCTTCTGAACTCTTCCATTGTTCTCGGAATTCCGCTGAAGTTTAAGTATGCTTCGGAACTCTTCCATTGTTCTCGGAATTCTGCTGAAGTTTAAAAATGCTTCGGAACTCTTCCATTGTTCTCAGAATTCCGCTGACATTTAAAAATGCTTCGGAACTCTTCCATTGTTCTCGGAATTCCGCTGACATTTAAAAAGCCTTCAGAACTCTTCCATTGTTCTCGGAATTCTGCTGACGTTTAAAAATGCTTCGGAACTCTTCCTTTGTTCTTGGAATTCCACTGACGTTTAAAAATGCTTCACAACTCTTCTATTGTTCTCGGAATTCCGCTGACGTTTAAAAATGCTTCGGAACTCTTCCATTGTTCTCGGAATTCCGCTGACGCTTAAAATTGCTTCACAACTCTTCTATTGTTCTCGGAATTCCGCTGACTTTTAAAAATGCTTCGGAACTCTTCCATTGTTGTCGGAATTCCGCTGACGCTTAAAATTGCTTCAAAACTGTTCCATTGTTCTCGGAATTCCGCTGAAGTTTAAGAATGCTTCAGAACTCTTCCATTGTTCTCAGAATTCTGCTGAAGTTTAAAAATGCTTCGGAACTCTTCCATTGTTCTCAGAATTCCGCTGACGCTTAAAAATGCTTCACAACTCTTCTATTGTTCTCGGAATTCCGCTGACATTTAAAAATGCTTCGGAACTCTTCCATTGTTCTCGGAATTCCGCTGACATTTAAAAAGCCTTCAGAACTCTTCCATTGTTCTCGGAATTCTGCTGACGTTTAAAAATGCTTCGGAACTCTTCCTTTGTTCTTGGAATTCCACTGACGTTTAAAAATGCTTCACAACTCTTCTATTGTTCTCGGAATTCCGCTGACGTTTAAAAATGCTTCGGAACTCTTCCATTGTTCTCGGAATTCCGCTGACGCTTAAAATTGCTTCACAACTCTTCTATTGTTCTCGGAATTCCGCTGACTTTTAAAAATGCTTCGAAACTCTTCCATTGTTCTCGGAATTCTGCTGAAGTTTAAGAATGCTTCGGAACTCTTCCATTGTTCTCAGAATTCTTCTGAAGTTTAAAAATGCTTCGGAACTCTTCCATTGTTCTCGGAATTCCGCTGATGCTTAAAAATGCTTCACAACTCTTCCATTGTTCTCGGTATTCCGCTGACTTTTAAAAATGCTTCTGAACTCTTCCATTGTTCTCGGAATTCCGCTGAAGTTTAAGTATGCTTCGGAACTCTTCCATTGTTCTCGGAATTCTGCTGAAGTTTAAAAATGCTTCGGAACTCTTCCATTGTTCTCAGAATTTTGCTGACTTTTAAAAATGCTTCGGAACTCTTCCAGTGTTCTCGGAATTCCGCTGACTTTTAAAATTGCTTCGGAACTCTTCGATTGTTCTCCAAATTCCGCTGAAGTTTAAAAATGCTTCGGAACTCTTCCAGTGTTCGCAGAATTCCGCTGACGTTTAAAAATGCTTCGGAAATCTTCCATTGTTTTCAAAATCCGCTGACGTTTAAAAATGCTTCAGAACTCTTCCATTGTTCTCGGAATTCCGCTGACATTTAAAAATGCTTCGGAACTCTTCCATTGTTCTGGTATTCCGCTGACGTTTAAAAATGCTTCACAACTCTTCCATTGTTCTCGGTATTCCGCTGACTTTTAAAAATGCTTCAGAACTCTTCCATTGTTCTCGCAATTCCGCTGAAGTTTAAGTATGCTTCGGAACTCTTCCATTGTTCTCAGAATTCTTCTGAAGTTTAAAAATGCTTCGGAACTCTTCCATTGTTCTCGGAATTCCGCTGATGCTTAAAAATGCTTCACAACTCTTCCATTGTTCTCGGTATTCCGCTGACTTTTAAAAATGCTTCTGAACTCTTCCATTGTTCTCGGAATTCCGCTGAAGTTTAAGTATGCTTCGGAACTCTTCCATTGTTCTCGGAATTCTGCTGAAGTTTAAAAATGCTTCGGAACTCTTCCATTGTTCTCAGAATTTTGCTGACTTTTAAAAATGCTTCGGAACTCTTCCAGTGTTCTCGGAATTCCGCTGACTTTTAAAATTGCTTCGGAACTCTTCGATTGTTCTCCAAATTCCGCTGAAGTTTAAAAATGCTTCGGAACTCTTCCAGTGTTCGCAGAATTCCGCTGACGTTTAAAAATGCTTCGGAAATCTTCCATTGTTTTCAAAATCCGCTGACGTTTAAAAATGCTTCAGAACTCTTCCATTGTTCTCGGAATTCCGCTGACATTTAAAAATGCTTCGGAACTCTTCCATTGTTCTGGTATTCCGCTGACGTTTAAAAATGCTTCACAACTCTTCCATTGTTCTCGGTATTCCGCTGACTTTTAAAAATGCTTCAGAACTCTTCCATTGTTCTCGCAATTCCGCTGAAGTTTAAGTATGCTTCGGAACTCTTCCATTGTTCTCGGAATTCTGCTGAAGTTTAAAAATGCTTCGGAACTCTTCCATTGTTCTCAGAATTCCGCTGACATTTAAAAATGCTTCGGAACTCTTCCATTGTTCTCGGAATTCCGCTGACATTTAAAAAGGCTTCAGAACTCTTCCATTGTTCTCGGAATTCCGCTGACGTTTAAAAATGCTTCACAACTCTTCCATTTTTCTCGGAATTCCGCTGACTTTTAAAAATGCTTCACAACTCTTCCATTGTTCTCGGAATTCCGCTGACTTTTAAAAATGCTTCACAACTCTTCCATTGTTCTCGGAATTCCGCTGACTTTTAAAAATGCTTGGGAACTCTTCGATTGTTCTCCAAATTCCGCTGAAGTTTAAAAATGCTTCGGAACTCTTCCAGTGTTCTCGGAATTCCGCTGACTTTTAAAAATGCTTCGGAACTCTTCGATTGTTCTCCAAATTCCGCTGAAGTTTAAAAATACTTCGGAACTCTTCCAGTGTTTGCAGAATTCCGCTGACGTTTAAAAATGCTTCGGAAATCTTCCATTGTTTTCAAAATTCCGCTGACGTTTAAAAATGCTTCAGAACTCTTCCATTGTTCTCGGAATTCCGCTGACGCTTAAAAATGCTTCACAACTCTTCTATTGTTCTCAGAATTCCGCTGACTTTTAAAAATGCTTCGGAACTCTTCCATTGTTGTCGGAATTCCGCTGACGCTTAAAATTGCTTCAAAACTGTTCCATTGTTCTCGGAATTCCGCTGAAGTTTAAGAATGCTTCAGAACTCTTCCATTGTTCTCAGAATTCTGCTGAAGTTTAAAAATGCTTCGGAACTCTTCCATTGTTCTCAGAATTCCGCTGACGCTTAAAAATGCTTCACAACTCTTCTATTGTTCTCGGAATTCCGCTGACATTTAAAAATGCTTCGGAACTCTTCCATTGTCCTCGGAATTCCGCTGAAGTTTAAGAATGCTTCGGAACTCTTCCATTGTTCTCAGAATTCTGCTGAAGTTTAAAAATGCTTCGGAACTCTTCCATTGTTCTCGGAATTCCGCTGACGCTTAAAAATGCTTCACAACTCTTCCATTGTTCTCGGAATTCCGCTGACTTTTAAAAATGCTTCGGAACTCTTCCATTGTTCTCGGAATTCCGCTGACTTTTAAAAATGCTTCTGAACTCTTCCATTGTTCTCGGAATTCCGCTGAAGTTTAAGTATGCTTCGGAACTCTTCCATTGTTCTCGGAATTCTGCTGAAGTTTAAAAATGCTTCGGAACTCTTCCATTGTTCTCAGAATTCCGCTGACATTTAAAAATGCTTCGGAACTCTTCCATTGTTCTCGGAATTCCGCTGACATTTAAAAAGCCTTCAGAACTCTTCCATTGTTCTCGGAATTCTGCTGACGTTTAAAAATGCTTCGGAACTCTTCCTTTGTTCTTGGAATTCCACTGACGTTTAAAAATGCTTCACAACTCTTCTATTGTTCTCGGAATTCCGCTGACTTTTAAAAATGCTTCGAAACTCTTCTATTGTTCTCGGAATTCCGCTGAAGTTTAAGAATGCTTCGGAACTCTTCCATTGTTCTCAGAATTCTGCTGAAGTTTAAAAATGCTTCGGAACTCTTCCATTGTTCTCGGAATTCCGCTGACGCTTAAAAATGCTTCACAACTCTTCCATTGTTCTCGGAATTCTGCTGACTTTTAAAAATGCTTCGGAACTCTTCGATTGTTCTCCAAATTCCGCTGAAGTTTAAAAATGCTTTGGAACTCTTCCATTGTTCGCAGAATTCCGCTGACGTTTAAAAATGCTTCGGAAATCTTCCATTGTTTTCAAAATTCCGCTGACGTTTAAAAATGCTTCAGAACTCTTCCATTGTTCTCGGAATTCCGCTGACGTTTAAAAATGCTTTGGAACTCGTCCATTGTTCTCGGAATTCCGGTGAAGTTTAAAAATGCTTCGGAACGCTTACATTGTTCTCAGAATTCCGCTGAAGTTTAAACATGCTTTGGTACCCTTCTATTGTTCTCGGAATTCTGCTGACTTTTAAAAATGCTTCGGAACTCTTCCATTGTTCTCGGAATTCCGCTGACTTTTAAAAATGCTTCGGAACTCTTCCATTGTTCTCGGAATTCCGCTTAAGTTTTGAAGTTTAAAAATGCTTCGGAATTCTTCCATTGTTCTCGGAATTCCGCTGACGCTTAAAAATGCTTCACAACTCTTCTATTGTTCTCAGAATTCCGCTGACTTTTAAAAATGCTTCAGAACTCTTCCATTGTTCTCGGAATTCCGCTGACGTTTAAAAATGCTTCGGAACTCTTCCATTGTTCTCGTAATTCCGCTGACGCTTAAAATTGCTTCACAACTCTTCTATTGTTCTCGGAATTCCGCTGACTTTTAAAAATGCTTCGAAACTCTTCCATTGTTCTCGGAATTCTGCTGAAGTTTAAGAATGCTTCGGAACTCTTCCATTGTTCTCAGAATTCTTCTGAAGTTTAAAAATGCTTCGGAACTCTTCCATTGTTCTCGGAATTCCGCTGATGCTTAAAAATGCTTCACAACTCTTCCATTGTTCTCGGTATTCCGCTGACTTTTAAAAATGCTTCGGAACTCTTCCAGTGTTCTCGGAATTCCGCTGACATTTAAAAAGCCTTCAGAACTCTTCCATTGTTCTCGGAATTCCGCTGACGTTTAAAAATGCTTCGGAACTCTTCCTTTGTTCTTGGAATTCCACTGACGTTTAAAAATGCTTCACAACTCTTCCATTGTTCTCGGAATTCCGCTGACTTTTAAAATTGCTTCGGAACTCTTCGATTGTTCTCCAAATTCCGCTGAAGTTTAAAAATGCTTCGGAACTCTTCCAGTGTTCGCAGAATTCCGCTGACGTTTAAAAATGCATCGGAAATCTTCCATTGTTTTCAAAATCCGCTGACGTTTAAAAATGCTTCAGAACTCTTCCATTGTTCTCGGAATTCCGCTGACATTTAAAAATGCTTCACAACTCTTCCATTGTTCTCGGTATTCCGCTGACTTTTAAAAATGTTTCAGAACTCTTCCATTGTTCTCGCAATTCCGCTGAAGTTTAAGTATGCTTCGGAACTCTTCCATTGTTCTCGGAATTCTGCTGAAGTTTAAAAATGCTTCGGAACTCTTCCATTGTTCTCAGAATTCCGCTGACATTTAAAAATGCTTCGTAACTCTTCCATTGTTCTCGGAATTCCGCTGACATTTAAAAAGGCTTCAGAACTCTTCCATTGTTCTCGGAATTCCGCTGACGTTTAAAAATGCTTCACAACTCTTCCATTTTTCTCGGAATTCCGCTGACTTTTAAAAATGCTTCACAACTCTTCCATTGTTCTCGGAATTCCGCTGACTTTTAAAAATGCTTCACAACTCTTCCATTGTTCTCGGAATTCCGCTGACTTTTAAAAATGCTTCGGAACTCTTCGATTGTTCTCCAAATTCCGCTGAAGTTTAAAAATGCTTCGGAACTCTTCCAGTGTTCTCGGAATTCCGCTGACTTTTAAAAATGCTTCGGAACTCTTCGATTGTTCTCCAAATTCCGCTGAAGTTTAAAAATGCTTCGGAACTCTTCCAGTGTTTGCAGAATTCCGCTGACGTTTAAAAATGCTTCGGAAATCTTCCATTGTTTTCAAAATTCCGCTGACGTTTAAAAATGCTTCAGAACTCTTCCATTGTTCTCGGAATTCTTCTGAAGTTTTGAAGTTTAAAAATGCTTCGGAATTCTTCCATTGTTCTCGGAATTCTGCTGAAGTTTAAAAATGCTTCGGAACTCTTCCATTGTTCTCGGAATTCCGCTGACGCTTAAAAATGCTTCACAACTCTTCCATTGTTCTCGGAATTCCGCTGACTTTTAAAAATGCTTCGGAACTCTTCCATTGTTCTCGGAATTCCGCTGACTTTTAAAAATGCTTCTGAACTCTTCCATTGTTCTCGGAATTCCGCTGAAGTTAAAGTATGCTTCGGAACTCTTCCATTGTTCTCGGAATTCTGCTGAAGTTTAAAAATGCTTCGGAACTCTTCCATTGTTCTCAGAATTCCGCTGACATTTAAAAATGCTTCGGAACTCTTCCATTGTTCTCGGAATTCCGCTGACATTTAAAAAGCCTTCAGAACTCTTCCATTGTTCTCGGAATTCTGCTGACGTTTAAAAATGCTTCGGAACTCTTCCTTTGTTCTTGGAATTCCACTGACGTTTAAAAATGCTTCACAACTCTTCCATTGTTCTCGGAATTCCGCTGACTTTTAAAATTGCTTCGGAACTCTTCGATTGTTCTCCAAATTCCGCTGAAGTTTAAAAATGCTTCGGAACTCTTCCAGTGTTTGCAGAATTCCGCTGACGTTTAAAAATGCTTCGGAAATCTTCCATTGTTTTCAAAATCCGCTGACGTTTAAAAATGCTTCAGAACTCTTCCATTGTTCTCGGAATTCCGCTGACGTTTAAAAATGCTTCGGAACTCTTCCGTTGTTCTCGGAATTGCGGTGAAGTTTAAAAATGCTTCGGAACGCTTACATTGTTCTCAGAATTCCGCTGAAGTTTAAACATGCTTTGGTACCCTTCTATTGTTCTCGGAATTCTGCTGACTTTTAAAAATGCTTCGGAACTCTTCCATTGTTCTCGGAATTCCGCTGACTTTTAAAAATGCTTCGGAACTCTTCCATTGTTCTCGGAATTCCGCTGAAGTTTTGAAGTTTAAAAATGCTTCGGAATTTTTCCATTGTTCTCGGAATTCCGCTGACGCTTAAAAATGCTTCACAACTCTTCCATTGTTCTCGGAATTCCGCTGACTTTTAAAGATGCTTCGGAACTCTTCCAGTGTTCGCAGAATTCCGCTGACGTTTAAAAATGCTTCGGAAATCTTCCATTGTTTTCAAAATTCCGCTGACGTTTAAAAATGATTCAGAACTCTTCCATTGTTCTCGGAATTCCGCTGACTTTTAAAAATGCTTCGGAACTCTTCCATTGTTTTGGTATTCCGCTGACGTTTAAAAATGCTTCACAACTCTTCCATTGTTCTCGGTATTCCGCTGACTTTTAAAAATGCTTCTGAACTCTTCCATTGTTCTCGGAATTCCGCTGAAGTTTAAGTATGCTTCGGAACTCTTCCATTGTTCTCGGAATTCTGCTGAAGTTTAAAAATGCTACGGAACTCTTCCATTTTTCTCGGAATTCCGCTGATGCTTAAAAATGCTTCACAACTCTTCCATTGTTCTCGGTATTCCGCTGACTTTTAAAAATGCTTCTGAACTCTTCCATTGTTCTCGGAATTCCGCTGAAGTTTAACTATGCTTCGGAACTCTTCCATTTTTCTCGGAATTCTGCTGAAGTTTTAAAATGCTTCGGAACTCTTCCATTGTTTAAAAAATCCGCTGAAGTTTAAACATGCTTTGGTACCCTTCTATTGTTCTCGGAATTCTGCTGACTTTTAAAAATGCTTCGGAACTCTTCCATTGTTCTCGGAATTCCGCTGACTTTTAAAAATGCTTCGGAACTCTTCCATTGTTCTCGGAATTCTGCTGAAGTTTTGAAGTTTAAAAATGCTTCGGAATTCTTCCATTGTTCTCGGAATTCCGCTGACGCTTAAAAATGCTTCACAACTCTTCTATTGTTCTCAGAATTCCGCTGACTTTTAAAAATGCTTCAGAACGCTTCCATTGTTCTCGGAATTCCGCTGACGTTTAAAAATGCTTCGGAACACTTCCATTGTTCTCGGAATTCCGCTGACGCTTAAAATTGCTTCACAACTCTTCTATTGTTCTCGGAATTCCGCTGACTTTTAAAAATGCTTCACAACTCTTCCATTGTTCTCGGAATTCCGTTGAAGTTTAAAAATGCTTCGGAACTCTTCCAGTGTTCGCAGAATTCCGCTGACGTTTAAAAATGCTTCGGAAATCTTCCATTGTTTTCAAAATTCTGCTGACGTTTAAAAATGCTTCAGAACTCTTCCATTGTTCTCGGAATTCCGCTGACGTTTAAAAATGCTTCGGAACTCTTCCATTGTTCTCGGAATTGCGGTGAAGTTTAAAAATGCTTCGGAACGCTTACATTGTTCTCAGAATTCCGCTGAAGTTTAAACATGCTTTGGTACACTTCTATTGTTCTCGGAATTCTGCTGAAGTTTAAGAATGCTTCGGAACTCTTCCATTGTTCTCGGAATTCCGCTGACGTTCAAAAATGATTCGGAACACTTCCATTGTTCTCGGAATTCCGCTGACGCTTAAAATTGCTTCACAACTCTTCTATTGTTCTCGGAATTCCGCTGACTTTTAAAAATGCTTCGAAACTCTTCCATTGTTCTCGGAATTCCGCTGAAGTTTAAGAATGCTTCGGAACTCTTCCATTGTTCTCAGAATTCTGCTGAAGTTTAAAAATGCTTCGGAACTCTTCCATTGTTCTCGGAATTCCGCTGACGCTTAAAAATGCTTCACAACTCTTCCATTGTTCTCGGAATTCTGCTGACTTTTAAAAATGCTTCGGAACTCTTCGATTGTTCTCCAAATTCCGCTGAAGTTTAAAAATGCTTCGGAACTCTTCCATTGTTCGCAGAATTCCGCTGACGTTTAAAAATGCTTCGGAAATCTTCCATTGTTTTCAAAATTCCGCTGACGTTTAAAAATGCTTCAGAACTCTTCCATTGTTCTCGGAATTCCGCTGACGTTTAAAAATGCTTTGGAACTCGTCCATTGTTCTCGGAATTCCGGTGAAGTTTAAAAATGCTTCGGAACGCTTACATTGTTCTCAGAATTCCGCTGAAGTTTAAACATGCTTTGGTACCCTTCTATTGTTCTCGGAATTCTGCTGACTTTTAAAAATGCTTCGGAACTCTTCCATTGTTCTCGGAATTCCGCTGACTTTTAAAAATGCTTCGGAACTCTTCCATTGTTCTCGGAATTCCGCTTAAGTTTTGAAGTTTAAAAATGCTTCGGAATTCTTCCATTGTTCTCGGAATTCCGCTGACGCTTAAAAATGCTTCACAACTCTTCTATTGTTCTCAGAATTCCGCTGACTTTTAAAAATGCTTCAGAACTCTTCCATTGTTCTCGGAATTCCGCTGACGTTTAAAAATGCTTCGGAACTCTTCCATTGTTCTCGGAATTCCGCTGACGCTTAAAATTGCTTCACAACTCTTCTATTGTTCTCGGAATTCCGCTGACTTTTAAAAATGCTTCGAAACTCTTCCATTGTTCTCGGAATTCTGCTGAAGTTTAAGAATGCTTCGGAACTCTTCCATTGTTCTCAGAATTCTTCTGAAGTTTAAAAATGCTTCGGAACTCTTCCATTGTTCTCGGAATTCCGCTGATGCTTAAAAATGCTTCACAACTCTTCCATTGTTCTCGGTATTCCGCTGACTTTTAAAAATGCTTCGGAACTCTTCCAGTGTTCTCGGAATTCCGCTGACATTTAAAAAGCCTTCAGAACTCTTCCATTGTTCTCGGAATTCCGCTGACGTTTAAAAATGCTTCGGAACTCTTCCTTTGTTCTTGGAATTCCACTGACGTTTAAAAATGCTTCACAACTCTTCCATTGTTCTCGGAATTCCGCTGACTTTTAAAATTGCTTCGGAACTCTTCGATTGTTCTCCAAATTCCGCTGAAGTTTAAAAATGCTTCGGAACTCTTCCAGTGTTCGCAGAATTCCGCTGACGTTTAAAAATGCATCGGAAATCTTCCATTGTTTTCAAAATCCGCTGACGTTTAAAAATGCTTCAGAACTCTTCCATTGTTCTCGGAATTCCGCTGACATTTAAAAATGCTTCGGAACTCTTCCATTGTTCTGGTATTCCGCTGACGTTTAAAAATGCTTCACAACTCTTCCATTGTTCTCGGTATTCCGCTGACTTTTAAAAATGCTTCAGAACTCTTCCATTGTTCTCGCAATTCCGCTGAAGTTTAAGTATGCTTCGGAACTCTTCCATTGTTCTCGGAATTCTGCTGAAGTTTAAAAATGCTTCGGAACTCTTCCATTGTTCTCAGAATTCCGCTGACATTTAAAAATGCTTCGGAACTCTTCCATTGTTCTCGGAATTCCGCTGACATTTAAAAAGGCTTCAGAACTCTTCCATTGTTCTCGGAATTCCGCTGACGTTTAAAAATGCTTCACAACTCTTCCATTTTTCTCGGAATTCCGCTGACTTTTAAAAATGCTTCACAACTCTTCCATTGTTCTCGGAATTCCGCTGACTTTTAAAAATGCTTCACAACTCTTCCATTGTTCTCGGAATTCCGCTGACTTTTAAAAATGCTTCGGAACTCTTCGATTGTTCTCCAAATTCCGCTGAAGTTTAAAAATGCTTCGGAACTCTTCCAGTGTTCTCGGAATTCCGCTGACTTTTAAAAATGCTTCGGAACTCTTCGATTGTTCTCCAAATTCCGCTGAAGTTTAAAAATGCTTCGGAACTCTTCCAGTGTTTGCAGAATTCCGCTGACGTTTAAAAATGCTTCGGAAATCTTCCATTGTTTTCAAAATTCCGCTGACGTTTAAAAATGCTTCAGAACTCTTCCATTGTTCTCGGAATTCTTCTGAAGTTTTAAAGTTTAAAAATGCTTCGGAATTCTTCCATTGTTCTCGGAATTCCGCTGACGCTTAAAAATGCTTCACAACTCTTCTATTGTTCTCAGAATTCCGCTGACTTTTAAAAATGCTTCGGAACTCTTCCATTGTTGTCGGAATTCCGCTGACGCTTAAAATTGCTTCAAAACTGTTCCATTGTTCTCGGAATTCCGCTGAAGTTTAAGAATGCTTCAGAACTCTTCCATTGTTCTCAGAATTCTGCTGAAGTTTAAAAATGCTTCGGAACTCTTCCATTGTTCTCAGAATTCCGCTGACGCTTAAAAATGCTTCACAACTCTTCTATTGTTCTCGGAATTCCGCTGACATTTAAAAATGCTTCGGAACTCTTCCATTGTCCTCGGAATTCCGCTGAAGTTTAAGAATGCTTCGGAACTCTTCCATTGTTCTCAGAATTCTGCTGAAGTTTAAAAATGCTTCGGAACTCTTCCATTGTTCTCGGAATTCCGCTGACGCTTAAAAATGCTTCACAACTCTTCCATTGTTCTCGGAATTCCGCTGACTTTTAAAAATGCTTCGGAACTCTTCCATTGTTCTCGGAATTCCGCTGACTTTTAAAAATGCTTCTGAACTCTTCCATTGTTCTCGGAATTCCGCTGAAGTTTAAGTATGCTTCGGAACTCTTCCATTGTTCTCGGAATTCTGCTGAAGTTTAAAAATGCTTCTGAACTCTTCCATTGTTCTCAGAATTCCGCTGACATTTAAAAATGCTTCGGAACTCTTCCATTGTTCTCGGAATTCCGCTGACATTTAAAAAGCCTTCAGAACTCTTCCATTGTTCTCGGAATTCTGCTGACGTTTAAAAATGCTTCGGAACTCTTCCTTTGTTCTTGGAATTCCACTGACGTTTAAAAATGCTTCACAACTCTTCCATTGTTCTCGGAATTCCGCTGACTTTTAAAATTGCTTCGGAACTCTTCGATTGTTCTCCAAATTCCGCTGAAGTTTAAAAATGCTTCGGAACTCTTCCAGTGTTTGCAGAATTCCGCTGACGTTTAAAAATGCTTCGGAAATCTTCCATTGTTTTCAAAATCCGCTGACGTTTAAAAATGCTTCAGAACTCTTCCATTGTTCTCGGAATTCCGCTGACGTTTAAAAATGCTTCGGAACTCTTCCGTTGTTCTCGGAATTGCGGTGAAGTTTAAAAATGCTTCGGAACGCTTACATTGTTCTCAGAATTCCGCTGAAGTTTAAACATGCTTTGGTACCCTTCTATTGTTCTCGGAATTCTGCTGACTTTTAAAAATGCTTCGGAACTCTTCCATTGTTCTCGGAATTCCGCTGACTTTTAAAAATGCTTCTGAACTCTTCCATTGTTCTCGGAATTCCGCTGAAGTTTAAGTATGCTTCGGAACTCTTCCATTGTTCTCGGAATTCTGCTGAAGTTTAAAAATGCTACGGAACTCTTCCATTGTTCTCGGAATTCCGCTGATGCTTAAAAATGCTTCACAACTCTTCCATTGTTCTCGGTATTCCGCTGACTTTTAAAAATGCTTCTGAACTCTTCCATTGTTCTCGGAATTCCGCTGAAGTTTAACTATGCTTCGGAACTCTTCCATTTTTCTCGGAATTCTGCTGAAGTTTTAAAATGCTTCGGAACTCTTCCATTGTTTAAAAAATCCGCTGAAGTTTAAACATGCTTTGGTACCCTTCTATTGTTCTCGGAATTCTGCTGACTTTTAAAAATGCTTCGGAACTCTTCCATTGTTCTCGGAATTCCGCTGACTTTTAAAAATGCTTCGGAACTCTTCCATTGTTCTCGGAATTCTGCTGAAGTTTTGAAGTTTAAAAATGCTTCGGAATTATTCCATTGTTCTCGGAATTCCGCTGACGCTTAAAAATGCTTCACAACTCTTCTATTGTTCTCAGAATTCCGCTGACTTTTAAAAATGCTTCAGAACGCTTCCATTGTTCTCGGAATTCCGCTGACGTTTAAAAATGCTTCGGAACACTTCCATTGTTCTCGGAATTCCGCTGACGCTTAAAATTGCTTCACAACTCTTCTATTGTTCTCGGAATTCCGCTGACTTTTAAAAATGCTTCACAACTCTTCCATTGTTCTCGGAATTCCGTTGAAGTTTAAAAATGCTTCGGAACTCTTCCAGTGTTCGCAGAATTCCGCTGACGTTTAAAAATGCTTCGGAAATCTTCCATTGTTTTCAAAATTCTGCTGACGTTTAAAAATGCTTCAGAACTCTTCCATTGTTCTCGGAATTCCGCTGACGTTTAAAAATGCTTCGGAACTCTTCCATTGTTCTCGGAATTGCGGTGAAGTTTAAAAATGCTTCGGAACGCTTACATTGTTCTCAGAATTCCGCTGAAGTTTAAACATGCTTTGGTAAACTTCTATTGTTCTCGGAATTCTGCTGAAGTTTAAGAATGCTTCGGAACTCTTCCATTGTTCTCGGAATTCCGCTGACGTTCAAAAATGATTCGGAACACTTCCATTGTTCTCGGAATTCCGCTGACGCTTAAAATTGCTTCACAACTCTTCTATTGTTCTCGGAATTCCGCTGACTTTTAAAAATGCTTCGAAACTCTTCCATTGTTCTCGGAATTCCGCTGAAGTTTAAGAATGCTTCGGAACTCTTCCATTGTTCTCAGAATTCTGCTGAAGTTTAAAAATGCTTCGGAACTCTTCCATTGTTCTCGGAATTCCGCTGACGCTTAAAAATGCTTCACAACTCTTCCATTGTTCTCGGAATTCTGCTGACTTTTAAAAATGCTTCGGAACTCTTCGATTGTTCTCCAAATTCCGCTGAAGTTTAAAAATGCTTCGGAACTCTTCCATTGTTCGCAGAATTCCGCTGACGTTTAAAAATGCTTCGGAAATCTTCCATTGTTTTCAAAATTCCGCTGACGT
The DNA here is from genome assembly GCF_046119375.1 of Phyllobates terribilis. NCBI lineage: Eukaryota > Metazoa > Chordata > Amphibia > Anura > Dendrobatidae > Phyllobates > Phyllobates terribilis. The sequence goes on along the minus strand of NW_027362781.1, from coordinate 5,205,756 downwards.
TTAAAAATGCTTCAGAACTCTTCCATTGTTCTCGGAATTCCGCTGACGTTTAAAAATGCTTTGGAACTCGTCCATTGTTCTCGGAATTCCGGTGAAGTTTAAAAATGCTTCGGAACGCTTACATTGTTCTCAGAATTCCGCTGAAGTTTAAACATGCTTTGGTACCCTTCTATTGTTCTCGGAATTCTGATGACTTTTAAAAATGCTTCGGAACTCTTCCATTGTTCTCGGAATTCCGCTGACTTTTAAAAATGCTTCGGAACTCTTCCATTGTTCTCGGAATTCCGCTTAAGTTTTGAAGTTTAAAAATGCTTCGGAATTCTTCCATTGTTCTCGGAATTCCGCTGACGCTTAAAAATGCTTCACAACTCTTCTATTGTTCTCAGAATTCCGCTGACTTTTAAAATTGCTTCAGAACTCTTCCATTGTTCTCGGAATTCCGCTGACGTTTAAAAATGCTTCGGAACTCTTCCATTGTTCTCGGAATTCCGCTGACGCTTAAAATTGCTTCACAACTCTTCTATTGTTCTCGGAATTCCGCTGACTTTTAAAAATGCTTCGAAACTCTTCCATTGTTCTCGGAATTCTGCTGAAGTTTAAGAATGCTTCGGAACTCTTCCATTGTTCTCAGAATTCTTCTGAAGTTTAAAAATGCTTCGGAACTCTTCCATTGTTCTCGGAATTCCGCTGATGCTTAAAAATGCTTCACAACTCTTCCATTGTTCTCGGTATTCCGCTGACTTTTAAAAATGCTTCGGAACTCTTCCAGTGTTCTCGGAATTCCGCTGACATTTAAAAAGCCTTCAGAACTCTTCCATTGTTCTCGGAATTCCGCTGACGTTTAAAAATGCTTCGGAACTCTTCCTTTGTTCTTGGAATTCCACTGACGTTTAAAAATGCTTCACAACTCTTCCATTGTTCTCGGAATTCCGCTGACTTTTAAAATTGCTTCGGAACTCTTCGATTGTTCTCCAAATTCCGCTGAAGTTTAAAAATGCTTCGGAACTCTTCCAGTGTTCGCAGAATTCCGCTGACGTTTAAAAATGCATCGGAAATCTTCCATTGTTTTCAAAATCCGCTGACGTTTAAAAATGCTTCAGAACTCTTCCATTGTTCTCGGAATTCCGCTGACATTTAAAAATGCTTCGGAACTCTTCCATTGTTCTGGTATTCCGCTGACGTTTAAAAATGCTTCACAACTCTTCCATTGTTCTCGGTATTCCGCTGACTTTTAAAAATGCTTCAGAACTCTTCCATTGTTCTCGCAATTCCGCTGAAGTTTAAGTATGCTTCGGAACTCTTCCATTGTTCTCGGAATTCTGCTGAAGTTTAAAAATGCTTCGGAACTCTTCCATTGTTCTCAGAATTCCGCTGACATTTAAAAATGCTTCGGAACTCTTCCATTGTTCTCGGAATTCCGCTGACATTTAAAAAGGCTTCAGAACTCTTCCATTGTTCTCGGAATTCCGCTGACGTTTAAAAATGCTTCACAACTCTTCCATTTTTCTCGGAATTCCGCTGACTTTTAAAAATGCTTCACAACTCTTCCATTGTTCTCGGAATTCCGCTGACTTTTAAAAATGCTTCACAACTCTTCCATTGTTCTCGGAATTCCGCTGACATTTAAAAATGCTTCGGAACTCTTCCATTGTTCTCGGAATTCCGCTGACATTTAAAAAGCCTTCAGAACTCTTCCATTGTTCTCGGAATTCTGCTGACGTTTAAAAATGCTTCGGAACTCTTCCTTTGTTCTTGGAATTCCACTGACGTTTAAAAATGCTTCACAACTCTTCCATTGTTCTCGGAATTCCGCTGACTTTTAAAATTGCTTCGGAACTCTTCGATTGTTCTCCAAATTCCGCTGAAGTTTAAAAATGCTTCGGAACTCTTCCAGTGTTTGCAGAATTCCGCTGACGTTTAAAAATGCTTCGGAAATCTTCCATTGTTTTCAAAATCCGCTGACGTTTAAAAATGCTTCAGAACTCTTCCATTGTTCTCGGAATTCCGCTGACGTTTAAAAATGCTTCGGAACTCTTCCGTTGTTCTCGGAATTGCGGTGAAGTTTAAAAATGCTTCGGAACGCTTACATTGTTCTCAGAATTCCGCTGAAGTTTAAACATGCTTTGGTACCCTTCTATTGTTCTCGGAATTCTGCTGACTTTTAAAAATGCTTCGGAACTCTTCCATTGTTCTCGGAATTCCGCTGACTTTTAAAAATGCTTCGGAACTCTTCCATTGTTCTCGGAATTCCGCTGAAGTTTTGAAGTTTAAAAATGCTTCGGAATTTTTCCATTGTTCTCGGAATTCCGCTGACGCTTAAAAATGCTTCACAACTCTTCCATTGTTCTCGGAATTCCGCTGACTTTTAAAGATGCTTCGGAACTCTTCCAGTGTTCGCAGAATTCCGCTGACGTTTAAAAATGCTTCGGAAATCTTCCATTGTTTTCAAAATTCCGCTGACGTTTAAAAATGATTCAGAACTCTTCCATTGTTCTCGGAATTCCGCTGACTTTTAAAAATGCTTCGGAACTCTTCCATTGTTTTGGTATTCCGCTGACGTTTAAAAATGCTTCACAACTCTTCCATTGTTCTCGGTATTCCGCTGACTTTTAAAAATGCTTCTGAACTCTTCCATTGTTCTCGGAATTCCGCTGAAGTTTAAGTATGCTTCGGAACTCTTCCATTGTTCTCGGAATTCTGCTGAAGTTTAAAAATGCTACGGAACTCTTCCATTGTTCTCGGAATTCCGCTGATGCTTAAAAATGCTTCACAACTCTTCCATTGTTCTCGGTATTCCGCTGACTTTTAAAAATGCTTCTGAACTCTTCCATTGTTCTCGGAATTCCGCTGAAGTTTAACTATGCTTCGGAACTCTTCCATTTTTCTCGGAATTCTGCTGAAGTTTTAAAATGCTTCGGAACTCTTCCATTGTTTAAAAAATCCGCTGAAGTTTAAACATGCTTTGGTACCCTTCTATTGTTCTCGGAATTCTGCTGACTTTTAAAAATGCTTCGGAACTCTTCCATTGTTCTCGGAATTCCGCTGACTTTTAAAAATGCTTCGGAACTCTTCCATTGTTCTCGGAATTCTGCTGAAGTTTTGAAGTTTAAAAATGCTTCGGAATTCTTCCATTGTTCTCGGAATTCCGCTGACGCTTAAAAATGCTTCACAACTCTTCTATTGTTCTCAGAATTCCGCTGACTTTTAAAAATGCTTCAGAACGCTTCCATTGTTCTCGGAATTCCGCTGACGTTTAAAAATGCTTCGGAACACTTCCATTGTTCTCGGAATTCCGCTGACGCTTAAAATTGCTTCACAACTCTTCTATTGTTCTCGGAATTCCGCTGACTTTTAAAAATGCTTCACAACTCTTCCATTGTTCTCGGAATTCCGTTGAAGTTTAAAAATGCTTCGGAACTCTTCCAGTGTTCGCAGAATTCCGCTGACGTTTAAAAATGCTTCGGAAATCTTCCATTGTTTTCAAAATTCTGCTGACGTTTAAAAATGCTTCAGAACTCTTCCATTGTTCTCGGAATTCCGCTGACGTTTAAAAATGCTTCGGAACTCTTCCATTGTTCTCGGAATTGCGGTGAAGTTTAAAAATGCTTCGGAACGCTTACATTGTTCTCAGAATTCCGCTGAAGTTTAAACATGCTTTGGTACACTTCTATTGTTCTCGGAATTCTGCTGAAGTTTAAGAATGCTTCGGAACTCTTCCATTGTTCTCGGAATTCCGCTGACGTTCAAAAATGATTCGGAACACTTCCATTGTTCTCGGAATTCCGCTGACGCTTAAAATTGCTTCACAACTCTTCTATTGTTCTCGGAATTCCGCTGACTTTTAAAAATGCTTCGAAACTCTTCCATTGTTCTCGGAATTCCGCTGAAGTTTAAGAATGCTTCGGAACTCTTCCATTGTTCTCAGAATTCTGCTGAAGTTTAAAAATGCTTCGGAACTCTTCCATTGTTCTCGGAATTCCGCTGACGCTTAAAAATGCTTCACAACTCTTCCATTGTTCTCGGAATTCTGCTGACTTTTAAAAATGCTTCGGAACTCTTCGATTGTTCTCCAAATTCCGCTGAAGTTTAAAAATGCTTCGGAACTCTTCCATTGTTCGCAGAATTCCGCTGACGTTTAAAAATGCTTCGGAAATCTTCCATTGTTTTCAAAATTCCGCTGACGTTTAAAAATGCTTCAGAACTCTTCCATTGTTCTCGGAATTCCGCTGACGTTTAAAAATGCTTTGGAACTCGTCCATTGTTCTCGGAATTCCGGTGAAGTTTAAAAATGCTTCGGAACGCTTACATTGTTCTCAGAATTCCGCTGAAGTTTAAACATGCTTTGGTACCCTTCTATTGTTCTCGGAATTCTGCTGACTTTTAAAAATGCTTCGGAACTCTTCCATTGTTCTCGGAATTCCGCTGACTTTTAAAAATGCTTCGGAACTCTTCCATTGTTCTCGGAATTCCGCTTAAGTTTTGAAGTTTAAAAATGCTTCGGAATTCTTCCATTGTTCTCGGAATTCCGCTGACGCTTAAAAATGCTTCACAACTCTTCTATTGTTCTCAGAATTCCGCTGACTTTTAAAAATGCTTCAGAACTCTTCCATTGTTCTCGGAATTCCGCTGACGTTTAAAAATGCTTCGGAACTCTTCCATTGTTCTCGGAATTCCGCTGACGCTTAAAATTGCTTCACAACTCTTCTATTGTTCTCGGAATTCCGCTGACTTTTAAAAATGCTTCGAAACTCTTCCATTGTTCTCGGAATTCTGCTGAAGTTTAAGAATGCTTCGGAACTCTTCCATTGTTCTCAGAATTCTTCTGAAGTTTAAAAATGCTTCGGAACTCTTCCATTGTTCTCGGAATTCCGCTGATGCTTAAAAATGCTTCACAACTCTTCCATTGTTCTCGGTATTCCGCTGACTTTTAAAAATGCTTCGGAACTCTTCCAGTGTTCTCGGAATTCCGCTGACATTTAAAAAGCCTTCAGAACTCTTCCATTGTTCTCGGAATTCCGCTGACGTTTAAAAATGCTTCGGAACTCTTCCTTTGTTCTTGGAATTCCACTGACGTTTAAAAATGCTTCACAACTCTTCCATTGTTCTCGGAATTCCGCTGACTTTTAAAATTGCTTCGGAACTCTTCGATTGTTCTCCAAATTCCGCTGAAGTTTAAAAATGCTTCGGAACTCTTCCAGTGTTCGCAGAATTCCGCTGACGTTTAAAAATGCATCGGAAATCTTCCATTGTTTTCAAAATCCGCTGACGTTTAAAAATGCTTCAGAACTCTTCCATTGTTCTCGGAATTCCGCTGACATTTAAAAATGCTTCGGAACTCTTCCATTGTTCTGGTATTCCGCTGACGTTTAAAAATGCTTCACAACTCTTCCATTGTTCTCGGTATTCCGCTGACTTTTAAAAATGCTTCAGAACTCTTCCATTGTTCTCGCAATTCCGCTGAAGTTTAAGTATGCTTCGGAACTCTTCCATTGTTCTCGGAATTCTGCTGAAGTTTAAAAATGCTTCGGAACTCTTCCATTGTTCTCAGAATTCCGCTGACATTTAAAAATGCTTCGGAACTCTTCCATTGTTCTCGGAATTCCGCTGACATTTAAAAAGGCTTCAGAACTCTTCCATTGTTCTCGGAATTCCGCTGACGTTTAAAAATGCTTCACAACTCTTCCATTTTTCTCGGAATTCCGCTGACTTTTAAAAATGCTTCACAACTCTTCCATTGTTCTCGGAATTCCGCTGACTTTTAAAAATGCTTCACAACTCTTCCATTGTTCTCGGAATTCCGCTGACTTTTAAAAATGCTTCGGAACTCTTCGATTGTTCTCCAAATTCCGCTGAAGTTTAAAAATGCTTCGGAACTCTTCCAGTGTTCTCGGAATTCCGCTGACTTTTAAAAATGCTTCGGAACTCTTCGATTGTTCTCCAAATTCCGCTGAAGTTTAAAAATGCTTCGGAACTCTTCCAGTGTTTGCAGAATTCCGCTGACGTTTAAAAATGCTTCGGAAATCTTCCATTGTTTTCAAAATTCCGCTGACGTTTAAAAATGCTTCAGAACTCTTCCATTGTTCTCGGAATTCTTCTGAAGTTTTAAAGTTTAAAAATGCTTCGGAATTCTTCCATTGTTCTCGGAATTCCGCTGACGCTTAAAAATGCTTCACAACTCTTCTATTGTTCTCAGAATTCCGCTGACTTTTAAAAATGCTTCGGAACTCTTCCATTGTTGTCGGAATTCCGCTGACGCTTAAAATTGCTTCAAAACTGTTCCATTGTTCTCGGAATTCCGCTGAAGTTTAAGAATGCTTCAGAACTCTTCCATTGTTCTCAGAATTCTGCTGAAGTTTAAAAATGCTTCGGAACTCTTCCATTGTTCTCAGAATTCCGCTGACGCTTAAAAATGCTTCACAACTCTTCTATTGTTCTCGGAATTCCGCTGACATTTAAAAATGCTTCGGAACTCTTCCATTGTCCTCGGAATTCCGCTGAAGTTTAAGAATGCTTCGGAACTCTTCCATTGTTCTCAGAATTCTGCTGAAGTTTAAAAATGCTTCGGAACTCTTCCATTGTTCTCGGAATTCCGCTGACGCTTAAAAATGCTTCACAACTCTTCCATTGTTCTCGGAATTCCGCTGACTTTTAAAAATGCTTCGGAACTCTTCCATTGTTCTCGGAATTCCGCTGACTTTTAAAAATGCTTCTGAACTCTTCCATTGTTCTCGGAATTCCGCTGAAGTTTAAGTATGCTTCGGAACTCTTCCATTGTTCTCGGAATTCTGCTGAAGTTTAAAAATGCTTCTGAACTCTTCCATTGTTCTCAGAATTCCGCTGACATTTAAAAATGCTTCGGAACTCTTCCATTGTTCTCGGAATTCCGCTGACATTTAAAAAGCCTTCAGAACTCTTCCATTGTTCTCGGAATTCTGCTGACGTTTAAAAATGCTTCGGAACTCTTCCTTTGTTCTTGGAATTCCACTGACGTTTAAAAATGCTTCACAACTCTTCCATTGTTCTCGGAATTCCGCTGACTTTTAAAATTGCTTCGGAACTCTTCGATTGTTCTCCAAATTCCGCTGAAGTTTAAAAATGCTTCGGAACTCTTCCAGTGTTTGCAGAATTCCGCTGACGTTTAAAAATGCTTCGGAAATCTTCCATTGTTTTCAAAATCCGCTGACGTTTAAAAATGCTTCAGAACTCTTCCATTGTTCTCGGAATTCCGCTGACGTTTAAAAATGCTTCGGAACTCTTCCGTTGTTCTCGGAATTGCGGTGAAGTTTAAAAATGCTTCGGAACGCTTACATTGTTCTCAGAATTCCGCTGAAGTTTAAACATGCTTTGGTACCCTTCTATTGTTCTCGGAATTCTGCTGACTTTTAAAAATGCTTCGGAACTCTTCCATTGTTCTCGGAATTCCGCTGACTTTTAAAAATGCTTCGGAACTCTTCCATTGTTCTCGGAATTCCGCTGAAGTTTTGAAGTTTAAAAATGCTTCGGAATTTTTCCATTGTTCTCGGAATTCCGCTGACGCTTAAAAATGCTTCACAACTCTTCCATTGTTCTCGGAATTCCGCTGACTTTTAAAGATGCTTCGGAACTCTTCCAGTGTTCGCAGAATTCCGCTGACGTTTAAAAATGCTTCGGAAATCTTCCATTGTTTTCAAAATTCCGCTGACGTTTAAAAATGATTCAGAACTCTTCCATTGTTCTCGGAATTCCGCTGACTTTTAAAAATGCTTCGGAACTCTTCCATTGTTTTGGTATTCCGCTGACGTTTAAAAATGCTTCACAACTCTTCCATTGTTCTCGGTATTCCGCTGACTTTTAAAAATGCTTCTGAACTCTTCCATTGTTCTCGGAATTCCGCTGAAGTTTAAGTATGCTTCGGAACTCTTCCATTGTTCTCGGAATTCTGCTGAAGTTTAAAAATGCTACGGAACTCTTCCATTGTTCTCGGAATTCCGCTGATGCTTAAAAATGCTTCACAACTCTTCCATTGTTCTCGGTATTCCGCTGACTTTTAAAAATGCTTCTGAACTCTTCCATTGTTCTCGGAATTCCGCTGAAGTTTAACTATGCTTCGGAACTCTTCCATTTTTCTCGGAATTCTGCTGAAGTTTTAAAATGCTTCGGAACTCTTCCATTGTTTAAAAAATCCGCTGAAGTTTAAACATGCTTTGGTACCCTTCTATTGTTCTCGGAATTCTGCTGACTTTTAAAAATGCTTCGGAACTCTTCCATTGTTCTCGGAATTCCGCTGACTTTTAAAAATGCTTCGGAACTCTTCCATTGTTCTCGGAATTCTGCTGAAGTTTTGAAGTTTAAAAATGCTTCGGAATTCTTCCATTGTTCTCGGAATTCCGCTGACGCTTAAAAATGCTTCACAACTCTTCTATTGTTCTCAGAATTCCGCTGACTTTTAAAAATGCTTCAGAACGCTTCCATTGTTCTCGGAATTCCGCTGACGTTTAAAAATGCTTCGGAACACTTCCATTGTTCTCGGAATTCCGCTGACGCTTAAAATTGCTTCACAACTCTTCTATTGTTCTCGGAATTCCGCTGACTTTTAAAAATGCTTCACAACTCTTCCATTGTTCTCGGAATTCCGTTGAAGTTTAAAAATGCTTCGGAACTCTTCCAGTGTTCGCAGAATTCCGCTGACGTTTAAAAATGCTTCGGAAATCTTCCATTGTTTTCAAAATTCTGCTGACGTTTAAAAATGCTTCAGAACTCTTCCATTGTTCTCGGAATTCCGCTGACGTTTAAAAATGCTTCGGAACTCTTCCATTGTTCTCGGAATTGCGGTGAAGTTTAAAAATGCTTCGGAACGCTTACATTGTTCTCAGAATTCCGCTGAAGTTTAAACATGCTTTGGTAAACTTCTATTGTTCTCGGAATTCTGCTGAAGTTTAAGAATGCTTCGGAACTCTTCCATTGTTCTCGGAATTCCGCTGACGTTCAAAAATGATTCGGAACACTTCCATTGTTCTCGGAATTCCGCTGACGCTTAAAATTGCTTCACAACTCTTCTATTGTTCTCGGAATTCCGCTGACTTTTAAAAATGCTTCGAAACTCTTCCATTGTTCTCGGAATTCCGCTGAAGTTTAAGAATGCTTCGGAACTCTTCCATTGTTCTCAGAATTCTGCTGAAGTTTAAAAATGCTTCGGAACTCTTCCATTGTTCTCGGAATTCCGCTGACGCTTAAAAATGCTTCACAACTCTTCCATTGTTCTCGGAATTCTGCTGACTTTTAAAAATGCTTCGGAACTCTTCGATTGTTCTCCAAATTCCGCTGAAGTTTAAAAATGCTTCGGAACTCTTCCATTGTTCGCAGAATTCCGCTGACGTTTAAAAATGCTTCGGAAATCTTCCATTGTTTTCAAAATTCCGCTGACGTTTAAAAATGCTTCAGAACTCTTCCATTGTTCTCGGAATTCCGCTGACGTTTAAAAATGCTTTGGAACTCGTCCATTGTTCTCGGAATTCCGGTGAAGTTTAAAAATGCTTCGGAACGCTTACATTGTTCTCAGAATTCCGCTGAAGTTTAAACATGCTTTGGTACCCTTCTATTGTTCTCGGAATTCTGATGACTTTTAAAAATGCTTCGGAACTCTTCCATTGTTCTCGGAATTCCGCTGACTTTTAAAAATGCTTCGGAACTCTTCCATTGTTCTCGGAATTCCGCTTAAGTTTTGAAGTTTAAAAATGCTTCGGAATTCTTCCATTGTTCTCGGAATTCCGCTGACGCTTAAAAATGCTTCACAACTCTTCTATTGTTCTCAGAATTCCGCTGACTTTTAAAATTGCTTCAGAACTCTTCCATTGTTCTCGGAATTCCGCTGACGTTTAAAAATGCTTCGGAACTCTTCCATTGTTCTCGGAATTCCGCTGACGCTTAAAATTGCTTCACAACTCTTCTATTGTTCTCGGAATTCCGCTGACTTTTAAAAATGCTTCGAAACTCTTCCATTGTTCTCGGAATTCTGCTGAAGTTTAAGAATGCTTCGGAACTCTTCCATTGTTCTCAGAATTCTTCTGAAGTTTAAAAATGCTTCGGAACTCTTCCATTGTTCTCGGAATTCCGCTGATGCTTAAAAATGCTTCACAACTCTTCCATTGTTCTCGGTATTCCGCTGACTTTTAAAAATGCTTCGGAACTCTTCCAGTGTTCTCGGAATTCCGCTGACATTTAAAAAGCCTTCAGAACTCTTCCATTGTTCTCGGAATTCCGCTGACGTTTAAAAATGCTTCGGAACTCTTCCTTTGTTCTTGGAATTCCACTGACGTTTAAAAATGCTTCACAACTCTTCCATTGTTCTCGGTATTCCGCTGACTTTTAAAAATGCTTCGGAACTCTTCCAGTGTTCTCGGAATTCCGCTGACATTTAAAAAGCCTTCAGAACTCTTCCATTGTTCTCGGAATTCCGCTGACGTTTAAAAATGCTTCGGAACTCTTCCTTTGTTCTTGGAATTCCACTGACGTTTAAAAATGCTTCACAACTCTTCCATTGTTCTCGGAATTCCGCTGACTTTTAAAATTGCTTCGGAACTCTTCGATTGTTCTCCAAATTCCGCTGAAGTTTAAAAATGCTTCGGAACTCTTCCAGTGTTCGCAGAATTCCGCTGACGTTTAAAAATGCATCGGAAATCTTCCATTGTTTTCAAAATCCGCTGACGTTTAAAAATGCTTCAGAACTCTTCCATTGTTCTCGGAATTCCGCTGACATTTAAAAATGCTTCGGAACTCTTCCATTGTTCTGGTATTCCGCTGACGTTTAAAAATGCTTCACAACTCTTCCATTGTTCTCGGTATTCCGCTGACTTTTAAAAATGCTTCAGAACTCTTCCATTGTTCTCGCAATTCCGCTGAAGTTTAAGTATGCTTCGGAACTCTTCCATTGTTCTCGGAATTCTGCTGAAGTTTAAAAATGCTTCGGAACTCTTCCATTGTTCTCAGAATTCCGCTGACATTTAAAAATGCTTCGGAACTCTTCCATTGTTCTCGGAATTCCGCTGACATTTAAAAAGGCTTCAGAACTCTTCCATTGTTCTCGGAATTCCGCTGACGTTTAAAAATGCTTCACAACTCTTCCATTTTTCTCGGAATTCCGCTGACTTTTAAAAATGCTTCACAACTCTTCCATTGTTCTCGGAATTCCGCTGACTTTTAAAAATGCTTCACAACTCTTCCATTGTTCTCGGAATTCCGCTGACTTTTAAAAATGCTTCGGAACTCTTCGATTGTTCTCCAAATTCCGCTGAAGTTTAAAAATGCTTCGGAACTCTTCCAGTGTTCTCGGAATTCCGCTGACTTTTAAAAATGCTTCGGAACTCTTCGATTGTTCTCCAAATTCCGCTGAAGTTTAAAAATGCTTCGGAACTCTTCCAGTGTTTGCAGAATTCCGCTGACGTTTAAAAATGCTTCGGAAATCTTCCATTGTTTTCAAAATTCCGCTGACGTTTAAAAATGCTTCAGAACTCTTCCATTGTTCTCGGAATTCTTCTGAAGTTTTGAAGTTTAAAAATGCTTCGGAATTCTTCCATTGTTCTCGGAATTCCGCTGACGCTTAAAAATGCTTCACAACTCTTCTATTGTTCTCAGAATTCCGCTGACTTTTAAAAATGCTTCGGAACTCTTCCATTGTTGTCGGAATTCCGCTGACGCTTAAAATTGCTTCAAAACTGTTCCATTGTTCTCGGAATTCCGCTGAAGTTTAAGAATGCTTCAGAACTCTTCCATTGTTCTCAGAATTCTGCTGAAGTTTAAAAATGCTTCGGAACTCTTCCATTGTTCTCAGAATTCCGCTGACGCTTAAAAATGCTTCACAACTCTTCTATTGTTCTCGGAATTCCGCTGACATTTAAAAATGCTTCGGAACTCTTCCATTGTCCTCGGAATTCCGCTGAAGTTTAAGAATGCTTCGGAACTCTTCCATTGTTCTCAGAATTCTGCTGAAGTTTAAAAATGCTTCGGAACTCTTCCATTGTTCTCGGAATTCCGCTGACGCTTAAAAATGCTTCACAACTCTTCCATTGTTCTCGGAATTCCGCTGACTTTTAAAAATGCTTCGGAACTCTTCCATTGTTCTCGGAATTCCGCTGACTTTTAAAAATGCTTCTGAACTCTTCCATTGTTCTCGGAATTCCGCTGAAGTTTAAGTATGCTTCGGAACTCTTCCATTGTTCTCGGAATTCTGCTGAAGTTTAAAAATGCTTTGGAACTCTTCCATTGTTCTCAGAATTCCGCTGACATTTAAAAATGCTTCGGAACTCTTCCATTGTTCTCGGAATTCCGCTGACATTTAAAAAGCCTTCAGAACTCTTCCATTGTTCTCGGAATTCTGCTGACGTTTAAAAATGCTTCGGAACTCTTCCTTTGTTCTTGGAATTCCACTGACGTTTAAAAATGCTTCACAACTCTTCCATTGTTCTCGGAATTCCGCTGACTTTTAAAATTGCTTCGGAACTCTTCGATTGTTCTCCAAATTCCGCTGAAGTTTAAAAATGCTTCGGAACTCTTCCAGTGTTTGCAGAATTCCGCTGACGTTTAAAAATGCTTCGGAAATCTTCCATTGTTTTCAAAATCCGCTGACGTTTAAAAATGCTTCAGAACTCTTCCATTGTTCTCGGAATTCCGCTGACGTTTAAAAATGCTTCGGAACTCTTCCGTTGTTCTCGGAATTGCGGTGAAGTTTAAAAATGCTTCGGAACGCTTACATTGTTCTCAGAATTCCGCTGAAGTTTAAACATGCTTTGGTACCCTTCTATTGTTCTCGGAATTCTGCTGACTTTTAAAAATGCTTCGGAACTCTTCCATTGTTCTCGGAATTCCGCTGACTTTTAAAAATGCTTCGGAACTCTTCCATTGTTCTGGTATTCCGCTGACGTTTAAAAATGCTTCACAACTCTTCCATTGTTCTCGGTATTCCGCTGACTTTTAAAAATGCTTCAGAACTCTTCCATTGTTCTCGCAATTCCGCTGAAGTTTAAGTATGCTTCGGAACTCTTCCATTGTTCTCGGAATTCTGCTGAAGTTTAAAAATGCTTCGGAACTCTTCCATTGTTCTCAGAATTCCGCTGACATTTAAAAATGCTTCGGAACTCTTCCATTGTTCTCGGAATTCCGCTGACATTTAAAAAGGCTTCAGAACTCTTCCATTGTTCTCGGAATTCCGCTGACGTTTAAAAATGCTTCACAACTCTTCCATTTTTCTCGGAATTCCGCTGACTTTTAAAAATGCTTCACAACTCTTCCATTGTTCTCGGAATTCCGCTGACTTTTAAAAATGCTTCACAACTCTTCCATTGTTCTCGGAATTCCGCTGACTTTTAAAAATGCTTCGGAACTCTTCGATTGTTCTCCAAATTCCGCTGAAGTTTAAAAATGCTTCGGAACTCTTCCAGTGTTCTCGGAATTCCGCTGACTTTTAAAAATGCTTCGGAACTCTTCGATTGTTCTCCAAATTCCGCTGAAGTTTAAAAATGCTTCGGAACTCTTCCAGTGTTTGCAGAATTCCGCTGACGTTTAAAAATGCTTCGGAAATCTTCCATTGTTTTCAAAATTCCGCTGACGTTTAAAAATGCTTCAGAACTCTTCCATTGTTCTCGGAATTCTTCGAAGTTTTGAAGTTTAAAAATGCTTCGGAATTCTTCCATTGTTCTCGGAATTCCGCTGACGCTTAAAAATGCTTCACAACTCTTCTATTGTTCTCAGAATTCCGCTGACTTTTAAAAATGCTTCGGAACTCTTCCATTGTTGTCGGAATTCCGCTGACGCTTAAAATTGCTTCAAAACTGTTCCATTGTTCTCGGAATTCCGCTGAAGTTTAAGAATGCTTCAGAACTCTTCCATTGTTCTCAGAATTCTGCTGAAGTTTAAAAATGCTTCGGAACTCTTCCATTGTTCTCAGAATTCCGCTGACGCTTAAAAATGCTTCACAACTCTTCTATTGTTCTCGGAATTCCGCTGACATTTAAAAATGCTTCGGAACTCTTCCATTGTCCTCGGAATTCCGCTGAAGTTTAAGAATGCTTCGGAACTCTTCCATTGTTCTCAGAATTCTGCTGAAGTTTAAAAATGCTTCGGAACTCTTCCATTGTTCTCGGAATTCCGCTGACGCTTAAAAATGCTTCACAACTCTTCCATTGTTCTCGGAATTCCGCTGACTTTTAAAAATGCTTCGGAACTCTTCCATTGTTCTCGGAAGTCCGCTGACTTTTAAAAATGCTTCTGAACTCTTCCATTGTTCTCGGAATTCCGCTGAAGTTTAAGTATGCTTCGGAACTCTTCCATTGTTCTCGGAATTCTGCTGAAGTTTAAAAATGCTTCGGAACTCTTCCATTGTTCTCAGAATTCCGCTGACATTTAAAAATGCTTCGGAACTCTTCCATTGTTCTCGGAATTCCGCTGACATTTAAAAAGCCTTCAGAACTCTTCCATTGTTCTCGGAATTCTGCTGACGTTTAAAAATGCTTCGGAACTCTTCCTTTGTTCTTGGAATTCCACTGACGTTTAAAAATGCTTCACAACTCTTCCATTGTTCTCGGAATTCCGCTGACTTTTAAAATTGCTTCGGAACTCTTCGATTGTTCTCCAAATTCCGCTGAAGTTTAAAAATGCTTCGGAACCCTTCCAGTGTTTGCAGAATTCCGCTGACGTTTAAAAATGCTTCGGAAATCTTCCATTGTTTTCAAAATCCGCTGACGTTTAAAAATGCTTCAGAACTCTTCCATTGTTCTCGGAATTCCGCTGACGTTTAAAAATGCTTCGGAACTCTTCCGTTGTTCTCGGAATTGCGGTGAAGTTTAAAAATGCTTCGGAACGCTTACATTGTTCTCAGAATTCCGCTGAAGTTTAAACATGCTTTGGTACCCTTCTATTGTTCTCGGAATTCTGCTGACTTTTAAAAATGCTTCGGAACTCTTCCATTGTTCTCGGAATTCCGCTGACTTTTAAAAATGCTTCGGAACTCTTCCATTGTTCTCGGAATTCCGCTGAAGTTTTGAAGTTTAAAAATGCTTCGGAATTTTTCCATTGTTCTCGGAATTCCGCTGACGCTTAAAAATGCTTCACAACTCTTCCATTGTTCTCGGAATTCCGCTGACTTTTAAAAATGATCGGAACTCTTCCAGTGTTCGCAGAATTCCGCTGACGTTTAAAAATGCTTCGGAAATCTTCCATTGTTTTCAAAATTCCGCTGACGTTTAAAAATGATTCAGAACTCTTCCATTGTACTCGGAATTCCGCTGACTTTTAAAAATGCTTCGGAACTCTTCCATTGTTTTGGTAATCCGCTGACGTTTAAAAATGCTTCACAACTCTTCCATTGTTCTCGGTATTCCGCTGACTTTTAAAAATGCTTCTGAACTCTTCCATTGTTCTCGGAATTCCGCTGAAGTTTAAGTATGCTTCGGAACTCTTCCATTGTTCTCGGAATTCTGCTGAAGTTTAAAAATGCTTCGGAACTCTTCCATTGTTCTCAGAATTCCGCTGAAGTTTAAACATGCTTTGGTACCCTTCTATTGTTCTCGGAATTCTGCTGACTTTTAAAAATGCTTCGGAACTCTTCCATTGTTCTCGGAATTCCGCTGACTTTTAAAAATTCTTCGGAACTCTTCCATTGTTCTCGGAATTCTGCTGAAGTTTTGAAGTTTAAAAATGCTTCGGAATTCTTCCATTGTTCTCGGAATTCCGCTGACATTTAAAAATGCTTCGGAACTCTTCCATTGTTCTCGGAATTCCGCTGACATTTAAAAAGGCTTCAGAACTCTTCCATTGTTCTCGGAATTCCGCTGACGTTTAAAAATGCTTCACAACTCTTCCATTTTTCTCGGAATTCCGCTGACTTTTAAAAATGCTTCACAACTCTTCCATTGTTCTCGGAATTCCGCTGACTTTTAAAAATGCTTCACAACTCTTCCATTGTTCTCGGAATTCCGCTGACTTTTAAAAATGCTTCGGAACTCTTCGATTGTTCTCCAAATTCCGCTGAAGTTTAAAAATGCTTCGGAACTCTTCCAGTGTTCTCGGAATTCCGCTGACTTTTAAAAATGCTTCGGAACTCTTCGATTGTTCTCCAAATTCCGCTGAAGTTTAAAAATGCTTCGGAACTCTTCCAGTGTTTGCAGAATTCCGCTGACGTTTAAAAATGCTTCGGAAATCTTCCATTGTTTTCAAAATTCCGCTGACGTTTAAAAATGCTTCAGAACTCTTCCATTGTTCTCGGAATTCTTCTGAAGTTTTGAAGTTTAAAAATGCTTCGGAATTCTTCCATTGTTCTCGGAATTCCGCTGACGCTTAAAAATGCTTCACAACTCTTCTATTGTTCTCAGAATTCCGCTGACTTTTAAAAATGCTTCGGAACTCTTCCATTGTTGTCGGAATTCCGCTGACGCTTAAAATTGCTTCAAAACTGTTCCATTGTTCTCGGAATTCCGCTGAAGTTTAAGAATGCTTCAGAACTCTTCCATTGTTCTCAGAATTCTGCTGAAGTTTAAAAATGCTTCGGAACTCTTCCATTGTTCTCAGAATTCCGCTGACGCTTAAAAATGCTTCACAACTCTTCTATTGTTCTCGGAATTCCGCTGACATTTAAAAATGCTTCGGAACTCTTCCATTGTCCTCGGAATTCCGCTGAAGTTTAAGAATGCTTCGGAACTCTTCCATTGTTCTCAGAATTCTGCTGAAGTTTAAAAATGCTTCGGAACTCTTCCTTGTTCTCGGAATTCCGCTGACGCTTAAAAATGCTTCACAACTCTTCCATTGTTCTCGGAATTCCGCTGACTTTTAAAAATGCTTCGGAACTCTTCCATTGTTCTCGGAATTCCGCTGACTTTTAAAAATGCTTCTGAACTCTTCCATTGTTCTCGGAATTCCGCTGAAGTTTAAGTATGCTTCGGAACTCTTCCATTGTTCTCGGAATTCTGCTGAAGTTTAAAAATGCTTCGGAACTCTTCCATTGTTCTCAGAATTCCGCTGACATTTAAAAATGCTTCGGAACTCTTCCATTGTTCTCGGAATTCCGCTGACATTTAAAAAGCCTTCAGAACTCTTCCATTGTTCTCGGAATTCTGCTGACGTTTAAAAATGCTTCGGAACTCTTCCTTTGTTCTTGGAATTCCACTGACGTTTAAAAATGCTTCACAACTCTTCCATTGTTCTCGGAATTCCGCTGACTTTTAAAATTGCTTCGGAACTCTTCGATTGTTCTCCAAATTCCGCTGAAGTTTAAAAATGCTTCGGAACTCTTCCAGTGTTTGCAGAATTCCGCTGACGTTTAAAAATGCTTCGGAAATCTTCCATTGTTTTCAAAATCCGCTGACGTTTAAAAATGCTTCAGAACTCTTCCATTGTTCTCGGAATTCCGCTGACGTTTAAAAATGCTTCGGAACTCTTCCGTTGTTCTCGGAATTGCGGTGAAGTTTAAAAATGCTTCGGAACGCTTACATTGTTCTCAGAATTCCGCTGAAGTTTAAACATGCTTTGGTACCCTTCTATTGTTCTCGGAATTCTGCTGACTTTTAAAAATGCTTCGGAACTCTTCCATTGTTCTCGGAATTCCGCTGACTTTTAAAAATGCTTCGGAACTCTTCCATTGTTCTCGGAATTCCGCTGAAGTTTTGAAGTTTAAAAATGCTTCGGAATTTTTCCATTGTTCTCGGAATTCCGCTGACGCTTAAAAATGCTTCACAACTCTTCCATTGTTCTCGGAATTCCGCTGACTTTTAAAAATGATCGGAACTCTTCCAGTGTTCGCAGAATTCCGCTGACGTTTAAAAATGCTTCGGAAATCTTCCATTGTTTTCAAAATCCGCTGACGTTTAAAAATGCTTCAGAACTCTTCCATTGTTCTCGGAATTCCGCTGACGTTTAAAAATGCTTCGGAACTCTTCCGTTGTTCTCGGAATTGCGGTGAAGTTTAAAAATGCTTCGGAACGCTTACATTGTTCTCAGAATTCCGCTGAAGTTTAAACATGCTTTGGTACCCTTCTATTGTTCTCGGAATTCTGCTGACTTTTAAAAATGCTTCGGAACTCTTCCATTGTTCTCGGAATTCCGCTGACTTTTAAAAATGCTTCGGAACTCTTCCATTGTTCTCGGAATTCCGCTGAAGTTTTGAAGTTTAAAAATGCTTCGGAATTTTTCCATTGTTCTCGGAATTCCGCTGACGCTTAAAAATGCTTCACAACTCTTCCATTGTTCTCGGAATTCCGCTGACTTTTAAAAATGATCGGAACTCTTCCAGTGTTCGCAGAATTCCGCTGACGTTTAAAAATGCTTCGGAAATCTTCCATTGTTTTCAAAATTCCGCTGACGTTTAAAAATGATTCAGAACTCTTCCATTGTTCTCGGAATTCCGCTGACTTTTAAAAATGCTTCGGAACTCTTCCATTGTTTTGGTATTCCGCTGACGTTTAAAAATGCTTCACAACTCTTCCATTGTTCTCGGTATTCCGCTGACTTTTAAAAATGCTTCTGAACTCTTCCATTGTTCTCGGAATTCCGCTGAAGTTTAAGTATGCTTCGGAACTCTTCCATTGTTCTCGGAATTCTGCTGAAGTTTAAAAATGCTTCGGAACTCTTCCATTGTTCTCAGAATTCCGCTGAAGTTTAAACATGCTTTGGTACCCTTCTATTGTTCTCGGAATTCTGCTGACTTTTAAAAATGCTTCGGAACTCTTCCATTGTTCTCGGAATTCCGCTGACTTTTAAAAATGCTTCGGAACTCTTCCATTGTTCTGGGAATTCTGCTGAAGTTTTGAAGTTTAAAAATGCTTCGGAATTCTTCCATTGTTCTCGGAATTCCGCTGACGCTTAAAAATGCTTCACAACTCTTCTATTGTTCTCAGAATTCCGCTGACTTTTAAAAATGCTTCAGAACGCTTCCATTGTTCTCGGAATTCCGCTGACGTTTAAAAATGCTTCGGAACACTTCCATTGTTCTCGGAATTCCGCTGACGCTTAAAATTGCTTCACAACTCTTCTATTGTTCTCGGAATTCCGCTGACTTTTAAAAATGCTTCACAACTCTTCCATTGTTCTCGGAATTCCGTTGAAGTTTAAAAATGCTTCGGAACTCTTCCAGTGTTCGCAGAATTCCGCTGACGTTTAAAAATGCTTCGGAAATCTTCCATTGTTTTCAAAATTCTGCTGACGTTTAAAAATGCTTCGGAACTCTTCCATTGTTCTCAGAATTCTTCTGAAGTTTAAAAATGCTTCGGAACTCTTCCATTGTTCTCGGAATTCCGCTGACGCTTAAAAATGCTTCACAACTCTTCCATTGTTCTCGGAATTCTGCTGACTTTTAAAAATGCTTCGGAACTCTTCGATTGTTCTCCAAATTCCGCTGAAGTTTAAAAATGCTTCGGAACTCTTCCATTGTTCGCAGAATTCCGCTGACGTTTAAAAATGCTTCGGAAATCTTCCATTGTTTTCAAAATTCCGCTGACGTTTAAAAATGCTTCAGAACTCTTCCATTGTTCTCGGAATTCCGCTGACGTTTAAAAATGCTTTGGAACTCGTCCATTGTTCTCGGAATTCCGGTGAAGTTTAAAAATGCTTCGGAACGCTTACATTGTTCTCAGAATTCCGCTGAAGTTTAAACATGCTTTGGTACCCTTCTATTGTTCTCGGAATTCTGATGACTTTTAAAAATGCTTCGGAACTCTTCCATTGTTCTCGGAATTCCGCTGACTTTTAAAAATGCTTCGGAACTCTTCCATTGTTCTCGGAATTCCGCTTAAGTTTTGAAGTTTAAAAATGCTTCGGAATTCTTCCATTGTTCTCGGAATTCCGCTGACGCTTAAAAATGCTTCACAACTCTTCTATTGTTCTCAGAATTCCGCTGACTTTTAAAATTGCTTCAGAACTCTTCCATTGTTCTCGGAATTCCGCTGACGTTTAAAAATGCTTCGGAACTCTTCCATTGTTCTCGGAATTCCGCTGACGCTTAAAATTGCTTCACAACTCTTCTATTGTTCTCGGAATTCCGCTGACTTTTAAAAATGCTTCGAAACTCTTCCATTGTTCTCGGAATTCTGCTGAAGTTTAAGAATGCTTCGGAACTCTTCCATTGTTCTCAGAATTCTTCTGAAGTTTAAAAATGCTTCGGAACTCTTCCATTGTTCTCGGAATTCCGCTGATGCTTAAAAATGCTTCACAACTCTTCCATTGTTCTCGGTATTCCGCTGACTTTTAAAAATGCTTCGGAACTCTTCCAGTGTTCTCGGAATTCCGCTGACATTTAAAAAGCCTTCAGAACTCTTCCATTGTTCTCGGAATTCCGCTGACGTTTAAAAATGCTTCGGAACTCTTCCTTTGTTCTTGGAATTCCACTGACGTTTAAAAATGCTTCACAACTCTTCCATTGTTCTCGGAATTCCGCTGACTTTTAAAATTGCTTCGGAACTCTTCGATTGTTCTCCAAATTCCGCTGAAGTTTAAAAATGCTTCGGAACTCTTCCAGTGTTCGCAGAATTCCGCTGACGTTTAAAAATGCATCGGAAATCTTCCATTGTTTTCAAAATCCGCTGACGTTTAAAAATGCTTCAGAACTCTTCCATTGTTCTCGGAATTCCGCTGACATTTAAAAATGCTTCGGAACTCTTCCATTGTTCTGGTATTCCGCTGACGTTTAAAAATGCTTCACAACTCTTCCATTGTTCTCGGTATTCCGCTGACTTTTAAAAATGCTTCAGAACTCTTCCATTGTTCTCGCAATTCCGCTGAAGTTTAAGTATGCTTCGGAACTCTTCCATTGTTCTCGGAATTCTGCTGAAGTTTAAAAATGCTTCGGAACTCTTCCATTGTTCTCAGAATTCCGCTGACATTTAAAAATGCTTCGGAACTCTTCCATTGTTCTCGGAATTCCGCTGACATTTAAAAAGGCTTCAGAACTCTTCCATTGTTCTCGGAATTCCGCTGACGTTTAAAAATGCTTCACAACTCTTCCATTTTTCTCGGAATTCCGCTGACTTTTAAAAATGCTTCACAACTCTTCCATTGTTCTCGGAATTCCGCTGACTTTTAAAAATGCTTCACAACTCTTCCATTGTTCTCGGAATTCCGCTGACTTTTAAAAATGCTTCGGAACTCTTCGATTGTTCTCCAAATTCCGCTGAAGTTTAAAAATGCTTCGGAACTCTTCCAGTGTTCTCGGAATTCCGCTGACTTTTAAAAATGCTTCGGAACTCTTCGATTGTTCTCCAAATTCCGCTGAAGTTTAAAAATGCTTCGGAACTCTTCCAGTGTTTGCAGAATTCCGCTGACGTTTAAAAATGCTTCGGAAATCTTCCATTGTTTTCAAAATTCCGCTGACGTTTAAAAATGCTTCAGAACTCTTCCATTGTTCTCGGAATTCTTCTGAAGTTTTGAAGTTTAAAAATGCTTCGGAATTCTTCCATTGTTCTCGGAATTCCGCTGACGCTTAAAAATGCTTCACAACTCTTCTATTGTTCTCAGAATTCCGCTGACTTTTAAAAATGCTTCGGAACTCTTCCATTGTTGTCGGAATTCCGCTGACGCTTAAAATTGCTTCAAAACTGTTCCATTGTTCTCGGAATTCCGCTGAAGTTTAAGAATGCTTCAGAACTCTTCCATTGTTCTCAGAATTCTGCTGAAGTTTAAAAATGCTTCGGAACTCTTCCATTGTTCTCAGAATTCCGCTGACGCTTAAAAATGCTTCACAACTCTTCTATTGTTCTCGGAATTCCGCTGACATTTAAAAATGCTTCGGAACTCTTCCATTGTCCTCGGAATTCCGCTGAAGTTTAAGAATGCTTCGGAACTCTTCCATTGTTCTCAGAATTCTGCTGAAGTTTAAAAATGCTTCGGAACTCTTCCATTGTTCTCGGAATTCCGCTGACGCTTAAAAATGCTTCACAACTCTTCCATTGTTCTCGGAATTCCGCTGACTTTTAAAAATGCTTCGGAACTCTTCCATTGTTCTCGGAATTCCGCTGACTTTTAAAAATGCTTCTGAACTCTTCCATTGTTCTCGGAATTCCGCTGAAGTTTAAGTATGCTTCGGAACTCTTCCATTGTTCTCGGAATTCTGCTGAAGTTTAAAAATGCTTCGGAACTCTTCCATTGTTCTCAGAATTCCGCTGACATTTAAAAATGCTTCGGAACTCTTCCATTGTTCTCGGAATTCCGCTGACATTTAAAAAGCCTTCAGAACTCTTCCATTGTTCTCGGAATTCTGCTGACGTTTAAAAATGCTTCGGAACTCTTCCTTTGTTCTTGGAATTCCACTGACGTTTAAAAATGCTTCACAACTCTTCCATTGTTCTCGGAATTCCGCTGACTTTTAAAATTGCTTCGGAACTCTTCGATTGTTCTCCAAATTCCGCTGAAGTTTAAAAATGCTTCGGAACTCTTCCAGTGTTTGCAGAATTCCGCTGACGTTTAAAAATGCTTCGGAAATCTTCCATTGTTTTCAAAATCCGCTGACGTTTAAAAATGCTTCAGAACTCTTCCATTGTTCTCGGAATTCCGCTGACGTTTAAAAATGCTTCGGAACTCTTCCGTTGTTCTCGGAATTGCGGTGAAGTTTAAAAATGCTTCGGAACGCTTACATTGTTCTCAGAATTCCGCTGAAGTTTAAACATGCTTTGGTACCCTTCTATTGTTCTCGGAATTCTGCTGACTTTTAAAAATGCTTCGGAACTCTTCCATTGTTCTCGGAATTCCGCTGACTTTTAAAAATGCTTCGGAACTCTTCCATTGTTCTGGTATTCCGCTGACGTTTAAAAATGCTTCACAACTCTTCCATTGTTCTCGGTATTCCGCTGACTTTTAAAAATGCTTCAGAACTCTTCCATTGTTCTCGCAATTCCGCTGAAGTTTAAGTATGCTTCGGAACTCTTCCATTGTTCTCGGAATTCTGCTGAAGTTTAAAAATGCTTCGGAACTCTTCCATTGTTCTCAGAATTCCGCTGACATTTAAAAATGCTTCGGAACTCTTCCATTGTTCTCGGAATTCCGCTGACATTTAAAAAGGCTTCAGAACTCTTCCATTGTTCTCGGAATTCCGCTGACGTTTAAAAATGCTTCACAACTCTTCCATTTTTCTCGGAATTCCGCTGACTTTTAAAAATGCTTCACAACTCTTCCATTGTTCTCGGAATTCCGCTGACTTTTAAAAATGCTTCACAACTCTTCCATTGTTCTCGGAATTCCGCTGACTTTTAAAAATGCTTCGGAACTCTTCGATTGTTCTCCAAATTCCGCTGAAGTTTAAAAATGCTTCGGAACTCTTCCAGTGTTCTCGGAATTCCGCTGACTTTTAAAAATGCTTCGGAACTCTTCGATTGTTCTCCAAATTCCGCTGAAGTTTAAAAATGCTTCGGAACTCTTCCAGTGTTTGCAGAATTCCGCTGACGTTTAAAAATGCTTCGGAAATCTTCCATTGTTTTCAAAATTCCGCTGACGTTTAAAAATGCTTCAGAACTCTTCCATTGTTCTCGGAATTCTTCGAAGTTTTGAAGTTTAAAAATGCTTCGGAATTCTTCCATTGTTCTCGGAATTCCGCTGACGCTTAAAAATGCTTCACAACTCTTCTATTGTTCTCAGAATTCCGCTGACTTTTAAAAATGCTTCGGAACTCTTCCATTGTTGTCGGAATTCCGCTGACGCTTAAAATTGCTTCAAAACTGTTCCATTGTTCTCGGAATTCCGCTGAAGTTTAAGAATGCTTCAGAACTCTTCCATTGTTCTCAGAATTCTGCTGAAGTTTAAAAATGCTTCGGAACTCTTCCATTGTTCTCAGAATTCCGCTGACGCTTAAAAATGCTTCACAACTCTTCTATTGTTCTCGGAATTCCGCTGACATTTAAAAATGCTTCGGAACTCTTCCATTGTCCTCGGAATTCCGCTGAAGTTTAAGAATGCTTCGGAACTCTTCCATTGTTCTCAGAATTCTGCTGAAGTTTAAAAATGCTTCGGAACTCTTCCATTGTTCTCGGAATTCCGCTGACGCTTAAAAATGCTTCACAACTCTTCCATTGTTCTCGGAATTCCGCTGACTTTTAAAAATGCTTCGGAACTCTTCCATTGTTCTCGGAAGTCCGCTGACTTTTAAAAATGCTTCTGAACTCTTCCATTGTTCTCGGAATTCCGCTGAAGTTTAAGTATGCTTCGGAACTCTTCCATTGTTCTCGGAATTCTGCTGAAGTTTAAAAATGCTTCGGAACTCTTCCATTGTTCTCAGAATTCCGCTGACATTTAAAAATGCTTCGGAACTCTTCCATTGTTCTCGGAATTCCGCTGACATTTAAAAAGCCTTCAGAACTCTTCCATTGTTCTCGGAATTCTGCTGACGTTTAAAAATGCTTCGGAACTCTTCCTTTGTTCTTGGAATTCCACTGACGTTTAAAAATGCTTCACAACTCTTCCATTGTTCTCGGAATTCCGCTGACTTTTAAAATTGCTTCGGAACTCTTCGATTGTTCTCCAAATTCCGCTGAAGTTTAAAAATGCTTCGGAACCCTTCCAGTGTTTGCAGAATTCCGCTGACGTTTAAAAATGCTTCGGAAATCTTCCATTGTTTTCAAAATCCGCTGACGTTTAAAAATGCTTCAGAACTCTTCCATTGTTCTCGGAATTCCGCTGACGTTTAAAAATGCTTCGGAACTCTTCCGTTGTTCTCGGAATTGCGGTGAAGTTTAAAAATGCTTCGGAACGCTTACATTGTTCTCAGAATTCCGCTGAAGTTTAAACATGCTTTGGTACCCTTCTATTGTTCTCGGAATTCTGCTGACTTTTAAAAATGCTTCGGAACTCTTCCATTGTTCTCGGAATTCCGCTGACTTTTAAAAATGCTTCGGAACTCTTCCATTGTTCTCGGAATTCCGCTGAAGTTTTGAAGTTTAAAAATGCTTCGGAATTTTTCCATTGTTCTCGGAATTCCGCTGACGCTTAAAAATGCTTCACAACTCTTCCATTGTTCTCGGAATTCCGCTGACTTTTAAAAATGATCGGAACTCTTCCAGTGTTCGCAGAATTCCGCTGACGTTTAAAAATGCTTCGGAAATCTTCCATTGTTTTCAAAATTCCGCTGACGTTTAAAAATGATTCAGAACTCTTCCATTGTACTCGGAATTCCGCTGACTTTTAAAAATGCTTCGGAACTCTTCCATTGTTTTGGTAATCCGCTGACGTTTAAAAATGCTTCACAACTCTTCCATTGTTCTCGGTATTCCGCTGACTTTTAAAAATGCTTCTGAACTCTTCCATTGTTCTCGGAATTCCGCTGAAGTTTAAGTATGCTTCGGAACTCTTCCATTGTTCTCGGAATTCTGCTGAAGTTTAAAAATGCTTCGGAACTCTTCCATTGTTCTCAGAATTCCGCTGAAGTTTAAACATGCTTTGGTACCCTTCTATTGTTCTCGGAATTCTGCTGACTTTTAAAAATGCTTCGGAACTCTTCCATTGTTCTCGGAATTCCGCTGACTTTTAAAAATTCTTCGGAACTCTTCCATTGTTCTCGGAATTCTGCTGAAGTTTTGAAGTTTAAAAATGCTTCGGAATTCTTCCATTGTTCTCGGAATTCCGCTGACATTTAAAAATGCTTCGGAACTCTTCCATTGTTCTCGGAATTCCGCTGACATTTAAAAAGGCTTCAGAACTCTTCCATTGTTCTCGGAATTCCGCTGACGTTTAAAAATGCTTCACAACTCTTCCATTTTTCTCGGAATTCCGCTGACTTTTAAAAATGCTTCACAACTCTTCCATTGTTCTCGGAATTCCGCTGACTTTTAAAAATGCTTCACAACTCTTCCATTGTTCTCGGAATTCCGCTGACTTTTAAAAATGCTTCGGAACTCTTCGATTGTTCTCCAAATTCCGCTGAAGTTTAAAAATGCTTCGGAACTCTTCCAGTGTTCTCGGAATTCCGCTGACTTTTAAAAATGCTTCGGAACTCTTCGATTGTTCTCCAAATTCCGCTGAAGTTTAAAAATGCTTCGGAACTCTTCCAGTGTTTGCAGAATTCCGCTGACGTTTAAAAATGCTTCGGAAATCTTCCATTGTTTTCAAAATTCCGCTGACGTTTAAAAATGCTTCAGAACTCTTCCATTGTTCTCGGAATTCTTCTGAAGTTTTGAAGTTTAAAAATGCTTCGGAATTCTTCCATTGTTCTCGGAATTCCGCTGACGCTTAAAAATGCTTCACAACTCTTCTATTGTTCTCAGAATTCCGCTGACTTTTAAAAATGCTTCGGAACTCTTCCATTGTTGTCGGAATTCCGCTGACGCTTAAAATTGCTTCAAAACTGTTCCATTGTTCTCGGAATTCCGCTGAAGTTTAAGAATGCTTCAGAACTCTTCCATTGTTCTCAGAATTCTGCTGAAGTTTAAAAATGCTTCGGAACTCTTCCATTGTTCTCAGAATTCCGCTGACGCTTAAAAATGCTTCACAACTCTTCTATTGTTCTCGGAATTCCGCTGACATTTAAAAATGCTTCGGAACTCTTCCATTGTCCTCGGAATTCCGCTGAAGTTTAAGAATGCTTCGGAACTCTTCCATTGTTCTCAGAATTCTGCTGAAGTTTAAAAATGCTTCGGAACTCTTCCTTGTTCTCGGAATTCCGCTGACGCTTAAAAATGCTTCACAACTCTTCCATTGTTCTCGGAATTCCGCTGACTTTTAAAAATGCTTCGGAACTCTTCCATTGTTCTCGGAATTCCGCTGACTTTTAAAAATGCTTCTGAACTCTTCCATTGTTCTCGGAATTCCGCTGAAGTTTAAGTATGCTTCGGAACTCTTCCATTGTTCTCGGAATTCTGCTGAAGTTTAAAAATGCTTCGGAACTCTTCCATTGTTCTCAGAATTCCGCTGACATTTAAAAATGCTTCGGAACTCTTCCATTGTTCTCGGAATTCCGCTGACATTTAAAAAGCCTTCAGAACTCTTCCATTGTTCTCGGAATTCTGCTGACGTTTAAAAATGCTTCGGAACTCTTCCTTTGTTCTTGGAATTCCACTGACGTTTAAAAATGCTTCACAACTCTTCCATTGTTCTCGGAATTCCGCTGACTTTTAAAATTGCTTCGGAACTCTTCGATTGTTCTCCAAATTCCGCTGAAGTTTAAAAATGCTTCGGAACTCTTCCAGTGTTTGCAGAATTCCGCTGACGTTTAAAAATGCTTCGGAAATCTTCCATTGTTTTCAAAATCCGCTGACGTTTAAAAATGCTTCAGAACTCTTCCATTGTTCTCGGAATTCCGCTGACGTTTAAAAATGCTTCGGAACTCTTCCGTTGTTCTCGGAATTGCGGTGAAGTTTAAAAATGCTTCGGAACGCTTACATTGTTCTCAGAATTCCGCTGAAGTTTAAACATGCTTTGGTACCCTTCTATTGTTCTCGGAATTCTGCTGACTTTTAAAAATGCTTCGGAACTCTTCCATTGTTCTCGGAATTCCGCTGACTTTTAAAAATGCTTCGGAACTCTTCCATTGTTCTCGGAATTCCGCTGAAGTTTTGAAGTTTAAAAATGCTTCGGAATTTTTCCATTGTTCTCGGAATTCCGCTGACGCTTAAAAATGCTTCACAACTCTTCCATTGTTCTCGGAATTCCGCTGACTTTTAAAAATGATCGGAACTCTTCCAGTGTTCGCAGAATTCCGCTGACGTTTAAAAATGCTTCGGAAATCTTCCATTGTTTTCAAAATCCGCTGACGTTTAAAAATGCTTCAGAACTCTTCCATTGTTCTCGGAATTCCGCTGACGTTTAAAAATGCTTCGGAACTCTTCCATTGTTCTCGGAATTCTGCTGAAGTTTAAAAATGCTTCGGAACTCTTCCATTGTTCTCAGAATTCCGCTGACATTTAAAAAGGCTTCAGAACTCTTCCATTGTTCTCGGAATTCCGCTGACGTTTAAAAATGCTTCACAACTCTTCCATTTTTCTCGGAATTCCGCTGACTTTTAAAAATGCTTCACAACTCTTCCATTGTTCTCGGAATTCCGCTGACTTTTAAAAATGCTTCACAACTCTTCCATTGTTCTCGGAATTCCGCTGACTTTTAAAAATGCTTCGGAACTCTTCGATTGTTCTCCAAATTCCGCTGAAGTTTAAAAATGCTTCGGAACTCTTCCAGTGTTCTCGGAATTCCGCTGACTTTTAAAAATGCTTCGGAACTCTTCGATTGTTCTCCAAATTCCGCTGAAGTTTAAAAATGCTTCGGAACTCTTCCAGTGTTTGCAGAATTCCGCTGACGTTTAAAAATGCTTCGGAAATCTTCCATTGTTTTCAAAATTCCGCTGACGTTTAAAAATGCTTCAGAACTCTTCCATTGTTCTCGGAATTCTTCTGAAGTTTTGAAGTTTAAAAATGCTTCGGAATTCTTCCATTGTTCTCGGAATTCCGCTGACGCTTAAAAATGCTTCACAACTCTTCTATTGTTCTCAGAATTCCGCTGACTTTTAAAAATGCTTCGGAACTCTTCCATTGTTGTCGGAATTCCGCTGACGCTTAAAATTGCTTCAAAACTGTTCCATTGTTCTCGGAATTCCGCTGAAGTTTAAGAATGCTTCAGAACTCTTCCATTGTTCTCAGAATTCTGCTGAAGTTTAAAAATGCTTCGGAACTCTTCCATTGTTCTCAGAATTCCGCTGACGCTTAAAAATGCTTCACAACTCTTCTATTGTTCTCGGAATTCCGCTGACATTTAAAAATGCTTCGGAACTCTTCCATTGTCCTCGGAATTCCGCTGAAGTTTAAGAATGCTTCGGAACTCTTCCATTGTTCTCAGAATTCTGCTGAAGTTTAAAAATGCTTCGGAACTCTTCCATTGTTCTCGGAATTCCGCTGACGCTTAAAAATGCTTCACAACTCTTCCATTGTTCTCGGAATTCCGCTGACTTTTAAAAATGCTTCGGAACTCTTCCATTGTTCTCGGAATTCCGCTGACTTTTAAAAATGCTTCTGAACTCTTCCATTGTTCTCGGAATTCCGCTGAAGTTTAAGTATGCTTCGGAACTCTTCCATTGTTCTCGGAATTCTGCTGAAGTTTAAAAATGCTTCGGAACTCTTCCATTGTTCTCAGAATTCCGCTGACATTTAAAAATGCTTCGGAACTCTTCCATTGTTCTCGGAATTCCGCTGACATTTAAAAAGCCTTCAGAACTCTTCCATTGTTCTCGGAATTCTGCTGACGTTTAAAAATGCTTCGGAACTCTTCCTTTGTTCTTGGAATTCCACTGACGTTTAAAAATGCTTCACAACTCTTCCATTGTTCTCGGAATTCCGCTGACTTTTAAAATTGCTTCGGAACTCTTCGATTGTTCTCCAAATTCCGCTGAAGTTTAAAAATGCTTCGGAACTCTTCCAGTGTTTGCAGAATTCCGCTGACGTTTAAAAATGCTTCGGAAATCTTCCATTGTTTTCAAAATCCGCTGACGTTTAAAAATGCTTCAGAACTCTTCCATTGTTCTCGGAATTCCGCTGACGTTTAAAAATGCTTCGGAACTCTTCCGTTGTTCTCGGAATTGCGGTGAAGTTTAAAAATGCTTCGGAACGCTTACATTGTTCTCAGAATTCCGCTGAAGTTTAAACATGCTTTGGTACCCTTCTATTGTTCTCGGAATTCTGCTGACTTTTAAAAATGCTTCGGAACTCTTCCATTGTTCTCGGAATTCCGCTGACTTTTAAAAA
This sequence comes from Phyllobates terribilis, assembly GCF_046119375.1. Lineage (NCBI taxonomy): Eukaryota > Metazoa > Chordata > Amphibia > Anura > Dendrobatidae > Phyllobates > Phyllobates terribilis. The sequence goes on along the minus strand of NW_027362781.1, from coordinate 5,176,096 downwards.
TGCTTCGGAACTCTTCCATTGTTCTGGTATTCCGCTGACGTTTAAAAATGCTTCACAACTCTTCCATTGTTCTCGGTATTCCGCTGACTTTTAAAAATGCTTCAGAACTCTTCCATTGTTCTCGCAATTCCGCTGAAGTTTAAGTATGCTTCGGAACTCTTCCATTGTTCTCGGAATTCTGCTGAAGTTTAAAAATGCTTCGGAACTCTTCCATTGTTCTCAGAATTCCGCTGACATTTAAAAATGCTTCGGAACTCTTCCATTGTTCTCGGAATTCCGCTGACATTTAAAAAGGCTTCAGAACTCTTCCATTGTTCTCGGAATTCCGCTGACGTTTAAAAATGCTTCACAACTCTTCCATTTTTCTCGGAATTCCGCTGACTTTTAAAAATGCTTCACAACTCTTCCATTGTTCTCGGAATTCCGCTGACTTTTAAAAATGCTTCACAACTCTTCCATTGTTCTCGGAATTCCGCTGACTTTTAAAAATGCTTCGGAACTCTTCGATTGTTCTCCAAATTCCGCTGAAGTTTAAAAATGCTTCGGAACTCTTCCAGTGTTCTCGGAATTCCGCTGACTTTTAAAAATGCTTCGGAACTCTTCGATTGTTCTCCAAATTCCGCTGAAGTTTAAAATTGCTTCGGAACTCTTCCAGTGTTTGCAGAATTCCGCTGACGTTTAAAAATGCTTCGGAAATCTTCCATTGTTTTCAAAATTCCGCTGACGTTTAAAAATGCTTCAGAACTCTTCCATTGTTCTCGGAATTCTTCGAAGTTTTGAAGTTTAAAAATGCTTCGGAATTCTTCCATTGTTCTCGGAATTCCGCTGACGCTTAAAAATGCTTCACAACTCTTCTATTGTTCTCAGAATTCCGCTGACTTTTAAAAATGCTTCGGAACTCTTCCATTGTTGTCGGAATTCCGCTGACGCTTAAAATTGCTTCAAAACTGTTCCATTGTTCTCGGAATTCCGCTGAAGTTTAAGAATGCTTCAGAACTCTTCCATTGTTCTCAGAATTCTGCTGAAGTTTAAAAATGCTTCGGAACTCTTCCATTGTTCTCAGAATTCCGCTGACGCTTAAAAATGCTTCACAACTCTTCTATTGTTCTCGGAATTCCGCTGACATTTAAAAATGCTTCGGAACTCTTCCATTGTCCTCGGAATTCCGCTGAAGTTTAAGAATGCTTCGGAACTCTTCCATTGTTCTCAGAATTCTGCTGAAGTTTAAAAATGCTTCGGAACTCTTCCATTGTTCTCGGAATTCCGCTGACGCTTAAAAATGCTTCACAACTCTTCCATTGTTCTCGGAATTCCGCTGACTTTTAAAAATGCTTCGGAACTCTTCCATTGTTCTCGGAAGTCCGCTGACTTTTAAAAATGCTTCTGAACTCTTCCATTGTTCTCGGAATTCCGCTGAAGTTTAAGTATGCTTCGGAACTCTTCCATTGTTCTCGGAATTCTGCTGAAGTTTAAAAATGCTTCGGAACTCTTCCATTGTTCTCAGAATTCCGCTGACATTTAAAAATGCTTCGGAACTCTTCCATTGTTCTCGGAATTCCGCTGACATTTAAAAAGCCTTCAGAACTCTTCCATTGTTCTCGGAATTCTGCTGACGTTTAAAAATGCTTCGGAACTCTTCCTTTGTTCTTGGAATTCCACTGACGTTTAAAAATGCTTCACAACTCTTCCATTGTTCTCGGAATTCCGCTGACTTTTAAAATTGCTTCGGAACTCTTCGATTGTTCTCCAAATTCCGCTGAAGTTTAAAAATGCTTCGGAACCCTTCCAGTGTTTGCAGAATTCCGCTGACGTTTAAAAATGCTTCGGAAATCTTCCATTGTTTTCAAAATCCGCTGACGTTTAAAAATGCTTCAGAACTCTTCCATTGTTCTCGGAATTCCGCTGACGTTTAAAAATGCTTCGGAACTCTTCCGTTGTTCTCGGAATTGCGGTGAAGTTTAAAAATGCTTCGGAACGCTTACATTGTTCTCAGAATTCCGCTGAAGTTTAAACATGCTTTGGTACCCTTCTATTGTTCTCGGAATTCTGCTGACTTTTAAAAATGCTTCGGAACTCTTCCATTGTTCTCGGAATTCCGCTGACTTTTAAAAATGCTTCGGAACTCTTCCATTGTTCTCGGAATTCCGCTGAAGTTTTGAAGTTTAAAAATGCTTCGGAATTTTTCCATTGTTCTCGGAATTCCGCTGACGCTTAAAAATGCTTCACAACTCTTCCATTGTTCTCGGAATTCCGCTGACTTTTAAAAATGATCGGAACTCTTCCAGTGTTCGCAGAATTCCGCTGACGTTTAAAAATGCTTCGGAAATCTTCCATTGTTTTCAAAATTCCGCTGACGTTTAAAAATGATTCAGAACTCTTCCATTGTACTCGGAATTCCGCTGACTTTTAAAAATGCTTCGGAACTCTTCCATTGTTTTGGTAATCCGCTGACGTTTAAAAATGCTTCACAACTCTTCCATTGTTCTCGGTATTCCGCTGACTTTTAAAAATGCTTCTGAACTCTTCCATTGTTCTCGGAATTCCGCTGAAGTTTAAGTATGCTTCGGAACTCTTCCATTGTTCTCGGAATTCTGCTGAAGTTTAAAAATGCTTCGGAACTCTTCCATTGTTCTCAGAATTCCGCTGAAGTTTAAACATGCTTTGGTACCCTTCTATTGTTCTCGGAATTCTGCTGACTTTTAAAAATGCTTCGGAACTCTTCCATTGTTCTCGGAATTCCGCTGACTTTTAAAAATTCTTCGGAACTCTTCCATTGTTCTCGGAATTCTGCTGAAGTTTTGAAGTTTAAAAATGCTTCGGAATTCTTCCATTGTTCTCGGAATTCCGCTGACATTTAAAAATGCTTCGGAACTCTTCCATTGTTCTCGGAATTCCGCTGACATTTAAAAAGGCTTCAGAACTCTTCCATTGTTCTCGGAATTCCGCTGACGTTTAAAAATGCTTCACAACTCTTCCATTTTTCTCGGAATTCCGCTGACTTTTAAAAATGCTTCACAACTCTTCCATTGTTCTCGGAATTCCGCTGACTTTTAAAAATGCTTCACAACTCTTCCATTGTTCTCGGAATTCCGCTGACTTTTAAAAATGCTTCGGAACTCTTCGATTGTTCTCCAAATTCCGCTGAAGTTTAAAAATGCTTCGGAACTCTTCCAGTGTTCTCGGAATTCCGCTGACTTTTAAAAATGCTTCGGAACTCTTCGATTGTTCTCCAAATTCCGCTGAAGTTTAAAAATGCTTCGGAACTCTTCCAGTGTTTGCAGAATTCCGCTGACGTTTAAAAATGCTTCGGAAATCTTCCATTGTTTTCAAAATTCCGCTGACGTTTAAAAATGCTTCAGAACTCTTCCATTGTTCTCGGAATTCTTCTGAAGTTTTGAAGTTTAAAAATGCTTCGGAATTCTTCCATTGTTCTCGGAATTCCGCTGACGCTTAAAAATGCTTCACAACTCTTCTATTGTTCTCAGAATTCCGCTGACTTTTAAAAATGCTTCGGAACTCTTCCATTGTTGTCGGAATTCCGCTGACGCTTAAAATTGCTTCAAAACTGTTCCATTGTTCTCGGAATTCCGCTGAAGTTTAAGAATGCTTCAGAACTCTTCCATTGTTCTCAGAATTCTGCTGAAGTTTAAAAATGCTTCGGAACTCTTCCATTGTTCTCAGAATTCCGCTGACGCTTAAAAATGCTTCACAACTCTTCTATTGTTCTCGGAATTCCGCTGACATTTAAAAATGCTTCGGAACTCTTCCATTGTCCTCGGAATTCCGCTGAAGTTTAAGAATGCTTCGGAACTCTTCCATTGTTCTCAGAATTCTGCTGAAGTTTAAAAATGCTTCGGAACTCTTCCTTGTTCTCGGAATTCCGCTGACGCTTAAAAATGCTTCACAACTCTTCCATTGTTCTCGGAATTCCGCTGACTTTTAAAAATGCTTCGGAACTCTTCCATTGTTCTCGGAATTCCGCTGACTTTTAAAAATGCTTCTGAACTCTTCCATTGTTCTCGGAATTCCGCTGAAGTTTAAGTATGCTTCGGAACTCTTCCATTGTTCTCGGAATTCTGCTGAAGTTTAAAAATGCTTCGGAACTCTTCCATTGTTCTCAGAATTCCGCTGACATTTAAAAATGCTTCGGAACTCTTCCATTGTTCTCGGAATTCCGCTGACATTTAAAAAGCCTTCAGAACTCTTCCATTGTTCTCGGAATTCTGCTGACGTTTAAAAATGCTTCGGAACTCTTCCTTTGTTCTTGGAATTCCACTGACGTTTAAAAATGCTTCACAACTCTTCCATTGTTCTCGGAATTCCGCTGACTTTTAAAATTGCTTCGGAACTCTTCGATTGTTCTCCAAATTCCGCTGAAGTTTAAAAATGCTTCGGAACTCTTCCAGTGTTTGCAGAATTCCGCTGACGTTTAAAAATGCTTCGGAAATCTTCCATTGTTTTCAAAATCCGCTGACGTTTAAAAATGCTTCAGAACTCTTCCATTGTTCTCGGAATTCCGCTGACGTTTAAAAATGCTTCGGAACTCTTCCGTTGTTCTCGGAATTGCGGTGAAGTTTAAAAATGCTTCGGAACGCTTACATTGTTCTCAGAATTCCGCTGAAGTTTAAACATGCTTTGGTACCCTTCTATTGTTCTCGGAATTCTGCTGACTTTTAAAAATGCTTCGGAACTCTTCCATTGTTCTCGGAATTCCGCTGACTTTTAAAAATGCTTCGGAACTCTTCCATTGTTCTCGGAATTCCGCTGAAGTTTTGAAGTTTAAAAATGCTTCGGAATTTTTCCATTGTTCTCGGAATTCCGCTGACGCTTAAAAATGCTTCACAACTCTTCCATTGTTCTCGGAATTCCGCTGACTTTTAAAAATGATCGGAACTCTTCCAGTGTTCGCAGAATTCCGCTGACGTTTAAAAATGCTTCGGAAATCTTCCATTGTTTTCAAAATCCGCTGACGTTTAAAAATGCTTCAGAACTCTTCCATTGTTCTCGGAATTCCGCTGACGTTTAAAAATGCTTCGGAACTCTTCCGTTGTTCTCGGAATTGCGGTGAAGTTTAAAAATGCTTCGGAACGCTTACATTGTTCTCAGAATTCCGCTGAAGTTTAAACATGCTTTGGTACCCTTCTATTGTTCTCGGAATTCTGCTGACTTTTAAAAATGCTTCGGAACTCTTCCATTGTTCTCGGAATTCCGCTGAAGTTTTGAAGTTTAAAAATGCTTCGGAATTTTTCCATTGTTCTCGGAATTCCGCTGACGCTTAAAAATGCTTCACAACTCTTCCATTGTTCTCGGAATTCCGCTGACTTTTAAAAATGATCGGAACTCTTCCAGTGTTCGCAGAATTCCGCTGACGTTTAAAAATGCTTCGGAAATCTTCCATTGTTTTCAAAATTCCGCTGACGTTTAAAAATGATTCAGAACTCTTCCATTGTTCTCGGAATTCCGCTGACTTTTAAAAATGCTTCGGAACTCTTCCATTGTTTTGGTATTCCGCTGACGTTTAAAAATGCTTCACAACTCTTCCATTGTTCTCGGTATTCCGCTGACTTTTAAAAATGCTTCTGAACTCTTCCATTGTTCTCGGAATTCCGCTGAAGTTTAAGTATGCTTCGGAACTCTTCCATTGTTCTCGGAATTCTGCTGAAGTTTAAAAATGCTTCGGAACTCTTCCATTGTTCTCAGAATTCCGCTGAAGTTTAAACATGCTTTGGTACCCTTCTATTGTTCTCGGAATTCTGCTGACTTTTAAAAATGCTTCGGAACTCTTCCATTGTTCTCGGAATTCCGCTGACTTTTAAAAATGCTTCGGAACTCTTCCATTGTTCTGGGAATTCTGCTGAAGTTTTGAAGTTTAAAAATGCTTCGGAATTCTTCCATTGTTCTCGGAATTCCGCTGACGCTTAAAAATGCTTCACAACTCTTCTATTGTTCTCAGAATTCCGCTGACTTTTAAAAATGCTTCAGAACGCTTCCATTGTTCTCGGAATTCCGCTGACGTTTAAAAATGCTTCGGAACACTTCCATTGTTCTCGGAATTCCGCTGACGCTTAAAATTGCTTCACAACTCTTCTATTGTTCTCGGAATTCCGCTGACTTTTAAAAATGCTTCACAACTCTTCCATTGTTCTCGGAATTCCGTTGAAGTTTAAAAATGCTTCGGAACTCTTCCAGTGTTCGCAGAATTCCGCTGACGTTTAAAAATGCTTCGGAAATCTTCCATTGTTTTCAAAATTCTGCTGACGTTTAAAAATGCTTCAGAACTCTTCCATTGTTCTCGGAATTCCGCTGACGTTTAAAAATGCTTCGGAACTCTTCCATTGTTCTCGGAATTGCGGTGAAGTTTAAAAATGCTTCGGAACTCTTCCATTGTTCTCAGAATTCTTCTGAAGTTTAAAAATGCTTCGGAACTCTTCCATTGTTCTCGGAATTCCGCTGATGCTTAAAAATGCTTCACAACTCTTCCATTGTTCTCGGTATTCCGCTGACTTTTAAAAATGCTTCTGAACTCTTCCATTGTTCTCGGAATTCCGCTGAAGTTTAAGTATGCTTCGGAACTCTTCCATTGTTCTCGGAATTCTGCTGAAGTTTAAAAATGCTTCGGAACTCTTCCATTGTTCTCGGAATTCCGCTGATGCTTAAAAATGCTTCACAACTCTTCCATTGTTCTCGGTATTCCGCTGACTTTTAAAAATGCTTCTGAACTCTTCCATTGTTCTCGGAATTCCGCTGAAGTTTAAGTATGCTTCGGAACTCTTCCATTGTTCTCGGAATTCTGCTGAAGTTTAAAAATGCTTCGGAACTCTTCCATTGTTCTCAGAATTCCGCTGACATTTAAAAATGCTTCGGAACTCTTCCATTGTTCTCGGAATTCCGCTGACATTTAAAAAGTCTTCAGAACTCTTCCATTGTTCTCGGAATTCCGCTGACGTTTAAAAATGCTTCGGAACTCTTCCTTTGTTCTTGGAATTCCACTGACGTTTAAAAATGCTTCACAACTCTTCCATTGTTCTCGGAATTCCGCTGACTTTTAAAATTGCTTCGGAACTCTTCGATTGTTCTCCAAATTCCGCTGAAGTTTAAAAATGCTTCGGAACTCTTCCAGTGTTTGCAGAATTCCGCTGACGTTTAAAAATGCTTCGGAAATCTTCCATTGTTTTCAAAATCCGCTGACGTTTAAAAATGCTTCAGAACTCTTCCATTGTTCTCGGAATTCCGCTAACGTTTAAAAATGCTTCGGAACTCTTCCATTGTTCTCGGAATTGAGGTGAAGTTTAAAAATGCTTCGGAACGCTTACATTGTTCTCAGAATTCCGCTGAAGTTTAAACATGCTTTGGTACCCTTCTATTGTTCTCGGAATTCTGCTGACTTTTAAAAATGCTTCGGAACTCTTCCATTGTTCTCGGAATTCCGCTGACTTTTAAAAATGCTTCGGAACTCTTCCATTGTTCTCGGAATTCCGCTTAAGTTTTGAAGTTTAAAAATGCTTCGGAATTCTTCCATTGTTCTCGGAATTCCGCTGACATTTAAAAATGCTTCACAACTCTTCTATTGTTCTCAGAATTCCGCTGACTTTTAAAAATGCTTCAGAACTCTTCCATTGTTCTCGGAATTCCGCTGACGTTTAAAAATGCTTCGGAACTCTTCCATTGTTCTCGGAATTCCGCTGACGCTTAAAATTGCTTCACAACTCTTCTATTGTTCTCGGAATTCCGCTGACTTTTAAAAATGCTTCGAAACTCTTCCATTGTTCTCGGAATTCTGCTGAAGTTTAAGAATGCTTCGGAACTCTTCCATTGTTCTCAGAATTCTTCTGAAGTTTAAAAATGCTTCGGAACTCTTCCATTGTTCTCGGAATTCCGCTGATGCTTAAAAAATGCTTCACAACTCTTCCATTGTTCTCGGTATTCCGCTGACTTTTAAAAATGCTTCTGAACTCTTCCATTGTTCTCGGAATTCCGCTGAAGTTTAAGTATGCTTCGGAACTCTTCCATTGTTCTCGGAATTCTGCTGAAGTTTAAAAATGCTTCGGAACTCTTCCATTGTTCTCAGAATTCCGCTGAAGTTTAAACATGCTTTGGTACCCTTCTATTGTTCTCGGAATTCTGCTGACTTTTAAAAATGCTTCGGAACTCTTCCATTGTTCTCGGAATTCCGCTGACTTTTAAAAATGCTTCGGAACTCTTCCATTGTTCTCGGAATTCTGCTGAAGTTTTGAAGTTTAAAAATGCTTCGGAATTCTTCCATTGTTCTCGGAATTCCGCTGACGCTTAAAAATGCTTCACAACTCTTCTATTGTTCTCAGAATTCCGCTGACTTTTAAAAATGCTTCAGAACGCTTCCATTGTTCTCGGAATTCCGCTGACGTTTAAAAATGCTTCGGAACACTTCCATTGTTCTCGGAATTCCGCTGACGCTTAAAATTGCTTCACAACTCTTCTATTGTTCTCGGAATTCCGCTGACTTTTAAAAATGCTTCACAACTCTTCCATTGTTCTCGGAATTCCGTTGAAGTTTAAAAATGCTTCGGAACTCTTCCAGTGTTCGCAGAATTCCGCTGACGTTTAAAAATGCTTCGGAAATCTTCCATTGTTTTCAAAATTCGGCTGACGTTTAAAAATGCTTCGGAACTCTTCCATTGTTCTCAGAATTCTTCTGAAGTTTAAAAATGCTTCGGAACTCTTCCATTGTTCTCGGAATTCCGCTGATGCTTAAAAATGCTTCACAACTCTTCCATTGTTCTCGGTATTCCGCTGACTTTTAAAAATGCTTCTGAACTCTTCCATTGTTCTCGGAATTCCGCTGAAGTTTAAGTATGCTTCGGAACTCTTCCATTGTTCTCGGAATTCTGCTGAAGTTTAAAAATGCTTCGGAACTCTTCCATTGTTCTCAGAATTCCGCTGACATTTAAAAATGCTTCGGAACTCTTCCATTGTTCTCGGAATTCCGCTGACATTTAAAAAGTCTTCAGAACTCTTCCATTGTTCTCGGAATTCCGCTGACGTTTAAAAATGCTTCGGAACTCTTCCTTTGTTCTTGGAATTCCACTGACTTTTAAAATTGCTTCGGAACTCTTCGATTGTTCTCCAAATTCCGCTGAAGTTTAAAAATGCTTCGGAACTCTTCCAGTGTTTGCAGAATTCCGCTGACGTTTAAAAATGCTTCGGAAATCTTCCATTGTTTTCAAAATCCGCTGACGTTTAAAAATGCTTCAGAACTCTTCCATTGTTCTCGGAATTCCGCTGACGTTTAAAAATGCTTCGGAACTCTTCCATTGTTCTCGGAATTGCGGTGAAGTTTAAAAATGCTTCGGAACGCTTACATTGTTCTCAGAATTCCGCTGAAGTTTAAACATGCTTTGGTACCCTTCTATTGTTCTCGGAATTCTGCTGACTTTTAAAAATGCTTCGGAACTCTTCCGTTGTTCTCGGAATTGCGGTGAAGTTTAAAAATGCTTCGGAACGCTTACATTGTTCTCAGAATTCCGCTGAAGTTTAAACATGCTTTGGTACCCTTCTATTGTTCTCGGAATTCTGCTGACTTTTAAAAATGCTTCGGAACTCTTCCATTGTTCTCGGAATTCCGCTGACTTTTAAAAATGCTTCGGAACTCTTCCATTGTTCTCGGAATTCCGCTGAAGTTTTGAAGTTTAAAAATGCTTCGGAATTTTTCCATTGTTCTCGGAATTCCGCTGACGCTTAAAAATGCTTCACAACTCTTCCATTGTTCTCGGAATTCCGCTGACTTTTAAAAATGATCGGAACTCTTCCAGTGTTCGCAGAATTCCGCTGACGTTTAAAAATGCTTCGGAAATCTTCCATTGTTTTCAAAATCCGCTGACGTTTAAAAATGCTTCAGAACTCTTCCATTGTTCTCGGAATTCCGCTGACGTTTAAAAATGCTTCGGAACTCTTCCGTTGTTCTCGGAATTGCGGTGAAGTTTAAAAATGCTTCGGAACGCTTACATTGTTCTCAGAATTCCGCTGAAGTTTAAACATGCTTTGGTACCCTTCTATTGTTCTCGGAATTCTGCTGACTTTTAAAAATGCTTCGGAACTCTTCCATTGTTCTCGGAATTCCGCTGACTTTTAAAAATGCTTCGGAACTCTTCCATTGTTCTCGGAATTCCGCTGAAGTTTTGAAGTTTAAAAATGCTTCGGAATTTTTCCATTGTTCTCGGAATTCCGCTGACGCTTAAAAATGCTTCACAACTCTTCCATTGTTCTCGGAATTCCGCTGACTTTTAAAAATGATCGGAACTCTTCCAGTGTTCGCAGAATTCCGCTGACGTTTAAAAATGCTTCGGAAATCTTCCATTGTTTTCAAAATTCCGCTGACGTTTAAAAATGATTCAGAACTCTTCCATTGTTCTCGGAATTCCGCTGACTTTTAAAAATGCTTCGGAACTCTTCCATTGTTTTGGTATTCCGCTGACGTTTAAAAATGCTTCACAACTCTTCCATTGTTCTCGGTATTCCGCTGACTTTTAAAAATGCTTCTGAACTCTTCCATTGTTCTCGGAATTCCGCTGAAGTTTAAGTATGCTTCGGAACTCTTCCATTGTTCTCGGAATTCTGCTGAAGTTTAAAAATGCTTCGGAACTCTTCCATTGTTCTCAGAATTCCGCTGAAGTTTAAACATGCTTTGGTACCCTTCTATTGTTCTCGGAATTCTGCTGACTTTTAAAAATGCTTCGGAACTCTTCCATTGTTCTCGGAATTCCGCTGACTTTTAAAAATGCTTCGGAACTCTTCCATTGTTCTGGGAATTCTGCTGAAGTTTTGAAGTTTAAAAATGCTTCGGAATTCTTCCATTGTTCTCGGAATTCCGCTGACGCTTAAAAATGCTTCACAACTCTTCTATTGTTCTCAGAATTCCGCTGACTTTTAAAAATGCTTCAGAACGCTTCCATTGTTCTCGGAATTCCGCTGACGTTTAAAAATGCTTCGGAACACTTCCATTGTTCTCGGAATTCCGCTGACGCTTAAAATTGCTTCACAACTCTTCTATTGTTCTCGGAATTCCGCTGACTTTTAAAAATGCTTCACAACTCTTCCATTGTTCTCGGAATTCCGTTGAAGTTTAAAAATGCTTCGGAACTCTTCCAGTGTTCGCAGAATTCCGCTGACGTTTAAAAATGCTTCGGAAATCTTCCATTGTTTTCAAAATTCTGCTGACGTTTAAAAATGCTTCAGAACTCTTCCATTGTTCTCGGAATTCCGCTGACGTTTAAAAATGCTTCGGAACTCTTCCATTGTTCTCGGAATTGCGGTGAAGTTTAAAAATGCTTCGGAACTCTTCCATTGTTCTCAGAATTCTTCTGAAGTTTAAAAATGCTTCGGAACTCTTCCATTGTTCTCGGAATTCCGCTGATGCTTAAAAATGCTTCACAACTCTTCCATTGTTCTCGGTATTCCGCTGACTTTTAAAAATGCTTCTGAACTCTTCCATTGTTCTCGGAATTCCGCTGAAGTTTAAGTATGCTTCGGAACTCTTCCATTGTTCTCGGAATTCTGCTGAAGTTTAAAAATGCTTCGGAACTCTTCCATTGTTCTCGGAATTCCGCTGATGCTTAAAAATGCTTCACAACTCTTCCATTGTTCTCGGTATTCCGCTGACTTTTAAAAATGCTTCTGAACTCTTCCATTGTTCTCGGAATTCCGCTGAAGTTTAAGTATGCTTCGGAACTCTTCCATTGTTCTCGGAATTCTGCTGAAGTTTAAAAATGCTTCGGAACTCTTCCATTGTTCTCAGAATTCCGCTGACATTTAAAAATGCTTCGGAACTCTTCCATTGTTCTCGGAATTCCGCTGACATTTAAAAAGTCTTCAGAACTCTTCCATTGTTCTCGGAATTCCGCTGACGTTTAAAAATGCTTCGGAACTCTTCCTTTGTTCTTGGAATTCCACTGACGTTTAAAAATGCTTCACAACTCTTCCATTGTTCTCGGAATTCCGCTGACTTTTAAAATTGCTTCGGAACTCTTCGATTGTTCTCCAAATTCCGCTGAAGTTTAAAAATGCTTCGGAACTCTTCCAGTGTTTGCAGAATTCCGCTGACGTTTAAAAATGCTTCGGAAATCTTCCATTGTTTTCAAAATCCGCTGACGTTTAAAAATGCTTCAGAACTCTTCCATTGTTCTCGGAATTCCGCTAACGTTTAAAAATGCTTCGGAACTCTTCCATTGTTCTCGGAATTGAGGTGAAGTTTAAAAATGCTTCGGAACGCTTACATTGTTCTCAGAATTCCGCTGAAGTTTAAACATGCTTTGGTACCCTTCTATTGTTCTCGGAATTCTGCTGACTTTTAAAAATGCTTCGGAACTCTTCCATTGTTCTCGGAATTCCGCTGACTTTTAAAAATGCTTCGGAACTCTTCCATTGTTCTCGGAATTCCGCTTAAGTTTTGAAGTTTAAAAATGCTTCGGAATTCTTCCATTGTTCTCGGAATTCCGCTGACATTTAAAAATGCTTCACAACTCTTCTATTGTTCTCAGAATTCCGCTGACTTTTAAAAATGCTTCAGAACTCTTCCATTGTTCTCGGAATTCCGCTGACGTTTAAAAATGCTTCGGAACTCTTCCATTGTTCTCGGAATTCCGCTGACGCTTAAAATTGCTTCACAACTCTTCTATTGTTCTCGGAATTCCGCTGACTTTTAAAAATGCTTCGAAACTCTTCCATTGTTCTCGGAATTCTGCTGAAGTTTAAGAATGCTTCGGAACTCTTCCATTGTTCTCAGAATTCTTCTGAAGTTTAAAAATGCTTCGGAACTCTTCCATTGTTCTCGGAATTCCGCTGATGCTTAAAAAATGCTTCACAACTCTTCCATTGTTCTCGGTATTCCGCTGACTTTTAAAAATGCTTCTGAACTCTTCCATTGTTCTCGGAATTCCGCTGAAGTTTAAGTATGCTTCGGAACTCTTCCATTGTTCTCGGAATTCTGCTGAAGTTTAAAAATGCTTCGGAACTCTTCCATTGTTCTCAGAATTCCGCTGAAGTTTAAACATGCTTTGGTACCCTTCTATTGTTCTCGGAATTCTGCTGACTTTTAAAAATGCTTCGGAACTCTTCCATTGTTCTCGGAATTCCGCTGACTTTTAAAAATGCTTCGGAACTCTTCCATTGTTCTCGGAATTCTGCTGAAGTTTTGAAGTTTAAAAATGCTTCGGAATTCTTCCATTGTTCTCGGAATTCCGCTGACGCTTAAAAATGCTTCACAACTCTTCTATTGTTCTCAGAATTCCGCTGACTTTTAAAAATGCTTCAGAACGCTTCCATTGTTCTCGGAATTCCGCTGACGTTTAAAAATGCTTCGGAACACTTCCATTGTTCTCGGAATTCCGCTGACGCTTAAAATTGCTTCACAACTCTTCTATTGTTCTCGGAATTCCGCTGACTTTTAAAAATGCTTCACAACTCTTCCATTGTTCTCGGAATTCCGTTGAAGTTTAAAAATGCTTCGGAACTCTTCCAGTGTTCGCAGAATTCCGCTGACGTTTAAAAATGCTTCGGAAATCTTCCATTGTTTTCAAAATTCTGCTGACGTTTAAAAATGCTTCGGAACTCTTCCATTGTTCTCAGAATTCTTCTGAAGTTTAAAAATGCTTCGGAACTCTTCCATTGTTCTCGGAATTCCGCTGATGCTTAAAAATGCTTCACAACTCTTCCATTGTTCTCGGTATTCCGCTGACTTTTAAAAATGCTTCTGAACTCTTCCATTGTTCTCGGAATTCCGCTGAAGTTTAAGTATGCTTCGGAACTCTTCCATTGTTCTCGGAATTCTGCTGAAGTTTAAAAATGCTTCGGAACTCTTCCATTGTTCTCAGAATTCCGCTGACATTTAAAAATGCTTCGGAACTCTTCCATTGTTCTCGGAATTCCGCTGACATTTAAAAAGTCTTCAGAACTCTTCCATTGTTCTCGGAATTCCGCTGACGTTTAAAAATGCTTCGGAACTCTTCCTTTGTTCTTGGAATTCCACTGACTTTTAAAATTGCTTCGGAACTCTTCGATTGTTCTCCAAATTCCGCTGAAGTTTAAAAATGCTTCGGAACTCTTCCAGTGTTTGCAGAATTCCGCTGACGTTTAAAAATGCTTCGGAAATCTTCCATTGTTTTCAAAATCCGCTGACGTTTAAAAATGCTTCAGAACTCTTCCATTGTTCTCGGAATTCCGCTGACGTTTAAAAATGCTTCGGAACTCTTCCATTGTTCTCGGAATTGCGGTGAAGTTTAAAAATGCTTCGGAACGCTTACATTGTTCTCAGAATTCCGCTGAAGTTTAAACATGCTTTGGTACCCTTCTATTGTTCTCGGAATTCTGCTGACTTTTAAAAATGCTTCGGAACTCTTCCATTGTTCTCGGAATTCCGCTGACTTTTAAAAATGCTTCGGAACACTTCCATTGTTCTCGGAATTCCGCTTAAATTTTGAAGTTTAAAAATGCTTCGGAATTCTTCCATTGTTCTCGGAATTCCGCTGACGCCTAAAAATGCTTCACAACTCTTCTATTGTTCTCAGAATTCCGCTGACTTTTAAAAATGCTTCAGAACTCTTCCATTGTTCTCGGAATTCCGCTGACGTTTAAAAATGCTTCGGAACTCTTCCATTGTTCTCGGAATTCCGCTGACGCTTAAAATTGCTTCACAACTCTTCTATTGTTCTCGGAATTCCGCTGACTTTTAAAAATGCTTCGAAACTCTTCCATTGTTCTCGGAATTCTGCTGAAGTTTAAGAATGCTTCGGAACTCTTCCATTGTTCTCAGAATTCTTCTGAAGTTTAAAAATGCTTCGGAACTCTTCCATTGTTCTCGGAATTCCGCTGATGCTTAAAAATGCTTCACAACTCTTCCATTGTTCTCGGTATTCCGCTGACTTTTAAAAATGCTTCTGAACTCTTCCATTGTTCTCGGAATTCCGCTGAAGTTTAAGTATGCTTCGGAACTCTTCCATTGTTCTCGGAATTCTGCTGAAGTTTAAAAATGCTTCGGAACTCTTCCATTGTTCTCAGAATTTTGCTGACTTTTAAAAATGCTTCGGAACTCTTCGATTGTTCTCCAAATTCCGCTGAAGTTTAAAAATGCTTCGGAACTCTTCCAGTGTTCGCAGAATTCCGCTGACGTTTAAAAATGCTTCGGAAATCTTCCATTGTTTTCAAAATCCGCTGACGTTTAAAAATGCTTCAGAACTCTTCCATTGTTCTCGGAATTCCGCTGACATTTAAAAATGCTTCGGAACTCTTCCATTGTTCTGGTATTCCGCTGACGTTTAAAAATGCTTCACAACTCTTCCATTGTTCTCGGTATTCCGCTGACTTTTAAAAATGCTTCAGAACTCTTCCATTGTTCTCGCAATTCCGCTGAAGTTTAAGTATGCTTCGGAACTCTTCCATTGTTCTCGGAATTCTGCTGAAGTTTAAAAATGCTTCGGAACTCTTCCATTGTTCTCAGAATTCCGCTGACATTTAAAAATGCTTCGGAACTCTTCCATTGTTCTCGGAATTCCGCTGACATTTAAAAAGGCTTCAGAACTCTTCCATTGTTCTCGGAATTCCGCTGACGTTTAAAAATGCTTCACAACTCTTCCATTTTTCTCGGAATTCCGCTGACTTTTAAAAATGCTTCACAACTCTTCCATTGTTCTCGGAATTCCGCTGACTTTTAAAAATGCTTCACAACTCTTCCATTGTTCTCGGAATTCCGCTGACTTTTAAAAATGCTTCGGAACTCTTCGATTGTTCTCCAAATTCCGCTGAAGTTTAAAAATGCTTCGGAACTCATCCAGTGTTCTCGGAATTCCGCTGACTTTTAAAAATGCTTCGGAACTCTTCGATTGTTCTCCAAATTCCGCTGAAGTTTAAAAATGCTTCGGAACTCTTCCAGTGTTTGCAGAATTCCGCTGACGTTTAAAAATGCTTCGGAAATCTTCCATTGTTTTCAAAATTCCGCTGACGTTTAAAAATGCTTCAGAACTCTTCCATTGTTCTCGGAATTCTTCTGAAGTTTTGAAGTTTAAAAATGCTTCGGAATTCTTCCATTGTTCTCGGAATTCCGCTGACGCTTAAAAATGCTTCACAACTCTTCTATTGTTCTCAGAATTCCGCTGACTTTTAAAAATGCTTCGGAACTCTTCCATTGTTCTCGGAATTCCGCTGAAGTTTAAGAATGCTTCAGAACTCTTCCATTGTTCTCAGAATTCTGCTGAAGTTTAAAAATGCTTCGGAACTCTTCCATTGTTCTCAGAATTCCGCTGACGCTTAAAAATGCTTCACAACTCTTCTATTGTTCTCGGAATTCCGCTGACATTTAAAAATGCTTCGGAACTCTTCCATTGTCCTCGGAATTCCGCTGAAGTTTAAGAATGCTTCGGAACTCTTCCATTGTTCTCAGAATTCTGCTGAAGTTTAAAAATGCTTCGGAACTCTTCCATTGTTCTCGGAATTCCGCTGACGCTTAAAAATGCTTCACAACTCTTCCATTGTTCTCGGAATTCCGCTGACTTTTAAAAATGCTTCGGAACTCTTCCATTGTTCTCGGAATTCCGCTGACTTTTAAAAATGCTTCTGAACTCTTCCATTGTTCTCGGAATTCCGCTGAAGTTTAAGTATGATTCGGAACTCTTCCATTGTTCTCGGAATTCTGCTGAAGTTTAAAAATGCTTCGGAACTCTTCCATTGTTCTCAGAATTCCGCTGACATTTAAAAATGCTTCGGAACTCTTCCATTGTTCTCGGAATTCCGCTGACATTTAAAAAGCCTTCAGAACTCTTCCATTGTTCTCGGAATTCTGCTGACGTTTAAAAATGCTTCGGAACTCTTCCTTTGTTCTTGGAATTCCACTGACGTTTAAAAATGCTTCACAACTCTTCCATTGTTCTCGGAATTCCGCTGACTTTTAAAATTGCTTCGGAACTCTTCGATTGTTCTCCAAATTCCGCTGAAGTTTAAAAATGCTTCGGAACTCTTCCATTGTTCTCGGAATTCCGCTGACGCTTAAAAATGCTTCACAACTCTTCCATTGTTCTCGGAATTCCGCTGACTTTTAAAAATGCTTCGGAACTCTTCCAGTGTTCGCAGAATTCCGCTGACGTTTAAAAATGCTTCGGAAATCTTCCATTGTTTTCAAAATTCCGCTGACGTTTAAAAATGATTCAGAACTCTTCCATTGTTCTCGGAATTCCGCTGACTTTTAAAAATGCTTCGGAACTCTTCCATTGTTTTGGTATTCCGCTGACGTTTAAAAATGATTCACAACTCTTCCATTGTTCTCGGTATTCCGCTGACTTTTAAAAATGCTTCTGAACTCTTCCATTGTTCTCGGAATTCCGCTGAAGTTTAAGTATGCTTCGGAACTCTTCCATTGTTCTCGGAATTCTGCTGAAGTTTAAAAATGCTACGGAACTCTTCCATTGTTCTCGGAATTCCGCTGATGCTTAAAAATGCTTCACAACTCTTCCATTGTTCTCGGTATTCCGCTGACTTTTAAAAATGCTTCTGAACTCTTCCATTGTTCTCGGAATTCCGCTGAAGTTTAACTATGCTTCGGAACTCTTCCATTTTTCTCGGAATTCTGCTGAAGTTTTAAAATGCTTCGGAACTCTTCCATTGTTTAAAAAATCCGCTGAAGTTTAAACATGCTTTGGTACCCTTCTATTGTTCTCGGAATTCTGCTGACTTTTAAAAATGCTTCGGAACTCTTCCATTGTTCTCGGAATTCCGCTGACTTTTAAAAATGCTTCGGAACTCTTCCATTGTTCTCGGAATTCTGCTGAAGTTTTGAAGTTTAAAAATGCTTCGGAATTCTTCCATTGTTCTCGGAATTCCGCTGACGCTTA
The DNA here is from genome assembly GCF_046119375.1 of Phyllobates terribilis. NCBI lineage: Eukaryota > Metazoa > Chordata > Amphibia > Anura > Dendrobatidae > Phyllobates > Phyllobates terribilis. The sequence continues at coordinate 5,158,247 of NW_027362781.1, read as the reverse complement.
AAAATGCTTCACAACTCTTCTATTGTTCTCAGAATTCCGCTGACTTTTAAAAATGCTTCAGAACGCTTCCATTGTTCTCGGAATTCCGCTGACGTTTAAAAATGCTTCGGAACACTTCCATTGTTCTCGGAATTCCGCTGACGCTTAAAATTGCTTCACAACTCTTCTATTGTTCTCGGAATTCCGCTGACTTTTAAAAATGCTTCACAACTCTTCCATTGTTCTCGGAATTCCGTTGAAGTTTAAAAATGCTTCGGAACTCTTCCAGTGTTCGCAGAATTCCGCTGACGTTTAAAAATGCTTCGGAAATCTTCCATTGTTTTCAAAATTCTGCTGACGTTTAAAAATGCTTCAGAACTCTTCCATTGTTCTCGGAATTCCGCTGACGTTTAAAAATGCTTCGGAACTCTTCCATTGTTCTCGGAATTGCGGTGAAGTTTAAAAATGCTTCGGAACGCTTACATTGTTCTCAGAATTCCGCTGAAGTTTAAACATGCTTTGGTACACTTCTATTGTTCTCGGAATTCTGCTGAAGTTTAAGAATGCTTCGGAACTCTTCCATTGTTCTCGGAATTCCGCTGACGTTCAAAAATGATTCGGAACACTTCCATTGTTCTCGGAATTCCGCTGACGCTTAAAATTGCTTCACAACTCTTCTATTGTTCTCGGAATTCCGCTGACTTTTAAAAATGCTTCGAAACTCTTCCATTGTTCTCGGAATTCCGCTGAAGTTTAAGAATGCTTCGGAACTCTTCCATTGTTCTCAGAATTCTGCTGAAGTTTAAAAATGCTTCGGAACTCTTCCATTGTTCTCGGAATTCCGCTGATGCTTAAAAATGCTTCACAACTCTTCCATTGTTCTCGGAATTCTGCTGACTTTTAAAAATGCTTCGGAACTCTTCGATTGTTCTCCAAATTCCGCTGAAGTTTAAAAATGCTTCGGAACTCTTCCATTGTTCGCAGAATTCCGCTGACGTTTAAAAATGCTTCGGAAATCTTCCATTGTTTTCAAAATTCCGCTGACGTTTAAAAATGCTTCAGAACTCTTCCATTGTTCTCGGAATTCCGCTGACGTTTAAAAATGCTTTGGAACTCGTCCATTGTTCTCGGAATTCCGGTGAAGTTTAAAAATGCTTCGGAACGCTTACATTGTTCTCAGAATTCCGCTGAAGTTTAAACATGCTTTGGTACCCTTCTATTGTTCTCGGAATTCTGCTGACTTTTAAAAATGCTTCGGAACTCTTCCATTGTTCTCGGAATTCCGCTGACTTTTAAAAATGCTTCGGAACTCTTCCATTGTTCTCGGAATTCTGCTGAAGTTTAAAAATGCTTCGGAACTCTTCCATTGTTCTCAGAATTCCGCTGACATTTAAAAATGCTTCAAAACTCTTCCATTGTTCTCGGAATTCCGCTGACATTTAAAAAGCCTTCAGAACTCTTCCATTGTTCTCGGAATTCCGCTGACATTTAAAAATGCTTCGGAAATCTTCCATTGTTTTCAAAATCCGCTGACGTTTAAAAATGCTTCAGAACTCTTCCATTGTTCTCGGAATTCCGCTGACATTTAAAAATGCTTCGGAACTCTTCCCTTGTTCTGGTATTCCGCTGACGTTTAAAAATGCTTCACAACTCTTCCATTGTTCTCGGTATTCCGCTGACTTTTAAAAATGCTTCAGAACTCTTCCATTGTTCTCGCAATTCCGCTGAACTTTAAGTATGCTTCGGAACTCTTCCATTGTTCTCGGAAATCTGCTGAAGTTTAAAAATGCTTCGGAACTCTTCCATTGTTCTCAGAATTCCGCTGACATTTAAAAATGCTTCGGAACTCTTCCATTGTTCTCGGAATTCCGCTGACATTTAAAAAGGCTTCAGAACTCTTCCATTGCTCTCGGAATTCCGCTGACGTTTAAAAATGCTTCACAACTCTTCCATTTTTCTCGGAATTCCGCTGACTTTTAAAAATGCTTCACAACTCTTCCATTGTTCTCGGAATTCCGCTGACTTTTAAAAATGCTTCACAACTCTTCCATTGTTCTCGGAATACCGCTGACTTTTAAAAATGCTTCGGTACTCTTCGATTGTTCTCCAAATTCCGCTGAAGTTTAAAAATGCTTCTGAACTCTTCCAGTGTTCTCGGAATTCCGCTGACTTTTAAAAATGCTTCGGAACTCTTCGATTGTTCTCCAAATTCCGCTGAAGTTTAAAAATGCTTCGGAACTCTTACAGTGTTTGCAGAATTCCGCTGACGTTTAAAAATGCTTCGGAAATCTTCCATTGTTTTCAAAATTCCGCTGACGTTTAAAAATTCTTCAGAACTCTTCCATTGTTCTCGGAATTCTTCTGAAGTTTTGAAGTTTAAAAATGCTTCGGAATTCTTCCATTGTTCTCGGAATTCCGCTGACGCTTAAAAATGCTTCACAACTCTTCTATTGTTCTCGGAATTCCGCTGACTTTTAAAAATGCTTCACAACTCTTCTATTGTTCTCGGAATGCCGCTGACATTTAAAAATGCTTCGGAACTCTTCCATTGTCCTCGGAATTCCGCTGAAGTTTAAAAATGCTTCGGAACTCTTCCATTGTTCTCAGAATTCCGCTGACGCTTAAAAATGCTTCACAACTCTTCTATTGTTCTCGGAATGCCGCTGACATTTAAAAATGCTTCGGAACTCTTCCATTGTCCTCGGAATTCCGCTGACGTTTAAAAATGCTTCAGAACTCTTCCATTTTTCTCGGAATTCCGCTGACGTTTAAAAATGCTTCGGAACTCTTCCATTGTTCTCGGAATTGCGGTGAAGTTTAAAAATGCTTCGGAACGCTTACATTGTTCTCAGAATTCCGCTGAAGTTTAAACATGCTTTGGTACCCTTCTATTGTTCTCGGAATTCTGCTGACTTTTAAAAATGCTTCGGAACTCTTCCATTGTTCTCGGAATTCCGCTGACTTTTAAAAATGCTTCGGAACTCTTCCATTGTTCTCGGAATTCCGCCGAAGTTTTGAAGTTTAAAAATGCTTTGGAATTTTTCCATTGTTCTCGGAATTCCACTGACGCATAAAAATGCTTCACAACTCTTCCATTGTTCTCGGAATTCCGCTGACTTTTAAAAATGCTTCGGAACTCTTCCAGTGTTCGCAGAATTCCGCTGACGTTTAAAAATGCTTCGGAAATCTTCCATTGTTTTCAAAATTCCGCTGACGTTTAAAAATGCTTCAGAACTCTTCCATTGTTCTCGGAATTCCGCTGACGTTTAAAAATGCTTCGGAACTCTTTCATTGTTCTCAGAATTCCGCTGAAGTTTAAACATGCTTTGGTTCCCTTCTATTGTTCTCGGAATTCTGCTGACTTTTAAAAATGCTTCAGAACTCTTCCATTGTTCTCGGAATTCCGCTGACGTTTAAAAATGCTTCGGAACACTTCCATTGTTCTCGGAATTCCGCTGACGCTTAAAATTGCTTCACAACTCTTCTATTGTTCTCGGAATTCCGCTGACTTTTAAAAATGCTTCACAACTCTTCCATTGTTCTCGGAATTCCGCTGAAGTTTAAAAATGCTTCGGAACTCTTCCAGTGTTCGCAGAATTCCGCTGACGTTTAAAAATGCTTCGGAAATCTTCCATTGTTTTCAAAATTCCGCTGACGTTTAAAAATGCTTCAGAACTCTTCCATTGTTCTCGGAATTCCGCTTAAGTTTTGAAGTTTAAAAATGCTTCGGAATTCTTCCATTGTTCTCGGAATTCCGCTGACGCTTAAAAATGCTTCACAACTCTTCTTTTGTTCTCAGAATTCCGTTGACTTTTAAAAATGCTTCAGAACTCTTCCATTGTTCTCGGAATTCCGCTGACGTTTAAAAATGCTTCGGAACTCTTCCATTGTTCTCGGAATTCCGCTGACGCTTAAAAATGCTTCACAACTCTTCCATTGTTCTCGGAAATCTGCTGACTTTTAAAAATGCTTCGGAACTCTTCGATTGTTCTCCAAATTCCGCTGAAGTTTAAAAATGCTTCGGAACTCTTCCAGCGTTCGAAGAATTCCGCTGACGTTTAAAAATGCTTCGGAAATCTTCCATTGTTTTCAAAATTCTGCTGACGTTTAAAAATGCTTCAGAACTCTTCCATTGTTCTCGGAATTCCGCTGACGTTTAAAAATGCTTCGGAACTCTTCCATTGTTCTCGGAATTGCGGTGAAGTTTAAAAATGCTTCGGAACGCTTACATTGTTCTCAGAATTCCGCTGAAGTTTAAACATGCTTTGGTACACTTCTATTGTTCTCGGAATTCTGCTGAAGTTTAAGAATGCTTCGGAACTCTTCCATTGTTCTCGGAATTCCGCTGACGTTCAAAAATGATTCGGAACACTTCCATTGTTCTCGGAATTCCGCTGACGCTTAAAATTGCTTCACAACTCTTCTATTGTTCTCGGAATTCCGCTGACTTTTAAAAATGCTTCGAAACTCTTCCATTGTTCTCGGAATTCCGCTGAAGTTTAAGAATGCTTCGGAACTCTTCCATTGTTCTCAGAATTCTGCTGAAGTTTAAAAATGCTTCGGAACTCTTCCATTGTTCTCGGAATTCCGCTGACGCTTAAAAATGCTTCACAACTCTTCCATTGTTCTCGGAATACTGCTGACTTTTAAAAATGCTTCGGAACTCTTCGATTGTTCTCCAAATTCCGCTGAAGTTTAAAAATGCTTCGGAACTCTTCCATTGTTCGCAGAATTCCGCTGACGTTTAAAAATGCTTCGGAAATCTTCCATTGTTTTCAAAATTCCGCTGACGTTTAAAAATGCTTCAGAACTCTTCCATTGTTCTCGGAATTCCGCTGACGTTTAAAAATGCTTTGGAACTCGTCCATTGTTCTCGGAATTCCGGTGAAGTTTAAAAATGCTTCGGAACGCTTACATTGTTCTCAGAATTCCGCTGAAGTTTAAACATGCTTTGGTACCCTTCTATTGTTCTCGGAATTCTGCTGACTTTTAAAAATGCTTCGGAACTCTTCCATTGTTCTCGGAATTCCGCTGACTTTTAAAAATGCTTCGGAACTCTTCCATTGTTCTCGGAATTCCGCTTAAGTTTTGAAGTTTAAAAATGCTTCGGAATTCTTCCATTGTTCTCGGAATTCCGCTGACGCTTAAAAATGCTTCACAACTCTTCTATTGTTCTCAGAATTCCGCTGACTTTTAAAAATGCTTCAGAACTCTTCCATTGTTCTCGGAATTCCGCTGACGTTTAAAAATGCTTCGGAACTCTTCCATTGTTCTCGGAATTCCGCTGACGCTTAAAATTGCTTCACAACTCTTCTATTGTTCTCGGAATTCCGCTGACTTTTAAAAATGCTTCGAAACTCTTCCATTGTTCTCGGAATTCTGCTGAAGTTTAAGAATGCTTCGGAACTCTTCCATTGTTCTCAGAATTCTTCTGAAGTTTAAAAATGCTTCGGAACTCTTCCATTGTTCTCGGAATTCCGCTGATGCTTAAAAATGCTTCACAACTCTTCCATTGTTCTCGGTATTCTGCTGACTTTTAAAAATGCTTCTGAACTCTTCCATTGTTCTCGGAATTCCGCTGAAGTTTAAGTATGCTTCGGAACTCTTCCATTGTTCTCGGAATTCTGCTGAAGTTTAAAAATGCTTCGGAACTCTTCCATTGTTCTCAGAATTCCGCTGACATTTAAAAATGCTTCAAAACTCTTCCATTGTTCTCGGAATTCCGCTGACATTTAAAAAGCCTTCAGAACTCTTCCATTGTTCTCGGAATTCCGCTGACATTTAAAAATGCTTCGGAACTCTTCCTTTGTTCTTGGAATTCCACTGACGTTTAAAAATGCTTCACAACTCTTCCATTGTTCTCGGAATTCCGCTGACTTTTAAAATTGCTTCGGAACTCTTCGATTGTTCTCCAAATTCCGCTGAAGTTTAAAAATGCTTCGGAACTCTTCCAGTGTTTGCAGAATTCCGCTGACATTTAAAAATGCTTCGGAAATCTTCCATTGTTTTCAAAATCCGCTGACGTTTAAAAATGCTTCAGAACTCTTCCATTGTTCTCGGAATTCCGCTGACATTTAAAAATGCTTCGGAACTCTTCCCTTGTTCTGGTATTCCGCTGACGTTTAAAAATGCTTCACAACTCTTCCATTGTTCTCGGTATTCCGCTGACTTTTAAAAATGCTTCAGAACTCTTCCATTGTTCTCGCAATTCCGCTGAACTTTAAGTATGCTTCGGAACTCTTCCATTGTTCTCGGAAATCTGCTGAAGTTTAAAAATGCTTCGGAACTCTTCCATTGTTCTCAGAATTCCGCTGACATTTAAAAATGCTTCGGAACTCTTCCATTGTTCTCGGAATTCCGCTGACATTTAAAAAGGCTTCAGAACTCTTCCATTGCTCTCGGAATTCCGCTGACGTTTAAAAATGCTTCACAACTCTTCCATTTTTCTCGGAATTCCGCTGACTTTTAAAAATGCTTCACAACTCTTCCATTGTTCTCGGAATTCCGCTGACTTTTAAAAATGCTTCACAACTCTTCCATTGTTCTCGGAATTCCGCTGACTTTTAAAAATGCTTCGGTACTCTTCGATTGTTCTCCAAATTCCGCTGAAGTTTAAAAATGCTTCTGAACTCTTCCAGTGTTCTCGGAATTCCGCTGACTTTTAAAAATGCTTCGGAACTCTTCGATTGTTCTCCAAATTCCGCTGAAGTTTAAAAATGCTTCGGAACTCTTACAGTGTTTGCAGAATTCCGCTGACGTTTAAAAATGCTTCGGAAATCTTCCATTGTTTTCAAAATTCCGCTGACGTTTAAAAATTCTTCAGAACTCTTCCATTGTTCTCGGAATTCTTCTGAAGTTTTGAAGTTTAAAAATGCTTCGGAATTCTTCCATTGTTCTCGGAATTCCGCTGACGCTTAAAAATGCTTCACAACTCTTCTATTGTTCTCGGAATTCCGCTGACTTTTAAAAATGCTTCACAACTCTTCTATTGTTCTCGGAATGCCGCTGACATTTAAAAATGCTTCGGAACTCTTCGATTGTTCTCCAAATTCCGCTGAAGTTTAAAAATGCTTCGGAACTCTTCCAGTGTTTGCAGAATTCCGCTGACATTTAAAAATGCTTCGGAAATCTTCCATTGTTTTCAAAATCCGCTGACGTTTAAAAATGCTTCAGAACTCTTCCATTGTTCTCGGAATTCCGCTGACATTTAAAAATGCTTCGGAACTCTTCCCTTGTTCTGGTATTCCGCTGACGTTTAAAAATGCTTCACAACTCTTCCATTGTTCTCGGTATTCCGCTGACTTTTAAAAATGCTTCAGAACTCTTCCATTGTTCTCGCAATTCCGCTGAACTTTAAGTATGCTTCGGAACTCTTCCATTGTTCTCGGAAATCTGCTGAAGTTTAAAAATGCTTCGGAACTCTTCCATTGTTCTCAGAATTCCGCTGACATTTAAAAATGCTTCGGAACTCTTCCATTGTTCTCGGAATTCCGCTGACATTTAAAAAGGCTTCAGAACTCTTCCATTGCTCTCGGAATTCCGCTGACGTTTAAAAATGCTTCACAACTCTTCCATTTTTCTCGGAATTCCGCTGACTTTTAAAAATGCTTCACAACTCTTCCATTGTTCTCGGAATTCCGCTGACTTTTAAAAATGCTTCACAACTCTTCCATTGTTCTCGGAATTCCGCTGACTTTTAAAAATGCTTCGGTACTCTTCGATTGTTCTCCAAATTCCGCTGAAGTTTAAAAATGCTTCTGAACTCTTCCAGTGTTCTCGGAATTCCGCTGACTTTTAAAAATGCTTCGGAACTCTTCGATTGTTCTCCAAATTCCGCTGAAGTTTAAAAATGCTTCGGAACTCTTACAGTGTTTGCAGAATTCCGCTGACGTTTAAAAATGCTTCGGAAATCTTCCATTGTTTTCAAAATTCCGCTGACGTTTAAAAATTCTTCAGAACTCTTCCATTGTTCTCGGAATTCTTCTGAAGTTTTGAAGTTTAAAAATGCTTCGGAATTCTTCCATTGTTCTCGGAATTCCGCTGACGCTTAAAAATGCTTCACAACTCTTCTATTGTTCTCGGAATTCCGCTGACTTTTAAAAATGCTTCACAACTCTTCTATTGTTCTCGGAATGCCGCTGACATTTAAAAATGCTTCGGAACTCTTCCATTGTCCTCGGAATTCCGCTGAAGTTTAAAAATGCTTCGGAACTCTTCCATTGTTCTCAGAATTCCGCTGACGCTTAAAAATGCTTCACAACTCTTCTATTGTTCTCGGAATGCCGCTGACATTTAAAAATGCTTCGGAACTCTTCCATTGTCCTCGGAATTCCGCTGAAGTTTAAGAATGCTTCGGAACTCTTCCATTGTTCTCAGAATTCTGCTGAAGTTTAAAAATGCTTCGGAACTCTTCCATTGTTCTCGGAATTCCGCTGACGCTTAAAAATGCTTCACAACTCTTCCATTGTTCTCGGAATTCCGCTGACTTTTAAAAATGCTTCGGAACTCTTCGATTGTTCTCCAAATTCCGCTGAAGTTTAAAAATGCTTCGGAACTCTTCCAGTGTTCGCAGAATTCCGCTGACGTTTAAAAATGCTTCGGAAATCTTGCATTGTTTTCAAAATTCCGCTGACGTTTAAAAATGCTTCAGAACTCTTCCATTTTTCTCGGAATTCCGCTGACGTTTAAAAATGCTTCGGAACTCTTCCATTGTTCTCGGAATTGCGATGAAGTTTAAAAATGCTTCGGAACGCTTACATTGTTCTCAGAATTCCGCTGAAGTTTAAACATGCTTTGGTACCCTTCTATTGTTCTCGGAATTCTGCTGACTTTTAAAAATGCTTCGGAACTCTTCCATTGTTCTCGGAATTCCGCTGACTTTTAAAAATGCTTCGGAACTCTTCCATTGTTCTCGGAATTCCGCCGAAGTTTTGAAGTTTAAAAATGCTTTGGAATTTTTCCATTGTTCTCGGAATTCCACTGACGCATAAAAATGCTTCACAACTCTTCCATTGTTCTCGGAATTCCGCTGACTTTTAAAAATGCTTCGGAACTCTTCCAGTGTTCGCAGAATTCCGCTGACGTTTAAAAATGCTTCGGAAATCTTCCATTGTTTTCAAAATTCCGCTGACGTTTAAAAATGCTTCAGAACTCTTCCATTGTTCTTGGAATTCCGCTGACGTTTAAAAATGCTTCGGAACTCTTTCATTGTTCTCAGAATTCCGCTGAAGTTTAAACATGCTTTGGTTCCCTTCTATTGTTCTCGGAATTCTGCTGACTTTTAAAAATGCTTCAGAACTCTTCCATTGTTCTCGGAATTCCGCTGACGTTTAAAAATGCTTCGGAACACTTCCATTGTTCTCGGAATTCCGCTGACGCTTAAAATTGCTTCACAACTCTTCTATTGTTCTCGGAATTCCGCTGACTTTTAAAAATGCTTCACAACTCTTCCATTGTTCTCGGAATTCCGCTGAAGTTTAAAAATGCTTCGGAACTCTTCCAGTGTTCGCAGAATTCCGCTGACGTTTAAAAATGCTTCGGAAATCTTCCATTGTTTTCAAAATTCCGCTGACGTTTAAAAATGCTTCAGAACTCTTCCATTGTTCTCGGAATTCCGCTGACGTTTAAAAATGATTCGGAACACTTCCATTGTTCTCGGAATTCCGCTGACGCTTAAAATTGCTTCACAACTCTTCTATTGTTCTCGGAATTCCGCTGACTTTTAAAAATGCTTCGAAACTCTTCCATTGTTCTCGGAATTCCGCTGACGCTTAAAAATGCTTCACAACTCTTCCATTGTTCTCGGAAATCTGCTGACTTTTAAAAATGCTTCGGAACTCTTCGATTGTTCTCCAAATTCCGCTGAAGTTTAAAAATGCTTCGGAACTCTTCCAGTGTTCGAAGAATTCCGCTGACGTTTAAAAATGCTTCGGAAATCTTCCTTTGTTTTCAAAATTCCGCTGACGTTTAAAAATGCTTCAGAACTCTTCCATTGTTCTCGGAATTCCGCTGACGTTTAAAAATGCTTTGGAACTCGTCCATTGATCTCGGAATTCCGGTGAAGTTTAAAAATGCTTCGGAACGCTTACATTGTTCTCAGAATTCCGCTGAAGTTTAAACATGCTTTGGTACCCTTCTATTGTTCTCGGAATTCTGCTGACTTTTAAAAATGCTTCGGAACTCTTCCATTGTTCTCGGAATTCCGCTGACTTTTAAAAATGCTTCGGAACTCTTCCATTGTTCTCAGAATTCCGCTGACATTTAAAAAGCCTTCAGAACTCTTCCATTGTTCTCGGAATTCCGCTGACGTTTAAAAATGCTTCGGAACTCTTCCTTTGTTCTTGGAATTCCACTGACGTTTAAAAATGCTTCACAACTCTTCCATTGTTCTCGGAATTCCGCTGACTTTTAAAATTGCTTCGGAACTCTTCGATTGTTCTCCAAATTCCGCTGAAGTTTAAAAATGCTTCGGAACGCTTACATTGTTCTCAGAATTCCGCTGAAGTTTAAACATGCTTTGTTACCCTTCTATTGTTCTCGGAATTCTGCTGACTTTTAAAAATGCTTCGGAACTCTTCCATTGTTCTCGGAATTCCGCTGACTTTTAAAAATGCTTCGGAACTCTTCCATTGTTCTCGGAATTCCGCTGAAGTTTAAGAATGCTTCGGAACTCTTCCATTGTTCTCGGAATTCTGCTGAAGTTTTGAAGTTTAAAAATGCTTCGGAATTCTTCCATTGTTCTCGGAATTCCGCTGACGCTTAAAAATGCTTCACAACTCTTCTATTGTTCTCAGAATTCCGCTGACTTTTAAAAATGCTTCACAACTCTTCCATTGTTCTCGGAATTCCGTTGAAGTTTAAAAATGCTTCGGAACTCTTCCAGTGTTCGCAGAATTCCGCTGACGTTTAAAAATGCTTCGGAAATCTTCCATTGTTTTCAAAATTCTGCTGACGTTTAAAAATGCTTCGGAACTCTTCCATTGTTCTCGGAATTCCGCTGACGTTTAAAAATGATTCGGAACACTTCCATTGTTCTCGGAATTCCGCTGACGCTTAAAATTGCTTCACAACTCTTCTATTGTTCTCGGAATTCCGCTGACTTTTAAAAATGCTTCGAAACTCTTCCATTGTTTCTCGGAATTCTGCTGAAGTTTAAGAATGCTTCGGAACTCTTCCATTGTTCTCAGAATTCTTCTGAAGTTTAAAAATGCTTCGGAACTCTTCCATTGTTCTCGGAATTCCGCTGATGCTTAAAAATGCTTCACAACTCTTCCATTGTTCTCGGTATTCTGCTGACTTTTAAAAATGCTTCTGAACTCTTCCATTGTTCTCGGAATTCCGCTGAAGTTTAAGTATGCTTCGGAACTCTTCCATTGTTCTCGGAATTCTGCTGAAGTTTAAAAATGCTTCGGAACTCTTCCATTGTTCTCAGAATTCCGCTGACATTTAAAAATGCTTCAAAACTCTTCCATTGTTCTCGGAATTCCGCTGACATTTAAAAAGCCTTCAGAACTCTTCCATTGTTCTCGGAATTCCGCTGACATTTAAAAATGCTTCGGAACTCTTCCTTTGTTCTTGGAATTCCACTGACGTTTAAAAATGCTTCACAACTCTTCCATTGTTCTCGGAATTCCGCTGACTTTTAAAATTGCTTCGGAACTCTTCGATTGTTCTCCAAATTCCGCTGAAGTTTAAAAATGCTTCGGAACTCTTCCAGTGTTTGCAGAATTCCGCTGACATTTAAAAATGCTTCGGAAATCTTCCATTGTTTTCAAAATCCGCTGACGTTTAAAAATGCTTCAGAACTCTTCCATTGTTCTCGGAATTCCGCTGACATTTAAAAATGCTTCGGAACTCTTCCCTTGTTCTGGTATTCCGCTGACGTTTAAAAATGCTTCACAACTCTTCCATTGTTCTCGGTATTCCGCTGACTTTTAAAAATGCTTCAGAACTCTTCCATTGTTCTCGCAATTCCGCTGAACTTTAAGTATGCTTCGGAACTCTTCCATTGTTCTCGGAAATCTGCTGAAGTTTAAAAATGCTTCGGAACTCTTCCATTGTTCTCAGAATTCCGCTGACATTTAAAAATGCTTCGGAACTCTTCCATTGTTCTCGGAATTCCGCTGACATTTAAAAAGGCTTCAGAACTCTTCCATTGCTCTCGGAATTCCGCTGACGTTTAAAAATGCTTCACAACTCTTCCATTTTTCTCGGAATTCCGCTGACTTTTAAAAATGCTTCACAACTCTTCCATTGTTCTCGGAATTCCGCTGACTTTTAAAAATGCTTCACAACTCTTCCATTGTTCTCGGAATTCCGCTGACTTTTAAAAATGCTTCGGTACTCTTCGATTGTTCTCCAAATTCCGCTGAAGTTTAAAAATGCTTCTGAACTCTTCCAGTGTTCTCGGAATTCCGCTGACTTTTAAAAATGCTTCGGAACTCTTCGATTGTTCTCCAAATTCCGCTGAAGTTTAAAAATGCTTCGGAACTCTTACAGTGTTTGCAGAATTCCGCTGACGTTTAAAAATGCTTCGGAAATCTTCCATTGTTTTCAAAATTCCGCTGACGTTTAAAAATTCTTCAGAACTCTTCCATTGTTCTCGGAATTCTTCTGAAGTTTTGAAGTTTAAAAATGCTTCGGAATTCTTCCATTGTTCTCGGAATTCCGCTGACGCTTAAAAATGCTTCACAACTCTTCTATTGTTCTCGGAATTCCGCTGACTTTTAAAAATGCTTCACAACTCTTCTATTGTTCTCGGAATGCCGCTGACATTTAAAAATGCTTCGGAACTCTTCGATTGTTCTCCAAATTCCGCTGAAGTTTAAAAATGCTTCGGAACTCTTCCAGTGTTTGCAGAATTCCGCTGACATTTAAAAATGCTTCGGAAATCTTCCATTGTTTTCAAAATCCGCTGACGTTTAAAAATGCTTCAGAACTCTTCCATTGTTCTCGGAATTCCGCTGACATTTAAAAATGCTTCGGAACTCTTCCCTTGTTCTGGTATTCCGCTGACGTTTAAAAATGCTTCACAACTCTTCCATTGTTCTCGGTATTCCGCTGACTTTTAAAAATGCTTCAGAACTCTTCCATTGTTCTCGCAATTCCGCTGAACTTTAAGTATGCTTCGGAACTCTTCCATTGTTCTCGGAAATCTGCTGAAGTTTAAAAATGCTTCGGAACTCTTCCATTGTTCTCAGAATTCCGCTGACATTTAAAAATGCTTCGGAACTCTTCCATTGTTCTCGGAATTCCGCTGACATTTAAAAAGGCTTCAGAACTCTTCCATTGCTCTCGGAATTCCGCTGACGTTTAAAAATGCTTCACAACTCTTCCATTTTTCTCGGAATTCCGCTGACTTTTAAAAATGCTTCACAACTCTTCCATTGTTCTCGGAATTCCGCTGACTTTTAAAAATGCTTCACAACTCTTCCATTGTTCTCGGAATTCCGCTGACTTTTAAAAATGCTTCGGTACTCTTCGATTGTTCTCCAAATTCCGCTGAAGTTTAAAAATGCTTCTGAACTCTTCCAGTGTTCTCGGAATTCCGCTGACTTTTAAAAATGCTTCGGAACTCTTCGATTGTTCTCCAAATTCCGCTGAAGTTTAAAAATGCTTCGGAACTCTTACAGTGTTTGCAGAATTCCGCTGACGTTTAAAAATGCTTCGGAAATCTTCCATTGTTTTCAAAATTCCGCTGACGTTTAAAAATTATTCAGAACTCTTCCATTGTTCTCGGAATTCTTCTGAAGTTTTGAAGTTTAAAAATGCTTCGGAATTCTTCCATTGTTCTCGGAATTCCGCTGACGCTTAAAAATGCTTCACAACTCTTCTATTGTTCTCGGAATTCCGCTGACTTTTAAAAATGCTTCACAACTCTTCTATTGTTCTCGGAATGCCGCTGACATTTAAAAATGCTTCGGAACTCTTCCATTGTCCTCGGAATTCCGCTGAAGTTTAAAAATGCTTCGGAACTCTTCCATTGTTCTCAGAATTCCGCTGACGCTTAAAAATGCTTCACAACTCTTCTATTGTTCTCGGAATGCCGCTGACATTTAAAAATGCTTCGGAACTCTTCCATTGTCCTCGGAATTCCGCTGAAGTTTAAGAATGCTTCGGAACTCTTCCATTGTTCTCAGAATTCTGCTGAAGTTTAAAAATGCTTCGGAACTCTTCCATTGTTCTCGGAATTCCGCTGACGCTTAAAAATGCTTCACAACTCTTCCATTGTTCTCGGAATTCCGCTGACTTTTAAAAATGCTTCGGAACTCTTCGATTGTTCTCCAAATTCCGCTGAAGTTTAAAAATGCTTCGGAACTCTTCCAGTGTTCGCAGAATTCCGCTGACGTTTAAAAATGCTTCGGAAATCTTGCATTGTTTTCAAAATTCCGCTGACGTTTAAAAATGCTTCAGAACTCTTCCATTTTTCTCGGAATTCCGCTGACGTTTAAAAATGCTTCGGAACTCTTCCATTGTTCTCGGAATTGCGATGAAGTTTAAAAATGCTTCGGAACGCTTACATTGTTCTCAGAATTCCGCTGAAGTTTAAACATGCTTTGGTACCCTTCTATTGTTCTCGGAATTCTGCTGACTTTTAAAAATGCTTCGGAACTCTTCCATTGTTCTCGGAATTCCGCTGACTTTTAAAAATGCTTCGGAACTCTTCCATTGTTCTCGGAATTCCGCCGAAGTTTTGAAGTTTAAAAATGCTTTGGAATTTTTCCATTGTTCTCGGAATTCCACTGACGCATAAAAATGCTTCACAACTCTTCCATTGTTCTCGGAATTCCGCTGACTTTTAAAAATGCTTCGGAACTCTTCCAGTGTTCGCAGAATTCCGCTGACGTTTAAAAATGCTTCGGAAATCTTCCATTGTTTTCAAAATTCCGCTGACGTTTAAAAATGCTTCAGAACTCTTCCATTGTTCTCGGAATTCCGCTGACGTTTAAAAATGCTTCGGAACTCTTTCATTGTTCTCAGAATTCCGCTGAAGTTTAAACATGCTTTGGTTCCCTTCTATTGTTCTCGGAATTCTGCTGACTTTTAAAAATGCTTCAGAACTCTTCCATTGTTCTCGGAATTCCGCTGACGTTTAAAAATGCTTCGGAACACTTCCATTGTTCTCGGAATTCCGCTGACGCTTAAAATTGCTTCACAACTCTTCTATTGTTCTCGGAATTCCGCTGACTTTTAAAAATGCTTCACAACTCTTCCATTGTTCTCGGAATTCCGCTGAAGTTTAAAAATGCTTCGGAACTCTTCCAGTGTTCGCAGAATTCCGCTGACGTTTAAAAATGCTTCGGAAATCTTCCATTGTTTTCAAAATTCCGCTGACGTTTAAAAATGCTTCAGAACTCTTCCATTGTTCTCGGAATTCCGCTGACGTTTAAAAATGATTCGGAACACTTCCATTGTTCTCGGAATTCCGCTGACGCTTAAAATTGCTTCACAACTCTTCTATTGTTCTCGGAATTCCGCTGACTTTTAAAAATGCTTCGAAACTCTTCCATTGTTCTCGGAATTCCGCTGACGCTTAAAAATGCTTCACAACTCTTCCATTGTTCTCGGAAATCTGCTGACTTTTAAAAATGCTTCGGAACTCTTCGATTGTTCTCCAAATTCCGCTGAAGTTTAAAAATGCTTCGGAACTCTTCCAGTGTTCGAAGAATTCCGCTGACGTTTAAAAATGCTTCGGAAATCTTCCATTGTTTTCAAAATTCCGCTGACGTTTAAAAATGCTTCAGAACTCTTCCATTGTTCTCGGAATTCCGCTGACGTTTAAAAATGCTTTGGAACTCGTCCATTGATCTCGGAATTCCGGTGAAGTTTAAAAATGCTTCGGAACGCTTACATTGTTCTCAGAATTCCGCTGAAGTTTAAACATGCTTTGGTACCCTTCTATTGTTCTCGGAATTCTGCTGACTTTTAAAAATGCTTCGGAACTCTTCCATTGTTCTCGGAATTCCGCTGACTTTTAAAAATGCTTCGGAACTCTTCCATTGTTCTCAGTATTCCGCTGACATTTAAAAAGCCTTCAGAACTCTTCCATTGTTCTCGGAATTCCGCTGACGTTTAAAAATGCTTCGGAACTCTTCCTTTGTTCTTGGAATTCCACTGACGTTTAAAAATGCTTCACAACTCTTCCATTGTTCTCGGAATTCCGCTGACTTTTAAAATTGCTTCGGAACTCTTCGATTGTTCTCCAAATTCCGCTGAAGTTTAAAAATGCTTCGGAACGCTTACATTGTTCTCAGAATTCCGCTGAAGTTTAAACATGCTTTGTTACCCTTCTATTGTTCTCGGAATTCTGCTGACTTTTAAAAATGCTTCGGAACTCTTCCATTGTTCTCGGAATTCCGCTGACTTTTAAAAATGCTTCGGAACTCTTCCATTGTTCTCGGAATTCCGCTGAAGTTTAAGAATGCTTCGGAACTCTTCCATTGTTCTCGGAATTCTGCTGAAGTTTTGAAGTTTAAAAATGCTTCGGAATTCTTCCATTGTTCTCGGAATTCCGCTGACGCTTAAAAATGCTTCACAACTCTTCTATTGTTCTCAGAATTCCGCTGACTTTTAAAAATGCTTCACAACTCTTCCATTGTTCTCGGAATTCCGTTGAAGTTTAAAAATGCTTCGGAACTCTTCCAGTGTTCGCAGAATTCCGCTGACGTTTAAAAATGCTTCGGAAATCTTCCATTGTTTTCAAAATTCTGCTGACGTTTAAAAATGCTTCGGAACTCTTCCATTGTTCTCGGAATTGCGGTGAAGTTTAAAAATGCTTCGGAACGCTTACATTGTTCTCAGAATTCCGCTGAAGTTTAAACATGCTTTGGTACACTTCTATTGTTCTCGGAATTCTGCTGAAGTTTAAGAATGCTTCGGAACTCTTCCATTGTTCTCGGAATTCCGCTGACGTTTAAAAATGATTCGGAACACTTCCATTGTTCTCGGAATTCCGCTGACGCTTAAAAATGCTTCACAACTCTTCCATTGTTCTCGGAATTCTGCTGACTTTTAAAAATGCTTCGGAACTCTTCGATTGTTCTCCAAATTCCGCTGAAGTTTAAAAATGCTTCGGAACTCTTCCAGTGTTCGAAGAATTCCGCTGACGTTTAAAAATGCTTCGGAAATCTTCCATTGTTTTCAAAATTCCGCTGACGTTTAAAAATGCTTCAGAACTCTTCCATTGTTCTCGGAATTCCGCTGACGTTTAAAAATGCTTTGGAACTCGTCCATTGATCTCGGAATTCCGCTGACATTTAAAAATGCTTCGGAACTCTTCCATTGTCCTCGGAATTCCGCTGAAGTTTAAGAATGCTTCGGAACTCTTCCATTGTTCTCAGAATTCTGCTGAAGTTTAAAAATGCTTCGGAACTCTTCCATTGTTCTCGGAATTACGCTGACTTTTAAAAATGCTTCTGAACTCTTCCATTGTTCTCGGAATTCCGCTGAAGTTTAAGTATGCTTCGGATGTCTTCCATTGTTCTCGGAATTCTGCTGAAGTTTAAAAATGCTTCGGAACTCTTCCATTGTTCTCAGAATTCCGCTGACATTTAAAAATGCTTCGGAACTCTTCCATTGTTCTCGGAATTCTGCTGACGTTTAAAAATCTTTCGGAACTCTTCCTTTGTTCTTGGAATTCCACTGACGTTTAAAAATGCTTCACAACTCTTCCATTGTTCTCGGAATTCCGCTGACTTTTAAAATTGCTTCGGAACTCTTCGATTGTTCTCCAAATTCCGCTGACGTTTAAAAATGCTTCGGAACTCTTCCATTGTTCTCAGAATTCCGCTGAAGTTTAAACATGCTTTGGTTCCCTTCTATTGTTCTCGGAATTCTGCTGACTTTTAAAAATGCTTCGGAACTCTTCCATTGTTCTCGGAATTCCGCTGACTTTTAAAAATGCTTCGGAACTCTTCCATTGTTCTCGGAATTCTGCTGAAGTTTTGAAGTTTAAAAATGCTTCGGAATTCTTCCATTGTTCTCGGAATTCCGCTGACGCTTAAAAATGCTTCACAACTCTTCTATTGTTCTCAGAATTCCGCTGACTTTTAAAAATGCTTCAGAACGCTTCCATTGTTCTCGGAATTCCGCTGACGTTTAAAAATGCTTCGGAACACTTCCATTGTTCTCGGAATTCCGCTGACGCTTAAAATTGCTTCACAACTCTTCTATTGTTCTCGGAATTCCGCTGACTTTTAAAAATGCTTCACAACTCTTCCATTGTTCTCGGAATTCCGTTGAAGTTTAAAAATGCTTCGGAACTCTTCCAGTGTTCGCAGAATTCCGCTGACGTTTAAAAATGCTTCGGAAATCTTCCATTGTTTTCAAAATTCTGCTGACGTTTAAAAATGCTTCAGAACTCTTCCATTGTTCTCGGAATTCCGCTGACGTTTAAAAATGCTTCGGAACTCTTCCATTGTTCTCGGAATTGCGGTGAAGTTTAAAAATGCTTCGGAACGCTTACATTGTTCTCAGAATTCCGCTGAAGTTTAAACATGCTTTGGTACACTTCTATTGTTCTCGGAATTCTGCTGAAGTTTAAGAATGCTTCGGAACTCTTCCATTGTTCTCGGAATTCCGCTGACGTTCAAAAATGATTCGGAACACTTCCATTGTTCTCGGAATTCCGCTGACGCTTAAAATTGCTTCACAACTCTTCTATTGTTCTCGGAATTCCGCTGACTTTTAAAAATGCTTCGAAACTCTTCCATTGTTCTCGGAATTCCGCTGAAGTTTAAGAATGCTTCGGAACTCTTCCATTGTTCTCAGAATTCTGCTGAAGTTTAAAAATGCTTCGGAACTCTTCCATTGTTCTCGGACTTCCGCTGACGCTTAAAAATGCTTCACAACTCTTCCATTGTTCTCGGAATTCTGCTGACTTTTAAAAATGCTTCGGAACTCTTCGATTGTTCTCCAAATTCCGCTGAAGTTTAAAAATGCTTCGGAACTCTTCCATTGTTCGCAGAATTCCGCTGACGTTTAAAAATGCTTCGGAAATCTTCCATTGTTTTCAAAATTCCGCTGACGTTTAAAAATGCTTCAGAACTCTTCCATTGTTCTCGGAATTCCGCTGACGTTTAAAAATGCTTTGGAACTCGTCCATTGTTCTCGGAATTCCGGTGAAGTTTAAAAATGCTTCGGAACGCTTACATTGTTCTCAGAATTCCGCTGAAGTTTAAACATGCTTTGGTACCCTTCTATTGTTCTCGGAATTCTGCTGACTTTTAAAAATGCTTCGGAACTCTTCCATTGTTCTCGGAATTCCGCTGACTTTTAAAAATGCTTCGGAACTCTTCCATTGTTCTCGGAATTCCGCTTAAGTTTTGAAGTTTAAAAATGCTTCGGAATTCTTCCATTGTTCTCGGAATTCCGCTGACGCTTAAAAATGCTTCACAACTCTTCTATTGTTCTCAGAATTCCGCTGACTTTTAAAAATGCTTCAGAACTCTTCCATTGTTCTCGGAATTCCGCTGACGTTTAAAAATGCTTCGGAACTCTTCCATTGTTCTCGGAATTCCGCTGACGCTTAAAATTGCTTCACAACTCTTCTATTGTTCTCGGAATTCCGCTGACTTTTAAAAATGCTTCGAAACTCTTCCATTGTTCTCGGAATTCTGCTGAAGTTTAAGAATGCTTCGGAACTCTTCCATTGTTCTCAGAATTCTTCTGAAGTTTAAAAATGCTTCGGAACTCTTCCATTGTTCTCGGAATTCTGCTGACTTTTAAAAATGCTTCGGAACTCTTCGATTGTTCTCCAAATTCCGCTGAAGTTTAAAAATGCTTCGGAACTCTTCCAGTGTTCGAAGAATTCCGCTGACGTTTAAAAATGCTTCGGAAATCTTCCATTGTTTTCAAAATTCCGCTGACGTTTAAAAATGCTTCAGAACTCTTCCATTGTTCTCGGAATTCCGCTGACGTTTAAAAATGCTTTGGAACTCGTCCATTGATCTCGGAATTCCGGTGAAGTTTAAAAATGCTTCGGAACGCTTACATTGTTCTCAGAATTCCGCTGAAGTTTAAACATGCTTTGGTACCCTTCTATTGTTCTCGGAATTCTGCTGACTTTTAAAAATGCTTCGGAACTCTTCCATTGTTCTCGGAATTCCGCTGACTTTTAAAAATGCTTCGGAACTCTTCCATTGTTCTCGGAATTCCGCTTAAGTTTTGAAGTTTAAAAATGCTTCGGAATTCTTCCATTGTTCTCGGAATTCCGCTGACGCTTAAAAATGCTTCACAACTCTTCTTTTGTTCTCAGAATTCCGTTGACTTTTAAAAATGCTTCAGAACTCTTCCATTGTTCTCGGAATTCCGCTGATGTTTAAAAATGCTTCGGAACTCTTCCATTGTTCTCGGAATTCCGCTGACGCTTAAAATTGCTTCACAACTCTTCCATTGTTCTCGGTATTCCGCTGACTTTTAAAAATGCTTCTGAACTCTTCCATTGTTCTCGAAATTCCGCTGAAGTTTAAGTATGCTTCGGAACTCTTCCATTGTTCTCGGAATTCTGCTGAAGTTTAAAAATGCTTCGGAACTCTTCCATTGTTCTCAGAATTCCGCTGACATTTAAAAATGCTTCGGAACTCTTCCATTGTTCTCAGAATTCCGCTTACATTTAAAAAGCCTTCAGAACTCTTCCATTGTTCTCGGAATTCCGCTGACGTTTAAAAATGCTTCGGAACTCTTCCTTTGTTCTTGGAATTCCACTGACGTTTAAAAATGCTTCACAACTCTTCCATTGTTCTCGGAATTCCGCTGACTTTTAAAATTGCTTCGGAACTCTTCGATTGTTCTCCAAATTCCGCTGAAGTTTAAAAATGCTTCGGAACGCTTACATTGTTCTCAGAATTCCGCTGAAGTTTAAACATGCTTTGTTACCCTTCTATTGTTCTCGGAATTCTGCTGACTTTTAAAAATGCTTCGGAACTCTTCCATTGTTCTCGGAATTCCGCTGACTTTTAAAAATGCTTCGGAACTCTTCCATTGTTCTCGGAATTCCGCTGAAGTTTAAGAATGCTTCGGAACTCTTCCATTGTTCTCGGAATTCTGCTGAAGTTTTGAAGTTTAAAAATGCTTCGGAATTCTTCCATTGTTCTCGGAATTCCGCTGACGCTTAAAAATGCTTCACAACTCTTCTATTGTTCTCAGAATTCCGCTGACTTTTAAAAATGCTTCACAACTCTTCCATTGTTTTCGGAATTCCGTTGAAGTTTAAAAATGCTTCGGAACTCTTCCAGTGTTCGCAGAATTCCGCTGACGTTTAAAAATGCTTCGGAAATCTTCCATTGTTTTCAAAATTCTGCTGACGTTTAAAAATGCTTCGGAACTCTTCCATTGTTCTCGGAATTGCGGTGAAGTTTAAAAATGCTTCGGAACGCTTACATTGTTCTCAGAATTCCGCTGAAGTTTAAACATGCTTTGGTACACTTCTATTCTTCTCGGAATTCTGCTGAAGTTTAAGAATGCTTCGGAACTCTTCCATTGTTCTCGGAATTCCGCTGACGTTTAAAAATGATTCGGAACACTTCCATTGTTCTCGGAATTCCGCTGACGCTTAAAATTGCTTCACAACTCTTCTATTGTTCTCGGAATTCCGCTGACTTTTAAAAATGCTTCGAAACTCTTCCATTGTTCTCGGAATTCCGCTGACGCTTAAAAATGCTTCACAACTCGTCCATTGTTCTCGGAATTCTGCTGACTTTTAAAAATGCTTCGGAACTCTTCGATTGTTCTCCAAATTCCGCTGAAGTTTAAAAATGCTTCGGAACTCTTCCAGTGTTCGAAGAATTCCGCTGACGTTTAAAAATGCTTCGGAAATCTTCCATTGTTTTCAAAATTCCGCTGACGTTTAAAAATGCTTCAGAACTCTTCCATTGTTCTCGGAATTCCGCTGACGTTTAAAAATGCTTTGGAACTCGTCCATTGATCTCGGAATTCCGCTGACATTTAAAAATGCTTCGGAACTCTTCCATTGTCCTCGGAATTCCGCTGAAGTTTAAGAATGCTTCGGAACTCTTCCATTGTTCTCAGAATTCTGCTGAAGTTTAAAAATGCTTCGGAACTCTTCCATTGTTCTCGGAATTCCGCTGACGCTTAAAAATGCTTCACAACTCTTCCATTGTTCTCGGAATTCCGCTGACTTTTAAAAATGCTTCGGAACTCTTCCATTGTTCTCGGAATTCCGCTGACTTTTAAAAATGCTTCTGAACTCTTCCATTGTTCTCGGAATTCCGCTGAAGTTTAAGTATGCTTCGGAACTCTTCCATTGTTCTCGGAATTCTGCTGAAGTTTAAAAATGCTTCGGAACTCTTCCAATGTTCTCAGAATTCCGCTGACATTTAAAAATGCTTCGGAACTCTTCCATTGTTCTCGGAATTCCGCTGACATTTAAAAAGCCTTCAGAACTCTTCCATTGTTCTCGGAATTCTGCTGACGTTTAAAAATGCTTCGGAACTCTTCCTTTGTTCTTGGAATTCCACTGACGTTTAAAAATGCTTCACAACTCTTCCATTGTTCTCGGAATTCCGCTGACTTTTAAAATTGCTTCGGAACTCTTCGATTGTTCTCCAAATTCCGCTGAAGTTTAAAAATGCTTCGGAACTCTTCCAGTGTTTGCAGAATTCCGCTGACGTTTAAAAATGCTTCGGAAATCTTCCATTGTTTTCAAAATCCGCTGACGTTTAAAAATGCTTCAGAACTCTTCCATTGTTCTCGGAATTCCGCTGACGTTTAAAAATGCTTCGGAACTCTTCCGTTGTTCTCGGAATTGCGGTGAAGTTTAAAAATGCTTCGGAACGCTTACATTGTTCTCAGAATTCCGCTGAAGTTTAAACATGCTTTGGTACCCTTCTATTGTTCTCGGAATTCTGCTGACTTTTAAAAATGCTTCGGAACTCTTCCATTGTTCTCGGAATTCCGCTGACTTTTAAAAATGCTTCGGAACTCTTCCATTGTTCTCG
Source organism: Phyllobates terribilis (assembly GCF_046119375.1). NCBI lineage: Eukaryota > Metazoa > Chordata > Amphibia > Anura > Dendrobatidae > Phyllobates > Phyllobates terribilis. The sequence goes on along the minus strand of NW_027362781.1, from coordinate 5,135,313 downwards.
GAATTCCGCTGAAGTTTTGAAGTTTAAAAATGCTTCGGAATTTTTCCATTGTTCTCGGAATTCCGCTGACGCTTAAAAATGCTTCACAACTCTTCCATTGTTCTCGGAATTCCGCTGACTTTTAAAAATGCTTCGGAACTCTTCCAGTGTTCGCAGAATTCCGCTGACGTTTAAAAATGCTTCGGAAATCTTCCATTGTTTTCAAAATTCCGCTGACGTTTAAAAATGATTCAGAACTCTTCCATTGTTCTCGGAATTCCGCTGACTTTTAAAAATGCTTCGGAACTCTTCCATTGTTTTGGTATTCCGCTGACGTTTAAAAATGCTTCACAACTCTTCCATTGTTCTCGGTATTCCGCTGACTTTTAAAAATGCTTCTGAACTCTTCCATTGTTCTCGGAATTCCGCTGAAGTTTAAGTATGCTTCGGAACTCTTCCATTGTTCTCGGAATTCTGCTGAAGTTTAAAAATGCTTCGGAACTCTTCCATTGTTCTCGGAATTCCGCTGATGCTTAAAAATGCTTCACAACTTTTCCATTGTTCTCGGTATTCCGCTGACTTTTAAAAATGCTTCTGAACTCTTCCATTGTTCTCGGAATTCCGCTGAAGTTTAAGTATGCTTCGGAACTCTTCCATTGTTCTCGGAATTCTGCTGAAGTTTAAAAATGCTTCGGAACTCTTCCATTGTTCTCAGAATTCCGCTGAAGTTTAAACATGCTTTGGTACCCTTCTATTGTTCTCGGAATTCTGCTGACTTTTAAAAATGCTTCGGAACTCTTCCATTGTTCTCGGAATTCCGCTGACTTTTAAAAATGCTTCGGAACTCTTCCATTGTTCTCGGAATTCTGCTGAAGTTTTGAAGTTTAAAAATGCTTCGGAATTCTTCCATTGTTCTCGGAATTCCGCTGACGCTTAAAAATGCTTCACAACTCTTCTGTTGTTCTCAGAATTCCGCTGACTTTTAAAAATGCTTCAGAACGCTTCCATTGTTCTCGGAATTCCGCTGACGTTTAAAAATGCTTCGGAACACTTCCATTGTTCTCGGTATTCCGCTGACGCTTAAAATTGCTTCACAACTCTTCTATTGTTCTCGGAGTTCCGCTGACTTTTAAAAATGCTTCACAACTCTTCCATTGTTCTCGGAATTCCGTTGAAGTTAAAAAATGCTTCGGAACTCTTCCAGTGTTCGCAGAATTCCGCTGACGTTTAAAAATGCTTCGGAAATCTTCCATTGTTTTCAAAATTCTGCTGACGTTTAAAAATGCTTCAGAACTCTTCCATTGTTCTCGGAATTCCGCTGACGTTTAAAAATGCTTCGGAACTCTTCCATTGTTCTCGGAATTGCGGTGAAGTTTAAAAATGCTTCGGAACGCTTACATTGTTCTCAGAATTCCGCTGAAGTTTAAACATGCTTTGGTACACTTCTATTGTTCTCGGAATTCTGATGAAGTTTAAGAATGCTTCGGAACTCTTCCATTGTTCTCGGAATTCCACTGACGTTCAAAAATGATTCGGAACACTTCCATTGTTCTCGGAATTCCGCTGACGCTTAAAATTGCTTCACAACTCTTCTATTGTTCTCGGAATTCCGCTGACTTTTAAAAATGCTTCGAAACTCTTCCATTGTTCTCGGAATTCCGCTGAAGTTTAAGAATGCTTCGGAACTCTTCCATTGTTCTCAGAATTCTGCTGAAGTTTAAAAATGCTTCGGAACTCTTCCATTGTTCTCGGAATTCCGCTGACGCTTAAAAATGCTTCACAACTCTTCCATTGTTCTCGGAATTCTGCTGACTTTTAAAAATGCTTCGGAACTCTTCGATTGTTCTCCAAATTCCGCTGAAGTTTAAAAATGCTTCGGAACTCTTCCATTGTTCGCAGAATTCCGCTGACGTTTAAAAATGCTTCGGAAATCTTCCATTGTTTTCAAAATTCCGCTGACGTTTAAAAATGCTTCAGAACTCTTCCATTGTTCTCGGAATTCCGCTGACGTTTAAAAATGCTTTGGAACTCGTCCATTGTTCTCGGAATTCCGGTGAAGTTTAAAAATGCTTCGGAACGCTTACATTGTTCTCAGAATTCCGCTGAAGTTTAAACATGCTTTGGTACCCTTCTATTGTTCTCGGAATTCTGCTGACTTTTAAAAATGCTTCGGAACTCTTCCATTGTTCTCGGAATTCCGCTGACTTTTAAAAATGCTTCGGAACTCTTCCATTGTTCTCGGAATTCCGCTTAAGTTTTGAAGTTTAAAAATGCTTCGGAATTCTTCCATTGTTCTCGGAATTCCGCTGACGCTTAAAAATGCTTCACAACTCTTCTATTGTTCTCAGAATTCCGCTGACTTTTAAAAATGCTTCAGAACTCTTCCATTGTTCTCGGAATTCCGCTGACGTTTAAAAATGCTTCGGAACTCTTCCATTGTTCTCGGAATTCCGCTGACGCTTAAAATTGCTTCACAACTCTTCTATTGTTCTCGGAATTCCGCTGACTTTTAAAAATGCTTCGAAACTCTTCCATTGTTCTCGGAATTCTGCTGAAGTTTAAGAATGCTTCGGAACTCTTCCATTGTTCTCAGAATTCTTCTGAAGTTTAAAAATGCTTCGGAACTCTTCCATTGTTCTCGGAATTCTGCTGACTTTTAAAAATGCTTCGGAACTCTTCGATTGTTCTCCAAATTCCGCTGAAGTTTAAAAATGCTTCGGAACTCTTCCAGTGTTCGAAGAATTCCGCTGACGTTTAAAAATGCTTCGGAAATCTTCCATTGTTTTCAAAATTCCGCTGACGTTTAAAAATGCTTCAGAACTCTTCCATTGTTCTCGGAATTCCGCTGACGTTTAAAAATGCTTTGGAACTCGTCCATTGATCTCGGAATTCCGGTGAAGTTTAAAAATGCTTCGGAACGCTTACATTGTTCTCAGAATTCCGCTGAAGTTTAAACATGCTTTGGTACCCTTCTATTGTTCTCGGAATTCTGCTGACTTTTAAAAATGCTTCGGAACTCTTCCATTGTTCTCGGAATTCCGCTGACTTTTAAAAATGCTTCGGAACTCTTCCATTGTTCTCGGAATTCCGCTTAAGTTTTGAAGTTTAAAAATGCTTCGGAATTCTTCCATTGTTCTCGGAATTCCGCTGACGCTTAAAAATGCTTCACAACTCTTCTTTTGTTCTCAGAATTCCGTTGACTTTTAAAAATGCTTCAGAACTCTTCCATTGTTCTCGGAATTCCGCTGACGTTTAAAAATGCTTCGGAACTCTTCCATTGTTCTCGGAATTCCGCTGACGCTTAAAATTGCTTCACAACTCTTCCATTGTTCTCGGTATTCCGCTGACTTTTAAAAATGCTTCTGAACTCTTCCATTGTTCTCGAAATTCCGCTGAAGTTTAAGTATGCTTCGGAACTCTTCCATTGTTCTCGGAATTCTGCTGAAGTTTAAAAATGCTTCGGAACTCTTCCATTGTTCTCAGAATTCCGCTGACATTTAAAAATGCTTCGGAACTCTTCCATTGTTCTCAGAATTCCGCTGACATTTAAAAAGCCTTCAGAACTCTTCCATTGTTCTCGGAATTCCGCTGACGTTTAAAAATGCTTCGGAACTCTTCCTTTGTTCTTGGAATTCCACTGACGTTTAAAAATGCTTCACAACTCTTCCATTGTTCTCGGAATTCCGCTGACTTTTAAAATTGCTTCGGAACTCTTCGATTGTTCTCCAAATTCCGCTGAAGTTTAAAAATGCTTCGGAACGCTTACATTGTTCTCAGAATTCCGCTGAAGTTTAAACATGCTTTGTTACCCTTCTATTGTTCTCGGAATTCTGCTGACTTTTAAAAATGCTTCGGAACTCTTCCATTGTTCTCGGAATTCCGCTGACTTTTAAAAATGCTTCGGAACTCTTCCATTGTTCTCGGAATTCCGCTGAAGTTTAAGAATGCTTCGGAACTCTTCCATTGTTCTCGGAATTCTGCTGAAGTTTTGAAGTTTAAAAATGCTTCGGAATTCTTCCATTGTTCTCGGAATTCCGCTGACGCTTAAAAATGCTTCACAACTCTTCTATTGTTCTCAGAATTCCGCTGACTTTTAAAAATGCTTCACAACTCTTCCATTGTTCTCGGAATTCCGTTGAAGTTTAAAAATGCTTCGGAACTCTTCCAGTGTTCGCAGAATTCCGCTGACGTTTAAAAATGCTTCGGAAATCTTCCATTGTTTTCAAAATTCTGCTGACGTTTAAAAATGCTTCGGAACTCTTCCATTGTTCTCGGAATTGCGGTGAAGTTTAAAAATGCTTCGGAACGCTTACATTGTTCTCAGAATTCCGCTGAAGTTTAAACATGCTTTGTTACACTTCTATTCTTCTCGGAATTCTGCTGAAGTTTAAGAATGCTTCGGAACTCTTCCATTGTTCTCGGAATTCCGCTGACGTTTAAAAATGATTCGGAACACTTCCATTGTTCTCGGAATTCCGCTGACGCTTAAAATTGCTTCACAACTCTTCTATTGTTCTCGGAATTCCGCTGACTTTTAAAAATGCTTCGAAACTCTTCCATTGTTCTCGGAATTCCGCTGACGCTTAAAAATGCTTCACAACTCTTCCATTGTTCTCGGAATTCTGCTGACTTTTAAAAATGCTTCGGAACTCTTCGATTGTTCTCCAAATTCCGCTGAAGTTTAAAAATGCTTCGGAACTCTTCCAGTGTTCGAAGAATTCCGCTGACGTTTAAAAATGCTTCGGAAATCTTCCATTGTTTTCAAAATTCCGCTGACGTTTAAAAATGCTTCAGAACTCTTCCATTGTTCTCGGAATTCCGCTGACGTTTAAAAATGCTTTGGAACTCGTCCATTGATCTCGGAATTCCGCTGACATTTAAAAATGCTTCGGAACTCTTCCATTGTCCTCGGAATTCCGCTGAAGTTTAAGAATGCTTCGGAACTCTTCCATTGTTCTCAGAATTCTGCTGAAGTTTAAAAATGCTTCGGAACTCTTCCATTGTTCTCGGAATTCCGCTGACGCTTAAAAATGCTTCACAACTCTTCCATTGTTCTCGGAATTCCGCTGACTTTTAAAAATGCTTCGGAACTCTTCCATTGTTCTCGGAATTCCGCTGACTTTTAAAAATGCTTCTGAACTCTTCCATTGTTCTCGGAATTCCGCTGAAGTTTAAGTATGCTTCGGAACTCTTCCATTGTTCTCGGAATTCTGCTGAAGTTTAAAAATGCTTCGGAACTCTTCCAATGTTCTCAGAATTCCGCTGACATTTAAAAATGCTTCGGAACTCTTCCATTGTTCTCGGAATTCCGCTGACATTTAAAAAGCCTTCAGAACTCTTCCATTGTTCTCGGAATTCTGCTGACGTTTAAAAATGCTTCGGAACTCTTCCTTTGTTCTTGGAATTCCACTGACGTTTAAAAATGCTTCACAACTCTTCCATTGTTCTCGGAATTCCGCTGACTTTTAAAATTGCTTCGGAACTCTTCGATTGTTCTCCAAATTCCGCTGAAGTTTAAAAATGCTTCGGAACTCTTCCAGTGTTTGCAGAATTCCGCTGACGTTTAAAAATGCTTCGGAAATCTTCCATTGTTTTCAAAATCCGCTGACGTTTAAAAATGCTTCAGAACTCTTCCATTGTTCTCGGAATTCCGCTGACGTTTAAAAATGCTTCGGAACTCTTCCGTTGTTCTCGGAATTGCGGTGAAGTTTAAAAATGCTTCGGAACGCTTACATTGTTCTCAGAATTCCGCTGAAGTTTAAACATGCTTTGGTACCCTTCTATTGTTCTCGGAATTCTGCTGACTTTTAAAAATGCTTCGGAACTCTTCCATTGTTCTCGGAATTCCGCTGACTTTTAAAAATGCTTCGGAACTCTTCCATTGTTCTCGGAATTCCGCTGAAGTTTTGAAGTTTAAAAATGCTTCGGAATTTTTCCATTGTTCTCGGAATTCCGCTGACGCTTAAAAATGCTTCACAACTCTTCCATTGTTCTCGGAATTCCGCTGACTTTTAAAAATGCTTCGGAACTCTTCCAGTGTTCGCAGAATTCCGCTGACGTTTAAAAATGCTTCGGAAATCTTCCATTGTTTTCAAAATTCCGCTGACGTTTAAAAATGATTCAGAACTCTTCCATTGTTCTCGGAATTCCGCTGACTTTTAAAAATGCTTCGGAAGTCTTCCATTGTTTTGGTATTCCGCTGACGTTTAAAAATGCTTCACAACTCTTCCATTGTTCTCGGTATTCCGCTGACTTTTAAAAATGCTTCTGAACTCTTCCATTGTTCTCGGAATTCCGCTGAAGTTTAAGTATGCTTCGGAACTCTTCCATTGTTCTCGGAATTCTGCTGAAGTTTAAAAATGCTTCGGAACTCTTCCATTGTTCTCGGAATTCCGCTGATGCTTAAAAATGCATCACAACTTTTCCATTGTTCTCGGTATTCCGCTGACTTTTAAAAATGCTTCTGAACTCTTCCATTGTTCTCGGAATTCCGCTGAAGTTTAAGTATGCTTTGGTACCCTTCTATTGTTCTCGGAATTCTGCTGACTTTTAAAAATGCTTCGGAACTCTTCCATTGTTCTCGGAATTCCGCTGACTTTTAAAAATGCTTCGGAACTCTTCCATTGTTCTCGGAATTCTGCTGAAGTTTTGAAGTTTAAAAATGCTTCGGAATTCTTCCATTGTTCTCGGAATTCCGCTGACGCTTAAAAATGCTTCACAACTCTTCTGTTGTTCTCAGAATTCCGCTGACTTTTAAAAATGCTTCAGAACGCTTCCATTGTTCTCGGAATTCCGCTGACGTTTAAAAATGCTTCGGAACACTTCCATTGTTCTCGGTATTCCGCTGACGCTTAAAATTGCTTCACAACTCTTCTATTGTTCTCGGAGTTCCGCTGACTTTTAAAAATGCTTCACAACTCTTCCATTGTTCTCGGAATTCCGTTGAAGTTTAAAAATGCTTCGGAACTCTTCCAGTGTTCGCAGAATTCCGCTGACGTTTAAAAATGCTTCGGAAATCTTCCATTGTTTTCAAAATTCTGCTGACGTTTAAAAATGCTTCAGAACTCTTCCATTGTTCTCGGAATTCCGCTGACGTTTAAAAATGCTTCGGAACTCTTCCATTGTTCTCGGAATTGCGGTGAAGTTTAAAAATGCTTCGGAACGCTTACATTGTTCTCAGAATTCCGCTGAAGTTTAAACATGCTTTGGTACACTTCTATTGTTCTCGGAATTCTGCTGAAGTTTAAGAATGCTTCGGAACTCTTCCATTGTTCTCGGAATTCCACTGACGTTCAAAAATGATTCGGAACACTTCCATTGTTCTCGGAATTCCGCTGACGCTTAAAATTGCTTCACAACTCTTCTATTGTTCTCGGAATTCCGCTGACTTTTAAAAATGCTTCGAAACTCTTCCATTGTTCTCGGAATTCCGCTGAAGTTTAAGAATGCTTCGGAACTCTTCCATTGTTCTCAGAATTCTGCTGAAGTTTAAAAATGCTTCGGAACTCTTCCATTGTTCTCGGAATTCCGCTGACGCTTAAAAATGCTTCACAACTCTTCCATTGTTCTCGGAATTCTGCTGACTTTTAAAAATGCTTCGGAACTCTTCGATTGTTCTCCAAATTCCGCTGAAGTTTAAAAATGCTTCGGAACTCTTCCATTGTTCGCAGAATTCCGCTGACGTTTAAAAATGCTTCGGAAATCTTCCATTGTTTTCAAAATTCCGCTGACGTTTAAAAATGCTTCAGAACTCTTCCATTGTTCTCGGAATTCCGCTGACGTTTAAAAATGCTTTGGAACTCGTCCATTGTTCTCGGAATTCCGGTGAAGTTTAAAAATGCTTCGGAACGCTTACATTGTTCTCAGAATTCCGCTGAAGTTTAAACATGCTTTGGTACCCTTCTATTGTTCTCGGAATTCTGCTGACTTTTAAAAATGCTTCGGAACTCTTCCATTGTTCTCGGAATTCCGCTGACTTTTAAAAATGCTTCGGAACTCTTCCATTGTTCTCGGAATTCCGCTTAAGTTTTGAAGTTTAAAAATGCTTCGGAATTCTTCCATAGTTCTCGGAATTCCGCTGACGCTTAAAAATGCTTCACAACTCTTCTATTGTTCTCAGAATTCCGCTGACTTTTAAAAATGCTTCAGAACTCTTCCATTGTTCTCGGAATTCCGCTGACGTTTAAAAATGCTTCGGAACTCTTCCATTGTTCTCGGAATTCCGCTGACGCTTAAAATTGCTTCACAACTCTTCTATTGTTCTCGGAATTCCGCTGACTTTTAAAAATGCTTCGAAACTCTTCCATTGTTCTCGGAATTCTGCTGAAGTTTAAGAATGCTTCGGAACTCTTCCATTGTTCTCAGAATTCTTCTGAAGTTTAAAAATGCTTCGGAACTCTTCCATTGTTCTCGGAATTCCGCTGATGCTTAAAAATGCTTCACAACTCTTCCATTGTTCTCGGTATTCCGCTGACTTTTAAAAATGCTTCTGAACTCTTCCATTGTTCTCGGAATTCCGCTGAAGTTTAAGTATGCTTCGGAACTCTTCCATTGTTCTCGGAATTCTGCTGAAGTTTAAAAATGCTTCGGAACTCTTCCATTGTTCTCAGAATTCCGCTGACATTTAAAAATGCTTCAAAACTCTTCCATTGTTCTCGGAATTCCGCTGACATTTAAAAAGCCTTCAGAACTCTTCCATTGTTCTCGGAATTCCGCTGACATTTAAAAATGCTTCGGAACTCTTCCTTTGTTCTTGGAATTCCACTGACGTTTAAAAATGCTTCACAACTCTTCCATTGTTCTCGGAATTCCGCTGACTTTTAAAATTGCTTCGGAACTCTTCGATTGTTCTCCAAATTCCGCTGAAGTTTAAAAATGCTTCGGAACTCTTCCAGTGTTTGCAGAATTCCGCTGACGTTTAAAAATGCTTCGGAAATCTTCCATTGTTTTCAAAATCCGCTGACGTTTAAAAATGCTTCAGAACTCTTCCATTGTTCTCGGAATTCCGCTGACATTTAAAAATGCTTCGGAACTCTTCCCTTGTTCTGGTATTCCGCTGACGTTTAAAAATGCTTCACAACTCTTCCATTGTTCTCGGTATTCCGCTGACTTTTAAAAATGCTTCAGAACTCTTCCATTGTTCTCGCAATTCCGCTGAAGTTTAAAAATGCTTCGGAACTCTTCCATTGTTCTCAGAATTCCGCTGACATTTAAAAATGCTTCGGAACTCTTCCATTGTTCTCGGAATTCCGCTGACATTTAAAAAGGCTTCAGAACTCTTCCATTGTTCTCGGAATTCCGCTGACGTTTAAAAATGCTTCACAACTCTTCCATTTTTCTCGGAATTCCGCTGACTTTTAAAAATGCTTCACAACTCTTCCATTGTTCTCGGAATTCCGCTGACTTTTAAAAATGCTTCACAACTCTTCCATTGTTCTCGGAATTCCGCTGACTTTTAAAAATGCTTCGGTACTCTTCGATTGTTCTCCAAATTCCGCTGAAGTTTAAAAATGCTTCTGAACTCTTCCAGTGTTCTCGGAAATCTGCTGACTTTTAAAAATGCTTCGGAACTCTTCGATTGTTCTCCAAATTCCGCTGAAGTTTAAAAATGCTTCGGAACTCTTCCAGTGTTCGAAGAATTCCGCTGACGTTTAAAAATGCTTCAGAACTCTTCCATTGTTCTCGGAATTCCGCTGACGTTTAAAAATGCTTTGGAACTCGTCCATTGATCTCGGAATTCCGGTGAAGTTTAAAAATGCTTCGGAACGCTTACATTGTTCTCAGAATTCCGCTGAAGTTTAAACATGCTTTGGTACCCTTCTATTGTTCTCGGAATTCTGCTGACTTTTAAAAATGCTTCGGAACTCTTCCATTGTTCTCGGAATTCCGCTGACTTTTAAAAATGCTTCGGAACTCTTCCATTGTTCTCGGAATTCCGCTTAAGTTTTGAAGTTTAAAAATGCTTCTGAATTCTTCCATTGTTCTCGGAATTCCGCTGACGCTTAAAAATGCTTCACAACTCTTCTTTTGTTCTCAGAATTCCGTTGACTTTTAAAAATGCTTCAGAACTCTTCCATTGTTCTCGGAATTCCGCTGACGTTTAAAAATGCTTCGGAACTCTTCCATTGTTCTCGGAATTCCGCTGACGCTTAAAATTGCTTCACAACTCTTCCATTGTTCTCGGTATTCCGCTGACTTTTAAAAATGCTTCTGAACTCTTCCATTGTTCTCGAAATTCCGCTGAAGTTTAAGTATGCTTCGGAACTCTTCCATTGTTCTCGGAATTCTGCTGAAGTTTAAAAATGCTTCGGAACTCTTCCATTTTTCTCAGAATTCCGCTGACATTTAAAAATGCTTCGGAACTCTTCCATTGTTCTCAGAATTCCGCTGACATTTAAAAAGCCTTCAGAACTCTTCCATTGTTCTCGGAATTCCGCTGACGTTTAAAAATGCTTCGGAACTCTTCCTTTGTTCTTGGAATTCCACTGACGTTTAAAAATGCTTCACAACTCTTCCATTGTTCTCGGAATTCCGCTGACTTTTAAAATTGCTTCGGAACTCTTCGATTGTTCTCCAAATTCCGCTGAAGTTTAAAAATGCTTCGGAACGCTTACATTGTTCTCAGAATTCCGCTGAAGTTTAAACATGCTTTGTTACCCTTCTATTGTTCTCGGAATTCTGCTGACTTTTAAAAATGCTTCGGAACTCTTCCATTGTTCTCGGAATTCCGCTGACTTTTAAAAATGCTTCGGAACTCTTCCATTGTTCTCGGAATTCCGCTGAAGTTTAAGAATGCTTCGGAACTCTTCCATTGTTCTCGGAATTCTGCTGAAGTTTTGAAGTTTAAAAATGCTTCGGAATTCTTCCATTGTTCTCGGAATTCCGCTGACGCTTAAAAATGCTTCACAACTCTTCTATTGTTCTCAGAATTCCGCTGACTTTTAAAAATGCTTCACAACTCTTCCATTGTTCTCGGAATTCCGTTGAAGTTTAAAAATGCTTCGGAACTCTTCCAGTGTTCGCAGAATTCCGCTGACGTTTAAAAATGCTTCGGAAATCTTCCATTGTTTTCAAAATTCTGCTGACGTTTAAAAATGCTTCGGAACTCTTCCATTGTTCTCGGAATTGCGGTGAAGTTTAAAAATGCTTCGGAACGCTTACATTGTTCTCAGAATTCCGCTGAAGTTTAAACATGCTTTGGTACACTTCTATTGTTCTCGGAATTCTGCTGAAGTTTAAGAATGCTTCGGAACTCTTCCATTGTTCTCGGAATTCCGCTGACGTTTAAAAATGATTCGGAACACTTCCATTGTTCTCGGAATTCCGCTGACGCTTAAAAATGCTTCACAACTCTTCCATTGTTCTCGGAATTCTGCTGACTTTTAAAAATGCTTCGGAACTCTTCGATTGTTCTCCAAATTCCGCTGAAGTTTAAAAATGCTTCGGAACTCTTCCAGTGTTCGAAGAATTCCGCTGACGTTTAAAAATGCTTCGGAAATCTTCCATTGTTTTCAAAATTCCGCTGACGTTTAAAAATGCTTCAGAACTCTTCCATTGTTCTCGGAATTCCGCTGACGTTTAAAAATGCTTTGGAACTCGTCCATTGATCTCGGAATTCCGCTGACATTTAAAAATGCTTCGGAACTCTTCCATTGTCCTCGGAATTCCGCTGACTTTTAAAAATGCTTCGGAACTCTTCCATTGTTCTCGGAATTACGCTGACTTTTAAAAATGCTTCTGAACTCTTCCATTGTTCTCGGAATTCCGCTGAAGTTTAAGTATGCTTCGGATCTCTTCCATTGTTCTCGGAATTCTGCTGAAGTTTAAAAATGCTTCGGAACTCTTCCATTGTTCTCAGAATTCCGCTGACATTTAAAAATGCTTCGGAACTCTTCCATTGTTCTCGGAATTCCGCTGACATTTAAAAAGCCTTCAGAACTCTTCCATTGTTCTCGGAATTCTGCTGACGTTTAAAAATGCTTCGGAACTCTTCCTTTGTTCTTGGAATTCCACTGACGTTTAAAAATGCTTCACAACTCTTCCATTGTTCTCGGAATTCCGCTGACTTTTAAAATTGCTTCGGAACTCTTCGATTGTTCTCCAAATTCCGCTGAAGTTTAAAAATGCTTCGGAACTCTTCCAGTGTTTGCAGAATTCCGCTGACGTTTAAAAATGCTTCGGAAATCTTCCATTGTTTTCAAAATCCGCTGACGTTTAAAAATGCTTCAGAACTCTTCCATTGTTCTCGGAATTCCGCTGACGTTTAAAAATGCTTCGGAACTCTTCCGTTGTTCTCGGAATTGCGGTGAAGTTTAAAAATGCTTCGGAACGCTTACATTGTTCTCAGAATTCCGCTGAAGTTTAAACATGCTTTGGTACCCTTCTATTGTTCTCGGAATTCTGCTGACTTTTAAAAATGCTTCGGAACTCTTCCATTGTTCTCGGAATTCCGCTGACTTTTAAAAATGCTTCGGAACTCTTCCATTGTTCTCGGAATTCCGCTGAAGTTTTGAAGTTTAAAAATGCTTCGGAATTTTTCCATTGTTCTCGGAATTCCGCTGACGCTTAAAAATGCTTCACAACTCTTCCATTGTTCTCGGAATTACGCTGACTTTTAAAAATGCTTCGGAACTCTTCCAGTGTTCGCAGAATTCCGCTGACGTTTAAAAATGCTTCGGAAATCTTCCATTGTTTTCTAAATTCCGCTGACGTTTAAAAATGATTCAGAACTCTTCCATTGTTCTCGGAATTCCGCTGACTTTTAAAAATGCTTCGGAACTCTTCCATTGTTTTGGTATTCCGCTGACGTTTAAAAATGCTTCACAACTCTTCCATTGTTCTCGGAATTCCGCTGACTTTTAAAAATGCTTCGGAACTCTTCCATTGTTCTCGGAATTCTGCTGAAGTTTTGAAGTTTAAAAATGCTTCGGAATTCTTCCATTGTTCTCGGAATTCCGCTGACGCTTAAAAATGCTTCACAACTCTTCTATTGTTCTCAGAATTCCGCTGACTTTTAAAAATGCTTCAGAACGCTTCCATTGTTCTCGGAATTCCGCTGACGTTTAAAAATGCTTCGGAACACTTCCATTGTTCTCGGAATTCCGCTGACGCTTAAAATTGCTTCACAACTCTTCTATTGTTCTCGGAATTCCGCTGACTTTTAAAAATGCTTCACAACTCTTCCATTGTTCTCGGAATTCCGTTGAAGTTTAAAAATGCTTCGGAACTCTTCCAGTGTTCGCAGAATTCCGCTGACGTTTAAAAATGCTTCGGAAATCTTCCATTGTTTTCAAAATTCTGCTGACGTTTAAAAATGCTTCAGAACTCTTCCATTGTTCTCGGAATTCCGCTGACGTTTAAAAATGCTTCGGAACTCTTCCATTGTTCTCGGAATTGCGGTGAAGTTTAAAAATGCTTCGGAACGCTTACATTGTTCTCAGAATTCCGCTGAAGTTTAAACATGCTTTGGTACACTTCTATTGTTCTCGGAATTCTGCTGAAGTTTAAGAATGCTTCGGAACTCTTCCATTGTTCTCGGAATTCCGCTGACGTTCAAAAATGATTCGGAACACTTCCATTGTTCTCGGAATTCCGCTGACGCTTAAAATTGCTTCACAACTCTTCTATTGTTCTCGGAATTCCGCTGACTTTTAAAAATGCTTCGAAACTCTTCCATTGTTCTCGGAATTCCGCTGAAGTTTAAGAATGCTTCGGAACTCTTCCATTGTTCTCAGAATTCTGCTGAAGTTTAAAAATGCTTCGGAACTCTTCCATTGTTCTCGGAATTCCGCTGACGCTTAAAAATGCTTCACAACTCTTCCATTGTTCTCGGAATTCTGCTGACTTTTAAAAATGCTTCGGAACTCTTCGATTGTTCTCCAAATTCCGCTGAAGTTTAAAAATGCTTCGGAACTCTTCCATTGTTCGCAGAATTCCGCTGACGTTTAAAAATGCTTCGGAAATCTTCCATTGTTTTCAAAATTCTGCTGACGTTTAAAAATGCTTCAGAACTCTTCCATTGTTCTCGGAATTCCGCTGACGTTTAAAAATGCTTTGGAACTCGTCCATTGTTCTCGGAATTCCGGTGAAGTTTAAAAATGCTTCGGAACGCTTACATTGTTCTCAGAATTCCGCTGAAGTTTAAACATGCTTTGGTACCCTTCTATTGTTCTCGGAATTCTGCTGACTTTTAAAAATGCTTCGGAACTCTTCCATTGTTCTCGGAATTCCGCTGACTTTTAAAAATGCTTCGGAACTCTTCCATTGTTCTCGGAATTCCGCTTAAGTTTTGAAGTTTAAAAATGCTTCGGAATTCTTCCATTGTTCTCGGAATTCCGCTGACGCTTAAAAATGCTTCACAACTCTTCTATTGTTCTCAGAATTCCGCTGACTTTTAAAAATGCTTCAGAACTCTTCCATTGTTCTCGGAATTCCGCTGACGTTTAAAAATGCTTCGGAACTCTTCCATTGTTCTCGGAATTCCGCTGACGCTTAAAATTGCTTCACAACTCTTCTATTGTTCTCGGAATTCCGCTGACTTTTAAAAATGCTTCGAAACTCTTCCATTGTTCTCGGAATTCTGCTGAAGTTTAAGAATGCTTCGGAACTCTTCCATTGTTCTCAGAATTCTTCTGAAGTTTAAAAATGCTTCGGAACTCTTCCATTGTTCTCGGAATTCTGCTGACTTTTAAAAATGCTTCGGAACTCTTCGATTGTTCTCCAAATTCCGCTGAAGTTTAAAAATGCTTCGGAACTCTTCCAGTGTTCGAAGAATTCCGCTGACGTTTAAAAATGCTTCGGAAATCTTCCATTGTTTTCAAAATTCCGCTGACGTTTAAAAATGCTTCAGAACTCTTCCATTGTTCTCGGAATTCCGCTGACGTTTAAAAATGCTTTGGAACTCGTCCATTGATCTCGGAATTCCGGTGAAGTTTAAAAATGCTTCGGAACGCTTACATTGTTCTCAGAATTCCGCTGAAGTTTAAACATGCTTTGGTACCCTTCTATTGTTCTCGGAATTCTGCTGACTTTTAAAAATGCTTCGGAACTCTTCCATTGTTCTCGGAATTCCGCTGACTTTTAAAAATGCTTCGGAACTCTTCCATTGTTCTCGGAATTCCGATTAAGTTTTGAAGTTTAAAAATGCTTCGGAATTCTTCCATTGTTCTCGGAATTCCGCTGACGCTTAAAAAGGCTTCACAACTCTTCTTTTGTTCTCAGAATTCCGTTGACTTTTAAAAATGCTTCAGAACTCTTCCATTGTTCTCGGAATTCCGCTGACGTTTAAAAATGCTTCGGAACTCTTCCGTTGTTCTCGGAATTGCGGTGAAGTTTAAAAATGCTTCGGAACGCTTACATTGTTCTCAGAATTCCGCTGAAGTTTAAACATGCTTTGGTACCCTTCTATTGTTCTCGGAATTCTGCTGACTTTTAAAAATGCTTCGGAACTCTTCCATTGTTCTCGGAATTCCGCTGACTTTTAAAAATGCTTCGGAACTCTTCCATTGTTCTCGGAATTCCGCTGAAGTTTTGAAGTTTAAAAATGCTTCGGAATTTTTCCATTGTTCTCGGAATTCCGCTGACGCTTAAAAATGCTTCACAACTCTTCCATTGTTCTCGGAATTCCGCTGACTTTTAAAAATGCTTCGGAACTCTTCCAGTGTTCGCAGAATTCCGCTGACGTTTAAAAATGCTTCGGAAATCTTCCATTGTTTTCAAAATTCCGCTGACGTTTAAAAATGATTCAGAACTCTTCCATTGTTCTCGGAATTCCGCTGACTTTTAAAAATGCTTCGGAACTCTTCCATTGTTTTGGTATTCCGCTGACGTTTAAAAATGCTTAACAACTCTTCCATTGTTCTCGGTATTCCGCTGACTTTTAAAAATGCTTCTGAACTCTTCCATTGTTCTCGGAATTCCGCTGAAGTTTAAGTATGCTTCGGAACTCTTCCATTGTTCTCGGAATTCTGCTGAAGTTTAAAAATGCTTCGGAACTCTTCCATTGTTCTCGGAATTCCGCTGATGCTTAAAAATGCTTCACAACTCTTCCATTGTTCTCGGTATTCCGCTGACTTTTAAAAATGCTTCTGAACTCTTCCATTGTTCTCGGAATTCCGCTGAAGTTTAAGTATGCTTCGGAACTCTTCCATTGTTCTCGGAATTCTGCTGAAGTTTAAAAATGCTTCGGAACTCTTCCATTGTTCTCAGAATTCCGCTGAAGTTTAAACATGCTTTGGTACCCTTCTATTGTTCTCGGAATTCTGCTGACTTTTAAAAATGCTTCGGAACTCTTCCATTGTTCTCGGAATTCCGCTGACTTTTAAAAATGCTTCGGAACTCTTCCATTGTTCTCGGAATTCTGCTGAAGTTTTGAAGTTTAAAAATGCTTTGGAATTCTTCCATTGTTCTCGGAATTCCGCTGACGCTTAAAAATGCTTCACAACTCTTCTATTGTTCTCAGAATTCCGCTGACTTTTAAAAATGCTTCAGAACGCTTCCATTGTTCTCGGAATTCCGCTGACGTTTAAAAATGCTTCGGAACACTTCCATTGTTCTCGGAATTCCGCTGACGCTTAAAATTGCTTCACAACTCTTCTATTGTTCTCGGAATTCCGCTGACTTTTAAAAATGCTTCACAACTCTTCCATTGTTCTCGGAATTCCGTTGAAGTTTAAAAATGCTTCGGAACTCTTCCAGTGTTCGCAGAATTCCGCTGACGTTTAAAAATGCTTCGGAAATCTTCCATTGTTTTCAAAATTCTGCTGACGTTTAAAAATGCTTCAGAACTCTTCCATTGTTCTCGGAATTCCGCTGACGTTTAAAAATGCTTCGGAACTCTTCCATTGTTCTCGGAATTGCGGTGAAGTTTAAAAATGCTTCGGAACGCTTACATTGTTCTCAGAATTCCGCTGAAGTTTAAACATGCTTTGGTACACTTCTATTGTTCTCGGAATTCTGCTGAAGTTTAAGAATGCTTCGGAACTCTTCCATTGTTCTCGGAATTCCGCTGACGTTCAAAAATGATTCGGAACACTTCCATTGTTCTCGGAATTCCGCTGACGCTTAAAATTGCTTCACAACTCTTCTATTGTTCTCGGAATTCCGCTGACTTTTAAAAATGCTTCGAAACTCTTCCATTGTTCTCGGAATTCCGCTGAAGTTTAAGAATGCTTCGGAACTCTTCCATTGTTCTCAGAATTCTGCTGAAGTTTAAAAATGCTTCGGAACTCTTCCATTGTTCTCGGAATTCCGCTGACGCTTAAAAATGCTTCACAACTCTTCCATTGTTCTCGGAATTCTGCTGACTTTTAAAAATGCTTCGGAACTCTTCGATTGTTCTCCAAATTCCGCTGAAGTTTAAAAATGCTTCGGAACTCTTCCATTGTTCGCAGAATTCCGCTGACGTTTAAAAATGCTTCGGAAATCTTCCATTGTTTTCAAAATTCCGCTGACGTTTAAAAATGCTTCAGAACTCTTCCATTGTTCTCGGAATTCCGCTGACGTTTAAAAATGCTTTGGAACTCGTCCATTGTTCTCGGAATTCCGGTGAAGTTTAAAAATGCTTCGGAACGCTTACATTGTTCTCAGAATTCCGCTGAAGTTTAAACATGCTTTGGTACCCTTCTATTGTTCTCGGAATTCTGCTGACTTTTAAAAATGCTTCGGAACTCTTCCATTGTTCTCGGAATTCCGCTGACTTTTAAAAATGCTTCGGAACTCTTCCATTGTTCTCGGAATTCCGCTTAAGTTTTGAAGTTTAAAAATGCTTCGGAATTCTTCCATTGTTCTCGGAATTCCGCTGACGCTTAAAAATGCTTCACAACTCTTCTATTGTTCTCAGAATTCCGCTGACTTTTAAAAATGCTTCAGAACTCTTCCATTGTTCTCGGAATTCCGCTGACGTTTAAAAATGCTTCGGAACTCTTCCATTGTTCTCGGAATTCCGCTGACGCTTAAAATTGCTTCACAACTCTTCTATTGTTCTCGGAATTCCGCTGACTTTTAAAAATGCTTCGAAACTCTTCCATTGTTCTCGGAATTCTGCTGAAGTTTAAGAATGCTTCGGAACTCTTCCATTGTTCTCAGAATTCTTCTGAAGTTTAAAAATGCTTCGGAACTCTTCCATTGTTCTCGGAATTCTGCTGACTTTTAAAAATGCTTCGGAACTCTTCGATTGTTCTCCAAATTCCGCTGAAGTTTAAAAATGCTTCGGAACTCTTCCAGTGTTCGAAGAATTCCGCTGACGTTTAAAAATGCTTCGGAAATCTTCCATTGTTTTCAAAATTCCGCTGACGTTTAAAAATGCTTCAGAACTCTTCCATTGTTCTCGGAATTCCGCTGACGTTTAAAAATGCTTTGGAACTCGTCCATTGATCTCGGAATTCCGGTGAAGTTTAAAAATGCTTCGGAACGCTTACATTGTTCTCAGAATTCCGCTGAAGTTTAAACATGCTTTGGTACCCTTCTATTGTTCTCGGAATTCTGCTGACTTTTAAAAATGCTTCGGAACTCTTCCATTGTTCTCGGAATTCCGCTGACTTTTAAAAATGCTTCGGAACTCTTCCATTGTTCTCGGAATTCCGATTAAGTTTTGAAGTTTAAAAATGCTTCGGAATTCTTCCATTGTTCTCGGAATTCCGCTGACGCTTAAAAATGCTTCACAACTCTTCTTTTGTTCTCAGAATTCCGTTGACTTTTAAAAATGCTTCAGAACTCTTCCATTGTTCTCGGAATTCCGCTGACGTTTAAAAATGCTTCGGAACTCTTCCATTGTTCTCGGAATTCCGCTGACGCTTAAAATTGCTTCACAACTCTTCCATTGTTCTCGGTATTCCGCTGACTTTTAAAAATGCTTCTGAACTCTTCCATTGTTCTCGAAATTCCGCTGAAGTTTAAGTATGCTTCGGAACTCTTCCATTGTTCTCGGAATTCTGCTGAAGTTTAAAAATGCTTCGGAACTCTTCCATTGTTCTCAGAATTCCGCTGACATTTAAAAATGCTTCGGAACTCTTCCATTGTTCTCAGAATTCCGCTGACATTTAAAAAGCCTTCAGAACTCTTCCATTGTTCTCGGAATTCCGCTGACGTTTAAAAATGCTTCGGAACTCTTCCTTTGTTCTTGGAATTCCACTGACGTTTAAAAATGCTTCACAACTCTTCCATTGTTCTCGGAATTCCGCTGACTTTTAAAATTGCTTCGGAACTCTTCGATTGTTCTCCAAATTCCGCTGAAGTTTAAAAATGCTTCGGAACGCTTACATTGTTCTCAGAATTCCGCTGAAGTTTAAACATGCTTTGTTACCCTTCTATTGTTCTCGGAATTCTGCTGACTTTTAAAAATGCTTCGGAACTCTTCCATTGTTCTCGGAATTCCGCTGACTTTTAAAAATGCTTCGGAACTCTTCCATTGTTCTCGGAATTCCGCTGAAGTTTAAGAATGCTTCGGAACTCTTCCATTGTTCTCGGAATTCTGCTGAAGTTTTGAAGTTTAAAAATGCTTCGGAATTCTTCCATTGTTCTCGGAATTCCGCTGACGCTTAAAAATGCTTCACAACTCTTCTATTGTTCTCAGAATTCCGCTGACTTTTAAAAATGCTTCACAACTCTTCCATTGTTCTCGGAATTCCGTTGAAGTTTAAAAATGCTTCGGAACTCTTCCAGTGTTCGCAGAATTCCGCTGACGTTTAAAAATGCTTCGGAAATCTTCCATTGTTTTCAAAATTCTGCTGACGTTTAAAAATGCTTCGGAACTCTTCCATTGTTCTCGGAATTGCGGTGAAGTTTAAAAATGCTTCGGAACGCTTACATTGTTCTCAGAATTCCGCTGAAGTTTAAACATGCTTTGGTACACTTCTATTCTTCTCGGAATTCTGCTGAAGTTTAAGAATGCTTCGGAACTCTTCCATTGTTCTCGGAATTCCGCTGACGTTTAAAAATGATTCGGAACACTTCCATTGTTCTCGGAATTCCGCTGACGCTTAAAATTGCTTCACAACTCTTCTATTGTTCTCGGAATTCCGCTGACTTTTAAAAATGCTTCGAAACTCTTCCATTGTTCTCGGAATTCCGCTGACGCTTAAAAATGCTTCACAACTCTTCCATTGTTCTCGGAATTCTGCTGACTTTTAAAAATGCTTCGGAACTCTTCGATTGTTCTCCAAATTCCGCTGAAGTTTAAAAATGCTTCGGAACTCTTCCAGTGTTCGAAGAATTCCGCTGACGTTTAAAAATGCTTCGGAAATCTTCCATTGTTTTCAAAATTCCGCTGACGTTTAAAAATGCTTCAGAACTCTTCCATTGTTCTCGGAATTCCGCTGACGTTTAAAAATGCTTTGGAACTCGTCCATTGATCTCGGAATTCCGCTGACATTTAAAAATGCTTCGGAACTCTTCCATTGTCCTCGGAATTCCGCTGAAGTTTAAGAATGCTTCGGAACTCTTCCATTGTTCTCAGAATTCTGCTGAAGTTTAAAAATGCTTCGGAACTCTTCCATTGTTCTCGGAATTCCGCTGACGCTTAAAAATGCTTCACAACTCTTCCATTGTTCTCGGAATTCCGCTGACTTTTAAAAATGCTTCGGAACTCTTCCATTGTTCTCGGAATTCCGCTGACTTTTAAAAATGCTTCTGAACTCTTCCATTGTTCTCGGAATTCCGCTGAAGTTTAAGTATGCTTCGGAACTCTTCCATTGTTCTCGGAATTCTGCTGAAGTTTAAAAATGCTTCGGAACTCTTCCAATGTTCTCAGAATTCCGCTGACATTTAAAAATGCTTCGGAACTCTTCCATTGTTCTCGGAATTCCGCTGACATTTAAAAAGCCTTCAGAACTCTTCCATTGTTCTCGGAATTCTGCTGACGTTTAAAAATGCTTCGGAACTCTTCCTTTGTTCTTGGAATTCCACTGACGTTTAAAAATGCTTCACAACTCTTCCATTGTTCTCGGAATTCCGCTGACTTTTAAAATTGCTTCGGAACTCTTCGATTGTTCTCCAAATTCCGCTGAAGTTTAAATATGCTTCGGAACTCTTCCAGTGTTTGCAGAATTCCGCTGACGTTTAAAAATGCTTCGGAAATCTTCCATTGTTTTCAAAATGCGCTGACGTTTAAAAATTCTTCAGAACTCTTCCATTGTTCTCGGAATTCCGCTGACGTTTAAAAATGCTTCGGAACTCTTCCGTTGTTCTCGGAATTGCGGTGAAGTTTAAAAATGCTTCGGAACGCTTACATTGTTCTCAGAATTCCGCTGAAGTTTAAACATGCTTTGGTACCCTTCTATTGTTCTCGGAATTCTGCTGACTTTTAAAAATGCTTCGGAACTCTTCCATTGTTCTCGGAATTCCGCTGACTTTTAAAAATGCTTCGGAACTCTTCCATTGTTCTCGGAATTCCGCTGAAGTTTTGAAGTTTAAAAATGCTTCGGAATTTTTCCATTGTTCTCGGAATTCCGCTGACGCTTAAAAATGCTTCACAACTCTTCCATTGTTCTCGGAATTCCGCTGACTTTTAAAAATGCTTCGGAACTCTTCCAGTGTTCGCAGAATTCCGCTGACGTTTAAAAATGCTTCGGAAATCTTCCATTGTTTTCAAAATTCCGCTGACGTTTAAAAATGATTCAGAACTCTTCCATTGTTCTCGGAATTCCGCTGACTTTTAAAAATGCTTCGGAACTCTTCCATTGTTTTGGTATTCCGCTGACGTTTAAAAATGCTTCACAACTCTTCCATTGTTCTCGGTATTCCGCTGACTTTTAAAAATGCTTCTGAACTCTTCCATTGTTCTCGGAATTCCGCTGAAGTTTAAGTATGCTTCGGAACTCTTCCATTGTTCTCGGAATTCTGCTGAAGTTTAAAAATGCTTCGGAACTCTTCCATTGTTCTCGGAATTCCGCTGATGCTTAAAAATGCTTCACAACTTTTCCATTGTTCTCGGTATTCCGCTGACTTTTAAAAATGCTTCTGAACTCTTCCATTGTTCTCGGAATTCCGCTGAAGTTTAAGTATGCTTCGGAACTCTTCCATTGTTCTCGGAATTCTGCTGAAGTTTAAAAATGCTTCGGAACTCTTCCATTGTTCTCAGAATTCCGCTGAAGTTTAAACATGCTTTGGTACCCTTCTATTGTTCTCGGAATTCTGCTGACTTTTAAAAATGCTTCGGAACTCTTCCATTGTTCTCGGAATTCCGCTGACTTTTAAAAATGCTTCGGAACTCTTCCATTGTTCTCGGAATTCTGCTGAAGTTTTGAAGTTTAAAAATGCTTCGGAATTCTTCCATTGTTCTCGGAATTCCGCTGACGCTTAAAAATGCTTCACAACTCTTCTGTTGTTCTCAGAATTCCGCTGACTTTTAAAAATGCTTCAGAACGCTTCCATTGTTCTCGGAATTCTGCTGAAGTTTAAAAATGCTTCGGAAATCTTCCATTGTTTTCAAAATTCTGCTGACGTTTAAAAATGCTTCAGAACTCTTCCTTTGTTCTCGGAATTCCGCTGACGTTTAAAAATGCTTCGGAACTCTTCCATTGTTCTCGGAATTGCGGTGAAGTTTAAAAATGCTTCGGAACGCTTACATTGTTCTCAGAATTCCGCTGAAGTTTAAACATGCTTTGGTACACTTCTATTGTTCTCGGAATTCTGCTGAAGTTTAAGAATGCTTCGGAACTCTTCCATTGTTCTCGGAATTCCGCTGACGTTCAAAAATGATTCGGAACACTTCCATTGTTCTCGGAATTCGGCTGACGCTTAAAATTGCTTCACAACTCTTCTATTGTTCTCGGAATTCCGCTGACTTTTAAAAATGCTTCGAAACTCTTCCATTGTTCTCGGAATTCCGCTGAAGTTTAAGAATGCTTCGGAACTCTTCCATTGTTCTCAGAATTCTGCTGAAGTTTAAAAATGCTTCGGAACTCTTCCATTGTTCTCGGAATTCCGCTGACGCTTAAAAATGCTTCACAACTCTTCCATTGTTCTCGGAATTCTGCTGACTTTTAAAAATGCTTCGGAACTCTTCCATTGTTCTCGGAATTCCGCTGACACTTAAAATTGCTTCACAACTCTTCTATTGTTCTCGGAATTCCGCTGACTTTTAAAAATGCTTCGAAACTCTTCCATTGTTCTCGGAATTCTGCTGAAGTTTAAGAATGCTTCGGAACTCTTCCATTGTTCTCAGAATTCTTCTGAAGTTTAAAAATGCTTCGGAACTCTTCCATTGTTCTCGGAATTCTGCTGACTTTTAAAAATGCTTCGGAACTCTTCGATTGTTCTCCAAATTCCGCTGAAGTTTAAAAATGCTTCGGAACTCTTCCAGTGTTCGAAGAATTCCGCTGACGTTTAAAAATGCTTCGGAAATCTTCCATTGTTTTCAAAATTCCGCTGACGTTTAAAAATGCTTCAGAACTCTTCCATTGTTCTCGGAATTCCGCTGACGTTTAAAAATGCTTTGGAACTCGTCCATTGATCTCGGAATTCCGGTGAAGTTTAAAAATGCTTCGGAACGCTTACATTGTTCTCAGAATTCCGCTGAAGTTTAAACATGCTTTGGTACCCTTCTATTGTTCTCGGAATTCTGCTGACTTTTAAAAATGCTTCGGAACTCTTCCATTGTTCTCGGAATTCCGCTGACTTTTAAAAATGCTTCGGAACTCTTCCATTGTTCTCGGAATTCCGATTAAGTTTTCAAGTTTAAAAATGCTTCGGAATTCTTCCATTGTTCTCGGAATTCCGCTGACGCTTAAAAATGCTTCACAACTCTTCTTTTGTTCTCAGAATTCCGTTGACTTTTAAAAATGCTTCAGAACTCTTCCATTGTTCTCGGAATTCCGCTGACGTTTAAAAATGCTTCGGAACTCTTCCATTGTTCTCGGAATTCCGCTGACGCTTAAAATTGCTTCACAACTCTTCCATTGTTCTCGGTATTCCGCTGACTTTTAAAAATGCTTCTGAACTCTTCCATTGTTCTCGAAATTCCGCTGAAGTTTAAGTATGCTTCGGAACTCTTCCATTGTTCTCGGAATTCTGCTGAAGTTTAAAAATGCTTCGGAACTCTTCCATTGTTCTCAGAATTCCGCTGACATTTAAAAATGCTTCGGAACTCTTCCATTGTTCTCAGAATTCCGCTGACATTTAAAAAGCCTTCAGAACTCTTCCATTGTTCTCGGAATTCCGCTGACGTTTAAAAATGCTTCGGAACTCTTCCTTTGTTCTTGGAATTCCACTGACGTTTAAAAATGCTTCACAACTCTTCCATTGTTCTCGGAATTCCGCTGACTTTTAAAATTGCTTCGGAACTCTTCGATTGTTCTCCAAATTCCGCTGAAGTTTAAAAATGCTTCGGAACGCTTACATTGTTCTCAGAATTCCGCTGAAGTTTAAACATGCTTTGTTACCCTTCTATTGTTCTCGGAATTCTGCTGACTTTTAAAAATGCTTCGGAACTCTTCCATTGTTCTCGGAATTCCGCTGACTTTTAAAAATGCTTCGGAACTCTTCCATTGTTCTCGGAATTCCGCTGAAGTTTAAGAATGCTTCGGAACTCTTCCATTGTTCTCGGAATTCTGCTGAAGTTTTGAAGTTTAAAAATGCTTCGGAATTCTTCCATTGTTCTCGGAATTCCGCTGACGCTTAAAAATGCTTCACAACTCTTCTATTGTTCTCAGAATTCCGCTGACTTTTAAAAATGCTTCACAACTCTTCCATTGTTCTCGGAATTCCGTTGAAGTTTAAAAATGCTTCGGAACTCTTCCAGTGTTCGCAGAATTCCGCTGACGTTTAAAAATGCTTCGGAAATCTTCCATTGTTTTCAAAATTCTGCTGACGTTTAAAAATGCTTCGGAACTCTTCCATTGTTCTCGGAATTGCGGTGAAGTTTAAAAATGCTTCGGAACGCTTACATTGTTCTCAGAATTCCGCTGAAGTTTAAACATGCTTTGGTACACTTCTATTCTTCTCGGAATTCTGCTGAAGTTTAAGAATGCTTCGGAACTCTTCCATTGTTCTCGGAATTCCGCTGACGTTTAAAAATGATTCGGAACACTTCCATTGTTCTCGGAATTCCGCTGACGCTTAAAATTGCTTCACAACTCTTCCATTGTTCTCGGAATTCCGCTGACTTTTAAAAATGCTTCGAAACTCTTCCATTGTTCTCGGAATTCCGCTGACGCTTAAAAATGCTTCACAACTCTTCCATTGTTCTCGGAATTCTGCTGACTTTTAAAAATGCTTCGGAACTCTTCGATTGTTCTCCAAATTCCGCTGAAGTTTAAAAATGCTTCGGAACTCTTCCAGTGTTCGAAGAATTCCGCTGACGTTTAAAAATGCTTCGGAAATCTTCCATTGTTTTCAAAATTCCGCTGACGTTTAAAAATGCTTCAGAACTCTTCCATTGTTCTCGGAATTCCGCTGACGTTTAAAAATGCTTTGGAACTCGTCCATTGATCTCGGAATTCCGCTGACATTTAAAAATGCTTCGGAACTCTTCCATTGTCCTCGGAATTCCGCTGAAGTTTAAGAATGCTTCGGAACTCTTCCATTGTTCTCAGAATTCTGCTGAAGTTTAAAAATGCTTCGGAACTCTTCCATTGTTCTCGGAATTCCGCTGACGCTTAAAAATGCTTCACAACTCTTCCATTGTTCTCGGAATTCCGCTGACTTTTAAAAATGCTTCGGAACTCTTCCATTGTTCTCGGAATTCCGCTGACTTTTAAAAATGCTTCTGAACTCTTCCATTGTTCTCGGAATTCCGCTGAAGTTTAAGTATGCTTCGGAACTCTTCCATTGTTCTCGGAATTCTGCTGAAGTTTAAAAATGCTTCGGAACTCTTCCAATGTTCTCAGAATTCCGCTGACATTTAAAAATGCTTCGGAACTCTTCCATTGTTCTCGGAATTCCGCTGACATTTAAAAAGCCTTCAGAACTCTTCCATTGTTCTCGGAATTCTGCTGACGTTTAAAAATGCTTCGGAACTCTTCCTTTGTTCTTGGAATTCCACTGACGTTTAAAAATGCTTCACAACTCTTCCATTGTTCTCGGAATTCCGCTGACTTTTAAAATTGCTTCGGAACTCTTCGATTGTTCTCCAAATTCCGCTGAAGTTTAAAAATGCTTCGGAACTCTTCCAGTGTTTGCAGAATTCCGCTGACGTTTAAAAATGCTTCGGAAATCTTCCATTGTTTTCAAAATCCGCTGACGTTTAAAAATGCTTCAGAACTCTTCCATTGTTCTCGGAATTCCGCTGACGTTTAAAAATGCTTCGGAACTCTTCCGTTGTTCTCGGAATTGCGGTGAAGTTTAAAAATGCTTCGGAACGCTTACATTGTTCTCAGAATTCCGCTGAAGTTTAAACATGCTTTGGTACCCTTCTATTGTTCTCGGAATTCTGCTGACTTTTAAAAATGCTTCGGAACTCTTCCATTGTTCTCGGAATTCCGCTGACTTTTAAAAATGCTTCGGAACTCTTCCATTGTTCTCGGAATTCCGCTGAAGTTTTGAAGTTTAAAAATGCTTCGGAATTTTTCCATTGTTCTCGGAATTCCGCTGACGCTTAAAAATGCTTCACAACTCTTCCATTGTTCTCGGAATTCCGTTGACTTTTAAAAATGCTTCGGAACTCTTCCAGTGTTCGCAGAATTCCGCTGACGATTAAAAATGCTTCGGAAATCTTCCATTGTTTTCAAAATTCCGCTGACGTTTAAAAATGATTCAGAACTCTTCCATTGTTCTCGGAATTCCGCTGACTTTTAAAAATGCTTCGGAACTCTTCCATTGTTTTGGTATTCCGCTGACGTTTAAAAATGCTTCACAACTCTTCCATTGTTCTCGGTATTCCGCTGACTTTTAAAAATGCTTCTGAACTCTTCCATTGTTCTCGGAATTCCGCTGAAGTTTAAGTATGCTTCGGAACTCTTCCATTGTTCTCGGAATTCTGCTGAAGTTTAAAAATGCTTCGGAACTCTTCCATTGTTCTCGGAATTCCGCTGATGCTTAAAAATGCTTCACAACTTTTCCATTGTTCTCGGTATTCCGCTGACTTTTAAAAATGCTTCTGAACTCTTCCATTGTTCTCGGAATTCCGCTGAAGTTTAAGTATGCTTCGGAACTCTTCCATTGTTCTCGGAATTCTGCTGAAGTTTAAAAATGCTTCGGAACTCTTCCATTGTTCTCAGAATTCCGCTGAAGTTTAAACATGCTTTGGTACCCTTCTATTGTTCTCGGAATTCTGCTGACTTTTAAAAATGCTTCGGAACTCTTCCATTGTTCTCGGAATTCCGCTGACTTTTAAAAATGCTTCGGAACTCTTCCATTGTTCTCGGAATTCTGCTGAAGTTTTGAAGTTTAAAAATGCTTCGGAATTCTTCCATTGTTCTCGGAATTCCGCTGACGCTTAAAAATGCTTCACAACTCTTCTGTTGTTCTCAGAATTCCGCTGACTTTTAAAAATGCTTCAGAACGCTTCCATTGTTCTCGGAATTCCGCTGACGTTTAAAAATGCTTCGGAACACTTCCATTGTTCTCGGTATTCCGCTGACGCTTAAAATTGCTTCACAACTCTTCTATTGTTCTCGGAATTCCGCTGACTTTTAAAAATGCTTCACAACTCTTCCATTGTTCTCGGAATTCCGTTGAAGTTTAAAAATGCTTCGGAACTCTTCCAGTGTTCGCAGAATTCCGCTGACGTTTAAAAATGCTTCGGAAATCTTCCATTGTTTTCAAAATTCTGCTGACGTTTAAAAATGCTTCAGAACTCTTCCATTGTTCTCGGAATTCCGCTGACGTTTAAAAATGCTTCGGAACTCTTCCATTGTTCTCGGAATTGCGGTGAAGTTTAAAAATGCTTCGGAACGCTTACATTGTTCTCAGAATTCCGCTGAAGTTTAAACATGCTTTGGTACACTTCTATTGTTCTCGGAATTCTGCTGAAGTTTAAGAATGCTTCGGAACTCTTCCATTGTTCTCGGAATTCCGCTGACGTTCAAAAATGATTCGGAACACTTCCATTGTTCTCGGAATTCGGCTGACGCTTAAAATTGCTTCACAACTCTTCTATTGTTCTCGGAATTCCGCTGACTTTTAAAAATGCTTCGAAACTCTTCCATTGTTCTCGGAATTCCGCTGAAGTTTAAGAATGCTTCGGAACTCTTCCATTGTTCTCAGAATTCTGCTGAAGTTTAAAAATGCTTCGGAACTCTTCCATTGTTCTCGGAATTCCGCTGACGCTTAAAAATGCTTCACAACTCTTCCATTGTTCTCGGAATTCTGCTGACTTTTAAAAATGCTTCGGAACTCTTCGATTGTTCTCCAAATTCCGCTGAAGTTTAAAAATGCTTCGGAACTCTTCCATTGTTCGCAGAATTCCGCTGACGTTTAAAAATGCTTCGGAAATCTTCCATTGTTTTCAAAATTCCGCTGACGTTTAAAAATGCTTCAGAACTCTTCCATTGTTCTCGGAATTCCGCTGACGTTTAAAAATGCTTTGGAACTCGTCCATTGTTCTCGGAATTCCGGTGAAGTTTAAAAATGCTTCGGAACGCTTACATTGTTCTCAGAATTCCGCTGAAGTTTAAACATGCTTTGGTACCCTTCTATTGTTCTCGGAATTCTGCTGACTTTTAAAAATGCTTCGGAACTCTTCCATTGTTCTCGGAATTCCGCTGACTTTTAAAAATGCTTCGGAACTCTTCCATTGTTCTCGGAATTCCGCTTAAGTTTTGAAGTTTAAAAATGCTTCGGAATTCTTCCATTGTTCTCGGAATTCCGCTGACGCTTAAAAATGCTTCACAACTCTTCTATTGTTCTCAGAATTCCGCTGACTTTTAAAAATGCTTCAGAACTCTTCCATTGTTCTCGGAATTCCGCTGACGTTTAAAAATGCTTCGGAACTCTTCCATTGTTCTCGGAATTCCGCTGACGCTTAAAATTGCTTCACAACTCTTCTATTGTTCTCGGAATTCCGCTGACTTTTAAAAATGCTTCGAAACTCTTCCATTGTTCTCGGAATTCTGCTGAAGTTTAAGAATGCTTCGGAACTCTTCCATTGTTCTCAGAATTCTTCTGAAGTTTAAAAATGCTTCGGAACTCTTCCATTGTTCTCGGAATTCCGCTGATGCTTAAAAATGCTTCACAACTCTTCCATTGTTCTCGGTATTCCGCTGACTTTTAAAAATGCTTCTGAACTCTTCCATTGTTCTCGGAATTCCGCTGAAGTTTAAGTATGCTTCGGAACTCTTCCATTGTTCTCGGAATTCTGCTGAAGTTTAAAAATGCTTCGGAACTCTTCCATTGTTCTCAGAATTCCGCTGACATTTAAAAATGCTTCAAAACTCTTCCATTGTTCTCGGAATTCCGCTGACATTTAAAAAGCCTTCAGAACTCTTCCATTGTTCTCGGAATTCCGCTGACATTTAAAAATGCTTCGGAACTCTTCCTTTGTTCTTGGAATTCCACTGACGTTTAAAAATGCTTCACAACTCTTCCATTGTTCTCGGAATTCCGCTGACTTTTAAAATTGCTTCGGAACTCTTCGATTGTTCTCCAAATTCCGCTGAAGTTTAAAAATGCTTCGGAACTCTTCCAGTGTTTGCAGAATTCCGCTGACGTTTAAAAATGCTTCGGAAATCTTCCATTGTTTTCAAAATCCGCTGACGTTTAAAAATGCTTCAGAACTCTTCCATTGTTCTCGGAATTCCGCTGACATTTAAAAATGCTTCAGAACTCTTCCCTTGTTCTGGTATTCCGCTGACGTTTAAAAATGCTTCACAACTCTTCCATTGTTCTCGGTATTCCGCTGACTTTTAAAAATGCTTCAGAACTCTTCCATTGTTCTCGCAATTCCGCTGAAGTTTAAAAATGCTTCGGAACTCTTCCATTGTTCTCAGAATTCCGCTGACATTTAAAAATGCTTCGGAACTCTTCCATTGTTCTCGGAATTCCGCTGACATTTAAAAAGGCTTCAGAACTCTTCCATTGTTCTCGGAATTCCGCTGACGTTTAAAAATGCTTCACAACTCTTCCATTTTTCTCGGAATTCCGCTGACTTTTAAAAATGCTTCACAACTCTTCCATTGTTCTCGGAATTCCGCTGACTTTTAAAAATGCTTCACAACTCTTCCATTGTTCTCGGAATTCCGCTGACTTTTAAAAATGCTTCGGTACTCTTCGATTGTTCTCCAAATTCCGCTGAAGTTTAAAAATGCTTCTGAACTCTTCCAGTGTTCTCGGAATTCCGCTGACTTTTAAAAATGCTTCGGAACTCTTCGATTGTTCTCCAAATTCCGCTGAAGTTTAAAAATGCTTCGGAACTCTTACAGTGTTTGCAGAATTCCGCTGACGTTTAAAAATGCTTCGGAAATCTTCCATTGTTTTCAAAATTCCGCTGACGTTTAAAAATTCTTCAGAACTCTTCCATTGTTCTCGGAATTCTTCTGAAGTTTTGAAGTTTAAAAATGCTTCGGAATTCTTCCATTGTTCTCGGAATTCCGCTGACGCTTAAAAATGCTTCACAACTCTTCTATTGTTCTCGGAATTCCGCTGACTTTTAAAAATGCTTCACAACTCTTCTATTGTTCTCGGAATGCCGCTGACATTCAAAAATGCTTCGGAACTCTTCCATTGTCCTCGGAATTCCGCTGAAGTTTAAAAATGCTTCGGAACTCTTCCATTGTTCTCAGAATTCCGCTGACGCTTAAAAATGCTTCACAACTCTTCTATTGTTCTCGGAATGCCGCTGACATTTAAAAATGCTTCGGAACTCTTCCATTGTCCTCGGAATTCCGCTGAAGTTTAAGAATGCTTCGGAACTCTTCCATTGTTCTCAGAATTCTGCTGAAGTTTAAAAATGCTTCGGAACTCTTCCATTGTTCTCGGAATTCCGCTGACGCTTAAAAATGCTTCACAAATCTTCCATTGTTCTCGGAATTCCGCTGACTTTTAAAAATGCTTCGGAACTCTTCGATTGTTCTCCAAATTCCGCTGAAGTTTAAAAATGCTTCGGAACTCTTCCATTGTTCTCGGAATTCCGCTGACGTTTAAAAATGCTTCGGAACACTTCCATTGTTCTCGGAATTCCGCTGACGCTTAAAATTGCTTCACAACTCTTCTATTGTTCTCGGAATTCCGCTGACTTTTAAAAATGCTTCGGAACTCTTCCATTGTTCTCGGAATTGCGGTGAAGTTTAAAAATGCTTCGGAACGCTTACATTGTTCTCAGAATTCCGCTGAAGTTTAAACATGCTTTGGTACCCTTCTATTGTTCTCGGAATTCTGCTGAAGTTTAAGAATGCTTCAGAACTCTTCCATTATTCTCGGAATTCTACTGAAGTTTTGAAGTTTAAGAATGCTTCGGAACTCTTCCATTGTTCTCGGAATTCTGCTGAAGTTTTGAAGTTTAAAAATGCTTCGGAATTCTTCCATTGTTCTCGGAATTCCGCTGACGCTTAAAAATGCTTCACAACTCTTCTATTGTTCTCAGAATTCCGCTGACTTTTAAAAATGCTTCACAACTCTTCCATTGTTCTCGGAATTCCGTTGAAGTTTAAAAATGCTTCGGAACTCTTCCAGTGTTCGCAGAATTCCGCTGACGTTTAAAAATGCTTCGGAAATCTTCCATTGTTTTCAAAATTGTGCTGATGTTTAAAAATGCTTCGGAACTCTTCCATTGTTCTCGGAATTGCGGTGAAGTTTAAAAATGCTTCGGAACGCTTACATTGTTCTCAGAATTCTGCTGAAGTTTAAACATGCTTTGGTACACTTCTATTGTTCTCGGAATTCTGCTGAAGTTTAAGAATGCTTCGGAACTCTTCCATTGTTCTCGGAATTCCGCTGACGTTTAAAAATGATTCGGAACACTTCCATTGTTCTCGGAATTCCGCTGACGCTTAAAATTGCTTCACAACTCTTCTATTGTTCTCGGAATTCCGCTGACTTTTAAAAATGCTTCGAAACTCTTCCATTGTTCTCGGAATTCCGCTGACGCTTAAAAATGCTTCACAACTCTTCCATTGTTCTCGGAATTCTGCTGACTTTTAAAAATGCTTCGGAACTCTTCGATTGTTCTCCAAATTCCGCTGAAGTTTAAAAATGCTTCGGAACTCTTCCAGTGTTCGAAGAATTCCGCTGACGTTTAAAAATGCTTCGGAAATCTTCCATTGTTTTCAAAATTCCGCTGACGTTTAAAAATGCTTCAGAACTCTTCCATTGTTCTCGGAATTCCGCTGACGTTTAAAAATGCTTTGGAACTCGTCCATTGATCTCGGAATTCCGGTGAAGTTTAAAAATGCTTCGGAACGCTTACATTGTTCTCAGAATTCCGCTGAAGTTTAAACATGCTTTGGTACCCTTCTATTGTTCTCGGAATTCTGCTGACTTTTAAAAATGCTTCGGAACTCTTCCATTGTTCTCGGAATTCCGCTGACTTTTAAAAATGCTTCGGAACTCTTCCATTGTTCTCGGAATTCCGCTTAAGTTTTGAAGTTTAAAAATGCTTCGGAATTCTTCCATTGTTCTCGGAATTCCGCTGACGCTTAAAAATGCTTCACAACTCTTCTTTTGTTCTCAGAATTCCGTTGACTTTTAAAAATGCTTCAGAACTCTTCCATTGTTCTCGGAATTCCGCTGACGTTTAAAAATGCTTCGGAACTCTTCCATTGTTCTCGGAATTCCGCTGAAGTTTTGAAGTTTAAAAATGCTTCGGAATTCTTCCATTGTTCTCGGAATTCCGCTGACGCTTAAAAATGCTTCACAACTCTTCTATTGTTCTCAGAATTCCGCTGACTTTTAAAAATGCTTCGGAAATCTTCCATTGTTTTCAAAATTCCGCTGATGTTTAAAAATGCTTCAGAACTCTTAAATTGTTCTCGGAATTCCGCTGACTTTTAAAAATGCTTCGGAACTCTTCCATTGTTCTCCAAATTCTGCTGAAGTTTAAAAATGCTTCGGAACTCTTCCAGTGTTCGCAGAATTCCGCTGACATTTAAAAATGCTTCGGAACTCTTACATTGTTCTCGGAATTCCGCTGACTCTTAAAATTGCTTCACAACTCTTCTACTGTTCTCGGAATTCCGCTGACTTTTAAAAATGCTTCGGAACTCTTCCATTGTTCTCGGAATTCCGCTGAAGTTTAAGTATGCTTCGGAACTCTTCCATTGTTCTTGGAATTCCACTGACGTTAAAAAATGCTTCACAACTCTTCCATTGTTCTCAGAATTCCGCTGACTTTTAAAATTGATTCGGAACTCTTCGATTGTTCTCGGAATTCCGCTGACGTTTAAAAATGCTTCGGAACTCTTCCATTGTTCTTGGAATTCCACTGACGTTAAAAAATGCTTCACAACTCTTCCATTGTTCTCAGAATTCCGCTGACTTTTAAAATTGATTCGGAACTCTTCGATTGTTCTCCAAATTCCGCTGAAGTTTAAAAATGCTTCGGAACTCTTTCAGTGTTCACAGAATTCCGCTGACGTTTAAAAATGCTTCGGAAATCTTCCATTGTTTTCAAAATCCGCTGACGTTTAAAAATGCTTCAGAACTCTTCCATTGTTCTCGGAATTCCGCTGACATTTAAAAATGCTTCGGAACTCTTCCATTGTTCTGGAATTCCGCTGACGTTTAAAAATGCTTCACAACTCTTCCATTGTTCTCGTTATTCCGCTGACTTTAAAAAATGCTTCAGAACTCTTCCATTGTTCTCGGAATTCTGCTGAAGTTTAAGTATGCTTCGGATCTCTTCCATTGTTCTCGGAATTCTGCTGAAGTTTAAAAATGCTTCGGAACTCTTCCATTGTTCTCAGAATTCCGCTGACATTTAAAAATGCTTCGGAACTCTTCCATTGTTCTCGGAATTCCGCTGACATTTAAAAAGGCTTCAGAACTCTTCCATTGTTCTCGGAATTCCGCTGACGTTTAAAAATGCTTCGGAACTCTTCCATTGTTCTCGGAATTCCGCTGACGTTGAAAAATGCTTCACAAAGCTTCCATTGTTCTCGGAATTCCGCTGACTTTTAAAAATGCTTCGGAACTCTTCCATTGATCCAGGAATTCTGCTGAAGTTTAAAAATGCTTCTGAACTCTTCTATTGTTCTCGGAATTCCGCTGACTTTTAAAAATGCTTCGGAACTCTTCCATTGTTCTCGGAATTCCGCTGAAGTTTAAGAATGCTTCGGAACTCTTCCATTGTTCTCGGAATTCCGCTGACGCTTAAAAATGCTTCACAACTCTTCTATTGTTCTCAGAATTCCGCTGACTTTTAAAAATGCTTCGGAACTCTTCCAGTGTTCGCAGAATTCCGCTGACGTTTAAAAATGCTTCGGAAATCTTCCATTGTTTTCAAAATTCCGCTGACGTTTAAAAATGCTTCAGAACTCTTCCATTGTTCTCGGAATTCCGCTGACGTTTAAAAATGCTTCGGAACTCTTCCATTGTTCTCGGAATTGCGGTGAAGTTTAAGAATGCTTCGGAACTCTTCCATTGTTCTCGGAATTCTGCTGAAGTTTTGAAGGTTAAAAATGCTTCGGAATTCTTCCATTGTTCTCGGAGTTCCGCTGACGCTTAAAAATGCTTCACAACTCTTCTATTGTTCTCAGAATTCCGCTGACTTTTAAAAATGCTTCGGAACTCTTCCATTGTTGTCGGAATTCCGCTGACGCTTAAAAATGCTTCAGAACTCTTCTATTGTTCTCGGAATTCCGCTGACATTTAAAAATGATTCGGAACTCTTCCATTGTTTTCGGAATTCCGCTGAAGTTTAAGAATGCTTCGGAACTCTTCCATTGTTCTCGGAATTCTGCTGAAGTTTAAAAATGCTTCGGAACTCTTCCATTGTTCTCGGAATTCTGCTGAAGTTTAAAAATGCTTCGGAACTCTTCCATTGTTCTCGGAATTCCGCTGACGCTTAAAAATGCTTCACAACTCTTCTATTGTTCTCGGAATTCCGCTGACATTTAAAAATGCTTCGGAACTCTTCCATTGTTTTCGGAATTCCGCTGAAGTTTAAGAATGCTTCGGAACTCTTTCATTGTTCTCGGAATTCTGCTGAAGTTTAAAAATGCTTCGGAACTCTTCCATTGTTCTCGGAATTACGCTGACATTTAAAAAGGCTTCAGAACTCTTCCATTGTTCTTGGAATTCCGCTGACATTTAAAAATGCTTCGGAACTCTTCGATTGTTCTCCAAATTCCGCTGACGTTTAAAAATGCTTCGGAAATCTTCCATTGTTTTCAAAATCCGCTGACATTTAAAAATGCTTCAGAACACTTCCATTGTTCTCGGAATTCCGCTGACATTTAAAAATGCTTCGGAACTCTTCCATTGTTCTGGAATTCCGCTGACGTTTAAAAATGCTTCACAACTCTTCCATTGTTCTCAGTATTCCGCTGACTTTTAAAAATGCTTCAGAATTCTTCCATTGTTCTCGGAATTCCGCTGAAGTTTAAGTATGCTTCGGAACTCTTCCATTGTTCTCGGAATTCTGCTGAAGTTTAAAAATGCTTCGGAACTCTTCCATTGTTCTCAGAATTCCGCTGACATTTAAAAATGCTTCAGAAGTCTTCCATTGTTCTCGGAATTCCGCTGACATTTAAAAAGGCTTCAGAGCTCTTCCATTGTTCTCGGAATTCCGCTGACGTTTAAAAATGCTTCGGAACTCTTCCATTGTTCTCGGAATTCCGCTGACGTTTAAAAATGCTTCACAACTCTTCCATTGTTCTCGGAATTCCGCTGACTTTTAAAAATGCTTCGGAACTCTTTGATTGTTCTCCAAATTCCGCTGAAGTTTAAAAATGCTTCGGAACTCTTCCATTGTTCTCAGAATTCCGCTGACATTTAAAAATGCTTCAGAAGTCTTCCATTGTTCTCGGAATTCCGCTGACATTTAAAAAGGCTTCAGAACTCTTCCATTGTTCTCGGAATTCCGCTGACGTTTAAAAATGCTTCGGAACTCTTCCATTCTTCTCGGAATTCCGCTGACGTTTAAAAATGCTTCACAACTCTTCCATTGTTCTCGGAATTCCGCTGACTTTTAAAAATGCTTCGGAACTCTTTGATTGTTCTCCAAATTCCGCTGAAGTTTAAAAATGCTTCGGAACTCTTTCAGTGTTCACAGAATTCGGCTGACGTTTAAAAATGCTTCGGAAATCTTCCATTGTTTTCAAAATCCGCTGACGTTTAAAAATGCTTCAGAACTCTTCCATTGTTCTCGGAATTCCGCTGACATTTAAAAATGCTTCGGAACTCTTCCATTGTTCTGGAATTCCGCTGACGTTTAAAAATGCTTCACAACTCTTAGATTGTTCTCGTTATTCCGCTGACTTTAAAAAATGCTTCAGAACTCTTCCATTGTTCTCGGAATTCTGCTGAAGTTTTAGTATGCTTTGGATCTCTTCCATTGTTCTCGGAATTCTGCTGAAGTTTAAAAATGCTTCGGAACTCTTCCATTGTTCTCAGAATTCCGCTGACATTTAAAAATGCTTCGGAACTCTTCCATTGTTCTCGGAATTCCGCTGACATTTAAAAAGGCTTCAGAACTCTTCCATTGTTCTCGGAATTCCGCTGACGTTTAAAAATGCTTCGGAACTCTTCCATTGTTCTCGGAATTCCGCTGACGTTGAAAAATGCTTCGGAAATCTTCCATTGTTTTCAAAATCCGCTGACGTTTAAAAATGCTTCAGAACACTTCCATTGTTCTCGGAATTCCGCTGACATTTAAAAATGCTTCGGAACTCTTCCATTGTTCTGGAATTCCGCTGACGTTTAAAAATGCTTCACAACTCTTCCATTGTTCTCAGTATTCCGCTGACTTTTAAAAATGCTTCAGAATTCTTCCATTGTTCTCGGAATTCCGCTGAAGTTTAAGTATGCTTCGGAACTCTTCCATTGTTCTCGGAATTCTGCTGAAGTTTAAAAATGCTTCGGAACTCTTCCATTGTTCTCAGAATTCCGCTGACATTTAAAAATGCTTCAGAAGTCTTCCATTGTTCTCGGAATTCCGCTGACATTTAAAAATGCTTCGGAACTCTTCCATTCTTCTCGGAATTCCGCTGACGTTTAAAAATGCTTCACAACTCTTCCATTGTTCTCGGAATTCCGCTGACTTTTAAAAATGCTTCGGAACTCTTTGATTGTTCTGCAAATTCCGCTGAAGTTTAAAAATGCTTCGGAACTCTTCCATTGTTCTCGGAATTCCGCTGAAGTTTTGAAGTTTAAAAATGCTTCGGAATTCTTCCATTGTTCTCGGAATTCCGCTGACGCTTAAAATTGCTTCACAACTCTTCTATTGTTCTCAGAATTCCGCTGACTTTTAAAAATGCTTCGGAACTCTTCCATTGTTCTCCAAATTCTGCTGAAGTTTAAAAATGCTTCGGAACTCTTCCAGTGTTCGCAGAATTCCGCTGACATTTAAAAATGCTTCGGAACTCTTCCATTGTTCTCGGAATTCCGCTGACTCTTAAAATTGCTTCACAACTCTTCTATTGTTCTCGGAATTCCGCTGACTTTTAAAAATGCTTCGAAACTCTTCCATTGTTTTCGGAATTCCGCTGAAGTTTAAGTATGCTTCGGAACTCTTCCATTGTTCTCGGAATTCTGCTGAAGTTTAAAAATGCTTCGGAACTCTTCCATTGTTCTCAGAATTCCGCTTACATTTAAAAATGCTTCGGAACTCTTCCATTGTTCTCGGAATTCCGCTGACGTTTAAAAATGCTTCGGAACTCTTCCATTGTTCTTGGAATTCCACTGACGTTAAAAAATGCTTCACAACTCTTCCATTGTTCTCAGAATTCCGCTGACTTTTAAAATTGATTCGGAACTCTTCGATTGTTCTCCAAATTCCGCTGAAGTTTAAAAATGCTTCGGAACTCTTTCAGTGTTCACAGAATTCCGCTGACGTTTAAAAATGGTTCGGAAATCTTCCATTGTTTTCAAAATCCGCTGACGTTTAAAAATGCTTCAGAACTCTTCCATTGTTCTCGGAATTCCGCTGACATTTAAAAATGCTTCGGAACTCTTCCATTGTTCTGGAATTCCGCTGAGGTTTAAAAATGCTTCACAACTCTTCCATTGTTCTCGTTATTCCGCTGACTTTAAAAAATGCTTCAGAACTCTTCCATTGTTCTCGGAATTCTGCTGAAGTTTAAGTATGCTTCGGATCTCTTCCATTGTTCTCGGAATTCTGCTGAAGTTTAAAAATGCTTCGGAACTCTTCCATTGTTCTCAGAATTCCGCTGACATTTAAAAATGCTTCGGAACTCTTCCATTGTTCTCGGAATTCCGCTGACATTTAAAAAGGCTTCAGAACTCTTCCATTGTTCTCGGAATTCCGCTGACGTTTAAAAATGCTTCGGAACTCTTCCATTGTTCTCGGAATTCCGCTGACGTTGAAAAATGCTTCACAAAGCTTCCATTGTTCTCGGAATTCCGCTGACTTTTAAAAATGCTTCGGAACTCTTCCATTGATCCAGGAATTCTGCTGAAGTTTAAAAATGCTTCTGAACTCTTCTATTGTTCTCGGAATTCCGCTGACTTTTAAAAATGCTTCGGAACTCTTCCATTGTTCTCGGAATTCCGCTGAAGTTTAAGAATGCTTCGGAACTCTTCCATTGTTCTCGGAATTCCGCTGACGCTTAAAAATGCTTCACAACTCTTCTATTGTTCTCAGAATTCCGCTGACTTTTAAAAATGCTTCGGAACTCTTCCAGTGTTCGCAGAATTCCGCTGACGTTTAAAAATGCTTCGGAAATCTTCCATTGTTTTCAAAATTCCGCTGACGTTTAAAAATGCTTCAGAACTCTTCCATTGTTCTCGGAATTCCGCTGACGTTTAAAAATGCTTCGGAACTCTTCCATTGTTCTCGGAATTGCGGTGAAGTTTAAGAATGCTTCGGAACTCTTCCATTGTTCTCGGAATTCTGCTGAAGTTTGAAGTTTAAAAATGCTTCGGAATTCTTCCATTGTTCTCGGAGTTCCGCTGACGCTTAAAAATGCTTCACAACTCTTCTATTGTTCTCAGAATTCCGCTGACTTTTAAAAATGCTTCGGAACTCTTCCATTGTTGTCGGAATTCCGCTGACGCTTAAAAATGCTTCACAACTCTTCTATTGTTCTCGGAATTCCGCTGACATTTAAAAATGATTCGGAACTCTTCCATTGTTTTCGGAATTCCGCTGAAGTTTAAGAATGCTTCGGAACTCTTCCATTGTTCTCGGAATTCTGCTGAAGTTTAAAAATGCTTCGGAACTCTTCCATTGTTCTCGGAATTCTGCTGAAGTTTAAAAATGCTTCGGAACTCTTCCATTGTTCTCGGAATTCCGCTGACGCTTAAAAATGCTTCACAACTCTTCTATTGTTCTCGGAATTCCGCTGACATTTAAAAATGCTTCGGAACTCTTCCATTGTTTTCGGAATTCCGCTGAAGTTTAAGAATGCTTCGGAACTCTTTCATTGTTCTCGGAATTCTGCTGAAGTTTAAAAATGCTTCGGAACTCTTCCATTGTTCTCGGAATTACGCTGACATTTAAAAAGGCTTCAGAACTCTTCCATTGTTCTTGGAATTCCGCTGACGTTTAAAAATGCTTCGGAACTCTTCCATTGTTCTGGAATTCCGCTGACGTTTAAAAATGCTTCACAACTCTTCCATTGTTCTCAGTATTCCGCTGACTTTTAAAAATGCTTCAGAATTCTTCCATTGTTCTCGGAATTCCGCTGAAGTTTAAGTATGCTTCGGAACTCTTCCATTGTTCTCGGAATTCTGCTGAAGTTTAAAAATGCTTCGGAACTCTTCCATTGTTCTCAGAATTCCGCTGACATTTAAAAATGCTTCAGAAGTCTTCCATTGTTCTCGGAATTCCGCTGACATTTAAAAAGGCTTCAGAGCTCTTCCATTGTTCTCGGAATTCCGCTGACGTTTAAAAATGCTTCGGAACTCTTCCATTGTTCTCGGAATTCCGCTGACGTTTAAAAATGCTTCACAACTCTTCCATTGTTCTCGGAATTCCGCTGACTTTTAAAAATGCTTCGGAACTCTTTGATTGTTCTCCAAATTCCGCTGAAGTTTAAAAATGCTTCGGAACTCTTCCATTGTTCTCAGAATTCCGCTGACATTTAAAAATGCTTCAGAAGTCTTCCATTGTTCTCGGAATTCCGCTGACATTTAAAAAGGCTTCAGAACTCTTCCATTGTTCTCGGAATTCCGCTGACGTTTAAAAATGCTTCGGAACTCTTCCATTCTTCTCGGAATTCCGCTGACGTTTAAAAATGCTTCACAACTCTTCCATTGTTCTCGGAATTCCGCTGACTTTTAAAAATGCTTCGGAACTCTTTGATTGTTCTCCAAATTCCGCTGAAGTTTAAAAATGCTTCGGAACTCTTTCAGTGTTCACAGAATTCCGCTGACGTTTAAAAATGCTTCGGAAATCTTCCATTGTTTTCAAAATCCGCTGACGTTTAAAAATGCTTCAGAACTCTTCCATTGTTCTCGGAATTCCGCTGACATTTAAAAATGCTTCGGAACTCTTCCATTGTTCTGGAATTCCGCTGACGTTTAAAAATGCTTCACAACTCTTAGATTGTTCTCGTTATTCCGCTGACTTTAAAAAATGCTTCAGAACTCTTCCATTGTTCTCGGAATTCTGCTGAAGTTTTAGTATGCTTTGGATCTCTTCCATTGTTCTCGGAATTCTGCTGAAGTTTAAAAATGCTTCGGAACTCTTCCATTGTTCTCAGAATTCCGCTGACATTTAAAAATGCTTCGGAACTCTTCCATTGTTCTCGGAATTCCGCTGACATTTAAAAAGGCTTCAGAACTCTTCCATTGTTCTCGGAATTCCGCTGACGTTTAAAAATGCTTCGGAACTCTTCCATTGTTCTCGGAATTCCGCTGACGTTGAAAAATGCTTCGGAAATCTTCCATTGTTTTCAAAATCCGCTGACGTTTAAAAATGCTTCAGAACACTTCCATTGTTCTCGGAATTCCGCTGACATTTAAAAATGCTTCGGAACTCTTCCATTGTTCTGGAATTCCGCTGACGTTTAAAAATGCTTCACAACTCTTCCATTGTTCTCAGTATTCCGCTGACTTTTAAAAATGCTTCAGAATTCTTCCATTGTTCTCGGAATTCCGCTGAAGTTTAAGTATGCTTCGGAACTCTTCCATTGTTCTCGGAATTCTGCTGAAGTTTAAAAATGCTTCGGAACTCTTCCATTGTTCTCAGAATTCCGCTGACATTTAAAAATGCTTCAGAAGTCTTCCATTGTTCTCGGAATTCCGCTGACATTTAAAAATGCTTCGGAACTCTTCCATTCTTCTCGGAATTCCGCTGACGTTTAAAAATGCTTCACAACTCTTCCATTGTTCTCGGAATTCCGCTGACTTTTAAAAATGCTTCGGAACTCTTTGATTGTTCTGCAAATTCCGCTGAAGTTTAAAAATGCTTCGGAACTCTTCCATTGTTCTCGGAATTCCGCTGAAGTTTTGAAGTTTAAAAATGCTTCGGAATTCTTCCATTGTTCTCGGAATTCCGCTGACGCTTAAAATTGCTTCACAACTCTTCTATTGTTCTCAGAATTCCGCTGACTTTTAAAAATGCTTCGGAAATCTTCCATTGTTTTCAAAATTCCGCTGATGTTTAAAAATGCTTCAGAACTCTTAAATTGTTCTCGGAATTCCGCTGACTTTTAAAAATGCTTCGGAACTCTTCCATTGTTCTCCAAATTCTGCTGAAGTTTAAAAATGCTTCGGAACTCTTCCAGTGTTCGCAGAATTCCGCTGACATTTAAAAATGCTTCGGAACTCTTCCATTGTTCTCGGAATTCCGCTGACTCTTAAAATTGCTTCACAACTCTTCTATTGTTCTCGGAATTCCGCTGACTTTTAAAAATGCTTCGAAACTCTTCCATTGTTTTCGGAATTCCGCTGAAGTTTAAGTATGCTTCGGAACTCTTCCATTGTTCTCGGAATTCTGCTGAAGTTTAAAAATGCTTCGGAACTCTTCCATTGTTCTCAGAATTCCGCTTACATTTAAAAATGCTTCGGAACTCTTCCATTGTTCTCGGAATTCCGCTGACGTTTAAAAATGCTTCGGAACTCTTCCATTGTTCTTGGAATTCCACTGACGTTAAAAAATGCTTCACAACTCTTCCATTGTTCTCAGAATTCCGCTGACTTTTAAAATTGATTCGGAACTCTTCGATTGTTCTCCAAATTCCGCTGAAGTTTAAAAATGCTTCGGAACTCTTTCAGTGTTCACAGAATTCCGCTGACGTTTAAAAATGGTTCGGAAATCTTCCATTGTTTTCAAAATCCGCTGACGTTTAAAAATGCTTCAGAACTCTTCCATTGTTCTCGGAATTCCGCTGACATTTAAAAATGCTTCGGAACTCTTCCATTGTTCTGGAATTCCGCTGAGGTTTAAAAATGCTTCACAACTCTTCCATTGTTCTCGTTATTCCGCTGACTTTAAAAAATGCTTCAGAACTCTTCCATTGTTCTCGGAATTCTGCTGAAGTTTAAGTATGCTTCGGATCTCTTCCATTGTTCTCGGAATTCTGCTGAAGTTTAAAAATGCTTCGGAACTCTTCCATTGTTCTCAGAATTCCGCTGACATTTAAAAATGCTTCGGAACTCTTCCATTGTTCTCGGAATTCCGCTGACATTTAAAAAGGCTTCAGAACTCTTCCATTGTTCTCGGAATTCCGCTGACGTTTAAAAATGCTTCGGAACTCTTCCATTGTTCTCGGAATTCCGCTGACGTTGAAAAATGCTTCACAAAGCTTCCATTGTTCTCGGAATTCCGCTGACTTTTAAAAATGCTTCGGAACTCTTCCATTGATCCAGGAATTCTGCTGAAGTTTAAAAATGCTTCTGAACTCTTCTATTGTTCTCGGAATTCCGCTGACTTTTAAAAATGCTTCGGAACTCTTCCATTGTTCTCGGAATTCCGCTGAAGTTTAAGAATGCTTCGGAACTCTTCCATTGTTCTCGGAATTCCGCTGACGCTTAAAAATGCTTCACAACTCTTCTATTGTTCTCAGAATTCCGCTGACTTTTAAAAATGCTTCGGAACTCTTCCAGTGTTCGCAGAATTCCGCTGACGTTTAAAAATGCTTCGGAAATCTTCCATTGTTTTCAAAATTCCGCTGACGTTTAAAAATGCTTCAGAACTCTTCCATTGTTCTCGGAATTCCGCTGACGTTTAAAAATGCTTCGGAACTCTTCCATTGTTCTCGGAATTGCGGTGAAGTTTAAGAATGCTTCGGAACTCTTCCATTGTTCTCGGAATTCTGCTGAAGTTTGAAGTTTAAAAATGCTTCGGAATTCTTCCATTGTTCTCGGAGTTCCGCTGACGCTTAAAAATGCTTCACAACTCTTCTATTGTTCTCAGAATTCCGCTGACTTTTAAAAATGCTTCGGAACTCTTCCATTGTTGTCGGAATTCCGCTGACGCTTAAAAATGCTTCACAACTCTTCTATTGTTCTCGGAATTCCGCTGACATTTAAAAATGATTCGGAACTCTTCCATTGTTTTCGGAATTCCGCTGAAGTTTAAGAATGCTTCGGAACTCTTCCATTGTTCTCGGAATTCTGCTGAAGTTTAAAAATGCTTCGGAACTCTTCCATTGTTCTCGGAATTCTGCTGAAGTTTAAAAATGCTTCGGAACTCTTCCATTGTTCTCGGAATTCCGCTGACGCTTAAAAATGCTTCACAACTCTTCTATTGTTCTCGGAATTCCGCTGACATTTAAAAATGCTTCGGAACTCTTCCATTGTTTTCGGAATTCCGCTGAAGTTTAAGAATGCTTCGGAACTCTTTCATTGTTCTCGGAATTCTGCTGAAGTTTAAAAATGCTTCGGAACTCTTCCATTGTTCTCGGAATTACGCTGACATTTAAAAAGGCTTCAGAACTCTTCCATTGTTCTTGGAATTCCGCTGACGTTTAAAAATGCTTCGGAACTCTTCGATTGTTCTCCAAATTCCGCTGACGTTTAAAAATGCTTCGGAAATCTTCCATTGTTTTCAAAATCCGCTGACATTTAAAAATGCTTCAGAACACTTCCATTGTTCTCGGAATTCCGCTGACATTTAAAAATGCTTCGGAACTCTTCCATTGTTCTGGAATTCCGCTGACGTTTAAAAATGCTTCACAACTCTTCCATTGTTCTCAGTATTCCGCTGACTTTTAAAAATGCTTCAGAATTCTTCCATTGTTCTCGGAATTCCGCTGAAGTTTAAGTATGCTTCGGAACTCTTCCATTGTTCTCGGAATTCTGCTGAAGTTTAAAAATGCTTCGGAACTCTTCCATTGTTCTCAGAATTCCGCTGACATTTAAAAATGCTTCAGAAGTCTTCCATTGTTCTCGGAATTCCGCTGACATTTAAAAAGGCTTCAGAGCTCTTCCATTGTTCTCGGAATTCCGCTGACGTTTAAAAATGCTTCGGAACTCTTCCATTGTTCTCGGAATTCCGCTGACGTTTAAAAATGCTTCACAACTCTTCCATTGTTCTCGGAATTCCGCTGACTTTTAAAAATGCTTCGGAACTCTTTGATTGTTCTCCAAATTCCGCTGAAGTTTAAAAATGCTTCGGAACTCTTCCATTGTTCTCAGAATTCCGCTGACATTTAAAAATGCTTCAGAAGTCTTCCATTGTTCTCGGAATTCCGCTGACATTTAAAAAGGCTTCAGAACTCTTCCATTGTTCTCGGAATTCCGCTGACGTTTAAAAATGCTTCGGAACTCTTCCATTCTTCTCGGAATTCCGCTGACGTTTAAAAATGCTTCACAACTCTTCCATTGTTCTCGGAATTCCGCTGACTTTTAAAAATGCTTCGGAACTCTTTGATTGTTCTCCAAATTCCGCTGAAGTTTAAAAATGCTTCGGAACTCTTTCAGTGTTCACAGAATTCCGCTGACGTTTAAAAATGCTTCGGAAATCTTCCATTGTTTTCAAAATCCGCTGACGTTTAAAAATGCTTCAGAACTCTTCCATTGTTCTCGGAATTCCGCTGAC
The DNA here is from genome assembly GCF_046119375.1 of Phyllobates terribilis. Taxonomy (NCBI): domain Eukaryota; kingdom Metazoa; phylum Chordata; class Amphibia; order Anura; family Dendrobatidae; genus Phyllobates; species Phyllobates terribilis. Next base: position 5,090,360 of record NW_027362781.1, on the reverse strand, counting down.
ATTTAAAAATGCTTCGGAACTCTTCCATTGTTCTGGAATTCCGCTGACGTTTAAAAATGCTTCACAACTCTTCCATTGTTCTCGTTATTCCGCTGACTTTAAAAAATGCTTCAGAACTCTTCCATTGTTCTCGGAATTCTGCTGAAGTTTAAGTATGCTTTGGATCTCTTCCATTGTTCTCGGAATTCTGCTGAAGTTTAAAAATGCTTCGGAACTCTTCCATTGTTCTCAGAATTCCGCTGACATTTAAAAATGCTTCGGAACTCTTCCATTGTTCTCGGAATTCCGCTGACATTTAAAAAGGCTTCAGAACTCTTCCATTGTTCTGGAATTCCGCTGACGTTTAAAAATGCTTCACAACTCTTCCATTGTTCTCAGTATTCCGCTGACTTTTAAAAATGCTTCAGAATTCTTCCATTGTTCTCGGAATTCCGCTGAAGTTTAAGTATGCTTCGGAACTCTTCCATTGTTCTCGGAATTCTGCTGAAGTTTAAAAATGCTTCGGAACTCTTCCATTGTTCTCAGAATTCCGCTGACATTTAAAAATGCTTCAGAAGTCTTCCATTGTTCTCGGAATTCCGCTGACATTTAAAAATGCTTCGGAACTCTTCCATTCTTCTCGGAATTCCGCTGACGTTTAAAAATGCTTCACAACTCTTCCATTGTTCTCGGAATTCCGCTGACTTTTAAAAATGCTTCGGAACTCTTTGATTGTTCTGCAAATTCCGCTGAAGTTTAAAAATGCATCGGAACTCTTCCATTGTTCTCGGAATTCCGCTGAAGTTTTGAAGTTTAAAAATGCTTCGGAATTCTTCCATTGTTCTCGGAATTCCGCTGACGCTTAAAAATGCTTCACAACTCTTCTATTGTTCTCAGAATTCCGCTGACTTTTAAAAATGCTTCGGAAATCTTCCATTGTTTTCAAAATTCCGCTGATGTTTAAAAATGCTTCAGAACTCTTAAATTGTTCTCGGAATTCCGCTGACTTTTAAAAATGCTTCGGAACTCTTCCATTGTTCTCCAAATTCTGCTGAAGTTTAAAAATGCTTCGGAACTCTTCCAGTGTTCGCAGAATTCCGCTGACATTTAAAAATGCTTCGGAACTCTTCCATTGTTCTCGGAATTCCGCTGACTCTTAAAATTGCTTCACAACTCTTCTATTGTTCTCGGAATTCCGCTGACTTTTAAAAATGCTTCGAAACTCTTCCATTGTTTTCGGAATTCCGCTGAAGTTTAAGTATGCTTCGGAACTCTTCCATTGTTCTCGGAATTCTGCTGAAGTTTAAAAATGCTTCGGAACTCTTCCATTGTTCTCAGAATTCCGCTTACATTTAAAAATGCTTCGGAACTCTTCCATTGTTCTCGGAATTCCGCTGACGTTTAAAAATGCTTCGGAACTCTTCCATTGTTCTTGGAATTCCACTGACGTTAAAAAATGCTTCACAACTCTTCCATTGTTCTCAGAATTCCGCTGACTTTTAAAATTGATTCGGAACTCTTCGATTGTTCTCCAAATTCCGCTGAAGTTTAAAAATGCTTCGGAACTCTTTCAGTGTTCACAGAATTCCGCTGACGTTTAAAAATGGTTCGGAAATCTTCCATTGTTTTCAAAATCCGCTGACGTTTAAAAATGCTTCAAAACTCTTCCATTGTTCTCGGAATTCCGCTGACATTTAAAAATGCTTCGGAACTCTTCCATTGTTCTAGAATTCCGCTGAGGTTTAAAAATGCTTCACAACTCTTCCATTGTTCTCGTTATTCCGCTGACTTTAAAAAATGCTTCAGAACTCTTCCATTGTTCTCGGAATTCTGCTGAAGTTTAAGTATGCTTCGGATCTCTTCCATTGTTCTCGGAATTCTGCTGAAGTTTAAAAATGCTTCGGAACTCTTCCATTGTTCTCAGAATTCCGCTGACATTTAAAAATGCTTCGGAACTCTTCCATTGTTCTCGGAATTCCGCTGACATTTAAAAAGGCTTCAGAACTCTTCCATTGTTCTCGGAATTCCGCTGACGTTTAAAAATGCTTCGGAACTCTTCCATTGTTCTCGGAATTCCGCTGACGTTGAAAAATGCTTCACAAAGCTTCCATTGTTCTCGGAATTCCACTGACTTTTAAAAATGCTTCGGAACTCTTCCATTGATCCAGGAATTCTGCTGAAGTTTAAAAATGCTTCTGAACTCTTCTATTGTTCTTGGAATTCCGCTGACTTTTAAAAATGCTTCGGAACTCTTCCATTGTTCTCGGAATTCCGCTGAAGTTTAAGAATGCTTCGGAACTCTTCCATTGTTCTCGGAATTCCGCTGAAGTTTAAGAATGCTTCGGAACTCTTCCATTGTTCTCGGAATTCCGCTGACGCTTAAAAATGCTTCACAACTCTTCTATTGTTCTCAGAATTCCGCTGATTTTTAAAAATGCTTCGGAACTCTTCCAGTGTTCGCAGAATTCCGCTGACGTTTAAAAATGCTTCGGAAATCTTCCATTGTTTTCAAAATTCCGCTGACGTTTAAAAATGCTTCGGAACTCTTCCATTGTTCTCGGAATTGCGGTGAAGTTTAAGAATGCTTCGGAACTCTTCCATTGTTCTCGGAATACTGCTGAAGTTTTGAAGTTTAAAAATGCTTCGGAATTCTTCCATTGTTCTCGGAGTTCCGCTGACGCTTAAAAATGCTTCACAACTCTTCTATTGTTCTCAGAATTCCGCTGACTTTTAAAAATGCTTCGGAACTCTTCCATTGTTGTCGGAATTCCGCTGACGCTTAAAAATGCTTCACAACTCTTCTATTGTTCTCGGAATTCCGCTGACATTTAAAAATGATTCGGAACTCTTCCATTGTTTTCGGAATTCCGCTGAAGTTTAAGAATGCTTCGGAACTCTTCCATTGTTCTCGGAATTCTGCTGAAGTTTAAAAATGCTTCGGAACTCTTCCATTGTTCTCGGAATTCTGCTGAAGTTTAAAAATGCTTCGGAACTCTTCCATTGTTCTCGGAATTCCGCTGACGCTTAAAAATGCTTCACAACTCTTCTATTGTTCTCGGAATTCCGCTGACGTTTAAAAATGCTTCGGAACTCTTCCATTGTTCTCGGAATTCCGCTGACGTTTAAAAATGCTTCACAACTCTTCCATTGTTCTCGGAATTCCGCTGACTTTTAAAAATGCTTCTGAACTCTTCCATTGTTCTCGGAATTCCGCTGAAGTTTAAGTATGCTTCGGAACTCTTCCATTGTTCTCGGAATTCCGCTGACGTTTAAAAATGCTTCGGAACTCTTCCATTGTTCTCGGAATTCCGCTGACGTTTAAAAATGCATCACAACTCTTCCATTGTTCTCGGAATTCCGCTGACTTTTAAAAATGCTTCGGAACTCTTTGATTGTTCTCCAAATTCTGCTGAAGTTTAAAAATGCTTCGGAACTCTTCCATTGTTCTCAGAATTCCGCTGACATTTAAAAATGCTTCAGAACTCTTCCATTGTTCTCGGAATTCCGCTGACTTTTAAAAATGCTTCGGAACTCTTCCATTGATCCAGGAATTCTGCTGAAGTTTAAAAATGCTTCTGAACTCTTCTATTGTTCTCGGAATTCCGCTGACTTTTAAAAATGCTTCGGAACTCTTCCATTGTTCTCGGAATTCCGCTGAAGTTTAAGAATGCTTCGGAACTCTTCCATTGTTCTGGAATTCCGCTGAGGTTTAAAAATGCTTCACAACTCTTCCATTGTTCTCGTTATTCCGCTGACTTTAAAAAATGCTTCAGAACTCTTCCATTGTTCTCGGAATTCTGCTGAAGTTTAAGTATGCTTCGGATCTCTTCCATTGTTCTCGGAATTCTGCTGAAGTTTAAAAATGCTTCGGAACTCTTCCATTGTTCTCAGAATTCCGCTGACATTTAAAAATGCTTCGGAACTCTTCCATTGTTCTCGGAATTCCGCTGACATTTAAAAAGGCTTCAGAACTCTTCCATTGTTCTCGGAATTCCGCTGACGTTTAAAAATGCTTCGGAACTCTTCCATTGTTCTCGGAATTCCGCTGACGTTGAAAAATGCTTCACAAAGCTTCCATTGTTCTCGGAATTCCACTGACTTTTAAAAATGCTTCGGAACTCTTCCATTGATCCAGGAATTCTGCTGAAGTTTAAAAATGCTTCTGAACTCTTCTATTGTTCTCGGAATTCCGCTGACTTTTAAAAATGCTTCGGAACTCTTCCATTGTTCTCGGAATTCCGCTGAAGTTTAAGAATGCTTCGGAACTCTTCCATTGTTCTCGGAATTCCGCTGAAGTTTAAGAATGCTTCGGAACTCTTCCATTGTTCTCGGAATTCCGCTGACGCTTAAAAATGCTTCACAACTCTTCTATTGTTCTCAGAATTCCGCTGACTTTTAAAAATGCTTCGGAACTCTTCCAGTGTTCGCAGAATTCCGCTGACGTTTAAAAATGCTTCGGAAATCTTCCATTGTTTTCAAAATTCCGCTGACGTTTAAAAATGCTTCAGAACTCTTCCATTGTTCTCGGAATTCCGCTGACGTTTAAAAATGCTTCGGAACTCTTCCATTGTTCTCGGAATTGCGGTGAAGTTTAAGAATGCTTCGGAACTCTTCCATTGTTCTCGGAATACTGCTGAAGTTTTGAAGTTTAAAAATGCTTCGGAATTCTTCCATTGTTCTCGGAGTTCCGCTGACGCTTAAAAATGCTTCACAACTCTTCTATTGTTCTCAGAATTCCGCTGACTTTTAAAAATGCTTCGGAACTCTTCCATTGTTGTCGGAATTCCGCTGACGCTTAAAAATGCTTCACAACTCTTCTATTGTTCTCGGAATTCCGCTGACATTTAAAAATGATTCGGAACTCTTCCATTGTTTTCGGAATTCCGCTGAAGTTTAAGAATGCTTCGGAACTCTTCCATTGTTCTCGGAATTCTGCTGAAGTTTAAAAATGCTTCGGAACTCTTCCATTGTTCTCGGAATTCTGCTGAAGTTTAAAAATGCTTCGGAACTCTTCCATTGTTCTCGGAATTCCGCTGATGCTTAAAAATGCTTCACAACTCTTCTATTGTTCTCGGAATTCCGCTGACGTTTAAAAATGCTTCGGAACTCTTCCATTGTTCTTGGAATTCCACTGACGTTTAAAAATGCTTCACAACTCTTCCATTGTTCTCGGAATTCCGCTGACTTTTAAAATTGCTTCGGAACTCTTCGATTGTTCTCCAAATTCTGTTGAAGTTTAAAAATGCTTCGGAACTCTTCGATTGTTCTCCAAATTCCGCTGACGTTTAAAAATGCTTCGGAAATCTTCCATTGTTTTCAAAATCCGCTGACGTTTAAAAATGCTTCAGAACTCTTCCATTGTTCTCGGAATTCCGCTGACATTTAAAAATGCTTCGGAACTCTTCCATTGTTCTGGAATTCCGCTGACGTTTAAAAATGCTTCACAACTCTTCCATTGTTCTCAGTATTCCGCTGACTTTTAAAAATGCTTCAGAATTCTTCCATTGTTCTCGGAATTCCGCTGAAGTTTAAGTATGCTTCGGAACTCTTCCATTGTTCTCGGAATTCTGCTGAAGTTTAAAAATGCTTCGGAACTCTTCCATTGTTCTCAGAATTCCGCTGACATTTAAAAATGCTTCAGAAGTCTTCCATTGTTCTCGGAATTCCGCTGACATTTAAAAAGGCTTCAGAGCTCTTCCATTGTTCTCGGAATTCCGCTGACGTTTAAAAATGCTTCGGAACTCTTCCATTGTTCTCGGAATTCCGCTGACGTTTAAAAATGCTTCACAACTCTTCCATTGTTCTCGGAATTCCGCTGACTTTTAAAAATGCTTCGGAACTCTTTGATTGTTCTCCAAATTCTGCTGAAGTTTAAAAATGCTTCGGAACTCTTCCATTGTTCTCAGAATTCCGCTGACATTTAAAAATGCTTCAGAAGTCTTCCATTGTTCTCGGAATTCCGCTGACATTTAAAAAGGCTTCAGAACTCTTCCATTGTTCTCGGAATTCCGCTGACATTTAAAAAGGCTTCAGAACTCTTCCATTGTTCTCGGAATTCCGCTGACTTTTAAAAATGCTTCGGAACTCTTCCATTGATCCAGGAATTCTGCTGAAGTTTAAAAATGCTTCTGAACTCTTCTATTGTTCTCGGAATTCCGCTGACTTTTAAAAATGCTTCGGAACTCTTCCATTGTTCTCGGAATTCCGCTGAAGTTTAAGAATGCTTCGGAACTCTTCCATTGTTCTCGGAATTCCGCTGACGCTTAAAAATGCTTCACAACTCTTCTATTGTTCTCAGAATTCCGCTGACTTTTAAAAATGCTTCGGAACTCTTCCATTGTTCTCGGAATTCCGCTGACATTTAAAAATGCTTCGGAACTCTTCCATTGTTCTGGAATTCCGCTGAGGTTTAAAAATGCTTCACAACTCTTCCATTGTTCTCGTTATTCCGCTGACTTTAAAAAATGCTTCAGAACTCTTCCATTGTTCTCGGAATTCTGCTGAAGTTTAAGTATGCTTCGGATCTCTTCCATTGTTCTCGGAATTCTGCTGAAGTTTAAAAATGCTTCGGAACTCTTCCATTGTTCTCAGAATTCCGCTGACATTTAAAAATGCTTCGGAACTCTTCCATTGTTCTCGGAATTCCGCTGACATTTAAAAAGGCTTCAGAACTCTTCCATTGTTCTCGGAATTCCGCTGACGTTTAAAAATGCTTCGGAACTCTTCCATTGTTCTCGGAATTCCGCTGACGTTGAAAAATGCTTCACAAAGCTTCCATTGTTCTCGGAATTCCACTGACTTTTAAAAATGCTTCGGAACTCTTCCATTGATCCAGGAATTCTGCTGAAGTTTAAAAATGCTTCTGAACTCTTCTATTGTTCTCCGAATTCCGCTGACTTTTAAAAATGCTTCGGAACTCTTCCATTGTTCTCGGAATTCCGCTGAAGTTTAAGAATGCTTCGGAACTCTTCCATTGTTCTCGGAATTCCGCTGAAGTTTAAGAATGCTTCGGAACTCTTCCATTGTTCTCGGAATTCCGCTGACGCTTAAAAATGCTTCACAACTCTTCTATTGTTCTCAGAATTCCGCTGACTTTTAAAAATGCTTCGGAACTCTTCCAGTGTTCGCAGAATTCCGCTGACGTTTAAAAATGCTTCGGAAATCTTCCATTGTTTTCAAAATTCCGCTGACGTTTAAAAATGCTTCAGAACTCTTCCATTGTTCTCGGAATTCCGCTGACGTTTAAAAATGCTTCGGAACTCTTCCATTGTTCTCGGAATTGCGGTGAAGTTTAAGAATGCTTCGGAACTCTTCCATTGTTCTCGGAATACTGCTGAAGTTTTGAAGTTTAAAAATGCTTCGGAATTCTTCCATTGTTCTCGGAGTTCCGCTGACGCTTAAAAATGCTTCACAACTCTTCTATTGTTCTCAGAATTCCGCTGACTTTTAAAAATGCTTCGGAACTCTTCCATTGTTGTCGGAATTCCGCTGACGCTTAAAAATGCTTCACAACTCTTCTATTGTTCTCAGAATTCCGCTGACATTTAAAAATGATTCGGAACTCTTCCATTGTTTTCGGAATTCCGCTGAAGTTTAAGAATGCTTCGGAACTCTTCCATTGTTCTCGGAATTCTGCTGAAGTTTAAAAATGCTTCGGAACTCTTCCATTGTTCTCGGAATTCTGCTGAAGTTTAAAAATGCTTCGGAACTCTTCCATTGTTCTCGGAATTCCGCTGACGCTTAAAAATGCTTCACAACTCTTCTATTGTTCTCGGAATTCCGCTGACGTTTAAAAATGCTTCGGAACTCTTCCATTGTTCTCGGAATTCCGCTGACGTTTAAAAATGCTTCACAACTCTTCCATTGTTCTCGGAATTCCGCTGACTTTTAAAAATGCTTCTGAACTCTTCCATTGTTCTCGGAATTCCGCTGAAGTTTAAGTATGCTTCGGAACTCTTCCATTGTTCTCGGAATTCTGCTGAAGTTTAAAAATGCTTCGGAACTCTTCCATTGTTCTTGGAATTCCACTGACGTTTAAAAATGCTTCACAACTCTTCCATTGTTCTCGGAATTCCGCTGACTTTTAAAATTGCTTCGGAACTCTTCGATTGTTCTCCAAATTCCGTTGAAGTTTAAAAATGCTTCGGAACTCTTCGATTGTTCTCCAAATTCCGCTGACGTTTAAAAATGCTTCGGAAATCTTCCATTGTTTTCAAAATCCGCTGACGTTTAAAAATGCTTCAGAACTCTTCCATTGTTCTCGGAATTCCGCTGACATTTAAAAATGCTTCGGAACTCTTCCATTGTTCTGGAATTCCGCTGACGTTTAAAAATGCTTCACAACTCTTCCATTGTTCTCAGTATTCCGCTGACTTTTAAAAATGCTTCAGAATTCTTCCATTGTTCTCGGAATTCCGCTGAAGTTTAAGTATGCTTCGGAACTCTTCCATTGTTCTCGGAATTCTGCTGAAGTTTAAAAATGCTTCGGAACTCTTCCATTGTTCTCAGAATTCCGCTGACATTTAAAAATGCTTCAGAAGTCTTCCATTGTTCTCGGAATTCCGCTGACATTTAAAAAGGCTTCAGATCTCTTCCATTGTTCTCGGAATTCCGCTGACGTTTAAAAATGCTTCGGAACTCTTCCATTGTTCTCGGAATTCCGCTGACGTTTAAAAATGCTTCACAACTCTTCCATTGTTCTCGGAATTCCGCTGACTTTTAAAAATGCTTCGGAACTCTTTGATTGTTCTCCAAATTCTGCTGAAGTTTAAAAATGCTTCGGAACTCTTCCATTGTTCTCAGAATTCCGCTGACATTTAAAAATGCTTCAGAAGTCTTCCATTGTTCTCGGAATTCCGCTGACATTTAAAAAGGCTTCAGAACTCTTCCATTGTTCTCGGAATTCCGCTGACATTTAAAAAGGCTTCAGAACTCTTCCATTGTTCTCGGAATTCCGCTGACTTTTAAAAATGCTTCGGAACTCTTCCATTGATCCAGGAATTCTGCTGAAGTTTAAAAATGCTTCTGAACTCTTCTATTGTTCTCGGAATTCCGCTGACTTTTAAAAATGCTTCGGAACTCTTCCATTGTTCTCGGAATTCCGCTGAAGTTTAAGAATGCTTCGGAACTCTTCCATTGTTCTCGGAATTCCGCTGACGCTTAAAAATGCTTCACAACTCTTCTATTGTTCTCAGAATTCCGCTGACTTTTAAAAATGCTTCGGAACTCTTCCATTGTTCTCGGAATTCCGCTGACATTTAAAAATGCTTCGGAACTCTTCCATTGTTCTGGAATTCCGCTGAGGTTTAAAAATGCTTCACAACTCTTCCATTGTTCTCGTTATTCCGCTGACTTTAAAAAATGCTTCAGAACTCTTCCATTGTTCTCGGAATTCTGCTGAAGTTTAAGTATGCTTCGGATCTCTTCCATTGTTCTCGGAATTCTGCTGAAGTTTAAAAATGCTTCGGAACTCTTCCATTGTTCTCAGAATTCCGCTGACATTTAAAAATGCTTCGGAACTCTTCCATTGTTCTCGGAATTCCGCTGACATTTAAAAAGGCTTCAGAACTCTTCCATTGTTCTCGGAATTCCGCTGACGTTTAAAAATGCTTCGGAACTCTTCCATTGTTCTCGGAATTCCGCTGACGTTGAAAAATGCTTCACAAAGCTTCCATTGTTCTCGGAATTCCACTGACTTTTAAAAATGCTTCGGAACTCTTCCATTGATCCAGGAATTCTGCTGAAGTTTAAAAATGCTTCTGAACTCTTCTATTGTTCTCCGAATTCCGCTGACTTTTAAAAATGCTTCGGAACTCTTCCATTGTTCTCGGAATTCCGCTGAAGTTTAAGAATGCTTCGGAACTCTTCCATTGTTCTCGGAATTCCGCTGAAGTTTAAGAATGCTTCGGAACTCTTCCATTGTTCTCGGAATTCCGCTGACGCTTAAAAATGCTTCACAACTCTTCTATTGTTCTCAGAATTCCGCTGACTTTTAAAAATGCTTCGGAACTCTTCCAGTGTTCGCAGAATTCCGCTGACGTTTAAAAATGCTTCGGAAATCTTCCATTGTTTTCAAAATTCCGCTGACGTTTAAAAATGCTTCAGAACTCTTCCATTGTTCTCGGAATTCCGCTGACGTTTAAAAATGCTTCGGAACTCTTCCATTGTTCTCGGAATTGCGGTGAAGTTTAAGAATGCTTCGGAACTCTTCCATTGTTCTCGGAATACTGCTGAAGTTTTGAAGTTTAAAAATGCTTCGGAATTCTTCCATTGTTCTCGGAGTTCCGCTGACGCTTAAAAATGCTTCACAACTCTTCTATTGTTCTCAGAATTCCGCTGACTTTTAAAAATGCTTCGGAACTCTTCCATTGTTGTCGGAATTCCGCTGACGCTTAAAAATGCTTCACAACTCTTCTATTGTTCTCAGAATTCCGCTGACATTTAAAAATGATTCGGAACTCTTCCATTGTTTTCGGAATTCCGCTGAAGTTTAAGAATGCTTCGGAACTCTTCCATTGTTCTCGGAATTCTGCTGAAGTTTAAAAATGCTTCGGAACTCTTCCATTGTTCTCGGAATTCTGCTGAAGTTTAAAAATGCTTCGGAACTCTTCCATTGTTCTCGGAATTCCGCTGACGCTTAAAAATGCTTCACAACTCTTCTATTGTTCTCGGAATTCCGCTGACGTTTAAAAATGCTTCGGAACTCTTCCATTGTTCTCGGAATTCCGCTGACGTTTAAAAATGCTTCACAACTCTTCCATTGTTCTCGGAATTCCGCTGACTTTTAAAAATGCTTCTGAACTCTTCCATTGTTCTCGGAATTCCGCTGAAGTTTAAGTATGCTTCGGAACTCTTCCATTGTTCTCGGAATTCTGCTGAAGTTTAAAAATGCTTCGGAACTCTTCCATTGTTCTTGGAATTCCACTGACGTTTAAAAATGCTTCACAACTCTTCCATTGTTCTCGGAATTCCGCTGACTTTTAAAATTGCTTCGGAACTCTTCGATTGTTCTCCAAATTCCGTTGAAGTTTAAAAATGCTTCGGAACTCTTCGATTGTTCTCCAAATTCCGCTGACGTTTAAAAATGCTTCGGAAATCTTCCATTGTTTTCAAAATCCGCTGACGTTTAAAAATGCTTCAGAACTCTTCCATTGTTCTCGGAATTCCGCTGACATTTAAAAATGCTTCGGAACTCTTCCATTGTTCTGGAATTCCGCTGACGTTTAAAAATGCTTCACAACTCTTCCATTGTTCTCAGTATTCCGCTGACTTTTAAAAATGCTTCAGAATTCTTCCATTGTTCTCGGAATTCCGCTGAAGTTTAAGTATGCTTCGGAACTCTTCCATTGTTCTCGGAATTCTGCTGAAGTTTAAAAATGCTTCGGAACTCTTCCATTGTTCTCAGAATTCCGCTGACATTTAAAAATGCTTCAGAAGTCTTCCATTGTTCTCGGAATTCCGCTGACATTTAAAAAGGCTTCAGATCTCTTCCATTGTTCTCGGAATTCCGCTGACGTTTAAAAATGCTTCGGAACTCTTCCATTGTTCTCGGAATTCCGCTGACGTTTAAAAATGCTTCACAACTCTTCCATTGTTCTCGGAATTCCGCTGACTTTTAAAAATGCTTCGGAACTCTTTGATTGTTCTCCAAATTCTGCTGAAGTTTAAAAATGCTTCGGAACTCTTCCATTGTTCTCAGAATTCCGCTGACATTTAAAAATGCTTCAGAAGTCTTCCATTGTTCTCGGAATTCCGCTGACATTTAAAAAGGCTTCAGAACTCTTCCATTGTTCTCGGAATTCCGCTGACATTTAAAAAGGCTTCAGAACTCTTCCATTGTTCTCGGAATTCCGCTGACTTTTAAAAATGCTTCGGAACTCTTCCATTGATCCAGGAATTCTGCTGAAGTTTAAAAATGCTTCTGAACTCTTCTATTGTTCTCGGAATTCCGCTGACTTTTAAAAATGCTTCGGAACTCTTCCATTGTTCTCGGAATTCCGCTGAAGTTTAAGAATGCTTCGGAACTCTTCCATTGTTCTCGGAATTCCGCTGACGCTTAAAAATGCTTCACAAATCTTCTATTGTTCTCAGAATTCCGCTGACTTTTAAAAATGCTTCGGAACTCTTCCAGTGTTCGCAGAATTCCGCTGACGTTTAAAAATGCTTCGGAAATCTTCCATTGTTTTCAAAATTCCGCTGACGTTTAAAAATGCTTCAGAACTCTTCCATTGTTCTCGGAATTCCGCTGACGTTTAAAAATGCTTCGGAACTCTTCCATTGTTCTCGGAATTGCGGTGAAGTTTAAGAATGCTTCGGAACTCTTCCATTGTTCTCGGAATTCTGCTGAAGTTTTGAAGTTTAAAAATGCTTCGGAATTCTTCCATTGTTCTCGGAGTTCCGCTGACGCTTAAAAATGCTTCACAACTCTTCTATTGTTCTCAGAATTCCGCTGACTTTTAAAAATGCTTCGGAACTCTTCCATTGTTGTCGGAATTCCGCTGACGCTTAAAAATGCTTCACAACTCTTCTATTGTTCTCGGAATTCCGCTGACATTTAAAAATGATTCGGAACTCTTCCATTGTTTTCGGAATTCCGCTGAAGTTTAAGAATGCTTCGGAACTCTTCCATTGTTCTCGGAATTCTGCTGAAGTTTAAAAATGCTTCGGAACTCTTCCATTGTTCTCGGAATTCTGCTGAAGTTTAAAAATGCTTCTGAACTCTTCCATTGTTCTCGGAATTCCGCTGACGCTTAAAAATGCTTCACAACTCTTCTATTGTTCTCGGAATTCCGCTGACATTTAAAAATGCTTCGGAACTCTTCCATTGTTTTCGGAATTCCGCTGAAGTTTAAGAATGCTTCGGAAATCTTTCATTGTTCTCGGAATTCTGCTGAAGTTTAAAAATGCTTCGGAACTCTTCCATTGTTCTCGGAATTACGCTGACATTTAGAAAAGCTTCAGAACTCTTCCATTGTTCTTGGAATTCCGCTGACGATTAAAAATGCTTCGGAACTCTTCCATTGTTCTCGGAATTCCGCTGACGTTTAAAAATGCTTCACAACTCTTCCATTGTTCTCGGAATTCCGCTGACTTTTAAAAATGCTTCTGAACTCTTCCATTGTTCTCGGAATTCCGCTGAAGTTTAAGTATGCTTCGGAACTCTTCCATTGTTCTCGGAATTCTGCTGAAGTTTAAAAATGCTTCGGAACTCTTCCATTGTTCTCAGAATTCCGCTGACATTTAAAAATGCTTCGGAACTCTTCCATTGTTCTTGGAATTCCACTGACGTTTAAAAATGCTTCACAACTCTTCCATTGTTCTCGGAATTCCGCTGACTTTTAAAATTGCTTCGGAACTCTTCGATTGTTCTCCAAATTCCGTTGAAGTTTAAAAATGCTTCGGAACTCTTCGATTGTTCTCCAAATTCCGCTGACGTTTAAAAATGCTTCGGAAATCTTCCATTGTTTTCAAAATCCGCTGACGTTTAAAAATGCTTCAGAACTCTTCCATTGTTCTCGGAATTCCGCTGACATTTAAAAATGCTTCGGAACTCTTCCATTGTTCTGGAATTCCGCTGACGTTTAAAAATGCTTCACAACTCTTCCATTGTTCTCAGTATTCCGCTGACTTTTAAAAATGCTTCAGAATTCTTCCATTGTTCTCGGAATTCCGCTGAAGTTTAAGTATGCTTCGGAACTCTTCCATTGTTCTCGGAATTCTGCTGAAGTTTAAAAATGCTTCGGAACTCTTCCATTGTTCTCAGAATTCCGCTGACATTTAAAAATGCTTCAGAAGTCTTCCATTGTTCTCGGAATTCCGCTGACATTTAAAAAGGCTTCAGAGCTCTTCCATTGTTCTCGGAATTCCGCTGACGTTTAAAAATGCTTCACAACTCTTCCATTGTTCTCGGAATTCCGCTGACTTTTAAAAATGCTTCGGAACTCTTTGATTGTTCTCCAAATTCTGCTGAAGTTTAAAAATGCTTCGGAACTCTTCCATTGTTCTCAGAATTCCGCTGACATTTAAAAATGCTTCAGAAGTCTTCCATTGTTCTCGGAATTCTGCTGACATTTAAAAAGGCTTCAGAACTCTTCCATTGTTCTCGGAATTCCGCTGACGTTTAAAAATGCTTCGGAACTCTTCCATTGTTCTCGGAATTCCGCTGACGTTTAAAAATGCTTCACAACTCTTCCATTGTTCTCGGAATTCCGCTGACTTTTAAAAATGCTTCGGAACTCTTTGATTGTTCTCCAAATTCCGCTGAAGTTTAAAAATGCTTCGGAACTCTTCCAGTGTTCTCGGAATTCCGCTGACTTTTAAAAATGCTTCGGAACTCTTCGATTGTTCTCCAAATTCCGCTGAAGTTTAAAAATGCTTTGGAACTCTTCCAGTGTTCGCAGAATTCTGCTGACGTTTAAAAATGCTTCGGAAATCTTCCATTGTTTTCAAAATACCACTGACGTTTAAAAATGCTTCAGAACTCTTCCATTGTTCTCGGAATTCCGGTGAAGTTTAAAAATGCTTCGGAACTCTTACATTGTTCTCAGAATTCCTCTGAAGTTTAAACATGCTTTGGTACCCTTCTATTGTTCTCGGAATTCTGCTGACTTTTAAAAATGCTTCGGAACTCTTCCATTGATCCAGGAATTCTGCTGAAGTTTAAAAATGCTTCGGAAATCTTCCATCGTTTTCAAAATTCCGCTGACGTTTAAAAATGCTTCGGAACTCTTCCATTGTTCTCGGAATTCCGGTGAAGTTTAAACATGCTTTGGTACCCTTCTATTGTTCTCGGAATTCTGCTGACTTTTAAAAATGCTTCGGAACTCTTCCATTGATCCAGGAATTCTGCTGAAGTTTAAAAATGCTTCTGAACTCTTCTATTGTTCTCGGAATTCCGCTGACTTTTAAAAATGCTTCGGAACTCTTCCATTGTTCTCGGAATTCCGCTGAAGTTTAAGAATGCTTCGGAACTCTTCCATTGTTCTCGGAATTCCGCTGACGCTTAAAAATGCTTCACAACTCTTCTATTGTTCTCAGAATTCCGCTGACTTTTAAAAATGCTTCGGAACTCTTCCAGTGTTCGCAGAATTCCGCTGACGTTTAAAAATGCTTCGGAAATCTTCCATTGTTTTCAAAATTCCGCTGACGTTTAAAAATGCTTCAGAACTCTTCCATTGTTCTCGGAATTCCGCTGACGTTTAAAAATGCTTCGGAACTCTTCCATTGTTCTCGGAATTGCGGTGAAGTTTAAGAATGCTTCGGAACTCTTCCATTGTTCTCGGAATTCTGCTGAAGTTTTGAAGTTTAAAAATGCTTCGGAATTCTTCCATTGTTCTCGGAATTCCGCTGACGCTTAAAAATGCTTCACAACTCTTCTATTGTTCTCAGAATTCCGCTGACTTTTAAAAATGCTTCGGAACTCTTCCATTGTTGTCGGAATTCCGCTGACGCTTAAAAATGCTTCACAACTCTTCTATTGTTCTCGGAATTCCGCTGACATTTAAAAATGATTCGGAACTCTTCCATTTTTTTCGGAATTCCGCTGAAGTTTAAGAATGCTTCGGAACTCTTCCATTGTTCTCGGAATTCTGCTGAAGTTTAAAAATGCTTCGGAACTCTTCCATTGTTCTCGGAATTCTGCTGAAGTTTAAAAATGCTTCGGAACTCTTCCATTGTTCTCGGAATTACGCTGACATTTAAAAAGGCTTCAGAACTCTTCCATTGTTCTCGGAATTCTGCTGAAGTTTAAAAATGCTTCGGAACTCTTCCATTGTTCTCGGAATTCCGCTGACATTTAAAAATGATTCGGAACTCTTCCATTTTTTTCGGAATTCCGCTGAAGTTTAAGAATGCTTCGGAACTCTTCCATTGTTCTCGGAATTCTGCTGAAGTTTAAAAATGCTTCGGAATTCTTCCATTGTTCTCGGAATTCTGCTGAAGTTTAAAAATGCTTCGGAACTCTTCCATTGTTCTCGGAATTCCGCTGACGCTTAAAAATGCTTCACAACTCTTCTATTGTTCTCGGAATTCCGCTGACATTTAAAAATGCTTCGGAACTCTTCCATTGTTTTCGGAATTCCGCTGAAGTTTAAGAATGCTTCGGAACTCTTCCATTGTTCTCGGAATTCTGCTGAAGTTTAAAAATGCTTCGGAACTCTTCCATTGTTCTCGGAATTACGCTGACATTTAAAAAGGCTTCAGAACTCTTCCATTGTTCTTGGAATTCCGCTGACGTTTAAAAATGCTTCGGAACTCTTCCATTGTTCTCGGAATTCCGCTGACGTTTAAAAATGCTTCACAACTCTTCCATTGTTCTCGGAATTCCGCTGACTTTTAAAAATGCTTCTGAACTCTTCCATTGTTCTCGGAATTCCGCTGAAGTTTAAGTATGCTTCGGAACTCTTCCATTGTTCTCGGAATTCTGCTGAAGTTTAAAAATGCTTCGGAACTCTTCCATTGTTCTCAGAATTCCGCTGACATTTAAAAATGCTTCGGAACTCTTCCATTGTTCTTGGAATTCCACTGACGTTTAAAAATGCTTCACAACTCTTCCATTGTTCTCGGAATTCCGCTGACTTTTAAAATTGCTTCGGAACTCTTCGATTGTTCTCCAAATTCCGTTGAAGTTTAAAAATGCTTCGGAACTCTTCGATTGTTCTCCAAATTCCGCTGACGTTTAAAAATGCTTCGGAAATCTTCCATTGTTTTCAAAATCCGCTGACGTTTAAAAATGCTTCAGAACTCTTCCATTGTTCTCGGAATTCCGCTGACATTTAAAAATGCTTCGGAACTCTTCCATTGTTCTGGAATTCCGCTGACGTTTAAAAATGCTTCACAACTCTTCCATTGTTCTCAGTATTCCGCTGACTTTTAAAAATGCTTCAGAATTCTTCCATTGTTCTCGGAATTCCGCTGAAGTTTAAGTATGCTTCGGAACTCTTCCATTGTTCTCGGAATTCTGCTGAAGTTTAAAAATGCTTCGGAACTCTTCCATTGTTCTCAGAATTCCGCTGACATTTAAAAATGCTTCAGAAGTCTTCCATTGTTCTCGGAATTCCGCTGACATTTAAAAAGGCTTCAGAGCTCTTCCATTGTTCTCGGAATTCCGCTGACGTTTAAAAATGCTTCACAACTCTTCCATTGTTCTCGGAATTCCGCTGACTTTTAAAAATGCTTCGGAACTCTTTGATTGTTCTCCAAATTCTGCTGAAGTTTAAAAATGCTTCGGAACTCTTCCATTGTTCTCAGAATTCCGCTGACATTTAAAAATGCTTCAGAAGTCTTCCATTGTTCTCGGAATTCTGCTGACATTTAAAAAGGCTTCAGAACTCTTCCATTGTTCTCGGAATTCCGCTGACGTTTAAAAATGCTTCGGAACTCTTCCATTGTTCTCGGAATTCCGCTGACGTTTAAAAATGCTTCACAACTCTTCCATTGTTCTCGGAATTCCGCTGACTTTTAAAAATGCTTCGGAACTCTTTGATTGTTCTCCAAATTCCGCTGAAGTTTAAAAATGCTTCGGAACTCTTCCAGTGTTCTCGGAATTCCGCTGACTTTTAAAAATGCTTCGGAACTCTTCGATTGTTCTCCAAATTCCGCTGAAGTTTAAAAATGCTTTGGAACTCTTCCAGTGTTCGCAGAATTCTGCTGACGTTTAAAAATGCTTCGGAAATCTTCCATTGTTTTCAAAATTCCACTGACGTTTAAAAATGCTTCAGAACTCTTCCATTGTTCTCGGAATTCCGGTGAAGTTTAAAAATGCTTCGGAACTCTTACATTGTTCTCAGAATTCCTCTGAAGTTTAAACATGCTTTGGTACCCTTCTATTGTTCTCGGAATTCTGCTGACTTTTAAAAATGCTTCGGAACTCTTCCATTGATCCAGGAATTCTGCTGAAGTTTAAAAATGCTTCGGAAATCTTCCATCGTTTTCAAAATTCCGCTGACGTTTAAAAATGCTTCGGAACTCTTCCATTGTTCTCGGAATTCCGGTGAAGTTTAAACATGCTTTGGTACCCTTCTATTGTTCTCGGAATTCTGCTGACTTTTAAAAATGCTTCGGAACTCTTCCATTGATCCAGGAATTCTGCTGAAGTTTAAAAATGCTTCTGAACTCTTCTATTGTTCTCGGAATTCCGCTGACTTTTAAAAATGCTTCGGAACTCTTCCATTGTTCTCGGAATTCCGCTGAAGTTTAAGAATGCTTCGGAACTCTTCCATTGTTCTCGGAATTCCGCTGACGCTTAAAAATGCTTCACAACTCTTCTATTGTTCTCAGAATTCCGCTGACTTTTAAAAATGCTTCGGAACTCTTCCAGTGTTCGCAGAATTCCGCTGACGTTTAAAAATGCTTCGGAAATCTTCCATTGTTTTCAAAATTCCGCTGACGTTTAAAAATGCTTCAGAACTCTTCCATTGTTCTCGGAATTCCGCTGACGTTTAAAAATGCTTCGGAACTCTTCCATTGTTCTCGGAATTGCGGTGAAGTTTAAGAATGCTTCGGAACTCTTCCATTGTTCTCGGAATTCTGCTGAAGTTTTGAAGTTTAAAAATGCTTCGGAATTCTTCCATTGTTCTCGGAATTCCGCTGACGCTTAAAAATGCTTCACAACTCTTCTATTGTTCTCAGAATTCCGCTGACTTTTAAAAATGCTTCGGAACTCTTCCATTGTTGTCGGAATTCCGCTGACGCTTAAAAATGCTTCACAACTCTTCTATTGTTCTCGGAATTCCGCTGACATTTAAAAATGATTCGGAACTCTTCCATTTTTTTCGGAATTCCGCTGAAGTTTAAGAATGCTTCGGAACTCTTCCATTGTTCTCGGAATTCTGCTGAAGTTTAAAAATGCTTCGGAACTCTTCCATTGTTCTCGGAATTCTGCTGAAGTTTAAAAATGCTTCGGAACTCTTCCATTGTTCTCGGAATTACGCTGACATTTAAAAAGGCTTCAGAACTCTTCCATTGTTCTCGGAATTCTGCTGAAGTTTAAAAATGCTTCGGAACTCTTCCATTGTTCTCGGAATTCCGCTGACATTTAAAAATGATTCGGAACTCTTCCATTTTTTTCGGAATTCCGCTGAAGTTTAAGAATGCTTCGGAACTCTTCCATTGTTCTCGGAATTCTGCTGAAGTTTAAAAATGCTTCGGAATTCTTCCATTGTTCTCGGAATTCTGCTGAAGTTTAAAAATGCTTCGGAACTCTTCCATTGTTCTCGGAATTCCGCTGACGCTTAAAAATGCTTCACAACTCTTCTATTGTTCTCGGAATTCCGCTGACATTTAAAAATGCTTCGGAACTCTTCCATTGTTTTCGGAATTCCGCTGAAGTTTAAGAATGCTTCGGAACTCTTCCATTGTTCTCGGAATTCTGCTGAAGTTTAAAAATGCTTCGGAACTCTTCCATTGTTCTCGGAATTACGCTGACATTTAAAAAGGCTTCAGAACTCTTCCATTGTTCTTGGAATTCCGCTGACGTTTAAAAATGCTTCGGAACTCTTCCATTGTTCTCGGAATTCCGCTGACGTTTAAAAATGCTTCACAACTCTTCCATTGTTCTCGGAATTCCGCTGACTTTTAAAAATGCTTCTGAACTCTTCCATTGTTCTCGGAATTCCGCTGAAGTTTAAGTATGCTTCGGAACTCTTCCATTGTTCTCGGAATTCTGCTGAAGTTTAAAAATGCTTCGGAACTCTTCCATTGTTCTCAGAATTCCGCTGACATTTAAAAATGCTTCGGAACTCTTCCATTGTTCTTGGAATTCCACTGACGTTTAAAAATGCTTCACAACTCTTCTATTGTTCTCGGAATTCCGCTGACATTTAAAAATGATTCGGAACTCTTCCATTGTTTTCGGAATTCCGTTGAAGTTTAAGAATGCTTCGGAACTCTTCCATTGTTCTCGGAATTCTGCTGAAGTTTAAAAATGCTTCGGAACTCTTCCATTGTTCTCGGAATTCTGCTGAAGTTTAAAAATGCTTCGGAACTCTTCCATTGTTCTCGGAATTCCGCTGACGCTTAAAAATGCTTCACAACTCTTCTATTGTTCTCGGAATTCCGCTGACATTTAAAAATGCTTCGGAACTCTTCCATTGTTTTCGGAATTCCGCTGATGTTTAAGAATGCTTCGGAACTCTTCCATTGTTCTCGGAATTCTGCTGAAGTTTAAAAATGCTTCGGAACTCTTCCATTGTTCTCGGAATTACGCTGACATTTAAAAAGGCTTCAGAACTCTTCCATTGTTCTTGGAATTCCGCTGACGTTTAAAAATGCTTCGGAACTCTTCCATTGTTCTCGGAATTCCGCTGACGTTTAAAAATGCTTCGGAACTCTTCCATTGTTCTCGGAATTCTGTTGAAGTTTAAAAATGCTTCGGAACTCTTCCATTGTTCTCAGAATTCCGCTGACATTTAAAAATGCTTCGGAACTCTTCCATTGTTCTTGGAATTCCACTGACGTTTAAAAATGCTTCACAACTCTTCCATTGTTCTCAGTATTCCGCTGACTTTTAAAAATGCTTCAGAATTCTTCCATTGTTCTCGGAATTCTGCTGAAGTTTAAAAATGCTTCGGAACTCTTCCATTGTTCTCAGAATTCCGCTGACATTTAAAAATGCTTCAGAAGTCTTCCATTGTTCTCGGAATTCCGCTGACATTTAAAAAGGCTTCAGAGCTCTTCCATTGTTCTCGGAATTCCGCTGACGTTTAAAAATGCTTCGGAACTCTTCCATTGTTCTCGGAATTCCGCTGACGTTTAAAAATGCTTCACAACTCTTCCATTGTTCTCGGAATTCCGCTGACTTTTAAAAATGCTTCGGAACTCTTTGATTGTTCTCCAAATTCTGCTGAAGTTTAAAAATGCTTCGGAACTCTTCCATTGTTCTCAGAATTCCGCTGACATTTCAAAATGCTTCAGAAGTCTTCCATTGTTCTCGGAATTCCGCTGACATTTAAAAAGGCTTCAGAACTCTTCCATTGTTCTCGGAATTCCGCTGACGTTTAAAAATGCTTCGGAACTCTTCCATTGTTCTCGGAATTCCGCTGACGTTTAAAAATGCTTCACAACTCTTCCATTGTTCTCGGAATTCCGCTGACTTTTAAAAATGCTTCGGAACTCTTTGATTGTTCTCCAAATTCCGCTGAAGTTTAAAAATGCTTCGGAACTCTTCCAGTGTTCTCGGAATTCCGCTGACTTTTAAAAATGCTTCGGAACTCTTCGATTGTTCTCCAAATTCCGCTGAAGTTTAAAAATGCTTCGGAACTCTTCCAGTGTTCGCAGAATTCTGCTGACGTTTAAAAATGCTTCGGAAATCTTCCATTGTTTTCAAAATTCCACTGACGTTTAAAAATGCTTCAGAACTCTTCCATTGTTCTCGGAATTCCGGTGAAGTTTAAAAATGCTTCGGAACTCTTACATTGTTCTCAGAATTCCTCTGAAGTTTAAACATGCTTTGGTACCCTTCTATTGTTCTCGGAATTCTGCTGACTTTTAAAAATGCTTCGGAACTCTTCCATTGATCCAGGAATTCTGCTGAAGTTTAAAAATGCTTCGGAAATCTTCCATTGTTTTCAAAATTCCGCTGACGTTTAAAAATGCTTCGGAACTCTTCCATTGTTCTCGGAATTCCGCTGAAGTTTAAGAATGCTTCGGAACTCTTCCATTGTTCTCGGAATTCCGCTGACGCTTAAAAATGCTTCACAACTCTTCTATTGTTCTCAGAATTCCGCTGACTTTTAAAAATGCTTCGGAACTCTTCCAGTGTTCGCAGAATTCCGCTGACGTTTAAAAATGCTTCGGAAATCTTCCATTGTTTTCAAAATTCCGCTGACGTTTAAAAATGCTTCAGAACTCTTCCATTGTTCTCGGAATTCCGCTGACGTTTAAAAATGCTTCGGAACTCTTCCATTGTTCTCGGAATTGCGGTGAAGTTTAAGAATGCTTCGGAACTCTTCCATTGTTCTCGGAATTCTGCTGAAGTTTCGAAGTTTAAAAATGCTTCGGAATTCTTCCATTGTTCTCGGAATTCCGCTGACGTTTAAAAATGCTTCACAACTCTTCTATTGTTCTCAGAATTCCGCTGACTTTTAAAAATGCTTCGGAACTCTTCCATTGTTGTCGGAATTCCGCTGACGCTTAAAAATGCTTCACAACTCTTCTATTGTTCTCGGAATTCCGCTGACATTTAAAAATGATTCGGAACTCTTCCATTTTTTTCGGAATTCCGCTGAAGTTTAAGAATGCTTCGGAACTCTTCCATTGTTCTCGGAATTCTGCTGAAGTTTAAAAATGCTTCGGAACTCTTCCATTGTTCTCGGAATTCTGCTGAAGTTTAAAAATGCTTCGGAACTCTTCCATTGTTCTCGGAATTCCGCTGACAATTAAAAATGATTCGGAACTCTTCCATTTTTTTCGGAATTCCGCTGAAGTTTAAGAATGCTTCGGAACTCTTCCATTGTTCTCGGAATTCTGCTGAAGTTTAAAAATGCTTCGGAACTCTTCCATTGTTCTCGGAATTCTGCTGAAGTTTAAAAATGCTTCGGAACTCTTCCATTGTTCTCGGATTTCCGCTGACGCTTAAAAATGCTTCACAACTCTTCTATTGTTCTCGGAATTCCGCTGACATTTAAAAATGCTTCGGAACTCTTCCATTGTTTTCGGAATTCCGCTGAAGTTTAAGAATGCTTCGGAACTCTTCCATTGTTCTCGGAATTCTGCTGAAGTTTAAAAATGCTTCGGAACTCTTCCATTGTTCTCGGAATTACGCTGACATTTAAAAAGGCTTCAGAACTCTTCCATTGTTCTTGGAATTCCGCTGACGTTTAAAAATGCTTCGGAACTCTTCCATTGTTCTCGGAATTCCGCTGACGTTTAAAAATGCTTCACAACTCTTCCATTGTTCTCGGAATTCCACTGACTTTTAAAAATGCTTCTGAACTCTTCCATTGTTCTCGGAATTCCGCTGAAGTTTAAGTATGCTTCGGAACTCTTCCATTGTTCTCGGAATTCTGCTGAAGTTTAAAAATGCTTCGGAACTCTTCCATTGTTCTCAGAATTCCGCTGACATTTAAAAATGCTTCGGAACTCTTCCATTGTTCTTGGAATTCCACTGACGTTTAAAAATGCTTCACAACTCTTCTATTGTTCTCGGAATTCCGTTGACATTTAAAAATGATTCGGAACTCTTCCATTGTTTTCGGAATTCCGCTGAAGTTTAAGAATGCTTCGGAACTCTTCCATTGTTCTCGGAATTCTGCTGAAGTTTAAAAATGCTTCGGAACTCTTCCATTGTTCTCGGAATTCTGCTGAAGTTTAAAAATGCTTCGGAACTCTTCCATTGTTCTCGGAATTCCGCTGACGCTTAAAAATGCTTCACAACTCTTCTATTGTTCTCGGAATTCCGCTGACATTTAAAAATGCTTCGGAACTCTTCCATTGTTTTTGGAATTCCGCTGAAGTTTAAGAATGCTTCGGAACTCTTCCATTGTTCTCGGAATTCTGCTGAAGTTTAAAAATGCTTCGGAACTCTTCCATTGTTCTCGGAATTACGCTGACATTTAAAAAGGCTTCAGAACTCTTCCATTGTTCTTGGAATTCCACTGACGTTTAAAAATGCTTCGGAACTCTTCCATTGTTCTCGGAATTCCGCTGACGTTTAAAAATGCTTCACAACTCTTCCATTGTTCGCGGAATTCCGCTGACTTTTAAAAATGCTTCTGAACTCTTCCATTGTTCTCGGAATTCCGCTGAAGTTTAAGTATGCTTCGGAACTCTTCCATTGTTCTCGGAATTCTGTTGAAGTTTAAAAATGCTTCGGAACTCTTCCATTGTTCTCAGAATTCCGCTGACATTTAAAAATGCTTCGGAACTCTTCCATTGTTCTTGGAATTCCACTGACGTTTAAAAATGCTTCACAACTCTTCCATTGTTCTCAGTATTCCGCTGACTTTTAAAAATGCTTCAGAATTCTTCCATTGTTCTCGGAATTCTGCTGAAGTTTAAAAATGCTTCGGAACTCTTCCATTGTTCTCAGAATTCCGCTGACATTTAAAAATGCTTCAGAAGTCTTCCATTGTTCTCGGAATTCCGCTGACATTTAAAAAGGCTTCAGAGCTCTTCCATTGTTCTCGGAATTCCGCTGACGTTTAAAAATGCTTCGGAACTCTTCCATTGTTCTCGGAATTCCGCTGACGTTTAAAAATGCTTCACAACTCTTCCATTGTTCTCGGAATTCCGCTGACTTTTAAAAATGCTTCGGAACTCTTTGATTGTTCTCCAAATTCTGCTGAAGTTTAAAAATGCTTCGGAACTCTTCCATTGTTCTCAGAATTCCGCTGACATTTAAAAATGCTTCAGAAGTCTTCCATTGTTCTCGGAATTCCGCTGACATTTAAAAAGGCTTCAGAACTCTTCCATTGTTCTCGGAATTCCGCTGACGTTTAAAAATGCTTCGGAACTCTTCGATTGTTCTCGGAATTCCGCTGACGTTTAAAAATGCTTCACAACTCTTCCATTGTTCTCGGAATTCCGCTGACTTTTAAAAATGCTTCGGAACTCTTTGATTGTTCTCCAAATTCCGCTGAAGTTTAAAAATGCTTCGGAACTCTTCCATTGTTCTCGGAATTCCACTGACTTTTAAAAATGCTTCTGAACTCTTCCATTGTTCTCGGAATTCCGCTGAAGTTTAAGTATGCTTCGGAACTCTTCCATTGTTCTCGGAATTCTGCTGAAGTTTAAAAATGCTTCGGAACTCTTCCATTGTTCTCAGAATTCCGCTGACATTTAAAAATGCTTCGGAACTCTTCCATTGTTCTTGGAATTCCACTGACGTTTAAAAATGCTTCACAACTCTTCTATTGTTCTCGGAATTCCGTTGACATTTAAAAATGATTCGGAACTCTTCCATTGTTTTCGGAATTCCGCTGAAGTTTAAGAATGCTTCGGAACTCTTCCATTGTTCTCGGAATTCTGCTGAAGTTTAAAAATGCTTCGGAACTCTTCCATTGTTCTCGGAATTCTGCTGAAGTTTAAAAATGCTTCGGAACTCTTCCATTGTTCTCGGAATTCCGCTGACGCTTAAAAATGCTTCACAACTCTTCTATTGTTCTCGGAATTCCGCTGACATTTAAAAATGCTTCGGAACTCTTCCATTGTTTTTGGAATTCCACTGAAGTTTAAGAATGCTTCGGAACTCTTCCATTGTTCTCGGAATTCTGCTGAAGTTTAAAAATGCTTCGGAACTCTTCCATTGTTCTCGGAATTACGCTGACATTTAAAAAGGCTTCAGAACTCTTCCATTGTTCTTGGAATTCCGCTGACGTTTAAAAATGCTTCGGAACTCTTCCATTGTTCTCGGAATTCCGCTGACGTTTAAAAATGCTTCACAACTCTTCCATTGTTCGCGGAATTCCGCTGACTTTTAAAAATGCTTCTGAACTCTTCCATTGTTCTCGGAATTCCGCTGAAGTTTAAGTATGCTTCGGAACTCTTCCATTGTTCTCGGAATTCTGTTGAAGTTTAAAAATGCTTCGGAACTCTTCCATTGTTCTCAGAATTCCGCTGACATTTAAAAATGCTTCGGAACTCTTCCATTGTTCTTGGAATTCCACTGACGTTTAAAAATGCTTCACAACTCTTCCATTGTTCTCAGTATTCCGCTGACTTTTAAAAATGCTTCAGAATTCTTCCATTGTTCTCGGAATTCTGCTGAAGTTTAAAAATGCTTCGGAACTCTTCCATTGTTCTCAGAATTCCGCTGACATTTAAAAATGCTTCAGAAGTCTTCCATTGTTCTCGGAATTCCGCTGACATTTAAAAAGGCTTCAGAGCTCTTCCATTGTTCTCGGAATTCCGCTGACGTTTAAAAATGCTTCGGAACTCTTCCATTGTTCTCGGA
Source organism: Phyllobates terribilis (assembly GCF_046119375.1). NCBI lineage: Eukaryota > Metazoa > Chordata > Amphibia > Anura > Dendrobatidae > Phyllobates > Phyllobates terribilis. The sequence continues at coordinate 5,064,493 of NW_027362781.1, read as the reverse complement.
ATTCCGCTGACGTTTAAAAATGCTTCACAACTCTTCCATTGTTCTCGGAATTCCGCTGACTTTTAAAAATGCTTCGGAACTCTTTGATTGTTCTCCAAATTCTGCTGAAGTTTAAAAATGCTTCGGAACTCTTCCATTGTTCTCAGAATTCCGCTGACATTTAAAAATGCTTCAGAAGTCTTCCATTGTTCTCGGAATTCCGCTGACATTTAAAAAGGCTTCAGAACTCTTCCATTGTTCTCGGAATTCCGCTGACGTTTAAAAATGCTTCGGAACTCTTCGATTGTTCTCGGAATTCCGCTGACGTTTAAAAATGCTTCACAACTCTTCCATTGTTCTCGGAATTCCGCTGACTTTTAAAAATGCTTCGGAACTCTTTGATTGTTCTCCAAATTCCGCTGAAGTTTAAAAATGCTTCGGAACTCTTCCAGTGTTCTCGGAATTCCGCTGACTTTTAAAAATGCTTCGGAACTCTTCGATTGTTCTCCAAATTCCGCTGAAGTTTAAAAATGCTTCGGAACTCTTCCAGTGTTCGCAGAATTCTGCTGACGTTTAAAAATGCTTCGGAAATCTTCCATTGTTTTCAAAATTCCACTGACGTTTAAAAATGCTTCAGAACTCTTCCATTGTTCTCGGAATTCCGGTGAAGTTTAAAAATGCTTCGGAACTCTTACATTGTTCTCAGAATTCCTCTGAAGTTTAAACATGCTTTGGTACCCTTCTATTGTTCTCGGAATTCTGCTGACTTTTAAAAATGCTTCGGAACTCTTCCATTGATCCAGGAATTCTGCTGAAGTTTAAAAATGCTTCGGAAATCTTCCATTGTTTTCAAAATTCCCCTGACGTTTAAAAATGCTTCGGAACTCTTCCATTGTTCTCGGAATTCCGGTGAAGTTTAAACATGCTTTGGTACCCTTTTATTGTTCTCGGAATTCTGCTGACTTTTAAAAATGCTTCGGAACTCTTCCATTGATCCAGGAATTCTGCTGAAGTTTAAAAATGCTTCTGAACTCTTCTATTGTTCTCGGAATTCCGCTGACTTTTAAAAATGCTTCGGAACTCTTCCCTTGTTCTCGGAATTCCGCTGAAGTTTAAGAATGCTTCGGAACTCTTCCATTGTTCTCGGAATTCCGCTGACGCTAAAAAATGCTTCACAACTCTTCTATTGTTCTCAGAATTCCGCTGACTTTTAAAAATGCTTCGGAACTCTTCCAGTGTTCGCAGATTTCCGCTGACGTTTAAAAATGCTTCGGAAATCTTCCATTGTTTTCAAAATTCCGCTGACGTTTAAAAATGCTTCAGAACTCTTCCATTGTTCTCGGAATTCCGCTGACGTTTAAAAATGCTTCGGAACTCTTCCATTGTTCTCGGAATTGCGGTGAAGTTTAAGAATGCTTCGGAACTCTTCCATTGTTCTCGGAATTCTGCTGAAGTTTTGAAGTTTAAAAATGCTTCGGAATTCTTCCATTGTTCTCGGAATTCCGCTGACGCTTAAAAATGCTTCACAACTCTTCTATTGTTCTCAGAATTCCGCTGACTTTTAAAAATGCTTCGGAACTCTTCCAGTGTTCGCAGAATTCCGCTGACGTTTAAAAATGCTTCGGAAATCTTCCATTGTTTTCAAAATTCCGCTGACGTTTAAAAATGCTTCAGAACTCTTCCATTGTTCTCGGAGTTCCGCTGACGCTTAAAAATGCTTCACAACTCTTCTATTGTTCTCAGAATTCCGCTGACTTTTAAAAATGCTTCGGAACTCTTCCATTGTTGTCGGAATTCCGCTGACGCTTAAAAATGCTTCACAACTCTTCTATTGTTCTCGGAATTCCGCTGACATTTAAAAATGATTCGGAACTCTTCCATTGTTTTCGGAATTCCGCTGAAGTTTAAGAATGCTTCGGAACTCTTCCATTGTTCTCGGAATTCTGCTGAAGTTTAAAAATGCTTCGGAACTCTTCCATTGTTCTCGGAATTCTGCTGAAGTTTAAAAATGCTTCGGAACTCTTCCATTGTTCTCGGAATTCCGCTGACGCTTAAAAATGCTTCACAACTCTTCTATTGTTCTCGGAATTCCGCTGACGTTTAAAAATGCTTCCTAACTCTTCCATTGTTCTCGGAATTCCGCTGACGTTTAAAAATGCTTCACAACTCTTCCATTGTTCTCGGAATTCCGCTGACTTTTAAAAATGCTTCTGAACTCTTCCATTGTTCTCGGAATTCCGCTGAAGTTTAAGTATGCTTCGGAACTCTTCCATTGTTCTCGGAATTCTGCTGAAGTTTAAAAATGCTTCGGAACTCTTCCATTGTTCTTGGAATTCCACTGACGTTTAAAAATGCTTCACAACTCTTCCATTGTTCTCGGAATTCCGCTGACTTTTAAAATTGCTTCGGAACTCTTCGATTGTTCTCCAAATTCCGTTGAAGTTTAAAAATGCTTCGGAACTCTTCGATTGTTCTCCAAATTCCGCTGACGTTTAAAAATGCTTCGGAAATCTTCCATTGTTTTCAAAATCCGCTGACGTTTAAAAATGCTTCAGAACTCTTCCATTGTTCTCGGAATTCCGCTGACATTTAAAAATGCTTCGGAACTCTTCCATTGTTCTGGAATTCCGCTGACGTTTAAAAATGCTTCACAACTCTTCCATTGTTCTCAGTATTCCGCTGACTTTTAAAAATGCTTCAGAATTCTTCCATTGTTCTCGGAATTCCGCTGAAGTTTAAGTATGCTTCGGAACTCTTCCATTGTTCTCGGAATTCTGCTGAAGTTTAAAAATGCTTCGGAACTCTTCCATTGTTCTCAGAATTCCGCTGACATTTAAAAATGCTTCAGAAGTCTTCCATTGTTCTCGGAATTCCGCTGACATTTAAAAAGGCTTCAGAGCTCTTCCATTGTTCTCGGAATTCCGCTGACGTTTAAAAATGCTTCGGAACTCTTCCATTGTTCTCGGAATTCCGCTGACGTTTAAAAATGCTTCACAACTCTTCCATTGTTCTCGGAATTCCGCTGACTTTTAAAAATGCTTCGGAACTCTTTGATTGTTCTCCAAATTCTGCTGAAGTTTAAAAATGCTTCGGAACTCTTCCATTGTTCTCAGAATTCCGCTGACATTTAAAAATGCTTCAGAAGTCTTCCATTGTTCTCGGAATTCCGCTGACATTTAAAAAGGCTTCAGAACTCTTCCATTGTTCTCGGAATTCCGCTGACATTTAAAAAGGCTTCAGAACTCTTCCATTGTTCTCGGAATTCCGCTGACTTTTAAAAATGCTTCGGAACTCTTCCATTGATCCAGGAATTCTGCTGAAGTTTAAAAATGCTTCTGAACTCTTCTATTGTTCTCGGAATTCCGCTGACTTTTAAAAATGCTTCGGAACTCTTCCATTGTTCTCGGAATTCCGCTGAAGTTTAAGAATGCTTCGGAACTCTTCCATTGTTCTCGGAATTCCGCTGACGCTTAAAAATGCTTCACAACTCTTCTATTGTTCTCAGAATTCCGCTGACTTTTAAAAATGCTTCGGAACTCTTCCATTGTTCTCGGAATTCCGCTGACATTTAAAAATGCTTCGGAACTCTTCCATTGTTCTGGAATTCCGCTGAGGTTTAAAAATGCTTCACAACTCTTCCATTGTTCTCGTTATTCCGCTGACTTTAAAAAATGCTTCAGAACTCTTCCATTGTTCTCGGAATTCTGCTGAAGTTTAAGTATGCTTCGGATCTCTTCCATTGTTCTCGGAATTCTGCTGAAGTTTAAAAATGCTTCGGAATTCTTCCATTGTTCTCAGAATTCCGCTGACATTTAAAAATGCTTCGGAACTCTTCCATTGTTCTCGGAATTCCGCTGACATTTAAAAAGGCTTCAGAACTCTTCCATTGTTCTCGGAATTCCGCTGACGTTTAAAAATGCTTCGGAACTCTTCCATTGTTCTCGGAATTCCGCTGACGTTGAAAAATGCTTCACAAAGCTTCCATTGTTCTCGGAATTCCACTGACTTTTAAAAATGCTTCGGAACTCTTCCATTGATCCAGGAATTCTGCTGAAGTTTAAAAATGCTTCTGAACTCTTCTATTGTTCTCGGAATTCCGCTGACTTTTAAAAATGCTTCGGAACCCTTCCATTGTTCTCGGAATTCCGCTGAAGTTTAAGAATGCTTCGGAACTCTTCCATTGTTCTCGGAATTCCGCTGAAGTTTAAGAATGCTTCGGAACTCTTCCATTGTTCTCGGAATTCCGCTGACGCTTAAAAATGCTTCACAACTCTTCTATTGTTCTCAGAATTCCGCTGACTTTTAAAAATGCTTCGGAACTCTTCCAGTGTTCGCAGAATTCCGCTGACGTTTAAAAATGCTTCGGAAATCTTCCATTGTTTTCAAAATTCCGCTGACGTTTAAAAATGCTTCAGAACTCTTCCATTGTTCTCCAAATTCCGCTGACGTTTAAAAATGCTTCGGAAATCTTCCATTGTTTTCAAAATCCGCTGACGTTTAAAAATGCTTCAGAACTCTTCCATTGTTCTCGGAATTCCGCTGACATTTAAAAATGCTTCGGAACTCTTCCATTGTTCTGGAATTCCGCTGACGTTTAAAAATGCTTCACAACTCTTCCATTGTTCTCAGTATTCCGCTGACTTTTAAAAATGCTTCAGAATTCTTCCATTGTTCTCGGAATTCCGCTGAAGTTTAAGTATGCTTCGGAACTCTTCCATTGTTCTCGGAATTCTGCTGAAGTTTAAAAATGCTTCGGAACTCTTCCATTGTTCTCAGAATTCCGCTGACATTTAAAAATGCTTCAGAAGTCTTCCATTGTTCTCGGAATTCCGCTGACATTTAAAAAGGCTTCAGAGCTCTTCCATTGTTCTCGGAATTCCGCTGACGTTTAAAAATGCTTCGGAACTCATCCATTGTTCTCGGAATTCCGCTGACGTTTAAAAATGCTTCGGAACTCTTCCATTGTTCTCGGAATTCCGCTGACGTTTAAAAATGCTTCACAACTCTTCCATTGTTCTCGGAATTCCGCTGACTTTTAAAAATGCTTCGGAACTCTTTGATTGTTCTCCAAATTCCGCTGAAGTTTAAAAATGCTTCGGAACTCTTCCAGTGTTCTCGGAATTCCGCTGACTTTTAAAAATGCTTCGGAACTCTTCGATTGTTCTCCAAATTCCGCTGAAGTTTAAAAATGCTTCGGAACTCTTCCAGTGTTCGCAGAATTCTGCTGACGTTTAAAAATGCTTCGGAAATCTTCCATTGTTTTCAAAATTCCACTGACGTTTAAAAATGCTTCAGAACTCTTCCATTGTTCTCGGAATTCCGGTGAAGTTTAAAAATGCTTCGGAACTCTTACATTGTTCTCAGAATTCCTCTGAAGTTTAAACATGCTTTGGTACCCTTCTATTGTTCTCGGAATTCTGCTGACTTTTAAAAATGCTTCGGAACTCTTCCATTGATCCAGGAATTCTGCTGAAGTTTAAAAATGCTTCGGAAATCTTCCATTGTTTTCAAAATTCCGCTTACGTTTAAAAATGCTTCGGAACTCTTCCATTGTTCTCGGAATTCCGGTGAAGTTTAAACATGCTTTGGTACCCTTTTATTGTTCTCGGAATTCTGCTGACTTTTAAAAATGCTTCGGAACTCTTCCATTGATCCAGGAATTCTGCTGAAGTTTAAAAATGCTTCTGAACTCTTCTATTGTTCTCGGAATTCCGCTGACTTTTAAAAATGCTTCGGAACTCTTCCATTGTTCTCGGAATTCCGCTGAAGTTTAAGAATGCTTCGGAACTCTTCCATTGTTCTCGGAATTCCGCTGACGCTTAAAAATGCTTCACAACTCTTCTATTGTTCTCAGAATTCCGCTGACTTTTAAAAATGCTTCGGAACTCTTCCAGTGTTCGCAGAATTCCGCTGACGTTTAAAAATGCTTCGGAAATCTTCCATTGTTTTCAAAATTCCGCTGACGTTTAAAAATGCTTCAGAACTCTTCCATTGTTCTCGGAATTCCGCTGACGTTTAAAAATGCTTCGGAACTCTTCCATTGTTCTCGGAATTGCGGTGAAGTTTAAGAATGCTTCGGAACTCTTCCATTGTTCTCGGAATTCTGCTGAAGTTTTGAAGTTTAAAAATGCTTCGGAATTCTTCCATTGTTCTCGGAATTCCGCTGACGTTTAAAAATGCTTCACAACTCTTCTATTGTTCTCGGAATTCCGCTGACATTTAAAAATGATTCGGAACTCTTCCATTTTTTTCGGAATTCCGCTGAAGTTTAAGAATGCTTCGGAACTCTTCCATTGTTCTCGGAATTCTGCTGAAGTTTAAAAATGCTTCGGAACTCTTCCATTGTTCTCGGAATTCTGCTGAAGTTTAAAAATGCTTCGGAACTCTTCCATTGTTCTCGGAATTCCGCTGACAATTAAAAATGATTCGGAACTCTTCCATTTTTTTCGGAATTCCGCTGAAGTTTAAGAATGCTTCGGAACTCTTCCATTGTTCTCGGAATTCTGCTGAAGTTTAAAAATGCTTCGGAACTCTTCCATTGTTCTCGGAATTCTGCTGAAGTTTAAAAATGCTTCGGAACTCTTCCATTGTTCTCGGATTTCCGCTGACGCTTAAAAATGCTTCACAACTCTTCTATTGTTCTCGGAATTCCGCTGACATTTAAAAATGCTTCGGAACTCTTCCATTGTTTTCGGAATTCCGCTGAAGTTTAAGAATGCTTCGGAACTCTTCCATTGTTCTCGGAATTCTGCTGAAGTTTAAAAATGCTTCGGAACTCTTCCATTGTTCTCGGAATTACGCTGACATTTAAAAAGGCTTCAGAACTCTTCCATTGTTCTTGGAATTCCGCTGACGTTTAAAAATGCTTCGGAACTCTTCCATTGTTCTCGGAATTCCGCTGACGTTTAAAAATGCTTCACAACTCTTCCATTGTTCTCGGAATTCCACTGACTTTTAAAAATGCTTCTGAACTCTTCCATTGTTCTCGGAATTCCGCTGAAGTTTAAGTATGCTTCGGAACTCTTCCATTGTTCTCGGAATTCTGCTGAAGTTTAAAAATGCTTCGGAACTCTTCCATTGTTCTCAGAATTCCGCTGACATTTAAAAATGCTTCGGAACTCTTCCATTGTTCTTGGAATTCCACTGACGTTTAAAAATGCTTCACAACTCTTCTATTGTTCTCGGAATTCCGTTGACATTTAAAAATGATTCGGAACTCTTCCATTGTTTTCGGAATTCCGCTGAAGTTTAAGAATGCTTCGGAACTCTTCCATTGTTCTCGGAATTCTGCTGAAGTTTAAAAATGCTTCGGAACTCTTCCATTGTTCTCGGAATTCTGCTGAAGTTTAAAAATGCTTCGGAACTCTTCCATTGTTCTCGGAATTCCGCTGACGCTTAAAAATGCTTCACAACTCTTCTATTGTTCTCGGAATTCCGCTGACATTTAAAAATGCTTCGGAACTCTTCCATTGTTTTTGGAATTCCGCTGAAGTTTAAGAATGCTTCGGAACTCTTCCATTGTTCTCGGAATTCTGCTGAAGTTTAAAAATGCTTCGGAACTCTTCCATTGTTCTCGGAATTACGCTGACATTTAAAAAGGCTTCAGAACTCTTCCATTGTTCTTGGAATTCCACTGACGTTTAAAAATGCTTCGGAACTCTTCCATTGTTCTCGGAATTCCGCTGACGTTTAAAAATGCTTCACAACTCTTCCATTGTTCGCGGAATTCCGCTGACTTTTAAAAATGCTTCTGAACTCTTCCATTGTTCTCGGAATTCCGCTGAAGTTTAAGTATGCTTCGGAACTCTTCCATTGTTCTCGGAATTCTGTTGAAGTTTAAAAATGCTTCGGAACTCTTCCATTGTTCTCAGAATTCCGCTGACATTTAAAAATGCTTCGGAACTCTTCCATTGTTCTTGGAATTCCACTGACGTTTAAAAATGCTTCACAACTCTTCCATTGTTCTCAGTATTCCGCTGACTTTTAAAAATGCTTCAGAATTCTTCCATTGTTCTCGGAATTCTGCTGAAGTTTAAAAATGCTTCGGAACTCTTCCATTGTTCTCAGAATTCCGCTGACATTTAAAAATGCTTCAGAAGTCTTCCATTGTTCTCGGAATTCCGCTGACATTTAAAAAGGCTTCAGAGCTCTTCCATTGTTCTCGGAATTCCGCTGACGTTTAAAAATGCTTCGGAACTCTTCCATTGTTCTCGGAATTCCGCTGACGTTTAAAAATGCTTCACAACTCTTCCATTGTTCTCGGAATTCCGCTGACTTTTAAAAATGCTTCGGAACTCTTTGATTGTTCTCCAAATTCTGCTGAAGTTTAAAAATGCTTCGGAACTCTTCCATTGTTCTCAGAATTCCGCTGACATTTAAAAATGCTTCAGAAGTCTTCCATTGTTCTCGGAATTCCGCTGACATTTAAAAAGGCTTCAGAACTCTTCCATTGTTCTCGGAATTCCGCTGACGTTTAAAAATGCTTCGGAACTCTTCGATTGTTCTCGGAATTCCGCTGACGTTTAAAAATGCTTCACAACTCTTCCATTGTTCTCGGAATTCCGCTGACTTTTAAAAATGCTTCGGAACTCTTTGATTGTTCTCCAAATTCCGCTGAAGTTTAAAAATGCTTCGGAACTCTTCCATTGTTCTCGGAATTCCACTGACTTTTAAAAATGCTTCTGAACTCTTCCATTGTTCTCGGAATTCCGCTGAAGTTTAAGTATGCTTCGGAACTCTTCCATTGTTCTCGGAATTCTGCTGAAGTTTAAAAATGCTTCGGAACTCTTCCATTGTTCTCAGAATTCCGCTGACATTTAAAAATGCTTCGGAACTCTTCCATTGTTCTTGGAATTCCACTGACGTTTAAAAATGCTTCACAACTCTTCTATTGTTCTCGGAATTCCGTTGACATTTAAAAATGATTCGGAACTCTTCCATTGTTTTCGGAATTCCGCTGAAGTTTAAGAATGCTTCGGAACTCTTCCATTGTTCTCGGAATTCTGCTGAAGTTTAAAAATGCTTCGGAACTCTTCCATTGTTCTCGGAATTCTGCTGAAGTTTAAAAATGCTTCGGAACTCTTCCATTGTTCTCGGAATTCCGCTGACGCTTAAAAATGCTTCACAACTCTTCTATTGTTCTCGGAATTCCGCTGACATTTAAAAATGCTTCGGAACTCTTCCATTGTTTTTGGAATTCCACTGAAGTTTAAGAATGCTTCGGAACTCTTCCATTGTTCTCGGAATTCTGCTGAAGTTTAAAAATGCTTCGGAACTCTTCCATTGTTCTCGGAATTACGCTGACATTTAAAAAGGCTTCAGAACTCTTCCATTGTTCTTGGAATTCCGCTGACGTTTAAAAATGCTTCGGAACTCTTCCATTGTTCTCGGAATTCCGCTGACGTTTAAAAATGCTTCACAACTCTTCCATTGTTCGCGGAATTCCGCTGACTTTTAAAAATGCTTCTGAACTCTTCCATTGTTCTCGGAATTCCGCTGAAGTTTAAGTATGCTTCGGAACTCTTCCATTGTTCTCGGAATTCTGTTGAAGTTTAAAAATGCTTCGGAACTCTTCCATTGTTCTCAGAATTCCGCTGACATTTAAAAATGCTTCGGAACTCTTCCATTGTTCTTGGAATTCCACTGACGTTTAAAAATGCTTCACAACTCTTCCATTGTTCTCAGTATTCCGCTGACTTTTAAAAATGCTTCAGAATTCTTCCATTGTTCTCGGAATTCTGCTGAAGTTTAAAAATGCTTCGGAACTCTTCCATTGTTCTCAGAATTCCGCTGACATTTAAAAATGCTTCAGAAGTCTTCCATTGTTCTCGGAATTCCGCTGACATTTAAAAAGGCTTCAGAGCTCTTCCATTGTTCTCGGAATTCCGCTGACGTTTAAAAATGCTTCGGAACTCTTCCATTGTTCTCGGAATTCCGCTGACGTTTAAAAATGCTTCACAACTCTTCCATTGTTCTCGGAATTCCGCTGACTTTTAAAAATGCTTCGGAACTCTTTGATTGTTCTCCAAATTCTGCTGAAGTTTAAAAATGCTTCGGAACTCTTCCATTGTTCTCAGAATTCCGCTGACATTTAAAAATGCTTCAGAAGTCTTCCATTGTTCTCGGAATTCCGCTGACATTTAAAAAGGCTTCAGAACTCTTCCATTGTTCTCGGAATTCCGCTGACGTTTAAAAATGCTTCGGAACTCTTCGATTGTTCTCGGAATTCCGCTGACGTTTAAAAATGCTTCACAACTCTTCCATTGTTCTCGGAATTCCGCTGACTTTTAAAAATGCTTCGGAACTCTTTGATTGTTCTCCAAATTCCGCTGAAGTTTAAAAATGCTTCGGAACTCTTCCAGTGTTCTCGGAATTCCGCTGACTTTTAAAAATGCTTCGGAACTCTTCGATTGTTCTCCAAATTCCGCTGAAGTTTAAAAATGCTTCGGAACTCTTCCAGTGTTCGCAGAATTCTGCTGACGTTTAAAAATGCTTCGGAAATCTTCCATTGTTTTCAAAATTCCACTGACGTTTAAAAATGCTTCAGAACTCTTCCATTGTTCTCGGAATTCCGGTGAAGTTTAAAAATGCTTCGGAACTCTTACATTGTTCTCAGAATTCCTCTGAAGTTTAAACATGCTTTGGTACCCTTCTATTGTTCTCGGAATTCTGCTGACTTTTAAAAATGCTTCGGAACTCTTCCATTGATCCAGGAATTCTGCTGAAGTTTAAAAATGCTTCGGAAATCTTCCATTGTTTTCAAAATTCCCCTGACGTTTAAAAATGCTTCGGAACTCTTCCATTGTTCTCGGAATTCCGGTGAAGTTTAAACATGCTTTGGTACCCTTTTATTGTTCTCGGAATTCTGCTGACTTTTAAAAATGCTTCGGAACTCTTCCATTGATCCAGGAATTCTGCTGAAGTTTAAAAATGCTTCTGAACTCTTCTATTGTTCTCGGAATTCCGCTGACTTTTAAAAATGCTTCGGAACTCTTCCCTTGTTCTCGGAATTCCGCTGAAGTTTAAGAATGCTTCGGAACTCTTCCATTGTTCTCGGAATTCCGCTGACGCTAAAAAATGCTTCACAACTCTTCTATTGTTCTCAGAATTCCGCTGACTTTTAAAAATGCTTCGGAACTCTTCCAGTGTTCGCAGATTTCCGCTGACGTTTAAAAATGCTTCGGAAATCTTCCATTGTTTTCAAAATTCCGCTGACGTTTAAAAATGCTTCAGAACTCTTCCATTGTTCTCGGAATTCCGCTGACGTTTAAAAATGCTTCGGAACTCTTCCATTGTTCTCGGAATTGCGGTGAAGTTTAAGAATGCTTCGGAACTCTTCCATTGTTCTCGGAATTCTGCTGAAGTTTTGAAGTTTAAAAATGCTTCGGAATTCTTCCATTGTTCTCGGAATTCCGCTGACGCTTAAAAATGCTTCACAACTCTTCTATTGTTCTCAGAATTCCGCTGACTTTTAAAAATGCTTCGGAACTCTTCCAGTGTTCGCAGAATTCCGCTGACGTTTAAAAATGCTTCGGAAATCTTCCATTGTTTTCAAAATTCCGCTGACGTTTAAAAATGCTTCAGAACTCTTCCATTGTTCTCGGAGTTCCGCTGACGCTTAAAAATGCTTCACAACTCTTCTATTGTTCTCAGAATTCCGCTGACTTTTAAAAATGCTTCGGAACTCTTCCATTGTTGTCGGAATTCCGCTGACGCTTAAAAATGCTTCACAACTCTTCTATTGTTCTCGGAATTCCGCTGACATTTAAAAATGATTCGGAACTCTTCCATTGTTTTCGGAATTCCGCTGAAGTTTAAGAATGCTTCGGAACTCTTCCATTGTTCTCGGAATTCTGCTGAAGTTTAAAAATGCTTCGGAACTCTTCCATTGTTCTCGGAATTCTGCTGAAGTTTAAAAATGCTTCGGAACTCTTCCATTGTTCTCGGAATTCCGCTGACGCTTAAAAATGCTTCACAACTCTTCTATTGTTCTCGGAATTCCGCTGACGTTTAAAAATGCTTCCTAACTCTTCCATTGTTCTCGGAATTCCGCTGACGTTTAAAAATGCTTCACAACTCTTCCATTGTTCTCGGAATTCCGCTGACTTTTAAAAATGCTTCTGAACTCTTCCATTGTTCTCGGAATTCCGCTGAAGTTTAAGTATGCTTCGGAACTCTTCCATTGTTCTCGGAATTCTGCTGAAGTTTAAAAATGCTTCGGAACTCTTCCATTGTTCTTGGAATTCCACTGACGTTTAAAAATGCTTCACAACTCTTCCATTGTTCTCGGAATTCCGCTGACTTTTAAAATTGCTTCGGAACTCTTCGATTGTTCTCCAAATTCCGTTGAAGTTTAAAAATGCTTCGGAACTCTTCGATTGTTCTCCAAATTCCGCTGACGTTTAAAAATGCTTCGGAAATCTTCCATTGTTTTCAAAATCCGCTGACGTTTAAAAATGCTTCAGAACTCTTCCATTGTTCTCGGAATTCCGCTGACATTTAAAAATGCTTCGGAACTCTTCCATTGTTCTGGAATTCCGCTGACGTTTAAAAATGCTTCACAACTCTTCCATTGTTCTCAGTATTCCGCTGACTTTTAAAAATGCTTCAGAATTCTTCCATTGTTCTCGGAATTCCGCTGAAGTTTAAGTATGCTTCGGAACTCTTCCATTGTTCTCGGAATTCTGCTGAAGTTTAAAAATGCTTCGGAACTCTTCCATTGTTCTCAGAATTCCGCTGACATTTAAAAATGCTTCAGAAGTCTTCCATTGTTCTCGGAATTCCGCTGACATTTAAAAAGGCTTCAGAGCTCTTCCATTGTTCTCGGAATTCCGCTGACGTTTAAAAATGCTTCGGAACTCTTCCATTGTTCTCGGAATTCCGCTGACGTTTAAAAATGCTTCACAACTCTTCCATTGTTCTCGGAATTCCGCTGACTTTTAAAAATGCTTCGGAACTCTTTGATTGTTCTCCAAATTCTGCTGAAGTTTAAAAATGCTTCGGAACTCTTCCATTGTTCTCAGAATTCCGCTGACATTTAAAAATGCTTCAGAAGTCTTCCATTGTTCTCGGAATTCCGCTGACATTTAAAAAGGCTTCAGAACTCTTCCATTGTTCTCGGAATTCCGCTGACATTTAAAAAGGCTTCAGAACTCTTCCATTGTTCTCGGAATTCCGCTGACTTTTAAAAATGCTTCGGAACTCTTCCATTGATCCAGGAATTCTGCTGAAGTTTAAAAATGCTTCTGAACTCTTCTATTGTTCTCGGAATTCCGCTGACTTTTAAAAATGCTTCGGAACTCTTCCATTGTTCTCGGAATTCCGCTGAAGTTTAAGAATGCTTCGGAACTCTTCCATTGTTCTCGGAATTCCGCTGACGCTTAAAAATGCTTCACAACTCTTCTATTGTTCTCAGAATTCCGCTGACTTTTAAAAATGCTTCGGAACTCTTCCATTGTTCTCGGAATTCCGCTGACATTTAAAAATGCTTCGGAACTCTTCCATTGTTCTGGAATTCCGCTGAGGTTTAAAAATGCTTCACAACTCTTCCATTGTTCTCGTTATTCCGCTGACTTTAAAAAATGCTTCAGAACTCTTCCATTGTTCTCGGAATTCTGCTGAAGTTTAAGTATGCTTCGGATCTCTTCCATTGTTCTCGGAATTCTGCTGAAGTTTAAAAATGCTTCGGAATTCTTCCATTGTTCTCAGAATTCCGCTGACATTTAAAAATGCTTCGGAACTCTTCCATTGTTCTCGGAATTCCGCTGACATTTAAAAAGGCTTCAGAACTCTTCCATTGTTCTCGGAATTCCGCTGACGTTTAAAAATGCTTCGGAACTCTTCCATTGTTCTCGGAATTCCGCTGACGTTGAAAAATGCTTCACAAAGCTTCCATTGTTCTCGGAATTCCACTGACTTTTAAAAATGCTTCGGAACTCTTCCATTGATCCAGGAATTCTGCTGAAGTTTAAAAATGCTTCTGAACTCTTCTATTGTTCTCGGAATTCCGCTGACTTTTAAAAATGCTTCGGAACCCTTCCATTGTTCTCGGAATTCCGCTGAAGTTTAAGAATGCTTCGGAACTCTTCCATTGTTCTCGGAATTCCGCTGAAGTTTAAGAATGCTTCGGAACTCTTCCATTGTTCTCGGAATTCCGCTGACGCTTAAAAATGCTTCACAACTCTTCTATTGTTCTCAGAATTCCGCTGACTTTTAAAAATGCTTCGGAACTCTTCCAGTGTTCGCAGAATTCCGCTGACGTTTAAAAATGCTTCGGAAATCTTCCATTGTTTTCAAAATTCCGCTGACGTTTAAAAATGCTTCAGAACTCTTCCATTGTTCTCCAAATTCCGCTGACGTTTAAAAATGCTTCGGAAATCTTCCATTGTTTTCAAAATCCGCTGACGTTTAAAAATGCTTCAGAACTCTTCCATTGTTCTCGGAATTCCGCTGACATTTAAAAATGCTTCGGAACTCTTCCATTGTTCTGGAATTCCGCTGACGTTTAAAAATGCTTCACAACTCTTCCATTGTTCTCAGTATTCCGCTGACTTTTAAAAATGCTTCAGAATTCTTCCATTGTTCTCGGAATTCCGCTGAAGTTTAAGTATGCTTCGGAACTCTTCCATTGTTCTCGGAATTCTGCTGAAGTTTAAAAATGCTTCGGAACTCTTCCATTGTTCTCAGAATTCCGCTGACATTTAAAAATGCTTCAGAAGTCTTCCATTGTTCTCGGAATTCCGCTGACATTTAAAAAGGCTTCAGAGCTCTTCCATTGTTCTCGGAATTCCGCTGACGTTTAAAAATGCTTCGGAACTCATCCATTGTTCTCGGAATTCCGCTGACGTTTAAAAATGCTTCGGAACTCTTCCATTGTTCTCGGAATTCCGCTGACGTTTAAAAATGCTTCACAACTCTTCCATTGTTCTCGGAATTCCGCTGACTTTTAAAAATGCTTCGGAACTCTTTGATTGTTCTCCAAATTCCGCTGAAGTTTAAAAATGCTTCGGAACTCTTCCAGTGTTCTCGGAATTCCGCTGACTTTTAAAAATGCTTCGGAACTCTTCGATTGTTCTCCAAATTCCGCTGAAGTTTAAAAATGCTTCGGAACTCTTCCAGTGTTCGCAGAATTCTGCTGACGTTTAAAAATGCTTCGGAAATCTTCCATTGTTTTCAAAATTCCACTGACGTTTAAAAATGCTTCAGAACTCTTCCATTGTTCTCGGAATTCCGGTGAAGTTTAAAAATGCTTCGGAACTCTTACATTGTTCTCAGAATTCCTCTGAAGTTTAAACATGCTTTGGTACCCTTCTATTGTTCTCGGAATTCTGCTGACTTTTAAAAATGCTTCGGAACTCTTCCATTGATCCAGGAATTCTGCTGAAGTTTAAAAATGCTTCGGAAATCTTCCATTGTTTTCAAAATTCCGCTTACGTTTAAAAATGCTTCGGAACTCTTCCATTGTTCTCGGAATTCCGGTGAAGTTTAAACATGCTTTGGTACCCTTTTATTGTTCTCGGAATTCTGCTGACTTTTAAAAATGCTTCGGAACTCTTCCATTGATCCAGGAATTCTGCTGAAGTTTAAAAATGCTTCTGAACTCTTCTATTGTTCTCGGAATTCCGCTGACTTTTAAAAATGCTTCGGAACTCTTCCATTGTTCTCGGAATTCCGCTGAAGTTTAAGAATGCTTCGGAACTCTTCCATTGTTCTCGGAATTCCGCTGACGCTTAAAAATGCTTCACAACTCTTCTATTGTTCTCAGAATTCCGCTGACTTTTAAAAATGCTTCGGAACTCTTCCAGTGTTCGCAGAATTCCGCTGACGTTTAAAAATGCTTCGGAAATCTTCCATTGTTTTCAAAATTCCGCTGACGTTTAAAAATGCTTCAGAACTCTTCCATTGTTCTCGGAATTCCGCTGACGTTTAAAAATGCTTCGGAACTCTTCCATTGTTCTCGGAATTGCGGTGAAGTTTAAGAATGCTTCGGAACTCTTCCATTGTTCTCGGAATTCTGCTGAAGTTTTGAAGTTTAAAAATGCTTCGGAATTCTTCCATTGTTCTCGGAATTCCGCTGACGTTTAAAAATGCTTCACAACTCTTCTATTGTTCTCAGAATTCCGCTGACTTTTAAAAATGCTTCGGAACTCTTCCATTGTTGTCGGAATTCCGCTGACGCTTAAAAATGCTTCACAACTCTTCTATTGTTCTCGGAATTCCGCTGACATTTAAAAATGATTCGGAACTCTTCCATTTTTTTCGGAATTCCGCTGAAGTTTAAGAATGCTTCGGAACTCTTCCATTGTTCTCGGAATTCTGCTGAAGTTTAAAAATGCTTCGGAACTCTTCCATTGTTCTCGGAATTCTGCTGAAGTTTAAAAATGCTTCGGAACTCTTCCATTGTTCTCGGAATTACGCTGACATTTAAAAAGGCTTCAGAACTCTTCCATTGTTCTCGGAATTCTGCTGAAGTTTAAAAATGCTTCGGAACTCTTCCATTGTTCTCGGAATTCCGCTGACAATTAAAAATGATTCGGAACTCTTCCATTTTTTTCGGAATTCCGCTGAAGTTTAAGAATGCTTCGGAACTCTTCCATTGTTCTCGGAATTCTGCTGAAGTTTAAAAATGCTTCGGAACTCTTCCATTGTTCTCGGAATTCTGCTGAAGTTTAAAAATGCTTCGGAACTCTTCCATTGTTCTCGGATTTCCGCTGACGCTTAAAAATGCTTCACAACTCTTCTATTGTTCTCGGAATTCCGCTGACATTTAAAAATGCTTCGGAACTCTTCCATTGTTTTCGGAATTCCGCTGAAGTTTAAGAATGCTTCGGAACTCTTCCATTGTTCTCGGAATTCTGCTGAAGTTTAAAAATGCTTCGGAACTCTTCCATTGTTCTCGGAATTACGCTGACATTTAAAAAGGCTTCAGAACTCTTCCATTGTTCTTGGAATTCCGCTGACGTTTAAAAATGCTTCGGAACTCTTCCATTGTTCTCGGAATTCCGCTGACGTTTAAAAATGCTTCACAACACTTCCATTGTTCTCGGAATTCCGCTGACTTTTAAAAATGCTTCTGAACTCTTCCATTGTTCTCGGAATTCCGCTGAAGTTTAAGTATGCTTCGGAACTCTTCCATTGTTCTCGGAATTCTGCTGAAGTTTAAAAATGCTTCGGAACTCTTCCATTGTTCTCAGAATTCCGCTGACATTTAAAAATGCTTCGGAACTCTTCCATTGTTCTTGGAATTCCACTGACGTTTAAAAATGCTTCACAACTCTTCTATTGTTCTCGGAATTCCGTTGACATTTAAAAATGATTCGGAACTCTTCCATTGTTTTCGGAATTCCGCTGAAGTTTAAGAATGCTTCGGAACTCTTCCATTGTTCTCGGAATTCTGCTGAAGTTTAAAAATGCTTCGGAACTCTTCCATTGTTCTCGGAATTCTGCTGAAGTTTAAAAATGCTTCGGAACTCTTCCATTGTTCTCGGAATTCCGCTGACGCTTAAAAATGCTTCACAACTCTTCTATTGTTCTCGGAATTCCGCTGACATTTAAAAATGCTTCGGAACTCTTCCATTGTTTTTGGAATTCCGCTGAAGTTTAAGAATGCTTCGGAACTCTTCCATTGTTCTCGGAATTCTGCTGAAGTTTAAAAATGCTTCGGAACTCTTCCATTGTTCTCGGAATTACGCTGACATTTAAAAAGGCTTCAGAACTCTTCCATTGTTCTTGGAATTCCGCTGACGTTTAAAAATGCTTCGGAACTCTTCCATTGTTCTCGGAATTCCGCTGACGTTTAAAAATGCTTCACAACTCTTCCATTGTTCTCGGAATTCCGCTGACTTTTAAAAATGCTTCTGAACTCTTCCATTGTTCTCGGAATTCCGCTGAAGTTTAAGTATGCTTCGGAACTCTTCCATTGTTCTCGGAATTCTGTTGAAGTTTAAAAATGCTTCGGAACTCTTCCATTGTTCTCAGAATTCCGCTGACATTTAAAAATGCTTCGGAACTCTTCCATTGTTCTTGGAATTCCACTGACGTTTAAAAATGCTTCACAACTCTTCCATTGTTCTCAGTATTCCGCTGACTTTTAAAAATGCTTCAGAATTCTTCCATTGTTCTCGGAATTCTGCTGAAGTTTAAAAATGCTTCGGAACTCTTCCATTGTTCTCAGAATTCCGCTGACATTTAAAAATGCTTCAGAAGTCTTCCATTGTTCTCGGAATTCCGCTGACATTTAAAAAGGCTTCAGAGCTCTTCCATTGTTCTCGGAATTCCGCTGACGTTTAAAAATGCTTCGGAACTCTTCCATTGTTCTCGGAATTCCGCTGACGTTTAAAAATGCTTCACAACTCTTCCATTGTTCTCGGAATTCCGCTGACTTTTAAAAATGCTTCGGAACTCTTTGATTGTTCTCCAAATTCCGCTGAAGTTTAAAAATGCTTCGGAACTCTTCCAGTGTTCTCGGAATTCCGCTGACTTTTAAAAATGCTTCGGAACTCTTCGATTGTTCTCCAAATTCCGCTGAAGTTTAAAAATGCTTCGGAACTCTTCCATTGTTCTCGGAATTCCGCTGACATTTAAAAAGGCTTCAGAACTCTTCCATTGTTCTCGGAATTCCGCTGACGTTTAAAAATGCTTCGGAACTCTTCCATTGTTCTCGGAATTCCGCTGACGTTGAAAAATGCTTCACAAAGCTTCCATTGTTCTCGGAATTCCACTGACTTTTAAAAATGCTTCGGAACTCTTCCATTGATCCAGGAATTCTGCTGAAGTTTAAAAATGCTTCTGAACTCTTCTATTGTTCTCGGAATTCCGCTGACTTTTAAAAATGCTTCGGAACCCTTCCATTGTTCTCGGAATTCCGCTGAAGTTTAAGAATGCTTCGGAACTCTTCCATTGTTCTCGGAATTCCGCTGAAGTTTAAGAATGCTTCGGAACTCTTCCATTGTTCTCGGAATTCCGCTGACGCTTAAAAATGCTTCACAACTCTTCTATTGTTCTCAGAATTCCGCTGACTTTTAAAAATGCTTCGGAACTCTTCCAGTGTTCGCAGAATTCCGCTGACGTTTAAAAATGCTTCGGAAATCTTCCATTGTTTTCAAAATTCCGCTGACGTTTAAAAATGCTTCAGAACTCTTCCATTGTTCTCCAAATTCCGCTGACGTTTAAAAATGCTTCGGAAATCTTCCATTGTTTTCAAAATCCGCTGACGTTTAAAAATGCTTCAGAACTCTTCCATTGTTCTCGGAATTCCGCTGACATTTAAAAATGCTTCGGAACTCTTCCATTGTTCTGGAATTCCGCTGACGTTTAAAAATGCTTCACAACTCTTCCATTGTTCTCAGTATTCCGCTGACTTTTAAAAATGCTTCAGAATTCTTCCATTGTTCTCGGAATTCCGCTGAAGTTTAAGTATGCTTCGGAACTCTTCCATTGTTCTCGGAATTCTGCTGAAGTTTAAAAATGCTTCGGAACTCTTCCATTGTTCTCAGAATTCCGCTGACATTTAAAAATGCTTCAGAAGTCTTCCATTGTTCTCGGAATTCCGCTGACATTTAAAAAGGCTTCAGAGCTCTTCCATTGTTCTCGGAATTCCGCTGACGTTTAAAAATGCTTCGGAACTCATCCATTGTTCTCGGAATTCCGCTGACGTTTAAAAATGCTTCGGAACTCTTCCATTGTTCTCGGAATTCCGCTGACGTTTAAAAATGCTTCACAACTCTTCCATTGTTCTCGGAATTCCGCTGACTTTTAAAAATGCTTCGGAACTCTTTGATTGTTCTCCAAATTCCGCTGAAGTTTAAAAATGCTTCGGAACTCTTCCAGTGTTCTCGGAATTCCGCTGACTTTTAAAAATGCTTCGGAACTCTTCGATTGTTCTCCAAATTCCGCTGAAGTTTAAAAATGCTTCGGAACTCTTCCAGTGTTCGCAGAATTCTGCTGACGTTTAAAAATGCTTCGGAAATCTTCCATTGTTTTCAAAATTCCACTGACGTTTAAAAATGCTTCAGAACTCTTCCATTGTTCTCGGAATTCCGGTGAAGTTTAAAAATGCTTCGGAACTCTTACATTGTTCTCAGAATTCCTCTGAAGTTTAAACATGCTTTGGTACCCTTCTATTGTTCTCGGAATTCTGCTGACTTTTAAAAATGCTTCGGAACTCTTCCATTGATCCAGGAATTCTGCTGAAGTTTAAAAATGCTTCGGAAATCTTCCATTGTTTTCAAAATTCCGCTTACGTTTAAAAATGCTTCGGAACTCTTCCATTGTTCTCGGAATTCCGGTGAAGTTTAAACATGCTTTGGTACCCTTTTATTGTTCTCGGAATTCTGCTGACTTTTAAAAATGCTTCGGAACTCTTCCATTGATCCAGGAATTCTGCTGAAGTTTAAAAATGCTTCTGAACTCTTCTATTGTTCTCGGAATTCCGCTGACTTTTAAAAATGCTTCGGAACTCTTCCATTGTTCTCGGAATTCCGCTGAAGTTTAAGAATGCTTCGGAACTCTTCCATTGTTCTCGGAATTCCGCTGACGCTTAAAAATGCTTCACAACTCTTCTATTGTTCTCAGAATTCCGCTGACTTTTAAAAATGCTTCGGAACTCTTCCAGTGTTCGCAGAATTCCGCTGACGTTTAAAAATGCTTCGGAAATCTTCCATTGTTTTCAAAATTCCGCTGACGTTTAAAAATGCTTCAGAACTCTTCCATTGTTCTCGGAATTCCGCTGACGTTTAAAAATGCTTCGGAACTCTTCCATTGTTCTCGGAATTGCGGTGAAGTTTAAGAATGCTTCGGAACTCTTCCATTGTTCTCGGAATTCTGCTGAAGTTTTGAAGTTTAAAAATGCTTCGGAATTCTTCCATTGTTCTCGGAATTCCGCTGACGTTTAAAAATGCTTCACAACTCTTCTATTGTTCTCAGAATTCCGCTGACTTTTAAAAATGCTTCGGAACTCTTCCATTGTTGTCGGAATTCCGCTGACGCTTAAAAATGCTTCACAACTCTTCTATTGTTCTCGGAATTCCGCTGACATTTAAAAATGATTCGGAACTCTTCCATTTTTTTCGGAATTCCGCTGAAGTTTAAGAATGCTTCGGAACTCTTCCATTGTTCTCGGAATTCTGCTGAAGTTTAAAAATGCTTCGGAACTCTTCCATTGTTCTCGGAATTCTGCTGAAGTTTAAAAATGCTTCGGAACTCTTCCATTGTTCTCGGAATTACGCTGACATTTAAAAAGGCTTCAGAACTCTTCCATTGTTCTCGGAATTCTGCTGAAGTTTAAAAATGCTTCGGAACTCTTCCATTGTTCTCGGAATTCCGCTGACAATTAAAAATGATTCGGAACTCTTCCATTTTTTTCGGAATTCCGCTGAAGTTTAAGAATGCTTCGGAACTCTTCCATTGTTCTCGGAATTCTGCTGAAGTTTAAAAATGCTTCGGAACTCTTCCATTGTTCTCGGAATTCTGCTGAAGTTTAAAAATGCTTCGGAACTCTTCCATTGTTCTCGGATTTCCGCTGACGCTTAAAAATGCTTCACAACTCTTCTATTGTTCTCGGAATTCCGCTGACATTTAAAAATGCTTCGGAACTCTTCCATTGTTTTCGGAATTCCGCTGAAGTTTAAGAATGCTTCGGAACTCTTCCATTGTTCTCGGAATTCTGCTGAAGTTTAAAAATGCTTCGGAACTCTTCCATTGTTCTCGGAATTACGCTGACATTTAAAAAGGCTTCAGAACTCTTCCATTGTTCTTGGAATTCCGCTGACGTTTAAAAATGCTTCGGAACTCTTCCATTGTTCTCGGAATTCCGCTGACGTTTAAAAATGCTTCACAACACTTCCATTGTTCTCGGAATTCCGCTGACTTTTAAAAATGCTTCTGAACTCTTCCATTGTTCTCGGAATTCCGCTGAAGTTTAAGTATGCTTCGGAACTCTTCCATTGTTCTCGGAATTCTGCTGAAGTTTAAAAATGCTTCGGAACTCTTCCATTGTTCTCAGAATTCCGCTGACATTTAAAAATGCTTCGGAACTCTTCCATTGTTCTTGGAATTCCACTGACGTTTAAAAATGCTTCACAACTCTTCTATTGTTCTCGGAATTCCGTTGACATTTAAAAATGATTCGGAACTCTTCCATTGTTTTCGGAATTCCGCTGAAGTTTAAGAATGCTTCGGAACTCTTCCATTGTTCTCGGAATTCTGCTGAAGTTTAAAAATGCTTCGGAACTCTTCCATTGTTCTCGGAATTCTGCTGAAGTTTAAAAATGCTTCGGAACTCTTCCATTGTTCTCGGAATTCCGCTGACGCTTAAAAATGCTTCACAACTCTTCTATTGTTCTCGGAATTCCGCTGACATTTAAAAATGCTTCGGAACTCTTCCATTGTTTTTGGAATTCCGCTGAAGTTTAAGAATGCTTCGGAACTCTTCCATTGTTCTCGGAATTCTGCTGAAGTTTAAAAATGCTTCGGAACTCTTCCATTGTTCTCGGAATTACGCTGACATTTAAAAAGGCTTCAGAACTCTTCCATTGTTCTTGGAATTCCGCTGACGTTTAAAAATGCTTCGGAACTCTTCCATTGTTCTCGGAATTCCGCTGACGTTTAAAAATGCTTCACAACTCTTCCATTGTTCTCGGAATTCCGCTGACTTTTAAAAATGCTTCTGAACTCTTCCATTGTTCTCGGAATTCCGCTGAAGTTTAAGTATGCTTCGGAACTCTTCCATTGTTCTCGGAATTCTGTTGAAGTTTAAAAATGCTTCGGAACTCTTCCATTGTTCTCAGAATTCCGCTGACATTTAAAAATGCTTCGGAACTCTTCCATTGTTCTTGGAATTCCACTGACGTTTAAAAATGCTTCACAACTCTTCCATTGTTCTCAGTATTCCGCTGACTTTTAAAAATGCTTCAGAATTCTTCCATTGTTCTCGGAATTCTGCTGAAGTTTAAAAATGCTTCGGAACTCTTCCATTGTTCTCAGAATTCCGCTGACATTTAAAAATGCTTCAGAAGTCTTCCATTGTTCTCGGAATTCCGCTGACATTTAAAAAGGCTTCAGAGCTCTTCCATTGTTCTCGGAATTCCGCTGACGTTTAAAAATGCTTCGGAACTCTTCCATTGTTCTCGGAATTCCGCTGACGTTTAAAAATGCTTCACAACTCTTCCATTGTTCTCGGAATTCCGCTGACTTTTAAAAATGCTTCGGAACTCTTTGATTGTTCTCCAAATTCCGCTGAAGTTTAAAAATGCTTCGGAACTCTTCCAGTGTTCTCGGAATTCCGCTGACTTTTAAAAATGCTTCGGAACTCTTCGATTGTTCTCCAAATTCCGCTGAAGTTTAAAAATGCTTCGGAACTCTTCCAGTGTTCGCAGAATTCTGCTGACGTTTAAAAATGCTTCGGAAATCTTCCATTGTTTTCAAAATTCCACTGACGTTTAAAAATGCTTCAGAACTCTTCCATTGTTCTCGGAATTCCGCTGACTTTTAAAATTGCTTCGGAACTCTTCGATTGTTCTCCAAATTCCGTTGAAGTTTAAAAATGCTTCGGAACTCTTCGATTGTTCTCCAATTTCCGCTGACGTTTAAAAATGCTTCGGAAATCTTCCATTGTTTTCAAAATCCGCTGACGTTTAAAAATGCTTCAGAACTCTTCCATTGTTCTCGGAATTCCGCTGACATTTAAAAATGCTTCGGAACTCTTCCATTGTTCTGGAATTCCGCTGACGTTTAAAAATGCTTCACAACTCTTCCATTGTTCTCAGTATTCCGCTGACTTTTAAAAATGCTTCAGAATTCTTCCATTGTTCTCGGAATTCCGCTGAAGTTTAAGTATGCTTCGGAACTCTTCCATTGTTCTCGGAATTCTGCTGAAGTTTAAAAATGCTTCGGAACTCTTCCATTGTTCTCAGAATTCCGCTGACATTTAAAAATGCTTCAGAAGTCTTCCATTGTTCTCGGAATTCCGCTGACATTTAAAAAGGCTTCAGAGCTCTTCCATTGTTCTCGGAATTCCGCTGACGTTTAAAAATGCTTCGGAACTCTTCCATTGTTCTCGGAATTCCGCTGACGTTTAAAAATGCTTCACAACTCTTCCATTGTTCTCGGAATTCCGCTGACTTTTAAAAATGCTTCGGAACTCTTTGATTGTTCTCCAAATTCTGCTGAAGTTTAAAAATGCTTCGGAACTCTTCCATTGTTCTCAGAATTCCGCTGACATTTAAAAATGCTTCAGAAGTCTTCCATTGTTCTCGGAATTCCGCTGACATTTAAAAAGGCTTCAGAACTCTTCCATTGTTCTCGGAATTCCGCTGACATTTAAAAAGGCTTCAGAACTCTTCCATTGTTCTCGGAATTCCGCTGACTTTTAAAAATGCTTCGGAACTCTTCCATTGATCCAGGAATTCTGCTGAAGTTTAAAAATGCTTCTGAACTCTTCTATTGTTCTCGGAATTCCGCTGACTTTTAAAAATGCTTCGGAACTCTTCCATTGTTCTCGGAATTCCGCTGAAGTTTAAGAATGCTTCGGAACTCTTCCATTGTTCTCGGAATTCCGCTGACGCTTAAAAATGCTTCACAACTCTTCTATTGTTCTCAGAATTCCGCTGACTTTTAAAAATGCTTCGGAACTCTTCCAGTGTTCGCAGAATTCCGCTGACGTTTAAAAATGCTTCGGAAATCTTCCATTGTTTTCAAAATTCCGCTGACGTTTAAAAATGCTTCAGAACTCTTCCATTGTTCTCGGAATTCCGCTGACGTTTAAAAATGCTTCGGAACTCTTCCATTGTTCTCGGAATTGCGGTGAAGTTTAAGAATGCTTCGGAACTCTTCCATTGTTCTCGGAATTCTGCTGAAGTTTTGAAGTTTAAAAATGCTTCGGAATTCTTCCATTGTTCTCGGAGTTCCGCTGACGCTTAAAAATGCTTCACAACTCTTCTATTGTTCTCAGAATTCCGCTGACTTTTAAAAATGCTTCGGAACTCTTCCATTGTTCTCGGAATTGCGGTGAAGTTTAAGAATGCTTCGGAACTCTTCCATTGTTCTCAGAATTCTGCTGAAGTTTTGAAGTTTAAAAATGCTTCGGAATTCTTCCATTGTTCTCGGAGTTCCGCTGACGCTTAAAAATGCTTCACAACTCTTCTATTGTTCTCGGAATTCCGCTGACATTTAAAAATGATTCGGAACTCTTCCATTGTTTTCGGAATTCCGCTGAAGTTTAAGAATGCTTCGGAACTCTTCCATTGTTCTCGGAATTCTGCTGAAGTTTAAAAATGCTTCGGAACTCTTCCATTGTTCTCGGAATTCTGCTGAAGTTTAAAAATGCTTCTGAAATCTTCCATTGTTCTCGGAATTCCGCTGACGCTTAAAAATGCTTCACAACTCTTCTATTGTTCTCGGAATTCCGCTGACATTTAAAAATGCTTCGGAACTCTTCCATTGTTTTCGGAATTCCGCTGAAGTTTAAGAATGCTTCGGAAATCTTTCATTGTTCTCGGAATTCTGCTGAAGTTTAAAAATGCTTCGGAACTCTTCCATTGTTCTCGGAATTACGCTGACATTTAGAAAAGCTTCAGAACTCTTCCATTGTTCTTGGAATTCCGCTGACGATTAAAAATGCTTCGGAACTCTTCCATTGTTCTCGGAATTCCGCTGACGTTTAAAAATGCTTCACAACTCTTCCATTGTTCTCGGAATTCCGCTGACTTTTAAAAATGCTTCTGAACTCTTCCATTGTTCTCGGAATTCCGCTGAAGTTTAAGTATGCTTCGGAACTCTTCCATTGTTCTCGGAATTCTGCTGAAGTTTAAAAATGCTTCGGAACTCTTCCATTGTTCTCAGAATTCCGCTGACATTTAAAAATGCTTCGGAACTCTTCCATTGTTCTTGGAATTCCACTGACGTTTAAAAATGCTTCACAACTCTTCCATTGTTCTCGGAATTCCGCTGACTTTTAAAATTGCTTCGGAACTCTTCGATTGTTCTCCAAATTCCGTTGAAGTTTAAAAATGCTTCGGAACTCTTCGATTGTTCTCCAAATTCCGCTGACGTTTAAAAATGCTTCGGAAATCTTCCATTGTTTTCAAAATCCGCTGACGTTTAAAAATGCTTCAGAACTCTTCCATTGTTCTCGGAATTCCGCTGACATTTAAAAATGCTTCGGAACTCTTCCATTGTTCTGGAATTCCGCTGACGTTTAAAAATGCTTCACAACTCTTCCATTGTTCTCAGTATTCCGCTGACTTTTAAAAATGCTTCAGAATTCTTCCATTGTTCTCGGAATTCCGCTGAAGTTTAAGTATGCTTCGGAACTCTTCCATTGTTCTCGGAATTCTGCTGAAGTTTAAACATGCTTCGGAACTCTTCCATTGTTCTCAGAATTCCGCTGACATTTAAAAATGCTTCAGAAGTCTTCCATTGTTCTCGGAATTCCGCTGACATTTAAAAAGGCTTCAGAGCTCTTCCATTGTTCTCGGAATTCCGCTGACGTTTAAAAATGCTTCACAACTCTTCCATTGTTCTCGGAATTCCGCTGACTTTTAAAAATGCTTCGGAACTCTTTGATTGTTCTCCAAATTCTGCTGAAGTTTAAAAATGCTTCGGAACTCTTCCATTGTTCTCAGAATTCCGCTGACATTTAAAAATGCTTCAGAAGTCTTCCATTGTTCTCGGAATTCTGCTGACATTTAAAAAGGCTTCAGAACTCTTCCATTGTTCTCGGAATTCCGCTGACGTTTAAAAATGCTTCGGAACTCTTCCATTGTTCTCGGAATTCCGCTGACGTTTAAAAATGCTTCACAACTCTTCCATTGTTCTCGGAATTCCGCTGACTTTTAAAAATGCTTCGGAACTCTTTGATTGTTCTCCAAATTCCGCTGAAGTTTAAAAATGCTTTGGAACTCTTCCAGTGTTCTCGGAATTCCGCTGACTTTTAAAAATGCTTCGGAACTCTTCGATTGTTCTCCAAATTCCGCTGAAGTTTAAAAATGCTTTGGAACTCTTCCAGTGTTCGCAGAATTCTGCTGACGTTTAAAAATGCTTCGGAAATCTTCCATTGTTTTCAAAATACCACTGACGTTTAAAAATGCTTCAGAACTCTTCCATTGTTCTCGGAATTCCGGTGAAGTTTAAAAATGCTTCGGAACTCTTACATTGTTCTCAGAATTCCTCTGAAGTTTAAACATGCTTTGGTACCCTTCTATTGTTCTCGGAATTCTGCTGACTTTTAAAAATGCTTCGGAACTCTTCCATTGATCCAGGAATTCTGCTGAAGTTTAAAAATGCTTCGGAAATCTTCCATCGTTTTCAAAATTCCGCTGACGTTTAAAAATGCTTCGGAACTCTTCCATTGTTCTCGGAATTCCGGTGAAGTTTAAACATGCTTTGGTACCCTTCTATTGTTCTCGGAATTCTGCTGACTTTTAAAAATGCTTCGGAACTCTTCCATTGATCCAGGAATTCTGCTGAAGTTTAAAAATGCTTCTGAACTCTTCTATTGTTCTCGGAATTCCGCTGACTTTTAAAAATGCTTCGGAACTCTTCCATTGTTCTCGGAATTCCGCTGAAGTTTAAGAATGCTTCGGAACTCTTCCATTGTTCTCGGAATTCCGCTGACGCTTAAAAATGCTTCACAACTCTTCTATTGTTCTCAGAATTCCGCTGACTTTTAAAAATGCTTCGGAACTCTTCCAGTGTTCGCAGAATTCCGCTGACGTTTAAAAATGCTTCGGAAATCTTCCATTGTTTTCAAAATTCCGCTGACGTTTAAAAATGCTTCAGAACTCTTCCATTGTTCTCGGAATTCCGCTGACGTTTAAAAATGCTTCGGAACTCTTCCATTGTTCTCGGAATTGCGGTGAAGTTTAAGAATGCTTCGGAACTCTTCCATTGTTCTCGGAATTCTGCTGAAGTTTTGAAGTTTAAAAATGCTTCGGAATTCTTCCATTGTTCTCGGAATTCCGCTGACGCTTAAAAATGCTTCACAACTCTTCTATTGTTCTCAGAATTCCGCTGACTTTTAAAAATGCTTCGGAACTCTTCCATTGTTGTCGGAATTCCGCTGACGCTTAAAAATGCTTCACAACTC
This sequence comes from Phyllobates terribilis, assembly GCF_046119375.1. NCBI lineage: Eukaryota > Metazoa > Chordata > Amphibia > Anura > Dendrobatidae > Phyllobates > Phyllobates terribilis. Next base: position 5,036,433 of record NW_027362781.1, on the reverse strand, counting down.
TTCTATTGTTCTCGGAATTCCGCTGACATTTAAAAATGATTCGGAACTCTTCCATTTTTTTCGGAATTCCGCTGAAGTTTAAGAATGCTTCGGAACTCTTCCATTGTTCTCGGAATTCTGCTGAAGTTTAAAAATGCTTCGGAACTCTTCCATTGTTCTCGGAATTCTGCTGAAGTTTAAAAATGCTTCGGAACTCTTCCATTGTTCTCGGAATTACGCTGACATTTAAAAAGGCTTCAGAACTCTTCCATTGTTGTCGGAATTCTGCTGAAGTTTAAAAATGCTTCGGAACTCTTCCATTGTTCTCGGAATTCCGCTGACATTTAAAAATGATTCGGAACTCTTCCATTTTTTTCGGAATTCCGCTGAAGTTTAAGAATGCTTCGGAACTCTTCCATTGTTCTCGGAATTCTGCTGAAGTTTAAAAATGCTTCGGAATTCTTCCATTGTTCTCGGAATTCTGCTGAAGTTTAAAAATGCTTCGGAACTCTTCCATTGTTCTCGGAATTCCGCTGACGCTTAAAAATGCTTCACAACTCTTCTATTGTTCTCGGAATTCCGCTGACATTTAAAAATGCTTCGGAACTCTTCCATTGTTTTCGGAATTCCGCTGAAGTTTAAGAATGCTTCGGAACTCTTCCATTGTTCTCGGAATTCTGCTGAAGTTTAAAAATGCTTCGGAACTCTTCCATTGTTCTCGGAATTACGCTGACATTTAAAAAGGCTTCAGAACTCTTCCATTGTTCTTGGAATTCCGCTGACGTTTAAAAATGCTTCGGAACTCTTCCATTGTTCTCGGAATTCCGCTGACGTTTAAAAATGCTTCACAACTCTTCCATTGTTCTCGGAATTCCGCTGACTTTTAAAAATGCTTCTGAACTCTTCCATTGTTCTCGGAATTCCGCTGAAGTTTAAGTATGCTTCGGAACTCTTCCATTGTTCTCGGAATTCTGCTGAAGTTTAAAAATGCTTCGGAACTCTTCCATTGTTCTCAGAATTCCGCTGACATTTAAAAATGCTTCGGAACTCTTCCATTGTTCTTGGAATTCCACTGACGTTTAAAAATGCTTCACAACTCTTCCATTGTTCTCGGAATTCCGCTGACTTTTAAAATTGCTTCGGAACTCTTCGATTGTTCTCCAAATTCCGTTGAAGTTTAAAAATGCTTCGGAACTCTTCGATTGTTCTCCAAATTCCGCTGACGTTTAAAAATGCTTCGGAAATCTTCCATTGTTTTCAAAATCCGCTGACGTTTAAAAATGCTTCAGAACTCTTCCATTGTTCTCGGAATTCCGCTGACATTTAAAAATGCTTCGGAACTCTTCCATTGTTCTGGAATTCCGCTGACGTTTAAAAATGCTTCACAACTCTTCCATTGTTCTCAGTATTCCGCTGACTTTTAAAAATGCTTCAGAATTCTTCCATTGTTCTCGGAATTCCGCTGAAGTTTAAGTATGCTTCGGAACTCTTCCATTGTTCTCGGAATTCTGCTGAAGTTTAAAAATGCTTCGGAACTCTTCCATTGTTCTCAGAATTCCGCTGACATTTAAAAATGCTTCAGAAGTCTTCCATTGTTCTCGGAATTCCGCTGACATTTAAAAAGGCTTCAGAGCTCTTCCATTGTTCTCGGAATTCCGCTGACGTTTAAAAATGCTTCACAACTCTTCCATTGTTCTCGGAATTCCGCTGACTTTTAAAAATGCTTCGGAACTCTTTGATTGTTCTCCAAATTCTGCTGAAGTTTAAAAATGCTTCGGAACTCTTCCATTGTTCTCAGAATTCCGCTGACATTTAAAAATGCTTCAGAAGTCTTCCATTGTTCTCGGAATTCTGCTGACATTTAAAAAGGCTTCAGAACTCTTCCATTGTTCTCGGAATTCCGCTGACGTTTAAAAATGCTTCGGAACTCTTCCATTGTTCTCGGAATTCCGCTGACGTTTAAAAATGCTTCACAACTCTTCCATTGTTCTCGGAATTCCGCTGACTTTTAAAAATGCTTCGGAACTCTTTGATTGTTCTCCAAATTCCGCTGAAGTTTAAAAATGCTTCGGAACTCTTCCAGTGTTCTCGGAATTCCGCTGACTTTTAAAAATGCTTCGGAACTCTTCGATTGTTCTCCAAATTCCGCTGAAGTTTAAAAATGCTTTGGAACTCTTCCAGTGTTCGCAGAATTCTGCTGACGTTTAAAAATGCTTCGGAAATCTTCCATTGTTTTCAAAATTCCACTGACGTTTAAAAATGCTTCAGAACTCTTCCATTGTTCTCGGAATTCCGGTGAAGTTTAAAAATGCTTCGGAACTCTTACATTGTTCTCAGAATTCCTCTGAAGTTTAAACATGCTTTGGTACCCTTCTATTGTTCTCGGAATTCTGCTGACTTTTAAAAATGCTTCGGAACTCTTCCATTGATCCAGGAATTCTGCTGAAGTTTAAAAATGCTTCGGAAATCTTCCATCGTTTTCAAAATTCCGCTGACGTTTAAAAATGCTTCGGAACTCTTCCATTGTTCTCGGAATTCCGGTGAAGTTTAAACATGCTTTGGTACCCTTCTATTGTTCTCGGAATTCTGCTGACTTTTAAAAATGCTTCGGAACTCTTCCATTGATCCAGGAATTCTGCTGAAGTTTAAAAATGCTTCTGAACTCTTCTATTGTTCTCGGAATTCCGCTGACTTTTAAAAATGCTTCGGAACTCTTCCATTGTTCTCGGAATTCCGCTGAAGTTTAAGAATGCTTCGGAACTCTTCCATTGTTCTCGGAATTCCGCTGACGCTTAAAAATGCTTCACAACTCTTCTATTGTTCTCAGAATTCCGCTGACTTTTAAAAATGCTTCGGAACTCTTCCAGTGTTCGCAGAATTCCGCTGACGTTTAAAAATGCTTCGGAAATCTTCCATTGTTTTCAAAATTCCGCTGACGTTTAAAAATGCTTCAGAACTCTTCCATTGTTCTCGGAATTCCGCTGACGTTTAAAAATGCTTCGGAACTCTTCCATTGTTCTCGGAATTGCGGTGAAGTTTAAGAATGCTTCGGAACTCTTCCATTGTTCTCGGAATTCTGCTGAAGTTTTGAAGTTTAAAAATGCTTCGGAATTCTTCCATTGTTCTCGGAATTCCGCTGACGCTTAAAAATGCTTCACAACTCTTCTATTGTTCTCAGAATTCCGCTGACTTTTAAAAATGCTTCGGAACTCTTCCATTGTTGTCGGAATTCCGCTGACGCTTAAAAATGCTTCACAACTCTTCTATTGTTCTCGGAATTCCGCTGACATTTAAAAATGATTCGGAACTCTTCCATTTTTTTCGGAATTCCGCTGAAGTTTAAGAATGCTTCGGAACTCTTCCATTGTTCTCGGAATTCTGCTGAAGTTTAAAAATGCTTCGGAACTCTTCCATTGTTCTCGGAATTCTGCTGAAGTTTAAAAATGCTTCGGAACTCTTCCATTGTTCTCGGAATTACGCTGACATTTAAAAAGGCTTCAGAACTCTTCCATTGTTCTCGGAATTCTGCTGAAGTTTAAAAATGCTTCGGAACTCTTCCATTGTTCTCGGAATTCCGCTGACATTTAAAAATGATTCGGAACTCTTCCATTTTTTTCGGAATTCCGCTGAAGTTTAAGAATGCTTCGGAACTCTTCCATTGTTCTCGGAATTCTGCTGAAGTTTAAAAATGCTTCGGAATTCTTCCATTGTTCTCGGAATTCTGCTGAAGTTTAAAAATGCTTCGGAACTCTTCCATTGTTCTCGGAATTCCGCTGACGCTTAAAAATGCTTCACAACTCTTCTATTGTTCTCGGAATTCCGCTGACATTTAAAAATGCTTCGGAACTCTTCCATTGTTTTCGGAATTCCGCTGAAGTTTAAGAATGCTTCGGAACTCTTCCATTGTTCTCGGAATTCTGCTGAAGTTTAAAAATGCTTCGGAACTCTTCCATTGTTCTCGGAATTACGCTGACATTTAAAAAGGCTTCAGAACTCTTCCATTGTTCTTGGAATTCCGCTGACGTTTAAAAATGCTTCGGAACTCTTCCATTGTTCTCGGAATTCCGCTGACGTTTAAAAATGCTTCACAACTCTTCCATTGTTCTCGGAATTCCGCTGACTTTTAAAAATGCTTCTGAACTCTTCCATTGTTCTCGGAATTCCGCTGAAGTTTAAGTATGCTTCGGAACTGTTCCATTGTTCTCGGAATTCTGCTGAAGTTTAAAAATGCTTCGGAACTCTTCCATTGTTCTCAGAATTCCGCTGACATTTAAAAATGCTTCGGAACTCTTCCATTGTTCTTGGAATTCCACTGACGTTTAAAAATGCTTCACAACTCTTCTATTGTTCTCGGAATTCCGCTGACATTTAAAAATGATTCGGAACTCTTCCATTGTTTTCGGAATTCCGCTGAAGTTTAAGAATGCTTCGGAACTCTTCCATTGTTCTCGGAATTCTGCTGAAGTTTAAAAATGCTTCGGAACTCTTCCATTGTTCTCGGAATTCTGCTGAAGTTTAAAAATGCTTCGGAACTCTTCCATTGTTCTCGGAATTCCGCTGACGCTTAAAAATGCTTCACAACTCTTCTATTGTTCTCGGAATTCCGCTGACATTTAAAAATGCTTCGGAACTCTTCCATTGTTTTCGGAATTCCGCTGAAGTTTAAGAATGCTTCGGAACTCTTCCATTGTTCTCGGAATTCTGCTGAAGTTTAAAAATGCTTCGGAACTCTTCCATTGTTCTCGGAATTACGCTGACATTTAAAAAGGCTTCAGAACTCTTCCATTGTTCTTGGAATTCCGCTGACGTTTAAAAATGCTTCGGAACTCTTCCATTGTTCTTGGAATTCCGCTGACGTTTAAAAATGCTTCGGAACTCTTCCATTGTTCTCGGAATTCTGTTGAAGTTTAAAAATGCTTCGGAACTCTTCCATTGTTCTCAGAATTCCGCTGACATTTAAAAATGCTTCGGAACTCTTCCATTGTTCTTGGAATTCCACTGACGTTTAAAAATGCTTCACAACTCTTCCATTGTTCTCAGTATTCCGCTGACTTTTAAAAATGCTTCAGAATTCTTCCATTGTTCTCGGAATTCTGCTGAAGTTTAAAAATGCTTCGGAACTCTTCCATTGTTCTCAGAATTCCGCTGACATTTAAAAATGCTTCAGAAGTCTTCCATTGTTCTCGGAATTCCGCTGACATTTAAAAAGGCTTCAGAGCTCTTCCATTGTTCTCGGAATTCCGCTGACGTTTAAAAATGCTTCGGAACTCTTCCATTGTTCTCGGAATTCCGCTGACGTTTAAAAATGCTTCACAACTCTTCCATTGTTCTCGGAATTCCGCTGACTTTTAAAAATGCTTCGGAACTCTTTGATTGTTCTCCAAATTCTGCTGAAGTTTAAAAATGCTTCGGAACTCTTCCATTGTTCTCAGAATTCCGCTGACATTTAAAAATGCTTCAGAAGTCTTCCATTGTTCTCGGAATTCCGCTGACATTTAAAAAGGCTTCAGAACTCTTCCATTGTTCTCGGAATTCCGCTGACGTTTAAAAATGCTTCGGAACTCTTCCATTGTTCTCGGAATTCCGCTGACGTTTAAAAATGCTTCACAACTCTTCCATTGTTCTCGGAATTCCGCTGACTTTTAAAAATGCTTCGGAACTCTTTGATTGTTCTCCAAATTCCGCTGAAGTTTAAAAATGCTTCGGAACTCTTCCAGTGTTCTCGGAATTCCGCTGACTTTTAAAAATGCTTCGGAACTCTTCGATTGTTCTCCAAATTCCGCTGAAGTTTAAAAATGCTTCGGAACTCTTCCAGTGTTCGCAGAATTCTGCTGACGTTTAAAAATGCTTCGGAAATCTTCCATTGTTTTCAAAATTCCACTGACGTTTAAAAATGCTTCAGAACTCTTCCATTGTTCTCGGAATTCCGGTGAAGTTTAAAAATGCTTCGGAACTCTTACATTGTTCTCAGAATTCCTCTGAAGTTTAAACATGCTTTGGTACCCTTCTATTGTTCTCGGAATTCTGCTGACTTTTAAAAATGCTTCGGAACTCTTCCATTGATCCAGGAATTCTGCTGAAGTTTAAAAATGCTTCGGAAATCTTCCATTGTTTTCAAAATTCCGCTGACGTTTAAAAATGCTTCGGAACTCTTCCATTGTTCTCGGAATTCCGCTGAAGTTTAAGAATGCTTCGGAACTCTTCCATTGTTCTCGGAATTCCGCTGACGCTTAAAAATGCTTCACAACTCTTCTATTGTTCTCAGAATTCCGCTGACTTTTAAAAATGCTTCGGAACTCTTCCAGTGTTCGCAGAATTCCGCTGACGTTTAAAAATGCTTCGGAAATCTTCCATTGTTTTCAAAATTCCGCTGACGTTTAAAAAAGCTTCAGAACTCTTCCATTGTTCTCGGAATTCCGCTGACGTTTAAAAATGCTTCGGAACTCTTCCATTGTTCTCGGAATTGCGGTGAAGTTTAAGAATGCTTCGGAACTCTTCCATTGTTCTCGGAATTCTGCTGAAGTTTTGAAGTTTAAAAATGCTTCGGAATTCTTCCATTGTTCTCGGAATTCCGCTGACATTTAAAAATGCTTCACAACTCTTCTATTGTTCTCAGAATTCCGCTGACTTTTAAAAATGCTTCGGAACTCTTCCATTGTTGTCGGAATTCCGCTGACGCTTAAAAATGCTTCACAACTCTTCTATTGTTCTCGGAATTCCGCTGACATTTAAAAATGATTCGGAACTCTTCCATTTTTTTCGGAATTCCGCTGAAGTTTAAGAATGCTTCGGAACTCTTCCATTGTTCTCGGAATTCTGCTGAAGTTTAAAAATGCTTCGGAACTCTTCCATTGTTCTCGGAATTCTGCTGAAGTTTAAAAATGCTTCGGAACTCTTCCATTGTTCTCGGAATTACGCTGACATTTAAAAAGGCTTCAGAACTCTTCCATTGTTCTCGGAATTCTGCTGAAGTTTAAAAATGCTTCGGAACTCTTCCATTGTTCTCGGAATTCCGCTGACAATTAAAAATGATTCGGAACTCTTCCATTTTTTTCGGAATTCCGCTGAAGTTTAAGAATGCTTCGGAACTCTTCCATTGTTCTCGGAATTCTGCTGAAGTTTAAAAATGCTTCGGAACTCTTCCATTGTTCTCGGAATTCTGCTGAAGTTTAAAAATGCTTCGGAACTCTTCCATTGTTCTCGGATTTCCGCTGACGCTTAAAAATGCTTCACAACTCTTCTATTGTTCTCGGAATTCCGCTGACATTTAAAAATGCTTCGGAACTCTTCCATTGTTTTCGGAATTCCGCTGAAGTTTAAGAATGCTTCGGAACTCTTCCATTGTTCTCGGAATTCTGCTGAAGTTTAAAAATGCTTCGGAACTCTTCCATTGTTCTCGGAATTACGCTGACATTTAAAAAGGCTTCAGAACTCTTCCATTGTTCTTGGAATTCCGCTGACGTTTAAAAATGCTTCGGAACTCTTCCATTGTTCTCGGAATTCCGCTGACGTTTAAAAATGCTTCACAACTCTTCCATTGTTCTCGGAATTCCGCTGACTTTTAAAAATGCTTCTGAACTCTTCCATTGTTCTCGGAATTCCGCTGAAGTTTAAGTATGCTTCGGAACTCTTCCATTGTTCTCGGAATTCTGCTGAAGTTTAAAAATGCTTCGGAACTCTTCCATTGTTCTCAGAATTCCGCTGACATTTAAAAATGCTTCGGAACTCTTCCATTGTTCTTGGAATTCCACTGACGTTTAAAAATGCTTCACAACTCTTCTATTGTTCTCGGAATTCCGTTGACATTTAAAAATGATTCGGAACTCTTCCATTGTTTTCGGAATTCCGCTGAAGTTTAAGAATGCTTCGGAACTCTTCCATTGTTCTCGGAATTCTGCTGAAGTTTAAAAATGCTTCGGAACTCTTCCATTGTTCTCGGAATTCTGCTGAAGTTTAAAAATGCTTCGGAACTCTTCCATTGTTCTCGGAATTCCGCTGACGCTTAAAAATGCTTCACAACTCTTCTATTGTTCTCGGAATTCCGCTGACATTTAAAAATGCTTCGGAACTCTTCCATTGTTTTTGGAATTCCGCTGAAGTTTAAGAATGCTTCGGAACTCTTCCATTGTTCTCGGAATTCTGCTGAAGTTTAAAAATGCTTCGGAACTCTTCCATTGTTCTCGGAATTACGCTGACATTTAAAAAGGCTTCAGAACTCTTCCATTGTTCTTGGAATTCCGCTGACGTTTAAAAATGCTTCGGAACTCTTCCATTGTTCTCGGAATTCCGCTGACGTTTAAAAATGCTTCACAACTCTTCCATTGTTCGCGGAATTCCGCTGACTTTTAAAAATGCTTCTGAACTCTTCCATTGTTCTCGGAATTCCGCTGAAGTTTAAGTATGCTTCGGAACTCTTCCATTGTTCTCGGAATTCTGTTGAAGTTTAAAAATGCTTCGGAACTCTTCCATTGTTCTCAGAATTCCGCTGACATTTAAAAATGCTTCGGAACTCTTCCATTGTTCTTGGAATTCCACTGACATTTAAAAATGCTTCACAACTCTTCCATTGTTCTCAGTATTCCGCTGACTTTTAAAAATGCTTCAGAATTCTTCCATTGTTCTCGGAATTCTGCTGAAGTTTAAAAATGCTTCGGAACTCTTCCATTGTTCTCAGAATTCCGCTGACATTTAAAAATGCTTCAGAAGTCTTCCATTGTTCTCGGAATTCCGCTGACATTTAAAAAGGCTTCAGAGCTCTTCCATTGTTCTCGGAATTCCGCTGACGTTTAAAAATGCTTCGGAACTCTTCCATTGTTCTCGGAATTCCGCTGACGTTTAAAAATGCTTCACAACTCTTCCATTGTTCTCGGAATTCCGCTGACTTTTAAAAATGCTTCGGAACTCTTTGATTGTTCTCCAAATTCTGCTGAAGTTTAAAAATGCTTCGGAACTCTTCCATTGTTCTCAGAATTCCGCTGACATTTAAAAATGCTTCAGAAGTCTTCCATTGTTCTCGGAATTCCGCTGACATTTAAAAAGGCTTCAGAACTCTTCCATTGTTCTCGGAATTCCGCTGACGTTTAAAAATGCTTCGGAACTCTTCCATTGTTCTCGGAATTCCGCTGACGTTTAAAAATGCTTCACAACTCTTCCATTGTTCTCGGAATTCCGCTGACTTTTAAAAATGCTTCGGAACTCTTTGATTGTTCTCCAAATTCCGCTGAAGTTTAAAAATGCTTCGGAACTCTTCCAGTGTTCTCGGAATTCCGCTGACTTTTAAAAATGCTTCGGAACTCTTCGATTGTTCTCCAAATTCCGCTGAAGTTTAAAAATGCTTCGGAACTCTTCCAGTGTTCGCAGAATTCTGCTGACGTTTAAAAATGCTTCGGAAATCTTCCATTGTTTTCAAAATTCCACTGACGTTTAAAAATGCTTCAGAACTCTTCCATTGTTCTCGGAATTCCGGTGAAGTTTAAAAATGCTTCGGAACTCTTACATTGTTCTCAGAATTCCTCTGAAGTTTAAACATGCTTTGGTACCCTTCTATTGTTCTCGGAATTCTGCTGACTTTTAAAAATGCTTCGGAACTCTTCCATTGATCCAGGAATTCTGCTGAAGTTTAAAAATGCTTCGGAAATCTTCCATTGTTTTCAAAATTCCCCTGACGTTTAAAAATGCTTCGGAACTCTTCCATTGTTCTCGGAATTCCGGTGAAGTTTAAACATGCTTTGGTACCCTTTTATTGTTCTCGGAATTCTGCTGACTTTTAAAAATGCTTCGGAACTCTTCCATTGATCCAGGAATTCTGCTGAAGTTTAAAAATGCTTCTGAACTCTTCTATTGTTCTCGGAATTCCGCTGACTTTTAAAAATGCTTCGGAACTCTTCCCTTGTTCTCGGAATTCCGCTGAAGTTTAAGAATGCTTCGGAACTCTTCCATTGTTCTCGGAATTCCGCTGACGCTAAAAAATGCTTCACAACTCTTCTATTGTTCTCAGAATTCCGCTGACTTTTAAAAATGCTTCGGAACTCTTCCAGTGTTCGCAGATTTCCGCTGACGTTTAAAAATGCTTCGGAAATCTTCCATTGTTTTCAAAATTCCGCTGACGTTTAAAAATGCTTCAGAACTCTTCCATTGTTCTCGGAATTCCGCTGACGTTTAAAAATGCTTCGGAACTCTTCCATTGTTCTCGGAATTGCGGTGAAGTTTAAGAATGCTTCGGAACTCTTCCATTGTTCTCGGAATTCTGCTGAAGTTTTGAAGTTTAAAAATGCTTCGGAATTCTTCCATTGTTCTCGGAATTCCGCTGACGCTTAAAAATGCTTCACAACTCTTCTATTGTTCTCAGAATTCCGCTGACTTTTAAAAATGCTTCGGAACTCTTCCAGTGTTCGCAGAATTCCGCTGACGTTTAAAAATGCTTCGGAAATCTTCCATTGTTTTCAAAATTCCGCTGACGTTTAAAAATGCTTCAGAACTCTTCCATTGTTCTCGGAGTTCCGCTGACGCTTAAAAATGCTTCACAACTCTTCTATTGTTCTCAGAATTCCGCTGACTTTTAAAAATGCTTCGGAACTCTTCCATTGTTGTCGGAATTCCGCTGACGCTTAAAAATGCTTCACAACTCTTCTATTGTTCTCGGAATTCCGCTGACATTTAAAAATGATTCGGAACTCTTCCATTGTTTTCGGAATTCCGCTGAAGTTTAAGAATGCTTCGGAACTCTTCCATTGTTCTCGGAATTCTGCTGAAGTTTAAAAATGCTTCGGAACTCTTCCATTGTTCTCGGAATTCTGCTGAAGTTTAAAAATGCTTCGGAACTCTTCCATTGTTCTCGGAATTCCGCTGACGCTTAAAAATGCTTCACAACTCTTCTATTGTTCTCGGAATTCCGCTGACGTTTAAAAATGCTTCCTAACTCTTCCATTGTTCTCGGAATTCCGCTGACGTTTAAAAATGCTTCACAACTCTTCCATTGTTCTCGGAATTCCGCTGACTTTTAAAAATGCTTCTGAACTCTTCCATTGTTCTCGGAATTCCGCTGAAGTTTAAGTATGCTTCGGAACTCTTCCATTGTTCTCGGAATTCTGCTGAAGTTTAAAAATGCTTCGGAACTCTTCCATTGTTCTTGGAATTCCACTGACGTTTAAAAATGCTTCACAACTCTTCCATTGTTCTCGGAATTCCGCTGACTTTTAAAATTGCTTCGGAACTCTTCGATTGTTCTCCAAATTCCGTTGAAGTTTAAAAATGCTTCGGAACTCTTCGATTGTTCTCCAAATTCCGCTGACGTTTAAAAATGCTTCGGAAATCTTCCATTGTTTTCAAAATCCGCTGACGTTTAAAAATGCTTCAGAACTCTTCCATTGTTCTCGGAATTCCGCTGACATTTAAAAATGCTTCGGAACTCTTCCATTGTTCTGGAATTCCGCTGACGTTTAAAAATGCTTCACAACTCTTCCATTGTTCTCAGTATTCCGCTGACTTTTAAAAATGCTTCAGAATTCTTCCATTGTTCTCGGAATTCCGCTGAAGTTTAAGTATGCTTCGGAACTCTTCCATTGTTCTCGGAATTCTGCTGAAGTTTAAAAATGCTTCGGAACTCTTCCATTGTTCTCAGAATTCCGCTGACATTTAAAAATGCTTCAGAAGTCTTCCATTGTTCTCGGAATTCCGCTGACATTTAAAAAGGCTTCAGAGCTCTTCCATTGTTCTCGGAATTCCGCTGACGTTTAAAAATGCTTCGGAACTCTTCCATTGTTCTCGGAATTCCGCTGACGTTTAAAAATGCTTCACAACTCTTCCATTGTTCTCGGAATTCCGCTGACTTTTAAAAATGCTTCGGAACTCTTTGATTGTTCTCCAAATTCTGCTGAAGTTTAAAAATGCTTCGGAACTCTTCCATTGTTCTCAGAATTCCGCTGACATTTAAAAATGCTTCAGAAGTCTTCCATTGTTCTCGGAATTCCGCTGACATTTAAAAAGGCTTCAGAACTCTTCCATTGTTCTCGGAATTCCGCTGACATTTAAAAAGGCTTCAGAACTCTTCCATTGTTCTCGGAATTCCGCTGACTTTTAAAAATGCTTCGGAACTCTTCCATTGATCCAGGAATTCTGCTGAAGTTTAAAAATGCTTCTGAACTCTTCTATTGTTCTCGGAATTCCGCTGACTTTTAAAAATGCTTCGGAACTCTTCCATTGTTCTCGGAATTCCGCTGAAGTTTAAGAATGCTTCGGAACTCTTCCATTGTTCTCGGAATTCCGCTGACGCTTAAAAATGCTTCACAACTCTTCTATTGTTCTCAGAATTCCGCTGACTTTTAAAAATGCTTCGGAACTCTTCCATTGTTCTCGGAATTCCGCTGACATTTAAAAATGCTTCGGAACTCTTCCATTGTTCTGGAATTCCGCTGAGGTTTAAAAATGCTTCACAACTCTTCCATTGTTCTCGTTATTCCGCTGACTTTAAAAAATGCTTCAGAACTCTTCCATTGTTCTCGGAATTCTGCTGAAGTTTAAGTATGCTTCGGATCTCTTCCATTGTTCTCGGAATTCTGCTGAAGTTTAAAAATGCTTCGGAATTCTTCCATTGTTCTCAGAATTCCGCTGACATTTAAAAATGCTTCGGAACTCTTCCATTGTTCTCGGAATTCCGCTGACATTTAAAAAGGCTTCAGAACTCTTCCATTGTTCTCGGAATTCCGCTGACGTTTAAAAATGCTTCGGAACTCTTCCATTGTTCTCGGAATTCCGCTGACGTTGAAAAATGCTTCACAAAGCTTCCATTGTTCTCGGAATTCCATTGACTTTTAAAAATGCTTCGGAACTCTTCCATTGATCCAGGAATTCTGCTGAAGTTTAAAAATGCTTCTGAACTCTTCTATTGTTCTCGGAATTCCGCTGACTTTTAAAAATGCTTCGGAACTCTTCCATTGTTCTCGGAATTCCGCTGAAGTTTAAGAATGCTTCGGAACTCTTCCATTGTTCTCGGAATTCCGCTGAAGTTTAAGAATGCTTCGGAACTCTTCCATTGTTCTCGGAATTCCGCTGACGCTTAAAAATGCTTCACAACTCTTCTATTGTTCTCAGAATTCCGCTGACTTTTAAAAATGCTTCGGAACTCTTCCAGTGTTCGCAGAATTCCGCTGACGTTTAAAAATGCTTCGGAAATCTTCCATTGTTTTCAAAATTCCGCTGACGTTTAAAAATGCTTCAGAACTCTTCCATTGTTCTCCAAATTCCGCTGACGTTTAAAAATGCTTCGGAAATCTTCCATTGTTTTCAAAATCCGCTGACGTTTAAAAATGCTTCAGAACTCTTCCATTGTTCTCGGAATTCCGCTGACATTTAAAAATGCTTCGGAACTCTTCCATTGTTCTGGAATTCCGCTGACGTTTAAAAATGCTTCACAACTCTTCCATTGTTCTCAGTATTCCGCTGACTTTTAAAAATGCTTCAGAATTCTTCCATTGTTCTCGGAATTCCGCTGAAGTTTAAGTATGCTTCGGAACTCTTCCATTGTTCTCGGAATTCTGCTGAAGTTTAAAAATGCTTCGGAACTCTTCCATTGTTCTCAGAATTCCGCTGACATTTAAAAATGCTTCAGAAGTCTTCCATTGTTCTCGGAATTCCGCTGACATTTAAAAAGGCTTCAGAGCTCTTCCATTGTTCTCGGAATTCCGCTGACGTTTAAAAATGCTTCGGAACTCATCCATTGTTCTCGGAATTCCGCTGACGTTTAAAAATGCTTCGGAACTCTTCCATTGTTCTCGGAATTCCGCTGACGTTTAAAAATGCTTCACAACTCTTCCATTGTTCTCGGAATTCCGCTGACTTTTAAAAATGCTTCGGAACTCTTTGATTGTTCTCCAAATTCCGCTGAAGTTTAAAAATGCTTCGGAACTCTTCCAGTGTTCTCGGAATTCCGCTGACTTTTAAAAATGCTTCGGAACTCTTCGATTGTTCTCCAAATTCCGCTGAAGTTTAAAAATGCTTCGGAACTCTTCCAGTGTTCGCAGAATTCTGCTGACGTTTAAAAATGCTTCGGAAATCTTCCATTGTTTTCAAAATTCCACTGACGTTTAAAAATGCTTCAGAACTCTTCCATTGTTCTCGGAATTCCGGTGAAGTTTAAAAATGCTTCGGAACTCTTACATTGTTCTCAGAATTCCTCTGAAGTTTAAACATGCTTTGGTACCCTTCTATTGTTCTCGGAATTCTGCTGACTTTTAAAAATGCTTCGGAACTCTTCCATTGATCCAGGAATTCTGCTGAAGTTTAAAAATGCTTCGGAAATCTTCCATTGTTTTCAAAATTCCGCTTACGTTTAAAAATGCTTCGGAACTCTTCCATTGTTCTCGGAATTCCGCTGAAGTTTAAGAATGCTTCGGAACTCTTCCATTGTTCTCGGAATTCCGCTGACGCTTAAAAATGCTTCACAACTCTTCTATTGTTCTCAGAATTCCGCTGACTTTTAAAAATGCTTCGGAACTCTTCCAGTGTTCGCAGAATTCCGCTGACGTTTAAAAATGCTTCGGAAATCTTCCATTGTTTTCAAAATTCCGCTGACGTTTAAAAATGCTTCAGAACTCTTCCATTGTTCTCGGAATTCCGCTGACGTTTAAAAATGCTTCGGAACTCTTCCATTGTTCTCGGAATTGCGGTGAAGTTTAAGAATGCTTCGGAACTCTTCCATTGTTCTCGGAATTCTGCTGAAGTTTTGAAGTTTAAAAATGCTTCGGAATTCTTCCATTGTTCTCGGAATTCCGCTGACGTTTAAAAATGCTTCACAACTCTTCTATTGTTCTCAGAATTCCGCTGACTTTTAAAAATGCTTCGGAACTCTTCCATTGTTGTCGGAATTCCGCTGACGCTTAAAAATGCTTCACAACTCTTCTATTGTTCTCGGAATTCCGCTGACATTTAAAAATGATTCGGAACTCTTCCATTTTTTTCGGAATTCCGCTGAAGTTTAAGAATGCTTCGGAACTCTTCCATTGTTCTCGGAATTCTGCTGAAGTTTAAAAATGCTTCGGAACTCTTCCATTGTTCTCGGAATTCTGCTGAAGTTTAAAAATGCTTCGGAACTCTTCCATTGTTCTCGGAATTACGCTGACATTTAAAAAGGCTTCAGAACTCTTCCATTGTTCTCGGAATTCTGCTGAAGTTTAAAAATGCTTCGGAACTCTTCCATTGTTCTCGGAATTCCGCTGACAATTAAAAATGATTCGGAACTCTTCCATTTTTTTCGGAATTCCGCTGAAGTTTAAGAATGCTTCGGAACTCTTCCATTGTTCTCGGAATTCTGCTGAAGTTTAAAAATGCTTCGGAACTCTTCCATTGTTCTCGGAATTCTGCTGAAGTTTAAAAATGCTTCGGAACTCTTCCATTGTTCTCGGATTTCCGCTGACGCTTAAAAATGCTTCACAACTCTTCTATTGTTCTCGGAATTCCGCTGACATTTAAAAATGCTTCGGAACTCTTCCATTGTTTTCGGAATTCCGCTGAAGTTTAAGAATGCTTCGGAACTCTTCCATTGTTCTCGGAATTCTGCTGAAGTTTAAAAATGCTTCGGAACTCTTCCATTGTTCTCGGAATTACGCTGACATTTAAAAAGGCTTCAGAACTCTTCCATTGTTCTTGGAATTCCGCTGACGTTTAAAAATGCTTCGGAACCCTTCCATTGTTCTCGGAATTCCGCTGACGTTTAAAAATGCTTCACAACACTTCCATTGTTCTCGGAATTCCGCTGACTTTTAAAAATGCTTCTGAACTCTTCCATTGTTCTCGGAATTCCGCTGAAGTTTAAGTATGCTTCGGAACTCTTCCATTGTTCTCGGAATTCTGCTGAAGTTTAAAAATGCTTCGGAACTCTTCCATTGTTCTCAGAATTCCGCTGACATTTAAAAATGCTTCGGAACTCTTCCATTGTTCTTGGAATTCCACTGACGTTTAAAAATGCTTCACAACTCTTCTATTGTTCTCGGAATTCCGTTGACATTTAAAAATGATTCGGAACTCTTCCATTGTTTTCGGAATTCCGCTGAAGTTTAAGAATGCTTCGGAACTCTTCCATTGTTCTCGGAATTCTGCTGAAGTTTAAAAATGCTTCGGAACTCTTCCATTGTTCTCGGAATTCCGCTGACGCTTAAAAATGCTTCACAACTCTTCTATTGTTCTCGGAATTCCGCTGACATTTAAAAATGCTTCGGAACTCTTCCATTGTTTTTGGAATTCCGCTGAAGTTTAAGAATGCTTCGGAACTCTTCCATTGTTCTCGGAATTCTGCTGAAGTTTAAAAATGCTTCGGAACTCTTCCATTGTTCTCGGAATTACGCTGACATTTAAAAAGGCTTCAGAACTCTTCCATTGTTCTTGGAATTCCGCTGACGTTTAAAAATGCTTCGGAACTCTTCCATTGTTCTTGGAATTCCGCTGACGTTTAAAAATGCTTCACAACTCTTCCATTGTTCTCGGAATTCCGCTGACTTTTAAAAATGCTTCTGAACTCTTCCATTGTTCTCGGAATTCCGCTGAAGTTTAAGTATGCTTCGGAACTCTTCCATTGTTCTCGGAATTCTGTTGAAGTTTAAAAATGCTTCGGAACTCTTCCATTGTTCTCAGAATTCCGCTGACATTTAAAAATGCTTCGGAACTCTTCCATTGTTCTTGGAATTCCACTGACGTTTAAAAATGCTTCACAACTCTTCCATTGTTCTCAGTATTCCGCTGACTTTTAAAAATGCTTCAGAATTCTTCCATTGTTCTCGGAATTCTGCTGAAGTTTAAAAATGCTTCGGAACTCTTCCATTGTTCTCAGAATTCCGCTGACATTTAAAAATGCTTCAGAAGTCTTCCATTGTTCTCGGAATTCCGCTGACATTTAAAAAGGCTTCAGAGCTCTTCCATTGTTCTCGGAATTCCGCTGACGTTTAAAAATGCTTCGGAACTCTTCCATTGTTCTCGGAATTCCGCTGACGTTTAAAAATGCTTCACAACTCTTCCATTGTTCTCGGAATTCCGCTGACTTTTAAAAATGCTTCGGAACTCTTTGATTGTTCTCCAAATTCTGCTGAAGTTTAAAAATGCTTCGGAACTCTTCCATTGTTCTCAGAATTCCGCTGACATTTAAAAATGCTTCAGAAGTCTTCCATTGTTCTCGGAATTCCGCTGACATTTAAAAAGGCTTCAGAACTCTTCCATTGTTCTCGGAATTCCGCTGACGTTTAAAAATGCTTCGGAACTCTTCCATTGTTCTCGGAATTCCGCTGACGTTTAAAAATGCTTCACAACTCTTCCATTGTTCTCGGAATTCCGCTGACTTTTAAAAATGCTTCGGAACTCTTTGATTGTTCTCCAAATTCCGCTGAAGTTTAAAAATGCTTCGGAACTCTTCCAGTGTTCTCGGAATTCCGCTGACTTTTAAAAATGCTTCGGAACTCTTCGATTGTTCTCCAAATTCCGCTGAAGTTTAAAAATGCTTCGGAACTCTTCCAGTGTTCGCAGAATTCTGCTGACGTTTAAAAATGCTTCGGAAATCTTCCATTGTTTTCAAAATTCCACTGACGTTTAAAAATGCTTCAGAACTCTTCCATTGTTCTCGGAATTCCGGTGAAGTTTAAAAATGCTTCGGAACTCTTACATTGTTCTCAGAATTCCTCTGAAGTTTAAACATGCTTTGGTACCCTTCTATTGTTCTCGGAATTCTGCTGACTTTTAAAAATGCTTCGGAACTCTTCCATTGATCCAGGAATTCTGCTGAAGTTTAAAAATGCTTCGGAAATCTTCCATTGTTTTCAAAATTCCCCTGACGTTTAAAAATGCTTCGGAACTCTTCCATTGTTCTCGGAATTCCGGTGAAGTTTAAACATGCTTTGGTACCCTTTTATTGTTCTCGGAATTCTGCTGACTTTTAAAAATGCTTCGGAACTCTTCCATTGATCCAGGAATTCTGCTGAAGTTTAAAAATGCTTCTGAACTCTTCTATTGTTCTCGGAATTCCGCTGACTTTTAAAAATGCTTTGGAACTCTTCCCTTGTTCTCGGAATTCCGCTGAAGTTTAAGAATGCTTCGGAACTCTTCCATTGTTCTCGGAATTCCGCTGACGCTTAAAAATGCTTCACAACTCTTCCATTGTTCTCGGAATTCCGCTGACGCTAAAAAATGCTTCACAACTCTTCTATTGTTCTCAGAATTCCGCTGACTTTTAAAAATGCTTCGGAACTCTTCCAGTGTTCGCAGATTTCCGCTGACGTTTAAAAATGCTTCGGAAATCTTCCATTGTTTTCAAAATTCCGCTGACGTTTAAAAATGCTTCAGAACTCTTCCATTGTTCTCGGAATTCCGCTGACATTTAAAAATGCTTCGGAACTCTTCCATTGTTCTCGGAATTGCGGTGAAGTTTAAGAATGCTTCGGAACTCTTCCATTGTTCTCGGAATTCTGCTGAAGTTTTGAAGTTTAAAAATGCTTCGGAATTCTTCCATTGTTCTCGGAATTCCGCTGACGCTTAAAAATGCTTCACAACTCTTCTATTGTTCTCAGAATTCCGCTGACTTTTAAAAATGCTTCGGAACTCTTCCAGTGTTCGCAGAATTCCGCTGACGTTTAAAAATGCTTCGGAAATCTTCCATTGTTTTCAAAATTCCGCTGACGTTTAAAAATGCTTCAGAACTCTTCCATTGTTCTCGGAGTTCCGCTGACGCTTAAAAATGCTTCACAACTCTTCTATTGTTCTCAGAATTCCGCTGACTTTTAAAAATGCTTCGGAACTCTTCCATTGTTGTCGGAATTCCGCTGACGCTTAAAAATGCTTCACAACTCTTCTATTGTTCTCGGAATTCCGCTGACATTTAAAAATGATTCGGAACTCTTCCATTGTTTTCGGAATTCCGCTGAAGTTTAAGAATGCTTCGGAACTCTTCCATTGTTCTCGGAATTCTGCTGAAGTTTAAAAATGCTTCGGAACTCTTCCATTGTTCTCGGAATTCTGCTGAAGTTTAAAAATGCTTCGGAACTCTTCCATTGTTCTCGGAATTCCGCTGACGCTTAAAAATGCTTCACAACTCTTCTATTGTTCTCGGAATTCCGCTGACGTTTAAAAATGCTTCCTAACTCTTCCATTGTTCTCGGAATTCCGCTGACGTTTAAAAATGCTTCACAACTCTTCCATTGTTCTCGGAATTCCGCTGACTTTTAAAAATGCTTCTGAACTCTTCCATTGTTCTCGGAATTCCGCTGAAGTTTAAGTATGCTTCGGAACTCTTCCATTGTTCTCGGAATTCTGCTGAAGTTTAAAAATGCTTCGGAACTCTTCCATTGTTCTTGGAATTCCACTGACGTTTAAAAATGCTTCACAACTCTTCCATTGTTCTCGGAATTCCGCTGACTTTTAAAATTGCTTCGGAACTCTTCGATTGTTCTCCAAATTCCGTTGAAGTTTAAAAATGCTTCGGAACTCTTCGATTGTTCTCCAAATTCCGCTGACGTTTAAAAATGCTTCGGAAATCTTCCATTGTTTTCAAAATCCGCTGACGTTTAAAAATGCTTCAGAACTCTTCCATTGTTCTCGGAATTCCGCTGACATTTAAAAATGCTTCGGAACTCTTCCATTGTTCTGGAATTCCGCTGACGTTTAAAAATGCTTCACAACTCTTCCATTGTTCTCAGTATTCCGCTGACTTTTAAAAATGCTTCGGAACTCTTCCATTGTTCTCGGAATTCCGGTGAAGTTTAAACATGCTTTGGTACCCTTTTATTGTTCTCGGAATTCTGCTGACTTTTAAAAATGCTTCGGAACTCTTCCATTGATCCAGGAATTCTGCTGAAGTTTAAAAATGCTTCTGAACTCTTCTATTGTTCTCGGAATTCCGCTGACTTTTAAAAATGCTTTGGAACTCTTCCCTTGTTCTCGGAATTCCGCTGAAGTTTAAGAATGCTTCGGAACTCTTCCATTGTTCTCGGAATTCCGCTGACGCTAAAAAATGCTTCACAACTCTTCTATTGTTCTCAGAATTCCGCTGACTTTTAAAAATGCTTCGGAACTCTTCCAGTGTTCGCAGATTTCCGCTGACGTTTAAAAATGCTTCGGAAATCTTCCATTGTTTTCAAAATTCCGCTGACGTTTAAAAATGCTTCAGAACTCTTCCATTGTTCTCGGAATTCCGCTGACATTTAAAAATGCTTCGGAACTCTTCCATTGTTCTCGGAATTGCGGTGAAGTTTAAGAATGCTTCGGAACTCTTCCATTGTTCTCGGAATTCTGCTGACGTTTAAAAATGCTTCGGAATTCTTCCATTGTTCTCGGAATTCCGCTGACGCTTAAAAATGCTTCACAACTCTTCTATTGTTCTCAGAATTCCGCTGACTTTTAAAAATGCTTCGGAACTCTTCCAGTGTTCGCAGAATTCCGCTGACGTTTAAAAATGCTTCGGAAATCTTCCATTGTTTTCAAAATTCCGCTGACGTTTAAAAATGCTTCAGAACTCTTCCATTGTTCTCGGAGTTCCGCTGACGCTTAAAAATGCTTCACAACTCTTCTATTGTTCTCAGAATTCCGCTGACTTTTAAAAATGCTTCGGAACTCTTCCATTGTTGTCGGAATTCCGCTGACGCTTAAAAATGCTTCACAACTCTTCTATTGTTCTCGGAATTCCGCTGACATTTAAAAATGATTCGGAACTCTTCCATTGTTTTCGGAATTCCGCTGAAGTTTAAGAATGCTTCGGAACTCTTCCATTGTTCTCGGAATTCTGCTGAAGTTTAAAAATGCTTCGGAACTCTTCCATTGTTCTCGGAATTCTGCTGAAGTTTAAAAATGCTTCGGAACTCTTCCATTGTTCTCGGAATTCCGCTGACGCTTAAAAATGCTTCACAACTCTTCTATTGTTCTCGGAATTCCGCTGACGTTTAAAAATGCTTCCTAACTCTTCCATTGTTCTCGGAATTCCGCTGACGTTTAAAAATGCTTCACAACTCTTCCATTGTTCTCGGAATTCCGCTGACTTTTAAAAATGCTTCTGAACTCTTCCATTGTTCTCGGAATTCCGCTGAAGTTTAAGTATGCTTCGGAACTCTTCCATTGTTCTCGGAATTCTGCTGAAGTTTAAAAATGCTTCGGAACTCTTCCATTGTTCTTGGAATTCCACTGACGTTTAAAAATGCTTCACAACTCTTCCATTGTTCTCGGAATTCCGCTGACTTTTAAAATTGCTTCGGAACTCTTCGATTGTTCTCCAAATTCCGTTGAAGTTTAAAAATGCTTCGGAACTCTTCGATTGTTCTCCAAATTCCGCTGACGTTTAAAAATGCTTCGGAAATCTTCCATTGTTTTCAAAATCCGCTGACGTTTAAAAATGCTTCAGAACTCTTCCATTGTTCTCGGAATTCCGCTGACATTTAAAAATGCTTCGGAACTCTTCCATTGTTCTGGAATTCCGCTGACGTTTAAAAATGCTTCACAACTCTTCCATTGTTCTCAGTATTCCGCTGACTTTTAAAAATGCTTCAGAATTCTTCCATTGTTCTCGGAATTCCGCTGAAGTTTAAGTATGCTTCGGAACTCTTCCATTGTTCTCGGAATTCTGCTGAAGTTTAAAAATGCTTCGGAACTCTTCCATTGTTCTCAGAATTCCGCTGACATTTAAAAATGCTTCAGAAGTCTTCCATTGTTCTCGGAATTCCGCTGACATTTAAAAAGGCTTCAGAGCTCTTCCATTGTTCTCGGAATTCCGCTGACGTTTAAAAATGCTTCGGAACTCTTCCATTGTTCTCGGAATTCCGCTGACGTTTAAAAATGCTTCACAACTCTTCCATTGTTCTCGGAATTCCGCTGACTTTTAAAAATGCTTCGGAACTCTTTGATTGTTCTCCAAATTCTGCTGAAGTTTAAAAATGCTTCGGAACTCTTCCATTGTTCTCAGAATTCCGCTGACATTTAAAAATGCTTCAGAAGTCTTCCATTGTTCTCGGAATTCCGCTGACATTTAAAAAGGCTTCAGAACTCTTCCATTGTTCTCGGAATTCCGCTGACATTTAAAAAGGCTTCAGAACTCTTCCATTGTTCTCGGAATTCCGCTGACTTTTAAAAATGCTTCGGAACTCTTCCATTGATCCAGGAATTCTGCTGAAGTTTAAAAATGCTTCTGAACTCTTCTATTGTTCTCGGAATTCCGCTGACTTTTAAAAATGCTTCGGAACTCTTCCATTGTTCTCGGAATTCCGCTGAAGTTTAAGAATGCTTCGGAACTCTTCCATTGTTCTCGGAATTCCGCTGACGCTTAAAAATGCTTCACAACTCTTCTATTGTTCTCAGAATTCCGCTGACTTTTAAAAATGCTTCGGAACTCTTCCATTGTTCTCGGAATTCCGCTGACATTTAAAAATGCTTCGGAACTCTTCCATTGTTCTGGAATTCCGCTGAGGTTTAAAAATGCTTCACAACTCTTCCATTGTTCTCGTTATTCCGCTGACTTTAAAAAATGCTTCAGAACTCTTCCATTGTTCTCGGAATTCTGCTGAAGTTTAAGTATGCTTCGGATCTCTTCCATTGTTCTCGGAATTCTGCTGAAGTTTAAAAATGCTTCGGAACTCTTCCATTGTTCTCAGAATTCCGCTGACATTTAAAAATGCTTCGGAACTCTTCCATTGTTCTCGGAATTCCGCTGACATTTAAAAAGGCTTCAGAACTCTTCCATTGTTCTCGGAATTCCGCTGACGTTTAAAAATGCTTCGGAACTCTTCCATTGTTCTCGGAATTCCGCTGACGTTGAAAAATGCTTCACAAAGCTTCCATTGTTCTCGGAATTCCACTGACTTTTAAAAATGCTTCGGAACTCTTCCATTGATCCAGGAATTCTGCTGAAGTTTAAAAATGCTTCTGAACTCTTCTATTGTTCTCGGAATTCCGCTGACTTTTAAAAATGCTTCGGAACTCTTCCATTGTTCTCGGAATTCCGCTGAAGTTTAAGAATGCTTCGGAACTCTTCCATTGTTCTTGGAATTCCGCTGAAGTTTAAGAATGCTTCGGAACTCTTCCATTGTTCTCGGAATTCCGCTGACGCTTAAAAATGCTTCACAACTCTTCTATTGTTCTCAGAATTCCGCTGACTTTTAAAAATGCTTCGGAACTCTTCCAGTGTTCGCAGAATTCCGCTGACGTTTAAAAATGCTTCGGAAATCTTCCATTGTTTTCAAAATTCCGCTGACGTTTAAAAATGCTTCAGAACTCTTCCATTGTTCTCCAAATTCCGATGACGTTTAAAAATGCTTCGGAAATCTTCCATTGTTTTCAAAATCCGCTGACGTTTAAAAATGCTTCAGAACTCTTCCATTGTTCTCGGAATTCCGCTGACATTTAAAAATGCTTCGGAACTCTTCCATTGTTCTGGAATTCCGCTGACGTTTAAAAATGCTTCACAACTCTTCCATTGTTCTCAGTATTCCGCTGACTTTTAAAAATGCTTCAGAATTCTTCCATTGTTCTCGGAATTCCGCTGAAGTTTAAGTATGCTTCGGAACTCTTCCATTGTTCTCGGAATTCTGCTGAAGTTTAAAAATGCTTCGGAACTCTTCCATTGTTCTCAGAATTCCGCTGACATTTAAAAATGCTTCAGAAGTCTTCCATTGTTCTCGGAATTCCGCTGACATTTAAAAAGGCTTCAGAGCTCTTCCATTGTTCTCGGAATTCCGCTGACGTTTAAAAATGCTTCGGAACTCATCCATTGTTCTCGGAATTCCGCTGACGTTTAAAAATGCTTCACAACTCTTCCATTGTTCTCGGAATTCCGCTGACTTTTAAAAATGCTTCGGAACTCTTTGATTGTTCTCCAAATTCTGCTGAAGTTTAAAAATGCTTCGGAACTCTTCCATTGTTCTCAGAATTCCGCTGACATTTAAAAATGCTTCAGAAGTCTTCCATTGTTCTCGGAATTCCGCTGACATTTAAAAAGGCTTCAGAACTCTTCCATTGTTCTCGGAATTCCGCTGACATTTAAAAAGGCTTCAGAACTCTTCCATTGTTCTCGGAATTCCGCTGACTTTTAAAAATGCTTTGGAACTCTTCCATTGATCCAGGAATTCTGCTGAAGTTTAAAAATGCTTCTGAACTCTTCTATTGTTCTCGGAATTCCGCTGACTTTTAAAAATGCTTCGGAACTCTTCCATTGTTCTCGGAATTCCGCTGAAGTTTAAGAATGCTTCGGAACTCTTCCATTGTTCTCGGAATTCCGCTGACGCTTAAAAATGCTTCACAACTCTTCTATTGTTCTCAGAATTCCGCTGACTTTTAAAAATGCTTCGGAACTCTTCCAGTGTTCGCAGAATTCCGCTGACGTTTAAAAATGCTTCGGAAATCTTCCATTGTTTTCAAAATTCCGCTGACGTTTAAAAATGCTTCAGAACTCTTCCATTGTTCTCGGAATTCCGCTGACGTTTAAAAATGTTTCGGAACTCTTCCATTGTTCTCGGAATTGCGGTGAAGTTTAAGAATGCTTCGGAACTCTTCCATTGTTCTCGGAATTCTGCTGAAGTTTTGAAGTTTAAAAATGCTTCGGAATTCTTCCATTGTTCTCGGAATTCCGCTGACATTTAAAAATGTTTCGGAACTCTTCCATTGTTCTGGAATTCCGCTGACGTTTAAAAATGCTTCACAACTCTTCCATTGTTCTCAGTATTCCGCTGACTTTTAAAAATGCTTCAGAATTCTTCCATTGTTCTCGGAATTCCGCTGAAGTTTAAGTATGCTTCGGAACTCTTCCATTGTTCTCGGAATTCTGCTGAAGTTTAAAAATGCTTCGGAACTCTTCCATTGTTCTCAGAATTCCGCTGACATTTAAAAATGCTTCAGAAGTCTTCCATTGTTCTCGGAATTCCGCTGACATTTAAAAAGGCTTCAGAGCTCTTCCATTGTTCTCGGAATTCCGCTGACGTTTAAAAATGCTTCGGAACTCTTCCATTGTTCTCGGAATTCCGCTGACGTTTAAAAATGCTTCACAACTCTTCCATTGTTCTCGGAATTCCGCTGACTTTTAAAAATGCTTCGGAACTCTTTGATTGTTCTCCAAATTCTGCTGAAGTTTAAAAATGCTTCGGAACTCTTCCATTGTTCTCAGAATTCCGCTGACATTTAAAAATGCTTCAGAAGTCTTCCATTGTTCTCGGAATTCCGCTGACATTTAAAAAGGCTTCAGAACTCTTCCATTGTTCTCGGAATTCCGCTGACATTTAAAAAGGCTTCAGAACTCTTCCATTGTTCTCGGAATTCCGCTGACTTTTAAAAATGCTTCGGAACTCTTCCATTGATCCAGGAATTCTGCTGAAGTTTAAAAATGCTTCTGAACTCTTCTATTGTTCTCGGAATTCCGCTGACTTTTAAAAATGCTTCGGAACTCTTCCATTGTTCTCGGAATTCCGCTGAAGTTTAAGAATGCTTCGGAACTCTTCCATTGTTCTCGGAATTCCGCTGACGCTTAAAAATGCTTCACAACTCTTCTATTGTTCTCAGAATTCCGCTGACTTTTAAAAATGCTTCGGAACTCTTCCATTGTTCTCGGAATTCCGCTGACATTTAAAAATGCTTCGGAACTCTTCCATTGTTCTGGAATTCCGCTGAGGTTTAAAAATGCTTCACAACTCTTCCATTGTTCTCGTTATTCCGCTGACTTTAAAAAATGCTTCAGAACTCTTCCATTGTTCTCGGAATTCTGCTGAAGTTTAAGTATGCTTCGGATCTCTTCCATTGTTCTCGGAATTCTGCTGAAGTTTAAAAATGCTTCGGAACTCTTCCATTGTTCTCAGAATTCCGCTGACATTTAAAAATGCTTCGGAACTCTTCCATTGTTCTCGGAATTCCGCTGACATTTAAAAAGGCTTCAGAACTCTTCCATTGTTCTCGGAATTCCGCTGACGTTTAAAAATGCTTCGGAACTCTTCCATTGTTCTCGGAATTCCGCTGACGTTGAAAAATGCTTCACAAAGCTTCCATTGTTCTCGGAATTCCACTGACTTTTAAAAATGCTTCGGAACTCTTCCATTGATCCAGGAATTCTGCTGAAGTTTAAAAATGCTTCTGAACTCTTCTATTGTTCTCGGAATTCCGCTGACTTTTAAAAATGCTTCGGAACTCTTCCATTGTTCTCGGAATTCCGCTGAAGTTTAAGAATGCTTCGGAACTCTTCCATTGTTCTCGGAATTCCGCTGAAGTTTAAGAATGCTTCGGAACTCTTCCATTGTTCTCGGAATTCCGCTGACGCTTAAAAATGCTTCACAACTCTTCTATTGTTCTCAGAATTCCGCTGACTTTTAAAAATGCTTCGGAACTCTTCCAGTGTTCGCAGAATTCCGCTGACGTTTAAAAATGCTTCGGAAATCTTCCATTGTTTTCAAAATTCCGCTGACGTTTAAAAATGCTTCAGAACTCTTCCATTGTTCTCCAAATTCCGCTGACGTTTAAAAATGCTTCGGAAATCTTCCATTGTTTTCAAAATCCGCTGACGTTTAAAAATGCTTCAGAACTCTTCCATTGTTCTCGGAATTCCGCTGACATTTAAAAATGCTTCGGAACTCTTCCATTGTTCTGGAATTCCGCTGACGTTTAAAAATGCTTCACAACTCTTCCATTGTTCTCAGTATTCCGCTGACTTTTAAAAATGCTTCAGAATTCTTCCATTGTTCTCGGAATTCCGCTGAAGTTTAAGTATGCTTCGGAACTCTTCCATTGTTCTCGGAATTCTGCTGAAGTTTAAAAATGCTTCGGAACTCTTCCATTGTTCTCAGAATTCCGCTGACATTTAAAAATGCTTCAGAAGTCTTCCATTGTTCTCGGAATTCCGCTGACATTTAAAAAGGCTTCAGAGCTCTTCCATTGTTCTCGGAATTCCGCTGACGTTTAAAAATGCTTCGGAACTCATCCATTGTTCTCGGAATTCCGCTGACGTTTAAAAATGCTTCACAACTCTTCCATTGTTCTCGGAATTCCGCTGACTTTTAAAAATGCTTCGGAACTCTTTGATTGTTCTCCAAATTCTGCTGAAGTTTAAAAATGCTTCGGAACTCTTCCATTGTTCTCAGAATTCCGCTGACATTTAAAAATGCTTCAGAAGTCTTCCATTGTTCTCGGAATTCCGCTGACATTTAAAAAGGCTTCAGAACTCTTCCATTGTTCTCGGAATTCCGCTGACATTTAAAAAGGCTTCAGAACTCTTCCATTGTTCTCGGAATTCCGCTGACTTTTAAAAATGCTTCGGAACTCTTCCATTGATCCAGGAATTCTGCTGAAGTTTAAAAATGCTTCTGAACTCTTCTATTGTTCTCGGAATTCCGCTGACTTTTAAAAATGCTTCGGAACTCTTCCATTGTTCTCGGAATTCCGCTGAAGTTTAAGAATGCTTCGGAACTCTTCCATTGTTCTCGGAATTCCGCTGACGCTTAAAAATGCTTCACAACTCTTCTATTGTTCTCAGAATTCCGCTGACTTTTAAAAATGCTTCGGAACTCTTCCAGTGTTCGCAGAATTCCGCTGACGTTTAAAAATGCTTCGGAAATCTTCCATTGTTTTCAAAATTCCGCTGACGTTTAAAAATGCTTCAGAACTCTTCCATTGTTCTCGGAATTCCGCTGACGTTTAAAAATGTTTCGGAACTCTTCCATTGTTCTCGGAATTGCGGTGAAGTTTAAGAATGCTTCGGAACTCTTCCATTGTTCTCGGAATTCTGCTGAAGTTTTGAAGTTTAAAAATGCTTCGGAATTCTTCCATTGTTCTCGGAGTTCCGCTGACGCTTAAAAATGCTTCACAACTCTTCTATTGTTCTCAGAATTCCGCTGACTTTTAAAAATGCTTCGGAACTCTTCCATTGTTGTCGGAATTCCGCTGACGCTTAAAAATGCTTCACAACTCTTCTATTGTTCTCGGAATTCCGCTGACATTTAAAAATGATTCGGAACTCTTCCATTGTTTTCGGAATTCCGCTGAAGTTTAAGAATGCTTCGGAACTCTTCCATTGTTCTCGGAATTCTGCTGAAGTTTAAAAATGCTTCGGAACTCTTCCATTGTTCTCGGAATTCTGCTGTAGTTTAAAAATGCTTCTGAACTCTTCCATTGTTCTCGGAATTCCGCTGACGCTTAAAAATGCTTCACAACTCTTCTATTGTTCTCGGAATTCCGCTGACATTTAAAAATGCTTCGGAACTCTTCCATTGTTTTCGGAATTCCGCTGAAGTTTAAGAATGCTTCGGAAATCTTTCATTGTTCTCGGAATTCTGCTGAAGTTTAAAAATGCTTCGGAACTCTTCCATTGTTCTCGGAATTACGCTGACATTTAAAAAAGCTTCAGAACTCTTCCATTGTTCTTGGAATTCCGCTGACGATTAAAAATGCTTCGGAACTCTTCCATTGTTCTCGGAATTCCGCTGACGTTTAAAAATGCTTCACAACTCTTCCATTGTTCTCGGAATTCCGCTGACTTTTAAAAATGCTTCTGAACTCTTCCATTGTTCTCGGAATTCCGCTGAAGTTTAAGTATGCTTCGGAACTCTTCCATTGTTCTCGGAATTCTGCTGAAGTTTAAAAATGCTTCGGAACTCTTCCATTGTTCTCAGAATTCCGCTGACATTTAAAAATGCTTCGGAACTCTTCCATTGTTCTTGGAATTCCACTGACGTTTAAAAATGCTTCACAACTCTTCCATTGTTCTCGGAATTCCGCTGACTTTTAAAATTGCTTCGGAACTCTTCGATTGTTCTCCAAATTCCGTTGAAGTTTAAAAATGCTTCGGAACTCTTCGATTGTTCTCCAAATTCCGCTGACGTTTAAAAATGCTTCGGAAATCTTCCATTGTTTTCAAAATCCGCTGACGTTTAAAAATGCTTCAGAACTCTTCCATTGTTCTCGGAATTCCGCTGACATTTAAAAATGCTTCGGAACTCTTCCATTGTTCTGGAATTCCGCTGACGTTTAAAAATGCTTCACAACTCTTCCATTGTTCTCAGTATTCCGCTGACTTTTAAAAATGCTTCAGAATTCTTCCATTGTTCTCGGAATTCCGCTGAAGTTTAAGTATGCTTCGGAACTCTTCCATTGTTCTCGGAATTCTGCTGAAGTTTAAAAATGCTTCGGAACTCTTCCATTGTTCTCAGAATTCCGCTGACATTTAAAAATGCTTCAGAAGTCTTCCATTGTTCTCGGAATTCCGCTGACATTTAAAAAGGCTTCAGAGCTCTTCCATTGTTCTCGGAATTCCGCTGACGTTTAAAAATGCTTCGGAACTCTTCCATTGTTCTCGGAATTCCGCTGACGTTTAAAAATGCTTCACAACTCTTCCATTGTTCTCGGAATTCCACTGACTTTTAAAAATGCTTCGGAACTCTTTGATTGTTCTCCAAATTCTGCTGAAGTTTAAAAATGCTTCGGAACTCTTCCATTGTTCTCAGAATTCCGCTGACATTTAAAAATGCTTCAGAAGTCTTCCATTGTTCTCGGAATTCCGCTGACATTTAAAAAGGCTTCAGAACTCTTCCATTGTTCTCGGAATTCCGCTGACGTTTAAAAATGCTTCGGAACTCTTCCATTGTTCTCGGAATTCCGCTGACGTTTAAAAATGCTTCACAACTCTTCCATTGTTCTCGGAATTCCGCTGACTTTTAAAAATGCTTCGGAACTCTTTGATTGTTCTCCAAATTCCGCTGAAGTTTAAAAATGCTTCGGAACTCTTCCAGTGTTCTCGGAATTCCGCTGACTTTTAAAAATGCTTCGGAACTCTTCGATTGTTCTCCAAATTCCGCTGAAGTTTAAAAATGCTTTGGAACTCTTCCAGTGTTCGCAGAATTCTGCTGACGTTTAAAAATGCTTCGGAAATCTTCCATTGTTTTCAAAATTCCACTGACGTTTAAAAATGCTTCAGAACTCTTCCATTGTTCTCGGAATTCCGGTGAAGTTTAAAAATGCTTCGGAACTCTTACATTGTTCTCAGAATTCCTCTGAAGTTTAAACATGCTTTGGTACCCTTCTATTGTTCTCGGAATTCTGCTGACTTTTAAAAATGCTTCGGAACTCTTCCATTGATCCAGGAATTCTGCTGAAGTTTAAAAATGCTTCGGAAATCTTCCATTGTTTTCAAAATTCCGCTGACGTTTAAAAATGCTTCGGAACTCTTCCATTGTTCTCGGAATTCCGGTGAAGTTTAAACATGCTTTGGTACCCTTCTATTGTTCTCGGAATTCTGCTGACTTTTAAAAATGCTTCGGAACTCTTCCATTGATCCAGGAATTCTGCTGAAGTTTAAAAATGCTTCTGAACTCTTCTATTGTTCTCGGAATTCCGCTGACTTTTAAAAATGCTTCGGAACTCTTCCATTGTTCTCGGAATTCCGCTGAAGTTTAAGAATGCTTCGGAACTCTTCCATTGTTCTCGGAATTCCGCTGACGCTTAAAAATGCTTCACAACTCTTCTATTGTTCTCAGAATTCCGCTGACTTTTAAAAATGCTTCGGAACTCTTCCAGTGTTCGCAGAATTCCGCTGACGTTTAAAAATGCTTCGGAAATCTTCCATTGTTTTCAAAATTCCGCTGACGTTTAAAAATGCTTCAGAACTCTTCCATTGTTCTCGGAATTCCGCTGACGTTTAAAAATGCTTCACAACTCTTCTATTGTTCTCAGAATTCCGCTGACTTTTAAAAATGCTTCGGAACTCTTCCAGTGTTCGCAGAATTCCGCTGACATTTAAAAATGCTTCAGAAGTCTTCCATTGTTCTCGGAATTCCTCTGACATTTAAAAAGGCTTCAGAGCTCTTCCATTGTTCTCGGAATTCCGCTGACGTTTAAAAATGCTTCGGAACTCTTCCATTGTTCTCGGAATTCCGCTGACGTTTAAAAATGCTTCACAACTCTTCCATTGTTCTCGGAATTCCACTGACTTTTAAAAATGCTTCGGAACTCTTTGATTGTTCTCCAAATTCTGCTGAAGTTTAAAAATGCTTCGGAACTCTTCCATTGTTCTCAGAATTCCGCTGACATTTAAAAATGCTTCAGAAGTCTTCCATTGTTCTCGGAATTCCGCTGACATTTAAAAAGGCTTCAGAACTCTTCCATTGTTCTCGGAATTCCGCTGACGTTTAAAAATGCTTCGGAACTCTTCCATTGTTCTCGGAATTCCGCTGACGTTTAAAAATTCTTCACAACTCTTCCATTGTTCTCGGAATTCCGCTGACTTTTAAAAATGCTTCGGAACTCTTTGATTGTTCTCCAAATTCCGCTGAAGTTTAAAAATGCTTCGGAACTCTTCCAGTGTTCTCGGAATTCCGCTGACTTTTAAAAATGCTTCGGAACTCTTCGATTGTTCTCCAAATTCCGCTGAAGTTTAAAAATGCTTTGGAACTCTTCCAGTGTTCGCAGAATTCTGCTGACGTTTAAAAATGCTTCGGAAATCTTCCATTGTTTTCAAAATTCCACTGACGTTTAAAAATGCTTCAGAACTCTTCCATTGTTCTCGGAATTCCGGTGAAGTTTAAAAATGCTTCGGAACTCTTACATTGTTCTCAGAATTCCTCTGAAGTTTAAACATGCTTTGGTACCCTTCTATTGTTCTCGGAATTCTGCTGACTTTTAAAAATGCTTCGGAACTCTTCCATTGATCCAGGAATTCTGCTGAAGTTTAAAAATGCTTCGGAAATCTTCCATTGTTTTCAAAATTCCGCTGACGTTTAAAAATGCTTCGGAACTCTTCCATTGTTCTCGGAATTCCGGTGAAGTTTAAACATGCTTTGGTACCCTTCTATTGTTCTCGGAATTCTGCTGACTTTTAAAAATGCTTCGGAACTCTTCCATTGATCCAGGAATTCTGCTGAAGTTTAAAAATGCTTCTGAACTCTTCTATTGTTCTCGGAATTCCGCTGACTTTTAAAAATGCTTCGGAACTCTTCCATTGTTCTCGGAATTCCGCTGAAGTTTAAGAATGCTTCGGAACTCTTCCATTGTTCTCGGAATTCCGCTGACGCTTAAAAATGCTTCACAACTCTTCTATTGTTCTCAGAATTCCGCTGACTTTTAAAAATGCTTCGGAACTCTTCCAGTGTTCGCCGAATTCCGCTGACGTTTAAAAATGCTTCGGAAATCTTCCATTGTTTTCAAAATTCCGCTGACGTTTAAAAATGCTTCAGAACTCTTCCATTGTTCTCGGAATTCCGCTGACGTTTAAAAATGCTTCACAACTCTTCTATTGTTCTCAGAATTCCGCTGACTTTTAAAAATGCTTCGGAACTCTTCCATTGTTGTCGGAATTCCGCTGACGCTTAAAAATGCTTCACAACTCTTCTATTGTTCTCGGAATTCCGCTGACATTTAAAAATGATTCGGAACTCTTCCATTTTTTTCGGAATTCCGCTGAAGTTTAAGAATGCTTCGGAACTCTTCCATTGTTCTCGGAATTCTGCTGAAGTTTAAAAATGCTTCGGAACTCTTCCATTGTTCTCGGAATTCTGCTGAAGTTTAAAAATGCTTCGGAACTCTTCCATTGTTCTCGGAATTACGCTGACATTTAAAAAGGCTTCAGAACTCTTCCATTGTTCTCGGAATTCTGCTGAAGTTTAAAAATGCTTCGGAACTCTTCCATTGTTCTCGGAATTCCGCTGACATTTAAAAATGATTCGGAACTCTTCCATTTTTTTCGGAATTCCGCTGAAGTTTAAGAATGCTTCGGAACTCTTCCATTGTTCTCGGAATTCTGCTGAAGTTTAAAAATGCTTCGGAACTCTTCCATTGTTCTCGGAATTCTGCTGAAGTTTAAAAATGCTTCGGAACTCTTCCATTGTTCTCGGAATTCCGCTGACGCTTAAAAATGCTTCACAACTCTTCTATTGTTCTCGGAATCCCGCTGACATTTAAAAATGCTTCGGAACTCTTCCATTGTTTTCGGAATTCCGCTGAAGTTTAAGAATGCTTCGGAACTCTTCCATTGTTCTCGGAATTCTGCTGAAGTTTAAAAATGCTTCGGAACTCTTCCATTGTTCTCGGAATTACGCTGACATTTAAAAAGGCTTCAGAACTCTTCCATTGTTCTTGGAATTCCGCTGACGTTTAAAAATGCTTCGGAACTCTTCCATTGTTCTCGGAATTCCGCTGACGTTTAAAAATGCTTCACAACTCTTCCATTGTTCTCGGAATTCCGCTGACTTTTAAAAATGCTTCTGAACTCTTCCATTGTTCTCGGAATTCCGCTGAAGTTTAAGTATGCTTCGGAACTCTTCCATTGTTCTCGGAATTCTGCTGAAGTTTAAAAATGCTTCGGAACTCTTCCATTGTTCTCAGAATTCCGCTGACATTTAAAAATGCTTCGGAACTCTTCCATTGTTCTTGGAATTCCACTGACGTTTAAAAATGCTTCACAACTCTTCTATTGTTCTCGGAATTCCGCTGACATTTAAAAATGATTCGGAACTCTTCCATTGTTTTCGGAATTCCGCTGAAGTTTAAGAATGCTTCGGAACTCTTCCATTGTTCTCGGAATTCTGCTGAAGTTTAAAAATGCTTCGGAACTCTTCCATTGTTCTCGGAATTCTGCTGAAGTTTAAAAATGCTTCGGAACTCTTCCATTGTTCTCGGAATTCCGCTGACGCTTAAAAATGCTTCACAACTCTTCTATTGTTCTCGGAATTCCGCTGACATTTAAAAATGCTTCGGAACTCTTCCATTGTTTTCGGAATTCCGCTGAAGTTTAAGAATGCTTCGGAACTCTTCCATTGTTCTCGGAATTCTGCTGAAGTTTAAAAATGCTTCGGAACTCTTCCATTGTTCTCGGAATTACGCTGACATTTAAAAAGGCTTCAGAACTCTTCCATTGTTCTTGGAATTCCGCTGACGTTTAAAAATGCTTCGGAACTCTTCCATTGTTCTCGGAATTCCGCTGACGTTTAAAAATGCTTCACAACTCTTCCATTGTTCTCGGAATTCCGCTGACTTTTAAAAATGCTTCTGAACTCTTCCATTGTTCTCGGAATTCCGCTGAAGTTTAAGTATGCTTCGGAACTCTTCCATTGTTCTCGGAATTCTGTTGAAGTTTAAAAATGCTTCGGAACTCTTCCATTGTTCTCAGAATTCCGCTGACATTTAAAAATGCTTCGGAACTCTTCCATTGTTCTTGGAATTCCACTGACGTTTAAAAATGCTTCACAACTCTTCCATTGTTCTCAGTATTCCGCTGACTTTTAAAAATGCTTCAGAATTCTTCCATTGTTCTCGGAATTCTGCTGAAGTTTAAAAATGCTTCGGAACTCTTCCATTGTTCTCAGAATTCCGCTGACATTTAAAAATGCTTCAGAAGTCTTCCATTGTTCTCGGAATTCCGCTGACATTTAAAAAGGCTTCAGAGCTCTTCCATTGTTCTCGGAATTCCGCTGACGTTTAAAAATGCTTCGGAACTCTTCCATTGTTCTCGGAATTCCGCTGACGTTTAAAAATGCTTCACAACTCTTCCATTGTTCTCGGAATTCCACTGACTTTTAAAAATGCTTCGGAACTCTTTGATTGTTCTCCAAATTCTGCTGAAGTTTAAAAATGCTTCGGAACTCTTCCATTGTTCTCAGAATTCCGCTGACATTTAAAAATGCTTCAGAAGTCTTCCATTGTTCTCGGAATTCCGCTGACATTTAAAAAGGCTTCAGAACTCTTCCATTGTTCTCGGAATTCCGCTGACGTTTAAAAATGCTTCGGAACTCTTCCATTGTTCTCGGAATTCCGCTGACGTTTAAAAATGCTTCACAACTCTTCCATTGTTCTCGGAATTCCGCTGACTTTTAAAAATGCTTCGGAACTCTTTGATTGTTCTCCAAATTCCGCTGAAGTTTAAAAATGCTTCGGAACTCTTCCAGTGTTCTCGGAATTCCGCTGACTTTTAAAAATGCTTCGGAACTCTTCGATTGTTCTCCAAATTCCGCTGAAGTTTAAAAATGCTTTGGAACTCTTCCAGTGTTCGCAGAATTCTGCTGACGTTTAAAAATGCTTCGGAAATCTTCCATTGTTTTCAAAATTCCACTGACGTTTAAAAATGCTTCAGAACTCTTCCATTGTTCTCGGAATTCCGGTGAAGTTTAAAAATGCTTCGGAACTCTTACATTGTTCTCAGAATTCCTCTGAAGTTTAAACATGCTTTGGTACCCTTCTATTGTTCTCGGAATTCTGCTGACTTTTAAAAATGCTTCGGAACTCTTCCATTGATCCAGGAATTCTGCTGAAGTTTAAAAATGCTTCGGAAATCTTCCATTGTTTTCAAAATTCCGCTGACGTTTAAAAATGCTTCGGAACTCTTCCATTGTTCTCGGAATTCCGGTGAAGTTTAAACATGCTTTGGTACCCTTCTATTGTTCTCGGAATTCTGCTGACTTTTAAAAATGCTTCGGAACTCTTCCATTGATCCAGGAATTCTGCTGAAGTTTAAAAATGCTTCTGAACTCTTCTATTGTTCTCGGAATTCCGCTGACTTTTAAAAATGCTTCAGAACTCTTCCATTGTTCTCGGAATTCCGCTGACGTTTAAAAATGTTTCGGAACTCTTCCATTGTTCTCGGAATTGCGGTGAAGTTTAAGAATGCTTCGGAACTCTTCAATTGTTCTCGGAATTCTGCTGAAGTTTTGAAGTTTAAAAATGCTTCGGAATTCTTCCATTGTTCTCGGAATTCCGCTGACATTTAAAAATGCTTCGGAACTCTTCCATTGTTCTGGAATTCCGCTGACGTTTAAAAATGCTTCACAACTCTTCCATTGTTCTCAGTATTCCGCTGACTTTTAAAAATGCATCAGAATTCTTCCATTGTTCTCGGAATTCCGCTGAAGTTTAAGTATGCTTCGGAACTCTTCCATTGTTCTCGGAATTCTGCTGAAGTTTAAAAATGCTTCGGAACTCTTCCATTGTTCTCAGAATTCCGCTGACATTTAAAAATGCTTCAGAAGTCTTCCATTGTTCTCGGAATTCCGCTGACATTTAAAAAGGCTTCAGAGCTCTTCCATTGTTCTCGGAATTCCGCTGACGTTTAAAAATGCTTCGGAACTCTTCCATTGTTCTCGGAATTCCGCTGACGTTTAAAAATGCTTCACAACTCTTCCATTGTTCTCGGAATTCCGCTGACTTTTAAAAATGCTTCGGAACTCTTTGATTGTTCTCCAAATTCTGCTGAAGTTTAAAAATGCTTCGGAACTCTTCCATTGTTCTCAGAATTCCGCTGACATTTAAAAATGCTTCAGAAGTCTTCCATTGTTCTCGGAATTCCGCTGACATTTAAAAAGGCTTCAGAACTCTTCCATTGTTCTCGGAATTCCGCTGACATTTAAAAAGGCTTCAGAACTCTTCCATTGTTCTCGGAATTCCGCTGACTTTTAAAAATGCTTCGGAACTCTTCCATTGATCCAGGAATTCTGCTGAAGTTTAAAAATGCTTCTGAACTCTTCTATTGTTCTCGGAATTCCGCTGACTTTTAAAAATGCTTCGGAACTCTTCCATTGTTCTCGGAATTCCGCTGAAGTTTAAGAATGCTTCGGAACTCTTCCATTGTTCTCGGAATTCCGCTGACGCTTAAAAATGCTTCACAACTCTTCTATTGTTCTCAGAATTCCGCTGACTTTTAAAAATGCTTCGGAACTCTTCCATTGTTCTCGGAATTCCGCTGACATTTAAAAATGCTTCGGAACTCTTCCATTGTTCTGGAATTCCGCTGAGGTTTAAAAATGCTTCACAACTCTTCCATTGTTCTCGTTATTCCGCTGACTTTAAAAAATGCTTCAGAACTCTTCCATTGTTCTCGGAATTCTGCTGAAGTTTAAGTATGCTTCGGATCTCTTCCATTGTTCTCGGAATTCTGCTGAAGTTTAAAAATGCTTCGGAACTCTTCCATTGTTCTCAGAATTCCGCTGACATTTAAAAATGCTTCGGAACTCTTCCATTGTTCTCGGAATTCCGCTGACATTTAAAAAGGCTTCAGAACTCTTCCATTGTTCTCGGAATTCCGCTGACGTTTAAAAATGCTTCGGAACTCTTCCATTGTTCTCGGAATTCCGCTGACGTTGAAAAATGCTTCACAAAGCTTCCATTGTTCTCGGAATTCCACTGACTTTTAAAAATGCTTCGGAACTCTTCCATTGATCCAGGAATTCTGCTGAAGTTTAAAAATGCTTCTGAACTCTTCTATTGTTCTCGGAATTCCGCTGACTTTTAAAAATGCTTCGGAACTCTTCCATTGTTCTCGGAATTCCGCTGAAGTTTAAGAATGCTTCGGAACTCTTCCATTGTTCTCGGAATTCCGCTGAAGTTTAAGAATGCTTCGGAACTCTTCCATTGTTCTCGGAATTCCGCTGACGCTTAAAAATGCTTCACAACTCTTCTATTGTTCTCAGAATTCCGCTGACTTTTAAAAATGCTTCGGAACTCTTCCAGTGTTCGCAGAATTCCGCTGACGTTTAAAAATGCTTCGGAAATCTTCCATTGTTTTCAAAATTCCGCTGACGTTTAAAAATGCTTCAGAACTCTTCCATTGTTCTCCAAATTCCGCTGACGTTTAAAAATGCTTCGGAAATCTTCCATTGTTTTCAAAATCCGCTGACGTTTAAAAATGCTTCAGAACTCTTCCATTGTTCTCGGAATTCCGCTGACATTTAAAAATGCTTCGGAACTCTTCCATTGTTCTGGAATTCCGCTGACGTTTAAAAATGCTTCACAACTCTTCCATTGTTCTCAGTATTCCGCTGACTTTTAAAAATTCTTCAGAATTCTTCCATTGTTCTCGGAATTCCGCTGAAGTTTAAGTATGCTTCGGAACTCTTCCATTGTTCTCGGAATTCTGCTGAAGTTTAAAAATGCTTCGGAACTCTTCCATTGTTCTCAGAATTCCGCTGACATTTAAAAATGCTTCAGAAGTCTTCCATTGTTCTCGGAATTCCGCTGACATTTAAAAAGGCTTCAGAGCTCTTCCATTGTTCTCGGAATTCCGCTGACGTTTAAAAATGCTTCGGAACTCATCCATTGTTCTCGGAATTCCGCTGACGTTTAAAAATGCTTCACAACTCTTCCATTGTTCTCGGAATTCCGCTGACTTTTAAAAATGCTTCGGAACTCTTTGATTGTTCTCCAAATTCTGCTGAAGTTTAAAAATGCTTCGGAACTCTTCCATTGTTCTCAGAATTCCGCTGACATTTAAAAATGCTTCAGAAGTCTTCCATTGTTCTCGGAATTCCGCTGACATTTAAAAAGGCTTCAGAACTCTTCCATTGTTCTCGGAATTCCGCTGACATTTAAAAAGGCTTCAGAACTCTTCCATTGTTCTCGGAATTCCGCTGACTTTTAAAAATGCTTCGGAACTCTTCCATTGATCCAGGAATTCTGCTGAAGTTTAAAAATGCTTCTGAACTCTTCTATTGTTCTCGGAATTCCGCTGACTTTTAAAAATGCTTCGGAACTCTTCCATTGTTCTCGGAATTCCGCTGAAGTTTAAGAATGCTTCGGAACTCTTCCATTGTTCTCGGAATTCCGCTGACGCTTAAAAATGCTTCACAACTCTTCTATTGTTCTCAGAATTCCGCTGACTTTTAAAAATGCTTCGGAACTCTTCCAGTGTTCGCAGAATTCCGCTGACGTTTAAAAATGCTTCGGAAATCTTCCATTGTTTTCAAAATTCCGCTGACGTTTAAAAATGCTTCAGAACTCTTCCATTGTTCTCGGAATTCCGCTGACGTTTAAAAATGTTTCGGAACTCTTCCATTGTTCTCGGAATTGCGGTGAAGTTTAAGAATGCTTCGGAACTCTTCCATTGTTCTCGGAATTCTGCTGAAGTTTTGAAGTTTAAAAATGCTTCGGAATTCTTCCATTGTTCTCGGAGTTCCGCTGACGCTTAAAAATGCTTCACAACTCTTCTATTGTTCTCAGAATTCCGCTGACTTTTAAAAATGCTTCGGAACTCTTCCATTGTTGTCGGAATTCCGCTGACGCTTAAAAATGCTTCACAACTCTTCTATTGTTCTCGGAATTCCGCTGACATTTAAAAATGATTCGGAACTCTTCCATTGTTTTCGGAATTCCGCTGAAGTTTAAGAATGCTTCGGAACTCTTCCATTGTTCTCGGAATTCTGCTGAAGTTTAAAAATGCTTCTGAACTCTTCTATTGTTCTCGGAATTCCGCTGACTTTTAAAAATGCTTCGGAACTCTTCCATTGTTCTCGGAATTCCGCTGAAGTTTAAGAATGCTTCGGAACTCTTCCATTGTTCTCGGAATTCCGCTGACGCTTAAAAATGCTTCACAACTCTTCTATTGTTCTCAGAATTCCGCTGACTTTTAAAAATGCTTCGGAACTCTTCCAGTGTTCGCCGAATTCCGCTGACGTTTAAAAATGCTTCGGAAATCTTCCATTGTTTTCAAAATTCCGCTGACGTTTAAAAATGCTTCAGAACTCTTCCATTGTTCTCGGAATTCCGCTGACGTTTAAAAATGCTTCACAACTCTTCTATTGTTCTCAGAATTCCGCTGACTTTTAAAAATGCTTCGGAACTCTTCCATTGTTGTCGGAATTCCGCTGACGCTTAAAAATGCTTCACAACTCTTCTATTGTTCTCGGAATTCCGCTGACATTTAAAAATGATTCGGAACTCTTCCATTTTTTTCGGAATTCCGCTGAAGTTTAAGAATGCTTCGGAACTCTTCCATTGTTCTCGGAATTCTGCTGAAGTTTAAAAATGCTTCGGAACTCTTCCATTGTTCTCGGAATTCTGCTGAAGTTTAAAAATGCTTCGGAACTCTTCCATTGTTCTCGGAATTACGCTGACATTTAAAAAGGCTTCAGAACTCTTCCATTGTTCTCGGAATTCTGCTGAAGTTTAAAAATGCTTCGGAACTCTTCCATTGTTCTCGGAATTCCGCTGACATTTAAAAATGATTCGGAACTCTTCCATTTTTTTCGGAATTCCGCTGAAGTTTAAGAATGCTTCGGAACTCTTCCATTGTTCTCGGAATTCTGCTGAAGTTTAAAAATGCTTCGGAACTCTTCCATTGTTCTCGGAATTCTGCTGAAGTTTAAAAATGCTTCGGAACTCTTCCATTGTTCTCGGAATTCCGCTGACGCTTAAAAATGCTTCACAACTCTTCTATTGTTCTCGGAATTCCGCTGACATTTAAAAATGCTTCGGAACTCTTCCATTGTTTTCGGAATTCCGCTGCAGTTTAAGAATGCTTCGGAACTCTTCCATTGTTCTCGGAATTCTGCTGAAGTTTAAAAATGCTTCGGAACTCTTCCATTGTTCTCGGAATTACGCTGACATTTAAAAAGGCTTCAGAACTCTTCCATTGTTCTTGGAATTCCGCTGACGTTTAAAAATGCTTCGGAACTCTTCCATTGTTCTCGGAATTCCGCTGACGTTTAAAAATGCTTCACAACTCTTCCATTGTTCTCGGAATTCCGCTGACTTTTAAAAATGCTTCTGAACTCTTCCATTGTTCTCGGAATTCCGCTGAAGTTTAAGTATGCTTCGGAACTCTTCCATTGTTCTCGGAATTCTGCTGAAGTTTAAAAATGCTTCGGAACTCTTCCATTGTTCTCAGAATTCCGCTGACATTTAAAAATGCTTCGGAACTCTTCCATTGTTCTTGGAATTCCACTGACGTTTAAAAATGCTTCACAACTCTTCTATTGTTCTCGGAATTCCGCTGACATTTAAAAATGATTCGGAACTCTTCCATTGTTTTCGGAATTCCGCTGAAGTTTAAGAATGCTTCGGAACTCTTCCATTGTTCTCGGAATTCTGCTGAAGTTTAAAAATGCTTCGGAACTCTTCCATTGTTCTCGGAATTCTGCTGAAGTTTAAAAATGCTTCGGAACTCTTCCATTGTTCTCGGAATTCCGCTGACGCTTAAAAATGCTTCACAACTCTTCTATTGTTCTCGGAATTCCGCTGACATTTAAAAATGCTTCGGAACTCTTCCATTGTTTTCGGAATTCCGCTGAAGTTTAAGAATGCTTCGGAACTCTTCCATTGTTCTCGGAATTCTGCTGAAGTTTAAAAATGCTTCGGAACTCTTCCATTGTTCTCGGAATTACGCTGACATTTAAAAAGGCTTCAGAACTCTTCCATTGTTCTTGGAATTCCGCTGACGTTTAAAAATGCTTCGGAACTCTTCCATTGTTCTCGGAATTCCGCTGACGTTTAAAAATGCTTCACAACTCTTCCATTGTTCTCGGAATTCCGCTGACTTTTAAAAATGCTTCTGAACTCTTCCATTGTTCTCGGAATTCCGCTGAAGTTTAAGTATGCTTCGGAACTCTTCCATTGTTCTCGGAATTCTGTTGAAGTTTAAAAATGCTTCGGAACTCTTCCATTGTTCTCAGAATTCCGCTGACATTTAAAAATGCTTCGGAACTCTTCCATTGTTCTTGGAATTCCACTGACGTTTAAAAATGCTTCACAACTCTTCCATTGTTCTCAGTATTCCGCTGACTTTTAAAAATGCTTCAGAATTCTTCCATTGTTCTCGGAATTCTGCTGAAGTTTAAAAATGCTTCGGAACTCTTCCATTGTTCTCAGAATTCCGCTGACATTTAAAAATGCTTCAGAAGTCTTCCATTGTTCTCGGAATTCCGCTGACATTTAAAAAGGCTTCAGAGCTCTTCCATTGTTCTCGGAATTCCGCTGACGTTTAAAAATGCTTCGGAACTCTTCCATTGTTCTCGGAATTCCGCTGACGTTTAAAAATGCTTCACAACTCTTCCATTGTTCTCGGAATTCCACTGACTTTTAAAAATGCTTCGGAACTCTTTGATTGTTCTCCAAATTCTGCTGAAGTTTAAAAATGCTTCGGAACTCTTCCATTGTTCTCAGAATTCCGCTGACATTTAAAAATGCTTCAGAAGTCTTCCATTGTTCTCGGAATTCCGCTGACATTTAAAAAGGCTTCAGAACTCTTCCATTGTTCTCGGAATTCCGCTGACGTTTAAAAATGCTTCGGAACTCTTCCATTGTTCTCGGAATTCCGCTGACGTTTAAAAATGCTTCACAACTCTTCCATTGTTCTCGGAATTCCGCTGACTTTTAAAAATGCTTCGGAACT
This sequence comes from Phyllobates terribilis, assembly GCF_046119375.1. Classification (NCBI taxonomy): domain Eukaryota; kingdom Metazoa; phylum Chordata; class Amphibia; order Anura; family Dendrobatidae; genus Phyllobates; species Phyllobates terribilis. Next base: position 4,994,393 of record NW_027362781.1, on the reverse strand, counting down.
CTTTGATTGTTCTCCAAATTCCGCTGAAGTTTAAAAATGCTTCGGAACTCTTCCAGTGTTCTCGGAATTCCGCTGACTTTTAAAAATGCTTCGGAACTCTTCGATTGTTCTCCAAATTCCGCTGAAGTTTAAAAATGCTTTGGAACTCTTCCAGTGTTCGCAGAATTCTGCTGACGTTTAAAAATGCTTCGGAAATCTTCCATTGTTTTCAAAATTCCACTGACGTTTAAAAATGCTTCAGAACTCTTCCATTGTTCTCGGAATTCCGGTGAAGTTTAAAAATGCTTCGGAACTCTTACATTGTTCTCAGAATTCCTCTGAAGTTTAAACATGCTTTGGTACCCTTCTATTGTTCTCGGAATTCTGCTGACTTTTAAAAATGCTTCGGAACTCTTCCATTGATCCAGGAATTCTGCTGAAGTTTAAAAATGCTTCGGAAATCTTCCATTGTTTTCAAAATTCCGCTGACGTTTAAAAATGCTTCGGAACTCTTCCATTGTTCTCGGAATTCCGGTGAAGTTTAAACATGCTTTGGTACCCTTCTATTGTTCTCGGAATTCTGCTGACTTTTAAAAATGCTTCGGAACTCTTCCATTGATCCAGGAATTCTGCTGAAGTTTAAAAATGATTCTGAACTCTTCTATTGTTCTCGGAATTCCGCTGACTTTTAAAAATGCTTCAGAACTCTTCCATTGTTCTCGGAATTCCGCTGACGTTTAAAAATGTTTCGGAACTCTTCCATTGTTCTCGGAATTGCGGTGAAGTTTAAGAATGCTTCGGAACTCTTCCATTGTTCTCGGAATTCTGCTGAAGTTTTGAAGTTTAAAAATGCTTCGGAATTCTTCCATTGTTCTCGGAATTCCGCTGACATTTAAAAATGCTTCGGAACTCTTCCATTGTTCTGGAATTCCGCTGACGTTTAAAAATGCTTCACAACTCTTCTATTGTTCTCGGAATTCCGCTGACATTTAAAAATGCTTCGGAACTCTTCCATTGTTTTCGGAATTCCGCTGAAGTTTAAGAATGCTTCGGAACTCTTCCATTGTTCTCGGAATTCTGCTGAAGTTTAAAAATGCTTCGGAACTCTTCCATTGTTCTCGGAATTACGCTGACATTTAAAAAGGCTTCAGAACTCTTCCATTGTTCTTGGAATTCCGCTGACGTTTAAAAATGCTTCGGAACTCTTCCATTGTTCTCGGAATTCCGCTGACGTTTAAAAATGCTTCACAACTCTTCCATTGTTCTCGGAATTCCGCTGACTTTTAAAAATGCTTCTGAACTCTTCCATTGTTCTCGGAATTCCGCTGAAGTTTAAGTATGCTTCGGAACTCTTCCATTGTTCTCGGAATTCTGTTGAAGTTTAAAAATGCTTCGGAACTCTTCCATTGTTCTCAGAATTCCGCTGACATTTAAAAATGCTTCGGAACTCTTCCATTGTTCTTGGAATTCCACTGACGTTTAAAAATGCTTCACAACTCTTCCATTGTTCTCAGTATTCCGCTGACTTTTAAAAATGCTTCAGAATTCTTCCATTGTTCTCGGAATTCTGCTGAAGTTTAAAAATGCTTCGGAACTCTTCCATTGTTCTCAGAATTCCGCTGACATTTAAAAATGCTTCAGAAGTCTTCCATTGTTCTCGGAATTCCGCTGACATTTAAAAAGGCTTCAGAGCTCTTCCATTGTTCTCGGAATTCCGCTGACGTTTAAAAATGCTTCGGAACTCTTCCATTGTTCTCGGAATTCCGCTGACGTTTAAAAATGCTTCACAACTCTTCCATTGTTCTCGGAATTCCACTGACTTTTAAAAATGCTTCGGAACTCTTTGATTGTTCTCCAAATTCTGCTGAAGTTTAAAAATGCTTCGGAACTCTTCCATTGTTCTCAGAATTCCGCTGACATTTAAAAATGCTTCAGAAGTCTTCCATTGTTCTCGGAATTCCGCTGACATTTAAAAAGGCTTCAGAACTCTTCCATTGTTCTCGGAATTCCGCTGACGTTTAAAAATGCTTCGGAACTCTTCCATTGTTCTCGGAATTCCGCTGACGTTTAAAAATGCTTCACAACTCTTCCATTGTTCTCGGAATTCCGCTGACTTTTAAAAATGCTTCGGAACTCTTTGATTGTTCTCCAAATTCCGCTGAAGTTTAAAAATGCTTCGGAACTCTTCCAGTGTTCTCGGAATTCCGCTGACTTTTAAAAATGCTTCGGAACTCTTCGATTGTTCTCCAAATTCCGCTGAAGTTTAAAAATGCTTTGGAACTCTTCCAGTGTTCGCAGAATTCTGCTGACGTTTAAAAATGCTTCGGAAATCTTCCATTGTTTTCAAAATTCCACTGACGTTTAAAAATGCTTCAGAACTCTTCCATTGTTCTCGGAATTCCGGTGAAGTTTAAAAATGCTTCGGAACTCTTACATTGTTCTCAGAATTCCTCTGAAGTTTAAACATGCTTTGGTACCCTTCTATTGTTCTCGGAATTCTGCTGACTTTTAAAAATGCTTCGGAACTCTTCCATTGATCCAGGAATTCTGCTGAAGTTTAAAAATGCTTCGGAAATCTTCCATTGTTTTCAAAATTCCGCTGACGTTTAAAAATGCTTCGGAACTCTTCCATTGTTCTCGGAATTCCGGTGAAGTTTAAACATGCTTTGGTACCCTTCTATTGTTCTCGGAATTCTGCTGACTTTTAAAAATGCTTCGGAACTCTTCCATTGATCCAGGAATTCTGCTGAAGTTTAAAAATGCTTCTGAACTCTTCTATTGTTCTCGGAATTCCGCTGACTTTTAAAAATGCTTCAGAACTCTTCCATTGTTCTCGGAATTCCGCTGACGTTTAAAAATGTTTCGGAACTCTTCCATTGTTCTCGGAATTGCGGTGAAGTTTAAGAATGCTTCGGAACTCTTCCATTGTTCTCGGAATTCTGCTGAAGTTTTGAAGTTTAAAAATGCTTCGGAATTCTTCCATTGTTCTCGGAATTCCGCTGACATTTAAAAATGCTTCGGAACTCTTCCATTGTTCTGGAATTCCGCTGACGTTTAAAAATGCTTCACAACTCTTCCATTGTTCTCAGTATTCCGCTGACTTTTAAAAATGCTTCAGAATTCTTCCATTGTTCTCGGAATTCCGCTGAAGTTTAAGTATGCTTCGGAACTCTTCCATTGTTCTCGGAATTCCGCTGAAGTTTAAAAATGCTTCGGAACTCTTCCATTGTTCTCAGAATTCCGCTGACATTTAAAAATGCTTCAGAAGTCTTCCATTGTTCTCGGAATTCCGCTGACATTTAAAAAGGCTTCAGAGCTCTTCCATTGTTCTCGGAATTCCGCTGACGTTTAAAAATGCTTCGGAACTCTTCCATTGTTCTCGGAATTCCGCTGACGTTTAAAAATGCTTCACAACTCTTCCATTGTTCTCGGAATTCCGCTGACTTTTAAAAATGCTTCGGAACTCTTTGATTGTTCTCCAAATTCTGCTGAAGTTTAAAAATGCTTCGGAACTCTTCCATTGTTCTCAGAATTCCGCTGACATTTAAAAATGCTTCAGAAGTCTTCCATTGTTCTCGGAATTCCGCTGACATTTAAAAAGGCTTCAGAACTCTTCCATTGTTCTCGGAATTCCGCTGACATTTAAAAAGGCTTCAGAACTCTTCCATTGTTCTCGGAATTCCGCTGACTTTTAAAAATGCTTCGGAACTCTTCCATTGATCCAGGAATTCTGCTGAAGTTTAAAAATGCTTCTGAACTCTTCTATTGTTCTCGGAATTCCGCTGACTTTTAAAAATGCTTCGGAACTCTTCCATTGTTCTCGGAATTCCGCTGAAGTTTAAGAATGCTTCGGAACTCTTCCATTGTTCTCGGAATTCCGCTGACGCTTAAAAATGCTTCACAACTCTTCTATTGTTCTCAGAATTCCGCTGACTTTTAAAAATGCTTCGGAACTCTTCCATTGTTCTCGGAATTCCGCTGACATTTAAAAATGCTTCGGAACTCTTCCATTGTTCTGGAATTCCGCTGAGGTTTAAAAATGCTTCACAACTCTTCCATTGTTCTCGTTATTCCGCTGACTTTAAAAAATGCTTCAGAACTCTTCCATTGTTCTCGGAATTCTGCTGAAGTTTAAGTATGCTTCGGATCTCTTCCATTGTTCTCGGAATTCTGCTGAAGTTTAAAAATGCTTCGGAACTCTTCCATTGTTCTCAGAATTCCGCTGACATTTAAAAATGCTTCGGAACTCTTCCATTGTTCTCGGAATTCCGCTGACATTTAAAAAGGCTTCAGAACTCTTCCATTGTTCTCGGAATTCCGCTGACGTTTAAAAATGCTTCGGAACTCTTCCATTGTTCTCGGAATTCCGCTGACGTTGAAAAATGCTTCACAAAGCTTCCATTGTTCTCGGAATTCCACTGACTTTTAAAAATGCTTCGGAACTCTTCCATTGATCCAGGAATTCTGCTGAAGTTTAAAAATGCTTCTGAACTCTTCTATTGTTCTCGGAATTCCGCTGACTTTTAAAAATGCTTCGGAACTCTTCCATTGTTCTCGGAATTCCGCTGAAGTTTAAGAATGCTTCGGAACTCTTCCATTGTTCTCGGAATTCCGCTGAAGTTTAAGAATGCTTCGGAACTCTTCCATTGTTCTCGGAATTCCGCTGACGCTTAAAAATGCTTCACAACTCTTCTATTGTTCTCAGAATTCCGCTGACTTTTAAAAATGCTTCGGAACTCTTCCAGTGTTCGCAGAATTCCGCTGACGTTTAAAAATGCTTCGGAAATCTTCCATTGTTTTCAAAATTCCGCTGACGTTTAAAAATGCTTCAGAACTCTTCCATTGTTCTCCAAATTCCGCTGACGTTTAAAAATGCTTCGGAAATCTTCCATTGTTTTCAAAATCCGCTGACGTTTAAAAATGCTTCAGAACTCTTCCATTGTTCTCGGAATTCCGCTGACATTTAAAAATGCTTCGGAACTCTTCCATTGTTCTGGAATTCCGCTGACGTTTAAAAATGCTTCACAACTCTTCCATTGTTCTCAGTATTCCGCTGACTTTTAAAAATTCTTCAGAATTCTTCCATTGTTCTCGGAATTCCGCTGAAGTTTAAGTATGCTTCGGAACTCTTCCATTGTTCTCGGAATTCTGCTGAAGTTTAAAAATGCTTCGGAACTCTTCCATTGTTCTCAGAATTCCGCTGACATTTAAAAATGCTTCAGAAGTCTTCCATTGTTCTCGGAATTCCGCTGACATTTAAAAAGGCTTCAGAGCTCTTCCATTGTTCTCGGAATTCCGCTGACGTTTAAAAATGCTTCGGAACTCATCCATTGTTCTCGGAATTCCGCTGACGTTTAAAAATGCTTCACAACTCTTCCATTGTTCTCGGAATTCCGCTGACTTTTAAAAATGCTTCGGAACTCTTTGATTGTTCTCCAAATTCTGCTGAAGTTTAAAAATGCTTCGGAACTCTTCCATTGTTCTCAGAATTCCGCTGACATTTAAAAATGCTTCAGAAGTCTTCCATTGTTCTCGGAATTCCGCTGACATTTAAAAAGGCTTCAGAACTCTTCCATTGTTCTCGGAATTCCGCTGACATTTAAAAAGGCTTCAGAACTCTTCCATTGTTCTCGGAATTCCGCTGACTTTTAAAAATGCTTCGGAACTCTTCCATTGATCCAGGAATTCTGCTGAAGTTTAAAAATGCTTCTGAACTCTTCTATTGTTCTCGGAATTCCGCTGACTTTTAAAAATGCTTCGGAACTCTTCCATTGTTCTCGGAATTCCGCTGAAGTTTAAGAATGCTTCGGAACTCTTCCATTGTTCTCGGAATTCCGCTGACGCTTAAAAATGCTTCACAACTCTTCTATTGTTCTCAGAATTCCGCTGACTTTTAAAAATGCTTCGGAACTCTTCCAGTGTTCGCAGAATTCCGCTGACGTTTAAAAATGCTTCGGAAATCTTCCATTGTTTTCAAAATTCCGCTGACGTTTAAAAATGCTTCAGAACTCTTCCATTGTTCTCGGAATTCCGCTGACGTTTAAAAATGTTTCGGAACTCTTCCATTGTTCTCGGAATTGCGGTGAAGTTTAAGAATGCTTCGGAACTCTTCCATTGTTCTCGGAATTCTGCTGAAGTTTTGAAGTTTAAAAATGCTTCGGAATTCTTCCATTGTTCTCGGAGTTCCGCTGACGCTTAAAAATGCTTCACAACTCTTCTATTGTTCTCAGAATTCCGCTGACTTTTAAAAATGCTTCGGAACTCTTCCATTGTTGTCGGAATTCCGCTGACGCTTAAAAATGCTTCACAACTCTTCTATTGTTCTCGGAATTCCGCTGACATTTAAAAATGATTCGGAACTCTTCCATTGTTTTCGGAATTCCGCTGAAGTTTAAGAATGCTTCGGAACTCTTCCATTGTTCTCGGAATTCTGCTGAAGTTTAAAAATGCTTCGGAACTCTTCCATTGTTCTCGGAATTCTGCTGAAGTTTAAAAATGCTTCTGAACTCTTCCATTGTTCTCGGAATTCCGCTGACGCTTAAAAATGCTTCACAACTCTTCTATTGTTCTCGGAATTCCGCTGACATTTAAAAATGCTTCGGAACTCTTCCATTGTTTTCGGAATTCCGCTGAAGTTTAAGAATGCTTCGGAAATCTTTCATTGTTCTCGGAATTCTGCTGAAGTTTAAAAATGCTTCGGAACTCTTCCATTGTTCTCGGAATTACGCTGACATTTAAAAAAGCTTCAGAACTCTTCCATTGTTCTTGGAATTCCGCTGACGATTAAAAATGCTTCGGAACTCTTCCATTGTTCTCGGAATTCCGCTGACGTTTAAAAATGCTTCACAACTCTTCCATTGTTCTCGGAATTCCGCTGACTTTTAAAAATGCTTCTGAACTCTTCCATTGTTCTCGGAATTCCGCTGAAGTTTAAGTATGCTTCGGAACTCTTCCATTGTTCTCGGAATTCTGCTGAAGTTTAAAAATGCTTCGGAACTCTTCCATTGTTCTCAGAATTCCGCTGACATTTAAAAATGCTTCGGAACTCTTCCATTGTTCTTGGAATTCCACTGACGTTTAAAAATGCTTCACAACTCTTCCATTGTTCTCGGAATTCCGCTGACTTTTAAAATTGCTTCGGAACTCTTCGATTGTTCTCCAAATTCCGTTGAAGTTTAAAAATGCTTCGGAACTCTTCGATTGTTCTCCAAATTCCGCTGACGTTTAAAAATGCTTCGGAAATCTTCCATTGTTTTCAAAATCCGCTGACGTTTAAAAATGCTTCAGAACTCTTCCATTGTTCTCGGAATTCCGCTGACATTTAAAAATGCTTCGGAACTCTTCCATTGTTCTGGAATTCCGCTGACGTTTAAAAATGCTTCACAACTCTTCCATTGTTCTCAGTATTCCGCTGACTTTTAAAAATGCTTCAGAATTCTTCCATTGTTCTCGGAATTCCGCTGAAGTTTAAGTATGCTTCGGAACTCTTCCATTGTTCTCGGAATTCTGCTGAAGTTTAAAAATGCTTCGGAACTCTTCCATTGTTCTCAGAATTCCGCTGACATTTAAAAATGCTTCAGAAGTCTTCCATTGTTCTCGGAATTCCGCTGACATTTAAAAAGGCTTCAGAGCTCTTCCATTGTTCTCGGAATTCCGCTGACGTTTAAAAATGCTTCGGAACTCTTCCATTGTTCTCGGAATTCCGCTGACGTTTAAAAATGCTTCACAACTCTTCCATTGTTCTCGGAATTCCACTGACTTTTAAAAATGCTTCGGAACTCTTTGATTGTTCTCCAAATTCTGCTGAAGTTTAAAAATGCTTCAGAACTCTTCCATTGTTCTCAGAATTCCGCTGACATTTAAAAATGCTTCAGAAGTCTTCCATTGTTCTCGGAATTCCGCTGACATTTAAAAAGGCTTCAGAACTCTTCCATTGTTCTCGGAATTCCGCTGACGTTTAAAAATGCTTCGGAACTCTTCCATTGTTCTCGGAATTCCGCTGACGTTTAAAAATGCTTCACAACTCTTCCATTGTTCTCGGAATTCCGCTGACTTTTAAAAATGCTTCGGAACTCTTTGATTGTTCTCCAAATTCCGCTGAAGTTTAAAAATGCTTCGGAACTCTTCCAGTGTTCTCGGAATTCCGCTGACATTTAAAAAGGCTTCAGAACTCTTCCATTGTTCTCGGAATTCCGCTGACATTTAAAAAGGCTTCAGAACTCTTCCATTGTTCTCGGAATTCCGCTGACTTTTAAAAATGCTTCGGAACTCTTCCATTGATCCAGGAATTCTGCTGAAGTTTAAAAATGCTTCTGAACTCTTCTATTGTTCTCGGAATTCCGCTGACTTTTAAAAATGCTTCGGAACTCTTCCATTGTTCTCGGAATTCCGCTGAAGTTTAAGAATGCTTCGGAACTCTTCCATTGTTCTCGGAATTCCGCTGACGCTTAAAAATGCTTCACAACTCTTCTATTGTTCTCAGAAATCCGCTGACTTTTAAAAATGCTTCGGAACTCTTCCATTGTTCTCGGAATTCCGCTGACATTTAAAAATGCTTCGGAACTCTTCCATTGTTCTGGAATTCCGCTGAGGTTTAAAAATGCTTCACAACTCTTCCATTGTTCTCGTTATTCCGCTGACTTTAAAAAATGCTTCAGAACTCTTCCATTGTTCTCGGAATTCTGCTGAAGTTTAAGTATGCTTCGGATCTCTTCCATTGTTCTCGGAATTCTGCTGAAGTTTAAAAATGCTTCGGAACTCTTCCATTGTTCTCAGAATTCCGCTGACATTTAAAAATGCTTCGGAACTCTTCCATTGTTCTCGGAATTCCGCTGACATTTAAAAAGGCTTCAGAACTCTTCCATTGTTCTCGGAATTCCGCTGACGTTTAAAAATGCTTCGGAACTCTTCCATTGTTCTCGGAATTCCGCTGACGTTGAAAAATGCTTCACAAAGCTTCCATTGTTCTCGGAATTCCACTGACTTTTAAAAATGCTTCGGAACTCTTCCATTGATCCAGGAATTCTGCTGAAGTTTAAAAATGCTTCTGAACTCTTCTATTGTTCTCGGAATTCCGCTGACTTTTAAAAATGCTTCGGAACTCTTCCATTGTTCTCGGAATTCCGCTGAAGTTTAAGAATGCTTCGGAACTCTTCCATTGTTCTCGGAATTCCGCTGAAGTTTAAGAATGCTTCGGAACTCTTCCATTGTTCTCGGAATTCCGCTGACGCTTAAAAATGCTTCACAACTCTTCTATTGTTCTCAGAATTCCGCTGACTTTTAAAAATGCTTCGGAACTCTTCCAGTGTTCGCAGAATTCCGCTGACGTTTAAAAATGCTTCGGAAATCTTCCATTGTTTTCAAAATTCCGCTGACGTTTAAAAATGCTTCAGAACTCTTCCATTGTTCTCCAAATTCCGCTGACGTTTAAAAATGCTTCGGAAATCTTCCATTGTTTTCAAAATCCGCTGACGTTTAAAAATGCTTCAGAACTCTTCCATTGTTCTCGGAATTCCGCTGACATTTAAAAATGCTTCGGAACTCTTCCATTGTTCTGGAATTCCGCTGACGTTTAAAAATGCTTCACAACTCTTCCATTGTTCTCAGTATTCCGCTGACTTTTAAAAATGCTTCAGAATTCTTCCATTGTTCTCGGAATTCCGCTGAAGTTTAAGTATGCTTCGGAACTCTTCCATTGTTCTCGGAATTCTGCTGAAGTTTAAAAATGCTTCGGAACTCTTCCATTGTTCTCAGAATTCCGCTGACATTTAAAAATGCTTCAGAAGTCTTCCATTGTTCTCGGAATTCCGCTGACATTTAAAAAGGCTTCAGAGCTCTTCCATTGTTCTCGGAATTCCGCTGACGTTTAAAAATGCTTCGGAACTCATCCATTGTTCTCGGAATTCCGCTGACGTTTAAAAATGCTTCACAACTCTTCCATTGTTCTCGGAATTCCGCTGACTTTTAAAAATGCTTCGGAACTCTTTGATTGTTCTCCAAATTCTGCTGAAGTTTAAAAATGCTTCGGAACTCTTCCATTGTTCTCAGAATTCCGCTGACATTTAAAAATGCTTCAGAAGTCTTCCATTGTTCTCGGAATTCCGCTGACATTTAAAAAGGCTTCAGAACTCTTCCATTGTTCTCGGAATTCCGCTGACATTTAAAAAGGCTTCAGAACTCTTCCATTGTTCTCGGAATTCCGCTGACTTTTAAAAATGCTTCGGAACTCTTCCATTGATCCAGGAATTCTGCTGAAGTTTAAAAATGCTTCTGAACTCTTCTATTGTTCTCGGAATTCCGCTGACTTTTAAAAATGCTTCGGAACTCTTCCATTGTTCTCGGAATTCCGCTGAAGTTTAAGAATGCTTCGGAACTCTTCCATTGTTCTCGGAATTCCGCTGACGCTTAAAAATGCTTCACAACTCTTCTATTGTTCTCAGAATTCCGCTGACTTTTAAAAATGCTTCGGAACTCTTCCAGTGTTCGCAGAATTCCGCTGACGTTTAAAAATGCTTCGGAAATCTTCTATTGTTCTCGGAATTCCGCTGACATTTAAAAATGATTCGGAACTCTTCCATTGTTTTCGGAATTCCGCTGAAGTTTAAGAATGCTTCGGAACTCTTCCATTGTTCTCGGAATTCTGCTGAAGTTTAAAAATGCTTCGGAACTCTTCCATTGTTCTCGGAATTCTGCTGAAGTTTAAAAATGCTTCTGAACTCTTCCATTGTTCTCGGAATTCCGCTGACGCTTAAAAATGCTTCACAACTCTTCTATTGTTCTCGGAATTCCGCTGACATTTAAAAATGCTTCGGAACTCTTCCATTGTTTTCGGAATTCCGCTGAAGTTTAAGAATGCTTCGGAAATCTTTCATTGTTCTCGGAATTCTGCTGAAGTTTAAAAATGCTTCGGAACTCTTCCATTGTTCTCGGAATTACGCTGACATTTAAAAAAGCTTCAGAACTCTTCCATTGTTCTTGGAATTCCGCTGACGATTAAAAATGCTTCGGAACTCTTCCATTGTTCTCGGAATTCCGCTGACGTTTAAAAATGCTTCACAACTCTTCCATTGTTCTCGGAATTCCGCTGACTTTTAAAAATGCTTCTGAACTCTTCCATTGTTCTCGGAATTCCGCTGAAGTTTAAGTATGCTTCGGAACTCTTCCATTGTTCTCGGAATTCTGCTGAAGTTTAAAAATGCTTCGGAACTCTTCCATTGTTCTCAGAATTCCGCTGACATTTAAAAATGCTTCGGAACTCTTCCATTGTTCTTGGAATTCCACTGACGTTTAAAAATGCTTCACAACTCTTCCATTGTTCTCGGAATTCCGCTGACTTTTAAAATTGCTTCGGAACTCTTCGATTGTTCTCCAAATTCCGTTGAAGTTTAAAAATGCTTCGGAACTCTTCGATTGTTCTCCAAATTCCGCTGACGTTTAAAAATGCTTCGGAAATCTTCCATTGTTTTCAAAATCCGCTGACGTTTAAAAATGCTTCAGAACTCTTCCATTGTTCTCGGAATTCCGCTGACATTTAAAAATGCTTCGGAACTCTTCCATTGTTCTGGAATTCCGCTGACGTTTAAAAATGCTTCACAACTCTTCCATTGTTCTCAGTATTCCGCTGACTTTTAAAAATGCTTCAGAATTCTTCCATTGTTCTCGGAATTCCGCTGAAGTTTAAGTATGCTTCGGAACTCTTCCATTGTTCTCGGAATTCTGCTGAAGTTTAAAAATGCTTCGGAACTCTTCCATTGTTCTCAGAATTCCGCTGACATTTAAAAATGCTTCAGAAGTCTTCCATTGTTCTCGGAATTCCGCTGACATTTAAAAAGGCTTCAGAGCTCTTCCATTGTTCTCGGAATTCCGCTGACGTTTAAAAATGCTTCGGAACTCTTCCATTGTTCTCGGAATTCCGCTGACGTTTAAAAATGCTTCACAACTCTTCCATTGTTCTCGGAATTCCACTGACTTTTAAAAATGCTTCGGAACTCTTTGATTGTTCTCCAAATTCTGCTGAAGTTTAAAAATGCTTCAGAACTCTTCCATTGTTCTCAGAATTCCGCTGACATTTAAAAAGGCTTCAGAAGTCTTCCATTGTTCTCGGAATTCCGCTGACATTTAAAAAGGCTTCAGAACTCTTCCATTGTTCTCGGAATTCCGCTGACGTTTAAAAATGCTTCGGAACTCTTCCATTGTTCTCGGAATTCCGCTGACGTTTAAAAATGCTTCACAACTCTTCCATTGTTCTCGGAATTCCGCTGACTTTTAAAAATGCTTCGGAACTCTTTGATTGTTCTCCAAATTCCGCTGAAGTTTAAAAATGCTTCGGAACTCTTCCAGTGTTCTCGGAATTCCGCTGACATTTAAAAAGGCTTCAGAACTCTTCCATTGTTCTCGGAATTCCGCTGACATTTAAAAAGGCTTCAGAACTCTTCCATTGTTCTCGGAATTCCGCTGACTTTTAAAAATGCTTCGGAACTCTTCCATTGATCCAGGAATTCTGCTGAAGTTTAAAAATGCTTCTGAACTCTTCTATTGTTCTCGGAATTCCGCTGACTTTTAAAAATGCTTCGGAACTCTTCCATTGTTCTCGGAATTCCGCTGAAGTTTAAGAATGCTTCGGAACTCTTCCATTGTTCTCGGAATTCCGCTGACGCTTAAAAATGCTTCACAACTCTTCTATTGTTCTCAGAAATCCGCTGACTTTTAAAAATGCTTCGGAACTCTTCCATTGTTCTCGGAATTCCGCTGACATTTAAAAATGCTTCGGAACTCTTCCATTGTTCTGGAATTCCGCTGAGGTTTAAAAATGCTTCACAACTCTTCCATTGTTCTCGTTATTCCGCTGACTTTAAAAAATGCTTCAGAACTCTTCCATTGTTCTCGGAATTCTGCTGAAGTTTAAGTATGCTTCGGATCTCTTCCATTGTTCTCGGAATTCTGCTGAAGTTTAAAAATGCTTCGGAACTCTTCCATTGTTCTCAGAATTCCGCTGACATTTAAAAATGCTTCGGAACTCTTCCATTGTTCTCGGAATTCCGCTGACATTTAAAAAGGCTTCAGAACTCTTCCATTGTTCTCGGAATTCCGCTGACGTTTAAAAATGCTTCGGAACTCTTCCATTGTTCTCGGAATTCCGCTGACGTTGAAAAATGCTTCACAAAGCTTCCATTGTTCTCGGAATTCCACTGACTTTTAAAAATGCTTCGGAACTCTTCCATTGATCCAGGAATTCTGCTGAAGTTTAAAAATGCTTCTGAACTCTTCTATTGTTCTCGGAATTCCGCTGACTTTTAAAAATGCTTCGGAACTCTTCCATTGTTCTCGGAATTCCGCTGAAGTTTAAGAATGCTTCGGAACTCTTCCATTGTTCTCGGAATTCCGCTGAAGTTTAAGAATGCTTCGGAACTCTTCCATTGTTCTCGGAATTCCGCTGACGCTTAAAAATGCTTCACAACTCTTCTATTGTTCTCAGAATTCCGCTGACTTTTAAAAATGCTTCGGAACTCTTCCAGTGTTCGCAGAATTCCGCTGACGTTTAAAAATGCTTCGGAAATCTTCCATTGTTTTCAAAATTCCGCTGACGTTTAAAAATGCTTCAGAACTCTTCCATTGTTCTCCAAATTCCGCTGACGTTTAAAAATGCTTCGGAAATCTTCCATTGTTTTCAAAATCCGCTGACGTTTAAAAATGCTTCAGAACTCTTCCATTGTTCTCGGAATTCCGCTGACATTTAAAAATGCTTCGGAACTCTTCCATTGTTCTGGAATTCCGCTGACGTTTAAAAATGCTTCACAACTCTTCCATTGTTCTCAGTATTCCGCTGACTTTTAAAAATGCTTCAGAATTCTTCCATTGTTCTCGGAATTCCGCTGAAGTTTAAGTATGCTTCGGAACTCTTCCATTGTTCTCGGAATTCTGCTGAAGTTTAAAAATGCTTCGGAACTCTTCCATTGTTCTCAGAATTCCGCTGACATTTAAAAATGCTTCAGAAGTCTTCCATTGTTCTCGGAATTCCGCTGACATTTAAAAAGGCTTCAGAGCTCTTCCATTGTTCTCGGAATTCCGCTGACGTTTAAAAATGCTTCGGAACTCATCCATTGTTCTCGGAATTCCGCTGACGTTTAAAAATGCTTCACAACTCTTCCATTGTTCTCGGAATTCCGCTGACTTTTAAAAATGCTTCGGAACTCTTTGATTGTTCTCCAAATTCTGCTGAAGTTTAAAAATGCTTCGGAACTCTTCCATTGTTCTCAGAATTCCGCTGACATTTAAAAATGCTTCAGAAGTCTTCCATTGTTCTCGGAATTCCGCTGACATTTAAAAAGGCTTCAGAACTCTTCCATTGTTCTCGGAATTCCGCTGACATTTAAAAAGGCTTCAGAACTCTTCCATTGTTCTCGGAATTCCGCTGACTTTTAAAAATGCTTCGGAACTCTTCCATTGATCCAGGAATTCTGCTGAAGTTTAAAAATGCTTCTGAACTCTTCTATTGTTCTCGGAATTCCGCTGACTTTTAAAAATGCTTCGGAACTCTTCCATTGTTCTCGGAATTCCGCTGAAGTTTAAGAATGCTTCGGAACTCTTCCATTGTTCTCGGAATTCCGCTGACGCTTAAAAATGCTTCACAACTCTTCTATTGTTCTCAGAATTCCGCTGACTTTTAAAAATGCTTCGGAACTCTTCCAGTGTTCGCAGAATTCCGCTGACGTTTAAAAATGCTTCGGAAATCTTCCATTGTTTTCAAAATTCCGCTGACGTTTAAAAATGCTTCAGAACTCTTCCATTGTTCTCGGAATTCCGCTGACGTTTAAAAATGTTTCGGAACTCTTCCATTGTTCTCGGAATTGCGGTGAAGTTTAAGAATGCTTCGGAACTCTTCCATTGTTCTCGGAATTCTGCTGAAGTTTTGAAGTTTAAAAATGCTTCGGAATTCTTCCATTGTTCTCGGAGTTCCGCTGACGCTTAAAAATGCTTCACAACTCTTCTATTGTTCTCAGAATTCCGCTGACTTTTAAAAATGCTTCGGAACTCTTCCATTGTTGTCGGAATTCCGCTGACGCTTAAAAATGCTTCACAACTCTTCTATTGTTCTCGGAATTCCGCTGACATTTAAAAATGATTCGGAACTCTTCCATTGTTTTCGGAATTCCGCTGAAGTTTAAGAATGCTTCGGAACTCTTCCATTGTTCTCGGAATTCTGCTGAAGTTTAAAAATGCTTCGGAACTCTTCCATTGTTCTCGGAATTCTGCTGAAGTTTAAAAATGCTTCTGAACTCTTCCATTGTTCTCGGAATTCCGCTGACGCTTAAAAATGCTTCACAACTCTTCTATTGTTCTCGGAATTCCGCTGACATTTAAAAATGCTTCGGAACTCTTCCATTGTTTTCGGAATTCCGCTGAAGTTTAAGAATGCTTCGGAAATCTTTCATTGTTCTCGGAATTCTGCTGAAGTTTAAAAATGCTTCGGAACTCTTCCATTGTTCTCGGAATTACGCTGACATTTAAAAAAGCTTCAGAACTCTTCCATTGTTCTTGGAATTCCGCTGACGATTAAAAATGCTTCGGAACTCTTCCATTGTTCTCGGAATTCCGCTGACGTTTAAAAATGCTTCACAACTCTTCCATTGTTCTCGGAATTCCGCTGACTTTTAAAAATGCTTCTGAACTCTTCCATTGTTCTCGGAATTCCGCTGAAGTTTAAGTATGCTTCGGAACTCTTCCATTGTTCTCGGAATTCTGCTGAAGTTTAAAAATGCTTCGGAACTCTTCCATTGTTCTCAGAATTCCGCTGACATTTAAAAATGCTTCGGAACTCTTCCATTGTTCTTGGAATTCCACTGACGTTTAAAAATGCTTCACAACTCTTCCATTGTTCTCGGAATTCCGCTGACTTTTAAAATTGCTTCGGAACTCTTCGATTGTTCTCCAAATTCCGTTGAAGTTTAAAAATGCTTCGGAACTCTTCGATTGTTCTCCAAATTCCGCTGACGTTTAAAAATGCTTCGGAAATCTTCCATTGTTTTCAAAATCCGCTGACGTTTAAAAATGCTTCAGAACTCTTCCATTGTTCTCGGAATTCCGCTGACATTTAAAAATGCTTCGGAACTCTTCCATTGTTCTGGAATTCCGCTGACGTTTAAAAATGCTTCACAACTCTTCCATTGTTCTCAGTATTCCGCTGACTTTTAAAAATGCTTCAGAATTCTTCCATTGTTCTCGGAATTCCGCTGAAGTTTAAGTATGCTTCGGAACTCTTCCATTGTTCTCGGAATTCTGCTGAAGTTTAAAAATGCTTCGGAACTCTTCCATTGTTCTCAGAATTCCGCTGACATTTAAAAATGCTTCAGAAGTCTTCCATTGTTCTCGGAATTCCGCTGACATTTAAAAAGGCTTCAGAGCTCTTCCATTGTTCTCGGAATTCCGCTGACGTTTAAAAATGCTTCGGAACTCTTCCATTGTTCTCGGAATTCCGCTGACGTTTAAAAATGCTTCACAACTCTTCCATTGTTCTCGGAATTCCACTGACTTTTAAAAATGCTTCGGAACTCTTTGATTGTTCTCCAAATTCTGCTGAAGTTTAAAAATGCTTCGGAACTCTTCCATTGTTCTCAGAATTCCGCTGACATTTAAAAATGCTTCAGAAGTCTTCCATTGTTCTCGGAATTCCGCTGACATTTAAAAAGGCTTCAGAACTCTTCCATTGTTCTCGGAATTCCGCTGACGTTTAAAAATGCTTCGGAACTCTTCCATTGTTCTCGGAATTCCGCTGACGTTTAAAAATGCTTCACAACTCTTCCATTGTTCTCGGAATTCCGCTGACTTTTAAAAATGCTTCGGAACTCTTTGATTGTTCTCCAAATTCCGCTGAAGTTTAAAAATGCTTCGGAACTCTTCCAGTGTTCTCGGAATTCCGCTGACTTTTAAAAATGCTTCGGAACTCTTCGATTGTTCTCCAAATTCCGCTGAAGTTTAAAAATGCTTTGGAACTCTTCCAGTGTTCGCAGAATTCTGCTGACGTTTAAAAATGCTTCGGAAATCTTCCATTGTTTTCAAAATTCCACTGACGTTTAAAAATGCTTCAGAACTCTTCCATTGTTCTCGGAATTCCGGTGAAGTTTAAAAATGCTTCGGAACTCTTACATTGTTCTCAGAATTCCTCTGAAGTTTAAACATGCTTTGGTACCCTTCTATTGTTCTCGGAATTCTGCTGACTTTTAAAAATGCTTCGGAACTCTTCCATTGATCCAGGAATTCTGCTGAAGTTTAAAAATGCTTCGGAAATCTTCCATTGTTTTCAAAATTCCGCTGACGTTTAAAAATGCTTCGGAACTCTTCCATTGTTCTCGGAATTCCGGTGAAGTTTAAACATGCTTTGGTACCCTTCTATTGTTCTCGGAATTCTGCTGACTTTTAAAAATGCTTCGGAACTCTTCCATTGATCCAGGAATTCTGCTGAAGTTTAAAAATGCTTCTGAACTCTTCTATTGTTCTCGGAATTCCGCTGACTTTTAAAAATGCTTCGGAACTCTTCCATTGTTCTCGGAATTCCGCTGAAGTTTAAGAATGCTTCGGAACTCTTCCATTGTTCTCGGAATTCCGCTGACGCTTAAAAATGCTTCACAACTCTTCTATTGTTCTCAGAATTCCGCTGACTTTTAAAAATGCTTCGGAACTCTTCCAGTGTTCGCAGAATTCCGCTGACGTTTAAAAATGCTTCGGAAATCTTCCATTGTTTTCAAAATTCCGCTGACGTTTAAAAATGCTTCAGAACTCTTCCATTGTTCTCGGAATTCCGCTGACGTTTAAAAATGCTTCACAACTCTTCTATTGTTCTCAGAATTCCGCTGACTTTTAAAAATGCTTCGGAACTCTTCCAGTGTTCGCAGAATTCCGCTGACATTTAAAAATGCTTCAGAAGTCTTCCATTGTTCTCGGAATTCCGCTGACATTTAAAAAGGCTTCAGAGCTCTTCCATTGTTCTCGGAATTCCGCTGACGTTTAAAAATGCTTCGGAACTCTTCCATTGTTCTCGGAATTCCGCTGACGTTTAAAAATGCTTCACAACTCTTCCATTGTTCTCGGAATTCCACTGACTTTTAAAAATGCTTCGGAACTCTTTGATTGTTCTCCAAATTCTGCTGAAGTTTAAAAATGCTTCGGAACTCTTCCATTGTTCTCAGAATTCCGCTGACATTTAAAAATGCTTCAGAAGTCTTCCATTGTTCTCGGAATTCCGCTGACATTTAAAAAGGCTTCAGAACTCTTCCATTGTTCTCGGAATTCCGCTGACGTTTAAAAATGCTTCGGAACTCTTCCATTGTTCTCGGAATTCCGCTGACGTTTAAAAATTCTTCACAACTCTTCCATTGTTCTCGGAATTCCGCTGACTTTTAAAAATGCTTCGGAACTCTTTGATTGTTCTCCAAATTCCGCTGAAGTTTAAAAATGCTTCGGAACTCTTCCAGTGTTCTCGGAATTCCGCTGACTTTTAAAAATGCTTCGGAACTCTTCGATTGTTCTCCAAATTCCGCTGAAGTTTAAAAATGCTTTGGAACTCTTCCAGTGTTCGCCGAATTCCGCTGACGTTTAAAAATGCTTCGGAAATCTTCCATTGTTTTCAAAATTCCGCTGACGTTTAAAAATGCTTCAGAACTCTTCCATTGTTCTCGGAATTCCGCTGACGTTTAAAAATGCTTCACAACTCTTCTATTGTTCTCAGAATTCCGCTGACTTTTAAAAATGCTTCGGAACTCTTCCATTGTTGTCGGAATTCCGCTGACGCTTAAAAATGCTTCACAACTCTTCTATTGTTCTCGGAATTCCGCTGACATTTAAAAATGATTCGGAACTCTTCCATTTTTTTCGGAATTCCGCTGAAGTTTAAGAATGCTTCGGAACTCTTCCATTGTTCTCGGAATTCTGCTGAAGTTTAAAAATGCTTCGGAACTCTTCCATTGTTCTCGGAATTCTGCTGAAGTTTAAAAATGCTTCGGAACTCTTCCATTGTTCTCGGAATTACGCTGACATTTAAAAAGGCTTCAGAACTCTTCCATTGTTCTCGGAATTCTGCTGAAGTTTAAAAATGCTTCGGAACTCTTCCATTGTTCTCGGAATTCCGCTGACATTTAAAAATGATTCGGAACTCTTCCATTTTTTTCGGAATTCCGCTGAAGTTTAAGAATGCTTCGGAACTCTTCCATTGTTCTCGGAATTCTGCTGAAGTTTAAAAATGCTTCGGAACTCTTCCATTGTTCTCGGAATTCTGCTGAAGTTTAAAAATGCTTCGGAACTCTTCCATTGTTCTCGGAATTCCGCTGACGCTTAAAAATGCTTCACAACTCTTCTATTGTTCTCGGAATTCCGCTGACATTTAAAAATGCTTCGGAACTCTTTGATTGTTCTCCAAATTCCGCTGAAGTTTAAAAATGCTTCGGAACTCTTCCAGTGTTCTCGGAATTCCGCTGACTTTTAAAAATGCTTCGGAACTCTTCGATTGTTCTCCAAATTCCGCTGAAGTTTAAAAATGCTTTGGAACTCTTCCAGTGTTCGCAGAATTCTGCTGACGTTTAAAAATGCTTCGGAAATCTTCCATTGTTTTCAAAATTCCACTGACGTTTAAAAATGCTTCAGAACTCTTCCATTGTTCTCGGAATTCCGGTGAAGTTTAAAAATGCTTCGGAACTCTTACATTGTTCTCAGAATTCCTCTGAAGTTTAAACATGCTTTGGTACCCTTCTATTGTTCTCGGAATTCTGCTGACTTTTAAAAATGCTTCGGAACTCTTCCATTGATCCAGGAATTCTGCTGAAGTTTAAAAATGCTTCGGAAATCTTCCATTGTTTTCAAAATTCCGCTGACGTTTAAAAATGCTTCGGAACTCTTCCATTGTTCTCGGAATTCCGGTGAAGTTTAAACATGCTTTGGTACCCTTCTATTGTTCTCGGAATTCTGCTGACTTTTAAAAATGCTTCGGAACTCTTCCATTGATCCAGGAATTCTGCTGAAGTTTAAAAATGCTTCTGAACTCTTCTATTGTTCTCGGAATTCCGCTGACTTTTAAAAATGCTTCGGAACTCTTCCATTGTTCTCGGAATTCCGCTGAAGTTTAAGAATGCTTCGGAACTCTTCCATTGTTCTCGGAATTCCGCTGACGCTTAAAAATGCTTCACAACTCTTCTATTGTTCTCAGAATTCCGCTGACTTTTAAAAATGCTTCGGAACTCTTCCAGTGTTCGCAGAATTCCGCTGACGTTTAAAAATGCTTCGGAAATCTTCCATTGTTTTCAAAATTCCGCTGACGTTTAAAAATGCTTCAGAACTCTTCCATTGTTCTCGGAATTCCGCTGACGTTTAAGAATGCTTCACAACTCTTCTATTGTTCTCAGAATTCCGCTGACTTTTAAAAATGCTTCGGAACTCTTCCAGTGTTCGCAGAATTCCGCTGACATTTAAAAATGCTTCAGAAGTCTTCCATTGTTCTCGGAATTCCGCTGACATTTAAAAAGGCTTCAGAGCTCTTCCATTGTTCTCGGAATTCCGCTGACGTTTAAAAATGCTTCGGAACTCTTCCATTGTTCTCGGAATTCCGCTGACGTTTAAAAATGCTTCACAACTCTTCCATTGTTCTCGGAATTCCACTGACTTTTAAAAATGCTTCGGAACTCTTTGATTGTTCTCCAAATTCTGCTGAAGTTTAAAAATGCTTCGGAACTCTTCCATTGTTCTCAGAATTCCGCTGACATTTAAAAATGCTTCAGAAGTCTTCCATTGTTCTCGGAATTCCGCTGACATTTAAAAAGGCTTCAGAACTCTTCCATTGTTCTCGGAATTCCGCTGACGTTTAAAAATGCTTCGGAACTCTTCCATTGTTCTCGGAATTCCGCTGACGTTTAAAAATTCTTCACAACTCTTCCATTGTTCTCGGAATTCCGCTGACTTTTAAAAATGCTTCGGAACTCTTTGATTGTTCTCCAAATTCCGCTGAAGTTTAAAAATGCTTCGGAACTCTTCCAGTGTTCTCGGAATTCCGCTGACTTTTAAAAATGCTTCGGAACTCTTCGATTGTTCTCCAAATTCCGCTGAAGTTTAAAAATGCTTTGGAACTCTTCCAGTGTTCGCCGAATTCCGCTGACGTTTAAAAATGCTTCGGAAATCTTCCATTGTTTTCAAAATTCCGCTGACGTTTAAAAATGCTTCAGAACTCTTCCATTGTTCTCGGAATTCCGCTGACGTTTAAAAATGCTTCACAACTCTTCTATTGTTCTCAGAATTCCGCTGACTTTTAAAAATGCTTCGGAACTCTTCCATTGTTGTCGGAATTCCGCTGACGCTTAAAAATGCTTCACAACTCTTCTATTGTTCTCGGAATTCCGCTGACATTTAAAAATGATTCGGAACTCTTCCATTTTTTTCGGAATTCCGCTGAAGTTTAAGAATGCTTCGGAACTCTTCCATTGTTCTCGGAATTCTGCTGAAGTTTAAAAATGCTTCGGAACTCTTCCATTGTTCTCGGAATTCTGCTGAAGTTTAAAAATGCTTCGGAACTCTTCCATTGTTCTCGGAATTACGCTGACATTTAAAAAGGCTTCAGAACTCTTCCATTGTTCTCGGAATTCTGCTGAAGTTTAAAAATGCTTCGGAACTCTTCCATTGTTCTCGGAATTCCGCTGACATTTAAAAATGATTCGGAACTCTTCCATTTTTTTCGGAATTCCGCTGAAGTTTAAGAATGCTTCGGAACTCTTCCATTGTTCTCGGAATTCTGCTGAAGTTTAAAAATGCTTCGGAACTCTTCCATTGTTCTCGGAATTCTGCTGAAGTTTAAAAATGCTTCGGAACTCTTCCATTGTTCTCGGAATTCCGCTGACGCTTAAAAATGCTTCACAACTCTTCTATTGTTCTCGGAATTCCGCTGACATTTAAAAATGCTTCGGAACTCTTCCATTGTTTTCGGAATTCCGCTGAAGTTTAAGAATGCTTCGGAACTCTTCCATTGTTCTCGGAATTCTGCTGAAGTTTAAAAATGCTTCGGAACTCTTCCATTGTTCTCGGAATTACGCTGACATTTAAAAAGGCTTCAGAACTCTTCCATTGTTCTTGGAATTCCGCTGACGTTTAAAAATGCTTCGGAACTCTTCCATTGTTCTCGGAATTCCGCTGACGTTTAAAAATGCTTCACAACTCTTCCATTGTTCTCGGAATTCCGCTGACTTTTAAAAATGCTTCTGAACTCTTCCATTGTTCTCGGAATTCCGCTGAAGTTTAAGTATGCTTCGGAACTCTTCCATTGTTCTCGGAATTCTGCTGAAGTTTAAAAATGCTTCGGAACTCTTCCATTGTTCTCAGAATTCCGCTGACATTTAAAAATGCTTCGGAACTCTTCCATTGTTCTTGGAATTCCACTGACGTTTAAAAATGCTTCACAACTCTTCTATTGTTCTCGGAATTCCGCTGACATTTAAAAATGATTCGGAACTCTTCCATTGTTTTCGGAATTCCGCTGAAGTTTAAGAATGCTTCGGAACTCTTCCATTGTTCTCGGAATTCTGCTGAAGTTTAAAAATGCTTCGGAACTCTTCCATTGTTCTCGGAATTCTGCTGAAGTTTAAAAATGCTTCGGAACTCTTCCATTGTTCTCGGAATTCCGCTGACGCTTAAAAATGCTTCACAACTCTTCTATTGTTCTCGGAATTCCGCTGACATTTAAAAATGCTTCGGAACTCTTCCATTGTTTTCGGAATTCCGCTGAAGTTTAAGAATGCTTCGGAACTCTTCCATTGTTCTCGGAATTCTGCTGAAGTTTAAAAATGCTTCGGAACTCTTCCATTGTTCTCGGAATTACGCTGACATTTAAAAAGGCTTCAGAACTCTTCCATTGTTCTTGGAATTCCGCTGACGTTTAAAAATGCTTCGGAACTCTTCCATTGTTCTCGGAATTCCGCTGACGTTTAAAAATGCTTCACAACTCTTCCATTGTTCTCGGAATTCCGCTGACTTTTAAAAATGCTTCTGAACTCTTCCATTGTTCTCGGAATTCCGCTGAAGTTTAAGTATGCTTCGGAACTCTTCCATTGTTCTCGGAATTCTGTTGAAGTTTAAAAATGCTTCGGAACTCTTCCATTGTTCTCAGAATTCCGCTGACATTTAAAAATGCTTCGGAACTCTTCCATTGTTCTTGGAATTCCACTGACGTTTAAAAATGCTTCACAACTCTTCCATTGTTCTCAGTATTCCGCTGACTTTTAAAAATGCTTCAGAATTCTTCCATTGTTCTCGGAATTCTGCTGAAGTTTAAAAATGCTTCGGAACTCTTCCATTGTTCTCAGAATTCCGCTGACATTTAAAAATGCTTCAGAAGTCTTCCATTGTTCTCGGAATTCCGCTGACATTTAAAAAGGCTTCAGAGCTCTTCCATTGTTCTCGGAATTCCGCTGACGTTTAAAAATGCTTCGGAACTCTTCCATTGTTCTCGGAATTCCGCTGACGTTTAAAAATGCTTCACAACTCTTCCATTGTTCTCGGAATTCCACTGACTTTTAAAAATGCTTCGGAACTCTTTGATTGTTCTCCAAATTCTGCTGAAGTTTAAAAATGCTTCGGAACTCTTCCATTGTTCTCAGAATTCCTCTGAAGTTTAAACATGCTTTGGTACCCTTCTATTGTTCTCGGAATTCTGCTGACTTTTAAAAATGCTTCGGAACTCTTCCATTGATCCAGGAATTCTGCTGAAGTTTAAAAATGCTTCGGAAATCTTCCATTGTTTTCAAAATTCCGCTGACGTTTAAAAATGCTTCGGAACTCTTCCATTGTTCTCGGAATTCCGGTGAAGTTTAAACATGCTTTGGTACCCTTCTATTGTTCTCGGAATTCTGCTGACTTTTAAAAATGCTTCGGAACTCTTCCATTGATCCAGGAATTCTGCTGAAGTTTAAAAATGCTTCTGAACTCTTCTATTGTTCTCGGAATTCCGCTGACTTTTAAAAATGCTTCGGAACTCTTCCATTGTTCTCGGAATTCCGCTGAAGTTTAAGAATGCTTCGGAACTCTTCCATTGTTCTCGGAATTCCGCTGACGCTTAAAAATGCTTCACAACTCTTCTATTGTTCTCAGAATTCCGCTGACTTTTAAAAATGCTTCGGAACTCTTCCAGTGTTCGCAGAATTCCGCTGACGTTTAAAAATGCTTCGGAAATCTTCCATTGTTTTCAAAATTCCGCTGACGTTTAAAAATGCTTCAGAACTCTTCCATTGTTCTCGGAATTCCGCTGACGTTTAAAAATGCTTCACAACTCTTCTATTGTTCTCAGAATTCCGCTGACTTTTAAAAATGCTTCGGAACTCTTCCAGTGTTCGCAGAATTCCGCTGACATTTAAAAATGCTTCAGAAGTCTTCCATTGTTCTCGGAATTCCGCTGACATTTAAAAAGGCTTCAGAGCTCTTCCATTGTTCTCGGAATTCCGCTGACGTTTAAAAATGCTTCGGAACTCTTCCATTGTTCTCGGAATTCCGCTGACGTTTAAAAATGCTTCACAACTCTTCCATTGTTCTCGGAATTCCACTGACTTTTAAAAATGCTTCGGAACTCTTTGATTGTTCTCCAAATTCTGCTGAAGTTTAAAAATGCTTCGGAACTCTTCCATTGTTCTCAGAATTCCGCTGACATTTAAAAATGCTTCAGAAGTCTTCCATTGTTCTCGGAATTCCGCTGACATTTAAAAAGGCTTCAGAACTCTTCCATTGTTCTCGGAATTCCGCTGACGTTTAAAAATGCTTCGGAACTCTTCCATTGTTCTCGGAATTCCGCTGACGTTTAAAAATTCTTCACAACTCTTCCATTGTTCTCGGAATTCCGCTGACTTTTAAAAATGCTTCGGAACTCTTTGATTGTTCTCCAAATTCCGCTGAAGTTTAAAAATGCTTCGGAACTCTTCCAGTGTTCTCGGAATTCCGCTGACTTTTAAAAATGCTTCGGAACTCTTCGATTGTTCTCCAAATTCCGCTGAAGTTTAAAAATGCTTTGGAACTCTTCCAGTGTTCGCCGAATTCCGCTGACGTTTAAAAATGCTTCGGAAATCTTCCATTGTTTTCAAAATTCCGCTGACGTTTAAAAATGCTTCAGAACTCTTCCATTGTTCTCGGAATTCCGCTGACGTTTAAAAATGCTTCACAACTCTTCTATTGTTCTCAGAATTCCGCTGACTTTTAAAAATGCTTCGGAACTCTTCCATTGTTGTCGGAATTCCGCTGACGCTTAAAAATGCTTCACAACTCTTCTATTGTTCTCGGAATTCCGCTGACATTTAAAAATGATTCGGAACTCTTCCATTTTTTTCGGAATTCCGCTGAAGTTTAAGAATGCTTCGGAACTCTTCCATTGTTCTCGGAATTCTGCTGAAGTTTAAAAATGCTTCGGAACTCTTCCATTGTTCTCGGAATTCTGCTGAAGTTTAAAAATGCTTCGGAACTCTTCCATTGTTCTCGGAATTACGCTGACATTTAAAAAGGCTTCAGAACTCTTCCATTGTTCTCGGAATTCTGCTGAAGTTTAAAAATGATTCGGAACTCTTCCATTGTTCTCGGAATTCCGCTGACATTTAAAAATGATTCGGAACTCTTCCATTTTTTTCGGAATTCCGCTGAAGTTTAAGAATGCTTCGGAACTCTTCCATTGTTCTCGGAATTCTGCTGAAGTTTAAAAATGCTTCGGAACTCTTCCATTGTTCTCGGAATTCTGCTGAAGTTTAAAAATGCTTCGGAACTCTTCCATTGTTCTCGGAATTCCGCTGACGCTTAAAAATGCTTCACAACTCTTCTATTGTTCTCGGAATTCCGCTGACATTTAAAAATGCTTCGGAACTCTTCCATTGTTTTCGGAATTCCGCTGAAGTTTAAGAATGCTTCGGAACTCTTCCATTGTTCTCGGAATTCTGCTGAAGTTTAAAAATGCTTCGGAACTCTTCCATTGTTCTCGGAATTACGCTGACATTTAAAAAGGCTTCAGAACTCTTCCATTGTTCTTGGAATTCCGCTGACGTTTAAAAATGCTTCGGAACTCTTCCATTGTTCTCGGAATTCCGCTGACGTTTAAAAATGCTTCACAACTCTTCCATTGTTCTCGGAATTCCGCTGACTTTTAAAAATGCTTCTGAACTCTTCCATTGTTCTCGGAATTCCGCTGAAGTTTAAGTATGCTTCGGAACTCTTCCATTGTTCTCGGAATTCTGCTGAAGTTTAAAAATGCTTCGGAACTCTTCCATTGTTCTCAGAATTCCGCTGACATTTAAAAATGCTTCGGAACTCTTCCATTGTTCTTGGAATTCCACTGACGTTTAAAAATGCTTCACAACTCTTCTATTGTTCTCGGAATTCCGCTGACATTTAAAAATGATTCGGAACTCTTCCATTGTTTTCGGAATTCCGCTGAAGTTTAAGAATGCTTCGGAACTCTTCCATTGTTCTCGGAATTCTGCTGAAGTTTAAAAATGCTTCGGAACTCTTCCATTGTTCTCGGAATTCTGCTGAAGTTTAAAAATGCTTCGGAACTCTTCCATTGTTCTCGGAATTCCGCTGACGCTTAAAAATGCTTCACAACTCTTCTATTGTTCTCGGAATTCCGCTGACATTTAAAAATGCTTCGGAACTCTTCCATTGTTTTCGGAATTCCGCTGAAGTTTAAGAATGCTTCGGAACTCTTCCATTGTTCTCGGAATTCTGCTGAAGTTTAAAAATGCTTCGGAACTCTTCCATTGTTCTCGGAATTACGCTGACATTTAAAAAGGCTTCAGAACTCTTCCATTGTTCTTGGAATTCCGCTGACGTTTAAAAATGCTTCGGAACTCTTCCATTGTTCTCGGAATTCCGCTGACGTTTAAAAATGCTTCACAACTCTTCCATTGTTCTCGGAATTCCGCTGACTTTTAAAAATGCTTCTGAACTCTTCCATTGTTCTCGGAATTCCGCTGAAGTTTAAGTATGCTTCGGAACTCTTCCATTGTTCTCGGAATTCTGTTGAAGTTTAAAAATGCTTCGGAACTCTTCCATTGTTCTCAGAATTCCGCTGACATTTAAAAATGCTTCGGAACTCTTCCATTGTTCTTGGAATTCCACTGACGTTTAAAAATGCTTCACAACTCTTCCATTGTTCTCAGTATTCCGCTGACTTTTAAAAATGCTTCAGAATTCTTCCATTGTTCTCGGAATTCTGCTGAAGTTTAAAAATGCTTCGGAACTCTTCCATTGTTCTCAGAATTCCGCTGACATTTAAAAATGCTTCAGAAGTCTTCCATTGTTCTCGGAATTCCGCTGACATTTAAAAAGGCTTCAGAGCTCTTCCATTGTTCTCGGAATTCCGCTGACGTTTAAAAATGCTTCGGAACTCTTCCATTGTTCTCGGAATTCCGCTGACGTTTAAAAATGCTTCACAACTCTTCCATTGTTCTCGGAATTCCACTGACTTTTAAAAATGCTTCGGAACTCTTTGATTGTTCTCCAAATTCTGCTGAAGTTTAAAAATGCTTCGGAACTCTTCCATTGTTCTCAGAATTCCGCTGACATTTAAAAATGCTTCAGAACTCTTCCATTGTTCTCGGAATTCCGCTGACATTTAAAAAGGCTTCAGAACTCTTCCATTGTTCTCGGAATTCCGCTGACGTTTAAAAATGCTTCACAACTCTTCCATTGTTCTCGGAATTCCGCTGACTTTTAAAAATGCTTCGGAACTCTTTGATTGTTCTCCAAATTCCGCTGAAGTTTAAAAATGCTTCGGAACTCTTCCAGTGTTCTCGGAATTCCGCTGACTTTTAAAAATGCTTCGGAACTCTTCGATTGTTCTCCAAATTCCGCTGAAGTTTAAAAATGCTTTGGAACTCTTCCAGTGTTCGCAGAATTCTGCTGACGTTTAAAAATGCTTCGGAAATCTTCCATTGTTTTCAAAATTCCACTGACGTTTAAAAATGCTTCAGAACTCTTCCATTGTTCTCGGAATTCCGGTGAAGTTTAAAAATGCTTCGGAACTCTTACATTGTTCTCAGAATTCCTCTGAAGTTTAAACATGCTTTGGTACCCTTCTATTGTTCTCGGAATTCTGCTGACTTTTAAAAATGCTTCGGAACTCTTCCATTGATCCAGGAATTCTGCTGAAGTTTAAAAATGCTTCGGAAATCTTCCATTGTTTTCAAAATTCCGCTGACGTTTAAAAATGCTTCGGAACTCTTCCATTGTTCTCGGAATTCCGGTGAAGTTTAAACATGCTTTGGTACCCTTCTATTGTTCTCGGAATTCTGCTGACTTTTAAAAATGCTTCGGAACTCTTCCATTGATCCAGGAATTCTGCTGAAGTTTAAAAATGCTTCTGAACTCTTCTATTGTTCTCGGAATTCCGCTGACTTTTAAAAATGCTTCGGAACTCTTCCATTGTTCTCGGAATTCCGCTGAAGTTTAAGAATGCTTCGGAACTCTTCCATTGTTCTCGGAATTCCGCTGACGCTTAAAAATGCTTCACAACTCTTCTATTGTTCTCAGAATTCCGCTGACTTTTAAAAATGCTTCGGAACTCTTCCAGTGTTCGCAGAATTCCGCTGACGTTTAAAAATGCTTCGGAAATCTTCCATTGTTTTCAAAATTCCGCTGACGTTTAAAAATGCTTCAGAACTCTTCCATTGTTCTCGGAATTCCGCTGACGTTTAAAAATGCTTCACAACTCTTCTATTGTTCTCAGAATTCCGCTGACTTTTAAAAATGCTTCGGAACTCTTCCAGTGTTCGCAGAATTCCGCTGACATTTAAAAATGCTTCAGAAGTCTTCCATTGTTCTCGGAATTCCGCTGACATTTAAAAAGGCTTCAGAGCTCTTCCATTGTTCTCGGAATTCCGCTGACGTTTAAAAATGCTTCGGAACTCTTCCATTGTTCTCGGAATTCCGCTGACGTTTAAAAATGCTTCACAACTCTTCCATTGTTCTCGGAATTCCACTGACTTTTAAAAATGCTTCGGAACTCTTTGATTGTTCTCCAAATTCTGCTGAAGTTTAAAAATGCTTCGGAACTCTTCCATTGTTCTCAGAATTCCGCTGACATTTAAAAATGCTTCAGAAGTCTTCCATTGTTCTCGGAATTCCGCTGACATTTAAAAAGGCTTCAGAACTCTTCCATTGTTCTCGGAATTCCGCTGACGTTTAAAAATGCTTCGGAACTCTTCCATTGTTCTCGGAATTCCGCTGACGTTTAAAAATTCTTCACAACTCTTCCATTGTTCTCGGAATTCCGCTGACTTTTAAAAATGCTTCGGAACTCTTTGATTGTTCTCCAAATTCCGCTGAAGTTTAAAAATGCTTCGGAACTCTTCCAGTGTTCTCGGAATTCCGCTGACTTTTAAAAATGCTTCGGAACTCTTCGATTGTTCTCCAAATTCCGCTGAAGTTTAAAAATGCTTTGGAACTCTTCCAGTGTTCGCAGAATTCTGCTGACGTTTAAAAATGCTTCGGAAATCTTCCATTGTTTTCAAAATTCCACTGACGTTTAAAAATGCTTCAGAACTCTTCCATTGTTCTCGGAATTCCGGTGAAGTTTAAAAATGCTTCGGAACTCTTACATTGTTCTCAGAATTCCTCTGAAGTTTAAACATGCTTTGGTACCCTTCTATTGTTCTCGGAATTCTGCTGACTTTTAAAAATGCTTCGGAACTCTTCCATTGATCCAGGAATTCTGCTGAAGTTTAAAAATGCTTCGGAAATCTTCCATTGTTTTCAAAATTCCGCTGACGTTTAAAAATGCTTCGGAACTCTTCCATTGTTCTCGGAATTCCGGTGAAGTTTAAACATGCTTTGGTACCCTTCTATTGTTCTCGGAATTCTGCTGACTTTTAAAAATGCTTCGGAACTCTTCCATTGATCCAGGAATTCTGCTGAAGTTTAAAAATGCTTCTGAACTCTTCTATTGTTCTCGGAATTCCGCTGACTTTTAAAAATGCTTCGGAACTCTTCCATTGTTCTCGGAATTCCGCTGAAGTTTAAGAATGCTTCGGAACTCTTCCATTGTTCTCGGAATTCCGCTGACGCTTAAAAATGCTTCACAACTCTTCTATTGTTCTCAGAATTCCGCTGACTTTTAAAAATGCTTCGGAACTCTTCCAGTGTTCGCCGAATTCCGCTGACGTTTAAAAATGCTTCGGAAATCTTCCATTGTTTTCAAAATTCCGCTGACGTTTAAAAATGCTTCAGAACTCTTCCATTGTTCTCGGAATTCCGCTGACGTTTAAAAATGCTTCACAACTCTTCTATTGTTCTCAGAATTCCGCTGACTTTTAAAAATGCTTCGGAACTCTTCCATTGTTCTCGGAATTCCGCTGACGCTTAAAAATGCTTCACAACTCTTCTATTGTTCTCGGAATTCCGCTGACATTTAAAAATGATTCGGAACTCTTCCATTTTTTTCGGAATTCCGCTGAAGTTTAAGAATGCTTCGGAACTCTTCCATTGTTCTCGGAATTCTGCTGAAGTTTAAAAATGCTTCGGAACTCTTCCATTGTTCTCGGAATTCTGCTGAAGTTTAAAAATGCTTCGGAACTCTTCCATTGTTCTCGGAATTACGCTGACATTTAAAAAGGCTTCAGAACTCTTCCATTGTTCTCGGAATTCTGCTGAAGTTTAAAAATGCTTCGGAACTCTTCCATTGTTCTCGGAATTCCGCTGACATTTAAAAATGATTCGGAACTCTTCCATTTTTTTCGGAATTCCGCTGAAGTTTAAGAATGCTTCGGAACTCTTCCATTGTTCAAGGAATTCTGCTGAAGTTTAAAAATGCTTCGGAACTCTTCCATTGTTCTCGGAATTCTGCTGAAGTTTAAAAATGCTTCGGAACTCTTCCATTGTTCTCGGAATTCCGCTGACGCTTAAAAATGCTTCACAACTCTTCTATTGTTCTCGGAATTCCGCTGACATTTAAAAATGCTTCGGAACTCTTCCATTGTTTTCGGAATTCCGCTGAAGTTTAAGAATGCTTCGGAACTCTTCCATTGTTCTCGGAATTCCGCTGACATTTAAAAATGCTTCGGAACTCTTCCATTGTTCTCGGAATTACGCTGACATTTAAAAAGGCTTCAGAACTCTTCCATTGTTCTTGGAATTCCGCTGACGTTTAAAAATGCTTCGGAACTCTTCCATTGTTCTCGGAATTCCGCTGACGTTTAAAAATGCTTCACAACTCTTCCATTGTTCTCGGAATTCCGCTGACTTTTAAAAATGCTTCTGAACTCTTCCATTGTTCTCGGAATTCCGCTGAAGTTTAAGTATGCTTCGGAACTCTTCCATTGTTCTCGGAATTCTGCTGAAGTTTAAAAATGCTTCGGAACTCTTCCATTGTTCTCAGAATTCCGCTGACATTTAAAAATGCTTCGGAACTCTTCCATTGTTCTTGGAATTCCACTGACGTTTAAAAATGCTTCACAACTCTTCTATTGTTCTCGGAATTCCGCTGACATTTAAAAATGATTCGGAACTCTTCCATTGTTTTCGGAATTCCGCTGAAGTTTAAGAATGCTTCGGAACTCTTCCATTGTTCTCGGAATTCCGCTGACGCTTAAAAATGCTTCACAACTCTTCTATTGTTCTCGGAATTCCGCTGACATTTAAAAACGCTTCGGAACTCTTCCATTGTTTTCGGAATTCCGCTGAAGTTTAAGAATGCTTCGGAACTCTTCCATTGTTCTCGGAATTCTGCTGAAGTTTAAAAATGCTTCGGAACTCTTCCATTGTTCTCGGAATTACGCTGACATTTAAAAAGGCTTCAGAACTCTTCCATTGTTCTTGGAATTCCGCTGACGTTTAAAAATGCTTCGGAACTCTTCCATTGTTCTCGGAATTCCGCTGACGTTTAAAAATGCTTCACAACTCTTCCATTGTTCTCGGAATTCCGCTGACTTTTAAAAATGCTTCTGAACTCTTCCATTGTTCTCGGAATTCCGCTGAAGTTTAAGTATGCTTCGGAACTCTTCCATTGTTCTCGGAATTCTGTTGAAGTTTAAAAATGCTTCGGAACTCTTCCATTGTTCTCAGAATTCCGCTGACATTTAAAAATGCTTCGGAACTCTTCCATTGTTCTTGGAATTCCACTGACGTTTAAAAATGCTTCACAACTCTTCCATTGTTCTCAGTATTCCGCTGACTTTTAAAAATGCTTCAGAATTCTTCCATTGTTCTCGGAATTCTGCTGAAGTTTAAAAATGCTTCGGAACTCTTCCATTGTTCTCAGAATTCCGCTGACATTTAAAAATGCTTCAGAAGTCTTCCATTGTTCTCGGAATTCCGCTGACATTTAAAAAGGCTTCAGAGCTCTTCCATTGTTCTCGGAATTCCGCTGACGTTTAAAAATGCTTCGGAACTCTTCCATTGTTCTCGGAATTCCGCTGACGTTTAAAAATGCTTCACAACTCTTCCATTGTTCTCGGAATTCCGCTGACTTTTAAAAATGCTTCGGAACTCTTTGATTGTTCTCCAAATTCTGCTGAAGTTTAAAAATGCTTCGGAACTCTTCCATTGTTCTCAGAATTCCGCTGACATTTAAAAATGCTTCAGAAGTCTTCCATTGTTCTCGGAATTCCGCTGACATTTAAAAAGGCTTCAGAACTCTTCCATTGTTCTCGGAATTCCGCTGACGTTTAAAAATGCTTCGGAACTCTTCCATTGTTCTCGGAATTCCGCTGACGTTTAAAAATGCTTCACAACTCTTCCATTGTTCTCGGAATTCCGCTGACTTTTAAAAATGCTTCGGAACTCTTTGATTGTTCTCCAAATTCCGCTGAAGTTTAAAAATGCTTCGGAACTCTTCCAGTGTTCTCGGAATTCCGCTGACTTTTAAAAATGCTTCGGAACTCTTCGATTGTTCTCCAAATTCCGCTGAAGTTTAAAAATGCTTCGGAACTCTTCCAGTGTTCGCAGAATTCTGCTGACGTTTAAAAATGCTTCGGAAATCTTCCATTGTTTTCAAAATTCCGCTGACGTTTAAAAATGCTTCAGAACTCTTCCATTGTTCTCGGAATTCCGCTGACGTTTAAAAATGCTTCGGAACTCTTCCATTGTTCTCGGAATTGCGGTGAAGTTTAAGAATGCTTCGGAACTCTTCCATTGTTCTCGGGATTCTGCTGAAGTTTTGAAGTTTAAAAATGCTTCGGAACTCTTCCATTGTTCTCGGAATTCCGCTGACGCTTAAAAATGCTTCACAACTCTTCTATTGTTCTCAGAATTCCGCTGACTTTTAAAAATGCTTCGGAACTCTTCCATTGTTGTCGGAATTCCGCTGACGCTTAAAAATGCTTCACAACTCTTCTATTGTTCTCGGAATTCCGCTGACATTTAAAAATGATTCGGAACTCTTCCATTTTTTTCGGAATTCCGCTGAAGTTTAAGAATGCTTCGGAACTCTTCCATTGTTCTCGGAATTCTGCTGAAGTTTAAAAATGCTTCGGAACTCTTCCATTGTTCTCGGAATTCTGCTGAAGTTTAAAAATGCTTCGGAACACTTCCATTGTTCTCGGAATTCCGCTGACGCTTAAAAATGCTTCACAACTCTTCTATTGTTCTCGGAATTCCGCTGACATTTAAAAATGCTTCGGAACTCTTCCATTGTTTTCGGAATTACGCTGAAGTTTAAGAATGCTTCGGAACTCTTCCATTGTTCTCGGAATTCTGCTGAAGTTTAAAAATGCTTCGGAACTCTTCCATTGTTCTCGGAATTACGCTGACATTTAAAAAGGCTTCAGAACTCTTCCATTGTTCTTGGAATTCCGCTGACGTTTAAAAATGCTTCGGAACTCTTCCATTGTTCTCGGAATTCCGCTGACGTTTAAAAATGCTTCACAACTCTTCCATTGTTCTCGGAATTCCGCTGACTTTTAAAAATGCTTCTGAACTCTTACATTGTTCTCGGAATTCCGCTGAAGTTTAAGTATGCTTCGGAACTCTTCCATTGTTCTCGGAATTCTGCTGAAGTTTAAAAATGCTTCGGAACTCTTCCATTGTTCTCAGAATTCCGCTGACATTTAAAAATGCTTCGGAACTCTTCCATTGTTCTTGGAATTCCACTGACGTTTAAAAATGCTTCACAACTCTTCTATTGTTCTCGGAATTCCGCTGACATTTAAAAATGATTCGGAACTCTTCCATTGTTTTCGGAATTCCGCTGAAGTTTAAGAATGCTTCGGAACTCTTCCATTGTTCTCGGAATTCTGCTGAAGTTTAAAAATGCTTCGGAACTCTTCCATTGTTCTCGGAATTCTGCTGAAGTTTAAAAATGCTTCGGAACTCTTCCATTGTTCTCGGAATTCCGCTGACGCTTAAAAATGCTTCACAACTCTTCTATTGTTCTCGGAATTCCGCTGACATTTAAAAATGCTTCGGAACTCTTCCATTGTTTTCGGAATTCCGCTGAAGTTTAAGAATGCTTCGGAACTCTTCCATTGTTCTCGGAATTCTGCTGAAGTTTAAAAATGCTTCGGAACTCTTCCATTGTTCTCGGAATTACGCTGACATTTAAAAAGGCTTCAGAACTCTTCCATTGTTCTTGGAATTCCGCTGACGTTTAAAAATGCTTCGGAACTCTTCCATTGTTCTCGGAATTCCGCTGACGTTTAAAAATGCTTCACAACTCTTCCATTGCTCTCGGAATTCCGCTGACTTTTAAAAATGCTTCTGAACTCTTCCATTGTTCTCGGAATTCCGCTGAAGTTTAAGTATGCTTCGGAACTCTTCCATTGTTCTCGGAATTCTGTTGAAGTTTAAAAATGCTTCGGAACTCTTCCATTGTTCTCAGAATTCCGCTGACATTTAAAAATGCTTCGGAACTCTTCCATTGTTTTCGGAATTCCGCTGAAGTTTAAGAATGCTTCGGAACTCTTCCATTGTTCTCGGAATTCTGCTGAAGTTTAAAAATGCTTCGGAACTCTTCCATTGTTCTCGGAATTCCGCTGACGCTTAAAAATGCTTCACAACTCTTCTATTGTTCTCGGAATTCCGCTGACATTTAAAAATGCTTCGGAACTCTTCCATTGTTTTCGGAATTCCGCTGAAGTTTAAGAATGCTTCGGAACTCTTCCATTGTTCTCGGAATTCTGCTGAAGTTTAAAAATGCTTCGGAACTCTTCCATTGTTCTCGGAATTACGCTGACATTTAAAAAGGCTTCAGAACTCTTCCATTGTTCTTGGAATTCCGCTGACGTTTAAAAATGCTTCGGAACTCTTCCATTGTTCTCGGAATTCCGCTGACGTTTAAAAATGCTTCACAACTCTTCCATTGTTCTCGGAATTCCGCTGACTTTTAAAAATGCTTCTGAACTCTTCCATTGTTCTCGGAATTCCGCTGAAGTTTAAGTATGCTTCGGAACTCTTCCATTGTTCTCGGAATTCTGTTGAAGTTTAAAAATGCTTCGGAACTCTTCCATTGTTCTCAGAATTCCGCTGACATTTAAAAATGCTTCGGAACTCTTCCATTGTTCTTGGAATTCCACTGACGTTTAAAAATGCTTCACAACTCTTCCATTGTTCTCAGTATTCCGCTGACTTTTAAAAATGCTTCAGAATTCTTCCATTGTTCTCGGAATTCTGCTGAAGTTTAAAAATGCTTCGGAACTCTTCCATTGTTCTCGGAATTCCGCTGACGTTTAAAAATGCTTCACAACTCTTCCATTGTTCTCGGAATTCCGCTGACTTTTAAAAATGCTTCGGAACTCTTTGATTGTTCTCCAAATTCTGCTGAAGTTTAAAAATGCTTCGGAACTCTTCCATTGTTCTCAGAATTCCGCTGACATTTAAAAATGCTTCAGAAGTCTTCCATTGTTCTCGGAATTCCGCTGACATTTAAAAAGGCTTCAGAACTCTTCCATTGTTCTCGGAATTCCGCTGACGTTTAAAAATGCTTCGGAACTCTTCCATTGTTCTCGGAATTCCGCTGACGTTTAAAAATGCTTCACAACTCTTCCATTGTTCTCGGAATTCCGCTGACTTTTAAAAATGCTTCGGAACTCTTTGATTGTTCTCCAAATTCCGCTGAAGTTTAAAAATGCTTCGGAACTCTTCCAGTGTTCTCGGAATTCCGCTGACTTTTAAAAATGCTTCGGAACTCTTCGATTGTTCTCCAAATTCCGCTGAAGTTTAAAAATGCTTCGGAACTCTTCCAGTGTTCGCAGAATTCTGCTGACGTTTAAAAATGCTTCGGAAATCTTCCATTGTTTTCAAAATTCCACTGACGTTTAAAAATGCTTCAGAACTCTTCCATTGTTCTCGGAATTCCGGTGAAGTTTAAAAATGCTTCGGAACTCTTACATTGTTCTCAGAATTCCTCTGAAGTTTAAACATGCTTTGGTACCCTTCTATTGTTCTCGGAATTCTGCTGACTTTTAAAAATGCTTCGGAACTCTTCCATTGATCCAGGAATTCTGCTGAAGTTTAAAAATGCTTCGGAAATCTTCCATTGTTTTCAAAATTCCGCTGACGTTTAAAAATGCTTCGGAACTCTTCCATTGTTCTCGGAATTCCGGTGAAGTTTAAACATGCTTTGGTACCCTTTTATTGTTCTCGGAATTCTGCTGACTTTTAAAAATGCTTCGGAACTCTTCCATTGATCCAGGAATTCTGCTGAAGTTTAAAAATGCTTCTGAACTCTTCTATTGTTCTCGGAATTCCGCTGACTTTTAAAAATGCTTCGGAACTCTTCCATTGTTCTCGGAATTCCGCTGAAGTTTAAGAATGCTTCGGAACTCTTCCATTGTTCTCGGAATTCCGCTGACGCTTAAAAATGCTTCACAACTCTTCTATTGTTCTCAGAATTCCGCTGACTTTTAAAAATGCTTCGGAACTCTTCCAGTGTTCGCAGAATTCCGCTGACGTTTAAAAATGCTTCGGAAATCTTCCATTGTTTTCAAAATTCCGCTGACGTTTAAAAATGCTTCAGAACTCTTCCATTGTTCTCGGAATTCCGCTGACGTTTAAAAATGCTTCGGAACTCTTCCATTGTTCTCGGAATTGCGGTGAAGTTTAAGAATGCTTCGGAACTCTTCCATTGTTCTCGGAATTCTGCTGAAGTTTTGAAGTTTAAAAATGCTTCGGAATTCTTCCATTGTTCTCGGAGTTCCGCTGACGCTTAAAAATGCTTCACAACTCTTCTATTGTTCTCAGAATTCCGCTGACTTTTAAAAATGCTTCGGAACTCTTCCATTGTTGTCGGAATTCCGCTGACGCTTAAAAATGCTTCACAACTCTTCTATTGTTCTCGGAATTCCGCTGACATTTAAAAATGATTCGGAACTCTTCCATTGTTTTCGGAATTCCGCTGAAGTTTAAGAATGCTTCGGAACTCTTCCATTGTTCTCGGAATTCTGCTGAAGTTTAAAAATGCTTCGGAACTCTTCCATTGTTCTCGGAATTCTGCTGAAGTTTAAAAATGCTTCGGAACTCTTCCATTGTTCTCAGAATTCCGCTGACATTTAAAAATGCTTCGGAACTCTTCCATTGTTCTTGGAATTCCACTGACGTTTAAAAATGCTTCACAACTCTTCTATTGTTCTCGGAATTCCGCTGACATTTAAAAATGATTCGGAACTCTTCCATTGTTTTCGGAATTCCGCTGAAGTTTAAGAATGCTTCGGAACTCTTCCATTGTTCTCGGAATTCTGCTGAAGTTTAAAAATGCTTCGGAACTCTTCCATTGTTCTCGGAATTCTGCTGAAGTTTAAAAATGCTTCGGAACTCTTCCATTGTTCTCGGAATTCCGCTGACGCTTAAAAATGCTTCACAACTCTTCTATTGTTCTCGGAATTCCGCTGACATTTAAAAATGCTTCGGAACTCTTCCATTGTTTTCGGAATTCCGCTGAAGTTTAAGAATGCTTCGGAACTCTTCCATTGTTCTCGGAATTCTGCTGAAGTTTAAAAATGCTTCGGAACTCTTCCATTGTTCTCGGAATTACGCTGACATTTAAAAAGGCTTCAGAACTCTTCCATTGTTCTTGGAATTCCGCTGACGTTTAAAAATGCTTCGGAACTCTTCCATTGTTCTCGGAATTCCGCTGACGTTTAAAAATGCTTCACAACTCTTCCATTGTTCTCGGAATTCCGCTGACTTTTAAAAATGCTTCTGAACTCTTCCATTGTTCTCGGAATTCCGCTGAAGTTTAAGTATGCTTCGGAACTCTTCCATTGTTCTCGGAATTCTGTTGAAGTTTAAAAATGCTTCGGAACTCTTCCATTGTTCTCAGAATTCCGCTGACATTTAAAAATGCTTCGGAACTCTTCCATTGTTCTTGGAATTCCACTGACGTTTAAAAATGCTTCACAACTCTTCCATTGTTCTCAGTATTCCGCTGACTTTTAAAAATGCTTCAGAATTCTTCCATTGTTCTCGGAATTCTGCTGAAGTTTAAAAATGCTTCGGAACTCTTCCATTGTTCTCAGAATTCCGCTGACATTTAAAAATGCTTCAGAAGTCTTCCATTGTTCTCGGAATTCCGCTGACATTTAAAAAGGCTTCAGAGCTCTTCCATTGTTCTCGGAATTCCGCTGACGTTTAAAAATGCTTCGGAACTCTTCCATTGTTCTCGGAATTCCGCTGACGTTTAAAAATGCTTCACAACTCTTCCATTGTTCTCGGAATTCCGCTGACTTTTAAAAATGCTTCGGAACTCTTTGATTGTTCTCCAAATTCTGCTGAAGTTTAAAAATGCTTCGGAACTCTTCCATTGTTCTCAGAATTCCGCTGACATTTAAAAATGCTTCAGAAGTCTTCCATTGTTCTCGGAATTCCGCTGACATTTAAAAAGGCTTCAGAACTCTTCCATTGTTCTCGGAATTCCGCTGACGTTTAAAAATGCTTCGGAACTCTTCCATTGTTCTCGGAATTCCGCTGACGTTTAAAAATGCTTCACAACTCTTCCATTGTTCTCGGAATTCCGCTGACTTTTAAAAATGCTTCGGAACTCTTTGATTGTTCTCCAAATTCCGCTGAAGTTTAAAAATGCTTCGGAACTCTTCCAGTGTTCTCGGAATTCCGCTGACTTTTAAAAATGCTTCGGAACTCTTCGATTGTTCTCCAAATTCCGCTGAAGTTTAAAAATGCTTCGGAACTCTTCCAGTGTTCGCAGAATTCTGCTGACGTTTAAAAATGCTTCGGAAATCTTCCATTGTTTTCAAAATTCCACTGACGTTTAAAAATGCTTCAGAACTCTTCCATTGTTCTCGGAATTCCGGTGAAGTTTAAAAATGCTTCGGAACTCTTACATTGTTCTCAGAATTCCTCTGAAGTTTAAACATGCTTTGGTACCCTTCTATTGTTCTCGGAATTCTGCTGACTTTTAAAAATGCTTCGGAACTCTTCCATTGATCCAGGAATTCTGCTGAAGTTTAAAAATGCTTCGGAAATCTTCCATTGTTTTCAAAATTCCGCTGACGTTTAAAAATGCTTCGGAACTCTTCCATTGTTCTCGGAATTCCGGTGAAGTTTAAACATGCTTTGGTACCCTTTTATTGTTCTCGGAATTCTGCTGACTTTTAAAAATGCTTCGGAACTCTTCCATTGATCCAGGAATTCTGCTGAAGTTTAAAAATGCTTCTGAACTCTTCTATTGTTCTCGGAATTCCGCTGACTTTTAAAAATGCTTCGGAACTCTTCCCTTGTTCTCGGAATTCCGCTGAAGTTTAAGAATGCTTCGGAACTCTTCCATTGTTCTCGGAATTCCGCTGACGCTTAAAAATGCTTCACAACTCTTCTATTGTTCTCAGAATTCCGCTGACTTTTAAAAATGCTTCGGAACTCTTCCAGTGTTCGCAGATTTCCGCTGACGTTTAAAAATGCTTCGGAAATCTTCCATTGTTTTCAAAATTCCGCTGACGTTTAAAAATGCTTCAGAACTCTTCCATTGTTCTCGGAATTCCGCTGACGTTTAAAAATGCTTCGGAACTCTTCCATTGTTCTCGGAATTGCGGTGAAGTTTAAGAATGCTTCGGAACTCTTCCATTGTTCTCGGAATTCTGCTGAAGTTTTGAAGTTTAAAAATGCTTCGGAATTCTTCCATTGTTCTCGGAATTCCGCTGACGCTTAAAAATGCTTCACAACTCTTCTATTGTTCTCAGAATTCCGCTGACTTTTAAAAATGCTTCGGAACTCTTCCAGTGTTCGCAGAATTCCGCTGACGTTT
Organism: Phyllobates terribilis; assembly: GCF_046119375.1. Taxonomy (NCBI): domain Eukaryota; kingdom Metazoa; phylum Chordata; class Amphibia; order Anura; family Dendrobatidae; genus Phyllobates; species Phyllobates terribilis. The sequence goes on along the minus strand of NW_027362781.1, from coordinate 4,954,240 downwards.
AAAAATGCTTCGGAAATCTTCCATTGTTTTCAAAATTCCGCTGACGTTTAAAAATGCTTCAGAACTCTTCCATTGTTCTCGGAATTCCGCTGACGTTTAAAAATGCTTCGGAACTCTTCCATTGTTCTCGGAATTGCGGTGAAGTTTAAGAATGCTTCGGAACTCTTCCATTGTTCTCGGAATTCTGCTGAAGTTTTGAAGTTTAAAAATGCTTCGGAATTCTTCCATTGTTCTCGGAGTTCCGCTGACGCTTAAAAATGCTTCACAACTCTTCTATTGTTCTCAGAATTCCGCTGACTTTTAAAAATGCTTCGGAACTCTTCCATTGTTGTCGGAATTCCGCTGACGCTTAAAAATGCTTCACAACTCTTCTATTGTTCTCGGAATTCCGCTGACATTTAAAAATGATTCGGAACTCTTCCATTGTTTTCGGAATTCCGCTGAAGTTTAAGAATGCTTCGGAACTCTTCCATTGTTCTCGGAATTCTGCTGAAGTTTAAAAATGCTTCGGAACTCTTCCATTGTTCTCGGAATTCTGCTGAAGTTTAAAAATGCTTCGGAACTCTTCCATTGTTCTCAGAATTCCGCTGACATTTAAAAATGCTTCGGAACTCTTCCATTGTTCTTGGAATTCCACTGACGTTTAAAAATGCTTCACAACTCTTCTATTGTTCTCGGAATTCCGCTGACATTTAAAAATGATTCGGAACTCTTCCATTGTTTTCGGAATTCCGCTGAAGTTTAAGAATGCTTCGGAACTCTTCCATTGTTCTCGGAATTCTGCTGAAGTTTAAAAATGCTTCGGATCTCTTCCATTGTTCTCGGAATTCTGCTGAAGTTTAAAAATGCTTCGGAACTCTTCCATTGTTCTCGGAATTCCGCTGACGCTTAAAAATGCTTCACAACTCTTCTATTGTTCTCGGAATTCCGCTGACATTTAAAAATGCTTCGGAACTCTTCCATTGTTTTCGGAATTCCGCTGAAGTTTAAGAATGCTTCGGAACTCTTCCATTGTTCTCGGAATTCTGCTGAAGTTTAAAAATGCTTCGGAACTCTTCCATTGTTCTCGGAATTACGCTGACATTTAAAAAGGCTTCAGAACTCTTCCATTGTTCTTGGAATTCCGCTGACGTTTAAAAATGCTTCGGAACTCTTCCATTGTTCTCGGAATTCTGTTGAAGTTTAAAAATGCTTCGGAACTCTTCCATTGTTCTCAGAATTCCGCTGACATTTAAAAATGCTTCGGAACTCTTCCATTGTTCTTGGAATTCCACTGACGTTTAAAAATGCTTCACAACTCTTCCATTGTTCTCAGTATTCCGCTGACTTTTAAAAATGCTTCAGAATTCTTCCATTGTTCTCGGAATTCTGCTGAAGTTTAAAAATGCTTCGGAACTCTTCCATTGTTCTCAGAATTCCGCTGACATTTAAAAATGCTTCAGAAGTCTTCCATTGTTCTCGGAATTCCGCTGACATTTAAAAAGGCTTCAGAGCTCTTCCATTGTTCTCGGAATTCCGCTGACGTTTAAAAATGCTTCGGAACTCTTCCATTGTTCTCGGAATTCCGCTGACGTTTAAAAATGCTTCACAACTCTTCCATTGTTCTCGGAATTCCGCTGACTTTTAAAAATGCTTCGGAACTCTTTGATTGTTCTCCAAATTCTGCTGAAGTTTAAAAATGCTTCGGAACTCTTCCATTGTTCTCAGAATTCCGCTGACATTTAAAAATGCTTCAGAAGTCTTCCATTGTTCTCGGAATTCCGCTGACATTTAAAAAGGCTTCAGAACTCTTCCATTGTTCTCGGAATTCCGCTGACGTTTAAAAATGCTTCGGAACTCTTCCATTGTTCTCGGAATTCCGCTGACGTTTAAAAATGCTTCACAACTCTTCCATTGTTCTCGGAATTCCGCTGACTTTTAAAAATGCTTCGGAACTCTTTGATTGTTCTCCAAATTCCGCTGAAGTTTAAAAATGCTTCGGAACTCTTCCAGTGTTCTCGGAATTCCGCTGACTTTTAAAAATGCTTCGGAACTCTTCGATTGTTCTCCAAATTCCGCTGAAGTTTAAAAATGCTTCGGAACTCTTCCAGTGTTCGCAGAATTCTGCTGACGTTTAAAAATGCTTCGGAAATCTTCCATTGTTTTCAAAATTCCACTGACGTTTAAAAATGCTTCAGAACTCTTCCATTGTTCTCGGAATTCCGGTGAAGTTTAAAAATGCTTCGGAACTCTTACATTGTTCTCAGAATTCCTCTGAAGTTTAAACATGATTTGGTACCCTTCTATTGTTCTCGGAATTCTGCTGACTTTTAAAAATGCTTCGGAACTCTTCCATTGATCCAGGAATTCTGCTGAAGTTTAAAAATGCTTCGGAAATCTTCCATTGTTTTCAAAATTCCGCTGACGTTTAAAAATGCTTCGGAACTCTTCCATTGTTCTCGGAATTCCGGTGAAGTTTAAACATGCTTTGGTACCCTTTTATTGTTCTCGGAATTCTGCTGACTTTTAAAAATGCTTCGGAACTCTTCCATTGATCCAGGAATTCTGCTGAAGTTTAAAAATGCTTCTGAACTCTTCTATTGTTCTCGGAATTCCGCTGACTTTTAAAAATGCTTCGGAACTCTTCCCTTGTTCTCGGAATTCCGCTGAAGTTTAAGAATGCTTCGGAACTCTTCCATTGTTCTCGGAATTCCGCTGACGCTTAAAAATGCTTCACAACTCTTCTATTGTTCTCAGAATTCCGCTGACTTTTAAAAATGCTTCGGAACTCTTCCAGTGTTCGCAGATTTCCGCTGACGTTTAAAAATGCTTCGGAAATCTTCCATTGTTTTCAAAATTCCGCTGACGTTTAAAAATGCTTCAGAACTCTTCCATTGTTCTCGGAATTCCGCTGACGTTTAAAAATGCTTCGGAACTCTTCCATTGTTCTCGGAATTGCGGTGAAGTTTAAGAATGCTTCGGAACTCTTCCATTGTTCTCGGAATTCTGCTGAAGTTTTGAAGTTTAAAAATGCTTCGGAATTCTTCCATTGTTCTCGGAATTCCGCTGACGCTTAAAAATGCTTCACAACTCTTCTATTGTTCTCAGAATTCCGCTGACTTTTAAAAATGCTTCGGAACTCTTCCATTGTTGTCGGAATTCCGCTGACGCTTAAAAATGCTTCACAACTCTTCTATTGTTCTCGGAATTCCGCTGACATTTAAAAATGATTCGGAACTCTTCCATTGTTTTCGGAATTCCGCTGAAGTTTAAGAATGCTTCGGAACTCTTCCATTGTTCTCGGAATTCTGCTGAAGTTTAAAAATGCTTCGGAACTCTTCCATTGTTCTCGGAATTCTGCTGAAGTTTAAAAATGCTTCTGAACTCTTCCATTGTTCTCGGAATTCCGCTGACGCTTAAAAATGCTTCACAACTCTTCTATTGTTCTCGGAATTCCGCTGACATTTAAAAATGCTTCGGAACTCTTCCATTGTTTTCGGAATTCCGCTGAAGTTTAAGAATGCTTCGGAAATCTTTCATTGTTCTCGGAATTCCGCTGAAGTTTAAAAATGCTTCGGAACTCTTCCATTGTTCTCGGAATTACGCTGACATTTAAAAAAGCTTCAGAACTCTTCCATTGTTCTTGGAATTCCGCTGACGATTAAAAATGCTTCGGAACTCTTCCATTGTTCTCGGAATTCCGCTGACGTTTAAAAATGCTTCACAACTCTTCCATTGTTCTCGGAATTCCGCTGACTTTTAAAAATGCTTCTGAACTCTTCCATTGTTCTCGGAATTCCGCTGAAGTTTAAGTATGCTTCGGAACTCTTCCATTGTTCTCGGAATTCTGCTGAAGTTTAAAAATGCTTCGGAACTCTTCCATTGTTCTCAGAATTCCGCTGACATTTAAAAATGCTTCGGAACTCTTCCATTGTTCTTGGAATTCCGGTGAAGTTTAAAAATGCTTCGGAACTCTTACATTGTTCTCAGAATTCCTCTGAAGTTTAAACATGCTTTGGTACCCTTCTATTGTTCTCGGAATTCTGCTGACTTTTAAAAATGCTTCGGAACTCTTCCATTGATCCAGGAATTCTGCTGAAGTTTAAAAATGCTTCGGAAATCTTCCATTGTTTTCAAAATTCCGCTGACGTTTAAAAATGCTTCGGAACTCTTCCATTGTTCTCGGAATTCCGGTGAAGTTTAAACATGCTTTGGTACCCTTTTATTGTTCTCGGAATTCTGCTGACTTTTAAAAATGCTTCGGAACTCTTCCATTGATCCAGGAATTCTGCTGAAGTTTAAAAATGCTTCTGAACTCTTCTATTGTTCTCGGAATTCCGCTGACTTTTAAAAATGCTTCGGAACTCTTCCCTTGTTCTCGGAATTCCGCTGAAGTTTAAGAATGCTTCGGAACTCTTCCATTGTTCTCGGAATTCCGCTGACGCTTAAAAATGCTTCACAACTCTTCTATTGTTCTCAGAATTCCGCTGACTTTTAAAAATGCTTCGGAACTCTTCCAGTGTTCGCAGATTTCCGCTGACGTTTAAAAATGCTTCGGAAATCTTCCATTGTTTTCAAAATTCCGCTGACGTTTAAAAATGCTTCAGAACTCTTCCATTGTTCTCGGAATTCCGCTGACGTTTAAAAATGCTTCGGAACTCTTCCATTGTTCTCGGAATTGCGGTGAAGTTTAAGAATGCTTCGGAACTCTTCCATTGTTCTCGGAATTCTGCTGAAGTTTTGAAGTTTAAAAATGCTTCGGAATTCTTCCATTGTTCTCGGAATTCCGCTGACGCTTAAAAATGCTTCACAACTCTTCTATTGTTCTCAGAATTCCGCTGACTTTTAAAAATGCTTCGGAACTCTTCCAGTGTTCGCAGATTTCCGCTGACGTTTAAAAATGCTTCGGAAATCTTCCATTGTTTTCAAAATTCCGCTGACGTTTAAAAATGCTTCAGAACTCTTCCATTGTTCTCGGAATTCCGCTGACGTTTAAAAATGCTTCGGAACTCTTCCATTGTTCTCGGAATTGCGGTGAAGTTTAAGAATGCTTCGGAACTCTTCCATTGTTCTCGGAATTCTGCTGAAGTTTTGAAGTTTAAAAATGCTTCGGAATTCTTCCATTGTTCTCGGAATTCCGCTGACGCTTAAAAATGCTTCACAACTCTTCTATTGTTCTCAGAATTCCGCTGACTTTTAAAAATGCTTCGGAACTCTTCCAGTGTTCGCAGAATTCCGCTGACGTTTAAAAATGCTTCGGAAATCTTCCATTGTTTTCAAAATTCCGCTGACGTTTAAAAATGCTTCAGAACTCTTCCATTGTTCTCGGAATTCCGCTGACGTTTAAAAATGCTTCGGAACTCTTCCATTGTTCTCGGAATTGCGGTGAAGTTTAAGAATGCTTCGGAACTCTTCCATTGTTCTCGGAATTCTGCTGAAGTTTTGAAGTTTAAAAATGCTTCGGAATTCTTCCATTGTTCTCGGAGTTCCGCTGACGCTTAAAAATGCTTCACAACTCTTCTATTGTTCTCAGAATTCCGCTGACTTTTAAAAATGCTTCGGAACTCTTCCATTGTTGTCGGAATTCCGCTGACGCTTAAAAATGCTTCACAACTCTTCTATTGTTCTCGGAATTCCGCTGACATTTAAAAATGATTCGGAACTCTTCCATTGTTTTCGGAATTCCGCTGAAGTTTAAGAATGCTTCGGAACTCTTCCATTGTTCTCGGAATTCTGCTGAAGTTTAAAAATGCTTCGGAACTCTTCCATTGTTCTCGGAATTCTGCTGAAGTTTAAAAATGCTTCGGAACTCTTCCATTGTTCTCAGAATTCCGCTGACATTTAAAAATGCTTCGGAACTCTTCCATTGTTCTTGGAATTCCACTGACGTTTAAAAATGCTTCACAACTCTTCTATTGTTCTCGGAATTCCGCTGACATTTAAAAATGATTCGGAACTCTTCCATTGTTTTCGGAATTCCGCTGAAGTTTAAGAATGCTTCGGAACTCTTCCATTGTTCTCGGAATTCTGCTGAAGTTTAAAAATGCTTCGGATCTCTTCCATTGTTCTCGGAATTCTGCTGAAGTTTAAAAATGCTTCGGAACTCTTCCATTGTTCTCGGAATTCCGCTGACGCTTAAAAATGCTTCACAACTCTTCTATTGTTCTCGGAATTCCGCTGACATTTAAAAATGCTTCGGAACTCTTCCATTGTTTTCGGAATTCCGCTGAAGTTTAAGAATGCTTCGGAACTCTTCCATTGTTCTCGGAATTCTGCTGAAGTTTAAAAATGCTTCGGAACTCTTCCATTGTTCTCGGAATTACGCTGACATTTAAAAAGGCTTCAGAACTCTTCCATTGTTCTTGGAATTCCGCTGACGTTTAAAAATGCTTCGGAACTCTTCCATTGTTCTCGGAATTCTGTTGAAGTTTAAAAATGCTTCGGAACTCTTCCATTGTTCTCAGAATTCCGCTGACATTTAAAAATGCTTCGGAACTCTTCCATTGTTCTTGGAATTCCACTGACGTTTAAAAATGCTTCACAACTCTTCCATTGTTCTCAGTATTCCGCTGACTTTTAAAAATGCTTCAGAATTCTTCCATTGTTCTCGGAATTCTGCTGAAGTTTAAAAATGCTTCGGAACTCTTCCATTGTTCTCAGAATTCCGCTGACATTTAAAAATGCTTCAGAAGTCTTCCATTGTTCTCGGAATTCCGCTGACATTTAAAAAGGCTTCAGAGCTCTTCCATTGTTCTCGGAATTCCGCTGACGTTTAAAAATGCTTCGGAACTCTTCCATTGTTCTCGGAATTCCGCTGACGTTTAAAAATGCTTCACAACTCTTCCATTGTTCTCGGAATTCCGCTGACTTTTAAAAATGCTTCGGAACTCTTTGATTGTTCTCCAAATTCTGCTGAAGTTTAAAAATGCTTCGGAACTCTTCCATTGTTCTCAGAATTCCGCTGACATTTAAAAATGCTTCAGAAGTCTTCCATTGTTCTCGGAATTCCGCTGACATTTAAAAAGGCTTCAGAACTCTTCCATTGTTCTCGGAATTCCGCTGACGTTTAAAAATGCTTCGGAACTCTTCCATTGTTCTCGGAATTCCGCTGACGTTTAAAAATGCTTCACAACTCTTCCATTGTTCTCGGAATTCCGCTGACTTTTAAAAATGCTTCGGAACTCTTTGATTGTTCTCCAAATTCCGCTGAAGTTTAAAAATGCTTCGGAACTCTTCCAGTGTTCTCGGAATTCCGCTGACTTTTAAAAATGCTTCGGAACTCTTCGATTGTTCTCCAAATTCCGCTGAAGTTTAAAAATGCTTCGGAACTCTTCCAGTGTTCGCAGAATTCTGCTGACGTTTAAAAATGCTTCGGAAATCTTCCATTGTTTTCAAAATTCCACTGACGTTTAAAAATGCTTCAGAACTCTTCCATTGTTCTCGGAATTCCGGTGAAGTTTAAAAATGCTTCGGAACTCTTACATTGTTCTCAGAATTCCTCTGAAGTTTAAACATGATTTGGTACCCTTCTATTGTTCTCGGAATTCTGCTGACTTTTAAAAATGCTTCGGAACTCTTCCATTGATCCAGGAATTCTGCTGAAGTTTAAAAATGCTTCGGAAATCTTCCATTGTTTTCAAAATTCCGCTGACGTTTAAAAATGCTTCGGAACTCTTCCATTGTTCTCGGAATTCCGGTGAAGTTTAAACATGCTTTGGTACCCTTTTATTGTTCTCGGAATTCTGCTGACTTTTAAAAATGCTTCGGAACTCTTCCATTGATCCAGGAATTCTGCTGAAGTTTAAAAATGCTTCTGAACTCTTCTATTGTTCTCGGAATTCCGCTGACTTTTAAAAATGCTTCGGAACTCTTCCCTTGTTCTCGGAATTCCGCTGAAGTTTAAGAATGCTTCGGAACTCTTCCATTGTTCTCGGAATTCCGCTGACGCTTAAAAATGCTTCACAACTCTTCTATTGTTCTCAGAATTCCGCTGACTTTTAAAAATGCTTCGGAACTCTTCCAGTGTTCGCAGATTTCCGCTGACGTTTAAAAATGCTTCGGAAATCTTCCATTGTTTTCAAAATTCCGCTGACGTTTAAAAATGCTTCAGAACTCTTCCATTGTTCTCGGAATTCCGCTGACGTTTAAAAATGCTTCGGAACTCTTCCATTGTTCTCGGAATTGCGGTGAAGTTTAAGAATGCTTCGGAACTCTTCCATTGTTCTCGGAATTCTGCTGAAGTTTTGAAGTTTAAAAATGCTTCGGAATTCTTCCATTGTTCTCGGAATTCCGCTGACGCTTAAAAATGCTTCACAACTCTTCTATTGTTCTCAGAATTCCGCTGACTTTTAAAAATGCTTCGGAACTCTTCCATTGTTGTCGGAATTCCGCTGACGCTTAAAAATGCTTCACAACTCTTCTATTGTTCTCGGAATTCCGCTGACATTTAAAAATGATTCGGAACTCTTCCATTGTTTTCGGAATTCCGCTGAAGTTTAAGAATGCTTCGGAACTCTTCCATTGTTCTCGGAATTCTGCTGAAGTTTAAAAATGCTTCGGAACTCTTCCATTGTTCTCGGAATTCTGCTGAAGTTTAAAAATGCTTCTGAACTCTTCCATTGTTCTCGGAATTCCGCTGACGCTTAAAAATGCTTCACAACTCTTCTATTGTTCTCGGAATTCCGCTGACATTTAAAAATGCTTCGGAACTCTTCCATTGTTTTCGGAATTCCGCTGAAGTTTAAGAATGCTTCGGAAATCTTTCATTGTTCTCGGAATTCCGCTGAAGTTTAAAAATGCTTCGGAACTCTTCCATTGTTCTCGGAATTACGCTGACATTTAAAAAAGCTTCAGAACTCTTCCATTGTTCTTGGAATTCCGCTGACGATTAAAAATGCTTCGGAACTCTTCCATTGTTCTCGGAATTCCGCTGACGTTTAAAAATGCTTCACAACTCTTCCATTGTTCTCGGAATTCCGCTGACTTTTAAAAATGCTTCTGAACTCTTCCATTGTTCTCGGAATTCCGCTGAAGTTTAAGTATGCTTCGGAACTCTTCCATTGTTCTCGGAATTCTGCTGAAGTTTAAAAATGCTTCGGAACTCTTCCATTGTTCTCAGAATTCCGCTGACATTTAAAAATGCTTCGGAACTCTTCCATTGTTCTTGGAATTCCACTGACGTTTAAAAATGCTTCACAACTCTTCCATTGTTCTCGGAATTCCGCTGACTTTTAAAATTGCTTCGGAACTCTTCGATTGTTCTCCAAATTCCGTTGAAGTTTAAAAATGCTTCGGAACTCTTCGATTGTTCTCCAAATTCCGCTGACGTTTAAAAATGCTTCGGAAATCTTCCATTGTTTTCAAAATCCGCTGACGTTTAAAAATGCTTCAGAACTCTTCCATTGTTCTCGGAATTCCGCTGACATTTAAAAATGCTTCGGAACTCTTCCATTGTTCTGGAATTCCGCTGACGTTTAAAAATGCTTCACAACTCTTCCATTGTTCTCAGTATTCCGCTGACTTTTAAAAATGCTTCAGAATTCTTCCATTGTTCTCGGAATTCCGCTGAAGTTTAAGTATGCTTCGGAACTCTTCCATTGTTCTCGGAATTCTGCTGAAGTTTAAAAATGCTTCGGAACTCTTCCATTGTTCTCAGAATTCCGCTGACATTTAAAAATGCTTCAGAAGTCTTCCATTGTTCTCGGAATTCCGCTGACATTTAAAAAGGCTTCAGAGCTCTTCCATTGTTCTCGGAATTCCGCTGACGTTTAAAAATGCTTCGGAACTCTTCCATTGTTCTCGGAATTCCGCTGACGTTTAAAAATGCTTCACAACTCTTCCATTGTTCTCGGAATTCTGCTGACTTTTAAAAATGCTTCGGAACTCTTTGATTGTTCTCCAAATTCTGCTGAAGTTTAAAAATGCTTCGGAACTCTTCCATTGTTCTCAGAATTCCGCTGACATTTAAAAATGCTTCAGAAGTCTTCCATTGTTCTCGGAATTCCGCTGACATTTAAAAAGGCTTCAGAACTCTTCCATTGTTCTCGGAATTCCGCTGACGTTTAAAAATGCTTCGGAACTCTTCCATTGTTCTCGGAATTCCGCTGACGTTTAAAAATGCTTCACAACTCTTCCATTGTTCTCGGAATTCCGCTGACTTTTAAAAATGCTTCGGAACTCTTTGATTGTTCTCCAAATTCCGCTGAAGTTTAAAAATGCTTCGGAACTCTTCCAGTGTTCTCGGAATTCCGCTGACTTTTAAAAATGCTTCGGAACTCTTCGATTGTTCTCCAAATTCCGCTGAAGTTTAAAAATGCTTCGGAACTCTTCCAGTGTTCGCAGAATTCTGCTGACGTTTAAAAATGCTTCGGAAATCTTCCATTGTTTTCAAAATTCCACTGACGTTTAAAAATGCTTCAGAACTCTTCCATTGTTCTCGGAATTCCGGTGAAGTTTAAAAATGCTTCGGAACTCTTACATTGTTCTCAGAATTCCTCTGAAGTTTAAACATGCTTTGGTACCATTCTATTGTTCTCGGAATTCTGCTGACTTTTAAAAATGCTTCAGAACTCTTCCATTGATCCAGGAATTCTGCTGAAGTTTAAAAATGCTTCGGAAATCTTCCATTGTTTTCAAAATTCCGCTGACGTTTAAAAATGCTTCGGAACTCTTCCATTGTTCTCGGAATTCCGCTGAAGTTTTGAAGTTTAAAAATGCTTCGGAATTTTTCCATTGTTCTCGGAATTCCGCTGACGCTTAAAAATGCTTCACAACTCTTCCATTGTTCTCGGAATTCCGCTGACTTTTAAAAATGCTTCGGAACTCTTCAAGTGTTCGCAGAATTCCGCTGACGTTTAAAAATGCTTCGGAACTCTTCCATTGTTCTCGGAATTCCGGTGAAGTTTAAACATGCTTTGGTACCCTTTTATTGTTCTCGGAATTCTGCTGACTTTTAAAAATGCTTCGGAACTCTTCCATTGATCCAGGAATTCTGCTGAAGTTTAAAAATGCTTCTGAACTCTTCTATTGTTCTCGGAATTCCGCTGACTTTTAAAAATGCTTCGGAACTCTTCCCTTGTTCTCGGAATTCCGCTGAAGTTTAAGAATGCTTCGGAACTCTTCCATTGTTCTCGGAATTCCGCTGACGCTTAAAAATGCTTCACAACTCTTCTATTGTTCTCAGAATTCCGCTGACTTTTAAAAATGCTTCGGAACTCTTCCAGTGTTCGCAGATTTCCGCTGACGTTTAAAAATGCTTCGGAAATCTTCCATTGTTTTCAAAATTCCGCTGACGTTTAAAAATGCTTCAGAACTCTTCCATTGTTCTCGGAATTCCGCTGACGTTTAAAAATGCTTCGGAACTCTTCCATTGTTCTCGGAATTGCGGTGAAGTTTAAGAATGCTTCGGAACTCTTCCATTGTTCTCGGAATTCTGCTGAAGTTTTGAAGTTTAAAAATGCTTCGGAATTCTTCCATTGTTCTCGGAATTCCGCTGACGCTTAAAAATGCTTCACAACTCTTCTATTGTTCTCAGAATTCCGCTGACTTTTAAAAATGCTTCGGAACTCTTCCAGTGTTCGCAGAATTCCGCTGACGTTTAAAAATGCTTCGGAAATCTTCCATTGTTTTCAAAATTCCGCTGACGTTTAAAAATGCTTCAGAACTCTTCCATTGTTCTCGGAATTCCGCTGACGTTTAAAAATGCTTCGGAACTCTTCCATTGTTCTCGGAATTGCGGTGAAGTTTAAGAATGCTTCGGAACTCTTCCATTGTTCTCGGAATTCTGCTGAAGTTTTGAAGTTTAAAAATGCTTCGGAATTCTTCCATTGTTCTCGGAATTCCGCTGACGCTTAAAAATGCTTCACAACTCTTCTATTGTTCTCAGAATTCCGCTGACTTTTAAAAATGCTTCGGAACTCTTCCAGTGTTCGCAGAATTCCGCTGACGTTTAAAAATGCTTCGGAAATCTTCCATTGTTTTCAAAATTCCGCTGACGTTTAAAAATGCTTCAGAACTCTTCCATTGTTCTCGGAATTCCGCTGACGTTTAAAAATGCTTCGGAACTCTTCCATTGTTCTCGGAATTGCGGTGAAGTTTAAGAATGCTTCGGAACTCTTCCATTGTTCTCGGAATTCTGCTGAAGTTTTGAAGTTTAAAAATGCTTCGGAATTCTTCCATTGTTCTCGGAGTTCCGCTGACGCTTAAAAATGCTTCACAACTCTTCTATTGTTCTCAGAATTCCGCTGACTTTTAAAAATGCTTCGGAACTCTTCCATTGTTGTCGGAATTCCGCTGACGCTTAAAAATGCTTCACAACTCTTCTATTGTTCTCGGAATTCCGCTGACATTTAAAAATGATTCGGAACTCTTCCATTGTTTTCGGAATTCCGCTGAAGTTTAAGAATGCTTCGGAACTCTTCCATTGTTCTCGGAATTCTGCTGAAGTTTAAAAATGCTTCGGAACTCTTCCATTGTTCTCGGAATTCTGCTGAAGTTTAAAAATGCTTCTGAACTCTTCCATTGTTCTCGGAATTCCGCTGACGCTTAAAAATGCTTCACAACTCTTCTATTGTTCTCGGAATTCCGCTGACATTTAAAAATGCTTCGGAACTCTTCCATTGTTTTCGGAATTCCGCTGAAGTTTAAGAATGCTTCGGAAATCTTTCATTGTTCTCGGAATTCTGCTGAAGTTTAAAAATGCTTCGGAACTCTTCCATTGTTCTCGGAATTACGCTGACATTTAAAAAAGCTTCAGAACTCTTCCATTGTTCTTGGAATTCCGCTGACGATTAAAAATGCTTCGGAACTCTTCCATTGTTCTCGGAATTCCGCTGACGTTTAAAAATGCTTCACAACTCTTCCATTGTTCTCGGAATTCCGCTGACTTTTAAAAATGCTTCTGAACTCTTCCATTGTTCTCGGAATTCCGCTGAAGTTTAAGTATGCTTCGGAACTCTTCCATTGTTCTCGGAATTCTGCTGAAGTTTAAAAATGCTTCGGAACTCTTCCATTGTTCTCAGAATTCCGCTGACATTTAAAAATGCTTCGGAACTCTTCCATTGTTCTTGGAATTCCACTGACGTTTAAAAATGCTTCACAACTCTTCCATTGTTCTCGGAATTCCGCTGACTTTTAAAATTGCTTCGGAACTCTTCGATTGTTCTCCAAATTCCGTTGAAGTTTAAAAATGCTTCGGAACTCTTCGATTGTTCTCCAAATTCCGCTGACGTTTAAAAATGCTTCGGAAATCTTCCATTGTTTTCAAAATCCGCTGACGTTTAAAAATGCTTCAGAACTCTTCCATTGTTCTCGGAATTCCGCTGACATTTAAAAATGCTTCGGAACTCTTCCATTGTTCTGGAATTCCGCTGACGTTTAAAAATGCTTCACAACTCTTCCATTGTTCTCAGTATTCCGCTGACTTTTAAAAATGCTTCAGAATTCTTCCATTGTTCTCGGAATTCCGCTGAAGTTTAAGTATGCTTCGGAACTCTTCCATTGTTCTCGGAATTCTGCTGAAGTTTAAAAATGCTTCGGAACTCTTCCATTGTTCTCAGAATTCCGCTGACATTTAAAAATGCTTCAGAAGTCTTCCATTGTTCTCGGAATTCCGCTGACATTTAAAAAGGCTTCAGAGCTCTTCCATTGTTCTCGGAATTCCGCTGACGTTTAAAAATGCTTCGGAACTCTTCCATTGTTCTCGGAATTCCGCTGACGTTTAAAAATGCTTCACAACTCTTCCATTGTTCTCGGAATTCTGCTGACTTTTAAAAATGCTTCGGAACTCTTTGATTGTTCTCCAAATTCTGCTGAAGTTTAAAAATGCTTCGGAACTCTTCCATTGTTCTCAGAATTCCGCTGACATTTAAAAATGCTTCAGAAGTCTTCCATTGTTCTCGGAATTCCGCTGACATTTAAAAAGGCTTCAGAACTCTTCCATTGTTCTCGGAATTCCGCTGACGTTTAAAAATGCTTCGGAACTCTTCCATTGTTCTCGGAATTCCGCTGACGTTTAAAAATGCTTCACAACTCTTCCATTGTTCTCGGAATTCCGCTGACTTTTAAAAATGCTTCGGAACTCTTTGATTGTTCTCCAAATTCCGCTGAAGTTTAAAAATGCTTCGGAACTCTTCCAGTGTTCTCGGAATTCCGCTGACTTTTAAAAATGCTTCGGAACTCTTCGATTGTTCTCCAAATTCCGCTGAAGTTTAAAAATGCTTCGGAACTCTTCCAGTGTTCGCAGAATTCTGCTGACGTTTAAAAATGCTTCGGAAATCTTCCATTGTTTTCAAAATTCCACTGACGTTTAAAAATGCTTCAGAACTCTTCCATTGTTCTCGGAATTCCGGTGAAGTTTAAAAATGCTTCGGAACTCTTACATTGTTCTCAGAATTCCTCTGAAGTTTAAACATGCTTTGGTACCATTCTATTGTTCTCGGAATTCTGCTGACTTTTAAAAATGCTTCAGAACTCTTCCATTGATCCAGGAATTCTGCTGAAGTTTAAAAATGCTTCGGAAATCTTCCATTGTTTTCAAAATTCCGCTGACGTTTAAAAATGCTTCGGAACTCTTCCATTGTTCTCGGAATTCCGCTGAAGTTTTGAAGTTTAAAAATGCTTCGGAATTTTTCCATTGTTCTCGGAATTCCGCTGACGCTTAAAAATGCTTCACAACTCTTCCATTGTTCTCGGAATTCCGCTGACTTTTAAAAATGCTTCGGAACTCTTCAAGTGTTCGCAGAATTCCGCTGACGTTTAAAAATGCTTCGGAACTCTTCCATTGTTCTCGGAATTCCGGTGAAGTTTAAACATGCTTTGGTACCCTTTTATTGTTCTCGGAATTCTGCTGACTTTTAAAAATGCTTCGGAACTCTTCCATTGATCCAGGAATTCTGCTGAAGTTTAAAAATGCTTCTGAACTCTTCTATTGTTCTCGGAATTCCGCTGACTTTTAAAAATGCTTCGGAACTCTTCCCTTGTTCTCGGAATTCCGCTGAAGTTTAAGAATGCTTCGGAACTCTTCCATTGTTCTCGGAATTCCGCTGACGCTTAAAAATGCTTCACAACTCTTCTATTGTTCTCAGAATTCCGCTGACTTTTAAAAATGCTTCGGAACTCTTCCAGTGTTCGCAGATTTCCGCTGACGTTTAAAAATGCTTCGGAAATCTTCCATTGTTTTCAAAATTCCGCTGACGTTTAAAAATGCTTCAGAACTCTTCCATTGTTCTCGGAATTCCGCTGACGTTTAAAAATGCTTCGGAACTCTTCCATTGTTCTCGGAATTGCGGTGAAGTTTAAGAATGCTTCGGAACTCTTCCATTGTTCTCGGAATTCTGCTGAAGTTTTGAAGTTTAAAAATGCTTCGGAATTCTTCCATTGTTCTCGGAATTCCGCTGACGTTTAAAAATGCTTCGGAAATCTTCCATTGTTTTCAAAATTCCGCTGACGTTTAAAAATGCTTCAGAACTCTTCCATTGTTCTCGGAATTCCGCTGACGTTTAAAAATGCTTCGGAACTCTTCCATTGTTCTCGGAATTGCGGTGAAGTTTAAGAATGCTTCGGAACTCTTCCATTGTTCTCGGAATTCTGCTGAAGTTTTGAAGTTTAAAAATGCTTCGGAATTCTTCCATTGTTTTCGGAATTCCGCTGAAGTTTAAGAATGCTTCGGAACTCTTCCATTGTTCTCGGAATTCTGCTGAAGTTTAAAAATGCTTCTGAACTCTTCCATTGTTCTCGGAATTCCGCTGACGCTTAAAAATGCTTCACAACTCTTCTATTGTTCTCGGAATTCCGCTGACATTTAAAAATGCTTCGGAACTCTTCCATTGTTTTCGGAATTCCGCTGAAGTTTAAGAATGCTTCGGAAATCTTTCATTGTTCTCGGAATTCTGCTGAAGTTTAAAAATGCTTCGGAACTCTTCCATTGTTCTCGGAATTACGCTGACATTTAAAAAAGCTTCAGAACTCTTCCATTGTTCTTGGAATTCCGCTGACGATTAAAAATGCTTCGGAACTCTTCCATTGTTCTCGGAATTCCGCTGACGTTTAAAAATGCTTCACAACTCTTCCATTGTTCTCGGAATTCCGCTGACTTTTAAAAATGCTTCTGAACTCTTCCATTGTTCTCGGAATTCCGCTGAAGTTTAAGTATGCTTCGGAACTCTTCCATTGTTCTCGGAATTCTGCTGAAGTTTAAAAATGCTTCGGAACTCTTCCATTGTTCTCAGAATTCCGCTGACATTTAAAAATGCTTCGGAACTCTTCCATTGTTCTTGGAATTCCACTGACGTTTAAAAATGCTTCACAACTCTTCCATTGTTCTCGGAATTCCGCTGACTTTTAAAATTGCTTCGGAACTCTTCGATTGTTCTCCAAATTCCGTTGAAGTTTAAAAATGCTTCGGAACTCTTCGATTGTTCTCCAAATTCCGCTGACGTTTAAAAATGCTTCGGAAATCTTCCATTGTTTTCAAAATCCGCTGACGTTTAAAAATGCTTCAGAACTCTTCCATTGTTCTCGGAATTCCGCTGACATTTAAAAATGCTTCGGAACTCTTCCATTGTTCTGGAATTCCGCTGACGTTTAAAAATGCTTCACAACTCTTCCATTGTTCTCAGTATTCCGCTGACTTTTAAAAATGCTTCAGAATTCTTCCATTGTTCTCGGAATTCCGCTGAAGTTTAAGTATGCTTCGGAACTCTTCCATTGTTCTCGGAATTCTGCTGAAGTTTAAAAATGCTTCGGAACTCTTCCATTGTTCTCAGAATTCCGCTGACATTTAAAAATGCTTCAGAAGTCTTCCATTGTTCTCGGAATTCCGCTGACATTTAAAAAGGCTTCAGAGCTCTTCCATTGTTCTCGGAATTCCGCTGACGTTTAAAAATGCTTCGGAACTCTTCCATTGTTCTCGGAATTCCGCTGACGTTTAAAAATGCTTCACAACTCTTCCATTGTTCTCGGAATTCTGCTGACTTTTAAAAATGCTTCGGAACTCTTTGATTGTTCTCCAAATTCTGCTGAAGTTTAAAAATGCTTCGGAACTCTTCCATTGTTCTCAGAATTCCGCTGACATTTAAAAATGCTTCAGAAGTCTTCCATTGTTCTCGGAATTCCGCTGACATTTAAAAAGGCTTCAGAACTCTTCCATTGTTCTCGGAATTCCGCTGACGTTTAAAAATGCTTCGGAACTCTTCCATTGTTCTCGGAATTCCGCTGACGTTTAAAAATGCTTCACAACTCTTCCATTGTTCTCGGAATTCCGCTGACTTTTAAAAATGCTTCGGAACTCTTTGATTGTTCTCCAAATTCCGCTGAAGTTTAAAAATGCTTCGGAACTCTTCCAGTGTTCTCGGAATTCCGCTGACTTTTAAAAATGCTTCGGAACTCTTCGATTGTTCTCCAAATTCCGCTGAAGTTTAAAAATGCTTCGGAACTCTTCCAGTGTTCGCAGAATTCTGCTGACGTTTAAAAATGCTTCGGAAATCTTCCATTGTTTTCAAAATTCCACTGACGTTTAAAAATGCTTCAGAACTCTTCCATTGTTCTCGGAATTCCGGTGAAGTTTAAAAATGCTTCGGAACTCTTACATTGTTCTCAGAATTCCTCTGAAGTTTAAACATGCTTTGGTACCATTCTATTGTTCTCGGAATTCTGCTGACTTTTAAAAATGCTTCAGAACTCTTCCATTGATCCAGGAATTCTGCTGAAGTTTAAAAATGCTTCGGAAATCTTCCATTGTTTTCAAAATTCCGCTGACGTTTAAAAATGCTTCGGAACTCTTCCATTGTTCTCGGAATTCCGCTGAAGTTTAAACATGCTTTGGTACCCTTCTATTGTTCTCGGAATTCTGCTGACTTTTAAAAATGCTTCGGAACTCTTCCATTGATCCAGGAATTCTGCTGAAGTTTAAAAATGCTTCTGAACTCTTCTATTGTTCTCGGAATTCCGCTGACTTTTAAAAATGCTTCGGAACTCTTCCATTGTTCTCGGAATTCCGCTGAAGTTTAAGAATGCTTCGGAACTCTTCCATTGTTCTCGGAATTCCGCTGATGCTTAAAAATGCTTCACAACTCTTCTATTGTTCTCAGAATTCCGCTGACTTTTAAAAATGCTTCGGAACTCTTCCAGTGTTCGCAGAATTCCGCTGACGTTTAAAAATGCTTCGGAAATCTTCCATTGTTTTCAAAATTCCGCTGACGTTTAAAAATGCTTCAGAACTCTTCCATTGTTCTCGGAATTCCGCTGACGTTTAAAAATGCTTCGGAACTCTTCCATTGTTCTCGGAATTGCGGTGAAGTTTAAGAATGCTTCGGAACTCTTCCATTGTTCTCGGAATTCTGCTGAAGTTTTGAAGTTTAAAAATGCTTCGGAATTCTTCCATTGTTCTCGGAATTCCGCTGACGCTTAAAAATGCTTCACAACTCTTCTATTGTTCTCAGAATTCCGCTGACTTTTAAAAATGCTTCGGAACTCTTCCATTGTTGTCGGAATTCCGCTGACGCTTAAAAATGCTTCGGAACTCTTCCATTGTTCTCGGAATTCCGCTGACGTTTAAAAATGCTTCACAACTCTTCCATTGTTCTCGGAATTCCGCTTACTTTTAAAAATGCTTCGGAACTCTTTGATTGTTCTCCAAATTCTGCTGAAGTTTAAAAATGCTTCGGAACTCTTCCATTGTTCTCGGAATTGCGGTGAAGTTTAAGAATGCTTCGGAACTCTTCCATTGTTCTCGGAATTCTGCTGAAGTTTTGAAGTTTAAAAATGCTTCGGAATTCTTCCATTGTTCTCGGAGTTCCGCTGACGCTTAAAAATGCTTCACAACTCTTCTATTGTTCTCAGAATTCCGCTGACTTTTAAAAATGCTTCGGAACTCTTCCATTGTTGTCGGAATTCCGCTGACGCTTAAAAATGCTTCACAACTCTTCTATTGTTCTCGGAATTCCGCTGACATTTAAAAATGATTCGGAACTCTTCCATTGTTTTCGGAATTCCGCTGAAGTTTAAGAATGCTTCGGAACTCTTCCATTGTTCTCGGAATTCTGCTGAAGTTTAAAAATGCTTCGGAACTCTTCCATTGTTCTCGGAATTCTGCTGAAGTTTAAAAATGCTTCTGAACTCTTCCATTGTTCTCGGAATTCCGCTGACGCTTAAAAATGCTTCACAACTCTTCTATTGTTCTCGGAATTCCGCTGACATTTAAAAATGCTTCGGAACTCTTCCATTGTTTTCGGAATTCCGCTGAAGTTTAAGAATGCTTCGGAAATCTTTCATTGTTCTCGGAATTCTGCTGAAGTTTAAAAATGCTTCGGAACTCTTCCATTGTTCTCAGAATTCCGCTGACATTTAAAAATGCTTCGGAACTCTTCCATTGTTCTTGGAATTCCACTGACGTTTAAAAATGCTTCACAACTCTTCCATTGTTCTCGGAATTCCGCTGACTTTTAAAATTGCTTCGGAACTCTTCGATTGTTCTCCAAATTCCGTTGAAGTTTAAAAATGCTTCGGAACTCTTCGATTGTTCTCCAAATTCCGCTGACGTTTAAAAATGCTTCGGAAATCTTCCATTGTTTTCAAAATCCGCTGACGTTTAAAAATGCTTCAGAACTCTTCCATTGTTCTCGGAATTCCGCTGACATTTAAAAATGCTTCGGAACTCTTCCATTGTTCTGGAATTCCGCTGACGTTTAAAAATGCTTCACAACTCTTTCATTGTTCTCAGTATTCCGCTGACTTTTAAAAATGCTTCAGAATTCTTCCATTGTTCTCGGAATTCCGCTGAAGTTTAAGTATGCTTCGGAACTCTTCCATTGTTCTCGGAATTCTGCTGAAGTTTAAAAATGCTTCGGAACTCTTCCATTGTTCTCAGAATTCCGCTGACATTTAAAAATGCTTCAGAAGTCTTCCATTGTTCTCGGAATTCCGCTGACATTTAAAAAGGCTTCAGAGCTCTTCCATTGTTCTCGGAATTCCGCTGACGTTTAAAAATGCTTCGGAACTCTTCCATTGTTCTCGGAATTCCGCTGACGTTTAAAAATGCTTCACAACTCTTCCATTGTTCTCGGAATTCTGCTGACTTTTAAAAATGCTTCGGAACTCTTTGATTGTTCTCCAAATTCTGCTGAAGTTTAAAAATGCTTCGGAACTCTTCCATTGTTCTCAGAATTCCGCTGACATTTAAAAATGCTTCAGAAGTCTTCCATTGTTCTCGGAATTCCGCTGACATTTAAAAAGGCTTCAGAACTCTTCCATTGTTCTCGGAATTCCGCTGACGTTTAAAAATGCTTCGGAACTCTTCCATTGTTCTCGGAATTCCGCTGACGTTTAAAAATGCTTCACAACTCTTCCATTGTTCTCGGAATTCCGCTGACTTTTAAAAATGCTTCGGAACTCTTTGATTGTTCTCCAAATTCCGCTGAAGTTTAAAAATGCTTCGGAACTCTTCCAGTGTTCTCGGAATTCCGCTGACTTTTAAAAATGCTTCGGAACTCTTCGATTGTTCTCCAAATTCCGCTGAAGTTTAAAAATGCTTCGGAACTCTTCCAGTGTTCGCAGAATTCTGCTGACGTTTAAAAATGCTTCGGAAATCTTCCATTGTTTTCAAAATTCCACTGACGTTTAAAAATGCTTCAGAACTCTTCCATTGTTCTCGGAATTCCGGTGAAGTTTAAAAATGCTTCGGAACTCTTACATTGTTCTCAGAATTCCTCTGAAGTTTAAACATGCTTTGGTACCATTCTATTGTTCTCGGAATTCTGCTGACTTTTAAAAATGCTTCGGAACTCTTCCATTGATCCAGGAATTCTGCTGAAGTTTAAAAATGCTTCGGATATCTTCCATTGTTTTCAAAATTCCGCTGACGTTTAAAAATGCTTCGGAACTCTTCCATTGTTCTCGGAATTCCGGTGAAGTTTAAACATGCTTTGGTACCCTTCTATTGTTCTCGGAATTCTGCTGACTTTTAAAAATGCTTCGGAACTCTTCCATTGATCCAGGAATTCTGCTGAAGTTTAAAAATGCTTCTGAACTCTTCTATTGTTCTCGGAATTCCGCTGACTTTTAAAAATGCTTCGGAACTCTTCCATTGTTCTCGGAATTCCGCTGAAGTTTAAGAATGCTTCGGAACTCTTCCATTGTTCTCGGAATTCCGCTGATGCTTAAAAATGCTTCACAACTCTTCTATTGTTCTCAGAATTCCGCTGACTTTTAAAAATGCTTCGGAACTCTTCCAGTGTTCGCAGAATTCCGCTGACGTTTAAAAATGCTTCGGAAATCTTCCATTGTTTTCAAAATTCCGCTGACGTTTAAAAATGCTTCAGAACTCTTCCATTGTTCTCGGAATTCCGCTGACGTTTAAAAATGCTTCGGAACTCTTCCATTGTTCTCGGAATTGCGGTGAAGTTTAAGAATGCTTCGGAACTCTTCCATTGTTCTCGGAATTCTGCTGAAGTTTTGAAGTTTAAAAATGCTTCGGAATTCTTCCATTGTTCTCGGAATTCCGCTGACGCTTAAAAATGCTTCACAACTCTTCTATTGTTCTCAGAATTCCGCTGACTTTTAAAAATGCTTCGGAACTCTTCCATTGTTGTCGGAATTCCGCTGACGCTTAAAAATGCTTCGGAACTCTTCCATTGTTCTCGGAATTCTGCTGAAGTTTAAAAATGCTTCGGAACTCTTCCATTGTTCTCAGAATTCCGCTGACATTTAAAAATGCTTCGGAACTCTTCCATTGTTCTTGGAATTCCACTGACGTTTAAAAATGCTTCACAACTCTTCCATTGTTCTCGGAATTCCGCTGACTTTTAAAATTGCTTCGGAACTCTTCGATTGTTCTCCAAATTCCGTTGAAGTTTAAAAATGCTTCGGAACTCTTCGATTGTTCTCCAAATTCCGCTGACGTTTAAAAATGCTTCGGAAATCTTCCATTGTTTTCAAAATCCGCTGACGTTTAAAAATGCTTCAGAACTCTTCCATTGTTCTCGGAATTCCGCTGACATTTAAAAATGCTTCGGAACTCTTCCATTGTTCTGGAATTCCGCTGACGTTTAAAAATGCTTCACAACTCTTCCATTGTTCTCAGTATTCCGCTGACTTTTAAAAATGCTTCAGAATTCTTCCATTGTTCTCGGAATTCCGCTGAAGTTTAAGTATGCTTCGGAACTCTTCCATTGTTCTCGGAATTCTGCTGAAGTTTAAAAATGCTTCGGAACTCTTCCATTGTTCTCAGAATTCCGCTGACATTTAAAAATGCTTCAGAAGTCTTCCATTGTTCTCGGAATTCCGCTGACATTTAAAAAGGCTTCAGAGCTCTTCCATTGTTCTCGGAATTCCGCTGACGTTTAAAAATGCTTCGGAACTCTTCCATTGTTCTCGGAATTCCGCTGACGTTTAAAAATGCTTCACAACTCTTCCATTGTTCTCGGAATTCTGCTGACTTTTAAAAATGCTTCGGAACTCTTTGATTGTTCTCCAAATTCTGCTGAAGTTTAAAAATGCTTCGGAACTCTTCCATTGTTCTCAGAATTCCGCTGACATTTAAAAATGCTTCAGAAGTCTTCCATTGTTCTCGGAATTCCGCTGACATTTAAAAAGGCTTCAGAACTCTTCCATTGTTCTCGGAATTCCGCTGACGTTTAAAAATGCTTCGGAACTCTTCCATTGTTCTCGGAATTCCGCTGACGTTTAAAAATGCTTCACAACTCTTCCATTGTTCTCGGAATTCCGCTGACTTTTAAAAATGCTTCGGAACTCTTTGATTGTTCTCCAAATTCCGCTGAAGTTTAAAAATGCTTCGGAACTCTTCCAGTGTTCTCGGAATTCCGCTGACTTTTAAAAATGCTTCGGAACTCTTCGATTGTTCTCCAAATTCCGCTGAAGTTTAAAAATGCTTCGGAACTCTTCCAGTGTTCGCAGAATTCTGCTGACGTTTAAAAATGCTTCGGAAATCTTCCATTGTTTTCAAAATTCCACTGACGTTTAAAAATGCTTCAGAACTCTTCCATTGTTCTCGGAATTCCGGTGAAGTTTAAAAATGCTTCGGAACTCTTACATTGTTCTCAGAATTCCTCTGAAGTTTAAACATGCTTTGGTACCATTCTATTGTTCTCGGAATTCTGCTGACTTTTAAAAATGCTTCAGAACTCTTCCATTGATCCAGGAATTCTGCTGAAGTTTAAAAATGCTTCGGAAATCTTCCATTGTTTTCAAAATTCCGCTGACGTTTAAAAATGCTTCGGAACTCTTCCATTGTTCTCGGAATTCCGCTGAAGTTTTGAAGTTTAAAAATGCTTCGGAATTTTTCCATTGTTCTCGGAATTCCGCTGACGCTTAAAAATGCTTCACAACTCTTCCATTGTTCTCGGAATTCCGCTGACTTTTAAAAATGCTTCGGAACTCTTCAAGTGTTCGCAGAATTCCGCTGACGTTTAAAAATGCTTCGGAACTCTTCCATTGTTCTCGGAATTCCGGTGAAGTTTAAACATGCTTTGGTACCCTTTTATTGTTCTCGGAATTCTGCTGACTTTTAAAAATGCTTCGGAACTCTTCCATTGATCCAGGAATTCTGCTGAAGTTTAAAAATGCTTCTGAACTCTTCTATTGTTCTCGGAATTCCGCTGACTTTTAAAAATGCTTCGGAACTCTTCCCTTGTTCTCGGAATTCCGCTGAAGTTTAAGAATGCTTCGGAACTCTTCCATTGTTCTCGGAATTCCGCTGACGCTTAAAAATGCTTCACAACTCTTCTATTGTTCTCAGAATTCCGCTGACTTTTAAAAATGCTTCGGAACTCTTCCAGTGTTCGCAGATTTCCGCTGACGTTTAAAAATGCTTCGGAAATCTTCCATTGTTTTCAAAATTCCGCTGACGTTTAAAAATGCTTCAGAACTCTTCCATTGTTCTCGGAATTCCGCTGACGTTTAAAAATGCTTCGGAACTCTTCCATTGTTCTCGGAATTGCGGTGAAGTTTAAGAATGCTTCGGAACTCTTCCATTGTTCTCGGAATTCTGCTGAAGTTTTGAAGTTTAAAAATGCTTCGGAATTCTTCCATTGTTCTCGGAATTCCGCTGACGTTTAAAAATGCTTCGGAAATCTTCCATTGTTTTCAAAATTCCGCTGACGTTTAAAAATGCTTCAGAACTCTTCCATTGTTCTCGGAATTCCGCTGACGTTTAAAAATGCTTCGGAACTCTTCCATTGTTCTCGGAATTGCGGTGAAGTTTAAGAATGCTTCGGAACTCTTCCATTGTTCTCGGAATTCTGCTGAAGTTTTGAAGTTTAAAAATGCTTCGGAATTCTTCCATTGTTTTCGGAATTCCGCTGAAGTTTAAGAATGCTTCGGAACTCTTCCATTGTTCTCGGAATTCTGCTGAAGTTTAAAAATGCTTCTGAACTCTTCCATTGTTCTCGGAATTCCGCTGACGCTTAAAAATGCTTCACAACTCTTCTATTGTTCTCGGAATTCCGCTGACATTTAAAAATGCTTCGGAACTCTTCCATTGTTTTCGGAATTCCGCTGAAGTTTAAGAATGCTTCGGAAATCTTTCATTGTTCTCGGAATTCTGCTGAAGTTTAAAAATGCTTCGGAACTCTTCCATTGTTCTCGGAATTACGCTGACATTTAAAAAAGCTTCAGAACTCTTCCATTGTTCTTGGAATTCCGCTGACGATTAAAAATGCTTCGGAACTCTTCCATTGTTCTCGGAATTCCGCTGACGTTTAAAAATGCTTCACAACTCTTCCATTGTTCTCGGAATTCCGCTGACTTTTAAAAATGCTTCTGAACTCTTCCATTGTTCTCGGAATTCCGCTGAAGTTTAAGTATGCTTCGGAACTCTTCCATTGTTCTCGGAATTCTGCTGAAGTTTAAAAATGCTTCGGAACTCTTCCATTGTTCTCAGAATTCCGCTGACATTTAAAAATGCTTCGGAACTCTTCCATTGTTCTTGGAATTCCACTGACGTTTAAAAATGCTTCACAACTCTTCCATTGTTCTCGGAATTCCGCTGACTTTTAAAATTGCTTCGGAACTCTTCGATTGTTCTCCAAATTCCGTTGAAGTTTAAAAATGCTTCGGAACTCTTCGATTGTTCTCCAAATTCCGCTGACGTTTAAAAATGCTTCGGAAATCTTCCATTGTTTTCAAAATCCGCTGACGTTTAAAAATGCTTCAGAACTCTTCCATTGTTCTCGGAATTCCGCTGACATTTAAAAATGCTTCGGAACTCTTCCATTGTTCTGGAATTCCGCTGACGTTTAAAAATGCTTCACAACTCTTCCATTGTTCTCAGTATTCCGCTGACTTTTAAAAATGCTTCAGAATTCTTCCATTGTTCTCGGAATTCCGCTGAAGTTTAAGTATGCTTCGGAACTCTTCCATTGTTCTCGGAATTCTGCTGAAGTTTAAAAATGCTTCGGAACTCTTCCATTGTTCTCAGAATTCCGCTGACATTTAAAAATGCTTCAGAAGTCTTCCATTGTTCTCGGAATTCCGCTGACATTTAAAAAGGCTTCAGAGCTCTTCCATTGTTCTCGGAATTCCGCTGACGTTTAAAAATGCTTCGGAACTCTTCCATTGTTCTCGGAATTCCGCTGACGTTTAAAAATGCTTCACAACTCTTCCATTGTTCTCGGAATTCTGCTGACTTTTAAAAATGCTTCGGAACTCTTTGATTGTTCTCCAAATTCTGCTGAAGTTTAAAAATGCTTCGGAACTCTTCCATTGTTCTCAGAATTCCGCTGACATTTAAAAATGCTTCAGAAGTCTTCCATTGTTCTCGGAATTCCGCTGACATTTAAAAAGGCTTCAGAACTCTTCCATTGTTCTCGGAATTCCGCTGACGTTTAAAAATGCTTCGGAACTCTTCCATTGTTCTCGGAATTCCGCTGACGTTTAAAAATGCTTCACAACTCTTCCATTGTTCTCGGAATTCCGCTGACTTTTAAAAATGCTTCGGAACTCTTTGATTGTTCTCCAAATTCCGCTGAAGTTTAAAAATGCTTCGGAACTCTTCCAGTGTTCTCGGAATTCCGCTGACTTTTAAAAATGCTTCGGAACTCTTCGATTGTTCTCCAAATTCCGCTGAAGTTTAAAAATGCTTCGGAACTCTTCCAGTGTTCGCAGAATTCTGCTGACGTTTAAAAATGCTTCGGAAATCTTCCATTGTTTTCAAAATTCCACTGACGTTTAAAAATGCTTCAGAACTCTTCCATTGTTCTCGGAATTCCGGTGAAGTTTAAAAATGCTTCGGAACTCTTACATTGTTCTCAGAATTCCTCTGAAGTTTAAACATGCTTTGGTACCATTCTATTGTTCTCGGAATTCTGCTGACTTTTAAAAATGCTTCAGAACTCTTCCATTGATCCAGGAATTCTGCTGAAGTTTAAAAATGCTTCGGAAATCTTCCATTGTTTTCAAAATTCCGCTGACGTTTAAAAATGCTTCGGAACTCTTCCATTGTTCTCGGAATTCCGCTGAAGTTTAAACATGCTTTGGTACCCTTCTATTGTTCTCGGAATTCTGCTGACTTTTAAAAATGCTTCGGAACTCTTCCATTGATCCAGGAATTCTGCTGAAGTTTAAAAATGCTTCTGAACTCTTCTATTGTTCTCGGAATTCCGCTGACTTTTAAAAATGCTTCGGAACTCTTCCATTGTTCTCGGAATTCCGCTGAAGTTTAAGAATGCTTCGGAACTCTTCCATTGTTCTCGGAATTCCGCTGATGCTTAAAAATGCTTCACAACTCTTCTATTGTTCTCAGAATTCCGCTGACTTTTAAAAATGCTTCGGAACTCTTCCAGTGTTCGCAGAATTCCGCTGACGTTTAAAAATGCTTCGGAAATCTTCCATTGTTTTCAAAATTCCGCTGACGTTTAAAAATGCTTCAGAACTCTTCCATTGTTCTCGGAATTCCGCTGACGTTTAAAAATGCTTCGGAACTCTTCCATTGTTCTCGGAATTGCGGTGAAGTTTAAGAATGCTTCGGAACTCTTCCATTGTTCTCGGAATTCTGCTGAAGTTTTGAAGTTTAAAAATGCTTCGGAATTCTTCCATTGTTCTCGGAATTCCGCTGACGCTTAAAAATGCTTCACAACTCTTCTATTGTTCTCAGAATTCCGCTGACTTTTAAAAATGCTTCGGAACTCTTCCATTGTTGTCGGAATTCCGCTGACGCTTAAAAATGCTTCGGAACTCTTCCATTGTTCTCGGAATTCCGCTGACGTTTAAAAATGCTTCACAACTCTTCCATTGTTCTCGGAATTCCGCTTACTTTTAAAAATGCTTCGGAACTCTTTGATTGTTCTCCAAATTCTGCTGAAGTTTAAAAATGCTTCGGAACTCTTCCATTGTTCTCGGAATTGCGGTGAAGTTTAAGAATGCTTCGGAACTCTTCCATTGTTCTCGGAATTCTGCTGAAGTTTTGAAGTTTAAAAATGCTTCGGAATTCTTCCATTGTTCTCGGAGTTCCGCTGACGCTTAAAAATGCTTCACAACTCTTCTATTGTTCTCAGAATTCCGCTGACTTTTAAAAATGCTTCGGAACTCTTCCATTGTTGTCGGAATTCCGCTGACGCTTAAAAATGCTTCACAACTCTTCTATTGTTCTCGGAATTCCGCTGACATTTAAAAATGATTCGGAACTCTTCCATTGTTTTCGGAATTCCGCTGAAGTTTAAGAATGCTTCGGAACTCTTCCATTGTTCTCGGAATTCTGCTGAAGTTTAAAAATGCTTCGGAACTCTTCCATTGTTCTCGGAATTCTGCTGAAGTTTAAAAATGCTTCTGAACTCTTCCATTGTTCTCGGAATTCCGCTGACGCTTAAAAATGCTTCACAACTCTTCTATTGTTCTCGGAATTCCGCTGACATTTAAAAATGCTTCGGAACTCTTCCATTGTTTTCGGAATTCCGCTGAAGTTTAAGAATGCTTCGGAAATCTTTCATTGTTCTCGGAATTCTGCTGAAGTTTAAAAATGCTTCGGAACTCTTCCATTGTTCTCAGAATTCCGCTGACATTTAAAAATGCTTCGGAACTCTTCCATTGTTCTTGGAATTCCACTGACGTTTAAAAATGCTTCACAACTCTTCCATTGTTCTCGGAATTCCGCTGACTTTTAAAATTGCTTCGGAACTCTTCGATTGTTCTCCAAATTCCGTTGAAGTTTAAAAATGCTTCGGAACTCTTCGATTGTTCTCCAAATTCCGCTGACGTTTAAAAATGCTTCGGAAATCTTCCATTGTTTTCAAAATCCGCTGACGTTTAAAAATGCTTCAGAACTCTTCCATTGTTCTCGGAATTCCGCTGACATTTAAAAATGCTTCGGAACTCTTCCATTGTTCTGGAATTCCGCTGACGTTTAAAAATGCTTCACAACTCTTTCATTGTTCTCAGTATTCCGCTGACTTTTAAAAATGCTTCAGAATTCTTCCATTGTTCTCGGAATTCCGCTGAAGTTTAAGTATGCTTCGGAACTCTTCCATTGTTCTCGGAATTCTGCTGAAGTTTAAAAATGCTTCGGAACTCTTCCATTGTTCTCAGAATTCCGCTGACATTTAAAAATGCTTCAGAAGTCTTCCATTGTTCTCGGAATTCCGCTGACATTTAAAAAGGCTTCAGAGCTCTTCCATTGTTCTCGGAATTCCGCTGACGTTTAAAAATGCTTCGGAACTCTTCCATTGTTCTCGGAATTCCGCTGACGTTTAAAAATGCTTCACAACTCTTCCATTGTTCTCGGAATTCTGCTGACTTTTAAAAATGCTTCGGAACTCTTTGATTGTTCTCCAAATTCTGCTGAAGTTTAAAAATGCTTCGGAACTCTTCCATTGTTCTCAGAATTCCGCTGACATTTAAAAATGCTTCAGAAGTCTTCCATTGTTCTCGGAATTCCGCTGACATTTAAAAAGGCTTCAGAACTCTTCCATTGTTCTCGGAATTCCGCTGACGTTTAAAAATGCTTCGGAACTCTTCCATTGTTCTCGGAATTCCGCTGACGTTTAAAAATGCTTCACAACTCTTCCATTGTTCTCGGAATTCCGCTGACTTTTAAAAATGCTTCGGAACTCTTTGATTGTTCTCCAAATTCCGCTGAAGTTTAAAAATGCTTCGGAACTCTTCCAGTGTTCTCGGAATTCCGCTGACTTTTAAAAATGCTTCGGAACTCTTCGATTGTTCTCCAAATTCCGCTGAAGTTTAAAAATGCTTCGGAACTCTTCCAGTGTTCGCAGAATTCTGCTGACGTTTAAAAATGCTTCGGAAATCTTCCATTGTTTTCAAAATTCCACTGACGTTTAAAAATGCTTCAGAACTCTTCCATTGTTCTCGGAATTCCGGTGAAGTTTAAAAATGCTTCGGAACTCTTACATTGTTCTCAGAATTCCTCTGAAGTTTAAACATGCTTTGGTACCATTCTATTGTTCTCGGAATTCTGCTGACTTTTAAAAATGCTTCGGAACTCTTCCATTGATCCAGGAATTCTGCTGAAGTTTAAAAATGCTTCGGATATCTTCCATTGTTTTCAAAATTCCGCTGACGTTTAAAAATGCTTCGGAACTCTTCCATTGTTCTCGGAATTCCGGTGAAGTTTAAACATGCTTTGGTACCCTTCTATTGTTCTCGGAATTCTGCTGACTTTTAAAAATGCTTCGGAACTCTTCCATTGATCCAGGAATTCTGCTGAAGTTTAAAAATGCTTCTGAACTCTTCTATTGTTCTCGGAATTCCGCTGACTTTTAAAAATGCTTCGGAACTCTTCCATTGTTCTCGGAATTCCGCTGAAGTTTAAGAATGCTTCGGAACTCTTCCATTGTTCTCGGAATTCCGCTGATGCTTAAAAATGCTTCACAACTCTTCTATTGTTCTCAGAATTCCGCTGACTTTTAAAAATGCTTCGGAACTCTTCCAGTGTTCGCAGAATTCCGCTGACGTTTAAAAATGCTTCGGAAATCTTCCATTGTTTTCAAAATTCCGCTGACGTTTAAAAATGCTTCAGAACTCTTCCATTGTTCTCGGAATTCCGCTGACGTTTAAAAATGCTTCGGAACTCTTCCATTGTTCTCGGAATTGCGGTGAAGTTTAAGAATGCTTCGGAACTCTTCCATTGTTCTCGGAATTCTGCTGAAGTTTTGAAGTTTAAAAATGCTTCGGAATTCTTCCATTGTTCTCGGAATTCCGCTGACGCTTAAAAATGCTTCACAACTCTTCTATTGTTCTCAGAATTCCGCTGACTTTTAAAAATGCTTCGGAACTCTTCCATTGTTGTCGGAATTCCGCTGACGCTTAAAAATGCTTCGGAACTCTTCCATTGTTCTCGGAATTCCGCTGACGTTTAAAAATGCTTCACAACTCTTCCATTGTTCTCGGAATTCCGCTGACTTTTAAAAATGCTTCGGAACTCTTTGATTGTTCTCCAAATTCTGCTGAAGTTTAAAAATGCTTCGGAACTCTTCCATTGTTCTCGGAATTCTGCTGAAGTTTAAAAATGCTTCGGAACTCTTCCATTGTTCTCGGAATTCTGCTGAAGTTTAAAAATGCTTCGGAACTCTTCCATTGTTCTCGGAATTCCGCTGACGCTTAAAAATGCTTCACAACTCTTCTATTGTTCTCGGAATTCCGCTGACGTTTAAAAATGCTTCGGAACTCTTCCATTGTTTTCGGAATTCCGCTGAAGTTTAAGAATGCTTCACAACTCTTCCATTGTTCTCGGAATTCCGCTGACTTTTAAAATTGCTTCGGAACTCTTCGATTGTTCTCCAAATTCCGTTGAAGTTTAAAAATGCTTCGGAACTCTTCGATTGTTCTCCAAATTCCGCTGACGTTTAAAAATGCTTCGGAAATCTTCCATTGTTTTCAAAATCCGCTGACGTTTAAAAATGCTTCAGAACTCTTCCATTGTTCTCGGAATTCCGCTGACATTTAAAAATGCTTCGGAACTCTTCCATTGTTCTGGAATTCCGCTGACGTTTAAAAATGCTTCACAACTCTTTCATTGTTCTCAGTATTCCGCTGACTTTTAAAAATGCTTCAGAATTCTTCCATTGTTCTCGGAATTCCGCTGAAGTTTAAGTATGCTTCGGAACTCTTCCATTGTTCTCGGAATTCTGCTGAAGTTTAAAAATGCTTCGGAACTCTTCCATTGTTCTCAGAATTCCGCTGACATTTAAAAATGCTTCAGAAGTCTTCCATTGTTCTCGGAATTCCGCTGACATTTAAAAAGGCTTCAGAGCTCTTCCATTGTTCTCGGAATTCCGCTGACGTTTAAAAATGCTTCGGAACTCTTCCATTGTTCTCGGAATTCCGCTGACGTTTAAAAATGCTTCACAACTCTTCCATTGTTCTCGGAATTCTGCTGACTTTTAAAAATGCTTCGGAACTCTTTGATTGTTCTCCAAATTCTGCTGAAGTTTAAAAATGCTTCGGAACTCTTCCATTGTTCTCAGAATTCCGCTGACATTTAAAAATGCTTCAGAAGTCTTCCATTGTTCTCGGAATTCCGCTGACATTTAAAAAGGCTTCAGAACTCTTCCATTGTTCTCGGAATTCCGCTGACGTTTAAAAATGCTTCGGAACTCTTCCATTGTTCTCGGAATTCCGCTGACGTTTAAAAATGCTTCACAACTCTTCCATTGTTCTCGGAATTCCGCTGACTTTTAAAAATGCTTCGGAACTCTTTGATTGTTCTCCAAATTCCGCTGAAGTTTAAAAATGCTTCGGAACTCTTCCAGTGTTCTCGGAATTCCGCTGACTTTTAAAAATGCTTCGGAACTCTTCGATTGTTCTCCAAATTCCGCTGAAGTTTAAAAATGCTTCGGAACTCTTCCAGTGTTCGCAGAATTCTGCTGACGTTTAAAAATGCTTCGGAAATCTTCCATTGTTTTCAAAATTCCACTGACGTTTAAAAATGCTTCAGAACTCTTCCATTGTTCTCGGAATTCCGGTGAAGTTTAAAAATGCTTCGGAACTCTTACATTGTTCTCAGAATTCCTCTGAAGTTTAAACATGCTTTGGTACCATTCTATTGTTCTCGGAATTCTGCTGACTTTTAAAAATGCTTCGGAACTCTTCCATTGATCCAGGAATTCTGCTGAAGTTTAAAAATGCTTCGGAAATCTTCCATTGTTTTCAAAATTCCGCTGACGTTTAAAAATGCTTCGGAACTCTTCCATTGTTCTCGGAATTCCGGTGAAGTTTAAACATGCTTTGGTACCCTTCTATTGTTCTCGGAATTCTGCTGACTTTTAAAAATGCTTCGGAACTCTTCCATTGATCCAGGAATTCTGCTGAAGTTTAAAAATGCTTCTGAACTCTTCTATTGTTCTCGGAATTCCGCTGACTTTTAAAAATGCTTCGGAACTCTTCCATTGTTCTCGGAATTCCGCTGAAGTTTAAGAATGCTTCGGAACTCTTCCATTGTTCTCGGAATTCCGCTGATGCTTAAAAATGCTTCACAACTCTTCTATTGTTCTCAGAATTCCGCTGACTTTTAAAAATGCTTCGGAACTCTTCCAGTGTTCGCAGAATTCCGCTGACGTTTAAAAATGCTTCGGAAATCTTCCATTGTTTTCAAAATTCCGCTGACGTTTAAAAATGCTTCAGAACTCTTCCATTGTTCTCGGAATTCCGCTGACGTTTAAAAATGCTTCGGAACTCTTCCATTGTTCTCGGAATTGCGGTGAAGTTTAAGAATGCTTCGGAACTCTTCCATTGTTCTCGGAATTCTGCTGAAGTTTTGAAGTTTAAAAATGCTTCGGAATTCTTCCATTGTTCTCGGAATTCCGCTGACGCTTAAAAATGCTTCACAACTCTTCTATTGTTCTCAGAATTCCGCTGACTTTTAAAAATGCTTCGGAACTCTTCCATTGTTGTCGGAATTCCGCTGACGCTTAAAAATGCTTCGGAACTCTTCCATTGTTCTCGGAATTCCGCTGACGTTTAAAAATGCTTCACAACTCTTCCATTGTTCTCGGAATTCCGCTGACTTTTAAAAATGCTTCGGAACTCTTTGATTGTTCTCCAAATTCTGCTGAAGTTTAAAAATGCTTCGGAACTCTTCCATTGTTCTCGGAATTCTGCTGAAGTTTAAAAATGCTTCGGAACTCTTCCATTGTTCTCGGAATTCTGCTGAAGTTTAAAAATGCTTCGGAACTCTTCCATTGTTCTCGGAATTCCGCTGACGCTTAAAAATGCTTCACAACTCTTCTATTGTTCTCGGAATTCCGCTGACGTTTAAAAATGCTTCGGAACTCTTCCATTGTTTTCGGAATTCCGCTGAAGTTTAAGAATGCTTCGGAACTCTTCCATTGTTCTCGGAATTCTGCTGAAGTTTAAAAATGCTTCGGAACTCTTCCATTGTTCTCGGAATTACGCTGACATTTAAAAAGGCTTCAGAACTCTTCCATTGTTCTTGGAATTCCGCTGACGTTTAAAAATGCTTCGGAACTCTTCCATTGTTCTCGGAATTCCGCTGACGTTTAAAAATGCTTCACAACTCTTCCATTGTTCTCGGAATTCCGCTGACTTTTAAAAATGCTTCTGAACTCTTCCATTGTTCTCGGAATTCCGCTGAAGTTTAAGTATGCTTCGGAACTCTTCCATTGTTCTCGGAATTCTGCTGAAGTTTAAAAATGCTTCGGAACTCTTCCATTGTTCTCAGAATTCCGCTGACATTTAAAAATGCTTCGGAACTCTTCCATTGTTCTTGGAATTCCACTGACGTTTAAAAATGCTTCACAACTCTTCTATTGTTCTCGGAATTCCGCTGACATTTAAAAATGATTCGGAACTCTTCCATTGTTTTCGGAATTCCGCTGAAGTTTAAGAATGCTTCGGAACTCTTCCATTGTTCTCGGAATTCTGCTGAAGTTTAAAAATGCTTCGGAACTCTTCCATTGTTCTCGGAATTCTGCTGAAGTTTAAAAATGCTTCGGAACTCTTCCATTGTTCTCGGAATTCCGCTGACGCTTAAAAATGCTTCACAACTCTTCTATTGTTCTCGGAATTCCGCTGACATTTAAAAATGCTTCGGAACTCTTCCATTGTTTTCGGAATTCCGCTGAAGTTTAAGAATGCTTCGGAACTCTTCCATTGTTCTCGGAATTCTGCTGAAGTTTAAAAATGCTTCGGAACTCTTCCATTGTTCTCGGAATTACGCTGACATTTAAAAAGGCTTCAGAACTCTTCCATTGTTCTTGGAATTCCGCTGACGTTTAAAAATGCTTCGGAACTCTTCCATTGTTCTCGGAATTCCGCTGACGTTTAAAAATGCTTCACAACTCTTCCATTGTTCTCGGAATTCCGCTGACTTTTAAAAATGCTTCTGAACTCTTCCATTGTTCTCGGAATTCCGCTGAAGTTTAAGTATGCTTCGGAACTCTTCCATTGTTCTCGGAATTCTGTTGAAGTTTAAAAATGCTTCGGAACTCTTCCATTGTTCTCAGAATTCCGCTGACATTTAAAAATGCTTCGGAACTCTTCCATTGTTCTTGGAATTCCACTGACGTTTAAAAATGCTTCACAACTCTTCCATTGTTCTCGGAATTCCGCTGACTTTTAAAATTGCTTCGGAACTCTTCGATTGTTCTCCAAATTCCGCTGACGTTTAAAAATGCTTCGGAAATCTTCCATTGTTTTCAAAATCCGCTGACGTTTAAAAATGCTTCAGAACTCTTCCATTGTTCTCGGAATTCCGCTGACATTTAAAAATGCTTCGGAACTCTTCCATTGTTCTGGAATTCCGCTGACGTTTAAAAATGCTTCACAACTCTTCCATTGTTCTCAGCATTCCGCTGACTTTTAAAAATGCTTCAGAATTCTTCCATTGTTCTCGGAATTCTGCTGAAGTTTAAAAATGCTTCGGAACTCTTCCATTGTTCTCAGAATTCCGCTGACATTTAAAAATGCTTCAGAAGTCTTCCATTGTTCTCGGAATTCCGCTGACTTTTAAAAATGCTTCGGAACTCTTTGATTGTTCTCCAAATTCCGCTGAAGTTTAAAAATGCTTCGGAACTCTTCCAGTGTTCTCGGAATTCCGCTGACTTTTAAAAATGCTTCGGAACTCTTCGATTGTTCTCCAAATTCCGCTGAAGTTTAAAAATGCTTCGGAACTCTTCCAGTGTTCGCAGAATTCTGCTGACGTTTAAAAATGCTTCGGAAATCTTCCATTGTTTTCAAAATTCCACTGACGTTTAAAAATGCTTCAGAACTCTTCCATTGTTCTCGGAATTCCGGTGAAGTTTAAAAATGCTTCGGAACTCTTACATTGTTCTCAGAATTCCTCTGAAGTTTAAACATGCTTTGGTACCCTTCTATTGTTCTCGGAATTCTGCTGACTTTTAAAAATGCTTCGGAACTCTTCCATTGATCCAGGAATTCTGCTGAAGTTTAAAAATGCTTCGGAAATCTTCCATTGTTTTCAAAATTCCGCTGACGTTTAAAAATGCTTCGGAACTCTTCCATTGTTCTCGGAATTCCGGTGAAGTTTAAACATGCTTTGGTACCCTTTTATTGTTCTCGGAATTCTGCTGACTTTTAAAAATGCTTCGGAACTCTTCCATTGATCCAGGAATTCTGCTGAAGTTTAAAAATGCTTCTGAACTCTTCTATTGTTCTCGGAATTCCGCTGACTTTTAAAAATGCTTCGGAACTCTTCCCTTGTTCTCGGAATTCCGCTGAAGTTTAAGAATGCTTCGGAACTCTTCCATTGTTCTCGGAATTCCGCTGACGCTTAAAAATGCTTCACAACTCTTCTATTGTTCTCAGAATTCCGCTGACTTTTAAAAATGCTTCGGAACTCTTCCAGTGTTCGCAGATTTCCGCTGACGTTTAAAAATGCTTCGGAAATCTTCCATTGTTTTCAAAATTCCGCTGACGTTTAAAAATGCTTCAGAACTCTTCCATTGTTCTCGGAATTCCGCTGACGTTTAAAAATGCTTCGGAACTCTTCCATTGTTCTCGGAATTGCGGTGAAGTTTATGAATGCTTCGGAACTCTTCCATTGTTCTCGGAATTCTGCTGAAGTTTTGAAGTTTAAAAATGCTTCGGAATTCTTCCATTGTTCTCGGAATTCCGCTGACGCTTAAAAATGCTTCACAACTCTTCTATTGTTCTCAGAATTCCGCTGACTTTTAAAAATGCTTCGGAACTCTTCCAGTGTTCGCAGAATTCCGCTGACGTTTAAAAATGCTTCGGAAATCTTCCATTGTTTTCAAAATTCCGCTGACGTTTAAAAATGCTTCAGAACTCTTCCATTGTTCTCGGAATTCCGCTGACGTTTAAAAATGCTTCGGAACTCTTCCATTGTTCTCGGAATTGCGGTGAAGTTTAAGAATGCTTCGGAACTCTTCCATTGTTATCGGAATTCTGCTGAAGTTTTGAAGTTTAAAAATGCTTCGGAATTCTTCCATTGTTCTCGGAGTTCCGCTGACGCTTAAAAATGCTTCACAACTCTTCTATTGTTCTCAGAATTCCGCTGACTTTTAAAAATGCTTCGGAACTCTTCCATTGTTGTCGGAATTCCGCTGACGCTTAAAAATGCTTCACAACTCTTCTATTGTTCTCGGAATTCCGCTGACATTTAAAAATGATTCGGAACTCTTCCATTGTTTTCGGAATTCCGCTGAAGTTTAAGAATGCTTCGGAACTCTTCCATTGTTCTCGGAATTCTGCTGAAGTTTAAAAATGCTTCGGAACTCTTCCATTGTTCTCGGAATTCTGCTGAAGTTTAAAAATGCTTCTGAACTCTTCCATTGTTCTCGGAATTCCGCTGACGCTTAAAAATGCTTCACAACTCTTCTATTGTTCTCGGAATTCCGCTGACATTTAAAAATGCTTCGGAACTCTTCCATTGTTTTCGGAATTCCGCTGAAGTTTAAGAATGCTTCGGAAATCTTCCATTGTTCTCGGAATTCTGCTGAAGTTTAAAAATGCTTCGGAACTCTTCCATTGTTCTCGGAATTACGCTGACATTTAAAAAAGCTTCAGAACTCTTCCATTGTTCTTGGAATTCCGCTGACGATTAAAAATGCTTCGGAACTCTTCCATTGTTCTCGGAATTCCGCTGACGTTTAAAAATGCTTCACAACTCTTCCATTGTTCTCGGAATTCCGCTGACTTTTAAAAATGCTTCTGAACTCTTCCATTGTTCTCGGAATTCCGCTGAAGTTTAAGTATGCTTCGGAACTCTTCCATTGTTCTCGGAATTCTGCTGAAGTTTAAAAATGCTTCGGAACTCTTCCATTGTTCTCAGAATTCCGCTGACATTTAAAAATGCTTCGGAACTCTTCCATTGTTCTTGGAATTCCGCTGACGATTAAAAATGCTTCGGAACTCTTCCATTGTTCTCGGAATTCCGCTGACGTTTAAAAATGCTTCACAACTCTTCCATTGTTCTCGGAATTCCGCTGACTTTTAAAAATGCTTCTGAACTCTTCCATTGTTCTCGGAATTCCGCTGAAGTTTAAGTATGCTTCGGAACTCTTCCATTGTTCTCGGAATTCTGCTGAAGTTTAAAAATGCTTCGGAACTCTTCCATTGTTCTCAGAATTCCGCTGACATTTAAAAATGCTTCGGAACTCTTCCATTGTTCTTGGAATTCCACTGACGTTTAAAAATGCTTCACAACTCTTCCATTGTTCTCGGAATTCCGCTGACTTTTAAAATTGCTTCGGAACTCTTCGATTGTTCTCCAAATTCCGTTGAAGTTTAAAAATGCTTCGGAACTCTTCGATTGT
Organism: Phyllobates terribilis; assembly: GCF_046119375.1. Classification (NCBI taxonomy): domain Eukaryota; kingdom Metazoa; phylum Chordata; class Amphibia; order Anura; family Dendrobatidae; genus Phyllobates; species Phyllobates terribilis. Next base: position 4,916,546 of record NW_027362781.1, on the reverse strand, counting down.
TCTCCAAATTCCGCTGACGTTTAAAAATGCTTCGGAAATCTTCCATTGTTTTCAAAATCCGCTGACGTTTAAAAATGCTTCAGAACTCTTCCATTGTTCTCGGAATTCCGCTGACATTTAAAAATGCTTCGGAACTCTTCCATTGTTCTGGAATTCCGCTGACGTTTAAAAATGCTTCACAACTCTTCCATTGTTCTCAGTATTCCGCTGACTTTTAAAAATGCTTCAGAATTCTTCCATTGTTCTCGGAATTCCGCTGAAGTTTAAGTATGCTTCGGAACTCTTCCATTGTTCTCGGAATTCTGCTGAAGTTTAAAAATGCTTCGGAACTCTTCCATTGTTCTCAGAATTCCGCTGACATTTAAAAATGCTTCAGAAGTCTTCCATTGTTCTCGGAATTCCGCTGACATTTAAAAAGGCTTCAGAACTCTTCCATTGTTCTCGGAATTCCGCTGACGTTTAAAAATGCTTCGGAACTCTTCCATTGTTCTCGGAATTCCGCTGACGTTTAAATATGCTTCACAACTCTTCCATTGTTCTCGGAATTCCGCTGACTTTTAAAAATGCTTCGGAACTCTTTGATTGTTCTCCAAATTCCGCTGAAGTTTAAAAATGCTTCGGAACTCTTCCAGTGTTCTCGGAATTCCGCTGACTTTTAAAAATGCTTCGGAACTCTTCGATTGTTCTCCAAATTCCGCTGAAGTTTAAAAATGCTTCGGAACTCTTCCAGTGTTCGCAGAATTCTGCTGACGTTTAAAAATGCTTCGGAAATCTTCCATTGTTTTCAAAATTCCACTGACGTTTAAAAATGCTTCAGAACTCTTCCATTGTTCTCGGAATTCCGGTGAAGTTTAAAAATGCTTCGGAACTCTTACATTGTTCTCAGAATTCCTCTGAAGTTTAAACATGCTTTGGTACCCTTCTATTGTTCTCGGAATTCTGCTGACTTTTAAAAATGCTTCGGAACTCTTCCATTGATCCAGGAATTCTGCTGAAGTTTAAAAATGCTTCGGAAATCTTCCATTGTTTTCAAAATTCCGCTGACGTTTAAAAATGCTTCGGAACTCTTCCATTGTTCTCGGAATTCCGGTGAAGTTTAAACATGCTTTGGTACCCTTCTATTGTTCTCGGAATTCTGCTGACTTTTAAAAATGCTTCGGAACTCTTCCATTGATCCAGGAATTCTGCTGAAGTTTAAAAATGCTTCTGAACTCTTCTATTGTTCTCGGAATTCCGCTGACTTTTAAAAATGCTTCGGAACTCTTCCATTGTTCTCGGAATTCCGCTGAAGTTTAAGAATGCTTCGGAACTCTTCCATTGTTCTCGGAATTCCGCTGATGCTTAAAAATGCTTCACAACTCTTCTATTGTTCTCAGAATTCCGCTGACTTTTAAAAATGCTTCGGAACTCTTCCAGTGTTCGCAGAATTCCGCTGACGTTTAAAAATGCTTCGGAAATCTTCCATTGTTTTCAAAATTCCGCTGACGTTTAAAAATGCTTCAGAACTCTTCCATTGTTCTCGGAATTCCGCTGACGTTTAAAAATGCTTCGGAACTCTTCCATTGTTCTCGGAATTGCGGTGAAGTTTAAGAATGCTTCGGAACTCTTCCATTGTTCTCGGAATTCTGCTGAAGTTTTGAAGTTTAAAAATGCTTCGGAATTCTTCCATTGTTCTCGGAATTCCGCTGACGCTTAAAAATGCTTCACAACTCTTCTATTGTTCTCAGAATTCCGCTGACTTTTAAAAATGCTTCGGAACTCTTCCATTGTTCTCGGAATTCTGCTGAAGTTTAAAAATGCTTCGGAACTCTTCCATTGTTCTCGGAATTCTGCTGAAGTTTAAAAATGCTTCGGAACTCTTCCATTGTTCTCGGAATTCCGCTGACGCTTAAAAATGCTTCACAACTCTTCTATTGTTCTCGGAATTCCGCTGACATTTAAAAATGCTTCGGAACTCTTCCATTGTTTTCGGAATTCCGCTGAAGTTTAAGAATGCTTCGGAACTCTTCCATTGTTCTCGGAATTCTGCTGAAGTTTAAAAATGCTTCGGAACTCTTCCATTGTTCTCGGAATTACGCTGACATTTAAAAAGGCTTCAGAACTCTTCCATTGTTCTTGGAATTCCGCTGACGTTTAAAAATGCTTCGGAACTCTTCCATTGTTCTCGGAATTCCGCTGACGTTTAAAAATGCTTCACAACTCTTCCATTGTTCTCGGAATTCCGCTGACTTTTAAAAATGCTTCTGAACTCTTCCATTGTTCTCGGAATTCCGCTGAAGTTTAAGTATGCTTCGGAACTCTTCCATTGTTCTCGGAATTCTGCTGAAGTTTAAAAATGCTTCGGAACTCTTCCATTGTTCTCAGAATTCCGCTGACATTTAAAAATGCTTCGGAACTCTTCCATTGTTCTTGGAATTCCACTGACGTTTAAAAATGCTTCACAACTCTTCTATTGTTCTCGGAATTCCGCTGACATTTAAAAATGATTCGGAACTCTTCCATTGTTTTCGGAATTCCGCTGAAGTTTAAGAATGCTTCGGAACTCTTCCATTGTTCTCGGAATTCTGCTGAAGTTTAAAAATGCTTCGGAACTCTTCCATTGTTCTCGGAATTCTGCTGAAGTTTAAAAATGCTTCGGAACTCTTCCATTGTTCTCGGAATTCCGCTGACGCTTAAAAATGCTTCACAACTCTTCTATTGTTCTCGGAATTCCGCTGACATTTAAAAATGCTTCGGAACTCTTCCATTGTTCTTGGAATTCCACTGACGTTTAAAAATGCTTCACAACTCTTCCATTGTTCTCGGAATTCCGCTGACTTTTAAAATTGCTTCGGAACTCTTCGATTGTTCTCCAAATTCCGCTGACGTTTAAAAATGCTTCGGAAATCTTCCATTGTTTTCAAAATCCGCTGACGTTTAAAAATGCTTCAGAACTCTTCCATTGTTCTCGGAATTCCGCTGACATTTAAAAATGCTTCGGAACTCTTCCATTGTTCTGGAATTCCGCTGACGTTTAAAAATGCTTCACAACTCTTCCATTGTTCTCAGTATTCCGCTGACTTTTAAAAATGCTTCAGAATTCTTCCATTGTTCTCGGAATTCTGCTGAAGTTTAAAAATGCTTCGGAACTCTTCCATTGTTCTCAGAATTCCGCTGACATTTAAAAATGCTTCAGAAGTCTTCCATTGTTCTCGGAATTCCGCTGACTTTTAAAAATGCTTCGGAACTCTTTGATTGTTCTCCAAATTCCGCTGAAGTTTAAAAATGCTTCGGAACTCTTCCAGTGTTCTCGGAATTCCGCTGACTTTTAAAAATGCTTCGGAACTCTTCGATTGTTCTCCAAATTCCGCTGAAGTTTAAAAATGCTTCGGAACTCTTCCAGTGTTCGCAGAATTCTGCTGACGTTTAAAAATGCTTCGGAAATCTTCCATTGTTTTCAAAATTCCACTGACGTTTAAAAATGCTTCAGAACTCTTCCATTGTTCTCGGAATTCCGGTGAAGTTTAAAAATGCTTCGGAACTCTTACATTGTTCTCAGAATTCCTCTGAAGTTTAAACATGCTTTGGTACCCTTCTATTGTTCTCGGAATTCTGCTGACTTTTAAAAATGCTTCGGAACTCTTCCATTGATCCAGGAATTCTGCTGAAGTTTAAAAATGCTTCGGAAATCTTCCATTGTTTTCAAAATTCCGCTGACGTTTAAAAATGCTTCGGAACTCTTCCATTGTTCTCGGAATTCCGGTGAAGTTTAAACATGCTTTGGTACCCTTTTTTTGTTCTCGGAATTCTGCTGACTTTTAAAAATGCTTCGGAACTCTTCCATTGATCCAGGAATTCTGCTGAAGTTTAAAAATGCTTCTGAACTCTTCTATTGTTCTCGGAATTCCGCTGACTTTTAAAAATGCTTCGGAACTCTTCCCTTGTTCTCGGAATTCCGCTGAAGTTTAAGAATGCTTCGGAACTCTTCCATTGTTCTCGGAATTCCGCTGACGCTTAAAAATGCTTCACAACTCTTCTATTGTTCTCAGAATTCCGCTGACTTTTAAAAATGCTTCGGAACTCTTCCAGTGTTCGCAGATTTCCGCTGACGTTTAAAAATGCTTCGGAAATCTTCCATTGTTTTCAAAATTCCGCTGACGTTTAAAAATGCTTCAGAACTCTTCCATTGTTCTCGGAATTCCGCTGACGTTTAAAAATGCTTCGGAACTCTTCCATTGTTCTCGGAATTGCGGTGAAGTTTAAGAATGCTTCGGAACTCTTCCATTGTTCTCGGAATTCTGCTGAAGTTTTGAAGTTTAAAAATGCTTCGGAATTCTTCCATTGTTCTCGGAATTCCGCTGACGCTTAAAAATGCTTCACAACTCTTCTATTGTTCTCAGAATTCCGCTGACTTTTAAAAATGCTTCGGAACTCTTCCAGTGTTCGCAGAATTCCGCTGACGTTTAAAAATGCTTCGGAAATCTTCCATTGTTTTCAAAATTCCGCTGACGTTTAAAAATGCTTCAGAACTCTTCCATTGTTCTCGGAATTCCGCTGACGTTTAAAAATGCTTCGGAACTCTTCCATTGTTCTCGGAATTGCGGTGAAGTTTAAGAATGCTTCGGAACTCTTCCATTGTTCTCGGAATTCTGCTGAAGTTTTGAAGTTTAAAAATGCTTCGGAATTCTTCCATTGTTCTCGGAGTTCCGCTGACGCTTAAAAATGCTTCACAACTCTTCTATTGTTCTCAGAATTCCGCTGACTTTTAAAAATGCTTCGGAACTCTTCCATTGTTGTCGGAATTCCGCTGACGCTTAAAAATGCTTCACAACTCTTCTATTGTTCTCGGAATTCCGCTGACATTTAAAAATGATTCGGAACTCTTCCATTGTTTTCGGAATTCCGCTGAAGTTTAAGAATGCTTCGGAACTCTTCCATTGTTCTCGGAATTCTGCTGAAGTTTAAAAATGCTTCGGAACTCTTCCATTGTTCTCGGAATTCTGCTGAAGTTTAAAAATGCTTCTGAACTCTTCCATTGTTCTCGGAATTCCGCTGACGCTTAAAAATGCTTCACAACTCTTCTATTGTTCTCGGAATTCCGCTGACATTTAAAAATGCTTCGGAACTCTTCCATTGTTTTCGGAATTCCGCTGAAGTTTAAGAATGCTTCGGAAATCTTTCATTGTTCTCGGAATTCTGCTGAAGTTTAAAAATGCTTCGGAACTCTTCCATTGTTCTCGGAATTACGCTGACATTTAAAAAAGCTTCGGAACTCTTCCATTGTTTTCGGAATTCCGCTGAAGTTTAAGAATGCTTCGGAAATCTTTCATTGTTCTCGGAATTCTGCTGAAGTTTAAAAATGCTTCGGAACTCTTCCATTGTTCTCGGAATTACGCTGACATTTAAAAATGCTTCACAACTCTTCCATTGTTCTCGGAATTCCGCTGACTTTTAAAAATGCTTCTGAACTCTTCCATTGTTCTCGGAATTCCGCTGAAGTTTAAGTATGCTTCGGAACTCTTCCATTGTTCTCGGAATTCTGCTGAAGTTTAAAAATGCTTCGGAACTCTTCCATTGTTCTCAGAATTCCGCTGACATTTAAAAATGCTTCGGAACTCTTCCATTGTTCTTGGAATTCCACTGACGTTTAAAAATGCTTCACAACTCTTCCATTGTTCTCGGAATTCCGCTGACTTTTAAAATTGCTTCGGAACTCTTCGATTGTTCTCCAAATTCCGTTGAAGTTTAAAAATGCTTCGGAACTCTTCGATTGTTCTCCAAATTCCGCTGACGTTTAAAAATGCTTCGGAAATCTTCCATTGTTTTCAAAATCCGCTGACGTTTAAAAATGCTTCAGAACTCTTCCATTGTTCTCGGAATTCCGCTGACATTTAAAAATGCTTCGGAACTCTTCCATTGTTCTGGAATTCCGCTGACGTTTAAAAATGCTTCACAACTCTTCCATTGTTCTCAGTATTCCGCTGACTTTTAAAAATGCTTCAGAATTCTTCCATTGTTCTCGGAATTCCGCTGAAGTTTAAGTATGCTTCGGAACTCTTCCATTGTTCTCGGAATTCTGCTGAAGTTTAAAAATGCTTCGGAACTCTTCCATTGTTCTCAGAATTCCGCTGACATTTAAAAATGCTTCAGAAGTCTTCCATTGTTCTCGGAATTCCGCTGACATTTAAAAAGGCTTCAGAGCTCTTCCATTGTTCTCGGAATTCCGCTGACGTTTAAAAATGCTTCGGAACTCTTCCATTGTTCTCGGAATTCCGCTGACGTTTAAAAATGCTTCACAACTCTTCCATTGTTCTCGGAATTCCGCTGACTTTTAAAAATGCTTCGGAATTCTTTGATTGTTCTCCAAATTCTGCTGAAGTTTAAAAATGCTTCGGAACTCTTCCATTGTTCTCAGAATTCCGCTGACATTTAAAAATGCTTCAGAAGTCTTCCATTGTTCTCGGAATTCCGCTGACATTTAAAAAGGCTTCAGAACTCTTCCATTGTTCTCGGAATTCCGCTGACGTTTAAAAATGCTTCGGAACTCTTCCATTGTTCTCGGAATTCCGCTGACGTTTAAAAATGCTTCACAACTCTTCCATTGTTCTCGGAATTCCGCTGACTTTTAAAAATGCTTCGGAACTCTTTGATTGTTCTCCAAATTCCGCTGAAGTTTAAAAATGCTTCGGAACTCTTCCAGTGTTCTCGGAATTCCGCTGACTTTTAAAAATGCTTCGGAACTCTTCGATTGTTCTCCAAATTCCGCTGAAGTTTAAAAATGCTTCGGAACTCTTCCAGTGTTCGCAGAATTCTGCTGACGTTTAAAAATGCTTCGGAAATCTTCCATTGTTTTCAAAATTCCACTGACGTTTAAAAATGCTTCAGAACTCTTCCATTGTTCTCGGAATTCCGGTGAAGTTTAAAAATGCTTCGGAACTCTTCCATTGTTCTCGGAATTCCGGTGAAGTTTAAACATGCTTTGGTACCCTTCTATTGTTCTCGGAATTCTGCTGACTTTTAAAAATGCTTCGGAACTCTTCCATTGATCCAGGAATTCTGCTGAAGTTTAAAAATGCTTCTGAACTCTTCTATTGTTCTCGGAATTCCGCTGACTTTTAAAAATGCTTCGGAACTCTTCCATTGTTCTCGGAATTCCGCTGAAGTTTAAGAATGCTTCGGAACTCTTCCATTGTTCTCGGAATTCCGCTGACGCTTAAAAATGCTTCACAACTCTTCTATTGTTCTCAGAATTCCGCTGACTTTTAAAAATGCTTCGGAACTCTTCCAGTGTTCGCAGAATTCCGCTGACGTTTAAAAATGCTTCGGAAATCTTCCATTGTTTTCAAAATTCCGCTGACGTTTAAAAATGCTTCAGAACTCTTCCATTGTTCTCGGAATTCCGCTGACGTTTAAAAATGCTTCGGAACTCTTCCATTGTTCTCGGAATTGCGGTGAAGTTTAAGAATGCTTCGGAACTCTTCCATTGTTCTCGGAATTCTGCTGAAGTTTTGAAGTTTAAAAATGCTTCGGAATTCTTCCATTGTTCTCGGAATTCCGCTGACGCTTAAAAATGCTTCACAACTCTTCTATTGTTCTCGGAATTCCGCTGACATTTAAAAATGCTTCGGAACTCTTCCATTGTTTTCGGAATTCCGCTGAAGTTTAAGAATGCTTCGGAAATCTTTCATTGTTCTCGGAATTCTGCTGAAGTTTAAAAATGCTTCGGAACTCTTCCATTGTTCTCGGAATTACGCTGACATTTAAAAAAGCTTCGGAACTCTTCCATTGTTTTCGGAATTCCGCTGAAGTTTAAGAATGCTTCGGAAATCTTTCATTGTTCTCGGAATTCTGCTGAAGTTTAAAAATGCTTCGGAACTCTTCCATTGTTCTCGGAATTACGCTGACATTTAAAAATGCTTCACAACTCTTCCATTGTTCTCGGAATTCCGCTGACTTTTAAAAATGCTTCTGAACTCTTCCATTGTTCTCGGAATTCCGCTGAAGTTTAAGTATGCTTCGGAACTCTTCCATTGTTCTCGGAATTCTGCTGAAGTTTAAAAATGCTTCGGAACTCTTCCATTGTTCTCAGAATTCCGCTGACATTTAAAAATGCTTCGGAACTCTTCCATTGTTCTTGGAATTCCACTGACGTTTAAAAATGCTTCACAACTCTTCCATTGTTCTCGGAATTCCGCTGACTTTTAAAATTGCTTCGGAACTCTTCGATTGTTCTCCAAATTCCGTTGAAGTTTAAAAATGCTTCGGAACTCTTCGATTGTTCTCCAAATTCCGCTGACGTTTAAAAATGCTTCGGAAATCTTCCATTGTTTTCAAAATCCGCTGACGTTTAAAAATGCTTCAGAACTCTTCCATTGTTCTCGGAATTCCGCTGACATTTAAAAATGCTTCGGAACTCTTCCATTGTTCTGGAATTCCGCTGACGTTTAAAAATGCTTCACAACTCTTCCATTGTTCTCAGTATTCCGCTGACTTTTAAAAATGCTTCAGAATTCTTCCATTGTTCTCGGAATTCCGCTGAAGTTTAAGTATGCTTCGGAACTCTTCCATTGTTCTCGGAATTCTGCTGAAGTTTAAAAATGCTTCGGAACTCTTCCATTGTTCTCAGAATTCCGCTGACATTTAAAAATGCTTCAGAAGTCTTCCATTGTTCTCGGAATTCCGCTGACATTTAAAAAGGCTTCAGAGCTCTTCCATTGTTCTCGGAATTCCGCTGACGTTTAAAAATGCTTCGGAACTCTTCCATTGTTCTCGGAATTCCGCTGACGTTTAAAAATGCTTCACAACTCTTCCATTGTTCTCGGAATTCCGCTGACTTTTAAAAATGCTTCGGAATTCTTTGATTGTTCTCCAAATTCTGCTGAAGTTTAAAAATGCTTCGGAACTCTTCCATTGTTCTCAGAATTCCGCTGACATTTAAAAATGCTTCAGAAGTCTTCCATTGTTCTCGGAATTCCGCTGACATTTAAAAAGGCTTCAGAACTCTTCCATTGTTCTCGGAATTCCGCTGACGTTTAAAAATGCTTCGGAACTCTTCCATTGTTCTCGGAATTCCGCTGACGTTTAAAAATGCTTCACAACTCTTCCATTGTTCTCGGAATTCCGCTGACTTTTAAAAATGCTTCGGAACTCTTTGATTGTTCTCCAAATTCCGCTGAAGTTTAAAAATGCTTCGGAACTCTTCCAGTGTTCTCGGAATTCCGCTGACTTTTAAAAATGCTTCGGAACTCTTCGATTGTTCTCCAAATTCCGCTGAAGTTTAAAAATGCTTCGGAACTCTTCCAGTGTTCGCAGAATTCTGCTGACGTTTAAAAATGCTTCGGAAATCTTCCATTGTTTTCAAAATTCCACTGACGTTTAAAAATGCTTCAGAACTCTTCCATTGTTCTCGGAATTCCGGTGAAGTTTAAAAATGCTTCGGAACTCTTCCATTGTTCTCGGAATTCCGGTGAAGTTTAAACATGCTTTGGTACCCTTCTATTGTTCTCGGAATTCTGCTGACTTTTAAAAATGCTTCGGAACTCTTCCATTGATCCAGGAATTCTGCTGAAGTTTAAAAATGCTTCTGAACTCTTCTATTGTTCTCGGAATTCCGCTGACTTTTAAAAATGCTTCGGAACTCTTCCATTGTTCTCGGAATTCCGCTGAAGTTTAAGAATGCTTCGGAACTCTTCCATTGTTCTCGGAATTCCGCTGACGCTTAAAAATGCTTCACAACTCTTCTATTGTTCTCAGAATTCCGCTGACTTTTAAAAATGCTTCGGAACTCTTCCAGTGTTCGCAGAATTCCGCTGACGTTTAAAAATGCTTCGGAAATCTTCCATTGTTTTCAAAATTCCGCTGACGTTTAAAAATGCTTCAGAACTCTTCCATTGTTCTCGGAATTCCGCTGACGTTTAAAAATGCTTCGGAACTCTTCCATTGTTCTCGGAATTGCGGTGAAGTTTAAGAATGCTTCGGAACTCTTCCATTGTTCTCGGAATTCTGCTGAAGTTTTGAAGTTTAAAAATGCTTCGGAATTCTTCCATTGTTCTCGGAATTCCGCTGACGCTTAAAAATGCTTCACAACTCTTCTATTGTTCTCAGAATTCCGCTGACTTTTAAAAATGCTTCGGAACTCTTCCATTGTTCTCGGAATTCTGCTGAAGTTTAAAAATGCTTCGGAACTCTTCCATTGTTCTCGGAATTCTGCTGAAGTTTAAAAATGCTTCGGAACTCTTCCATTGTTCTCGGAATACCGCTGACGCTTAAAAATGCTTCACAACTCTTCTATTGTTCTCGGAATTCCGCTGACATTTAAAAATGCTTCGGAACTCTTCCATTGTTTTCGGAATTCCGCTGAAGTTTAAGAATGCTTCGGAACTCTTCCATTGTTCTCGGAATTCTGCTGAAGTTTAAAAATGCTTCGGAACTCTTCCATTGTTCTCGGAATTACGCTGACATTTAAAAAGGCTTCAGAACTCTTCCATTGTTCTTGGAATTCCGCTGACGTTTAAAAATGCTTCGGAACTCTTCCATTGTTCTCGGAATTCCGCTGACGTTTAAAAATGCTTCACAACTCTTCCATTGTTCTCGGAATTACGCTGACTTTTAAAAATGCTTCTGAACTCTTCCATTGTTCTCGGAATTCCGCTGAAGTTTAAGTATGCTTCGGAACTCTTCCATTGTTCTCGGAATTCTGCTGAAGTTTAAAAATGCTTCGGAACTCTTCCATTGTTCTCAGAATTCCGCTGACATTTAAAAATGCTTCGGAACTCTTCCATTGTTCTTGGAATTCCACTGACGTTTAAAAATGCTTCACAACTCTTCTATTGTTCTCGGAATTCCGCTGACATTTAAAAATGATTCGGAACTCTTCCATTGTTTTCGGAATTCCGCTGAAGTTTAAGAATGCTTCGGAACTCTTCCATTGTTCTCGGAATTCTGCTGAAGTTTAAAAATGCTTCGGAACTCTTCCATTGTTCTCGGAATTCTGCTGAAGTTTAAAAATGCTTCGGAACTCTTCCATTGTTCTCGGAATTCCGCTGACGCTTAAAAATGCTTCACAACTCTTCTATTGTTCTCGGAATTCCGCTGACATTTAAAAATGCTTCGGAACTCTTCCATTGTTTTCGGAATTCCGCTGAAGTTTAAGAATGCTTCGGAACTCTTCCATTGTTCTCGGAATTCTGCTGAAGTTTAAAAATGCTTCGGAACTCTTCCATTGTTCTCGGAATTACGCTGACATTTAAAAAGGCTTCAGAACTCTTCCATTGTTCTTGGAATTCCGCTGACGTTTAAAAATGCTTCGGAACTCTTCCATTGTTCTCGGAATTCCGCTGACGTTTAAAAATGCTTCACAACTCTTCCATTGTTCTCGGAATTCCGCTGACTTTTAAAAATGCTTCTGAACTCTTCCATTGTTCTCGGAATTCCGCTGAAGTTTAAGTATGCTTCGGAACTCTTCCATTGTTCTCGGAATTACGCTGACATTTAAAAATGCTTCGGAACTCTTCCATTGTTCTCAGAATTCCGCTGACATTTAAAAATGCTTCGGAACTCTTCCATTGTTCTTGGAATTCCACTGACGTTTAAAAATGCTTCACAACTCTTCCATTGTTCTCGGAATTCCGCTGACTTTTAAAATTGCTTCGGAACTCTTCGATTGTTCTCCAAATTCCGCTGACGTTTAAAAATGCTTCGGAAATCTTCCATTGTTTTCAAAATCCGCTGACGTTTAAAAATGCTTCAGAACTCTTCCATTGTTCTCGGAATTCCGCTGACATTTAAAAATGCTTCGGAACTCTTCCATTGTTCTGGAATTCCGCTGACATTTAAAAATGCTTCACAACTCTTCCATTGTTCTCAGTATTCCGCTGACTTTTAAAAATGCTTCAGAATTCTTCCATTGTTCTCGGAATTCTGCTGAAGTTTAAAAATGCTTCGGAACTCTTCCATTGTTCTCAGAATTCCGCTGACATTTAAAAATGCTTCAGAAGTCTTCCATTGTTCTCGGAATTCCGCTGACTTTTAAAAATGCTTCGGAACTCTTTGATTGTTCTCCAAATTCCGCTGAAGTTTAAAAATGCTTCGGAACTCTTCCAGTGTTCTCGGAATTCCGCTGACTTTTAAAAATGCTTCGGAACTCTTCGATTGTTCTCCAAATTCCGCTGAAGTTTAAAAATGCTTCGGAACTCTTCCAGTGTTCGCAGAATTCTGCTGACGTTTAAAAATGCTTCGGAAATCTTCCATTGTTTTCAAAATTCCACTGACGTTTAAAAATGATTCAGAACTCTTCCATTGTTCTCGGAATTCCGGTGAAGTTTAAAAATGCTTCGGAACTCTTACATTGTTCTCAGAATTCCTCTGAAGTTTAAACATGCTTTGGTACCCTTCTATTGTTCTCGGAATTCTGCTGACTTTTAAAAATGCTTCGGAACTCTTCCATTGATCCAGGAATTCTGCTGAAGTTTAAAAATGCTTCGGAAATCTTCCATTGTTTTCAAAATTCCGCTGACGTTTAAAAATGCTTCGGAACTCTTCCATTGTTCTCGGAATTCCGGTGAAGTTTAAACATGCTTTGGTACCCTTTTATTGTTCTCGGAATTCTGCTGACTTTTAAAAATGCTTCGGAACTCTTCCATTGATCCAGGAATTCTGCTGAAGTTTAAAAATGCTTCTGAACTCTTCTATTGTTCTCGGAATTCCGCTGACTTTTAAAAATGCTTCGGAACTCTTCCCTTGTTCTCGGAATTCCGCTGAAGTTTAAGAATGCTTCGGAACTCTTCCATTGTTCTCGGAATTCCGCTGACGCTTAAAAATGCTTCACAACTCTTCTATTGTTCTCAGAATTCCGCTGACTTTTAAAAATGCTTCGGAACTCTTCCAGTGTTCGCAGATTTCCGCTGACGTTTAAAAATGCTTCGGAAATCTTCCATTGTTTTCAAAATTCCGCTGACGTTTAAAAATGCTTCAGAACTCTTCCATTGTTCTCGGAATTCCGCTGACGTTTAAAAATGCTTCGGAACTCTTCCATTGTTCTCGGAATTGCGGTGAAGTTTAAGAATGCTTCGGAACTCTTCCATTGTTCTCGGAATTCTGCTGAAGTTTTGAAGTTTAAAAATGCTTCGGAATTCTTCCATTGTTCTCGGAATTCCGCTGACGCTTAAAAATGCTTCACAACTCTTCTATTGTTCTCAGAATTCCGCTGACTTTTAAAAATGCTTCGGAACTCTTCCATTGTTGTCGGAATTCCGCTGACGCTTAAAAATGCTTCACAACTCTTCTATTGTTCTCGGAATTCCGCTGACATTTAAAAATGATTCGGAACTCTTCCATTGTTTTCGGAATTCCGCTGAAGTTTAAGAATGCTTCGGAACTCTTCCATTGTTCTCGGAATTCTGCTGAAGTTTAAAAATGCTTCGGAACTCTTCCATTGTTCTCGGAAATCCGCTGAAGTTTAAAAATGCTTCACAACTCTTCTATTGTTCTCAGAATTCCGCTGACTTTTAAAAATGCTTCGGAACTCTTCCATTGTTCTCGGAATTCTGCTGAAGTTTAAAAATGCTTCGGAACTCTTCCATTGTTCTCGGAATTCTGCTGAAGTTTAAAAATGCTTCGGAACTCTTCCATTGTTCTCGGAATTCCGCTGACGCTTAAAAATGCTTCACAACTCTTCTATTGTTCTCGGAATTCCGCTGACATTTAAAAATGCTTCGGAACTCTTCCATTGTTTTCGGAATTCCGCTGAAGTTTAAGAATGCTTCGGAACTCTTCCATTGTTCTCGGAATTCTGCTGAAGTTTAAAAATGCTTCGGAACTCTTCCATTGTTCTCGGAATTACGCTGACATTTAAAAAGGCTTCAGAACTCTTCCATTGTTCTTGGAATTCCGCTGACGTTTAAAAATGCTTCGGAACTCTTCCATTGTTCTCGGAATTCCGCTGACGTTTAAAAATGCTTCACAACTCTTCCATTGTTCTCGGAATTACGCTGACTTTTAAAAATGCTTCTGAACTCTTCCATTGTTCTCGGAATTCCGCTGAAGTTTAAGTATGCTTCGGAACTCTTCCATTGTTCTCGGAATTCTGCTGAAGTTTAAAAATGCTTCGGAACTCTTCCATTGTTCTCAGAATTCCGCTGACATTTAAAAATGCTTCGGAACTCTTCCATTGTTCTTGGAATTCCACTGACGTTTAAAAATGCTTCACAACTCTTCTATTGTTCTCGGAATTCCGCTGACATTTAAAAATGATTCGGAACTCTTCCATTGTTTTCGGAATTCCGCTGAAGTTTAAGAATGCTTCGGAACTCTTCCATTGTTCTCGGAATTCTGCTGAAGTTTAAAAATGCTTCGGAACTCTTCCATTGTTCTCGGAATTCTGCTGAAGTTTAAAAATGCTTCGGAACTCTTCCATTGTTCTCGGAATTCCGCTGACGCTTAAAAATGCTTCACAACTCTTCTATTGTTCTCGGAATTCCGCTGACATTTAAAAATGCTTCGGAACTCTTCCATTGTTTTCGGAATTCCGCTGAAGTTTAAGAATGCTTCGGAACTCTTCCATTGTTCTCGGAATTCTGCTGAAGTTTAAAAATGCTTCGGAACTCTTCCATTGTTCTCGGAATTACGCTGACATTTAAAAAGGCTTCAGAACTCTTCCATTGTTCTTGGAATTCCGCTGACGTTTAAAAATGCTTCGGAACTCTTCCATTGTTCTCGGAATTCCGCTGACGTTTAAAAATGCTTCACAACTCTTCCATTGTTCTCGGAATTCCGCTGACTTTTAAAAATGCTTCTGAACTCTTCCATTGTTCTCGGAATTCCGCTGAAGTTTAAGTATGCTTCGGAACTCTTCCATTGTTCTCGGAATTCTGTTGAAGTTTAAAAATGCTTCGGAACTCTTCCATTGTTCTCAGAATTCCGCTGACATTTAAAAATGCTTCGGAACTCTTCCATTGTTCTTGGAATTCCACTGACGTTTAAAAATGCTTCACAACTCTTCCATTGTTCTCGGAATTCCGCTGACTTTTAAAATTGCTTCGGAACTCTTCGATTGTTCTCCAAATTCCGCTGACGTTTAAAAATGCTTCGGAAATCTTCCATTGTTTTCAAAATCCGCTGACGTTTAAAAATGCTTCAGAACTCTTCCATTGTTCTCGGAATTCCGCTGACATTTAAAAATGCTTCGGAACTCTTCCATTGTTCTGGAATTCCGCTGACATTTAAAAATGCTTCACAACTCTTCCATTGTTCTCAGTATTCCGCTGACTTTTAAAAATGCTTCAGAATTCTTCCATTGTTCTCGGAATTCTGCTGAAGTTTAAAAATGCTTCGGAACTCTTCCATTGTTCTCAGAATTCCGCTGACATTTAAAAATGCTTCAGAAGTCTTCCATTGTTCTCGGAATTCCGCTGACTTTTAAAAATGCTTCGGAACTCTTTGATTGTTCTCCAAATTCCGCTGAAGTTTAAAAATGCTTCGGAACTCTTCCAGTGTTCTCGGAATTCCGCTGACTTTTAAAAATGCTTCGGAACTCTTCGATTGTTCTCCAAATTCCGCTGAAGTTTAAAAATGCTTCGGAACTCTTCCAGTGTTCGCAGAATTCTGCTGACGTTTAAAAATGCTTCGGAAATCTTCCATTGTTTTCAAAATTCCACTGACGTTTAAAAATGATTCAGAACTCTTCCATTGTTCTCGGAATTCCGGTGAAGTTTAAAAATGCTTCGGAACTCTTACATTGTTCTCAGAATTCCTCTGAAGTTTAAACATGCTTTGGTACCCTTCTATTGTTCTCGGAATTCTGCTGACTTTTAAAAATGCTTCGGAACTCTTCCATTGATCCAGGAATTCTGCTGAAGTTTAAAAATGCTTCGGAAATCTTCCATTGTTTTCAAAATTCCGCTGACGTTTAAAAATGCTTCGGAACTCTTCCATTGTTCTCGGAATTCCGGTGAAGTTTAAACATGCTTTGGTACCCTTTTATTGTTCTCGGAATTCTGCTGACTTTTAAAAATGCTTCGGAACTCTTCCATTGATCCAGGAATTCTGCTGAAGTTTAAAAATGCTTCTGAACTCTTCTATTGTTCTCGGAATTCCGCTGACTTTTAAAAATGCTTCGGAACTCTTCCCTTGTTCTCGGAATTCCGCTGAAGTTTAAGAATGCTTCGGAACTCTTCCATTGTTCTCGGAATTCCGCTGACGCTTAAAAATGCTTCACAACTCTTCTATTGTTCTCAGAATTCCGCTGACTTTTAAAAATGCTTCGGAACTCTTCCAGTGTTCGCAGATTTCCGCTGACGTTTAAAAATGCTTCGGAAATCTTCCATTGTTTTCAAAATTCCGCTGACGTTTAAAAATGCTTCAGAACTCTTCCATTGTTCTCGGAATTCCGCTGACGTTTAAAAATGCTTCGGAACTCTTCCATTGTTCTCGGAATTGCGGTGAAGTTTAAGAATGCTTCGGAACTCTTCCATTGTTCTCGGAATTCTGCTGAAGTTTTGAAGTTTAAAAATGCTTCGGAATTCTTCCATTGTTCTCGGAATTCCGCTGACGCTTAAAAATGCTTCACAACTCTTCTATTGTTCTCAGAATTCCGCTGACTTTTAAAAATGCTTCGGAACTCTTCCATTGTTGTCGGAATTCCGCTGACGCTTAAAAATGCTTCACAACTCTTCCATTGTTCTCGGAATTCCGCTGACTTTTAAAAATGCTTCGGAACTCTTTGATTGTTCTCCAAATTCCGCTGAAGTTTAAAAATGCTTCGGAACTCTTCCAGTGTTCTCGGAATTCCGCTGACTTTTAAAAATGCTTCGGAACTCTTCGATTGTTCTCCAAATTCCGCTGAAGTTTAAAAATGCTTCGGAACTCTTCCAGTGTTCGCAGAATTCTGCTGACGTTTAAAAATGCTTCGGAAATCTTCCATTGTTTTCAAAATTCCACTGACGTTTAAAAATGCTTCAGAACTCTTCCATTGTTCTCGGAATTCCGGTGAAGTTTAAAAATGCTTCGGAACTCTTCCATTGTTCTCGGAATTCCGGTGAAGTTTAAACATGCTTTGGTACCCTTCTATTGTTCTCGGAATTCTGCTGACTTTTAAAAATGCTTCGGAACTCTTCCATTGATCCAGGAATTCTGCTGAAGTTTAAAAATGCTTCTGAACTCTTCTATTGTTCTCGGAATTCCGCTGACTTTTAAAAATGCTTCGGAACTCTTCCATTGTTCTCGGAATTCCGCTGAAGTTTAAGAATGCTTCGGAACTCTTCCATTGTTCTCGGAATTCCGCTGACGCTTAAAAATGCTTCACAACTCTTCTATTGTTCTCAGAATTCCGCTGACTTTTAAAAATGCTTCGGAACTCTTCCAGTGTTCGCAGAATTCCGCTGACGTTTAAAAATGCTTCGGAAATCTTCCATTGTTTTCAAAATTCCGCTGACGTTTAAAAATGCTTCAGAACTCTTCCATTGTTCTCGGAATTCCGCTGACGTTTAAAAATGCTTCGGAACTCTTCCATTGTTCTCGGAATTGCGGTGAAGTTTAAGAATGCTTCGGAACTCTTCCATTGTTCTCGGAATTCTGCTGAAGTTTTGAAGTTTAAAAATGCTTCGGAATTCTTCCATTGTTCTCGGAATTCCGCTGACGCTTAAAAATGCTTCACAACTCTTCTATTGTTCTCAGAATTCCGCTGACTTTTAAAAATGCTTCGGAACTCTTCCATTGTTCTCGGAATTCTGCTGAAGTTTAAAAATGCTTCGGAACTCTTCCATTGTTCTCGGAATTCTGCTGAAGTTTAAAAATGCTTCGGAACTCTTCCATTGTTCTCGGAATACCGCTGACGCTTAAAAATGCTTCACAACTCTTCCATTGTTCTTGGAATTCCGCTGACGTTTAAAAATGCTTCGGAACTCTTCCATTGTTCTCGGAATTCCGCTGACGTTTAAAAATGCTTCACAACTCTTCCATTGTTCTCGGAATTACGCTGACTTTTAAAAATGCTTCTGAACTCTTCCATTGTTCTCGGAATTCCGCTGAAGTTTAAGTATGCTTCGGAACTCTTCCATTGTTCTCGGAATTCTGCTGAAGTTTAAAAATGCTTCGGAACTCTTCCATTGTTCTCAGAATTCCGCTGACATTTAAAAATGCTTCGGAACTCTTCCATTGTTCTTGGAATTCCACTGACGTTTAAAAATGCTTCACAACTCTTCTATTGTTCTCGGAATTCCGCTGACATTTAAAAATGATTCGGAACTCTTCCATTGTTTTCGGAATTCCGCTGAAGTTTAAGAATGCTTCGGAACTCTTCCATTGTTCTCGGAATTCTGCTGAAGTTTAAAAATGCTTCGGAACTCTTCCATTGTTCTCGGAATTCTGCTGAAGTTTAAAAATGCTTCGGAACTCTTCCATTGTTCTCGGAATTCCGCTGACGCTTAAAAATGCTTCACAACTCTTCTATTGTTCTCGGAATTCCGCTGACATTTAAAAATGCTTCGGAACTCTTCCATTGTTTTCGGAATTCCGCTGAAGTTTAAGAATGCTTCGGAACTCTTCCATTGTTCTCGGAATTCTGCTGAAGTTTAAAAATGCTTCGGAACTCTTCCATTGTTCTCGGAATTCCGCTGACGTTTAAAAATGCTTCACAACTCTTCCATTGTTCTCGGAATTCCGCTGACTTTTAAAAATGCTTCTGAACTCTTCCATTGTTCTCGGAATTCCGCTGAAGTTTAAGTATGCTTCGGAACTCTTCCATTGTTCTCGGAATTCTGTTGAAGTTTAAAAATGCTTCGGAACTCTTCCATTGTTCTCAGAATTCCGCTGACATTTAAAAATGCTTCGGAACTCTTCCATTGTTCTTGGAATTCCACTGACGTTTAAAAATGCTTCACAACTCTTCCATTGTTCTCGGAATTCCGCTGACTTTTAAAATTGCTTCGGAACTCTTCGATTGTTCTCCAAATTCCGCTGACGTTTAAAAATGCTTCGGAAATCTTCCATTGTTTTCAAAATCCGCTGACGTTTAAAAATGCTTCAGAACTCTTCCATTGTTCTCGGAATTCCGCTGACATTTAAAAATGCTTCGGAACTCTTCCATTGTTCTGGAATTCCGCTGACATTTAAAAATGCTTCACAACTCTTCCATTGTTCTCAGTATTCCGCTGACTTTTAAAAATGCTTCAGAATTCTTCCATTGTTCTCGGAATTCTGCTGAAGTTTAAAAATGCTTCGGAACTCTTCCATTGTTCTCAGAATTCCGCTGACATTTAAAAATGCTTCAGAAGTCTTCCATTGTTCTCGGAATTCCGCTGACTTTTAAAAATGCTTCGGAACTCTTTGATTGTTCTCCAAATTCCGCTGAAGTTTAAAAATGCTTCGGAACTCTTCCAGTGTTCTCGGAATTCCGCTGACTTTTAAAAATGCTTCGGAACTCTTCGATTGTTCTCCAAATTCCGCTGAAGTTTAAAAATGCTTCGGAACTCTTCCAGTGTTCGCAGAATTCTGCTGACGTTTAAAAATGCTTCGGAAATCTTCCATTGTTTTCAAAATTCCACTGACGTTTAAAAATGATTCAGAACTCTTCCATTGTTCTCGGAATTCCGGTGAAGTTTAAAAATGCTTCGGAACTCTTACATTGTTCTCAGAATTCCTCTGAAGTTTAAACATGCTTTGGTACCCTTCTATTGTTCTCGGAATTCTGCTGACTTTTAAAAATGCTTCGGAACTCTTCCATTGATCCAGGAATTCTGCTGAAGTTTAAAAATGCTTCGGAAATCTTCCATTGTTTTCAAAATTCCGCTGACGTTTAAAAATGCTTCGGAACTCTTCCATTGTTCTCGGAATTCCGGTGAAGTTTAAACATGCTTTGGTACCCTTTTATTGTTCTCGGAATTCTGCTGACTTTTAAAAATGCTTCGGAACTCTTCCATTGATCCAGGAATTCTGCTGAAGTTTAAAAATGCTTCTGAACTCTTCTATTGTTCTCGGAATTCCGCTGACTTTTAAAAATGCTTCGGAACTCTTCCCTTGTTCTCGGAATTCCGCTGAAGTTTAAGAATGCTTCGGAACTCTTCCATTGTTCTCGGAATTCCGCTGACGCTTAAAAATGCTTCACAACTCTTCTATTGTTCTCAGAATTCCGCTGACTTTTAAAAATGCTTCGGAACTCTTCCAGTGTTCGCAGATTTCCGCTGACGTTTAAAAATGCTTCGGAAATCTTCCATTGTTTTCAAAATTCCGCTGACGTTTAAAAATGCTTCAGAACTCTTCCATTGTTCTCGGAATTCCGCTGACGTTTAAAAATGCTTCGGAACTCTTCCATTGTTCTCGGAATTGCGGTGAAGTTTAAGAATGCTTCGGAACTCTTCCATTGTTCTCGGAATTCTGCTGAAGTTTTGAAGTTTAAAAATGCTTCGGAATTCTTCCATTGTTCTCGGAATTCCGCTGACGCTTAAAAATGCTTCACAACTCTTCTATTGTTCTCAGAATTCCGCTGACTTTTAAAAATGCTTCGGAACTCTTCCATTGTTGTCGGAATTCCGCTGACGCTTAAAAATGCTTCACAACTCTTCTATTGTTCTCGGAATTCCGCTGACATTTAAAAATGATTCGGAACTCTTCCATTGTTTTCGGAATTCCGCTGAAGTTTAAGAATGCTTCGGAACTCTTCCATTGTTCTCGGAATTCTGCTGAAGTTTAAAAATGCTTCGGAACTCTTCCATTGTTCTCGGAAATCCGCTGAAGTTTAAAAATGCTTCACAACTCTTCTATTGTTCTCAGAATTCCGCTGACTTTTAAAAATGCTTCGGAACTCTTCCATTGTTCTCGGAATTCTGCTGAAGTTTAAAAATGCTTCGGAACTCTTCCATTGTTCTCGGAATTCTGCTGAAGTTTAAAAATGCTTCGGAACTCTTCCATTGTTCTCGGAATTCCGCTGACGCTTAAAAATGCTTCACAACTCTTCTATTGTTCTCGGAATTCCGCTGACATTTAAAAATGCTTCGGAACTCTTCCATTGTTTTCGGAATTCCGCTGAAGTTTAAGAATGCTTCGGAACTCTTCCATTGTTCTCGGAATTCTGCTGAAGTTTAAAAATGCTTCGGAACTCTTCCATTGTTCTCGGAATTCCGCTGACGCTTAAAAATGCTTCACAACTCTTCTATTGTTCTCGGAATTCCGCTGACATTTAAAAATGCTTCGGAACTCTTCCATTGTTTTCGGAATTCCGCTGAAGTTTAAGAATGCTTCGGAACTCTTCCATTGTTCTCGGAATTCTGCTGAAGTTTAAAAATGCTTCGGAACTCTTCCATTGTTCTCGGAATTACGCTGACATTTAAAAAGGCTTCAGAACTCTTCCATTGTTCTTGGAATTCCGCTGACGTTTAAAAATGCTTCGGAACTCTTCCATTGTTCTCGGAATTCCGCTGACGTTTAAAAATGCTTCACAACTCTTCCATTGTTCTCGGAATTCCGCTGACTTTTAAAAATGCTTCTGAACTCTTCCATTGTTCTCGGAATTCCGCTGAAGTTTAAGTATGCTTCGGAACTCTTCCATTGTTCTCGGAATTCTGTTGAAGTTTAAAAATGCTTCGGAACTCTTCCATTGTTCTCAGAATTCCGCTGACATTTAAAAATGCTTCGGAACTCTTCCATTGTTCTTGGAATTCCACTGACGTTTAAAAATGCTTCACAACTCTTCCATTGTTCTCGGAATTCCGCTGACTTTTAAAATTGCTTCGGAACTCTTCGATTGTTCTCCAAATTCCGCTGACGTTTAAAAATGCTTCGGAAATCTTCCATTGTTTTCAAAATCCGCTGACGTTTAAAAATGCTTCAGAACTCTTCCATTGTTCTCGGAATTCCGCTGACATTTAAAAATGCTTCGGAACTCTTCCATTGTTCTGGAATTCCGCTGACATTTAAAAATGCTTCACAACTCTTCCATTGTTCTCAGTATTCCGCTGACTTTTAAAAATGCTTCAGAATTCTTCCATTGTTCTCGGAATTCTGCTGAAGTTTAAAAATGCTTCGGAACTCTTCCATTGTTCTCAGAATTCCGCTGACATTTAAAAATGCTTCAGAAGTCTTCCATTGTTCTCGGAATTCCGCTGACTTTTAAAAATGCTTCGGAACTCTTTGATTGTTCTCCAAATTCCGCTGAAGTTTAAAAATGCTTCGGAACTCTTCCAGTGTTCTCGGAATTCCGCTGACTTTTAAAAATGCTTCGGAACTCTTCGATTGTTCTCCAAATTCCGCTGAAGTTTAAAAATGCTTCGGAACTCTTCCAGTGTTCGCAGAATTCTGCTGACGTTTAAAAATGCTTCGGAAATCTTCCATTGTTTTCAAAATTCCACTGACGTTTAAAAATGATTCAGAACTCTTCCATTGTTCTCGGAATTCCGGTGAAGTTTAAAAATGCTTCGGAACTCTTACATTGTTCTCAGAATTCCTCTGAAGTTTAAACATGCTTTGGTACCCTTCTATTGTTCTCGGAATTCTGCTGACTTTTAAAAATGCTTCGGAACTCTTCCATTGATCCAGGAATTCTGCTGAAGTTTAAAAATGCTTCGGAAATCTTCCATTGTTTTCAAAATTCCGCTGACGTTTAAAAATGCTTCGGAACTCTTCCATTGTTCTCGGAATTCCGGTGAAGTTTAAACATGCTTTGGTACCCTTTTATTGTTCTCGGAATTCTGCTGACTTTTAAAAATGCTTCGGAACTCTTCCATTGATCCAGGAATTCTGCTGAAGTTTAAAAATGCTTCTGAACTCTTCTATTGTTCTCGGAATTCCGCTGACTTTTAAAAATGCTTCGGAACTCTTCCCTTGTTCTCGGAATTCCGCTGAAGTTTAAGAATGCTTCGGAACTCTTCCATTGTTCTCGGAATTCCGCTGACGCTTAAAAATGCTTCACAACTCTTCTATTGTTCTCAGAATTCCGCTGACTTTTAAAAATGCTTCGGAACTCTTCCAGTGTTCGCAGATTTCCGCTGACGTTTAAAAATGCTTCGGAAATCTTCCATTGTTTTCAAAATTCCGCTGACGTTTAAAAATGCTTCAGAACTCTTCCATTGTTCTCGGAATTCCGCTGACGTTTAAAAATGCTTCGGAACTCTTCCATTGTTCTCGGAATTGCGGTGAAGTTTAAGAATGCTTCGGAACTCTTCCATTGTTCTCGGAATTCTGCTGAAGTTTTGAAGTTTAAAAATGCTTCGGAATTCTTCCATTGTTCTCGGAATTCCGCTGACGCTTAAAAATGCTTCACAACTCTTCTATTGTTCTCAGAATTCCGCTGACTTTTAAAAATGCTTCGGAACTCTTCCATTGTTGTCGGAATTCCGCTGACGCTTAAAAATGCTTCACAACTCTTCTATTGTTCTCGGAATTCCGCTGACATTTAAAAATGATTCGGAACTCTTCCATTGTTTTCGGAATTCCGCTGAAGTTTAAGAATGCTTCGGAACTCTTCCATTGTTCTCGGAATTCTGCTGAAGTTTAAAAATGCTTCGGAACTCTTCCATTGTTCTCGGAAATCCGCTGAAGTTTAAAAATGCTTCACAACTCTTCTATTGTTCTCAGAATTCCGCTGACTTTTAAAAATGCTTCGGAACTCTTCCATTGTTCTCGGAATTCTGCTGAAGTTTAAAAATGCTTCGGAACTCTTCCATTGTTCTCGGAATTCTGCTGAAGTTTAAAAATGCTTCGGAACTCTTCCATTGTTCTCGGAATTCCGCTGACGCTTAAAAATGCTTCACAACTCTTCTATTGTTCTCGGAATTCCGCTGACATTTAAAAATGCTTCGGAACTCTTCCATTGTTTTCGGAATTCCGCTGAAGTTTAAGAATGCTTCGGAACTCTTCCATTGTTCTCGGAATTCTGCTGAAGTTTAAAAATGCTTCGGAACTCTTCCATTGTTCTCGGAATTACGCTGACATTTAAAAAGGCTTCAGAACTCTTCCATTGTTCTTGGAATTCCGCTGACGTTTAAAAATGCTTCGGAACTCTTCCATTGTTCTCGGAATTCCGCTGACGTTTAAAAATGCTTCACAACTCTTCCATTGTTCTCGGAATTCCGCTGACTTTTAAAAATGCTTCTGAACTCTTCCATTGTTCTCGGAATTCCGCTGAAGTTTAAGTATGCTTCGGAACTCTTCCATTGTTCTCGGAATTCTGCTGAAGTTTAAAAATGCTTCGGAACTCTTCCATTGTTCTCAGAATTCCGCTGACATTTAAAAATGCTTCGGAACTCTTCCATTGTTCTTGGAATTCCACTGACGTTTAAAAATGCTTCACAACTCTTCTATTGTTCTCGGAATTCCGCTGACATTTAAAAATGATTCGGAACTCTTCCATTGTTTTCGGAATTCCGCTGAAGTTTAAGAATGCTTCGGAACTCTTCCATTGTTCTCGGAATTCTGCTGAAGTTTAAAAATGCTTCGGAACTCTTCCATTGTTCTCGGAATTCTGCTGAAGTTTAAAAATGCTTCGGAACTCTTCCATTGTTCTCGGAATTCCGCTGACGCTTAAAAATGCTTCACAACTCTTCTATTGTTCTCGGAATTCCGCTGACATTTAAAAATGCTTCGGAACTCTTCCATTGTTCTCGGAATTCTGCTGAAGTTTAAAAATGCTTCGGAACTCTTCCATTGTTCTCGGAATTACGCTGACATTTAAAAAGGCTTCAGAACTCTTCCATTGTTCTTGGAATTCCGCTGACGTTTAAAAATGCTTCGGAACTCTTCCATTGTTCTCGGAATTCCGCTGACGTTTAAAAATGCTTCACAACTCTTCCATTGTTCTCGGAATTCCGCTGACTTTTAAAAATGCTTCTGAACTCTTCCATTGTTCTCGGAATTCCGCTGAAGTTTAAGTATGCTTCGGAACTCTTCCATTGTTCTCGGAATTCTGTTGAAGTTTAAAAATGCTTCGGAACTCTTCCATTGTTCTCAGAATTCCGCTGACATTTAAAAATGCTTCGGAACTCTTCCATTGTTCTTGGAATTCCACTGACGTTTAAAAATGCTTCACAACTCTTCCATTGTTCTCGGAATTCCGCTGACTTTTAAAATTGCTTCGGAACTCTTCGATTGTTCTCCAAATTCCGCTGACGTTTAAAAATGCTTCGGAAATCTTCCATTGTTTTCAAAATCCGCTGACGTTTAAAAATGCTTCAGAACTCTTCCATTGTTCTCGGAATTCCGCTGACATTTAAAAATGCTTCGGAACTCTTCCATTGTTCTGGAATTCCGCTGACATTTAAAAATGCTTCACAACTCTTCCATTGTTCTCAGTATTCCGCTGACTTTTAAAAATGCTTCAGAATTCTTCCATTGTTCTCGGAATTCTGCTGAAGTTTAAAAATGCTTCGGAACTCTTCCATTGTTCTCAGAATTCCGCTGACATTTAAAAATGCTTCAGAAGTCTTCCATTGTTCTCGGAATTCCGCTGACTTTTAAAAATGCTTCGGAACTCTTTGATTGTTCTCCAAATTCCGCTGAAGTTTAAAAATGCTTCGGAACTCTTCCAGTGTTCTCGGAATTCCGCTGACTTTTAAAAATGCTTCGGAACTCTTCTATTGTTCTCCAAATTCCGCTGAAGTTTAAAAATGCTTCGGAACTCTTCCAGTGTTCGCAGAATTCTGCTGACGTTTAAAAATGCTTCGGAAATCTTCCATTGTTTTCAAAATTCCACTGACGTTTAAAAATGATTCAGAACTCTTCCATTGTTCTCGGAATTCCGGTGAAGTTTAAAAATGCTTCGGAACTCTTACATTGTTCTCAGAATTCCTCTGAAGTTTAAACATGCTTTGGTACCCTTCTATTGTTCTCGGAATTCTGCTGACTTTTAAAAATGCTTCGGAACTCTTCCATTGATCCAGGAATTCTGCTGAAGTTTAAAAATGCTTCGGAAATCTTCCATTGTTTTCAAAATTCCGCTGACGTTTAAAAATGCTTCGGAACTCTTCCATTGTTCTCGGAATTCCGGTGAAGTTTAAACATGCTTTGGTACCCTTTTATTGTTCTCGGAATTCTGCTGACTTTTAAAAATGCTTCGGAACTCTTCCATTGATCCAGGAATTCTGCTGAAGTTTAAAAATGCTTCTGAACTCTTCTATTGTTCTCGGAATTCCGCTGACTTTTAAAAATGCTTCGGAACTCTTCCCTTGTTCTCGGAATTCCGCTGAAGTTTAAGAATGCTTCGGAACTCTTCCATTGTTCTCGGAATTCCGCTGACGCTTAAAAATGCTTCACAACTCTTCTATTGTTCTCAGAATTCCGCTGACTTTTAAAAATGCTTCGGAACTCTTCCAGTGTTCGCAGATTTCCGCTGACGTTTAAAAATGCTTCGGAAATCTTCCATTGTTTTCAAAATTCCGCTGACGTTTAAAAATGCTTCAGAACTCTTCCATTGTTCTCGGAATTCCGCTGACGTTTAAAAATGCTTCGGAACTCTTCCATTGTTCTCGGAATTGCGGTGAAGTTTAAGAATGCTTCGGAACTCTTCCATTGTTCTCGGAATTCTGCTGAAGTTTTGAAGTTTAAAAATGCTTCGGAATTCTTCCATTGTTCTCGGAATTCCGCTGACGCTTAAAAATGCTTCACAACTCTTCTATTGTTCTCAGAATTCCGCTGACTTTTAAAAATGCTTCGGAACTCTTCCATTGTTGTCGGAATTCCGCTGACGCTTAAAAATGCTTCACAACTCTTCTATTGTTCTCGGAATTCCGCTGACATTTAAAAATGATTCGGAACTCTTCCATTGTTTTCGGAATTCCGCTGAAGTTTAAGAATGCTTCGGAACTCTTCCATTGTTCTCGGAATTCTGCTGAAGTTTAAAAATGCTTCGGAACTCTTCCATTGTTCTCGGAAATCCGCTGAAGTTTAAAAATGCTTCGGAACTCTTCCATTGTTCTCGGAATTCCGCTGACGCTTAAAAATGCTTCACAACTCTTCTATTGTTCTCGGAATTCCGCTGACATTTAAAAATGCTTCGGAACTCTTCCATTGTTTTCGGAATTCCGCTGAAGTTTAAGAATGCTTCGGAACTCTTCCATTGTTCTCGGAATTCTGCTGAAGTTTAAAAATGCTTCGGAACTCTTCCATTGTTCTCGGAATTACGCTGACATTTAAAAAGGCTTCAGAACTCTTCCATTGTTCTTGGAATTCCGCTGACGTTTAAAAATGCTTCGGAACTCTTCCATTGTTCTCGGAATTCCGCTGACGTTTAAAAATGCTTCACAACTCTTCCATTGTTCTCGGAATTCCGCTGACTTTTAAAAATGCTTCTGAACTCTTCCATTGTTCTCGGAATTCCGCTGAAGTTTAAGTATGCTTCGGAACTCTTCCATTGTTCTCGGAATTCTGCTGAAGTTTAAAAATGCTTCGGAACTCTTCCATTGTTCTCAGAATTCCGCTGACATTTAAAAATGCTTCGGAACTCTTCCATTGTTCTTGGAATTCCACTGACGTTTAAAAATGCTTCACAACTCTTCCATTGTTCTCGGAATTCCGCTGACTTTTAAAATTGCTTCGGAACTCTTCGATTGTTCTCCAAATTCCGTTGAAGTTTAAAAATGCTTCGGAACTCTTCGATTGTTCTCCAAATTCCGCTGACGTTTAAAAATGCTTCGGAAATCTTCCATTGTTTTCAAAATCCGCTGACGTTTAAAAATGCTTCAGAACTCTTCCATTGTTCTCGGAATTCCGCTGACATTTAAAATGCTTCGGAACTCTTCCATTGTTCTGGAATTCCGCTGACGTTTAAAAATGCTTCGGAACTCTTCCATTGTTGTCGGAATTCCGCTGACGCTTAAAAATGCTTCACAACTCTTCTATTGTTCTCAGAATTCCGCTGACTTTTAAAAATGCTTCGGAACTCTTCCAGTGTTCGCAGAATTCCGCTGACGTTTAAAAATGCTTCGGAAATCTTCCATTGTTTTCAAAATTCCGCTGACGTTTAAAAATGCTTCAGAACTCTTCCATTGTTCTCGGAATTCCGCTGACGTTTAAAAATGCTTCGGAACTCTTCCATTGTTCTCGGAATTGCGGTGAAGTTTAAGAATGCTTCGGAACTCTTCCATTGTTCTCGGAATTCTGCTGAAGTTTTGAAGTTTAAAAATGCTTCGGAATTCTTCCATTGTTCTCGGAATTCCGCTGACGCTTAAAAATGCTTCACAACTCTTCTATTGTTCTCAGAATTCCGCTGACTTTTAAAAATGCTTCGGAACTCTTCCATTGTTGTCGGAATTCCGCTGACGCTTAAAAATGCTTCACAACTCTTCTATTGTTCTCGGAATTCCGCTGACATTTAAAAATGATTCGGAACTCTTCCATTGTTTTCGGAATTCCGCTGAAGTTTAAGAATGCTTCGGAACTCTTCCATTGTTCTCGGAATTCTGCTGAAGTTTAAAAATGCTTCGGAACTCTTCCATTGTTCTCGGAAATCCGCTGAAGTTTAAAAATGCTTCGGAACTCTTCCATTGTTCTCGGAATTCCGCTGACGCTTAAAAATGCTTCACAACTCTTCTATTGTTCTCGGAATTCCGCTGACATTTAAAAATGCTTCGGAACTCTTCCATTGTTTTCGGAATTCCGCTGAAGTTTAAGAATGCTTCGGAACTCTTCCATTGTTCTCGGAATTCTGCTGAAGTTTAAAAATGCTTCGGAACTCTTCCATTGTTCTCGGAATTACGCTGACATTTAAAAAGGCTTCAGAACTCTTCCATTGTTCTTGGAATTCCGCTGACGTTTAAAAATGCTTCGGAACTCTTCCATTGTTCTCGGAATTCCGCTGACGTTTAAAAATGCTTCACAACTCTTCCATTGTTCTCGGAATTCCGCTGACTTTTAAAAATGCTTCTGAACTCTTCCATTGTTCTCGGAATTCCGCTGAAGTTTAAGTATGCTTCGGAACTCTTCCATTGTTCTCGGAATTCTGCTGAAGTTTAAAAATGCTTCGGAACTCTTCCATTGTTCTCAGAATTCCGCTGACATTTAAAAATGCTTCGGAACTCTTCCATTGTTCTTGGAATTCCACTGACGTTTAAAAATGCTTCACAACTCTTCCATTGTTCTCGGAATTCCGCTGACTTTTAAAATTGCTTCGGAACTCTTCGATTGTTCTCCAAATTCCGTTGAAGTTTAAAAATGCTTCGGAACTCTTCGATTGTTCTCCAAATTCCGCTGACGTTTAAAAATGCTTCGGAAATCTTCCATTGTTTTCAAAATCCGCTGACGTTTAAAAATGCTTCAGAACTCTTCCATTGTTCTCGGAATTCCGCTGACATTTAAAATGCTTCGGAACTCTTCCATTGTTCTGGAATTCCGCTGACGTTTAAAAATGCTTCGGAACTCTTCCATTGTTGTCGGAATTCCGCTGACGCTTAAAAATGCTTCACAACTCTTCTATTGTTCTCAGAATTCCGCTGACTTTTAAAAATGCTTCGGAACTCTTCCAGTGTTCGCAGAATTCCGCTGACGTTTAAAAATGCTTCGGAAATCTTCCATTGTTTTCAAAATTCCGCTGACGTTTAAAAATGCTTCAGAACTCTTCCATTGTTCTCGGAATTCCGCTGACGTTTAAAAATGCTTCGGAACTCTTCCATTGTTCTCGGAATTGCGGTGAAGTTTAAGAATGCTTCGGAACTCTTCCATTGTTCTCGGAATTCTGCTGAAGTTTTGAAGTTTAAAAATGCTTCGGAATTCTTCCATTGTTCTCGGAATTCCGCTGACGCTTAAAAATGCTTCACAACTCTTCTATTGTTCTCAGAATTCCGCTGACTTTTAAAAATGCTTCGGAACTCTTCCATTGTTGTCGGAATTCCGCTGACGCTTAAAAATGCTTCACAACTCTTCTATTGTTCTCGGAATTCCGCTGACATTTAAAAATGATTCGGAACTCTTCCATTTTTTTCGGAATTCCGCTGAAGTTTAAGAATGCTTCGGAACTCTTCCATTGTTCTCGGAATTCTGCTGAAGTTTAAAAATGCTTCGGAACTCTTCCATTGTTCTCGGAATTCTGCTGAAGTTTAAAAATGCTTCGGAACTCTTCCATTGTTCTCGGAATTCCGCTGACGCTTAAAAATGCTTCACAACTCTTCTATTGTTCTCGGAATTCCGCTGACATTTAAAAATGCTTCGGAACTCTTCCATTGTTTTCGGAATTCCGCTGAAGTTTAAGAATGCTTCAGAACTCTTCCATTGTTCTCGGAATTCTGCTGAAGTTTAAAAATGCTTCGGAACTCTTCCATTGTTCTCGGAATTACGCTGACATTTAAAAAGGCTTCAGAACTCTTCCATTGTTCTTGGAATTCCGCTGACGTTTAAAAATGCTTCGGAACTCTTCCATTGTTCTCGGAATTCCGCTGACGTTTAAAAATGCTTCACAACTCTTCCATTGTTCTCGGAATTCCGCTGACTTTTAAAAATGCTTCTGAACTCTTCCATTGTTCTCGGAATTCCGCTGAAGTTTAAGTATGCTTCGGAACTCTTCCATTGTTCTCGGAATTCTGCTGAAGTTTAAAAATGCTTCGGAACTCTTCCATTGTTCTCAGAATTCCGCTGACATTTAAAAATGCTTCGGAACTCTTCCATTGTTCTTGGAATTCCACTGACGTTTAAAAATGCTTCACAACTCTTCTATTGTTCTCGGAATTCCGCTGACATTTAAAAATGATTCGGAACTCTTCCATTGTTTTCGGAATTCCGCTGAAGTTTAAGAATGCTTCGGAACTCTTCCATTGTTCTCGGAATTCTGCTGAAGTTTAAAAATGCTTCGGAACTCTTCCATTGTTCTCGGAATTCTGCTGAAGTTTAAAAATGCTTCGGAACTCTTCCATTGTTCTCGGAATTCCGCTGACGCTTAAAAATGCTTCACAACTCTTCTATTGTTCTCGGAATTCCGCTGACATTTAAAAATGCTTCGGAACTCTTCCATTGTTTTCGGAATTCCGCTGAAGTTTAAGAATGCTTCGGAACTCTTCCATTGTTCTCGGAATTCTGCTGAAGTTTAAAAATGCTTCGGAACTCTTCCATTGTTCTCGGAATTATGCTGACATTTAAAAAGGCTTCAGAACTCTTCCATTGTTCTTGGAATTCCGCTGACGTTTAAAAATGCTTCGGAACTCTTCCATTGTTCTCGGAATTCCGCTGACGTTTAAAAATGCTTCACAACTCTTCCATTGTTCTCGGAATTCCGCTGACTTTTAAAAATGCTTCTGAACTCTTCCATTGTTCTCGGAATTCCGCTGAAGTTTAAGTATGCTTCGGAACTCTTCCATTGTTCTCGGAATTCTGTTGAAGTTTAAAAATGCTTCGGAACTCTTCCATTGTTCTCAGAATTCCGCTGACATTTAAAAATGCTTCGGAACTCTTCCATTGTTCTTGGAATTCCACTGACGTTTAAAAATGCTTCACAACTCTTCCATTGTTCTCGGAATTCCGCTGACTTTTAAAATTGCTTCGGAACTCTTCGATTGTTCTCCAAATTCCGCTGACGTTTAAAAATGCTTCGGAAATCTTCCATTGTTTTCAAAATCCGCTGACGTTTAAAAATGCTTCAGAACTCTTCCATTGTTCTCGGAATTCCGCTGACATTTAAAAATGCTTCGGAACTCTTCCATTGTTCTGGAATTCCGCTGACGTTTAAAAATGCTTCACAACTCTTCCATTGTTCTCAGTATTCCGCTGACTTTTAAAAATGCTTCAGAATTCTTCCATTGTTCTCGGAATTCTGCTGAAGTTTAAAAATGCTTCGGAACTCTTCCATTGTTCTCAGAATTCCGCTGACATTTAAAAATGCTTCAGAAGTCTTCCATTGTTCTCGGAATTCCGCTGACTTTTAAAAATGCTTCGGAACTCTTTGATTGTTCTCCAAATTCCGCTGAAGTTTAAAAATGCTTCGGAACTCTTCCAGTGTTCTCGGAATTCCGCTGACTTTTAAAAATGCTTCGGAACTCTTCGATTGTTCTCCAAATTCCGCTGAAGTTTAAAAATGCTTCGGAACTCTTCCTGTGTTCGCAGAATTCTGCTGACGTTTAAAAATGCTTCGGAAATCTTCCATTGTTTTCAAAATTCCACTGACGTTTAAAAATGCTTCAGAACTCTTCCATTGTTCTCGGAATTCCGGTGAAGTTTAAAAATGCTTCGGAACTCTCACATTGTTCTCAGAATTCCTCTGAAGTTTAAACATGCTTTGGTACCCTTCTATTGTTCTCGGAATTCTGCTGACTTTTAAAAATGCTTCGGAACTCTTCCATTGATCCAGGAATTCTGCTGAAGTTTAAAAATGCTTCGGAAATCTTCCATTGTTTTCAAAATTCCGCTGACGTTTAAAAATGCTTCGGAACTCTTCCATTGTTCTCGGAATTCCGGTGAAGTTTAAACATGCTTTGGTACCCTTTTATTGTTCTCGGAATTCTGCTGACTTTTAAAAATGCTTCGGAACTCTTCCATTGATCCAGGAATTCTGCTGAAGTTTAAAAATGCTTCTGAACTCTTCTATTGTTCTCGGAATTCCGCTGACTTTTAAAAATGCTTCGGAACTCTTCCCTTGTTCTCGGAATTCCGCTGAAGTTTAAGAATGCTTCGGAACTCTTCCATTGTTCTCGGAATTCCGCTGACGCTTAAAAATGCTTCACAACTCTTCTATTGTTCTCAGAAATCCGCTGACTTTTAAAAATGCTTCGGAACTCTTCCAGTGTTCGCAGATTTCCGCTGACGTTTAAAAATGCTTCGGAAATCTTCCATTGTTTTCAAAATTCCGCTGACGTTTAAAAATGCTTCAGAACTCTTCCATTGTTCTCGGAATTCCGCTGACGTTTAAAAATGCTTCGGAACTCTTCCATTGTTCTCGGAATTGCGGTGAAGTTTAAGAATGCTTCGGAACTCTTCCATTGTTCTCGGAATTCTGCTGAAGTTTTGAAGTTTATAAATGCTTCGGAATTCTTCCATTGTTCTCGGAATTCCGCTGACGCTTAAAAATGCTTCACAACTCTTTTATTGTTCTCAGAATTCCGCTGACTTTTAAAAATGCTTCGGAACTCTTCCATTGTTGTCGGAATTCCGCTGACGCTTAAAAATGCTTCACAACTCTTCTATTGTTCTCGGAATTCCGCTGACATTTAAAAATGATTCGGAACTCTTCCATTGTTTTCGGAATTCCGCTGAAGTTTAAGAATGCTTCGGAACTCTTCCATTGTTCTCGGAATTCTGCTGAAGTTTAAAAATGCTTCGGAACTCTTCCATTGTTCTCGGAAATCCGCTGAAGTTTAAAAATGCTTCGGAACTCTTCCATTGTTCTCGGAATTCCGCTGACGCTTAAAAATGCTTCACAACTCTTCTATTGTTCTCGGAATTCCGCTGACATTTAAAAATGCTTCGGAACTCTTCCATTGTTTTCGGAATTCCGCTGAAGTTTAAGAATGCTTCGGAACTCTTCCATTGTTCTCGGAATTCCGCTGAAGTTTAAAAATGCTTCGGAACTCTTCCATTGTTCTCGGAATTCCGCTGACGCTTAAAAATGCTTCACAACTCTTCTATTGTTCTCAGAATTCCGCTGACTTTTAAAAATGCTTCGGAACTCTTCCATTGTTGTCGGAATTCCGCTGACGCTTAAAAATGCTTCACAACTCTTCTATTGTTCTCGGAATTCCGCTGACATTTAAAAATGATTCGGAACTCTTCCATTTTTTTCGGAATTCCGCTGAAGTTTAAGAATGCTTCGGAACTCTTCCATTGTTCTCGGAATTCTGCTGAAGTTTAAAAATGCTTCGGAACTCTTCCATTGTTCTCGGAATTCTGCTGAAGTTTAAAAATGCTTCGGAACTCTTCCATTGTTCTCGGAATTCCGCTGACGCTTAAAAATGCTTCACAACTCTTCTATTGTTCTCGGAATTCCGCTGACATTTAAAAATGCTTCGGAACTCTTCCATTGTTTTCGGAATTCCGCTGAAGTTTAAGAATGCTTCGGAACTCTTCCATTGTTCTCGGTATTCTGCTGAAGTTTAAAAATGCTTCGGAACTCTTCCATTGTTCTCGGAATTACGCTGACATTTAAAAAGGCTTCAGAACTCTTCCATTGTTCTTGGAATTCCGCTGACGTTTAAAAATGCTTCGGAACTCTTCCATTGTTCTCGGAATTCCGCTGACGTTTAAAAATGCTTCACAACTCTTCCATTGTTCTCGGAATTCCGCTGACTTTTAAAAATGCTTCTGAACTCTTCCATTGTTCTCGGAATTCCGCTGAAGTTTAAGTATGCTTCGGAACTCTTCCATTGTTCTCGGAATTCTGCTGAAGTTTAAAAATGCTTCGGAACTCTTCCATTGTTCTCAGAATTCCGCTGACATTTAAAAATGCTTCTGAACTCTTCCATTGTTCTCGGAATTCCGCTGAAGTTTAAGTATGCTTCGGAACTCTTCCATTGTTCTCGGAATTCTGCTGAAGTTTAAAAATGCTTCGGAACTCTTCCATTGTTCTCGGAATTCCGCTGACGCTTAAAAATGCTTCACAACTCTTCTATTGTTCTCGGAATTCCGCTGACATTTAAAAATGCTTCGGAACTCTTCCATTGTTTTCGGAATTCCGCTGAAGTTTAAGAATGCTTCGGAACTCTTCCATTGTTCTCGGAATTCTGCTGAAGTTTAAAAATGCTTCGGAACTCTTCCATTGTTCTCGGAATTCCGCTGACGTTTAAAAATGCTTCACAACTCTTCCATTGTTCTCGGAATTCCGCTGACTTTTAAAAATGCTTCTGAACTCTTCCATTGTTCTCGGAATTCCGCTGAAGTTTAAGTATGCTTCGGAACTCTTCCATTGTTCTCGGAATTCTGTTGAAGTTTAAAAATGCTTCGGAACTCTTCCATTGTTCTCAGAATTCCGCTGACATTTAAAAATGCTTCGGAACTCTTCCATTGTTCTTGGAATTCCACTGACGTTTAAAAATGCTTCACAACTCTTCCATTGTTCTCGGAATTCCGCTGACTTTTAAAATTGCTTCGGAACTCTTCGATTGTTCTCCAAATTCCGTTGAAGTTTAAAAATGCTTCGGAACTCTTCGATTGTTCTCCAAATTCCGCTGACGTTTAAAAATGCTTCGGAAATCTTCCATTGTTTTCAAAATCCGCTGACGTTTAAAAATGCTTCAGAACTCTTCCATTGTTCTCGGAATTCCGCTGACATTTAAAAATGCTTCGGAACTCTTCCATTGTTCTGGAATTCCGCTGACGTTTAAAAATGCTTCGGAACTCTTCCATTGTTGTCGGAATTCCGCTGACGCTTAAAAATGCTTCACAACTCTTCTATTGTTCTCGGAATTCCGCTGACATTTAAAAATGATTCGGAACTCTTCCATTGTTTTCGGAATTCCGCTGAAGTTTAAGAATGCTTCGGAACTCTTCCATTGTTCTCGGAATTCTGCTGAAGTTTAAAAATGCTTCGGAACTCTTCCATTGTTCTCGGAATTCCGCTGAAGTTTAAAAATGGTTCGGAACTCTTCCATTGTTCTCGGAATTCCGCTGACGCTTAAAAATGCTTCACAACTCTTCTATTGTTCTCGGATTTCCGCTGACATTTAAAAATGCTTCGGAACTCTTCCATTGTTTTCGGAATTCCGCTGAAGTTTAAGAATGCTTCGGAACTCTTCCATTGTTCTCGGAATTCTGCTGAAGTTTAAAAATGCTTCGGAACTCTTCCATTGTTCTCGGAATTACGCTGACATTTAAAAAGGCTTCAGAACTCTTACATTGTTCTTGGAATTCCGCTGACGTTTAAAAATGCTTCGGAACTCTTCCATTGTTCTCGGAATTCCGCTGACGTTTAAAAATGCTTCACAACTCTTCCATTGTTCTCGGAATTCCGCTGACTTTTAAAAATGCTTCTGAACTCTTCCATTGTTCTCTGAATTCCGCTGAAGTTTAAGTATGCTTCGGAACTCTTCCATTGTTCTCGGAATTCTGCTGAAGTTTAAAAATGCTTCGGAACTCTTCCATTGTTCTCAGAATTCTGCTGACATTTAAAAATGCTTCGGAACTCTTCCATTGTTCTTGGAATTCCACTGACGTTTAAAAATGCTTCACAACTCTTCCATTGTTCTCGGAATTCCGCTGACTTTTAAAATTGCTTCGGAACTCTTCGATTGTTCTCCAAATTCCGTTGAAGTTTAAAAATGCTTCGGAACTCTTCCATTGTTCTCAGAATTCCGCTGACATTTAAAAATGCTTCAGAAGTCTTCCATTGTTCTCGGAATTCCGCTGACATTTAAAAAGGCTTCAGAACTCTTCCATTGTTCTCGGAATTCCGCTGACGTTTAAAAATGCTTCGGAACTCTGCCATTGTTCTCGGAATTCCGCTGACGTTTAAAAATGCTTCACAACTCTTCCATTGTTCTCGGAATTCCGCTGACTTTTAAAAATGCTTCGGAACTCTTTGATTGTTCTCCAAATTCCGCTGAAGTTTAAAAATGCTTCGGAACTCTTCCATTGTTCTCGGAATTCCGGTGAAGTTTAAAAATCCTTCGGAACTCTTCCATTGTTCTCGGAATTCCGCTGAAGTTTTGAAGTTTAAAAATGCTTCGGAATTCTTCCATTGTTCTCGGAATTCCGCTGACGCTTAAAAATGCTTCACAACTCTTCTATTGTTCTCAGAATTCCGCTGACTTTTAAAAATGCTTCGGAAATCTTCCATTGTTTTCAAAATTCCGCTGATGTTTAAAAATGCTTCAGAACTCTTAAATTGTTCTCGGAATTCCGCTGACTTTTAAAAATGCTTCGGAACTCTTCCATTGTTCTCCAAATTCTGCTGAAGTTTAAAAATGCTTCGGAACTCTTCCAGTGTTCGCAGAATTCTGCTGACGTTTAAAAATGCTTCGGAACTCTTCCATTGTTCTCGGAATTCCGCTGACTCTTAAAATTGCTTCACAACTCTTCTATTGTTCTCGGAATTCCGCTGACTTTTAAAAATGCTTTGAAACTCTTCCATTGTTCTCGGAATTCCGCTGAAGTTTAAGTATGCTTCGGAACTCTTCCATTGTTCTCGGAATTCTGCTGAAGTTTAAAAATGCTTCGGAACTCTTCCATTGTTCTCAGAATTCCGCTTACATTTAAAAATGCTTCGGAACTCTTCCATTGTTCTCGGAATTCCGCTGACGTTTAAAAATGCTTCGGAACTCTTCCATTGTTCTTGGAATTCCACTGACGTTAAAAAATGCTTCACAACTCTTCCATTGTTCTCAGAATTCCGCTGACTTTTAAAATTGATTCGGAACTCTTCGATTGTTCTCCAAATTCCGCTGAAGTTTAAAAATGCTTCGGAACTCTTCCAGTGTTCACAGAATTCCGCTGACGTTTAAAAATGCTTCGGAAATCTTCCATTGTTTTCAAAATCCGCTGACGTTTAAAAATGCTTCAGAACTCTTCCATTGTTCTCGGAATTCTGCTGACATTTAAAAATGCTTCGGAACTCTTCCATTGTTCTGGAATTCCGCTGACGTTTGAAAATGCTTCACAACTCTTCCATTGTTCTCGTTATTCCGCTGACTTTAAAAAATGCTTCAGAACTCTTCCATTGTTCTCGGAATTCTGCTGAAGTTTAAGTATGCTTCGGATCTCTTCCATTGTTCTCGGAAATCTGCTGAAGTTTAAAAATGCTTCGGAACTCTTCCATTGTTCTCAGAATTCTGCTGACATTTAAAAATGCTTCGGAACTCTTCCATTGTTCTCGGAATTCCGCTGACATTTAAAAAGTCTTCAGAACTCTTCCATTGTTCTCGGAATTCCGCTGACGTTTAAAAATGCTTCGGAACTCTTCCATTGTTCTCGGAATTCCGCTGACGTTGAAAAATGCTTCACAAAGCTTCCATTGTTCTCGGAATTCCGCTGACTTTTAAAAATGCTTCGGAACTCTTCCATTGATCCAGGAATTCTGCTGAAGTTTAAAAATGCTTCTGAACTCTTCTATTATTCTCGGAATTCCGCTGACTTTTAAAAATGCTTCGGAACTCTTCCATTGTTCTCGGAATTCCGCTGAAGTTTAAGAATGCTTCCGAACTCTTCCATTGTTCTCGGAATTCCGCTGACGCTTAAAAATGCTTCACAACTCTTCTATTGTTCTCAGAATTCCGCTGACTTTTAAAAATGCTTCGGAACTCTTCCAGTGTTCGCAGATTTCCGCTGACGTTTAAAAATGCTTCACAACTCTTCCATTGTTCTCGGAATTCCGCTGACTTTTAAAAATGCTTCGGAACTCTTTGATTGTTCTCCAAATTCCGCTGAAGTTTAAAAATGCTTCGGAACTCTTCCAGTGTTCTGGGAATTCCGCTGACTTTTAAAAATGCTTCGGAACTCTTCGATTGTTCTCCAAATTCCGCTGAAGTTTAAAAATGCTTCGGAACTCTTCCAGTGTTCGCAGAATTCTGCTGACGTTTAAAAATGCTTCGGAAATCTTCCATTGTTTTCAAAATTCCACTGACGTTTAAAAATGCTTCAGAACTCTTCCATTGTTCTCGGAATTCCGGTGAAGTTTAAAAATGCTTCGGAACTCTTACATTGTTCTCAGAATTCCTCTGAAGTTTAAACATGCTTTGGTACCCTTCTATTGTTCTCGGAATTCTGCTGACTTTTAAAAATGCTTCGGAACTCTTCCATTGATCCAGGAATTCTGCTGAAGTTTAAAAATGCTTCGGAAATCTTCCATTGTTTTCAAAATTCCGCTGACGTTTAAAAATGCTTCGGAACTCTTCCATTGTTCTCGGAATTCCGGTGAAGTTTAAACATGCTTTGGTACCCTTCTATTGTTCTCGGAATTCTGCTGACTTTTAAAAATGCTTCGGAACTCTTCCATTGATCCAGGAATTCTGCTGAAGTTTAAAAATGCTTCTGAACTCTTCTATTGTTCTCGGAATTCCGCTGACTTTTAAAAATGCTTCGGAATTCTTCCCTTGTTCTCGGAATTCCGCTGAAGTTTAAGAATGCTTCGGAACTCTTCCATTGTTCTCGGAATTCCGCTGACGCTTAAAAATGCTTCACAACTCTTCTATTGTTCTCAGAATTCCGCTGACTTTTAAAAATGCTTCGGAACTCTTCCAGTGTTCGCAGAATTCCGCTGACGTTTAAAAATGCTTCGGAAATCTTCCATTGTTTTCAAAATTCCGCTGACGTTTAAAAATGCTTCAGAACTCTTCCATTGTTCTCGGAATTCCGCTGACGTTTAAAAATGCTTCGGAACTCTTCCATTGTTCTCGGAATTGCGGTGAAGTTTAAGAATGCTTCGGAACTCTTCCATTGTTCTTGGAATTCTGCTGAAGTTTTGAAGTTTAAAAATGCTTCGGAATTCTTCCATTGTTCTCGGAATTCCGCTGACGCTTAAAAATGCTTCACAACTCTTCTATTGTTCTCAGAATTCCGCTGACTTTTAAAAATGCTTCGGAACTCTTCCATTGTTGTCGGAATTCCGCTGACGCTTAAAAATGCTTCACAACTCTTCTATTGTTCTCGGAATTCCGCTGACATTTAAAAATGATTCGGAACTCTTCCATTGTTTTCGGAATTCCGCTGAAGTTTAAGAATGCTTCGGAACTCTTCCATTGTTCTTGGAATTCTGCTGAAGTTTAAAAATGCTTCGGAACTCTTCCATTGTTCTCGGAAATCCGCTGAAGTTTAAAAATGCTTCGGAACTCTTCCATTGTTCTCGGAATTCCGCTGACGCTTAAAAATGCTTCACAACTCTTCTATTGTTCTCGGAATTCCGCTGACATTTAAAAATGCTTCGGAACTCTTCCATTGTTTTCGGAATTCCGCTGAAGTTTAAGAATGCTTCGGAACTCTTCCATTGTTCTCGGAATTCTGCTGAAGTTTAAAAATGCTTCGGAACTCTTCCATTGTTCTCGGAATTCCGCTGACTTTTAAAAATGCTTCTGAACTCTTCCATTGTTCTCGGAATTCCGCTGAAGTTTAAGTATGCTTCGGAACTCTTCCATTGTTCTCGGAATTCTGCTGAAGTTTAAAAATGCTTCGGAACTCTTCCATTGTTCTCAGAATTCCGCTGACATTTAAAAATGCTTCGGAACTCTTCCATTGTTCTTGGAATTCCACTGACGTTTAAAAATGCTTCACAACTCTTCCATTGTTCTCGGAATTCCGCTGACTTTTAAAATTGCTTCGGAACTCTTCGATTGTTCTCCAAATTCCTTTGAAGTTTAAAAATGCTTCGGAACTCTTCGATTGTTCTCCAAATTCCGCTGACGTTTAAAAATGCTTCGGAAATCTTCCATTGTTTTCAAAATCCGCTGACGTTTAAAAATGCTTCAGAACTCTTCCATTGTTCTCGGAATTCCGCTGACATTTAAAAATGCTTCGGAACTCTTCCATTGTTCTGGAATTCCGCTGACGTTTAAAAATGCTTCGGAACTCTTCCATTGTTGTCGGAATTCCGCTGACGCTTAAAAATGCTTCACAACTCTTCTATTGTTCTCGGAATTCCGCTGACATTTAAAAATGATTCGGAACTCTTCCATTGTTTTCGGAATTCCGCTGAAGTTTAAGAATGCTTCGGAACTCTTCCATTGTTCTCGGAATTCTGCTGAAGTTTAAAAATGCTTCGGAACTCTTCCATTGTTCTCGGAATTCCGCTGAAGTTTAAAAATGGTTCGGAACTCTTCCATTGTTCTCGGAATTCCGCTGACGCTTAAAAATGCTTCACAACTCTTCTATTGTTCTCGGAATTCCGCTGACATTTAAAAATGCTTCGGAACTCTTCCATTGTTTTCGGAATTCCGCTGAAGTTTAAGAATGCTTCGGAACTCTTCCATTGTTCTCGGAATTCTGCTGAAGTTTAAAAATGCTTCGGAACTCTTCCATTGTTCTCGGAATTACGCTGACATTTAAAAAGGCTTCAGAACTCTTCCATTGTTCTTGGAATTCCGCTGACGTTTAAAAATGCTTCGGAACTCTTCCATTGTTCTCGGAATTCCGCTGACGTTTAAAAATGCTTCACAACTCTTCCATTGTTCTCGGAATTCCGCTGACTTTTAAAAATGCTTCTGAACTCTTCCATTGTTCTCGGAATTCCGCTGAAGTTTAAGTATGCTTCGGAACTGTTCCATTGTTCTCGGAATTCTGCTGAAGTTTAAAAATGCTTCGGAACTCTTCCATTGTTCTCAGAATTCCGCTGACATTTAAAAATGCTTCGGAACTCTTCCATTGTTCTTGGAATTCCACTGACGTTTAAAAATGCTTCACAACTCTTCCATTGTTCTCGGAATTCCGCTGACTTTTAAAATTGCTTCGGAACTCTTCGATTGTTCTCCAAATTCCGTTGAAGTTTAAAAATGCTTCGGAACTCTTCCATTGTTCTCAGAATTCCGCTGACATTTAAAAATGCTTCAGAAGTCTTCCATTGTTCTCGGAATTCCGCTGACATTTAAAAAGGCTTCAGAACTCTTCCATTGTTCTCGGAATTCCGCTGACGTTTAAAAATGCTTCGGAACTCTTCCATTGTTCTCGGAATTCCGCTGACGTTTAAAAATGCTTCACAACTCTTCCATTGTTCTCGGAATTCCGCTGACTTTTAAAAATGCTTCGGAACTCTTTGATTGTTCTCCAAATTCCGCTGAAGTTTAAAAATGCTTCGGAACTCTTCCATTGTTCTCGGAATTCCGGTGAAGTTTAAAAATCCTTCGGAACTCTTCCATTGTTCTCGGAATTCCGCTGAAGTTTTGAAGTTTAAAAATGCTTCGGAATTCTTCCATTGTTCTCGGAATTCCGCTGACGCTTAAAAATGCTTCACAACTCTTCTATTGTTCTCAGAATTCCGCTGACTTTTAAAAATGCTTCGGAAATCTTCCATTGTTTTCAAAATTCCGCTGATGTTTAAAAATGCTTCAGAACTCTTAAATTGTTCTCGGAATTCCGCTGACTTTTAAAAATGCTTCGGAACTCTTCCATTGTTCTCCAAATTCTGCTGAAGTTTAAAAATGCTTCGGAACTCTTCCAGTGTTCGCAGAATTCCGCTGACGTTTAAAAATGCTTCGGAACTCTTCCATTGTTCTCGGAATTCCGCTGACTCTTAAAATTGCTTCACAACTCTTCTATTGTTCTCGGAATTCCGCTGACTTTTAAAAATGCTTCGAAACTCTTCCATTGTTCTCGGAATTCCGCTGAAGTTTAAGTATGCTTCGGAACTCTTCCATTGTTCTCGGAATTCTGCTGAAGTTTAAAAATGCTTCGGAACTCTTCCATTGTTCTCAGAATTCCGCTTACATTTAAAAATGCTTCGGAACTCTTCCATTGTTCTCGGAATTCCGCTGACGTTTAAAAATGCTTCGGAACTCTTCCATTGTTCTTGGAATTCCACTGACGTTAAAAAATGCTTCACAACTCTTCCATTGTTCTCAGAATTCCGCTGACTTTTAAAATTGATTCGGAACTCTTCGATTGTTCTCCAAATTCCGCTGAAGTTTAAAAATGCTTCGGAACTCTTCCAGTGTTCACAGAATTCCGCTGACGTTTAAAAATGCTTTGGAAATCTTCCATTGTTTTCAAAATCCGCTGACGTTTAAAAATGCTTCAGAACTCTTCCATTGTTCTCGGAATTCTGCTGACATTTAAAAATGCTTCGGAACTCTTCCATTGTTCTCGGAATTGCGGTGAAGTTTAAGAATGCTTCGGAACTCTTCCATTGTTCTTGGAATTCTGCTGAAGTTTTGAAGTTTAAAAATGCTTTGGAATTCTTCCATTGTTCTCGGAATTCCGCTGACGCTTAAAAATGCTTCACAACTCTTCTATTGTTCTCAGAATTCCGCTGACTTTTAAAAATGCTTCGGAACTCTTCCATTGTTGTCGGAATTCCGCTGACGCTTAAAAATGCTTCACAACTCTTCTATTGTTCTCGGAATTCCGCTGACATTTAAAAATGATTCGGAACTCTTCCATTGTTTTCGGAATTCCGCTGAAGTTTAAGAATGCTTCGGAACTCTTCCATTGTTCTCGGAATTCTGCTGAAGTTTAAAAATGCTTCGGAACTCTTCCATTGTTCTCGGAAATCCGCTGAAGTTTAAAAATGCTTCGGAACTCTTCCATTGTTCTCGGAATTCCGCTGACGCTTAAAAATGCTTCACAACTCTTCTATTGTTCTCGGAATTCCGCTGACATTTAAAAATGCTTCGGAACTCTTCCATTGTTTTCGGAATTCCGCTGAAGTTTAAGAATGCTTCGGAACTCTTCCATTGTTCTCGGAATTCTGCTGAAGTTTAAAAATGCTTCGGAACTCTTCCATTGTTCTCGGAATTCCGCTGACTTTTAAAAATGCTTCTGAACTCTTCCATTGTTCTCGGAATTCCGCTGAAGTTTAAGTATGCTTCGGAACTCTTCCATTGTTCTCGGAATTCTGCTGAAGTTTAAA
The DNA here is from genome assembly GCF_046119375.1 of Phyllobates terribilis. Classification (NCBI taxonomy): domain Eukaryota; kingdom Metazoa; phylum Chordata; class Amphibia; order Anura; family Dendrobatidae; genus Phyllobates; species Phyllobates terribilis. The sequence goes on along the minus strand of NW_027362781.1, from coordinate 4,873,192 downwards.
AATGCTTCGGAACTCTTCCATTGTTCTCAGAATTCCGCTGACATTTAAAAATGCTTCGGAACTCTTCCATTGTTCTTGGAATTCCACTGACGTTTAAAAATGCTTCACAACTCTTCCATTGTTCTCGGAATTCCGCTGACTTTTAAAATTGCTTCGGAACTCTTCGATTGTTCTCCAAATTCCGTTGAAGTTTAAAAATGCTTCGGAACTCTTCGATTGTTCTCCAAATTCCGCTGACGTTTAAAAATGCTTCGGAAATCTTCCATTGTTTTCAAAATCCGCTGACGTTTAAAAATGCTTCAGAACTCTTCCATTGTTCTCGGAATTCCGCTGACATTTAAAAATGCTTCGGAACTCTTCCATTGTTCTCGGAATTACGCTGACATTTAAAAAGGCTTCAGAACTCTTCCATTGTTCTTGGAATTCCGCTGACGTTTAAAAATGCTTCGGAACTCTTCCATTGTTCTCGGAATTCCGCTGACGTTTAAAAATGCTTCACAACTCTTCCATTGTTCTCGGAATTCCGCTGACTTTTAAAAATGCTTCTGAACTCTTCCATTGTTCTCGGAATTCCGCTGAAGTTTAAGTATGCTTCGGAACTGTTCCATTGTTCTCGGAATTCTGCTGAAGTTTAAAAATGCTTCGGAACTCTTCCATTGTTCTCAGAATTCCGCTGACATTTAAAAATGCTTCGGAACTCTTCCATTGTTCTTGGAATTCCACTGACGTTTAAAAATGCTTCACAACTCTTCCATTGTTCTCGGAATTCCGCTGACTTTTAAAATTGCTTCGGAACTCTTCGATTGTTCTCCAAATTCCGTTGAAGTTTAAAAATGCTTCGGAACTCTTCCATTGTTCTCAGAATTCCGCTGACATTTAAAAATGCTTCAGAAGTCTTCCATTGTTCTCGGAATTCCGCTGACATTTAAAAAGGCTTCAGAACTCTTCCATTGTTCTCGGAATTCCGCTGACGTTTAAAAATGCTTCGGAACTCTTCCATTGTTCTCGGAATTCCGCTGACGTTTAAAAATGCTTCACAACTCTTCCATTGTTCTCGGAATTCCGCTGACTTTTAAAAATGCTTCGGAACTCTTTGATTGTTCTCCAAATTCCGCTGAAGTTTAAAAATGCTTCGGAACTCTTCCATTGTTCTCGGAATTCCGGTGAAGTTTAAAAATGCTTCTGAACTCTTCCATTGTTCTCGGAATTCCGCTGAAGTTTAAGTATGCTTCGGAACTCTTCCATTGTTCTCGGAATTCTGCTGAAGTTTAAAAATGCTTCGGAACTCTTCCATTGTTCTCGGAATTCCGCTGACGCTTAAAAATGCTTCACAACTCTTCTATTGTTCTCGGAATTCCGCTGACATTTAAAAATGCTTCGGAACTCTTCCATTGTTTTCGGAATTCCGCTGAAGTTTAAGAATGCTTCGGAACTCTTCCATTGTTCTCGGAATTCTGCTGAAGTTTAAAAATGCTTCGGAACTCTTCCATTGTTCTCGGAATTCCGCTGACGTTTAAAAATGCTTCACAACTCTTCCATTGTTCTCGGAATTCCGCTGACTTTTAAAAATGCTTCTGAACTCTTCCATTGTTCTCGGAATTCCGCTGAAGTTTAAGTATGCTTCGGAACTCTTCCATTGTTCTCGGAATTCTGTTGAAGTTTAAAAATGCTTCGGAACTCTTCCATTGTTCTCAGAATTCCGCTGACATTTAAAAATGCTTCGGAACTCTTCCATTGTTCTTGGAATTCCACTGACGTTTAAAAATGCTTCACAACTCTTCCATTGTTCTCGGAATTCCGCTGACTTTTAAAATTGCTTCGGAACTCTTCGATTGTTCTCCAAATTCCGTTGAAGTTTAAAAATGCTTCGGAACTCTTCGATTGTTCTCCAAATTCCGCTGACGTTTAAAAATGCTTCGGAAATCTTCCATTGTTTTCAAAATCCGCTGACGTTTAAAAATGCTTCAGAACTCTTCCATTGTTCTCGGAATTCCGCTGACATTTAAAAATGCTTCGGAACTCTTCCATTGTTCTGGAATTCCGCTGACGTTTAAAAATGCTTCGGAACTCTTCCATTGTTGTCGGAATTCCGCTGACGCTTAAAAATGCTTCACAACTCTTCTATTGTTCTCGGAATTCCGCTGACATTTAAAAATGATTCGGAACTCTTCCATTGTTTTCGGAATTCCGCTGAAGTTTAAGAATGCTTCGGAACTCTTCCATTGTTCTCGGAATTCTGCTGAAGTTTAAAAATGCTTCGGAACTCTTCCATTGTTCTCGGAATTCCGCTGAAGTTTAAAAATGGTTCGGAACTCTTCCATTGTTCTCGGAATTCCGCTGACGCTTAAAAATGCTTCACAACTCTTCTATTGTTCTCGGAATTCCGCTGACATTTAAAAATGCTTCGGAACTCTTCCATTGTTTTCGGAATTCCGCTGAAGTTTAAGAATGCTTCGGAACTCTTCCATTGTTCTCGGAATTCTGCTGAAGTTTAAAAATGCTTCGGAACTCTTCCATTGTTCTCGGAATTACGCTGACATTTAAAAAGGCTTCAGAACTCTTCCATTGTTCTTGGAATTCCGCTGACGTTTAAAAATGCTTCGGAACTCTTCCATTGTTCTCGGAATTCCGCTGACGTTTAAAAATGCTTCACAACTCTTCCATTGTTCTCGGAATTCCGCTGACTTTTAAAAATGCTTCTGAACTCTTCCATTGTTCTCGGAATTCCGCTGAAGTTTAAGTATGCTTCGGAACTCTTCCATTGTTCTCGGAATTCTGCTGAAGTTTAAAAATGCTTCGGAACTCTTCCATTGTTCTCAGAATTCTGCTGACATTTAAAAATGCTTCGGAACTCTTCCATTGTTCTTGGAATTCCACTGACGTTTAAAAATGCTTCACAACTCTTCCATTGTTCTCGGAATTCCGCTGACTTTTAAAATTGCTTCGGAACTCTTCGATTGTTCTCCAAATTCCGTTGAAGTTTAAAAATGCTTCGGAACTCTTCCATTGTTCTCAGAATTCCGCTGACATTTAAAAATGCTTCAGAAGTCTTCCATTGTTCTCGGAATTCCGCTGACATTTAAAAAGGCTTCAGAACTCTTCCATTGTTCTCGGAATTCCGCTGACGTTTAAAAATGCTTCGGAACTCTGCCATTGTTCTCGGAATTCCGCTGACGTTTAAAAATGCTTCACAACTCTTCCATTGTTCTCGGAATTCCGCTGACTTTTAAAAATGCTTCGGAACTCTTTGATTGTTCTCCAAATTCCGCTGAAGTTTAAAAATGCTTCGGAACTCTTCCATTGTTCTCGGAATTCCGGTGAAGTTTAAAAATCCTTCGGAACTCTTCCATTGTTCTCGGAATTCCGCTGAAGTTTTGAAGTTTAAAAATGCTTCGGAATTCTTCCATTGTTCTCGGAATTCCGCTGACGCTTAAAAATGCTTCACAACTCTTCTATTGTTCTCAGAATTCCGCTGACTTTTAAAAATGCTTCGGAAATCTTCCATTGTTTTCAAAATTCCGCTGATGTTTAAAAATGCTTCAGAACTCTTAAATTGTTCTCGGAATTCCGCTGACTTTTAAAAATGCTTCGGAACTCTTCCATTGTTCTCCAAATTCTGCTGAAGTTTAAAAATGCTTCGGAACTCTTCCAGTGTTCGCAGAATTCCGCTGACGTTTAAAAATGCTTCGGAACTCTTCCATTGTTCTCGGAATTCCGCTGACTCTTAAAATTGCTTCACAACTCTTCTATTGTTCTCGGAATTCCGCTGACTTTTAAAAATGCTTCGAAACTCTTCCATTGTTCTCGGAATTCCGCTGAAGTTTAAGTATGCTTCGGAACTCTTCCATTGTTCTCGGAATTCTGCTGAAGTTTAAAAATGCTTCGGAACTCTTCCATTGTTCTCAGAATTCCGCTTACATTTAAAAATGCTTCGGAACTCTTCCATTGTTCTCGGAATTCCGCTGACGTTTAAAAATGCTTCGGAACTCTTCCATTATTCTTGGAATTCCACTGACGTTAAAAAATGCTTCACAACTCTTCCATTGTTCTCAGAATTCCGCTGACTTTTAAAATTGATTCGGAACTCTTCGATTGTTCTCCAAATTCCGCTGAAGTTTAAAAATGCTTCGGAACTCTTCCAGTGTTCACAGAATTCCGCTGACGTTTAAAAATGCTTTGGAAATCTTCCATTGTTTTCAAAATCCGCTGACGTTTAAAAATGCTTCAGAACTCTTCCATTGTTCTCGGAATTCTGCTGACATTTAAAAATGCTTCGGAACTCTTCCATTGTTCTCGGAATTGCGGTGAAGTTTAAGAATGCTTCGGAACTCTTCCATTGTTCTTGGAATTCTGCTGAAGTTTTGAAGTTTAAAAATGCTTCGGAATTCTTCCATTGTTCTCGGAATTCCGCTGACGCTTAAAAATGCTTCACAACTCTTCTATTGTTCTCAGAATTCCGCTGACTTTTAAAAATGCTTCGGAACTCTTCCATTGTTGTCGGAATTCCGCTGACGCTTAAAAATGCTTCACAACTCTTCTATTGTTCTCGGAATTCCGCTGACATTTAAAAATGATTCGGAACTCTTCCATTGTTTTCGGAATTCCGCTGAAGTTTAAGAATGCTTCGGAACTCTTCCATTGTTCTCGGAATTCTGCTGAAGTTTAAAAATGCTTCGGAACTCTTCCATTGTTCTCGGAAATCCGCTGAAGTTTAAAAATGCTTCGGAACTCTTCCATTGTTCTCGGAATTCCGCTGACGCTTAAAAATGCTTCACAACTCTTCTATTGTTCTCGGAATTCCGCTGACATTTAAAAATGCTTCGGAACTCTTCCATTGTTTTCGGAATTCCGCTGAAGTTTAAGAATGCTTCGGAACTCTTCCATTGTTCTCGGAATTCTGCTGAAGTTTAAAAATGCTTCGGAACTCTTCCATTGTTCTCGGAATTCCGCTGACTTTTAAAAATGCTTCTGAACTCTTCCATTGTTCTCGGAATTCCGCTGAAGTTTAAGTATGCTTCGGAACTCTTCCATTGTTCTCGGAATTCTGCTGAAGTTTAAAAATGCTTCGGAACTCTTCCATTGTTCTCAGAATTCCGCTGACATTTAAAAATGCTTCGGAACTCTTCCATTGTTCTTGGAATTCCACTGACGTTTAAAAATGCTTCACAACTCTTCCATTGTTCTCGGAATTCCGCTGACTTTTAAAATTGCTTCGGAACTCTTCGATTGTTCTCCAAATTCCGTTGAAGTTTAAAAATGCTTCGGAACTCTTCGATTGTTCTCCAAATTCCGCTGACGTTTAAAAATGCTTCGGAAATCTTCCATTGTTTTCAAAATCCGCTGACGTTTAAAAATGCTTCAGAACTCTTCCATTGTTCTCGGAATTCCGCTGACATTTAAAAATGCTTCGGAACTCTTCCATTGTTCTCGGAATTACGCTGACATTTAAAAAGGCTTCAGAACTCTTCCATTGTTCTTGGAATTCCGCTGACGTTTAAAAATGCTTCGGAACTCTTCCATTGTTCTCGGAATTCCGCTGACGTTTAAAAATGCTTCACAACTCTTCCATTGTTCTCGGAATTCCGCTGACTTTTAAAAATGCTTCTGAACTCTTCCATTGTTCTCGGAATTCCGCTGAAGTTTAAGTATGCTTCGGAACTGTTCCATTGTTCTCGGAATTCTGCTGAAGTTTAAAAATGCTTCGGAACTCTTCCATTGTTCTCAGAATTCCGCTGACATTTAAAAATGCTTCGGAACTCTTCCATTGTTCTTGGAATTCCACTGACGTTTAAAAATGCTTCACAACTCTTCCATTGTTCTCGGAATTCCGCTGACTTTTAAAATTGCTTCGGAACTCTTCGATTGTTCTCCAAATTCTGTTGAAGTTTAAAAATGCTTCGGAACTCTTCCATTGTTCTCAGAATTCCGCTGACATTTAAAAATGCTTCAGAAGTCTTCCATTGTTCTCGGAATTCCGCTGACATTTAAAAAGGCTTCAGAACTCTTCCATTGTTCTCGGAATTCCGCTGACGTTTAAAAATGCTTCGGAACTCTTCCATTGTTCTCGGAATTCCGCTGACGTTTAAAAATGCTTCACAACTCTTCCATTGTTCTCGGAATTCCGCTGACTTTTAAAAATGCTTCGGAACTCTTTGATTGTTCTCCAAATTCCGCTGAAGTTTAAAAATGCTTCGGAACTCTTCCATTGTTCTCGGAATTCCGGTGAAGTTTAAAAATCCTTCGGAACTCTTCCATTGTTCTCGGAATTCCGCTGAAGTTTTGAAGTTTAAAAATGCTTCGGAATTCTTCCATTGTTCTCGGAATTCCGCTGACGCTTAAAAATGCTTCACAACTCTTCTATTGTTCTCAGAATTCCGCTTACTTTTAAAAATGCTTCGGAACTCTTCCATTGATCCAGGAATTCTGCTGAAGTTTAAAAATGCTTCTGAACTCTTCCATTGTTCTCGGAATTCCGCTGAAGTTTAAGAATGCTTCGGAACTCTTCCATTGTTCTCGGAATTCCGCTGACGCTTAAAAATGCTTCACAACTCTTCTATTGTTCTCAGAATTCCGCTGACTTTTAAAAATGCTTCGGAACTCTTCCAGTGTTCGCAGAATTCCGCTGACGTTTAAAAATGCTTCGGAATTCTTCCATTGTTTTCAAAATTCCGCTGACGTTTAAAAATGCTTCAGAACTCTTCCATTGTTCTCGGAATTCCGCTGACGTTTAAAAATGCTTCGGAACTCTTCCATTGTTCTCGGAATTGCGGTGAAGTTTAAGAATGCTTCGGAACTCTTCCATTGTTCTCGGAATTCTGCTGAAGTTTTGAAGTTTAAAAATGCTTCGGAATTCTTCCATTGTTCTCGGAATTCTGCTGACGCTTAAAAATGCTTCGGAACTCTTCCATTGTTCTCGGAATTCCGCTGACGCTTAAAAATGCTTCACAACTCTTCTATTGTTCTCGGAATTCCGCTGACATTTAAAAATGCTTCGGAACTCTTCCATTGTTTTCGGAATTCCGCTGAAGTTTAAGAATGCTTCGGAACTCTTCCATTGTTCTCGGAATTCTGCTGAAGTTTAAAAATGCTTCGGAACTCTTCCATTGTTCTCGGAATTACGCTGACATTTAAAAAGGCTTCAGAACTCTTCCATTGTTCTTGGAATTCCGCTGACGTTTAAAAATGCTTCGGAACTCTTCCATTGTTCTCGGAATTCCGCTGACGTTTAAAAATGCTTCACAACTCTTCCATTGTTCTCGGAATTCCGCTGACTTTTAAAAATGCTTCTGAACTCTTCCATTGTTCTCGGAATTCCGCTGAAGTTTAAGTATGCTTCGGAACTCTTCCATTGTTCTCGGAATTCTGCTGAAGTTTAAAAATGCTTCGGAACTCTTCCATTGTTCTCAGAATTCCGCTGACATTTAAAAATGCTTCGGAACTCTTCCATTGTTCTTGGAATTCCACTGACGTTTAAAAATGCTTCACAACTCTTCCATTGTTCTCGGAATTCCGCTGAAGTTTAAAAATTCTTCGGAACTCTTCCATTGTTCTCAGAATTCCGCTGACGTTTAAAAATGCTTCGGAAATCTTCCATTGTTTTCAAAATCCGCTGACGTTTAAAAATGCTTCAGAACTCTTCCATTGTTCTCGGAATTCCGCTGACATTTAAAAATGCTTCGGAACTCTTCCATTGTTCTGGAATTCCGCTGACGTTTAAAAATGCTTCGGAACTCTTCCATTGTTGTCGGAATTCCGCTGACGCTTAAAAATGCTTCACAACTCTTCTATTGTTCTCGGAATTCCGCTGACGTTTAAAAATGCTTCGGAACTCTTCCATTGTTCTCGGAATTCCGCTGACGTTTAAAAATGCTTCACAACTCTTCCATTGTTCTCGGAATTCCGCTGACTTTTAAAAATGCTTCGGAACTCTTTGATTGTTCTCCAAATTCCGCTGAAGTTTAAAAATGCTTCGGAACTCTTCCATTGTTCTCGGAATTCCGGTGAAGTTTAAAAATCCTTCGGAACTCTTCCATTGTTCTCGGAATTCCGCTGAAGTTTTGAAGTTTAAAAATGCTTCGGAATTCTTCCATTGTTCTCGGAATTCCGCTGACGCTTAAAAATGCTTCACAACTCTTCTATTGTTCTCAGAATTCCGCTGACTTTTAAAAATGCTTCAGAAATCTTCCATTGTTTTCAAAATTCCGCTGATGTTTAAAAATGCTTCAGAACTCTTAAATTGTTCTCGGAATTCCGCTGACTTTTAAAAATGCTTCGGAACTCTTCCATTGTTCTCCAAATTCTGCTGAAGTTTAAAAATGCTTCGGAACTCTTCCAGTGTTCGCAGAATTCCGCTGACGTTTAAAAATGCTTCGGAACTCTTCCATTGTTCTCGGAATTCCGCTGACTCTTAAAATTGCTTCACAACTCTTCTATTGTTCTCGGAATTCCGCTGACTTTTAAAAATGCTTCGAAACTCTTCCATTGTTCTCGGAATTCCGCTGAAGTTTAAGTATGCTTCGGAACTCTTCCATTGTTCTCGGAATTCTGCTGAAGTTTAAAAATGCTTCGGAACTCTTCCATTGTTCTCAGAATTCCGCTTACATTTAAAAATGCTTCGGAACTCTTCCATTGTTCTCGGAATTCCGCTGACGTTTAAAAATGCTTCGGAACTCTTCCATTGTTCTTGGAATTCCACTGACGTTAAAAAATGCTTCACAACTCTTCCATTGTTCTCAGAATTCCGCTGACTTTTAAAATTGATTCGGAACTCTTTGATTGTTCTCCAAATTCCGCTGAAGTTTAAAAATGCTTCGGAACTCTTCCAGTGTTCACAGAATTCCGCTGACGTTTAAAAATGCTTCGGAAATCTTCCATTGTTTTCAAAATCCGCTGACGTTTAAAAATGCTTCAGAACTCTTCCATTGTTCTCGGAATTCCGCTGACATTTAAAAATGCTTCGGAACTCTTCCATTGTTCTGGAATTCCGCTGACGTTTAAAAATGCTTCACAACTCTTCCATTGTTCTCGTTATTCCGCTGACTTTAAAAAATGCTTCAGAACTCTTCCATTGTTCTCGGAATTCTGCTGAAGTTTAAGTATGCTTCGGATCTCTTCCATTGTTCTCGGAAATCTGCTGAAGTTTAAAAATGCTTCGGAACTCTTCCATTGTTCTCAGAATTCTGCTGACATTTAAAAATGCTTCGGAACTCTTCCATTGTTCTCGGAATTCCGCTGACATTTAAAAAGTCTTCAGAACTCTTCCATTGTTCTCGGAATTCCGCTGACGTTTAAAAATGCTTCGGAACTCTTCCATTGTTCTCGGAATTCCGCTGACGTTGAAAAATGCTTCACAAAGCTTCCATTGTTCTCGGAATTCCGCTGACTTTTAAAAATGCTTCGGAACTCTTCCATTGATCCAGGAATTCTGCTGAAGTTTAAAAATGCTTCTGAACTCTTCTATTGTTCTCGGAATTCCGCTGACTTTTAAAAATGCTTCGGAACTCTTCCATTGTTCTCGTAATTCCGCTGAAGTTTAAGAATGCTTCCGAACTCTTCCATCGTTCTCGGAATTCCGCTGACGCTTAAAAATGCTTCACAACTCTTCTATTGTTCTCAGAATTCCGCTGACTTTTAAAAATGCTTCGGAACTCTTCCAGTGTTCGCAGAATTCCGCTGACGTTTAAAAATGCTTCGGAAATCTTCCATTGTTTTCAAAATTCCGCTGACGTTTAAAAATGCTTCAGAACTCTTCCATTGTTCTCGGAATTCCGCTGACGTTTAAAAATGCTTCGGAACTCTTCCATTGTTCTCGGAATTCTGCTGAAGTTTTGAAGTTTAAAAATGCTTCGGAATTCTTCCATTGTTCTCGGAATTCCGCTGACGCTTAAAAATGCTTCACAACTCTTCTATTGTTCTCAGAATTCCGCTGACTTTTAAAAATGCTTCGGAACTCTTCCATTGTTGTCGGAATTCCGCTGAAGTTTAAGAATGCTTCGGAACTCTTCCATTGTTCTCGGAATTCTGCTGAAGTTTAAAAATGCTTCGGAACTCTTCCATTGTTCTCGGAATTACACTGACATTTAAAAAGGCTTCAGAACTCTTCCATTGTTCTTGGAATTCCGCTGACGTTTAAAAATGCTTCGGAACTCTTCCATTGTTCTCGGAATTCCGCTGACGTTTAAAAATGCTTCACAACTCTTCCATTGTTCTCGGAATTCCGCTGACTTTTAAAAATGCTTCTGAACTCTTCCATTGTTCTCGGAATTCCGCTGAAGTTTAAGTATGCTTCGGAACTCTTCCATTGTTCTCGGAATTCTGCTGAAGTTTAAAAATGCTTCGGAACTCTTCCATTGTTCTCAGAATTTCGCTGACATTTAAAAATGCTTCGGAACTCTTCCATTGTTCTTGGAATTCCACTGACGTTTAAAAATGCTTCACAACTCTTCCATTGTTCTCGGAATTCCGCTGACTTTTAAAATTGCTTCGGAACTCTTCGATTGTTCTCCAAATTCCGTTGAAGTTTAAAAATGCTTCGGAACTCTTCGATTGTTCTCCAAATTCCGCTGACGTTTAAAAATGCTTCGGAAATCTTCCATTGTTTTCAAAATCCGCTGACGTTTAAAAATGCTTCAGAACTCTTCCATTGTTCTCGGAATTCCGCTGACATTTAAAAATGCTTCGGAACTCTTCCATTGTTCTGGAATTCCGCTGACGTTTAAAAATGCTTCACAACTCTTCCATTGTTCTCAGTATTCCGCTGACTTTTAAAAATGCTTCAGAATTCTTCCATTGTTCTCGGAATTCCGCTGAAGTTTAAGTATGCTTCGGAAATATTCCATTGTTCTCGGAATTCTGCTGAAGTTTAAAAATGCTTCGGAACTCTTCCATTGTTCTCAGAATTCCGCTGACATTTAAAAATGCTTCAGAAGTCTTCCATTGTTCTCGGAATTCCGCTGACATTTAAAAAGGCTTCAGAGCTCTTCCGTTGTTCTCGGAATTCCGCTGACGTTTAAAAATGCTTCGGAACTCTTCCATTGTTCTCGGAATTCTGCTGACTTTTAAAAATGCTTCACAACTCTTCCATTGTTCTCGGAATTCCGCTGACTTTTAAAAATGCTTCGGAACTCTTTGATTGTTCTCCAAATTCCGCTGAAGTTTAAAAATGCTTCGGAACTCTTCCATTGTTCTCAGAATTCCGCTGACATTTAAAAATGCTTCAGAAGTCTTCCATTGTTCTCGGATTTCCGCTGACATTTAAAAAGGCTTCAGAACTCTTCCATTGTTCTCGGAATTCCGCTGACGTTTAAAAATGCTTCGGAACTCTTCCATTGTTCTCGGAATTCCGCTGACGTTTAAAAATGCTTCACAACTCTTTCATTGTTCTCGGAATTCCGCTGACTTTTAAAAATGCTTCGGAACTCTTTGATTGTTCTCCAAATTCCGCTGAAGTTTAAAAATGCTTCGGAACTCTTCCATTGTTCTCGGAATTCCGGTGAAGTTTAAAAATCCTTCGGAACTCTTCCATTGTTCTCGGAATTCCGCTGAAGTTTTGAAGTTTAAAAATGCTTCGGAATTCTTCCATTGTTCTCGGAATTCCGCTGACGCTTAAAAATGCTTCACAACTCTTCTATTGTTCTCAGAATTCCGCTGACTTTTAAAAATGCTTCAGAAATCTTCCATTGTTTTCAAAATTCCGCTGATGTTTAAAAATGCTTCAGAACTCTTAAATTGTTCTCGGAATTCCGCTGACTTTTAAAAATGCTTCGGAACTCTTCCATTGTTCTCCAAATTCTGCTGAAGTTTAAAAATGCTTCGGAACTCTTCCAGTGTTCGCAGAATTCCGCTGACGTTTAAAAATGCTTCGGAACTCTTCCATTGTTCTCGGAATTCCGCTGACTCTTAAAATTGCTTCACAACTCTTCTATTGTTCTCGGTATTCCGCTGACTTTTAAAAATGCTTCGAAACTCTTCCATTGTTCTCGGAATTCCGCTGAAGTTTAAGTATGCTTCGGAACTCTTCCATTGTTCTCGGAATTCTGCTGAAGTTTAAAAATGCTTCGGAACTCTTCCATTGTTCTCAGAATTCCGCTTACATTTAAAAATGCTTCGGAACTCTTCCATTGTTCTCGGAATTCCGCTGACGTTTAAAAATGCTTCGGAACTCTTCCATTGTTCTTGGAATTCCACTGACGTTAAAAAATGCTTCACAACTCTTCCATTGTTCTCAGAATTCCGCTGACTTTTAAAATTGATTCGGAACTCTTCGATTGTTCTCCAAATTCCGCTGAAGTTTAAAAATGCTTCGGAACTCTTCCAGTGTTCACAGAATTCCGCTGACGTTTAAAAATGCTTCGGAAATCTTCCATTGTTTTCAAAATCCGCTGACGTTTAAAAATGCTTCAGAACTCTTCCATTGTTCTCGGAATTCCGCTGACATTTAAAAATGCTTCGGAACTCTTCCATTGTTCTGGAATTCCGCTGACGTTTAAAAATGCTTCACAACTCTTCCATTGTTCTCAGTATTCCGCTGACTTTTAAAAATGCTTCAGAATTCTTCCATTGTTCTCGGAATTCCGCTGAAGTTTAAGTATGCTTCGGAACTCTTCCATTGTTCTCGGAATTCTGCTGAAGTTTAAAAATGCTTCGGAACTCTTCCATTGTTCTCAGAATTCCGCTGACATTTAAAAATGCTTCAGAAGTCTTCCATTGTTCTCGGAATTCCGCTGACATTTAAAAAGGCTTCAGAGCTCTTCCGTTGTTCTCGGAATTCCGCTGACGTTTAAAAATGCTTCGGAACTCTTCCATTGTTCTCGGAATTCTGCTGACTTTTAAAAATGCTTCACAACTCTTCCATTGTTCTCGGAATTCCGCTGACTTTTAAAAATGCTTCGGAACTCTTTGATTGTTCTCCAAATTCCGCTGAAGTTTAAAAATGCTTCGGAACTCTTCCATTGTTCTCAGAATTCCGCTGACATTTAAAAATGCTTCAGAAGTCTTCCATTGTTCTCGGATTTCCGCTGACATTTAAAAAGGCTTCAGAACTCTTCCATTGTTCTCGGAATTCCGCTGACGTTTAAAAATGCTTCGGAACTCTTCCATTGTTCTCGGAATTCCGCTGACGTTTAAAAATGCTTCACAACTCTTTCATTGTTCTCGGAATTCCGCTGACTTTTAAAAATGCTTCGGAACTCTTTGATTGTTCTCCAAATTCCGCTGAAGTTTAAAAATGCTTCGGAACTCTTCCATTGTTCTCGGAATTCCGGTGAAGTTTAAAAATCCTTCGGAACTCTTCCATTGTTCTCGGAATTCCGCTGAAGTTTTGAAGTTTAAAAATGCTTCGGAATTCTTCCATTGTTCTCGGAATTCCGCTGACGCTTAAAAATGCTTCACAACTCTTCTATTGTTCTCAGAATTCCGCTGACTTTTAAAAATGCTTCGGAACTCTTCCATTGATCCAGGAATTCTGCTGAAGTTTAAAAATGCTTCTGAACTCTTCCATTGTTCTCGGAATTCCGCTGAAGTTTAAGAATGCTTCCGAACTCTTCCATCGTTCTCGGAATTCCGCTGACGCTTAAAAATGCTTCACAACTCTTCTATTGTTCTCAGAATTCCGCTGACTTTTAAAAATGCTTCGGAACTCTTCCAGTGTTCGCAGAATTCCGCTGACGTTTAAAAATGCTTCGGAAATCTTCCATTGTTTTCAAAATTCCGCTGACGTTTAAAAATGCTTCAGAACTCTTAAATTGTTCTCGGAATTCCGCTGACTTTTAAAAATGCTTCGGAACTCTTCCATTGTTCTCCAAATTCTGCTGAAGTTTAAAAATGCTTCGGAACTCTTCCAGTATTCGCAGAATTCCGCTGACGTTTAAAAATGCTTCGGAACTCTTCCATTGTTCTCGGAATTCCGCTGACTCTTAAAATTGCTTCACAACTCTTCTATTGTTCTCGGTATTCCGCTGACTTTTAAAAATGCTTCGAAACTCTTCCATTGTTCTCGGAATTCCGCTGAAGTTTAAGTATGCTTCGGAACTCTTCCATTGTTCTCGGAATTCTGCTGAAGTTTAAAAATGCTTCGGAACTCTTCCATTGTTCTCAGAATTCCGCTTACATTTAAAAATGCTTCGGAACTCTTCCATTGTTCTCGGAATTCCGCTGACGTTTAAAAATGCTTCGGAACTCTTCCATTGTTCTTGGAATTCCACTGACGTTAAAAAATGCTTCACAACTCTTCCATTGTTCTCAGAATTCCGCTGACTTTTAAAATTGATTCGGAACTCTTCGATTGTTCACCAAATTCCGCTGAAGTTTAAAAATGCTTCGGAACTCTTCCAGTGTTCACAGAATTCCGCTGACGTTTAAAAATGCTTCGGAAATGTTCCATTGTTTTCAAAATCCGCTGACGTTTAAAAATGCTTCAGAACTCTTCCATTGTTCTCGGAATTCCGCTGACATTTAAAAATGCTTCGGAACTCTTCCATTGTTCTCAGAATTCTGCTGACATTTAAAAATGCTTCGGAACTCTTCCATTGTTCTCGGAATTCCGCTGACATTTAAAAAGTCTTCAGAACTCTTCCATTGTTCTCGGAATTCCGCTGACGTTTAAAAATGCTTCGGAACTCTTCCATTGTTCTCGGAATTCCGCTGACGTTGAAAAATGCTTCACAAAGCTTCCATTGTTCTCGGAATTCCGCTGACTTTTAAAAATGCTTCGGAACTCTTCCATTGATCCAGGAATTCTGCTGAAGTTTAAAAATGCTTCTGAACTCTTCTATTGTTCTCGGAATTCCGCTGACTTTTAAAAATGCTTCGGAACTCTTCCATTGTTCTCGGAATTCCGCTGAAGTTTAAGAATGCTTCCGAACTCTTCCATCGTTCTCGGAATTCCGCTGACGCTTAAAAATGCTTCACAACTCTTCTATTGTTCTCAGAATTCCGCTGACTTTTAAAAATGCTTCGGAACTCTTCCAGTGTTCGCAGAATTCCGCTGACGTTTAAAAATGCTTCGGAAATCTTCCATTGTTTTCAAAATTCCGCTGACGTTTAAAAATGCTTCAGAACTCTTCCATTGTTCTCGGAATTCCGCTGACGTTTAAAAATGCTTCGGAACTCTTCCATTGTTCTCGGAATTCTGCTGAAGTTTTGAAGTTTAAAAATGCTTCGGAATTCTTCCATTGTTCTCGGAATTCCGCTGACGCTTAAAAATGCTTCACAACTCTTCTATTGTTCTCAGAATTCCGCTGACTTTTAAAAATGCTTCGGAACTCTTCCATTGTTGTCGGAATTCTGCTGAAGTTTAAGAATGCTTCGGAACTCTTCCATTGTTCTCGGAATTCTGCTGAAGTTTAAAAATGCTTCGGAACTCTTCCATTGTTCTCGGAATTACACTGACATTTAAAAAGGCTTCAGAACTCTTCCATTGTTCTTGGAATTCCGCTGACGTTTAAAAATGCTTCGGAACTCTTCCATTGTTCTCGGAATTCCGCTGACGTTTAAAAATGCTTCACAACTCTTCCATTGTTCTCGGAATTCCGCTGACTTTTAAAAATGCTTCTGAACTCTTCCATTGTTCTCGGAATTCCGCTGAAGTTTAAGTATGCTTTGGAACTCTTCCATTGTTCTCGGAATTCTGCTGAAGTTTAAAAATGCTTCGGAACTCTTCCATTGTTCTCAGAATTCCGCTGACATTTAAAAATGCTTCGGAACTCTTCCATTGTTCTTGGAATTCCACTGACGTTTAAAAATGCTTCACAACTCTTCCATTGTTCTCGGAATTCCGCTGACTTTTAAAATTGCTTCGGAACTCTTCGATTGTTCTCCAAATTCCGTTGAAGTTTAAAAATGCTTCGGAACTCTTCGATTGTTCTCCAAATTCCGCTGACGTTTAAAAATGCTTCGGAAATCTTCCATTGTTTTCAAAATCCGCTGACGTTTAAAAATGCTTCAGAACTCTTCCATTGTTCTCGGAATTCCGCTGACATTTAAAAATGCTTCGGAACTCTTCCATTGTTCTGGAATTCCGCTGATGTTTAAAAATGCTTCACAACTCTTCCATTGTTCTCAGTATTCCGCTGACTTTTAAAAATGCTTCAGAATTCTTCCATTGTTCTCGGAATTCCGCTGAAGTTTAAGTATGCTTCGGAACTCTTCCATTGTTCTCGGAATTCTGCTGAAGTTTAAAAATGCTTCGGAACTCTTCCATTGTTCTCAGAATTCCGCTGACATTTAAAAATGCTTCAGAAGTCTTCCATTGTTCTCGGAATTCCGCTGACATTTAAAAAGGCTTCAGAGCTCTTCCGTTGTTCTCGGAATTCCGCTGACGTTTAAAAATGCTTCGGAACTCTTCCATTGTTCTCGGAATTCTGCTGACTTTTAAAAATGCTTCACAACTCTTCCATTGTTCTCGGAATTCCGCTGACTTTTAAAAATGCTTCGGAACTCTTTGATTGTTCTCCAAATTCCGCTGAAGTTTAAAAATGCTTCGGAACTCTTCCATTGTTCTCAGAATTCCGCTGACATTTAAAAATGCTTCAGAAGTCTTCCATTGTTCTCGGATTTCCGCTGACATTTAAAAAGGCTTCAGAACTCTTCCATTGTTCTCGGAATTCCGCTGACGTTTAAAAATGCTTCGGAACTCTTCCATTGTTCTCGGAATTCCGCTGACGTTTAAAAATGCTTCACAACTCTTCCATTGTTCTCGGAATTCCGCTGACTTTTAAAAATGCTTCGGAACTCTTTGATTGTTCTCCAAATTCCGCTGAAGTTTAAAAATGCTTCGGAACTCTTCCATTGTTCTCGGAATTCCGGTGAAGTTTAAAAATCCTTCGGAACTCTTCCATTGTTCTCGGAATTCCGCTGAAGTTTTGAAGTTTAAAAATGCTTCGGAATTCTTCCATTGTTCTCGGAATTCCGCTGACGCTTAAAAATGCTTCACAACTCTTCTATTGTTCTCAGAATTCCGCTGACTTTTAAAAATGCTTCAGAAATCTTCCATTGTTTTCAAAATTCCGCTGATGTTTAAAAATGCTTCAGAACTCTTAAATTGTTCTCGGAATTCCGCTGACTTTTAAAAATGCTTCGGAACTCTTCCATTGTTCTCCAAATTCTGCTGAAGTTTAAAAATGCTTCGGAACTCTTCCAGTGTTCGCAGAATTCCGCTGACGTTTAAAAATGCTTCGGATCTCTTCCATTGTTCTCGGAATTCCGCTGACTCTTAAAATTGCTTCACAACTCTTCTATTGTTCTCGGAATTCCGCTGACTTTTAAAAATGCTTCGAAACTCTTCCATTGTTCTCGGAATTCCGCTGAAGTTTAAGTATGCTTCGGAACTCTTCCATTGTTCTCGGAATTCTGCTGAAGTTTAAAAATGCTTCGGAACTCTTCCATTGTTCTCAGAATTCCGCTTACATTTAAAAATGCTTCGGAACTCTTCCATTGTTCTCGGAATTCCGCTGACGTTTAAAAATGCTTCGGAACTCTTCCATTGTTCTTGGAATTCCACTGACGTTAAAAAATGCTTCACAACTCTTCCATTGTTCTCAGAATTCCGCTGACTTTTAAAATTGATTCGGAACTCTTCGATTGTTCTCCAAATTCCGCTGAAGTTTAAAAATGCTTCGGAACTCTTCCAGTGTTCACAGAATTCCGCTGACGTTTAAAAATGCTTCGGAAATCTTCCATTGTTTTCAAAATCCGCTGACGTTTAAAAATGCTTCAGAACTCTTCCATTGTTCTCGGAATTCCGCTGACATTTAAAAATGCTTCGGAACTTTTCCATTGTTCTGGAATTCCGCTGACGTTTAAAAATGCTTCAGAACTCTTCCATTGTTCTCGTTATTCCGCTGACTTTAAAAAATGCTTCAGAACTCTTCCATTGTTCTCGGAATTCTGCTGAAGTTTAAGTATGCTTCGGATCTCTTCCATTGTTCTCGGAAATCTGCTGAAGTTTAAAAATGCTTCGGAACTCTTCCATTGTTCTCAGAATTCTGCTGACATTTAAAAATGCTTCGGAACTCTTCCATTGTTCTCGGAATTCCGCTGACATTTAAAAAGTCTTCAGAACTCTTCCATTGTTCTCGGAATTCCGCTGACGTTTAAAAATGCTTCGGAACTCTTCCATTGATCCAGGAATTCTGCTGAAGTTTAAAAATGCTTCTGAACTCTTCTATTGTTCTCGGAATTCCGCTGACTTTTAAAAATGCTTCGGAACTCTTCCATTGTTCTCGGAATTCCGCTGAAGTTTAAGAATGCTTCCGAACTCTTCCATCGTTCTCGGAATTCCGCTGACGCTTAAAAATGCTTCACAACTCTTCTATTGTTCTCAGAATTCCGCTGACTTTTAAAAATGCTTCGGAACTCTTCCATTGTTCTGGAATTCCGCTGACGTTTAAAAATGCTTCACAACTCTTCCATTGTTCTCAGTATTCCGCTGACTTTTAAAAATGCTTCAGAATTCTTCCATTGTTCTCGGAATTCCGCTGAAGTTTAAGTATGCTTCGGAACTCTTCCATTGTTCTCGGAATTCTGCTGAAGTTTAAAAATGCTTCGGAACTCTTCCATTGTTCTCAGAATTCCGCTGACATTTAAAAATGCTTCAGAAGTCTTCCATTGTTCTCGGAATTCCGCTGACATTTAAAAAGGCTTCAGAGCTCTTCCGTTGTTCTCGGAATTCCGCTGACGTTTAAAAATGCTTCGGAACTCTTCCATTGTTCTCGGAATTCTGCTGACTTTTAAAAATGCTTCACAACTCTTCCATTGTTCTCGGAATTCCGCTGACTTTTAAAAATGCTTCGGAACTCTTTGATTGTTCTCCAAATTCCGCTGAAGTTTAAAAATGCTTCGGAACTCTTCCATTGTTCTCAGAATTCCGCTGACATTTAAAAATGCTTCAGAAGTCTTCCATTGTTCTCGGATTTCCGCTGACATTTAAAAAGGCTTCAGAACTCTTCCATTGTTCTCGGAATTCCGCTGACGTTTAAAAATGCTTCGGAACTCTTCCATTGTTCTCGGAATTCCGCTGACGTTTAAAAATGCTTCACAACTCTTCCATTGTTCTCGGAATTCCGCTGACTTTTAAAAATGCTTCGGAACTCTTTGATTGTTCTCCAAATTCCGCTGAAGTTTAAAAATGCTTCGGAACTCTTCCATTGTTCTCGGAATTCCGGTGAAGTTTAAAAATCCTTCGGAACTCTTCCATTGTTCTCGGAATTCCGCTGAAGTTTTGAAGTTTAAAAATGCTTTCGAATTCTTCCATTGTTCTCGGAATTCCGCTGACGCTTAAAAATGCTTCACAACTCTTCTATTGTTCTCAGAATTCCGCTGACTTTTAAAAATGCTTCAGAAATCTTCCATTGTTTTCAAAATTCCGCTGATGTTTAAAAATGCTTCAGAACTCTTAAATTGTTCTCGGAATTCCGCTGACTTTTAAAAATGCTTCGGAACTCTTCCATTGTTCTCCAAATTCTGCTGAAGTTTAAAAATGCTTCGGAACTCTTCCAGTGTTCGCAGAATTCCGCTGACGTTTAAAAATGCTTCGGAACTCTTCCATTGTTCTCGGAATTCCGCTGACTCTTAAAATTGCTTCACAACTCTTCTATTGTTCTCGGAATTCCGCTGACTTTTAAAAATGCTTCGAAACTCTTCCATTGTTCTCGGAATTCCGCTGAAGTTTAAGTATGCTTCGGAACTCTTCCATTGTTCTCGGAATTCTGCTGAAGTTTAAAAATGCTTCGGAACTCTTCCATTGTTCTCAGAATTCCGCTTACATTTAAAAATGCTTCGGAACTCTTCCATTGTTCTCGGAATTCCGCTGACGTTTAAAAATGCTTCGGAACTCTTCCATTGTTCTTGGAATTCCACTGACGTTAAAAAATGCTTCACAACTCTTCCATTGTTCTCAGAATTCCGCTGACTTTTAAAATTGATTCGGAACTCTTCGATTGTTCTCCAAATTCCGCTGAAGTTTAAAAATGCTTCGGAACTCTTCCAGTGTTCACAGAATTCCGCTGACGTTTAAAAATGCTTCGGAAATCTTCCATTGTTTTCAAAATCCGCTGACGTTTAAAAATGCTTCAGAACTCTTCCATTGTTCTCGGAATTCCGCTGACATTTAAAAATGCTTCGGAACTCTTCCATTGTTCTGGAATTCCGCTGACGTTTAAAAATGCTTCAGAACTCTTCCATTGTTCTCGTTATTCCGCTGACTTTAAAAAATGCTTCAGAACTCTTCCATTGTTCTCGGAATTCTGCTGAAGTTTAAGTATGCTTCGGATCTCTTCCATTGTTCTCGGAAATCTGCTGAAGTTTAAAAATGCTTCGGAACTCTTCCATTGTTCTCAGAATTCTGCTGACATTTAAAAATGCTTCGGAACTCTTCCATTGTTCTCGGAATTCCGCTGACATTTAAAAAGTCTTCAGAACTCTTCCATTGTTCTCGGAATTCCGCTGACATTTAAAAATGATTCGGAACTCTTCCATTGTTTTCGGAATTCCGCTGAAGTTTAAGAATGCTTCGGAACTCTTCCATTGTTCTCGGAATTCTGCTGAAGTTTAAAAATGCTTCGGAACTCTTCCATTGTTCTCGGAATTCTGCTGAAGTTTAAAAATGCTTCGGAACTCTTCCATTGTTCTCGGAATTCCGCTGACGCTTAAAAATGCTTCACAACTCTTCTATTGTTCTCGGAATTCCGCTGACATTTAAAAATGCTTCGGAACTCTTCCATTGTTTTCGGAATTCCGCTGAAGTTTAAGAATGCTTCGGAACTCTTCCATTGTTCTCGGAATTCTGCTGAAGTTTAAAAATGCTTCAGAACTCTTCCATTGTTCTCGGAATTACGCTGACATTTAAAAAGGCTTCAGAACTCTTCCATTGTTCTTGGAATTCCGCTGACGTTTAAAAATGCTTCGGAACTCTTCCATTGTTCTCGGAATTCCACTGACGTTTAAAAATGTTTCACAACTCTTCCATTGTTCTCGGAATTCCGCTGACATTTAAAAAGGCTTCAGAACTCTTCCATTGTTCTCGGAATTCCGCTGACGTTTAAAAATGCTTCGGAACTCTTCCATTATTCTCGGAATTCCGCTGACGTTTAAAAATGCTTCACAACTCTTCCATTGTTCTCGGAATTCCGCTGACTTTTAAAAATGCTTCGGAACTCTTCCATTGTTCTGGAATTCCGCTGACGTTTAAAAATGCTTCACAACTCTTCCATTGTTCTCAGTATTCCGCTGACTTTTAAAAATGCTTCAGAATTCTTCCATTGTTCTCGGAATTCCGCTGAAGTTTAAGTATGCTTCGGAACTCTTCCATTGTTCTCGGAATTCTGCTGAAGTTTAAAAATGCTTCGGAACTCTTCCATTGTTCTCAGAATTCCGCTGACATTTAAAAATGCTTCAGAAGTCTTCCATTGTTCTCGGAATTCCGCTGACATTTAAAAAGGCTTCAGAGCTCTTCCGTTGTTCTCGGAATTCCGCTGACGTTTAAAAATGCTTCGGAACTCTTCCATTGTTCTCGGAATTCTGCTGACTTTTAAAAATGCTTCACAACTCTTCCATTGTTCTCGGAATTCCGCTGACTTTTAAAAATGCTTCGGAACTCTTTGATTGTTCTCCAAATTCCGCTGAAGTTTAAAAATGCTTCGGAACTCTTCCATTGTTCTCAGAATTCCGCTGACATTTAAAAATGCTTCAGAAGTCTTCCATTGTTCTCGGATTTCCGCTGACATTTAAAAAGGCTTCAGAACTCTTCCATTGTTCTCGGAATTCCGCTGACGTTTAAAAATGCTTCGGAACTCTTCCATTGTTCTCGGAATTCCGCTGACGTTTAAAAATGCTTCACAACTCTTCCATTGTTCTCGGAATTCCGCTGACTTTTAAAAATGCTTCGGAACTCTTTGATTGTTCTCCAAATTCCGCTGAAGTTTAAAAATGCTTCGGAACTCTTCCATTGTTCTCGGAATTCCGGTGAAGTTTAAAAATCCTTCGGAACTCTTCCATTGTTCTCGGAATTCCGCTGAAGTTTTGAAGTTTAAAAATGCTTTCGAATTCTTCCATTGTTCTCGGAATTCCGCTAACGCTTAAAAATGCTTCACAACTCTTCTATTGTTCTCAGAATTCCGCTGACTTTTAAAAATGCTTCAGAAATCTTCCATTGTTTTCAAAATTCCGCTGATGTTTAAAAATGCTTCAGAACTCTTAAATTGTTCTCGGAATTCTGCTGAAGTTTAAAAATGCTTCGGAACTCTTCCATTGTTCTCAGAATTCCGCTTACATTTAAAAATGCTTCGGAACTCTTCCATTGTTCTCGGAATTCCGCTGACGTTTAAAAATGCTTCGGAACTCTTCCATTGTTCTTGGAATTCCACTGACGTTAAAAAATGCTTCACAACTCTTCCATTGTTCTCAGAATTCCGCTGACTTTTAAAATTGATTCGGAACTCTTCGATTGTTCTCCAAATTCCGCTGAAGTTTAAAAATGCTTCGGAACTCTTCCAGTGTTCACAGAATTCCGCTGACGTTTAAAAATGCTTCGGAAATCTTCCATTGTTTTCAAAATCCGCTGACGTTTAAAAATGCTTCAGAACTCTTCCATTGTTCTCGGAATTCCGCTGACATTTAAAAATGCTTCGGAACTCTTCCATTGTTCTCGTTATTCCGCTGACTTTAAAAAATGCTTCAGAACTCTTCCATTGTTCTCGGAATTCTGCTGAAGTTTAAGTATGCTTCGGATCTCTTCCATTGTTCTCGGAAATCTGCTGAAGTTTAAAAATGCTTCGGAACTCTTCCATTGTTCTCAGAATTCTGCTGACATTTAAAAATGCTTCGGAACTCTTCCATTGTTCTCGGAATTCCGCTGACATTTAAAAAGTCTTCAGAACTCTTCCATTGTTCTCGGAATTCCGCTGACGTTTAAAAATGCTTCGGAACTCTTCCATTGATCCAGGAATTCTGCTGAAGTTTAAAAATGCTTCTGAACTCTTCTATTGTTCTCGGAATTCCGCTGACTTTTAAAAATGCTTCGGAACTCTTCCATTGTTCTCGGAATTCCGCTGAAGTTTAAGAATGCTTCCGAACTCTTCCATCGTTCTCGGAATTCCGCTGACGCTTAAAAATGCTTCACAACTCTTCTATTGTTCTCAGAATTCCGCTGACTTTTAAAAATGCTTCGGAACTCTTCCAGTGTTCGCAGAATTCCGCTGACGTTTAAAAATGCTTCGGAAATCTTCCATTGTTTTCAAAATTCCGCTGACGTTTAAAAATGCTTCAGAACTCTTCCATTGTTCTCGGAATTCCGCTGACGTTTAAAAATGCTTCGGAACTCTTCCATTGTTCTCGGAATTCTGCTGAAGTTTTGAAGTTTAAAAATGCTTCGGAATTCTTCCATTGTTCTCGGAATTCCGCTGACGCTTAAAAATGCTTCACAACTCTTCTATTGTTCTCAGAATTCCGCTGACTTTTAAAAATGCTTCGGAACTCTTCCATTGTTGTCGGAATTCCGCTGACGCTTAAAAATGCTTCACAACTCTTCTATTGTTCTCGGAATTCCGCTGACATTTAAAAATGATTCGGAACTCTTCCATTGTTTTCGGAATTCCGCTGAAGTTTAAGAATGCTTCGGAACTCTTCCATTGTTCTCGGAATTCTGCTGAAGTTTAAAAATGCTTCGGAACTCTTCCATTGTTCTCGGAATTCTGCTGAAGTTTAAAAATGCTTCGGAACTCTTCCATTGTTCTCGGAATTCCGCTGACGCTTAAAAATGCTTCACAACTCTTCTATTGTTCTCGGAATTCCGCTGACATTTAAAAATGCTTCGGAACTCTTCCATTGTTTTCGGAATTCCGCTGAAGTTTAAGAATGCTTCGGAACTCTTCCATTGTTCTCGGAATTCTGCTGAAGTTTAAAAATGCTTCAGAACTCTTCCATTGTTCTCGGAATTACGCTGACATTTAAAAAGGCTTCAGAACTCTTCCATTGTTCTTGGAATTCCGCTGACGTTTAAAAATGCTTCGGAACTCTTCCATTGTTCTCGGAATTCCACTGACGTTTAAAAATGTTTCACAACTCTTCCATTGTTCTCGGAATTCCGCTGACATTTAAAAAGGCTTCAGAACTCTTCCATTGTTCTCGGAATTCCGCTGACGTTTAAAAATGCTTCGGAACTCTTCCATTATTCTCGGAATTCCGCTGACATTTAAAAATGCTTCACAACTCTTCCATTGTTCTCGGAATTCCGCTGACTTTTAAAAATGCTTCGGAACTCTTTGATTGTTCTCCAAATTCCGCTGAAGTTTAAAAATGCTTCGGAACTCTTCCAGTGTTCTCGGAATTCCGCTGACTTTTAAAAATGCTTCGGAACTCTTCGATTGTTCTCCAAATTCCGCTGAAGTTTAAAAATGCTTCGGAACTCTTCCAGTGTTCGCAGAATTCTGCTGACATTTAAAAATGCTTCGGAAATCTTCCATTGTTTTCAAAATTCCACTGACGTTTAAAAATGCTTCAGAACTCTTCCATTGTTCTCGGAATTCCGGTGAAGTTTAAAAATGCTTCGGAACTCTTACATTGTTCTCAGAATTCCTCT
The DNA here is from genome assembly GCF_046119375.1 of Phyllobates terribilis. NCBI lineage: Eukaryota > Metazoa > Chordata > Amphibia > Anura > Dendrobatidae > Phyllobates > Phyllobates terribilis. The sequence continues at coordinate 4,848,621 of NW_027362781.1, read as the reverse complement.
GAAGTTTAAACATGCTTTGGTACCCTTCTATTGTTCTCGGAATTCTGCTGACTTTTAAAAATGCTTCGGAACTCTTCCATTGATCCACGAATTCTGCTGAAGTTTAAAAATGCTTCGGAAATCTTCCATTGTTTTCAAAATTCCGCTGACGTTTAAAAATGCTTCGGAACTCTTCCATTGTTCTCGGAATTCCGGTGAAGTTTAAACATGCTTTGGTACCCTTCTATTGTTCTCGGAATTCTGCTGACTTTTAAAAATGCTTCGTAACTCTTCCATTGATCCAGGAATTCTGCTGAAGTTTAAAAATGCTTCTGAACTCTTCTATTGTTCTCGGAATTCCGCTGACTTTTAAAAATGCTTCGGAACTCTTCCATTGTTCTCGGAATTCCGCTGAAGTTTAAGAATGCTTCGGAACTCTTCCATTGTTCTCGGAATTCCGCTGACGCTTAAAAATGCTTCACAACTCTTCTATTGTTCTCAGAATTCCGCTGACTTTTAAAAATGCTTCGGAACTCTTCCAGTGTTCGCAGAATTCCGCTGACGTTTAAAAATGCTTCGGAATTCTTCCATTGTTTTCAAAATTCCGCTGACGTTTAAAAATGCTTCAGAACTGTTCCATTGTTCTCGGAATTCCGCTGACGTTTAAAAATGCTTCGGAACTCTTCCATTGTTCTCGGAATTGCGGTGAAGTTTAAGAATGCTTCGGAACTCTTCCATTGTTCTCGGAATTCTGCTGAAGTTTTGAAGTTTAAAGATGCTTCGGAATTCTTCCATTGTTCTCGGAATTCCGCTGACGCTTAAAAATGCTTCACAACTCTTCTATTGTTCTCAGAATTCCGCTGACTTTTAAAAATGCTTCGGAACTCTTCCATTGTTGTCGGAATTCCGCTGACGCTTAAAAATGCTTCACAACTCTTCTATTGTTCTCGGAATTCCGCTGACATTTAAAAATGATTCGGAACTCTTCCATTGTTCTCGGAATTCCGCTGACATTTAAAAATGCTTCGGAACTCTTCCATTGTTCTGGAATTCCGCTGACGTTTAAAAATGCTTCACAACTCTTCCATTGTTCTCAGTATTCCGCTGACTTTTAAAAATGCTTCAGAATTCTTCCATTGTTCTCGGAATTCTGCTGAAGTTTAAAAATGCTTCGGAACTCTTCCATTGTTCTCAGAATTCCGCTGACATTTAAAAATGCTTCAGAAGTCTTCCATTGTTCTCGGAATTCCGCTGACATTTAAAAAGGCTTCAGAGCTCTTCCGTTGTTCTCGGAATTCCGCTGACGTTTAAAAATGCTTCGGAACTCTTCAATTGTTCTCGGAATTCTGCTGACTTTTAAAAATGCTTCACAACTCTTCCATTGTTCTCGGAATTCCGCTGACTTTTAAAAATGCTTCGGAACTCTTTGATTGTTCTCCAAATTCCGCTGAAGTTTAAAAATGCTTCGGAACTCTTCCATTGTTCTCAGAATTCCGCTGACATTTAAAAATGCTTCAGAAGTCTTCCATTGTTCTCGGATTTCCGCTGACATTTAAAAAGGCTTCAGAACTCTTCCATTGTTCTCGGAATTCCGCTGACGTTTAAAAATGCTTCGGAACTCTTCCATTGTTCTCGGAATTCCGCTGACGTTTAAAAATGCTTCACAACTCTTCCATTGTTCTCGGAATTCCGCTGACTTTTAAAAATGCTTCGGAACTCTTTGATTGTTCTCCAAATTCCGCTGAAGTTTAAAAATGCTTCGGAACTCTTCCATTGTTCTCGGAATTCCGGTGAAGTTTAAAAATCCTTCGGAACTCTTCCATTGTTCTCGGAATTCCGCTGAAGTTTTGAAGTTTAAAAATGCTTCGGAATTCTTCCATTGTTCTCGGAATTCCGCTGACGCTTAAAAATGCTTCACAACTCTTCTATTGTTCTCAGAATTCCGCTGACTTTTAAAAATGCTTCAGAAATCTTCCATTGTTTTCAAAATTCCGCTGATGTTTAAAAATGCTTCAGAACGCTTAAATTGTTCTCGGAATTCCGCTGACTTTTAAAAATGCTTCGGAACTCTTCCATTGTTCTCCAAATTCTGCTGAAGTTTAAAAATGCTTCGGAACTCTTCCAGTGTTCGCAGAATTCCGCTGACGTTTAAAAATGCTTCGGAACTCTTCCATTGTTCTCGGAATTCCGCTGACTCTTAAAATTGCTTCACAACTCTTCTATTGTTCTCGGAATTCCGCTGACTTTTAAAAATGCTTCGAAACTCTTCCATTGTTCTCGGAATTCCGCTGAAGTTTAAGTATGCTTCGGAACTCTTCCATTGTTCTCGGAATTCTGCTGAAGTTTAAAAATGCTTCGGAACTCTTCCATTGTTCTCAGAATTCCGCTTACATTTAAAAATGCTTCGGAACTCTTCCATTGTTCTCGGAATTCCGCTGACATTTAAAAATGCTTCGGAACTCTTCCATTGTTCTTGGAATTCCACTGACGTTAAAAAATGCTTCACAACTCTTCCATTGTTCTCAGAATTCCGCTGACTTTTAAAATTGATTCGGAACTCTTCGATTGTTCTCCAAATTCCGCTGAAGTTTAAAAATGCTTCGGAACTCTTCCAGTGTTCACAGAATTCCGCTGACGTTTAAAAATGCTTCGGAACTCTTCCATTGTTCTGGAATTCCGCTGACGTTTAAAAATGCTTCAGAACTCTTCCATTGTTCTCGTTATTCCGCTGACTTTAAAAAATGCTTCAGAACTCTTCCATTGTTCTCGGAATTCTGCTGAAGTTTAAGTATGCTTCGGATCTCTTCCATTGTTCTCGGAAATCTGCTGAAGTTTAAAAATGCTTCGGAACTCTTCCATTGTTCTCAGAATTCTGCTGACATTTAAAAATGCTTCGGAACTCTTCCATTGTTCTCGGAATTCCGCTGACATTTAAAAAGTCTTCAGAACTCTTCCATTGTTCTCGGAATTCCGCTGACGTTTAAAAATGCTTCGGAACTCTTCCATTGTTCTCGGAATTCCGCTGACGTTGAAAAATGCTTCACAAAGCTTCCATTGTTCTCGGAATTCCGCTGACTTTTAAAAATGCTTCGGAACTCTTCCATTGATCCAGGAATTCTGCTGAAGTTTAAAAATGCTTCTGAACTCTTCTATTGTTCTCGGAATTCCGCTGACTTTTAAAAATGCTTCGGAACTCTTCCATTGTTCTCGGAATTCCGCTGAAGTTTAAGAATGCTTCCGAACTCTTCCATCGTTCTCGGAATTCCGCTGACGCTTAAAAATGCTTCACAACTCTTCTATTGTTCTCAGAATTCCGCTGACTTTTAAAAATGCTTCGGAACTCTTCCAGTGTTCGCAGAATTCCGCTGACGTTTAAAAATGCTTCGGAAATCTTCCATTGTTTTCAAAATTCCGCTGACGTTTAAAAATGCTTCAGAACTCTTCCATTGTTCTCGGAATTCCGCTGACGTTTAAAAATGCTTCGGAACTCTTCCATTGTTCTCGGAATTCTGCTGAAGTTTTGAAGTTTAAAAATGCTTCGGAATTCTTCCATTGTTCTCGGAATTCCGCTGACGCTTAAAAATGCTTCACAACTCTTCTATTGTTCTCAGAATTCCGCTGACTTTTAAAAATGCTTCGGAACTCTTCCATTGTTGTCGGAATTCCGCTGACGCTTAAAAATGCTTCACAACTCTTCTATTGTTCTCGGAATTCCGCTGACATTTAAAAATGATTCGGAACTCTTCCATTGTTTTCGGAATTCCGCTGAAGTTTAAGAATGCTTCGGAACTCTTCCATTGTTCTCGGAATTCTGCTGAAGTTTAAAAATGCTTCGGAACTCTTCCATTGTTCTCGGAATTCTGCTGAAGTTTAAAAATGCTTCGGAACTCTTCCATTGTTCTCGGAATTCCGCTGACGCTTAAAAATGCTTCACAACTCTTCTATTGTTCTCGGAATTCCGCTGACATTTAAAAAAGCTTCGGAACTCTTCCATTGTTTTCGGAATTCCGCTGAAGTTTAAGAATGCTTCGGAACTCTTCCATTGTTCTCGGAATTCCACTGACGTTTAAAAATGTTTCACAACTCTTCCATTGTTCTCGGAATTCCGCTGACATTTAAAAAGGCTTCAGAACTCTTCCATTGTTCTTGGAATTCCGCTGACGTTTAAAAATGCTTCGGAACTCTTCCATTGTTCTCGGAATTCCACTGACGTTTAAAAATGTTTCACAACTCTTCCATTGTTCTCGGAATTCCGCTGACATTTAAAAAGGCTTCAGAACTCTTCCATTGTTCTCGGAATTCCGCTGACGTTTAAAAATGCTTCGGAACTCTTCCATTACTCTCGGAATTCCGCTGACGTTTAAAAATGCTTCACAACTCTTCCATTGTTCTCGGAATTCCGCTGACTTTTAAAAATGCTTCGGAACTCTTTGATTGTTCTCCAAATTCCGCTGAAGTTTAAAAATGCTTCGGAACTCTTCCAGTGTTCTCGGAATTCCGCTGACTTTTAAAAATGCTTCGGAACTCTTCGATTGTTCTCCAAATTCCGCTGAAGTTTAAAAATGCTTCGGAACTCTTCCAGTGTTCGCAGAATTCTGCTGACATTTAAAAATGCTTCGGAAATCTTCCATTGTTTTCAAAATTCCACTGACGTTTAAAAATGCTTCAGAACTCTTCCATTGTTCTCGGAATTCCGGTGAAGTTTAAAAATGCTTCGGAACTCTTACATTGTTCTCAGAATTCCTCTGAAGTTTAAACATGCTTTGGTACCCTTCTATTGTTCTCGGAATTCTGCTGACTTTTAAAAATGCTTCGGAACTCTTCCATTGATCCAGGAATTCTGCTGAAGTTTAAAAATGCTTCGGAAATCTTCCATTGTTTTCAAAATTCCGCTGACGTTTAAAAATGCTTCGGAACTCTTCCATTGTTCTCGGAATTCCGGTGAAGTTTAAACATGCTTTGGTACCCTTCTATTGTTCTCGGAATTCTGCTGACTTTTAAAAATGCTTCGTAACTCTTCCATTGATCCAGGAATTCTGCTGAAGTTTAAAAATGCTTCTGAACTCTTCTATTGTTCTCGGAATTCCGCTGACTTTTAAGAATGCTTCGGAACTCTTCCATTGTTCTCGGAATTCCGCTGACGCTTAAAAATGCTTCACAACTCTTCTATTCTTCTCAGAATTCCGCTGACTTTTAAAAATGCTTCGGAACTCTTCCAGTGTTCGCAGAATTCCGCTGACGTTTAAAAATGCTTCGGAATTCTTCCATTGTTTTCAAAATTCCGCTGACGTTTAAAAATGCTTCAGAACTGTTCCATTGTTCTCGGAATTCCGCTGACGTTTAAAAATGCTTCGGAACTCTTCCATTGTTCTCGGAATTGCGGTGAAGTTTAAGAATGCTTCGGAACTCTTCCATTGTTCTCGGAATTCTGCTGAAGTTTTGAAGTTTAAAAATGCTTCGGAATTCTTCCATTGTTCTCGGAATTCCGCTGACGCTTAAAAATGCTTCACAACTCTTCTATTGTTCTCAGAATTCCGCTGACTTTTAAAAATGCTTCGGAACTCTTCCATTGTTGTCGGAATTCCGCTGACGCTTAAAAATGCTTCACAACTCTTCTATTGTTCTCGGAATTCCGCTGACATTTAAAAATGATTCGGAACTCTTCCATTGTTTTCGGAATTCCGCTGAAGTTTAAGAATGCTTCGGAACTCTTCCATTGTTCTCGGAATTCTGCTGAAGTTTAAAAATGCTTCGGAACTCTTCCATTGTTCTCGGAATTCTGCTGAAGTTTAAAAATGCTTCGGAACTCTTCCATTGTTCTCGGAATTCCGCTGACGCTTAAAAATGCTTCACAACTCTTCTATTGTTCTCGGAATTCCGCTGACATTTAAAAATGCTTCGGAACTCTTCCATTGTTTTCGGAATTCCGCTGAAGTTTAAGAATGCTTCGGAACTCTTCCATTGTTCTCGGAATTCTGCTGAAGTTTAAAAATGCTTCGGAACTCTTCCATTGTTCTCGGAATTACGCTGACATTTAAAAAGGCTTCAGAACTCTTCCATTGTTCTTGGAATTCCGCTGACGTTTAAAAATGCTTCGGAACTCTTCCATTGTTCTCGGAATTCCGCTGACGTTTAAAAATGCTTCACAACTCTTCCATTGTTCTCGGAATTCCGCTGACTTTTAAAAATGCTTCTGAACTCTTCCATTGTTCTCGGAATTCCGCTGAAGTTTAAGTATGCTTCGGAACTCTTCCATTGTTCTCGGAATTCTGCTGAAGTTTAAAAATGCTTCGGAACTCTTCCATTGTTCTCAGAATTCCGCTGACATTTAAAAATGCTTCGGAACTCTTCCATTGTTCTTGGAATTCCACTGACGTTTAAAAATGCTTCACAACTCTTCCATTGTTCTCGGAATTCCGCTTACTTTTAAAATTGCTTCGGAACTCTTCGAATGTTCTCCAAATTCCGTTGAAGTTTAAAAATGCTTCGGAACTCTTCGATTGTTCTCCAAATTCCGCTGACGTTTAAAAATGCTTCAGAAATCTTCCATTGTTTTCAAAATCCGCTGACGTTTAAAAATGCTTCAGAACTCTTCCATTGTTCTCGGAATTCCGCTGACGTTTAAAAATGCTTCACAACTCTTCCATTGTTCTCAGTATTCCGCTGACTTTTAAAAATGCTTCAGAATTCTTCCATTGTTCTCGGAATTCCGCTGAAGTTTAAGTATACTTCGGAACTATTCCATTGTTCTCAGAATTCCGCTGACATTTAAAAATGCTTCAGAAGTCTTCCATTGCTCTCGGAATTCCGCTGACATTTAAAAAGGCTTCAGAGCTCTTCCATTGTTCTCGGAATTCCGCTGACGTTTAAAAATGCTTCGGAACTCTTCCATTGTTCTCAGAATTCCGCTGACGTTTAAAAATGCTTCACAACTCTTCCATTGTTCTCGGAATTCCGCTGACTTTTAAAAATGCTTCGGAACTCTTTGATTGTTCTCCAAATTCCGCTGAAGTTTAAAAATGCTTCGGAACTCTTCCAGTGTTCTCGGAATTCTGCTGAAGTTTAAAAATGCTTCGGAACTCTTCCATTGTTCTCGGAATTACGCTGACATTTAAAAAGGCTTCAGAACTCTTCCATTGTTCTCGGAATTACGCTGACATTTAAAAAGGCTTCAGAACTCTTCCATTGTTCTTGGAATTCCGCTGACGATTAAAAATGCTTCGGAACTCTTCCATTGTTCTCGGAATTCCGCTGACGTTTAAAAATGCTTCACAACTCTTCCATTGTTCTCGGAATTCCGCTGACTTTTAAAAATGCTTCTGAACTCTTCCATTGTTCTCGGAATTCCGCTGAAGTTTAAGTATGCTTCGGAACTCTTCCATTGTTCTCGGAATTCTGCTGAAGTTTAAAAATGCTTCGGAACTCTTCCATTGTTCTCAGAATTCCGCTGACATTTAAAAATGCTTCGGAACTCTTCCATTGTTCTTGGAATTCCACTGACGTTTAAAAATGCTTCACAACTCTTCCATTGTTCTCGGAATTCCGCTGACTTTTAAAATTGCTTCGGAACTCTTCGATTGTTCTCCAAATTCCGTTGAAGTTTAAAAATGCTTCGGAACTGTTCGATTGTTCTCCAAATTCCGCTGACGTTTAAAAATGCTTCGGAAATCTTCCATTGTTTTCAAAATCCGCTGACGTTTAAAAATGCTTCAGAACTCTTCCATTGTTCTCGGAATTCCGCTGACATTTAAAAATGCTTCGGAACTCTTCCATTGTTCTGGAATTCCGCTGACGTTTAAAAATGCTTCACAACTCTTCCATTGTTCTCAGTATTCCGCTGACTTTTAAAAATGCTTCAGAATTCTTCCATTGTTCTCGGAATTCCGCTGAAGTTTAAGTATACTTCGGAACTATTCCATTGTTCTCGGAATTCTGCTGAAGTTTAAAAATGCTTCGGAACTCTTCCATTGTTCTCAGAATTCCGCTGACATTTAAAAATGCTTCAGAAGTCTTCCATTGCTCTCGGAATTCCGCTGACATTTAAAAAGGCTTCAGAGCTCTTCCATTGTTCTCGGAATTCCGCTGACGTTTAAAAATGCTTCGGAACTCTTCCATTGTTCTCGGAATTCCGCTGACGTTTAAAAATGCTTCACAACTCTTCCATTGTTCTCGGAATTCCGCTGACTTTTAAAAATGCTTCGGAACTCTTTGATTGTTCTCCAAATTCCGCTGAAGTTTAAAAATGCTTCGGAACTCTTCCATTGTTCTCAGAATTCCGCTGACATTTAAAAATGCTTCAGAAGTCTTCCATTGTTCTCGGAATTCCGCTGACATTTAAAAAGGCTTCAGAACTCTACCATTGTTCTCGGAATTCCGCTGACGTTTAAAAATGCTTCGGAACTCTTCCATTGTTCTCGGAATTCCGCTGACGTTTAAAAATGCTTCACAACTCTTTCATTGTTCTCGGAATTCCGCTGACTTTTAAAAATGCTTCGGAACTCTTTGATTGTTCTCCAAATTCCGCTGAAGTTTAAAAATGCTTCGGAACTCTTCCAGTGTTCTCGGAATTCCGCTGACTTTTAAAAATGCTTCGGAACTCTTCGATTGTTCTCCAAATTCCGCTGAAGTTTAAAAATGCTTCGGAACTCTTCCAGTGTTCGCAGAATTCTGCTGACGTTTAAAAATGCTTCGGAAATCTTCCATTGTTTTCAAAATTCCACTGACGTTTAAAAATGCTTCAGAACTCTTCCATTGTTCTCGGAATTCCGGTGAAGTTTAAAAATGCTTCGGAACTCTTACATTGTTCTCAGAATTCCGCTGAAGTTTAAACATGCTTTGGTACCCTTCTATTGTTCTCGGAATTCTGCTGACTTTTAAAAATGCTTCGGAACTCTTCCATTGATCCAGGAATTCTGCTGAAGTTTAAAAATGCTTCGGAAATCTTCCATTGTTTTCAAAATTCCGCTGACGTTTAAAAATGCTTCGGAACTCTTACATTGTTCTCAGAATTCCGCTGAAGTTTAAACATGCTTTGGTACCCTTCTATTGTTCTCGGAATTCTGCTGACTTTTAAAAATGCTTCGGAACTCTTCCATTGATCCAGGAATTCTGCTGAAGTTTAAAAATGCTTCTGAACTCTTCTATTGTTCTCGGAATTCTGCTGACTTTTAAAAATGCTTCGGAACTCTTCCATTGTTCTCGGAATTCCGCTGAAGTTTAAGAATGCTTCGGAACTCTTCCATTGTTCTCGGAATTCCGCTGACACTTAAAAATGCTTCACAACTCTTCTATTGTTCTCAGAATTCCGCTGACTTTTAAAAATGCTTCGGAAATCTTCCATTGTTTTCAAAATTCCGCTGATGTTTAAAATTGCTTCAGAACTCTTAAATTGTTCTCGGAATTCCGCTGACTTTTAAAAATGCTTCGGAACTCTTCCATTGTTCTCGGAATTCCGCTGACTCTTAAAATTGCTTCACAACTCTTCTATTGTTCTCGGAATTCCGCTGACTTTTAAAAATGCTTCGAAACTCTTCCATTGTTCTCGGAATTCCGCTGAAGTTTAAGTATGCTTCGGAACTCTTCCATTGTTCTCGGAATTCTGCTGAAGTTTAAAAATGCTTCGGAACTCTTCCATTGTTCTCAGAATTCCGCTTACATTTAAAAATGCTTCGGAACTCTTCCATTGTTCTCGGAATTCCGCTGACGTTTAAAAATGCTTCGGAACTCTTCCATTGTTCTTGGAATTCCACTGACGTTAAAAAATGCTTCACAACTCTTCCATTGTTCTCAGAATTCCGCTGACTTTTAAAATTGATTCGGAACTCTTCGATTGTTCTCCAAATTCCGCTGAAGTTTAAAAATGCTTCGGAACTCTTCCAGTGTTCACAGAATTCCGCTGACGTTTAAAAATGCTTCGGAAATCTTCCATTGTTTTCAAAATCCGCTGACGTTTAAAAATGCTTCAGAACTCTTCCATTGTTCTCGGAATTCCGCTGACATTTAAAAATGCTTCGGAACTCTTCCATTGTTCTGGAATTCCGCTGACGTTTAAAAATGCTTCACAACTCTTCCATTGTTCTCGTTATTCCGCTGACTTTAAAAAATGCTTCAGAACTCTTCCATTGTTCTCGGAATTCTGCTGAAGTTTAAGTATGCTTCGGATATCTTCCATTGTTCTCGGAATTCTGCTGAAGTTTAAAAATGCTTCGGAACTCTTCCATTGTTCTCAGAATTCCGCTGACATTTAAAAATGCTTCGGAACTCTTCCATTGTTCTCGGAATTCCGCTGACATTTAAAAAGGCTTCAGAACTCTTCCATTGTTCTCGGAATTCCGCTGACGTTTAAAAATGCTTCGGAACTCTTCCATTGTTCTCGGAATTCCGCTGAAGTTTAAAAATGCTTCGGAACTCTTCCATTGTTCTCGGAATTCCGCTGACGTTTAAAAATGCTTCAGAACTCTTCCATTGTTCTCGAATTCCGCTGACTCTTAAAATTGCTTCACAACTCTTCTATTGTTCTCGGAATTCCGCTGACTTTTAAAAATGCTTCGAAACTCTTCCATTGTTCTCGGAATTCCGCTGAAGTTTAAGTATGCTTCGGAACTCTTCCATTGTTCTCGGAATTCTGCTGAAGTTTAAAAATGCTTCGGAACTCTTCCATTGTTCTCGGAATTCCGCTGACGTTTAAAAATGCTTCACAAAGCTTCCATTGTTCTCGGAATTCCGCTGACTTTTAAAAATGCTTCGGAACTCTTCGATTGTTCTCCAAATTCCGCTGAAGTTTAAAAATGCTTCGGAACTCTTCCATTGTTCTCGGAATTCCGCTGACATTTAAAAATGCTTCGGAACTCTTCCATTGTTCTCGGAATTCCGCTGACTCTTAAAATTGCTTCACAACTCTTCTATTGTTCTCGGAATTCCGCTGACTTTTAAAAATGCTTCGAAACTCTTCCATTGTTCTCGGAATTCCGCTGAAGTTTAGGTATGCTTCGGAACTCTTCCATTGTTCTCGGAATTCTGCTGAAGTTTAAAAATGCTTCGGAACTCTTCCATTGTTCTTGGAATTCCACTGACGTTAAAAAATGCTTCACAACTCTTCCATTGTTCTCAGAATTCCGCTGACTTTTAAAATTGATTCGGAACTCTTCGATTGTTCTCCAAATTCCGCTGAAGTTTAAAAATGCTTCGGAACTCTTCCAGTGTTCACAGAATTCCGCTGACGTTTAAAAATGCTTCGGAAATCTTCCATTGTTTTCAAAATCCGCTGACGTTTAAAAATGCTTCAGAACTCTTCCATTGTTCTCAGAATTCCGCTTACATTTAAAAATGCTTCGGAACTCTTCCATTGTTCTCGGAATTCCGCTGACATTTAAAAATGCTTCGGAACTCTTCCATTGTTCTTGGAATTCCACTGACGTTAAAAAATGCTTCACAACTCTTCCATTGTTCTCAGAATTCCGCTGACTTTTAAAATTGATTCGGAACTCTTCGATTGTTCTCCAAATTCCGCTGAAGTTTAAAAATGCTTCGGAACTCTTCCAGTGTTCACAGAATTCCGCTGACGTTTAAAAATGCTTCGGAAATCTTCCATTGTTTTCAAAATCCGCTGACGTTTAAAAATGCTTCAGAACTCTTCCATTGTTCTCGGAATTCCGCTGACATTTAAAAATGCTTCGGAACTCTTCCATTGTTCTGGAATTCCGCTGACGTTTAAAAATGCTTCACAACTCTTCCATTGTTCTCGTTATTCCGCTGACTTTAAAAAATGCTTCAGAACTCTTCCATTGTTCTCGGAATTCTGCTGAAGTTTAAGTATGCTTCGGATATCTTCCATTGTTCTCGGAATTCTGCTGAAGTTTAAAAATGCTTCGGAACTCTTCCATTGTTCTCAGAATTCCGCTGACATTTAAAAATGCTTCGGAACTCTTCCATTGTTCTCGGAATTCCGCTGACATTTAAAAAGGCTTCAGAACTCTTCCATTGTTCTCGGAATTCTGCTGAAGTTTAAAAATGCTTCGGAACTCTTCCATTGTTCTCGGAATTCCGCTGACGTTTAAAAATGCTTCACAAAGCTTCCATTGTTCTCGGAATTCCGCTGACTTTTAAAAATGCTTCGGAACTCTTCGATTGTTCTCCAAATTCCGCTGAAGTTTAAAAATGCTTCGGAACTCTTCCATTGTTCTCGGAATTCCGCTGACATTTAAAAATGCTTCGGAACTCTTCCATTGTTCTCGGAATTCCGCTGACTCTTAAAATTGCTTCACAACTCTTCTATTGTTCTCGGAATTCCGCTGACTTTTAAAAATGCTTCGAAACTCTTCCATTGTTCTCGGAATTCCGCTGAAGTTTAGGTATGCTTCGGAACTCTTCCATTGTTCTCGGAATTCTGCTGAAGTTTAAAAATGCTTCGGAACTCTTCCATTGTTTTCAAAATCCACTGATGTTTAAAAATGCTTCAGAACTCTTCCATTGTTTTCAGAATTCCGCTGACATTTAAAAATGCTTCAGAACTCTTCCATTGTTCTCGGAATTCTGCTGAAGTTTAAGTATGCTTCGGAACTCTTCCATTGTTCTCGGAATTCTGCTGAAGTTTAAAAATGCTTCGGAACTCTTCCACTGTTCTCAGAATTCCGCTGACATTTAAAAATGCTTCGGAACTCTTCCATTGTTCTCGGAATTCCGCTGACATTTAAAAAGGCTTCAGAACTCTTCCATTGTTCTCGGAATTCCGCTGACTTTAAAAAATGCTTCAGAACTCTTCCATTGTTCTCGGAATTCTGCTGAAGTTTAAGTATGCTTCGGAACTCTTCCATTGTTCTCGGAATTCTGCTGAAGTTTAAAAATGCTTCGGAACTCTTCCACTGTTCTCAGAATTCCGCTGACATTTAAAAATGCTTCGGAACTCTTCCATTGTTCTCGGAATTCCGCTGACATTTAAAAAGGCTTCAGAACTCTTCCATTGTTCTCGGAATTCCGCTGACGTTTAAGTATGCTTCGGAACTCTTCCATTGTTCTCGGAATTCTGCTGAAGTTTAAAAATGCTTCGGAACTCTTCCATTGTTCTCGAATTCCGCTGACTCTTAAAATTGCTTCACAACTCTTCTATTGTTCTCGGAATTCCGCTGACTTTTAAAAATGCTTCGAAACTCTTCCATTGTTCTCGGAATTCCGCTGAAGTTTAAGTATGCTTCGGAACTCTTCCATTGTTCTCGGAATTCTGCTGAAGTTTAAAAATGCTTCGGAACTCTTCCATTGTTCTCAGAATTCCGCTTACATTTAAAAATGCTTCGGAACTCTTCCATTGTTCTCGGAATTCCGCTGACGTTTAAAAATGCTTCGGAACTCTTCCATTGTTCTTGGAATTCTACTGACGTTTAAAAATGCTTCACAACTCTTCCATTGTTCTCGGAATTCCGCTGACTTTTAAAATTGATTCGGAACTCTTCGATTGTTCTCCAAATTCCGCTGAAGTTTAAAAATGCTTCGGAACTCTTCCAGTGTTCACAGAATTCCGCTGACGTTTAAAAATGCTTCGGAAATCTTCCATTGTTTTCAAAATCCGCTGAAGTTTAAAAATGCTTCGGAACTCTTCCATTGTTCTCGGAATTCCGCTGACATTTAAAAATGCTTCGGAACTCTTCCATTGTTCTCGGAATTCCGCTGACTCTTAAAATTGCTTCACAACTCTTCTATTGTTCTCGGAATTCCGCTGACTTTTAAAAATGCTTCGAAACTCTTCCATTGTTCTCGGAATTCCGCTGAAGTTTAGGTATGCTTCGGAACTCTTCCATTGTTCTCGGAATTCTGCTGAAGTTTAAAAATGCTTCGGAACTCTTCCATTGTTCTCAGAATTCCGCTTACATTTAAAAATGCTTCGGAACTCTTCCATTGTTCTCGGAATTCCGCTGACGTTTAAAAATGCTTCGGAAATCTTCCATTGTTTTCAAAATCCGCTGACGTTTAAAAATGCTTCAGAACTCTTCCATTGTTCTCGGAATTCCGCTGACATTTAAAAATGCTTCAGAACTCTTCCATTGTTCTCGTTATTCCGCTGACTTTAAAAAATGCTTCAGAACTCTTCCATTGTTCTCGGAATTCTGCTGAAGTTTAAGTATGCTTCGGAACTCTTCCATTGTTCTCGGAATTCTGCTGAAGTTTAAAAATGCTTCGGAACTCTTCCACTGTTCTCAGAATTCCGCTGACATTTAAAAATGCTTCGGAACTCTTCCATTGTTCTCGGAATTCCGCTGACGTTTAAAAATGCTTCACAAAGCTTCCATTGTTCTCGGAATTCCGCTGACTTTTAAAAATGCTTCGGAACTCTTCGATTGTTCTCCAAATTCCGCTGAAGTTTAAAAATGCTTCGGAACTCTTCCAGTGTTCTCGGAATTCTGCTGAAGTTTAAGTATGCTTCGGAACTCTTCCATTGTTCTCAGAATTTCGCTGATATTTAAAAAGGCTTCAGAACTCTTCCATTGTTCTGGAATTCCGCTGACGTTTAAAAATGCTTCACAACTCTTCCATTGTTCTCGGAATTCCGCTGACGTTTAAAAATGCTTCACAAAGCTTCCATTGTTCTCGGAATTCCGCTGACTTTTAAAAATGCTTTGGAACTCTTCGATTGTTCTCCAAATTCCGCTGAAGTTTAAAAATGCTTCGGAACTCTTCCATTGTTCTCGGAATTCCGCTGACGTTTAAAAATGCTTCGGAACTCTTCCATTGTTCTCGGAATTCCGCTGACTTTTAAAATTGCTTCACAACTCTTCCATTGTTCTGGAATTCCGCTGACGTTTAAAAATGCTTCACAACTCTTCCATTGTTCTCGTTATTCCGCTGACTTTAAAAAATGCTTCAGAACTCTTCCATTGTTCTCGGAATTCTGCTGAAGTTTAAGTATGCTTCGGAACTCTTCCATTGTTCTCGGAATTCTGCTGAAGTTTAAAAATGCTTCGGAACTCTTCCACTGTTCTCAGAATTCCGCTGACATTTAAAAATGCTTCGGAACTCTTCCATTGTTCTCGGAATTCCGCTGACATTTAAAAAGGCTTCAGAACTCTTCCATTGTTCTCGGAATTCCGCTGACGTTTAAAAATGCTTCGGAACTCTTCCATTGTTCTCGGAATTCCGCTGACGTTTAAAAATGCTTCACAAAGCTTCCATTGTTCTCGGAATTCCGCTGACTTTTAAAAATGCTTCGGAACTCTTCGATTGTTCTCCAAATTCCGCTGAAGTTTAAAAATGCTTCGGAACTCTTCCAGTGTTCTCGGAATTCCGCTGACTTTTAAAAATGCTTCGGAACTCTTCGATTGTTCTCCAAATTCCGCTGAAGTTTAAAAATGCTTCGGAACTCTTCCATTGTTTTCAAAATTCCGCTGACGTTTAAAAATCATTCAGAACTCTTCCATTGTTCTCGGAATTCCGCTGACGTTTAAAAATGCTTCGGAATTCTTCCATTGTTTTCAAAATTCCGCTGACGTTTAAAAATGATTCAGAACTCTTCCATTGTTCTCGGAATTCCGCTGACGTTTAAAAATGCTTCGGAACTCTTCCATTGTTCTCGGAATTCCGGTGAAGTTTAAAAATGCTTCGGAACTCTTACATTGTTCTCAGAATTCCGCTGAAGTTTAAACATGCTTTGGTACCCTTCTATTGTTCTCGGAATTCTGCTGAAGTTTAAAAATGCTTCGGAACTCTTTCAGTGTTCTCGGAATTCCGCTGACTTTTAAAAATGCTTCGGAACTCTTCGATTGTTCTCCAAATTCCGCTGAAGTTTAAAAATGCTTCGGAACTCTTCCAGTGTTCTCGGAATTCCGCTGACTTTTAAAAATGCTTCGGAACTCTTCGATTGTTCTCCAAATTCCGCTGAAGTTTAAAAATGCTTCGGAACTCTTCCATTGTTTTCAAAATTCCGCTGACGTTTAAAAATGATTCAGAACCCTTCCATTGTTCTCGGAATTCCGCTGACGTAAAAAATGCTTCGGAACTCTTCCATTGTTTTCAAAATTCCGCTGCCGTTTAAAAATGATTCAGAACTCTTCCATTGTTCTCGGAATTCTGCTGAAGTTTAAAAATGCTCCGGAACTCTTCTATTGTTCTCGGAATTCCGCTGACTTTTAAAAATGCTTCGGAACTCTTCCTTTGTTCTCGGAATTCCGCTGAAGTTTAAGAATGCTTCGAAACTCTTCCATTGTTCTTGGAATTCTGCTGAAGTTTTGAAGTTTAAAAATGCTTCGGAATTCGTCCATTGTTCTCGGAATTCCGCTGACGCTTAAAAATGCTTCACAACTCTTCTATTGTTCTCAGAATTCCGCTTACTTTTAAAAATGCTTCGGAACTCTTCCATTGTTGTCGGAATTCCGCTGACGCTTAAAATTGCTTCAAAACTCTTCCATTGTTCTCGGAATTCCGCTGAAGTTTAAGAATGCTTCAGAACTCTTCCATTGTTCTCAGAATTCTGCTGAATTTTAAAAATGCTTCGGAACTCTTCCATTGTTCTCGGAATTCCGCTGACGTTTAAAAATGCTTCGGAAATCTTCCATTGTTTTCAAAATTCCGCTGATGTTTAAAAATGCTTCAGAACTCTTCCATTGTTCTCGGAATTCTGCTGACTTTTAAAAATGCTTCGGAACTCTTCGATTGTTCTCCAAATTCCGCTGAAGTTTAAAAATGCTTCGGAACTCTTCCAGTGTTCGCAGAATTCCGCTGACGTTTAAAAATGCTTCGGAACTCTTCCATTGTTCTCGGAATTCCGCTGACTTTTAAAAATGCTTCGGAACTCTTCCATTGTTCTCGGAATTCCGCTGAAGTTTTGAAGTTTAAAAATGGTTCGGAATTCTTCCATTGTTCTCGGAATTCCGCTGACGCTTAAAAATGCTTCGGAACTCTTCCAGTGTTCGCAGAACTCCGCTGACGTTTAAAAATGCTTCGGAAATCTTCCATTGTTTTCAAAATTCCGCTGACGTTTAAAAATGCTTCGGAATTCTTCCATTGTTCTCGGAATTCCGCTGACGCTTAAAAATGCTTCACAACTCTTCTATTGTTCTCAGAATTCCGCTGACTTTTAAAAATGCTTCAGAAATCTTCCATTGTTTTCAAAATTCCGCTGATGTTTAAAAATGCTTCAGAACGCTTAAATTGTTCTCGGAATTCCGCTGACTTTTAAAAATGCTTCGGAACTCTTCCATTGTTCTCCAAATTCTGCTGAAGTTTAAAAATGCTTCGGAACTCTTCCAGTGTTCGCAGAATTCCGCTGACGTTTAAAAATGCTTCGGAACTCTTCCATTGTTCTCGGAATTCCGCTGACTCTTAAAATTGCTTCACAACTCTTCTATTGTTCTCGGAATTCCGCTGACTTTTAAAAATGCTTCGAAACTCTTCCATTGTTCTCGGAATTCCGCTGAAGTTTAAGTATGCTTCGGAACTCTTCCATTGTTCTCGGAATTCTGCTGAAGTTTAAAAATGCTTCGGAACTCTTCCATTGTTCTCAGAATTCCGCTTACATTTAAAAATGCTTCGGAACTCTTCCATTGTTCTCGGAATTCCGCTGACATTTAAAAATGCTTCGGAACTCTTCCATTGTTCTTGGAATTCCACTGACGTTAAAAAATGCTTCACAACTCTTCCATTGTTCTCAGAATTCCGCTGACTTTTAAAATTGATTCAGAACTCTTCGATTGTTCTCCAAATTCCGCTGAAGTTTAAAAATGCTTCGGAACTCTTCCAGTGTTCACAGAATTCCGCTGACGTTTAAAAATGCTTCGGAACTCTTCCATTGTTCTGGAATTCCGCTGACGTTTAAAAATGCTTCAGAACTCTTCCATTGTTCTCGTTATTCCGCTGACTTTAAAAAATGCTTCAGAACTCTTCCATTGTTCTCGGAATTCTGCTGAAGTTTAAGTATGCTTCGGATCTCTTCCATTGTTCTCGGAAATCTGCTGAAGTTTAAAAATGCTTCGGAACTCTTCCATTGTTCTCAGAATTCTGCTGACATTTAAAAATGCTTCGGAACTCTTCCATTGTTCGCGGAATTCCGCTGACATTTAAAAAGTCTTCAGAACTCTTCCATTGTTCTCGGAATTCCGCTGACGTTTAAAAATGCTTCGGAACTCTTCCATTGTTCTCGGAATTCCGCTGACGTTGAAAAATGCTTCACAAAGCTTCCATTGTTCTCGGAATTCCGCTGACTTTTAAAAATGCTTCGGAACTCTTCCATTGATCCAGGAATTCTGCTGAAGTTTAAAAATGCTTCTGAACTCTTCTATTGTTCTCGGAATTCCGCTGACTTTTAAAAATGCTTCGGAACTCTTCCATTGTTCTCGGAATTCCGCTGAAGTTTAAGAATGCTTCCGAACTCTTCCATCGTTCTCGGAATTCCGCTGACGCTTAAAAATGCTTCACAACTCTTCTATTGTTCTCAGAATTCCGCTGACTTTTAAAAATGCTTCGGAACTCTTCCAGTGTTCGCAGAATTCCGCTGACGTTTAAAAATGCTTCGGAAATCTTCCATTGTTTTCAAAATTCCGCTGACGTTTAAAAATGCTTCAGAACTCTTCCATTGTTCTCGGAATTCCGCTGACGTTTAAAAATGCTTCGGAACTCTTCCATTGTTCTCGGAATTCTGCTGAAGTTTTGAAGTTTAAAAATGCTTCGGAATTCTTCCATTGTTCTCGGAATTCCGCTGACGCTTAAAAATGCTTCACAACTCTTCTATTGTTCTCAGAATTCCGCTGACTTTTAAAAATGCTTCGGAACTCTTCCATTGTTGTCGGAATTCCGCTGACGCTTAAAAATGCTTCACAACTCTTCTATTGTTCTCGGAATTCCGCTGACATTTAAAAATGATTCGGAACTCTTCCATTGTTTTCGGAATTCCGCTGAAGTTTAAGAATGCTTCGGAACTCTTCCATTGTTCTCGGAATTCTGCTGAAGTTTAAAAATGCTTCGGAACTCTTCCATTGTTCTCGGAATTCTGCTGAAGTTTAAAAATGCTTCGGAACTCTTCCATTGTTCTCGGAATTCCGCTGACGCTTAAAAATGCTTCACAACTCTTCTATTGTTCTCGGAATTCCGCTGACATTTAAAAAAGCTTCGGAACTCTTCCATTGTTTTCGGAATTCCGCTGAAGTTTAAGAATGCTTCGGAACTCTTCCATTGTTCTCGGAATTCCACTGACGTTTAAAAATGTTTCACAACTCTTCCATTGTTCTCGGAATTCCGCTGACATTTAAAAAGGCTTCAGAACTCTTCCATTGTTCTTGGAATTCCGCTGACGTTTAAAAATGCTTCGGAACTCTTCCATTGTTCTCGGAATTCCACTGACGTTTAAAAATGTTTCACAACTCTTCCATTGTTCTCGGAATTCCGCTGACATTTAAAAAGGCTTCAGAACTCTTCCATTGTTCTCGGAATTCCGCTGACGTTTAAAAATGCTTCGGAACTCTTCCATTACTCTCGGAATTCCGCTGACGTTTAAAAATGCTTCACAACTCTTCCATTGTTCTCGGAATTCCGCTGACTTTTAAAAATGCTTCGGAACTCTTTGATTGTTCTCCAAATTCCGCTGAAGTTTAAAAATGCTTCGGAACTCTTCCAGTGTTCTCGGAATTCCGCTGACTTTTAAAAATGCTTCGGAACTCTTCGATTGTTCTCCAAATTCCGCTGAAGTTTAAAAATGCTTCGGAACTCTTCCAGTGTTCGCAGAATTCTGCTGACATTTAAAAATGCTTCGGAAATCTTCCATTGTTTTCAAAATTCCACTGACGTTTAAAAATGCTTCAGAACTCTTCCATTGTTCTCGGAATTCCGGTGAAGTTTAAAAATGCTTCGGAACTCTTACATTGTTCTCAGAATTCCTCTGAAGTTTAAACATGCTTTGGTACCCTTCTATTGTTCTCGGAATTCTGCTGACTTTTAAAAATGCTTCGGAACTCTTCCATTGATCCAGGAATTCTGCTGAAGTTTAAAAATGCTTCGGAAATCTTCCATTGTTTTCAAAATTCCGCTGACGTTTAAAAATGCTTCGGAACTCTTCCATTGTTCTCGGAATTCCGGTGAAGTTTAAACATGCTTTGGTACCCTTCTATTGTTCTCGGAATTCTGCTGACTTTTAAAAATGCTTCGTAACTCTTCCATTGATCCAGGAATTCTGCTGAAGTTTAAAAATGCTTCTGAACTCTTCTATTGTTCTCGGAATTCCGCTGACTTTTAAAAATGCTTCGGAACTCTTCCATTGTTCTCGGAATTCCGCTGAAGTTTAAGAATGCTTCGGAACTCTTCCATTGTTCTCGGAATTCCGCTGACGCTTAAAAATGCTTCACAACTCTTCTATTCTTCTCAGAATTCCGCTGACTTTTAAAAATGCTTCGGAACTCTTCCAGTGTTCGCAGAATTCCGCTGACGTTTAAAAATGCTTCGGAATTCTTCCATTGTTTTCAAAATTCCGCTGACGTTTAAAAATGCTTCAGAACTGTTCCATTGTTCTCGGAATTCCGCTGACGTTTAAAAATGCTTCGGAACTCTTCCATTGTTCTCGGAATTGCGGTGAAGTTTAAGAATGCTTCGGAACTCTTCCATTGTTCTCGGAATTCTGCTGAAGTTTTGAAGTTTAAAAATGCTTCGGAATTCTTCCATTGTTCTCGGAATTCCGCTGACGCTTAAAAATGCTTCACAACTCTTCTATTGTTCTCAGAATTCCGCTGACTTTTAAAAATGCTTCGGAACTCTTCCATTGTTGTCGGAATTCCGCTGACGCTTAAAAATGCTTCACAACTCTTCTATTGTTCTCGGAATTCCGCTGACATTTAAAAATGATTCGGAACTCTTCCATTGTTTTCGGAATTCCGCTGAAGTTTAAGAATGCTTCGGAACTCTTCCATTGTTCTCGGAATTCTGCTGAAGTTTAAAAATGCTTCGGAACTCTTCCATTGTTCTCGGAATTCTGCTGAAGTTTAAAAATGCTTCGGAACTCTTCCATTGTTCTCGGAATTCCGCTGACGCTTAAAAATGCTTCACAACTCTTCTATTGTTCTCGGAATTCCGCTGACATTTAAAAATGCTTCGGAACTCTTCCATTGTTTTCGGAATTCCGCTGAAGTTTAAGAATGCTTCGGAACTCTTCCATTGTTCTCGGAATTCTGCTGAAGTTTAAAAATGCTTCGGAACTCTTCCATTGTTCTCGGAATTACGCTGACATTTAAAAAGGCTTCAGAACTCTTCCATTGTTCTTGGAATTCCGCTGACGTTTAAAAATGCTTCGGAACTCTTCCATTGTTCTCGGAATTCCGCTGACGTTTAAAAATGCTTCACAACTCTTCCATTGTTCTCGGAATTCCGCTGACTTTTAAAAATGCTTCTGAACTCTTCCATTGTTCTCGGAATTCCGCTGAAGTTTAAGTATGCTTCGGAACTCTTCCATTGTTCTCGGAATTCTGCTGAAGTTTAAAAATGCTTCGGAACTCTTCCATTGTTCTCAGAATTCCGCTGACATTTAAAAATGCTTCGGAACTCTTCCATTGTTCTTGGAATTCCACTGACGTTTAAAAATGCTTCACAACTCTTCCATTGTTCTCGGAATTCCGCTTACTTTTAAAATTGCTTCGGAACTCTTCGAATGTTCTCCAAATTCCGTTGAAGTTTAAAAATGCTTCGGAACTCTTCGATTGTTCTCCAAATTCCGCTGACGTTTAAAAATGCTTCAGAAATCTTCCATTGTTTTCAAAATCCGCTGACGTTTAAAAATGCTTCAGAACTCTTCCATTGTTCTCGGAATTCCGCTGACGTTTAAAAATGCTTCACAACTCTTCCATTGTTCTCAGTATTCCGCTGACTTTTAAAAATGCTTCAGAATTCTTCCATTGTTCTCGGAATTCCGCTGAAGTTTAAGTATACTTCGGAACTATTCCATTGTTCTCAGAATTCCGCTGACATTTAAAAATGCTTCAGAAGTCTTCCATTGCTCTCGGAATTCCGCTGACATTTAAAAAGGCTTCAGAGCTCTTCCATTGTTCTCGGAATTCCGCTGACGTTTAAAAATGCTTCGGAACTCTTCCATTGTTCTCAGAATTCCGCTGACGTTTAAAAATGCTTCACAACTCTTCCATTGTTCTCGGAATTCCGCTGACTTTTAAAAATGCTTCGGAACTCTTTGATTGTTCTCCAAATTCCGCTGAAGTTTAAAAATGCTTCGGAACTCTTCCAGTGTTCTCGGAATTCTGCTGAAGTTTAAAAATGCTTCGGAACTCTTCCATTGTTCTCGGAATTACGCTGACATTTAAAAAGGCTTCAGAACTCTTCCATTGTTCTCGGAATTACGCTGACATTTAAAAAGGCTTCAGAACTCTTCCATTGTTCTTGGAATTCCGCTGACGATTAAAAATGCTTCGGAACTCTTCCATTGTTCTCGGAATTCCGCTGACGTTTAAAAATGCTTCACAACTCTTCCATTGTTCTCGGAATTCCGCTGACTTTTAAAAATGCTTCTGAACTCTTCCATTGTTCTCGGAATTCCGCTGAAGTTTAAGTATGCTTCGGAACTCTTCCATTGTTCTCGGAATTCTGCTGAAGTTTAAAAATGCTTCGGAACTCTTCCATTGTTCTCAGAATTCCGCTGACATTTAAAAATGCTTCGGAACTCTTCCATTGTTCTTGGAATTCCACTGACGTTTAAAAATGCTTCACAACTCTTCCATTGTTCTCGGAATTCCGCTGACTTTTAAAATTGCTTCGGAACTCTTCGATTGTTCTCCAAATTCCGTTGAAGTTTAAAAATGCTTCGGAACTGTTCGATTGTTCTCCAAATTCCGCTGACGTTTAAAAATGCTTCGGAAATCTTCCATTGTTTTCAAAATCCGCTGACGTTTAAAAATGCTTCAGAACTCTTCCATTGTTCTCGGAATTCCGCTGACATTTAAAAATGCTTCGGAACTCTTCCATTGTTCTGGAATTCCGCTGACGTTTAAAAATGCTTCACAACTCTTCCATTGTTCTCAGTATTCCGCTGACTTTTAAAAATGCTTCAGAATTCTTCCATTGTTCTCGGAATTCCGCTGAAGTTTAAGTATACTTCGGAACTATTCCATTGTTCTCGGAATTCTGCTGAAGTTTAAAAATGCTTCGGAACTCTTCCATTGTTCTCAGAATTCCGCTGACATTTAAAAATGCTTCAGAAGTCTTCCATTGCTCTCGGAATTCCGCTGACATTTAAAAAGGCTTCAGAGCTCTTCCATTGTTCTCGGAATTCCGCTGACGTTTAAAAATGCTTCGGAACTCTTCCATTGTTCTCGGAATTCCGCTGACGTTTAAAAATGCTTCACAACTCTTCCATTGTTCTCGGAATTCCGCTGACTTTTAAAAATGCTTCGGAACTCTTTGATTGTTCTCCAAATTCCGCTGAAGTTTAAAAATGCTTCGGAACTCTTCCATTGTTCTCAGAATTCCGCTGACATTTAAAAATGCTTCAGAAGTCTTCCATTGTTCTCGGAATTCCGCTGACATTTAAAAAGGCTTCAGAACTCTACCATTGTTCTCGGAATTCCGCTGACGTTTAAAAATGCTTCGGAACTCTTCCATTGTTCTCGGAATTCCGCTGACGTTTAAAAATGCTTCACAACTCTTTCATTGTTCTCGGAATTCCGCTGACTTTTAAAAATGCTTCGGAACTCTTTGATTGTTCTCCAAATTCCGCTGAAGTTTAAAAATGCTTCGGAACTCTTCCAGTGTTCTCGGAATTCCGCTGACTTTTAAAAATGCTTCGGAACTCTTCGATTGTTCTCCAAATTCCGCTGAAGTTTAAAAATGCTTCGGAACTCTTCCAGTGTTCGCAGAATTCTGCTGACGTTTAAAAATGCTTCGGAAATCTTCCATTGTTTTCAAAATTCCACTGACGTTTAAAAATGCTTCAGAACTCTTCCATTGTTCTCGGAATTCCGGTGAAGTTTAAAAATGCTTCGGAACTCTTACATTGTTCTCAGAATTCCGCTGAAGTTTAAACATGCTTTGGTACCCTTCTATTGTTCTCGGAATTCTGCTGACTTTTAAAAATGCTTCGGAACTCTTCCATTGATCCAGGAATTCTGCTGAAGTTTAAAAATGCTTCGGAAATCTTCCATTGTTTTCAAAATTCCGCTGACGTTTAAAAATGCTTCGGAACTCTTACATTGTTCTCAGAATTCCGCTGAAGTTTAAACATGCTTTGGTACCCTTCTATTGTTCTCGGAATTCTGCTGACTTTTAAAAATGCTTCGGAACTCTTCCATTGATCCAGGAATTCTGCTGAAGTTTAAAAATGCTTCTGAACTCTTCTATTGTTCTCGGAATTCTGCTGACTTTTAAAAATGCTTCGGAACTCTTCCATTGTTCTCGGAATTCCGCTGAAGTTTAAGAATGCTTCGGAACTCTTCCATTGTTCTCGGAATTCCGCTGACGCTTAAAAATGCTTCACAACTCTTCTATTGTTCTCAGAATTCCGCTGACTTTTAAAAATGCTTCGGAAATCTTCCATTGTTTTCAAAATTCCGCTGATGTTTAAAATTGCTTCAGAACTCTTAAATTGTTCTCGGAATTCCGCTGACTTTTAAAAATGCTTCGGAACTCTTCCATTGTTCTCGGAATTCCGCTGACTCTTAAAATTGCTTCACAACTCTTCTATTGTTCTCGGAATTCCGCTGACTTTTAAAAATGCTTCGAAACTCTTCCATTGTTCTCGGAATTCCGCTGAAGTTTAAGTATGCTTCGGAACTCTTCCATTGTTCTCGGAATTCTGCTGAAGTTTAAAAATGCTTCGGAACTCTTCCATTGTTCTCAGAATTCCGCTTACATTTAAAAATGCTTCGGAACTCTTCCATTGTTCTCGGAATTCCGCTGACGTTTAAAAATGCTTCGGAACTCTTCCATTGTTCTTGGAATTCCACTGACGTTAAAAAATGCTTCACAACTCTTCCATTGTTCTCAGAATTCCGCTGACTTTTAAAATTGATTCGGAACTCTTCGATTGTTCTCCAAATTCCGCTGAAGTTTAAAAATGCTTCGGAACTCTTCCAGTGTTCACAGAATTCCGCTGACGTTTAAAAATGCTTCGGAAATCTTCCATTGTTTTCAAAATCCGCTGACGTTTAAAAATGCTTCAGAACTCTTCCATTGTTCTCGGAATTCCGCTGACATTTAAAAATGCTTCGGAACTCTTCCATTGTTCTGGAATTCCGCTGACGTTTAAAAATGCTTCACAACTCTTCCATTGTTCTCGTTATTCCGCTGACTTTAAAAAATGCTTCAGAACTCTTCCATTGTTCTCGGAATTCTGCTGAAGTTTAAGTATGCTTCGGATATCTTCCATTGTTCTCGGAATTCTGCTGAAGTTTAAAAATGCTTCGGAACTCTTCCATTGTTCTCAGAATTCCGCTGACATTTAAAAATGCTTCGGAACTCTTCCATTGTTCTCGGAATTCCGCTGACATTTAAAAAGGCTTCAGAACTCTTCCATTGTTCTCGGAATTCCGCTGACGTTTAAAAATGCTTCGGAACTCTTCCATTGTTCTCGGAATTCCGCTGAAGTTTAAAAATGCTTCGGAACTCTTCCATTGTTCTCGGAATTCCGCTGACGTTTAAAAATGCTTCAGAACTCTTCCATTGTTCTCGAATTCCGCTGACTCTTAAAATTGCTTCACAACTCTTCTATTGTTCTCGGAATTCCGCTGACTTTTAAAAATGCTTCGAAACTCTTCCATTGTTCTCGGAATTCCGCTGAAGTTTAAGTATGCTTCGGAACTCTTCCATTGTTCTCGGAATTCTGCTGAAGTTTAAAAATGCTTCGGAACTCTTCCATTGTTCTCGGAATTCCGCTGACGTTTAAAAATGCTTCACAAAGCTTCCATTGTTCTCGGAATTCCGCTGACTTTTAAAAATGCTTCGGAACTCTTCGATTGTTCTCCAAATTCCGCTGAAGTTTAAAAATGCTTCGGAACTCTTCCATTGTTCTCGGAATTCCGCTGACATTTAAAAATGCTTCGGAACTCTTCCATTGTTCTCGGAATTCCGCTGACTCTTAAAATTGCTTCACAACTCTTCTATTGTTCTCGGAATTCCGCTGACTTTTAAAAATGCTTCGAAACTCTTCCATTGTTCTCGGAATTCCGCTGAAGTTTAGGTATGCTTCGGAACTCTTCCATTGTTCTCGGAATTCTGCTGAAGTTTAAAAATGCTTCGGAACTCTTCCATTGTTCTTGGAATTCCACTGACGTTAAAAAATGCTTCACAACTCTTCCATTGTTCTCAGAATTCCGCTGACTTTTAAAATTGATTCGGAACTCTTCGATTGTTCTCCAAATTCCGCTGAAGTTTAAAAATGCTTCGGAACTCTTCCAGTGTTCACAGAATTCCGCTGACGTTTAAAAATGCTTCGGAAATCTTCCATTGTTTTCAAAATCCGCTGACGTTTAAAAATGCTTCAGAACTCTTCCATTGTTCTCAGAATTCCGCTTACATTTAAAAATGCTTCGGAACTCTTCCATTGTTCTCGGAATTCCGCTGACATTTAAAAATGCTTCGGAACTCTTCCATTGTTCTTGGAATTCCACTGACGTTAAAAAATGCTTCACAACTCTTCCATTGTTCTCAGAATTCCGCTGACTTTTAAAATTGATTCGGAACTCTTCGATTGTTCTCCAAATTCCGCTGAAGTTTAAAAATGCTTCGGAACTCTTCCAGTGTTCACAGAATTCCGCTGACGTTTAAAAATGCTTCGGAAATCTTCCATTGTTTTCAAAATCCGCTGACGTTTAAAAATGCTTCAGAACTCTTCCATTGTTCTCGGAATTCCGCTGACATTTAAAAATGCTTCGGAACTCTTCCATTGTTCTGGAATTCCGCTGACGTTTAAAAATGCTTCACAACTCTTCCATTGTTCTCGGAATTCCGCTGACTTTTAAAAATGCTTCTGAACTCTTCCATTGTTCTCGGAATTCCGCTGAAGTTTAAGTATGCTTCGGAACTCTTCCATTGTTCTCGGAATTCTGCTGAAGTTTAAAAATGCTTCGGAACTCTTCCATTGTTCTCAGAATTCCGCTGACATTTAAAAATGCTTCGGAACTCTTCCATTGTTCTTGGAATTCCACTGACGTTTAAAAATGCTTCACAACTCTTCCATTGTTCTCGGAATTCCGCTGACTTTTAAAATTGCTTCGGAACTCTTCGATTGTTCTCCAAATTCCGTTGAAGTTTAAAAATGCTTCGGAACTGTTCGATTGTTCTCCAAATTCCGCTGACGTTTAAAAATGCTTCGGAAATCTTCCATTGTTTTCAAAATCCGCTGACGTTTAAAAATGCTTCAGAACTCTTCCATTGTTCTCGGAATTCCGCTGACATTTAAAAATGCTTCGGAACTCTTCCATTGTTCTGGAATTCCGCTGACGTTTAAAAATGCTTCACAACTCTTCCATTGTTCTCAGTATTCCGCTGACTTTTAAAAATGCTTCAGAATTCTTCCATTGTTCTCGGAATTCCGCTGAAGTTTAAGTATACTTCGGAACTATTCCATTGTTCTCGGAATTCTGCTGAAGTTTAAAAATGCTTCGGAACTCTTCCATTGTTCTCAGAATTCCGCTGACATTTAAAAATGCTTCAGAAGTCTTCCATTGCTCTCGGAATTCCGCTGACATTTAAAAAGGCTTCAGAGCTCTTCCATTGTTCTCGGAATTCCGCTGACGTTTAAAAATGCTTCGGAACTCTTCCATTGTTCTCGGAATTCCGCTGACGTTTAAAAATGCTTCACAACTCTTCCATTGTTCTCGGAATTCCGCTGAGTTTTAAAAATGCTTCGGAACTCTTTGATTGTTCTCCAAATTCCGCTGAAGTTTAAAAATGCTTCGGAACTCTTCCATTGTTCTCAGAATTCCGCTGACATTTAAAAATGCTTCAGAAGTCTTCCATTGTTCTCGGAATTCCGCTGACATTTAAAAAGGCTTCAGAACTCTACCATTGTTCTCGGAATTCCGCTGACGTTTAAAAATGCTTCGGAACTCTTCCATTGTTCTCGGAATTCCGCTGACGTTTAAAAATGCTTCACAACTCTTTCATTGTTCTCGGAATTCCGCTGACTTTTAAAAATGCTTCGGAACTCTTTGATTGTTCTCCAAATTCCGCTGAAGTTTAAAAATGCTTCGGAACTCTTCCAGTGTTCTCGGAATTCCGCTGACTTTTAAAAATGCTTCGGAACTCTTCGATTGTTCTCCAAATTCCGCTGAAGTTTAAAAATGCTTCGGAACTCTTCCAGTGTTCGCAGAATTCTGCTGACGTTTAAAAATGCTTCGGAAATCTTCCATTGTTTTCAAAATTCCACTGACGTTTAAAAATGCTTCAGAACTCTTCCATTGTTCTCGGAATTCCGGTGAAGTTTAAAAATGCTTCGGAACTCTTACATTGTTCTCAGAATTCCGCTGAAGTTTAAACATGCTTTGGTACCCTTCTATTGTTCTCGGAATTCTGCTGACTTTTAAAAATGCTTCGGAACTCTTCCATTGATCCAGGAATTCTGCTGAAGTTTAAAAATGCTTCGGAAATCTTCCATTGTTTTCAAAATTCCGCTGACGTTTAAAAATGCTTCGGAACTCTTACATTGTTCTCAGAATTCCGCTGAAGTTTAAACATGCTTTGGTACCCTTCTATTGTTCTCGGAATTCTGCTGACTTTTAAAAATGCTTCGGAACTCTTCCATTGATCCAGGAATTCTGCTGAAGTTTAAAAATGCTTCTGAACTCTTCTATTGTTCTCGGAATTCTGCTGACTTTTAAAAATGCTTCGGA
The DNA here is from genome assembly GCF_046119375.1 of Phyllobates terribilis. Classification (NCBI taxonomy): domain Eukaryota; kingdom Metazoa; phylum Chordata; class Amphibia; order Anura; family Dendrobatidae; genus Phyllobates; species Phyllobates terribilis. The sequence goes on along the minus strand of NW_027362781.1, from coordinate 4,819,852 downwards.
ACTCTTCCATTGTTCTCGGAATTCCGCTGAAGTTTAAGAATGCTTCGGAACTCTTCCATTGTTCTCGGAATTCCGCTGACGCTTAAAAATGCTTCACAACTCTTCTATTGTTCTCAGAATTCCGCTGACTTTTAAAAATGCTTCGGAAATCTTCCATTGTTTTCAAAATTCCGCTGATGTTTAAAATTGCTTCAGAACTCTTAAATTGTTCTCGGAATTCCGCTGACTTTTAAAAATGCTTCGGAACTCTTCCATTGTTCTCGGAATTCCGCTGACTCTTAAAATTGCTTCACAACTCTTCTATTGTTCTCGGAATTCCGCTGACTTTTAAAAATGCTTCGAAACTCTTCCATTGTTCTCGGAATTCCGCTGAAGTTTAAGTATGCTTCGGAACTCTTCCATTGTTCTCGGAATTCTGCTGAAGTTTAAAAATGCTTCGGAACTCTTCCATTGTTCTCAGAATTCCGCTTACATTTAAAAATGCTTCGGAACTCTTCCATTGTTCTCGGAATTCCGCTGACGTTTAAAAATGCTTCGGAACTCTTCCATTGTTCTTGGAATTCCACTGACGTTAAAAAATGCTTCACAACTCTTCCATTGTTCTCAGAATTCCGCTGACTTTTAAAATTGATTCGGAACTCTTCGATTGTTCTCCAAATTCCGCTGAAGTTTAAAAATGCTTCGGAACTCTTCCAGTGTTCACAGAATTCCGCTGACGTTTAAAAATGCTTCGGAAATCTTCCATTGTTTTCAAAATCCGCTGACGTTTAAAAATGCTTCAGAACTCTTCCATTGTTCTCGGAATTCCGCTGACATTTAAAAATGCTTCGGAACTCTTCCATTGTTCTGGAATTCCGCTGACGTTTAAAAATGCTTCACAACTCTTCCATTGTTCTCGTTATTCCGCTGACTTTAAAAAATGCTTCAGAACTCTTCCATTGTTCTCGGAATTCTGCTGAAGTTTAAGTATGCTTCGGATATCTTCCATTGTTCTCGGAATTCTGCTGAAGTTTAAAAATGCTTCGGAACTCTTCCATTGTTCTCAGAATTCCGCTGACATTTAAAAATGCTTCGGAACTCTTCCATTGTTCTCGGAATTCCGCTGACATTTAAAAAGGCTTCAGAACTCTTCCATTGTTCTCGGAATTCCGCTGACGTTTAAAAATGCTTCGGAACTCTTCCATTGTTCTCGGAATTCCGCTGAAGTTTAAAAATGCTTCGGAACTCTTCCATTGTTCTCGGAATTCTGCTGACGTTTAAAAATGCTTCAGAACTCTTCCATTGTTCTCGAATTCCGCTGACTCTTAAAATTGCTTCACAACTCTTCTATTGTTCTCGGAATTCCGCTGACTTTTAAAAATGCTTCGAAACTCTTCCATTGTTCTCGGAATTCCGCTGAAGTTTAAGTATGCTTCGGAACTCTTCCATTGTTCTCGGAATTCTGCTGAAGTTTAAAAATGCTTCGGAACTCTTCCATTGTTCTCGGAATTCCGCTGACGTTTAAAAATGCTTCACAAAGCTTCCATTGTTCTCGGAATTCCGCTGACTTTTAAAAATGCTTCGGAACTCTTCGATTGTTCTCCAAATTCCGCTGAAGTTTAAAAATGCTTCGGAACTCTTCCATTGTTCTCGGAATTCCGCTGACATTTAAAAATGCTTCGGAACTCTTCCATTGTTCTCGGAATTCCGCTGACTCTTAAAATTGCTTCACAACTCTTCTATTGTTCTCGGAATTCCGCTGACTTTTAAAAATGCTTCGAAACTCTTCCATTGTTCTCGGAATTCCGCTGAAGTTTAGGTATGCTTCGGAACTCTTCCATTGTTCTCGGAATTCCGCTGACGTTTAAAAATGCTTCACAAAGCTTCCATTGTTCTCGGAATTCCGCTGACTTTTAAAAATGCTTCGGAACTCTTCCATTGTTCTCGGAATTCTGCTGAAGTTTAAAAATGCTTCGGAACTCTTCCATTGTTCTCGGAATTCCGCTGACGTTTAAAAATGCTTCACAAAGCTTCCATTGTTCTCGGAATTCCGCTGACTTTTAAAAATGCTTCGGAACTCTTCGATTGTTCTCCAAATTCCGCTGAAGTTTAAAAATGCTTCGGAACTCTTCCATTGTTCTCGGAATTCCGCTGACATTTAAAAATGCTTCGGAACTCTTCCATTGTTCTCGGAATTCCGCTGACTCTTAAAATTGCTTCACAACTCTTCTATTGTTCTCGGAATTCCGCTGACTTTTAAAAATGCTTCGAAACTCTTCCATTGTTCTCGGAATTCCGCTGAAGTTTAGGTATGCTTCGGAACTCTTCCATTGTTCTCGGAATTCTGCTGAAGTTTAAAAATGCTTCGGAACTCTTCCATTGTTTTCAAAATCCGCTGATGTTTAAAAATGCTTCAGAACTCTTCCATTGTTTTCAGAATTCCGCTGACATTTAAAAATGCTTCAGAACTCTTCCATTGTTCTCGGAATTCTGCTGAAGTTTAAGTATGCTTCGGAACTCTTCCATTGTTCTCGGAATTCTGCTGAAGTTTAAAAATGCTTCGGAACTCTTCCACTGTTCTCAGAATTCCGCTGACATTTAAAAATGCTTCGGAACTCTTCCATTGTTCTCGGAATTCCGCTGACATTTAAAAAGGCTTCAGAACTCTTCCATTGTTCTCGGAATTCCGCTGACTTTAAAAAATGCTTCAGAACTCTTCCATTGTTCTCGGAATTCTGCTGAAGTTTAAGTATGCTTCGGAACTCTTCCATTGTTCTCGGAATTCTGCTGAAGTTTAAAAATGCTTCGGAACTCTTCCACTGTTCTCAGAATTCCGCTGACATTTAAAAATGCTTCGGAACTCTTCCATTGTTCTCGGAATTCCGCTGACATTTAAAAAGGCTTCAGAACTCTTCCATTGTTCTCGGAATTCCGCTGACGTTTAAGTATGCTTCGGAACTCTTCCATTGTTCTCGGAATTCTGCTGAAGTTTAAAAATGCTTCGGAACTCTTCCATTGTTCTCGAATTCCGCTGACTCTTAAAATTGCTTCACAACTCTTCTATTGTTCTCGGAATTCCGCTGACTTTTAAAAATGCTTCGAAACTCTTCCATTGTTCTCGGAATTCCGCTGAAGTTTAAGTATGCTTCGGAACTCTTCCATTGTTCTCGGAATTCTGCTGAAGTTTAAAAATGCTTCGGAACTCTTCCATTGTTCTCAGAATTCCGCTTACATTTAAAAATGCTTCGGAACTCTTCCATTGTTCTCGGAATTCCGCTGACGTTTAAAAATGCTTCGGAACTCTTCCATTGTTCTTGGAATTCTACTGACGTTTAAAAATGCTTCACAACTCTTCCATTGTTCTCGGAATTCCGCTGACTTTTAAAATTGATTCGGAACTCTTCGATTGTTCTCCAAATTCCGCTGAAGTTTAAAAATGCTTCGGAACTCTTCCAGTGTTCACAGAATTCCGCTGACGTTTAAAAATGCTTCGGAAATCTTCCATTGTTTTCAAAATCCGCTGAAGTTTAAAAATGCTTCGGAACTCTTCCATTGTTCTCGGAATTCCGCTGACATTTAAAAATGCTTCGGAACTCTTCCATTGTTCTCGGAATTCCGCTGACTCTTAAAATTGCTTCACAACTCTTCTATTGTTCTCGGAATTCCGCTGACTTTTAAAAATGCTTCGAAACTCTTCCATTGTTCTCGGAATTCCGCTGAAGTTTAGGTATGCTTCGGAACTCTTCCATTGTTCTCGGAATTCTGCTGAAGTTTAAAAATGCTTCGGAACTCTTCCATTGTTCTCAGAATTCCGCTTACATTTAAAAATGCTTCGGAACTCTTCCATTGTTCTCGGAATTCCGCTGACGTTTAAAAATGCTTCGGAAATCTTCCATTGTTTTCAAAATCCGCTGACGTTTAAAAATGCTTCAGAACTCTTCCATTGTTCTCGGAATTCCGCTGACATTTAAAAATGCTTCAGAACTCTTCCATTGTTCTCGTTATTCCGCTGACTTTAAAAAATGCTTCAGAACTCTTCCATTGTTCTCGGAATTCTGCTGAAGTTTAAGTATGCTTCGGAACTCTTCCATTGTTCTCGGAATTCTGCTGAAGTTTAAAAATGCTTCGGAACTCTTCCACTGTTCTCAGAATTCCGCTGACATTTAAAAATGCTTCGGAACTCTTCCATTGTTCTCGGAATTCCGCTGACGTTTAAAAATGCTTCACAAAGCTTCCATTGTTCTCGGAATTCCGCTGACTTTTAAAAATGCTTCGGAACTCTTCGATTGTTCTCCAAATTCCGCTGAAGTTTAAAAATGCTTCGGAACTCTTCCAGTGTTCTCGGAATTCTGCTGAAGTTTAAGTATGCTTCGGAACTCTTCCATTGTTCTCAGAATTTCGCTGATATTTAAAAAGGCTTCAGAACTCTTCCATTGTTCTGGAATTCCGCTGACGTTTAAAAATGCTTCACAACTCTTCCATTGTTCTCGGAATTCCGCTGACGTTTAAAAATGCTTCACAAAGCTTCCATTGTTCTCGGAATTCCGCTGACTTTTAAAAATGCTTTGGAACTCTTCGATTGTTCTCCAAATTCCGCTGAAGTTTAAAAATGCTTCGGAACTCTTCCATTGTTCTCGGAATTCCGCTGACGTTTAAAAATGCTTCGGAACTCTTCCATTGTTCTCGGAATTCCGCTGACTTTTAAAATTGCTTCACAACTCTTCCATTGTTCTGGAATTCCGCTGACGTTTAAAAATGCTTCACAACTCTTCCATTGTTCTCGTTATTCCGCTGACTTTAAAAAATGCTTCAGAACTCTTCCATTGTTCTCGGAATTCTGCTGAAGTTTAAGTATGCTTCGGAACTCTTCCATTGTTCTCGGAATTCTGCTGAAGTTTAAAAATGCTTCGGAACTCTTCCACTGTTCTCAGAATTCCGCTGACATTTAAAAATGCTTCGGAACTCTTCCATTGTTCTCGGAATTCCGCTGACATTTAAAAAGGCTTCAGAACTCTTCCATTGTTCTCGGAATTCCGCTGACGTTTAAAAATGCTTCGGAACTCTTCCATTGTTCTCGGAATTCCGCTGACGTTTAAAAATGCTTCACAAAGCTTCCATTGTTCTCGGAATTCCGCTGACTTTTAAAAATGCTTCGGAACTCTTCGATTGTTCTCCAAATTCCGCTGAAGTTTAAAAATGCTTCGGAACTCTTCCAGTGTTCTCGGAATTCCGCTGACTTTTAAAAATGCTTCGGAACTCTTCGATTGTTCTCCAAATTCCGCTGAAGTTTAAAAATGCTTCGGAACTCTTCCATTGTTTTCAAAATTCCGCTGACGTTTAAAAATCATTCAGAACTCTTCCATTGTTCTCGGAATTCCGCTGACGTTTAAAAATGCTTCGGAATTCTTCCATTGTTTTCAAAATTCCGCTGACGTTTAAAAATGATTCAGAACTCTTCCATTGTTCTCGGAATTCCGCTGACGTTTAAAAATGCTTCGGAACTCTTCCATTGTTCTCGGAATTCCGGTGAAGTTTAAAAATGCTTCGGAACTCTTACATTGTTCTCAGAATTCCGCTGAAGTTTAAACATGCTTTGGTACCCTTCTATTGTTCTCGGAATTCTGCTGAAGTTTAAAAATGCTTCGGAACTCTTTCAGTGTTCTCGGAATTCCGCTGACTTTTAAAAATGCTTCGGAACTCTTCGATTGTTCTCCAAATTCCGCTGAAGTTTAAAAATGCTTCGGAACTCTTCCAGTGTTCTCGGAATTCCGCTGACTTTTAAAAATGCTTCGGAACTCTTCGATTGTTCTCCAAATTCCGCTGAAGTTTAAAAATGCTTCGGAACTCTTCCATTGTTTTCAAAATTCCGCTGACGTTTAAAAATGATTCAGAACCCTTCCATTGTTCTCGGAATTCCGCTGACGTAAAAAATGCTTCGGAACTCTTCCATTGTTTTCAAAATTCCGCTGCCGTTTAAAAATGATTCAGAACTCTTCCATTGTTCTCGGAATTCTGCTGAAGTTTAAAAATGCTCCGGAACTCTTCTATTGTTCTCGGAATTCCGCTGACTTTTAAAAATGCTTCGGAACCCTTCCTTTGTTCTCGGAATTCCGCTGAAGTTTAAGAATGCTTCGAAACTCTTCCATTGTTCTTGGAATTCTGCTGAAGTTTTGAAGTTTAAAAATGCTTCGGAATTCGTCCATTGTTCTCGGAATTCCGCTGACGCTTAAAAATGCTTCACAACTCTTCTATTGTTCTCAGAATTCCGCTTACTTTTAAAAATGCTTCGGAACTCTTCCATTGTTGTCGGAATTCCGCTGACGCTTAAAATTGCTTCAAAACTCTTCCATTGTTCTCGGAATTCCGCTGAAGTTTAAGAATGCTTCAGAACTCTTCCATTGTTCTCAGAATTCTGCTGAATTTTAAAAATGCTTCGGAACTCTTCCATTGTTCTCGGAATTCCGCTGACGTTTAAAAATGCTTCGGAAATCTTCCATTGTTTTCAAAATTCCGCTGATGTTTAAAAATGCTTCAGAACTCTTCCATTGTTCTCGGAATTCTGCTGACTTTTAAAAATGCTTCGGAACTCTTCGATTGTTCTCCAAATTCCGCTGAAGTTTAAAAATGCTTCGGAACTCTTCCAGTGTTCGCAGAATTCCGCTGACGTTTAAAAATGCTTCGGAACTCTTCCATTGTTCTCGGAATTCCGCTGACTTTTAAAAATGCTTCGGAACTCTTCCATTGTTCTCGGAATTCCGCTGAAGTTTTGAAGTTTAAAAATGGTTCGGAATTCTTCCATTGTTCTCGGAATTCCGCTGACGCTTAAAAATGCTTCGGAACTCTTCCAGTGTTCGCAGAACTCCGCTGACGTTTAAAAATGCTTCGGAAATCTTCCATTGTTTTCAAAATTCCGCTGACGTTTAAAAATGCTTCAGAACTCTTCCATTGTTCTCGGAATTCCGCTGACGTTTAAAAATGCTTCGGAACTCTTCCATTGTTCTCGGAATTCCAGTGAAGTTTAAAAATGCTTCGGAACTCTTACATTGTTCTCAGAATTCCGCTGAAGTTTAAACATGCTTTGGTACCCTTCTATTGTTCTCGGAATTCTGCTGAAGTTTAAAAATGCTTCGGAACTCTTCCATTGTTCTCGGAATTCCGCTGACGTTTAAAAATGCTTCACAAAGCTTCCATTGTTCTCGGAATTCCGCTGACTTTTAAAAATGCTTCGGAACTCTTCGATTGTTCTCCAAATTCCGCTGAAGTTTAAAAATGCTTCGGAACTCTTCCATTGTTCTCGGAATTCCGCTGACATTTAAAAATGCTTCGGAACTCTTCCATTGTTCTCGGAATTCCGCTGACTCTTAAAATTGCTTCACAACTCTTCTATTGTTCTCGGAATTCCGCTGACTTTTAAAAATGCTTCGAAACTCTTCCATTGTTCTCGGAATTCCGCTGAAGTTTAGGTATGCTTCGGAACTCTTCCATTGTTCTCGGAATTCTGCTGAAGTTTAAAAATGCTTCGGAACTCTTCCATTGTTCTTGGAATTCCACTGACGTTAAAAAATGCTTCACAACTCTTCCATTGTTCTCAGAATTCCGCTGACTTTTAAAATTGATTCGGAACTCTTCGATTGTTCTCCAAATTCCGCTGAAGTTTTAAAATGCTTCGGAACTCTTCCAGTGTTCACAGAATTCCGCTGACGTTTAAAAATGCTTCGGAAATCTTCCATTGTTTTCAAAATCCGCTGACGTTTAAAAATGCTTCAGAACTCTTCCATTGTTCTCAGAATTCCGCTTACATTTAAAAATGCTTCGGAACTCTTCCATTGTTCTCGGAATTCCGCTGACATTTAAAAATGCTTCGGAACTCTTCCATTGTTCTTGGAATTCCACTGACGTTAAAAAATGCTTCACAACTCTTCCATTGTTCTCAGAATTCCGCTGACTTTTAAAATTGATTCGGAACTCTTCGATTGTTCTCCAAATTCCGCTGAAGTTTAAAAATGCTTCGGAACTCTTCCAGTGTTCACAGAATTCCGCTGACGTTTAAAAATGCTTCGGAAATCTTCCATTGTTTTCAAAATCCGCTGACGTTTAAAAATGCTTCAGAACTCTTCCATTGTTCTCGGAATTCCGCTGACATTTAAAAATGCTTCGGAACTCTTCCATTGTTCTGGAATTCCGCTGACGTTTAAAAATGCTTCACAACTCTTCCATTGTTCTCGTTATTCCGCTGACTTTAAAAAATGCTTCAGAACTCTTCCATTGTTCTCGGAATTCTGCTGAAGTTTAAGTATGCTTCGGATATCTTCCATTGTTCTCGGAATTCTGCTGAAGTTTAAAAATGCTTCGGAACTCTTCCATTGTTCTCAGAATTCCGCTGACATTTAAAAATGCTTCGGAACTCTTCCATTGTTCTCGGAATTCCGCTGACATTTAAAAAGGCTTCAGAACTCTTCCATTGTTCTCGGAATTCCGCTGACGTTTAAAAATGCTTCGGAACTCTTCCATTGTTCTCGGAATTCCGCTGAAGTTTAAAAATGCTTCGGAACTCTTCCATTGTTCTCGGAATTCCGCTGACGTTTAAAAATGCTTCAGAACTCTTCCATTGTTCTCGAATTCCGCTGACTCTTAAAATTGCTTCACAACTCTTCTATTGTTCTCGGAATTCCGCTGACTTTTAAAAATGCTTCGAAACTCTTCCATTGTTCTCGGAATTCCGCTGAAGTTTAAGTATGCTTCGGAACTCTTCCATTGTTCTCGGAATTCTGCTGAAGTTTAAAAATGCTTCGGAACTCTTCCATTGTTCTCGGAATTCCGCTGACGTTTAAAAATGCTTCACAAAGCTTCCATTGTTCTCGGAATTCCGCTGACTTTTAAAAATGCTTCGGAACTCTTCGATTGTTCTCCAAATTCCGCTGAAGTTTAAAAATGCTTCGGAACTCTTCCATTGTTCTCGGAATTCCGCTGACATTTAAAAATGCTTCGGAACTCTTCCATTGTTCTCGGAATTCCGCTGACTCTTAAAATTGCTTCACAACTCTTCTATTGTTCTCGGAATTCCGCTGACTTTTAAAAATGCTTCGAAACTCTTCCATTGTTCTCGGAATTCCGCTGAAGTTTAGGTATGCTTCGGAACTCTTCCATTGTTCTCGGAATTCTGCTGAAGTTTAAAAATGCTTCGGAACTCTTCCATTGTTTTCAAAATCCGCTGATGTTTAAAAATGCTTCAGAACTCTTCCATTGTTTTCAGAATTCCGCTGACATTTAAAAATGCTTCAGAACTCTTCCATTGTTCTCGGAATTCTGCTGAAGTTTAAGTATGCTTCGGAACTCTTCCATTGTTCTCGGAATTCTGCTGAAGTTTAAAAATGCTTCGGAACTCTTCCACTGTTCTCAGAATTCCGCTGACATTTAAAAATGCTTCGGAACTCTTCCATTGTTCTCGGAATTCCGCTGACATTTAAAAAGGCTTCAGAACTCTTCCATTGTTCTCGGAATTCCGCTGACTTTAAAAAATGCTTCAGAACTCTTCCATTGTTCTCGGAATTCTGCTGAAGTTTAAGTATGCTTCGGAACTCTTCCATTGTTCTCGGAATTCTGCTGAAGTTTAAAAATGCTTCGGAACTCTTCCACTGTTCTCAGAATTCCGCTGACATTTAAAAATGCTTCGGAACTCTTCCATTGTTCTCGGAATTCCGCTGACATTTAAAAAGGCTTCAGAACTCTTCCATTGTTCTCGGAATTCCGCTGACGTTTAAAAATGCTTCGGAACTCTTCCATTGTTCTCGGAATTCCGCTGAGTTTTAAAAATGCTTCGGAACTCTTCCATTGTTCTCGAATTCCGCTGACTCTTAAAATTGCTTCACAACTCTTCTATTGTTCTCGGAATTCCGCTGACTTTTAAAAATGCTTCGAAACTCTTCCATTGTTCTCGGAATTCCGCTGAAGTTTAAGTATGCTTCGGAACTCTTCCATTGTTCTCGGAATTCTGCTGAAGTTTAAAAATGCTTCGGAACTCTTCCATTGTTCTCAGAATTCCGCTTACATTTAAAAATGCTTCGGAACTCTTCCATTGTTCTCGGAATTCCGCTGACGTTTAAAAATGCTTCGGAACTCTTCCATTGTTCTTGGAATTCTACTGACGTTTAAAAATGCTTCACAACTCTTCCATTGTTCTCGGAATTCCGCTGACTTTTAAAATTGATTCGGAACTCTTCGATTGTTCTCCAAATTCCGCTGAAGTTTAAAAATGCTTCGGAACTCTTCCAGTGTTCACAGAATTCCGCTGACGTTTAAAAATGCTTCGGAAATCTTCCATTGTTTTCAAAATCCGCTGAAGTTTAAAAATGCTTCGGAACTCTTCCATTGTTCTCGGAATTCCGCTGACATTTAAAAATGCTTCGGAACTCTTCCATTGTTCTCGGAATTCCGCTGACTCTTAAAATTGCTTCACAACTCTTCTATTGTTCTCGGAATTCCGCTGACTTTTAAAAATGCTTCGAAACTCTTCCATTGTTCTCGGAATTCCGCTGAAGTTTAGGTATGCTTCGGAACTCTTCCATTGTTCTCGGAATTCTGCTGAAGTTTAAAAATGCTTCGGAACTCTTCCATTGTTCTCAGAATTCCGCTTACATTTAAAAATGCTTCGGAACTCTTCCATTGTTCTCGGAATTCCGCTGACGTTTAAAAATGCTTCGGAAATCTTCCATTGTTTTCAAAATCCGCTGACGTTTAAAAATGCTTCAGAACTCTTCCATTGTTCTCGGAATTCCGCTGACATTTAAAAATGCTTCAGAACTCTTCCATTGTTCTCGTTATTCCGCTGACTTTAAAAAATGCTTCAGAACTCTTCCATTGTTCTCGGAATTCTGCTGAAGTTTAAGTATGCTTCGGAACTCTTCCATTGTTCTCGGAATTCTGCTGAAGTTTAAAAATGCTTCGGAACTCTTCCACTGTTCTCAGAATTCCGCTGACATTTAAAAATGCTTCGGAACTCTTCCATTGTTCTCGGAATTCCGCTGACGTTTAAAAATGCTTCACAAAGCTTCCATTGTTCTCGGAATTCCGCTGACTTTTAAAAATGCTTCGGAACTCTTCGATTGTTCTCCAAATTCCGCTGAAGTTTAAAAATGCTTCGGAACTCTTCCAGTGTTCTCGGAATTCTGCTGAAGTTTAAGTATGCTTCGGAACTCTTCCATTGTTCTCAGAATTTCGCTGATATTTAAAAAGGCTTCAGAACTCTTCCATTGTTCTGGAATTCCGCTGACGTTTAAAAATGCTTCACAACTCTTCCATTGTTCTCGGAATTCCGCTGACGTTTAAAAATGCTTCACAAAGCTTCCATTGTTCTCGGAATTCCGCTGACTTTTAAAAATGCTTTGGAACTCTTCGATTGTTCTCCAAATTCCGCTGAAGTTTAAAAATGCTTCGGAACTCTTCCATTGTTCTCGGAATTCCGCTGACGTTTAAAAATGCTTCGGAACTCTTCCATTGTTCTCGGAATTCCGCTGACTTTTAAAATTGCTTCACAACTCTTCCATTGTTCTGGAATTCCGCTGACGTTTAAAAATGCTTCACAACTCTTCCATTGTTCTCGTTATTCCGCTGACTTTAAAAAATGCTTCAGAACTCTTCCATTGTTCTCGGAATTCTGCTGAAGTTTAAGTATGCTTCGGAACTCTTCCATTGTTCTCGGAATTCTGCTGAAGTTTAAAAATGCTTCGGAACTCTTCCACTGTTCTCAGAATTCCGCTGACATTTAAAAATGCTTCGGAACTCTTCCATTGTTCTCGGAATTCCGCTGACATTTAAAAAGGCTTCAGAACTCTTCCATTGTTCTCGGAATTCCGCTGACGTTTAAAAATGCTTCGGAACTCTTCCATTGTTCTCGGAATTCCGCTGACGTTTAAAAATGCTTCACAAAGCTTCCATTGTTCTCGGAATTCCGCTGACTTTTAAAAATGCTTCGGAACTCTTCGATTGTTCTCCAAATTCCGCTGAAGTTTAAAAATGCTTCGGAACTCTTCCAGTGTTCTCGGAATTCCGCTGACTTTTAAAAATGCTTCGGAACTCTTCGATTGTTCTCCAAATTCCGCTGAAGTTTAAAAATGCTTCGGAACTCTTCCATTGTTTTCAAAATTCCGCTGACGTTTAAAAATCATTCAGAACTCTTCCATTGTTCTCGGAATTCCGCTGACGTTTAAAAATGCTTCGGAATTCTTCCATTGTTTTCAAAATTCCGCTGACGTTTAAAAATGATTCAGAACTCTTCCATTGTTCTCGGAATTCCGCTGACGTTTAAAAATGCTTCGGAACTCTTCCATTGTTCTCGGAATTCCGGTGAAGTTTAAAAATGCTTTGGAACTCTTACATTGTTCTCAGAATTCCGCTGAAGTTTAAACATGCTTTGGTACCCTTCTATTGTTCTCGGAATTCTGCTGAAGTTTAAAAATGCTTCGGAACTCTTTCAGTGTTCTCGGAATTCCGCTGACTTTTAAAAATGCTTCGGAACTCTTCGATTGTTCTCCAAATTCCGCTGAAGTTTAAAAATGCTTCGGAACTCTTCCAGTGTTCTCGGAATTCCGCTGACTTTTAAAAATGCTTCGGAACTCTTCGATTGTTCTCCAAATTCCGCTGAAGTTTAAAAATGCTTCGGAACTCTTCCATTGTTTTCAAAATTCCGCTGACGTTTAAAAATGATTCAGAACCCTTCCATTGTTCTCGGAATTCCGCTGACGTAAAAAATGCTTCGGAACTCTTCCATTGTTTTCAAAATTCCGCTGCCGTTTAAAAATGATTCAGAACTCTTCCATTGTTCTCGGAATTCTGCTGAAGTTTAAAAATGCTCCGGAACTCTTCTATTGTTCTCGGAATTCCGCTGACTTTTAAAAATGCTTCGGAACTCTTCCTTTGTTCTCGGAATTCCGCTGAAGTTTAAGAATGCTTCGAAACTCTTCCATTGTTCTTGGAATTCTGCTGAAGTTTTGAAGTTTAAAAATGCTTCGGAATTCGTCCATTGTTCTCGGAATTCCGCTGACGCTTAAAAATGCTTCACAACTCTTCTATTGTTCTCAGAATTCCGCTTACTTTTAAAAATGCTTCGGAACTCTTCCATTGTTGTCGGAATTCCGCTGACGCTTAAAATTGCTTCAAAAATCTTCCATTGTTCTCGGAATTCCGCTGAAGTTTAAGAATGCTTCAGAACTCTTCCATTGTTCTCAGAATTCTGCTGAATTTTAAAAATGCTTCGGAACTCTTCCATTGTTCTCGGAATTCCGCTGACGTTTAAAAATGCTTCGGAAATCTTCCATTGTTTTCAAAATTCCGCTGATGTTTAAAAATGCTTCAGAACTCTTCCATTGTTCTCGGAATTCTGCTGACTTTTAAAAATGCTTCGGAACTCTTCGATTGTTCTCCAAATTCCGCTGAAGTTTAAAAATGCTTCGGAACTCTTCCAGTGTTCGCAGAATTCCGCTGACGTTTAAAAATGCTTCGGAACTCTTCCATTGTTCTCGGAATTCCGCTGACTTTTAAAAATGCTTCGGAACTCTTCCATTGTTCTCGGAATTCCGCTGAAGTTTTGAAGTTTAAAAATGGTTCGGAATTCTTCCATTGTTCTCGGAATTCCGCTGACGCTTAAAAATGCTTCACAACTCTTCTATTGTTCTCAGAATTCCGCTGACTTTTAAAAATGCTTCAGAACTCTTCCATTGTTCTCGGAATTCCACTGACGTTTAAAAATGCTTCAGAACTCTTCCATTGTTCTCGGAATTCCGCTGACGCTTAAAATTGCTTCACAACTCTTCTATTGTTCTCAGAATTCCGCTGACTTTTAAAAATGCTTCAGAACTCTTCCATTGTTCTCGGAATTCCGCTGACATTTAAAAAGGCTTCAGAACTCTTCCATTGTTCTCGGAATTCCGCTGAAGTTTAAAAATGCTTCGGAACTCTTCCAGTGTTCTCGGAATTCCGCTGACTTTTAAAAATGCTTCGGAACTCTTCGATTGTTCTCCAAATTCCGCTGAAGTTTAAAAATGCTTCGGAACTCTTCCAGTGTTCGCAGAACTCCGCTGACGTTTAAAAATGCTTCGGAAATCTTCCATTGTTTTCAAAATTCCGCTGACGTTTAAAAATGCTTCAGAACTCTTCCATTGTTCTCGGAATTCCGCTGACGTTTAAAAATGCTTCGGAACTCTTCCATTGTTCTCGGAATTCCAGTGAAGTTTAAAAATGCTTCGGAACTCTTACATTGTTCTCAGAATTCCGCTGAAGTTTAAACATGCTTTGGTACCCTTCTATTGTTCTCGGAATTCTGCTGACTTTTAAAAATGCTTCGGAACTCTTCCATTGATCCAGGAATTCTGCTGAAGTTTAAAAATGCTCCGGAACTCTTCTATTGTTCTCGGAATTCCGATGACTTTTAAAAATGCTTCGGAACTCTTCCTTTGTTCTCGGAATTCCGCTGAAGTTTAAGAATGCTTCGAAACTCTTCCATTGTTCTTGGAATTCTGCTGAAGTTTTGAAGTTTAAAAATGCTTCGGAATTCGTCCATTGTTCTCGGAATTCCGCTGACGTTTAAAAATGCTTCACAACTCTTCTATTGTTCTCAGAATTCCGCTTACTTTTAAAAATGCTTCGGAACTCTTCCATTGTTGTCGGAATTCCGCTGACGCTTAAAATTGCTTCACAACTCTTCTATTGTTCTCGGAATTCCGCTGACATTTAAAAATGCTTCGGAACTCTTCCATTGTTCTCGGAATTCCGCTGACGTTTAAAAATGCTTCGGAAATCTTCCATTGTTTTCAAAATTCCGCTGATGTTTAAAAATGCTTCAGAACTCTTCCATTGTTCTCGGAATTCCGCTGACTTTTAAAAATGCTTCGGAACTCTTCCATTGTTCTCGGAATTCCGCTGAAGTTTAAGAATGCTTCGGAACTCTTCCATTGTTCTTGGAATTCTGCTGAAGTTTTGAAGTTTAAAAATGCTTCGGAACTCTTCCATTGTTCTCGGAATTCTGCTGAAGTTTAAGTATGCTTCGGAACTCTTCCATTGTTCTCGGAATTCTGCTGAAGTTTAAAAATGCTTCGGAACTCTTCCATTGTTCTCAGAATTCCGCTGACATTTAAAAATGCTTCGGAACTCTTCCATTGTTCTCGGAATTCCGCTGACGTTTAAAAATGCTTCACAAAGCTTCCATTGTTCTCGGAATTCCGCTGACTTTTAAAAATGCTTCGGTACTCTTCGATTGTTCTCCAAATTCCGCTGAAGTTTAAAAATGCTTCGGAACTCTTCCAGTGTTCTCGGAATTCCGCTGACTTTTAAAAATGCTTCGGAACTCTTCGATTGTTCTCCAAATTCCGCTGAAGTTTAAAAATGCTTCGGAACTCTTCCATTGTTTTCAAAATTCCGCTGACGTTTAAAAATGATTCAGAACTCTTCCATTGTTCTCGGAATTCCGCTGACGTTTAAAAATGCTTCGGAACTCTTCCATTGTCCTCGGAATTCCGGTGAAGTTTAAAAATGCTTCGGAACTCTTCCACTGTTCTCAGAATTCCGCTGACATTTAAAAATGCTTCGGAACTCTTCCATTGTTCTCGGAATTCCGCTGACATTTAAAAAGGCTTCAGAACTCTTCCATTGTTCTCGGAATTCCGCTGACGTTTAAAAATGCTTCGGAACTCTTCCATTGTTCTCGGAATTCCGCTGACGTTTAAAAATGCTTCACAAAGCTTCCATTGTTCTCGGAATTCCGCTGACTTTTAAAAATGCTTCGGAACTCTTCGATTGTTCTCCAAATTCCGCTGAAGTTTAAAAATGCTTCGGAACTCTTCCAGTGTTCTCGGAATTCCGCTGACTTTTAAAAATGCTTCGGAACTCTTCGATTGTTCTCCAAATTCCGCTGAAGTTTAAAAATGCTTCGGAACTCTTCCATTGTTTTCAAAATTCCGCTGACGTTTAAAAATCATTCAGAACTCTTCCATTGTTCTCGGAATTCCGCTGACGTTTAAAAATGCTTCGGAATTCTTCCATTGTTTTCAAAATTCCGCTGACGTTTAAAAATGATTCAGAACTCTTCCATTGTTCTCGGAATTCCGCTGACGTTTAAAAATGCTTCGGAACTCTTCCATTGTTCTCGGAATTCCGGTGAAGTTTAAAAATGCTTCGGAACTCTTACATTGTTCTCAGAATTCCGCTGAAGTTTAAACATGCTTTGGTACCCTTCTATTGTTCTCGGAATTCTGCTGAAGTTTAAAAATGCTTCGGAACTCTTTCAGTGTTCTCGGAATTCCGCTGACTTTTAAAAATGCTTCGGAACTCTTCGATTGTTCTCCAAATTCCGCTGAAGTTTAAAAATGCTTCGGAACTCTTCCAGTGTTCTCGGAATTCCGCTGACTTTTAAAAATGCTTCGGAACTCTTCGATTGTTCTCCAAATTCCGCTGAAGTTTAAAAATGCTTCGGAACTCTTCCATTGTTTTCAAAATTCCGCTGATGTTTAAAAATGATTCAGAACCCTTCCATTGTTCTCGGAATTCCGCTGACGTAAAAAATGCTTCGGAACTCTTCCATTGTTTTCAAAATTCCGCTGCCGTTTAAAAATGATTCAGAACTCTTCCATTGTTCTCGGAATTCTGCTGAAGTTTAAAAATGCTCCGGAACTCTTCTATTGTTCTCGGAATTCCGCTGACTTTTAAAAATGCTTCGGAACTCTTCCTTTGTTCTCGGAATTCCGCTGAAGTTTAAGAATGCTTCGAAACTCTTCCATTGTTCTTGGAATTCTGCTGAAGTTTTGAAGTTTAAAAATGCTTCGGAATTCGTCCATTGTTCTCGGAATTCCGCTGACGCTTAAAAATGCTTCACAACTCTTCTATTGTTCTCAGAATTCCGCTTACTTTTAAAAATGCTTCGGTACTCTTCCATTGTTGTCGGAATTCCGCTGACGCTTAAAATTGCTTCAAAACTCTTCCATTGTTCTCGGAATTCCGCTGAAGTTTAAGAATGCTTCAGAACTCTTCCATTGTTCTCAGAATTCTGCTGAATTTTAAAAATGCTTCGGAACTCTTCCATTGTTCTCGGAATTCCGCTGACGCTTAAAAATGCTTCACAACTCTTCTATTGTTCTCGGAATTCCGCTGACGTTTAAAAATGCTTCGGAAATCTTCCATTGTTTTCAAAATTCCGCTGATGTTTAAAAATGCTTCAGAACTCTTCCATTGTTCTCGGAATTCTGCTGACTTTTAAAAATGCTTCGGAACTCTTCGATTGTTCTCCAAATTCCGCTGAAGTTTAAAAATGCTTCTGAACTCTTCCAGTGTTCGCAGAATTCCGCTGACGTTTAAAAATGCTTCGGAACTCTTCCATTGTTCTCGGAATTCCGCTGACTTTTAAAAATGCTTCGGAACTCTTCCATTGTTCTCGGAATTCCGCTGAAGTTTTGAAGTTTAAAAATGGTTCGGAATTCTTCCATTGTTCTCGGAATTCCGCTGACGCTTAAAAATGCTTCACAACTCTTCTATTGTTCTCAGAATTCCGCTGACTTTTAAAAATGCTTCAGAACTCTTCCATTGTTCTCGGAATTCCACTGACGTTTAAAAATGCTTCAGAACTCTTCCATTGTTCTCGGAATTCCGCTGACGCTTAAAATTGCTTCACAACTCTTCTATTGTTCTCAGAATTCCGCTGACTTTTAAAAATGCTTCAGAACTCTTCCATTGTTCTCGGAATTCCGCTGACATTTAAAAAGGCTTCAGAACTCTTCCATTGTTCTCGGAATTCCGCTGACGTTTAAAAATGCTTCGGAACTCTTCCATTGTTCTCGGAATTTCGCTGACGTTTAAAAATGCTTCACAAAGCTTCCATTGTTCTCGGAATTCCGCTGACTTTTAAAAATGCTTCGGAACTCTTCGATTGTTCTCCAAATTCCGCTGAAGTTTAAAAATGCTTCGGAACTCTTCCAGTGTTCTCGGAATTCCGCTGACTTTTAAAAATGCTTCGGAACTCTTCGATTGTTCTCCAAATTCCGCTGAAGTTTAAAAATGCTTCGGAACTCTTCCAGTGTTCGCAGAACTCCGCTGACGTTTAAAAATGCTTCGGAAATCTTCCATTGTTTTCAAAATTCCGCTGACGTTTAAAAATGCTTCAGAACTCTTCCATTGTTCTCGGAATTCCGCTGACGTTTAAAAATGCTTCGGAACTCTTCCATTGTTCTCGGAATTCCAGTGAAGTTTAAAAATGCTTCGGAACTCTTACATTGTTCTCAGAATTCCGCTGAAGTTTAAACATGCTTTGGTACCCTTCTATTGTTCTCGGAATTCTGCTGACTTTTAAAAATGCTTCGGAACTCTTGGATTGATCCAGGAATTCTGCTGAAGTTTAAAAATGCTCCGGAACTCTTCTATTGTTCTCGGAATTCCGCTGACTTTTAAAAATGCTTCGGAACTCTTCCTTTGTTCTCGGAATTCCGCTGAAGTTTAAGAATGCTTCGAAACTCTTCCATTGTTCTTGGAATTCTGCTGAAGTTTTGAAGTTTAAAAATGCTTCGGAATTCGTCCATTGTTCTCGGAATTCCGCTGACGCTTAAAAATGCTTCACAACTCTTCTATTGTTCTCAGAATTCCGCTTACTTTTAAAAATGCTTCGGAACTCTTCCATTGTTGTCGGAATTCCGCTGACGCTTAAAATTGCTTCACAACTCTTCTATTGTTCTCGGAATTCCGCTGACATTTAAAAATGCTTCGGAACTCTTCCATTGTTCTCGGAATTCCACTGACGTTTAAAAATGCTTCGGAAATCTTCCATTGTTTTCAAAATTCCGCTGATGTTTAAAAATGCTTCAGAACTCTTCCATTGTTCTCGGAATTCCGCTGACTTTTAAAAATGCTTCGGAACTCTTCCATTGTTCTCGGAATTCCGCTGAAGTTTAAGAATGCTTCGGAACTCTTCCATTGTTCTCGGAATTCTGCTTAAGTTTTGAAGTTTAAAAATGCTTCGGAACTCTTCCATTGTTCTCGGAATTCTGCTGAAGTTTAAGTATGCTTCGGAACTCTTCCATTGTTCTCGGAATTCTGCTGAAGTTTAAAAATGCTTCGGAACTCTTCCATTGTTCTCAGAATTCCGCTGACATTTAAAAATGCTTCGGAACTCTTCCATTGTTCTCGGAATTCCGCTGACGTTTAAAAATGCTTCACAAAGCTTCCATTGTTCTCGGAATTCCGCTGACTTTTAAAAATGCTTCGGTACTCTTCGATTGTTCTCCAAATTCCGCTGAAGTTTAAAAATGCTTCGGAACTCTTCCAGTGTTCTCGGAATTCCGCTGACTTTTAAAAATGCTTCGGAACTCTTCGATTGTTCTCCAAATTCCGCTGAAGTTTAAAAATGCTTCGGAACTCTTCCATTGTTTTCAAAATTTCGCTGACGTTTAAAAATGATTCAGAACTCTTCCATTGTTCTCGGAATTCCGCTGACGTTTAAAAATGCTTCGGAACTCTACCATTGTCCTCGGAATTCCGGTGAAGTTTAAAAATGCTTCGGAACTCTTACATTGTTCTCAGAATTCCGCTAAAGTTTAAACATGCTTTGGTACCCTTCTATTGTTCTCGGAATTCTGCTGACTTTTAAAAATGCTTCGGAACTCTTCCATTGTTCTCGGAATTCTGCTGAAGTTTAAAAATGCTTCGGAACTCTTCCACTGTTCTCAGAATTCCGCTGACATTTAAAAATGCTTCGGAACTCTTCCATTGTTCTCGGAATTCCGCTGACATTTAAAAAGGCTTCAGAACTCTTCCATTGTTCTCGGAATTCCGCTGACTTTAAAAAATGCTGCAGAACTCTTCCATTGTTCTCGGAATTCTGCTGAAGTTTAAGTATGCTTCGGAACTCTTCCATTGTTCTCGGAATTCTGCTGAAGTTTAAAAATGCTTCGGAACTCTTCCACTGTTCTCAGAATTCCGCTGACATTTAAAAATGCTTCGGAACTCTTCCATTGTTCTCGGAATTCCGCTGACATTTAAAAAGGCTTCAGAACTCTTCCATTGTTCTCGGAATTCCGCTGACGTTTAAAAATGCTTCGGAACTCTTCCATTGTTCTCGGAATTCCGCTGAGTTTTTAAAATGCTTCGGAACTCTTCCATTGTTCTCGAATTCCGCTGACTCTTAAAATTGCTTCACAACTCTTCTATTGTTCTCGGAATTCCGCTGACTTTTAAAAATGCTTCGAAACTCTTCCATTGTTCTCGGAATTCCGCTGAAGTTTAAGTATGCTTTGGAACTCTTCCATTGTTCTCGGAATTCTGCTGAAGTTTAAAAATGCTTCGGAACTCTTCCATTGTTCTCAGAATTCCGCTTACATTTAAAAATGCTTCGGAACTCTTCCATTGTTCTCGGAATTCCGCTGACGTTTAAAAATGCTTCGGAACTCTTCCATTGTTCTTGGAATTCTACTGACGTTTAAAAATGCTTCACAACTCTTCCATTGTTCTCGGAATTCCGCTGCCTTTTAAAATTGATTCGGAACTCTTCGATTGTTCTCCAAATTCCGCTGAAGTTTAAAAATGCTTCGGAACTCTTCCAGTGTTCACAGAATTCCGCTGACGTTTAAAAATGCTTCGGAAATCTTCCATTGTTTTCAAAATCCGCTGACGTTTAAAAATGCTTCAGAACTCGTCCATTGTTCTCGGAATTCCGCTGACATTTAAAAATGCTTCGGAACTCTTCCATTGTTCTGGAATTCCGCTGACGTTTAAAAATGCTTCACAACTCTTCCATTGTTCTCGTTATTCCGCTGACTTTAAAAAATGCTTCAGAACTCTTCCATTGTTCTCGGAATTCTGCTGAAGTTTAAGTATGCTTCGGAACTCTTCCATTGTTCTCGGAATTCTGCTGAAGTTTAAAAATGCTTCGGAACTCTTCCATTGTTCTCAGAATTCCGCTGACATTTAAAAATGCTTCGGAACTCTTCCATTGTTCTCGGAATTCCGCTGACATTTAAAAAGGCTTCAGAACTCTTCCATTGTTCTCGGAAATCCGCTGACGTTTAAAAATGCTTCGGAACTCTTCCATTGTTCTCGGAATTCCGCTGACGTTTAAAAATGCTTCACAAAGCTTCCATTGTTCTCGGAATTCCGCTGACTTTTAAAAATGCTTCGGAACTCTTCGATTGTTCTCCAAATTCCGCTGAAGTTTAAAAATGCTTCGGAACTCTTCCATTGTTCTCGGAATTCCGCTGACATTTAAAAATGCTTCGGAACTCTTCCATTGTTCTCGGAATTCCGCTGACTCTTAAAATTGCTTCACAACTCTTCTATTGTTCTCGGAATTCCGCTGACTTTTAAAAATGCTTCGAAACTCTTCCATTGTTCTCGGAATTCCGCTGAAGTTTAGGTATGCTTCGGAACTCTTCCATTGTTCTCGGAATTCTGCTGAAGTTTAAAAATGCTTCGGAACTCTTCCATTGTTTTCAAAATCCGCTGATGTTTAAAAATGCTTCAGAACTCTTCCATTGTATTCAGAATTCCGCTGACATTTAAAAATGCTTCAGAACTCTTCCATTGTTCTCGGAATTCTGCTGAAGTTTAAGTATGCTTCGGAACTCTTCCATTGTTCTCGGAATTCTGCTGAAGTTTAAAAATGCTTCGAACTCTTCCACTGTTCTCAGAATTCCGCTGACATTTAAAAATGCTTCGGAACTCTTCCATTGTTCTCGGAATTCCGCTGACATTTAAAAAGGCTTCAGAACTCTTCCATTGTTCTCGGAATTCCGCTGACTTTAAAAAATGCTTCAGAACTCTTCCATTGTTCTCGGAATTCTGCTGAAGTTTAAGTATGCTTCGGAACTCTTCCATTGTTCTCGGAATTCTGCTGAAGTTTAAAAATGCTTCGGAACTCTTCCACTGTTCTCAGAATTCCACTGACATTTAAAAATGCTTCGGAACTCTTCCATTGTTCTCGGAATTCCGCTGACGTTTAAAAATGCTTCGGAACTCTTCCATTGTTCTCGGAATTCCGCTGAGTTTTAAAAATGCTTCGGAACTCTTCCATTGTTCTCGAATTCCGCTGACTCTTAAAATTGCTTCACAACTCTTCTATTGTTCTCGGAATTCCGCTGACTTTTAAAAATGCTTCGAAACTCTTCCATTGTTCTCGGAATTCCGCTGAAGTTTAAGTATGCTTCGGAACTCTTCCATTGTTCTCGGAATTCTGCTGAAGTTTAAAAATGCTTCGGAACTCTTCCATTGTTCTCAGAATTCCGCTTACATTTAAAAATGCTTCGGAACTCTTCCATTGTTCTCGGAATTCCGCTGACGTTTAAAAATGCTTCGGAACTCTTCCATTGTTCTTGGAATTCTACTGACGTTTAAAAATGCTTCACAACTCTTCCATTGTTCTCGGAATTCCGCTGACTTTTAAAATTGATTCGGAACTCTTCGATTGTTCTCCAAATTCCGCTGAAGTTTAAAAATGCTTCGGAACTCTTCCAGTGTTCACAGAATTCCGCTGACGTTTAAAAATGCTTCGGAAATCTTCCATTGTTTTCAAAATCCGCTGACGTTTAAAAATGCTTCAGAACTCTTCCATTGTTCTCGGAATTCCGCTGACATTTAAAAATGCTTCGGAACTCTTCCATTGTTCTGGAATTCCGCTGACGTTTAAAAATGCTTCACAACTCTTCCATTGTTCTCGTTATTCCGCTGACTTTAAAAAATGCTTCAGAACTCTTCCATTGTTCTCGGAATTCTGCTGAAGTTTAAGTATGCTTCGGAACTCTTCCATTGTTCTCGGAATTCTGCTGAAGTTTAAAAATGCTTCGGAACTCTTCCATTGTTCTCAGAATTCCGCTGACATTTAAAAATGCTTCGGAACTCTTCCATTGTTCTCGGAATTCCGCTGACATTTAAAAAGGCTTCAGAACTCTTCCATTGTTCTCGGAATTCCGCTGACGTTTAAAAATGCTTTGGAACTCTTCCATTGTTCTCGGAATTCCGCTGACGTTAAAAAATGCTTCACAAAGCTTCCATTGTTCTCGGAATTCCGCTGACTTTTAAAAATGCTTCGGAACTCTTCGATTGTTCTCCAAATTCCGCTGAAGTTTAAAAATGCTTCGGAACTCTTCCATTGTTCTCGGAATTCCGCTGACTCTTAAAATTGCTTCACAACTCTTCTATTGTTCTCGGAATTCCGCTGACTTTTAAAAATGCTTCGAAACTCTTCCATTGTTCTCGGAATTCCGCTGAAGTTTAGGTATGCTTCGGAACTCTTCCATTGTTCTCGGAATTCTGCTGAAGTTTAAAAATGCTTCGGAACTCTTCCATTGTTCTCAGAATTCCGCTTACATTTAAAAATGCTTCAGAACTCTTCCATTGTTCTCGGAATTCCGCTGACGTTTAAAAATGCTTCGGAAATCTTCCATTGTTTTCAAAATCCGCTGACGTTTAAAAATGCTTCAGAACTCTTCCATTGTTCTCGGAATTCCGCTGACATTTAAAAATGCTTCAGAACTCTTCCATTGTTCTCGTTATTCCGCTGACTTTAAAAAATGCTTCAGAACTCTTCCATTGTTCTCGGAATTCTGCTGAAGTTTAAGTATGCTTCGGAACTCTTCCATTGTTCTCGGAATTCTGCTGAAGTTTAAAAATGCTTCGGAACTCTTCCACTGTTCTCAGAATTCCGCTGACATTTAAAAATGCTTCGGAACTCTTCCATTGTTCTCGGAATTCCGCTGACGTTTAAAAATGCTTCACAAAGCTTCCATTGTTCTCGGAATTCCGCTGACTTTTAAAAATGCTTCGGAACTCTTCGATTGTTCTCCAAATTCCGCTGAAGTTTAAAAATGCTTCGGAACTCTTCCAGTGTTCTCGGAATTCTGCTGAAGTTTAAGTATGCTTCGGAACTCTTCCATTGTTCTCAGAATTCCGCTGATATTTAAAAAGGCTTCAGAACTCTTCCATTGTTCTGGAATTCCGCTGACGTTTAAAAATGCTTCACAAAGCTTCCATTGTTCTCGGAATTCCGCTGACTTTTAAAAATGCTTTGGAACTCTTCGATTGTTCTCCAAATTCCGCTGAAGTTTAAAAATGCTTCGGAACTCTTCCATTGTTCTCGGAATTCCGCTGACGTTTAAAAATGCTTCGGAACTCTTCCATTGTTCTCGGAATTCCGCTGACTCTTAAAATTGCTTCACAACTCTTCCATTGTTCTGGAATTCCGCTGACGTTTAAAAATGCTTCACAACTCTTCCATTGTTCTCGTTATTCCGCTGACTTTAAAAAATGCTTCAGAACTCTTCCATTGTTCTCGGAATTCTGCTGAAGTTTAAGTATGCTTCGGAACTCTTCCATTGTTCTCAGAATTCCGCTGACATTTAAAAATGCTTCGGAACTCTTCCATTGTTCTCGGAATTCCGCTGACATTTAAAAAGGCTTCAGAACTCTTCCATTGTTCTCGGAATTCCGCTGACGTTTAAAAATGCTTCGGAACTCTTCCATTGTTCTCGGAATTCCGCTGACGTTTAAAAATGCTTCACAAAGCTTCCATTGTTCTCGGAATTCCGCTGACTTTTAAAAATGCTTCGGAACTCTTCGATTGTTCTCCAAATTCCGCTGAAGTTTAAAAATGCATCGGAACTCTTCCAGTGTTCTCGGAATTCCGCTGACTTTTAAAAATGCTTTGGAACTCTTCGATTGTTCTCCAAATTCCGCTGAAGTTTAAAAATGCTTCGGAACTCTTCCAGTGTTCGCAGAACTCCGCTGACGTTTAAAAATGCTTCGGAAATCTTCCATTGTTTTCAAAATTCCGCTGACGTTTAAAAATGCTTCAGAACTCTTCCATTGTTCTCGGAATTCCGCTGACTTTTAAAAATGCTTCGGAACTCTTCCATTGTTCTCGGAATTCCGCTGAAGTTTAAGAATGCTTCGGAACTCTTCCATTGTTCTCGGAATTCAGCTGAAGTTTTGAAGTTTAAAAATGCTTCGGAACTCTTCCATTGTTCTCGGAATTCTGCTGAAGTTTAAGTATGCTTCGGAACTCTTCCATTGTTCTAGAATTCCGCTGACATTTAAAAATGCTTCGGAACTCTTCGATTGTTCTCCAAATTCCGCTGAAGTTTAAAAATGCTTCGGAACTCTTCCAGTGTTCTCGGAATTCCGCTGACTTTTAAAAATGCTTCGGAACTCTTCGATTGTTCTCCAAATTCCGCTGAAGTTTAAAAATGCTTCGGAACTCTTCCATTGTTTTCAAAATTCCGCTGACGTTTAAAAATCATTCAGAACTCTTCCATTGTTCTCGGAATTCCGCTGACGTTTAAAAATGCTTCGGAATTCTTCCATTGTTTTCAAAATTCCGCTGACGTTTAAAAATGATTCAGAACTCTTCCATTGTTCTCGGAATTCCGCTGACGTTTAAAAATGCTTCGGAATTCTTCCATTGTTTTCAAAATTCCGCTGACGTTTAAAAATGATTCAGAACTCTTCCATTGTTCTCGGAATTCCGCTGACGTTTAAAAATGCTTCGGAACTCTTCCATTGTTCTCGGAATTCCGGTGAAGTTTAAAAATGCTTCGGAACTCTTACATTGTTCTCAGAATTCCGCTGAAGTTTAAACATGCTTTGGTACCCTTCTATTGTTCTCGGAATTCTGCTGAAGTTTAAAAATGCTTCGGAACTCTTCCAGTGTTCTCGGAATTCCGCTGACTTTTAAAAATGCTTCGGAACTCTTCGATTGTTCTCCAAATTCCGCTGAAGTTTAAAAATGCTTCGGAACTCTTCCAGTGTTCTCGGAATTCCGCTGACTTTTAAAAATGCTTCGGAACTCTTCGATTGTTCTCCAAATTCCGCTGAAGTTTAAAAATGCTTCGGAACTCTTCCATTGTTTTCAAAATTCCGCTGACGTTTAAAAATGATTCAGAACCCTTCCATTGTTCTCGGAATTCCGCTGACGTAAAAAATGCTTCGGAACTCTTCCATTGTTTTCAAAATTCCGCTGCCGTTTAAAAATGATTCAGAACTCTTCCATTGTTCTCGGAATTCTGCTGAAGTTTAAAAATGCTCCGGAACTCTTCTATTGTTCTCGGAATTCCGCTGACTTTTAAAAATGCTTCGGAACTCTTCCATTGTTGTCGGAATTCCGCTGACGCTTAAAATTGCTTCAAAACTCTTCCAGTGTTCTCGGAATTCCGCTGAAGTTTAAGAATGCTTCAGAACTCTTCCATTGTTCTCAGAATTCTGCTGAATTTTAAAAATGCTTCGGAACTCTTCCATTGTTCTCGGAATTCCGCTGACGCTTAAAAATGCTTCACAACTCTTCTATTGTTCTCGGAATTCCGCTGACGTTTAAAAATGCTTCGGAAATCTTCCATTGTTTTCAAAATTCCGCTGATGTTTAAAAATGCTTCGGAACTCTTCCATTGTTCTCGGAATTCCGCTGACTTTTAAAAATGCTTCGGAACTCTTCCATTGTTCTCGGAATTCCGCTGAAGTTTTGAAGTTTAAAAATGGTTCGGAATTCTTCCATTGTTCTCGGAATTCCGCTGACGCTTAAAAATGCTTCACAACTCTTCTATTGTTCTCAGAATTCCGCTGACTTTTAAAAATGCTTCAGAACTCTTCCATTGTTCTCGGAATTCCACTGACGTTTAAAAATGCTTCAGAACTCTTCCATTGTTCTCGGAATTCCGCTGACGCTTAAAATTGCTTCACAACTCTTCTATTGTTCTCAGAATTCCGCTGACTTTTAAAAATGCTTCAGAACTCTTCCATTGTTCTCGGAATTCCGCTGACATTTAAAAAGGCTTCAGAACTCTTCCATTGTTCTCGGAATTCCGCTGACGTTTAAAAATGCTTCGGAACTCTTCCATTGTTCTCGGAATTTCGCTGACGTTTAAAAATGCTTCACAAAGCTTCCATTGTTCTCGGAATTCCGCTGACTTTTAAAAATGCTTCGGAACTCTTCGATTGTTCTCCAAATTCCGCTGAAGTTTAAAAATGCTTCGGAACTCTTCCAGTGTTCTCGGAATTCCGCTGACTTTTAAAAATGCTTCGGAACTCTTCGATTGTTCTCCAAATTCCGCTGAAGTTTAAAAATGCTTCGGAACTCTTCCAGTGTTCGCAGAACTCCGCTGACGTTTAAAAATGCTTCGGAAATCTTCCATTGTTTTCAAAATTCCGCTGACGTTTAAAAATGCTTCAGAACTCTTCCATTGTTCTCGGAATTCCGCTGACGTTTAAAAATGCTTCGGAACTCTTCCATTGTTCTCGGAATTCCAGTGAAGTTTAAAAATGCTTCGGAACTCTTACATTGTTCTCAGAATTCCGCTGAAGTTTAAACATGCTTTGGTACCCTTCTATTGTTCTCGGAATTCTGCTGACTTTTAAAAATGCTTCGGAACTCTTCCATTGATCCAGGAATTCTGCTGAAGTTTAAAAATGCTCCGGAACTCTTCTATTGTTCTCGGAATTCCGCTGACTTTTAAAAATGCTTCGGAACTCTTCCTTTGTTCTCGGAATTCCGCTGAAGTTTAAGAATGCTTCGAAACTCTTCCATTGTTCTTGGAATTCTGCTGAAGTTTTGAAGTTTAAAAATGCTTCGGAATTCGTCCATTGTTCTCGGAATTCCGCTGACGCTTAAAAATGCTTCACAACTCTTCTATTGTTCTCAGAATTCCGCTTACTTTTAAAAATGCTTCGGAACTCTTCCATTGTTGTCGGAATTCCGCTGACGCTTAAAATTGCTTCACAACTCTTCTATTGTTCTCGGAATTCCGCTGACATTTAAAAATGCTTCGGAACTCTTCCATTGTTCTCGGAATTCCGCTGACGTTTAAAAATGCTTCGGAAATCTTCCATTGTTTTCAAAATTCCGCTGATGTTTAAAAATGCTTCAGAACTCTTCCATTGTTCTCGGAATTCCGCTGACTTTTAAAAATGCTTCGGAACTCTTCCATTGTTCTCGGAATTCCGCTGAAGTTTAAGAATGCTTCGGAACTCTTCCATTGTTCTCGGAATTCTGCTGAAGTTTTGAAGTTTAAAAATGCTTCGGAACTCTTCCATTGTTCTCGGAATTCTGCTGAAGTTTAAGTATGCTTCGGAACTCTTCCATTGTTCTCGGAATTCTGCTGAAGTTTAAAAATGCTTCGGAACTCTTCCATTGTTCTCAGAATTCCGCTGACATTTAAAAATGCTTCGGAACTCTTCCATTGTTCTCGGAATTCCGCTGACGTTTAAAAATGCTTCACAAAGCTTCCATTGTTCTCGGAATTCCGCTGACTTTTAAAAATGCTTCGGTACTCTTCGATTGTTCTCCAAATTCCGCTGAAGTTTAAAAATGCTTCGGAACTCTTCCAGTGTTCTCGGAATTCCGCTGACTTTTAAAAATGCTTCGGAACTCTTCGATTGTTCTCCAAATTCCGCTGAAGTTTAAAAATGCTTCGGAACTCTTCCATTGTTTTCAAAATTCCGCTGACGTTTAAAAATGATTCAGAACTCTTCCATTGTTCTCGGAATTCCGCTGACGTTTAAAAATGCTTCGGAACTCTTCCATTGTCCTCGGAATTCCGGTGAAGTTTAAAAATGCTTCGGAACTCTTACATTGTTCTCAGAATTCCGCTGAAGTTTAAACATGCTTTGGTACCCTTCTATTGTTCTCGGAATTCTGCTGACTTTTAAAAATGCTTCGGAACTCTTCCATTGATCCAGGAATTCTGCTGAAGTTTAAAAATGCTCCGGAACTCTTCTATTGTTCTCGGAATTCGGCTGACTTTTAAAAATGCTTCGGAACTCTTCCTTTGTTCTCGGAATTCCGCTGAAGTTTAAGAATCCTTCGAAACTCTTCCATTGTTCTTGGAATTCTGCTGAAGTTTTGAAGTTTAAAAATGCTTCGGAACTCTTCCATTGTTCTCGGAATTCCGCTGACGCTTAAAAATGCTTCACAACTCTTCTATTGTTCTCAGAATTCCGCTTACTTTTAAAAATGCTTCGGAACTCTTCCATTGTTGTCGGAAATCCGCTGACGCTTAAAATTGCTTCAAAACTCTTCCATTGTTCTCGGAATTCCGCTGAAGTTTAAGAATGCTTCAGAACTCTTCCATTGTTCTCAGAATTCTGCTGAATTTTAAAAATGCTTCGGAACTCTTCCATTGTTCTCGGAATTCCGCTGACGCTTAAAAATGCTTCACAACTCTTCTATTGTTCTCGGAATTCCGCTGACGTTTAAAAATGCTTCGGAAATCTTCCATTGTTTTCAAAATTCCGCCGATGTTTAAAAATGCTTCAGAACTCTTCCATTGTTCTCGGAATTCTGCTGACTTTTAAAAATGCTTCGGAACTCTTCGATTGTTCTCCAAATTCCGCTGAAGTTTAAAAATGCTTCGGAACTCTTCCAGTGTTCGCAGAATTCCGCTGACGTTTAAAAATGCTTCGGAACTCTTCCATTGTTCTCGGAATTCCGCTGACTTTTAAAAATGCTTCGGAACTCTTCCATTGTTCTCGGAATTCCGCTGAAGTTTTGAAGTTTAAAAATGGTTCGGAATTCTTCCATTGTTCTCGGAATTCCGCTGACGCTTAAAAATGCTTCACAACTCTTCTATTGTTCTCAGAATTCCGCTGACTTTTAAAAATGCTTCAGAACTCTTCCATTGTTCTCGGAATTCCACTGACGTTTAAAAATGCTTCAGAACTCTTCCATTGTTCTCGGAATTCCGCTGACGCTTAAAATTGCTTCACAACTCTTCTATTGTTCTCAGAATTCCGCTGACTTTTAAAAATGCTTCAGAACTCTTCCATTGTTCTCGGAATTCCACTGACATTTAAAAAGGCTTCAGAACTCTTCCATTGTTCTCGGAATTCCGCTGACGTTTAAAAATGCTTCGGAACTCTTCCATTGTTCTCGGAATTCCGCTGACGTTTAAAAATGCTTCACAAAGCTTCCATTGTTCTCGGAATTCCGCTGACTTTTAAAAATGCTTCGGAACTCTTCGATTGTTCTCCAAATTCCGCTGAAGTTTAAAAATGCTTCGGAACTCTTCCAGTGTTCTCGGAATTCCGCTGACTTTTAAAAATGCTTCGGAACTCTTCCATTGTTCTCGGAATTCCGCTGACATTTAAAAAGGCTTCAGAACTCTTCCATTGTTCTCGGAATTCTGCTGACTTTAAAAAATGCTTCAGAACTCTTCCATTGTTCTCGGAATTCCGCTGACGTTTAAAAATGCTTCGGAACTCTTCCATTGTTCTCGGAATTCCGCTGACTTTTAAAAATGCTTCGGAACTCTTCCATTGTTCTCGAATTCTGCTGACTCTTAAAATTGCTTCACAACTCTTCTATTGTTCTCGGAATTCCGCTGACTTTTAAAAATGCTTCGAAACTCTTCCATTGTTCTCGGAATTCCGCTGAAGTTTAAGTATGCTTCGGAACTCTTCCATTGTTCTCGGAATTCTGCTGAAGTTTAAAAATGCTTCGGAACTCTTCCATTGTTCTCAGAATTCCGCTTACATTTAAAAATGCTTCGGAACTCTTCCATTGTTCTCGGAATTCCGCTGACGTTTAAAAATGCTTCGGAACTCTTCCATTGTTCTTGGAATTCTACTGACGTTTAAAAATGCTTCACAACTCTTCCATTGTTCTCGGAATTCCGCTGACTTTTAAAATTGATTCGGAACTCTTCGATTGTTCTCCAAATTCCGCTGAAGTTTAAAAATGCTTCGGAACTCTTCCAGTGTTCACAGAATTCCGCTGACGTTTAAAAATGCTTCGGAAATCTTCCATTGTTTTCAAAATCCGCTGACGTTTAAAAATGCTTCAGAACTCTTCCATTGTTCTCGGAATTCCGCTGACATTTAAAAATGCTTCGGAACTCTTCCATTGTTCTGGAATTCCGCTGACGTTTAAAAATGCTTCACAACTCTTCCATTGTTCTCGTTATTCCGCTGACTTTAAAAAATGCTTCAGAACTCTTCCATTGTTCTCGGAATTCTGCTGAAGTTTAAGTATGCTTCGGAACTCTTCCATTGTTCTCGGAATTCTGCTGAAGTTTAAAAATGCTTCGGAACTCTTCCATTGTTCTCAGAATTCCGCTGACATTTAAAAATGCTTCGGAACTCTTCCATTGTTCTCGGAATTTCGCTGACATTTAAAAAGGCTTCAGAACTCTTCCATTGTTCTCGGAATTCCGCTGACGTTTAAAAATGCTTCGGAACTCTTCCATTGTTCTCGGAATTCCGCTGACGTTTAAAAATGCTTCACAAAGCTTCCATTGTTCTCGGAATTCCGCTGACTTTTAAAAATGCTTCGGAACTCTTCGATTGTTCTCCAAATTCCGCTGAAGTTTAAAAATGCTTCGGAACTCTTCCATTGTTCTCGGAATTCCGCTGACATTTAAAAATGCTTCGGAACTCTTCCATTGTTCTCGGAATTCCGATGACTCTTAAAATTGCTTCACAACTCTTCTATTGTTCTCGGAATTCCGCTGACTTTTAAAAATGCTTCGAAACTCTTCCATTGTTCTCGGAATTCCGCTGAAGTTTAGGTATGCTTCGGAACTCTTCCTTTGTTCTCGGAATTCTGCTGAAGTTTAAAAATGCTTCGGAACTCTTCCATTGTTTTCAAAATCCGCTGATGTTTAAAAATGCTTCAGAACTCTTCCATTGTTTTCAGAATTCCGCTGACATTTAAAAATGCTTCAGAACTCTTCCATTGTTCTCGGAATTCTGCTGAAGTTTAAGTATGCTTCGGAACTCTTCCATTGTTCTCGGAATTCTGCTGAAGTTTAAAAATGCTTCGGAACTCTTCCACTGTTCTCAGAATTCCGCTGACATTTAAAAATGCTTCGGAACTCTTCCATTGTTCTCGGAATTCCGCTGACATTTAAAAAGGCTTCAGAACTCTTCCATTGTTCTCGGAATTCCGCTGACTTTAAAAAATGCTTCAGAACTCTTCCATTGTTCTCGGAATTCTGCTGAAGTTTAAGTATGCTTCGGAACTCTTCCATTGTTCTCGGAATTCTGCTGAAGTTTAAAAATGCTTCGGAACTCTTCCACTGTTCTCAGAATTCCGCTGACATTTAAAAAGGCTTCAGAACTCTTCCATTGTTCTCGGAATTCCGCTGACGTTTAAAAATGCTTCGGAACTCTTCCATTGTTCTCGGAATTCCGCTGACTTTTAAAAATGCTTCGGAACTCTACCATTGTTCTCGAATTCCGCTGACTCTTAAAATTGCTTCACAACTCTTCTATTGTTCTCGGAATTCCGCTGACTTTTAAAAATGCTTCGAAACTCTTCCATTGTTCTCGGAATTCCGCTGAAGTTTAAGTATGCTTCGGAACTCTTCCATTGTTCTCGGAATTCTGCTGAAGTTTAAAAATGCTTCGGAACTCTTCCATTGTTCTCAGAATTCCGCTTACATTTAAAAATGCTTCGGAACTCTTCCATTGTTCTCGGAATTCCGCTGACGTTTAAAAATGCTTCGGAACTCTTCCATTGTTCTTGGAATTCTACTGACGTTTAAAAATGCTTCACAACTCTTCCATTGTTCTCGGAATTCCGCTGACTTTTAAAATTGATTCGGAACTCTTCGATTGTTCTCCAAATTCCGCTGAAGTTTAAAAATGCTTCGGAACTCTTCCAGTGTTCACAGAATTCCGCTGACGTTTAAAAATGCTTCGGAAATCTTCCATTGTTTTCAAAATCCGCTGACGTTTAAAAATGCTTCAGAACTCTTCCATTGTTCTCGGAATTCCGCTGACATTTAAAAATGCTTCAGAACTCTTCCATTGTTCTGGAATTCCGCTGACGTTTAAAAATGCTTCACAACTCTTCCATTGTTCTCGTTATTCCGCTGACTTTAAAAAATGCTTCAGAACTCTTCCATTGTTCTCGGAATTCTGCTGAAGTTTAAGTATGCTTCGGAACTCTTCCATTGTTCTCAGAATTCTGCTGAAGTTTAAAAATGCTTCGGAACTCTTCCATTGTTCTCAGAATTCCGCTGACATTTAAAAATGCTTCGGAACTCTTCCATTGTTCTCGGAATTCCGCTGACATTTAAAAAGGCTTCAGAACTCTTCCATTGTTCTCGGAATTCCGCTGACGTTTAAAAATGCTTCGGAACTCTTCCATTGTTCTCGGAATTCCGCTGACGTTTAAAAATGCTTCACAAAGCTTCCATTGTTCTCGGAATTCCGCTGACTCTTAAAATTGCTTCACAACTCTTCTATTGTTCTCGGAATTCCGCTGACTTTTAAAAATGCTTCGAAACTCTTCCATTGTTCTCGGAATTCCGCTGAAGTTTAGGTATGCTTCGGAACTCTTCCATTGTTCTCGGAATTCTGCTGAAGTTTAAAAATGCTTCGGAACTCTTCCATTGTTTTCAAAATCCGCTGATGTTTAAAAATGCTTCAGAACTCTTCCATTGTTTTCAGAATTCCGCTGACATTTAAAAATGCTTCAGAACTCTTCCATTGTTCTCGGAATTCTGCTGAAGTTTAAGTATGCTTCGGAACTCTTCCATTGTTCTCGGAATTCTGCTGAAGTTTAAAAATGCTTCGGAACTCTTCCACTGTTCTCAGAATTCCGCTGACATTTAAAAATGCTTCGGAACTCTTCCATTGTTCTCGGAATTCCGCTGACATTTAAAAAGGCTTCAGAACTCTTCCATTGTTCTCGGAATTCCGCTGACTTTAAAAAATGCTTCAGAACTCTTCCATTGTTCTCGGAATTCTGCTGAAGTTTAAGTATGCTTCGGAACTCTTCCATTGTTCTCGGAATTCTGCTGAAGTTTAAAAATGCTTCGGAACTCTTCCACTGTTCTCAGAATTCCGCTGACATTTAAAAATGCTTCGGAACTCTTCCATTGTTCTCGGAATTCCGCTGACATTTAAAAAGGCTTCAGAACTCTTCCATTGTTCTCGGAATTCCGCTGACGTTTAAAAATGCTTCGGAACTCTTCCATTGTTCTCGGAATTCCGCTGAGTTTTAAAAATGCTTCGGAACTCTTCCATTGTTCTCGAATTCCGCTGACTCTTAAAATTGCTTCACAACTCTTCTATTGTTCTCGGAATTCCGCTGACTTTTAAAAATGCTTCGAAACTCTTCCATTGTTCTCGGAATTCCGCTGAAGTTTAAGTATGCTTCGGAACTCTTCCATTGTTCTCGGAATTCTGCTGAAGTTTAAAAATGCTTCGGAACTCTTCCATTGTTCTCAGAATTCCGCTTACATTTAAAAATGCTTCGGAACTCTTCCATTGTTCTCGGAATTCCGCTGACGTTTAAAAATGCTTCGGAACTCTTCCATTGTTCTTGGAATTCTACTGACGTTTAAAAATGCTTCACAACTCTTCCATTGTTCTCGGAATTCCGCTGACTTTTAAAATTGATTCGGAACTCTTCGATTGTTCTCCAAATTCCGCTGAAGTTTAAAAATGCTTCGGAACTCTTCCAGTGTTCACAGAATTCCGCTGACGTTTAAAAATGCTTCGGAAATCTTCCATTGTTTTCAAAATCCGCTGACGTTTAAAAATGCTTCAGAACTCTTCCATTGTTCTCGGAATTCCGCTGACTTTAAAAAATGCTTCAGAACTCTTCCATTGTTCTCGGAATTCTGCTGAAGTTTAAGTATGCTTCGGAACTCTTCCATTGTTCTCGGAATTCTGCTGAAGTTTAAAAATGCTTCGGAACTCTTCCATTGTTCTCAGAATTCCGCTGACATTTAAAAATGCTTCGGAACTCTTCCATTGTTCTCGGAATTCCGCTGACATTTAAAAAGGCTTCAGAACTCTTCCATTGTTCTCGGAATTCCGCTGACGTTTAAAAATGCTTCACAAAGCTTCCATTGTTCTCGGAATTCCGCTGACTTTTAAAAATGCTTCGGAACTCTTCGATTGTTCTCCAAATTCCGCTGAAGTTTAAAAATGCTTCGGAACTCTTCCATTGTTCTCGGAATTCCGCTGACATTTAAAAATGCTTCGGAACTCTTCCATTGTTCTCGGAATTCCGCTGACTTTTAAAAATGCTTCGGAACTCTTCCATTGTTCTCGGAATTCCGCTGACGTTTAAAAATGCTTCACAAAGCTTCCATTGTTCTTGGAATTCCGCTGACTTTTAAAAATGCTTCGGAACTCTTTGATTGTTCTCCAAATTCCGCTGAAGTTTAAAAATGCTTCGGAACTCTTCCAGTGTTCTCGGAATTCCGCTGACTTTTAAAAATGCTTCGGAACTCTTCCATTGTTCTCGGAATTCCGCTGACATTTAAAAAGGCTTCAGAACTCTTCCATTGTTCTCGGAATTCTGCTGACTTTAAAAAATGCTTCAGAACTCTTCCATTGTTCTCGGAATTCCGCTGACGTTTAAAAATGCTTCGGAACTCTTCCATTGTTCTCGGAATTCCGCTGACTTTTAAAAATGCTTCGGAACTCTTCCATTGTTCTCGAATTCTGCTGACTCTTAAAATTGCTTCACAACTCTTCTATTGTTCTCGGAATTCCGCTGACTTTTAAAAATGCTTCGAAACTCTTCCATTGTTCTCGGAATTCCACTGAAGTTTAAGTATGCTTCGGAACTCTTCCATTGTTCTCGGAATTCTGCTGAAGTTTAAAAATGCTTCGGAACTCTTCCATTGTTCTCAGAATTCCGCTTACATTTAAAAATGCTTCGGAACTCTTCCATTGTTCTCGGAATTCCGCTGACGTTTAAAAATGCTTCGGAACTCTTCCATTGTTCTTGGAATTCTACTGACGTTTAAAAATGCTTCACAACTCTTCCATTGTTCTCGGAATTCCGCTGACTTTTAAAATTGATTCGGAACTCTTCGATTGTTCTCCAAATTCCGCTGAAGTTTAAAAATGCTTCGGAACTCTTCCAGTGTTCACAGAATTCCGCTGACGTTTAAAAATGCTTCGGAAATCTTCCATTGTTTTCAAAATCCGCTGACGTTTAAAAATGCTTCAGAACTCTTCCATTGTTCTCGGAATTCCGCTGACATTTAAAAATGCTTCGGAACTCTTCCATTGTTCTGGAATTCCGCTGACGTTTAAAAATGCTTCACAACTCTTCCATTGTTCTCGTTATTCCGCTGACTTTAAAAAATGCTTCAGAACTCTTCCATTGTTCTCGGAATTCTGCTGAAGTTTAAGTATGCTTCGGAACTCTTCCATTGTTCTCGGAATTCTGCTGAAGTTTAAAAATGCTTCGGAACTCTTCCATTGTTCTCAGAATTCCGCTGACATTTAAAAATGCTTCGGAACTCTTCCATTGTTCTCGGAATTTCGCTGACATTTAAAAAGGCTTCAGAACTCTTCCATTGTTCTCGGAATTCCGCTGACGTTTAAAAATGCTTCGGAACTCTTCCATTGTTCTCGGAATTCCGCTGACGTTTAAAAATGCTTCACAAAGCTTCCATTGTTCTCGGAATTCCGCTGACTTTTAAAAATGCTTCGGAACTCTTCGATTGTTCTCCAAATTCCGCTGAAGTTTAAAAATGCTTCGGAACTCTTCCATTGTTCTCGGAATTCTGCTGAAGTTTAAAAATGCTTCGGAACTCTTCCACTGTTCTCAGAATTCCGCTGACATTTAAAAATGCTTCGGAACTCTTCCATTGTTCTCGGAATTCCGCTGACATTTAAAAAGGCTTCAGAACTCTTCCATTGTTCTCGGAATTCCGCTGACTTTAAAAAATGCTTCAGAACTCTTCCATTGTTCTCGGAATTCTGCTGAAGTTTAAGTATGCTTCGGAACTCTTCCATTGTTCTCGGAATTCTGCTGAAGTTTAAAAATGCTTCGGAACTCTTCCACTGTTCTCAGAATTCCGCTGACATTTAAAAATGCTTCGGAACTCTTCCATTGTTCTCGGAATTCCGCTGACATTTAAAAAGGCTTCAGAACTCTTCCATTGTTCTCGGAATTCCGCTGACGTTTAAAAATGCTTCGGAACTCTTCCATTGTTCTCGGAATTCCGCTGACTTTTAAAAATGCTTCGGAACTCTACCATTGTTCTCGAATTCCGATGACTCTTAAAATTGCTTCACAACTCTTCTATTGTTCTCGGAATTCCGCTGACTTTTAAAAATGCTTCGAAACTCTTCCATTGTTCTCGGAATTCCGCTGAAGTTTAAGTATGCTTCGGAACTCTTCCATTGTTCTCGGAATTCTGCTGAAGTTTAAAAATGCTTCGGAACTCTTCCATTGTTCTCAGAATTCCGCTTACATTTAAAAATGCTTCGGAACTCTTCCATTGTTCTCGGAATTCCGCTGACGTTTAAAAATGCTTCGGAACTCTTCCATTGTTCTTGGAATTCTACTGACGTTTAAAAATGCTTCACAACTCTTCCATTGTTCTCGGAATTCCGCTGACTTTTAAAATTGATTCGGAACTCTTCGATTGTTCTCCAAATTCCGCTGAAGTTTAAAAATGCTTCGGAACTCTTCCAGTGTTCACAGAATTCCGCTGACGTTTAAAAATGCTTCGGAAATCTTCCATTGTTTTCAAAATCCGCTGACGTTTAAAAATGCTTCAGAACTCTTCCATTGTTCTCGGAATTCCGCTGACATTTAAAAATGCTTCGGAACTCTTCCATTGTTCTCGTTAGTCCGCTGACTTTAAAAAATGCTTCAGAACTCTTCCATTGTTCTCGGAATTCTGCTGAAGTTTAAAAATGCTTCGGAACTCTTCCATTGTTCTCAGAATTCCGCTTACATTTAAAAATGCTTCGGAACTCTTCCATTGTTCTGGAATTCCGCTGACGTTTAAAAATGCTTCACAACTCTTCCATTGTTCTCGTTAGTCCGCTGACTTTAAAAAATGCTTCAGAACTCTTCCATTGTTCTCGGAATTCTGCTGAAGTTTAAAAATGCTTCGGAACTCTTCCATTGTTCTCAGAATTCCGCTTACATTTAAAAATGCTTCGGAACTCTTCCATTGTTCTCGGAATTCCGCTGACGTTTAAAAATGCTTCGGAACTCTTCCATTGTTCTTGGAATTCTACTGACGTTTAAAAATGCTTCACAACTCTTCCATTGTTCTCGGAATTCCGCTGACTTTTAAAATTGATTCGGAACTCTTCGATTGTTCTCCAAATTCCGCTGAAGTTTAAAAATGCTTCGGAACTCTTCCAGTGTTCACAGAATTCCGCTGACGTTTAAAAATGCTTCGGAAATCTTCCATTGTTTTCAAAATCCGCTGACGTTTAAAAATGCTTCAGAACTCTTCCATTGTTCTCGGAATTCCGCTGACATTTAAAAATGCTTCGGAACTCTTCCATTGTTCTGGAATTCCGCTGACGTTTAAAAATGCTTCACAACTCTTCCATTGTTCTCGTTATTCCGCTGACTTTAAAAAATGCTTCAGAACTCTTCCATTGTTCTCGGAATTCTGCTGAAGTTTAAGTATGCTTCGGAACTCTTCCATTGTTCTCGGAATTCTGCTGAAGTTTAAAAATGCTTCGGAACTCTTCCATTGTTCTCAGAATTCCGCTGACATTTAAAAATGCTTCGGAACTCTTCCATTGTTCTCGGAATTTCGCTGACATTTAAAAAGGCTTCAGAACTCTTCCATTGTTCTCGGAATTCCGCTGACGTTTAAAAATGCTTCGGAACTCTTCCATTGTTCTCGGAATTCCGCTGACGTTTAAAAATGCTTCACAAAGCTTCCATTGTTCTCGGAATTCCGCTGACTTTTAAAAATGCTTCGGAACTCTTCGATTGTTCTCCAAATTCCGCTGAAGTTTAAAAATGCTTCGGAACTCTTCCATTGTTCTCGGAATTCCGCTGACATTTAAAAATGCTTCGGAACTCTTCCATTGTTCTCGGAATTCCGATGACTCTTAAAATTGCTTCACAACTCTTCTATTGTTCTCGGAATTCCGCTGACTTTTAAAAATGCTTCGAAACTCTTCCATTGTTCTCGGAATTCCGCTGAAGTTTAGGTATGCTTCGGAACTCTTCCTTTGTTCTCGGAATTCTGCTGAAGTTTAAAAATGCTTCGGAACTCTTCCATTGTTTTCAAAATCCGCTGATGTTTAAAAATGCTTCAGAACTCTTCCATTGTTTTCAGAATTCCGCTGACATTTAAAAATGCTTCAGAACTCTTCCATTGTTCTCGGAATTCTGCTGAAGTTTAAGTATGCTTCGGAACTCTTCCATTGTTCTCGGAATTCTGCTGAAGTTTAAAAATGCTTCGGAACTCTTCCACTGTTCTCAGAATTCCGCTGACATTTAAAAATGCTTCGGAACTCTTCCATTGTTCTCGGAATTCCGCTGACATTTAAAAAGGCTTCAGAACTCTTCCATTGTTCTCGGAATTCCGCTGACTTTAAAAAATGCTTCAGAACTCTTCCATTGTTCTCGGAATTCTGCTGAAGTTTAAGTATGCTTCGGAACTCTTCCATTGTTCTCGGAATTCTGCTGAAGTTTAAAAATGCTTCGGAACTCTTCCACTGTTCTCAGAATTCCGCTGACATTTAAAAAGGCTTCAGAACTCTTCCATTGTTCTCGGAATTCCGCTGACGTTTAAAAATGCTTCGGAACTCTTCCATTGTTCTCGGAATTCCGCTGACTTTTAAAAATGCTTCGGAACTCTACCATTGTTCTCGAATTCCGCTGACTCTTAAAATTGCTTCACAACTCTTCTATTGTTCTCGGAATTCCGCTGACTTTTAAAAATGCTTCGAAACTCTTCCATTGTTCTCGGAATTCCGCTGAAGTTTAAGTATGCTTCGGAACTCTTCCATTGTTCTCGGAATTCTGCTGAAGTTTAAAAATGCTTCGGAACTCTTCCATTGTTCTCAGAATTCCGCTTACATTTAAAAATGCTTCGGAACTCTTCCATTGTTCTCGGAATTCCGCTGACGTTTAAAAATGCTTCGGAACTCTTCCATTGTTCTTGGAATTCTACTGACGTTTAAAAATGCTTCACAACTCTTCCATTGTTCTCGGAATTCCGCTGACTTTTAAAATTGATTCGGAACTCTTCGATTGTTCTCCAAATTCCGCTGAAGTTTAAAAATGCTTCGGAACTCTTCCAGTGTTCACAGAATTCCGCTGACGTTTAAAAATGCTTCGGAAATCTTCCATTGTTTTCAAAATCCGCTGACGTTTAAAAATGCTTCAGAACTCTTCCATTGTTCTCGGAATTCCGCTGACATTTAAAAATGCTTCAGAACTCTTCCATTGTTCTGGATTTCCGCTGACGTTTAAAAATGCTTCACAACTCTTCCATTGTTCTCGTTATTCCGCTGACTTTAAAAAATGCTTCAGAACTCTTCCATTGTTCTCGGAATTCTGCTGAAGTTTAAGTATGCTTCGGAACTCTTCCATTGTTCTCAGAATTCTGCTGAAGTTTAAAAATGCTTCGGAACTCTTCCATTGTTCTCAGAATTCCGCTGACATTTAAAAATGCTTCGGAACTCTTCCATTGTTCTCGGAATTCCGCTGACATTTAAAAAGGCTTCAGAACTCTTCCATTGTTCTCGGAATTCCGCTGACGTTTAAAAATGCTTCGGAACTCTTCCATTGTTCTCGGAATTCCGCTGACGTTTAAAAATGCTTCACAAAGCTTCCATTGTTCTCGGAATTCCGCTGACTCTTAAAATTGCTTCACAACTCTTCTATTGTTCTCGGAATTCCGCTGACTTTTAAAAATGCTTCGAAACTCTTCCATTGTTCTCGGAATTCCGCTGAAGTTTAGGTATGCTTCGGAACTCTTCCATTGTTCTCGGAATTCTGCTGAAGTTTAAAAATGCTTCGGAACTCTTCCATTGTTTTCAAAATCCGCTGATGTTTAAAAATGCTTCAGAACTCTTCCATTGTTTTCAGAATTCCGCTGACATTTAAAAATGCTTCAGAACTCTTCCATTGTTCTCGGAATTCTGCTGAAGTTTAAGTATGCTTCGGAACTCTTCCATTGTTCTCGGAATTCTGCTGAAGTTTAAAAATGCTTCGGAACTCTTCCACTGTTCTCAGAATTCCGCTGACATTTAAAAATGCTTCGGAACTCTTCCATTGTTCTCGGAATTCCGCTGACATTTAAAAAGGCTTCAGAACTCTTCCATTGTTCTCGGAATTCCGCTGACTTTAAAAAATGCTTCAGAACTCTTCCATTGTTCTCGGAATTCTGCTGAAGTTTAAGTATGCTTCGGAACTCTTCCATTGTTCTCGGAATTCTGCTGAAGTTTAAAAATGCTTCGGAACTCTTCCACTGTTCTCAGAATTCCGCTGACATTTAAAAATGCTTCGGAACTCTTCCATTGTTCTCGGAATTCCGCTGACATTTAAAAAGGCTTCAGAACTCTTCCATTGTTCTCGGAATTCCGCTGACGTTTAAAAATGCTTCGGAACTCTTCCATTGTTCTCGGAATTCCGCTGAGTTTTAAAAATGCTTCGGAACTCTTCCATTGTTCTCGAATTCCGCTGACTCTTAAAATTGCTTCACAACTCTTCTATTGTTCTCGGAATTCCGCTGACTTTTAAAAATGCTTCGAAACTCTTCCATTGTTCTCGGAATTCCGCTGAAGTTTAAGTATGCTTCGGAACTCTTCCATTGTTCTCGGAATTCTGCTGAAGTTTAAAAATGCTTCGGAACTCTTCCATTGTTCTCAGAATTCCGCTTACATTTAAAAATGCTTCGGAACTCTTCCATTGTTCTCGGAATTCCGCTGACGTTTAAAAATGCTTCGGAACTCTTCCATTGTTCTTGGAATTCTACTGACGTTTAAAAATGCTTCACAACTCTTCCATTGTTCTCGGAATTCCGCTGACTTTTAAAATTGATTCGGAACTCTTCGATTGTTCTCCAAATTCCGCTGAAGTTTAAAAATGCTTCGGAACTCTTCCAGTGTTCACAGAATTCCGCTGACGTTTAAAAATGCTTCGGAAATCTTCCATTGTTTTCAAAATCCGCTGACGTTTAAAAATGCTTCAGAACTCTTCCATTGTTCTCGGAATTCCGCTGACTTTAAAAAATGCTTCAGAACTCTTCCATTGTTCTCGGAATTCTGCTGAAGTTTAAGTATGCTTCGGAACTCTTCCATTGTTCTCGGAATTCTGCTGAAGTTTAAAAATGCTTCGGAACTCTTCCATTGTTCTCAGAATTCCGCTGACATTTAAAAATGCTTCGGAACTCTTCCATTGTTCTCGGAATTCCGCTGACATTTAAAAAGGCTTCAGAACTCTTCCATTGTTCTCGGAATTCCGCTGACGTTTAAAAATGCTTCACAAAGCTTCCATTGTTCTCGGAATTCCGCTGACTTTTAAAAATGCTTCGGAACTCTTCGATTGTTCTCCAAATTCCGCTGAAGTTTAAAAATGCTTCGGAACTCTTCCATTGTTCTCGGAATTCCGCTGACATTTAAAAATGCTTCGGAACTCTTCCATTGTTCTCGGAATTCCGCTGACTTTTAAAAATGCTTCGGAACTCTTCCATTGTTCTCGGAATTCCGCTGACGTTTAAAAATGCTTCACAAAGCTTCCATTGTTCTTGGAATTCCGCTGACTTTTAAAAATGCTTCGGAACTCTTCGATTGTTCTCCAAATTCCGCTGAAGTTTAAAAATGCTTCGGAACTCTTCCAGTGTTCTCGGAATTCCGCTGACTTTTAAAAATGCTTCGGAACTCTTCCATTGTTCTCGGAATTCCGCTGACATTTAAAAAGGCTTCAGAACTCTTCCATTGTTCTCGGAATTCTGCTGACTTTAAAAAATGCTTCAGAACTCTTCCATTGTTCTCGGAATTCCGCTGACGTTTAAAAATGCTTCGGAACTCTTCCATTGTTCTCGGAATTCCGCTGACTTTTAAAAATGCTTCGGAACTCTTCCATTGTTCTCGAATTCTGCTGACTCTTAAAATTGCTTCACAACTCTTCTATTGTTCTCGGAATTCCGCTGACTTTTAAAAATGCTTCGAAACTCTTCCATTGTTCTCGGAATTCCACTGAAGTTTAAGTATGCTTCGGAACTCTTCCATTGTTCTCGGAATTCTGCTGAAGTTTAAAAATGCTTCGGAACTCTTCCATTGTTCTCAGAATTCCGCTTACATTTAAAAATGCTTCGGAACTCTTCGATTGTTCTCCAAATTCCGCTGAAGTTTAAAAATGCTTCGGAACTCTTCCAGTGTTCACAGAATTCCGCTGACGTTTAAAAATGCTTCGGAAATCTTCCATTGTTTTCAAAATCCGCTGACGTTTAAAAATGCTTCAGAACTCTTCCATTGTTCTCGGAATTCCGCTGACATTTAAAAATGCTTCGGAACTCTTCCATTGTTCTGGAATTCCGCTGACGTTTAAAAATGCTTCACAACTCTTCCATTGTTCTCGTTATTCCGCTGACTTTAAAAAATGCTTCAGAACTCTTCCATTGTTCTCGGAATTCTGCTGAAGTTTAAGTATGCTTCGGAACTCTTCCATTGTTCTCGGAATTCTGCTGAAGTTTAAAAATGCTTCGGAACTCTTCCATTGTTCTCAGAATTCCGCTGACATTTAAAAATGCTTCGGAACTCTTCCATTGTTCTCGGAATTTCGCTGACATTTAAAAAGGCTTCAGAACTCTTCCATTGTTCTCGGAATTCCGCTGACGTTTAAAAATGCTTCGGAACTCTTCCATTGTTCTCGGAATTCCGCTGACGTTTAAAAATGCTTCACAAAGCTTCCATTGTTCTCGGAATTCCGCTGACTTTTAAAAATGCTTCGGAACTCTTCGATTGTTCTCCAAATTCCGCTGAAGTTTAAAAATGCTTCGGAACTCTTCCATTGTTCTCGGAATTCTGCTGAAGTTTAAAAATGCTTCGGAACTCTTCCACTGTTCTCAGAATTCCGCTGACATTTAAAAATGCTTCGGAACTCTTCCATTGTTCTCGGAATTCCGCTGACATTTAAAAAGGCTTCAGAACTCTTCCATTGTTCTCGGAATTCCGCTGACTTTAAAAAATGCTTCAGAACTCTTCCATTGTTCTCGGAATTCTGCTGAAGTTTAAGTATGCTTCGGAACTCTTCCATTGTTCTCGGAATTCTGCTGAAGTTTAAAAATGCTTCGGAACTCTTCCACTGTTCTCAGAATTCCGCTGACATTTAAAAATGCTTCGGAACTCTTCCATTGTTCTCGGAATTCCGCTGACATTTAAAAAGGCTTCAGAACTCTTCCATTGTTCTCGGAATTCCGCTGACGTTTAAAAATGCTTCGGAACTCTTCCATTGTTCTCGGAATTCCGCTGACTTTTAAAAATGCTTCGGAACTCTACCATTGTTCTCGAATTCCGATGACTCTTAAAATTGCTTCACAACTCTTCTATTGTTCTCGGAATTCCGCTGACTTTTAAAAATGCTTCGAAACTCTTCCATTGTTCTCGGAATTCCGCTGAAGTTTAAGTATGCTTCGGAACTCTTCCATTGTTCTCGGAATTCTGCTGAAGTTTAAAAATGCTTCGGAACTCTTCCATTGTTCTCAGAATTCCGCTTACATTTAAAAATGCTTCGGAACTCTTCCATTGTTCTCGGAATTCCGCTGACGTTTAAAAAT
Organism: Phyllobates terribilis; assembly: GCF_046119375.1. NCBI lineage: Eukaryota > Metazoa > Chordata > Amphibia > Anura > Dendrobatidae > Phyllobates > Phyllobates terribilis. The sequence continues at coordinate 4,775,402 of NW_027362781.1, read as the reverse complement.
GCTTCGGAACTCTTCCATTGTTCTTGGAATTCTACTGACGTTTAAAAATGCTTCACAACTCTTCCATTGTTCTCGGAATTCCGCTGACTTTTAAAATTGATTCGGAACTCTTCGATTGTTCTCCAAATTCCGCTGAAGTTTAAAAATGCTTCGGAACTCTTCCAGTGTTCACAGAATTCCGCTGACGTTTAAAAATGCTTCGGAAATCTTCCATTGTTTTCAAAATCCGCTGACGTTTAAAAATGCTTCAGAACTCTTCCATTGTTCTCGGAATTCCGCTGACATTTAAAAATGCTTCGGAACTCTTCCATTGTTCTGGAATTCCGCTGACGTTTAAAAATGCTTCACAACTCTTCCATTGTTCTCGTTAGTCCGCTGACTTTAAAAAATGCTTCAGAACTCTTCCATTGTTCTCGGAATTCTGCTGAAGTTTAAGTATGCTTCGGAACTCTTCCATTGTTCTCGGAATTCTGCTGAAGTTTAAAAATGCTTCGGAACTCTTCCATTGTTCTCAGAATTCCGCTGACATTTAAAAATGCTTCGGAACTCTTCCATTGTTCTCGGAATTCCGCTGACATTTAAAAAGGCTTCAGAACTCTTCCATTGTTCTCGGAATTCCGCTGACGTTTAAAAATGCTTCACAAAGCTTCCATTGTTCTCGGAATTCCGCTGACTTTTAAAAATGCTTCGGAACTCTTCGATTGTTCTCCAAATTCCGCTGAAGTTTAAAAATGCTTCGGAACTCTTCCATTGTTCTCGGAATTCCGCTGACATTTAAAAATGCTTCGGAACTCTTCCATTGTTCTCGGAATTCCGCTGAAGTTTAGGTATGCTTCGGAACTCTTCCATTGTTCTCGGAATTCTGCTGAAGTTTAAAAATGCTTCGGAACTCTTCCATTGTTCTCAGAATTCCGCTTACATTTAAAAATGCTTCGGAACTCTTCCATTGTTCTCGGAATTCCGCTGACGTTTAAAAATGCTTCGGAAATCTTCCATTGTTTTCAAAATCCGCTGACGTTTAAAAATGCTTCAGAACTCTTCCATTGTTCTCGGAATTCCGCTGACATTTAAAAATGCTTCAGAACTCTTCCATTGTTCTCGTTATTCCGCTGACTTTAAAAAATGCTTCAGAACTCTTCCATTGTTCTCGGAATTCTGCTGAAGTTTAAGTATGCTTCGGAACTCTTCCATTGTTCTCGGAATTCTGCTGAAGTTTAAAAATGCTTCGGAACTCTTCCACTGTTCTCAGAATTCCGCTGACATTTAAAAATGCTTCGGAACTCTTCCATTGTTCTCGGAATTCCGCTGACGTTTAAAAATGCTTCACAAAGCTTCCATTGTTCTCGGAATTCCGCTGACTTTTAAAAATGCTTCGGAACTCTTCGATTGTTCTCCAAATTCCGCTGAAGTTTAAAAATGCTTCGGAACTCTTCCAGTGTTCTCGGAATTCTGCTGAAGTTTAAGTATGCTTCGGAACTCTTCCATTGTTCTCGGAATTCTGCTGAATTTTAAAAATGCTTCGGAACTCTTCCATTGTTCTCAGAATTCCGCTGATATTTAAAAAGGCTTCAGAACTCTTCCATTGTTCTGGAATTCCGCTGACGTTTAAAAATGCTTCACAACTCTTCCATTGTTCTCGGAATTCCGCTGACGTTTAAAAATGCTTCACAAAGCTTCCATTGTTCTCGGAATTCCGCTGACTTTTAAAAATGCTTTGGAACTCTTCGATTGTTCTCCAAATTCCGCTGAAGTTTAAAAATGCTTCGGAACTCTTCCATTGTTCTCGGAATTCCGCTGACGTTTAAAAATGCTTCGGAACTCTTCCATTGTTCTCGGAATTCCGGTGAAGTTTAAAAATGCTTCGGAACTCTTACATTGTTCTCAGAATTCCGCTGAAGTTTAAACATGCTTTGGTACCCTTCTATTGTTCTCGGAATTCTGCTGAAGTTTAAAAATGCTTCGGAACTCTTCCAGTGTTCTCGGAATTCCGCTGACTTTTAAAAATGCTTCGGAACTCTTCGATTGTTCTCCAAATTCCGCTGAAGTTTAAAAATGCTTCGGAACTCTTCCAGTGTTCTCGGAATTCCGCTGACTTTTAAAAATGCTTCGGAACTCTTCGATTGTTCTCCAAATTCCGCTGAAGTTTAAAAATGCTTCGGAACTCTTCAATTGTTTTCAAAATTCCGCTGACGTTTAAAAATGATTCAGAACCCTTCCATTGTTCTCGGAATTCCGCTGACGTAAAAAATGCTTCGGAACTCTTCCATTGTTTTCAAAATTCCGCTGCCGTTTAAAAATGATTCAGAACTCTTCCATTGTTCTCGGAATTCTGCTGAAGTTTAAAAATGCTCCGGAACTCTTCTATTGTTCTCGGAATTCCGCTGACTTTTAAAAATGCTTCGGAACTCTTCCATTGTTGTCGGAATTCCGCTGACGCTTAAAATTGCTTCAAAACTCTTCCAGTGTTCTCGGAATTCCGCTGAAGTTTAAGAATGCTTCAGAACTCTTCCATTGTTCTCAGAATTCTGCTGAATTTTAAAAATGCTTCGGAACTCTTCCATTGTTCTCGGAATTCCGCTGACGCTTAAAAATGCTTCACAACTCTTCTATTGTTCTCGGAATTCCGCTGACGTTTAAAAATGCTTCGGAAATCTTCCATTGTTTTCAAAATTCCGCTGATGTTTAAAAATGCTTCGGAACTCTTCCATTGTTCTCGGAATTCCGCTGACTTTTAAAAATGCTTCGGAACTCTTCCATTGTTCTCGGAATTCCGCTGAAGTTTTGAAGTTTAAAAATGGTTCGGAATTCTTCCATTGTTCTCGGAATTCCGCTGACGCTTAAAAATGCTTCACAACTCTTCTATTGTTCTCAGAATTCCGCTGACTTTTAAAAATGCTTCAGAACTCTTCCATTGTTCTCGGAATTCCACTGACGTTTAAAAATGCTTCAGAACTCTTCCATTGTTCTCGGAATTCCGCTGACGCTTAAAATTGCTTCACAACTCTTCTATTGTTCTCAGAATTCCGCTGACTTTTAAAAATGCTTCAGAACTCTTCCATTGTTCTCGGAATTCCGCTGACATTTAAAAAGGCTTCAGAACTCTTCCATTGTTCTCGGAATTCCGCTGACGTTTAAAAATGCTTCGGAACTCTTCCATTGTTCTCGGAATTTCGCTGACGTTTAAAAATGCTTCACAAAGCTTCCATTGTTCTCGGAATTCCGCTGACTTTTAAAAATGCTTCGGAACTCTTCGATTGTTCTCCAAATTCCGCTGAAGTTTAAAAATGCTTCGGAACTCTTCCAGTGTTCTCGGAATTCCGCTGACTTTTAAAAATGCTTCGGAACTCTTCGATTGTTCTCCAAATTCCGCTGAAGTTTAAAAATGCTTCGGAACTCTTCCAGTGTTCGCAGAACTCCGCTGACGTTTAAAAATGCTTCGGAAATCTTCCATTGTTTTCAAAATTCCGCTGACGTTTAAAAATGCTTCAGAACTCTTCCATTGTTCTCGGAATTCCGCTGACGTTTAAAAATGCTTCGGAACTCTTCCATTGTTCTCGGAATTCCAGTGAAGTTTAAAAATGCTTCGGAACTCTTACATTGTTCTCAGAATTCCGCTGAAGTTTAAACATGCTTTGGTACCCTTCTATTGTTCTCGGAATTCTGCTGACTTTTAAAAATGCTTCGGAACTCTTCCATTGATCCAGGAATTCTGCTGAAGTTTAAAAATGCTCCGGAACTCTTCTATTGTTCTCGGAATTCCGCTGACTTTTAAAAATGCTTCGGAACTCTTCCTTTGTTCTCGGAATTCCGCTGAAGTTTAAGAATGCTTCGAAACTCTTCCATTGTTCTTGGAATTCTGCTGAAGTTTTGAAGTTTAAAAATGCTTCGGAATTCGTCCATTGTTCTCGGAATTCCGCTGACGCTTAAAAATGCTTCACAACTCTTCTATTGTTCTCAGAATTCCGCTTACTTTTAAAAATGCTTCGGAACTCTTCCATTGTTGTCGGAATTCCGCTGACGCTTAAAATTGCTTCACAACTCTTCTATTGTTCTCGGAATTCCGCTGACATTTAAAAATGCTTCGGAACTCTTCCATTGTTCTCGGAATTCCGCTGAAGTTTAAGAATGCTTCAGAACTCTTCCATTGTTCTCGGAATTCTGCTGAAGTTTTGAAGTTTAAAAATGCTTCGGAACTCTTCCATTGTTCTCGGAATTCTGCTGAAGTTTAAGTATGCTTCGGAACTCTTCCATTGTTCTCGGAATTCTGCTGAAGTTTAAAAATGCTTCGGAACTCTTCCATTGTTCTCAGAATTCCGCTGACATTTAAAAATGCTTCGGAACTCTTCCATTGTTCTCGGAATTCCGCTGACGTTTAAAAATGCTTCACAAAGCTTCCATTGTTCTCGGAATTCCGCTGACTTTTAAAAATGCTTCGGTACTCTTCGATTGTTCTCCAAATTCCGCTGAAGTTTAAAAATGCTTCGGAACTCTTCCATTGTTTTCAAAATTCCGCTGACGTTTAAAAATGATTCAGAACTCTTCCATTGTTCTCGGAATTCCGCTGACGTTTAAAAATGCTTCGGAACTCTTCCATTGTCCTCGGAATTCCGGTGAAGTTTAAAAATGCTTCGGAACTCTTACATTGTTCTCAGAATTCCGCTGAAGTTTAAACATGCTTTGGTACCCTTCTATTGTTCTCGGAATTCTGCTGACTTTTAAAAATGCTTCGGAACTCTTCCATTGATCCAGGAATTCTGCTGAAGTTTAAAAATGCTCCGGAACTCTTCTATTGTTCTCGGAATTCCGCTGACTTTTAAAAATGCTTCGGAACTCTTCCTTTGTTCTCGGAATTCCGCTGAAGTTTAAGAATCCTTCGAAACTCTTCCATTGTTCTTGGAATTCTGCTGAAGTTTTGAAGTTTAAAAATGCTTCGGAACTCTTCCATTGTTCTCGGAATTCCGCTGACGCTTAAAAATGCTTCACAACTCTTCTATTGTTCTCAGAATTCCGCTTACTTTTAAAAATGCTTCGGAACTCTTCCATTGTTGTCGGAAATCCGCTGACGCTTAAAATTGCTTCAAAACTCTTCCATTGTTCTCGGAATTCCGCTGAAGTTTAAGAATGCTTCAGAACTCTTCCATTGTTCTCAGAATTCTGCTGAATTTTAAAAATGCTTCGGAACTCTTCCATTGTTCTCGGAATTCCGCTGACGCTTAAAAATGCTTCACAACTCTTCTATTGTTCTCGGAATTCCGCTGACGTTTAAAAATGCTTCGGAAATCTTCCATTGTTTTCAAAATTCCGCCGATGTTTAAAAATGCTTCAGAACTCTTCCATTGTTCTCGGAATTCTGCTGACTTTTAAAAATGCTTCGGAACTCTTCGATTGTTCTCCAAATTCCGCTGAAGTTTAAAAATGCTTCGGAACTCTTCCAGTGTTCGCAGAATTCCGCTGACGTTTAAAAATGCTTCGGAACTCTTCCATTGTTCTCGGAATTCCGCTGACTTTTAAAAATGCTTCGGAACTCTTCCATTGTTCTCGGAATTCCGCTGAAGTTTTGAAGTTTAAAAATGGTTCGGAATTCTTCCATTGTTCTCGGAATTCCGCTGACGCTTAAAAATGCTTCACAACTCTTCTATTGTTCTCAGAATTCCGCTGACTTTTAAAAATGCTTCAGAACTCTTCCATTGTTCTCGGAATTCCACTGACGTTTAAAAATGCTTCAGAACTCTTCCATTGTTCTCGGAATTCCGCTGACGCTTAAAATTGCTTCACAACTCTTCTATTGTTCTCAGAATTCCGCTGACTTTTAAAAATGCTTCAGAACTCTTCCATTGTTCTCGGAATTCCACTGACATTTAAAAAGGCTTCAGAACTCTTCCATTGTTCTCGGAATTCCGCTGACGTTTAAAAATGCTTCGGAACTCTTCCATTGTTCTCGGAATTCCGCTGACGTTTAAAAATGCTTCACAAAGCTTCCATTGTTCTCGGAATTCCGCTGACTTTTAAAAATGCTTCGGAACTCTTCGATTGTTCTCCAAATTCCGCTGAAGTTTAAAAATGCTTCGGAACTCTTCCAGTGTTCTCGGAATTCCGCTGACTTTTAAAAATGCTTCGGAACTCTTCCATTGTTCTCGGAATTCCGCTGACATTTAAAAAGGCTTCAGAACTCTTCCATTGTTCTCGGAATTCTGCTGACTTTAAAAAATGCTTCAGAACTCTTCCATTGTTCTCGGAATTCCGCTGACGTTTAAAAATGCTTCAGAACTCTTCCATTGTTCTCGGAATTCCGCTGACTTTTAAAAATGCTTCGGAACTCTTCCATTGTTCTCGAATTCTGCTGACTCTTAAAATTGCTTCACAACTCTTCTATTGTTCTCGGAATTCCGCTGACTTTTAAAAATGCTTCGAAACTCTTCCATTGTTCTCGGAATTCCGCTGAAGTTTAAGTATGCTTCGGAACTCTTCCATTGTTCTCGGAATTCTGCTGAAGTTTAAAAATGCTTCGGAACTCTTCCATTGTTCTCAGAATTCCGCTTACATTTAAAAATGCTTCGGAACTCTTCCATTGTTCTCGGAATTCCGCTGACGTTTAAAAATGCTTCGGAACTCTTCCATTGTTCTTGGAATTCTACTGACGTTTAAAAATGCTTCACAACTCTTCCATTGTTCTCGGAATTCCGCTGACTTTTAAAATTGATTCGGAACTCTTCGATTGTTCTCCAAATTCCGCTGAAGTTTAAAAATGCTTCGGAACTCTTCCAGTGTTCACAGAATTCCGCTGACGTTTAAAAATGCTTCGGAAATCTTCCATTGTTTTCAAAATCCGCTGACGTTTAAAAATGCTTCAGAACTCTTCCATTGTTCTCGGAATTCCGCTGACATTTAAAAATGCTTCGGAACTCTTCCATTGTTCTCGTTATTCCGCTGACTTTAAAAAATGCTTCAGAACTCTTCCATTGTTCTCGGAATTCTGCTGAAGTTTAAGTATGCTTCGGAACTCTTCCATTGTTCTCGGAATTCTGCTGAAGTTTAAAAATGCTTCGGAACTCTTCCATTGTTCTCAGAATTCCGCTGACATTTAAAAATGCTTCGGAACTCTTCCATTGTTCTCGGAATTTCGCTGACATTTAAAAAGGCTTCAGAACTCTTCCATTGTTCTCGGAATTCCGCTGACGTTTAAAAATGCTTCGGAACTCTTCCATTGTTCTCGGAATTCCGCTGACGTTTAAAAATGCTTCACAAAGCTTCCATTGTTCTCGGAATTCCGCTGACTTTTAAAAATGCTTCGGAACTCTTCGATTGTTCTCCAAATTCCGCTGAAGTTTAAAAATGCTTCGGAACTCTTCCATTGTTCTCGGAATTCCGCTGACATTTAAAAATGCTTCGGAACTCTTCCATTGTTCTCGGAATTCCGATGACTCTTAAAATTGCTTCACAACTCTTCTATTGTTCTCGGAATTCCGCTGACTTTTAAAAATGCTTCGAAACTCTTCCATTGTTCTCGGAATTCCGCTGAAGTTTAGGTATGCTTCGGAACTCTTCCATTGTTCTCGGAATTCTGCTGAAGTTTAAAAATGCTTCGGAACTCTTCCATTGTTTTCAAAATCCGCTGATGTTTAAAAATGCTTCAGAACTCTTCCAATGTTTTCAGAATTCCGCTGACATTTAAAAATGCTTCAGAACTCTTCCATTGTTCTCGGAATTCTGCTGAAGTTTAAGTATGCTTCGGAACTCTTCCATTGTTCTCGGAATTCTGCTGAAGTTTAAAAATGCTTCGGAACTCTTCCACTGTTCTCAGAATTCCGCTGACATTTAAAAATGCTTCAGAACTCTTCCATTGTTCTCGGAATTCCGCTGACATTTAAAAAGGCTTCAGAACTCTTCCATTGTTCTCGGAATTCCGCTGACTTTAAAAAATGCTTCAGAACTCTTCCATTGTTCTCGGAATTCTGCTGAAGTTTAAGTATGCTTCGGAACTCTTCCATTGTTCTCGGAATTCTGCTGAAGTTTAAAAATGCTTCGGAACTCTTCCACTGTTCTCAGAATTCCGCTGACATTTAAAAATGCTTCGGAACTCTTCCATTGTTCTCGGAATTTCGCTGACTTTTAAAAATGCTTCGGAACTCTACCATTGTTCTCGAATTCCGCTGACTCTTAAAATTGCTTCACAACTCTTCTATTGTTCTCGGAATTCCGCTGACTTTTAAAAATGCTTCGAAACTCTTCCATTGTTCTCGGAATTCCGCTGAAGTTTAAGTATGCTTCGGAACTCTTCCATTGTTCTCGGAATTCTGCTGAAGTTTAAAAATGCTTCGGAACTCTTCCATTGTTCTCGGAATTCCGCTGACATTTAAAAAGGCTTCAGAACTCTTCCATTGTTCTCGGAATTCCGCTGACGTTTAAAAATGCTTCGGAACTCTTCCATTGTTCTCGGAATTCCGCTGACGTTTAAAAATGCTTCACAAAGCTTCCATTGTTCTCGGAATTCCGCTGACTTTTAAAAATGCTTCGGAACTCTTCGATTGTTCTCCAAATTCCGCTGAAGTTTAAAAATGCTTCGGAACTCTTCCATTGTTCTCGGAATTCCGCTGACATTTAAAAATGCTTCGGAACTCTTCCATTGTTCTCGGAATTCCGCTGACTCTTAAAAATGCTTCGAAACTCTTCCATTGTTCTCGGAATTCCGCTGAAGTTTAGGTATGCTTCGGAACTCTTCCATTGTTCTCGGAATTCTGCTGAAGTTTAAAAATGCTTCGGAACTCTTCCATTGTTTTCAAAATCCGCTGATGTTTAAAAATGCTTCAGAACTCTTCCATTGTTTTCAGAATTCCGCTGACATTTAAAAATGCTTCAGAACTCTTCCATTGTTCTCGGAATTCTGCTGAAGTTTAAGTATGCTTCGGAACTCTTCCATTGTTCTCGGAATTCTGCTGAAGTTTAAAAATGCTTCGGAACTCTTCCACTGTTCTCAGAATTCCGCTGACATTTAAAAATGCTTCTGAACTCTTCCATTGTTCTCGGAATTCCGCTGACATTTAAAAAGGCTTCAGAACTCTTCCATTGTTCTCGGAATTCCGCTGACTTTAAAAAATGCTTCAGAACTCTTCCATTGTTCTCGGAATTCTGCTGAAGTTTAAGTATGCTTCGGAACTCTTCCATTGTTCTCGGAATTCTGCTGAAGTTTAAAAATGCTTCGGAACTCTTCCACTGTTCTCAGAATTCCGCTGACATTTAAAAATGCTTCGGAACTCTTCCATTGTTCTCGGAATTCCGCTGACATTTAAAAAGGCTTCAGAACTCTTCCATTGTTCTCGGAATTCCGCTGACGTTTAAAAATGCTTCGGAACTCTTCCATTGTTCTCGGAATTCCGCTGAGTTTTAAAAATGCTTCGGAACTCTTCCATTGTTCTCGAATTCCGCTGACTCTTAAAATTGCTTCACAACTCTTCTATTGTTCTCGGAATTCCGCTGACTTTTAAAAATGCTTCGAAACTCTTCCATTGTTCTCGGAATTCCACTGAAGTTTAAGTATGCTTCGGAACTCTTCCATTGTTCTCGGAATTCTGCTGAAGTTTAAAAATGCTTCGGAACTCTTCCATTGTTCTCAGAATTCCGCTTACATTTAAAAATGCTTCGGAACTCTTCCATTGTTCTCGGAATTCCGCTGACGTTTAAAAATGCTTCGGAACTCTTCCATTGTTCTCGGAATTCCGCTGACTTTTAAAATTGATTCGGAACTCTTCGATTGTTCTCCAAATTCCGCTGAAGTTTAAAAATGCTTCGGAACTCTTCCAGTGTTCACAGAATTCCGCTGACGTTTAAAAATGCTTCGGAAATCTTCCATTGTTTTCAAAATCCGCTGACGTTTAAAAATGCTTCAGAACTCTTCCATTGTTCTCGGAATTCCGCTGACATTTAAAAATGCTTCGGAACTCTTCCATTGTTCTGGAATTCCGCTGACGTTTAAAAATGCTTCACAACTCTTCCATTGTTCTCGTTAGTCCGCTGACTTTAAAAAATGCTTCAGAACTCTTCCATTGTTCTCGGAATTCTGCTGAAGTTTAAGTATGCTTCGGAACTCTTCCATTGTTCTCGGAATTCTGCTGAAGTTTAAAAATGCTTCGGAACTCTTCCATTGTTCTCAGAATTCCGCTGACATTTAAAAATGCTTCGGAACTCTTCCATTGTTCTCGGAATTCCGCTGACATTTAAAAAGGCTTCAGAACTCTTCCATTGTTCTCGGAATTCCGCTGACGTTTAAAAATGCTTCACAAAGCTTCCATTGTTCTCGGAATTCCGCTGACTTTTAAAAATGCTTCGGAACTCTTCGATTGTTCTCCAAATTCCGCTGAAGTTTAAAAATGCTTCGGAACTCTTCCATTGTTCTCGGAATTCCGCTGACATTTAAAAATGCTTCGGAACTCTTCCATTGTTCTCGGAATTCCGCTGAAGTTTAGGTATGCTTCGGAACTCTTCCATTGTTCTCGGAATTCTGCTGAAGTTTAAAAATGCTTCGGAACTCTTCCATTGTTCTCGGAATTCCGCTGACGTTTAAAAATGCTTCGGAACTCTTCCATTGTTCTTGGAATTCTACTGACGTTTAAAAATGCTTCACAACTCTTCCATTGTTCTCGGAATTCCGCTGACTTTTAAAATTGATTCGGAACTCTTCGATTGTTCTCCAAATTCCGCTGAAGTTTAAAAATGCTTCGGAACTCTTCCAGTGTTCACAGAATTCCGCTGACGTTTAAAAATGCTTCGGAAATCTTCCATTGTTTTCAAAATCCGCTGACGTTTAAAAATGCTTCAGAACTCTTCCATTGTTCTCGGAATTCCGCTGACATTTAAAAATGCTTCGGAACTCTTCCATTGTTCTGGAATTCCGCTGACGTTTAAAAATGCTTCACAACTCTTCCATTGTTCTCGTTATTCCGCTGACTTTAAAAAATGCTTCAGAACTCTTCCATTGTTCTCGGAATTCTGCTGAAGTTTAAGTATGCTTCGGAACTCTTCCATTGTTCTCGGAATTCTGCTGAAGTTTAAAAATGCTTCGGAACTCTTCCATTGTTCTCAGAATTCCGCTGACATTTAAAAATGCTTCGGAACTCTTCCATTGTTCTCGGAATTTCGCTGACATTTAAAAAGGCTTCAGAACTCTTCCATTGTTCTCGGAATTCCGCTGACGTTTAAAAATGCTTCGGAACTCTTCCATTGTTCTCGGAATTCCGCTGACGTTTAAAAATGCTTCACAAAGCTTCCATTGTTCTCGGAATTCCGCTGACTTTTAAAAATGCTTCGGAACTCTTCGATTGTTCTCCAAATTCCGCTGAAGTTTAAAAATGCTTCGGAACTCTTCCATTGTTCTCGGAATTCCGCTGACATTTAAAAATGCTTCGGAACTCTTCCATTGTTCTCGGAATTCCGATGACTCTTAAAATTGCTTCACAACTCTTCTATTGTTCTCGGAATTCCGCTGACTTTTAAAAATGCTTCGAAACTCTTCCATTGTTCTCGGAATTCCGCTGAAGTTTAGGTATGCTTCGGAACTCTTCCATTGTTCTCGGAATTCTGCTGAAGTTTAAAAATGCTTCGGAACTCTTCCATTGTTTTCAAAATCCGCTGATGTTTAAAAATGCTTCAGAACTCTTCCATTGTTTTCAGAATTCCGCTGACATTTAAAAATGCTTCAGAACTCTTCCATTGTTCTCGGAATTCTGCTGAAGTTTAAGTATGCTTCGGAACTCTTCCATTGTTCTCGGAATTCTGCTGAAGTTTAAAAATGCTTCGGAACTCTTCCACTGTTCTCAGAATTCCGCTGACATTTAAAAATGCTTCGGAACTCTTCCATTGTTCTCGGAATTCCGCTGACATTTAAAAAGGCTTCAGAACTCTTCCATTGTTCTCGGAATTCCGCTGACTTTAAAAAATGCTTCAGAACTCTTCCATTGTTCTCGGAATTCTGCTGAAGTTTAAGTATGCTTCGGAACTCTTCCATTGTTCTCGGAATTCTGCTGAAGTTTAAAAATGCTTCGGAACTCTTCCACTGTTCTCAGAATTCCGCTGACATTTAAAAATGCTTCGGAACTCTTCCATTGTTCTCGGAATTCCGCTGACATTTAAAAAGGCTTCAGAACTCTTCCATTGTTCTCGGAATTCCGCTGACGTTTAAAAATGCTTCGGAACTCTTCCATTGTTCTCGGAATTCCGCTGACTTTTAAAAATGCTTCGGAACTCTACCATTGTTCTCGAATTCCGCTGACTCTTAAAATTGCTTCACAACTCTTCTATTGTTCTCGGAATTCCGCTGACTTTTAAAAATGCTTCGAAACTCTTCCATTGTTCTCGGAATTCCGCTGAAGTTTAAGTATGCTTCGGAACTCTTCCATTGTTCTCGGAATTCTGCTGAAGTTTAAAAATGCTTCGGAACTCTTCCATTGTTCTCGGAATTCCGCTGACATTTAAAAAGGCTTCAGAACTCTTCCATTGTTCTCGGAATTCCGCTGACGTTTAAAAATGCTTCGGAACTCTTCCATTGTTCTCGGAATTCCGCTGACGTTTAAAAATGCTTCACAAAGCTTCCATTGTTCTCGGAATTCCGCTGACTTTTAAAAATGCTTCGGAACTCTTCGATTGTTCTCCAAATTCCGCTGAAGTTTAAAAATGCTTCGGAACTCTTCCATTGTTCTCGGAATTCCGCTGACATTTAAAAATGCTTCGGAACTCTTCCATTGTTCTCGGAATTCCGCTGACTCTTAAAAATGCTTCGAAACTCTTCCATTGTTCTCGGAATTCCGCTGAAGTTTAGGTATGCTTCGGAACTCTTCCATTGTTCTCGGAATTCTGCTGAAGTTTAAAAATGCTTCGGAACTCTTCCATTGTTTTCAAAATCCGCTGATGTTTAAAAATGCTTCAGAACTCTTCCATTGTTTTCAGAATTCCGCTGACATTTAAAAATGCTTCAGAACTCTTCCATTGTTCTCGGAATTCTGCTGAAGTTTAAGTATGCTTCGGAACTCTTCCATTGTTCTCGGAATTCTGCTGAAGTTTAAAAATGCTTCGGAACTCTTCCACTGTTCTCAGAATTCCGCTGACATTTAAAAATGCTTCTGAACTCTTCCATTGTTCTCGGAATTCCGCTGACATTTAAAAAGGCTTCAGAACTCTTCCATTGTTCTCGGAATTCCGCTGACTTTAAAAAATGCTTCAGAACTCTTCCATTGTTCTCGGAATTCTGCTGAAGTTTAAGTATGCTTCGGAACTCTTCCATTGTTCTCGGAATTCTGCTGAAGTTTAAAAATGCTTCGGAACTCTTCCACTGTTCTCAGAATTCCGCTGACATTTAAAAATGCTTCGGAACTCTTCCATTGTTCTCGGAATTCCGCTGACATTTAAAAAGGCTTCAGAACTCTTCCATTGTTCTCGGAATTCCGCTGACGTTTAAAAATGCTTCGGAACTCTTCCATTGTTCTCGGAATTCCGCTGAGTTTTAAAAATGCTTCGGAACTCTTCCATTGTTCTCGAATTCCGCTGACTCTTAAAATTGCTTCACAACTCTTCTATTGTTCTCGGAATTCCGCTGACTTTTAAAAATGCTTCGAAACTCTTCCATTGTTCTCGGAATTCCACTGAAGTTTAAGTATGCTTCGGAACTCTTCCATTGTTCTCGGAATTCTGCTGAAGTTTAAAAATGCTTCGGAACTCTTCCATTGTTCTCAGAATTCCGCTTACATTTAAAAATGCTTCGGAACTCTTCCATTGTTCTCGGAATTCCGCTGACGTTTAAAAATGCTTCGGAACTCTTCCATTGTTCTCGGAATTCCGCTGACTTTTAAAATTGATTCGGAACTCTTCGATTGTTCTCCAAATTCCGCTGAAGTTTAAAAATGCTTCGGAACTCTTCCAGTGTTCACAGAATTCCGCTGACGTTTAAAAATGCTTTGGAAATCTTCCATTGTTTTCAAAATCCGCTGACGTTTAAAAATGCTTCAGAACTCTTCCATTGTTCTCGGAATTCCGCTGACATTTAAAAATGCTTCGGAACTCTTCCATTGTTCTGGAATTCCGCTGACGTTTAAAAATGCTTCACAACTCTTCCATTGTTCTCGTTAGTCCGCTGACTTTAAAAAATGCTTCAGAACTCTTCCATTGTTCTCGGAATTCTGCTGAAGTTTAAGTATGCTTCGGAACTCTTCCATTGTTCTCGGAATTCTGCTGAAGTTTAAAAATGCTTCGGAACTCTTCCATTGTTCTCAGAATTCCGCTGACATTTAAAAATGCTTCGGAACTCTTCCATTGTTCTCGGAATTCCGCTGACATTTAAAAAGGCTTCAGAACTCTTCCATTGTTCTCGGAATTCCGCTGACGTTTAAAAATGCTTCACAAAGCTTCCATTGTTCTCGGAATTCCGCTGACTTTTAAAAATGCTTCGGAACTCTTCGATTGTTCTCCAAATTCCGCTGAAGTTTAAAAATGCTTCGGAACTCTTCCATTGTTCTCGGAATTCCGCTGACATTTAAAAATGCTTCGGAACTCTTCCATTGTTCTCGGAATTCCGCTGAAGTTTAGGTATGCTTCGGAACTCTTCCATTGTTCTCGGAATTCTGCTGAAGTTTAAAAATGCTTCGGAACTCTTCCATTGTTCTCAGAATTCCGCTTACATTTAAAAATGCTTCGGAACTCTTCCATTGTTCTCGGAATTCCGCTGACGTTTAAAAATGCTTCGGAAATCTTCCATTGTTTTCAAAATCCGCTGACGTTTAAAAATGCTTCAGAACTCTTCCATTGTTCTCGGAATTCCGCTGACATTTAAAAATGCTTCAGAACTCTTCCATTGTTCTCGTTATTCCGCTGACTTTAAAAAATGCTTCAGAACTCTTCCATTGTTCTCGGAATTCTGCTGAAGTTTAAGTATGCTTCGGAACTCTTCCATTGTTCTCGGAATTCTGCTGAAGTTTAAAAATGCTTCGGAACTCTTCCACTGTTCTCAGAATTCCGCTGACATTTAAAAATGCTTCGGAACTCTTCCATTGTTCTCGGAATTCCGCTGACGTTTAAAAATGCTTCACAAAGCTTCCATTGTTCTCGGAATTCCGCTGACTTTTAAAAATGCTTCGGAACTCTTCGATTGTTCTCCAAATTCCGCTGAAGTTTAAAAATGCTTCGGAACTCTTCCAGTGTTCTCGGAATTCTGCTGAAGTTTAAGTATGCTTCGGAACTCTTCCATTGTTCTCGGAATTCTGCTGAATTTTAAAAATGCTTCGGAACTCTTCCATTGTTCTCAGAATTCCGCTGATATTTAAAAAGGCTTCAGAACTCTTCCATTGTTCTGGAATTCCGCTGACGTTTAAAAATGCTTCACAACTCTTCCATTGTTCTCGGAATTCCGCTGACGTTTAAAAATGCTTCACAAAGCTTCCATTGTTCTCGGAATTCCGCTGACTTTTAAAAATGCTTTGGAACTCTTCGATTGTTCTCCAAATTCCGCTGAAGTTTAAAAATGCTTCGGAACTCTTCCATTGTTCTCGGAATTCCGCTGACGTTTAAAAATGCTTCGGAACTCTTCCATTGTTCTCGGAATTCCGGTGAAGTTTAAAAATGCTTCGGAACTCTTACATTGTTCTCAGAATTCCGCTGAAGTTTAAACATGCTTTGGTACCCTTCTATTGTTCTCGGAATTCTGCTGAAGTTTAAAAATGCTTCGGAACTCTTCCAGTGTTCTCGGAATTCCGCTGACTTTTAAAAATGCTTCGGAACTCTTCGATTGTTCTCCAAATTCCGCTGAAGTTTAAAAATGCTTCGGAACTCTTCCAGTGTTCTCGGAATTCCGCTGACTTTTAAAAATGCTTCGGAACTCTTCGATTGTTCTCCAAATTCCGCTGAAGTTTAAAAATGCTTCGGAACTCTTCCATTGTTTTCAAAATTCCGCTGACGTTTAAAAATGATTCAGAACCCTTCCATTGTTCTCGGAATTCCGCTGACGTAAAAAATGCTTCGGAACTCTTCCATTGTTTTCAAAATTCCGCTGCCGTTTAAAAATGATTCAGAACTCTTCCATTGTTCTCGGAATTCTGCTGAAGTTTAAAAATGCTCCGGAACTCTTCTATTGTTCTCGGAATTCCGCTGACTTTTAAAAATGCTTCGGAACTCTTCCATTGTTGTCGGAATTCCGCTGACGCTTAAAATTGCTTCAAAACTCTTCCAGTGTTCTCGGAATTCCGCTGAAGTTTAAGAATGCTTCAGAACTCTTCCATTGTTCTCAGAATTCTGCTGAATTTTAAAAATGCTTCGGAACTCTTCCATTGTTCTCGGAATTCCGCTGACGCTTAAAAATGCTTCACAACTCTTCTATTGTTCTCGGAATTCCGCTGACGTTTAAAAATGCTTCGGAAATCTTCCATTGTTTTCAAAATTCCGCTGATGTTTAAAAATGCTTCGGAACTCTTCCATTGTTCTCGGAATTCCGCTGACATTTAAAAATGCTTCGGAACTCTTCCATTGTTCTCGGAATTCCGATGACTCTTAAAATTGCTTCACAACTCTTCTATTGTTCTCGGAATTCCGCTGACTTTTAAAAATGCTTCGAAACTCTTCCATTGTTCTCGGAATTCCGCTGAAGTTTAGGTATGCTTCGGAACTCTTCCATTGTTCTCGGAATTCTGCTGAAGTTTAAAAATGCTTCGGAACTCTTCCATTGTTTTCAAAATCCGCTGATGTTTAAAAATGCTTCAGAACTCTTCCATTGTTTTCAGAATTCCGCTGACATTTAAAAATGCTTCAGAACTCTTCCATTGTTCTCGGAATTCTGCTGAAGTTTAAGTATGCTTCGGAACTCTTCCATTGTTCTCGGAATTCTGCTGAAGTTTAAAAATGCTTCGGAACTCTTCCACTGTTCTCAGAATTCCGCTGACATTTAAAAATGCTTCGGAACTCTTCCATTGTTCTCGGAATTCCGCTGACATTTAAAAAGGCTTCAGAACTCTTCCATTGTTCTCGGAATTCCGCTGACTTTAAAAAATGCTTCAGAACTCTTCCATTGTTCTCGGAATTCTGCTGAAGTTTAAGTATGCTTCGGAACTCTTCCATTGTTCTCGGAATTCTGCTGAAGTTTAAAAATGCTTCGGAACTCTTCCACTGTTCTCAGAATTCCGCTGACATTTAAAAATGCTTCGGAACTCTTCCATTGTTCTCGGAATTCCGCTGACATTTAAAAAGGCTTCAGAACTCTTCCATTGTTCTCGGAATTCCGCTGACGTTTAAAAATGCTTCGGAACTCTTCCATTGTTCTCGGAATTCCGCTGACTTTTAAAAATGCTTCGGAACTCTACCATTGTTCTCGAATTCCGCTGACTCTTAAAATTGCTTCACAACTCTTCTATTGTTCTCGGAATTCCGCTGACTTTTAAAAATGCTTCGAAACTCTTCCATTGTTCTCGGAATTCCGCTGAAGTTTAAGTATGCTTCGGAACTCTTCCATTGTTCTCGGAATTCTGCTGAAGTTTAAAAATGCTTCGGAACTCTTCCATTGTTCTCGGAATTCCGCTGACATTTAAAAAGGCTTCAGAACTCTTCCATTGTTCTCGGAATTCCGCTGACGTTTAAAAATGCTTCGGAACTCTTCCATTGTTCTCGGAATTCCGCTGACGTTTAAAAATGCTTCACAAAGCTTCCATTGTTCTCGGAATTCCGCTGACTTTTAAAAATGCTTCGGAACTCTTCGATTGTTCTCCAAATTCCGCTGAAGTTTAAAAATGCTTCGGAACTCTTCCATTGTTCTCGGAATTCCGCTGACATTTAAAAATGCTTCGGAACTCTTCCATTGTTCTCGGAATTCCGCTGACTCTTAAAAATGCTTCGAAACTCTTCCATTGTTCTCGGAATTCCGCTGAAGTTTAGGTATGCTTCGGAACTCTTCCATTGTTCTCGGAATTCTGCTGAAGTTTAAAAATGCTTCGGAACTCTTCCATTGTTTTCAAAATCCGCTGATGTTTAAAAATGCTTCAGAACTCTTCCATTGTTTTCAGAATTCCGCTGACATTTAAAAATGCTTCAGAACTCTTCCATTGTTCTCGGAATTCTGCTGAAGTTTAAGTATGCTTCGGAACTCTTCCATTGTTCTCGGAATTCTGCTGAAGTTTAAAAATGCTTCGGAACTCTTCCACTGTTCTCAGAATTCCGCTGACATTTAAAAATGCTTCTGAACTCTTCCATTGTTCTCGGAATTCCGCTGACATTTAAAAAGGCTTCAGAACTCTTCCATTGTTCTCGGAATTCCGCTGACTTTAAAAAATGCTTCAGAACTCTTCCATTGTTCTCGGAATTCTGCTGAAGTTTAAGTATGCTTCGGAACTCTTCCATTGTTCTCGGAATTCTGCTGAAGTTTAAAAATGCTTCGGAACTCTTCCACTGTTCTCAGAATTCCGCTGACATTTAAAAATGCTTCGGAACTCTTCCATTGTTCTCGGAATTCCGCTGACATTTAAAAAGGCTTCAGAACTCTTCCATTGTTCTCGGAATTCCGCTGACGTTTAAAAATGCTTCGGAACTCTTCCATTGTTCTCGGAATTCCGCTGAGTTTTAAAAATGCTTCGGAACTCTTCCATTGTTCTCGAATTCCGCTGACTCTTAAAATTGCTTCACAACTCTTCTATTGTTCTCGGAATTCCGCTGACTTTTAAAAATGCTTCGAAACTCTTCCATTGTTCTCGGAATTCCACTGAAGTTTAAGTATGCTTCGGAACTCTTCCATTGTTCTCGGAATTCTGCTGAAGTTTAAAAATGCTTCGGAACTCTTCCATTGTTCTCAGAATTCCGCTTACATTTAAAAATGCTTCGGAACTCTTCCATTGTTCTCGGAATTCCGCTGACGTTTAAAAATGCTTCGGAACTCTTCCATTGTTCTCGGAATTCCGCTGACTTTTAAAATTGATTCGGAACTCTTCGATTGTTCTCCAAATTCCGCTGAAGTTTAAAAATGCTTCGGAACTCTTCCAGTGTTCACAGAATTCCGCTGACGTTTAAAAATGCTTTGGAAATCTTCCATTGTTTTCAAAATCCGCTGACGTTTAAAAATGCTTCAGAACTCTTCCATTGTTCTCGGAATTCCGCTGACATTTAAAAATGCTTCGGAACTCTTCCATTGTTCTGGAATTCCGCTGACGTTTAAAAATGCTTCACAACTCTTCCATTGTTCTCGTTAGTCCGCTGACTTTAAAAAATGCTTCAGAACTCTTCCATTGTTCTCGGAATTCTGCTGAAGTTTAAGTATGCTTCGGAACTCTTCCATTGTTCTCGGAATTCTGCTGAAGTTTAAAAATGCTTCGGAACTCTTCCATTGTTCTCAGAATTCCGCTGACATTTAAAAATGCTTCGGAACTCTTCCATTGTTCTCGGAATTCCGCTGACATTTAAAAAGGCTTCAGAACTCTTCCATTGTTCTCGGAATTCCGCTGACGTTTAAAAATGCTTCACAAAGCTTCCATTGTTCTCGGAATTCCGCTGACTTTTAAAAATGCTTCGGAACTCTTCGATTGTTCTCCAAATTCCGCTGAAGTTTAAAAATGCTTCGGAACTCTTCCATTGTTCTCGGAATTCCGCTGACATTTAAAAATGCTTCGGAACTCTTCCATTGTTCTCGGAATTCCGCTGAAGTTTAGGTATGCTTCGGAACTCTTCCATTGTTCTCGGAATTCTGCTGAAGTTTAAAAATGCTTCGGAACTCTTCCATTGTTCTCAGAATTCCGCTTACATTTAAAAATGCTTCGGAACTCTTCCATTGTTCTCGGAATTCCGCTGACGTTTAAAAATGCTTCGGAAATCTTCCATTGTTTTCAAAATCCGCTGACGTTTAAAAATGCTTCAGAACTCTTCCATTGTTCTCGGAATTCCGCTGACATTTAAAAATGCTTCAGAACTCTTCCATTGTTCTCGTTATTCCGCTGACTTTAAAAAATGCTTCAGAACTCTTCCATTGTTCTCGGAATTCTGCTGAAGTTTAAGTATGCTTCGGAACTCTTCCATTGTTCTCGGAATTCTGCTGAAGTTTAAAAATGCTTCGGAACTCTTCCACTGTTCTCAGAATTCCGCTGACATTTAAAAATGCTTCGGAACTCTTCCATTGTTCTCGGAATTCCGCTGACGTTTAAAAATGCTTCACAAAGCTTCCATTGTTCTCGGAATTCCGCTGACTTTTAAAAATGCTTCGGAACTCTTCGATTGTTCTCCAAATTCCGCTGAAGTTTAAAAATGCTTCGGAACTCTTCCAGTGTTCTCGGAATTCTGCTGAAGTTTAAGTATGCTTCGGAACTCTTCCATTGTTCTCGGAATTCTGCTGAATTTTAAAAATGCTTCGGAACTCTTCCATTGTTCTCAGAATTCCGCTGATATTTAAAAAGGCTTCAGAACTCTTCCATTGTTCTGGAATTCCGCTGACGTTTAAAAATGCTTCACAACTCTTCCATTGTTCTCGGAATTCCGCTGACGTTTAAAAATGCTTCACAAAGCTTCCATTGTTCTCGGAATTCCGCTGACTTTTAAAAATGCTTTGGAACTCTTCGATTGTTCTCCAAATTCCGCTGAAGTTTAAAAATGCTTCGGAACTCTTCCATTGTTCTCGGAATTCCGCTGACGTTTAAAAATGCTTCGGAACTCTTCCATTGTTCTCGGAATTCCGGTGAAGTTTAAAAATGCTTCGGAACTCTTACATTGTTCTCAGAATTCCGCTGAAGTTTAAACATGCTTTGGTACCCTTCTATTGTTCTCGGAATTCTGCTGAAGTTTAAAAATGCTTCGGAACTCTTCCAGTGTTCTCGGAATTCCGCTGACTTTTAAAAATGCTTCGGAACTCTTCGATTGTTCTCCAAATTCCGCTGAAGTTTAAAAATGCTTCGGAACTCTTCCAGTGTTCTCGGAATTCCGCTGACTTTTAAAAATGCTTCGGAACTCTTCGATTGTTCTCCAAATTCCGCTGAAGTTTAAAAATGCTTCGGAACTCTTCCATTGTTTTCAAAATTCCGCTGACGTTTAAAAATGATTCAGAACCCTTCCATTGTTCTCGGAATTCCGCTGACGTAAAAAATGCTTCGGAACTCTTCCATTGTTTTCAAAATTCCGCTGCCGTTTAAAAATGATTCAGAACTCTTCCATTGTTCTCGGAATTCTGCTGAAGTTTAAAAATGCTCCGGAACTCTTCTATTGTTCTCGGAATTCCGCTGACTTTTAAAAATGCTTCGGAACTCTTCCATTGTTGTCGGAATTCCGCTGACGCTTAAAATTGCTTCAAAACTCTTCCAGTGTTCTCGGAATTCCGCTGAAGTTTAAGAATGCTTCAGAACTCTTCCATTGTTCTCAGAATTCTGCTGAATTTTAAAAATGCTTCGGAACTCTTCCATTGTTCTCGGAATTCCGCTGACGCTTAAAAATGCTTCACAACTCTTCTATTGTTCTCGGAATTCCGCTGACGTTTAAAAATGCTTCGGAAATCTTCCATTGTTTTCAAAATTCCGCTGATGTTTAAAAATGCTTCGGAACTCTTCCATTGTTCTCGGAATTCCGCTGACTTTTAAAAATGCTTCGGAACTCTTCCATTGTTCTCGGAATTCCGCTGAAGTTTTGAAGTTTAAAAATGGTTCGGAATTCTTCCATTGTTCTCGGAATTCCGCTGACGCTTAAAAATGCTTCACAACTCTTCTATTGTTCTCAGAATTCCGCTGACTTTTAAAAATGCTTCAGAACTCTTCCATTGTTCTCGGAATTCCACTGACGTTTAAAAATGCTTCAGAACTCTTCCATTGTTCTCGGAATTCCGCTGACGCTTAAAATTGCTTCACAACTCTTCTATTGTTCTCAGAATTCCGCTGACTTTTAAAAATGCTTCAGAACTCTTCCATTGTTCTCGGAATTCCGCTGACATTTAAAAAGGCTTCAGAACTCTTCCATTGTTCTCGGAATTCCGCTGACGTTTAAAAATGCTTCGGAACTCTTCCATTGTTCTCGGAATTTCGCTGACGTTTAAAAATGCTTCACAAAGCTTCCATTGTTCTCGGAATTCCGCTGACTTTTAAAAATGCTTCGGAACTCTTCGATTGTTCTCCAAATTCCGCTGAAGTTTAAAAATGCTTCGGAACTCTTCCAGTGTTCTCGGAATTCCGCTGACTTTTAAAAATGCTTCGGAACTCTTCGATTGTTCTCCAAATTCCGCTGAAGTTTAAAAATGCTTCGGAACTCTTCCAGTGTTCGCAGAACTCCGCTGACGTTTAAAAATGCTTCGGAAATCTTCCATTGTTTTCAAAATTCCGCTGACGTTTAAAAATGCTTCAGAACTCTTCCATTGTTCTCGGAATTCCGCTGACGTTTAAAAATGCTTCGGAACTCTTCCATTGTTCTCGGAATTCCAGTGAAGTTTAAAAATGCTTCGGAACTCTTACATTGTTCTCAGAATTCCGCTGAAGTTTAAACATGCTTTGGTACCCTTCTATTGTTCTCGGAATTCTGCTGACTTTTAAAAATGCTTCGGAACTCTTCCATTGATCCAGGAATTCTGCTGAAGTTTAAAAATGCTCCGGAACTCTTCTATTGTTCTCGGAATTCCGCTGACTTTTAAAAATGCTTCGGAACTCTTCCTTTGTTCTCGGAATTCCGCTGAAGTTTAAGAATGCTTCGAAACTCTTCCATTGTTCTTGGAATTCTGCTGAAGTTTTGAAGTTTAAAAATGCTTCGGAATTCGTCCATTGTTCTCGGAATTCCGCTGACGCTTAAAAATGCTTCACAACTCTTCTATTGTTCTCAGAATTCCGCTTACTTTTAAAAATGCTTCGGAACTCTTCCATTGTTGTCGGAATTCCGCTGACGCTTAAAATTGCTTCACAACTCTTCTATTGTTCTCGGAATTCCGCTGACATTTAAAAATGCTTCGGAACTCTTCCATTGTTCTCGGAATTCCGCTGACGTTTAAAAATGCTTCGGAAATCTTCCATTGTTTTCAAAATTCCGCTGATGTTTAAAAATGCTTCAGAACTCTTCCATTGTTCTCGGAATTCCGCTGACTTTTAAAAATGCTTCGGAACTCTTCCATTGTTCTCGGAATTCCGCTGAAGTTTAAGAATGCTTCGGAACTCTTCCATTGTTCTCGGAATTCTGCTGAAGTTTTGAAGTTTAAAAATGCTTCGGAACTCTTCCATTGTTCTCGGAATTCTGCTGAAGTTTAAGTATGCTTCGGAACTCTTCCATTGTTCTCGGAATTCTGCTGAAGTTTAAAAATGCTTCGGAACTCTTCCATTGTTCTCAGAATTCCGCTGACATTTAAAAATGCTTCGGAACTCTTCCATTGTTCTCGGAATTCCGCTGACGTTTAAAAATGCTTCACAAAGCTTCCATTGTTCTCGGAATTCCGCTGACTTTTAAAAATGCTTCGGTACTCTTCGATTGTTCTCCAAATTCCGCTGAAGTTTAAAAATGCTTCGGAACTCTTCCAGTGTTCTCGGAATTCCGCTGACTTTTAAAAATGCTTCGGAACTCTTCGATTGTTCTCCAAATTCCGCTGAAGTTTAAAAATGCTTCGGAACTCTTCCATTGTTTTCAAAATTCCGCTGACGTTTAAAAATGATTCAGAACTCTTCCATTGTTCTCGGAATTCCGCTGACGTTTAAAAATGCTTCGGAACTCTTCCATTGTCCTCGGAATTCCGGTGAAGTTTAAAAATGCTTCGGAACTCTTACATTGTTCTCAGAATTCCGCTGAAGTTTAAACATGCTTTGGTACCCTTCTATTGTTCTCGGAATTCTGCTGACTTTTAAAAATGCTTCGGAACTCTTCCATTGATCCAGGAATTCTGCTGAAGTTTAAAAATGCTCCGGAACTCTTCTATTGTTCTCGGAATTCCGCTGACTTTTAAAAATGCTTCGGAACTCTTCCTTTGTTCTCGGAATTCCGCTGAAGTTTAAGAATCCTTCGAAACTCTTCCATTGTTCTTGGAATTCTGCTGAAGTTTTGAAGTTTAAAAATGCTTCGGAACTCTTCCATTGTTCTCGGAATTCCGCTGACGCTTAAAAATGCTTCACAACTCTTCTATTGTTCTCAGAATTCCGCTTACTTTTAAAAATGCTTCGGAACTCTTCCATTGTTGTCGGAAATCCGCTGACGCTTAAAATTGCTTCAAAACTCTTCCATTGTTCTCGGAATTCCGCTGAAGTTTAAGAATGCTTCAGAACTCTTCCATTGTTCTCAGAATTCTGCTGAATTTTAAAAATGCTTCGGAACTCTTCCATTGTTCTCGGAATTCCGCTGACGCTTAAAAATGCTTCACAACTCTTCTATTGTTCTCGGAATTCCGCTGACGTTTAAAAATGCTTCGGAAATCTTCCATTGTTTTCAAAATTCCGCCGATGTTTAAAAATGCTTCAGAACTCTTCCATTGTTCTCGGAATTCTGCTGACTTTTAAAAATGCTTCGGAACTCTTCGATTGTTCTCCAAATTCCGCTGAAGTTTAAAAATGCTTCGGAACTCTTCCAGTGTTCGCAGAATTCCGCTGACGTTTAAAAATGCTTCGGAACTCTTCCATTGTTCTCGGAATTCCGCTGACTTTTAAAAATGCTTCGGAACTCTTCCATTGTTCTCGGAATTCCGCTGAAGTTTTGAAGTTTAAAAATGGTTCGGAATTCTTCCATTGTTCTCGGAATTCCGCTGACGCTTAAAAATGCTTCACAACTCTTCTATTGTTCTCAGAATTCCGCTGACTTTTAAAAATGCTTCAGAACTCTTCCATTGTTCTCGGAATTCCGCTGACGCTTAAAATTGCTTCACAACTCTTCTATTGTTCTCAGAATTCCGCTGACTTTTAAAAATGCTTCAGAACTCTTCCATTGTTCTCGGAATTCCACTGACATTTAAAAAGGCTTCAGAACTCTTCCATTGTTCTCGGAATTCCGCTGACGTTTAAAAATGCTTCGGAACTCTTCCATTGTTCTCGGAATTCCGCTGACGTTTAAAAATGCTTCACAAAGCTTCCATTGTTCTCGGAATTCCGCTGACTTTTAAAAATGCTTCGGAACTCTTCGATTGTTCTCCAAATTCCGCTGAAGTTTAAAAATGCTTCGGAACTCTTCCAGTGTTCTCGGAATTCCGCTGACTTTTAAAAATGCTTCGGAACTCTTCCATTGTTCTCGGAATTCCGCTGACATTTAAAAAGGCTTCAGAACTCTTCCATTGTTCTCGGAATTCTGCTGACTTTAAAAAATGCTTCAGAACTCTTCCATTGTTCTCGGAATTCCGCTGACGTTTAAAAATGCTTCAGAACTCTTCCATTGTTCTCGGAATTCCGCTGACTTTTAAAAATGCTTCGGAACTCTTCCATTGTTCTCGAATTCTGCTGACTCTTAAAATTGCTTCACAACTCTTCTATTGTTCTCGGAATTCCGCTGACTTTTAAAAATGCTTCGAAACTCTTCCATTGTTCTCGGAATTCCGCTGAAGTTTAAGTATGCTTCGGAACTCTTCCATTGTTCTCGGAATTCTGCTGAAGTTTAAAAATGCTTCGGAACTCTTCCATTGTTCTCAGAATTCCGCTTACATTTAAAAATGCTTCGGAACTCTTCCATTGTTCTCGGAATTCCGCTGACGTTTAAAAATGCTTCGGAACTCTTCCATTGTTCTTGGAATTCTACTGACGTTTAAAAATGCTTCACAACTCTTCCATTGTTCTCGGAATTCCGCTGACTTTTAAAATTGATTCGGAACTCTTCGATTGTTCTCCAAATTCCGCTGAAGTTTAAAAATGCTTCGGAACTCTTCCAGTGTTCACAGAATTCCGCTGACGTTTAAAAATGCTTCGGAAATCTTCCAATGTTTTCAAAATCCGCTGACGTTTAAAAATGCTTCAGAACTCTTCCATTGTTCTCGGAATTCCGCTGACATTTAAAAATGCTTCGGAACTCTTCCATTGTTCTGGAATTCCGCTGACGTTTAAAAATGCTTCACAACTCTTCCATTGTTCTCGTTATTCCGCTGACTTTAAAAAATGCTTCAGAACTCTTCCATTGTTCTCGGAATTCTGCTGAAGTTTAAGTATGCTTCGGAACTCTTCCATTGTTCTCGGAATTCTGCTGAAGTTTAAAAATGCTTCGGAACTCTTCCATTGTTCTCAGAATTCCGCTGACATTTAAAAATGCTTCGGAACTCTTCCATTGTTCTCGGAATTTCGCTGACATTTAAAAAGGCTTCAGAACTCTTCCATTGTTCTCGGAATTCCGCTGACGTTTAAAAATGCTTCGGAACTCTTCCATTGTTCTCGGAATTCCGCTGACGTTTAAAAATGCTTCACAAAGCTTCCATTGTTCTCGGAATTCCGCTGACTTTTAAAAATGCTTCGGAACTCTTCGATTGTTCTCCAAATTCCGCTGAAGTTTAAAAATGCTTCGGAACTCTTCCATTGTTCTCGGAATTCCGCTGACATTTAAAAATGCTTCGGAACTCTTCCATTGTTCTCGGAATTCCGATGACTCTTAAAATTGCTTCACAACTCTTCTATTGTTCTCGGAATTCCGCTGACTTTTAAAAATGCTTCGAAACTCTTCCATTGTTCTCGGAATTCCGCTGAAGTTTAGGTATGCTTCGGAACTCTTCCATTGTTCTCGGAATTCTGCTGAAGTTTAAAAATGCTTCGGAACTCTTCCATTGTTTTCAAAATCCGCTGATGTTTAAAAATGCTTCAGAACTCTTCCATTGTTTTCAGAATTCCGCTGACATTTAAAAATGCTTCAGAACTCTTCCATTGTTCTCGGAATTCTGCTGAAGTTTAAGTATGCTTCGGAACTCTTCCATTGTTCTCGGAATTCTGCTGAAGTTTAAAAATGCTTCGGAACTCTTCCACTGTTCTCAGAATTCCGCTGACATTTAAAAATGCTTCGGAACTCTTCCATTGTTCTCGGAATTCCGCTGACATTTAAAAAGGCTTCAGAACTCTTCCATTGTTCTCGGAATTCCGCTGACTTTAAAAAATGCTTCAGAACTCTTCCATTGTTCTCGGAATTCTGCTGAAGTTTAAGTATGCTTCGGAACTCTTCCATTGTTCTCGGAATTCTGCTGAAGTTTAAAAATGCTTCGGAACTCTTCCACTGTTCTCAGAATTCCGCTGACATTTAAAAATGCTTCGGAACTCTTCCATTGTTCTCGGAATTCCGCTGACATTTAAAAAGGCTTCAGAACTCTTCCATTGTTCTCGGAATTCCGCTGACGTTTAAAAATGCTTCGGAACTCTTCCATTGTTCTCGGAATTCCGCTGACTTTTAAAAATGCTTCGGAACTCTACCATTGTTCTCGAATTCCGCTGACTCTTAAAATTGCTTCACAACTCTTCTATTGTTCTCGGAATTCCGCTGACTTTTAAAAATGCTTCGAAACTCTTCCATTGTTCTCGGAATTCCGCTGAAGTTTAAGTATGCTTCGGAACTCTTCCATTGTTCTCGGAATTCTGCTGAAGTTTAAAAATGCTTCGGAACTCTTCCATTGTTCTCAGAATTCCGCTTACATTTAAAAATGCTTCGGAACTCTTCCATTGTTCTCGGAATTCCGCTGACGTTTAAAAATGCTTCACAACTCTTCCATTGTTCTCGGAATTCCGCTGACTTTTAAAATTGATTCGGAACTCTTCGATTGTTCTCCAAATTCCGCTGAAGTTTAAAAATGCTTCGGAACTCTTCCAGTGTTCACAGAATTCCGCTGACGTTTAAAAATGCTTCGGAAATCTTCCATTGTTTTCAAAATCCGCTGACGTTTAAAAATGCTTCAGAACTCTTCCATTGTTCTCGGAATTCCGCTGATATTTAAAAATGCTTCAGAACTCTTCCATTGTTCTGGAATTCCGCTGACGTTTAAAAATGCTTCACAACTCTTCCATTGTTCTCGTTATTCCGCTGACTTTAAAAAATGCTTCAGAACTCTTCCATTGTTCTCGGAATTCTGCTGAAGTTTAAGTATGCTTCGGAACTCTTCCATTGTTCTCAGAATTCTGCTGAAGTTTAAAAATGCTTCGGAACTCTTCCATTGTTCTCAGAATTCCGCTGACATTTAAAAATGCTTCGGAACTCTTCCATTGTTCTCGGAATTCCGCTGACATTTAAAAAGGCTTCAGAACTCTTCCATTGTTCTCGGAATTCCGCTGACGTTTAAAAATGCTTCGGAACTCTTCCATTGTTCTCGGAATTCCGCTGACGTTTAAAAATGCTTCACAAAGCTTCCATTGTTCTCGGAATTCCGCTGACTCTTAAAATTGCTTCACAACTCTTCTATTGTTCTCGGAATTCCGCTGACTTTTAAAAATGCTTCGAAACTCTTCCATTGTTCTCGGAATTCCGCTGAAGTTTAGGTATGCTTCGGAACTCTTCCATTGTTCTCGGAATTCTGCTGAAGTTTAAAAATGCTTCGGAACTCTTCCATTGTTTTCAAAATCCGCTGATGTTTAAAAATGCTTCAGAACTCTTCCATTGTTTTCAGAATTCCGCTGACATTTAAAAATGCTTCAGAACTCTTCCATTGTTCTCGGAATTCTGCTGAAGTTTAAGTATGCTTCGGAACTCTTCCATTGTTCTCGGAATTCTGCTGAAGTTTAAAAATGCTTCGGAACTCTTCCACTGTTCTCAGAATTCCGCTGACATTTAAAAATGCTTCGGAACTCTTCCATTGTTCTCGGAATTCCGCTGACATTTAAAAAGGCTTCAGAACTCTTCCATTGTTCTCGGAATTCCGCTGACTTTAAAAAATGCTTCAGAACTCTTCCATTGTTCTCGGAATTCTGCTGAAGTTTAAGTATGCTTCGGAACTCTTCCATTGTTCTCGGAATTCTGCTGAAGTTTAAAAATGCTTCGGAACTCTTCCACTGTTCTCAGAATTCCGCTGACATTTAAAAATGCTTCGGAACTCTTCCATTGTTCTCGGAATTCCGCTGACATTTAAAAAGGCTTCAGAACTCTTCCATTGTTCTCGGAATTCCGCTGACGTTTAAAAATGCTTCGGAACTCTTCCATTGTTCTCGGAATTCCGCTGAGTTTTAAAAATGCTTCGGAACTCTTCCATTGTTCTCGAATTCCGCTGACTCTTAAAATTGCTTCACAACTCTTCTATTGTTCTCGGAATTCCGCTGACTTTTAAAAATGCTTCGAAACTCTTCCATTGTTCTCGGAATTCCGCTGAAGTTTAAGTATGCTTCGGAACTCTTCCATTGTTCTCGGAATTCTGCTGAAGTTTAAAAATGCTTCGGAACTCTTCCATTGTTCTCAGAATTCCGCTTACATTTAAAAATGCTTCGGAACTCTTCCATTGTTCTCGGAATTCCGCTGACGTTTAAAAATGCTTCGGAACTCTTCCATTGTTCTTGGAATTCTACTGACGTTTAAAAATGCTTCACAACTCTTCCATTGTTCTCGGAATTCCGCTGACTTTTAAAATTGATTCGGAACTCTTCGATTGTTCTCCAAATTCCGCTGAAGTTTAAAAATGCTTCGGAACTCTTCCAGTGTTCACAGAATTCCGCTGACGTTTAAAAATGCTTCGGAAATCTTCCATTGTTTTCAAAATCCGCTGACGTTTAAAAATGCTTCAGAACTCTTCCATTGTTCTCGGAATTCCGCTGACATTTAAAAATGCTTCGGAACTCTTCCATTGTTCTGGAATTCCGCTGACGTTTAAAAATGCTTCACAACTCTTCCATTGTTCTCGTTATTCCGCTGACTTTAAAAAATGCTTCAGAACTCTTCCATTGTTCTCGGAATTCTGCTGAAGTTTAAGTATGCTTCGGAACTCTTCCATTGTTCTCGGAATTCTGCTGAAGTTTAAAAATGCTTCGGAACTCTTCCATTGTTCTCAGAATTCCGCTGACATTTAAAAATGCTTCGGAACTCTTCCATTGTTCTCGGAATTCCGCTGACATTTAAAAAGGCTTCAGAACTCTTCCATTGTTCTCGGAATTCCGCTGACGTTTAAAAATGCTTCACAAAGCTTCCATTGTTCTCGGAATTCCGCTGACTTTTAAAAATGCTTCGGAACTCTTCGATTGTTCTCCAAATTCCGCTGAAGTTTAAAAATGCTTCGGAACTCTTCCATTGTTCTCGGAATTCCGCTGACATTTAAAAATGCTTCGGAACTCTTCCATTGTTCTCGGAATTCCGCTGACTTTTAAAAATGCTTCGGAACTCTTCCATTGTTCTCGGAATTCCGCTGACGTTTAAAAATGCTTCACAAAGCTTCCATTGTTCTCGGAATTCCGCTGACTTTTAAAAATGCTTCGGAACTCTTCGATTGTTCTCCAAATTCCGCTGAAGTTTAAAAATGCTTCGGAACTCTTCCAGTGTTCTCGGAATTCCGCTGACTTTTAAAAATGCTTCGGAACTCTTCCATTGTTCTCGGAATTCCGCTGACATTTAAAAAGGCTTCAGAACTCTTCCATTGTTCTCGGAATTCTGCTGACTTTAAAAAATGCTTCAGAACTCTTCCATTGTTCTCGGAATTCCGCTGACGTTTAAAAATGCTTCAGAACTCTTCCATTGTTCTCGGAATTCCGCTGACTTTTAAAAATGCTTCGGAACTCTTCCATTGTTCTCGAATTCTGCTGACTCTTAAAATTGCTTCACAACTCTTCTATTGTTCTCGGAATTCCGCTGACTTTTAAAAATGCTTCGAAACTCTTCCATTGTTCTCGGAATTCCGCTGAAGTTTAAGTATGCTTCGGAACTCTTCCATTGTTCTCGGAATTCTGCTGAAGTTTAAAAATGCTTCGGAACTCTTCCATTGTTCTCAGAATTCCGCTTACATTTAAAAATGCTTCGGAACTCTTCCATTGTTCTCGGAATTCCGCTGACGTTTAAAAATGCTTCGGAACTCTTCCATTGTTCTTGGAATTCTACTGACGTTTAAAAATGCTTCACAACTCTTCCATTGTTCTCGGAATTCCGCTGACTTTTAAAATTGATTCGGAACTCTTCGATTGTTCTCCAAATTCCGCTGAAGTTTAAAAATGCTTCGGAACTCTTCCAGTGTTCACAGAATTCCGCTGACGTTTAAAAATGCTTCGGAAATCTTCCATTGATCCAGGAATTCTGCTGAAGTTTAAAAATGCTTCGGAACTCTTCCATTGTTCTCGGAATTCCGCTGACGTTTAAAAATGCTTCACAAAGCTTCCATTGTTCTCGGAATTCCGCTGACTCTTAAAATTGCTTCACAACTCTTCTATTGTTCTCGGAATTCCGCTGACTTTTAAAAATGCTTCGAAACTCTTCCATTGTTCTCGGAATTCCGCTGAAGTTTAGGTATGCTTCGGAACTCTTCCATTGTTATCGGAATTCTGCTGAAGTTTAAAAATGCTTCGGAACTCTTCCATTGTTTTCAAAATCCGCTGATGTTTAAAAATGCTTCAGAACTCTTCCATTGTTTTCAGAATTCCGCTGACATTTAAAAATGCTTCAGAACTCTTCCATTGTTCTCGGAATTCTGCTGAAGTTTAAGTATGCTTCGGAACTCTTCCATTGTTCTCGGAATTCTGCTGAAGTTTAAAAATGCTTCGGAACTCTTCCACTGTTCTCAGAATTCCGCTGACATTTAAAAATGCTTCGGAACTCTTCCATTGTTCTCGGAATTCCGCTGACATTTAAAAAGGCTTCAGAACTCTTCCATTGTTCTCGGAATTCCGCTGACTTTAAAAAATGCTTCAGAACTCTTCCATTGTTCTCGGAATTCTGCTGAAGTTTAAGTATGCTTCGGAACTCTTCCATTGTTCTCGGAATTCTGCTGAAGTTTAAAAATGCTTCGGAACTCTTCCACTGTTCTCAGAATTCCGCTGACATTTAAAAATGCTTCGGAACTCTTCCATTGTTCTCGGAATTCCGCTGACATTTAAAAAGGCTTCAGAACTCTTCCATTGTTCTCGGAATTCCGCTGACGTTTAAAAATGCTTCGGAACTCTTCCATTGTTCTCGGAATTCCGCTGAGTTTTAAAAATGCTTCGGAACTCTTCCATTGTTCTCGAATTCCGCTGACTCTTAAAATTGCTTCACAACTCTTCTATTGTTCTCGGAATTCCGCTGACTTTTAAAAATGCTTCGAAACTCTTCCATTGTTCTCGGAATTCCGCTGACTTTTAAAAATGCTTCGGAACTCTTCGATTGTTCTCCAAATTCCGCTGAAGTTTAAAAATGCTTCGGAACTCTTCCATTGTTCTCGGAATTCCGCTGACATTTAAAAATGCTTCGGAACTCTTCCATTGTTCTCGGAATTCCGATGACTCTTAAAATTGCTTCACAACTCTTCTATTGTTCTCGGAATTCCGCTGACTTTTAAAAATGCTTCGAAACTCTTCCATTGTTCTCGGAATTCCGCTGAAGTTTAGGTATGCTTCGGAACTCTTCCATTGTTCTCGGAATTCTGCTGAAGTTTAAAAATGCTTCGGAACTCTTCCATTGTTTTCAAAATCCGCTGATGTTTAAAAATGCTTCAGAACTCTTCCATTGTTTTCAGAATTCCGCTGACATTTAAAAATGCTTCAGAACTCTTCCATTGTTCTCGGAATTCTGCTGAAGTTTAAGTATGCTTCGGAACTCTTCCATTGTTCTCGGAATTCTGCTGAAGTTTAAAAATGCTTCGGAACTCTTCCACTGTTCTCAGAATTCCGCTGACATTTAAAAATGCTTCGGAACTCTTCCATTGTTCTCGGAATTCCGCTGACATTTAAAAAGGCTTCAGAACTCTTCCATTGTTCTCGGAATTCCGCTGACTTTAAAAAATGCTTCAGAACTCTTCCATTGTTCTCGGAATTCTGCTGAAGTTTAAGTATGCTTCGGAACTCTTCCATTGTTCTCGGAATTCTGCTGAAGTTTAAAAATGCTTCGGAACTCTTCCACTGTTCTCAGAATTCCGCTGACATTTAAAAATGCTTCGGAACTCTTCCATTGTTCTCGGAATTCCGCTGACATTTAAAAAGGCTTCAGAACTCTTCCATTGTTCTCGGAATTCCGCTGACGTTTAAAAATGCTTCGGAACTCTTCCATTGTTCTCGGAATTCCGCTGAGTTTTAAAAATGCTTCGGAACTCTTCCATTGTTCTCGAATTCCGCTGACTCTTAAAATTGCTTCACAACTCTTCTATTGTTCTCGGAATTCCGCTGACTTTTAAAAATGCTTCGAAACTCTTCCATTGTTCTCGGAATTCCGCTGAAGTTTAAGTATGCTTCGGAACTCTTCCATTGTTCTCGGAATTCTGCTGAAGTTTAAAAATGCTTCGGAACTCTTCCATTGTTCTCAGAATTCCGCTTACATTTAAAAATGCTTCGGAACTCTTCCATTGTTCTCGGAATTCCGCTGACGTTTAAAAATGCTTCGGAACTCTTCCATTGTTCTTGGAATTCTACTGACGTTTAAAAATGCTTCACAACTCTTCCATTGTTCTCGGAATTCCGCTGACTTTTAAAATTGATTCGGAACTCTTCGATTGTTCTCCAAATTCCGCTGAAGTTTAAAAATGCTTCGGAACTCTTCCAGTGTTCACAGAATTCCGCTGACGTTTAAAAATGCTTCGGAAATCTTCCATTGTTTTCAAAATCCGCTGACGTTTAAAAATGCTTCAGAACTCTTCCATTGTTCTCGGAATTCCGCTGACATTTAAAAATGCTTCGGAACTCTTCCATTGTTCTGGAATTCCGCTGACGTTTAAAAATGCTTCACAACTCTTCCATTGTTCTCGTTATTCCGCTGACTTTAAAAAATGCTTCAGAACTCTTCCATTGTTCTCGGAATTCTGCTGAAGTTTAAGTATGCTTCGGAACTCTTCCATTGTTCTCGGAATTCTGCTGAAGTTTAAAAATGCTTCGGAACTCTTCCATTGTTCTCAGAATTCCGCTGACATTTAAAAATGCTTCGGAACTCTTCCATTGTTCTCGGAATTCCGCTGACATTTAAAAAGGCTTCAGAACTCTTCCATTGTTCTCGGAATTCCGCTGACGTTTAAAAATGCTTCACAAAGCTTCCATTGTTCTCGGAATTCCGCTGACTTTTAAAAATGCTTCGGAACTCTTCGATTGTTCTCCAAATTCCGCTGAAGTTTAAAAATGCTTCGGAACTCTTCCATTGTTCTCGGAATTCCGCTGACATTTAAAAATGCTTCGGAACTCTTCCATTGTTCTCGGAATTCCGCTGACTTTTAAAAATGCTTCGGAACTCTTCCATTGTTCTCGGAATTCCGCTGACGTTTAAAAATGCTTCACAAAGCTTCCATTGTTCTCGGAATTCCGCTGACTTTTAAAAATGCTTCGGAACTCTTCGATTGTTCTCCAAATTCCGCTGAAGTTTAAAAATGCTTCGGAACTCTTCCAGTGTTCTCGGAATTCCGCTGACTTTTAAAAATGCTTCGGAACTCTTCCATTGTTCTCGGAATTCCGCTGACATTTAAAAAGGCTTCAGAACTCTTCCATTGTTCTCGGAATTCTGCTGACTTTAAAAAATGCTTCAGAACTCTTCCATTGTTCTCGGAATTCCGCTGACGTTTAAAAATGCTTCAGAACTCTTCCATTGTTCTCGGAATTCCGCTGACTTTTAAAAATGCTTCGGAACTCTTCCATTGTTCTCGAATTCTGCTGACTCTTAAAATTGCTTCACAACTCTTCTATTGTTCTCGGAATTCCGCTGACTTTTAAAAATGCTTCGAAACTCTTCCATTGTTCTCGGAATTCCGCTGAAGTTTAAGTATGCTTCGGAACTCTTCCATTGTTCTCGGAATTCTGCTGAAGTTTAAAAATGCTTCGGAACTCTTCCATTGTTCTCAGAATTCCGCTTACATTTAAAAATGCTTCGGAACTCTTCCATTGTTCTCGGAATTCCGCTGACGTTTAAAAATGCTTCGGAACTCTTCCATTGTTCTTGGAATTCTACTGACGTTTAAAAATGCTTCACAACTCTTCCATTGT
Source organism: Phyllobates terribilis (assembly GCF_046119375.1). Lineage (NCBI taxonomy): Eukaryota > Metazoa > Chordata > Amphibia > Anura > Dendrobatidae > Phyllobates > Phyllobates terribilis. The sequence goes on along the minus strand of NW_027362781.1, from coordinate 4,740,465 downwards.
TCTCGGAATTCCGCTGACTTTTAAAATTGATTCGGAACTCTTCGATTGTTCTCCAAATTCCGCTGAAGTTTAAAAATGCTTCGGAACTCTTCCAGTGTTCACAGAATTCCGCTGACGTTTAAAAATGCTTCGGAAATCTTCCATTGATCCAGGAATTCTGCTGAAGTTTAAAAATGCTTCGGAACTCTTCCATTGTTCTCGGAATTCCGCTGACGTTTAAAAATGCTTCACAAAGCTTCCATTGTTCTCGGAATTCCGCTGACTCTTAAAATTGCTTCACAACTCTTCTATTGTTCTCGGAATTCCGCTGACTTTTAAAAATGCTTCGAAACTCTTCCATTGTTCTCGGAATTCCGCTGAAGTTTAGGTATGCTTCGGAACTCTTCCATTGTTATCGGAATTCTGCTGAAGTTTAAAAATGCTTCGGAACTCTTCCATTGTTTTCAAAATCCGCTGATGTTTAAAAATGCTTCAGAACTCTTCCATTGTTTTCAGAATTCCGCTGACATTTAAAAATGCTTCAGAACTCTTCCATTGTTCTCGGAATTCTGCTGAAGTTTAAGTATGCTTCGGAACTCTTCCATTGTTCTCGGAATTCTGCTGAAGTTTAAAAATGCTTCGGAACTCTTCCACTGTTCTCAGAATTCCGCTGACATTTAAAAATGCTTCGGAACTCTTCCATTGTTCTCGGAATTCCGCTGACATTTAAAAAGGCTTCAGAACTCTTCCATTGTTCTCGGAATTCCGCTGACTTTAAAAAATGCTTCAGAACTCTTCCATTGTTCTCGGAATTCTGCTGAAGTTTAAGTATGCTTCGGAACTCTTCCATTGTTCTCGGAATTCTGCTGAAGTTTAAAAATGCTTCGGAACTCTTCCACTGTTCTCAGAATTCCGCTGACATTTAAAAATGCTTCGGAACTCTTCCATTGTTCTCGGAATTCCGCTGACATTTAAAAAGGCTTCAGAACTCTTCCATTGTTCTCGGAATTCCGCTGACGTTTAAAAATGCTTCGGAACTCTTCCATTGTTCTCGGAATTCCGCTGAGTTTTAAAAATGCTTCGGAACTCTTCCATTGTTCTCGAATTCCGCTGACTCTTAAAATTGCTTCACAACTCTTCTATTGTTCTCGGAATTCCGCTGACTTTTAAAAATGCTTCGAAACTCTTCCATTGTTCTCGGAATTCCGCTGACTTTTAAAAATGCTTCGGAACTCTTCGATTGTTCTCCAAATTCCGCTGAAGTTTAAAAATGCTTCGGAACTCTTCCATTGTTCTCGGAATTCCGCTGACATTTAAAAATGCTTCGGAACTCTTCCATTGTTCTCGGAATTCCGATGACTCTTAAAATTGCTTCACAACTCTTCTATTGTTCTCGGAATTCCGCTGACTTTTAAAAATGCTTCGAAACTCTTCCATTGTTCTCGGAATTCCGCTGAAGTTTAAGTATGCTTCGGAACTCTTCCATTGTTCTCGGAATTCTGCTGAAGTTTAAAAATGCTTCGGAACTCTTCCATTGTTCTCAGAATTCCGCTTACATTTAAAAATGCTTCGGAACTCTTCCATTGTTCTCGGAATTCCGCTGACGTTTAAAAATGCTTCGGAACTCTTCCATTGTTCTTGGAATTCTACTGACGTTTAAAAATGCTTCACAACTCTTCCATTGTTCTCGGAATTCCGCTGACTTTTAAAATTGATTCGGAACTCTTCGATTGTTCTCCAAATTCCGCTGAAGTTTAAAAATGCTTCGGAACTCTTCCAGTGTTCACAGAATTCCGCTGACGTTTAAAAATGCTTCGGAAATCTTCCATTGTTTTCAAAATCCGCTGACGTTTAAAAATGCTTCAGAACTCTTCCATTGTTCTCGGAATTCCGCTGATATTTAAAAATGCTTCAGAACTCTTCCATTGTTCTGGAATTCCGCTGACGTTTAAAAATGCTTCACAACTCTTCCATTGTTCTCGTTATTCCGCTGACTTTAAAAAATGCTTCAGAACTCTTCCATTGTTCTCGGAATTCTGCTGAAGTTTAAGTATGCTTCGGAACTCTTCCATTGTTCTCAGAATTCTGCTGAAGTTTAAAAATGCTTCGGAACTCTTCCATTGTTCTCAGAATTCCGCTGACATTTAAAAATGCTTCGGAACTCTTCCATTGTTCTCGGAATTCCGCTGACATTTAAAAAGGCTTCAGAACTCTTCCATTGTTCTCGGAATTCCGCTGACGTTTAAAAATGCTTCGGAACTCTTCCATTGTTCTCGGAATTCCGCTGACGTTTAAAAATGCTTCACAAAGCTTCCATTGTTCTCGGAATTCCGCTGACTCTTAAAATTGCTTCACAACTCTTCTATTGTTCTCGGAATTCCGCTGACTTTTAAAAATGCTTCGAAACTCTTCCATTGTTCTCGGAATTCCGCTGAAGTTTAGGTATGCTTCGGAACTCTTCCATTGTTATCGGAATTCTGCTGAAGTTTAAAAATGCTTCGGAACTCTTCCATTGTTTTCAAAATCCGCTGATGTTTAAAAATGCTTCAGAACTCTTCCATTGTTTTCAGAATTCCGCTGACATTTAAAAATGCTTCAGAACTCTTCCATTGTTCTCGGAATTCTGCTGAAGTTTAAGTATGCTTCGGAACTCTTCCATTGTTCTCGGAATTCTGCTGAAGTTTAAAAATGCTTCGGAACTCTTCCACTGTTCTCAGAATTCCGCTGACATTTAAAAATGCTTCGGAACTCTTCCATTGTTCTCGGAATTCCGCTGACATTTAAAAAGGCTTCAGAACTCTTCCATTGTTCTCGGAATTCCGCTGACTTTAAAAAATGCTTCAGAACTCTTCCATTGTTCTCGGAATTCTGCTGAAGTTTAAGTATGCTTCGGAACTCTTCCATTGTTCTCGGAATTCTGCTGAAGTTTAAAAATGCTTCGGAACTCTTCCACTGTTCTCAGAATTCCGCTGACATTTAAAAATGCTTCGGAACTCTTCCATTGTTCTCGGAATTCCGCTGACATTTAAAAAGGCTTCAGAACTCTTCCATTGTTCTCGGAATTCCGCTGACGTTTAAAAATGCTTCGGAACTCTTCCATTGTTCTCGGAATTCCGCTGAGTTTTAAAAATGCTTCGGAACTCTTCCATTGTTCTCGAATTCCGCTGACTCTTAAAATTGCTTCACAACTCTTCTATTGTTCTCGGAATTCCGCTGACTTTTAAAAATGCTTCGAAACTCTTCCATTGTTCTCGGAATTCCGCTGAAGTTTAAGTATGCTTTGGAACTCTTCCATTGTTCTCGGAATTCTGCTGAAGTTTAAAAATGCTTCGGAACTCTTCCATTGTTCTCAGAATTCCGCTTACATTTAAAAATGCTTCGGAACTCTTCCATTGTTCTCGGAATTCCGCTGACGTTTAAAAATGCTTCGGAACTCTTCCATTGTTCTTGGAATTCTACTGACGTTTAAAAATGCTTCACAACTCTTCCATTGTTCTCGGAATTCCGCTGACTTTTAAAATTGATTCGGAACTCTTCGATTGTTCTCCAAATTCCGCTGAAGTTTAAAAATGCTTCGGAACTCTTCCAGTGTTCACAGAATTCCGCTGACGTTTAAAAATGCTTCGGAAATCTTCCATTGTTTTCAAAATCCGCTGACGTTTAAAAATGCTTCAGAACTCTTCCATTGTTCTCGGAATTCCGCTGACATTTAAAAATGCTTCGGAACTCTTCCATTGTTCTGGAATTCCGCTGACGTTTAAAAATGCTTCACAACTCTTCCATTGTTCTCGTTATTCCGCTGACTTTAAAAAATGCTTCAGAACTCTTCCATTGTTCTCGGAATTCTGCTGAAGTTTAAGTATGCTTCGGAACTCTTCCATTGTTCTCGGAATTCTGCTGAAGTTTAAAAATGCTTCGGAACTCTTCCATTGTTCTCAGAATTCCGCTGACATTTAAAAATGCTTCGGAACTCTTCCATTGTTCTCGGAATTCCGCTGACATTTAAAAAGGCTTCAGAACTCTTCCATTGTTCTCGGAATTCCGCTGACGTTTAAAAATGCTTCACAAAGCTTCCATTGTTCTCGGAATTCCGCTGACTTTTAAAAATGCTTCGGAACTCTTCGATTGTTCTCCAAATTCCGCTGAAGTTTAAAAATGCTTCGGAACTCTTCCATTGTTCTCGGAATTCCGCTGACATTTAAAAATGCTTCGGAACTCTTCCATTGTTCTCGGAATTCCGCTGACTTTTAAAAATGCTTCGGAACTCTTCCATTGTTCTCGGAATTCCGCTGACGTTTAAAAATGCTTCACAAAGCTTCCATTGTTCTCGGAATTCCGCTGACTTTTAAAAATGCTTCGGAACTCTTCGATTGTTCTCCAAATTCCGCTGAAGTTTAAAAATGCTTCGGAACTCTTCCAGTGTTCTCGGAATTCCGCTGACTTTTAAAAATGCTTCGGAACTCTTCCATTGTTCTCGGAATTCCGCTGACATTTAAAAAGGCTTCAGAACTCTTCCATTGTTCTCGGAATTCTGCTGACTTTAAAAAATGCTTCAGAACTCTTCCATTGTTCTCGGAATTCCGCTGACGTTTAAAAATGCTTCGGAACTCTTCCATTGTTCTCGGAATTCCGCTGACTTTTAAAAATGCTTCGGAACTCTTCCATTGTTCTCGAATTCTGCTGACTCTTAAAATTGCTTCACAACTCTTCTATTGTTCTCGGAATTCCACTGACTTTTAAAAATGCTTCGAAACTCTTCCATTGTTCTCGGAATTCCGCTGAAGTTTAAGTATGCTTCGGAACTCTTCCATTGTTCTCGGAATTCTGCTGAAGTTTAAAAATGCTTCGGAACTCTTCCATTGTTCTCAGAATTCCGCTTACATTTAAAAATGCTTCGGAACTCTTCCATTGTTCTCGGAATTCCGCTGACGTTTAAAAATGCTTCGGAACTCTTCCATTGTTCTTGGAATTCTACTGACGTTTAAAAATGCTTCACAACTCTTCCATTGTTCTCGGAATTCCGCTGACTTTTAAAATTGATTCGGAACTCTTCGATTGTTCTCCAAATTCCGCTGAAGTTTAAAAATGCTTCGGAACTCTTCCAGTGTTCACAGAATTCCGCTGACGTTTAAAAATGCTTCGGAAATCTTCCATTGTTTTCAAAATCCGCTGACGTTTAAAAATGCTTCAGAACTCTTCCATTGTTCTCGGAATTCCGCTGACATTTAAAAATGCTTCGGAACTCTTCCATTGTTCTGGAATTCCGCTGACGTTTAAAAATGCTTCACAACTCTTCCATTGTTCTCGTTATTCCGCTGACTTTAAAAAATGCTTCAGAACTCTTCCATTGTTCTCGGAATTCTGCTGAAGTTTAAGTATGCTTCGGAACTCTTCCATTGTTCTCGGAATTCTGCTGAAGTTTAAAAATGCTTCGGAACTCTTCCATTGTTCTCAGAATTCCGCTGACATTTAAAAATGCTTCGGAACTCTTCCATTGTTCTCGGAATTTCGCTGACATTTAAAAAGGCTTCAGAACTCTTCCATTGTTCTCGGAATTCCGCTGACGTTTAAAAATGCTTCGGAACTCTTCCATTGTTCTCGGAATTCCGCTGACGTTTAAAAATGCTTCACAAAGCTTCCATTGTTCTCGGAATTCCGCTGACTTTTAAAAATGCTTCGGAACTCTTCGATTGTTCTCCAAATTCCGCTGAAGTTTAAAAATGCTTCGGAACTCTTCCATTGTTCTCGGAATTCCGCTGACATTTAAAAATGCTTCGGAACTCTTCCATTGTTCTCGGAATTCCGCTGACTCTTAAAATTGCATCACAACTCTTCTATTGTTCTCGGAATTCCGCTGACTTTTAAAAATGCTTCGAAACTCTTCCATTGTTCTCGGAATTCCGCTGAAGTTTAGGTATGCTTCGGAACTCTTCCATTGTTCTCGGAATTCTGCTGAAGTTTAAAAATGCTTCGGAACTCTTCCATTGTTTTCAAAATCCGCTGATGTTTAAAAATGCTTCAGAACTCTTCCATTGTTTTCAGAATTCCGCTGACATTTAAAAATGCTTCAGAACTCTTCCATTGTTCTCGGAATTCTGCTGAAGTTTAAGTATGCTTCGGAACTCTTCCATTGTTCTCGGAATTCTGCTGAAGTTTAAAAATGCTTCGGAACTCTTCCACTGTTCTCAGAATTCCGCTGACATTTAAAAATGCTTCGGAACTCTTCCATTGTTCTCGGAATTCCGCTGACATTTAAAAAGGCTTCAGAACTCTTCCATTGTTCTCGGAATTCCGCTGACTTTAAAAAATGCTTCAGAACTCTTCCATTGTTCTCGGAATTCTGCTGAAGTTTAAGTATGCTTCGGAACTCTTCCATTGTTCTCGGAATTCTGCTGAAGTTTAAAAATGCTTCGGAACTCTTCCACTGTTCTCAGAATTCCGCTGACATTTAAAAATGCTTCGGAACTCTTCCATTGTTCTCGGAATTCCGCTGACATTTAAAAAGGCTTCAGAACTCTTCCATTGTTCTCGGAATTCCGCTGACGTTTAAAAATGCTTCGGAACTCTTCCATTGTTCTCGGAATTCCGCTGACTTTTAAAAATGCTTCGGAACTCTACCATTGTTCTCGAATTCCGCTGACTCTTAAAATTGCTTCACAACTCTTCTATTGTTCTCGGAATTCCGCTGACTTTTAAAAATGCTTCGAAACTCTTCCATTGTTCTCGGAATTCCGCTGAAGTTTAAGTATGCTTCGGAACTCTTCCATTGTTCTCGGAATTCTGCTGAAGTTTAAAAATGCTTCGGAACTCTTCCATTGTTCTCAGAATTCCGCTTACATTTAAAAATGCTTCGGAACTCTTCCATTGTTCTCGGAATTCCGCTGACGTTTAAAAATGCTTCGGAACTCTTCCATTGTTCTTGGAATTCTACTGACGTTTAAAAATGCTTCACAACTCTTCCATTGTTCTCGGAATTCCGCTGACTTTTAAAATTGATTCGGAACTCTTCGATTGTTCTCCAAATTCCGCTGAAGTTTAAAAATGCTTCGGAACTCTTCCAGTGTTCACAGAATTCCGCTGACGTTTAAAAATGCTTCGGAAATCTTCCATTGTTTTCAAAATCCGCTGACGTTTAAAAATGCTTCAGAACTCTTCCATTGTTCTCGGAATTCCGCTGACATTTAAAAATGCTTCGGAACTCTTCCATTGTTCTGGAATTCCGCTGACGTTTAAAAATGCTTCACAACTCTTCCATTGTTCTCGTTATTCCGCTGACTTTAAAAAATGCTTCAGAACTCTTCCATTGTTCTCGGAATTCTGCTGAAGTTTAAGTATGCTTCGGAACTCTTCCATTGTTCTCGGAATTCTGCTGAAGTTTAAAAATGCTTCGGAACTCTTCCATTGTTCTCAGAATTCCGCTGACATTTAAAAATGCTTCGGAACTCTTCCATTGTTCTCGGAATTCCGCTGACATTTAAAAAGGCTTCAGAACTCTTCCATTGTTCTCGGAATTCCGCTGACGTTTAAAAATGCTTCACAAAGCTTCCATTGTTCTCGGAATTCCGCTGACTTTTAAAAATGCTTCGGAACTCTTCGATTGTTCTCCAAATTCCGCTGAAGTTTAAAAATGCTTCGGAACTCTTCCATTGTTCTCGGAATTCCGCTGACATTTAAAAATGCTTCGGAACTCTTCCATTGTTCTCGGAATTCCGCTGAAGTTTAGGTATGCTTCGGAACTCTTCCATTGTTCTCGGAATTCTGCTGAAGTTTAAAAATGCTTCGGAACTCTTCCATTGTTCTCAGAATTCCGCTTACATTTAAAAATGCTTCGGAACTCTTCCATTGTTCTCGGAATTCCGCTGACGTTTAAAAATGCTTCGGAAATCTTCCATTGTTTTCAAAATCCGCTGACGTTTAAAAATGCTTCAGAACTCTTCCATTGTTCTCGGAATTCCGCTGACATTTAAAAATGCTTCAGAACTCTTCCATTGTTCTCGTTATTCCGCTGACTTTAAAAAATGCTTCAGAACTCTTCCATTGTTCTCGTAATTCTGCTGAAGTTTAAAAATGCTTCGGAACTCTTCCACTGTTCTCAGAATTCCGCTGACATTTAAAAATGCTTCGGAACTCTTCCATTGTTCTCGGAATTCCACTGACGTTTAAAAATGCTTCGGAACTCTTCCATTGTTCTCGGAATTCCGCTGACGTTTAAAAATGCTTCACAAAGCTTCCATTGTTCTCGGAATTCCGCTGACTTTTAAAAATGCTTCGGAACTCTTCGATTGTTCTCCAAATTCCGCTGAAGTTTAAAAATGCTTCGGAACTCTTCCAGTGTTCTCGGAATTCTGCTGAAGTTTAAGTATGCTTCGGAACTCTTCCATTGTTCTCGGAATTCTGCTGAATTTTAAAAATGCTTCGGAACTCTTCCATTGTTCTCAGAATTCCGCTGATATTTAAAAAGGCTTCAGAACTCTTCCATTGTTCTGGAATTCCGCTGACGTTTAAAAATGCTTCACAACTCTTCCATTGTTCTCGGAATTCCGCTGACGTTTAAAAATGCTTCACAAAGCTTCCATTGTTCTCGGAATTCCGCTGACTTTTAAAAATGCTTTGGAACTCTTCGATTGTTCTCCAAATTCCGCTGAAGTTTAAAAATGCTTCGGAACTCTTCCATTGTTCTCGGAATTCCGCTGACGTTTAAAAATGCTTCGGAACTCTTCCATTGTTCTCGGAATTCCGCTGACTCTTAAAATTGCTTCACAACTCTTCTATTGTTCTCGGAATTCCGCTGACTTTTAAAAATGCTTCGAAACTCTTCCATTGTTCTCGGAATTCCGCTGAAGTTTAGGTATGCTTCGGAACTCTTCCATTGTTCTCGGAATTCTGCTGAAGTTTAAAAATGCTTCGGAACTCTTCCATTGTTCTCAGAATTCCGCTTACATTTAAAAATGCTTCGGAACTCTTCCATTGTTCTCGGAATTCCGCTGACGTTTAAAAATGCTTCGGAACTCTTCCATTGTTCTTGGAATTCCACTGACGTTTAAAAATGCTTCACAACTCTTCCATTGTTCTCGGAATTCCGCTGACTTTTAAAATTGATTCGGAACTCTTCGATTGTTCTCCAAATTCCGCTGAAGTTTAAAAATGCTTCGGAACTCTTCCAGTGTTCACAGAATTCCGCTGACGTTTAAAATGCTTCGGAAATCTTCCATTGTTTTCAAAATCCGCTGACGTTTAAAAATGCTTCAGAACTCTTCCATTGTTTTCAGAATTCCGCTGACATTTAAAAATGCTTCAGAACTCTTCCATTGTTCTGGAATTCCGCTGACGTTTAAAAATGCTTCACAACTCTTCCATTGTTCTCGTTATTCCGCTGACTTTAAAAAATGCTTCAGAACTCTTCCATTGTTCTCGGAATTCTGCTGAAGTTTAAGTATGCTTCGGAACTCTTCCATTGTTCTCGGATTTCTGCTGAAGTTTAAAAATGCTTCGGAACTCTTCCATTGTTCTCAGAATTCCGCTTACATTTAAAAATGCTTCGGAACTCTTCCATTGTTCTCGGAATTCCGCTGACGTTTAAAAATGCTTCGGAAATCTTCCATTGTTTTCAAAATCCGCTGACGTTTAAAAATGCTTCAGAACTCTTCCATTGTTCTCGGAATTCCGCTGACATTTAAAAATGCTTCAGAACTCTTCCATTGTTCTCGTTATTCCGCTGACTTTAAAAAATGCTTCAGAACTCTTCCATTGTTCTCGGAATTCTGCTGAAGTTTAAGTATGCTTCGGAACTCTTCCATTGTTCTCGGAATTCTGCTGAAGTTTAAAAATGCTTCGGAAATCTTCCACTGTTCTCAGAATTCCGCTGACATTTAAAAATGCTTCGGAACTCTTCCATTGTTCTCGGAATTCCGCTGACGTTTAAAAATGCTTCACAAAGCTTCCATTGTTCTCGGAATTCCGCTGACTTTTAAAAATGCTTCGGAACTCTTCGATTGTACTCCAAATTCCGCTGAAGTTTAAAAATGCTTCGGAACTCTTCCAGTGTTCTCGGAATTCTGCTGAAGTTTAAGTATGCTTCGGAACTCTTCCATTGTTCTCGGAATTCTGCTGAATTTTAAAAATGCTTCGGAACTCTTCCATTGTTCTCAGAATTCCGCTGATATTTAAAAAGGCTTCAGAACTCTTCCATTGTTCTGGAATTCCGCTGACGTTTAAAAATGCTTCACAACTCTTCCATTGTTCTCGGAATTCCGCTGACGTTTAAAAATGCTTCACAAAGATTCCATTGTTCTCGGAATTCCGCTGACTTTTAAAAATGCTTTGGAACTCTTCGATTGTTCTCCAAATTCCGCTGAAGTTTAAAAATGCTTCGGAACTCTTCCATTGTTCTCGGAATTCCGCTGACGTTTAAAAATGCTTCGGAACTCTTCCATTGTTCTCGGAATTCCGCTGACTCTTAAAATTGCTTCACAACTCTTCTATTGTTCTCGGAATTCCGCTGACTTTTAAAAATGCTTCGAAACTCTTCCATTGTTCTCGGAATTCCGCTGAAGTTTAGGTATGCTTCGGAACTCTTCCATTGTTCTCGGAATTCTGCTGAAGTTTAAAAATGCTTCGGAACTCTTCCATTGTTCTCAGAATTCCGCTTACATTTAAAAATGCTTCGGAACTCTTCCATTGTTCTCGGAATTCCGCTGACGTTTAAAAATGCTTCGGAACTCTTCCATTGTTCTTGGAATTCCACTGACGTTTAAAAATGCTTCACAACTCTTCCATTGTTCTCGGAATTCCGCTGACTTTTAAAAATGCTTCGGAACTCTTCCATTGTTCTCGGAATTCCGCTGACTTTTAAAAATGCTTCGGAACTCTTCCATTGTTCTCGGAATTCCGCTGACTTTTAAAAATGCTTCGGAACTCTTCCATTGTTCTCGGAATTCCGCTGAAGTTTAAGAATGCTTCGGAACTCTTCCATTGTTCTCGGAATTCAGCTGAAGTTTTGAAGTTTAAAAATGCTTCGGAACTCTTCCATTGTTCTCGGAATTCTGCTGAAGTTTAAGTATGCTTCGGAACTCTTCCATTGTTCTAGAATTCCGCTGACATTTAAAAATGCTTCGGAACTCTTCGATTGTTCTCCAAATTCCGCTGAAGTTTAAAAATGCTTCGGAACTCTTCCAGTGTTCTCGGAATTCCGCTGACTTTTAAAAATGCTTCGGAACTCTTCGATTGTTCTCCAAATTCCGCTGAAGTTTAAAAATGCTTCGGAACTCTTCCATTGTTTTCAAAATTCCGCTGACGTTTAAAAATCATTCAGAACTCTTCCATTGTTCTCGGAATTCCGCTGACGTTTAAAAATGCTTCGGAATTCTTCCATTGTTTTCAAAATTCCGCTGACGTTTAAAAATGATTCAGAACTCTTCCATTGTTCTCGGAATTCCGCTGACGTTTAAAAATGCTTCGGAACTCTTCCATTGTTCTCGGAATTCCGGTGAAGTTTAAAAATGCTTCGGAACTCTTACATTGTTCTCAGAATTCCGCTGAAGTTTAAACATGCTTTGGTACCCTTCTATTGTTCTCGGAATTCTGCTGAAGTTTAAAAATGCTTCGGAACTCTTCCAGTGTTCTCGGAATTCCGCTGACTTTTAAAAATGCTTCGGAACTCTTCGATTGTTCTCCAAATTCCGCTGAAGTTTAAAAATGCTTCGGAACTCTTCGATTGTTCTCCAAATTCCGCTGAAGTTTAAAAATGCTTCAGAACTCTTCCATTGTTCTCGGAATTCCGCTGACATTTAAAAATGCTTCGGAACTCTTCCATTGTTCTGGAATTCCGCTGACGTTTAAAAATGCTTCACAACTCTTCCATTGTTCTCGTTATTCCGCTGACTTTAAAAAATGCTTCAGAACTCTTCCATTGTTCTCGGAATTCTGCTGAAGTTTAAGTATGCTTCGGAACTCTTCCATTGTTCTCGGAATTCTGCTGAAGTTTAAAAATGCTTCGGAACTCTTCCATTGTTCTCAGAATTCCGCTGACATTTAAAAATGCTTCGGAACTCTTCCATTGTTCTCGGAATTTCGCTGACATTTAAAAAGGCTTCAGAACTCTTCCATTGTTCTCGGAATTCCGCTGACGTTTAAAAATGCTTCGGAACTCTTCCATTGTTCTCGGAATTCCGCTGACGTTTAAAAATGCTTCACAAAGCTTCCATTGTTCTCGGAATTCCGCTGACTTTTAAAAATGCTTCGGAACTCTTCGATTGTTCTCCAAATTCCGCTGAAGTTTAAAAATGCTTCGGAACTCTTCCATTGTTCTCGGAATTCCGCTGACATTTAAAAATGCTTCGGAACTCTTCCATTGTTCTCGGAATTCCGCTGACTCTTAAAATTGCATCACAACTCTTCTATTGTTCTCGGAATTCCGCTGACTTTTAAAAATGCTTCGAAACTCTTCCATTGTTCTCGGAATTCCGCTGAAGTTTAGGTATGCTTCGGAACTCTTCCATTGTTCTCGGAATTCTGCTGAAGTTTAAAAATGCTTCGGAACTCTTCCATTGTTTTCAAAATCCGCTGATGTTTAAAAATGCTTCAGAACTCTTCCATTGTTTTCAGAATTCCGCTGACATTTAAAAATGCTTCAGAACTCTTCCATTGTTCTCGGAATTCTGCTGAAGTTTAAGTATGCTTCGGAACTCTTCCATTGTTCTCGGAATTCTGCTGAAGTTTAAAAATGCTTCGGAACTCTTCCACTGTTCTCAGAATTCCGCTGACATTTAAAAATGCTTCGGAACTCTTCCATTGTTCTCGGAATTCCGCTGACATTTAAAAAGGCTTCAGAACTCTTCCATTGTTCTCGGAATTCCGCTGACTTTAAAAAATGCTTCAGAACTCTTCCATTGTTCTCGGAATTCTGCTGAAGTTTAAGTATGCTTCGGAACTCTTCCATTGTTCTCGGAATTCTGCTGAAGTTTAAAAATGCTTCGGAACTCTTCCACTGTTCTCAGAATTCCGCTGACATTTAAAAATGCTTCGGAACTCTTCCATTGTTCTCGGAATTCCGCTGACATTTAAAAAGTCTTCAGAACTCTTCCATTGTTCTCGGAATTCCGCTGACGTTTAAAAATGCTTCGGAACTCTTCCATTGTTCTCGGAATTCCGCTGACTTTTAAAAATGCTTCGGAACTCTACCATTGTTCTCGAATTCCGCTGACTCTTAAAATTGCTTCACAACTCTTCTATTGTTCTCGGAATTCCGCTGACTTTTAAAAATGCTTCGAAACTCTTCCATTGTTCTCGGAATTCCGCTGAAGTTTAAGTATGCTTCGGAACTCTTCCATTGTTCTCGGAATTCTGCTGAAGTTTAAAAATGCTTCGGAACTCTTCCATTGTTCTCAGAATTCCGCTTACATTTAAAAATGCTTCGGAACTCTTCCATTGTTCTCGGAATTCCGCTGACGTTTAAAAATGCTTCGGAACTCTTCCATTGTTCTTGGAATTCTACTGACGTTTAAAAATGCTTCACAACTCTTCCATTGTTCTCGGAATTCCGCTGACTTTTAAAATTGATTCGGAACTCTTCGATTGTTCTCCAAATTCCGCTGAAGTTTAAAAATGCTTCGGAACTCTTCCAGTGTTCACAGAATTCCGCTGACGTTTAAAAATGCTTCGGAAATCTTCCATTGTTTTCAAAATCCGCTGACGTTTAAAAATGCTTCAGAACTCTTCCATTGTTCTCGGAATTCCGCTGACATTTAAAAATGCTTCGGAACTCTTCCATTGTTCTGGAATTCCGCTGACGTTTAAAAATGCTTCACAACTCTTCCATTGTTCTCGTTATTCCGCTGACTTTAAAAAATGCTTCAGAACTCTTCCATTGTTCTCGGAATTCTGCTGAAGTTTAAGTATGCTTCGGAACTCTTCCATTGTTCTCGGAATTCTGCTGAAGTTTAAAAATGCTTCGGAACTCTTCCATTGTTCTCAGAATTCCGCTGACATTTAAAAATGCTTCGGAACTCTTCCATTGTTCTCGGAATTCCGCTGACATTTAAAAAGGCTTCAGAACTCTTCCATTGTTCTCGGAATTCCGCTGACGTTTAAAAATGCTTCACAAAGCTTCCATTGTTCTCGGAATTCCGCTGACTTTTAAAAATGCTTCGGAACTCTTCGATTGTTCTCCAAATTCCGCTGAAGTTTAAAAATGCTTCGGAACTCTTCCATTGTTCTCGGAATTCCGCTGACATTTAAAAATGCTTCGGAACTCTTCCATTGTTCTCGGAATTCCGCTGAAGTTTAGGTATGCTTCGGAACTCTTCCATTGTTCTCGGAATTCTGCTGAAGTTTAAAAATGCTTCGGAACTCTTCCATTGTTCTCAGAATTCCGCTTACATTTAAAAATGCTTCGGAACTCTTCCATTGTTCTCGGAATTCCGCTGACGTTTAAAAATGCTTCGGAAATCTTCCATTGTTTTCAAAATCCGCTGACGTTTAAAAATGCTTCAGAACTCTTCCATTGTTCTCGGAATTCCGCTGACATTTAAAAATGCTTCAGAACTCTTCCATTGTTCTCGTTATTCCGCTGACTTTAAAAAATGCTTCAGAACTCTTCCATTGTTCTCGTAATTCTGCTGAAGTTTAAAAATGCTTCGGAACTCTTCCACTGTTCTCAGAATTCCGCTGACATTTAAAAATGCTTCGGAACTCTTCCATTGTTCTCGGAATTCCACTGACGTTTAAAAATGCTTCGGAACTCTTCCATTGTTCTCGGAATTCCGCTGACGTTTAAAAATGCTTCACAAAGCTTCCATTGTTCTCGGAATTCCGCTGACTTTTAAAAATGCTTCGGAACTCTTCGATTGTTCTCCAAATTCCGCTGAAGTTTAAAAATGCTTCGGAACTCTTCCAGTGTTCTCGGAATTCTGCTGAAGTTTAAGTATGCTTCGGAACTCTTCCATTGTTCTCGGAATTCTGCTGAATTTTAAAAATGCTTCGGAACTCTTCCATTGTTCTCAGAATTCCGCTGATATTTAAAAAGGCTTCAGAACTCTTCCATTGTTCTGGAATTCCGCTGACGTTTAAAAATGCTTCACAACTCTTCCATTGTTCTCGGAATTCCGCTGACGTTTAAAAATGCTTCACAAAGCTTCCATTGTTCTCGGAATTCCGCTGACTTTTAAAAATGCTTTGGAACTCTTCGATTGTTCTCCAAATTCCGCTGAAGTTTAAAAATGCTTCGGAACTCTTCCATTGTTCTCGGAATTCCGCTGACGTTTAAAAATGCTTCGGAACTCTTCCATTGTTCTCGGAATTCCGCTGACTCTTAAAATTGCTTCACAACTCTTCTATTGTTCTCGGAATTCCGCTGACTTTTAAAAATGCTTCGAAACTCTTCCATTGTTCTCGGAATTCCGCTGAAGTTTAGGTATGCTTCGGAACTCTTCCATTGTTCTCGGAATTCTGCTGAAGTTTAAAAATGCTTCGGAACTCTTCCATTGTTCTCAGAATTCCGCTTACATTTAAAAATGCTTCGGAACTCTTCCATTGTTCTCGGAATTCCGCTGACGTTTAAAAATGCTTCGGAACTCTTCCATTGTTCTTGGAATTCCACTGACGTTTAAAAATGCTTCACAACTCTTCCATTGTTCTCGGAATTCTGCTGACTTTTAAAATTGATTCGGAACTCTTCGATTGTTCTCCAAATTCCGCTGAAGTTTAAAAATGCTTCGGAACTCTTCCAGTGTTCACAGAATTCCGCTGACGTTTAAAATGCTTCGGAAATCTTCCATTGTTTTCAAAATCCGCTGACGTTTAAAAATGCTTCAGAACTCTTCCATTGTTTTCAGAATTCCGCTGACATTTAAAAATGCTTCAGAACTCTTCCATTGTTCTGGAATTCCGCTGACGTTTAAAAATGCTTCACAACTCTTCCATTGTTCTCGTTATTCCGCTGACTTTAAAAAATGCTTCAGAACTCTTCCATTGTTCTCGGAATTCTGCTGAAGTTTAAGTATGCTTCGGAACTCTTCCATTGTTCTCGGATTTCTGCTGAAGTTTAAAAATGCTTCGGAACTCTTCCATTGTTCTCAGAATTCCGCTTACATTTAAAAATGCTTCGGAACTCTTCCATTGTTCTCGGAATTCCGCTGACGTTTAAAAATGCTTCGGAAATCTTCCATTGTTTTCAAAATCCGCTGACGTTTAAAAATGCTTCAGAACTCTTCCATTGTTCTCGGAATTCCGCTGACATTTAAAAATGCTTCAGAACTCTTCCATTGTTCTCGTTATTCCGCTGACTTTAAAAAATGCTTCAGAACTCTTCCATTGTTCTCGGAATTCTGCTGAAGTTTAAGTATGCTTCGGAACTCTTCCATTGTTCTCGGAATTCTGCTGAAGTTTAAAAATGCTTCGGAACTCTTCCACTGTTCTCAGAATTCCGCTGACATTTAAAAATGCTTCGGAACTCTTCCATTGTTCTCGGAATTCCGCTGACGTTTAAAAATGCTTCACAAAGCTTCCATTGTTCTCGGAATTCCGCTGACTTTTAAAAATGCTTCGGAACTCTTCGATTGTTCTCCAAATTCCGCTGAAGTTTAAAAATGCTTCGGAACTCTTCCAGTGTTCTCGGAATTCTGCTGAAGTTTAAGTATGCTTCGGAACTCTTCCATTGTTCTCGGAATTCTGCTGAATTTTAAAAATGCTTCGGAACTCTTCCATTGTTCTCAGAATTCCGCTGATATTTAAAAAGGCTTCAGAACTCTTCCATTGTTCTGGAATTCCGCTGACGTTTAAAAATGCTTCACAACTCTTCCATTGTTCTCGGAATTCCGCTGACGTTTAAAAATGCTTCACAAAGATTCCATTGTTCTCGGAATTCCGCTGACTTTTAAAAATGCTTTGGAACTCTTCGATTGTTCTCCAAATTCCGCTGAAGTTTAAAAATGCTTCGGAACTCTTCCATTGTTCTCGGAATTCCGCTGACGTTTAAAAATGCTTCGGAACTCTTCCATTGTTCTCGGAATTCCGCTGACTCTTAAAATTGCTTCACAACTCTTCTATTGTTCTCGGAATTCCGCTGACTTTTAAAAATGCTTCGAAACTCTTCCATTGTTCTCGGAATTCCGCTGAAGTTTAGGTATGCTTCGGAACTCTTCCATTGTTCTCGGAATTCTGCTGAAGTTTAAAAATGCTTCGGAACTCTTCCATTGTTCTCAGAATTCCGCTTACATTTAAAAATGCTTCGGAACTCTTCCATTGTTCTCGGAATTCCGCTGACGTTTAAAAATGCTTCGGAACTCTTCCATTGTTCTTGGAATTCCACTGACGTTTAAAAATGCTTCACAACTCTTCCATTGTTCTCGGAATTCCGCTGACTTTTAAAAATGCTTCGGAGCTCTTCCATTGTTCTCGGAATTCCGCTGACTTTTAAAAATGCTTCGGAACTCTTCCATTGTTCTCGGAATTCCGCTGACTTTTAAAAATGCTTCGGAACTCTTCCATTGTTCTCGGAATTCCGCTGAAGTTTAAGAATGCTTCGGAACTCTTCCATTGTTCTCGGAATTCAGCTGAAGTTTTGAAGTTTAAAAATGCTTCGGAACTCTTCCATTGTTCTCGGAATTCTGCTGAAGTTTAAGTATGCTTCGGAACTCTTCCATTGTTCTAGAATTCCGCTGACATTTAAAAATGCTTCGGAACTCTTCGATTGTTCTCCAAATTCCGCTGAAGTTTAAAAATGCTTCGGAACTCTTCCAGTGTTCTCGGAATTCCGCTGACTTTTAAAAATGCTTCGGAACTCTTCGATTGTTCTCCAAATTCCGCTGAAGTTTAAAAATGCTTCGGAACTCTTCCATTGTTTTCAAAATTCCGCTGACGTTTAAAAATCATTCAGAACTCTTCCATTGTTCTCGGAATTCCGCTGACGTTTAAAAATGCTTCGGAATTCTTCCATTGTTTTCAAAATTCCGCTGACGTTTAAAAATGATTCAGAACTCTTCCATTGTTCTCGGAATTCCGCTGACGTTTAAAAATGCTTCGGAACTCTTCCATTGTTCTCGGAATTCCGGTGAAGTTTAAAAATGCTTCGGAACTCTTACATTGTTCTCAGAATTCCGCTGAAGTTTAAACATGCTTTGGTACCCTTCTATTGTTCTCGGAATTCTGCTGAAGTTTAAAAATGCTTCGGAACTCTTCCAGTGTTCTCGGAATTCCGCTGACTTTTAAAAATGCTTCGGAACTCTTCGATTGTTCTCCAAATTCCGCTGAAGTTTAAAAATGCTTCGGAACTCTTCCAGTGTTCTCGGAATTCCGCTGACTTTTAAAAATGCTTCGGAACTCTTCGATTGTTCTCCAAATTCCGCTGAAGTTTAAAAATGCTTCGGAACTCTTCCATTGTTTTCAAAATTCCGCTGACGTTTAAAAATGATTCAGAACTCTTCCATTGTTCTCGGAATTCCGCTGACGTTTAAAAATGCTTCGGAACTCTTCCATTGTTTTCAAAATTCCGCTGCCGTTTAAAAATGATTCAGAACTCTTCCATTGTTCTCGGAATTCTGCTGAAGTTTAAAAATGCTCCGGAACTCTTCTATTGTTCTCGGAATTCCGCTGACTTTTAAAAATGCTTCGGAACTCTTCCTTTGTTCTCGGAATTCCGCTGAAGTTTAAGAATGCTTCGAAACTCTTCCATTGTTCTTGGAATTCTGCTGAAGTTTTGAAGTTTAAAAATGCTTCGGAATTCGTCCATTGTTCTCGGAATTCCGCTGACGCTTAAAAATGCTTCACAACTCTTCTATTGTTCTCAGAATTCCGCTTACTTTTAAAAATGCTTCGGAACTCTTCCATTGTTGTCGGAATTCCGCTGACGCTTAAAATTGCTTCAAAACTCTTCCATTGTTCTCGGAATTCCGCTGAAGTTTAAGAATGCTTCAGAACTCTTCCATTGTTCTCAGAATTCTGCTGAATTTTAAAAATGCTTCGGAACTCTTCCATTGTTCTCGGAATTCCGCTGACGCTTAAAAATGCTTCACAACTCTTCTATTGTTCTCGGAATTCCGCTGAAGTTTAAAAATGCTTCGGAACTCTTCCATTGTTCTCGGAATTCCGCTGACATTTAAAAATGCTTCGGAACTCTTCCATTGTTCTCGGAATTCCGCTGACATTTAAAAAGGCTTCAGAACTCTTCCATTGTTCTCCAAATTCCGCTGAAGTTTAAAAATGCTTCGGAACTCTTCCATTGTTCTCGGAATTCCGCTGACATTTAAAAATGCTTCGGAACTCTTCCATTGTTCTCGGAATTCCGCTGACTCTTAAAATTGCTTCACAACTCTTCTATTGTTCTCGGAATTCCGCTGACTTTTAAAAATGCTTCGAAACTCTTCCATTGTTCTCGGAATTCCGCTGAAGTTTAAGTATGCTTCGGAACTCTTCCATTGTTCTCGGAATTCTGCTGAAGTTTAAAAATGCTTCGGAACTCTTCCATTGTTCTCAGAATTCCGCTTACATTTAAAAATGCTTCGGAACTCTTCCATTGTTCTCGGAATTCCGCTGACGTTTAAAAATGCTTCGGAACTCTTCCATTGTTCTTGGAATTCTACTGACGTTTAAAAATGCTTCACAACTCTTCCATTGTTCTCGGAATTCCGCTGACTTTTAAAATTGATTCGGAACTCTTCGATTGTTCTCCAAATTCCGCTGAAGTTTAAAAATGCTTCGGAACTCTTCCAGTGTTCACAGAATTCCGCTGACGTTTAAAAATGCTTCGGAAATCTTCCATTGTTTTCAAAATCCGCTGACGTTTAAAAATGCTTCAGAACTCTTCCATTGTTCTCGGAATTCCGCTGACATTTAAAAATGCTTCGGAACTCTTCCATTGTTCTGGAATTCCGCTGACGTTTAAAAATGCTTCACAACTCTTCCATTGTTCTCGTTATTCCGCTGACTTTAAAAAATGCTTCAGAACTCTTCCATTGTTCTCGGAATTCTGCTGAAGTTTAAGTATGCTTCGGAACTCTTCCATTGTTCTCGGAATTCTGCTGAAGTTTAAAAATGCTTCGGAACTCTTCCATTGTTCTCAGAATTCCGCTGACATTTAAAAATGCTTCGGAACTCTTCCATTGTTCTCGGAATTCCGCTGACATTTAAAAAGGCTTCAGAACTCTTCCATTGTTCTCGGAATTCCGCTGACGTTTAAAAATGCTTCACAAAGCTTCCATTGTTCTCGGAATTCCGCTGACTTTTAAAAATGCTTCGGAACTCTTCGATTGTTCTCCAAATTCCGCTGAAGTTTAAAAATGCTTCGGAACTCTTCCATTGTTCTCGGAATTCCGCTGACATTTAAAAATGCTTCGGAACTCTTCCATTGTTCTCGGAATTCCGCTGACTCTTAAAATTGCTTCACAACTCTTCTATTGTTCTCGGAATTCCGCTGACTTTTAAAAATGCTTCGAAACTCTTCCATTGTTCTCGGAATTCCGCTGAAGTTTAGAAATGCTTCGGAACTCTTCCATTGTTCTCGGAATTCCGCTGACGTTTAAAAATGCTTCGGAAATCTTCCATTGTTTTCAAAATCCGCTGACGTTTAAAAATGCTTCAGAACTCTTCCATTGTTCTCGGAATTCCGCTGACATTTAAAAATGCTTCAGAACTCTTCCATTGTTCTCGTTATTCCGCTGACTTTAAAAAATGCTTCAGAACTCTTCCATTGTTCTCGGAATTCTGCTGAAGTTTAAGTATGCTTCGGAACTCTTCCATTGTTCTCGGAATTCTGCTGAAGTTTAAAAATGCTTCGGAACTCTTCCACTGTTCTCAGAATTCCGCTGATATTTAAAAATGCTTCGGAACTCTTCCATTGTTCTCGGAATTCCACTGACGTTTAAAAATGCTTCACAAAGCTTCCATTGTTCTCGGAATTCCGCTGACTTTTAAAAATGCTTCGGAACTCTTCGATTGTTCTCCAAATTCCGCTGAAGTTTAAAAATGCTTCGGAATTCTTCCAGTGTTCTCGGAATTCTGCTGAAGTTTAAGTATGCTTCGGAACTCTTCCATTGTTCTCGGAATTCTGCTGAATTTTAAAAATGCTTCGGAACTCTTCCATTGTTCTCAGAATTCCGCTGATATTTAAAAAGGCTTCAGAACTCTTCCATTGTTCTGGAATTCCGCTGACGTTTAAAAATGCTTCACAACTCTTCCATTGTTCTCGGAATTCCGCTGACGTTTAAAAATGCTTCACAAAGCTTCCATTGTTCTCGGAATTCCGCTGACTTTTAAAAATGCTTTGGAACTCTTCGATTGTTCTCCAAATTCCGCTGAAGTTTAAAAATGCTTCGGAACTCTTCCATTGTTCTCGGAATTCCGCTGACGTTTAAAAATGCTTCGGAACTCTTCCATTGTTCTCGGAATTCCGCTGACTCTTAAAATTGCTTCACAACTCTTCTATTGTTCTCGGAATTCCGCTGACTTTTAAAAATGCTTCGAAACTCTTCCATTGTTCTCGGAATTCCGCTGAAGTTTAGGTATGCTTCGGAACTCTTCCATTGTTCTCGGAATTCTGCTGAAGTTTAAAAATGCTTCGGAACTCTTCCATTGTTCTCAGAATTCCGCTTACATTTAAAAATGCTTCGGAACTCTTCCATTGTTCTCGGAATTCCGCTGACGTTTAAAAATGCTTCGGAACTCTTCCATTGTTCTTGGAATTCCACTGACGTTTAAAAATGCTTCACAACTCTTCCATTGTTCTCGGAATTCCGCTGACTTTTAAAATTGATTCGGAACTCTTCGATTGTTCTCCAAATTCCGCTGAAGTTTAAAAATGCTTCGGAACTCTTCCAGTGTTCACAGAATTCCGCTGACGTTTAAAATGCTTCGGAAATCTTCCATTGTTTTCAAAATCCGCTGACGTTTAAAAATGCTTCAGAACTCTTCCATTGTTTTCAGAATTCCGCTGACATTTAAAAATGCTTCAGAACTCTTCCATTGTTCTGGAATTCCGCTGACGTTTAAAAATGCTTCACAACTCTTCCATTGTTCTCGTTATTCCGCTGACTTTAAAAAATGCTTCAGAACTCTTCCATTGTTCTCGGAATTCTGCTGAAGTTTAAGTATGCTTCGGAACTCTTCCATTGTTCTCGGATTTCTGCTGAAGTTTAAAAATGCTTCGGAACTCTTCCACTGTTCTCAGAATTCCGCTGACATTTAAAAATGCTTCGGAACTCTTCCATTGTTCTCGGAATTCCGCTGACATTTAAAAAGGCTTCAGAACTCTTCCATTGTTCTCGGAATTCCGCTGACGTTTAAAAATGCTTCGGAACTCTTCCATTGTTCTCGGAATTCCGCTGACGTTTAAAAATGCTTCACAAAGCTTCCATTGTTCTCGGAATTCCGCTGACTTTTAAAAATGCTTCGGAACTCTTCGATTGTTCTCCAAATTCCGCTGAAGTTTAAAAATGCTTCGGAACTCTTCCAGTGTTCTCGGAATTCCGCTGACTTTTAAAAATGCTTTGGAACTCTTCGATTGTTCTCCAAATTCCGCTGAAGTTTAAACATGCTTCGGAACTCTTCCAGTGTTCGCAGAACTCCGCTGACGTTTAAAAATGCTTCGGAAATCTTCCATTGTTTTCAAAATTCCGCTGACGTTTAAAAATGCTTCAGAACTCTTCCATTGTTCTCGGAATTCCGCTGACTTTTAAAAATGCTTCGGAACTCTTCCATTGTTCTCGGAATTCCGCTGACTTTTAAAAATGCTTCGGAACTCTTCCATTGTTCTCGGAATTCCGCTGACTTTTAAAAATGCTTCGGAACTCTTCCATTGTTCTCGGAATTCCGCTGAAGTTTAAGAATGCTTCGGAACTCTTCCATTGTTCTCGGAATTCAGCTGAAGTTTTGAAGTTTAAAAATGCTTCGGAACTCTTCCATTGTTCTCGGAATTCTGCTGAAGTTTAAGTATGCTTCGGAACTCTTCCATTGTTCTAGAATTCCGCTGACATTTAAAAATGCTTCGGAACTCTTCGATTGTTCTCCAAATTCCGCTGAAGTTTAAAAATGCTTCGGAACTCTTCCAGTGTTCTCGGAATTCCGCTGACTTTTAAAAATGCTTCGGAACTCTTCGATTGTTCTCCAAATTCCGCTGAAGTTTAAAAATGCTTCGGAACTCTTCCATTGTTTTCAAAATTCCGCTGACGTTTAAAAATCATTCAGAACTCTTCCATTGTTCTCGGAATTCCGCTGACGTTTAAAAATGCTTCGGAATTCTTCCATTGTTTTCAAAATTCCGCTGACGTTTAAAAATGATTCAGAACTCTTCCATTGTTCTCGGAATTCCGCTGACGTTTAAAAATGCTTCGGAACTCTTCCATTGTTCTCGGAATTCCGGTGAAGTTTAAAAATGCTTCGGAACTCTTACATTGTTCTCAGAATTCCGCTGAAGTTTAAACATGCTTTGGTACCCTTCTATTGTTCTCGGAATTCTGCTGAAGTTTAAAAATGCTTCGGAACTCTTCCAGTGTTCTCGGAATTCCGCTGACTTTTAAAAATGCTTCGGAACTCTTCGATTGTTCTCCAAATTCCGCTGAAGTTTAAAAATGCTTCGGAACTCTTCCAGTGTTCTCGGAATTCCGCTGACTTTTAAAAATGCTTCGGAACTCTTCGATTGTTCTCCAAATTCCGCTGAAGTTTAAAAATGCTTCGGAACTCTTCCATTGTTTTCAAAATTCCGCTGACGTTTAAAAATGATTCAGAACTCTTCCATTGTTCTCGGAATTCCGCTGACGTTTAAAAATGCTTCGGAACTCTTCCATTGTTTTCAAAATTCCGCTGCCGTTTAAAAATGATTCAGAACTCTTCCATTGTTCTCGGAATTCTGCTGAAGTTTAAAAATGCTCCGGAACTCTTCTATTGTTCTCGGAATTCCGCTGACTTTTAAAAATGCTTCGGAACTCTTCCTTTGTTCTCGGAATTCCGCTGAAGTTTAAGAATGCTTCGAAACTCTTCCATTGTTCTTGGAATTCTGCTGAAGTTTTGAAGTTTAAAAATGCTTCGGAATTCGTCCATTGTTCTCGGAATTCCGCTGACGCTTAAAAATGCTTCACAACTCTTCTATTGTTCTCAGAATTCCGCTTACTTTTAAAAATGCTTCGGAACTCTTCCATTGTTGTCGGAATTCCGCTGACGCTTAAAATTGCTTCAAAACTCTTCCATTGTTCTCGGAATTCCGCTGAAGTTTAAGAATGCTTCAGAACTCTTCCATTGTTCTCAGAATTCTGCTGAATTTTAAAAATGCTTCGGAACTCTTCCATTGTTCTCGGAATTCCGCTGACGCTTAAAAATGCTTCACAACTCTTCTATTGTTCTCGGAATTCCGCTGAAGTTTAAAAATGCTTCGGAACTCTTCCATTGTTCTCGGAATTCCGCTGACATTTAAAAATGCTTCGGAACTCTTCCATTGTTCTCGGAATTCCGCTGACATTTAAAAAGGCTTCAGAACTCTTCCATTGTTCTCCAAATTCCGCTGAAGTTTAAAAATGCTTCGGAACTCTTCCATTGTTCTCGGAATTCCGCTGACATTTAAAAATGCTTCGGAACTCTTCCATTGTTCTCAGAATTCCGCTGACTCTTAAAATTGCTTCACAACTCTTCTATTGTTCTCGGAATTCCGCTGACTTTTAAAAATGCTTCGAAACTCTTCCATTGTTCTCGGAATTCCGCTGAAGTTTAAGTATGCTTCGGAACTCTTCCATTGTTCTCGGAATTCTGCTGAAGTTTAAAAATGCTTCGGAACTCTTCCATTGTTCTCAGAATTCCGCTTACATTTAAAAATGCTTCGGAACTCTTCCATTGTTCTCGGAATTCCGCTGACGTTTAAAAATGCTTCGGAACTCTTCCATTGTTCTTGGAATTCTACTGACGTTTAAAAATGCTTCACAACTCTTCCATTGTTCTCGGAATTCCGCTGACTTTTAAAATTGATTCGGAACTCTTCGATTGTTCTCCAAATTCCGCTGAAGTTTAAAAATGCTTCGGAACTCTTCCAGTGTTCACAGAATTCCGCTGACGTTTAAAAATGCTTCGGAAATCTTCCATTGTTTTCAAAATCCGCTGACGTTTAAAAATGCTTCAGAACTCTTCCATTGTTCTCGGAATTCCGCTGACATTTAAAAATGCTTCGGAACTCTTCCATTGTTCTGGAATTCCGCTGACGTTTAAAAATGCTTCACAACTCTTCCATTGTTCTCGTTATTCCGCTGACTTTAAAAAATGCTTCAGAACTCTTCCATTGTTCTCGGAATTCTGCTGAAGTTTAAAAATGCTTCGGAACTCTTCCATTGTTCTCAGAATTCCGCTTACATTTAAAAATGCTTCGGAACTCTTCCATTGTTCTCGGAATTCCGCTGACGTTTAAAAATGCTTCGGAACTCTTCCATTGTTCTTGGAATTCCACTGACGTTTAAAAATGCTTCACAACTCTTCCATTGTTCTCGGAATTCCGCTGACTTTTAAAATTGATTCGGAACTCTTCGATTGTTCTCCAAATTCCGCTGAAGTTTAAAAATGCTTCGGAACTCTTCCAGTGTTCACAGAATTCCGCTGACGTTTAAAATGCTTCGGAAATCTTCCATTGTTTTCAAAATCCGCTGACGTTTAAAAATGCTTCAGAACTCTTCCATTGTTCTGGAATTCCGCTGACATTTAAAAATGCTTCAGAACTCTTCCATTGTTCTCGTTATTCCGCTGACTTTAAAAAATGCTTCAGAACTCTTCCATTGTTCTCGGAATTCTGCTGAAGTTTAAGTATGCTTCGGAACTCTTCCATTGTTCTCGGATTTCTGCTGAAGTTTAAAAATGCTTCGGAACTCTTCCACTGTTCTCAGAATTCCGCTGACATTTAAAAATGCTTCGGAACTCTTCCATTGTTCTCGGAATTCCGCTGACATTTAAAAAGGCTTCAGAACTCTTCCATTGTTCTCGGAATTCCGCTGACGTTTAAAAATGCTTCGGAACTCTTCCATTGTTCTCGGAATTCCGCTGACGTTTAAAAATGCTTCACAAAGCTTCCATTGTTCTCGGAATTCCGCTGACTTTTAAAAATGCTTCGGAACTCTTCGATTGTTCTCCAAATTCCGCTGAAGTTTAAAAATGCTTCGGAACTCTTCCAGTGTTCTCGGAATTCCGCTGACTTTTAAAAATGCTTTGGAACTCTTCGATTGTTCTCCAAATTCCGCTGAAGTTTAAACATGCTTCGGAACTCTTCCAGTGTTCGCAGAACTCCGCTGACGTTTAAAAATGCTTCGGAAATCTTCCATTGTTTTCAAAATTCCGCTGACGTTTAAAAATGCTTCAGAACTCTTCCATTGTTCTCGGAATTCCGCTGACTTTTAAAAATGCTTCGGAACTCTTCCATTGTTCTCGGAATTCCGCTGACTTTTAAAAATGCTTCGGAACTCTTCCATTGTTCTCGGAATTCCGCTGACTTTTAAAAATGCTTCGGAACTCTTCCATTGTTCTCGGAATTCCGCTGAAGTTTAAGAATGCTTCGGAACTCTTCCATTGTTCTCGGAATTCAGCTGAAGTTTTGAAGTTTAAAAATGCTTCGGAACTCTTCCATTGTTCTCGGAATTCTGCTGAAGTTTAAGTATGCTTCGGAACTCTTCCATTGTTCTAGAATTCCGCTGACATTTAAAAATGCTTCGGAACTCTTCGATTGTTCTCCAAATTCCGCTGAAGTTTAAAAATGCTTCGGAACTCTTCCAGTGTTCTCGGAATTCCGCTGACTTTTAAAAATGCTTCGGAACTCTTCGATTGTTCTCCAAATTCCGCTGAAGTTTAAAAATGCTTCGGAACTCTTCCATTGTTTTCAAAATTCCGCTGACGTTTAAAAATCATTCAGAACTCTTCCATTGTTCTCGGAATTCCGCTGACGTTTAAAAATGCTTCGGAATTCTTCCATTGTTTTCAAAATTCCGCTGACGTTTAAAAATGATTCAGAACTCTTCCATTGTTCTCGGAATTCCGCTGACGTTTAAAAATGCTTCGGAACTCTTCCATTGTTCTCGGAATTCCGGTGAAGTTTAAAAATGCTTCGGAACTCTTACATTGTTCTCAGAATTCCGCTGAAGTTTAAACATGCTTTGGTACCCTTCTATTGTTCTCGGAATTCTGCTGAAGTTTAAAAATGCTTCGGAACTCTTCCAGTGTTCTCGGAATTCCGCTGACTTTTAAAAATGCTTCGGAACTCTTCGATTGTTCTCCAAATTCCGCTGAAGTTTAAAAATGCTTCGGAACTCTTCCAGTGTTCTCGGAATTCCGCTGACTTTTAAAAATGCTTCGGAACTTTTCGATTGTTCTCCAAATTCCGCTGAAGTTTAAAAATGCTTCGGAACTCTTCCATTGTTTTCAAAATTCCGCTGACGTTTAAAAATGATTCAGAACTCTTCCATTGTTCTCGGAATTCCGCTGACGTTTAAAAATGCTTCGGAACTCTTCCATTGTTTTCAAAATTCCGCTGCCGTTTAAAAATGATTCAGAACTCTTCCATTGTTCTCGGAATTCTGCTGAAGTTTAAAAATGCTCCGGAACTCTTCTATTGTTCTCGGAATTCCGCTGACTTTTAAAAATGCTTCGGAACTCTTCCTTTGTTCTCGGAATTCCGCTGAAGTTTAAGAATGCTTCGAAACTCTTCCATTGTTCTTGGAATTCTGCTGAAGTTTTGAAGTTTAAAAATGCTTCGGAATTCGTCCATTGTTCTCGGAATTCCGCTGACGCTTAAAAATGCTTCACAACTCTTCCATTGTTCTCAGAATTCCGCTTACTTTTAAAAATGCTTCGGAACTCTTCCATTGTTGTCGGAATTCCGCTGACGCTTAAAATTGCTTCAAAACTCTTCCATTGTTCTCGGAATTCCGCTGAAGTTTAAGAATGCTTCAGAACTCTTCCATTGTTCTCAGAATTCTGCTGAATTTTAAAAATGCTTCGGAACTCTTCCATTGTTCTCGGAATTCCGCTGACGCTTAAAAATGCTTCACAACTCTTCTATTGTTCTCGGAATTCCGCTGAAGTTTGAAAATGCTTCGGAACTCTTCCATTGGTCTCGGAATTCCGCTGACATTTAAAAATGCTTCGGAACTCTTCCATTGTTCTCGGAATTCCGCTGACTCTTAAAATTGCTTCACAACTCTTCTATTGTTCTCGGAATTCCGCTGACTTTTAAAAATGCTTCGAAACTCTTCCATTGTTCTCGGAATTCTGCTGAAGTTGAAAAATGCTTCGGAACTCTTCCATTGTTCTCAGAATTCCGCTTACATTTAAAAATGCTTCGGAACTCTTCCATTGTTCTCGGAATTCCGCTGACGTTTAAAAATGCTTCGGAAATCTTCCATTGTTTTCAAAATCCGCTGACGTTTAAAAATGCTTCAGAACTCTTCCATTGTTCTCGGAATTCCGCTGACATTTAAAAATGCTTCAGAACTCTTCCATTGTTCTCGTTATTCCGCTGACTTTAAAAAATGCTTCAGAACTCATCCATTGTTCTCGGAATTCTGCTGAAGTTTAAGTATGCTTCGGAACTCTTCCATTGTTCTCGGAATTCTGCTGAAGTTTAAAAATGCTTCGGAACTCTTCCACTGTTCTCAGAATTCCGCTGACATTTAAAAATGCTTCGGAACTCTTCCATTGTTCTCGGAATTCCGCTGACGTTTAAAAATGCTTCACAAAGCTTCCATTGTTCTCGGAATTCCGCTGACTTTTAAAAATGCTTCGGAACTCTTCGATTGTTCTCCAAATTCCGCTGAAGTTTAAAAATGCTTCGGAACTCTTCCAGTGTTCTCGGAATTCTGCTGAAGTTTAAGTATGCTTCGGAACTCTTCCATTGTTCTCGGAATTCTGCTGAATTTTAAAAATGCTTCGGAACTCTTCCATTGTTCTCAGAATTCCGCTGATATTTAAAAAGGCTTCAGAACTCTTCCATTGTTCTGGAATTCCGCTGACGTTTAAAAATGCTTCACAACTCTTCCATTGTTCTCGGAATTCCGCTGACGTTTAAAAATGCTTCACAAAGCTTCCATTGTTCTCGGAATTCCGCTGACTTTTAAAAATGCTTTGGAACTCTTCGATTGTTCTCCAAATTCCGCTGAAGTTTAAAAATGCTTCGGAACTCTTCCATTGTTCTCGGAATTCCGCTGACGTTTAAAAATGCTTCGGAACTCTTCCATTGTTCTCGGAATTCCGCTGACTCTTAAAATTGCTTCACAACTCTTCTATTGTTCTCGGAATTCCGCTGACTTTTAAAAATGCTTCGAAACTCTTCCATTGTTCTCGGAATTCCGCTGAAGTTTAGGTATGCTTCGGAACTCTTCCATTGTTCTCGGAATTCTGCTGAAGTTTAAAAATGCTTCGGAACTCTTCCATTGTTCTCAGAATTCCGCTTACATTTAAAAATGCTTCGGAACTCTTCCATTGTTCTCGGAATTCCGCTGACGTTTAAAAATGCTTCGGAACTCTTCCATTGTTCTTGAAATTCCACTGACGTTTAAAAATGCTTCACAACTCTTCCATTGTTCTCGGAATTCCGCTGACTTTTAAAATTGATTCGGAACTCTTCGATTGTTCTCCAAATTCCGCTGAAGTTTAAAAATGCTTCGGAACTCTTCCAGTGTTCACAGAATTCCGCTGACGTTTAAAATGCTTCGGAAATCTTCCATTGTTTTCAAAATCCGCTGACGTTTAAAAATGCTTCAGAACTCTTCCATTGTTTTCAGAATTCCGCTGACATTTAAAAATGCTTCAGAACTCTTCCATTGTTCTGGAATTCCGCTGACGTTTAAAAATGCTTCACAACTCTTCCATTGTTCTCGTTATTCCGCTGACTTTAAAAAATGCTTCAGAACTCTTCCATTGTTCTCGGAATTCTGCTGAAGTTTAAGTATGCTTCGGAACTCTTCCATTGTTCTCGGATTTCTGCTGAAGTTTAAAAATGCTTCGGAACTCTTCCACTGTTCTCAGAATTCCGCTGACATTTAAAAAGGCTTCAGAACTCTTCCATTGTTCTCGGAATTCCGCTGACGTTTAAAAATGCTTCGGAACTCTTCCATTGTTCTCGGAATTCCGCTGACGTTTAAAAATGCTTCACAAAGCTTCCATTGTTCTCGGAATTCCGCTGACTTTTAAAAATGCTTCGGAACTCTTCGATTGTTCTCCAAATTCCGCTGAAGTTTAAAAATGCTTCGGAACTCTTCCAGTGTTCTCGGAATTCCGCTGACTTTTAAAAATGCTTTGGAACTCTTCGATTGTTCTCCAAATTCCGCTGAAGTTTAAAAATGCTTCGGAACTCTTCCAGTGTTCGCAGAACTCCGCTGACGTTTAAAAATGCTTCGGAAATCTTCCATTGTTTTCAAAATTCCGCTGACGTTTAAAAATGCTTCAGAACTCTTCCATTGTTCTCGGAATTCCGCTGACTTTTAAAAATGCTTCGGAACTCTTCCATTGTTCTCGGAATTCCGCTGACTTTTAAAAATGCTTCGGAACTCTTCCATTGTTCTCGGAATTCCGCTGACTTTTAAAAATGCTTCGGAACTCTTCCATTGTTCTCGGAATTCCGCTGAAGTTTAAGAATGCTTCGGAACTCTTCCATTGTTCTCGGAATTCCGCTGACTCTTAAAATTGCTTCACAACTCTTCTATTGTTCTCGGAATTCCGCTGACTTTTAAAAATGCTTCGAAACTCTTCCATTGTTCTCGGAATTCCGCTGAAGTTTAGAAATGCTTCGGAACTCTTCCATTGTTCTCGGAATTCCGCTGACGTTTAAAAATGCTTCGGAAATCTTCCATTGTTTTCAAAATCCGCTGACGTTTAAAAATGCTTCAGAACTCTTCCATTGTTCTCGGAATTCCGCTGACATTTAAAAATGCTTCAGAACTCTTCCATTGTTCTCGTTATTCCGCTGACTTTAAAAAATGCTTCAGAACTCTTCCATTGTTCTCGGAATTCTGCTGAAGTTTAAGTATGCTTCGGAACTCTTCCATTGTTCTCGGAATTCTGCTGAAGTTTAAAAATGCTTCGGAACTCTTCCACTGTTCTCAGAATTCCGCTGATATTTAAAAATGCTTCGGAACTCTTCCATTGTTCTCGGAATTCCACTGACGTTTAAAAATGCTTCACAAAGCTTCCATTGTTCTCGGAATTCCGCTGACTTTTAAAAATGCTTCGGAACTCTTCGATTGTTCTCCAAATTCCGCTGAAGTTTAAAAATGCTTCGGAATTCTTCCAGTGTTCTCGGAATTCTGCTGAAGTTTAAGTATGCTTCGGAACTCTTCCATTGTTCTCGGAATTCTGCTGAATTTTAAAAATGCTTCGGAACTCTTCCATTGTTCTCAGAATTCCGCTGATATTTAAAAAGGCTTCAGAACTCTTCCATTGTTCTGGAATTCCGCTGACGTTTAAAAATGCTTCACAACTCTTCCATTGTTCTCGGAATTCCGCTGACGTTTAAAAATGCTTCACAAAGCTTCCATTGTTCTCGGAATTCCGCTGACTTTTAAAAATGCTTTGGAACTCTTCGATTGTTCTCCAAATTCCGCTGAAGTTTAAAAATGCTTCGGAACTCTTCCATTGTTCTCGGAATTCCGCTGACGTTTAAAAATGCTTCGGAACTCTTCCATTGTTCTCGGAATTCCGCTGACTCTTAAAATTGCTTCACAACTCTTCTATTGTTCTCGGAATTCCGCTGACTTTTAAAAATGCTTCGAAACTCTTCCATTGTTCTCGGAATTCCGCTGAAGTTTAGGTATGCTTCGGAACTCTTCCATTGTTCTCGGAATTCTGCTGAAGTTTAAAAATGCTTCGGAACTCTTCCATTGTTCTCAGAATTCCGCTTACATTTAAAAATGCTTCGGAACTCTTCCATTGTTCTCGGAATTCCGCTGACGTTTAAAAATGCTTC
This sequence comes from Phyllobates terribilis, assembly GCF_046119375.1. Lineage (NCBI taxonomy): Eukaryota > Metazoa > Chordata > Amphibia > Anura > Dendrobatidae > Phyllobates > Phyllobates terribilis. Next base: position 4,708,583 of record NW_027362781.1, on the reverse strand, counting down.
GGAACTCTTCCATTGTTCTTGGAATTCCACTGACGTTTAAAAATGCTTCACAACTCTTCCATTGTTCTCGGAATTCCGCTGACTTTTAAAATTGATTCGGAACTCTTCGATTGTTCTCCAAATTCCGCTGAAGTTTAAAAATGCTTCGGAACTCTTCCAGTGTTCACAGAATTCCGCTGACGTTTAAAATGCTTCGGAAATCTTCCATTGTTTTCAAAATCCGCTGACGTTTAAAAATGCTTCAGAACTCTTCCATTGTTTTCAGAATTCCGCTGACATTTAAAAATGCTTCAGAACTCTTCCATTGTTCTGGAATTCCGCTGACGTTTAAAAATGCTTCACAACTCTTCCATTGTTCTCGTTATTCCGCTGACTTTAAAAAATGCTTCAGAACTCTTCCATTGTTCTCGGAATTCTGCTGAAGTTTAAGTATGCTTCGGAACTCTTCCATTGTTCTCGGATTTCTGCTGAAGTTTAAAAATGCTTCGGAACTCTTCCACTGTTCTCAGAATTCCGCTGACATTTAAAAATGCTTCGGAACTCTTCCATTGTTCTCGGAATTCCGCTGACATTTAAAAAGGCTTCAGAACTCTTCCATTGTTCTCGGAATTCCGCTGACGTTTAAAAATGCTTCGGAACTCTTCCATTGTTCTCGGAATTCCGCTGACGTTTAAAAATGCTTCACAAAGCTTCCATTGTTCTCGGAATTCCGCTGACTTTTAAAAATGCTTCGGAACTCTTCGATTGTTCTCCAAATTCCGCTGAAGTTTAAAAATGCTTCGGAACTCTTCCAGTGTTCTCGGAATTCCGCTGACTTTTAAAAATGCTTTGGAACTCTTCGATTGTTCTCCAAATTCCGCTGAAGTTTAAACATGCTTCGGAACTCTTCCAGTGTTCGCAGAACTCCGCTGACGTTTAAAAATGCTTCGGAAATCTTCCATTGTTTTCAAAATTCCGCTGACGTTTAAAAATGCTTCAGAACTCTTCCATTGTTCTCGGAATTCCGCTGACTTTTAAAAATGCTTCGGAACTCTTCCATTGTTCTCGGAATTCCGCTGACTTTTAAAAATGCTTCGGAACTCTTCCATTGTTCTCGGAATTCCGCTGACTTTTAAAAATGCTTCGGAACTCTTCCATTGTTCTCGGAATTCCGCTGAAGTTTAAGAATGCTTCGGAACTCTTCCATTGTTCTCGGAATTCAGCTGAAGTTTTGAAGTTTAAAAATGCTTCGGAACTCTTCCATTGTTCTCGGAATTCTGCTGAAGTTTAAGTATGCTTCGGAACTCTTCCATTGTTCTAGAATTCCGCTGACATTTAAAAATGCTTCGGAACTCTTCGATTGTTCTCCAAATTCCGCTGAAGTTTAAAAATGCTTCGGAACTCTTCCAGTGTTCTCGGAATTCCGGTGAAGTTTAAAAATGCTTCGGAACTCTTACATTGTTCTCAGAATTCCGCTGAAGTTTAAACATGCTTTGGTACCCTTCTATTGTTCTCGGAATTCTGCTGAAGTTTAAAAATGCTTCGGAACTCTTCCAGTGTTCTCGGAATTCCGCTGACTTTTAAAAATGCTTCGGAACTCTTCGATTGTTCTCCAAATTCCGCTGAAGTTTAAAAATGCTTCGGAACTCTTCCAGTGTTCTCGGAATTCCGCTGACTTTTAAAAATGCTTCGGAACTCTTCGATTGTTCTCCAAATTCCGCTGAAGTTTAAAAATGCTTCGGAACTCTTCCATTGTTTTCAAAATTCCGCTGACGTTTAAAAATGATTCAGAACTCTTCCATTGTTCTCGGAATTCCGCTGACGTTTAAAAATGCTTCGGAACTCTTCCATTGTTTTCAAAATTCCGCTGCCGTTTAAAAATGATTCAGAACTCTTCCATTGTTCTCGGAATTCTGCTGAAGTTTAAAAATGCTCCGGAACTCTTCTATTGTTCTCGGAATTCCGCTGACTTTTAAAAATGCTTCGGAACTCTTCCTTTGTTCTCGGAATTCCGCTGAAGTTTAAGAATGCTTCGAAACTCTTCCATTGTTCTTGGAATTCTGCTGAAGTTTTGAAGTTTAAAAATGCTTCGGAATTCGTCCATTGTTCTCGGAATTCCGCTGACGCTTAAAAATGCTTCACAACTCTTCTATTGTTCTCAGAATTCCGCTTACTTTTAAAAATGCTTCGGAACTCTTCCATTGTTGTCGGAATTCCGCTGACGCTTAAAATTGCTTCAAAACTCTTCCATTGTTCTCGGAATTCCGCTGAAGTTTAAGAATGCTTCAGAACTCTTCCATTGTTCTCAGAATTCTGCTGAATTTTAAAAATGCTTCGGAACTCTTCCATTGTTCTCGGAATTCCGCTGACGCTTAAAAATGCTTCACAACTCTTCTATTGTTCTCGGAATTCCGCTGAAGTTTAAAAATGCTTCGGAACTCTTCCATTGTTCTCGGAATTCCGCTGACATTTAAAAATGCTTCGGAACTCTTCCATTGTTCTCGGAATTCCGCTGACATTTAAAAATGCTTCGGAACTCTTCGATTGTTCTCCAAATTCCGCTGAAGTTTAAAAATGCTTCGGAACTCTTCCAGTGTTCTCGGAATTCCGCTGACTTTTAAAAATGCTTTGGAACTCTTCGATTGTTCTCCAAATTCCGCTGAAGTTTAAACATGCTTCGGAACTCTTCCAGTGTTCGCAGAACTCCGCTGACGTTTAAAAATGCTTCGGAAATCTTCCATTGTTTTCAAAATTCCGCTGACGTTTAAAAATGCTTCAGAACTCTTCCATTGTTCTCGGAATTCCGCTGACTTTTAAAAATGCTTCGGAACTCTTCCATTGTTCTCGGAATTCTGCTGAATTTTAAAAATGCTTCGGAACTCTTCCATTGTTCTCAGAATTCCGCTGATATTTAAAAAGGCTTCAGAACTCTTCCATTGTTCTGGAATTCCGCTGACGTTTAAAAATGCTTCACAACTCTTCCATTGTTCTCGGAATTCCGCTGACGTTTAAAAATGCTTCACAAAGCTTCCATTGTTCTCGGAATTCCGCTGACTTTTAAAAATGCTTTGGAACTCTTCGATTGTTCTCCAAATTCCGCTGAAGTTTAAAAATGCTTCGGAACTCTTCCATTGTTCTCGGAATTCCGCTGACGTTTAAAAATGCTTCGGAACTCTTCCATTGTTCTCGGAATTCCGCTGACTCTTAAAATTGCTTCACAACTCTTCTATTGTTCTCGGAATTCCGCTGACTTTTAAAAATGCTTCGAAACTCTTCCATTGTTCTCGGAATTCCGCTGAAGTTTAGGTATGCTTCGGAACTCTTCCATTGTTCTCGGAATTCTGCTGAAGTTTAAAAATGCTTCGGAACTCTTCCATTGTTCTCAGAATTCCGCTTACATTTAAAAATGCTTCGGAACTCTTCCATTGTTCTCGGAATTCCGCTGACGTTTAAAAATGCTTCGGAACTCTTCCATTGTTCTTGGAATTCCACTGACGTTTAAAAATGCTTCACAACTCTTCCATTGTTCTCGGAATTCCGCTGACTTTTAAAATTGATTCGGAACTCTTCGATTGTTCTCCAAATTCCGCTGAAGTTTAAAAATGCTTCGGAACTCTTCCAGTGTTCACAGAATTCCGCTGACGTTTAAAATGCTTCGGAAATCTTCCATTGTTTTCAAAATCCGCTGACGTTTAAAAATGCTTCAGAACTCTTCCATTGTTTTCAGAATTCCGCTGACATTTAAAAATGCTTCAGAACTCTTCCATTGTTCTGGAATTCCGCTGACGTTTAAAAATGCTTCACAACTCTTCCATTGTTCTCGTTATTCCGCTGACTTTAAAAAATGCTTCAGAACTCTTCCATTGTTCTCGGAATTCTGCTGAAGTTTAAGTATGCTTCGGAACTCTTCCATTGTTCTCGGATTTCTGCTGAAGTTTAAAAATGCTTCGGAACTCTTCCACTGTTCTCAGAATTCCGCTGACATTTAAAAATGCTTCGGAACTCTTCCATTGTTCTCGGAATTCCGCTGACATTTAAAAAGGCTTCAGAACTCTTCCATTGTTCTCGGAATTCCGCTGACGTTTAAAAATGCTTCGGAACTCTTCCATTGTTCTCGGAATTCCGCTGACGTTTAAAAATGCTTCACAAAGCTTCCATTGTTCTCGGAATTCCGCTGACTTTTAAAAATGCTTCGGAACTCTTCGATTGTTCTCCAAATTCCGCTGAAGTTTAAAAATGCTTCGGAACTCTTCCAGTGTTCTCGGAATTCCGCTGACTTTTAAAAATGCTTTGGAACTCTTCGATTGTTCTCCAAATTCCGCTGAAGTTTAAACATGCTTCGGAACTCTTCCAGTGTTCGCAGAACTCCGCTGACGTTTAAAAATGCTTCGGAAATCTTCCATTGTTTTCAAAATTCCGCTGACGTTTAAAAATGCTTCAGAACTCTTCCATTGTTCTCGGAATTCCGCTGACTTTTAAAAATGCTTCGGAACTCTTCCATTGTTCTCGGAATTCCGCTGACTTTTAAAAATGCTTCGGAACTCTTCCATTGTTCTCGGAATTCCGCTGACTTTTAAAAATGCTTCGGAACTCTTCCATTGTTCTCGGAATTCCGCTGAAGTTTAAGAATGCTTCGGAACTCTTCCATTGTTCTCGGAATTCAGCTGAAGTTTTGAAGTTTAAAAATGCTTCGGAACTCTTCCATTGTTCTCGGAATTCTGCTGAAGTTTAAGTATGCTTCGGAACTCTTCCATTGTTCTAGAATTCCGCTGACATTTAAAAATGCTTCGGAACTCTTCGATTGTTCTCCAAATTCCGCTGAAGTTTAAAAATGCTTCGGAACTCTTCCAGTGTTCTCGGAATTCCGCTGACTTTTAAAAATGCTTCGGAACTCTTCGATTGTTCTCCAAATTCCGCTGAAGTTTAAAAATGCTTCGGAACTCTTCCATTGTTTTCAAAATTCCGCTGACGTTTAAAAATCATTCAGAACTCTTCCATTGTTCTCGGAATTCCGCTGACGTTTAAAAATGCTTCGGAATTCTTCCATTGTTTTCAAAATTCCGCTGACGTTTAAAAATGATTCAGAACTCTTCCATTGTTCTCGGAATTCCGCTGACGTTTAAAAATGCTTCGGAACTCTTCCATTGTTCTCGGAATTCCGGTGAAGTTTAAAAATGCTTCGGAACTCTTACATTGTTCTCAGAATTCCGCTGAAGTTTAAACATGCTTTGGTACCCTTCTATTGTTCTCGGAATTCTGCTGAAGTTTAAAAATGCTTCGGAACTCTTCCAGTGTTCTCGGAATTCCGCTGACTTTTAAAAATGCTTCGGAACTCTTCGATTGTTCTCCAAATTCCGCTGAAGTTTAAAAATGCTTCGGAACTCTTCCAGTGTTCTCGGAATTCCGCTGACTTTTAAAAATGCTTCGGAACTCTTCGATTGTTCTCCAAATTCCGCTGAAGTTTAAAAATGCTTCGGAACTCTTCCATTGTTTTCAAAATTCCGCTGACGTTTAAAAATGATTCAGAACTCTTCCATTGTTCTCGGAATTCCGCTGACGTTTAAAAATGCTTCGGAACTCTTCCATTGTTTTCAAAATTCCGCTGCCGTTTAAAAATGATTCAGAACTCTTCCATTGTTCTCGGAATTCTGCTGAAGTTTAAAAATGCTCCGGAACTCTTCTATTGTTCTCGGAATTCCGCTGACTTTTAAAAATGCTTCGGAACTCTTCCTTTGTTCTCGGAATTCCGCTGAAGTTTAAGAATGCTTCGAAACTCTTCCATTGTTCTTGGAATTCTGCTGAAGTTTTGAAGTTTAAAAATGCTTCGGAATTCGTCCATTGTTCTCGGAATTCCGCTGACGCTTAAAAATGCTTCACAACTCTTCTATTGTTCTCAGAATTCCGCTTACTTTTAAAAATGCTTCGGAACTCTTCCATTGTTGTCGGAATTCCGCTGACGCTTAAAATTGCTTCAAAACTCTTCCATTGTTCTCGGAATTCCGCTGAAGTTTAAGAATGCTTCAGAACTCTTCCATTGTTCTCAGAATTCTGCTGAATTTTAAAAATGCTTCGGAACTCTTCCATTGTTCTCGGAATTCCGCTGACGCTTAAAAATGCTTCACAACTCTTCTATTGTTCTCGGAATTCCGCTGAAGTTTAAAAATGCTTCGGAACTCTTCCATTGTTCTCGGAATTCCGCTGACATTTAAAAATGCTTCGGAACTCTTCCATTGTTCTCGGAATTCCGCTGACATTTAAAAATGCTTCGGAACTCTTCGATTGTTCTCCAAATTCCGCTGAAGTTTAAAAATGCTTCGGAACTCTTCCAGTGTTCTCGGAATTCCGCTGACTTTTAAAAATGCTTTGGAACTCTTCGATTGTTCTCCAAATTCCGCTGAAGTTTAAACATGCTTCGGAACTCTTCCAGTGTTCGCAGAACTCCGCTGACGTTTAAAAATGCTTCGGAAATCTTCCATTGTTTTCAAAATTCCGCTGACGTTTAAAAATGCTTCAGAACTCTTCCATTGTTCTCGGAATTCCGCTGACTTTTAAAAATGCTTCGGAACTCTTCCATTGTTCTCGGAATTCCGCTGACTTTTAAAAATGCTTCGGAACTCTTCCATTGTTCTCGGAATTCCGCTGACTTTTAAAAATGCTTCGGAACTCTTCCATTGTTCTCGGAATTCCGCTGAAGTTTAAGAATGCTTCGGAACTCTTCCATTGTTCTCGGAATTCAGCTGAAGTTTTGAAGTTTAAAAATGCTTCGGAACTCTTCCATTGTTCTCGGAATTCTGCTGAAGTTTAAGTATGCTTCGGAACTCTTCCATTGTTCTAGAATTCCGCTGACATTTAAAAATGCTTCGGAACTCTTTGATTGTTCTCCAAATTCCGCTGAAGTTTAAAAATGCTTCGGAACTCTTCCAGTGTTCTCGGAATTCCGCTGACTTTTAAAAATGCTTCGGAACTCTTCGATTGTTCTCCAAATTCCGCTGAAGTTTAAAAATGCTTCGGAACTCTTCCATTGTTTTCAAAATTCCGCTGACGTTTAAAAATCATTCAGAACTCTTCCATTGTTCTCGGAATTCCGCTGACGTTTAAAAATGCTTCGGAATTCTTCCATTGTTTTCAAAATTCCGCTGACGTTTAAAAATGATTCAGAACTCTTCCATTGTTCTCGGAATTCCGCTGACGTTTAAAAATGCTTCGGAACTCTTCCATTGTTCTCGGAATTCCGGTGAAGTTTAAAAATGCTTCGGAACTCTTACATTGTTCTCAGAATTCCGCTGAAGTTTAAACATGCTTTGGTACCCTTCTATTGTTCTCGGAATTCTGCTGAAGTTTAAAAATGCTTCGGAACTCTTCCAGTGTTCTCGGAATTCCGCTGACTTTTAAAAATGCTTCGGAACTCTTCGATTGTTCTCCAAATTCCGCTGAAGTTTAAAAATGCTTCGGAACTCTTCCAGTGTTCTCGGAATTCCGCTGACTTTTAAAAATGCTTCGGAACTTTTCGATTGTTCTCCAAATTCCGCTGAAGTTTAAAAATGCTTCGGAACTCTTCCATTGTTTTCAAAATTCCGCTGACGTTTAAAAATGATTCAGAACTCTTCCATTGTTCTCGGAATTCCGCTGACGTTTAAAAATGCTTCGGAACTCTTCCATTGTTTTCAAAATTCCGCTGCCGTTTAAAAATGATTCAGAACTCTTCCATTGTTCTCGGAATTCTGCTGAAGTTTAAAAATGCTCCGGTACTCTTCTATTGTTCTCGGAATTCCGCTGACTTTTAAAAATGCTTCGGAACTCTTCCTTTGTTCTCGGAATTCCGCTGAAGTTTAAGAATGCTTCGAAACTCTTCCATTGTTCTTGGAATTCTGCTGAAGTTTTGAAGTTTAAAAATGCTTCGGAATTCGTCCATTGTTCTCGGAATTCCGCTGACGCTTAAAAATGCTTCACAACTCTTCTATTGTTCTCAGAATTCCGCTTACTTTTAAAAATGCTTCGGAACTCTTCCATTGTTGTCGGAATTCCGCTGACGCTTAAAATTGCTTCAAAACTCTTCCATTGTTCTCGGAATTCCGCTGAAGTTTAAGAATGCTTCAGAACTCTTCCATTGTTCTCAGAATTCTGCTGAATTTTAAAAATGCTTCGGAACTCTTCCATTGTTCTCGGAATTCCGCTGACGCTTAAAAATGCTTCACAACTCTTCTATTGTTCTCGGAATTCCGCTGAAGTTTGAAAATGCTTCGGAACTCTTCCATTGTTCTCGGAATTCCGCTGACATTTAAAAATGCTTCGGAACTCTTCCATTGTTCTCGGAATTCCGCTGACTCTTAAAATTGCTTCACAACTCTTCTATTGTTCTCGGAATTCCGCTGACTTTTAAAAATGCTTCGAAACTCTTCCATTGTTCTCGGAATTCCGCTGAAGTTTAGGTATGCTTCGGAACTCTTCCATTGTTCTCGGAATTCTGCTGAAGTTGAAAAATGCTTCGGAACTCTTCCATTGTTCTCAGAATTCCGCTTACATTTAAAAATGCTTCGGAACTCTTCCATTGTTCTCGGAATTCCGCTGACGTTTAAAAATGCTTCGGAAATCTTCCATTGTTTTCAAAATCCGCTGACGTTTAAAAATGCTTCAGAACTCTTCCATTGTTCTCGGAATTCCGCTGACATTTAAAAATGCTTCAGAACTCTTCCATTGTTCTCGTTATTCCGCTGACTTTAAAAAATGCTTCAGAACTCATCCATTGTTCTCGGAATTCTGCTGAAGTTTAAGTATGCTTCGGAACTCTTCCATTGTTCTCGGAATTCTGCTGAAGTTTAAAAATGCTTCGGAACTCTTCCACTGTTCTCAGAATTCCGCTGACATTTAAAAATGCTTCGGAACTCTTCCATTGTTCTCGGAATTCCGCTGACGTTTAAAAATGCTTCACAAAGCTTCCATTGTTCTCGGAATTCCGCTGACTTTTAAAAATGCTTCGGAACTCTTCGATTGTTCTCCAAATTCCGCTGAAGTTTAAAAATGCTTCGGAACTCTTCCAGTGTTCTCGGAATTCTGCTGAAGTTTAAGTATGCTTCGGAACTCTTCCATTGTTCTCGGAATTCTGCTGAATTTTAAAAATGCTTCGGAACTCTTCCATTGTTCTCAGAATTCCGCTGATATTTAAAAAGGCTTCAGAACTCTTCCATTGTTCTGGAATTCCGCTGACGTTTAAAAATGCTTCACAACTCTTCCATTGTTCTCGGAATTCCGCTGACGTTTAAAAATGCTTCACAAAGCTTCCATTGTTCTCGGAATTCCGCTGACTTTTAAAAATGCTTTGGAACTCTTCGATTGTTCTCCAAATTCCGCTGAAGTTTAAAAATGCTTCGGAACTCTTCCATTGTTCTCGGAATTCCGCTGACGTTTAAAAATGCTTCGGAACTCTTCCATTGTTCTCGGAATTCCGCTGACTCTTAAAATTGCTTCACAACTCTTCTATTGTTCTCGGAATTCCGCTGACTTTTAAAAATGCTTCGAAACTCTTCCATTGTTCTCGGAATTCCGCTGAAGTTTAGGTATGCTTCGGAACTCTTCCATTGTTCTCGGAATTCTGCTGAAGTTTAAAAATGCTTCGGAACTCTTCCATTGTTCTCAGAATTCCGCTTACATTTAAAAATGCTTCGGAACTCTTCCATTGTTCTCGGAATTCCGCTGACGTTTAAAAATGCTTCGGAACTCTTCCATTGTTCTTGAAATTCCACTGACGTTTAAAAATGCTTCACAACTCTTCCATTGTTCTCGGAATTCCGCTGACTTTTAAAATTGATTCGGAACTCTTCGATTGTTCTCCAAATTCCGCTGAAGTTTAAAAATGCTTCGGAACTCTTCCAGTGTTCACAGAATTCCGCTGACGTTTAAAATGCTTCGGAAATCTTCCATTGTTTTCAAAATCCGCTGACGTTTAAAAATGCTTCAGAACTCTTCCATTGTTTTCAGAATTCCGCTGACATTTAAAAATGCTTCAGAACTCTTCCATTGTTCTGGAATTCCGCTGACGTTTAAAAATGCTTCACAACTCTTCCATTGTTCTCGTTATTCCGCTGACTTTAAAAAATGCTTCAGAACTCTTCCATTGTTCTCGGAATTCTGCTGAAGTTTAAGTATGCTTCGGAACTCTTCCATTGTTCTCGGATTTCTGCTGAAGTTTAAAAATGCTTCGGAACTCTTCCACTGTTCTCAGAATTCCGCTGACATTTAAAAAGGCTTCAGAACTCTTCCATTGTTCTCGGAATTCCGCTGACGTTTAAAAATGCTTCGGAACTCTTCCATTGTTCTCGGAATTCCGCTGACGTTTAAAAATGCTTCACAAAGCTTCCATTGTTCTCGGAATTCCGCTGACTTTTAAAAATGCTTCGGAACTCTTCGATTGTTCTCCAAATTCCGCTGAAGTTTAAAAATGCTTCGGAACTCTTCCAGTGTTCTCGGAATTCCGCTGACTTTTAAAAATGCTTTGGAACTCTTCGATTGTTCTCCAAATTCCGCTGAAGTTTAAAAATGCTTCGGAACTCTTCCAGTGTTCGCAGAACTCCGCTGACGTTTAAAAATGCTTCGGAAATCTTCCATTGTTTTCAAAATTCCGCTGACGTTTAAAAATGCTTCAGAACTCTTCCATTGTTCTCGGAATTCCGCTGACTTTTAAAAATGCTTCGGAACTCTTCCATTGTTCTCGGAATTCCGCTGACTTTTAAAAATGCTTCGGAACTCTTCCATTGTTCTCGGAATTCCGCTGACTTTTAAAAATGCTTCGGAACTCTTCCATTGTTCTCGGAATTCCGCTGAAGTTTAAGAATGCTTCGGAACTCTTCCATTGTTCTCGGAATTCCGCTGACTCTTAAAATTGCTTCACAACTCTTCTATTGTTCTCGGAATTCCGCTGACTTTTAAAAATGCTTCGAAACTCTTCCATTGTTCTCGGAATTCCGCTGAAGTTTAGAAATGCTTCGGAACTCTTCCATTGTTCTCGGAATTCCGCTGACGTTTAAAAATGCTTCGGAAATCTTCCATTGTTTTCAAAATCCGCTGACGTTTAAAAATGCTTCAGAACTCTTCCATTGTTCTCGGAATTCCGCTGACATTTAAAAATGCTTCAGAACTCTTCCATTGTTCTCGTTATTCCGCTGACTTTAAAAAATGCTTCAGAACTCTTCCATTGTTCTCGGAATTCTGCTGAAGTTTAAGTATGCTTCGGAACTCTTCCATTGTTCTCGGAATTCTGCTGAAGTTTAAAAATGCTTCGGAACTCTTCCACTGTTCTCAGAATTCCGCTGATATTTAAAAATGCTTCGGAACTCTTCCATTGTTCTCGGAATTCCACTGACGTTTAAAAATGCTTCACAAAGCTTCCATTGTTCTCGGAATTCCGCTGACTTTTAAAAATGCTTCGGAACTCTTCGATTGTTCTCCAAATTCCGCTGAAGTTTAAAAATGCTTCGGAATTCTTCCAGTGTTCTCGGAATTCTGCTGAAGTTTAAGTATGCTTCGGAACTCTTCCATTGTTCTCGGAATTCTGCTGAATTTTAAAAATGCTTCGGAACTCTTCCATTGTTCTCAGAATTCCGCTGATATTTAAAAAGGCTTCAGAACTCTTCCATTGTTCTGGAATTCCGCTGACGTTTAAAAATGCTTCACAACTCTTCCATTGTTCTCGGAATTCCGCTGACGTTTAAAAATGCTTCACAAAGCTTCCATTGTTCTCGGAATTCCGCTGACTTTTAAAAATGCTTTGGAACTCTTCGATTGTTCTCCAAATTCCGCTGAAGTTTAAAAATGCTTCGGAACTCTTCCATTGTTCTCGGAATTCCGCTGACGTTTAAAAATGCTTCGGAACTCTTCCATTGTTCTCGGAATTCCGCTGACTCTTAAAATTGCTTCACAACTCTTCTATTGTTCTCGGAATTCCGCTGACTTTTAAAAATGCTTCGAAACTCTTCCATTGTTCTCGGAATTCCGCTGAAGTTTAGGTATGCTTCGGAACTCTTCCATTGTTCTCGGAATTCTGCTGAAGTTTAAAAATGCTTCGGAACTCTTCCATTGTTCTCAGAATTCCGCTTACATTTAAAAATGCTTCGGAACTCTTCCATTGTTCTCGGAATTCCGCTGACGTTTAAAAATGCTTCGGAACTCTTCCATTGTTCTTGGAATTCCACTGACGTTTAAAAATGCTTCACAACTCTTCCATTGTTCTCGGAATTCCGCTGACTTTTAAAATTGATTCGGAACTCTTCGATTGTTCTCCAAATTCCGCTGAAGTTTAAAAATGCTTCGGAACTCTTCCAGTGTTCACAGAATTCCGCTGACGTTTAAAATGCTTCGGAAATCTTCCATTGTTTTCAAAATCCGCTGACGTTTAAAAATGCTTCAGAACTCTTCCATTGTTTTCAGAATTCCGCTGACATTTAAAAATGCTTCAGAACTCTTCCATTGTTCTGGAATTCCGCTGACGTTTAAAAATGCTTCACAACTCTTCCATTGTTCTCGTTATTCCGCTGACTTTAAAAAATGCTTCAGAACTCTTCCATTGTTCTCGGAATTCTGCTGAAGTTTAAGTATGCTTCGGAACTCTTCCATTGTTCTCGGATTTCTGCTGAAGTTTAAAAATGCTTCGGAACTCTTCCACTGTTCTCAGAATTCCGCTGACATTTAAAAATGCTTCGGAACTCTTCCATTGTTCTCGGAATTCCGCTGACATTTAAAAAGGCTTCAGAACTCTTCCATTGTTCTCGGAATTCCGCTGACGTTTAAAAATGCTTCGGAACTCTTCCATTGTTCTCGGAATTCCGCTGACGTTTAAAAATGCTTCACAAAGCTTCCATTGTTCTCGGAATTCCGCTGACTTTTAAAAATGCTTCGGAACTCTTCGATTGTTCTCCAAATTCCGCTGAAGTTTAAAAATGCTTCGGAACTCTTCCAGTGTTCTCGGAATTCCGCTGACTTTTAAAAATGCTTTGGAACTCTTCGATTGTTCTCCAAATTCCGCTGAAGTTTAAACATGCTTCGGAACTCTTCCAGTGTTCGCAGAACTCCGCTGACGTTTAAAAATGCTTCGGAAATCTTCCATTGTTTTCAAAATTCCGCTGACGTTTAAAAATGCTTCAGAACTCTTCCATTGTTCTCGGAATTCCGCTGACTTTTAAAAATGCTTCGGAACTCTTCCATTGTTCTCGGAATTCCGCTGACTTTTAAAAATGCTTCGGAACTCTTCCATTGTTCTCGGAATTCCGCTGACTTTTAAAAATGCTTCGGAACTCTTCCATTGTTCTCGGAATTCCGCTGAAGTTTAAGAATGCTTCGGAACTCTTCCATTGTTCTCGGAATTCAGCTGAAGTTTTGAAGTTTAAAAATGCTTCGGAACTCTTCCATTGTTCTCGGAATTCTGCTGAAGTTTAAGTATGCTTCGGAACTCTTCCATTGTTCTAGAATTCCGCTGACATTTAAAAATGCTTCGGAACTCTTCGATTGTTCTCCAAATTCCGCTGAAGTTTAAAAATGCTTCGGAACTCTTCCAGTGTTCTCGGAATTCCGCTGACTTTTAAAAATGCTTCGGAACTCTTCGATTGTTCTCCAAATTCCGCTGAAGTTTAAAAATGCTTCGGAACTCTTCCATTGTTTTCAAAATTCCGCTGACGTTTAAAAATCATTCAGAACTCTTCCATTGTTCTCGGAATTCCGCTGACGTTTAAAAATGCTTCGGAATTCTTCCATTGTTTTCAAAATTCCGCTGACGTTTAAAAATGATTCAGAACTCTTCCATTGTTCTCGGAATTCCGCTGACGTTTAAAAATGCTTCGGAACTCTTCCATTGTTCTCGGAATTCCGGTGAAGTTTAAAAATGCTTCGGAACTCTTACATTGTTCTCAGAATTCCGCTGAAGTTTAAACATGCTTTGGTACCCTTCTATTGTTCTCGGAATTCTGCTGAAGTTTAAAAATGCTTCGGAACTCTTCCAGTGTTCTCGGAATTCCGCTGACTTTTAAAAATGCTTCGGAACTCTTCGATTGTTCTCCAAATTCCGCTGAAGTTTAAAAATGCTTCGGAACTCTTCCAGTGTTCTCGGAATTCCGCTGACTTTTAAAAATGCTTCGGAACTCTTCGATTGTTCTCCAAATTCCGCTGAAGTTTAAAAATGCTTCGGAACTCTTCCATTGTTTTCAAAATTCCGCTGCCGTTTAAAAATGATTCAGAACTCTTCCATTGTTCTCGGAATTCTGCTGAAGTTTAAAAATGCTCCGGAACTCTTCTATTGTTCTCGGAATTCCGCTGACTTTTAAAAATGCTTCGGAACTCTTCCTTTGTTCTCGGAATTCCGCTGAAGTTTAAGAATGCTTCGAAACTCTTCCATTGTTCTTGGAATTCTGCTGAAGTTTTGAAGTTTAAAAATGCTTCGGAATTCGTCCATTGTTCTCGGAATTCCGCTGACGCTTAAAAATGCTTCACAACTCTTCTATTGTTCTCAGAATTCCGCTTACTTTTAAAAATGCTTCGGAACTCTTCCATTGTTGTCGGAATTCCGCTGACGCTTAAAATTGCTTCAAAACTCTTCCATTGTTCTCGGAATTCCGCTGAAGTTTAAGAATGCTTCAGAACTCTTCCATTGTTCTCAGAATTCTGCTGAATTTTAAAAATGCTTCGGAACTCTTCCATTGTTCTCGGAATTCCGCTGACGCTTAAAAATGCTTCACAACTCTTCTATTGTTCTCGGAATTCCGCTGAAGTTTAAAAATGCTTCGGAACTCTTCCATTGTTCTCGGAATTCCGCTGACATTTAAAAATGCTTCGGAACTCTTCCATTGTTCTCGGAATTCCGCTGACATTTAAAAAGGCTTCAGAACTCTTCCATTGTTCTCCAAATTCCGCTGAAGTTTAAAAATGCTTCGGAACTCTTCCATTGTTCTCGGAATTCCGCTGACATTTAAAAATGCTTCGGAACTCTTCCATTGTTCTCGGAATTCCGCTGACTCTTAAAATTGCTTCACAACTCTTCTATTGTTCTCGGAATTCCGCTGACTTTTAAAAATGCTTCGAAACTCTTCCATTGTTCTCGGAATTCCGCTGAAGTTTAAGTATGCTTCGGAACTCTTCCATTGTTCTCGGAATTCTGCTGAAGTTTAAAAATGCTTCGGAACTCTTCCATTGTTCTCAGAATTCCGCTTACATTTAAAAATGCTTCGGAACTCTTCCATTGTTCTCGGAATTCCGCTGACGTTTAAAAATGCTTCGGAACTCTTCCATTGTTCTTGGAATTCTACTGACGTTTAAAAATGCTTCACAACTCTTCCATTGTTCTCGGAATTCCGCTGACTTTTAAAATTGATTCGGAACTCTTCGATTGTTCTCCAAATTCCGCTGAAGTTTAAAAATGCTTCGGAACTCTTCCAGTGTTCACAGAATTCCGCTGACGTTTAAAAATGCTTCGGAAATCTTCCATTGTTTTCAAAATCCGCTGACGTTTAAAAATGCTTCAGAACTCTTCCATTGTTCTCGGAATTCCGCTGACATTTAAAAATGCTTCGGAACTCTTCCATTGTTCTGGAATTCCGCTGACGTTTAAAAATGCTTCACAACTCTTCCATTGTTCTCGTTATTCCGCTGACTTTAAAAAATGCTTCAGAACTCTTCCATTGTTCTCGGAATTCTGCTGAAGTTTAAAAATGCTTCGGAACTCTTCCATTGTTCTCAGAATTCCGCTTACATTTAAAAATGCTTCGGAACTCTTCCATTGTTCTCGGAATTCCGCTGACGTTTAAAAATGCTTCGGAACTCTTCCATTGTTCTTGGAATTCCACTGACGTTTAAAAATGCTTCACAACTCTTCCATTGTTCTCGGAATTCCGCTGACTTTTAAAATTGATTCGGAACTCTTCGATTGTTCTCCAAATTCCGCTGAAGTTTAAAAATGCTTCGGAACTCTTCCAGTGTTCACAGAATTCCGCTGACGTTTAAAATGCTTCGGAAATCTTCCATTGTTTTCAAAATCCGCTGACGTTTAAAAATGCTTCAGAACTCTTCCATTGTTTTCAGAATTCCGCTGACATTTAAAAATGCTTCAGAACTCTTCCATTGTTCTGGAATTCCGCTGACGTTTAAAAATGCTTCACAACTCTTCCATTGTTCTCGTTATTCCGCTGACTTTAAAAAATGCTTCAGAACTCTTCCATTGTTCTCGGAATTCCGCTGAAGTTTAAGAATGCTTCGGAACTCTTCCATTGTTCTCGGAATTCAGCTGAAGTTTTGAAGTTTAAAAATGCTTCGGAACTCTTCCATTGTTCTCGGAATTCTGCTGAAGTTTAAGTATGCTTCGGAACTCTTCCATTGTTCTAGAATTCCGCTGACATTTAAAAATGCTTCGGAACTCTTCGATTGTTCTCCAAATTCCGCTGAAGTTTAAAAATGCTTCGGAACTCTTCCAGTGTTCTCGGAATTCCGCTGACTTTTAAAAATGCTTCGGAACTCTTCGATTGTTCTCCAAATTCCGCTGAAGTTTAAAAATGCTTCGGAACTCTTCCATTGTTTTCAAAATTCCGCTGACGTTTAAAAATCATTCAGAACTCTTCCATTGTTCTCGGAATTCCGCTGACGTTTAAAAATGCTTCGGAATTCTTCCATTGTTTTCAAAATTCCGCTGACGTTTAAAAATGATTCAGAACTCTTCCATTGTTCTCGGAATTCCGCTGACGTTTAAAAATGCTTCGGAACTCTTCCATTGTTCTCGGAATTCCGGTGAAGTTTAAAAATGCTTCGGAACTCTTACATTGTTCTCAGAATTCCGCTGAAGTTTAAACATGCTTTGGTACCCTTCTATTGTTCTCGGAATTCTGCTGAAGTTTAAAAATGCTTCGGAACTCTTCCAGTGTTCTCGGAATTCCGCTGACTTTTAAAAATGCTTCGGAACTCTTCGATTGTTCTGCAAATTCCGCTGAAGTTTAAAAATGCTTCGGAACTCTTCCAGTGTTCTCGGAATTCCGCTGACTTTTAAAAATGCTTCGGAACTTTTCGATTGTTCTCCAAATTCCGCTGAAGTTTAAAAATGCTTCGGAACTCTTCCATTGTTTTCAAAATTCCGCTGACGTTTAAAAATGATTCAGAACTCTTCCATTTTTCTCGGAATTCCGCTGACGTTTAAAAATGCTTCGGAACTCTTCCATTGTTTTCAAAATTCCGCTGCCGTTTAAAAATGATTCAGAACTCTTCCATTGTTCTCGGAATTCTGCTGAAGTTTAAAAATGCTCCGGAACTCTTCTATTGTTCTCGGAATTCCGCTGACTTTTAAAAATGCTTCGGAACTCTTCCTTTGTTCTCGGAATTCCGCTGAAGTTTAAGAATGCTTCGAAACTCTTCCATTGTTCTTGGAATTCTGCTGAAGTTTTGAAGTTTAAAAATGCTTCGGAATTCGTCCATTGTTCTCGGAATTCCGCTGACGCTTAAAAATGCTTCACAACTCTTCTATTGTTCTCAGAATTCCGCTTACTTTTAAAAATGCTTCGGAACTCTTCCATTGTTGTCGGAATTCCGCTGACGCTTAAAATTGCTTCAAAACTCTTCCATTGTTCTCGGAATTCCGCTGAAGTTTAAGAATGCTTCAGAACTCTTCCATTGTTCTCAGAATTCTGCTGAATTTTAAAAATGCTTCGGAACTCTTCCATTGTTCTCGGAATTCCGCTGACGCTTAAAAATGCTTCACAACTCTTCTATTGTTCTCGGAATTCCGCTGAAGTTTGAAAATGCTTCGGAACTCTTCCATTGTTCTCGGAATTCCGCTGACATTTAAAAATGCTTCGGAACTCTTCCATTGTTCTTGAAATTCCACTGACGTTTAAAAATGCTTCACAACTCTTCCATTGTTCTCGGAATTCCGCTGACTTTTAAAATTGATTCGGAACTCTTCGATTGTTCTCCAAATTCCGCTGAAGTTTAAAAATGCTTCGGAACTCTTCCAGTGTTCACAGAATTCCGCTGACGTTTAAAATGCTTCGGAAATCTTCCATTGTTTTCAAAATCCGCTGACGTTTAAAAATGCTTCAGAACTCTTCCATTGTTTTCAGAATTCCGCTGACATTTAAAAATGCTTCAGAACTCTTCCATTGTTCTGGAATTCCGCTGACGTTTAAAAATGCTTCACAACTCTTCCATTGTTCTCGTTATTCCGCTGACTTTAAAAAATGCTTCAGAACTCTTCCATTGTTCTCGGAATTCTGCTGAAGTTTAAGTATGCTTCGGAACTCTTCCATTGTTCTCGGATTTCTGCTGAAGTTTAAAAATGCTTCGGAACTCTTCCACTGTTCTCAGAATTCCGCTGACATTTAAAAAGGCTTCAGAACTCTTCCATTGTTCTCGGAATTCCGCTGACGTTTAAAAATGCTTCGGAACTCTTCCATTGTTCTCGGAATTCCGCTGACGTTTAAAAATGCTTCACAAAGCTTCCATTGTTCTCGGAATTCCGCTGACTTTTAAAAATGCTTCGGAACTCTTCGATTGTTCTCCAAATTCCGCTGAAGTTTAAAAATGCTTCGGAACTCTTCCAGTGTTCTCGGAATTCCGCTGACTTTTAAAAATGCTTTGGAACTCTTCGATTGTTCTCCAAATTCCGCTGAAGTTTAAAAATGCTTCGGAACTCTTCCAGTGTTCGCAGAACTCCGCTGACGTTTAAAAATGCTTCGGAAATCTTCCATTGTTTTCAAAATTCCGCTGACGTTTAAAAATGCTTCAGAACTCTTCCATTGTTCTCGGAATTCCGCTGACTTTTAAAAATGCTTCGGAACTCTTCCATTGTTCTCGGAATTCCGCTGACTTTTAAAAATGCTTCGGAACTCTTCCATTGTTCTCGGAATTCCGCTGACTTTTAAAAATGCTTCGGAACTCTTCCATTGTTCTCGGAATTCCGCTGAAGTTTAAGAATGCTTCGGAACTCTTCCATTGTTCTCGGAATTCAGCTGAAGTTTTGAAGTTTAAAAATGCTTCGGAACTCTTCCATTGTTCTCGGAATTCTGCTGAAGTTTAAGTATGCTTCGGAACTCTTCCATTGTTCTAGAATTCCGCTGACATTTAAAAATGCTTCGGAACTCTTCGATTGTTCTCCAAATTCCGCTGAAGTTTAAAAATGCTTCGGAACTCTTCCAGTGTTCTCGGAATTCCGCTGACTTTTAAAAATGCTTCGGAACTCTTCGATTGTTCTCCAAATTCCGCTGAAGTTTAAAAATGCTTCGGAACTCTTCCATTGTTTTCAAAATTCCGCTGACGTTTAAAAATCATTCAGAACTCTTCCATTGTTCTCGGAATTCCGCTGACGTTTAAAAATGCTTCGGAATTCTTCCATTGTTTTCAAAATTCCGCTGACGTTTAAAAATGATTCAGAACTCTTCCATTGTTCTCGGAATTCCGCTGACGTTTAAAAATGCTTCGGAACTCTTCCATTGTTCTCGGAATTCCGGTGAAGTTTAAAAATGCTTCGGAACTCTTACATTGTTCTCAGAATTCCGCTGAAGTTTAAACATGCTTTGGTACCCTTCTATTGTTCTCGGAATTCTGCTGAAGTTTAAAAATGCTTCGGAACTCTTCCAGTGTTCTCGGAATTCCGCTGACTTTTAAAAATGCTTCGGAACTCTTCGATTGTTCTCCAAATTCCGCTGAAGTTTAAAAATGCTTCGGAACTCTTCCAGTGTTCTCGGAATTCCGCTGACTTTTAAAAATGCTTCGGAACTCTTCGATTGTTCTCCAAATTCCGCTGAAGTTTAAAAATGCTTCGGAACTCTTCCATTGTTTTCAAAATTCCGCTGACGTTTAAAAATGATTCAGAACTCTTCCATTGTTCTCGGAATTCCGCTGACGTTTAAAAATGCTTCGGAACTCTTCCATTGTTTTCAAAATTCCGCTGCCGTTTAAAAATGATTCAGAACTCTTCCATTGTTCTCGGAATTCTGCTGAAGTTTAAAAATGCTCCGGAACTCTTCTATTGTTCTCGGAATTCCGCTGACTTTTAAAAATGCTTCGGAACTCTTCCTTTGTTCTCGGAATTCCGCTGAAGTTTAAGAATGCTTCGAAACTCTTCCATTGTTCTTGGAATTCTGCTGAAGTTTTGAAGTTTAAAAATGCTTCGGAATTCGTCCATTGTTCTCGGAATTCCGCTGACGCTTAAAAATGCTTCACAACTCTTCTATTGTTCTCAGAATTCCGCTTACTTTTAAAAATGCTTCGGAACTCTTCCATTGTTGTCGGAATTCCGCTGACGCTTAAAATTGCTTCAAAACTCTTCCATTGTTCTCGGAATTCCGCTGAAGTTTAAGAATGCTTCAGAACTCTTCCATTGTTCTCAGAATTCTGCTGAATTTTAAAAATGCTTCGGAACTCTTCCATTGTTCTCGGAATTCCGCTGACGCTTAAAAATGCTTCACAACTCTTCTATTGTTCTCGGAATTCCGCTGAAGTTTGAAAATGCTTCGGAACTCTTCCATTGTTCTCGGAATTCCGCTGACATTTAAAAATGCTTCGGAACTCTTCCATTGTTCTCGGAATTCCGCTGACTCTTAAAATTGCTTCACAACTCTTCTATTGTTCTCGGAATTCCGCTGACTTTTAAAAATGCTTCGAAACTCTTCCATTGTTCTCGGAATTCCGCTGAAGTTTAGGTATGCTTCGGAACTCTTCCATTGTTCTCGGAATTCTGCTGAAGTTTAAAAATGCTTCGGAACTCTTCCATTGTTCTCAGAATTCCGCTTACATTTAAAAATGCTTCGGAACTCTTCCATTGTTCTCGGAATTCCGCTGACGTTTAAAAATGCTTCGGAAATCTTCCATTGTTTTCAAAATCCGCTGACGTTTAAAAATGCTTCAGAACTCTTCCATTGTTCTCGGAATTCCGCTGACATTTAAAAATGCTTCAGAACTCTTCCATTGTTCTCGTTATTCCGCTGACTTTAAAAAATGCTTCAGAACTCATCCATTGTTCTCGGAATTCTGCTGAAGTTTAAGTATGCTTCGGAACTCTTCCATTGTTCTCGGAATTCTGCTGAAGTTTAAAAATGCTTCGGAACTCTTCCACTGTTCTCAGAATTCCGCTGACATTTAAAAATGCTTCGGAACTCTTCCATTGTTCTCGGAATTCCGCTGACGTTTAAAAATGCTTCACAAAGCTTCCATTGTTCTCGGAATTCCGCTGACTTTTAAAAATGCTTCGGAACTCTTCGATTGTTCTCCAAATTCCGCTGAAGTTTAAAATTGCTTCGGAACTCTTCCAGTGTTCTCGGAATTCTGCTGAAGTTTAAGTATGCTTCGGAACTCTTCCATTGTTCTCGGAATTCTGCTGAATTTTAAAAATGCTTCGGAACTCTTCCATTGTTCTCAGAATTCCGCTGATATTTAAAAAGGCTTCAGAACTCTTCCATTGTTCTGGAATTCCGCTGACGTTTAAAAATGCTTCACAACTCTTCCATTGTTCTCGGAATTCCGCTGACGTTTAAAAATGCTTCACAAAGCTTCCATTGTTCTCGGAATTCCGCTGACTTTTAAAAATGCTTTGGAACTCTTCGATTGTTCTCCAAATTCCGCTGAAGTTTAAAAATGCTTCGGAACTCTTCCATTGTTCTCGGAATTCCGCTGACGTTTAAAAATGCTTCGGAACTCTTCCATTGTTCTCGGAATTCCGCTGACTCTTAAAATTGCTTCACAACTCTTCTATTGTTCTCGGAATTCCGCTGACTTTTAAAAATGCTTCGAAACTCTTCCATTGTTCTCGGAATTCCGCTGAAGTTTAGGTATGCTTCGGAACTCTTCCATTGTTCTCGGAATTCTGCTGAAGTTTAAAAATGCTTCGGAACTCTTCCATTGTTCTCAGAATTCCGCTTACATTTAAAAATGCTTCGGAACTCTTCCATTGTTCTCGGAATTCCGCTGACGTTTAAAAATGCTTCGGAACTCTTCCATTGTTCTTGAAATTCCACTGACGTTTAAAAATGCTTCACAACTCTTCCATTGTTCTCGGAATTCCGCTGACTTTTAAAATTGATTCGGAACTCTTCGATTGTTCTCCAAATTCCGCTGAAGTTTAAAAATGCTTCGGAACTCTTCCAGTGTTCACAGAATTCCGCTGACGTTTAAAATGCTTCGGAAATCTTCCATTGTTTTCAAAATCCGCTGACGTTTAAAAATGCTTCAGAACTCTTCCATTGTTTTCAGAATTCCGCTGACATTTAAAAATGCTTCAGAACTCTTCCATTGTTCTGGAATTCCGCTGACGTTTAAAAATGCTTCACAACTCTTCCATTGTTCTCGTTATTCCGCTGACTTTAAAAAATGCTTCAGAACTCTTCCATTGTTCTCGGAATTCTGCTGAAGTTTAAGTATGCTTCGGAACTCTTCCATTGTTCTCGGATTTCTGCTGAAGTTTAAAAATGCTTCGGAACTCTTCCACTGTTCTCAGAATTCCGCTGACATTTAAAAAGGCTTCAGAACACTTCCATTGTTCTCGGAATTCCGCTGACGTTTAAAAATGCTTCGGAACTCTTCCATTGTTCTCGGAATTCCGCTGACGTTTAAAAATGCTTCACAAAGCTTCCATTGTTCTCGGAATTCCGCTGACTTTTAAAAATGCTTCGGAACTCTTCGATTGTTCTCCAAATTCCGCTGAAGTTTAAAAATGCTTCGGAACTCTTCCAGTGTTCTCGGAATTCCGCTGACTTTTAAAAATGCTTTGGAACTCTTCGATTGTTCTCAGAATTCCGCTGAAGTTTAAAAATGCTTCGGAACTCTTCCAGTGTTCGCAGAACTCCGCTGACGTTTAAAAATGCTTCGGAAATCTTCCATTGTTTTCAAAATTCCGCTGACGTTTAAAAATGCTTCAGAACTCTTCCATTGTTCTCGGAATTCCGCTGACTTTTAAAAATGCTTCGGAACTCTTCCATTGTTCTCGGAATTCCGCTGACTTTTAAAAATGCTTCGGAACTCTTCCATTGTTCTCGGAATTCCGCTGACTTTTAAAAATGCTTCGGAACTCTTCCATTGTTCTCGGAATTCCGCTGAAGTTTAAGAATGCTTCGGAACTCTTCCATTGTTCTCGGAATTCAGCTGAAGTTTTGAAGTTTAAAAATGCTTCGGAACTCTTCCATTGTTCTCGGAATTCTGCTGAAGTTTAAGTATGCTTCGGAACTCTTCCATTGTTCTAGAATTCCGCTGACATTTAAAAATGCTTCGGAACTCTTCGATTGTTCTCCAAATTCCGCTGAAGTTTAAAAATGCTTCGGAACTCTTCCAGTGTTCTCGGAATTCCGCTGACTTTTAAAAATGCTTCGGAACTCTTCGATTGTTCTCCAAATTCCGCTGAAGTTTAAAAATGCTTCGGAACTCTTCCATTGTTTTCAAAATTCCGCTGACGTTTAAAAATCATTCAGAACTCTTCCATTGTTCTCGGAATTCCGCTGACGTTTAAAAATGCTTCGGAATTCTTCCATTGTTTTCAAAATTCCGCTGACGTTTAAAAATGATTCAGGACTCTTCCATTGTTCTCGGAATTCCGCTGACGTTTAAAAATGCTTCGGAACTCTTCCATTGTTCTCGGAATTCCGGTGAAGTTTAAAAATGCTTCGGAACTCTTACATTGTTCTCAGAATTCCGCTGAAGTTTAAACATGCTTTGGTACCCTTCTATTGTTCTCGGAATTCTGCTGAAGTTTAAAAATGCTTCGGAACTCTTCCAGTGTTCTCGGAATTCCGCTGATGCTTAAAAATGCTTCACAACTCTTCTATTGTTCTCAGAATTCCGCTTACTTTTAAAAATGCTGCGGAACTCTTCCATTGTTGTCGGAATTCCGCTGACGCTTAAAATTGCTTCAAAACTCTTCCATTGTTCTCGGAATTCCGCTGAAGTTTAAGAATGCTTCAGAACTCTTCCATTGTTCTCAGAATTCTGCTGAATTTTAAAAATGCTTCGGAACTCTTCCATTGTTCTCGGAATTCCGCTGACGCTTAAAATTGCTTCACAACTCTTCTATTGTTCTCGGAATTCCGCTGACGTTTAAAAATGCTTCGGAAATCTTCCATTGTTTTCAAAATTCCGCTGATGTTTAAAAATGCTTCAGAACTCTTCCATTGTTCTCGGAATTCTGCTGACTTTTAAAAATGCTTCGGAACTCTTCGATTGTTCTCCAAATTCCGCTGAAGTTTAAAAATGCTTCGGAACTCTTCCAGTGTTCGCAGAATTCCGCTGACGTTTAAAAATGCTTCGGAACTCTTCCATTGTTCTCGGAATTCCGCTGACTTTTAAAAATGCTTCGGAACTCTTCCATTGTCCTCGGAATTCCGCTGAAGTTTTGAAGTTTAAAAATGGTTCGGAATTCTTCCATTGTTCTCGGAATTCCGCTGACGCTTAAAAATGCTTCACAACTCTTCTATTGTTCTCAGAATTCCGCTGACTTTTAAAAATGCTTCAGAACTCTTCCATTGTTCTCGGAATTCCACTGACGTTTAAAAATGCTTCAGAACTCTTCCATTGTTCTCGGAATTCCGCTGACGTTTAAAAATGCTTCACAACTCTTCCATTGTTCTCGTTATTCCGCTGACTTTAAAAAATGCTTCAGAACTCTTCCATTGTTCTCGGAATTCTGCTGAAGTTTAAGTATGCTTCGGAACTCTTCCATTGTTCTCGGATTTCTGCTGAAGTTTAAAAATGCTTCGGAACTCTTCCACTGTTCTCAGAATTCCGCTGACATTTAAAAAGGCTTCAGAACTCTTCCATTGTTCTCGGAATTCCGCTGACGTTTAAAAATGCTTCGGAACTCTTCCATTGTTCTCGGAATTCCGCTGACGTTTAAAAATGCTTCACAAAGCTTCCATTGTTCTCGGAATTCCGCTGACTTTTAAAAATGCTTCGGAACTCTTCGATTGTTCTCCAAATTCCGCTGAAGTTTAAAAATGCTTCGGAACTCTTCCAGTGTTCTCGGAATTCCGCTGACTTTTAAAAATGCTTTGGAACTCTTCGATTGTTCTCCAAATTCCGCTGAAGTTTAAAAATGCTTCGGAACTCTTCCAGTGTTCGCAGAACTCCGCTGACGTTTAAAAATGCTTCGGAAATCTTCCATTGTTTTCAAAATTCCGCTGACGTTTAAAAATGCTTCAGAACTCTTCCATTGTTCTCGGAATTCCGCTGACTTTTAAAAATGCTTCGGAACTCTTCCATTGTTCTCGGAATTCCGCTGACTTTTAAAAATGCTTCGGAACTCTTCCATTGTTCTCGGAATTCCGCTGACTTTTAAAAATGCTTCGGAACTCTTCCATTGTTCTCGGAATTCCGCTGAAGTTTAAGAATGCTTCGGAACTCTTCCATTGTTCTCGGAATTCAGCTGAAGTTTTGAAGTTTAAAAATGCTTCGGAACTCTTCCATTGTTCTCGGAATTCTGCTGAAGTTTAAGTATGCTTCGGAACTCTTCCATTGTTCTAGAATTCCGCTGACATTTAAAAATGCTTCGGAACTCTTCGATTGTTCTCCAAATTCCGCTGAAGTTTAAAAATGCTTCGGAACTCTTCCAGTGTTCTCGGAATTCCGCTGACTTTTAAAAATGCTTCGGAACTCTTCGATTGTTCTCCAAATTCCGCTGAAGTTTAAAAATGCTTCGGAACTCTTCCATTGTTTTCAAAATTCCGCTGACGTTTAAAAATCATTCAGAACTCTTCCATTGTTCTCGGAATTCCGCTGACGTTTAAAAATGCTTCGGAATTCTTCCATTGTTTTCAAAATTCCGCTGACGTTTAAAAATGATTCAGAACTCTTCCATTGTTCTCGGAATTCCGCTGACGTTTAAAAATGCTTCGGAACTCTTCCATTGTTCTCGGAATTCCGGTGAAGTTTAAAAATGCTTCGGAACTCTTACATTGTTCTCAGAATTCCGCTGAAGTTTAAACATGCTTTGGTACCCTTCTATTGTTCTCGGAATTCTGCTGAAGTTTAAAAATGCTTCGGAACTCTTCCAGTGTTCTCGGAATTCCGCTGACTTTTAAAAATGCTTCGGAACTCTTCGATTGTTCTCCAAATTCCGCTGAAGTTTAAAAATGCTTCGGAACTCTTCCAGTGTTCTCGGAATTCCGCTGACTTTTAAAAATGCTTCGGAACTCTTCGATTGTTCTCCAAATTCCGCTGAAGTTTAAAAATGCTTCGGAACTCTTCCATTGTTTTCAAAATTCCGCTGACGTTTAAAAATGATTCAGAACTCTTCCATTGTTCTCGGAATTCCGCTGACGTTTAAAAATGCTTCGGAACTCTTCCATTGTTTTCAAAATTCCGCTGCCGTTTAAAAATGATTCAGAACTCTTCCATTGTTCTCGGAATTCTGCTGAAGTTTAAAAATGCTCCGGAACTCTTCTATTGTTCTCGGAATTCCGCTGACTTTTAAAAATGCTTCGGAACTCTTCCTTTGTTCTCGGAATTCCGCTGAAGTTTAAGAATGCTTCGAAACTCTTCCATTGTTCTTGGAATTCTGCTGAAGTTTTGAAGTTTAAAAATGCTTCGGAATTCGTCCATTGTTCTCGGAATTCCGCTGACGCTTAAAAATGCTTCACAACTCTTCTATTGTTCTCAGAATTCCGCTTACTTTTAAAAATGCTTCGGAACTCTTCCATTGTTGTCGGAATTCCGCTGACGCTTAAAATTGCTTCAAAACTCTTCCATTGTTCTCGGAATTCCGCTGAAGTTTAAGAATGCTTCAGAACTCTTCCATTGTTCTCAGAATTCTGCTGAATTTTAAAAATGCTTCGGAACTCTTCCATTGTTCTCGGAATTCCGCTGACGCTTAAAAATGCTTCACAACTCTTCTATTGTTCTCGGAATTCCGCTGAAGTTTGAAAATGCTTCGGAACTCTTCCATTGTTCTCGGAATTCCGCTGACATTTAAAAATGCTTCGGAACTCTTCCATTGTTCTCGGAATTCCGCTGACTCTTAAAATTGCTTCACAACTCTTCTATTGTTCTCGGAATTCCGCTGACTTTTAAAAATGCTTCGAAACTCTTCCATTGTTCTCGGAATTCCGCTGAAGTTTAGGTATGCTTCGGAACTCTTCCATTGTTCTCGGAATTCTGCTGAAGTTTAAAAATGCTTCGGAACTCTTCCATTGTTCTCAGAATTCCGCTTACATTTAAAAATGCTTCGGAACTCTTCCATTGTTCTCGGAATTCCGCTGACGTTTAAAAATGCTTCGGAAATCTTCCATTGTTTTCAAAATCCGCTGACGTTTAAAAATGCTTCAGAACTCTTCCATTGTTCTCGGAATTCCGCTGACATTTAAAAATGCTTCAGAACTCTTCCATTGTTCTCGTTATTCCGCTGACTTTAAAAAATGCTTCAGAACTCATCCATTGTTCTCGGAATTCTGCTGAAGTTTAAGTATGCTTCGGAACTCTTCCATTGTTCTCGGAATTCTGCTGAAGTTTAAAAATGCTTCGGAACTCTTCCACTGTTCTCAGAATTCCGCTGACATTTAAAAATGCTTCGGAACTCTTCCATTGTTCTCGGAATTCCGCTGACGTTTAAAAATGCTTCACAAAGCTTCCATTGTTCTCGGAATTCCGCTGACTTTTAAAAATGCTTCGGAACTCTTCGATTGTTCTCCAAATTCCGCTGAAGTTTAAAATTGCTTCGGAACTCTTCCAGTGTTCTCGGAATTCTGCTGAAGTTTAAGTATGCTTCGGAACTCTTCCATTGTTCTCGGAATTCTGCTGAATTTTAAAAATGCTTCGGAACTCTTCCATTGTTCTCAGAATTCCGCTGATATTTAAAAAGGCTTCAGAACTCTTCCATTGTTCTGGAATTCCGCTGACGTTTAAAAATGCTTCACAACTCTTCCATTGTTCTCGGAATTCCGCTGACGTTTAAAAATGCTTCACAAAGCTTCCATTGTTCTCGGAATTCCGCTGACTTTTAAAAATGCTTTGGAACTCTTCGATTGTTCTCCAAATTCCGCTGAAGTTTAAAAATGCTTCGGAACTCTTCCATTGTTCTCGGAATTCCGCTGACGTTTAAAAATGCTTCGGAACTCTTCCATTGTTCTCGGAATTCCGCTGACTCTTAAAATTGCTTCACAACTCTTCTATTGTTCTCGGAATTCCGCTGACTTTTAAAAATGCTTCGAAACTCTTCCATTGTTCTCGGAATTCCGCTGAAGTTTAGGTATGCTTCGGAACTCTTCCATTGTTCTCGGAATTCTGCTGAAGTTTAAAAATGCTTCGGAACTCTTCCATTGTTCTCAGAATTCCGCTTACATTTAAAAATGCTTCGGAACTCTTCCATTGTTCTCGGAATTCCGCTGACGTTTAAAAATGCTTCGGAACTCTTCCATTGTTCTTGAAATTCCACTGACGTTTAAAAATGCTTCACAACTCTTCCATTGTTCTCGGAATTCCGCTGACTTTTAAAATTGATTCGGAACTCTTCGATTGTTCTCCAAATTCCGCTGAAGTTTAAAAATGCTTCGGAACTCTTCCAGTGTTCACAGAATTCCGCTGACGTTTAAAATGCTTCGGAAATCTTCCATTGTTTTCAAAATCCGCTGACGTTTAAAAATGCTTCAGAACTCTTCCATTGTTTTCAGAATTCCGCTGACATTTAAAAATGCTTCAGAACTCTTCCATTGTTCTGGAATTCCGCTGACGTTTAAAAATGCTTCACAACTCTTCCATTGTTCTCGTTATTCCGCTGACTTTAAAAAATGCTTCAGAACTCTTCCATTGTTCTCGGAATTCTGCTGAAGTTTAAGTATGCTTCGGAACTCTTCCATTGTTCTCGGATTTCTGCTGAAGTTTAAAAATGCTTCGGAACTCTTCCACTGTTCTCAGAATTCCGCTGACATTTAAAAAGGCTTCAGAACACTTCCATTGTTCTCGGAATTCCGCTGACGTTTAAAAATGCTTCGGAACTCTTCCATTGTTCTCGGAATTCCGCTGACGTTTAAAAATGCTTCACAAAGCTTCCATTGTTCTCGGAATTCCGCTGACTTTTAAAAATGCTTCGGAACTCTTCGATTGTTCTCCAAATTCCGCTGAAGTTTAAAAATGCTTCGGAACTCTTCCAGTGTTCTCGGAATTCCGCTGACTTTTAAAAATGCTTTGGAACTCTTCGATTGTTCTCAGAATTCCGCTGAAGTTTAAAAATGCTTCGGAACTCTTCCAGTGTTCGCAGAACTCCGCTGACGTTTAAAAATGCTTCGGAAATCTTCCATTGTTTTCAAAATTCCGCTGACGTTTAAAAATGCTTCAGAACTCTTCCATTGTTCTCGGAATTCCGCTGACTTTTAAAAATGCTTCGGAACTCTTCCATTGTTCTCGGAATTCCGCTGACTTTTAAAAATGCTTCGGAACTCTTCCATTGTTCTCGGAATTCCGCTGACTTTTAAAAATGCTTCGGAACTCTTCCATTGTTCTCGGAATTCCGCTGAAGTTTAAGAATGCTTCGGAACTCTTCCATTGTTCTCGGAATTCAGCTGAAGTTTTGAAGTTTAAAAATGCTTCGGAACTCTTCCATTGTTCTCGGAATTCTGCTGAAGTTTAAGTATGCTTCGGAACTCTTCCATTGTTCTAGAATTCCGCTGACATTTAAAAATGCTTCGGAACTCTTCGATTGTTCTCCAAATTCCGCTGAAGTTTAAAAATGCTTCGGAACTCTTCCAGTGTTCTCGGAATTCCGCTGACTTTTAAAAATGCTTCGGAACTCTTCGATTGTTCTCCAAATTCCGCTGAAGTTTAAAAATGCTTCGGAACTCTTCCATTGTTTTCAAAATTCCGCTGACGTTTAAAAATCATTCAGAACTCTTCCATTGTTCTCGGAATTCCGCTGACGTTTAAAAATGCTTCGGAATTCTTCCATTGTTTTCAAAATTCCGCTGACGTTTAAAAATGATTCAGGACTCTTCCATTGTTCTCGGAATTCCGCTGACGTTTAAAAATGCTTCGGAACTCTTCCATTGTTCTCGGAATTCCGGTGAAGTTTAAAAATGCTTCGGAACTCTTACATTGTTCTCAGAATTCCGCTGAAGTTTAAACATGCTTTGGTACCCTTCTATTGTTCTCGGAATTCTGCTGAAGTTTAAAAATGCTTCGGAACTCTTCCAGTGTTCTCGGAATTCCGCTGATGCTTAAAAATGCTTCACAACTCTTCTATTGTTCTCAGAATTCCGCTTACTTTTAAAAATGCTGCGGAACTCTTCCATTGTTGTCGGAATTCCGCTGACGCTTAAAATTGCTTCAAAACTCTTCCATTGTTCTCGGAATTCCGCTGAAGTTTAAGAATGCTTCAGAACTCTTCCATTGTTCTCAGAATTCTGCTGAATTTTAAAAATGCTTCGGAACTCTTCCATTGTTCTCGGAATTCCGCTGACGCTTAAAATTGCTTCACAACTCTTCTATTGTTCTCGGAATTCCGCTGACGTTTAAAAATGCTTCGGAAATCTTCCATTGTTTTCAAAATTCCGCTGATGTTTAAAAATGCTTCAGAACTCTTCCATTGTTCTCGGAATTCTGCTGACTTTTAAAAATGCTTCGGAACTCTTCGATTGTTCTCCAAATTCCGCTGAAGTTTAAAAATGCTTCGGAACTCTTCCAGTGTTCGCAGAATTCCGCTGACGTTTAAAAATGCTTCGGAACTCTTCCATTGTTCTCGGAATTCCGCTGACTTTTAAAAATGCTTCGGAACTCTTCCATTGTCCTCGGAATTCCGCTGAAGTTTTGAAGTTTAAAAATGGTTCGGAATTCTTCCATTGTTCTCGGAATTCCGCTGACGCTTAAAAATGCTTCACAACTCTTCTATTGTTCTCAGAATTCCGCTGACTTTTAAAAATGCTTCAGAACTCTTCCATTGTTCTCGGAATTCCACTGACGTTTAAAAATGCTTCAGAACTCTTCCATTGTTCTCGGAATTCCGCTGACGCTTAAAATTGCTTCACAACTCTTCTATTGTTCTCAGAATTCCGCTGACTTTTAAAAATGCTTCAGAACTCATCCATTGTTCTCGGAATTCCGCTGACATTTAAAAAGGCTTCAGAACTCTTCCATTGTTCTCGGAATTCCGCTGACGTTTAAAAATGCTTCGGAACTCTTCCATTGTTCTCGGAATTCCGCTGACGTTTAAAAATGCTTCACAAAGCTTCCATTGTTCTCGGAATTCCGCTGACTTTTAAAAATGCTTCGGAACTCTTCGATTGTTCTCCAAATTCCGCTGAAGTTTAAAAATGCTTCGGAACTCTTCCAGTGTTCTCGGAATTCCACTGACTTTTAAAAATGCTTCGGAACTCTTCGATTGTTCTCCAAATTCCGCTGAAGTTTAAAAATGCTTCGGAACTCTTCCAGTGTTCGCAGAACTCCGCTGACGTTTAAAAATGCTTCGGAAATCTTCCATTGTTTTCAAAATTCCGCTGACGTTTAAAAATGCTTCAGAACTCTTCCATTGTTCTCGGAATTCCGCTGACGTTTAAAAATGCTTCGGAACTCTTCCATTGTTCTCGGAATTCCAGTGAAGTTTAAAAATGCTTCGGAACTCTTACATTGTTCTCAGAATTCCGCTGAAGTTTAAACATGCTTTGGTACCCTTCTATTGTTCTCGGAATTCTGCTGACTTTTAAAAATGCTTCGGAACTCTTCCATTGATCCAGGAATTCTGCTGAAGTTTAAAAATGCTCCGGAACTCTTCTATTGTTCTCGGAATTCCGCTGACTTTTAAAAATGCTTCGGAACTCTTCCTTTGTTCTCGGAATTCCGCTGAAGTTTAAGAATGCTTCGAAACTCTTCCATTGTTCTTGGAATTCTGCTGAAGTTTTGAAGTTTAAAAATGCTTCGGAATTCGTCCATTGTTCTCGGAATTCCGCTGACGCTTAAAAATGCTTCACAACTCTTCTATTGTTCTCAGAATTCCGCTTACTTTTAAAAATGCTTCGGAACTCTTCCATTGTTGTCGGAATTCCGCTGACGCTTAAAATTGCTTCACAACTCTTCTATTGTTCTCGGAATTCCGCTGACATTTAAAAATGCTTCGGAACTCTTCCATTGTTCTCGGAATTCCGCTGACGTTTAAAAATGCTTCGGAAATCTTCCATTGTTTTCAAAATTCCGCTGATGTTTAAAAATGCTTCAGAACTCTTCCATTGTTCTCGGAATTCCGCTGAAGTTTAAGAATGCTTCGGAACTCTTCCATTGTTCTCGGAATTCTGCTGAAGTTTTGAAGTTTAAAAATGCTTCGGAACTCTTCCATTGTTATCGGAATTCTGCTGAAGTTTAAGTATGCTTCGGAACTCTTCCATTGTTCTCGGAATTCTGCTGAAGTTTAAAAATGCTTCGGAACTCTTCCATTGTTCTCAGAATTCCGCTGACATTTAAAAATGCTTCGGAACTCTTCCATTGTTCTCAGAATTCCGCTTACTTTTAAAAATGCTTCGGAACTCTTCCATTGTTGTCGGAATTCCGCTGACGCTTAAAATTGCTTCACAACTCTTCTATTGTTCTCGGAATTCCGCTGACATTTAAAAATGCTTCGGAACTCTTCCATTGTTCTCGGAATTCCGCTGACGTTTAAAAATGCTTCGGAAATCTTCCATTGTTTTCAAAATTCCGCTGATGTTTAAAAATGCTTCAGAACTCTTCCATTGTTCTCGGAATTCCGCTGAAGTTTAAGAATGCTTCGGAACTCTTCCATTGTTCTCGGAATTCTGCTGAAGTTTTGAAGTTTAAAAATGCTTCGGAACTCTTCCATTGTTCTTGGAATTCTGCTGAAGTTTAAGTATGCTTCGGAACTCTTCCATTGTTCTCGGAATTCTGCTGAAGTTTAAAAATGCTTCGGAACTCTTCCATTGTTCTCAGAATTCCGCTGACATTTAAAAATGCTTCGGAACTCTTCCATTGTTCTCGGAATTCCGCTGACGTTTAAAAATGCTTCACAAAGCTTCCATTATTCTCGGAATTCCGCTGACTTTTAAAAATGCTTCGGTACTCTTCGATTGTTCTCCAAATTCCGCTGAAGTTTAAAAATGCTTCGGAACTCTTCCAGTGTTCTCGGAATTCCGCTGACTTTTAAAAATGCTTCGGAAATCTTCCATTGTTTTCAAAATTCCGCTGACGTTTAAAAATGATTCAGAACTCTTCCATTGTTCTCGGAATTCCGCTGACGTTTAAAAATGCTTCGGAACTCTTCCATTGTTTTCAAAATTCCGCTGCCGTTTAAAAATGATTCAGAACTCTTCCATTGTTCTCGGAATTCCGCTGACGTTTAAAAATGCTTCGGAACTCTTCCATTGTCCTCGGAATTCCGGTGAAGTTTAAAAATGCTTCGGAACTCTTACATTGTTCTCAGAATTCCGCTGAAGTTTAAACATGCTTTGGTACCCTTCTATTGTTCTCGGAATTCTGCTGACTTTTAAAAATGCTTCAGAACTCTTCCATTGATCCAGGAATTCTGCTGAAGTTTAAAAATGCTCCGGAACTCTTCTATTGTTCTCGGAATTCCGCTGACTTTTAAAAATGCTTCGGAACTCTTCCTTTGTTCTCGGAATTCCGCTGAAGTTTAAGAATGCTTCGAAACTCTTCCATTGTTCTTGGAATTCTGCTGAAGTTTTGAAGTTTAAAAATGCTTCGGAATTCGTCCATTGTTCTCGGAATTCCGCTGACGCTTAAAAATGCTTCACAACTCTTCTATTGTTCTCAGAATTCCGCTTACTTTTAAAAATGCTTCGGAACTCTTCCATTGTTGTCGGAATTCCGCTGACGCTTAAAATTGCTTCAAAACTCTTCCATTGTTCTCGGAATTCCGCTGAAGTTTAAGAATGCTTCAGAACTCTTCCATTGCTCTCAGAATTCTGCTGAATTTTAAAAATGCTTCGGAACTCTTCCATTGTTCTCGGAATTCCGCTGACGCTTATAATTGCTTCACAACTCTTCTATTGTTCTCGGAATTCCGCTGACGTTTAAAAATGCTTCGGAAATCTTCCATTGTTTTCAAAATTCCGCTGATGTTTAAAAATGCTTCAGAACTCTTCCATTGTTCTCGGAATTCTGCTGACTTTTAAAAATGCTTCGGAACTCTTCGATTGTTCTCCAAATTCCGCTGAAGTTTAAAAATGCTTCGGAACTCTTCCAGTGTTCGCAGAATTCCGCTGACGTTTAAAAATGCTTCGGAACTCTTCCATTGTTCTCGGAATTCTGCTGACTTTTAAAAATGCTTCGGAACTCTTACATTGTTCTCGGAATTCCGCTGAAGTTTTGAAGTTTAAAAATGGTTCGGAATTCTTCCATTGTTCTCGGAATTCCGCTGACGCTTAAAAATGCTTCACAACTCTTCTATTGTTCTCAGAATTCCGCTGACTTTTAAAAATGCTTCAGAACTCTTCCATTGTTCTCGGAATTCCACTGACGTTTAAAAATGCTTCAGAACTCTTCCATTGTTCTCGGAATTCCGCTGACGCTTAAAATTGCTTCACAACTCTTCTATTGTTCTCAGAATTCCGCTGACTTTTAAAAATGCTTCAGAACTCTTCCATTGTTCTCGGAATTCCACTGACATTTAAAAAGGCTTCAGAACTCTTCCATTGTTCTCGGAATTCCGCTGACGTTTAAAAATGCTTCGGAACTCTTCCATTGTTCTCGGAATTCCGCTGACGTTTAAAAATGCTTCACAAAGCTTCCATTGTTCTCGGAATTCCGCTGACTTTTAAAAATGCTTCGGAACTCTTCGATTGTTCTCCAAATTCCGCTGAAGTTTAAAAATGCTTCGGAACTCTTCCAGTGTTCTCGGAATTCCGCTGACTTTTAAAAATGCTTCGGAACTCTTCGATTGTTCTCCAAATTCCGCTGAAGTTTAAAAATGCTTCGGAACTCTTCCAGTGTTCGCAGAACTCCGCTGATGTTTAAAAATGCTTCGGAAATCTTCCATTGTTTTCAAAATTCCGCTGACGTTTAAAAATGCTTCAGAACTCTTCCATTGTTCTCGGAATTCCGCTGACGTTTAAAAATGCTTCGGAACTCTTCCATTGTTCTCGGAATTCCAGTGAAGTTTAAAAATGCTTCGGAACTCTTACATTGTTCTCAGAATTCCGCTGAAGTTTAAACATGCTTTGGTACCCTTCTATTGTTCTCGGAATTCTGCTGACTTTTAAAAATGCTTCGGAACTCTTCCATTGATCCAGGAATTCTGCTGAAGTTTAAAAATGCTCCGGAACTCTTCTATTGTTCTCGGAATTCCGCTGAAGTTTAAGAATGCTTCAAAACTCTTCCATTGTTCTTGGAATTCTGCTGAAGTTTTGAAGTTTAAAAATGCTTCGGAATTCGTCCATTGTTCTCGGAATTCCGCTGACGCTTAAAAATGCTTCACAACTCTTCTATTGTTCTCAGAATTCCGCTTACTTTTAAAAATGCTTCGGAACTCTTCCATTGTTGTCGGAATTCCGCTGACGCTTAAAATTGCTTCACAACTCTTCTATTGTTCTCGGAATTCCGCTGACATTTAAAAATGCTTCGGAACTCTTCCATTGTTCTCGGAATTCCGCTGACGTTTAAAAATGCTTCGGAAATCTTCCATTGTTTTCAAAATTCCGCTGATGTTTAAAAATGCTTCAGAACTCTTCCATTGTTCTCGGAATTCCGCTGAAGTTTAAGAATGCTTCGGAACTCTTCCATTGTTCTCGGAATTCTGCTGAAGTTTTGAAGTTTAAAAATGCTTCGGAACTCTTCCATTGTTCTCGGAATTCTGCTGAAGTTTAAGTATGCTTCGGAACTCTTCCATTGTTCTCGGAATTCTGCTGAAGTTTAAAAATGCTTCGGAACTCTTCCATTGTTCTCGGAATTCCAGTGAAGTTTAAAAATGCTTCGGAACTCTTACATTGTTCTCAGAATTCCGCTGAAGTTTAAACATGCTTTGGTACCCTTCTATTGTTCTCGGAATTCTGCTGACTTTTAAAAATGCTTCGGAACTCTTCCATTGTTCTCGGAATTCCGCTGACTTTTAAAAATGCTTCGGAACTCTTCCATTGTTCTCGGAATTCCGCTGAAGTTTAAGAATGCTTCGGAACTCTTCCATTGTTCTCGGAATTCTGCTGAAGTTTAAAAATGCTTCGGAACTCTTCCATTGTTCTCGGAATTCCGCTGACGTTTAAAAATGCTTCGGAATTCTTCCATTGTTTTCAAAATTCCGCTGACGTTTAAAAATGATTCAGAACTCTTCCATTGTTCTCGGAATTCCGCTGACGTTTAAAAATGCTTCGGAACTCTTCCATTGTTCTCGGAATTCCGGTGAAGTTTAAAAATGCTTCGGAACTCTTACATTGTTCTCAGAATTCCGCTGAAGTTTAAACATGCTTTGGTACCCTTCTATTGTTCTCGGAATTCTGCTGAAGTTTAAAAATGCTTCGGAACTCTTCCAGTGTTCTCGGAATTCCGCTGACTTTTAAAAATGCTTCGGAACTCTTCGATTGTTCTCCAAATTCCGCTGAAGTTTAAAAATGCTTCGGAACTCTTCCAGTGTTCTCGGAATTCCGCTGACTTTTAAAAATGCTTCGGAACTCTTCGATTGTTCTCAAAATTCCGCTGAAGTTTAAAAATGCTTCGGAACTCTTCCATTGTTTTCAAAATTCCGCTGACGTTTAAAAATGATTCAGAACTCTTCCATTGTTCTCGGAATTCCGCTGACGTTTAAAAATGCTTCGGAACTCTTCCATTGTTTTCAAAATTCCGCTGCCGTTTAAAAATGATTCAGAACTCTTCCATTGTTCTCGGAATTCTGCTGAAGTTTAAAAATGCTCCGGAACTCTTCTATTGTTCTCGGAATTCCGCTGACTGTTAAAAATGCTTCGGAACTCTTCCTTTGTTCTCGGAATTCCGCTGAAGTTTAAGAATGCTTCGAAACTCTTCCATTGTTCTTGGAATTCTGCTGAAGTTTTGAAGTTTAAAAATGCTTCGGAATTCGTCCATTGTTCTCGGAATTCCGCTGACGCTTAAAAATGCTTCACAACTCTTCTATTGTTCTCAGAATTCCGCTTACTTTTAAAAATGCTTCGGAACTCTTCCATTGTTGTCGGAATTCCGCTGACGCTTAAAATTGCTTCAAAACTCTTCCATTGTTCTCGGAATTCCGCTGAAGTTTAAGAATGCTTCAGAACTCTTCCATTGTTCTCAGAATTCTGCTGAATTTTAAAAATGCTTCGGAACTCTTCCATTCTTCTCGGAATTCCGCTGACGCTTAAAAATGCTTCACAACTCTTCTATTGTTCTCGGAATTCCGCTGACGTTTAAAAATGCTTCGGAAATCTTCCATTGTTTTCAAAATTCCGCTGATGTTTAAAAATGCTTCAGAACTCTTCCATTGTTCTCGGAATTCTGCTGACTTTTAAAAATGCTTCGGAACTCTTCGATTGTTCTCCAAATTCCGCTGAAGTTTAAAAATGCTTCGGAACTCTTCCAGTGTTCGCAGAATTCCGCTGACGTTTAAAAATGCTTCGGAACTCTTCCATTGTTCTCGGAATTCCGCTGACTTTTAAAAATGCTTCGGAACTCTTCCATTGTCCTCGGAATTCCGCTGAAGTTTTGAAGTTTAAAAATGGTTCGGAATTCTTCCATTGTTCTCGGAATTCCGCTGACGCTTAAAAATGCTTCACAACTCTTCTATTGTTCTCAGAATTCCGCTGACTTTTAAAAATGCTTCAGAACTCTTCCATTGTTCTCGGAATTCCACTGACGTTTAAAAATGCTTCAGAACTCTTCCATTGTTCTCGGAATTCCGCTGACGCTTAAAATTGCTTCACAACTCTTCTATTGTTCTCAGAATTCTGCTGACTTTTAAAAATGCTTCAGAACTCTTCCATTGTTCTCGGAATTCCGCTGACATTTAAAAAGGCTTCAGAACTCTTCCATTGTTCTCGGAATTCCGCTGACGTTTAAAAATGCTTCGGAACTCTTCCATTGTTCTCGGAATTCCGCTGACGTTTAAAAATGCTTCACAAAGCTTCCATTGTTCTCGGAATTCCGCTGACTTTTAAAAATGCTTCGGAACTCTTCGATTGTTCTCCAAATTCCGCTGAAGTTTAAAAATGCTTCGGAACTCTTCCAGTGTTCTCGGAATTCCGCTGACTTTTAAAAATGCTTCGGAACTCTTCGATTGTTCTCCAAATTCCGCTGAAGTTTAAAAATGCTTCGGAACTCTTCCAGTGTTCGCAGAACTCCGCTGACGTTTAAAAATGCTTCGGAAATCTTCCATTGTTTTCAAAATTCCGCTGACGTTTAAAAATGCTTCAGAACTCTTCCATTGTTCTCGGAATTCCGCTGACGTTTAAAAATGCTTTGGAACTCTTCCATTGTTCTCGGAATTCCAGTGAAGTTAAAAATGCTTCGGAACTCTTACATTGTTCTCAGAATTCCGCTGAAGTTTAAACATGCTTTGGTACCCTTCTATTGTTCTCGGAATTCTGCTGACTTTTAAAAATGCTTCGGAACTCTTCCATTGATCCAGGAATTCTGCTGAAGTTTAAAAATGCTCCGGAACTCTTCTATTGTTCTCGGAATTCCGCTGACTTTTAAAAATGCTTCGAAACTCTTCCATTGTTCTTGGAATTCTGCTGAAGTTTTGAAGTTTAAAAATGCTTCGGAATTCGTCCATTGTTCTCGGAATTCCGCTGACGCTTAAAAATGCTTCACAACTCTTCTATTGTTCTCAGAATTCCGCTTACTTTTAAAAATGCTTCGGAACTCTTCCATTGTTGTCGGAATTCCGCTGACGCTTAAAATTGCTTCACAACTCTTCTATTGTTCTCGGAATTCCGCTGACATTTAAAAATGCTTCGGAACTCTTCCATTGTTCTCGGAATTCCGCTGACGTTTAAAAATGCTTCGGAAATCTTCCATTGTTTTCAAAATTCCGCTGATGTTTAAAAATGCTTCAGAACTCTTCCATTGTTCTCGGAATTCCGCTGAAGTTTAAGAATGCTTCGGAACTCTTCCATTGTTCTCGGAATTCTGCTGAAGTTTTGAAGTTTAAAAATGCTTCGGAACTCTTCCATTGTTCTCGGAATTCTGCTGAAGTTTAAGTATGCTTCGGAACTCTTCCATTGTTCTCGGAATTCTGCTGAAGTTTAAAAATGCTTCGGAACTCTTCCATTGTTCTCAGAATTCCGCTGACATTTAAAAATGCTTCGGAACTCTTCCATTGTTCTCGGAATTCCGCTGACGTTTAAAAATGCTTCACAAAGCTTCCATTGTTCTCGGAATTCCGCTGACTTTTAAAAATGCTTCGGTACTCTTCGATTGTTCTCCAAATTCCGCTGAAGTTTAAAAATGCTTCGGAACTCTTCCAGTGTTCTCGGAATTCCGCTGACTTTTAAAAATGCTTCGGAACTCTTCGATTGTTCTCCAAATTCCGCTGACGTTTAAAAATGCTTCGGAAATCTTCCATTGTTTTCAAAATTCCGCTGACGTTTAAAAATGATTCAGAACTCTTCCATTGTTCTCGGAATTCCGCTGACGTTTAAAAATGCTTCGGAACTCTTCCATTGTTTTCAAAATTCCGCTGCCGTTTAAAAATGATTCAGAACTCTTCCATTGTTCTCGGAATTCCGCTGACGTTTAAAAATGCTTCGGAACTCTTCCATTGTCCTCGGAATTCCGGTGAAGTTTAAAAATGCTTCGGAACTCTTACATTGTTCTCACAATTCCGCTGAAGTTTAAACATGCTTTGGTACCCTTCTATTGTTCTCGGAATTCTGCTGACTTTTAAAAATGCTTCGGAACTCTTCCATTGATCCAGGAATTCTGCTGAAGTTTAAAAATGCTCCGGAACTCTTCTATTGTTCTCGGAATTCCGCTGACTTTTAAAAATGCTTCGGAACTCTTCCTTTGTTCTCGGAATTCCGCTGAAGTTTAAGAATGCTTCGAAACTCTTCCATTGTTCTTGGAATTCTGCTGAAGTTTTGAAGTTTAAAAATGCTTCGGAACTCTTCCATTGTTCTCGGAATTCCGCTGACGCTTAAAAATGCTTCACAACTCTTCTATTGTTCTCAGAATTCCGCTTACTTTTAAAAATGCTTCGGAACTCTTCCATTGTTGTCGGAAATCCGCTGACGCTTAAAATTGCTTCAAAACTCTTCCATTGTTCTCGGAATTCCGCTGAAGTTTAAGAATGCTTCAGAACTCTTCCATTGTTCTCAGAATTCTGCTGAATTTTAAAAATGCTTCGGAACTCTTCCATTGTTCTCGGAATTCCGCTGACGCTTAAAATTGCTTCACAACTCTTCTATTGTTCTCGGAATTCCGCTGACGTTTAAAAATGCTTCGGAAATCTTCCATTGTTTTCAAAATTCCGCTGATGTTTAAAAATGCTTCAGAACTCTTCCATTGTTCTCGGAATTCTGCTGACTTTTAAAAATGCTTCGGAACTCTTCGATTGTTCTCCAAATTCCGCTGAAGTTTAAAAATGCTTCGGAACTCTTCCAGTGTTCGCAGAATTCCGCTGACGTTTAAAAATGCTTCGGAACTCTTCCATTGTTCTCGGAATTCCGCTGACTTTTAAAAATGCTTCGGAACTCTTCCATTGTTCTCGGAATTCCGCTGAAGTTTTGAAGTTTAAAAATGGTTCGGAATTCTTCCATTGTTCTCGGAATTCCGCTGACGCTTAAAAATGCTTCACAACTCTTCTATTGTTCTCAGAATTCCGCTGACTTTTAAAAATGCTTCAGAACTCTTCCATTGTTCTCGGAATTCCACTGACGTTTAAAAATGCTTCAGAACTCTTCCATTGTTCTCGGAATTCCGCTGACGCTTAAAATTGCTTCACAACTCTTCTATTGTTCTCAGAATTCCGCTGACTTTTAAAAATGCTTCAGAACTCTTCCATTGTTCTCGGAATTCCACTGACATTTAAAAAGGCTTCAGAACTCTTCCATTGTTCTCGGAATTCCGCTGACGTTTAAAAATGCTTCGGAACTCTTCCATTGTTCTCCGAATTCCGCTGACGTTTAAAAATGCTTCACAAAGCTTCCATTGTTCTCGGAATTCCGCTGACTTTTAAAAATGCTTCGGAACTCTTCGATTGTTCTCCAAATTCCGCTGAAGTTTAAAAATGCTTCGGAACTCTTCCAGTGTTCTCGGAATTCCGCTGACTTTTAAAAATGCTTCGGAACTCTTCGATTGTTCTCCAAATTCCGCTGAAGTTTAAAAATGCTTCGGAACTCTTCCAGTGTTCGCAGAACTCCGCTGACGTTTAAAAATGCTTCGGAAATCTTCCATTGTTTTCAAAATTCCGCTGACGTTTAAAAATGCTTCAGAACTCTTCCATTGTTCTCGGAATTCCGCTGACGTTTAAAAATGCTTCGGAACTCTTCCATTGTTCTCGGAATTCCAGTGAAGTTTAAAAATGCTTCGGAACTCTTACATTGTTCTCAGAATTCCGCTGAAGTTTAAACATGCTTTGGTACCCTTCTATTGTTCTCGGAATTCTGCTGACTTTTAAAAATGCTTCGGAACTCTTCCATTGTTCTCGGAATTCCGCTGACTTTTAAAAATGCTTCGGAACTCTTCCATTGTTCTCGGAATTCCGCTGAAGTTTAAGAATGCTTCGGAACTCTTCCATTGTTCTCGGAATTCTGCTGAAGTTTAAAAATGCTTCGGAACTCTTCCATTGTTCTCGGAATTCCGCTGACGTTTAAAAATGCTTCACAAAGCTTCCATTGTTCTCGGAATTCCGCTGACTTTTAAAAATGCTTCGGAACTCTTCGATTGTTCTCCAAATTCCGCTGAAGTTTAAAAATGCTTCGGAACTCTTCCAGTGTTCTCGGAATTCCGCTGACTTTTAAAAATGCTTCGGAACTCTTAGATTGTTCTCCAAATTCCGCTGAAGTTTAAAAATGCTTCGGAACTCTTCCAGTGTTCGCAGAACTCCGCTGACGTTTAAAAATGCTTCGGAAATCTTCCATTGTTTTCAAAATTCCGCTGACGTTTAAAAATGCTTCAGAACTCTTCCATTGTTCTCGGAATTCCGCTGACGTTTAAAAATGCTTCGG
Source organism: Phyllobates terribilis (assembly GCF_046119375.1). Classification (NCBI taxonomy): domain Eukaryota; kingdom Metazoa; phylum Chordata; class Amphibia; order Anura; family Dendrobatidae; genus Phyllobates; species Phyllobates terribilis. Next base: position 4,666,581 of record NW_027362781.1, on the reverse strand, counting down.
AACTCTTCCATTGTTCTCGGAATTCCAGTGAAGTTTAAAAATGCTTCGGAACTCTTACATTGTTCTCAGAATTCCGCTGAAGTTTAAACATGCTTTGGTACCCTTCTATTGTTCTCGGAATTCTGCTGACTTTTAAAAATGCTTGGGAACTCTTCCATTGTTCTCGGAATTCCGCTGACTTTTAAAAATGCTTCGGAACTCTTCCATTGTTCTCGGAATTCCGCTGAAGTTTAAGAATGCTTCGGAACTCTTCCATTGTTCTCGGAATTCTGCTGAAGTTTAAAAATGCTTCGGAACTCTTCCATTGTTCTCGGAATTCCGCTGACGTTTAAAAATGCTTCACAAAGCTTCCATTGTTCTCGGAATTCCGCTGACTTTTAAAAATGCTTCGGAACTCTTCGATTGTTCTCCAAATTCCGCTGGAGTTTAAAAATGCTTCGGAACTCTTCCAGTGTTCTCGGAATTCCGCTGACTTTTAAAAATGCTTCGGAACTCTTCGATTGTTCTCCAAATTCCGCTGAAGTTTAAAAATGCTTCGGAACTCTTCCAGTGTTCGCAGAACTCCGCTGACGTTTAAAAATGCTTCGGAAATCTTCCATTGTTTTCAAAATTCCGCTGACGTTTAAAAATGCTTCGGAACTCTTCCATTGTTCTCGGAATTCCGCTGACTTTTAAAAATGCTTCGGAACTCTTCCATTGTTCTCGGAATTCTGCTGACTTTTAAAAATGCTTCGGAACTCTTCCATTGTTCTCGGAATTCCGCTGACGTTTAAAAATGCTTCACAAAGCTTCCATTGTTCTCGGAATTCCGCTGACTTTTAAAAATGCTTCGGAACTCTTCCAGTGTTCTCGGAATTCCGCTGACTTTTAAAAATGCTTCGGAACTCTTCGATTGTTCTCCAAATTCCGCTGACGTTTAAAAATGCTTCGGAAATCTTCCATTGTTTTCAAAATTCCGCTGACGTTTAAAAATGATTCAGAACTCTTCCATTGTTCTCGGAATTCCGCTGACGTTTAAAAATGCTTCGGAACTCTTCCGTTGTTTTCAAAATTCCGCTGCCGTTTAAAAATGATTCAGAACTCTTCCATTGTTCTCGGAATTCCGCTGACGTTTAAAAATGCTTCGGAACTCTTCCATTGTCCTCGGAATTCCGGTGAAGTTTAAAAATGCTTCGGAACTCTTACATTGTTCTCAGAATTCCGCTGAAGTTTAAACATGCTTTGGTACCCTTCTATTGTTCTCGGAATTCTGCTGACTTTTAAAAATGCTTCGGAACTCTTCCATTGATCCAGGAATTCTGCTGAAGTTTAAAAATGCTCCGGAACTCTTCTATTGTTCTCGGAATTCCGCTGACTTTTAAAAATGCTTCGGAACTCTTCCTTTGTTCTCGGAATTCCGCTGAAGTTTAAGAATGCTTCGAAACTCTTCCATTGTTCTTGGAATTCTGCTGAAGTTTTGAAGTTTAAAAATGCTTCGGAACTCTTCCATTGTTCTCGGAATTCCGCTGACGCTTAAAAATGCTTCACAACTCTTCTATTGTTCTCAGAATTCCGCTTACTTTTAAAAATGCTTCGGAACTCTTCCATTGTTGTCGGAAATCCGCTGACGCTTAAAATTGCTTCAAAACTCTTCCATTGTTCTCGGAATTCCGCTGAAGTTTAAGAATGCTTCAGAACTCTTCCATTGTTCTCAGAATTCTGCTGAATTTTAAAAATGCTTCGGAACTCTTCCATTGTTCTCGGAATTCCGCTGACGCTTAAAATTGCTTCACAACTCTTCTATTGTTCTCGGAATTCCGCTGACGTTTAAAAATGCTTCGGAAATCTTCCATTGTTTTCAAAATTCCGCTGATGTTTAAAAATGCTTCAGAACTCTTCCATTGTTCTCGGAATTCTGCTGACTTTTAAAAATGCTTCGGAACTCTTCGATTGTTCTCCAAATTCCGCTGAAGTTTAAAAATGCTTCGGAACTCTTCCAGTGTTCGCAGAATTCCGCTGACGTTTAAAAATGCTTCGGAACTCTTCCATTGTTCTCGGAATTCCGCTGACTTTTAAAAATGCTTCGGAACTCTTCCATTGTTCTCGGAATTCCGCTGAAGTTTTGAAGTTTAAAAATGGTTCGGAATTCTTCCATTGTTCTCGGAATTCCGCTGACGCTTAAAAATGCTTCACAACTCTTCTATTGTTCTCAGAATTCCGCTGACTTTTAAAAATGCTTCAGAACTCTTCCATTGTTCTCGGAATTCCACTGACGTTTAAAAATGCTTCAGAACTCTTCCATTGTTCTCGGAATTCCGCTGACGCTTAAAATTGCTTCACAACTCTTCTATTGTTCTCAGAATTCCGCTGACTTTTAAAAATGCTTCAGAACTCTTCCATTGTTCTCGGAATTCCACTGACATTTAAAAAGGCTTCAGAACTCTTCCATTGTTCTCGGAATTCCGCTGACGTTTAAAAATGCTTCGGAACTCTTCCATTGTTCTCGGAATTCCGCTGACGTTTAAAAATGCTTCACAAAGCTTCCATTGTTCTCGGAATTCCGCTGACTTTTAAAAATGCTTCGGAACTCTTCGATTGTTCTCCAAATTCCGCTGAAGTTTAAAAATGCTTCGGAACTCTTCCAGTGTTCTCGGAATTCCGCTGACTTTTAAAAATGCTTCGGAACTCTTCGATTGTTCTCCAAATTCCGCTGAAGTTTAAAAATGCTTCGGAACTCTTCCAGTGTTCGCAGAACTCCGCTGACGTTTAAAAATGCTACAGAAATCTTCCATTGTTTTCAAAATTCCGCTGACGTTTAAAAATGCTTCAGAACTCTTCCATTGTTCTCGGAATTCCGCTGACGTTTAAAAATGCTTCGGAACTCTTCCATTGTTCTCGGAATTCCAGTGAAGTTTAAAAATGCTTCGGAACTCTTACATTGTTCTCAGAATTCCGCTGAAGTTTAAACATGCTTTGGTACCCTTCTATTGTTCTCGGAATTCTGCTGACTTTTAAAAATGCTTCGGAACTCTTCCATTGTTCTCGGAATTCCGCTGACTTTTAAAAATGCTTCGGAACTCTTCCATTGTTCTCGGAATTCCGCTGAAGTTAAAGAATGCTTCGGAACTCTTCCATTGTTCTCGGAATTCTGCTGAAGTTTAAAAATGCTTCGGAACTCTTCCATTGTTCTCGGAATTCCGCTGACGTTTAAAAATGCTTCACAAAGCTTCCATTGTTCTCGGAATTCCGCTGACTTTTAAAAATGCTTCGGAACTCTTCGATTGTTCTCCAAATTCCGCTGAAGTTTAAAAATGCTTCGGAACTCTTCCAGTGTTCTCGGAATTCCGCTGACTTTTAAAAATGCTTCGGAACTCTTCGATTGTTCTCCAAATTCCGCTGAAGTTTAAAAATGCTTCGGAACTCTTCCAGTGTACGCAGAACTCCGCTGACGTTTAAAAATGCTTCGGAAATCTTCCATTGTTTTCAAAATTCCGCTGACGTTTAAAAATGCTTCAGAACTCTTCCATTGTTCTCGGAATTCCGCTGACGTTTAAAAATGCTTCGGAACTCTTCCATTGTTCTCGGAATTCCAGTGAAGTTTAAAAATGCTTCGGAACTCTTACATTGTTCTCAGAATTCCGCTGAAGTTTAAACATGCTTTGGTACCCTTCTATTGTTCTCGGAATTCTGCTGACTTTTAAAAATGCTTCGGAACTCTTCCATTGTTCTCGGAATTCCGCTGACTTTTAAAAATGCTTCGGAACTCTTCCATTGTTCTCGGAATTCCGCTGAAGTTTAAGAATGCTTCGGAACTCTTCCATTGTTCTCGGAATTCTGCTGAAGTTTAAAAATGCTTCGGAACTCTTCCATTGTTCTCGGAATTCCGCTGACGTTTAAAAATGCTTCACAAAGCTTCCATTGTTCTCGGAATTCCGCTGACTTTTAAAAATGCTTCGGAACTCTTCGATTGTTCTCCAAATTCCGCTGAAGTTTAAAAATGCTTCGGAACTCTTCCAGTGTTCTCGGAATTCCGCTGACTTTTAAAAATGCTTCGGAACTCTTCGATTGTTCTCCAAATTCCGCTGAAGTTTAAAAATGCTTCGGAACTCTTCCAGTGTTTGCAGAACTCCGCTGACGTTTAAAAATGCTTCGGAAATCTTCCATTGTTTTCAAAATTCCGCTGACGTTTAAAAATGCTTCGGAACTCTTCCATTGTTCTCGGAATACCGCTGACTTTTAAAAATGCTTCGGAACTCTTCCATTGTTCTCGGAATTCTGCTGACTTTTAAAAATGCTTCGGAACTCTTCCATTGTTCTCGGAATTCCGCTGACTTTTAAAAATGCTTCGGAACTCTTCCATTGTTCTCGGAATTCCGCTGAAGTTTAAGAATGCTTCGGAACTCTTCCATTGTTCTCGGAATTCTGCTGAAGTTTTGAAGTTTAAAAATGCTTCGGAACTCTTCCATTGTTCTCGGAATTCTGCTGAAGTTTAAGTATGCTTCGGAACTCTTCCATTGTTCTCGGAATTCTGCTGAAGTTTAAAAATGCTTCGGAACTCTTCCATTGTTCTCAGAATTCCGCTGACATTTAAAAATGCTTCGGAACTCTTCCATTGTTCTCGGAATTCCGCTGACATTTAAAAAGGCTTTAGAACCCTTCCATTGTTCTCGGAATTCCGCTGACGTTTAAAAATGCTTCGGAACTCTTCCATTGTTCCCGGAATTCCGCTGACGTTTAAAAATGCTTCACAAAGCTTCCATTGTTCTCGGAATTCCGCTGACTTTTAAAAATGCTTCGGAACTCTTCGATTGTTCTCCAAATTCCGCTGAAGTTTAAAAATGCTTCGGAACTCTTCCATTGTTTTCAAAATTCCGCTGACGTTTAAAAATGATTCAGAACTCTTCCATTGTTCTCGGAATTCCGCTGACGTTTAAAAATGCTTCGAAACTCTTCCATTGTTTTCAAAATTCCGCTGACGTTTAAAAATGCTTCGGAACTCTTCCATTGTTCTCGCAATTCCGGTGAAGTTTAAAAATGCTTCGGAACTCTTACATTGTTCTCAGAATTCCGCTGAAGTTTAAACATGCTTTGGTACCCTTCTATTGTTCTCGGAATTCTGCTGACTTTTAAAAATGCTTCGGAACTCTTCCATTGATCCAGGAATTCTGCTGAAGTTTAAAAATGCTCCGGAACTCTTCTATTGTTCTCGGAATTCCGCTGACTTTTAAAAATGCTTCGAAACTCTTCCTTTGTTTTCGGAATTCCGCTGAAGTTTAAGAATGCTTCGAAACTCTTCCATTGTTCTTGGAATTCTGCTGAAGTTTTGAAGTTTAAAAATGCTTCGGAATTCGTCCATTGTTCTCGGAATTCCGCTGACGCTTAAAAATGCTTCACAACTCTTCTATTGTTCTCAGAATTCCGCTTACTTTTAAAAATGCTTCGGAACTCTTCCATTGTTGTCGGAATTCCGCTGACGCTTAAAATTGCTTCAAAACTCTTCCATTGTTCTCGGAATTCCGCTGAAGTTTAAGATTGCTTCAGAACTCTTCCATTGTTCTCAGAATTCTGCTGAATTTTAAAAATGCTTCGGAACTCTTCCATTGTTCTCGGAATTCCGCTGACGCTTAAAAATGCTTCACAACTCTTCTATTGTTCTCGGAATTCCGCTGACATTTAAAAATGCTTCGGAACTCTTCCATTGTTCTCGGAATTCCGCTGACGTTTAAAAATGCTTCGGAAATCTTCCATTGTTTTCAAAATTCCGCTGATGTTTAAAAATGCTTCAGAACTCTTCCATTGTTCTTGGAATTCCGCTGACTTTTAAAAATGCTTCGGAACTCTTCCATTGTTTTCGGAATTCCGCTGACATTTAAAAATGCTTCAGAACTCTTCCATTGTTCTGGAATTCCGCTGACGTTTAAAAATGCTTCACAACTCTTCCATTGTTCTCGTTATTCCGCTGACTTTAAAAAATGCTTCAGAACTCTTCCATTGTTCTCGGAATTCTGCTGAAGTTTAAGTATGCTTCGGAACTCTTCCATTGTTCTCGGAATTCTGCTGAAGTTTAAAAATACTTCGGAACTCTTCCACTGTTCTCAGAATTCCGCTGACATTTAAAAATGCTTCGGAACTCTTCCATTGTTCTCGGAATTCCGCTGACATTTAAAAAGGCTTCAGAACTCTTCCATTGTTCTCGGAATTCCGCTGACGTTTAAAAATGCTTCGGAACTCTTCCATTGTTCTCGGAATTCCGCTGACGTTTAAAAATGCTTCACAAAGCTTCCATTGTTCTCGGAATTCCGCTGACTTTTAAAAGTGCTTCGGAACTCTTCGATTGTTCTCCAAATTCCGCTGAAGTTTAAAAGTGCTTCGGAACTCTTCCAGTGTTCTCGGAATTCCGCTGACTTTTAAAAATGCTTCGGAACTCTTCGATTGTTCTCCAAATTCCGCTGAAGTTTAAAAATGCTTCGGAACTCTTCCAGTGTTCGCAGAACTCCGCTGACGTTTAAAAATGCTTCGGAAATCTTCCATTGTTTTCAAAATTCCGCTGACGTTTAAAAATGCTTCGGAACTCTTCCATTGTTCTCGGAATTCCGCTGACTTTTAAAAATGCTTCGGAACTCTTCCATTGTTCTCGAAATTCCGCTGAAGTTTAAGAATGCTTCGGAACTCTTCCATTGTTCTCGGAATTCCGCTGAAGTTTAAGAATGCTTCGGAACTCTTCCATTGTTCTCGGAATTCTGCTGAAGATTTGAAGTTTAAAAATGCTTCGGAACTCTTCCATTGTTCTCGGAATTCTGCTGAAGTTTAAGTATGCTTCGGAACTCTTCCATTGTTCTAGAATTCTGCTGAAGTTTAAAAATGCTTCGGAACTCTTCCATTGTTCTCAGAATTCCGCTGACATTTAAAAATGCTTCGGAACTCTTCCATTGTTCTCGGAATTCCGCTGACATTTAAAAAGGCTTAAGAACTCTTCCATTGTTCTCGGAATTCCGCTGATGTTTAAAAATGCTTCGGAACTCTTCCATTGTTCTCGGAATTCCGGTGAAGTTTAAAAATGCTTCGGAACTCTTACATTGTTCTCAGAATTCCGCTGAAGTTTAAACATGCTTTGGTACCCTTCTATTGTTCTCGGAATTCTGCTGACTTTTAAAAATGCTTCGGAACTCTTCCATTGATCCAGGAATTCTGCTGAAGTTTAAAAATGCTCCGGAACTCTTCTATTGTTCTCGGAATTCCGCTGACTTTTAAAAATGCTTCGGAACTCTTCGATTGTTCTCCAAATTCCGCTGACGTTTAAAAATGCTTCGGAAATCTTCCATTGTTTTCAAAATTCCGCTGACGTTTAAAAATGATTCAGAACTCTTCCATTGTTCTCGGAATTCCGCTGACGTTTAAAAATGCTTCGGAACTCTTCCGTTGTTTTCAAAATTCCGCTGCCGTTTAAAAATGATTCAGAACTCTTCCATTGTTCTCGGAATTCCGCTGACGTTTAAAAATGCTTCGGAACTCTTCCATTGTCCTCGGAATTCCGCTGAAGTTTAAACATGCTTTGGTACCCTTCTATTGTTCTCGGAATTCTGCTGACTTTTAAAAATGCTTCGGAACTCTTCCATTGATCCAGGAATTCTGCTGAAGTTTAAAAATGCTCCGGAACTCTTCTATTGTTCTCGGAATTCCGCTGACTTTTAAAAATGCTTCGGAACTCTTCCTTTGTTCTCGGAATTCCGCTGAAGTTTAAGAATGCTTCGAAACTCTTCCATTGTTCTTGGAATTCTGCTGAAGTTTTGAAGTTTAAAAATGCTTCGGAACTCTTCCATTGTTCTCGGAATTCCGCTGACGCTTAAAAATGCTTCACAACTCTTCTATTGTTCTCAGAATTCCGCTTACTTTTAAAAATGCTTCGGAACTCTTCCATTGTTGTCGGAAATCCGCTGACGCTTAAAATTGCTTCAAAACTCTTCCATTGTTCTCGGAATTCCGCTGAAGTTTAAGAATGCTTCAGAACTCTTCCATTGTTCTCAGAATTCTGCTGAATTTTAAAAATGCTTCGGAACTCTTCCATTGTTCTCGGAATTCCGCTGACGCTTAAAATTGCTTCACAACTCTTCTATTGTTCTCGGAATTCCGCTGACGTTTAAAAATGCTTCGGAAATCTTCCATTGTTTTCAAAATTCCGCTGATGTTTAAAAATGCTTCAGAACTCTTCCATTGTTCTCGGAATTCTGCTGACTTTTAAAAATGCTTCGGAACTCTTCGATTGTTCTCCAAATTCCGCTGAAGTTTAAAAATGCTTCGGAACTCTTCCAGTGTTCGCAGAATTCCGCTGACGTTTAAAAATGCTTCGGAACTCTTCCATTGTTCTCGGAATTCCGCTGACTTTTAAAAATGCTTCGGAACTCTTCCATTGTTCTCGGAATTCCGCTGAAGTTTTGAAGTTTAAAAATGGTTCGGAATTCTTCCATTGTTCTCGGAATTCCGCTGACGCTTAAAAATGCTTCACAACTCTTCTATTGTTCTCAGAATTCCGCTGACTTTTAAAAATGCTTCAGAACTCTTCCATTGTTCTCGGAATTCCACTGACGTTTAAAAATGCTTCAGAACTCTTCCATTGTTCTCGGAATTCCGCTGACGCTTAAAATTGCTTCACAACTCTTCTATTGTTCTCAGAATTCCGCTGACTTTTAAAAATGCTTCAGAACTCTTCCATTGTTCTCGGAATTCCACTGACATTTAAAAAGGCTTCAGAACTCTTCCATTGTTCTCGGAATTCCGCTGACGTTTAAAAATGCTTCGGAACTCTTCCATTGTTCTCGGAATTCCGCTGACGTTTAAAAATGCTTCACAAAGCTTCCATTGTTCTCGGAATTCCGCTGACTTTTAAAAATGCTTCGGAACTCTTCGATTGTTCTCCAAATTCCGCTGAAGTTTAAAAATGCTTCGGAACTCTTCCAGTGTTCTCGGAATTCCGCTGACTTTTAAAAATGCTTCGGAACTCTTCGATTGTTCTCCAAATTCCGCTGAAGTTTAAAAATGCTTCGGAACTCTTCCAGTGTTCGCAGAACTCCGCTGACGTTTAAAAATGCTACAGAAATCTTCCATTGTTTTCAAAATTCCGCTGACGTTTAAAAATGCTTCAGAACTCTTCCATTGTTCTCGGAATTCCGCTGACGTTTAAAAATGCTTCGGAACTCTTCCATTGTTCTCGGAATTCCAGTGAAGTTTAAAAATGCTTCGGAACTCTTACATTGTTCTCAGAATTCCGCTGAAGTTTAAACATGCTTTGGTACCCTTCTATTGTTCTCGGAATTCTGCTGACTTTTAAAAATGCTTCGGAACTCTTCCATTGTTCTCGGAATTCCGCTGACTTTTAAAAATGCTTCGGAACTCTTCCATTGTTCTCGGAATTCCGCTGAAGTTAAAGAATGCTTCGGAACTCTTCCATTGTTCTCGGAATTCTGCTGAAGTTTAAAAATGCTTCGGAACTCTTCCATTGTTCTCGGAATTCCGCTGACGTTTAAAAATGCTTCACAAAGCTTCCATTGTTCTCGGAATTCCGCTGACTTTTAAAAATGCTTCGGAACTCTTCGATTGTTCTCCAAATTCCGCTGAAGTTTAAAAATGCTTCGGAACTCTTCCAGTGTTCTCGGAATTCCGCTGACTTTTAAAAATGCTTCGGAACTCTTCGATTGTTCTCCAAATTCCGCTGAAGTTTAAAAATGCTTCGGAACTCTTCCAGTGTTCGCAGAACTCCGCTGACGTTTAAAAATGCTTCGGAAATCTTCCATTGTTTTCAAAATTCCGCTGACGTTTAAAAATGCTTCAGAACTCTTCCATTGTTCTCGGAATTCCGCTGACGTTTAAAAATGCTTCGGAACTCTTCCATTGTTCTCGGAATTCCAGTGAAGTTTAAAAATGCTTCGGAACTCTTACATTGTTCTCAGAATTCCGCTGAAGTTTAAACATGCTTTGGTACCCTTCTATTGTTCTCGGAATTCTGCTGACTTTTAAAAATGCTTCGGAACTCTTCCATTGTTCTCGGAATTCCGCTGACTTTTAAAAATGCTTCGGAACTCTTCCATTGTTCTCGGAATTCCGCTGAAGTTTAAGAATGCTTCGGAACTCTTCCATTGTTCTCGGAATTCTGCTGAAGTTTAAAAATGCTTCGGAACTCTTCCATTGTTCTCGGAATTCCGCTGACGTTTAAAAATGCTTCACAAAGCTTCCATTGTTCTCGGAATTCCGCTGACTTTTAAAAATGCTTCGGAACTCTTCGATTGTTCTCCAAATTCCGCTGAAGTTTAAAAATGCTTCGGAACTCTTCCAGTGTTCTCGGAATTCCGCTGACTTTTAAAAATGCTTCGGAACTCTTCGATTGTTCTCCAAATTCCACTGAAGTTTAAAAATGCTTCGGAACTCTTCCAGTGTTCGCAGAACTCCGCTGACGTTTAAAAATGCTTCGGAAATCTTCCATTGTTTTCAAAATTCCGCTGACGTTTAAAAATGCTTCGGAACTCTTCCATTGTTCTCGGAATACCGCTGACTTTTAAAAATGCTTCGGAACTCTTCCATTGTTCTCGGAATTCTGCTGACTTTTAAAAATGCTTCGGAACTCTTCCATTGTTCTCGGAATTCCGCTGACTTTTAAAAATGCTTCGGAACTCTTCCATTGTTCTCGGAATTCCGCTGAAGTTTAAGAATGCTTCGGAACTCTTCCATTGTTCTCGGAATTCTGCTGAAGTTTTGAAGTTTAAAAATGCTTCGGAACTCTTCCATTGTTCTCGGAATTCTGCTGAAGTTTAAGTATGCTTCGGAACTCTTCCATTGTTCTCGGAATTCTGCTGAAGTTTAAAAATGCTTCGGAACTCTTCCATTGTTCTCAGAATTCCGCTGACATTTAAAAATGCTTCGGAACTCTTCCATTGTTCTCGGAATTCCGCTGACATTTAAAAAGGCTTTAGAACCCTTCCATTGTTCTCGGAATTCCGCTGACGTTTAAAAATGCTTCGGAACTCTTCCATTGTTCCCGGAATTCCGCTGACGTTTAAAAATGCTTCACAAAGCTTCCATTGTTCTCGGAATTCCGCTGACTTTTAAAAATGCTTCGGAACTCTTCGATTGTTCTCCAAATTCCGCTGAAGTTTAAAAATGCTTCGGAACTCTTCCATTGTTTTCAAAATTCCGCTGACGTTTAAAAATGATTCAGAACTCTTCCATTGTTCTCGGAATTCCGCTGACGTTTAAAAATGCTTCGAAACTCTTCCATTGTTTTCAAAATTCCGCTGACGTTTAAAAATGCTTCGGAACTCTTCCATTGTTCTCGCAATTCCGGTGAAGTTTAAAAATGCTTCGGAACTCTTACATTGTTCTCAGAATTCCGCTGAAGTTTAAACATGCTTTGGTACCCTTCTATTGTTCTCGGAATTCTGCTGACTTTTAAAAATGCTTCGGAACTCTTCCATTGATCCAGGAATTCTGCTGAAGTTTAAAAATGCTCCGGAACTCTTCTATTGTTCTCGGAATTCCGCTGACTTTTAAAAATGCTTCGAAACTCTTCCTTTGTTTTCGGAATTCCGCTGAAGTTTAAGAATGCTTCGAAACTCTTCCATTGTTCTTGGAATTCTGCTGAAGTTTTGAAGTTTAAAAATGCTTCGGAATTCGTCCATTGTTCTCAGAATTCCGCTGACGCTTAAAAATGCTTCACAACTCTTCTATTGTTCTCAGAATTCCGCTTACTTTTAAAAATGCTTCGGAACTCTTCCATTGTTGTCGGAATTCCGCTGACGCTTAAAATTGCTTCAAAACTCTTCCATTGTTCTCGGAATTCCGCTGAAGTTTAAGATTGCTTCAGAACTCTTCCATTGTTCTCAGAATTCTGCTGAATTTTAAAAATGCTTCGGAACTCTTCCATTGTTCTCGGAATTCCGCTGACGCTTAAAAATGCTTCACAACTCTTCTATTGTTCTCGGAATTCCGCTGACATTTAAAAATGCTTCGGAACTCTTCCATTGTTCTCGGAATTCCGCTGACATTTAAAAATGCTTCGGAAATCTTCCATTGTTTTCAAAATTCCGCTGATGTTTAAAAATGCTTCAGAACTCTTCCATTGTTCTTGGAATTCCGCTGACTTTTAAAAATGCTTCGGAACTCTTCCATTGTTTTCGGAATTCCGCTGACATTTAAAAATGCTTCAGAACTCTTCCATTGTTCTGGAATTCCGCTGACGTTTAAAAATGCTTCACAACTCTTCCATTGTTCTCGTTATTCCGCTGACTTTAAAAAATGCTTCAGAACTCTTCCATTGTTCTCGGAATTCTGCTGAAGTTTAAGTATGCTTCGGAACTCTTCCATTGTTCTCGGAATTCTGCTGAAGTTTAAAAATACTTCGGAACTCTTCCACTGTTCTCAGAATTCCGCTGACATTTAAAAATGCTTCGGAACTCTTCCATTGTTCTCGGAATTCCGCTGACATTTAAAAAGGCTTCAGAACTCTTCCATTGTTCTCGGAATTCCGCTGACGTTTAAAAATGCTTCGGAACTCTTCCATTGTTCTCGGAATTCCGCTGACGTTTAAAAATGCTTCACAAAGCTTCCATTGTTCTCGGAATTCCGCTGACTTTTAAAAATGCTTCGGAACTCTTCGATTGTTCTCCAAATTCCGCTGAAGTTTAAAAGTGCTTCGGAACTCTTCCAGTGTTCTCGGAATTCCGCTGACTTTTAAAAATGCTTCGGAACTCTTCGATTGTTCTCCAAATTCCGCTGAAGTTTAAAAATGCTTCGGAACTCTTCCAGTGTTCGCAGAACTCCGCTGACGTTTAAAAATGCTTCGGAAATCTTCCATTGTTTTCAAAATTCCGCTGACGTTTAAAAATGCTTCGGAACTCTTCCATTGTTCTCGGAATTCCGCTGACTTTTAAAAATGCTTCGGAACTCTTCCATTGTTCTCGGAATTCCGCTGAAGTTTAAGAATGCTTCGGAACTCTTCCATTGTTCTCGGAATTCCGCTGAAGTTTAAGAATGCTTCGGAACTCTTCCATTGTTCTCGGAATTCTGCTGAAGATTTGAAGTTTAAAAATGCTTCGGAACTCTTCCATTGTTCTCGGAATTCTGCTGAAGTTTAAGTATGCTTCGGAACTCTTCCATTGTTCTAGAATTCTGCTGAAGTTTAAAAATGCTTCGGAACTCTTCCATTGTTCTCAGAATTCCGCTGACATTTAAAAATGCTTCGGAACTCTTCCATTGTTCTCGGAATTCCGCTGACATTTAAAAAGGCTTAAGAACTCTTCCATTGTTCTCGGAATTCCGCTGATGTTTAAAAATGCTTCGGAACTCTTCCATTGTTCTCGGAATTCCGGTGAAGTTTAAAAATGCTTCGGAACTCTTACATTGTTCTCAGAATTCCGCTGAAGTTTAAACATGCTTTGGTACCCTTCTATTGTTCTCGGAATTCTGCTGACTTTTAAAAATGCTTCGGAACTCTTCCATTGATCCAGGAATTCTGCTGAAGTTTAAAAATGCTCCGGAACTCTTCTATTGTTCTCGGAATTCCGCTGACTTTTAAAAATGCTTCGGAACTCTTCGATTGTTCTCCAAATTCCGCTGACGTTTAAAAATGCTTCGGAAATCTTCCATTGTTTTCAAAATTCCGCTGACGTTTAAAAATGATTCAGAACTCTTCCATTGTTCTCGGAATTCCGCTGACGTTTAAAAATGCTTCGGAACTCTTCCGTTGTTTTCAAAATTCCGCTGCCGTTTAAAAATGATTCAGAACTCTTCCATTGTTCTCGGAATTCCGCTGACGTTTAAAAATGCTTCGGAACTCTTCCATTGTCCTCGGAATTCCGGTGAAGTTTAAAAATGCTTCGGAACTCTTACATTGTTCTCAGAATTCCGCTGAAGTTTAAACATGCTTTGGTACCCTTCTATTGTTCTCGGAATTCTGCTGACTTTTAAAAATGCTTCGGAACTCTTCCATTGATCCAGGAATTCTGCTGAAGTTTAAAAATGCTCCGGAACTCTTCTATTGTTCTCGGAATTCCGCTGACTTTTAAAAATGCTTCGGAACTCTTCCTTTGTTCTCGGAATTCCGCTGAAGTTTAAGAATGCTTCGAAACTCTTCCATTGTTCTTGGAATTCTGCTGAAGTTTTGAAGTTTAAAAATGCTTCGGAACTCTTCCATTGTTCTCGGAATTCCGCTGACGCTTAAAAATGCTTCACAACTCTTCTATTGTTCTCAGAATTCCGCTTACTTTTAAAAATGCTTCGGAACTCTTCCATTGTTGTCGGAAATCCGCTGACGCTTAAAATTGCTTCAAAACTCTTCCATTGTTCTCGGAATTCCGCTGAAGTTTAAGAATGCTTCAGAACTCTTCCATTGTTCTCAGAATTCTGCTGAATTTTAAAAATGCTTCGGAACTCTTCCATTGTTCTCGGAATTCCGCTGACGCTTAAAATTGCTTCACAACTCTTCTATTGTTCTCGGAATTCCGCTGACGTTTAAAAATGCTTCGGAAATCTTCCATTGTTTTCAAAATTCCGCTGATGTTTAAAAATGCTTCAGAACTCTTCCATTGTTCTCGGAATTCTGCTGACTTTTAAAAATGCTTCGGAACTCTTCGATTGTTCTCCAAATTCCGCTGAAGTTTAAAAATGCTTCGGAACTCTTCCAGTGTTCGCAGAATTCCGCTGACGTTTAAAAATGCTTCGGAACTCTTCCATTGTTCTCGGAATTCCGCTGACTTTTAAAAATGCTTCGGAACTCTTCCATTGTTCTCGGAATTCCGCTGAAGTTTTGAAGTTTAAAAATGGTTCGGAATTCTTCCATTGTTCTCGGAATTCCGCTGACGCTTAAAAATGCTTCACAACTCTTCTATTGTTCTCAGAATTCCGCTGACTTTTAAAAATGCTTCAGAACTCTTCCATTGTTCTCGGAATTCCACTGACGTTTAAAAATGCTTCAGAACTCTTCCATTGTTCTCGGAATTCCGCTGACGCTTAAAATTGCTTCACAACTCTTCTATTGTTCTCAGAATTCCGCTGACTTTTAAAAATGCTTCAGAACTCTTCCATTGTTCTCGGAATTCCACTGACATTTAAAAAGGCTTCAGAACTCTTCCATTGTTCTCGGAATTCCGCTGACGTTTAAAAATGCTTCGGAACTCTTCCATTGTTCTCGGAATTCCGCTGACGTTTAAAAATGCTTCACAAAGCTTCCATTGTTCTCGGAATTCCGCTGACTTTTAAAAATGCTTCGGAACTCTTCGATTGTTCTCCAAATTCCGCTGAAGTTTAAAAATGCTTCGGAACTCTTCCAGTGTTCTCGGAATTCCGCTGACTTTTAAAAATGCTTCGGAACTCTTCGATTGTTCTCCAAATTCCGCTGAAGTTTAAAAATGCTTCGGAACTCTTCCAGTGTTCGCAGAACTCCGCTGACGTTTAAAAATGCTACAGAAATCTTCCATTGTTTTCAAAATTCCGCTGACGTTTAAAAATGCTTCAGAACTCTTCCATTGTTCTCGGAATTCCGCTGACGTTTAAAAATGCTTCGGAACTCTTCCATTGTTCTCGGAATTCCAGTGAAGTTTAAAAATGCTTCGGAACTCTTACATTGTTCTCAGAATTCCGCTGAAGTTTAAACATGCTTTGGTACCCTTCTATTGTTCTCGGAATTCTGCTGACTTTTAAAAATGCTTCGGAACTCTTCCTTTGTTCTCGGAATTCCGCTGACTTTTAAAAATGCTTCGGAACTCTTCCATTGTTCTCGGAATTCCGCTGAAGTTAAAGAATGCTTCGGAACTCTTCCATTGTTCTCGGAATTCTGCTGAAGTTTAAAAATGCTTCGGAACTCTTCCATTGTTCTCGGAATTCCGCTGACGTTTAAAAATGCTTCACAAAGCTTCCATTGTTCTCGGAATTCCGCTGACTTTTAAAAATGCTTCGGAACTCTTCGATTGTTCTCCAAATTCCGCTGAAGTTTAAAAATGCTTCGGAACTCTTCCAGTGTTCTCGGAATTCCGCTGACTTTTAAAAATGCTTCGGAACTCTTCGATTGTTCTCCAAATTCCGCTGAAGTTTAAAAATGCTTCGGAACTCTTCCAGTGTTCGCAGAACTCCGCTGACGTTTAAAAATGCTTCGGAAATCTTCCATTGTTTTCAAAATTCCGCTGACGTTTAAAAATGCTTCAGAACTCTTCCATTGTTCTCGGAATTCCGCTGACGTTTAAAAATGCTTCGGAACTCTTCCATTGTTCTCGGAATTCCAGTGAAGTTTAAAAATGCTTCGGAACTCTTACATTGTTCTCAGAATTCCGCTGAAGTTTAAACATGCTTTGGTACCCTTCTATTGTTCTCGGAATTCTGCTGACTTTTAAAAATGCTTCGGAACTCTTCCATTGTTCTCGGAATTCCGCTGACTTTTAAAAATGCTTCGGAACTCTTCCATTGTTCTCGGAATTCCGCTGAAGTTTAAGAATGCTTCGGAACTCTTCCATTGTTCTCGGAATTCTGCTGAAGTTTAAAAATGCTTCGGAACTCTTCCATTGTTCTCGGAATTCCGCTGACGTTTAAAAATGCTTCACAAAGCTTCCATTGTTCTCGGAATTCCGCTGACTTTTAAAAATGCTTCGGAACTCTTCGATTGTTCTCCAAATTCCGCTGAAGTTTAAAAATGCTTCGGAACTCTTCCAGTGTTCTCGGAATTCCGCTGACTTTTAAAAATGCTTCGGAACTCTTCGATTGTTCTCCAAATTCCGCTGAAGTTTAAAAATGCTTCGGAACTCTTCCAGTGTTCGCAGAACTCCGCTGACGTTTAAAAATGCTTCGGAAATCTTCCATTGTTTTCAAAATTCCGCTGACGTTTAAAAATGCTTCGGAACTCTTCCATTGTTCTCGGAATACCGCTCACTTTTAAAAATGCTTCGGAACTCTTCCATTGTTCTCGGAATTCTGCTGACTTTTAAAAATGCTTCGGAACTCTTCCATTGTTCTCGGAATTCCGCTGACTTTTAAAAATGCTTCGGAACTCTTCCATTGTTCTCGGAATTCCGCTGAAGTTTAAGAATGCTTCGGAACTCTTCCATTGTTCTCGGAATTCTGCTGAAGTTTTGAAGTTTAAAAATGCTTCGGAACTCTTCCATTGTTCTCGGAATTCTGCTGAAGTTTAAGTATGCTTCGGAACTCTTCCATTGTTCTCGGAATTCTGCTGAAGTTTAAAAATGCTTCGGAACTCTTCCATTGTTCTCAGAATTCCGCTGACATTTAAAAATGCTTCGGAACTCTTCCATTGTTCTCGGAATTCCGCTGACATTTAAAAAGGCTTTAGAACCCTTCCATTGTTCTCGGAATTCCGCTGACGTTTAAAAATGCTTCGGAACTCTTCCATTGTTCCCGGAATTCCGCTGACGTTTAAAAATGCTTCACAAAGCTTCCATTGTTCTCGGAATTCCGCTGACTTTTAAAAATGCTTCGGAACTCTTCGATTGTTCTCCAAATTCCGCTGAAGTTTAAAAATGCTTCGGAACTCTTCCATTGTTTTCAAAATTCCGCTGATGTTTAAAAATGATTCAGAACTCTTCCATTGTTCTCGGAATTCCGCTGACGTTTAAAAATGCTTCGAAACTCTTCCATTGTTTTCAAAATTCCGCTGACGTTTAAAAATGCTTCGGAACTCTTCCATTGTTCTCGCAATTCCGGTGAAGTTTAAAAATGCTTCGGAACTCTTACATTGTTCTCAGAATTCCGCTGAAGTTTAAACATGCTTTGGTACCCTTCTATTGTTCTCGGAATTCTGCTGACTTTTAAAAATGCTTCGGAACTCTTCCATTGATCCAGGAATTCTGCTGAAGTTTAAAAATGCTCCGGAACTCTTCTATTGTTCTCGGAATTCCGCTGACTTTTAAAAATGCTTCGAAACTCTTCCTTTGTTTTCGGAATTCCGCTGAAGTTTAAGAATGCTTCGAAACTCTTCCATTGTTCTTGGAATTCTGCTGAAGTTTTGAAGTTTAAAAATGCTTCGGAATTCGTCCATTGTTCTCAGAATTCCGCTGACGCTTAAAAATGCTTCACAACTCTTCTATTGTTCTCAGAATTCCGCTTACTTTTAAAAATGCTTCGGAACTCTTCCATTGTTGTCGGAATTCCGCTGACGCTTAAAATTGCTTCAAAACTCTTCCATTGTTCTCGGAATTCCGCTGAAGTTTAAGATTGCTTCAGAACTCTTCCATTGTTCTCAGAATTCTGCTGAATTTTAAAAATGCTTCGGAACTCTTCCATTGTTCTCGGAATTCCGCTGACGCTTAAAAATGCTTCACAACTCTTCTATTGTTCTCGGAATTCCGCTGACATTTAAAAATGCTTCGGAACTCTTCCATTGTTCTCGGAATTCCGCTGACATTTAAAAATGCTTCGGAAATCTTCCATTGTTTTCAAAATTCCGCTGATGTTTAAAAATGCTTCAGAACTCTTCCATTGTTCTTGGAATTCCGCTGACTTTTAAAAATGCTTCGGAACTCTTCCATTGTTTTCGGAATTCCGCTGACATTTAAAAATGCTTCAGAACTCTTCCATTGTTCTGGAATTCCGCTGACGTTTAAAAATGCTTCACAACTCTTCCATTGTTCTCGTTATTCCGCTGACTTTAAAAAATGCTTCAGAACTCTTCCATTGTTCTCGGAATTCTGCTGAAGTTTAAGTATGCTTCGGAACTCTTCCATTGTTCTCGGAATTCTGCTGAAGTTTAAAAATACTTCGGAACTCTTCCACTGTTCTCAGAATTCCGCTGACATTTAAAAATGCTTCGGAACTCTTCCATTGTTCTCGGAATTCCGCTGACATTTAAAAAGGCTTCAGAACTCTTCCATTGTTCTCGGAATTCCGCTGACGTTTAAAAATGCTTCGGAACTCTTCCATTGTTCTCGGAATTCCGCTGACGTTTAAAAATGCTTCACAAAGCTTCCATTGTTCTCGGAATTCCGCTGACTTTTAAAAATGCTTCGGAACTCTTCGATTGTTCTCCAAATTCCGCTGAAGTTTAAAAGTGCTTCGGAACTCTTCCAGTGTTCTCGGAATTCCGCTGACTTTTAAAAATGCTTCGGAACTCTTCGATTGTTCTCCAAATTCCGCTGAAGTTTAAAAATGCTTCGGAACTCTTCCAGTGTTCGCAGAACTCCGCTGACGTTTAAAAATGCTTCGGAAATCTTCCATTGTTTTCAAAATTCCGCTGACGTTTAAAAATGCTTCGGAACTCTTCCATTGTTCTCGGAATTCCGCTGACTTTTAAAAATGCTTCGGAACTCTTCCATTGTTCTCGGAATTCCGCTGAAGTTTAAGAATGCTTCGGAACTCTTCCATTGTTCTCGGAATTCCGCTGAAGTTTAAGAATGCTTCGGAACTCTTCCATTGTTCTCGGAATTCTGCTGAAGATTTGAAGTTTAAAAATGCTTCGGAACTCTTCCATTGTTCTCGGAATTCTGCTGAAGTTTAAGTATGCTTCGGAACCCTTCCATTGTTCTAGAATTCTGCTGAAGTTTAAAAATGCTTCGGAACTCTTCCATTGTTCTCAGAATTCCGCTGACATTTAAAAATGCTTCGGAACTCTTCCTTTGTTCTCGGAATTCCGCTGAAGTTTAAGAATGCTTCGAAACTCTTCCATTGTTCTTGGAATTCTGCTGAAGTTTTGAAGTTTAAAAATGCTTCGGAATTCGTCCATTGTTCTCGGAATTCCGCTGACGCTTAAAAATGCTTCACAACTCTTCTATTGTTCTCAGAATTCCGCTTACTTTTAAAAATGCTTCGGAACTCTTCCATTGTTGTCGGAATTCCGCTGACGCTTAAAATTGCTTCACAACTCTTCTATTGTTCTCGGAATTCCGCTGACATTTAAAAATGCTTCGGAACTCTTCCATTGTTCTCGGAATTCCGCTGACGTTTAAAAATGCTTCGGAAATCTTCCATTGTTTTCAAAATTCCGCTGATGTTTAAAAATGCTTCAGAACTCTTCCATTGTTCTCGGAATTCCGCTGACTTTTAAAAATGCTTCGGAACTCTTCCATTGTTCTCGGAATTCCGCTGAAGTTTAAGAATGCTTCGGAACTCTTCCATTGTTCTCGGAATTCTGCTGAAGTTTTGAAGTTTAAAAATGCTTCGGAACTCTTCCATTGTTCTCGGAATTCTGCTGAAGTTTAAGTATGCTTCGGAACTCTTCCATTGTTCTCGGAATTCTGCTGAAGTTTAAAAATGCTTCGGAACTCTTCCATTGTTCTCAGAATTCCGCTGACATTTAAAAATGCTTCGGAACTCTTCCATTGTTCTCGGAATTCCGCTGACATTTAAAAATGCTTCGGAACTCTTCCATTGTTCTCGGAATTCCGCTGACTTTTAAAAATGCTTCGGAACTCTTCGATTGTTCTCCAAATTCCGCTGAAGTTTAAAAATGCTTCGGAACTCTTCCTGTGTTCTCGGAATTCCGCTGACTTTTAAAAATGCTTCGGAACTCTTCGATTGTTCTCCAAATTCCGCTGAAGTTTAAAAATGCTTCGGAACTCTTCCATTGTTTTCAAAATTTCGCTGACGTTTAAAAATGATTCAGAACTCTTCCATTGTTCTCGGAATTCCGCTGACGTTTAAAAATGCTTCGGAACTCTTCCATTGTTTTCAAAATTCCGCTGACGTTTAAAAATGATTCAGAACTCTTCCATTGTTCTCGGAATTCCGCTGACGTTTAAAAATGCTTCGGAACTCTTCCATTGTTCTCGGAATTCCGGTGAAGTTTAAAAATGCTTCGGAACTCTTACATTGTTCTCAGAATTCCGCTGAAGTTTAAACATGCTTTGGTACCCTTCTATTGTTCTCGGAATTCTGCTGACTTTTAAAAATGCTTCGGAACTCTTCCATTGATCCAGGAATTCTGCTGAAGTTTAAGAATGCTTCGAAACTCTTCCATTGTTCTTGGAATTCTGCTGAAGTTTTGAAGTTTAAAAATGCTTCGGAATTCGTCCATTGTTCTCGGAATTCCGCTGACGCTTAAAAATGCTTCACAACTCTTCTATTGTTCTCAGAATTCCGCTTACTTTTAAAAATGCTTCGGAACTCTTCCATTGTTGTCGGAATTCCGCTGACGCTTAAAATTGCTTCAAAACTCTTCCATTGTTCTCGGAATTCCGCTGAAGTTTAAGAATGCTTCAGAACTCTTCCATTGTTCTCAGAATTCTGCTGAATTTTAAAAATGCTTCGGAAATCTTCCATTGTTTTCAAAATTCCGCTGATGTTTAAAAATGCTTCAGAACTCTTCCATTGTTCTTGGAATTCCGCTGACTTTTAAAAATGCTTCGGAACTCTTCCATTGTTTTCGGAATTCCGCTGACATTTAAAAATGCTTCAGAACTCTTCCATTGTTCTGGAATTCCGCTGACGTTTAAAAATGCTTCACAACTCTTCCATTGTTCTCGTTATTCCGCTGACTTTAAAAAATGCTTCAGAACTCTTCCATTGTTCTCGGAATTCTGCTGAAGTTTAAGTATGCTTCGGAACTCTTCCATTGTTCTCGGAATTCTGCTGAAGTTTAAAAATGCTTCGGAACTCTTCCACTGTTCTCAGAATTCCGCTGACATTTAAAAATGCTTCGGAACTCTTCCATTGTTCTCGGAATTCCGCTGACGTTTAAAAATGCTTCACAAAGCTTCCATTGTTCTCGGAATTCCGCTGACTTTTAAAAATGCTTCGGAACTCTTCGATTGTTCTCCAAATTCCGCTGAAGTTTAAAAATGCTTCGGAACTCTTCCAGTGTTCTCGGAATTCCGCTGACTTTTAAAAATGCTTTGGAACTCTTCGATTGTTCTCCAAATTCCGCTGAAGTTTAAAAATGCTTCGGAACTCTTCCAGTGTTCGCAGAACTCCGCTGACGTTAAAAAATGCTTCGGAAATCTTCCATTGTTTTCAAAATTCCGCTGACGTTTAAAAATGCTTCAGAACTCTTCCATTGTTCTCGGAATTCCGCTGACGTTTAAAAATGCTTCGGAACTCTTCCATTGTTCTCGGAATTCCGGTGAAGTTTAAAAATGCTTCGGAACTCTTACATTGTTCTCAGAATTCCGCTGAAGTTTAAACATGCTTTGGTACCCTTCTATTGTTCTCGGAATTCTGCTGACTTTTAAAAATGCTTCGGAATTCTTCCATTGTTCTCGGAATTCCGCTGACTTTTAAAAATGCTTCGGAACTCTTCCATTGTTCTCGGAATTCCGCTGAAGTTTAAGAATGCTTCGGAACTCTTCCATTGTTCTTGGAATTCTGCTGAAGATTTGAAGTTTAAAAATGCTTCGGAACTCTTCCATTGTTCTCGGAATTCTGCTGAAGTTTAAGTATGCTTCGGAACTCTTCCATTGTTCTAGAATTCTGCTGAAGTTTAAAAATGCTTCGGAACTCTTCCATTGTTCTCAGAATTCCGCTGACATTTAAAAATGCTTCGGAACTCTTCCATTGTTCTCGGAATTCCGCTGACATTTAAAAAGGCTTTAGAACTCTTCCATTGTTCTCGGAATTCCGCTGACGTTTAAAAATGCTTCGGAACTCTTCCATTGTTCTCGGAATTCCGCTGACATTTAAAAATGCTTCACAAAGCTTCCATTGTTCTCGGAATTCCGCTGACTTTTAAAAATGCTTCGGAACTCTTCGATTGTTCTCCAAATTCCGCTGAAGTTTAAAAATGCTTCGGAACTCTTCCATTGTTTTCAAAATTCCGCTGACGTTTAAAAATGATTCAGAACTCTTCCATTGTTCTCGGAATTCCGCTGACGTTTAAAAATGCTTCGGAACTCTTCCATTGTTTTCAAAATTCCGCTGACGTTTAAAAATGATTCAGAACTCTTCCATTGTTCTCGGAATTCCGCTGACGTTTAAAAATGCTTCGGAACTCTTCCATTGTTCTCGGAATTCCGGTGAAGTTTAAAAATGCTTCGGAACTCTTACATTGTTCTCAGAATTCCGCTGAAGTTTAAACATGCTTTGGTACCCTTCTATTGTTCTCGGAATTCTGCTGACTTTTAAAAATGCTTCGGAACTCTTCCATGGATCCAGGAATTCTGCTGAAGTTTAAAAATGCTCCGGAACTCTTCTATTGCTCTCGGAATTCCGCTGACTTTTAAAAATGCTTCGGAACTCTTCCTTTGTTCTCGGAATTCCGCTGAAGTTAAAGAATGTTTCGAAACTCTTCCATTGTTCTTGGAATTCTGCTGAAGTTTTGAAGTTTAAAAATGCTTCGGAATTCGTCCATTGTTCTCGGAATTCCGCTGACGCTTAAAAATGCTTCACAACTCTTCTATTGTTCTCAGAATTCCGCTTACTTTTAAAAATGCTTCGGAACTCTTCCATTGTTCTCGGAATTCCGGTGAAGTTTAAAAATGCTTCGGAACTCTTACATTGTTCTCAGAATTCCGCTGAAGTTTAAACATGCTTTGGTACCCTTCTATTGTTCTCGGAATTCTGCTGACTTTTAAAAATGCTTCGGAACTCTTCCATTGATCCAGGAATTCTGCTGAAGTTTAAGAATGCTTCGAAACTCTTCCATTGTTCTTGGAATTCTGCTGAAGTTTTGAAGTTTAAAAATGCTTCGGAATTCGTCCATTGTTCTCGGAATTCCGCTGACGCTTAAAAATGCTTCACAACTCTTCTATTGTTCTCAGAATTCCGCTTACTTTTAAAAATGCTTCGGAACTCTTCCATTGTTGTCGGAATTCCGCTGACGCTTAAAATTGCTTCAAAACTCTTCCATTGTTCTCGGAATTCCGCTGAAGTTTAAGATTGCTTCAGAACTCTTCCATTGTTCTCAGAATTCTGCTGAATTTTAAAAATGCTTCGGAACTCTTCCATTGTTCTCGGAATTCCGCTGACGCTTAAAAATGCTTCACAACTCTTCTATTGTTCTCGGAATTCCGCTGACATTTAAAAATGCTTCGGAACTCTTCCATTGTTCTCGGAATTCCGCTGACGTTTAAAAATGCTTCGGAAATCTTCCATTGTTTTCAAAATTCCGCTGATGTTTAAAAATGCTTCAGAACTCTTCCATTGTTCTTGGAATTCCGCTGACTTTTAAAAATGCTTCGGAACTCTTCCATTGTTTTCGGAATTCCGCTGACATTTAAAAATGCTTCAGAACTCTTCCATTGTTCTGGAATTCCGCTGACGTTTAAAAATGCTTCACAACTCTTCCATTGTTCTCGTTATTCCGCTGACTTTAAAAAATGCTTCAGAACTCTTCCATTGTTCTCGGAATTCTGCTGAAGTTTAAGTATGCTTCGGAACTCTTCCATTGTTCTCGGAATTCTGCTGAAGTTTAAAAATACTTCGGAACTCTTCCACTGTTCTCAGAATTCCGCTGACATTTAAAAATGCTTCGGAACTCTTCCATTGTTCTCGGAATTCCGCTGACATTTAAAAAGGCTTCAGAACTCTTCCATTGTTCTCGGAATTCCGCTGACGTTTAAAAATGCTTCGGAACTCTTCCATTGTTCTCGGAATTCCGCTGACGTTTAAAAATGCTTCACAAAGCTTCCATTGTTCTCGGAATTCCGCTGACTTTTAAAAATGCTTCGGAACTCTTCGATTGTTCTCCAAATTCCGCTGAAGTTTAAAAATGCTTCGGAACTCTTCCAGTGTTCTCGGAATTCCGCTGACTTTTAAAAATGCTTCGGAACTCTTCGATTGTTCTCCAAATTCCGCTGAAGTTTAAAAATGCTTCGGAACTCTTCCAGTGTTCGCAGAACTCCGCTGACGTTTAAAAATGCTTCGGAAATCTTCCATTGTTTTCAAAATTCCGCTGACGTTTAAAAATGCTTCGGAACTCTTCCATTGTTCTCGGAATTCCGCTGACTTTTAAAAATGCTTCGGAACTCTTCCATTGTTCTCGGAATTCCGCTGAAGTTTAAGAATGCTTCGGAACTCTTCCATTGTTCTCGGAATTCCGCTGAAGTTTAAGAATGCTTCGGAACTCTTCCATTGTTCTCGGAATTCTGCTGAAGATTTGAAGTTTAAAAATGCTTCGGAACTCTTCCATTGTTCTCGGAATTCTGCTGAAGTTTAAGTATGCTTCGGAACTCTTCCATTGTTCTAGAATTCTGCTGAAGTTTAAAAATGCTTCGGAACTCTTCCATTGTTCTCAGAATTCCGCTGACATTTAAAAATGCTTCGGAACTCTTCCATTGTTCTCGGAATTCCGCTGACATTTAAAAAGGCTTAAGAACTCTTCCATTGTTCTCGGAATTCCGCTGACGTTTAAAAATGCTTCGGAACTCTTCCATTGTTCTCGGAATTCCGGTGAAGTTTAAAAATGCTTCGGAACTCTTACATTGTTCTCAGAATTCCGCTGAAGTTTAAACATGCTTTGGTACCCTTCTATTGTTCTCGGAATTCTGCTGACTTTTAAAAATGATTCGGAACTCTTCCATTGATCCAGGAATTCTGCTGAAGTTTAAAAATGCTCCGGAACTCTTCTATTGTTCTCGGAATTCCGCTGACTTTTAAAAATGCTTCGGAACTCTTCCTTTGTTCTCGGAATTCCGCTGAAGTTTAAGAATGCTTCGAAACTCTTCCATTGTTCTTGGAATTCTGCTGAAGTTTTGAAGTTTAAAAATGCTTCGGAATTCGTCCATTGTTCTCGGAATTCCGCTGACGCTTAAAAATGCTTCACAACTCTTCTATTGTTCTCAGAATTCCGCTTACTTTTAAAAATGCTTCGGAACTCTTCCATTGTTGTCGGAATTCCGCTGACGCTTAAAATTGCTTCACAACTCTTCTATTGTTCTCGGAATTCCGCTGACATTTAAAAATGCTTCGGAAATCTTCCATTGTTTTCAAAATTCCGCTGATGTTTAAAAATGCTTCAGAACTCTTCCATTGTTCTCGGAATTCCGCTGACTTTTAAAAATGCTTCGGAACTCTTCCATTGTTCTCGGAATTCCGCTGAAGTTTAAGAATGCTTCGGAACTCTTCCATTGTTCTCGGAATTCTGCTGAAGTTTTGAAGTTTAAAAATGCTTCGGAACTCTTCCATTGTTCTCGGAATTCCGCTGAAGTTTAAGTATGCTTCGGAACTCTTCCATTGTTCTCGGAATTCTGCTGAAGTTTAAAAATGCTTCGGAACTCTTCCATTGTTCTCAGAATTCCGCTGACATTTAAAAATGCTTCGGAACTCTTCCATTGTTCTCGGAATTCCGCTGACATTTAAAAATGCTTCGGAACTCTTCCATTGTTCTCGGAATTCCGCTGACTTTTAAAAATGCTTCGGAACTCTTCGATTGTTCTCCAAATTCCGCTGAAGTTTAAAAATGCTTCGGAACTCTTCCTGTGTTCTCGGAATTCCGCTGACTTTTAAAAATGCTTCGGAACTCTTCGATTGTTCTCCAAATTCCGCTGAAGTTTAAAAATGCTTCGGAACTCTTCCATTGTTTTCAAAATTCCGCTGACGTTTAAAAATGATTCAGAACTCTTCCATTGTTCTCGGAATTCCACTGACGTTTAAAAATGCTTCGGAACTCTTCCATTGTTTTCAAAATTCCGCTGACGTTTAAAAATGATTCAGAACTCTTCCATTGTTCTCGGAATTCCGCTGACGTTTAAAAATGCTTCGGAACTCTTCCATTGTTCTCGGAATTCCGGTGAAGTTTAAAAATGCTTCGGAACTCTTACATTGTTCTCAGAATTCCGCTGAAGTTTAAACATGCTTTGGTACCCTTCTATTGTTCTCGGAATTCTGCTGACTTTTAAAAATGCTTCGGAACTCTTCCATTGATCCAGGAATTCTGCTGAAGTTTAAGAATGCTTCGAAACTCTTCCATTGTTCTTGGAATTCTGCTGAAGTTTTGAAGTTTAAAAATGCTTCGGAATTCGTCCATTGTTCTCGGAATTCCGCTGAAGTTTAAGAATGCTTCGGAACTCTTCCATTGTTCTTGGAATTCTGCTGAAGATTTGAAGTTTAAAAATGCTTCGGAACTCTTCCATTGTTCTCGGAATTCTGCTGAAGTTTAAGTATGCTTCGGAACTCTTCCATTGTTCTAGAATTCTGCTGAAGTTTAAAAATGCTTCGGAACTCTTCCATTGTTCTCAGAATTCCGCTGACATTTAAAAATGCTTCGGAACTCTTCCATTGTTCTCGGAATTCCGCTGACATTTAAAAAGGCTTAAGAACTCTTCCATTGTTCTCGGAATTCCGCTGACGTTTAAAAATGCTTCGGAACTCTTCCATTGTTCTCGGAATTCCGCTGACGTTTAAAAATGCTTCACAAAGCTTCCATTGTTCTCGGAATTCCGCTGACTTTTAAAAATGCTTCGGAACTCTTCGATTGTTCTCCAAATTCCGCTGAAGTTTAAAAATGCTTCGGAACTCTTCCATTGTTTTCAAAATTCCGCTGACGTTTAAAAATGATTCAGAACTCTTCCATTGTTCTCGGAATTCCGCTGACGTTTAAAAATGCTTCGGAACTCTTCCATTGTTTTCAAAATTCCGCTGACGTTTAAAAATGATTCAGAACTCTTCCATTGTTCTCGGAATTCCGCTGACGTTTAAAAATGCTTCGGAACTCTTCCATTGTTCTCGGAATTCCGGTGAAGTTTAAAAATGCTTCGGAACTCTTACATTGTTCTCAGAATTCCGCTGAAGTTTAAACATGCTTTGGTACCCTTCTATTGTTCTCGGAATTCTGCTGACTTTTAAAAATGCTTCGGAACTCTTCCATTGATCCAGGAATTCTGCTGAAGTTTAAAAATGCTCCGGAACTCTTCTATTGCTCTCGGAATTCCGCTGACTTTTAAAAATGCTTCGGAACTCTTCCTTTGTTCTCGGAATTCCGCTGAAGTTAAAGAATGTTTCGAAACTCTTCCATTGTTCTTGGAATTCTGCTGAAGTTTTGAAGTTTAAAAATGCTTCGGAATTCGTCCATTGTTCTCGGAATTCCGCTGACGCTTAAAAATGCTTCACAACTCTTCTATTGTTCTCAGAATTCCGCTTACTTTTAAAAATGCTTCGGAACTCTTCCATTGTTCTCGGAATTCCGGTGAAGTTTAAAAATGCTTCGGAACTCTTACATTGTTCTCAGAATTCCGCTGAAGTTTAAACATGCTTTGGTACCCTTCTATTGTTCTCGGAATTCTGCTGACTTTTAAAAATGCTTCGGAACTCTTCCATTGATCCAGGAATTCTGCTGAAGTTTAAGAATGCTTCGAAACTCTTCCATTGTTCTTGGAATTCTGCTGAAGTTTTGAAGTTTAAAAATGCTTCGGAATTCGTCCATTGTTCTCGGAATTCCGCTGATGCTTAAAAATGCTTCACAACTCTTCTATTGTTCTCAGAATTCCGCTTACTTTTAAAAATGCTTCGGAACTCTTCCATTGTTGTCGGAATTCCGCTGACGCTTAAAATTGCTTCAAAACTCTTCCATTGTTCTCGGAATTCCGCTGAAGTTTAAGAATGCTTCAGAACTCTTCCATTGTTCTCAGAATTCTGCTGAATTTTAAAAATGCTTTGGAAATCTTCCATTGTTTTCAAAATTCCGCTGATGTTTAAAAATGCTTCAGAACTCTTCCATTGTTCTTGGAATTCCGCTGACTTTTAAAAATGCTTCGGAACTCTTCCATTGTTTTCGGAATTCCGCTGACATTTAAAAATGCTTCAGAACTCTTCCATTGTTCTGGAATTCCGCTGACGTTTAAAAATGCTTCACAACTCTTCCATTGTTCTCGTTATTCCGCTGACTTTAAAAAATGCTTCAGAACTCTTCCATTGTTCTCGGAATTCTGCTGAAGTTTAAGTATGCTTCGGAACTCTTCCATTGTTCTCGGAATTCTGCTGAAGTTTAAAAATGCTTCGGAACTCTTCCACTGTTCTCAGAATTCCGCTGACATTTAAAAATGCTTCGGAACTCTTCCATTGTTCTCGGAATTCCGCTGACGTTTAAAAATGCTTCACAAAGCTTCCATTGTTCTCGGAATTCCGCTGACTTTTAAAAATGCTTCGGAACTCTTCGATTGTTCTCCAAATTCCGCTGAAGTTTAAAAATGCTTCGGAACTCTTCCAGTGTTCGCAGAACTCCGCTGACGTTTAAAAATGCTTCGGAAATCTTCCATTGTTTTCAAAATTCCGCTGACGTTTAAAAATGCTTCAGAACTCTTCCATTGTTCTCGGAATTCCGCTGACGTTTAAAAATGCTTCGGAACTCTTCCATTGTTCTCGGAATTCCGGTGAAGTTTAAAAATGCTTCGGAACTCTTACATTGTTCTCAGAATTCCGCTGAAGTTTAAACATGCTTTGGTACCCTTCTATTGTTCTCGGAATTCTGCTGACTTTTAAAAATGCTTCGGAACTCTTCCATTGTTCTCGGAATTCCGCTGACTTTTAAAAATGCTTCGGAACTCTTCCATTGTTCTCGGAATTCCGCTGAAGTTTAAGAATGCTTCGGAACTCTTCCATTGTTCTTGGAATTCTGCTGAAGATTTGAAGTTTAAAAATGCTTCGGAACTCTTCCATTGTTCTCGGAATTCTGCTGAAGTTTAAGTATGCTTCGGAACTCTTCCATTGTTCTAGAATTCTGCTGAAGTTTAAAAATGCTTCGGAACTCTTCCATTGTTCTCAGAATTCCGCTGACATTTAAAAATGCTTCGGAACTCTTCCATTGTTCTCGGAATTCCGCTGACATTTAAAAAGGCTTAAGAACTCTTCCATTGTTCTCGGAATTCCGCTGACGTTTAAAAATGCTTCGGAACTCTTCCATTGTTCTCGGAATTCCGCTGACGTTTAAAAATGCTTCACAAAGCTTCCATTGTTCTCGGAATTCCGCTGACTTTTAAAAATGCTTCGGAACTCTTCGATTGTTCTCCAAATTCCGCTGAAGTTTAAAAATGCTTCGGAACTCTTCCATTGTTTTCAAAATTCCGCTGACGTTTAAAAATGATTCAGAACTCTTCCATTGTTCTCGGAATTCCGCTGACGTTTAAAAATGCTTCGGAACTCTTCCATTGTTTTCAAAATTCCGCTGACGTTTAAAAATGATTCAGAACTCTTCCATTGTTCTCGGAATTCCGCTGACGTTTAAAAATGCTTCGGAACTCTTCCATTGTTCTCGGAATTCCGGTGAAGTTTAAAAATGCTTCGGAACTCTTACATTGTTCTCAGAATTCCGCTGAAGTTTAAACATGCTTTGGTACCCTTCTATTGTTCTCGGAATTCTGCTGACTTTTAAAAATGCTTCGGAACTCTTCCATTGATCCAGGAATTCTGCTGAAGTTTAAAAATGCTCCGGAACTCTTCTATTGCTCTCGGAATTCCGCTGACTTTTAAAAATGCTTCGGAACTCTTCCTTTGTTCTCGGAATTCCGCTGAAGTTAAAGAATGTTTCGAAACTCTTCCATTGTTCTTGGAATTCTGCTGAAGTTTTGAAGTTTAAAAATGCTTCGGAATTCGTCCATTGTTCTCGGAATTCCGCTGACGCTTAAAAATGCTTCACAACTCTTCTATTGTTCTCAGAATTCCGCTTACTTTTAAAAATGCTTCGGAACTCTTCCATTGTTCTCGGAATTCCGGTGAAGTTTAAAAATGCTTCGGAACTCTTACATTGTTCTCAGAATTCCGCTGAAGTTTAAACATGCTTTGGTACCCTTCTATTGTTCTCGGAATTCTGCTGACTTTTAAAAATGCTTCGGAACTCTTCCATTGTTCTCGGAATTCCGCTGACTTTTAAAAATGCTTCGGAACTCTTCCATTGTTCTCGGAATTCCGCTGAAGTTTAAGAATGCTTCGGAACTCTTCCATTGTTCTTGGAATTCTGCTGAAGATTTGAAGTTTAAAAATGCTTCGGAACTCTTCCATTGTTCTCGGAATTCTGCTGAAGTTTAAGTATGCTTCGGAACTCTTCCATTGTTCTAGAATTCTGCTGAAGTTTAAAAATGCTTCGGAACTCTTCCATTGTTCTCAGAATTCCGCTGACATTTAAAAATGCTTCGGAACTCTTCCATTGTTCTCGGAATTCCGCTGACATTTAAAAAGGCTTAAGAACTCTTCCATTGTTCTCGGAATTCCGCTGACGTTTAAAAATGCTTCGGAACTCTTCCATTGTTCTCGGAATTCCGCTGACGTTTAAAAATGCTTCACAAAGCTTCCATTGTTCTCGGAATTCCGCTGACTTTTAAAAATGCTTCGGAACTCTTCGATTGTTCTCCAAATTCCGCTGAAGTTTAAAAATGCTTCGGAACTCTTCCATTGTTTTCAAAATTCCGCTGACGTTTAAAAATGATTCAGAACTCTTCCATTGTTCTCGGAATTCCGCTGACGTTTAAAAATGCTTCGGAACTCTTCCATTGTTTTCAAAATTCCGCTGACGTTTAAAAATGATTCAGAACTCTTCCATTGTTCTCGGAATTCCGCTGACGTTTAAAAATGCTTCGGAACTCTTCCATTGTTCTCGGAATTCCGGTGAAGTTTAAAAATGCTTCGGAACTCTTACATTGTTCTCAGAATTCCGCTGAAGTTTAAACATGCTTTGGTACCCTTCTATTGTTCTCGGAATTCTGCTGACTTTTAAAAATGCTTCGGAACTCTTCCATTGATCCAGGAATTCTGCTGAAGTTTAAAAATGCTCCGGAACTCTTCTATTGCTCTCGGAATTCCGCTGACTTTTAAAAATGCTTCGGAACTCTTCCTTTGTTCTCGGAATTCCGCTGAAGTTAAAGAATGTTTCGAAACTCTTCCATTGTTCTTGGAATTCTGCTGAAGTTTTGAAGTTTAAAAATGCTTCGGAATTCGTCCATTGTTCTCGGAATTCCGCTGACGCTTAAAAATGCTTCACAACTCTTCTATTGTTCTCAGAATTCCGCTTACTTTTAAAAATGCTTCGGAACTCTTCCATTGTTCTCGGAATTCCGGTGAAGTTTAAAAATGCTTCGGAACTCTTACATTGTTCTCAGAATTCCGCTGAAGTTTAAACATGCTTTGGTACCCTTCTATTGTTCTCGGAATTCTGCTGACTTTTAAAAATGCTTCGGAACTCTTCCATTGATCCAGGAATTCTGCTGAAGTTTAAGAATGCTTCGAAACTCTTCCATTGTTCTTGGAATTCTGCTGAAGTTTTGAAGTTTAAAAATGCTTCGGAATTCGTCCATTGTTCTCGGAATTCCGCTGATGCTTAAAAATGCTTCACAACTCTTCTATTGTTCTCAGAATTCCGCTTACTTTTAAAAATGCTTCGGAACTCTTCCATTGTTGTCGGAATTCCGCTGACGCTTAAAATTGCTTCAAAACTCTTCCATTGTTCTCGGAATTCCGCTGAAGTTTAAGAATGCTTCAGAACTCTTCCATTGTTCTCAGAATTCTGCTGAATTTTAAAAATGCTTTGGAAATCTTCCATTGTTTTCAAAATTCCGCTGATGTTTAAAAATGCTTCAGAACTCTTCCATTGTTCTTGGAATTCCGCTGACTTTTAAAAATGCTTCGGAACTCTTCCATTGTTTTCGGAATTCCGCTGACATTTAAAAATGCTTCAGAACTCTTCCATTGTTCTGGAATTCCGCTGACGTTTAAAAATGCTTCACAACTCTTCCATTGTTCTCGTTATTCCGCTGACTTTAAAAAATGCTTCAGAACTCTTCCATTGTTCTCGGAATTCTGCTGAAGTTTAAGTATGCTTCGGAACTCTTCCATTGTTCTCGGAATTCTGCTGAAGTTTAAAAATGCTTCGGAACTCTTCCACTGTTCTCAGAATTCCGCTGACATTTAAAAATGCTTCGGAACTCTTCCATTGTTCTCGGAATTCCGCTGACGTTTAAAAATGCTTCACAAAGCTTCCATTGTTCTCGGAATTCCGCTGACTTTTAAAAATGCTTCGGAACTCTTCGATTGTTCTCCAAATTCCGCTGAAGTTTAAAAATGCTTCGGAACTCTTCCAGTGTTCGCAGAACTCCGCTGACGTTTAAAAATGCTTCGGAAATCTTCCATTGTTTTCAAAATTCCGCTGACGTTTAAAAATGCTTCAGAACTCTTCCATTGTTCTCGGAATTCCGCTGACGTTTAAAAATGCTTCGGAACTCTTCCATTGTTCTCGGAATTCCGGTGAAGTTTAAAAATGCTTCGGAACTCTTACATTGTTCTCAGAATTCCGCTGAAGTTTAAACATGCTTTGGTACCCTTCTATTGTTCTCGGAATTCTGCTGACTTTTAAAAATGCTTCGGAACTCTTCCATTGTTCTCGGAATTCCGCTGACTTTTAAAAATGCTTCGGAACTCTTCCATTGTTCTCGGAATTCCGCTGAAGTTTAAGAATGCTTCGGAACTCTTCCATTGTTCTTGGAATTCTGCTGAAGATTTGAAGTTTAAAAATGCTTCGGAACTCTTCCATTGTTCTCGGAATTCTGCTGAAGTTTAAGTATGCTTCGGAACTCTTCCATTGTTCTAGAATTCTGCTGAAGTTTAAAAATGCTTCGGAACTCTTCCATTGTTCTCAGAATTCCGCTGACATTTAAAAATGCTTCGGAACTCTTCCATTGTTCTCGGAATTCCGCTGACATTTAAAAAGGCTTAAGAACTCTTCCATTGTTCTCGGAATTCCGCTGACGTTTAAAAATGCTTCGGAACTCTTCCATTGTTCTCGGAATTCCGCTGACGTTTAAAAATGCTTCACAAAGCTTCCATTGTTCTCGGAATTCCGCTGACTTTTAAAAATGCTTCGGAACTCTTCGATTGTTCTCCAAATTCCGCTGAAGTTTAAAAATGCTTCGGAACTCTTCCATTGTTTTCAAAATTCCGCTGACGTTTAAAAATGATTCAGAACTCTTCCATTGTTCTCGGAATTCCGCTGACGTTTAAAAATGCTTCGGAACTCTTCCATTGTTTTCAAAATTCCGCTGATGTTTAAAAATGCTTCAGAACTCTTCCATTGTTCTTGGAATTCCGCTGACTTTTAAAAATGCTTCGGAACTCTTCCATTGTTTTCGGAATTCCGCTGACATTTAAAAATGCTTCAGAACTCTTCCATTGTTCTGGAATTCCGCTGACGTTTAAAAATGCTTCACAACTCTTCCATTGTTCTCGTTATTCCGCTGACTTTAAAAAATGCTTCAGAACTCTTCCATTGTTCTCGGAATTCTGCTGAAGTTTAAGTATGCTTCGGAACTCTTCCATTGTTCTCGGAATTCTGCTGAAGTTTAAAAATGCTTCGGAACTCTTCCACTGTTCTCAGAATTCCGCTGACATTTAAAAATGCTTCGGAACTCTTCCATTGTTCTCGGAATTCCGCTGACGTTTAAAAATGCTTCACAAAGCTTCCATTGTTCTCGGAATTCCGCTGACTTTTAAAAATGCTTCGGAACTCTTCGATTGTTCTCCAAATTCCGCTGAAGTTTAAAAATGCTTCGGAACTCTTCCAGTGTTCGCAGAACTCCGCTGACGTTTAAAAATGCTTCGGAAATCTTCCATTGTTTTCAAAATTCCGCTGACGTTTAAAAATGCTTCAGAACTCTTCCATTGTTCTCGGAATTCCGCTGACGTTTAAAAATGCTTCGGAACTCTTCCATTGTTCTCGGAATTCCGGTGAAGTTTAAAAATGCTTCGGAACTCTTACATTGTTCTCAGAATTCCGCTGAAGTTTAAACATGCTTTGGTACCCTTCTATTGTTCTCGGAATTCTGCTGACTTTTAAAAATGCTTCGGAACTCTTCCATTGTTCTCGGAATTCCGCTGACTTTTAAAAATGCTTCGGAACTCTTCCATTGTTCTCGGAATTCCGCTGAAGTTTAAGAATGCTTCGGAACTCTTCCATTGTTCTTGGAATTCTGCTGAAGATTTGAAGTTTAAAAATGCTTCGGAACTCTTCCATTGTTCTCGGAATTCTGCTGAAGTTTAAGTATGCTTCGGAACTCTTCCATTGTTCTAGAATTCTGCTGAAGTTTAAAAATGCTTCGGAACTCTTCCATTGTTCTCAGAATTCCGCTGACATTTAAAAATGCTTCGGAACTCTTCCATTGTTCTCGGAATTCCGCTGACATTTAAAAAGGCTTAAGAACTCTTCCATTGTTCTCGGAATTCCGCTGACGTTTAAAAATGCTTCGGAACTCTTCCATTGTTCTCGGAATTCCGCTGACGTTTAAAAATGCTTCACAAAGCTTCCATTGTTCTCGGAATTCCGCTGACTTTTAAAAATGCTTCGGAACTCTTCGATTGTTCTCCAAATTCCGCTGAAGTTTAAAAATGCTTCGGAACTCTTCCATTGTTTTCAAAATTCCGCTGACGTTTAAAAATGATTCAGAACTCTTCCATTGTTCTCGGAATTCCGCTGACGTTTAAAAATGCTTCGGAACTCTTCCATTGTTTTCAAAATTCCGCTGACGTTTAAAAATGATTCAGAACTCTTCCATTGTTCTCGGAATTCCGCTGACGTTTAAAAATGCTTCGGAACTCTTCCATTGTTCTCGGAATTCCGGTGAAGTTTAAAAATGCTTCGGAACTCTTACATTGTTCTCAGAATTCCGCTGAAGTTTAAACATGCTTTGGTACCCTTCTATTGTTCTCGGAATTCTGCTGACTTTTAAAAATGCTTCGGAACTCTTCCATTGATCCAGGAATTCTGCTGAAGTTTAAAAATGCTCCGGAACTCTTCTATTGCTCTCGGAATTCCGCTGACTTTTAAAAATGCTTCGGAACTCTTCCTTTGTTCTCGGAATTCCGCTGAAGTTAAAGAATGTTTCGAAACTCTTCCATTGTTCTTGGAATTCTGCTGAAGTTTTGAAGTTTAAAAATGCTTCGGAATTCGTCCATTGTTCTCGGAATTCCGCTGACGCTTAAAAATGCTTCACAACTCTTCTATTGTTCTCAGAATTCCGCTTACTTTTAAAAATGCTTCGGAACTCTTCCATTGTTCTCGGAATTCCGGTGAAGTTTAAAAATGCTTCGGAACTCTTACATTGTTCTCAGAATTCCGCTGAAGTTTAAACATGCTTTGGTACCCTTCTATTGTTCTCGGAATTCTGCTGACTTTTAAAAATGCTTCGGAACTCTTCCATTGATCCAGGAATTCTGCTGAAGTTTAAGAATGCTTCGAAACTCTTCCAATGTTCTTGGAATTCTGCTGAAGTTTTGAAGTTTAAAAATGCTTCGGAATTCGTCCATTGTTCTCGGAATTCCGCTGACGCTTAAAAATGCTTCACAACTCTTCTATTGTTCTCAGAATTCCGCTTACTTTTAAAAATGCTTCGGAACTCTTTCATTGTTGTCGGAATTCCGCTGACGCTTAAAATTGCTTCAAAACTCTTCCATTGTTCTCGGAATTCCGCTGAAGTTTAAGAATGCTTCAGAACTCTTCCATTGTTCTCAGAATTCTGCTGAATTTTAAAAATGCTTTGGAAATCTTCCATTGTTTTCAAAATTCCGCTGATGTTTAAAAATGCTTCAGAACTCTTCCATTGTTCTTGGAATTCCGCTGACTTTTAAAAATGCTTCGGAACTCTTCCATTGTTTTCGGAATTCCGCTGACATTTAAAAATGCTTCAGAACTCTTCCATTGTTCTGGAATTCCGCTGACGTTTAAAAATGCTTCACAACTCTTCCATTGTTCTCGTTATTCCGCTGACTTTAAAAAATGCTTCAGAACTCTTCCATTGTTCTCGGAATTCTGCTGAAGTTTAAGTATGCTTCGGAACTCTTCCATTGTTCTCGGAATTCTGCTGAAGTTTAAAAATGCTTCGGAACTCTTCCACTGTTCTCAGAATTCCGCTGACATTTAAAAATGCTTCGGAACTCTTCCATTGTTCTCGGAATTCCGCTGACGTTTAAAAATGCTTCACAAAGCTTCCATTGTTCTCGGAATTCCGCTGACTTTTAAAAATGCTTCGAAACTCTTCGATTGTTCTCCAAATTCCGCTGAAGTTTAAAAATGCTTCGGAACTCTTCCAGTGTTCTCGGAATTCCGCTGACTTTTAAAAATGCTTTGGAACTCTTCGATTGTTCTCCAAATTCCGCTGAAGTTTAAAAATGCTTCGGAACTCTTCCAGTGTTCGCAGAACTCCGCTGACGTTTAAAAATGCTTCGGAAATCTTCCATTGTTTTCAAAATTCCGCTGACGTTTAAAAATGCTTCAGAACTCTTCCATTGTTCTCGGAATTCCGCTGACGTTTAAAAATGCTTCGGAACTCTTCCATTGTTCTCGGAATTCCGGTGAAGTTTAAAAATGCTTCGGAACTCTTACATTGTTCTCAGAATTCCGCTGAAGTTTAAACATGCTTTGGTACCCTTCTATTGTTCTCGGAATTCTGCTGACTTTTAAAAATGCTTCGGAACTCTTCCATTGTTCTCGGAATTCCGCTGACTTTTAAAAATGCTTCGGAACTCTTCCATTGTTCTTGGAATTCTGCTGAAGATTTGAAGTTTAAAAATGCTTCGGAACTCTTCCATTGTTCTCGGAATTCTGCTGAAGTTTAAGTATGCTTCGGAACTCTTCCATTGTTCTAGAATTCTGCTGAAGTTTAAAAATGCTTCGGAACTCTTCCATTGTTCTCAGAATTCCGCTGACATTTAAAAATGCTTCGGAACTCTTCCATTGTTCTCGGAATTCCGCTGACATTTAAAAAGGCTTAAGAACTCTTCCATTGTTCTCGGAATTCCGCTGACGTTTAAAAATGCTTCGGAACTCTTCCATTGTTCTCGGAATTCCGCTGACGTTTAAAAATGCTTCACAAAGCTTCCATTGTTCTCGGAATTCCGCTGACTTTTAAAAATGCTTCGGAACTCTTCGATTGTTCTCCAAATTCCGCTGAAGTTTAAAAATGCTTCGGAACTCTTCCAGTGTTCTCGGAATTCCGCTGACTTTTAAAAATGCTTCGGAACTCTTCGATTGTTCTCCAAATTCCGCTGAAGTTTAAAAATGCTTCGGAACTCTTCCAGTGTTCGCAGAACTCCGCTGACGTTTAAAAATGCTTCGGAAATCTTCCATTGTTTTCAAAATTCCGCTGACGTTTAAAAATGCTTCAGAACTCTTCCATTGTTCTCGGAATTCCGCTGACGTTTAAAAATGCTTCGGAACTCTTCCATTGTTCTCGGAATTCCGGTGAAGTTTAAAAATGCTTCGGAACTCTTACATTGTTCTCAGAATTCCGCTGAAGTTTAAACATGCTTTGGTACCCTTCTATTGTTCTCGGAATTCTGCTGACTTTTAAAAATGCTTCGGAACTCTTCCATTGTTCTCGGAATTCCGCTGACTTTTAAAAATGCTTCGGAACTCTTCCATTGTTCTCGGAATTCCGCTGAAGTTTAAGAATGCTTCGGAACTCTTCCATTGTTCTTGGAATTCTGCTGAAGATTTGAAGTTTAAAAATGCTTCGGAACTCTTCCATTGTTCTCGGAATTCTGCTGAAGTTTAAGTATGCTTCGGAACTCTTCCATTGTTCTAGAATTCTGCTGAAGTTTAAAAATGCTTCGGAACTCTTCCATTGTTCTCAGAATTCCGCTGACATTTAAAAATGCTTCGGAACTCTCCCATTGTTCTCGGAATTCCGCTGACATTTAAAAAGGCTTAAGAACTCTTCCATTGTTCTCGGAATTCCGCTGACGTTTAAAAATGCTTCGGAACTCTTCCATTGTTCTCGGAATTCCGCTGACGTTTAAAAATGCTTCACAAAGCTTCCATTGTTCTCGGAATTCCGCTGACTTTTAAAAATGCTTCGGAACTCTTCGATTGTTCTCCAAATTCCGCTGAAGTTTAAAAATGCTTCAGAACTCTTCCATTGTTTTCAAAATTCCGCTGACGTTTAAAAATGATTCAGAACTCTTCCATTGTTCTCGGAATTCCGCTGACGTTTAAAAATGCTTCGGAACTCTTCCATTGTTTTCAAAATTCCGCTGACGTTTAAAAATGATTCAGAACTCTTCCATTGTTCTCGGAATTCCGCTGACGTTTAAAAATGCTTCGGAACTCTTCCATTGTTCTCGGAATTCCGGTGAAGTTTAAAAATGCTTCGGAACTCTTACATTGTTCTCAGAATTCCGCTGAAGTTTAAACATGCTTTGGTACCCTTCTATTGTTCTCGGAATTCTGCTGACTTTTAAAAATGCTTCGGAACTCTTCCATTGATCCAGGAATTCTGCTGAAGTTTAAAAATGCTCCGGAACTCTTCTATTGCTCTCGGAATTCCGCTGACTTTTAAAAATGCTTCGGAACTCTTCCTTTGTTCTCGGAATTCCGCTGAAGTTAAAGAATGTTTCGAAACTCTTCCATTGTTCTTGGAATTCTGCTGAAGTTTTGAAGTTTAAAAATGCTTCGGAATTCGTCCATTGTTCTCGGAATTCCGCTGACGCTTAAAAATGCTTCACAACTCTTCTATTGTTCTCAGAATTCCGCTTACTTTTAAAAATGCTTCGGAACTCTTCCATTGTTCTCGGAATTCCGGTGAAGTTTAAAAATGCTTCGGAACTCTTACATTGTTCTCAGAATTCCGCTGAAGTTTAAACATGCTTTGGTACCCTTCTATTGTTCTCGGAATTCTGCTGACTTTTAAAAATGCTTCGGAACTCTTCCATTGATCCAGGAATTCTGCTGAAGTTTAAGAATGCTTCGAAACTCTTCCATTGTTCTTGGAATTCTGCTGAAGTTTTGAAGTTTAAAAATGCTTCGGAATTCGTCCATTGTTCTCGGAATTCCGCTGACGCTTAAAAATGCTTCACAACTCTTCTATTGTTC
The DNA here is from genome assembly GCF_046119375.1 of Phyllobates terribilis. Lineage (NCBI taxonomy): Eukaryota > Metazoa > Chordata > Amphibia > Anura > Dendrobatidae > Phyllobates > Phyllobates terribilis. The sequence continues at coordinate 4,626,911 of NW_027362781.1, read as the reverse complement.
TCAGAATTCCGCTTACTTTTAAAAATGCTTCGGAACTCTTTCATTGTTGTCGGAATTCCGCTGACGCTTAAAATTGCTTCAAAACTCTTCCATTGTTCTCGGAATTCCGCTGAAGTTTAAGAATGCTTCAGAACTCTTCCATTGTTCTCAGAATTCTGCTGAATTTTAAAAATGCTTTGGAAATCTTCCATTGTTTTCAAAATTCCGCTGATGTTTAAAAATGCTTCAGAACTCTTCCATTGTTCTTGAAATTCCGCTGACTTTTAAAAATGCTTCGGAACTCTTCCATTGTTTTCGGAATTCCGCTGACATTTAAAAATGCTTCAGAACTCTTCCATTGTTCTGGAATTCCGCTGACGTTTAAAAATGCTTCACAACTCTTCCATTGTTCTCGTTATTCCGCTGACTTTAAAAAATGCTTCAGAACTCTTCCATTGTTCTCGGAATTCTGCTGAAGTTTAAGTATGCTTCGGAACTCTTCCATTGTTCTCGGAATTCTGCTGAAGTTTAAAAATGCTTCGGAACTCTTCCACTGTTCTCAGAATTCCGCTGACATTTAAAAATGCTTCGGAACTCTTCCATTGTTCTCGGAATTCCGCTGACGTTTAAAAATGCTTCACAAAGCTTCCATTGTTCTCGGAATTCCGCTGACTTTTAAAAATGCTTCGAAACTCTTCGATTGTTCTCCAAATTCCGCTGAAGTTTAAAAATGCTTCGGAACTCTTCCAGTGTTCTCGGAATTCCGCTGACTTTTAAAAATGCTTTGGAACTCTTCGATTGTTCTCCAAATTCCGCTGAAGTTTAAAAATGCTTCGGAACTCTTCCAGTGTTCGCAGAACTCCGCTGACGTTTAAAAATGCTTCGGAAATCTTCCATTGTTTTCAAAATTCCGCTGACGTTTAAAAATGCTTCAGAACTCTTCCATTGTTCTCGGAATTCCGCTGACGTTTAAAAATGCTTCGGAACTCTTCCATTGTTCTCGGAATTCCGGTGAAGTTTAAAAATGCTTCGGAACTCTTACATTGTTCTCAGAATTCCGCTGAAGTTTAAACATGCTTTGGTACCCTTCTATTGTTCTCGGAATTCTGCTGACTTTTAAAAATGCTTCGGAACTCTTCCATTGTTCTCGGAATTCCGCTGACTTTTAAAAATGCTTCGGAACTCTTCCATTGTTCTTGGAATTCTGCTGAAGATTTGAAGTTTAAAAATGCTTCGGAACTCTTCCATTGTTCTCGGAATTCTGCTGAAGTTTAAGTATGCTTCGGAACTCTTCCATTGTTCTAGAATTCTGCTGAAGTTTAAAAATGCTTCGGAACTCTTCCATTGTTCTCAGAATTCCGCTGACATTTAAAAATGCTTCGGAACTCTTCCATTGTTCTCGGAATTCCGCTGACATTTAAAAAGGCTTAAGAACTCTTCCATTGTTCTCGGAATTCCGCTGACGTTTAAAAATGCTTCGGAACTCTTCCATTGTTCTCGGAATTCCGCTGACGTTTAAAAATGCTTCACAAAGCTTCCATTGTTCTCGGAATTCCGCTGACTTTTAAAAATGCTTCGGAACTCTTCGATTGTTCTCCAAATTCCGCTGAAGTTTAAAAATGCTTCGGAACTCTTCCAGTGTTCTCGGAATTCCGCTGACTTTTAAAAATGCTTCGGAACTCTTCGATTGTTCTCCAAATTCCGCTGAAGTTTAAAAATGCTTCGGAACTCTTCCATTGTTTTCAAAATTCCGCTGACGTTTAAAAATGATTCAGAACTCTTCCATTGTTCTCGGAATTCCGCTGACGTTTAAAAATGCTTCGGAACTCTTCCATTGTTTTCAAAATTCCGCTGACGTTTAAAAATGATTCAGAACTCTTCCATTGTTCTCGGAATTCCGCTGACGTTTAAAAATGCTTCGGAACTCTTCCATTGTTCTCGGAATTCCGGTGAAGTTTAAAAATGCTTCGGAACTCTTACATTGTTCTCAGAATTCCGCTGAAGTTTAAACATGCTTTGGTACCCTTCTATTGTTCTCGGAATTCTGCTGACTTTTAAAAATGCTTCGGAACTCTTCCATTGATCCAGGAATTCTGCTGAAGTTTAAAAATGCTCCGGAACTCTTCTATTGCTCTCGGAATTCCGCTGACTTTTAAAAATGCTTCGGAACTCTTCCTTTGTTCTCGGAATTCCGCTGAAGTTAAAGAATGTTTCGAAACTCTTCCATTGTTCTTGGAATTCTGCTGAAGTTTTGAAGTTTAAAAATGCTTCGGAATTCGTCCATTGTTCTCGGAATTCCGCTGACGCTTAAAAATGCTTCACAACTCTTCTATTGTTCTCAGAATTCCGCTTACTTTTAAAAATGCTTCGGAACTCTTCCATTGTTGTCGGAATTCCGCTGACGCTTAAAATTGCTTCACAACTCTTCTATTGTTCTCGTTATTCCGCTGACATTTAAAAATGCTTCGGAACTCTTCCATTGTTCTCGGAATTCCGCTGACGTTTAAAAATGCTTCGGAAATCTTCCATTGTTTTCAAAATTCCGCTGATGTTTAAAAATGCTTCAGAACTCTTAAATTGTTCTCCGAATTCCGCTGACTTTTAAAAATGCTTCGGAACTCTTCCATTGTTCTCGGAATTCCGCTGAAGTTTAAGAATGCTTCGGAACTCTTCCATTGTTCTCGGAATTCTGCTGAAGTTTTGAAGTTTAAAAATGCTTCGGAACTCTTCCATTGTTCTCGGAATTCTGCTGAAGTTTAAGTATGCTTCGGAACTCTTCCATTGTTCTCGGAATTCTGCTGAAGTTTAAAAATGCTTCGGAACTCTTCCATTGTTCTCAGAATTCCGCTGACATTTAAAAATGCTTCGGAACTCTTCCATTGTTCTCGGAATTCTGCTGAAGTTTAAAAATGCTTCGGAACTCTTCCATTGTTCTCGGAATTCCGCTGAAGTTTAAGAATGCTTCGGAACTCTTCCATTGTTCTCGGAATTCTGCTGAAGTTTTGAAGTTTAAAAATGCTTCGGAACTCTTCCATTGTTCTCGGAATTCTGCTGAAGTTTAAGTATGCTTCGGAACTCTTCCATTGTTCTCGGAATTCTGCTGAAGTTTAAAAATGCTTCGGAACTCTTCCATTGTTCTCAGAATTCCGCTGACATTTAAAAATGCTTCGGAACTCTTCCATTGTTCTCGGAATTCCGCTGACATTTAAAAAGGCTTTAGAACTCTTCCATTGTTCTCGGAATTCCGCTGACGTTTAAAAATGCTTCGGAACTCTTCCATTGTTCTCGGAATTCCGCTGACATTTAAAAAGGATTTAGAACTCTTCCATTGTTCTCGGAATTCCGCTGACGTTTAAAAATGCTTCGGAACTCTTACATTGTTCTCAGAATTCCGCTGAAGTTTAAACATGCTTTGGTACCCTTCTATTGTTCTCGGAATTCTGCTGACTTTTAAAAATGCTTCGGAACTCTTCCATTGATCCAGGAATTCTGCTGAAGTTTAAAAATGCTTCGGAACTCTTCCATTGTTCTCGGAATTCTGCTGAAGTTTAAGTATGCTTCGGAACTCTTCCATTGTTCTCGGAATTCTGCTGAAGTTTAAAAATGCTTCAGAACTCTTCCATTGTTCTCAGAATTCCGCTGACATTTAAAAATGCTTCGGAACTCTTCCATTGTTCTCAGAATTCCGCTGACGTTTAAAAATGCTTCGGAACTCTTCCATTGTTCTCGGAATTCCGGTGAAGTTTAAAAATGCTTCGGAACTCTTACATTGTTCTCAGAATTCCGCTGAAGTTTAAACATGCTTTGGTACCCTTCTATTGTTCTCGGAATTCTGCTGACTTTTAAAAATGCTTCGGAACTCTTCCATTGATCCAGGAATTCTGCTGAAGTTTAAAAATGCTCCGGAACTCTTCTATTGCTCTCGGAATTCCGCTGACTTTTAAAAATGCTTCGGAACTCTTCCTTTGTTCTCGGAATTCCGCTGAAGTTAAAGAATGTTTCGAAACTCTTCCATTGTTCTTGGAATTCTGCTGAAGTTTTGAAGTTTAAAAATGCTTCGGAATTCGTCCATTGTTCTCGGAATTCCGCTGACGCTTAAAAATGCTTCACAACTCTTCTATTGTTCTCAGAATTCCGCTTACTTTTAAAAATGCTTCGGAACTCTTCCATTGTTCTCGGAATTCCGGTGAAGTTTAAAAATGCTTCGGAACTCTTACATTGTTCTCAGAATTCCGCTGAAGTTTAAACATGCTTTGGTACCCTTCTATTGTTCTCGGAATTCTGCTGACTTTTAAAAATGCTTCGGAACTCTTCCATTGATCCAGGAATTCTGCTGAAGTTTAAGAATGCTTCGAAACTCTTCCATTGTTCTTGGAATTCTGCTGAAGTTTTGAAGTTTAAAAATGCTTCGGAATTCGTCCATTGTTCTCGGAATTCCGCTGACGCTTAAAAATGCTTCACAACTCTTCTATTGTTCTCAGAATTCCGCTTACTTTTAAAAATGCTTCGGAACTCTTTCATTGTTGTCGGAATTCCGCTGACGCTTAAAATTGCTTCAAAACTCTTCCATTGTTCTCGGAATTCCGCTGAAGTTTAAGAATGCTTCAGAACTCTTCCATTGTTCTCAGAATTCTGCTGAATTTTAAAAATGCTTTGGAAATCTTCCATTGTTTTCAAAATTCCGCTGATGTTTAAAAATGCTTCAGAACTCTTCCATTGTTCTTGAAATTCCGCTGACTTTTAAAAATGCTTCGGAACTCTTCCATTGTTTTCGGAATTCCGCTGACATTTAAAAATGCTTCAGAACTCTTCCATTGTTCTGGAATTCCGCTGACGTTTAAAAATGCTTCACAACTCTTCCATTGTTCTCGTTATTCCGCTGACTTTAAAAAATGCTTCAGAACTCTTCCATTGTTCTCGGAATTCTGCTGAAGTTTAAGTATGCTTCGGAACTCTTCCATTGTTCTCGGAATTCTGCTGAAGTTTAAAAATGCTTCGGAACTCTTCCACTGTTCTCAGAATTCCGCTGACATTTAAAAATGCTTCGGAACTCTTCCATTGTTCTCGGAATTCCGCTGACGTTTAAAAATGCTTCACAAAGCTTCCATTGTTCTCGGAATTCCGCTGACTTTTAAAAATGCTTCGAAACTCTTCGATTGTTCTCCAAATTCCGCTGAAGTTTAAAAATGCTTCGGAACTCTTCCAGTGTTCTCGGAATTCCGCTGACTTTTAAAAATGCTTTGGAACTCTTCGATTGTTCTCCAAATTCCGCTGAAGTTTAAAAATGCTTCGGAACTCTTCCAGTGTTCGCAGAACTCCGCTGACGTTTAAAAATGCTTCGGAAATCTTCCATTGTTTTCAAAATTCCGCTGACGTTTAAAAATGCTTCAGAACTCTTCCATTGTTCTCGGAATTCCGCTGACGTTTAAAAATGCTTCGGAACTCTTCCATTGTTCTCGGAATTCCGGTGAAGTTTAAAAATGCTTCGGAACTCTTACATTGTTCTCAGAATTCCGCTGAAGTTTAAACATGCTTTGGTACCCTTCTATTGTTCTCGGAATTCTGCTGACTTTTAAAAATGCTTCGGAACTCTTCCATTGTTCTCGGAATTCCGCTGACTTTTAAAAATGCTTCGGAACTCTTCCATTGTTCTTGGAATTCTGCTGAAGATTTGAAGTTTAAAAATGCTTCGGAACTCTTCCATTGTTCTCGGAATTCTGCTGAAGTTTAAGTATGCTTCGGAACTCTTCCATTGTTCTAGAATTCTGCTGAAGTTTAAAAATGCTTCGGAACTCTTCCATTGTTCTCAGAATTCCGCTGACATTTAAAAATGCTTCGGAACTCTTCCATTGTTCTCGGAATTCCGCTGACATTTAAAAAGGCTTAAGAACTCTTCCATTGTTCTCGGAATTCCGCTGACGTTTAAAAATGCTTCGGAACTCTTCCATTGTTCTCGGAATTCCGCTGACGTTTAAAAATGCTTCACAAAGCTTCCATTGTTCTCGGAATTCCGCTGACTTTTAAAAATGCTTCGGAACTCTTCGATTGTTCTCCAAATTCCGCTGAAGTTTAAAAATGCTTCGGAACTCTTCCAGTGTTCTCGGAATTCCGCTGACTTTTAAAAATGCTTCGGAACTCTTCGATTGTTCTCCAAATTCCGCTGAAGTTTAAAAATGCTTCGGAACTCTTCCATTGTTTTCAAAATTCCGCTGACGTTTAAAAATGATTCAGAACTCTTCCATTGTTCTCGGAATTCCGCTGACGTTTAAAAATGCTTCGGAACTCTTCCATTGTTTTCAAAATTCCGCTGACGTTTAAAAATGATTCAGAACTCTTCCATTGTTCTCGGAATTCCGCTGACGTTTAAAAATGCTTCGGAACTCTTCCATTGTTCTCGGAATTCCGGTGAAGTTTAAAAATGCTTCGGAACTCTTACATTGTTCTCAGAATTCCGCTGAAGTTTAAACATGCTTTGGTACCCTTCTATTGTTCTCGGAATTCTGCTGACTTTTAAAAATGCTTCGGAACTCTTCCATTGATCCAGGAATTCTGCTGAAGTTTAAAAATGCTCCGGAACTCTTCTATTGCTCTCGGAATTCCGCTGACTTTTAAAAATGCTTCGGAACTCTTCCTTTGTTCTCGGAATTCCGCTGAAGTTAAAGAATGTTTCGAAACTCTTCCATTGTTCTTGGAATTCTGCTGAAGTTTTGAAGTTTAAAAATGCTTCGGAATTCGTCCATTGTTCTCGGAATTCCGCTGACGCTTAAAAATGCTTCACAACTCTTCTATTGTTCTCAGAATTCCGCTTACTTTTAAAAATGCTTCGGAACTCTTCCATTGTTGTCGGAATTCCGCTGACGCTTAAAATTGCTTCACAACTCTTCTATTGTTCTCGTTATTCCGCTGACATTTAAAAATGCTTCGGAACTCTTCCATTGTTCTCGGAATTCCGCTGACGTTTAAAAATGCTTCGGAAATCTTCCATTGTTTTCAAAATTCCGCTGATGTTTAAAAATGCTTCAGAACTCTTAAATTGTTCTCCGAATTCCGCTGACTTTTAAAAATGCTTCGGAACTCTTCCATTGTTCTCGGAATTCCGCTGAAGTTTAAGAATGCTTCGGAACTCTTCCATTGTTCTCGGAATTCTGCTGAAGTTTTGAAGTTTAAAAATGCTTCGGAACTCTTCCATTGTTCTCGGAATTCTGCTGAAGTTTAAGTATGCTTCGGAACTCTTCCATTGTTCTCGGAATTCTGCTGAAGTTTAAAAATGCTTCGGAACTCTTCCATTGTTCTCAGAATTCCGCTGACATTTAAAAATGCTTCGGAACTCTTCCATTGTTCTCGGAATTCTGCTGAAGTTTAAAAATGCTTCGGAACTCTTCCATTGTTCTCGGAATTCCGCTGAAGTTTAAGAATGCTTCGGAACTCTTCCATTGTTCTCGGAATTCTGCTGAAGTTTTGAAGTTTAAAAATGCTTCGGAACTCTTCCATTGTTCTCGGAATTCTGCTGAAGTTTAAGTATGCTTCGGAACTCTTCCATTGTTCTCGGAATTCTGCTGAAGTTTAAAAATGCTTCGGAACTCTTCCATTGTTCTCAGAATTCCGCTGACATTTAAAAATGCTTCGGAACTCTTCCATTGTTCTCGGAATTCCGCTGACATTTAAAAAGGCTTTAGAACTCTTCCATTGTTCTCGGAATTCCGCTGACGTTTAAAAATGCTTCGGAACTCTTCCATTGTTCTCGGAATTCCGCTGACATTTAAAAAGGATTTAGAACTCTTCCATTGTTCTCGGAATTCCGCTGACGTTTAAAAATGCTTCGGAACTCTTACATTGTTCTCAGAATTCCGCTGAAGTTTAAACATGCTTTGGTACCCTTCTATTGTTCTCGGAATTCTGCTGACTTTTAAAAATGCTTCGGAACTCTTCCATTGATCCAGGAATTCTGCTGAAGTTTAAAAATGCTTCGGAACTCTTCCATTGTTCTCGGAATTCTGCTGAAGTTTAAGTATGCTTCGGAACTCTTCCATTGTTCTCGGAATTCTGCTGAAGTTTAAAAATGCTTCAGAACTCTTCCATTGTTCTCAGAATTCCGCTGACATTTAAAAATGCTTCGGAACTCTTCCATTGTTCTCGGAATTCCGCTGACATTTAAAAAGGCTTTAGAACTCTTCCATTGTTCACGGAATTCCGCTGACGTTTAAAAATGCTTCGGAACTCTTCCATTGTTCTCGGAATTCCGCTGACGTTTAAAAATGCTTCACAAAGCTTCCATTGTTCTCGGAATTCCGCTGACTTTTAAAAATGCTTCGGAACTCTTCGATTGTTCTCCAAATTCCGCTGAAGTTTAAAAATGCTTCAGAACTCTTCCAGTGTTCTCGGAATTCCGCTGACTTTTAAAAATCCTTCGGAACTCTTCGATTGTTCTCCAAATTCCGCTGAAGTTTAAAAATGCTTCGGAACTCTTCCATTGTTTTCAAAATTCCGCTGACGTTTAAAAATGATTCAGAACTCTTCCATTGTTCTCGGAATTCCGCTGACGTTTAAAAATGCTTCGGAACTCTTCCATTGTTTTCAAAATTCCGCTGACGTTTAAAAATGATTCAGAACTCTTCCATTGTTCTCGGAATTCCGCTGACGTTTAAAAATGCTTCGGAACTCTTCCATTGTTCTCGGAATTCCGGTGAAGTTTAAAAATGCTTCGGAACTCTTACATTGTTCTCAGAATTCCGCTGAAGTTTAAACATGCTTTGGTACCCTTCTATTGTTCTCGGAATTCTGCTGACTTTTAAAAATGCTTCGGAACTCTTCCATTGATCCAGGAATTCTGCTGAAGTTTAAAAATGCTCCGGAACTCTTCTATTGTTCTCGGAATTCCGCTGACTTTTAAAAATGCTTCGGAACTCTTCCTTTGTTCTCGGAATTCCGCTGAAGTTTAAGAATGCTTCGAAACTCTTCCATTGTTCTTGGAATTCTGCTGAAGTTTTGAAGTTTAAAAATGCTTCGGAATTCGTCCATTGTTCTCGGAATTCCGCTGACGCTTAAAAATGCTTCACAACTCTTCTATTGTTCTCAGAATTCCGCTTACTTTTAAAAATGCTTCGGAACTCTTCCATTGTTGTCGGAATTCCGCTGACGCTTAAAATTGCTTCAAAACTTTTCCATTGTTCTCGGAATTCCGCTGAAGTTTAAGAATGCTTCAGAACTCTTCCATTGTTCTCAGAAATCTGCTGAATTTTAAAAATGCTTCGGAACTCTTCCATTGTTCTCGGAATTCCGCTGACGCTTAAAAATGCTTCACAACTCTTCTATTGTTCTCGGAATTCCGCTGACGTTTAAAAATGCTTCGGAAATCTTCCATTGTTTTCAAAATTCCGCTGATGTTTAAAAATGCTTCAGAACTCTTCCATTGTTCTCGGAATTCTGCTGACTTTTAAAAATGCTTCGGAACTCTTCGATTGTTCTCCAAATTCCGCTGAAGTTTAAAAATGCTTCGGAACTCTTCCAGTGTTCGCAGAATTCCGCTGACGTTTAAAAATGCTTCGGAACTCTTCCATTGTTCTCGGAATTCCGCTGACTTTTAAAAATGCTTCGGAACTCTTCCATTGTTCTCGGAATTCCGCTGACGTTTAAAAATGCTTCGGAACTCTTCCATTGTTCTCGGAATTCCGGTGAAGTTTAAAAATGCTTCGGAACTCTTACATTGTTCTCAGAATTCCGCTGAAGTTTAAACATGCTTTGGTACCCTTCTATTGTTCTCGGAATTCTGCTGACTTTTAAAAATGCTTCGGAACTCTTCCATTGATCCAGGAATTCTGCTGAAGTTTAAAAATGCTCCGGAACTCTTCTATTGTTCTCGGAATTCCGCTGACTTTTAAAAATGCTTCGGAACTCTTCCTTTGTTCTCGGAATTCCACTGAAGTTTAAGAATGCTTCGAAACTCTTCCATTGTTCTTGGAATTCTGCTGAAGTTTTGAAGTTTAAAAATGCTTCGGAATTCGTCCATTGTTCTCGGAATTCCGCTGACGCTTAAAATTGCTTCAAAACTCTTCCATTGTTCTCGGAATTCCGCTGAAGTTTAAGAATGCTTCAGAACTCTTCCATTGTTCTCAGAATTCTGCTGAATTTTAAAAATGCTTCGGAACTCTTCCATTGTTCTCGGAATTCCGCTGACGCTTAAAAATGCTTCACAACTCTTCTATTGTTCTCGGAATTCCGCTGACGTTTAAAAATGCTTCGGAACTCTTCCAGTGTTCGCAGAATTCCGCTGACGTTTAAAATTGCTTCACAACTCTTCTATTGTTCTCAGAATTCCGCTGACTTTTAAAAATGCTTCAGAACTCTTCCATTGTTCTCGGAATTCCGCTGACATTTAAAAAGGCTTCAGAACTCTTCCATTGTTCTCGGAATTCCGCTGACGTTTAAAAATGCTTCGGAACTCTTCCATTGTTCTCGGAATTCCGCTGACATTTAAAAATGCTTCACAAAGCTTCCATTGTTCTCGGAATTCCGCTGACTTTTAAAAATGCTTCGGAACTCTTCGATTGTTCTCCAAATTCCGCTGAAGTTTAAAAATGCTTCAGAACTCTTCCTGTGTTCTCGGAATTCCGCTGGCTTTTAAAAATGCTTCGGAACTCTTCGATTGTTCTCCAAATTCCGCTGAAGTTTAAAAATGCTTCGGAACTCTTCCAGTGTTCGCAGAACTCCGCTGACGTTTAAAAATGCTTCGGAAATCTTCCATTGTTTTCAAATTTCCGCTGACGTTTAAAAATGCTTCAGAACTCTTCCATTGTTCTCGGAATTCCGCTGACGTTTAAAAATGCTTCGGAACTCTTCCATTGTTCTCGGAATTCCAGTGAAGTTTAAAAATGCTTCGGAACTTTTACATTGTTCTCAGAATTCCGCTGAAGTTTAAACATGCTTTGGTACCCTTCTATTGTTCTCGGAATTCTGCTGACTTTTAAAAATGCTTCGGAACTCTTCCATTGTTCTCGGAATTCCGCTGACTTTTAAAAATGCTTCGGAACTCTTCCATTGTTCTCGGAATTCCACTGAAGTTTAAGAATGCTTCGGAACTCTTCCATTGTTTTCGGAATTCTGCTGAAGTTTTGAAGTTTAAAAATGCTTCGGAACTCTTCCATTGTTCTCGGAATTCTGCTGAAGTTTAAGTATGCTTCGGAACTCTTCCATTGTTCTCGGAATTCTGCTGAAGTTTAAAAATGCTACGGAACTCTTCCATTGTTCTCGGAATTCCGCTGACATTTAAAAAGGCTTTAGAACTCTTCCATTGTTCTCGGAATTCCGCTGACGTTTAAAAATGCTTCGGAACTCTTCCATTGTTCCCGGAATTCCGCTGACGTTTAAAAATGCTTCACAAAGCTTCCATTGTTCTCGGAATTCCGCTGACTTTTAAAAATGCTTCGGAACTCTTCGATTGTTCTCCAAATTCAGCTGAAGTTTAAAAATGCTTCGGAACTCTTCCAGTGTTCTCGGAATTCCGCTGACTTTTAAAAATGCTTCGGAACTCTTCGATTGTTCTCCAAATTCCGCTGAAGTTTAAAAATGCTTCGAAACTCTACCATTGTTTTCAAAATTCCGCTGACGTTTAAAAATGATTCAGAACTCTTCCATTGTTCTCGGAATTCCGCTGACGTTTAAAAATGCTTCGGAACTCTTCCATTGTTTTCAAAATTCCGCTGACGTTTAAAAATGATTCAGAACTCTTCCATTGTTCTCGGAATTCCGCTGACGTTTAAAAATGCTTCGGAACTCTTCCATTGATCCAGGAATTCTGCTGAAGTTTAAACATGCTTTGGTACCCTTCTATTGTTCTCGGAATTCTGCTGACTTTTAAAAATGCTTCGGAACTCTTCCATTGATCCAGGAATTCTGCTGAAGTTTAAAAATGCTCCGGAACTCTTCTATTGTTCTCGGAATTCCGCTGACTTTTAAAAATGCTTCGAAACTCTTCCTTTGTTCTCGGAATTCCGCTGAAGTTTAAGAATGCTTCGAAACTCCTCCATTGTTCTTGGAATTCTGCTGAAGTTTTGAAGTTTAAAAATGCTTCGGAATTCGTCCATTGTTCTCGGAATTCCGCTGACGCTTAAAAATGCTTCACAACTCTTCTATTGTTCTCAGAATTCCGCTTACTTTTAAAATTGCTTCAAAACTCTTCCATTGTTCTCGGAATTCCGCTGAAGTTTAAGAATGCTTCAGAACTCTTCCATTTTTCTCAGAATTCTGCTGAATTTTAAAAATGCTTCGGAACTCTTCCATTGTTCTCGGAATTCCGCTGACGCTTAAAAATGCTTCACAACTCTTCTATTGTTCTCGGAATTCCGCTGACATTTAAAAATGCTTCGGAACTCTTCCATTGTTCTCGGAATTCCGCTGACGTTTAAAAATGCTTCGGAAATCATCCATTGTTTTCAAAATTCCGCTGATGTTTAAAAATGCTTCAGAACTCTTCCATTGTTCTCGGAATTCCGTTGACTTTTAAAAATGCTTCGGAACTCTTCGATTGTTCTCCAAATTCCGCTGAAGTTTAAAAATGCTTCGGAACTCTTCCAGTGTTCGCAGAATTCCGCTGACGTTTAAAAATGCTTCGGAACTCTTCCATTGTTCTCGGAATTCCACTGACTTTTAAAAATGCTTCGGAACTCTTCCATTGTTCTCGGAATTCCGCTGAAGTTTTGAAGTTTAAAAATGCTTCGGAATTCTTCCATTGTTCTCGGAATTCCGCTGACGCTTAAAAATCCTTCACAACTCTTCTATTGTTCTCAGAATTCCGCTGACTTTTAAAAATGCTTCAGAACTCTTCCATTGTTCTCGGAATTCCGCTGACGTTTAAAAATGCTTCGGAACTCTTCCATTGTTCTCGGAATTCCGCTGATGCTTAAAATTGCTTCACAACTCTTCTATTGTTCTCAGAATTCCGCTGACTTTTAAAAATGCTTCAGAACTCTTCCATTGTTCTCGGAATTCCGCTGACTTTAAAAAATGCTTCGGAACTCTTTGATTGTTCTCCAAATTCCGCTGAAGTTTAAAAATGCTTCGGAACTCTTCCATTGTTCTCGGAATTCCGCTGACTTTTAAAAATGCTTCGGAACTCTTCCATTGTTCTCGGAATTCCGCTGAAGTTTTGAAGTTTAAAAATGCTTCGGAATTCTTCCATTGTTCTCGGAATTCCGCTGACGCTTAAAAATCCTTCACAACTCTTCTATTGTTCTCAGAATTCCGCTGACTTTTAAAAATGTTTCAGAACTCTTCCATTGTTCTCGGAATTCCGCTGACGTTTAAAAATGCTTCGGAACTCTTCCATTGTTCTCGGAATTCCGCTGACGCTTAAAATTGCTTCACAACTCATCTATTGTTCTCAGAATTCCGCTGACTTTTAAAAATGCTTCAGAACTCTTCCATTGTTCTCGGAATTCCGCTGAAATTTAAAAAGGCTTCAGAACTCTTCCATTGTTCTCGGAATTCCGCTGACGTTTAAAAATGCTTCGGAACTCTTCCATTGTTCTCGGAATTCCGCTGACGTTTAAAAATGCTTCACAAAGCTTCCATTGTTCTCGGAATTCCGCTGACTTTTAAAAATGCTTTGGAACTATTCGATTGTTCTCCAAATTCCGCTGAAGTTTAAAAATGCTTCGGAACTCTTCCAGTGTTCTCGGAATTCCGCTGACTTTTAAAAATGCTTCAGAACTCTTCGATTGTTCTCCAAATTCCGCTGAAGTTTAAAAATGCTTCGGAAGTCTTCCAGTGTTCGCAGAATTCCGCTGACGTTTAAAAATGCTTCGGAAATCTTCCATTGTTTTCAAAATTCCGCTGACGTTTAAAAATGATTCAGAACTCTTCCATTGTTCTCGGAATTCCGCTGACTTTTAAAAATGCTTCGGAACTCTTCCATTGTTCTCGGAATTCCGCTGACGCTTAAAAATGCTTCACAACTCTTCTATTGTTCTCGGAATTCTGCTGACGTTTAAAAATGCTTCGGAAATCTTCCATTGTTTTCAAAATTCCGCTGATGTTTAAAAATGCTTCAGAACTCTTCCATTGTTCTCGGAATTCTGCTGACTTTTAAAAATGCTTCGGAACTCTTCGATTGTTCTCCAAATTCCGCTGAAGTTTAAAAATGCTTCGGAACTCTTCCAGTGTTCGCAGAATTCCGCTGACGTTTAAAAATGCTTCGGAACTCTTCCATTGTTCTCGGAATTCCGCTGACTTTTTAAAATGCTTCAGAACTCTTTCATTGTTCTCGGAATTCCGCTGAAGTTTTGAAGTTTAAAAATGTTTCGGAATTCTTCCATTGTTCTCGGAATTCCGCTGACGCTTAAAAATGCTTCACAACTCTTCTATTGTTCTCAGAATTCTGCTGACTTTTAAAAATGCTTCAGAACTCTTCCATTGTTCTCGGAATTCCACTGACGTTTAAAAATGCTTCGGAACTCTTCCATTGTTCTCGGAATTCCGCTGACGCTTAAAATTGCTTCACAACTCTTCTATTGTTCTCAGAATTCCGCTGACTTTTAAAAATGCTTCAGAACTCTTCCATTGTTCTCGGAATTCCGCTGACATTTAAAAAGGCTTCAGAACTCTTCCATTGTTCTCGGAATTCCGCTGACGTTTAAAAATGCTTCGGAACTCTTCCATTGTTCTCGGAATTCCGCTGACGTTTAAAAATGCTTCACAAAGCTTCCATTGTTCTCGGAATTCCGCTGACTTTTAAAAATGCTTCGGAACTCTTCGATTGTTCTCCAAATTCCGCTGAAGTTTAAAAATGCTTCGGAACTCTTCCTGTGTTCTCGGAATTCCGCTGACTTTTAAAAATGCTTCGGAACTCTTCGATTGTTCTCCAAATTCCGCTGAAGTTTAAAAATGCTTCGGAACTCTTCCAGTGTTCGCAGAACTCCGCTGACGTTTAAAAATGCTTCGGAAATCTTCCATTGTTTTCAAAATTCCGCTGACGTTTAAAAATGCTTCAGAACTCTTCCATTGTTCTCGGAATTCCGCTGACGTTTAAAAATGCTTCGGAACTCTTCCATTGTTCTCGGAATTCCAGTGAAGTTTAAAAATGCTTCGGAACTTTTACATTGTTCTCAGAATTCCGCTGAAGTTTAAACATGCTTTGGTACCCTTCTATTGTTCTCGGAATTCTGCTGACTTTTAAAAATGCTTCGGAACTCTTCCATTGTTCTCGGAATTCCGCTGACTTTTAAAAATGCTTCGGAACTCTTCCATTGTTCTTGGAATTCCACTGAAGTTTAAGAATGCTTCGGAACTCTTCCATTGTTTTCGGAATTCTGCTGAAGTTTTGAAGTTTAAAAATGCTTCGGAACTCTTCCATTGTTCTCGGAATTCTGCTGAAGTTTAAAAATGCTTCGGAACTCTTCCATTGTTCTCGGAATTCCGCTGACATTTAAAAAGGCTTTAGAACTCTTCCATTGTTCTCGGAATTCCGCTGACGTTTAAAAATGCTTCGGAACTCTTCCATTGTTCCCGGAATTCCGCTGATGTTTAAAAATGCTTCACAAAGCTTCCATTGTTCTCGGAATTCCGCTGACTTTTAAAAATGCTTCGGAACTCTTCGATTGTTCTCCAAATTCAGCTGAAGTTTAAAAATGCTTCGGAACTCTTCCAGTGTTCTCGGAATTCCGCTGACTTTTAAAAATGCTTCGGAACTCTTCGATTGTTCTCCAAATTCCGCTGAAGTTTAAAAATGCTTCGAAACTCTACCATTGTTTTCAAAATTCCGCTGACGTTTAAAAATGATTCAGAACTCTTCCATTGTTCTCGGAATTCCGCTGACGTTTAAAAATGCTTCGGAACTCTTCCATTGTTTTCAAAATTCCGCTGACGTTTAAAAATGATTCAGAACTCTTCCTTTGTTCTCGGAATTCCGCTGACGTTTAAAAATGCTTCGGAACTCTTCCATTGATCCAGGAATTCTGCTGAAGTTTAAACATGCTTTGGTACCCTTCTATTGTTCTCGGAATTCTGCTGACTTTTAAAAATGCTTCGGAACTCTTCCATTGATCCAGGAATTCTGCTGAAGTTTAAAAATGCTCCGGAACTCTTCTATTGTTCTCGGAATTCCGCTGACTTTTAAAAATGCTTCGAAACTCTTCCTTTGTTCTCGGAATTCCGCTGAAGTTTAAGAATGCTTCACAACTCTTCTATTGTTCTCAGAATTCCGCTTACTTTTAAAAATGCTTCGGAACTCTTCCATTGTTGTCGGAATTCCGCTGACGCTTAAAATTGCTTCAAAACTCTTCCATTGTTCTCGGAATTCTGCTGAAGTTTAAGAATGCTTCAGAACTCTTCCATTGTTCTCAGAATTCTGCTGAATTTTAAAAATGCTTCGGAACTCTTCCATTGTTCTCGGAATTCCGCTGACGCTTAAAAATGCTTCACAACTCTTCTATTGTTCTCGGAATTCCGCTGACATTTAAAAATGCTTCGGAACTCTTCCATTGTTCTCGGAATTCCGCTGACGTTTAAAAATGCTTCGGAAATCTTCCATTGTTTTCAAAATTCCGCTGATGTTTAAAAATGCTTCAGAACTCTTCCATTGTTCTCGGAATTCCGTTGACTTTTAAAAATGCTTCGGAACTCTTCGATTTTTCTCCAAATTCCGCTGAAGTTTAAAAATGCTTCGGAACTCTTCCAGTGTTCTTGGAATTCTGCTGAAGTTTTGAAGTTTAAAAATGCTTCGGAATTCGTCCATTGTTCTCGGAATTCCGCTGACGTTTAAAAATGCTTCGGAAATCTTCCATTGTTTTCAAAATTCCGCT
This sequence comes from Phyllobates terribilis, assembly GCF_046119375.1. Classification (NCBI taxonomy): domain Eukaryota; kingdom Metazoa; phylum Chordata; class Amphibia; order Anura; family Dendrobatidae; genus Phyllobates; species Phyllobates terribilis. Next base: position 4,610,139 of record NW_027362781.1, on the reverse strand, counting down.
GATGTTTAAAAATGCTTCAGAACTCTTCCATTGTTCTCGGAATTCCGTTGACTTTTAAAAATGCTTCGGAACTCTTCGATTTTTCTCCAAATTCCGCTGAAGTTTAAAAATGCTTCGGAACTCTTCCAGTGTTCGCAGAATTCCGCTGACGTTTAAAAATGCTTCGGAACTCTTCCATTGTTCTCGGAATTCCACTGACTTTTAAAAATGCTTCGGAACTCTTCCATTGTTCTCGGAATTCCGCTGAAGTTTTGAAGTTTAAAAATGCTTCGGAATTCTTCCATTGTTCTCGGAATTCCGCTGACGCTTAAAAATCCTTCACAACTCTTCTATTGTTCTCAGAATTCCGCTGACTTTTAAAAATGCTTCAGAACTCTTCCATTGTTCTCGGAATTCCGCTGACGTTTAAAAATGCTTCGGAACTCTTCCATTGTTCTCGGAATTCCGCTGATGCTTAAAATTGCTTCACAACTCTTCTATTGTTCTCAGAATTCCGCTGACTTTTAAAAATGCTTCAGAACTCTTCCATTGTTCTCGGAATTCCGCTGACTTTTAAAAATGCTTCGGAACTCTTCGATTGTTCTCCAAATTCCGCTGAAGTTTAAAAATGCTTCGGAACTCTTCCATTGTTCTCGGAATTCCGCTGACTTTTAAAAATGCTTCGGAACTCTTCCATTGTTCTCGGAATTCCGCTGAAGTTTTGAAGTTTAAAAATGCTTCGGAATTCTTCCATTGTTCTCGGAATTCCGCTGACGCTTAAAAATCCTTCACAACTCTTCTATTGTTCTCAGAATTCCGTTGACTTTTAAAAATGTTTCAGAACTCTTCCATTGTTCTCGGAATTCCGCTGACGTTTAAAAATGCTTCGGAACTCTTCCATTGTTCTCGGAATTCCGCTGACGCTTAAAATTGCTTCACAACTCATCTATTGTTCTCAGAATTCCGCTGACTTTTAAAAATGCTTCAGAACTCTTCCATTGTTCTCGGAATTCCGCTGACATTTAAAAAGGCTTCAGAACTCTTCCATTGTTCTCGGAATTCCGCTGACGTTTAAAAATGCTTCGGAACTCTTCCATTGTTCTCGGAATTCCGCTGACGTTTAAAAATGCTTCACAAAGCTTCCATTGTTCTCGGAATTCCGCTGACTTTTAAAAATGCTTTGGAACTATTCGATTGTTCTCCAAATTCCGCTGAAGTTTAAAAATGCTTCGGAACTCTTCCAGTGTTCTCGGAATTCCGCTGACTTTTAAAAATGCTTCAGAACTCTTCGATTGTTCTCCAAATTCCGCTGAAGTTTAAAAATGCTTCGGAAATCTTCCATTGTTTTCAAAATTCCGCTGACGTTTAAAAATGATTCAGAACTCTTCCATTGTTCTCGGAATTCCGCTGACTTTTAAAAATGCTTCGGAACTCTTCCATTGTTCTCGGAATTCCGGTGAAGTTTAAAAATGCTTCGGAACTCTTACATTGTTCTCAGAATTCCACTGAAGTTTAAACATGCTTTGGTACCCTTCTATTGTTCTCGGAATTCTGCTGACTTTTAAAAATGCTTCAGAACTCTTCCATTGATCCAGGAATTCTGCTGAAGTTTAAAAATGCTTCGGAACTCTTCTATTGTTCTCGGAATTCCGCTGACTTTTAAAAATGCTTCGGAACTCTTCCATTGCTCTCGGAATTCCGCTGAAGTTTAAGAATGCTTCGAAACTCTTCCATTGTTCTTGGAATTCTGCTGAAGTTTTGAAGTTTAAAAATGCTTCGGAATTCTTCCATTGTTCTCGGAATTCCGCTGATGCTTAAAAATGCTTCACAACTCTTCTATTGTTCTCGGAATTCCGCTGACTTTTAAAAATGCTTCAGAACTCTTCCATTGTTCTCGGAATTCCGCTGACGTTTAAAAATGCTTCGGAACTCTTCCATTGTTCTCGGAATTCCGCTGATGCTTAAAATTGCTTCACAACTCTTCTATTGTTCTCAGAATTCCGCTGACTTTTAAAAATGCTTCAGAACTCTTCCATTGTTCTCGGAATTCCGCTGACTTTTAAAAATGCTTCGGAACTCTTCGATTGTTCTCCAAATTCCGCTGAAGTTTAAAAATGCTTCGGAACTCTTCCAGTGTTCGCAGAATTCCGCTGACGTTTAAAAATGCTTCGGAACTCTTCCATTGTTCTCGGAATTCCGCTGACTTTTAAAAATGCTTCGGAACTCTTCCATTGTTCTCGGAATTCCGCTGAAGTTTTGAAGTTTAAAAATGCTTCGGAATTCTTCCATTGTTCTCGGAATTCCGCTGACGCTTAAAAATCCTTCACAACTCTTCTATTGTTCTCAGAATTCCGCTGACTTTTAAAAATGCTTCAGAACTCTTCCATTGTTCTCGGAATTCCGCTGACGTTTAAAAATGCTTCGGAACTCTTCCATTGTTCTCGGAATTCCGCTGACGCTTAAAATTGCTTCACAACTCTTCTATTGTTCTCAGAATTCCGCTGACATTTAAAAAGGCTTCAGAACTCTTCCATTGTTCTCGGAATTCCGCTGACGTTTAAAAATGCTTCGGAACTCTTCCATTGTTCTCGGAATTCCGGTGAAGTTTAAAAATGCTTCGGAACTCTTACATTGTTCTCAGAATTCCGCTGAAGTTTAAACATGCTTTGGTACCCTTCTATTGTTCTCGGAATTCTGCTGACTTTTAAAAATGCTTCGGAACTCTTCCATTGTTTTCGGAATTCCGCTGACTTTTAAAAATGCTTCGGAACTCTTCCATTGTTCTCGGAATTCCGCTGAAGTTTAAGAATGCTTCAGAACTCTTCCATTGTTCTCGGAATTCTGCTGAAGTTTTGAAGTTTAAAAATGCTTCGGAACTCTCCCATTGTTCTCGGAATTCTGCTGAAGTTTAAAAATGCTTCGGAACTCTTCCATTGTTCTCAGAATTCCGCTGACATTTAAAAATGCTTCGGAACTCTTCCATTGTTCTCGGAATTCCGCTGACATTTAAAAAGGCTTTAGAACTCTTCCATTGTTCTCGGAATTCCGCTGACGTTTAAAAATGCTTCGGAACTCTTCCATTGTTCTCGGAATTCCGCTGACGTTTAAAAATGCTTCACAAAGCTTCCATTGTTCTCGGAATTCCGCTGACTTTTAAAATTGCTTCACAACTCTTCTATTGTTCTCAGAATTCCGCTGACTTTTAAAAATGCTTCAGAACTCTTCCATTGTTCTCGGAATTCCGCTGACTTTTAAAAATGCTTCGGAACTCTTCGATTGTTCTCCAAATTCCGCTGAAGTTTAAAAATGCTTCGGAACTCTTCCAATGTTCTCGGAATTCCGCTGACTTTTAAAAATGCTTCGGAACTCTTCCATTGTTCTCGGAATTCCGCTGAAGTTTTGAAGTTTAAAAATGCTTCGGAATTCTTCCATTGTTCTCGGAATTCCGCTGACGCTTAAAAATCCTTCACAACTCTTCTATTGTTCTCAGAATTCCGTTGACTTTTAAAAATGTTTCAGAACTCTTCCATTGTTCTCGGAATTCCGCTGACGTTTAAAAATGCTTCGGAACTCTTCCATTGTTCTCGGAATTCCGCTGACGCTTAAAATTGCTTCACAACTCATCTATTGTTCTCAGAATTCCGCTGACTTTTAAAAATGCTTCAGAACTCTTCCATTGTTCTCGGAATTCCGCTGACATTTAAAAAGGCTTCAGAACTCTTCCATTGTTCTCGGAATTCCGCTGACGTTTAAAAATGCTTCGGAACTCTTCCATTGTTCTCGGAATTCCGCTGACGTTTAAAAATGCTTCACAAAGCTTCCATTGTTCTCGGAATTCCGCTGACTTTTAAAAATGCTTTGGAACTATTCGATTGTTCTCCAAATTCCGCTGAAGTTTAAAAATGCTTCGGAACTCTTCCAGTGTTCTCGGAATTCCGCTGACTTTTAAAAATGCTTCAGAACTCTTCGATTGTTCTCCAAATTCCGCTGAAGTTTAAAAATGCTTCGGAAATCTTCCATTGTTTTCAAAATTCCGCTGACGTTTAAAAATGATTCAGAACTCTTCCATTGTTCTCGGAATTCCGCTGACTTTTAAAAATGCTTCGGAACTCTTCCATTGTTCTCGGAATTCCGGTGAAGTTTAAAAATGCTTCGGAACTCTTACATTGTTCTCAGAATTCCACTGAAGTTTAAACATGCTTTGGTACCCTTCTATTGTTCTCGGAATTCTGCTGACTTTTAAAAATGCTTCAGAACTCTTCCATTGATCCAGGAATTCTGCTGAAGTTTAAAAATGCTTCGGAACTCTTCTATTGTTCTCGGAATTCCGCTGACTTTTAAAAATGCTTCGGAACTCTTCCATTGCTCTCGGAATTCCGCTGAAGTTTAAGAATGCTTCGAAACTCTTCCATTGTTCTTGGAATTCTGCTGAAGTTTTGAAGTTTAAAAATGCTTCGGAATTCTTCCATTGTTCTCGGAATTCCGCTGATGCTTAAAAATGCTTCACAACTCTTCTATTGTTCTCGGAATTCCGCTGACTTTTAAAAATGCTTCAGAACTCTTCCATTGTTCTCGGAATTCCGCTGACGTTTAAAAATGCTTCGGAACTCTTCCATTGTTCTCGGAATTCCGCTGATGCTTAAAATTGCTTCACAACTCTTCTATTGTTCTCAGAATTCCGCTGACTTTTAAAAATGCTTCAGAACTCTTCCATTGTTCTCGGAATTCCGCTGACTTTTAAAAATGCTTCGGAACCCTTCGATTGTTCTCCAAATTCCGCTGAAGTTTAAAAATGCTTCGGAACTCTTCCAGTGTTCGCAGAATTCCGCTGACGTTTAAAAATGCTTCGGAACTCTTCCATTGTTCTCGGAATTCCGCTGACTTTTAAAAATGCTTCGGAACTCTTCCATTGTTCTCGGAATTCCGCTGAAGTTTTGAAGTTTAAAAATGCTTCGGAATTCTTCCATTGTTCTCGGAATTCCGCTGACGCTTAAAAATCCTTCACAACTCTTCTATTGTTCTCAGAATTCCGCTGACTTTTAAAAATGCTTCAGAACTCTTCCATTGTTCTCGGAATTCCGCTGACGTTTAAAAATGCTTCGGAACTCTTCCATTGTTCTCGGAATTCCGCTGACGCTTAAAATTGCTTCACAACTCTTCTATTGTTCTCAGAATTCCGCTGACTTTTAAAAATGCTTCAGAACTCTTCCATTGTTCTCGGAATTCCGCTGACATTTAAAAAGGCTTCAGAACTCTTCCATTGTTCTCGGAATTCTGCTGACTTTTAAAAATGCTTCAGAACTCTTCCATTGATCCAGGAATTCTGCTGAAGTTTAAAAATGCTTCGGAACTCTTCTATTGTTCTCGGAATTCCGCTGACTTTTAAAAATGCTTCGGAACTCTTCCATTGCTCTCGGAATTCCGCTGAAGTTTAAGAATGCTTCGAAACTCTTCCATTGTTCTTGGAATTCTGCTGAAGTTTTGAAGTTTAAAAATGCTTCGGAATTCTTCCATTGTTCTCAGAATTCCGCTTACTTTTAAAAATGCTTTGGAACTCTTCCTTTGTTGTCGGAATTCCGCTGACGCTTAAAATTGCTTCAAAACTCTTCCATTGTTCTCGGAATTCCGCTGAAGTTTAAGAATGCTTCAGAACTCTTCCATTGTTCGCAGAATTCTGCTGAAGTTTAAAAATGCTTCGGAACTCTTACATTGTTCTCGGAATATCGCTGACGCTTAAAAATGCTTCACAACTCTTCTATTGTTCTCGGAATTCCGTTGACGTTTAAAAATGCTTCGGAACTCTTCCATTGTTCTCGGAATTCCGCTGACGTTTAAAAATGCTTCGGAAATCTTCCATTGTTTTCAAAATTCCGCTGATGTTTAAAAATGCTTCAGAACTCTTCGATTGTTCTCCAAATTCCGCTGAAGTTTAAAAATGCTTCGGAACTCTTCTAGTGTTCGCAGAATTCCGCTGACGTTTAAAAATGCTTCGGAATTCTTCCATTGTTCTCGGAATTCCGCTGACGCTTAAAAATGCTTCACAACTATTCTATTGTTCTCAGAATTCCGCTGACTTTTAAAAATGCTTCAGAACTCTTCCATTGTTCTCAGAATTCCGCTTACATTTAAAAATGCTTCGGAACTCTTCCATTGTTCTCGGAATTCCGCTGATGTTTAAAAATGCTTCGGAACTCTTCCGTTGTTCTTGGAATTCCACTGATGTTTAAAAATGCTTCAGAACTCTTCCATTGTTCTCGGAATTCCGCTGACTTTTAAAATTGATTCGGAACTCTTCGATTGTTCTCCAAATTCCGCTGAAGTTTAAAAATGCTTCGGAACTCTTCCAGTGTTCACAGAATTCCGCTGACGTTTAAAAATGCTTCGGAATTCTTCCATTGTTTTCAAAATTCCGCTGACGTTTAAAAATGCTTCAGAACTCTTCCATTGTTCTCGGAATTCCGCTGACATTTAAAAATGCTTCAGAACTCTTCCATTGTTCTGGAATTCCGCTGACGTTTAAAAATGCTTCACAACTCTTCCATTGTTCTCGTTATTCCGCTGACTTTAAAAAATGCTTCAGAACTCTTCCATTGTTCTCGGAATTCTGCTGAAGTTTAAGTATGCTTCGGAACTCTTCCATTGTTCTCGGAATTCTGCTGAAGTTTAAAAATGCTTCGGAACTCTTCCACTGTTCTCAGAATTCCGCTGACATTTAAAAATGCTTCGGAACTCTTCCATTGTTCTCGGAATTCCGCTGACATTTAAAAAGGCTTCAGAACTCTTCCATTGTTCTCGGAATTCCGCTGACGTTTAAAAATGCTTCGGAACTCTTCCATTGTTCTCGGAATTCCGCTGACGTTTAAAAATGCTTCACAAAGCTTCCATTGTTCTCGGAATTCCGCTGACTTTTAAAAATGCTTCGGAACTCTTCGATTGTTCTCCAAATTCCGCTGAAGTTTAAAAATGCTTCGGAACTCTTCCAGTGTTCTCGGAATTCCGCTGACTTTTAAAAATGCTTCGGAACTCTTCGATTGTTCTCCAAATTCTGCTGAAGTTTAAAAATGCTTCGGAACTCTTCCAGTGTTCTCGGAATTCCGCTGACTTTTAAAAATGCTTCGGAACTCTTCGATTGTTCTCCAAATTCCGCTGAAGTTTAAAAATGCTTCGGAACTCTTCCAGTGTTCGCAGAACTCCGCTGACGTTTAAAAATGCTTCGGAAATCTTCCATTGTTTTCAAAATTCCGCTGACGTTTAAAAATGCTTCAGAACTCTTCCATTGTTCTCGGAATTCCGCTGACGTTTAAAAATGCTTCGGAACTCTTCCATTGTTCTCGGAATTCCGGTGAAGTTTAAAAATTCTTCGGAACTCTTACATTGTTCTCAGAATTCCGCTGAAGTTTAAACATGCTTTGTTACTCTTCTATTGTTCTCGGAATTCTGCTGACTTTTAAAAATGCTTCGGAACTCTTCGATTGTTCTCCAAATTCCGCTGAAGTTTAAAAATGCTTCGGAACTCTTCCATTGTTTTCAAAATTCCGCTGACGTTTAAAAATGATTCAGAACTCTTCCATTGTTCTCGGAATTCCGCTGACGTTTAAAAATGCTTCACAAAGCTTCCATTGTTCTCGGAATTCCGCTGACTTTTAAAAATGCTTCGGAACTCTTCGATTGTTCTCCAAATTCCGCTGAAGTTTAAAAATGCTTCGGAACTCTTCCAGTGTTCTCGGAATTCCGCTGACTTTTAAAAATGCTTCGGAACTCTTCGATTGTTCTCCAAATTCCGCTGAAGTTTAAAAATGCTTCGGAACTCTTCCAGTGTTCTCGGAATTCCGCTGACTTTTAAAAATGCTTCGGAACTCTTCGTTTGTTCTCGAAATTCCGCTGAAGTTTAAAAATGCTTCGGAACTCTTCCATTGTTTTCAAAATTCCGCTGACGTTTAAAAATGATTCAGAACTCTTCCATTGTTCTCGGAATTCCGCTGACGTTTAAAAATGCTTCGGAACTCTTCCATTGTTTTCAAAATTCCGCTGATGTTTAAAAATGATTCAGAACTCTTGCATTGTTCTCGGAATTCCGCTGACGTTTAAAAATGCTTCGGAACTCTTCCATTGTTCTCGGAATTCCGGTGAAGTTTAAAAATGCTTCGGAACTCTTACATTGTTCTCAGAATTCCGCTGAAGTTTAAACATGCTTTGGTACCCTTCTATTGTTCTCGGAATTCTGCTGACTTTTAAAAATGCTTCGGAACTCTTCCATTGATCCAGGAATTCTGCTGAAGTTTAAAAATGCTTCGGAACTCTTCTATTGTTCTCGGAATTCCGCTGACTTTTAAAAATGCTTCGTAACTCTTCCTTTGTTCTCGGAATTCCGCTGAAGTTTAAGAATGCTTCGAAACTCTTCCATTGTTCTTGGAATTCTGCTGAAGTTTTGAAGTTTAAAAATGCTTCGGAATTCGTCCATAGTTCTCGGAATTCCGCTGATGCTTAAAAATCCTTCACAACTCTTCTATTGTTCTCAGAATTCCGCTGACTTTTAAAAATGCTTCAGAACTCTTCCATTGTTCTCGGAATTCCGCTGACGTTTAAAAATGCTTCGGAACTATTCCATTGTTCTCGGAATTCCGCTGACGCTTAAAATTGCTTCACAACTCTTCTATTGTTCTCAGAATTCCGCTGACTTTTAAAAATACTTCAGAACTCTTCCATTGTTCTCGGAATTCCGCTGACTTTTAAAAATTCTTCGGAACTATTCGATTGTTCTCCAAATTCCGCTGAAGTTTAAAAATGCTTCGGAACTCTTCCAGTGTTCTCGGAATTCCGCTGACTTTTAAAAATGCTTCAGAACTCTTCAATTGTTCTCCAAATTCCGCTGAAGTTTAAAAATGCTTCGGAAGTCTTCCAGTGTTCGCAGAATTCCGCTGACGTTTAAAAATGCTTCGGAAATCTTCCATTGTTTTCAAAATTCCGCTGACGTTTAAAAATGATTCAGAACTCTTCCATTGTTCTCGGAATTCCGCTGACGTTTAAAAATGCTTCGGAACTCTTCCATTGTTCTCGGAATTCCGGTGAAGTTTAAAAATGCTTCGGAACTCTTACATTGTTCTCAGAATTCCACTGACTTTTAAAAATGCTTCGGAACTCTTCGATTGTTCTCCAAATTCTGCTGAAGTTTAAAAATGCTTCGGAACTCTTCTATTGTTCTCAGAATTCCGCTGACTTTTAAAAATGCTTCGGAACTCTTCCATTGCTCTCGGAATTCCGCTGAAGTTTAAGAATGCTTCGAAACTCTTCCATTGTTCTTGGAATTCTGCTGAAGTTTTGAAGTTTAAAAATGCTTCGGAATTCTTCCATTGTTCTCGGAATTCCGCTGACGCTTAAAAATGCTTCACAACTCTTCTATTGTTCTCAGAATTCCGCTTACTTTTAAAAATGCTTCGGAACTCTTCCATTGTTGTCGGAATTCCGCTGACGCTTAAAATTGCTTCAAAACTCTTCCATTGTTCTCGGAATTCCGCTGAAGTTTAAGAATGCTTCAGAACTCTTCCATTGTTCTCGGAATTCCGCTGACTTTTAAAAATGCTTCGGAACTCTTCGATTGTTCTCCAAATTCCGCTGAAGTTTAAAAATGCTTCGGAACTCTTCTAGTGTTCGCAGAATTCCGCTGACAATTAAAAATGCTTCGGAATTCTTCCATTGTTCTCGGAATTCCGCTGACGCTTAAAAATGCTTCACAACTCTTCTATTGTTCTCAGAATTCCGCTGACTTTTAAAAATGCTTCAGATCTCTTCCATTGTTCTCAGAATTCCGCTTACATTTAAAAATGCTTCGGAACTCTTCAATTGTTCTCGGAATTCCGCTGACGTTTAAAAATGCTTCGGAACTCTTCCGTTGTTCTTGGAATTCCACTGACGTTTAAAAATGCTTCACAACCTTTCCATTGTTCTCGGAATTCCGCTGACTTTTAAAATTGATTCGGAACTCTTCGATTGTTCTCCAAATTCCGCTGAAGTTTAAAAATGCTTCGGAACTCTTCCAGTGTTCACAGAATTCCGCTGATGTTTAAAAATGCTTCGGAAATCTTCCATTGTTTTCAAAATCCGCTGACGTTTAAAAATGCTTCAGAACTCTTCCATTGTTCTCGGAATTCCGCTGACATTTAAAAATGCTTCAGAACTCTTCCATTGTTCTGGAATTCCGCTGACGTTTAAAAATGCTTCACAACTCTTCCATTGTTCTCGTTATTCCGCTGACTTTAAAAAATGCTTCAGAACTCTTCCATTGTTCTCGGAATTCTGCTGAAGTTTAAGTATGCTTCGGAACTCTTCCATTGTTCTCGGAATTCTGCTGAAGTTTAAAAATGCTTCGGAACTCTTCCACTGTTCTCAGAATTCCGCTGACATTTAAAAATGCTTCGGAACTCTTCCATTGTTCTCGGAATTCCGCTGACATTTAAAAAGGCTTCAGAACTCTTCCATTGTTCTCGGAATTCCGCTGACGTTTAAAAATGCTTCGGAACTCTTCCATTGTTCTCGGAATTCCGGTGAAGTTTAAAAATGCTTCGGAACTCTTACATTGTTCTCAGAATTCCGCTGAAGTTTAAACATGCTTTGGTACCCTTCTATTGTTCTCGGAATTCTGCTGACTTTTAAAAATGCTTCGGAACTCTTCCATTGTTTTCGGAATTCCGCTGACTTTTAAAAATGCTTCGGAACTCTTCCATTGTTCTCGGAATTCCGCTGAAGTTTAAGAATGCTTCGGAACTCTTCCATTGTTCTCGGAATTCTGCTGAAGTTTTGAAGTTTAAAAATGCTTCGGAACTCTCCCATTGTTCTCGGAATTCTGCTGAAGTTTAAGTATGCTTCGGAACTCTTCCATTGTTCTCGGAATTCTGCTGAAGTTTAAAAATGCTTCGGAACTCTTCCATTGTTCTCAGAATTCCGCTGACATTTAAAAATGCTTCGGAACTCTTCCATTGTTCTCGGAATTCCGCTGACATTTAAAAAGGCTTTAGAACTCTTCCATTGTTCTCGGAATTCCGCTGACGTTTAAAAATGCTTCGGAACTCTTCCATTGTTCTCGGAATTCCGCTGACGTTTAAAAATGCTTCACAAAGCTTCCATTGTTCTCGGAATTCCGCTGACTTTTAAAAATGCTTCGGAACTCTTCGATTGTTCTCCAAATTCCGCTGAAGTTTAAAAATGCTTCGGAACTCTTCCAGTGTTCTCGGAATTCCGCTGACTTTTAAAAATGCTTCGGAACTCTTCGATTGTTCTCGAAATTCCGCTGAAGTTTAAAAATGCTTCGGAACTCTTCCATTGTTTTCAAAATTCCGCTGACGTTTAAAAATGATTCAGAACTCTTCCATTGTTCTCGGAATTCCGCTGACGTTTAAAAATGCTTCGGAACTCTTCCATTGTTTTCAAAATTCCGCTGACGTTTAAAAATGATTCAGAACTGTTGCATTGTTCTCGGAATTCCGCTGACGTTTAAAAATGCTTCGGAACTCTTCCATTGTTCTCGGAATTCCGGTGAAGTTTAAAAATGCTTCGGAACTCTTACATTGTTCTCAGAATTCCGCTGAAGTTTAAACATGCTTTGGTACCCTTCTATTGTTCTCGGAATTCTGCTGACTTTTAAAAATGCTTCGGAACTCTTCCATTGATCCAGGAATTCTGCTGAAGTTTAAAAATGCTTCGGAACTCTTCTATTGTTCTCGGAATTCCGCTGACTTTTAAAAATGCTTCGGAACTCTTCCTTTGTTCTCGGAATTCCGCTGAAGTTTAAGAATGCTTCGAAACTCTTCCATTGTTCTTGGAATTCTGCTGAAGTTTTGAAGTTTAAAAATGCTTCGGAATTCGTCCATTGTTCTCGGAATTCCGCTGACGCTTAAAAATCCTTCACAACTCTTCTATTGTTCTCAGAATTCCGCTGACTTTTAAAAATGCTTCAGAACTCTTCCATTGTTCTCGGAATTCCGCTGACGTTTAAAAATGCTTCGGAACTCTTCCATTGTTCTCGGAATTCCGCTGACGTTTAAAATTGCTTCACAACTCTTCTATTGTTCTCAGAATTCCGCTGACTTTTAAAAATGCTTCAGAACTCTTTCATTGTTCTCGGAATTCCGCTGACATTTAAAAAGGCTTCAGAACTCTTCCATTGTTCTCGGAATTCCGCTGACGTTTAAAAATGCTTCGGAACTCTTCCATTGTTCTCGGAATTCCGCTGACGTTTAAAAATGCTTCACAAAGCTTCCATTGTTCTCGGAATTCCGCTGACTTTTAAAAATTCTTCGGAACTATTCGATTGTTCTCCAAATTCCGCTGAAGTTTAAAAATGCTTCGGAACTCTTCCAGTGTTCTCGGAATTCCGCTGACTTTTAAAAATGCTTCAGATCTCTTCGATTGTTCTCCAAATTCCGCTGAAGTTTAAAAATGCTTCGGAAGTCTTCCAGTGTTCGCAGAATTCCGCTGACGTTTAAAAATGCTTCTGAAATCTTCCATTGTTTTCAAAATTCCGCTGACGTTTAAAAATGATTCAGAACTCTTCCATTGTTCTTGGAATTCCGCTGACGTTTAAAAATGCTTCGGAACTCTTCCATTGTTCTCGGAATTCCGGTGAAGTTTAAAAATGCTTCGGAACTCTTACATTTTTCTCAGAATTCCACTGAAGTTTAAACATGCTTTCGTACCCTTCTATTGTTCTCGGAATTCAGCTGACTTTTAAAAATGCTTCGGAACTCTTCCATTGATCCAGGAATTCTGCTGAAGTTTAAAAATGCTTCGGAACTCTTCTATTGTTCTCGGAATTCCGCTGACTTTTAAAAATGCTTCGGAACTCTTCCATTGCTCTCGGAATTCCGCTGAAGTTTAAGAATGCTTCGAAACTCTTCCATTGTTCTTGGAATTCTGCTGAAGTTTTGAAGTTTAAAAATGCTTCGGAATTCTTCCATTGTTCTCGGAATTCCGCTGACGCTTAAAAATGCTTCAAAACTCTTCCATTGTTCTCGGAATTCCGCTGAAGTTTAAGAATGCTTCAGAACTCTTCCATTGTTCTCGGAATTCCGCTGACTTTTAAAAATGCTTCGGAACTCTTCGATTGTTCTCCAAATTCCGCTGAAGTTTAAAAATGCTTCGGAACTCTTCTAGTGTTCGCAGAATTCCGCTGACAATTAAAAATGCTTCGGAATTCTTCCATTGTTCTCGGAATTCCGCTGACGCTTAAAAATGCTTCACAACTCTTCTATTGTTCTCAGAATTCCGCTGACTTTTAAAAATGCTTCAGAACTCTTCCATTGTTCTCAGAATTCCGCTTACATTTAAAAATGCTTCGGAACTCTTCAATTGTTCTCGGAATTCCGCTAACGTTTAAAAATGCTTCGGAACTCTTCCGTTGTTCTTGGAATTCCACTGACGTTTAAAAATGCTTCACAACCTTTCCATTGTTCTCGGAATTCCGCTGACTTTTAAAATTGATTCGGAACTCTTCGATTGTTCTCCAAATTCCGCTGAAGTTTAAAAATGCTTCGGAACTCTTCCAGTGTTCACAGAATTCCGCTGATGTTTAAAAATGCTTCGGAAATCTTCCATTGTTTTCAAAATCCGCTGACGTTTAAAAATGCTTCAGAACTCTTCCATTGTTCTCGGAATTCCGATGACATTTAAAAATGCTTCAGAACTCTTCCATTGTTCTGGAATTCCGCTGACGTTTAAAAATGCTTCACAACTCTTCCATTGTTCTCGTTATTCCGCTGACTTTAAAAAATGCTTCAGAACTCTTCCATTGTTCTCGGAATTCTGCTGAAGTTTAAGTATGCTTCGGAACTCTTCCATTGTTCTCGGAATTCTGCTGAAGTTTAAAAATGCTTCGGAACTCTTCCACTGTTCTCAGAATTCCGCTGACATTTAAAAATGCTTCGGAACTCTTCCATTGTTCTCGGAATTCCGCTGACATTTAAAAAGGCTTCAGAACTCTTCCATTGTTCTCGGAATTCCGCTGACGTTTAAAAATGCTTCGGAACTCTTCCATTGTTCTCGGAATTCCGGTGAAGTTTAAAAATGCTTCGGAACTCTTACATTGTTCTCAGAATTCCGCTGAAGTTTAAACATGCTTTGGTACCCTTCTATTGTTCTCGGAATTCTGCTGACTTTTAAAAATGCTTCGGAACTCTTCCATTGTTTTCGGAATTCCGCTGACTTTTAAAAATGCTTCGGAACTCTTCCATTGTTCTCGGAATTCCGCTGAAGTTTAAGAATGCTTCGGAACTCTTCCATTGTTCTCGGAATTCCGCTGAAGTTTTGAAGTTTAAAAATGCTTCGGAACTCTCCCATTGTTCTCGGAATTCTGCTGAAGTTTAAGTATGCTTCGGAACTCTTCCATTGTTCTCGGAATTCTGCTGAAGTTTAAAAATGCTTCGGAACTCTTCCATTGTTCTCAGAATTCCGCTGACATTTAAAAATGCTTCGGAACTCTTCCATTGTTCTCGGAATTCCGCTGACATTTAAAAAGGCTTTAGAACTCTTCCATTGTTCTCGGAATTCCGCTGACGTTTAAAAATGCTTCGGAACTCTTCCATTGTTCTCGGAATTCCGCTGACGTTTAAAAATGCTTCACAAAGCTTCCATTGTTCTCGGAATTCCGCTGACTTTTAAAAATGCTTCGGAACTCTTCGATTGTTCTCCAAATTCCGCTGAAGTTTAAAAATGCTTCGGAACTCTTCCAGTGTTCTCGGAATTCCGCTGACTTTTAAAAATGCTTCGGAACTCTTCGATTGTTCTCGAAATTCCGCTGAAGTTTAAAAATGCTTCGGAACTCTTCCATTGTTTTCAAAATTCCGCTGACGTTTAAAAATGATTCAGAACTCTTCCATTGTTCTCGGAATTCCGCTGACGTTTAAAAATGCTTCGGAACTCTTCCATTGTTTTCAAAATTCCGCTGACGTTTAAAAATGATTCAGAACTGTTGCATTGTTCTCGGAATTCCGCTGACGTTTAAAAATGCTTCGGAACTCTTCCATTGTTCTCGGAATTCCGGTGAAGTTTAAAAATGCTTCGGAACTCTTACATTGTTCTCAGAATTCCGCTGAAGTTTAAACATGCTTTGGTACCCTTCTATTGTTCTCGGAATTCTGCTGACTTTTAAAAATGCTTCGGAACTCTTCCATTGATCCAGGAATTCTGCTGAAGTTTAAAAATGCTTCGGAACTCTTCTATTGTTCTCGGAATTCCGCTGACTTTTAAAAATGCTTCGGAACTCTTCCTTTTTTCTCGGAATTCCGCTGAAGTTTAAGAATGCTTCGAAACTCTTCCATTGTTCTTGGAATTCTGCTGAAGTTTTGAAGTTTAAAAATGCTTCGGAATTCGTCCATTGTTCTCGGAATTCCGCTGACGCTTAAAAATCCTTCACAACTCTTCTATTGTTCTCAGAATTCCGCTGACTTTTAAAAATGCTTCAGAACTCTTCCATTGTTCTCGGAATTCCGCTGACGTTTAAAAATGCTTCGGAACTCTTCCATTGTTCTCGGAATTCCGCTGACGCTTAAAATTGCTTCACAACTCTTCTATTGTTCTCAGAATTCCGCTGACTTTTAAAAATGCTTCAGAACTCTTTCATTGTTCTCGGAATTCCGCTGACATTTAAAAAGGCTTCAGAACTCTTCCATTGTTCTCGGAATTCCGCTGACGTTTAAAAATGCTTCGGAACTCTTCCATTGTTCTCGGAATTCCGCTGACGTTTAAAAATGCTTCACAAAGCTTCCATTGTTCTCGGAATTCCGCTGACTTTTAAAAATTCTTCGGAACTATTCGATTGTTCTCCAAATTCCGCTGAAGTTTAAAAATGCTTCGGAACTCTTCCAGTGTTCTCGGAATTCCGCTGACTTTTAAAAATGCTTCAG
This sequence comes from Phyllobates terribilis, assembly GCF_046119375.1. Classification (NCBI taxonomy): domain Eukaryota; kingdom Metazoa; phylum Chordata; class Amphibia; order Anura; family Dendrobatidae; genus Phyllobates; species Phyllobates terribilis. The sequence goes on along the minus strand of NW_027362781.1, from coordinate 4,594,267 downwards.
ATCTCTTCGATTGTTCTCCAAATTCCGCTGAAGTTTAAAAATGCTTCGGAAGTCTTCCAGTGTTCGCAGAATTCCGCTGACGTTTAAAAATGCTTCTGAAATCTTCCATTGTTTTCAAAATTCCGCTGACGTTTAAAAATGATTCAGAACTCTTCCATTGTTCTTGGAATTCCGCTGACGTTTAAAAATGCTTCGGAACTCTTCCATTGTTCTCGGAATTCCGGTGAAGTTTAAAAATGCTTCGGAACTCTTACATTTTTCTCAGAATTCCACTGAAGTTTAAACATGCTTTCGTACCCTTCTATTGTTCTCGGAATTCAGCTGACTTTTAAAAATGCTTCGGAACTCTTCCATTGATCCAGGAATTCTGCTGAAGTTTAAAAATGCTTCGGAACTCTTCTATTGTTCTCGGAATTCCGCTGACTTTTAAAAATGCTTCGGAACTCTTCCATTGCTCTCGGAATTCCGCTGAAGTTTAAGAATGCTTCGAAACTCTTCCATTGTTCTTGGAATTCTGCTGAAGTTTTGAAGTTTAAAAATGATTCGGAATTCTTCCATTGTTCTCGGAATTCCGCTGACGCTTAAAAATGCTTCACAACTCTTCTATTGTTCTCAGAATTCCGATTACTTTTAAAAATGCTTCGGAACTCTTCCATTGTTGTCGGAATTCCGCTGACGCTTAAAATTGCTTCAAAACTCTTCCATTGTTCTCGGAATTCCGCTGAAGTTTAAGAATGCTTCAGAACTCTTCCATTGTTCTCAGAATTCCGCTTACATTTAAAAATGCTTCGGAACTCTTCCATTGTTCTCGGAATTCCGCTGACGTTTAAAAATGCTTCGGAACTCTTCCATTGTTCTTGGAATTCCACTGACGTTTAAAAATGCTTCACAACCTTTCCATTGTTCTCGGAATTCCGCTGACTTTTAAAATTGATTCGGAACTCTTCGATTGTTCTCCAAATTCCGCTGAAGTTTAAAAATGCTTCGGAACACTTCCAGTGTTCACAGAATTCCGCTGACGTTTAAAAATGCTTCGGAAATCTTCCATTGTTTTCAAAATCCGCTGACGTTTAAAAATGCTTCAGAACTCTTCCATTGTTCTCGGAATTCCGCTGACATTTAAAAATGCTTCGGAACTCTTCCATTGTTCTCGGAATTCCGCTGACATTTAAAAAGGCTTTAGAACTCTTCCATTGTTCTCGGAATTCCGCTGACGTTTAAAAATGCTTCGGAACTCTTCCATTGTTCTCGGAATTCCGCTGACGTTTAAAAATGCTTCACAAAGCTTCCATTGTTCTCGGAATTCCGCTGACTTTTAAAAATGCTTCGGAACTCTTCGATTGTTCTCCAAATTCCGCTGAAGTTTAAAAATGCTTCGGAACTCTTCCAGTGTTCTCGGAATTCCGCTGACTTTTAAAAATGCTTCGGAACTCTTCGATTGTTCTCGAAATTCCGCTGAAGTTTAAAAATGCTTCGGAACTCTTCCATTGTTTTCAAAATTCCGCTGACGTTTAAAAATGATTCAGAACTCTTCCATTGTTCTCGGAATTCCGCTGACGTTTAAAAATGCTTCGGAACTCTTCCATTGTTTTCAAAATTCCGCTGACGTTTAAAAATGATTCAGAACTGTTGCATTGTTCTCGGAATTCCGCTGACGTTTAAAAATGCTTCGGAACTCTTCCATTGTTCTCAGAATTCCGCTGAAGTTTAAACATGCTTTGGTACCCTTCTATTGTTCTCGGAATTCTGCTGACTTTTAAAAATGCTTCGGAACTCTTCCATTGATCCAGGAATTCTGCTGAAGTTTAAAAATGCTTCGGAACTCTTCTATTGTTCTCGGAATTCCGCTGACTTTTAAAAATGCTTCGGAACTCTTCCTTTTTTCTCGGAATTCCGCTGAAGTTTAAGAATGCTTCGAAACTCTTCCATTGTTCTTGGAATTCTGCTGAAGTTTTGAAGTTTAAAAATGCTTCGGAATTCGTCCATTGTTCTCGGAATTCCGCTGACGCTTAAAAATCCTTCACAACTCTTCTATTGTTCTCAGAATTCCGCTGACTTTTAAAAATGCTTCAGAACTCTTCCATTGTTCTCGGAATTCCGCTGACGTTTAAAAATGCTTCGGAACTCTTCCATTGTTCTCGGAATTCCGCTGACGCTTAAAATTGCTTCACAACTCTTCTATTGTTCTCAGAATTCCGCTGACTTTTAAAAATGCTTCAGAACTCTTTCATTGTTCTCGGAATTCCGCTGACATTTAAAAAGGCTTCAGAACTCTTCCATTGTTCTCGGAATTCCGCTGACGTTTAAAAATGCTTCGGAACTCTTCCATTGTTCTCGGAATTCCGCTGACGTTTAAAAATGCTTCACAAAGCTTCCATTGTTCTCGGAATTCCGCTGACTTTTAAAAATTCTTCGGAACTATTCGATTGTTCTCCAAATTCCGCTGAAGTTTAAAAATGCTTCGGAACTCTTCCAGTGTTCTCGGAATTCCGCTGACTTTTAAAAATGCTTCAGATCTCTTCGATTGTTCTCCAAATTCCGCTGAAGTTTAAAAATGCTTCGGAAGTCTTCCAGTGTTCGCAGAATTCCGCTGACGTTTAAAAATGCTTCTGAAATCTTCCATTGTTTTCAAAATTCCGCTGACGTTTAAAAATGATTCAGAACTCTTCCATTGTTCTTGGAATTCCGCTGACGTTTAAAAATGCTTCGGAACTCTTCCATTGTTCTCGGAATTCCGGTGAAGTTTAAAAATGCTTCGGAACTCTTACATTTTTCTCAGAATTCCACTGAAGTTTAAACATGCTTTCGTACCCTTCTATTGTTCTCGGAATTCAGCTGACTTTTAAAAATGCTTCGGAACTCTTCCATTGATCCAGGAATTCTGCTGAAGTTTAAAAATGCTTCGGAACTCTTCTATTGTTCTCGGAATTCCGCTGACTTTTAAAAATGCTTCGGAACTCTTCCATTGCTCTCGGAATTCCGCTGAAGTTTAAGAATGCTTCGAAACTCTTCCATTGTTCTTGGAATTCTGCTGAAGTTTTGAAGTTTAAAAATGCTTCGGAATTCTTCCATTGTTCTCGGAATTCCGCTGACGCTTAAAAATGCTTCACAACTCTTCTATTGTTCTCAGAATTCCGATTACTTTTAAAAATGCTTCGGAACTCTTCCATTGTTGTCGGAATTCCGCTGACGCTTAAAATTGCTTCAAAACTCTTCCATTGTTCTCGGAATTCCGCTGAAGTTTAAGAATGCTTCAGAACTCTTCCATTGTTCTCAGAATTCCGCTTACATTTAAAAATGCTTCGGAACTCTTCCATTGTTCTCGGAATTCCGCTGACGTTTAAAAATGCTTCGGAACTCTTCCATTGTTCTTGGAATTCCACTGACGTTTAAAAATGCTTCACAACCTTTCCATTGTTCTCGGAATTCCGCTGACTTTTAAAATTGATTCGGAACTCTTCGATTGTTCTCCAAATTCCGCTGAAGTTTAAAAATGCTTCGGAACACTTCCAGTGTTCACAGAATTCCGCTGACGTTTAAAAATGCTTCGGAAATCTTCCATTGTTTTCAAAATCCGCTGACGTTTAAAAATGCTTCAGAACTCTTCCATTGTTCTGGAATTCCGCTGACGTTTAAAAATGCTTCACAACTCTTCCATTGTTCTCGTTATTCCGCTGACTTTAAAAAATGCTTCAGAACTCTTGCATTGTTCTCGGAATTCTGCTGAAGTTTAAGTATGCTTCGGAACTCTTCCATTGTTCTCGGAATTCCGCTGAAGTTTAAGAATGCTTCGGAACTCTTCCATTGTTCTCGGAATTCTGCTGAAGTTTTGAAGTTTAAAAATGCTTCGGAACTCTCCCATTGTTCTCGGAATTCTGCTGAAGTTTAAGTATGCTTCGGAACTCTTCCATTGTTCTCGGAATTCTGCTGAAGTTTAAAAATGCTTCGGAACTCTTCCATTGTTCTCAGAATTCCGCTGACATTTAAAAATGCTTCGGAACTCTTCCATTGTTCTCGGAATTCCGCTGACATTTAAAAAGGCTTTAGAACTCTTCCATTGTTCTCGGAATTCCGCTGACGTTTAAAAATGCTTCGGAACTCTTCCATTGTTCTCGGAATTCCGCTGACGTTTAAAAATGCTTCACAAAGCTTCCATTGTTCTCGGAATTCCGCTGACTTTTAAAAATGCTTCGGAACTCTTCGATTGTTCTCCAAATTCCGCTGAAGTTTAAAAATGCTTCGGAACTCTTCCAGTGTTCTCGGAATTCCGCTGACTTTTAAAAATGCTTCGGAACTCTTCGATTGTTCTCGAAATTCCGCTGAAGTTTAAAAATGCTTCGGAACTCTTCCATTGTTTTCAAAATTCCGCTGACGTTTAAAAATGATTCAGAACTCTTCCATTGTTCTCGGAATTCCGCTGACGTTTAAAAATGCTTCGGAACTCTTCCATTGTTTTCAAAATTCCGCTGACGTTTAAAAATGATTCAGAACTGTTGCAATGTTCTCGGAATTCCGCTGACGTTTAAAAATGCTTCGGAACTCTTCCATTGTTCTCGGAATTCCGGTGAAGTTTAAAAATGCTTCGGAACTCTTACATTGTTCTCAGAATTCCGCTGAAGTTTAAACATGCTTTGGTACCCTTCTATTGTTCTCGGAATTCAGCTGACTTTTAAAAATGCTTCGGAACTCTTCCATTGATCCAGGAATTCTGCTGAAGTTTAAAAATGCTTCGGAACTCTTCTATTGTTCTCGGAATTCCGCTGACTTTTAAAAATGCTTCAGAACTCTTTCATTGTTCTCGGAATTCCGCTGACATTTAAAAAGGCTTCAGAACTCTTCCATTGTTCTCGGAATTCCGCTGACGTTTAAAAATGCTTCGGAACTCTTCCATTGTTCTCGGAATTCCGCTGACGTTTAAAAATGCTTCACAAAGCTTCCATTGTTCTCGGAATTCCGCTGACTTTTAAAAATTCTTCGGAACTATTCGATTGTTCTCCAAATTCCGCTGAAGTTTAAAAATGCTTCGGAACTCTTCCAGTGTTCTCGGAATTCCGCTGACTTTTAAAAATGCTTCAGATCTCTTCGATTGTTCTCCAAATTCCGCTGAAGTTTAAAAATGCTTCGGAAGTCTTCCAGTGTTCGCAGAATTCCGCTGACGTTTAAAAATGCTTCTGAAATCTTCCATTGTTTTCAAAATTCCGCTGACGTTTAAAAATGATTCAGAACTCTTCCATTGTTCTTGGAATTCCGCTGACGTTTAAAAATGCTTCGGAACTCTTCCATTGTTCTCGGAATTCCGGTGAAGTTTAAAAATGCTTCGGAACTCTTACATTTTTCTCAGAATTCCACTGAAGTTTAAACATGCTTTCGTACCCTTCTATTGTTCTCGGAATTCAGCTGACTTTTAAAAATGCTTCGGAACTCTTCCATTGATCCAGGAATTCTGCTGAAGTTTAAAAATGCTTCGGAACTCTTCTATTGTTCTCGGAATTCCGCTGACTTTTAAAAATGCTTCGGAACTCTTCCATTGCTCTCGGAATTCCGCTGAAGTTTAAGAATGCTTCGAAACTCTTCCATTGTTCTTGGAATTCTGCTGAAGTTTTGAAGTTTAAAAATGCTTCGGAATTCTTCCATTGTTCTCGGAATTCCGCTGACGCTTAAAAATGCTTCACAACTCTTCTATTGTTCTCAGAATTCCGATTACTTTTAAAAATGCTTCGGAACTCTTCCATTGTTGTCGGAATTCCGCTGACGCTTAAAATTGCTTCAAAACTCTTCCATTGTTCTCGGAATTCCGCTGAAGTTTAAGAATGCTTCAGAACTCTTCCATTGTTCTCAGAATTCCGCTTACATTTAAAAATGCTTCGGAACTCTTCCATTGTTCTCGGAATTCCGCTGACGTTTAAAAATGCTTCGGAACTCTTCCATTGTTCTTGGAATTCCACTGACGTTTAAAAATGCTTCACAACCTTTCCATTGTTCTCGGAATTCCGCTGACTTTTAAAATTGATTCGGAACTCTTCGATTGTTCTCCAAATTCCGCTGAAGTTTAAAAATGCTTCGGAACACTTCCAGTGTTCACAGAATTCCGCTGACGTTTAAAAATGCTTCGGAAATCTTCCATTGTTTTCAAAATCCGCTGACGTTTAAAAATGCTTCAGAACTCTTCCATTGTTCTGGAATTCCGCTGACGTTTAAAAATGCTTCACAACTCTTCCATTGTTCTCGTTATTCCGCTGACTTTAAAAAATGCTTCAGAACTCTTGCATTGTTCTCGGAATTCTGCTGAAGTTTAAGTATGCTTCGGAACTCTTCCATTGTTCTCGGAATTCCGCTGAAGTTTAAGAATGCTTCGGAACTCTTCCATTGTTCTCGGAATTCTGCTGAAGTTTTGAAGTTTAAAAATGCTTCGGAACTCTCCCATTGTTCTCGGAATTCTGCTGAAGTTTAAGTATGCTTCGGAACTCTTCCATTGTTCTCGGAATTCTGCTGAAGTTTAAAAATGCTTCGGAACTCTTCCATTGTTCTCAGAATTCCGCTGACATTTAAAAATGCTTCGGAACTCTTCCATTGTTCTCGGAATTCCGCTGACATTTAAAAAGGCTTTAGAACTCTTCCATTGTTCTCGGAATTCCGCTGACGTTTAAAAATGCTTCGGAACTCTTCCATTGTTCTCGGAATTCCGCTGACGTTTAAAAATGCTTCACAAAGCTTCCATTGTTCTCGGAATTCCGCTGACTTTTAAAAATGCTTCGGAACTCTTCGATTGTTCTCCAAATTCCGCTGAAGTTTAAAAATGCTTCGGAACTCTTCCAGTGTTCTCGGAATTCCGCTGACTTTTAAAAATGCTTCGGAACTCTTCGATTGTTCTCGAAATTCCGCTGAAGTTTAAAAATGCTTCGGAACTCTTCCATTGTTTTCAAAATTCCGCTGACGTTTAAAAATGATTCAGAACTCTTCCATTGTTCTCGGAATTCCGCTGACGTTTAAAAATGCTTCGGAACTCTTCCATTGTTTTCAAAATTCCGCTGACGTTTAAAAATGATTCAGAACTGTTGCAATGTTCTCGGAATTCCGCTGACGTTTAAAAATGCTTCGGAACTCTTCCATTGTTCTCGGAATTCCGGTGAAGTTTAAAAATGCTTCGGAACTCTTACATTGTTCTCAGAATTCCGCTGAAGTTTAAACATGCTTTGGTACCCTTCTATTGTTCTCGGAATTCAGCTGACTTTTAAAAATGCTTCGGAACTCTTCCATTGATCCAGGAATTCTGCTGAAGTTTAAAAATGCTTCGGAACTCTTCTATTGTTCTCGGAATTCCGCTGACTTTTAAAAATGCTTCGGAACTCTTCCATTGCTCTCGGAATTCCGCTGAAGTTTAAGAATGCTTCGAAACTCTTCCATTGTTCTTGGAATTCTGCTGAAGTTTTGAAGTTTAAAAATGCTTCGGAATTCTTCCATTGTTCTCGGAATTCCGCTGACGCTTAAAAATGCTTCACAACTCTTCTATTGTTCTCAGAATTCCGCTTACTTTTAAAAATGCTTCGGAACTCTTCCATTGTTGTCGGAATTCCGCTGACGCTTAAAATTGCTTCAAAACTCTTCCATTGTTCTCGGAATTCCGCTGAAGTTTAAGAATGCTTCAGAACTCTTCCATTGTTCTCGGAATTCCGCTGACTTTTAAAAATGCTTCGGAACTCTTCGATTGTTCTCCAAATTCCGCTGAAGTTTAAAAATGCTTCGGAACTCTTCTAGTGTTCGCAGAATTCCGCTGACAATTAAAAATGCTTCGGAATTCTTCCATTGTTCTCGGAATTCCGCTGACGCTTAAAAATGCTTCACAACACTTCTATTGTTCTCAGAATTCCGCTGACTTTTAAAAATGCTTCAGAACTCTTCCATTGTTCTCAGAATTCCGCTTACATTTAAAAATGCTTCGGAACTCTTCAATTGTTCTCGGAATTCCGCTGACGTTTAAAAATGCTTCGGAACTCTTCCGTTGTTCTTGGAATTCCACTGACGTTTAAAAATGCTTCACAACCTTTCCATTGTTCTCGGAATTCCGCTGACTTTTAAAATTGATTCGGAACTCTTCGATTGTTCTCCAAATTCCGCTGAAGTTTAAAAATGCTTCGGAACTCTTCCAGTGTTCACAGAATTCCGCTGATGTTTAAAAATGCTTCGGAAATCTTCCATTGTTTTCAAAATCCGCTGACGTTTAAAAATGCTTCAGAACTCTTCCATTGTTCTCGGAATTCCGCTGACATTTAAAAATGCTTCAGAACTCTTCCATTGTTCTGGAATTCCGCTGACGTTTAAAAATGCTTCACAACTCTTCCATTGTTCTCGTTATTCCGCTGACTTTAAAAAATGCTTCAGAACTCTTCCATTGTTCTCGGAATTCTGCTGAAGTTTAAGTATGCTTCGGAACTCTTCCATTGTTCTCGGAATTCTGCTGAAGTTTAAAAATGCTTCGGAACTCTTCCACTGTTCTCAGAATTCCGCTGACATTTAAAAATGCTTCGGAACTCTTCCATTGTTCTCGGAATTCCGCTGACATTTAAAAAGGCTTCAGAACTCTTCCATTGTTCTCGGAATTCCGCTGACGTTTAAAAATGCTTCGGAACTCTTCCATTGTTCTCGGAATTCCGGTGAAGTTTAAAAATGCTTCGGAACTCTTACATTGTTCTCAGAATTCCGCTGAAGTTTAAACATGCTTTGGTACCCTTCTATTGTTCTCGGAATTCTGCTGACTTTTAAAAATGCTTCGGAACTCTTCCATTGTTTTCGGAATTCCGCTGACTTTTAAAAATGCTTCGGAACTCTTCCATTGTTCTCGGAATTCCGCTGAAGTTTAAGAATGCTTCGGAACTCTTCCATTGTTCTCGGAATTCTGCTGAAGTTTTGAAGTTTAAAAATGCTTCGGAACTCTCCCATTGTTCTCGGAATTCTGCTGAAGTTTAAGTATGCTTCGGAACTCTTCCATTGTTCTCGGAATTCTGCTGAAGTTTAAAAATGCTTCGGAACTCTTCCATTGTTCTCAGAATTCCGCTGACATTTAAAAATGCTTCGGAACTCTTCCATTGTTCTCGGAATTCCGCTGACATTTAAAAAGGCTTTAGAACTCTTCCATTGTTCTCGGAATTCCGCTGACGTTTAAAAATGCTTCGGAACTCTTCCATTGTTCTCGGAATTCCGCTGACGTTTAAAAATGCTTCACAAAGCTTCCATTGTTCTCGGAATTCCGCTGACTTTTAAAAATGCTTCGGAACTCTTCGATTGTTCTCCAAATTCCGCTGAAGTTTAAAAATGCTTCGGAACTCTTCCAGTGTTCTCGGAATTCCGCTGACTTTTAAAAATGCTTCGGAACTCTTCGATTGTTCTCGAAATTCCGCTGAAGTTTAAAAATGCTTCGGAACTCTTCCATTGTTTTCAAAATTCCGCTGACGTTTAAAAATGATTCAGAACTCTTCCATTGTTCTCGGAATTCCGCTGACGTTTAAAAATGCTTCGGAACTCTTCCATTGTTTTCAAAATTCCGCTGACGTTTAAAAATGATTCAGAACTGTTGCATTGTTCTCGGAATTCCGCTGACGTTTAAAAATGCTTCGGAACTCTTCCATTGTTCTCGGAATTCCGGTGAAGTTTAAAAATGCTTCGGAACTCTTACATTGTTCTCAGAATTCCGCTGAAGTTTAAACATGCTTTGGTACCCTTCCATTGTTCTCGGAATTCCGCTGACGTTTAAAAATGCTTCGGAACTCTTCCATTGTTCTCGGAATTCCGCTGACGTTTAAAAATGCTTCACAAAGCTTCCATTGTTCTCGGAATTCCGCTGACTTTTAAAAATGCTTCGGAACTCTTCGATTGTTCTCCAAATTCCGCTGAAGTTTAAAAATGCTTCGGAACTCTTCCAGTGTTCTCGGAATTCCGCTGACTTTTAAAAATGCTTCGGAACTCTTCGATTGTTCTCGAAATTCCGCTGAAGTTTAAAAATGCTTCGGAACTCTTCCATTGTTTTCAAAATTCCGCTGACGTTTAAAAATGATTCAGAACTCTTCCATTGTTCTCGGAATTCCGCTGACGTTTAAAAATGCTTCGGAACTCTTCCATTGTTTTCAAAATTCCGCTGACGTTTAAAAATGATTCAGAACTGTTGCAATGTTCTCGGAATTCCGCTGACGTTTAAAAATGCTTCGGAACTCTTCCATTGTTCTCGGAATTCCGGTGAAGTTTAAAAATGCTTCGGAACTCTTACATTGTTCTCAGAATTCCGCTGAAGTTTAAACATGCTTTGGTACCCTTCTATTGTTCTCGGAATTCAGCTGACTTTTAAAAATGCTTCGGAACTCTTCCATTGATCCAGGAATTCTGCTGAAGTTTAAAAATGCTTCGGAACTCTTCTATTGTTCTCGGAATTCCGCTGACTTTTAAAAATGCTTCGGAACTCTTCCATTGCTCTCGGAATTCCGCTGAAGTTTAAGAATGCTTCGAAACTCTTCCATTGTTCTTGGAATTCTGCTGAAGTTTTGAAGTTTAAAAATGCTTCGGAATTCTTCCATTGTTCTCGGAATTCCGCTGACGCTTAAAAATGCTTCACAACTCTTCTATTGTTCTCAGAATTCCGCTTACTTTTAAAAATGCTTCGGAACTCTTCCATTGTTGTCGGAATTCCGCTGACGCTTAAAATTGCTTCAAAACTCTTCCATTGTTCTCGGAATTCCGCTGAAGTTTAAGAATGCTTCAGAACTCTTCCATTGTTCTCGGAATTCCGCTGACTTTTAAAAATGCTTCGGAACTCTTCGATTGTTCTCCAAATTCCGCTGAAGTTTAAAAATGCTTCGGAACTCTTCTAGTGTTCGCAGAATTCCGCTGACAATTAAAAATGCTTCGGAATTCTTCCATTGTTCTCGGAATTCCGCTGACGCTTAAAAATGCTTCACAACACTTCTATTGTTCTCAGAATTCCGCTGACTTTTAAAAATGCTTCAGAACTCTTCCATTGTTCTCAGAATTCCGCTTACATTTAAAAATGCTTCGGAACTCTTCAATTGTTCTCGGAATTCCGCTGACGTTTAAAAATGCTTCGGAACTCTTCCGTTGTTCTTGGAATTCCACTGACGTTTAAAAATGCTTCACAACCTTTCCATTGTTCTCGGAATTCCGCTGACTTTTAAAATTGATTCGGAACTCTTCGATTGTTCTCCAAATTCCGCTGAAGTTTAAAAATGCTTCGGAACTCTTCCAGTGTTCACAGAATTCCGCTGATGTTTAAAAATGCTTCGGAAATCTTCCATTGTTTTCAAAATCCGCTGACGTTTAAAAATGCTTCAGAACTCTTCCATTGTTCTCGGAATTCCGCTGACATTTAAAAATGCTTCAGAACTCTTCCATTGTTCTGGAATTCCGCTGACGTTTAAAAATGCTTCACAACTCTTCCATTGTTCTCGTTATTCCGCTGACTTTAAAAAATGCTTCAGAACTCTTCCATTGTTCTCGGAATTCTGCTGAAGTTTAAGTATGCTTCGGAACTCTTCCATTGTTCTCGGAATTCTGCTGAAGTTTAAAAATGCTTCGGAACTCTTCCACTGTTCTCAGAATTCCGCTGACATTTAAAAATGCTTCGGAACTCTTCCATTGTTCTCGGAATTCCGCTGACATTTAAAAAGGCTTCAGAACTCTTCCATTGTTCTCGGAATTCCGCTGACGTTTAAAAATGCTTCGGAACTCTTCCATTGTTCTCGGAATTCCGGTGAAGTTTAAAAATGCTTCGGAACTCTTACATTGTTCTCAGAATTCCGCTGAAGTTTAAACATGCTTTGGTACCCTTCTATTGTTCTCGGAATTCTGCTGACTTTTAAAAATGCTTCGGAACTCTTCCATTGTTTTCGGAATTCCGCTGACTTTTAAAAATGCTTCGGAACTCTTCCATTGTTCTCGGAATTCCGCTGAAGTTTAAGAATGCTTCGGAACTCTTCCATTGTTCTCGGAATTCTGCTGAAGTTTTGAAGTTTAAAAATGCTTCGGAACTCTCCCATTGTTCTCGGAATTCTGCTGAAGTTTAAGTATGCTTCGGAACTCTTCCATTGTTCTCGGAATTCTGCTGAAGTTTAAAAATGCTTCGGAACTCTTCCATTGTTCTCAGAATTCCGCTGACATTTAAAAATGCTTCGGAACTCTTCCATTGTTCTCGGAATTCCGCTGACATTTAAAAAGGCTTTAGAACTCTTCCATTGTTCTCGGAATTCCGCTGACGTTTAAAAATGCTTCGGAACTCTTCCATTGTTCTCGGAATTCCGCTGACGTTTAAAAATGCTTCACAAAGCTTCCATTGTTCTCGGAATTCCGCTGACTTTTAAAAATGCTTCGGAACTCTTCGATTGTTCTCCAAATTCCGCTGAAGTTTAAAAATGCTTCGGAACTCTTCCAGTGTTCTCGGAATTCCGCTGACTTTTAAAAATGCTTCGGAACTCTTCGATTGTTCTCGAAATTCCGCTGAAGTTTAAAAATGCTTCGGAACTCTTCCATTGTTTTCAAAATTCCGCTGACGTTTAAAAATGATTCAGAACTCTTCCATTGTTCTCGGAATTCCGCTGACGTTTAAAAATGCTTCGGAACTCTTCCATTGTTTTCAAAATTCCGCTGACGTTTAAAAATGATTCAGAACTGTTGCATTGTTCTCGGAATTCCGCTGACGTTTAAAAATGCTTCGGAACTCTTCCATTGTTCTCGGAATTCCGGTGAAGTTTAAAAATGCTTCGGAACTCTTACATTGTTCTCAGAATTCCGCTGAAGTTTAAACATGCTTTGGTACCCTTCTATTGTTCTCGGAATTCTGCTGACTTTTAAAAATGCTTCGGAACTCTTCCATTGATCCAGGAATTCTGCTGAAGTTTAAAAATGCTTCGGAACTCTTCTATTGTTCTCGGAATTCCGCTGACTTTTAAAAATGCTTCGGAACTCTTCCTTTTTTCTCGGAATTCCGCTGAAGTTTAAGAATGCTTCGAAACTCTTCCATTGTTCTTGGAATTCTGCTGAAGTTTTGAAGTTTAAAAATGCTTCGGAATTCGTCCATTGTTCTCGGAATTCCGCTGACGCTTAAAAATCCTTCACAACTCTTCTATTGTTCTCAGAATTCCGCTGACTTTTAAAAATGCTTCAGAACTCTTCCATTGTTCTCGGAATTCCGCTGACGTTTAAAAATGCTTCGGAACTCTTCCATTGTTCTCGGAATTCCGCTGACGCTTAAAATTGCTTCACAACTCTTCTATTGTTCTCAGAATTCCGCTGACTTTTAAAAATGCTTCAGAACTCTTTCATTGTTCTCGGAATTCCGCTGACATTTAAAAAGGCTTCAGAACTCTTCCATTGTTCTCGGAATTCCGCTGACGTTTAAAAATGCTTCGGAACTCTTCCATTGTTCTCGGAATTCCGCTGACGTTTAAAAATGCTTCACAAAGCTTCCATTGTTCTCGGAATTCCGCTGACTTTTAAAAATTCTTCGGAACTATTCGATTGTTCTCCAAATTCCGCTGAAGTTTAAAAATGCTTCGGAACTCTTCCAGTGTTCTCGGAATTCCGCTGACTTTTAAAAATGCTTCAGATCTCTTCGATTGTTCTCCAAATTCCGCTGAAGTTTAAAAATGCTTCGGAAGTCTTCCAGTGTTCGCAGAATTCCGCTGACGTTTAAAAATGCTTCTGAAATCTTCCATTGTTTTCAAAATTCCGCTGACGTTTAAAAATGATTCAGAACTCTTCCATTGTTCTTGGAATTCCGCTGACGTTTAAAAATGCTTCGGAACTCTTCCATTGTTCTCGGAATTCCGGTGAAGTTTAAAAATGCTTCGGAACTCTTACATTTTTCTCAGAATTCCACTGAAGTTTAAACATGCTTTCGTACCCTTCTATTGTTCTCGGAATTCAGCTGACTTTTAAAAATGCTTCGGAACTCTTCCATTGATCCAGGAATTCTGCTGAAGTTTAAAAATGCTTCGGAACTCTTCTATTGTTCTCGGAATTCCGCTGACTTTTAAAAATGCTTCGGAACTCTTCCATTGCTCTCGGAATTCCGCTGAAGTTTAAGAATGCTTCGAAACTCTTCCATTGTTCTTGGAATTCTGCTGAAGTTTTGAAGTTTAAAAATGCTTCGGAATTCTTCCATTGTTCTCGGAATTCCGCTGACGCTTAAAAATGCTTCACAACTCTTCTATTGTTCTCAGAATTCCGATTACTTTTAAAAATGCTTCGGAACTCTTCCATTGTTGTCGGAATTCCGCTGACGCTTAAAATTGCTTCAAAACTCTTCCATTGTTCTCGGAATTCCGCTGAAGTTTAAGAATGCTTCAGAACTCTTCCATTGTTCTCAGAATTCCGCTTACATTTAAAAATGCTTCGGAACTCTTCCATTGTTCTCGGAATTCCGCTGACGTTTAAAAATGCTTCGGAACTCTTCCATTGTTCTTGGAATTCCACTGACGTTTAAAAATGCTTCACAACCTTTCCATTGTTCTCGGAATTCCGCTGACTTTTAAAATTGATTCGGAACTCTTCGATTGTTCTCCAAATTCCGCTGAAGTTTAAAAATGCTTCGGAACACTTCCAGTGTTCACAGAATTCCGCTGACGTTTAAAAATGCTTCGGAAATCTTCCATTGTTTTCAAAATCCGCTGACGTTTAAAAATGCTTCAGAACTCTTCCATTGTTCTCGGAATTCCGCTGACATTTAAAAATGCTTCAGAACTCTTCCATTGTTCTGGAATTCCGCTGACGTTTAAAAATGCTTCACAACTCTTCCATTGTTCTCGTTATTCCGCTGACTTTAAAAAATGCTTCAGAACTCTTGCATTGTTCTCGGAATTCTGCTGAAGTTTAAGTATGCTTCGGAACTCTTCCATTGTTCTCGGAATTCCGCTGAAGTTTAAGAATGCTTCGGAACTCTTCCATTGTTCTCGGAATTCTGCTGAAGTTTTGAAGTTTAAAAATGCTTCGGAACTCTCCCATTGTTCTCGGAATTCTGCTGAAGTTTAAGTATGCTTCGGAACTCTTCCATTGTTCTCGGAATTCTGCTGAAGTTTAAAAATGCTTCGGAACTCTTCCATTGTTCTCAGAATTCCGCTGACATTTAAAAATGCTTCGGAACTCTTCCATTGTTCTCGGAATTCCGCTGACATTTAAAAAGGCTTTAGAACTCTTCCATTGTTCTCGGAATTCCGCTGACGTTTAAAAATGCTTCGGAACTCTTCCATTGTTCTCGGAATTCCGCTGACGTTTAAAAATGCTTCACAAAGCTTCCATTGTTCTCGGAATTCCGCTGACTTTTAAAAATGCTTCGGAACTCTTCGATTGTTCTCGAAATTCCGCTGAAGTTTAAAAATGCTTCGGAACTCTTCCATTGTTTTCAAAATTCCGCTGACGTTTAAAAATGATTCAGAACTCTTCCATTGTTCTCGGAATTCCGCTGACGTTTAAAAATGCTTCGGAACTCTTCCATTGTTTTCAAAATTCCGCTGACGTTTAAAAATGATTCAGAACTGTTGCAATGTTCTCGGAATTCCGCTGACGTTTAAAAATGCTTCGGAACTCTTCCATTGTTCTCGGAATTCCGGTGAAGTTTAAAAATGCTTCGGAACTCTTACATTGTTCTCAGAATTCCGCTGAAGTTTAAACATGCTTTGGTACCCTTCTATTGTTCTCGGAATTCAGCTGACTTTTAAAAATGCTTCGGAACTCTTCCATTGATCCAGGAATTCTGCTGAAGTTTAAAAATGCTTCGGAACTCTTCTATTGTTCTCGGAATTCCGCTGACTTTTAAAAATGCTTCGGAACTCTTCCATTGCTCTCGGAATTCCGCTGAAGTTTAAGAATGCTTCGAAACTCTTCCATTGTTCTTGGAATTCTGCTGAAGTTTTGAAGTTTAAAAATGCTTCGGAATTCTTCCATTGTTCTCGGAATTCCGCTGACGCTTAAAAATGCTTCACAACTCTTCTATTGTTCTCAGAATTCCGCTTACTTTTAAAAATGCTTCGGAACTCTTCCATTGTTGTCGGAATTCCGCTGACGCTTAAAATTGCTTCAAAACTCTTCCATTGTTCTCGGAATTCCGCTGAAGTTTAAGAATGCTTCAGAACTCTTCCATTGTTCTCGGAATTCCGCTGACTTTTAAAAATGCTTCGGAACTCTTCGATTGTTCTCCAAATTCCGCTGAAGTTTAAAAATGCTTCGGAACTCTTCTAGTGTTCGCAGAATTCCGCTGACAATTAAAAATGCTTCGGAATTCTTCCATTGTTCTCGGAATTCCGCTGACGCTTAAAAATGCTTCACAACACTTCTATTGTTCTCAGAATTCCGCTGACTTTTAAAAATGCTTCAGAACTCTTCCATTGTTCTCAGAATTCCGCTTACATTTAAAAATGCTTCGGAACTCTTCAATTGTTCTCGGAATTCCGCTGACGTTTAAAAATGCTTCGGAACTCTTCCGTTGTTCTTGGAATTCCACTGACGTTTAAAAATGCTTCACAACCTTTCCATTGTTCTCGGAATTCCGCTGACTTTTAAAATTGATTCGGAACTCTTCGATTGTTCTCCAAATTCCGCTGAAGTTTAAAAATGCTTCGGAACTCTTCCAGTGTTCACAGAATTCCGCTGATGTTTAAAAATGCTTCGGAAATCTTCCATTGTTTTCAAAATCCGCTGACGTTTAAAAATGCTTCAGAACTCTTCCATTGTTCTCGGAATTCCGCTGACATTTAAAAATGCTTCAGAACTCTTCCATTGTTCTGGAATTCCGCTGACGTTTAAAAATGCTTCACAACTCTTCCATTGTTCTCGTTATTCCGCTGACTTTAAAAAATGCTTCAGAACTCTTCCATTGTTCTCGGAATTCTGCTGAAGTTTAAGTATGCTTCGGAACTCTTCCATTGTTCTCGGAATTCTGCTGAAGTTTAAAAATGCTTCGGAACTCTTCCACTGTTCTCAGAATTCCGCTGACATTTAAAAATGCTTCGGAACTCTTCCATTGTTCTCGGAATTCCGCTGACATTTAAAAAGGCTTCAGAACTCTTCCATTGTTCTCGGAATTCCGCTGACGTTTAAAAATGCTTCGGAACTCTTCCATTGTTCTCGGAATTCCGGTGAAGTTTAAAAATGCTTCGGAACTCTTACATTGTTCTCAGAATTCCGCTGAAGTTTAAACATGCTTTGGTACCCTTCTATTGTTCTCGGAATTCTGCTGACTTTTAAAAATGCTTCGGAACTCTTCCATTGTTTTTGGAATTCCGCTGACTTTTAAAAATGCTTCGGAACTCTTCCATTGTTCTCGGAATTCCGCTGAAGTTTAAGAATGCTTCGGAACTCTTCCATTGTTCTCGGAATTCTGCTGAAGTTTTGAAGTTTAAAAATGCTTCGGAACTCTCCCATTGTTCTCGGAATTCTGCTGAAGTTTAAGTATGCTTCGGAACTCTTCCATTGTTCTCGGAATTCTGCTGAAGTTTAAAAATGCTTCGGAACTCTTCCATTGTTCTCAGAATTCCGCTGACATTTAAAAATGCTTCGGAACTCTTCCATTGTTCTCGGAATTCCGCTGACATTTAAAAAGGCTTTAGAACTCTTCCATTGTTCTCGGAATTCCGCTGACGTTTAAAAATGCTTCGGAACTCTTCCATTGTTCTCGGAATTCCGCTGACGTTTAAAAATGCTTCACAAAGCTTCCATTGTTCTCGGAATTCCGCTGACTTTTAAAAATGCTTCGGAACTCTTCGATTGTTCTCCAAATTCCGCTGAAGTTTAAAAATGCTTCGGAACTCTTCCAGTGTTCTCGGAATTCCGCTGACTTTTAAAAATGCTTCGGAACTCTTCGATTGTTCTCGAAATTCCGCTGAAGTTTAAAAATGCTTCGGAACTCTTCCATTGTTTTCAAAATTCCGCTGACGTTTAAAAATGATTCAGAACTCTTCCATTGTTCTCGGAATTCCGCTGACGTTTAAAAATGCTTCGGAACTCTTCCATTGTTTTCAAAATTCCGCTGACGTTTAAAAATGATTCAGAACTGTTGCATTGTTCTCGGAATTCCGCTGACGTTTAAAAATGCTTCGGAACTCTTCCATTGTTCTCGGAATTCCGGTGAAGTTTAAAAATGCTTCGGAACTCTTACATTGTTCTCAGAATTCCGCTGAAGTTTAAACATGCTTTGGTACCCTTCTATTGTTCTCGGAATTCTGCTGACTTTTAAAAATGCTTCGGAACTCTTCCATTGATCCAGGAATTCTGCTGAAGTTTAAAAATGCTTCGGAACTCTTCTATTGTTCTCGGAATTCCGCTGACTTTTAAAAATGCTTCGGAACTCTTCCTTTTTTCTCGGAATTCCGCTGAAGTTTAAGAATGCTTCGAAACTCTTCCATTGTTCTTGGAATTCTGCTGAAGTTTTGAAGTTTAAAAATGCTTCGGAATTCGTCCATTGTTCTCGGAATTCCGCTGACGCTTAAAAATCCTTCACAACTCTTCTATTGTTCTCAGAATTCCGCTGACTTTTAAAAATGCTTCAGAACTCTTCCATTGTTCTCGGAATTCCGCTGACGTTTAAAAATGCTTCGGAACTCTTCCATTGTTCTCGGAATTCCGCTGACGCTTAAAATTGCTTCACAACTCTTCTATTGTTCTCAGAATTCCGCTGACTTTTAAAAATGCTTCAGAACTCTTTCATTGTTCTCGGAATTCCGCTGACATTTAAAAAGGCTTCAGAACTCTTCCATTGTTCTCGGAATTCCGCTGACGTTTAAAAATGCTTCGGAACTCTTCCATTGTTCTCGGAATTCCGCTGACGTTTAAAAATGCTTCACAAAGCTTCCATTGTTCTCGGAATTCCGCTGACTTTTAAAAATTCTTCGGAACTATTCGATTGTTCTCCAAATTCCGCTGAAGTTTAAAAATGCTTCGGAACTCTTCCAGTGTTCTCGGAATTCCGCTGACTTTTAAAAATGCTTCAGATCTCTTCGATTGTTCTCCAAATTCCGCTGAAGTTTAAAAATGCTTCGGAAGTCTTCCAGTGTTCGCAGAATTCCGCTGACGTTTAAAAATGCTTCTGAAATCTTCCATTGTTTTCAAAATTCCGCTGACGTTTAAAAATGATTCAGAACTCTTCCATTGTTCTTGGAATTCCGCTGACGTTTAAAAATGCTTCGGAACTCTTCCATTGTTCTCGGAATTCCGGTGAAGTTTAAAAATGCTTCGGAACTCTTACATTTTTCTCAGAATTCCACTGAAGTTTAAACATGCTTTCGTACCCTTCTATTGTTCTCGGAATTCAGCTGACTTTTAAAAATGCTTCGGAACTCTTCCATTGATCCAGGAATTCTGCTGAAGTTTAAAAATGCTTCGGAACTCTTCTATTGTTCTCGGAATTCCGCTGACTTTTAAAAATGCTTCGGAACTCTTCCATTGCTCTCGGAATTCCGCTGAAGTTTAAGAATGCTTCGAAACTCTTCCATTGTTCTTGGAATTCTGCTGAAGTTTTGAAGTTTAAAAATGCTTCGGAATTCTTCCATTGTTCTCGGAATTCCGCTGACGCTTAAAAATGCTTCACAACTCTTCTATTGTTCTCAGAATTCCGATTACTTTTAAAAATGCTTCGGAACTCTTCCATTGTTGTCGGAATTCCGCTGACGCTTAAAATTGCTTCAAAACTCTTCCATTGTTCTCGGAATTCCGCTGAAGTTTAAGAATGCTTCAGAACTCTTCCATTGTTCTCAGAATTCCGCTTACATTTAAAAATGCTTCGGAACTCTTCCATTGTTCTCGGAATTCCGCTGACGTTTAAAAATGCTTCGGAACTCTTCCATTGTTCTTGGAATTCCACTGACGTTTAAAAATGCTTCACAACCTTTCCATTGTTCTCGGAATTCCGCTGACTTTTAAAATTGATTCGGAACTCTTCGATTGTTCTCCAAATTCCGCTGAAGTTTAAAAATGCTTCGGAACACTTCCAGTGTTCACAGAATTCCGCTGACGTTTAAAAATGCTTCGGAAATCTTCCATTGTTTTCAAAATCCGCTGACGTTTAAAAATGCTTCAGAACTCTTCCATTGTTCTCGGAATTCCGCTGACATTTAAAAATGCTTCAGAACTCTTCCATTGTTCTGGAATTCCGCTGACGTTTAAAAATGCTTCACAACTCTTCCATTGTTCTCGTTATTCCGCTGACTTTAAAAAATGCTTCAGAACTCTTGCATTGTTCTCGGAATTCTGCTGAAGTTTAAGTATGCTTCGGAACTCTTCCATTGTTCTCGGAATTCCGCTGAAGTTTAAGAATGCTTCGGAACTCTTCCATTGTTCTCGGAATTCTGCTGAAGTTTTGAAGTTTAAAAATGCTTCGGAACTCTCCCATTGTTCTCGGAATTCTGCTGAAGTTTAAGTATGCTTCGGAACTCTTCCATTGTTCTCGGAATTCTGCTGAAGTTTAAAAATGCTTCGGAACTCTTCCATTGTTCTCAGAATTCCGCTGACATTTAAAAATGCTTCGGAACTCTTCCATTGTTCTCGGAATTGCGCTGACATTTAAAAAGGCTTTAGAACTCTTCCATTGTTCTCGGAATTCCGCTGACGTTTAAAAATGCTTCGGAACTCTTCCATTGTTCTCGGAATTCCGCTGACGTTTAAAAATGCTTCACAAAGCTTCCATTGTTCTCGGAATTCCGCTGACTTTTAAAAATGCTTCGGAACTCTTCGATTGTTCTCCAAATTCCGCTGAAGTTTAAAAATGCTTCGGAACTCTTCCAGTGTTCTCGGAATTCCGCTGACTTTTAAAAATGCTTCGGAACTCTTCGATTGTTCTCGAAATTCCGCTGAAGTTTAAAAATGCTTCGGAACTCTTCCATTGTTTTCAAAATTCCGCTGACGTTTAAAAATGATTCAGAACTCTTCCATTGTTCTCGGAATTCCGCTGACGTTTAAAAATGCTTCGGAACTCTTCCATTGTTTTCAAAATTCCGCTGACGTTTAAAAATGATTCAGAACTGTTGCATTGTTCTCGGAATTCCGCTGACGTTTAAAAATGCTTCGGAACTCTTCCATTGTTCTCGGAATTCCGGTGAAGTTTAAAAATGCTTCGGAACTCTTACATTGTTCTCAGAATTCCGCTGAAGTTTAAACATGCTTTGGTACCCTTCTATTGTTCTCGGAATTCTGCTGACTTTTAAAAATGCTTCGGAACTCTTCCATTGATCCAGGAATTCTGCTGAAGTTTAAAAATGCTTCGGAACTCTTCTATTGTTCTCGGAATTCCGCTGACTTTTAAAAATGCTTCGGAACTCTTCCTTTTTTCTCGGAATTCCGCTGAAGTTTAAGAATGCTTCGAAACTCTTCCATTGTTCTTGGAATTCTGCTGAAGTTTTGAAGTTTAAAAATGCTTCGGAATTCGTCCATTGTTCTCGGAATTCCGCTGACGCTTAAAATTGCTTCACAACTCTTCTATTGTTCTCAGAATTCCGCTGACTTTTAAAAATGCTTCAGAACTCTTCCATTGTTCTCGGAATTCCGCTGACATTTAAAAAGGCTTCAGAACTCTTCCATTGTTCTCGGAATTCCGCTGACGTTTAAAAATGCTTCGGAACTCTTCCATTGTTCTCGGAATTCCGCTGACGTTTAAAAATGCTTCACAAAGCTTCCATTGTTCTCGGAATTCCGCTGACTTTTAAAAATTCTTCGGAACTATTCGATTGTTCTCCAAATTCCGCTGAAGTTTAAAAATGCTTCGGAACTCTTCCAGTGTTCTCGGAATTCCGCTGACTTTTAAAAATGCTTCAGATCTCTTCGATTGTTCTCCAAATTCCGCTGAAGTTTAAAAATGCTTCGGAAGTCTTCCAGTGTTCGCAGAATTCCGCTGACGTTTAAAAATGCTTCTGAAATCTTCCATTGTTTTCAAAATTCCGCTGACGTTTAAAAATGATTCAGAACTCTTCCATTGTTCTTGGAATTCCGCTGACGTTTAAAAATGCTTCGGAACTCTTCCATTGTTCTCGGAATTCCGGTGAAGTTTAAAAATGCTTCGGAACTCTTACATTTTTCTCAGAATTCCACTGAAGTTTAAACATGCTTTCGTACCCTTCTATTGTTCTCGGAATTCAGCTGACTTTTAAAAATGCTTCGGAACTCTTCCATTGATCCAGGAATTCTGCTGAAGTTTAAAAATGCTTCGGAACTCTTCTATTGTTCTCGGAATTCCGCTGACTTTTAAAAATGCTTCGGAACTCTTCCATTGCTCTCGGAATTCCGCTGAAGTTTAAGAATGCTTCGAAACTCTTCCATTGTTCTTGGAATTCTGCTGAAGTTTTGAAGTTTAAAAATGCTTCGGAATTCTTCCATTGTTCTCGGAATTCCGCTGACGCTTAAAAATGCTTCACAACTCTTCTATTGTTCTCAGAATTCCGCTTACTTTTAAAAATGCTTCGGAACTCTTCCATTGTTGTCGGAATTCCGCTGACGCTTAAAATTGCTTCAAAACTCTTCCATTGTTCTCGGAATTCCGCTGAAGTTTAAGAATGCTTCAGAACTCTTCCATTGTTCTCGGAATTCCGCTGACTTTTAAAAATGCTTCGGAACTCTTCGATTGTTCTCCAAATTCCGCTGAAGTTTAAAAATGCTTCGGAACTCTTCTAGTTTTCGCAGAATTCCGCTGACAATTAAAAATGCTTCGGAATTCTTCCATTGTTCTCGGAATTCCGCTGACGCTTAAAAATGCTTCACAACTCTTCTATTGTTCTCAGAATTCCGCTGACTTTTAAAAATGCTTCAGAACTCTTCCATTGTTCTCAGAATTCCACTTACATTTAAAAATGCTTCGGAACTCTTCAATTGTTCTCGGAATTCCGCTGACGTTTAAAAATGCTTCGGAACTCTTCCGTTGTTCTTGGAATTCCACTGACGTTTAAAAATGCTTCACAACCTTTCCATTGTTCTCGGAATTCCGCTGACTTTTAAAATTGATTCGGAACTCTTCGATTGTTCTCCAAATTCCGCTGAAGTTTAAAAATGCTTCGGAACTCTTCCAGTGTTCACAGAATTCCGCTGATGTTTAAAAATGCTTCGGAAATCTTCCATTGTTTTCAAAATCCGCTGACGTTTAAAAATGCTTCAGAACTCTTCCATTGTTCTCGGAATTCCGCTGACATTTAAAAATGCTTCAGAACTCTTCCATTGTTCTCGGAATTCTGCTGAAGTTTAAAAATGCTTCGGAACTCTTCCACTGTTCTCAGAATTCCGCTGACATTTAAAAATGCTTCGGAACTCTTCCATTGTTCTCGGAATTCCGCTGACATTTAAAAAGGCTTCAGAACTCTTCCATTGTTCTCGGAATTCCGCTGACGTTTAAAAATGCTTCGGAACTCTTCCATTGTTCTCGGAATTCCGGTGAAGTTTAAAAATGCTTCGGAACTCTTACATTGTTCTCAGAATTCCGCTGAAGTTTAAACATGCTTTGGTACCCTTCTATTGTTCTCGGAATTCTGCTGACTTTTAAAAATGCTTCGGAACTCTTCCATTGATTTCGGAATTCCGCTGACTTTTAAAAATGCTTCGGAACTCTTCCATTGTTCTCGGAATTCCGCTGAAGTTTAAGAATGCTTCGGAACTCTTCCATTGTTCTCGGAATTCTGCTGAAGTTTTGAAGTTTAAAAATGCTTCGGAACTCTCCCATTGTTCTCGGAATTCTGCTGAAGTTTAAGTATGCTTCGGAACTCTTCCATTGTTCTCGGAATTCTGCTGAAGTTTAAAAATGCTTCGGAACTCTTCCATTGTTCTCAGAATTCCGCTGACATTTAAAAATGCTTCGGAACTCTTCCATTGTTCTCGGAATTCCGCTGACATTTAAAAAGGCTTTAGAACTCTTCCATTGTTCTCGGAATTCCGCTGACGTTTAAAAATGCTTCGGAACTCTTCCATTGTTCTCGGAATTCCGCTGACGTTTAAAAATGCTTCACAAAGCTTCCATTGTTCTCGGAATTCCGCTGACTTTTAAAAATGCTTCGGAACTCTTCGATTGTTCTCCAAATTCCGCTGAAGTTTAAAAATGCTTCGGAACTCTTCCAGTGTTCTCGGAATTCCGCTGACTTTTAAAAATGCTTCGGAACTCTTCGATTGTTCTCGAAATTCCGCTGAAGTTTAAAAATGCTTCGGAACTCTTCCATTGTTTTCAAAATTCCGCTGACGTTTAAAAATGATTCAGAACTCTTCCATTGTTCTCGGAATTCCGCTGACGTTTAAAAATGCTTCGGAACTCTTCCATTGTTTTCAAAATTCCGCTGACGTTTAAAAATGATTCAGAACTGTTGCATTGTTCTCGGAATTCCGCTGACGTTTAAAAATGCTTCGGAACTCTTCCATTGTTCTCGGAATTCCGGTGAAGTTTAAAAATGCTTCGGAACTCTTACATTGTTCTCAGAATTCCGCTGAAGTTTAAACATGCTTTGGTACCCTTCTATTGTTCTCGGAATTCTGCTGACTTTTAAAAATGCTTCGGAACTCTTCCATTGATCCAGGAATTCTGCTGAAGTTTAAAAATGCTTCGGAACTCTTCTATTGTTCTCGGAATTCCGCTGACTTTTAAAAATGCTTCGGAACTCTTCCTTTTTTCTCGGAATTCCGCTGAAGTTTAAGAATGCTTCGAAACTCTTCCATTGTTCTTGGAATTCTGCTGAAGTTTTGAAGTTTAAAAATGCTTCGGAATTCGTCCATTGTTCTCGGAATTCCGCTGACGCTTAAAAATCCTTCACAACTCTTCTATTGTTCTCAGAATTCCGCTGACTTTTAAAAATGCTTCAGAACTCTTCCATTGTTCTCGGAATTCCGCTGACGTTTAAAAATGCTTCGGAACTCTTCCATTGTTCTCGGAATTCCGCTGACGCTTAAAATTGCTTCACAACTCTTCTATTGTTCTCAGAATTCCGCTGACTTTTAAAAATGCTTCAGAACTCTTTCATTGTTCTCGGAATTCCGCTGACATTTAAAAAGGCTTCAGAACTCTTCCATTGTTCTCGGAATTCCGCTGACGTTTAAAAATGCTTCGGAACTCTTCCATTGTTCTCGGAATTCCGCTAACGTTTAAAAATGCTTCACAAAGCTTCCATTGTTCTCGGAATTCCGCTGACTTTTAAAAATTCTTCGGAACTATTCGATTGTTCTCCAAATTCCGCTGAAGTTTAAAAATGCTTCGGAACTCTTCCAGTGTTCTCGGAATTCCGCTGACTTTTAAAAATGCTTCAGATCTCTTCGATTGTTCTCCAAATTCCGCTGAAGTTTAAAAATGCTTCGGAAGTCTTCCAGTGTTCGCAGAATTCCGCTGACGTTTAAAAATGCTTCTGAAATCTTCCATTGTTTTCAAAATTCCGCTGACGTTTAAAAATGATTCAGAACTCTTCCATTGTTCTTGGAATTCCGCTGACGTTTAAAAATGCTTCGGAACTCTTCCATTGTTCTCGGAATTCCGGTGAAGTTTAAAAATGCTTCGGAACTCTTACATTTTTCTCAGAATTCCACTGAAGTTTAAACATGCTTTCGTACCCTTCTATTGTTCTCGGAATTCAGCTGACTTTTAAAAATGCTTCGGAACTCTTCCATTGATCCAGGAATTCTGCTGAAGTTTAAAAATGCTTCGGAACTCTTCTATTGTTCTCGGAATTCCGCTGACTTTTAAAAATGCTTCGGAACTCTTCCATTGCTCTCGGAATTCCGCTGAAGTTTAAGAATGCTTCGAAACTCTTCCATTGTTCTTGGAATTCTGCTGAAGTTTTGAAGTTTAAAAATGCTTCGGAATTCTTCCATTGTTCTCGGAATTCCGCTGACGCTTAAAAATGCTTCACAACTCTTCTATTGTTCTCAGAATTCCGCTTACTTTTAAAAATGCTTCGGAACTCTTCCATTGTTGTCGGAATTCCGCTGACGCTTAAAATTGCTTCAAAACTCTTCCATTGTTCTCGGAATTCCGCTGAAGTTTAAGAATGCTTCAGAACTCTTCCATTGTTCTCAGAATTCCGCTTACATTTAAAAATGCTTCGGAACTCTTCCATTGTTCTCGGAATTCCGCTGACGTTTAAAAATGCTTCGGAACTCTTCCATTGTTCTTGGAATTCCACTGACGTTTAAAAATGCTTCACAACCTTTCCATTGTTCTCGGAATTCCGCTGACTTTTAAAATTGATTCGGAACTCTTCGATTGTTCTCCAAATTCCGCTGAAGTTTAAAAATGCTTCGGAACACTTATAGTGTTCACAGAATTCCGCTGACGTTTAAAAATGCTTCGGAAATCTTCCATTGTTTTCAAAATCCGCTGACGTTTAAAAATGCTTCAGAACTCTTCCATTGTTCTCGGAATTCCGCTGACATTTAAAAATGCTTCAGAACTCTTCCATTGTTCTGGAATTCCGCTGACGTTTAAAAATGCTTCACAACTCTTCCATTGTTCTCGTTATTCCGCTGACTTTAAAAAATGCTTCAGAACTCTTGCATTGTTCTCGGAATTCTGCTGAAGTTTAAGTATGCTTCGGAACTCTTCCATTGTTCTCGGAATTCCGCTGAAGTTTAAGAATGCTTCGGAACTCTTCCATTGTTCTCGGAATTCTGCTGAAGTTTTGAAGTTTAAAAATGCTTCGGAACTCTCCCATTGTTCTCGGAATTCTGCTGAAGTTTAAGTATGCTTCGGAACTCTTCCATTGTTCTCGGAATTCTGCTGAAGTTTAAAAATGCTTCGGAACTCTTCCATTGTTCTCAGAATTCCGCTGACATTTAAAAATGCTTCGGAACTCTTCCATTGTTCTCGGAATTCCGCTGACATTTAAAAAGGCTTTAGAACTCTTCCATTGTTCTCGGAATTCCGCTGACGTTTAAAAATGCTTCGGAACTCTTCCATTGTTCTCGGAATTCCGCTGACGTTTAAAAATGCTTCACAAAGCTTCCATTGTTCTCGGAATTCCGCTGACTTTTAAAAATGCTTCGGAACTCTTCGATTGTTCTCCAAATTCCGCTGAAGTTTAAAAATGCTTCGGAAGTCTTCCAGTGTTCGCAGAATTCCGCTGACGTTTAAAAATGCTTCTGAAATCTTCCATTGTTTTCAAAATTCCGCTGACGTTTAAAAATGATTCAGAACTCTTCCATTGTTCTTGGAATTCCGCTGACGTTTAAAAATGCTTCGGAACTCTTCCATTGTTCTCGGAATTCCGGTGAAGTTTAAAAATGCTTCGGAACTCTTACATTTTTCTCAGAATTCCACTGAAGTTTAAACATGCTTTCGTACCCTTCTATTGTTCTCGGAATTCAGCTGACTTTTAAAAATGCTTCGGAACTCTTCCATTGATCCAGGAATTCTGCTGAAGTTTAAAAATGCTTCGGAACTCTTCTATTGTTCTCGGAATTCCGCTGACTTTTAAAAATGCTTCGGAACTCTTCCATTGCTCTCGGAATTCCGCTGAAGTTTAAGAATGCTTCGAAACTCTTCCATTGTTCTTGGAATTCTGCTGAAGTTTTGAAGTTTAAAAATGCTTCGGAATTCTTCCATTGTTCTCGGAATTCCGGTGAAGTTTAAAAATGCTTCGGAACTCTTACATTGTTCTCAGAATTCCGCTGAAGTTTAAACATGCTTTGGTACCCTTCTATTGTTCTCGGAATTCTGCTGACTTTTAAAAATGCTTCGGAACTCTTCCATTGATCCAGGAATTCTGCTGAAGTTCAAAAATGCTTCGGAACTCTTCTATTGTTCTCGGAATTCCGCTGACTTTTAAAAATGCTTCGGAACTCTTCCTTTTTTCTCGGAATTCCGCTGAAGTTTAAGAATGCTTCGAAACTCTTCCATTGTTCTTGGAATTCTGCTGAAGTTTTGAAGTTTAAAAATGCTTCGGAATTCGTCCATTGTTCTCGGAATTCCGCTGACGCTTAAAAATCCTTCACAACTCTTCTATTGTTCTCAGAATTCCGCTGACTTTTAAAAATGCTTCAGAACTCTTCCATTGTTCTCGGAATTCCGCTGACGTTTAAAAATGCTTCGGAACTCTTCCATTGTTCTCGGAATTCCGCTGACGCTTAAAATTGCTTCACAACTCTTCTATTGTTCTCAGAATTCCGCTGACTTTTAAAAATGCTTCAGAACTCTTTCATTGTTCTCGGAATTCCGCTGACATTTAAAAAGGCTTCAGAACTCTTCCATTGTTCTCGGAATTCCGCTGACGTTTAAAAATGCTTCGGAACTCTTCCATTGTTCTCGGAATTCCGCTAACGTTTAAAAATGCTTCACAAAGCTTCCATTGTTCTCGGAATTCCGCTGACTTTTAAAAATTCTTCGGAACTATTCGATTGTTCTCCAAATTCCGCTGAAGTTTAAAAATGCTTCGGAACTCTTCCAGTGTTCTCGGAATTCCGCTGACTTTTAAAAATGCTTCAGATCTCTTCGATTGTTCTCCAAATTCCGCTGAAGTTTAAAAATGCTTCGGAAGTCTTCCAGTGTTCGCAGAATTCCGCTGACGTTTAAAAATGCTTCTGAAATCTTCCATTGTTTTCAAAATTCCGCTGACGTTTAAAAATGATTCAGAACTCTTCCATTGTTCTTGGAATTCCGCTGACGTTTAAAAATGCTTCGGAACTCTTCCATTGTTCTCGGAATTCCGGTGAAGTTTAAAAATGCTTCGGAACTCTTACATTTTTCTCAGAATTCCACTGAAGTTTAAACATGCTTTCGTACCCTTCTATTGTTCTCGGAATTCAGCTGACTTTTAAAAATGCTTCGGAACTCTTCCATTGATCCAGGAATTCTGCTGAAGTTTAAAAATGCTTCGGAACTCTTCTATTGTTCTCGGAATTCCGCTGACTTTTAAAAATGCTTCGGAACTCTTCCATTGCTCTCGGAATTCCGCTGAAGTTTAAGAA
This sequence comes from Phyllobates terribilis, assembly GCF_046119375.1. Taxonomy (NCBI): domain Eukaryota; kingdom Metazoa; phylum Chordata; class Amphibia; order Anura; family Dendrobatidae; genus Phyllobates; species Phyllobates terribilis. The sequence continues at coordinate 4,565,371 of NW_027362781.1, read as the reverse complement.
TGCTTCGAAACTCTTCCATTGTTCTTGGAATTCTGCTGAAGTTTTGAAGTTTAAAAATGCTTCGGAATTCTTCCATTGTTCTCGGAATTCCGCTGACGCTTAAAAATGCTTCACAACTCTTCTATTGTTCTCAGAATTCCGCTTACTTTTAAAAATGCTTCGGAACTCTTCCATTGTTGTCGGAATTCCGCTGACGCTTAAAATTGCTTCAAAACTCTTCCATTGTTCTCGGAATTCCGCTGAAGTTTAAGAATGCTTCAGAACTCTTCCATTGTTCTCAGAATTCCGCTTACATTTAAAAATGCTTCGGAACTCTTCCATTGTTCTCGGAATTCCGCTGACGTTTAAAAATGCTTCGGAACTCTTCCATTGTTCTTGGAATTCCACTGACGTTTAAAAATGCTTCACAACCTTTCCATTGTTCTCGGAATTCCGCTGACTTTTAAAATTGATTCGGAACTCTTCGATTGTTCTCCAAATTCCGCTGAAGTTTAAAAATGCTTCGGAACACTTCCAGTGTTCACAGAATTCCGCTGACGTTTAAAAATGCTTCGGAAATCTTCCATTGTTTTCAAAATCCGCTGACGTTTAAAAATGCTTCAGAACTCTTCCATTGTTCTCGGAATTCCGCTGACATTTAAAAATGCTTCAGAACTCTTCCATTGTTCTGGAATTCCGCTGACGTTTAAAAATGCTTCACAACTCTTCCATTGTTCTCGTTATTCCGCTGACTTTAAAAAATGCTTCAGAACTCTTGCATTGTTCTCGGAATTCTGCTGAAGTTTAAGTATGCTTCGGAACTCTTCCATTGTTCTCGGAATTCTGCTGAAGTTTAAAAATGCTTCGGAACTCTTCCACTGTTCTCAGAATTCCGCTGACATTTAAAAATGCTTCGGAACTCTTCCATTGTTCTCGGAATTCCGCTGACATTTAAAAAGGCTTCAGAACTCTTCCATTGTTCTCGGAATTCCGCTGACGTTTAAAAATGCTTCGGAACTCTTCCATTGTTCTCGGAATTCCGCTGACGTTTAAAAATGCTTCACAATGCTTCCATTGTTCTCGGAATTCCGCTGACTTTTAAAAATGCTTCGGAACTCTTCGATTGTTCTCCAAATTCCGCTGAAGTTTAAAAATGCTTCGGAACTCTTCCAGTGTTCTCGGAATTCCGCTGACTTTTAAAAATGCTTCGGAACTCTTCGATTGTTCTCCAAATTCCGCTGAAGTTTAAAAATGCTTCGGAACTCTTCCAGTGTTCGCAGAACTCCGCTGACGTTTAAAAATGCTTCGGAAATCTTCCATTGTTTTCAAAATTCCGCTGACGTTTAAAAATGCTTCGGAACTCTTCCATTGTTCTCGGAATTCCGGTGAAGTTTAAAAATGCTTCGGAACTCTTACATTTTTCTCAGAATTCCACTGAAGTTTAAACATGCTTTCGTACCCTTCTATTGTTCTCGGAATTCAGCTGACTTTTAAAAATGCTTCGGAACTCTTCCATTGATCCAGGAATTCTGCTGAAGTTTAAAAATGCTTCGGAACTCTTCTATTGTTCTCGGAATTCCGCTGACTTTTAAAAATGCTTCGGAACTCTTCCATTGCTCTCGGAATTCCGCTGAAGTTTAAGAATGCTTCGAAACTCTTCCATTGTTCTTGGAATTCTGCTGAAGTTTTGAAGTTTAAAAATGCTTCGGAATTCTTCCATTGTTCTCGGAATTCCGCTGACGCTTAAAAATGCTTCACAACTCTTCTATTGTTCTCAGAATTCCGATTACTTTTAAAAATGCTTCGGAACTCTTCCATTGTTGTCGGAATTCCGCTGACGCTTAAAATTGCTTCAAAACTCTTCCATTGTTCTCGGAATTCCGCTGAAGTTTAAGAATGCTTCAGAACTCTTCCATTGTTCTCAGAATTCCGCTTACATTTAAAAATGCTTCGGAACTCTTCCATTGTTCTCGGAATTCCGCTGACGTTTAAAAATGCTTCGGAACTCTTCCATTGTTCTTGGAATTCCACTGACGTTTAAAAATGCTTCACAACCTTTCCATTGTTCTCGGAATTCCGCTGACTTTTAAAATTGATTCGGAACTCTTCGATTGTTCTCCAAATTCCGCTGAAGTTTAAAAATGCTTCGGAACACTTCCAGTGTTCACAGAATTCCGCTGACGTTTAAAAATGCTTCGGAAATCTTCCATTGTTTTCAAAATCCGCTGACGTTTAAAAATGCTTCAGAACTCTTCCATTGTTCTCGGAATTCCGCTGACATTTAAAAATGCTTCAGAACTCTTCCATTGTTCTGGAATTCCGCTGACGTTTAAAAATGCTTCACAACTCTTCCATTGTTCTCGTTATTCCGCTGACTTTAAAAAATGCTTCAGAACTCTTGCATTGTTCTCGGAATTCTGCTGAAGTTTAAGTATGCTTCGGAACTCTTCCATTGTTCTCGGAATTCCGCTGAAGTTTAAGAATGCTTCGGAACTCTTCCATTGTTCTCGGAATTCTGCTGAAGTTTTGAAGTTTAAAAATGCTTCGGAACTCTCCCATTGTTCTCGGAATTCTGCTGAAGTTTAAGTATGCTTCGGAACTCTTCCATTGTTCTCGGAATTCTGCTGAAGTTTAAAAATGCTTCGGAACTCTTCCATTGTTCTCAGAATTCCGCTGACATTTAAAAATGCTTCGGAACTCTTCCATTGTTCTCGGAATTCCGCTGACATTTAAAAAGGCTTTAGAACTCTTCCATTGTTCTCGGAATTCCGCTGACGTTTAAAAATGCTTCGGAACTCTTCCATTGTTCTCGGAATTCCGCTGACGTTTAAAAATGCTTCACAAAGCTTCCATTGTTCTCGGAATTCCGCTGACTTTTAAAAATGCTTCGGAACTCTTCGATTGTTCTCCAAATTCCGCTGAAGTTTAAAAATGCTTCGGAACTCTTCCAGTGTTCTCGGAATTCCGCTGACTTTTAAAAATGCTTCGGAACTCTTCGATTGTTCTCGAAATTCCGCTGAAGTTTAAAAATGCTTCGGAACTCTTCCATTGTTTTCAAAATTCCGCTGACGTTTAAAAATGATTCAGAACTCTTCCATTGTTCTCGGAATTCCGCTGACGTTTAAAAATGCTTCGGAACTCTTCCATTGTTTTCAAAATTCCGCTGACGTTTAAAAATGATTCAGAACTGTTGCAATGTTCTCGGAATTCCGCTGACGTTTAAAAATGCTTCGGAACTCTTCCATTGTTCTCGGAATTCCGGTGAAGTTTAAAAATGCTTCGGAACTCTTACATTGTTCTCAGAATTCCGCTGAAGTTTAAACATGCTTTGGTACCCTTCTATTGTTCTCGGAATTCAGCTGACTTTTAAAAATGCTTCGGAACTCTTCCATTGATCCAGGAATTCTGCTGAAGTTTAAAAATGCTTCGGAACTCTTCTATTGTTCTCGGAATTCCGCTGACTTTTAAAAATGCTTCGGAACTCTTCCATTGCTCTCGGAATTCCGCTGAAGTTTAAGAATGCTTCGAAACTCTTCCATTGTTCTTGGAATTCTGCTGAAGTTTTGAAGTTTAAAAATGCTTCGGAATTCTTCCATTGTTCTCGGAATTCCGCTGACGCTTAAAAATGCTTCACAACTCTTCTATTGTTCTCAGAATTCCGCTTACTTTTAAAAATGCTTCGGAACTCTTCCATTGTTGTCGGAATTCCGCTGACGCTTAAAATTGCTTCAAAACTCTTCCATTGTTCTCGGAATTCCGCTGAAGTTTAAGAATGCTTCAGAACTCTTCCATTGTTCTCGGAATTCCGCTGACTTTTAAAAATGCTTCGGAACTCTTCGATTGTTCTCCAAATTCCGCTGAAGTTTAAAAATGCTTCGGAACTCTTCTAGTGTTCGCAGAATTCCGCTGACAATTAAAAATGCTTCGGAATTCTTCCATTGTTCTCGGAATTCCGCTGACGCTTAAAAATGCTTCACAACACTTCTATTGTTCTCAGAATTCCGCTGACTTTTAAAAATGCTTCAGAACTCTTCCATTGTTCTCAGAATTCCGCTTACATTTAAAAATGCTTCGGAACTCTTCAATTGTTCTCGGAATTCCGCTGACGTTTAAAAATGCTTCGGAACTCTTCCGTTGTTCTTGGAATTCCACTGACGTTTAAAAATGCTTCACAACCTTTCCATTGTTCTCGGAATTCCGCTGACTTTTAAAATTGATTCGGAACTCTTCGATTGTTCTCCAAATTCCGCTGAAGTTTAAAAATGCTTCGGAACTCTTCCAGTGTTCACAGAATTCCGCTGATGTTTAAAAATGCTTCGGAAATCTTCCATTGTTTTCAAAATCCGCTGACGTTTAAAAATGCTTCAGAACTCTTCCATTGTTCTCGGAATTCCGCTGACATTTAAAAATGCTTCAGAACTCTTCCATTGTTCTGGAATTCCGCTGACGTTTAAAAATGCTTCACAACTCTTCCATTGTTCTCGTTATTCCGCTGACTTTAAAAAATGCTTCAGAACTCTTCCATTGTTCTCGGAATTCTGCTGAAGTTTAAGTATGCTTCGGAACTCTTCCATTGTTCTCGGAATTCTGCTGAAGTTTAAAAATGCTTCGGAACTCTTCCACTGTTCTCAGAATTCCGCTGACATTTAAAAATGCTTCGGAACTCTTCCATTGTTCTCGGAATTCCGCTGACATTTAAAAAGGCTTCAGAACTCTTCCATTGTTCTCGGAATTCCGCTGACGTTTAAAAATGCTTCGGAACTCTTCCATTGTTCTCGGAATTCCGGTGAAGTTTAAAAATGCTTCGGAACTCTTACATTGTTCTCAGAATTCCGCTGAAGTTTAAACATGCTTTTGTACCCTTCTATTGTTCTCGGAATTCTGCTGACTTTTAAAAATGCTTCGGAACTCTTCCATTGTTTTTGGAATTCCGCTGACTTTTAAAAATGCTTCGGAACTCTTCCATTGTTCTCGGAATTCCGCTGAAGTTTAAGAATGCTTCGGAACTCTTCCATTGTTCTCGGAATTCTGCTGAAGTTTTGAAGTTTAAAAATGCTTCGGAACTCTCCCATTGTTCTCGGAATTCTGCTGAAGTTTAAGTATGCTTCGGAACTCTTCCATTGTTCTCGGAATTCTGCTGAAGTTTAAAAATGCTTCGGAACTCTTCCATTGTTCTCAGAATTCCGCTGACATTTAAAAATGCTTCGGAACTCTTCCATTGTTCTCGGAATTCCGCTGACATTTAAAAAGGCTTTAGAACTCTTCCATTGTTCTCGGAATTCCGCTGACGTTTAAAAATGCTTCGGAACTCTTCCATTGTTCTCGGAATTCCGCTGACGTTTAAAAATGCTTCACAAAGCTTCCATTGTTCTCGGAATTCCGCTGACTTTTAAAAATGCTTCGGAACTCTTCGATTGTTCTCCAAATTCCGCTGAAGTTTAAAAATGCTTCGGAACTCTTCCAGTGTTCTCGGAATTCCGCTGACTTTTAAAAATGCTTCGGAACTCTTCGATTGTTCTCGAAATTCCGCTGAAGTTTAAAAATGCTTCGGAACTCTTCCATTGTTTTCAAAATTCCGCTGACGTTTAAAAATGATTCAGAACTCTTCCATTGTTCTCGGAATTCCGCTGACGTTTAAAAATGCTTCGGAACTCTTCCATTGTTTTCAAAATTCCGCTGACGTTTAAAAATGATTCAGAACTGTTGCATTGTTCTCGGAATTCCGCTGACGTTTAAAAATGCTTCGGAACTCTTCCATTGTTCTCGGAATTCCGGTGAAGTTTAAAAATGCTTCGGAACTCTTACATTGTTCTCAGAATTCCGCTGAAGTTTAAACATGCTTTGGTACCCTTCTATTGTTCTCGGAATTCTGCTGACTTTTAAAAATGCTTCGGAACTCTTCCATTGATCCAGGAATTCTGCTGAAGTTTAAAAATGCTTCGGAACTCTTCTATTGTTCTCGGAATTCCGCTGACTTTTAAAAATGCTTCGGAACTCTTCCTTTTTTCTCGGAATTCCGCTGAAGTTTAAGAATGCTTCGAAACTCTTCCATTGTTCTTGGAATTCTGCTGAAGTTTTGAAGTTTAAAAATGCTTCGGAATTCGTCCATTGTTCTCGGAATTCCGCTGACGCTTAAAAATCCTTCACAACTCTTCTATTGTTCTCAGAATTCCGCTGACTTTTAAAAATGCTTCAGAACTCTTCCATTGTTCTCGGAATTCCGCTGACGTTTAAAAATGCTTCGGAACTCTTCCATTGTTCTCGGAATTCCGCTGACGCTTAAAATTGCTTCACAACTCTTCTATTGTTCTCAGAATTCCGCTGACTTTTAAAAATGCTTCAGAACTCTTTCATTGTTCTCGGAATTCCGCTGACATTTAAAAAGGCTTCAGAACTCTTCCATTGTTCTCGGAATTCCGCTGACGTTTAAAAATGCTTCGGAACTCTTCCATTGTTCTCGGAATTCCGCTGACGTTTAAAAATGCTTCACAAAGCTTCCATTGTTCTCGGAATTCCGCTGACTTTTAAAAATTCTTCGGAACTATTCGATTGTTCTCCAAATTCCGCTGAAGTTTAAAAATGCTTCGGAACTCTTCCAGTGTTCTCGGAATTCCGCTGACTTTTAAAAATGCTTCAGATCTCTTCGATTGTTCTCCAAATTCCGCTGAAGTTTAAAAATGCTTCGGAAGTCTTCCAGTGTTCGCAGAATTCCGCTGACGTTTAAAAATGCTTCTGAAATCTTCCATTGTTTTCAAAATTCCGCTGACGTTTAAAAATGATTCAGAACTCTTCCATTGTTCTTGGAATTCCGCTGACGTTTAAAAATGCTTCGGAACTCTTCCATTGTTCTCGGAATTCCGGTGAAGTTTAAAAATGCTTCGGAACTCTTACATTTTTCTCAGAATTCCACTGAAGTTTAAACATGCTTTCGTACCCTTCTATTGTTCTCGGAATTCAGCTGACTTTTAAAAATGCTTCGGAACTCTTCCATTGATCCAGGAATTCTGCTGAAGTTTAAAAATGCTTCGGAACTCTTCTATTGTTCTCGGAATTCCGCTGACTTTTAAAAATGCTTCGGAACTCTTCCATTGCTCTCGGAATTCCGCTGAAGTTTAAGAATGCTTCGAAACTCTTCCATTGTTCTTGGAATTCTGCTGAAGTTTTGAAGTTTAAAAATGCTTCGGAATTCTTCCATTGTTCTCGGAATTCCGCTGACGCTTAAAAATGCTTCACAACTCTTCTATTGTTCTCAGAATTCCGATTACTTTTAAAAATGCTTCGGAACTCTTCCATTGTTGTCGGAATTCCGCTGACGCTTAAAATTGCTTCAAAACTCTTCCATTGTTCTCGGAATTCCGCTGAAGTTTAAGAATGCTTCAGAACTCTTCCATTGTTCTCAGAATTCCGCTTACATTTAAAAATGCTTCGGAACTCTTCCATTGTTCTCGGAATTCCGCTGACGTTTAAAAATGCTTCGGAACTCTTCCATTGTTCTTGGAATTCCACTGACGTTTAAAAATGCTTCACAACCTTTCCATTGTTCTCGGAATTCCGCTGACTTTTAAAATTGATTCGGAACTCTTCGATTGTTCTCCAAATTCCGCTGAAGTTTAAAAATGCTTCGGAACACTTCCAGTGTTCACAGAATTCCGCTGACGTTTAAAAATGCTTCGGAAATCTTCCATTGTTTTCAAAATCCGCTGACGTTTAAAAATGCTTCAGAACTCTTCCATTGTTCTCGGAATTCCGCTGACATTTAAAAATGCTTCAGAACTCTTCCATTGTTCTGGAATTCCGCTGACGTTTAAAAATGCTTCACAACTCTTCCATTGTTCTCGTTATTCCGCTGACTTTAAAAAATGCTTCAGAACTCTTGCATTGTTCTCGGAATTCTGCTGAAGTTTAAGTATGCTTCGGAACTCTTCCATTGTTCTCGGAATTCCGCTGAAGTTTAAGAATGCTTCGGAACTCTTCCATTGTTCTCGGAATTCTGCTGAAGTTTTGAAGTTTAAAAATGCTTCGGAACTCTCCCATTGTTCTCGGAATTCTGCTGAAGTTTAAGTATGCTTCGGAACTCTTCCATTGTTCTCGGAATTCTGCTGAAGTTTAAAAATGCTTCGGAACTCTTCCATTGTTCTCAGAATTCCGCTGACATTTAAAAATGCTTCGGAACTCTTCCATTGTTCTCGGAATTGCGCTGACATTTAAAAAGGCTTTAGAACTCTTCCATTGTTCTCGGAATTCCGCTGACGTTTAAAAATGCTTCGGAACTCTTCCATTGTTCTCGGAATTCCGCTGACGTTTAAAAATGCTTCACAAAGCTTCCATTGTTCTCGGAATTCCGCTGACTTTTAAAAATGCTTCGGAACTCTTCGATTGTTCTCCAAATTCCGCTGAAGTTTAAAAATGCTTCGGAACTCTTCCAGTGTTCTCGGAATTCCGCTGACTTTTAAAAATGCTTCGGAACTCTTCGATTGTTCTCGAAATTCCGCTGAAGTTTAAAAATGCTTCGGAACTCTTCCATTGTTTTCAAAATTCCGCTGACGTTTAAAAATGATTCAGAACTCTTCCATTGTTCTCGGAATTCCGCTGACGTTTAAAAATGCTTCGGAACTCTTCCATTGTTTTCAAAATTCCGCTGACGTTTAAAAATGATTCAGAACTGTTGCATTGTTCTCGGAATTCCGCTGACGTTTAAAAATGCTTCGGAACTCTTCCATTGTTCTCGGAATTCCGGTGAAGTTTAAAAATGCTTCGGAACTCTTACATTGTTCTCAGAATTCCGCTGAAGTTTAAACATGCTTTGGTACCCTTCTATTGTTCTCGGAATTCTGCTGACTTTTAAAAATGCTTCGGAACTCTTCCATTGATCCAGGAATTCTGCTGAAGTTTAAAAATGCTTCGGAACTCTTCTATTGTTCTCGGAATTCCGCTGACTTTTAAAAATGCTTCGGAACTCTTCCTTTTTTCTCGGAATTCCGCTGAAGTTTAAGAATGCTTCGAAACTCTTCCATTGTTCTTGGAATTCTGCTGAAGTTTTGAAGTTTAAAAATGCTTCGGAATTCGTCCATTGTTCTCGGAATTCCGCTGACGCTTAAAATTGCTTCACAACTCTTCTATTGTTCTCAGAATTCCGCTGACTTTTAAAAATGCTTCAGAACTCTTCCATTGTTCTCGGAATTCCGCTGACATTTAAAAAGGCTTCAGAACTCTTCCATTGTTCTCGGAATTCCGCTGACGTTTAAAAATGCTTCGGAACTCTTCCATTGTTCTCGGAATTCCGCTGACGTTTAAAAATGCTTCACAAAGCTTCCATTGTTCTCGGAATTCCGCTGACTTTTAAAAATTCTTCGGAACTATTCGATTGTTCTCCAAATTCCGCTGAAGTTTAAAAATGCTTCGGAACTCTTCCAGTGTTCTCGGAATTCCGCTGACTTTTAAAAATGCTTCAGATCTCTTCGATTGTTCTCCAAATTCCGCTGAAGTTTAAAAATGCTTCGGAAGTCTTCCAGTGTTCGCAGAATTCCGCTGACGTTTAAAAATGCTTCTGAAATCTTCCATTGTTTTCAAAATTCCGCTGACGTTTAAAAATGATTCAGAACTCTTCCATTGTTCTTGGAATTCCGCTGACGTTTAAAAATGCTTCGGAACTCTTCCATTGTTCTCGGAATTCCGGTGAAGTTTAAAAATGCTTCGGAACTCTTACATTTTTCTCAGAATTCCACTGAAGTTTAAACATGCTTTCGTACCCTTCTATTGTTCTCGGAATTCAGCTGACTTTTAAAAATGCTTCGGAACTCTTCCATTGATCCAGGAATTCTGCTGAAGTTTAAAAATGCTTCGGAACTCTTCTATTGTTCTCGGAATTCCGCTGACTTTTAAAAATGCTTCGGAACTCTTCCATTGCTCTCGGAATTCCGCTGAAGTTTAAGAATGCTTCGAAACTCTTCCATTGTTCTTGGAATTCTGCTGAAGTTTTGAAGTTTAAAAATGCTTCGGAATTCTTCCATTGTTCTCGGAATTCCGCTGACGCTTAAAAATGCTTCACAACTCTTCTATTGTTCTCAGAATTCCGCTTACTTTTAAAAATGCTTCGGAACTCTTCCATTGTTGTCGGAATTCCGCTGACGCTTAAAATTGCTTCAAAACTCTTCCATTGTTCTCGGAATTCCGCTGAAGTTTAAGAATGCTTCAGAACTCTTCCATTGTTCTCGGAATTCCGCTGACTTTTAAAAATGCTTCGGAACTCTTCGATTGTTCTCCAAATTCCGCTGAAGTTTAAAAATGCTTCGGAACTCTTCTAGTTTTCGCAGAATTCCGCTGACAATTAAAAATGCTTCGGAATTCTTCCATTGTTCTCGGAATTCCGCTGACGCTTAAAAATGCTTCACAACTCTTCTATTGTTCTCAGAATTCCGCTGACTTTTAAAAATGCTTCAGAACTCTTCCATTGTTCTCAGAATTCCACTTACATTTAAAAATGCTTCGGAACTCTTCAATTGTTCTCGGAATTCCGCTGACGTTTAAAAATGCTTCGGAACTCTTCCGTTGTTCTTGGAATTCCACTGACGTTTAAAAATGCTTCACAACCTTTCCATTGTTCTCGGAATTCCGCTGACTTTTAAAATTGATTCGGAACTCTTCGATTGTTCTCCAAATTCCGCTGAAGTTTAAAAATGCTTCGGAACTCTTCCAGTGTTCACAGAATTCCGCTGATGTTTAAAAATGCTTCGGAAATCTTCCATTGTTTTCAAAATCCGCTGACGTTTAAAAATGCTTCAGAACTCTTCCATTGTTCTCGGAATTCCGCTGACATTTAAAAATGCTTCAGAACTCTTCCATTGTTCTCGGAATTCTGCTGAAGTTTAAAAATGCTTCGGAACTCTTCCACTGTTCTCAGAATTCCGCTGACATTTAAAAATGCTTCGGAACTCTTCCATTGTTCTCGGAATTCCGCTGACATTTAAAAAGGCTTCAGAACTCTTCCATTGTTCTCGGAATTCCGCTGACGTTTAAAAATGCTTCGGAACTCTTCCATTGTTCTCGGAATTCCGGTGAAGTTTAAAAATGCTTCGGAACTCTTACATTGTTCTCAGAATTCCGCTGAAGTTTAAACATGCTTTGGTACCCTTCTATTGTTCTCGGAATTCTGCTGACTTTTAAAAATGCTTCGGAACTCTTCCATTGATTTCGGAATTCCGCTGACTTTTAAAAATGCTTCGGAACTCTTCCATTGTTCTCGGAATTCCGCTGAAGTTTAAGAATGCTTCGGAACTCTTCCATTGTTCTCGGAATTCTGCTGAAGTTTTGAAGTTTAAAAATGCTTCGGAACTCTCCCATTGTTCTCGGAATTCTGCTGAAGTTTAAGTATGCTTCGGAACTCTTCCATTGTTCTCGGAATTCTGCTGAAGTTTAAAAATGCTTCGGAACTCTTCCATTGTTCTCAGAATTCCGCTGACATTTAAAAATGCTTCGGAACTCTTCCATTGCTCTCGGAATTCCGCTGACATTTAAAAAGGCTTTAGAACTCTTCCATTGTTCTCGGAATTCCGCTGACGTTTAAAAATGCTTCGGAACTCTTCCATTGTTCTCGGAATTCCGCTGACGTTTAAAAATGCTTCACAAAGCTTCCATTGTTCTCGGAATTCCGCTGACTTTTAAAAATGCTTCGGAACTCTTCGATTGTTCTCCAAATTCCGCTGAAGTTTAAAAATGCTTCGGAACTCTTCCAGTGTTCTCGGAATTCCGCTGACTTTTAAAAATGCTTCGGAACTCTTCGATTGTTCTCGAAATTCCGCTGAAGTTTAAAAATGCTTCGGAACTCTTCCATTGTTTTCAAAATTCCGCTGACGTTTAAAAATGATTCAGAACTCTTCCATTGTTCTCGGAATTCCGCTGACGTTTAAAAATGCTTCGGAACTCTTCCATTGTTTTCAAAATTCCGCTGACGTTTAAAAATGATTCAGAACTGTTGCATTGTTCTCGGAATTCCGCTGACGTTTAAAAATGCTTCGGAACTCTTCCATTGTTCTCGGAATTCCGGTGAAGTTTAAAAATGCTTCGGAACTCTTACATTGTTCTCAGAATTCCGCTGAAGTTTAAACATGCTTTGGTACCCTTCTATTGTTCTCGGAATTCTGCTGACTTTTAAAAATGCTTCGGAACTCTTCCATTGATCCAGGAATTCTGCTGAAGTTTAAAAATGCTTCGGAACTCTTCTATTGTTCTCGGAATTCCGCTGACTTTTAAAAATGCTTCGGAACTCTTCCTTTTTTCTCGGAATTCCGCTGAAGTTTAAGAATGCTTCGAAACTCTTCCATTGTTCTTGGAATTCTGCTGAAGTTTTGAAGTTTAAAAATGCTTCGGAATTCGTCCATTGTTCTCGGAATTCCGCTGACGCTTAAAAATCCTTCACAACTCTTCTATTGTTCTCAGAATTCCGCTGACTTTTAAAAATGCTTCAGAACTCTTCCATTGTTCTCGGAATTCCGCTGACGTTTAAAAATGCTTCGGAACTCTTCCATTGTTCTCGGAATTCCGCTGACGCTTAAAATTGCTTCACAACTCTTCTATTGTTCTCAGAATTCCGCTGACTTTTAAAAATGCTTCAGAACTCTTTCATTGTTCTCGGAATTCCGCTGACATTTAAAAAGGCTTCAGAACTCTTCCATTGTTCTCGGAATTCCGCTGACGTTTAAAAATGCTTCGGAACTCTTCCATTGTTCTCGGAATTCCGCTAACGTTTAAAAATGCTTCACAAAGCTTCCATTGTTCTCGGAATTCCGCTGACTTTTAAAAATTCTTCGGAACTATTCGATTGTTCTCCAAATTCCGCTGAAGTTTAAAAATGCTTCGGAACTCTTCCAGTGTTCTCGGAATTCCGCTGACTTTTAAAAATGCTTCAGATCTCTTCGATTGTTCTCCAAATTCCGCTGAAGTTTAAAAATGCTTCGGAAGTCTTCCAGTGTTCGCAGAATTCCGCTGACGTTTAAAAATGCTTCTGAAATCTTCCATTGTTTTCAAAATTCCGCTGACGTTTAAAAATGATTCAGAACTCTTCCATTGTTCTTGGAATTCCGCTGACGTTTAAAAATGCTTCGGAACTCTTCCATTGTTCTCGGAATTCCGGTGAAGTTTAAAAATGCTTCGGAACTCTTACATTTTTCTCAGAATTCCACTGAAGTTTAAACATGCTTTCGTACCCTTCTATTGTTCTCGGAATTCAGCTGACTTTTAAAAATGCTTCGGAACTCTTCCATTGATCCAGGAATTCTGCTGAAGTTTAAAAATGCTTCGGAACTCTTCTATTGTTCTCGGAATTCCGCTGACTTTTAAAAATGCTTCGGAACTCTTCCATTGCTCTCGGAATTCCGCTGAAGTTTAAGAATGCTTCGAAACTCTTCCATTGTTCTTGGAATTCTGCTGAAGTTTTGAAGTTTAAAAATGCTTCGGAATTCTTCCATTGTTCTCGGAATTCCGCTGACGCTTAAAAATGCTTCACAACTCTTCTATTGTTCTCAGAATTCCGCTTACTTTTAAAAATGCTTCGGAACTCTTCCATTGTTGTCGGAATTCCGCTGACGCTTAAAATTGCTTCAAAACTCTTCCATTGTTCTCGGAATTCCGCTGAAGTTTAAGAATGCTTCAGAACTCTTCCATTGTTCTCAGAATTCCGCTTACATTTAAAAATGCTTCGGAACTCTTCCATTGTTCTCGGAATTCCGCTGACGTTTAAAAATGCTTCGGAACTCTTCCATTGTTCTTGGAATTCCACTGACGTTTAAAAATGCTTCACAACCTTTCCATTGTTCTCGGAATTCCGCTGACTTTTAAAATTGATTCGGAACTCTTCGATTGTTCTCCAAATTCCGCTGAAGTTTAAAAATGCTTCGGAACACTTATAGTGTTCACAGAATTCCGCTGACGTTTAAAAATGCTTCGGAAATCTTCCATTGTTTTCAAAATCCGCTGACGTTTAAAAATGCTTCAGAACTCTTCCATTGTTCTCGGAATTCCGCTGACATTTAAAAATGCTTCAGAACTCTTCCATTGTTCTGGAATTCCGCTGACGTTTAAAAATGCTTCACAACTCTTCCATTGTTCTCGTTATTCCGCTGACTTTAAAAAATGCTTCAGAACTCTTGCATTGTTCTCGGAATTCTGCTGAAGTTTAAGTATGCTTCGGAACTCTTCCATTGTTCTCGGAATTCCGCTGAAGTTTAAGAATGCTTCGGAACTCTTCCATTGTTCTCGGAATTCTGCTGAAGTTTTGAAGTTTAAAAATGCTTCGGAACTCTCCCATTGTTCTCGGAATTCTGCTGAAGTTTAAGTATGCTTCGGAACTCTTCCATTGTTCTCGGAATTCTGCTGAAGTTTAAAAATGCTTCGGAACTCTTCCATTGTTCTCAGAATTCCGCTGACATTTAAAAATGCTTCGGAACTCTTCCATTGTTCTCGGAATTCCGCTGACATTTAAAAAGGCTTTAGAACTCTTCCATTGTTCTCGGAATTCCGCTGACGTTTAAAAATGCTTCGGAACTCTTCCATTGTTCTCGGAATTCCGCTGACGTTTAAAAATGCTTCACAAAGCTTCCATTGTTCTCGGAATTCCGCTGACTTTTAAAAATGCTTCGGAACTCTTCGATTGTTCTCCAAATTCCGCTGAAGTTTAAAAATGCTTCGGAAGTCTTCCAGTGTTCGCAGAATTCCGCTGACGTTTAAAAATGCTTCTGAAATCTTCCATTGTTTTCAAAATTCCGCTGACGTTTAAAAATGATTCAGAACTCTTCCATTGTTCTTGGAATTCCGCTGACGTTTAAAAATGCTTCGGAACTCTTCCATTGTTCTCGGAATTCCGGTGAAGTTTAAAAATGCTTCGGAACTCTTACATTTTTCTCAGAATTCCACTGAAGTTTAAACATGCTTTCGTACCCTTCTATTGTTCTCGGAATTCAGCTGACTTTTAAAAATGCTTCGGAACTCTTCCATTGATCCAGGAATTCTGCTGAAGTTTAAAAATGCTTCGGAACTCTTCTATTGTTCTCGGAATTCCGCTGACTTTTAAAAATGCTTCGGAACTCTTCCATTGCTCTCGGAATTCCGCTGAAGTTTAAGAATGCTTCGAAACTCTTCCATTGTTCTTGGAATTCTGCTGAAGTTTTGAAGTTTAAAAATGCTTCGGAATTCTTCCATTGTTCTCGGAATTCCGGTGAAGTTTAAAAATGCTTCGGAACTCTTACATTGTTCTCAGAATTCCGCTGAAGTTTAAACATGCTTTGGTACCCTTCTATTGTTCTCGGAATTCTGCTGACTTTTAAAAATGCTTCGGAACTCTTCCATTGATCCAGGAATTCTGCTGAAGTTCAAAAATGCTTCGGAACTCTTCTATTGTTCTCGGAATTCCGCTGACTTTTAAAAATGCTTCGGAACTCTTCCTTTTTTCTCGGAATTCCGCTGAAGTTTAAGAATGCTTCGAAACTCTTCCATTGTTCTTGGAATTCTGCTGAAGTTTTGAAGTTTAAAAATGCTTCGGAATTCGTCCATTGTTCTCGGAATTCCGCTGACGCTTAAAAATCCTTCACAACTCTTCTATTGTTCTCAGAATTCCGCTGACTTTTAAAAATGCTTCAGAACTCTTCCATTGTTCTCGGAATTCCGCTGACGTTTAAAAATGCTTCGGAACTCTTCCATTGTTCTCGGAATTCCGCTGACGCTTAAAATTGCTTCACAACTCTTCTATTGTTCTCAGAATTCCGCTGACTTTTAAAAATGCTTCAGAACTCTTTCATTGTTCTCGGAATTCCGCTGACATTTAAAAAGGCTTCAGAACTCTTCCATTGTTCTCGGAATTCCGCTGACGTTTAAAAATGCTTCGGAACTCTTCCATTGTTCTCGGAATTCCGCTAACGTTTAAAAATGCTTCACAAAGCTTCCATTGTTCTCGGAATTCCGCTGACTTTTAAAAATTCTTCGGAACTATTCGATTGTTCTCCAAATTCCGCTGAAGTTTAAAAATGCTTCGGAACTCTTCCAGTGTTCTCGGAATTCCGCTGACTTTTAAAAATGCTTCAGATCTCTTCGATTGTTCTCCAAATTCCGCTGAAGTTTAAAAATGCTTCGGAAGTCTTCCAGTGTTCGCAGAATTCCGCTGACGTTTAAAAATGCTTCTGAAATCTTCCATTGTTTTCAAAATTCCGCTGACGTTTAAAAATGATTCAGAACTCTTCCATTGTTCTTGGAATTCCGCTGACGTTTAAAAATGCTTCGGAACTCTTCCATTGTTCTCGGAATTCCGGTGAAGTTTAAAAATGCTTCGGAACTCTTACATTTTTCTCAGAATTCCACTGAAGTTTAAACATGCTTTCGTACCCTTCTATTGTTCTCGGAATTCAGCTGACTTTTAAAAATGCTTCGGAACTCTTCCATTGATCCAGGAATTCTGCTGAAGTTTAAAAATGCTTCGGAACTCTTCTATTGTTCTCGGAATTCCGCTGACTTTTAAAAATGCTTCGGAACTCTTCCATTGCTCTCGGAATTCCGCTGAAGTTTAAGAATGCTTCGAAACTCTTCCATTGTTCTTGGAATTCTGCTGAAGTTTTGAAGTTTAAAAATGCTTCGGAATTCTTCCATTGTTCTCGGAATTCCGCTGACGCTTAAAAATGCTTCACAACTCTTCTATTGTTCTCAGAATTCCGCTTACTTTTAAAAATGCTTCGGAACTCTTCCATTGTTGTCGGAATTCCGCTGACGCTTAAAATTGCTTCAAAACTCTTCCATTGTTCTCGGAATTCCGCTGAAGTTTAAGAATGCTTCAGAACTCTTCCATTGTTCTCAGAATTCCGCTTACATTTAAAAATGCTTCGGAACTCTTCCATTGTTCTCGGAATTCCGCTGACGTTTAAAAATGCTTCGGAACTCTTCCATTGTTCTTGGAATTCCACTGACGTTTAAAAATGCTTCACAACCTTTCCATTGTTCTCGGAATTCCGCTGACTTTTAAAATTGATTCGGAACTCTTCGATTGTTCTCCAAATTCCGCTGAAGTTTAAAAATGCTTCGGAACACTTCCAGTGTTCACAGAATTCCGCTGACGTTTAAAAATGCTTCGGAAATCTTCCATTGTTTTCAAAATCCGCTGACGTTTAAAAATGCTTCAGAACTCTTCCATTGTTCTCGGAATTCCGCTGACATTTAAAAATGCTTCAGAACTCTTCCATTGTTCTGGAATTCCGCTGACGTTTAAAAATGCTTCACAACTCTTCCATTGTTCTCGTTATTCCGCTGACTTTAAAAAATGCTTCAGAACTCTTGCATTGTTCTCGGAATTCTGCTGAAGTTTAAGTATGCTTCGGAACTCTTCCATTGTTCTCGGAATTCTGCTGAAGTTTAAAAATGCTTCGGAACTCTTCCACTGTTCTCAGAATTCCGCTGACGTTTAAAAATGCTTCGGAACTCTTCCATTGTTCTCGGAATTCCGCTAACGTTTAAAAATGCTTCACAAAGCTTCCATTGTTCTCGGAATTCCGCTGACTTTTAAAAATTCTTCGGAACTATTCGATTGTTCTCCAAATTCCGCTGAAGTTTAAAAATGCTTCGGAACTCTTCCAGTGTTCTCGGAATTCCGCTGACTTTTAAAAATGCTTCAGATCTCTTCGATTGTTCTCCAAATTCCGCTGAAGTTTAAAAATGCTTCGGAAGTCTTCCAGTGTTCGCAGAATTCCGCTGACGTTTAAAAATGCTTCTGAAATCTTCCATTGTTTTCAAAATTCCGCTGACGTTTAAAAATGATTCAGAACTCTTCCATTGTTCTTGGAATTCCGCTGACGTTTAAAAATGCTTCGGAACTCTTCCATTGTTCTCGGAATTCCGGTGAAGTTTAAAAATGCTTCGGAACTCTTACATTTTTCTCAGAATTCCACTGAAGTTTAAACATGCTTTCGTACCCTTCTATTGTTCTCGGAATTCAGCTGACTTTTAAAAATGCTTCGGAACTCTTCCATTGATCCAGGAATTCTGCTGAAGTTTAAAAATGCTTCGGAACTCTTCTATTGTTCTCGGAATTCCGCTGACTTTTAAAAATGCTTCGGAACTCTTCCATTGCTCTCGGAATTCCGCTGAAGTTTAAGAATGCTTCGAAACTCTTCCATTGTTCTTGGAATTCTGCTGAAGTTTTGAAGTTTAAAAATGCTTCGGAATTCTTCCATTGTTCTCGGAATTCCGCTGACGCTTAAAAATGCTTCACAACTCTTCTATTGTTCTCAGAATTCCGCTTACTTTTAAAAATGCTTCGGAACTCTTCCATTGTTGTCGGAATTCCGCTGACGCTTAAAATTGCTTCAAAACTCTTCCATTGTTCTCGGAATTCCGCTGAAGTTTAAGAATGCTTCAGAACTCTTCCATTGTTCTCAGAATTCCGCTTACATTTAAAAATGCTTCGGAACTCTTCCATTGTTCTCGGAATTCCGCTGACGTTTAAAAATGCTTCGGAACTCTTCCATTGTTCTTGGAATTCCACTGACGTTTAAAAATGCTTCACAACCTTTCCATTGTTCTCGGAATTCCGCTGACTTTTAAAATTGATTCGGAACTCTTCGATTGTTCTCCAAATTCCGCTGAAGTTTAAAAATGCTTCGGAACACTTCCAGTGTTCACAGAATTCCGCTGACGTTTAAAAATGCTTCGGAAATCTTCCATTGTTTTCAAAATCCGCTGACGTTTAAAAATGCTTCAGAACTCTTCCATTGTTCTCGGAATTCCGCTGACATTTAAAAATGCTTCAGAACTCTTCCATTGTTCTGGAATTCCGCTGACGTTTAAAAATGCTTCACAACTCTTCCATTGTTCTCGTTATTCCGCTGACTTTAAAAAATGCTTCAGAACTCTTGCATTGTTCTCGGAATTCTGCTGAAGTTTAAGTATGCTTCGGAACTCTTCCATTGTTCTCGGAATTCTGCTGAAGTTTAAAAATGCTTCGGAACTCTTCCACTGTTCTCAGAATTCCGCTGACATTTAAAAATGCTTCGGAACTCTTCCATTGTTCTCGGAATTCCGCTGACATTTAAAAAGGCTTCAGAACTCTTCCATTGTTCTCGGAATTCCGCTGACGTTTAAAAATGCTTCGGAACTCTTCCATTGTTCTCGGAATTCCGCTGACGTTTAAAAATGCTTCACAATGCTTCCATTGTTCTCGGAATTCCGCTGACTTTTAAAAATGCTTCGGAACTCTTCGATTGTTCTCCAAATTCCGCTGAAGTTTAAAAATGCTTCGGAACTCTTCCAGTGTTCTCGGAATTCCGCTGACTTTTAAAAATGCTTCGGAACTCTTCGATTGTTCTCCAAATTCCGCTGAAGTTTAAAAATGCTTCGGAACTCTTCCAGTGTTCGCAGAACTCCGCTGACGTTTAAAAATGCTTCGGAAATCTTCCATTGTTTTCAAAA
This sequence comes from Phyllobates terribilis, assembly GCF_046119375.1. Classification (NCBI taxonomy): domain Eukaryota; kingdom Metazoa; phylum Chordata; class Amphibia; order Anura; family Dendrobatidae; genus Phyllobates; species Phyllobates terribilis. Next base: position 4,545,955 of record NW_027362781.1, on the reverse strand, counting down.
TTCCGCTGACGTTTAAAAATGCTTCAGACCTCTTCCATTGTTCTCGGAATTCCGCTGACGTTTAAAAATGCTTCGGAACTCTTCCATTGTTCTCGGAATTCCGGTGAAGTTTAAAAATGCTTCGGAACTCTTACATTGTTCTCAGAATTCCGCTGAAGTTTAAACATGCTTTGGTACCCTTCTATTGTTCTCGGAATTCTGCTGACTTTTAAAAATGCTTCGGAACTCTTCCATTGTTCTCTGAATTCCGCTGACTTTTAAAAATGCTTCGGAACTCTTCCATTGTTCTCGGAATTCCGCTGAAGTTTAAAAATGCTTCGGAACTCTCCCATTGTTCTCGGAATTCTGCTGAAGTTTAAGTATGCTTCGGAACTCTTCCATTGTTCTCGGAATTCTGCTGAAGTTTAAAAATGCTTCGGAACTCTTCCATTGTTCTCAGAATTCCGCTGACATTTAAAAATGCTTCGGAACTCTTCCATTGTTCTCGGAATTCCGCTGACATTTAAAAAGGCTTTAGAACTCTTCCATTGTTCTCGGAATTCCGCTGACGTTTAAAAATGCTTCGGAACTCTTCCATTGTTCTCGGAATTCCGCTGACGTTTAAAAATGCTTCACAAAGCTTCCATTGTTCTCGGAATTCCGCTGACTTTTAAAAATGCTTCGGAACTCTTCGATTGTTCTCCAAATTCCGCTGAAGTTTAAAAATGCTTCGGAACTCTTCCATTGTTCTCGTAATTCCGCTGACGTTTAAAAATGCTTCGGAATTCTTCCATTGTTCTCGGAATTCCGCTGACGCTTAAAAATGCTTCACAACTCTTCTATTGTTCTCAGAATTCCGCTGACTTTTAAAAATGCTTCAGAACTCTTCCATTGTTCTCAGAATTCCGCTTACATTTAAAAATGCTTCGGAACTCTTCCAGTGCTCACAGAATTCCGCTGACGTTTAAAAATGCTTCACAACTCTTCCATTGTTCTCGTTATTCCGCTGACTTTAAAAAATGCTTCAGAACTCTTCCATTGTTCTCGGAATTCTGCTGAAGTTTAAGTATGCTTCGGAACTCTTCCATTGTTCTCGGAATTCTGCTAAAGTTTAAAAATGCTTCGGAACTCTTCCACTGTTCTCAGAATTCCGCTGACATTTAAAAATGCTTCGGAACTCTTCCATTGTTCTCGGAATTCCGCTGACATTTAAAAAGGCTTCAGAACACTTCCATTGTTCTCGGAATTCCGCTGACGTTTCAAAATGCTTCGGAACTCTTCCATTGTTCTCGGAATTCCGCTGACGTTTAAAAATGCTTCACAAAGCTTCCATTGTTCTCGGAATTCCGCTGACTTTTAAAAATGCTTCGGAACTCTTCGATTGTTCTCGAAATTCCGCTGAAGTTTAAAAATGCTTCGGAACTCTTCCAGTGTTCTCGGAATTCCGCTGACTTTTAAAAATGCTTCGGAACTCTTCGATTGTTCTCCAAATTCCGCTGAAGTTTAAAAATGCTTCGGAACTCTTCCAGCGTTCGCAGAACTCCGCTGACGTTTAAAAATGCTTCGGAAATCTTCCATTGTTTTCAAAATTCCGCTGACGTTTAAAAATGCTTCAGAACTCTTCCATTGTTCTCGGAATTCCGCTGACGTTTCAAAATGCTTCGGAACTCTTCCATTGTTCTCGGAATTCCGCTGACGTTTAAAAATGCTTCACAAAGCTTCCATTGTTCTCGGAATTCCGCTGACTTTTAAAAATGCTTCGGAACTCTTCGATTGTTCTCCAAATTCCGCTGAAGTTTAAAAATGCTTCGGAACTCTTCCATTGTTCTCGGAATTCCGCTGACTTTTAAAAATGCTTCGGAACTCTTCCATTGTTTTCAAAATTCCGCTGACGTTTAAAAATGATTCAGAACTCTTCCATTGTTCTCGGAATTCCGCTGACATTTAAAAATGCTTCGGAACTCTTCCATTGTTTTCAAAATTCCGCTGACGTTTAAAAATGATTCAGAACTCTTGCATTGTTCTCGGAATTCCGCTGACGTTTAAAAATGCTTCGGAACTCTTCCATTGTTCTCGGAATTCCGGTGAAGTTTAAAAATGCTTCGGAACTCTTACATTGTTCTCAGAATTCCGCTGAAGTTTATACATGCTTTGGTACCCTTCTATTGCTCTCGGAATTCTGCTGACTTTTAAAAATGCTTCGGAACTCTTCCATTGATCCAGGAATTCTGCTGAAGTTTAAAAATGCTTCGGAACTCTTCTATTGTTCTCGGAATTCTGCTGACTTTTAAAAATGCTTCGGAACTTTTCCTTTGTTCTCGGAATTCCGCTGAAGTTTAAGAATGCTTCGAAACTCTTCCATTGTTCTTGGAATTCTGCTGAAGTTTTGAAGTTTAAAAATGCTTCGGAATTCGTCCATTGTTCTCGGAATTCCGCTGACGCTTAAAAATCCTTCACAACTCTTCTATTGTTCTCAGAATTCCACTGACTTTTAAAAATGCTTCAGAACTCTTCCATTGTTCTCGGAATTCCGCTGACATTTAAAAATGCTTCGGAACTCTTCCATTGTTCTTGGAATTCCACTGACGTTTAAAAATGCTTCACAACCTTTCCATTGTTCTCGGAATTCCGCTGACTTTTAAAATTGATTCGGAACTCTTCGATTGTTCTCCAAATTCCGCTGAAGTTTAAAAATGCTTCGGAACACTTCCAGTGTTCACAGAATTCCGCTGACGTTTAAAAATGCTTCGGAAATCTTCCATTGTTTTCAAAATCCGCTGACGTTTAAAAATGCTTCAGAACTCTTCCATTGTTCTCGGAATTCCGCTGACATTTAAAAATGCTTCAGAACTCTTCCATTGTTCTGGAATTCCGCTGACGTTTAAAAATGCTTCACAACTCTTCCATTGTTCTCGTTATTCCGCTGACTTTAAAAAATGCTTCAGAACTCTTGCATTGTTCTCGGAATTCTGCTGAAGTTTAAGTATGCTTCGGAACTCTTCCATTGTTCTCGGAATTCTGCTGAAGTTTAAAAATGCTTCGGAACTCTTCCACTGTTCTCAGAATTCCGCTGACATTTAAAAATGCTTCGGAACTCTTCCATTGTTCTCGGAATTCCGCTGACATTTAAAAAGGCTTCAGAACTCTTCCATTCTTCTCGGAATTCCGCTGACGTTTAAAAATGCTTCGGAACTCTTCCATTGTTCTCGGAATTACGCTGACGTTTAAAAATGCTTCACAAAGCTTCCATTGTTCTCGGAATTCCGCTGACTTTTAAAAATGCTTCGGAACTCTTCGATTGTTCTCCAAATTCCGCTGAAGTTTAAAAATGCTTCGGAACTCTTCCAGTGTTCTCGGAATTCCGCTGACTTTTAAAAATGCTTCGGAACTCTTCGATTGTTCTCCAAATTCCGCTGAAGTTTAAAAATGCTTCGGAACTCTTCCAGTGTTCGCAGAACTCCGCTGACGTTTAAAAATGCTTCGGAAATCTTCCATTGTTTTCAAAATTCCGCTGACGTTTAAAAATGCTTCAGACCTCTTCCATTGTTCTCGGAATTCCGCTGACGTTTAAAAATGCTTCGGAACTCTTCCATTGTTCTCGGAATTCCGGTGAAGTTTAAAAATGCTTCGGAACTCTTACATTGTTCTCAGAATTCCGCTGAAGTTTAAACATGCTTTGGTACCCTTCTATTGTTCTCGGAATTCTGCTGACTTTTAAAAATGCTTCGGAACTCTTCCATTGTTCTCTGAATTCCGCTGACTTTTAAAAATGCTTCGGAACTCTTCCATTGTTCTCGGAATTCCGCTGACTTTTAAAAATGCTTCGGAACTCTTCGATTGTTCTCCAAATTCCGCTGAAGTTTAAAAATGCTTCGGAACTCTTCCAGTGTTCTCGGAATTCCGCTGACTTTTAAAAATGCTTCGGAACTCTTCGATTGTTCTCCAAATTCCGCTGAAGTTTAAAAATGCTTCGGAACTCTTCCAGTGTTCGCAGAACTCCGCTGACGTTTAAAAATGCTTCGGAAATCTTCCATTGTTTTCAAAATTCCGCTGACGTTTAAAAATGCTTCAGACCTCTTCCATTGTTCTCGGAATTCCGCTGACGTTTAAAAATGCTTCGGAACTCTTCCATTGTTCTCGGAATTCCGGTGAAGTTTAAAAATGCTTCGGAACTCTTACATTGTTCTCAGAATTCCGCTGAAGTTTAAACATGCTTTGGTACCCTTCTATTGTTCTCGGAATTCTGCTGACTTTTAAAAATGCTTCGGAACTCTTCCATTGTTCTCTGAATTCCGCTGACTTTTAAAAATGCTTCGGAACTCTTCCATTGTTCTCGGAATTCCGCTGAAGTTTAAGAATGCTTCGGAACTCTTCCATTGTTCTCGGAATTCTGCTGAAGTTTTGAAGTTTAAAAATGCTTCGGAACTCTCCCATTGTTCTCGGAATTCTGCTGAAGTTTAAGTATGCTTCGGAACTCTTCCATTGTTCTCGGAATTCTGCTGAAGTTTAAAAATGCTTCGGAACTCTTCCATTGTTCTCAGAATTCCGCTGACATTTAAAAATGCTTCGGAACTCTTCCATTGTTCTCGGAATTCCGCTGACATTTAAAAAGGCTTTAGAACTCTTCCATTGTTCTCGGAATTCCGCTGACGTTTAAAAATGCTTCGGAACTCTTCCATTGTTCTCGGAATTCGGCTGACGTTTAAAAATGCTTCACAAAGCTTCCATTGTTCTCGGAATTCCGCTGACGTTTAAAAATGCTTCGGAACTCTTCGATTGTTCTCCAAATTCCGCTGAAGTTTAAAAATGCTTCGGAACTCTTCCATTGTTCTCGTAATTCCGCTGACGTTTAAAAATGCTTCGGAATTCTTCCATTGTTCTCGGAATTCCGCTGACGCTTAAAAATGCTTCACAACTCTTCTATTGTTCTCAGAATTCCGCTGACTTTTAAAAATGCTTCAGAACTCTTCCATTGTTCTCAGAATTCCGCTTACATTTAAAAATGCTTCGGAACTCTTCCATTGTTCTCGGAATTCCGCTGACGTTTAAAAATGCTTCGGAACTCTTCCGTTGTTCTTGGAATTCCACTAACGTTTAAAAATGCTTCACAACCTTTCCATTGTTCTCGGAATTCCGCTGACTTTTAAAATTGATTCGGAACTCTTCGATTGTTCTCCAAATTCCGCTGAAGTTTAAAAATGCTTCGGAACTCTTCCAGTGTTCACAGAATTCCGCTGACGTTTAAAAATGCTTCGGAAATCTTCCATTGTTTTCAAAATCCGCTGACGTTTAAAAATGCTTCAGAACTCTTCCATTGTTCTCGGAATTCCGCTGACATTTAAAAATGCTTCAGAACTCTTCCATTGTTCTGGAATTCCGCTGACGTTTAAAAATGCTTCACAACTCTTCCATTGTTCTCGTTATTCCGCTGACTTTAAAAAATGCTTCAGAACTCTTCCATTGTTCTCGGAATTCTGCTGAAGTTTAAGTATGCTTCGGAACTCTTCCATTGTTCTCGGAATTCTGCTAAAGTTTAAAAATGCTTCGGAACTCTTCCACTGTTCTCAGAATTCCGCTGACATTTAAAAATGCTTCGGAACTCTTCCATTGTTCTCGGAATTCTGCTGACATTTAAAAAGGCTTCAGAACACTTCCATTGTTCTCGGAATTCCGCTGACGTTTCAAAATGCTTCGGAACTCTTCCATTGTTCTCGGAATTCCGCTGACGTTTAAAAATGATTCACAAAGCTTCCATTGTTCTCGGAATTCCGCTGACTTTTAAAAATGCTTCGGAACTCTTCGATTGTTCTCCAAATTCCGCTGAAGTTTAAAAATGCTTCGGAACTCTTCCAGTGTTCTCGGAATTCCGCTGACTTTTAAAAATGCTTCGGAACTCTTCGATTGTTCTCCAAATTCCGCTGAAGTTTAAAAATGCTTCGGAACTCTTCCAGTGTTCGCAGAACTCCGCTGACGTTTAAAAATGCTTCGGAAATCTTCCATTGTTTTCAAAATTCCGCTGACGTTTAAAAATGCTTCAGACCTCTTCCATTGTTCTCGGAATTCCGCTGACGTTTAAAAATGCTTCGGAACTCTTCCATTGTTCTCGGAATTCCGGTGAAGTTTAAAAATGCTTCGGAACTCTTACATTGTTCTCAGAATTCCGCTGAAGTTTAAACATGCTTTGGTACCCTTCTATTGTTCTCGGAATTCTGCTGACTTTTAAAAATGCTTCGGAACTCTTCCATTGTTCTCTGAATTCCGCTGACTTTTAAAAATGCTTCGGAACTCTTCCATTGTTCTCGGAATTCCGCTGAAGTTTAAGAATGCTTCGGAACTCTTCCATTGTTCTCGGAATTCTGCTGAAGTTTTGAAGTTTAAAAATGCTTCGGAACTCTCCCATTGTTCTCGGAATTCTGCTGAAGTTTAAGTATGCTTCGGAACTCTTCCATTGTTCTCGGAATTCTGCTGAAGTTTAAAAATGCTTCGGAACTCTTCCATTGTTCTCAGAATTCCGCTGACATTTAAAAATGCTTCGGAACTCTTCCATTGTTCTCGGAATTCCGCTGACATTTAAAAAGGCTTTAGAACTCTTCCATTGTTCTCGGAATTCCGCTGACGTTTAAAAATGCTTCGGAACTCTTCCATTGTTCTCGGAATTCCGCTGACGTTTAAAAATGCTTCACAAAGCTTCCATTGTTCTCGGAATTCCGCTGACTTTTAAAAATGCTTCGGAACTCTTCGATTGTTCTCCAAATTCCGCTGAAGTTTAAAAATGCTTCGGAACTCTTCCATTGTTCTCGTAATTCCGCTGACGTTTAAAAATGCTTCGGAATTCTTCCATTGTTCTCGGAATTCCGCTGACGCTTAAAAATGCTTCACAACTCTTCTATTGTTCTCAGAATTCCGCTGACTTTTAAAAATGCTTCAGAACTCTTCCATTGTTCTCGGAATTCCGCTGACGTTTAAAAATGCTTCGGAACTCTTCCATTGTTCTCGGAATTCCGCTGACGCTTAAAATTGCTTCACAACTCTTCTATTGTTCTCGGAATTCCGCTGACTTTTAAAAATGCTTCGAAACTCTTCCATTGTTCTCGGAATTCCGCTGAAGTTTAAGAATGCTTCGGAACTCTTCCATTGTTCTAAGAATTCTGCTGAAGTTTAAAAATGCTTCGGAACTCTTCCATTGTTCTCGGAATTCCGCTGATGCTTAAAAATGCTTCACAACTCTTCCATTGTTCTCGGCATTCCGCTGACTTTAAAAAATGCTTCAGAACTCTTCCATTGTTCTCGGAATTCTGCTGAAGTTTAAGTATGCTTCGGAACTCTTCCATTGTTCTCGGAATTCTGCTAAAGTTTAAAAATGCTTCGGAACTCTTCCACTGTTCTCAGAATTCCGCTGACATTTAAAAATGCTTCGGAACTCTTCCATTGTTCTCGGAATTCCGCTGACATTTAAAAAGGCTTCAGAACACTTCCATTGTTCTCGGAATTCCGCTGACGTTTCAAAATGCTTCGGAACTCTTCCATTGTTCTCGGAATTCCGCTGACGTTTAAAAATGCTTCACAAAGCTTCCATTGTTCTCGGAATTCCGCTGACTTTTAAAAATGCTTCGGAACTCTTCCATTGTTTTCAAAATTCCGCTGACGTTTAAAAATGATTCAGAACTCTTCCATTGTTCTCGGAATTCCGCTAACATTTAAAAATGCTTCGGAACTCTTCCATTGTTTTCAAAATTCCGCTGACGTTTAAAAATGATTCAGAACTCTTGCATTGTTCTCGGAATTCCGCTGACGTTTAAAAATGCTTCGGAACTCTTCCATTGTTCTCGGAATTCCGGTGAAGTTTAGAAATGCTTCGGAACTCTTACATTGTTCTCAGAATTCCGCTGAAGTTTATACATGCTTTGGTACCCTTCTATTGTTCTCGGAATTCTGCTGACTTTTAAAAATGCTTCGGAACTCTTCCATTGATCCAGGAATTCTGCTGAAGTTTAAAAATGCTTCGGAACTCTTCTATTGTTCTCGGAATTCCGCTGACTTTTAAAAATGCTTCGGAACTCTTCCTTTGTTCTCGGAATTCCGCTGAAGTTTAAGAATGCTTCGAAACTCTTCCATTGTTCTTGGAATTCTGCTGAAGTTTTGAAGTTTAAAAATGCTTCGGAATTCGTCCATTGTTCTCGGAATTCCGCTGACGCTTAAAAATCCTTCACAACTCTTCTATTGTTCTCAGAATTCCACTGACTTTTAAAAATGCTTCAGAACTCTTCCATTGTTCTCGGAATTCCGCTGACATTTAAAAATGCTTCGGAACTCTTCCATTGTTCTTGGAATTCCACTGACGTTTAAAAATGCTTCACAACCTTTCCATTGTTCTCGGAATTCCGCTGACTTTTAAAATTGATTCGGAACTCTTCGATTGTTCTCCAAATTCCGCTGAAGTTTAAAAATGCTTCGGAACACTTCCAGTGTTCACAGAATTCCGCTGACGTTTAAAAATGCTTCGGAAATCTTCCATTGTTTTCAAAATCCGCTGACGTTTAAAAATGCTTCAGAACTCTTCCATTGTTCTCGGAATTCCGCTGACATTTAAAAATGCTTCAGAACTCTTCCATTATTCTGGAATTCCGCTGACGTTTAAAAATGCTTCACAACTCTTCCATTGTTCTCGTTATTCCGCTGAGTTTAAAAAATGCTTCAGAACTCTTGCATTGTTCTCGGAATTCTGCTGAAGTTTAAGTATGCTTCGGAACTCTTCCATTGTTCTCGGAATTCTGCTGAAGTTTAAAAATGCTTCGGAACTCTTCCACTGTTCTCAGAATTCCGCTGACATTTAAAAATGCTTCGGAACTCTTCCATTGTTCTCGGAATTCCGCTGACATTTAAAAAGGCTTCAGAACTCTTCCATTCTTCTCGGAATTCCGCTGACGTTTAAAAATGCTTCGGAACTCTTCCATTGTTCTCGGAATTACGCTGACGTTTAAAAATGCTTCACAAAGCTTCCATTGTTCTCGGAATTCCGCTGACTTTTAAAAATGCTTCGGAACTCTTCGATTGTTCTCCAAATTCCGCTGAAGTTTAAAAATGCTTCGGAACTCTTCCAGTGTTCTCGGAATTCCGCTGACTTTTAAAAATGCTTCGGAACTCTTCGATTGTTCTCCAAATTCCGCTGAAGTTTAAAAATGCTTCGGAACTCTTCCAGTGTTCGCAGAACTCCGCTGACGTTTAAAAATGCTTCGGAAATCTTCCATTGTTTTCAAAATTCCGCTGACGTTTAAAAATGCTTCAGACCTCTTCCATTGTTCTCGGAATTCCGCTGACGTTTAAAAATGCTTCGGAACTCTTCCATTGTTCTCGGAATTCCGGTGAAGTTTAAAAATGCTTCGGAACTCTTACATTGTTCTCAGAATTCCGCTGAAGTTTAAACATGCTTTGGTACCCTTCTATTGTTCTCGGAATTTTGCTGACTTTTAAAAATGCTTCGGAACTCTTCCATTGTTCTCGGAATTCCGCTGACTTTTAAAAATGCTTCGGAACTCTTCCATTGTTCTCGGAATTCCGCTGACTTTTAAAAATGCTTCGGAACTCTTCGATTGTTCTCCAAATTCCGCTGAAGTTTAAAAATGCTTCGGAACTCTTCCAGTGTTCTCGGAATTCCGCTGACTTTTAAAAATGCTTCGGAACTCTTCGATTGTTCTCCAAATTCCGCTGAAGTTTAAAAATGCTTCGGAACTCTTCCAGTGTTCGCAGAACTCCGCTGACGTTTAAAAATGCTTCGGAAATCTTCCATTGTTTTCAAAATTCCGCTGACGTTTAAAAATGCTTCAGACCTCTTCCATTGTTCTCGGAATTCCGCTGACGTTTAAAAATGCTTCGGAACTCTTCCATTGTTCTCGGAATTCCGGTGAAGTTTAAAAATGCTTCGGAACTCTTACATTGTTCTCAGAATTCCGCTGAAGTTTAAACATGCTTTGGTACCCTTCTATTGTTCTCGGAATTCTGCTGACTTTTAAAAATGCTTCGGAACTCTTCCATTGTTCTCTGAATTCCGCTGACTTTTAAAAATGCTTCGGAACTCTTCCATTGTTCTCGGAATTCCGCTGAAGTTTAAGAATGCTTCGGAACTCTTCCATTGTTCTCGGAATTCTGCTGAAGTTTTGAAGTTTAAAAATGCTTCGGAACTCTCCCATTGTTCTCGGAATTCTGCTGAAGTTTAAGTATGCTTCGGAACTCTTCCATTGTTCTCGGAATTCTGCTGAAGTTTAAAAATGCTTCGGAACTCTTCCATTGTTCTCAGAATTCCGCTGACATTTAAAAATGCTTCGGAACTCTTCCATTGTTCTCGGAATTCCGCTGACATTTAAAAAGGCTTTAGAACTCTTCCATTGTTCTCGGAATTCCGCTGACGTTTAAAAATGCTTCGGAACTCTTCCATTGTTCTCGGAATTCGGCTGACGTTTAAAAATGCTTCAGAAAGCTTCCATTGTTCTCGGAATTCCGCTGACTTTTAAAAATGCTTCGGAACTCTTCGATTGTTCTCCAAATTCCGCTGAAGTTTAAAAATGCTTCGGAACTCTTCCATTGTTCTCGTAATTCCGCTGACGTTTAAAAATGCTTCACAACCTTTCCATTGTTCTCGGAATTCCGCTGACTTTTAAAATTGTTTCGGAACTCTTCGATTGTTCTCCAAATTCCGCTGAAGTTTAAAAATGCTTCGGAACTCTTCCAGTGTTCACAGAATTCCGCTGACGTTTAAAAATGCTTCGGAAATCTTCCATTGTTTTCAAAATCCGCTGACGTTTAAAAATGCTTCAGAACTCTTCCATTGTTCTCGGAATTCCGCTGACATTTAAAAATGCTTCAGAACTCTTCCATTGTTCTGGAATTCCGCTGACGTTTAAAAATGCTTCACAACTCTTCCATTGTTCTCGTTATTCCGCTGACTTTAAAAAATGCTTCAGAACTCTTCCATTGTTCTCGGAATTCTGCTGAAGTTTAAGTATGCTTCGGAACTCTTCCATTGTTCTCGGAATTCTGCTAAAGTTTAAAAATGCTTCGGAACTCTTCCACTGTTCTCAGAATTCCGCTGACATTTAAAAATGCTTCGGAACTCTTCCATTGTTCTCGGAATTCTGCTGACATTTAAAAAGGCTTCAGAACACTTCCATTGTTCTCGGAATTCCGCTGACGTTTCAAAATGCTTCGGAACTCTTCCATTGTTCTCGGAATTCCGCTGACGTTTAAAAATGCTTCACAAAGCTTCCATTGTTCTCGGAATTCCGCTGACTTTTAAAAATGCTTCGGAACTCTTCGATTGTTCTCCAAATTCCGCTGAAGTTTAAAAATGCTTCGGAACTCTTCCAGTGTTCTCGGAATTCCGCTGACTTTTAAAAATGCTTCGGAACTCTTCGATTGTTCTCCAAATTCCGCTGAAGTTTAAAAATGCTTCGGAACTCTTCCAGTGTTCGCAGAACTCCGCTGACGTTTAAAAATGCTTCGGAAATCTTCCATTGTTTTCAAAATTCCGCTGACGTTTAAAAATGCTTCAGACCTCTTCCATTGTTCTCGGAATTCCGCTGACGTTTAAAAATGCTTCGGAACTCTTCCATTGTTCTCGGAATTCCGGTGAAGTTTAAAAATGCTTCGGAACTCTTACATTGTTCTCAGAATTCCGCTGAAGTTTAAACATGCTTTGGTACCCTTCTATTGTTCTCGGAATTCTGCTGACTTTTAAAAATGCTTCGGAACTCTTCCATTGTTCTCTGAATTCCGCTGACTTTTAAAAATGCTTCGGAACTCTTCCATTGTTCTCGGAATTCCGCTGAAGTTTAAGAATGCTTCGGAACTCTTCCATTGTTCTCGGAATTCTGCTGAAGTTTTGAAGTTTAAAAATGCTTCGGAACTCTCCCATTGTTCTCGGAATTCTGCTGAAGTTTAAGTATGCTTCGGAACTCTTCCATTGTTCTCGGAATTCTGCTGAAGTTTAAAAATGCTTCGGAACTCTTCCATTGTTCTCAGAATTCCGCTGACATTTAAAAATGCTTCGGAACTCTTCCATTGTTCTCGGAATTCCGCTGACATTTAAAAAGGCTTTAGAACTCTTCCATTGTTCTCGGAATTCCGCTGACGTTTAAAAATGCTTCGGAACTCTTCCATTGTTCTCGGAATTCCGCTGACGTTTAAAAATGCTTCACAAAGCTTCCATTGTTCTCGGAATTCCGCTGACTTTTAAAAATGCTTCGGAACTCTTCGATTGTTCTCCAAATTCCGCTGAAGTTTAAAAATGCTTCGGAACTCTTCCATTGTTCTCGTAATTCCGCTGACGTTTAAAAATGCTTCGGAATTCTTCCATTGTTCTCGGAATTCCGCTGACGCTTAAAAATGCTTCACAACTCTTCTATTGTTCTCAGAATTCCGCTGACTTTTAAAAATGCTTCAGAACTCTTCCATTGTTCTCAGAATTCCGCTTACATTTAAAAATGCTTCGGAACTCTTCCAGTGTTCACAGAATTCCGCTGACGTTTAAAAATGCTTCGGAAATCTTCCATTGTTTTCAAAATCCGCTGACGTTTAAAAATGCTTCAGAACTCTTCCATTGTTCTCGGAATTCCGCTGACATTTAAAAATGCTTCAGAACTCTTCCATTGTTCTGGAATTCCGCTGACGTTTAAAAATGCTTCACAACTCTTCCATTGTTCTCGTTATTCCGCTGACTTTAAAAAATGCTTCAGAACTCTTCCATTGTTCTCGGAATTCTGCTGAAGTTTAAGTATGCTTCGGAACTCTTCCATTGTTCTCGGAATTCTGCTAAAGTTTAAAAATGCTTCGGAACTCTTCCACTGTTCTCAGAATTCCGCTGACATTTAAAAATGCTTCGGAACTCTTCCATTGTTCTCGGAATTCTGCTGACATTTAAAAAGGCTTCAGAACACTTCCATTGTTCTCGGAATTCCGCTGACGTTTCAAAATGCTTCGGAACTCTTCCATTGTTCTCGGAATTCCGCTGACGTTTAAAAATGCTTCACAAAGCTTCCATTGTTCTCGGAATTCCGCTGACTTTTAAAAATGCTTCGGAACTCTTCGATTGTTCTCCAAATTCCGCTGAAGTTTAAAAATGCTTCGGAACTCTTCCAGTGTTCTCGGAATTCCGCTGACTTTTAAAAATGCTTCGGAACTCTTCGATTGTTCTCCAAATTCCGCTGAAGTTTAAAAATGCTTCGGAACTCTTCCAGCGTTCGCAGAACTCCGCTGACGTTTAAAAATGCTTCGGAAATCTTCCATTGTTTTCAAAATTCCGCTGACGTTTAAAAATGCTTCAGAACTCTTCCATTGTTCTCGGAATTCCGCTTACGTTTCAAAATGCTTCGGAACTCTTCCATTGTTCTCGGAATTCCGCTGACGTTTAAAAATGCTTCACAAAGCTTCCATTGTTCTCGGAATTCCGCTGACTTTTAAAAATGCTTCGGAACTCTTCGATTGTTCTCCAAATTTCTCTGAAGTTTAAAAATGCTTCGGAACTCTTCCAGTGTTCTCGGAATTCCGCTGACTTTTAAAAATGCTTCGGAACTCTTCCATTGTTTTCAAAATTCCGCTGACGTTTAAAAATGATTCAGAACTCTTCCATTGTTCTCGGAATTCCGCTGACATTTAAAAATGCTTCGGAACTCTTCCATTGTTTTCAAAATTCCGCTGACGTTTAAAAATGATTCAGAACTCTTCCATTGTTCTCGGAATTCCGCTGACATTTAAAAATGCTTCGGAACTCTTACATTGTTCTCAGAATTCCGCTGAAGTTTAAACATGCTTTGGTACCCTTCTATTGTTCTCGGAATTCTGCTGACTTTTAAAAATGCTTCGGAACTCTTCCATTGATCCAGGAATTCTGCTGAAGTTTAAAAATGCTTCGGAACTCTTCTATTGTTCTCGGAATTCCGCTGACTTTTAAAAATGCTTCGGAACTCTTCCTTTGTTCTCGGAATTCCGCTGAAGTTTAAGAATGCTTCGAAACTCTTCCATTGTTCTTGGAATTCTGCTGAAGTTTTGAAGTTTAAAAATGCTTCGGAATTCGTCCATTGTTCTCGGAATTCCGCTGACGCTTAAAAATCCTTCACAACTCTTCTATTGTTCTCAGAATTCCACTGACTTTTAAAAATGCTTCAGAACTCTTCCATTGTTCTCGGAATTCCGCTGACATTTAAAAATGCTTCGGAACTCTTCCATTGTTCTCGGAATTCCGCTGACGCTTAAAATTGCTTCACAACTCTTCTATTGTTCTCAGAATTCCGCTGACTTTTAAAAATGCTTCAGAACTCTTCCATTGTTCTCGGAATTCCGCTGACATTTAAAAAGGCTTCAGAACTCTTCCATTGTTCTCGGAATTCCGCTGACTTTTAAAAATGCTTCGGAACTCTTCGATTGTTCTCCAAATTCCGCTGAAGTTTAAAAATGCTTCGGAACTCTTCGATTGTTCTCCAAATTCCGCTGAAGTTTAAAAATGCTTCGGAACTCTTCCAGTGTTCGCAGAACTCCGCTGACGTTTAAAAATGCTTTGGAATTCTTCCATTGTTTTCAAAATTCCGCTGACGTTTAAAAATGCTTCAGAACTCTTCCATTGTTCTCGGAATTCCGCTGACGTTTAAAAATGCTTCGGAACTCTTCCATTGTTCTCGGAATTCCGGTGAAGTTTAAAAATGCTTCGGAACTCTTACATTGTTCTCAGAATTCCGCTGAAGTTTAAACATGCTTTGGTACCCTTCTATTGTTCTCGGAATTCTGCTGACTTTTAAAAATGCTTCGGAACTCTTCCATTGTTCTCGGAATTCCGCTGACTTTTAAAAATGCTTCGGAACTCTTCCATTGTTCTCGGAATTCCGCTGAAGTTTAAGAATGCTTCGGAACTCTTCCATTGTTCTCGGAATTCTGCTGAAGTTTAAGTATTCTTCGGAACTCTTCCATTGTTCTCGGAATTCTGCTGAAGTTTAAAAATGCTTCGGAACTCTTCCATTGTTCTCAGAATTCCGCTGACATTTAAAAATGCTTTGGAACTCTTCCATTGTTCTCGGAATTCCGCTGACATTTAAAAAGGCTTTAGAACTCTTCCATTGTTCTCGGAATTCCGCTGACGTTTAAAAATGCTTCACAAAGCTTCCATTGTTCTCGGAATTCCGCTGACTTTTAAAAATGCTTCGGAACTCTTCGATTGTTCTCCAAATTCCGCTGAAGTTTAAAAATGCTTCGGAACTCTTTCATTGTTTTCAAAATTCCGCTGACGTTTAAAAATGCTTCGGAACTCTTCCATTGTTCTCGGAATTCCGCTGACGCTTAAAATTGCTTCACAACTCTTCTATTGTTCTCAGAATTCCGCTGACTTTTAAAAATGCTTCAGAACTCTTTCATTGTTCTCGGAATTCCGCTGACATTTAAAAAGGCTTCAGAACTCTTCCATTGTTCTCGGAATTCCGCTGACTTTTAAAAATGCTTCGGAACTCTTCGATTGTTCTCCAAATTCCGCTGAAGTTTAAAAATGCTTCGGAACTCTTCCAGTGTTCTCGGAATTCTGCTGACTTTTAAAAATGCTTCGGAACTCTTCCATTGTTCTCGGAATTCCGCTGACTTTTAAAAATGCTTCGGAACTCTTCCATTGTTCTCGGAATTCCGCTGACTTTTAAAAATGCTTCGGAACTCTTGGATTGTTCTCCAAATTCCGCTGAAGTTTAAAAATGCTTCGGAACTCTTCCAGTGTTCTCGGAATTCCGCTGACTTTTAAAAATGCTTCGGAACTCTTCGATTGTTCTCCAAATTCCGCTGAAGTTTAAAAATGCTTCGGAACTCTTCCATTGTTCTCGGAATTCCGGTGAAGTTTAAAAATGCTTCGGAACTCTTACATTGTTCTCAGAATTCCGCTGAAGTTTAAACATGCTTTGGTACCCTTCTATTGTTCTCGGAATTCTGCTGACTTTTAAAAATGCTTCGGAACTCTTCCATTGTTCTCTGAATTCCGCTGACTTTTAAAAATGCTTCGGAACTCTTCCATTGTTCTCGGAATTCCGCTGAAGTTTAAGAATGCTTCGGAACTCTTCCATTGTTCTTGGAATTCTGCTGAAGTTTTGAAGTTTAAAAATGCTTCGGAACTCTCCCATTGTTCTCGGAATTCTGCTGAAGTTTAAGTATTCTTCGGAACTCTTCCATTGTTCTCGGAATTCTGCTGAAGTTTAAAAATGCTTCGGAACTCTTCCATTGTTCTCAGAATTCCGCTGACATTTAAAAATGCTTCGGAACTCTTCCATTGTTCTCGGAATTCCGCTGACATTTAAAAAGGCTTTAGAACTCTTCCATTGTTCTCGGAATTCCGCTGACGTTTAAAAATGCTTCGGAACTCTTCCATTGTTCTCGGAATTCGGCTGACGTTTAAAAATGCTTCAGAAAGCTTCCATTGTTCTCGGAATTCCGCTGACTTTTAAAAATGCTTCGGAACTCTTCGATTGTTCTCCAAATTCCGCTGAAGTTTAAAAATGCTTCGGAACTCTTCCATTGTTCTCGTAATTCCGCTGACGTTTAAAAATGCTTCGGAATTCTTCCATTGTTCTCGGAATTCCGCTGACGCTTAAAAATGCTTCACAACTCTTCTATTGTTCTCAGAATTCCGCTGACTTTTAAATATGCTTCAGAACTCTTCCATTGTTCTCAGAATTCCGCTTACATTTAAAAATGCTTCGGAACTCTTCCATTGTTCTCGGAATTCCGCTGACGTTTAAAAATGCTTCGGAACTCTTCCGTTGTTCTTGGAATTCCACTGACGTTTAAAAATGCTTCACAACCTTTCCATTGTTCTCGGAATTCCGCTGACTTTTAAAATTGATTCGGAACTCTTCGATTGTTCTCCAAATTCCGCTGAAGTTTAAAAATGCTTCAGAACTCTTCCATTGTTCTGGAATTCCGCTGACGTTTAAAAATGCTTCACAACTCTTCCATTGTTCTCGTTATTCCGCTGACTTTAAAAAATGCTTCAGAACTCTTCCATTGTTCTCGGAATTCTGCTGAAGTTTAAGTTTGCTTCGGAACTCTTCCATTGTTCTCGGAATTCTGCTAAAGTTTAAAAATGCTTCGGAACTCTTCCACTGTTCTCAGAATTCCGCTGACATTTAAAAATGCTTCGGAACTCTTCCATTGTTCTCGGAATTCTGCTGACATTTAAAAAGGCTTCAGAACACTTCCATTGTTCTCGGAATTCCGCTGACGTTTCAAAATGCTTCGGAACTCTTCCATTGTTCTCGGAATTCCGCTGACGTTTAAAAATGCTTCACAAAGCTTCCATTGTTCTCGGAATTCCGCTGACTTTTAAAAATGCTTGGAACTCTTCGATTGTTCTCCAAATTCCGCTGAAGTTTAAAAATGCTTCGGAACTCTTCCAGTGTTCTCGGAATTCCGCTGACTTTTAAAAATGCTTCGGAACTCTTCGATTGTTCTCCAAATTCCGCTGAAGTTTAAAAATGCTTCGGAACTCTTCCAGCGTTCGCAGAACTCCGCTGACGTTTAAAAATGCTTCGGAAATCTTCCATTGTTTTCAAAATTCCGCTGACGTTTAAAAATGCTTCAGAACTCTTCCATTGTTCTCGGAATTCCGCTTACGTTTCAAAATGCTTCGGAACTCTTCCATTGTTCTCGGAATTCCGCTGACGTTTAAAAATGCTTCACAAAGCTTCCATTGTTCTCGGAATTCCGCTGACTTTTAAAAATGCTTCGGAACTCTTCGATTGTTCTCCAAATTCCGCTGAAGTTTAAAAATGCTTCGGAACTCTTCCAGTGTTCTCGGAATTCCGCTGACTTTTAAAAATGCTTCGGAACTCTTCCATTGTTTTCAAAATTCCGCTGACGTTTAAAAATGATTCAGAACTCTTCCATTGTTCTCGGAATTCCGCTGACATTTAAAAATGCTTCGGAACTCTTCCATTGTTTTCAAAATTCCGCTGACGTTTAAAAATGATTCAGAACTCTTCCATTGTTCTCGGAATTCCGCTGACATTTAAAAATGCTTCGGAACTCTTACATTGTTCTCAGAATTCCGCTGAAGTTTAAACATGCTTTGGTACCCTTCTATTGTTCTCGGAATTCTGCTGACTTTTAAAAATGCTTCGGAACTCTTCCATTGATCCAGGAATTCTGCTGAAGTTTAAAAATGCTTCGGAACTCTTCTATTGTTCTCGGAATTCCGCTGACTTTTAAAAATGCTTCGGAACTCTTCCTTTGTTCTCGGAATTCCGCTGAAGTTTAAGAATGCTTCGAAACTCTTCCATTGTTCTTGGAATTCTGCTGAAGTTTTGAAGTTTAAAAATGCTTCGGAATTCGTCCATTGTTCTCGGAATTCCGCTGACGCTTAAAAATCCTTCACAACTCTTCTATTGTTCTCAGAATTCCACTGACTTTTAAAAATGCTTCAGAACTCTTCCATTGTTCTCGGAATTCCGCTGACATTTAAAAATGCTTCGGAACTCTTCCATTGTTCTCGGAATTCCGCTGACGCTTAAAATTGCTTCACAACTCTTCTATTGTTCTCAGAATTCCGCTGACTTTTAAAAATGCTTCAGAACTCTTCCATTGTTCTCGGAATTCCGCTGACATTTAAAAAGGCTTCAGAACTCTTCCATTGTTCTCGGAATTCCGCTGACTTTTAAAAATGCTTCGGAACTCTTCGATTGTTCTCCAAATTCCGCTGAAGTTTAAAAATGCTTCGGAACTCTTCGATTGTTCTCCAAATTCCGCTGAAGTTTAAAAATGCTTCGGAACTCTTCCAGTGTTCGCAGAACTCCGCTGACGTTTAAAAATGCTTTGGAATTCTTCCATTGTTTTCAAAATTCCGCTGACGTTTAAAAATGCTTCAGAACTCTTCCATTGTTCTCGGAATTCCGCTGACGTTTAAAAATGCTTCGGAACTCTTCCATTGTTCTCGGAATTCCGGTGAAGTTTAAAAATGCTTCGGAACTCTTACATTGTTCTCAGAATTCCGCTGAAGTTTAAACATGCTTTGGTACCCTTCTATTGTTCTCGGAATTCTGCTGACTTTTAAAAATGCTTCGGAACTCTTCCATTGTTCTCGGAATTCCGCTGACTTTTAAAAATGCTTCGGAACTCTTCCATTGTTCTCTGAATTCCGCTGAAGTTTAAGAATGCTTCGGAACTCTTCCATTGTTCTCGGAATTCTGCTGAAGTTTAAGTATTCTTCGGAACTCTTCCATTGTTCTCGGAATTCTGCTGAAGTTTAAAAATGCTTCGGAACTCTTCCATTGTTCTCAGAATTCCGCTGACATTTAAAAATGCTTTGGAACTCTTCCATTGTTCTCGGAATTCCGCTGACATTTAAAAAGGCTTTAGAACTCTTCCATTGTTCTCGGAATTCCGCTGACGTTTAAAAATGCTTCACAAAGCTTCCATTGTTCTCGGAATTCCGCTGACTTTTAAAAATGCTTCGGAACTCTTCGATTGTTCTCCAAATTCCGCTGAAGTTTAAAAATGCTTCGGAACTCTTTCATTGTTTTCAAAATTCCGCTGACGTTTAAAAATGCTTCGGAACTCTTCCATTGTTCTCGGAATTCCGCTGACGCTTAAAATTGCTTCACAACTCTTCTATTGTTCTCAGAATTCCGCTGACTTTTAAAAATGCTTCAGAACTCTTTCATTGTTCTCGGAATTCCGCTGACATTTAAAAAGGCTTCAGAACTCTTCCATTGTTCTCGGAATTCCGCTGACGTTTAAAAATGCTTCGGAACTCTTCCATTGTTCTCGGAATTCCGCTGACGTTTAAAAATGCTTCACAAAGCTTCCATTGTTCTCGGAATTCCGCTGACTTTTAAAAATTCTTCGGAACTATTCGATTGTTCTCCAAATTCCGCTGAAGTTTAAAAATGCTTCGGAACTCTTCCAGTGTTCTCGGAATTCCGCTGACTTTTAAAAATGCTTCAGATCTCTTCGATTGTTCTCCAAATTCCGCTGAAGTTTAAAAATGCTTCGGAAGTCTTCCAGTGTTCGCAGAATTCCGCTGACGTTTAAAAATGCTTCTGAAATCTTCCATTGTTTTCAAAATTCCGCTGACGTTTAAAAATGATTCAGAACTCTTCCATTGTTCTTGGAATACCGCTGACGTTTAAAAATGC
Source organism: Phyllobates terribilis (assembly GCF_046119375.1). Classification (NCBI taxonomy): domain Eukaryota; kingdom Metazoa; phylum Chordata; class Amphibia; order Anura; family Dendrobatidae; genus Phyllobates; species Phyllobates terribilis. The sequence continues at coordinate 4,525,832 of NW_027362781.1, read as the reverse complement.
TTCGGAACTCTTCCATTGTTCTCGGAATTCCGGTGAAGTTTAAAAATGCTTCGGAACTCTTACATTGTTCTCAGAATTCCACTGAAGTTTAAACATGCTTTCGTACCCTTCTATTGTTCTCGGAATTCTGCTGACTTTTAAAAATGCTTCGGAACTCTTCCATTGATCCAGGAATTCTGCTGAAGTTTAAAAATGCTTCGGAACTCTTCTATTGTTCTCGGAATTCCGCTGACTTTTAAAAATGCTTCGGAACTCTTCCATTGCTCTCGGAATTCCGCTGAAGTTTAAGAATGCTTCGAAACTCTTCCATTGTTCTTGGAATTCTGCTGAAGTTTTGAAGTTTAAAAATGCTTCGGAATTCTTCCATTGTTCTCGGAATTCCGCTGACGCTTAAAAATGCTTCACAACTCTTCTATTGTTCTCAGAATTCCGCTTACTTTTAAAAATGCTTCGGAACTCTTCCATTGTTGTCGGAATTCCGCTGACGCTTAAAATTGCTTCAAAACTCTTCCATTGTTCTCGGAATTCCGCTGAAGTTTAAGAATGCTTCAGAACTCTTCCATTGTTCTCAGAATTCCGCTTACATTTAAAAATGCTTCGGAACTCTTCCATTGTTCTCGGAATTCCGCTGACGTTTAAAAATGCTTCGGAACTCTTCCATTGTTCTTGGAATTCCACTGACGTTTAAAAATGCTTCACAACCTTTCCATTGTTCTCGGAATTCCGCTGACTTTTAAAATTGATTCGGAACTCTTCGATTGTTCTCCAAATTCCGCTGAAGTTTAAAAATGCTTCGGAACTCTTCCAGTGTTCACAGAATTCCGCTGACGTTTAAAAATGCTTCGGAAATCTTCCATTGTTTTCAAAATCCGCTGACGTTTAAAAATGCTTCAGAACTCTTCCATTGTTCTCGGAATTCCGCTGACATTTAAAAATGCTTCAGAACTCTTCCATTGTTCTGGAATTCCGCTGACGTTTAAAAATGCTTCACAACTCTTCCATTGTTCTCGTTATTCCGCTGACTTTAAAAAATGCTTCAGAACTCTTCCATTGTTCTCGGAATTCTGCTGAAGTTTAAGTATGCTTCGGAACTCTTCCATTGTTCTCGGAATTCTGCTAAAGTTTAAAAATGCTTCGGAACTCTTCCACTGTTCTCAGAATTCCGCTGACATTTAAAAATGCTTCGGAACTCTTCCATTGTTCTCGGAATTCCGCTGACATTTAAAAAGGCTTCAGAACACTTCCATTGTTCTCGGAATTCCGCTGACGTTTCAAAATGCTTCGGAACTCTTCCATTGTTCTCGGAATTCCGCTGACGTTTAAAAATGCTTCACAAAGCTTCCATTGTTCTCGGAATTCCGCTGACTTTTAAAAATGCTTCGGAACTCTTCGATTGTTCTCCAAATTCCGCTGAAGTTTAAAAATGCTTCGGAACTCTTCCAGTGTTCTCGGAATTCCGCTGACTTTTAAAAATGCTTCGGAACTCTTCGATTGTTCTCCAAATTCCGCTGAAGTTTAAAAATGCTTCGGAACTCTTCCAGCGTTCGCAGAACTCCGCTGACGTTTAAAAATGCTTCGGAAATCTTCCATTGTTTTCAAAATTCCGCTGACGTTTAAAAATGCTTCAGAACTCTTCCATTGTTCTCGGAATTCCGCTGACGTTTCAAAATGCTTCGGAACTCTTCCATTGTTCTCGGAATTCCGCTGACGTTTAAAAATGCTTCACAAAGCTTCCATTGTTCTCGGAATTCCGCTGACTTTTAAAAATGCTTCAGAACTCTTCGATTGTTCTCCAAATTCCGCTGAAGTTTAAAAATGCTTCGGAACTCTTCCATTGTTTTCAAAATTCCGCTGACGTTTAAAAATGATTCAGAACTCTTCCATTGTTCTCGGAATTCCGCTGACATTTAAAAATGCTTCGGAACTCTTCCATTGTTCTCGGAATTCCGGTGAAGTTTAAAAATGCTTCGGAACTCTTACATTGTTCTCAGAATTCCGCTGAAGTTTATACATGCTTTGGTACCCTTCTATTGTTCTCGGAATTCTGCTGACTTTTAAAAATGCTTCGGAACTCTTCCATTGATCCAGGAATTCTGCTGAAGTTTAAAAATGCTTCGGAACTCTTCTATTGTTCTCGGAATTCCGCTGACTTTTAAAAATGCTTCGGAACTCTTCCTTTGTTCTCGGAATTCCGCTGAAGTTTAAGAATGCTTCGAAACTCTTCCATTGTTCTTGGAATTCTGCTGAAGTTTTGAAGTTTAAAAATGCTTCGGAATTCGTCCATTGTTCTCGGAATTCCGCTGACGCTTAAAAATCCTTCACAACTCTTCTATTGTTCTCAGAATTCCACTGACTTTTAAAAATGCTTCAGAACTCTTCCATTGTTCTCGGAATTCCGCTGACATTTAAAAATGCTTCGGAACTCTTCCATTGTTCTTGGAATTCCACTGACGTTTAAAAATGCTTCACAACCTTTCCATTGTTCTCGGAATTCCGCTGACTTTTAAAATTGATTCGGAACTCTTCGATTGTTCTCCAAATTCCGCTGAAGTTTAAAAATGCTTCGGAACACTTCCAGTGTTCACAGAATTCCGCTGACGTTTAAAAATGCTTCGGAAATCTTCCATTGTTTTCAAAATCCGCTGACGTTTAAAAATGCTTCAGAACTCTTCCATTGTTCTCGGAATTCCGCTGACATTTAAAAATGCTTCAGAACTCTTCCATTGTTCTGGAATTCCGCTGACGTTTAAAAATGCTTCACAACTCTTCCATTGTTCTCGTTATTCCGCTGACTTTAAAAAATGCTTCAGAACTCTTGCATTGTTCTCGGAATTCTGCTGAAGTTTAAGTATGCTTCGGAACTCTTCCATTGTTCTGGAATTCTGCTGAAGTTTAAAAATGCTTCGGAACTCTTCCACTGTTCTCAGAATTCCGCTGACATTTAAAAATGCTTCGGAACTCTTCCATTGTTCTCGGAATTCCGCTGACATTTAAAAAGGCTTCAGAACTCTTCCATTCTTCTCGGAATTCCGCTGACGTTTAAAAATGCTTCGGAACTCTTCCATTGTTCTCGGAATTACGCTGACGTTTAAAAATGCTTCACAAAGCTTCCATTGTTCTCGGAATTCCGCTGACTTTTAAAAATGCTTCGGAACTCTTCCAGTGTTCGCAGAACTCCGCTGACGTTTAAAAATGCTTTGGAATTCTTCCATTGTTTTCAAAATTCCGCTGACGTTTAAAAATGCTTCAGAACTCTTCCATTGTTCTCGGAATTCCGCTGACGTTTAAAAATGCTTCGGAACTCTTCCATTGTTCTCGGAATTCCGGTGAAGTTTAAAAATGCTTCGGAACTCTTACATTGTTCTCAGAATTCCGCTGAAGTTTAAACATGCTTTGGTACCCTTCTATTGTTCTCGGAATTCTGCTGACTTTTAAAAATGCTTCGGAACTCTTCCATTGTTCTCGGAATTCCGCTGACTTTTAAAAATGCTTCGGAACTCTTCCATTGTTCTCTGAATTCCGCTGAAGTTTAAGAATGCTTCGGAACTCTTCCATTGTTCTCGGAATTCTGCTGAAGTTTAAGTATTCTTCGGAACTCTTCCATTGTTCTCGGAATTCTGCTGAAGTTTAAAAATGCTTCGGAACTCTTCCATTGTTCTCAGAATTCCGCTGACATTTAAAAATGCTTTGGAACTCTTCCATTGTTCTCGGAATTCCGCTGACATTTAAAAAGGCTTTAGAACTCTTCCATTGTTCTCGGAATTCCGCTGACGTTTAAAAATGCTTCACAAAGCTTCCATTGTTCTCGGAATTCCGCTGACTTTTAAAAATGCTTCGGAACTCTTCGATTGTTCTCCAAATTCCGCTGAAGTTTAAAAATGCTTCGGAACTCTTTCATTGTTTTCAAAATTCCGCTGACGTTTAAAAATGCTTCGGAACTCTTCCATTGTTCTCGGAATTCCGCTGACGCTTAAAATTGCTTCACAACTCTTCTATTGTTCTCAGAATTCCGCTGACTTTTAAAAATGCTTCAGAACTCTTTCATTGTTCTCGGAATTCCGCTGACATTTAAAAAGGCTTCAGAACTCTTCCATTGTTCTCGGAATTCCGCTGACGTTTAAAAATGCTTCGGAACTCTTCCATTGTTCTCGGAATTCCGCTGACGTTTAAAAATGCTTCACAAAGCTTCCATTGTTCTCGGAATTCCGCTGACTTTTAAAAATTCTTCGGAACTATTCGATTGTTCTCCAAATTCCGCTGAAGTTTAAAAATGCTTCGGAACTCTTCCAGTGTTCTCGGAATTCCGCTGACTTTTAAAAATGCTTCAGATCTCTTCGATTGTTCTCCAAATTCCGCTGAAGTTTAAAAATGCTTCGGAAGTCTTCCAGTGTTCGCAGAATTCCGCTGACGTTTAAAAATGCTTCTGAAATCTTCCATTGTTTTCAAAATTCCGCTGACGTTTAAAAATGATTCAGAACTCTTCCATTGTTCTTGGAATACCGCTGACGTTTAAAAATGCTTCGGAACTCTTCCATTGTTCTCGGAATTCCGGTGAAGTTTAAAAATGCTTCGGAACTCTTACATTGTTCTCAGAATTCCACTGAAGTTTAAACATGCTTTCGTACCCTTCTATTGTTCTCGGAATTCTGCTGACTTTTAAAAATGCTTCGGAACTCTTCCATTGATCCAGGAATTCTGCTGAAGTTTAAAAATGCTTCGGAACTCTTCTATTGTTCTCGGAATTCCGCTGACTTTTAAAAATGCTTCGGAACTCTTCCATTGCTCTCGGAATTCCGCTGAAGTTTAAGAATGCTTCGAAACTCTTCCATTGTTCTTGGAATTCTGCTGAAGTTTTGAAGTTTAAAAATGCTTCGGAATTCTTCCATTGTTCTCGGAATTCCGCTGACGCTTAAAAATGCTTCACAACTCTTCTATTGTTCTCAGAATTCCGCTTACTTTTAAAAATGCTTCGGAACTCTTCCATTGTTGTCGGAATTCCGCTGACGCTTAAAATTGCTTCAAAACTCTTCCATTGTTCTCGGAATTCCGCTGAAGTTTAAGAATGCTTCAGAACTCTTCCATTGTTCTCAGAATTCCGCTTACATTTAAAAATGCTTCGGAACTCTTCCATTGTTCTCGGAATTCCGCTGACGTTTAAAAATGCTTCGGAACTCTTCCATTGTTCTTGGAATTCCACTGACGTTTAAAAATGCTTCACAACCTTTCCATTGTTCTCGGAATTCCGCTGACTTTTAAAATTGATTCGGAACTCTTCGATTGTTCTCCAAATTCCGCTGAAGTTTAAAAATGCTTCGGAACTCTTCCAGTGTTCACAGAATTCCGCTGACGTTTAAAAATGCTTCGGAAATCTTCCATTGTTTTCAAAATCCGCTGACGTTTAAAAATGCTTCAGAACTCTTCCATTGTTCTCGGAATTCCGCTGACATTTAAAAATGCTTCAGAACTCTTCCATTGTTCTGGAATTCCGCTGACGTTTAAAAATGCTTCACAACTCTTCCATTGTTCTCGTTATTCCGCTGACTTTAAAAAATGCTTCAGAACTCTTCCATTGTTCTCGGAATTCTGCTGAAGTTTAAGTATGCTTCGGAACTCTTCCATTGTTCTCGGAATTCTGCTAAAGTTTAAAAATGCTTCGGAACTCTTCCACTGTTCTCAGAATTCCGCTGACATTTAAAAATGCTTCGGAACTCTTCCATTGTTCTCGGAATTCCGCTGACATTTAAAAAGGCTTCAGAACACTTCCATTGTTCTCGGAATTCCGCTGACGTTTCAAAATGCTTCGGAACTCTTCCATTGTTCTCGGAATTCCGCTGACGTTTAAAAATGCTTCACAAAGCTTCCATTGTTCTCGGAATTCCGCTGACTTTTAAAAATGCTTCGGAACTCTTCGATTGTTCTCCAAATTCCGCTGAAGTTTAAAAATGCTTCGGAACTCTTCCAGTGTTCTCGGAATTCCGCTGACTTTTAAAAATGCTTCGGAACTCTTCGATTGTTCTCCAAATTCCGCTGAAGTTTAAAAATGCTTCGGAACTCTTCCAGCGTTCGCAGAACTCCGCTGACGTTTAAAAATGCTTCGGAAATCTTCCATTGTTTTCAAAATTCCGCTGACGTTTAAAAATGCTTCAGAACTCTTCCATTGTTCTCGGAATTCCGCTGACGTTTCAAAATGCTTCGGAACTCTTCCATTGTTCTCGGAATTCCGCTGACGTTTAAAAATGCTTCACAAAGCTTCCATTGTTCTCGGAATTCCGCTGACTTTTAAAAATGCTTCAGAACTCTTCGATTGTTCTCCAAATTCCGCTGAAGTTTAAAAATGCTTCGGAACTCTTCCATTGTTTTCAAAATTCCGCTGACGTTTAAAAATGATTCAGAACTCTTCCATTGTTCTCGGAATTCCGCTGACATTTAAAAATGCTTCGGAACTCTTCCATTGTTCTCGGAATTCCGGTGAAGTTTAAAAATGCTTCGGAACTCTTACATTGTTCTCAGAATTCCGCTGAAGTTTATACATGCTTTGGTACCCTTCTATTGTTCTCGGAATTCTGCTGACTTTTAAAAATGCTTCGGAACTCTTCCATTGATCCAGGAATTCTGCTGAAGTTTAAAAATGCTTCGGAACTCTTCTATTGTTCTCGGAATTCCGCTGACTTTTAAAAATGCTTCGGAACTCTTCCTTTGTTCTCGGAATTCCGCTGAAGTTTAAGAATGCTTCGAAACTCTTCCATTGTTCTTGGAATTCTGCTGAAGTTTTGAAGTTTAAAAATGCTTCGGAATTCGTCCATTGTTCTCGGAATTCCGCTGACGCTTAAAAATCCTTCACAACTCTTCTATTGTTCTCAGAATTCCACTGACTTTTAAAAATGCTTCAGAACTCTTCCATTGTTCTCGGAATTCCGCTGACATTTAAAAATGCTTCGGAACTCTTCCATTGTTCTTGGAATTCCACTGACGTTTAAAAATGCTTCACAACCTTTCCATTGTTCTCGGAATTCCGCTGACTTTTAAAATTGATTCGGAACTCTTCGATTGTTCTCCAAATTCCGCTGAAGTTTAAAAATGCTTCGGAACACTTCCAGTGTTCACAGAATTCCGCTGACGTTTAAAAATGCTTCGGAAATCTTCCATTGTTTTCAAAATCCGCTGACGTTTAAAAATGCTTCAGAACTCTTCCATTGTTCTCGGAATTCCGCTGACATTTAAAAATGCTTCAGAACTCTTCCATTGTTCTGGAATTCCGCTGACGTTTAAAAATGCTTCACAACTCTTCCATTGTTCTCGTTATTCCGCTGACTTTAAAAAATGCTTCAGAACTCTTGCATTGTTCTCGGAATTCTGCTGAAGTTTAAGTATGCTTCGGAACTCTTCCATTGTTCTGGAATTCTGCTGAAGTTTAAAAATGCTTCGGAACTCTTCCACTGTTCTCAGAATTCCGCTGACATTTAAAAATGCTTCGGAACTCTTCCATTGTTCTCGGAATTCCGCTGACATTTAAAAAGGCTTCAGAACTCTTCCATTCTTCTCGGAATTCCGCTGACGTTTAAAAATGCTTCGGAACTCTTCCATTGTTCTCGGAATTACGCTGACGTTTAAAAATGCTTCACAAAGCTTCCATTGTTCTCGGAATTCCGCTGACTTTTAAAAATGCTTCGGAACTCTTCGATTGTTCTCCAAATTCCGCTGAAGTTTAAAAATGCTTCGGAACTCTTTCATTGTTTTCAAAATTCCGCTGACGTTTAAAAATGCTTCGGAACTCTTCCATTGTTCTCGGAATTCCGCTGACGCTTAAAATTGCTTCACAACTCTTCTATTGTTCTCAGAATTCCGCTGACTTTTAAAAATGCTTCAGAACTCTTTCATTGTTCTCGGAATTCCGCTGACATTTAAAAAGGCTTCAGAACTCTTCCATTGTTCTCGGAATTCCGCTGACGTTTAAAAATGCTTCGGAACTCTTCCATTGTTCTCGGAATTCCGCTGACGTTTAAAAATGCTTCACAAAGCTTCCATTGTTCTCGGAATTCCGCTGACTTTTAAAAATTCTTCGGAACTATTCGATTGTTCTCCAAATTCCGCTGAAGTTTAAAAATGCTTCGGAACTCTTCCAGTGTTCTCGGAATTCCGCTGACTTTTAAAAATGCTTCAGATCTCTTCGATTGTTCTCCAAATTCCGCTGAAGTTTAAAAATGCTTCGGAAGTCTTCCAGTGTTCGCAGAATTCCGCTGACGTTTAAAAATGCTTCTGAAATCTTCCATTGTTTTCAAAATTCCGCTGACGTTTAAAAATGATTCAGAACTCTTCCATTGTTCTTGGAATACCGCTGACGTTTAAAAATGCTTCGGAACTCTTCCATTGTTCTCGGAATTCCGGTGAAGTTTAAAAATGCTTCGGAACTCTTACATTGTTCTCAGAATTCCACTGAAGTTTAAACATGCTTTCGTACCCTTCTATTGTTCTCGGAATTCTGCTGACTTTTAAAAATGCTTCGGAACTCTTCCATTGATCCAGGAATTCTGCTGAAGTTTAAAAATGCTTCGGAACTCTTCTATTGTTCTCGGAATTCCGCTGACTTTTAAAAATGCTTCGGAACTCTTCCATTGCTCTCGGAATTCCGCTGAAGTTTAAGAATGCTTCGAAACTCTTCCATTGTTCTTGGAATTCTGCTGAAGTTTTGAAGTTTAAAAATGCTTCGGAATTCTTCCATTGTTCTCGGAATTCCGCTGACGCTTAAAAATGCTTCACAACTCTTCTATTGTTCTCAGAATTCCGCTTACTTTTAAAAATGCTTCGGAACTCTTCCATTGTTGTCGGAATTCCGCTGACGCTTAAAATTGCTTCAAAACTCTTCCATTGTTCTCGGAATTCCGCTGAAGTTTAAGAATGCTTCAGAACTCTTCCATTGTTCTCAGAATTCCGCTTACATTTAAAAATGCTTCGGAACTCTTCCATTGTTCTCGGAATTCCGCTGACGTTTAAAAATGCTTCGGAACTCTTCCATTGTTCTTGGAATTCCACTGACGTTTAAAAATGCTTCACAACCTTTCCATTGTTCTCGGAATTCCGCTGACTTTTAAAATTGATTCGGAACTCTTCGATTGTTCTCCAAATTCCGCTGAAGTTTAAAAATGCTTCGGAACTCTTCCAGTGTTCACAGAATTCCGCTGACGTTTAAAAATGCTTCGGAAATCTTCCATTGTTTTCAAAATCCGCTGACGTTTAAAAATGCTTCAGAACTCTTCCATTGTTCTCGGAATTCCGCTGACATTTAAAAATGCTTCAGAACTCTTCCATTGTTCTGGAATTCCGCTGACGTTTAAAAATGCTTCACAACTCTTCCATTGTTCTCGTTATTCCGCTGACTTTAAAAAATGCTTCAGAACTCTTCCATTGTTCTCGGAATTCTGCTGAAGTTTAAGTATGCTTCGGAACTCTTCCATTGTTCTCGGAATTCTGCTAAAGTTTAAAAATGCTTCGGAACTCTTCCACTGTTCTCAGAATTCCGCTGACATTTAAAAATGCTTCGGAACTCTTCCATTGTTCTCGGAATTCCGCTGACTTTTAAAAATGCTTCGGAACTCTTCGATTGTTCTCCAAATTCCGCTGAAGTTTAAAAATGCTTCGGAACTCTTCCATTGTTCTCGTAATTCCGCTGACGTTTAAAAATGCTTCGGAATTCTTCCATTGTTCTCGGAATTCCGCTGACGCTTAAAAATGCTTCACAACTCTTCTATTGTTCTCAGAATTCCGCTGACTTTTAAAAATGCTTCAGAACTCTTCCATTGTTCTCAGAATTCCGCTTACATTTAAAAATGCTTCGGAACTCTTCCAGTGTTCACAGAATTCCGCTGACGTTTAAAAATGCTTCGGAAATCTTCCATTGTTTTCAAAATCCGCTGACGTTTAAAAATGCTTCAGAACTCTTCCATTGTTCTCGGAATTCCGCTGACATTTAAAAATGCTTCAGAACTCTTCCATTGTTCTGGAATTCCGCTGACGTTTAAAAATGCTTCACAACTCTTCCATTGTTCTCGTTATTCCGCTGACTTTAAAAAATGCTTCAGAACTCTTCCATTGTTCTCGGAATTCTGCTGAAGTTTAAGTATGCTTCGGAACTCTTCCATTGTTCTCGGAATTCTGCTAAAGTTTAAAAATGCTTCGGAACTCTTCCACTGTTCTCAGAATTCCGCTGACATTTAAAAATGCTTCGGAACTCTTCCATTGTTCTCGGAATTCCGCTGACATTTAAAAAGGCTTCAGAACACTTCCATTGTTCTCGGAATTCCGCTGACGTTTCAAAATGCTTCGGAACTCTTCCATTGTTCTCGGAATTCCGCTGACGTTTAAAAATGCTTCACAAAGCTTCCATTGTTCTCGGAATTCCGCTGACTTTTAAAAATGCTTCGGAACTCTTCGATTGTTCTCCAAATTCCGCTGAAGTTTAAAAATGCTTCGGAACTCTTCCAGTGTTCTCGGAATTCCGCTGACTTTTAAAAATGCTTCGGAACTCTTCGATTGTTCTCCAAATTCCGCTGAAGTTTAAAAATGCTTCGGAACTCTTCCAGCGTTCGCAGAACTCCGCTGACGTTTAAAAATGCTTCGGAAATCTTCCATTGTTTTCAAAATTCCGCTGACGTTTAAAAATGCTTCAGAACTCTTCCATTGTTCTCGGAATTCCGCTGACGTTTCAAAATGCTTCGGAACTCTTCCATTGTTCTCGGAATTCCGCTGACGTTTAAAAATGCTTCACAAAGCTTCCATTGTTCTCGGAATTCCGCTGACTTTTAAAAATGCTTCAGAACTCTTCGATTGTTCTCCAAATTCCGCTGAAGTTTAAAAATGCTTCGGAACTCTTCCATTGTTTTCAAAATTCCGCTGACGTTTAAAAATGATTCAGAACTCTTCCATTGTTCTCGGAATTCCGCTGACATTTAAAAATGCTTCGGAACTCTTCCATTGTTCTCGGAATTCCGGTGAAGTTTAAAAATGCTTCGGAACTCTTACATTGTTCTCAGAATTCCGCTGAAGTTTATACATGCTTTGGTACCCTTCTATTGTTCTCGGAATTCTGCTGACTTTTAAAAATGCTTCGGAACTCTTCCATTGATCCAGGAATTCTGCTGAAGTTTAAAAATGCTTCGGAACTCTTCTATTGTTCTCGGAATTCCGCTGACTTTTAAAAATGCTTCGGAACTCTTCCTTTGTTCTCGGAATTCCGCTGAAGTTTAAGAATGCTTCGAAACTCTTCCATTGTTCTTGGAATTCTGCTGAAGTTTTGAAGTTTAAAAATGCTTCGGAATTCGTCCATTGTTCTCGGAATTCCGCTGACGCTTAAAAATCCTTCACAACTCTTCTATTGTTCTCAGAATTCCACTGACTTTTAAAAATGCTTCAGAACTCTTCCATTGTTCTCGGAATTCCGCTGACATTTAAAAATGCTTCGGAACTCTTCCATTGTTCTTGGAATTCCACTGACGTTTAAAAATGCTTCACAACCTTTCCATTGTTCTCGGAATTCCGCTGACTTTTAAAATTGATTCGGAACTCTTCGATTGTTCTCCAAATTCCGCTGAAGTTTAAAAATGCTTCGGAACACTTCCAGTGTTCACAGAATTCCGCTGACGTTTAAAAATGCTTCGGAAATCTTCCATTGTTTTCAAAATCCGCTGACGTTTAAAAATGCTTCAGAACTCTTCCATTGTTCTCGGAATTCCGCTGACATTTAAAAATGCTTCAGAACTCTTCCATTGTTCTGGAATTCCGCTGACGTTTAAAAATGCTTCACAACTCTTCCATTGTTCTCGTTATTCCGCTGACTTTAAAAAATGCTTCAGAACTCTTGCATTGTTCTCGGAATTCTGCTGAAGTTTAAGTATGCTTCGGAACTCTTCCATTGTTCTCGGAATTCTGCTGAAGTTTAAAAATGCTTCGGAACTCTTCCACTGTTCTCAGAATTCCGCTGACATTTAAAAATGCTTCGGAACTCTTCCATTGTTCTCGGAATTCCGCTGACATTTAAAAAGGCTTCAGAACTCTTCCATTCTTCTCGGAATTCCGCTGACGTTTAAAAATGCTTCGGAACTCTTCCATTGTTCTCGGAATTACGCTGACGTTTAAAAATGCTTCACAAAGCTTCCATTGTTCTCGGAATTCCGCTGACTTTTAAAAATGCTTCGGAACTCTTCGATTGTTCTCCAAATTCCGCTGAAGTTTAAAAATGCTTCGGAACTCTTCCAGTGTTCTCGGAATTCTGCTGACTTTTAAAAATGCTTCGGAACTCTTCCATTGTTCTCGGAATTCCGCTGACTTTTAAAAATGCTTCGGAACTCTTAAATTGTTCTCGGAATTCCGCTGACTTTTAAAAATGCTTCGGAACTCTTCGATTGTTCTCCAAATTCCGCTGAAGTTTAAAAATGCTTCGGAACTCTTCCAGTGTTCTCGGAATTCCGCTGACTTTTAAAAATGCTTCGGAACTCTTCGATTGTTCTCCAAATTCCGCTGAAGTTTAAAAATGCTTCGGAACTCTTCCATTGTTCTCGGAATTCCGGTGAAGTTTAAAAATGCTTCGGAACTCTTACATTGTTCTCAGAATTCCGCTGAAGTTTAAACATGCTTTGGTACCCTTCTATTGTTCTCGGAATTCTGCTGACTTTTAAAAATGCTTCGGAACTCTTCCATTGTTCTCTGATTTCCGCTGACTTTTAAAAATGCTTCGGAACTCTTCCATTGTTCTCGGAATTCCGCTGAAGTTTAAGAATGCTTCGGAACTCTTCCATTGTTCTTGGAATTCTGCTGAAGTTTTGAAGTTTAAAAATGCTTCGGAACTCTCCCATTGTTCTCGGAATTCTGCTGAAGTTTAAGTATGCTTCGGAACTCTTCCATTGTTCTCGGAATTCTGCTGAAGTTTAAAAATGCTTCGGAACTCTTCCATTGTTCTCAGAATTCCGCTGACATTTAAAAATGCTTCGGAACTCTTCCATTGTTCTCGGAATTCCGCTGACATTTAAAAAGGCTTTAGAACTCTTCCATTGTTCTCGGAATTCCGCTGACGTTTAAAAATGCTTCGGAACTCTTCCATTGTTCTCGGAATTCGGCTGACGTTTAAAAATGCTTCAGAAAGCTTCCATTGTTCTCGGAATTCCGCTGACTTTTAAAAATGCTTCGGAACTCTTCGATTGTTCTCCAAATTCCGCTGAAGTTTAAAAATGCTTCGGAACTCTTCCATTGTTCTCGTAATTCCGCTGACGTTTAAAAATGCTTCGGAATTCTTCCATTGTTCTCGGAATTCCGCTGACGCTTAAAAATGCTTCACAACTCTTCTATTGTTCTCAGAATTCCGCTGACTTTTAAAAATGCTTCAGAACTCTTCCATTGTTCTCAGAATTCCGCTTACATTTAAAAATGCTTCGGAACTCTTCCATTGTTCTCGGAATTCCGCTGACGTTTAAAAATGCTTCGGAACTCTTCCGTTGTTCTTGGAATTCCACTGACGTTTAAAAATGCTTCACAACCTTTCCATTGTTCTCGGAATTCCGCTGACTTTTAAAATTGATTCGGAACTCTTCGATTGTTCTCCAAATTCCGCTGAAGTTTAAAAATGCTTCAGAACTCTTCCATTGTTCTGGAATTCCGCTGACGTTTAAAAATGCTTCACAACTCTTCCATTGTTCTCGTTATTCCGCTGACTTTAAAAAATGCTTCAGAACTCTTCCATTGTTCTCGGAATTCTGCTGAAGTTTAAGTATGCTTCGGAACTCTTCCATTGTTCTCGGAATTCTGCTAAAGTTTAAAAATGCTTCGGAACTCTTCCACTGTTCTCAGAATTCCGCTGACATTTAAAAATGCTTCGGAACTCTTCCATTGTTCTCGGAATTCTGCTGACATTTAAAAAGGCTTCAGAACACTTCCATTGTTCTCGGAATTCCGCTGACGTTTCAAAATGCTTCGGAACTCTTCCATTGTTCTCGGAATTCCGCTGACGTTTAAAAATGCTTCACAAAGCTTCCATTGTTCTCGGAATTCCGCTGACTTTTAAAAATGCTTCGGAACTCTTCGATTGTTCTCCAAATTCCGCTGAAGTTTAAAAATGCTTCGGAACTCTTCCAGTGTTCTCGGAATTCCGCTGACTTTTAAAAATGCTTCGGAACTCTTCGATTGTTCTCCAAATTCCGCTGAAGTTTAAAAATGCTTCGGAACTCTTCCAGCGTTCGCAGAACTCCGCTGACGTTTAAAAATGCTTCGGAAATCTTCCATTGTTTTCAAAATTCCGCTGACGTTTAAAAATGCTTCAGAACTTTTCCATTGTTCTCGGAATTCCGCTTACGTTTCAAAATGCTTCGGAACTCTTCCATTGTTCTCGGAATTCCGCTGACGTTTAAAAATGCTTCACAAAGCTTCCATTGTTCTCGGAATTCCGCTGACTTTTAAAAATGCTTCGGAACTCTTCGATTGTTCTCCAAATTCCGCTGAAGTTTAAAAATGCTTCGGAACTCTTCCAGTGTTCTCGGAATTCCGCTGACTTTTAAAAATGCTTCGGAACTCTTCCATTGTTTTCAAAATTCCGCTGACGTTTAAAAATGATTCAGAACTCTTCCATTGTTCTCGGAATTCCGCTGACATTTAAAAATGCTTCGGAACTCTTCCATTGTTTTCAAAATTCCGCTGACGTTTAAAAATGATTCAGAACTCTTCCATTGTTCTCGGAATTCCGCTGACATTTAAAAATGCTTCGGAACTCTTACATTGTTCTCAGAATTCCGCTGAAGTTTAAACATGCTTTGGTACCCTTCTATTGTTCTCGGAATTCTGCTGACTTTTAAAAATGCTTCGGAACTCTTCCATTGATCCAGGAATTCTGCTGAAGTTTAAAAATGCTTCGGAACTCTTCTATTGTTCTCGGAATTCCGCTGACTTTTAAAAATGCTTCGGAACTCTTCCTTTGTTCTCGGAATTCCGCTGAAGTTTAAGAATGCTTCGAAACTCTTCCATTGTTCTTGGAATTCTGCTGAAGTTTTGAAGTTTAAAAATGCTTCGGAATTCGTCCATTGTTCTCGGAATTCCGCTGACGCTTAAAAATCCTTCACAACTCTTCTATTGTTCTCAGAATTCCACTGACTTTTAAAAATGCTTCAGAACTCTTCCATTGTTCTCGGAATTCCGCTGACATTTAAAAATGCTTCGGAACTCTTCCATTGTTCTCGGAATTCCGCTGACGCTTAAAATTGCTTCACAACTCTTCTATTGTTCTCAGAATTCCGCTGACTTTTAAAAATGCTTCAGAACTCTTCCATTGTTCTCGGAATTCCGCTGACATTTAAAAAGGCTTCAGAACTCTTCCATTGTTCTCGGAATTCCGCTGACTTTTAAAAATGCTTCGGAACTCTTCGATTGTTCTCCAAATTCCGCTGAAGTTTAAAAATGCTTCGGAACTCTTCGATTGTTCTCCAAATTCCGCTGAAGTTTAAAAATGCTTCGGAACTCTTCCAGTGTTCGCAGAACTCCGCTGACGTTTAAAAATGCTTTGGAATTCTTCCATTGTTTTCAAAATTCCGCTGACGTTTAAAAATGCTTCAGAACTCTTCCATTGTTCTCGGAATTCCGCTGACGTTTAAAAATGCTTCGGAACTCTTCCATTGTTCTCGGAATTCCGGTGAAGTTTAAAAATGCTTCGGAACTCTTACATTGTTCTCAGAATTCCGCTGAAGTTTAAACATGCTTTGGTACCCTTCTATTGTTCTCGGAATTCTGCTGACTTTTAAAAATGCTTCGGAACTCTTCCATTGTTCTCGGAATTCCGCTGACTTTTAAAAATGCTTCGGAACTCTTCCATTGTTCTCGGAATTCCGCTGAAGTTTAAGAATGCTTCGGAACTCTTCCATTGTTCTCGGAATTCTGCTGAAGTTTAAGTATTCTTCGGAACTCTTCCATTGTTCTCGGAATTCTGCTGAAGTTTAAAAATGCTTCGGAACTCTTCCATTGTTCTCAGAATTCCGCTGACATTTAAAAATGCTTTGGAACTCTTCCATTGTTCTCGGAATTCCGCTGACATTTAAAAATGCTTCGGAACTCTTCGATTGTTCTCCAAATTCCGCTGAAGTTTAAAAATGGTTCGGAACTCTTCCATTGTTCTCGTAATTCCGCTGACGTTTAAAAATGCTTCGGAATTCTTCCATTGTTCTCGGAATTCCGCTGACGCTTAAAAATGCTTCACAACTCTTCTATTGTTCTCAGAATTCCGCTGACTTTTAAAAATGCTTCAGAACTCTTCCATTGTTCTCAGAATTCCGCTTACATTTAAAAATGCTTCGGAACTCTTCCAGTGTTCACAGAATTCCGCTGACGTTTAAAAATGCTTCGGAAATCTTCCATTGTTTTCAAAATCCGCTGACGTTTAAAAATGCTTCAGAACTCTTCCATTGTTCTCGGAATTCCGCTGACATTTAAAAATGCTTCAGAACTCTTCCATTGTTCTGGAATTCCGCTGACGTTTAAAAATGCTTCACAACTCTTCCATTGTTCTCGTTATTCCGCTGACTTTAAAAAATGCTTCAGAACTCTTCCATTGTTCTCGGAATTCTGCTGAAGTTTAAGTATGCTTCGGAACTCTTCCATTGTTCTCGGAATTCTGCTAAAGTTTAAAAATGCTTCGGAACTCTTCCACTGTTCTCAGAATTCCGCTGACATTTAAAAATGCTTCGGAACTCTTCCATTGTTCTCGGAATTCCGCTGACATTTAAAAAGGCTTCAGAACACTTCCATTGTTCTCGGAATTCCGCTGACGTTTCAAAATGCTTCGGAACTCTTCCATTGTTCTCGGAATTCCGCTGACGTTTAAAAATGCTTCACAAAGCTTCCATTGTTCTCGGAATTCCGCTGACTTTTAAAAATGCTTCGGAACTCTTCGATTGTTCTCCAAATTCCGCTGAAGTTTAAAAATGCTTCGGAACTCTTCCAGTGTTCTCGGAATTCTGCTGACTTTTAAAAATGCTTCGGAACTCTTCCATTGTTCTCGGAATTCCGCTGACTTTTAAAAATGCTTCGGAACTCTTAAATTGTTCTCGGAATTCCGCTGACTTTTAAAAATGCTTCGGAACTCTTCGATTGTTCTCCAAATTCCGCTGAAGTTTAAAAATGCTTCGGAACTCTTCCAGTGTTCTCGGAATTCCGCTGACTTTTAAAAATGCTTCGGAACTCTTCGATTGTTCTCCAAATTCCGCTGAAGTTTAAAAATGCTTCGGAACTCTTCCATTGTTCTCGGAATTCCGGTGAAGTTTAAAAATGCTTCGGAACTCTTACATTGTTCTCAGAATTCCGCTGAAGTTTAAACATGCTTTGGTACCCTTCTATTGTTCTCGGAATTCTGCTGACTTTTAAAAATGCTTCGGAACTCTTCCATTGTTCTCTGATTTCCGCTGACTTTTAAAAATGCTTCGGAACTCTTCCATTGTTCTCGGAATTCCGCTGAAGTTTAAGAATGCTTCGGAACTCTTCCATTGTTCTTGGAATTCTGCTGAAGTTTTGAAGTTTAAAAATGCTTCGGAACTCTCCCATTGTTCTCGGAATTCTGCTGAAGTTTAAGTATGCTTCGGAACTCTTCCATTGTTCTCGGAATTCTGCTGAAGTTTAAAAATGCTTCGGAACTCTTCCATTGTTCTCAGAATTCCGCTGACATTTAAAAATGCTTCGGAACTCTTCCATTGTTCTCGGAATTCCGCTGACATTTAAAAAGGCTTTAGAACTCTTCCATTGTTCTCGGAATTCCGCTGACGTTTAAAAATGCTTCGGAACTCTTCCATTGTTCTCGGAATTCGGCTGACGTTTAAAAATGCTTCAGAAAGCTTCCATTGTTCTCGGAATTCCGCTGACTTTTAAAAATGCTTCGGAACTCTTCGATTGTTCTCCAAATTCCGCTGAAGTTTAAAAATGCTTCGGAACTCTTCCATTGTTCTCGTAATTCCGCTGACGTTTAAAAATGCTTCGGAATTCTTCCATTGTTCTCGGAATTCCGCTGACGCTTAAAAATGCTTCACAACTCTTCTATTGTTCTCAGAATTCCGCTGACTTTTAAAAATGCTTCAGAACTCTTCCATTGTTCTCAGAATTCCGCTTACATTTAAAAATGCTTCGGAACTCTTCCATTGTTCTCGGAATTCCGCTGACGTTTAAAAATGCTTCGGAACTCTTCCGTTGTTCTTGGAATTCCACTGACGTTTAAAAATGCTTCACAACCTTTCCATTGTTCTCGGAATTCCGCTGACTTTTAAAATTGATTCGGAACTCTTCGATTGTTCTCCAAATTCCGCTGAAGTTTAAAAATGCTTCAGAACTCTTCCATTGTTCTGGAATTCCGCTGACGTTTAAAAATGCTTCACAACTCTTCCATTGTTCTCGTTATTCCGCTGACTTTAAAAAATGCTTCAGAACTCTTCCATTGTTCTCGGAATTCTGCTGAAGTTTAAGTATGCTTCGGAACTCTTCCATTGTTCTCGGAATTCTGCTAAAGTTTAAAAATGCTTCGGAACTCTTCCACTGTTCTCAGAATTCCGCTGACATTTAAAAATGCTTCGGAACTCTTCCATTGTTCTCGGAATTCTGCTGACATTTAAAAAGGCTTCAGAACACTTCCATTGTTCTCGGAATTCCGCTGACGTTTCAAAATGCTTCGGAACTCTTCCATTGTTCTCGGAATTCCGCTGACGTTTAAAAATGCTTCACAAAGCTTCCATTGTTCTCGGAATTCCGCTGACTTTTAAAAATGCTTCGGAACTCTTCGATTGTTCTCCAAATTCCGCTGAAGTTTAAAAATGCTTCGGAACTCTTCCAGTGTTCTCGGAATTCCGCTGACTTTTAAAAATGCTTCGGAACTCTTCGATTGTTCTCCAAATTCCGCTGAAGTTTAAAAATGCTTCGGAACTCTTCCAGCGTTCGCAGAACTCCGCTGACGTTTAAAAATGCTTCGGAAATCTTCCATTGTTTTCAAAATTCCGCTGACGTTTAAAAATGCTTCAGAACTTTTCCATTGTTCTCGGAATTCCGCTTACGTTTCAAAATGCTTCGGAACTCTTCCATTGTTCTCGGAATTCCGCTGACGTTTAAAAATGCTTCACAAAGCTTCCATTGTTCTCGGAATTCCGCTGACTTTTAAAAATGCTTCGGAACTCTTCGATTGTTCTCCAAATTCCGCTGAAGTTTAAAAATGCTTCGGAACTCTTCCAGTGTTCTCGGAATTCCGCTGACTTTTAAAAATGCTTCGGAACTCTTCCATTGTTTTCAAAATTCCGCTGACGTTTAAAAATGATTCAGAACTCTTCCATTGTTCTCGGAATTCCGCTGACATTTAAAAATGCTTCGGAACTCTTCCATTGTTTTCAAAATTCCGCTGACGTTTAAAAATGATTCAGAACTCTTCCATTGTTCTCGGAATTCCGCTGACATTTAAAAATGCTTCGGAACTCTTACATTGTTCTCAGAATTCCGCTGAAGTTTAAACATGCTTTGGTACCCTTCTATTGTTCTCGGAATTCTGCTGACTTTTAAAAATGCTTCGGAACTCTTCCATTGATCCAGGAATTCTGCTGAAGTTTAAAAATGCTTCGGAACTCTTCTATTGTTCTCGGAATTCCGCTGACTTTTAAAAATGCTTCGGAACTCTTCCTTTGTTCTCGGAATTCCGCTGAAGTTTAAGAATGCTTCGAAACTCTTCCATTGTTCTTGGAATTCTGCTGAAGTTTTGAAGTTTAAAAATGCTTCGGAATTCGTCCATTGTTCTCGGAATTCCGCTGACGCTTAAAAATCCTTCACAACTCTTCTATTGTTCTCAGAATTCCACTGACTTTTAAAAATGCTTCAGAACTCTTCCATTGTTCTCGGAATTCCGCTGACATTTAAAAATGCTTCGGAACTCTTCCATTGTTCTCGGAATTCCGCTGACGCTTAAAATTGCTTCACAACTCTTCTATTGTTCTCAGAATTCCGCTGACTTTTAAAAATGCTTCAGAACTCTTCCATTGTTCTCGGAATTCCGCTGACATTTAAAAAGGCTTCAGAACTCTTCCATTGTTCTCGGAATTCCGCTGACTTTTAAAAATGCTTCGGAACTCTTCGATTGTTCTCCAAATTCCGCTGAAGTTTAAAAATGCTTCGGAACTCTTCGATTGTTCTCCAAATTCCGCTGAAGTTTAAAAATGCTTCGGAACTCTTCCAGTGTTCGCAGAACTCCGCTGACGTTTAAAAATGCTTTGGAATTCTTCCATTGTTTTCAAAATTCCGCTGACGTTTAAAAATGCTTCAGAACTCTTCCATTGTTCTCGGAATTCCGCTGACGTTTAAAAATGCTTCGGAACTCTTCCATTGTTCTCGGAATTCCGGTGAAGTTTAAAAATGCTTCGGAACTCTTACATTGTTCTCAGAATTCCGCTGAAGTTTAAACATGCTTTGGTACCCTTCTATTGTTCTCGGAATTCTGCTGACTTTTAAAAATGCTTCGGAACTCTTCCATTGTTCTCGGAATTCCGCTGACTTTTAAAAATGCTTCGGAACTCTTCCATTGTTCTCGGAATTCCGCTGAAGTTTAAGAATGCTTCGGAACTCTTCCATTGTTCTCGGAATTCTGCTGAAGTTTAAGTATTCTTCGGAACTCTTCCATTGTTCTCGGAATTCTGCTGAAGTTTAAAAATGCTTCGGAACTCTTCCATTGTTCTCAGAATTCCGCTGACATTTAAAAATGCTTTGGAACTCTTCCATTGTTCTCGGAATTCCGCTGACATTTAAAAATGCTTCGGAACTCTTCGATTGTTCTCCAAATTCCGCTGAAGTTTAAAAATGGTTCGGAACTCTTCCATTGTTCTCGTAATTCCGCTGACGTTTAAAAATGCTTCGGAATTCTTCCATTGTTCTCGGAATTCCGCTGACGCTTAAAAATGCTTCACAACTCTTCTATTGTTCTCAGAATTCCGCTGACTTTTAAAAATGCTTCAGAACTCTTCCATTGTTCTCAGAATTCCGCTTACATTTAAAAATGCTTCGGAACTCTTCCAGTGTTCACAGAATTCCGCTGACGTTTAAAAATGCTTCGGAAATCTTCCATTGTTTTCAAAATCCGCTGACGTTTAAAAATGCTTCAGAACTCTTCCATTGTTCTCGGAATTCCGCTGACATTTAAAAATGCTTCAGAACTCTTCCATTGTTCTGGAATTCCGCTGACGTTTAAAAATGCTTCACAACTCTTCCATTGTTCTCGTTATTCCGCTGACTTTAAAAAATGCTTCAGAACTCTTCCATTGTTCTCGGAATTCTGCTGAAGTTTAAGTATGCTTCGGAACTCTTCCATTGTTCTCGGAATTCTGCTAAAGTTTAAAAATGCTTCGGAACTCTTCCACTGTTCTCAGAATTCCGCTGACATTTAAAAATGCTTCGGAACTCTTCCATTGTTCTCGGAATTCCGCTGACATTTAAAAAGGCTTCAGAACACTTCCATTGTTCTCGGAATTCCGCTGACGTTTCAAAATGCTTCGGAACTCTTCCATTGTTCTCGGAATTCCGCTGACGTTTAAAAATGCTTCACAAAGCTTCCATTGTTCTCGGAATTCCGCTGACTTTTAAAAATGCTTCGGAACTCTTCGATTGTTCTCCAAATTCCGCTGAAGTTTAAAAATGCTTCGGAACTCTTCCAGTGTTCTCGGAATTCCGCTGACTTTTAAAAATGCTTCGGAACTCTTCGATTGTTCTCCAAATTCCGCTGAAGTTTAAAAATGCTTCGGAACTCTTCCAGCGTTCGCAGAACTCCGCTGACGTTTAAAAATGCTTCGGAAATCTTCCATTGTTTTCAAAATTCCGCTGACGTTTAAAAATGCTTCAGAACTCTTCCATTGTTCTCGGAATTCCGCTGACGTTTCAAAATGCTTCGGAACTCTTCCATTGTTCTCGGAATTCCGCTGACGTTTAAAAATGCTTCACAAAGCTTCCATTGTTCTCGGAATTCCGCTGACTTTTAAAAATGCTTCAGAACTCTTCGATTGTTCTCCAAATTCCGCTGAAGTTTAAAAATGCTTCGGAACTCTTCCATTGTTTTCAAAATTCCGCTGACGTTTAAAAATGATTCAGAACTCTTCCATTGTTCTCGGAATTCCGCTGACATTTAAAAATGCTTCGGAACTCTTCCATTGTTCTCGGAATTCCGGTGAAGTTTAAAAATGCTTCGGAACTCTTACATTGTTCTCAGAATTCCGCTGAAGTTTATACATGCTTTGGTACCCTTCTATTGTTCTCGGAATTCTGCTGACTTTTAAAAATGCTTCGGAACTCTTCCATTGATCCAGGAATTCTGCTGAAGTTTAAAAATGCTTCGGAACTCTTCTATTGTTCTCGGAATTCCGCTGACTTTTAAAAATGCTTCGGAACTCTTCCTTTGTTCTCGGAATTCCGCTGAAGTTTAAGAATGCTTCGAAACTCTTCCATTGTTCTTGGAATTCTGCTGAAGTTTTGAAGTTTAAAAATGCTTCGGAATTCGTCCATTGTTCTCGGAATTCCGCTGACGCTTAAAAATCCTTCACAACTCTTCTATTGTTCTCAGAATTCCACTGACTTTTAAAAATGCTTCAGAACTCTTCCATTGTTCTCGGAATTCCGCTGACATTTAAAAATGCTTCGGAACTCTTCCATTGTTCTTGGAATTCCACTGACGTTTAAAAATGCTTCACAACCTTTCCATTGTTCTCGGAATTCCGCTGACTTTTAAAATTGATTCGGAACTCTTCGATTTTTCTCCAAATTCCGCTGAAGTTTAAAAATGCTTCGGAACACTTCCAGTGTTCACAGAATTCCGCTGACGTTTAAAAATGCTTCGGAAATCTTCCATTGTTTTCAAAATCCGCTGACGTTTAAAAATGCTTCAGAACTCTTCCATTGTTCTCGGAATTCCGCTGACATTTAAAAATGCTTCAGAACTCTTCCATTGTTCTGGAATTCCGCTGACGTTTAAAAATGCTTCACAACTCTTCCATTGTTCTCGTTATTCCGCTGACTTTAAAAAATGCTTCAGAACTCTTGCATTGTTCTCGGAATTCTGCTGAAGTTTAAGTATGCTTCGGAACTCTTCCATTGTTCTCGGAATTCTGCTGAAGTTTAAAAATGCTTCGGAACTCTTCCACTGTTCTCAGAATTCCGCTGACATTTAAAAATGCTTCGGAACTCTTCCATTGTTCTCGGAATTCCGCTGACATTTAAAAAGGCTTCAGAACTCTTCCATTCTTCTCGGAATTCCGCTGACGTTTAAAAATGCTTCGGAACTCTTCCATTGTTCTCGGAATTACGCTGACGTTTAAAAATGCTTCACAAAGCTTCCATTGTTCTCGGAATTCCGCTGACTTTTAAAAATGCTTCGGAACTCTTCGATTGTTCTCCAAATTCCGCTGAAGTTTAAAAATGCTTCGGAACTCTTCCAGTGTTCTCGGAATTCTGCTGACTTTTAAAAATGCTTCGGAACTCTTCCATTGTTCTCGGAATTCCGCTGACTTTTAAAAATGCTTCGGAACTCTTAAATTGTTCTCGGAATTCCGCTGACTTTTAAAAATGCTTCGGAACTCTTCGATTGTTCTCCAAATTCCGCTGAAGTTTAAAAATGCTTCGGAACTCTTCCAGTGTTCTCGGAATTCCGCTGACTTTTAAAAATGCTTCGGAACTCTTCGATTGTTCTCCAAATTCCGCTGAAGTTTAAAAATGCTTCGGAACTCTTCCATTGTTCTCGGAATTCCGGTGAAGTTTAAAAATGCTTCGGAACTCTTACATTGTTCTCAGAATTCCGCTGAAGTTTAAACATGCTTTGGTACCCTTCTATTGTTCTCGGAATTCTGCTGACTTTTAAAAATGCTTCGGAACTCTTCCATTGTTCTCTGATTTCCGCTGACTTTTAAAAATGCTTCGGAACTCTTCCATTGTTCTCGGAATTCCGCTGAAGTTTAAGAATGCTTCGGAACTCTTCCATTGTTCTTGGAATTCTGCTGAAGTTTTGAAGTTTAAAAATGCTTCGGAACTCTCCCATTGTTCTCGGAATTCTGCTGAAGTTTAAGTATGCTTCGGAACTCTTCCATTGTTCTCGGAATTCTGCTGAAGTTTAAAAATGCTTCGGAACTCTTCCATTGTTCTCAGAATTCCGCTGACATTTAAAAATGCTTTGGAACTCTTCCATTGTTCTCGGAATTCCGCTGACATTTAAAAATGCTTCGGAACTCTTCGATTGTTCTCCAAATTCCGCTGAAGTTTAAAAATGGTTCGGAACTCTTCCATTGTTCTCGTAATTCCGCTGACGTTTAAAAATGCTTCGGAATTCTTCCATTGTTCTCGGAATTCCGCTGACGCTTAAAAATGCTTCACAACTCTTCTATTGTTCTCAGAATTCCGCTGACTTTTAAAAATGCTTCAGAACTCTTCCATTGTTCTCAGAATTCCGCTTACATTTAAAAATGCTTCGGAACTCTTCCAGTGTTCACAGAATTCCGCTGACGTTTAAAAATGCTTCGGAAATCTTCCATTGTTTTCAAAATCCGCTGACGTTTAAAAATGCTTCAGAACTCTTCCATTGTTCTCGGAATTCCGCTGACATTTAAAAATGCTTCAGAACTCTTCCATTGTTCTGGAATTCCGCTGACGTTTAAAAATGCTTCACAACTCTTCCATTGTTCTCGTTATTCCGCTGACTTTAAAAAATGCTTCAGAACTCTTCCATTGTTCTCGGAATTCTGCTGAAGTTTAAGTATGCTTCGGAACTCTTCCATTGTTCTCGGAATTCTGCTAAAGTTTAAAAATGCTTCGGAACTCTTCCACTGTTCTCAGAATTCCGCTGACATTTAAAAATGCTTCGGAACTCTTCCATTGTTCTCGGAATTCCGCTGACATTTAAAAAGGCTTCAGAACACTTCCATTGTTCTCGGAATTCCGCTGACGTTTCAAAATGCTTCGGAACTCTTCCATTGTTCTCGGAATTCCGCTGACGTTTAAAAATGCTTCACAAAGCTTCCATTGTTCTCGGAATTCCGCTGACTTTTAAAAATGCTTCGGAACTCTTCGATTGTTCTCCAAATTCCGCTGAAGTTTAAAAATGCTTCGGAACTCTTCCAGTGTTCTCGGAATTCCGCTGACTTTTAAAAATGCTTCGGAACTCTTCGATTGTTCTCCAAATTCCGCTGAAGTTTAAAAATGCTTCGGAACTCTTCCAGCGTTCGCAGAACTCCGCTGACGTTTAAAAATGCTTCGGAAATCTTCCATTGTTTTCAAAATTCCGCTGACGTTTAAAAATGCTTCAGAACTCTTCCATTGTTCTCGGAATTCCGCTGACGTTTCAAAATGCTTCGGAACTCTTCCATTGTTCTCGGAATTCCGCTGACGTTTAAAAATGCTTCACAAAGCTTCCATTGTTCTCGGAATTCCGCTGACTTTTAAAAATGCTTCAGAACTCTTCGATTGTTCTCCAAATTCCGCTGAAGTTTAAAAATGCTTCGGAACTCTTCCATTGTTTTCAAAATTCCGCTGACGTTTAAAAATGATTCAGAACTCTTCCATTGTTCTCGGAATTCCGCTGACATTTAAAAATGCTTCGGAACTCTTCCATTGTTCTCAGAATTCCGGTGAAGTTTAAAAATGCTTCGGAACTCTTACATTGTTCTCAGAATTCCGCTGAAGTTTATACATGCTTTGGTACCCTTCTATTGTTCTCGGAATTCTGCTGACTTTTAAAAATGCTTCGGAACTCTTCCATTGATCCAGGAATTCTGCTGAAGTTTAAAAATGCTTCGGAACTCTTCTATTGTTCTCGGAATTCCGCTGACTTTTAAAAATGCTTCGGAACTCTTCCTTTGTTCTCGGAATTCCGCTGAAGTTTAAGAATGCTTCGAAACTCTTCCATTGTTCTTGGAATTCTGCTGAAGTTTTGAAGTTTAAAAATGCTTCGGAATTCGTCCATTGTTCTCGGAATTCCGCTGACGCTTAAAAATCCTTCACAACTCTTCTATTGTTCTCAGAATTCCACTGACTTTTAAAAATGCTTCAGAACTCTTCCATTGTTCTCGGAATTCCGCTGACATTTAAAAATGCTTCGGAACTCTTCCATTGTTCTTGGAATTCCACTGACGTTTAAAAATGCTTCACAACCTTTCCATTGTTCTCGGAATTCCGCTGACTTTTAAAATTGATTCGGAACTCTTCGATTGTTCTCCAAATTCCGCTGAAGTTTAAAAATGCTTCGGAACACTTCCAGTGTTCACAGAATTCCGCTGACGTTTAAAAATGCTTCGGAAATCTTCCATTGTTTTCAAAATCCGCTGACGTTTAAAAATGCTTCAGAACTCTTCCATTGTTCTCGGAATTCCGCTGACATTTAAAAATGCTTCAGAACTCTTCCATTGTTCTGGAATTCCGCTGACGTTTAAAAATGCTTCACAACTCTTCCATTGTTCTCGTTATTCCGCTGACTTTAAAAAATGCTTCAGAACTCTTGCATTGTTCTCGGAATTCTGCTGAAGTTTAAGTATGCTTCGGAACTCTTCCATTGTTCTCGGAATTCTGCTGAAGTTTAAAAATGCTTCGGAACTCTTCCACTGTTCTCAGAATTCCGCTGACATTTAAAAATGCTTCGGAACTCTTCCATTGTTCTCGGAATTCCGCTGACATTTAAAAAGGCTTCAGAACTCTTCCATTCTTCTCGGAATTCCGCTGACGTTTAAAAATGCTTCGGAACTCTTCCATTGTTCTCGGAATTACGCTGACGTTTAAAAATGCTTCACAAAGCTTCCATTGTTCTCGGAATTCCGCTGACTTTTAAAAATGCTTCGGAACTCTTCGATTGTTCTCCAAATTCCGCTGAAGTTTAAAAATGCTTCGGAACTCTTCCAGTGTTCTCGGAATTCTGCTGACTTTTAAAAATGCTTCGGAACTCTTCCATTGTTCTCGGAATTCCGCTGACTTTTAAAAATGCTTCGGAACTCTTAAATTGTTCTCGGAATTCCGCTGACTTTTAAAAATGCTTCGGAACTCTTCGATTGTTCTCCAAATTCCGCTGAAGTTTAAAAATGCTTCGGAACTCTTCCAGTGTTCTCGGAATTCCGCTGACTTTTAAAAATGCTTCGGAACTCTTCGATTGTTCTCCAAATTCCGCTGAAGTTTAAAAATGCTTCGGAACTCTTCCATTGTTCTCGGAATTCCGGTGAAGTTTAAAAATGCTTCGGAACTCTTACATTGTTCTCAGAATTCCGCTGAAGTTTAAACATGCTTTGGTACCCTTCTATTGTTCTCGGAATTCTGCTGACTTTTAAAAATGCTTCGGAACTCTTCCATTGTTCTCTGATTTCCGCTGACTTTTAAAAATGCTTCGGAACTCTTCCATTGTTCTCGGAATTCCGCTGAAGTTTAAGAATGCTTCGGAACTCTTCCATTGTTCTTGGAATTCTGCTGAAGTTTTGAAGTTTAAAAATGCTTCGGAACTCTCCCATTGTTCTCGGAATTCTGCTGAAGTTTAAGTATGCTTCGGAACTCTTCCATTGTTCTCGGAATTCTGCTGAAGTTTAAAAATGCTTCGGAACTCTTCCATTGTTCTCAGAATTCCGCTGACATTTAAAAATGCTTCGGAACTCTTCCATTGTTCTCGGAATTCCGCTGACATTTAAAAAGGCTTTAGAACTCTTCCATTGTTCTCGGAATTCCGCTGACGTTTAAAAATGCTTCGGAACTCTTCCATTGTTCTCGGAATTCGGCTGACGTTTAAAAATGCTTCAGAAAGCTTCCATTGTTCTCGGAATTCCGCTGACTTTTAAAAATGCTTCGGAACTCTTCGATTGTTCTCCAAATTCCGCTGAAGTTTAAAAATGCTTCGGAACTCTTCCATTGTTCTCGTAATTCCGCTGACGTTTAAAAATGCTTCGGAATTCTTCCATTGTTCTCGGAATTCCGCTGACGCTTAAAAATGCTTCACAACTCTTCTATTGTTCTCAGAATTCCGCTGACTTTTAAAAATGCTTCAGAACTCTTCCATTGTTCTCAGAATTCCGCTTACATTTAAAAATGCTTCGGAACTCTTCCATTGTTCTCGGAATTCCGCTGACGTTTAAAAATGCTTCGGAACTCTTCCGTTGTTCTTGGAATTCCACTGACGTTTAAAAATGCTTCACAACCTTTCCATTGTTCTCGGAATTCCGCTGACTTTTAAAATTGATTCGGAACTCTTCGATTGTTCTCCAAATTCCGCTGAAGTTTAAAAATGCTTCAGAACTCTTCCATTGTTCTGGAATTCCGCTGACGTTTAAAAATGCTTCACAACTCTTCCATTGTTCTCGTTATTCCGCTGACTTTAAAAAATGCTTCAGAACTCTTCCATTGTTCTCGGAATTCTGCTGAAGTTTAAGTATGCTTCGGAACTCTTCCATTGTTCTCGGAATTCTGCTAAAGTTTAAAAATGCTTCGGAACTCTTCCACTGTTCTCAGAATTCCGCTGACATTTAAAAATGCTTCGGAACTCTTCCATTGTTCTCGGAATTCTGCTGACATTTAAAAAGGCTTCAGAACACTTCCATTGTTCTCGGAATTCCGCTGACGTTTCAAAATGCTTCGGAACTCTTCCATTGTTCTCGGAATTCCGCTGACGTTTAAAAATGCTTCACAAAGCTTCCATTGTTCTCGGAATTCCGCTGACTTTTAAAAATGCTTCGGAACTCTTCGATTGTTCTCCAAATTCCGCTGAAGTTTAAAAATGCTTCGGAACTCTTCCAGTGTTCTCGGAATTCCGCTGACTTTTAAAAATGCTTCGGAACTCTTCGATTGTTCTCCAAATTCCGCTGAAGTTTAAAAATGCTTCGGAACTCTTCCAGCGTTCGCAGAACTCCGCTGACGTTTAAAAATGCTTCGGAAATCTTCCATTGTTTTCAAAATTCCGCTGACGTTTAAAAATGCTTCAGAACTCTTCCATTGTTCTCGGAATTCCGCTTACGTTTCAAAATGCTTCGGAACTCTTCCATTGTTCTCGGAATTCCGCTGACGTTTAAAAATGCTTCACAAAGCTTCCATTGTTCTCGGAATTCCGCTGACTTTTAAAAATGCTTCGGAACTCTTCGATTGTTCTCCAAATTCCGCTGAAGTTTAAAAATGCTTCGGAACTCTTCCAGTGTTCTCGGAATTCCGCTGACTTTTAAAAATGCTTCGGAACTCTTCCATTGTTTTCAAAATTCCGCTGACGTTTAAAAATGATTCAGAACTCTTCCATTGTTCTCGGAATTCCGCTGACATTTAAAAATGCTTCGGAACTCTTCCATTGTTTTCAAAATTCCGCTGACGTTTAAAAATGATTCAGAACTCTTCCATTGTTCTCGGAATTCCGCTGACATTTAAAAATGCTTCGGAACTCTTACATTGTTCTCAGAATTCCGCTGAAGTTTAAACATGCTTTGGTACCCTTCTATTGTTCTCGGAATTCTGCTGACTTTTAAAAATGCTTCGGAACTCTTCCATTGATCCAGGAATTCTGCTGAAGTTTAAAAATGCTTCGGAACTCTTCTATTGTTCTCGGAATTCCGCTGACTTTTAAAAATGCTTCGGAACTCTTCCTTTGTTCTCGGAATTCCGCTGAAGTTTAAGAATGCTTCGAAACTCTTCCATTGTTCTTGGAATTCTGCTGAAGTTTTGAAGTTTAAAAATGCTTCGGAATTCGTCCATTGTTCTCGGAATTCCGCTGACGCTTAAAAATCCTTCACAACTCTTCTATTGTTCTCAGAATTCCACTGACTTTTAAAAATGCTTCAGAACTCTTCCATTGTTCTCGGAATTCCGCTGACATTTAAAAATGCTTCGGAACTCTTCCATTGTTCTCGGAATTCCGCTGACGCTTAAAATTGCTTCACAACTCTTCTATTGTTCTCAGAATTCCGCTGACTTTTAAAAATGCTTCAGAACTCTTCCATTGTTCTCGGAATTCCGCTGACATTTAAAAAGGCTTCAGAACTCTTCCATTGTTCTCGGAATTCCGCTGACTTTTAAAAATGCTTCGGAACTCTTCGATTGTTCTCCAAATTCCGCTGAAGTTTAAAAATGCTTCGGAACTCTTCGATTGTTCTCCAAATTCCGCTGAAGTTTAAAAATGCTTCGGAACTCTTCCAGTGTTCGCAGAACTCCGCTGACGTTTAAAAATGCTTTGGAATTCTTCCATTGTTTTCAAAATTCCGCTGACGTTTAAAAATGCTTCAGAACTCTTCCATTGTTCTCGGAATTCCGCTGACGTTTAAAAATGCTTCGGAACTCTTCCATTGTTCTCGGAATTCCGGTGAAGTTTAAAAATGCTTCGGAACTCTTACATTGTTCTCAGAATTCCGCTGAAGTTTAAACATGCTTTGGTACCCTTCTATTGTTCTCGGAATTCTGCTGACTTTTAAAAATGCTTCGGAACTCTTCCATTGTTCTCGGAATTCCGCTGACTTTTAAAAATGCTTCGGAACTCTTCCATTGTTCTCGGAATTCCGCTGAAGTTTAAGAATGCTTCGGAACTCTTCCATTGTTCTCGGAATTCTGCTGAAGTTTAAGTATTCTTCGGAACTCTTCCATTGTTCTCGGAATTCTGCTGAAGTTTAAAAATGCTTCGGAACTCTTCCATTGTTCTCAGAATTCCGCTGACATTTAAAAATGCTTTGGAACTCTTCCATTGTTCTCGGAATTCCGCTGACATTTAAAAAGGCTTTAGAACTCTTCCATTGTTCTCGGAATTCCGCTGACGTTTAAAAATGCTTCACAAAGCTTCCATTGTTCTCGGAATTCCGCTGACTTTTAAAAATGCTTCGGAACTCTTCGATTGTTCTCCAAATTCCGCTGAAGTTTAAAAATGCTTCGGAACTCTTTCATTGTTTTCAAAATTCCGCTGACGTTTAAAAATGCTTCGGAACTCTTCC
The DNA here is from genome assembly GCF_046119375.1 of Phyllobates terribilis. Lineage (NCBI taxonomy): Eukaryota > Metazoa > Chordata > Amphibia > Anura > Dendrobatidae > Phyllobates > Phyllobates terribilis. Next base: position 4,494,906 of record NW_027362781.1, on the reverse strand, counting down.
ATTGTTCTCGGAATTCCGCTGACGCTTAAAATTGCTTCACAACTCTTCTATTGTTCTCAGAATTCCGCTGACTTTTAAAAATGCTTCAGAACTCTTTCATTGTTCTCGGAATTCCGCTGACATTTAAAAAGGCTTCAGAACTCTTCCATTGTTCTCGGAATTCCGCTGACTTTTAAAAATGCTTCGGAACTCTTCGATTGTTCTCCAAATTCCGCTGAAGTTTAAAAATGCTTCGGAACTCTTCCAGTGTTCTCGGAATTCTGCTGACTTTTAAAAATGCTTCGGAACTCTTCCATTGTTCTCGGAATTCCGCTGACTTTTAAAAATGCTTCGGAACTCTTCCATTGTTCTCGGAATTCCGCTGACTTTTAAAAATGCTTCGGAACTCTTCGATTGTTCTCCAAATTCCGCTGAAGTTTAAAAATGCTTCGGAACTCTTCCAGTGTTCTCGGAATTCCGCTGACTTTTAAAAATGCTTCGGAACTCTTCGATTGTTCTCCAAATTCCGCTGAAGTTTAAAAATGCTTCGGAACTCTTCCATTGTTCTCGGAATTCCGGTGAAGTTTAAAAATGCTTCGGAACTCTTACATTGTTCTCAGAATTCCGCTGAAGTTTAAACATGCTTTGGTACCCTTCTATTGTTCTCGGAATTCTGCTGACTTTTAAAAATGCTTCGGAACTCTTCCATTGTTCTCTGAATTCCGCTGACTTTTAAAAATGCTTCGGAACTCTTCCATTGTTCTCGGAATTCCGCTGAAGTTTAAGAATGCTTCGGAACTCTTCCATTGTTCTTGGAATTCTGCTGAAGTTTTGAAGTTTAAAAATGCTTCGGAACTCTCCCATTGTTCTCGGAATTCTGCTGAAGTTTAAGTATGCTTCGGAACTCTTCCATTGTTCTCGGAATTCTGCTGAAGTTTAAAAATGCTTCGGAACTCTTCCATTGTTCTCAGAATTCCGCTGACATTTAAAAATGCTTCGGAACTCTTCCATTGTTCTCGGAATTCCGCTGACATTTAAAAAGGCTTTAGAACTCTTCCATTGTTCTCGGAATTCCGCTGACGTTTAAAAATGCTTCGGAACTCTTCCATTGTTCTCGGAATTCGGCTGACGTTTAAAAATGCTTCAGAAAGCTTCCATTGTTCTCGGAATTCCGCTGACTTTTAAAAATGCTTCGGAACTCTTCGATTGTTCTCCAAATTCCGCTGAAGTTTAAAAATGCTTCGGAACTCTTCCATTGTTCTCGTAATTCCGCTGACGTTTAAAAATGCTTCGGAATTCTTCCATTGTTCTCGGAATTCCGCTGACGCTTAAAAATGCTTCACAACTCTTCTATTGTTCTCAGAATTCCGCTGACTTTTAAAAATGCTTCAGAACTCTTCCATTGTTCTCAGAATTCCGCTTACATTTAAAAATGCTTCGGAACTCTTCCATTGTTCTCGGAATTCCGCTGACGTTTAAAAATGCTTCGGAACTCTTCCGTTGTTCTTGGAATTCCACTGACGTTTAAAAATGCTTCACAACCTTTCCATTGTTCTCGGAATTCCGCTGACTTTTAAAATTGATTCGGAACTCTTCGATTGTTCTCCAAATTCCGCTGAAGTTTAAAAATGCTTCAGAACTCTTCCATTGTTCTGGAATTCCGCTGACGTTTAAAAATGCTTCACAACTCTTCCATTGTTCTCGTTATTCCGCTGACTTTAAAAAATGCTTCAGAACTCTTCCATTGTTCTCGGAATTCTGCTGAAGTTTAAGTATGCTTCGGAACTCTTCCATTGTTCTCGGAATTCTGCTAAAGTTTAAAAATGCTTCGGAACTCTTCCACTGTTCTCAGAATTCCGCTGACATTTAAAAATGCTTCGGAACTCTTCCATTGTTCTCGGAATTCTGCTGACATTTAAAAAGGCTTCAGAACACTTCCATTGTTCTCGGAATTCCGCTGACGTTTCAAAATGCTTCGGAACTCTTCCATTGTTCTCGGAATTCCGCTGACGTTTAAAAATGCTTCACAAAGCTTCCATTGTTCTCGGAATTCCGCTGACTTTTAAAAATGCTTCGGAACTCTTCGATTGTTCTCCAAATTCCGCTGAAGTTTAAAAATGCTTCGGAACTCTTCCAGTGTTCTCGGAATTCCGCTGACTTTTAAAAATGCTTCGGAACTCTTCGATTGTTCTCCAAATTCCGCTGAAGTTTAAAAATGCTTCGGAACTCTTCCAGCGTTCGCAGAACTCCGCTGACGTTTAAAAATGCTTCGGAAATCTTCCATTGTTTTCAAAATTCCGCTGACGTTTAAAAATGCTTCAGAACTCTTCCATTGTTCTCGGAATTCCGCTTACGTTTCAAAATGCTTCGGAACTCTTCCATTGTTCTCGGAATTCCGCTGACGTTTAAAAATGCTTCACAAAGCTTCCATTGTTCTCGGAATTCCGCTGACTTTTAAAAATGCTTCGGAACTCTTCGATTGTTCTCCAAATTCCGCTGAAGTTTAAAAATGCTTCGGAACTCTTCCAGTGTTCTCGGAATTCCGCTGACTTTTAAAAATGCTTCGGAACTCTTCCATTGTTTTCAAAATTCCGCTGACGTTTAAAAATGATTCAGAACTCTTCCATTGTTCTCGGAATTCCGCTGACATTTAAAAATGCTTCGGAACTCTTACATTGTTCTCAGAATTCCGCTGAAGTTTAAACATGCTTTGGTACCCTTCTATTGTTCTCGGAATTCTGCTGACTTTTAAAAATGCTTCGGAACTCTTCCATTGATCCAGGAATTCTGCTGAAGTTTAAAAATGCTTCGGAACTCTTCTATTGTTCTCGGAATTCCGCTGACTTTTAAAAATGCTTCGGAACTCTTCCTTTGTTCTCGGAATTCCGCTGAAGTTTAAGAATGCTTCGAAACTCTTCCATTGTTCTTGGAATTCTGCTGAAGTTTTGAAGTTTAAAAATGCTTCGGAATTCGTCCATTGTTCTCGGAATTCCGCTGACGCTTAAAAATCCTTCACAACTCTTCTATTGTTCTCAGAATTCCACTGACTTTTAAAAATGCTTCAGAACTCTTCCATTGTTCTCGGAATTCCGCTGACATTTAAAAATGCTTCGGAACTCTTCCATTGTTCTCGGAATTCCGCTGACGCTTAAAATTGCTTCACAACTCTTCTATTGTTCTCAGAATTCCGCTGACTTTTAAAAATGCTTCAGAACTCTTCCATTGTTCTCGGAATTCCGCTGACATTTAAAAAGGCTTCAGAACTCTTCCATTGTTCTCGGAATTCCGCTGACTTTTAAAAATGCTTCGGAACTCTTCGATTGTTCTCCAAATTCCGCTGAAGTTTAAAAATGCTTCGGAACTCTTCGATTGTTCTCCAAATTCCGCTGAAGTTTAAAAATGCTTCGGAACTCTTCGATTGTTCTCCAAATTCCGCTGAAGTTTAAAAATGCTTTGGAATTCTTCCATTGTTTTCAAAATTCCGCTGACGTTTAAAAATGCTTCAGAACTCTTCCATTGTTCTCGGAATTCCGCTGACGTTTAAAAATGCTTCGGAACTCTTCCATTGTTCTCGGAATTCCGGTGAAGTTTAAAAATGCTTCGGAACTCTTACATTGTTCTCAGAATTCCGCTGAAGTTTAAACATGCTTTGGTACCCTTCTATTGTTCTCGGAATTCTGCTGACTTTTAAAAATGCTTCGGAACTCTTCCATTGTTCTCGGAATTCCGCTGACTTTTAAAAATGCTTCGGAACTCTTCCATTGTTCTCGGAATTCCGCTGAAGTTTAAGAATGCTTCGGAACTCTTCCATTGTTCTCGGAATTCTGCTGAAGTTTAAGTATTCTTCGGAACTCTTCCATTGTTCTCGGAATTCTGCTGAAGTTTAAAAATGCTTCGGAACTCTTCCATTGTTCTCAGAATTCCGCTGACATTTAAAAATGCTTTGGAACTCTTCCATTGTTCTCGGAATTCCGCTGACATTTAAAAAGGCTTTAGAACTCTTCCATTGTTCTCGGAATTCCGCTGACGTTTAAAAATGCTTCACAAAGCTTCCATTGTTCTCGGAATTCCGCTGACTTTTAAAAATGCTTCGGAACTCTTCGATTGTTCTCCAAATTCCGCTGAAGTTTAAAAATGCTTCGGAACTCTTTCATTGTTTTCAAAATTCCGCTGACGTTTAAAAATGCTTCGGAACTCTTCCATTGTTCTCGGAATTCCGCTGACGCTTAAAATTGCTTCACAACTCTTCTATTGTTCTCAGAATTCCGCTGACTTTTAAAAATGCTTCAGAACTCTTTCATTGTTCTCGGAATTCCGCTGACATTTAAAAAGGCTTCAGAACTCTTCCATTGTTCTCGGAATTCCGCTGACGTTTAAAAATGCTTCGGAACTCTTCCATTGTTCTCGGAATTCCGCTGACGTTTAAAAATGCTTCACAAAGCTTCCATTGTTCTCGGAATTCCGCTGACTTTTAAAAATTCTTCGGAACTATTCGATTGTTCTCCAAATTCCGCTGAAGTTTAAAAATGCTTCGGAACTCTTCCAGTGTTCTCGGAATTCCGCTGACTTTTAAAAATGCTTCAGATCTCTTCGATTGTTCTCCAAATTCCGCTGAAGTTTAAAAATGCTTCGGAAGTCTTCCAGTGTTCGCAGAATTCCGCTGACGTTTAAAAATGCTTCTGAAATCTTCCATTGTTTTCAAAATTCCGCTGACGTTTAAAAATGATTCAGAACTCTTCCATTGTTCTTGGAATACCGCTGACGTTTAAAAATGCTTCGGAACTCTTCCATTGTTCTCGGAATTCCGGTGAAGTTTAAAAATGCTTCGGAACTCTTACATTGTTCTCAGAATTCCACTGAAGTTTAAACATGCTTTCGTACCCTTCTATTGTTCTCGGAATTCTGCTGACTTTTAAAAATGCTTCGGAACTCTTCCATTGATCCAGGAATTCTGCTGAAGTTTAAAAATGCTTCGGAACTCTTCTATTGTTCTCGGAATTCCGCTGACTTTTAAAAATGCTTCGGAACTCTTCCATTGCTCTCGGAATTCCGCTGAAGTTTAAGAATGCTTCGAAACTCTTCCATTGTTCTTGGAATTCTGCTGAAGTTTTGAAGTTTAAAAATGCTTCGGAATTCTTCCATTGTTCTCGGAATTCCGCTGACGCTTAAAAATGCTTCACAACTCTTCTATTGTTCTCAGAATTCCGCTTACTTTTAAAAATGCTTCGGAACTCTTCCATTGTTGTCGGAATTCCGCTGACGCTTAAAATTGCTTCAAAACTCTTCCATTGTTCTCGGAATTCCGCTGAAGTTTAAGAATGCTTCAGAACTCTTCCATTGTTCTCAGAATTCCGCTTACATTTAAAAATGCTTCGGAACTCTTCCATTGTTCTCGGAATTCCGCTGACGTTTAAAAATGCTTCGGAACTCTTCCATTGTTCTTGGAATTCCACTGACGTTTAAAAATGCTTCACAACCTTTCCATTGTTCTCGGAATTCCGCTGACTTTTAAAATTGATTCGGAACTCTTCGATTGTTCTCCAAATTCCGCTGAAGTTTAAAAATGCTTCGGAACTCTTCCAGTGTTCACAGAATTCCGCTGACGTTTAAAAATGCTTCGGAAATCTTCCATTGTTTTCAAAATCCGCTGACGTTTAAAAATGCTTCAGAACTCTTCCATTGTTCTCGGAATTCCGCTGACATTTAAAAATGCTTCAGAACTCTTCCATTGTTCTGGAATTCCGCTGACGTTTAAAAATGCTTCACAACTCTTCCATTGTTCTCGTTATTCCGCTGACTTTAAAAAATGCTTCAGAACTCTTCCATTGTTCTCGGAATTCTGCTGAAGTTTAAGTATGCTTCGGAACTCTTCCATTGTTCTCGGAATTCTGCTAAAGTTTAAAAATGCTTCGGAACTCTTCCACTGTTCTCAGAATTCCGCTGACATTTAAAAATGCTTCGGAACTCTTCCATTGTTCTCGGAATTCCGCTGACATTTAAAAAGGCTTCAGAACTCTTCCATTGTTCTCGGAATTCCGCTGACGTTTAAAAATGCTTCGGAACTCTTCCATTGTTCTCGGAATTCCGCTGACGTTTAAAAATGCTTCACAAAGCTTCCATTGTTCTCGGAATTCCGCTGACTTTTAAAAATGCTTCGGAACTCTTCGATTGTTCTCCAAATTCCGCTGAAGTTTAAAAATGCTTCGGAACTCTTCCAGTGTTCTCGGAATTCCGCTGACTTTTAAAAATGCTTCGGAACTCTTCGATTGTTCTCCAAATTCCGCTGAAGTTTAAAAATGCTTCGGAACTCTTCCAGTGTTCGCAGAACTCCGCTGACGTTTAAAAATGCTTCGGAAATCTTCCATTGTTTTCAAAATTCCGCTGACGTTTAAAAATGCTTCAGACCTCTTCCATTGTTCTCGGAATTCCGCTGACGTTTAAAAATGCTTCGGAACTCTTCCATTGTTCTCGGAATTCCGGTGAAGTTTAAAAATGCTTCGGAACTCTTACATTGTTCTCAGAATTCCGCTGAAGTTTAAACATGCTTTGGTACCCTTCTATTGTTCTCGGAAGTCTGCTGACTTTTAAAAATGCTTCGGAACTCTTCCATTGTTCTCGGAATTCCGCTGACTTTTAAAAATGCTTCGGAACTCTTCCATTGTTCTCGGAATTCCGCTGACTTTTAAAAATGCTTCGGAACTCTTCGATTGTTCTCCAAATTCCGCTGAAGTTTAAAAATGCTTCGGAACTCTTCCAGTGTTCTCGGAATTCCGCTGACTTTTAAAAATGCTTCGGAACTCTTCGATTGTTCTCCAAATTCCGCTGAAGTTTAAAAATGCTTCGGAACTCTTCCAGTGTTCGCAGAACTCCGCTGACGTTTAAAAATGCTTCGGAAATCTTCCATTGTTTTCAAAATTCCGCTGACGTTTAAAAATGCTTCAGACCTCTTCCATTGTTCTCGGAATTCCGCTGACGTTTAAAAATGCTTCGGAACTCTTCCATTGTTCTCGGAATTCCGGTGAAGTTTAAAAATGCTTCGGAACTCTTACATTGTTCTAAGAATTCCGCTGAAGTTTAAACATGCTTTGGTACCCTTCTATTGTTCTCGGAATTCTGCTGACTTTTAAAAATGCTTCGGAACTCTTCCATTGTTCTCTGAATTCCGCTGACTTTTAAAAATGCTTCGGAACTCTTCCATTGTTCTCGGAATTCCGCTGAAGTTTAAGAATGCTTCGGAACTCTTCCATTGTTCTCGGAATTCTGCTGAAGTTTTGAAGTTTAAAAATGCTTCGGAACTCTCCCATTGTTCTCGGAATTCTGCTGAAGTTTAAGTATGCTTCGGAACTCTTCCATTGTTCTCGGAATTCTGCTGAAGTTTAAAAATGCTTCGGAACTCTTCCATTGTTCTCAGAATTCCGCTGACATTTAAAAATGCTTCGGAACTCTTCCATTGTTCTCGGAATTCCGCTGACATTTAAAAAGGCTTTAGAACTCTTCCATTGTTCTCGGAATTCCGCTGACGTTTAAAAATGCTTCGGAACTCTTCCATTGTTCTCGGAATTCGGCTGACGTTTAAAAATGCTTCACAAAGCTTCCATTGTTCTCGGAATTCCGCTGACTTTTAAAAATGCTTCGGAACTCTTCGATTGTTCTCCAAATTCCGCTGAAGTTTAAAAATGCTTCGGAACTCTTCCATTGTTCTCGTAATTCCGCTGACGTTTAAAAATGCTTCGGAATTCTTCCATTGTTCTCGGAATTCCGCTGACGCTTAAAAATGCTTCACAACTCTTCTATTGTTCTCAGAATTCCGCTGACTTTTAAAAATGCTTCAGAACTCTTCCATTGTTCTCAGAATTCCGCTTACATTTAAAAATGCTTCGGAACTCTTCCATTGTTCTCGGAATTCCGCTGACGTTTAAAAATGCTTCGGAACTCTTCCGTTGTTCTTGGAATTCCACTGACGTTTAAAAATGCTTCACAACCTTTCCATTGTTCTCGGAATTCCGCTGACTTTTAAAATTGATTCGGAACTCTTCGATTGTTCTCCAAATTCCGCTGAAGTTTAAAAATGCTTCGGAACTCTTCCAGTGTTCACAGAATTCCGCTGACGTTTAAAAATGCTTCGGAAATCTTCCATTGTTTTCAAAATCCGCTGACGTTTAAAAATGCTTCAGAACTCTTCCATTGTTCTCGGAATTCCGCTGACATTTAAAAATGCTTCAGAACTCTTCCATTGTTCTGGAATTCCGCTGACGTTTAAAAATGCTTCACAACTCTTCCATTGTTCTCGTTATTCCGCTGACTTTAAAAAATGCTTCAGAACTCTTCCATTGTTCTCGGAATTCTGCTGAAGTTTAAGTATGCTTCGGAACTCTTCCATTGTTCTCGGAATTCTGCTGAAGTTTAAAAATGCTTCGGAACTCTTCCATTGTTCTCAGAATTCCGCTGACATTTAAAAATGCTTTGGAACTCTTCCATTGTTCTCGGAATTCCGCTGACATTTAAAAAGGCTTTAGAACTCTTCCATTGTTCTCGGAATTCCGCTGACGTTTAAAAATGCTTCACAAAGCTTCCATTGTTCTCGGAATTCCGCTGACGCTTAAAAATCCTTCACAACTCTTCTATTGTTCTCAGAATTCCACTGACTTTTAAAAATGCTTCAGAACTCTTCCATTGTTCTCGGAATTCCGCTGACATTTAAAAATGCTTCGGAACTCTTCCATTGTTCTCGGAATTCCGCTGACGCTTAAAATTGCTTCACAACTCTTCTATTGTTCTCAGAATTCCGCTGACTTTTAAAAATGCTTCAGAACTCTTCCATTGTTCTCGGAATTCCGCTGACATTTAAAAAGGCTTCAGAACTCTTCCATTGTTCTCGGAATTCCGCTGACTTTTAAAAATGCTTCGGAACTCTTCGATTGTTCTCCAAATTCCGCTGAAGTTTAAAAATGCTTCGGAACTCTTCGATTGTTCTCCAAATTCCGCTGAAGTTTAAAAATGCTTCGGAACTCTTCGATTGTTCTCCAAATTCCGCTGAAGTTTAAAAATGCTTTGGAATTCTTCCATTGTTTTCAAAATTCCGCTGACGTTTAAAAATGCTTCAGAACTCTTCCATTGTTCTCGGAATTCCGCTGACGTTTAAAAATGCTTCGGAACTCTTCCATTGTTCTCGGAATTCCGGTGAAGTTTAAAAATGCTTCGGAACTCTTACATTGTTCTCAGAATTCCGCTGAAGTTTAAACATGCTTTGGTACCCTTCTATTGTTCTCGGAATTCTGCTGACTTTTAAAAATGCTTCGGAACTCTTCCATTGTTCTCGGAATTCCGCTGACTTTTAAAAATGCTTCGGAACTCTTCCATTGTTCTCGGAATTCCGCTGAAGTTTAAGAATGCTTCGGAACTCTTCCATTGTTCTCGGAATTCTGCTGAAGTTTAAGTATTCTTCGGAACTCTTCCATTGTTCTCGGAATTCTGCTGAAGTTTAAAAATGCTTCGGAACTCTTCCATTGTTCTCAGAATTCCGCTGACATTTAAAAATGCTTTGGAACTCTTCCATTGTTCTCGGAATTCCGCTGACATTTAAAAAGGCTTTAGAACTCTTCCATTGTTCTCGGAATTCCGCTGACGTTTAAAAATGCTTCACAAAGCTTCCATTGTTCTCGGAATTCCGCTGACTTTTAAAAATGCTTCGGAACTCTTCGATTGTTCTCCAAATTCCGCTGAAGTTTAAAAATGCTTCGGAACTCTTTCATTGTTTTCAAAATTCCGCTGACGTTTAAAAATGCTTCGGAACTCTTCCATTGTTCTCGGAATTCCGCTGACGCTTAAAATTGCTTCACAACTCTTCTATTGTTCTCAGAATTCCGCTGACTTTTAAAAATGCTTCAGAACTCTTTCATTGTTCTCGGAATTCCGCTGACATTTAAAAAGGCTTCAGAACTCTTCCATTGTTCTCGGAATTCCGCTGACGTTTAAAAATGCTTCGGAACTCTTCCATTGTTCTCGGAATTCCGCTGACGTTTAAAAATGCTTCACAAAGCTTCCATTGTTCTCGGAATTCCGCTGACTTTTAAAAATTCTTCGGAACTATTCGATTGTTCTCCAAATTCCGCTGAAGTTTAAAAATGCTTCGGAACTCTTCCAGTGTTCTCGGAATTCCGCTGACTTTTAAAAATGCTTCAGATCTCTTCGATTGTTCTCCAAATTCCGCTGAAGTTTAAAAATGCTTCGGAAGTCTTCCAGTGTTCGCAGAATTCCGCTGACGTTTAAAAATGCTTCTGAAATCTTCCATTGTTTTCAAAATTCCGCTGACGTTTAAAAATGATTCAGAACTCTTCCATTGTTCTTGGAATACCGCTGACGTTTAAAAATGCTTCGGAACTCTTCCATTGTTCTCGGAATTCCGGTGAAGTTTAAAAATGCTTCGGAACTCTTACATTGTTCTCAGAATTCCACTGAAGTTTAAACATGCTTTCGTACCCTTCTATTGTTCTCGGAATTCTGCTGACTTTTAAAAATGCTTCGGAACTCTTCCATTGATCCAGGAATTCTGCTGAAGTTTAAAAATGCTTCGGAACTCTTCTATTGTTCTCGGAATTCCGCTGACTTTTAAAAATGCTTCGGAACTCTTCCATTGCTCTCGGAATTCCGCTGAAGTTTAAGAATGCTTCGAAACTCTTCCATTGTTCTTGGAATTCTGCTGAAGTTTTGAAGTTTAAAAATGCTTCGGAATTCTTCCATTGTTCTCGGAATTCCGCTGACGCTTAAAAATGCTTCACAACTCTTCTATTGTTCTCAGAATTCCGCTTACTTTTAAAAATGCTTCGGAACTCTTCCATTGTTGTCGGAATTCCGCTGACGCTTAAAATTGCTTCAAAACTCTTCCATTGTTCTCGGAATTCCGCTGAAGTTTAAGAATGCTTCAGAACTCTTCCATTGTTCTCAGAATTCCGCTTACATTTAAAAATGCTTCGGAACTCTTCCATTGTTCTCGGAATTCCGCTGACGTTTAAAAATGCTTCGGAACTCTTCCATTGTTCTTGGAATTCCACTGACGTTTAAAAATGCTTCACAACCTTTCCATTGTTCTCGGAATTCCGCTGACTTTTAAAATTGATTCGGAACTCTTCGATTGTTCTCCAAATTCCGCTGAAGTTTAAAAATGCTTCGGAACTCTTCCAGTGTTCACAGAATTCCGCTGACGTTTAAAAATGCTTCGGAAATCTTCCATTGTTTTCAAAATCCGCTGACGTTTAAAAATGCTTCAGAACTCTTCCATTGTTCTCGGAATTCCGCTGACATTTAAAAATGCTTCAGAACTCTTCCATTGTTCTGGAATTCCGCTGACGTTTAAAAATGCTTCACAACTCTTCCATTGTTCTCGTTATTCCGCTGACTTTAAAAAATGCTTCAGAACTCTTCCATTGTTCTCGGAATTCTGCTGAAGTTTAAGTATGCTTCGGAACTCTTCCATTGTTCTCGGAATTCTGCTAAAGTTTAAAAATGCTTCGGAACTCTTCCACTGTTCTCAGAATTCCGCTGACATTTAAAAATGCTTCGGAACTCTTCCATTGTTCTCGGAATTCCGCTGACATTTAAAAAGGCTTCAGAACTCTTCCATTGTTCTCGGAATTCCGCTGACGTTTAAAAATGCTTCGGAACTCTTCCATTGTTCTCGGAATTCCGCTGACGTTTAAAAATGCTTCACAAAGCTTCCATTGTTCTCGGAATTCCGCTGACTTTTAAAAATGCTTCGGAACTCTTCGATTGTTCTCCAAATTCCGCTGAAGTTTAAAAATGCTTCGGAACTCTTCCAGTGTTCTCGGAATTCCGCTGACTTTTAAAAATGCTTCGGAACTCTTCGATTGTTCTCCAAATTCCGCTGAAGTTTAAAAATGCTTCGGAACTCTTCCAGTGTTCGCAGAACTCCGCTGACGTTTAAAAATGCTTCGGAAATCTTCCATTGTTTTCAAAATTCCGCTGACGTTTAAAAATGCTTCAGACCTCTTCCATTGTTCTCGGAATTCCGCTGACGTTTAAAAATGCTTCGGAACTCTTCCATTGTTCTCGGAATTCCGGTGAAGTTTAAAAATGCTTCGGAACTCTTACATTGTTCTCAGAATTCCGCTGAAGTTTAAACATGCTTTGGTACCCTTCTATTGTTCTCGGAAGTCTGCTGACTTTTAAAAATGCTTCGGAACTCTTCCATTGTTCTCGGAATTCCGCTGACTTTTAAAAATGCTTCGGAACTCTTCCATTGTTCTCGGAATTCCGCTGACTTTTAAAAATGCTTCGGAACTCTTCGATTGTTCTCCAAATTCCGCTGAAGTTTAAAAATGCTTCGGAACTCTTCCAGTGTTCTCGGAATTCCGCTGACTTTTAAAAATGCTTCGGAACTCTTCGATTGTTCTCCAAATTCCGCTGAAGTTTAAAAATGCTTCGGAACTCTTCCAGTGTTCGCAGAACTCCGCTGACGTTTAAAAATGCTTCGGAAATCTTCCATTGTTTTCAAAATTCCGCTGACGTTTAAAAATGCTTCAGACCTCTTCCATTGTTCTCGGAATTCCGCTGACGTTTAAAAATGCTTCGGAACTCTTCCATTGTTCTCGGAATTCCGGTGAAGTTTAAAAATGCTTCGGAACTCTTACATTGTTCTAAGAATTCCGCTGAAGTTTAAACATGCTTTGGTACCCTTCTATTGTTCTCGGAATTCTGCTGACTTTTAAAAATGCTTCGGAACTCTTCCATTGTTCTCTGAATTCCGCTGACTTTTAAAAATGCTTCGGAACTCTTCCATTGTTCTCGGAATTCCGCTGAAGTTTAAGAATGCTTCGGAACTCTTCCATTGTTCTCGGAATTCTGCTGAAGTTTTGAAGTTTAAAAATGCTTCGGAACTCTCCCATTGTTCTCGGAATTCTGCTGAAGTTTAAGTATGCTTCGGAACTCTTCCATTGTTCTCGGAATTCTGCTGAAGTTTAAAAATGCTTCGGAACTCTTCCATTGTTCTCAGAATTCCGCTGACATTTAAAAATGCTTCGGAACTCTTCCATTGTTCTCGGAATTCCGCTGACATTTAAAAAGGCTTTAGAACTCTTCCATTGTTCTCGGAATTCCGCTGACGTTTAAAAATGCTTCGGAACTCTTCCATTGTTCTCGGAATTCGGCTGACGTTTAAAAATGCTTCACAAAGCTTCCATTGTTCTCGGAATTCCGCTGACTTTTAAAAATGCTTCGGAACTCTTCGATTGTTCTCCAAATTCCGCTGAAGTTTAAAAATGCTTCGGAACTCTTCCATTGTTCTCGTAATTCCGCTGACGTTTAAAAATGCTTCGGAATTCTTCCATTGTTCTCGGAATTCCGCTGACGCTTAAAAATGCTTCACAACTCTTCTATTGTTCTCAGAATTCCGCTGACTTTTAAAAATGCTTCAGAACTCTTCCATTGTTCTCAGAATTCCGCTTACATTTAAAAATGCTTCGGAACTCTTCCATTGTTCTCGGAATTCCGCTGACGTTTAAAAATGCTTCGGAACTCTTCCGTTGTTCTTGGAATTCCACTGACGTTTAAAAATGCTTCACAACCTTTCCATTGTTCTCGGAATTCCGCTGACTTTTAAAATTGATTCGGAACTCTTCGATTGTTCTCCAAATTCCGCTGAAGTTTAAAAATGCTTCGGAACTCTTCCAGTGTTCACAGAATTCCGCTGACGTTTAAAAATGCTTCGGAAATCTTCCATTGTTTTCAAAATCCGCTGACGTTTAAAAATGCTTCAGAACTCTTCCATTGTTCTCGGAATTCCGCTGACATTTAAAAATGCTTCAGAACTCTTCCATTGTTCTGGAATTCCGCTGACGTTTAAAAATGCTTCACAACTCTTCCATTGTTCTCGTTATTCCGCTGACTTTAAAAAATGCTTCAGAACTCTTCCATTGTTCTCGGAATTCTGCTGAAGTTTAAGTATGCTTCGGAACTCTTCCATTGTTCTCGGAATTCTGCTGAAGTTTAAAAATGCTTCGGAACTCTTCCATTGTTCTCAGAATTCCGCTGACATTTAAAAATGCTTTGGAACTCTTCCATTGTTCTCGGAATTCCGCTGACATTTAAAAAGGCTTTAGAACTCTTCCATTGTTCTCGGAATTCCGCTGACGTTTAAAAATGCTTCACAAAGCTTCCATTGTTCTCGGAATTCCGCTGACTTTTAAAAATGCTTCGGAACTCTTCGATTGTTCTCCAAATTCCGCTGAAGTTTAAAAATGCTTCGGAACTCTTTCATTGTTTTCAAAATTCCGCTGACGTTTAAAAATGCTTCGGAACTCTTCCATTGTTCTCGGAATTCCGCTGACGCTTAAAATTGCTTCACAACTCTTCTATTGTTCTCAGAATTCCGCTGACTTTTAAAAATGCTTCAGAACTCTTTCATTGTTCTCGGAATTCCGCTGACATTTAAAAAGGCTTCAGAACTCTTCCATTGTTCTCGGAATTCCGCTGACGTTTAAAAATGCTTCGGAACTCTTCCATTGTTCTCGGAATTCCGCTGACGTTTAAAAATGCTTCACAAAGCTTCCATTGTTCTCGGAATTCCGCTGACTTTTAAAAATTCTTCGGAACAATTCGATTGTTCTCCAAATTCCGCTGAAGTTTAAAAATGCTTCGGAACTCTTCCAGTGTTCTCGGAATTCCGCTGACTTTTAAAAATGCTTCAGATCTCTTCGATTGTTCTCCAAATTCCGCTGAAGTTTAAAAATGCTTCGGAAGTCTTCCAGTGTTCGCAGAATTCCGCTGACGTTTAAAAATGCTTCTGAAATCTTCCATTGTTTTCAAAATTCCGCTGACGTTTAAAAATGATTCAGAACTCTTCCATTGTTCTTGGAATACCGCTGACGTTTAAAAATGCTTCGGAACTCTTCCATTGTTCTCGGAATTCCGGTGAAGTTTAAAAATGCTTCGGAACTCTTACATTGTTCTCAGAATTCCACTGAAGTTTAAACATGCTTTCGTACCCTTCTATTGTTCTCGGAATTCTGCTGACTTTTAAAAATGCTTCGGAACTCTTCCATTGATCCAGGAATTCTGCTGAAGTTTAAAAATGCTTCGGAACTCTTCTATTGTTCTCGGAATTCCGCTGACTTTTAAAAATGCTTCGGAACTCTTCCATTGCTCTCGGAATTCCGCTGAAGTTTAAGAATGCTTCGAAACTCTTCCATTGTTCTTGGAATTCTGCTGAAGTTTTGAAGTTTAAAAATGCTTCGGAATTCTTCCATTGTTCTCGGAATTCCGCTGACGCTTAAAAATGCTTCACAACTCTTCTATTGTTCTCAGAATTCCGCATACTTTTAAAAATGCTTCGGAACTCTTCCATTGTTGTCGGAATTCCGCTGACGCTTAAAATTGCTTCAAAACTCTTCCATTGTTCTTGGAATTCCACTGACGTTTAAAAATGCTTCACAACCTTTCCATTGTTCTCGGAATTCCGCTGACTTTTAAAATTGATTCGGAACTCTTCGATTGTTCTCCAAATTCCGCTGAAGTTTAAAAATGCTTCGGAACTCTTCCAGTGTTCACAGAATTCCGCTGACGTTTAAAAATGCTTCGGAAATCTTCCATTGTTTTCAAAATCCGCTGACGTTTAAAAATGCTTCAGAACTCTTCCATTGTTCTCGGAATTCCGCTGACATTTAAAAATGCTTCAGAACTCTTCCATTGTTCTGGAATTCCGCTGACGTTTAAAAATGCTTCACAACTCTTCCATTGTTCTCGTTATTCCGCTGACTTTAAAAAATGCTTCAGAACTCTTCCATTGTTCTCGGAATTCTGCTGAAGTTTAAGTATGCTTCGGAACTCTTCCATTGTTCTCGGAATTCTGCTAAAGTTTAAAAATGCTTCGGAACTCTTCCACTGTTCTCAGAATTCCGCTGACATTTAAAAATGCTTCGGAACTCTTCCATTGTTCTCGGAATTCCGCTGACATTTAAAAAGGCTTCAGAACTCTTCCATTGTTCTCGGAATTCCGCTGACGTTTAAAAATGCTTCGGAACTCTTCCATTGTTCTCGGAATTCCGCTGACGTTTAAAAATGCTTCACAAAGCTTCCATTGTTCTCGGAATTCCGCTGACTTTTAAAAATGCTTCGGAACTCTTCGATTGTTCTCCAAATTCCGCTGAAGTTTAAAAATGCTTCGGAACTCTTCCATTGTTCTCGGAATTCCGCTGACTTTTAAAAATGCTTCGGAACTCTTCCATTGTTCTCGGAATTCCGGTGAAGTTTAAAAATGCTTCGGAACTCTTACATTGTTCTCAGAATTCCGCTGAAGTTTAAACATGCTTTGGTACCCTTCTATTGTTCTCGGAATTCTGCTGACTTTTAAAAATGCTTCGGAACTCTTCCATTGTTCTCGGAATTCCGCTGACTTTTAAAAATGCTTCGGAACTCTTCCATTGTTCTCGGAATTCCGCTGACTTTTAAAAATGCTTCGGAACTCTTCGATTGTTCTCCAAATTCCGCTGAAGTTTAAAAATGCTTCGGAACTCTTCCAGTGTTCTCGGAATTCCGCTGACTTTTAAAAATGCTTCGGAACTCTTCGATTGTTCTCCAAATTCCGCTGAAGTTTAAAAATGCTTCGGAACTCTTCCATTGTTCTCGTAATTCCGCTGACGTTTAAAAATGCTTCGGAATTCTTCCATTGTTCTCGGAATTCCGCTGACGCTTAAAAATGCTTCACAACTCTTCTATTGTTCTCAGAATTCCGCTGACTTTTAAAAATGCTTCAGAACTCTTCCATTGTTCTCAGAATTCCGCTTACATTTAAAAATGCTTCGGAACTCTTCCATTGTTCTCGGAATTCCGCTGACGTTTAAAAATGCTTCGGAACTCTTCCGTTGTTCTTGGAATTCCACTGACGTTTAAAAATGCTTCACAACCTTTCCATTGTTCTCGGAATTCCGCTGACTTTTAAAATTGATTCGGAACTCTTCGATTGTTCTCCAAATTCCGCTGAAGTTTAAAAATGCTTCGGAACTCTTCCAGTGTTCACAGAATTCCGCTGACGTTTAAAAATGCTTCGGAAATCTTCCATTGTTTTCAAAATCCGCTGACGTTTAAAAATGCTTCAGAACTCTTCCATTGTTCTCGGAATTCCGCTGACATTTAAAAATGCTTCAGAACTCTTCCATTGTTCTGGAATTCCGCTGACGTTTAAAAATGCTTCACAACTCTTCCATTGTTCTCGTTATTCCGCTGACTTTAAAAAATGCTTCAGAACTCTTCCATTGTTCTCGGAATTCTGCTGAAGTTTAAGTATGCTTCGGAACTCTTCCATTGTTCTCGGAATTCTGCTGAAGTTTAAAAATGCTTCGGAACTCTTCCATTGTTCTCAGAATTCCGCTGACATTTAAAAATGCTTTGGAACTCTTCCATTGTTCTCGGAATTCCGCTGACATTTAAAAAGGCTTTAGAACTCTTCCATTGTTCTCGGAATTCCGCTGACGTTTAAAAATGCTTCACAAAGCTTCCATTGTTCTCGGAATTCCGCTGACTTTTAAAAATGCTTCGGAACTCTTCGATTGTTCTCCAAATTCCGCTGAAGTTTAAAAATGCTTCGGAACTCTTTCATTGTTTTCAAAATTCCGCTGACGTTTAAAAATGCTTCGGAACTCTTCCATTGTTCTCGGAATTCCGCTGACGCTTAAAATTGCTTCACAACTCTTCTATTGTTCTCAGAATTCCGCTGACTTTTAAAAATGCTTCAGAACTCTTTCATTGTTCTCGGAATTCCGCTGACATTTAAAAAGGCTTCAGAACTCTTCCATTGTTCTCGGAATTCCGCTGACGTTTAAAAATGCTTCGGAACTCTTCCATTGTTCTCGGAATTCCGCTGACGTTTAAAAATGCTTCACAAAGCTTCCATTGTTCTCGGAATTCCGCTGACTTTTAAAAATTCTTCGGAACTATTCGATTGTTCTCCAAATTCCGCTGAAGTTTAAAAATGCTTCGGAACTCTTCCAGTGTTCTCGGAATTCCGCTGACTTTTAAAAATGCTTCAGATCTCTTCGATTGTTCTCCAAATTCCGCTGAAGTTTAAAAATGCTTCGGAAGTCTTCCAGTGTTCGCAGAATTCCGCTGACGTTTAAAAATGCTTCTGAAATCTTCCATTGTTTTCAAAATTCCGCTGACGTTTAAAAATGATTCAGAACTCTTCCATTGTTCTTGGAATACCGCTGACGTTTAAAAATGCTTCGGAACTCTTCCATTGTTCTCGGAATTCCGGTGAAGTTTAAAAATGCTTCGGAACTCTTACATTGTTCTCAGAATTCCACTGAAGTTTAAACATGCTTTCGTACCCTTCTATTGTTCTCGGAATTCTGCTGACTTTTAAAAATGCTTCGGAACTCTTCCATTGATCCAGGAATTCTGCTGAAGTTTAAAAATGCTTCGGAACTCTTCTATTGTTCTCGGAATTCCGCTGACTTTTAAAAATGCTTCGGAACTCTTCCATTGCTCTCGGAATTCCGCTGAAGTTTAAGAATGCTTCGAAACTCTTCCATTGTTCTTGGAATTCTGCTGAAGTTTTGAAGTTTAAAAATGCTTCGGAATTCTTCCATTGTTCTCGGAATTCCGCTGACGCTTAAAAATGCTTCACAACTCTTCTATTGTTCTCAGAATTCCGCTTACTTTTAAAAATGCTTCGGAACTCTTCCATTGTTCTCGGAATTCCGCTGACTTTTAAAATTGATTCGGAACTCTTCGATTGTTCTCCAAATTCCGCTGAAGTTTAAAAATGCTTCGGAACTCTTCCAGTGTTCACAGAATTCCGCTGACGTTTAAAAATGCTTCGGAAATCTTCCATTGTTTTCAAAATCCGCTGACGTTTAAAAATGCTTCAGAACTCTTCCATTGTTCTCGGAATTCCGCTGACATTTAAAAATGCTTCAGAACTCTTCCATTGTTCTGGAATTCCGCTGACGTTTAAAAATGCTTCACAACTCTTCCATTGTTCTCGTTATTCCGCTGACTTTAAAAAATGCTTCAGAACTCTTCCATTGTTCTCGGAATTCTGCTGAAGTTTAAGTATGCTTCGGAACTCTTCCATTGTTCTCGGAATTCTGCTAAAGTTTAAAAATGCTTCGGAACTCTTCCACTGTTCTCAGAATTCCGCTGACATTTAAAAATGCTTCGGAACTCTTCCATTGTTCTCGGAATTCCGCTGACATTTAAAAAGGCTTCAGAACTCTTCCATTGTTCTCGGAATTCCGCTGACGTTTAAAAATGCTTCGGAACTCTTCCATTGTTCTCGGAATTCCGCTGACGTTTAAAAATGCTTCACAAAGCTTCCATTGTTCTCGGAATTCCGCTGACTTTTAAAAATGCTTCGGAACTCTTCGATTGTTCTCCAAATTCCGCTGAAGTTTAAAAATGCTTCGGAACTCTTCCATTGTTCTCGGAATTCCGCTGACTTTTAAAAATGCTTCGGAACTCTTCCATTGTTCTCGGAATTCCGGTGAAGTTTAAAAATGCTTCGGAACTCTTACATTGTTCTCAGAATTCCGCTGAAGTTTAAACATGCTTTGGTACCCTTCTATTGTTCTCGGAATTCTGCTGACTTTTAAAAATGCTTCGGAACTCTTCCATTGTTCTCGGAATTCCGCTGACTTTTAAAAATGCTTCGGAACTCTTCCATTGTTCTCGGAATTCCGCTGACTTTTAAAAATGCTTCGGAACTCTTCGATTGTTCTCCAAATTCCGCTGAAGTTTAAAAATGCTTCGGAACTCTTCCAGTGTTCTCGGAATTCCGCTGACTTTTAAAAATGCTTTGGAACTCTTCGATTGTTCTCCAAATTCCGCTGAAGTTTAAAAATGCTTCGGAACTCTTCCAGTGTTCGCAGAACTCCGCTGACGTTTAAAAATGCTTCGGAAATCTTCCATTGTTTTCAAAATTCCGCTGACGTTTAAAAATGCTTCAGACCTCTTCCATTGTTCTCGGAATTCCGCTGACGTTTAAAAATGCTTCGGAACTCTTCCATTGTTCTCGGAATTCCGGTGAAGTTTAAAAATGCTTCGGAACTCTTACATTGTTCTCAGAATTCCGCTGAAGTTTAAACATGCTTTGGTACCCTTCTATTGTTCTCGGAATTCTGCTGACTTTTAAAAATGCTTCGGAACTCTTCCATTGTTCTCTGAATTCCGCTGACTTTTAAAAATGCTTCGGAACTCTTCCATTGTTCTCGGAATTCCGGTGAAGTTTAAAAATGCTTCGGAACTCTTACATTGTTCTCAGAATTCCGCTGAAGTTTAAACATGCTTTGGTACCCTTCTATTGTTCTCGGAATTCTGCTGACTTTTAAAAATGCTTCGGAACTCTTCCATTGTTCTCTGAATTCCGCTGACTTTTAAAAATGCTTCGGAACTCTTCCATTGTTCTCGGAATTCCGCTGAAGTTTAAGAATGCTTCGGAACTCTTCCATTGTTCTCGGAATTCTGCTGAAGTTTTGAAGTTTAAAAATGCTTCGGAACTCTCCCATTGTTCTCGGAATTCTGCTGAAGTTTAAGTATGCTTCGGAACTCTTCCATTGTTCTCGGAATTCTGCTGAAGTTTAAAAATGCTTCGGAACTCTTCCATTGTTCTCAGAATTCCGCTGACATTTAAAAATGCTTCAGAACTCTTCCATTGTTCTCGGAATTCCGCTGACATTTAAAAAGGCTTTAGAACTCTTCCATTGTTCTCGGAATTCCGCTGACGTTTAAAAATGCTTCGGAACTCTTCCATTGTTCTCGGAATTCGGCTGACGTTTAAAAATGCTTCACAAAGCTTCCATTGTTCTCGGAATTCCGCTGACTTTTAAAAATGCTTCGGAACTCTTCGATTGTTCTCCAAATTCCGCTGAAGTTTAAAAATGCTTCGGAACTCTTCCATTGTTCTCGTAATTCCGCTGACGTTTAAAAATGCTTCGGAATTCTTCCATTGTTCTCGGAATTCCGCTGACGCTTAAAAATGCTTCACAACTCTTCTATTGTTCTCAGAATTCCGCTGACTTTTAAAAATGCTTCAGAACTCTTCCATTGTTCTCAGAATTCCGCTTACATTTAAAAATGCTTCGGAACTCTTCCATTGTTCTCGGAATTCCGCTGACGTTTAAAAATGCTTCGGAACTCTTCGATTGTTCTCCAAATTCCGCTGAAGTTTAAAAATGCTTCGGAACTCTTCCAGTGTTCACAGAATTCCGCTGACGTTTAAAAATGCTTCGGAAATCTTCCATTGTTTTCAAAATCCGCTGACGTTTAAAAATGCTTCACAACTCTTCCATTGTTCTCGTTATTCCGCTGACTTTAAAAAATGCTTCAGAACTCTTCCATTGTTCTCGGAATTCTGCTGAAGTTTAAGTATGCTTCGGAACTCTTCCATTGTTCTCGGAATTCTGCTAAAGTTTAAAAATGCTTCGGAACTCTTCCACTGTTCTCAGAATTCCGCTGACATTTAAAAATGCTTCGGAACTCTTCCATTGTTCTCGGAATTCTGCTGACATTTAAAAAGGCTTCAGAACACTTCCATTGTTCTCGGAATTCCGCTGACGTTTCAAAATGCTTCGGAACTCGTCCATTGTTCTCGGAATTCCGCTGACGTTTAAAAATGCTTCACAAAGCTTCCATTGTTCTCGGAATTCCGCTGACTTTTAAAAATGCTTCGGAACTCTTCGATTGTTCTCCAAATTCCGCTGAAGTTTAAAAATGCTTCGGAACTCTTCCAGTGTTCTCGGAATTCCGCTGACTTTTAAAAATGCTTCGGAACTCTTCGATTGTTCTCCAAATTCCGCTGAAGTTTAAAAATGCTTCGGAACTCTTCCAACGTTCGCAGAACTCCGCTGATGTTTAAAAATGCTTCGGAAATCTTCCATTGTTTTCAAAATTCCGCTGACGTTTAAAAATGCTTCAGAACTCTTCCATTGTTCTCGGAATTCCGCTGACGTTTCAAAATGCTTCGGAACTCTTCCATTGTTCTCGGAATTCCGCTGACGTTTAAAAATGCTTCACAAAGCTTCCATTGTTCTCGGAATTCCGCTGACTTTTAAAAATGCTTCGGAACTCTTCGATTGTTCTCCAAATTCCGCTGAAGTTTAAAAATGCTTCGGAACTCTTCCAGTGTTCTCGGAATTCCGCTGACTTTTAAAAATGCTTCGGAACTCTTCCATTGTTTTCAAAATTCCGCTGACGTTTAAAAATGATTCAGAACTCTTCCATTGTTCTCGGAATTCCGCTGACATTTAAAAATGCTTCGGAACTCTTCGATTGTTCTCCAAATTCTGCTGAAGTTTAAAAATGCTTTGGAACTCTTCCAGTGTTCTCGGAATTCCGCTGACTTTTAAAAATGCTTCGGAACTCTTCCTTTGTTTTCAAAATTCCGCTGACGTTTAAAAATGATTCAGAACTCTTCCATTGTTCTCGGAATTCCGCTGACATTTAAAAATGCTTCGGAACTCTTCCATTGTTTTCAAAATTCCGCTGACGTTTAAAAATGATTCAGAACTCTTGCATTGTTCTCGGAATTCCGCCGACGTTTAAAAATGCTTCGGAACTCTTCCATTGTTCTCGGAATTCCGGTAAAGTTTAAAAATGCTTCGGAACTCTTACATTGTTCTCAGAATTCCGCTGAAGTTTAAACATGCTTTGGTACCCTTCTATTGTTCTCGGAATTCTGCTGATTTTTAAAAATGCTTCGGAACTCTTCCATTGATCCAGGAATTCTGCTGAAGTTTAAAAATGCTTCGGAACTCTTCTATTGTTCTCGGAATTCCGCTGACTTTTAAAAATGCTTCGGAACTCTTCCTTTGTTCTCGGAATTCCGCTGAAGTTTAAGAATGCTTCGAAACTCTTCCATTGTTCTTGGAATTCTGCTGAAGTTTTGAAGTTTAAAAATGCTTCGGAATTCGTCCATTGTTCTCGGAATTCCGCTGACGCTTAAAAATCCTTCACAACTCTTCTATTGTTCTCAGAATTCCACTGACTTTTAAAAATGCTTCAGAACTCTTCCATTGTTCTCGGAATTCCGCTGACATTTAAAAAGGCTTCAGAACTCTTCCATTGTTCTCGGAATTCCGCTGACTTTTAAAAATGCTTCGGAACTCTTCGATTGTTCTCCAAATTCCGCTGAAGTTTAAAAATGCTTCGGAACTCTTCGATTGTTCTCCAAATTCCGCTGAAGTTTAAAAATGCTTCGGAACTCTTCCAGTGTTCGCAGAACTCCGCTGACGTTTAAAAATGCTTTGGAAATCTTCCATTGTTTTCAAAATTCCGCTGACGTTTAAAAATGCTTCAGAACTCTTCCATTGTTCTCGGAATTCCGCTGACGTTTAAAAATGCTTCGGAACTCTTCCATTGTTCTCGGAATTCCGGTGAAGTTTAAAAATGCTTCGGAACTCTTACATTGTTCTCAGAATTCCGCTGAAGTTTAAACATGCTTTGGTACCCTTCTATTGTTCTCGGAATTCTGCTGACTTTTAAAAATGCTTCGGAACTCTTCCATTGTTCTCGGAATTCCGCTGACTTTTAAAAATGCTTCGGAACTCTTCCATTGTTCTCGGAATTCCGCTGAAGTTTAAGAATGCTTCGGAACTCTTCCATTGTTCTCGGAATTCTGCTGAAGTTTAAAAATGCTTCGGAACTCTTCCATTGTTCTCAGAATTCCGCTGACATTTAAAAATGCTTTGGAACTCTTCCATTGTTCTCGGAATTCCGCTGACATTTAAAAAGGCTTTAGAACTCTTCCATTGTTCTCGGAATTCCGCTGACGTTTAAAAATGCTTCACAAAGCTTCCATTGTTCTCGGAATTCCGCTGACTTTTAAAAATGCTTCGGAACTCTTCGATTGTTCTCCAAATTCCGCTGAAGTTTAAAAATGCTTCGGAACTCTTCCATTGTTTTCAAAATTCCGCTGACGTTTAAAAATGCTTCGGAACTCTTCCATTGTTCTCGGAATTCCGCTGACGCTTAAAATTGCTTCACAACTCTTCTATTGTTCTCAGAATTCCGCTGACTTTTAAAAATGCTTCAGAACTCTTTCATTGTTCTCGGAATTCCGCTGACATTTAAAAAGGCTTCAGAACTCTTCCATTGTTCTCGGAATTCCGCTGACGTTTAAAAATGCTTCGGAACTCTTCCATTGTTCTCGGAATTCCGCTGACGTTTAAAAATGCTTCACAAAGCTTCCATTGTTCTCGGAATTCCGCTGACTTTTAAAAATTCTTCGGAACTATTCGATTGTTCTCCAAATTCCGCTGAAGTTTAAAAATGCTTCGGAACTCTTCCAGTGTTCTTGGAATTCCGCTGACTTTTAAAAATGCTTCAGATCTCTTCGATTGTTCTCCAAATTCCGCTGAAGTTTAAAAATGCTTCGGAAGTCTTCCAGTGTTCGCAGAATTCCGCTGACGTTTAAAAATGCTTCTGAAATCTTCCATTGTTTTCAAAATTCCGCTGACGTTTAAAAATGATTCAGAACTCTTCCATTGTTCTTGGAATTCCGCTGACGTTTAAAAATGCTTCGGAACTCTTCCATTGTTCTCGGAATTCCGGTGAAGTTTAAAAATGCTTCGGAACTCTTACATTGTTCTCAGAATTCCACTGAAGTTTAAACATGCTTTCGTACCCTTCTATTGTTCTCGGAATTCTGCTGACTTTTAAAAATGCTTCGGAACTCTTCCATTGATCCAGGAATTCTGCTGAAGTTTAAAAATGCTTCGGAACTCTTCTATTGTTCTCGGAATTCCGCTGACTTTTAAAAATGCTTCGAAACTCTTCCATTGTTCTTGGAATTCTGCTGAAGTTTTGAAGTTTAAAAATGCTTCGGAATTCTTCCATTGTTCTCGGAATTCCGCTGACGCTTAAAAATGCTTCACAACTCTTCTATTGTTCTCAGAATTCCGCTTACTTTTAAAAATGCTTCGGAACTCTTCCATTGTTGTCGGAATTCCGCTGACGCTTAAAATTGCTTCAAAACTCTTCCATTGTTCTCGGAATTCCGCTGAAGTTTAAGAATGCTTCAGAACTCTTCCATTGTTCTCAGAATTCCGCTTACATTTAAAAATGCTTCGGAACTCTTCCATTGTTCTCGGAATTCCGCTGACGTTTAAAAATGCTTCGGAACTCTTCCATTGTTCTTGGAATTCCACTGACGTTTAAAAATGCTTCACAACCTTTCCATTGTTCTCGGAATTCCGCTGACTTTTAAAATTGATTCGGAACTCTTCGATTGTTCTCCAAATTCCGCTGAAGTTTAAAAATGCTTCGGAACTCTTCCAGTGTTCACAGAATTCCGCTGACGTTTAAAAATGCTTCGGAAATCTTCCATTGTTTTCAAAATCCGCTGACGTTTAAAAATGCTTCAGAACTCTTCCATTGTTCTCGGAATTCCGCTGACATTTAAAAATGCTTCAGAACTCTTCCATTGTTCTGGAATTCCGCTGACGTTTAAAAATGCTTCACAACTCTTCCATTGTTCTCGTTATTCCGCTGACTTTAAAAAAAGCTTCAGAACTCTTCCATTGTTCTCGGAATTCTGCTGAAGTTTAAGTATGCTTCGGAACTCTTCGATTGTTCTCCAAATTCCGCTGAAGTTTAAAAATGCTTCGGAACTCTTCCAGTGTTCTCGGAATTCCGCTGACTTTTAAAAATGCTTCGGAACTCTTCGATTGTTCTCCAAATTCCGCTGAAGTTTAAAAATGCTTCGGAACTCTTCCAGCGTTCGCAGAACTCCGCTGACGTTTAAAAATGCTTCGGAAATCTTCCATTGTTTTCAAAATTCCGCTGACGTTTAAAAATGCTTCAGAACTCTTCCATTGTTCTCGGAATTCCGCTGACGTTTCAAAATGCTTCGGAACTCTTCCATTGTTCTCGGAATTCCGCTGACGTTTAAAAATGCTTCACAAAGCTTCCATTGTTCTCGGAATTCCGCTGACTTTTAAAAATGCTTCGGAACTCTTCGATTGTTCTCCAAATTCCGCTGAAGTTTAAAAATGCTTTGGAACTCTTCCAGTGTTCTCGGAATTCCGCTGACTTTTAAAAATGCTTCGGAACTCTTCCTTTGTTTTAAAAATTCCGCTGACGTTTAAAAATGATTCAGAACTCTTCCATTGTTCTCGGAATTCCGCTGACATTTAAAAATGCTTCGGAACTCTTCCATTGTTTTCAAAATTCCGCTGACGTTTAAAAATGATTCAGAACTCTTGCATTGTTCTCGGAATTCCGCTGACGTTTAAAAATGCTTCGGAACTCTTCCATTGTTCTCGGAATTCCGGTAAAGTTTAAAAATGCTTCGGAACTCTTACATTGTTCTCAGAATTCCGCTGAAGTTTAAACATGCTTTGGTACCCTTCTATTGTTCTCGGAATTCTGCTGATTTTTAAAAATGCTTCGGAACTCTTCCATTGATCCAGGAATTCTGCTGAAGTTTAAAAATGCTTCGGAACTCTTCTATTGTTCTCGGAATTCCGCTGACTTTTAAAAATGCTTCGGAACTCTTCCTTTGTTCTCGGAATTCCGCTGAAGTTTAAGAATGCTTCGAAACTCTTCCATTGTTCTTGGAATTCTGCTGAAGTTTTGAAGTTTAAAAATGCTTCGGAATTCGTCCATTGTTCTCGGAATTCCGCTGACGCTTAAAAATCCTTCACAACTCTTCTATTGTTCTCAGAATTCCACTGACTTTTAAAAATGCTTCAGAACTCTTCCATTGTTCTCGGAATTCCGCTGACATTTAAAAAGGCTTCAGAACTCTTCCATTGTTCTCGGAATTCCGCTGACTTTTAAAAATGCTTCGGAACTCTTCGATTGTTCTCCAAATTCCGCTGAAGTTTAAAAATGCTTCGGAACTCTTCGATTGTTCTCCAAATTCCGCTGAAGTTTAAAAATGCTTCGGAACTCTTCCAGTGTTCGCAGAACTCCGCTGACGTTTAAAAATGCTTTGGAAATCTTCCATTGTTTTCAAAATTCCGCTGACGTTTAAAAATGCTTCAGAACTCTTCCATTGTTCTCGGAATTCCGCTGACGTTTAAAAATGCTTCGGAACTCTTCCATTGTTCTCGGAATTCCGGTGAAGTTTAAAAATGCTTCGGAACTCTTACATTGTTCTCAGAATTCCGCTGAAGTTTAAACATGCTTTGGTACCCTTCTATTGTTCTCGGAATTCTGCTGACTTTTAAAAATGCTTCGGAACTCTTCCATTGTTCTCGGAATTCCGCTGACTTTTAAAAATGCTTCGGAACTCTTCCATTGTTCTCGGAATTCCGCTGAAGTTTAAGAATGCTTCGGAACTCTTCCATTGTTCTCGGAATTCTGCTGAAGTTTAAGTATGCTTCGGAACTCTTCCATTGTTCTCGGAATTCTGCTGAAGTTTAAAAATGCTTCGGAACTCTTCCATTGTTCTCAGAATTCCGCTGACATTTAAAAATGCTTTGGAACTCTTCCATTGTTCTCGGAATTCCGCTGACATTTAAAAAGGCTTTAGAACTCTTCCATTGTTCTCGGAATTCCGCTGACGTTTAAAAATGCTTCACAAAGCTTCCATTGTTCTCGGAATTCCGCTGACTTTTAAAAATGCTTCGGAACTCTTCTATTGTTCTCCAAATTCCGCTGAAGTTTAAAAATGCTTCGGAACTCTTCCATTGTTTTCAAAATTCCGCTGACGTTTAAAAATGCTTCGGAACCCTTCCATTGTTCTCGGAATTCCGCTGACGCTTAAAATTGCTTCACAACTCTTCTATTGTTCTCAGAATTCCGCTGACTTTTAAAAATGCTTCAGAACTCTTTCATTGTTCTCGGAATTCCGCTGACATTTAAAAAGGCTTCAGAACTCTTCCATTGTTCTCGGAATTCCGCTGACGTTTAAAAATGCTTCGGAACTCTTCCATTGTTCTCGGAATTCCGCTGACGTTTAAAAATGCTTCACAAAGCTTCCATTGTTCTCGGAATTCCGCTGACTTTTAAAAATTCTTCGGAACTATTCGATTGTTCTCCAAATTCCGCTGAAGTTTAAAAATGCTTCGGAACTCTTCCAGTGTTCTCGGAATTCCGCTGTTTTTTAAAAATGCTTCAGATCTCTTCGATTGTTCTCCAAATTCCGCTGAAGTTTAAAAATGCTTCGGAAGTCTTCCAGTGTTCGCAGAATTCCGCTGACGTTTAAAAATGCTTCTGAAATCTTCCATTGTTTTCAAAATTCCGCTGACGTTTAAAAATGATTCAGAACTCTTCCATTGTTCTTGGAATTCCGCTGACGTTTAAAAATGCTTCGGAACTCTTCCATTGTTCTCGGAATTCCGGTGAAGTTTAAAAATGCTTCGGAACTCTTACATTGTTCTCAGAATTCCACTGAAGTTTAAACATGCTTTCGTACCCTTCTATTGTTCTCGGAATTCTGCTGACTTTTAAAAATGCTTCGGAACTCTTCCATTGATCCAGGAATTCTGCTGAAGTTTAAAAATGCTTCGGAACTCTTCTATTGTTCTCGGAATTCCGCTGACTTTTAAAAATGCTTCGGAACTCTTCCATTGCTCTCGGAATTCCGCTGAAGTTTAAGAATGCTTCGAAACTCTTCCATTGTTCTTGGAATTCTGCTGAAGTTTTGAAGTTTAAAAATGCTTCGGAATTCTTCCATTGTTCTCGGAATTCCGCTGACGCTTAAAAATGCTTCACAACTCTTCTATTGTTCTCAGAATTCCGCTTACTTTTAAAAATGCTTCGGAACTCTTCCATTGTTGTCGGAATTCCGCTGACGCTTAAAATTGCTTCAAAACTCTTCCATTGTTCTCGGAATTCCGCTGAAGTTTAAGAATGCTTCAGAACTCTTCCATTGTACTCAGAATTCCGCTTACATTTAAAAATGCTTCGGAACTCTTCCATTGTTCTCGGAATTCCGCTGACGTTTAAAAATGCTTCGGAACTCTTCCATTGTTCTTGGAATTCCACTGACGTTTAAAAATGCTTCACAACCTTTCCATTGTTCTCGGAATTCCGCTGACTTTTAAAATTGATTCGGAACTCTTCGATTGTTCTCCAAATTCCGCTGAAGTTTAAAAATGCTTCGGAACTCTTCCAGTGTTCACAGAATTCCGCTGACGTTTAAAAATGCTTCGGAAATCTTCCATTGTTTTCAAAATCCGCTGACGTTTAAAAATGCTTCAGAACTCTTCCATTGTTCTCGGAATTCCGCTGACATTTAAAAATGCTTCAGAACTCTTCCATTGTTCTGGAATTCCGCTGACGTTTAAAAATGCTTCACAACTCTTCCATTGTTCTCGTTATTCCGCTGACTTTAAAAAATGCTTCAGAACTCTTCCATTGTTCTCGGAATTCTGCTGAAGTTTAAGTATGCTTCGGAACTCTTCCATTGTTCTCGGAATTCTGCTAAAGTTTAAAAATGCTTCGGAACTCTTCCACTGTTCTCGGAATTCCGCTG
This sequence comes from Phyllobates terribilis, assembly GCF_046119375.1. Classification (NCBI taxonomy): domain Eukaryota; kingdom Metazoa; phylum Chordata; class Amphibia; order Anura; family Dendrobatidae; genus Phyllobates; species Phyllobates terribilis. The sequence goes on along the minus strand of NW_027362781.1, from coordinate 4,465,499 downwards.
ACTTTTAAAAATGCTTCGGAACTCTTCCATTGTTCTCGGAATTCCGCTGAAGTTTAAGAATGCTTCGGAACTCTTCCATTGTTCTCGGAATTCTGCTGAAGTTTAAGTATGCTTCGGAACTCTTCCATTGTTCTCGGAATTCTGCTGAAGTTTAAAAATGCTTCGGAACTCTTCCATTGTTCTCAGAATTCCGCTGACATTTAAAAATGCTTTGGAACTCTTCCATTGTTCTCGGAATTCCGCTGACATTTAAAAAGGCTTTAGAACTCTTCCATTGTTCTCGGAATTCCGCTGACGTTTAAAAATGCTTCACAAAGCTTCCATTGTTCTCGGAATTCCGCTGACTTTTAAAAATGCTTCGGAACTCTTCTATTGTTCTCCAAATTCCGCTGAAGTTTAAAAATGCTTCGGAACTCTTCCATTGTTTTCAAAATTCCGCTGACGTTTAAAAATGCTTCGGAACCCTTCCATTGTTCTCGGAATTCCGCTGACGCTTAAAATTGCTTCACAACTCTTCTATTGTTCTCAGAATTCCGCTGACTTTTAAAAATGCTTCAGAACTCTTTCATTGTTCTCGGAATTCCGCTGACATTTAAAAAGGCTTCAGAACTCTTCCATTGTTCTCGGAATTCCGCTGACGTTTAAAAATGCTTCGGAACTCTTCCATTGTTCTCGGAATTCCGCTGACGTTTAAAAATGCTTCACAAAGCTTCCATTGTTCTCGGAATTCCGCTGACTTTTAAAAATTCTTCGGAACTATTCGATTGTTCTCCAAATTCCGCTGAAGTTTAAAAATGCTTCGGAACTCTTCCAGTGTTCTCGGAATTCCGCTGTTTTTTAAAAATGCTTCAGATCTCTTCGATTGTTCTCCAAATTCCGCTGAAGTTTAAAAATGCTTCGGAAGTCTTCCAGTGTTCGCAGAATTCCGCTGACGTTTAAAAATGCTTCTGAAATCTTCCATTGTTTTCAAAATTCCGCTGACGTTTAAAAATGATTCAGAACTCTTCCATTGTTCTTGGAATTCCGCTGACGTTTAAAAATGCTTCGGAACTCTTCCATTGTTCTCGGAATTCCGGTGAAGTTTAAAAATGCTTCGGAACTCTTACATTGTTCTCAGAATTCCACTGAAGTTTAAACATGCTTTCGTACCCTTCTATTGTTCTCGGAATTCTGCTGACTTTTAAAAATGCTTCGGAACTCTTCCATTGATCCAGGAATTCTGCTGAAGTTTAAAAATGCTTCGGAACTCTTCTATTGTTCTCGGAATTCCGCTGACTTTTAAAAATGCTTCGGAACTCTTCCATTGCTCTCGGAATTCCGCTGAAGTTTAAGAATGCTTCGAAACTCTTCCATTGTTCTTGGAATTCTGCTGAAGTTTTGAAGTTTAAAAATGCTTCGGAATTCTTCCATTGTTCTCGGAATTCCGCTGACGCTTAAAAATGCTTCACAACTCTTCTATTGTTCTCAGAATTCCGCTTACTTTTAAAAATGCTTCGGAACTCTTCCATTGTTGTCGGAATTCCGCTGACGCTTAAAATTGCTTCAAAACTCTTCCATTGTTCTCGGAATTCCGCTGAAGTTTAAGAATGCTTCAGAACTCTTCCATTGTTCTCAGAATTCCGCTTACATTTAAAAATGCTTCGGAACTCTTCCATTGTTCTCGGAATTCCGCTGACGTTTAAAAATGCTTCGGAACTCTTCCATTGTTCTTGGAATTCCACTGACGTTTAAAAATGCTTCACAACCTTTCCATTGTTCTCGGAATTCCGCTGACTTTTAAAATTGATTCGGAACTCTTCGATTGTTCTCCAAATTCCGCTGAAGTTTAAAAATGCTTCGGAACTCTTCCAGTGTTCACAGAATTCCGCTGACGTTTAAAAATGCTTCGGAAATCTTCCATTGTTTTCAAAATCCGCTGACGTTTAAAAATGCTTCAGAACTCTTCCATTGTTCTCGGAATTCCGCTGACATTTAAAAATGCTTCAGAACTCTTCCATTGTTCTGGAATTCCGCTGACGTTTAAAAATGCTTCACAACTCTTCCATTGTTCTCGTTATTCCGCTGACTTTAAAAAATGCTTCAGAACTCTTCCATTGTTCTCGGAATTCTGCTGAAGTTTAAGTATGCTTCGGAACTCTTCCATTGTTCTCGGAATTCTGCTAAAGTTTAAAAATGCTTCGGAACTCTTCCACTGTTCTCAGAATTCCGCTGACATTTAAAAATGCTTCGGAACTCTTCCATTGTTCTCGGAATTCCGCTGACATTTAAAAAGGCTTCAGAACACTTCCATTGTTCTCGGAATTCCGCTGACGTTTCAAAATGCTTCGGAACTCTTTCATTGTTCTCGGAATTCCGCTGACGTTTAAAAATGCTTCACAAAGCTTCCATTGTTCTCGGAATTCCGCTGACTTTTAAAAATGCTTCGGAACTCTTCGATTGTTCTCCAAATTCCGCTGAAGTTTAAAAATGCTTCGGAACTCTTCCAGTGTTCTCGGAATTCCGCTGACTTTTAAAAATGCTTCGGAACTCTTCCATTGTTTTCAAAATTCCGCTGACGTTTAAAAATGATTCAGAACTCTTCCATTGTTCTCGGAATTCCGCTGACATTTAAAAATGCTTCGGAACTCTTCCATTGTTTTCAAAATTCCGCTGACGTTTAAAAATGATTCAGAACTCTTGCATTGTTCTCGGAATTCCGCTGACGTTTAAAAATGCTTCGGAACTCTTCCATTGTTCTCGGAATTCCGGTGAAGTTTAAAAATGCTTCGGAACTCTTACATTGTTCTCAGAATTCCGCTGAAGTTTAAACATGCTTTGGTACCCTTCTATTGTTCTCGGAATTCTGCTGACTTTTAAAAATGCTTCGGAACTCTTCCATTGATCCAGGAATTCTGCTGAAGTTTAAAAATGCTTCGGAACTCTTCTATTGTTCTCGGAATTCCGCTGACTTTTAAAAATGCTTCGGAACTCTTCCTTTGTTCTCGGAATTCCGCTGAAGTTTAAGAATGCTTCGAAACTCTTCCATTGTTCTTGGAATTCTGCTGAAGTTTTGAAGTTTAAAAATGCTTCGGAATTCGTCCATTGTTCTCGGAATTCCGCTGACGCTTAAAAATCCTTCACAACTCTTCTATTGTTCTCAGAATTCCACTGATTTTAAAAATGCTTCAGAACTCTTCCATTGTTCTCGGAATTCCGCTGACATTTAAAAATGCTTCGGAACTCTTCCATTGTTCTCGGAATTCCGCTGACGCTTAAAATTGCTTCACAACTCCTCTATTGTTCTCAGAATTCCGCTGACTTTTAAAAATGCTTCAGAACTCTTCCATTGTTCTCGGAATTCCGCTGACATTTAAAAAGGCTTCAGAACTCTTCCATTGTTCTCGGAATTCCGCTGACTTTTAAAAATGCTTCGGAACTCTTCGATTGTTCTCCAAATTCCGCTGAAGTTTAAAAATGCTTCGGAACTCTTCGATTGTTCTCCAAATTCCGCTGAAGTTTAAAAATGCTTCGGAACTCTTCCAGTGTTCGCAGAACTCCGCTGACGTTTAAAAATGCTTTGGAAATCTTCCATTGTTTTCAAAATTCCGCTGACGTTTAAAAATGCTTCAGAACTCTTCCATTGTTCTCGGAATTCCGCTGACGTTTAAAAATGCTTCGGAACTCTTCCATTGTTCTCGGAATTCCGGTGAAGTTTAAAAATGCTTCGGAACTCTTACATTGTTCTCAGAATTCCGCTGAAGTTTAAACATGCTTTGGTACCCTTCTATTGTTCTCGGAATTCTGCTGACTTTTAAAAATGCTTCTTAACTCTTCCATTGTTCTCGGAATTCCGCTGACTTTTAAAAATGCTTCGGAACTCTTCCATTGTTCTCGGAATTCCGCTGAATTTTAAGAATGCTTCGGAACTCTTCCATTGTTCTCGGAATTCTGCTGAAGTTTAAGTATGCTTCGGAACTCTTCCATTGTTCTCGGAATTCTGCTGAAGTTTAAAAATGCTTCGGAACTCTTCCATTGTTCTCAGAATTCCGCTGACATTTAAAAATGCTTTGGAACTCTTCCATTGTTCTCGGAATTCCGCTGACATTTAAAAAGGCTTTAGAACTCTTCCATTGTTCTCGGAATTCCGCTGACGTTTAAAAATGCTTCACAAAGCTTCCATTGTTCTCGGAATTCCGCTGACTTTTAAAAATGCTTCGGAACTCTTCGATTGTTCTCCAAATTCCGCTGAAGTTTAAAAATGCTTCGGAACTCTTCCATTGTTTTCAAAATTCCGCTGACGTTTAAAAATGCTTCGGAACTCTTCCATTGTTCTCGGAATTCCGCTGACGCTTAAAATTGCTTCACAACTCTTCTATTGTTCTCAGAATTCCGCTGACTTTTAAAAATGCTTCGGAACTCTTTCATTGTTCTCGGAATTCCGCTGACATTTAAAAAGGCTTCAGAACTCTTCCATTGTTCTCGGAATTCCGCTGACGTTTAAAAATGCTTCGGAACTCTTCCATTGTTCTCGGAATTCCGCTGACGTTTAAAAATGCTTCACAAAGCTTCCATTGTTCTCGGAATTCCGCTGACTTTTAAAAATTCTTCGGAACTATTCGATTGTTCTCCAAATTCCGCTGAAGTTTAAAAATGCTTCGGAACTCTTCCAGTGTTCTCGGAATTCCGCTGACTTTTAAAAATGCTTCAGATCTCTTCGATTGTTCTCCAAATTCCGCTGAAGTTTAAAAATGCTTCGGAAGTCTTCCAGTGTTCGCAGAATTCCGCTGACGTTTAAAAATGCTTCTGAAATCTTCCATTGTTTTCAAAATTCCGCTGACGTTTAAAAATGATTCAGAACTCTTCCATTGTTCTTGGAATTCTGCTGAAGTTTTGAAGTTTAAAAATGCTTCGGAATTCGTCCATTGTTCTCGGAATTCCGCTGACGCTTAAAAATCCTTCACAACTCTTCTATTGTTCTCAGAATTCCACTGACTTTTAAAAATGCTTCAGAACTCTTCCATTGTTCTCGGAATTCCGCTGACGCTTAAAATTGCTTCACAACTCCTCTATTGTTCTCAGAATTCCGCTGACTTTTAAAAATGCTTCAGAACTCTTCCATTGTTCTCGGAATTCCGCTGACATTTAAAAAGGCTTCAGAACTCTTCCATTGTTCTCGGAATTCCGCTGACTTTTAAAAATGCTTCGGAACTCTTCCTTTGTTTTAAAAATTCCGCTGACGTTTAAAAATGATTCAGAACTCTTCCATTGTTCTCGGAATTCCGCTGACATTTAAAAATGCTTCGGAACTCTTCCATTGTTTTCAAAATTCCGCTGACGTTTAAAAATGATTCAGAACTCTTGCATTGTTCTCGGAATTCCGCTGACGTTTAAAAATGCTTCGGAACTCTTCCATTGTTCTCGGAATTCCGGTAAAGTTTAAAAATGCTTCGGAACTCTTACATTGTTCTCAGAATTCCGCTGAAGTTTAAACATGCTTTGGTACCCTTCTATTGTTCTCGGAATTCTGCTGATTTTTAAAAATGCTTCGGAACTCTTCCATTGATCCAGGAATTCTGCTGAAGTTTAAAAATGCTTCGGAACTCTTCTATTGTTCTCGGAATTCCGCTGACTTTTAAAAATGCTTCGGAACTCTTCCTTTGTTCTCGGAATTCCGCTGAAGTTTAAGAATGCTTCGAAACTCTTCCATTGTTCTTGGAATTCTGCTGAAGTTTTGAAGTTTAAAAATGCTTCGGAATTCGTCCATTGTTCTCGGAATTCCGCTGACGCTTAAAAATCCTTCACAACTCTTCTATTGTTCTCAGAATTCCACTGACTTTTAAAAATGCTTCAGAACTCTTCCATTGTTCTCGGAATTCCGCTGACATTTAAAAAGGCTTCAGAACTCTTCCATTGTTCTCGGAATTCCGCTGACTTTTAAAAATGCTTCGGAACTCTTCGATTGTTCTCCAAATTCCGCTGAAGTTTAAAAATGCTTCGGAACTCTTCGATTGTTCTCCAAATTCCGCTGAAGTTTAAAAATGCTTCGGAACTCTTCCAGTGTTCGCAGAACTCCGCTGACGTTTAAAAATGCTTTGGAAATCTTCCATTGTTTTCAAAATTCCGCTGACGTTTAAAAATGCTTCAGAACTCTTCCATTGTTCTCGGAATTCCGCTGACGTTTAAAAATGCTTCGGAACTCTTCCATTGTTCTCGGAATTCCGGTGAAGTTTAAAAATGCTTCGGAACTCTTACATTGTTCTCAGAATTCCGCTGAAGTTTAAACATGCTTTGGTACCCTTCTATTGTTCTCGGAATTCTGCTGACTTTTAAAAATGCTTCGGAACTCTTCCATTGTTCTCGGAATTCCGCTGACTTTTAAAAATGCTTCGGAACTCTTCCATTGTTCTCGGAATTCCGCTGAAGTTTAAGAATGCTTCGGAACTCTTCCATTGTTCTCGGAATTCTGCTGAAGTTTAAGTATGCTTCGGAACTCTTCCATTGTTCTCGGAATTCTGCTGAAGTTTAAAAATGCTTCGGAACTCTTCCATTGTTCTCAGAATTCCGCTGACATTTAAAAATGCTTTGGAACTCTTCCATTGTTCTCGGAATTCCGCTGACATTTAAAAAGGCTTTAGAACTCTTCCATTGTTCTCGGAATTCCGCTGACGTTTAAAAATGCTTCACAAAGCTTCCATTGTTCTCGGAATTCCGCTGACTTTTAAAAATGCTTCGGAACTCTTCTATTGTTCTCCAAATTCCGCTGAAGTTTAAAAATGCTTCGGAACTCTTCCATTGTTTTCAAAATTCCGCTGACGTTTAAAAATGCTTCGGAACCCTTCCATTGTTCTCGGAATTCCGCTGACGCTTAAAATTGCTTCACAACTCTTCTATTGTTCTCAGAATTCCGCTGACTTTTAAAAATGCTTCAGAACTCTTTCATTGTTCTCGGAATTCCGCTGACATTTAAAAAGGCTTCAGAACTCTTCCATTGTTCTCGGAATTCCGCTGACGTTTAAAAATGCTTCGGAACTCTTCCATTGTTCTCGGAATTCCGCTGACGTTTAAAAATGCTTCACAAAGCTTCCATTGTTCTCGGAATTCCGCTGACTTTTAAAAATTCTTCGGAACTATTCGATTGTTCTCCAAATTCCGCTGAAGTTTAAAAATGCTTCGGAACTCTTCCAGTGTTCTCGGAATTCCGCTGTTTTTTAAAAATGCTTCAGATCTCTTCGATTGTTCTCCAAATTCCGCTGAAGTTTAAAAATGCTTCGGAAGTCTTCCAGTGTTCGCAGAATTCCGCTGACGTTTAAAAATGCTTCTGAAATCTTCCATTGTTTTCAAAATTCCGCTGACGTTTAAAAATGATTCAGAACTCTTCCATTGTTCTTGGAATTCCGCTGACGTTTAAAAATGCTTCGGAACTCTTCCATTGTTCTCGGAATTCCGGTGAAGTTTAAAAATGCTTCGGAACTCTTACATTGTTCTCAGAATTCCACTGAAGTTTAAACATGCTTTCGTACCCTTCTATTGTTCTCGGAATTCTGCTGACTTTTAAAAATGCTTCGGAACTCTTCCATTGATCCAGGAATTCTGCTGAAGTTTAAAAATGCTTCGGAACTCTTCTATTGTTCTCGGAATTCCGCTGACTTTTAAAAATGCTTCGGAACTCTTCCATTGCTCTCGGAATTCCGCTGAAGTTTAAGAATGCTTCGAAACTCTTCCATTGTTCTTGGAATTCTGCTGAAGTTTTGAAGTTTAAAAATGCTTCGGAATTCTTCCATTGTTCTCGGAATTCCGCTGACGCTTAAAAATGCTTCACAACTCTTCTATTGTTCTCAGAATTCCGCTTACTTTTAAAAATGCTTCGGAACTCTTCCATTGTTGTCGGAATTCCGCTGACGCTTAAAATTGCTTCAAAACTCTTCCATTGTTCTCGGAATTCCGCTGAAGTTTAAGAATGCTTCAGAACTCTTCCATTGTTCTCAGAATTCCGCTTACATTTAAAAATGCTTCGGAACTCTTCCATTGTTCTCGGAATTCCGCTGACGTTTAAAAATGCTTCGGAACTCTTCCATTGTTCTTGGAATTCCACTGACGTTTAAAAATGCTTCACAACCTTTCCATTGTTCTCGGAATTCCGCTGACTTTTAAAATTGATTCGGAACTCTTCGATTGTTCTCCAAATTCCGCTGAAGTTTAAAAATGCTTCGGAACTCTTCCAGTGTTCACAGAATTCCGCTGACGTTTAAAAATGCTTCGGAAATCTTCCATTGTTTTCAAAATCCGCTGACGTTTAAAAATGCTTCAGAACTCTTCCATTGTTCTCGGAATTCCGCTGACATTTAAAAATGCTTCAGAACTCTTCCATTGTTCTGGAATTCCGCTGACGTTTAAAAATGCTTCACAACTCTTCCATTGTTCTCGTTATTCCGCTGACTTTAAAAAATGCTTCAGAACTCTTCCATTGTTCTCGGAATTCTGCTGAAGTTTAAGTATGCTTCGGAACTCTTCCATTGTTCTCGGAATTCTGCTAAAGTTTAAAAATGCTTCGGAACTCTTCCACTGTTCTCAGAATTCCGCTGACATTTAAAAATGCTTCGGAACTCTTCCATTGTTCTCGGAATTCCGCTGACATTTAAAAAGGCTTCAGAACACTTCCATTGTTCTCGGAATTCCGCTGACGTTTCAAAATGCTTCGGAACTCTTTCATTGTTCTCGGAATTCCGCTGACGTTTAAAAATGCTTCACAAAGCTTCCATTGTTCTCGGAATTCCGCTGACTTTTAAAAATGCTTCGGAACTCTTCGATTGTTCTCCAAATTCCGCTGAAGTTTAAAAATGCTTCGGAACTCTTCCAGTGTTCTCGGAATTCCGCTGACTTTTAAAAATGCTTCGGAACTCTTCCATTGTTTTCAAAATTCCGCTGACGTTTAAAAATGATTCAGAACTCTTCCATTGTTCTCGGAATTCCGCTGACATTTAAAAATGCTTCGGAACTCTTCCATTGTTTTCAAAATTCCGCTGACGTTTAAAAATGATTCAGAACTCTTGCATTGTTCTCGGAATTCCGCTGACGTTTAAAAATGCTTCGGAACTCTTCCATTGTTCTCGGAATTCCGGTGAAGTTTAAAAATGCTTCGGAACTCTTACATTGTTCTCAGAATTCCGCTGAAGTTTAAACATGCTTTGGTACCCTTCTATTGTTCTCGGAATTCTGCTGACTTTTAAAAATGCTTCGGAACTCTTCCATTGATCCAGGAATTCTGCTGAAGTTTAAAAATGCTTCGGAACTCTTCTATTGTTCTCGGAATTCCGCTGACTTTTAAAAATGCTTCGGAACTCTTCCTTTGTTCTCGGAATTCCGCTGAAGTTTAAGAATGCTTCGAAACTCTTCCATTGTTCTTGGAATTCTGCTGAAGTTTTGAAGTTTAAAAATGCTTCGGAATTCGTCCATTGTTCTCGGAATTCCGCTGACGCTTAAAAATCCTTCACAACTCTTCTATTGTTCTCAGAATTCCACTGACTTTTAAAAATGCTTCAGAACTCTTCCATTGTTCTCGGAATTCCGCTGACATTTAAAAATGCTTCGGAACTCTTCCATTGTTCTCGGAATTCCGCTGACGCTTAAAATTGCTTCACAACTCCTCTATTGTTCTCAGAATTCCGCTGACTTTTAAAAATGCTTCAGAACTCTTCCATTGTTCTCGGAATTCCGCTGACATTTAAAAAGGCTTCAGAACTCTTCCATTGTTCTCGGAATTCCGCTGACTTTTAAAAATGCTTCGGAACTCTTCGATTGTTCTCCAAATTCCGCTGAAGTTTAAAAATGCTTCGGAACTCTTCGATTGTTCTCCAAATTCCGCTGAAGTTTAAAAATGCTTCGGAACTCTTCCAGTGTTCGCAGAACTCCGCTGACGTTTAAAAATGCTTTGGAAATCTTCCATTGTTTTCAAAATTCCGCTGACGTTTAAAAATGCTTCAGAACTCTTCCATTGTTCTCGGAATTCCGCTGACGTTTAAAAATGCTTCGGAACTCTTCCATTGTTCTCGGAATTCCGGTGAAGTTTAAAAATGCTTCGGAACTCTTACATTGTTCTCAGAATTCCGCTGAAGTTTAAACATGCTTTGGTACCCTTCTATTGTTCTCGGAATTCTGCTGACTTTTAAAAATGCTTCTTAACTCTTCCATTGTTCTCGGAATTCCGCTGACTTTTAAAAATGCTTCGGAACTCTTCCATTGTTCTCGGAATTCCGCTGAATTTTAAGAATGCTTCGGAACTCTTCCATTGTTCTCGGAATTCTGCTGAAGTTTAAGTATGCTTCGGAACTCTTCCATTGTTCTCGGAATTCTGCTGAAGTTTAAAAATGCTTCGGAACTCTTCCATTGTTCTCAGAATTCCGCTGACATTTAAAAATGCTTTGGAACTCTTCCATTGTTCTCGGAATTCCGCTGACATTTAAAAAGGCTTTAGAACTCTTCCATTGTTCTCGGAATTCCGCTGACGTTTAAAAATGCTTCACAAAGCTTCCATTGTTCTCGGAATTCCGCTGACTTTTAAAAATGCTTCGGAACTCTTCGATTGTTCTCCAAATTCCGCTGAAGTTTAAAAATGCTTCGGAACTCTTCCATTGTTTTCAAAATTCCGCTGACGTTTAAAAATGCTTCGGAACTCTTCCATTGTTCTCGGAATTCCGCTGACGCTTAAAATTGCTTCACAACTCTTCTATTGTTCTCAGAATTCCGCTGACTTTTAAAAATGCTTCGGAACTCTTTCATTGTTCTCGGAATTCCGCTGACATTTAAAAAGGCTTCAGAACTCTTCCATTGTTCTCGGAATTCCGCTGACGTTTAAAAATGCTTCGGAACTCTTCCATTGTTCTCGGAATTCCGCTGACGTTTAAAAATGCTTCACAAAGCTTCCATTGTTCTCGGAATTCCGCTGACTTTTAAAAATTCTTCGGAACTATTCGATTGTTCTCCAAATTCCGCTGAAGTTTAAAAATGCTTCGGAACTCTTCCAGTGTTCTCGGAATTCCGCTGACTTTTAAAAATGCTTCAGATCTCTTCGATTGTTCTCCAAATTCCGCTGAAGTTTAAAAATGCTTCGGAAGTCTTCCAGTGTTCGCAGAATTCCGCTGACGTTTAAAAATGCTTCTGAAATCTTCCATTGTTTTCAAAATTCCGCTGACGTTTAAAAATGATTCAGAACTCTTCCATTGTTCTTGGAATTCTGCTGAAGTTTTGAAGTTTAAAAATGCTTCGGAATTCGTCCATTGTTCTCGGAATTCCGCTGACGCTTAAAAATCCTTCACAACTCTTCTATTGTTCTCAGAATTCCACTGACTTTTAAAAATGCTTCAGAACTCTTCCATTGTTCTCGGAATTCCGCTGACGCTTAAAATTGCTTCACAACTCCTCTATTGTTCTCAGAATTCCGCTGACTTTTAAAAATGCTTCAGAACTCTTCCATTGTTCTCGGAATTCCGCTGACATTTAAAAAGGCTTCAGAACTCTTCCATTGTTCTCGGAATTCCGCTGACTTTTAAAAATGCTTCGGAACTCTTCGATTGTTCTCCAAATTCCGCTGAAGTTTAAAAATGCTTCGGAACTCTTCGATTGTTCTCCAAATTCCGCTGAAGTTTAAAAATGCTTCGGAACTCTTCCAGTGTTCGCAGAACTCCGCTGACGTTTAAAAATGCTTTGGAAATCTTCCATTGTTTTCAAAATTCCGCTGACGTTTAAAAATGCTTCAGAACTCTTCCATTGTTCTCGGAATTCCGCTGACGTTTAAAAATGCTTCGGAACTCTTCCATTGTTCTCGGAATTCCGGTGAAGTTTAAAAATGCTTCGGAACTCTTACATTGTTCTCAGAATTCCGCTGAAGTTTAAACATGCTTTGGTACCCTTCTATTGTTCTCGGAATTCTGCTGACTTTTAAAAATGCTTCGGAACTCTTCCATTGTTCTCGGAATTCCGCTGACTTTTAAAAATGCTTCGGAACTCTTCCATTGTTCTCGGAATTCCGCTGAATTTTAAGAATGCTTCGGAACTCTTCCATTGTTCTCGGAATTCTGCTGAAGTTTAAGTATGCTTCGGAACTCTTCCATTGTTCTCGGAATTCTGCTGAAGTTTAAAAATGCTTCGGAACTCTTCCATTGTTCTCAGAATTCCGCTGACATTTAAAAATGCTTTGGAACTCTTCCATTGTTCTCGGAATTCCGCTGACATTTAAAAAGGCTTTAGAACTCTTCCATTGTTCTCGGAATTCCGCTGACGTTTAAAAATGCTTCACAAAGCTTCCATTGTTCTCGGAATTCCGCTGACTTTTAAAAATGCTTCGGAACTCTTCGATTGTTCTCCAAATTCCGCTGAAGTTTAAAAATGCTTCGGAACTCTTCCATTGTTTTCAAAATTCCGCTGACGTTTAAAAATGCTTCGGAACTCTTCCATTGTTCTCGGAATTCCGCTGACGCTTAAAATTGCTTCACAACTCTTCTATTGTTCTCAGAATTCCGCTGACTTTTAAAAATGCTACAGAACTCTTTCATTGTTCTCGGAATTCCGCTGACATTTAAAAAGGCTTCAGAACTCTTCCATTGTTCTCGGAATTCCGCTGACGTTTAAAAATGCTTCGGAACTCTTCCATTGTTCTCGGAATTCCGCTGACGTTTAAAAATGCTTCACAAAGCTTCCATTGTTCTCGGAATTCCGCTGACTTTTAAAAATTCTTCGGAACTATTCGATTGTTCTCCAAATTCCGCTGAAGTTTAAAAATGCTTCGGAACTCTTCCAGTGTTCTCGGAATTCCGCTGACTTTTAAAAATGCTTCAGATCTCTTCGATTGTTCTCCAAATTCCGCTGAAGTTTAAAAATGCTTCGGAAGTCTTCCAGTGTTCGCAGAATTCCGCTGACGTTTAAAAATGCTTCTGAAATCTTCCATTGTTTTCAAAATTCCGCTGACGTTTAAAAATGATTCAGAACTCTTCCATTGTTCTTGGAATTCCGCTGACGTTTAAAAATGCTTCCGAACTCTTCCATTGTTCTCGGAATTCCGGTGAAGTTTAAAAATGCTTCGGAACTCTTACATTGTTCTCAGAATTCCACTGAAGTTTAAACATGCTTTCGTACCCTTCTATTGTTCTCGGAATTCTGCTGACTTTTAAAAATGCTTCGGAACTCTTCCATTGATCCAGGAATTCTGCTGAAGTTTAAAAATGCTTCGGAACTCTTCTATTGTTCTCGGAATTCCGCTGACTTTTAAAAATGCTTCGGAACTCTTCCATTGCTCTCGGAATTCCGCTGAACTTTAAGAATGCTTCGAAACTCTTCCATTGTTCTTGGAATTCTGCTGAAGTTTTGAAGTTTAAAAATGCTTCGGAATTCTTCCATTGTTCTCGGAATTCCGCTGACGCTTAAAAATGCTTCACAACTCTTCTATTGTTCTCAGAATTCCGCTTACTTTTAAAAATGCTTCGGAACTCTTCCATTGTTGTCGGAATTCCGCTGACGCTTAAAATTGCTTCAAAACTCTTCCATTGTTCTCGGAATTCCGCTGAAGTTTAAGAATGCTTCAGAACTCTTCCATTGTTCTCAGAATTCCGCTTACATTTAAAAATGCTTCGGAACTCTTCCATTGTTCTCGGAATTCCGCTGACGTTTAAAAATGCTTCGGAACTATTCCATTGTTCTTGGAATTCCACTGACGTTTAAAAATGCTTCACAACCTTTCCATTGTTCTCGGAATTCCGCTGACTTTTAAAATTGATTCGGAACTCTTCGATTGTTCTCCAAATTCCGCTGAAGTTTAAAAATGCTTCGGAACTCTTCCAGTGTTCACAGAATTCCGCTGACGTTTAAAAATGCTTCGGAAATCTTCCATTGTTTTCAAAATCCGCTGACGTTTAAAAATGCTTCAGAACTCTTCCATTGTTCTCGGAATTCCGCTGACATTTAAAAATGCTTCAGAACTCTTCCATTGTTCTGGAATTCCGCTGACGTTTAAAAATGCTTCACAACTCTTCCATTGTTCTCGTTATTCCGCTGACTTTAAAAAATGCTTCAGAACTCTTGCATTGTTCTCGGAATTCTGCTGAAGTTTAAGTATGCTTCGGAACCCTTCCATTGTTCTCGGAATTCTGCTGAAGTTTAAAAATGCTTCGGAACTCTTCCACTGTTCTCAGAATTCCGCTGACATTTAAAAATGCTTCGGAACTCTTCCATTGTTCTCGGAATTCCGCTGACATTTAAAAAGGCTTCAGAACTCTTCCATTGTTCTCGGAATTCCGCTGACGTTTAAAAATGCTTCGGAACTCTTCCATTGTTCTCGGAATTCCGCTGACGTTTAAAAATGCTTCACAAAGCTTCCATTGTTCTCGGAATTCCGCTGACTTTTAAAAATGCTTCGGAACTCTTCGATTGTTCTCCAAATTCCGCTGAAGTTTAAAAATGCTTCGGAACTCTTCCAGTGTTCTCGGAATTCCGCTGACTTTTAAAAATGCTTCGGAACTCTTCGATTGTTCTCCAAATTCCGCTGAAGTTTAAAAATGCTTCGGAACTCTTCCAGTGTTCGCAGAACTCCGCTGACGTTTAAAAATGCTTCGGAAATCTTCCATTGTTTTCAAAATTCCGCTGACGTTTAAAAATGCTTCAGACCTCTTCCATTGTTCTCGGAATTCCGCTGACGTTTAAAAATGCTTCGGAACTCTTCCATTGTTCTCGGAATTCCGGTGAAGTTTAAAAATGCTTCGGAACTCTTACATTGTTCTCAGAATTCCGCTGAAGTTTAAACATGCTTTGGTACCCTTCTATTGTTCTCGGAATTCTGCTGACTTTTAAAAATGCTTCGGAACTCTTCCATTGTTCTCTGAATTCCGCTGACTTTTAAAAATGCTTCGGAACTCTTCCATTGTTCTCGGAATTCCGCTGAAGTTTAAGAATGCTTCGGAACTCTTCCATTGTTCTCGGAATTCTGCTGAAGTTTTGAAGTTTAAAAATGCTTCGGAACTCTCCCATTGTTAAAAATCCTTCACAACTCTTCTATTGTTCTCAGAATTCCACTGACTTTTAAAAATGCTTCAGAACTCTTCCATTGTTCTCGGAATTCCGCTGACATTTAAAAATGCTTCGGAACTCTTCCATTGTTCTCGGAATTCCGCTGACGCTTAAAATTGCTTCACAACTCCTCTATTGTTCTCAGAATTCCGCTGACTTTTAAAAATGCTTCAGAACTCTTCCATTGTTCTCGGAATTCCGCTGACATTTAAAAAGGCTTCAGAAGTCTTCCATTGTTCTCGGAATTCCGCTGACTTTTAAAAATGCTTCGGAACTCTTCGATTGTTCTCCAAATTCCGCTGAAGTTTAAAAATGCTTCGGAACTCTTCGATTGTTCTCCAAATTCCGCTGAAGTTTAAAAATGCTTCGGAACTCTTCCAGTGTTCGCAGAACTCCGCTGACGTTTAAAAATGCTTTGGAAATCTTCCATTGTTTTCAAAATTCCGCTGACGTTTAAAAATGCTTCAGAACTCTTCCATTGTTCTCGGAATTCCGCTGACGTTTAAAAATGCTTCGGAACTCTTCCATTGTTCTCGGAATTCCGGTGAAGTTTAAAAATGCTTCGGAACTCTTACATTGTTCTCAGAATTCCGCTGAAGTTTAAACATGCTTTGGTACCCTTCTATTGTTCTCGGAATTCTGCTGACTTTTAAAAATGCTTCGGAACTCTTCCATTGTTCTCGGAATTCCGCTGACTTTTAAAAATGCTTCGGAACTCTTCCATTGTTCTCGGAATTCCGCTGAATTTTAAGAATGCTTCGGAACTCTTCCATTGTTCTCGGAATTCTGCTGAAGTTTAAGTATGCTTCGGAACTCTTCCATTGTTCTCGGAATTCTGCTGAAGTTTAAAAATGCTTCGGAACTCTTCCATTGTTCTCAGAATTCCGCTGACATTTAAAAATGCTTTGGAACTCTTCCATTGTTCTCGGAATTCCGCTGACATTTAAAAAGGCTTTAGAACTCTTCCATTGTTCTCGGAATTCCGCTGACGTTTAAAAATGCTTCACAAAGCTTCCATTGTTCTCGGAATTCCGCTGACTTTTAAAAATGCTTCGGAACTCTTCGATTGTTCTCCAAATTCCGCTGAAGTTTAAAAATGCTTCGGAACTCTTCCATTGTTTTCAAAATTCCGCTGACGTTTAAAAATGCTTCGGAACTCTTCCATTGTTCTCGGAATTCCGCTGACGCTTAAAATTGCTTCACAACTCTTCTATTGTTCTCAGAATTCCGCTGACTTTTAAAAATGCTTCAGAACTCTTTCATTGTTCTCGGAATTCCGCTGACTTTTAAAAATGCTTCGGAACTCTTCCATTGCTCTCGGAATTCCGCTGAAGTTTAAGAATGCTTCGAAACTCTTCCATTGTTCTTGGAATTCTGCTGAAGTTTTGAAGTTTAAAAATGCTTCGGAATTCTTCCATTGTTCTCGGAATTCCGCTGACGCTTAAAAATGCTTCACAACTCTTCTATTGTTCTCAGAATTCCGCTTACTTTTAAAAATGCTTCGGAACTCTTCCATTGTTGTCGGAATTCCGCTGACGCTTAAAATTGCTTCAAAACTCTTCCATTGTTCTCGGAATTCCGCTGAAGTTTAAGAATGCTTCAGAACTCTTCCATTGTTCTCAGAATTCCGCTTACATTTAAAAATGCTTCGGAACTCTTCCATTGTTCTCGTTATTCCGCTGACTTTAAAAAATGCTTCAGAACTCTTGCATTGTTCTCGGAATTCTGCTGAAGTTTAAGTATGCTTCGGAACCCTTCCATTGTTCTCGGAATTCTGCTGAAGTTTAAAAATGCTTCGGAACTCTTCCATTGTTCTCGGAATTCCGCTGACATTTAAAAAGGCTTCAGAACTCTTCCATTGTTCTCGGAATTCCGCTGACGTTTAAAAATGCTTCGGAACTCTTCCATTGTTCTCGGAATTCCGCTGACGTTTAAAAATGCTTCACAAAGCTTCCATTGTTCTCGGAATTCCGCTGACTTTTAAAAATGCTTCGGAACTCTTCGATTGTTCTCCAAATTCCGCTGAAGTTTAAAAATGCTTCGGAACTCTTCCAGTGTTCTCGGAATTCCGCTGACTTTTAAAAATGCTTCGGAACTCTTCGATTGTTCTCCAAATTCCGCTGAAGTTTAAAAATGCTTCGGAACTCTTCCAGTGTTCGCAGAACTCCGCTGACGTTTAAAAATGCTTCGGAAATCTTCCATTGTTTTCAAAATTCCGCTGACGTTTAAAAATGCTTCAGACCTCTTCCATTGTTCTCGGAATTCCGCTGACGTTTAAAAATGCTTCGGAACTCTTCCATTGTTCTCGGAATTCCGGTGAAGTTTAAAAATGCTTCGGAACTCTTACATTGTTCTCAGAATTCCGCTGAAGTTTAAACATGCTTTGGTACCCTTCTATTGTTCTCGGAATTCTGCTGACTTTTAAAAATGCTTCGGAACTCTTCCATTGTTCTCTGAATTCTGCTGACTTTTAAAAATGCTTCGGAACTCTTCCATTGTTCTCGGAATTCCGCTGAAGTTTAAGAATGCTTCGGAACTCTTCCATTGTTCTCGGAATTCTGCTGAAGTTTTGAAGTTTAAAAATGCTTCGGAACTCTCCCATTGTTCTCGGAATTCTGCTGAAGTTTAAGTATGCTTCGGAACTCTTCCATTGTTCTCGGAATTCTGCTGAAGTTTAAAAATGCTTCGGAACTCTTCCATTGTTCTCAGAATTCCGCTGACATTTAAAAATGCTTCGGAACTCTTCCATTGTTCTCGGAATTCCGCTGACGTTTAAAAATGCTTCACAAAGCTTCCATTGTTCTCGGAATTCCGCTGACTTTTAAAAATGCTTCGGAACTCTTCGATTGTTCTCCAAATTCTGCTGAAGTTTAAAAATGCTTCGGAACTTTTCCATTGTTCTCGTAATTCCGCTGACGTTTAAAAATGCTTCGGAATTCTTCCATTGTTCTCGGAATTCCGCTGACGCTTAAAAATGCTTCACAACTCTTCTATTGTTCTCAGAATTCCGCTGACTTTTAAAAATGCTTCAGAACTCTTCCATTGTTCTCAGAATTCCGCTTACATTTAAAAATGCTTCGGAACTCTTCCATTGTTCTCGGAATTCCGCTGACGTTTAAAAATGCTTCGGAACTCTTCCGTTGTTCTTGGAATTCCACTGACGTTTAAAAATGCTCCACAACCTTTCCATTGTTCTCGGAATTCCGCTGACTTTTAAAATTGATTCGGAACTCTTCGATTGTTCTCCAAATTCCGCTGAAGTTTAAAAATGCTTCGGAACTCTTCCAGTGTTCACAGAATTCCGCTGACGTTTAAAAATGCTTCGGAAATCTTCCATTGTTTTCAAAATCCGCTGACGTTTAAAAATGCTTCAGAACTCTTCCATTGTTCTCGGAATTCCGCTGACATTTAAAAATGCTTCAGAACTCTTCCATTGTTCTGGAATTCCGCTGACGTTTAAAAATGCTTCACAACTCTTCCATTGTTCTCGTTATTCCGCTGACTTTAAAAAATGCTTCAGAACTCTTCCATTGTTCTCGGAATTCTGCTGAAGTTTAAGTATGCTTCGGAACTCTTCCATTGTTCTCGGAATTCTGCTAAAGTTTAAAAATGCTTCGGAACTCTTCCACTGTTCTCAGAATTCCGCTGACATTTAAAAATGCTTCGGAACTCTTCCATTGTTCTCGGAATTCCGCTGACATTTAAAAAGGCTTCAGAACACTTCCATTGTTCCCGGAATTCCGCTGACGTTTCAAAATGCTTCGGAACTCTTCCATTGTTCTCGGAATTCCGCTGACGTTTAAAAATGCTTCACAAAGCTTCCATTGTTCTCGGAATTCCGCTGACTTTTAAAAATGCTTCGGAACTCTTCGATTGTTCTCCAAATTCCGCTGAAGTTTAAAAATGCTTCGGAACTCTTCCAGTGTTCTCGGAATTCCGCTGACTTTTAAAAATGCTTCGGAACTCTTCGATTGTTCTCCAAATTCCGCTGAAGTTTAAAAATGCTTCGGAACTCTTCCAGCTTTCGCAGAACTCCGCTGACGTTTAAAAATGCTTCGGAAATCTTCCATTGTTTTCAAAATTCCGCTGACGTTTAAAAATGCTTCAGAACTCTTCAATTGTTCTCGGAATTCCGCTGACGTTTAAAAATGCTTCGGAACTCTTCCATTGTTCTCGGAATTCCGGTGAAGTTTAAAAATGCTTCGGAACTCTCCCATTGTTCTCGGAATTCTGCTGAAGTTTAAGTATGCTTCGGAACTCTTCCATTGTTCTCGGAATTCTGCTGAAGTTTAAAAATGCTTCGGAACTCTTCCATTGTTCTCAGAATTCCGCTGACATTTAAAAAGGCTTTAGAACTCTTCCATTGTTCTCGGAATTCCGCTGACGTTTAAAAATGCTTCGGAACTCTTCCATTGTTCTCGGAATTCCGCTGATGTTTAAAAATGCTTCACAAAGCTACCATTGTTCTCGGAATTCCGCTGACTTTTAAAAATGCTTCGGAACTCTTCGATTGTTCTCCAAATTCCGCTGAAGTTTAAAAATGCTTCGGAACTCTTCCAGTGTTCTCGGAATTCCGCTGACTTTTAAAAATGCTTCGGAACCCTTCGATTGTTCTCCAAATTCCGCTGAAGTTTAAAAATGCTTCGGAACTCTTCCATTGTTTTCAAAATTCCGCTGACGTTTAAAAATGATTCAGAACTCTTCCATTGTTCTCGGAATTCCGCTGACATTTAAAAATGCTTCGGAACTCTTCCATTGTTTTCAAAATTCCGCTGACGTTTAAAAATGATTCAGAACTCTTGATTTGTTCTCGGAATTCCGCTGACGTTTAAAAATGCTTCGGAACTCTTCCATTGTTCTCGGAATTCCGGTGAAGTTTAAAAATGCTTCGGAACTCTTACATTGTTCTCAGAATTCCGCTGAAGTTTAAGAATGCTTCGAAACTCTTCCATTGTTCTTGGAATTCTGCTGAAGTTTTGAAGTTTAAAAATGCTTCGGAATTCGTCCATTGTTCTCGGAATTCCGCTGACGCTTAAAAATCCTTCACAACTCTTCTATTGTTCTCAGAATTCCGCTGACTTTTAAAAATGCTTCAGAACTCTTCCATTGTTCTCGGAATTCCGCTGACATTTAAAAATGCTTCGGAACTCTTCCATTGTTCTCGGAATTCCGCTGACGCTTAAAATTGCTTCACAACTCTTCTATTGTTCTCAGAATTCCGCTGACTTTTAAAAATGCTTCAGAACTCTTCCATTGTTCTCGGAATTCCGCTGACATTTAAAAAGGCTTCAGAACTCTTCCATTGTTCTCGGAATTCCGCTGACTTTTAAAAATGCTTCGGAACTCTTCGATTGTTCTCCAAATTCCGCTGAAGTTTAAAAATGCTTCGGAACTCTTCGATTGTTCTCCAAATTCCGCTGAAGTTTAAAAATGCTTCGGAACTCTTCCAGTGTTCGCAGAACTCCGCTGACGTTTAAAAATGCTTTGGAAATCTTCCATTGTTTTCAAAATTCCGCTGACGTTTAAAAATGCTTCAGAACTCTTCCATTGTTCTCGGAATTCCGCTGACGTTTAAAAATGCTTCGGAACTCTTCCATTGTTCTCGGAATTCCGGTGAAGTTTAAAAATGCTTCGGAACTCTTACATTGTTCTCAGAATTCCGCTGAAGTTTAAACATGCTTTGGTACCCTTCTATTGTTCTCGGAATTCTGCTGACTTTTAAAAATGCTTTGGAACTCTTCCATTGTTCTCGGAATTCCGCTGACTTTTAAAAATGCTTCGGAACTCTTCCATTGTTCTCGGAATTCCGCTGAAGTTTAAGAATGCTTCGGAACTCTTCCATTGTTCTCGGAATTCTGCTGAAGTTTAAGTATGCTTCGGAACTCTTCCATTGTTCTCGGAATTCTGCTGAAGTTTAAAAATGCTTCGGAACTCTTCCATTGTTCTCAGAATTCCGCTGACATTTAAAAATGCTTTGGAACTCTTCCATTGTTCTCGGAATTCCGCTGACATTTAAAAAGGCTTTAGAACTCTTCCATTGTTCTCGGAATTCCGCTGACGTTTAAAAATGCTTCACAAAGCTTCCATTGTTCTCGGAATTCCGCTGACTTTTAAAAATGCTTCGGAACTCTTCGATTGTTCTCCAAATTCCGCTGAAGTTTAAAAATGCTTCGGAACTCTTCCATTGTTTTCAAAATTCCGCTGACGTTTAAAAATGCTTCGGAACTCTTCCATTGTTCTCGGAATTCCGCTGACGCTTAAAATTGCTTCACAACTCTTCTATTGTTCTCAGAATTCCGCTGACTTTTAAAAATGCTTCAGAACTCTTTCATTGTTCTCGGAATTCCGCTGACTTTTAAAAATGCTTCGGAACTCTTCCATTGCTCTCGGAATTCCGCTGAAGTTTAAGAATGCTTCGAAACTCTTCCATTGTTCTTGGAATTCTGCTGAAGTTTTGAAGTTTAAAAATGCTTCGGAATTCTTCCATTGTTCTCGGAATTCCGCTGACGCTTAAAAATGCTTCACAACTCTTCTATTGTTCTCAGAATTCCGCTTACTTTTAAAAATGCTTCGGAACTCTTCCATTGTTGTCGGAATTCCGCTGACGCTTAAAATTGCTTCAAAACTCTTCCATTGTTCTCGGAATTCCGCTGAAGTTTAAGAATGCTTCAGAACTCTTCCATTGTTCTCAGAATTCCGCTTACATTTAAAAATGCTTCGGAACTCTTCTATTGTTCTCGGAATTCTGCTGACTTTTAAAAATGCTTCGGAACATTTCCATTGTTCTCGGAATTCTGCTGAAGTTTAAAAATGCTTCGGAACTCTTCCACTGTTCTCAGAATTCCGCTGACATTTAAAAATGCTTCGGAACTCTTCCATTGTTCTCGGAATTCCGCTGACATTTAAAAAGGCTTCAGAACTCTTCCATTGTTCTCGGAATTCCGCTGACGTTTAAAAATGCTTCGGAACTCTTCCATTGTTCTCGGAATTCCGCTGACGTTTAAAAATGCTTCACAAAGCTTCCATTGTTCTCGGAATTCCGCTGACTTTTAAAAATGCTTCGGAACTCTTCGATTGTTCTCCAAATTCCGCTGAAGTTTAAAAATGCTTCGGAACTCTTCCAGTGTTCTCGGAATTCCGCTGACTTTTAAAAATGCTTCGGAACTCTTCGATTGTTCTCCAAATTCCGCTGAAGTTTAAAAATGCTTCGGAACTCTTCCAGTGTTCGCAGAACTCCGCTGACGTTTAAAAATGCTTCGGAAATCTTCCATTGTTTTCAAAATTCCGCTGACGTTTAAAAATGCTTCAGACCTCTTCCATTGTTCTCGGAATTCCGCTGACGTTTAAAAATGCTTCGGAACTCTTCCATTGTTCTCGGAATTCCGGTGAAGTTTAAAAATGCTTCGGAACTCTTACATTGTTCTCAGAATTCCGCTGAAGTTTAAACATGCTTTGGTACCCTTCTATTGTTCTCGGAATTCTGCTGACTTTTAAAAATGCTTCGGAACTCTTCCATTGTTCTCTGAATTCCGCTGACTTTTAAAAATGCTTCGGAACTCTTCCATTGTTCTCGGAATTCCGCTGAAGTTTAAGAATGCTTCGGAACTCTTCCATTGTTCTCGGAATTCTGCTGAAGTTTAAGTATGCTACGGAACTCTTCCATTGTTCTCGGAATTCTGCTGAAGTTTAAAAATGCTTCGGAACTCTTCCATTGTTCTCAGAATTCCGCTGACATTTAAAAATGCTTCGGAACTCTTCCATTGTTCTCGGAATTCCGCTGACGTTTAAAAATGCTTCGGAACTCTTCCGTTGTTCTTGGAATTCCACTGACGTTTAAAAATGCTTCACAACCTTTCCATTGTTCTCGGAATTCCGCTGACTTTTAAAATTGATTCGGAACTCTTCGATTGTTCTCCAAATTCCGCTGAAGTTTAAAAATGCTTCGGAACTCTTCCAGTGTTCACAGAATTCCGCTGACGTTTAAAAATGCTTCGGAAATCTTCCATTGTTTTCAAAATCCGCTGACGTTTAAAAATGCTTCAGAACTCTTCCATTGTTCTCGGAATTCCGCTGACATTTAAAAATGCTTCAGAACTCTTCCATTGTTCTGGAATTCCGCTGACGTTTAAAAATGCTTCACAACTCTTCCATTGTTCTCGTTATTCCGCTGACTTTAAAAAATGCTTCAGAACTCTTCCATTGTTCTCGGAATTCTGCTGAAGTTTAAGTATGCTTCGGAACTCTTCCATTGTTCTCGGAATTCTGCTAAAGTTTAAAAATGCTTCGGAACTCTTCCACTGTTCTCAGAATTCCGCTGACATTTAAAAATGCTTCGGAACTCTTCCATTGTTCTCGGAATTCCGCTGACATTTAAAAAGGCTTCAGAACACTTCCATTGTTCCCGGAATTCCGCTGACGTTTCAAAATGCTTCGGAACTCTTCCATTGTTCTCGGAATTCCGCTGACGTTTAAAAATGCTTCACAAAGCTTCCATTGTTCTCGGAATTCCGCTGACTTTTAAAAATGCTTCGGAACTCTTCGATTGTTCTCCAAATTCCGCTGAAGTTTAAAAATGCTTCGGAACTCTTCCAGTGTTCTCGGAATTCCGCTGACTTTTAAAAATGCTTCGGAACTCTTCGATTGTTCTCCAAATTCCGCTGAAGTTTAAAAATGCTTCGGAACTCTTCCAGCGTTCGCAGAACTCCGCTGACGTTTAAAAATGCTTCGGAAATCTTCCATTGTTTTCAAAATTCCGCTGACGTTTAAAAATGCTTCAGAACTCTTCAATTGTTCTCGGAATTCCGCTGACGTTTAAAAATGCTTCGGAACTCTTCCATTGTTCTCGGAATTCCGGTGAAGTTTAAAAATGCTTCGGAACTCTCCCATTGTTCTCGGAATTCTGCTGAAGTTTAAGTATGCTTCGGAACTCTTCCATTGTTCTCGGAATTCTGCTGAAGTTTAAAAATGCTTCGGAACTCTTCCATTGTTCTCAGAATTCCGCTGACATTTAAAAAGGCTTTAGAACTCTTCCATTGTTCTCGGAATTCCGCTGACGTTTAAAAATGCTTCGGAACTCTTCCATTGTTCTCGGAATTCCGCTGATGTTTAAAAATGCTTCACAAAGCTACCATTGTTCTCGGAATTCCGCTGACTTTTAAAAATGCTTCGGAACTCTTCGATTGTTCTCCAAATTCCGCTGAAGTTTAAAAATGCTTCGGAACTCTTCCAGTGTTCTCGGAATTCCGCTGACTTTTAAAAATGCTTCGGAACTCTTCGATTGTTCTCCAAATTCCGCTGAAGTTTAAAAATGCTTCGGAACTCTTCCATTGTTTTCAAAATTCCGCTGACGTTTAAAAATGATTCAGAACTCTTCCATTGTTCTCGGAATTCCGCTGACATTTAAAAATGCTTCGGAACTCTTCCATTGTTTTCAAAATTCCGCTGACGTTTAAAAATGATTCAGAACTCTTGATTTGTTCTCGGAATTCCGCTGACGTTTAAAAATGCTTCGGAACTCTTCCATTGTTCTCGGAATTCCGGTGAAGTTTAAAAATGCTTCGGAACTCTTACATTGTTCTCAGAATTCCGCTGAAGTTTAAGAATGCTTCGAAACTCTTCCATTGTTCTTGGAATTCTGCTGAAGTTTTGAAGTTTAAAAATGCTTCGGAATTCGTCCATTGTTCTCGGAATTCCGCTGACGCTTAAAAATCCTTCACAACTCTTCTATTGTTCTCAGAATTCCGCTGACTTTTAAAAATACTTCAGAACTCTTCCATTGTTCTCGGAATTCCGCTGACATTTAAAAATGCTTCGGAACTCTTCCATTGTTCTCGGAATTCCGCTGACGCTTAAAATTGCTTCACAACTCTTCTATTGTTCTCAGAATTCCGCTGACTTTTAAAAATGCTTCAGAACTCTTCCATTGTTCTCGGAGTTCCGCTGACATTTAAAAAGGCTTCAGAACTCTTCCATTGTTCTCGGAATTCCGCTGACTTTTAAAAATGCTTCGGAACTCTTCGATTGTTCTCCAAATTCCGCTGAAGTTTAAAAATGCTTCGGAACTCTTCCAGTGTTCGCAGAACTCCGCTGACGTTTAAAAATGCTTTGGAAATCTTCCATTGTTTTCAAAATTCCGCTGACGTTTAAAAATGCTTCAGAACTCTTCCATTGTTCTCGGAATTCCGCTGACGTTTAAAAATGCTTCGGAACTCTTCCATTGTTCTCGGAATTCCGGTGAAGTTTAAAAATGCTTCGGAACTCTTACATTGTTCTCAGAATTCCGCTGAAGTTTAAACATGCTTTGGTACCCTTCTATTGTTCTCGGAATTCTGCTGACTTTTAAAAATGCTTTGGAACTCTTCCATTGTTCTCGGAATTCCGCTGACTTTTAAAAATGCTTCGGAACTCTTCCATTGTTCTCGGAATTCCGCTGAAGTTTAAGAATGCTTCGGAACTCTTCCATTGTTCTCGGAATTCTGCTGAAGTTTAAGTATGCTTCGGAACTCTTCCATTGTTCTCGGAATTCTGCTGAAGTTTAAAAATGCTTCGGAACTCTTCCATTGTTCTCAGAATTCCGCTGACATTTAAAAATGCTTTGGAACTCTTCCATTGTTCTCGGAATTCCGCTGACATTTAAAAAGGCTTTAGAACTCTTCCATTGTTCTCGGAATTCCGCTGACGTTTAAAAATGCTTCACAAAGCTTCCATTGTTCTCGGAATTCCGCTGACTTTTAAAAATGCTTCGGAACTCTTCGATTGTTCTCCAAATTCCGCTGAAGTTTAAAAATGCTTCGGAACTCTTCCATTGTTTTCAAAATTCCGCTGACGTTTAAAAATGCTTCGGAACTCTTACATTGTTCTCAGAATTCCACTGAAGTTTAAACATGCTTTCGTACCCTTCTATTGTTCTCGGAATTCTGCTGACTTTTAAAAATGCTTCGGAACTCTTCCATTGATCCAGGAATTCTGCTGAAGTTTAAAAATGCTTCGGAACTCTTCTATTGTTCTCGGAATTCCGCTGACTTTTAAAAATGCTTCGGAACTCTTCCATTGCTCTCGGAATTCCGCTGAACTTTAAGAATGCTTCGAAACTCTTCCATTGTTCTTGGAATTCTGCTGAAGTTTTGAAGTTTAAAAATGCTTCGGAATTCTTCCATTGTTCTCGGAATTCCGCTGACGCTTAAAAATGCTTCACAACTCTTCTATTGTTCTCAGAATTCCGCTTACTTTTAAAAATGCTTCGGAACTCTTCCATTGTTGTCGGAATTCCGCTGACGCTTAAAATTGCTTCAAAACTCTTCCATTGTTCTCGGAATTCCGCTGAAGTTTAAGAATGCTTCAGAACTCTTCCATTGTTCTCAGAATTCCGCTTACATTTAAAAATGCTTCGGAACTCTTCCATTGTTCTCGGAATTCCGCTGACGTTTAAAAATGCTTCGGAACTATTCCATTGTTCTTGGAATTCCACTGACGTTTAAAAATGCTTCACAACCTTTCCATTGTTCTCGGAATTCCGCTGACTTTTAAAATTGATTCGGAACTCTTCGATTGTTCTCCAAATTCCGCTGAAGTTTAAAAATGCTTCGGAACTCTTCCAGTGTTCACAGAATTCCGCTGACGTTTAAAAATGCTTCGGAAATCTTCCATTGTTTTCAAAATCCGCTGACGTTTAAAAATGCTTCAGAACTCTTCCATTGTTCTCGGAATTCCGCTGACATTTAAAAATGCTTCAGAACTCTTCCATTGTTCTGGAATTCCGCTGACGTTTAAAAATGCTTCACAACTCTTCCATTGTTCTCGTTATTCCGCTGACTTTAAAAAATGCTTCAGAACTCTTGCATTGTTCTCGGAATTCTGCTGAAGTTTAAGTATGCTTCGGAACCCTTCCATTGTTCTCGGAATTCTGCTGAAGTTTAAAAATGCTTCGGAACTCTTCCACTGTTCTCAGAATTCCGCTGACATTTAAAAATGCTTCGGAACTCTTCCATTGTTCTCGGAATTCCGCTGACATTTAAAAAGGCTTCAGAACTCTTCCATTGTTCTCGGAATTCCGCTGACGTTTAAAAATGCTTCGGAACTCTTCCATTGTTCTCGGAATTCCGCTGACGTTTAAAAATGCTTCACAAAGCTTCCATTGTTCTCGGAATTCCGCTGACTTTTAAAAATGCTTCGGAACTCTTCGATTGTTCTCCAAATTCCGCTGAAGTTTAAAAATGCTTCGGAACTCTTCCAGTGTTCTCGGAATTCCGCTGACTTTTAAAAATGCTTCGGAACTCTTCGATTGTTCTCCAAATTCCGCTGAAGTTTAAAAATGCTTCGGAACTCTTCCAGTGTTCGCAGAACTCCGCTGACGTTTAAAAATGCTTCGGAAATCTTCCATTGTTTTCAAAATTCCGCTGACGTTTAAAAATGCTTCAGACCTCTTCCATTGTTCTCGGAATTCCGCTGACGTTTAAAAATGCTTCGGAACTCTTCCATTGTTCTCGGAATTCCGGTGAAGTTTAAAAATGCTTCGGAACTCTTACATTGTTCTCAGAATTCCGCTGAAGTTTAAACATGCTTTGGTACCCTTCTATTGTTCTCGGAATTCTGCTGACTTTTAAAAATGCTTCGGAACTCTTCCATTGTTCTCTGAATTCCGCTGACTTTTAAAAATGCTTCGGAACTCTTCCATTGTTCTCGGAATTCCGCTGAAGTTTAAGAATGCTTCGGAACTCTTCCATTGTTCTCGGAATTCTGCTGAAGTTTTGAAGTTTAAAAATGCTTCGGAACTCTCCCATTGTTAAAAATCCTTCACAACTCTTCTATTGTTCTCAGAATTCCACTGACTTTTAAAAATGCTTCAGAACTCTTCCATTGTTCTCGGAATTCCGCTGACATTTAAAAATGCTTCG
The DNA here is from genome assembly GCF_046119375.1 of Phyllobates terribilis. Classification (NCBI taxonomy): domain Eukaryota; kingdom Metazoa; phylum Chordata; class Amphibia; order Anura; family Dendrobatidae; genus Phyllobates; species Phyllobates terribilis. The sequence continues at coordinate 4,437,576 of NW_027362781.1, read as the reverse complement.
GAACTCTTCCATTGTTCTCGGAATTCCGCTGACGCTTAAAATTGCTTCACAACTCCTCTATTGTTCTCAGAATTCCGCTGACTTTTAAAAATGCTTCAGAACTCTTCCATTGTTCTCGGAATTCCGCTGACATTTAAAAAGGCTTCAGAAGTCTTCCATTGTTCTCGGAATTCCGCTGACTTTTAAAAATGCTTCGGAACTCTTCGATTGTTCTCCAAATTCCGCTGAAGTTTAAAAATGCTTCGGAACTCTTCGATTGTTCTCCAAATTCCGCTGAAGTTTAAAAATGCTTCGGAACTCTTCCAGTGTTCGCAGAACTCCGCTGACGTTTAAAAATGCTTTGGAAATCTTCCATTGTTTTCAAAATTCCGCTGACGTTTAAAAATGCTTCAGAACTCTTCCATTGTTCTCGGAATTCCGCTGACGTTTAAAAATGCTTCGGAACTCTTCCATTGTTCTCGGAATTCCGGTGAAGTTTAAAAATGCTTCGGAACTCTTACATTGTTCTCAGAATTCCGCTGAAGTTTAAACATGCTTTGGTACCCTTCTATTGTTCTCGGAATTCTGCTGACTTTTAAAAATGCTTCGGAACTCTTCCATTGTTCTCGGAATTCCGCTGACTTTTAAAAATGCTTCGGAACTCTTCCATTGTTCTCGGAATTCCGCTGAATTTTAAGAATGCTTCGGAACTCTTCCATTGTTCTCGGAATTCTGCTGAAGTTTAAGTATGCTTCGGAACTCTTCCATTGTTCTCGGAATTCTGCTGAAGTTTAAAAATGCTTCGGAACTCTTCCATTGTTCTCAGAATTCCGCTGACATTTAAAAATGCTTTGGAACTCTTCCATTGTTCTCGGAATTCCGCTGACATTTAAAAAGGCTTTAGAACTCTTCCATTGTTCTCGGAATTCCGCTGACGTTTAAAAATGCTTCACAAAGCTTCCATTGTTCTCGGAATTCCGCTGACTTTTAAAAATGCTTCGGAACTCTTCGATTGTTCTCCAAATTCCGCTGAAGTTTAAAAATGCTTCGGAACTCTTCCATTGTTTTCAAAATTCCGCTGACGTTTAAAAATGCTTCGGAACTCTTCCATTGTTCTCGGAATTCCGCTGACGCTTAAAATTGCTTCACAACTCTTCTATTGTTCTCAGAATTCCGCTGACTTTTAAAAATGCTTCAGAACTCTTTCATTGTTCTCGGAATTCCGCTGACTTTTAAAAATGCTTCGGAACTCTTCCATTGCTCTCGGAATTCCGCTGAAGTTTAAGAATGCTTCGAAACTCTTCCATTGTTCTTGGAATTCTGCTGAAGTTTTGAAGTTTAAAAATGCTTCGGAATTCTTCCATTGTTCTCGGAATTCCGCTGACGCTTAAAAATGCTTCACAACTCTTCTATTGTTCTCAGAATTCCGCTTACTTTTAAAAATGCTTCGGAACTCTTCCATTGTTGTCGGAATTCCGCTGACGCTTAAAATTGCTTCAAAACTCTTCCATTGTTCTCGGAATTCCGCTGAAGTTTAAGAATGCTTCAGAACTCTTCCATTGTTCTCAGAATTCCGCTTACATTTAAAAATGCTTCGGAACTCTTCCATTGTTCTCGTTATTCCGCTGACTTTAAAAAATGCTTCAGAACTCTTGCATTGTTCTCGGAATTCTGCTGAAGTTTAAGTATGCTTCGGAACCCTTCCATTGTTCTCGGAATTCTGCTGAAGTTTAAAAATGCTTCGGAACTCTTCCATTGTTCTCGGAATTCCGCTGACATTTAAAAAGGCTTCAGAACTCTTCCATTGTTCTCGGAATTCCGCTGACTTTTAAAAATGCTTCGGAACTCTTCCATTGTTCTCGGAATTCCGCTGACGTTTAAAAATGCTTCACAAAGCTTCCATTGTTCTCGGAATTCCGCTGACTTTTAAAAATGCTTCGGAACTCTTCGATTGTTCTCCAAATTCCGCTGAAGTTTAAAAATGCTTCGGAACTCTTCCAGTGTTCTCGGAATTCCGCTGACTTTTAAAAATGCTTCGGAACTCTTCGATTGTTCTCCAAATTCCGCTGAAGTTTAAAAATGCTTCGGAACTCTTCCAGTGTTCGCAGAACTCCGCTGACGTTTAAAAATGCTTCGGAAATCTTCCATTGTTTTCAAAATTCCGCTGACGTTTAAAAATGCTTCAGACCTCTTCCATTGTTCTCGGAATTCCGCTGACGTTTAAAAATGCTTCGGAACTCTTCCATTGTTCTCGGAATTCCGGTGAAGTTTAAAAATGCTTCGGAACTCTTACATTGTTCTCAGAATTCCGCTGAAGTTTAAACATGCTTTGGTACCCTTCTATTGTTCTCGGAATTCTGCTGACTTTTAAAAATGCTTCGGAACTCTTCCATTGTTCTCTGAATTCTGCTGACTTTTAAAAATGCTTCGGAACTCTTCCATTGTTCTCGGAATTCCGCTGAAGTTTAAGAATGCTTCGGAACTCTTCCATTGTTCTCGGAATTCTGCTGAAGTTTTGAAGTTTAAAAATGCTTCGGAACTCTCCCATTGTTCTCGGAATTCTGCTGAAGTTTAAGTATGCTTCGGAACTCTTCCATTGTTCTCGGAATTCTGCTGAAGTTTAAAAATGCTTCGGAACTCTTCCATTGTTCTCAGAATTCCGCTGACATTTAAAAATGCTTCGGAACTCTTCCATTGTTCTCGGAATTCCGCTGACGTTTAAAAATGCTTCACAAAGCTTCCATTGTTCTCGGAATTCCGCTGACTTTTAAAAATGCTTCGGAACTCTTCGATTGTTCTCCAAATTCCGCTGAAGTTTAAAAATGCTTCGGAACTCTTCCATTGTTCTCGTAATTCCGCTGACGTTTAAAAATGCTTCGGAATTCTTCCATTGTTCTCGGAATTCCGCTGACGCTTAAAAATGCTTCACAACTCTTCTATTGTTCTCAGAATTCCGCTGACTTTTAAAAATGCTTCAGAACTCTTCCATTGTTCTCAGAATTCCGCTTACATTTAAAAATGCTTCGGAACTCTTCCATTGTTCTCGGAATTCCGCTGACGTTTAAAAATGCTTCGGAACTCTTCCGTTGTTCTTGGAATTCCACTGACGTTTAAAAATGCTCCACAACCTTTCCATTGTTCTCGGAATTCCGCTGACTTTTAAAATTGATTCGGAACTCTTCGATTGTTCTCCAAATTCCGCTGAAGTTTAAAAATGCTTCGGAACTCTTCCAGTGTTCACAGAATTCCGCTGACGTTTAAAAATGCTTCGGAAATCTTCCATTGTTTTCAAAATCCGCTGACGTTTAAAAATGCTTCAGAACTCTTCCATTGTTCTCGGAATTCCGCTGACATTTAAAAATGCTTCAGAACTCTTCCATTGTTCTGGAATTCCGCTGACGTTTAAAAATGCTTCACAACTCTTCCATTGTTCTCGTTATTCCGCTGACTTTAAAAAATGCTTCAGAACTCTTCCATTGTTCTCGGAATTCTGCTGAAGTTTAAGTATGCTTCGGAACTCTTCCATTGTTCTCGGAATTCTGCTAAAGTTTAAAAATGCTTCGGAACTCTTCCACTGTTCTCAGAATTCCGCTGACATTTAAAAATGCTTCGGAACTCTTCCATTGTTCTCGGAATTCCGCTGACATTTAAAAAGGCTTCAGAACACTTCCATTGTTCCCGGAATTCCGCTGACGTTTCAAAATGCTTCGGAACTCTTCCATTGTTCTCGGAATTCCGCTGACGTTTAAAAATGCTTCACAAAGCTTCCATTGTTCTCGGAATTCCGCTGACTTTTAAAAATGCTTCGGAACTCTTCGATTGTTCTCCAAATTCCGCTGAAGTTTAAAAATGCTTCGGAACTCTTCCAGTGTTCTCGGAATTCCGCTGACTTTTAAAAATGCTTCGGAACTCTTCGATTGTTCTCCAAATTCCGCTGAAGTTTAAAAATGCTTCGGAACTCTTCCAGCTTTCGCAGAACTCCGCTGACGTTTAAAAATGCTTCGGAAATCTTCCATTGTTTTCAAAATTCCGCTGACGTTTAAAAATGCTTCAGAACTCTTCAATTGTTCTCGGAATTCCGCTGACGTTTAAAAATGCTTCGGAACTCTTCCATTGTTCTCGGAATTCCGGTGAAGTTTAAAAATGCTTCGGAACTCTCCCATTGTTCTCGGAATTCTGCTGAAGTTTAAGTATGCTTCGGAACTCTTCCATTGTTCTCGGAATTCTGCTGAAGTTTAAAAATGCTTCGGAACTCTTCCATTGTTCTCAGAATTCCGCTGACATTTAAAAAGGCTTTAGAACTCTTCCATTGTTCTCGGAATTCCGCTGACGTTTAAAAATGCTTCGGAACTCTTCCATTGTTCTCGGAATTCCGCTGATGTTTAAAAATGCTTCACAAAGCTACCATTGTTCTCGGAATTCCGCTGACTTTTAAAAATGCTTCGGAACTCTTCGATTGTTCTCCAAATTCCGCTGAAGTTTAAAAATGCTTCGGAACTCTTCCAGTGTTCTCGGAATTCCGCTGACTTTTAAAAATGCTTCGGAACTCTTCGATTGTTCTCCAAATTCCGCTGAAGTTTAAAAATGCTTCGGAACTCTTCCATTGTTTTCAAAATTCCGCTGACGTTTAAAAATGATTCAGAACTCTTCCATTGTTCTCGGAATTCCGCTGACATTTAAAAATGCTTCGGAACTCTTCCATTGTTTTCAAAATTCCGCTGACGTTTAAAAATGATTCAGAACTCTTGATTTGTTCTCGGAATTCCGCTGACGTTTAAAAATGCTTCGGAACTCTTCCATTGTTCTCGGAATTCCGGTGAAGTTTAAAAATGCTTCGGAACTCTTACATTGTTCTCAGAATTCCGCTGAAGTTTAAGAATGCTTCGAAACTCTTCCATTGTTCTTGGAATTCTGCTGAAGTTTTGAAGTTTAAAAATGCTTCGGAATTCGTCCATTGTTCTCGGAATTCCGCTGACGCTTAAAAATCCTTCACAACTCTTCTATTGTTCTCAGAATTCCGCTGACTTTTAAAAATGCTTCAGAACTCTTCCATTGTTCTCGGAATTCCGCTGACATTTAAAAATGCTTCGGAACTCTTCCATTGTTCTCGGAATTCCGCTGACGCTTAAAATTGCTTCACAACTCTTCTATTGTTCTCAGAATTCCGCTGACTTTTAAAAATGCTTCAGAACTCTTCCATTGTTCTCGGAATTCCGCTGACATTTAAAAAGGCTTCAGAACTCTTCCATTGTTCTCGGAATTCCGCTGACTTTTAAAAATGCTTCGGAACTCTTCGATTGTTCTCCAAATTCCGCTGAAGTTTAAAAATGCTTCGGAACTCTTCGATTGTTCTCCAAATTCCGCTGAAGTTTAAAAATGCTTCGGAACTCTTCCAGTGTTCGCAGAACTCCGCTGACGTTTAAAAATGCTTTGGAAATCTTCCATTGTTTTCAAAATTCCGCTGACGTTTAAAAATGCTTCAGAACTCTTCCATTGTTCTCGGAATTCCGCTGACGTTTAAAAATGCTTCGGAACTCTTCCATTGTTCTCGGAATTCCGGTGAAGTTTAAAAATGCTTCGGAACTCTTACATTGTTCTCAGAATTCCGCTGAAGTTTAAACATGCTTTGGTACCCTTCTATTGTTCTCGGAATTCTGCTGACTTTTAAAAATGCTTTGGAACTCTTCCATTGTTCTCGGAATTCCGCTGACTTTTAAAAATGCTTCGGAACTCTTCCATTGTTCTCGGAATTCCGCTGAAGTTTAAGAATGCTTCGGAACTCTTCCATTGTTCTCGGAATTCTGCTGAAGTTTAAGTATGCTTCGGAACTCTTCCATTGTTCTCGGAATTCTGCTGAAGTTTAAAAATGCTTCGGAACTCTTCCATTGTTCTCAGAATTCCGCTGACATTTAAAAATGCTTTGGAACTCTTCCATTGTTCTCGGAATTCCGCTGACATTTAAAAAGGCTTTAGAACTCTTCCATTGTTCTCGGAATTCCGCTGACGTTTAAAAATGCTTCACAAAGCTTCCATTGTTCTCGGAATTCCGCTGACTTTTAAAAATGCTTCGGAACTCTTCGATTGTTCTCCAAATTCCGCTGAAGTTTAAAAATGCTTCGGAACTCTTCCATTGTTTTCAAAATTCCGCTGACGTTTAAAAATGCTTCGGAACTCTTCCACTGTTCTCGGAATTCCGCTGACGCTTAAAATTGCTTCACAACTCTTCTATTGTTCTCAGAATTCCGCTGACTTTTAAAAATGCTTCAGAACTCTTTCATTGTTCTCGGAATTCCGCTGACTTTTAAAAATGCTTCGGAACTCTTCCATTGCTCTCGGAATTCCGCTGAAGTTTAAGAATGCTTCGAAACTCTTCCATTGTTCTTGGAATTCTGCTGAAGTTTTGAAGTTTAAAAATGCTTCGGAATTCTTCCATTGTTCTCGGAATTCCGCTGACGCTTAAAAATGCTTCACAACTCTTCTATTGTTCTCAGAATTCCGCTTACTTTTAAAAATGCTTCGGAACTCTTCCATTGTTGTCGGAATTCCGCTGACGCTTAAAATTGCTTCAAAACTCTTCCATTGTTCTCGGAATTCCGCTGAAGTTTAAGAATGCTTCAGAACTCTTCCATTGTTCTCAGAATTCCGCTTACATTTAAAAATGCTTCGGAACTCTTCTATTGTTCTCGGAATTCTGCTGACTTTTAAAAATGCTTCGGAACATTTCCATTGTTCTCGGAATTCTGCTGAAGTTTAAAAATGCTTCGGAACTCTTCCACTGTTCTCAGAATTCCGCTGACATTTAAAAATGCTTCGGAACTCTTCCATTGTTCTCGGAATTCCGCTGACATTTAAAAAGGCTTCAGAACTCTTCCATTGTTCTCGGAATTCCGCTGACGTTTAAAAATGCTTCGGAACTCTTCCATTGTTCTCGGAATTCCGCTGACGTTTAAAAATGCTTCACAAAGCTTCCATTGTTCTCGGAATTCCGCTGACTTTTAAAAATGCTTCGGAACTCTTCGATTGTTCTCCAAATTCCGCTGAAGTTTAAAAATGCTTCGGAACTCTTCCAGTGTTCTCGGAATTCCGCTGACTTTTAAAAATGCTTCGGAACTCTTCGATTGTTCTCCAAATTCCGCTGAAGTTTAAAAATGCTTCGGAACTCTTCCAGTGTTCGCAGAACTCCGCTGACGTTTAAAAATGCTTCGGAAATCTTCCATTGTTTTCAAAATTCCGCTGACGTTTAAAAATGCTTCAGACCTCTTCCATTGTTCTCGGAATTCCGCTGACGTTTAAAAATGCTTCGGAACTCTTCCATTGTTCTCGGAATTCCGGTGAAGTTTAAAAATGCTTCGGAACTCTTACATTGTTCTCAGAATTCCGCTGAAGTTTAAACATGCTTTGGTACCCTTCTATTGTTCTCGGAATTCTGCTGACTTTTAAAAATGCTTCGGAACTCTTCCATTGTTCTCTGAATTCCGCTGACTTTTAAAAATGCTTCGGAACTCTTCCATTGTTCTCGGAATTCCGCTGAAGTTTAAGAATGCTTCGGAACTCTTCCATTGTTCTCGGAATTCTGCTGAAGTTTAAGTATGCTACGGAACTCTTCCATTGTTCTCGGAATTCCGGTGAAGTTTAAAAATGCTTCGGAACTCTTACATTGTTCTCAGAATTCCGCTGAAGTTTAAGAATGCTTCGAAACTCTTCCATTGTTCTTGGAATTCTGCTGAAGTTTTGAAGTTTAAAAATGCTTCGGAATTCGTCCATTGTTCTCGGAATTCCGCTGACGCTTAAAAATCCTTCACAACTCTTCTATTGTTCTCAGAATTCCGCTGACTTTTAAAAATGCTTCAGAACTCTTCCATTGTTCTCGGAATTCCGCTGACATTTAAAAATGCTTCGGAACTCTTCCATTGTTCTCGGAATTCCGCTGACGCTTAAAATTGCTTCACAACTCTTCTATTGTTCTCAGAATTCCGCTGACTTTTAAAAATGCTTCAGAACTCTTCCATTGTTCTCGGAATTCCGCTGACATTTAAAAAGGCTTCAGAACTCTTCCATTGTTCTCGGAATTCCGCTGACTTTTAAAAATGCTTCGGAACTCTTCGATTGTTCTCCAAATTCCGCTGAAGTTTAAAAATGCTTCGGAACTCTTCGATTGTTCTCCAAATTCCGCTGAAGTTTAAAAATGCTTCGGAACTCTTCCAGTGTTCGCAGAACTCCGCTGACGTTTAAAAATGCTTTGGAAATCTTCCATTGTTTTCAAAATTCCGCTGACGTTTAAAAATGCTTCAGAACTCTTCCATTGTTCTCGGAATTCCGCTGACGTTTAAAAATGCTTCGGAACTCTTCCATTGTTCTCGGAATTCCGGTGAAGTTTAAAAATGCTTCGGAACTCTTACATTGTTCTCAGAATTCCGCTGAAGTTTAAACATGCTTTGGTACCCTTCTATTGTTCTCGGAATTCTGCTGACTTTTAAAAATGCTTTGGAACTCTTCCATTGTTCTCGGAATTCCGCTGACTTTTAAAAATGCTTCGGAACTCTTCCATTGTTCTCGGAATTCCGCTGAAGTTTAAGAATGCTTCGGAACTCTTCCATTGTTCTCGGAATTCTGCTGAAGTTTAAGTATGCTTCGGAACTCTTCCATTGTTCTCGGAATTCTGCTGAAGTTTAAAAATGCTTCGGAACTCTTCCATTGTTCTCAGAATTCCGCTGACATTTAAAAATGCTTTGGAACTCTTCCATTGTTCTCGGAATTCCGCTGACATTTAAAAAGGCTTTAGAACTCTTCCATTGTTCTCGGAATTCCGCTGCCGTTTAAAAATGCTTCACAAAGCTTCCATTGTTCTCGGAATTCCGCTGACTTTTAAAAATGCTTCGGAACTCTTCGATTGTTCTCCAAATTCCGCTGAAGTTTAAAAATGCTTCGGAACTCTTCCATTGTTTTCAAAATTCCGCTGACGTTTAAAAATGCTTCGGAACTCTTCCATTGTTCTCGGAATTCCGCTGACGCTTAAAATTGCTTCACAACTCTTCTATTGTTCTCAGAATTCCGCTGACTTTTAAAAATGCTTCAGAACTCTTTCATTGTTCTCGGAATTCCGCTGACTTTTAAAAATGCTTCGGAACTCTTCCATTGCTCTCGGAATTCCGCTGAAGTTTAAGAATGCTTCGAAACTCTTCCATTGTTCTTGGAATTCTGCTGAAGTTTTGAAGTTTAAAAATGCTTCGGAATTCTTCCATTGTTCTCGGAATTCCGCTGACGCTTAAAAATGCTTCACAACTCTTCTATTGTTCTCAGAATTCCGCTTACTTTTAAAAATGCTTCGGAACTCTTCCATTGTTGTCGGAATTCCGCTGACGCTTAAAATTGCTTCAAAACTCTTCCATTGTTCTCGGAATTCCGCTGAAGTTTAAGAATGCTTCAGAACTCTTCCATTGTTCTCAGAATTCCGCTTACATTTAAAAATGCTTCGGAACTCTTCTATTGTTCTCGGAATTCTGCTGACTTTTAAAAATGCTTCGGAACCCTTCCATTGTTCTCGGAATTCTGCTGAAGTTTAAAAATGCTTCGGAACTCTTCCACTGTTCTCAGAATTCCGCTGACATTTAAAAATGCTTCGGAACTCTTCCATTGTTCTCGGAATTCCGCTGACATTTAAAAAGGCTTCAGAACTCTTCCATTGTTCTCGGAATTCCGCTGACGTTTAAAAATGCTTCGGAACTCTTCCATTGTTCTCGGAATTCCGCTGACGTTTAAAAATGCTTCACAAAGCTTCCATTGTTCTCGGAATTCCGCTGACTTTTAAAAATGCTTCGGAACTCTTCGATTGTTCTCCAAATTCCGCTGAAGTTTAAAAATGCTTCGGAACTCTTCCAGTGTTCTCGGAATTCCGCTGACTTTTAAAAATGCTTCGGAACTCTTCGATTGTTCTCCAAATTCCGCTGAAGTTTAAAAATGCTTCGGAACTCTTCCAGTGTTCGCAGAACTCCGCTGACGTTTAAAAATGCTTCGGAAATCTTCCATTGTTTTCAAAATTCCGCTGACGTTTAAAAATGCTTCAGACCTCTTCCATTGTTCTCGGAATTCCGCTGACGTTTAAAAATGCTTCGGAACTCTTCCATTGTTCTCGGAATTCCGGTGAAGTTTAAAAATGCTTCGGAACTCTTACATTGTTCTCAGAATTCCGCTGAAGTTTAAACATGCTTTGGTACCCTTCTATTGTTCTCGGAATTCTGCTGACTTTTAAAAATGCTTCGGAACTCTTCCATTGTTCTCTGAATTCCACTGACTTTTAAAAATGCTTCGGAACTCTTCCATTGTTCTCGGAATTCCGCTGAAGTTTAAGAATGCTTCGGAACTCTTCCATTGTTCTCGGAATTCTGCTGAAGTTTAAGTATGCTACGGAACTCTTCCATTGTTCTCGGAATTCTGCTGAAGTTTAAAAATGCTTCGGAACTCTTCCATTGTTCTCAGAATTCCGCTGACATTTAAAAATGCTTCGGAACTCTTCCATTGTTCTCGGAATTCCGCTGACGTTTAAAAATGCTTCACAAAGCTTCCATTGTTCTCGGAATTCCGCTGACTTTTAAAAATGCTTCGGAACTCTTCGATTGTTCTCCAAATTCCGCTGAAGTTTAAAAATGCTTCGGAACTCTTCCATTGTTCTCGTAATTCCGCTGACGTTTAAAAATGCTTCGGAATTCTTCCATTGTTCTCGGAATTCCGCTGACGCTTAAAAATGCTTCACAACTCTTCTATTGTTCTCAGAATTCCGCTGACTTTTAAAAATGCTTCAGAACTCTTCCATTGTTCTCAGAATTCCGCTTACATTTAAAAATGCTTCGGAACTCTTCCATTGTTCTCGGAATTCCGCTGACGTTTAAAAATGCTTGGGAACTCTTCCGTTGTTCTTGGAATTCCACTGACGTTTAAAAATGCTTCACAACCTTTCCATTGTTCTCGGAATTCCGCTGACTTTTAAAATTGATTCGGAACTCTTCGATTGTTCTCCAAATTCCGCTGAAGTTTAAAAATGCTTCGGAACTCTTCCAGTGTTCACAGAATTCCGCTGACGTTTAAAAATGCTTCGGAAATCTTCCATTGTTTTCAAAATCCGCTGACGTTTAAAAATGCTTCAGAACTCTTCCATTGTTCTCGGAATTCCGCTGACATTTAAAAATGCTTCAGAACTCTTCCATTGTTCTGGAATTCCGCTGACGTTTAAAAATGCTTCACAACTCTTCCATTGTTCTCGTTATTCCGCTGACTTTAAAAAATGCTTCAGAACTCTTCCATTGTTCTCGGAATTCTGCTGAAGTTTAAGTATGCTTCGGAACTCTTCCATTGTTCTCGGAATTCTGCTAAAGTTTAAAAATGCTTCGGAACTCTTCCACTGTTCTCAGAATTCCGCTGACATTTAAAAATGCTTCGGAACTCTTCCATTGTTCTCGGAATTCCGCTGACATTTAAAAAGGCTTCAGAACACTTCCATTGTTCCCGGAATTCCGCTGACGTTTCAAAATGCTTCGGAACTCTTCCATTGTTCTCGGAATTCCGCTGACGTTTAAAAATGCTTCACAAAGCTTCCATTGTTCTCGGAATTCCGCTGACTTTTAAAAATGCTTCGGAACTCTTCGATTGTTCTCCAAATTCCGCTGAAGTTTAAAAATGCTTCGGAACTCTTCCAGTGTTCTCGGAATTCCGCTGACTTTTAAAAATGCTTCGGAACTCTTCGATTGTTCTCCAAATTCCGCTGAAGTTTAAAAATGCTTCGGAACTCTTCCAGCGTTCGCAGAACTCCGCTGACGTTTAAAAATGCTTCGGAAATCTTCCATTGTTTTCAAAATTCCGCTGACGTTTAAAAATGCTTCAGAACTCTTCAATTGTTCTCGGAATTCCGCTGACGTTTAAAAATGCTTCGGAACTCTTCCATTGTTCTCGGAATTCCGGAGAAGTTTAAAAATGCTTCGGAACTCTCCCATTGTTCTCGGAATTCTGCTGAAGTTTAAGTATGCTTCGGAACTCTTCCATTGTTCTCGGAATTCTGCTGAAGTTTAAAAATGCTTCGGAACTCTTCCATTGTTCTCAGAATTCCGCTGACATTTAAAAAGGCTTTAGAACTCTTCCATTGTTCTCGGAATTCCGCTGACGTTTAAAAATGCTTCGGAACTCTTCCATTGTTCTCGGAATTCCGCTGATGTTTAAAAATGCTTCACAAAGCTACCATTGTTCTCGGAATTCCGCTGACTTTTAAAAATGCTTCGGAACTCTTCGATTGTTCTCCAAATTCGGCTGAAGTTTAAAAATGCTTCGGAACTCTTCCAGTGTTCTCGGAATTCCGCTGACTTTTAAAAATGCTTCGGAACTCTTCGATTGTTCTCCAAATTCCGCTGAAGTTTAAAAATGCTTCGGAACTCTTCCATTGTTTTCAAAATTCCGCTGACGTTTAAAAATGATTCAGAACTCTTCCATTGTTCTCGGAATTCCGGTGAAGTTTAAAAATGCTTCGGAACTCTCCCATTGTTCTCGGAATTCTGCTGAAGTTTAAGTATGCTTCGGAACTCTTCCATTGTTCTCGGAATTCTGCTGAAGTTTAAAAATGCTTCGGAACTCTTCCATTGTTCTCAGAATTCCGCTGACATTTAAAAAGGCTTTAGAACTCTTCCATTGTTCTCGGAATTCCGCTGACGTTTAAAAATGCTTCGGAACTCTTCCATTGTTCTCGGAATTCCGCTGATGTTTAAAAATGCTTCACAAAGCTACCATTGTTCTCGGAATTCCGCTGACTTTTAAAAATGCTTCGGAACTCTTCGATTGTTCTCCAAATTCCGCTGAAGTTTAAAAATGCTTCGGAACTCTTCCAGTGTTCTCGGAATTCCGCTGACTTTTAAAAATGCTTCGGAACTCTTCGATTGTTCTCCAAATTCCGCTGAAGTTTAAAAATGCTTCGGAACTCTTCCATTGTTTTCAAAATTCCGCTGACGTTTAAAAATGATTCAGAACTCTTCCATTGTTCTCGGAATTCCGCTGACATTTAAAAATGCTTCGGAACTCTTCCATTGTTTTCAAAATTCCGCTGACGTTTAAAAATGATTCAGAACTCTTGATTTGTTCTCGGAATTCCGCTGACGTTTAAAAATGCTTCGGAACTCTTCCATTGTTCTCGGAATTCCGGTGAAGTTTAAAAATGCTTCGGAACTCTTACATTGTTCTCAGAATTCCGCTGAAGTTTAAGAATGCTTCGAAACTCTTCCATTGTTCTTGGAATTCTGCTGAAGTTTTGAAGTTTAAAAATGCTTCGGAATTCGTCCATTGTTCTCGGAATTCCGCTGACGCTTAAAAATCCTTCACAACTCTTCTATTGTTCTCAGAATTCCGCTGACTTTTAAAAATACTTCAGAACTCTTCCATTGTTCTCGGAATTCCGCTGACATTTAAAAATGCTTCGGAACTCTTCCATTGTTCTCGGAATTCCGCTGACGCTTAAAATTGCTTCACAACTCTTCTATTGTTCTCAGAATTCCGCTGACTTTTAAAAATGCTTCAGAACTCTTCCATTGTTCTCGGAATTCCGCTGACATTTAAAAAGGCTTCAGAACTCTTCCATTGTTCTCGGAATTCCGCTGACTTTTAAAAATGCTTCGGAACTCTTCGATTGTTCTCCAAATTCCGCTGAAGTTTAAAAATGCTTCGGAACTCTTCCAGTGTTCGCAGAACTCCGCTGACGTTTAAAAATGCTTTGGAAATCTTCCATTGTTTTCAAAATTCCGCTGACGTTTAAAAATGCTTCAGAACTCTTCCATTGTTCTCGGAATTCCGCTGACGTTTAAAAATGCTTCGGAACTCTTCCATTGTTCTCGGAATTCCGGTGAAGTTTAAAAATGCTTCGGAACTCTTACATTGTTCTCAGAATTCCGCTGAAGTTTAAACATGCTTTGGTACCCTTCTATTGTTCTCGGAATTCTGCTGACTTTTAAAAATGCTTTGGAACTCTTCCATTGTTCTCGGAATTCCGCTGACTTTTAAAAATGCTTCGGAACTCTTCCATTGTTCTCGGAATTCCGCTGAAGTTTAAGAATGCTTCGGAACTCTTCCATTGTTCTCGGAATTCTGCTGAAGTTTAAGTATGCTTCGGAACTCTTCCATTGTTCTCGGAATTCTGCTGAAGTTTAAAAATGCTTCGGAACTCTTCCATTGTTCTCAGAATTCCGCTGACATTTAAAAATGCTTTGGAACTCTTCCATTGTTCTCGGAATTCCGCTGACATTTAAAAAGGCTTTAGAACTCTTCCATTGTTCTCGGAATTCCGCTGACGTTTAAAAATGCTTCACAAAGCTTCCATTGTTCTCGGAATTCCGCTGACTTTTAAAAATGCTTCGGAACTCTTCGATTGTTCTCCAAATTCCGCTGAAGTTTAAAAATGCTTCGGAACTCTTCCATTGTTTTCAAAATTCCGCTGACGTTTAAAAATGCTTCGGAACTCTTCCATTGTTCTCGGAATTCCGCTGACGCTTAAAATTGCTTCACAACTCTTCTATTGTTCTCAGAATTCCGCTGACTTTTAAAAATGCTTCAGAACTCTTTCATTGTTCTCGGAATTCCGCTGACTTTTAAAAATGCTTCGGAACTCTTCCATTGCTCTCGGAATTCCGCTGAAGTTTAAGAATGCTTCGAAATTCTTCCATTGTTCTTGGAATTCTGCTGAAGTTTTGAAGTTTAAAAATGCTTCGGAATTCTTCCATTGTTCTCGGAATTCCGCTGACGCTTAAAAATGCTTCACAACTCTTCTATTGTTCTCAGAATTCCGCTTACTTTTAAAAATGCTTCGGAACTCTTCCATTGTTGTCGGAATTCCGCTGACGCTTAAAATTGCTTCAAAACTCTTCCATTGTTCTCGGAATTCCGCTGAAGTTTAAGAATGCTTCAGAACTCTTCCATTGTTCTCAGAATTCCGCTTACATTTAAAAATGCTTCGGAACTCTTCTATTGTTCTCGGAATTCTGCTGACTTTTAAAAATGCTTCGGAACCCTTCCATTGTTCTCGGAATTCTGCTGAAGTTTAAAAATGCTTCGGAACTCTTCCACTGTTCTCAGAATTCCGCTGACATTTAAAAATGCTTCGGAACTCTTCCATTGTTCTCGGAATTCCGCTGACATTTAAAAAGGCTTCAGAACTCTTCCATTGTTCTCGGAATTCCGCTGACGTTTAAAAATGCTTCGGAACTCTTCCATTGTTCTCGGAATTCCGCTGACG
Source organism: Phyllobates terribilis (assembly GCF_046119375.1). Taxonomy (NCBI): domain Eukaryota; kingdom Metazoa; phylum Chordata; class Amphibia; order Anura; family Dendrobatidae; genus Phyllobates; species Phyllobates terribilis. The sequence goes on along the minus strand of NW_027362781.1, from coordinate 4,422,341 downwards.
TTTAAAAATGCTTCACAAAGCTTCCATTGTTCTCGGAATTCCGCTGACTTTTAAAAATGCTTCGGAACTCTTCGATTGTTCTCCAAATTCCGCTGAAGTTTAAAAATGCTTCGGAACTCTTCCAGTGTTCTCGGAATTCCGCTGACTTTTAAAAATGCTTCGGAACTCTTCGATTGTTCTCCAAATTCCGCTGAAGTTTAAAAATGCTTCGGAACTCTTCCAGTGTTCGCAGAACTCCGCTGACGTTTAAAAATGCTTCGGAAATCTTCCATTGTTTTCAAAATTCCGCTGACGTTTAAAAATGCTTCAGACCTCTTCCATTGTTCTCGGAATTCCGCTGACGTTTAAAAATGCTTCGGAACTCTTCCATTGTTCTCGGAATTCCGGTGAAGTTTAAAAATGCTTCGGAACTCTTACATTGTTCTCAGAATTCCGCTGAAGTTTAAACATGCTTTGGTACCCTTCTATTGTTCTCGGAATTCTGCTGACTTTTAAAAATGCTTCGGAACTCTTCCATTGTTCTCTGAATTCCGCTGACTTTTAAAAATGCTTCGGAACTCTTCCATTGTTCTCGGAATTCCGCTGAAGTTTAAGAATGCTTCGGAACTCTTCCATTGTTCTCGGAATTCTGCTGAAGTTTAAGTATGCTACGGAACTCTTCCATTGTTCTCGGAATTCTGCTGAAGTTTAAAAATGCTTCGGAACTCTTCCATTGTTCTCAGAATTCCGCTGACATTTAAAAATGCTTCGGAACTCTTCCATTGTTCTCGGAATTCCGCTGACGTTTAAAAATGCTTCACAAAGCTTCCATTGTTCTCGGAATTCCGCTGACTTTTAAAAATGCTTCGGAACTCTTCGATTGTTCTCCAAATTCCGCTGAAGTTTAAAAATGCTTCGGAACTCTTCCATTGTTCTCGTAATTCCGCTGACGTTTAAAAATGCTTCGGAATTCTTCCATTGTTCTCGGAATTCCGCTGACGCTTAAAAATGCTTCACAACTCTTCTATTGTTCTCAGAATTCCGCTGACTTTTAAAAATGCTTCAGAACTCTTCCATTGTTCTCAGAATTCCGCTTACATTTAAAAATGCTTCGGAACTCTTCCATTGTTCTCGGAATTCCGCTGACGTTTAAAAATGCTTGGGAACTCTTCCGTTGTTCTTGGAATTCCACTGACGTTTAAAAATGCTTCACAACCTTTCCATTGTTCTCGGAATTCCGCTGACTTTTAAAATTGATTCGGAACTCTTCGATTGTTCTCCAAATTCCGCTGAAGTTTAAAAATGCTTCGGAACTCTTCCAGTGTTCACAGAATTCCGCTGACGTTTAAAAATGCTTCGGAAATCTTCCATTGTTTTCAAAATCCGCTGACGTTTAAAAATGCTTCAGAACTCTTCCATTGTTCTCGGAATTCCGCTGACATTTAAAAATGCTTCAGAACTCTTCCATTGTTCTGGAATTCCGCTGACGTTTAAAAATGCTTCACAACTCTTCCATTGTTCTCGTTATTCCGCTGACTTTAAAAAATGCTTCAGAACTCTTCCATTGTTCTCGGAATTCTGCTGAAGTTTAAGTATGCTTCGGAACTCTTCCATTGTTCTCGGAATTCTGCTAAAGTTTAAAAATGCTTCGGAACTCTTCCACTGTTCTCAGAATTCCGCTGACATTTAAAAATGCTTCGGAACTCTTCCATTGTTCTCGGAATTCCGCTGACATTTAAAAAGGCTTCAGAACACTTCCATTGTTCCCGGAATTCCGCTGACGTTTCAAAATGCTTCGGAACTCTTCCATTGTTCTCGGAATTCCGCTGACGTTTAAAAATGCTTCACAAAGCTTCCATTGTTCTCGGAATTCCGCTGACTTTTAAAAATGCTTCGGAACTCTTCGATTGTTCTCCAAATTCCGCTGAAGTTTAAAAATGCTTCGGAACTCTTCCAGTGTTCTCGGAATTCCGCTGACTTTTAAAAATGCTTCGGAACTCTTCGATTGTTCTCCAAATTCCGCTGAAGTTTAAAAATGCTTCGGAACTCTTCCAGCGTTCGCAGAACTCCGCTGACGTTTAAAAATGCTTCGGAAATCTTCCATTGTTTTCAAAATTCCGCTGACGTTTAAAAATGCTTCAGAACTCTTCAATTGTTCTCGGAATTCCGCTGACGTTTAAAAATGCTTCGGAACTCTTCCATTGTTCTCGGAATTCCGGTGAAGTTTAAAAATGCTTCGGAACTCTCCCATTGTTCTCGGAATTCTGCTGAAGTTTAAGTATGCTTCGGAACTCTTCCATTGTTCTCGGAATTCTGCTGAAGTTTAAAAATGCTTCGGAACTCTTCCATTGTTCTCAGAATTCCGCTGACATTTAAAAAGGCTTTAGAACTCTTCCATTGTTCTCGGAATTCCGCTGACGTTTAAAAATGCTTCGGAACTCTTCCATTGTTCTCGGAATTCCGCTGATGTTTAAAAATGCTTCACAAAGCTACCATTGTTCTCGGAATTCCGCTGACTTTTAAAAATGCTTCGGAACTCTTCGATTGTTCTCCAAATTCCGCTGAAGTTTAAAAATGCTTCGGAACTCTTCCAGTGTTCTCGGAATTCCGCTGACTTTTAAAAATGCTTCGGAACTCTTCGATTGTTCTCCAAATTCCGCTGAAGTTTAAAAATGCTTCGGAACTCTTCCATTGTTTTCAAAATTCCGCTGACGTTTAAAAATGATTCAGAACTCTTCCATTGTTCTCGGAATTCCGCTGACATTTAAAAATGCTTCGGAACTCTTCCATTGTTTTCAAAATTCCGCTGACGTTTAAAAATGATTCAGAACTCTTGATTTGTTCTCGGAATTCCGCTGACGTTTAAAAATGCTTCGGAACTCTTCCATTGTTCTCGGAATTCCGGTGAAGTTTAAAAATGCTTCGGAACTCTTACATTGTTCTCAGAATTCCGCTGAAGTTTAAGAATGCTTCGAAACTCTTCCATTGTTCTTGGAATTCTGCTGAAGTTTTGAAGTTTAAAAATGCTTCGGAATTCGTCCATTGTTCTCGGAATTCCGCTGACGCTTAAAAATCCTTCACAACTCTTCTATTGTTCTCAGAATTCCGCTGACTTTTAAAAATACTTCAGAACTCTTCCATTGTTCTCGGAATTCCGCTGACATTTAAAAATGCTTCGGAACTCTTCCATTGTTCTCGGAATTCCGCTGACGCTTAAAATTGCTTCACAACTCTTCTATTGTTCTCAGAATTCCGCTGACTTTTAAAAATGCTTCAGAACTCTTCCATTGTTCTCGGAATTCCGCTGACATTTAAAAAGGCTTCAGAACTCTTCCATTGTTCTCGGAATTCCGCTGACTTTTAAAAATGCTTCGGAACTCTTCGATTGTTCTCCAAATTCCGCTGAAGTTTAAAAATGCTTCGGAACTCTTCCAGTGTTCGCAGAACTCCGCTGACGTTTAAAAATGCTTTGGAAATCTTCCATTGTTTTCAAAATTCCGCTGACGTTTAAAAATGCTTCAGAACTCTTCCATTGTTCTCGGAATTCCGCTGACGTTTAAAAATGCTTCGGAACTCTTCCATTGTTCTCGGAATTCCGGTGAAGTTTAAAAATGCTTCGGAACTCTTACATTGTTCTCAGAATTCCGCTGAAGTTTAAACATGCTTTGGTACCCTTCTATTGTTCTCGGAATTCTGCTGACTTTTAAAAATGCTTTGGAACTCTTCCATTGTTCTCGGAATTCCGCTGACTTTTAAAAATGCTTCGGAACTCTTCCATTGTTCTCGGAATTCCGCTGAAGTTTAAGAATGCTTCGGAACTCTTCCATTGTTCTCGGAATTCTGCTGAAGTTTAAGTATGCTTCGGAACTCTTCCATTGTTCTCGGAATTCTGCTGAAGTTTAAAAATGCTTCGGAACTCTTCCATTGTTCTCAGAATTCCGCTGACATTTAAAAATGCTTTGGAACTCTTCCATTGTTCTCGGAATTCCGCTGACATTTAAAAAGGCTTTAGAACTCTTCCATTGTTCTCGGAATTCCGCTGACGTTTAAAAATGCTTCACAAAGCTTCCATTGTTCTCGGAATTCCGCTGACTTTTAAAAATGCTTCGGAACTCTTCGATTGTTCTCCAAATTCCGCTGAAGTTTAAAAATGCTTCGGAACTCTTCCATTGTTTTCAAAATTCCGCTGACGTTTAAAAATGCTTCGGAACTCTTCCATTGTTCTCGGAATTCCGCTGACGCTTAAAATTGCTTCACAACTCTTCTATTGTTCTCAGAATTCCGCTGACTTTTAAAAATGCTTCAGAACTCTTTCATTGTTCTCAGAATTCCGCTTACATTTAAAAATGCTTCGGAACTCTTCTATTGTTCTCGGAATTCTGCTGACTTTTAAAAATGCTTCGGAACCCTTCCATTGTTCTCGGAATTCTGCTGAAGTTTAAAAATGCTTCGGAACTCTTCCACTGTTCTCAGAATTCCGCTGACATTTAAAAATGCTTCGGAACTCTTCCATTGTTCTCGGAATTCCGCTGACATTTAAAAAGGCTTCAGAACTCTTCCATTGTTCTCGGAATTCCGCTGACGTTTAAAAATGCTTCGGAACTCTTCCATTGTTCTCGGAATTCCGCTGACGTTTAAAAATGCTTCACAAAGCTTCCATTGTTCTCGGAATTCCGCTGACTTTTAAAAATGCTTCGGAACTCTTCGATTGTTCTCCAAATTCCGCTGAAGTTTAAAAATGCTTCGGAACTCTTCCAGTGTTCTCGGAATTCCGCTGACTTTTAAAAATGCTTCGGAACTCTTCGATTGTTCTCCAAATTCCGCTGAAGTTTAAAAATGCTTCGGAACTCTTCCAGTGTTCGCAGAACTCCGCTGACGTTTAAAAATGCTTCGGAAATCTTCCATTGTTTTCAAAATTCCGCTGACGTTTAAAAATGCTTCAGACCTCTTCCATTGTTCTCGGAATTCCGCTGACGTTTAAAAATGCTTCGGAACTCTTCCATTGTTCTCGGAATTCCGGTGAAGTTTAAAAATGCTTCGGAACTCTTACATTGTTCTCAGAATTCCGCTGAAGTTTAAACATGCTTTGGTACCCTTCTATTGTTCTCGGAATTCTGCTGACTTTTAAAAATGCTTCGGAACTCTTCCATTGTTCTCTGAATTCCGCTGACTTTTAAAAATGCTTCGGAACTCTTCCATTGTTCTCGGAATTCCGCTGAAGTTTAAGAATGCTTCGGAACTCTTCCATTGTTCTCGGAATTCTGCTGAAGTTTAAGTATGCTACGGAACTCTTCCATTGTTCTCGGAATTCTGCTGAAGTTTAAAAATGCTTCGGAACTCTTCCATTGTTCTCAGAATTCCGCTGACATTTAAAAATGCTTCGGAACTCTTCCATTGTTCTCGGAATTCCGCTGACGTTTAAAAATGCTTCACAAAGCTTCCATTGTTCTCGGAATTCCGCTGACTTTTAAAAATGCTTCGGAACTCTTCGATTGTTCTCCAAATTCCGCTGAAGTTTAAAAATGCTTCGTAACTCTTCCATTGTTCTCAGAATTCCGCTGACATTTAAAAATGCTTCGGAACTCTTCCATTGTTCTCGGAATTCCGCTGACATTTAAAAGCCTTCAGAACTCTTCCATTGTTCTCGGAATTCCGCTGACGTTTAAAAATGCTTCGGAACTCTTCCTTTGTTCTTGGATTTCCACTGACGTTTAAAAATGCTTCACAACTCTTCCATTGTTCTCGGAATTCCGCTGACTTTTAAAATTGCTTCGGAACTCTTCGATTGTTCTCCAAATTCCGCTGAAGTTTAAAAATGCTTCGGAACTCTTCCAGTGTTTGCAGAATTCCGCTGACGTTTAAAAATGCTTCGGAAATCTTCCATTGTTTTTAAAATCCGCTGACGTTTAAAAATGCTTCAGAACTCTTCCATTGTTCTCGGAATTCCGCTGACGTTTAAAAATGCTTCGGAACTCTTCCATTGTTCTCGGAATTGCAGTGAAGTTTAAAAATGCTTCGGAACGCTTACATTGTTCTCAGAATTCCGCTGAAGTTTAAACATGCTTTGGTACCCTTCTATTGTTCTCGGAATTCTGCTGACTTTTAAAAATGCTTCGGAACTCTTCCATTGTTCTCGGAATTCCGCTGACTTTTAAAAATGCTTCGGAACTCTTCCATTGTTCTCGGAATTCCGCTGAAGTTTTGAAGTTTAAAAATGCTTCGGAATTTTTCCATTGTTCTCGGAATTCCGCTGACGCTTAAAAATGCTTCACAACTCTTCCATTGTTCTCGGAATTCCGCTGACTTTTAAAAATGCTTCGGAACTCTTCCAGTGTTCGCAGAATTCCGCTGACGTTTAAAAATGCTTCGGAAATCTTCCATTGTTTTCAAAATTCCGCTGACGTTTAAAAATGCTTCAGAACTCTTCCATTGTTCTCGGAATTCCGCTGACGTTTAAAAATGCTTCGGAACTCTTCCATTGTTCTCAGAATTCCGCTGAAGTTTAAACATGCTTTGGTACCCTTCTATTGTTCTCGGAATTCTGCTGACTTTTAAAAATGCTTCGGAACTCTTCCATTGTTCTCGGAATTCCGCTGACGCTTAAAATTGCTTCACAACTCTTCTATTGTTCTCAGAATTCCGCTGACTTTTAAAAATGCTTCAGAACTCTTCCATTGTTCTCGGAATTCCGCTGACATTTAAAAAGGCTTCAGAACTCTTCCATTGTTCTCGGAATTCCGCTGACTTTTAAAAATGCTTCGGAACTCTTCGATTGTTCTCCAAATTCCGCTGAAGTTTAAAAATGCTTCGGAACTCTTCCAGTGTTCGCAGAACTCCGCTGACGTTTAAAAATGCTTTGGAAATCTTCCATTGTTTTCAAAATTCCGCTGACGTTTAAAAATGCTTCAGAACTCTTCCATTGTTCTCGGAATTCCGCTGACGTTTAAAAATGCTTCGGAACTCTTCCATTGTTCTCGGAATTCCGGTGAAGTTTAAAAATGCTTCGGAACTCTTACATTGTTCTCAGAATTCCGCTGAAGTTTAAACATGCTTTGGTACCCTTCTATTGTTCTCGGAATTCTGCTGACTTTTAAAAATGCTTTGGAACTCTTCCATTGTTCTCGGAATTCCGCTGACTTTTAAAAATGCTTCGGAACTCTTCCATTGTTCTCGGAATTCCGCTGAAGTTTAAGAATGCTTCGGAACTCTTCCATTGTTCTCGGAATTCTGCTGAAGTTTAAGTATGCTTCGGAACTCTTCCATTGTTCTCGGAATTCTGCTGAAGTTTAAAAATGCTTCGGAACTCTTCCATTGTTCTCAGAATTCCGCTGACATTTAAAAATGCTTTGGAACTCTTCCATTGTTCTCGGAATTCCGCTGACATTTAAAAAGGCTTTAGAACTCTTCCATTGTTCTCGGAATTCCGCTGACGTTTAAAAATGCTTCACAAAGCTTCCATTGTTCTCGGAATTCCGCTGACTTTTAAAAATGCTTCGGAACTCTTCGATTGTTCTCCAAATTCCGCTGAAGTTTAAAAATGCTTCGGAACTCTTCCATTGTTTTCAAAATTCCGCTGACGTTTAAAAATGCTTCGGAACTCTTCCATTGTTCTCGGAATTCCGCTGACGCTTAAAATTGCTTCACAACTCTTCTATTGTTCTCAGAATTCCGCTGACTTTTAAAAATGCTTCAGAACTCTTTCATTGTTCTCAGAATTCCGCTTACATTTAAAAATGCTTCGGAACTCTTCTATTGTTCTCGGAATTCTGCTGACTTTTAAAAATGCTTCGGAACCCTTCCATTGTTCTCGGAATTCTGCTGAAGTTTAAAAATGCTTCGGAACTCTTCCACTGTTCTCAGAATTCCGCTGACATTTAAAAATGCTTCGGAACTCTTCCATTGTTCTCGGAATTCCGCTGACATTTAAAAAGGCTTCAGAACTCTTCCATTGTTCTCGGAATTCCGCTGACGTTTAAAAATGCTTCGGAACTCTTCCATTGTTCTCGGAATTCCGCTGACGTTTAAAAATGCTTCACAAAGCTTCCATTGTTCTCGGAATTCCGCTGACTTTTAAAAATGCTTCGGAACTCTTCGATTGTTCTCCAAATTCCGCTGAAGTTTAAAAATGCTTCGGAACTCTTCCAGTGTTCTCGGAATTCCGCTGACTTTTAAAAATGCTTCGGAACTCTTCGATTGTTCTCCAAATTCCGCTGAAGTTTAAAAATGCTTCGGAACTCTTCCAGTGTTCGCAGAACTCCGCTGACGTTTAAAAATGCTTCGGAAATCTTCCATTGTTTTCAAAATTCCGCTGACGTTTAAAAATGCTTCAGACCTCTTCCATTGTTCTCGGAATTCCGCTGACGTTTAAAAATGCTTCGGAACTCTTCCATTGTTCTCGGAATTCCGGTGAAGTTTAAAAATGCTTCGGAACTCTTACATTGTTCTCAGAATTCCGCTGAAGTTTAAACATGCTTTGGTACCCTTCTATTGTTCTCGGAATTCTGCTGACTTTTAAAAATGCTTCGGAACTCTTCCATTGTTCTCTGAATTCCGCTGACTTTTAAAAATGCTTCGGAACTCTTCCATTGTTCTCGGAATTCCGCTGAAGTTTAAGAATGCTTCGGAACTCTTCCATTGTTCTCGGAATTCTGCTGAAGTTTAAGTATGCTACGGAACTCTTCCATTGTTCTCGGAATTCTGCTGAAGTTTAAAAATGCTTCGGAACTCTTCCATTGTTCTCAGAATTCCGCTGACATTTAAAAATGCTTCGGAACTCTTCCATTGTTCTCGGAATTCCGCTGACGTTTAAAAATGCTTCACAAAGCTTCCATTGTTCTCGGAATTCCGCTGACTTTTAAAAATGCTTCGGAACTCTTCGATTGTTCTCCAAATTCCGCTGAAGTTTAAAAATGCTTCGTAACTCTTCCATTGTTCTCAGAATTCCGCTGACATTTAAAAATGCTTCGGAACTCTTCCATTGTTCTCGGAATTCCGCTGACATTTAAAAGCCTTCAGAACTCTTCCATTGTTCTCGGAATTCCGCTGACGTTTAAAAATGCTTCGGAACTCTTCCTTTGTTCTTGGATTTCCACTGACGTTTAAAAATGCTTCACAACTCTTCCATTGTTCTCGGAATTCCGCTGACTTTTAAAATTGCTTCGGAACTCTTCGATTGTTCTCCAAATTCCGCTGAAGTTTAAAAATGCTTCGGAACTCTTCCAGTGTTTGCAGAATTCCGCTGACGTTTAAAAATGCTTCGGAAATCTTCCATTGTTTTTAAAATCCGCTGACGTTTAAAAATGCTTCAGAACTCTTCCATTGTTCTCGGAATTCCGCTGACGTTTAAAAATGCTTCGGAACTCTTCCATTGTTCTCGGAATTGCAGTGAAGTTTAAAAATGCTTCGGAACGCTTACATTGTTCTCAGAATTCCGCTGAAGTTTAAACATGCTTTGGTACCCTTCTATTGTTCTCGGAATTCTGCTGACTTTTAAAAATGCTTCGGAACTCTTCCATTGTTCTCGGAATTCCGCTGACTTTTAAAAATGCTTCGGAACTCTTCCATTGTTCTCGGAATTCCGCTGAAGTTTTGAAGTTTAAAAATGCTTCGGAATTTTTCCATTGTTCTCGGAATTCCGCTGACGCTTAAAAATGCTTCACAACTCTTCCATTGTTCTCGGAATTCCGCTGACTTTTAAAAATGCTTCGGAACTCTTCCAGTGTTCGCAGAATTCCGCTGACGTTTAAAAATGCTTCGGAAATCTTCCATTGTTTTCAAAATTCCGCTGACGTTTAAAAATGCTTCAGAACTCTTCCATTGTTCTCGGAATTCCGCTGACGTTTAAAAATGCTTCGGAACTCTTCCATTGTTCTCAGAATTCCGCTGAAGTTTAAACATGCTTTGGTACCCTTCTATTGTTCTCGGAATTCTGCTGACTTTTAAAAATGCTTCGGAACTCTTCCATTGTTCTCGAAATTCCGCTGATGCTTAAAAATGCTTCACAACTCTTCCATTGTTCTCGGAATTCCGCTGACTTTTAAAAATGCTTCGGAACTCTTCGATTGTTCTCGGAATTCCGCTGACGCTTAAAAATGCTTCACAACTCTTCTATTGTTTTCAGAATTCCGCTGACATTTAAAAATGCTTCAGAACTCTTCCATTGTTCTCGGAATTCCGCTTACTTTTAAAAATGCTTCGGAACTCTTCCATTGTTCTCGGAATTCCGCTGACTTTTAAAAATGCTTCGGAACTCTTCCATTGTTCTCGGAATTCCGCTGAAGGTTTGAATTTTAAAAATGCTACGGAATTCTTCCATTGTTCTCGGAATTCCGCTGACGCTTAAAAATGCTTCACAACTCTTCTATTGTTCTCAGAATTCCGCTGACTTTTAAAAATGCTTCAGAACTCTTCCATTGTTCTCGGAATTCCGCTGACGTTTAAAAATGCTTCGGAACTCTTCCATTGTTCTCGGAATTCCGCTGACGCTTAAAATTGCTTCACAACTCTTCTATTGTTCTCGGAATTCCGCTGACTTTTAAAAATGCTTCGAAACTCTTCCATTGTTCTCGGAATTCCGCTGAAGTTTAAGAATGCTTCGGAACTCTTCCATTGTTCTCAGAATTCTTCTGAAGTTTAAAAATGCTTCGGAACTCTTCCATTGTTCTCGGAATTCCGCTGATGCTTAAAAATGCTTCACAACTCTTCCATTGTTCTTGGTATTCCGCTGACTTTTAAAAATGCTTCAGAACTCTTCCATTGTTCTCGGAATTCCGCTGACTTTTAAAAATGCTTCAGAACTCTTCCATTGTTCTCGGAATTCCGCTGACTTTTAAAAATGCTTCGGAACTCTTCCATTGTTCTCGGAATTCCGCTGACTTTTAAAAATGCTTCGGAACTCTTCCATTGTTCTCGGAATTCCGCTGAAGTTTTGAATTTTAAAAATGCTTCGGAATTCTTCCATTGTTCTCGGAATTCCGCTGACGCTTAAAAATGCTTCACAACTCTTCTATTGTTCTCATAATTCCGCTGACTTTTAAAAATGCTTCAGAACTCTTCCATTGTTCTCGGAATTCCGCTGACGTTTAAAAATGCTTCGGAACTCTTCCATTGTTCTCGGAATTCCGCTGACGCTTAAAATTGCTTCACAACTCTTCTATTGTTCTCGGAATTCCGCTGACTTTTAAAAATGCTTCGAAACTCTTCCATTGTTCTCGGAATTCCGCTGAAGTTTAAGAATGCTTCGGAACTCTTCCATTGTTCTCAGAATTCTTCTGAAGTTTAAAAATGCTTCGGTACTCTTCCATTGTTCTCGGAATTCCGCTGATGCTTAAAAATGCTTCACAACTCTTCCATTGTTCTCGGTATTCCGCTGACTTTTAAAAATGCTTCTGAACTCTTCCATTGTTCTCGGAATTCTGCTGAAGTTTAAAAATGCTTCGGAACTCTTCCATTGTTCTCAGAATTCCGCTGACATTTAAAAATGCTTCGGAACTCTTCCATTGTTCTCGGAATTCCGCTGACATTTAAAAAGCCTTCAGAACTCTTCCATTGTTCTCGGAATTCCGCTGACGTTTAAAAATGCTTCGGAACTCTTCCTTTGTTCTTGGAATTCCACTGACGTTTAAAAATGCTTCACAACTCTTCCATTGTTCTCGGAATTCCGCTGACTTTTAAAATTGCTTCGGAACTCTTCGATTGTTCTCCAAATTCCGCTGAAGTTTAAAAATGCTTCGGAACTCTTCCAGTGTTTGCAGAATTCCGCTGACGTTTAAAAATGCTTCGGAAATCTTCCATTGTTTTCAAAATCCGCTGACGTTTAAAAATGCTTCAGAACTCTTCCATTGTTCTCGGAATTCCGCTGACATTTAAAAATGCTTCGGAACTCTTCCATTGTTCTCGGAATTCCGCTGAAGTTTAAGTATGCTTCGGAACTCTTCCATTGTTCTCGGAATTCTGCTGAAGTTTAAAAATGCTTCGGAACTCTTCCATTGTTCTCGGAATTCTTCTGAAGTTTTGAAGTTTACAAATGCTTCGGAATTCTTCCATTGTTCTCGGAATTCCGCTGACGCTTAAAAATGCTTCACAACTCTTCTATTGTTCTCGGAATTCCGCTGACATTTAAAAATGCTTCGGAACTCTTCCATTGTCCTCGGAATTCCGCTGAAGTTTAAGAATGCTTCGGAACTCTTCCATTGTTCTCAGAATTCTGCTGAAGTTTAAAAATGCTTCGGAACTCTTCCATTGTTCTCGGAATTCCGGTGAAGTTTAAAAATGCTTCGGAACTCTCCCATTGTTCTCGGAATTCTGCTGAAGTTTAAGTATGCTTCGGAACTCTTCCATTGTTCTCGGAATTCTGCTGAAGTTTAAAAATGCTTCGGAACTCTTCCATTGTTCTCAGAATTCCGCTGACATTTAAAAAGGCTTTAGAACTCTTCCATTGTTCTCGGAATTCCGCTGACGTTTAAAAATGCTTCGGAACTCTTCCATTGTTCTCGGAATTCCGCTGATGTTTAAAAATGCTTCACAAAGCTACCATTGTTCTCGGAATTCCGCTGACTTTTAAAAATGCTTCGGAACTCTTCGATTGTTCTCCAAATTCCGCTGAAGTTTAAAAATGCTTCGGAACTCTTCCATTGTTTTCAAAATTCCGCTGACGTTTAAAAATGATTCAGAACTCTTCCATTGTTCTCGGAATTCCGCTGACATTTAAAAATGCTTCGGAACTCTTCCATTGTTTTCAAAATTCCGCTGACGTTTAAAAATGATTCAGAACTCTTGATTTGTTCTCGGAATTCCGCTGACGTTTAAAAATGCTTCGGAACTCTTCCATTGTTCTCGGAATTCCGGTGAAGTTTAAAAATGCTTCGGAACTCTTACATTGTTCTCAGAATTCCGCTGAAGTTTAAGAATGCTTCGAAACTCTTCCATTGTTCTTGGAATTCTGCTGAAGTTTTGAAGTTTAAAAATGCTTCGGAATTCGTCCATTGTTCTCGGAATTCCGCTGACGCTTAAAAATCCTTCACAACTCTTCTATTGTTCTCAGAATTCCGCTGACTTTTAAAAATGCTTCAGAACTCTTCCATTGTTCTCGGAATTCCGCTGACATTTAAAAATGCTTCGGAACTCTTCCATTGTTCTCGGAATTCCGCTGACGCTTAAAATTGCTTCACAACTCTTCTATTGTTCTCAGAATTCCGCTGACTTTTAAAAATGCTTCAGAACTCTTCCATTGTTCTCGGAATTCCGCTGACATTTAAAAAGGCTTCAGAACTCTTCCATTGTTCTCGGAATTCCGCTGACTTTTAAAAATGCTTCGGAACTCTTCGATTGTTCTCCAAATTCCGCTGAAGTTTAAAAATGCTTCGGAACTCTTCGATTGTTCTCCAAATTCCGCTGAAGTTTAAAAATGCTTCGGAACTCTTCCAGTGTTCGCAGAACTCCGCTGACGTTTAAAAATGCTTTGGAAATCTTCCATTGTTTTCAAAATTCCGCTGACGTTTAAAAATGCTTCAGAACTCTTCCATTGTTCTCGGAATTCCGCTGACGTTTAAAAATGCTTCGGAACTCTTCCATTGTTCTCGGAATTCCGGTGAAGTTTAAAAATGCTTCGGAACTCTTACATTGTTCTCAGAATTCCGCTGAAGTTTAAACATGCTTTGGTACCCTTCTATTGTTCTCGGAATTCTGCTGACTTTTAAAAATGCTTTGGAACTCTTCCATTGTTCTCGGAATTCCGCTGACTTTTAAAAATGCTTCGGAACTCTTCCATTGTTCTCGGAATTCCGCTGAAGTTTAAGAATGCTTCGGAACTCTTCCATTGTTCTCGGAATTCTGCTGAAGTTTAAGTATGCTTCGGAACTCTTCCATTGTTCTTGGAATTCTGCTGAAGTTTAAAAATGCTTCGGAACTCTTCCATTGTTCTCAGAATTCCGCTGACATTTAAAAATGCTTTGGAACTCTTCCATTGTTCTCGGAATTCCGCTGACGTTTAAAAATGCTTCGGAACTCTTCCATTGTTCTCGGAATTCCGCTGATGTTTAAAAATGCTTCACAAAGCTACCATTGTTCTCGGAATTCCGCTGACTTTTAAAAATGCTTCGGAACTCTTCGATTGTTCTCCAAATTCCGCTGAAGTTTAAAAATGCTTCGGAACTCTTCCATTGTTTTCAAAATTCCGCTGACGTTTAAAAATGATTCAGAACTCTTCCATTGTTCTCGGAATTCCGCTGACATTTAAAAATGCTTCGGAACTCTTCCATTGTTTTCAAAATTCCGCTGACGTTTAAAAATGATTCAGAACTCTTGATTTGTTCTCGGAATTCCGCTGACGTTTAAAAATGCTTCGGAACTCTTCCATTGTTCTCGGAATTCCGGTGAAGTTTAAAAATGCTTCGGAACTCTTACATTGTTCTCAGAATTCCGCTGAAGTTTAAGAATGCTTCGAAACTCTTCCATTGTTCTTGGAATTCTGCTGAAGTTTTGAAGTTTAAAAATGCTTCGGAATTCGTCCATTGTTCTCGGAATTCCGCTGACGCTTAAAAATCCTTCACAACTCTTCTATTGTTCTCAGAATTCCGCTGACTTTTAAAAATGCTTCAGAACTCTTCCATTGTTCTCGGAATTCCGCTGACATTTAAAAATGCTTCGGAACTCTTCCATTGTTCTCGGAATTCCGCTGACGCTTAAAATTGCTTCACAACTCTTCTATTGTTCTCAGAATTCCGCTGACTTTTAAAAATGCTTCAGAACTCTTCCATTGTTCTCGGAATTCCGCTGACATTTAAAAAGGCTTCAGAACTCTTCCATTGTTCTCGGAATTCCGCTGACTTTTAAAAATGCTTCGGAACTCTTCGATTGTTCTCCAAATTCCGCTGAAGTTTAAAAATGCTTCGGAACTCTTCGATTGTTCTCCAAATTCCGCTGAAGTTTAAAAATGCTTCGGAACTCTTCCAGTGTTCGCAGAACTCCGCTGACGTTTAAAAATGCTTTGGAAATCTTCCATTGTTTTCAAAATTCCGCTGACGTTTAAAAATGCTTCAGAACTCTTCCATTGTTCTCGGAATTCCGCTGACGTTTAAAAATGCTTCGGAACTCTTCCATTGTTCTCGGAATTCCGGTGAAGTTTAAAAATGCTTCGGAACTCTTACATTGTTCTCAGAATTCCGCTGAAGTTTAAACATGCTTTGGTACCCTTCTATTGTTCTCGGAATTCTGCTGACTTTTAAAAATGCTTTGGAACTCTTCCATTGTTCTCGGAATTCCGCTGACTTTTAAAAATGCTTCGGAACTCTTCCATTGTTCTCGGAATTCCGCTGAAGTTTAAGAATGCTTCGGAACTCTTCCATTGTTCTCGGAATTCTGCTGAAGTTTAAGTATGCTTCGGAACTCTTCCATTGTTCTTGGAATTCTGCTGAAGTTTAAAAATGCTTCGGAACTCTTCCATTGTTCTCAGAATTCCGCTGACATTTAAAAATGCTTTGGAACTCTTCCATTGTTCTCGGAATTCCGCTGACATTTAAAAAGGCTTTAGAACTCTTCCATTGTTCTCGGAATTCCGCTGACGTTTAAAAATGCTTCACAAAGCTTCCATTGTTCTCGGAATTCCGCTGACTTTTAAAAATGCTTCGGAACTCTTCGATTGTTCTCCAAATTCCGCTGAAGTTTAAAAATGCTTCGGAACTCTTCCATTGTTTTCAAAATTCCGCTGACGTTTAAAAATGCTTCGGAACTCTTCCATTGTTCTCGGAATTCCGCTGACGCTTAAAATTGCTTCACAACTCTTCTATTGTTCTCAGAATTCCGCTGACTTTTAAAAATGCTTCAGAACTCTTTCATTGTTCTCGGAATTCCGCTGACTTTTAAAAATGCTTCGGAACTCTTCCATTGCTCTCGGAATTCCGCTGAAGTTTAAGAATGCTTCGAAACTCTTCCATTGTTCTTGGAATTCTGCTGAAGTTTTGAAGTTTAAAAATGCTTCGGAATTCTTCCATTGTTCTCGGAATTCCGCTGACGCTTAAAAATGCTTCACAACTCTTCTATTGTTCTCAGAATTCCGCTTACTTTTAAAAATGCTTCGGAACTCTTCCATTGTTGTCGGAATTCCGCTGACGCTTAAAATTGCTTCAAAACTCTTCCATTGTTCTCGGAATTCCGCTGAAGTTTAAGAATGCTTCAGAACTCTTCCATTGTTCTCAGAATTCCGCTTACATTTAAAAATGCTTCGGAACTCTTCTATTGTTCTCGGAATTCTGCTGACTTTTAAAAATGCTTCGGAACCCTTCCATTGTTCTCGGAATTCTGCTGAAATTTAAAAATGCTTCGGAACTCTTCCACTGTTCTCAGAATTCCGCTGACATTTAAAAATGCTTCGGAACTCTTCCATTGTTCTCGGAATTCCGCTGACATTTAAAAAGGCTTCAGAACTCTTCCATTGTTCTCGGAATTCCGCTGACGTTTAAAAATGCTTCGGAACTCTTCCATTGTTCTCGGAATTCCGCTGACGTTTAAAAATGCTTCACAAAGCTTCCATTGTTCTCGGAATTCCGCTAACTTTTAAAAATGCTTCGGAACTCTTCGATTGTTCTCCAAATTCCGCTGAAGTTTAAAAATGCTTCGGAACTCTTCCAGTGTTCTCGGAATTCCGCTGACTTTTAAAAATGCTTCGGAACTCTTCGATTGTTCTCCAAATTCCGCTGAAGTTTAAAAATGCTTCGGAACTCTTCCAGTGTTCGCAGAACTCCGCTGACGTTTAAAAATGCTTCGGAAATCTTCCATTGTTTTCAAAATTCCGCTGACGTTTAAAAATGCTTCAGACCTCTTCCATTGTTCTCGGAATTCCGCTGACGTTTAAAAATGCTTCGGAACTCTTCCATTGTTCTCGGAATTCCGGTGAAGTTTAAAAATGCTTCGGAACTCTTACATTGTTCTCAGAATTCCGCTGAAGTTTAAACATGCTTTGGTACCCTTCTATTGTTCTCGGAATTCTGCTGACTTTTAAAAATGCTTCGGAACTCTTCCATTGTTCTCTGAATTCCGCTGACTTTTAAAAATGCTTCGGAACTCTTCCATTGTTCTCGGAATTCCGCTGAAGTTTAAGAATGCTTCGGAACTCTTCCATTGTTCTCGGAATTCTGCTGAAGTTTAAGTATGCTACGGAACTCTTCCATTGTTCTCGGAATTCTGCTGAAGTTTAAAAATGCTTCGGAACTCTTCCATTGTTCTCAGAATTCCGCTGACATTTAAAAATGCTTCGGAACTCTTCCATTGTTCTCGGAATTCCGCTGACGTTTAAAAATGCTTCACAAAGCTTCCATTGTTCTCGGAATTCCGCTGACTTTTAAAAATGCTTCGGAACTCTTCGATTGTTCTCCAAATTCCGCTGAAGTTTAAAAATGCTTCGGAACTCTTCCATTGTTCTCGTAATTCCGCTGACGTTTAAAAATGCTTCGGAATTCTTCCATTGTTCTCGGAATTCCGCTGACGCTTAAAAATGCTTCACAACTCTTCTATTGTTCTCAGAATTCCGCTGACTTTTAAAAATGCTTCAGAACTCTTCCATTGTTCTCAGAATTCCGCTTACATTTAAAAATGCTTCGGAACTCTTCCATTGTTCTCGGAATTCCGCTGACGTTTAAAAATGCTTCGGAACTCTTCCGTTGTTCTTGGAATTCCACTGACGTTTAAAAATGCTTCACAACCTTTCCATTGTTCTCGGAATTCCGCTGACTTTTAAAATTGATTCGGAACTCTTCGATTGTTCTCCAAATTCCGCTGAAGTTTAAAAATGCTTCGGAACTCTTCCAGTGTTCACAGAATTCCGCTGACGTTTAAAAATGCTTCGGAAATCTTCCATTGTTTTCAAAATCCGCTGACGTTTAAAAATGCTTCAGAACTCTTCCATTGTTCTCGGAATTCCGCTGACATTTAAAAATGCTTCAGAACTCTTCCATTGTTCTGGAATTCCGCTGACGTTTAAAAATGCTTCACAACTCTTCCATTGTTCTCGTTATTCCGCTGACTTTAAAAAATGCTTCAGAACTCTTCCATTGTTCTCGGAATTCTGCTGAAGTTTAAGTATGCTTCGGAACTCTTCCATTGTTCTCGGAATTCTGCTAAAGTTTAAAAATGCTTCGGAACTCTTCCACTGTTCTCAGAATTCCGCTGACATTTAAAAATGCTTCGGAACTCTTCCATTGTTCTCGGAATTCCGCTGACATTTAAAAAGGCTTCAGAACACTTCCATTGTTCCCGGAATTCCGCTGACGTTTCAAAATGCTTCGGAACTCTTCCATTGTTCTCGGAATTCCGCTGACGTTTAAAAATGCTTCACAAAGCTTCCATTGTTCTCGGAATTCCGCTGACTTTTAAAAATGCTTCGGAACTCTTCGATTGTTCTCCAAATTCCGCTGAAGTTTAAAAATGCTTCGGAACTCTTCCAGTGTTCTCGGAATTCCGCTGACTTTTAAAAATGATTCGGAACTCTTCGATTGTTCTCCAAATTCCGCTGAAGTTTAAAAATGCTTCGGAACTCTTCCAGCGTTCGCAGAACTCCGCTGACGTTTAAAAATGCTTCGGAAATCTTCCATTGTTTTCAAAATTCCGCTGACGTTTAAAAATGCTTCAGAACTCTTCAATTGTTCTCGGAATTCCGCTGACGTTTAAAAATGCTTTGGAACTCTTCCATTGTTCTCGGAATTCCGGTGAAGTTTAAAAATGCTTCGGAACTCTCCCATTGTTCTCGGAATTCTGCTGAAGTTTAAGTATGCTTCGGAACTCTTCCATTGTTCTCGGAATTCTGCTGAAGTTTAAAAATGCTTCGGAACTCTTCCATTGTTCTCAGAATTCCGCTGACATTTAAAAAGGCTTTAGAACTCTTCCATTGTTCTCGGAATTCCGCTGACGTTTAAAAATGCTTCGGAACTCTTCCATTGTTCTCGGAATTCCGCTGATGTTTAAAAATGCTTCACAAAGCTACCATTGTTCTCGGAATTCCGCTGACTTTTAAAAATGCTTCGGAACTCTTCGATTGTTCTCCAAATTCCGCTGAAGTTTAAAAATGCTTCGGAACTCTTCCAGTGTTCTCGGAATTCCGCTGACTTTTAAAAATGCTTCGGAACTCTTCGATTGTTCTCCAAATTCCGCTGAAGTTTAAAAATGCTTCGGAACTCTTCCATTGTTTTCAAAATTCCGCTGACGTTTAAAAATGATTCAGAACTCTTCCATTGTTCTCGGAATTCCGCTGACATTTAAAAATGCTTCGGAACTCTTCCATTGTTTTCAAAATTCCGCTGACGTTTAAAAATGATTCAGAACTCTTGATTTGTTCTCGGAATTCCGCTGACGTTTAAAAATGCTTCGGAACTCTTCCATTGTTCTCGGAATTCCGGTGAAGTTTAAAAATGCTTCGGAACTCTTACATTGTTCTCAGAATTCCGCTGAAGTTTAAGAATGCTTCGAAACTCTTCCATTGTTCTTGGAATTCTGCTGAAGTTTTGAAGTTTAAAAATGCTTCGGAATTCGTCCATTGTTCTCGGAATTCCGCTGACGCTTAAAAATCCTTCACAACTCTTCTATTGTTCTCAGAATTCCGCTGACTTTTAAAAATACTTCAGAACTCTTCCATTGTTCTCGGAATTCCGCTGACATTTAAAAATGCTTCGGAACTCTTCCATTGTTCTCGGAATTCCGCTGACGCTTAAAATTGCTTCACAACTCTTCTATTGTTCTCAGAATTCCGCTGACTTTTAAAAATGCTTCAGAACTCTTCCATTGTTCTCGGAATTCCGCTGACATTTAAAAAGGCTTCAGAACTCTTCCATTGTTCTCGGAATTCCGCTGACTTTTAAAAATGCTTCGGAACTCTTCGATTGTTCTCCAAATTCCGCTGAAGTTTAAAAATGCTTCGGAACTCTTCGATTGTTCTCCAAATTCCGCTGAAGTTTAAAAATGCTTCGGAACTCTTCCAGTGTTCGCAGAACTCCGCTGACGTTTAAAAATGCTTTGGAAATCTTCCATTGTTTTCAAAATTCCGCTGACGTTTAAAAATGCTTCAGAACTCTTCCATTGTTCTCGGAATTCCGCTGACGTTTAAAAATGCTTCGGAACTCTTCCATTGTTCTCGGAATTCCGGTGAAGTTTAAAAATGCTTCGGAACTCTTACATTGTTCTCAGAATTCCGCTGAAGTTTAAACATGCTTTGGTACCCTTCTATTGTTCTCGGAATTCTGCTGACTTTTAAAAATGCTTTGGAACTCTTCCATTGTTCTCGGAATTCCGCTGACTTTTAAAAATGCTTCGGAACTCTTCCATTGTTCTCGGAATTCCGCTGAAGTTTAAGAATGCTTCGGAACTCTTCCATTGTTCTCGGAATTCTGCTGAAGTTTAAGTATGCTTCGGAACTCTTCCATTGTTCTCGGAATTCTGCTGAAGTTTAAAAATGCTTCGGAACTCTTCCATTGTTCTCAGAATTCCGCTGACATTTAAAAATGCTTTGGAACTCTTCCATTGTTCTCGGAATTCCGCTGACATTTAAAAAGGCTTTAGAACTCTTCCATTGTTCTCGGAATTCCGCTGACGTTTAAAAATGCTTCACAAAGCTTCCATTGTTCTCGGAATTCCGCTGACTTTTAAAAATGCTTCGGAACTCTTCGATTGTTCTCCAAATTCCGCTGAAGTTTAAAAATGCTTCGGAACTCTTCCATTGTTTTCAAAATTCCGCTGACGTTTAAAAATGCTTCGGAACTCTTCCATTGTTCTCGGAATTCCGCTGACGCTTAAAATTGCTTCACAACTCTTCTATTGTTCTCAGAATTCCGCTGACTTTTAAAAATGCTTCAGAACTCTTTCATTGTTCTCGGAATTCCGCTGACTTTTAAAAATGCTTCGGAACTCTTCCATTGCTCTCGGAATTCCGCTGAAGTTTAAGAATGCTTCGAAACTCTTCCATTGTTCTTGGAATTCTGCTGAAGTTTTGAAGTTTAAAAATGCTTCGGAATTCTTCCATTGTTCTCGGAATTCCGCTGACGCTTAAAAATGCTTCACAACTCTTCTATTGTTCTCAGAATTCCGCTTACTTTTAAAAATGCTTCGGAACTCTTCCATTGTTGTCGGAATTCCGCTGACGCTTAAAATTGCTTCAAAACTCTTCCATTGTTCTCGGAATTCCGCTGAAGTTTAAGAATGCTTCAGAACTCTTCCATTGTTCTCAGAATTCCGCTTACATTTAAAAATGCTTCGGAACTCTTCTATTGTTCTCGGAATTCTGCTGACTTTTAAAAATGCTTCGGAACCCTTCCATTGTTCTCGGAATTCTGCTGAAGTTTAAAAATGCTTCGGAACTCTTCCACTGTTCTCAGAATTCCGCTGACATTTAAAAATGCTTCGGAACTCTTCCATTGTTCTCGGAATTCCGCTGACATTTAAAAAGGCTTCAGAACTCTTCCATTGTTCTCGGAATTCCGCTGACGTTTAAAAATGCTTCGGAACTCTTCCATTGTTCTCGGAATTCCGCTGACGTTTAAAAATGCTTCACAAAGCTTCCATTGTTCTCGGAATTCCGCTGACTTTTAAAAATGCTTCGGAACTCTTCGATTGTTCTCCAAATTCCGCTGAAGTTTAAAAATGCTTCGGAACTCTTCCAGTGTTCTCGGAATTCCGCTGACTTTTAAAAATGCTTCGGAACTCTTCGATTGTTCTCCAAATTCCGCTGAAGTTTAAAAATGCTTCGGAACTCTTCCAGTGTTCGCAGAACTCCGCTGACGTTTAAAAATGCTTCGGAAATCTTCCATTGTTTTCAAAATTCCGCTGACGTTTAAAAATGCTTCAGACCTCTTCCATTGTTCTCGGAATTCCGCTGACGTTTAAAAATGCTTCGGAACTCTTCCATTGTTCTCGGAATTCCGGTGAAGTTTAAAAATGCTTCGGAACTCTTACATTGTTCTCAGAATTCCGCTGAAGTTTAAACATGCTTTGGTACCCTTCTATTGTTCTCGGAATTCTGCTGACTTTTAAAAATGCTTCGGAACTCTTCCATTGTTCTCTGAATTCCGCTGACTTTTAAAAATGCTTCGGAAATCTTCCATTGTTCTCGGAATTCCGCTGAAGTTTAAGAATGCTTCGGAACTCTTCCATTGTTCTCGGAATTCTGCTGAAGTTTAAGTATGCTACGGAACTCTTCCATTGTTCTCGGAATTCTGCTGAAGTTTAAAAATGCTTCGGAACTCTTCCATTGTTCTCAGAATTCCGCTGACATTTAAAAATGCTTCGGAACTCTTCCATTGTTCTCGGAATTCCGCTGACGTTTAAAAATGCTTCACAAAGCTTCCATTGTTCTCGGAATTCCGCTGACTTTTAAAAATGCTTCGGAACTCTTCGATTGTTCTCCAAATTCCGCTGAAGTTTAAAAATGCTTCGGAACTCTTCCATTGTTCTCGTAATTCCGCTGACGTTTAAAAATGCTTTGGAATTCTTCCATTGTTCTCGGAATTCCGCTGACGCTTAAAAATGCTTCACAACTCTTCTATTGTTCTCAGAATTCCGCTGACTTTTAAAAATGCTTCAGAACTCTTCCATTGTTCTCAGAATTCCGCTTACATTTAAAAATGCTTCGGAACTCTTCCATTGTTCTCGGAATTCCGCTGACGTTTAAAAATGCTTCGGAACTCTTCCGTTGTTCTTGGAATTCCACTGACGTTTAAAAATGCTTCACAACCTTTCCATTGTTCTCGGAATTCCGCTGACTTTTAAAATTGATTCGGAACTCTTCGATTGTTCTCCAAATTCCGCTGAAGTTTAAAAATGCTTCGGAACTCTTCCAGTGTTCACAGAATTCCGCTGACGTTTAAAAATGCTTCGGAAATCTTCCATTGTTTTCAAAATCCGCTGACGTTTAAAAATGCTTCAGAACTCTTCCATTGTTCTCGGAATTCCGCTGACATTTAAAAATGCTTCAGAACTCTTCCATTGTTCTGGAATTCCGCTGACGTTTAAAAATGCTTCACAACTCTTCCATTGTTCTCGTTATTCCGCTGACTTTAAAAAATGCTTCAGAACTCTTCCATTGTTCTCGGAATTCTGCTGAAGTTTAAGTATGCTTCGGAACTCTTCCATTGTTCTCGGAATTCTGCTAAAGTTTAAAAATGCTTCGGAACTCTTCCACTGTTCTCAGAATTCCGCTGACATTTAAAAATGCTTCGGAACTCTTCCATTGTTCTCGGAATTCCGCTGACATTTAAAAAGGCTTCAGAACACTTCCATTGTTCCCGGAATTCCGCTGACGTTTCAAAATGCTTCGGAACTCTTCCATTGTTCTCGGAATTCCGCTGACGTTTAAAAATGCTTCACAAAGCTTCCATTGTTCTCGGAATTCCGCTGACTTTTAAAAATGCTTCGGAACTCTTCGATTGTTCTCCAAATTCCGCTGAAGTTTAAAAATGCTTCGGAACTCTTCCAGTGTTCTCGGAATTCCGCTGACTTTTAAAAATGCTTCGGAACTCTTCGATTGTTCTCCAAATTCCGCTGAAGTTTAAAAATGCTTCGGAACTCTTCCAGCGTTCGCAGAACTCCGCTGACGTTTAAAAATGCTTCGGAAATCTTCCATTGTTTTCAAAATTCCGCTGACGTTTAAAAATGCTTCAGAACTCTTCAATTGTTCTCGGAATTCCGCTGACGTTTAAAAATGCTTCGGAACTCTTCCATTGTTCTCGGAATTCCGGTGAAGTTTAAAAATGCTTCGGAACTCTCCCATTGTTCTCGGAATTCTGCTGAAGTTTAAGTATGCTTCGGAACTCTTCCATTGTTCTCGGAATTCTGCTGAAGTTTAAAAATGCTTCGGAACTCTTCCATTGTTCTCAGAATTCCGCTGACATTTAAAAAGGCTTTAGAACTCTTCCATTGTTCTCGGAATTCCGCTGACGTTTAAAAATGCTTCGGAACTCTTCCATTGTTCTCGGAATTCCGCTGATGTTTAAAAATGCTTCACAAAGCTACCATTGTTCTCGGAATTCCGCTGACTTTTAAAAATGCTTCGGAACTCTTCGATTGTTCTCCAAATTCCGCTGAAGTTTAAAAATGCTTCGGAACTCTTCCAGTGTTCTCGGAATTCCGCTGACTTTTAAAAATGCTTCGGAACTCTTCGATTGTTCTCCAAATTCCGCTGAAGTTTAAAAATGCTTCGGAACTCTTCCATTGTTTTCAAAATTCCGCTGACGTTTAAAAATGATTCAGAACTCTTCCATTGTTCTCGGAATTCCGCTGACATTTAAAAATGCTTCGGAACTCTTCCATTGTTTTCAAAATTCCGCTGACGTTTAAAAATGATTCAGAACTCTTGATTTGTTCTCGGAATTCCGCTGACGTTTAAAAATGCTTCGGAACTCTTCCATTGTTCTCGGAATTCCGGTGAAGTTTAAAAATGCTTCGGAACTCTTACATTGTTCTCAGAATTCCGCTGAAGTTTAAACATGCTTTGGTACCCTTCTATTGTTCTCGGAATTCTGCTGACTTTTAAAAATGCTTCGGAACTCTTCCATTGTTCTCTGAATTCCGCTGACTTTTAAAAATGCTTCGGAACTCTTCCATTGTTCTCGGAATTCCGCTGAAGTTTAAGAATGCTTCGGAACTCTTCCATTGTTCTCGGAATTCTGCTGAAGTTTAAGTATGCTACGGAACTCTTCCATTGTTCTCGGAATTCTGCTGAAGTTTAAAAATGCTTCGGAACTCTTCCATTGTTCTCAGAATTCCGCTGACATTTAAAAATGCTTCGGAACTCTTCCATTGTTCTCGGAATTCCGCTGACGTTTAAAAATGCTTCACAAAGCTTCCATTGTTCTCGGAATTCCGCTGACTTTTAAAAATGCTTCGGAACTCTTCGATTGTTCTCCAAATTCCGCTGAAGTTTAAAAATGCTTCGGAACTCTTCCATTGTTCTCGTAATTCCGCTGACGTTTAAAAATGCTTCGGAATTCTTCCATTGTTCTCGGAATTCCGCTGACGCTTAAAAATGCTTCACAACTCTTCTATTGTTCTCAGAATTCCGCTGACTTTTAAAAATGCTTCAGAACTCTTCCATTGTTCTCAGAATTCCGCTTACATTTAAAAATGCTTCGGAACTCTTCCATTGTTCTCGGAATTCCGCTGACGTTTAAAAATGCTTCGGAACTCTTCCGTTGTTCTTGGAATTCCACTGACGTTTAAAAATGCTTCACAACCTTTCCATTGTTCTCGGAATTCCGCTGACTTTTAAAATTGATTCGGAACTCTTCGATTGTTCTCCAAATTCCGCTGAAGTTTAAAAATGCTTCGGAACTCTTCCAGTGTTCACAGAATTCCGCTGACGTTTAAAAATGCTTCGGAAATCTTCCATTGTTTTCAAAATCCGCTGACGTTTAAAAATGCTTCAGAACTCTTCCATTGTTCTCGGAATTCCGCTGACATTTAAAAATGCTTCAGAACTCTTCCATTGTTCTGGAATTCCGCTGACGTTTAAAAATGCTTCACAACTCTTCCATTGTTCTCGTTATTCCGCTGACTTTAAAAAATGCTTCAGAACTCTTCCATTGTTCTCGGAATTCTGCTGAAGTTTAAGTATGCTTCGGAACTCTTCCATTGTTCTCGGAATTCTGCTAAAGTTTAAAAATGCTTCGGAACTCTTCCACTGTTCTCAGAATTCCGCTGACATTTAAAAATGCTTCGGAACTCTTCCATTGTTCTCGGAATTCCGCTGACATTTAAAAAGGCTTCAGAACACTTCCATTGTTCCCGGAATTCCGCTGACGTTTCAAAATGCTTCGGAACTCTTCCATTGTTCTCGGAATTCCGCTGACGTTTAAAAATGCTTCACAAAGCTTCCATTGTTCTCGGAATTCCGCTGACTTTTAAAAATGCTTCGGAACTCTTCGATTGTTCTCCAAATTCCGCTGAAGTTTAAAAATGCTTCGGAACTCTTCCAGTGTTCTCGGAATTCCGCTGACTTTTAAAAATGCTTCGGAACTCTTCGATTGTTCTCCAAATTCCGCTGAAGTTTAAAAATGCTTCGGAACTCTTCCAGCGTTCGCAGAACTCCGCTGACGTTTAAAAATGCTTCGGAAATCTTCCATTGTTTTCAAAATTCCGCTGACGTTTAAAAATGCTTCAGAACTCTTCAATTGTTCTCGGAATTCCGCTGACGTTTAAAAATGCTTCGGAACTCTTCCATTGTTCTCGGAATTCCGGTGAAGTTTAAAAATGCTTCGGAACTCTCCCATTGTTCTCGGAATTCTGCTGAAGTTTAAGTATGCTTCGGAACTCTTCCATTGTTCTCGGAATTCTGCTGAAGTTTAAAAATGCTTCGGAACTCTTCCATTGTTCTCAGAATTCCGCTGACATTTAAAAAGGCTTTAGAACTCTTCCATTGTTCTCGGAATTCCGCTGACGTTTAAAAATGCTTCGGAACTCTTCCATTGTTCTCGGAATTCCGCTGATGTTTAAAAATGCTTCACAAAGCTACCATTGTTCTCGGAATTCCGCTGACTTTTAAAAATGCTTCGGAACTCTTCGATTGTTCTCCAAATTCCGCTGAAGTTTAAAAATGCTTCGGAACTCTTCCAGTGTTCTCGGAATTCCGCTGACTTTTAAAAATGCTTCGGAACTCTTCGATTGTTCTCCAAATTCCGCTGAAGTTTAAAAATGCTTCGGAACTCTTCCATTGTTTTCAAAATTCCGCTGACGTTTAAAAATGATTCAGAACTCTTCCATTGTTCTCGGAATTCCGCTGACATTTAAAAATGCTTCGGAACTCTTCCATTGTTTTCAAAATTCCGCTGACGTTTAAAAATGATTCAGAACTCTTGATTTGTTCTCGGAATTCCGCTGACGTTTAAAAATGCTTCGGAACTCTTCCATTGTTCTCGGAATTCCGGTGAAGTTTAAAAATGCTTCGGAACTCTTACATTGTTCTCAGAATTCCGCTGAAGTTTAAGAATGCTTCGAAACTCTTCCATTGTTCTTGGAATTCTGCTGAAGTTTTGAAGTTTAAAAATGCTTCGGAATTCGTCCATTGTTCTCGGAATTCCGCTGACGCTTAAAAATCCTTCACAACTCTTCTATTGTTCTCAGAATTCCGCTGACTTTTAAAAATGCTTCAGAACTCTTCCATTGTTCTCGGAATTCCGCTGACATTTAAAAATGCTTCGGAACTCTTCCATTGTTCTCGGAATTCCGCTGACGCTTAAAATTGCTTCACAACTCTTCTATTGTTCTCAGAATTCCGCTGACTTTTAAAAATGCTTCAGAACTCTTCCATTGTTCTCGGAATTCCGCTGACATTTAAAAAGGCTTCAGAACTCTTCCATTGTTCTCGGAATTCCGCTGACTTTTAAAAATGCTTCGGAACTCTTCGATTGTTCTCCAAATTCCGCTGAAGTTTAAAAATGCTTCGGAACTCTTCGATTGTTCTCCAAATTCCGCTGAAGTTTAAAAATGCTTCGGAACTCTTCCAGTGTTCGCAGAACTCCGCTGACGTTTAAAAATGCTTTGGAAATCTTCCATTGTTTTCAAAATTCCGCTGACGTTTAAAAATGCTTCAGAACTCTTCCATTGTTCTCGGAATTCCGCTGACGTTTAAAAATGCTTCGGAACTCTTCCATTGTTCTCGGAATTCCGGTGAAGTTTAAAAATGCTTCGGAACTCTTACATTGTTCTCAGAATTCCGCTGAAGTTTAAACATGCTTTGGTACCCTTCTATTGTTCTCGGAATTCTGCTGACTTTTAAAAATGCTTTGGAACTCTTCCATTGTTCTCGGAATTCCGCTGACTTTTAAAAATGCTTCGGAACTCTTCCATTGTTCTCGGAATTCCGCTGAAGTTTAAGAATGCTTCGGAACTCTTCCATTGTTCTCGGAATTCTGCTGAAGTTTAAGTATGCTTCGGAACTCTTCCATTGTTCTCGGAATTCTGCTGAAGTTTAAAAATGCTTCGGAACTCTTCCATTGTTCTCAGAATTCCGCTGACATTTAAAAATGCTTTGGAACTCTTCCATTGTTCTCGGAATTCCGCTGACATTTAAAAAGGCTTTAGAACTCTTCCATTGTTCTCGGAATTCCGCTGACGTTTAAAAATGCTTCACAAAGCTTCCATTGTTCTCAGAATTCCGCTGACTTTTAAAAATGCTTCGGAACTCTTCGATTGTTCTCCAAATTCCGCTGAAGTTTAAAAATGATTCGGAACTCTTCCATTGTTTTCAAAATTCCGCTGACGTTTAAAAATGATTCAGAACTCTTCCATTGTTCTCGGAATTCCGCTGACGTTTAAAAATGATTCAGAACTCTTGCATTGTTCTCGGAATTCCGCTGACGTTTAAAAATGCTTCGGAACTCTTCCATTGTTCTCGGAATTCCGGTGAAGTTTAAAAATGCTTCGGAACTCTTACATTGTTCTCAGAATTCCGCTGAAGTTTAAACATGCTTTGGTACCCTTCTATTGTTCTCGGAATTCTGCTGACTTTTAAAAATGCTTCGGAACTCTTCCATTGATCCAGGAATTCTGCTGAAGTTTAAAAATGCTTCGGAACTCTTCTATTGTTCTCGGAATTCCACTGACTTTTAAAAATGCTTCGGAACTCTTCCTTTGTTTTCGGAATTCCGCTGAAGTTTAAGAATGCTTCGAAACTCTTCCATTGTTCTTGGAATTCTGCTGAAGTTTTGAAGTTTAAAAATGCTTCGGAATTCGTCCATTGTTCTCGGAATTCCGCTGACGCTTAAAAATGCTTCACAACTCTTCTATTGTTCTCAGAATTCCGCTTACTTTTAAAAATGCTTCGGAACTCTTCCATTGTTGTCGGAATTCCGCTGACGCTTAAAATTGCTTCAAAACTCTTCAATTGTTCTCGGAATTCCGCTGAAGTTTAAGAATGCTTCAGAACTCTTCCATTGTTCTCAGAATTCTGCTGAATTTTAAAAATGCTTCGGAACTCTTCCATTGCTCTCGGAATTCCGCTGACACTTAAAAATGCTTCACAACTCTTCTATTGTTCTCGGAATTCCGCTGACATTTAAAAATGCTTCGGAACTCTTCCATTGTTCTCGGAATTCCGCTGACGTTTAAAAATGCTTTGGAACTCTTCCATTGTTCTCGGAATTCTGCTGAAGTTTAAAAATGCTTCGGAACTCTTCCACTGTTCTCAGAATTCCGCTGACATTTAAAAATAGTTCGGAACTCTTCCATTGTTCTCGGAATTCCGCTGACATTTAAAAAGGCTTCAGAACTCTTCCATTGTTCTCGGAATTCCGCTGACGTTTAAAAATGCTTCGGAACTCTTCCATTGTTCTCGGAATTCCGCTGACGTTTAAAAATGCTTCACAAAGCTTCCATTGTTCTCGGAATTCCGCTGACTTTTAAAAATGCTTAGGAACTCTTCGATTGTTCTCCAAATTCCGCTGAAGTTTAAAAATGCTTCGGAACTCTTCCAGTGTTCTCGGAATTCCGCTGACTTTTAAAAATGCTTCGGAACTCTTCGATTGTTCTCCAAATTCCGCTGAAGTTTAAAAATGCTTCGGAACTCTTCCAGTGTTCGCAGAACTCCGCTGACGTTTAAAAATGCTTCGGAACTCTTCCATTGTTCTCGGAATTCCGCTGACTTTTAAAAATGCTTCGGAACTCTTCCATTGTTCTCGGAATTCCGCTGAAGTTTAAGAATGCTTCGGAACTCTTCCATTGTTCTCGGAATTCTGCTGAAGTTTAAGTATGCTTCGGAACTCTTCCATTGTTCTCGGAATTCTGCTGAAGTTTAAAAATGCTTCGGAACTCTTCCATTGTTCTCAGAATTCCGCTGACATTTAAAAATGCTTCGGAACTCTTCCATTGTTCTCGGAATTCCGCTGACATTTAAAAAGGCTTTAGAACTCTTCCATTGTTCTCGGAATTCCGCTGACGTTTAAAAATGCTTTGGAACTCTTCCATTGTTCTCGGAATTCCGCTGACGTTTAAAAATGCTTCACAAAGCTTCCATTGTTCTCGGAATTCCGCTGACTTTTAAAAATGCTTCGGAACTCTTCGATTGTTCTCCAAATTCCGCTGAAGTTTAAAAATGCTTCGGAACTCTTCCAGTGTTCTCGGAATTCCGCTGACTTTTAAAAATGCTTCGGAACTCTTCGATTGTTCTCCAAATTCCGCTGAAGTTTAAAAATGCTTCGGAACTCTTCCATTGTTTTCAAAATTCCGCTGACGTTTAAAAATGATTCAGAACTCTTCCATTGTTCTCGGAATTCCGCTGATGTTTAAAAATGCTTCGGAACTCTTCCATTGTTTTCAAAATTCCGCTGACGTTTAAAAATGATTCAGAACTCTTGCATTGTTCTCGGAATTCCGCTGACGTTTAAAAATGCTTCGGAACTCTTCCATTGTTCTCGGAATTCCGGTGAAGTTTAAAAATTCTTCGGAACTCTTACATTGTTCTCAGAATTCCGCTGAAGTTTAAACATGCTTTGGTACCCTTCTATTGTTCTCGGAATTCTGCTGACTTTTAAAAATGCTTCGGAACTCTTCCATTGATCCAGGAATTCTGCTGAAGTTTAAAAATGCTTCGGAACTCTTCTATTGTTCTCGGAATTCCGCTGACTTTTAAAAATGCTTCGGAACTCTTCCTTTGTTCTCGGAATTCCGCTGAAGTTTAAGAATGCTTCGAAACTCTTCCATTGTTCTTGGAATTCTGCTGAAGTTTTGAAGTTTAAAAATGCTTCGGAATTCGTCCATTGTTCTCGGAATTCCGCTGATGCTTAAAAATGCTTCACAACTCTTCTATTGTTCTCAGAATTCCGCTTACTTTTAAAAATGCTTCGGAACTCTTCCATTGTTGTCGGAATTCCGCTGACGCTTAAAATTGCTTCAAAACTCTTCCATTGTTCTCGGAATTCCGCTGAAGTTTAAGAATGCTTCAGAACTCTTCCATTGTTCTCAGAATTCTGCTGAATTTTAAAAATGCTTCGGAACTCTTCCATTGCTCTCGGAATTCCGCTGACACTTAAAAATGCTTCACAACTCTTCTATTGTTCTCGGAATTCCGCTGACATTTAAAAATGCTTCGGAACTCTTCCAATGTTCTCGGAATTCCGCTGACGTTTAAAAATGCTTTGAAAATCTTCCATTGTTTTCAAAATTCCGCTGATGTTTAAAAATGCTTCGGAACTCTTCGATCGTTCTCCAAATTCCGCTGAAGTTTAAAAATGCTTCGGAACTCTTCCAGTGTTCGCAGAATTCCGCTGACGTTTAAAAATGCTTCGGAACTCTTCCATTGTTCTCGGAATTCCGCTGACTTTTAAAAATGCTTCGGAACTCTTCCATTGTTCTCGGAATTCCGCTGAAGTTTTGAAGTTTAAAAATGCTTCGGAATTCTTCCATTGTTCTCGGAATTCCGCTGACGCTTAAAAATGCTTCACAACTCTTCTATTGTTCTCAGAATTCCGCTGACTTTTAAAAATGCTTCAGAACTCTTCCATTGTTCTCGGAATTCCGCTGACGTTTAAAAATGCTTCGGAACTCTTCCATTGTTCTCGGAATTCCGCTGAAGCTTAAAATTGCTTCACAACTCTTCTATTGTTCTCGGAATTCCGCTGACTTTTAAAAATGCTTCGAAACTCTTCCATTGTTCTCGGAATTCCGCTGAAGTTTAAGAATGCTTCGGAACTCTTCCATTGTTCTCAGAATTCTGCTGAAGTTTAAAAATGCTTCGGAACTCTTCCATTGTTCTCGGAATTCCGCTGATGCTTAAAAATGCTTCACAACTCTTCCATTGTTCTCGGAATTCCGCTGACATTTAAAAAGGCTTCAGAACTCTTCCATTGTTCTCGGAATTCCGCTGACGTTTAAAAATGCTTCGGAACTCTTCCATTGTTCTCGGAATTCCGCTGACGTTTAAAAATGCTTCACAAAGCTTCCATTGTTCTCGGAATTCCGCTGACTTTTAAAAATGCTTCGGAACTATTCGATTGTTCTCCAAATTCCGCTGAAGTTTAAAAATGCTTCGGAACTCTTCCAGTGTTCTCGGAATTCCGCTGACTTTTAAAAATGCTTCAGAACTCTTCGATTGTTCTCCAAATTCCGCTGAAGTTTAAAAATGCTTCGGAAGTCTTCCAGTGTTCGCAGAATTCCGCTGACGTTTAAAAATGCTTCGGAAATCTTCCATTGTTTTCAAAATTCCGCTGACGTTTAAAAATGATTCAGAACTCTTCCATTGTTTTCAAAATTCCGCTGACGTTTAAAAATGATTCAGAACTCTTCCATTGTTCTCGGAATTCCGCTGACGTTTAAAAATGATTCAGAACTCTTGCATTGTTCTCGGAATTCCGCTGACGTTTAAAAATGCTTCGGAACTCTTCCATTGTTCTCGGAATTCCGGTGAAGTTTAAAAATGCTTCGGAACTCTTACATTGTTCTCAGAATTCCGCTGAAGTTTAAACATGCTTTGGTACCCTTCTATTGTTCTCGGAATTCTGCTGACTTTTAAAAATGCTTCGGAACTCTTCCATTGATCCAGGAATTCTGCTGAAGTTTAAAAATGCTTCGGAACTCTTCTATTGTTCTCGGAATTCCACTGACTTTTAAAAATGCTTCGGAACTCTTCCTTTGTTTTCGGAATTCCGCTGAAGTTTAAGAATGCTTCGAAACTCTTCCATTGTTCTTGGAATTCTGCTGAAGTTTTGAAGTTTAAAAATGCTTCGGAATTCGTCCATTGTTCTCGGAATTCCGCTGACGCTTAAAAATGCTTCACAACTCTTCTATTGTTCTCAGAATTCCGCTTACTTTTAAAAATGCTTCGGAACTCTTCCATTGTTGTCGGAATTCCGCTGACGCTTAAAATTGCTTCAAAACTCTTCAATTGTTCTCGGAATTCCGCTGAAGTTTAAGAATGCTTCAGAACTCTTCCATTGTTCTCAGAATTCTGCTGAATTTTAAAAATGCTTCGGAACTCTTCCATTGCTCTCGGAATTCCGCTGACACTTAAAAATGCTTCACAACTCTTCTATTGTTCTCGGAATTCCGCTGACATTTAAAAATGCTTCGGAACTCTTCCATTGTTCTCGGAATTCCGCTGACGTTTAAAAATGCTTTGGAACTCTTCCATTGTTCTCGGAATTCTGCTGAAGTTTAAAAATGCTTCGGAACTCTTCCACTGTTCTCAGAATTCCGCTGACATTTAAAAATAGTTCGGAACTCTTCCATTGTTCTCGGAATTCCGCTGACATTTAAAAAGGCTTCAGAACTCTTCCATTGTTCTCGGAATTCCGCTGACGTTTAAAAATGCTTCGGAACTCTTCCATTGTTCTCGGAATTCCGCTGACGTTTAAAAATGCTTCACAAAGCTTCCATTGTTCTCGGAATTCCGCTGACTTTTAAAAATGCTTAGGAACTCTTCGATTGTTCTCCAAATTCCGCTGAAGTTTAAAAATGCTTCGGAACTCTTCCAGTGTTCTCGGAATTCCGCTGACTTTTAAAAATGCTTCGGAACTCTTCGATTGTTCTCCAAATTCCGCTGAAGTTTAAAAATGCTTCGGAACTCTTCCAGTGTTCGCAGAACTCCGCTGACGTTTAAAAATGCTTCGGAACTCTTCCATTGTTCTCGGAATTCCGCTGACTTTTAAAAATGCTTCGGAACTCTTCCATTGTTCTCGGAATTCCGCTGAAGTTTAAGAATGCTTCGGAACTCTTCCATTGTTCTCGGAATTCTGCTGAAGTTTAAGTATGCTTCGGAACTCTTCCATTGTTCTCGGAATTCTGCTGAAGTTTAAAAATGCTTCGGAACTCTTCCATTGTTCTCAGAATTCCGCTGACATTTAAAAATGCTTCGGAACTCTTCCATTGTTCTCGGAATTCCGCTGACATTTAAAAAGGCTTTAGAACTCTTCCATTGTTCTCGGAATTCCGCTGACGTTTAAAAATGCTTTGGAACTCTTCCATTGTTCTCGGAATTCCGCTGACGTTTAAAAATGCTTCACAAAGCTTCCATTGTTCTCGGAATTCCGCTGACTTTTAAAAATGCTTCGGAACTCTTCGATTGTTCTCCAAATTCCGCTGAAGTTTAAAAATGCTTCGGAACTCTTCCAGTGTTCTCGGAATTCCGCTGACTTTTAAAAATGCTTCGGAACTCTTCGATTGTTCTCCAAATTCCGCTGAAGTTTAAAAATGCTTCGGAACTCTTCCATTGTTTTCAAAATTCCGCTGACGTTTAAAAATGATTCAGAACTCTTCCATTGTTCTCGGAATTCCGCTGATGTTTAAAAATGCTTCGGAACTCTTCCATTGTTTTCAAAATTCCGCTGACGTTTAAAAATGATTCAGAACTCTTGCATTGTTCTCGGAATTCCGCTGACGTTTAAAAATGCTTCGGAACTCTTCCATTGTTCTCGGAATTCCGGTGAAGTTTAAAAATTCTTCGGAACTCTTACATTGTTCTCAGAATTCCGCTGAAGTTTAAACATGCTTTGGTACCCTTCTATTGTTCTCGGAATTCTGCTGACTTTTAAAAATGCTTCGGAACTCTTCCATTGATCCAGGAATTCTGCTGAAGTTTAAAAATGCTTCGGAACTCTTCTATTGTTCTCGGAATTCCGCTGACTTTTAAAAATGCTTCGGAACGCTTCCTTTGTTCTCGGAATTCCGCTGAAGTTTAAGAATGCTTCGAAACTCTTCCATTGTTCTTGGAATTCTGCTGAAGTTTTGAAGTTTAAAAATGCTTCGGAATTCGTCCATTGTTCTCGGAATTCCGCTGATGCTTAAAAATGCTTCACAACTCTTCTATTGTTCTCAGAATTCCGCTTACTTTTAAAAATGCTTCGGAACTCTTCCATTGTTGTCGGAATTCCGCTGACGCTTAAAATTGCTTCAAAACTCTTCCATTGTTCTCGGAATTCCGCTGAAGTTTAAGAATGCTTCAGAACTCTTCCATTGTTCTCAGAATTCTGCTGAATTTTAAAAATGCATCGGAACTCTTCCATTGCTCTCGGAATTCCGCTGACACTTAAAAATGCTTCACAACTCTTCTATTGTTCTCGGAATTCCGCTGACATTTAAAAATGCTTCGGAACTCTTCCAATGTTCTCGGAATTCCGCTGACGTTTAAAAATGCTTTGAAAATCTTCCATTGTTTTCAAAATTCCGCTGATGTTTAAAAATGCTTCGGAACTCTTCGATCGTTCTCCAAATTCCGCTGAAGTTTAAAAATGCTTCGGAACTCTTCCAGTGTTCGCAGAATTCCGCTGACTTTTAAAAATGCTTCGGAACTCTTCCATTGTTCTCGGAATTCCGCTGAAGTTTTGAAGTTTAAAAATGCTTCGGAATTCTTCCATTGTTCTCGGAATTCCGCTGACGCTTAAAAATGCTTCACAACTCTTCTATTGTTCTCAGAATTCCGCTGACTTTTAAAAATGCTTCAGAACTCTTCCATTGTTCTCGGAATTCCGCTGACGTTTAAAAATGCTTCGGAACTCTTCCATTGTTCTCGGAATTCCGCTGAAGCTTAAAATTGCTTCACAACTCTTCTATTGTTCTCGGAATTCCGCTGACTTTTAAAAATGCTTCGAAACTCTTCCATTGTTCTCGGAATTCCGCTGAAGTTTAAGAATGCTTCGGAACTCTTCCATTGTTCTCAGAATTCTGCTGAAGTTTAAAAATGCTTCGGAACTCTTCCATTGTTCTCGGAATTCCGCTGATGCTTAAAAATGCTTCACAACTCTTCCATTGTTCTCGGAATTCCGCTGACATTTAAAAAGGCTTCAGAACTCTTCCATTGTTCTCGGAATTCCGCTGACGTTTAAAAATGCTTCGGAACTCTTCCATTGTTCTCGGAATTCCGCTGACGTTTAAAAATGCTTCACAAAGCTTCCATTGTTCTCGGAATTCCGCTGACTTTTAAAAATGCTTCGGAACTATTCGATTGTTCTCCAAATTCCGCTGAAGTTTAAAAATGCTTCGGAACTCTTCCAGTGTTCTCGGAATTCCGCTGACTTTTAAAAATGCTTCAGAACTCTTCGATTGTTCTCCAAATTCCGCTGAAGTTTAAAAATGCTTCGGAAGTCTTCCAGTGTTCGCAGAATTCCGCTGACGTTTAAAAATGCTTCGGAAATCTTCCATTGTTTTCAAAATTCCGCTGACGTTTAAAAATGATTCAGAACTCTTCCATTGTTCTCGGAATTCCGCTGACGTTTAAAAATGCTTCGGAACTCTTCCATTGTTCTCGGAATTCCGGTGAAGTTTAAAAATGCTTCGGAACTCTTACATTGTTCTCAGAATTCCACTGAAGTTTAAACATGCTTTGGTACCCTTCTATTGTTCTCGGAATTCTGCTGACTTTTAAAAATGCTTCGGAACTCTTCCATTGATCCAGGAATTCTGCTGAAGTTTAAAAATGCTTCGGAACTCTTCTATTGTTCTCGGAATTCCGCTGACTTTTAAAAATGCTTCGGAACTCTTCCATTGCTCTCGGAATTCCGCTGAAGTTTAAGAATGCTTCGAAACTCTTCCATTGTTCTTGGAATTCTGCTGAAGTTTTGAAGTTTAAAAATGCTTCGGAATTCTTCCATTGTTCTGGGAAATCCGCTGACGCTTAAAAATGCTTCACAACTCTTCTATTGTTCTCAGAATTCCGCTTACTTTTAAAAATGCTTCGGAACTCTTCCATTGTTGTCGGAATTCCGCTGACGCTTAAAATTGCTTCAAAACTCTTCCATTGTTCTCGGAATTCCGCTGAAGTTTAAGAATGCTTCAGAACTCTTCCACTGTTCTCAGAATTCTGCTGAAGTTTAAAAATGCTTCGGAACTCTTCCATTGTTCTCGGAATATCGCTGACGCTTAAAAATGCTTCACAACTCTTCTATTGTTCTCGGAATTCCGTTGACATTTAAAAATGCTTCGGAACTCTTCCATTGTTCTCGGAATTCCTCTTACGTTTAAAAATGCTTCGGAAATCTTCCATTGTTTTCAAAATTCCGCTGATGTTTAAAAATGCTTCAGAACTCTTCCATTGTTCTCGGAATTCCGCTGACGCTTAAAAATGCTTCACAACTCTTCTATTGTTCTCAGAATTCCGCTGACTTTTAAAAATGCTTCAGAACTCTTCCATTGTTCTCGGAA
The DNA here is from genome assembly GCF_046119375.1 of Phyllobates terribilis. Classification (NCBI taxonomy): domain Eukaryota; kingdom Metazoa; phylum Chordata; class Amphibia; order Anura; family Dendrobatidae; genus Phyllobates; species Phyllobates terribilis. The sequence goes on along the minus strand of NW_027362781.1, from coordinate 4,385,267 downwards.
TTCCGCTGACGTTTAAAAATGCTTCGGAACTCTTCCATTGTTCTCGGAATTCCGCTGACGCTTAAAATTGCTTCACAACTCTTCTATTGTTCTCGGAATTCCGCTGACTTTTAAAAATGCTTCGAAACTCTTCCATTGTTCTCGGAATTCCGCTGACGTTTAAAAATGCTTCGGAACTCTTCCATTGTTTTCAAAATTCCGCTGACGTTTAAAAATGATTCAGAACTCTTCCATTGTTCTCGGAATTCCGCTGACGTTTAAAAATGCTTCGGAACTCTTCCATTGTTCTCGGAATTCCGGTGAAGTTTAAAAATGCTTCGGAACTCTTACATTGTTCTCAGAATTCCGCTGAAGTTTAAACATGCTTTGGTACCCTTTTATTGTTCTCGGAATTCTGCTGACTTTTAAAAATGCTTCGGAACTCTTCCATTGATCCAGGAATTCTGCTGAAGTTTAAAAATACTTCGGAACTCTTCTATTGTTCTCGGAATTCCGCTGACTTTTAAAAATGCTTCGGAACTCTTCCATTGCTCTCGGAATTCCGCTGAAGTTTAAGAATGCTTCGAAACTCTTCCATTGTTCTTGGAATTCTGCTGAAGTTTTGAAGTTTAAAAATGCTTCGGAATTCTTCCATTGTTCTCGGAATTCCGCTGATGCTTAAAAATGCTTCACAACTCTTCTATTGTTCTCAGAATTCCGCTTACTTTTAAAAATGCTTCGGAACTCTTCCATTGTTGTCGGAATTCCGCTGACGCTTAAAATTGCTTCAAAACTCTTCCAGTGTTCTCGGAATTCCGCTGAAGTTTAAGAATGCTTCAGAACTCTTCCATTGTTCTCAGAATTCTGCTGAAGTTTAAAAATGCTTCGGAACTCTTCCATTGTTCTCGGAATATCGCTGATGCTTAAAAATGCTTCACAACTCTTCTATTGTTCTCGGAATTCCGTTGACATTTAAAATTGCTTCGGAACTCTTCCATTGTTCTCGGAATTCCGCTGACGTTTAAAAATGCTTCGGAAATCTTCCATTGTTTTCAAAATTCCGCTGATGTTTAAAAATGCTTCAGAACTCTTCCATTGTTCTCGGAATTCCGCTGAAGTTTGAGAATGCTTCAGAACTCTTCCATTGTTCTCAGAATTCTGCTGAAGTTTAAAAATGCTTCGGAACTCTTCCATTGTTCTCGGAATATCGCTGACGCTTAAAAATGCTTCAAAACTCTTCCATTGTTCTCATTATTCCGCTGACTTTAAAAAATGCTTCAGAACTCTTCCATTGTTCTCGGAATTCTGCTGAAGTTTAAGTATGCTTCGGAACTCTTCCATTGTTCTCGGAATTCTGCTGAAGTTTAAAAATGCTTCGGAACTCTTCCACTGTTCTCAGAATTCCGCTGACATTTAAAAATGCTTCGGAACTCTTCCATTGTTCTCAGAATTCCGCTGACATTTAAAAAGGCTTCAGAACTCTTCCATTGTTCTCGGAATTCCGCTGACGTTTAAAAATGCTCCGGAACTCTTCCATTGTTCTCGGAATTCCGCTGACGTTTAAAAATGCTTCACAAAGCTTCCATTGTTCTCGGAATTCCGCTGACTTTTAAAAATGCTTCGGAACTCTTCGATTGTTCTCCAAATTCCGGTGAAGTTTAAAAATGCTTCGGAACTCTTCCAGTGTTCTCGGAATTCCGCTGACTTTTAAAAATGCTTCGGAACTCTTCGATTGTTCTCCAAATACCGCTGAAGTTTAAAAATGCTTCGGAACTCTTCCAGTGTTCGCAGAACTCCGCTGACGTTTAAAAATGCTTCGGAAATCTTCCATTGTTTTCAAAATTCCGCTGACGTTTGAAAATGCTTCAGAACTCTTCCATTGTTCTCGGAATTCCGCTGACGTTTAAAAATGCTTCGGAACTCTTCCATTGTTCTCGGAATTCCGGTGAAGTTTAAAAATGCTTCGGAACTCTTACATTGTTCTCAGAATTCCGCTGAAGTTTAAACATGCTTTGGTACCCTTCTATTGTTCTCGGAATTCTGCTGACTTTTAAAAATACTTCGGAACTCTTCCATTGTTCTCGGAATTCCGCTGACTTTTAAAAATGCTTCGGAACTCTTCCATTGTTCTCGGAATTCCGCTGAAGTTTTGAAGTTTAAAAATGCTTCGGAACTCTCCCATTGTTCTCGGAATTCTGCTGAAGTTTAAGTATGCTTCGGAACTCTTCCATTGTTCTCGGAATTCTGCTGAAGTTTAAAAATGCTTTGGAACTCTTCCATTGTTCTCAGAATTCCGCTGACATTTAAAAATGCTTCGGAACTCTTCCATTGTTCTCGGAATTCCGCTGACATTTAAAAAGGCTTTAGAACTCTTCCATTGTTCTCGGAATTCCGCTGACGTTTAAAAATGCTTCGGAACTCTTCCATTGTTCTCGGAATTCCGCTGACGTTTAAAAATGCTTCACAAAGCTTCCATTGTTCTCGGAATTCCGCTGACTTTTAAAAATGCTTCGGAACTCTTCGATTGTTCTCCAAATTCCGCTGAAGTTTAAAAATGCTTCGGAACTCTTCCAGTGTTCTCGGAATTCCGCTGACTTTTAAAAATGCTTCAGAACTCTTCCATTGTTCTCGGAATTCCGCTGACGTTTAAAAATGCTTCGGAACTCTTCCATTGTTCTCGGAATTCCGCTGAAGCTTAAAATTGCTTCACAACTCTTCTATTGTTCTCGGAATTCCGCTGACTTTTAAAAATGCTTCGAAACTCTTCCATTGTTCTCGGAATTCCGCTGAAGTTTAAGAATGCTTCGGAACTCTTCCATTGTTCTCAGAATTCTGCTGAAGTTTAAAAATGCTTCGGAACTCTTCCATTGTTCTCGGAATTCCGCTGAAGTTTAAGAATGCTTCGGAACTCTTCCATTGTTCTCAGAATTCTGCTGAAGTTTAAAAATGCTTCGGAACTCTTCCATTGTTCTCGGAATATCGCTGACGCTTAAAAATGCTTCACAACTCTTCTATTGTTCTCGGAATTCCGTTGACATTTAAAAATGCTTCGGAACTCTTCCATTGTTCTCGGAATTCCTCTTACGTTTAAAAATGCTTCGGAAATCTTCCATTGTTTTCAAAATTCCGCTGATGTTTAAAAATGCTTCAGAACTCTTCCATTGTTCTCGGAATTCCGCTGACGCTTAAAAATGCTTCACAACTCTTCTATTGTTCTCAGAATTCCGCTGACTTTTAAAAATGCTTCAGAACTCTTCCATTGTTCTCGGAATTCCGCTGACGTTTAAAAATGCTTCGGAACTCTTCCATTGTTCTCGGAATTCCGCTGACGCTTAAAATTGCTTCACAACTCTTCTATTGTTCTCGGAATTCCGCTGACTTTTAAAAATGCTTCGAAACTCTTCCATTGTTCTCGGAATTCCGCTGACGTTTAAAAATGCTTCGGAACTCTTCCATTGTTTTCAAAATTCCGCTGACGTTTAAAAATGATTCAGAACTCTTCCATTGTTCTCGGAATTCCGCTGACGTTTAAAAATGCTTCGGAACTCTTCCATTGTTCTCGGAATTCCGGTGAAGTTTAAAAATGCTTCGGAACTCTTACATTGTTCTCAGAATTCCGCTGAAGTTTAAACATGCTTTGGTACCCTTCTATTGTTCTCGGAATTCTGCTGACTTTTAAAAATGCTTCGGAACTCTTCCATTGATCCAGGAATTCTGCTGAAGTTTAAAAATACTTCGGAACTCTTCTATTGTTCTCGGAATTCCGCTGACTTTTAAAAATGCTTCGGAACTCTTCCATTGCTCTCGGAATTCCGCTGAAGTTTAAGAATGCTTCGAAACTCTTCCATTGTTCTTGGAATTCTGCTGAAGTTTTGAAGTTTAAAAATGCTTCGGAATTCTTCCATTGTTCTCGGAATTCCGCTGATGCTTAAAAATGCTTCACAACTCTTCTATTGTTCTCAGAATTCCGCTTACTTTTAAAAATGCTTCGGAACTCTTCCATTGTTGTCGGAATTCCGCTGACGCTTAAAATTGCTTCAAAACTCTTCCAGTGTTCTCGGAATTCCGCTGAAGTTTAAGAATGCTTCAGAACTCTTCCATTGTTCTCAGAATTCTGCTGAAGTTTAAAAATGCTTCGGAACTCTTCCATTGTTCTCGGAATATCGCTGATGCTTAAAAATGCTTCACAACTCTTCTATTGTTCTCGGAATTCCGTTGACATTTAAAATTGCTTCGGAACTCTTCCATTGTTCTCGGAATTCCGCTGACGTTTAAAAATGCTTCGGAAATCTTCCATTGTTTTCAAAATTCCGCTGATGTTTAAAAATGCTTCAGAACTCTTCCATTGTTCTCGGAATTCCGCTGAAGTTTGAGAATGCTTCAGAACTCTTCCATTGTTCTCAGAATTCTGCTGAAGTTTAAAAATGCTTCGGAACTCTTCCATTGTTCTCGGAATATCGCTGACGCTTAAAAATGCTTCAAAACTCTTCCATTGTTCTCATTATTCCGCTGACTTTAAAAAATGCTTCAGAACTCTTCCATTGTTCTCGGAATTCTGCTGAAGTTTAAGTATGCTTCGGAACTCTTCCATTGTTCTCGGAATTCTGCTGAAGTTTAAAAATGCTTCGGAACTCTTCCACTGTTCTCAGAATTCCGCTGACATTTAAAAATGCTTCGGAACTCTTCCATTGTTCTCAGAATTCCGCTGACATTTAAAAAGGCTTCAGAACTCTTCCATTGTTCTCGGAATTCCGCTGACGTTTAAAAATGCTCCGGAACTCTTCCATTGTTCTCGGAATTCCGCTGACGTTTAAAAATGCTTCACAAAGCTTCCATTGTTCTCGGAATTCCGCTGACTTTTAAAAATGCTTCGGAGCTCTTCGATTGTTCTCAGAATTCCGCTGAAGTTTAAACATGCTTTGGTACCCTTCTATTGTTCTCGGAATTCTGCTGACTTTTAAAAATACTTCGGAACTCTTCCATTGTTCTCGGAATTCCGCTGACGTTTAAAAATGCTTCGGAACTCTTCCATTGTTCTCGGAATTCCGGTGAAGTTTAAAAATGCTTCGGAACTCTTACATTGTTCTCAGAATTCCGCTGAAGTTTAAACATGCTTTGGTACCCTTCTATTGTTCTCGGAATTCTGCTGACTTTTAAAAATACTTCGGAACTCTTCCATTGTTCTCGGAATTCCGCTGACTTTTAAAAATGCTTCGGAACTCTTCCATTGTTCTCGGAATTCCGCTGAAGTTTTGAAGTTTAAAAATGCTTCGGAACTCTCCCATTGTTCTCGGAATTCTGCTGAAGTTTAAGTATGCTTCGGAACTCTTCCATTGTTCTCGGAATTCTGCTGAAGTTTAAAAATGCTTTGGAACTCTTCCATTGTTCTCAGAATTCCGCTGACATTTAAAAATGCTTCGGAACTCTTCCATTGTTCTCGGAATTCCGCTGACATTTAAAAAGGCTTTAGAACTCTTCCATTGTTCTCGGAATTCCGCTGACGTTTAAAAATGCTTCGGAACTCTTCCATTGTTCTCGGAATTCCGCTGACGTTTAAAAATGCTTCACAAAGCTTCCATTGTTCTCGGAATTCCGCTGACTTTTAAAAATGCTTCGGAACTCTTCGATTGTTCTCCAAATTCCGCTGAAGTTTAAAAATGCTTCGGAACTCTTCCAGTGTTCTCGGAATTCCGCTGACTTTTAAAAATGCTTCAGAACTCTTCCATTGTTCTCGGAATTCCGCTGACGTTTAAAAATGCTTCGGAACTCTTCCATTGTTCTCGGAATTCCGCTGAAGCTTAAAATTGCTTCACAACTCTTCTATTGTTCTCGGAATTCCGCTGACTTTTAAAAATGCTTCGAAACTCTTCCATTGTTCTCGGAATTCCGCTGAAGTTTAAGAATGCTTCGGAACTCTTCCATTGTTCTCAGAATTCTGCTGAAGTTTAAAAATGCTTCGGAACTCTTCCATTGTTCTCGGAATTCCGCTGAAGTTTAAGAATGCTTCGGAACTCTTCCATTGTTCTCAGAATTCTGCTGAAGTTTAAAAATGCTTCGGAACTCTTCCATTGTTCTCGGAATTCCGCTGATGCTTAAAAATGCTTCACAACTCTTCCATTGTTCTCGGAATTCCGCTGACATTTAAAAAGGCTTCAGAACTCTTCCATTGTTCTCGGAATTCCGCTGACGTTTAAAAATGCTTCGGAACTCTTCCATTGTTCTCGGAATTCCGCTGACATTTAAAAATGCTTCGGAACTCTTCCATTGTTCTCAGAATTCCGCTGACATTTAAAAAGGCTTCAGAACTCTTCCACTGTTCTCGGAATTCCGCTGACGTTTAAAAATGCTCCGGAACTCTTCCATTGTTCTCGGAATTCCGCTGACGTTTAAAAATGCTTCGGAACTCTTCCATTGTTCTCGGAATTCCGCTGACGTTTAAAAATGCTTCACAAAGCTTCCATTGTTCTCGGAATTCCGCTGACTTTTAAAAATGCTTCGGAACTATTCGATTGTTCTCCAAATTCCGCTGACGTTTAAAAATGATTCAGAACTCTTCCATTGTTTTCAAAATTCCGCTGACGTTTAAAAATGATTCAGAACTCTTCCATTGTTCTCGGAATTCCGCTGACGTTTAAAAATGCTTCGGAACTCTTCCATTGTTCTCGGAATTCCGGTGAAGTTTAAAAATGCTTCGGAACTCTTACATTGTTCTCAGAATTCCACTGAAGTTTAAACATGCTTTGGTACCCTTCTATTGTTCTCGGAATTCTGCTGACTTTTAAAAATGCTTCGGAACTCTTCCATTGATCCAGGAATTCTGCTGAAGTTTAAAAATGCTTCGGAACTCTTCTATTGTTCTCGGAATTCCGCTGACTTTTAAAAATGCTTCGGAACTCTTCCATTGCTCTCGGAATTCCGCTGAAGTTTAAGAATGCTTCGAAACTCTTCCATTGTTCTTGGAATTCTGCTGAAGTTTTGAAGTTTAAAAATGCTTCGGAATTCTTCCATTGTTCTGGGAAATCCGCTGACGCTTAAAAATGCTTCACAACTCTTCTATTGTTCTCAGAATTCCGCTTACTTTTAAAAATGCTTCGGAACTCTTCCATTGTTGTCGGAATTCCGCTGACGCTTAAAATTGCTTCAAAACTCTTCCATTGTTCTCGGAATTCCGCTGAAGTTTAAGAATGCTTCAGAACTCTTCCACTGTTCTCAGAATTCTGCTGAAGTTTAAAAATGCTTCGGAACTCTTCCATTGTTCTCGGAATATCGCTGACGCTTAAAAATGCTTCACAACTCTTCTATTGTTCTCGGAATTCCGTTGACATTTAAAAATGCTTCGGAACTCTTCCATTGTTCTCGGAATTCCTCTTACGTTTAAAAATGCTTCGGAAATCTTCCATTGTTTTCAAAATTCCGCTGATGTTTAAAAATGCTTCAGAACTCTTCCATTGTTCTCGGAATTCCGCTGACGCTTAAAAATGCTTCACAACTCTTCTATTGTTCTCAGAATTCCGCTGACTTTTAAAAATGCTTCAGAACTCTTCCATTGTTCTCGGAATTCCGCTGACGTTTAAAAATGCTTCGGAACTCTTCCATTGTTCTCGGAATTCCGCTGACGCTTAAAATTGCTTCACAACTCTTCTATTGTTCTCGGAATTCCGCTGACTTTTAAAAATGCTTCGAAACTCTTCCATTGTTCTCGGAATTCCGCTGACGTTTAAAAATGCTTCGGAACTCTTCCATTGTTTTCAAAATTCCGCTGACGTTTAAAAATGATTCAGAACTCTTCCATTGTTCTCGGAATTCCGCTGACGTTTAAAAATGCTTCGGAACTCTTCCATTGTTCTCGGAATTCCGGTGAAGTTTAAAAATGCTTCGGAACTCTTACATTGTTCTCAGAATTCCGCTGAAGTTTAAACATGCTTTGGTACCCTTCTATTGTTCTCGGAATTCTGCTGACTTTTAAAAATGCTTCGGAACTCTTCCATTGATCCAGGAATTCTGCTGAAGTTTAAAAATACTTCGGAACTCTTCTATTGTTCTCGGAATTCCGCTGACTTTTAAAAATGCTTCGGAACTCTTCCATTGCTCTCGGAATTCCGCTGAAGTTTAAGAATGCTTCGAAACTCTTCCATTGTTCTTGGAATTCTGCTGAAGTTTTGAAGTTTAAAAATGCTTCAGAATTCTTCCATTGTTCTCGGAATTCCCTGATGCTTAAAAATGCTTCACAACTCTTCTATTGTTCTCAGAATTCCGCTTACTTTTAAAAATGCTTCGGAACTCTTCCATTGTTGTCGGAATTCCGCTGACGCTTAAAATTGCTTCAAAACTCTTCCAGTGTTCTCGGAATTCCGCTGAAGTTTAAGAATGCTTCAGAACTCTTCCATTGTTCTCAGAATTCTGCTGAAGTTTAAAAATGCTTCGGAACTCTTCCATTGTTCTCGGAATATCGCTGACGCTTAAAAATGCTTCGGAACTCTTCCATTGTTCTCGGAATTCCGCTGACGTTTAAAAATGCTTCGGAAATCTTCCATTGTTTTCAAAATTCCGCTGATGTTTAAAAATGCTTCAGAACTCTTCCATTGTTCTCGGAATTCCGCTGAAGTTTGAGAATGCTTCAGAACTCTTCCATTGTTCTCAGAATTCTGCTGAAGTTTAAAAATGCTTCGGAACTCTTCCATTGTTCTCGGAATATCGCTGACGCTTAAAAATGCTTCAAAACTCTTCCATTGTTCTCGGAATTCCGCTGACTTTTAAAATTGATTCGGAACTCTTCGATTGTTCTCCAAATTCCGCTGAAGTTTAAAAATGCTTCGGAACTCTTCCAGTGTTCACAGAATTCCGCTGACGTTTAAAAATGCTTCGGAAATCTTCCATTGTTTTCAAAATCCGCTGACGTTTAAAAATGCTTCAGAACTCTTCCATTGTTCTCGGAATTCCGCTGACATTTAAAAATGCTTCAGAACTCTTCCATTGTTCTGGAATTCCGCTGACGTTTAAAAATGCTTCACAACTCTTCCATTGTTCTCGTTATTCCGCTGACTTTAAAAAATGCTTCAGAACTCTTCCATTGTTCTCGGAATTCTGCTGAAGTTTAAGTATGCTTCGGAACTCTTCCATTGTTCTCGGAATTCTGCTGAAGTTTAAAAATGCTTCGGAACTCTTCCACTGTTCTCAGAATTCCGCTGACATTTAAAAATGCTTCGGAACTCTTCCATTGTTCTCAGAATTCCGCTGACATTTAAAAAGGCTTCAGAACTCTTCCATTGTTCTCGGAATTCCGCTGACGTTTAAAAATGCTCCGGAACTCTTCCATTGTTCTCGGAATTCCGCTGACGTTTAAAAATGCTTCACAAAGCTTCCATTGTTCTCGGAATTCCGCTGACTTTTAAAAATGCTTCGGAACTCTTCGATTGTTCTCCAAATTCCGGTGAAGTTTAAAAATGCTTCGGAACTCTTCCAGTGTTCTCGGAATTCCGCTGACTTTTAAAAATGCTTCGGAACTCTTCGATTGTTCTCCAAATTCCGCTGAAGTTTAAAAATGCTTCGGAACTCTTCCAGTGTTCGCAGAACTCCGCTGACGTTTAAAAATGCTTCGGAAATCTTCCATTGTTTTCAAAATTCCGCTGACGTTTGAAAATGCTTCAGAACTCTTCCATTGTTCTCGGAATTCCGCTGACGTTTAAAAATGCTTCGGAACTCTTCCATTGTTCTCGGAATTCCGGTGAAGTTTAAAAATGCTTCGGAACTCTTACATTGTTCTCAGAATTCCGCTGAAGTTTAAACATGCTTTGGTACCCTTCTATTGTTCTCGGAATTCTGCTGACTTTTAAAAATACTTCGGAACTCTTCCATTGTTCTCGGAATTCCGCTGACTTTTAAAAATGCTTCGGAACTCTTCCATTGTTCTCGGAATTCCGCTGAAGTTTTGAAGTTTAAAAATGCTTCGGAACTCTCCCATTGTTCTCGGAATTCTGCTGAAGTTTAAGTATGCTTCGGAACTCTTCCATTGTTCTCGGAATTCTGCTGAAGTTTAAAAATGCTTTGGAACTCTTCCATTGTTCTCAGAATTCCGCTGACATTTAAAAATGCTTCGGAACTCTTCCATTGTTCTCGGAATTCCGCTGACATTTAAAAAGGCTTTAGAACTCTTCCATTGTTCTCGGAATTCCGCTGACGTTTAAAAATGCTTCGGAACTCTTCCATTGTTCTCGGAATTCCGCTGACGTTTAAAAATGCTTCACAAAGCTTCCATTGTTCTCGGAATTCCGCTGACTTTTAAAAATGCTTCGGAACTCTTCGATTGTTCTCCAAATTCCGCTGAAGTTTAAAAATGCTTCGGAACTCTTCCAGTGTTCTCGGAATTCCGCTGACTTTTAAAAATGCTTCGGAACTCTTCGATTGTTCTCCAAATTCCGCTGAAGTTTAAAAATGCTTCGGAAATCTTCCATTGTTTTCAAAATTCTGCTGATGTTTAAAAATGATTCAGAACTCTTCCATTGTTCTCGGAATTCCGCTGATGTTTAAAAATGCTTCGGAACTCTTCCATTGTTCTCGGAATTCCGGTGAAGTTTAAAAATGCTTCGGAACTCTTATATTGTTCTCAGAATTCCGCTGAAGTTTAAACATGCTTTGGTACCCTTCTATTGTTCTCGGAATTCTGCTGACTTTTAAAAATGCTTCGGAACTCTTCCATTGATCCAGGAATTCTGCTGAAGTTTAAAAATGCTTCGGAACTCTTCTATTGTTCTCGGAATTCCGCTGACATTTAAAAATGCTTCGGAACTCTTCCTTTGTTCTCGGAATTCCGCTGAAGTTTAAGAATGCTTCGAAACTCTTCTATTGTTCTTGGAATTCTGCTGAAGTTTTGAAATTTAAAAATGCTTCGGAATTCGTCCATTGTTCTCGGAATTCCGCTGACGCTTAAAATTGCTTCACAACTCTTCTATTGTTCTCGGAATTCCGCTGACTTTTAAAAATGCTTCGAAACTCTTCCATTGTTCTCGGAATTCCGCTGAAGTTTAAGAATGCTTCGGAACTCTTCCATTGTTCTCAGAATTCTGCTGAAGTTTAAAAATGCTTCGGAACTCTTCCATTGTTCTCGGAATTCCGCTGATGCTTAAAAATGCTTCACAACTCTTCCATTGTTCTCGGAATTCCGCTGACATTTAAAAAGGCTTCAGAACTCTTCCATTGTTCTCGGAATTCCGCTGACGTTTAAAAATGCTTCGGAACTCTTCCATTGTTCTCGGAATTCCGCTGACGTTTAAAAATGCTTCACAAAGCTTCCATTGTTCTCGGAATTCCGCTGACTTTTAAAAATGCTTCGGAACTATTCGATTGTTCTCCAAATTCCGCTGACGTTTAAAAATGATTCAGAACTCTTCCATTGTTTTCAAAATTCCGCTGACGTTTAAAAATGATTCAGAACTCTTCCATTGTTCTCGGAATTCCGCTGACGTTTAAAAATGCTTCGGAACTCTTCCATTGTTCTCGGAATTCCGGTGAAGTTTAAAAATGCTTCGGAACTCTTACATTGTTCTCAGAATTCCACTGAAGTTTAAACATGCTTTGGTACCCTTCTATTGTTCTCGGAAGTCTGCTGACTTTTAAAAATGCTTCGGAACTCTTCCATTGATCCAGGAATTCTGCTGAAGTTTAAAAATGCTTCGGAACTCTTCTATTGTTCTCGGAATTCCGCTGACTTTTAAAAATGCTTCGGAACTCTTCCATTGCTCTCGGAATTCCGCTGAAGTTTAAGAATGCTTCGAAACTCTTCCATTGTTCTTGGAATTCTGCTGAAGTTTTGAAGTTTAAAAATGCTTCGGAATTCTTCCATTGTTCTGGGAAATCCGCTGACGCTTAAAAATGCTTCACAACTCTTCTATTGTTCTCAGAATTCCGCTTACTTTTAAAAATGCTTCGGAACTCTTCCATTGTTGTCGGAATTCCGCTGACGCTTAAAATTGCTTCAAAACTCTTCCATTGTTCTCGGAATTCCGCTGAAGTTTAAGAATGCTTCAGAACTCTTCCACTGTTCTCAGAATTCTGCTGAAGTTTAAAAATGCTTCGGAACTCTTCCATTGTTCTCGGAATATCGCTGACGCTTAAAAATGCTTCACAACTCTTCTATTGTTCTCGGATTTCCGTTGACATTTAAAAATGCTTCGGAACTCTTCCATTGTTCTCGGAATTCCTCTTACGTTTAAAAATGCTTCGGAAATCTTCCATTGTTTTCAAAATTCCGCTGATGTTTAAAAATGCTTCAGAACTCTTCCATTGTTCTCGGAATTCCGCTGACGCTTAAAAATGCTTCACAACTCTTCTATTGTTCTCAGAATTCCGCTGACTTTTAAAAATGCTTCAGAACTCTTCCATTGTTCTCGGAATTCCGCTGACGTTTAAAAATGCTTCGGAACTCTTCCATTGTTCTCGGAATTCCGCTGACGCTTAAAATTGCTTCACAACTCTTCTATTGTTCTCGGAATTCCGCTGACTTTTAAAAATGCTTCGAAACTCTTCCATTGTTCTCGGAATTCCGCTGACGTTTAAAAATGCTTCGGAACTCTTCCATTGTTTTCAAAATTCCGCTGACGTTTAAAAATGATTCAGAACTCTTCCATTGTTCTCGGAATTCCGCTGACGTTTAAAAATGCTTCGGAACTCTTCCATTGTTCTCGGAATTCCGGTGAAGTTTAAAAATGCTTCGGAACTCTTACATTGTTCTCAGAATTCCGCTGAAGTTTAAACATGCTTTGGTACCCTTCTATTGTTCTCGGAATTCTGCTGACTTTTAAAAATGCTTCGGAACTCTTCTATTGTTCTCGGAATTCCGCTGACTTTTAAAAATGCTTCGGAACTCTTACATTGCTCTCGGAATTCCGCTGAAGTTTAAGAATGCTTCGAAACTCTTCCATTGTTCTTGGAATTCTGCTGAAGTTTTGAAGTTTAAAAATGCTTCGGAATTCTTCCATTGTTCTCGGAATTCCGCTGATGCTTAAAAATGCTTCACAACTCTTCTATTGTTCTCAGAATTCCGCTTACTTTTAAAAATGCTTCGGAACTCTTCCATTGTTGTCGGAATTCCGCTGACGCTTAAAATTGCTTCAAAACTCTTCCAGTGTTCTCGGAATTCCGCTGAAGTTTAAGAATGCTTCAGAACTCTTCCATTGTTCTCAGAATTCTGCTGAAGTTTAAAAATGCTTCGGAACTCTTCCATTGTTCTCGGAATATCGCTGACGCTTAAAAATGCTTCGGAACTCTTCCATTGTTCTCGGAATTCCGCTGACGTTTAAAAATGCTTCGGAAATCTTTCATTGTTTTCAAAATTCCGCTGATGTTTAAAAATGCTTCAGAACTCTTCCATTGTTCTCGGAATTCCGCTGAAGTTTGAGAATGCTTCAGAACTCTTCCATTGTTCTCAGAATTCTGCTGAAGTTTAAAAATGCTTCGGAACTCTTCCATTGTTCTCGGAATATCGCTGACGCTTAAAAATGCTTCAAAACTCTTCCATTGTTCTCGGAATTCCGCTGACTTTTAAAATTGATTCGGAACTCTTCGATTGTTCTCCAAATTCCGCTGAAGTTTAAAAATGCTTCGGAACTCTTCCAGTGTTCACAGAATTCCGCTGACGTTTAAAAATGCTTCAGAACTCTTCCATTGTTCTCGGAATTCCGCTGACATTTAAAAATGCTTCAGAACTCTTCCATTGTTCTGGAATTCCGCTGACGTTTAAAAATGCTTCACAACTCTTCCATTGTTCTCGTTATTCCGCTGACTTTAAAAAATGCTTCAGAACTCTTCCATTGTTCTCGGAATTCTGCTGAAGTTTAAGTATGCTTCGGAACTCTTCCATTGTTCTCGGAATTCTGCTGAAGTTTAAAAATGCTTCGGAACTCTTCCACTGTTCTCAGAATTCCGCTGACATTTAAAAATGCTTCGGAACTCTTCCATTGTTCTCAGAATTCCGCTGACATTTAAAAAGGCTTCAGAACTCTTCCATTGTTCTCGGAATTCCGCTGACGTTTAAAAATGCTCCGGAACTCTTCCATTGTTCTCGGAATTCCGCTGACGTTTAAAAATGCTTCACAAAGCTTCCATTGTTCTCGGAATTCCGCTGACTTTTAAAAATGCTTCGGAACTCTTCGATTGTTCTCCAAATTCCGGTGAAGTTTAAAAATGCTTCGGAACTCTTCCAGTGTTCTCGGAATTCCGCTGACTTTTAAAAATGCTTCGGAACTCTTCGATTGTTCTCCAAATTCCGCTGAAGTTTAAAAATGCTTCGGAACTCTTCCAGTGTTCGCAGAACTCCGCTGACGTTTAAAAATGCTTCGGAAATCTTCCATTGTTTTCAAAATTCCGCTGACGTTTGAAAATGCTTCAGAACTCTTCCATTGTTCTCGGAATTCCGCTGACGTTTAAAAATGCTTCAGAACTCTTCCATTGTTCTCGGAATTCCGCTGACGTTTAAAAATGCTTCACAAAGCTTCCATTGTTCTCGGAATTCCGCTGACTTTTAAAAATGCTTCGGAACTCTTCGATTGTTCTCCAAATTCCGCTGAAGTTTAAAAATGCTTCGGAACTCTTCCAGTGTTCTCGGAATTCCGCTGACTTTTAAAAATGCTTCGGAACTCTTCGATTGTTCTCCAAATTCCGCTGAAGTTTAAAAATGCTTCGGAAATCTTCCATTGTTTTCAAAATTCTGCTGATGTTTAAAAATGATTCAGAACTCTTCCATTGTTCTCGGAATTCCGCTGATGTTTAAAAATGCTTCGGAACTCTTCCATTGTTCTCGGAATTCCGGTGAAGTTTAAAAATGCTTCGGAACTCTTATATTGTTCTCAGAATTCCGCTGAAGTTTAAACATGCTTTGGTACCCTTCTATTGTTCTCGGAATTCTGCTGACTTTTAAAAATGCTTCGGAACTCTTCCATTGATCCAGGAATTCTGCTGAAGTTTAAAAATGCTTCGGAACTCTTCTATTGTTCTCGGAATTCCGCTGACATTTAAAAATGCTTCGGAACTCTTCCTTTGTTCTCGGAATTCCGCTGAAGTTTAAGAATGCTTCGAAACTCTTCTATTGTTCTTGGAATTCTGCTGAAGTTTTGAAATTTAAAAATGCTTCGGAATTCGTCCATTGTTCTCGGAATTCCGCTGACGCTTAAAAATGCTTCACAACTCTTCTATTGTTCTCAAAATTCCGCTTACTTTTAAAAATGCTTCGGAACTCTTCCATTGTTGTCGGAATTCCGCTGACGCTTAAAATTGCTTCAAAACTCTTCCATTGTTCGCGGAATTCCGCTGAAGTTTAAGAATGCTTCAGAACTCTTCCATTGTTCTCAGAATTCTGCTGAATTTTAAAAATGCTTCGGAACTCTTCCATTGCTCTCGGAATTCCGCTGACGCTTAAAAATGCTTCACAACTCTTCTATTGTTCTCGGAATTCCGCTGACATTTAAAAATGCTTCGGAACTCTTCCATTGTTCTCGGAATTCCGCTGACGTTTAAAAATGCTTCGGAAATCTTCCATTGTTTTCAAAATTCCGCTGATGTTTAAAAATGCTTCAGAACTCTTCGATTGTTCTCCAAATTCCGCTGAAGTTTAAAAATGCTTCGG
This sequence comes from Phyllobates terribilis, assembly GCF_046119375.1. NCBI lineage: Eukaryota > Metazoa > Chordata > Amphibia > Anura > Dendrobatidae > Phyllobates > Phyllobates terribilis. The sequence goes on along the minus strand of NW_027362781.1, from coordinate 4,369,672 downwards.
AACTCTTCCAGTGTTTGCAGAATTCCGCTGACGTTTAAAAATGCTTCGGAACTCTTCCATTGTTCTCGGAATTCCGCTGACTTTTAAAAATGCTTCGGAACTCTTCCATTGTTCTCGGAATTCCGCTGAAGTTTTGAAGTTTAAAAATGCTTTGGAATTCTTCCATTGTTCTCGGAATTCCGCTGACGCTTAAAAATGCTTCACAACTCTTCTATTGTTCTCAGAATTCCGCTGACTTTTAAAAATGCTTCAGAACTCTTCCATTGTTCTCGGAATTCCGCTGACGTTTAAAAATGCTTCGGAACTCTTCCATTGTTCTCGGAATTCCGCTGACGCTTAAAATTGCTTCACAACTCTTCTATTGTTCTCGGAATTCCGCTGACTTTTAAAAATGCTTCGAAACTCTTCCATTGTTCTCGGAATTCCGCTGAAGTTTAAGAATGCTTCGGAACTCTTCCATTGTTCTCAGAATTCTGCTGAAGTTTAAAAATACTTCGGAACTCTTCCATTGTTCTCGGAATTCCGCTGATGCTTAAAAATGCTTCACAACTCTTCCATTGTTCTCGGAATTCCGCTGACATTTAAAAAGGCTTCAGAACTCTTCCATTGTTCTCGGAATTCCGCTGACGTTTAAAAATGCTTAGGAACTCTTCCATTGTTCTCGGAATTCCGCTGACGTTTAAAAATGCTTCACAAAGCTTCCATTGTTCTCGGAATTCCGCTGACTTTTAAAAATGCTTCGGAACTATTCGATTGTTCTCCAAATTCCGCTGAAGTTTAAAAATGCTTCGGAACTCTTCCAGTGTTCTCGGAATTCCGCTGACTTTTAAAAATGCTTCAGAACTCTTTGATTGTTCTCCAAATTCCGCTGAAGTTTAAAAATGCTTCGGAAGTCTTCCAGTGTTCGCAGAATTCCGCTGACGTTTAACAATGCTTCGGAAATCTTCCATTGTTTTCAAAATTCCGCTGACGCTTAAAAATGATTCAGAACTCTTCCATTGTTCTCGGAATTCCGGTGAAGTTTAAAAATGCTTCGGAACTCTTACATTGTTCTCAGAATTCCACTGAAGTTTAAACATGCTTTGGTACCCTTCTATTGTTCTCGGAATTCTGCTGACTTTTAAAAATGCTTCGGAACTCTTCCATTGATCCAGGAATTCTGCTGAAGTTTAAAAATGCTTCGGAACTCTTCTATTGTTCTCGGAATTCCGCTGACTTTTAAAAATGCTTCGGAACTCTTCCATTGCTCTCGGAATTCCGCTGAAGTTTAAGAATGCTTCGAAACTCTTCCATTGTTCTTGGAATTCTGCTGAAGTTTTGAAGTTTAAAAATGCTTCGGAATTCTTCCATTGTTCTCGGAATTCCGCTGACGCTTAAAAATGCTTCACAACTCTTCTATTGTTCTCAGAATTCCGCTTACTTTTAAAAATGCTTCGGAACTCTTCCATTGTTGTCGGAATTCCGCTGACGCTTAAAATTGCTTCAAAACTCTTCCATTGTTCTCGGAATTCCGCTGAAGTTTAAGAATGCTTCAGAACTCTTCCACTGTTCTCAGATTTCTGCTGAAGTTTAAAAATGCTTCGGAACTCTTCCATTGTTCTCGGAATATCGCTGACGCTTAAAAATGCTTCACAACTCTTCTATTGTTCTCGGAATTCCGTTGACATTTAAAAATGCTTCGGAACTCTTCCATTGTTCTCGGAATTCCGCTGACGTTTAAAAATGCTTCGGAAATCTTCCATTGTTTTCAAAATTCCGCTGATGTTTAAAAATGCTTCAGAACTCTTCCATTGTTCTCGGAATTCCGCTGACTTTTAAAAATGCTTCGGAACTCTTCGATTGTTCTCCAAATTCCGCTGAAGTTTAAAAATGCTTCGGAACTCTTCTAGTGTTCGCAGAATTCCGCTGACGTTTAAAAATGCTTCGGAGTTCTTCCATTGTTCTCGGAATTCCGCTGACGCTTAAAAATGCTTCACAACTCTTCTATTGTTCTCAGAATTCCGCTGACTTTTAAAAATGCTTCAGAACTCTTCCATTGTTCTCGGAATTCCGCTGACGTTTAAAAATGCTTCGGAACTCTTCCATTGTTCTCGGAATTCCGCTGACGCTTAAAATTGCTTCACAACTCTTCTATTGTTCTCGGAATTCCGCTGACTTTTAAAAATGCTTCGAAACTCTTCCATTGTTCTCGGAATTCCGCTGAAGTTTAAGAATGCTTCGGAACTCTTCCATTGTTCTCAGAATTCTGCTGAAGTTTAAAAATGCTTCGGAACTCTTCCATTGTTCTCGGAATTCCGCTGATGCTTAAAAATGCTTCACAACTCTTCCATTGTTCTCGGCATTCCGCTGACATTTAAAAAGGCTTCAGAACTCTTCCATTGTTCTCGGAATTCCGCTGACGTTTAAAAATGCTTCGGAACTCTTCCATTGTTCTCGGAATTCCGCTGACGTTTAAAAATGCTTCACAAAGCTTCCATTGTTCTCGGAATTCCGCTGACTTTTAAAAATGCTTCGGAACTCTTCGATTGTTCTCCAAATTCCGCTGAAGTTTAAAAATGCTTCGGAACTCTTCCAGTGTTCTCGGAATTCCGCTGACGTTTAAAAATGCTTCGGAACTCTTCCATTGTTCTCGGAATTCCGGTGAAGTTTAAAAATGCTTCGGAACTCTTACATTGTTCTCAGAATTCCGCTGAAGTTTAAACATGCTTTGGTACCCTTCTATTGTTCTCGGAATTCTGCTGACTTTTAAAAATACTTCGGAACTCTTCCATTGTTCTCGGAATTCCGCTGACTTTTAAAAATGCTTCGGAACTCTTCCATTGTTCTCGGAATTCCGCTGAAGTTTAAGAATGCTTCGGAACTCTTCCATTGTTCTCGGAATTCTGCTGAAGTTTTGAAGTTTAAAAATGCTTCGGAACTCTCCCATTGTTCTCGGAATTCTGCTGAAGTTTAAGTATGCTTCGGAACTCTTCCATTGTTCTCGGAATTCTGCTGAAGTTTAAAAATGCTTTGGAACTCTTCCATTGTTCTCAGAATTCCGCTGACGTTTAAAAATGCTTCGGAACTCTTCCATTGTTCTCGGAATTCCGCTGACATTTAAAAAGGCTTTAGAACTCTTCCATTGTTCTCGGAATTCCGCTGACGTTTAAAAATGCTTCGGAACTCTTCCATTGTTCTCGGAATTCCGCTGATGTTTAAAAATGCTTCACAAAGCTTCCATTGTTCTCGGAATTCCGCTGACTTTTAAAAATGCTTCGGAACTCTTCGATTGTTCTCCAAATTCCGCTGAAGTTTAAAAATGCTTCGGAACTCTTCCAGTGTTCTCGGAATTCCGCTGACTTTTAAAAATGCTTCGGAACTCTTCGATTGTTCTCCAAATTCCGCTGAAGTTTAAAAATGCTTCGGAAATCTTCCATTGTTTTCAAAATTCTGCTGATGTTTAAAAATGATTCAGAACTCTTCCATTGTTCTCGGAATTCCGCTGATGTTTAAAAATGCTTCGGAACTCTTCAATTGTTCTCGGAATTCCGGTGAAGTTTAAAAATGCTTCGGAACTCTTATATTGTTCTCAGAATTCCGCTGAAGTTTAAACATGCTTTGGTACCCTTCTATTGTTCTCGGAATTCTGCTGACTTTTAAAAATGCTTCGGAACTCTTCCATTGATCCAGGAATTCTGCTGAAGTTTAAAAATGCTTCGGAACTCTTCTATTGTTCTCGGAATTCCGCTGACTTTTAAAAATGCTTCGGAACTCTTCCTTTGTTCTCGGAATTCCGCTGAAGTTTAAGAATGCTTCGAAACTCTTCTATTGTTCTTGGAATTCTGCTGAAGTTTTGAAATTTAAAAATGCTTCGGAATTCGTCCATTGTTCTCGGAATTCCGCTGACGCTTAAAAATGCTTCACAACTCTTCTATTGTTCTCAGAATTCCGCTTACTTTTAAAAATGCTTCGGAACTCTTCCATTGTTGTCGGAATTCCGCTGACGCTTAAAATTGCTTCAAAACTCTTCCATTGTTCGCGGAATTCCGCTGAAGTTTAAGAATGCTTCAGAACTCTTCCATTGTTCTCAGAATTCTGCTGAATTTTAAAAATGCTTCGGAACTCTTCCATTGCTCTCGGAATTCCGCTGACGCTTAAAAATGCTTCACAACTCTTCTATTGTTCTCAGAATTCCGCTGACATTTAAAAATGCTTCGGAACTCTTCCATTGTTCTCGGAATTCCGCTGACGTTTAAAAATGCTTCGGAAATCTTCCATTGTTTTCAAAATTCCGCTGATGTTTAAAAATGCTTCAGAACTCTTCGATTGTTCTCCAAATTCCGCTGAAGTTTAAAAATGCTTCGGAACTCTTCCAGTGTTTGCAGAATTCCGCTGACGTTTAAAAATGCTTCGGAACTCTTCCATTGTTCTCGGAATTCCGCTGACTTTTAAAAATGCTTCGGAACTCTTCCATTGTTCTCGGAATTCCGCTGAAGTTTTGAAGTTTAAAAATGCTTCGGAATTCTTCCATTGTTCTCGGAATACCGCTGACGCTTAAAAATGCTTCACAACTCTTCTATTGTTCTCAGAATTCCGCTGACTTTTAAAAATGCTTCAGAACTCTTCCATTGTTCTCGGAATTCCGCTGACGTTTAAAAATGCTTCGGAACTCTTCCATTGTTCTCGGAATTCCGCTGACGCTTAAAATTGCTTCACAACTCTTCTATTGTTCTCGGAATTCCGCTGACTTTTAAAAATGCTTCGAAACTCTTCCATTGTTCTCGGAATTCCGCTGAAGTTTAAGAATGCTTCGGAACTCTTCCATTGTTCTCAGAATTCTGCTGAAGTTTAAAAATGCTTTGGAACTCTTCCATTGTTCTCGGAATTCCGCTGATGCTTAAAAATGCTTCACAACTCTTCCATTGTTCTCGGCATTCCGCTGACATTTAAAAAGGCTTCAGAACTCTTCCATTGTTCTCGGAATTCCGCTGACGTTTAAAAATGCTTCGGAACTCTTCCATTGTTCTCGGAATTCCGCTGACGTTTAAAAATGCTTCACAAAGCTTCCATTGTTCTCGGAATTCCGCTGACTTTTAAAAATGCTTCGAAACTCTTCGATTGTTCTCCAAATTCCGCTGAAGTTTAAAAATGCTTCGGAACTCTTCCAGTGTTCTCGGAATTCCGCTGACTTTTAAAAATGCTTCGGAACTCTTCCATTGTTCTCGGAATTCCGCTGACTTTTAAAAATGCTTCGGAACTCTTCCATTGTTCTCGGAATTCCGGTGAAGTTTAAAAATGCTTCGGAACTCTTACATTGTTCTCAGAATTCCGCTGAAGTTTAAACATGCTTTGGTACCCTTCTATTGTTCTCGGAATTCTGCTGACTTTTAAAAATGCTTCGGAACTCTTCCATTGTTCTCGGAATTCCGCTGACGTTTAAAAATGCTTCACAAAGCTTCCATTGTTCTCGGAATTCCGCTGACTTTTAAAAATGCTTCGGAACTCTTCGATTGTTCTCCAAATTCCGCTGAAGTTTAAAAATGCTTCGGAACTCTTCCAGTGTTCTCGGAATTCCGCTGACGTTTAAAAATGCTTCGGAACTCTTCCATTGTTCTCGGAATTCCGGTGAAGTTTAAAAATGCTTCGGAACTCTTACATTGTTCTCAGAATTCCGCTGAAGTTTAGACATGCTTTGGTACCCTTCTATTGTTCTCGGAATTCTGCTGACTTTTAAAAATACTTCGGAACTCTTCCATTGTTCTCGGAATTCCGCTGACTTTTAAAAATGCTTCGGAACTCTTCCATTGTTCTCGGAATTCCGCTGAAGTTTAAGAATGCTTCGGAACTCTTCCATTGTTCTCGGAATTCTGCTGAAGTTTTGAAGTTTAAAAATGCTTCGGAACTCTCCCATTGTTCTCGGAATTCTGCTGAAGTTTAAGTATGCTTCGGAACTCTTCCATTGTTCTCGGAATTCTGCTGAAGTTTAAAAATGCTTTGGAACTCTTCCATTGTTCTCAGAATTCCGCTGACGTTTAAAAATGCTTCGGAACTCTTCCATTGTTCTCGGAATTCCGCTGACATTTAAAAAGGCTTTAGAACTCTTCCATTGTTCTCGGAATTCCGCTGACGTTTAAAAATGCTTCGGAACTCTTCCATTGTTCTCGGAATTCCGCTGACGTTTAAAAATGCTTCACAAAGCTTCCATTGTTCTCGGAATTCCGCTGACTTTTAAAAATGCTTCGGAACTCTTCGATTGTTCTCCAAATTCCGCTGAAGTTTAAAAATGCTTCGGAACTCTTCCAGTGTTCTCGGAATTCCGCTGACTTTTAAAAATGCTTCGGAACTCTTCGATTGTTCTCCAAATTCCGCTGAAGTTTAAAAATGCTTCGGAAATCTTCCATTGTTTTCAAAATTCCGCTGACGTTTAAAAATGATTCAGAACTCTTCCATTGTTCTCGGAATTCCGCTGACGTTTAAAAATGCTTCGGAACTCTTCCATTGTTCTCGGAATTCCGGTGAAGTTTAAAAATGCTTCGGAACTCTTATATTGTTCTCAGAATTCCGCTGAAGTTTAAACATGCTTTGGTACCCTTCTATTGTTCTCGGAATTCTGCTGACTTTTAAAAATGCTTCGGAACTCTTCCATTGATCCAGGAATTCTGCTGAAGTTTAAAAATGCTTCGGAACTCTTCTATTGTTCTCGGAATTCCGCTGACTTTTAAAAATGCTTCGGAACTCTTCCTTTGTTCTCGGAATTCCGCTGAAGTTTAAGAATGCTTCGAAACTCTTCTATTGTTCTTGGAATTCTGCTGAAGTTTTGAAATTTAAAAATGCTTCGGAATTCGTCCATTGTTCTCGGAATTCCGCTGACGCTTAAAAATGCTTCACAACTCTTCTATTGTTCTCAGAATTCCGCTTACTTTTAAAAATGCTTCGGAACTCTTCCATTGTTGTCGGAATTCCGCTGACGCTTAAAATTGCTTCAAAACTCTTCCATTGTTCGCGGAATTCCGCTGAAGTTTAAGAATGCTTCAGAACTCTTCCATTGTTCTCAGAATTCTGCTGAATTTTAAAAATGCTTCGGAACTCTTCCATTGCTCTCGGAATTCCGCTGACGCTTAAAAATGCTTCACAACTCTTCTATTGTTCTCGGAATTCCGCTGACATTTAAAAATGCTTCGGAAATCTTCCATTGTTTTCAAAATTCCGCTGATGTTTAAAAATGCTTCAGAACTCTTCGATTGTTCTCCAAATTCCGCTGAAGTTTAAAAATGCTTCGGAACTCTTCCAGTGTTTGCAGAATTCCGCTGACGTTTAAAAATGCTTCGGAACTCTTCCATTGTTCTCGGAATTCCGCTGACTTTTAAAAATGCTTCGGAACTCTTCCATTGTTCTCGGAATTCCGCTGAAGTTTTGAAGTTTAAAAATGCTTCGGAATTCTTCCATTGTTCTCGGAATACCGCTGACGCTTAAAAATGCTTCACAACTCTTCTATTGTTCTCAGTATTCCGCTGACTTTTAAAAATGCTTCAGAACTCTTCCATTGTTCTCGGAATTCGCTGACGTTTAAAAATGCTTCGGAACTCTTCCATTGTTCTCGGAATTCCGCTGACGCTTAAAATTGCTTCACAACTCTTCTATTGTTCTCGGAATTCCGCTGACTTTTAAAAATGCTTCGAAACTCTTCCATTGTTCTCGGAATTCCGCTGAAGTTTAAGAATGCTTCGGAACTCTTCCATTGTTCTCAGAATTCTGCTGAAGTTTAAAAATACTTCGGAACTCTTCCATTGTTCTCGGAATTCCGCTGATGCTTAAAAATGCTTCACAACTCTTCCATTGTTCTCGGAATTCCGCTGACGTTTAAAAATGCTTCGGAACTCTTCCATTGTTCTCGGAATTCCGCTGACGTTTAAAAATGCTTCACAAAGCTTCCATTGTTCTCGGAATTCCGCTGACTTTTAAAAATGCTTCGGAACTATTCGATTGTTCTCCAAATTCCGCTGAAGTTTAAAAATGCTTCGGAACTCTTCCAGTGTTCTCGGAATTCCGCTGACTTTTAAAAATGCTTCAGAACTCTTTGATTGTTCTCCAAATTCCGCTGAAGTTTAAAAATGCTTCGGAAGTCTTCCAGTGTTCGCAGAATTCCGCTGACGTTTAACAATGCTTCGGAAATCTTCCATTGTTTTCAAAATTCCGCTGACGCTTAAAAATGATTCAGAACTCTTCCATTGTTCTCGGAATTCCGCTGACGTTTAAAAATGCTTCGGAACTCTTCCATTGTTCTCGGAATTCCGCTGACGCTTAAAATTGCTTCACAACTCTTCTATTGTTCTCGGAATTCCGCTGACTTTTAAAAATGCTTCGAAACTCTTCCATTGTTCTCGGAATTCCGCTGACATTTAAAAATGCTTCGGAAATCTTCCATTGTTTTCAAAATTCCGCTGATGTTTAAAAATGCTTCAGAACTCTTCGATTGTTCTCCAAATTCCGCTGAAGTTTAAAAATGCTTCGGAACTCTTCCAGTGTTTGCAGAATTCCGCTGACGTTTAAAAATGCTTCGGAACTCTTCCATTGTTCTCGGAATTCCGCTGACTTTTAAAAATGCTTCGGAACTCTTCCATTGTTCTCGGAATTCCGCTGAAGTTTTGAAGTTTAAAAATGCTTCGGAATTCTTCCATTGTTCTCGGAATACCGCTGACGCTTAAAAATGCTTCACAACTCTTCTATTGTTCTCAGTATTCCGCTGACTTTTAAAAATGCTTCAGAACTCTTCCATTGTTCTCGGAATTCGCTGACGTTTAAAAATGCTTCGGAACTCTTCCATTGTTCTCGGAATTCCGCTGACGCTTAAAATTGCTTCACAACTCTTCTATTGTTCTCGGAATTCCGCTGACTTTTAAAAATGCTTCGAAACTCTTCCATTGTTCTCGGAATTCCGCTGAAGTTTAAGAATGCTTCGGAACTCTTCCATTGTTCTCAGAATTCTGCTGAAGTTTAAAAATACTTCGGAACTCTTCCATTGTTCTCGGAATTCCGCTGATGCTTAAAAATGCTTCACAACTCTTCCATTGTTCTCGGAATTCCGCTGACGTTTAAAAATGCTTCGGAACTCTTCCATTGTTCTCGGAATTCCGCTGACGTTTAAAAATGCTTCACAAAGCTTCCATTGTTCTCGGAATTCCGCTGACTTTTAAAAATGCTTCGGAACTATTCGATTGTTCTCCAAATTCCGCTGAAGTTTAAAAATGCTTCGGAACTCTTCCAGTGTTCTCGGAATTCCGCTGACTTTTAAAAATGCTTCAGAACTCTTTGATTGTTCTCCAAATTCCGCTGAAGTTTAAAAATGCTTCGGAAGTCTTCCAGTGTTCGCAGAATTCCGCTGACGTTTAACAATGCTTCGGAAATCTTCCATTGTTTTCAAAATTCCGCTGACGCTTAAAAATGATTCAGAACTCTTCCATTGTTCTCGGAATTCCGCTGACGTTTAAAAATGCTTCGGAACTCTTCCATTGTTCTCGGAATTCCGCTGACGCTTAAAATTGCTTCACAACTCTTCTATTGTTCTCGGAATTCCGCTGACTTTTAAAAATGCTTCGAAACTCTTCCATTGTTCTCGGAATTCCGCTGAAGTTTAAGAATGCTTCGGAACTCTTCCATTGTTCTCAGAATTCTGCTGAAGTTTAAAAATACTTCGGAACTCTTCCATTGTTCTCGGAATTCCGCTGATGCTTAAAAATGCTTCACAACTCTTCCATTGTTCTCGGAATTCCGCTGACATTTAAAAAGGCTTCAGAACTCTTCCATTGTTCTCGGAATTCCGCTGACGTTTAAAAATGCTTAGGAACTCTTCCATTGTTCTCGGAATTCCGCTGACGTTTAAAAATGCTTCACAAAGCTTCCATTGTTCTCGGAATTCCGCTGACTTTTAAAAATGCTTCGGAACTATTCGATTGTTCTCCAAATTCCGCTGAAGTTTAAAAATGCTTCGGAACTCTTCCAGTGTTCTCGGAATTCCGCTGACTTTTAAAAATGCTTCAGAACTCTTTGATTGTTCTCCAAATTCCGCTGAAGTTTAAAAATGCTTCGGAAGTCTTCCAGTGTTCGCAGAATTCCGCTGACGTTTAACAATGCTTCGGAAATCTTCCATTGTTTTCAAAATTCCGCTGACGCTTAAAAGTGATTCAGAACTCTTCCATTGTTCTCGGAATTCCGGTGAAGTTTAAAAATGCTTCGGAACTCTTACATTGTTCTCAGAATTCCACTGAAGTTTAAACATGCTTTGGTACCATTCTATTGTTCTCAGAATTCTGCTGACTTTTAAAAATGCTTCGGAACTCTTCCATTGATCCAGGAATTCTGCTGAAGTTTAAAAATGCTTCAGAACTCTTCCATTGTTCTCGGAATTCGCTGACGTTTAAAAATGCTTCGGAACTCTTCCATTGTTCTCGGAATTCCGCTGACGCTTAAAATTGCTTCACAACTCTTCTATTGTTCTCGGAATTCCGCTGACTTTTAAAAATGCTTCGAAACTCTTCCATTGTTCTCGGAATTCCGCTGAAGTTTAAGAATGCTTCGGAACTCTTCCATTGTTCTCAGAATTCTGCTGAAGTTTAAAAATACTTCGGAACTCTTCCATTGTTCTCGGAATTCCGCTGATGCTTAAAAATGCTTCACAACTCTTCCATTGTTCTCGGAATTCCGCTGACGTTTAAAAATGCTTCGGAACTCTTCCATTGTTCTCGGAATTCCGCTGACGTTTAAAAATGCTTCACAAAGCTTCCATTGTTCTCGGAATTCCGCTGACTTTTAAAAATGCTTCGGAACTATTCGATTGTTCTCCAAATTCCGCTGAAGTTTAAAAATGCTTCGGAACTCTTCCAGTGTTCTCGGAATTCCGCTGACTTTTAAAAATGCTTCAGAACTCTTTGATTGTTCTCCAAATTCCGCTGAAGTTTAAAAATGCTTCGGAAGTCTTCCAGTGTTCGCAGAATTCCGCTGACGTTTAACAATGCTTCGGAAATCTTCCATTGTTTTCAAAATTCCGCTGACGCTTAAAAATGATTCAGAACTCTTCCATTGTTCTCGGAATTCCGCTGACGTTTAAAAATGCTTCGGAACTCTTCCATTGTTCTCGGAATTCCGCTGACGCTTAAAATTGCTTCACAACTCTTCTATTGTTCTCGGAATTCCGCTGACTTTTAAAAATGCTTCGAAACTCTTCCATTGTTCTCGGAATTCCGCTGACATTTAAAAATGCTTCGGAAATCTTCCATTGTTTTCAAAATTCCGCTGATGTTTAAAAATGCTTCAGAACTCTTCGATTGTTCTCCAAATTCCGCTGAAGTTTAAAAATGCTTCGGAACTCTTCCAGTGTTTGCAGAATTCCGCTGACGTTTAAAAATGCTTCGGAACTCTTCCATTGTTCTCGGAATTCCGCTGACTTTTAAAAATGCTTCGGAACTCTTCCATTGTTCTCGGAATTCCGCTGAAGTTTTGAAGTTTAAAAATGCTTCGGAATTCTTCCATTGTTCTCGGAATACCGCTGACGCTTAAAAATGCTTCACAACTCTTCTATTGTTCTCAGTATTCCGCTGACTTTTAAAAATGCTTCAGAACTCTTCCATTGTTCTCGGAATTCGCTGACGTTTAAAAATGCTTCGGAACTCTTCCATTGTTCTCGGAATTCCGCTGACGCTTAAAATTGCTTCACAACTCTTCTATTGTTCTCGGAATTCCGCTGACTTTTAAAAATGCTTCGAAACTCTTCCATTGTTCTCGGAATTCCGCTGAAGTTTAAGAATGCTTCGGAACTCTTCCATTGTTCTCAGAATTCTGCTGAAGTTTAAAAATACTTCGGAACTCTTCCATTGTTCTCGGAATTCCGCTGATGCTTAAAAATGCTTCACAACTCTTCCATTGTTCTCGGAATTCCGCTGACGTTTAAAAATGCTTCGGAACTCTTCCATTGTTCTCGGAATTCCGCTGACGTTTAAAAATGCTTCACAAAGCTTCCATTGTTCTCGGAATTCCGCTGACTTTTAAAAATGCTTCGGAACTATTCGATTGTTCTCCAAATTCCGCTGAAGTTTAAAAATGCTTCGGAACTCTTCCAGTGTTCTCGGAATTCCGCTGACTTTTAAAAATGCTTCAGAACTCTTTGATTGTTCTCCAAATTCCGCTGAAGTTTAAAAATGCTTCGGAAGTCTTCCAGTGTTCGCAGAATTCCGCTGACGTTTAACAATGCTTCGGAAATCTTCCATTGTTTTCAAAATTCCGCTGACGCTTAAAAATGATTCAGAACTCTTCCATTGTTCTCGGAATTCCGCTGACGTTTAAAAATGCTTCGGAACTCTTCCATTGTTCTCGGAATTCCGCTGACGCTTAAAATTGCTTCACAACTCTTCTATTGTTCTCGGAATTCCGCTGACTTTTAAAAATGCTTCGAAACTCTTCCATTGTTCTCGGAATTCCGCTGAAGTTTAAGAATGCTTCGGAACTCTTCCATTGTTCTCAGAATTCTGCTGAAGTTTAAAAATACTTCGGAACTCTTCCATTGTTCTCGGAATTCCGCTGATGCTTAAAAATGCTTCACAACTCTTCCATTGTTCTCGGAATTCCGCTGACATTTAAAAAGGCTTCAGAACTCTTCCATTGTTCTCGGAATTCCGCTGACGTTTAAAAATGCTTAGGAACTCTTCCATTGTTCTCGGAATTCCGCTGACGTTTAAAAATGCTTCACAAAGCTTCCATTGTTCTCGGAATTCCGCTGACTTTTAAAAATGCTTCGGAACTATTCGATTGTTCTCCAAATTCCGCTGAAGTTTAAAAATGCTTCGGAACTCTTCCAGTGTTCTCGGAATTCCGCTGACTTTTAAAAATGCTTCAGAACTCTTTGATTGTTCTCCAAATTCCGCTGAAGTTTAAAAATGCTTCGGAAGTCTTCCAGTGTTCGCAGAATTCCGCTGACGTTTAACAATGCTTCGGAAATCTTCCATTGTTTTCAAAATTCCGCTGACGCTTAAAAGTGATTCAGAACTCTTCCATTGTTCTCGGAATTCCGGTGAAGTTTAAAAATGCTTCGGAACTCTTACATTGTTCTCAGAATTCCACTGAAGTTTAAACATGCTTTGGTACCATTCTATTGTTCTCAGAATTCTGCTGACTTTTAAAAATGCTTCGGAACTCTTCCATTGATCCAGGAATTCTGCTGAAGTTTAAAAATGCTTCGGAACTCTTCTATTGTTCTCGGAATTCCGCTGACTTTTAAAAATGCTTCGGAACTCTTCCATTGCTCTCGGAATTCCGCTGAAGTTTAAGAATGCTTCGAAACTCTTCCATTGTTCTTGGAATTCTGCTGAAGTTTTGAAGTTTAAAAATGCTTCGGAATTCTTCCATTGTTCTCGGAATTCCGCTGACGCTTAAAAATGCTTCACAACTCTTCTATTGTTCTCAGAGTTCCGCTTACTTTTAAAAATGCTTCGGAACTCTTCCATTGTTGTCGGAATTCCGCTGACGCTTAAAATTGCTTCAAAACTCTTCCATTGTTCTCGGAATTCCGCTGAAGTTTAAGAATGCTTCAGAACTCTTCCACTGTTCTCAGATTTCTGCTGAAGTTTAAAAATGCTTCGGAACTCTTCCATTGTTCTCGGAATATCGCTGACGCTTAAAAATGCTTCACAACTCTTCTATTGTTCTCGGAATTCCGTTGACATTTAAAAATGCTTCGGAACTCTTCCATTGTTCTCGGAATTCCGCTGACGTTTAAAAATGCTTCGGAAATCTTCCATTGTTTTCAAAATTCCGCTGATGTTTAAAAATGCTTCAGAACTCTTCCATTGTTCTCAGAATTCCGCTGACTTTTAAAAATGCTTCGGAACTCTTCGATTGTTCTCCAAATTCCGCTGAAGTTTAAAAATGCTTCGGAACTCTTCTAGTGTTCGCAGAATTCCGCTGACGTTTAAAAATGCTTCGGAGTTCTTCCATTGTTCTCGGAATTCCGCTGACGCTTAAAAATGCTTCACAACTCTTCTATTGTTCTCAGAATTCCGCTGACTTTTAAAAATGCTTCAGAACTCTTCCATTGTTCTCGGAATTCCGCTGACGTTTAAAAATGCTTCGGAACTCTTCCATTGTTCTCGGAATTCCGCTGACGCTTAAAATTGCTTCACAACTCTTCTATTGTTCTCGGAATTCCGCTGACTTTTAAAAATGCTTTGAAACTCTTCCATTGTTCTCGGAATTCCGCTGAAGTTTAAGAATGCTTCGGAACTCTTCCATTGTTCTCAGAATTCTGCTGAAGTTTAAAAATGCTTCGGAACTCTTCCATTGTTCTCGGAATTCCGCTGATGCTTAAAAATGCTTCACAACTCTTCCATTGTTCTCGGCATTCCGCTGACATTTAAAAAGGCTTCAGAACTCTTCCATTGTTCTCGGAATTCCGCTGACGTTTAAAAATGCTTCGGAACTCTTCCATTGTTCTCGGAATTCCGCTGACGTTTAAAAATGCTTCACAAAGCTTCCATTGTTCTCGGAATTCCGCTGACTTTTAAAAATGCTTCGGAACTCTTCGATTGTTCTCCAAATTCCGCTGAAGTTTAAAAATGCTTCGGAACTCTTCCAGTGTTCTCGGAATTCCGCTGACTTTTAAAAATGCTTCGGAACTCTTCCATTGTTCTCGGAATTCCGCTGACTTTTAAAAATGCTTCGGAACTCTTCCATTGTTCTCGGAATTCCGGTGAAGTTTAAAAATGCTTCGGAACTCTTACATTGTTCTCAGAATTCCGCTGAAGTTTAAACATGCTTTGGTACCCTTCTATTGTTCTCGGAATTCTGCTGACTTTTAAAAATGCTTCGGAACTCTTCCATTGTTCTCGGAATTCCGCTGACGTTTAAAAATGCTTCACAAAGCTTCCATTGTTCTCGGAATTCCGCTGACTTTTAAAAATGCTTCGGAACTCTTCGATTGTTCTCCAAATTCCGCTGAAGTTTAAAAATGCTTCGGAACTCTTCCAGTGTTCTCGGAATTCCGCTGACGTTTAAAAATGCTTCGGAACTCTTCCATTGTTCTCGGAATTCCGGTGAAGTTTAAAAATGCTTCGGAACTCTTACATTGTTCTCAGAATTCCGCTGAAGTTTAAACATGCTTTGGTACCCTTCTATTGTTCTCGGAATTCTGCTGACTTTTAAAAATACTTCGGAACTCTTCCATTGTTCTCGGAATTCCGCTGACTTTTAAAAATGCTTCGGAACTCTTCCATTGTTCTCGGAATTCCGCTGAAGTTTAAGAATGCTTCGGAACTCTTCCATTGTTCTCGGAATTCTGCTGAAGTTTTGAAGTTTAAAAATGCTTCGGAACTCTCCCATTGTTCTCGGAATTCTGCTGAAGTTTAAGTATGCTTCGGAACTCTTCCATTGTTCTCGGAATTCTGCTGAAGTTTAAAAATGCTTTGGAACTCTTCCATTGTTCTCAGAATTCCGCTGACGTTTAAAAATGCTTCGGAACTCTTCCATTGTTCTCGGAATTCCGCTGACATTTAAAAAGGCTTTAGAACTCTTCCATTGTTCTCGGAATTCCGCTGACGTTTAAAAATGCTTCGGAACTCTTCCATTGTTCTCGGAATTCCGCTGACGTTTAAAAATGCTTCACAAAGCTTCCATTGTTCTCGGAATTCCGCTGACTTTTAAAAATGCTTCGGAACTCTTCGATTGTTCTCCAAATTCCGCTGAAGTTTAAAAATGCTTCGGAACTCTTCCAGTGTTCTCGGAATTCCGCTGACTTTTAAAAATGCTTCGGAACTCTTCGATTGTTCTCCAAATTCCGCTGAAGTTTAAAAATGCTTCGGAAATCTTCCATTGTTTTCAAAATTCTGCTGATGTTTAAAAATGATTCAGAACTCTTCCATTGTTCTCGGAATTCCGCTGATGTTTAAAAATGCTTCGGAACTCTTCCATTGTTCTCGGAATTCCGGTGAAGTTTAAAAATGCTTCGGAACTCTTATATTGTTCTCAGAATTCCGCTGAAGTTTAAACATGCTTTGGTACCCTTCTATTGTTCTCGGAATTCTGCTGACTTTTAAAAATGCTTCGGAACTCTTCCATTGATCCAGGAATTCTGCTGAAGTTTAAAAATGCTTCGGAACTCTTCTATTGTTCTCGGAATTCCGCTGACTTTTAAAAATGCTTCGGAACTCTTCCTTTGTTCTCGGAATTCCGCTGAAGTTTAAGAATGCTTCGAAACTCTTCTATTGTTCTTGGAATTCTGCTGAAGTTTTGAAATTTAAAAATGCTTCGGAATTCGTCCATTGTTCTCGGAATTCCGCTGACGCTTAAAAATGCTTCACAACTCTTCTATTGTTCTCAGAATTCCGCTTACTTTTAAAAATGCTTCGGAACTCTTCCATTGTTGTCGGAATTCCGCTGACGCTTAAAATTGCTTCAAAACTCTTCCATTGTTCGCGGAATTCCGCTGAAGTTTAAGAATGCTTCAGAACTCTTCCATTGTTCTCAGAATTCTGCTGAATTTTAAAAATGCTTCGGAACTCTTCCATTGCTCTCGGAATTCCGCTGACGCTTAAAAATGCTTCACAACTCTTCTATTGTTCTCGGAATTCCGCTGACATTTAAAAATGCTTCGGAACTCTTCCATTGTTCTCGGAATTCCGCTGACGTTTAAAAATGCTTCGGAAATCTTCCATTGTTTTCAAAATTCCGCTGATGTTTAAAAATGCTTCAGAACTCTTCGATTGTTCTCCAAATTCCGCTGAAGTTTAAAAATGCTTCGGAACTCTTCCAGTGTTTGCAGAATTCCGCTGACGTTTAAAAATGCTTCGGAACTCTTCCATTGTTCTCGGAATTCCGCTGACTTTTAAAAATGCTTCGGAACTCTTCCATTGTTCTCGGAATTCCGCTGAAGTTTTGAAGTTTAAAAATGCTTCGGAATTCTTCCATTGTTCTCGGAATACCGCTGACGCTTAAAAATGCTTCACAACTCTTCTATTGTTCTCAGAATTCCGCTGACTTTTAAAAATGCTTCAGAACTCTTCCATTGTTCTCGGAATTCCGCTGACGTTTAAAAATGCTTCGGAACTCTTCCATTGTTCTCGGAATTCCGCTGACGCTTAAAATTGCTTCACAACTCTTCTATTGTTCTCGGAATTCCGCTGACTTTTAAAAATGCTTCGAAACTCTTCCATTGTTCTCGGAATTCCGCTGAAGTTTAAGAATGCTTCGGAACTCTTCCATTGTTCTCAGAATTCTGCTGAAGTTTAAAAATGCTTTGGAACTCTTCCATTGTTCTCGGAATTCCGCTGATGCTTAAAAATGCTTCACAACTCTTCCATTGTTCTCGGCATTCCGCTGACATTTAAAAAGGCTTCAGAACTCTTCCATTGTTCTCGGAATTCCGCTGACGTTTAAAAATGCTTCGGAACTCTTCCATTGTTCTCGGAATTCCGCTGACGTTTAAAAATGCTTCACAAAGCTTCCATTGTTCTCGGAATTCCGCTGACTTTTAAAAATGCTTCGGAACTCTTCCATTGTTCTCAGAATTCTGCTGAAGTTTAAAAATACTTCGGAACTCTTCCATTGTTCTCGGAATTCCGCTGATGCTTAAAAATGCTTCACAACTCTTCCATTGTTCTCGGAATTCCGCTGACATTTAAAAAGGCTTCAGAACTCTTCCATTGTTCTCGGAATTCCGCTGACGTTTAAAAATGCTTAGGAACTCTTCCATTGTTCTCGGAATTCCGCTGACGTTTAAAAATGCTTCACAAAGCTTCCATTGTTCTCGGAATTCCGCTGACTTTTAAAAATGCTTCGGAACTATTCGATTGTTCTCCAAATTCCGCTGAAGTTTAAAAATGCTTCGGAACTCTTCCAGTGTTCTCGGAATTCCGCTGACTTTTAAAAATGCTTCAGAACTCTTTGATTGTTCTCCAAATTCCGCTGAAGTTTAAAAATGCTTCGGAAGTCTTCCAGTGTTCGCAGAATTCCGCTGACGTTTAACAATGCTTCGGAAATCTTCCATTGTTTTCAAAATTCCGCTGACGCTTAAAAATGATTCAGAACTCTTCCATTGTTCTCGGAATTCCGGTGAAGTTTAAAAATGCTTCGGAACTCTTACATTGTTCTCAGAATTCCACTGAAGTTTAAACATGCTTTGGTACCATTCTATTGTTCTCAGAATTCTGCTGACTTTTAAAAATGCTTCGGAACTCTTCCATTGATCCAGGAATTCTGCTGAAGTTTAAAAATGCTTCGGAACTCTTCTATTGTTCTCGGAATTCCGCTGACTTTTAAAAATGCTTCGGAACTCTTCCATTGCTCTCGGAATTCCGCTGAAGTTTAAGAATGCTTCGAAACTCTTCCATTGTTCTTGGAATTCTGCTGAAGTTTTGAAGTTTAAAAATGCTTCGGAATTCTTCCATTGTTCTCGGAATTCCGCTGACGCTTAAAAATGCTTCACAACTCTTCTATTGTTCTCAGAGTTCCGCTTACTTTTAAAAATGCTTCGGAACTCTTCCATTGTTGTCGGAATTCCGCTGACGCTTAAAATTGCTTCAAAACTCTTCCATTGTTCTCGGAATTCCGCTGAAGTTTAAGAATGCTTCAGAACTCTTCCACTGTTCTCAGATTTCTGCTGAAGTTTAAAAATGCTTCGGAACTCTTCCATTGTTCTCGGAATATCGCTGACGCTTAAAAATGCTTCACAACTCTTCTATTGTTCTCGGAATTCCGTTGACATTTAAAAATGCTTCGGAACTCTTCCATTGTTCTCGGAATTCCGCTGACGTTTAAAAATGCTTCGGAAATCTTCCATTGTTTTCAAAATTCCGCTGATGTTTAAAAATGCTTCAGAACTCTTCCATTGTTCTCGGAATTCCGCTGACTTTTAAAAATGCTTCGGAACTCTTCGATTGTTCTCCAAATTCCGCTGAAGTTTAAAAATGCTTCGGAACTCTTCTAGTGTTCGCAGAATTCCGCTGACGTTTAAAAATGCTTCGGAGTTCTTCCATTGTTCTCGGAATTCCGCTGACGCTTAAAAATGCTTCACAACTCTTCTATTGTTCTCAGAATTCCGCTGACTTTTAAAAATGCTTCAGAACTCTTCCATTGTTCTCGGAATTCCGCTGACGTTTAAAAATGCTTCGGAACTCTTCCATTGTTCTCGGAATTCCGCTGACGCTTAAAATTGCTTCACAACTCTTCTATTGTTCTCGGAATTCCGCTGACTTTTAAAAATGCTTTGAAACTCTTCCATTGTTCTCGGAATTCCGCTGAAGTTTAAGAATGCTTCGGAACTCTTCCATTGTTCTCAGAATTCTGCTGAAGTTTAAAAATGCTTCGGAACTCTTCCATTGTTCTCGGAATTCCGCTGATGCTTAAAAATGCTTCACAACTCTTCCATTGTTCTCGGCATTCCGCTGACATTTAAAAAGGCTTCAGAACTCTTCCATTGTTCTCGGAATTCCGCTGACGTTTAAAAATGCTTCGGAACTCTTCCATTGTTCTCGGAATTCCGCTGACGTTTAAAAATGCTTCACAAAGCTTCCATTGTTCTCGGAATTCCGCTGACTTTTAAAAATGCTTCGGAACTCTTCGATTGTTCTCCAAATTCCGCTGAAGTTTAAAAATGCTTCGGAACTCTTCCAGTGTTCTCGGAATTCCGCTGACTTTTAAAAATGCTTCGGAACTCTTCCATTGTTCTCGGAATTCCGCTGACTTTTAAAAATGCTTCGGAACTCTTCCATTGTTCTCGGAATTCCGGTGAAGTTTAAAAATGCTTCGGAACTCTTACATTGTTCTCAGAATTCCGCTGAAGTTTAAACATGCTTTGGTACCCTTTTATTGTTCTCGGAATTCTGCTGACTTTTAAAAATGCTTCGGAACTCTTCCATTGTTCTCGGAATTCCGCTGACGTTTAAAAATGCTTCACAAAGCTTCCATTGTTCTCGGAATTCCGCTGACTTTTAAAAATGCTTCGGAACTCTTCGATTGTTCTCCAAATTCCGCTGAAGTTTAAAAATGCTTCGGAACTCTTCCAGTGTTCTCGGAATTCCGCTGACGTTTAAAAATGCTTCGGAACTCTTCCATTGTTCTCGGAATTCCGGTGAAGTTTAAAAATGCTTCGGAACTCTTACATTGTTCTCAGAATTCCGCTGAAGTTTAAACATGCTTTGGTACCCTTCTATTGTTCTCGGAATTCTGCTGACTTTTAAAAATACTTCGGAACTCTTCCATTGTTCTCGGAATTCCGCTGACTTTTAAAAATGCTTCGGAACTCTTCCATTGTTCTCGGAATTCCGCTGAAGTTTAAGAATGCTTCGGAACTCTTCCATTGTTCTCGGAATTCTGCTGAAGTTTTGAAGTTTAAAAATGCTTCGGAACTCTCCCATTGTTCTCGGAATTCTGCTGAAGTTTAAGTATGCTTCGGAACTCTTCCATTGTTCTCGGAATTCTGCTGAAGTTTAAAAATGCTTTGGAACTCTTCCATTGTTCTCAGAATTCCGCTGACGTTTAAAAATGCTTCGGAACTCTTCCATTGTTCTCGGAATTCCGCTGACATTTAAAAAGGCTTTAGAACTCTTCCATTGTTCTCGGAATTCCGCTGACGTTTAAAAATGCTTCGGAACTCTTCCATTGTTCTCGGAATTCCGCTGACGTTTAAAAATGCTTCACAAAGCTTCCATTGTTCTCGGAATTCCGCTGACTTTTAAAAATGCTTCGGAACTCTTCGATTGTTCTCCAAATTCCGCTGAAGTTTAAAAATGCTTCGGAACTCTTCCAGTGTTCTCGGAATTCCGCTGACTTTTAAAAATGCTTCGGAACTCTTCGATTGTTCTCCAAATTCCGCTGAAGTTTAAAAATGCTTCGGAAATCTTCCATTGTTTTCAAAATTCTGCTGATGTTTAAAAATGATTCAG
Organism: Phyllobates terribilis; assembly: GCF_046119375.1. Taxonomy (NCBI): domain Eukaryota; kingdom Metazoa; phylum Chordata; class Amphibia; order Anura; family Dendrobatidae; genus Phyllobates; species Phyllobates terribilis. Next base: position 4,348,772 of record NW_027362781.1, on the reverse strand, counting down.
AACTCTTCCATTGTTCTCGGAATTCCGCTGATGTTTAAAAATGCTTCGGAACTCTTCCATTGTTCTCGGAATTCCGGTGAAGTTTAAAAATGCTTCGGAACTCTTATATTGTTCTCAGAATTCCGCTGAAGTTTAAACATGCTTTGGTACCCTTCTATTGTTCTCGGAATTCTGCTGACTTTTAAAAATGCTTCGGAACTCTTCCATTGATCCAGGAATTCTGCTGAAGTTTAAAAATGCTTCGGAACTCTTCTATTGTTCTCGGAATTCCGCTGACTTTTAAAAATGCTTCGGAACTCTTCCTTTGTTCTCGGAATTCCGCTGAAGTTTAAGAATGCTTCGAAACTCTTCTATTGTTCTTGGAATTCTGCTGAAGTTTTGAAATTTAAAAATGCTTCGGAATTCGTCCATTGTTCTCGGAATTCCGCTGACGCTTAAAAATGCTTCACAACTCTTCTATTGTTCTCAGAATTCCGCTTACTTTTAAAAATGCTTCGGAACTCTTCCATTGTTGTCGGAATTCCGCTGACGCTTAAAATTGCTTCAAAACTCTTCCATTGTTCGCGGAATTCCGCTGAAGTTTAAGAATGCTTCAGAACTCTTCCATTGTTCTCAGAATTCTGCTGAATTTTAAAAATGCTTCGGAACTCTTCCATTGCTCTCGGAATTCCGCTGACGCTTAAAAATGCTTCACAACTCTTCTATTGTTCTCGGAATTCCGCTGACATTTAAAAATGCTTCGGAACTCTTCCATTGTTCTCGGAATTCCGCTGACGTTTAAAAATGCTTCGGAAATCTTCCATTGTTTTCAAAATTCCGCTGATGTTTAAAAATGCTTCAGAACTCTTCGATTGTTCTCCAAATTCCGCTGAAGTTTAAAAATGCTTCGGAACTCTTCCAGTGTTTGCAGAATTCCGCTGACGTTTAAAAATGCTTCGGAACTCTTCCATTGTTCTCGGAATTCCGCTGACTTTTAAAAATGCTTCGGAACTCTTCCATTGTTCTCGGAATTCCGCTGAAGTTTTGAAGTTTAAAAATGCTTCGGAATTCTTCCATTGTTCTCGGAATACCGCTGACGCTTAAAAATGCTTCACAACTCTTCTATTGTTCTCAGAATTCCGCTGACTTTTAAAAATGCTTCAGAACTCTTCCATTGTTCTCGGAATTCCGCTGACGTTTAAAAATGCTTCGGAACTCTTCCATTGTTCTCGGAATTCCGCTGACGCTTAAAATTGCTTCACAACTCTTCTATTGTTCTCGGAATTCCGCTGACTTTTAAAAATGCTTCGAAACTCTTCCATTGTTCTCGGAATTCCGCTGAAGTTTAAGAATGCTTCGGAACTCTTCCATTGTTCTCAGAATTCTGCTGAAGTTTAAAAATGCTTTGGAACTCTTCCATTGTTCTCGGAATTCCGCTGATGCTTAAAAATGCTTCACAACTCTTCCATTGTTCTCGGCATTCCGCTGACATTTAAAAAGGCTTCAGAACTCTTCCATTGTTCTCGGAATTCCGCTGACGTTTAAAAATGCTTCGGAACTCTTCCATTGTTCTCGGAATTCCGCTGACGTTTAAAAATGCTTCACAAAGCTTCCATTGTTCTCGGAATTCCGCTGACTTTTAAAAATGCTTCGGAACTCTTCGATTGTTCTCCAAATTCCGCTGAAGTTTAAAAATGCTTCGGAACTCTTCCAGTGTTCTCGGAATTCTGCTGACTTTTAAAAATGCTTCGGAACTCTTCCATTGTTCTCGGAATTCCGCTGACTTTTAAAAATGCTTCGGAACTCTTCCATTGTTCTCGGAATTCCGGTGAAGTTTAAAAATGCTTCGGAACTCTTACATTGTTCTCAGAATTCCGCTGAAGTTTAAACATGCTTTGGTACCCTTCTATTGTTCTCGGAATTCTGCTGACTTTTAAAAATGCTTCGGAACTCTTCCATTGTTCTCGGAATTCCGCTGACGTTTAAAAATGCTTCACAAAGCTTCCATTGTTCTCGGAATTCCGCTGACTTTTAAAAATGCTTCGGAACTCTTCGATTGTTCTCCAAATTCCGCTGAAGTTTAAAAATGCTTCGGAACTCTTCCAGTGTTCTCGGAATTCCGCTGACGTTTAAAAATGCTTCGGAACTCTTCCATTGTTCTCGGAATTCCGGTGAAGTTTAAAAATGCTTCGGAACTCTTACATTGTTCTCAGAATTCCGCTGAAGTTTAGACATGCTTTGGTACCCTTCTATTGTTCTCGGAATTCTGCTGACTTTTAAAAATACTTCGGAACTCTTCCATTGTTCTCGGAATTCCGCTGACTTTTAAAAATGCTTCGGAACTCTTCCATTGTTCTCGGAATTCCGCTGAAGTTTAAGAATGCTTCGGAACTCTTCCATTGTTCTCGGAATTCTGCTGAAGTTTTGAAGTTTAAAAATGCTTCGGAACTCTCCCATTGTTCTCGGAATTCTGCTGAAGTTTAAGTATGCTTCGGAACTCTTCCATTGTTCTCGGAATTCTGCTGAAGTTTAAAAATGCTTTGGAACTCTTCCATTGTTCTCAGAATTCCGCTGACGTTTAAAAATGCTTCGGAACTCTTCCATTGTTCTCGGAATTCCGCTGACATTTAAAAAGGCTTTAGAACTCTTCCATTGTTCTCGGAATTCCGCTGACGTTTAAAAATGCTTCGGAACTCTTGGATTGTTCTCGGAATTCCGCTGACGTTTAAAAATGCTTCACAAAGCTTCCATTGTTCTCGGAATTCCGCTGACTTTTAAAAATGCTTCGGAACTCTTCGATTGTTCTCCAAATTCCGCTGAAGTTTAAAAATGCTTCGGAACTCTTCCAGTGTTCTCGGAATTCCGCTGACTTTTAAAAATGCTTCGGAACTCTTCGATTGTTCTCCAAATTCCGCTGAAGTTTAAAAATGCTTCGGAAATCTTCCATTGTTTTCAAAATTCTGCTGATGTTTAAAAATGATTCAGAACTCTTCCATTGTTCTCGGAATTCCGCTGATGTTTAAAAATGCTTCGGAACTCTTCCATTGTTCTCGGAATTCCGGTGAAGTTTAAAAATGCTTCGGAACTCTTATATTGTTCTCAGAATTCCGCTGAAGTTTAAACATGCTTTGGTACCCTTCTATTGTTCTCGGAATTCTGCTGACTTTTAAAAATGCTTCGGAACTCTTCCATTGATCCAGGAATTCTGCTGAAGTTTAAAAATGCTTCGGAACTCTTCTATTGTTCTCGGAATTCCGCTGACTTTTAAAAATGCTTCGGAACTCTTCCTTTGTTCTCGGAATTCCGCTGAAGTTTAAGAATGCTTCGAAACTCTTCTATTGTTCTTGGAATTCTGCTGAAGTTTTGAAATTTAAAAATGCTTCGGAATTCGTCCATTGTTCTCGGAATTCCGCTGACGCTTAAAAATGCTTCACAACTCTTCTATTGTTCTCAGAATTCCGCTTACTTTTAAAAATGCTTCGGAACTCTTCCATTGTTGTCGGAATTCCGCTGACGCTTAAAATTGCTTCAAAACTCTTCCATTGTTCGCGGAATTCCGCTGAAGTTTAAGAATGCTTCAGAACTCTTCCATTGTTCTCAGAATTCTGCTGAATTTTAAAAATGCTTCGGAACTCTTCCATTGCTCTCGGAATTCCGCTGACGCTTAAAAATGCTTCACAACTCTTCTATTGTTCTCGGAATTCCGCTGACATTTAAAAATGCTTCGGAACTCTTCCATTGTTCTCGGAATTCCGCTGACGTTTAAAAATGCTTCGGAAATCTTCCATTGTTTTCAAAATTCCGCTGATGTTTAAAAATGCTTCAGAACTCTTCGATTGTTCTCCAAATTCCGCTGAAGTTTAAAAATGCTTCGGAACTCTTCCAGTGTTTGCAGAATTCCGCTGACGTTTAAAAATGCTTCGGAACTCTTCCATTGTTCTCGGAATTCCGCTGACTTTTAAAAATGCTTCGGAACTCTTCCATTGTTCTCGGAATTCCGCTGAAGTTTTGAAGTTTAAAAATGCTTCGGAATTCTTCCATTGTTCTCGGAATACCGCTGACGCTTAAAAATGCTTCACAACTCTTCTATTGTTCTCAGTATTCCGCTGACTTTTAAAAATGCTTCAGAACTCTTCCATTGTTCTCGGAATTCCGCTGACGTTTAAAAATGCTTCGGAACTCTTCCATTGTTCTCGGAATTCCGCTGACGCTTAAAATTGCTTCACAACTCTTCTATTGTTCTCGGAATTCCGCTGACTTTTAAAAATGCTTCGAAACTCTTCCATTGTTCTCGGAATTCCGCTGAAGTTTAAGAATGCTTCGGAACTCTTCCATTGTTCTCAGAATTCTGCTGAAGTTTAAAAATACTTCGGAACTCTTCCATTGTTCTCGGAATTCCGCTGATGCTTAAAAATGCTTCACAACTCTTCCATTGTTCTCGGAATTCCGCTGACGTTTAAAAATGCTTCGGAACTCTTCCATTGTTCTCGGAATTCCGCTGACGTTTAAAAATGCTTCACAAAGCTTCCATTGTTCTCGGAATTCCGCTGACTTTTAAAAATGCTTCGGAACTATTCGATTGTTCTCCAAATTCCGCTGAAGTTTAAAAATGCTTCGGAACTCTTCCAGTGTTCTCGGAATTCCGCTGACTTTTAAAAACGCTTCAGAACTCTTTGATTGTTCTCCAAATTCCGCTGAAGTTTAAAAATGCTTCGGAAGTCTTCCAGTGTTCGCAGAATTCCGCTGACGTTTAACAATGCTTCGGAAATCTTCCATTGTTTTCAAAATTCCGCTGACGCTTAAAAATGATTCAGAACTCTTCCATTGTTCTCGGAATTCCGGTGAAGTTTAAAAATGCTTCGGAACTCTTACATTGTTCTCAGAATTCCACTGAAGTTTAAACATGCTTTGGTACCCTTCTATTGTTCTCGGAATTCTGCTGACTTTTAAAAATGCTTCGGAACTCTTCCATTGATCCAGGAATTCTGCTGAAGTTTAAAAATGCTTCGGAACTCTTCTATTGTTCTCGGAATTCCGCTGACTTTTAAAAATGCTTCGGAACTCTTCCATTGCTCTCGGAATTCCGCTGAAGTTTAAGAATGCTTCGATACTCTTCCATTGTTCTTGGAATTCTGCTGAAGTTTTGAAGTTTAAAAATGCTTCGGAATTCTTCCATTGTTCTCGGAATTCCGCTGACGCTTAAAAATGCTTCACAACTCTTCTATTGTTCTCAGAATTCCGCTTACTTTTAAAAATGCTTCGGAACTCTTCCATTGTTGTCGGAATTCCGCTGACGCTTAAAATTGCTTCAAAACTCTTCCATTGTTCTCGGAATTCCGCTGAAGTTTAAGAATGCTTCAGAACTCTTCCACTGTTCTCAGATTTCTGCTGAAGTTTAAAAATGCTTCGGAACTCTTCCATTGTTCTCGGAATATCGCTGACGCTTAAAAATGCTTCACAACTCTTCTATTGTTCTCGGAATTCCGTTGACATTTAAAAATGCTTCGGAACTCTTCCATTGTTCTCGGAATTCCGCTGACGTTTAAAAATGCTTCGGAAATCTTCCATTGTTTTCAAAATTCCGCTGATGTTTAAAAATGCTTCAGAACTCTTCCATTGTTCTCGGAATTCCGCTGACTTTTAAAAATGCTTCGGAACTCTTCGATTGTTCTCCAAATTCCGCTGAAGTTTAAAAATGCTTCGGAACTCTTCTAGTGTTCGCAGAATTCCGCTGACGTTTAAAAATGCTTCGGAGTTCTTCCATTGTTCTCGGAATTCCGCTGACGCTTAAAAATGCTTCACAACTCTTCTATTGTTCTCAGAATTCCGCTGACTTTTAAAAATGCTTCAGAACTCTTCCATTGTTCTCGGAATTCCGCTGACGTTTAAAAATGCTTCGGAACTCTTCCATTGTTCTCGGAATTCCGCTGACGCTTAAAATTGCTTCACAACTCTTCTATTGTTCTCGGAATTCCGCTGACTTTTAAAAATGCTTCGAAACTCTTCCATTGTTCTCGGAATTCCGCTGAAGTTTAAGAATGCTTCGGAACTCTTCCATTGTTCTCAGAATTCTGCTGAAGTTTAAAAATGCTTCGGAACTCTTCCATTGTTCTCGGAATTCCGCTGATGCTTAAAAATGCTTCACAACTCTTCCATTGTTCTCGGCATTCCGCTGACATTTAAAAAGGCTTCAGAACTCTTCCATTGTTCTCGGAATTCCGCTGACGTTTAAAAATGCTTCGGAACTCTTCCATTGTTCTCGGAATTCCGCTGACGTTTAAAAATGCTTCACAAAGCTTCCTTTGTTCTCGGAATTCCGCTGACTTTTAAAAATGCTTCGGAACTCTTCGATTGTTCTCCAAATTCCGCTGAAGTTTAAAAATGCTTCGGAACTCTTCCAGTGTTCTCGGAATTCCGCTGACTTTTAAAAATGCTTCGGAACTCTTCCATTGTTCTCGGAATTCTGCTGAAGTTTAAAAATGCTTCGGAACTCTTCCATTGTTCTCAGAATTCCGCTGACATTTAAAAATGCTTCGGAACTCTTCCATTGTTCTTGGAATTCCACTGACGTTTAAAAATGCTTCACAACTCTTCCATTGTTCTCGGAATTCCGCTGACTTTTAAAATTGCTTCGGAACTCTTCGATTGTTCTCCAAATTCCGTTGAAGTTTAAAAATGCTTCGGAACTCTTCGATTGTTCTCCAAATTCCGCTGACGTTTAAAAATGCTTCGGAAATCTTCCATTGTTTTCAAAATCCGCTGACGTTTAAAAATGCTTCAGAACTCTTCCATTGTTCTCGGAATTCCGCTGACATTTAAAAATGCTTCGGAACTCTTCCATTGTTCTGGAATTCCGCTGACGTTTAAAAATGCTTCACAACTCTTCCATTGTTCTCGGTATTCCGCTGACTTTTAAAAATGCTTCAGAATTCTTCCATTGTTCTCGGAATTCCGCTGAAGTTTAAGTATGCTTCGGAACTCTTCCATTGTTCTCGGAATTCTGCTGAAGTTTAAAAATGCTTCGGAACTCTTCCATTGTTCTCAGAATTCCTCTGACATTTAAAAATGCTTCAGAAGTCTTCCATTGTTCTCGGAATTCCGCTGACATTTAAAAAGGCTTCAGAACTCTTCCATTGTTCTCGGAATTCCGCTGACGTTTAAAAAGGCTTCGGAACTCTTCCATTGTTCTCGGAATTCCGCTGACGTTTGAAAATGCTTCACAACCCTTCCATTGTTCTCGGAATTCCGCTGACTTTTAAAAATGCTTCGGAACTCTTTGATTGTTCTCCAAATTCCGCTGAAGTTTAAAAATGCTTCGGAACTCTTCCTTTGTTCTCGGAATTCCGCTGAAGTTTAAGAATGCTTCGAAACTCTTCCATTGTTCTTGGAATTCTGCTGAAGTTTTGAAGTTTAAAAATGCTTCGGAATTCGTCCATTGTTCTCGGAATTCCGCTGACGCTTAAAAATGCTTCACAACTCTTCTATTGTTCTCAGAATTCCGCTTACTTTTAAAAATGCTTCGGAACTCTTCCATTGTTGTCGGAATTCCGCTGACGCTTAAAATTGCTTCAAAACTCTTCCATTGTTCTCGGAATTCCGCTGAAGTTTAAGAATGCTTCAGAACTCTTCCATTGTTCTCAGAATTCTGCTGAATTTTAAAAATGCTTCGGAACTCTTCCATTGTTCTCGGAATTCCGCTGACGCTTAAAAATGCTTCACAACTCTTCTATTGTTCTCGGAATTCCGCTGACATTTAAAAATGCTTCGGAACTCTTCCATTGTTCTCGGAATTCCGCTGACGTTTAAAAATGCTTCGGAAATCTTCCATTGTTTTCAAAATTCCGCTGATGTTTAAAAATGCTTCAGAACTCTTCCATTGTTCTCGGAATTCCGCTGACTTTTAAAAATGCTTCGGTACTCTTCGATTGTTCTCCAAATTCCGCTGAAGTTTAAAAATGCTTTGGAACTCTTCCAGTGTTCGCAGAATTCCGCTGACGTTTAAAAATGCTTCGGAACTCTTCCATTGTTCTCGGAATTCCGCTGACTTTTAAAAATGCTTCGGAACTCTTCCATTGTTCTCGGAATTCCGCTGAAGTTTTGAAGTTTAAAAATGCTTCGGAATTCTTCCATTGTTCTCGGAATTCCGCTGACGCTTAAAATTGCTTCACAACTCTTCTATTGTTCTCGGAATTCCGCTGACTTTTAAAAATGCTTCGAAACTCTTCCATTGTTTTCGGAATTCCGCTGAAGTTTAAGAATGCTTCGGAACTCTTCCATTGTTCTCAGAATTCTGCTGAAGTTTAAAAATGCTTCGGAACTCTTCCATTGTTCTCGGAATTCCGCTGATGCTTAAAAATCCTTCACAACTCTTCCATTGTTCTCGGAATTCCGCTGACATTTAAAAAGGCTTCAGAACTCTTCCATTGATCTCGGAATTCCGCTGACATTTAAAAATGCTTCGGAACTCTTCCATTGTTCTCGGAATTCCGCTGACGTTTAAAAATGCTTCACAAAGCTTCCATTGTTCTCGGAATTCCGCTGACTTTTAAAAATGCTTCGGAACTATTCGATTGTTCTCCAAATTCCGCTGAAGTTTAAAAATGCTTCGGAACTCTTCCAGTGTTCTCGGAATTCCGCTGACTTTTAAAAATGCTTCAGAACACTTCGATTGTTCTCCAAATTCCGCTGAAGTTTAAAAATGCTTCGGAAGTCTTCCAGTGTTCGCAGAATTCCGCTGACGTTTAAAAATGCTTCGGAAATCTTCCATTGTTTTCAAAATTCCGCTGACGTTTAAAAATGATTCAGAACTCTTCCATTGTTCTTGGAATTCCGCTGACGTTTAAAAATGCTTCGGAACTCTTCCATTGTTCTCGGAATTCCGGTGAAGTTTAAAAATGCTTCGGAACCCTTACATTGTTCTCAGAATTCCACTGAAGTTTAAACATGCTTTGGTACCCTTCTATTGTTCTCGAAATTCTGCTGACTTTTAAAAATGCTTCGGAACTCTTCCATTGTTCTCGGAATATCGCTGACGCTTAAAAATGCTTCACAACTCTTCTATTGTTCTCGGAATTCCGTTGACATTTAGAAATGCTTCGGAACTCTTCCATTGTTCTCGGAATTCCGCTGACGTTTAAAAATGCTTCGGAAATCTTCCATTGTTCTCGGAATTCCGCTGACTTTTAAAAATGCTTCGGAACTCTTCGATTGTTCTCCAAATTCCGCTGAAGTTTAAAAATGCTTCGGAACTCTTCTAGTGTTCGCAGAATTCCGCTGACGTTTAAAAATGCTTCGGAATTCTTCCATTGTTCTCGGAATTCCGCTGACGCTTAAAAATGCTTCACAACTATTCTATTGTTCTCAGAATTCCGCTGACATTTAAAAATGCTTCAGAACTCTTCCATTGTTCTCGGAATTCCGCTGACGTTTAAAAATGCTTCGGAACTCTTCCATTGTTCTCGGAATTCCGCTGACGCTTAAAATTGCTTCACAACTCTTCTATTGTTCTCGGAATTCCGCTGACTTTTAAAAATGCTTCGAAACTCTTCCATTGTTCTCGGAATTCCGCTGAAGTTTAAGAATGCTTCGGAACTCTTCCATTGTTCTCAGAATTCTGCTGAAGTTTAAAAATGCTTCGGAACTCTTCCATTGATCTCGGAATTCCGCTGATGCTTAAAAATGCTTCACAACTATTCCATTGTTCTCGGCATTCCGCTGACATTTAAAAAGGCTTCAGAACTCTTCCATTGTTCTCGGAATTCCGCTGACTTTTAAAAATGCTTCGGAACTCTTCGATTGTTCTCCAAATTCCGCTGAAGTTTAAAAATGCTTCGGAACTCTTCTAGTGTTCGCAGAATTCCGCTGACGTTTAAAAATGCTTCGGAATTCTTCCATTGTTCTCGGAATTCCGCTGACGCTTAAAAATGCTTCACAACTCTTCTATTGTTCTCAGAATTCCGCTGACTTTTAAAAATGCTTCAGAACTCTTCCATTGTTCTCGGAATTCCGCTGACGTTTAAAAATGCTTCGGAACTCTTCCATTGTTCTCGGAATTCCGCTGACGCTTAAAATTGCTTCACAACTCTTCTATTGTTCTCGGAATTCCGCTGACTTTTAAAAATGCTTCGAAACTCTTCCATTGTTCTCGGAATTCCGCTGAAGTTTAAGAATGCTTCGGAACTCTTCCATTGTTCTAAGAATTCTGCTGAAGTTTAAAAATGCTTCGGAACTCTTCCATTGTTCTCGGAATTCCGCTGATGCTTAAAAATGCTTCACAACTCTTCCATTGTTCTCGGCATTCCGCTGACATTTAAAAAGGCTTCAGAACTCTTCCATTGTTCTCGGAATTCCGCTGACGTTTAAAAATGCTTCGGAACTCTTCCATTGTTCTCGGAATTCCGCTGACGTTTAAAAATGCTTCACAAAGCTTCCATTGTTCTCGGAATTCCGCTGACTTTTAAAAATGATTCGGAACTCTTCGATTGTTCTCCAAATTCCGCTGAAGTTTAAAAATGCTTCGGAACTCTTCCAGTGTTCTCGGAATTCCGCTGACTTTTAAAAATGCTTCGGAACTCTTCCATTGTTCTCGGAATTCTGCTGAAGTTTAAAAATGCTTTGGAACTCTTCCATTGTTCTCGGAATTCCGCTGACGTTTAAAAATGCTTCACAAAGCTTCCATTGTTCTCGGAATTCCGCTGACTTTTAAAAATGATTCGGAACTCTTCGATTGTTCTCCAAATTCCGCTGAAGTTTAAAAATGCTTCGGAACTCTTCGATTGTTCTCCAAATTCCGTTGAAGTTTAAAAATGCTTCGGAACTCTTCGATTGTTCTCCAAATTCCGCTGACGTTTAAAAAGCTTCGGAAATCTTCCATTGTTTTCAAAATCCGCTGACGTTTAAAAATGCTTCAGAACTCTTCCATTGTTCTCGGAATTCCGCTGACATTTAAAAATGCTTCGGAACTCTTCCATTGTTCTGGAATTCCGCTGACGTTTAAAAATGCTTCACAACTCTTCCATTGTTCTCGGTATTCCGCTGACTTTTAAAAATGCTTCAGAATTCTTCCATTGTTCTCGGAATTCCGCTGAAGTTTAAGTATGCTTCGGAACTCTTCCATTGTTCTCGGAATTCTGCTGAAGTTTAAAAATGCTTCGGAACTCTTCCATTGTTCTCAGAATTCCTCTGACATTTAAAAATGCTTCAGAAGTCTTCCAATGTTCTCGGAATTCCGCTGACATTTAAAAAGGCTTCAGAACTCTTCCATTGTTCTCGGAATTCCGCTGACGTTTAAAAAGGCTTCGGAACTCTTCCATTGTTCTCGGAATTCCGCTGACGTTTAAAAATGCTTCACAACTCTTCCATTGTTCTCGGAATTCCGCTGACTTTTAAAAATGCTTCGGAACTCTTTGATTGTTCTCCAAATTCCGCTGAAGTTTAAAAATGCTTCGGAACTCTTCCTTTGTTCTCGGAATTCCGCTGAAGTTTAAGAATGCTTCGAAACTCTTCCATTGTTCTTGGAATTCTGCTGAAGTTTTGAAGTTTAAAAATGCTTCGGAATTCTTCCATTGTTCTCGGAATTCCGCTGACGCTTAAAAATGCTTCACAACTCTTCTATTGTTCTCAGAATTCTGCTGACTTTTAAAAATGCTTCGGAACTCTTCCATTGTTCTCGGAATATCGCTGACGCTTAAAAATGCTTCACAACTCTTCTATTGTTCTCGGAATTCCGTTGACATTTAGAAATGCTTCGGAACTCTTCCATTGTTCTCGGAATTCCGCTGACGTTTAAAAATGCTTCGGAAATCTTCCATTGTTCTCGGAATTCCGCTGACTTTTAAAAATGCTTCGGAACTCTTCGATTGTTCTCCAAATTCCGCTGAAGTTTAAAAATGCTTCGGAACTCTTCTAGTGTTCGCAGAATTCCGCTGACGTTTAAAAATGCTTCGGAATTCTTCCATTGTTCTCGGAATTCCGCTGACGCTTAAAAATGCTTCACAACTATTCTATTGTTCTCAGAATTCCGCTGACATTTAAAAATGCTTCAGAACTCTTCCATTGTTCTCGGAATTCCGCTGACGTTTAAAAATGCTTCGGAACTCTTCCATTGTTCTCGGAATTCCGCTGACGCTTAAAATTGCTTCACAACTCTTCTATTGTTCTCGGAATTCCGCTGACTTTTAAAAATGCTTCGAAACTCTTCCATTGTTCTCGGAATTCCGCTGAAGTTTAAGAATGCTTCGGAACTCTTCCATTGTTCTCAGAATTCTGCTGAAGTTTAAAAATGCTTCGGAACTCTTCCATTGATCTCGGAATTCCGCTGATGCTTAAAAATGCTTCACAACTATTCCATTGTTCTCGGCATTCCGCTGACATTTAAAAAGGCTTCAGAACTCTTCCATTGTTCTCGGAATTCCGCTGACTTTTAAAAATGCTTCGGAACTCTTCGATTGTTCTCCAAATTCCGCTGAAGTTTAAAAATGCTTCGGAACTCTTCTAGTGTTCGCAGAATTCCGCTGACGTTTAAAAATGCTTCGGAATTCTTCCATTGTTCTCGGAATTCCGCTGACGCTTAAAAATGCTTCACAACTCTTCTATTGTTCTCAGAATTCCGCTGACTTTTAAAAATGCTTCAGAACTCTTCCATTGTTCTCGGAATTCCGCTGACGTTTAAAAATGCTTCGGAACTCTTCCATTGTTCTCGGAATTCCGCTGACGCTTAAAATTGCTTCACAACTCTTCTATTGTTCTCGGAATTCCGCTGACTTTTAAAAATGCTTCGAAACTCTTCCATTGTTCTCGGAATTCCGCTGAAGTTTAAGAATGCTTCGGAACTCTTCCATTGTTCTAAGAATTCTGCTGAAGTTTAAAAATGCTTCGGAACTCTTCCATTGTTCTCGGAATTCCGCTGATGCTTAAAAATGCTTCACAACTCTTCCATTGTTCTCGGCATTCCGCTGACATTTAAAAAGGCTTCAGAACTCTTCCATTGTTCTCGGAATTCCGCTGACGTTTAAAAATGCTTCGGAACTCTTCCATTGTTCTCGGAATTCCGCTGACGTTTAAAAATGCTTCACAAAGCTTCCATTGTTCTCGGAATTCCGCTGACTTTTAAAAATGATTCGGAACTCTTCGATTGTTCTCCAAATTCCGCTGAAGTTTAAAAATGCTTCGGAACTCTTCCAGTGTTCTCGGAATTCCGCTGACTTTTAAAAATGCTTCGGAACTCTTCCATTGTTCTCGGAATTCTGCTGAAGTTTAAAAATGCTTCGGAACTCTTCCATTGTTCTCGGAATTCCGCTGACGTTTAAAAATGCTTCACAAAGCTTCCATTGTTCTCGGAATTCCGCTGACTTTTAAAAATGATTCGGAACTCTTCGATTGTTCTCCAAATTCCGCTGAAGTTTAAAAATGCTTCGGAACTCTTCGATTGTTCTCCAAATTCCGTTGAAGTTTAAAAATGCTTCGGAACTCTTCGATTGTTCTCCAAATTCCGCTGACGTTTAAAAATGCTTCGGAAATCTTCCATTGTTTTCAAAATCCGCTGACGTTTAAAAATGCTTCAGAACTCTTCCATTGTTCTCGGAATTCCGCTGACATTTAAAAATGCTTCGGAACTCTTCCATTGTTCTGGAATTCCGCTGACGTTTAAAAATGCTTCACAACTCTTCCATTGTTCTCGGTATTCCGCTGACTTTTAAAAATGCTTCAGAATTCTTCCATTGTTCTCGGAATTCCGCTGAAGTTTAAGTATGCTTCGGAACTCTTCCATTGTTCTCGGAATTCTGCTGAAGTTTAAAAATGCTTCGGAACTCTTCCATTGTTCTCAGAATTCCTCTGACATTTAAAAATGCTTCAGAAGTCTTCCAATGTTCTCGGAATTCCGCTGACATTTAAAAAGGCTTCAGAACTCTTCCATTGTTCTCGGAATTCCGCTGACGTTTAAAAAGGCTTCGGAACTCTTCCATTGTTCTCGGAATTCCGCTGACGTTTAAAAATGCTTCACAACTCTTCCATTGTTCTCGGAATTCCGCTGACTTTTAAAAATGCTTCGGAACTCTTTGATTGTTCTCCAAATTCCGCTGAAGTTTAAAAATGCTTCGGAACTCTTCCTTTGTTCTCGGAATTCCGCTGAAGTTTAAGAATGCTTCGAAACTCTTCCATTGTTCTTGGAATTCTGCTGAAGTTTTGAAGTTTAAAAATGCTTCGGAATTCTTCCATTGTTCTCGGAATTCCGCTGACGCTTAAAAATGCTTCACAACTCTTCTATTGTTCTCAGAATTCCGCTTACTTTTAAAAATGCTTCGGAACTCTTCCATTGTTGTCGGAATTCCGCTGACGCTTAAAATTGCTTCAAAACTCTTCCGTTGTTCTCGGAATTCCGCTGAAGTTTAAGAATGCTTCAGAACTCTTCCATTGTTCTCAGAATTCTGCTGAATTTTAAAAATGCTTCGGAACTCTTCCATTGTTCTCGGAATTCCGCTGACGCTTAAAAATGCTTCACAACTCTTCTATTGTTCTCGGAATTCCGCTGACATTTAAAAATGCTTCGGAACTCTTCCATTGTTCTCGGAATTCCGCTGACGTTTAAAAATGCTTCGGAAATCTTCCATTGCTTTCAAAATTCCGCTGATGTTTAAAAATGCTTCAGAACTCTTCCATTGTTCTCGGAATTCCGCTGACTTTTAAAAATGCTTCGGAACACTTCGATTGTTCTCCAAATTCCGCTGAAGCTTAAAAATGCTTTGGAACTCTTCCAGTGTTCGCAGAATTCCGCTGACGTTTAAAAATGCTTCGGAACTCTTCCATTGTTCTCAGAATTCTGCTGAAGTTTAAAAATGCTTCGGAACTCTTCCATTGTTCTCGGAATTCCGCTGATGCTTAAAAATGCTTCACAACTCTTCCATTGTTCTCGGAAATCCGCTGACATTTAAAAAGGCTTCACAACTCTTCTATTGTTCTCGGAATTCCGCTGACATTTAAAAATGATTCGGAACTCTTCCATTGTTTTCGGAATTCCGCTGAAGTTTAAGAATGCTTCGGAACTCTTCCATTGTTCTCGGAATTCTGCTGAAGTTTAAATATGCTTCGGAACTCTTCCATTGTTTTCAAAATCCGCTGACGATTAAAAATGCTTCGGAAATCTTCCATTGTTTTCAAAATCCGCTGACGTTTAAAAATGCTTCAGAACTCTTCCATTGTTCTCGGAATTCCGCTGACATTTAAAAATGCTTCGGAACTCTTCCATTGTTCTGGAATTCCGCTGACGTTTAAAAATGCTACACAACTCTTCCATTGTTCTCGGTATTCCGCTGACTTTTAAAAATGCTTCAGAATTCTTCCATTGTTCTCGGAATTCCGCTGAAGTTTAAGTATGCTTCGGAACTCTTCCATTGTTCTCGGAATTCTGCTGAAGTTTAAAAATGCTTCGGAAATCTTCCATTGTTTTCAAAATTCCGCTGACGTTTAAAAATGCTTCGGAACTCTTCAATTGTTCTCGGAATTCCGGTGAAGTTTAAAAATGCTTCGGAACTCTTACATTGTTCTCAGAATTCCGCTGAAGTTTAAACATGCTTTGGTACCCTTCTATTGTTCTCGGAATTCTGCTGACTTTTAAAAATGCTTCGGAACTCTTCCATTGATCCAGGAATTCTGCTGAAGTTTAAAAATGCTTCTGAACTCTTCTATTGTTCTTGGAATTCCGCTGACTTTTAAAAATGCTTCGGAACTCTTCCATTGTTCTCGGAATTCCGCTGAAGTTTAAGAATGCTTCGGAACTCTTCCATTGTTCTCGGAATTCCGCTGACGCTTAAAAATGCTTCACAACTCTTCTATTGTTCTCAGAATTCCGCTGACTTTTAAAAATGCTTCGGAAATCTTCCATTGTTTTCAAAATTCCGCTGATGTTTAAAAATGCTTCAGAACTCTTAAATTGTTCTCGGAATTCCGCTGACTTTTAAAAATGCTTCGGAACTCTTCCATTGTTCTGGAATTCCGCTGACTTTTAAAAATGCTTCACAACTCTTCCATTGTTCTCGGTATTCCGCTGACTTTTAAAAATGCTTCAGAATTCTTCCATTGTTCTCGGAATTCCGCTGAAGTTTAAGTATGCTTCGGAACTCTTCCATTGTTCTCGGAATTCTGCTGAAGTTTAAAAATGCTTCGGAAATCTTCCATTGTTTTCAAAATTCCGCTGACGTTTAAAAATGCTTCGGAACTCTTCCATTGTTCTCGGAATTCCGGTGAAGTTTAAAAATGCTTCGGAACTCTTACATTGTTCTCAGAATTCCGCTGAAGTTTAAACATGCTTTGGTACCCTTCTATTGTTCTCGGAATTCTGCTGACTTTTAAAAATGCTTCGGAACTCTTCCATTGATCCAGGAATTCTGCTGAAGTTTAAAAATGCTTCTGAACTCTTCTATTGTTCTCGGAATTCCGCTGACTTTTAAAAATGCTTCGGAACTCTTCCATTGTTCTCGGAATTCCGCTGAAGTTTAAGAATGCTTCGGAACTCTTCCATTGTTCTCGGAATTCCGCTGACGCTTAAAAATGCTTCACAACTCTTCTATTGTTCTCAGAATTCCGCTGACTTTTAAAAATGCTTCGGAAATCTTCCATTGTTTTCAAAATTCCGCTGATGTTTAAAAATGCTTCAGAACTCTTAAATTGTTCTCGGAATTCCGCTGACTTTTAAAAATGCTTCGGAACTCTTCCATTGTTCTCGGAATTCCGCTGACTTTTAAAAATGCTTCGGAACTCTTCCATTGTTCTCGGAATTCCGCTGAAGTTTTGAAGTTTAAAAATTCTTCGGAATTCTTCCATTGTTCTCGGAATTCCGCTGACGCTTAAAATTGCTTCACAACTCTTCCATTGTTCTCGGAATTCCGCTGACATTTAAAAAGGCTTCAGAACTCTTCCATTGTTCTCGGAATTCCGCTGACGTTTAAAAATGCTTCGGAACTCTTCCATTGTTCTCGGAATTCCGCTGACGTTTAAAAATGCTTCACAAAGCTTCCATTGTTCTCGGAATTCCGCTGACTTTTAAAAATGCTTCGGAACTATTCGATTGTTCTCCAAATTCCGCTGAAGTTTAAGAATGCTTCGGAACTCTTCCATTGTTCTCAGAATTCTGCTGAAGTTTAAAAATGCTTCGGAACTCTTCCATTGTTCTCGGAATTCCGCTGATGCTTAAAAATGCTTCACAACTCTTCCATTGTTCTCGGAATTCCGCTGACATTTAAAAAGGCTTCAGAACTCTTCCATTGTTCTCGGAATTCCGCTGACGTTTAAAAATGCTTCGGAACTCTTCCATTGTTCTCGGAATTCCGCTGACGTTTAAAAATGCTTCACAAAGCTTCCATTGTTCTCGGAATTCCGCTGACTTTTAAAAATGCTTCGGAACTATTCGATTGTTCTCCAAATTCCGCTGAAGTTTAAAAATGCTTCGGAACTCTTCCAGTGTTCTCGGAATTCCGCTGACTTTTAAAAATGCTTCAGAACTCTTCGATTGTTCTCCAAATTCCGCTGAAGTTTAAAAATGCTTCGGAAGTCTTCCAGTGTTCGCAGAATTCCGCTGACGTTTAAAAATGCTTCGGAAATCTTCCATTGTTTTCAAAATTCCGCTGACGTTTAAAAATGATTCAGAACTCTTCCATTGTTCTCGGAATTCCGCTGACGTTTAAAAATGCTTCGGAACTCTTCCATTGTTCTCGGAATTCCGGTGAAGTTTAAAAATGCTTCGGAATTCTTACATTGTTCTCAGAATTCCACTGAAGTTTAAACATGCTTTGGTACCCTTCTATTGTTCTAGAAAATCGGCTGACTTTTAAAAATGCTTCGGAACTCTTCCATTGTTGTCGGAATTCCGCTGACGCTTAAAATTGCTTCAAAACTCTTCCATTGTTCTCGGAATTCCGCTGAAGTTTAAGAATGCTTCAGAACTCTTCCATTGTTCTCAGAATTCTGCTGAAGTTTAAAAATGCTTCAGAACTCTTCCATTGTTCTCGGAATATCGCTGACGCTTAAAAATGCTTCACAACTCTTCTATTGTTCTCGGAATTCCGTTGACATTTAAAAATGCTTCGGAACTCTTCCATTGTTCTCGGAATTCCGCTGACGTTTAAAAATGCTTCGGAAATCTTCCATTGTTTTCAAAATTCCGCTGATGTTTAAAAATGCTTCAGAACTCTTCCATTGTTCTCGGAATTCCGCTGACTTTTAAAAATGCTTCGGAACTCTTCGATTGTTTTCCAAATTCCGCTGAAGTTTAAAAATGCTTCGGAACTCTTCCATTGTTCGCAGAATTCCGCTGACGTTTAAAAATGCTTCGGAATTCTTCCATTGTTCTCGGAATTCCGCTGACGCTTAAAAATGCTTCACAACTCTTCTATTGTTCTCAGAATTCCGCTGACTTTTAAAAATGCTTCAGAACTCTTCCATTGTTCTCGGAATTCCGCTGACGTTTCAAAATGCTTCGGAACTCTTCCATTGTTCTCGGAATTCCGCTGACGCTTAAAATTGCTTTACAACTCTTCTATTGTTCTCGGAATTCCGCTGACTTTTAAAAATGCTTCGAAACTCTTCCATTGTTCTCGGAATTCCGCTGAAGTTTAAGAATGCTTCGGAACTCTTCCATTGTTCTCAGAATTCTGCTGAAGTTTAAAAATGCTTCGAAACTCTTCCATTGTTCTCGGAATTCCGCTGATGCTTAAAAATGCTTCACAACTATTCCATTGTTCTCGACATTCCGCTGACATTTAAAAAGGCTTCAGAACTCTTCCATTGTTCTCGGAATTCCGCTGACGTTTAAAAATGCTTCGGAACTCTTCCATTGTTCTCGGAATTCCGCTGACGTTTAAAAATGCTTCACAAAGCTTCCATTGTTCTCGGAATTCCGCTGACTTTTAAAAATGCTTCGGAACTCTTCGATTGTTCTCCAAATTCCGCTGAAGTTTAAAAATGCTTCGGAACTCTTCCAGTGTTCTCGGAATTCCGCTGACTTTTAAAAATGCTTCGGAACTCTTCCATTGTTCTCGGAATTCTGCTGAAGTTTAAAAATGCTTCGGAACTCTTCCATTGTTCTCAGAATTCCGCTGACATTTAAAAATGCTTCGGAACTCTTCCATTGTTCTTGGAATTCCACTGACGTTTAAAAATGCTTCACAACTCTTCCATTGTTCTCGGAATTCCGCTGACTTTTAAAATTGCTTCGGAACTCTTCGATTGTTCTCCAAATTCTGTTGAAGTTTAAAAATGCTTCGGAACTCTTCGATTGTTCTCCAAATTCCGCTGACGTTTAAAAATGCTTCAGAACTCTTCCATTGTTCTCGGAATTCCGCTGACATTTAAAAATGCTTCGGAACTCTTCCATTGTTCTGGAATTCCGCTGACGTTTAAAAATGCTTCACAACTCTTCCATTGTTCTCGGTTTTCCGCTGACTTTTAAAAATGCTTCAGAATTCTTCCTTTGTTCTCGGAATTCCGCTGAAGTTTAAGTATGCTTCGGAACTCTTCCATTGTTCTCGGAATTCTGCTGAAGTTTAAAAATGCTTCGGAACTCTTCCATTGTTCTCAGAATTCCGCTGACATTTAAAAATGCTTCAGAAGTCTTCCATTGTTCTCGGAATTCCGCTGACGTTTAAAAATGCTTCGGAACTCTTCCATTGTTCTCGGAATTCCGCTGACGTTTAAAAATGCTTCACAACTCTTCCATTGTTCTCGGAATTCCGCTGACTTTTAAAAATGCTTCGGAACTCTTTGATTGTTCTCCAAATTCCGCTGAAGTTTAAAAATGCTTCGGAACTCCTCCAGTGTTCTCGGAATTCCGCTGACTTTTAAAAATGCTTCGGAACTCTTCGATTGTTCTCCAAATTCCGCTGAAGTTTAAAAATGCTTCAGAACTCTTCCATTGTTCTCGGAATTCCGCTGATGCTTAAAAATGCTTCACAACTATTCCATTGTTCTCGGCATTCCGCTGACATTTAAAAAGGCTTCAGAACTCTTCCATTGTTCTTGGAATTCCGCTGACGTTTAAAAATGCTTCGGAACTCTTCCATTGTTCTCGGAATTCCGCTGACGTTTAAAAATGCTTCACAAAGCTTCCATTGTTCTCGGAATTCCGCTGACTTTTAAAAATGCTTCGGAACTCTTCGATTGTTCTCCAAATTCCGCTGAAGTTTAAAAATGCTTCGGAACTCTTCCAGTGTTCTCGGAATTCCGCTGACTTTTAAAAATGCTTCGGAACTCTTCCATTGTTCTCGGAATTCTGCTGAAGTTTAAAAATGCTTCGGAACTCTTCCATTGTTCTCAGAATTCCGCTAACATTTAAAAATGCTTCGGAACTCTTCCATTGTTCTTGGAATTCCACTGACGTTTAAAAATGCTTCACAACTCTTCCATTGTTCTCGGAATTCCGCTGACTTTTAAAATTGCTTCGGAACTCTTCGATTGTTCTCCAAATTCTGTTGAAGTTTAAAAATGCTTCGGAACTCTTCGATTGTTCTCCAAATTCCGCTGACGTTTAAAAATGCTTCAGAACTCTTCCATTGTTCTCGGAATTCTGCTGAAGTTTAAAAATGCTTCGGAACTCTTCCATTGTTCTCAGAATTCCGCTGACATTTAAAAATGCTTCAGAAGTCTTCCATTGTTCTCGGAATTCCGCTGACATTTAAAAAGGCTTCAGAACCCTTCCATTGTTCTCGGAATTCCGCTGACGTTTAAAAATGCTTCGGAACTCTTCCATTGTTCTCGGAATTCCGCTGACGTTTAAAAATGCTTCACAACTCTTCCATTGTTCTCGGAATTCCGCTGACTTTTAAAAATGCTTCGGAACTCTTTGATTGTTCTCCAAATTCCGCTGAAGTTTAAAAATGCTTCGGAACTCTTCCATTGATCCAGGAATTCTGCTGAAGTTTAAAAATGCTTCGGAAATCTTCCATTGTTTTCAAAATTCCGCTGACGTTTAAAAATGCTTCGGAACTCTTCCATTGTTCTCGGAATTCCGGTGAAGTTTAAAAATGCTTCGGAACTCTTACTTTGTTCTCAGAATTCCGGTGAAGTTTAAACATGCTTTGGTACCCTTCTATTGTTCTCGGAATTCTGCTGACTTTTAAAAATGCTTCGGAACTCTTCCATTGATCCAGGAATTCTGCTGAAGTTTAAAAATGCTTCTGAACTCTTCTATTGTTCTCGGAATTCCGCTGAAGTTTAAGAATGCTTCGGAACTCTTCCATTGTTCTCGGAATTCCGCTGACGCTTAAAAATGCTTCACAACTCTTCTATTGTTCTCGGAATTCCGCTGACATTTAAAAATGATTCGGAACTCTTTCATTGTTTTCGGAATTCCGCTGAAGTTTAAGAATGCTTCGGAACTCTTCCATTGTTCTCGGAATTCTGCTGAAGTTTAAGTATGCTTCGGAACTCTTCCATTGTTCTCGGAATTCTGCTGAAGTTTAAAAATGCTTCGGAAATCTTCCATTGTTTTCAAAGTTCCGCTGACGTTTAAAAATGCTTCGGAACTCTTCCATTGTTCTCGGAATTCCGGTGAAGTTTAAAAATGCTTCGGAACTCTTACATTGTTCTCAGAATTCCGCTGAAGTTTAAACATGCTTTGGTACCCTTCTATTGTTCTCGGAATTCTGCTGACTTTTAAAAATGCTTCGGAACTCTTCCATTGATCCAGGAATTCTGCTGAAGTTTAAAAATGCTTCTGAACTCTTCTATTGTTCTCGGAATTCCGCTGACTTTTAAAAATGCTTCGGAACTCTTCCATTGTTCTCGGAATTCCGCTGAAGTTTAAGAATGCTTCGGAACTCTTCCATTGTTCTCGGAATTCCGCTGACGCTTAAAAATGCTTCACAACTCTTCTATTGTTCTCAGAATTCCGCTGACTTTTAAAAATGCTTCGGAAATCTTCCATTGTTTTCAAAATTCCGCTGATGTTTAAAAATGCTTCAGAACTCTTAAATTGTTCTCGGAATTCCGCTGACTTTTAAAAATGCTTCGGAACTCTTCCATTGTTCTCGGAATTCCGCTGACTTTTAAAAATGCTTCGGAACTCTTCCATTGTTCTCGGAATTCCGCTGAAGTTTTGAAGTTTAAAAATGCTTCGGAATTCTTCCATTGTTCTCGGAATTCCGCTGACGCTTAAAATTGCTTCACAACTCTTCCATTGTTCTCGGAATTCCGCTGACATTTAAAAAGGCTTCAGAACTCTTCCATTGTTCTCGGAATTCCGCTGACGTTTAAAAATGCTTCGGAACTCTTCCATTGTTCTCGGAATTCCGCTGACGTTTAAAAATGCTTCACAAAGCTTCCATTGTTCTCGGAATTCCGCTGACTTTTAAAAATGCTTCGGAACTATTCGATTGTTCTCCAAATTCCGCTGAAGTTTAAGAATGCTTCGGAACTCTTCCATTGTTCTCAGAATTCTGCTGAAGTTTAAAAATGCTTCGGAACTCTTCCATTGTTCTCGGAATTCCGCTGATGCTTAAAAATGCTTCACAACTCTTCCATTGTTCTCGGAATTCCGCTGACATTTAAAAAGGCTTCAGAACTCTTCCATTGTTCTCGGAATTCCGCTGACGTTTAAAAATGCTTCGGAACTCTTCCATTGTTCTCGGAATTCCGCTGACGTTTAAAAATGCTTCACAAAGCTTCCATTGTTCTCGGAATTCCGCTGACTTTTAAAAATGCTTCGGAACTATTCGATTGTTCTCCAAATTCCGCTGAAGTTTAAAAATGCTTCGGAACTCTTCCAGTGTTCTCGGAATTCCGCTGACTTTTAAAAATGCTTCAGAACTCTTCGATTGTTCTCCAAATTCCGCTGAAGTTTAAAAATGCTTCGGAAGTCTTCCAGTGTTCGCAGAATTCCGCTGACGTTTAAAAATGCTTCGGAAATCTTCCATTGTTTTCAAAATTCCGCTGACGTTTAAAAATGATTCAGAACTCTTCCATTGTTCTCGGAATTCCGCTGACGTTTAAAAATGCTTCGGAACTCTTCCATTGTTCTCGGAATTCCGGTGAAGTTTAAAAATGCTTCGGAATTCTTACATTGTTCTCAGAATTCCACTGAAGTTTAAACATGCTTTGGTACCCTTCTATTGTTCTAGAAAATCGGCTGACTTTTAAAAATGCTTCGGAACTCTTCCATTGTTGTCGGAATTCCGCTGACGCTTAAAATTGCTTCAAAACTCTTCCATTGTTCTCGGAATTCCGCTGAAGTTTAAGAATGCTTCAGAACTCTTCCATTGTTCTCAGAATTCTGCTGAAGTTTAAAAATGCTTCAGAACTCTTCCATTGTTCTCGGAATATCGCTGACGCTTAAAAATGCTTCACAACTCTTCTATTGTTCTCGGAATTCCGTTGACATTTAAAAATGCTTCGGAACTCTTCCATTGTTCTCGGAATTCCGCTGACGTTTAAAAATGCTTCGGAAATCTTCCATTGTTTTCAAAATTCCGCTGATGTTTAAAAATGCTTCAGAACTCTTCCATTGTTCTCGGAATTCCGCTGACTTTTAAAAATGCTTCGGAACTCTTCGATTGTTTTCCAAATTCCGCTGAAGTTTAAAAATGCTTCGGAACTCTTCCATTGTTCGCAGAATTCCGCTGACGTTTAAAAATGCTTCGGAATTCTTCCATTGTTCTCGGAATTCCGCTGACGCTTAAAAATGCTTCACAACTCTTCTATTGTTCTCAGAATTCCGCTGACTTTTAAAAATGCTTCAGAACTCTTCCATTGTTCTCGGAATTCCGCTGACGTTTCAAAATGCTTCGGAACTCTTCCATTGTTCTCGGAATTCCGCTGACGCTTAAAATTGCTTTACAACTCTTCTATTGTTCTCGGAATTCCGCTGACTTTTAAAAATGCTTCGAAACTCTTCCATTGTTCTCGGAATTCCGCTGAAGTTTAAGAATGCTTCGGAACTCTTCCATTGTTCTCAGAATTCTGCTGAAGTTTAAAAATGCTTCGAAACTCTTCCATTGTTCTCGGAATTCCGCTGATGCTTAAAAATGCTTCACAACTATTCCATTGTTCTCGACATTCCGCTGACATTTAAAAAGGCTTCAGAACTCTTCCATTGTTCTCGGAATTCCGCTGACGTTTAAAAATGCTTCGGAACTCTTCCATTGTTCTCGGAATTCCGCTGACGTTTAAAAATGCTTCACAAAGCTTCCATTGTTCTCGGAATTCCGCTGACTTTTAAAAATGCTTCGGAACTCTTCGATTGTTCTCCAAATTCCGCTGAAGTTTAAAAATGCTTCGGAACTCTTCCAGTGTTCTCGGAATTCCGCTGACTTTTAAAAATGCTTCGGAACTCTTCCATTGTTCTCGGAATTCTGCTGAAGTTTAAAAATGCTTCGGAACTCTTCCATTGTTCTCAGAATTCCGCTGACATTTAAAAATGCTTCGGAACTCTTCCATTGTTCTTGGAATTCCACTGACGTTTAAAAATGCTTCACAACTCTTCCATTGTTCTCGGAATTCCGCTGACTTTTAAAATTGCTTCGGAACTCTTCGATTGTTCTCCAAATTCTGTTGAAGTTTAAAAATGCTTCGGAACTCTTCGATTGTTCTCCAAATTCCGCTGACGTTTAAAAATGCTTCAGAACTCTTCCATTGTTCTCGGAATTCCGCTGACATTTAAAAATGCTTCGGAACTCTTCCATTGTTCTGGAATTCCGCTGACGTTTAAAAATGCTTCACAACTCTTCCATTGTTCTCGGTTTTCCGCTGACTTTTAAAAATGCTTCAGAATTCTTCCTTTGTTCTCGGAATTCCGCTGAAGTTTAAGTATGCTTCGGAACTCTTCCATTGTTCTCGGAATTCTGCTGAAGTTTAAAAATGCTTCGGAACTCTTCCATTGTTCTCAGAATTCCGCTGACATTTAAAAATGCTTCAGAAGTCTTCCATTGTTCTCGGAATTCCGCTGACGTTTAAAAATGCTTCGGAACTCTTCCATTGTTCTCGGAATTCCGCTGACGTTTAAAAATGCTTCACAACTCTTCCATTGTTCTCGGAATTCCGCTGACTTTTAAAAATGCTTCGGAACTCTTTGATTGTTCTCCAAATTCCGCTGAAGTTTAAAAATGCTTCGGAACTCCTCCAGTGTTCTCGGAATTCCGCTGACTTTTAAAAATGCTTCGGAACTCTTCGATTGTTCTCCAAATTCCGCTGAAGTTTAAAAATGCTTCAGAACTCTTCCATTGTTCTCGGAATTCCGCTGATGCTTAAAAATGCTTCACAACTATTCCATTGTTCTCGGCATTCCGCTGACATTTAAAAAGGCTTCAGAACTCTTCCATTGTTCTCGGAATTCCGCTGACGTTTAAAAATGCTTCGGAACTCTTCCATTGTTCTCGGAATTCCGCTGACGTTTAAAAATGCTTCACAAAGCTTCCATTGTTCTCGGAATTCCGCTGACTTTTAAAAATGCTTCGGAACTCTTCGATTGTTCTCCAAATTCCGCTGAAGTTTAAAAATGCTTCGGAACTCTTCCAGTGTTCTCGGAATTCCGCTGACTTTTAAAAATGCTTCGGAACTCTTCCATTGTTCTCGGAATTCTGCTGAAGTTTAAAAATGCTTCGGAACTCTTCCATTGTTCTCAGAATTCCGCTGACATTTAAAAATGCTTCGGAACTCTTCCATTGTTCTTGGAATTCCACTGACGTTTAAAAATGCTTCACAACTCTTCCATTGTTCTCGGAATTCCGCTGACTTTTAAAATTGCTTCGGAACTCTTCGATTGTTCTCCAAATTCTGTTGAAGTTTAAAAATGCTTCGGAACTCTTCGATTGTTCTCCAAATTCCGCTGACGTTTAAAAATGCTTCAGAACTCTTCCATTGTTCTCGGAATTCTGCTGAAGTTTAAAAATGCTTCGGAACTCTTCCATTGTTCTCAGAATTCCGCTGACATTTAAAAATGCTTCAGAAGTCTTCCATTGTTCTCGGAATTCCGCTGACATTTAAAAAGGCTTCAGAACCCTTCCATTGTTCTCGGAATTCCGCTGACGTTTAAAAATGCTTCGGAACTCTTCCATTGTTCTCGGAATTCCGCTGACGTTTAAAAATGCTTCACAACTCTTCCATTGTTCTCGGAATTCCGCTGACTTTTAAAAATGCTTCGGAACTCTTTGATTGTTCTCCAAATTCCGCTGAAGTTTAAAAATGCTTCGGAACTCTTCCATTGATCCAGGAATTCTGCTGAAGTTTAAAAATGCTTCGGAAATCTTCCATTGTTTTCAAAATTCCGCTGACGTTTAAAAATGCTTCGGAACTCTTCCATTGTTCTCGGAATTCCGGTGAAGTTTAAAAATGCTTCGGAACTCTTACTTTGTTCTCAGAATTCCGGTGAAGTTTAAACATGCTTTGGTACCCTTCTATTGTTCTCGGAATTCTGCTGACTTTTAAAAATGCTTCGGAACTCTTCCATTGATCCAGGAATTCTGCTGAAGTTTAAAAATGCTTCTGAACTCTTCTATTGTTCTCGGAATTCCGCTGAAGTTTAAGAATGCTTCGGAACTCTTCCATTGTTCTCGGAATTCCGCTGACGCTTAAAAATGCTTCACAACTCTTCTATTGTTCTCGGAATTCCGCTGACATTTAAAAATGATTCGGAACTCTTTCATTGTTTTCGGAATTCCGCTGAAGTTTAAGAATGCTTCGGAACTCTTCCATTGTTCTCGGAATTCTGCTGAAGTTTAAAAATGCTTCGGAACTCTTCCATTGTTCTCGGAATTCTGCTGAAGTTTCAAAATGCTTCGGAACTCTTCCATTGTTCTCGGAATTACGCTGACGCTTAAAACTGCTTCACAACTCTTCTATTGTTCTCGGAATTCCGCTGACATTTAAAAATGCTTCGGAACTCTTCCATTGTTCTCGGAATTCCGCTGACATTTAAAAAGGCTTCAGAACTCTTCCATTGTTCTTGGAATTCCGCTGACGTTTAAAAATGCTTCGGAACTCTTCCATTGTTCTCGGAATTCCGCTGATGTTTAAAAATGCTTCACAACTCTTCCATTGTTCTCGGAATTCCGCTGACTTTTAAAAATGCTTCTGAACTCTTCCATTGTTCTCGGAATTCCGCTGAAGCTTAAGTATGCTTCGGAACTCTTCCATTGTTCTCGGAATTCTGGTGAAGTTTAAAAATGCTTCGGAACTCTTCCATTTTTCTCAGAATTCCGCTGACATTTAAAAATGCTTCGGAACTCTTCCATTTTTCTCAGAATTCCGCTGACTTCTAAAATTGCTTCGGAACTCTTCGATTGTTCTCCAAATTCCGTTGAAGTTTAAAAATGCTTCGGAACTCTTCGATTGTTCTCCAAATTCCGCTGACGTTTAAAAATGCTTCGGAAATCTTCCATTGTTTTCAAAATCCGCTGACGTTTAAAAATGCTTCAGAACTCTTCCATTGTTCTCGGAATTCCGCTGACATTTAAAAATGCTTCGGAACTCTTCCATTGTTCTGGAATTCCGCTGACGTTTAAAAATGCTACACAACTCTTCCATTGTTCTCGGTATTCCGCTGACTTTTAAAAATGCTTCAGAATTCTTCCATTGTTCTCGGAATTCCGCTGAAGTTTAAGTATGCTTCGGAACTCTTCCATTGTTCTCGGAATTCTGCTGAAGTTTAAAAATGCTTCGGAAATCTTCCATTGTTTTCAAAATTCCGCTGACGTTTAAAAATGCTTCGGAACTCTTCCATTGTTCTCGGAATTCCGGTGAAGTTTAAAAATGCTTCGGAACTCTTACATTGTTCTCAGAATTCCGCTGAAGTTTAAACATGCTTTGGTACCCTTCTATTGTTCTCGGACTTCTGCTGACTTTTAAAAATGCTTCGGAACTCTTTCATTGATCCAGGAATTCTGCTGAAGTTTAAAAATGCTTCTGAACTCTTCTATTGTTCTCGGAATTCCGCTGAATTTTAAAAATGCTTCGGAACTCTTCCATTGTTCTCGGAATTCCGCTGACGCTTAAAAATGCTTCACAACTCTTCTATTGTTCTCAGAATTCTGCTGACTTTTAAAAATGCTTCGGAAATCTTCCATTGTTTTCAAAATTCCGCTGATGTTTAAAAATGCTTCAGAACTCTTAAATTGTTCTCGGAATTCCGCTGACTTTTAAAAATGCTTCGGAACTCTTCCATTGTTCTGGAATTCCGCTGACTTTTAAAAATGCTTCACAACTCTTCCATTGTTCTCGGTATTCCGCTGACTTTTAAAAATGCTTCAGAATTCTTCCATTGTTCTCGGAATTCCGCTGAAGTTTAAGTATGCTTCGGAACTCTTCCATTGTTCTCGGAATTCTGCTGAAGTTTAAAAATGCTTCGGAAATCTTCCATTGTTTTCAAAATTCCGCTGACGTTTAAAAATGCTTCGGAACTCTTCCATTGTTCTCGGAATTCCGGTGAAGTTTAAAAATGCTTCGGAACTCTTACATTGTTCTCAGAATTCCGCTGAAGTTTAAACATGCTTTGGTACCCTTCTATTGTTCTCGGAATTCTGCTGACTTTTAAAAATGCTTCGGAACTCTTCCATTGATCCAGGAATTCTGCTGAAGTTTAAAAATGCTTCTGAACTCTTCTATTGTTCTCGGAATTCCGCTGACTTTTAAAAATGCTTCGGAACTCTTCCATTGTTCTCGGAATTCCGCTGAAGTTTAAGAATGCTTCGGAACTCTTCCATTGTTCTCGGAATTCCGCTGACGCTTAAAAATGCTTCACAACTCTTCTATTGTTCTCAGAATTCCGCTGACTTTTAAAAATGCTTCGGAAATCTTCCATTGTTTTCAAAATTCCGCTGATGTTTAAAAATGCTTCAGAACTCTTAAATTGTTCTCGGAATTCCGCTGACTTTTAAAAATGCTTCGGAACTCTTCCATTGTTCTGGAATTCCGCTGACTTTTAAAAATGCTTCACAACTCTTCCATTGTTCTCGGTATTCCGCTGACTTTTAAAAATGCTTCGGAACTCTTCCATTGTTCTCGGAATTCCGCTGAAGTTTAAGAATGCTTCGGAACTCTTCCATTGTTCTCGGAATTCCGCTGACGCTTAAAAATGCTTCACAACTCTTCTATTGTTCTCAGAATTCCGCTGACTTTTAAAAATGCTTCGGAAATCTTCCATTGTTTTCAAAATTCCGCTGATGTTTAAAAATGCTTCAGAACTCTTAAATTGTTCTCGGAATTCCGCTGACTTTGAAAAATGCTTCGGAACTCTTCGATTGTTCTCCAAATCCTGCTGAAGTTTAAAAATGCTTCGGAACTCTTCCAGTGTTCGCAGAATTCCGCTGACGTTTAAAAATGCTTCGGAACTCTTCCATTGTTCTCGGAATTCCGCTGACTTTTAAAAATGCTTCGGAACTCTTCCATTGTTCTCGGAATTCCGCTGAAGTTTTGAAGTTTAAAAATGCTTCGGAATTCTTCCATTGTTCTCGGAATTCCGCTGACGCTTAAAATTGCTTCACAACTCTTCTATTGTTCTCGGAATTCCGCTAACTTTTAATAATGCTTCGAAACTCTTCCATTGTTCTCGGAATTCCGCTGAAGTTTAAGAATGCTTCGGAACTCTTCCATTGTTCTCAGAATTCTGCTGAAGTTTAAAAATGCTTCGGAACTCTTCCATTGTTCTCGGAATTCCGCTGATGCTTAAAAATGCTTCACAACTCTTCCATTGTTCTCAGAATTCCGCTGACATTTAAAAAGGCTTCAGAACTCTTCCATTGTTCTCGGAATTCCGCTGACGTTTAAAAATGCTTCGGAACTCTTCCATTGTTCTCGGAATTCCGCTGACGTTTAAAAATGCTTCACAAAGCTTCCATTGTTCTCGGAATTCCGCTGACTTTTAAAAATGCTTCGGAACTATTCGATTGTTCTCCAAATTCCGCTGAAGTTTAAAAATGCTTCGGAACTCTTCCAGTGTTCTCGGAATTCCGCTGACTTTTAAAAATGCTTCAGAACTCTTCGATTGTTCTCCAAATTCCGCTGAAGTTTAAAAATGCTTCGGAAGTCTTCCAGTGTTCGCAGAATTCCGCTGACGTTTAAAAATGCTTCGGAAATCTTCCATTGTTTTCAAAATTCCGCTGACGTTTAAAAATGATTCAGAACTCTTCCATTGTTCTCGGAATTCCGCTGACGTTTAAAAATGCTTCGGAACTCTTCCATTGTTCTCGGAATTCCGGTGAAGTTTAAAAATGCTTCGGAATTCTTACATTGTTCTCAGAATACCACTGAAGTTTAAACATGCTTTGGTACCCTTCTATTGTTCTCGAAATTCTGCTGACTTTTAAAAATGCTTCGGAACTCTTCCATTGATCCAGGAATTCTTCTGAAGTTTAAAAATGCTTCGGAACTCTTCTATTGTTCTCGGAATTCCGCTGACTTTTAAAAATGCTTCGGAACTCTTCCATTGCTCTCGGAATTCCGCTGAAGTTTAAGAATGCTTCGAAACTCTTCCATTGTTCTTGGAATTCTGCTGAAGTTTTGAAGTTTAAAAATGCTTCGGAATTCTTCCATTGTTCTCGGAATTCCGCTGACGCTTAAAAATGCTTCACAACTCTTCCATTGTTCTCGGAATTCCGCTGAAGTTTAAGAATGCTTCAGAACTCTTCCATTGTTCTCAGAATTCTGCTAAAGTTTAAAAATGCTTCGGAACTCTTCCATTGTTCTCGGAATATCGCTGACGCTTAAAAATGCTTCACAACTCTTCTATTGTTCTCGGAATTCCGTTGACATTTAAAAATGCTTCGGAACTCTTCCATTGTTCTCGGAATTCCGCTGACGTTTAAAAATGCTTCGGAAATCTTCCATTGTTTTCAAAATTCCGCTGATGTTTAAAAATGCTTCAGAACTCTTCCATTGTTCTCGGAATTCCGCTGACTTTTAAAAATGCTTCGAAACTCTTCGATTGTTTTCCAAATTCCGCTGAAGTTTAAAAATGCTTCGGAACTCTTCTAGTGTTCGCAGAATTCCGCTGACGTTTAAAAATGCTTCGGAATTCTTCCATTGTTCTCGGAATTCCGCTGACGCTTAAAATTGCTTCACAACTCTTCTATTGTTCTCGGAATTCCGCTGACTTTTAAAAATGCTTCGAAACTCTTCCATTGTTCTCGGAATTCCGCTGAAGTTTAAGAATGCTTCAGAACTCTTCCATTGTTCTCGGAATTCCGGTGAAGTTTAAAAATTCTTCGGAACTCTTACATTGTTCTCAGAATTCCGCTGAAGTTTAAACATGCTTTGGTACCCTTCTATTGTTCTCGGAATTCCGCTGAAGTTTAAGAATGCTTCGGAACTCTTCCATTGTTCTCGGAATTCCGCTGACGCTTAAAAATGCTTCACAACTCTTCTATTGTTCTCGGAATTCCGCTGACATTTAAAAATGATTCGGAACTCTTCCATTGTTTTCGGAATTCCGCTGAAGTTTAGGAATGCTTCGGAACTCTTCCATTGTTCTCGGAATTCTGCTGAAGTTTAAAAATGCTTCGGAACTCTTCCATTGTTCTCGGAATTCTGCTGAAGTTTCAAAATGCTTTGGAACTCTTCCATTGTTCTCGGAATTACGCTGACGCTTAAAACTGCTTCACAACTCTTCTATTGTTCTCGGAATTCCGCTGACATTTAAAAATGCTTCGGAACTCTTCCATTGTTCTCGGAATTCCGCTGACATTTAAAAAGGCTTCAGAACTCTTCCATTGTTCTTGGAATTCCGCTGACGTTTAAAAATGCTTCGGAACTCTTCCATTGTTCTCGGAATTCCGCTGATGTTTAAAAATGCTTCACAACTCTTCCATTGTTCTCGGAATTCCGCTGACTTTTAAAAATGCTTCTGAACTCTTCCATTGTTCTCGGAATTCCGCTGAAGTTTAAGTATGCTTCGGAACTCTTCCATTGTTCTCGGAATTCTGGTGAAGTTTAAAAATGCTTCGGAACTCTTCCATTTTTCTCAGAATTCCGCTGACATTTAAAAATGCTTCGGAACTCTTCCATTGTTCTTGGAATTCCACTGACGTTTAAAAATGCTTCACAACTCTTCCATTGTTCTCGGAATTCCGCTGACTTTTAAAATTGCTTCGGAACTCTTCGATTGTTCTCCAAATTCCGTTGAAGTTTAAAAATGCTTCGGAACTCTTCGATTGTTCTCCAAATTCCGCTGACGTTTAAAAATGCTTCGGAAATCTTCCATTGTTTTCAAAATCCGCTGACGTTTAAAAATGCTTCAGAACTCTTCCATTGTTCTCGGAATTCCGCTGACATTTAAAAATGCTTCGGAACTCTTCCATTGTTCTGGAATTCCGCTGACGTTTAAAAATGCTACACAACTCTTCCATTGTTCTCGGTATTCCGCTGACTTTTAAAAATGCTTCAGAATTCTTCCATTGTTCTCGGAATTCCGCTGAAGTTTAAGTATGCTTCGGAACTCTTCCATTGTTCTCGGAATTCTGCTGAAGTTTAAAAATGCTTCGGAAATCTTCCATTGTTTTCAAAATTCCGCTGACGTTTAAAAATGCTTCGGAACTCTTCCATTGTTCTCGGAATTCCGGTGAAGTTTAAAAATGCTTCGGAACTCTTACATTGTTCTCAGAATTCCGCTGAAGTTTAAACATGCTTTGGTACCCTTCTATTGTTCTCGGAATTCTGCTGACTTTTAAAAATGCTTCGGAACTCTTCCATTGATCCAGGAATTCTGCTGAAGTTTAAAAATGCTTCTGAACTCTTCTATTGTTCTCGGAATTCCGCTGACTTTTAAAAATGCTTCGGAACTCTTCCATTGTTCTCGGAATTCCGCTGAAGTTTAAGAATGCTTCGGAACTCTTCCATTGTTCTCGGAATTCCGCTGACGCTTAAAAATGCTTCACAACTCTTCTATTGTTCTCAGAATTCCGCTGACTTTTAAAAATGCTTCGGAAATCTTCCATTGTTTTCAAAATTCCGCTGATGCTTAAAAATGCTTCACAACTCTTCCATTGTTCTCAGAATTCCGCTGACATTTAAAAAGGCTTCAGAACTCTTCCATTGTTCTCGGAATTCCGCTGACGTTTAAAAATGCTTCGGAACTCTTCCATTGTTCTCGGAATTCCGCTGACGTTTAAAAATGCTTCACAAAGCTTCCATTGTTCTCGGAATTCCGCTGACTTTTAAAAATGCTTCGGAACTATTCGATTGTTCTCCAAATTCCGCTGAAGTTTAAAAATGCTTCGGAACTCTTCCAGTGTTCTCGGAATTCCGCTGACTTTTAAAAATGCTTCAGAACTCTTCGATTGTTCTCCAAATTCCGCTGAAGTTTAAAAATGCTTCGGAAGTCTTCCAGTGTTCGCAGAATTCCGCTGACGTTTAAAAATGCTTCGGAAATCTTCCATTGTTTTCAAAATTCCGCTGACGTTTAAAAATGATTCAGAACTCTTCCATTGTTCTCGGAATTCCGCTGACGTTTAAAAATGCTTCGGAACTCTTCCATTGTTCTCGGAATTCCGGTGAAGTTTAAAAATGCTTCGGAATTCTTACATTGTTCTCAGAATACCACTGAAGTTTAAACATGCTTTGGTACCCTTCTATTGTTCTCGAAATTCTGCTGACTTTTAAAAATGCTTCGGAACTCTTCCATTGATCCAGGAATTCTTCTGAAGTTTAAAAATGCTTCGGAACTCTTCTATTGTTCTCGGAATTCCGCTGACTTTTAAAAATGCTTCGGAACTCTTCCATTGCTCTCGGAATTCCGCTGAAGTTTAAGAATGCTTCGAAACTCTTCCATTGTTCTTGGAATTCTGCTGAAGTTTTGAAGTTTAAAAATGCTTCGGAATTCTTCCATTGTTCTCGGAATTCCGCTGACGCTTAAAAATGCTTCACAACTCTTCCATTGTTCTCGGAATTCCGCTGAAGTTTAAGAATGCTTCAGAACTCTTCCATTGTTCTCAGAATTCTGCTAAAGTTTAAAAATGCTTCGGAACTCTTCCATTGTTCTCGGAATATCGCTGACGCTTAAAAATGCTTCACAACTCTTCTATTGTTCTCGGAATTCCGTTGACATTTAAAAATGCTTCGGAACTCTTCCATTGTTCTCGGAATTCCGCTGACGTTTAAAAATGCTTCGGAAATCTTCCATTGTTTTCAAAATTCCGCTGATGTTTAAAAATGCTTCAGAACTCTTCCATTGTTCTCGGAATTCCGCTGACTTTTAAAAATGCTTCGAAACTCTTCGATTGTTTTCCAAATTCCGCTGAAGTTTAAAAATGCTTCGGAACTCTTCTAGTGTTCGCAGAATTCCGCTGACGTTTAAAAATGCTTCGGAATTCTTCCATTGTTCTCGGAATTCCGCTGACGCTTAAAATTGCTTCACAACTCTTCTATTGTTCTCGGAATTCCGCTGACTTTTAAAAATGCTTCGAAACTCTTCCATTGTTCTCGGAATTCCGCTGAAGTTTAAGAATGCTTCAGAACTCTTCCATTGTTCTCGGAATTCCGGTGAAGTTTAAAAATTCTTCGGAACTCTTACATTGTTCTCAGAATTCCGCTGAAGTTTAAACATGCTTTGGTACCCTTCTATTGTTCTCGGAATTCCGCTGAAGTTTAAGAATGCTTCGGAACTCTTCCATTGTTCTCGGAATTCCGCTGACGCTTAAAAATGCTTCACAACTCTTCTATTGTTCTCGGAATTCCGCTGACATTTAAAAATGATTCGGAACTCTTCCATTGTTTTCGGAATTCCGCTGAAGTTTAGGAATGCTTCGGAACTCTTCCATTGTTCTCGGAATTCTGCTGAAGTTTAAAAATGCTTCGGAACTCTTCCATTGTTCTCGGAATTCTGCTGAAGTTTCAAAATGCTTTGGAACTCTTCCATTGTTCTCGGAATTACGCTGACGCTTAAAACTGCTTCACAACTCTTCTATTGTTCTCGGAATTCCGCTGACATTTAAAAATGCTTCGGAACTCTTCCATTGTTCTCGGAATTCCGCTGACATTTAAAAAGGCTTCAGAACTCTTCCATTGTTCTTGGAATTCCGCTGACGTTTAAAAATGCTTCGGAACTCTTCCATTGTTCTCGGAATTCCGCTGATGTTTAAAAATGCTTCACAACTCTTCCATTGTTCTCGGAATTCCGCTGACTTTTAAAAATGCTTCTGAACTCTTCCATTGTTTTCAGAATTCCGCTGAAGTTTAAGTATGCTTCGGAACTCTTCCATTGTTCTCGGAATTCTGGTGAAGTTTAAAAATGCTTCGGAACTCTTCCATTTTTCTCAGAATTCCGCTGACATTTAAAAATGCTTCGGAACTCTTCCATTGTTCTTGGAATTCCACTGACGTTTAAAAATGCTTCACAACTCTTCCATTGTTCTCGGAATTCCGCTGACTTTTAAAATTGCTTCGGAACTCTTCGATTGTTCTCCAAATTCCGTTGAAGTTTAAAAATGCTTCGGAACTCTTCGATTGTTCTCCAAATTCCGCTGACGTTTAAAAATGCTTCGGAAATCTTCCATTGTTTTCAAAATCCGCTGACGTTTAAAAATGCTTCAGAACTCTTCCATTGTTCTCGGAATTCCGCTGACATTTAAAAATGCTTCGGAACTCTTCCATTGTTCTGGAATTCCGCTGACGTTTAAAAATGCTACACAACTCTTCCATTGTTCTCGGTATTCCGCTGACTTTTAAAAATGCTTCAGAATTCTTCCATTGTTCTCGGAATTCCGCTGAAGTTTAAGTATGCTTCGGAACTCTTCCATTGTTCTCGGAATTCTGCTGAAGTTTAAAAATGCTTCGGAAATCTTCCATTGTTTTCAAAATTCCGCTGACGTTTAAAAATGCTTCGGAACTCTTCCATTGTTCTCGGAATTCCGGTGAAGTTTAAAAATGCTTCGGAACTCTTACATTGTTCTCAGAATTCCGCTGAAGTTTAAACATGCTTTGGTACCCTTCTATTGTTCTCGGAATTCTGCTGACTTTTAAAAATGCTTCGGAACTCTTCCATTGATCCAGGAATTCTGCTGAAGTTTAAAAATGCTTCTGAACTCTTCTATTGTTCTCGGAATTCCGCTGACTTTTAAAAATGCTTCGGAACTCTTCCATTGTTCTCGGAATTCCGCTGAAGTTTAAGAATGCTTCGGAACTCTTCCATTGTTCTCGGAATTCCGCTGACGCTTAAAAATGCTTCACAACTCTTCTATTGTTCTCAGAATTCCGCTGACTTTTAAAAATGCTTCGGAAATCTTCCATTGTTTTCAAAATTCCGCTGATGTTTAAAAATGCTTCAGAACTCTTAAATTGTTCTCGGAATTCCGCTGACTTTTAAAAATGCTTCGGAACTCTTCCATTGTTCTGGAATTCCGCTGACTTTTAAAAATGCTTCACAACTCTTCCATTGTTCTCGGTATTCCGCTGACTTTTAAAAATGCTTCAGAATTCTTCCATTGTTCTCGGAATTCCGCTGAAGTTTAAGTATGCTTCGGAACTCTTCCATTGTTCTCGGAATTCTGATGAAGTTTAAAAATGCTTCGGAAATCTTCCATTGTTTTCAAAATTCCGCTGACGTTTAAAAATGCTTCGGAACTCTTCCATTGTTCTCGGAATTCCGGTGAAGTTTAAAAATGCTTCGGAACTCTTACATTGTTCTCAGAATTCCGCTGAAGTTTAAACATGCTTTGGTACCCTTCTATTGTTCTCGGAATTCTGCTGACTTTTAAAAATGCTTCGGAACTCTTCCATTGATCCAGGAATTCTGCTGAAGTTTAAAAATGCTTCTGAACTCTTCTATTGTTCTCGGAATTCCGCTGACTTTTAAAAATGCTTCGGAACTCTTCCATTGTTCTCGGAATTCCGCTGAAGTTTAAGAATGCTTCGGAACTCTTCCATTGTTCTCGGAATTCCGCTGACGCTTAAAAATGCTTCACAACTCTTCTATTGTTCTCAGAATTCCGCTGACTTTTAAAAATGCTTCGGAAATCTTCCATTGTTTTCAAAATTCCGCTGATGTTTAAAAATGCTTCAGAACTCTTAAATTGTTCTCGGAATTCCGCTGACTTTGAAAAATGCTTCGGAACTCTTCGATTGTTCTCCAAATCCTGCTGAAGTTTAAAAATGCTTCGGAACTCTTCCAGTGTTCGCAGAATTCCGCTGACGTTTAAAAATGCTTCGGAACTCTTCCATTGTTCTCGGAATTCCGCTGACTTTTAAAAATGCTTCGGAACTCTTCCATTGTTCTCGGAATTCCGCTGAAGTTTTGAAGTTTAAAAATGCTTCGGAATTCTTCCATTGTTCTCGGAATTCCGCTGACGCTTAAAATTGCTTCACAACTCTTCTATTGTTCTCGGAATTCCGCTAACTTTTAATAATGCTTCGAAACTCTTCCATTGTTCTCGGAATTCCGCTGAAGTTTAAGAATGCTTCGGAACTCTTCCATTGTTCTCAGAATTCTGCTGAAGTTTAAAAATGCTTCGGAACTCTTCCATTGTTCTCGGAATTCCGCTGATGCTTAAAAATGCTTCACAACTCTTCCATTGTTCTCAGAATTCCGCTGACATTTAAAAAGGCTTCAGAACTCTTCCATTGTTCTCGGAATTCCGCTGACGTTTAAAAATGCTTCGGAACTCATCCATTGTTCTCGGAATTCCGCTGACGTTTAAAAATGCTTCACAAAGCTTCCATTGTTCTCGGAATTCCGCTGACTTTTAAAAATGCTTCGGAACTATTCGATTGTTCTCCAAATTCCGCTGAAGTTTAAAAATGCTTCGGAACTCTTCCAGTGTTCTCGGAATTCCGCTGACTTTTAAAAATGCTTCAGAACTCTTCGATTGTTCTCCAAATTCCGCTGAAGTTTAAAAATGCTTCGGAAGTCTTCCAGTGTTCGCAGAATTCCGCTGACGTTTAAAAATGCTTCGGAAATCTTCCATTGTTTTCAAAATTCCGCTGACGTTTAAAAATGATTCAGAACTCTTCCATTGTTCTCGGAATTCCGCTGACGTTTAAAAATGCTTCGGAACTCTTCCATTGTTCTCGGAATTCCGGTGAAGTTTAAAAATGCTTCGGAATTCTTACATTGTTCTCAGAATACCACTGAAGTTTAAACATGCTTTGGTACCCTTCTATTGTTCTCGAAATTCTGCTGACTTTTAAAAATGCTTCGGAACTCTTCCATTGATCCAGGAATTCTTCTGAAGTTTAAAAATGCTTCGGAACTCTTCTATTGTTCTCGGAATTCCGCTGACTTTTAAAAATGCTTCGGAACTCTTCCATTGCTCTCGGAATTCCGCTGAAGTTTAAGAATTCTTCGAAACTCTTCCATTGTTCTTGGAATTCTGCTGAAGTTTTGAAGTTTAAAAATGCTTCGGAATTCTTCCATTGTTCTCGGAATTCCGCTGACGCTTAAAAATGCTTCACAACTCTTCCATTGTTCTCGGAATTCCGCTGAAGTTTAAGAATGCTTCAGAACTCTTCCATTGTTCTCAGAATTCTGCTAAAGTTTAAAAATGCTTCGGAACTCTTCCATTGTTCTCGGAATATCGCTGACGCTTAAAAATGCTTCACAACTCTTCTATTGTTCTCGGAATTCCGTTGACATTTAAAAATGCTTCGGAACTCTTCCATTGTTCTCGGAATTCCGCTGACGTTTAAAAATGCTTCGGAAATCTTCCATTGTTTTCAAAATTCCGCTGATGTTTAAAAATGCTTCAGAACTCTTCCATTGTTCTCGGAATTCCGCTGACTTTTAAAAATGCTTCGAAACTCTTCGATTGTTTTCCAAATTCCGCTGAAGTTTAAAAATGCTTCGGAACTCTTCTAGTGTTCGCAGAATTCCGCTGACGTTTAAAAATGCTTCGGAATTCTTCCATTGTTCTCGGAATTCCGCTGACGCTTAAAATTGCTTCACAACTCTTCTATTGTTCTCGGAATTCCGCTGACTTTTAAAAATGCTTCGAAACTCTTCCATTGTTCTCGGAATTCCGCTGAAGTTTAAGAATGCTTCAGAACTCTTCCATTGTTCTCGGAATTCCGGTGAAGTTTAAAAATTCTTCGGAACTCTTACATTGTTCTCAGAATTCCGCTGAAGTTTAAACATGCTTTGGTACCCTTCTATTGTTCTCGGAATTCCGCTGAAGTTTAAGAATGCTTCGGAACTCTTCCATTGTTCTCGGAATTCCGCTGACGCTTAAAAATGCTTCACAACTCTTCTATTGTTCTCGGAATTCCGCTGACATTTAAAAATGATTCGGAACTCTTCCATTGTTTTCGGAATTCCGCTGAAGTTTAAGAATGCTTCGGAACTCTTCCATTGTTCTCGGAATTCTGCTGAAGTTTAAAAATGCTTCGGAACTCTTCCATTGTTCTCGGAATTCTGCTGAAGTTTCAAAATGCTTTGGAACTCTTCCATTGTTCTCGGAATTACGCTGACGCTTAAAACTGCTTCACAACTCTTCTATTGTTCTCGGAATTCCGCTGACATTTAAAAATGCTTCGGAACTCTTCCATTGTTCTCGGAATTCCGCTGACATTTAAAAAGGCTTCAGAACTCTTCCATTGTTCTTGGAATTCCGCTGACGTTTAAAAATGCTTCGGAACTCTTCCATTGTTCTCGGAATTCCGCTGATGTTTAAAAATGCTTCACAACTCTTCCATTGTTCTCGGAATTCCGCTGACTTTTAAAAATGCTTCTGAACTCTTCCATTGTTCTCGGAATTCCGCTGAAGTTTAAGTATGCTTCGGAACTCTTCCATTGTTCTCGGAATTCTGGTGAAGTTTAAAAATGCTTCGGAACTCTTCCATTTTTCTCAGAATTCCGCTGACATTTAAAAATGCTTCGGAACTCTTCCATTGTTCTTGGAATTCCACTGACGTTTAAAAATGCTTCACAACTCTTCCATTGTTCTCGGAATTCCGCTGACTTTTAAAATTGCTTCGGAACTCTTCGATTGTTCTCCAAATTCCGTTGAAGTTTAAAAATGCTTCGGAACTCTTCGATTGTTCTCCAAATTCCGCTGACGTTTAAAAATGCTTCGGAAA
The DNA here is from genome assembly GCF_046119375.1 of Phyllobates terribilis. Classification (NCBI taxonomy): domain Eukaryota; kingdom Metazoa; phylum Chordata; class Amphibia; order Anura; family Dendrobatidae; genus Phyllobates; species Phyllobates terribilis. Next base: position 4,308,818 of record NW_027362781.1, on the reverse strand, counting down.
TCTTCCATTGTTTTCAAAATCCGCTGACGTTTAAAAATGCTTCAGAACTCTTCCATTGTTCTCGGAATTCCGCTGACATTTAAAAATGCTTCGGAACTCTTCCATTGTTCTGGAATTCCGCTGACGTTTAAAAATGCTACACAACTCTTCCATTGTTCTCGGTATTCCGCTGACTTTTAAAAATGCTTCAGAATTCTTCCATTGTTCTCGGAATTCCGCTGAAGTTTAAGTATGCTTCGGAACTCTTCCATTGTTCTCGGAATTCTGCTGAAGTTTAAAAATGCTTCGGAAATCTTCCATTGTTTTCAAAATTCCGCTGACGTTTAAAAATGCTTCGGAACTCTTCCATTGTTCTCGGAATTCCGGTGAAGTTTAAAAATGCTTCGGAACTCTTACATTGTTCTCAGAATTCCGCTGAAGTTTAAACATGCTTTGGTACCCTTCTATTGTTCTCGGAATTCTGCTGACTTTTAAAAATGCTTCGGAACTCTTCCATTGATCCAGGAATTCTGCTGAAGTTTAAAAATGCTTCTGAACTCTTCTATTGTTCTCGGAATTCCGCTGACTTTTAAAATTGCTTCGGAACTCTTCCATTGTTCTCGGAATTCCGCTGAAGTTTAAGAATGCTTCGGAACTCTTCCATTGTTCTCGGAATTCCGCTGACGCTTAAAAATGCTTCACAACTCTTCTATTGTTCTCAGAATTCCGCTGACTTTTAAAAATGCTTCGGAAATCTTCCATTGTTTTCAAAATTCCGCTGATGTTTAAAAATGCTTCAGAACTCTTAAATTGTTCTCGGAATTCCGCTGACTTTTAAAAATGCTTCGGAACTCTTCCATTGTTCTGGAATTCCGCTGACTTTTAAAAATGCTTCACAACTCTTCCATTGTTCTCGGTATTCCGCTGACTTTTAAAAATGCTTCAGAATTCTTCCATTGTTCTCGGAATTCCGCTGAAGTTTAAGTATGCTTCGGAACTCTTCCATTGTTCTCGGAATTCTGCTGAAGTTTAAAAATGCTTCGGAAATCTTCCATTGTTTTAAAAATTCCGCTGACGTTTAAAAATGCTTCGGAACTCTTCCATTGTTCTCGGAATTCCGGTGAAGTTTAAAAATGCTTCGGAACTCTTACATTGTTCTCAGAATTCCGCTGAAGTTTAAACATGCTTTGGTACCCTTCTATTGTTCTCGGAATTCTGCTGACTTTTAAAAATGCTTCGGAACTCTTCCATTGATCCAGGAATTCTGCTGAAGTTTAAAAATGCTTCTGAACTCTTCTATTGTTCTCGGAATTCCGCTGACTTTTAAAAATGCTTCGGAACTCTTCCATTGTTCTCGGAATTCCGCTGAAGTTTAAGAATGCTTCGGAACTCTTCCATTGTTCTCGGAATTCCGCTGAAGTTTAAGAATGCTTCGGAACTCTTCCATTGTTCTCGGAATTCCGCTGACGCTTAAAAATGCTTCACAACTCTTCTATTGTTCTCAGAATTCCGCTGACTTTTAAAAATGCTTCGGAAATCTTCCATTGTTTTCAAAATTCCGCTGATGTTTAAAAATGCTTCAGAACTCTTAAATTGTTCTCGTAATTCCGGTGAAGTTTAAAAATGCTTCGGAACTCTTACATTGTTCTCAGAATTCCGCTGAAGTTTAAACATGCTTTGGTACCCTTCTATTGTTCTCGGAATTCTGCTGACTTTTAAAAATGCTTCTGAAATCTTCCATTGTTTTCAAAATTCCGCTGATGTTTAAAAATGCTTCAGAACTCTTAAATTGTTCTCGGAATTCCGCTGACTTTTAAAAATGCTTCGGAACTCTTCGATTGTTCTCCAAATTCTGCTGAAGTTTAAGAATGCTTCGGAACTCTTCTATTCTTCTCAGAATTCTGCTGAAGTTTAAAAATGCTTCGGAACTCTTCCATTGTTCTCGAAATTCCGCTGATGCTTAAAAATGCTTCACAACTCTTCCATTGTTCTCGGAATTCCGCTGACATTTAAAAAGGCTTCAGAACTCTTCCATTGTTCTCGGAATTCCGCTGACGTTTAAAAATGCTTCGGAACTCTTCCATTGTTCTCGGAATTCCGCTGACGTTTAAAAATGCTTCACAAAGCTTCCATTGTTCTCGGAATTCCGCTGACTTTTAAAAATGCTTCGGAACTATTCGATTGTTCTCCAAATTCCGCTGAAGTTTAAAAATGCTTCGGAACTCTTCCAGTGTTCTCGGAATTCCGCTGACTTTTAAAAATGATTCAGAACTCTTCGATTGTTCTTCAAATTCCGCTGAAGTTTAAAAAAGCTTCGGAAGTCTTCCAGTGTTCGCAGAATTCCGCTGACGTTTAAAAATGCTTCGGAAATCTTCCATTGTTTTCAAAATTCCGCTGACGTTTAAAAATGATTCAGAACTCTTCCATTGTTCTCGGAATTCCGCTGACGTTTAAAAATGCTTCGGAACTCTTCCATTGTTCTCGGAATTCCGGTGAAGTTTAAAAATGCTTCGGAATTCTTACATTGTTCTCAGAATTCCACTGAAGTTTAAACATGCTTTGGTACCCTTCTATTGTTCTCGAAATTCTGCTGACTTTTAAAAATGCTTCGGAACTCTTCCATTGATACAGGAATTCTTCTGAAGTTTAAAAATGCTTCGGAACTCTTCTATTGTTCTCGGAATTCCGCTGACTTTTAAAAATGCTTCGGAACTCTTCCATTGCTCTCGGAATTCCGCTGAAGTTTAAGAATGCTTCGAAACTCTTCCATTGTTCTTGGAATTCTGCTGAAGTTTTGAAGTTTAAAAATGCTTCGGAATTCTTCCATTGTTCTCGGAATTCCGCTGACGCTTAAAAATGCTTCACAACTCTTCTATTGTTCTCAGAATTCCGCTTACTTTTAAAAATGCTTCGGAACTCTTCCATTGTTGTCGGAATTCCGCTGACTCTTAAAATTGCTTCAAAACTCTTCCATTGTTCTCGGAATTCCGCTGAAGTTTAAGAATGCTTCAGAACTCTTCCATTGTTCTCAGAATTCTGCTGAAGTTTAAAAATGCTTCGGAACTCTTCCATTGTTCTCGGAATATCGCTGACGCTTAAAAATGCTTCACAACTCTTCTATTGTTCTCGGAATTCCGTTGACATTTAAAAATGCTTCGGAACTCTTCCATTGTTCTCGGAATTCCGCTGACGTTTAAAAATGCTTCGGAAATCTTCCATTGTTTTCAAAATTCCGCTGATGTTTAAAAATGCTTCAGAACTCTTCCATTGTTCTCGGAATTCCGCTGACTTTTAAAAATGCTTCGGAACTCTTCGATTGTTTTCCAAATTCCGCTGAAGTTTAAAAATGCTTCGGAACTCTTCTAGTGTTCGCAGAATTCCGCTGACGTTTAAAAATGCTTCGGAATTCTTCCATTGTTCTCGGAATTCCGCTGACGCTTAAAAATGCTTCACAACTCTTCTATTGTTCTCAGAATTCCGCTGACTTTTAAAAATGCTTCAGAACTCTTCCATTGTTCTCGGAATTCCGCTGACGTTTCAAAATGCTTCGGAACTCTTCCATTGTTCTCGGAATTCCGCTGACGCTTAAAATTGCTTCACAACTCTTCTATTGTTCTCGGAATTCCGCTGACTTTTAAAAATGCTTCGAAACTCTTCCATTGTTCTCGGAATCCCGCTGAAGTTTAAGAATGCTTCGGAACTCTTCCATTGTTCTCAGAATTCTGCTGAAGTTTAAAAATGCTTCGGAACTCTTCCATTGTTCTCGGAATTCCGCTGATGCTTAAAAATGCTTCACAACTATTCCATTGTTCTCGGCATTCCGCTGACATTTAAAAAGGCTTCAGAACTCTTCCATTGTTCTCGGAATTCCGCTGACGTTTAAAAATGCTTTGGAACTCTTCCATTGTTCTCGGAATTCCGCTGACGTTTAAAAATGCTTCACAAAGCTTCCATTGTTCTAGGAATTCCGCTGACTTTTAAAAATGCTTCGGAACTCTTCGATTGTTCTCCAAATTCCGCTGAAGTTTAAGAATGCTTCGGAACTCTTCCAGTGTTCTCGGAATTCCGCTGACTTTTAAAAATGCTTCGGAACTCTTCCATTATTCTCAGAATTCCGCTGACATTTAAAAATGCTTCGGAACTCTTCCATTGTTCTTGGAATTCCACTGACGTTTAAAAATGCTTCACAACTCTTCCATTGTTCTCGGAATTCCGCTGACTTTTAAAATTGCTTCGGAACTCTTCGATTGTTCTCCAAATTCTGTTGAAGTTTAAAAATGCTTCGGAACTCTTCGATTGTTCTCCAAATTCTGTTGAAGTTTAAAAATGCTTCGGAACTCTTCGATTGTTCTCCAAATTCCGCTGACGTTTAAAAATGCTTCAGAACTCTTCCATTGTTCTCGGAATTCCGCTGACGTTTAAAAATGCTTCACAACTCTTCCATTGTTCTCGGAATTCCGCTGACGTTTAAAAATGCTTCACAACTCTTCCATTGTTCTCGGTATTCCGCTGACTTTTAAAAATGCTTCGGAACTCTTCCATTGTTCTCGGAATTCTGCTGACGTTTAAAAATGCTTCACAACTCTTCCATTGTTCTCGGAATTCCGCTGACTTTTAAAAATGCTTCGGAACTCTTTGATTGTTCTCCAAATTCCGCTGAAGTTTAAAAATGCTTCGGAACTCCTCCAGTGTTCTCGGAATTCCGCTGACTTTTAAAAATGCTTCGGAACTCTTCGATTGTTCTCCAAATTCCGCTGAAGTTTAAAAATGCTTTCGAACTCTTCCAGTGTTCGCAGAATTGTGCTGACGTTTAAAAATGCTTCGGAAATCTTCCATTGTTTTCAAAATTCCGCTGACGTTTAAAAATGCTTCAGAACTCTTCCATTGTTCTCGGAATTCCGGTGAAGTTTAAAAATGCTTCGGAACTCTTACATTGTTCTCAGAATTCCGCTGAAGTTTAAACATGCTTTGGTACCCTTCTATTGTTCTCGGAATTCTGCTGACTTTTAAAAATGCTTCGGAACTCTTCCATTGATCCAGGAATTCTGCTGAAGTTTAAAAATGCTTCGGAAATCTTCCATTGTTTTCAAAATTCCGCTGACGTTTAAAAATGCTTCGGAACTCTTCCATTGTTCTCGGAATTCCGGTGAAGTTTAAAAATGCTTCGGAACTCTTACATTGTTCTCAGAATTCCGGTGAAGTTTAAACATGCTTTGGTACCCTTCTATTGTTCTCGGAATTCTGCTGACTTTTAAAAATGCTTCGGAACTCTTCCATTGATCCAGGAATTCTGCTGAAGTTTAAAAATGCTTCTGAACTCTTCTATTGTTCTCGGAATTCCGCTGAAGTTTAAGAATGCTTCGGAACTCTTCCATTCTTCTCGGAATTCCGCTGACGCTTAAAAATGCTTCACAACTCTTCTATTGTTCTCGGAATTCCGCTGACATTTAAAAATGATTCGGAACTCTTCCATTGTTTTCGGAATTCCGCTGAAGTTTAAGAATGCTTCGGAACTCTTCCATTGTTCTCGGAATTCTGCTGAAGTTTAAAAATGCTTCGGAACTCTTCCATTGTTCTCGGAATTCTGCTGAAGTTTCAAAATGCTTCGGAACTCTTCCATTGTTCTCGGAATTACGCTGACGCTTAAAACTGCTTCACAACTCTTCTATTGTTCTCGGAATTCCGCTGACATTTAAAAATGCTTCGGAACTCTTCCATTGTTCTCGGAATTCCGCTGACATTTAAAAAGGCTTCAGAACTCTTCCATTGTTCTTGGAATTCCGCTGACGTTTAAAAATGCTTCGGAACTCTTCCATTGTTCTCGGAATTCCGCTGATGTTTAAAAATGCTTCACAACTCTTCCATTGTTCTCGGAATTCCGCTGACATTTAAAAATGCTTCGGAACTCTTCCATTGTTCTCGGAATTCCGCTGATGTTTAAAAATGCTTCACAACTCTTCCATTGTTCTCGGAATTCCGCTGACATTTAAAAATGCTTCGGAACTCTTCCATTGTTCTTGGAATTCCACTGACGTTTAAAAATGCTTCACAACTCTTCCATTGTTCTCGGAATTCCGCTGACTTTTAAAATTGCTTCGGAACTCTTCGATTGTTCTCCAAATTCCGTTGAAGTTTAAAAATGCTTCGGAACTCTTCGATTGTTCTCCAAATTCCGCTGACGTTTAAAAATGCTTCGGAAATCTTCCATTGTTTTCAAAATCCGCTGACGTTTAAAAATGCTTCAGAACTCTTCCATTGTTCTCGGAATTCCGCTGACATTTAAAAATGCTTCGGAACTCTTCCATTGTTCTGGAATTCCGCTGACGTTTAAAAATGCTACACAACTCTTCCATTGTTCTCGGTATTCCGCTGACTTTTAAAAATGCTTCAGAATTCTTCCATTGTTCTCGGAATTCCGCTGAAGTTTAAGTATGCTTCGGAACTCTTCCATTGTTCTCGGAATTCTGCTGAAGTTTAAAAATGCTTCGGAAATCTTCCATTGTTTTCAAAATTCCGCTGACGTTTAAAAATGCTTCGGAACTCTTCCATTGTTCTCGGAATTCCGGTGAAGTTTAAAAATGCTTCGGAACTCTTACTTTGTTCTCAGAATTCCGCTGAAGTTTAAACATGCTTTGGTACCCTTCTATTGTTCTCGGAATTCTGCTGACTTTTAAAAATGCTTCAGAACTCTTCCATTGATCCAGGAATTCTGCTGAAGTTTAAAAATGCTTCTGAACTCTTCTATTGTTCTCGGAATTCCGCTGACTTTTAAAAATGCTTCGGAACTCTTCCATTGTTCTCGGAATTCCGCTGAAGTTTAAGAATGCTTCGGAACTCTTCCATTGTTCTCGGAATTCCGCTGACGCTTAAAAATGCTTCACAACTCTTCTATTGTTCTCAGAATTCCGCTGACTTTTAAAAATGCTTCGGAAATCTTCCATTGTTTTCAAAATTCCGCTGATGTTTAAAAATGCTTCAGAACTCTTAAATTGTTCTCGGAATTCCGCTGACTTTTAAAAATGCTTCGGAACTCTTCGATTGTTCTCCAAATTCTGCTGAAGTTTAAAAATGCTTCGGAACTCTTCCAGTGTTCGCAGAATTCCGCTGACGTTTAAAAATGCTTCGGAACTCTTCCATTGTTCTCGGAATTCCGCTGACTTTTAAAAATGCTTCGGAACTCTTCCATTGTTCTCGGAATTCCGCTGAAGTTTTGAAGTTTAAAAATGCTTCGGAATTCTTCCATTGTTCTCGGAATTCCGCTGACGCTTAAAATTGCTTCACAACTCTTCTATTGTTCTCGGAATTCCGCTGACTTTTAAAAATGCTTCGAAACTCTTCCATTGTTCTCGGAATTCCGCTGAAGTTTAAGAATGCTTCGGAACTCTTCCATTGTTCTCAGAATTCTGCTGAAGTTTAAAAATGCTTCGGAACTCTTCCATTGTTCTCGGAATTCCGCTGATGCTTAAAAATGCTTCACAACTCTTCCATTGTTCTCGAAATTCCGCTGACATTTAAAAAGGCTTCAGAACTCTTCCATTGTTCTCGGAATTCCGCTGACGTTTAAAAATGCTTCGGAACTCTTCCATTGTTCTCGGAATTCCGCTGACGTTTAAAAATGCTTCACAAAGCTTCCATTGTTCTCGGAATTCCGCTGACTTTTAAAAATGCTTCGGAACTATTTGATTGTTCTCCAAATTCCGCTGAAGTTTAAAAATGCTTCGGAACTCTTCCATTGTTCTCGGAATTCCGCTGACTTTTAAAAATGCTTCGGAACTCTTTGATTGTTCTCCAAATTCCGCTGAAGTTTAAAAATGCTTCGGAACTCCTCCAGTGTTCTCGGAATTCCGCTGACTTTTAAAAATGCTTCGGAACTCTTCGATTGTTCTCCAAATTCCGCTGAAGTTTAAAAATGCTTCGGAACTCTTCCAGTGTTCGCAGAATTCTGCTGACGTTTAAAAATGCTTCGGAAATCTTCCATTGTTTTCAAAATTCCGCTGACGTTTAAAAATGCTTCAGAACTCTTCCATTGTTCTCGGAATTCCGGTGAAGTTTAAAAATGCTTCGGAACTCTTACATTGTTCTCAGAATTCCGCTGAAGTTTAAACATGCTTTGGTACCCTTCTATTGTTCTCGGAATTCTGCTGACTTTTAAAAATGCTTCGGAACTCTTCCATTTATCCAGGAATTCTGCTGAAGTTTAAAAATGCTTCGGAAATCTTCCATTGTTTTCAAAATTCCGCTGACGTTTAAAAATGCTTCGGAACTCTTCCATTGTTCTCGGAATTCCGGTGAAGTTTAAAAATGCTTCGGAACTCTTACATTGTTCTCAGAATTCCGGTGAAGTTTAAACATGCTTTGGTACCCTTCTATTGTTCTCGGAATTCTGCTGACTTTTAAAAATGCTTCGGAACTCTTCCATTGATCCAGGAATTCTGCTGAAGTTTAAAAATGCTTCTGAACTCTTCTATTGTTCTCGGAATTCCGCTGAAGTTTAAGAATGCTTCGGAACTCTTCCATTCTTCTCGGAATTCCGCTGACGCTTAAAAATGCTTCACAACTCTTCTATTGTTCTCGGAATTCCGCTGACATTTAAAAATGATTCGGAACTCTTCCATTGTTTTCGGAATTCCGCTGAAGTTTAAGAATGCTTCGGAACTCTTCCATTGTTCTCGGAATTCTGCTGAAGTTTAAAAATGCTTCGGAACTCTTCCATTGTTCTCGGAATTCTGCTGAAGTTTCAAAATGCTTCGGAACTCTTCCATTGTTCTCGGAATTACGCTGACGCTTAAAACTGCTTCACAACTCTTCTATTGTTCTCGGAATTCCGCTGACATTTAAAAATGCTTCGGAACTCTTCCATTGTTCTCGGAATTCCGCTGACATTTAAAAAGGCTTCAGAACTCTTCCATTGTTCTTGGAATTCCGCTGACGTTTAAAAATGCTTCGGAACTCTTCCATTGTTCTCGGAATTCCGCTGATGTTTAAAAATGCTTCACAACTCTTCCATTGTTCTCGGAATTCCGCTGACGTTTAAAAATGCTTCGGAACTCTTCCATTGTTCTCGGAATTCCGCTGATGTTTAAAAATGCTTCGGAACTCTTCCATTGTTCTCGGAATTCCGCTGAAGTTTTGAAGTTTAAAAATGCTTCGGAACTCTTCCATTGTTCTCGGAATTCCGCTGACTTTTAAAAATGCTTCGGAACTCTTCCATTGTTCTCGGAATTCCGCTGAAGTTTTGAAGTTTAAAAATGCTTCGGAATTCTTCCATTGTTCTCGGAATTCCGCTGACGCTTAAAATTGCTTCACAACTCTTCTATTGTTCTCGGAATTCCGCTGACTTTTAAAAATGCTTCGAAACTCTTCCATTGTTCTCGGAATTCCGCTGAAGTTTAAGAATGCTTCGGAACTCTTCCATTGTTCTCAGAATTCTGCTGAAGTTTAAAAATGCTTCGGAACTCTTCCATTGTTCTCGGAATTCCGCTGATGCTTAAAAATGCTTCACAACTCTTCCATTGTTCTCGAAATTCCGCTGACATTTAAAAAGGCTTCAGAACTCTTCCATTGTTCTCGGAATTCCGCTGACGTTTAAAAATGCTTCGGAACTCTTCCATTGTTCTCGGAATTCCGCTGACGTTTAAAAATGCTTCACAAAGCTTCCATTGTTCTCGGAATTCCGCTGACTTTTAAAAATGCTTCGGAACTATTTGATTGTTCTCCAAATTCCGCTGAAGTTTAAAAATGCTTCGGAACTCTTCCAGTGTTCTCGGAATTCCGCTGACTTTTAAAAATGCTTCAGAACTCTTTGATTGTTCTCCAAATTCCGCTGAAGTTTAAAAATGCTTCGGAAGTCTTCCATTGTTCTCGGAATTCCGTTGAAGATTAAAAATGCTTCGGAATTCTTACATTGTTCTCAGAATTCCACTGAAGTTTAAACATGCTTTGGTACCCTTCTATTGTTCTCGAAATTCTGCTGACTTTTAAAAATGCTTCGGAACTCTTCCATTGATCCAGGAATTCTTCTGAAGTTTAAAAATGCTTCGGAACTCTTCTATTGTTCTCGGAATTCCGCTGACTTTTAAAAATGCTTCGGAACTCTTCCACTGCTCTCGGAATTCCGCTCTAGTTTAAGAATGCTTCGAAACTCTTCCATTGTTCTTGGAATTCTGCTGAAGTTTTGAAGTTTAAAAATGCTTCGGAATTCTTCCATTGTTCTCGGAATTCCGCTGATGCTTAAAAATGCTTCACAACTCTTCTATTGTTCTCAGAATTCCGCTTACTTTTAAAAATGCTTCGGAACTCTTCCATTGTTGTCGGAATTCCGCTGACGCTTAAAATTGCTTCAAAACTCTTCCATTGTTCTCGGAATTCCCCTGAAGTTTAAGAATGCTTCAGAACTCTTCCATTGTTCTCAGAATTCTGCTGAAGTTTAAAAATGCTTCGGAACTCTTCCATTGTTCTCGGAATATCGCTGACGCTTAAAAATGCTTCACAACTCTTCTATTGTTCTCGGAATTCCGTTGACATTTAAAAATGCTTCGGAACTCTTCCATTGTTCTCGGAATTCCGCTGACTTTTAAAAATGCTTCGGAACTCTTCGATTGTTTTCCAAATTCCGCTGAAGTTTAAAAATGCTTCGGAACTCTTCTAGTGTTCGCAGAATTCCGCTGACGTTTAAAAATGCTTCGGAATTCTTCCATTGTTCTCGGAATTCCGCTGACGCTTAAAAATGCTTCACAACTCTTCTATTGTTCTCAGAATTCCACTGACTTTTAAAAATGCTTCAGAACTCTTCCATTGTTCTCGGAATTCCGCTGACGTTTCAAAATGCTTCGGAACTCTTCCATTGTTCTCGGAATTCCGCTGACGCTTAAAATTGCTTCACAACTCTTCTATTGTTCTCGGAATTCCGCTGACTTTTAAAAATGCTTCGAAACTCTTCCATTGTTCTCGGAATTCCGCTGAAGTTTAAGAATGCTTCGGAACTCTTCCATTGTTCTCGGAATTCCGCTGATGCTTAAAAATGCTTCACAACTATTCCATTGTTCTCGGCATTCCGCTGACATTTAAAAAGGCTTCAGAACTCTTCCATTGTTCTCGGAATTCCGCTGACGTTTAAAAATGCTTCGGAACTCTTCCATTGTTCTCGGAATTCCGCTGACGTTTAAAAATGCTTCACAAAGCTTCCATTGTTCTCGGAATTCCGCTGACTTTTAAAAATGCTTCGGAACTCTTCGATTGTTCTCCAAATTCCGCTGAAGTTTAAAAATGCTTCGGAACTCTTCCAGTGTTCTCGGAATTCCGCTGACTTTTAAAAATGCTTCGGAACTCTTCCATTGTTCTCGGAATTCCGCTGACATTTAAAAATGCTTCGGAACTCTTCCATTGTTCTTGGAATTCCACTGACGTTTAAAAATGCTTCACAACTCTTCCATTGTTCTCGGAATTCCGCTGACGTTTAAAATTGCTTCGGAACTCTTCGATTGTTCTCCAAATTCTGTTGAAGTTTAAAAATGCTTCGGAACTCTTCGATTGTTCTCCAAATTCCGCTGACGTTTAAAAATGCTTCAGAACTCTTCCATTGTTCTCGGAATTCCGCTGACATTTAAAAATGCTTCGGAACTCTTCCATTGTTCTGGAATTCCGCTGACGTTTAAAAATGCATCACAACTCTTCCATTGTTCACGGTATTCCGCTGACTTTTAAAAATGCTTCAGAATTCTTCCTTTGTTCTCGGAATTCCGCTGAAGTTTAAGTATGTTTCGGAACTCTTCCATTGTTCTCGGAATTCTGCTGAAGTTTAAAAATGCTTCGGAACTCTTCCATTGTTCTCAGAATTCCGCTGACATTTAAAAATGCTTCAGAAGTCTTCCATTGTTCTCGGAATTCCGCTGACATTTAAAAAGGCTTCAGAACCCTTCCATTGTTCTCGGAATTCCGCTGACGTTTAAAAATGCTTCGGAACTCTTCCATTGTTCTCGGAATTCCGCTGACGTTTAAAAATGCTTCACAACTCTTCCATTGTTCTCGGAATTCCGCTGACTTTTAAAAATGCTTCGGAACTCTTTGATTGTTCTCCAAATTCCGCTGAAGTTTAAAAATGCTTCGGAACTCTTCCAGTGTTCTCGGAATTCCGCTGACGTTTAAAAATGCTTCGGAACTCTTCGATTGTTCTCCAAATTCCGCTGAAGTTTAAAAATGCTTCGGAACTCTTCCAGTGTTCGCAGAATTCTGCTGACGTTTAAAAATGCTTCGGAAATCTTCCATTGTTTTCAAAATTCCGCTGACGTTTAAAAATGCTTCAGAACTCTTCCATTGTTCTCGGAATTCCGGTGAAGTTTAAAAATGCTTCGGAACTCTTACATTGTTCTCAGAATTCCGCTGAAGTTTAAACATGCTTTGGTACCCTTCTATTGTTCTCGGAATTCTGCTGACTTTTAAAAATGCTTCGGAACTCTTCCATTGATCCAGGAATTCTGCTGAAGTTTAAAAATGCTTCGGAAATCTTCCATTGTTTTCAAAATTCCGCTGACGTTTAAAAATGCTTCGGAACTCTTCCATTGTTCTCGGAATTCCGGTGAAGTTTAAAAATGCTTCGGAACTCTTACATTGTTCTCAGAATTCCGGTGAAGTTTAAACATGCTTTGGTACCCTTCTATTGTTCTCGGAATTCTGCTGACTTTTAAAAATGCTTCGGAACTCTTCCATTGATCCAGGAATTCTGCTGAAGTTTAAAAATGCTTCTGAACTCTTCTATTGTTCTCGGAATTCCGCTAAAGTTTAAGAATGCTTCGGAACTCTTCCATTGTTCTCGGAATTCCGCTGATGCTTAAAAATGCTTCACAACTCTTCTATTGTTCTCGGAATTCCGCTGACATTTAAAAATGATTCGGAACTCTTCCATTGTTTTCGGAATTCCGCTGAAGTTTAAGAATGCTTCGGAACTCTTCCATTGTTCTCGGAATTACGCTGACGCTTAAAACTGCTTCACAACTCTTCTATTGTTCTCGGAATTCCGCTGACATTTAAAAATGCTTCGTAACTCTTCCATTGTTCTCGGAATTCCGCTGACATTTAAAAAGGCTTCAGAACTCTTCCATTGTTCTTGGAATTCCGCTGATGTTTAAAAATGCTTCGGAACTCTTCCATTGTTCTCGGAATTCCGCTGATGTTTAAAAATGCTTCACAACTCTTCCATTGTTCTCGGAATTCCGCTGACTTTTAAAAATGCTTCTGAACTCTTCCATTGTTCTCGGAATTCCGCTGAAGTTTAAGTATGCTTCGGAACTCTTCCATTGTTCTCGGAATTCTGGTGAAGTTTAAAAATGCTTCGGAACTCTTCCATTTTTCTCAGAATTCCGCTGACATTTAAAAATGCTTCGGAACTCTTCCATTGTTCTTGGAATTCCACTGACGTTTAAAAATGCTTCACAACTCTTCCATTGTTCTCGGAATTCCGGTGAAGTTTAAAAATGCTTCGGAACTCTTACTTTGTTCTCAGAATTCCGCTGAAGTTTAAACATGCTTTGGTACCCTTCTATTGTTCTCGGAATTCTGCTGACTTTTAAAAATGCTTCGGAACTCTTCCATTGATCCAGGAATTCTGCTGAAGTTTAAAAATGCTTCTGAACTCTTCTATTGTTCTCGGAATTCCGCTGACTTTTAAAAATGCTTCGGAACTCTTCCATTGTTCTCGGAATTCCGCTGAAGTTTAAGAATGCTTCGGAACTCTTCCATTGTTCTCGGAATTCCGCTGACGCTTAAAAATGCTTCACAACTCTTCTATTGTTCTCAGAATTCCGCTGACTTTTAAAAATGCTTCGGAAATCTTCCATTGTTTTCAAAATTCCGCTGATGTTTAAAAATGCTTCAGAACTCTTAAATTGTTCTCGGAATTCCGCTGACTTTTAAAAATGCTTCGGAACTCTTCGATTGTTCTCCAAATTCTGCTGAAGTCTAAAAATGCTTCGGAACTCTTCCAGTGTTCGCAGAATTCCGCTGACGTTTAAAAATGCTTCGGAACTCTTCCATTGTTCTCGGAATTCCGCTGACTTTTAAAAATGCTTCGGAACTCTTCCATTGTTCTCGGAATTCCGCTGAAGTTTTGAAGTTTAAAAATGCTTCGGAATTCTTCCATTGTTCTCGGAATTCCGCTGACTTTTAAAAATGCTTCGAAACTCTTCCATTGTTCTCGGAATTCCGCTCAAGTTTAAAAATGCTTCGGAACTCTTCCATTGTTCTCAGAATTCTGCTGAAGTTTAAAAATGCTTCGGAACTCTTCCATTGTTCTCGGAATTCCGCTGATGCTTAAAAATGCTTCACAACTCTTCCATTGTTCTCGGAATTCCGCTGACATTTAAAAAGGCTTCAGAACTCTTCCATTGTTCTCGGAATTCCGCTGACGTTTAAAAATGCTTCGGAACTCTTCCATTGTTCTCGGAATTCTGCTGACGTTTAAAAATGCTTCACAAAGCTTCCATTGTTCTCGGAATTCCGCTGACTTTTAAAAATGCTTCGGAAGTCTTCCAGTGTTCGCAGAATTCCGCTGACGTTTAAAAATGCTTCGGAAATCTTCCATTGTTTTCAAAATTCCGCTGACGTTTAAAAATGATTCAGAACTCTTCCATTGTTCTCGGAATTCCGCTGACGTTTAAAAATGCTTCGGAACTCTTCCATTGTTCTCGGAATTCCGTTGAAGTTTAAAAATGCTTCGGAATTCTTACATTGTTCTCAGAATTCCACTGAAGTTTAAACATGCTTTGGTACCCTTCTATTGTTCTCGAAATTCTGCTGACTTTTAAAAATGCTTCGGAACTCTTCCATTGATCCAGGAATTCTTCTGAAGTTTAAAAATGCTTCGGAACTCTTCTATTGTTCTCGGAATTCCGCTGACTTTTAAAAATGCTTCGGATCTCTTCCACTGCTCTCGGAATTCCGCTCTAGTTTAAGAATGCTTCGAAACTCTTCCATTGTTCTTGGAATTCTGCTGAAGTTTTGAAGTTTAAAAATGCTTCGGAATTCTTCCATTGTTCTCGGAATTCCGCTGATGCTTAAAAATGCTTCACAACTCTTCTATTGTTCTCAGAATTCCGCTTACTTTTAAAAATGCTTCGGAACTCTTCCATTGTTGTCGGAATTCCGCTGACGCTTAAAATTGCTTCAAAACTCTTCCATTGTTCTCGGAATTCCGCTGAAGTTTAAGAATGCTTCAGAACTCTTCCATTGTTCTCAGAATTCTGCTGAAGTTTAAAAATGCTTCGGAACTCTTCCATTGTTCTCGGAATATCGCTGACGCTTAAAAATGCTTCACAACTCTTCTATTGTTCTCGGAATTCCGTTGACATTTAAAAATGCTTCGGAACTCTTCCATTGTTCTCGGAATTCCGCTGACGTTTAAAAAAGCTTCGGAAATCTTCCATTGTTCTGGAATTCCGCTGACGTTTAAAAATGCTACACAACTCTTCCATTGTTCTCGGTATTCCGCTGACTTTTAAAAATGCTTCAGAATTCTTCCATTGTTCTCGGAATTCCGCTGAAGTTTAAGTATGCTTCGGAACTCTTCCATTGTTCTCGGAATTCTGCTGAAGTTTAAAAATGCTTCGGAAATCTTCCATTGTTTTCAAAATTCCGCTGACGTTTAAAAATGCTTCGGAACTCTTCCATTGTTCTCGGAATTCCGGTGAAGTTTAAAAATGCTTCGGAACTCTTACTTTGTTCTCAGAATTCCGCTGAAGTTTAAACATGCTTTGGTACCCTTCTATTGTTCTCGGAATTCTGCTGACTTTTAAAAATGCTTCAGAACTCTTCTATTGTTCTCAGAATTCCGCTGACTTTTAAAAATGCTTCGGAAATCTTCCATTGTTTTCAAAATTCCGCTGATGTTTAAAAATGCTTCAGAACTCTTAAATTGTTCTCGGAATTCCGCTGACTTTTAAAAATGCTTCGGAACTCTTCGATTGTTCTCCAAATTCTGCTGAAGTTTAAAAATGCTTCGGAACTCTTCCAGTGTTCGCAGAATTCCGCTGACGTTTAAAAATGCTTCGGAACTCTTCCATTGTTCTCGGAATTCCGCTGACTTTTAAAAATGCTTCGGAACTCTTCCATTGTTCTCGGAATTCCGCTGAAGTTTTGAAGTTTAAAAATGCTTCGGAATTCTTCCATTGTTCTCGGAATTCCGCTGACTTTTAAAAATGCTTCGGAACTCTTTGATTGTTCTCCAAATTCCGCTGAAGTTTAAAAATGCTTCGGAACTCCTCCAGTGTTCTCGGAATTCCGCTGACTTTTAAAAATGCTTCGGAACTCTTCGATTGTTCTCCAAATTCCGCTGAAGTTTAAAAATGCTTCGGAACTCTTCCAGTGTTCGCAGAATTCTGCTGACGTTTAAAAATGCTTCGGAAATCTTCCATTGTTTTCAAAATTCCGCTGACGTTTAAAAATGCTTCAGAACTCTTCCATTGTTCTCGGAATTCCGGTGAAGTTTAAAAATGCTTCGGAACTCTTACATTGTTCTCAGAATTCCGCTGAAGTTTAAACATGCTTTGGTACCCTTCTATTGTTCTCGGAATTCTGCTGACTTTTAAAAATGCTTCGGAACTCTTCCATTGATCCAGGAATTCTGCTGAAGTTTAAAAATGCTTCGGAAATCTTCCATTGTTTTCAAAATTCCGCTGACGTTTAAAAATGCTTCGGAACTCTTCCATTGTTCTCGGAATTCCGGTGAAGTTTAAAAATGCTTCGGAACTCTTACATTGTTCTCAGAATTCCGGTGAAGTTTAAACATGCTTTGGTACCCTTCTATTGTTCTCGGAATTCTGCTGACTTTTAGAAATGCTTCGGAACTCTTCCATTGATCCAGGAATTCTGCTGAAGTTTAAAAATGCTTCTGAACTCTTCTATTGTTCTCGGAATTCCGCTGAAGTTTAAGAATGCTTCGGAACTCTTCCATTCTTCTCGGAATTCCGCTGACGCTTAAAAATGCTTCACAACTCTTCTATTGTTCTCGGAATTCCGCTGACATTTAAAAATGATTCGGAACTCTTCCATTGTTTTCGGAATTCCGCTGAAGTTTAAGAATGCTTCGGAACTCTTCCATTGTTCTCGGAATTCTGCTGAAGTTTAAAAATGCTTCGGAACTCTTCCATTGTTCTCGGAATTCTGCTGAAATTTCAAAATGCTTCGGAACTCTTCCATTGTTCTCGGAATTACGCTGACGCTTAAAACTGCTTCACAACTCTTCTATTGTTCTCGGAATTCCGCTGACATTTAAAAATGCTTCGGAACTCTTCCATTGTTCTCGGAATTCTGCTGACATTTAAAAAGGCTTCAGAACTCTTCCATTGTTCTTGGAATTCCGCTGACGTTTAAAAATGCTTCGGAACTCTTCCATTGTTCTCGGAATTCCGCTGATGTTTAAAAATGCTTCACAACTCTTCCATTGTTCTCGGAATTCCGCTGACGTTTAAAAATGCTTCGGAACTCTTCCATTGTTCTCGGAATTCCGCTGATGTTTAAAAATGCTTCGGAACTCTTCCATTGTTCTCGGAATTCCGCTGAAGTTTTGAAGTTTAAAAATGCTTCGGAACTCTTCCATTGTTCTCGGAAATCCGCTGACTTTTAAAAATGCTTCGGAACTCTTCCATTGTTCTCGGAATTCCGCTGAAGTTTTGAAGTTTAAAAATGCTTCGGAATTCTTCCATTGTTCTCGGAATTCCGCTGACGCTTAAAATTGCTTCACAACTCTTCTATTGTTCTCGGAATTCCGCTGACTTTTAAAAATGCTTCGAAACTCTTCCATTGTTCTCGGAATTCCGCTGAAGTTTAAGAATGCTTCGGAACTCTTCCATTGTTCTCGGAATTCCGCTGACGTTTAAAAATGCTTCGGAACTCTTCCATTGTTCTCGGAATTCCGCTGACGTTTAAAAATGCTTCACAAAGCTTCCATTGTTCTCGGAATTCCGCTGACTTTTAAAAATGCTTCGGAACTATTTGATTGTTCTCCAAATTCCGCTGAAGTTTAAAAATGCTTCGGAACTCTTCCAGTGTTCTCGGAATTCCGCTGACTTTTAAAAATGCTTCAGAACTCTTTGATTGTTCTCCAAATTCCGCTGAAGTTTAAAAATGCTTCGGAAGTCTTCCAGTGTTCGCAGAATTCCGCTGACGTTTAAAAATGCTTCGGAAATCTTCCATTGCTTTCAAAATTCCGCTGACGTTTAAAAATGATTCAGAACTCTTCCATTGTTCTCGGAATTCCGCTGACGTTTAAAAATGCTTCGGAACTCTTCCATTGTTCTCGGAATTCCGTTGAAGATTAAAAATGCTTCGGAATTCTTACATTGTTCTCAGAATTCCACTGAAGTTTAAACATGCTTTGGTACCCTTCTATTGTTCTCGAAATTCTGCTGACTTTTAAAAATGCTTCGGAACTCTTCCATTGATCCAGGAATTCTTCTGAAGTTTAAAAATGCTTCGGAACTCTTCTATTGTTCTCGGAATTCCGCTGACTTTTAAAAATGCTTCGGAACTCTTCCACTGCTCTCGGAATTCCGCTCTAGTTTAAGAATGCTTCGAAACTCTTCCATTGTTCTTGGAATTCTGCTGAAGTTTTGAAGTTTAAAAATGCTTCGGAATTCTTCCATTGTTCTCGGAATTCCGCTGATGCTTAAAAATGCTTCACAACTCTTCTATTGTTCTCAGAATTCCGCTTACTTTTAAAAATGCTTCGGAACTCTTCCATTGTTGTCTGAATTCCGCTGACGCTTAAAATTGCTTCAAAACTCTTCCATTGTTCTCGGAATTCCCCTGAAGTTTAAGAATGCTTCAGAACTCTTCCATTGTTCTCAGAATTCTGCTGAAGTTTAAAAATGCTTCGGAACTCTTCCATTGTTCTCGGAATATCGCTGACGCTTAAAAATGCTTCACAACTCTTCTATTGTTCTCGGAATTCCGTTGACATTTAAAAATGCTTCGGAACTCTTCCATTGTTCTCGGAATTCCGCTGACTTTTAAAAATGCTTCGGAACTCTTCGATTGTTTTCCAAATTCCGCTGAAGTTTAAAAATGCTTCGGAACTCTTCTAGTGTTCGCAGAATTCCGCTGACGTTTAAAAATGCTTCGGAATTCTTCCATTGTTCTCGGAATTCCGCTGACGCTTAAAAATGCTTCACAACTCTTCTATTGTTCTCAGAATTCCACTGACTTTTAAAAATGCTTCAGAACTCTTCCATTGTTCTCGGAATTCCGCTGACGTTTCAAAATGCTTCGGAACTCTTCCATTGTTCTCGGAATTCCGCTGACGCTTAAAATTGCTTCACAACTCTTCTATTGTTCTCGGAATTCCGCTGACTTTTAAAAATGCTTCGAAACTCTTCCATTGTTCTCGGAATTCCGCTGAAGTTTAAGAATGCTTCGGAACTCTTCCATTGTTCTCGGAATTCCGCTGATGCTTAAAAATGCTTCACAACTATTCCATTGTTCTCGGCATTCCGCTGACATTTAAAAAGGCTTCAGAACTCTTCCATTGTTCTCGGAATTCCGCTGACGTTTAAAAATGCTTCGGAACTCTTCCATTGTTCTCGGAATTCCGCTGACGTTTAAAAATGCTTCACAAAGCTTCCATTGTTCTCGGAATTCCGCTGACTTTTAAAAATGCTTCGGAACTCTTCGATTGTTCTCCAAATTCCGCTGAAGTTTAAAAATGCTTCGGAACTCTTCCAGTGTTCTCGGAATTCCGCTGACTTTTAAAAATGCTTCGGAACTCTTCCATTGTTCTCGGAATTCCGCTGACATTTAAAAATGCTTCGGAACTCTTCCATTGTTCTTGGAATTCCACTGACGTTTAAAAATGCTTCACAACTCTTCCATTGTTCTCGGAATTCCGCTGACTTTTAAAATTGCTTCGGAACTCTTCGATTGTTCTCCAAATTCTGTTGAAGTTTAAAAATGCTTCGGAACTCTTCGATTGTTCTCCAAATTCCGCTGACGTTTAAAAATGCTTCAGAACTCTTCCATTGTTCTCGGAATTCCGCTGACATTTAAAAATGCTTCGGAACTCTTCCATTGTTCTGGAATTCCGCTGACGTTTAAAAATGCTTCACAACTCTTCCATTGTTCACGGTATTCCGCTGACTTTTAAAAATGCTTCAGAATTCTTCCTTTGTTCTCGGAATTCCGCTGAAGTTTAAGTATGTTTCGGAACTCTTCCATTGTTCTCGGAATTCTGCTGAAGTTTAAAAATGCTTCGGAACTCTTCCATTGTTCTCAGAATTCCGCTGACATTTAAAAATGCTTCAGAAGTCTTCCATTGTTCTCGGAATTCCGCTGACATTTAAAAAGGCTTCAGAACCCTTCCATTGTTCTCGGAATTCCGCTGACGTTTAAAAATGCTTCGGAACTCTTCCATTGTTCTCGGAATTCCGCTGACGTTTAAAAATGCTTCACAACTCTTCCATTGTTCTCGGAATTCCGCTGACTTTTAAAAATGCTTCGGAACTCTTTGATTGTTCTCCAAATTCCGCTGAAGTTTAAAAATGCTTCGGAACTCTTCCAGTGTTCTCGGAATTCCGCTGACGTTTAAAAATGCTTCGGAACTCTTCGATTGTTCTCCAAATTCCGCTGAAGTTTAAAAATGCTTCGGAACTCTTCCAGTGTTCGCAGAATTCTGCTGACGTTTAAAAATGCTTCGGAAATCTTCCATTGTTTTCAAAATTCCGCTGACGTTTAAAAATGCTTCAGAACTCTTCCATTGTTCTCGGAATTCCGGTGAAGTTTAAAAATGCTTCGGAACTCTTACATTGTTCTCAGAATTCCGCTGAAGTTTAAACATGCTTTGGTACCCTTCTATTGTTCTCGGAATTCTGCTGACTTTTAAAAATGCTTCGGAACTCTTCCATTGATCCAGGAATTCTGCTGAAGTTTAAAAATGCTTCGGAAATCTTCCATTGTTTTCAAAATTCCGCTGACGTTTAAAAATGCTTCGGAACTCTTCCATTGTTCTCGGAATTCCGGTGAAGTTTAAAAATGCTTCGGAACTCTTACATTGTTCTCAGAATTCCGGTGAAGTTTAAACATGCTTTGGTACCCTTCTATTGTTCTCGGAATTCTGCTGACTTTTAAAAATGCTTCGGAACTCTTCCATTGATCCAGGAATTCTGCTGAAGTTTAAAAATGCTTCTGAACTCTTCTATTGTTCTCGGAATTCCGCTAAAGTTTAAGAATGCTTCGGAACTCTTCCATTGTTCTCGGAATTCCGCTGATGCTTAAAAATGCTTCACAACTCTTCTATTGTTCTCGGAATTCCGCTGACATTTAAAAATGATTCGGAACTCTTCCATTGTTTTCGGAATTCCGCTGAAGTTTAAGAATGCTTCGGAACTCTTCCATTGTTCTCGGAATTACGCTGACGCTTAAAACTGCTTCACAACTCTTCTATTGTTCTCGGAATTCCGCTGACATTTAAAAATGCTTCGTAACTCTTCCATTGTTCTCGGAATTCCGCTGACATTTAAAAAGGCTTCAGAACTCTTCCATTGTTCTTGGAATTCCGCTGATGTTTAAAAATGCTTCGGAACTCTTCCATTGTTCTCGGAATTCCGCTGATGTTTAAAAATGCTTCACAACTCTTCCATTGTTCTCGGAATTCCGCTGACTTTTAAAAATGCTTCGGAACTCTTACATTGTTCTCGGAATTCCGCTGAAGTTTAAGTATGCTTCGGAACTCTTCCATTGTTCTCGGAATTCTGGTGAAGTTTAAAAATGCTTCGGAACTCTTCCATTTTTCTCAGAATTCCGCTGACATTTAAAAATGCTTCGGAACTCTTCCATTGTTCTTGGAATTCCACTGACGTTTAAAAATGCTTCACAACTCTTCCATTGTTCTCGGAATTCCGGTGAAGTTTAAAAATGCTTCGGAACTCTTACTTTGTTCTCAGAATTCCGCTGAAGTTTAAACATGCTTTGGTACCCTTCTATTGTTCTCGGAATTCTGCTGACTTTTAAAAATGCTTCGGAACTCTTCCATTGATCCAGGAATTCTGCTGAAGTTTAAAAATGCTTCTGAACTCTTCTATTGTTCTCGGAATTCCGCTGACTTTTAAAAATGCTTCGGAACTCTTCCATTGTTCTCGGAATTCCGCTGAAGTTTAAGAATGCTTCGGAACTCTTCCATTGTTCTCGGAATTCCGCTGACGCTTAAAAATGCTTCACAACTCTTCTATTGTTCTCAGAATTCCGCTGACTTTTAAAAATGCTTCGGAAATCTTCCATTGTTTTCAAAATTCCGCTGATGTTTAAAAATGCTTCAGAACTCTTAAATTGTTCTCGGAATTCCGCTGACTTTTAAAAATGCTTCGGAACTCTTCGATTGTTCTCCAAATTCTGCTGAAGTCTAAAAATGCTTCGGAACTCTTCCAGTGTTCGCAGAATTCCGCTGACGTTTAAAAATGCTTCGGAACTCTTCCATTGTTCTCGGAATTCCGCTGACTTTTAAAAATGCTTCGGAACTCTTCCATTGTTCTCGGAATTCCGCTGAAGTTTTGAAGTTTAAAAATGCTTCGGAATTCTTCCATTGTTCTCAGAATTCCGCTGACGCTTAAAATTGCTTCACAACTCTTCTATTGTTCTCGGAATTCCGCTGACTTTTAAAAATGCTTCGAAACTCTTCCATTGTTCTCGGAATTCCGCTCAAGTTTAAAAATGCTTCGGAACTCTTCCATTGTTCTCAGAATTCTGCTGAAGTTTAAAAATGCTTCGGAACTCTTCCATTGTTCTCGGAATTCCGCTGATGCTTAAAAATGCTTCACAACTCTTCCATTGTTCTCGGAATTCCGCTGACATTTAAAAAGGCTTCAGAACTCTTCCATTGTTCTCGGAATTCCGCTGACGTTTAAAAATGCTTCGGAACTCTTCCATTGTTCTCGGAATTCTGCTGACGTTTAAAAATGCTTCACAAAGCTTCCATTGTTCTCGGAATTCCGCTGACTTTTAAAAATGCTTCGGAAGTCTTCCAGTGTTCGCAGAATTCCGCTGACGTTTAAAAATGCTTCGGAAATCTTCCATTGTTTTCAAAATCCCGCTGACGTTTAAAAATGATTCAGAACTCTTCCATTGTTCTCGGAATTCCGCTGACGTTTAAAAATGCTTCGGAACTCTTCCATTGTTCTCGGAATTCCGCTCTAGTTTAAGAATGCTTCGAAACTCTTCCATTGTTCTTGGAATTCTGCTGAAGTTTTGAAGTTTAAAAATGCTTCGGAATTCTTCCATTGTTCTCGGAATTCCGCTGATGCTTAAAAATGCTTCACAACTCTTCTATTGTTCTCAGAATTCCGCTTACTTTTAAAAATGCTTCGGAACTCTTCCATTGTTGTCGGAATTCCGCTGACGCTTAAAATTGCTTCAAAACTCTTCCATTGTTCTCGGAATTCCGCTGAAGTTTAAGAATGCTTCAGAACTCTTCCATTGTTCTCAGAATTCTGCTGAAGTTTAAAAATGCTTCGGAACTCTTCCATTGTTCTCGGAATATCGCTGACGCTTAAAAATGCTTCACAACTCTTCTATTGTTCTCGGAATTCCGTTGACATTTAAAAATGCTTCGGAACTCTTCCATTGTTCTCGGAATTCCGCTGACGTTTAAAAAAGCTTCGGAAATCTTCCATTGTTCTGGAATTCCGCTGACGTTTAAAAATGCTACACAACTCTTCCATTGTTCTCGGTATTCCGCTGACTTTTAAAAATGCTTCAGAATTCTTCCATTGTTCTCGGAATTCCGCTGAAGTTTAAGTATGCTTCGGAACTCTTCCATTGTTCTCGGAATTCTGCTGAAGTTTAAAAATGCTTCGGAAATCTTCCATTGTTTTCAAAATTCCGCTGACGTTTAAAAATGCTTCGGAACTCTTCCATTGTTCTCGGAATTCCGGTGAAGTTTAAAAATGCTTCGGAACTCTTACTTTGTTCTCAGAATTCCGCTGAAGTTTAAACATGCTTTGGTACCCTTCTATTGTTCTCGGAATTCTGCTGACTTTTAAAAATGCTTCAGAACTCTTCTATTGTTCTCAGAATTCCGCTGACTTTTAAAAATGCTTCGGAAATCTTCCATTGTTTTCAAAATTCCGCTGATGTTTAAAAATGCTTCAGAACTCTTAAATTGTTCTCGGAATTCCGCTGACTTTTAAAAATGCTTCGGAACTCTTCGATTGTTCTCCAAATTCTGCTGAAGTTTAAAAATGCTTCGGAACTCTTCCAGTGTTCGCAGAATTCCGCTGACGTTTAAAAATGCTTCGGAACTCTTCCATTGTTCTCGGAATTCCGCTGACTTTTAAAAATGCTTCGGAACTCTTCCATTGTTCTCGGAATTCCGCTGAAGTTTTGAAGTTTAAAAATGCTTCGGAATTCTTCCATTGTTCTCGGAATTCCGCTGACTTTTAAAAATGCTTCGGAACTCTTTGATTGTTCTCCAAATTCCGCTGAAGTTTAAAAATGCTTCGGAACTCCTCCAGTGTTCTCGGAATTCCGCTGACTTTTAAAAATGCTTCGGAACTCTTCGATTGTTCTCCAAATTCCGCTGAAGTTTAAAAATGCTTCGGAACTCTTCCAGTGTTCGCAGAATTCTGCTGACGTTTAAAAATGCTTCGGAAATCTTCCATTGTTTTCAAAATTCCGCTGACGTTTAAAAATGCTTCAGAACTCTTCCATTGTTCTCGGAATTCCGGTGAAGTTTAAAAATGCTTCGGAACTCTTACATTGTTCTCAGAATTCCGCTGAAGTTTAAACATGCTTTGGTACCCTTCTATTGTTCTCGGAATTCTGCTGACTTTTAAAAATGCTTCGGAACTCTTCCATTGATCCAGGAATTCTGCTGAAGTTTAAAAATGCTTCGGAAATCTTCCATTGTTTTCAAAATTCCGCTGACGTTTAAAAATGCTTCGGAACTCTTCCATTGTTCTCGGAATTCCGGTGAAGTTTAAAAATGCTTCGGAACTCTTACATTGTTCTCAGAATTCCGGTGAAGTTTAAACATGCTTTGGTACCCTTCTATTGTTCTCGGAATTCTGCTGACTTTTAGAAATGCTTCGGAACTCTTCCATTGATCCAGGAATTCTGCTGAAGTTTAAAAATGCTTCTGAACTCTTCTATTGTTCTCGGAATTCCGCTGAAGTTTAAGAATGCTTCGGAACTCTTCCATTCTTCTCGGAATTCCGCTGACGCTTAAAAATGCTTCACAACTCTTCTATTGTTCTCGGAATTCCGCTGACATTTAAAAATGATTCGGAACTCTTCCATTGTTTTCGGAATTCCGCTGAAGTTTAAGAATGCTTCGGAACTCTTCCATTGTTCTCGGAATTCTGCTGAAGTTTAAAAATGCTTCGGAACTCTTCCATTGTTCTCGGAATTCTGCTGAAATTTCAAAATGCTTCGGAACTCTTCCATTGTTCTCGGAATTACGCTGACGCTTAAAACTGCTTCACAACTCTTCTATTGTTCTCGGAATTCCGCTGACATTTAAAAATGCTTCGGAACTCTTCCATTGTTCTCGGAATTCTGCTGACATTTAAAAAGGCTTCAGAACTCTTCCATTGTTCTTGGAATTCCGCTGACGTTTAAAAATGCTTCGGAACTCTTCCATTGTTCTCGGAATTCCGCTGATGTTTAAAAATGCTTCACAACTCTTCCATTGTTCTCGGAATTCCGCTGACGTTTAAAAATGCTTCGGAACTCTTCCATTGTTCTCGGAATTCCGCTGAAGTTTTGAAGTTTAAAAATGCTTCGGAACTCTTCCATTGTTCTCGGAAATCCGCTGACTTTTAAAAATGCTTCGGAACTCTTCCATTGTTCTCGGAATTCCGCTGAAGTTTTGAAGTTTAAAAATGCTTCGGAATTCTTCCATTGTTCTCGGAATTCCGCTGACGCTTAAAATTGCTTCACAACTCTTCTATTGTTCTCGGAATTCCGCTGACTTTTAAAAATGCTTCGAAACTCTTCCATTGTTCTCGGAATTCCGCTGAAGTTTAAGAATGCTTCGGAACTCTTCCATTGTTCTCGGAATTCCGCTGACGTTTAAAAATGCTTCGGAACTCTTCCATTGTTCTCGGAATTCTGCTGACATTTAAAAAGGCTTCAGAACTCTTCCATTGTTCTTGGAATTCCGCTGACGTTTAAAAATGCTTCGGAACTCTTCCATTGTTCTCGGAATTCCGCTGATGTTTAAAAATGCTTCACAACTCTTCCATTGTTCTCGGAATTCCGCTGACGTTTAAAAATGCTTCGGAACTCTTCCATTGTTCTCGGAATTCCGCTGAAGTTTTGAAGTTTAAAAATGCTTCGGAACTCTTCCATTGTTCTCGGAAATCCGCTGACTTTTAAAAATGCTTCGGAACTCTTCCATTGTTCTCGGAATTCCGCTGAAGTTTTGAAGTTTAAAAATGCTTCGGAATTCTTCCATTGTTCTCGGAATTCCGCTGACGCTTAAAATTGCTTCACAACTCTTCTATTGTTCTCGGAATTCCGCTGACTTTTAAAAATGCTTCGAAACTCTTCCATTGTTCTCGGAATTCCGCTGAAGTTTAAGAATGCTTCGGAACTCTTCCATTGTTCTCGGAATTCCGCTGACGTTTAAAAATGCTTCGGAACTCTTCCATTGTTCTCGGAATTCCGCTGACGTTTAAAAATGCTTCACAAAGCTTCCATTGTTCTCGGAATTCCGCTGACTTTTAAAAATGCTTCGGAACTATTTGATTGTTCTCCAAATTCCGCTGAAGTTTAAAAATGCTTCGGAACTCTTCCAGTGTTCTCGGAATTCCGCTGACTTTTAAAAATGCTTCAGAACTCTTTGATTGTTCTCCAAATTCCGCTGAAGTTTAAAAATGCTTCGGAAGTCTTCCAGTGTTCGCAGAATTCCGCTGACGTTTAAAAATGCTTCGGAAATCTTCCATTGCTTTCAAAATTCCGCTGACGTTTAAAAATGATTCAGAACTCTTCCATTGTTCTCGGAATTCCGCTGACGTTTAAAAATGCTTCGGAACTCTTCCATTGTTCTCGGAATTCCGTTGAAGATTAAAAATGCTTCGGAATTCTTACATTGTTCTCAGAATTCCACTGAAGTTTAAACATGCTTTGGTACCCTTCTATTGTTCTCGAAATTCTGCTGACTTTTAAAAATGCTTCGGAACTCTTCCATTGATCCAGGAATTCTTCTGAAGTTTAAAAATGCTTCGGAACTCTTCTATTGTTCTCGGAATTCCGCTGACTTTTAAAAATGCTTCGGAACTCTTCCACTGCTCTCGGAATTCCGCTCTAGTTTAAGAATGCTTCGAAACTCTTCCATTGTTCTTGGAATTCTGCTGAAGTTTTGAAGTTTAAAAATGCTTCGGAATTCTTCCATTGTTCTCGGAATTCCGCTGATGCTTAAAAATGCTTCACAACTCTTCTATTGTTCTCAGAATTCCGCTTACTTTTAAAAATGCTTCGGAACTCTTCCATTGTTGTCTGAATTCCGCTGACGCTTAAAATTGCTTCAAAACTCTTCCATTGTTCTCGGAATTCCCCTGAAGTTTAAGAATGCTTCAGAACTCTTCCATTGTTCTCAGAATTCTGCTGAAGTTTAAAAATGCTTCGGAACTCTTCCATTGTTCTCGGAATATCGCTGACGCTTAAAAATGCTTCACAACTCTTCTATTGTTCTCGGAATTCCGTTGACATTTAAAAATGCTTCGGAACTCTTCCATTGTTCTCGGAATTCCGCTGACTTTTAAAAATGCTTCGGAACTCTTCGATTGTTTTCCAAATTCCGCTGAAGTTTAAAAATGCTTCGGAACTCTTCTAGTGTTCGCAGAATTCCGCTGACGTTTAAAAATGCTTCGGAATTCTTCCATTGTTCTCGGAATTCCGCTGACGCTTAAAAATGCTTCACAACTCTTCTATTGTTCTCAGAATTCCACTGACTTTTAAAAATGCTTCAGAACTCTTCCATTGTTCTCGGAATTCCGCTGACGTTTCAAAATGCTTCGGAACTCTTCCATTGTTCTCGGAATTCCGCTGACGCTTAAAATTGCTTCACAACTCTTCTATTGTTCTCGGAATTCCGCTGACTTTTAAAAATGCTTCGAAACTCTTCCATTGTTCTCGGAATTCCGCTGAAGTTTAAGAATGCTTCGGAACTCTTCCATTGTTCTCGGAATTCCGCTGATGCTTAAAAATGCTTCACAACTATTCCATTGTTCTCGGCATTCCGCTGACATTTAAAAAGGCTTCAGAACTCTTCCATTGTTCTCGGAATTCCGCTGACGTTTAAAAATGCTTCGGAACTCTTCCATTGTTCTCGGAATTCCGCTGACGTTTAAAAATGCTTCACAAAGCTTCCATTGTTCTCGGAATTCCGCTGACTTTTAAAAATGCTTCGGAACTCTTCGATTGTTCTCCAAATTCCGCTGAAGTTTAAAAATGCTTCGGAACTCTTCCAGTGTTCTCGGAATTCCGCTGACTTTTAAAAATGCTTCGGAACTCTTCCATTGTTCTCGGAATTCCGCTGACATTTAAAAATGCTTCGGAACTCTTCCATTGTTCTTGGAATTCCACTGACGTTTAAAAATGCTTCACAACTCTTCCATTGTTCTCGGAATTCCGCTGACTTTTAAAATTGCTTCGGAACTCTTCGATTGTTCTCCAAATTCTGTTGAAGTTTAAAAATGCTTCGGAACTCTTCGATTGTTCTCCAAATTCCGCTGACGTTTAAAAATGCTTCAGAACTCTTCCATTGTTCTCGGAATTCCGCTGACATTTAAAAATGCTTCGGAACTCTTCCATTGTTCTGGAATTCCGCTGACGTTTAAAAATGCTTCACAACTCTTCCATTGTTCACGGTATTCCGCTGACTTTTAAAAATGCTTCAGAATTCTTCCTTTGTTCTCGGAATTCCGCTGAAGTTTAAGTATGTTTCGGAACTCTTCCATTGTTCTCGGAATTCTGCTGAAGTTTAAAAATGCTTCGGAACTCTTCCATTGTTCTCAGAATTCCGCTGACATTTAAAAATGCTTCAGAAGTCTTCCATTGTTCTCGGAATTCCGCTGACATTTACAAAGGCTTCAGAACCCTTCCATTGTTCTCGGAATTCCGCTGACGTTTAAAAATGCTTCGGAACTCTTCCATTGTTCTCGGAATTCCGCTGACGTTTAAAAATGCTTCACAACTCTTCCATTGTTCTCGGAATTCCGCTGACTTTTAAAAATGCTTCGGAACTCTTTGATTGTTCTCCAAATTCCGCTGAAGTTTAAAAATGCTTCGGAACTCTTCCAGTGTTCTCGGAATTCCGCTGACGTTTAAAAATGCTTCGGAACTCTTCGATTGTTCTCCAAATTCCGCTGAAGTTTAAAAATGCTTCGGAACTCTTCCAGTGTTCGCAGAATTCTGCTGACGTTTAAAAATGCTTCGGAAATCTTCCATTGTTTTCAAAATTCCGCTGACGTTTAAAAATGCTTCAGAACTCTTCCATTGTTCTCGGAATTCCGGTGAAGTTTAAAAATGCTTCGGAACTCTTACATTGTTCTCAGAATTCCGCTGAAGTTTAAACATGCTTTGGTACCCTTCTATTGTTCTCGGAATTCTGCTGACTTTTAAAAATGCTTCGGAACTCTTCCATTGATCCAGGAATTCTGCTGAAGTTTAAAAATGCTTCGGAAATCTTCCATTGTTTTCAAAATTCCGCTGACGTTTAAAAATGCTTCGGAACTCTTCCATTGTTCTCGGAATTCCGGTGAAGTTTAAAAATGCTTCGGAACTCTTACATTGTTCTCAGAATTCCGGTGAAGTTTAAACATGCTTTGGTACCCTTCTATTGTTCTCGGAATTCTGCTGACTTTTAAAAATGCTTCGGAACTCTTCCATTGATCCAGGAATTCTGCTGAAGTTTAAAAATGCTTCTGAACTCTTCTATTGTTCTCGGAATTCCGCTAAAGTTTAAGAATGCTTCGGAACTCTTCCATTGTTCTCGGAATTCCGCTGATGCTTAAAAATGCTTCACAACTCTTCTATTGTTCTCGGAATTCCGCTGACATTTAAAAATGATTCGGAACTCTTCCATTGTTTTCGGAATTCCGCTGAAGTTTAAGAATGCTTCGGAACTCTTCCATTGTTCTCGGAATTACGCTGACGCTTAAAACTGCTTCACAACTCTTCTATTGTTCTCGGAATTCCGCTGACATTTAAAAATGCTTCGTAACTCTTCCATTGTTCTCGGAATTCCGCTGACATTTAAAAAGGCTTCAGAACTCTTCCATTGTTCTTGGAATTCCGCTGATGTTTAAAAATGCTTCGGAACTCTTCCATTGTTCTCGGAATTCCGCTGATGTTTAAAAATGCTTCACAACTCTTCCATTGTTCTCGGAATTCCGCTGACTTTTAAAAATGCTTCGGAACTCTTACATTGTTCTCGGAATTCCGCTGAAGTTTAAGTATGCTTCGGAACTCTTCCATTGTTCTCGGAATTCTGGTGAAGTTTAAAAATGCTTCGGAACTCTTCCATTTTTCTCAGAATTCCGCTGACATTTAAAAATGCTTCGGAACTCTTCCATTGTTCTTGGAATTCCACTGACGTTTAAAAATGCTTCACAACTCTTCCATTGTTCTCGGAATTCCGGTGAAGTTTAAAAATGCTTCGGAACTCTTACTTTGTTCTCAGAATTCCGCTGAAGTTTAAACATGCTTTGGTACCCTTCTATTGTTCTCGGAATTCTGCTGACTTTTAAAAATGCTTCGGAACTCTTCCATTGATCCAGGAATTCTGCTGAAGTTTAAAAATGCTTCTGAACTCTTCTATTGTTCTCGGAATTCCGCTGACTTTTAAAAATGCTTCGGAACTCTTCCATTGTTCTCGGAATTCCGCTGAAGTTTAAGAATGCTTCGGAACTCTTCCATTGTTCTCGGAATTCCGCTGACGCTTAAAAATGCTTCATAACTCTTCTATTGTTCTCAGAATTCCGCTGACTTTTAAAAATGCTTCGGAAATCTTCCATTGTTTTCAAAATTCCGCTGATGTTTAAAAATGCTTCAGAACTCTTAAATTGTTCTCGGAATTCCGCTGACTTTTAAAAATGCTTCGGAACTCTTCGATTGTTCTCCAAATTCTGCTGAAGTCTAAAAATGCTTCGGAACTCTTCCAGTGTTCGCAGAATTCCGCTGACGTTTAAAAATGCTTCGGAACTCTTCCATTGTTCTCGGAATTCCGCTGACTTTTAAAAATGCTTCGGAACTCTTCCATTGTTCTCGGAATTCCGCTGAAGTTTTGAAGTTTAAAAATGCTTCGGAATTCTTCCATTGTTCTCGGAATTCCGCTGACGCTTAAAATTGCTTCACAACTCTTCTATTGTTCTCGGAATTCCGCTGACTTTTAAAAATGCTTCGAAACTCTTCCATTGTTCTCGGAATTCCGCTCAAGTTTAAAAATGCTTCGGAACTCTTCCATTGTTCTCAGAATTCTGCTGAAGTTTAAAAATGCTTCGGAACTCTTCCATTGTTCTCGGAATTCCGCTGATGCTTAAAAATGCTTCACAACTCTTCCATTGTTCTCGGAATTCCGCTGACATTTAAAAAGGCTTCAGAACTCTTCCATTGTTCTCGGAATTCCGCTGACGTTTAAAAATGCTTCGGAACTCTTCCATTGTTCTCGGAATTCTGCTGACGTTTAAAAATGCTTCACAAAGCTTCCATTGTTCTCGGAATTCCGCTGACTTTTAAAAATGCTTCGGAAGTCTTCCAGTGTTCGCAGAATTCCGCTGACGTTTAAAAATGCTTCGGAAATCTTCCATTGTTTTCAAAATTCCGCTGACGTTTAAAAATGATTCAGAACTCTTCCATTGTTCTCGGAATTCCGCTGACGTTTAAAAATGCTTCGGAACTCTTCCATTGTTCTCGGAATTCCGTTGAAGTTTAAAAATGCTTCGGAATTCTTACATTGTTCTCAGAATTCCACTGAAGTTTAAACATGCTTTGGTACCCTTCTATTGTTCTCGAAATTCTGCTGACTTTTAAAAATGCTTCGGAACTCTTCCATTGATCCAGGAATTCTTCTGAAGTTTAAAAATGCTTCGGAACTCTTCTATTGTTCTCGGAATTCCGCTGACTTTTAAAAATGCTTCGGATCTCTTCCACTGCTCTCGGAATTCCGCTCTAGTTTAAGAATGCTTCGAAACTCTTCCATTGTTCTTGGAATTCTGCTGAAGTTTTGAAGTTTAAAAATGCTTCGGAATTCTTCCATTGTTCTCGGAATTCCGCTGATGCTTAAAAATGCTTCACAACTCTTCTATTGTTCTCAGAATTCCGCTTACTTTTAAAAATGCTTCGGAACTCTTCCATTGTTGTCGGAATTCCGCTGACGCTTAAAATTGCTTCAAAACTCTTCCATTGTTCTCGGAATTCCGCTGAAGTTTAAGAATGCTTCAGAACTCTTCCATTGTTCTCAGAATTCTGCTGAAGTTTAAAAATGCTTCGGAACTCTTCCATTGTTCTCGGAATATCGCTGACGCTTAAAAATGCTTCACAACTCTTCTATTGTTCTCGGAATTCCGTTGACATTTAAAAATGCTTCGGAACTCTTCCATTGTTCTCGGAATTCCGCTGACGTTTAAAAAAGCTTCGGAAATCTTCCATTGTTCTGGAATTCCGCTGACGTTTAAAAATGCTACACAACTCTTCCATTGTTCTCGGTATTCCGCTGACTTTTAAAAATGCTTCAGAATTCTTCCATTGTTCTCGGAATTCCGCTGAAGTTTAAGTATGCTTCGGAACTCTTCCATTGTTCTCGGAATTCTGCTGAAGTTTAAAAATGCTTCGGAAATCTTCCATTGTTTTCAAAATTCCGCTGACGTTTAAAAATGCTTCGGAACTCTTCCATTGTTCTCGGAATTCCGGTGAAGTTTAAAAATGCTTCGGAACTCTTACTTTGTTCTCAGAATTCCGCTGAAGTTTAAACATGCTTTGGTACCCTTCTATTGTTCTCGGAATTCTGCTGACTTTTAAAAATGCTTCAGAACTCTTCCATTGATCCAGGAATTCTGCTGAAGTTTAAAAATGCTTCTGAACTCTTCTATTGTTCTCGGAATTCCGCTGACTTTTAAAAATGCTTCGGAACTCTTCCATTGTTCTCGGAATTCCGCTGAAGTTTAAGAATGCTTCGGAACTCTTCCATTGTTCTCGGAATTCCGCTGATGCTCAAAAATGCTTCACAACTCTTCTATTGTTCTCAGAATTCCGCTGACTTTTAAAAATGCTTCGGAAATCTTCCATTGTTTTCAAAATTCCGCTGATGTTTAAAAATGCTTCAGAACTCTTAAATTGTTCTCGGAATTCCGCTGACTTTTAAAAATGCTTCGGAACTCTTCGATTGTTCTCCAAATTCTGCTGAAGTTTAAAAATGCTTCGGAACTCTTCCAGTGTTCGCAGAATTCCGCTGACGTTTAAAAATGCTTCGGAACTCTTCCATTGTTCTCGGAATTCCGCTGACTTTTAAAAATGCTTCGGAACTCTTCCATTGTTCTCGGAATTCCGCTGAAGTTTTGAAGTTTAAAAATGCTTCGGAATTCTTCCATTGTTCTCGGAATTCCGCTGACTTTTAAAAATGCTTCGGAACTCTTTGATTGTTCTCCAAATTCCGCTGAAGTTTAAAAATGCTTCGGAACTCCTCCAGTGTTCTCGGAATTCCGCTGACTTTTAAAAATGCTTCGGAACTCTTCGATTGTTCTCCAAATTCCGCTGAAGTTTAAAAATGCTTCGGAACTCTTCCAGTGTTCGCAGAATTCTGCTGACGTTTAAAAATGCTTCGGAAATCTTCCATTGTTTTCAAAATTCCGCTGACGTTTAAAAATGCTTCAGAACTCTTCCATTGTTCTCGGAATTCCGGTGAAGTTTAAAAATGCTTCGGAACTCTTACATTGTTCTCAGAATTCCGCTGAAGTTTAAACATGCTTTGGTACCCTTCTATTGTTCTCGGAATTCTGCTGACTTTTAAAAATGCTTCGGAACTCTTCCATTGATCCAGGAATTCTGCTGAAGTTTAAAAATGCTTCGGAAATCTTCCATTGTTTTCAAAATTCCGCTGACGTTTAAAAATGCTTCGGAACTCTTCCATTGTTCTCGGAATTCCGGTGAAGTTTAAAAATGCTTCGGAACTCTTACATTGTTCTCAGAATTCCGGTGAAGTTTAAACATGCTTTGGTACCCTTCTATTGTTCTCGGAATTCTGCTGACTTTTAGAAATGCTTCGGAACTCTTCCATTGATCCAGGAATTCTGCTGAAGTTTAAAAATGCTTCTGAACTCTTCTATTGTTCTCGGAATTCCGCTGAAGTTTAAGAATGCTTCGGAACTCTTCCATTCTTCTCGGAATTCCGCTGACGCTTAAAAATGCTTCACAACTCTTCTATTGTTCTCGGAATTCCGCTGACATTTAAAAATGATTCGGAACTCTTCCATTGTTTTCGGAATTCCGCTGAAGTTTAAGAATGCTTCGGAACTCTTCCATTGTTCTCGGAATTCTGCTGAAGTTTAAAAATGCTTCGGAACTCTTCCATTGTTCTCGGAATTCTGCTGAAATTTCAAAATGCTTCGGAACTCTTCCATTGTTCTCGGAATTACGCTGACGCTTAAAACTGCTTCACAACTCTTCTATTGTTCTCGGAATTCCGCTGACATTTAAAAATGCTTCGGAACTCTTCCATTGTTCTCGGAATTCTGCTGACATTTAAAAAGGCTTCAGAACTCTTCCATTGTTCTTGGAATTCCGCTGACGTTTAAAAATGCTTCGGAACTCTTCCATTGTTCTCGGAATTCCGCTGATGTTTAAAAATGCTTCACAACTCTTCCATTGTTCTCGGAATTCCGCTGACGTTTAAAAATGCTTCGGAACTCTTCCATTGTTCTCGGAATTACGCTGATGTTTAAAAATGCTTCGGAACTCTTCCATTGTTCTCGGAATTCCGCTGAAGTTTTGAAGTTTAAAAATGCTTCGGAACTCTTCCATTGTTCTCGGAAATCCGCTGACTTTTAAAAATGCTTCGGAACTCTTCCATTGTTCTCGGAATTCCGCTGAAGTTTTGAAGTTTAAAAATGCTTCGGAATTCTTCCATTGTTCTCGGAATTCCGCTGACGCTTAAAATTGCTTCACAACTCTTCTATTGTTCTCGGAATTCCGCTGACTTTTAAAAATGCTTCGAAACTCTTCCATTGTTCTCGGAATTCTGCTGAAGTTTAAGAATGCTTCGGAACTCTTCCATTGTTCTCGGAATTCCGCTGACGTTTAAAAATGCTTCGGAACTCTTCCATTGTTCTCGGAATTCCGCTGACGTTTAAAAATGCTTCACAAAGCTTCCATTGTTCTCGGAATTCCGCTGACTTTTAAAAATGCTTCGGAACTATTTGATTGTTCTCCAAATTCCGCTGAAGTTTAAAAATGCTTCGGAACTCTTCCAGTGTTCTCGGAATTCCGCTGACTTTTAAAAATGCTTCAGAACTCTTTGATTGTTCTCCAAATTCCGCTGAAGTTTAAAAATGCTTCGGAAGTCTTCCAGTGTTCGCAGAATTCCGCTGACGTTTAAAAATGCTTCGGAAATCTTCCATTGCTTTCAAAATTCCGCTGACGTTTAAAAATGATTCAGAACTCTTCCATTGTTCTCGGAATTCCGTTGAAGATTAAAAATGCTTCGGAATTCTTACATTGTTCTCAGAATTCCACTGAAGTTTAAACATGCTTTGGTACCCTTCTATTGTTCTCGAAATTCTGCTGACTTTTAAAAATGCTTCGGAACTCTTCCATTGATCCAGGAATTCTTCTGAAGTTTAAAAATGCTTCGGAACTCTTCTATTGTTCTCGGAATTCCGCTGACTTTTAAAAATGCTTCGGAACTCTTCCACTGCTCTCGGAATTCCGCTCTAGTTTAAGAATGCTTCGAAACTCTTCCATTGTTCTTGGAATTCTGCTGAAGTTTTGAAGTTTAAAAATGCTTCGGAATTCTTCCATTGTTCTCGGAATTCCGCTGATGCTTAAAAATGCTTCACAACTCTTCTATTGTTCTCAGAATTCCGCTTACTTTTAAAAATGCTTCGGAACTCTTCCATTGTTGTCTGAATTCCGCTGACGCTTAAAATTGCTTCAAAACTCTTCCATTGTTCTCGGAATTCCCCTGAAGTTTAAGAATGCTTCAGAACTCTTCCATTGTTCTCAGAATTCTGCTGAAGTTTAAAAATGCTTCGGAACTCTTCCATTGTTCTCGGAATATCGCTGACGCTTAAAAATGCTTCACAACTCTTCTATTGTTCTCGGAATTCCGTTGACATTTAAAAATGCTTCGGAACTCTTCCATTGTTCTCGGAATTCCGCTGACTTTTAAAAATGCTTCGGAACTCTTCGATTGTTTTCCAAATTCCGCTGAAGTTTAAAAATACTTCGGAACTCTTCTAGTGTTTGCAGAATTCCGCTGACGTTTAAAAATGCTTCGGAATTCTTCCATTGTTCTCGGAATTCCGCTGACGCTTAAAAATGCTTCACAACTCTTCTATTGTTCTCAGAATTCCACTGACTTTTAAAAATGCTTCAGAACTCTTCCATTGTTCTCGGAATTCCGCTGACGTTTCAAAATGCTTCGGAACTCTTCCATTGTTCTCGGAATTCCGCTGACGCTTAAAATTGCTTCACAACTCTTCTATTGTTCTCGGAATTCCGCTGACTTTTAAAAATGCTTCGAAACTCTTCCATTGTTCTCGGAATTCCGCTGAAGTTTAAGAATGCTTCGGAACTCTTCCATTGTTCTCAGAATTCTGCTGAAGTTTAAAAATGCTTCGGAACTCTTCCATTGTTCTCGGAATTCCGCTGATGCTTAAAAATGCTTCACAACTATTCCATTGTTCTCGGCATTCCGCTGACATTTAAAAAGGCTTCAGAACTCTTCCATTGTTCTCGGAATTCCGCTGACGTTTAAAAATGCTTCGGAACTCTTCCATTGTTCTCGGAATTCCGCTGACGTTTAAAAATGCTTCACAAATCTTCCATTGTTCTCGGAATTCCGCTGACTTTTAAAAATGCTTCGGAACTCTTCGATTGTTCTCCAAATTCCGCTGAAGTTTAAAAATGCTTCGGAACTCTTCCAGTGTTCTCGGAATTCCGCTGACTTTTAAAAATGCTTCGGAACTCTTCCATTGTTCTCGGAATTCCGCTGACATTTAAAAATGCTTCGGAACTCTTCCATTGTTCTTGGAATTCCACTGACGTTTAAAAATGCTTCACAACTCTTCCATTGTTCTCGGAATTCCGCTGACTTTTAAAATTGCTTCGGAACTCTTCGATTGTTCTCCAAATTCTGTTGAAGTTTAAAAATGCTTCGGAACTCTTCGATTGTTCTCCAAATTCCGCTGACGTTTAAAAATGCTTCAGAACTCTTCCATTGTTCTCGGAATTCCGCTGACATTTAAAAATGCTTCGGAACTCTTCCATTGTTCTGGAATTCCGCTGACGTTTAAAAATGCTTCACAACTCTTCCATTGTTCACGGTATTCCGCTGACTTTTAAAAATGCTTCAGAATTCTTCCTTTGTTCTCGGAATTCCGCTGAAGTTTAAGTATGTTTCGGAACTCTTCCATTGTTCTCGGAATTCTGCTGAAGTTTAAAAATGCTTCGGAACTCTTCCATTGTTCTCAGAATTCCGCTGACATTTAAAAATGCTTCAGAAGTCTTCCATTGTTCTCGGAATTCCGCTGACATTTAAAAAGGCTTCAGAACCCTTCCATTGTTCTCGGAATTCCGCTGACGTTTAAAAATGCTTCGGAACTCTTCCATTGTTCTCGGAATTCCGCTGACGTTTAAAAATGCTTCACAACTCTTCCATTGTTCTCGGAATTCCGCTGACTTTTAAAAATGCTTCGGAACTCTTTGATTGTTCTCCAAATTCCGCTGAAGTTTAAAAATGCTTCGGAACTCTTCCAGTGTTCTCGGAATTCCGCTGACGTTTAAAAATGCTTCGGAACTCTTCGATTGTTCTCCAAATTCCGCTGAAGTTTAAAAATGCTTCGGAACTCTTCCAGTGTTCGCAGAATTCTGCTGACGTTTAAAAATGCTTCGGAAATCTTCCATTGTTTTCAAAATTCCGCTGACGTTTAAAAATGCTACAGAACTCTTCCATTGTTCTCGGAATTCCGGTGAAGTTTAAAAATGCTTCGGAACTCTTACATTGTTCTCAGAATTCCGGTGAAGTTTAAACATGCTTTGGTACCCTTCTATTGTTCTCGGAATTCTGCTGACTTTTAAAAATGCTTCGGAACTCTTCCATTGATCCAGGAATTCTGCTGAAGTTTAAAAATGCTTCTGAACTCTTCTATTGTTCTCGGAATTCCGCTAAAGTTTAAGAATGCTTCGGAACTCTTCCATTGTTCTCGGAATTCCGCTGACGCTTAAAAATGCTTCACAACTCTTCTATTGTTCTCGGAATTCCGCTGACATTTAAAAATGATTCGGAACTCTTCCATTGTTTTCGGAATTCCGCTGAAGTTTAAGAATGCTTCGGAACTCTTCCATTGTTCTCGGAATTACGCTGACGCTTAAAACTGCTTCACAACTCTTCTATTGTTCTCGGAATTCCGCTGACATTTAAAAATGCTTCGGAACTCTTCCATTGTTCTTGGAATTCCGCTGACATTTAAAAAGGCTTCAGAACTCTTCCATTGTTCTTGGAATTCCGCTGATGTTTAAAAATGCTTCGGAACTCTTCCATTGTTCTCGGAATTCCGCTGATGTTTAAAAATGCTTCACAACTCTTCCATTGTTCTCGGAATTCCGCTGACTTTTAAAAATGCTTCTGAACTCTTCCATTGTTCTCGGAATTCCGCTGAAGTTTAAGTATGCATCGGAACTCTTCCATTGTTCTCGGAATTCTGGTGAAGTTTAAAAATGCTTCGGAACTCTTCCATTTTTCTCAGAATTCCGCTGACATTTAAAAATGCTTCGGAACTCTTCCATTGTTCTTGGAATTCCACTGACGTTTAAAAATGCTTCACAACTCTTCCATTGTTCTCGGAATTCCGGTGAAGTTTAAAAATGCTTCGGAACTCTTACTTTGTTCTCAGAATTCCGCTGAAGTTTAAACATGCTTTGGTACCCTTCTATTGTTCTCGGAATTCTGCTGACTTTTAAAAATGCTTCGGAACTCTTCCATTGATCCAGGAATTCTGCTGAAGTTTAAAAATGCTTCTGAACTCTTCTATTGTTCTCGGAATTCCGCTGACTTTTAAAAATGCTTCGGAACTCTTCCATTGTTCTCGGAATTCCGCTGAAGTTTAAGAATGCTTCGGAACTCTTCCATTGTTCTCGGAATTCCGCTGACGCTTAAAAATGCTTCACAACTCTTCTATTGTTCTCAGAATTCCGCTGACTTTTAAAAATGCTTCGGAAATCTTCCATTGTTTTCAAAATTCCGCTGATGTTTAAAAATGCTTCAGAACTCTTAAATTGTTCTCGGAATTCCGCTGACTTTTAAAAATGCTTCGGAACTCTTCGATTGTTCTCCAAATTCTGCTGAAGTCTAAAAATGCTTCGGAACTCTTCCAGTGTTCGCAGAATTCCGCTGACGTTTAAAAATGCTTCGGAACTCTTCCATTGTTCTCGGAATTCCGCTGACTTTTAAAAATGCTTCGGAACTCTTCCATTGTTCTCGGAATTCCGCTGAAGTTTTGAAGTTTAAAAATGCTTCGGAATTCTTCCATTGTTCTCGGAATTCCGCTGACGCTTAAAATTGCTTCACAACTCTTCTATTGTTCTCGGAATTCCGCTGACTTTTAAAAATGCTTCGAAACTCTTCCATTGTTCTCGGAATTCCGCTGAAGTTTAAGAATGCTTCGGAACTCTTCCATTGTTCTCAGAATTCTGCTGAAGTTTAAAAATGCTTCGGAACTCTTCCATTGTTCTCGGAATTCCGCTGATGCTTAAAAATGCTTCACAACTCTTCCATTGTTCTCGGAATTCCGCTGACATTTAAAAAGGCTTCAGAACTCTTCCATTGTTCTCGGAATTCCGCTGACGTTTAAAAATGCTTCGGAACTCTTCCATTGTTCTCGGAATTCCGCTGACGTTTAAAAATGCTTCACAAAGCTTCCATTGTTCTCGGAATTCCGCTGACTTTTAAAAATGCTTCGGAAGTCTTCCAGTGTTCGCAGAATTCCGCTGACGTTTAAAAATGCTTCGGAAATCTTCCATTGTTTTCAAAATTCCGCTGACGTTTAAAAATGATTCAGAACTCTTCCATTGTTCTCGGAATTCCGCTGACGTTTAAAAATGCTTCGGAACTCTTCCATTGTTCTCGGAATTCCGTTGAAGTTTAAAAATGCTTCGGAATTCTTACATTGTTCTCAGAATTCCACTGAAGTTTAAACATGCTTTGGTACCCTTCTATTGTTCTCGAAATTCTGCTGACTTTTAAAAATGCTTCGGAACTCTTCCATTGATCCAGGAATTCTTCTGAAGTTTAAAAATGCTTCGGAACTCTTCTATTGTTCTCGGAATTCCGCTGACTTTTAAAAATGCTTCGGAACTCTTCCACTGCTCTCGGAATTCCGCTCTAGTTTAAGAATGCTTCGAAACTCTTCCATTGTTCTTGGAATTCTGCTGAAGTTTTGAAGTTTAAAAATGCTTCGGAATTCTTCCATTGTTCTCGGAATTCCGCTGATGCTTAAAAATGCTTCACAACTCTTCTATTGTTCTCAGAATTCCGCTTACTTTTAAAAATGCTTCGGAACTCTTCCATTGTTGTCGGAATTCCGCTGACGCTTAAAATTGCTTCAAAACTCTTCCATTGTTCTCGGAATTCCGCTGAAGTTTAAGAATGCTTCAGAACTCTTCCATTGTTCTCAGAATTCTGCTGAAGTTTAAAAATGCTTCGGAACTCTTCCATTGTTCTCGGAATATCGCTGACGCTTAAAAATGTTTAACAACTCTTCTATTGTTCTCGGAATTCCGTTGACATTTAAAAATGCTTCGGAACTCTTCCATTGTTCTCGGAATTCCGCTGACGTTTAAAAAAGCTTCGGAAATCTTCCATTGTTTTCAAAATTCCGCTGATGTTTAAAAATGCTTCAGAACTCTTCCATTGTTCTCGGAATTCCGCTGACTTTTAAAAATGCTTCGGAACTCTTCGATTGTTTTCCAAATTCCGCTGAAGTTTAAAAATGCTTCGGAACTCTTCTAGTGTTCGCAGAATTCCGCTGACGTTTAAAAATGCTTCGGAATTCTTCCATTGTTCTCGGAATTCCGCTGACGCTTAAAAATGCTTCACAACTCTTCTATTGTTCTCAGAATTCCACTGACTTTTAAAAATGCTTCAGAACTCTTCCATTGTTCTCGGAATTCCACTGACGTTTCAAAATGCTTCGGAACTCTTCCATTGTTCTCGGAATTCCGCTGACGCTTAAAATTGCTTCACAACTCTTCTATTGTTCTCGGAATTCCGCTGACTTTTAAAAATGCTTCAAAACTCTTCCATTGTTCTCGGAATTCCGCTGAAGTTTAAGAATGCTTCGGAACTCTTCCATTGTTCTCAGAATTCTGCTGAAGTTTAAAAATGCTTCGGAACTCTTCCATTGTTCTCGGAATTCCGCTGATGCTTAAAAATGCTTCACAACTATTCCATTGTTCTCGGCATTCCGCTGACATTTAAAAAGGCTTCAGAACTCTTCCATTGTTCTCGGAATTCCGCTGACGTTTAAAAATGCTTCGGAACTCTTCCATTGTTCTCGGAATTCCGCTGACGTTTAAAAATGCTTCACAAAGCTTCCATTGTTCTCGGAATTCCGCTGACTTTTAAAAATGCTTCGGAACTCTTCGATTGTTCTCCAAATTCCGCTGAAGTTTAAAAATGCTTCGGAACTCTTCCAGTGTTCTCGGAATTCCGCTGACTTTTAAAAATGCTTCGGAACTCTTCCATTGTTCTCGGAATTCCGCTGACATTTAAAAATGCTTCGGAACTCTTCCATTGTTCTTGGAATTCCACTGACGTTTAAAAATGCTTCACAACTCTTCCATTGTTCTCGGAATTCCGCTGACGTTTAAAATTGCTTCGGAACTCTTCGATTGTTCTCCAAATTCTGTTGAAGTTTAAAAATGCTTCGGAACTCTTCGATTGTTCTCCAAATTCCGCTGACGTTTAAAAATGCTTCAGAACTCTTCCATTGTTCTCGGAATTCCGCTGACATTTAAAAATGCTTCGGAACTCTTCCATTGTTCTGGAATTCCGCTGACGTTTAAAAATGCTTCTCAACTCTTCCATTGTTCACGGTATTCCGCTGACTTTTAAAAATGCTTCAGAATTCTTCCTTTGTTCTCGGAATTCCGCTGAAGTTTAAGTATGTTTCGGAACTCTTCCATTGTTCTCGGAATTCTGCTGAAGTTTAAAAATGCTTCGGAACTCTTCCATTGTTCTCAGAATTCCGCTGACATTTAAAAATGCTTCAGAAGTCTTCCATTGTTCTCGGAATTCCGCTGACATTTAAAAAGGCTTCAGAACCCTTCCATTGTTCTCGGAATTCCGCTGACGTTTAAAAATGCTTCGGAACTCTTCCAGTGTTCTCGGAATTCCGCTGACTTTTAAAAATGCTTCGGAACTCTTCGATTGTTCTCCAAATTCCGCTGAAGTTTAAAAATGCTTCGGAACTCTTCCAGTGTTCGCAGAATTCTGCTGACGTTTAAAAATGCTTCGGAAATCTTCCATTGTTTTCAAAATTCCGCTGACGTTTAAAAATGCTTCAGAACTCTTCCATTGTTCTCGGAATTCCGGTGAAGTTTAAAAATGCTTCGGAACTCTTACATTGTTCTCAGAATTCCGCTGAAGTTTAAACATGCTTTGGTACCCTTCTATTGTTCTCGGAATTCTGCTGACTTTTAAAAATGCTTCGGAACTCTTCCATTGATCCAGGAATTCTGCTGAAGTTTAAAAATGCTTCGGAAATCTTCCATTGTTTTCAAAATTCCGCTGACGTTTAAAAATGCTTCGGAACTCTTCCATTGTTCTCGGAATTCCGGTGAAGTTTAAAAATGCTTCGGAACTCTTACATTGTTCTCAGAATTCCGCTGAAGTTTAAACATGCTTTGGTACCCTTCTATTGTTCTCGGAATTCTGCTGACTTTTAAAAATGCTTCGTAACTCTTCCATTGATCCAGGAATTCTGCTGAAGTTTAAAAATGCTTCTGAACTCTTCTATTGTTCTCGGAATTCCGCTGAAGTTTAAGAATGCTTCGGAACTCTTCCATTGTTCTCGGAATTCCGCTGACGCTTAAAAATGCTTCACAACTCTTCTATTGTTCTCGGAATTCCGCTGACATTTAAAAATGATTCGGAACTCTTCCATTGTTTTCGGAATTCCGCTGAAGTTTAAGAATGCTTCGGAACTCTTCCATTGTTCTCGGAATTACGCTGACGCTTAAAACTGCTTCACAACTCTTCTATTGTTCTCGGAATTCCGCTGACATTTAAAAATGCTTCGGAACTCTTCCATTGTTCTCGGAATTCCGCTGACATTTAAAAAGGCTTCAGAACTCTTCCATTGTTCTTGGAATTCCGCTGACGTTTAAAAATGCTTCGTAACTCTTCCATTGTTCTCGGAATTCCGCTGATGTTTAAAAATGCTTCACAACTCTTCCATTGTTCTCGGAATTCCGCTGACTTTT
This sequence comes from Phyllobates terribilis, assembly GCF_046119375.1. NCBI lineage: Eukaryota > Metazoa > Chordata > Amphibia > Anura > Dendrobatidae > Phyllobates > Phyllobates terribilis. The sequence continues at coordinate 4,265,168 of NW_027362781.1, read as the reverse complement.
AAAAATGCTTCTGAACTCTTCCATTGTTCTCGGAATTCCGCTGTCTTTTAAAAATGCTTCGGAACTCTTCCATTGTTCTCGGAATTCCGCTGAAGTTTAAGAATGCTTCGGAACTCTTCCATTGTTCTCGGAATTCCGCTGACGCTTAAAAATGCTTCACAACTCCTCTATTGTTCTCAGAATTCCGCTGACTTTTAAAAATGCTTCGGAAATCTTCCATTGTTTTCAAAATTCCGCTGACTTTTAAAAATGCTTCACAACTCTTCCATTGTTCTCGGTATTCCGCTGGCTTTTAAAAATGATTCAGAATTCTTCCATTGTTCTCGGAATTCCGCTGAAGTTTAAGTATGCTTCGGAACTCTTCCATTGTTCTCGGAATTCTGCTGAAGTTTAAAAATGCTTCGGAAATCTTCCATTGTTTTCAAAATTCCGCTGACGTTTAAAAATGCTTCGGAACTCTTCCATTGTTCTCGGAATTCCGGTGAAGTTTAAAAATGCTTCGGAACTCTTACATTGTTCTCAGAATTCCGCTGAAGTTTAAACATGCTTTGGTACCCTTCTATTGTTCTCGGAATTCTGCTGAATTTTAAAAATGCTTCGGAACTCTTCCATTGATCCAGGAATTCTGCTGAAGTTTAAAAATGCTTCTGAAATCTTCTATTGTTCTCGGAATTCCGCTGACTTTTAAAAATGCTTCGGAACTCTTCCATTGTTCTCGGAATTCCGCTGAAGTTTAAGAATGCTTCGGAACTCTTCCATTGTTCTCGGAATTCCGCTGACGCTTAAAAATGCTTCACAACTCTTCTATTGTTCTCAGAATTCCGCTGACTTTTAAAAATGCTTCGGAAATCTTCCATTGTTTTCAAAATTCCGCTGATGTTTAAAAATGCTTCAGAACTCTTAAATTGTTCTCGGAATTCCGCTGACTTTTAAAAATGCTTCGGAACTCTTCGATTGTTCTCCAAATTCTGCTGAAGTTTAAAAATGCTTCGGAACTCTTCCAGTGTTCGCAGAATTCTGCTGACGTTTAAAAATGCTTCGGAAATCTTCCATTGTTTTCAAAATTCCGCTGACGTTTAAAAATGCTTCAGAACTCTTCCATTGTTCTCGGAATTCCGCTGACGTTTAAAAATGCTTCGGAACTCTTCCATTGTTCTCGGAATTGCGGTGAAGTTTAAGAATGCTTCGGAACTCTTCCATTGTTCTCGGAATTCTGCTAAAGTTTTGAAGTTTTAAAATGCTTCGGAATTCTTCCATTGTTCTCGGAATTCCGCTGACGCTTAAAAATGCTTCACAACTCTTCTATTGTTCTCAGAATTCCGCTGACTTTTAAAAATGCTTCGGAACTCTTCCATTGTTGTTGGAATTCCGCTGACGCTTAAAAATGCTTCACAACTCTTCTATTGTTCTCGGAATTCCGCTGACATTTAAAAATGATTCAGGAACTCTTCCATTGTTTTCGGAATTCCGCTGAAGTTTAAGAATGCTTCGGAACTCTTCCATTGTTCTCGGAATTCTGCTGAAGTTTAAAAATGCTTCGGAACTCTTCCATTGTTCTCGGAATTACGCTGACGCTTAAAACTGCTTCACAACTCTTCTATTGTTCTCGGAATTCCGCTGACATTTAAAAATGCTTCGGAACTCTTCCATTGTTTTCGGAATTCCGCTGAAGTTTAAGAATGCTTCGGAACTCTTCCATTGTTCTCGGAATTCTGATGAAGTTTAAAAATGCTTCGGAACTCTTCCATTGTTCTCGGAATTCCGCTGACATTTAAAAAGGCTTCAGAACTCTTCCATTGTTCTTGGAATTCCGCTGACGTTTAAAAATGCTTCGGAACTCTTCCATTGTTCTCGGAATTCCGCTGATGTTTAAAAATGCTTCACAACTCTTGTCTTCCATTGTTCTCGGAATTCCGCTGACTTTTAAAAATGCTTCTGAACTCTTCCATTGTTCTCGGAATTCCGCTTAAGTTTAAGTATGCTTCGGAACTCTTCCATTGTTCTCGGAATTCTGCTGAAGTTTAAAAATGCTTCGGAACTCTTCCATTGTTCTCAGAATTCCGCTGACATTTAAAAATGCTTCGGAACTCTTCCATTGTTCTTGGAATTCCACTGACGTTTAAAAATGCTTCACAACTCTTCCATTGTGCTCGGAATTCCGCTGACATTTAAAAAGGCTTCAGAACTCTTCCATTGTTCTCGGAATTCTGCTGAAGTTTAAAAATGCTTCGGAACTCTTCCATTGTTCTCGGAATTCTGCTGACGTTTAAAAATGCTTCGGAACTCTTCCATTGTTCTCGGAATTCCGCTGACGCTTAAAATTGCTTCAAAACTCTTCCATTGTTCTCGGAATTCCGCTGAAGTTTAAGAATGCTTCGGAACTCTTCCATTGTTCTCGGAATTCTGCTGAAGTTTTGAAGTTTAAAAATGCTTCGGAATTCTTCCATTATTCTCGGAATTCTGCTGAAGTTTTGTAGTTTAAAAATACTTCGGAATTCTTCCATTGTTCTCGGAATTCCGCTGACGCTTAAAAATGCTTCACAACTCTTCTATTGTTCTCAGAATTCCGCTGACTTTTAAAAATGCTTCAGAACTCTTCCATTGTTCTCGGTATTCCGCTGACGTTTAAAAATGCTTCGGAACTCTTCCATTGTTCTCAGAATTCCGCTGAAGTTTAAACATGCTTTGGTACCCTTCTATTGTTCTCGGAATTCTGCTGACCTTTAAAAATGCTTCAGATCTCTTCCATTGTGCCAGGAATTCTGCTGAAGTTTAAAAATGCTTCGGAACTCTTCCATTGTTCTCGGAATTCCGCTGACTTTTAAAAATGCTTCGGAACTCTTCCATTGTTCTCGGAATATCGCTGACGCTTAAAAATGCTTCACAACTCTTCTATTGTTCTCGGAATTCCGTTGACATTTAAAAATGCTTCGGAACTCTTCCATTGTTCTCGGAATTCCGCTGACGTTTAAAAAAGCTTCGGAAATCTTCCATTGTTTTCAAAATTACGCTGATGTTTAAAAATGCTTCAGAACTCTTCCATTGTTCTCGGAATTCCGCTGACTTTTAAAAATGCTTCGGAACTCTTCGATTGTTTTCCAAATTCCGCTGAAGTTTAAAAATGCTTCGGAACTCTTCTAGTGTTCGCAGAATTCCGCTGACGTTTAAAAATGCTTCACAACTCTTCTATTGTTCTCAGAATTCCACTGACTTTTAAAAATGCTTCAGAACTCTTCCATTGTTCTCGGAATTCCACTGACGTTTCAAAATGCTTCGGAACTCTTCCATTGTTCTCGGAATTCCGCTGACGCTTAAAATTGCTTCACAACTCTTCTATTGTTCTCGGAATTCCGCTGACTTTTAAAAATGCTTCGAAACTCTTCCATTGTTCTCGGAATTCCGCTGAAGTTTAAGAATGCTTCGGAACTCTTCCATTGTTCTCAGAATTCTGCTGAAGTTTAAAAATGCTTCGGAACTCTTCCATTGTTCTCGGAATTCCGCTGATGCTTAAAAATGCTTCACAACTATTCCATTGTTCTCGGCATTCCGCTGACATTTAAAAAGGCTTCAGAACTCTTCCATTGTTCTCGGAATTCCGCTGACGTTTAAAAATGCTTCGGAACTCTTCTATTGTTCTCGGAATTCCGCTGACTTTTAAAAATGCTTCGGATCTCTTCCACTGCTCTCGGAATTCCGCTCTAGTTTAAGAATGCTTCGAAACTCTTCCATTGTTCTTGGAATTCTGCTGAAGTTTTGAAGTTTAAAAATGCTTCGGAATTCTTCCATTGTTCTCGGAATTCCGCTGATGCTTAAAAATGCTTCACAACTCTTCTATTGTTCTCAGAATTCCGCTTACTTTTAAAAATGCTTCGGAACTCTTCCATTGTTGTCGGAATTCCGCTGACGCTTAAAATTGCTTCAAAACTCTTCCATTGTTCTCGGAATTCCGCTGAAGTTTAAGAATGCTTCAGAACTCTTCCATTGTTCTCAGAATTCTGCTGAAGTTTAAAAATGCTTCGGAACTCTTCCATTGTTCTCGGAATATCGCTGACGCTTAAAAATGCTTCACAACTCTTCTATTGTTCTCGGAAATCCGTTGACATTTAAAAATGCTTCGGAACTCTTCCATTGTTCTCGGAATTCCGCTGACGTTTAAAAAAGCTTCGGAAATCTTCCATTGTTCTGGAATTCCGCTGACGTTTAAAAATGCTACACAACTCTTCCATTGTTCTCGGTATTCCGCTGACTTTTAAAAATGCTTCAGAATTCTTCCATTGTTCTCGGAATTCCGCTGAAGTTTAAGTATGCTTCGGAACTCTTCCATTGTTCTCGGAATTCTGCTGAAGTTTAAAAATGCTTCGGAAATCTTCCATTGTTTTCAAAATTCCGCTGACGTTTAAAAATGCTTCGGAACTCTTCCATTGTTCTCGGAATTCCGGTGAAGTTTAAAAATGCTTCGGAACTCTTACTTTGTTCTCAGAATTCCGCTGAAGTTTAAACATGCTTTGGTACCCTTCTATTGTTCTCGGAATTCTGCTGACTTTTAAAAATGCTTCAGAACTCTTCCATTGATCCAGGAATTCTGCTGAAGTTTAAAAATGCTTCTGAACTCTTCTATTGTTCTCGGAATTCCGCTGACTTTTAAAAATGCTTCGGAACTCTTCCATTGTTCTCGGAATTCCGCTGAAGTTTAAGAATGCTTCGGAACTCTTCCATTGTTCTCGGAATTCCGCTGACGCTTAAAAATGCTTCACAACTCTTCTATTGTTCTCAGAATTCCGCTGACTTTTAAAAATGCTTCGGAACTCTTCCATTGTTCTCGGAATTCCGCTGAAGTTTTGAAGTTTAAAAATGCTTCAGAACTCTTAAATTGTTCTCGGAATTCCGCTGACTTTTAAAAATGCTTCGAAACTCTTCCATTGTTCTCGGAATTCCGCTGAAGTTTAAGAATGCTTCGGAACTCTTCCATTGTTCTCAGAATTCTGCTGAAGTTTAAAAATGCTTCGGAACTCTTCCATTGTTCTCGGAATTCCGCTGATGCTTAAAAATGCTTCGGAACTCTTCCATTGTTCTCGGAATTCCGCTGACGCTTAAAATTGCTTCAAAACTCTTCCATTGTTCTCGGAATTCCGCTGAAGTTTAAGAATGCTTCGGAACTCTTCCATTGTTCTCGGAATTCTGCTGAAGTTTTGAAGTTTAAAAATGCTTCGGAATTCTTCCATTATTCTCGGAATTCTGCTGAAGTTTTGTAGTTTAAAAATACTTCGGAATTCTTCCATTGTTCTCGGAATTCCGCTGACGCTTAAAAATGCTTCACAACTCTTCTATTGTTCTCAGAATTCCGCTGACTTTTAAAAATGCTTCAGAACTCTTCCATTGTTCTCGGTATTCCGCTGACGTTTAAAAATGCTTCGGAACTCTTCCATTGTTCTCAGAATTCCGCTGAAGTTTAAACATGCTTTGGTACCCTTCTATTGTTCTCGGAATTCTGCTGACCTTTAAAAATGCTTCAGATCTCTTCCATTGTGCCAGGAATTCTGCTGAAGTTTAAAAATGCTTCGGAACTCTTCCATTGTTCTCGGAATTCCGCTGACTTTTAAAAATGCTTCGGAACTCTTCCATTGTTCTCGGAATATCGCTGACGCTTAAAAATGCTTCACAACTCTTCTATTGTTCTCGGAATTCCGTTGACATTTAAAAATGCTTCGGAACTCTTCCATTGTTCTCGGAATTCCGCTGACGTTTAAAAAAGCTTCGGAAATCTTCCATTGTTTTCAAAATTACGCTGATGTTTAAAAATGCTTCAGAACTCTTCCATTGTTCTCGGAATTCCGCTGACTTTTAAAAATGCTTCGGAACTCTTCGATTGTTTTCCAAATTCCGCTGAAGTTTAAAAATGCTTCGGAACTCTTCTAGTGTTCGCAGAATTCCGCTGACGTTTAAAAATGCTTCACAACTCTTCTATTGTTCTCAGAATTCCACTGACTTTTAAAAATGCTTCAGAACTCTTCCATTGTTCTCGGAATTCCACTGACGTTTCAAAATGCTTCGGAACTCTTCCATTGTTCTCGGAATTCCGCTGACGCTTAAAATTGCTTCACAACTCTTCTATTGTTCTCGGAATTCCGCTGACTTTTAAAAATGCTTCGAAACTCTTCCATTGTTCTCGGAATTCCGCTGAAGTTTAAGAATGCTTCGGAACTCTTCCATTGTTCTCAGAATTCTGCTGAAGTTTAAAAATGCTTCGGAACTCTTCCATTGTTCTCGGAATTCCGCTGATGCTTAAAAATGCTTCACAACTATTCCATTGTTCTCGGCATTCCGCTGACATTTAAAAAGGCTTCAGAACTCTTCCATTGTTCTCGGAATTCCGCTGACGTTTAAAAATGCTTCGGAACTCTTCTATTGTTCTCGGAATTCTGCTGACTTTTAAAAATGCTTCGGATCTCTTCCACTGCTCTCGGAATTCCGCTCTAGTTTAAGAATGCTTCGAAACTCTTCCATTGTTCTTGGAATTCTGCTGAAGTTTTGAAGTTTAAAAATGCTTCGGAATTCTTCCATTGTTCTCGGAATTCCGCTGATGCTTAAAAATGCTTCACAACTCTTCTATTGTTCTCAGAATTCCGCTTACTTTTAAAAATGCTTCGGAACTCTTCCATTGTTGTCGGAATTCCGCTGACGCTTAAAATTGCTTCAAAACTCTTCCATTGTTCTCGGAATTCCGCTGAAGTTTAAGAATGCTTCAGAACTCTTCCATTGTTCTCAGAATTCTGCTGAAGTTTAAAAATGCTTCGGAACTCTTCCATTGTTCTCGGAATATCGCTGACGCTTAAAAATGCTTCACAACTCTTCTATTGTTCTCGGAAATCCGTTGACATTTAAAAATGCTTCGGAACTCTTCCATTGTTCTCGGAATTCCGCTGACGTTTAAAAAAGCTTCGGAAATCTTCCATTGTTCTGGAATTCCGCTGACGTTTAAAAATGCTACACAACTCTTCCATTGTTCTCGGTATTCCGCTGACTTTTAAAAATGCTTCAGAATTCTTCCATTGTTCTCGGAATTCCGCTGAAGTTTAAGTATGCTTCGGAACTCTTCCATTGTTCTCGGAATTCTGCTGAAGTTTAAAAATGCTTCGGAAATCTTCCATTGTTTTCAAAATTCCGCTGACGTTTAAAAATGCTTCGGAACTCTTCCATTGTTCTCGGAATTCCGGTGAAGTTTAAAAATGCTTCGGAACTCTTACTTTGTTCTCAGAATTCCGCTGAAGTTTAAACATGCTTTGGTACCCTTCTATTGTTCTCGGAATTCTGCTGACTTTTAAAAATGCTTCAGAACTCTTCCATTGATCCAGGAATTCTGCTGAAGTTTAAAAATGCTTCTGAACTCTTCTATTGTTCTCGGAATTCCGCTGACTTTTAAAAATGCTTCGGAACTCTTCCATTGTTCTCGGAATTCCGCTGAAGTTTAAGAATGCTTCGGAACTCTTCCATTGTTCTCGGAATTCCGCTGACGCTTAAAAATGCTTCACAACTCTTCTATTGTTCTCAGAATTCCGCTGACTTTTAAAAATGCTTCGGAACTCTTCCATTGTTCTCGGAATTCCGCTGAAGTTTTGAAGTTTAAAAATGCTTCAGAACTCTTAAATTGTTCTCGGAATTCCGCTGACTTTTAAAAATGCTTCGAAACTCTTCCATTGTTCTCGGAATTCCGCTGAAGTTTAAGAATGCTTCGGAACTCTTCCATTGTTCTCAGAATTCTGCTGAAGTTTAAAAATGCTTCGGAACTCTTCCATTGTTCTCGGAATTCCGCTGATGCTTAAAAATGCTTCACAACTCTTCCATTGTTCTCGAAATTCCGCTGACATTTAAAAAGGCTTCAGAAATCTTCCATTGTTCTCGGAATTCCGCTGACGTTTAAAAATGCTTCGGAACTCTTCCATTGTTCTCGGAATTCCGCTGACGTTTAAAAATGCTTCACAAAGCTTCCATTGTTCTCGGAATTCCGCTGACTTTTAAAAATGCTTCGGAACTATTTGATTGTTCTCCAAATTCCGCTGAAGTTTAAAAATGCTTCGGAACTCTTCCATTGTTCTCGGAATTCCGCTGACTTTTAAAAATGCTTCGGAACTCTTTGATTGTTCTCCAAATTCCGCTGAAGTTTAAAAATGCTTCGGAACTCCTCCAGTGTTCTCGGAATTCCGCTGACTTTTAAAAATGCTTCGGAACTCTTCGATTGTTCTCCAAATTCCGCTGAAGTTTAAAAATGCTTCGGAACTCTTCCAGTGTTCGCAGAATTCTGCTGACGTTTAAAAATGCTTCGGAAATCTTCCATTGTTTTCAAAATTCCGCTGACGTTTAAAAATGCTTCAGAACTCTTCCATTGTTCTCGGAATTCCGGTGAAGTTTAAAAATGCTTCGGAACTCTTACATTGTTCTCAGAATTCCGCTGAAGTTTAAACATGCTTTGGTACCCTTCTATTGTTCTCGGAATTCTGCTGACTTTTAAAAATGCTTCGGAACTCTTCCATTGATCCAGGAATTCTGCTGAAGTTTAAAAATGCTTCGGAAATCTTCCATTGTTTTCAAAATTCCGCTGACGTTTAAAAATGCTTCGGAACTCTTCCATTGTTCTCGGAATTCCGGTGAAGTTTAAAAATGCTTCGGAACTCTTACATTGTTCTCAGAATTCCGGTGAAGTTTAAACATGCTTTGGTACCCTTCTATTGTTCTCGGAATTCTGCTGACTTTTAAAAATGCTTCGGAACTCTTCCATTGATCCAGGAATTCTGCTGAAGTTTAAAAATGCTTCTGAACTCTTCTATTGTTCTCGGAATTCCGCTGAAGTTTAAGAATGCTTCGGAACTCTTCCATTCTTCTCGGAATTCCGCTGACGCTTAAAAATGCTTCACAACTCTTCTATTGTTCTCGGAATTCCGCTGACATTTAAAAATGATTCGGAACTCTTCCATTGTTTTCGGAATTCCGCTGAAGTTTAAGAATGCTTCGGAACTCTTCCATTGTTCTCGGAATTCTGCTGATGTTTAAAAATGCTTCGGAACTCTTCCATTGTTCTCGGAATTCTGCTGAAATTTCAAAATGCTTCGGAACTCTTCCATTGTTCTCGGAATTACGCTGACGCTTAAAACTGCTTCACAACTCTTCTATTGTTCTCGGAATTCCGCTGACATTTAAAAATGCTTCGGAACTCTTCCATTGTTCTCGGAATTCTGCTGACATTTAAAAAGGCTTCAGAACTCTTCCATTGTTCTTGGAATTCCGCTGACGTTTAAAAATGCTTCGGAACTCTTCCATTGTTCTCGGAATTCCGCTGATGTTTAAAAATGCTTCACAACTCTTCCATTGTTCTCGGAATTCCGCTGACGTTTAAAAATGCTTCGGAACTCTTCCATTGTTCTCGGAATTCCGCTGATGTTTAAAAATGCTTCGGAACTCTTCCATTGTTCTCGGAATTCCGCTGAAGTTTTGAAGTTTAAAAATGCTTCGGAACTCTTCCATTGTTCTCGGAATTCCGCTGAAGTTTTGAAGTTTAAAAATGCTTCGGAATTCTTCCATTGTTCTCGGAATTCCGCTGACGCTTAAAATTGCTTCACAACTCTTCTATTGTTCTCGGAATTCCGCTGACTTTTAAAAATGCTTCGAAACTCTTCCATTGTTCTCGGAATTCCGCTGAAGTTTAAGAATGCTTCGGAACTCTTCCATTGTTCTCAGAATTCTGCTGAAGTTTAAAAATGCTTCGGAACTCTTCCATTGTTCTCGGAATTCCGCTGATGCTTAAAAATGCTTCACAACTCTTCCATTGTTCTCGAAATTCCGCTGACATTTAAAAAGGCTTCAGAACTCTTCCATTGTTCTCGGAATTCCGCTGACGTTTAAAAATGCTTCGGAACTCTTCCATTGTTCTCGGAATTCCGCTGACGTTTAAAAATGCTTCACAAAGCTTCCATTGTTCTCGGAATTCCGCTGACTTTTAAAAATGCTTCGGAACTATTTGATTGTTCTCCAAATTCCGCTGAAGTTTAAAAATGCTTCGGAACTCTTCCAGTGTTCTCGGAATTCCGCTGACTTTTAAAAATGCTTCAGAACTCTTTGATTGTTCTCCAAATTCCGCTGAAGTTTAAAAATGCTTCGGAAGTCTTCCAGTGTTCGCAGAATTCCGCTGACGTTTAAAAATGCTTCGGAAATCTTCCATTGTTTTCAAAATTCCGCTGACGTTTAAAAATGATTCAGAACTCTTCCATTGTTCTCGGAATTCCGCTGACGTTTAAAAATGCTTCGGAACTCTTCCATTGTTCTCGGAATTCCGTTGAAGATTAAAAATGCTTCGGAATTCTTACATTGTTCTCAGAATTCCACTGAAGTTTAAACATGCTTTGGTACCCTTCTATTGTTCTCGAAATTCTGCTGACTTTTAAAAATGCTTCGGAACTCTTCCATTGATCCAGGAATTCTTCTGAAGTTTAAAAATGCTTCGGAACTCTTCTATTGTTCTCGGAATTCCGCTGACTTTTAAAAATGCTTCGGAACTCTTCCACTGCTCTCGGAATTCCGCTCTAGTTTAAGAATGCTTCGAAACTCTTCCATTGTTCTTGGAATTCTGCTGAAGTTTTGAAGTTTAAAAATGCTTCGGAATTCTTCCATTGTTCTCGGAATTCCGCTGATGCTTAAAAATGCTTCACAACTCTTCTATTGTTCTCAGAATTCCGCTTACTTTTAAAAATGCTTCGGAACTCTTCCATTGTTGTCGGAATTCCGCTGACGCTTAAAATTGCTTCAAAACTCTTCCATTGTTCTCGGAATTCCCCTGAAGTTTAAGAATGCTTCAGAACTCTTCCATTGTTCTCAGAATTCTGCTGAAGTTTAAAAATGCTTCGGAACTCTTCCATTGTTCTCGGAATATCGCTGACGCTTAAAAATGCTTCACAACTCTTCTATTGTTCTCGGAATTCCGTTGACATTTAAAAATGCTTCGGAACTCTTCCATTGTTCTCAGAATTCCGCTGACTTTTAAAAATGCTTCGGAACTCTTCGATTGTTTTCCAAATTCCGCTGAAGTTTAAAAATGCTTCGGAACTCTTCTAGTGTTCGCAGAATTCCGCTGACGTTTAAAAATGCTTCGGAATTCTTCCATTGTTCTCGGAATTCCGCTGACGCTTAAAAATGCTTCACAACTCTTCTATTGTTCTCAGAATTCCACTGACTTTTAAAAATGCTTCAGAACTCTTCCATTGTTCTCGGAATTCCGCTGACGTTTCAAAATGCTTCGGAACTCTTCCATTGTTCTCGGAATTCCGCTGACGCTTAAAATTGCTTCACAACTCTTCTATTGTTCTCGGAATTCCGCTGACTTTTAAAAATGCTTCGAAACTCTTCCATTGTTCTCGGAATTCCGCTGAAGTTTAAGAATGCTTCGGAACTCTTCCATTGTTCTCAGAATTCTGCTGAAGTTTAAAAATGCTTCGGAACTCTTCCATTGTTCTCGGAATTCCGCTGATGCTTAAAAATGCTTCACAACTATTCCATTGTTCTCGGCATTCCGCTGACATTTAAAAAGGCTTCAGAACTCTTCCATTGTTCTCGGAATTCCGCTGACGTTTAAAAATGCTTCGGAACTCTTCCATTGTTCTCGGAATTCCGCTGACGTTTAAAAATGCTTCACAAATCTTCCATTGTTCTCGGAATTCCGCTGACTTTTAAAAATGCTTCGGAACTCTTCGATTGTTCTCCAAATTCCGCTGAAGTTTAAAAATGCTTCGGAACTCTTCCAGTGTTCTCGGAATTCCGCTGACTTTTAAAAATGCTTCGGAACTCTTCCATTGTTCTCGGAATTCCGCTGACATTTAAAAATGCTTCGGAACTCTTCCATTGTTCTTGGAATTCCACTGACGTTTAAAAATGCTTCACAACTCTTCCATTGTTCTCGGAATTCCGCTGACTTTTAAAATTGCTTCGGAACTCTTCGATTGTTCTCCAAATTCTGTTGAAGTTTAAAAATGCTTCGGAACTCTTCGATTGTTCTCCAAATTCCGCTGACGTTTAAAAATGCTTCAGAACTCTTCCATTGTTCTCGGAATTCCGCTGACATTTAAAAATGCTTCGGAACTCTTCCATTGTTCTGGAATTCCGCTGACGTTTAAAAATGCTTCACAACTCTTCCATTGTTCACGGTATTCCGCTGACTTTTAAAAATGCTTCAGAATTCTTCCTTTGTTCTCGGAATTCCGCTGAAGTTTAAGTATGTTTCGGAACTCTTCCATTGTTCTCGGAATTCTGCTGAAGTTTAAAAATGCTTCGGAACTCTTCCATTGTTCTCAGAATTCCGCTGACATTTAAAAATGCTTCAGAAGTCTTCCATTGTTCTCGGAATTCCGCTGACATTTAAAAAGGCTTCAGAACCCTTCCATTGTTCTCGGAATTCCGCTGACGTTTAAAAATGCTTCGGAACTCTTCCATTGTTCTCGGAATTCCGCTGACGTTTAAAAATGCTTCACAACTCTTCCATTGTTCTCGGAATTCCGCTGACTTTTAAAAATGCTTCGGAACTCTTTGATTGTTCTCCAAATTCCGCTGAAGTTTAAAAATGCTTCGGAACTCTTCCAGTGTTCTCGGAATTCCGCTGACGTTTAAAAATGCTTCGGAACTCTTCGATTGTTCTCCAAATTCCGCTGAAGTTTAAAAATGCTTCGGAACTCTTCCAGTGTTCGCAGAATTCTGCTGACGTTTAAAAATGCTTCGGAAATCTTCCATTGTTTTCAAAATTCCGCTGACGTTTAAAAATGCTTCAGAACTCTTCCATTGTTCTCGGAATTCCGGTGAAGTTTAAAAATGCTTCGGAACTCTTACATTGTTCTCAGAATTCCGCTGAAGTTTAAACATGCTTTGGTACCCTTCTATTGTTCTCGGAATTCTGCTGACTTTTAAAAATGCTTCGGAACTCTTCCATTGATCCAGGAATTCTGCTGAAGTTTAAAAATGCTTCGGAAATCTTCCATTGTTTTCAAAATTCCGCTGACGTTTAAAAATGCTTCGGAACTCTTCCATTGTTCTCGGAATTCCGGTGAAGTTTAAAAATGCTTCGGAACTCTTACATTGTTCTCAGAATTCCGGTGAAGTTTAAACATGCTTTGGTACCCTTCTATTGTTCTCGGAATTCTGCTGACTTTTAAAAATGCTTCGGAACTCTTCCATTGATCCAGGAATTCTGCTGAAGTTTAAAAATGCTTCTGAACTCTTCTATTGTTCTCGGAATTCCGCTAAAGTTTAAGAATGCTTCGGAACTCTTCCATTGTTCTCGGAATTCCGCTGACGCTTAAAAATGCTTCACAACTCTTCTATTGTTCTCGGAATTCTGCTGACATTTAAAAATGATTCGGAACTCTTCCATTGTTTTCGGAATTCCGCTGAAGTTTAAGAATGCTTCGGAACTCTTCCATTGTTCTCGGAATTACGCTGACGCTTAAAACTGCTTCACAACTCTTCTATTGTTCTCGGAATTCCGCTGACATTTAAAAATGCTTCGGAACTCTTCCATTGTTCTTGGAATTCCGCTGACATTTAAAAAGGCTTCAGAACTCTTCCATTGTTCTTGGAATTCCGCTGATGTTTAAAAATGCTTCGGAACTCTTCCATTGTTCTCGGAATTCCGCTGATGTTTAAAAATGCTTCACAACTCTTCCATTGTTCTCGGAATTCCGCTGACTTTTAAAAATGCTTCTGAACTCTTCCATTGTTCTTGGAATTCCACTGACGTTTAAAAATGCTTCACAACTCTTCCATTGTTCTCGGAATTCCGGTGAAGTTTAAAAATGCTTCGGAACTCTTACTTTGTTCTCAGAATTCCGCTGAAGTTTAAACATGCTTTGGTACCCTTCTATTGTTCTCGGAATTCTGCTGACTTTTAAAAATGCTTCGGAACTCTTCCATTGATCCAGGAATTCTGCTGAAGTTTAAAAATGCTTCTGAACTCTTCTATTGTTCTCGGAATTCCGCTGACTTTTAAAAATGCTTCGGAACTCTTCCATTGTTCTCGGAATTCCGCTGAAGTTTAAGAATGCTTCGGAACTCTTCCATTGTTCTCGGAATTCCGCTGACGCTTAAAAATGCTTCACAACTCTTCTATTGTTCTCAGAATTCCGCTGACTTTTAAAAATGCTTTGGAAATCTTCCATTGTTTTCAAAATTCCGCTGATGTTTAAAAATGCTTCAGAACTCTTAAATTGTTCTCGGAATTCCGCTGACTTTTAAAAATGCTTCGGAACTCTTCGATTGTTCTCCAAATTCTGCTGAAGTCTACAAATGCTTCGGAACTCTTCCAGTGTTCGCAGAATTCCGCTGACGTTTAAAAATGCTTCGGAACTCTTCCATTGTTCTCGGAATTCCGCTGACTTTTAAAAATGCTTCGGAACTCTTCCATTGTTCTCGGAATTCCGCTGAAGTTTTGAAGTTTAAAAATGCTTCGGAATTCTTCCATTGTTCTCGGAATTCCGCTGACGCTTAAAATTGCTTCACAACTCTTCTATTGTTCTCGGAATTCCGCTGACTTTTAAAAATGCTTCGAAACTCTTCCATTGTTCTCGGAATTCCGCTGAAGTTTAAGAATGCTTCGGAACTCTTCCATTGTTCTCAGAATTCTGCTGAAGTTTAAAAATGCTTCGGAACTCTTCCATTGTTCTCGGAATTCCGCTGATGCTTAAAAATGCTTCACAACTCTTCCATTGTTCTCGGAATTCCGCTGACATTTAAAAAGGCTTCAGAACTCTTCCATTGTTCTCGGAATTCCGCTGACGTTTAAAAATGCTTCGGAACTCTTCCATTGTTCTCGGAATTCCGCTGACGTTTAAAAATGCTTCACAAAGCTTCCATTGTTCTCGGAATTCCGCTGACTTTTAAAAATGCTTCGGAAGTCTTCCAGTGTTCGCAGAATTCCGCTGACGTTTAAAAATGCTTCGGAAATCTTCCATTGTTTTCAAAATTCCGCTGACGTTTAAAAATGATTCAGAACTCTTCCATTGTTCTCGGAATTCCGCTGACGTTTAAAAATGCTTCGGAACTCTTCCATTGTTCTCGGAATTCCGTTGAAGTTTAAAAATGCTTCGGAATTCTTACATTGTTCTCAGAATTCCACTGAAGTTTAAACATGCTTTGGTACCCTTCTATTGTTCTCGAAATTCTGCTGACTTTTAAAAATGCTTCGGAACTCTTCCATTGATCCAGGAATTCTTCTGAAGTTTAAAAATGCTTCGGAACTCTTCTATTGTTCTCGGAATTCCGCTGACTTTTAAAAATGCTTCGGAACTCTTCCACTGCTTTCGGAATTCCGCTCTAGTTTAAGAATGCTTCGAAACTCTTCCATTGTTCTTGGAATTCTGCTGAAGTTTTGAAGTTTAAAAATGCTTCGGAATTCTTCCATTGTTCTCGGAATTCCGCTGATGCTTAAAAATGCTTCACAACTCTTCTATTGTTCTCAGAATTCCGCTTACTTTTAAAAATGCTTCGGAACTCTTCCATTGTTGTCGGAATTCCGCTGACGCTTAAAATTGCTTCAAAACTCTTCCATTGTTCTCGGAATTCCGCTGAAGTTTAAGAATGCTTCAGAACTCTTCCATTGTTCTCAGAATTCTGCTGAAGTTTAAAAATGCTTCGGAACTCTTCCATTGTTCTCGGAATATCGCTGACGCTTAAAAATGCTTCACAACTCTTCTATTGTTCTCGGAATTCCGTTGACATTTAAAAATGCTTCGGAACTCTTCCATTGTTCTCGGAATTCCGCTGACGTTTAAAAAAGCTTCGGAAATCTTCCATTGTTTTCAAAATTCCGCTGATGTTTAAAAATGCTTCAGAACTCTTCCATTGTTCTCGGAATTCCGCTGACTTTTAAAAATGCTTCGGAACTCTTCGATTGTTTTCCAAATTCCGCTGAAGTTTAAAAATGCTTCGGAACTCTTCTAGTGTTCGCAGAATTCCGCTGACGTTTAAAAATGCTTCGGAATTCTTCCATTGTTCTCGGAATTCCGCTGACGCTTAAAAATGCTTCACAACTCTTCTATTGTTCTCAGAATTCCACTGACTTTTAAAAATGCTTCAGAACTCTTCCATTGTTCTCGGAATTCCACTGACGTTTCAAAATGCTTCGGAACTCTTCCATTGTTCTCGGAATTCCGCTGACGCTTAAAATTGCTTCACAACTCTTCTATTGTTCTCGGAATTCCGCTGACTTTTAAAAATGCTTCGAAACTCTTCCATTGTTCTCGGAATTCCGCTGAAGTTTAAGAATGCTTCGGAACTCTTCCATTGTTCTCAGAATTCTGCTGAAGTTTAAAAATGCTTCGGAACTCTTCCATTGTTCTCGGAATTCCGCTGATGCTTAAAAATGCTTCACAACTATTCCATTGTTCTCGGCATTCCGCTGACATTTAAAAAGGCTTCGGAACTCTTCCATTGTTCTGGAATTCCGCTGACGTTTAAAAATGCTTCACAACTCTTCCATTGTTCACGGTATTCCGCTGACTTTTAAAAATGCTTCAGAATTCTTCCTTTGTTCTCGGAATTCCGCTGAAGTTTAAGTATGTTTCGGAACTCTTCCATTGTTCTCGGAATTCTGCTGAAGTTTAAAAATGCTTCGGAACTCTTCCATTGTTCTCAGAATTCCGCTGACATTTAAAAATGCTTCAGAAGTCTTCCATTGTTCTCGGAATTCCGCTGACATTTAAAAAGGCTTCAGAACCCTTCCATTGTTCTCGGAATTCCGCTGACGTTTAAAAATGCTTCGGAACTCTTCCATTGTTCTCGGAATTCCGCTGACGTTTAAAAATGCTTCACAACTCTTCCATTGTTCTCGGAATTCCGCTGACTTTTAAAAATGCTTCGGAACTCTTTGATTGTTCTCCAAATTCCGCTGAAGTTTAAAAATGCTTCGGAACTCTTCCAGTGTTCTCGGAATTCCGCTGACTTTTAAAAATGCTTCGGAACTCTTCGATTGTTCTCCAAATTCCGCTGAAGTTTAAAAATGCTTCGGAACTCTTCCAGTGTTCGCAGAATTCTGCTGACGTTTAAAAATGCTTCGGAAATCTTCCATTGTTTTCAAAATTCCGCTGACGTTTAAAAATGCTTCAGAACTCTTCCATTGTTCTCGGAATTCCGGTGAAGTTTAAAAATGCTTCGGAACTCTTACATTGTTCTCAGAATTCCGCTGAAGTTTAAACATGCTTTGGTACCCTTCTATTGTTCTCGGAATTCTGCTGACTTTTAAAAATGCTTCGGAACTCTTCCATTGATCCAGGAATTCTGCTGAAGTTTAAAAATGCTTCGGAAATCTTCCATTGTTTTCAAAATTCCGCTGACGTTTAAAAATGCTTCGGAACTCTTCCATTGTTCTCGGAATTCCGGTGAAGTTTAAAAATGCTTCGGAACTCTTACATTGTTCTCAGAATTCCGGTGAAGTTTAAACATGCTTTGGTACCCTTCTATTGTTCTCGGAATTCTGCTGACTTTTAAAAATGCTTCGTAACTCTTCCATTGATCCAGGAATTCTGCTGAAGTTTAAAAATGCTTCTGAACTCTTCTATTGTTCTCGGAATTCCGCTGAAGTTTAAGAATGCTTCGGAACTCTTCCATTGTTCTCGGAATTCCGCTGACGCTTAAAAATGCTTCACAACTCTTCTATTGTTCTCGGAATTCCGCTGACATTTAAAAATGATTCGGAACTCTTCCATTGTTTTCGGAATTCCGCTGAAGTTTAAGAATGCTTCGGAACTCTTCCATTGTTCTCGGAATTACGCTGACGCTTAAAACTGCTTCACAACTCTTCTATTGTTCTCGGAATTCCGCTGACATTTAAAAATGCTTCGGAACTCTTCCATTGTTCTCGGAATTCCGCTGACATTTAAAAAGGCTTCAGAACTCTTCCATTGTTCTTGGAATTCCGCTGACGTTTAAAAATGCTTCGGAACTCTTCCATTGTTCTCGGAATTCCGCTGATGTTTAAAAATGCTTCACAACTCTTCCATTGTTCTCGGAATTCCGCTGACTTTTAAAAATGCTTCTGAACTCTTCCATTGTTCTTGGAATTCCGCTGAAGTTTAAGTATGCTTCGGAACTCTTCCATTGTTCTCGGAATTCTGGTGAAGTTTAAAAATGCTTCGGAACTCTTCCATTTTTCTCAGAATTCCGCTGACATTTAAAAATGCTTCGGAACTTTTCCATTGTTCTTGGAATTCCACTGACGTTTAAAAATGCTTCACAACTCTTCCATTGTTCTCGGTATTCCGCTGACTTTTAAAAATGCTTCAGAATTCTTCCATTGTTCTCGGAATTCCGCTGAAGTTTAAGTATGCTTCGGAACTCTTCCATTGTTCTCGGAATTCTGCTGAAGTTTAAAAATGCTTCGGAACTCTTCCATTGTTCTCGGAATTCTGCTGAAGTTTAAAAATGCTTCGGAACTCTTCCATTGTTCTGGAATTCCGCTGACGTTTAAAAATGCTTCGGAACTCTTCCATTGTTCTCGGAATTCCGGTGAAGTTTAAAAATGCTTCGGAACTCTTACATTGTTCTCAGAATTCCGCTGAAGTTTAAACATGCTTTGGTACCCTTCTATTGTTCTCGGAATTCTGCTGACTTTTAAAAATGCTTCGGAACTCTTCCATTGATCCAGGAATTCTGCTGAAGTTTAAAAATGCTTCTGAACTCTTCTATTGTTCTCGGAATTCCGCTGTCTTTTAAAAATGCTTCGGAACTCTTCCATTGTTCTCGGAATTCCGCTGAAGTTTAAGAATGCTTCGGAACTCTTCCATTGTTCTCGGAATTCCGCTGACGCTTAAAAATGCTTCACAACTCTTCTATTGTTCTCAGAATTCCGCTGACTTTTAAAAATGATTCGGAAATCTTCCATTGTTTTCAAAATTCCGCTGATGTTTAAAAATGCTTCAGAACTCTTAAATTGTTCTCGGAATTCCGCTGACTTTTAAAAATGCTTCGGAACTCTTCCATTGTTCTGGAATTCCGCTGACTTTTAAAAATGCTTCACAACTCTTCCATTGTTCTCGGTATTCCGCTGGCTTTTAAAAATGATTCAGAATTCTTCCATTGTTCTCGGAATTCCGCTGAAGTTTAAGTATGCTTCGGAACTCTTCCATTGTTCTCGGAATTCTGCTGAAGTTTAAAAATGCTTCGGAAATCTTCCATTGTTTTCAAAATTCCGCTGACGTTTAAAAATGCTTCGGAACTCTTCCATTGTTCTCGGAATTCCGGTGAAGTTTAAAAATGCTTCGGAACTCTTACATTGTTCTCAGAATTCCGCTGAAGTTTAAACATGCTTTGGTACCCTTCTATTGTTCTCGGAATTCTGCTGAATTTTAAAAATGCTTCGGAACTCTTCCATTGATCCAGGAATTCTGCTGAAGTTTAAAAATGCTTCTGAAATCTTCTATTGTTCTCGGAATTCCGCTGACTTTTAAAAATGCTTCGGAACTCTTCCATTGTTCTCGGAATTCCGCTGAAGTTTAAGAATGCTTCGGAACTCTTCCATTGTTCTCGGAATTCCGCTGACGCTTAAAAATGCTTCACAACTCTTCTATTGTTCTCAGAATTCCGCTGACTTTTAAAAATGCTTCGGAAATCTTCCATTGTTTTCAAAATTCCGCTGATGTTTAAAAATGCTTCAGAACTCTTAAATTGTTCTCGGAATTCCGCTGACTTTTAAAAATGCTTCGGAACTCTTCGATTGTTCTCCAAATTCTGCTGAAGTTTAAAAATGCTTCGGAACTCTTCCAGTGTTCGCAGAATTCTGCTGACGTTTAAAAATGCTTCGGAAATCTTCCATTGTTTTCAAAATTCCGCTGACGTTTAAAAATGCTTCAGAACTCTTCCATTGTTCTCGGAATTCCGCTGACGTTTAAAAATGCTTCGGAACTCTTCGATTGTTCTCCAAATTCCGCTGAAGTTTAAAAATGCTTCGGAACTCTTCCAGTGTTCGCAGAATTCTGCTGACGTTTAAAAATGCTTCGGAAATCTTCCATTGTTTTCAAAATTCCGCTGACGTTTAAAAATGCTTCAGAACTCTTCCATTGTTCTCGGAATTCCGGTGAAGTTTAAAAATGCTTCGGAACTCTTACATTGTTCTCAGAATTCCGCTGAAGTTTAAACATGCTTTGGTACCCTTCTATTGTTCTCGGAATTCTGCTGACTTTTAAAAATGCTTCGGAACTCTTCCATTGATCCAGGAATTCTGCTGAAGTTTAAAAATGCTTCGGAAATCTTCCATTGTTTTCAAAATTCCGCTGACGTTTAAAAATGCTTCGGAACTCTTCCATTGTTCTCGGAATTCCGGTGAAGTTTAAAAATGCTTCGGAACTCTTACATTGTTCTCAGAATTCCGGTGAAGTTTAAACATGCTTTGGTACCCTTCTATTGTTCTCGGAATTCTGCTGACTTTTAAAAATGCTTCGGAACTCTTCCATTGATCCAGGAATTCTGCTGAAGTTTAAAAATGCTTCTGAACTCTTCTATTGTTCTCGGAATTCCGCTAAAGTTTAAGAATGCTTCGGAACTCTTCCATTGTTCTCGGAATTCCGCTGACGCTTAAAAATGCTTCACAACTCTTCTATTGTTCTCGGAATTCTGCTGACATTTAAAAATGATTCGGAACTCTTCCATTGTTTTCGGAATTCCGCTGAAGTTTAAGAATGCTTCGGAACTCTTCCATTGTTCTCGGAATTACGCTGACGCTTAAAACTGCTTCACAACTCTTCTATTGTTCTCGGAATTCCGCTGACATTTAAAAATGCTTCGGAACTCTTCCATTGTTCTTGGAATTCCGCTGACATTTAAAAAGGCTTCAGAACTCTTCCATTGTTCTTGGAATTCCGCTGATGTTTAAAAATGCTTCGGAACTCTTCCATTGTTCTCGGAATTCCGCTGATGTTTAAAAATGCTTCACAACTCTTCCATTGTTCTCGGAATTCCGCTGACTTTTAAAAATGCTTCTGAACTCTTCCATTGTTCTTGGAATTCCACTGACGTTTAAAAATGCTTCACAACTCTTCCATTGTTCTCGGAATTCCGGTGAAGTTTAAAAATGCTTCGGAACTCTTACTTTGTTCTCAGAATTCCGCTGAAGTTTAAACATGCTTTGGTACCCTTCTATTGTTCTCGGAATTCTGCTGACTTTTAAAAATGCTTCGGAACTCTTCCATTGATCCAGGAATTCTGCTGAAGTTTAAAAATGCTTCTGAACTCTTCTATTGTTCTCGGAATTCCGCTGACTTTTAAAAATGCTTCGGAACTCTTCCATTGTTCTCGGAATTCCGCTGAAGTTTAAGAATGCTTCGGAACTCTTCCATTGTTCTCGGAATTCCGCTGACGCTTAAAAATGCTTCACAACTCTTCTATTGTTCTCAGAATTCCGCTGACTTTTAAAAATGCTTTGGAAATCTTCCATTGTTTTCAAAATTCCGCTGATGTTTAAAAATGCTTCAGAACTCTTAAATTGTTCTCGGAATTCCGCTGACTTTTAAAAATGCTTCGGAACTCTTCGATTGTTCTCCAAATTCTGCTGAAGTCTACAAATGCTTCGGAACTCTTCCAGTGTTCGCAGAATTCCGCTGACGTTTAAAAATGCTTCGGAACTCTTCCATTGTTCTCGGAATTCCGCTGACTTTTAAAAATGCTTCGGAACTCTTCCATTGTTCTCGGAATTCCGCTGAAGTTTTGAAGTTTAAAAATGCTTCGGAATTCTTCCATTGTTCTCGGAATTCCGCTGACGCTTAAAATTGCTTCACAACTCTTCTATTGTTCTCGGAATTCCGCTGACTTTTAAAAATGCTTCGAAACTCTTCCATTGTTCTCGGAATTCCGCTGAAGTTTAAGAATGCTTCGGAACTCTTCCATTGTTCTCAGAATTCTGCTGAAGTTTAAAAATGCTTCGGAACTCTTCCATTGTTCTCGGAATTCCGCTGATGCTTAAAAATGCTTCACAACTCTTCCATTGTTCTCGGAATTCCGCTGACATTTAAAAAGGCTTCAGAACTCTTCCATTGTTCTCGGAATTCCGCTGACGTTTAAAAATGCTTCGGAACTCTTCCATTGTTCTCGGAATTCCGCTGACGTTTAAAAATGCTTCACAAAGCTTCCATTGTTCTCGGAATTCCGCTGACTTTTAAAAATGCTTCGGAAGTCTTCCAGTGTTCGCAGAATTCCGCTGACGTTTAAAAATGCTTCGGAAATCTTCCATTGTTTTCAAAATTCCGCTGACGTTTAAAAATGATTCAGAACTCTTCCATTGTTCTCGGAATTCCGCTGACGTTTAAAAATGCTTCGGAACTCTTCCATTGTTCTCGGAATTCCGTTGAAGTTTAAAAATGCTTCGGAATTCTTACATTGTTCTCAGAATTCCACTGAAGTTTAAACATGCTTTGGTACCCTTCTATTGTTCTCGAAATTCTGCTGACTTTTAAAAATGCTTCGGAACTCTTCCATTGATCCAGGAATTCTTCTGAAGTTTAAAAATGCTTCGGAACTCTTCTATTGTTCTCGGAATTCCGCTGACTTTTAAAAATGCTTCGGAACTCTTCCACTGCTTTCGGAATTCCGCTCTAGTTTAAGAATGCTTCGAAACTCTTCCATTGTTCTTGGAATTCTGCTGAAGTTTTGAAGTTTAAAAATGCTTCGGAATTCTTCCATTGTTCTCGGAATTCCGCTGATGCTTAAAAATGCTTCACAACTCTTCTATTGTTCTCAGAATTCCGCTTACTTTTAAAAATGCTTCGGAACTCTTCCATTGTTGTCGGAATTCCGCTGACGCTTAAAATTGCTTCAAAACTCTTCCATTGTTCTCGGAATTCCGCTGAAGTTTAAGAATGCTTCAGAACTCTTCCATTGTTCTCAGAATTCTGCTGAAGTTTAAAAATGCTTCGGAACTCTTCCATTGTTCTCGGAATATCGCTGACGCTTAAAAATGCTTCACAACTCTTCTATTGTTCTCGGAATTCCGTTGACATTTAAAAATGCTTCGGAACTCTTCCATTGTTCTCGGAATTCCGCTGACGTTTAAAAAAGCTTCGGAAATCTTCCATTGTTTTCAAAATTCCGCTGATGTTTAAAAATGCTTCAGAACTCTTCCATTGTTCTCGGAATTCCGCTGACTTTTAAAAATGCTTCGGAACTCTTCGATTGTTTTCCAAATTCCGCTGAAGTTTAAAAATGCTTCGGAACTCTTCTAGTGTTCGCAGAATTCCGCTGACGTTTAAAAATGCTTCGGAATTCTTCCATTGTTCTCGGAATTCCGCTGACGCTTAAAAATGCTTCACAACTCTTCTATTGTTCTCAGAATTCCACTGACTTTTAAAAATGCTTCAGAACTCTTCCATTGTTCTCGGAATTCCACTGACGTTTCAAAATGCTTCGGAACTCTTCCATTGTTCTCGGAATTCCGCTGACGCTTAAAATTGCTTCACAACTCTTCTATTGTTCTCGGAATTCCGCTGACTTTTAAAAATGCTTCGAAACTCTTCCATTGTTCTCGGAATTCCGCTGAAGTTTAAGAATGCTTCGGAACTCTTCCATTGTTCTCAGAATTCTGCTGAAGTTTAAAAATGCTTCGGAACTCTTCCATTGTTCTCGGAATTCCGCTGATGCTTAAAAATGCTTCACAACTATTCCATTGTTCTCGGCATTCCGCTGACATTTAAAAAGGCTTCGGAACTCTTCCATTGTTCTGGAATTCCGCTGACGTTTAAAAATGCTTCACAACTCTTCCATTGTTCACGGTATTCCGCTGACTTTTAAAAATGATTCAGAATTCTTCCTTTGTTCTCGGAATTCCGCTGAAGTTTAAGTATGTTTCGGAACTCTTCCATTGTTCTCGGAATTCTGCTGAAGTTTAAAAATGCTTCGGAACTCTTCCATTGTTCTCAGAATTCCGCTGACATTTAAAAATGCTTCAGAAGTCTTCCATTGTTCTCGGAATTCCGCTGACATTTAAAAAGGCTTCAGAACCCTTCCATTGTTCTCGGAATTCCGCTGACGTTTAAAAATGCTTCGGAACTCTTCCATTGTTCTCGGAATTCCGCTGACGTTTAAAAATGCTTCACAACTCTTCCATTGTTCTCGGAATTCCGCTGACTTTTAAAAATGCTTCGGAACTCTTTGATTGTTCTCCAAATTCCGCTGAAGTTTAAAAATGCTTCGGAACTCTTCCAGTGTTCTCGGAATTCCGCTGACTTTTAAAAATGCTTCGGAACTCTTCGATTGTTCTCCAAATTCCGCTGAAGTTTAAAAATGCTTCGGAACTCTTCCAGTGTTCGCAGAATTCTGCTGACGTTTAAAAATGCTTCGGAAATCTTCCATTGTTTTCAAAATTCCGCTGACGTTTAAAAATGCTTCAGAACTCTTCCATTGTTCTCGGAATTCCGGTGAAGTTTAAAAATGCTTCGGAACTCTTACATTGTTCTCAGAATTCCGCTGAAGTTTAAACATGCTTTGGTACCCTTCTATTGTTCTCGGAATTCTGCTGACTTTTAAAAATGCTTCGGAACTCTTCCATTGATCCAGGAATTCTGCTGAAGTTTAAAAATGCTTCGGAAATCTTCCATTGTTTTCAAAATTCCGCTGACGTTTAAAAATGCTTCGGAACTCTTCCATTGTTCTCGGAATTCCGGTGAAGTTTAAAAATGCTTCGGAACTCTTACATTGTTCTCAGAATTCCGGTGAAGTTTAAACATGCTTTGGTACCCTTCTATTGTTCTCGGAATTCTGCTGACTTTTAAAAATGCTTCGTAACTCTTCCATTGATCCAGGAATTCTGCTGAAGTTTAAAAATGCTTCTGAACTCTTCTATTGTTCTCGGAATTCCGCTGAAGTTTAAGAATGCTTCGGAACTCTTCCATTGTTCTCGGAATTCCGCTGACGCTTAAAAATGCTTCACAACTCTTCTATTGTTCTCGGAATTCCGCTGACATTTAAAAATGATTCGGAACTCTTCCATTGTTTTCGGAATTCCGCTGAAGTTTAAGAATGCTTCGGAACTCTTCCATTGTTCTCGGAATTACTCTGACGCTTAAAACTGCTTCACAACTCTTCTATTGTTCTCGGAATTCCGCTGACATTTAAAAATGCTTCGGAACTCTTCCATTGTTCTCGGAATTCCGCTGACATTTAAAAAGGCTTCAGAACTCTTCCATTGTTCTTGGAATTCCGCTGACGTTTAAAAATGCTTCGGAACTCTTCCATTGTTCTCGGAATTCCGCTGATGTTTAAAAATGCTTCACAACTCTTCCATTGTTCTCGGAATTCCGCTGACTTTTAAAAATGCTTCTGAACTCTTCCATTGTTCTTGGAATTCCGCTGAAGTTTAAGTATGCTTCGGAACTCTTCCATTGTTCTCGGAATTCTGGTGAAGTTTAAAAATGCTTCGGAACTCTTCCATTTTTCTCAGAATTCCGCTGACATTTAAAAATGCTTCGGAACTTTTCCATTGTTCTTGGAATTCCACTGACGTTTAAAAATGCTTCACAACTCTTCCATTGTTCTCGGTATTCCGCTGACTTTTAAAAATGCTTCAGAATTCTTCCATTGTTCTCGGAATTCCGCTGAAGTTTAAGTATGCTTCGGAACTCTTCCATTGTTCTCGGAATTCTGCTGAAGTTTAAAAATGCTTCGGAACTCTTCCATTGTTCTCGGAATTCTGCTGAAGTTTAAAAATGCTTCGGAACTCTTCCATTGTTCTGGAATTCCGCTGACGTTTAAAAATGCTTCGGAACTCTTCCATTGTTCTCGGAATTCCGGTGAAGTTTAAAAATGCTTCGGAACTCTTACATTGTTCTCAGAATTCCGCTGAAGTTTAAACATGCTTTGGTACCCTTCTATTGTTCTCGGAATTCTGCTGACTTTTAAAAATGCTTCGGAACTCTTCCATTGATCCAGGAATTCTGCTGAAGTTTAAAAATGCTTCTGAACTCTTCTATTGTTCTCGGAATTCCGCTGTCTTTTAAAAATGCTTCGGAACTCTTCCATTGTTCTCGGAATTCCGCTGAAGTTTAAGAATGCTTCGGAACTCTTCCATTGTTCTCGGAATTCCGCTGACGCTTAAAAATGCTTCACAACTCTTCTATTGTTCTCAGAATTCCGCTGACTTTTAAAAATGATTCGGAAATCTTCCATTGTTTTCAAAATTCCGCTGATGTTTAAAAATGCTTCAGAACTCTTAAATTGTTCTCGGAATTCCGCTGACTTTTAAAAATGCTTCGGAACTCTTCCATTGTTCTGGAATTCCGCTGACTTTTAAAAATGCTTCACAACTCTTCCATTGTTCTCGGTATTCCGCTGGCTTTTAAAAATGATTCAGAATTCTTCCATTGTTCTCGGAATTCCGCTGAAGTTTAAGTATGCTTCGGAACTCTTCCATTGTTCTCGGAATTCTGCTGAAGTTTAAAAATGCTTCGGAAATCTTCCATTGTTTTCAAAATTCCGCTGACGTTTAAAAATGCTTCGGAACTCTTCCATTGTTCTCGGAATTCCGGTGAAGTTTAAAAATGCTTCGGAACTCTTACATTGTTCTCAGAATTCCGCTGAAGTTTAAACATGCTTTGGTACCCTTCTATTGTTCTCGGAATTCTGCTGAATTTTAAAAATGCTTCGGAACTCTTCCATTGATCCAGGAATTCTGCTGAAGTTTAAAAATGCTTCTGAAATCTTCTATTGTTCTCGGAATTCCGCTGACTTTTAAAAATGCTTCGGAACTCTTCCATTGTTCTCGGAATTCCGCTGAAGTTTAAGAATGCTTCGGAACTCTTCCATTGTTCTCGGAATTCCGCTGACGCTTAAAAATGCTTCACAACTCTTCTATTGTTCTCAGAATTCCGCTGACTTTTAAAAATGCTTCGGAAATCTTCCATTGTTTTCAAAATTCCGCTGATGTTTAAAAATGCTTCAGAACTCTTAAATTGTTCTCGGAATTCCGCTGACTTTTAAAAATGCTTCGGAACTCTTCGATTGTTCTCCAAATTCTGCTGAAGTTTAAAAATGCTTCGGAACTCTTCCAGTGTTCGCAGAATTCTGCTGACGTTTAAAAATGCTTCGGAAATCTTCCATTGTTTTCAAAATTCCGCTGACGTTTAAAAATGCTTCAGAACTCTTCCATTGTTCTCGGAATTCCGCTGACGTTTAAAAATGCTTCGGAACTCTTCCATTGTTCTCGGAATTGCGGTGAAGTTTAAGAATGCTTCGGAACTCTTCCATTGTTCTCGGAATTCTGCTAAAGTTTTGAAGTTTTAAAATGCTTCGGAATTCTTCCATTGTTCTCGGAATTCCGCTGACGCTTAAAAATGCTTCACAACTCTTCTATTGTTCTCAGAATTCCGCTGACTTTTAAAAATGCTTCGGAACTCTTCCATTGTTGTTGGAATTCCGCTGACGCTTAAAAATGCTTCACAACTCTTCTATTGTTCTCGGAATTCCGCTGACATTTAAAAATGATTCAGGAACTCTTCCATTGTTTTCGGAATTCCGCTGAAGTTTAAGAATGCTTCGGAACTCTTCCATTGTTCTCGGAATTCTGCTGAAGTTTAAAAATGCTTCGGAACTCTTCCATTGTTCTCGGAATTACGCTGACGCTTAAAACTGCTTCACAACTCTTCTATTGTTCTCGGAATTCCGCTGACATTTAAAAATGCTTCGGAACTCTTCCATTGTTTTCGGAATTCCGCTGAAGTTTAAGAATGCTTCGGAATTCTTCCATTGTTCTCGGAATTCTGATGAAGTTTAAAAATGCTTCGGAACTCTTCCATTGTTCTCGGAATTCCGCTGACATTTAAAAAGGCTTCAGAACTCTTCCATTGTTCTTGGAATTCCGCTGACGTTTAAAAATGCTTCGGAACTCTTCCATTGTTCTCGGAATTCCGCTGATGTTTAAAAATGCTTCACAACTCTTGTCTTCCATTGTTCTCGGAATTCCGCTGACTTTTAAAAATGCTTCTGAACTCTTCCATTGTTCTCGGAATTCCGCTTAAGTTTAAGTATGCTTCGGAACTCTTCCATTGTTCTCGGAATTCTGATGAAGTTTAAAAATGCTTCGGAACTCTTCCATTGTTCTCGGAATTCCGCTGACATTTAAAAAGGCTTCAGAACTCTTCCATTGTTCTTGGAATTCCGCTGACGTTTAAAAATGCTTCGGAACTCTTCCATTGTTCTCGGAATTCCGCTGATGTTTAAAAATGCTTCACAACTCTTGTCTTCCATTGTTCTCGGAATTCCGCTGACTTTTAAAAATGCTTCTGAACTCTTCCATTGTTCTCGGAATTCCGCTTAAGTTTAAGTATGCTTCGGAACTCTTCCATTGTTCTCGGAATTCTGCTGAAGTTTAAAAATGCTTCGGAACTCTTCCATTGTTCTTGGAATTCCACTGACGTTTAAAAATGCTTCACAACTCTTCCATTGTGCTCGGAATTCCGCTGACATTTAAAAAGGCTTCAGAACTCTTCCATTGTTCTCGGAATTCTGCTGAAGTTTAAAAATGCTTCGGAACTCTTCCATTGTTCTCGGAATTCTGCTGACGTTTAAAAATGCTTCGGAACTCTTCCATTGTTCTCGGAATTCCGCTGACGCTTAAAATTGCTTCAAAACTCTTCCATTGTTCTCGGAATTCCGCTGAAGTTTAAGAATGCTTCGGAACTCTTCCATTGTTCTCGGAATTCTGCTGAAGTTTTGAAGTTTAAAAATGCTTCGGAATTCTTCCATTATTCTCGGAATTCTGCTGAAGTTTTGTAGTTTAAAAATACTTCGGAATTCTTCCATTGTTCTCGGAATTCCGCTGACGCTTAAAAATGCTTCACAACTCTTCTATTGTTCTCAGAATTCCGCTGACTTTTAAAAATGCTTCAGAACTCTTCCATTGTTCTCGGTATTCCGCTGACGTTTAAAAATGCTTCGGAACTCTTCCATTGTTCTCAGAATTCCGCTGAAGTTTAAACATGCTTTGGTATCCTTCTATTGTTCTCGGAATTCTGCTGACCTTTAAAAATGCTTCAGATCTCTTCCATTGTGCCAGGAATTCTGCTGAAGTTTAAAAATGCTTCGGAACTCTTCCATTGTTCTCGGAATTCCGCTGACTTTTAAAAATGCTTCGGAACTCTTCCATTGTTCTCGGAATTCCGCTGACTTTTAAAAATGCTTCGGAACTCTTCCATTGTTCTCGGAATTCCGCTGAAGTTTAAGAATGCTTCGAAATTCTTCCATTGTTCTCGGAATTCTGCTGAAGTTTTGAAGTTTAAAAATGCTTCGGAATTCTTCCATTGTTCTCGGAATTCCGCTGACGCTTAAAAATGCTTCACAACTCTTCTATTTTTCTCAGAATTCCGCTGACTTTTACAAATGCTTCAGAACTCTTCCATTGTTCTCGGAATTCCGCTGACGTTTAAAAATGCTTCGGAACTCTTCCATTGTTCTCGGAATTCCGCTGACATTTAAAAAGGCTTCAGAACTCTTCCATTGTTCTCGGAATTCTGCTGAAGTTTAAAAATGCTTCGGAACTCTTCCATTGTTCTCGGAATTCTGCTGACGTTTAAAAATGCTTCGGAACTCTTCCATTGTTCTCGGAATTCCGCTGACGTTTAAAAATGCTTCGGAACTCTTCCATTGTTCTCGGAATTCCGGTGAAGTTTAAAAATGCTTCGGAACTCTTACATTGTTCTCAGAATTCCGCTGAAGTTTAAACATGCTTTGGTACCCTTCTATTGTTCTCGGAATTCTGCTGACTTTTAAAAATGCTTCAGAACTCTTCCATTGTGCCAGGAATTCTGCTGAAGTTTAAAAATGCTTCGGAACTCTTCCATTGTTCTCGGAATTCCGCTGACTTTTAAAAATGCTTCGGAACTCTTCCATTGTTCTCGGAATTCCGCTGACTTTTAGAAATGCTTCGGAACTCTTCCAATGTTCTCGGAATTCCGCTGAAGTTTAAAAATGCTTCGGAATTCTTCCATTGTTCTCGGAATTCTGCTGAAGTTTTGAAGTTTAAAAATGCTTCGGAATTCTTCCTTTGTTCTCGGAATTCCGCTGACGCTTAAAAATGCTTCACAACTCTTCTATTTTTCTCAGAATTCCGCTGACTTTTACAAATGCTTCAGAACTCTTCCATTGTTCTCGGAATTCCGCTGACGTTTAAAAATGCTTCGGAACCCTTCCATTGTTCTCGGAATTCCGCTGACATTTAAAAAGGCTTCAGAACTCTTCCATTGTTCTCGGAATTCTGCTGAAGTTTAAAAATGCTTCGGAACTCTTCCATTGTTCTCGGAATTCTGCTGACGTTTAAAAATGCTTCGGAACTCTTCCATTGTTCTCGGAATTCCGCTGACGTTTAAAAATGCTTCACAACTCTTCCATTGTTCTCGGAATTCCGCTGACATTTAAAAATGCTTCGGAACTCTTCCAGTGTTCGCAGAATTCCGCTGACGTTTAAAAATGCTTCGGAACTCTTCCATTGTGCTCAGAATTCCGCTGACGCTTAAAAATGCTTCAGAACTCTTCCATTGTTCTCGGTATTCCGCTGACGTTTAAAAATGCTTCGGAACTCTTCCCTTGTTCTCGGATTTCCGGTGAAGTTTAAAAATGCTTCGGAACTCTTACATTGTTCTCAGAATTCCGCTGAAGTTTAAACATGCTTTGGTACCCTTCTATTGTTCTCGGAATTCTGCTGACTTTTAAAAATGCTTCAGAACTCTTCCATTGTGCCAGGAATTCTGCTGAAGTTTAAAAATGCTTCACAACTCTTCCATTGTTCTCGGAATTCCGCTGACTTTTAAAATTGCTTCGGAACTCTTCGATTGTTCTCCAAATTCTGTTGAAGTTTAAAAATGCTTCGGAACTCTTCGATTGTTCTCCAAATTCCGCTGACGTTTAAAAATGCTTCAGAACTCTTCCATTGTTCTCGGAATTCCGCTGACATTTAAAAATGCTTCGCAACTCTTCCATTGTTCTGGAATACCGCTGACGTTTAAAAATGCTTCACAACTCTTCCATTGTTCTCGGTATTCTGCTGACTTTTAAAAATGCTTCAGAATTCTTCCTTTGTTCTCGGAATTCCGCTGAAGTTTAAGTATGCTTCGGAACTCTTCCATTGTTCTCGGAATTCTGCTGAAGTTTAAAAATGCTTCGGAACTCTTCCATTGTTCTCAGAATTCCGCTGACATTTAAAAATGCTTCAGAAGTCTTCCATTGTTCTCGGAATTCCGCTGAAATTTAAAAAGGCTTCAGAACCCTTCCATTGTTCTCGGAATTCCGCTGACGTTTAAAAATGCTTCGGAACTCTTCCATTGTTCTCGGAATTCCGCTGACGTTTAAAAATGCTTCACAACTCTTCCATTGTTCTCGGAATTCCGCTGACTTTTAAAAATGCTTCGGAACTCTTTGATTGTTCTCCAAATTCCGCTGAAGTTTAAAAATGCTTCGGAACTCTTCCAGTGTTCTCGGAATTCCGCTGACTTTTAAAAATGCTTCGGAACTCTTCCATTGTTCTCGGAATTCTGCTGAAGTTTTGAAGTTTAAAAATGCTTCGGAATTCTTCCATTATTCTCGGAATTCTGCTGAAGTTTTGTAGTTTAAAAATACTTCGGAATTCTTCCATTGTTCTCGGAATTCCGCTGACGCTTAAAAATGCTTCACAACTCTTCTATTGTTCTCAGAATTCCGCTGACTTTTAAAAATGCTTCAGAACTCTTCCATTGTTCTCGGTATTCCGCTGACGTTTAAAAATGCTTCGGAACTCTTCCATTGTTCTCAGAATTCCGCTGAAGTTTAAACATGCTTTGGTATCCTTCTATTGTTCTCGGAATTCTGCTGACCTTTAAAAATGCTTCAGATCTCTTCCATTGTGCCAGGAATTCTGCTGAAGTTTAAAAATGCTTCGGAACTCTTCCATTGTTCTCGGAATTCCGCTGACTTTTAAAAATGCTTTGGAACTCTTCCATTGTTCTCGGAATTCCGCTGACTTTTAAAAATGCTTCGGAACTCTTCCATTGTTCTCGGAATTCCGCTGAAGTTTAAGAATGCTTCGAAATTCTTCCATTGTTCTCGGAATTCTGCTGAAGTTTTGAAGTTTAAAAATGCTTCGGAATTCTTCCATTGTTCTCGGAATTCCGCTGACGCTTAAAAATGCTTCACAACTCTTCTATTTTTCTCAGAATTCCGCTGACTTTTACAAATGCTTCAGAACTCTTCCATTGTTCTCGGAATTCCGCTGACGTTTAAAAATGCTTCGGAACTCTTCCATTGTTCTCGGAATTCCGCTGACATTTAAAAAGGCTTCAGAACTCTTCCATTGTTCTCGGAATTCTGCTGAAGTTTAAAAATGCTTCGGAACTCTTCCATTGTTCTCGGAATTCTGCTGACGTTTAAAAATGCTTCGGAACTCTTCCATTGTTCTCGGAATTCCGCTGACGTTTAAAAATGCTTCGGAACTCTTCCATTGTTCTCGGAATTCCGGTGAAGTTTAAAAATGCTTCGGAACTCTTACATTGTTCTCAGAATTCCGCTGAAGTTTAAACATGCTTTGGTACCCTTCTATTGTTCTCGGAATTCTGCTGACTTTTAAAAATGCTTCAGAACTCTTCCATTGTGCCAGGAATTCTGCTGAAGTTTAAAAATGCTTCGGAACTCTTCCATTGTTCTCGGAATTCCGCTGACTTTTAAAAATGCTTCGGAACTCTTCCATTGTTCTCGGAATTCCGCTGACTTTTAGAAATGCTTCGGAACTCTTCCAATGTTCTCGGAATTCCGCTGAAGTTTAAAAATGCTTCGGAATTCTTCCATTGTTCTCGGAATTCTGCTGAAGTTTTGAAGTTTAAAAATGCTTCGGAATTCTTCCATTGTTCTCGGAATTCCGCTGACGCTTAAAAATGCTTCACAACTCTTCTATTTTTCTCAGAATTCCGCTGACTTTTACAAATGCTTCAGAACTCTTCCATTGTTCTCGGAATTCCGCTGACGTTTAAAAATGCTTCGGAACCCTTCCATTGTTCTCGGAATTCCGCTGACATTTAAAAAGGCTTCAGAACTCTTCCATTGTTCTCGGAATTCTGCTGAAGTTTAAAAATGCTTCGGAACTCTTCCATTGTTCTCGGAATTCTGCTGACGTTTAAAAATGCTTCGGAACTCTTCCATTGTTCTCGGAATTCCGCTGACGTTTAAAAATGCTTCACAACTCTTCCATTGTTCTCGGAATTCCGCTGACATTTAAAAATGCTTCGGAACTCTTCCAGTGTTCGCAGAATTCCGCTGACGTTTAAAAATGCTTCGGAACTCTTCCATTGTGCTCAGAATTCCGCTGACGCTTAAAAATGCTTCAGAACTCTTCCATTGTTCTCGGTATTCCGCTGACGTTTAAAAATGCTTCGGAACTCTTCCCTTGTTCTCGGATTTCCGGTGAAGTTTAAAAATGCTTCGGAACTCTTACATTGTTCGCAGAATTCCGCTGAAGTTTAAACATGCTTTGGTACCCTTCTATTGTTCTCGGAATTCTGCTGACTTTTAAAAATGCTTCAGAACTCTTCCATTGTGCCAGGAATTCTGCTGAAGTTTAAAAATGCTTCACAACTCTTCCATTGTTCTCGGAATTCCGCTGACTTTTAAAATTGCTTCGGAACTCTTCGATTGTTCTCCAAATTCTGTTGAAGTTTAAAAATGCTTCGGAACTCTTCGATTGTTCTCCAAATTCCGCTGACGTTTAAAAATGCTTCAGAACTCTTCCATTGTTCTCGGAATTCCGCTGACATTTAAAAATGCTTCGCAACTCTTCCATTGTTCTGGAATTCCGCTGACGTTTAAAAATGCTTCACAACTCTTCCATTGTTCTCGGTATTCTGCTGACTTTTAAAAATGCTTCAGAATTCTTCCTTTGTTCTCGGAATTCCGCTGAAGTTTAAGTATGCTTCGGAACTCTTCCATTGTTCTCGGAATTCTGC
Source organism: Phyllobates terribilis (assembly GCF_046119375.1). NCBI lineage: Eukaryota > Metazoa > Chordata > Amphibia > Anura > Dendrobatidae > Phyllobates > Phyllobates terribilis. Next base: position 4,231,209 of record NW_027362781.1, on the reverse strand, counting down.
TGAAGTTTAAAAATGCTTCGGAACTCTTCCATTGTTCTCAGAATTCCGCTGACATTTAAAAATGCTTCAGAAGTCTTCCATTGTTCTCGGAATTCCGCTGACATTTAAAAAGGCTTCAGAACCCTTCCATTGTTCTCGGAATTCCGCTGACGTTTAAAAATGCTTCGGAACTCTTCCATTGTTCTCGGAATTCCGCTGACGTTTAAAAATGCTTCACAACTCTTCCATTGTTCTCGGAATTCCGCTGACTTTTAAAAATGCTTCGGAACTCTTTGATTGTTCTCCAAATTCCGCTGAAGTTTAAAAATGCTTCGGAACTCTTCCAGTGTTCTCGGAATTCCGCTGACTTTTAAAAATGCTTCGGAACTCTTCGATTGTTCTCCAAATTCCGCTGAAGTTTAAAAATGCTTCGGAACTCTTCCAGTGTTCGCAGAATTCTGCTGACGTTTAAAAATGCTTCGGAAATCTTCCATTGTTTTCAAAATTCCGCTGACGTTTAAAAATGCTTCAGAACTCTTCCATTGTTCTCGGAATTCCGGTGAAGTTTAAAAATGCTTCGGAACTCTTACATTGTTCTCAGAATTCCGCTGAAGTTTAAACATGCTTTGGTACCCTTCTATTGTTCTCGGAATTCTGCTGACTTTTAAAAATGCTTCGGAACTCTTCCATTGATCCAGGAATTCTGCTGAAGTTTAAAAATGCTTCGGAAATCTTCCATTGTTTTCAAAATTCCGCTGACGTTTAAAAATGCTTCGGAACTCTTCCATTGTTCTCGGAATTCCGGTGAAGTTTAAAAATGCTTCGGAACTCTTACATTGTTCTCAGAATTCCGGTGAAGTTTAAACATGCTTTGGTACCCTTCTATTGTTCTCGGAATTCTGCTGACTTTTAAAAATGCTTCGGAACTCTTCCATTGATCCAGGAATTCTGCTGAAGTTTAAAAATGCTTCTGAACTCTTCTATTGTTCTCGGAATTCCGCTGAAGTTTAAGAATGCTTCGGAACTCTTCCATTGTTCTCGGAATTCCGCTGACGCTTAAAAATGCTTCACAACTCTTCTATTGTTCTCGGAATTCCGCTGACATTTAAAAATGATTCGGAACTCTTCCATTGTTTTCGGAATTCCGCTGAAGTTTAAGAATGCTTCGGAACTCTTCCATTGTTCTCGGAATTCTGCTGAAGTTTAAAAATGCTTCGGAACTCTTCCATTGTTCTCGGAATTCTGCTGAAGTTTCAAAATGCTTCGGAAATCTTCCATTGTTCTCGGAATTACGCTGACGCTTAAAACTGCTTCACAACTCTTCTATTGTTCTCGGAATTCCGCTGACATTTAAAAATGCTTCGGAACTCTTCCATTGTTCTGGAATTCCGCTGACGTTTAAAAATGCTTCGGAACTCTTCCATTGTTCTCGGAATTCTGGTGAAGTTTAAAAATGCTTCGGAACTCTTACATTGTTCTCAGAATTCCGCTGAAGTTTAAACATGCTTTGGTACACTTCTATTGTTCTCGGAATTCTGCTGACTTTTAAAAATGCTTCGGAACTCTTCCATTGATCCAGGAATTCTGCTGAAGTTTAAAAATGCTTCTGAACTCTTCTATTGTTCTCGGAATTCCGCTGACTTTTAAAAATGCTTCGGAACTCTTCCATTGTTCTCGGAATTCCGCTGAAGTTTAAGAATGCTTCGGAACTCTTCCATTGTTCTCGGAATTCCGCTGACGCTTAAGAATGCTTCACAACTCTTCTATTGTTCTCAGAATTCCGCTGACTTTTAAAAATGCTTTGGAAATCTTCCATTGTTTTCAAAATTCCGCTGATGTTTAAAAATTCTTCAGAACTCTTAAATTGTTCTCGGAATTCCGCTGACTTTTAAAAATGCTTCGGAAATCTTCCATTGTTTTCAAAATTCCGCTGATGTTTAAAAATGCTTCAGAACTCTTAAATTGTTCTCGGAATTCCGCTGACTTTTAAAAATGCTTCAGAACTCTTCCATTGTTCTCGGAATTCCGCTGACGTTTAAAAATGCTTCGGAACTCTTCCATTGTTCTCGGAATTGCGGTGAAGTTTAAGAATGCTTCGGAACTCTTCCATTGTTCTCGGAATTCTGCTAAAGTTTTTAAGTTTTAAAATGCTTCGGAATTCTTCCATTGTTCTCGGCATTCCGCTGACGCTTAAAAATGCTTCACAACTCTTCTATTGTTCTCAGAATTCCGCTGACTTTTAAAAATGCTTCGGAACTCTTCCATTGTTGTCGGAATTCCGCTGACGCTTAAAAATGCTTCACAACTCTTCTATTGTTCTCGGAATTCCGCTGACATTTAAAAATGATTCGGAACTCTTCCATTGTTTTCGGAATTCCGCTGAAGTTTAAGAATGCTTCGGAACTCTTCCATTGTTCTCGGAATTCTGCTGAAGTTTAAAAATGCTTCGGAACTCTTCCATTGTTCTCGGAATTACGCTGACGCTTAAAACTGCTTCACAACTCTTCTATTGTTCTCGGAATTCCGCTGACATTTAAAAATGCTTCGGAACTCTTCCATTGTTTTCGGAATTCCGCTGAAGTTTAAGAATGCTTTGGAACTCTTCCATTGTTCTCGGAATTCTGATGAAGTTTAAAAATGCTTCGGAACTCTTCCATTGTTCTCGGAATTCCGCTGACATTTAAAAAGGCTTCAGAACTCTTCCATTGTTCTTGGAATTCCGCTGACGTTTAAAAATGCTTCGGAACTCTTCCATTGTTCTCGGAATTCCGCTGACTTTTAAAAATGCTTCTGAACTCTTCCATTGTTCTCGGAATTCCGCTTAAGTTTAAGTATGCTTCGGAACTCTTCCATTGTTGTCGGAATTCTGCTGAAGTTTAAAAATGCTTCGGAACTCTTCCATTGTTCTCAGAATTCCGCTGACATTTAAAAATGCTTCGGAACTCTTCCATTGTTCTTGGAATCCCACTGACGTTTAAAAATGCTTCACAACTCTTCCATTGTTCTCGGAATTCCGCTGACATTTAAAAAGGCTTCAGAACTCTTCCATTGTTCTCGGAATTCTGCTGAAGTTTAAAAATGCTTCGGAACTCTTCCATTGTTCTCGGAATTCTGCTGACGTTTAAAAATGCTTCGGAACTCTTCTATTGTTCTCGGAATTCCGCTGACGCTTAAAATTGCTTCAAAACTCTTCCATTGTTCTCGGAATTCCGCTGAAGTTTAAGAATGCTTCGGAACTCTTCCATTGTTCTCGGAATTCTGCTGAAGTTTTGAAGTTTAAAAATGCTTCGGAATTCTTCCATTATTCTCGGAATTCTGCTGAAGTTTTGTAGTTTAAAAATACTTCGGAATTCTTCCATTGTTCTCGGAATTCCGCTGACGCTTAAAAATGCTTCACAACTCTTCTATTGTTCTCAGAATTCCGCTGACTTTTAAAAATGCTTCAGAACTCTTCCATTGTTCTCGGTATTCCGCTGACGTTTAAAAATGCTTCGGAACTCTTCCATTGTTCTCAGAATTCCGCTGAAGTTTAAACATGCTTTGGTACCCTTCTATTGTTCTCGGAATTCTGCTGACCTTTAAAAATTCTTCAGATCTCTTCCATTGTGCCAGGAATTCTGCTGAAGTTTAAAAATGCTTCGGAACTCTTCCATTGTTCTCAGAATTCCGCTGAAGTTTAAACATGCTTTGGTACCCTTCTATTGTTCTCGGAATTCTGCTGACTTTTAAAAATGCTTCGGAACTCTTCCATTGATCCAGGAATTCTGCTGAAGTTTAAAAATGCTTCTGAACTCTTCTATTGTTCTCGGAATTCCGCTGACTTTTAAAAATGCTTCGGAACTCTTCCATTGTTCTCGGAATTCCGCTGAAGTTTAAGAATGCTTCGGAACTCTTCCATTGTTCTCGCAATTCCGCTGACGCTTAAAAATGCTTCACAACTCTTCTATTGTTCTCAGAATTCCGCTGACTTTTAAAAATGCTTCGGAAATCTTCCATTGTTTTCAAAATTCCGCTGATGTTTAAAAATGCTTCAGAACTCTTAAATTGTTCTCGGAATTCCGCTGACTTTTAAAAATGCTTCAGAACTCTTCCATTGTTCTCGGAATTCCGCTGACGTTTAAAAATGCTTCGGAACTCTTCCATTGTTCTCGGAATTGCGGTGAAGTTTAAGAATGCTTCGGAACTCTTCCATTGTTCTCGGAATTCTGCTAAAGTTTTGAAGTTTTAAAATGCTTCGGAATTCTTCCATTGTTCTCGGAATTCCGCTGACATTTAAAAAGGCTTCAGAACTCTTCCATTGTTGTCGGAATTCCGCTGACGCTTAAAAATGCTTCACAACTCTTCTATTGTTCTCGGAATTCCGCTGACATTTAAAAATGATTCGGAACTCTTCCATTGTTTTCGGAATTCCGCTGAAGTTTAAGAATGCTTCGGAACTCTTCCATTGTTCTCGGAATTCTGCTGAAGTTTAAAAATGCTTCGGAAATCTTCCATTGTTCTCGGAATTACGCTGACGCTTAAAACTGCTTCACAACTCTTCTATTGTTCTCGGAATTCCGCTGACATTTAAAAATGCTTCGGAACTCTTCCATTGTTTTCGGAATTCCGCTGAAGTTTAAGAATGCTTCGGAACTCTTCCATTGTTCTCGGAATTCTGATGAAGTTTAAAAATGCTTCGGAACTCTTCCATTGTTCTCGGAATTCCGCTGACATTTAAAAAGGCTTCAGAACTCTTCCATTGTTCTTGGAATTCCGCTGACGTTTAAAAATGCTTCGGAACTCTTCCATTGTTCTCGGAATTCCGCTGATGTTTAAAAATGCTTCACAACTCTTCCATTGTTCTCGGAATTCCGCTGACTTTTAAAAATGCTTCTGAACTCTTCCATTGTTCTCGGAATTCCGCTTAAGTTTAAGTATGCTTCGGAACTCTTCCATTGTTCTCGGAATTCTGCTGAAGTTTAAAAATGCTTCGGAACTCTTCCATTGTTCTCAGAATTCCGCTGACATTTAAAAATGCTTCGGAACTCTTCCATTGTTCTTGGAATTCCACTGACGTTTAAAAATGCTTCACAACTCTTCCATTGTTCTCGGAATTCCGCTGACATTTAAAAAGGCTTCAGAACTCTTCCATTGTTCTCGGAATTCTGCTGAAGTTTAAAAATGCTTCGGAACTCTTCCATTGTTCTCGGAATTCTGCTGACGCTTAAAATTGCTTCAAAACTCTTCCATTGTTCTCGGAATTCCGCTGAAGTTTAAGAATGCTTCGGAACTCTTCCATTGTTCTCGGAATTCTGCTGAAGTTTTGAAGTTTAAAAATGCTTCGGAATTCTTCCATTGTTCTCGGAATTCCGCTGACGCTTAAAAATGCTTCACAACTCTTCTATTTTTCTCAGAATTCCGCTGACTTTTAAAAATGCTTCGGAACTCTTCCATTGTTGTTGGAATTCCGCTGACGCTTAAAAATGCTTCACAACTCTTCTATTGTTCTCGGAATTCCGCTGACATTTAAAAATGATTCAGGAACTCTTCCATTGTTTTCGGAATTCCGCTGAAGTTTAAGAATGCTTCGGAACTCTTCCATTGTTCTCGGAATTCTGCTGAAGTTTAAAAATGCTTCGGAACTCTTCCATTGTTCTCGGAATTACGCTGACGCTTAAAACTGCTTCACAACTCTTCTATTGTTCTCGGAATTCCGCTGACATTTAAAAATGCTTCGGAACTCTTCCATTGTTTTCGGAATTCCGCTGAAGTTTAAGAATGCTTCGGAACTCTTCCATTGTTCTCGGAATTCTGATGAAGTTTAAAAATGCTTCGGAACTCTTCCATTGTTCTCGGAATTCCGCTGACATTTAAAAAGGCTTCAGAACTCTTCCATTGTTCTTGGAATTCCGCTGACGTTTAAAAATGCTTCGGAACTCTTCCATTGTTCTCGGAATTCCGCTGATGTTTAAAAATGCTTCACAACTCTTGTCTTCCATTGTTCTCGGAATTCCGCTGACTTTTAAAAATGCTTCTGAACTCTTCCATTGTTCTCGGAATTCCGCTTAAGTTTAAGTATGCTTCGGAACTCTTCCATTGTTCTCGGAATTCTGCTGAAGTTTAAAAATGCTTCGGAACTCTTCCATTGTTCTCAGAATTCCGCTGACATTTAAAAATGCTTCGGAACTCTTCCATTGTTCTTGGAATTCCACTGACGTTTAAAAATGCTTCACAACTCTTCCATTGTGCTCGGAATTCCGCTGACATTTAAAAAGGCTTCAGAACTCTTCCATTGTTCTCGGAATTCTGCTGAAGTTTAAAAATGCTTCGGAACTCTTCCATTGTTCTCGGAATTCTGCTGACGTTTAAAAATGCTTCGGAACTCTTCCATTGTTCTCGGAATTCCGCTGACGCTTAAAATTGCTTCAAAACTATTCCATTGTTCTCGGAATTCCGCTGAAGTTTAAGAATGCTTCGGAACTCTTCCATTGTTCTCGGAATTCTGCTGAAGTTTTGAAGTTTAAAAATGCTTCGGAATTCTTCCATTATTCTCGGAATTCTGCTGAAGTTTTGTAGTTTAAAAATACTTCGGAATTCTTCCATTGTTCTCGGAATTCCGCTGACGCTTAAAAATGCTTCACAACTCTTCTATTGTTCTCAGAATTCCGCTGACTTTTAAAAATGCTTCAGAACTCTTCCATTGTTCTCGGTATTCCGCTGACGTTTAAAAATGCTTCGGAACTCTTCCATTGTTCTCAGAATTCCGCTGAAGTTTAAACATGCTTTGGTACCCTTCTATTGTTCTCGGAATTCTGCTGACTTTTAAAAATGCTTCAGAACTCTTCCATTGTGCCAGGAATTCTGCTGAAGTTTAAAAATGCTTCGGAACTCTTCCATTGTTCTCGGAATTCCGCTGACTTTTAAAAATGCTTCGGAACTCTTCCATTGTTCTCGGAATTCCGCTGACTTTTAGAAATGCTTCGGAACTCTTCCAATGTTCTCGGAATTCCGCTGAAGTTTAAAAATGCTTCGGAATTCTTCCATTGTTCTCGGAATTCTGCTGAAGTTTTGAAGTTTAAAAATGCTTCGGAATTCTTCCATTGTTCTCGGAATTCCGCTGACGCTTAAAAATGCTTCACAACTCTTCTATTTTTCTCAGAATTCCGCTGACTTTTAAAAATGCTTCAGAACTCTTCCATTGTTCTCGGAATTCTGCTGAAGTTTTGAAGTTTAAAAATGCTTCGGAATTCTTCCATTGTTCTCGGAATTCCGCTGACGCTTAAAAATGCTTCACAACTCTTCTATTTTTCTCAGAATTCCGCTGACTTTTAAAAATGCTTCAGAACTCTTCCATTGTTCTCGGAATTCCGCTGACGTTTAAAAATGCTTCGGAACTCTTCCATTGTTCTCGGAATTCCGCTGACGCTTAAAATTGCTTCAAAACTCTTCCATTGTTCTCGGAATTCCGCTGAAGTTTAAGAATGCTTCGGAACTCTTCCATTGTTCTCGGAATTCTGCTGAAGTTTTGAAGTTTAAAAATGCTTCGGAATTCTTCCATTGTGCTCAGAATTCCGCTGACGCTTAAAAATGCTTCAGAACTCTTCCATTGTTCTCGGTATTCCGCTGACGTTTAAAAATGCTTCGGAACACTTCCATTGTTCTCGGATTTCCGGTGAAGTTTAAAAATGCTTCGGAACTCTTACATTGTTCTCAGAATTCCGATGAAGTTTAAACATGCTTTGGTACCCTTCTATTGTTCTCGGAATTCTGCTGACTTTTAAAAATGCTTCAGAACTCTTCCATTGTGCCAGGAATTCTGCTGAAGTTTAAAAATGCTTCAGAACTCTTCCATTGTTCTCGGAATTCCGCTGACTTTTAAAAATGTTTCGGAACTCTTCCATTGTTCTCGGAATTCCGCTGACTTTTAAAAATGCTTCGGAACTCTTCCATTGTTCTCGGAATTCCGCTGAAGTTTAAGAATGCTTCGAAATTCTTCCATTGTTCTCGGAATTCTGCTGAAGTTTTGAAGTTTAAAAAGGATTCGGAATTCTTCCATTGTTCTTGGAATTCCGCTGACGCTTAAAAATGCTTCACAACTATTCTATTTTTCTCAGAATTCCGCTGACTTTTACAAATGCTTCAGAACTCTTCCATTGTTCTCGGAATTCCGCTGACGTTTAAAAATGCTTCGGAACCCTTCCATTGTTCTCGGAATTCCGCTGACATTTAAAAAGGCTTCAGAACTCTTCCATTGTTCTCGGAATTCTGCTGAAGTTTAAAAATGCTTCGGAACTCTTCCATTGTTCTCGGAATTCTGCTGACGTTTAAAAATGCTTCGGAACTCTTCCATTGTTCTCGGAATTCCGCTGACGTTTAAAAATGCTTCACAACTCTTCCATTGTTCTCGGAATTCCGCTGACATTTAAAAATGCTTCGGAACTCTTCCAGTGTTCGCAGAATTCCGCTGACGTTTAAAAATGCTTCGGAACTCTTCCATTGTGCTCAGAATTCCGCTGACGCTTAAAAATGCTTCAGAACTCTTCCATTGTTCTCGGTATTCCGCTGACGTTTAAAAATGCTTCGGAACTCTTCCCTTGTTCTCGGATTTCCGGTGAAGTTTAAAAATGCTTCGGAACTCTTACATTGTTCTCAGAATTCCGCTGAAGTTTAAACATGCTTTGGTACCCTTCTATTGTTCTCGGAATTCTGCTGACTTTTAAAAATGCTTCAGAACTCTTCCATTGTGCCAGGAATTCTGCTGAAGTTTAAAAATGCTTCACAACTCTTCCATTTTTCTCGGAATTCCGCTGACTTTTAAAATTGCTTCGGAACTCTTCGATTGTTCTCCAAATTCTGTTGAAGTTTAAAAATGCTTCGGAACTCTTCGATTGTTCTCCAAATTCCGCTGACGTTTAAAAATGCTTCAGAACTCTTCCATTGTTCTCGGAATTCCGCTGACATTTAAAAATGCTTCGCAACTCTTCCATTGTTCTGGAATTCCGCTGACGTTTAAAAATGCTTCACAACTCTTCCATTGTTCTCGGTATTCTGCTGACTTTTAAAAATGCTTCAGAATTCTTCCTTTGTTCTCGGAATTCCGCTGAAGTTTAAGTATGCTTCGGAACTCTTCCATTGTTCTCGGAATTCTGCTGAAGTTTAAAAATGCTTCGGAACTCTTCCATTGTTCTCAGAATTCCGCTGACATTTAAAAATGCTTCAGAAGTCTTCCATTGTTCTCGGAATTCCGCTGACATTTAAAAAGGCTTCAGAACCCTTCCATTGTTCTCGGAATTCCGCTGACGTTTAAAAATGCTTCGGAACTCTTCCATTGTTCTCGGAATTCCGCTGACGTTTAAAAATGCTTCACAACTCTTCCATTGTTCTCGGAATTCCGCTGACTTTTAAAAATGATTCGGAACTCTTCCATTGTTTTCGGAATTCCGCTGAAGTTTAAGAATGCTTCGGAACTCTTCCATTGTTCTCGGAATTCTGCTGAAGTTTAAAAATGCTTCGGAAATCTTCCATTGTTCTCGGAATTACGCTGACGCTTAAAACTGCTTCACAACTCTTCTATTGTTCTCGGAATTCCGCTGACATTTAAAAATGCTTCGGAACTCTTCCATTGTTTTCGGAATTCCGCTGAAGTTTAAGAATGCTTCGGAACTCTTCCATTGTTCTCGGAATTCTGATGAAGTTTAAAAATGCTTCGGAACTCTTCCATTGTTCTCGGAATTCCGCTGACATTTAAAAAGGCTTCAGAACTCTTCCATTGTTCTTGGAATTCCGCTGACGTTTAAAAATGCTTCGGAACTCTTCCATTGTTCTCGGAATTCCGCTGATGTTTAAAAATGCTTCACAACTCTTCCATTGTTCTCGGAATTCCGCTGACTTTTAAAAATGCTTCTGAACTCTTCCATTGTTCTCGGAATTCCGCTTAAGTTTAAGTATGCTTCGGAACTCTTCCATTGTTCTCGGAATTCTGCTGAAGTTTAAAAATGCTTCGGAACTCTTCCATTGTTCTCAGAATTCCGCTGACATTTAAAAATGCTTCGGAACTCTTCCATTGTTCTTGGAATTCCACTGACGTTTAAAAATGCTTCACAACTCTTCCATTGTTCTCGGAATTCCGCTGACATTTAAAAAGGCTTCAGAACTCTTCCATTGTTCTCGGAATTCTGCTGAAGTTTAAAAATGCTTCGGAACTCTTCCATTGTTCTCGGAATTCTGCTGACGCTTAAAATTGCTTCAAAACTCTTCCATTGTTCTCGGAATTCCGCTGAAGTTTAAGAATGCTTCGGAACTCTTCCATTGTTCTCGGAATTCTGCTGAAGTTTTGAAGTTTAAAAATGCTTCGGAATTCTTCCATTGTTCTCGGAATTCCGCTGACGCTTAAAAATGCTTCACAACTCTTCTATTTTTCTCAGAATTCCGCTGACTTTTAAAAATGCTTCGGAACTCTTCCATTGTTGTTGGAATTCCGCTGACGCTTAAAAATGCTTCACAACTCTTCTATTGTTCTCGGAATTCCGCTGACATTTAAAAATGATTCAGGAACTCTTCCATTGTTTTCGGAATTCCGCTGAAGTTTAAGAATGCTTCGGAACTCTTCCATTGTTCTCGGAATTCTGCTGAAGTTTAAAAATGCTTCGGAACTCTTCCATTGTTCTCGGAATTACGCTGACGCTTAAAACTGCTTCACAACTCTTCTATTGTTCTCGGAATTCCGCTGACATTTAAAAATGCTTCGGAACTCTTCCATTGTTTTCGGAATTCCGCTGAAGTTTAAGAATGCTTCGGAACTCTTCCATTGTTCTCGGAATTCTGATGAAGTTTAAAAATGCTTCGGAACTCTTCCATTGTTCTCGGAATTCCGCTGACATTTAAAAAGGCTTCAGAACTCTTCCATTGTTCTTGGAATTCCGCTGACGTTTAAAAATGCTTCGGAACTCTTCCATTGTTCTCGGAATTCCGCTGATGTTTAAAAATGCTTCACAACTCTTGTCTTCCATTGTTCTCGGAATTCCGCTGACTTTTAAAAATGCTTCTGAACTCTTCCATTGTTCTCGGAATTCCGCTTAAGTTTAAGTATGCTTCGGAACTCTTCCATTGTTCTCGGAATTCTGCTGAAGTTTAAAAATGCTTCGGAACTCTTCCATTGTTCTCAGAATTCCGCTGACATTTAAAAATGCTTCGGAACTCTTCCATTGTTCTTGGAATTCCACTGACGTTTAAAAATGCTTCACAACTCTTCCATTGTGCTCGGAATTCCGCTGACATTTAAAAAGGCTTCAGAACTCTTCCATTGTTCTCGGAATTCTGCTGAACTTTAAAAATGCTTCGGAACTCTTCCATTGTTCTCGGAATTCTGCTGACGTTTAAAAATGCTTCGGAACTCTTCCATTGTTCTCGGAATTCCGCTGACGCTTAAAATTGCTTCAAAACTATTCCATTGTTCTCGGAATTCCGCTGAAGTTTAGGAATGCTTCGGAACTCTTCCATTGTTCTCGGAATTCTGCTGAAGTTTTGAAGTTTAAAAATGCTTCGGAATTCTTCCATTATTCTCGGAATTCTGCTGAAGTTTTGTAGTTTAAAAATACTTCGGAATTCTTCCATTGTTCTCGGAATTCCGCTGACGCTTAAAAATGCTTCACAACTCTTCTATTGTTCTCAGAATTCCGCTGACTTTTAAAAATGCTTCAGAACTCTTCCATTGTTCTCGGTATTCCGCTGACGTTTAAAAATGCTTCGGAACTCTTCCATTGTTCTCAGAATTCCGCTGAAGTTTAAACATGCTTTGGTACCCTTCTATTGTTCTCGGAATTCTGCTGACTTTTAAAAATGCTTCAGAACTCTTCCATTGTGCCAGGAATTCTGCTGAAGTTTAAAAATGCTTCGGAACTCTTCCATTGTTCTCGGAATTCCGCTGACTTTTAAAAATGCTTCGGAACTCTTCCATTGTTCTCGGAATTCCGCTGACTTTTAGAAATGCTTCGGAACTCTTCCAATGTTCTCGGAATTCCGCTGAAGTTTAAAAATGCTTCGGAATTCTTCCATTGTTCTCGGAATTCTGCTGAAGTTTTGAAGTTTAAAAATGCTTCGGAATTCTTCCATTGTTCTCGGAATTCCGCTGACGCTTAAAAATGCTTCACAACTCTTCTATTTTTCTCAGAATTCCGCTGACTTTTAAAAATGCTTCAGAACTCTTCCATTGTTCTCGGAATTCTGCTGAAGTTTTGAAGTTTAAAAATGCTTCGGAATTCTTCCATTGTTCTCGGAATTCCGCTGACGCTTAAAAATGCTTCACAACTCTTCTATTTTTCTCAGAATTCCGCTGACTTTTAAAAATGCTTCAGAACTCTTCCATTGTTCTCGGAATTCCGCTGACGTTTAAAAATGCTTCGGAACTCTTCCATTGTTCTCGGAATTCCGCTGACGCTTAAAATTGCTTCAAAACTCTTCCATTGTTCTCGGAATTCCGCTGAAGTTTAAGAATGCTTCGGAACTCTTCCATTGTTCTCGGAATTCTGCTGAAGTTTTGAAGTTTAAAAATGCTTCGGAATTCTTCCATTGTGCTCAGAATTCCGCTGACGCTTAAAAATGCTTCAGAACTCTTCCATTGTTCTCGGTATTCCGCTGACGTTTAAAAATGCTTCGGAACACTTCCATTGTTCTCGGATTTCCGGTGAAGTTTAAAAATGCTTCGGAACTCTTACATTGTTCTCAGAATTCCGATGAAGTTTAAACATGCTTTGGTACCCTTCTATTGTTCTCGGAATTCTGCTGACTTTTAAAAATGCTTCAGAACTCTTCCATTGTGCCAGGAATTCTGCTGAAGTTTAAAAATGCTTCAGAACTCTTCCATTGTTCTCGGAATTCCGCTGACTTTTAAAAATGTTTCGGAACTCTTCCATTGTTCTCGGAATTCCGCTGACTTTTAAAAATGCTTCGGAACTCTTCCATTGTTCTCGGAATTCCGCTGAAGTTTAAGAATGCTTCGAAATTCTTCCATTGTTCTCGGAATTCTGCTGAAGTTTTGAAGTTTAAAAAGGCTTCGGAATTCTTCCATTGTTCTTGGAATTCCGCTGACGCTTAAAAATGCTTCACAACTATTCTATTTTTCTCAGAATTCCGCTGACTTTTACAAATGCTTCAGAACTCTTCCATTGTTCTCGGAATTCCGCTGACGTTTAAAAATGCTTCGGAACCCTTCCATTGTTCTCGGAATTCCGCTGACATTTAAAAAGGCTTCAGAACTCTTCCATTGTTCTCGGAATTCTGCTGAAGTTTAAAAATGCTTCGGAACTCTTCCATTGTTCTCGGAATTCTGCTGACGTTTAAAAATGCTTCGGAACTCTTCCATTGTTCTCGGAATTCCGCTGACGTTTAAAAATGCTTCACAACTCTTCCATTGTTCTCGGAATTCCGCTGACATTTAAAAATGCTTCGGAACTCTTCCAGTGTTCGCAGAATTCCGCTGACGTTTAAAAATGCTTCGGAACTCTTCCATTGTGCTCAGAATTCCGCTGACGCTTAAAAATGCTTCAGAACTCTTCCATTGTTCTCGGTATTCCGCTGACGTTTAAAAATGCTTCGGAACTCTTCCCTTGTTCTCGGATTTCCGGTGAAGTTTAAAAATGCTTCGGAACTCTTACATTGTTCTCAGAATTCCGCTGAAGTTTAAACATGCTTTGGTACCCTTCTATTTTTCTCGGAATTCTGCTGACTTTTAAAAATGCTTCAGAACTCTTCCATTGTGCCAGGAATTCTGCTGAAGTTTAAAAATGCTTCACAACTCTTCCATTGTTCTCGGAATTCCGCTGACTTTTAAAATTGCTTCGGAACTCTTCGATTGTTCTCCAAATTCTGTTGAAGTTTAAAAATGCTTCGGAACTCTTCGATTGTTCTCCAAATTCCGCTGACGTTTAAAAATGCTTCAGAACTCTTCCATTGTTCTCGGAATTCCGCTGACATTTAAAAATGCTTCGCAACTCTTCCATTGTTCTGGAATTCCGCTGACGTTTAAAAATGCTTCACAACTCTTCCATTGTTCTCGGTATTCTGCTGACTTTTAAAAATGCTTCAGAATTCTTCCTTTGTTCTCGGAATTCCGCTGAAGTTTAAGTATGCTTCGGAACTCTTCCATTGTTCTCGGAATTCTGCTGAAGTTTAAAAATGCTTCGGAACTCTTCCATTGTTCTCAGAATTCCGCTGACATTTAAAAATGCTTCAGAACCCTTCCATTGTTCTCGGAATTCCGCTGACGTTTAAAAATGCTTCGGAACTCTTCCATTGTTCTCGGAATTCCGCTGACGTTTAAAAATGCTTCACAACTCTTCCATTGTTCTCGGAATTCCGCTGACTTTTAAAAATGCTTCGGAACTCTTTGATTGTTCTCCAAATTCCGCTGAAGTTTAAAAATGCTTCGGAACTCTTCCAGTGTTCTCGGAATTCCGCTGACTTTTAAAAATGCTTCGGAACTCTTCGATTGTTCTCCAAATTCCGCTGAAGTTTAAAAATGCTTCGGAACTCTTCCAGTGTTCGCAGAATTCTGCTGACGTTTAAAAATGCTTCGGAAATCTTCCATTGTTTTCAAAATTCCGCTGACGTTTAAAAATGCTTCAGAACTCTTCCATTGTTCTCGGAATTCCGGTGAAGTTTAAAAATGCTTCGGAACTCTTACATTGTTCTCAGAATTCCGCTGAAGTTTAAACATGCTTTGGTACCCTTCTATTATTCTCGGAATTCTGCTGACTTTTAAAAATGCTTCGGAACTCTTCCATTGATCCAGGAATTCTGCTGAAGTTTAAAAATGCTTCGGAAATCTTCCATTGTTTTCAAAATTCCGCTGACGTTTAAAAATGCTTCGGAACTCTTCCATTGTTCTCGGAATTCCGGTGAAGTTTAAAAATGCTTCGGAACTCTTACATTGTTCTCAGAATTCCGGTGAAGTTTAAACATGCTTTGGTACCCTTCTATTGTTCTCGGAATTCTGCTGACTTTTAAAAATGCTTCGGAACTCTTCCATTGATCCAGGAATTCTGCTGAAGTTTAAAAATGCTTCTGAACTCTTCTATTGTTCTCGGAATTCCGCTGAAGTTTAAGAATGCTTCGGAACTCTTCCATTGTTCTCGGAATTCCGCTGACGCTTAAAAATGCTTCACAACTCTTCTATTGTTCTCGGAATTCCGCTGACATTTAAAAATGATTCGGAACTCTTCCATTGTTTTCGGAATTCCGCTGAAGTTTAAGAATGCTTCGGAACTCTTCCATTGTTCTCGGAATTCTGCTGAAGTTTAAAAATGCTTCGGAACTCTTCCATTGTTCTCGGAATTCTGCTGAAGTTTCAAAATGCTTCGGAAATCTTCCATTGTTCTCGGAATTACGCTGACGCTTAAAACTGCTTCACAACTCTTCTATTGTTCTCGGAATTCCGCTGACATTTAAAAATGCTTCGGAACTCTTCCATTGTTCTGGAATTCCGCTGACGTTTAAAAATGCTTCGGAACTCTTCCATTGTTCTCGGAATTCCGGTGAAGTTTAAAAATGCTTCGGAACTCTTACATTGTTCTCAGAATTCCGCTGAAGTTTAAACATGCTTTGGTACACTTCTATTGTTCTCGGAATTCTGCTGACTTTTAAAAATGCTTCGGAACTCTTCCATTGATCCAGGAATTCTGCTGAAGTTTAAAAATGCTTCTGAACTCTTCTATTGTTCTCGGAATTCCGCTGACTTTTAAAAATGCTTCGGAACTCTTCCATTGTTCTCGGAATTCCGCTGAAGTTTAAGAATGCTTCGGAACTCTTCCATTGTTCTCGGAATTCCGCTGACGCTTAAAACTGCTTCACAACTCTTCTATTGTTCTCGGAATTCCGCTGACATTTAAAAATGCTTCGGAACTCTTCCATTGTTTTCGGAATTCCGCTGAAGTTTAAGAATGCTTTGGAACTCTTCCATTGTTCTCGGAATTCTGATGAAGTTTAAAAATGCTTCGGAACTCTTCCATTGTTCTCGGAATTCCGCTGACATTTAAAAAGGCTTCAGAACTCTTCCATTGTTCTTGGAATTCCGCTGACGTTTAAAAATGCTTCGGAACTCTTCCATTGTTCTCGGAATTCCGCTGACTTTTAAAATGCTTCTGAACTCTTCCATTGTTCTCGGAATTCCGCTTAAGTTTAAGTATGCTTCGGAACTCTTCCATTGTTGTCGGAATTCTGCTGAAGTTTAAAAATGCTTCGGAACTCTTCCATTGTTCTCAGAATTCCGCTGACATTTAAAAATGCTTCGGAACTCTTCCATTGTTCTTGTAATCCCACTGACGTTTAAAAATGCTTCACAACTCTTCCATTGTTCTCGGAATTCCGCTGACATTTAAAAAGGCTTCAGAACTCTTCCATTGTTCTCGGAATTCTGCTGAAGTTTAAAAATGCTTCGGAACTCTTCCATTGTTCTCGGAATTCTGCTGACGTTTAAAAATGCTTCGGAACTCTTCCATTGTTCTCGGAATTCCGCTGACGCTTAAAATTGCTTCAAAACTCTTCCATTGTTCTCGGAATTCCGCTGAAGTTTAAGAATGCTTCGGAACTCTTCCATTGTTCTCGGAATTCTGCTGAAGTTTTGAAGTTTAAAAATGCTTCGGAATTCTTCCATTATTCTCGGAATTCTGCTGAAGTTTTGTAGTTTAAAAATACTTCGGAATTCTTCCATTGTTCTCGGAATTCCGCTGACGCTTAAAAATGCTTCACAACTCTTCTATTGTTCTCAGAATTCCGCTGACTTTTAAAAATGCTTCAGAACTCTTCCATTGTTCTCGGTATTCCGCTGACGTTTAAAAATGCTTCGGAACTCTTCCATTGTTCTCAGAATTCCGCTGAAGTTTAAACATGCTTTGGTACAATTCTATTGTTCTCGGAATTCTGCTGACCTTTAAAAATACTTCAGATCTCTTCCATTGTGCCAGGAATTCTGCTGAAGTTTAAAAATGCTTCGGAACTCTTCCATTGTTCTCGGAATTCCGCTGACTTTTAAAAATGCTTCGGAACTCTTCCATTGTTCTCGGAATTCCGCTGACTTTTAAAAATGCTTCGGAACTCTTCCATTGTTCTCGGAATTCCGCTGAAGTTTAAGAATGCTACACAACTCTTCCATTGTTCCCGGTATTCCGCTGATTTTTAAAAATGCTTCAGAATTCTTCCATTGTTCTCGGAATTCCGCTGAAGTTTAAGTATGCTTCGGAACTCTTCCATTGTTCTCGGAATTCTGCTGAAGTTTAAAAATGCTTCGGAACTCTTCCATTGTTCTCGGAATTCTGCTGAAGTTTAAAAATGCTTCGGAACTCTTCCATTGTTCTGGAATTCCGCTGACGTTTAAAAATGCTTCGGAACTCTTCCATTGTTCTCGGAATTCCGGTGAAGTTTAAAAATGCTTCGGAACTCTTACATTGTTCTCAGAATTCCGCTGAAGTTTAAACATGCTTTGGTACCCTTCTATTGTTCTCGGAATTCTGCTGACTTTTAAAAATGCTTCGGAACTCTTCCATTGATCCAGGAATTCTGCTGAAGTTTAAAAATGCTTCTGAACTCTTCTATTGTTCTCGGAATTCCGCTGACTTTTAAAAATGCTTCGGAACTCTTCCATTGTTCTCGGAATTCCGCTGAAGTTTAAGAATGCTTCGGAACTCTTCCATTGTTCTCGCAATTCCGCTGACGCTTAAAAATGCTTCACAACTCTTCTATTGTTCTCAGAATTCCGCTGACTTTTAAAAATGCTTCGGAAATCTTCCATTGTTTTCAAAATTCCGCTGATGTTTAAAAATGCTTCAGAACTCTTAAATTGTTCTCGGAATTCCGCTGACTTTTAAAAATGCTTCAGAACTCTTCCATTGTTCTCGGAATTCCGCTGACGTTTAAAAATGCTTCGGAACTCTTCCATTGTTCTCGGAATTGCGGTGAAGTTTAAGAATGCTTCGGAACTCTTCCATTGTTCTCGGAATTCTGCTAAAGTTTTGAAGTTTTAAAATGCTTCGGAATTCTTCCATTGTTCTCGGAATTCCGCTGACATTTAAAAAGGCTTCAGAACTCTTCCATTGTTGTCGGAATTCCGCTGACGCTTAAAAATGCTTCACAACTCTTCTATTGTTCTCGGAATTCCGCTGACATTTAAAAATGATTCGGAACTCTTCCATTGTTTTCGGAATTCTGCTGAAGTTTAAGAATGCTTCGGAACTCTTCCATTGTTCTCGGAATTCTGCTGAAGTTTAAAAATGCTTCGGAAATCTTCCATTGTTCTCGGAATTACGCTGACGCTTAAAACTGCTTCACAACTCTTCTATTGTTCTCGGAATTCCGCTGACATTTAAAAATGCTTCGGAACTCTTCCATTGTTTTCGGAATTCCGCTGAAGTTTAAGAATGCTTCGGAACTCTTCCATTGTTCTCGGAATTCTGATGAAGTTTAAAAATGCTTCGGAACTCTTCCATTGTTCTCGGAATTCCGCTGACATTTAAAAAGGCTTCAGAACTCTTCCATTGTTCTTGGAATTCCGCTGACGTTTAAAAATGCTTCGGAACTCTTCCATTGTTCTCGGAATTCCGCTGATGTTTAAAAATGCTTCACAACTCTTCCATTGTTCTCGGAATTCCGCTGACTTTTAAAAATGCTTCTGAACTCTTCCATTGTTCTCGGAATTCCGCTTAAGTTTAAGTATGCTTCGGAACTCTTCCATTGTTCTCGGAATTCTGCTGAAGTTTAAAAATGCTTCGGAACTCTTCCATTGTTCTCAGAATTCCGCTGACATTTAAAAATGCTTCGGAACTCTTCCATTGTTCTTGGAATTCCACTGACGTTTAAAAATGCTTCACAACTCTTCCATTGTTCTCGGAATTCCGCTGACATTTAAAAAGGCTTCAGAACTCTTCCATTGTTCTCGGAATTCTGCTGAAGTTTAAAAATGCTTCGGAACTCTTCCATTGTTCTCGGAATTCTGCTGACGCTTAAAATTGCTTCAAAACTCTTCCATTGTTCTCGGAATTCCGCTGAAGTTTAAGAATGCTTCGGAACTCTTCCATTGTTCTCGGAATTCTGCTGAAGTTTTGAAGTTTAAAAATGCTTCGGAATTCTTCCATTGTTCTCGGAATTCCGCTGACGCTTAAAAATGCTTCACAACTCTTCTATTTTTCTCAGAATTCCGCTGACTTTTAAAAATGCTTCAGAACTCTTCCATTGTTCTCGGAATTCTGCTGAAGTTTTGAAGTTTAAAAATGCTTCGGAATTCTTCCATTGTTCTCGGAATTCCGCTGACGCTTAAAAATGCTTCACAACTCTTCTATTTTTCTCAGAATTCCGCTGACTTTTAAAAATGCTTCAGAACTCTTCCATTGTTCTCGGAATTCCGCTGACGTTTAAAAATGCTTCGGAACTCTTCCATTGTTCTCGGAATTCCGCTGACGCTTAAAATTGCTTCAAAACTCTTCCATTGTTCTCGGAATTCCGCTGAAGTTTAAGAATGCTTCGGAACTCTTCCATTGTTCTCGGAATTCTGCTGAAGTTTTGAAGTTTAAAAATGCTTCGGAATTCTTCCATTGTGCTCAGAATTCCGCTGACGCTTAAAAATGCTTCAGAACTCTTCCATTGTTCTCGGTATTCCGCTGACGTTTAAAAATGCTTCGGAACACTTCCATTGTTCTCGGATTTCCGGTGAAGTTTAAAAATGCTTCGGAACTCTTACATTGTTCTCAGAATTCCGATGAAGTTTAAACATGCTTTGGTACCCTTCTATTGTTCTCGGAATTCTGCTGACTTTTAAAAATGCTTCAGAACTCTTCCATTGTGCCAGGAATTCTGCTGAAGTTTAAAAATGCTTCGGAACTCTTCCATTGTTCTCGGAATTCCGCTGACTTTTAAAAATGTTTCGGAACTCTTCCATTGTTCTCGGAATTCCGCTGACTTTTAAAAATGCTTCGGAACTCTTCCATTGTTCTCGGAATTCCGCTGAAGTTTAAGAATGCTTCGAAATTCTTCCATTGTTCTCGGAATTCTGCTGAAGTTTTGAAGTTTAAAAAGGCTTCGGAATTCTTCCATTGTTCTTGGAATTCCGCTGACGCTTAAAAATGCTTCACAACTATTCTATTTTTCTCAGAATTCCGCTGACTTTTACAAATGCTTCAGAACTCTTCCATTGTTCTCGGAATTCCGCTGACGTTTAAAAATGCTTCGGAACCCTTCCATTGTTCTCGGAATTCCGCTGACATTTAAAAAGGCTTCAGAACTCTTCCATTGTTCTCGGAATTCTGCTGAAGTTTAAAAATGCTTCGGAACTCTTCCATTGTTCTCGGAATTCTGCTGACGTTTAAAAATGCTTCGGAACTCTTCCATTGTTCTCGGAATTCCGCTGACGTTTAAAAATGCTTCACAACTCTTCCATTGTTCTCGGAATTCCGCTGACATTTAAAAATGCTTCGGAACTCTTCCAGTGTTCGCAGAATTCCGCTGACGTTTAAAAATGCTTCGGAACTCTTCCATTGTGCTCAGAATTCCGCTGACGCTTAAAAATGCTTCAGAACTCTTCCATTGTTCTCGGTATTCCGCTGACGTTTAAAAATGCTTCGGAACTCTTCCCTTGTTCTCGGATTTCCGTTGAAGTTTAAAAATGCTTCGGAACTCTTACATTGTTCTCAGAATTCCGCTGAAGTTTAAACATGCTTTGGTACCCTTCTATTGTTCTCGGAATTCTGCTGACTTTTAAAAATGCTTCAGAACTCTTCCATTGTGCCAGGAATTCTGCTGAAGTTTAAAAATGCTTCACAACTCTTCCATTGTTCTCGGAATTCCGCTGACTTTTAAAATTGCTTCGGAACTCTTCGATTGTTCTCCAAATTCTGTTGAAGTTTAAAAATGCTTCGGAACTCTTCGATTGTTCTCCAAATTCCGCTGACGTTTAAAAATGCTTCAGAACTCTTCCATTGTTCTCGGAATTCCGCTGACATTTAAAAATGCTTCGCAACTCTTCCATTGTTCTGGAATTCCGCTGACGTTTAAAAATGCTTCACAACTCTTCCATTGTTCTCGGTATTCTGCTGAAGTTTAAAAATGCTTCGGAACTCTTCCATTGTTCTCGGAATTCTGCTGAAGTTTCAAAATGCTTCGGAAATCTTCCATTGTTCTCGGAATTACGCTGACGCTTAAAACTGCTTCACAACTCTTCTATTGTTCTCGGAATTCCGCTGACATTTAAAAATGCTTCGGAACTCTTCCATTGTTCTGGAATTCCGCTGACGTTTAAAAATGCTTCGGAACTCTTCCATTGTTCTCGGAATTCCGGTGAAGTTTAAAAATGCTTCGGAACTCTTACATTGTTCTCAGAATTCCGCTGAAGTTTAAACATGCTTTGGTACACTTCTATTGTTCTCGGAATTCTGCTGACTTTTAAAAATGCTTCGGAACTCTTCCATTGATCCAGGAATTCTGCTGAAGTTTAAAAATGCTTCTGAACTCTTCTATTGTTCTCGGAATTCCGCTGACTTTTAAAAATGCTTCGGAACTCTTCCATTGTTCTCGGAATTCCGCTGAAGTTTAAGAATGCTTCGGAACTCTTCCATTGTTCTCGGAATTCCGCTGACGCTTAAGAATGCTTCACAACTCTTCTATTGTTCTCAGAATTCCGCTGACTTTTAAAAATGCTTTGGAAATCTTCCATTGTTTTCAAAATTCCGCTGATGTTTAAAAATGCTTCAGAACTCTTAAATTGTTCTCGGAATTCCGCTGACTTTTAAAAATGCTTCGGAAATCTTCCATTGTTTTCAAAATTCCGCTGATGTTTAAAAATGCTTCAGAACTCTTCCATTGTTCTCGGAATTCCGCTGACGTTTAAAAATGCTTCGGAACTCTTCCATTGTTCTCGGAATTGCGGTGAAGTTTAAGAATGCTTCGGAACTCTTCCATTGTTCTCGGAATTCTGCTAAAGTTTTGAAGTTTTAAAATGCTTCGGAATTCTTCCATTGTTCTCGGAATTCCGCTGACGCTTAAAAATGCTTCACAACTCTTCTATTGTTCTCAGAATTCCGCTGACTTTTAAAAATGCTTCGGAACTCTTCCATTGTTGTCGGAATTCCGCTGACGCTTAAAAATGCTTCACAACTCTTCTATTGTTCTCGGAATTCCGCTGACATTTAAAAATGATTCGGAACTCTTCCATTGTTTTCGGAATTCCGCTGAAGTTTAAGAATGCTTCGGAACTCTTCCATTGTTCTCGGAATTCTGCTGAAGTTTAAAAATGCTTCGGAACTCTTCCATTGTTCTCGGAATTACGCTGACGCTTAAAACTGCTTCACAACTCTTCTATTGTTCTCGGAATTCCGCTGACATTTAAAAATGCTTCGGAACTCTTCCATTGTTTTCGGAATTCCGCTGAAGTTTAAGAATGCTTTGGAACTCTTCCATTGTTCTCGGAATTCTGATGAAGTTTAAAAATGCTTCGGAACTCTTCCATTGTTCTCGGAATTCCGCTGACATTTAAAAAGGCTTCAGAACTCTTCCATTGTTCTTGGAATTCCGCTGACGTTTAAAAATGCTTCGGAACTCTTCCATTGTTCTCGGAATTCCGCTGACTTTTAAAAATGCTTCTGAACTCTTCCATTGTTCTCGGAATTCCGCTTAAGTTTAAGTATGCTTCGGAACTCTTCCATTGTTGTCGGAATTCTGCTGAAGTTTAAAAATGCTTCGGAACTCTTCCATTGTTCTCAGAATTCCGCTGACATTTAAAAATGCTTCGGAACTCTTCCATTGTTCTTGGAATCCCACTGACGTTTAAAAATGCTTCACAACTCTTCCATTGTTCTCGGAATTCCGCTGACATTTAAAAAGGCTTCAGAACTCTTCCATTGTTCTCGGAATTCTGCTGAAGTTTAAAAATGCTTCGGAACTCTTCCATTGTTCTCGGAATTCTGCTGACGTTTAAAAATGCTTCGGAACTCTTCCATTGTTCTCGGAATTCCGCTGACGCTTAAAATTGCTTCAAAACTCTTCCATTGTTCTCGGAATTCCGCTGAAGTTTAAGAATGCTTCGGAACTCTTCCATTGTTCTCGGAATTCTGCTGAAGTTTTGAAGTTTAAAAATGCTTCGGAATTCTTCCATTATTCTCGGAATTCTGCTGAAGTTTTGTAGTTTAAAAATACTTCGGAATTCTTCCATTGTTCTCGGAATTCCGCTGACGCTTAAAAATGCTTCACAACTCTTCTATTGTTCTCAGAATTCCGCTGACTTTTAAAAATGCTTCAGAACTCTTCCATTGTTCTCGGTATTCCGCTGACGTTTAAAAATGCTTCGGAACTCTTCCATTGTTCTCAGAATTCCGCTGAAGTTTAAACATGCTTTGGTACCCTTCTATTGTTCTCGGAATTCTGCTGACCTTTAAAAATGCTTCAGATCTCTTCCATTGTGCCAGGAATTCTGCTGAAGTTTAAAAATGCTTCGGAACTCTTCCATTGTTCTCGGAATTCCGCTGACTTTTAAAAATGCTTCGGAACTCTTCCATTGTTCTCGGAATTCCGCTGACTTTTAAAAATGCTTCGGAACTCTTCCATTGTTCTCGGAATTCCGCTGAAGTTTAAGAATGCTACACAACTCTTCCATTGTTCCCGGTATTCCGCTGATTTTTAAAAATGCTTCAGAATTCTTCCATTGTTCTCGGAATTCCGCTGAAGTTTAAGTATGCTTCGGAACTCTTCCATTGTTCTCGGAATTCTGCTGAAGTTTAAAAATGCTTCGGAACTCTTCCATTGTTCTCGGAATTCTGCTGAAGTTTAAAAATGCTTCGGAACTCTTCCATTGTTCTGGAATTCCGCTGACGTTTAAAAATGCTTCGGAACTCTTCCATTGTTCTCGGAATTCCGGTGAAGTTTAAAAATGCTTCGGAACTCTTACATTGTTCTCAGAATTCCGCTGAAGTTTAAACATGCTTTGGTACCCTTCTATTGTTCTCGGAATTCTGCTGACTTTTAAAAATGCTTCGGAACTCTTCCATTGATCCAGGAATTCTGCTGAAGTTTAAAAATGCTTCTGAACTCTTCTATTGTTCTCGGAATTCCGCTGACTTTTAAAAATGCTTCGGAACTCTTCCATTGTTCTCGGAATTCCGCTGAAGTTTAAGAATGCTTCGGAACTCTTCCATTGTTCTCGCAATTCCGCTGACGCTTAAAAATGCTTCACAACTCTTCTATTGTTCTCAGAATTCCGCTGACTTTTAAAAATGCTTCGGAAATCTTCCATTGTTTTCAAAATTCCGCTGATGTTTAAAAATGCTTCAGAACTCTTAAATTGTTCTCGGAATTCCGCTGACTTTTAAAAATGCTTCAGAACTCTTCCATTGTTCTCGGAATTCCGCTGACGTTTAAAAATGCTTCGGAACTCTTCCATTGTTCTCGGAATTCCGCTGAAGTTTAAGAATGCTTCGAAATTCTTCCATTGTTCTCGGAATTCTGCTGAAGTTTTGAAGTTTAAAAATGCTTCGGAATTCTTCCATTGTTCTCGGAATTCCGCTGACGCTTAAAAATGCTTCACAACTCTTCTATTTTTCTCAGAATTCCGTTGACTTTTACAAATGCTTCAGAACTCTTCCATTGTTCTCGGAATTCCGCTGACATTTAAAAAGGCTTCAGAACTCTTCCATTGTTCTCGGAATTCTGCTGAAGTTTAAAAATGCTTCGGAACTCTTCCATTGTTCTCGGAATTCTGCTGACGTTTAAAAATGCTTCGGAACTCTTCCATTGTTCTCGGAATTCCGCTGACGTTTAAAAATGCTTCGGAACTCTTCCATTGTTCTCGGAATTCCGGTGAAGTTTAAAAATGCTTCGGAACTCTTACATTGTTCTCAGAATTCCGCTGAAGTTTAAACATGCTTTGGTACCCTTCTATTGTTCTCGGAATTCTGCTGAGTTTTAAAAATGCTTCAGAACTCTTCCATTGTGCCAGGAATTCTGCTGAAGTTTAAAAATGCTTCGGAACTCTTCCATTGTTCTCGGAATTCCGCTGACTTTTAAAAATGCTTCGGAACTCTTCCATTGTTCTCGGAATTCCGCTGACTTTTAGAAATGCTTCGGAACTCTTCCATTGTTCTCGGAATTCCGCTGAAGTTTAAAAATGCTTCGGAATTCTTCCATTGTTCTCGGAATTCTGCTGAAGTTTTGAAGTTTAAAAATGCTTCGGAATTCTTCCATTGTTCTCGGAATTCCGCTGACGCTTAAAAATGCTTCACAACTCTTCTATTTTTCTCAGAATTCCGCTGACTTTTAAAAATGCTTCAGAACTCTTCCATTGTTCTCGGAATACTGCTGAAGTTTTGAAGTTTAAAAATGCTTCGGAATTCTTCCATTGTTCTCGGAATTCCGCTGACGCTTAAAAATGCTTCACAACTCTTCTATTTTTCTCAGAATTCCGCTGACTTTTAAAAATGCTTCACAACTCTTCCATTGTTCTCGGAATTCCGCTGACGCTTAAAAATGCTTCAGAACTCTTCCATTGTTCTCGGTATTCCGCTGACGTTTAAAAATGCTTCGGAACTCTTCCCTTGTTCTCGGATTTCCGGTGAAGTTTAAAAATGCTTCGGAACTTTTACATTGTTCTCAGAATTCCGCTGAAGTTTAAACATGCTTTGGTACCCTTCTATTGTTCTCGGAATTCTGCTGACTTTTAAAAATGCTTCAGAACTCTTCCATTGTGCCAGGAATTCTGCTGAAGTTTAAAAATGCTTCGGAACTTTTCCATTGTTCTCGGAATTCCGCTGACTTTTAAAAATGCTTCGGAACTCTTCCATTGTTCTCGGAATTCCGCTGACTTTTAAAAATGCTTCGGAACTCTTCCATTGTTCTCGGAATTCCGCTGAAGTTTAAGAATGCTTCGAAATTCTTCCATTGTTCTCGGAATTCTGCTGAAGTTTTGAAGTTTAAAAATGCTTCGGAATTCTTCCATTGTTCTCGGAATTCCGCTGACGCTTAAAAATGCTTCACAACTCTTCTATTTTTCTCAGAATTCCGCTGACTTTTACAAATGCTTCAGAACTCTTCCATTGTTCTCGGAATTCCGCTGACGTTTAAAAATGCTTCGGAACTCTTCCATTGTTCTCGGAATTCCGCTGACATTTAAAAAGGCTTCAGAACTCTTCCATTGTTCTCGGAATTCTGCTGAAGTTTTGAAGTTTAAAAATGCTTCGGAATTCTTCCATTGTTCTCAGAATTCCGCTGACGCTTAAAAATGCTTCACAACTCTTCTATTGTTCTCGGAATTCCGCTGACGTTTAAAAATGCTTCAGAACTCTTCCATTGTTCTCGGAATTCCGCTGATGTTTAAAAATGCTTCGGAACTCTTCCATTGTTCTCGGAATTCCGCTGACTTTTAAAAATGCTTCGGAACTCTTCCATTGTTCTCGGAATTCCGCTGACGCTTAAAAATGCTTCACAACTCTTCTATTTTTCTCAGAATTCCGCTGACTTTTAAAAATGCTTCAGAACTCTTCCATTGTTCTCGGAATTCCGCTGACGTTTTAAAATGCTTCGGAACTCTTCCATTGTTCTCGGAATTCCGCTGACGCTTAAAATTGCTTCAAAACTCTTCCATTGTTCTCGGAATTCCGCTGAAGTTTAAGAATGCCTCGGAACTCTTCCATTGTTCTCGGAATTCTGCTGAAGTTTTGAAGTTTAAAGATGCTTCGGAATTCTTCCATTGTTCTCGGAATTCTGCTGAAGTTTTGAAGTTTAAAAATGCTTCGGAATTCTTCCATTGTTCTCGGAATTCCGCTGACGTTTAAAAATGCTTCAGAACTCTTCCATTGTTCTCGGTATTCCGCTGACGTTTAAAAATGCTTCGGAACTCTTCCATTGTTCTCGGATTTCCGGTGAAGTTTAAAAATGCTTCGGAACTCTTACATTGTTCGCAGAATTCCGCTGAAGTTTAAACATGCTTTGGTACCCTTCTATTGTTCTCGGAATTCTGCTGACTTTTAAAAATGCTTCAGAACTCTTCCATTGTGCCAGGAATTCTGCTGAAGTTTAAAAATGCTTCGGAACTCTTCCATTGTTCTCGGAATTCCGCTGACTTTTAAAAATGCTTCGGAACTCTTCCATTGTTCTCGGAATTCCGCTGACTTTTAAAAATGCTTCGGAACTCTTCCATTGTTCTCGGTATTCCGCTGACGTTTAAAAATGCTTCGGAACTCTTCCATTGTTCTCGGAATTCCGCTGACTTTAAAAAATGCTTCAGAACTCTTCCATTGTTCTCGGTATTCCGCTGACGTTTAAAAATGCTTCGGAACTCTTCCATTGTTCTCGGAATTCCGGTGAAGTTTAAAAATGCTTCGGAACTCTTACATTGTTCTCAGAATTCCGCTGAAGTTTAAACATGCTTTGGTACCCTTCTATTGTTCTCGGAATTCTGCTGACTTTTAAAAATGCTTCAGAACTCTTCCACTGTGCCAGGAATTCTGCTGAAGTTTAAAAATGCTTCGGAACTCTTCCATTGTTCTCGGAATTCCGCTGACTTTTAAAAATGCTTCGGAACTCTTCCATTGTTCTCGGAATTCCGCTGACTTTTAAAAATGCTTCGGAACTCTTCCATTGTTCTCGGAATTCCGCTGAAGTTTAAGAATGCTTCGAAATTCTTCCATTGTTCTCGGAATTCTGCTGAAGTTTTGAAGTTTAAAAATGCTTCGGAATTCTTCCATTGTTCTCTTAATTCTGCTGACGCTTAAAAATGCTTCACAACTCTTCTATTTTTCTCAGAATTCCGCTGACTTTTACAAATGCTTCAGAACTCTTCCATTGTTCTCGGAATTCCGCTGACGTTTAAAAATGCTTCGGAACTCTTACATTGTTCTCGGAATTCCGCTGACATTTAAAAAGGCTTCAGAACTCTTCCATTGTTCTCGGAATTCTGCTGAAGTTTAAAAATGCTGCGGAACTCTTCCATTGTTCTCGGAATTCTGCTGACGTTTAAAAATGCTTCGGAACTCTTCCATTGTTCTCGGAATTCCGCTGAAGTTTAAAAATGCTTCAAAACTCTTCCATTGTTCTCGGAATTCCGGTGAAGTTTAAAAATGCTTCGGAACTCTTACATTGTTCTCAGAATTCCGCTGAAGTTTAAACATGCTTTGGTACCCTTCTATTGTTCTCGGAATTCTGCTGACTTTTAAAAATGCTTCAGAACTCTTCCATTGTGCCAGGAATTCTGCTGAAGTTTAAAAATGCTTCGGAACTCTTCCATTGTTCTCGGAATTCCGCTGACTTTTAAAAATGCTTCGGAACTCTTCCATTGTTCTCGGAATTCCGCTGACTTTTAAAAATGCTTCGGAACTCTTCCATTTTTCTCGGAATTCCGCTGAAGTTTAAGAATGCTTCGGAATTCTTCCATTGTTCTCGGAATTCTGCTGAAGTTTTGAAGTTTAAAAATGCTTTGGAATTCTTCCATTGTTCTCGGAATTCCGCTGACGCTTAGAAATGCTTCACAACTCTTCTATTTTTCTCAGAATTCCGCTGACTTTTAAAAATGCTTCAGAACTCTTCCATTGTTCTCGGAATTCCGCTGACATTTAAAAATGCTTCGGAACTCTTCCATTGTTCTCGGAATTCCGCTGACATTTAAAAAGGCTTCAGAACTCTTCCATTGTTCTCGGAATTCTGCTGAAGTTTAAAAATGCTTCGGAACTCTTCCATTGTTCTCGGAATTCTGCTGACGTTTAAAAATGCTTCGGAACTCTTCCATTGTTCTCGGAATACCGCTGACGTTTAAAATAGCTTCACAACTCTTCCATTGTTCTCGGAATTCCGCTGACATTTAAAAATGCTTCGGAACTCTTCCAGTGTTCGCAGAATTCCGCTGACGTTTAAAAATGCTTCGGAAATCTTCCATTGTTTTCAAAATTCCGCTGACGTTTAAAAATGCTTCAGAACTCTTCCATTATTCTCGGAATTCCGCTGACGTTTAAAAATGCTTCGGGACTCTTCCATTGTTCTTGGAATTCCGGTGAAGTTTAAAAATGCTGCGGAACTCTTCCATTGTTCTCGGAATTCTGCTGACGTTTAAAAATGCTTCGGAACTCTTCCATTGTTCTCGGAATTCCGCTGAAGTTTAAAAATGCTTCAAAACTCTTCCATTGTTCTCGGAATTCCGGTGAAGTTTAAAAATGCTTCGGAACTCTTACATTGTTCTCAGAATTCCGCTGAAGTTTAAACATGCTTTGGTACCCTTCTATTGTTCTCGGAATTCTGCTGACTTTTAAAAATGCTTCAGAACTCTTCCATTGTGCCAGGAATTCTGCTGAAGTTTAAAAATGCTTCGGAACTCTTCCATTGTTCTCGGAATTCCGCTGACTTTTAAAAATGCTTCGGAACTCTTCCATTGTTCTCGGAATTCCGCTGACTTTTAAAAATGCTTCGGAACTCTTCCATTTTTCTCGGAATTCCGCTGAAGTTTAAGAATGCTTCGGAATTCTTCCATTGTTCTCGGAATTCTGCTGAAGTTTTGAAGTTTAAAAATGCTTTGGAATTCTTCCATTGTTCTCGGAATTCCGCTGACGCTTAGAAATGCTTCACAACTCTTCTATTTTTCTCAGAATTCCGCTGACTTTTAAAAATGCTTCAGAACTCTTCCATTGTTCTCGGAATTCCGCTGACATTTAAAAATGCTTCGGAACTCTTCCATTGTTCTCGGAATTCCGCTGACATTTAAAAAGGCTTCAGAACTCTTCCATTGTTCTCGGAATTCTGCTGAAGTTTAAAAATGCTTCGGAACTCTTCCATTGTTCTCGGAATTCTGCTGACGTTTAAAAATGCTTCGGAACTCTTCCATTGTTCCCGGAATTCTGCTGAAGTTTAAGAATGCTTCGGAACTCTTTCATTGTTCTCGGAATTCTGCTGAAGTTTAAAAATGCTTCGGAACTCTTCCATTGTTCTCGGAATTCCGCTGAAGTTTAAGAATGCTTCGGAATTCTTCCGTTGTTCTCGGAATTCTACTGAAGTTTTGAAGTTTAAAAATGCTTCGGAATTCTTCCATTGTTCTCGGAATTCCGCTGACGCTTAAAAATGCTTCACAACTCTTCTATTTTTCTCAGAATTCCGCTGTCTTTTAAAAATGCTTCAGAACTCTTCCATTGTTCTCGGAATTCCGCTGACGTTTAAAAATGCTTCGGAACACTTCCATTGTTCTCGGAATTCCGCTGACGCTTAAAATTGCTTTAAAACTCTTCCATTGTTCTCGGAATTCCGCTGAAGTTTAAGAATGCTTTGGAACTCTTCAATTGTGCGCGTAATTCTGCTGAAGTTTAAGAATGCTTCGGAATTCTACCATTGTTCTCGGAATTCTGCTGAAGTTTTGAAGTTTAAAAATGCTTCGGAATTCTTCCATTGTTCTCGGAATTCCGCTGACGCTTAAAAATGCTTCACAACTCTTCTATTGCTCTCAGAATTCCGCTGACTTTTAAAAATGCTTCAGAACTCTTCCTTTGTTCTCGGAATTCCGCTGACGTTTAAAAATGCTTCGGAACTCTTCCATTGTTCTCGGAATTCCGCTGACGCTTAAAATTGCTTCAAAACTCTTCCATTGTTCTCGGAATCCGCTGAAGTTTAAGAATGCTTCGGAACTCTTCCATTGTTCTCGGAATTCTGCTGAAGTTTTGAAGTTTAAAAATGCTTCGGAATTCTTCCATTGTTCTCAGAATTCCGCTGACGCTTAAAAATGCTTCACAACTCTTCTATTGTTCTCGGAATTCCGCTGACGTTTAAAAATGCTTCAGAACTCTTCCATTGTTCTCGGAATTCCGCTGATGTTTAAAAATGCTTCGGAACTCTTCCGTTGTTCTCGGAATTCCGGTGAAGTTTAAAAATGCTTCGGAACTCTTACATTGTTCTCAGAATTCCGCTGAAGTTTAAACATGCTTTGGTACCCTTCTATTGTTCTCGGAATTCTGCTGACTTTTAAAAATGCTTCAGAACTCTTCCATTGTTCCAGGAATTCTGCTGAAGTGTAAAAATGCTTCGGAATTCTTCCATTGTTCTCGGAATTCCGCTGACGCTTAAAAATGCTTCACAGCTCTTCTATTTTTCTCAGAATTCCGCTGACTTTTAAAAATGCTTCAGAACTCTTCCATTGTTCTCGGAATTCCGCTGACGTTTAAAAATGCTTCGGAACTGTTCCATTGTTCTCGGAATTCCGCTGACGCTTAAAATTGCTTCAAAACTCTTCCATTGTTCTCGGAATTCCGCTGAAGTTTAAGAATGCTTCGGAACTCTTCCATTGTGCTCGTAATTCTGCTGAAGTTTAAGAATGTTTCGGAATTCTACCATTGTTCTCAGAATTCTGCTGAAGTTTTGAAGTTTAAAAATGCTTCGGAATTCTTCCATTGTTCTCGGAATTCCGCTGACGCTTAAAAATGCTTCACAACTCTTCTATTGTTCTCAGAATTCCGCTGACTTTTAAAAATGCTTCAGAACTCTTCCTTTGTTCTCGGAATTCCGCTGACGTTTAAAAATGCTTCGGAACTTTTCCATTGTTCTCGGAATTCCGCTGACGCTTAAAATTGCTTCAAAACTCTTCCATTGTTCTCGGAATTCCGCTGAAGTTTAAGAATGCTTCGGAACTCTTCCATTGTTCTCGGAATTCTGCTGAAGTTTTGAAGTTTAAAAATGCTTCGGAATTCTTCCATTGTTCTCAGAATTCCGCTGACGCTTAAAAATGCTTCACAACTCTTCTATTGTTCTCGGAATTCCGCTGACGTTTAAAAATGCTTCAGAACTCTTCCATTGTTCTCGGAATTCCGCTGATGTTTAAAAATGCTTCGGAACTCTTCCATTGTTCTCGGAATTCCGGTGAAGTTTAAAAATGCTTCGGAACTCTTACATTGTTCTCAGAATTCCGCTGAAGTTTAAACATGCTTTGGTACCCTACTATTGTTCTCGGAATTCTGCTGACTTTGAAAAATGCTTCAGAACTCTTCCATTGTTCCAGGAATTCTGCTGAAGTGTAAAAATGCTTCGGAACTCTTCCATTGTTCTCGGAATTCCGCTGAATTTTAAGAATGCTTCGGAACTCTTCCATTGTTCTCGGAATTCTGCTGAAGTTTTGAAGTTTAAAAATGCTTCGGAATTCTTCCATTGTGCTCAGAATTCCGCTGACGCTTAAAAATGCTTCAGAACTCTTCCATTGTTCTCGGTATTCCGCTGACGTTTAAAAATGCTTCGGAACACTTCCATTGTTCTCGGATTTCCGCTGAAGTTTAAAAATGCTTCGGAACTCTTACATTGTTCTCAGAATTCCGCTGAAGTTTAAACATGCTTTGGTACCCTTCTATTGTTCTCGGAATTCTGCTGACTTTTAAAAATGCTTCAGAACTCTTCCATTGTGCCAGGAATTCTGCTGAAGTTTAAAAATGCTTTGGAACTCTTCCATTGTTCTCGGAATTCCGCTGACTTTTAAAAATGTTTCGGAACTCTTCCATTGTTCTCGGAATTCCGCTGACTTTTAAAAATGCTTCGGAACTCTTCCATTGTTCTCGGAATTCCGCTGAAGTTTAAGAATGCTTCGAAATTCTTCCATTGTTCTCGGAATTCTGCTGAAGTTTTGAAGTTTAAAAAGGCTTCGGAATTCTTCCATTGTTCTCGGAATTCCGCTGACGCTTAAAAATGCTTCACAACTCTTCTATTTTTCTCAGAATTCCGCTGACTTTTACAAATGCTTCAGAACTCTTCCATTGTTCTCGGAATTCCGCTGACGTTTAAAAATGCTTCGGAACTCTTCCATTGTTCTCGGAATTCCGCTGACATTTAAAAAGGCTTCAGAACTCTTCCATTGTTCTCGGAATTCTGCTGAAGTTTAAAAATGCTTCGGAACTCTTCCATTGTTCTCGGAATTCTGCTGACGTTTAAAAATGCTTCGGAACTCTTCCATTGTTCTCGGAATTCCGCTGACGTTTAAAAATGCTTCACAACTCTTCCATTGTTCTCGGAATTCCGCTGACATTTAAAAATGCTTCGGAACTCTTCCAGTGTTCGCAGAACGTTTAAAAATGCTTCGGAACTCTTCCATTGTGCTCAGAATTCCGCTGACGCTTAAAAATGCTTCAGAACTCTTCCATTGTTCTCGGTATTCCGCTGACGTTTAAAAATGCTTCGGAACTCTTCCCTTGTTCTCGGATTTCCGGTGAAGTTTAAAAATGCTTCGGAACTCTTACATTGTTCTCAGAATTCCGCTGAAGTTTAAACATGCTTTGGTACCCTTCTATTGTTCTCGGAATTCTGCTGACTTTTAAAAATGCTTCAGAACTCTTCCATTGTGCCAGGAATTCTGCTGAAGTTTAAAAATGCTTCGGAACTCTTCCATTGTTCTCGGAATTCCGCTGACTTTTAAAAATGCTTCGGAACTCTTCCATTGTTCTCGGAATTCCGCTGACTTTTAAAAATGCTTCGGAACTCTTCCATTGTTCTCGGAATTCCGCTGAAGTTTAAGAATGCTTCGAAATTCTTCCATTGTTCTCGGAATTCTGCTGAAGTTTTGAAGTTTAAAAATGCTTCGGAATTCTTCCATTGTTCTCGGAATTCCGCTGACGCTTAAAAATGCTTCACAACTCTTCTATTTTTCTCAGAATTCCGCTGACTTTTACAAATGCTTCAGAACTCTTCCATTGTTCTCGGAATTCCGCTGACGTTTAAAAATGCTTCGGAACTCTTCCATTGTTCTCGGAATTCCGCTGACATTTAAAAAGGCTTCAGAACTCTTCCATTGTTCTCGGAATTCTGCTGAAGTTTAAAAATGCTTCGGAACTCTTCCATTGTTCTCGGAATTCCGCTGACGTTTAAAAATGCTTCACAACTCTTCCATTGTTCTCGGAATTCCGCTGACATTTAAAAATGCTTCGGAACTCTTCCAGTGTTCGCAGAATTCCGCTGACGTTTAAAAATGCTTCGGAACTCTTCCATTGTTCTCGGAATTCTGCTGACGCTTAAAATTGCTTTAAAACTCTTCCATTGTTCTCGGAATTCCGCTGAAGTTTTGAAGTTTAAAAATGCTTCGGAATTCTTCCATTGTTCTCAGAATTCCGCTGACGCTTAAAAATGCTTCACAACTCTTCTATTGTTCTCGGAATTCCGCTGACGTTTAAAAATGCTTCAGAACTCTTCCATTGTTCTCGGAATTCCGCTGATGTTTAAAAATGCTTCGGAACTCTTCCATTGTTCTCGGAATTCCGCTGACTTTTAAAAATGCTTCGGAACTCTTCCATTGTTCTCGGAATTCCGCTGACGCTTAAAAATGCTTCACAACTCTTCTATTTTTCTCAGAATTCCGCTGACTTTTAAAAATGCTTCAGAACTCTTCCATTGTTCTCGGAATTCCGCTGACGTTTTAAAATGCTTCGGAACTCTTCCATTGTTCTCGGAATTCCGCTGACGCTTAAAATTGCTTCAAAACTCTTCCATTGTTCTCGGAATTCCGCTGAAGTTTAAGAATGCCTCGGAACTCTTCCATTGTTCTCGGAATTCTGCTGAAGTTTTGAAGTTTAAAGATGCTTCGTAATTCTTCCATTGTTCTCGGAATTTTGCTGAAGTTTTGAAGTTTAAAAATGCTTCGGAATTCTTCCATTGTTCTCGGAATTCCGCTGACGTTTAAAAATGCTTCAGAACTCTTCCATTGTTCTCGGTATTCCGCTGACGTTTAAAAATGCTTCGGAACTCTTCCATTGTTCTCGGATTTCCGGTGAAGTTTAAAAATGCTTCGGAACTCTTACATTGTTCGCAGAATTCCGCTGAAGTTTAAACATGCTTTGGTACCCTTCTATTGTTCTCGGAATTCTGCTGACTTTTAAAAATGCTTCAGAACTCTTCCATTGTGCCAGGAATTCTGCTGAAGTTTAAAAATGCTTCGGAACTCTTCCATTGTTCTCGGAATTCCGCTGACTTTTAAAAATGCTTCGGAACTCTTCCATTGTTCTCGGAATTCCGCTGACTTTTAAAAATGCTTCGGAACTCTTCCATTGTTCTCGGTATTCCGCTGACGTTTAAAAATGCTTCGGAACTCTTCCATTGTTCTCGGAATTCCGCTGACTTTAAAAAATGCTTCAGAACTCTTCCATTGTTCTCGGTATTCCGCTGACGTTTAAAAATGCTTCGGAACTCTTCCATTGTTCTCGGAATTCCGGTGAAGTTTAAAAATGCTTCGGAACTCTTACATTGTTCTCAGAATTCCGCTGAAGTTTAAACATGCTTTGGTACCCTTCTATTGTTCTCGGAATTCTGCTGACTTTTAAAAATGCTTCAGAACTCTTCCATTGTGCCAGGAATTCTGCTGAAGTTTAAAAATGCTTCGGAACTCTTCCATTGTTCTCGGAATTCCGCTGACTTTTAAAAATGCTTCGGAACTCTTCCATTGTTCTCGGAATTCCGCTGACTTTTAAAAATGCTTCAGAACTCTTCCATTGTTCTCGGAATTCCGCTGAAGTTTAAGAATGCTTCGAAATTCTTCCATTGTTCTCGGAATTCTGCTGAAGTTTTGAAGTTTAAAAATGCTTCGGAATTCTTCCATTGTTCTCTTAATTCTGCTGACGCTTAAAAATGCTTCACAACTCTTCTATTTTTCTCAGAATTCCGCTGACTTTTACAAATGCTTCAGAACTCTTCCATTGTTCTCGGAATTCCGCTGACGTTTAAAAATGCTTCGGAACTCTTACATTGTTCTCGGAATTCCGCTGACATTTAAAAAGGCTTCAGAACTCTTCCATTGTTCTCGGAATTCTGCTGAAGTTTAAAAATGCTGCGGAACTCTTCCATTGTTCTCGGAATTCTGCTGACGTTTAAAAATGCTTCGGAACTCTTCCATTGTTCTCGGAATTCCGCTGAAGTTTAAAAATGCTTCAAAACTCTTCCATTGTTCTCGGAATTCCGGTGAAGTTTAAAAATGCTTCGGAACTCTTACATTGTTCTCAGAATTCCGCTGAAGTTTAAACATGCTTTGGTACCCTTCTATTGTTCTCGGAATTCTGCTGACTTTTAAAAATGCTTCAGAACTCTTCCATTGTGCCAGGAATTCTGCTGAAGTTTAAAAATGCTTCGGAACTCTTCCATTGTTCTCGGAATTCCGCTGACTTTTAAAAATGCTTCGGAACTCTTCCATTGTTCTCGGAATTCCGCTGACTTTTAAAAATGCTTCGGAACTCTTCCATTTTTCTCGGAATTCCGCTGAAGTTTAAGAATGCTTCGGAATTCTTCCATTGTTCTCGGAATTCTGCTGAAGTTTTGAAGTTTAAAAATGCTTTGGAATTCTTCCATTGTTCTCGGAATTCCGCTGACGCTTAGAAATGCTTCACAACTCTTCTATTTTTCTCAGAATTCCGCTGACTTTTAAAAATGCTTCAGAACTCTTCCATTGTTCTCGGAATTCTGCTGACATTTAAAAATGCTTCGGAACTCTTCCATTGTTCTCGGAATTCCGCTGACATTTAAAAAGGCTTCAGAACTCTTCCATTGTTCTCGGAATTCTGCTGAAGTTTAAAAATGCTTCGGAACTCTTCCATTGTTCTCGGAATTCTGCTGACGTTTAAAAATGCTTCGGAACTCTTCCATTGTTCTCGGAATACCGCTGACGTTTAAAATAGCTTCACAACTCTTCCATTGTTCTCGGAATTCCGCTGACATTTAAAAATGCTTCGGAACTCTTCCAGTGTTCGCAGAATTCCGCTGACGTTTAAAAATGCTTCGGAAATCTTCCATTGTTTTCAAAATTCCGCTGACGTTTAAAAATGCTTCAGAACTCTTCCATTATTCTCGGAATTCCGCTGACGTTTAAAAATGCTTCGGGACTCTTCCATTGTTCTTGGAATTCCGGTGAAGTTTAAAAATGCTTCGGAACTCTTACATTGTTCTCAGAATTCCGCTGAAGTTTAAACATGCTTTGATACCCTTCTATTGTTCTCGGAATTCTGCTGACTTTTAAAAATGCTTCGGAACTCTTCCATTGTTCCCGGAATTCTGCTGAAGTTTAAGAATGCTTCGGAACTCTTTCATTGTTCTCGGAATTCTGCTGAAGTTTAAAAATGCTTCGGAACTCTTCCATTGTTCTCGGAATTCCGGTGAAGTTTAAAAATGCTTCGGAACTCTTACATTGTTCTCAGAATTCCGATGAAGTTTAAACATGCTTTGGTACCCTTCTATTGTTTTCAGAATTCTGCTGACTTTTAAAAATGCTTCAGAACTCTTCCATTGTGCCAGGAATTCTGCTGAAGTTTAAAAATGCTTCGGAACTCTTCCATTGTTCTCGGAATTCCGCTGACATTTAAAAATGCTTCGGAACTCTTCCATTGTTCTCGGAATTCCGCTGAAGTTTAAGAATGCTTCGGAATTCTTCCGTTGTTCTCGGAATTCTGCTGAAGTTTTGAAGTTTAAAAATGCTTCGGAATTCTTCCATTGTTCTCGGAATTCCGCTGACGCTTAAAAATGCTTCACAACTCTTCTATTTTTCTCAGAATTCCGCTGTCTTTTAAAAATGCTTCAGAACTCTTCCATTGTTCTCGGAATTCCGCTGACGTTTAAAAATGCTTCGGAACACTTCCATTGTTCTCGGAATTCCGCTGACGCTTAAAATTGCTTTAAAACTCTTCCATTGTTCTCGGAATTCCGCTGAAGTTTAAGAATGCTTTGGAACTCTTCAATTGTGCGCGTAATTCTGCTGAAGTTTAAGAATGCTTCGGAATTCTACCATTGTTCTCGGAATTCTGCTGAAGTTTTGAAGTTTAAAAATGCTTCGGAATTCTTCCATTGTTCTCGGAATTCCGCTGACGCTTAAAAATGCTTCACAACTCTTCCTTTGTTCTCGGAATTCCGCTGACGTTTAAAAATGCTTCGGAACTCTTCCATTGTTCTCGGAATTCCGCTGACGCTTAAAATTGCTTCAAAACTCTTCCATTGTTCTCGGAATCCGCTGAAGTTTAAGAATGCTTCGGAACTCTTCCATTGTTCTCGGAATTCTGCTGAAGTTTTGAAGTTTAAAAATGCTTCGGAATTCTTCCATTGTTCTCAGAATTCCGCTGACGCTTAAAAATGCTTCACAACTCTTCTATTGTTCTCGGAATTCCGCTGACGTTTAAAAATGCTTCAGAACTCTTCCATTGTTCTCGGAATTCCGCTGATGTTTAAAAATGCTTCGGAACTCTTCCGTTGTTCTCGGAATTCCGGTGAAGTTTAAAAATGCTTCGGAACTCTTACATTGTTCTCAGAATTCCGCTGAAGTTTAAACATGCTTTGGTACCCTTCTATTGTTCTCGGAATTCTGCTGACTTTTAAAAATGCTTCAGAACTCTTCCATTGTTCCAGGAATTCTGCTGAAGTGTAAAAATGCTTCGGAATTCTTCCATTGTTCTCGGAATTCCGCTGACGCTTAAAAATGCTTCACAGCTCTTCTATTTTTCTCAGAATTCCGCTGACTTTTAAAAATGCTTCAGAACTCTTCCATTGTTCTCGGAATTCCGCTGACGTTTAAAAATGCTTCGGAACTGTTCCATTGTTCTCGGAATTCCGCTGACGCTTAAAATTGCTTCAAAACTCTTCCATTGTTCTCGGAATTCCGCTGAAGTTTAAGAATGCTTCGGAACTCTTCCATTGTGCTCGTAATTCTGCTGAAGTTTAAGAATGTTTCGGAATTCTACCATTGTTCTCAGAATTCTGCTGAAGTTTTGAAGTTTAAAAATGCTTCGGAATTCTTCCATTGTTCTCGGAATTCCGCTGACGCTTAAAAATGCTTCACAACTCTTCTATTGTTCTCAGAATTCCGCTGACTTTTAAAAATGCTTCAGAACTCTTCCTTTGTTCTCGGAATTCCGCTGACGTTTAAAAATGCTTCGGAACTTTTCCATTGTTCTCGGAATTCCGCTGACGCTTAAAATTGCTTCAAAACTCTTCCATTGTTCTCGGAATTCCGCTGAAGTTTAAGAATGCTTCGGAACTCTTCCATTGTTCTCGGAATTCTGCTGAAGTTTTGAAGTTTAAAAATGCTTCGGAATTCTTCCATTGTTCTCAGAATTCCGCTGACGCTTAAAAATGCTTCACAACTCTTCTATTGTTCTCGGAATTCCGCTGACGTTTAAAAATGCTTCAGAACTCTTCCATTGTTCTCGGAATTCCGCTGATGTTTAAAAATGCTTCGGAACTCTTCCATTGTTCTCGGAATTCCGGTGAAGTTTAAAAATGCTTCGGAACTCTTACATTGTTCTCAGAATTCCGCTGAAGTTTAAACATGCTTTGGTACCCTACTATTGTTCTCGGAATTCTGCTGACTTTGAAAAATGCTTCAGAACTCTTCCATTGTTCCAGGAATTCTGCTGAAGTGTAAAAATGCTTCGGAACTCTTCCATTGTTCTCGGAATTCCGCTGAATTTTAAGAATGCTTCGGAACTCTTCCATTGTTCTCGGAATTCTGCTGAAGTTTTGAAGTTTAAAAATGCTTCGGAATTCTTCCATTGTGCTCAGAATTCCGCTGACGCTTAAAAATGCTTCAGAACTCTTCCATTGTTCGCGGTATTCCGCTGACGTTTAAAAATGCTTCGGAACACTTCCATTGTTCTCGGATTTCCGGTGAAGTTTAAAAATGCTTCGGAACTCTTACATTGTTCTCAGAATTCCGCTGAAGTTTAAACATGCTTTGGTACCCTTCTATTGTTCTCGGAATTCTGCTGACTTTTAAAAATGCTTCAGAACTCTTCCATTGTGCCAGGAATTCTGCTGAAGTTTAAAAATGCTTTGGAACTCTTCCATTGTTCTCGGAATTCCGCTGACTTTTAAAAATGTTTCGGAACTCTTCCATTGTTCTCGGAATTCCGCTGACTTTTAAAAATGCTTCGGAACTCTTCCATTGTTCTCGGAATTCCGCTGAAGTTTAAGAATGCTTCGAAATTCTTCCATTGTTCTCGGAATTCTGCTGAAGTTTTGAAGTTTAAAAAGGCTTCGGAATTCTTCCATTGTTCTCGGAATTCCGCTGACGCTTAAAAATGCTTCACAACTCTTCTATTTTTCTCAGAATTCCGCTGACTTTTACAAATGCTTCAGAACTCTTCCATTGTTCTCGGAATTCCGCTGACGTTTAAAAATGCTTCGGAACTCTTCCATTGTTCTCGGAATTCCGCTGACATTTAAAAAGGCTTCAGAACTCTTCCATTGTTCTCGGAATTCTGCTGAAGTTTAAAAATGCTTCGGAACTCTTCCATTGTTCTCGGAATTCTGCTGACGTTTAAAAATGCTTCGGAACTCTTCCATTGTTCTCGGAATTCCGCTGACGTTTAAAAATGCTTCACAACTCTTCCATTGTTCTCGGAATTCCGCTGACATTTAAAAATGCTTCGGAACTCTTCCAGTGTTCGCAGAACGTTTAAAAATGCTTCGGAACTCTTCCATTGTGCTCAGAATTCCGCTGACGCTTAAAAATGCTTCAGAACTCTTCCATTGTTCTCGGTATTCCGCTGACGTTTAAAAATGCTTCGGAACTCTTCCCTTGTTCTCGGATTTCCGGTGAAGTTTAAAAATGCTTCGGAACTCTTACATTGTTCTCAGAATTCCGCTGAAGTTTAAACATGCTTTGGTACCCTTCTATTGTTCTCGGAATTCTGCTGACTTTTAAAAATGCTTCAGAACTCTTCCATTGTGCCAGGAATTCTGCTGAAGTTTAAAAATGCTTCGGAACTCTTCCATTGTTCTCGGAATTCCGCTGACTTTTAAAAATGCTTCGGAACTCTTCCATTGTTCTCGGAATTCCGCTGACTTTTAAAAATGCTTCGGAACTCTTCCATTGTTCTCGGAATTCCGCTGAAGTTTAAGAATGCTTCGAAATTCTTCCATTGTTCTCGGAATTCTGCTGAAGTTTTGAAGTTTAAAAATGCTTCGGAATTCTTCCATTGTTCTCGGAATTCCGCTGACGCTTAAAAATGCTTCACAACTCTTCTATTTTTCTCAGAATTCCGCTGACTTTTACAAATGCTTCAGAACTCTTCCATTGTTCTCGGAATTCCGCTGACGTTTAAAAATGCTTCGGAACTCTTCCATTGTTCTCGGAATTCCGCTGACATTTAAAAAGGCTTCAGAACTCTTCCATTGTTCTCGGAATTCTGCTGAAGTTTAAAAATGCTTCGGAACTCTTCCATTGTTCTCGGAATTCCGCTGACGTTTAAAAATGCTTCACAACTCTTCCATTGTTCTCGGAATTCCGCTGACATTTAAAAATGCTTCGGAACTCTTCCAGTGTTCGCAGAATTCCGCTGACGTTTAAAAATGCTTCGGAACTCTTCCATTGTTCTCGGAATTCTGCTGACGCTTAAAATTGCTTTAAAACTCTTCCATTGTTCTCGGAATTCCGCTGAAGTTTTGAAGTTTAAAAATGCTTCGGAATTCTTCCATTGTTCTCAGAATTCCGCTGACGCTTAAAAATGCTTCACAACTCTTCTATTGTTCTCGGAATTCCGCTGACGTTTAAAAATGCTTCAGAACTCTTCCATTGTTCTCGGAATTCCGCTGATGTTTAAAAATGCTTCGGAACTCTTCCATTGTTCTCGGAATTCCGCTGACTTTTAAAAATGCTTCGGAACTCTTCCATTGTTCTCGGAATTCCGCTGACGCTTAAAAATGCTTCACAACTCTTCTATTTTTCTCAGAATTCCGCTGACTTTTAAAAATGCTTCAGAACTCTTCCATTGTTCTCGGAATTCCGCTGACGTTTTAAAATGCTTCGGAACTCTTCCATTGTTCTCGGAATTCCGCTGACGCTTAAAATTGCTTCAAAACTCTTCCATTGTTCTCGGAATTCCGCTGAAGTTTAAGAATGCATCGGAACTCTTCCATTGTTCTCGGAATTCTGCTGAAGTTTTGAAGTTTAAAGATGCTTCGGAATTCTTCCATTGTTCTCGGAATTCTGCTGAAGTTTTGAAGTTTAAAAATGCTTCGGAATTCTTCCATTGTTCTCGGAATTCCGCTGACGTTTAAAAATGCTTCAGAACTCTTCCATTGTTCTCGGTATTCCGCTGACGTTTAAAAATGCTTCGGAACTCTTCCATTGTTCTCGGATTTCCGGTGAAGTTTAAAAATGCTTCGGAACTCTTACATTGTTCGCAGAATTCCGCTGAAGTTTAAACATGCTTTGGTACCCTTCTATTGTTCTCGGAATTCTGCTGACTTTTAAAAATGCTTCAGAACTCTTCCATTGTGCCAGGAATTCTGCTGAAGTTTAAAAATGCTTCGGAACTCTTCCATTGTTCTCGGAATTCCGCTGACTTTTAAAAATGCTTCGGAACTCTTCCATTGTTCTCGGAATTCCGCTGACTTTTAAAAATGCTTCGGAACTCTTCCATTGTTCTCGGTATTCCGCTGACGTTTAAAAATGCTTCGGAACTCTTCCATTGTTCTCGGAATTCCGCTGACTTTAAAAAATGCTTCAGAACTCTTCCATTGTTCTCGGTATTCCGCTGACGTTTAAAAATGCTTCGGAGCTCTTCCATTGTTCTCGGAATTCCGGTGAAGTTTAAAAATGCTTCGGAACTCTTACATTGTTCTCAGAATTCCGCTGAAGTTTAAACATGCTTTGGTACCCTTCTATTGTTCTCGGAATTCTGCTGACTTTTAAAAATGCTTCAGAACTCTTCCATTGTGCCAGGAATTCTGCTGAAGTTTAAAAATGCTTCGGAACTCTTCCATTGTTCTCGGAATTCCGCTGACTTTTAAAAATGCTTCGGAACTCTTCCATTGTTCTCGGAATTCCGCTGACTTTTAAAAATGCTTCGGAACTCTTCCATTGTTCTCGGAATTCCGCTGAAGTTTAAGAATGCTTCGAAATTCTTCCATTGTTCTCGGAATTCTGCTGAAGTTTTGAAGTTTAAAAATGCTTCGGAATTCTTCCATTGTTCTCTTAATTCTGCTGACGCTTAAAAATGCTTCACAACTCTTCTATTTTTCTCAGAATTCCGCTGACTTTTACAAATGCTTCAGAACTCTTCCATTGTTCTCGGAATTCCGCTGACATTTAAAAAGGCTTCAGAACTCTTCCATTGTTCTCGGAATTCTGCTGAAGTTTAAAAATGCTGCGGAACTCTTCCATTGTTCTCGGAATTCTGCTGACGTTTAAAAATGCTTCGGAACTCTTCCATTGTTCTCGGAATTCCGCTGAAGTTTAAAAATGCTTCAAAACTCTTCCATTGTTCTCGGAATTCCGGTGAAGTTTAAAAATGCTTCGGAACTCTTACATTGTTCTCAGAATTCCGCTGAAGTTTAAACATGCTTTGGTACCCTTCTATTGTTCTCGGAATTCTGCTGACTTTTAAAAATGCTTCAGAACTCTTCCATTGTGCCAGGAATTCTGCTGAAGTTTAAAAATGCTTCGGAACTCTTCCATTGTTCTCGGAATTCCGCTGACTTTTAAAAATGCTTCGGAACTCTTCCATTGTTCTCGGAATTCCGCTGACTTTTAAAAATGCTTCGGAACTCTTCCATTTTTCTCGGAATTCCGCTGAAGTTTAAGAATGCTTCGGAATTCTTCCATTGTTCTCGGAATTCTGCTGAAGTTTTGAAGTTTAAAAATGCTTTGGAATTCTTCCATTGT
The DNA here is from genome assembly GCF_046119375.1 of Phyllobates terribilis. Classification (NCBI taxonomy): domain Eukaryota; kingdom Metazoa; phylum Chordata; class Amphibia; order Anura; family Dendrobatidae; genus Phyllobates; species Phyllobates terribilis. Next base: position 4,187,657 of record NW_027362781.1, on the reverse strand, counting down.
TCTCGGAATTCCGCTGACGCATAGAAATGCTTCACAACTCTTCTATTTTTCTCAGAATTCCGCTGACTTTTAAAAATGCTTCAGAACTCTTCCATTGTTCTCGGAATTCCGCTGACATTTAAAAATGCTTCGGAACTCTTCCATTGTTCTCGGAATTCCGCTGACATTTAAAAAGGCTTCAGAACTCTTCCATTGTTCTCGGAATTCTGCTGAAGTTTAAAAATGCTTCGGAACTCTTCCATTGTTCTCGGAATTCTGCTGACGTTTAAAAATGCTTCGGAACTCTTCCATTGTTCTCGGAATACCGCTGACGTTTAAAATAGCTTCACAACTCTTCCATTGTTCTCGGAATTCCGCTGACATTTAAAAATGCTTCGGAACTCTTCCAGTGTTCGCAGAATTCCGCTGACGTTTAAAAATGCTTCGGAAATCTTCCATTGTTTTCAAAATTCCGCTGACGTTTAAAAATGCTTCAGAACTCTTCCATTATTCTCGGAATTCCGCTGACGTTTAAAAATGCTTCGGGACTCTTCCATTGTTCTTGGAATTCCGGTGAAGTTTAAAAATGCTTCGGAACTCTTACATTGTTCTCAGAATTCCGCTGAAGTTTAAACATGCTTTGGTACCCTTCTATTGTTCTCGGAATTCTGCTGACTTTTAAAAATGCTTCGGAACTCTTCCATTGTTCCCGGAATTCTGCTGAAGTTTAAAAATGCTTCGGAACTCTTCCATTGTTCTCGGAATTCCGCTGACATTTAAAAATGCTTCGGAACTCTTCCATTGTTCTCGGAATTCCGCTGAAGTTTAAGAATGCTTCGGAATTCTTCCGTTGTTCTCGGAATTCTGCTGAAGTTTTGAAGTTTAAAAATGCTTCGGAATTCTTCCATTGTTCTCGGAATTCCGCTGACGCTTAAAAATGCTTCACAACTCTTCTATTTTTCTCAGAATTCCGCTGTCTTTTAAAAATGCTTCAGAACTCTTCCATTGTTCTCGGAATTCCGCTGACGTTTAAAAATGCTTCGGAACACTTCCATTGTTCTCGGAATTCCGCTGACGCTTAAAATTGCTTTAAAACTCTTCCATTGTTCTCGGAATTCCGCTGAAGTTTAAGAATGCTTTGGAACTCTTCAATTGTGCGCGTAATTCTGCTGAAGTTTAAGAATGCTTCGGAATTCTACCATTGTTCTCGGAATTCTGCTGAAGTTTTGAAGTTTAAAAATGCTTCGGAATTCTTCCATTGTTCTCGGAATTCCGCTGACGCTTAAAAATGCTTCACAACTCTTCTATTGCTCTCAGAATTCCGCTGACTTTTAAAAATGCTTCAGAACTCTTCCTTTGTTCTCGGAATTCCGCTGACGTTTAAAAATGCTTCGGAACTCTTCCATTGTTCTCGGAATTCCGCTGACGCTTAAAATTGCTTCAAAACTCTTCCATTGTTCTCGGAATCCGCTGAAGTTTAAGAATGCTTCGGAACTCTTCCATTGTTCTCGGAATTCTGCTGAAGTTTTGAAGTTTAAAAATGCTTCGGAATTCTTCCATTGTTCTCAGAATTCCGCTGACGCTTAAAAATGCTTCACAACTCTTCTATTGTTCTCGGAATTCCGCTGACGTTTAAAAATGCTTCAGAACTTTTCCATTGTTCTCGGAATTCCGCTGATGTTTAAAAATGCTTCGGAACTCTTCCATTGTTCTCGGAATTCCGGTGAAGTTTAAAAATGCTTCGGAACTCTTACATTGTTCTCAGAATTCCGCTGAAGTTTAAACATGCTTTGGTACCCTTCTATTGTTCTCGGAATTCTGCTGACTTTTAAAAATGCTTCAGAACTCTTCCATTGTTCCAGGAATTCTGCTGAAGTGTAAAAATGCTTCGGAATTCTTCCATTGTTCTCGGAATTCCGCTGACGCTTAAAAATGCTTCACAGCTCTTCTATTTTTCTCAGAATTCCGCTGACTTTTAAAAATGCTTCAGAACTCTTCCATTGTTCTCGGAATTCCGCTGACGTTTAAAAATGCTTCGGAACTGTTCCATTGTTCTCGGAATTCCGCTGACGCTTAAAATTGCTTCAAAACTCTTCCATTGTTCTCGGAATTCCGCTGAAGTTTAAGAATGCTTCGGAACTCTTCCATTGTGCTCGTAATTCTGCTGAAGTTTAAGAATGTTTCGGAATTCTACCATTGTTCTCAGAATTCTGCTGAAGTTTTGAAGTTTAAAAATGCTTCGGAATTCTTCCATTGTTCTCGGAATTCCGCTGACGCTTAAAAATGCTTCACAACTCTTCTATTGTTCTCAGAATTCCGCTGACTTTTAAAAATGCTTCAGAACTCTTCCTTTGTTCTCGGAATTCCGCTGACGTTTAAAAATGCTTCGGAACTTTTCCATTGTTCTCGGAATTCCGCTGACGCTTAAAATTGCTTCAAAACTCTTCCATTGTTCTCGGAATTCCGCTGAAGTTTAAGAATGCTTCGGAACTCTTCCATTGTTCTCGGAATTCTGCTGAAGTTTTGAAGTTTAAAAATGCTTCGGAATTCTTCCATTGTTCTCAGAATTCCGCTGACGCTTAAAAATGCTTCACAACTCTTCTATTGTTCTCGGAATTCCGCTGACGTTTAAAAATGCTTCAGAACTCTTCCATTGTTCTCGGAATTCCGCTGATGTTTAAAAATGCTTCGGAACTCTTCCATTGTTCTCGGAATTCCGGTGAAGTTTAAAAATGCTTCGGAACTCTTACATTGTTCTCAGAATTCTGCTGAAGTTTAAACATGCTTTGGTACCCTACTATTGTTCTCGGAATTCTGCTGACTTTGAAAAATGCTTCAGAACTCTTCCATTGTTCCAGGAATTCTGCTGAAGTGTAAAAATGCTTCGGAACTCTTCCATTGTTCTCGGAATTCCGCTGACTTTTAAAAATGCTTCGGAACTCTTCCATTGTTCTCGGAATTCTGCTGAAGTTTAAAAATGCTTCGGAATTCTTCCATTGTTCTCGGAATTCTGCTGAAGTTTTGAAGTTTAAAAATGCTTCGGAATTCTTCCATTGTTCTCGGAATTCCGCTGACGCTTAAAAATGCTTCACAACTCTTCTATTGTTCTCAGAATTCCGCTGACTTTTAAAAATGCTTCAGAACTCTTCCATTGATCTCGGAATTCCGCTGACGTTTAAAAATGCTTCGGAACTCTTTCATTGTTCTCGGAATTCCGCTGACGCTTAAAATTGCTTCAAAACTCTTCCATTGTTCTCGGAATTCCGCTGAAGTTTAAGAATGCTTCGGAACTCTTCCATTGTTCTCGGAATTCTGCTGAAGTTTTGAAGTTTAAAAATGCTTCGGAATTCTTCCATTGTTCTCAGAATTCCGCTGACGCTTAAAAATGCTTGACAACTCTTCTCTTGTTCTCGGAATTCCGCTGACATTTAAAAATGCTTCGGAACTCTTCCATTGTTCTCGGAATTCCGCTGAAGTTTAAGAATGCTTCAGAACTCTGCCATTGTTCTCGGAATTCTGCTGAAGTTTAAAAATGCTTCACAACTCTTCCATTGTTCTCGGTATTCCGCTGACGTTTAAAAATGCTTCGGAACTCTTCCATTGTTCTCGGATTTCCGGTGAAGTTTAAAAATGCTTCGGAACTCTTACATTGTTCTCAGAATTCCTCTGAAGTTTAAACATGCTTTGGTACCCTTCTATTGTTCTCGGAATTCTGCTGACTTTTAAAAATGCTTCAGAACTCTTCCATTGTGCCAGGAATTCTGCTGAAGTTTAAAAATGCTTCGGAACTCTTCCATTGTTCTCGGAATTCCGCTGACTTTTAAAAATGCTTCGCAACTCTTCCATTGTTCTCGGAATTCCGCTGACTTTTAAAAATGCTTCGGAACTCTTCCATTGTTCTCGGAATTCCGCTGAAGTTTAAGAATGCTTCGAAATTCTTCCATTGTTCTCGGAATTCTGCTGAAGTTTTGAAGTTTAAAAATGCTTCGGAATTCTTCCATTGTTCTCGGAATTCCGCTGACGCTTAAAAATGCTTCACAACTCTTCTATTTTTCTCAGAATTCCGCTGACTTTTACAAATGCTTCAGAACTCTTCCATTGTTCTCGGAATTCCGCTGACGTTTAAAAATGCTTCGGAACTCTTCCATTGTTCTCGGAATTCCGCTGACATTTAAAAAGGCTTCAGAACTCTTCCATTGTTCTCGGAATTCTGCTGAAGTTTAAAAATGCTTCGGAACTCTTCCATTGTTCTCGGAATTCTGCTGACGTTTAAAAATGCTTCGGAACTCTTCCATTGTTCTCGGAATTCCGCTGACGTTTAAAAATGCTTCACAACTCTTCCATTGTTCTCGGAATTCCGCTGACATTTAAAAATGCTTCGGAACTCTTCCAGTGTTCGCAGAATTCCGCTGACGTTTAAAAATGCTTCGGAACTCTTCCATTGTTCTCGGAATTCCGCTGACGCTTAAAATTGCTTCAAAACTCTTCCATTGTTCTCGGAATTCCGCTGAAGTTTAAGAATGCTTCGGAATTCTTCCATTGTTCTCGGAATTCTGCTGAAGTTTTGAAGTTTAAAAATGCTTCGGAATTCTTCTATTGTTCTCGGAATTCCGCTGACGCTTAAAAATGCTTCACAACTCTTCTATTTTTCTCAGAATTCCGCTGACTTTTAAAAATGCTTCAGAACTCTTCCATTGTTCTCGGAATTCCGCTGACGTTTAAAAATGCTTCGGAACTCTTCCATTGTTCTCGGAATTCCGCTGACGCTTAAAATTGCTTCAAAACTCTTCCATTGTTCTCGGAATTCTGCTGAAGTTTTGAAGTTTAAAAATGCTTCGGAATTCTTCCATTGTTCTCGGAATTCCGCTGACGCTTAAAAATGCTTCACAACTCTTCTATTGTTCTCAGAATTCCGCTGACTTTTAAAAATGCTTCAGAACTCTTCCATTGATCTCGGAATTCCGCTGACGTTTAAAAATGCTTCGGAACTCTTTCATTGTTCTCGGAATTCCGCTGACGCTTAAAATTGCTTCAAAACTCTTCCATTGTTCTCGGAATTCCGCTGAAGTTTAAGAATGCTTCGGAACTCTTCCATTGTTCTCGGAATTCTGCTGAAGTTTTGAAGTTTAAAAATGCTTCGGAATTCTTCCATTGTTCTCAGAATTCCGCTGACGCTTAAAAATGCTTGACAACTCTTCTCTTGTTCTCGGAATTCCGCTGACATTTAAAAATGCTTCGGAACTCTTCCATTGTTCTCGGAATTCCGCTGAAGTTTAAGAATGCTTCAGAACTCTGCCATTGTTCTCGGAATTCTGCTGAAGTTTAAAAATGCTTCACAACTCTTCCATTGTTCTCGGTATTCCGCTGACGTTTAAAAATGCTTCGGAACTCTTCCATTGTTCTCGGATTTCCGGTGAAGTTTAAAAATGCTTCGGAACTCTTACATTGTTCTCAGAATTCCTCTGAAGTTTAAACATGCTTTGGTACCCTTCTATTGTTCTCGGAATTCTGCTGACTTTTAAAAATGCTTCAGAACTCTTCCATTGTGCCAGGAATTCTGCTGAAGTTTAAAAATGCTTCGGAACTCTTCCATTGTTCTCGGAATTCCGCTGACTTTTAAAAATGCTTCGCAACTCTTCCATTGTTCTCGGAATTCCGCTGACTTTTAAAAATGCTTCGGAACTCTTCCATTGTTCTCGGAATTCCGCTGAAGTTTAAGAATGCTTCGAAATTCTTCCATTGTTCTCGGAATTCTGCTGAAGTTTTGAAGTTTAAAAATGCTTCGGAATTCTTCCATTGTTCTCGGAATTCCGCTGACGCTTAAAAATGCTTCACAACTCTTCTATTTTTCTCAGAATTCCGCTGACTTTTACAAATGCTTCAGAACTCTTCCATTGTTCTCGGAATTCCGCTGACGTTTAAAAATGCTTCGGAACTCTTCCATTGTTCTCGGAATTCCGCTGACATTTAAAAAGGCTTCAGAACTCTTCCATTGTTCTCGGAATTCTGCTGAAGTTTAAAAATGCTTCGGAACTCTTCCATTGTTCTCGGAATTCTGCTGACGTTTAAAAATGCTTCGGAACTCTTCCATTGTTCTCGGAATTCCGCTGACGTTTAAAAATGCTTCACAACTCTTCCATTGTTCTCGGAATTCCGCTGACATTTAAAAATGCTTCGGAACTCTTCCAGTGTTCGCAGAATTCCGCTGACGTTTAAAAATGCTTCGGAACTCTTCCATTGTTCTCGGAATTCCGCTGACGCTTAAAATTGCTTCAAAACTCTTCCATTGTTCTCGGAATTCCGCTGAAGTTTAAGAATGCTTCGGAATTCTTCCATTGTTCTCGGAATTCTGCTGAAGTTTTGAAGTTTAAAAATGCTTCGGAATTCTTCTATTGTTCTCGGAATTCCGCTGACGCTTAAAAATGCTTCACAACTCTTCTATTTTTCTCAGAATTCCGCTGACTTTTAAAAATGCTTCAGAACTCTTCCATTGTTCTCGGAATTCCGCTGACGTTTAAAAATGCTTCGGAACTCTTCCATTGTTCTCGGAATTCCGCTGACGCTTAAAATTGCTTCAAAACTCTTCCATTGTTCTCGGAATTCCGCTGAAGTTTAAGAATGCTTCGGAACTCTTCCATTGTTCTCGGAATTCTGCTGAAGTTTTGAAGTTTAAAAATGCTTCGGAATTCTTCCATTGTTCTCGGTATTCCGCTGACGTTTAAAAATGCTTCAGAACTCTTCCATTGTTCTCGTATTTCCGGTGAAGTTTAAAAATGCTTCGGAACTCTTACATTGTTCTCAGAATTCCGCTGAAGTTTAAACATGCTTTGGTACCCTTCTATTGTTCTCGGAATTCTGCTGACTTTTAAAAATGCTTCAGAACTCTTCCATTGTGCCAGGAATTTTGCTGAAGTTTAAAAATGCTTCGGAACTCTTCCATTGTTCTCGGAATTCCGCTGACTTTTAAAAATGCTTCGGAACTCTTCCATTGTTCTCGGAATTCTGCTGACGTTTAAAAATGCTTCGGAACTCTTCCATTGTTCTCGGAATTCCGCTGACGTTTAAAAATGCTTCACAACTCTTCCATTGTTCTCGGAATTCCGCTGACATTTAAAAATGCTTCGGAACTCTTCCAGTGTTCGCAGAATTCCGCTGACGTTAAAAAATGCTTCGGAACTCTTCCATTGTTCTCGGAATTCCGCTGACGCTTAAAATTGCTTCAAAACTCTTCCATTGTTCTCGGAATTCTGCTGAAGTTTAAGAATGCTTCGGAACTCTTCCATTGTTCTCGGAATTCTGCTGAAGTTTTGAAGTTTAAAAATGCTTCGGAATTCTTCCATTGTTCTCGGAATTCTGCTGAAGTTTTGAAGTTTAAAAATGCTTCGGAATTCTTCCATTGTTCTCGGAATTCCGCTGACGCTTAAAAATGCTTCACAACTCTTCTATTGTTCTCAGAATTCCGCTGACTTTTAAAAATGCTTCAGAACTCTTCCATTGTTCTCGGTATTCCGCTGACGTTTAAAAATGCTTCGGAACTCTTCCATTGTTCTCGGAATTCCGGTGAAGTTTAAAAATGCTTCGGAACTCTTACATTGTTCTCGGAATTCAGCTGACGTTTAAAAATGCTTCGGAACTCTTCCATTGTTCTCGGAATTCCGCTGACGTTTAAAAATGCTTCACAACTCTTCCATTGTTCTCGGAATTCCGCTGACATTTAAAAATGCTTCGGAACTCTTCCAGTGTTCGCAGAACGTTTAAAAATGCTTCGGAACTCTTCCATTGTTCTCGGAATTCCGCTGACATTTAAAAAGGCTTCAGAACTCTTCCATTGTTCTCGGAATTCTGCTGAAGTTTAAAAATGCTTCGGAACTCTTCCATTGTTCTCGGAATTCCGCTGACGTTTAAAAATGCTTCACAACTCTTCCATTGTTCTCGGAATTCCGCTGACATTTAAAAATGCTTCGGAACTCTTCCAGTGTTCGCAGAACGTTTAAAAATGCTTCGGAACTCTTCCATTGTTCTCGGAATTCCGCTGACATTTAAAAAGGCTTCAGAACTCTTCCATTGTTCTCGGAATTCTGCTGAAGTTTAAAAATGCTTCGGAACTCTTCCATTGTTCTCGGAATTCCGCTGACGTTTAAAAATGCTTCACAACTCTTCCATTGTTCTCGGAATTCCGCTGACATTTAAAAATGCTTCGGAACTCTTCCAGTGTTCGCAGAATTCCGCTGACGTTTAAAAATGCTTCGGAACTCTTCCATTGTTCTCGGAATTCCGCTGACTTTTAAAAATGCTTCGGAACTCTTCCATTGTTCTCGGAATTCCGCTGACGCTTAAAAATGCTTCACAACTCTTCTATTTTTCTCAGAATTCCGCTGACTTTTAAAAATGCTTCAGAACTCTTCCATTGTTCTCGGAATTCCGCTGACGTTTTAAAATGCTTCGGAACTCTTCCATTGTTCTCGGAATTCCGCTGACGCTTAAAATTGCTTCAAAACTCTTCCATTGTTCTCGGAATTCCGCTGAAGTTTAAGAATGCCTCGGAACTCTTCCATTGTTCTCGGAATTCTGCTGAAGTTTTGAAGTTTAAAGATGCTTCGGAATTCTTCCATTGTTCTCGGAATTCTGCTGAAGTTTTGAAGTTTAAAAATGCTTCGGAATTCTTCCATTGTTCTCGGAATTCCGCTGACGTTTAAAAATGCTTCAGAACTCTTCCATTGTTCTCGGTATTCCGCTGACGTTTAAAAATGCTTCGGAACTCTTCCATTGTTCTCGGATTTCCGGTGAAGTTTAAAAATGCTTCGGAACTCTTACATTGTTCGCAGAATTCCGCTGAAGTTTAAACATGCTTTGGTACCCTTCTATTGTTCTCGGAATTCTGCTGACTTTTAAAAATGCTTCAGAACTCTTCCATTGTGCCAGGAATTCTGCTGAAGTTTAAAAATGATTCGGAACTCTTCCATTGTTCTCGGAATTCCGCTGACTTTTAAAAATGCTTCGGAACTCTTCCATTGTTCTCGGAATTCCGCTGACTTTTAAAAATGCTTCGGAACTCTTCCATTGTTCTCGGTATTCCGCTGACGTTTAAAAATGCTTCGGAACTCTTCCATTGTTCTCGGAATTCCGCTGACTTTAAAAAATGCTTCAGAACTCTTCCATTGTTCTCGGTATTCCGCTGACGTTTAAAAATGCTTCGGAACTCTTCCATTGTTCTCGGAATTCCGGTGAAGTTTAAAAATGCTTCGGAACTCTTACATTGTTCTCAGAATTCCGCTGAAGTTTAAACATGCTTTGGTACCCTTCTATTGTTCTCGGAATTCTGCTGACTTTTAAAAATGCTTCAGAACTCTTCCATTGTGCCAGGAATTCTGCTGAAGTTTAAAAATGCTTCGGAACTCTTCCATTGTTCTCGGAATTCCGCTGACTTTTAAAAATGCTTCGGAACTCTTCCATTGTTCTCGGAATTCCGCTGACTTTTAAAAATGCTTCGGAACTCTTCCATTGTTCTCGGAATTCCGCTGAAGTTTAAGAATGCTTCGAAATTCTTCCATTGTTCTCGGAATTCTGCTGAAGTTTTGAAGTTTAAAAATGCTTCGGAATTCTTCCATTGTTCTCTTAATTCTGCTGACGCTTAAAAATGCTTCACAACTCTTCTATTTTTCTCAGAATTCCGCTGACTTTTACAAATGCTTCAGAACTCTTCCATTGTTCTCGGAATTCCGCTGACGTTTAAAAATGCTTCGGAACTCTTACATTGTTCTCGGAATTCCGCTGACATTTAAAAAGGCTTCAGAACTCTTCCATTGTTCTCGGAATTCTGCTGAAGTTTAAAAATGCTGCGGAACTCTTCCATTGTTCTCGGAATTCTGCTGACGTTTAAAAATGCTTCGGAACTCTTCCATTGTTCTCGGAATTCCGCTGAAGTTTAAAAATGCTTCAAAACTCTTCCATTGTTCTCGGAATTCCGGTGAAGTTTAAAAATGCTTCGGAACTCTTACATTGTTCTCAGAATTCCGCTGAAGTTTAAACATGCTTTGGTACCCTTCTATTGTTCTCGGAATTCTGCTGACTTTTAAAAATGCTTCAGAACTCTTCCATTGTGCCAGGAATTCTGCTGAAGTTTAAAAATGCTTCGGAACTCTTCCATTGTTCTCGGAATTCCGCTGACTTTTAAAAATGCTTCGGAACTCTTCCATTGTTCTCGGAATTCCGCTGACTTTTAAAAATGCTTCGGAACTCTTCCATTTTTCTCGGAATTCCGCTGAAGTTTAAGAATGCTTCGGAATTCTTCCATTGTTCTCGGAATTCTGCTGAAGTTTTGAAGTTTAAAAATGCTTTGGAATTCTTCCATTGTTCTCGGAATTCCGCTGACGCTTAGAAATGCTTCACAACTCTTCTATTTTTCTCAGAATTCCGCTGACTTTTAAAAATGCTTCAGAACTCTTCCATTGTTCTCGGAATTCCGCTGACATTTAAAAATGCTTCGGAACTCTTCCATTGTTCTCGGAATTCCGCTGACATTTAAAAAGGCTTCAGAACTCTTCCATTGTTCTCGGAATTCTGCTGAAGTTTAAAAATGCTTCGGAACTCTTCCATTGTTCTCGGAATTCTGCTGACGTTTAAAAATGCTTCGGAACTCTTCCATTGTTCTCGGAATACCGCTGACGTTTAAAATAGCTTCACAACTCTTCCATTGTTCTCGGAATTCCGCTGACATTTAAAAATGCTTCGGAACTCTTCCAGTGTTCGCAGAATTCCGCTGACGTTTAAAAATGCTTCGGAAATCTTCCATTGTTTTCAAAATTCCGCTGACGTTTAAAAATGCTTCAGAACTCTTCCATTATTCTCGGAATTCCGCTGACGTTTAAAAATGCTTCGGGACTCTTCCATTGTTCTTGGAATTCCGGTGAAGTTTAAAAATGCTTCGGAACTCTTACATTGTTCTCAGAATTCCGCTGAAGTTTAAACATGCTTTGGTACCCTTCTATTGTTCTCGGAATTCTGCTGACTTTTAAAAATGCTTCGGAACGCTTACATTGTTCCCGGAATTCTGCTGAAGTTTAAAAATGCTTCGGAACTCTTCCATTGTTCTCGGAATTCCGCTGACATTTAAAAATGCTTCGGAACTCTTCCATTGTTCTCGGAATTCCGCTGAAGTTTAAGAATGCTTCGGAATTCTTCCGTTGTTCTCGGAATTCTGCTGAAGTTTTGAAGTTTAAAAATGCTTCGGAATTCTTCCATTGTTCTCGGAATTCCGCTGACGCTTAAAAATGCTTCACAACTCTTCTATTTTTCTCAGAATTCCGCTGTCTTTTAAAAATGCTTCAGAACTCTTCCATTGTTCTCGGAATTCCGCTGACGTTTAAAAATGCTTCGGAACACTTCCATTGTTCTCGGAATTACGCTGACGCTTAAAATTGCTTTAAAACTCTTCCATTGTTCTCGGAATTACGCTGAAGTTTAAGAATGCTTTGGAACTCTTCAATTGTGCGCGTAATTCTGCTGAAGTTTAAGAATGCTTCGGAATTCTACCATTGTTCTCGGAATTCTGCTGAAGTTTTGAAGTTTAAAAATGCTTCGGAATTCTTCCATTGTTCTCGGAATTCCGCTGACGCTTAAAAATGCTTCACAACTCTTCTATTGCTCTCAGAATTCCGCTGACTTTTAAAAATGCTTCAGAACTCTTCCTTTGTTCTCGGAATTCCGCTGACGTTTAAAAATGCTTCGGAACTCTTCCATTGTTCTCGGAATTCCGCTGACGCTTAAAATTGCTTCAAAACTCTTCCATTGTTCTCGGAATCCGCTGAAGTTTAAGAATGCTTCGGAACTCTTCCATTGTTCTCGGAATTCTGCTGAAGTTTTGAAGTTTAAAAATGCTTCGGAATTCTTCCATTGTTCTCAGAATTCCGCTGACGCTTAAAAATGCTTCACAACTCTTCTATTGTTCTCGGAATTCCGCTGACGTTTAAAAATGCTTCAGAACTCTTCCATTGTTCTCGGAATTCCGCTGATGTTTAAAAATGCTTCGGAACTCTTCCATTGTTCTCGGAATTCCGGTGAAGTTTAAAAATGCTTCGGAACTCTTACATTGTTCTCAGAATTCCGCTGAAGTTTAAACATGCTTTGGTACCCTTCTATTGTTCTCGGAATTCTGCTGACTTTTAAAAATGCTTCAGAACTCTTCCATTGTTCCAGGAATTCTGCTGAAGTGTAAAAATGCTTCGGAATTCTTCCATTGTTCTCGGAATTCCGCTGACGCTTAAAAATGCTTCACAGCTCTTTTATTTTTCTCAGAATTCCGCTGACTTTTAAAAATGCTTCAGAACTCTTCCATTGTTCTCGGAATTCCGCTGACGTTTAAAAATGCTTCGGAACTGTTCCATTGTTCTCGGAATTCCGCTGACGCTTAAAATTGCTTCAAAACTCTTCCATTGTTCTCGGAATTCCGCTGAAGTTTAAGAATGCTTCGGAACTCTTCCATTGTGCTCGTAATTCTGCTGAAGTTTAAGAATGTTTAGGAATTCTACCATTGTTCTCAGAATTCTGCTGAAGTTTTGAAGTTTAAAAATGCTTCGGAATTCTTCCATTGTTCTCGGAATTCCGCTGACGCTTAAAAATGCTTCACAACTCTTCTATTGTTCTCAGAATTCCGCTGACTTTTAAAAATGCTTCAGAACTCTTCCTTTGTTCTCGGAATTCCGCTGACGTTTAAAAATGCTTCGGAACTTTTCCATTGTTCTCGGAATTCCGCTGACGCTTAAAATTGCTTCAAAACTCTTCCATTGTTCTCGGAATTCCGCTGAAGTTTAAGAATGCTTCGGAATTCTTCCATTGTTCTCAGAATTCCGCTGACGCTTAAAAATGCTTCACAACTCTTCTATTGTTCTCGGAATTCCGCTGACGTTTAAAAATGCTTCAGAACTCTTCCATTGTTCTCGGAATTCCGCTGATGTTTAAAAATGCTTCGGAACTCTTCCATTGTTCTCGGAATTCCGGTGAAGTTTAAAAATGCTTCGGAACTCTTACATTGTTCTCAGAATTCCGCTGAAGTTTAAACATGCTTTGGTACCCTACTATTGTTCTCGGAATTCTGCTGACTTTGAAAAATGCTTCGGAACTCTTCCATTGTTCTCGGAATTCCGCTGACTTTTAAAAATGCTTCGGAACTCTTCCATTGTTCTCGGAATTCTGCTGAAGTTTAAAAATGCTTCGGAATTCTTCCATTGTTCTCGGAATTCTGCTGAAGTTTTGAAGTTTAAAAATGCTTCGGAATTCTTCCATTGTTCTCGGAATTCCGCTGACGCTTAAAAATGCTTCACAACTCTTCTATTGTTCTCAGAATTCCGCTGACTTTTAAAAATGCTTCAGAACTCTTCCATTGTTCTCGGAATTCCGCTGACGTTTAAAAATGCTTCGGAACTCTTTCATTGTTCTCGGAATTCCGCTGACGCTTAAAATTGCTTCAAAACTCTTCCATTGTTCTCGGAATTCCGCTGAAGTTTAAGAATGCTTCGGAACTCTTCCATTGTTCTCGGAATTCTGCTGAAGTTTTGAAGTTTAAAAATGCTTCGGAATTCTTCCATTGTTCTCAGAATTCCGCTGACGCTTAAAAATGCTTGACAACTCTTCTATTGTTCTCGGAATTCCGCTGACATTTAAAAATGCTTCGGAACTCTTCCATTGTTCTCGGAATTCCGCTGAAGTTTAAGAATGCTTCAGAACTCTGCCATTGTTCTCGGAATTCTGCTGAAGTTTAAAAATGCTTCACAACTCTTCCATTGTTCTCGGTATTCCGCTGACGTTTAAAAATGCTTCGGAACTCTTCCATTGTTCTCGGATTTCCGGTGAAGTTTAAAAATGCTTCGGAACTCTTACATTGTTCTCAGAATTCCTCTGAAGTTTAAACATGCTTTGGTACCCTTCTATTGTTCTCGGAATTCTGCTGACTTTTAAAAATGCTTCAGAACTCTTCAATTGTGCCAGGAATTCTGCTGAAGTTTAAAAATGCTTCGGAACTCTTCCATTGTTCTCGGAATTCCGCTGACTTTTAAAAATGCTTCGCAACTCTTCCATTGTTCTCGGAATTCCGCTGACTTTTAAAAATGCTTCGGAACTCTTCCATTGTTCTCGGAATTCCGCTGAAGTTTAAGAATGCTTCGAAATTCTTCCATTGTTCTCGGAATTCTGCTGAAGTTTTGAAGTTTAAAAATGCTTCGGAATTCTTCCATTGTTCTCGGAATTCCGCTGACGCTTAAAAATGCTTCACAACTCTTCTATTTTTCTCAGAATTCCGCTGACTTTTACAAATGCTTCAGAACTCTTCCATTGTTCTCGGAATTCCGCTGACGTTTAAAAATGCTTCAGAACTCTTCCATTGTTCTCGGATTTCCGGTGAAGTTTAAAAATGCTTCGGAACTCTTACATTGTTCTCAGAATTCCGCTGAAGTTTAAACATGCTTTGGTACCCTTCTATTGTTCTCGGAATTCTGCTGACTTTTAAAAATGCTTCAGAACTCTTCCATTGTGCCAGGAATTTTGCTGAAGTTTAAAAATGCTTCGGAACTCTTCCATTGTTCTCGGAATTCCGCAGACTTTTAAAAATGCTTCGGAACTCTTCCATTGTTCTCGGAATTCTGCTGACGTTTAAAAATGCTTCGGAACTCTTCCATTGTTCACGGAATTCCGCTGACATTTAAAAATGCTTCACAACTCTTCCATTGTTCTCGGAATTCCGCTGACATTTAAAAATGCTTCGGAACTCTTCCAGTGTTCGCAGAATTCCGCTGACATTAAAAAATGCTTCGGAACTCTTCCATTGTTCTCGGAATTCCGCTGACGCTTAAAATTGCTTCAAAACTCTTCCATTGTTCTCGGAATTCTGCTGAAGTTTAAGAATGCTTCGGAACTCTTCCATTGTTCTCGGAATTCTGCTGAAGTTTTGAAGTTTAAAAATGCTTCGGAATTCTTCCATTGTTCTCGGAATTCTGCTGAAGTTTTGAAGTTTAAAAATGCTTCGGAATTCTTCCATTGTTCTCGGAATTCCGCTGACGCTTAAAAATGCTTCACAACTCTTCTATTGTTCTCAGAATTCCGCTGACTTTTAAAAATGCTTCAGAACTCTTCCATTGTTCTCGGTATTCCGCTGACGTTTAAAAATGCTTCGGAACTCTTCCATTGTTCTCGGAATTCCGGTGAAGTTTAAAAATGCTTCGGAACTCTTACATTGTTCTCAGAATTCCGCTGAAGTTTAAACATGCTTTGGTACCCTTCTATTGTTCTCGGAATTCTGCTGACTTTAAAAAAAAAATGCTTCAGAACTCTTCCATTGTGCCAGGAATTCTGCTGAAGTTTAAAAATGCTTCGGAACTCTTCCATTGTTCTCGGAATTCCGCTGACTTTTAAAAATGCTTCGGAACTCTTCCATTGTTCTCGGAATTCCGCTGACTTTTAAAAATGCTTCGGAACTCTTCCATTGTTCTCGGAATTCCGCTGAAGTTTAAGAATGCTTCGAAATTCTTCCATTGTTCTCGGAATTCTGCTGAAGTTTTGAAGTTTAAAAATGCTTCGGAATTCTTCCATTGTTCTCTTAATTCCGCTGACGCTTAAAAATGCTTCAGAACTCTTCTATTTTTCTCAGAATTCTGCTGAATTTTACAAATGCTTCAGAACTCTTCCATTGTTCTCGGAATTCCGCTGACGTTTAAAAATGCTTCGGAACTCTTCCATTGTTCTCGGAATTCCGCTGACATTTAAAAAGGCTTCAGAACTCTTCCATTGTTCTCGGAATTCTGCTGAGGTTTAAAAATGCTTCGGAACTCTTCCATTGTTCTCGGAATTCTGCTGAGGTTTAAAAATGCTTCGGAACTCTTCCATTGTTCTCGGAATTCCGCTGACGTTTAAAAATGCTTCGGAACTCTTCCATTGTTCTGGGAATTCCGGTGAAGTTTAAAAATGCTTCGGAACTCTTACATTGTTCTCAGAATTCCGCTGAAGTTTAAACATGCTTTGGTACCCTTCTATTGTTCTCGGAATTCTGCTGACTTTTAAAAATGCTTCAGAACTCTTCCATTGTGCCAGGAATTCTGCTGAAGTTTAAAAATGCTTCGGAACTCTTCCATTGTTCTCGGAATTCCGCTGACTTTTAAAAATGCTTCGGAACTCTTCCATTGTTCTCGGAATTCCGCTGACTTTTAAAAATGCTTCGGAACTCTTCCATTGTTCTCGGAATTCCGCTGAAGTTTAAGAATGCTTCGGAATTCTTCCATTGTTCTCGGAATTCTGCTGAAGTTTTGAAGTTTAAAAATGCTTTGGAATTCTTCCATTGTTCTCGGAATTCCGCTGACGCTTAAAAATGCTTCACAACTCTTCTATTTTTCTCAGAATTCCGCTGACTTTTAAAAATGCTTCAGAACTCTTCCATTGTTCTCGGAATTCCGCTGACGTTTAAAAATGCTTCGGAACTCTTCCATTGTTCTCGGAATTCCGCTGACATTTAAAAAGGCTTCAGAACTCTTCCATTGTTCTCGGAATTCTGCTGAAGTTTAAAAATGCTTCGGAACTCTTCCATTGTTCTCGGAATTCTGCTGACGTTTAAAAATGCTTCGGAACTCTTCCATTGTTCTCGGAATTCCGCTGACGTTTAAAATAGCTTCACAACTCTTCCATTGTTCTCGGAATTCCGCTGACATTTAAAAATGCTTCGGAACTCTTCCAGTGTTCGCAGAATTCCGCTGACGTTTAAAAATGCTTCGGAACTCTTCCATTGTTCTCGGAATTCCGCTAACGCTTAAAAATGCTTCACAACTCTTCCATTGTTCACGGAATTCCGCTGAATTTTAAAAATGCTTTACAACTCTTCCATTGTTCACGGAATTCCGCTGACTTTTAAAAATGCTTTGGAACTCTTCGATTGTTTTCAAAATTCCGCTGACGTTTAAAAATGCTTCAGAACTCTTCCATTGTTCTCGGAATTCCGGTGAAGTTTAAAAATGCTTCGGAACCCTTACATTGTTCTCAGAATTCCGCTGAAGTTTAAACATGCTTTGGTACCCTTCTATTGTTTTCGGAATTATGCTGACTTTTAAAAATGCTTCAGAACTCTTCCATTGTGCCAGAAATTCTGCTGAAGTTTAAAAATGCTTCGGAACTCTTCCATTGTTCTCGGAATTCCGCTGACATTTAAAAATGCTTCGGAACTCTTCCATTGTTCTCGGAATTCCGTTGACTTTTAAAAATGCTTCGGAACTCTTCCATTGTTCTCGCAATTCCGCTGAAGTTTAAGAATGCTTCGGAATTCTTCCATTGTTCTCGGAATTCTGCTGAAGTTTTGAAGTTTAAAAATGCTTCGGAATTCTTCCATTGTTCTCGGAATTCCGCTGACGCTTAAAAATGCTTTACAACTCTTCTATTTTTCTCAGAATTCCGCTGACTTTTAAAAATGCTTCAGAACTCTTCCATTGTTCTCGGAATTCCGCTGACGTTTAAAAATGCTTCGGAACTCTTCCATTGTTCTCGGAATTCCACTGACGCTTAAAATTGCTTCAAAACTCTTCCATTCTTCTCGGAATTCCGCTGAAGTTTAAGAATGCTTCGGAACTCTTCCATTGTGCTCGTAATTCTGCTGAAGTTTAAGAATGCTTCGGAATTCTACCATTGTTCTCGGAATTCTGCTGAAGTTTTGAAGTTTAAAAATGCTTCGGAATTCTTCCATTGTTCTCGGAATTCCGCTGACGTTTAAAAATGCTTCGGAACTCTTCCATTGTTCTCGGAATTCCGCTGACGCTTAAAATTGCTTCAAAACTCTTCCATTGTTCTCGGAATTCCGCTGAAGTTTAAGAATGCTTCGGAACTCTTCCATTGTTCTCGGAATTCTGCTGAAGTTTTGAAGTTTAAAAATGCTTCGGAATTCTTCCATTGTTCTCGGTATTCCGCTGACGTTTAAAAATGCTTCAGAACTCTTCCATTGTTCTCGGATTTCCGGTGAAGTTTAAAAATGCTTCGGAACTCTTACATTGTTCTCAGAATTCCGCTGAAGTTTAAACATGCTTTGGTACCCTTCTATTGTTCTCGGAATTCTGCTGACTTTTAAAAATGCTTCAGAACTCTTCCATTGTGCCAGGAATTTTGCTGAAGTTTAAAAATGCTTCGGAACTCTTCCATTGTTCTCGGAATTCCGCTGACTTTTAAAAATGCTTCGGAACTCTTCCATTGTTCTCGGAATTCTGCTGACGTTTAAAAATGCTTCGGAACTCTTCCATTGTTCTCGGAATTCCGCTGACGTTTAAAAATGCTTCACAACTCTTCCATTGTTCTCGGAATTCCGCTGACATTTAAAAATGCTTCGGAACTCTTCCAGTGTTCGCAGAATTCCGCTGACGTTAAAAAATGCTTCGGAACTCTTCCATTGTTCTCGGAATTCCGCTGACGCTTAAAATTGCTTCAAAACTCTTCCATTGTTCTCGGAATTCTGCTGAAGTTTAAGAATGCTTCGGAACTCTTCCATTGTTCTCGGAATTCTGCTGAAGTTTTGAAGTTTAAAAATGCTTCGGAATTCTTCCATTGTTCTCGGAATTCTGCTGAAGTTTTGAAGTTTAAAAATGCTTCGGAATTCTTCCATTGTTCTCGGAATTCCGCTGACGCTTAAAAATGCTTCACAACTCTTCTATTGTTCTCAGAATTCCGCTGACTTTTAAAAATGCTTCAGAACTCTTCCATTGTTCTCGGTTTTCCGCTGACGTTTAAAAATGCTTCGGAACTCTTCCATTGTTCTCGGAATTCCGGTGAAGTTTAAAAATGCTTCGGAACTCTTACATTGTTCTCAGAATTCCGCTGAAGTTTAAACATGCTTTGGTACCCTTCTATTGTTCTCGGAATTCTGCTGACTTTTAAAAATGCTTCAGAACTCTTCCATTGTGCCAGGAATTCTGCTGAAGTTTAAAAATGCTTCGGAACTCTTCCATTGTTCTCGGAATTCCGCTGACTTTTAAAAATGCTTCGGAACTCTTCCATTGTTCTCGGAATTCCGCTGACTTTTAAAAATGCTTCGGAACTCTTCCATTGTTCTCGGAATTCCGCTGAAGTTTAAGAATGCTTCGAAATTCTTCATTGTTCTCGGAATTCTGCTGAAGTTTTGAAGTTTAAAAATGCTTCGGAATTCTTCCATTGTTCTCTTAATTCCGCTGACGCTTAAAAATGCTTCAGAACTCTTCTATTTTTCTCAGAATTCTGCTGACTTTTACAAATGCTTCAGAACTCTTCCATTGTTCTCGGAATTCCGCTGACGTTTAAAAATGCTTCGGAACTCTTCTATTGTTCTCGGAATTCCGCTGACATTTAAAAAGGCTTCAGAACTCTTCCATTGTTCTCGGAATTCTGCTGAGGTTTAAAAATGCTTCGGAACTCTTCCATTGTTCTCGGAATTCTGCTGAGGTTTAAAAATGCTTCGGAACTCTTCCATTGTTCTCGGAATTCCGCTGACGTTTAAAAATGCTTCGGAACTCTTCCATTGTTCTGGGAATTCCGGTGAAGTTTAAAAATGCTTCGGAACTCTTACATTGTTCTCAGAATTCCGCTGAAGTTTAAACATGCTTTGGTACCCTTCTATTGTTCTCGGAATTCTGCTGACTTTTAAAAATGCTTCAGAACTCTTCCATTGTGCCAGGAATTCTGCTGAAGTTTAAAAATGCTTCGGAACTCTTCCATTGTTCTCGGAATTCCGTTGACTTTTAAAAATGCTTCGGAACTCTTCCATTGTTCTCGCAATTCCGCTGAAGTTTAAGAATGCTTCGGAATTCTTCCATTGTTCTCGGAATTCTGCTGAAGTTTTGAAGTTTAAAAATGCTTCGGAATTCTTCCATTGTTCTCGGAATTCCGCTGACGCTTAAAAATGCTTTACAACTCTTCTATTTTTCTCAGAATTCCGCTGACTTTTAAAAATGCTTCAGAACTCTTCCATTGTTCTCGGAATTCCGCTGACGTTTAAAAATGCTTCGGAACTCTTCCATTGTTCTCGGCATTCCACTGACGCTTAAAATTGCTTCAAAACTCTTCCATTCTTCTCGGAATTCCGCTGAAGTTTAAGAATGCTTCGGAACTCTTCCATTGTGCTCGTAATTCTGCTGAAGTTTAAGAATGCTTCGGAATTCTACCATTGTTCTCGGAATTCTGCTGAAGTTTTGAAGTTTAAAAATGCTTCGGAATTCTTCCATTGTTCTCGGAATTCCGCTGACGCTTAAAAATGCTTCACAACTCTTCTATTGTTCTCAGAATTCCGCTGACTTTTAAAAATGCTTCAGAACTCTTCCTTTGTTCTCGGAATTCCGCTGACGTTTAAAAGTGCTTCGGAACTCTTCCATTGTTCTCGGAATTCCGCTGACGCTTAAAATTGCTTCAAAACTCTTCCATTGTTCTCGGAAATCCGCTGAAGTTTAAGAATGCTTCGGAACTCTTCCATTGTTCTCGGAATTCTGCTGAAGTTTTGAAGTTTAAAAATGCTTCGAAATTCTTCCATTGTTCTCAGAATTCCGCTGACGCTTAAAAATGCTTCACAACTCTTCTATTGTTCTCGGAATTCCGTTGACGTTTAAAAATGCTTCAGAACTCTTCCATTGTTCTCGGAATTCCGGTGAAGTTTAAAAATGCTTTGGAACTCTTACATTGTTCTCAGAATTCCGCTGAAGTTTAAACATGCTTTGGTACCCTTCTATTGTTCTCGGAATTCTGCTGACTTTGAAAAATGCTTCAGAACTTTTCCATTGTTCCAGGAATTCTGCTGAAGTGTAAAAATGCTTCGGAATTCTTCCATTGTTCTCGGAATTCCGCTGACGCTTAAAAATGCTTCACAACTCTTCTATTTTTCTCAGAATTCTGCTGACTTTTAAAAATGCTTCAGAACTCTTCCATTGTTCTCAGAATTCCGCTGACGTTTAAAAATGCTTCGGAACTCTTCCATTGTTCTCGGAATTCCGCTGACGCTTAAAATTGCTTCAAAACTCTTCCATTGTTCTCGGAATTCCGCTGAAGTTTAATAATGCTTCGGAACTCTTCCATTGTGCTCGTAATTCTGCTGAAGTTTAAGAATGCTTCGGAATTCTACCATTGTTCTCGGAATTCTGCTGAAGTTTTGAAGTTTAAAAATGCTTCGGAATTCTTCCATTGTTCTCGGAATTCCGCTGACGCTTAAAAATGCTTCACAACTCTTCTATTGTTCTCAGAATTCCGCTGACTTTTAAAAATGCTTCAGAACTCTTCCTTTGTTCTCGGAATTCCGCTGACGTTTAAAAATGCTTCGGAACTCTTCCATTGTTTTCGGAATTCCGCTGACGCTTAAAATTGCTTCAAAACTCTTCCATTGTTCTCGGAATTCCGCTGAAGTTTAAGAATGCTTCGGAACTCTTCCATTGTGCTCGTAATTCTGCTGAAGTTTAAGAATGCTTCGGAATTCTACCATTGTTCTCGGAATTCTTCTGACGCTTAAAAATGCTTCACAACTCTTCTATTGTTCTCAGAATTCCGCTGACTTTTAAAAATGCTTCAGAACTCTTCCTTTGTTCTCGGAATTCCGCTGAAGTTTAAGAATGCTTCGGAACTCTTCCATTGTTCTCGGAATTCCGCTGACGCTTAAAAATGCTTCACAACTCTTCTATTGTTCTCAGAATTCCGCTGACTTTTAAAAATGCTTCAGAACTCTTCCTTTGTTCTCGGAATTCTGCTGAAGTTTTGAAGTTTAAAAATGCTTCGGAATTTTTCCATTGTTCTCAGAATTCCGCTGACGCTTAAAAATGCTTCACAACTCTTCTATTGTTCTCGGAATTCCGCTGACGTTTAAAAATGCTTCAGAACTCTTCCATTGTTCTCGGAATTCCGCTGATGTTTAAAAATGCTTCGGAACTCTTCCATTGTTCTCGGAATTCCGGTGAAGTTTAAAAATGCTTCGGAACTCCTACATTGTTCTCAGAATTCCGCTGAAGTTTAAACATGCTTTGGTACCCTTCTATTGTTCTCGGAATTCTGCTGACTTTGAAAAATGCTTCAGAACTCTTCCATTGTTCCAGGAATTCTGCTGAAGTGTAAAAATGCTTCGGAACTCTTCCATTGTTCTCGGAATTCCGCTGACTTTTAAAAATGCTTCGGAACTCTTCCATTGTTCTCGGAATTCCGCTGAAGTTTAAGAATGCTTCGGAATTCTTCCATTGCTTTCGGAATTCTGCTGAAGTTTTGAAGTTTAAAAATGCTTCGGAATTCTTCCATTGTTCTCGGAATTCCGCTCACGCTTAAAAATGCTTCACAACTCTTCTATTTTTCTCAGAATTCCGCTGACTTTTAAAAATGCTTCAGAACTCTTCCATTGTTCTCGGAATTCCGTTGACGTTTAAAAATGCTTCGGAACTCTTCCATTGTTCTCGGAATTCTGCTGAAGTTTAAGAATGCTTCGGAACTCTTCCATTGTTCTCGGAATTCTGCTGAAGTTTAAAAATGCTTCGGAATTCTTCCATTGTTCTCGGAATTCTGCTGAAGTTTTGAAGTTTAAAAATGCTTCAGAACTCTTCCATTGTTCTCAGAATTCCGCTGACGTTTAAAAATGCTTCGGAACTCTTCCATTGTTCTCGGAATTCCGCTGACGCTTAAAATTGCTTCAAAACTCTTCCATTGTTCTCGGAATTCCGCTGAAGTTTAAGAATGCTTCGGAACTCTTCCATTGTTCTCGGAATTCTGCTGAAGTTTTGAAGTTTAAAAATGCTTCGGAATTCTTCCATTGTTCTCAGAATTCCGCTGACGCTTAAAAATGCTTCACAACTCTTCTATTGTTCTCGGAATTCCGCTGACATTTAAAAATGCTTCAGAACTTTTCCATTGTTCTCGGAATTCCGCTGACGCTTAAAATTGCTTCAAAACTCTTCCATTGTTCTCGGAATTCCGCTGAAGTTTAAGAATGCTTCGGAACTCTTCCATTGTTCTCGGAATTCTGCTGAAGTTTTGAAGTTTAAAAATGCTTCGGAATTCTTCCATTGTTCTCGGATTTCCGGTGACGCTTAAAAATGCTTCACAACTCTTCCATTGTTCACGGAATTCCGCTGACTTTTAAAAATGCTTTGGAACTCTTCGATTGTTTTCAAAATTCCGCTGACGTTTAAAAATGCTTCAGAACTCTTCCATTGTTCTCGGAATTCCGGTGAAGTTTAAAAATGCTTCGGAACTCTTACATTGTTCTCAGAATTCCGCTGAAGTTTTAACATGCTTTGGTACCCTACTATTGTTCTCGGAATTCTGCTGACTTTTAAAAATGGTTCAGAACTCTTCCATTGTGCCAGGACTTCTGCTGAAGTTTAAAAATGCTTCGGAACTCTTCCATTGTTCTCGGAATTCTGCTGACTTTTAAAAATGCTTCGGAACTCTGCCATTGTTCTCGGAATTCCGCTGACTTTTAAAAATGCTTTGGAATTCTTCCATTGTTCTCGGAATTCTGCTGAAGTTTTGAAGTTTAAAAATGCTTCGGAATTCTTCCATTGTTCTCGGAATTCCGCTGACGCTTAAAAATGCTTCACAACTCTTCTATTTTTCTCAGAATTCCGCTGACTTTTAAAAATGCTTCAGAACTCTTCCATTGTTCTCGGAATTCCGCTGACGTTTAAAAATGCTTCGGAACTCTTCCATTGTTCTCGGAATTCCGCTGAAACTTAAAATTGCTTCAAAACTCTTCCATTGTTCTCGGAATTCCGCTGAAGTTTTGAAGTTTAAAAATGCTTCGGAATTCTTCCATTGTGCTCAGAATTCCGCTGACGCTTAAAAATGCTTCACAACTCTTCTATTGTTCTCGGAATTCCGCTGACATTTAAAAATGCTTCGGAACTCTTCCATTGTTCTCGGAATTCCGCTGAAGTTTAAGAATGCTTCGAAATTCTTCCATTGTTCTCGGAATTCTGCTGAAGTTTTGAAGTTTAAAAATGCTTCGGAATTCTTCCATTGTTCTCTTAATTCCGCTGACGCTTAAAAATGCTTCAGAACTCTTCTATTTTTCTCAGAATTCTGCTGACTTTTACAAATGCTTCAGAACTCTTCCATTGTTCTCGGAATTCCGCTGACGTTTAAAAATGCTTCGGAACTCTTCCATTGTTCTCGGAATTCCGCTGACATTTAAAAAGGCTTCAGAACTCTTCCATTGTTCTCGGAATTCTGCTGAAGTTTAAAAATGCTTCGGAACTCTTCCATTGTTCTCGGAATTCTGCTGACGTTTAAAAATGCTTCGGAACTCTTCCATTGTTCTCGGAATTCCGCTGACGTTTAAAAATGCTTCGGAACTCTTCCATTGTTCTCGGAATTCCGTTGAAGTTTAAAAATGCTTCGGAACTCTTACATTGTTCTCAGAATTCCGCTGAAGTTTAAACATGCTTTGGTACCCTTCTATTGTTCTCGGAATTCCGCTGACTTTTAAAAATGCTTCAGAACTCTTCCATTGTGCCAGGAATTCTGCTGAAGTTTAAAAATGCTTCGGAACTCTTCCATTGTTCTCGGAATTCCGCTGACTTTTAAAAATGCTTCGGAACTCTTCCATTGTTCTCGGAATTCCGCTGAAGTTTAAGAATGCTTCGGAATTCTTCCATTGTTCTCGGAATTCTGCTGAAATTTTGAAGTTTAAAAATGCTTTGGAATTCTTCCATTGTTCTCGGAATTCCGCTGACGCTTAAAAATGCTTCACAACTCTTCTATTTTTCTCAGAATTTTGCTGACTTTTAAAAATGCTTCAGAACTCTTCCATTGTTCTCGGAATTCCGCTGACGTTTAAAAATGCTTCGGAACTCTTCCATTGTTCTCGGAATTCCGCTGACATTTAAAAAGGCTTCAGAACTCTTCCATTGTTCTCGGAATTCTGCTGAAGTTTAAAAATGCTTCGGAACTCTTCCATTGTTCTCGGAATTCTGCTGACGTTTAAAAATGCTTCGGAACTCTTCCATTGTTCTCGGAATTCCGCTGACGTTTAAAATAGCTTCACAACTCTTCCATTGTTCTCGGAATTCCGCTGACATTTAAAAATGCTTCGGAACTCTTCCAGTGTTCGCAGAATTCCGCTGACGTTTAAAAATGCTTCGGAAATCTTCCATTGTTTTCAAAATTCCGCTGACGTTTAAAAATGCTTCAGAACTCTTCCATTATTCTCGGAATTCCGCTGACGTTTAAAAATGCTTCGGGACTCTTCCATTGTTCTCGGAATTCCGGTGAAGTTTAAAAATTCTTCGGAACTCTTACATTGTTCTCAGAATTCCGCTGAAGTTTAAACATGCTTTGGTACCCTTCTATTGTTCTCGGAATTCTGCTGACTTTTAAAAATGCTTCGGAACTCTTACATTGTTCTCGGAATTCCGCTGACTTTTAAAAATGCTTCGGAACTCTTCCATTGTTCCCGGAATTCTGCTGAAATTTAAGAATGCTTCGGAACTCTTTCATTGTTCTCGGAATTCTGCTGAAGTTTAAAAATGCTTCGGAACTCTTCCATTGTTCTCGGAATTCCGCTAACGCTTAAAAATGCTTCACAACTCTTCGATTGTTCACGGAATTCCGCTGACTTTTAAAAATGCTTTGGAACTCTTCGATTGTTTTCAAAATTCTGCTGACGTTTAAAAATGCTTCAGAACTCTTCCATTGTTCTCGGAATTCCGGTGAAGTTTAAAAATGCCTCGGAACTCTTACATTGTTCTCAGAATTCCGCTGAAGTTTAAACATGCTTTGGTACCCTTCTATTGTTTTCGGAATTATGCTGACTTTTAAAAATGCTTCAGAACTCTTCCATTGTGCCAGGAATTCTGCTGAAGTTTAAAAATGCTTCGGAACTCTTCCATTGTTCTCGGAATTCCGCTGACATTTAAAAATGCTTCGGAACTCTTCCATTGTTCTCGGAATTCCGTTGACTTTTAAAAATGCTTCGGAACTCTTCCATTGTTCTCGCAATTCCGCTGAAGTTTAAGAATGCTTCGGAATTCTTCCATTGTTCTCGGAATTCTGCTGAAGTTTTGAAGTTTAAAAATGCTTCGGAATTCTTCCATTGTTCTCGGAATTCCGCTGACGCTTAAAAATGCTTTACAACTCTTCTATTTTTCTCAGAATTCCGCTGACTTTTAAAAATGCTTCAGAACTCTTCCATTGTTCTCGGAATTCCGCTGACGTTTAAAAATGCTTCGGAACTCTTCCATTGTTCTCGGAATTCCGCTGACGCTTAAAATTGCTTCAAAACTCTTCCATTGTTCTCGGAATTCCGCTGAAGTTTAAGAATGCTTCGGAACTCTTCCATTGTTCTCGGAATTCTGCTGAAGTTTTGAAGTTTAAAAATGCTTCGGAATTCTTCCATTGTTCTCGGTATTCCGCTGACGTTTAAAAATGCTTCAGAACTCTTCCATTGTTCTCGGATTTCCGGTGAAGTTTAAAAATGCTTCGGAACTCTTACATTGTTCTCAGAATTCCGCTGAAGTTTAAACATGCTTTGGTACCCTTCTATTGTTCTCGGAATTCTGCTGACTTTTAAAAATGCTTCAGAACTCTTCCATTGTGCCAGGAATTTTGCTGAAGTTTAAAAATGCTTCGGAACTCTTCCATTGTTCTCGGAATTCTGCTGACGTTTAAAAATGCTTCGGAACTCTTCCATTGTTCTCGGAATTCCGCTGACGTTTAAAAATGCTTCACAACTCTTCCATTGTTCTCGGAATTCCGCTGACATTTAAAAATGCTTCGGAACTCTTCCAGTGTTCGCAGAATTCCGCTGACGTTAAAAAATGCTTCGGAACTCTTCCATTGTTCTCGGAATTCCGCTGACGCTTAAAATTGCTTCAAAACTCTTCCATTGTTCTCGGAATTCTGCTGAAGTTTAAGAATGCTTCGGAACTCTTCCATTGTTCTCGGAATTCTGCTGAAGTTTTGAAGTTTAAAAATGCTTCGGAATTCTTCCATTGTTCTCGGAATTCTGCTGAAGTTTTGAAGTTTAAAAATGCTTCGGAATTCTTCCATTGTTCTCGGAATTCCGCTGACGCTTAAAAATGCTTCACAACTCTTCTATTGTTCTCAGAATTCCGCTGACTTTTAAAAATGCTTCAGAACTCTTCCATTGTTCTCGGTTTTCCGCTGACGTTTAAAAATGCTTCGGAACTCTTCCATTGTTCTCGGAATTCCGGTGAAGTTTAAAAATGCTTCGGAACTCTTACATTGTTCTCAGAATTCCGCTGAAGTTTAAACATGCTTTGGTACCCTTCTATTGTTCTCGGAATTCTGCTGACTTTTAAAAATGCTTCAGAACTCTTCCATTGTGCCAGGAATTCTGCTGAAGTTTAAAAATGCTTCGGAACTCTTCCATTGTTCTCGGAATTCCGCTGACTTTTAAAAATGCTTCGGAACTCTTCCATTGTTCTCGGAATTCCGCTGACTTTTAAAAATGCTTCGGAACTCTTCCATTGTTCTCGGAATTCCGCTGAAGTTTAAGAATGCTTCGAAATTCTTCATTGTTCTCGGAATTCTGCTGAAGTTTTGAAGTTTAAAAATGCTTCGGAATTCTTCCATTGTTCTCTTAATTCCGCTGACGCTTAAAAATGCTTCAGAACTCTTCTATTTTTCTCAGAATTCTGCTGACTTTTACAAATGCTTCAGAACTCTTCCATTGTTCTCGGAATTCCGCTGACGTTTAAAAATGCTTCGGAACTCTTCTATTGTTCTCGGAATTCCGCTGACATTTAAAAAGGCTTCAGAACTCTTCCATTGTTCTCGGAATTCTGCTGAGGTTTAAAAATGCTTCGGAACTCTTCCATTGTTCTCGGAATTCTGCTGAGGTTTAAAAATGCTTCGGAACTCTTCCATTGTTCTCGGAATTCCGCTGACGTTTAAAAATGCTTCGGAACTCTTCCATTGTTCTGGGAATTCCGGTGAAGTTTAAAAATGCTTCGGAACTCTTACATTGTTCTCAGAATTCCGCTGAAGTTTAAACATGCTTTGGTACCCTTCTATTGTTCTCGGAATTCTGCTGACTTTTAAAAATGCTTCAGAACTCTTCCATTGTGCCAGGAATTCTGCTGAAGTTTAAAAATGCTTCGGAACTCTTCCATTGTTCTCGGAATTCCGTTGACTTTTAAAAATGCTTCGGAACTCTTCCATTGTTCTCGCAATTCCGCTGAAGTTTAAGAATGCTTCGGAATTCTTCCATTGTTCTCGGAATTCTGCTGAAGTTTTGAAGTTTAAAAATGCTTCGGAATTCTTCCATTGTTCTCGGAATTCCGCTGACGCTTAAAAATGCTTTACAACTCTTCTATTTTTCTCAGAATTCCGCTGACTTTTAAAAATGCTTCAGAACTCTTCCATTGTTCTCGGAATTCCGCTGACGTTTAAAAATGCTTCGGAACTCTTCCATTGTTCTCGGCATTCCACTGACGCTTAAAATTGCTTCAAAACTCTTCCATTCTTCTCGGAATTCCGCTGAAGTTTAAGAATGCTTCGGAACTCTTCCATTGTGCTCGTAATTCTGCTGAAGTTTAAGAATGCTTCGGAATTCTACCATTGTTCTCGGAATTCTGCTGAAGTTTTGAAGTTTAAAAATGCTTCGGAATTCTTCCATTGTTCTCGGAATTCCGCTGACGCTTAAAAATGCTTCACAACTCTTCTATTGTTCTCAGAATTCCGCTGACTTTTAAAAATGCTTCAGAACTCTTCCTTTGTTCTCGGAATTCCGCTGACGTTTAAAAGTGCTTCGGAACTCTTCCATTGTTCTCGGAATTCCGCTGACGCTTAAAATTGCTTCAAAACTCTTCCATTGTTCTCGGAAATCCGCTGAAGTTTAAGAATGCTTCGGAACTCTTCCATTGTTCTCGGAATTCTGCTGAAGTTTTGAAGTTTAAAAATGCTTCGAAATTCTTCCATTGTTCTCAGAATTCCGCTGACGCTTAAAAATGCTTCACAACTCTTCTATTGTTCTCGGAATTCCGTTGACGTTTAAAAATGCTTCAGAACTCTTCCATTGTTCTCGGAATTCCGGTGAAGTTTAAAAATGCTTTGGAACTCTTACATTGTTCTCAGAATTCCGCTGAAGTTTAAACATGCTTTGGTACCCTTCTATTGTTCTCGGAATTCTGCTGACTTTGAAAAATGCTTCAGAACTTTTCCATTGTTCCAGGAATTCTGCTGAAGTGTAAAAATGCTTCGGAATTCTTCCATTGTTCTCGGAATTCCGCTGACGCTTAAAAATGCTTCACAACTCTTCTATTTTTCTCAGAATTCTGCTGACTTTTAAAAATGCTTCAGAACTCTTCCATTGTTCTCAGAATTCCGCTGACGTTTAAAAATGCTTCGGAACTCTTCCATTGTTCTCGGAATTCCGCTGACGCTTAAAATTGCTTCAAAACTCTTCCATTGTTCTCGGAATTCCGCTGAAGTTTAATAATGCTTCGGAACTCTTCCATTGTGCTCGTAATTCTGCTGAAGTTTAAGAATGCTTCGGAATTCTACCATTGTTCTCGGAATTCTGCTGAAGTTTTGAAGTTTAAAAATGCTTCGGAATTCTTCCATTGTTCTCGGAATTCCGCTGACGCTTAAAAATGCTTCACAACTCTTCTATTGTTCTCAGAATTCCGCTGACTTTTAAAAATGCTTCAGAACTCTTCCTTTGTTCTCGGAATTCCGCTGACGTTTAAAAATGCTTCGGAACTCTTCCATTGTTTTCGGAATTCCGCTGACGCTTAAAATTGCTTCAAAACTCTTCCATTGTTCTCGGAATTCCGCTGAAGTTTAAGAATGCTTCGGAACTCTTCCATTGTGCTCGTAATTCTGCTGAAGTTTAAGAATGCTTCGGAATTCTACCATTGTTCTCGGAATTCTTCTGACGCTTAAAAATGCTTCACAACTCTTCTATTGTTCTCAGAATTCCGCTGACTTTTAAAAATGCTTCAGAACTCTTCCTTTGTTCTCGGAATTCCGCTGAAGTTTAAGAATGCTTCGGAACTCTTCCATTGTTCTCGGAATTCCGCTGACGCTTAAAAATGCTTCACAACTCTTCTATTGTTCTCAGAATTCCGCTGACTTTTAAAAATGCTTCAGAACTCTTCCTTTGTTCTCGGAATTCTGCTGAAGTTTTGAAGTTTAAAAATGCTTCGGAATTTTTCCATTGTTCTCAGAATTCCGCTGACGCTTAAAAATGCTTCACAACTCTTCTATTGTTCTCGGAATTCCGCTGACGTTTAAAAATGCTTCAGAACTCTTCCATTGTTCTCGGAATTCCGCTGATGTTTAAAAATGCTTCGGAACTCTTCCATTGTTCTCGGAATTCCGGTGAAGTTTAAAAATGCTTCGGAACTCCTACATTGTTCTCAGAATTCCGCTGAAGTTTAAACATGCTTTGGTACCCTTCTATTGTTCTCGGAATTCTGCTGACTTTGAAAAATGCTTCAGAACTCTTCCATTGTTCCAGGAATTCTGCTGAAGTGTAAAAATGCTTCGGAACTCTTCCATTGTTCTCGGAATTCCGCTGACTTTTAAAAATGCTTCGGAACTCTTCCATTGTTCTCGGAATTCCGCTGAAGTTTAAGAATGCTTCGGAATTCTTCCATTGCTTTCGGAATTCTGCTGAAGTTTTGAAGTTTAAAAATGCTTCGGAATTCTTCCATTGTTCTCGGAATTCCGCTCACGCTTAAAAATGCTTCACAACTCTTCTATTTTTCTCAGAATTCCGCTGACTTTTAAAAATGCTTCAGAACTCTTCCATTGTTCTCGGAATTCCGTTGACGTTTAAAAATGCTTCGGAACTCTTCCATTGTTCTCGGAATTCTGCTGAAGTTTAAGAATGCTTCGGAACTCTTCCATTGTTCTCGGAATTCTGCTGAAGTTTAAAAATGCTTCGGAATTCTTCCATTGTTCTCGGAATTCTGCTGAAGTTTTGAAGTTTAAAAATGCTTCAGAACTCTTCCATTGTTCTCAGAATTCCGCTGACGTTTAAAAATGCTTCGGAACTCTTCCATTGTTCTCGGAATTCCGCTGACGCTTAAAATTGCTTCAAAACTCTTCCATTGTTCTCGGAATTCCGCTGAAGTTTAAGAATGCTTCGGAACTCTTCCATTGTTCTCGGAATTCTGCTGAAGTTTTGAAGTTTAAAAATGCTTCGGAATTCTTCCATTGTTCTCAGAATTCCGCTGACGCTTAAAAATGCTTCACAACTCTTCTATTGTTCTCGGAATTCCGCTGACATTTAAAAATGCTTCAGAACTTTTCCATTGTTCTCGGAATTCCGCTGACGCTTAAAATTGCTTCAAAACTCTTCCATTGTTCTCGGAATTCCGCTGAAGTTTAAGAATGCTTCGGAACTCTTCCATTGTTCTCGGAATTCTGCTGAAGTTTTGAAGTTTAAAAATGCTTCGGAATTCTTCCATTGTTCTCGGATTTCCGGTGACGCTTAAAAATGCTTCACAACTCTTCCATTGTTCACGGAATTCCGCTGACTTTTAAAAATGCTTTGGAACTCTTCGATTGTTTTCAAAATTCCGCTGACGTTTAAAAATGCTTCAGAACTCTTCCATTGTTCTCGGAATTCCGGTGCAGTTTAAAAATGCTTCGGAACTCTTACATTGTTCTCAGAATTCCGCTGAAGTTTTAACATGCTTTGGTACCCTACTATTGTTCTCGGAATTCTGCTGACTTTTAAAAATGGTTCAGAACTCTTCCATTGTGCCAGGACTTCTGCTGAAGTTTAAAAATGCTTCGGAACTCTTCCATTGTTCTCGGAATTCTGCTGACTTTTAAAAATGCTTCGGAACTCTGCCATTGTTCTCGGAATTCCGCTGACTTTTAAAAATGCTTTGGAATTCTTCCATTGTTCTCGGAATTCTGCTGAAGTTTTGAAGTTTAAAAATGCTTCGGAATTCTTCCATTGTTCTCGGAATTCCGCTGACGCTTAAAAATGCTTCACAACTCTTCTATTTTTCTCAGAATTCCGCTGACTTTTAAAAATGCTTCAGAACTCTTCCATTGTTCTCGGAATTCCGCTGACGTTTAAAAATGCTTCGGAACTCTTCCATTGTTCTCGGAATTCCGCTGAAACTTAAAATTGCTTCAAAACTCTTCCATTGTTCTCGGAATTCCGCTGAAGTTTTGAAGTTTAAAAATGCTTCGGAATTCTTCCATTGTGCTCAGAATTCCGCTGACGCTTAAAAATGCTTCACAACTCTTCTATTGTTCTCGGAATTCCGCTGACATTTAAAAATGCTTCGGAACTCTTCCATTGTTCTCGGAATTCCGCTGAAGTTTAAGAATGCTTCGAAATTCTTCCATTGTTCTCGGAATTCTGCTGAAGTTTTGAAGTTTAAAAATGCTTCGGAATTCTTCCATTGTTCTCTTAATTCCGCTGACGCTTAAAAATGCTTCAGAACTCTTCTATTTTTCTCAGAATTCTGCTGACTTTTACAAATGCTTCAGAACTCTTCCATTGTTCTCGGAATTCCGCTGACGTTTAAAAATGCTTCGGAACTCTTCCATTGTTCTCGGAATTCCGCTGACATTTAAAAAGGCTTCAGAACTCTTCCATTGTTCTCGGAATTCTGCTGAAGTTTAAAAATGCTTCGGAACTCTTCCATTGTTCTCGGAATTCTGCTGACGTTTAAAAATGCTTCGGAACTCTTCCATTGTTCTCGGAATTCCGCTGACGTTTAAAAATGCTTCGGAACTCTTCCATTGTTCTCGGAATTCCGTTGAAGTTTAAAAATGCTTCGGAACTCTTACATTGTTCTCAGAATTCCGCTGAAGTTTAAACATGCTTTGGTACCCTTCTATTGTTCTCGGAATTCCGCTGACTTTTAAAAATGCTTCAGAACTCTTCCATTGTGCCAGGAATTCTGCTGAAGTTTAAAAATGCTTCGGAACTCTTCCATTGTTCTCGGAATTCCGCTGACTTTTAAAAATGCTTCGGAACTCTTCCATTGTTCTCGGAATTCCGCTGAAGTTTAAGAATGCTTCGGAATTCTTCCATTGTTCTCGGAATTCTGCTGAAATTTTGAAGTTTAAAAATGCTTTGGAATTCTTCCATTGTTCTCGGAATTCCGCTGACGCTTAAAAATGCTTCACAACTCTTCTATTTTTCTCAGAATTTTGCTGACTTTTAAAAATGCTTCAGAACTCTTCCATTGTTCTCGGAATTCCGCTGACGTTTAAAAATGCTTCGGAACTCTTCCATTGTTCTCGGAATTCCGCTGACATTTAAAAAGGCTTCAGAACTCTTCCATTGTTCTCGGAATTCTGCTGAAGTTTAAAAATGCTTCGGAACTCTTCCATTGTTCTCGGAATTCTGCTGACGTTTAAAAATGCTTCGGAACTCTTCCATTGTTCTCGGAATTCCGCTGACGTTTAAAATAGCTTCACAACTCTTCCATTGTTCTCGGAATTCCGCTGACATTTAAAAATGCTTCGGAACTCTTCCAGTGTTCGCAGAATTCCGCTGACGTTTAAAAATGCTTCGGAAATCTTCCATTGTTTTCAAAATTCCGCTGACGTTTAAAAATGCTTCAGAACTCTTCCATTATTCTCGGAATTCCGCTGACGTTTAAAAATGCTTCGGGACTCTTCCATTGTTCTCGGAATTCCGGTGAAGTTTAAAAATGCTTCGGAACTCTTCCATTGTTCTCAGAATTCCGCTGACATTTAAAAATGCTTCGGAACTCTTCCATTGTTCTCGGAATTCCGCTGACGTTTAAAAATGCTTCGGAACTCTTCCATTTTTCTTGGAATTCCGCTGTAGTTTAAAAATGCTTCGGAACTCTTCCATTGTTCTCAGAATTCCGCTGAAGTTTAAATATACTTCGGAACTCTTCCATTGTTCTCGGAATTATGCTTAAGATTAAAAATGCTTCGGAACTCTTCCATTTCTCGGAAATCCGCTGAAGTTTAAAAATGCTTCGGAACTCTTCCATTGTTCTCGGAATTCCGCTGACGTTTAAAAATGCTTCGGAACTCTTCCATTTTTCTTGGAATTCCGCTGTAGTTTAAAAATGCTTCGGAACTCTTCCATTGTTCTCAGAATTCCGCTGAAGTTTAAATATACTTCGGAACTCTTCCATTGTTCTCGGAATTATGCTTAAGATTAAAAATGCTTCGGAACTCTTCCATTTCTCGGAAATCCGCTGAAGTTTAAAAATGCTTCGGAACTCTTCCATTGTTTTCAGAATTCCGCTGACATTTAAAAATGCTTTGGAACTCTTCCATTGTTCTTGGAATTCTGCTGACGTTTAAAAATGCTTCGGAACTCTTCCATTGTTCTCGGAATTCCGCTGACATTTAAAAATGCTTCGGAACTCTTCCATTGTTCTCGGAATTCCGCTGACGTTTAAAAATGCTTCACAACTCTTCCATTTTTCTCGGTATTCCGCTGACTTTTAAAAATGCTTCGGAAATCTTCCATTGTTTTCAAAATTCCGCTGACGCTTAAAAATGCTTCACAACTCTTCTATTGTTCTCGGAATCCGCTGACTTTTAAAAATGCTTTGGAACTCTTCCATTGTTCTCGGAATTCCGCAGAAGTTTAAGAATGCTTCGGAACTCTTCCATTGTTCTCGGAATTCTGCTGAAGTTTAAAAATGCTTCGGAAATCTTCCATTGTTTTCAAAATTCCGCTGACATTTAAAAATGCTTTGGAACTCTTCCATTGTTCTCAGAATTCTGCAGACATATAAAAATGCTTCGGAACTCTTCCATTGTTCTCGGAATTCCGCTGACATTTAAAAATGCTTCGGAACTCTTCGATTGTTCTGGAATTCCGCTGATGTTTAAAAATGCTTCAGAACTCTTCCATTGTTCTCGGAATTCGTCTGATGTTTAGAAATGCTTCGGAACTCTTCCATTGTTCTCGGAATTCCAGTGAAGTTTAAAAATGCTTCGGAACTCTTACATTGTTCTCGGAATTCCGCTGACGCTTAAAATTGCTTCACAACTCTTCTATTGTTCTCGGAAATTCCGCTGACTTTAAAAAATGCTTCGGAACTCTTCCATTGTTCTCGGAATTCCGCTGAAGTTTAAGAATGCTTCGGAACTCTTCCATTGTTCTCGTAATTCTGCTGAAGTTTAAAAATGCTTCGGAACTCTTCCATTGTTCTCGGAATTCCGCTGACGCTTAAAAATGCTTCACAACTCTTCTATTGTTCTCGGAATTCCGCTGACTTTTAAAAATGCTTCGGAACTCTTCCATTGTTCTCGGAATTCCGAAGAAGTTTAAGAATGCTTCGGAACTCTTCCATTGTTCTCGGAATTCTGCTGAAGTGTAAAAATGCTTCGGAACTCTTCCATTATTTTCAGAATTCCGCTGACATTTAAAAATGCTTTGGAACTCTTCCATTGTTCTCAGAATTCTGCAGACATATAAAAATGCTTCGGAACTCTTCCATTGTTCTCGTAATTCCGCTGACATTTAAAAATGCTTCGGAACACTTCCATTGTTCTGGAATTCCGCTGACGTTTAAAAATGCTTCACAACTCTTCCATTGTTCTCGGTATTCTGCTGACTTTTAAAAATGCTTCGGAACTCTTCCATTGTTCTCGGAATTCCGCTGAAGTTTAAGTATGCTTCGGAGCTCTTCCATTGTTTTCAGAATTCCGCTGACATTTAAAAATGCTTTGGAACTCTTCCATTGTTCTCAGAATTCTGCAGACATATAAAAATGCTTCGGAACTCTTCCATTGTTCTCGTAATTCCGCTGACATTTAAAAATGCTTCGGAACACTTCCATTGTTCTGGAATTCCGCTGACGTTTAAAAATGCTTCACAACTCTTCCATTGTTCTCGGTATTCTGCTGACTTTTAAAAATGCTTCGGAACTCTTCCATTGTTCTCGGAATTCCGCTGAAGTTTAAGTATGCTTCGGAGCTCTTCCATTGTTCTCGGAATCCCGCTGACATTTAAAAATGCTTCAGAACTCTTCCATTGTTCTCGGAATTCGGCTGATGTTTAAAAATGCTTCGCAACTCTTCCATTGTTCTCGGAATTCCAGTGAAGTTTAAAAATGCTTCGGAACTCTTACATTGTTCTCAGAATTCCGCTGACGATTAAAATTGCTTCACATCTCTTCTATTGTTCTCGGAATTCCCCTGACTTTTAAAAATGCTTCGGAACTCTTCCATTGTTC
This sequence comes from Phyllobates terribilis, assembly GCF_046119375.1. Classification (NCBI taxonomy): domain Eukaryota; kingdom Metazoa; phylum Chordata; class Amphibia; order Anura; family Dendrobatidae; genus Phyllobates; species Phyllobates terribilis. Next base: position 4,151,562 of record NW_027362781.1, on the reverse strand, counting down.
TCGGAATTCCGCTGAAGTTTAAAAATGCTTCGGAAATCTTCCATTGTTTTCAAAATTCCGCTGACATTTAAAAATGCTTTGGAACTCTTCCATTGTTCTCAGAATTCTGCAGACATATAAAAATGCTTCGGAACTCTTCCATTGTTCTCGGAATTCCGCTGACATTTAAAAATGCTTCTGAACTCTTCGATTGTTCTGGAATTCCGCTGATGTTTAAAAATGCTTCAGAACTCTTCCATTGTTCTCGGAATTCGTCTGATGTTTAGAAATGCTTCGGAACTCTTCCATTGTTCTCGGAATTCCAGTGAAGTTTAAAAATGCTTCGGAACTCTTCCATTGTTCTCGGAATTCCGCTGAAGTTTAAGTATGCTTCGGAGCTCTTCCATTGTTCTCGGAATCCCGCTGACATTTAAAAATGCTTCAGAACTCTTCCATTGTTCTCGGAATTCGGCTGATGTTTAAAAATGCTTCGCAACTCTTCCATTGTTCTCGGAATTCCAGTGAAGTTTAAAAATGCTTCGGAACTCTTACATTGTTCTCAGAATTCCGCTGACGATTAAAATTGCTTCACATCTCTTCTATTGTTCTCGGAATTCCCCTGACTTTTAAAAATGCTTCGGAACTCTTCCATTGTTCTCGGAATTCCGCTGAAGTTTAAGAATGCTTCAGAACTCTTCCATTGTTCTCGGAAATCTGCTGAAGTTTTGAAGTTTAAAAATGCTTCGGAACTCTTCCATTGTTCTCGGACTTCTGCTGAAGTTTAAAAATGCTTTGGAACTCTTCCATTGTTCTCGGAATTCCGATGACGCTTAACAATGCTTCACAACTCTTCTATTGTTCTTGGAATTCCGCTGACTTTTAAAAATGCTTCGGAACTCTTCCATTGTTCTCGGAATTCTGCTGAAGTTTAAAAATGCTTCGGAACTCTTCCATTGTTTTCAGAATTCCGCAGACATATAAAAATGCTTTGGAACTATTCCATTGTTCTCTGAATTCCGCTGAAGTTTAAAAATGCTTCGGAACTCTTTCATTGTTCTCGGAATTCCGCTGACGTTTAAAAATGCTTCGGAAATCTTCCATTGTTTTCAAAATTCCGCTGACATTTAAAAATGCTTTGGAACTCTTCCATTGTTCTCAGAATTCTGCAGACATATAAAAATGCTTCGGAACTCTTCCATTGTTCTCGGAATTCCGCTGACATTTAAAAATGCTTCGGAACTCTTCGATTGTTCTGGAATTCCGCTGATGTTTAAAAATGCTTCAGAACTCTTCCATTGTTCTCGGAATTCGTCTGATGTTTAGAAATGCTTCGGAACTCTTCCATTGTTCTCGGAATTCCAGTGAAGTTTAAAAATGCTTCGGAACTCTTACATTGTTCTCGGAATTCCGCTGACGCTTAAAATTGCTTCACAACTCTTCTATTGTTCTCGGAAATTCCGCTGACTTTAAAAAATGCTTCGGAACTCTTCCATTGTTCTCGGAATTCCGCTGAAGTTTAAGAATGCTTCGGAACTCTTCCATTGTTCTCGTAATTCTGCTGAAGTTTAAAAATGCTTCGGAACTCTTCCATTGTTCTCGGAATTCCGCTGACGCTTAAAAATGCTTCACAACTCTTCTATTGTTCTCGGAATTCCGCTGACTTTTAAAAATGCTTCGGAACTCTTCCATTGTTCTCGGAATTCCGAAGAAGTTTAAGAATGCTTTGGAACTCTTCCATTGTTCTCGGAATTCTGCTGAAGTGTAAAAATGCTTCGGAACTCTTCCATTATTTTCAGAATTCCGCTGACATTTAAAAATGCTTTGGAACTCTTCCATTGTTCTCAGAATTCTGCAGACATATAAAAATGCTTCGGAACTCTTCCATTGTTCTCGTAATTCCGCTGACATTTAAAAATGCTTCGGAACACTTCCATTGTTCTGGAATTCCGCTGACGTTTAAAAATGCTTCACAACTCTTCCATTGTTCTCGGTATTCTGCTGACTTTTAAAAATGCTTCGGAACTCTTCCATTGTTCTCGGAATTCCGCTGAAGTTTTAGTATGCTTCGGAGCTCTTCCATTGTTTTCAGAATTCCGCTGACATTTAAAAATGCTTTGGAACTCTTCCATTGTTCTCAGAATTCTGCAGACAAATAAAAATGCTTCGGAACTCTTCCATTGTTCTCGTAATTCCGCTGACATTTAAAAATGCTTCGGAACACTTCCATTGTTCTGGAATTCCGCTGACGTTTAAAAATGCTTCACAACTCTTCCATTGTTCTCGGTATTCTGCTGACTTTTAAAAATGCTTCGGAACTCTTCCATTGTTCTCGGAATTCCGCTGAAGTTTAAGTATGCTTCGGAGCTCTTCCATTGTTCTCGGAATCCCGCTGACATTTAAAAATGCTTCAGAGCTCTTCCATTGTTCTCGGAATTCGGCTGATGTTTAAAAATGCTTCGCAACTCTTCCATTGTTCTCGGAATTCCAGTGAAGTTTAAAAATGCTTCGGAACTCTTACATTGTTCTCAGAATTCCGCTGACGATTAAAATTGCTTCACATCTCTTCTATTGTTCTCGGAATTCCCCTGACTTTTAAAAATGCTTCGGAACTCTTCCATTGTTCTCGGAATTCCGCTGAAGTTTAAGAATGCTTCAGAACTCTTCCATTGTTCTCGGAAATCTGCTGAAGTTTTGAAGTTTAAAAATGCTTCGGAACTCTTCCATTGTTCTCGGACTTCTGCTGAAGTTTAAAAATGCTTTGGAACTCTTCCATTGTTCTCGGAATTCCGCTGACGCTTAACAATGCTTCACAACTCTTCTATTGTTCTTGGAATTCCGCTGACTTTTAAAAATGCTTCGGAACTCTTCCATTGTTCTCGGAATTCTGCTGAAGTTTAAAAATGCTTCGGAACATTTCCATTGTTTTCAGAATTCCGCAGACATATAAAAATGCTTTGGAACTCTTCCATTGTTCTCTGAATTCCGCTGAAGTTAAAAAATGCTTCGGAACTCTTCCATTGTTCTCGGAATTCCGCTGACGTTTAAAAATGCTTCACAACTCTTCCATTGTTCTCGGAATTTCGCGGACTTTTAAAAATGCTTCGGAACTCTTCCACTGTTATCAAAATTCCGCTGAAGTTTAAAAATGCTTCGGAACTCTTCCATTGTTCTCGGAATTCCGCTGAAGTTTAAATATGCTTCGGAACTCTTCCATTGTTCTCGGAGTTATGCTGAAGATTAAAAATGCTTCGGAACTCTTCCATTGTACTCAGAATTCCGCTGACATTTAAAAATGCTTCGGAACACTTCCATTGTTCTCAGAATTCCGCTGATGTTTAAAAATGCTTCGGAACTCTTCCATTGTTTTCGGAATTCCACTGACGTTTAAAAATGCTTAAAAACTCTTCCATTGTTCTCAGAATTCTGCTGATGTTTAAAAATGCTTCGGAGCTCTTCCATTGTTCTCGTAATTCCGCTGAAGTTTAAAAATGCTTCGGAACTCTTCCATTGTTCTCGGAATTCCGCTGACATATTAAAATGCTTCGGAACTCTTCCTTTTTTTTCGGAATTCCGTTGATGTTTAAAAATGCTTCAGAACTCTTCCATTGTTCTCGGAATTCCGCTGAAGTTTAAGTATGCTTCGGAACTCATCCATTGTTCTGGAATTCCGCTGACGTTTAAAAATGCTTCACAACTCTTCCATTGTTCTCGGTATTCCCCTGACTTTTAAAAATGCTTCACAACTCTTCCATTGTTCTCGGTATTCCCCTGACATTTAAAAATGCTTCAGAACTCTTCCATCGTTCTCTGAATTACGCTGACATTTAAAAATGCTTCGGAACTCTTCCATTGTTCTCGGACTTCTGCTGAAGTTTAAAAATGCTTTGGAACTCTTCCATTGTTCTCGGAATTCCGCTGACGCTTAACAATGCTTCACAACTCTTCTATTGTTCTTGGAATTCCGCTGACTTTTAAAAATGCTTCGGAACTCTTCCATTGTTCTCGGAATTCTGCTGAAGTTTAAAAATGCTTCGGAACTCTTCCATTGTTTTCAGAATTCCGCAGACATATAAAAATGCTTTGGAACTCTTCCATTGTACTCTGAATTCCGCTGAAGTTAAAAAATGCTTCGGAACTCTTCCATTGTTCTCGGAATTCCGCTGACGTTTAAAAATGCTTCACAACTCTTCCATTGTTCTCGGAATTTCGCGGACTTTTAAAAATGCTTCGGAACTCTTCCATTGTTCTCGGAATTCCGCTGAAGTTTAAATATGCTTCGGAACTCTTCCATTGTTCTCGGAGTTATGCTGAAGATTAAAAATGCTTCGGAACTCTTCCATTGTACTCAGAATTCCGCTGACATTTAAAAATGCTTCGGAACACTTCCATTGTTCTCAGAATTCCGCTGATGTTTAAAAATGCTTCGGAACTCTTCCATTGTTTTCGGAATTCCACTGACGTTTAAAAATGCTTAAAAACTCTTCCATTGTTCTCAGAATTCTGCTGATGTTTAAAAATGCTTCGGAGCTCTTCCATTGTTCTCGTAATTCCGCTGAAGTTTAAAAATGCTTCGGAACTCTTCCATTGTTCTCGGAATTCCGCTGACATATTAAAATGCTTCGGAACTCTTCCTTTTTTTTCGGAATTCCGTTGATGTTTAAAAATGCTTCAGAACTCTTCCATTGTTCTCGGAATTCCGCTGAAGTTTAAGTATGCTTCGGAACTCATCCATTGTTCTGGAATTCCGCTGACGTTTAAAAATACTTCACAACTCTTCCATTGTTCTCGGTATTCCCCTGACTTTTAAAAATGCTTCACAACTCTTCCATTGTTCTCGGTATTCCCCTGACATTTAAAAATGCTTCAGAACTCTTCCATCGTTCTCTGAATTACGCTGACATTTAAAAATGCTTCGGAACTCTTCCATTGTTCTCGGAATTCCGCTGACGTTTAAAAATGCTTCACAACTCTTCCATTGTTCTCGGAATTTCGCGGACTTTTAAAAATGCTTCGGAACTCTTCCATTGTTCTCAAAATTCCGCTGAAGTTTAAAAATGCCTCGGAACTCTTCCATCGTTCTCAGAATTCCGCTGACGTTTAAAAATGCTTTGGAAATCTTCCATTGTTTTCAAAATTCCGCTGACGTTTAAAAATGCTTCACAACTCTTCCATTGTTCTCGGAATTCCTCTGATGTTGAAAAATGCTTCGGAACTCTTCCATTGTTCTCGGAATTCCGCTGACGCTTAAAATTGCTTCACAACTCTTCTATTGTTCTCGGAAATTCCGCTGACTTTAAAAAATGCTTCGGAACTCTTCCATTGTTCTCGGAATTCCGCTGAAGTTTAAGAATGCTTCGGAACTCTTCCATTGTTCTCGGACTTCTGCTGAAGTTTAAAAATGCTTTGGAACTCTTCCATTGTTCTCGGAATTCCGCTGACGCTTAAAAATGCTTCACAACTCTTCTATTGTTCTTGGAATTCCGCTGACTTTTAAAAATGCTTCGGAACTCTTCCATTGTTCTCGGAATTCTGCTGAAGTTTAAAAATGCTTCGGAACTCTTCCATTGTTCTCAAAATTCCGCTGAAGTTTAAAAATGCCTCGGAACTCTTCCATCGTTCTCAGAATTCCGCTGACGTTTAAAAATGCTTTGGAAATCTTCCATTGTTTTCAAAATTCCGCTGACGTTTAAAAATGCTTCAGAACTCTTCCATTGTTCTCGGAATTCCGCTGATGTTGAAAAATGCTTCGGAACTCTTCCATTGTTCTCGGAATTCCGCTGACGCTTAAAATTGCTTCACAACTCTTCTATTGTTCTCGGAAATTCCGCTGACTTTAAAAAATGCTTCGGAACTCTTCCATTGTTCTCGGAATTCCGCTGAAGTTTAAGAATGCTTCGGAACTCTTCCATTGTTCTCGGACTTCTGCTGAAGTTTAAAAATGCTTTGGAACTCTTCCATTGTTCTCGGAATTCCGCTGACGCTTAAAAATGCTTCACAACTCTTCTATTGTTCTTGGAATTCCGCTGACTTTTAAAAATGCTTCGGAACTCTTCCATTGTTCTCGGAATTCTGCTGAAGTTTAAAAATGCTTCGGAACTCTTCCATTGTTCTCAAAATTCCGCTGAAGTTTAAAAATGCCTCGGAACTCTTCCATCGTTCTCAGAATTCCGCTGACGTTTAAAAATGCTTTGGAAATCTTCCATTGTTTTCAAAATTCCGCTGACGTTTAAAAATGCTTCAGAACTCTTCCATTGTTCTCGGAATTCCGCTGATGTTGAAAAATGCTTCGGAACTCTTCCATTGTTCTCGGAATTCCGCTGACGCTTAAAATTGCTTCACAACTCTTCTATTGTTCTCGGAAATTCCGCTGACTTTAAAAAATGCTTCGGAACTCTTCCATTGTTCTCGGAATTCCGCTGAAGTTTAAGAATGCTTCGGAACTCTTCCATTGTTCTCGGACTTCTGCTGAAGTTTAAAAATGCTTTGGAACTCTTCCATTGTTCTCGGAATTCCGCTGACGCTTAAAAATGCTTCACAACTCTTCTATTGTTCTTGGAATTCCGCTGACTTTTAAAAATGCTTCGGAACTCTTCCATTGTTCTCGGAATTCTGCTGAAGTTTAAAAATGCTTCGGAACTCTTCCATTGTTTTCAGAATTCCGCAGACATATAAAAATGCTTTGGAACTCTTCCATTGTTCTCTGAATTCCGCTGACGTTTAAAAATGCTTCAGAACTCTTCCATTGTTCTCGGAATTCCGCTGACGTTTAAAAATGCTTCACAACTCTTCCATTGTTCTCGGAATTTCGCGGACTTTTAAAAATGCTTTGGAACTCTTCCACTGTTCTCAAAATTCCGCTGAAGTTTAAAAATGCTTCGGAAATCTTCCATTGTTTTCAAAATTCCGCTGACGTTCAAAAATGCTTCAGAACTCTTCCATTGTTCTCGGAATTCCGCTGATGTTTAAAAATGCTTCGGTACTCTTCCATTGTTCTCGTAATTCCGCTGAAGTTTAAATATGCTTCGGAACTCTTCCATTGTTCTCGGAATTATGCTGAAGATTAAAAATGGTTCGGAACTCTTCCATTGTTCTCAGAATTCCGCTGACAATTAAAAATGCTTCACAACTCTTCCATTGTTCTCGGAATTCCGCTGACTTTTAAAAATGCTTCGGAACTCTTCTATTGTTCTCAGAATTCCGCAGACATTTAAAAATGCTTCGGTACTCTTCCATTGTTCTCGGAATTCCGCTGACGTTTAAAAATGCTTCGGAACTCTTCCATTGTTCTCGGAATTCGCTGAAGTTTAAAAATGCTTCGGAACTCTTCCATTGTTCTAGGAATTCTGCTGAAGTTTAAAAATGCATCGGAACTCTTCCATTGTTCTCGGAATTCCGCTGACGTTTAAAAATGCTTCACAACTCTTCTATTGTTCTCGGTATTCCGCTGAAGTTTAAATATGCTTTGGAACTGTTCCATTGTTCTCGGAATTCTACTGAAGTTTAAAAATGCTTCAGAACTCTTCCATTGTTCTCGGAATACTGCTGAAGTTTAAAAATGCTTCGGAACTCTTCCTTTGTTTTCGTTATTCCACTGACGTTTAAAAATGCTTAAAATCTCTTCCATTGTTCTCGGAATTCTGCTGATGTTTAAAAATGCTTCGGAACTCTTCCATTGTTCTCGTAATTCCGCTGAAGTTTAAAAATGCTTCGGAACTCTTCCATTGTTCTCGGAATTCCGCTGACATATAAAAATGCTTCGGAACACTTCCTTTTTTCTCGGAATTCCGTTGATGTTTAAAAATGCTTCAGAACTCTTCCATTGTTCTCGGAATTCCGCTGAAGTTTAAGTATGCTTCGGAACTCTTCCATTGTTCTGGAATTCCGCTGATGTTTAAAAATGCTTCACAACTCTACCATTGTTCTCGGTATTCCCCTGACTTTTAAAAATGCTTCGGAACTCTTCCATTGTTCTCGGAATACCGCTGAAGTTTAAGTATGCTTCGGAACTCTTCCATTGTTCTCGGAATTCTGCTGAAGTTTAAAAATGCTTCGGAACTCTTCCATTGTTCTCAGAATTCCACTGACATTTAAAAATGCTTCGGAACGCTTCCATTGTTCTCGGAATTCTGCTGACATTTAAAAATGCTTCAGAATTCTTCCATTGTTCTCGGAATTCCGCTGACGTTTAAAAATGATTCGGAACTCTTCCATTGTTCTCGGAATTCCGCTGACGTTTAAAAATGCTTCACAACTCTTCCATTGTTCTCGGAATTTCGCGGACTTTTAAAAATGCTTCGGAACTCTTCCATTGTTCTCAAAATTCCGCTGAAGTTTAAAAATGCTTCGGAACTCTTCCATTGTTCTCAGAATTCCGCTGACGTTTAAAAATGCTTCGGAAATCTTCCATTGTTCTCGGAATTCCGCTGACATTTAAAAATGCTTCACAACTCTTCCATTGTTCTCGGAATTCCGCTGACGCTTAAAATTGCTTCACAACTCGTCTATTGTTCTCGGAATTCCCCTCACTTTTAAAAATGCTTCAGAACTCTTCCATTGTTCTCGGAAATCTGCTGAAGTTTTGAAGTTTAAAAACGCTTCGGAACTCTTCCATTGTTCTCGGAATTCTGCTGACGCTTAAAAATGCTTCACAACTCTTCTTTTGTTCTCGGAATTCCGCTGACTTTCAAAAATTCTTCGGAACTCTTCCATTGTTCTCGGAATTCCGCTGAAGTTTAAGAATTCTTCGGAACTTTTCCATTGTTCTCGGAATTCTGCTGAAGTTTAAAGATGCTTTGGAACTCTTCCATTGTTTTCAGAATTCCGCTGACATTTAAAAATGCTTTGGAACTCTTCCATTGTTCTCGGAATTCTCACATTTAAAAATGCTTCGGAACTCTTCCATTGTTCTCGAAATTCCTCTGACATTTAAAAATGCTTCGGAACACTTCCATTGTTCTCAGAATTCCGCTGACATTTAAAAATGCTTCGAAACTCTTCCATTGTTCTCGGAATTCCGCTGACGTTTAAAAATGCTTCGGAACCCTTCCATTTTTCTCGGAATTCCGCTGAAGTTTAAAAATGCTTCGGAACTCTTCCATTGTTCTCAGAATTCCGCTGAAGTTTAAAAATGCTTTGGAACTCTTCCATTGTTCTCGGAATTCCTCTGAAGTTTAAATATGCTTCGGAACTCTTCCATTGTTCTCGGAATTATGCTGAAGATTAAAAATGCTTCGGAACTCTTCCATTGTTCTCAGAATTCCGCTGACATTTAAAAATGCTTCGGAACTCTTCCATTGTTCTCGGAATTCCGCTGACATTTAAAAATGCTTCGGAACTATTCCATTGTTCTCGGAATTCCTCTGACATTTAAAAATGCTTCGGAACTCTTCCATTGTTCTCAGAATTCCGTTGACATTTAAAAATGCTTCGGAACTCTTCCATTGTTCTCGGAATTCCGCTGACGTTTAAATATGCTTCGGAACTCTTCCATTGTTCTCGGAATTATGCTGAAGATTAAAAATGCTTCGGAACTCTTCCATTGTTCTCAGAATTCCGCTGACATTTAAAAATGCTTCGGAACTCTTCCATTGTTCTCGGAATTCCGCTGACGTTTAAAAATGCTTCGGAACTCTTCCATTTTTCTTGGAATTCCGTTGTAGTTTAAAAATGCTTCGGAACTCTTCCATTGTTCTCAGAATTCCGCTGAAGTTTAAATATACTTCGGAACTCTTCCATTGTTCTCGGAATTATGCTTAAGATTAAAAATGCTTCAGAACTCTTCCATTGTTCTCGGAATTCGCTGAAGTTTAAAAATGCTTCGGAACTCTTCCATTGTTCTAGGAATTCTGCTGAAGTTTAAAAATGCATCGGAACTCTTCCATTGTTCTCGGAATTCCGCTGACGTTTAAAAATGCTTCACAACTCTTCTATTGTTCTCGGTATTCCGCTGAAGTTTAAATATGCTTTGGAACTGTTCCATTGTTCTCGGAATTCTACTGAAGTTTAAAAATGCTTCAGAACTCTTCCATTGTTCTCGGAATACTGCTGAAGTTTAAAAATGCTTCGGAACTCTTCCTTTGTTTTCGTTATTCCACTGACGTTTAAAAATGCTTAAAATCTCTTCCATTGTTCTCGGAATTCTGCTGATGTTTAAAAATGCTTCGGAACTCTTCCATTGTTCTCGTAATTCCGCTGAAGTTTAAAAATGCTTCGGAACTCTTCCATTGTTCTCGGAATTCCGCTGACATATAAAAATGCTTCGGAACACTTCCTTTTTTCTCGGAATTCCGTTGATGTTTAAAAATGCTTCAGAACTCTTCCATTGTTCTCGGAATTCCGCTGAAGTTTAAGTATGCTTCGGAACTCTTCCATTGTTCTGGAATTCCGCTGATGTTTAAAAATGCTTCACAACTCTACCATTGTTCTCGGTATTCCCCTGACTTTTAAAAATGCTTCGGAACTCTTCCATTGTTCTCGGAATACCGCTGAAGTTTAAGTATGCTTCGGAACTCTTCCATTGTTCTCGGAATTCTGCTGAAGTTTAAAAATGCTTCGGAACTCTTCCATTGTTCTCAGAATTCCACTGACATTTAAAAATGCTTCGGAACGCTTCCATTGTTCTCGGAATTCTGCTGACATTTAAAAATGCTTCAGAATTCTTCCATTGTTCTCGGAATTCCGCTGACGTTTAAAAATGATTCGGAACTCTTCCATTGTTCTCGGAATTCCGCTGACGTTTAAAAATGCTTCACAACTCTTCCATTGTTCTCGGAATTTCGCGGACTTTTAAAAATGCTTCGGAACTCTTCCATTGTTCTCAAAATTCCGCTGAAGTTTAAAAATGCTTCGGAACTCTTCCATTGTTCTCAGAATTCCGCTGACGTTTAAAAATGCTTCGGAAATCTTCCATTGTTCTCGGAATTCCGCTGACATTTAAAAATGCTTCACAACTCTTCCATTGTTCTCGGAATTCCGCTGACGCTTAAAATTGCTTCACAACTCGTCTATTGTTCTCGGAATTCCCCTCACTTTTAAAAATGCTTCAGAACTCTTCCATTGTTCTCGGAAATCTGCTGAAGTTTTGAAGTTTAAAAACGCTTCGGAACTCTTCCATTGTTCTCGGAATTCTGCTGACGCTTAAAAATGCTTCACAACTCTTCTTTTGTTCTCGGAATTCCGCTGACTTTCAAAAATTCTTCGGAACTCTTCCATTGTTCTCGGAATTCCGCTGAAGTTTAAGAATTCTTCGGAACTTTTCCATTGTTCTCGGAATTCTGCTGAAGTTTAAAGATGCTTTGGAACTCTTCCATTGTTTTCAGAATTCCGCTGACATTTAAAAATGCTTTGGAACTCTTCCATTGTTCTCGGAATTCTCACATTTAAAAATGCTTCGGAACTCTTCCATTGTTCTCGAAATTCCTCTGACATTTAAAAATGCTTCGGAACACTTCCATTGTTCTCAGAATTCCGCTGACATTTAAAAATGCTTCGAAACTCTTCCATTGTTCTCGGAATTCCGCTGACGTTTAAAAATGCTTCGGAACCCTTCCATTTTTCTCGGAATTCCGCTGAAGTTTAAAAATGCTTCGGAACTCTTCCATTGTTCTCAGAATTCCGCTGAAGTTTAAAAATGCTTTGGAACTCTTCCATTGTTCTCGGAATTCCGCTGAAGTTTAAATATGCTTCGGAACTCTTCCATTGTTCTCGGAATTATGCTGAAGATTAAAAATGCTTCGGAACTCTTCCATTGTTCTCAGAATTCCGCTGACATTTAAAAATGCTTCGGAACTCTTCCATTGTTCTCGGAATTCCGCTGACATTTAAAAATGCTTCGGAACTATTCCATTGTTCTCGGAATTCCTCTGACATTTAAAAATGCTTCGGAACTCTTCCATTGTTCTCAGAATTCCGTTGACATTTAAAAATGCTTCGGAACTCTTCCATTGTTCTCGGAATTCCGCTGACGTTTAAATATGCTTCGGAACTCTTCCATTGTTCTCGGAATTATGCTGAAGATTAAAAATGCTTCGGAACTCTTCCATTGTTCTCAGAATTCCGCTGACATTTAAAAATGCTTCGGAACTCTTCCATTGTTCTCGGAATTCCGCTGACGTTTAAAAATGCTTCGGAACTCTTCCATTTTTCTTGGAATTCCGTTGTAGTTTAAAAATGCTTCGGAACTCTTCCATTGTTCTCAGAATTCCGCTGAAGTTTAAATATACTTCGGAACTCTTCCATTGTTCTCGGAATTATGCTTAAGATTAAAAATGCTTCAGAACTCTTCCATTGTTCTCGGAATTCGCTGAAGTTTAAAAATGCTTCGGAACTCTTCCATTGTTCTAGGAATTCTGCTGAAGTTTAAAAATGCATCGGAACTCTTCCATTGTTCTCGGAATTCCGCTGACGTTTAAAAATGCTTCACAACTCTTCTATTGTTCTCGGTATTCCGCTGAAGTTTAAATATGCTTTGGAACTGTTCCATTGTTCTCGGAATTCTACTGAAGTTTAAAAATGCTTCAGAACTCTTCCATTGTTCTCGGAATACTGCTGAAGTTTAAAAATGCTTCGGAACTCTTCCTTTGTTTTCGTTATTCCACTGACGTTTAAAAATGCTTAAAATCTCTTCCATTGTTCTCGGAATTCTGCTGATGTTTAAAAATGCTTCGGAACTCTTCCATTGTTCTCGTAATTCCGTTGAAGTTTAAAAATGCTTCGGAACTCTTCCATTGTTCTCGGAATTCCGCTGACATATAAAAATGCTTCGGAACACTTCCTTTTTTCTCGGAATTCCGTTGATGTTTAAAAATGCTTCAGAACTCTTCCATTGTTCTCGGAATTCCGCTGAAGTTTAAGTATGCTTCGGAACTCTTCCATTGTTCTGGAATTCCGCTGATGTTTAAAAATGCTTCACAACTCTACCATTGTTCTCGGTATTCCCCTGACTTTTAAAAATGCTTCGGAACTCTTCCATTGTTCTCGGAATACCGCTGAAGTTTAAGTATGCTTCGGAACTCTTCCATTGTTCTCGGAATTCTGCTGAAGTTTAAAAATGCTTCGGAACTCTTCCATTGTTCTCAGAATTCCACTGACATTTAAAAATGCTTCGGAACGCTTCCATTGTTCTCGGAATTCTGCTGACATTTAAAAATGCTTCAGAATTCTTCCATTGTTCTCGGAATTCCGCTGACGTTTAAAAATGATTCGGAACTCTTCCATTGTTCTCGGAATTCCGCTGACGTTTAAAAATGCTTCACAACTCTTCCATTGTTCTCGGAATTTCGCGGACTTTTAAAAATGCTTCGGAACTCTTCCATTGTTCTCAAAATTCCGCTGAAGTTTAAAAATGCTTCGGAACTCTTCCATTGTTCTCAGAATTCCGCTGACGTTTAAAAATGCTTCGGAAATCTTCCATTGTTCTCGGAATTCCGCTGACATTTAAAAATGCTTCACAACTCTTCCATTGTTCTCGGAATTCCGCTGACGCTTAAAATTGCTTCACAACTCGTCTATTGTTCTCGGAATTCCCCTCACTTTTAAAAATGCTTCAGAACTCTTCCATTGTTCTCGGAAATCTGCTGAAGTTTTGAAGTTTAAAAACGCTTCGGAACTCTTCCATTGTTCTCGGAATTCTGCTGACGCTTAAAAATGCTTCACAACTCTTCTTTTGTTCTCGGAATTCCGCTGACTTTCAAAAATTCTTCGGAACTCTTCCATTGTTCTCGGAATTCCGCTGAAGTTTAAGAATTCTTCGGAACTTTTCCATTGTTCTCGGAATTCTGCTGAAGTTTAAAGATGCTTTGGAACTCTTCCATTGTTTTCAGAATTCCGCTGACATTTAAAAATGCTTTGGAACTCTTCCATTGTTCTCGGAATTCTCACATTTAAAAATGCTTCGGAACTCTTCCATTGTTCTCGAAATTCCTCTGACATTTAAAAATGCTTCGGAACACTTCCATTGTTCTCAGAATTCCGCTGACATTTAAAAATGCTTCGAAACTCTTCCATTGTTCTCGGAATTCCGCTGACGTTTAAAAATGCTTCGGAACCCTTCCATTTTTCTCGGAATTCCGCTGAAGTTTAAAAATGCTTCGGAACTCTTCCATTGTTCTCAGAATTCCGCTGAAGTTTAAAAATGCTTTGGAACTCTTCCATTGTTCTCGGAATTCCGCTGAAGTTTAAATATGCTTCGGAACTCTTCCATTGTTCTCGGAATTATGCTGAAGATTAAAAATGCTTCGGAACTCTTCCATTGTTCTCAGAATTCCGCTGACATTTAAAAATGCTTCGGAACTCTTCCATTGTTCTCGGAATTCCGCTGACATTTAAAAATGCTTCGGAACTATTCCATTGTTCTCGGAATTCCTCTGACATTTAAAAATGCTTCGGAACTCTTCCATTGTTCTCAGAATTCCGTTGACATTTAAAAATGCTTCGGAACTCTTCCATTGTTCTCGGAATTCCGCTGACGTTTAAATATGCTTCGGAACTCTTCCATTGTTCTCGGAATTATGCTGAAGATTAAAAATGCTTCGGAACTCTTCCATTGTTCTCAGAATTCCGCTGACATTTAAAAATGCTTCGGAACTCTTCCATTGTTCTCGGAATTCCGCTGACGTTTAAAAATGCTTCGGAACTCTTCCATTTTTCTTGGAATTCCGTTGTAGTTTAAAAATGCTTCGGAACTCTTCCATTGTTCTCAGAATTCCGCTGAAGTTTAAATATACTTCGGAACTCTTCCATTGTTCTCGGAATTATGCTTAAGATTAAAAATGCTTCAGAACTCTTCCATTGTTCTCGGAATTCGCTGAAGTTTAAAAATGCTTCGGAACTCTTCCATTGTTCTAGGAATTCTGCTGAAGTTTAAAAATGCATCGGAACTCTTCCATTGTTCTCGGAATTCCGCTGACGTTTAAAAATGCTTCACAACTCTTCTATTGTTCTCGGTATTCCGCTGAAGTTTAAATATGCTTTGGAACTGTTCCATTGTTCTCGGAATTCTACTGAAGTTTAAAAATGCTTCAGAACTCTTCCATTGTTCTCGGAATACTGCTGAAGTTTAAAAATGCTTCGGAACTCTTCCTTTGTTTTCGTTATTCCACTGACGTTTAAAAATGCTTAAAATCTCTTCCATTGTTCTCGGAATTCTGCTGATGTTTAAAAATGCTTCGGAACTCTTCCATTGTTCTCGTAATTCCGCTGAAGTTTAAAAATGCTTCGGAACTCTTCCATTGTTCTCGGAATTCCGCTGACATATAAAAATGCTTCGGAACACTTCCTTTTTTCTCGGAATTCCGTTGATGTTTAAAAATGCTTCAGAACTCTTCCATTGTTCTCGGAATTCCGCTGAAGTTTAAGTATGCTTCGGAACTCTTCCATTGTTCTGGAATTCCGCTGATGTTTAAAAATGCTTCACAACTCTACCATTGTTCTCGGTATTCCCCTGACTTTTAAAAATGCTTCGGAACTCTTCCATTGTTCTCGGAATACCGCTGAAGTTTAAGTATGCTTCGGAACTCTTCCATTGTTCTCGGAATTCTGCTGAAGTTTAAAAATGCTTCGGAACTCTTCCATTGTTCTCAGAATTCCACTGACATTTAAAAATGCTTCGGAACGCTTCCATTGTTCTCGGAATTCTGCTGACATTTAAAAATGCTTCAGAATTCTTCCATTGTTCTCGGAATTCCGCTGACGTTTAAAAATGATTCGGAACTCTTCCATTGTTCTCGGAATTCCGCTGACGTTTAAAAATGCTTCACAACTCTTCCATTGTTCTCGGAATTTCGCGGACTTTTAAAAATGCTTCGGAACTCTTCCATTGTTCTCAAAATTCCGCTGAAGTTTAAAAATGCTTCGGAACTCTTCCATTGTTCTCAGAATTCCACTGACGTTTAAAAATGCTTCGGAAATCTTCCATTGTTCTCGGAATTCCGCTGACATTTAAAAATGCTTCACAACTCTTCCATTGTTCTCGGAATTCCGCTGACGCTTAAAATTGCTTCACAACTCGTCTATTGTTCTCGGAATTCCCCTCACTTTTAAAAATGCTTCAGAACTCTTCCATTGTTCTCGGAAATCTGCTGAAGTTTTGAAGTTTAAAAACGCTTCGGAACTCTTCCATTGTTCTCGGAATTCTGCTGACGCTTAAAAATGCTTCACAACTCTTCTTTTGTTCTCGGAATTCCGCTGACTTTCAAAAATTCTTCGGAACTCTTCCATTGTTCTCGGAATTCCGCTGAAGTTTAAGAATTCTTCGGAACTTTTCCATTGTTCTCGGAATTCTGCTAAAGTTTAAAGATGCTTTGGAACTCTTCCATTGTTTTCAGAATTCCGCTGACATTTAAAAATGCTTTGGAACTCTTCCATTGTTCTCGGAATTCTCACATTTAAAAATGCTTCGGAACTCTTCCATTGTTCTCGAAATTCCTCTGACATTTAAAAATGCTTCGGAACACTTCCATTGTTCTCAGAATTTCGCTGACATTTAAAAATGCTTCGAAACTCTTCCATTGTTCTCGGAATTCCGCTGACGTTTAAAAATGCTTCGGAACCCTTCCATTTTTCTCGGAATTCCGCTGAAGTTTAAAAATGCTTCGGAACTCTTCCATTGTTCTCAGAATTCCGCTGAAGTTTAAAAATGCTTTGGAACTCTTCCATTGTTCTCGGAATTCCGCTGAAGTTTAAATATGCTTCGGAACTCTTCCATTGTTCTCGGAATTATGCTGAAGATTAAAAATGCTTCGGAACTCTTCCATTGTTCTCAGAATTCCGCTGACATTTAAAAATGCTTCGGAACTCTTCCATTGTTCTCGGAATTCCGCTGACATTTAAAAATGCTTCGGAACTATTCCATTGTTCTCGGAATTCCTCTGACATTTAAAAATGCTTCGGAACTCTTCCATTGTTCTCAGAATTCCGTTGACATTTAAAAATGCTTCGGAACTCTTCCATTGTTCTCGGAATTCCGCTGACGTTTAAATATGCTTCGGAACTCTTCCATTGTTCTCGGAATTATGCTGAAGATTAAAAATGCTTCGGAACTCTTCCATTGTTCTCAGAATTCCGCTGACATTTAAAAATGCTTCGGAACTCTTCCATTGTTCTCGGAATTCCGCTGACGTTTAAAAATGCTTCGGAACTCTTCCATTTTTCTTGGAATTCCGTTGTAGTTTAAAAATGCTTCGGAACTCTTCCATTGTTCTCGGAATTCCGCTGACGTTTAAAAATGCTTCACAACTCTTCCATTTTTCTCGGTATTCCGCTGACTTTTAAAAATGCTTCGGAAATCTTCCGTTGTTTTCAAAATTCCGCTGACTTTTAAAAATGCTTCGGAACTCTTCCATTGTTCTCGGAATTCCGCAGAAGTTTAAGAATGCTTCGGAACTCTTCCATTGTTCTCGGAATTCTGCTGAAGTTTAAAAATGCTTCGGAAATCTTCCATTGTTTTCAAAATTCTGCTGACATTTAAAAATGCTTTGTAACTCTTCCATTGTTCTCAGAATTCTGCAGACATATAAAAATGCTTCGGAACTCTTCCATTGTTCTCGGAATTCCGCTGACATTTAAAAATGCTTCGGAACTCTTTGATTGTTCTGGAATTCCGCTGATGTTTAAAAATGCTTCAGAACTCTTCCATTGTTCTCGGAATTCGTCTGATGTTTAAAAATGCTTCGGAACTCTTCCATTGTTCTCGGAATTCCAGTGAAGTTTAAAAATGCTTCGGAACTCTTACATTGTTCTCGGAATTCCGCTGACGCTTAAAATTGCTTCACAACTCTATTGTTCTCGGAAATTCCGCTGACTTTAAAAAATGCTTCGGAACTCTTCCATTGTTTTCGGAATTCCGCTGAAGTTTAAGAATGCTTCGGAACTCTTCCATTGTTCTAGTAATTCTGCTGAAGTTTAAAAATGCTTCGGAACTCTTCCATTGTTCTCGGAATTCCGCTGACGCTTAAAAATGCTTCACAACTCTTCTATTGTTCTCGGAATTCCGCTGACTTTTAAAAATGCTTCGGAACTCTTCCATTGTTCTCGGAATTCCGCTGACATTTAAAAATGCTTCGGAACTATTCCATTGTTCTCGGAATTCCTCTGACATTTAAAAATGCTTCGGAACTCTTCCATTGTTCTCAGAATTCCGTTGACATTTAAAAATGCTTCGGAACTCTTCCATTGTTCTCGGAATTCTGCTGACGTTTAAATATGCTTCGGAACTCTTCCATTGTTCTCGGAATTATGCTGAAGATTAAAAATGCTTCGAAACTCTTCCATTGTTCTCAGAATTCCGCTGACATTTAAAAATGCTTCGGAACTCTTCCATTGTTCTCGGAATTCCGCTGACGTTTAAAAATGCTTCGGAACTCTTCCATTTTTCTTGGAATTCCGTTGTAGTTTAAAAATGCTTCGGAACTCTTCCATTGTTCTCAGAATTCCGCTGAAGTTTAAATATACTTCGGAACTCTTCCATTGTTCTCGGAATTATGCTTAAGATTAAAAATGCTTCGGAACTCTACCATTTCTCGGAAATCCGCTGAAGTTTAAAAATGCTTCGGAACTCTTCCATTGTTTTCAGAATTCCGCTGACATTTAAAAATACTTTGGAACTCTTCCATTGTTCTTGGAATTCTGCTGACGTTTAAAAATGCTTCGGAACTCTTCCATTGTTCTCGGAATTCCGCTGACATTTAAAAATGCTTCGGAACTCTTCCATTGTTCTCGGAATTCCGCTGACGTTTAAAAATGCTTCACAACTCTTCCATTTTTCTCGGTATTCCGCTGACTTTTAAAAATGCTTCGGAAATCTTCCATTGTTTTCAAAATTCCGCTGACTTTTAAAAATGCTTCGGAACTCTTCCATTGTTCTCGGAATTCCGCAGAAGTTTAAGAATGCTTCGGAACTCTTCCATTGTTCTCGGAATTCTGCTGAAGTTTAAAAATGCTTCTGAAATCTTCCATTGTTTTCAAAATTCCGCTGACATTTAAAAATGCTTTGTAACTCTTCCATTGTTCTCAGAATTCTGCAGACATATAAAAATGCTTCGGAACTCTTCCATTGTTCTCGGAATTCCGCTGACATTTAAAAATGCTTCGGAACTCTTTGATTGTTCTGGAATTCCGCTGATGTTTAAAAATGCTTCAGAACTCTTCCATTGTTCTCGGAATTCGTCTGATGTTTAAAAATGCTTCGGAACTCTTCCATTGTTCTCGGAATTCCAGTGAAGTTTAAAAATGCTTCGGAACTCTTACATTGTTCTCGGAATTCCGCTGACGCTTAAAATTGCTTCACAACTCTATTGTTCTCGGAAATTCCGCTGACTTTAAAAAATGCTTCGGAACTCTTCCATTGTTTTCGGAATTCCGCTGAAGTTTAAGAATGCTTCGGAACTCTTCCATTGTTCTAGTAATTCTGCTGAAGTTTAAAAATGCTTCGGAACTGTTCCATTGTTCTCGGAATTCCGCTGACGCTTAAAAATGCTTCACAACTCTTCTATTGTTCTCGGAATTCCGCTGACTTTTAAAAATGCTTCGGAACTCTTCCATTGTTCTCGGAATTCCGAAGAAGTTTAAGAATGCTTCGGAGCTCTTCCATTATTTTCAGAATTCCGCTGACATTTAAAAATGCTTTGGAACTCTTCCATTGTTCTCAGAATTCTGCAGACATATAAAAATGCTTCGGAACTCTTCCATTGTTCTCGTAATTCCGCTGACATTTAAAAATGCTTCGGAACACTTCCATTGTTCTGGAATTCCGCTGACGTTTAAAAATGCTTCACAACTCTTCCATTGTTCTCGGTATTCTGCTGACTTTTAAAAATGCTTCGGAACTCTTCCATTGTTCTCGGAATTCCGCTGAAGTTTAAGCATGCTTCGGAGCTCTTCCATTGTTCTCGGAATCCCGCTGACATTTAAAAATGCTTCAGAACTCTTCCATTGTTCTCGGAATTCGGCTGATGTTTAAAAATGCTTCGGAACTCTTCCATTGTTCTCGGAATTCCAGTGAAGTTTAAAAATGCTTCGGAACTCTTACATTGTTCTCAGAATTCCGCTGACGATTAAAATTGCTTCACATCTCTTCTATTGTTCTCGGAATTCCCCTGACTTTTAAAAATGCTTCGGAACTCTTCCATTGTTCTCGGAATTCGCTGAAGTTTAAGAATGCTTCGGAACTCTTCCATTGTTCTCGGAATTCTGCTGAAGTTTAAAAATGCTTCGGAAATCTTCCATTGTTTTCAAAATTCCGCTGACATTTAAAAATGCTTTGGAACTCTTCCATTGTTCTCAGATTTCTGCAGACATATAAAAATGCTTCGGAACTCTTCCATTGTTCTCGGAATTCCGCTGACATTTAAAAATGCTTCGGAACTCTTCGATTGTTCTGGAATTCCGCTGATGTTTAAAAATGCTTCAGAACTCTTCCATTGTTCTCGGAATTCGTCTGATGTTTAAAAATGCTTCGGAACTCTTCCATTGTTCTCGGAATTCCGAAGAAGTTTAAGAATGCTTCGAAACTCTTCCATTGTTCTCGGAATTCTGCTGAAGTGTAAAAATGCTTCGGAACTCTTCCATTATTTTCAGAATTCCGCTGACATTTAAAAATGCTTTGGAACTCTTCCATTGTTCTCAGAATTCTGCAGACATATAAAAATGCTTCGGAACTCTTCCATTGTTCTCGTAATTCCGCTGACATTTAAAAATGCTTCGGAACACTTCCATTGTTCTGGAATTCCGCTGACGTTTAAAAATGCTTCACAACTCTTCCATTGTTCTCGGTATTCTGCTGACTTTTAAAAATGCTTCGGAACTCTTCCATTGTTCTCGGAATTCCGCTGAAGTTTAAGTATGCTTCGGAACTCTTACATTGTTCTCAGAATTCCGCTGACGATTAAAATTGCTTCACATCTCTTCTATTGTTCTCGGAATTCCCCTGACTTTTAAAAATGCTTCGGAACTCTTCCATTGTTCTCGGAATTCCGCTGAAGTTTAAGAATGCTTCAGAACTCTTCCATTGTTCTCGGAAATCTGCTGAAGTTTTGAAGTTTAAAAATGCTTCAGAACTCTTCCATTGTTCTCGGAATACTGCTGAAGTTTAAAAATGCTTCGGAACTCTTCCTTTGTTTTCGTTATTCCACTGACGTTTAAAAATGCTTAAAATCTCTTCCATTGTTCTCGGAATTCTGCTGATGTTTAAAAATGCTTCGGAACTCTTCCATTGTTCTCGTAATTCCGCTGAAGTTTAAAAATGCTTCGGAACTCTTCCATTGTTCTCGGAATTCCGCTGACATATAAAAATGCTTCGGAACACTTCCTTTTTTCTCGGAATTCCGTTGATGTTTAAAAATGCTTCAGAACTCTTCCATTGTTCTCGGAATTCCGCTGAAGTTTAAGTATGCTTCGGAACTCTTCCATTGTTCTGGAATTCCGCTGATGTTTAAAAATGCTTCACAACTCTACCATTGTTCTCGGTATTCCCCTGACTTTTAAAAATGCTTCGGAACTCTTCCATTGTTCTCGGAATACCGCTGAAGTTTAAGTATGCTTCGGAACTCTTCCATTGTTCTCGGAATTCTGCTGAAGTTTAAAAATGCTTCGGAACTCTTCCATTGTTCTCAGAATTCCACTGACATTTAAAAATGCTTCGGAACGCTTCCATTGTTCTCGGAATTCTGCTGACATTTAAAAATGCTTCAGAATTCTTCCATTGTTCTCGGAATTCCGCTGACGTTTAAAAATGATTCGGAACTCTTCCATTGTTCTCGGAATTCCGCTGACGTTTAAAAATGCTTCACAACTCTTCCATTGTTCTCGGAATTTCGCGGACTTTTAAAAATGCTTCGGAACTCTTCCATTGTTCTCAAAATTCCGCTGAAGTTTAAAAATGCTTCGGAACTCTTCCATTGTTCTCAGAATTCCACTGACGTTTAAAAATGCTTCGGAAATCTTCCATTGTTCTCGGAATTCCGCTGACATTTAAAAATGCTTCACAACTCTTCCATTGTTCTCGGAATTCCGCTGACGCTTAAAATTGCTTCACAACTCGTCTATTGTTCTCGGAATTCCCCTCACTTTTAAAAATGCTTCAGAACTCTTCCATTGTTCTCGGAAATCTGCTGAAGTTTTGAAGTTTAAAAACGCTTCGGAACTCTTCCATTGTTCTCGGAATTCTGCTGACGCTTAAAAATGCTTCACAACTCTTCTTTTGTTCTCGGAATTCCGCTGACTTTCAAAAATTCTTCGGAACTCTTCCATTGTTCTCGGAATTCCGCTGAAGTTTAAGAATTCTTCGGAACTTTTCCATTGTTCTCGGAATTCTGCTAAAGTTTAAAGATGCTTTGGAACTCTTCCATTGTTTTCAGAATTCCGCTGACATTTAAAAATGCTTTGGAACTCTTCCATTGTTCTCGGAATTCTCACATTTAAAAATGCTTCGGAACTCTTCCATTGTTCTCGAAATTCCTCTGACATTTAAAAATGCTTCGGAACACTTCCATTGTTCTCAGAATTTCGCTGACATTTAAAAATGCTTCGAAACTCTTCCATTGTTCTCGGAATTCCGCTGACGTTTAAAAATGCTTCGGAACCCTTCCATTTTTCTCGGAATTCCGCTGAAGTTTAAAAATGCTTCGGAACTCTTCCATTGTTCTCAGAATTCCGCTGAAGTTTAAAAATGCTTTGGAACTCTTCCATTGTTCTCGGAATTCCGCTGAAGTTTAAATATGCTTCGGAACTCTTCCATTGTTCTCGGAATTATGCTGAAGATTAAAAATGCTTCGGAACTCTTCCATTGTTCTCAGAATTCCGCTGACATTTAAAAATGCTTCGGAACTCTTCCATTGTTCTCGGAATTCCGCTGACATTTAAAAATGCTTCGGAACTATTCCATTGTTCTCGGAATTCCTCTGACATTTAAAAATGCTTCGGAACTCTTCCATTGTTCTCAGAATTCCGTTGACATTTAAAAATGCTTCGGAACTCTTCCATTGTTCTCGGAATTCCGCTGACGTTTAAATATGCTTCGGAACTCTTCCATTGTTCTCGGAATTATGCTGAAGATTAAAAATGCTTCGGAACTCTTCCATTGTTCTCAGAATTCCGCTGACATTTAAAAATGCTTCGGAACTCTTCCATTGTTCTCGGAATTCCGCTGACGTTTAAAAATGCTTCGGAACTCTTCCATTTTTCTTGGAATTCCGTTGTAGTTTAAAAATGCTTCGGAACTCTTCCATTGTTCTCGGAATTCCGCTGACGTTTAAAAATGCTTCACAACTCTTCCATTTTTCTCGGTATTCCGCTGACTTTTAAAAATGCTTCGGAAATCTTCCGTTGTTTTCAAAATTCCGCTGACTTTTAAAAATGCTTCGGAACTCTTCCATTGTTCTCGGAATTCCGCAGAAGTTTAAGAATGCTTCGGAACTCTTCCATTGTTCTCGGAATTCTGCTGAAGTTTAAAAATGCTTCGGAAATCTTCCATTGTTTTCAAAATTCTGCTGACATTTAAAAATGCTTTGTAACTCTTCCATTGTTCTCAGAATTCTGCAGACATATAAAAATGCTTCGGAACTCTTCCATTGTTCTCGGAATTCCGCTGACATTTAAAAATGCTTCGGAACTCTTTGATTGTTCTGGAATTCCGCTGATGTTTAAAAATGCTTCAGAACTCTTCCATTGTTCTCGGAATTCGTCTGATGTTTAAAAATGCTTCGGAACTCTTCCATTGTTCTCGGAATTCCAGTGAAGTTTAAAAATGCTTCGGAACTCTTACATTGTTCTCGGAATTCCGCTGACGCTTAAAATTGCTTCACAACTCTATTGTTCTCGGAAATTCCGCTGACTTTAAAAAATGCTTCGGAACTCTTCCATTGTTTTCGGAATTCCGCTGAAGTTTAAGAATGCTTCGGAACTCTTCCATTGTTCTAGTAATTCTGCTGAAGTTTAAAAATGCTTCGGAACTCTTCCATTGTTCTCGGAATTCCGCTGACGCTTAAAAATGCTTCACAACTCTTCTATTGTTCTCGGAATTCCGCTGACTTTTAAAAATGCTTCGGAACTCTTCCATTGTTCTCGGAATTCCGCTGACATTTAAAAATGCTTCGGAACTATTCCATTGTTCTCGGAATTCCTCTGACATTTAAAAATGCTTCGGAACTCTTCCATTGTTCTCAGAATTCCGTTGACATTTAAAAATGCTTCGGAACTCTTCCATTGTTCTCGGAATTCTGCTGACGTTTAAATATGCTTCGGAACTCTTCCATTGTTCTCGGAATTATGCTGAAGATTAAAAATGCTTCGAAACTCTTCCATTGTTCTCAGAATTCCGCTGACATTTAAAAATGCTTCGGAACTCTTCCATTGTTCTCGGAATTCCGCTGACGTTTAAAAATGCTTCGGAACTCTTCCATTTTTCTTGGAATTCCGTTGTAGTTTAAAAATGCTTCGGAACTCTTCCATTGTTCTCAGAATTCCGCTGAAGTTTAAATATACTTCGGAACTCTTCCATTGTTCTCGGAATTATGCTTAAGATTAAAAATGCTTCGGAACTCTACCATTTCTCGGAAATCCGCTGAAGTTTAAAAATGCTTCGGAACTCTTCCATTGTTTTCAGAATTCCGCTGACATTTAAAAATACTTTGGAACTCTTCCATTGTTCTTGGAATTCTGCTGACGTTTAAAAATGCTTCGGAACTCTTCCATTGTTCTCGGAATTCCGCTGACATTTAAAAATGCTTCGGAACTCTTCCATTGTTCTCGGAATTCCGCTGACGTTTAAAAATGCTTCACAACTCTTCCATTTTTCTCGGTATTCCGCTGACTTTTAAAAATGCTTCGGAAATCTTCCATTGTTTTCAAAATTCCGCTGACTTTTAAAAATGCTTCGGAACTCTTCCATTGTTCTCGGAATTCCGCAGAAGTTTAAGAATGCTTCGGAACTCTTCCATTGTTCTCGGAATTCTGCTGAAGTTTAAAAATGCTTCTGAAATCTTCCATTGTTTTCAAAATTCCGCTGACATTTAAAAATGCTTTGTAACTCTTCCATTGTTCTCAGAATTCTGCAGACATATAAAAATGCTTCGGAACTCTTCCATTGTTCTCGGAATTCCGCTGACATTTAAAAATGCTTCGGAACTCTTTGATTGTTCTGGAATTCCGCTGATGTTTAAAAATGCTTCAGAACTCTTCCATTGTTCTCGGAATTCGTCTGATGTTTAAAAATGCTTCGGAACTCTTCCATTGTTCTCGGAATTCCAGTGAAGTTTAAAAATGCTTCGGAACTCTTACATTGTTCTCGGAATTCCGCTGACGCTTAAAATTGCTTCACAACTCTATTGTTCTCGGAAATTCCGCTGACTTTAAAAAATGCTTCGGAACTCTTCCATTGTTTTCGGAATTCCGCTGAAGTTTAAGAATGCTTCGGAACTCTTCCATTGTTCTAGTAATTCTGCTGAAGTTTAAAAATGCTTCGGAACTGTTCCATTGTTCTCGGAATTCCGCTGACGCTTAAAAATGCTTCACAACTCTTCTATTGTTCTCGGAATTCCGCTGACTTTTAAAAATGCTTCGGAACTCTTCCATTGTTCTCGGAATTCCGAAGAAGTTTAAGAATGCTTCGGAGCTCTTCCATTATTTTCAGAATTCCGCTGACATTTAAAAATGCTTTGGAACTCTTCCATTGTTCTCAGAATTCTGCAGACATATAAAAATGCTTCGGAACTCTTCCATTGTTCTCGTAATTCCGCTGACATTTAAAAATGCTTCGGAACACTTCCATTGTTCTGGAATTCCGCTGACGTTTAAAAATGCTTCACAACTCTTCCATTGTTCTCGGTATTCTGCTGACTTTTAAAAATGCTTCGGAACTCTTCCATTGTTCTCGGAATTCCGCTGAAGTTTAAGCATGCTTCGGAGCTCTTCCATTGTTCTCGGAATCCCGCTGACATTTAAAAATGCTTCAGAACTCTTCCATTGTTCTCGGAATTCGGCTGATGTTTAAAAATGCTTCGGAACTCTTCCATTGTTCTCGGAATTCCAGTGAAGTTTAAAAATGCTTCGGAACTCTTACATTGTTCTCAGAATTCCGCTGACGATTAAAATTGCTTCACATCTCTTCTATTGTTCTCGGAATTCCCCTGACTTTTAAAAATGCTTCGGAACTCTTCCATTGTTCTCGGAATTCGCTGAAGTTTAAGAATGCTTCGGAACTCTTCCATTGTTCTCGGAATTCTGCTGAAGTTTAAAAATGCTTCGGAAATCTTCCATTGTTTTCAAAATTCCGCTGACATTTAAAAATGCTTTGGAACTCTTCCATTGTTCTCAGATTTCTGCAGACATATAAAAATGCTTCGGAACTCTTCCATTGTTCTCGGAATTCCGCTGACATTTAAAAATGCTTCGGAACTCTTCGATTGTTCTGGAATTCCGCTGATGTTTAAAAATGCTTCAGAACTCTTCCATTGTTCTCGGAATTCGTCTGATGTTTAAAAATGCTTCGGAACTCTTCCATTGTTCTCGGAATTCCGAAGAAGTTTAAGAATGCTTCGAAACTCTTCCATTGTTCTCGGAATTCTGCTGAAGTGTAAAAATGCTTCGGAACTCTTCCATTATTTTCAGAATTCCGCTGACATTTAAAAATGCTTTGGAACTCTTCCATTGTTCTCAGAATTCTGCAGACATATAAAAATGCTTCGGAACTCTTCCATTGTTCTCGTAATTCCGCTGACATTTAAAAATGCTTCGGAACACTTCCATTGTTCTGGAATTCCGCTGACGTTTAAAAATGCTTCACAACTCTTCCATTGTTCTCGGTATTCTGCTGACTTTTAAAAATGCTTCGGAACTCTTCCATTGTTCTCGGAATTCCGCTGAAGTTTAAGTATGCTTCGGAACTCTTACATTGTTCTCAGAATTCCGCTGACGATTAAAATTGCTTCACATCTCTTCTATTGTTCTCGGAATTCCCCTGACTTTTAAAAATGCTTCGGAACTCTTCCATTGTTCTCGGAATTCCGCTGAAGTTTAAGAATGCTTCAGAACTCTTCCATTGTTCTCGGAAATCTGCTGAAGTTTTGAAGTTTAAAAATGCTTCGGAACTCTTCCATTGTTCTCGGACTTCTGCTGAAGTTTAAAAATGCTTTGGAACTCTTCCATTGTTCTCGGAATTCCGCTGACGCTTAACAATGCTTCACAACTCTTCTATTGTTCTTGGAATTCCGCTGACTTTTAAAAATGCTTTGGAACTCTTCCATTGTTCTCGGAATTCTGCTGAAGTTTAAAATTGCTTCGGAACTCTTCCATTGTTTTCAGAATTCCGCAGACATATAAAAATGCTTTGGAACTCTTCCATTGTTCTCTGAATTCCGCTGAAGTTTAAAAATGCTTCGGAACTCTTCCATTGTTCTCGGAATTCCGCTGACGTTTAAAAATGCTTCACAACTCTTCCATTGTTCTCGGAATTTCGCGGACTTTTAAAAATGCTTCGGAACTCTTCCACTGTTCTCAAAATTCCGCTGAAGTTTAAAAATGTTTCGGAGCTCTTCCATTGTTCTCGGAATTCCGCTGAAGTTTAAATATGCTTCGGAACTCTTCCATTGTTCTCGGAGTTATGCTGAAGATTAAAAATGTTTCGGAGCTCTTCCATTTTTCTCGGAATTCCGCTGTAGTTTAAAAATGCTTTGGAACTCTTCCATTGTTCTCAGAATTCCGCTGAAGTTTAAATATGCTTCGGAACTCTTCCATTGCTCTCGGAATTATGCTGAAGATTAAAAATGCTTCGGAACACTTCCATTGTTCTCAGAATTCCGCTGATGTTTAAAAATGCTTCGGAGCTCTTCCATTGTTTTCGGAATTCCACTGACGTTTAAAAATGCTTAAAAACTCTTCCATTGTTCTCAGAATTCTGCTGATGTTTAAAAATGCTTCGGAGCTCTTCCATTGTTCTCGTAATTCCGCTGAAGTTTAAAAATGCTTCGGAACTCTTCCATTGTTCTCGGAATTCCGCTGACATATTAAAATGCTTCGGAACTCTTCCTTTTTTTTCGGAATTCCGTTGATGTTTAAAAATGCTTCAGAACTCTTCCATTGTTCTCGGAATTCCGCTGAAGTTTAAGTATGCTTCGGAACTCATCCATTGTTCTGGAATTCCGCTGACGTTTAAAAATGCTTCACAACTCTTCCATTGTTCTCGGTATTCCCCTGACTTTTAAAAATGCTTCACAACTCTTCCATTGTTCTCGGTATTCCCCTGACATTTAAAAATGCTTCAGAACTCTTCCATCGTTCTCTGAATTACGCTGACATTTAAAAATGCTTCGGAACTCTTCCATTGTTCTCGGAATTCCGCTGACGTTTAAAAATGCTTCACAACTCTTCCATTGTTCTCGGAATTTCGCGGACTTTTAAAAATGCTTCGGAACTCTTCCATTGTTCTCAAAATTCCGCTGAAGTTTAAAAATGCCTCGGAACTCTTCCATCGTTCTCAGAATTCCGCTGACGTTTGAAAATGCTTTGGAAATCTTCCATTGTTTTCAAAATTCCGCTGACGTTTAAAAATGCTTCACAACTCTTCCATTGTTCTCGGAATTCCTCTGATGTTGAAAAATGCTTCGCAACTCTTCCATTGTTCTCGGAATTCCGCTGACGCTTAAAATTGCTTCACAACTCTTCTATTGTTCTCGGAAATTCCGCTGACTTTAAAAAATGCTTCGGAACTCTTCCATTGTTCTCGGAATTCCGCTGAAGTTTAAGAATGCTTCGGAACTCTTCCATTGTTCTCGGACTTCTGCTGAAGTTTAAAAATGCTTTGGAACTCTTCCATTGTTCTCGGAATTCCGCTGACGCTTAAAAATGCTTCACAACTCTTCTATTGTTCTTGGAATTCCGCTGACTTTTAAAAATGCTTCGGAACTCTTCCATTGTTCTCGGAATTCTGCTGAAGTTTAAAAATGCTTCGGAACTCTTCCATTGTTCTCAAAATTCCGCTGAAGTTTAAAAATGCCTCGGAACTCTTCCATCGTTCTCAGAATTCCGCTGACGTTTAAAAATGCTTTGGAAATCTTCCATTGTTTTCAAAATTCCGCTGACGTTTAAAAATGCTTCAGAACTCTTCCATTGTTCTCGGAATTCCGCTGATGTTGAAAAATGCTTCGGAACTCTTCCATTGTTCTCGGAATTCCGCTGACGCTTAAAATTGCTTCACAACTCTTCTATTGTTCTCGGAAATTCCGCTGACTTTAAAAAATGCTTCGGAACTCTTCCATTGTTCTCGGAATTCCGCTGAAGTTTAAGAATGCTTCGGAACTCTTCCATTGTTCTCGGACTTCTGCTGAAGTTTAAAAATGCTTTGGAACTCTTCCATTGTTCTCGGAATTCCGCTGACGCTTAAAAATGCTTCACAACTCTTCTATTGTTCTTGGAATTCCGCTGACTTTTAAAAATGCTTCGGAACTCTTCCATTGTTCTCGGAATTCTGCTGAAGTTTAAAAATGCTTCGGAACTCTTCCATTGTTTTCAGAATTCCGCAGACATATAAAAATGCTTTGGAACTCTTCCATTGTTCTCTGAATTCCGCTGACGTTTAAAAATGCTTCAGAACTCTTCCATTGTTTTCGGAATTCCGCTGACGTTTAAAAATGCTTCACAACTCTTCCATTGTTCTCGGAATTTCGCGGACTTTTAAAAATGCTTCGGAACTCTTCCACTGTTCTCAAAATTCCGCTGAAGTTTAAAAATGCTTCGGAAATCTTCCCTTGTTTTCAAAATTCCGCTGACGTTCAAAAATGCTTCAGAACTCTTCCATTGTTCTCGGAATTCCGCTGATGTTTAAAAATGCTTCGGTACTCTTCCATTGTTCTCGTAATTCCGCTGAAGTTTAAATATGCTTCGGAACTCTTCCATTGTTCTCAGAATTATGCTGAAGATTAGAAATGGTTCGGAACTCTTCCATTGTTCTCAGAATTCCGCTGACGTTTAAAAATGCTTCACAACTCTTCCATTGTTCTCGGAATTCCGCTGACTTTTAAAAATGCTTCGGAACTCTTCTATTGTTCTCAGAATTCCGCAGACATTTAAAAATGCTTCGGTACTCTTCCATTGTTCTCGGAATTCCGCTGACGTTTAAAAATGCTTCGGAACTCTTCCATTGTTCTCGGAATTCGCTGAAGTTTAAAAATGCTTCGAAACTCTTCCATTGTTCTAGGAATTCTGCTGAAATTTAAAAATGCATCGGAACTCTTCCATTGTTCTCGGAATTCCGCTGACGTTTAAAAATGCTTCACAACTCTTCTATTGTTCTCGGTATTCCGCTGAAGTTTAAATATGCTTTGGAACTGTTCCATTGTTCTCGGAATTCTACTGAAGTTTAAAAATGCTTCAGAACTCTTCCATTGTTCTCGGAATACTGCTGAAGTTTAAAAATGCTTCGGAACTCTTCCTTTGTTTTCGTTATTCCACTGACGTTTAAAAATGCTTAAAATCTCTTCCATTGTTCTCGGAATTCTGCTGATGTTTAAAAATGCTTCGGAACTCTTCCATTGTTCTCGTAATTCCGCTGAAGTTTAAAAATGCTTCGGAACTCTTCCATTGTTCTCGGAATTCCGCTGACATACAAAAATGCTTCGGAACTCTTCCTTTTTTCTCGGAATTCCATTGATGTTTAAAAATGCTTGAGAACTCTTCCATTGTTCTCGGAATTCCGCTGAAGTTTAAGTATGCTTCGGAACTCTTCCATTGTTCTGGAATTCCGCTGACGTTTAAAAATGCTTCACTACTCTACGATTGTTCTCGGTATTCCCCTGACTTTTAAAAATGCTTCGGAACTCTTCCATTGTTCTCGGAATACCGCTGAAGTTTAAGTATGCTTCGGAACTCTTCCATTGTTCTCGGAATTCTGCTGAAGTTAAAAAATGCTTCGGAACTCTTCCATTGTTCTCAGAATTCCGCTGACATTTAAAAATGCTTCGGAACGCTTCCATTGTTCTCGGAATTCTGCTGACATTTAAAAATGCTTCAGAATTCTTCCATTGTTCTCGGAATTCCGCTGACGTTTAAAAATGATTCGGAACTCTTCCATTGTTCTCGGTATTCCGCTGACGTTTAAAAATGCTTCACAACTCTTCCATTGTTCTCGGAATTTCGCGGACTTTTAAAAATGGTTCGGAACTCTTCCATTGTTCTCAAAATTCGGCTGAAGTTTAAAAATGCTTCGGAACTCTTCCATTGTTCTCAGAATTCCGCTGACGTTTAAAAATGCTTCGGAAATCTTCCATTGTTCTCGGAATTCCGCTGACATTTAAAAATGCTTCACAACTCTTCCATTGTTCTCGGAATTCCGCTGACGCTTAAAATTGCTTCACAACTCGTCTATTGTTCTCGGAATTCCCCTCACTTTTAAAAATGCTTCAGAACTCTTCCATTGTTCTCGGAAATCTGCTGAAGTTTTGAAGTTTAAAAACGCTTCGGAACTCTTCCATTGTTCTCGGAATTCTGCTGACGCTTAAAAATGCTTCACAACTCTTCTTTTGTTCTCGGAATTCCGCTGACTTTCAAAAATTCTTCGGAACTCTTCCATTGTTCTCGGAATTCCGCTGAAGTTTAAGAATTCTTCAGAACTTTTCCATTGTTCTCGGAATTCTGCTGAAGTTTAAAGATGCTTTGGAACTCTTCCATTGTTTTCAGAATTCCGCTGACATTTAAAAATGCTTTGGAACTCTTCCATTGTTCTCGGAATTCTGCTGACATTTAAAAATGCTTCGGAACTCTTCCATTGTTCTCGAAATTCCTCTGACATTTAAAAATGCTTCGGAACACTTCCATTGTTCTCAGAATTCCGCTGACATTTAAAAATGCTTCGAAACTCTTCCATTGTTCTCGGAATTCCGCTGACGTTTAAAAATGCTTCGGAACCCTTCCATTTTTCTCGGAATTCCGCTGAAGTTTAAAAATGCTTCGGAACTCTTCCATTGTTCTCAGAATTCCGCTGAAGTTTAAAAATGCTTTGGAACTCTTCCATTGTTCTCGGAATTCCGCTGAAGTTTAAATATGCTTCGGAACTCTTCCATTGTTCTCGGAATTATGCTGAAGATTAAAAATGCTTCGGAACTCTTCCATTGTTCTCAGAATTCCGCTGACATTTAAAAATGCTTCGGAACTCTTCCATTGTTCTCGGAATTCCGCTGACATTTAAAAATGCTTCGGAACTATTCCATTGTTCTCGGAATTCCTCTGACATTTAAAAATGCTTCGGAACTCTTCCATTGTTCTCAGAATTCCGTTGACATTTAAAAATGCTTCGGAACTCTTCCATTGTTCTCGGAATTCCGCTGACGTTTAAATATGCTTCGGAACTCTTCCATTGTTCTCGGAATTATGCTGAAGATTAAAAATGCTTCGGAACTCTTCCATTGTTCTCAGAATTCCGCTGACATTTAAAAATGCTTCGGAACTCTTCCATTGTTCTCGGAATTCTGCTGACGTTTAAAAATGCTTCGGAACTCTTCCATTTTTCTTGGAATTCCGTTGTAGTTTAAAAATGCTTCGGAACTCTTCCATTGTTCTCAGAATTCCGCTGAAGTTTAAATATACTTCGGAACTCTTCCATTGTTCTCGGAATTATGCTTAAGATTAAAAATGCTTCGGAACTCTTCCATTTCTCTGAAATCCGCTGAAGTTTAAAAATGCTTCGGAACTCTTCCATTGTTTTCAGAATTCCGCTGACATTTAAAAATGCTTTGGAACTCTTCCATTGTTCTTGGAATTCTGCTGACGTTTAAAAATGCTTCGGAACTCTTCCATTGTACTCGGAATTCCGCTGACATTTAAAAATGCTTCGGAACTCTTCCATTGTTCTCGGAATTCCGCAGAAGTTTAAGAATGCTTCGGAACTCTTCCATTGTTCTCGGAATTCTGCTGAAGTTTAAAAATGCTTCGGAAATCTTCCATTGTTTTCAAAATTCCGCTGACATTTAAAAATGCTTTGTAACTCTTCCATTGTTCTCAGAATTCTGCAGACATATAAAAATGCTTCGGAACTCTTCCATTGTTCTCGGAATTCCGCTGACATTTAAAAATGCTTCGGAACTCTTTGATTGTTCTGGAATTCCGCTGATGTTTAAAAATGCTTCAGAACTCTTCCATTGTTCTCGGAATTCGTCTGATGTTTAAAAATGCTTCGGAACTCTTCCATTGTTCTCGGAATTCCAGTGAAGTTTAAAAATGCTTCGGAACTCTTACATTGTTCTCGGAATTCCGCTGACGCTTAAAATTGCTTCACAACTCTATTGTTCTCGGAAATTCCGCTGACTTTAAAAAATGCTTCGGAACTCTTCCATTGTTCTCGGAATTCCGCTGAAGTTTAAGAATGCTTCGGAACTCTTCCATTGTTCTCGTAATTCTGCTGAAGTTTAAAAATGCTTCGGAACTCTTCCATTGTTCTCGGAATTCCACTGACGCTTAAAAATGCTTCACAACTCTTCTATTGTTCTCGGAATTCCGCTGACTTTTAAAAATGCTTCGGAACTCTTCCATTGTTCTCGGAATTCCGAAGAAGTTTAAGAATGCTTCGGAACTCTTCCATTGTTCTCGGAATTCTGCTGAAGTGTAAAAATGCTTCGGAACTCTTCCATTATTTTCAGAATTCCGCTGACATTTAAAAATGCTTTGGAACTCTTCCATTGTTCTCAGAATTCTGCAGACATATAAAAATGCTTCGGAACTCTTCCATTGTTCTCGTAATTCCGCTGACATTTAAAAATGCTTCGGAACACTTCCATTGTTCTGGAATTCCGCTGACGTTTAAAAATGCTTCACAACTCTTCCATTGTTCTCGGTATTCTGCTGACTTTTAAAAATGCTTCGGAACTCTTCCATTGTTCTCGGAATTCCGCTGAAGTTTAAGTATGCTTCGGAGCTCTTCCATTGTTCTCGGAATCCCGCTGACATTTAAAAATGCTTCAGAACTCTTCCATTGTTCTCGGAATTCGGCTGATGTTTAAAAATGCTTCGGAACTCTTCCATTGTTCTCGGAATTCCAGTGAAGTTTAAAAATGCTTCGGAACTCTTACATTGTTTTCAAAATTCCGCTGACGTTTAAAAATGCTTCAGAACTCTTCCATTGTTCTCGGAATTCCGCTGATGTTGAAAAATGCTTCGGAACTCTTCCATTGTTCTCGGAATTCCGCTGACGCTTAAAATTGCTTCACAACTCTTCTATTGTTCTCGGAAATTCCGCTGACTTTAAAAAATGCTTCGGAACTCTTCCATTGTTCTCGGAATTCCGCTGAAGTTTAAGAATGCTTCGGAACTCTTCCATTGTTCTCGGACTTCTGCTGAAGTTTAAAAATGCTTTGGAACTCTTCCATTGTTCTCGGAATTCCGCTGACGCTTAAAAATGCTTCACAACTCTTCTATTGTTCTTGGAATTCCGCTGACTTTTAAAAATGCTTCGGAACTCTTCCATTGTTCTCGGAATTCTGCTGAAGTTTAAAAATGCTTCGGAACTCTTCCATTGTTTTCAGAATTCCGCAGACATATAAAAATGCTTTGGAACTCTTCCATTGTTCTCTGAATTCCGCTGACGTTTAAAAATGCTTCAGAACTCTTCCATTGTTTTCGGAATTCCGCTGACGTTTAAAAATGCTTCACAACTCTTCCATTGTTCTCGGAATTTCGCGGACTTTTAAAAATGCTTCGGAACTCTTCCACTGTTCTCAAAATTCCGCTGAAGTTTAAAAATGCTTCGGAAATCTTCCATTGTTTTCAAAATTCCGCTGACGTTCAAAAATGCTTCAGAACTCTTCCATTGTTCTCGGAATTCCGCTGATGTTTAAAAATGCTTCGGTACTCTTCCATTGTTCTCGTAATTCCGCTGAAGTTTAAATATGCTTCGGAACTCTTCCATTGTTCTCAGAATTATGCTGAAGATTAGAAATGGTTCGGAACTCTTCCATTGTTCTCAGAATTCCGCTGACGTTTAAAAATGCTTCACAACTCTTCCATTGTTCTCGGAATTCCGCTGACTTTTAAAAATGCTTCGGAACTCTTCTATTGTTCTCAGAATTCCGCAGACATTTAAAAATGCTTCGGTACTCTTCCATTGTTCTCGGAATTCCGCTGACGTTTAAAAATGCTTCGGAACTCTTCCATTGTTCTCGGAATTCGCTGAAGTTTAAAAATGCTTCGAAACTCTTCCATTGTTCTAGGAATTCTGCTGAAATTTAAAAATGCATCGGAACTCTTCCATTGTTCTCGGAATTCCGCTGACGTTTAAAAATGCTTCACAACTCTTCTATTGTTCTCGGTATTCCGCTGAAGTTTAAATATGCTTTGGAACTGTTCCATTGTTCTCGGAATTCTACTGAAGTTTAAAAATGCTTCAGAACTCTTCCATTGTTCTCGGAATACTGCTGAAGTTTAAAAATGCTTCGGAACTCTTCCTTTGTTTTCGTTATTCCACTGACGTTTAAAAATGCTTAAAATCTCTTCCATTGTTCTCGGAATTCTGCTGATGTTTAAAAATGCTTCGGAACTCTTCCATTGTTCTCGTAATTCCGCTGAAGTTTAAAAATGCTTCGGAACTCTTCCATTGTTCTCGGAATTCCGCTGACATATAAAAATGCTTCGGAACTCTTCCTTTTTTCTCGGAATTCCATTGATGTTTAAAAATGCTTGAGAACTCTTCCATTGTTCTCGGAATTCCGCTGAAGTTTAAGTATGCTTCGGAACTCTTCCATTGTTCTGGAATTCCGCTGACGTTTAAAAATGCTTCACTACTCTACGATTGTTCTCGGTATTCCCCTGACTTTTAAAAATGCTTCGGAACTCTTCCATTGTTCTCGGAATACCGCTGAAGTTTAAGTATGCTTCGGAACTCTTCCATTGTTCTCGGAATTCTGCTGAAGTTAAAAAATGCTTCGGAACTCTTCCATTGTTCTCAGAATTCCGCTGACATTTAAAAATGCTTCGGAACGCTTCCATTGTTCTCGGAATTCTGCTGACATTTAAAAATGCTTCAGAATTCTTCCATTGTTCTCGGAATTCCGCTGACGTTTAAAAATGATTCGGAACTCTTCCATTGTTCTCGGTATTCCGCTGACGTTTAAAAATGCTTCACAACTCTTCCATTGTTCTCGGAATTTCGCGGACTTTTAAAAATGGTTCGGAACTCTTCCATTGTTCTCAAAATTCGGCTGAAGTTTAAAAATGCTTCGGAACTCTTCCATTGTTCTCAGAATTCCGCTGACGTTTAAAAATGCTTCGGAAATCTTCCATTGTTCTCGGAATTCCGCTGACATTTAAAAATGCTTCACAACTCTTCCATTGTTCTCGGAATTCCGCTGACGCTTAAAATTGCTTCACAACTCGTCTATTGTTCTCGGAATTCCCCTCACTTTTAAAAATGCTTCAGAACTCTTCCATTGTTCTCGGAAATCTGCTGAAGTTTTGAAGTTTAAAAACGCTTCGGAACTCTTCCATTGTTCTCGGAATTCTGCTGACGCTTAAAAATGCTTCACAACTCTTCTTTTGTTCTCGGAATTCCGCTGACTTTCAAAAATTCTTCGGAACTCTTCCATTGTTCTCGGAATTCCGCTGAAGTTTAAGAATTCTTCGGAACTTTTCCATTGTTCTCGGAATTCTGCTGAAGTTTAAAGATGCTTTGGAACTCTTCCATTGTTTTCAGAATTCCGCTGACATTTAAAAATGCTTTGGAACTCTTCCATTGTTCTCGGAATTCTGCTGACATTTAAAAATGCTTCGGAACTCTTCCATTGTTCTCGAAATTCCTCTGACATTTAAAAATGCTTCGGAACACTTCCATTGTTCTCAGAATTCCGCTGACATTTAAAAATGCTTCGAAACTCTTCCATTGTTCTCGGAATTCCGCTGACGTTTAAAAATGCTTCGGAACCCTTCCATTTTTCTCGGAATTCCGCTGAAGTTTAAAAATGCTTCGGAACTCTTCCATTGTTCTCAGAATTCCGCTGAAGTTTAAAAATGCTTTGGAACTCTTCCATTGTTCTCGGAATTCCGCTGAAGTTTAAATATGCTTCGGAACTCTTCCATTGTTCTCGGAATTATGCTGAAGATTAAAAATGCTTCGGAACTCTTCCATTGTTCTCAGAATTCCGCTGACATTTAAAAATGCTTCGGAACTCTTCCATTGTTCTCGGAATTCCGCTGACATTTAAAAATGCTTCGGAACTATTCCATTGTTCTCGGAATTCCTCTGACATTTAAAAATGCTTCGGCACTCTTCCATTGTTCTCAGAATTCCGTTGACATTTAAAAATGCTTCGGAACTCTTCCATTGTTCTCGGAATTCCGCTGACGTTTAAATATGCTTCGGAACTCTTCCATTGTTCTCGAAATTATGCTGAAGATTAAAAATGCTTCGGAACTCTTCCATTGTTCTCAGAATTCCGCTGACATTTAAAAATGCTTCGGAACTCTTCCATTGTTCTCGGAATTCTGCTGACGTTTAAAAATGCTTCGGAACTCTTCCATTTTTCTTGGAATTCCGTTGTAGTTTAAAAATGCTTCGGAACTCTTCCATTGTTCTCAGAATTCCGCTGAAGTTTAAATATACTTCGGAACTCTTCCATTGTTCTCGGAATTATGCTTAAGATTAAAAATGCTTCGGAACTCTTCCATTTCTCGGAAATCCGCTGAAGTTTAAAAATGCTTCGGAACTCTTCCATTGTTTTCAGAATTCCGCTGACATTTAAAAATGCTTTGGAACTCTTCCATTGTTCTTGGAATTCTGCTGACGTTTAAAAATGCTTCGGAACTCTTCCATTGTTCTCAGAATTCCGCTGAAGTTTAAATATACTTCGGAACTCTTCCATTGTTCTCGGAATTATGCTTAAGATTAAAAATGCTTCGGAACTCTTCCATTTCTCGGAAATCCGCTGAAGTTTAAAAATGCTTCGGAACTCTTCCATTGTTTTCAGAATTCCGCTGACATTTAAAAATGCTTTGGAACTCTTCCATTGTTCTTGGAATTCTGCTGACGTTTAAAAATGCTTCGGAACTCTTCCATTGTACTCGGAATTCCGCTGACATTTAAAAATGCTTCGGAACTCTTCCATTGTTCTCGGAATTCCGCAGAAGTTTAAGAATGCTTCGGAACTCTTCCATTGTTCTCGGAATTCTGCTGAAGTTTAAAAATGCTTCGGAAATCTTCCATTGTTTTCAAAATTCCGCTGACATTTAAAAATGCTTTGTAACTCTTCCATTGTTCTCAGAATTCTGCAGACATATAAAAATGCTTCGGAACTCTTCCATTGTTCTCGGAATTCCGCTGACATTTAAAAATGCTTCGGAACTCTTTGATTGTTCTGGAATTCCGCTGATGTTTAAAAATGCTTCAGAACTCTTCCATTGTTCTCGGAATTCGTCTGATGTTTAAAAATGCTTCGGAACTCTTCCATTGTTCTCGGAATTCCAGTGAAGTTTAAAAATGCTTCGGAACTCTTACATTGTTCTCGGAATTCCGCTGACGCTTAAAATTGCTTCACAACTCTATTGTTCTCGGAAATTCCGCTGACTTTAAAAAATGCTTCGGAACTCTTCCATTGTTCTCGGAATTCCGCTGAAGTTTAAGAATGCTTCGGAACTCTTCCATTGTTCTCGTAATTCTGCTGAAGTTTAAAAATGCTTCGGAACTCTTCCATTGTTCTCGGAATTCCACTGACGCTTAAAAATGCTTCACAACTCTTCTATTGTTCTCGGAATTCCGCTGACTTTTAAAAATGCTTCGGAACTCTTCCATTGTTCTCGGAATTCCGAAGAAGTTTAAGAATGCTTCGGAACTCTTCCATTGTTCTCGGAATTCTGCTGAAGTGTAAAAATGCTTCGGAACTCTTCCATTATTTTCAGAATTCCGCTGACATTTAAAAATGCTTTGGAACTCTTCCATTGTTCTCAGAATTCTGCAGACATATAAAAATGCTTCGGAACTCTTCCATTGTTCTCGTAATTCCGCTGACATTTAAAAATGCTTCGGAACACTTCCATTGTTCTGGAATTCCGCTGACGTTTAAAAATGCTTCACAACTCTTCCATTGTTCTCGGTATTCTGCTGACTTTTAAAAATGCTTCGGAACTCTTCCATTGTTCTCGGAATTCCGCTGAAGTTTAAGTATGCTTCGGAGCTCTTCCATTGTTCTCGGAATCCCGCTGACATTTAAAAATGCTTCAGAACTCTTCCATTGTTCTCGGAATTCGGCTGATGTTTAAAAATGCTTCGGAACTCTTCCATTGTTCTCGGAATTCCAGTGAAGTTTAAAAATGCTTCGGAACTCTTACATTGTTCTCAGAATTCCGCTGACGATTAAAATTGCTTCACATCTCTTCTATTGTTCTCGGAATTCCCTTGACTTTTAAAAATGCTTCGGAACTCTTCCATTGTTCTCGGAATTCCGCTGAAGTTTAAGAATGCTTCAGAACTCTTCCATTGTTCTCGGAAATCTGCTGAAGTTTTGAAGTTTAAAAATGCTTCGGAACTCTTCCATTGTTCTCGGACTTCTGCTGAAGTTTAAAAATGCTTTGGAACTCTTCCATTGTTCTCGGAATTCCGCTGACGCTTAAAAATGCTTCACAACTCTTCTATTGTTCTTGGAATTCCGCTGACTTTTAAAAATGCTTCGGAACTCTTCCATTGTTCACGGAATTCTGCTGAAGTTTAAAAATGCTTCGGAACTCTTCCATTGTTTTCAGAATTCCGCAGACATATAAAAATGCTTTGGAACTCTTCCATTGTTCTCTGAATTCCGCTGAAGTTTAAAAATGCTTCGGAACTCTTCCATTGTTCTCGGAATTCCGCTGACTTTTAAAAATGCTTCACAACTCTTCCATTGTTCTCGGAATTTCGCGGACTTTTAAAAATGCTTCGGAACTCTTCCACTGTTCTCAAAATTCCGCTGAAGTTTAAAAATGCTTCGGAACTCTTCCATTGTTCTCGGAATTCCGCTGAAGTTTAAATATGCTTCGGAACTCTTCCATTGTTCTCGGACTTCTGCTGAAGTTTAAAAATGCTTTGGAACTCTTCCATTGTTCTCGGAATTCCGCTGACGCTTAAAAATGCTTCACAACTCTTCCATTGTTCTCAGAATTCCGCTGAAGTTTAAAAATGCTTTGGAACTCTTCCATTGTTCTCGGAATTCCGCTGAAGTTTAAATATGCTTCGGAACTCTTCCATTGTTCTCGGAATTATGCTGAAGATTAAAAATGCTTCGGAACTCTTCCATTGTTCTCAGAATTCCGCTGACATTTAAAAATGCTTCGGAACTCTTCCATTGTTCTCGGAATTCCGCTGACATTTAAAAATGCTTCGGAACTATTCCATTGTTCTCGGAATTCCTCTGACATTTAAAAATGCTTCGGAACTCTTCCATTGTTCTCAGAATTCCGTTGACATTTAAAAATGCTTCGGAACTCTTCCATTGTTCTCGGAATTCCGCTGACGTTTAAATATGCTTCGGAACTCTTCCATTGTTCTCGGAATTATGCTGAAGATTAAAAATGCTTCGGAACTCTTCCATTGTTCTCAGAATTCCGCTGACATTTAAAAATGCTTCGGAACTCTTCCATTGTTCTCGGAATTCCGCTGACGTTTAAAAATGCTTCGGAACTCTTCCATTGTTCTCAGAATTCCGCTGAAGTTTAAATATACTTCGGAACTCTTCCATTGTTCTCGGAATTATGCTTAAGATTAAAAATGCTTCGGAACTCTTCCATTTCTCGGAAATCCGCTGAAGTTTAAAAATGCTTCGGAACTCTTCCATTGTTTTCAGAATTCCGCTGACATTTAAAAATGCTTTAGAACTCTTCCATTGTTCTTGGAATTCTGCTGACGTTTAAAAATGCTTCGAAACTCTTCCATTGTTCTCGGAATTCCGCTGACATTTAAAAATGCTTCGGAACTCTTCCATTGTTCTCGGAATTCCGCTGACGTTTAAAAATGCTTCACAACTCTTCCATTTTTCTCGGTATTCCGCTGACTTTTAAAAATGCTTCGGAAATCTTCCATTGTTTTCAAAATTCCGCTGACGTTTAAAAATGCTTTGGAAATCTTCCATTGTTTTCAAAATTCTGCTGACGCTTAAAAATGCTTCACAACTCTTCTATTGTTCTCGGAATTCCGCTGACTTTTAAAAATGCTTCGGACCTCTTCCATTGTTCTCGGAATTCCGCAGAAGTTTAAGAATGCTTCGCAACTCTTCCATTGTTCTCGGAATTCTGCTGAAGTTTAAAAATGCTTCGGAAATCTTCCATTGTTTTCAAAATTCCGCTGACATTTAAAAATGCTTTGGAACTCTTCCATTGTTCTCAGAATTCTGCAGACATATAAAAATGCTTCGGAACTCTTCCATTGTTCTCGGAATTCCGCTGACATTTAAAAATGCTTCGGAACTCTTTGATTGTTCTGGAATTCCGCTGATGTTTAAAAATGCTTCAGAACTCTTCCATTGTTCTCGGAATTCGTCTGATGTTTAAAAATGCTTCGGAACTCTTCCATTGTTCTCGGAATTCCAGTGAAGTTTAAAAATGCTTCGGAACTCTTCCATTGTTCTCGGAATTCCAGTGAAGTTTAAAAATGCTTCGGAACTCTTACATTGTTCTCGGAATTCCGCTGACGCTTAAAATTGCTTCACAACTCTATTGTTCTCGGAAATTCCACTGACTTTAAAAAATGCTTCGGAACTCTTCCATTGTTCTCGGAATTCCGCTGAAGTTTAAGAATGCTTCGGAACTCTTCCATTGTTCTCGTAATTCTGCTGAAGTTTAAAAATGCTTCGGAACTCTTCCATTGTTCTCGGAATTCCGCTGACGCTTAAAAATGCTTCACAACTCTTCTATTGTTCTCGGAATTCCGCTGACTTTTAAAAATGCTTCGGAACTCTTCCATTGTTCTCGGAATTCCGAAGAAGTTTAAGAATGCTTCGGAACTCTTCCATTGTTCTCAGAATTCTGCTGAAGTGTAAAAATGCTTCGGAACTCTTCCATTATTTTCAGAATTCCGCTGACATTTAAAAATGCTTCACAACTCTTCCATTGTTCTCGGTATTCTGCTGACTTTTAAAAATGCTTCGGAACTCTTCCATTCTTCTCGGAATTCCGCTGAAGTTTAAAAATGCTTCGGAACTCTTACATTGTTCTCAGAATTCCGCTGACGATTAAAATTGCTTCACATCTCTTCTATTGTTCTCGGAATTCCCCTGACTTTTAAAAATGCTTCGGAACTCTTCCATTGTTCTCGGAATTCCGCTGAAGTTTAAGAATGCTTCAGAACTCTTCCATTGTTCTCGGAATTCGGCTGAAGTGTAAGTATGATTCGGAGCTCTTCCATTGTTCTCGGAATCCCGCTGACATTTAAAAATGCTTCAGAGCTCTTCCATTGTTCTCGGAATTCGGCTGATGTTTAAAAATGCTTCGGAACTCTTCCATTGTTCTCGGAATTCCAGTGAAGTTTAAAAATGCTTCGGAACTCTTACATTGTTCTCAGAATTCCGCTGACGATTAAAATTGCTTCACATCTCTTCTATTGTTCTCGGAATTCCCCTGACTTTTAAAAATGCTTCGGAACTCTTCCATTGTTCTCGGAATTCCGCTGAAGTTTAAGAATGCTTCAGAACTCTTCCATTGTTCTCGGAAATCTGCTGAAGTTTTGAAGTTTAAAAATGCTTCGGAACTCTTCCATTGTTCTCGGACTTCTGCTGAAGTTTAAAAATGCTTTGGAACTCTTCCATTGTTCTCGGAATTCCGCTGACGCTTAAAAATGCTTCACAACTCTTCTATTGTTCTTGGAATTCCGCTGACTTTTAAAAATGCTTCGGAACTCTTCCATTGTTCTCGGAATTCTGCTGAAGTTTAAAAATGCTTCGGAACTCTTCCATTGTTTTCAGAATTCCGCAGACATATAAAAATGCTTTGGAACTCTTCCATTGTTCTCTGAATTCCGCTGAAGTTTAAAAATGCTTCGGAACTCTTCCATTGTTCTCGGAATTCCGCTGACGTTTAAAAATGCTTCACAACTCTTCCATTGTTCTTGGAATTTCGCGGACTTTTAAAAATGCTTCGGAACTCTTCCACTGTTCTCAAAATTCCGCTGAAGTTTAAAAATGCTTCGGAACTCTTCCATTGTTCTCGGAATTCCGCTGAAGTTTAAATATGCTTCGGAACTCTTCCATTGTTCTCGGAGTTATGCTGAAGATTAAAAATGCTTCGGAACTCTTCCATTGTACTCAGAATTCCGCTGACATTTAAAAATGCTTCGGAACTCTTCCATTGTTCTCAGAATTCCGCTGACGTTTAAAAATGCTTCTGAACTCTTCCATTTTTCTCGGAATTCCGCTGTAGTTTAAAAATGCTTCGGAACTCTTCCATTGTTCTCAGAATTCCGCTGAAGTTTAAATATGCTTCGGAACTCTTCCATTGCTCTCGGAATTATGCTGAATATTAAAAATGCTTCGGAACACTTCCATTGCTCTCGGAATTATGCTGAATATTAAAAATGCTTCGGAACACTTCCATTGTTCTCAGAATTCCGCTGATGTTTAAAAATGCTTCGGAACTCTTCCATTGTTTTCGGAATTCCACTGACGTTTAAAAATGCTTAAAAACTCTTCCATTGTTCTCAGAATTCTGCTGATGTTTAAAAATGCTTCGGAGCTCTTCCATTGTTCTCGTAATTCCGCTGAAGTTTAAAAATGCTTCGGAACTCTTCCATTGTTCTCGGAATTCTGCTGACATATTAAAATGCTTCGGAACTCTTCCTTTTTTTTCGGAATTCCGTTGATGTTTAAAAATGCTTCAGAACTCTTCCATTGTTCTCGGAATTCCGCTGAAGTTTAAGTATGCTTCGGAACTCATCCATTGTTCTGGAATTCCGCTGACGTTTAAAAATTCTTCACAACTCTTCCATTGCTCTCGGTATTCCCCTGACTTTTAAAAATGCTTCACAACTCTTCCATTGTTCTCGGTATTCCCCTGACATTTAAAAATGCTTCAGAACTCTTCCATCGTTCTCTGAATTACGCTGACATTTAAAAATGCTTCGGAACTCTTCCATTGTTCTCGGAATTCCGCTGACATTTAAAAATGCTTTGGAACTCTTCCATTGTTCTCAGAATTCTGCAGACATATAAAAATGCTTCGGAACTCTTCCATTGTTCTCGTAATTCCGCTGACATTTAAAAATGCTTCGGAACACTTCCATTGTTCTGGAATTCCGCTGACGTTTAAAAATGCTTCACAACTCTTCCATTGTTCTCGGTATTCTGCTGACTTTTAAAAATGCTTCGGAACTCTTCCATTGTTCTCGGAATTCCGCTGAAGTTTAAGTATGCTTCGGAGCTCTTCCATTGTTCTCGGAATCCCGCTGACATTTAAAAATGCTTCAGAACTCTTCCATTGTTC
This sequence comes from Phyllobates terribilis, assembly GCF_046119375.1. Classification (NCBI taxonomy): domain Eukaryota; kingdom Metazoa; phylum Chordata; class Amphibia; order Anura; family Dendrobatidae; genus Phyllobates; species Phyllobates terribilis. Next base: position 4,107,186 of record NW_027362781.1, on the reverse strand, counting down.
TCGGAATTCGGCTGATGTTTAAAAATGCTTCGGAACTCTTCCATTGTTCTCGGAATTCCAGTGAAGTTTAAAAATGCTTCGGAACTCTTACATTGTTCTCAGAATTCCGCTGACGATTAAAATTGCTTCACATCTCTTCTATTGTTCTCGGAATTCCCTTGACTTTTAAAAATGCTTCGGAACTCTTCCATTGTTCTCGGAATTCCGCTGAAGTTTAAGAATGCTTCAGAACTCTTCCATTGTTCTCGGAAATCTGCTGAAGTTTTGAAGTTTAAAAATGCTTCGGAACTCTTCCATTGTTCTCGGACTTCTGCTGAAGTTTAAAAATGCTTTGGAACTCTTCCATTGTTCTCGGAATTCCGCTGACGCTTAAAAATGCTTCACAACTCTTCTATTGTTCTTGGAATTCCGCTGACTTTTAAAAATGCTTCGGAACTCTTCCATTGTTCACGGAATTCTGCTGAAGTTTAAAAATGCTTCGGAACTCTTCCATTGTTTTCAGAATTCCGCAGACATATAAAAATGCTTTGGAACTCTTCCATTGTTCTCTGAATTCCGCTGAAGTTTAAAAATGCTTCGGAACTCTTCCATTGTTCTCGGAATTCCGCTGACTTTTAAAAATGCTTCACAACTCTTCCATTGTTCTCAGAATTTCGCGGACTTTTAAAAATGCTTCGGAACTCTTCCACTGTTCTCAAAATTCCGCTGAAGTTTAAAAATGCTTCGGAACTCTTCCATTGTTCTCGGAATTCCGCTGAAGTTTAAATATGCTTCGGAACTCTTCCATTGTTCTCGGACTTCTGCTGAAGTTTAAAAATGCTTTGGAACTCTTCCATTGTTCTCGGAATTCCGCTGACGCTTAAAAATGCTTCACAACTCTTCCATTGTTCTCAGAATTCCGCTGAAGTTTAAAAATGCTTTGGAACTCTTCCATTGTTCTCGGAATTCCGCTGAAGTTTAAATATGCTTCGGAACTCTTCCATTGTTCTCGGAATTATGCTGAAGATTAAAAATGCTTCGGAACTCTTCCATTGTTCTCAGAATTCCGCTGACATTTAAAAATGCTTCGGAACTCTTCCATTGTTCTCGGAATTCCGCTGACATTTAAAAATGCTTCGGAACTATTCCATTGTTCTCGGAATTCCTCTGACATTTAAAAATGCTTCGGAACTCTTCCATTGTTCTCAGAATTCCGTTGACATTTAAAAATGCTTCGGAACTCTTCCATTGTTCTCGGAATTCCGCTGACGTTTAAATATGCTTCGGAACTCTTCCATTGTTCTCGGAATTATGCTGAAGATTAAAAATGCTTCGGAACTCTTCCATTGTTCTCAGAATTCCGCTGACATTTAAAAATGGTTCGGAACTCTTCCATTGTTCTCGGAATTCCGCTGACGTTTAAAAATGCTTCGGAACTCTTCCATTTTTCTTGGAATTCCGTTGTAGTTTAAAAATGCTTCGGAACTCTTCCATTGTTCTCAGAATTCCGCTGAAGTTTAAATATACTTCGGAACTCTTCCATTGTTCTCGGAATTATGCTTAAGATTAAAAATGCTTCGGAACTCTTCCATTTCTCGGAAATCCGCTGAAGTTTAAAAATGCTTCGGAACTCTTCCATTGTTTTCAGAATTCCGCTGACATTTAAAAATGCTTTAGAACTCTTCCATTGTTCTTGGAATTCTGCTGACGTTTAAAAATGCTTCGAAACTCTTCCATTGTTCTCGGAATTCCGCTGACATTTAAAAATGCTTCGGAACTCTTCCATTGTTCTCGGAATTCCGCTGACGTTTAAAAATGCTTCACAACTCTTCCATTTTTCTCGGTATTCCGCTGACTTTTAAAAATGCTTCGGAAATCTTCCATTGTTTTCAAAATTCCGCTGACGTTTAAAAATGCTTTGGAAATCTTCCATTGTTTTCAAAATTCTGCTGACGCTTAAAAATGCTTCACAACTCTTCTATTGTTCTCGGAATTCCGCTGACTTTTAAAAATGCTTCGGAACTCTTCCATTGTTCTCGGAATTCCGCAGAAGTTTAAGAATGCTTCGCAACTCTTCCATTGTTCTCGGAATTCTGCTGAAGTTTAAAAATGCTTCGGAAATCTTCCATTGTTTTCAAAATTCCGCTGACATTTAAAAATGCTTTGGAACTCTTCCATTGTTCTCAGAATTCTGCAGACATATAAAAATGCTTCGGAACTCTTCCATTGTTCTCGGAATTCCGCTGACATTTAAAAATGCTTCGGAACTCTTTGATTGTTCTGGAATTCCGCTGATGTTTAAAAATGCTTCAGAACTCTTCCATTGTTCTCGGAATTCGTCTGATGTTTAAAAATGCTTCGGAACTCTTCCATTGTTCTCGGAATTCCAGTGAAGTTTAAAAATGCTTCGGAACTCTTCCATTGTTCTCGGAATTCCAGTGAAGTTTAAAAATGCTTCGGAACTCTTACATTGTTCTCGGAATTCCGCTGACGCTTAAAATTGCTTCACAACTCTATTGTTCTCGGAAATTCCACTGACTTTAAAAAATGCTTCGGAACTCTTCCATTGTTCTCGGAATTCCGCTGAAGTTTAAGAATGCTTCGGAACTCTTCCATTGTTCTCGTAATTCTGCTGAAGTTTAAAAATGCTTCGGAACTCTTCCATTGTTCTCGGAATTCCGCTGACGCTTAAAAATGCTTCACAACTCTTCTATTGTTCTCGGAATTCCGCTGACTTTTAAAAATGCTTCGGAACTCTTCCATTGTTCTCGGAATTCCGAAGAAGTTTAAGAATGCTTCGGAACTCTTCCATTGTTCTCAGAATTCTGCTGAAGTGTAAAAATGCTTCGGAACTCTTCCATTATTTTCAGAATTCCGCTGACATTTAAAAATGCTTCACAACTCTTCCATTGTTCTCGGTATTCTGCTGACTTTTAAAAATGCTTCGGAACTCTTCCATTCTTCTCGGAATTCCGCTGAAGTTTAAAAATGCTTCGGAACTCTTACATTGTTCTCAGAATTCCGCTGACGATTAAAATTGCTTCACATCTCTTCTATTGTTCTCGGAATTCCCCTGACTTTTAAAAATGCTTCGGAACTCTTCCATTGTTCTCGGAATTCCGCTGAAGTTTAAGAATGCTTCAGAACTCTTCCATTGTTCTCGGAATTCGGCTGAAGTGTAAGTATGATTCGGAGCTCTTCCATTGTTCTCGGAATCCCGCTGACATTTAAAAATGCTTCAGAGCTCTTCCATTGTTCTCGGAATTCGGCTGATGTTTAAAAATGCTTCGGAACTCTTCCATTGTTCTCGGAATTCCAGTGAAGTTTAAAAATGCTTCGGAACTCTTACATTGTTCTCAGAATTCCGCTGACGATTAAAATTGCTTCACATCTCTTCTATTGTTCTCGGAATTCCCCTGACTTTTAAAAATGCTTCGGAACTCTTCCATTGTTCTCGGAATTCCGCTGAAGTTTAAGAATGCTTCAGAACTCTTCCATTGTTCTCGGAAATCTGCTGAAGTTTTGAAGTTTAAAAATGCTTCGGAACTCTTCCATTGTTCTCGGACTTCTGCTGAAGTTTAAAAATGCTTTGGAACTCTTCCATTGTTCTCGGAATTCCGCTGACGCTTAAAAATGCTTCACAACTCTTCTATTGTTCTTGGAATTCCGCTGACTTTTAAAAATGCTTCGGAACTCTTCCATTGTTCTCGGAATTCTGCTGAAGTTTAAAAATGCTTCGGAACTCTTCCATTGTTTTCAGAATTCCGCAGACATATAAAAATGCTTTGGAACTCTTCCATTGTTCTCTGAATTCCGCTGAAGTTTAAAAATGCTTCGGAACTCTTCCATTGTTCTCGGAATTCCGCTGACGTTTAAAAATGCTTCACAACTCTTCCATTGTTCTTGGAATTTCGCGGACTTTTAAAAATGCTTCGGAACTCTTCCACTGTTCTCAAAATTCCGCTGAAGTTTAAAAATGCTTCGGAACTCTTCCATTGTTCTCAGAATTCTGCTGAAGTGTAAAAATGCTTCGGAACTCTTCCATTATTTTCAGAATTCCGCTGACATTTAAAAATGCTTCACAACTCTTCCATTGTTCTCGGTATTCTGCTGACTTTTAAAAATGCTTCGGAACTCTTCCATTCTTCTCGGAATTCCGCTGAAGTTTAAAAATGCTTCGGAACTCTTACATTGTTCTCAGAATTCCGCTGACGATTAAAATTGCTTCACATCTCTTCTATTGTTCTCGGAATTCCCCTGACTTTTAAAAATGCTTCGGAACTCTTCCATTGTTCTCGGAATTCCGCTGAAGTTTAAGAATGCTTCAGAACTCTTCCATTGTTCTCGGAATTCGGCTGAAGTGTAAGTATGATTCGGAGCTCTTCCATTGTTCTCGGAATCCCGCTGACATTTAAAAATGCTTCAGAGCTCTTCCATTGTTCTCGGAATTCGGCTGATGTTTAAAAATGCTTCGGAACTCTTCCATTGTTCTCGGAATTCCAGTGAAGTTTAAAAATGCTTCGGAACTCTTACATTGTTCTCAGAATTCCGCTGACGATTAAAATTGCTTCACATCTCTTCTATTGTTCTCGGAATTCCCCTGACTTTTAAAAATGCTTCGGAACTCTTCCATTGTTCTCGGAATTCCGCTGAAGTTTAAGAATGCTTCAGAACTCTTCCATTGTTGTCGGAAATCTGCTGAAGTTTTGAAGTTTAAAAATGCTTCGGAACTCTTCCATTGTTCTCGGACTTCTGCTGAAGTTTAAAAATGCTTTGGAACTCTTCCATTGTTCTCGGAATTCCGCTGACGCTTAAAAATGCTTCACAACTCTTCTATTGTTCTTGGAATTCCGCTGACTTTTAAAAATGCTTCGGAACTCTTCCATTGTTCTCGGAATTCTGCTGAAGTTTAAAAATGCTTCGGAACTCTTCCATTGTTTTCAGAATTCCGCAGACATATAAAAATGCTTTGGAACTCTTCCATTGTTCTCTGAATTCCGCTGAAGTTTAAAAATGCTTCGGAACTCTTCCATTGTTCTCGGAATTCCGCTGACGTTTAAAAATGCTTCACAACTCTTCCATTGTTCTTGGAATTTCGCGGACTTTTAAAAATGCTTCGGAACTCTTCCACTGTTCTCAAAATTCCGCTGAAGTTTAAAAATGCTTCGGAACTCTTCCATTGTTCTCGGAATTCCGCTGAAGTTTAAATATGCTTCGGAACTCTTCCATTGTTCTCGGAGTTATGCTGAAGATTAAAAATGCTTCGGAACTCTTCCATTGTACTCAGAATTCCGCTGACATTTAAAAATGCTTCGGAACTCTTCCATTGTTCTCGGAATTCCGCTGACGTTTAAAAATGCTTCTGAACTCTTCCATTTTTCTCGGAATTCCGCTGTAGTTTAAAAATGCTTCGGAACTCTTCCATTGTTCTCAGAATTCCGCTGAAGTTTAAATATGCTTCGGAACTCTTCCATTGCTCTCGGAATTATGCTGAATATTAAAAATGCTTCGGAACACTTCCATTGCTCTCGGAATTATGCTGAATATTAAAAATGCTTCGGAACACTTCCATTGTTCTCAGAATTCCGCTGATGTTTAAAAATGCTTCGGAACTCTTCCATTGTTTTCGGAATTCCACTGACGTTTAAAAATGCTTAAAAACTCTTCCATTGTTCTCAGAATTCTGCTGATGTTTAAAAATGCTTCGGAGCTCTTCCATTGTTCTCGTAATTCCGCTGAAGTTTAAAAATGCTTCGGAACTCTTCCATTGTTCTCGGAATTCTGCTGACATATTAAAATGCTTCGGAACTCTTCCTTTTTTTTCGGAATTCCGTTGATGTTTAAAAATGCTTCAGAACTCTTCCATTGTTCTCGGAATTCCGCTGAAGTTTAAGTATGCTTCGGAACTCATCCATTGTTCTGGAATTCCGCTGACGTTTAAAAATTCTTCACAACTCTTCCATTGCTCTCGGTATTCCCCTGACTTTTAAAAATGCTTCACAACTCTTCCATTGTTCTCGGTATTCCCCTGACATTTAAAAATGCTTCAGAACTCTTCCATCGTTCTCTGAATTACGCTGACATTTAAAAATGCTTCGGAACTCTTCCATTGTTCTCGGAATTCCGCTGACATTTAAAAATGCTTTGGAACTCTTCCATTGTTCTCAGAATTCTGCAGACATATAAAAATGCTTCGGAACTCTTCCATTGTTCTCGTAATTCCGCTGACATTTAAAAATGCTTCGGAACACTTCCATTGTTCTGGAATTCCGCTGACGTTTAAAAATGCTTCACAACTCTTCCATTGTTCTCGGTATTCTGCTGACTTTTAAAAATGCTTCGGAACTCTTCCATTGTTCTCGGAATTCCGCTGAAGTTTAAGTATGCTTCGGAGCTCTTCCATTGTTCTCGGAATCCCGCTGACATTTAAAAATGCTTCAGAACTCTTCCATTGTTCTCGGAATTCGGCTGATGTTTAAAAATGCTTCGGAACTCTTCCATTGTTCTGGAATTCCGCTGACGTTTAAAAATGCTTCACAACTCTTCCATTGTTCTCGGTATTCTGCTGACTTTTAAAAATGCTTCGGAACTCTTCCATTGTTCTCGGAATTCCGCTGAAGTTTAAGTATGCTTCGGAGCTCTTCCATTGTTCTCGGAATCCCGCTGACATTTAAAAATGCTTCAGAACTCTTCCATTGTTCTCGGAATTCGGCTGATGTTTAAAAATGCTTCGGAACTCTTCCATTGTTCTCGGAATTCCAGTGAAGTTTAAAAATGCTTCGGAACTCTTCCATTGTTTTCAGAATTCCGCAGACATATAAAAATGCTTTGGAACTCTTCCATTGTTCTCTGAATTCCGCTGAAGTTTAAAAATGCTTCGGAACTCTTCCATTGTTCTCGGAATTCCGCTGACTTTTAAAAATGCTTCACAACTCTTCCATTGTTCTCGGAATTTCGCGGACTTTTAAAAATGCTTCGGAACTCTTCCACTGTTCTCAAAATTCCGCTGAAGTTTAAAAATGCTTCGGAACTCTTCCATTGTTCTCGGAATTCCGCTGAAGTTTAAATATGCTTCGGAACTCTTCCATTGTTCTCGGACTTCTGCTGAAGTTTAAAAATGCTTTGGAACTCTTCCATTGTTCTCGGAATTCCGCTGACGCTTAAAAATGCTTCACAACTCTTCCATTGTTCTCAGAATTCCGCTGAAGTTTAAAAATGCTTTGGAACTCTTCCATTGTTCTCGGAATTCCGCTGAAGTTTAAATATGCTTCGGAACTCTTCCATTGTTCTCGGAATTATGCTGAAGATTAAAAATGCTTCGGAACTCTTCCATTGTTCTCGGAATTCCGCTGACATTTAAAAATGCTTCGGAACTATTCCATTGTTCTCGGAATTCCTCTGACATTTAAAAATGCTTCGGAACTCTTCCATTGTTCTCAGAATTCCGTTGACATTTAAAAATGCTTCGGAACTCTTCCATTGTTCTCGGAATTCCGCTGACGTTTAAATATGCTTCGGAACTCTTCCATTGTTCTCGGAATTATGCTGAAGATTAAAAATGCTTCGGAACTCTTCCATTGTTCTCGGAATTCCGCTGACGTTTAAAAATGCTTCGGAACTCTTCCATTTTTCTTGGAATTCCGTTGTAGTTTAAAAATGCTTCGGAACTCTTCCATTGTTCTCAGAATTCCGCTGAAGTTTAAATATACTTCGGAACTCTTCCATTGTTCTCGGAATTATGCTTAAGATTAAAAATGCTTCGGAACTCTTCCATTTCTCGGAAATCCGCTGAAGTTTAAAAATGCTTCGGAACTCTTCCATTGTTTTCAGAATTCCGCTGACATTTAAAAATGCTTTAGAACTCTTCCATTGTTCTTGGAATTCTGCTGACGTTTAAAAATGCTTCGAAACTCTTCCATTGTTCTCGGAATTCCGCTGACATTTAAAAATGCTTCGGAACTCTTCCATTGTTCTCGGAATTCCGCTGACGTTTAAAAATTCTTCACAACTCTTCCATTTTTCTCGGTATTCCGCTGACTTTTAAAAATGCTTCGGAAATCTTCCATTGTTTTCAAAATTCCGCTGACGTTTAAAAATGCTTTGGAAATCTTCCATTGTTTTCAAAATTCTGCTGACGCTTAAAAATGCTTCACAACTCTTCTATTGTTCTCGGAATTCCGCTGACTTTTAAAAATGCTTCGGAACTCTTCCATTGTTCTCGGAATTCCGCAGAAGTTTAAGAATGCTTCGCAACTCTTCCATTGTTCTCGGAATTCTGCTGAAGTTTAAAAATGCTTCGGAAATCTTCCATTGTTTTCAAAATTCCGCTGACATTTAAAAATGCTTTGGAACTCTTCCATTGTTCTCAGAATTCTGCAGACATATAAAAATGCTTCGGAACTCTTCCATTGTTCTCGGAATTCCGCTGACATTTAAAAATGCTTCGGAACTCTTTGATTGTTCTGGAATTCCGCTGATGTTTAAAAATGCTTCAGAACTCTTCCATTGTTCTCGGAATTCGTCTGATGTTTAAAAATGCTTCGGAACTCTTCCATTGTTCTCGGAATTCCAGTGAAGTTTAAAAATGCTTCGGAACTCTTCCATTGTTCTCGGAATTCCAGTGAAGTTTAAAAATGCTTCGGAACTCTTACATTGTTCTCGGAATTCCGCTGACGCTTAAAATTGCTTCACAACTCTATTGTTCTCGGAAATTCCACTGACTTTAAAAAATGCTTCGGAACTCTTCCATTGTTCTCGGAATTCCGCTGAAGTTTAAGAATGCTTCGGAACTCTTCCATTGTTCTCGTAATTCTGCTGAAGTTTAAAAATGCTTCGGAACTCTTCCATTGTTCTCGGAATTCCGCTGACGCTTAAAAATGCTTCACAACTCTTCTATTGTTCTCGGAATTCCGCTGACTTTTAAAAATGCTTCGGAACTCTTCCATTGTTCTCGGAATTCCGAAGAAGTTTAAGAATGCTTCGGAACTCTTCCATTGTTCTCAGAATTCTGCTGAAGTGTAAAAATGCTTCGGAACTCTTCCATTATTTTCAGAATTCCGCTGACATTTAAAAATGCTTCACAACTCTTCCATTGTTCTCGGTATTCTGCTGACTTTTAAAAATGCTTCGGAACTCTTCCATTCTTCTCGGAATTCCGCTGAAGTTTAAAAATGCTTCGGAACTCTTACATTGTTCTCAGAATTCCGCTGACGATTAAAATTGCTTCACATCTCTTCTATTGTTCTCGGAATTCCCCTGACTTTTAAAAATGCTTCGGAACTCTTCCATTGTTCTCGGAATTCCGCTGAAGTTTAAGAATGCTTCAGAACTCTTCCATTGTTCTCGGAATTCGGCTGAAGTGTAAGTATGATTCGGAGCTCTTCCATTGTTCTCGGAATCCCGCTGACATTTAAAAATGCTTCAGAGCTCTTCCATTGTTCTCGGAATTCGGCTGATGTTTAAAAATGCTTCGGAACTCTTCCATTGTTCTCGGAATTCCAGTGAAGTTTAAAAATGCTTCGGAACTCTTACATTGTTCTCAGAATTCCGCTGACGATTAAAATTGCTTCACATCTCTTCTATTGTTCTCGGAATTCCCCTGACTTTTAAAAATGCTTCGGAACTCTTCCATTGTTCTCGGAATTCCGCTGAAGTTTAAGAATGCTTCAGAACTCTTCCATTGTTCTCGGAAATCTGCTGAAGTTTTGAAGTTTAAAAATGCTTCGGAACTCTTCCATTGTTCTCGGACTTCTGCTGAAGTTTAAAAATGCTTTGGAACTCTTCCATTGTTCTCGGAATTCCGCTGACGCTTAAAAATGCTTCACAACTCTTCTATTGTTCTTGGAATTCCGCTGACTTTTAAAAATGCTTCGGAACTCTTCCATTGTTCTCGGAATTCTGCTGAAGTTTAAAAATGCTTCGGAACTCTTCCATTGTTTTCAGAATTCCGCAGACATATAAAAATGCTTTGGAACTCTTCCATTGTTCTCTGAATTCCGCTGAAGTTTAAAAATGCTTCGGAACTCTTCCATTGTTCTCGGAATTCCGCTGACGTTTAAAAATGCTTCACAACTCTTCCATTGTTCTTGGAATTTCGCGGACTTTTAAAAATGCTTCGGAACTCTTCCACTGTTCTCAAAATTCCGCTGAAGTTTAAAAATGCTTCGGAACTCTTCCATTGTTCTCAGAATTCTGCTGAAGTGTAAAAATGCTTCGGAACTCTTCCATTATTTTCAGAATTCCGCTGACATTTAAAAATGCTTCACAACTCTTCCATTGTTCTCGGTATTCTGCTGACTTTTAAAAATGCTTCGGAACTCTTCCATTCTTCTCGGAATTCCGCTGAAGTTTAAAAATGCTTCGGAACTCTTACATTGTTCTCAGAATTCCGCTGACGATTAAAATTGCTTCACATCTCTTCTATTGTTCTCGGAATTCCCCTGACTTTTAAAAATGCTTCGGAACTCTTCCATTGTTCTCGGAATTCCGCTGAAGTTTAAGAATGCTTCAGAACTCTTCCATTGTTCTCGGAATTCGGCTGAAGTGTAAGTATGATTCGGAGCTCTTCCATTGTTCTCGGAATCCCGCTGACATTTAAAAATGCTTCAGAGCTCTTCCATTGTTCTCGGAATTCGGCTGATGTTTAAAAATGCTTCGGAACTCTTCCATTGTTCTCGGAATTCCAGTGAAGTTTAAAAATGCTTCGGAACTCTTACATTGTTCTCAGAATTCCGCTGACGATTAAAATTGCTTCACATCTCTTCTATTGTTCTCGGAATTCCCCTGACTTTTAAAAATGCTTCGGAACTCTTCCATTGTTCTCGGAATTCCGCTGAAGTTTAAGAATGCTTCAGAACTCTTCCATTGTTGTCGGAAATCTGCTGAAGTTTTGAAGTTTAAAAATGCTTCGGAACTCTTCCATTGTTCTCGGACTTCTGCTGAAGTTTAAAAATGCTTTGGAACTCTTCCATTGTTCTCGGAATTCCGCTGACGCTTAAAAATGCTTCACAACTCTTCTATTGTTCTTGGAATTCCGCTGACTTTTAAAAATGCTTCGGAACTCTTCCATTGTTCTCGGAATTCTGCTGAAGTTTAAAAATGCTTCGGAACTCTTCCATTGTTTTCAGAATTCCGCAGACATATAAAAATGCTTTGGAACTCTTCCATTGTTCTCTGAATTCCGCTGAAGTTTAAAAATGCTTCGGAACTCTTCCATTGTTCTCGGAATTCCGCTGACGTTTAAAAATGCTTCACAACTCTTCCATTGTTCTTGGAATTTCGCGGACTTTTAAAAATGCTTCGGAACTCTTCCACTGTTCTCAAAATTCCGCTGAAGTTTAAAAATGCTTCGGAACTCTTCCATTGTTCTCGGAATTCCGCTGAAGTTTAAATATGCTTCGGAACTCTTCCATTGTTCTCGGAGTTATGCTGAAGATTAAAAATGCTTCGGAACTCTTCCATTGTACTCAGAATTCCGCTGACATTTAAAAATGCTTCGGAACTCTTCCATTGTTCTCGGAATTCCGCTGACGTTTAAAAATGCTTCTGAACTCTTCCATTTTTCTCGGAATTCCGCTGTAGTTTAAAAATGCTTCGGAACTCTTCCATTGTTCTCAGAATTCCGCTGAAGTTTAAATATGCTTCGGAACTCTTCCATTGCTCTCGGAATTATGCTGAATATTAAAAATGCTTCGGAACACTTCCATTGCTCTCGGAATTATGCTGAATATTAAAAATGCTTCGGAACACTTCCATTGTTCTCAGAATTCCGCTGATGTTTAAAAATGCTTCGGAACTCTTCCATTGTTTTCGGAATTCCACTGACGTTTAAAAATGCTTAAAAACTCTTCCATTGTTCTCAGAATTCTGCTGATGTTTAAAAATGCGTCGGAGCTCTTCCATTGTTCTCGTAATTCCGCTGAAGTTTAAAAATGCTTCGGAACTCTTCCATTGTTCTCGGAATTCTGCTGACATATTAAAATGCTTCGGAACTCTTCCTTTTTTTTCGGAATTCCGTTGATGTTTAAAAATGCTTCAGAACTCTTCCATTGTTCTCGGAATTCCGCTGAAGTTTAAGTATGCTTCGGAACTCATCCATTGTTCTGGAATTCCGCTGACGTTTAAAAATTCTTCACAACTCTTCCATTGCTCTCGGTATTCCCCTGACTTTTAAAAATGCTTCACAACTCTTCCATTGTTCTCGGTATTCCCCTGACATTTAAAAATGCTTCAGAACTCTTCCATCGTTCTCTGAATTACGCTGACATTTAAAAATGCTTCGGAACTCTTCCATTGTTCTCGGAATTCCGCTGGCATTTAAAAATGCTTTGGAACTCTTCCATTGTTCTCAGAATTCTGCAGACATATAAAAATGCTTCGGAACTCTTCCATTGTTCTCGTAATTCCGCTGACATTTAAAAATGCTTCGGAACACTTCCATTGTTCTGGAATTCCGCTGACGTTTAAAAATGCTTCACAACTCTTCCATTGTTCTCGGTATTCTGCTGACTTTTAAAAATGCTTCGGAACTCTTCCATTGTTCTCGGAATTCCGCTGAAGTTTAAGTATGCTTCGGAGCTCTTCCATTGTTCTCGGAATCCCGCTGACATTTAAAAATGCTTCAGAACTCTTCCATTGTTCTCGGAATTCGGCTGATGTTTAAAAATGCTTCGGAACTCTTCCATTGTTCTCGGAATTCCAGTGAAGTTTAAAAATGCTTCGGAACTCTTACATTGTTCTCAGAATTCCGCTGACGATTAAAATTGCTTCACATCTCTTCTATTGTTCTCGGAATTCCCTTGACTTTTAAAAATGCTTCGGAACTCTTCCATTGTTCTCGGAATTCCGCTGAAGTTTAAGAATGCTTCAGAACTCTTCCATTGTTCTCGGAAATCTGCTGAAGTTTTGAAGTTTAAAAATGCTTCGGAACTCTTCCATTGTTCACGGAATTCTGCTGAAGTTTAAAAATGCTTTGGAACTCTTCCATTGTTCTCGGAATTCCGCTGACGCTTAAAAATGCTTCACAACTCTTCTATTGTTCTTGGAATTCCGCTGACTTTTAAAAATGCTTCGGAACTCTTCCATTGTTCACGGAATTCTGCTGAAGTTTAAAAATGCTTCGGAACTCTTCCATTGTTTTCAGAATTCCGCAGACATATAAAAATGCTTTGGAACTCTTCCATTGTTCTCTGAATTCCGCTGAAGTTTAAAAATGCTTCGGAACTCTTCCATTGTTCTCGGAATTCCGCTGACTTTTAAAAATGCTTCACAACTCTTCCATTGTTCTCGGAATTTCGCGGACTTTTAAAAATGCTTCGGAACTCTTCCACTGTTCTCAAAATTCCGCTGAAGTTTAAAAATGCTTCGGAACTCTTCCATTGTTCTCGGAATTCCGCTGAAGTTTAAATATGCTTCGGAACTCTTCCATTGTTCTCGGACTTCTGCTGAAGTTTAAAAATGCTTTGGAACTCTTCCATTGTTCTCGGAATTCCGCTGACGCTTAAAAATGCTTCACAACTCTTCCATTGTTATCAGAATTCCGCTGAAGTTTAAAAATGCTTTGGAACTCTTCCATTGTTCTCGGAATTCCGCTGAAGTTTAAATATGCTTCGGAACTCTTCCATTGTTCTCGGAATTATGCTGAAGATTAAAAATGCTTCGGAACTCTTCCATTGTTCTCGGAATTCCGCTGACATTTAAAAATGCTTCGGAACTATTCCATTGTTCTCGGAATTCCTCTGACATTTAAAAATGCTTCGGAACTCTTCCATTGTTCTCAGAATTCCGTTGACATTTAAAAATGCTTCGGAACTCTTCCATTGTTCTCGGAATTCCGCTGACGTTTAAATATGCTTCGGAACTCTTCCATTGTTCTCGGAATTATGCTGAAGATTAAAAATGCTTCGGAACTCTTCCATTGTTCTCGGAATTCCGCTGACGTTTAAAAATGCTTCGGAACTCTTCCATTTTTCTTGGAATTCCGTTGTAGTTTAAAAATGCTTCGGAACTCTTCCATTGTTCTCAGAATTCCGCTGAAGTTTAAATATACTTCGGAACTCTTCCATTGTTCTCGGAATTATGCTTAAGATTAAAAATGCTTCGGAACTCTTCCATTTCTCGGAAATCCGCTGAAGTTTAAAAATGCTTCGGAACTCTTCCATTGTTTTCAGAATTCCGCTGACATTTAAAAATGCTTTAGAACTCTTCCATTGTTCTTGGAATTCTGCTGACGTTTAAAAATGCTTCGAAACTCTTCCATTGTTCTCGGAATTCCGCTGACATTTAAAAATGCTTCGGAACTCTTCCATTGTTCTCGGAATTCCGCTGACGTTTAAAAATTCTTCACAACTCTTCCATTTTTCTCGGTATTCCGCTGACTTTTAAAAATGCTTCGGAAATCTTCCATTGTTTTCAAAATTCCGCTGACGTTTAAAAATGCTTTGGAAATCTTCCATTGTTTTCAAAATTCTGCTGACGCTTAAAAATGCTTCACAACTCTTCTATTGTTCTCGGAATTCCGCTGACTTTTAAAAATGCTTCGGAACTCTTCCATTGTTCTCGGAATTCCGCAGAAGTTTAAGAATGCTTCGCAACTCTTCCATTGTTCTCGGAATTCTGCTGAAGTTTAAAAATGCTTCGGAAATCTTCCATTGTTTTCAAAATTCCGCTGACATTTAAAAATGCTTTGGAACTCTTCCATTGTTCTCAGAATTCTGCAGACATATAAAAATGCTTCGGAACTCTTCCATTGTTCTCGGAATTCCGCTGACATTTAAAAATGCTTCGGAACTCTTTGATTGTTCTGGAATTCCGCTGATGTTTAAAAATGCTTCAGAACTCTTCCATTGTTCTCGGAATTCGTCTGATGTTTAAAAATGCTTCGGAACTCTTCCATTGTTCTCGGAATTCCAGTGAAGTTTAAAAATGCTTCGGAACTCTTCCATTGTTCTCGGAATTCCAGTGAAGTTTAAAAATGCTTCGGAACTCTTACATTGTTCTCGGAATTCCGCTGACGCTTAAAATTGCTTCACAACTCTATTGTTCTCGGAAATTCCACTGACTTTAAAAAATGCTTCGGAACTCTTCCATTGTTCTCGGAATTCCGCTGAAGTTTAAGAATGCTTCGGAACTCTTCCATTGTTCTCGTAATTCTGCTGAAGTTTAAAAATGCTTCGGAACTCTTCCATTGTTCTCGGAATTCCGCTGACGCTTAAAAATGCTTCACAACTCTTCTATTGTTCTCGGAATTCCGCTGACTTTTAAAAATGCTTCGGAACTCTTCCATTGTTCTCGGAATTCCGAAGAAGTTTAAGAATGCTTCGGAACTCTTCCATTGTTCTCAGAATTCTGCTGAAGTGTAAAAATGCTTCGGAACTCTTCCATTATTTTCAGAATTCCGCTGACATTTAAAAATGCTTCACAACTCTTCCATTGTTCTCGGTATTCTGCTGACTTTTAAAAATGCTTCGGAACTCTTCCATTCTTCTCGGAATTCCGCTGAAGTTTAAAAATGCTTCGGAACTCTTACATTGTTCTCAGAATTCCGCTGACGATTAAAATTGCTTCACATCTCTTCTATTGTTCTCGGAATTCCCCTGACTTTTAAAAATGCTTCGGAACTCTTCCATTGTTCTCGGAATTCCGCTGAAGTTTAAGAATGCTTCAGAACTCTTCCATTGTTCTCGGAATTCGGCTGAAGTGTAAGTATGATTCGGAGCTCTTCCATTGTTCTCGGAATCCCGCTGACATTTAAAAATGCTTCAGAGCTCTTCCATTGTTCTCGGAATTCGGCTGATGTTTAAAAATGCTTCGGTACTCTTCCATTGTTCTCGGAATTCCAGTGAAGTTTAAAAATGCTTCGGAACTCTTACATTGTTCTCAGAATTCCGCTGACGATTAAAATTGCTTCACATCTCTTCTATTGTTCTCGGAATTCCCCTGACTTTTAAAAATGCTTCGGAACTCTTCCATTGTTCTCGGAATTCCGCTGAAGTTTAAGAATGCTTCAGAACTCTTCCATTGTTCTCGGAAATCTGCTGAAGTTTTGAAGTTTAAAAATGCTTCGGAACTCTTCCATTGTTCTCGGACTTCTGCTGACGCTTAAAAATGCTTCACAACTCTTCTATTGTTCTTGGAATTCCGCTGACTTTTAAAAATGCTTCGGAACTCTTCCATTGTTCTCGGAATTCTGCTGAAGTTTAAAAATGCTTCGGAACTCTTCCATTGTTTTCAGAATTCCGCAGACATATAAAAATGCTTTGGAACTCTTCCATTGTTCTCTGAATTCCGCTGAAGTTTAAAAATGCTTCGGAACTCTTCCATTGTTCTCGGAATTCCGCTGACGTTTAAAAATGCTTCACAACTCTTCCATTGTTCTTGGAATTTCGCGGACTTATAAAAATGCTTCGGAACTCTTCCACTGTTCTCAAAATTCCGCTGAAGTTTAAAAATGCTTCGGAACTCTTCCATTGTTCTCAGAATTCTGCTGAAGTGTAAAAATGCTTCGGAACTCTTCCATTATTTTCAGAATTCCGCTGACATTTAAAAATGCTTCACAACTCTTCCATTGTTCTCGGTATTCTGCTGACTTTTAAAAATGCTTCGGAACTCTTCCATTCTTCTCGGAATTCCGCTGAAGTTTAAAAATGCTTCGGAACTCTTACATTGTTCTCAGAATTCCGCTGACGATTAAAATTGCTTCACATCTCTTCTATTGTTCTCGGAATTCCCCTGACTTTTAAAAATGCTTCGGAACTCTTCCATTGTTCTCGGAATTCCGCTGAAGTTTAAGAATGCTTCAGAACTCTTCCATTGTTCTCGGAATTCGGCTGAAGTGTAAGTATGATTCGGAGCTCTTCCATTGTTCTCGGAATCCCGCTGACATTTAAAAATGCTTCAGAGCTCTTCCATTGTTCTCGGAATTCGGCTGATGTTTAAAAATGCTTCGGAACTCTTCCATTGTTCTCGGAATTCCAGTGAAGTTTAAAAATGCTTCGGAACTCTTACATTGTTCTCAGAATTCCGCTGACGATTAAAATTGCTTCACATCTCTTCTATTGTTCTCGGAATTCCCCTGACTTTTAAAAATGCTTCGGAACTCTTCCATTGTTCTCGGAATTCCGCTGAAGTTTAAGAATGCTTCAGAACTCTTCCATTGTTCTCGGAAATCTGCTGAAGTTTTGAAGTTTAAAAATGCTTCGGAACTCTTCCATTGTTCTCGGACTTCTGCTGAAGTTTAAAAATGCTTTGGAACTCTTCCATTGTTCTCGGAATTCCGCTGACGCTTAAAAATGCTTCACAACTCTTCTATTGTTCTTGGAATTCCGCTGACTTTTAAAAATGCTTCGGAACTCTTCCATTGTTCTCGGAATTCTGCTGAAGTTTAAAAATGCTTCGGAACTCTTCCATTGTTTTCAGAATTCCGCAGACATATAAAAATGCTTTGGAACTCTTCCATTGTTCTCTGAATTCCGCTGAAGTTTAAAAATGCTTCGGAACTCTTCCATTGTTCTCGGAATTCCGCTGACGTTTAAAAATGCTTCACAACTCTTCCATTGTTCTTGGAATTTCGCGGACTTTTAAAAATGCTTCGGAACTCTTCCACTGTTCTCAAAATTCCGCTGAAGTTTAAAAATGCTTCGGAACTCTTCCATTGTTCTCGGAATTCCGCTGAAGTTTAAATATGCTTCGGAACTCTTCCATTGTTCTCGGAGTTATGCTGAAGATTAAAAATGCTTCGGAACTCTTCCATTGTACTCAGAATTCCGCTGACATTTAAAAATGCTTCGGAACTCTTCCATTGTTCTCGGAATTCCGCTGACGTTTAAAAATGCTTCTGAACTCTTCCATTTTTCTCGGAATTCCGCTGTAGTTTAAAAATGCTTCGGAACTCTTCCATTGTTCTCAGAATTCCGCTGAAGTTTAAATATGCTTCGGAACTCTTCCATTGCTCTCGGAATTATGCTGAATATTAAAAATGCTTCGGAACACTTCCATTGCTCTCGGAATTATGCTGAATATTAAAAATGCTTCGGAACACTTCCATTGTTCTCAGAATTCCGCTGATGTTTAAAAATGCTTCGGAACTCTTCCATTGTTTTCGGAATTCCACTGACGTTTAAAAATGCTTAAAAACTCTTCCATTGTTCTCAGAATTCTGCTGATGTTTAAAAATGCTTCGGAGCTCTTCCATTGTTCTCGTAATTCCGCTGAAGTTTAAAAATGCTTCGGAACTCTTCCATTGTTCTCGGAATTCTGCTGACATATTAAAATGCTTCGGAACTCTTCCTTTTTTTTCGGAATTCCGTTGATGTTTAAAAATGCTTCAGAACTCTTCCATTGTTCTCGGAATTCCGCTGAAGTTTAAGTATGCTTCGGAACTCATCCATTGTTCTGGAATTCCGCTGACGTTTAAAAATTCTTCACAACTCTTCCATTGCTCTCGGTATTCCCCTGACTTTTAAAAATGCTTCACAACTCTTCCATTGTTCTCGGTATTCCCCTGACATTTAAAAATGCTTCAGAACTCTTCCATCGTTCTCTGAATTACGCTGACATTTAAAAATGCTTCGGAACTCTTCCATTGTTCTCGGAATTCCGCTGACATTTAAAAATGCTTTGGAACTCTACCATTGTTCTCAGAATTCTGCAGACATATAAAAATGCTTCGGAACTCTTCCATTGTTCTCGTAATTCCGCTGACATTTAAAAATGCTTCGGAACACTTCCATTGTTCTGGAATTCCGCTGACGTTTAAAAATGCTTCACAACTCTTCCATTGTTCTCGGTATTCTGCTGACTTTTAAAAATGCTTCGGAACTCTTCCATTGTTCTCGGAATTCCGCTGAAGTTTAAGTATGCTTCGGAGCTCTTCCATTGTTCTCGGAATCCCGCTGACATTTAAAAATGCTTCAGAACTCTTCCATTGTTCTCGGAATTCGGCTGATGTTTAAAAATGCTTCGGAACTCTTCCATTGTTCTCGGAATTCCAGTGAAGTTTAAAAATGCTTCGGAACTCTTACATTGTTCTCGGAATTCCGCTGAAGTTTAAATATGCTTCGGAACTCTTCCATTGTTCTCGGACTTCTGCTGAAGTTTAAAAATGCTTTGGAACTCTTCCATTGTTCTCGGAATTCCGCTGACGCTTAAAAATGCTTCACAACTCTTCCATTGTTCTCAGAATTCCGCTGAAGTTTAAAAATGCTTTGGAACTCTTCCATTGTTCTCGGAATTCCGCTGAAGTTTAAATATGCTTCGGAACTCTTCCATTGTTCTCGGAATTATGCTGAAGATTAAAAATGCTTCGGAACTCTTCCATTGTTCTCAGAATTCCGCTGACATTTAAAAATGCTTCGGAACTCTTCCATTGTTCTCGGAATTCTGCTGACGTTTAAAAATGCTTCGAAACTCTTCCATTGTTCTCGGAATTCCGCTGACATTTAAAAATGCTTCGGAACTCTTCCATTGTTCTCGGAATTCCGCTGACGTTTAAAAATGCTTCACAACTCTTCCATTTTTCTCGGTATTCCGCTGACTTTTAAAAATGCTTCGGAAATCTTCCATTGTTTTCAAAATTCCGCTGACGTTTAAAAATGCTTTGGAAATCTTCCATTGTTTTCAAAATTCTGCTGACGCTTAAAAATGCTTCACAACTCTTCTATTGTTCTCGGAATTCCGCTGACTTTTAAAAATGCTTCGGAACTCTTCCATTGTTCTTGGAATTCCGCAGAAGTTTAAGAATGCTTCGCAACTCTTCCATTGTTCTCGGAATTCTGCTGAAGTTTAAAAATGCTTCGGAAATCTTCCATTGTTTTCAAAATTCCGCTGACATTTAAAAATGCTTTGGAACTCTTCCATTGTTCTCAGAATTCTGCAGACATATAAAAATGCTTCGGAACTCTTCCATTGTTCTCGGAATTCCGCTGACATTTAAAAATGCTTCGGAACTCTTTGATTGTTCTGGAATTCCGCTGATGTTTAAAAATGCTTCAGAACTCTTCCATTGTTCTCGGAATTCGTCTGATGTTTAAAAATGCTTCGGAACTCTTCCATTGTTCTCGGAATTCCAGTGAAGTTTAAAAATGCTTCGGAACTCTTCCATTGTTCTCGGAATTCCAGTGAAGTTTAAAAATGCTTCGGAACTCTTACATTGTTCTCGGAATTCCGCTGACGCTTAAAATTGCTTCACAACTCTATTGTTCTCGGAAATTCCACTGACTTTAAAAAATGCTTCGGAACTCTTCCATTGTTCTCGGAATTCCGCTGAAGTTTAAGAATGCTTCGGAACTCTTCCATTGTTCTCGTAATTCTGCTGAAGTTTAAAAATGCTTCGGAACTCTTCCATTGTTCTCGGAATTCCGCTGACGCTTAAAAATGCTTCACAACTCTTCTATTGTTCTCGGAATTCCGCTGACTTTTAAAAATGCTTCGGAACTCTTCCATTGTTCTCGGAATTCCGAAGAAGTTTAAGAATGCTTCGGAACTCTTCCATTGTTCTCAGAATTCTGCTGAAGTGTAAAATTGCTTCGGAACTCTTCCATTATTTTCAGAATTCCGCTGACATTTAAAAATGCTTCACAACTCTTCCATTGTTCTCGGTATTCTGCTGACTTTTAAAAATGCTTCGGAACTCTTCCATTCTTCTCGGAATTCCGCTGAAGTTTAAAAATGCTTCGGAACTCTTACATTGTTCTCAGAATTCCGCTGACGATTAAAATTGCTTCACATCTCTTCTATTGTTCTCGGAATTCCCCTGACTTTTAAAAATGCTTCGGAACTCTTCCATTGTTCTCGGAATTCCGCTGAAGTTTAAGAATGCTTCAGAACTCTTCCATTGTTCTCGGAATTCGGCTGAAGTGTAAGTATGATTCGGAGCTCTTCCATTGTTCTCGGAATCCCGCTGTCATTTAAAAATGCTTCAGAGCTCTTCCATTGTTCTCGGAATTCGGCTGATGTTTAAAAATGCTTCGGAACTCTTCCATTGTTCTCGGAATTCCAGTGAAGTTTAAAAATGCTTCGGAACTCTTACATTGTTCTCAGAATTCCGCTGACGATTAAAATTGCTTCACATCTCTTCTATTGTTCTCGGAATTCCCCTGACTTTTAAAAATGCTTCGGAACTCTTCCATTGTTCTCGGAATTCCGCTGAAGTTTAAGAATGCTTCAGAACTCTTCCATTGTTCTCGGAAATCTGCTGAAGTTTTGAAGTTTAAAAATGCTTCGGAACTCTTCCATTGTTCTCGGACTTCTGCTGAAGTTTAAAAATGCTTTGGAACTCTTCCATTGTTCTCGGAATTCCGCTGACGCTTAAAAATGCTTCACAACTCTTCTATTGTTCTTGGAATTCCGCTGACTTTTAAAAATGCTTCGGAACTCTTCCATTGTTCTCGGAATTCTGCTGAAGTTTAAAAATGCTTCGGAACTCTTCCATTGTTTTCAGAATTCCGCAGACATATAAAAATGCTTTGGAACTCTTCCATTGTTCTCTGAATTCCGCTGAAGTTTAAAAATGCTTCGGAACTCTTCCATTGTTCTCGGAATTCCGCTGACGTTTAAAAATGCTTCACAACTCTTCCATTGTTCTTGGAATTTCGCGGACTTTTAAAAATGCTTCGGAACTCTTCCACTGTTCTCAAAATTCCGCTGAAGTTTAAAAATGCTTCGGAACTCTTCCATTGTTCTCGGAATTCCGCTGAAGTTTAAATATGCTTCGGAACTCTTCCATTGTTCTCGGAGTTATGCTGAAGATAAAAAATGCTTCGGAACTCTTCCATTGTACTCAGAATTCCGCTGACATTTAAAAATGCTTCGGAACTCTTCCATTGTTCTCGGAATTCCGCTGACGTTTAAAAATGCTTCTGAACTCTTCCATTTTTCTCGGAATTCCGCTGTAGTTTAAAAATGCTTCGGAACTCTTCCATTGTTCTCAGAATTCCGCTGAAGTTTAAATATGCTTCGGAACTCTTCCATTGCTCTCGGAATTATGCTGAATATTAAAAATGCTTCGGAACACTTCCATTGCTCTCGGAATTATGCTGAATATTAAAAATGCTTCGGAACACTTCCATTGTTCTCAGAATTCCGCTGATGTTTAAAAATGCTTCGGAACTCTTCCATTGTTTTCGGAATTCCACTGACGTTTAAAAATGCTTAAAAACTCTTCCATTGTTCTCAGAATTCTGCTGATGTTTAAAAATGCTTCGGAGCTCTTCCATTGTTCTCGTAATTCCGCTGAAGTTTAAAAATGCTTCGGAACTC
Organism: Phyllobates terribilis; assembly: GCF_046119375.1. Taxonomy (NCBI): domain Eukaryota; kingdom Metazoa; phylum Chordata; class Amphibia; order Anura; family Dendrobatidae; genus Phyllobates; species Phyllobates terribilis. Next base: position 4,084,953 of record NW_027362781.1, on the reverse strand, counting down.
TTCCATTGTTCTCGGAATTCTGCTGACATATTAAAATGCTTCGGAACTCTTCCTTTTTTTTCGGAATTCCGTTGATGTTTAAAAATGCTTCAGAACTCTTCCATTGTTCTCGGAATTCCGCTGAAGTTTAAGTATGCTTCGGAACTCATCCATTGTTCTGGAATTCCGCTGACGTTTAAAAATTCTTCACAACTCTTCCATTGCTCTCGGTATTCCCCTGACTTTTAAAAATGCTTCACAACTCTTCCATTGTTCTCGGTATTCCCCTGACATTTAAAAATGCTTCAGAACTCTTCCATCGTTCTCTGAATTACGCTGACATTTAAAAATGCTTCGGAACTCTTCCATTGTTCTCGGAATTCCGCTGACATTTAAAAATGCTTTGGAACTCTTCCATTGTTCTCAGAATTCTGCAGACATATAAAAATGCTTCGGAACTCTTCCATTGTTCTCGTAATTCCGCTGACATTTAAAAATGCTTCGGAACACTTCCATTGTTCTGGAATTCCGCTGACGTTTAAAAATGCTTCACAACTCTTCCATTGTTCTCGGTATTCTGCTGACTTTTAAAAATGCTTCGGAACTCTTCCATTGTTCTCGGAATTCCGCTGAAGTTTAAGTATGCTTCGGAGCTCTTCCATTGTTCTCGGAATCCCGCTGACATTTAAAAATGCTTCAGAACTCTTCCATTGTTCTCGGAATTCGGCTGATGTTTAAAAATGCTTCGGAACTCTTCCATTGTTCTCGGAATTCCAGTGAAGTTTAAAAATGCTTCGGAACTCTTACATTGTTCTCGGAATTCCGCTGAAGTTTAAATATGCTTCGGAACTCTTCCATTGTTCTCGGACTTCTGCTGAAGTTTAAAAATGCTTTGGAACTCTTCCATTGTTCTCGGAATTCCGCTGACGCTTAAAAATGCTTCACAACTCTTCCATTGTTCTCAGAATTCCGCTGAAGTTTAAAAATGCATTGGAACTCTTCCATTGTTCTCGGAATTCCGCTGAAGTTTAAATATGCTTCGGAACTCTTCCATTGTTCTCGGAATTATGCTGAAGATTAAAAATGCTTCGGAACTCTTCCATTGTTCTCAGAATTCCGCTGACATTTAAAAATGCTTCGGAACTCTTCCATTGTTCTCGGAATTCCGCTGACATTTAAAAATGCTTCGGAACTATTCCATTGTTCTCGGAATTCCTCTGACATTTAAAAATGCTTCGGAACTCTTCCATTGTTCTCAGAATTCCGTTGACATTTAAAAATGCTTCGGAACTCTTCCATTGTTCTCGGAATTCCGCTGACGTTTAAATATGCTTCGGAACTCTTCCATTGTTCTCGGAATTATGCTGAAGATTAAAAATGCTTCGGAACTCTTCCATTGTTCTCAGAATTCCGCTGACATTTAAAAATGCTTCGGAACTCTTCCATTGTTCTCGGAATTCCGCTGACGTTTAAAAATGCTTCGGAACTCTTCCATTTTTCTTGGAATTCCGTTGTAGTTTAAAAATGCTTCGGAACTCTTCCATTGTTCTCAGAATTCCGCTGAAGTTTAAATATACTTCGGAACTCTTCCATTGTTCTCGGAATTATGCTTAAGATTAAAAATGCTTCGGAACTCTTCCATTTCTCGGAAATCCGCTGAAGTTTAAAAATGCTTCGGAACTCTTCCATTGTTTTCAGAATTCCGCTGACATTTAAAAATGCTTTAGAACTCTTCCATTGTTCTTGGAATTCTGCTGACGTTTAAAAATGCTTCGAAACTCTTCCATTGTTCTCGGAATTCCGCTGACATTTAAAAATGCTTCGGAACTCTTCCATTGTTCTCGGAATTCCGCTGACGTTTAAAAATGCTTCACAACTCTTCCATTTTTCTCGGTATTCCGCTGACTTTTAAAAATGCTTCGGAAATCTTCCATTGTTTTCAAAATTCCGCTGACGTTTAAAAATGCTTTGGAAATCTTCCATTGTTTTCAAAATTCTGCTGACGCTTAAAAATGCTTCACAACTCTTCTATTGTTCTCGGAATTCCGCTGACTTTTAAAAATGCTTCGGAACTCTTCCATTGTTCTCAAAATTCCGCAGAAGTTTAAGAATGCTTCGCAACTCTTCCATTGTTCTCGGAATTCTGCTGAAGTTTAAAAATGCTTCGGAAATCTTCCATTGTTTTCAAAATTCCGCTGACATTTAAAAATGCTTTGGAACTCTTCCATTGTTCTCAGAATTCTGCAGACATATAAAAATGCTTCGGAACTCTTCCATTGTTCTCGGAATTCCGCTGACATTTAAAAATGCTTCGGAACTCTTTGATTGTTCTGGAATTCCGCTGATGTTTAAAAATGCTTCAGAACTCTTCCATTGTTCTCGGAATTCGTCTGATGTTTAAAAATGCTTCGGAACTCTTCCATTGTTCTCGGAATTCCAGTGAAGTTTAAAAATGCTTCGGAACTCTTCCATTGTTCTCGGAATTCCAGTGAAGTTTAAAAATGCTTCGGAACTCTTACATTGTTCTCGGAATTCCGCTGACGCTTAAAATTGCTTCACAACTCTATTGTTCTCGGAAATTCCACTGACTTTAAAAAATGCTTCGGAACTCTTCCATTGTTCTCGGAATTCCGCTGAAGTTTAAGAATGCTTCGGAACTCTTCCATTGTTCTCGTAATTCTGCTGAAGTTTAAAAATGCTTCGGAACTCTTCCATTGTTCTCGGAATTCCGCTGACGCTTAAAAATGCTTCACAACTCTTCTATTGTTCTCGGAATTCCGCTGACTTTTAAAAATGCTTCGGAACTCTTCCATTGTTCTCGGAATTCCGAAGAAGTTTAAGAATGCTTCGGAACTCTTCCATTGTTCTCAGAATTCTGCTGAAGTGTAAAAATGCTTCGGAACTCTTCCATTATTTTCAGAATTCCGCTGACATTTAAAAATGCTTCAGAGCTCTTCCATTGTTCTCGGAATTCGGCTGATGTTTAAAAATGCTTCGGAACTCTTCCATTGTTCTCGGAATTCCAGTGAAGTTTAAAAATGCTTCGGAACTCTTACATTGTTCTCAGAATTCCGCTGACGATTAAAATTGCTTCACATCTCTTCTATTGTTCTCGGAATTCCCCTGACTTTTAAAAATGCTTCGGAACTCTTCCATTGTTCTCGGAATTCCGCTGAAGTTTAAGAATGCTTCAGAACTCTTCCATTGTTCTCGGAAATCTGCTGAAGTTTTGAAGTTTAAAAATGCTTCGGAACTCTTCCATTGTTCTCGGACTTCTGCTGAAGTTTAAAAATGCTTTGGAACTCTTCCATTGTTCTCGGAATTCCGCTGACGCTTAAAAATGCTTCACAACTCTTCTATTGTTCTTGGAATTCCGCTGACTTTTAAAAATGCTTCGGAACTCTTCCATTGTTCTCGGAATTCTGCTGAAGTTTAAAAATGCTTCGGAACTCTTCCATTGTTTTCAGAATTCCGCAGACATATAAAAATGCTTTGGAACTCTTCCATTGTTCTCTGAATTCCGCTGAAGTTTAAAAATGCTTCGGAACTCTTCCATTGTTCTCGGAATTCCGCTGACGTTTAAAAATGCTTCACAACTCTTCCATTGTTCTTGGAATTTCGCGGACTTTTAAAAATGCTTCGGAACTCTTCCACTGTTCTCAAAATTCCGCTGAAGTTTAAAAATGCTTCGGAACTCTTCCATTGTTCTCGGAATTCCGCTGAAGTTTAAATATGCTTCGGAACTCTTCCATTGTTCTCGGAGTTATGCTGAAGATTAAAAATGCTTCGGAACTCTTCCATTGTACTCAGAATTCCGCTGACATTTAAAAATGCTTCGGAACTCTTCCATTGTTCTCGGAATTCCGCTGACGTTTAAAAATGCTTCTGAACTCTTCCATTTTTCTCGGAATTCCGCTGTAGTTTAAAAATGCTTCGGAACTCTTCCATTGTTCTCAGAATTCCGCTGAAGTTTAAATATGCTTCGGAACTCTTCCATTGCTCTCGGAATTATGCTGAATATTAAAAATGCTTCGGAACACTTCCATTGCTCTCGGAATTATGCTGAATATTAAAAATGCTTCGGAACACTTCCATTGTTCTCAGAATTCCGCTGATGTTTAAAAATGCTTCGGAACTCTTCCATTGTTTTCGGAATTCCACTGACGTTTAAAAATGCTTAAAAACTCTTCCATTGTTCTCAGAATTCTGCTGATGTTTAAAAATGCTTCGGAGCTCTTCCATTGTTCTCGTAATTCCGCTGAAGTTTAAAAATGCTTCGGAACTCTTCCTTTTTTTTCGGAATTCCGTTGATGTTTAAAAATGCTTCAGAACTCTTCCATTGTTCTCGGAATTCCGCTGAAGTTTAAGTATGCTTCGGAACTCATCCATTGTTCTGGAATTCCGCTGACGTTTAAAAATTCTTCACAACTCTTCCATTGCTCTCGGTATTCCCCTGACTTTTAAAAATGCTTCACAACTCTTCCATTGTTCTCGGTATTCCCCTGACATTTAAAAATGCTTCAGAACTCTTCCATCGTTCTCTGAATTACGCTGACATTTAAAAATGCTTCGGAACTCTTCCATTGTTCTCGGAATTCCGCTGACGTTTAAAAATGCTTCACAACTCTTCCATTGTTCTCGGAATTTCGCGGACTTTTAAAAATGCTTCGGAACTCTTCCATTGTTCTCGGAATTCCGCTGAAGTTTAAGAATTCTTCGGAACTTTTCCATTGTTCTCGGAATTCTGCTGAAGTTTAAAGATGCTTTGGAACTCTTCCATTGTTTTCAGAATTCCGCTGACATTTAAAAATGCTTTGGAACTCTTCCATTGTTCTCGGAATTCTGCTGAAGTTTAAAAATGCTTCGGAACTCTTCCATTGTTCTCAAAATTCCGCTGAAGTTTAAAAATGCCTCGGAACTCTTCCATCGTTCTCAGAATTCCGCTGACGTTTAAAAATGCTCTGGAAATCTTCGATTGTTTTCAAAATTCCGCTGACGTTTAAAAATGCTTCAGAACTCTTCCATTGTTCTCGAAATTCCGCTGATGTTGAAAAATGCTTCGGAACTCTTCCATTGTTCTCGGAATTCCCCTGACGCTTAAAATTGCTTCACAACTCTTCTATTGTTCTCGCAAATTCCGCTGACTTTAAAAAATGCTTCGGAACTCTTCCATTGTTCTCGGAATTCCGCTGAAGTTTAAGAATGCTTCGGAACTCTTCCATTGTTCTCGGACTTCTGCTGAAGTTTAAAAATGCTTTGGAACTCTTCCATTGTTCTCGGAATTCCGCTGACGCTTAAAAATGCTTCACAACTCTTCTATTGTTCTTGGAATTCCGCTGACTTTTAAAAATGCTTCGGAACTCTTCCATTGTTCTCGGAATTCTGCTGAAGTTTAAAAATGCTTCGGAACTCTTCCATTGTTTTCAGAATTCCGCAGACATATAAAAATGCTTTGGAACTCTTCCATTGTTCTCTGAATTCCGCTGACGTTTAAAAATGCTTCAGAACTCTTCCATTGTTCTCGGAATTCCGCTGACGTTTAAAAATGCTTCACAACTCTTCCATTGTTCTCGGAATTTCGCGGACTTTTAAAAATGCTTCGGAACTCTTCCACTGTTCTCAAAATTCCGCTGAAGTTTAAAAATGCTTCGGAAATCTTCCATTGTTTTCAAAATTCCGCTGACGTTCAAAAATGCTTCAGAACTGTTCCATTGTTCTCGGAATTCCGCTGATGTTTAAAAATGATTCGGTACTCTTCCATTGTTCTCGTAATTCCGCTGAAGTTTAAATATGCTTCGGAACTCTTCCATTGTTCTCGGAATTATGCTGAAGATTAAAAATGGTTTGGAACTCTTCCATTGTTCTCAGAATTCCGCTGACGTTTAAAAATGCTTCACAACTCTTCCATTGTTCTCGGAATTCCGCTGACTTTTAAAAATGCTTCGGAACTCTTCTATTGTTCTCAGAATTCCGCAGACATTTAAAAATGCTTCGGTACTCTTCCATTGTTCTCGGAATTCCGCTGACGTTTAAAAATGCTTCGGAACTCTTCCATTGTTCTCGGAATTCGCTGAAGTTTAAAAATGCTTCGGAACTCTTCCATTGTTCTAGGAATTCTGCTGAAGTTTAAAAATGCATCGGAACTCTTCCATTGTTCTCGGAATTCCGCTGACGTTTAAAAATGCTTCACAACTCTTCTATTGTTCTCGGTATTCCGCTGAAGTTTAAATATGCTTTGGAACTGTTCCATTGTTCTCGGAATTCTACTGAAGTTTAAAAATGCTTCAGAACTCTTCCATTGTTCTCGGAATACTGCTGAAGTTTAAAAATGCTTCGGAACTCTTCCTTTGTTTTCGTTATTCCACTGACGTTTAAAAATGCTTAAAATCTCTTCCATTGTTCTCGGAATTCTGCTGATGTTTAAAAATGCTTCGGAACTCTTCCATTGTTCTCGTAATTCCGCTGAAGTTTAAAAATGCTTTGGAACTCTTCCATTGTTCTCGGAATTCCGCTGACATATAAAAATGCTTCGGAACTGTTCCTTTTTTCTCGGAATTCCGTTGATGTTTAAAAATGCTTCAGAACTCTTCCATTGTTCTCGGAATTCCGCTGAAGTTTAAGTATGCTTCGGAACTCTTCCATTGTTCTGGAATTCCGCTGACATTTAAAAATGCTTCACAACTCTACCATTGTTCTCGGTATTCCCCTGACTTTTAAAAATGCTTCGGAACTCTTCCATTGTTCTCGGAATACCGCTGAAGTTTAAGTATGCTTCGGAACTCTTCCATTGTTCTCGAAATTCTGCTGAAGTTTAAAAATGCTTCGGAACTCTTCCATTGTTCTCAGAATTCCGCTGACATTTAAAAATGCTTCGGAACGCTTCCATTGTTCTCGGAATTCTGCTGACATTTAAAAATGCTTCAGAATTCTTCCATTGTTCTCGGAATTCCGCTAACGTTTAAAAATGATTCGGAACTCTTCCATTGTTCTCGGAATTCCGCTGACGTTTAAAAATGCTTCACAACTCTTCCATTGTTCTCGGAATTCCTCTGACGCTTAAAATTGCTTCACAACTCGTCTATTGTTCTCGGAATTCCCCTCACTTTTAAAAATGCTTCAGAACTCTTCCATTGTTCTCGGAAATCTGCTGAAGTTTTGAAGTTTAAAAACGCTTCGGAACTCTTCCATTGTTCTCGGAATTCTGGTGACGCTTAAAAATGCTTCACAACTCTTCTTTTGTTCTCGGAATTCCGCTGACTTTCAATAATTCTTCGGAACTCTTCCATTGTTCTCGGAATTCCGCTGAAGTTTAAGAATTCTTCGGAACTTTTCCATTGTTCTCGGAATTCTGCTGAAGTTTAAAGATGCTTTGGAACTCTTCCATTGTTTTCAGAATTCCGCTGACATTTAAAAATGCTTTGGAACTCTTCCATTGTTCTCGGAATTCTGCTGACATTTAAAAATGCTTCAGAACTCTTCCATTGTTCTCGAAATTCCTCTGACATTTAAAAATGCTTCGGAACACTTCCATTGTTCTCAGAATTCCGCTGACATTTAAAAATGCTTCGAAACTCTTCCATTGTTCTCGGAATTCCGCTGACGTTTAAAAATGCTTCGGAACCCTTCCATTTTTCTCGGAATTCCGCTGAAGTTTAAAAATGCTTCGGAACTCTTCCATTGTTCTCAGAATTCCGCTGAAGTTTAAAAATGCTTTGGAACTCTTCCATTGTTCTCGGAATTCCGCTGAAGTTTAAATATGCTTCGGAACTCTTCCATTGTTCTCGGAATTATGCTGAAGATTAAAAATGCTTCGGAACTCTTCCATTGTTCTCAGAATTCCGCTGACATTTAAAAATGCTTCGGAACTCTTCCATTGTTCTCGGAATTCCGCTGACATTTAAAAATGCTTCGGAACTATTCCATTGTTCTCGGAATTCCTCTGACATTTAAAAATGCTTCGGAACTCTTCCATTGTTCTCAGAATTCCGTTGACATTTAAAAATGCTTCGGAACTCTTCCATTGTTCTCGGAATTCCGCTGACGTTTAAATATGCTTCGGAACTCTTCCATTGTTCTCGGAATTATGCTGAAGATTAAAAATGCTTCGGAACTCTTCCATTGTTCTCAGAATTCCGCTGACATTTAAAAAAGCTTCGGAACTCTTCCATTGTTCTCGGAATTCCGCTGACGTTTAAAAATGCTTCGGAACTCTTCCATTTTTCTTGGAATTCCGTTGTAGTTTAAAAATGCTTCGGAACTCTTCCATTGTTCTCAGAATTCCGCTGAAGTTTAAATATACTTCGGAACTCTTCCATTGTTCTCGGAATTATGCTTAAGATTAAAAATGCTTCGGAACTCTTCCATTTCTCGGAAATCCGCTGAAGTTTAAAAATGCTTCGGAACTCTTCCATTGTTTTCAGAATTCCGCTGACATTTAAAAATGCTTTGGAACTCTTCCATTGTTCTTGGAATTCTGCTGACGTTTAAAAATGCTTCGGAACTCTTCCATTGTTCTCGGAATTCCGCTGACATTTAAAAATGCTTCGGAACTCTTCCATTGTTCTCGGAATTCCGCTGACGTTTAAAAATGCTTCACAACTCTTCCATTTTTCTCGGTATTCCGCTGACTTTTAAAAATGCTTCGGAAATCTTCCATTGTTTTCAAAATTCCGCTGACGTTTAAAAATGCTTTGGAAATCTTCCATTGTTTTCAAAATTCCGCTGACGCTTAAAAATGCTTCACAACTCTTCTATTGTTCTCGGAATTCCGCTGACTTTTAAAAATGCTTCGGAACTCTTCCATTGTTCTCGGAATTCCGCAGAAGTTTAAGAATGCTTCGGAACTCTTCCATTGTTCTCGGAATTCTGCTGAAGTTTAAAAATGCTTCGGAAATCTTTCATTGTTTTCAAAATTCCGCTGACATTTAAAAATGCTTTGGAACTCTTCCATTGTTCTCAGAATTCTGCAGACATATAAAAATGCTTCGGAACTCTTCCATTGTTCTCGGAATTCCGCTGACATTTAAAAATGCTTCGGAACTCTTTGATTGTTCTGGAATTCCGCTGATGTTTAAAAATGCTTCAGAACTCTTCCATTGTTCTCGGAATTCGTCTGATGTTTAAAAATGCTTCGGAACTCTTCCATTGTTCTCGGAATTCCAGTGAAGTTTAAAAATGCTTCGGAACTCTTACATTGTTCTCGGAATTCCACTGACGCTTAAAATTGCTTCACAACTCTATTGTTCTCGGAAATTCCGCTGACTTTAAAAAATGCTTCGGAACTCTTCCATTGTTCTTGGAATTCCGCTGAAGTTTAAGAATGCTTCGGAACTCTTCCATTGTTCTCGTAATTCTGCTGAAGTTTAAAAATGCTTCGGAACTCTTCCATTGTTCTCGGAATTCCGCTGACGCTTAAAAATGCTTCACAACTCTTCTATTGTTCTCGGAATTCCGCTGACTTTTAAAAATGCTTCGGAACTCTTCCATTGTTCTCGCAATTCCGAAGAAGTTTAAGAATGCTTCGGAACTCTTCCATTGTTCTCGGAATTCTGCTGAAGTGTAAAAATGCTTCGGAACTCTTCCATTATTTTCAGAATTCCGCTGACATTTAAAAATGCTTTGGAACTCTTCCATTGTTCTCAGAATTCTGCAGACATATAAAAATGCTTCGGAACTCTTCCATTGTTCTCGTAATTCCGCTGACATTTAAAAATGCTTCGGAACACTTCCATTGTTCTGGAATTCCGCTGACGTTTAAAAATGCTTCACAACTCTTCCATTGTTCTCGGTATTCTGCTGACTTTTAAAAATGCTTCGGAACTCTTCCATTGTTCTCGGAATTCCGCTGAAGTTTAAGTATGCTTCGGAGCTCTTCCATTGTTCTCGGAATCCCGCTGACATTTAAAAATGCTTCAGAACTCTTCCATTGTTCTCGGAATTCGGCTGATGTTTAAAAATGCTTCGGAACTCTTCCATTGTTCTCAGAATTCCGCTGACGATTAAAATTGCTTCACATTTCTTCTATTGTTCTCGGAATTCCCCTGACTTTTAAAAATGCTTCGGAACTCTTCCATTGTTCTCGGAATTCCGCTGAAGTTTAAGAATGCTTCAGAACTCTTCCATTGTTCTCGGAAATCTGCTGAAGTTTTGAAGTTTAAAAATGCTTCGGAACTCTTCCATTGTTCTCGGAATTCCGCTGACGCTTAAAAATGCTTCACAACTCTTCTATTGTTCTCGGAATTCCGCTGACTTTTAAAAATACTTCGGAACTCTTCCATTTTTCTCGGAATTCCGCTGACGTTTAAAAATGCTTCACAACTCTTCCATTTTTCTCGGTATTCCGCTGACTTTTAAAAATGCTTCGGAAATCTTCCATTGTTTTCAAAATTCCGCTGACGTTTAAAAATGCTTTGTAAATCTTCCATTGTTTTCAAAATTCCGCTGACGTTTAAAAATGCTTCAGAACTCTTCCATTGTTCTCAAAATTCCGCTGAAGTTTAAAAATGCCTCGGAACTCTTCCATCGTTCTCAGAATTCTGCTGACGTTTAAAAATGCTCTGGAAATCTTCGATTGTTTTCAAAATTCCTCTGACGTTTAAAAATGCTTCAGAACTCTTCCATTGTTCTCGAAATTCCGCTGATGTTGAAAAATGCTTCGGAACTCTTCCATTGTTCTCGGAATTCCCCTGACGCTTAAAATTGCTTCACAACTCTTCTATTGTTCTCGCAAATTCCGCTGACTTTAAAAAATGCTTCGGAACTCTTCCATTGTTCTCGGAATTCCGCTGAAGTTTAAGAATGCTTCGGAACTCTTCCATTGTTCTCGGACTTCTGCTGAAGTTTAAAAATGCTTTGGAACTCTTCCATTGTTCTCGGAATTCCGCTGACGCTTAAAAATGCTTCACAACTCTTCTATTGTTCTTGGAATTCCGCTGACTTTTAAAAATGCTTCGGAACTCTTCCATTGTTCTCGGAATTCTGCTGAAGTTTAAAAATGCTTCGGAACTCTTCCATTGTTTTCAGAATTCCGCAGACATATAAAAATGCTTTGGAACTCTTCCATTTTTCTCTGAATTCCGCTGACGTTTAAAAATGCTTCAGAACTCTTCCATTGTTCTCGGAATTCCGCTGACGTTTAAAAATGCTTCACAACTCTTCCATTGTTCTCGGAATTTCGCGGACTTTTAAAAATGCTTCGGAACTCTTCCACTGTTCTCAAAATTCCGCTGAAGTTTAAAAATGCTTCGGAAATCTTCCATTGTTTTCAAAATTCCGCTGACGTTCAAAAATGCTTCAGAACTGTTCCATTGTTCTCGGAATTCCGCTGATGTTTAAAAATGATTCGGTACTCTTCCATTGTTCTCGTAATTCCGCTGAAGTTTAAATATGCTTCGGAACTCTTCCATTGTTCTCGGAATTATGCTGAAGATTAAAAATGGTTTGGAACTCTTCCATTGTTCTCAGAATTCCGCTGACGTTTAAAAATGCTTCACAACTCTTCCATTGTTCTCGGAATTCCGCTGACTTTTAAAAATGCTTCGGAACTCTTCTATTGTTCTCAGAATTCCGCAGACATTTAAAAATGCTTCGGTACTCTTCCATTGTTCTCGGAATTCCGCTGACGTTTAAAAATGCTTCGGAACTCTTCCATTGTTCTCGGAATTCGCTGAAGTTTAAAAATGCTTCGGAACTCTTCCATTGTTCTAGGAATTCTGCTGAAGTTTAAAAATGCATCGGAACTCTTCCATTGTTCTCGGAATTCCGCTGACGTTTAAAAATGCTTCACAACTCTTCTATTGTTCTCGGTATTCCGCTGAAGTTTAAATATGCTTTGGAACTGTTCCATTGTTCTCGGAATTCTACTGAAGTTTAAAAATGCTTCAGAACTCTTCCATTGTTCTCGGAATACTGCTGAAGTTTAAAAATGCTTCGGAACTCTTCCTTTGTTTTCGTTATTCCACTGACGTTTAAAAATGCTTAAAATCTCTTCCATTGTTCTCGGAATTCTGCTGATGTTTAAAAATGCTTCGGAACTCTTCCATTGTTCTCGTAATTCCGCTGAAGTTTAAAAATGCTTTGGAACTCTTCCATTGTTCTCGGAATTCCGCTGACATATAAAAATGCTTCGGAACTGTTCCTTTTTTCTCGGAATTCCGTTGATGTTTAAAAATGCTTCAGAACTCTTCCATTGTTCTCGGAATTCCGCTGAAGTTTAAGTATGCTTCGGAACTCTTCCATTGTTCTGGAATTCCGCTGACATTTAAAAATGCTTCACAACTCTACCATTGTTCTCGGTATTCCCCTGACTTTTAAAAATGCTTCGGAACTCTTCCATTGTTCTCGGAATACCGCTGAAGTTTAAGTATGCTTCGGAACTCTTCCATTGTTCTCGAAATTCTGCTGAAGTTTAAAAATGCTTCGGAACTCTTCCATTGTTCTCAGAATTCCGCTGACATTTAAAAATGCTTCGGAACGCTTCCATTGTTCTCGAAATTCTGCTGACATTTAAAAATGCTTCAGAATTCTTCCATTGTTCTCGGAATTCCGCTAACGTTTAAAAATGATTCGGAACTCTTCCATTGTTCTCGGAATTCCGCTGACGTTTAAAAATGCTTCACAACTCTTCCATTGTTCTCGGAATTCCTCTGACGCTTAAAATTGCTTCACAACTCGTCTATTGTTCTCGGAATTCCCCTCACTTTTAAAAATGCTTCAGAACTCTTCCATTGTTCTCGGAAATCTGCTGAAGTTTTGAAGTTTAAAAACGCTTCGGAACTCTTCCATTGTTCTCGGAATTCTGGTGACGCTTAAAAATGCTTCACAACTCTTCTTTTGTTCTCGGAATTCCGCTGACTTTCAATAATTCTTCGGAACTCTTCCATTGTTCTCGGAATTCCGCTGAAGTTTAAGAATTCTTCGGAACTTTTCCATTGTTCTCGGAATTCTGCTGAAGTTTAAAGATGCTTTGGAACTCTTCCATTGTTTTCAGAATTCCGCTGACATTTAAAAATGCTTTGGAACTCTTCCATTGTTCTCGGAATTCTGCTGACATTTAAAAATGCTTCAGAACTCTTCCATTGTTCTCGAAATTCCTCTGACATTTAAAAATGCTTCGGAACACTTCCATTGTTCTCAGAATTCCGCTGACATTTAAAAATGCTTCGAAACTCTTCCATTGTTCTCGGAATTCCGCTGACGTTTAAAAATGCTTCGGAACCCTTCCATTTTTCTCGGAATTCCGCTGAAGTTTAAAAATGCTTCGGAACTCTTCCATTGTTCTCAGAATTCCGCTGAAGTTTAAAAATGCTTTGGAACTCTTCCATTGTTCTCGGAATTCCGCTGAAGTTTAAATATGCTTCGGAACTCTTCCATTGTTCTCGGAATTATGCTGAAGATTAAAAATGCTTCGGAACTCTTCCATTGTTCTCGGAATTCCGCTGACTTTTAAAAATGCTTCGGAACTCTTCTATTGTTCTCAGAATTCCGCAGACATTTAAAAATGCTTCGGTACTCTTCCATTGTTCTCGGAATTCCGCTGACGTTTAAAAATGCTTCGGAACTCTTCCATTGTTCTCGGAATTCGCTGAAGTTTAAAAATGCTTCGGAACTCTTCCATTGTTCTAGGAATTCTGCTGAAGTTTAAAAATGCATCGGAACTCTTCCATTGTTCTCGGAATTCCGCTGACGTTTAAAAATGCTTCACAACTCTTCTATTGTTCTCGGTATTCCGCTGAAGTTTAAATATGCTTTGGAACTGTTCCATTGTTCTCGGAATTCTACTGAAGTTTAAAAATGCTTCAGAACTCTTCCATTGTTCTCGGAATACTGCTGAAGTTTAAAAATGCTTCGGAACTCTTCCTTTGTTTTCGTTATTCCACTGACGTTTAAAAATGCTTAAAATCTCTTCCATTGTTCTCGGAATTCTGCTGATGTTTAAAAATGCTTCGGAACTCTTCCATTGTTCTCGTAATTCCGCTGAAGTTTAAAAATGCTTTGGAACTCTTCCATTGTTCTCGGAATTCCGCTGACATATAAAAATGCTTCGGAACTGTTCCTTTTTTCTCGGAATTCCGTTGATGTTTAAAAATGCTTCAGAACTCTTCCATTGTTCTCGGAATTCCGCTGAAGTTTAAGTATGCTTCGGAACTCTTCCATTGTTCTGGAATTCCGCTGACATTTAAAAATGCTTCACAACTCTACCATTGTTCTCGGTATTCCCCTGACTTTTAAAAATGCTTCGGAACTCTTCCATTGTTCTCGGAATACCGCTGAAGTTTAAGTATGCTTCGGAACTCTTCCATTGTTCTCGAAATTCTGCTGAAGTTTAAAAATGCTTCGGAACTCTTCCATTGTTCTCAGAATTCCGCTGACATTTAAAAATGCTTCGGAACGCTTCCATTGTTCTCGAAATTCTGCTGACATTTAAAAATGCTTCAGAATTCTTCCATTGTTCTCGGAATTCCGCTAACGTTTAAAAATGATTCGGAACTCTTCCATTGTTCTCGGAATTCCGCTGACGTTTAAAAATGCTTCACAACTCTTCCATTGTTCTCGGAATTCCTCTGACGCTTAAAATTGCTTCACAACTCGTCTATTGTTCTCGGAATTCCCCTCACTTTTAAAAATGCTTCAGAACTCTTCCATTGTTCTCGGAAATCTGCTGAAGTTTTGAAGTTTAAAAACGCTTCGGAACTCTTCCATTGTTCTCGGAATTCTGGTGACGCTTAAAAATGCTTCACAACTCTTCTTTTGTTCTCGGAATTCCGCTGACTTTCAATAATTCTTCGGAACTCTTCCATTGTTCTCGGAATTCCGCTGAAGTTTAAGAATTCTTCGGAACTTTTCCATTGTTCTCGGAATTCTGCTGAAGTTTAAAGATGCTTTGGAACTCTTCCATTGTTTTCAGAATTCCGCTGACATTTAAAAATGCTTTGGAACTCTTCCATTGTTCTCGGAATTCTGCTGACATTTAAAAATGCTTCAGAACTCTTCCATTGTTCTCGAAATTCCTCTGACATTTAAAAATGCTTCGGAACACTTCCATTGTTCTCAGAATTCCGCTGACATTTAAAAATGCTTCGAAACTCTTCCATTGTTCTCGGAATTCCGCTGACGTTTAAAAATGCTTCGGAACCCTTCCATTTTTCTCGGAATTCCGCTGAAGTTTAAAAATGCTTCGGAACTCTTCCATTGTTCTCAGAATTCCGCTGAAGTTTAAAAATGCTTTGGAACTCTTCCATTGTTCTCGGAATTCCGCTGAAGTTTAAATATGCTTCGGAACTCTTCCATTGTTCTCGGAATTATGCTGAAGATTAAAAATGCTTCGGAACTCTTCCATTGTTCTCAGAATTCCGCTGACATTTAAAAATGCTTCGGAACTCTTCCATTGTTCTCGGAATTCCGCTGACATTTAAAAATGCTTCGGAACTATTCCATTGTTCTCGGAATTCCTCTGACATTTAAAAATGCTTCGGAACTCTTCCATTGTTCTCAGAATTCCGTTGACATTTAAAAATGCTTCGGAACTCTTCCATTGTTCTCGGAATTCCGCTGACGTTTAAATATGCTTCGGAACTCTTCCATTGTTCTCGGAATTATGCTGAAGATTAAAAATGCTTCGGAACTCTTCCATTGTTCTCAGAATTCCGCTGACATTTAAAAAAGCTTCGGAACTCTTCCATTGTTCTCGGAATTCCGCTGACGTTTAAAAATGCTTCGGAACTCTTCCATTTTTCTTGGAATTCCGTTGTAGTTTAAAAATGCTTCGGAACTCTTCCATTGTTCTCAGAATTCCGCTGAAGTTTAAATATACTTCGGAACTCTTCCATTGTTCTCGGAATTATGCTTAAGATTAAAAATGCTTCGGAACTCTTCCATTTCTCGGAAATCCGCTGAAGTTTAAAAATGCTTCGGAACTCTTCCATTGTTTTCAGAATTCCGCTGACATTTAAAAATGCTTTGGAACTCTTCCATTGTTCTTGGAATTCTGCTGACGTTTAAAAATGCTTCGGAACTCTTCCATTGTTCTCGGAATTCCGCTGACATTTAAAAATGCTTCGGAACTCTTCCATTGTTCTCGGAATTCCGCTGACGTTTAAAAATGCTTCACAACTCTTCCATTTTTCTCGGTATTCCGCTGACTTTTAAAAATGCTTCGGAAATCTTCCATTGTTTTCAAAATTCCGCTGACGTTTAAAAATGCTTTGGAAATCTTCCATTGTTTTCAAAATTCCGCTGACGCTTAAAAATGCTTCACAACTCTTCTATTGTTCTCGGAATTCCGCTGACTTTTAAAAATGCTTCGGAACTCTTCCATTGTTCTCGGAATTCCGCAGAAGTTTAAGAATGCTTCGGAACTCTTCCATTGTTCTCGGAATTCTGCTGAAGTTTAAAAATGCTTCGGAAATCTTTCATTGTTTTCAAAATTCCGCTGACATTTAAAAATGCTTTGGAACTCTTCCATTGTTCTCAGAATTCTGCAGACATATAAAAATGCTTCGGAACTCTTCCATTGTTCTCGGAATTCCGCTGACATTTAAAAATGCTTCGGAACTCTTTGATTGTTCTGGAATTCCGCTGATGTTTAAAAATGCTTCAGAACTCTTCCATTGTTCTCGGAATTCGTCTGATGTTTAAAAATGCTTCGGAACTCTTCCATTGTTCTCGGAATTCCAGTGAAGTTTAAAAATGCTTCGGAACTCTTACATTGTTCTCGGAATTCCACTGACGCTTAAAATTGCTTCACAACTCTATTGTTCTCGGAAATTCCGCTGACTTTAAAAAATGCTTCGGAACTCTTCCATTGTTCTTGGAATTCCGCTGAAGTTTAAGAATGCTTCGGAACTCTTCCATTGTTCTCGTAATTCTGCTGAAGTTTAAAAATGCTTCGGAACTCTTCCATTGTTCTCGGAATTCCGCTGACGCTTAAAAATGCTTCACAACTCTTCTATTGTTCTCGGAATTCCGCTGACTTTTAAAAATGCTTCGGAACTCTTCCATTGTTCTCGCAATTCCGAAGAAGTTTAAGAATGCTTCGGAACTCTTCCATTGTTCTCGGAATTCTGCTGAAGTGTAAAAATGCTTCGGAACTCTTCCATTATTTTCAGAATTCCGCTGACATTTAAAAATGCTTTGGAACTCTTCCATTGTTCTCAGAATTCTGCAGACATATAAAAATGCTTCGGAACTCTTCCATTGTTCTCGTAATTCCGCTGACATTTAAAAATGCTTCGGAACACTTCCATTGTTCTGGAATTCCGCTGACGTTTAAAAATGCTTCACAACTCTTCCATTGTTCTCGGTATTCTGCTGACTTTTAAAAATGCTTCGGAACTCTTCCATTGTTCTCGGAATTCCGCTGAAGTTTAAGTATGCTTCGGAGCTCTTCCATTGTTCTCGGAATCCCGCTGACATTTAAAAATGCTTCAGAACTCTTCCATTGTTCTCGGAATTCGGCTGATGTTTAAAAATGCTTCGGAACTCTTCCATTGTTCTCAGAATTCCGCTGACGATTAAAATTGCTTCACATTTCTTCTATTGTTCTCGGAATTCCCCTGACTTTTAAAAATGCTTCGGAACTCTTCCATTGTTCTCGGAATTCCGCTGAAGTTTAAGAATGCTTCAGAACTCTTCCATTGTTCTCGGAAATCTGCTGAAGTTTTGAAGTTTAAAAATGCTTCGGAACTCTTCCATTGTTCTCGGAATTCCGCTGACGCTTAAAAATGCTTCACAACTCTTCTATTGTTCTCGGAATTCCGCTGACTTTTAAAAATACTTCGGAACTCTTCCATTTTTCTCGGAATTCCGCTGACGTTTAAAAATGCTTCACAACTCTTCCATTTTTCTCGGTATTCCGCTGACTTTTAAAAATGCTTCGGAAATCTTCCATTGTTTTCAAAATTCCGCTGACGTTTAAAAATGCTTTGTAAATCTTCCATTGTTTTCAAAATTCCGCTGACGTTTAAAAATGCTTCAGAACTCTTCCATTGTTCTCGGAATTCCGCTGATGTTGAAAAATGCTTCGGAACTCTTCCATTGCTTTCGGAATTCCGCTGATGCTTAAAAATGCTTCACAACTCTTCTATTGTTCTCGGAATTCCGCTGACTTTTAAAAATGCTTCGGAACTCTTCCATTGTTCTCGGAATTCCGCAGAAGTTTAAGAATGCTTCGGAACTCTTCCATTGTGCTCGGAATTCTGCTGAAGTTTAAAAATGCTTCGGAACTCTTCCATTGTTTTCAGAATTCCGCTGACATTTAAAAATGCTTTGGAACTCTTCCATTGTTCTCAGAATTTTGCAGACATATAAAAATGCTTCGGAACTCTTCCATTGTTCTCGGAATTCCGCTGACATTTAAAAATGCTTCGGAACTCTTCCATTGTTCTCGGAATTCCGCTGACATTTAAAAATGCTTCGGAACTATTCCATTGTTCTCGGAATTCCTCTGACATTTAAAAATGCTTCGGAACTCTTCCATTGTTCTCAGAATTCCGTTGACATTTAAAAATGCTTCGGAACTCTTCCATTGTTCTCGGAATTCCGCTGACGTTTAAATATGCTTCGGAACTCTTCCATTGTTCTCGGAATTATGCTGAAGATTAAAAATGCTTCGGAACTCTTCCATTGTTCTCAGAATTCCGCTGACATTTAAAAATGCTTCGGAACTCTTCCATTGTTCTCGGAATTCCGCTGACGTTTAAAAATGCTTTGGAACTCTTCCATTTTTCTTGGAATTCCGTTGTAGTTTAAAAATGCTTCGGAACTCTTCCATTGTTCTCAGAATTCCGCTGAAGTTTAAATATACTTCGGAACTCTTCCATTGTTCTCGGAATTATGCTTAAGATTAAAAATGCTTCGGAACTCTTCCATTTCTCGGAAATCCGCTGAAGTTTAAAAATGCTTCGGAACTCTTCCATTGTTTTCAGAATTCCGCTGACATTTAAAAATGCTTTGGAACTCTTCCATTGTTCATGGAATTCTGCTGACGTTTAAAAATGCTTCGGAACTCTTCCATTGTTCTCGGAATTCCGCTGACATTTAAAAATGCTTCGGAACTCTTCCATTGTTCTCGGAATTCCGCTGACGTTTAAAAATGCTTCACAACTCTTCCATTTTTCTCGGTATTCCGCTGACTTTTAAAAATGCTTCGGAAATCTTCCATTGTTTTCAAAATTCGCTGACGTTTAAAAATGCTTTGGAAATCTTCCATTGTTTTCAAAATTCCGCTGACGCTTAAAAATGCTTCACAACTCTTCTATTGTTCTCGGAATTCCGCTGACTTTTAAAAATGCTTCGGAACTCTTCCATTGTTCTCGGAATTCCGCAGAAGTTTAAGAATGCTTCGGAACTCTTCCATTGTCCTCGGAATTCTGCTGAAGTTTAAAAATGCTTCGGAAATCTTTCATTGTTTTCAAAATTCCGCTGACATTTAAAAATGCTTTGGAACTCTTCCATTGTTCTCAGAATTCTGCAGACATATAAAAATGCTTCGGTACTCTTCCAGTGTTCTCGGAATTCCGCTGACATTTAAAAATGCTTCGGAACTCTTTGATTGTTCTGGAATTCCGCTGATGTTTAAAAATGCTTCAGAACTCTTCCATTGTTCTCGGAATTCGTCTGATGTTTAAAAATGCTTCGGAACTCTTCCATTGTTCTCGGAATTCCAGTGAAGTTTAAAAATGCTTCGGAACTCTTACATTGTTCTCGGAATTCCACTGACGCTTAAAATTGCTTCACAACTCTATTGTTCTCGGAAATTCCGCTGACTTTAAAAAATGCTTCGGAACTCTTCCATTGTTCTCGGAATTCCGCTGAAGTTTAAGAATGCTTCGGAACTCTTCCATTGTTCTCGTAATTCTGCTGAAGTTTAAAAATGCTTCGGAACTCTTCCATTGTTCTCGGAATTCCGCTGACGCTTAAAAATGCTTCACAACTCTTCTATTGTTCTCGGAATTCCGCTGACTTTTAAAAATACTTCGGAACTCGTCCATTTTTCTCGGAATTCTGCTGAAGTTTAAAAATGCTTCGGAACTCTTCCATTGTTTTCAGAATTCCGCTGACATTTAAAAATGCTTTGGAACTCTTCCATTGTTCTTGGAATTCTGCTGACATTTAAAAATGCTTCGGAACTCTTCCATTGTTCTCGGAATTCCGCTGACATTTAAAAATGCTTCACAACTCTTCCATTGTTCTCGGAATTTCGCGGACTTTTTAAAATGCTTCGGAACTCTTCCATTGTTCTCAAAATTCCGCTGAAGTTTAAAAATGCCTCGGAACTCTTCCATTGTTCTCAGAATTCCGCTGACGTTTAAAAATGCTTCGGAAATCTTCCATTGTTTTCAAAATTCCGCTGACGTTTAGAAATGCTTCAGAACTCTTCCATTGTTCTCGGAATTCCGCTGATGTTGAAAAATGCTTCGGAACTCTTCCATTGTTCTCGGAATTCCGCTGACGCTTAAAATTGCTTCACAACTCTTCTATTATTCTCGGAAATTCCGCTGACTTTAAAAAATGCTTCGGAACTCTTCCATTGTTCTCGGAATTCCGCTGAAGTTTAAGAATGCTTCGGAACTCTTCCATTGTTCTCGGAATTCTGCTGAAGTTTAAAAATGCTTTGGAACTCTTCCATTGTTCTCGGAATTCCGCTGACGCTTAAAAATGCTTCACAACTCTTCTATTGTTCTCGGAATTCCGCTGACTTTTAAAAATGCTTCGGAACTCTTCCATTATTCTCGGAATTCCGCAGAAGTTTAAGAATGCTTCTTAACCCTTCCATTGTTCTCAGAATTCTGCTGAAGTTTAAAAATGCTTCGGAACTCTTCCATTGTTTTCAGAATTCCGCTGACATTTAAAAATGCTTTGGAACTCTTCCATTGTTCTCAGAATTCTGCAGACATATAAAAATGCTTCGGAACTCTTCCATTGTTCTCGGAATTCCGCTGACATTTAAAAATGCTTCGGAACTCTTCCATTGTTCTGGAATTCCGCTGATGTTTAAAAATGCTTCACAACTCTTCCATTGTTCTCAGTATTCTGCTGACTTTTAAAAATGCTTCAGAACTCTTCCATTGCTCTCGGAATTCCGCTGAAATTTAAGTATGCTACGGAGCTCTCCCATTGTTCTTGGAATTCCGCTGAGGTTTAAAAATGCTTCGAAACCCTTCCATTGTTCTCGGAATTCCGCTGACGTTTAAAAATGCTTCACAACTCTTCCATTGTTCTCAGAATTCCGCTGACGTTTAAAAATGCTTCGGAAATCTTCCATTGTTTTCAAAATTCCGCTGACGTTTAAAAATGCTTCAGAACTCTTCCATTGTTCTCGGAATTCCGCTGATGTTTAAAAATGCTTCGGAACTCTTCCATTGTTCTCGGAATTCCAGTGAAGTTTAAAAATGCTTCGGAACACTTACATTGTTCTCAGAATTCCGCTGACGCTTAAAATTGCTTCACAACTCTTCTATTGTTCTCGGAATTCCCCTGACTTTTAAAAATGCTCGGAACTCTTCCATTGTTCTCGGAATTCCGCTGAAGTTTAAGAATGCTTCAGAACTCTTCCATTGTTCTCGGAAATCTGCTGAAGTTTTGAAGTTTAAAAATGCTTCGGAACTCTTCCATTGTTCTCGGAATTCCGCTGATGCTTAAAAATGCTTCACAACTCCTCTATTGTTCTCGGAATTCCGCTGACTTTTAAAAATACTTCGGAACTCTTCCATTTTTTTCGGAATTCTGCTGAAGTTTAAAAATGCTTCGGAACTCTTCCATTGTTTTCAGAATTCCGCTGACATTTAAAAATGTTTTGGAACTCTTCCCTTGTTCTTGGAATTCTGCTGACATTTAAAAATGCTTTGGAACTCTTCCATTGTTCTCGGAATTCCGCTGACATTTAAAAATGCTTCACATCTCTTCCATTTTTCTCGGTATTCCGCTGACTTTTAAAAATGCTTCGGAAATCTTCCATTGTTTTCAAAATTCCGCTGGCGTTTAAAAATGCTTCGGAAATCTTCCATTGTTTTCAAAATTCCGCTGACGTTTAAAAATGCTTCGGAACTCTTCCATTGTTTTCAGAATTCCGCTGACATTTAAAAATGCTTTGGAACTCTTCCCTTGTTCTTGGAATTCTGTTGACATTTAAAAATGCTTCAGAACTCTTCCATTGTTCTCGGAATTCCGCTGATGTTGAAAAATGCTTCGGAACTCTTCCATTGTTCTCGGAATTCCGCTGATGCTTAAAATTGCTTCACAACTCTACTATTGTTCTCGGAAATTCCGCTGACTTTAAAAAATGCTTCGGAACTCTTCCATTGTTCTCGGAATTCCGCTGATGCTTAAAAATGCTTCACAACTCTTCTATTGTTCTCGGAATTCCGCTGACTTTTAAAAATGCTTCGGAACTCTTCCATTGTTCTCGGAATTCCGCAGAAGTTTAAGAATGCTTCGAAACTCTTCCATTGTGCTCGGAATTCTGCTGAAGTTTAAAAATGCTTCGGAACTCTTCCATTGTTTTCAGAATTCCGCTGACATTTAAAAATGCTTTGGAACTCTTCCATTGTTCTCAGAATTTTGCAGACATATAAAAATGCTTCGGAAATCTTCCATTGTTCTCGGAATTCTGCTGACATTAAAAAATGCTTCGGAACTCTTCGATTGTTCTGGAATTCCGCTGATGTTTAAAAATGCTTCACAACTTTTCCATTGTTCTCGTTATTCTGCTGACTTTTAAAAATGCTTCGGAACTCCTCCATTGTTCTCGGAATTCCGCTGAAGTTTAAGTATGCTTCGGAGCTCTTCCATTGTTCTCAGAATTCCGCTGACATTTAAAAATGCTTCAGAACTCTTCCATTGTTCTCGGAATTCCGCTGAGGTTTAAAAATGCTTCGGAACTCTTCCATTGTTCTCGGAATTCCGCTGACTTTTAAAAATGCTTCACAACTCTTCCATTGTTCTCAGAATTCCGCTGACGTTTAAAAATGCTTCGGAACTCTTCCATTGTTCTCGGAATTCCAGTGAAGTTTAAAAATGCTTCGGAACTCTTACATTGTTCTCAGAATTCCGCTGACGCTTAAAATTGCTTCACAACTCTTCTATTGTTCTCGGAATTCCCCTGACTTTTAAAAATGCTTCGGAACTCTTCCATTGTTCTCGGAATTCCGCTGAAGGTTAAGAATGCTTCAGAACTCTTCCATTGTTCTCGGAAATCTGCTGAAGTTTTGAAGTTTAAAAATGCTTCGGAACTCTTCCATTGTTCTCGGAATTCCGCTGACGCTTAAAAATGCTTCACAACTCTTCTATTGTTCTCGGAATTCCGCTGACTTTTAAAAATACTTCGGAACTCGTCCATTTTTCTCGGAATTCTGCTGAAGTTTAAAAATGCTTCGGAACTCTTCCATTGTTTTCAGAATTCCGCTGACATTTAAAAATGCTTTGGAACTCTTCCATTGTTCTTGGAATTCTGCTGACATTTAAAAATTCTTCGGAACTCTTCCATTGTTCTCGGAATTCCGCTGACATTTAAAAATGCTTCACAACTCTTCCATTGTTCTCGGAATTTCGCGGACTTTTAAAAATGCTTCGGAACTCTTCCATTGTTCTCAAAATTCCGCTGAAGTTTAAAAATGCCTCGGAACTCTTCCATTGTTCTCAGAATTCCGCTGACGTTTAAAAATGCTTCGGAAATCTTCCATTGTTTTCAAAATTCCGCTGACGTTTTAAAGTGCTTCAGAACTCTTCCATTGTTCTCGGAATTCCGCTGATGTTGAAAAATGCTTCGGAACTCTTCCATTGTTCGCGGAATTCCGCTGACGCTTAAAATTGCTTCACAACTCTTCTATTATTCTCGGAAATTCCGCTGACTTTAAAAATTGCTTCGGAACTCTTCCATTGTTCTCGGAATTCCGCTGAAGTTTAAGAATGCTTCGGAACTCTTCCATTGTTCTCGGAATTCTGCTGAAGTTTAAAAATGCTTTGGAACTCTTCCATTGTTCTCGGAATTCCGCTGACGCTTAAAAATGCTTCACAACTCTTCTATTGTTCTCGGAATTCCGCTGACTTTTAAAAATGCTTCGGAACTCTTCCATTGTTCTCGGAATTCCGCAGAAGTTTAATAATGCTTCTTAACCCTTCCATTGTTCTCGGAATTCTGCTGAAGTTTAAAAATGCTTCGGAACTCTTCCATTGTTTTCAGAATTCCGCTGACATTTAAAAATGCTTTGGAACTCTTCCATTGTTCTCAGAATTCCGCTGACATTTAAAAATGCTTTGGAACTCTTCCATTGTTCTCGGAATTCCGCTGACGCTTAAAAATGCTTCACAACTCTTCTATTGTTCTCGGCATTCCGCTGACTTTTAAAAATGCTTCGGAACTCTTCCATTGTTCTCGGAATTCCGCAGAAGTTTAAGAATGCTTCTTAACCCTTCCATTGTTCTCGGAATTCTGCTGAAGTTTAAAAATGCTTCGGAACTCTTCCATTGTTTTCAGAATTCCGCTGACATTTAAAAATGCTTTGGAACTCTTCCATTGTTCTCGGAATTCCGCTGACATTTAAAAATGCTTCGGAACTCTTCCATTGTTCTGGAATTCCGCTGACGTTTAAAAATGCTTCACAACTCTTCCATTGTTCTCGGTATTCTGCTGACTTTTAAAAATGCTTCAGAACTCTTCCATTGTTCTCGGAATTCCGCTGAAATTTAAGTATGCTACGGAGCTCTTCCATTGTTCTCGGAATTCCGCTGAGGTTTAAAAATGCTTCGAAACCCTTCCATTGTTCTCGGAATTCCGCTGACGTTTAAAAATGCTTCACAACTCTTCCATTGTTCTCGGAATTCCGCTGACTTTTAAAAATGCTTCGGAACTCTTCGATTGTTCTCCAAATTCCGCTGACGTTTAAAAATGCTTCACAACTCTTCCATTGTTCTCAGAATTCCGCTGACGTTTAAAAATGCTTCGGAAATCTTCCATTGTTTTCAAAATTCCTCTGACGTTTAAAAATGCTTCAGAACTCTTCCATTGTTCTCGGAATTCCGCTGATGTTTAAAAATGCTTCGGAACTCTTCCATTGTTCTCGGAATTCCAGTGAAGTTTAAAAATGCTTCGGAACACTTACATTGTTCTCAGAATTCCGCTGACGCTTAAAATTGCTTCACAACTCTTCTATTGTTCTCGGAATTCCCCTGACTTTTAAAAATGCTCGGAACTCTTCCATTGTTCTCGGAATTCCGCTGAAGTTTAAGAATGCTTCAGAACTCTTCCATTGTTCTCGGAAATCTGCTGAAGTTTTGAAGTTTAAAAATGCTTCGGAATTCTTCCATTGTTCTCGGAATTCCGCTGACTTTTAAAAATGCTTCACAACTCTTCCATTGTTCTCAGAATTCCGCTGACGTTTAAAAATGCTTCGGAACTCTTCCATTGTTCTCGGAATTCCAGTGAAGTTTAAAAATGCTTCGGAACTCTTACATTGTTCTCAGAATTCCGCTGACGCTTAAAATTGCTTCACAACTCTTCTATTGTTCTCGGAATTCCCCTGACTTTTAAAAATGCTTCGGAACTCTTCCATTGTTCTCGGAATTCCGCTGAAGGTTAAGAATGCTTCAGAACTCTTCCATTGTTCTCGGAAATCTGCTGAAGTTTTGAAGTTTAAAAATGCTTCGGAACTCTTCCATTGTTCTCGGAATTCCGCTGACGCTTAAAATTGCTTCACAACTCTTCTATTATTCTCGGAAATTCCGCTGACTTTAAAAAATGCTTCGGAACTCTTCCATTGTTCTCGGAATTCCGCTGAAGTTTAAGAATGCTTCGGAACTCTTCCATTGTTCTCGGAATTCTGCTGAAGTTTAAAAATGCTTTGGAACTCTTCCATTGTTCTCGGAATTCCGCTGACGCTTAAAAATGCTTCACAACTCTTCTATTGTTCTCGGAATTCCGCTGACTTTTAAAAATGCTTCGGAACTCTTCCATTATTCTCGGAATTCCGCAGAAGTTTAAGAATGCTTCTTAACCCTTCCATTGTTCTCAGAATTCTGCTGAAGTTTAAAAATGCTTCGGAACTCTTCCATTGTTTTCAGAATTCCGCTGACATTTAAAAATGCTTTGGAACTCTTCCATTGTTCTCAGAATTCTGCAGACATATAAAAATGCTTCGGAACTCTTCCATTGTTCTCGGAATTCCGCTGACATTTAAAAATGCTTCGGAACTCTTCCATTGTTCTGGAATTCCGCTGATGTTTAAAAATGCTTCACAACTCTTCCATTGTTCTCAGTATTCTGCTGACTTTTAAAAATGCTTCAGAACTCTTCCATTGCTCTCGGAATTCCGCTGAAATTTAAGTATGCTACGGAGCTCTCCCATTGTTCTTGGAATTCCGCTGAGGTTTAAAAATGCTTCGAAACCCTTCCATTGTTCTCGGAATTCCGCTGACGTTTAAAAATGCTTCACAACTCTTCCATTGTTCTCAGAATTCCGCTGACGTTTAAAAATGCTTCGGAAATCTTCCATTGTTTTCAAAATTCCGCTGACGTTTAAAAATGCTTCAGAACTCTTCCATTGTTCTCGGAATTCCGCTGATGTTTAAAAATGCTTCGGAACTCTTCCATTGTTCTCGGAATTCCAGTGAAGTTTAAAAATGCTTCGGAACACTTACATTGTTCTCAGAATTCCGCTGACGCTTAAAATTGCTTCACAACTCTTCTATTGTTCTCGGAATTCCCCTGACTTTTAAAAATGCTCGGAACTCTTCCATTGTTCTCGGAATTCCGCTGAAGTTTAAGAATGCTTCAGAACTCTTCCATTGTTCTCGGAAATCTGCTGAAGTTTTGAAGTTTAAAAATGCTTCGGAACTCTTCCATTGTTCTCGGAATTCCGCTGATGCTTAAAAATGCTTCACAACTCCTCTATTGTTCTCGGAATTCCGCTGACTTTTAAAAATACTTCGGAACTCTTCCATTTTTTTCGGAATTCTGCTGAAGTTTAAAAATGCTTCGGAACTCTTCCATTGTTTTCAGAATTCCGCTGACATTTAAAAATGTTTTGGAACTCTTCCCTTGTTCTTGGAATTCTGCTGACATTTAAAAATGCTTTGGAACTCTTCCATTGTTCTCGGAATTCCGCTGACATTTAAAAATGCTTCACATCTCTTCCATTTTTCTCGGTATTCCGCTGACTTTTAAAAATGCTTCGGAAATCTTCCATTGTTTTCAAAATTCCGCTGGCGTTTAAAAATGCTTCGGAAATCTTCCATTGTTTTCAAAATTCCGCTGACGTTTAAAAATGCTTCGGAACTCTTCCATTGTTTTCAGAATTCCGCTGACATTTAAAAATGCTTTGGAACTCTTCCCTTGTTCTTGGAATTCTGTTGACATTTAAAAATGCTTCAGAACTCTTCCATTGTTCTCGGAATTCCGCTGATGTTGAAAAATGCTTCGGAACTCTTCCATTGTTCTCGGAATTCCGCTGATGCTTAAAATTGCTTCACAACTCTACTATTGTTCTCGGAAATTCCGCTGACTTTAAAAAATGCTTCGGAACTCTTCCATTGTTCTCGGAATTCCGCTGATGCTTAAAAATGCTTCACAACTCTTCTATTGTTCTCGGAATTCCGCTGACTTTTAAAAATGCTTCGGAACTCTTCCATTGTTCTCGGAATTCCGCAGAAGTTTAAGAATGCTTCGAAACTCTTCCATTGTGCTCGGAATTCTGCTGAAGTTTAAAAATGCTTCGGAACTCTTCCATTGTTTTCAGAATTCCGCTGACATTTAAAAATGCTTTGGAACTCTTCCATTGTTCTCAGAATTTTGCAGACATATAAAAATGCTTCGGAAATCTTCCATTGTTCTCGGAATTCTGCTGACATTAAAAAATGCTTCGGAACTCTTCGATTGTTCTGGAATTCCGCTGATGTTTAAAAATGCTTCACAACTTTTCCATTGTTCTCGTTATTCTGCTGACTTTTAAAAATGCTTCGGAACTCCTCCATTGTTCTCGGAATTCCGCTGAAGTTTAAGTATGCTTCGGAGCTCTTCCATTGTTCTCAGAATTCCGCTGACATTTAAAAATGCTTCAGAACTCTTCCATTGTTCTCGGAATTCCGCTGAGGTTTAAAAATGCTTCGGAACTCTTCCATTGTTCTCGGAATTCCGCTGACTTTTAAAAATGCTTCACAACTCTTCCATTGTTCTCAGAATTCCGCTGACGTTTAAAAATGCTTCGGAACTCTTCCATTGTTCTCGGAATTCCAGTGAAGTTTAAAAATGCTTCGGAACTCTTACATTGTTCTCAGAATTCCGCTGACGCTTAAAATTGCTTCACAACTCTTCTATTGTTCTCGGAATTCCCCTGACTTTTAAAAATGCTTCGGAACTCTTCCATTGTTCTCGGAATTCCGCTGAAGGTTAAGAATGCTTCAGAACTCTTCCATTGTTCTCGGAAATCTGCTGAAGTTTTGAAGTTTAAAAATGCTTCGGAACTCTTCCATTGTTCTCGGAATTCCGCTGACGCTTAAAAATGCTTCACAACTCTTCTATTGTTCTCGGAATTCCGCTGACTTTTAAAAATACTTCGGAACTCGTCCATTTTTCTCGGAATTCTGCTGAAGTTTAAAAATGCTTCGGAACTCTTCCATTGTTTTCAGAATTCCGCTGACATTTAAAAATGCTTTGGAACTCTTCCATTGTTCTTGGAATTCTGCTGACATTTAAAAATTCTTCGGAACTCTTCCATTGTTCTCGGAATTCCGCTGACATTTAAAAATGCTTCACAACTCTTCCATTGTTCTCGGAATTTCGCGGACTTTTAAAAATGCTTCGGAACTCTTCCATTGTTCTCAAAATTCCGCTGAAGTTTAAAAATGCCTCGGAACTCTTCCATTGTTCTCAGAATTCCGCTGACGTTTAAAAATGCTTCGGAAATCTTCCATTGTTTTCAAAATTCCGCTGACGTTTTAAAGTGCTTCAGAACTCTTCCATTGTTCTCGGAATTCCGCTGATGTTGAAAAATGCTTCGGAACTCTTCCATTGTTCGCGGAATTCCGCTGACGCTTAAAATTGCTTCACAACTCTTCTATTATTCTCGGAAATTCCGCTGACTTTAAAAATTGCTTCGGAACTCTTCCATTGTTCTCGGAATTCCGCTGAAGTTTAAGAATGCTTCGGAACTCTTCCATTGTTCTCGGAATTCTGCTGAAGTTTAAAAATGCTTTGGAACTCTTCCATTGTTCTCGGAATTCCGCTGACGCTTAAAAATGCTTCACAACTCTTCTATTGTTCTCGGAATTCCGCTGACTTTTAAAAATGCTTCGGAACTCTTCCATTGTTCTCGGAATTCCGCAGAAGTTTAATAATGCTTCTTAACCCTTCCATTGTTCTCGGAATTCTGCTGAAGTTTAAAAATGCTTCGGAACTCTTCCATTGTTTTCAGAATTCCGCTGACATTTAAAAATGCTTTGGAACTCTTCCATTGTTCTCAGAATTCCGCTGACATTTAAAAATGCTTTGGAACTCTTCCATTGTTCTCGGAATTCCGCTGACGCTTAAAAATGCTTCACAACTCTTCTATTGTTCTCGGCATTCCGCTGACTTTTAAAAATGCTTCGGAACTCTTCCATTGTTCTCGGAATTCCGCAGAAGTTTAAGAATGCTTCTTAACCCTTCCATTGTTCTCGGAATTCTGCTGAAGTTTAAAAATGCTTCGGAACTCTTCCATTGTTTTCAGAATTCCGCTGACATTTAAAAATGCTTTGGAACTCTTCCATTGTTCTCGGAATTCCGCTGACATTTAAAAATGCTTCGGAACTCTTCCATTGTTCTGGAATTCCGCTGACGTTTAAAAATGCTTCACAACTCTTCCATTGTTCTCGGTATTCTGCTGACTTTTAAAAATGCTTCAGAACTCTTCCATTGTTCTCGGAATTCCGCTGAAATTTAAGTATGCTACGGAGCTCTTCCATTGTTCTCGGAATTCCGCTGAGGTTTAAAAATGCTTCGAAACCCTTCCATTGTTCTCGGAATTCCGCTGACGTTTAAAAATGCTTCACAACTCTTCCATTGTTCTCGGAATTCCGCTGACTTTTAAAAATGCTTCGGAACTCTTCGATTGTTCTCCAAATTCCGCTGACGTTTAAAAATGCTTCACAACTCTTCCATTGTTCTCAGAATTCCGCTGACGTTTAAAAATGCTTCGGAAATCTTCCATTGTTTTCAAAATTCCTCTGACGTTTAAAAATGCTTCAGAACTCTTCCATTGTTCTCGGAATTCCGCTGATGTTTAAAAATGCTTCGGAACTCTTCCATTGTTCTCGGAATTCCAGTGAAGTTTAAAAATGCTTCGGAACACTTACATTGTTCTCAGAATTCCGCTGACGCTTAAAATTGCTTCACAACTCTTCTATTGTTCTCGGAATTCCCCTGACTTTTAAAAATGCTCGGAACTCTTCCATTGTTCTCGGAATTCCGCTGAAGTTTAAGAATGCTTCAGAACTCTTCCATTGTTCTCGGAAATCTGCTGAAGTTTTGAAGTTTAAAAATGCTTCGGAATTCTTCCATTGTTCTCGGAATTCCGCTGACTTTTAAAAATGCTTCACAACTCTTCCATTGTTCTCAGAATTCCGCTGACGTTTAAAAATGCTTCGGAACTCTTCCATTGTTCTCGGAATTCCAGTGAAGTTTAAAAATGCTTCGGAACTCTTACATTGTTCTCAGAATTCCGCTGACGCTTAAAATTGCTTCACAACTCTTCTATTGTTCTCGGAATTCCCCTGACTTTTAAAAATGCTTCGGAACTCTTCCATTGTTCTCGGAATTCCGCTGAAGGTTAAGAATGCTTCAGAACTCTTCCATTGTTCTCGGAAATCTGCTGAAGTTTTGAAGTTTAAAAATGCTTCGGAACTCTTCCATTGTTCTCGGAATTCCGCTGACGCTTAAAAATGCTTCACAACTCTTCTATTGTTCTCGGAATTCCGCTGACTTTTAAAAATACTTCGGAACTCGTCCATTTTTCTCGGAATTCTGCTGAAGTTTAAAAATGCTTCGGAACTCTTCCATTGTTTTCAGAATTCCGCTGACATTTAAAAATGCTTTGGAACTCTTCCATTGTTCTTGGAATTCTGCTGACATTTAAAAATTCTTCGGAACTCTTCCATTGTTCTCGGAATTCCGCTGACATTTAAAAATGCTTCACAACTCTTCCATTGTTCTCGGAATTTCGCGGACTTTTAAAAATGCTTCGGAACTCTTCCATTGTTCTCAAAATTCCGCTGAAGTTTAAAAATGCCTCGGAACTCTTCCATTGTTCTCAGAATTCCGCTGACGTTTAAAAATGCTTCGGAAATCTTCCATTGTTTTCAAAATTCCGCTGACGTTTTAAAGTGCTTCAGAACTCTTCCATTGTTCTCGGAATTCCGCTGATGTTGAAAAATGCTTCGGAACTCTTCCATTGTTCGCGGAATTCCGCTGACGCTTAAAATTGCTTCACAACTCTTCTATTATTCTCGGAAATTCCGCTGACTTTAAAAATTGCTTCGGAACTCTTCCATTGTTCTCGGAATTCCGCTGAAGTTTAAAAATGCTTCGGAACTCTTCCATTGTTTTCAGAATTCCGCTGACATTTAAAAATGCTTTGGAACTCTTCCATTGTTCTCAGAATTCCGCTGACATTTAAAAATGCTTTGGAACTCTTCCATTGTTCTCGGAATTCCGCTGACGCTTAAAAATGCTTCACAACTCTTCTATTGTTCTCGGCATTCCGCTGACTTTTAAAAATGCTTCGGAACTCTTCCATTGTTCTCGGAATTCCGCAGAAGTTTAAGAATGCTTCTTAACCCTTCCATTGTTCTCGGAATTCTGCTGAAGTTTAAAAATGCTTCGGAACTCTTCCATTGTTTTCAGAATTCCGCTGACATTTAAAAATGCTTTGGAACTCTTCCATTGTTCTCGGAATTCCGCTGACATTTAAAAATGCTTCGGAACTCTTCCATTGTTCTGGAATTCCGCTGACGTTTAAAAATGCTTCACAACTCTTCCATTGTTCTCGGTATTCTGCTGACTTTTAAAAATGCTTCAGAACTCTTCCATTGTTCTCGGAATTCCGCTGAAATTTAAGTATGCTACGGAGCTCTTCCATTGTTCTCGGAATTCCGCTGAGGTTTAAAAATGCTTCGAAACCCTTCCATTGTTCTCGGAATTCCGCTGACGTTTAAAAATGCTTCACAACTCTTCCATTGTTCTCGGAATTCCGCTGACTTTTAAAAATGCTTCGGAACTCTTCGATTGTTCTCCAAATTCCGCTGACGTTTAAAAATGCTTCACAACTCTTCCATTGTTCTCAGAATTCCGCTGACGTTTAAAAATGCTTCGGAAATCTTCCATTGTTTTCAAAATTCCTCTGACGTTTAAAAATGCTTCAGAACTCTTCCATTGTTCTCGGAATTCCGCTGATGTTTAAAAATGCTTCGGAACTCTTCCATTGTTCTCAGAATTCCGCTGACGTTTAAAAATGCTTCGGAAATCTTCCATTGTTTTCAAAATTCCTCTGACGTTTAAAAATGCTTCAGAACTCTTCCATTGTTCTCGGAATTCCGCTGATGTTTAAAAATGCTTCGGAACTCTTCCATTGTTCTCAGAATTCCGCTGACGTTTAAAAATGCTTCGGAACTCTTCCATTGTTCTCGGAATTCTGCTGAAGTTTAAAAATGCTTTGGAACTCTTCCATTGTTCTCGGAATTCCGCTGACGCTTAAAAATGCTTCACAACTCTTCTATTGTTCTCGGAATTCCGCTGACTTTTAAAAATGCTTCGGAACTCTTCCATTGTTCTCGGAATTCCGCAGAAGTTTAAGAATGCTTCTTAACCCTTCCATTGTTCTCGGAATTCTGCTGAAGTTTAAAAATGCTTCGGAACTCTTCCATTGTTTTCAGAATTCCGCTGACATTTAAAAATGCTTTGGAACTCTTCCATTGTTCTCAGAATTCCGCTGACATTTAAAAATGCTTTGGAACTCTTCCATTGTTCTCGGAATTCCGCTGACGCTTAAAAATGCTTCACAACTCTTCTATTGTTCTCGGCATTCCGCTGACTTTTAAAAATGCTTCGGAACTCTTCCATTGTTCTCAGAATTCCGCAGAAGTTTAAGAATGCTTCTTAACCCTTCCATTGTTCTCGGAATTCTGCTGAAGTTTAAAAATGCTTCGGAACTCTTCCATTGTTTTCAGAATTCCGCTGACATTTAAAAATGCTTTGGAACTCTTCCATTGTTCTCGGAATTCCGCTGACATTTAAAAATGCTTCGGAACTCTTCCATTGTTCTGGAATTCCGCTGACGTTTAAAAATGCTTCACAACTCTTCCATTGTTCTCGGTATTCTGCTGACTTTTAAAAATGCTTCAGAACTCTTCCATTGTTCTCGGAATTCCGCTGAAATTTAAGTATGCTACGGAGCTCTTCCATTGTTCTCGGAATTCCGCTGAGGTTTAAAAATGCTTCGAAACCCTTCCATTGTTCTCGGAATTCCGCTGACGTTTAAAAATGCTTCACAACTCTTCCATTGTTCTCGGAATTCCGCTGACTTTTAAAAATGCTTCGGAACTCTTCGATTGTTCTCCAAATTCCGCTGACGTTTAAAAATGCTTCACAACTCTTCCATTGTTCTCAGAATTCCGCTGACGTTTAAAAATGCTTCGGAAATCTTCCATTGTTTTCAAAATTCCTCTGACGTTTAAAAATGCTTCAGAACTCTTCCATTGTTCTCGGAATTCCGCTGATGTTTAAAAATGCTTCGGAACTCTTCCATTGTTCTCGGAATTCCAGTGAAGTTTAAAAATGCTTCGGAACACTTACATTGTTCTCAGAATTCCGCTGACGCTTAAAATTGCTTCACAACTCTTCTATTGTTCTCGGAATTCCCCTGACTTTTAAAAATGCTCGGAACTCTTCCATTGTTCTCGGAATTCCGCTGAAGTTTAAGAATGCTTCAGAACTCTTCCATTGTTCTCGGAAATCTGCTGAAGTTTTGAAGTTTAAAAATGCTTCGGAATTCTTCCATTGTTCTCGGAATTCCGCTGACGCTTAAAAATGCTTCACAACTCTTCTATTGTTCTCGGAATTCCGCTGACTTTTAAAAATACTTCGGAACTCTTCCATTTTTTTCGGAATTCTGCTGAAGTTTAAAAATGCTTCGGAACTCTTCCATTGTTTTCAGAATTCCGCTGACATTTAAAAATGCTTTGGAACTCTTCCCTTGTTCTTGGAATTCTGCTGACATTTAAAAATGCTTCGGAACTCTTCCATTGTTCTCGGAATTCCCTGACGTTTAAAAATGCTTCACAACTCTTCCATTTTTCTCGGTATTCCGCTGACTTTTAAAAATGCTTCGGAAATCTTCCATTGTTTTCAAAATTCCGCTGACGTTTAAAAATGCTTCGGAAATCTTCCATTGTTTTCAAAATTCCGCTGACGTTTAAAAATGCTTCGGAACTCTTCCACATGTTTTCAGAATTCCGCTGACATTTAAAAATGCTTTGGAACTCTTCCCTTGTTCTTGGAATTCTGCTGACATTTAAAAATGCTTCGGAACTCTTCCATTGTTCTCGGAATTCCGCTGACATTTAAAAATGCTTTGGAACTCTTCCATTGTTCTCGGAATTCCGCTGACGCTTAAAAATGCTTCACAACTCTTCTATTGTTCTCGGAATTCCGCTGACTTTTAAAAATGCTTCGGAACTCTTCCATTGTTCTCGGAATTCCGCAGAAGTTTAAGAATGCTTCTTAACCCTTCCATTGTTCTCGGAATTCTGCTGAAGTTTAAAAATGCTTCGGAACTCTTCCATTGTTTTCAGAATTCCGCTGACATTTAAAAATGCTTTGGAACTCTTCCATTGTTCTCGGAATTCCGCTGACATTTAAAAATGCTTCGGAACTCTTCCATTGTTCTGGAATTCCGCTGACGTTTAAAAATGCTTCACAACTCTTCCATTGTTCTCGGTATTCTGCTGACTTTTAAAAATGCTTCAGAACTCTTCCATTGTTCTCGGAATTCCGCTGAAATTTAAGTATGCTACGGAGCTCTTCCATTGTTCTCGGAATTCCGCTGAGGTTTAAAAATGCTTCGAAACCCTTCCATTGTTCTCGAAATTCCGCTGACGTTTAAAAATGCTTCACAACTCTTCCATTGTTCTCGGAATTCCGCTGACTTTTAAAAATGCTTCGGAACTCTTCGATTGTTCTCCAAATTCCGCTGACGTTTAAAAATGCTTCACAACTCTTCCATTGTTCTCAGAATTCCGCTGACGTTTAAAAATGCTTCGGAAATCTTCCATTGTTTTCAAAATTCCGCTGACGTTTAAAAATGCTTCAGAACTCTTCCATTGTTCTCGGAATTCCGCTGATGTTTAAAAATGCTTCGGAACTCTTCCATTGTTCTCGGAATTCCAGTGAAGTTTAAAAATGCTTCGGAAGACTTACATTGTTCTCAGAATTCCGCTGACGCTTAAAATTGCTTCACAACTCTTCTATTGTTCTCGGAATTCCCCTGACTTTTAAAAATGCTCGGAACTCTTCCATTGTTCTCGGAATTCCGCTGAAGTTTAAGAATGCTTCAGAACTCTTCCATTGTTCTCGGAAATCTGCTGAAGTTTTGAAGTTTAAAAATGCTTCGGAATTCTTCCATTGTTCTCGGAATTCCGCTGACGCTTAAAAATGCTTCACAACTCTTCTATTGTTCTCGGAATTCCGCTGACTTTTAAAAATACTTCGGAACTCTTCCATTTTTTTCGGAATTCTGCTGAAGTTTAAAAATGCTTCGGAACTCTTCCATTGTTTTCAGAATTCCGCTGACATTTAAAAATGCTTTGGAACTCTTCCCTTGTTCTTGGAATTCTGCTGACATTTAAAAATGCTTCGGAACTCTTCCATTGTTCTCGGAATTCCCTGACGTTTAAAAATGCTTCACAACTCTTCCATTTTTCTCGGTATTCCGCTGACTTTTAAAAATGCTTCGGAAATCTTCCATTGTTTTCAAAATTCCGCTGACGTTTAAAAATGCTTCGGAAATCTTCCATTGTTTTCAAAATTCCGCTCACGTTTAAAAATGCTTCGGAACTCTTCCATTGTTTTCAGAATTCCGCTGACATTTAAAAATGCTTTGGAACTCTTCCCTTGTTCTTGGAATTCTGCTGACATTTAAAAATGCTTTGGAACTCTTCCATTGTTCTCGGAATTCCGCTGACATTTAAAAATGCTTCGGAACTCTTCCATTGTTCTCGGAATTCCGCTGACGTTTAAAAATGCTTCACAACTCTTCCATTTTTCTCGGTATTCCGCTGACTTTTAAAAATGCTTCGGAAATCTTCCATTGTTTTCAAAATTCCGCTGACGTTTAAAAATGCTTCGGAAATCTTCCATTGTTTTCAAAATTCCGCTGTCGTTTAAAAATGCTTCAGAACTCTTCCATTGTTCTCGGAATTCTGCTGATGTTGAAAAATGCTTCGGAACTCTTCCATTGTTCTCGGAATAGAGCTGACGCTTGAAATTGCTTCACAACTCTTCTATTGTTCTCGGAAATTCCGCTGACTTTAAAAAATTCTTCGGAACTCTTCCATTGTTCTCGGAATTCCGCTGAAGTTTAAGAATGCTTCGGAACTCTTCCATTGTTCTCGGAATTCTGCTGAAGTTTAAAAATGCTTTGGAACTCTTCCATTGTTCTCGGAATTCCGCTGACGCTTAAAAATGCTTCACAACTCTTCTATTGTTCTCGGAATTCCGCTGACTTTTAAAAATGCTTCGGAACTCTTCCATTGTTCTCGGAATTCCGCAGAAGTTTAAGAATGCTTCGGAACTCTTCCATTGTTCTCGGAATTCTGCTGAAGTTTAAAAATGCTTCGGAACTCTTCCATTGTTTTCAGAATTCCGCTGACATTTAAAAATGCTTTGGAACTCTTCCATTGTTCTCAGAATTCTGCAGACATATAAAAATGCTTCGGAACTCTTCCATTGTTCTCGGAATTCCGCTGACATTTAAAAATGCTTCGGAACTCTTCGATTGTTCTGGAATTCCGCTGATGTTTAAAAATGCTTCACAACTCTTCCATTGTTCTCGGTATTCTGCTGACTTTTAAAAATGCTTCGGAACTGTTCCAATGTTCTCGGAATTCCGTTGAAGTTTAAGTATGCTTCGGAGCTCTTTCAATGTTCTCGGAATTCCGCTGACATTTAAAAATGCTTTGGAACTCTTCCATTGTTCTCAGAATTCTGCAGACATATAAAAATGCTTCGGAACTCTTCCATTGTTCTCGGAATTTTCGCTGACATTTAAAAATGCTTCGGAACTCTTCGATTGTTCTGGAATTCCGCTGATGTTTAAAAATGCTTCACAACTCTTCCATTGTTCTCGGTATTCTGCCGACTTTTAAAAATGCTTCGGAACTGTTCCATTGTTCTCGGAATTCCGCTGAAGTTTAAGTATGCTTCGGAGCTCTTCCATTGTTCTTGGAATTCCGCTGACATTCAAAAATGCTTCAGAACTCTTCCATTGTTCTCGGAATTCCGCTGAGGTTTAAAAATGCTTCGGAACTCTTCCATTGTTCTCGGAATTCCGCTGACGTTTAAAAATGCTTCAAAACTCTTCCATTGTTCTCGGAATTCCGCTGACTTTTAAAAATGCTTCGGAACTCTTCGATTGTTCTCCAAATTCCGCTGACCTTTAAAAATGCTTCACAACTCTTCCATTGTTCTCAGAATTCCGCTGACGTTTAAAAATGCTTCAGAAATCTTCCATTGTTTTCAAAATTCCGCTGACGTTTAAAAATGCTTCGGAACTCTTCCATTGTTATCGGAATTCTGCTGAAGTTTAAAAATGCTTCGGAACTCTTCCATTGTTTTCAGAATTCCGCTGACATTTAAAAATGCTTTGGAACTCTTCCATTGTTCTCAGAATTCTGCAGACATATAAAAATGCTTCGGAACTCTTCCATTGTTCTCGGAATTCCGCTGACATTTAAAAATGCTTCGGAACTCTTCGATTGTTCTGGAATTCCGCTGATGTTTAAAAATGCTTCACAACTCTTCCATTGTTCTCGGTATTCTGCTGACTTTTAAAAATGCTTCGGAACTGTTCCAATGTTCTCGGAATTCCGTTGAAGTTTAAGTATGCTTCGGAGCTCTTTCATTGTTCTCGGAATTCCGCTGACATTTAAAAATGCTTTGGAACTCTTCCATTGTTCTCAGAATTCTGCAGACATATAAAAATGCTTCGGAACTCTTCGATTGTTCTGGAATTCCGCTGATGTTTAAAAATGCTTCACAACTCTTCCATTGTTCTCGGTATTCTGCTGACTTTTAAAAATGCTTCGGAACTGTTCCATTGTTCTCGGAATTCCGCTGAAGTTTAAGTATGCTTCGGAGCTCTTCCATTGTTCTTGGAATTCCGCTGACATTCAAAAATGCTTCAGAACTCTTCCATTGTTCTCGGAATTCCGCTGAGGTTTAAAAATGCTTCGGAACTCTTCCATTGTTCTCGGAATTCCGCTGACGTTTAAAAATGCTTCAAAACTCTTCCATTGTTCTCGGAATTCCGCTGACTTTTAAAAATGCTTCGGAACTCTTCGATTGTTCTCCAAATTCCGCTGACCTTTAAAAATGCTTCACAACTCTTCCATTGTTCTCAGAATTCCGCTGACGTTTAAAAATGCTTCAGAAATCTTCCATTGTTTTCAAAATTCCGCTGACGTTTAAAAATGCTTCGGAACTCTTCCATTGTTATCGGAATTCTGCTGAAGTTTAAAAATGCTTCGGAACTCTTCCATTGTTTTCAGAATTCCGCTGACATTTAAAAATGCTTTGGAACTCTTCCATTGTTCTCAGAATTCTGCAGACATATAAAAATGCTTCGGAACTCTTCCATTGTTCTCGGAATTCCGCTGACATTTAAAAATGCTTTGGAACTCTTCCATTGTTCTCAGAATTCTGCAGACATATAAAAATGCTTCACAACTCTTCCATTGTTCTCGGTATTCTGCTGACTTTTAAAAATGCTTCGGAACTGTTCCATTGTTCTCGGAATTCCGCTGAAGTTTAAGTATGCTTCGGAGCTCTTCCATTGTTCTTGGAATTCCGCTGACATTCAAAAATGCTTCAGAACTCTTCCATTGTTCTCGGAATTCCGCTGCGGTTTAAAAATGCTTCGGAACTCTTCCATTGTTCTCGGAATTCCGCTGACGTTTAAAAATGCTTCACAACTCTTCCATTGTTCTCGGAATTCCGCTGACTTTTAAAAATGCTTCGGAGCTCTTCGATTGTTCTCCAAATTCCGCTGACCTTTAAAAATGCTTCACAACTCTTCCATTGTTCTCAGAATTCCGCTGACGTTTAAAAATGCTTCAGAAATCTTCCATTGTTTTCAAAATTCCGCTGACGTTTAAAAATGCTTCAGAAATCTTCCATTGTTTTCAAAATTCCGCTGACGTTTAAAAATGCTTCAGAACTCTTCCATTGTTCTCGGAATTCCGCTGATGTTTAAAAATGCTTCGGAACTCTTCCATTGTTCTCGGAATTCTGCTGAAGTTTAAAAATGCTTCGGAACTCTTCCATTGTTTTCAGAATTCCGCTGACATTTAAAAATGCTTTGGAACTCTTCCATTGTTCTCAGAATTCTGCAGACATATAAAAATGCTTCGAAACTCTTCCATTGTTCTCGGAATTCCGCTGACATTTAAAAATGCTTCGGAACTCTTCGATTGTTCTGGAATTCCGCTGATGTCGATTGTTCTCCAAATTCCGCTGACCTTTAAAAATGCTTCACAACTCTTCCATTGTTCTCAGAATTCCGCTGACGTTTAAAAATGCTTCAGAAATCTTCCATTGTTTTCAAAATTCCGCTGACGTTTAAAAATGCTTCAGAACTCTTCCATTGTTCTCGGAATTCCGCTGATGTTTAAAAATGCTTCGGAGCTCTTCCATTGTTCTCGGAATTCCAGTGAAGTTTAAAAATGCTTCGGAACTCTTACATTGTTCTCAGAATTCCGCTGACGCTTAAAATTGCTTCACAACTCTTCTATTGTTCTCGGAATTCCCCTGACTTTTAAAAATGCTTCGGAACTCTTCCATTTTTCTCGGAATTCTGCTGAAGTTTAAAAATGCTTCGGAACTCTTCCATTGTTTTCAGAATTCCGCTGACATTTAAAAATGCTTTGGAACTCTTCCATTGTTCTTGGAATTCTGCGGACATTTAAAAATGCTTCGGAACTCTTCCATTGTTCTCGGAATTCCGCTGACATTTAAAAATGCTTCGGAACTCTTCCATTGTTCTCGGAATTCCACTGACGTTTAAAAATGCTTCACAACTCTTCCATTTTTCTCAGTATTCCGCTGACTTTTAAAAATGCTTCGGAACTCTTCCATTGTTCTCGGAATTCCGCTGAAGTTTAAATATTCTTCGGAACTCTTCCATTGTTCTCGGAATTATGCTGAAGATTAAAAATGCTTCGGAACTCTTCCATTGCTCTCAGAATTCCGCTGACGTTTAAAAATGCTTCACAACTCTTCCATTGTTCTCGGAATTCCGCTGACTTTTAAAAATGCTTCGGAACTCTTCCATTGTTCTCGGAATTATGCTGAAGATTAAAAATGCTTCGGAGCTCTTCCATTGTTCTCAGAATTCCGCTGACATTTAAAAATGCTTCGGAACTCTTCCATTGTTCTCGGAATTCCGCTGACGTTTAAAAATGCTTCGGAACTCTTCCATTGTTCTCGGAATTTGGGTGAAGTTTAAAAATGCTTCGGAACTCTTCCATTGTTCTCGGATTTCCGCTGACGTTTAAAAATGCTTCACAACTCTTCTATTGTTCTCGGTATTCCGCTGAAGTTTAAATATGCTTCGGAACTCTTCCATTGTTCTCGGAATTCCGCTGACATATAAAAATGCTTCGGAACTCTTCCTTTTTTCTCGGAATTCCGTTGATGTTTAAAAATGCTTCAGAACTCTTCCATTGTTCTCGGAATTCCGCTGAAGTTTAAGTATGCTTCGGAACTCTTCCATTGTTCTCAGAATTCCGCTGACATTTAAAAATGCTTCGAATCTCTTCCATTGTTCTCGGAATTCCGCTGACATTTAAAAATGCTTCAGAACTCTTCCATTGTTCTCTGAATTCCGCTGACGTTTAAAAATGCTTCAGAACTCTTCCATTGTTCTTGGAATTCCGCTGACGCTTAAAATTGCTACACAACTCTTCTATTGTTCTCGGAAATTCCGCTGACTTTAAAAAATGCTTCGGAACTCTTCCATTGTTCTCGGAATTCCGCTGAAGTTTAAGAATGCTTCGGAACTCTTCCAATGTTCTCGGAATTCTGCTGAAGTTTAAAAATGCTTTGGAACTCTTCCATTGTTCTCGGAATTCGGCTGACGCTTAAAAATGCTTCACAACTATTCTATTGTTCTCGGAATTCCGCTGACTTTTAAAAATGCTTCGGGACTCTTCCATTGTTCTCGGAATTCCGCTGACGTTTAAAAATGGTTCACAACTCTTCCATTTTTCTCGGTATTCCGCTGACTTTTAAAAATGCTTCGGAAATCTTCCATTGTTTTCAAAATTCCGCTGACGTTTAAAAATGCTTCAGAACTCTTCCATTGTTCTCGGAATTCCGCTGATGTTGAAAAATGCTTCGGAACTCTTCCATTGTTCTCGGAATTCCGCTGACGCTTAAAATTGCTTCACAACTCTTCTATTGTTCTCGGAAATTCCGCTGACTTTAAAAAATGCTACGGAACTCTTCCATTGTTCTCGGAATTCCGCTGAAGTTTAAGAATGCTTCGGAACTCTTCCATTGTTCTCGGAATTCTGCTTAAGTTTAAAAATGCTTTAGAACTCTTCCATTGTTCTCGGAATTCCGCTGAAGTTTAAGAATGCTTCGGAACTCTTCCATTGTTCTCGGAATTCTGCTGAAGTTTAAAAATGCTTTGGAACTCTTCCATTGTTCTCGGAATTCCGCTGACGCTTAAAAATGCTTCACAACTCTTCTATTGTTCTCGGAATTCCGCTGACTTTTAAAAATGCTTCGGAACTCTTCCATTGTTCTTGGAATTCTGCTGAAGTTTAAGTATGCTTCGGAGCTCTTCCATTGTTCTCGGAATTCCGCTGACATTCAAAAATGCTTCAGAACTCTTCCATTGTTCTCGGAATTCCGCTGACGTTTAAAAATGCTTCAAAACTCTTCCATTGTTCTCGGAATTCCGCTGACTTTTAAAAATGCTTCGGAACTCTTCGATTGTTCTCCAAATTCCGCTGACCTTTAAAAATGCTTCACAACTCTTCCATTGTTCTCAGAATTCCGCTGACGTTTAAAAATGCTTCAGAAATCTTCCATTGTTTTCAAAATTCCGCTGACGTTTAAAAATGCTTCGGAACTCTTCCATTGTTATCGGAATTCTGCTGAAGTTTAAAAATGCTTCGGAACTCTTCCATTGTTTTCAGAATTCCGCTGACATTTAAAAATGCTTTGGAACTCTTCCATTGTTCTCAGAATTCTGCAGACATATAAAAATGCTTCGGAACTCTTCCATTGTTCTCGGAATTCCGCTGACATTTAAAAATGTTTCGGAACTCTTCGATTGTTCTGGAATTCCGCTGATGTTTAAAAATGCTTCACAACTCTTCCATTGTTCTCGGTATTCTGCTGACTTTTAAAAATGCTTCGGAACTGTTCCAATGTTCTCGGAATTCCGTTGAAGTTTAAGTATGCTTCGGAGCTCTTTCATTGTTCTCGGAATTCCGTTGACATTTAAAAATGCTTTGGAACTCTTCCATTGTTCTCAGAATTCTGCAGACATATAAAAATGTTTCGGAACTCTTCCATTGTTCTCGGAATTCCGCTGACATTTAAAAATGCTTCAGAACTCTTCGATTGTTCTGGAATTCCGCTGATGTTTAAAAATGCTTCACAACTCTTCCATTGTTCTCGGTATTCTGCTGACTTTTAAAAATGCTTCGGAACTGTTCCATTGTTCTCGGAATTCCGCTGAAGTTTAAGTATGCTTCGGAGCTCTTCCATTGTTCTTGGAATTCCGCTGACATTCAAAAATGCTTCACAACTCTTCCATTGTTCTCAGAATTCCGCTGACGTTTAAAAATGCTTCAGAAATCTTCCATTGTTTTCAAAATTCCGCTGACGTTTAAAAATGCTTCAGAACTCTTCCATTGTTCTCGGAATTCCGCTGATGTTTAAAAATGCTTCGGAACTCTTCCATTGTTCTCGGAATTCTGCTGAAGTTTAAAAATGCTTCGGAACTCTTCCATTGTTTTCAGAATTCCGCTGACATTTAAAAATGCTTTGGAACTCTTCCATTGCTCTCAGAATTCTGCAGACATATAAAAATGCTTCGGAACTCTTCCATTGTTCTCGGAATTCCGCTGACATTTAAAAATGCTTCGGAACTCTTCGATTGTTCTGGAATTCCGCTGATGTTTAAAAATGCTTCACAACTCTTCCATTGTTCTCAGAATTCAGCTGACGTTTAAAAATGCTTCAGAAATCTTCCATTGTTTTCAAAATTCCGCTGACGTTTAAAAATGCTTCGGAACTCTTCCATTGTTCTCGGAATTCCAGTGAAGTTTAAAAATGCTTCGAAACTCTTAGATTGTTCTCAGAATTCCGCTGACGCTTAAACTTGCTTCACAACTCTTCTATTGTTCTCGGAATTCCCCTGACTTTTCAAAATGCTTCGAAACTCTTAGATTGTTCTCAGAATTCCGCTGACGCTAAAAATTGCTTCACAACTCTTCCATTGTTCTCGGAATTCCGCTGAAGTTTAAGAATGCTTCAGAACTCTTCCATTGTTCTCGGAAATCTGCTGAAGTTTTGAAGTTTAAAAATGCTTCGGAACTCTTCCATTGTTCTCGGAATTCCGCTGACGCTTAAAAATGCTTCACAACTCTTCTATTGTTCTCGGAATTCCGCTGACTTTTAAAAATACTTCGGAACTCTTCCATTTTTCTCGGAATTCTGCTGAAGTTTAAAAATGCTTCGGAACTCTTCCATTGTTTTCAGAATTCCGCTGACATTTAAAAATGCTTTGGAACTCTTCCCTTGTTCTTGGAATTCTGCTGACATTTAAAAATGCTTTGGAACTCTTCCATTGTTCTCGGAATTCCGCTGACATTTAAAAATGCTTCGGAACTCTTCCATTGTTCTCGGAATTCCGCTGACGTTTAAAAATGCTTCACAACTCTTCCATTTTTCTCGGTATTCCGCTGACTTTTAAAAATGCTTCGGAAATCTTCCATTGTTTTCAAAATTCCGCTGACGTTTAAAAATGCTTCGGAAATCTTCCATTGTTTTCAAAATTCCGCTGACGTTTAAAAATGCTTCAGAACTCTTCCATTGTTCTCGGAATTCTGCTGATGTTGAAAAATGCTACGGAACTCTTCCATTGTTCTCGGAATTCCGCTGACGCTTGAAATTGCTTCACAACTCTTCTATTGTTCTCGGAAATTCCGCTGACTTTAAAAAATGCTTCGGAACTCTTCCATTGTTCTCGGAATTCCGCTGAAGTTTAAGAATGCTTCGGCACTCTTCCATTGTTCTCGGAATTCTGCTGAAGTTTAAAAATGCTTCGGAACTCTTCCATTGTTTTCAGAATTCCGCTGACATTTAAAAATGCTTTGGAACTCTTCCATTGTTCTCAGAATTCTGCAGACATATAAAAATGTTTCGGAACTCTTCCATTGTTCTCGGAATTCCGCTGACATTTAAAAATGCTTCGGAACTCTTTGATTGTTCTGGAATTCCGCTGATGTTTAAAAATGCTTCACAACTCTTCCATTGTTCTCGGTATTCTGCTGACTTTTAAAAATGCTTCGGAACTGTTCCATTGTTCTCGGAATTCCGCTGACATTTAAAAATGCTTCGGAA
This sequence comes from Phyllobates terribilis, assembly GCF_046119375.1. NCBI lineage: Eukaryota > Metazoa > Chordata > Amphibia > Anura > Dendrobatidae > Phyllobates > Phyllobates terribilis. Next base: position 4,040,099 of record NW_027362781.1, on the reverse strand, counting down.
CTCTTCGATTGTTCTCCAAATTCCGCTGACCTTTAAAAATGCTTCACAACTCTTCCATTGTTCTCAGAATTCCGCTGACGTTTAAAAATGCTTCAGAAATCTTCCATTGTTTTCAAAATTCCGCTGACGTTTAAAAATGCTTCAGAACTCTTCCATTGTTCTCGGAATTCCGCTGATGTTTAAAAATGCTTCGGAACTCTTCCATTGTTTTCAGAATTCCGCTGACATTTAAAAATGCTTTGGAACTCTTCCATTGTTCTCAGAATTCTGCAGACATATAAAAATGCTTCGGAACTCTTCCATTGTTCTCGGAATTCCGCTGACATTTAAAAATGCTTCGGAACTCTTCGATTGTTCTGGAATTCCGCTGATGTTTAAAAATGCTTCACAACTCTTCCATTGTTCTCGGTATTCTGCTGACTTTTAAAAATGCTTCGGAACTGTTCCATTGTTCTCGGAATTCCGCTGAAGTTTAAGTATGCTTCGGAGCTCTTCCATTGTTCTCGGAATTCCGCTGACATTCAAAAATGCTTCAGAACTCTTCCATTGTTCTTGGAATTCCGCTGAGGTTTAAAAATGCTTCGGAACTCTTCCATTGTTCTCGGAATTCCGCTGACGTTTAAAAATGCTTCACAACTCTTCCATTGTTCTCGGAATTCCGCTGACTTTTAAAAATGCTTCGGAACTCTTCGATTGTTCTCCATATTCCGCTGACCTTTAAAAATGCTTCACAACTCTTCCATTGTTCTCAGAATTCCGCTGACGTTTAAAAATGCTTCAGAAATCTTCCATTGTTTTCAAAATTCCGCTGACGTTTAAAAATGCTTCGGAACTCTTCCATTGTTCTCGGAATTCCAGTGAAGTTTAAAAATGCTTCGAAACTCTTAGATTGTTCTCAGAATTCCGCTGACGCTTAAAATTGCTTAACAACTCTTCTATTGTTCTCGGAATTCCCCTGACTTTTAAAAATGCTTCGGAACTTTTCCATTGTTCTCGGAATTCCGCTGAAGTTTAAGAATGCTTCAGAACTCTTCCATTTTTCTCGGAAATCTGCTGAAGTTTTCAAGTTTAAAAATGCTTCGGAACTCTTCCATTGTTCTCGGAATTCCGCTGACGCTTAAAAATGCTTCACAACTCTTCTATTGTTATCGGAATTCCGCTGACTTTTAAAAATACTTCGGAACTCTTCCATTTTTCTCGGAATTCTGCTGAAGTTTAAAAATGCTTCGGAACTCTTCCATTGTTTTCAAAATTCCGCTGACATTTAAAAATGCTTTGGAACTCTTCCATTGTTCTTGGAATTCTGCTGACATTTAAAAATGCTTCGGAACTCTTCCATTGTTCTCGGAATTCCGCTGACATTTAAAAATGCTTCGGAACTCTTCCATTGTTCTCGGAATTCCACTGACGTTTAAAAATGCTTCACAACTCTTCCATTTTTCTCGGTATTCCGCTGACTTTTAAAAATGCTTCGGAACTCTTCCATTGTTCTCGGAATTCCGCTGAAGTTTAAATATTCTTCGGAACTCTTCCATTGTTCTCGGAATTATGCTGAAGATTAAAAATGCTTCGGAACTCTTCCATTGCTCTCAGAATTCCGCTGACGTTTAAAAATGCTTCACAACTCTTCCACTGTTCTCGGAATTCCGCTGACTTTTAAAAATGCTTGGGAACTCTTCCATTGTTCTCGGAATTATGCTGAAGATTAAAAATGCTTCGGAACTCTTCCATTGTTCTCAGAATTCCGCTGACATTTAAAAATGCTTCACAACTCTTCCACTGTTCTCGGAATTCCGCTGACGTTTAAAAATGCTTCGGAACTCTTCCGTTGTTCTCGGAATTCCGCTGAAGTTTAAAAATGCTTCGGAACTCTTCCATTGTTGTAGGAATTCTGCTGAAGTTTAAAAATGCATCGGAACTCTTCCATTGTTCTCGGAATTTGGGTGAAGTTAAAAAATGCTTCGGAACTCTTCCATTGTTCTCGGATTTCCGCTGACGTTTAAAAATGCTTCACAATTCTTCTATTGTTCTCGGTATTCCGCTGACATTTAAAAATGCTTCACAACTCTTCCATTGTTCTCGGTATTCCCCTGACTTTTAAAAATGCTTTGGAACTCTTCCATTGTTCTCAGAATTCTGCAGACATATAAAAATGCTTCGGAACTCTTCTATTGTTCTCGGAATTCCGCTGACTTTTAAAAATGCTTCGGAACTCTTCCATTGTTCTCGGAATTCCGCAGAAGTTTAAGAATGCTTCGGAACTCTTCCATTGTTCTCGGAATTCTGCTGAAGTTTAAAAATGCTTCGGAACTCTTCCATTGTTTTCAGAATTCCGCTGACATTTAAAAATGCTTTGGAACTCTTCCATTGTTCTCAGAATTCTGCAGACATATAAAAATGTTTCGGAACTCTTCCATTGTTCTCGGAATTCCGCTGACATTTAAAAATGCTTCGGAACTCTTCGATTGTTCTGGAATTCCGCTGATGTTTAAAAATGCTTCACAACTCTTCCATTGTTCTCGGTATTCTGCTGACTTTTAAAAATGCTTCGGAACTGTTCCATTGTTCTCGGAATTCCGCTTACTTTTAAAAATGCTTCGGAACTCTTCGATTGTTCTCCAAATTCCGCTGACCTTTAAAAATGCTTCACAACTCTTCCATTGTTCTCAGAATTCCGCTGACGTTTAAAAATGCTTCAGAAATCTTCCATTGTTTTCAAAATTCCGCTGACGTTTAAAAATGCTTCAGAACTCTTCCATTGTTCTCGGAATTCCGCTGATGTTTAAAAATGCTTCGGAACTCTTCCATTGTTCTCGGAATTCTGCTGACGTTTAAAAATGCTTCGGAACTCTTCCATTGTTTTCAGAATTCCGCTGACATTTAAAAATGCTTTGGAACTCTTCCATTGTTCTCAGAATTCTGCAGACATATAAAAATGCTTCGGAACTCTTCCATTGTTCTCGGAATTCCGCTGACATTTAAAAATGCTTCGGAACTCTTCGATTGTTCTGGAATTCCGCTGATGTTTAAAAATGCTTCACAACTCTTCCATTGTTCTCGGTATTCTGCTGACTTTTAAAAATGCTTCGGAACTGTTCCATTGTTCTCGGAATTCCGCTGAAGTTTAAGTATGCTTCGGAGCTCTTCCATTGTTCTCGGAATTCCGCTGACATTCAAAAATGCTTCAGAACTCTTCCATTGTTCTTGGAATTCCGCTGAGGTTTAAAAATGCTTCGGAACTCTTCCATTGTTCTCGGAATTCCGCTGACGTTTAAAAATGCTTCACAACTCTTCCATTGTTCTCGGAATTCCGCTGACTTTTAAAAATGCTTCGGAACTCTTCGATTGTTCTCCAAGTTCCGCTGACCTTTAAAAATGCTTCACAACTCTTCCATTGTTCTCAGAATTCCGCTGACGTTTAAAAATGCTTCAGAAATCTTCCATTGTTTTCAAAATTCCGCTGACGTTTAAAAATGCTTCGGAACTCTTCCATTGTTCTCGGAATTCCAGTGAAGTTTAAAAATGCTTCGAAACTCTTAGATTGTTCTCAGAATTCCGCTGACGCTTAAAATTGCTTAACAACTCTTCTATTGTTCTCGGAATTCCCCTGACTTTTAAAAATGCTTCGGAACTTTTCCATTGTTCTCGGAATTCCGCTGAAGTTTAAGAATGCTTCAGAACTCTTCCATTTTTCTCGGAAATCTGCTGAAGTTTTCAAGTTTAAAAATGCTTCGGAACTCTTCCATTGTTCTCGGAATTCCGCTGACGCTTAAAAATGCTTCACAACTCTTCTATTGTTATCGGAATTCCGCTGACTTTTAAAAATACTTCGGAACTCTTCCATTTTTCTCGGAATTCTGCTGAAGTTTAAAAATGCTTCGGAACTCTTCCATTGTTTTCAAAATTCCGCTGACATTTAAAAATGCTTTGGAACTCTTCCATTGTTCTTGGAATTCTGCTGACATTTAAAAATGCTTCGGAACTCTTCCATTGTTCTCGGAATTCCGCTGACATTTAAAAATGCTTCGGAACTCTTCCATTGTTCTCGGAATTCCACTGACGTTTAAAAATGCTTCACAACTCTTCCATTTTTCTCGGTATTCCGCTGACTTTTAAAAATGCTTCGGAACTCTTCCATTGTTCTCGGAATTCCGCTGAAGTTTAAATATTCTTCGGAACTCTTCCATTGTTCTCGGAATTATGCTGAAGATTAAAAATGCTTCGGAACTCTTCCATTGCTCTCAGAATTCCGCTGACGTTTAAAAATGCTTCACAACTCTTCCACTGTTCTCGGAATTCCGCTGACTTTTAAAAATGCTTGGGAACTCTTCCATTGTTCTCGGAATTATGCTGAAGATTAAAAATGCTTCGGAACTCTTCCATTGTTCTCAGAATTCCGCTGACATTTAAAAATGCTTCACAACTCTTCCACTGTTCTCGGAATTCCGCTGACGTTTAAAAATGCTTCGGAACTCTTCCATTGTTCTCGGAATTCCGCTGAAGTTTAAAAATGCTTCGGAACTCTTCCATTGTTGTAGGAATTCTGCTGAAGTTTAAAAATGCATCGGAACTCTTCCATTGTTCTCGGAATTTGGGTGAAGTTAAAAAATGCTTCGGAACTCTTCCATTGTTCTCGGATTTCCGCTGACGTTTAAAAATGCTTCACAATTCTTCTATTGTTCTCGGTATTCCGCTGAAGTTTAAATATGCTTCGGAACTCTTCCATTGTTCTCGGAATTCCGCTGACATATAAAAATGCTTCGGAACTCTTCCTTTTTTCTCGGAATTCCGTTGATGTTTAAAAATGCTTCAGAACTCTTCCATTGTTCTCGGAATTCCGCTGAAGTTTAAGTATGCTTCGGAACTCTTCCATTGTTCTGGAATTCCGCTGACGTTTAAAAATGCTTCACAACTCTTCCATTGTTCTCGGTATTCCCCTGACTTTTAAAAATGCTTCGGAACTCTTCCATTGTTCTCGGAATTCTGCTGAAGTTTAAAAATGCTTCAGAACTCTTCCATTGTTCTCAGAATTCCGCTGACATTTAAAAATGCTTCGGATCTCTTCCATTGTTCTCGGAAATCCGCTGACATTTAAAAATGCTTCAGAACTCTTTCATTGTTCTCTGAATTCCGCTGACGTTTAAAAATGCTTCAGAACTCTTCCATTGTTCTCGGAAATCCGCTGACGTTTAAAAATGCTTCACAACTCTTCCATTGTTCTCGGAATTTTGCGGACTTTTAAAAATGCTTCGGAACTCTTCCATTGTTCTCAAAATTCCGCTGAAGTTTAAAATTGCCTCGGAACTCTTCCATTGTTCTCAGAATTCCGCTGACGTTTAAAAATGCTTCGGAAATCTTCCATTGTTTTCAAAATTCCGCTGACGTTTAAAAATGCTTCAGAACTCTTCCATTGTTCTCAGAATTCCGCTGATGTTGAAAAATGCTTTGGAACTCTTCCATTGTTCTTGGAATTCCGCTGACGCTTAAAATTGCTTCACAACTCTTCTATTGTTCTCGGAAATTCCGCTGACTTTAAAAAATGCTTCGGAACTCTTCCATTGTTCTCGGAATTCCGCTGAAGTTTAAGAATGCTTCGGAACTCTTCCATTGTTCTCGGAATTCCACTGACGTTTAAAAATGCTTCACAACTCTTTCATTTTTCTCGGTATTCCGCTGACTTTTAAAAATGCTTCGGAAATCTTCCATTGTTTTCAAAATTCCGCTGACGTTTAAAAATGCTTCGGAACTCTTCCATTGTTCTCGGAATTCCGCTGACGCTTAAAATTGCTTCACAACTCTTCTATTGTTCTCGGAAATTCCGCTGACTTTAAAAAATGCTTCGGAACTCTTCCATTGTTCTCGGAATTCCGCTGAAGTTTAAGAATGCTTCGGAACTCTTCCATTGTTCTCGGAATTCTGCTGAAGTTTAGAAATGCTTTGGAACTCTTCCATTGTTCTCGGAATTCCGCTGACACTTAAAAATGCTTCACAACTCTTCTATTGTTCTCGGAATTCCGCTGACTTTTAAAAATGCTTCGGAACTCTTCCATTGTTCTTGGAATTCCGCTGAAGTTTAAGTATGCTTCGGAGCTCTTCCATTGTTCTCGGAATTCCGCTGACATTCAAAAATGCTTCAGAACTCTTCCATTGTTCTCGGAATTCCGCTGAGGTTTAAAAATGCTTCGGAACTCTTCCATTGTTCTCGGAATTCCGCTGACGTTTAAAAATGCTTCACAACTCTTCCATTGTTCTCGGAATTCCGCTGACTTTTAAAAATGCTTCGGAACTCTTCGATTGTTCTCCAAATTCCGCTGACCTTTAAAAATGCTTCACAACTCTTCCATTGTTCTCAGAATTCCGCTGACGTTTAAAAATGCTTCAGAAATCTTCCATTGTTTTCAAAATTCCGCTGACGTTTAAAAATGCTTCAGAACTCTTCCATTGTTCTCGGAATTCCGCTGATGTTTAAAAATGCTTCGGAACTCTTCCATTGTTCTCGGAATTCTGCTGAAGTTTAAAAATGCTTCGGAACTCTTCCATTGTTTTCAGAATTCCACTGACATTTAAAAATGCTTTGGAACTCTTCCATTGTTCTCAGAATTCTGCAGACATATAAAAATGCTTCGAAACTCTTCCATTGTTCTCGGAATTCCGCTGACATTTAAAAATGCTTCGGAACTCTTCGATTGTTCTGGAATTCCGCTGATGTTTAAAAATGCTTCACAACTCTTCCATTGTTCTCGGTATTCTGCTGACTTTTAAAAATGCTTCGGAACTGTTCCATTGTTCTCGGAATTCCGCTGAAGTTTAAGTATGCTTCGGAGCTCTTCCATTGTTCTCGGAATTCCGCTGACATTCAAAAATGCTTCAGAACTCTTCCATTGTTCTCGGAATTCCGCAGAGGTTTAAAAATGCTTCGGAACTCTTCCATTGTTCTCGGAATTCCGCTGACGTTTAAAAATGCTTCACAACTCTTCCATTGTTCTCGGAATTCCGCTGACTTTTAAAAATGCTTCGGAACTCTTCGATTGTTCTCCAAATTCCGCTGACCTTTAAAAATGCTTCACAACTCTTCCATTGTTCTCAGAATTCCGCTGACGTTTAAAAATGCTTCAGAAATCTTCCATTGTTTTCAAAATTCCGCTGACGTTTAAAAATGCTTCAGAACTCTTCCATTGTTCTCGGAATTCCGCTGATGTTTAAAAATGCTTCGGAACTCTTCCATTGTTCTCGGAATTCCAGTGAAGTTTAAAAATGCTTCGGAACTCTTACATTGTTCTCAGAATTCCGCTGACGCTTAAAATTGCTTCACAACTCTTCTATTGTTCTCGGAATTCCCCTGACTTTTAAAAATGCTTCGGAACTCTTCCATTTTTCTCGGAATTCCGCTGACATTTAAAAATGCTTCGGAACTCTTCCATTGTTCTCGGAATTCCACTGACGTTTAAAAATGCTTCACAACTCTTCCATTTTTCTCAGTATTCCGCTGACTTTTAAAAATGCTTCGGAACTCTTCCATTGTTCTCGGAATTCCGCTGAAGTTTAAATATTCTTCGGAACTCTTCCATTGTTCTCGGAATTATGCTGAAGATTAAAAATGCTTCGGAACTCTTCCATTGCTCTCAGAATTCCGCTGACGTTTAAAAATGCTTCACAACTCTTCCATTGTTCTCGGAATTCCGCTGACTTTTAAAAATGCTTCGGAACTCTTCCATTGTTCTCGGAATTATGCTGAAGATTAAAAATGCTTCGGAGCTCTTCCATTGTTCTCAGAATTCCGCTGACATTTAAAAATGCTTCGGAACTCTTCCATTGTTCTCAGAATTCCGCTGACGTTTAAAAATGCTTCGGAACTCTTCCATTGTTCTCGGAATTCCGCTGAAGTTTAAAAATGCTTCGGAACTCTTCCATTGTTCTCGGAATTTGGGTGAAGTTTAAAAATGCTTCGGAACTCTTCCATTGTTCTCGGATTTCCGCTGACGTTTAAAAATGCTTCACAACTCTTCTATTGTTCTCGGTATTCCGCTGAAGTTTAAATATGCTTCGGAACTCTTCCATTGTTCTCGGAATTCCGCTGACATATAAAAATGCTTCGGAACTCTTCCTTTTTTCTCGGAATTCCGTTGATGTTTAAAAATGCTTCAGAACTCTTCCATTGTTCTCGGAATTCCGCTGAAGTTTAAGTATGCTTCGGAACTCTTCCATTGTTCTCAGAATTCCGCTGACGTTTAAAAATGCTTCGGAAATCTTCCATTGTTTTCAAAATTCCGCTGACGTTTAAAAATGCTTCAGAACTCTTCCATTGTTCTCAGAATTCCGCTGATGTTGAAAAATGCTTTGGAACTCTTCCATTGTTCTTGGAATTCCGCTGACGCTTAAAATTGCTTCACAACTCTTCTATTGTTCTCGGAAATTCCGCTGACTTTAAAAAATGCTTCGGAACTCTTCCATTGTTCTCGGAATTCCGCTGAAGTTTAAGAATGCTTCGGAACTCTTCCATTGTTCTCGGAATTCCACTGACGTTTAAAAATGCTTCACAACTCTTTCATTTTTCTCGGTATTCCGCTGACTTTTAAAAATGCTTCGGAAATCTTCCATTGTTTTCAAAATTCCGCTGACGTTTAAAAATGCTTCGGAACTCTTCCATTGTTCTCGGAATTCCGCTGACGCTTAAAATTGCTTCACAACTCTTCTATTGTTCTCGGAAATTCCGCTGACTTTAAAAAATGCTTCGGAACTCTTCCATTGTTCTCGGAATTCCGCTGAAGTTTAAGAATGCTTCGGAACTCTTCCATTGTTCTCGGAATTCTGCTGAAGTTTAGAAATGCTTTGGAACTCTTCCATTGTTCTCGGAATTCCGCTGACACTTAAAAATGCTTCACAACTCTTCTATTGTTCTCGGAATTCCGCTGACTTTTAAAAATGCTTCGGAACTCTTCCATTGTTCTTGGAATTCCGCTGAAGTTTAAGTATGCTTCGGAGCTCTTCCATTGTTCTCGGAATTCCGCTGACATTCAAAAATGCTTCAGAACTCTTCCATTGTTCTCGGAATTCCGCTGAGGTTTAAAAATGCTTCGGAACTCTTCCATTGTTCTCGGAATTCCGCTGACGTTTAAAAATGCTTCACAACTCTTCCATTGTTCTCGGAATTCCGCTGACTTTTAAAAATGCTTCGGAACTCTTCGATTGTTCTCCAAATTCCGCTGACCTTTAAAAATGCTTCACAACTCTTCCATTGTTCTCAGAATTCCGCTGACGTTTAAAAATGCTTCAGAAATCTTCCATTGTTTTCAAAATTCCGCTGACGTTTAAAAATGCTTCAGAACTCTTCCATTGTTCTCGGAATTCCGCTGATGTTTAAAAATGCTTCGGAACTCTTCCATTGTTCTCGGAATTCTGCTGAAGTTTAAAAATGCTTCGGAACTCTTCCATTGTTTTCAGAATTCCACTGACATTTAAAAATGCTTTGGAACTCTTCCATTGTTCTCAGAATTCTGCAGACATATAAAAATGCTTCGAAACTCTTCCATTGTTCTCGGAATTCCGCTGACATTTAAAAATGCTTCGGAACTCTTCGATTGTTCTGGAATTCCGCTGATGTTTAAAAATGCTTCACAACTCTTCCATTGTTCTCGGTATTCTGCTGACTTTTAAAAATGCTTCGGAACTGTTCCATTGTTCTCGGAATTCCGCTGAAGTTTAAGTATGCTTCGGAGCTCTTCCATTGTTCTCGGAATTCCGCTGACATTCAAAAATGCTTCAGAACTCTTCCATTGTTCTCGGAATTCCGCAGAGGTTTAAAAATGCTTCGGAACTCTTCCATTGTTCTCGGAATTCCGCTGACGTTTAAAAATGCTTCACAACTCTTCCATTGTTCTCGGAATTCCGCTGACTTTTAAAAATGCTTCGGAACTCTTCGATTGTTCTCCAAATTCCGCTGACCTTTAAAAATGCTTCACAACTCTTCCATTGTTCTCAGAATTCCGCTGACGTTTAAAAATGCTTCAGAAATCTTCCATTGTTTTCAAAATTCCGCTGACGTTTAAAAATGCTTCAGAACTCTTCCATTGTTCTCGGAATTCCGCTGATGTTTAAAAATGCTTCGGAACTCTTCCATTGTTCTCGGAATTCCAGTGAAGTTTAAAAATGCTTCGGAACTCTTACATTGTTCTCAGAATTCCGCTGACGCTTAAAATTGCTTCACAACTCTTCTATTGTTCTCGGAATTCCCCTGACTTTTAAAAATGCTTCGGAACTCTTCCATTTTTCTCGGAATTCCGCTGACATTTAAAAATGCTTCGGAACTCTTCCATTGTTCTCGGAATTCCACTGACGTTTAAAAATGCTTCACAACTCTTCCATTTTTCTCAGTATTCCGCTGACTTTTAAAAATGCTTCGGAACTCTTCCATTGTTCTCGGAATTCCGCTGAAGTTTAAATATTCTTCGGAACTCTTCCATTGTTCTCGGAATTATGCTGAAGATTAAAAATGCTTCGGAACTCTTCCATTGCTCTCAGAATTCCGCTGACGTTTAAAAATGCTTCACAACTCTTCCATTGTTCTCGGAATTCCGCTGACTTTTAAAAATGCTTCGGAACTCTTCCATTGTTCTCGGAATTATGCTGAAGATTAAAAATGCTTCGGAGCTCTTCCATTGTTCTCAGAATTCCGCTGACATTTAAAAATGCTTCGGAACTCTTCCATTGTTCTCAGAATTCCGCTGACGTTTAAAAATGCTTCGGAACTCTTCCATTGTTCTCGGAATTCCGCTGAAGTTTAAAAATGCTTCGGAACTCTTCCATTGTTCTCGGAATTTGGGTGAAGTTTAAAAATGCTTCGGAACTCTTCCATTGTTCTCGGATTTCCGCTGACGTTTAAAAATGCTTCACAACTCTTCTATTGTTCTCGGTATTCCGCTGAAGTTTAAATATGCTTCGGAACTCTTCCATTGTTCTCGGAATTCCGCTGACATATAAAAATGCTTCGGAACTCTTCCTTTTTTCTCGGAATTCCGTTGATGTTTAAAAATGCTTCAGAACTCTTCCATTGTTCTCGGAATTCCGCTGAAGTTTAAGTATGCTTCGGAACTCTTCCATTGTTCTCAGAATTCCGCTGACATTTAAAAATGCTTCGAATCTCTTCCATTGTTCTCGGAATTCCGCTGACATTTAAAAATGCTTCAGAACTCTTCCATTGTTCTCTGAATTCCGCTGACGTTTAAAAATGCTTCAGAACTCTTCCATTGTTCTTGGAATTCCGCTGACGCTTAAAATTGCTACACAACTCTTCTATTGTTCTCGGAAATTCCGCTGACTTTAAAAAATGCTTCGGAACTCTTCCATTGTTCTCGGAATTCCGCTGAAGTTTAAGAATGCTTCGGAACTCTTCCAATGTTCTCGGAATTCTGCTGAAGTTTAAAAATGCTTTGGAACTCTTCCATTGTTCTCGGAATTCGGCTGACGCTTAAAAATGCTTCACAACTCTTCTATTGTTCTCGGAATTCCGCTGACTTTTAAAAATGCTTCGGGACTCTTCCATTGTTCTCGGAATTCCGCTGACGTTTAAAAATGGTTCACAACTCTTCCATTTTTCTCGGTATTCCGCTGACTTTTAAAAATGCTTCGGAAATCTTCCATTGTTTTCAAAATTCCGCTGACGTTTAAAAATGCTTCAGAACTCTTCCATTGTTCTCGGAATTCCGCTGATGTTGAAAAATGCTTCGGAACTCTTCCATTGTTCTCGGAATTCCGCTGACGCTTAAAATTGCTTCACAACTCTTCTATTGTTCTCGGAAATTCCGCTGACTTTAAAAAATGCTACGGAACTCTTCCATTGTTCTCGGAATTCCGCTGAAGTTTAAGAATGCTTCGGAACTCTTCCATTGTTCTCGGAATTCTGCTTAAGTTTAAAAATGCTTCAGAACTCTTCCATTGTTCTCGGAATTCCGCTGAAGTTTAAGTATGCTTCGGAACTCTTCCATTGTTCTCAGAATTCCGCTGACGTTTAAAAATGCTTCGGAAATCTTCCATTGTTTTCAAAATTCCGCTGACGTTTAAAAATGCTTCAGAACTCTTCCATTGTTCTCAGAATTCCGCTGATGTTGAAAAATGCTTTGGAACTCTTCCATTGTTCTTGGAATTCCGCTGACGCTTAAAATTGCTTCACAACTCTTCTATTGTTCTCGGAAATTCCGCTGACTTTAAAAAATGCTTCGGAACTCTTCCATTGTTCTCGGAATTCCGCTGAAGTTTAAGAATGCTTCGGAACTCTTCCATTGTTCTCGGAATTACACTGACGTTTAAAAATGCTTCACAACTCTTTCATTTTTCTCGGTATTCCGCTGACTTTTAAAAATGCTTCGGAAATCTTCCATTGTTTTCAAAATTCCGCTGACGTTTAAAAATGCTTCGGAACTCTTCCATTGTTCTCGGAATTCCGCTGACGCTTAAAATTGCTTCACAACTATTCTATTGTTCTCGGAAATTCCGCTGACTTTAAAAAATGCTTCGGAACTCTTCCATTGTTCTCGGAATTCCGCTGAAGTTTAAGAATGCTTCGGAACTCTTCCATTGTTCTCGGAATTCTGCTGAAGTTTAGAAATGCTTTGGAACTCTTCCATTGTTCTCGGAATTCCGCTGACACTTAAAAATGCTTCACAACTCTTCTATTGTTCTCGGAATTCCGCTGACTTTTAAAAATGCTTCGGAACTCTTCCATTGTTCTTGGAATTCCGCTGAAGTTTAAGTATGCTTCGGAGCTCTTCCATTGTTCTCGGAATTCCGCTGACATTCAAAAATGCTTCAGAACTCTTCCATTGTTCTCGGAATTCCGCTGAGGTTTAAAAATGCTTCGGAACTCTTCCATTGTTCTCGGAATTCCGCTGACGTTTAAAAATGCTTCACAACTCTTCCATTGTTCTCGGAATTCCGCTGACTTTTAAAAATGCTTCGGAACTCTTCGATTGTTCTCCAAATTCCGCTGACCTTTAAAAATGCTTCACAACTCTTCCATTGTTCTCAGAATTCCGCTGACGTTTAAAAATGCTTCAGAAATCTTCCATTGTTTTCAAAATTCCGCTGACGTTTAAAAATGCTTCAGAACTCTTCCATTGTTCTCGGAATTCCGCTGATGTTTAAAAATGCTTCGGAACTCTTCCATTGTTCTCGGAATTCTGCTGAAGTTTAAAAATGCTTCGGAACTCTTCCATTGTTTTCAGAATTCCACTGACATTTAAAAATGCTTTGGAACTCTTCCATTGTTCTCAGAATTCTGCAGACATATAAAAATGCTTCGAAACTCTTCCATTGTTCTCGGAATTCCGCTGACATTTAAAAATGCTTCGGAACTCTTCGATTGTTCTGGAATTCCGCTGATGTTTAAAAATGCTTCACAACTCTTCCATTGTTCTCGGTATTCTGCTGACTTTTAAAAATGCTTCGGAACTGTTCCATTGTTCTCGGAATTCCGCTGAAGTTTAAGTATGCTTCGGAGCTCTTCCATTGTTCTCGGAATTCCGCTGACATTCAAAAATGCTTCAGAACTCTTCCATTGTTCTCGGAATTCCGCAGAGGTTTAAAAATGCTTCGGAACTCTTCCATTGTTCTCGGAATTCCGCTGACGTTTAAAAATGCTTCACAACTCTTCCATTGTTCTCGGAATTCCGCTGACTTTTAAAAATGCTTCGGAACTCTTCGATTGTTCTCCAAATTCCGCTGACCTTTAAAAATGCTTCACAACTCTTCCATTGTTCTCAGAATTCCGCTGACGTTTAAAAATGCTTCAGAAATCTTCCATTGTTTTCAAAATTCCGCTGACGTTTAAAAATGCTTCAGAACTCTTCCATTGTTCTCGGAATTCCGCTGATGTTTAAAAATGCTTCGGAACTCTTCCATTGTTCTCGGAATTCCAGTGAAGTTTAAAAATGCTTCGGAACTCTTACATTGTTCTCAGAATTCCGCTGACGCTTAAAATTGCTTCACAACTCTTCTATTGTTCTCGGAATTCCCCTGACTTTTAAAAATGCTTCGGAACTCTTCCATTTTTCTCGGAATTCCGCTGACATTTAAAAATGCTTCGGAACTCTTCCATTGTTCTCGGAATTCCACTGACGTTTAAAAATGCTTCACAACTCTTCCATTTTTCTCAGTATTCCGCTGACTTTTAAAAATGCTTCGGAACTCTTCCATTGTTCTCGGAATTCCGCTGAAGTTTAAATATTCTTCGGAACTCTTCCATTGTTCTCGGAATTATGCTGAAGATTAAAAATGCTTCGGAACTCTTCCATTGCTCTCAGAATTCCGCTGACGTTTAAAAATGCTTCACAACTCTTCCATTGTTCTCGGAATTCCGCTGACTTTTAAAAATGCTTCGGAACTCTTCCATTGTTCTCGGAATTATGCTGAAGATTAAAAATGCTTCGGAGCTCTTCCATTGTTCTCAGAATTCCGCTGACATTTAAAAATGCTTCGGAACTCTTCCATTGTTCTCAGAATTCCGCTGACGTTTAAAAATGCTTCGGAACTCTTCCATTGTTCTCGGAATTCCGCTGAAGTTTAAAAATGCTTCGGAACTCTTCCATTGTTCTCGGAATTTGGGTGAAGTTTAAAAATGCTTCGGAACTCTTCCATTGTTCTCGGATTTCCGCTGACGTTTAAAAATGCTTCACAACTCTTCTATTGTTCTCGGTATTCCGCTGAAGTTTAAATATGCTTCGGAACTCTTCCATTGTTCTCGGAATTCCGCTGACATATAAAAATGCTTCGGAACTCTTCCTTTTTTCTCGGAATTCCGTTGATGTTTAAAAATGCTTCAGAACTCTTCCATTGTTCTCGGAATTCCGCTGAAGTTTAAGTATGCTTCGGAACTCTTCCATTGTTCTCAGAATTCCGCTGACATTTAAAAATGCTTCGAATCTCTTCCATTGTTCTCGGAATTCCGCTGACATTTAAAAATGCTTCAGAACTCTTCCATTGTTCTCTGAATTCCGCTGACGTTTAAAAATGCTTCAGAACTCTTCCATTGTTCTTGGAATTCCGCTGACGCTTAAAATTGCTACACAACTCTTCTATTGTTCTCGGAAATTCCGCTGACTTTAAAAAATGCTTCGGAACTCTTCCATTGTTCTCGGAATTCCGCTGAAGTTTAAGAATGCTTCGGAACTCTTCCAATGTTCTCGGAATTCTGCTGAAGTTTAAAAATGCTTTGGAACTCTTCCATTGTTCTCGGAATTCGGCTGACGCTTAAAAATGCTTCACAACTCTTCTATTGTTCTCGGAATTCCGCTGACTTTTAAAAATGCTTCGGGACTCTTCCATTGTTCTCGGAATTCCGCTGACGTTTAAAAATGGTTCACAACTCTTCCATTTTTCTCGGTATTCCGCTGACTTTTAAAAATGCTTCGGAAATCTTCCATTGTTTTCAAAATTCCGCTGACGTTTAAAAATGCTTCAGAACTCTTCCATTGTTCTCGGAATTCCGCTGATGTTGAAAAATGCTTCGGAACTCTTCCATTGTTCTCGGAATTCCGCTGACGCTTAAAATTGCTTCACAACTCTTCTATTGTTCTCGGAAATTCCGCTGACTTTAAAAAATGCTACGGAACTCTTCCATTGTTCTCGGAATTCCGCTGAAGTTTAAGAATGCTTCGGAACTCTTCCATTGTTCTCGGAATTCTGCTTAAGTTTAAAAATGCTTTGGAACTCTTCCATTGTTCTCGGAATTCCGCTGAAGTTTAAGAATGCTTCGGAACTCTTCCATTGTTCTCGGAATTCTGCTGAAGTTTAAAAATGCTTTGGAACTCTTCCATTGTTCTCGGAATTCCGCTGACGCTTAAAAATGCTTCACAACTCTTCTATTGTTCTCGGAATTCCGCTGACTTTTAAAAATGCTTCGGAACTCTTCCATTGTTCTTGGAATTCCGCTGAAGTTTAAGTATGCTTCGGAGCTCTTCCATTGTTCTCGGAATTCCGCTGACATTCAAAAATGCTTCAGAACTCTTCCATTGTTCTCGGAATTCCGCTGAGGTTTAAAAATGCTTCGGAACTCTTCCATTGTTCTCGGAATTCCGCTGACGTTTAAAAATGCTTCAGAAATCTTCCATTGTTTTCAAAATTCCGCTGACGTTTAAAAATGCTTCAGAACTCTTCCATTGTTCTCGGAATTCCGCTGATGTTTAAAAATGCTTCGGAACTCTTCCATTGTTCTCGGAATTCCAGTGAAGTTTAAAAATGCTTCGGAACTCTTACATTGTTCTCAGAATTCCGCTGACGCTTAAAATTGCTTCACAACTCTTCTATTGTTCTCGGAATTCCCCTGACTTTTAAAAATGCTTCGGAACTCTTCCATTTTTCTCGGAATTCTGCTGAAGTTTAAAAATGCTTCGGAACTCTTCCATTGTTTTCAGAATTCCGCTGACATTTAAAAATGCTTTGGAACTCTTCCATTGTTCTTGGAATTCTGCGGACATTTAAAAATGCTTCGGAACTCTTCCATTGTTCTCGGAATTCCGCTGACATTTAAAAATGCTTCGGAACTCTTCCATTGTTCTCGGAATTCCACTGACGTTTAAAAATGCTTCACAACTCTTCCATTTTTCTCAGTATTCCGCTGACTTTTAAAAATGCTTCGGAACTCTTCCACTGTTCTCGGAATTCCGCTGAAGTTTAAATATTCTTCGGAACTCTTCCATTGTTCTCGGAATTATGCTGAAGATTAAAAATGCTTCGGAACTCTTCCATTGCTCTCAGAATTCCGCTGACGTTTAAAAATGCTTCACAACTCTTCCATTGTTCTCGGAATTCCGCTGACTTTTAAAAATGCTTCGGAACTCTTCCATTGTTCTCGGAATTATGCTGAAGATTAAAAATGCTTCGGAGCTCTTCCATTGTTCTCAGAATTCCGCTGACATTTAAAAATGCTTCGGAACTCTTCCATTGTTCTCGGAATTCCGCTGACGTTTAAAAATGCTTCGGAACTCTTCCATTGTTCTCGGAATTCCGCTGAAGTTTAAAAATGCTTCGGAACTCTTCCATTGTTCTCGGAATTTGGGTGAAGTTTAAAAATGCTTCGGAACTCTTCCATTGTTCTCGGATTTCCGCTGACGTTTAAAAATGCTTCACAACTCTTCTATTGTTCTCGGTATTCCGCTGAAGTTTAAATATGCTTCAGAACTCTTCCATTGTTCTCGGAATTCCGCTGAAGTTTAAGTATGCTTCGGAACTCTTCCATTGTTCTGGAATTCCGCTGACGTTTAAAAATGCTTCACAACTCTTCCATTGTTCTCGGTATTCCCCTGACTTTTAAAAATGCTTCGGAACTCTTCCATTGTTCTCGGAATTATGCTGAAGATTAAAAATGCTTCGGAGCTCTTCCATTGTTCTCAGAATTCCGCTGACATTTAAAAATGCTTCGGAACTCTTCCATTGTTCTCAGAATTCCGCTGACGTTTAAAAATGCTTCGGAACTCTTCCATTGTTCTCGGAATTCCGCTGAAGTTTAAAAATGCTTCGGAACTCTTCCATTGTTCTCGGAATTTGGGTGAAGTTTAAAAATGCTTCGGAACTCTTCCATTGTTCTCGGATTTCTGCTGACGTTTAAAAATGCTTCACAACTCTTCTATTGTTCTCGGTATTCCGCTGAAGTTTAAATATGCTTCAGAACTCTTCCATTGTTCTCGGAATTCCGCTGAAGTTTAAGTATGCTTCGGAACTCTTCCATTGTTCTGGAATTCCGCTGACGTTTAAAAATGCTTCACAACTCTTCCATTGTTCTCGGTATTCCCCTGACTTTTAAAAATGCTTCGGAACTCTTCCATTGTTCTCGGAATTCCGCTGAAGTTTAAGTATGCTTCGGAATTCTTCCATTGTTCTCGGAATTCTGCTGAAGTTTAAAAATGCTTCAGAACTCTTCCATTGTTCTCAGAATTCCGCTGACATTTAAAAATGCTTCGAATCTCTTCCATTGTTCTCGGAATTCCGCTGACATTTAAAAATGCTTCAGAACTCTTCCATTGTTCTCTGAATTCCGCTGACGTTTAAAAATGCTTCAGAACTCTTCCATTGTTCTTGGAATTCCGCTGACGCTTAAAATTGCTACACAACTCTTCTATTGTTCTCGGAAATTCCGCTGACTTTAAAAAATGCTTCGGAACTCTTCCATTGTTCTCGGAATTCCGCTTAAGTTTAAGAATGCTTCGGAACTCTTCCAATGTTCTCGGAATTCTGCTGAAGTTTAAAAATGCTTTGGAACTCTTCCATTGTTCTCGGAATTCGGCTGACGCTTAAAAATGCTTCACAACTCTTCTATTGTTCTCGGAATTCCGCTGACTTTTAAAAATGCTTCGGAACTCTTCCATTGTTCTCGGAATTCCGCTGACGTTTAAAAATGGTTCACAACTCTTCCATTTTTCTCGGTATTCCGCTGACTTTTAAAAATGCTTCGGAAATATTCCATTGTTTTCAAAATTCCGCTGACGTTTAAAAATGCTTCAGAACTCTTCCATTGTTCTCGGAATTCCGCTGATGTTGAAAAATGCTTCGGAACTCTTCCATTGTTCTCGGAATTCCGCTGACGCTTAAAATTGCTTCACAACTCTTCTATTGTTCTCGGAAATTCCGCTGACTTTAAAAAATGCTACGGAACTCTTCCATTGTTCTCGGAATTCCGCTGAAGTTTAAGAATGCTTCGGAACTCTGCCATTGTTCTCGGAATTCTGCTTAAGTTTAAAAATGCTTTGGAACTCTTCCATTGTTCTCGGAATTCCGCTGACGCTTAAAAATGCTTCACAACTCTTCTATTGTTCTCGGAATTCCGCTGACTTTTAAAAATGCTTCGGAACTCTTCCATTGTTCTCGGAATTCTGCAGAAGTTTAAGAATGCTTCGGAACTCTTCCATTGTTCTCGGAATTCCGCTGACATTTAAAAATGCTTCAGAACTCTTCCATTGTTCTCTGAATTCCGCTGACATTTAAAAATGCTTCAGAACTCTTCCATTGTTCTCTGAATTCCGCTGAAGTTTAAAAATGCTTCGGAACTCTTACATTGTTCTCAGAATTCCGCTGACGCTTAAAATTGCTTCACAACTCTTCTATTGTTCTCGGAATTCCCCTGACTTTTAAAAATGCTTCGGAACTCTTCCATTTTTCTCGGAATTCTGCTGAAGTTTAAAAATGCTTCGGAACTCTTCCATTGTTTTCAGAATTCCGCTGACATTTAAAAATGCTTTGGAACTCTTCCATTGTTCTTGGAATTCTGCGGACATTTAAAAATGCTTCGGAACTCTTCCATTGTTCTCGGAATTCCGCTGACATTTAAAAATGCTTCGGAACTCTTCCATTGTTCTCGGAATTCCACTGACGTTTAAAAATGCTTCACAACTCTTCCATTTTTCTCAGTATTCCGCTGACTTTTAAAAATGCTTCGGAACTCTTCCACTGTTCTCGGAATTCCGCTGAAGTTTAAATATTCTTCGGAACTCTTCCATTGTTCTCGGAATTATGCTGAAGATTAAAAATGCTTCGGAACTCTTCCATTGCTCTCAGAATTCCGCTGACATTTAAAAATGCTTCACAACTCTTCCATTGTTCTCGGAATTCCGCTGACTTTTAAAAATGCTTCGGAACTCTTCCATTGTTCTCGGAATTATGCTGAAGATTAAAAATGCTTCGGAGCTCTTCCATTGTTCTCAGAATTCCGCTGACATTTAAAAATGCTTCGGAACTCTTCCATTGTTCTCGGAATTCCGCTGACGTTTAAAAATGCTTCGGAACTCTTCCATTGTTCTCGGAATTCCGCTGAAGTTTAAAAATGCTTCGGAACTCTTCCATTGTTCTCGGAATTTGGGTGAAGTTTAAAAATGCTTCGGAACTCTTCCATTGTTCTCGGATTTCCGCTGACGTTTAAAAATGCTTCACAACTCTTCTATTGTTCTCGGTATTCCGCTGAAGTTTAAATATGCTTCAGAACTCTTCCATTGTTCTCGGAATTCCGCTGAAGTTTAAGTATGCTTCGGAACTCTTCCATTGTTCTGGAATTCCGCTGACGTTTAAAAATGCTTCACAACTCTTCCATTGTTCTCGGTATTCCCCTGACTTTTAAAAATGCTTCGGAACTCTTCCATTGTTCTCGGAATTATGCTGAAGATTAAAAATGCTTCGGAGCTCTTCCATTGTTCTCAGAATTCCGCTGACATTTAAAAATGCTTCGGAACTCTTCCATTGTTCTCAGAATTCCGCTGACGTTTAAAAATGCTTCGGAACTCTTCCATTGTTCTCGGAATTCCGCTGAAGTTTAAAAATGCTTCGGAACTCTTCCATTGTTCTCGGAATTTGGGTGAAGTTTAAAAATGCTTCGGAACTCTTCCATTGTTCTCGGATTTCTGCTGACGTTTAAAAATGCTTCACAACTCTTCTATTGTTCTCGGTATTCCGCTGAAGTTTAAATATGCTTCAGAACTCTTCCATTGTTCTCGGAATTCCGCTGAAGTTTAAGTATGCTTCGGAACTCTTCCATTGTTCTGGAATTCCGCTGACGTTTAAAAATGCTTCACAACTCTTCCATTGTTCTCGGTATTCCCCTGACTTTTAAAAATGCTTCGGAACTCTTCCATTGTTCTCGGAATTCCGCTGAAGTTTAAGTATGCTTCGGAATTCTTCCATTGTTCTCGGAATTCTGCTGAAGTTTAAAAATGCTTCAGAACTCTTCCATTGTTCTCAGAATTCCGCTGACATTTAAAAATGCTTCGAATCTCTTCCATTGTTCTCGGAATTCCGCTGACATTTAAAAATGCTTCAGAACTCTTCCATTGTTCTCTGAATTCCGCTGACGTTTAAAAATGCTTCAGAACTCTTCCATTGTTCTTGGAATTCCGCTGACGCTTAAAATTGCTACACAACTCTTCTATTGTTCTCGGAAATTCCGCTGACTTTAAAAAATGCTTCGGAACTCTTCCATTGTTCTCGGAATTCCGCTTAAGTTTAAGAATGCTTCGGAACTCTTCCAATGTTCTCGGAATTCTGCTGAAGTTTAAAAATGCTTTGGAACTCTTCCATTGTTCTCGGAATTCGGCTGACGCTTAAAAATGCTTCACAACTCTTCTATTGTTCTCGGAATTCCGCTGACTTTTAAAAATGCTTCGGAACTCTTCCATTGTTCTCGGAATTCCGCTGACGTTTAAAAATGGTTCACAACTCTTCCATTTTTCTCGGTATTCCGCTGACTTTTAAAAATGCTTCGGAAATATTCCATTGTTTTCAAAATTCCGCTGACGTTTAAAAATGCTTCAGAACTCTTCCATTGTTCTCGGAATTCCGCTGATGTTGAAAAATGCTTCGGAACTCTTCCATTGTTCTCGGAATTCCGCTGACGCTTAAAATTGCTTCACAACTCTTCTATTGTTCTCGGAAATTCCGCTGACTTTAAAAAATGCTACGGAACTCTTCCATTGTTCTCGGAATTCCGCTGAAGTTTAAGAATGCTTCGGAACTCTGCCATTGTTCTCGGAATTCTGCTTAAGTTTAAAAATGCTTTGGAACTCTTCCATTGTTCTCGGAATTCCGCTGACGCTTAAAAATGCTTCACAACTCTTCTATTGTTCTCGGAATTCCGCTGACTTTTAAAAATGCTTCGGAACTCTTCCATTGTTCTCGGAATTCTGCAGAAGTTTAAGAATGCTTCGGAACTCTTCCATTGTTCTCGGAATTCCGCTGACATTTAAAAATGCTTCAGAACTCTTCCATTGTTCTCTGAATTCCGCTGAAGTTTAAAAATGCTTCAGAACTCTTCCATTGTTCTCGGAATTCCGCTGACGTTTAAAAATGCTTCACAACTCTTCCATTGTTCTCGGAATTTTGCGGACTTTTAAAAATGCTTCGGAACTCTTCCATTGTTCTCAAAATTCCGCTGAAGTTTAAAAATGCCTCGGAACTCTTCCATTGTTCTCAGAAATCCGCTGACGTTTAAAAATGCTTCGGAAATCTTCCATTGTTTTCAAAATTCCGCTGATGTTTAAAAATGCTTCAGAACTCTTCCATTGTTCTCAGAATTCCGCTGATGTTGAAAAATGCTTCGGAACTCTTCCATTGTTCTTGGAATTCCGCTGACGCTTAAAATTGCTTCACAACTCTTCTATTGTTCTCGGAAATTCCGCTGACTTTAAAAAATGCTTCGGAACTCTTCCATTGTTCTCGGAATTCCGCTGAAGTTTAAGAATGCTTCGGAACTCTTCCAATGTTCTCGGAATTCTGCTGAAGTTTAAAAATGCTTTGGAACTCTTCCATTGTTCTCGGAATTCCACTGACGTTTAAAAATGCTTCACAACTCTTCCATTTTTCTCGGTATTCCGCTGACTTTTAAAAATGCTTCGGAAATCTTCCATTGTTTTCAAAATTCCGCTGACGTTTAAAAATGCTTTGGAAATCTTCCATTGTTTTCAAAATTCCGCTGACGTTTAAAAATGCTTCAGAACTCTTCCATTGTTCTCGGAATTCCGCTGATGTTTAAAAATGCTTCGGAACTCTTCCATTGTTCTCGGAATTCTGCTGAAGTTTAAAAATGCTTCGGAACTCTTCCATTGTTTTCAGAATTCCACTGACATTTAAAAATGCTTTGGAACTCTTCCATTGTTCTCAGAATTCTGCAGACATATAAAAATGCTTCGAAACTCTTCCATTGTTCTCGGAATTCCGCTGACATTTAAAAATGCTTCGGAACTCTTCGATTGTTCTGGAATTCCGCTGATGTTTAAAAATGCTTCACAACTCTTCCATTGTTCTCGGTATTCTGCTGACTTTTAAAAATGCTTCGGAACTGTTCCATTGTTCTCGGAATTCCGCTGAAGTTTAAGTATGCTTCGGAGCTCTTCCATTGTTCTCGGAATTCCGCTGACATTCAAAAATGCTTCAGAACTCTTCCATTGTTCTCGGAATTCCGCTGACGTTTAAAAATGCTTCACAACTCTTCCATTGTTCTCGGAATTCCGCTGACTTTTAAAAATGCTTCGGAACTCTTCGATTGTTCTCCAAATTCCGCTGACCTTTAAAAATGCTTCACAACTCTTCCATTGTTCTCAGAATTCCGCTGACGTTTAAAAATGCTTCAGAAATCTTCCATTGTTTTCAAAATTCCGCTGACGTTTAAAAATGCTTCAGAACTCTTCCATTGTTCTCGGAAGTCCGCTGATGTTTAAAAATGCTTCGGAACTCTTCCATTGTTCTCGGAATTCCAGTGAAGTTTAAAAATGCTTCGGAACTCTTACATTGTTCTCAGAATTCCGCTGACGCTTAAAATTGCTTCACAACTCTTCTATTGTTCTCGGAATTCCCCTGACTTTTAAAAATGCTTCGGAACTCTTCCATTTTTCTCGGAATTCCGCTGACATTTAAAAATGCTTCGGAACTCTTCCATTGTTCTCGGAATTCCACTGACGTTTAAAAATGCTTCACAACTCTTCCATTTTTCTCAGTATTCCGCTGACTTTTAAAAATGCTTCGGAACTCTTCCATTGTTCTCGGAATTCCGCTGAAGTTTAAATATTCTTCGGAACTCTTCCATTGTTCTCGGAATTATGCTGAAGATTAAAAATGCTTCGGAACTCTTCCATTGCTCTCAGAATTCCGCTGACGTTTAAAAATGCTTCACAACTCTTCCATTGTTCTCGGAATTCCGCTGACTTTTAAAAATGCTTCGGAACTCTTCCATTGTTCTCGGAATTATGCTGAAGATTAAAAATGCTTCGGAGCTCTTCCATTGTTCTCAGAATTCCGCTGACATTTAAAAATGCTTCGGAACTCTTCCATTGTTCTCAGAATTCCGCTGACGTTTAAAAATGCTTCGGAACTCTTCCATTGTTCTCGGAATTCCGCTGAAGTTTAAAAATGCTTCGGAACTCTTCCATTGTTCTCGGAATTTGGGTGAAGTTTAAAAATGCTTCGGAACTCTTCCATTGTTCTCGGATTTCCGCTGACGTTTAAAAATGCTTCACAACTCTTCTATTGTTCTCGGTATTCCGCTGAAGTTTAAATATGCTTCGGAACTCTTCCATTGTTCTCGGAATTCCGCTGACATATAAAAATGCTTCGGAACTCTTCCTTTTTTCTCGGAATTCCGTTGATGTTTAAAAATGCTTCAGAACTCTTCCATTGTTCTCGGAATTCCGCTGAAGTTTAAGTATGCTTCGGAACTCTTCCATTGTTCTCAGAATTCCGCTGACATTTAAAAATGCTTCGAATCTCTTCCATTGTTCTCGGAATTCCGCTGACATTTAAAAATGCTTCAGAACTCTTCCATTGTTCTCGGAATTCCGCTGAAGTTTAAGTATGCTTCGGAACTCTTCCATTGTTCTCAGAATTCCGCTGACATTTAAAAATGCTTCGAATCTCTTCCATTGTTCTCGGAATTCCGCTGACATTTAAAAATGCTTCAGAACTCTTCCATTGTTCTCTGAATTCCGCTGACGTTTAAAAATGCTTCGGAACTCTTCCATTGTTCTCGGAATTCCGCTGAAGTTTAAGAATGCTTCGGAACTCTTCCAATGTTCTCGGAATTCTGCTGAAGTTTAAAAATGCTTTGGAACTCTTCCATTGTTCTCGGAATTCGGCTGACGCTTAAAAATGCTTCACAACTCTTCTATTGTTCTCGGAATTCCGCTGACTTTTAAAAATGCTTCGGGACTCTTCCATTGTTCTCGGAATTCCGCTGACGTTTAAAAATGGTTCACAACTCTTCCATTTTTCTCGGTATTCCGCTGACTTTTAAAAATGCTTCGGAAATCTTCCATTGTTTTCAAAATTCCGCTGACGTTTAAAAATGCTTCAGAACTCTTCCATTGTTCTCGGAATTCCGCTGATGTTGAAAAATGCTTCGGAACTCTTCCATTGTTCTCGGAATTCCGCTGACGCTTAAAATTGCTTCACAACTCTTCTATTGTTCTCGGAAATTCCGCTGACTTTAAAAAATGCTACAGAACTCTTCCATTGTTCTCGGAATTCCGCTGAAGTTTAAGAATGCTTCGGAACTCTTCCATTGTTCTCGGAATTCTGCTTAAGTTTAAAAATGCTTTGGAACTCTTCCATTGTTCTCGGAATTCCGCTGAAGTTTAAGAATGCTTCGGAACTCTTCCATTGTTCTCGGAATTCTGCTGAAGTTTAAAAATGCTTTGGAACTCTTCCATTGTTCTCGGAATTCCGCTGACGCTTAAAAATGCTTCACAACTCTTCTATTGTTCTCGGAATTCCGCTGACTTTTAAAAATGCTTCGGAACTCTTCCATTGTTCTTGGAATTCCGCTGAAGTTTAAGTATGCTTCGGAGCTCTTCCATTGTTCTCGGAATTCCGCTGACATTCAAAAATGCTTCAGAACTCTTCCATTGTTCTCGGAATTCCGCTGAGGTTTAAAAATGCTTCGGAACTCTTCCATTGTTCTCGGAATTCCGCTGACGTTTAAAAATGCTTCAGAAATCTTCCATTGTTTTCAAAATTCCGCTGACGTTTAAAAATGCTTCAGAACTCTTCCATTGTTCTCGGAATTCCGCTGATGTTTAAAAATGCTTCGGAACTCTTCCATTGTTCTCGGAATTCCAGTGAAGTTTAAAAATGCTTCGGAACTCTTACATTGTTCTCAGAATTCCGCTGACGCTTAAAATTGCTTCACAACTCTTCTATTGTTCTCGGAATTCCCCTGACTTTTAAAAATGCTTCGGAACTCTTCCATTTTTCTCGGAATTCTGCTGAAGTTTAAAAATGCTTCGGAACTCTTCCATTGTTTTCAGAATTCCGCTGACATTTAAAAATGCTTTGGAACTCTTCCATTGTTCTTGGAATTCTGCGGACATTTAAAAATGCTTCGGAACTCTTCCATTGTTCTCGGAATTCCGCTGACATTTAAAAATGCTTCGGAACTCTTCCATTGTTCTCGGAATTCCACTGACGTTTAAAAATGCTTCACAACTCTTCCATTTTTCTCAGTATTCCGCTGACTTTTAAAAATGCTTCGGAACTCTTCCACTGTTCTCGGAATTCCGCTGAAGTTTAAATATTCTTCGGAACTCTTCCATTGTTCTCGGAATTATGCTGAAGATTAAAAATGCTTCGGAACTCTTCCATTGCTCTCAGAATTCCGCTGACGTTTAAAAATGCTTCACAACTCTTCCATTGTTCTCGGAATTCCGCTGACTTTTAAAAATGCTTCGGAACTCTTCCATTGTTCTCGGAATTATGCTGAAGATTAAAAATGCTTCGGAGCTCTTCCATTGTTCTCAGAATTCCGCTGACATTTAAAAATGCTTCGGAACTCTTCCATTGTTCTCGGAATTCCGCTGACGTTTAAAAATGCTTCGGAACTCTTCCATTGTTCTCGGAATTCCGCTGAAGTTTAAAAATGCTTCGGAACTCTTCCATTGTTCTCGGAATTTGGGTGAAGTTTAAAAATGCTTCGGAACTCTTCCATTGTTCTCGGATTTCCGCTGACGTTTAAAAATGCTTCACAACTCTTCTATTGTTCTCGGTATTCCGCTGAAGTTTAAATATGCTTCAGAACTCTTCCATTGTTCTCGGAATTCCGCTGAAGTTTAAGTATGCTTCGGAACTCTTCCATTGTTCTGGAATTCCGCTGACGTTTAAAAATGCTTCACAACTCTTCCATTGTTCTCGGTATTCCCCTGACTTTTAAAAATGCTTCGGAACTCTTCCATTGTTCTCGGAATTATGCTGAAGATTAAAAATGCTTCGGAGCTCTTCCATTGTTCTCAGAATTCCGCTGACATTTAAAAATGCTTCGGAACTCTTCCATTGTTCTCAGAATTCCGCTGACGTTTAAAAATGCTTCGGAACTCTTCCATTGTTCTCGGAATTCCGCTGAAGTTTAAAAATGCTTCGGAACTCTTCCATTGTTCTCGGAATTTGGGTGAAGTTTAAAAATGCTTCGGAACTCTTCCATTGTTCTCGGATTTCCGCTGACGTTTAAAAATGCTTCACAACTCTTCTATTGTTCTCGGTATTCCGCTGAAGTTTAAATATGCTTCAGAACTCTTCCATTGTTCTCGGAATTCCGCTGAACTTTAAGTATGCTTCGGAACTCTTCCATTGTTCTGGAATTCCGCTGACGTTTAAAAATGCTTCACAACTCTTCCATTGTTCTCGGTATTCCCCTGACTTTTAAAAATGCTTCGGAACTCTTCCATTGTTCTCGGAATTCCGCTGAAGTTTAAGTATGCTTCGGAATTCTTCCATTGTTCTCGGAATTCTGCTGAAGTTTAAAAATGCTTCAGAACTCTTCCATTGTTCTCAGAATTCCGCTGACATTTAAAAATGCTTCGAATCTCTTCCATTGTTCTCGGAATTCCGCTGACATTTAAAAATGCTTCAGAACTCTTCCATTGTTCTCTGAATTCCGCTGACGTTTAAAAATGCTTCAGAACTCTTCCATTGTTCTTGGAATTCCGCTGACGCTTAAAATTGCTACACAACTCTTCTATTGTTCTCGGAAATTCCGCTGACTTTAAAAAATGCTTCGGAACTCTTCCATTGTTCTCGGAATTCCGCTTAAGTTTAAGAATGCTTCGGAACTCTTCCAATGTTCTCGGAATTCTGCTGAAGTTTAAAAATGCTTTGGAACTCTTCCATTGTTCTCGGAATTCGGCTGACGCTTAAAAATGCTTCACAACTCTTCTATTGTTCTCGGAATTCCGCTGACTTTTAAAAATGCTTCGGAACTCTTCCATTGTTCTCGGAATTCCGCTGACGTTTAAAAATGGTTCACAACTCTTCCATTTTTCTCGGTATTCCGCTGACTTTTAAAAATGCTTCGGAAATATTCCATTGTTTTCAAAATTCCGCTGACGTTTAAAAATGCTTCAGAACTCTTCCATTGTTCTCGGAATTCCGCTGATGTTGAAAAATGCTTCGGAACTCTTCCATTGTTCTCGGAATTCCGCTGACGCTTAAAATTGCTTCACAACTCTTCTATTGTTCTCGGAAATTCCGCTGACTTTAAAAAATGCTACGGAACTCTTCCATTGTTCTCGGAATTCCGCTGAAGTTTAAGAATGCTTCGGAACTCTGCCATTGTTCTCGGAATTCTGCTTAAGTTTAAAAATGCTTTGGAACTCTTCCATTGTTCTCGGAATTCCGCTGACGCTTAAAAATGCTTCACAACTCTTCTATTGTTCTCGGAATTCCGCTGACTTTTAAAAATGCTTCGGAACTCTTCCATTGTTCTCGGAATTCCGCAGAAGTTTAAGAATGCTTCGGAACTCTTCCATTGTTCTCGGAATTCCGCTGACATTTAAAAATGCTTCAGAACTCTTCCATTGTTCTCTGAATTCCGCTGAAGTTTAAAAATGCTTCAGAACTCTTCCATTGTTCTCGGAATTCCGCTGACGTTTAAAAATGCTTCACAACTCTTCCATTGTTCTCGGAATTTTGCGGACTTTTAAAAATGCTTCGGAACTCTTCCATTGTTCTCAAAATTCCGCTGAAGTTTAAAAATGCCTCGGAACTCTTCCATTGTTCTCAGAAATCCGCTGACGTTTAAAAATGCTTCGGAAATCTTCCATTGTTTTCAAAATTCCGCTGATGTTTAAAAATGCTTCAGAACTCTTCCATTGTTCTCAGAATTCCGCTGATGTTGAAAAATGCTTCGGAACTCTTCCATTGTTCTTGGAATTCCGCTGACGCTTAAAATTGCTTCACAACTCTTCTATTGTTCTCGGAAATTCCGCTGACTTTAAAAAATGCTTCGGAACTCTTCCATTGTTCTCGGAATTCCGCTGAAGTTTAAGAATGCTTCGGAACTCTTCCAATGTTCTCGGAATTCTGCTGAAGTTTAAAAATGCTTTGGAACTCTTCCATTGTTCTCGGAATTCCACTGACGTTTAAAAATGCTTCACAACTCTTCCATTTTTCTCGGTATTCCGCTGACTTTTAAAAATGCTTCGGAAATCTTCCATTGTTTTCAAAATTCCGCTGACGTTTAAAAATGCTTTGGAAATCTTCCATTGTTTTCAAAATTCCGCTGACGTTTAAAAATGCTTCAGAACTCTTCCATTGTTCTCTGAATTCCGCTGACGTTTAAAAATGCTTCAGAACTCTTCCATTGTTCTCGGAATTCCGCTGACGTTTAAAAATGCTTCACAACTCTTCCATTGTTCTCGGAATTTTGCGGACTTTTAAAAATGCTTCGGAACTCTTCCATTGTTCTCAAAATTCCGCTGAAGATTAAAAATGCCTCGGACCTCTTCCATTGTTCTCAGAATTCCGCTGACGTTTAAAAATGCTTCGGAAATCTTCCATTGTTTTCAAAATTCCGCTGACGTTTAAAAATGCTTCAGAACTCTTCCATTGTTCTCAGAATTCCGCTGATGTTGAAAAATGCTTCGGAACTCTTCCATTGTTCTTGGAATTCCGCTGACGCTTAAAATTGCTTCACAACTCTTCTATTGTTCTCGGAAATTCCGCTGACTTTAAAAAATGCTTCGGAACTCTTCCATTGTACTCGGAATTCCGCTGAAGTTTAAGAATGCTTTGGAACTCTTCCAATGTTCTCGGAATTCTGCTGAAGTTTAAAAATGCTTTGGAACTCTTCCATTGTTCTCGGAATTCGGCTGACTCTTAAAAATGCTTCACAACTCTTCTATTGTTCTCGGAATTCCGCTGACTTTTAAAAATGCTTCGGAACTCTTCCATTGTTCTCGGAATTCCACTGACGTTTAAAAATGCTTCACAACTCTTCCATTTTTCTCGGTATTCCGCTGACTTTTAAAAATGCTTCGGAAATCTTCCATTGTTTTCAAAATTCCGCTGACGTTTAAAAATGCTTTGGAAATCTTCCATTGTTTTCAAAATTCCGCTGAAGTTTAAAAATGCTTCAGAACTCTTCCATTGTTCTCGGAATTCCGCTGATGTTGAAAAATGCTTCGGAACTCTTCCATTGTTCTCGGAATTCCGCTGACGCTTAAAATTGCTTCACAACTCTTCTATTGTTCTCGGAAATTCCGCTGACTTTAAAAAATGCTTCGGAACTCTTCCATTGTTCTCGGAATTCCGCTGAAGTTTAAGAATGCTTCGGAACTCTTCCATTGTTCTCGGAATTCTGCTGAAGTTTAAAAATGCTTTGGAACTCTTCCATTGTTCTCGGAATTCCGCTGACGCTTAAAAATGCTTCACAACTCTTCTATTGTTCTCGGAATTCCGCTGACTTTTAAAAATGCTTCGGAACTCTTCCATTGTTCTCGGAATTCCGCTGAAGTTTTAGTATGCTTCGGAGCTCTTCCATTGTTCTCGGAATTCCGCTGACATTCAAAAATGCTTCAGAACTCTTCCATTGTTCTCGGAATTCCGCTGAGGTTTAAAAATGCTTCGGAATTCTTCCATTGTTCTCGGAATTCCGCTGACGTTTAAAAATGCTTCACAACTCTTCCATTGTTCTCAGAATTCCGCTGACGTTTAAAAATGCTTCAGAAATCTTCCATTGTTTTCCAAATTCCGCTGACGTTTAAAAATGCTTCAGAACTCTTTCATTGTTCTCGGAATTCCGCTGACGTTTAAAAATGCTTCACAACTCTTCCATTGTTCTCAGAATTCCGCTGACGTTTAAAAATGCTTCGGAACTCTTCCATTGTTTTCAGAATTCCGCTGACATTTAAAAATGCTTTGGAACTCTTCCATTGTTCTCAGAATTCTGCAGACATATAAAAATGCTTCGGAACTCTTCCATTGTTCTCGGAATTCCGCTGACATTTAAAAATGGTTCGGAACTCTTCGATTGTTCTGGAATTCCGCTGATGTTTAAAAATGCTTCACAACTCTTCCATTGTTCTCGGTATTCTGCTGACTTTTAAAAATGCTTCGGAACTGTTCCATTGTTCTCGGAATTCCGCTGAAGTTTAAGTATGCTTCGGAGCTCTTCCATTGTTCTCGGAATTCCGCTGACATTCAAAAATGCTTCAGAACTCTTCCATTGTTCTCGAAATTCCGCTGAGGTTTAAAAATGCTTCGGAACTCTTCCATTGTTCTCGGAATTCCGCTGACGTTTAAAAATGCTTCACAACTCTTCTATTGTTCTCGGAATTCCGCTGACTTTTAAAAATGCTTCGGAACTCTTCCATTGTTCTCAGAATTCCACTGACGTTTAAAAATGCTTCACAACTCTTCCATTTTTCTCGGTATTCCGCTGACTTTTAAAAATGCTTCGGAAATCTTCCATTGTTTTCAAAATTCCGCTGACGTTTAAAAATGCTTTGGAAATCTTCCATTGTTTTCAAAATTCCGCTGACGTTTAAAAATGCTTCAGAACTCTTCCATTGTTCTCGGATTTCCGCTGATGTTGAAAAATGCTTCGGAACTCTTCCATTGTTCTCGGAATTCCGCTGACGCTTAAAATTGCTTCACAACTCTTCTATTGTTCTCGGAAATTCCGCTGACTTTAAAAAATGCTTTGGAACTCTTCCATTGTTCTCGGAATTCCGCTGAAGTTTAAGAATGCTTCGGAACTCTTCCATTGTTCTCGGAATTCTGCTGAAGTTTAAAAATGCTTTGGAACTCTTCCATTGTTCTCGGAATTCCGCTGACGCTTAAAAATGCTTCACAACTCTTCTATTGTTCTCGGAATTCCGCTGACTTTTAAAAATGCTTCGGAACTCTTCCATTGTTCTCGGAATTCCGCTGAAGTTTTAGTATGCTTCGGAGCTCTTCCATTGTTCTCGGAATTCCGCTGACATTCAAAAATGCTTCAGAACTCTTCCATTGTTCTCGGAATTCCGCTGAGGTTTAAAAATGCTTCGGAACTCTTCCATTGTTCTCGGAATTCCGCTGACGTTTAAAAATGCTTCACAACTCTTCCATTGTTCTCAGAATTCCGCTGACGTTTAAAAATGCTTCAGAAATCTTCCATTCTTTTCAAAATTCCGCTGACGTTTAAAAATGCTTCAGAACTCTTTCATTGTTCTCGGAATTCCGCTGATTTTTAAAAATGCTTCGGAACTCTTCCATTGTTCTCGGAATTCTGCTGAAGTTTAAAAATGCTTCGGAACTCTTCCATTGTTTTCAGAATTCCGCTGACATTTAAAAATGCTTTGGAACTCTTCCATTGTTCTCAGAATTCTGCAGACATATAAAAATGCTTCGGAACTCTTCCATTGTTCTCGGAATTCCGCTGACATTTAAAAATGGTTCGGAACTCTTCGATTGTTCTGGAATTCCGCTGATGTTTAAAAATGCTTCACAACTCTTCCATTGTTCTCGGTATTCTGCTGACTTTTAAAAAAGCTTCGGAACTGTTCCATTGTTCTCGGAATTCCGCTGAAGTTTAAGTATGCTTCGGAGCTCTTCCATTGTTCTCGGAATTCCGCTGACATTCAAAAATGCTTCAGAACTCTTCCATTGTTCTCGGAATTCCGCTGAGGTTTAAAAATGCTTCGGAACTCTTCCATTGTTCTCGGAATTCCGCTGACGTTTAAAAATGCTTCACAACTCTTCCATTTTTCTCGGAATTCCGCTGACTTTTAAAAATGCTTCGGAACTCTTCGATTGTTCTCCAAATTCTGCTGACCTTTAAAAATGCTTCACAACTCTTCCATTGTTCTCAGAATTCTGCTGACGTTTAAAAATGCTTCAGAAATCTTCCATTGTTTTCAAAATTCCGCTGACGTTTAAAAATGCTTCAGAACTCTTCCATTGTTCTCGGAATTCCGCTGATGTTTAAAAATGCTTCGGAACTCTTCCATTGTTCTCGGAATTCCAGTGAAGTTTAAAAATGCTTCGGAACTCTTCCATTGTTCTCGGAATTATGCTGAAGATTAAAAATGCTTCGGAACTCTTCCATTGTTCTCGGATTTCCGCTGACGTTTAAAAATGCTTCACAACTCTTCTATTGTTCTCGGTATTCCGCTGAAGTTTAAATATGCTTCGGAACTCTTCCATTGTTCTCGGAATTCCGCTGACATATAAAAATGCTTCGGAACTCTTCCTTTTTTCTCGGAATTCCGTTGATGTTTAAAAATGCTTCAGAACTCTTCCATTGTTCTCGGAATTCCGCTGAAGTTTAAGTATGCTTCGGTACTCTTCCATTGTTCTGGAATTCCGCTGACGTTTAAAAATGCTTCACAACTCTTCCATTGTTCTCGGTATTCCCCTGACTTTTAAAAATGCTTCGGAACTCTTCCATTGTTCTCGGAATTTCGCTGAAGTTTAAGTATGCTTCGGAACTCTTCCATTGTTCTCGGAATTCTGCTGAAGTTTAAAAATGCTTCATAACTCTTCCATTGTTCTCAGAATTCCGCTGACATTTAAAAATGCTTTGAATCTCTTCCATTGTTCTCGGAATTCCGCTGACATTTAAAAATGCTTCAGAACTCTTCCATTGTTCTCTGAATTCCGCTGACGTTAAAAAATGCTTCGGAACTCTTCCATTGTTCTCGGAATTCCGCTGAAGTTTAAGAATGCTTCGGAACTCTTCCAATGTTCTCGGAATTCTGCTGAAGTTTAAAAATGCTTTGGAACTCTTCCATTGTTCTCGGAATTCGGCTGACGCTTAAAAATGCTTTGGAAATCTTCCATTGTTTTCAAAATTCCGCTGACGTTTAAAAATGCTTCAGAACTCTTCCATTGTTCTCGGAATTCCGCTGAAGTTTAAGAATGCTTCGGAACTCTTCCATTGTTCTCGGAATTCTGCTTAAGTTTAAAAATGCTTTGGAACTCTTCCATTGTTCTCGCAATTCCGCTGACGCTTAAAAATGCTTCACAACTCTTCTATTGTTCTCGGAATTCCGCTGACTTTTAAAAATGCTTCGGAACTCTTCCATTGTTCTCGGAATTCCGCAGAAGTTTAAGAATGCTTCGGAACTCTTCCATTGTTCTCGGAATTCTGCTGAAGTTTAAAAATGCTTCGGAACTCTTCCATTGTTTTCAGAATTCCGCTGACATTTAAAAATGCTTTGGAACTCTTCCATTGTTCTCAGAATTCTGCAGACATATAAAAATGCTTCACAACTCTTCCATTGTTCTCGGTATTCCCCTGACTTTTAAAAATGCTTCGGAACTCTTCCATTGTTCTCGGAATTCCGCTGAAGTTTAAGTATGCTTCGGAACTCTTCCATTGTTCTCGGAATTCTGCTGAAGTTTAAAAATGCTTCAGAACTCTTCCATTGTTCTCAGAATTCCGCTGACATTTAAAAATGCTTCGGATCTCTTCCATTGTTCTCGGAATTCCGCTGACATTTAAAAATGCTTCAGAACTCTTCCATTGTTCTCTGAATTCCGCTGACGTTTAAAAATGCTTCAGAACTCTTCCATTGTTCTCGGAATTCCGCTGACGTTTAAAAATGCTTCACAACTCTTCCATTGTTCTCGGAATTTTGCGGACTTTTAAAAATGCTTCGGAACTCTTCCATTGTTCTCAAAATTCCGCTGAAGTTTAAAAATGCCTCGGAACTCTTCCATTGTTCTCAGAATTCCGCTGACGTTTAAAAATGCTTCGGAAATCTTCCATTGTTTTCAAAATTCCGCTGACGTTTAAAAATGCTTCAGAACTCTTCCATTGTTCTCAGAATTCCGCTGATGTTGAAAAATGCTTCGGAACTCTTCCATTGTTCTTGGAATTCCGCTGACGCTTAAAATTGCTTCACAACTCTTCTATTGTTCTCGGAAATTCCGCTGACTTTAAAAAATGCTTCGGAACTCTTCCATTGTTCTCGGAATTCCGCTGAAGTTTAAGAATGCTTCGGAACTCTTCCAATGTTCTCGGAATTCTGCTGAAGTTTAAAAATGCTTTGGAACTCTTCCATTGTTCTCGGAATTCGGCTGACGCTTAAAAATGCTTCACAACTCTTCTATTGTTCTCGGAATTCCGCTGACTTTTAAAAATGCTTCGGAACTCTTCCATTGTTCTCGGAATTCCACTGACGTTTAAAAATGCTTCACAACTCTTCCATTTTTCTCGGTATTCCGCTGACTTTTAAAAATGCTTCGGAAATCTTCCATTGTTTTCAAAATTCCGCTGACGTTTAAAAATGCTTTGGAAATCTTCCATTGTTTTCAAAATTCCGCTGACGTTTAAAAATGCTTCAGAACTCTTCCATTGTTCTCGGAATTCCGCTGAAGTTTAAGTATGCTTCGGAGCTCTTCCATTGTTCTCGGAATTCCGCTGACATTCAAAAATGCTTCAGAAATCTTCCATTGTTCTCGGAATTCCGCTGAGGTTTAAAAATGCTTCGGAACTCTTCCATTGTTCTCGGAATTCCGCTGACGTTTAAAAATGCTTCACAACTCTTCCATTGTTCTCGGAATTCCGCTGACTTTTAAAAATGCTTCGGAACTCTTCGATTGTTCTCCAAATTCCGCTGACCTTTAAAAATGCTTCACAACTCTTCCATTGTTCTCAGAATTCCGCTGACGTTTAAAAATGCTTCAGAAATCTTCCATTGTTTTCAAAATTCCGCTGACGTTTAAAAATGCTTCAGAACTCTTCCATTGTTCTCGGAATTCCGCGGCTGTTTAAAAATGCTTCGGAACTCTTCCATTGTTCTCGGAATTCTGCTGATGTTTAAAAATGCTTCGGAACTCTTCCATTGTTTTCAGAATTCCGCTGACATTTAAAAATGCTTTGGAACTCTTCCATTGTTCTCAGAATTCTGCAGACATATAAAAATGCTTCGGAACTCTTCCATTGTTCTCGGAATTCCGCTGACATTTAAAAATGGTTCGGAACTCTTCGATTGTTCTGGAATTCCGCTGATGTTTAAAAATGCTTCACAACTCTTCCATTGTTCTCGGTATTCTGCTGACTTTTAAAAATGCTTCGGAACTGTTCCATTGTTCTCGGAATTCCGCTGAAGTTTAAGTATGTTTCGGAGCTCTTCCATTGTTCTCGGAATTCTGCAGACATATAAAAATGCTTCACAACTCTTCCATTGTTCTCGGTATTCCCCTGACTTTTAAAAATGCTTCGGAACTCTTCCATTGTTCTCGGAATTCCGCTGAAGTTTAAGTATGCTTCGGAACTCTTCCATTGTTCTCGGAATTCTGCTGAAGTTTAAAAATGCTTCAGAACTCTTCCATTGTTCTCAGAATTCCGCTGACATTTAAAAATGCTTCGGATCTCTTCCATTGTTCTCGGAATTCCGCTGACATTTAAAAATGCTTCAGAACTCTTCCATTGTTCTCTGAATTCCGCTGACGTTTAAAAATGCTTCAGAACTCTTCCATTGTTCTCGGAATTCCGCTGACGTTTAAAAATGCTTCACAACTCTTCCATTGTTCTCGGAATTTTGCGGACTTTTAAAAATGCTTCGGAACTCTTCCATTGTTCTCAAAATTCCGCTGAAGTTTAAAAATGCCTCGGAACTCTTCCATTGTTCTCAGAATTCCGCTGACGTTTAAAAATGCTTCGGAAATCTTCCATTGTTTTCAAAATTCCGCTGACGTTTAAAAATGCTTCAGAACTCTTCCATTGTTCTCAGAATTCCGCTGATGTTGAAAAATGCTTCGGAACTCTTCCATTGTTCTTGGAATTCCGCTGACGCTTAAAATTGCTTCACAACTCTTCTATTGTTCTCGGAAATTCCGCTGACTTTAAAAAATGCTTCGGAACTCTTCCATTGTTCTCGGAATTCCGCTGAAGTTTAAGAATGCTTCGGAACTCTTCCAATGTTCTCGGAATTCTGCTGAAGTTTAAAAATGCTTTGGAACTCTTCCATTGTTCTCGGAATTCGGCTGACGCTTAAAAATGCTTCACAACTCTTCTATTGTTCTCGGAATTCCGCTGACTTTTAAAAATGCTTCGGAACTCTTCCATTGTTCTCGGAATTCCACTGACGTTTAAAAATGCTTCACAACTCTTCCATTTTTCTCGGTATTCCGCTGACTTTTAAAAATGCTTCGGAAATCTTCCATTGTTTTCAAAATTCCGCTGACGTTTAAAAATGCTTTGGAAATCTTCCATTGTTTTCAAAATTCCACTGACGTTTAAAAATGCTTCAGAACTCTTCCATTGTTCTCGGAATTCCGCTGAAGTTTAAGTATGCTTCGGAGCTCTTCCATTGTTCTCGGAATTCCGCTGACATTCAAAAATGCTTCAGAAATCTTCCATTGTTCTCGGAATTCCGCTGAGGTTTAAAAATGCTTCGGAACTCTTCCATTGTTCTCGGAATTCCGCTGACGTTTAAAAATGCTTCACAACTCTTCCATTGTTCTCGGAATTCCGCTGACTTTTAAAAATGCTTCGGAACTCTTCAATTGTTCTCCAAATTCCGCTGACCTTTAAAAATGCTTCACAACTCTTCCATTGTTCTCAGAATTCCGCTGACGTTTAAAAATGCTTCAGAAATCTTCCATTGTTTTCAAAATTCCGCTGACGTTTAAAAATGCTTCAGAACTCTTCCATTGTTCTCGGAATTCCGCGGCTGTTTAAAAATGCTTCGGAACTCTTCCATTGTTCTCGGAATTCTGCTGAAGTTTAAAAATGCTTCGGAACTCTTCCATTGTTTTCAGAATTCCGCTGACATTTAAAAATGCTTTGGAACTCTTCCATTGTTCTCAGAATTCTGCAGACATATAAAAATGCTTCGGAACTCTTCCATTGTTCTCGGAATTCCGCTGACATTTAAAAATGGTTCGGAACTCTTCGATTGTTCTGGAATTCCGCTGATGTTTAAAAATGCTTCACAACTCTTCCATTGTTCTCGGTATTCTGCTGACTTTTAAAAATGCTTCGGAACTGTTCCATTGTTCTCGGAATTCCGCTGAAGTTTAAGTATGCTTCGGAGCTCTTCCATTGTTCTCGGAATTCTGCAGACATATAAAAATGCTTCACAACTCTTCCATTGTTCTCGGTATTCCCCTGACTTTTAAAAATGCTTCGGAACTCTTCCATTGTTCTCGGAATTCCGCTGAAGTTTAAGTATGCTTCGGAACTCTTCCATTGTTCTCGGAATTCTGCTGAAGTTTAAAAATGCTTCAGAACTCTTCCATTGTTCTCAGAATTCCGCTGACATTTAAAAATGCTTCGGATCTCTTCCATTGTTCTCGGAATTCCGCTGACGTTTAAAAATGCTTCAGAACTCTTCCATTGTTCTCGGAATTCCGCTGACGTTTAAAAATGCTTCACAACTCTTCCATTGTTCTCGGAATTTTGCGGACTTTTAAAAATGCTTCGGAACTCTTCCATTGTTCTCAAAATTCCGCTGAAGTTTAAAAATGCCTCGGAACTCTTCCATTGTTCTCAGAATTCCGCTGACGTTTAAAAATGCTTCGGAAATCTTCCATTGTTTTCAAAATTCCGCTGACGTTTAAAAATGCTTCAGAACTCTTCCATTGTTCTCAGAATTCCGCTGATGTTGAAAAATGCTTCGGAACTCTTCCATTGTTCTTGGAATTCCGCTGACGCTTAAAATTGCTTCACAACTCTTCTATTGTTCTCGGAAATTCCGCTGACTTTAAAAAATGCTTCGGAACTCTTACATTGTTCTCGGAATTCCGCTGAAGTTTAAGAATGCTTCGGAACTCTTCCAATGTTCTCGGAATTCTGCTGAAGTTTAAAAATGCTTTGGAACTCTTCCATTGTTCTCGGAATTCGGCTGACGCTTAAAAATGCTTCACAACTCTTCTATTGTTCTCGGAATTCCGCTGACTTTTAAAAATGCTTCGGAACTCTTCCATTGTTCTCGGAATTCCACTGACGTTTAAAAATGCTTCACAACTCTTCCATTTTTCTCGGTATTCCGCTGACTTTTAAAAATGCTTCGGAAATCTTCCATTGTTTTCAAAATTCCGCTGACGTTTAAAAATGCTTTGGAAATCTTCCATTGTTTTCAAAATTCCTCTGACGTTTAAAAATGCTTCAGAACTCTTCCATTGTTCTCGGAATTCCGCTGAAGTTTAAGTATGCTTCGGAGCTCTTCCATTGTTCTCGGAATTCCGCTGACATTCAAAAATGCTTCAGAACTCTTCCATTGTTCTCGGAATTCCGCTGAGGTTTAAAAATGCTTCGGAACTCTTCCATTGTTCTCGGAATTCCGCTGACGTTTAAAAATGCTTCACAACTCTTCCATTGTTCTCGGAATTCCGATGACTTTTAAAAATGCTTCGGAACTCTTCGATTGTTCTCCAAATTCCGCTGACCTTTAAAAATGCTTCACAACT
The DNA here is from genome assembly GCF_046119375.1 of Phyllobates terribilis. Taxonomy (NCBI): domain Eukaryota; kingdom Metazoa; phylum Chordata; class Amphibia; order Anura; family Dendrobatidae; genus Phyllobates; species Phyllobates terribilis. Next base: position 4,000,973 of record NW_027362781.1, on the reverse strand, counting down.
CTTCCATTGTTCTCAGAATTCCGCTGACGTTTAAAAATGCTTCAGAAATCTTCCATTGTTTTCAAAATTCCGCTGACGTTTAAAAATGCTTCAGAACTCTTCCATTGTTCTCGGAATTCCGCTGACATTTAAAAATGCTTTGGAACTCTTCCATTGTTCTCAGAATTCTGCAGACATATAAAAATGCTTCGGAACTCTTCCATTGTTCTCGGTATTCTGCTGACTTTTAAAAATGCTTCGGAACTGTTCCATTGTTCTCGGAATTCCGCTGAAGTTTAAGTATGCTTCGGAGCTCTTCCATTGTTCTCGGAATTCCGCTGACGCTTAAAATTGCTTCACAACTCTTCTATTGTTCTCGGAAATTCCGCTGACTTTAAAAAATGCTTCGGAACTCTTCCATTGTTCTCGGAATTCCGCTGAAGTTTAAGAATGCTTCACAACTCTTCTATTGTTCTCGGAATTCCGCTGACTTTTAAAAATGCTTCGGAACTCTTCCATTGTTCTCGGAATTCCGCTGAAGTTTTAGTATGCTTCGGAGCTCTTCCATTGTTCTCGGAATTCCGCTGACATTCAAAAATGCTTCAGAACTCTTCCATTGTTCTCGGAATTCCGCTGAGGTTTAAAAATGCTTCGGAACTCTTCCATTGTTCTCGGAATTCCGCTGACGTTTAAAAATGCTTCACAACTCTTCCATTGTTCTCAGAATTCCGCTGACGTTTAAAAATGCTTCAGAAATCTTCCATTGTTTTCAAAATTCCGCTGACGTTTAAAAATGCTTCAGAACTCTTTCATTGTTCTCGGAATTCCGCTGATTTTTAAAAATGCTTCGGAACTCTTCCATTGTTCTCGGAATTCTGCTGAAGTTTAAAAATGCTTCGGAACTCTTCCATTGTTTTCAGAATTCCGCTGACATTTAAAAATGCTTTGGAACTCTTCCATTGTTCTCAGAATTCTGCAGACATATAAAAATGCTTCGGAACTCTTCCATTGTTCTCGGAATTCCGCTGACATTTAAAAATGGTTCGGAACTCTTCGATTGTTCTGGAATTCCGCTGATGTTTAAAAATGCTTCACAACTCTTCCATTGTTCTCGGTATTCTGCTGACTTTTAAAAAAGCTTCGGAACTGTTCCATTGTTCTCGGAATTCCGCTGAAGTTTAAGTATGCTTCGGAGCTCTTCCATTGTTCTCGGAATTCCGCTGACATTCAAAAATGCTTCAGAACTCTTCCATTGTTCTCGGAATTCCGCTGAGGTTTAAAAATGCTTCGGAACTCTTCCATTGTTCTCGGAATTCCGCTGACGTTTAAAAATGCTTCACAACTCTTCCATTGTTCTCGGAATTCCGCTGACTTTTAAAAATGCTTCGGAACTCTTCGATTGTTCTCCAAATTCTGCTGACCTTTAAAAATGCTTCACAACTCTTCCATTGTTCTCAGAATTCTGCTGACGTTTAAAAATGCTTCAGAAATCTTCCATTGTTTTCAAAATTCCGCTGACGTTTAAAAATGCTTCAGAACTCTTCCATTGTTCTCGGAATTCCGCTGATGTTTAAAAATGCTTCGGAACTCTTCCATTGTTCTCGGAATTCCAGTGAAGTTTAAAAATGCTTCGGAACTCTTACATTGTTCTCAGAATTCCGCTGACGCTTAAAATTGCTTCACAACTCTTCTATTGTTCTCGGAATTCCCCTGACTTTTAAAAATGCTTCGGAACTCTTCCATTGTTCTCGGAATTCCGCTGAAGTTTAAGAATGCTTCAGAACTCTTCCATTGTTCTCGGAAATCTGCTGAAGTTTTGAAGTTTAAAAATGCTTCGGAACTCTTCCATTGTTCTCGGAATTCCGCTGACGCTTAAAAATGCTTCACAACTCTTCCATTGTTCTCGGAATTCCACTGACGTTTAAAAATGCTTCACAACTCTTCCATTTTTCTCAGTATTCCGCTGACTTTTAAAAATGCTTCGGAACTCTTCCATTGTTCTCGGAATTCCGCTGAAGTTTAAATATTCTTCGGAACTCTTCCATTGTTCTCGGAATTATGCTGAAGATTAAAAATGCTTCGGAACTCTTCCATTGCTCTCAGAATTCCGCTGACGTTTAAAAATGCTTCACAACTCTTCCATTGTTCTCGGAATTCCGCTGACTTTTAAAAATGCTTCGGAACTCTTCCATTGTTCTCGGAATTATGCTGAAGATTAAAAATGCTTCGGAACTCTTCCATTGTTCTCGGATTTCCGCTGACGTTTAAAAATGCTTCACAACTCTTCTATTGTTCTCGGTATTCCGCTGAAGTTTAAATATGCTTCGGAACTCTTCCATTGTTCTCGGAATTCCGCTGACATATAAAAATGCTTCGGAACTCTTCCTTTTTTCTCGGAATTCCGTTGATGTTTAAAAATGCTTCAGAACTCTTCCATTGTTCTCGGAATTCCGCTGAAGTTTAAGTATGCTTCGGAACTCTTCCATTGTTCTGGAATTCCGCTGACGTTTAAAATTGCTTCACAACTCTTCCATTGTTCTCGGTATTCCCCTGACTTTTAAAAATGCTTCGGAACTCTTCCATTGTTCTCGGAATTTCGCTGAAGTTTAAGTATGCTTCGGAACTCTTCCATTGTTCTCGGAATTCTGCTGAAGTTTAAAAATGCTTCATAACTCTTCCATTGTTCTCAGAATTCCGCTGACATTTAAAAATGCTTTGAATCTCTTCCATTGTTCTCGGAATTCCGCTGACATTTAAAAATGCTTCAGAACTCTTCCATTGTTCTCTGAATTCCGCTGACGTTAAAAAATGCTTCGGAACTCTTCCATTGTTCTCGGAATTCCGCTGAAGTTTAAGAATGCTTCGGAACTCTTCCAATGTTCTCGGAATTCTGCTGAAGTTTAAAAATGCTTTGGAACTCTTCCATTGTTCTCGGAATTCGGCTGACGCTTAAAAATGCTTCACAACTCTTCTATTGTTCTCGGAATTCCGCTGACTTTTAAAAATGCTTCGGAACTCTTCCATTGTTCTCGTAATTCCGCTGACGTTTAAAAATGGTTCACAACTCTTCCATTTTTCTCGGTATTCCGCTGACTTTTAAAAATGCTTCGGAAATCTTCCATTGTTTTCAAAATTCTGCTGACGTTTAAAAATGCTTTGGAAATCTTCCATTGTTTTCAAAATTCCGCTGACGTTTAAAAATGCTTCAGAACTCTTCCATTGTTCTCGGAATTCCGCTGATGTTGAAAAATGCTTCGGAACTCTTCCATTGTTCTCGGAATTCCGCTGACGCTTAAAATTGCTTCACAACTCTTCTATTGTTCTCGGAAATTCCGCTGACTTTAAAAAATGCTTCGGAACTCTTCCATTGTTCTCGGAATTCCGCTGAAGTTTAAGAATGCTTCGGAACTCTTCCATTGTTCTCGGAATTCTGCTGAAGTTTAAAAATGCTTCGGAACTCTTCCATTGTTTTCAGAATTCCGCTGACATTTAAAAATGCTTTGGAACTCTTCCATTGTTCTCAGAATTCTGCAGACATATAAAAATGCTTCACAACTCTTCCATTGTTCTCGGTATTCCCCTGACTTTTAAAAATGCTTCGGAACTCTTCCATTGTTCTCGGAATTCCGCTGAAGTTTAAGTATGCTTCGGAACTCTTCCATTGTTCTCGGAATTCTGCTGAAGTTTAAAAATGCTTCAGAACTCTTCCATTGTTCTCAGAATTCCGCTGACATTTAAAAATGCTTCGGATCTCTTCCATTGTTCTCGGAATTCCGCTGACATTTAAAAATGCTTCAGAACTCTTCCATTGTTCTCTGAATTCCGCTGACGTTTAAAAATGCTTCAGAACTCTTCCATTGTTCTCGGAATTCCGCTGACGTTTAAAAATGCTTCACAACTCTTCCATTGTTCTCGGAATTTTGCGGACTTTTAAAAATACTTCGGAACTCTTCCATTGTTCTCAAAATTCCGCTGAAGTTTAAAAATGCCTCGGAACTCTTCCATTGTTCTCAGAATTCCGCTGACGTTTAAAAATGCTTCGGAAATCTTCCATTGTTCTTGGAATTCCGCTGACGCTTAAAATTGCTTCACAACTCTTCTATTGTTCTCGGAAATTCCGCTGACTTTAAAAAATGCTTCGGAACTCTTCCATTGTTCTCGGAATTCCGCTGAAGTTTAAGAATGCTTCGGAACTCTTCCAATGTTCTCGGAATTCTGCTGAAGTTTAAAAATGCTTTGGAACTCTTCCATTGTTCTCGGAATTCGGCTGACGCTTAAAAATGCTTCACAACTCTTCTATTGTTCTCGGAATTCCGCTGACTTTTAAAAATGCTTCGGAACTCTTCCATTGTTCTCGGAATTCCACTGACGTTTAAAAATGCTTCACAACTCTTCCATTTTTCTCGGTATTCCGCTGACTTTTAAAAATGCTTCGGAAATCTTCCATTGTTTTCAAAATTCCGCTGACGTTTAAAAATGCTTTGGAAATCTTCCATTGTTTTCAAAATTCCGCTGACGTTTAAAAATGCTTCAGAACTCTTCCATTGTTCTCGGAATTCCGCTGAAGTTTAAGTATGCTTCGGAGCTCTTCCATTGTTCTCGGAATTCCGCTGACATTCAAAAATGCTTCAGAAATCTTCCATTGTTCTCGGAATTCCGCTGAGGTTTAAAAATGCTTCGGAACTCTTCCATTGTTCTCGGAATTCCGCTGACGTTTAAAAATGCTTCACAACTCTTCCATTGTTCTCGGAATTCCGCTGACTTTTAAAAATGCTTCGGAACTCTTCGATTGTTCTCCAAATTCCGCTGACCTTTAAAAATGCTTCACAACTCTTCCATTGTTCTCAGAATTCCGCTGACGTTTAAAAATGCTTCAGAAATCTTCCATTGTTTTCAAAATTCCGCTGACGTTTAAAAATGCTTCAGAACTCTTCCATTGTTCTCGGAATTCCGCGGCTGTTTAAAAATGCTTCGGAACTCTTCCATTGTTCTCGGAATTCTGCTGAAGTTTAAAAATGCTTCGGAACTCTTCCATTGTTTTCAGAATTCCGCTGACATTTAAAAATGCTGTGGAACTCTTCCATTGTTCTCAGAATTCTGCAGACATATAAAAATGCTTCGGAACTCTTCCATTGTTCTCGGAATTTCGCTGAAGTTTAAGTATGCTTCGGAACTCTTCCATTGTTCTCGGAATTCTGCTGAAGTTTAAAAATGCTTCATAACTCTTCCATTGTTCTCAGAATTCCGCTGACATTTAAAAATGCTTTGAATCTCTTCCATTGTTCTCGGAATTCCGCTGACATTTAAAAATGCTTCAGAACTCTTCCATTGTTCTCTGAATTCTGCTGAAGTTTAAAAATGCTTTGGAACTCTTCCATTGTTCTCGGAATTCGGCTGACGCTTAAAAATGCTTCACAACTCTTCTATTGTTCTCGGAATTCCGCTGACTTTTAAAAATGCTTCGGAACTCTTCCATTGTTCTCGTAATTCCGCTGACGTTAAAAATGGTTCACAACTCTTCCATTTTTCTCGGTATTCCGCTGACTTTTAAAAATGCTTCGGAAATCTTCCATTGTTTTCAAAATTCTGCTGACGTTTAAAAATGCTTTGGAAATCTTCCATTGTTTTCAAAATTCCGCTGACGTTTAAAAATGCTTCAGAACTCTTCCATTGTTCTCGGAATTCCGCTGATGTTGAAAAATGCTTCGGAACTCTTCCATTGTTCTCGGAATTCCGCTGACGCTTAAAATTGCTTCACAACTCTTCTATTGTTCTCGGAAATTCCGCTGACTTTAAAAAATGCTTCGGAACTCTTCCATTGTTCTCGGAATTCCGCTGAAGTTTAAGAATGCTTCGGAACTCTTCCATTGTTCTCGGAATTCTGCTTAAGTTTAAAAATGCTTTGGAACTCTTCCATTGTTCTCGGAATTCCGCTGACGCTTAAAAATGCTTCACAACTCTTCTATTGTTCTCGGAATTCCGCTGACTTTTAAAAATGCTTCGGAACTCTTCCATTGTTCTCGGAATTCCGCAGAAGTTTAAGAATGCTTCGGAACTCTTCCATTGTTCTCGGAATTCTGCTGAAGTTTAAAAATGCTTCGGAACTCTTCCATTGTTTTCAGAATTCCGCTGACATTTAAAAATGCTTTGGAACTCTTCCATTGTTCTCAGAATTCTGCAGACATATAAAAATGCTTCACAACTCTTCCATTGTTCTCGGTATTCCCCTGACTTTTAAAAATGCTTCGGAACTCTTCCATTGTTCTCGGAATTCCGCTGAAGTTTAAGTATGCTTCGGAACTCTTCCATTGTTCTCGGAATTCTGCTGAAGTTTAAAAATGCTTCAGAACTCTTCCATTGTTCTCAGAATTCCGCTGACATTTAAAAATGCTTCGGATCTCTTCCATTGTTCTCGGAATTCCGCTGACATTTAAAAATGCTTCAGAACTCTTCCATTGTTCTCTGAATTCCGCTGACGTTTAAAAATGCTTCAGAACTCTTCCATTGTTCTCGGAATTCCGCTGACGTTTAAAAATGCTTCACAACTCTTCCATTGTTCTCGGAATTTTGCGGACTTTTAAAAATGCTTCGGAACTCTTCCATTGTTCTCAAAATTCCGCTGAAGTTTAAAAATGCCTCGGAACTCTTCCATTGTTCTCAGAATTCCGCTGACGTTTAAAAATGCTTCGGAAATCTTCCATTGTTCTTGGAATTCCGCTGACGCTTAAAATTGCTTCACAACTCTTCTATTGTTCTCGGAAATTCCGCTGACTTTAAAAAATGCTTCGGAACTCTTCCATTGTTCTCGGAATTCCGCTGAAGTTTAAGAATGCTTCGGAACTCTTCCAATGTTCTCGGAATTCTGCTGAAGTTTAAAAATGCTTTGGAACTCTTCCATTGTTCTCGGAATTCGGCTGACGCTTAAAAATGCTTCACAACTCTTCTATTGTTCTCGGAATTCCGCTGACTTTTAAAAATTCTTCGGAACTCTTCCATTGTTCTCGGAATTCCACTGACGTTTAAAAATGCTTCACAACTCTTCCATTTTTCTCGGTATTCCGCTGACTTTTAAAAATGCTTCGGAAATCTTCCATTGTTTTCAAAATTCCGCTGACGTTTAAAAATGCTTTGGAAATCTTCCATTGTTTTCAAAATTCCGCTGACGTTTAAAAATGCTTCAGAACTCTTCCATTGTTCTCGGAATTCCGCTGAAGTTTAAGTATGCTTCGGAGCTCTTCCATTGTTCTCGGAATTCCGCTGACATTCAAAAATGCTTCAGAAATCTTCCATTGTTCTCGGAATTCCGCTGAGGTTTAAAAATGCTTCGGAACTCTTCCATTGTTCTCGGAATTCCGCTGACGTTTAAAAATGCTTCACAACTCTTCCATTTTTCTCGGAATTCCGCTGACTTTTAAAAATGCTTCGGAACTCTTCGATTGTTCTCCAAATTCCGCTGACCTTTAAAAATGCTTCACAACTCTTCCATTGTTCTCAGAATTCCGCTGACGTTTAAAAATGCTTCAGAAATCTTCCATTGTTTTCAAAATTCCGCTGACGTTTAAAAATGCTTCAGAACTCTTCCATTGTTCTCGGAATTCCGCGGCTGTTTAAAAATGCTTCGGAACTCTTCCATTGTTCTCGGAATTCTGCTGAAGTTTAAAAATGCTTCGGAACTCTTCCATTGTTTTCAGAATTCCGCTGACATTTAAAAATGCTTTGGAACTCTTCCATTGTTCTCAGAATTCTGCAGACATATAAAAATGCTTCGGAACTCTTCCATTGTTCTCGGAATTCCGCTGACATTTAAAAATGGTTCGGAACTCTTCGATTGTTCTGGAATTCCGCTGATGTTTAAAAATGCTTCACAACTCTTCCATTGTTCTCGGTATTCTGCTGACTTTTAAAAATGCTTCGGAACTGTTCCATTGTTCTCGGAATTCCGCTGAAGTTTAAGTATGCTTCGGAGCTCTTCCATTGTTCTCGGAATTCTGCAGACATATAAAAATGCTTCACAACTCTTCCATTGTTCTCGGTATTCCCCTGACTTTTAAAAATGCTTCGGAACTCTTCCATTGTTCTCGGAATTCCGCTGAAGTTTAAGTATGCTTCGGAACTCTTCCATTGTTCTCGGAATTCTGCTGAAGTTTAAAAATGCTTCAGAACTCTTCCATTGTTCTCAGAATTCCGCTGACATTTAAAAATGCTTCGGATCTCTTCCATTGTTCTCGGAATTCCGCTGACATTTAAAAATGCTTCAGAACTCTTCCATTGTTCTCTGAATTCCGCTGACGTTTAAAAATGCTTCGGAACTCTTCCATTGTTCTCGGAATTCCGCTGAAGTTTAAGTATGCTTCGGAACTCTTCCATTGTTCTCGGAATTCTGCTGAAGTTTAAGTATGCTTCGGAGCTCTTCCATTGTTCTCGGAATTCCGCTGACATTCAAAAATGCTTCAGAACTCTTCCATTGTTCTCGGAATTCCGCTGAGGTTTAAAAATGCTTCGGAACTCTTCCATTGCTCTCAGAATTCCGCTGACGTTTAAAAATGCTTCACAACTCTTTCATTGTTCTCGGAATTCCGCTGACTTTTAAAAATGCTTCGGAACTCTTCCATTGTTCTCGGAATTATGCTGAAGATTAAAAATGCTTCGGAACTCTTCCATTGTTCTCAGAATTCCGCTGACATTCAAAAATGCTTCAGAACTCTTCCATTGTTCTCGGAATTCCGCTGAGGTTTAAAAATGCTTCAGAACTCTTCCATTGTTCTCGGAATTCCGCTGACGTTTAAAAATGCTTCACAACTCTTCCATTGTTCTCGGAATTTTGCGGACTTTTAAAAATGCTTCAGAACTCTTCCTTTGTTCTCAAAATTCCGCTGAAGTTTAAAAATGCCTCGGAACTCTTCCATTGTTCTCAGAATTCCGCTGACGTTTAAAAATGCTTCGGAAATCTTCCATTGTTTTCAAAATTCCGCTGATGTTGAAAAATGCTTCGGAACTCTTCCATTGTTCTTGGAATTCCGCTGACACTTAAAATTGCTTTGCAACTCTTCTATTGTTCTCGGAAATTCCGCTGACTTTAAAAAATGCTTCGGAACTCTTTCATTGTTCTCGGAATTCCGCTGAAGTTTAAGAATGCTTCGGAACTCTTCCAATGTTCTCGGAATTCTGCTGAAGTTTAAAAATGCTTTGGAACTCTTCCATTGTTCTCGGAATTCGGCTGACGCTTAAAAATGCTTCACAACTCTTCTATTGTTCTCGGAATTCCGCTGACTTTTAAAAATGCTTCGGAACTCTTCCATTGTTCTCGGAATTCCGCTGACGTTTAAAAATGCTTCACAACTCTTCCATTTTTCTCGGTATTCCGCTGACTTTTAAAAATGCTTCGGAAATCTTCCATTGTTTTCAAAATTCCGCTGACGTTTAAAAATGCTTTGGAACTCTTCCATTGTTCTCGGAATTCGGCTGACGCTTAAAAATGCTTCACAACTCTTCTATTGTTCTCGGAATTCCGCTGACTTTTAAAAATGCTTCGGAACTCTTCCATTGTTCTCGGAATTCCGCTGACGTTTAAAAATGCTTCACAACTCTTCCATTTTTCTCGGTATTCCGCTGACTTTTAAAAATGCTTCGGAAATCTTCCATTGTTTTCAAAATTCCGCTGACGTTTAAAAATGCTTTGGAAATCTTCCATTGTTTTCAAAATTCCGCTGACGTTTAAAAATGCTTCAGAACTCTTCCATTGTTCTCGGAATTCCGCTGATGTTGAAAAATGCTTCGGAACGCTTCCATTGTTCTCGGAATTCCGCTGACGCTTAAAATTGCTTCACAACTCTTCTATTGTTCTCGGAAATTCCGCTGACTTTAAAAAATGCTTCGGAACTCTTCCATTGTTCTCGGAATTCCGCTGACGCTTAAAAATGCTTCACAACTCTTCTATTGTTCTCGGAATTCCGCTGACTTTTAAAAATGCTTCGGAACTCTTCCATTGTTCTCGGAATTCCGCAGAAGTTTAAGAATGCTTCGGAACTCTTCCATTGTTCTCGGAATTCTGCTGAAGTTTAAAAATGCTTCGGAACTCTTCCATTGTTTTCAGAATTCCGCTGACATTTAAAAATGCTTTGGAACTCTTCCATTGTTCTCAGAATTCTGCAGACATATAAAAATGGTTCGGAACTCTTCCATTGTTCTCGGAATTCCGCTGAGGTTTAAAAATGCTTCAGAACTCTTCCATTGTTCTCGGAATTCCGCGGCTGTTTAAAAATGCTTCGGAACTCTTCCATTGTTCTCGGAATTCTGCTGAAGTTTAAAAATGCTTCGGAACTCTTCCATTGTTTTCAGAATTCCGCTGACATTTAAAAATGCTTTGGAACTCTTCCATTGTTCTCAGAATTCTGCAGACATATAAAAATGCTTCGGAACTCTTCCATTGTTCTCGGAATTCCGCTGACATTTAAAAATGGTTCGGAACTCTTCGATTGTTCTGGAATTCCGCTGATGTTTAAAAATGCTTCACAACTCTTCCATTGTTCTCGGTATTCTGCTGACTTTTAAAAATGCTTCGGAACTGTTCCATTGTTCTCGGAATTCCGCTGAAGTTTAAGTATGCTTCGGAGCTCTTCCATTGTTCTCGGAATTCTGCAGACATATAAAAATGCTTCACAACTCTTCCATTGTTCTCGGTATTCCCCTGACTTTTAAAAATGCTTCGGAACTCTTCCATTGTTCTCGGAATTCCGCTGAAGTTTAAGTATGCTTCGGAACTCTTCCATTGTTCTCGGAATTCTGCTGAAGTTTAAAAATGCTTCAGAACTCTTCCATTGTTCTCAGAATTCCGCTGACATTTAAAAATGCTTCGGATCTCTTCCATTGTTCTCGGAATTCCGCTGACATTTAAAAATGCTTCAGAACTCTTCCATTGTTCTCTGAATTCCGCTGACGTTTAAAAATGCTTCGGAACTCTTCCATTGTTCTCGGAATTCCGCTGAAGTTTAAGTATGCTTCGGAACTCTTCCATTGTTCTCGGAATTCTGCTGAAGTTTAAGTATGCTTCGGAGCTCTTCCATTGTTCTCGGAATTCCGCTGACATTCAAAAATGCTTCAGAACTCTTCCATTGTTCTCGGAATTCCGCTGAGGTTTAAAAATGCTTCGGAACTCTTCCATTGCTCTCAGAATTCCGCTGACGTTTAAAAATGCTTCACAACTCTTTCATTGTTCTCGGAATTCCGCTGACTTTTAAAAATGCTTCGGAACTCTTCCATTGTTCTCGGAATTATGCTGAAGATTAAAAATGCTTCGGAACTCTTCCATTGTTCTCAGAATTCCGCTGACATTCAAAAATGCTTCAGAACTCTTCCATTGTTCTCGGAATTCCGCTGAGGTTTAAAAATGCTTCAGAACTCTTCCATTGTTCTCGGAATTCCGCTGACGTTTAAAAATGCTTCACAACTCTTCCATTGTTCTCGGAATTTTGCGGACTTTTAAAAATGCTTCAGAACTCTTCCTTTGTTCTCAAAATTCCGCTGAAGTTTAAAAATGCCTCGGAACTCTTCCATTGTTCTCAGAATTCCGCTGACGTTTAAAAATGCTTCGGAAATCTTCCATTGTTTTCAAAATTCCGCTGATGTTGAAAAATGCTTCGGAACTCTTCCATTGTTCTTGGAATTCCGCTGACACTTAAAATTGCTTTGCAACTCTTCTATTGTTCTCGGAAATTCCGCTGACTTTAAAAAATGCTTCGGAACTCTTCCATTGTTCTCGGAATTCCGCTGAAGTTTAAGAATGCTTCGGAACTCTTCCAATGTTCTCGGAATTCTGCTGAAGTTTAAAAATGCTTTGGAACTCTTCCATTGTTCTCGGAATTCGGCTGACGCTTAAAAATGCTTCACAACTCTTCTATTGTTCTCGGAATTCCGCTGACTTTTAAAAATGCTTCGGAACTCTTCCATTGTTCTCGGAATTCCGCTGACGTTTAAAAATGCTTCACAACTCTTCCATTTTTCTCGGTATTCCGCTGACTTTTAAAAATGCTTCGGAAATCTTCCATTGTTTTCAAAATTCCGCTGACGTTTAAAAATGCTTTGGAACTCTTCCATTGTTCTCGGAATTCGGCTGACGCTTAAAAATGCTTCACAACTCTTCTATTGTTCTCGGAATTCCGCTGACTTTTAAAAATGCTTCGGAACTCTTCCATTGTTCTCGGAATTCCGCTGACGTTTAAAAATGCTTCACAACTCTTCCATTTTTCTCGGTATTCCGCTGACTTTTAAAAATGCTTCGGAAATCTTCCATTGTTTTCAAAATTCCGCTGACGTTTAAAAATGCTTTGGAAATCTTCCATTGTTTTCAAAATTCCGCTGACGTTTAAAAATGCTTCAGAACTCTTCCATTGTTCTCGGAATTCCGCTGATGTTGAAAAATGCTTCGGAACGCTTCCATTGTTCTCGGAATTCCGCTGACGCTTAAAATTGCTTCACAACTCTTCTATTGTTCTCGGAAATTCCGCTGACTTTAAAAAATGCTTCGGAACTCTTCCATTGTTCTCGGAATTCCGCTGAAGTTTAAGAATGCTTCGGAACTCTTCCATTGTTCTCGGAATTCTGCTTAAGTTTAAAAATGCTTTGGAACTCTTCCATTGTTCTCGGAATTCCGCTGACGCTTAAAAATGCTTCACAACTCTTCTATTGTTCTCGGAATTCCGCTGACTTTTAAAAATGCTTCGGAACTCTTCCATTGTTCTCGGAATTCCGCAGAAGTTTAAGAATGCTTCGGAACTCTTCCATTGTTCTCGGAATTCTGCTGAAGTTTAAAAATGCTTCGGAACTCTTCCATTGTTTTCAGAATTCCGCTGACATTTAAAAATGCTTTGGAACTCTTCCATTGTTCTCAGAATTCTGCAGACATATAAAAATGGTTCGGAACTCTTCCATTGTTCTCGGAATTCCGCTGAGGTTTAAAAATGCTTCAGAACTCTTCCATTGTTCTCGGAATTCCGCTGACGTTTAAAAATGCTTCACAACTCTTCCATTGTTCTCGGAATTTTGCGGACTTTTAAAAATGCTTCAGAACTCTTCCTTTGTTCTCAAAATTCCGCTGAAGTTTAAAAATGCCTCGGAACTCTTCCATTGTTCTCAGAATTCCGCTGACGTTTAAAAATGCTTCGGAAATCTTCCATTGTTTTCAAAATTCCGCTGATGTTGAAAAATGCTTCGGAACTCTTCCATTGTTCTTGGAATTCCGCTGACGCTTAAAATTGCTTTGCAACTCTTCTATTGTTCTCGGAAATTCCGCTGACTTTAAAAAATGCTTCGGAACTCTTCCATTGTTCTCGGAATTCCGCTGAAGTTTAAGAATGCTTCGGAACTCTTCCAATGTTCTCGGAATTCTGCTGAAGTTTAAAAATGCTTTGGAACTCTTCCATTGTTCTCGGAATTCGGCTGACGCTTAAAAATGCTTCACAACTCTTCTATTGTTCTCGGAATTCCGCTGACTTTTAAAAATGCTTCGGAACTCTTCCATTGTTCTCGGAATTCCGCTGACGTTTAAAAATGCTTCACAACTCTTCCATTGTTCTCGGAATTCCGCTGACTTTTAAAAATGCTTCGGAACTCTTCGATTGTTCTCCAAATTCTGCTGACCTTTAAAAATGCTTCACAACTCTTCCATTGTTCTCAGAATTCTGCTGACGTTTAAAAATGCTTCAGAAATCTTCCATTGTTTTCAAAATTCCGCTGACGTTTAAAAATGCTTCAGAACTCTTCCATTGTTCTCGGAATTCCGCTGATGTTTAAAAATACTTCGGAACTCTTCCATTGTTCTCGGAATTCCAGTGAAGTTTAAAAATGCTTCGGAACTCTTACATTGTTCTCAGAATTCCGCTGACGCTTAAAATTGCTTCACAACTCTTCTATTGTTCTCGGAATTCCCCTGACTTTTAAAAATGCTTCGGAACTCTTCCATTGTTCTCGGAATTCCGCTGAAGTTTAAGAATGCTTCAGAACTCTTCCATTGTTCTCGGAAATCTGCTGAAGTTTTGAAGTTTAAAAATGCTTCGGAACTCTTCCATTGTTCTCGGAATTCCGCTGACGCTTAAAAATGCTTCACAACTCTTCCATTGTTCTCGGAATTCCACTGACGTTTAAAAATGCTTCACAACTCTTCCATTTTTCTCAGTATTCCGCTGACTTTTAAAAATGCTTCGGAACTCTTCCATTGTTCTCGGAATTCCGCTGAAGTTTAAATATTCTTCGGAACTCTTCCATTGTTCTCGGAATTATGCTGAAGATTAAAAATGCTTCGGAACTCTTCCATTGCTCTCAGAATTCCGCTGACGTTTAAAAATGCTTCACAACTCTTCCATTGTTCTCGGAGTTCCGCTGACTTTTAAAAATGCTTCGGAACTCTTCCATTGTTCTCGGAATTATGCTGAAGATTAAAAATGCTTCGGAACTCTTCCATTGTTCTCGGATTTCCGCTGACGTTTAAAAATGCTTCACAACTCTTCTATTGTTCTCGGTATTCCGCTGAAGTTTAAATATGCTTCGGAACTCTTCCATTGTTCTCGGAATTCCGCTGACATATAAAAATGCTTCGGAACTCTTCCTTTTTTCTCGGAATTCCGTTGATGTTTAAAAATGCTTCAGAACTCTTCCATTGTTCTCGGAATTCCGCTGAAGTTTAAGTATGCTTCGGAACTCTTCCATTGTTCTGGAATTCCGCTGACGTTTAAAATTGCTTCACAACTCTTCCATTGTTCTCGGTATTCCCCTGACTTTTAAAAATGCTTCGGAACTCTTCCATTGTTCTCGGAATTTCGCTGAAGTTTAAGTATGCTTCGGAACTCTTCCATTGTTTTCGGAATTCTGCTGAAGTTTAAAAATGCTTCATAACTCTTCCATTGTTCTCAGAATTCCGCTGACATTTAAAAATGCTTTGAATCTCTTCCATTGTTCTCGGAATTCCGCTGACATTTAAAAATGCTTCAGAACTCTTCCATTGTTCTCTGAATTCCGCTGACGTTAAAAAATGCTTCGGAACTCTTCCATTGTTCTCGGAATTCCGCTGAAGTTTAAGAATGCTTCGGAACTCTTCCAATGTTCTCGGAATTCTGCTGAAGTTTAAAAATGCTTTGGAACTCTTCCATTGTTCTCAGAATTCCGCTGACATTTAAAAATGCTTCGGATCTCTTCCATTGTTCTCGGAATTCCGCTGACATTTAAAAATGCTTCAGAACTCTTCCATTGTTCTCTGAATTCCGCTGACGTTTAAAAATGCTTCGGAACTCTTCCATTGTTCTCGGAATTCCGCTGAAGTTTAAGTATGCTTCGGAACTCTTCCATTGTTCTCGGAATTCTGCTGAAGTTTAAGTATGCTTCGGAGCTCTTCCATTGTTCTCGGAATTCCGCTGACATTCAAAAATGCTTCAGAACTCTTCCATTGTTCTCGGAATTCCGCTGAGGTTTAAAAATGCTTCGGAACTCTTCCATTGCTCTCAGAATTCCGCTGACGTTTAAAAATGCTTCACAACTCTTTCATTGTTCTCGGAATTCCGCTGACTTTTAAAAATGCTTCGGAACTCTTCCATTGTTCTCGGAATTATGCTGAAGATTAAAAATGCTTCGGAACTCTTCCATTGTTCTCAGAATTCCGCTGACATTCAAAAATGCTTCAGAACTCTTCCATTGTTCTCGGAATTCCGCTGAGGTTTAAAAATGCTTCAGAACTCTTCCATTGTTCTCGGAATTCCGCTGACGTTTAAAAATGCTTCACAACTCTTCCATTGTTCTCGGAATTTTGCGGACTTTTAAAAATGCTTCAGAACTCTTCCTTTGTTCTCAAAATTCCGCTGAAGTTTAAAAATGCCTCGGAACTCTTCCATTGTTCTCAGAATTCCGCTGACGTTTAAAAATGCTTCGGAAATCTTCCATTGTTTTCAAAATTCCGCTGATGTTGAAAAATGCTTCGGAACTCTTCCATTGTTCTTGGAATTCCGCTGACACTTAAAATTGCTTTGCAACTCTTCTATTGTTCTCGGAAATTCCGCTGACTTTAAAAAATGCTTCGGAACTCTTCCATTGTTCTCGGAATTCCGCTGAAGTTTAAGAATGCTTCGGAACTCTTCCAATGTTCTCGGAATTCTGCTGAAGTTTAAAAATGCTTTGGAACTCTTCCATTGTTCTCGGAATTCGGCTGACGCTTAAAAATGCTTCACAACTCTTCTATTGTTCTCGGAATTCCGCTGACTTTTAAAAATGCTTCGGAACTCTTCCATTGTTCTCGGAATTCCGCTGACGTTTAAAAATGCTTCACAACTCTTCCATTTTTCTCGGTATTCCGCTGACTTTTAAAAATGCTTCGGAAATCTTCCATTGTTTTCAAAATTCCGCTGACGTTTAAAAATGCTTTGGAACTCTTCCATTGTTCTCGGAATTCGGCTGACGCTTAAAAATGCTTCACAACTCTTCTATTGTTCTCGGAATTCCGCTGACTTTTAAAAATGCTTCGGAACTCTTCCATTGTTCTCGGAATTCCGCTGACGTTTAAAAATGCTTCACAACTCTTCCATTTTTCTCGGTATTCCGCTGACTTTTAAAAATGCTTCGGAAATCTTCCATTGTTTTCAAAATTCCGCTGACGTTTAAAAATGCTTTGGAAATCTTCCATTGTTTTCAAAATTCCGCTGACGTTTAAAAATGCTTCAGAACTCTTCCATTGTTCTCGGAATTCCGCTGATGTTGAAAAATGCTTCGGAACGCTTCCATTGTTCTCGGAATTCCGCTGACGCTTAAAATTGCTTCACAACTCTTCTATTGTTCTCGGAAATTCCGCTGACTTTAAAAAATGCTTCGGAACTCTTCCATTGTTCTCGGAATTCCGCTGAAGTTTAAGAATGCTTCGGAACTCTTCCATTGTTCTCGGAATTCTGCTTAAGTTTAAAAATGCTTTGGAACTCTTCCATTGTTCTCGGAATTCCGCTGACGCTTAAAAATGCTTCACAACTCTTCTATTGTTCTCGGAATTCCGCTGACTTTTAAAAATGCTTCGGAACTCTTCCATTGTTCTCGGAATTCCGCAGAAGTTTAAGAATGCTTCGGAACTCTTCCATTGTTCTCGGAATTCTGCTGAAGTTTAAAAATGCTTCGGAACTCTTCCATTGTTTTCAGAATTCCGCTGACATTTAAAAATGCTTTGGAACTCTTCCATTGTTCTCAGAATTCTGCAGACATATAAAAATGGTTCGGAACTCTTCCATTGTTCTCGGAATTCCGCTGAGGTTTAAAAATGCTTCAGAACTCTTCCATTGTTCTCGGAATTCCGCTGACGTTTAAAAATGCTTCACAACTCTTCCATTGTTCTCGGAATTTTGCGGACTTTTAAAAATGCTTCAGAACTCTTCCTTTGTTCTCAAAATTCCGCTGAAGTTTAAAAATGCCTCGGAACTCTTCCATTGTTCTCAGAATTCCGCTGACGTTTAAAAATGCTTCGGAAATCTTCCATTGTTTTCAAAATTCCGCTGATGTTGAAAAATGCTTCGGAACTCTTCCATTGTTCTTGGAATTCCGCTGACGCTTAAAATTGCTTTGCAACTCTTCTATTGTTCTCGGAAATTCCGCTGACTTTAAAAAATGCTTCGGAACTCTTCCATTGTTCTCGGAATTCCGCTGAAGTTTAAGAATGCTTCGGAACTCTTCCAATGTTCTCGGAATTCTGCTGAAGTTTAAAAATGCTTTGGAACTCTTCCATTGTTCTCGGAATTCGGCTGACGCTTAAAAATGCTTCACAACTCTTCTATTGTTCTCGGAATTCCGCTGACTTTTAAAAATGCTTCGGAACTCTTCCATTGTTCTCGGAATTCCGCTGACGTTTAAAAATGCTTCACAACTCTTCCATTGTTCTCGGAATTCCGCTGACTTTTAAAAATGCTTCGGAACTCTTCGATTGTTCTCCAAATTCTGCTGACCTTTAAAAATGCTTCACAACTCTTCCATTGTTCTCAGAATTCTGCTGACGTTTAAAAATGCTTCAGAAATCTTCCATTGTTTTCAAAATTCCGCTGACGTTTAAAAATGCTTCAGAACTCTTCCATTGTTCTCGGAATTCCGCTGATGTTTAAAAATACTTCGGAACTCTTCCATTGTTCTCGGAATTCCAGTGAAGTTTAAAAATGCTTCGGAACTCTTACATTGTTCTCAGAATTCCGCTGACGCTTAAAATTGCTTCACAACTCTTCTATTGTTCTCGGAATTCCCCTGACTTTTAAAAATGCTTCGGAACTCTTCCATTGTTCTCGGAATTCCGCTGAAGTTTAAGAATGCTTCAGAACTCTTCCATTGTTCTCGGAAATCTGCTGAAGTTTTGAAGTTTAAAAATGCTTCGGAACTCTTCCATTGTTCTCGGAATTCCGCTGACGCTTAAAAATGCTTCACAACTCTTCCATTGTTCTCGGAATTCCACTGACGTTTAAAAATGCTTCACAACTCTTCCATTTTTCTCAGTATTCCGCTGACTTTTAAAAATGCTTCGGAACTCTTCCATTGTTCTCGGAATTCCGCTGAAGTTTAAATATTCTTCGGAACTCTTCCATTGTTCTCGGAATTATGCTGAAGATTAAAAATGCTTCGGAACTCTTCCATTGCTCTCAGAATTCCGCTGACGTTTAAAAATGCTTCACAACTCTTCCATTGTTCTCGGAGTTCCGCTGACTTTTAAAAATGCTTCGGAACTCTTCCATTGTTCTCGGAATTATGCTGAAGATTAAAAATGCTTCGGAACTCTTCCATTGTTCTCGGATTTCCGCTGACGTTTAAAAATGCTTCACAACTCTTCTATTGTTCTCGGTATTCCGCTGAAGTTTAAATATGCTTCGGAACTCTTCCATTGTTCTCGGAATTCCGCTGACATATAAAAATGCTTCGGAACTCTTCCTTTTTTCTCGGAATTCCGTTGATGTTTAAAAATGCTTCAGAACTCTTCCATTGTTCTCGGAATTCCGCTGAAGTTTAAGTATGCTTCGGAACTCTTCCATTGTTCTGGAATTCCGCTGACGTTTAAAATTGCTTCACAACTCTTCCATTGTTCTCGGTATTCCCCTGACTTTTAAAAATGCTTCGGAACTCTTCCATTGTTCTCGGAATTTCGCTGAAGTTTAAGTATGCTTCGGAACTCTTCCATTGTTTTCGGAATTCTGCTGAAGTTTAAAAATGCTTCATAACTCTTCCATTGTTCTCAGAATTCCGCTGACATTTAAAAATGCTTTGAATCTCTTCCATTGTTCTCGGAATTCCGCTGACATTTAAAAATGCTTCAGAACTCTTCCATTGTTCTCTGAATTCCGCTGACGTTAAAAAATGCTTCGGAACTCTTCCATTGTTCTCGGAATTCCGCTGAAGTTTAAGAATGCTTCGGAACTCTTCCAATGTTCTCGGAATTCTGCTGAAGTTTAAAAATGCTTTGGAACTCTTCCATTGTTCTCGGAATTCGGCTGACGCTTAAAAATGCTTCACAACTCTTCTATTGTTCTCGGAATTCCGCTGACTTTTAAAAATGCTTCGGAACTCTTCCATTGTTCTCGTAATTCCGCTGACGTTTAAAAATGGTTCACAACTCTTCCATTTTTCTCGGTATTCCGCTGACTTTTAAAAATGCTTCGGAAATCTTCCATTGTTTTCAAAATTCTGCTGACGTTTAAAAATGCTTTGGAAATCTTCCATTGTTTTCAAAATTCCGCTGACGTTTAAAAATGCTTCTGAACTCTTCCATTGTTCTCGGAATTCCGCTGATGTTGAAAAATGCTTCGGAACTCTTCCATTGTTCTCGGAATTCCGCTGACGCTTAAAATTGCTTCACAACTCTTCTATTGTTCTCGGAAATTCCGCTGACTTTAAAAAATGCTTCGGAACTCTTCCATTGTTCTCGGAATTCCGCTGAAGTTTAAGAATGCTTCGGAACTCTTCCATTGTTCTCGGAATTCTGCTTAAGTTTAAAAATGCTTTGGAACTCTTCCATTGTTCTCGGAATTCCGCTGACGCTTAAAAATGCTTCACAACTCTTCTATTGTTCTCGGAATTCCGCTGACTTTTAAAAATGCTTCGGAACTCTTCCATTGTTCTCGGAATTCCGCAGAAGTTTAAGAATGCTTCGGAACTCTTCCATTGTTCTCGGAATTCTGCTGAAGTTTAAAAATGCTTCGGAACTCTTCCATTGTTTTCAGAATTCCGCTGACATTTAAAAATGCTTTGGAACTCTTCCATTGTTCTCAGAATTCTGCAGACATATAAAAATGCTTCACAACTCTTCCATTGTTCTCGGTATTCCCCTGACTTTTAAAAATGCTTCGGAACTCTTCCATTGTTCTCGGAATTCCGCTGAAGTTTAAGTATGCTTCGGAACTCTTCCATTGTTCTCGGAATTCTGCTGAAGTTTAAAAATGCTTCAGAACTCTTCCATTGTTCTCAGAATTCCGCTGACATTTAAAAATGCTTCGGATCTCTTCCATTGTTCTCGGAATTCCGCTGACATTTAAAAATGCTTCAGAACTCTTCCATTGTTCTCTGAATTCCGCTGACGTTTAAAAATGCTTCAGAACTCTTCCATTGTTCTCGGAATTCCGCTGACGTTTAAAAATGCTTCACAACTCTTCCATTGTTCTCGGAATTTTGCGGACTTTTAAAAATACTTCGGAACTCTTCCATTGTTCTCAAAATTCCGCTGAAGTTTAAAAATGCCTCGGAACTCTTCCATTGTTCTCAGAATTCCGCTGACGTTTAAAAATGCTTCGGAAATCTTCCATTGTTCTTGGAATTCCGCTGACGCTTAAAATTGCTTCACAACTCTTCTATTGTTCTCGGAAATTCCGCTGACTTTAAAAAATGCTTCGGAACTCTTCCATTGTTCTCGGAATTCCGCTGAAGTTTAAGAATGCTTCGGAACTCTTCCAATGTTCTCGGAATTCTGCTGAAGTTTAAAAATGCTTTGGAACTCTTCCATTGTTCTCGGAATTCGGCTGACGCTTAAAAATGCTTCACAACTCTTCTATTGTTCTCGGAATTCCGCTGACTTTTAAAAATGCTTCGGAACTCTTCCATTGTTCTCGGAATTCCACTGACGTTTAAAAATGCTTCACAACTCTTCCATTTTTCTCGGTATTCCGCTGACTTTTAAAAATGCTTCGGAAATCTTCCATTGTTTTCAAAATTCCGCTGACGTTTAAAAATGCTTTGGAAATCTTCCATTGTTTTCAAAATTCCGCTGACGTTTAAAAATGCTTCAGAACTCTTCCATTGTTCTCGGAATTCCGCTGAAGTTTAAGTATGCTTCGGAGCTCTTCCATTGTTCTCGGAATTCCGCTGACATTCAAAAATGCTTCAGAAATCTTCCATTGTTCTCGGAATTCCGCTGAGGTTTAAAAATGCTTCGGAACTCTTCCATTGTTCTCGGAATTCCGCTGACGTTTAAAAATGCTTCACAACTCTTCCATTGTTCTCGGAATTCCGCTGACTTTTAAAAATGCTTCGGAACTCTTCGATTGTTCTCCAAATTCCGCTGACCTTTAAAAATGCTTCACAACTCTTCCATTGTTCTCAGAATTCCGCTGACGTTTAAAAATGCTTCAGAAATCTTCCATTGTTTTCAAAATTCCGCTGACGTTTAAAAATGCTTCAGAACTCTTCCATTGTTCTCGGAATTCCGCGGCTGTTTAAAAATGCTTCGGAACTCTTCCATTGTTCTCGGAATTCTGCTGAAGTTTAAAAATGCTTCGGAACTCTTCCATTGTTTTCAGAATTCCGCTGACATTTAAAAATGCTTTGGAACTCTTCCATTGTTCTCAGAATTCTGCAGACATATAAAAATGCTTCGGAACTCTTCCATTGTTCTCGGAATTTCGCTGAAGTTTAAGTATGCTTCGGAACTCTTCCATTGTTCTCGGAATTCTGCTGAAGTTTAAAAATGCTTCATAACTCTTCCATTGTTCTCAGAATTCCGCTGACATTTAAAAATGCTTTGAATCTCTTCCATTGTTCTCGGAATTCCGCTGACATTTAAAAATGCTTCAGAACTCTTCCATTGTTCTCTGAATTCCGCTGACGTTAAAAAATGCTTCGGAACTCTTCCATTGTTCTCGGAATTCCGCTGAAGTTTAAGAATGCTTCGGAACTCTTCCAATGTTCTCGGAATTCTGCTGAAGTTTAAAAATGCTTTGGAACTCTTCCATTGTTCTCGGAATTCGGCTGACGCTTAAAAATGCTTCACAACTCTTCTATTGTTCTCGGAATTCCGCTGACTTTTAAAAATGCTTCGGAACTCTTCCATTGTTCTCGTAATTCCGCTGACGTTTAAAAATGGTTCACAACTCTTCCATTTTTCTCGGTATTCCGCTGACTTTTAAAAATGCTTCGGAAATCTTCCATTGTTTTCAAAATTCTGCTGACGTTTAAAAATGCTTTGGAAATCTTCCATTGTTTTCAAAATTCCGCTGACGTTTAAAAATGCTTCAGAACTCTTCCATTGTTCTCGGAATTCCGCTGATGTTGAAAAATGCTTCGGAACTCTTCCATTGTTCTCGGAATTCCGCTGACGCTTAAAATTGCTTCACAACTCTTCTATTGTTCTCGGAAATTCCGCTGACTTTAAAAAATGCTTCGGAACTCTTCCATTGTTCTCGGAATTCCGCTGAAGTTTAAGAATGCTTCGGAACTCTTCCATTGTTCTCGGAATTCTGCTTAAGTTTAAAAATGCTTTGGAACTCTTCCATTGTTCTCGGAATTCCGCTGACGCTTAAAAATGCTTCACAACTCTTCTATTGTTCTCGGAATTCCGCTGACTTTTAAAAATGCTTCGGAACTCTTCCATTGTTCTCGGAATTCCGCAGAAGTTTAAGAATGCTTCGGAACTCTTCCATTGTTCTCGGAATTCTGCTGAAGTTTAAAAATGCTTCGGAACTCTTCCATTGTTTTCAGAATTCCGCTGACATTTAAAAATGCTTTGGAACTCTTCCATTGTTCTCAGAATTCTGCAGACATATAAAAATGCTTCACAACTCTTCCATTGTTCTCGGTATTCCCCTGACTTTTAAAAATGCTTCGGAACTCTTCCATTATTCTCGGAATTCCGCTGAAGTTTAAGTATGCTTCGGAACTCTTCCATTGTTCTCGGAATTCTGCTGAAGTTTAAAAATGCTTCAGAACTCTTCCATTGTTCTCAGAATTCCGCTGACATTTAAAAATGCTTCGGATCTCTTCCATTGTTCTCGGAATTCCGCTGACATTTAAAAATGCTTCAGAACTCTTCCATTGTTCTCTGAATTCCGCTGACGTTTAAAAATGCTTCAGAACTCTTCCATTGTTCTCGGAATTCCGCTGACGTTTAAAAATGCTTCACAACTCTTCCATTGTTCTCGGAATTTTGCGGACTTTTAAAAATGCTTCGGAACTCTTCCATTGTTCTCAAAATTCCGCTGAAGTTTAAAAATGCCTCGGAACTCTTCCATTGTTCTCAGAATTCCGCTGACGTTTAAAAATGCTTCGGAAATCTTCCATTGTTCTTGGAATTCCGCTGACGCTTAAAATTGCTTCACAACTCTTCTATTGTTCTCGGAAATTCCGCTGACTTTAAAAAATGCTTCGGAACTCTTCCATTGTTCTCGGAATTCCGCTGAAGTTTAAGAATGCTTCGGAACTCTTCCAATGTTCTCGGAATTCTGCTGAAGTTTAAAAATGCTTTGGAACTCTTCCATTGTTCTCGGAATTCGGCTGACGCTTAAAAATGCTTCACAACTCTTCTATTGTTCTCGGAATTCCGCTGACTTTTAAAAATGCTTCGGAACTCTTCCATTGTTCTCGGAATTCCACTGACGTTTAAAAATGCTTCACAACTCTTCCATTTTTCTCGGTATTCCGCTGACTTTTAAAAATGCTTCGGAAATCTTCCATTGTTTTCAAAATTCCGCTGACGTTTAAAAATGCTTTGGAAATCTTCCATTGTTTTCAAAATTCCGCTGACGTTTAAAAATGCTTCAGAACTCTTCCATTGTTCTCGGAATTCCGCTGAAGTTTAAGTATGCTTCGGAGCTCTTCCATTGTTCTCGGAATTCCGCTGACATTCAAAAATGCTTCAGAAATCTTCCATTGTTCTCGGAATTCCGCTGAGGTTTAAAAATGCTTCGGAACTCTTCCATTGTTCTCGGAATTCCGCTGACGTTTAAAAATGCTTCACAACTCTTCCATTGTTCTCGGAATTCCGCTGACTTTTAAAAATGCTTCGGAACTCTTCGATTGTTCTCCAAATTCCGCTGACCTTTAAAAATGCTTCACAACTCTTCCATTGTTCTCAGAATTCCGCTGACGTTTAAAAATGCTTCAGAAATCTTCCATTGTTTTCAAAATTCCGCTGACGTTTAAAAATGCTTCAGAACTCTTCCATTGTTCTCGGAATTCCGCGGCTGTTTAAAAATGCTTCGGAACTCTTCCATTGTTCTCGGAATTCTGCTGAAGTTTAAAAATGCTTCGGAACTCTTCCATTGTTTTCAGAATTCCGCTGACATTTAAAAATGCTTTGGAACTCTTCCATTGTTCTCAGAATTCTGCAGACATATAAAAATGCTTCGGAACTCTTCCATTGTTCTCGGAATTCCGCTGACATTTAAAAATGGTTCGGAACTCTTCGATTGTTCTGGAATTCCGCTGATGTTTAAAAATGCTTCACAACTCTTCCATTGTTCTCGGTATTCTGCTGACTTTTAAAAATGCTTCGGAACTGTTCCATTGTTCTCGGAATTCCGCTGAAGTTTAAGTATGCTTCGGAGCTCTTCCATTGTTCTCGGAATTCTGCAGACATATAAAAATGCTTCACAACTCTTCCATTGTTCTCGGTATTCCCCTGACTTTTAAAAATGCTTCGGAACTCTTCCATTGTTCTCGGAATTCCGCTGAAGTTTAAGTATGCTTCGGAACTCTTCCATTGTTCTCGGAATTCTGCTGAAGTTTAAAAATGCTTCAGAACTCTTCCATTGTTCTCAGAATTCCGCTGACATTTAAAAATGCTTCGGATCTCTTCCATTGTTCTCGGAATTCCGCTGACATTTAAAAATGCTTCAGAACTCTTCCATTGTTCTCTGAATTCCGCTGACGTTTAAAAATGCTTCGGAACTCTTCCATTGTTCTCGGAATTCCGCTGAAGTTTAAGTATGCTTCGGAGCTCTTCCATTGTTCTCGGAATTCCGCTGACATTCAAAAATGCTTCAGAACTCTTCCATTGTTCTCGGAATTCCGCTGAGGTTTAAAAATGCTTCGGAACTCTTCCATTGCTCTCAGAATTCCGCTGACGTTTAAAAATGCTTCACAACTCTTTCATTGTTCTCGGAATTCCGCTGACTTTTAAAAATGCTTCGGAACTCTTCCATTGTTCTCGGAATTATGCTGAAGATTAAAAATGCTTCGGAACTCTTCCATTGTTCTCAGAATTCCGCTGACATTCAAAAATGCTTCAGAACTCTTCCATTGTTCTCGGAATTCCGCTGAGGTTTAAAAATGCTTCAGAACTCTTCCATTGTTCTCGGAATTCCGCTGACGTTTAAAAATGCTTCACAACTCTTCCATTGTTCTCGGAATTTTGCGGACTTTTAAAAATGCTTCAGAACTCTTCCTTTGTTCTCAAAATTCCGCTGAAGTTTAAAAATGCCTCGGAACTCTTCCATTGTTCTCAGAATTCCGCTGACGTTTAAAAATGCTTCGGAAATCTTCCATTGTTTTCAAAATTCCGCTGATGTTGAAAAATGCTTCGGAACTCTTCCATTGTTCTTGGAATTCCGCTGACGCTTAAAATTGCTTTGCAACTCTTCTATTGTTCTCGGAAATTCCGCTGACTTTAAAAAATGCTTCGGAACTCTTCCATTGTTCTCGGAATTCCGCTGAAGTTTAAGAATGCTTCGGAACTCTTCCAATGTTCTCGGAATTCTGCTGAAGTTTAAAAATGCTTTGGAACTCTTCCATTGTTCTCGGAATTCGGCTGACGCTTAAAAATGCTTCACAACTCTTCTATTGTTCTCGGAATTCCGCTGACTTTTAAAAATGCTTCGGAACTCTTCCATTGTTCTCGGAATTCCGCTGACGTTTAAAAATGCTTCACAACTCTTCCATTTTTCTCGGTATTCCGCTGACTTTTAAAAATGCTTCGGAAATCTTCCATTGTTTTCAAAATTCCGCTGACGTTTAAAAATGCTTTGGAAATCTTCCATTGTTTTCAAAATTCCGCTGACGTTTAAAAATGCTTCAGAACTCTTCCATTGTTCTCGGAATTCCGCTGATGTTGAAAAATGCTTCGGAACGCTTCCATTGTTCTCGGAATTCCGCTGACGCTTAAAATTGCTTCACAACTCTTCTATTGTTCTCGGAAATTCCGCTGACTTTAAAAAATGCTTCGGAACTCTTCCATTGTTCTCGGAATTCCGCTGAAGTTTAAGAATGCTTCGGAACTCTTCCATTGTTCTCGGAATTCTGCTTAAGTTTAAAAATGCTTTGGAACTCTTCCATTGTTCTCGGAATTCCGCTGACGCTTAAAAATGCTTCACAACTCTTCTATTGTTCTCGGAATTCCGCTGACTTTTAAAAATGCTTCGGAACTCTTCCATTGTTCTCGGAATTCCGCAGAAGTTTAAGAATGCTTCGGAACTCTTCCATTGTTCTCGGAATTCTGCTGAAGTTTAAAAATGCTTCGGAACTCTTCCATTGTTTTCAGAATTCCGCTGACATTTAAAAATGCTTTGGAACTCTTCCATTGTTCTCAGAATTCTGCAGACATATAAAAATGGTTCGGAACTCTTCCATTGTTCTCGGAATTCCGCTGAGGTTTAAAAATGCTTCAGAACTCTTCCATTGTTCTCGGAATTCCGCTGACGTTTAAAAATGCTTCACAACTCTTCCATTGTTCTCGGAATTTTGCGGACTTTTAAAAATGCTTCAGAACTCTTCCTTTGTTCTCAAAATTCCGCTGAAGTTTAAAAATGCCTCGGAACTCTTCCATTGTTCTCAGAATTCCGCTGACGTTTAAAAATGCTTCGGAAATCTTCCATTGTTTTCAAAATTCCGCTGATGTTGAAAAATGCTTCGGAACTCTTCCATTGTTCTTGGAATTCCGCTGACGCTTAAAATTGCTTTGCAACTCTTCTATTGTTCTCGGAAATTCCGCTGACTTTAAAAAATGCTTCGGAACTCTTCCATTGTTCTCGGAATTCCGCTGAAGTTTAAGAATGCTTCGGAACTCTTCCAATGTTCTCGGAATTCTGCTGAAGTTTAAAAATGCTTTGGAACTCTTCCATTGTTCTCGGAATTCGGCTGACGCTTAAAAATGCTTCACAACTCTTCTATTGTTCTCGGAATTCCGCTGACTTTTAAAAATGCTTCGGAACTCTTCCATTGTTCTCGAAATTCCGCTGACGTTTAAAAATGCTTCACAACTCTTCCATTTTTCTCGGTATTCCGCTGACTTTTAAAAATGCTTCGGAAATCTTCCATTGTTTTCAAAATTCCGCTGACGTTTAAAAATGCTTTGGAAATCTTCCATTGTTTTCAAAATTCCGATGATGTTTAAAAATGCTTCAGAACTCTTCCATTGTTCTCGGAATTCCGCTGATGTTGAAAAATGCTTCGGAACGCTTCCATTGTTCTCGGAATTCCGCTGACGCTTAAAATTGCTTCACAACTCTTCTATTGTTCTCGGAAATTCCGCTGACTTTAAAAAATGCTTCGGAACTCTTCCATTGTTCTCGGAATTCCGCTGAAGTTTAAGAATGCTTCGGAACTCTTCCATTGTTCTCGGAATTCTGCTTAAGTTTAAAAATGCTTTGGAACTCTTCCATTGTTCTCGGAATTCCGCTGACGCTTAAAAATGCTTCACAACTCTTCTATTGTTCTCGGAATTCCGCTGACTTTTAAAAATGCTTCGGAACTCTTCCATTGTTCTCGGAATTCCGCAGAAGTTTAAGAATGCTTCGGAACTCTTCCATTGTTCTCGGAATTCTGCTGAAGTTTAAAAATGCTT
Organism: Phyllobates terribilis; assembly: GCF_046119375.1. Lineage (NCBI taxonomy): Eukaryota > Metazoa > Chordata > Amphibia > Anura > Dendrobatidae > Phyllobates > Phyllobates terribilis. Next base: position 3,972,964 of record NW_027362781.1, on the reverse strand, counting down.
CGGAACTCTTCCATTGTTTTCAGAATTCCGCTGACATTTAAAAATGCTTTGGAACTCTTCCATTGTTCTCAGAATTCTGCAGACATATAAAAATGCTTCGGAACTCTTCCATTGTTCTCGGAATTCCGCTGACATTTAAAAATGCTTCGGAACTCTTCGATTGTTCTGGAATTCCGCTGATGTTTAAAAATGCTTCACAACTCTTCCATTGTTCTCGGTATTCTGCTGACTTTTAAAAATGCTTCGGAACTGTTCCATTGTTCTCGGAATTCCGCTGAAGTTTAAGTATGCTTCGGAGCTCTTCCATTGTTCTCGGAATTCCGCTGACATTCAAAAATGCTTCAGAACTCTTCCATTGTTCTCGGAATTCCGCTGAGGTTTAAAAATGCTTCGGAACTCTTCCATTGTTCTCGGAATTCCGCTGACTTTTAAAAATGCTTCGGAACTCTTCGATTGTTCTCCAAATTCCGCTGACCTTTAAAAATGCTTCACAACTCTTCCATTGTTCTCAGAATTCCGCTGACGTTTAAAAATGCTTCAGAAATCTTCCATTGTTTTCAAAATTCCGCTGACGTTTAAAAATGCTTCAGAACTCTTCCATTGTTCTCGGAATTCCGCTGATGTTTAAAAATGCTTCGGAACTCGTCCATTGTTCTCGGAATTCTGCTGAAGTTTAAAAATGCTTCGGAACTCTTCCATTGTTTTCAGAATTCCGCTGACATTTAAAAATGCTTTGGAACTCTTCCATTGTTCTCAGAATTCTGCAGACATATAAAAATGCTTCGGAACTCTTCCATTGTTCTCGGAATTCCGCTGAAGTTTAAGAATGCTTCAGAACTCTTCCATTTTTCTCGGAAATCTGCTGAAGTTTTGAATTTTAAAAATGCTTCGGAACTCTTCCATTGTTCTCGGAATTCCGCTGACGCTTAAAAATGCTTCAGAAATTTTCCATTGTTTTCAAAATTCCGCTGACGTTTAAAAATGCTTCAGAACTCTTCCATTGTTCTCGGAATTCCGCTGATGTTTAAAAATGCTTCGGAACTCTTCCATTGTTCTCGGAATTCTGCTGAAGTTTAAAAATGCTTCGGAACTCTTCCATTGTTTTCAGAATTCCGCTGACATTTAAAAATGCTTTGGAACTCTTCCATTGTTCTCAGAATTCTGCAGACATATAAAAATGGTTCGGAACTCTTCCATTGTTCTCGGAATTCCGCTGACATTTAAAAATGGTTCGGAACTCTTCGATTGTTCTGGAATTCCGCTGATGTTTAAAAATGCTTCACAACTCTTCCATTGTTCTCGGTATTCTGCTGACTTTTAAAAATGCTTCGGAACTCTTCGATTGTTCTCCAAATTCCGCTGACCTTTAAAAATGCTTCACTACTCTTCCATTGTTCTCAGAATTCCGCTGACGTTTAAAAATGCTTCAGAATTCTTCCATTGTTTTCAAAATTCCGCTGACGTTTAAAAATGCTTCAGAACTCTTCCATTGTTCTCGGAATTCTGCTGATGTTTAAAAATGCTTCGGAACTCTTCCATTGTTCTCGGAATTCCAGTGAAGTTTAAAAATGCTTCAGAACTCTTACATTGTTCTCAGAATTCCGCTGACGCTTAAAATTGCTTCACAACACTTCTATTGTTCTCGGAATTCCCCTGACTTTTAAAAATGCTTCGGAACTCTTCCATTGTTCTCGGAATTCCGCTGAAGTTTAAGAATGCTTCAGAACTCTTCCATTTTTCTCGGAAATCTGCTGAAGTTTTGAATTTTAAAAATGCTTCGGAACTCTTCCATTGTTCTCGGAATTCCGCTGACGCTTAAAAATGCTTCAGAAATTTTCCATTGTTTTCAAAATTCCGCTGACGTTTAAAAATGCTTCAGAACTCTTCCATTGTTCTCGGAATTCCGCTGATGTTTAAAAATGCTTCGGAACTCTTCCATTGTTCTCGGAATTCTGCTGAAGTTTAAAAATGCTTCGGAACTCTTCCATTGTTTTCAGAATTCCGCTGACATTTAAAAATGCTTTGGAACTCTTCCATTGTTCTCAGAATTCTGCAGACATATAAAAATGGTTCGGAACTCTTCCATTGTTCTCGGAATTCCGCTGACATTTAAAAATGGTTCGGAACTCTTCGATTGTTCTGGAATTCCGCTGATGTTTAAAAATGCTTCACAACTCTTCCATTGTTCTCGGTATTCTGCTGACTTTTAAAAATGCTTCGGAACTCTTCGATTGTTCTCCAAATTCCGCTGACCTTTAAAAATGCTTCACTACTCTTCCATTGTTCTCAGAATTCCGCTGACGTTTAAAAATGCTTCAGAATTCTTCCATTGTTTTCAAAATTCCGCTGACGTTTAAAAATGCTTCAGAACTCTTCCATTGTTCTCGGAATTCCGCTGATGTTTAAAAATGCTTCGGAACTCTTCCATTGTTCTCGGAATTCCAGTGAAGTTTAAAAATGCTTCGGAACTCTTACATTGTTCTCAGAATTCCGCTGACGCTTAAAATTGCTTCACAACACTTCTATTGTTCTCGGAATTCCCCTGACTTTTAAAAATGCTTCGGAACTCTTCCATTGTTCTCGGAATTCCGCTGAAGTTTAAGAATGCTTCAGAACTCTTCCATTTTTCTCGGAAATCTGCTGAAGTTTTGAATTTTAAAAATGCTTCGGAACTCTTCCATTGTTCTCGGAATTCCGCTGACGCTTAAAAATGCTTCAGAAATTTTCCATTGTTTTCAAAATTCCGCTGACGTTTAAAAATGCTTCAGAACTCTTCCATTGTTCTCGGAATTCCGCTGATGTTTAAAAATGCTTCGGAACTCTTCCATTGTTCTCGGAATTCTGCTGAAGTTTAAAAATGCTTCGGAACTCTTCCATTGTTTTCAGAATTCCGCTGACATTTAAAAATGCTTTGGAACTCTTCCATTGTTCTCAGAATTCTGCAGACATATAAAAATGGTTCGGAACTCTTCCATTGTTCTCGGAATTCCGCTGACATTTAAAAATGGTTCGGAACTCTTCGATTGTTCTGGAATTCCGCTGATGTTTAAAAATGCTTCACAACTCTTCCATTGTTCTCGGTATTCTGCTGACTTTTAAAAATGCTTCGGAACTGTTCCATTGTTCTCGGAATTCCGCTGAAGTTTTAGTATGCTTCGGAGCTCTTCCATTGTTCTCGGAATTCCGCTGACATTCAAAAATGCTTCAGAACTCTTCCATTGTTCTCGGAATTCCGCTGAGGTTTAAAAATGCTTCGGAACTCTTCCATTGTTCTCGGAATTCCGCTGACGTTTAAAAATGCTTCACAACTCTTCCATTGTTCTCGGAATTCCGCTGACTTTTAAAAATGCTTCGGAACTCTTCGATTGTTCTCCAAATTCCGCTGACCTTTAAAAATGCTTCACAACTCTTCCATTGTTCTCGGAATTCCGCTGACTTTTAAAAATGCTTCGGAACTCTTCGATTGTTCTCCAAATTCCGCTGACCTTTAAAAATGCTTCACAACTCTTCCATTGTTCTCGGTATTCTGCTGACTTTTAAAAATGCTTCGGAACTGTTCCATTGTTCTCAGAATTCCGCTGAAGTTTAAGTATGCTTCGGAGCTCTTCCATTGTTCTCGGAATTCCGCTGACATTCAAAAATGCTTCAGAACTCTTCCATTGTTCTCGGAATTCCGCTGATGTTTAAAAATGCTTCGGAACTCTTCCATTGTTCTCGGAATTCTGCTGAAGTTTAAAAATGCTTCGGAACTCTTCCATTGTTTTCAGAATTCCGCTGACATTTAAAAATGCTTTGGAACTCTTCCATTGTTCTCAGAATTCTGCAGACATATAAAAATGGTTCGCAACTCTTCCATTGTTCTCGGAATTCCGCTGACATTTAAAAATGGTTCGGAACTCTTCGATTGTTCTGGAATTCCGCTGATGTTTAAAAATGCTTCACAACTCTTCCATTGTTCTCGGTATTCTGCTGACTTTTAAAAATGCTTCGGAACTCTTCGATTGTTCTCCAAATTCCGCTGACCTTTAAAAATGCTTCACTACTCTTCCATTGTTCTCAGAATTCCGCTGACGTTTAAAAATGCTTCAGAATTCTTCCATTGTTTTCAAAATTCCGCTGACGTTTAAAAATGCTTCAGAACTCTTCCATTGTTCTCGGAATTCCGCTGATGTTTAAAAATGCTTCGGAACTCTTCCATTGTTCTCGGAATTCCAGTGAAGTTTAAAAATGCTTCGGAACTCTTACATTGTTCTCAGAATTCCGCTGACGCTTAAAATTGCTTCACAACACTTCTATTGTTCTCGGAATTCCCCTGACTTTTAAAAATGCTTCGGAACTCTTCCATTGTTCTCGGAATTCCGCTGAAGTTTAAGAATGCTTCAGAACTCTTCCATTTTTCTCGGAAATCTGCTGAAGTTTTGAATTTTAAAAATGCTTCGGAACTCTTCCATTGTTCTCGGAATTCCGCTGACGCTTAAAAATGCTTCAGAAATTTTCCATTGTTTTCAAAATTCCGCTGACGTTTAAAAATGCTTCAGAACTCTTCCATTGTTCTCGGAATTCCGCTGATGTTTAAAAATGCTTCGGAACTCTTCCATTGTTCTCGGAATTCTGCTGAAGTTTAAAAATGCTTCGGAACTCTTCCATTGTTTTCAGAATTCCGCTGACATTTAAAAATGCTTTGGAACTCTTCCATTGTTCTCAGAATTCTGCAGACATATAAAAATGGTTCGGAACTCTTCCATTGTTCTCGGAATTCCGCTGACATTTAAAAATGGTTCAGAACTCTTCGATTGTTCTGGAATTCCGCTGATGTTTAAAAATGCTTCACAACTCTTCCATTGTTCTCGGTATTCTGCTGACTTTTAAAAATGCTTCGGAACTCTTCGATTGTTCTCCAAATTCCGCTGACCTTTAAAAATGCTTCACTACTCTTCCATTGTTCTCAGAATTCCGCTGACGTTTAAAAATGCTTCAGAATTCTTCCATTGTTTTCAAAATTCCGCTGACGTTTAAAAATGCTTCAGAACTCTTCCATTGTTCTCGGAATTCCGCTGATGTTTAAAAATGCTTCGGAACTCTTCCATTGTTCTCGGAATTCCAGTGAAGTTTAAAAATGCTTCGGAACTCTTACATTGTTCTCAGAATTCCGCTGACGCTTAAAATTGCTTCACAACACTTCTATTGTTCTCGGAATTCCCCTGACTTTTAAAAATGCTTCGGAACTCTTCCATTGTTCTCGGAATTCCGCTGAAGTTTAAGAATGCTTCAGAACTCTTCCATTTTTCTCGGAAATCTGCTGAAGTTTTGAATTTTAAAAATGCTTCGGAACTCTTCCATTGTTCTCGGAATTCCGCTGACGCTTAAAAATGCTTCAGAAATTTTCCATTGTTTTCAAAATTCCGCTGACGTTTAAAAATGCTTCAGAACTCTTCCATTGTTCTCGGAATTCCGCTGATGTTTAAAAATGCTTCGGAACTCTTCCATTGTTCTCGGAATTCTGCTGAAGTTTAAAAATGCTTCGGAACTCTTCCATTGTTTTCAGAATTCCGCTGACATTTAAAAATGCTTTGGAACTCTTCCATTGTTCTCAGAATTCTGCAGACATATAAAAATGGTTCGGAACTCTTCCATTGTTCTCGGAATTCCGCTGACATTTAAAAATGGTTCGGAACTCTTCGATTGTTCTGGAATTCCGCTGATGTTTAAAAATGCTTCACAACTCTTCCATTGTTCTCGGTATTCTGCTGACTTTTAAAAATGCTTCGGAACTCTTCGATTGTTCTCCAAATTCCGCTGACCTTTAAAAATGCTTCACTACTCTTCCATTGTTCTCAGAATTCCGCTGACGTTTAAAAATGCTTCAGAATTCTTCCATTGTTTTCAAAATTCCGCTGACGTTTAAAAATGCTTCAGAACTCTTCCATTGTTCTCGGAATTCCGCTGATGTTTAAAAATGCTTCGGAACTCTTCCATTGTTCTCGGAATTCCAGTGAAGTTTAAAAATGCTTCGGAACTCTTACATTGTTCTCAGAATTCCGCTGATGCTTAAAATTGCTTCACAACTCTTCTATTGTTCTCGGAATTCCCCTGACTTTTAAAAATGCTTCGGAACTCTTCCATTGTTCTCGGAATTCCGCTGAAGTTTAAGAATGCTTCAGAACTCTTCCATTTTTCTCGGAAATCTGCTGAAGTTTTGAATTTTAAAAATGCTTCGGAACTCTTCCATTGTTCTCGGAATTCCGCTGACGCTTAAAAATGCTTCAGAAATTTTCCATTGTTTTCAAAATTCCGCTGACGTTTAAAAATGCTTCAGAACTCTTCCATTGTTCTCGGAATTCCGCTGATGTTTAAAAATGCTTCGGAACTCTTCCATTGTTCTCGGAATTCTGCTGAAGTTTAAAAATGCTTCGGAACTCTTCCATTGTTTTCAGAATTCCGCTGACATTTAAAAATGCTTTGGAACTCTTCCATTGTTCTCAGAATTCTGCAGACATATAAAAATGGTTCGGAACTCTTCCATTGTTCTCGGAATTCCGCTGACATTTAAAAATGGTTCGGAACTCTTCGATTGTTCTGGAATTCCGCTGATGTTTAAAAATGCTTCACAACTCTTCCATTGTTCTCGGTATTCTGCTGACTTTTAAAAATGCTTCGGAACTGTTCCATTGTTCTCGGAATTCCGCTGAAGTTTTAGTATGCTTCGGAGCTCTTCCATTGTTCTCGGAATTCCGCTGACATTCAAAAATGCTTCAGAACTCTTCCATTGTTCTCGGAATTCCGCTGAGGTTTAAAAATGCTTCGGAACTCTTCCATTGTTCTCGGAATTCCGCTGACGTTTAAAAATGCTTCACAACTCTTCCATTGTTCTCGGAATTCCGCTGACTTTTAAAAATGCTTCGGAACTCTTCGATTGTTCTCCAAATTCCGCTGACCTTTAAAAATGCTTCACAACTCTTCCATTGTTCTCGGAATTCCGCTGACTTTTAAAAATGCTTCGGAACTCTTCGATTGTTCTCCAAATTCCGCTGACCTTTAAAAATGCTTCACAACTCTTCCATTGTTCTCGGTATTCTGCTGACTTTTAAAAATGCTTCGGAACTGTTCCATTGTTCTCAGAATTCCGCTGAAGTTTAAGTATACTTCGGAGCTCTTCCATTGTTCTCGGAATTCCGCTGACATTCAAAAATGCTTCAGAACTCTTCCATTGTTCTCGGAATTCCGCTGATGTTTAAAAATGCTTCGGAACTCTTCCATTGTTCTCGGAATTCTGCTGAAGTTTAAAAATGCTTCGGAACTCTTCCATTGTTTTCAGAATTCCGCTGACATTTAAAAATGCTTTGGAACTCTTCCATTGTTCTCAGAATTCTGCAGACATATAAAAATGGTTCGGAACTCTTCCATTGTTCTCGGAATTCCGCTGACATTTAAAAATGGTTCGGAACTCTTCGATTGTTCTGGAATTCCGCTGATGTTTAAAAATGCTTCACAACTCTTCCATTGTTCTCGGTATTCTGCTGACTTTTAAAAATGCTTCGGAACTCTTCGATTGTTCTCCAAATTCCGCTGACCTTTAAAAATGCTTCACTACTCTTCCATTGTTCTCAGAATTCCGCTGACGTTTAAAAATGCTTCAGAATTCTTCCATTGTTTTCAAAATTCCGCTGACGTTTAAAAATGCTTCAGAACTCTTCCATTGTTCTCGGAATTCCGCTGATGTTTAAAAATGCTTCGGAACTCTTCCATTGTTCTCGGAATTCCAGTGAAGTTTAAAAATGCTTCGGAACTCTTACATTGTTCTCAGAATTCCGCTGACGCTTAAAATTGCTTCACAACACTTCTATTGTTCTCGGAATTCCCCTGACTTTTAAAAATGCTTCGGAACTCTTCCATTGTTCTCGGAATTCCGCTGAAGTTTAAGAATGCTTCAGAACTCTTCCATTCTTCTCGGAAATCTGCTGAAGTTTTGAATTTTAAAAATGCTTCGGAACTCTTCCATTGTTCTCGGAATTCCGCTGACGCTTAAAAATGCTTCAGAAATTTTCCATTGTTTTCAAAATTCCGCTGACGTTTAAAAATGCTTCAGAACTCTTCCATTGTTCTCGGAATTCCGCTGATGTTTAAAAATGCTTCGGAACTCTTCCATTGTTCTCGGAATTCTGCTGAAGTTTAAAAATGCTTCGGAACTCTTCCATTGTTTTCAGAATTCCGCTGACATTTAAAAATGCTTTGGAACTCTTCCATTGTTCTCAGAATTCTGCAGACATATAAAAATGGTTCGGAACTCTTCCATTGTTCTCGGAATTCCGCTGACATTTAAAAATGGTTCAGAACTCTTCGATTGTTCTGGAATTCCGCTGATGTTTAAAAATGCTTCACAACTCTTCCATTGTTCTCGGTATTCTGCTGACTTTTAAAAATGCTTCGGAACTCTTCGATTGTTCTCCAAATTCCGCTGACCTTTAAAAATGCTTCACTACTCTTCCATTGTTCTCAGAATTCCGCTGACGTTTAAAAATGCTTCAGAATTCTTCCATTGTTTTCAAAATTCCGCTGACGTTTAAAAATGCTTCAGAACTCTTCCATTGTTCTCGGAATTCCGCTGATGTTTAAAAATGCTTCGGAACTCTTCCATTGTTCTCGGAATTCCAGTGAAGTTTAAAAATGCTTCGGAACTCTTACATTGTTCTCAGAATTCCGCTGATGCTTAAAATTGCTTCACAACTCTTCTATTGTTCTCGGAATTCCCCTGACTTTTAAAAATGCTTCGGAACTCTTCCATTGTTCTCGGAATTCCGCTGAAGTTTAAGAATGCTTCAGAACTCTTCCATTTTTCTCGGAAATCTGCTGAAGTTTTGAATTTTAAAAATGCTTCGGAACTCTTCCATTGTTCTCGGAATTCCGCTGACGCTTAAAAATGCTTCAGAAATTTTCCATTGTTTTCAAAATTCCGCTGACGTTTAAAAATGCTTCAGAACTCTTCCATTGTTCTCGGAATTCCGCTGATGTTTAAAAATGCTTCGGAACTCTTCCATTGTTCTCGGAATTCTGCTGAAGTTTAAAAATGCTTCGGAACTCTTCCATTGTTTTCAGAATTCCGCTGACATTTAAAAATGCTTTGGAACTCTTCCATTGTTCTCAGAATTCTGCAGACATATAAAAATGGTTCGGAACTCTTCCATTGTTCTCGGAATTCCGCTGACATTTAAAAATGGTTCGGAACTCTTCGATTGTTCTGGAATTCCGCTGATGTTTAAAAATGCTTCACAACTCTTCCATTGTTCTCGGTATTCTGCTGACTTTTAAAAATGCTTCGGAACTGTTCCATTGTTCTCGGAATTCCGCTGAAGTTTTAGTATGCTTCGGAGCTCTTCCATTGTTCTCGGAATTCCGCTGACATTCAAAAATGCTTCAGAACTCTTCCATTGTTCTCGGAATTCCGCTGAGGTTTAAAAATGCTTCGGAACTCTTCCATTGTTCTCGGAATTCCGCTGACGTTTAAAAATGCTTCACAACTCTTCCATTGTTCTCGGAATTCCGCTGACTTTTAAAAATGCTTCGGAACTCTTCGATTGTTCTCCAAATTCCGCTGACCTTTAAAAATGCTTCACAACTCTTCCATTGTTCTCGGAATTCCGCTGACTTTTAAAAATGCTTCGGAACTCTTCGATTGTTCTCCAAATTCCGCTGACCTTTAAAAATGCTTCACAACTCTTCCATTGTTCTCGGTATTCTGCTGACTTTTAAAAATGCTTCGGAACTGTTCCATTGTTCTCAGAATTCCGCTGAAGTTTAAGTATACTTCGGAGCTCTTCCATTGTTCTCGGAATTCCGCTGACATTCAAAAATGCTTCAGAACTCTTCCATTGTTCTCGGAATTCCGCTGATGTTTAAAAATGCTTCGGAACTCTTCCATTGTTCTCGGAATTCTGCTGAAGTTTAAAAATGCTTCGGAACTCTTCCATTGTTTTCAGAATTCCGCTGACATTTAAAAATGCTTTGGAACTCTTCCATTGTTCTCAGAATTCTGCAGACATATAAAAATGGTTCGGAACTCTTCCATTGTTCTCGGAATTCCGCTGACATTTAAAAATGGTTCGGAACTCTTCGATTGTTCTGGAATTCCGCTGATGTTTAAAAATGCTTCACAACTCTTCCATTGTTCTCGGTATTCTGCTGACTTTTAAAAATGCTTCGGAACTCTTCGATTGTTCTCCAAATTCCGCTGACCTTTAAAAATGCTTCACTACTCTTCCATTGTTCTCAGAATTCCGCTGACGTTTAAAAATGCTTCAGAATTCTTCCATTGTTTTCAAAATTCCGCTGACGTTTAAAAATGCTTCAGAACTCTTCCATTGTTCTCGGAATTCCGCTGATGTTTAAAAATGCTTCGGAACTCTTCCATTGTTCTCGGAATTCCAGTGAAGTTTAAAAATGCTTCGGAACTCTTACATTGTTCTCAGAATTCCGCTGACGCTTAAAATTGCTTCACAACACTTCTATTGTTCTCGGAATTCCCCTGACTTTTAAAAATGCTTCGGAACTCTTCCATTGTTCTCGGAATTCCGCTGAAGTTTAAGAATGCTTCAGAACTCTTCCATTCTTCTCGGAAATCTGCTGAAGTTTTGAATTTTAAAAATGCTTCGGAACTCTTCCATTGTTCTCGGAATTCCGCTGACGCTTAAAAATGCTTCAGAAATTTTCCATTGTTTTCAAAATTCCGCTGACGTTTAAAAATGCTTCAGAACTCTTCCATTGTTCTCGGAATTCCGCTGATGTTTAAAAATGCTTCGGAACTCTTCCATTGTTCTCGGAATTCTGCTGAAGTTTAAAAATGCTTCGGAACTCTTCCATTGTTTTCAGAATTCCGCTGACATTTAAAAATGCTTTGGAACTCTTCCATTGTTCTCAGAATTCTGCAGACATATAAAAATGGTTCGGAACTCTTCCATTGTTCTCGGAATTCCGCTGACATTTAAAAATGGTTCAGAACTCTTCGATTGTTCTGGAATTCCGCTGATGTTTAAAAATGCTTCACAACTCTTCCATTGTTCTCGGTATTCTGCTGACTTTTAAAAATGCTTCGGAACTCTTCGATTGTTCTCCAAATTCCGCTGACCTTTAAAAATGCTTCACTACTCTTCCATTGTTCTCAGAATTCCGCTGACGTTTAAAAATGCTTCAGAATTCTTCCATTGTTTTCAAAATTCCGCTGACGTTTAAAAATGCTTCAGAACTCTTCCATTGTTCTCGGAATTCCGCTGATGTTTAAAAATGCTTCGGAACTCTTCCATTGTTCTCGGAATTCCAGTGAAGTTTAAAAATGCTTCGGAACTCTTACATTGTTCTCAGAATTCCGCTGATGCTTAAAATTGCTTCACAACTCTTCTATTGTTCTCGGAATTCCCCTGACTTTTAAAAATGCTTCGGAACTCTTCCATTGTTCTCGGAATTCCGCTAAAGTTTAAGAATGCTTCAGAACTCTTCCATTTTTCTCGGAAATCTGCTGAAGTTTTGAATTTTAAAAATGCTTCGGAACTCTTCCATTGTTCTCGGAATTCCGCTGACACTTAAAAATGCTTCAGAAATTTTCCATTGTTTTCAAAATTCCGCTGACGTTTAAAAATGCTTCAGAACTCTTCCATTGTTCTCGGAATTCCGCTGATGTTTAAAAATGCTTCGGAACTCTTCCATTGTTCTCGGAATTCTGCTGAAGTTTAAAAATGCTTCGGAACTCTTCCATTGTTTTCAGAATTCCGCTGACTTTTAAAAATGCTTTGGAACTCTTCCATTGTTCTCAGAATTCTGCAGACATATAAAAATGGTTCGGAACTCTTCCATTGTTCTCGGAATTCCGCTGACATTTAAAAATGGTTCGGAACTCTTCGATTGTTCTGGAATTCCGCTGATGTTTAAAAATGCTTCACAACTCTTCCATTGTTCTCGGTTTTCTGCTGACTTTTAAAAATGCTTCGGAACTGTTCCATTGTTCTCGGAATTCCGCTGAAGTTTTAGTATGCTTCGGAGCTCTTCCATTGTTCTCGGAATTCCGCTGACATTCAAAAATGCTTCAGAACTCTTCCATTGTTCTCGGAATTCCGCTGAGGTTTAAAAATGCTTCGGAACTCTTCCATTGTTCTCGGAATTCCGCTGACGTTTAAAAATGCTTCACAACTCTTCCATTGTTCTCGGAATTCCGCTGACTTTTAAAAATGCTTCGGAACTCTTCGATTGTTCTCCGAATTCCGCTGACCTTTAAAAATGCTTCACAACTCTTCCATTGTTCTCAGAATTCCGCTGACGTTTAAAAATGCTTCAGAAATCTTCCATTGTTCTCGGAATTCCGCTGATGTTTAAAAATGCTTCGGAACTCTTCCATTGTTCTCGGAATTCCAGTGAAGTTTAAAAATGCTTCGGAACTCTTACATTGTTCTCAGAATTCCGCTGACGCTTAAAATTGCTTCACAACTCTTCTATTGTTCTCGGAATTCCCCTGACTTTTAAAAATGCTTCGGAACTCTTCCATTGTTCTCGGAATTCTGCTGACTTTTAAAAATGCTTCGGAACTGTTCCATTGTTCTCAGAATTCCGCTGAAGTTTAAGTATGCTTCGGAGCTCTTCCATTGTTCTCGGAATTCCGCTGACATTCAAAAATGCTTCAGAACTCTTCCATTGTTCTCGGAATTCCGCTGAGGTTTAAAAATGCTTCGGAACTCTTCCATTGTTCTCGGAATTCCGCTGCCGTTTAAAAATGCTTCACAACTCTTCCATTGTTCTCGGAATTCCGCTGACTTTTAAAAATGCTTCGGAACTCTTCGATTGTTCTCCAAATTCCGCTGACCTTTAAAAATGCTTCACTACTCTTCCATTGTTCTCGGAATTCCGCTGATGTTTAAAAATGCTTCGGAACTCTTCCATTGTTCTCGGAATTCTGCTGAAGTTTAAAAATGCTTCGGAACTCTTCCATTGTTTTCAGAATTCCGCTGACATTTAAAAATGCTTTGGAACTCTTCCATTGTTCTCAGAATTCTGCAGACATATAAAAATGGTTCGGAACTCTTCCATTGTTCTCGGAATTCCGCTGACATTTAAAAATGGTTCGGAACTCTTCGATTGTTCTGGAATTCCGCTGATGTTTAAAAATGCTTCACAACTCTTCCATTGTTCTCGGTATTCTGCTGACTTTTAAAAATGCTTCGGAACTCTTCGATTGTTCTCCAAATTCCGCTGACCTTTAAAAATGCTTCACTACTCTTCCATTGTTCTCAGAATTCCGCTGACGTTTAAAAATGCTTCAGAATTCTTCCATTGTTTTCAAAATTCCGCTGACGTTTAAAAATGCTTCAGAACTCTTCCACTGTTCTCGGAATTCCGCTGATGTTTAAAAATGCTTCGGAACTCTTCCATTGTTCTCGGAATTCCAGTGAAGTTTAAAAATGCTTCGGAACTCTTACATTGTTCTCAGAATTCCGCTGATGCTTAAAATTGCTTCACAACTCTTCTATTGTTCTCGGAATTCCCCTGACTTTTAAAAATGCTTCGGAACTCTTCCATTGTTCTCGGAATTCCGCTGAAGTTTAAGAATGCTTCAGAACTCTTCCATTCTTCTCGGAAATCTGCTGAAGTTTTGAATTTTAAAAATGCTTCGGAACTCTTCCATTGTTCTCGGAATTCCGCTGACGCTTAAAAATGCTTCAGAAATTTTCCATTGTTTTCAAAATTCCGCTGACGTTTAAAAATGCTTCAGAACTCTTCCATTGTTCTCGGAATTCCGCTGATGTTTAAAAATGCTTCGGAACTCTTCCATTGTTCTCGGAATTCTGCTGAAGTTTAAAAATGCTTCGGAACTCTTCCATTGTTTTCAGAATTCCGCTGACATTTAAAAATGCTTTGGAACTCTTCCATTGTTCTCAGAATTCTGCAGACATATAAAAATGGTTCGGAACTCTTCCATTGTTCCCGGAATTCCGCTGACATTTAAAAATGGTTCGGAACTCTTCGATTGTTCTGGAATTCCGCTGATGTTTAAAAATGCTTCACAACTCTTCCATTGTTCTCGGTATTCTGCTGACTTTTAAAAATGCTTCGGAACTGTTCCATTGTTCTCGGAATTCCGCTGAAGTTTTAGTATGCTTCGGAGCTCTTCCATTGTTCTCCGAATTCCGCTGACATTCAAAAATGCTTCAGAACTCTTCCATTGTTCTCGGAATTCCGCTGAGGTTTAAAAATGCTTCGGAACTCTTCCATTGTTCTCGGAATTCCGCTGACGTTTAAAAATGCTTCACAACTCTTCCATTGTTCTCGGAATTCCGCTGACTTTTAAAAATGCTTCGGAACTCTTCGATTGTTCTCCAAATTCCGCTGACCTTTAAAAATGCTTCACAACTCTTCCATTGTTCTCAGAATTCCGCTGACGTTTAAAAATGCTTCAGAAATCTTCCATTGTTCTCGGAATTCCGCTGATGTTTAAAAATGCTTCGGAACTCTTCCATTGCTCTGGGAATTCCAGTGAAGTTTAAAAATGCTTCGGAACTCTTACATTGTTCTCAGAATTCCGCTGACGCTTAAAATTGCTTCACAACTCTTCTATTGTTCTCGGAATTCCCCTGACTTTTAAAAATGCTTCGGAACTCTTCCATTGTTCTCGGAATTCCGCTGAAGTTTAAGAATGCTTCAGAACTCTTCCATTGTTCTCGGAAATCTGCTGAAGTTTTGAATTTTAAAAATGCTTCGGAACTCTTCCATTGTTCTCGGAATTCCGCTGACGCTTAAAAATGCTTCAGAAATTTTCCATTGTTTTCAAAATTCCCCTGACGTTTAAAAATGCTTCAGAACTCTTCCATTGTTCTCGGAATTCCGCTGATGTTTAAAAATGCTTCGGAACTCTTCCATTGTTCTCGGAATTCCGCTGAGGTTTAAAAATGCTTCGGAACTCTTCCATTGTTCTCGGAATTCCGCTGCCGTTTAAAAATGCTTCACAACTCTTCCATTGTTCTCGGAATTCCGCTGACTTTTAAAAATGCTTCGGAACTCTTCGATTGTTCTCCAAATTCCGCTGACCTTTAAAAATGCTTCACAACTCTTCCGTTGTTCTCAGAATTCTGCTGACGTTTAAAAATGCTTCAGAAATCTTCCATTGTTTTCAAAATTCCGCTGACGTTTAAAAATGCTTCAGAACTCTTCCATTGTTCTCGGAATTCTGCTGAAGTTTAAAAATGCTTCGGAACTCTTCCATTGTTTTCAGAATTCCGCTGACATTTAAAAATGCTTTGGAACTCTTCCATTGTTCTTGGAATTCTGCTGACATTTAAAAATGCTTCGGAACTGTTCCATTGTTCTCGGAATTCCGCTGAAGTTTAAGTATGCTTCGGAGCTCTTCCATTGTTCTCGGAATTCCGCTGACATTCAAAAATGCTTCAGAACTCTTCCATTGTTCTCGGAATTCCGCTGAGGTTTAAAAATGCTTCGGAACTCTTCCATTGTTCTCGGAATTCCGCTGACGTTTAAAAATGCTTCACAACTCTTCCATTGTTCTCGGAATTCCGCTGACTTTTAAAAATGCTTCGGAACTCTTCGATTGTTCTCCAAATTCCGCTGACCTTTAAAAATGCTTCACAACTCTTCCATTGTTCTCAGAATTCCGCTGACGTTTAAAAATGCTTCAGAAATCTTCCATTGTTTTCAAAATTCCGCTGACGTTTAAAAATGCTTCAGAACTCTTCCATTGTTCTCGGAATTCCGCTGATGTTTAAAAATGCTTCGGAACTCTTCCATTGTTCTCGGAATTCCAGTGAAGTTTAAAAATGCTTCGGAACTCTTACATTGTTCTCAGAATTCCGCTGACGCTTAAATTGCTTCACAACTCTTCTATTGTTCTCGGAATTCCCCTGACTTTTAAAAATGCTTCGCAACTCTTCCATTGTTCTCGGAATTCCGCTGAAGTTTAAGAATGCTTCAGAACTCTTCCATTGTTCTCGGAAATCTGCTGAAGTTTTGAATTTTAAAAATGCTTTGGAACTCTTCCATTGTTCTTGGAATTCTGCTGACATTTAAAAATGCTTCGGAACTCTTCCATTGTTCTCGGAATTCCGCTGACATTTAAAAATGCTTCGGAACTCTTCCATTGTTCTCGGAATTCCACTGACGTTTAAAAATGCTTCACAACTCTTCCATTTTTCTCAGTATTCCGCTGACTTTTAAAAATGCTTCGGAACTCTTCCATTGTTCTCGGAATTCCGCTGAAGTTTAAATATTCTTCGGAACTCTTCCATTGTTCTCGGAATTATGCTGAAGATTAAAAATGCTTCGGAACTCTTCCATTGCTCTCAGAATTCCGCTGACGTTTAAAAATGCTTCACAACTCTTCCATTGTTCTTGGAATTCCGCTGACTTTTAAAAATGCTTCGGAACTCTTCCATTGTTCTCGGAATTATGCTGAAGATTAAAAATGCTTCGGAACTCTTCCATTGTTCTCAGAATTCCGCTGACATTTAAAAATGCTTCGGAACTCTTCCATTGTTCTCGGAATTCCGCTGACGTTTAAAAATGCTTCGGAACTCTTCCATTGTTCTCGGAATTCCGCTGAAGTTTAAAAATGCTTCGGAACTCTTCCATTGTTGTAGGAATTCTGCTGAAGTTTAAAAATGCATCGGAACTCTTCCATTGTTCTCGGAATTTGGGTGAAGTTTAAAAATGCTTCGGAACTCTTCCATTGTTCTCGGATTTCCGCTGACGTTTAAAAATGCTTCACAACTCTTCTATTGTTCTAGGTATTCCGCTGAAGTTTAAATATGCTTCGGAACTCTTCCATTGTTCTCGGAATTCCGCTGACATATAAAAATGCTTCGGAACTCTTCCTTTTTTCTCGGAATTCCGTTGATGTTTAAAAATGCTTCAGAACTCTTCCATTGTTCTCGGAATTCCGCTGAAGTTTAAGTATGCTTCGGAACTCTTCCATTGTTCTGGAATTCCGCTGACGTTTAAAAATGCTTCACAACTCTTCCATTGTTGTCGGTATTCCCCTGACTTTGAAAAATGCTTCGGAACTCTTCCATTGTTCTTGGAATTCCGATGTCGCTTAAAATTGCTTCACAACTCTTCTATTGTTCTCGGAAATTCCGCTGACTTTAAAAAATGCTTCGGAACTCTTCCATTGTTCTCGGAATTCCGCTGAAGTTTAAGAATGCTTTGGAACTCTTCCAATGTTCTCGGAATTCTGCTGAAGTTTAAAAATGCTTTGGAACTCTTCCATTGTTCTCGGAATTCGGCTGACGCTTAAAAATGCTTCACAACTCTTCTATTGTTCTCGGAATTCCGCTGACTTTTAAAAATGCTTCGGAACTCTTCCATTGTTCTCGGAATTCCGCTGATGTTTAAAAATGCTTCACAACTCTTCCATTTTTCTCGGTATTCCGCTGACTTTTAAAAATGCTTCGGAAATCTTCCATTGTTCTTGGAATTCCGCTGACATTTAAAAATGCTTCGGAACTCTTCGATTGTTCTGGAATTCCGCTGATGTTTAAAAATGCTTCACAACTCTTCCATTGTTCTCGGTATTCTGCTGACTTTTAAAAATGCTTCGGAACTGTTCCATTGTTCTCGGAATTCCGCTGAAGTTTAAGTATGCTTCGGAGCTCTTCCATTGTTCTCGGAATTCCGCTGACATTCAAAAATGCTTCAGAACTCTTCCATTGTTCTCGGAATTCCGCTGAGGTTTAAAAATGCTTCGGAACTCTTCCATTGTTCTCGGAATTCCGCTGACGTTTAAAAATGCTTCACAACTCTTCCATTGTTCTCGGAATTCCGCTGACTTTTAAAAATGCTTCGGAACTCTTCAATTGTTCTCCAAATTCCGCTGACCTTTAAAAATGCTTCACAACTCTTCCATTGTTCTCAGAATTCCGCTGACGTTTAAAAATGCTTCAGAAATCTTCCATTGTTTTCAAAATTCCGCTGACGTTTAAAAATGCTTCAGAACTCTTCCATTGTTCTCGGAATTCCGCTGATGTTTAAAAATGCTTCGGAACTCTTCCATTGTTCTCGGAATTCCAGTGAAGTTTAAAAATGCTTCGGAACTCTTCCATTGTTCTCAGAATTCCGCTGACGCTTAAAATTGCTTCACAACTCTTCAATTGTTCTCGGAATTCCCCTGACTTTTAAAAATGCTTCTCAACTCTTCCATTGTTCTCGGAATTCCGCTGAAGTTTAAGAATGCTTCAGAACTCTTCCATTGTTCTCGGAAATCTGCTGAAGTTTTGAATTTTAAAAATGCTTCGGAACTCTTCCATTGTTCTCGGAATTCCGCTGACGCTTAAAAATGCTTCAGAAATCTTCCATTGTTTTCAAAATTCCGCTGACGTTTAAAAATGCTTCAGAACTCTTCCATTGTTCTCGGAATTCCGCTGATGTTTAAAAATGCTTCGGAACTCTTCCATTGTTCTCGGAATTCTGCTGAAGTTTAAAAATGCTTCGGAACTCTTCCATTGTTTTCAGAATTCCGCTGACATTTAAAAATGCTTTGGAACTCTTCCATTGTTCTCAGAATTCTGCAGACATATAAAAATGGTTCGGAACTCTTCCATTGTTCTCGGAATTCCGCTGACATTTAAAAATGGTTCGGAACTCTTCGATTGTTCTGGAATTCCGCTGATGTTTAAAAATGCTTCACAACTCTTCCATTGTTCTCGGTATTCTGCTGACTTTTAAAAATGCTTCGGAACTGTTCCATTGTTCTCGGAATTCCGCTGAAGTTTAAGTATGCTTCGGAGCTCCTCCATTGTTCTCGGAATTCCGCTGACATTCAAAAATGCTTCAGAACTCTTCCATTGTTCTCGGAATTCCGCTGAGGTTTAAAAATGTTTCGGAACTCTTCCATTGTTCTCGGAATTCCGCTGACGTTTAAAAATGCTTCACAACTCTTCCATTGTTCTCGGAATTCCGCTGACTTTTAAAAATGCTTCGGAACTCTTCGATTGTTCTCCAAATTCCGCTGACCTTTAAAAATGCTTCACAACTCTTCCATTGTTCTCAGAATTCCGCTGACGTTTAAAAATGCTTCAGAAATCTTCCATTGTTTTCAAAATTCCGCTGACGTTTAAAAATGCTTCAGAACTCTTCCATTGTTCTCGGAATTCCGCTGATGTTTAAAAATGCTTCGGAACTCTTCCATTGTTCTCGGAATTCCAGTGAAGTTTAAAAATGCTTCGGAACTCTTACATTGTTCTCAGAATTCCGCTGACGCTTAAAATTGCTTCACAACTCTTCTATTGTTCTCGGAATTCCCCTGACTTTTAAAAATGCTTCGAAACTCTTCCATTGTTCTCGGAATTCCGCTGAAGTTTAAGAATGCTTCAGAACTCTTCCATTGTTCTCGGAAATCTGCTGAAGTTTTGAATTTTAAAAATGCTTCGGAACTCTTCCATTGTTCTCGGAATTCCGCTGACGCTTAAAAATGCTTCACAACTCTTCTATTGTTCTCGGAATTCCGCTGACTTTTAAAAATACTTCGGAACTCTTCCATTGTTTTCAGAATTCCGCTGACATTTAAAAATGCTTTGGAACTCTTCCATTGTTCTTGGAATTCTGCTGACATTTAAAAATGCTTCGGAACTCTTCCATTGTTCTCGGAATTCCGCTGACATTTAAAAATGATTCGGAACTCTTCCATTGTTCTCGGAATTCCACTGACGTTTAAAAATGCTTCACAACTCTTCCATTTTTCTCAGTATTCCGCTGACTTTTAAAAATGCTTCGGAACTCTTCCATTGTTCTCGGAATTCCGCTGAAGTTTAAATATTCTTCGGAACTCTTCCATTGTTCTCGGAATTATGCTGAAGATTAAAAATGCTTCGGAACTCTTCCATTGCTCTCAGAATTCCGCTGACATTTAAAAATGCTTAGGAACTCTTCCATTGTTCTCGGAATTCCGCTGACGTTTAAAAATGCTTCGGAACTCTTCCATTGTTCTCGGAATTCCGCTGAAGTTTAAAAATGCTTCGGAACTCTTCCATTGTTGTAGGAATTCTGCTGAAGTTTAAAAATGCATCGGAACTCTTCCATTGTTCTCGGAATTTGGGTGAAGTTTAAAAATGCTTCGGAACTCTTCCATTGTTCTCGGATTTCCGCTGACGTTTAAAAATGCTTCACAACTCTTCTATTGTTCTAGGTATTCCGCTGAAGTTTAAATATGCTTCGGAACTCTTCCATTGTTCTCGGAATTCCGCTGACATATAAAAATGCTTCGGAACTCTTCCTTTTTTCTCGGAATTCCGTTGATGTTTAAAAATGCTTCAGAACTCTTCCATTGTTCTCGGAATTCCGCTGAAGTTTAAGTATGCTTCGGAACTCTTCCATTGTTCTCGGAAATCTGCTGAAGTTTTGAAGTTTAAAAATGCTTCGGAACTCTTCCATTGTTCTCGGAATTCCGCTGACGCTTAAAAATGCTTCACAACTCTTCTATTGTTCTCGGAATTCCGCTGACTTTTAAAAATGCTTCGGAACTCTTCCATTGTTCTCGGAATTCCGCTGATGTTTAAAAATGCTTCACAACTCTTCCATTTTTCTCGGTATTCCGCTGACTTTTAAAAATGCTTCGGAAATCTTCCATTGTTCTCGGAATTCCGCTGACATTTAAAAATGCTTCGGAACTCTTCGATTGTTCTGGAATTCCGCTGATGTTTAAAAATGCTTCACAACTCTTCCATTGTTCTCGGTATTCTGCTGACTTTTAAAAATGCTTCGGAACTGTTCCATTGTTCTCGGAATTCCGCTGAAGTTTAAGTATGCTTCGGAGCTCTTCCATTGTTCTCGGAATTCCGCTGACATTCAAAAATGCTTCAGAACTCTTCCATTGTTCTCGGAATTCCGCTGAGGTTTAAAAATGCTTCGGAACTCTTCCATTGTTCTCGGAATTCCGCTGACGTTTAAAAATGCTTCACAACTCTTCCATTGTTCTCGGAATTCCGCTGACTTTTAAAAATGCTTCGGAACTCTTCGATTGTTCTCCAAATTCCGCTGACCTTTAAAAATGCTTCACAACTCTTCCATTGTTCTCAGAATTCCGCTGACGTTTAAAAATGCTTCAGAAATCTTCCATTGTTTTCAAAATTCCGCTGACGTTTAAAAATGCTTCAGAACTCTTCCATTGTTCTCGGAATTCCGCTGATGTTTAAAAATGCTTTGGAACTCTTCCATTGTTCTCGGAATTCCAGTGAAGTTTAAAAATGCTTCGGAACTCTTACATTGTTCTCAGAATTCCGCTGACGCTTAAAATTGCTTCACAACTCTTCAATTGTTCTCGGAATTCCCCTGACTTTTAAAAATGCTTCTCAACTCTTCCATTGTTCTCGGAATTCCGCTGAAGTTTAAGAATGCTTCAGAACTCTTCCATTGTTCTCGGAAATCTGCTGAAGTTTTGAATTTTAAAAATGCTTCGGAACTCTTCCATTGTTCTCGGAATTCCGCTGACGCTTAAAAATGCTTCAGAAATCTTCCATTGTTTTCAAAATTCCGCTGACGTTTAAAAATGCTTCAGAACTCTTCCATTGTTCTCGGAATTCCGCTGATGTTTAAAAATGCTTCGGAACTCTTCCATTGTTCTCGGAATTCTGCTGAAGTTTAAAAATGCTTCGGAACTCTTCCATTGTTTTCAGAATTCCGCTGACATTTAAAAATGCTTTGGAACTCTTCCATTGTTCTCAGAATTCTGCAGACATATAAAAATGGTTCGGAACTCTTCCATTGTTCTCGGAATTCCGCTGACATTTAAAAATGGTTCGGAACTCTTCGATTGTTCTGGAATTCCGCTGATGTTTAAAAATGCTTCACAACTCTTCCATTGTTCTCGGTATTCTGCTGACTTTTAAAAATGCTTCGGAACTGTTCCATTGTTCTCGGAATTCCGCTGAAGTTTAAGTATGCTTCGGAGCTCTTCCATTGTTCTCGGAATTCCGCTGACATTCAAAAATGCTTCAGAACTCTTCCATTGTTCTCGGAATTCCGCTGAGGTTTAAAAATGCTTCGGAACTCTTCCATTGTTCTCGGAATTCCGCTGACGTTTAAAAATGCTTCACAACTCTTCCATTGTTCTCGGAATTCCGCTGACTTTTAAAAATGCTTCGGAACTCTTCGATTGTTCTCCAAATTCCGCTGACCTTTAAAAATGCTTCACAACTCTTCCATTGTTCTCAGAATTCCGCTGACGTTTAAAAATGCTTCAGAAATCTTCCATTGTTTTCAAAATTCCGCTGACGTTTAAAAATGCTTCAGAACTCTTCCATTGTTCTCGGAATTCCGCTGATGTTTAAAAATGCTTCGGAACTCTTCCATTGTTCTCGGAATTCCAGTGAAGTTTAAAAATGCTTCGGAACTCTTACATTGTTCTCAGAATTCCGCTGACGCTTAAAATTGCTTCACAACTCTTCCATTGTTCTCGGAATTCCCCTCACTTTTAAAAATGCTTCGCAACTCTTCCATTGTTCTCGGAATTCCGCTGAAGTTTAAGAATGCTTCAGAACTCTTCCATTGTTCTCGGAAATCTGCTGAAGTTTTGAATTTTAAAAATGCTTCGGAACTCTTCCATTGTTCTCGGAATTCCGCTGACGCTTAAAAATGCTTCACAACTCTTCTATTGTTCTCGGAATTCCGCTGACTTTTAAAAATACTTCGGAACTCTTCCATTTTTCTCGTAATTCTGCTGAAGTTTAAAAATGCTTCGGAACTCTTCCATTGTTTTCAGAATTCCGCTGACTTTTAAAAATGCTTTGGAACTCTTCCATTGTTCTTGGAATTCTGCTGACATTTAAAAATGCTTCGGAACTCTTCCATTGTTCTCGGAATTCCGCTGACATTTAAAAATGCTTCGGAACTCTTCCATTGTTCTCGGAATTCCACTGACGTTTAAAAATGCTTCACAACTCTTCCATTTTTCTCAGTATTCCGCTGACTTTTAAAAATGCTTCGGAACTCTTCCATTGTTCTCGGAATTCCGCTGAAGTTTAAATATTCTTCGGAACTCTTCCATTGTTCTCGGAATTTTGCTGAAGATTAAAAATGCTTCGGAACTCTTCCATTGCTCTCAGAATTCCGCTGACGTTTAAAAATGCTTCACAACTCTTCCATTGTTCTTGGAATTCCGCTGACTTTTAAAAATGCTTCGGAACTCTTCCATTGTTCTCAGAATTATGCTGAAGATTAAAAATGCTTCGGAACTCTTCCATTGTTCTCAGAATTCCGCTGACATTTAAAAATGCTTCGGAACTCTTCCATTGTTCTCGGAATTCCGCTGACGTTTAAAAATGCTTCGGAACTCTTCCATTGTTCTCGGAATTCCGCTGAAGTTTAAAAATGCTTCGGAACTCTTCCATTGTTGTAGGAATTCTGCTGAAGTTTAAAAATGCATCGGAACTCTTCCATTGTTCTCGGAATTTGGGTGAAGTTTAAAAATGCTTCGGAACTCTTCCATTGTTCTCGGATTTCCGCTGACGTTTAAAAATGCTTCACAACTCTTCTATTGTTCTCGGTATTCCGCTGAAGTTTAAATATGCTTCGGAACTCTTCCATTGTTCTCGGAATTCCGCTGACATATAAAAATGCTTCGGAACTCTTCCTTTTTTCTCGGAATTCCGTTGATGTTTAAAAATGCTTCAGAACTCTTCCATTGTTCTCGGAATTCCGCTGAAGTTTAAGTATGCTTCGGAACTCTTCCATTGTTCTGGAATTCCGCTGACGTTTAAAAATGCTTCACAACTCTTCCATTGTTGTCGGTATTCCCCTGACTTTTAAAATTGCTTCGGAACTCTTCCATTGATCTCGGAATTCCGCTGAAGTTTAAGTATGCTTCGGAACTCTTCCATTGTTCTCGGAATTCTGCTGAAGTTTAAAAGTGCTTCAGAACTCTTCCATTGTTCTCAGAATTCCGCTGACATTTAAAAATGCTTCAGAACTCTTCCATTGTTCTCAGAATTCCGCTGATGTTGAAAAATGCTTCGGAACTCTTCCATTGTTCTTGGAATTCCGCTGACGCTTAAAATTGCTTCACAACTCTTCTATTGTTCTCGGAAATTCCGCTGACTTTAAAAAATGCTTCGGAACTCTTCCATTGTTCTCGGAATTCCGCTGAAGTTTAAGAATGCTTCGGAACTCTTCCAATGTTCTCGGAATTCTGCTGAAGTTTAAAAATGCTTTGGAACTCTTCTATTGTTCTCGGAATTCGGCTGACGCTTAAAAATGCTTCACAACTCTTCTATTGTTCTCGGAATTCCGCTGACTTTTAAAAATGCTTCGGAACTCTTCCATTGTTCTCGGAATTCCGCTGACATTTAAAAATGCTTCGGAACTCTTCCATTGTTCTCGGAATTCTGCTGAAGTTTAAAAATGCTTTGGAACTCTTCTATTGTTCTCGGAATTCGGCTGACGCTTAAAAATGCTTCACAACTCTTCTATTGTTCTCGGAATTCCGCTGACTTTTAAAAATGCTTCACAACTCTTCCATTTTTCTCGGTATTCCGCTGACTTTTAAAAATGCTTCGGAAATCTTCCATTGTTCTCGGAATTCCGCTGACATTTAAAAATGCTTCGGAACTCTTCGATTGTTCTGGAATTCCGCTGATGTTTAAAAATGCTTCACAACTCTTCCATTGTTCTCGGAATTCCGCTGACTTTTAAAAATGCTTCGGAACTCTTCGATTGTTCTCCAAATTCCGCTGACCTTTAAAAATGCTTCACAACTCTTCCATTGTTCTCAGAATTCCGCTGACGTTTAAAAATGCTTCAGAAATCTTCCATTGTTTTCAAAATTCCGCTGACGTTTAAAAATGCTTCAGAACTCTTCCATTGTTCTCGGAATTCCGCTGATGTTTAAAAATGCTTCGGAACTCTTCCATTGTTCTCGGAATTCCAGTGAAGTTTAAAAATGCTTCGGAACTCTTACATTGTTCTCAGAATTCCGCTGACGCTTAAAATTGCTTCACAACTCTTCAATTGTTCTCGGAATTCCCCTGACTTTTAAAAATGCTTCGGAACTCTTCCATTGTTCTCGGAATTCCGCTGAAGTTTAAGAATGCTTCAGAACTCTTCCATTGTTCTCGGAAATCTGCTGAAGTTTTTGAATTTTAAAAATGCTTCGGAACTCTTCCATTGTTCTCGGAATTCCGCTGACGCTTAAAAATGCTTCAGAAATCTTCCATTGTTTTCAAAATTCCGCTGACGTTTAAAAATGCTTCAGAACTCTTCCATTGTTCTCGGAATTCCGCTGATGTTTAAAAATGCTTCGGAACTCTTCCATTGTTCTCGGAATTCTGCTGAAGTTTAAAAATGCTTCGGAACTCTTCCATTGTTTTCAGAATTCCGCTGACATTTAAAAATGCTTTGGAACTCTTCCATTGTTCTCAGAATTCTGCAGACATATAAAAATGGTTCGGAACTCTTCCATTGTTCTCGGAATTCCGCTGACATTTAAAAATGGTTCGGAACTCTTCGATTGTTCTGGAATTCCGCTGATGTTTAAAAATGCTTCACAACTCTTCCATTGTTCTCGGTATTCTGCTGACTTTTAAAAATGCTTCGGAACTGTTCCATTGTTCTCGGAATTCCGCTGAAGTTTAAGTATGCTTCGGAGCTCTTCCATTGTTCTCGGAATTCCGCTGACATTCAAAAATGCTTCAGAACTCTTCCATTGTTCTCGGAATTCCGCTGAGGTTTAAAAATGCTTCGGAACTCTTCCATTGTTCTCGGAATTCCGCTGACGTTTAAAAATGCTTCACAACTCTTAAATTGTTCTCGGAATTCCGCTGACTTTTAAAAATGCTTCGGAACTCTTCGATTGTTCTCCAAATTCCGCTGACCTTTAAAAATGCTTCACAACTCTTCCATTGTTCTCAGAATTCCGCTGACATTCAAAAATGCTTCAGAACTCTTCCATTGTTCTCGGAATTCCGCTGAGGTTTAAAAATGCTTCGGAACTCTTCCATTGTTCTCGGAATTCCGCTGACGTTTAAAAATGCTTCACAACTCTTCCATTGTTCTCGGAATTCCGCTGACTTTTAAAAATGCTTCGGAACTCTTCGATTGTTCTCCAAATTCCGCTGACCTTTAAAAATGCTTCACAACTCTTCCATTGTTCTCAGAATTCCGCTGACGTTTAAAAATGCTTCAGAAATCTTCCATTGTTTTCAAAATTCCGCTGACGTTTAAAAATGCTTCAGAACTCTTCCATTGTTCTCGGAATTCCGCTGATGTTTAAAAATGCTTCGGAACTCTTCCATTGTTCTCGGAATTCCAGTGAAGTTTAAAAATGCTTCGGAACTCTTACATTGTTCTCAGAATTCCGCTGACGCTTAAAATTGCTTCAAAACTCTTCAATTGTTCTCGGAATTCCCCTGACTTTTAAAAATGCTTCGGAACTCTTCCATTGTTCTCGGAATTCCGCTGAAGTTTAAGAATGCTTCAGAACTCTTCCATTGTTCTCGGAAATCTGCTGAAGTTTTTGAATTTTAAAAATGCTTCGGAACTCTTCCATTGTTCTCGGAATTCCGCTGACGCTTAAAAATGCTTCAGAAATCTTCCATTGTTTTCAAAATTCCGCTGACGTTTAAAAATGCTTCAGAACTCTTCCATTGTTCTCGGAATTCCGCTGATGTTTAAAAATGCTTCGGAACTCTTCCATTGTTCTCGGAATTCTGCTGAAGTTTAAAAATGCTTCGGAACTCTTCCATTGTTTTCAGAATTCCGCTGACATTTAAAAATGCTTTGGAACTCTTCCATTGTTCTCAGAATTCTGCAGACATATAAAAATGGTTCGGAACTCTTCCATTGTTCTCGGAATTCCGCTGACATTTAAAAATGGTTCGGAACTCTTCGATTGTTCTGGAATTCCGCTGATGTTTAAAAATGCTTCACAACTCTTCCATTGTTCTCGGTATTCTGCTGACTTTTAAAAATGCTTCGGAACTGTTCCATTGTTCTCGGAATTCCGCTGAAGTTTAAGTATGCTTCGGAGCTCTTCCATTGTTCTCGGAATTCCGCTGACATTCAAAAATGCTTCAGAACTCTTCCATTGTTCTCGGAATTCCGCTGAGGTTTAAAAATGCTTCGGAACTCTTCCATTGTTCTCGGAATTCCGCTGACGTTTAAAAATGCTTCACAACTCTTCCATTGTTCTCGGAATTCCGCTGACTTTTAAAAATGCTTCGGAACTCTTCGATTGTTCTCCAAATTCCGCTGACCTTTAAAAATGCTTCACAACTCTTCCATTGTTCTCAGAATTCCGCTGACGTTTAAAAATGCTTCAGAAATCTTCCATTGTTTTCAAAATTCCGCTGACGTTTAAAAATGCTTCAGAACTCTTCCATTGTTCTCGGAATTCCGCTGATGATTAAAAATGCTTCGGAACTCTTCCATTGTTCTCGGAATTCCAGTGAAGTTTAAAAATGCTTCGGAACTCTTACATTTTTCTCAGAATTCCGCTGACGCTTAAAATTGCTTCACAACTCTTCTATTGTTCTCGGAATTCCCCTCACTTTTAAAAATGCTTCGCAACTCTTCCATTGTTCTCGGAATTCCGCTGAAGTTTAAGAATGCTTCAGAACTCTTCCATTGTTCTCGGAAATCTGCTGAAGTTTTGAATTTTAAAAATGCTTCGGAACTCTTCCATTGTTCTCGGAATTCCGCTGACGCTTAAAAATGCTTCACAACTCTTCTATTGTTCTCGGAATTCCGCTGACTTTTAAAAATACTTCGGAACTCTTCCATTTTTCTCGTAATTCTGCTGAAGTTTAAAAATGCTTCGGAACTCTTCCATTGTTTTCAGAATTCCGCTGACATTTAAAAATGCTTTGGAACTCTTCCATTGTTCTTGGAATTCTGCTGACATTTAAAAATGCTTCGGAACTCTTCCATTGTTCTCGGAATTCCGCTGACATTTAAAAATGCTTCGGAACTCTTCCATTGTTCTCGGAATTCCACTGACGTTTAAAAATGCTTCAGAACTCTTCCATTGTTCTCAGAATTCCGCTGATGTTGAAAAATGCTTCGGAACTCTTCCATTGTTCTTGGAATTCCGCTGACGCTTAAAATTGCTTCACAACTCTTCTATTGTTCTCGGAAATTCCGCTGACTTTAAAAAATGCTTCGGAACTCTTCCATTGTTCTCGGAATTCCGCTGAAGTTTAAGAATGCTTTGGAACTCTTCCAATGTTCTCGGAATTCTGCTGAAGTTTAAAAATGCTTTGGAACTATTCTATTGTTCTCGGAATTCGGCTGACGCTTAAAAATGCTTCACAACTCTTCTATTGTTCTCGGAATTCCGCTGACTTTTAAAAATGCTTCGGAACTCTTCCATTGTTCTCGGAATTCCGCTGATGTTTAAAAATGCTTCACAACTCTTCCATTTTTCTCGGTATTCCGCTGACTTTTAAAAATGCTTCGGAAATCTTCCATTGTTCTCGGAATTCCGCTGACATTTAAAAATGCTTCGGAACTCTTCGATTGTTCTGGAATTCCGCTGATGTTTAAAAATGCTTCACAACTCTTCCATTGTTCTCGGTATTCTGCTGACTTTTAAAAATGCTTCGGAACTGTTCCATTGTTCTCGGAATTCCGCTGAAGTTTAAGTATGCTTCGGAGCTCTTCCATTGTTCTCGGAATTCCGCTGACATTCAAAAATGCTTCAGAACTCTTCCATTGTTCTCGGAATTCCGCTGAGGTTTAAAAATGCTTCGGAACTCTTCCATTGTTCTCGGAATTCCGCTGACGTTTAAAAATGCTTCACAACTCTTCCATTGTTCTCGGAATTCCGCTGACTTTTAAAAATGCTTCGGAACTCTTCGATTGTTCTCCAAATTCCGCTGACCTTTAAAAATGCTTCACAACTCTTCCATTGTTCTCAGAATTCCGCTGACGTTTAAAAATGCTTCAGAAATCTTCCATTGTTTTCAAAATTCCGCTGACGTTTAAAAATGCTTCAGAACTCTTCCATTGTTCTCGGAATTCCGCTGATGTTTAAAAATGCTTCGAAACTCTTCCATTGTTCTCGGAATTCCAGTGAAGTTTAAAAATGCTTCGGAACTCTTACATTGTTCTCAGAATTCCGCTGACGCTTAAAATTGCTTCACAACTCTTCTATTGTTCTCGGAATTCCCCTGACTTTTAAAAATGCTTCGGAACTCTTCCATTGTTCTCGGAATTCCGCTGAAGTTTAAGAATGCTTCAGAACTCTTCCATTGTTCTCGGAAATCTGCTGAAGTTTTGAATTTTAAAAATGCTTCGGAACTCTTCCATTGTTCTCGGAATTCCGCTGACGCTTAAAAATGCTTCAGAAATCTTCCATTGTTTTCAAAATTCCGCTGACGTTTAAAAATGCTTCGGAACTCTTCCATTGTTCTCGGAATTCTGCTGAAGTTTAAAAATGCTTCGGAACTCTTCCATTGTTTTCAGAATTCCGCTGACATTTAAAAATGCTTTGGAACTCTTCCATTGTTCTCAGAATTCTGCAGACATATAAAAATGGTTCGGAACTCTTCCATTGTTCTCGGAATTCCGCTGACATTTAAAAATGGTTCGGAACTCTTCGATTGTTCTGGAATTCCGCTGATGTTTAAAAATGCTTCACAACTCTTCCATTGTTCTCGGTATTCTGCTGACTTTTAAAAATGCTTCGGAACTCTTCCATTGTTCTCGGAATTCCGCTGAAGTTTAAGAATGCTTCAGAACTCTTCCATTGTTCTCGGAAATCTGCTGAAGTTTTGAATTTTAAAAATGCTTCGGAACTCTTCCATTGTTCTCGGAATTCCGCTGATGCTTAAAAATGCTTCACAACTCTTCTATTGTTCTCGGAATTCCGCTGACT
This sequence comes from Phyllobates terribilis, assembly GCF_046119375.1. Classification (NCBI taxonomy): domain Eukaryota; kingdom Metazoa; phylum Chordata; class Amphibia; order Anura; family Dendrobatidae; genus Phyllobates; species Phyllobates terribilis. Next base: position 3,943,122 of record NW_027362781.1, on the reverse strand, counting down.
TTTAAAAATACTTGAGAACTCTTCCATTTTTCTCGTAATTCTGCTGAAGTTTAAAAATGCTTCGGAACTCTTCCATTGTTTTCAGAATTCCGCTGACATTTAAAAATGCTTTGGAACTCTTCCATTGTTCTTGGAATTCTGCTGACATTTAAAAATGCTTCGGAACTCTTCCATTGTTCTCGGAATTCCGCTGACATTTAAAAATGCTTCGGAACTCTTCCATTGTTCTCGGAATTCCACTGACGTTTAAAAATGCTTCACAACTCTTCCATTTTTCTCAGTATTCCGCTGACTTTTAAAAATGCTTCGGAACTCTTCCATTGTTCTCGGAATTCCGCTGAAGTTTAAATATTCTTCGGAACTCTTCCATTGTTCTCGGAATTATGCTGAAGATTAAAAATGCTTCGGAACTCTTCCATTGCTCTCAGAATTCCGCTGACGTTTAAAAATGCTTCACAACTCTTCCATTGTTCTTGGAATTCCGCTGACTTTTAAAAATGCTTCGGAACTCTTCCATTGTTCTCGGAATTATGCTGAAGATTAAAAATGCTTCGGAACTCTTCCATTGTTCTCAGAATTCCGCTGACATTTAAAAATGCTTCGGAACTCTTCCATTGTTCTCGGAATTCCGCTGACGTTTAAAAATGCTTCGGAACTCTTCCATTGTTCTCGGAATTCCGCTGAAGTTTAAAAATGCTTCGGAACTCTTCCATTGTTGTAGGAATTCTGCTGAAGTTTAAAAATGCATGGGAACTCTTCCATTGTTCTCGGAATTTGGGTGAAGTTTAAAAATGCTTCGGAACTCTTCCATTGTTCTCGGATTTCCGCTGACGTTTAAAAATGCTTCACAACTCTTCTATTGTTCTCGGTATTCCGCTGAAGTTTAAATATGCTTCGGAACTCTTCCATTGTTCTCGGAATTCCGCTGACATATAAAAATGCTTCGGAACTCTTCCTTTTTTCTCGGAATTCCGTTGATGTTTAAAAATGCTTCAGAACTCTTCCATTGTTCTCGGAATTCCGCTGAAGTTTAAGTATGCTTCGGAACTCTTCCATTGTTCTGGAATTCCGCTGACGTTTAAAAATGCTTCACAACTCTTCCATTGTTCTCGGTATTCCCCTGACTTTTAAAAATGCTTCGGAACTCTTCCATTGTTCTCGGAATTCCGCTGAAGTTTAAGTATGCTTCGGAACTCTTCCATTGTTCTCGGAATTCTGCTGAAGTTTAAAAATGCTTCAGAACTCTTCCATTGTTCTCAGAATTCCGCTGACATTTAAAAATGCTTCAGAACTCTTCCATTGTTCTCAGAATTCCGCTGACTTTAAAAAATGCTTCGGAACTCTTCCATTGTTCTCGGAATTCCGCTGAAGTTTAAGAATGCTTCGGAACTCTTCCAATGTTCTCGGAATTCTGCTGAAGTTTAAAAATGCTTTGGAACTCTTCCATTGTTCTCGGAATTCGGCTGACACTTAAAAATGCTTCACAACTCTTCTATTGTTCTCAGAATTCCGCTGACTTTTAAAAATGCTTCGGAACTCTTCCATTGTTCTCGGAATTCCACTGACGTTTAAAAATGCTTCACAACTCTTCCATTTTTCTCAGTATTCCGCTGACTTTTAAAAATGCTTCGGAACTCTTCCATTGTTCTCGGAATTCCGCTGAAGTTTAAATATTCTTCGGAACTCTTCCATTGTTCTCGGAATTATGCTGAAGATTAAAAATGCTTCGGAACTCTTCCATTGCTCTCAGAATTCCGCTGACGTTTAAAAATGCTTCACAACTCTTCCATTGTTCTTGGAATTCCGCTGACTTTTAAAAATGCTTCGGAACTCTTCCATTGTTCTCAGAATTATGCTGAAGATTAAAAATGCTTCGGAACTCTTCCATTGTTCTCAGAATTCCGCTGACATTTAAAAATGCTTCGGAACTCTTCCATTGTTCTCGGAATTCCGCTGACGTTTAAAAATGCTTCGGAACTCTTCCATTGTTCTCGGAATTCCGCTGAAGTTTAAAAATGCTTCGGAACTCTTCCATTGTTGTAGGAATTCTGCTGAAGTTTAAAAATGCATCGGAACTCTTCCATTGTTCTCGGAATTTGGGTGAAGTTTAAAAATGCTTCGGAACTCTTCCATTGTTCTCGGATTTCCGCTGACGTTTAAAAATGCTTCACAACTCTTCTATTGTTCTCGGTATTCCGCTGAAGTTTAAATATGCTTCGGAACTCTTCCATTGTTCTCGGAATTCCGCTGACATATAAAAATGCTTCGGAACTCTTCCTTTTTTCTCGGAATTCCGTTGATGTTTAAAAATGCTTCAGAACTCTTCCATTGTTCTCGGAATTCCGCTGAAGTTTAAGTATGCTTCGGAACTCTTCCATTGTTCTGGAATTCCGCTGACGTTTAAAAATGCTTCACAACTCTTCCATTGTTGTCGGTATTCCCCTGACTTTTAAAATTGCTTCGGAACTCTTCCATTGTTCTCGGAATTCCGCTGAAGTTTAAGTATGCTTCGGAACTCTTCCATTGTTCTCGGAATTCTGCTGAAGTTTAAAAGTGCTTCAGAACTCTTCCATTGTTCTCAGAATTCCGCTGACATTTAAAAATGCTTCAGAACTCTTCCATTGTTCTCAGAATTCCGCTGATGTTGAAAAATGCTTCGGAACTCTTCCATTGTTCTTGGAATTCCGCTGACGCTTAAAATTGCTTCACAACTCTTCTATTGTTCTCGGAAATTCCGCTGACTTTAAAAAATGCTTCGGAACTCTTCCATTGTTCTCGGAATTCCGCTGAAGTTTAAGAATGCTTTGGAACTCTTCCAATGTTCTCGGAATTCTGCTGAAGTTTAAAAATGCTTTGGAACTATTCTATTGTTCTCGGAATTCGGCTGACGCTTAAAAATGCTTCACAACTCTTCTATTGTTCTCGGAATTCCGCTGACTTTTAAAAATGCTTCGGAACTCTTCCATTGTTCTCGGAATTCCGCTGATGTTTAAAAATGCTTCACAACTCCTCCATTTTTCTCGGTATTCCGCTGACTTTTAAAAATGCTTCGGAAATCTTCCATTGTTCTCGGAATTCCGCTGACATTTAAAAATGCTTCGGAACTCTTCCATTGTTCTCGGAATTCTGCTGAAGTTTAAAAGTGCTTCAGAACTCTTCCATTGTTCTCAGAATTCCGCTGACATTTAAAAATGCTTCAGAACTCTTCCATTGTTCTCAGAATTCCGCTGATGTTGAAAAATGCTTCGGAACTCTTCCATTGTTCTTGGAATTCCGCTGACGCTTAAAATTGCTTCACAACTCTTCTATTGTTCTCGAAATTCCGCTGACTTTAAAAAATGCTTCGGAACTCGTCCATTGTTCTCGGAATTCCGCTGAAGTTTAAGAATGCTTCGGAACTCTTCCAATGTTCTCGGAATTCTGCTGAAGTTTAAAAATGCTTTGGAACTCTTCTATTGTTCTCGGAATTCGGCTGACGCTTAAAAATGCTTCACAACTCTTCTATTGTTCTCGGAATTCCGCTGACTTTTAAAAATGCTTCGGAACTCTTCCATTGTTCTCGGAATTCCGCTGATGTTTAAAAATGCTTCACAACTCTTCCATTTTTCTCGGTATTCCGCTGACTTTTAAAAATGCTTCGGAAATCTTCCATTGTTCTCGGAATTCCGCTGACATTTAAAAATGCTTCGGAACTCTTCGATTGTTCTGGAATTCCGCTGATGTTTAAAAATGCTTCACAACTCTTCCATTGTTCTCGGTATTCTGCTGACTTTTAAAAATGCTTCGGAACTGTTCCATTGTTCTCGGAATTCCGCTGAAGTTTAAGTATGCTTCGGAGCTCTTCCATTGTTCTCGGAATTCCGCTGACATTCAAAAATGCTTCAGAACTCTTCCATTGTTCTCGGAATTCCGCTGAGGTTTAAAAATGCTTCGGAACTCTTCCATTGTTCTCGGAATTCCGCTGACGTTTAAAAATGCTTCACAACTCTTCCATTGTTCTCGGAATTCCGCTGACTTTTAAAAATGCTTCGGAACTCTTCGATTGTTCTCCAAATTCCGCTGACCTTTAAAAATGCTTCACAACTCTTCCATTGTTCTCAGAATTCCGCTGACGTTTAAAAATGCTTCAGAAATCTTCCATTGTTTTCAAAATTCCGCTGACGTTTAAAAATGCTTCAGAACTCTTCCATTGTTCTCGGAATTCCGCTGATGTTTAAAAATGCTTCGAAACTCTTCCATTGTTCTCGGAATTCCAGTGAAGTTTAAAAATGCTTCGGAACTCTTACATTGTTCTCAGAATTCCGCTGACGTTTAAAAATGCTTCACAACTCTTCCATTGTTCTTGGAATTCCGCTGACTTTTAAAAATGCTTCGGAACTCTTCCATTGTTCTCGGAATTATGCTGAAGATTAAAAATGCTTCGGAACTCTTCCATTGTTCTCAGAATTCCGCTGACATTTAAAAATGCTTCGGAACTCTTCCATTGTTCTCGGAATTCCGCTGACGTTTAAAAATGCTTCGGAACTCTTCCATTGTTCTCGGAATTCCGCTGAAGTTTAAAAATGCTTCGGAACTCTTCCATTGTTGTAGGAATTCTGCTGAAGTTTAAAAATGCATGGGAACTCTTCCATTGTTCTCGGAATTTGGGTGAAGTTTAAAAATGCTTCGGAACTCTTCCATTGTTCTCGGATTTCCGCTGACGTTTAAAAATGCTTCACAACTCTTCTATTGTTCTCGGTATTCCGCTGAAGTTTAAATATGCTTCGGAACTCTTCCATTGTTCTCGGAATTCCGCTGACATATAAAAATGCTTCGGAACTCTTCCTTTTTTCTCGGAATTCCGTTGATGTTTAAAAATGCTTCAGAACTCTTCCATTGTTCTCGGAATTCCGCTGAAGTTTAAGTATGCTTCGGAACTCTTCCATTGTTCTGGAATTCCGCTGACGTTTAAAAATGCTTCACAACTCTTCCATTGTTCTCGGTATTCCCCTGACTTTTAAAAATGATTCGGAACTCTTCCATTGTTCTCGGAATTCCGCTGAAGTTTAAGTATGCATCGGAACTCTTCCATTGTTCTCGGAATTCTGCTGAAGTTTAAAAATGCTTCAGAACTCTTCCATTGTTCTCAGAATTCCGCTGACATTTAAAAATGCTTCAGAACTCTTCCATTGCTCTCAGAATTCCGCTGATGTTGAAAAATGCTTCGGAACTCTTCCATTGTTCTTGGAATTCCGCTGACGCTTAAAATTGCTTCACAACTCTTCTATTGTTCTCGGAAATTCCGCTGACTTTAAAAAATGCTTCGGAACTCTTCCATTGTTCTCGGAATTCCGCTGAAGTTTAAGAATGCTTCGGAACTCTTCCAATGTTCGCGGAATTCTGCTGAAGTTTAAAAATGCTTTGGAACTCTTCCATTGTTCTCGGAATTCGGCTGACACTTAAAAATGCTTCACAACTCTTCTATTGTTCTCAGAATTCCGCTGACTTTTAAAAATGCTTCGGAACTCTTCCATTGTTTTCGGAATTCCGCTGACGTTTAAAAATGCTTCACAACTCTTCCATTTTTCTCGGTATTCCGCTGACTTTTAAAAATGCTTCGGAAATCTTCCATTGTTTTCAAAATTCCGCTGACGTTTAAAAATGCTTTGGAAATCTTCCATTGTTTTCAAAATTCCGCTGACGTTTAAAAATGCTTTGGAAATCTTCCATTGTTTTCAAAATTCCGCTGACGTTTAAAAATGCTTCAGAACTCTTCCATTGTTCTCGGAATTCCGCTGATGTTGAAAAATGCTTCGGAACTCTTTCATTGTTCTCGGAATTCCGCTGACGCTTAAAATTGCTTCACAACTCTTCTATTGTTCTCGGAAATTCCGTTGACATTAAAAAATGCTTCGGAACTCTTCCATTGTTCTCGGTATTCCGCTGAAGTTTAAGAATGCTTCGGAACTCTTCCATTGTTCTCAGAATTCTGCTGAAGTTTAAAAATGCTTTGGAACTCTTCCATTGTTCTCAGAATTCCGCTGACGCTTAAAAATGCTTCACAACTCTTCTATTGTTCTCGGAATTCCGCTGACATTTAAAAATGCTTCGGAACTCTTCGATTGTTCTGGAATTCCGCTGATGTTTAAAAATGCTTCACAACTCTTCCATTGTTCTCGGAATTCCGCTGACTTTTAAAAATGCTTCGGAACTCTTCGATTGTTCTCCAAATTCCCTGACGTTTAAAAATGCTTCACAACTCTTCCATTGTTCTCAGAATTCCGCTGACGTTTAAAAATGCTTCAGAACTCTTCCATTGTTCTCGGAATTCCGCTGATGTTTAAAAATGCTTCGGAACTCTTCCATTGTTCTCGGAATTCCAGTGAAGTTTAAAAATGCTTCGGAACTCTTACATTGTTCTCAGAATTCCGCTGACGCTTAAAATTGCTTCACAACTCTTCTATTGTTCTCGGAATTCCCCTGACTTTTAAAAATGCTTCGGAACTCGTCCATTTTTCTCGGAATTCTGCTGAAGTTTAAAAATGCTTCGGAACTCTTCCATTGTTTTCAGAATTCCGCTGACATTTAAAAATGCTTTGGAACTCTTCCATTGTTCTTGGAATTCTGCTGACATTTAAAAATGCTTCGGAACTCTTCCATTGTTCTCGGAATTCCGCTGACATTTAAAAATGCTTCACAACTCTTCCATTGTTCTCGGAATTTCGCGGACTTTTAAAAATGCTTCGGAACTCTTCCATTGTTCTCAAAATTCCGCTGAAGTTTAAAAATGCTTCGGAAATCTTCCATTGTTTTCAAAATTCCGCTGACGTTTAAAAATGCTTTGGAACTCTTCGATTGTTCTCCAAATTCCGCTGACCTTTAAAAATGCTTCACAACTCTTCCATTGTTCTCAGAATGCCACTGACGTTTAAAAATGCTTCAGAAATCTTCCATTGTTTTCAAAATTCCGCTGACGTTTAAAAATGCTTCAGAACTCTTCCATTGTTCTCGGTATTCCGCTGATGTTTAAAAATGCTTCGGAACTCTTCCATTGTTCTCCAAATTCCGCTGACCTTTAAAAATGCTTCACAACTCTTCCATTGTTCTCAGAATTCCGCTGACGTTTAAAAATGCTTCAGAAATCTTCCATTGTTTTCAAAATTCCGCTGACGTTTAAAAATGCTTCAGAACTCTTCCATTGTTCTCGGAATTCCGCTGATGTTTAAAAATGCTTCGGAACTCTTCCATTGTTCTCGGAATTCTGCTGAAGTTTAAAAATGCTTCGGAACTCTTCCATTGTTTTCAGAATTCCGCTGACATTTAAAAATGCTTTGGAACTCTTCCATTGTTCTCAGAATTCTGCAGACATATAAAAATGCTTCGGAACTCTTCCATTGTTCTCGGAATTCCGCTGACATTTAAAAATGGTTCGGAACTCTTCGATTGTTCTGGAATTCCGCTGATGTTTAAAAATGCTTCACAACTCTTCCATTGTTCTCGGTATTCTGCTGACTTTTAAAAATGCTTCGGAACTGTTCCATTGTTCTCGGAATTCCGCTGAAGTTTAAGTATGCTTCGGAGCTCTTCCATTGTTCTCGGAATTCCGCTGACATTCAAAAATGCTTCAGAACTCTTCCATTGTTCTCGGAATTCCGCTGAGGTTTAAAAATGCTTCGGAACTCTTCCATTGTTCTCGGAATTCCGCTGACGTTTAAAAATGCTTCACAACTCTTCCATTGTTCTCGGAATTCCGCTGACTTTTAAAAATGCTTAGGAACTCTTCGATTGTTCTCCAAATTCCGCTGACCTTTAAAAATGCTTCACAACTCTTCCATTGTTCTCAGAATTCCGCTGACGTTTAAAAATGCTTCAGAAATCTTCCATTGTTTTCAAAATTCCGCTGACGTTTAAAAATGCTTCAGAACTCTTCCATTGTTCTCGGAATTCCGCTGATGTTTAAAAATGCTTCGGAACTCTTCCATTGTTCTCGGAATTCCAGTGAAGTTTAAAAATGCTTCGGAACTCTTACATTGTTCTCAGAATTCCGCTGACGCTTAAAATTGCTTCACAACTCTTCTATTGTTCTCGGAATTCCCCTGACTTTTAAAAATGCTTCGGAACTCTTCCATTGTTCTCGGAATTCCGCTGAAGTTTAAGAATGCTTCAGAACTCTTCCATTGTTCTCGGAAATCTGCTGAAGTTTTGAAGTTTAAAAATGCTTCGGAACTCTTCCATTGTTCTCGGAATTCCGCTGACGCTTAAAAATGCTTCACAACTCTTCTATTGTTCTCGGAATTCCACTGACTTTTAAAAATACTTCGGAACTCTTCCATTTTTCTTGGAATTCTGCTGAAGTTTAAAAATGCTTCGGAACTCTTCCATTGTTTTCAGAATTCCGCTGACATTTAAAAATGCTTTGGAACTCTTCCATTGTTCTTGGAATTCTGCTGACATTTAAAAATGCTTCGGAACTCTTCCATTGTTCTCGGAATTCCACTGACGTTTAAAAATGCTTCACAACTCTTCCATTTTTCTCAGTATTCCGCTGACTTTTAAAAATGCTTCGGAACTCTTCCATTGTTCTCGGAATTCCGCTGAAGTTTATATATTCTTCGGAACTCTTCCATTGTTCTCGGAATTCCAGTGAAGTTTAAAAATGCTTCGGAACTCTTACATTGTTCTCAGAATTCCGCTGACGCTTAAAATTGCTTCACAACTCTTCTATTGTTCTCGGAATTCCCCTGACTTTTAAAAATGCTTCGGAACTCTTCCATTGTTCTCGGAATTCCGCTGAAGTTTAAGAATGCTTCAGAACTCTTCCATTGTTCTCGGAAATCTGCTGAAGTTTTGAAGTTTAAAAATGCTTCGGAACTCTTCCATTGTTCTCGGAATTCCGCTGACGCTTAAAAATGCTTCACAACTCTTCTATTGTTCTCGGAATTCCGCTGACTTTTAAAAATACTTCGGAACTCTTCCATTTTTCTCGGAATTCTGCTGAAGTTTAAAAATGCTTCGGAACTCTTCCATTGTTTTCAGAATTCCGCTGACATTTAAAAATGCTTTGGAACTCTTCCATTGTTCTTGGAATTCTGCTGACATTTAAAAATGCTTCGGAACTCTTCCATTGTTCTCGGAATTATGCTGAAGATTAAAAATGCTTCGGAACTCTTCCATTGTTCTCAGAATTCCGCTGACATTTAAAAATGCTTTGGAACTCTTCCATTGTTCTCGGAATTCCGCTGACGTTTAAAAATGCTTCGGAACTCTTCCATTGTTCTCGCAATTCCGCTGAAGTTTAAAAATGCTTCGGAACTCTTCCATTGTTGTAGGAATTATGCTGAAGTTTAAAAATGCATCGGAACTCTTCCATTGTTCTCGGATTTCCGCTGACGTTTAAAAATGCTTCACAACTCTTCTATTGTTCTCGGTATTCCGCTGAAGTTTAAATATGCTTCGGAACTCTTCCATTGTTCTCGGAATTCCGCTGACATATAAAAATGCTTCGGAACTCTTCCTTTTTTCTCGGAATTCCGTTGATGTTTAAAAATGCTTCAGAACTCTTCCTTTGTTCTCGGAATTCCGCTGAAGTTTAAGTATGCTTCGGAACTCTTCCATTGTTCTGGAATTCCGCTGATGTTTAAAAATGCTTCACAACTCTTCCATTGTTCCCGGTATTCCCCTGACTTTTAAAAATGCTTCGGAACTCTTCCATTGTTCTCGGAATTCCGCTGAAGTTTAAAAATGCTTTGGAACTCTTCCATTGTTCTCGGAATTCCGCTGACGCTTAAAAATGCTTCACAACTCTTCTATTGTTCTCGGAATTCCGCTGACATTTAAAAATGCTTCGGAACTCTTCGATTGTTCTGGAATTCCGCTGATGTTTAAAAATGCTTCACAACTCTTCCATTGTTCTCGGAATTCCGCTGACTTTTAAAAATGCTTCGGAACTCTTCTATTGTTCTCCAAATTCCTCTGACGTTTAAAAATGCTTCACAACTCTTCCATTGTTCTCAGAATTCCGCTGACGTTTAAAAATGCTTCAGAACTCTTCCATTATTCTCGGAATTCCGCTGATGTTTAAAAATGCTTCGGAACTCTTCCATTGTTCTCGGAATTCCAGTGAAGTTTAAAAATGCTTCGGAACTCTTACATTGTTCTCAGAATTCCGCTGACGCTTAAAATTGCTTCACAACTCTTCTATTGTTCTCGGAATTCCCCTGACTTTTAAAAATGCTTCGGAACTCGTCCATTTTTCTCGGAATTCTGCTGAAGTTTAAAAATGCTTCGGAACTCTTCCATTGTTTTCAGAATTCCGCTGACATTTAAAAATGCTTTGGAACTCTTCCATTGTTCTTGGAATTCTGCTGACATTTAAAAATGCTTCGGAACTCTTCCATTGTTCTCAAAATTCCGCTGAAGTTTAAAAATGCTTCGGAAATCTTCCATTGTTTTCAAAATTCCGCTGACGTTTAAAAATGCTTTGGAACTCTTCGATTGTTCTCCAAATTCCGCTGACCTTTAAAAATGCTTCACAACTCTTCCATTGTTCTCAGAATTCCGCTGACGTTTAAAAATGCTTCAGAAATCTTCCATTGTTTTCAAAATTCCGCTGACGTTTAAAAATGCTTCAGAACTCTTCCATTGTTCTCGGTATTCCGCTGATGTTTAAAAATGCTTCGGAACTCTTCCATTGTTCTCCAAATTCCGCTGACCTTTAAAAATGCTTCACAACTCTTCCATTGTTCTCAGAATTCCGCTGACGTTTAAAAATGCTTCAGAAATCTTCCATTGTTTTCAAAATTTTGCTGACATTTAAAAATGCTTCAGAACTCTTCCATTGTTCTCGGAATTCCGCTGATGTTTAAAAATGCTTCGGAACTCTTCCATTGTTCTCGGAATTCTGCTGAAGTTTAAAAATGCTTCGGAACTCTTCCATTGTTTTCAGAATTCCGCTGACATTTAAAAATGCTTTGGAACTCTTCCATTGTTCTCAGAATTCTGCAGACATATAAAAATGCTTCGGAACTCTTCCATTGTTCTCGGAATTCCGCTGACATTTAAAAATGGTTCGGAACTCTTCCATTGTTCTGGAATTCCGCTGATGTTTAAAAATGCTTCACAACTCTTCCATTGTTCTCGGTATTCTGCTGACTTTTAAAAATGCTTCGGAACTGTTCCATTGTTCTCGGAATTCCGCTGAAGTTTAAGTATGCTTCGGAGCTCTTCCATTGTTCTCGGAATTCCGCTGACATTCAAAAATGCTTCAGAACTCTTCCATTGTTCTCGGAATTCCACTGAGGTTTAAAAATGCTTCGGAACTCTTCCATTGTTCTCGGTATTCTGCTGACTTTTAAAAATGCTTCGGAACTGTTCCATTGTTCTCGGAATTCCGCTGAAGTTTAAGTATGCTTCGGAGCTCTTCCATTGTTCTCGGAATTCCGCTGAAGTTTAAGAATGCTTCAGAACTCTTCCATTGTTCTCGGAAATCTGCTGAAGTTTTGAAGTTTAAAAATGCTTCGGAACTCTTCCATTGTTCTCAGAATTCCGCTGACGCTTAAAAATGCTTCACAACTCTTCTATTGTTCTCGGAATTCCGCTGACATTTAAAAATGCTTCGGAACTCTTCGATTGTTCTGGAATTCCGCTGATGTTTAAAAATGCTTCACAACTCTTCCATTGTTCTCGGAATTCCGCTGACTTTTAAAAATGCTTCGGAACTCTTCGATTGTTCTCCAAATTCCGCTGACGTTTAAAAATGCTTCACAACTCTTCCATTGTTCTCAGAATTCCGCTGACGTTTAAAAATGCTTCAGAACTCTTCCATTGTTCTCGGAATTCCGCTGATGTTTAAAAATGCTTCGGAACTCTTCCATTGTTCTCGGAATTCCAGTGAAGTTTAAAAATGCTTCGGAACTCTTACATTGTTCTCAGAATTCCGCTGACGCTTAAAATTGCTTCACAACTCTTCTATTGTTCTCGGAATTCCCCTGACTTTTAAAAATGCTTCGGAACTCGTCCATTTTTCTCGGAATTCTGCTGAAGTTTAAAAATGCTTCGGAACTCTTCCATTGTTTTCAGAATTCCGCTGACATTTAAAAATGCTTTGGAACTCTTCCATTGTTCTTGGAATTCTGCTGACATTTAAAAATGCTTCGGAACTCTTCCATTGTTCTCGGAATTCCGCTGACATTTAAAAATGCTTCACAACTCTTCCATTGTTCTCGGAATTTCGCGGACTTTTAAAAATGCTTCGGAACTCTTCCATTGTTCTCAAAATTCCGCTGAAGTTTAAAAATGCTTCGGAAATCTTCCATTGTTTTCAAAATTCCGCTGACGTTTAAAAATGCTTTGGAACTCTTCGATTGTTCTCCAAATTCCGCTGACCTTTAAAAATGCTTCACAACTCTTCCATTGTTCTCAGAATTCCGCTGACGTTTAAAAATGCTTCAGAAATCTTCCATTGTTTTCAAAATTCCGCTGACGTTTAAAAATGCTTCAGAACTCTTCCATTGTTCTCGGTATTCCGCTGATGTTTAAAAATGCTTCGGAACTCTTCCATTGTTCTCCAAATTCCGCTGACCTTTAAAAATGCTTCACAACTCTTCCATTGTTCTCAGAATTCCGCTGACGTTTAAAAATGCTTCAGAAATCTTCCATTGTTTTCAAAATTTTGCTGACGTTTAAAAATGCTTCAGAACTCTTCCATTGTTCTCGGAATTCCGCTGATGTTTAAAAATGCTTCGGAACTCTTCCATTGTTCTCGGAATTCTGCTGAAGTTTAAAAATGCTTCGGAACTCTTCCATTGTTTTCAGAATTCCGCTGACATTTAAAAATGCTTTGGAACTCTTCCATTGTTCTCAGAATTCTGCAGACATATAAAAATGCTTCGGAACTCTTCCATTGTTCTCGGAATTCCGCTGACATTTAAAAATGGTTCGGAACTCTTCGATTGTTCTGGAATTCCGCTGATGTTTAAAAATGCTTCACAACTCTTCCATTGTTCTCGGTATTCTGCTGACTTTTAAAAATGCTTCGGAACTGTTCCATTGTTCTCGGAATTCCGCTGAAGTTTAAGTATGCTTCGGAGCTCTTCCATTGTTCTCGGAATTCCGCTGACATTCAAAAATGCTTCAGAACTCTTCCATTGTTCTCGGAATTCCACTGAGGTTTAAAAATGCTTCGGAACTCTTCCATTGTTCTCGGAATTCCGCTGACGTTTAAAAATGCTTCACAACTCTTCCATTGTTCTCGGAATTCCGCTGACTTTTAAAAATGCTTAGGAACTCTTCGATTGTTCTCCAAATTCCGGTGACCTTTAAAAATGCTTCACAACTCTTCCATTGTTCTCAGAATTCCGCTGACGTTTAAAAATGCTTCAGAAATCTTCCATTGTTTTCAAAATTCCGCTGACGTTTAAAAATGCTTCAGAACTCTTCCATTGTTCTCGGAATTCCGCTGATGTTTAAAAATGCTTCGGAACTCTTCCATTGTTCTCGGAATTCCAGTGAAGTTTAAAAATGCTTCGGAACTCTTACATTGTTCTCAGAATTCCGCTGACGCTTAAAATTGCTTCACAACTCTTCCATTGTTCTCGGAATTCCCCTGACTTTTAAAAATGCTTCGGAACTCTTCCATTGTTCTCGGAATTCCGCTGAAGTTTAAGAATGCTTCAGAACTCTTCCATTGTTCTCGGAAATCTGCTGAAGTTTTGAAGTTTAAAAATGCTTCGGAACTCTTCCATTGTTCTCAGAATTCCGCTGACGCTTAAAAATGCTTCACAACTCTTCTATTGTTCTCGGAATTCCGCTGACATTTAAAAATGCTTCGGAACTCTTCGATTGTTCTGGAATTCCGCTGATGTTTAAAAATGCTTCACAACTCTTCCATTGTTCTCGGAATTCCGCTGACTTTTAAAAATGCTTCGGAACTCTTCGATTGTTCTCCAAATTCCGCTGACGTTTAAAAATGCTTCACAACTCTTCCATTGTTCTCAGAATTCCGCTGACGTTTAAAAATGCTTCAGAACTCTTCCATTGTTCTCGGAATTCCGCTGATGTTTAAAAATGCTTCGGAACTCTTCCATTGTTCTCGGAATTCCAGTGAAGTTTAAAAATGCTTCGGAACTCTTACATTGTTCTTAGAATTCCGCTGACGCTTAAAATTGCTTCACAACTCTTCTATTGTTCTCGGAATTCCCCTGACTTTTAAAAATGCTTCGGAACTCGTCCATTTTTCTCGGAATTCTGCTGAAGTTTAAAAATGCTTCGGAACTCTTCCATTGTTTTCAGAATTCCGCTGACGCTTAAAATTGCTTCACAACTCTTCCATTGTTCTCGGAATTCCGCTGACATTTAAAAATGCTTCACAACTCTTCCATTGTTCTCGGAATTTCGCGGACTTTTAAAAATGCTTCGGAACTCTTCCATTGTTCTCAAAATTCCGCTGAAGTTTAAAAATGCTTCGGAAATCTTCCATTGTTTTCAAAATTCCGCTGACGTTTAAAAATGCTTTGGAACTCTTCGATTGTTCTCCAAATTCCGCTGACCTTTAAAAATGCTTCACAACTCTTCCATTGTTCTCAGAATGCCACTGACGTTTAAAATTGCTTCAGAAATCTTCCATTGTTTTCAAAATTCCGCAGACGTTTAAAAATGCTTCAGAACTCTTCCATTGTTCTCGGTATTCCGCTGATGTTTAAAAATGCTTCGGAACTCTTCCATTGTTCTCCAAATTCCGCTGACCTTTAAAAATGCTTCACAACTCTTCCATTGTTCTCAGAATTCCGCTGACGTTTAAAAATGCTTCAGAAATCTTCCATTGTTTTCAAAATTCCGCTGACGTTTAAAAATGCTTCAGAACTCTTCCATTGTTCTCGGAATTCCGCTGATGTTTAAAAATGCTTCGGAACTCTTCCATTGTTCTCGGAATTCTGCTGAAGTTTAAAAATGCTTCGGAACTCTTCCATTGTTTTCAGAATTCCGATGACATTTAAAAATGCTTTGGAACTCTTCCATTGTTCTCAGAATTCTGCAGACATATAAAAATGCTTCGGAACTCTTCCATTGTTCTCGGAATTCCGCTGACATTTAAAAATGGTTCGGAACTCTTCGATTGTTCTGGAATTCCGCTGATGTTTAAAAATGCTTCACAACTCTTCCATTGTTCTCGGTATTCTGCTGACTTTTAAAAATGCTTCGGAACTGTTCCATTGTTCTCGGAATTCCGCTGAAGTTTAAGTAGGCTTCGGAGCTCTTCCATTGTTCTCGGAATTCCGCTGACATTCAAAAATGCTTCAGAACTCTTCCATTGTTCTCGGAATTCCGCTGAGGTTTAAAAATGCTTCGGAACTCTTCCATTGTTCTCGGAATTCCGCTGACGTTTAAAAATGCTTCACAACTCTTCCATTGTTCTCGGAATTCCGCTGACTTTTAAAAATGCTTAGGAACTCTTCGATTGTTCTCCAAATTCCGCTGACCTTTAAAAATGCTTCACAACTCTTCCATTGTTCTCAGAATTCCGCTGACGTTTAAAAATGCTTCAGAAATCTTCCATTGTTTTCAAAATTCCGCTGACGTTTAAAAATGCTTCAGAACTCTTCCATTGTTCTCGGAATTCCGCTGATGTTTAAAAATGCTTCGGAACTCTTCTATTGTTCTCGGAATTCCCCTGACTTTTAAAAATGCTTCGGAACTCTTCCATTGTTCTCGGAATTCCGCTGAAGTTTAAGAATGCTTCAGAACTCTTCCATTGTTCTCGGAAATCTGCTGAAGTTTTGAAGTTTAAAAATGCTTCGGAACTCTTCCATTGTTCTCGGAATTCCGCTGACGCTTAAAAATGCTTCAAAACTCTTCTATTGTTCTCGGAATTCCACTGACTTTTAAAAATACTTCGGAACTCTTCCATTTTTCTTGGAATTCTGCTGAAGTTTAAAAATGCTTCGGAACTCTTCCATTGTTTTCAGAATTCCGCTGACATTTAAAAATGCTTTGGAACTCTTCCATTGTTCTTGGAATTCTGCTGACATTTAAAAATGCTTCGGAACTCTTCCATTGTTCTCGGAATTCCACTGACGTTTAAAAATGCTTCACAACTCTTCCATTTTTCTCAGTATTCCGCTGACTTTTAAAAATGCTTCGGAACTCTTCCATTGTTCTCGGAATTCCGCTGAAGTTTATATATTCTTCGGAACTCTTCCATTGTTCTCGGAATTCCAGTGAAGTTTAAAAATGCTTCGGAACTCTTACATTGTTCTCAGAATTCCGCTGACGCTTAAAATTGCTTCACAACTCTTCTATTGTTCTCGGAATTCCCCTGACTTTTAAAAATGCTTCGGAACTCTTCCATTGTTCTCGGAATTCCGCTGAAGTTTAAGAATGCTTCAGAACTCTTCCATTGTTCTCGGAAATCTGCTGAAGTTTTGAAGTTTAAAAATGCTTCGGAACTCTTCCATTGTTCTCGGAATTCCGCTGACGCTTAAAAATGCTTCACAACTCTTCTATTGTTCTCGGAATTCCGCTGACTTTTAAAAATACTTCGGAACTCTTCCATTTTTCTCGGAATTCTGCTGAAGTTTAAAAATGCTTCGGAACTCTTCCATTGTTTTCAGAATTCCGCTGACATTTAAAAATGCTTTGGAACTCTTCCATTGTTCTTGGAATTCTGCTGACATTTAAAAATGCTTCGGAACTCTTCCATTGTTCTCGGAATTATGCTGAAGATTAAAAATGCTTCGGAACTCTTCCATTGTTCTCAGAATTCCGCTGATATTTAAAAATGCTTTGGAACTCTTCCATTGTTCTCGGAATTCCGCTGACGTTTAAAAATGCTTCGGAACTCTTCCATTGTTCTCGCAATTCCGCTGAAGTTTAAAAATGCTTCGGAACTCTTCCATTGTTGTAGGAATTATGCTGAAGTTTAAAAATGCATCGGAACTCTTCCATTGTTCTCGGATTTCCGCTGACGTTTAAAAATGCTTCACAACTCTTCTATTGTTCTCGGTATTCCGCTGAAGTTTAAATATGCTTCGGAACTCTTCCATTGTTCTCGGAATTCCGCTGACATATAAAAATGCTTCGGAACTCTTCCTTTTTTCTCGGAATTCCGTTGATGTTTAAAAATGCTTCAGAACTCTTCCTTTGTTCTCGGAATTCCGCTGAAGTTTAAGTATGCTTCGGAACTCTTCCATTGTTCTGGAATTCCGCTGATGTTTAAAAATGCTTCACAACTCTTCCTTTGTTCCCGGTATTCCCCTGACTTTTAAAAATGCTTCGGAACTCTTCCATTGTTCTCGGAATTCCGCTGAAGTTTAAAAATGCTTTGGAACTCTTCCATTGTTCTCGGAATTCCGCTGACGCTTAAAAATGCTTCACAACTCTTCTATTGTTCTCGGAATTCCGCTGACATTTAAAAATGCTTCGGAACTCTTCGATTGTTCTGGAATTCCGCTGATGTTTAAAAATGCTTCACAACTCTTCCATTGTTCTCGGAATTCCGCTGACTTTTAAAAATGCTTCGGAACTCTTCGATTGTTCTCCAAATTCCGCTGACGTTTAAAAATGCTTCACAACTCTTCCATTGTTCTCAGAATTCCGCTGACGTTTAAAAATGCTTCAGAACTCTTACATTATTCTCGGAATTCCGCTGATGTTTAAAAATGCTTAGGAACTCTTCCATTGTTCTCGGAATTCCAGTGAAGTTTAAAAATGCTTCGGAACTCTTACATTGTTCTCAGAATTCCGCTGACGCTTAAAATTGCTTCACAACTCTTCTATTGTTCTCGAAATTCCCCTGACTTTTAAAAATGCTTCGGAACTCGTCCATTTTTCTCGGAATTCTGCTGATGTTTAAAAATGCTTCGGAACTCTTCCATTGTTCTCGGAATTCCAGTGAAGTTTAAAAATGCTTCGGAACTCTTCCATTGTTTTCAGAATTCCGCTGACATTTAAAAATGCTTTGGAACTCTTCCATTGTTCTTGGAATTCTGCTGACATTTAAAAATGCTTCGGAACTCTTCCATTGTTCTCAAAATTCCGCTGAAGTTTAAAAATGCTTCGGAAATCTTCCATTGTTTTCAAAATTCCGCTGACGTTTAAAAATGCTTTGGAACTCTTCGATTGTTCTCCAAATTCCGCTGACCTTTAAAAATGCTTCACAACTCTTCCATTGTTCTCAGAATTCCGCTGACGTTTAAAAATGCTTCAGAAATCTTCCATTGTTTTCAAAATTCCGCTGACGTTTAAAAATGCTTCAGAACTCTTCCATTGTTCTCGGTATTCCGCTGATGTTTAAAAATGCTTCGGAACTCTTCCATTGTTCTCCAAATTCCGCTGACCTTTAAAAATGCTTCACAACTCTTCCATTGTTCTCAGAATTCCGCTGACGTTTAAAAATGCTTCAGAAATCTTCCATTGTTTTCAAAATTTTGCTGACGTTTAAAAATGCTTCAGAACTCTTCCATTGTTCTCGGAATTCCGCTGATGTTTAAAAATGCTTCGGAACTCTTCCATTGTTCTCGGAATTCTGCTGAAGTTTAAAAATGCTTCGGAACTCTTCCATTGTTTTCAGAATTCCGCTGACATTTAAAAATGCTTTGGAACTCTTCCATTGTTCTCAGAATTCTGCAGACATATAAAAATGCTTCGGAACTCTTCCATTGTTCTCGGAATTCCGCTGACATTTAAAAATGGTTCGGAACTCTTCGATTGTTCTGGAATTCCGCTGATGTTTAAAAATGCTTCACAACTCTTCCATTGTTCTCGGTATTCTGCTGACTTTTAAAAATGCTTCGGAACTGTTCCATTGTTCTCGGAATTCCGCTGAAGTTTAAGTATGCTTCGGAGCTCTTCCATTGTTCTCGGAATTCCGCTGACATTCAAAAATGCTTCAGAACTCTTCCATTGTTCTCGGAATTCCGCTGAGGTTTAAAAATGCTTCGGAACTCTTCCATTGTTCTCGGAATTCCGCTGACGTTTAAAAATGCTTCACAACTCTTCCATTGTTCTCGGAATTCCGCTGACTTTTAAAAATGCTTAGGAACTCTTCGATTGTTCTCCAAATTCCGGTGACCTTTAAAAATGCTTCACAACTCTTCCATTGTTCTCAGAATTCCGCTGACGTTTAAAAATGCTTCAGAAATCTTCCATTGTTTTCAAAATTCCGCTGACGTTTAAAAATGCTTCAGAACTCTTCCATTGTTCTCGGAATTCCGCTGATGTTTAAAAATGCTTCGGAACTCTTCCATTGTTCTCGGAATTCCAGTGAAGTTTAAAAATGCTTCGGAACTCTTACATTGTTCTCAGAATTCCGCTGACGCTTAAAATTGCTTCACAATTCTTCCATTGTTCTCGGAATTCCCCTGACTTTTAAAAATGCTTCGGAACTCTTCCATTGTTCTCGGAATTCCGCTGAAGTTTAAGAATGCTTCAGAACTCTTCCATTGTTCTCGGAAATCTGCTGAAGTTTTGAAGTTTAAAAATGCTTCGGAACTCTTCCATTGTTCTCGGAATTCCGCTGACGCTTAAAAATGCTTCACAACTCTTCTATTGTTCTCGGAATTCCACTGACTTTTAAAAATACTTCGGAACTCTTCCATTTTTCTCGGAATTCTGCTGAAGTTTAAAAATGCTTCGGAACTCTTCCATTGTTTTCAGAATTCCGCTGACATTTAAAAATGCTTTGGAACTCTTCCATTGTTCTTGGAATTCTGCTGACATTTAAAAATGCTTCGGAACTCTTCCATTGTTCTCGGAATTCCACTGACGTTTAAAAATGCTTCACAACTCTTCCATTTTTCTCAGTATTCCGCTGACTTTTAAAAATGCTTCGGAACTCTTCCATTGTTCTCGGAATTCCACTGAAGTTTATATATTCTTCGGAACTCTTCCATTGTTCTCGGAATTATGCTGAAGATTAAAAATGCTTCGGAACTCTTCCATTGCTCTCAGAATTCCGCTGACGTTTAAAAATGCTTCACAACTCTTCCATTGTTCTCGGAATTCCGCTGACTTTTAAAAATGCTTTGGAACTCTTCCATTGTTCTCGGAATTATGCTGAAGATTAAAAATGCTTCGGAACTCTTCCATTGTTCTCGGAATTCCGCTGAAGTTTAAGAATGCTTCAGAACTCTTCCATTGTTCTCGGAAATCTGCTGAAGTTTTGAAGTTTAAAAATGCTTCGGAACTCTTCCATTGTTCTCGGAATTCCGCTGACGCTTAAAAATGCTTCACAACTCTTCTATTGTTCTCGGAATTCTGCTGACTTTTAAAAATACTTCGGAACTCTTCCATTTTTCTCGGAATTCTGCTGAAGTTTAAAAATGCTTCGGAACTCTTCCATTGTTTTCAGAATTCCGCTGACATTTAAAAATGCTTTGGAACTCTTCCATTCTTCTTGGAATTCTGCTGACATTTAAAAATGCTTCGGAACTCTTCCATTGTTCTCGGAATTCCGCTGACATTTAAAAATGCTTCGGAACTCTTCCATTGTTCTCGGAATTCCACTGACGTTTAAAAATGCTTCACAACTCTTCCATTTTTCTCAGTATTCCGCTGACTTTTAAAAATGCTTCGGAACTCTTCCATTGTTCTCGGAATTCCGCTGAAGTTTAAATATTCTTCGGAACTCTTCCATTGTTCTCGGAATTATGCTGAAGATTAAAAATGCTTCGGAACTCTTCCATTGCTCTCAGAATTCCGCTGACGTTTAAAAATGCTTCACAACTCTTCCATTGTTCTCGGAATTCCGCTGACTTTTAAAAATGCTTCGGAACTCTTCCATTGTTCTCGGAATTATGCTGAAGATTAAAAATGCTTCGGAACTCTTCCATTGTTCTCAGAATTCCGCTGACATTTAAAAATGCTTTGGAACTCTTCCATTGTTCTCGGAATTCCGCTGACGTTTAAAAATGCTTCGGAACTCTTCCATTGTTCTCGCAATTCCGCTGAAGTTTAAAAATGCTTCGGAACTCTTCCATTGTTGTAGGAATTATGCTGAAGTTTAAAAATGCATCGGAACTCTTCCATTGTTCTCGGATTTCCGCTGACGTTTAAAAATGCTTCACAACTCTTCTATTGTTCTCGGTATTCCGCTGAAGTTTAAATATGCTTCGGAACTCTTCCATTGTTCTCGGAATTCCGCTGACATATAAAAATGCTTCGGAACTCTTCCTTTTTTCTCGGAATTCCGTTGATGTTTAAAAATGCTTCAGAACTCTTCCATTGTTCTCGGAATTCCGCTGAAGTTTAAGTATGCTTCGGAACTCTTCCATTGTTCTGGAATTCCGCTGACGTTTAAAAATGCTTCACAACTCTTCCATTGTTCCCGGTATTCCCCTGACTTTTAAAAATGCTTCGGAACTCTTCCATTGTTCTCGGAATTCCGCTGAAGTTTAAGTATGCTTCGGAACTCTTCCATTGTTCTCGGAATTCTGCTGAAGTTTAAAAATGCTTCAGAACTCTTCCATTGTTCTCAGAATTCCGCTGACATTTAAAAATGCTTCAGAACTCTTCCATTGTTCTCAGAATTCCGCTGATGTTGAAAAATGCTTCGGAACTCTTCTATTGTTCTTGGAATTCCGCTGACGCTTAAAATTGCTTCACAACTCTTCTATTGTTCTCGGAAATTCCGCTGACTTTAAAAAATGCTTCGGAACTCTTCCATTGTTCTCGGAATTCCGCTGAAGTTTAAGAATGCTTCGGAACTCTTCCAATGTTCTCGGAATTCTGCTGAAGTTTAAAAATGCTTTGGAACTCTTCCATTGTTCTCGGAATTCGGCTGACGCTTAAAAATGCTTCACAACTCTTCTATTGTTCTCGGAATTCCGCTGACTTTTAAAAATGCTTCGGAACTCTTCCATTGTTCTCGGAATTCCGCTGACGTTTAAAAATGCTTCACAACTCTTCCATTTTTCTCGGTATTCCGCTGACTTTTAAAAATGCTTCGGAAATCTTCCATTGTTTTCAAAATTCCGCTGACGTTTAAAAATGCTTTGGAAATCTTCCATTGTTTTCAAAATTCCGCTGACGTTTAAAATTGCTTCAGAACTCTTCCATTGTTCTCGGAATTCCGCTGATGTTGAAAAATGCTTCGGAACTCTTTCATTGTTCTCGGAATTCCGCTGAAGTTTAAGAATGCTTCGGAACTCTTCCATTGTTCTCGGAATTCTGCTGAAGTTTAAAAATGCTTTGGAACTCTTCCATTGTTCTCGGAATTCTGCTGAAGTTTAAAAATGCTTCGGAACTCTTCCATTGTTTTCAGAATTCCGCTGACATTTAAAAATGCTTTGGAACTCGTCCATTGTTCTCAGAATTCTGCAGACATATAAAAATGCTTCGGAACTCTTCCATTGTTCTCGGAATTCCGCTGACATTTAAAAATGCTTCAGAACTCTTCCATTGTTCTCGGAATTCCGCTGAAGTTTAAAAATGCTTCGGAACTCTTCCATTGTTTTCAGAATTCCGCTGACATTTAAAAATGCTTTGGAACTCGTCCATTGCTCTCAGAATTCTGCAGACATTTAAAAATGCTTCAGAACTCTTCCATTGTTCTCGGAATTCCGCTGATGTTTAAAAATGCTTCACAACTCTTCCATTGTTCTCAGAATTCCGCTGACGTTTAAAAATGCTTCAGAACTCTTCCATTGTTCTCGGAATTCCGCTGATGTTTAAAAATGCTTCGGAACTCTTCCATTGTTCTCGGAATTCCAGTGAAGTTTAAAAATGCTTCAGAACTCTTACATTGTTCTCAGAATTCCGCTGACGCTTAAAATTGCTTGACAACTCATCTATTGTTCTCGGAATTCCCCTGACTTTTAAAAATGTTTCGGAACTCGTCCATCTTTCTCGGAATTCTGCTGAAGTTTAAAAATGCTTCGGAACTCTTCCATTGTTTTCAGAATTCCGCTGACATTTAAAAATGCTTTGGAACTCTTCCATAGTTCTTGGAATTCTGCTGACATTTAAAAATGCTTCGGAACTCTTCCATTGTTCTCGGAATTCCGCTGACATTTAAAAATGCTTCACAACTTTTCCATTGTTCTCGGAATTTCGCGGACTTTTAAAAATGCTTCGGAACTCTTCCATTGTTTTCAAAATTCCGCTGAAGTTTAAAAATGCTTCGGAAATCTTCCATTGTTTTCAAAATTCCGCTGACGTTTAAAAATGCTTCACAACTCTTCCATTGTTCTCGGTATTCCGCTGATGTTTAAAAATGCTTCGGAACTCTTCCATTGTTCTCCAAATTCCGCTGACCTTTAAAAATGCTTCACAACTCTTCCATTGTTCTCAGAATTCCGCTGACGTTTAAAAATGCTTCAGAAATCTTCCATTGTTTTCAAAATTCCGCTGACGTTTAAAAATGCTTCAGAACTCTTCCATTGTTCTCGGAATTCCGCTGATGTTTAAAAATGCTTCGGAACTCTTCCATTGTTCTCGGAATTCTGCTGAAGTTTAAAAATGCTTCGGAACTCTTCCATTGTTTTCAGAATTCCGCTGACATTTAAAAATGCTTTGGAACTCTTCCATTGTTCTCAGAATTCTGCAGACATATAAAAATGCTTCGGAACTCTTCCATTGTTCTCGGAATTCCGCTGACATTTAAAAATTGTTCGGAACTCTTCGATTGTTCTGGAATTCCGCTGATGTTTAAAAATGCTTCACAACTCTTCCATTGTTCTCGGTATTCTGCTGACTTTTAAAAATGCTTCGGAACTGTTCCATTGTTCTCGGAATTCCGCTGAAGTTTAAGTATGCTTCGGAGCTCTTCCATTGTTCTCGGAATTCCGCTGACATTCAAAAATGCTTCAGAACTCTTCCATTGTTCTCGGAATTCCGCTGAGGTTTAAAAATGCTTCGGAACTCTTCCATTGTTCTCGGAATTCCGCTGACGTTTAAAAATGCTTCACAACTCTTCCATTGTTCTCGGAATTCCGCTGACTTTTAAAAATGCTTAGGAACTCTTCGATTGTTCTCCAAATTCCGCTGACCTTTAAAAATGCTTCACAACTCTTCCATTGTTCTCAGAATTCCGCTGACGTTTAAAAATGCTTCAGAAATCTTCCATTGTTTTCAAAATTCCGCTGACGTTTAAAAATACTTCAGAACTCTTCCATTGTTCTCGGAGTTCCGCTGATGTTTAAAAATGCTTCGGAACTCTTCCATTGTTCTCGGAATTCCAGTGAAGTTTAAAATTGCTTCGGAACTCTTACATTGTTCTCAGAATTCCGCTGACGCTTAAAATTGCTTCACAACTCTTCTATTGTTCTCGGAATTCCCCTGACTTTTAAAAATGCTTCGGAACTCTTCCATTGTTCTCGGAATTCCGCTGAAGTTTAAGAATGCTTCAGAACTCTTCCATTGTTCTCGGAAATCTGCTGAAGTTTTGAAGTTTAAAAATGCTTCGGAACTCTTCCATTGTTCTCGGAATTCCGCTGACGCTTAAAAATGCTTCACAACTCTTCTATTGTTCTCGGAATTCCGCTGACTTTTAAAAATACTTCGGAACTCTTCCATTTTTCTCGGAATTCTGCTGAAATTTAAAAATGCTTCGGAACTCTTCCATTGTTTTCAGAATTCCGCTGACATTTAAAAATGCTTTGGAACTCTTCCATTGTTCTTGGAATTCTGCTGACATTTAAAAATGCTTCGGAACTCTTCCATTGTTCTCGGAATTCCACTGATGTTTAAAAATGCTTCACAACTCTTCCATTTTTCTCAGTATTCCGCTGACTTTTAAAAATGCTTCGGAACTCTTCCATTGTTCTCGGAATTCCGCTGAAGTTTATATATTCTTCGGAACTCTTCCATTGTTCTCGGAATTATGCTGAAGATTAAAAATGCTTCGGAACTCTTCCATTGCTCTCAGAATTCCGCTGACATTTAAAAATGCTTCACAACTCTTCCATTGTTCTCGGAATTCCGCTGACTTTTAAAAATGCTTCGGAACTCTTCCATTGTTCTCGGAATTATGCTGAAGATTAAAAATGCTTCGGAACTCTTCCATTGTTCTCAGAATTCCGCTGACATTTAAAAATGCTTCGGAACTCTTCCATTGTTCTCGGAATTCCGCTGACGTTTAAAAATGCTTCGGAACTCTTCCATTGTTTTCGGAATTCCAGTGAAGTTTAAAAATGCTTCGGAACTCTTACATTGTTCTCAGAATTCCGCTGACGCTTAAAATTGCTTCACAACTCATCTATTGTTCTCGGAATTCCCCTGACTTTTAAAAATGTTTCGGAACTCGTCCATCTTTCTCGGAATTCTGCTGAAGTTTAAAAATGCTTCGGAACTCTTCCATTGTTTTCAGAATTCCGCTGACATTTAAAAATGCTTTGGAACTCTTCCATAGTTCTTGGAATTCTGCTGACATTTAAAAATGCTTCGGAACTCTTCCATTGTTCTCGGAATTCCGCTGACATTTAAAAATGCTTCACAACTTTTCCATTGTTCTCGGAATTTCGCGGACTTTTAAAAATGCTTCGGAACTCTTCCATTGTTTTCAAAATTCCGCTGAAGTTTAAAAATGCTTCGGAAATCTTCCATTGTTTTCAAAATTCCGCTGACGTTTAAAAATGCTTCACAACTCTTCCATTGTTCTCGGTATTCCGCTGATGTTTAAAAATGCTTCGGAACTCTTCCATTGTTCTCCAAATTCCGCTGACCTTTAAAAATGCTTCACAACTCTTCCATTGTTCTCAGAATTCCGCTGACGTTTAAAAATGCTTCAGAAATCTTCCATTGTTTTCAAAATTCCGCTGACGTTTAAAAATGCTTCAGAACTCTTCCATTGTTCTCGGAATTCCGCTGATGTTTAAAAATGCTTCGGAACTCTTCCATTGTTCTCGGAATTCTGCTGAAGTTTTAAAATGCTTCGGAACTCTTCCATTGTTTTCAGAATTCCGCTGACATTTAAAAATGCTTTGGAACTCTTCCATTGTTCTCAGAATTCTGCAGACATATAAAAATGCTTCGGAACTCTTCCATTGTTCTCGGAATTCCGCTGACATTTAAAAATTGTTCGGAACTCTTCGATTGTTCTGGAATTCCGCTGATGTTTAAAAATGCTTCACAACTCTTCCATTGTTCTCGGTATTCTGCTGACTTTTAAAAATGCTTCGGAACTGTTCCATTGTTCTCGGAATTCCGCTGAAGTTTAAGTATGCTTCGGAGCTCTTCCATTGTTCTCGGAATTCCGCTGACATTCAAAAATGCTTCAGAACTCTTCCATTGTTCTCGGAATTCCGCTGAGGTTTAAAAATGCTTCGGAACTCTTCCATTGTTCTCGGAATTCCGCTGACGTTTAAAAATGCTTCACAACTCTTCCATTGTTCTCGGAATTCCGCTGACTTTTAAAAATGCTTAGGAACTCTTCGATTGTTCTCCAAATTCCGCTGACCTTTAAAAATGCTTCACAACTCTTCCATTGTTCTCAGAATTCCGCTGACGTTTAAAAATGCTTCAGAAATCTTCCATTGTTTTCAAAATTCCGCTGACGTTTAAAAATACTTCAGAACTCTTCCATTGTTCTCGGAGTTCCGCTGATGTTTAAAAATGCTTCGGAACTCTTCCATTGTTCTCGGAATTCCAGTGAAGTTTAAAATTGCTTCGGAACTCTTACATTGTTCTCAGAATTCCGCTGACGCTTAAAATTGCTTCACAACTCTTCTATTGTTCTCGGAATTCCCCTGACTTTTAAAAATGCTTCGGAACTCTTCCATTGTTCTCGGAATTCCGCTGAAGTTTAAGAATGCTTCAGAACTCTTCCATTGTTCTCGGAAATCTGCTGAAGTTTTGAAGTTTAAAAATGCTTCGGAACTCTTCCATTGTTCTCGGAATTCCGCTGACGCTTAAAAATGCTTCACAACTCTTCTATTGTTCTCGGAATTCCGCTGACTTTTAAAAATACTTCGGAACTCTTCCATTTTTCTCGGAATTCTGCTGAAGTTTAAAAATGCTTCGGAACTCTTCCATTGTTTTCAGAATTCCGCTGACATTTAAAAATGCTTTGGAACTCTTCCATTGTGCTTGTAATTCTGCTGACATTTAAAAATGCTTCGGAACTCTTCCATTGTTCTCGGAATTCCACTGACGTATAAAAATGCTTCACAACTCTTCCATTTTTCTCAGTATTCCGCTGACTTTTAAAAATGCTTCGGAACTCTTCCATTGTTCTCGGAATTCCGCTGAAGTTTATATATTCTTCGGAACTCTTCCATTGTTCTCGGAATTATGCTGAAGATTAAAAATGCTTCGGAACTCTTCCATTGCTCTCAGAATTCCGCTGACGTTTAAAAATGCTTCACAACTCTTCCATTGTTCTCGGAATTCCGCTGACTTTTAAAAATGCTTCACAACTCTTCCATTGTTCTCGGAATTCCGCTGACTTTTAAAAATGCTTAGGATCTCTTCGATTGTTCTCCAAATTCCGCTGACCTTTAAAAATGCTTCACAACTCTTCCATTGTTCTCAGAATTCCGCTGACGTTTAAAAATGCTTCAGAAATCTTCCATTGTTCTCGGAATTCCGCTGACTTTTAAAAATGCTTCGGAACTCTTCCATTGTTCTCGGAATTATGCTGAAGATTAAAAATGCTTCGGAACTCTTCCATTGTTCTCAGAATTCCGCTGACATTTAAAAATGCTTCGGAACTCTTCCATTGTTCTCGGAATTCCGCTGACGTTTAAAAATGCTTCGGAACTCTTCCATTGTTTTCGGAATTCCAGTGAAGTTTAAAAATGCTTCGGAACTCTTACATTGTTCTCAGAATTCCGCTGACGCTTAAAATTGCTTCACAACTCTTCTATTGTTCTCGGAATTCCCCTGACTTTTAAAAATGCTTCGGAACTCTTCCATTGTTCTCGGAATTCCGCTGAAGTTTAAGAATGCTTCAGAACTCTTCCATTGTTCTCGGAAATCTGCTGAAGTTTTGAAGTTTAAAAATGCTTCGGAACTCTTCCATTGTTCTCGGAATTCCGCTGACGCTTAAAAATGCTTCACAACTCTTCTATTGTTCTCGGAATTCCGCTGACTTTTAAAAATACTTCGGAACTCTTCCATTTTTCTCGGAATTCTGCTGAAGTTTAAAAATGCTTCGGAACTCTTCCATTGTTTTCAGAATTCCGCTGACATTTAAAAATGCTTTGGAACTCTTCCATTGTTCTTGGAATTCTGCTGACATTTAAAAATGCTTCGGAACTCTTCCATTGTTCTCGGAATTCCGCTGACATTTAAAAATGCTTCGGAACTCTTCCATTGTTCTCG
Organism: Phyllobates terribilis; assembly: GCF_046119375.1. Classification (NCBI taxonomy): domain Eukaryota; kingdom Metazoa; phylum Chordata; class Amphibia; order Anura; family Dendrobatidae; genus Phyllobates; species Phyllobates terribilis. The sequence goes on along the minus strand of NW_027362781.1, from coordinate 3,914,889 downwards.
GAATTCCACTGACGTTTAAAAATGCTTCACAACTCTTCCATTTTTCTCAGTATTCCGCTGACTTTTAAAAATGCTTCGGAACTCTTCCATTGTTCTCGGAATTCCGCTGAAGTTTAAATATTCTTCGGAACTCTTCCATTGTTCTCGGAATTATGCTGAAGATTAAAAATGCTTCGGAACTCTTCCATTGCTCTCAGAATTCCGCTGACGTTTAAAAATGCTTCACAACTCTTCCATTGTTCTCGGAATTCCGCTGACTTTTAAAAATGCTTCGGAACTCTTCCATTGTTCTCGGAATTATGCTGAAGATTAAAAATGCTTCGGAACTCTTCAATTGTTCTCAGAATTCCGCTGACATTTAAAAATGCTTTGGAACTCTTCCATTGTTCTCGGAATTCCGCTGACGTTTAAAAATGCTTTGGAACTCTTCCATTGTTCTCGCAATTCCGCTGAAGTTTAAAAATGCTTCGGAACTCTTCCATTGTTGTAGGAATTATGCTGAAGTTTAAAAATGCATCGGAACTCTTCCATTGTTCTCGGATTTCCGCTGACGTTTAAAAATGCTTCACAACTCTTCTATTGTTCTCGGTATTCCGCTGAAGTTTAAATATGCTTCGGAACTCTTCCATTGTTCTCGGAATTCCGCTGACATATAAAAATGCTTCGGAACTCTTCCTTTTTTCTCGGAATTCCGTTGATGTTTAAAAATGCTTCAGAACTCTTCCATTGTTCTCGGAATTCCGCTGAAGTTTAAGTATGCTTCGGAACTCTTCCATTGTTCTGGAATTCCGCTGACGTTTAAAAATGCTTCACAACTCTTCCATTGTTCTCGGTATTCCCCTGACTTTTAAAAATGCTTCGGAACTCTTCCATTGTTCTCGGAATTCCGCTGAAGTTTAAGTATGCTTCGGAACTCTTCCATTGTTCTCGGAATTCTGCTGAAGTTTAAAAATGCTTCAGAACTCTTCCATTGTTCTCAGAATTCCGCTGATGTTGAAAAATGCTTCGGAACTCTTCCATTGTTCTTGGAATTCCGCTGACGCTTAAAATTGCTTCACAACTCTTCTATTGTTCTCGGAAATTCCGCTGACTTTAAAAAATGCTTCGGAAGTCTTCCATTGTTCTCGGAATTCCGCTGAAGTTTAAGAATGCTTCGGAACTCTTCCAATGTTCTCGGAATTCTGCTGAAGTTTAAAAATGCTTTGGAACTCTTCCATTGATCTCGGAATTCGGCTGACGCTTAAAAATGCTTCACAACTCTTCTATTGTTCTCGGAATTCAGCTGACTTTTAAAAATGCTTCGGAACTCTTCCATTGTTCTCGGAATTCCGCTGACGTTTAAAAATGCTTCACAACTCTTCCATTTTTCTCGGTATTCCGCTGACTTTTAAAAATGCTTCGGAAATCTTCCATTGTTTTCAAAATTCCGCTGACGTTTAAAAATGCTTTGGAAATCTTCCATTGTTTTCAAAATTCCGCTGACGTTTAAAAATGCTTCAGAACTCTTCCATTGTTCTCGGAATTCCGCTGATGTTGAAAAATGCTTCGGAACTCTTTCATTGTTCTCGGAATTCCGCTGAAGTTTAAGAATGCTTCGGAACTCTTCCATTGTTCTCGGAATTCTGCTGAAGTTTAAAAATGCTTTGGAACTCTTCCATTGTTCTCGGAATTCCGCTGACGCTTAAAAATGCTTCACAACTCTTCTATTGTTCTCGGAATTCCGCTGACTTTTAAAAATGCTTCGGAACTCTTCCATTGTTCTCGGAATTCCGCAGAAGTTTAAGAATGCTTCGGAACTCTTCCATTGTTCTCGGAATTCCGCTGAAGTTTAAGAATGCTTCAGAACTCTTCCATTGTTCTCGGAAATCTGCTGAAGTTTTGAAGTTTAAAAATGCTTCGGAACTCTTCCATTGTTCTCGGAATTCCGCTGACGCTTAAAAATGCTTCACAACTCTTCTATTGTTCTCGGAATTCCGCTGACTTTTAAAAATACTTCGGAACTCTTCCATTTTTCTCGGAATTCTGCTGAAGTTTAAAAATGCTTCGGAACTCTTCCATTGTTTTCAGAATTCCGCTGACATTTAAAAATGCTTTGGAACTCTTCCATTGTTCTTGGAATTCTGCTGACATTTAAAAATGCTTCGGAACTCTTCCATTGTTCTCGGAATTCCGCTGACATTTAAAAATTGTTCGGAACTCTTCGATTGTTCTGGAATTCCGCTGATGTTTAAAAATGCTTCACAACTTTTCCATTGTTCTCGGTATTCTGCTGACTTTTAAAAATGCTTCGGAACTGTTCCATTGTTCTCGGAATTCCGCTGAAGTTTAAGTATGCTTCGGAGCTCTTCCATTGTTCTCGGAATTCCGCTGACATTCAAAAATGCTTCAGAACTCTTCCATTGTTCTCGGAATTCCGCTGAGGTTTAAAAATGCTTCGGAACTCTTCCATTGTTCTCGGAATTCCGCTGACGTTTAAAAATGCTTCACAACTCTTCCATTGTTCTCGGAATTCCGCTGACTTTTAAAAATGCTTAGGAACTCTTCGATTGTTCTCCAAATTCCGCTGACCTTTAAAAATGCTTCACAACTCTTCCATTGTTCTCAGAATTCCGCTGACGTTTAAAAATGCTTCAGAAATCTTCCATTGTTTTCAAAATTCCGCTGACGTTTAAAAATACTTCAGAACTCTTCCATTGTTCTCGGAGTTCCGCTGATGTTTAAAAATGCTTCGGAACTCTTCCATTGTTCTCGGAATTCCAGTGAAGTTTAAAATTGCTTCGGAACTCTTACATTGTTCTCAGAATTCCGCTGACGCTTAAAATTGCTTCACAACTCTTCTATTGTTCTCGGAATTCCCCTGACTTTTAAAAATGCTTCGGAACTCTTCCATTGTTCTCGGAATTCCGCTGAAGTTTAAGAATGCTTCAGAACTCTTCCATTGTTCTCGGAAATCTGCTGAAGTTTTGAAGTTTAAAAATGCTTCGGAACTCTTCCATTGTTCTCGGAATTCCGCTGACGCTTAAAAATGCTTCACAACTCTTCTATTGTTCTCGGAATTCCGCTGACTTTTAAAAATACTTCGGAACTCTTCCATTTTTCTCGGAATTCTGCTGAAGTTTAAAAATGCTTCGGAACTCTTCCATTGTTTTCAGAATTCCGCTGACATTTAAAAATGCTTTGGAACTCTTCCATTGTGCTTGGAATTCTGCTGACATTTAAAAATGCTTCGGAACTCTTCCATTGTTCTCGGAATTCCACTGACGTATAAAAATGCTTCACAACTCTTCCATTTTTCTCAGTATTCCGCTGACTTTTAAAAATGCTTCGGAACTCTTCCATTGTTCTCGGAATTCCGCTGAAGTTTATATATTCTTCGGAACTCTTCCATTGTTCTCGGAATTATGCTGAAGATTAAAAATGCTTCGGAACTCTTCCATTGCTCTCAGAATTCCGCTGACGTTTAAAAATGCTTCACAACTCTTCCATTGTTCTCGGAATTCCGCTGACTTTTAAAAATGCTTCACAACTCTTCCATTGTTCTCGGAATTCCGCTGACTTTTAAAAATGCTTAGGATCTCTTCGATTGTTCTCCAAATTCCGCTGACCTTTAAAAATGCTTCACAACTCTTCCATTGTTCTCAGAATTCCGCTGACGTTTAAAAATGCTTCAGAAATCTTCCATTGTTTTCAAAATTCCGCTGACGTTTAAAAATGCTTCAGAACTCTTCCATTGTTCTCGGAATTCCGCTGATGTTTAAAAATGCTTCGGAACTCTTCCATTGTTCTCGGAATTCCAGTGAAGTTTAAAAATGCTTCGGAACGCTTACATTGTTCTCAGAATTCCGCTGACGCTTAAAATTGCTTCACAACTCTTCTATTGTTCTCGGAATTCCCCTGACTTTTAAAAATGCTTCGGAACTCTTCCATTGTTCTCGGAATTCCGCTGAAGTTTAAGAATGCTTCAGAACTCTTCCATTGTTCTCGGAAATCTGCTGAAGTTTTGAAGTTTAAAAATGCTTTGGAACTCTTCCATTGTTCTCGGAATTCCGCTGACGCTTAAAAATGCTTCACAACTCTTCTATTGTTCTCGGAATTCCGCTGACTTTTAAAAATACTTCGGAACTCTTCCATTTTTCTCGGAATTCTGCTGAAATTTAAAAATGCTTCGGAACTCTTCCATTGTTTTCAGAATTCCGCTGACATTTAAAAATGCTTTGGAACTCTTCCATTGTTCTTGGAATTCTGCTGACATTTAAAAATGCTTCGGAACTCTTCCATTGTTCTCGGAATTCCACTGATGTTTAAAAATGCTTCACAACTCTTCCATTTTTCTCAGTATTCCGCTGACTTTTAAAAATGCTTCGGAACTCTTCCATTGTTCTCGGAATTCCACTGATGTTTAAAAATGCTTCACAACTCTTCCATTTTTCTCAGAATTCTGCTGACATTTAAAAATGCTTCGGAACTCTTCCATTGTTCTCGGAATTCCGCTGACATTTAAAAATGCTTCGGAACTCTTCCATTGTTCTCGGAATTCCACTGACGTTTAAAAATGCTTCACAACTCTTCCATTTTTCTCAGTATTCCGCTGACTTTTAAAAATGCTTCGGAACTCTTCCATTGTTCTCGGAATTCCGCTGAAGTTTAAATATTCTTCGGAACTCTTCCATTGTTCTCGGAATTATGCTGAAGATTAAAAATGCTTCGGAACTCTTCCATTGCTCTCAGAATTCCGCTGACGTTTAAAAATGCTTCACAACTCTTCCATTGTTCTCGGAATTCCGCTGACTTTTAAAAATGCTTCGGAACTCTTCCATTGTTCTCGGAATTATGCTGAAGATTAAAAATGCTTCGGAACTCTTCCATTGTTCTCGGAATTATGCTGAAGATTAAAAATGCTTCGGAACTCTTCCATTGTTCTCAGAATTCCGCTGACATTTAAAAATGCTTTGGAACTCTTCCATTGTTCTCGGAATTCCGCTGACGTTTAAAAATGCTTCGGAACTCTTCCATTGTTCTCGCAATTCCGCTGAAGTTTAAAAATGCTTCGGAACTCTTCCATTGTTGTAGGAATTATGCTGAAGTTTAAAAATGCATCGGAACTCTTCCATTGTTCTCGGATTTCCGCTGACGTTTAAAAATGCTTCACAACTCTTCTATTGTTCTCGGTATTCCGCTGAAGTTTAAATATGCTTCGGAACTCTTCCATTGTTCTCGGAATTCCGCTGACATATAAAAATGCTTCGGAACTCTTCCTTTTTTCTCGGAATTCCGTTGATGTTTAAAAATGCTTCAGAACTCTTCCATTGTTCTCGGAATTCCGCTGAAGTTTAAGTATGCTTCGGAACTCTTCCATTGTTCTGGAATTCCGCTGACGTTTAAAAATGCTTCACAACTCTTCCATTGTTCCCGGTATTCCCCTGACTTTTAAAAATGCTTCGGAACTCTTCCATTGTTCTCGGAATTCCGCTGAAGTTTAAGTATGCTTCGGAACTCTTCCATTGTTCTCGGAATTCTGCTGAAGTTTAAAAATGCTTCAGAACTCTTCCATTGTTCTCAGAATTCCGCTGACATTTAAAAATGCTTCAGAACTCTTCCATTGTTCTCAGAATTCCGCTGATGTTGAAAAATGCTTCGGAACTCTTCTATTGTTCTTGGAATTCCGCTGACGCTTAAAATTGCTTCACAACTCTTCTATTGTTCTCGGAAATTCCGCTGACTTTAAAAAATGCTTCGGAACTCTTCCATTGTTCTCGGAATTCCGCTGAAGTTTAAGAATGCTTCGGAACTCTTCCAATGTTCTCGGAATTCTGCTGAAGTTTAAAAATGCTTTGGAACTCTTCCATTGTTCTCGGAATTCGGCTGACGCTTAAAAATGCTTCACAACTCTTCTATTGTTCTCGGAATTCCGCTGACTTTTAAAAATGCTTCGGAACTCTTCCATTGTTCTCGGAATTCCGCTGACGTTTAAAAATGCTTCACAACTCTTCCATTTTTCTCGGTATTCCGCTGACTTTTAAAAATGCTTCGGAAATCTTCCATTGTTTTCAAAATTCCGCTGACGTTTAAAAATGCTTTGGAAATCTTCCATTGTTTTCAAAATTCCGCTGACGTTTAAAATTGCTTCAGAACTCTTCCATTGTTCTCGGAATTCCGCTGATGTTGAAAAATGCTTCGGAACTCTTTCATTGTTCTCGGAATTCCGCTGAAGTTTAAGAATGCTTCGGAACTCTTCCATTGTTCTCGGAATTCTGCTGAAGTTTAAAAATGCTTTGGAACTCTTCCATTGTTCTCGGAATTCTGCTGAAGTTTAAAAATGCTTCGGAACTCTTCCATTGTTTTCAGAATTCCGCTGACATTTAAAAATGCTTTGGAACTCGTCCATTGTTCTCAGAATTCTGCAGACATATAAAAATGCTTCGGAACTCTTCCATTGTTCTCGGAATTCCGCTGACATTTAAAAATGCTTCAGAACTCTTCCATTGTTCTCGGAATTCCGCTGAAGTTTAAAAATGCTTCGGAACTCTTCCATTGTTTTCAGAATTCCGCTGACATTTAAAAATGCTTTGGAACTCGTCCATTGCTCTCAGAATTCTGCAGACATTTAAAAATGCTTCAGAACTCTTCCATTGTTCTCGGAATTCCGCTGATGTTTAAAAATGCTTCACAACTCTTCCATTGTTCTCAGAATTCCGCTGACGTTTAAAAATGCTTCAGAACTCTTCCATTGTTCTCGGAATTCCGCTGATGTTTAAAAATGCTTCGGAACTCTTCCATTGTTCTCGGAATTCCAGTGAAGTTTAAAAATGCTTCAGAACTCTTACATTGTTCTCAGAATTCCGCTGACGCTTAAAATTGCTTGACAACTCATCTATTGTTCTCGGAATTCCCCTGACTTTTAAAAATGTTTCGGAACTCGTCCATCTTTCTCGGAATTCTGCTGAAGTTTAAAAATGCTTCGGAACTCTTCCATTGTTTTCAGAATTCCGCTGACATTTAAAAATGCTTTGGAACTCTTCCATAGTTCTTGGAATTCTGCTGACATTTAAAAATGCTTCGGAACTCTTCCATTGTTCTCGGAATTCCGCTGACATTTAAAAATGCTTCACAACTTTTCCATTGTTCTCGGAATTTCGCGGACTTTTAAAAATGCTTCGGAACTCTTCCATTGTTTTCAAAATTCCGCTGAAGTTTAAAAATGCTTCGGAAATCTTCCATTGTTTTCAAAATTCCGCTGACGTTTAAAAATGCTTCACAACTCTTCCATTGTTCTCGGTATTCCGCTGATGTTTAAAAATGCTTCGGAACTCTTCCATTGTTCTCCAAATTCCGCTGACCTTTAAAAATGCTTCACAACTCTTCCATTGTTCTCAGAATTCCGCTGACGTTTAAAAATGCTTCAGAAATCTTCCATTGTTTTCAAAATTCCGCTGACGTTTAAAAATGCTTCAGAACTCTTCCATTGTTCTCGGAATTCCGCTGATGTTTAAAAATGCTTCGGAACTCTTCCATTGTTCTCGGAATTCTGCTGAAGTTTAAAAATGCTTCGGAACTCTTCCATTGTTTTCAGAATTCCGCTGACATTTAAAAATGCTTTGGAACTCTTCCATTGTTCTCAGAATTCTGCAGACATATAAAAATGCTTCGGAACTCTTCCATTGTTCTCGGAATTCCGCTGACATTTAAAAATTGTTCGGAACTCTTCGATTGTTCTGGAATTCCGCTGATGTTTAAAAATGCTTCACAACTCTTCCATTGTTCTCGGTATTCTGCTGACTTTTAAAAATGCTTCGGAACTGTTCCATTGTTCTCGGAATTCCGCTGAAGTTTAAGTATGCTTCGGAGCTCTTCCATTGTTCTCGGAATTCCGCTAACATTCAAAAATGCTTCAGAACTCTTCCATTGTTCTCGGAATTCCGCTGAGGTTTAAAAATGCTTCGGAACTCTTCCATTGTTCTCGGAATTCCGCTGACGTTTAAAAATGCTTCACAACTCTTCCATTGTTCTCGGAATTCCGCTGACTTTTAAAAATGCTTAGGAACTCTTCGATTGTTCTCCAAATTCCGCTGACCTTTAAAAATGCTTCACAACTCTTCCATTGTTCTCAGAATTCCGCTGACGTTTAAAAATGCTTCAGAAATCTTCCATTGTTTTCAAAATTCCGCTGACGTTTAAAAATACTTCAGAACTCTTCCATTGTTCTCGGAGTTCCGCTGATGTTTAAAAATGCTTCGGAACTCTTCCATTGTTCTCGGAATTCCAGTGAAGTTTAAAATTGCTTCGGAACTCTTACATTGTTCTCAGAATTCCGCTGACGCTTAAAATTGCTTCACAACTCTTCTATTGTTCTCGGAATTCCCCTGACTTTTAAAAATGCTTCGGAACTCTTCCATTGTTCTCGGAATTCCGCTGAAGTTTAAGAATGCTTCAGAACTCTTCCATTGTTCTCGGAAATCTGCTGAAGTTTTGAAGTTTAAAAATGCTTCGGAACTCTTCCATTGTTCTCGGAATTCCGCTGACGCTTAAAAATGCTTCACAACTCTTCTATTGTTCTCGGAATTCCGCTGACTTTTAAAAATACTTCGGAACTCTTCCATTTTTCTCGGAATTCTGCTGAAATTTAAAAATGCTTCGGAACTCTTCCATTGTTTTCAGAATTCCGCTGACATTTAAAAATGCTTTGGAACTCTTCCATTGTTCTTGGAATTCTGCTGACATTTAAAAATGCTTCGGAACTCTTCCATTGTTCTCGGAATTCCACTGATGTTTAAAAATGCTTCACAACTCTTCCATTTTTCTCAGTATTCCGCTGACTTTTAAAAATGCTTCGGAACTCTTCCATTGTTCTCGGAATTCCGCTGAAGTTTATATATTCTTCGGAACTCTTCCATTGTTCTCGGAATTATGCTGAAGATTAAAAATGCTTCGGAACTCTTCCATTGCTCTCAGAATTCCGCTGACATTTAAAAATGCTTCACAACTCTTCCATTGTTCTCGGAATTCCGCTGACTTTTAAAAATGCTTCGGAACTCTTCCATTGTTCTCGGAATTATGCTGAAGATTAAAAATGCTTCGGAACTCTTCCATTGTTCTCAGAATTCCGCTGACATTTAAAAATGCTTCGGAACTCTTCCATTGTTCTCGGAATTCCGCTGACGTTTAAAAATGCTTCGGAACTCTTCCATTGTTTTCGGAATTCCAGTGAAGTTTAAAAATGCTTCGGAACTCTTACATTGTTCTCAGAATTCCGCTGACGCTTAAAATTGCTTCACAACTCATCTATTGTTCTCGGAATTCCCCTGACTTTTAAAAATGTTTCGGAACTCGTCCATCTTTCTCGGAATTCTGCTGAAGTTTAAAAATGCTTCGGAACTCTTCCATTGTTTTCAGAATTCCGCTGACATTTAAAAATGCTTTGGAACTCTTCCATAGTTCTTGGAATTCTGCTGACATTTAAAAATGCTTCGGAACTCTTCCATTGTTCTCGGAATTCCGCTGACATTTAAAAATGCTTCACAACTTTTCCATTGTTCTCGGAATTTCGCGGACTTTTAAAAATGCTTCGGAACTCTTCCATTGTTTTCAAAATTCCGCTGAAGTTTAAAAATGCTTCGGAAATCTTCCATTGTTTTCAAAATTCCGCTGACGTTTAAAAATGCTTCACAACTCTTCCATTGTTCTCGGTATTCCGCTGATGTTTAAAAATGCTTCGGAACTCTTCCATTGTTCTCCAAATTCCGCTGACCTTTAAAAATGCTTCACAACTCTTCCATTGTTCTCAGAATTCCGCTGACGTTTAAAAATGCTTCAGAAATCTTCCATTGTTTTCAAAATTCCGCTGACGTTTAAAAATGCTTCAGAACTCTTCCATTGTTCTCGGAATTCCGCTGATGTTTAAAAATGCTTCGGAACTCTTCCATTGTTCTCGGAATTCTGCTGAAGTTTTAAAATGCTTCGGAACTCTTCCATTGTTTTCAGAATTCCGCTGACATTTAAAAATGCTTTGGAACTCTTCCATTGTTCTCAGAATTCTGCAGACATATAAAAATGCTTCGGAACTCTTCCATTGTTCTCGGAATTCCGCTGACATTTAAAAATTGTTCGGAACTCTTCGATTGTTCTGGAATTCCGCTGATGTTTAAAAATGCTTCACAACTCTTCCATTGTTCTCGGTATTCTGCTGACTTTTAAAAATGCTTCGGAACTGTTCCATTGTTCTCGGAATTCCGCTGAAGTTTAAGTATGCTTCGGAGCTCTTCCATTGTTCTCGGAATTCCGCTGACATTCAAAAATGCTTCAGAACTCTTCCATTGTTCTCGGAATTCCGCTGAGGTTTAAAAATGCTTCGGAACTCTTCCATTGTTCTCGGAATTCCGCTGACGTTTAAAAATGCTTCACAACTCTTCCATTGTTCTCGGAATTCCGCTGACTTTTAAAAATGCTTAGGAACTCTTCGATTGTTCTCCAAATTCCGCTGACCTTTAAAAATGCTTCACAACTCTTCCATTGTTCTCAGAATTCCGCTGACGTTTAAAAATGCTTCAGAAATCTTCCATTGTTTTCAAAATTCCGCTGACGTTTAAAAATACTTCAGAACTCTTCCATTGTTCTCGGAGTTCCGCTGATGTTTAAAAATGCTTCGGAACTCTTCCATTGTTCTCGGAATTCCAGTGAAGTTTAAAATTGCTTCGGAACTCTTACATTGTTCTCAGAATTCCGCTGACGCTTAAAATTGCTTCACAACTCTTCTATTGTTCTCGGAATTCCCCTGACTTTTAAAAATGCTTCGGAACTCTTCCATTGTTCTCGGAATTCCGCTGAAGTTTAAGAATGCTTCAGAACTCTTCCATTGTTCTCGGAAATCTGCTGAAGTTTTGAAGTTTAAAAATGCTTCGGAACTCTTCCATTGTTCTCGGAATTCCGCTGACGCTTAAAAATGCTTCACAACTCTTCTATTGTTCTCGGAATTCCGCTGACTTTTAAAAATACTTCGGAACTCTTCCATTTTTCTCGGAATTCTGCTGAAGTTTAAAAATGCTTCGGAACTCTTCCATTGTTTTCAGAATTCCGCTGACATTTAAAAATGCTTTGGAACTCTTCCATTGTGCTTGTAATTCTGCTGACATTTAAAAATGCTTCGGAACTCTTCCATTGTTCTCGGAATTCCACTGACGTATAAAAATGCTTCACAACTCTTCCATTTTTCTCAGTATTCCGCTGACTTTTAAAAATGCTTCGGAACTCTTCCATTGTTCTCGGAATTCCGCTGAAGTTTATATATTCTTCGGAACTCTTCCATTGTTCTCGGAATTATGCTGAAGATTAAAAATGCTTCGGAACTCTTCCATTGCTCTCAGAATTCCGCTGACGTTTAAAAATGCTTCACAACTCTTCCATTGTTCTCGGAATTCCGCTGACTTTTAAAAATGCTTCACAACTCTTCCATTGTTCTCGGAATTCCGCTGACTTTTAAAAATGCTTAGGATCTCTTCGATTGTTCTCCAAATTCCGCTGACCTTTAAAAATGCTTCACAACTCTTCCATTGTTCTCAGAATTCCGCTGACGTTTAAAAATGCTTCAGAAATCTTCCATTGTTCTCGGAATTCCGCTGACTTTTAAAAATGCTTCGGAACTCTTCCATTGTTCTCGGAATTATGCTGAAGATTAAAAATGCTTCGGAACTCTTCCATTGTTCTCAGAATTCCGCTGACATTTAAAAATGCTTCGGAACTCTTCCATTGTTCTCGGAATTCCGCTGACGTTTAAAAATGCTTCGGAACTCTTCCATTGTTTTCGGAATTCCAGTGAAGTTTAAAAATGCTTCGGAACTCTTACATTGTTCTCAGAATTCCGCTGACGCTTAAAATTGCTTCACAACTCTTCTATTGTTCTCGGAATTCCCCTGACTTTTAAAAATGCTTCGGAACTCTTCCATTGTTCTCGGAATTCCGCTGAAGTTTAAGAATGCTTCAGAACTCTTCCATTGTTCTCGGAAATCTGCTGAAGTTTTGAAGTTTAAAAATGCTTCGGAACTCTTCCATTGTTCTCGGAATTCCGCTGACGCTTAAAAATGCTTCACAACTCTTCTATTGTTCTCGGAATTCCGCTGACTTTTAAAAATACTTCGGAACTCTTCCATTTTTCTCGGAATTCTGCTGAAGTTTAAAAATGCTTCGGAACTCTTCCATTGTTTTCAGAATTCCGCTGACATTTAAAAATGCTTTGGAACTCTTCCATTGTTCTTGGAATTCTGCTGACATTTAAAAATGCTTCGGAACTCTTCCATTGTTCTCGGAATTCCGCTGACATTTAAAAATGCTTCGGAACTCTTCCATTGTTCTCGGAATTCCACTGACGTTTAAAAATGCTTCACAACTCTTCCATTTTTCTCAGTATTCCGCTGACTTTTAAAAATGCTTCGGAACTCTTCCATTGTTCTCGGAATTCCGCTGAAGTTTAAATATTCTTCGGAACTCTTCCATTGTTCTCGGAATTATGCTGAAGATTAAAAATGCTTTGGAACTCTTCCATTGCTCTCAGAATTCCGCTGACGTTTAAAAATGCTTCACAACTCTTCCATTGTTCTCGGAATTCCGCTGACTTTTAAAAATGCTTCGGAACTCTTCCATTGTTCTCGGAATTATGCTGAAGATTAAAAATGCTTCGGAACTCTTCAATTGTTCTCAGAATTCCGCTGACATTTAAAAATGCTTTGGAACTCTTCCATTGTTCTCGGAATTCCGCTGACGTTTAAAAATGCTTTGGAACTCTTCCATTGTTCTCGCAATTCCGCTGAAGTTTAAAAATGCTTCGGAACTCTTCCATTGTTGTAGGAATTATGCTGAAGTTTAAAAATGCATCGGAACTCTTCCATTGTTCTCGGATTTCCGCTGACGTTTAAAAATGCTTCACAACTCTTCTATTGTTCTCGGTATTCCGCTGAAGTTTAAATATGCTTCGGAACTCTTCCATTGTTCTCGGAATTCCGCTGACATATAAAAATGCTTCGGAACTCTTCCTTTTTTCTCGGAATTCCGTTGATGTTTAAAAATGCTTCAGAACTCTTCCATTGTTCTCGGAATTCCGCTGAAGTTTAAGTATGCTTCGGAACTCTTCCATTGTTCTGGAATTCCGCTGACGTTTAAAAATGCTTCACAACTCTTCCATTGTTCTCGGTATTCCCCTGACTTTTAAAAATGCTTCGGAACTCTTCCATTGTTCTCGGAATTCCGCTGAAGTTTAAGTATGCTTCGGAACTCTTCCATTGTTCTCGGAATTCTGCTGAAGTTTAAAAATGCTTCAGAACTCTTCCATTGTTCTCAGAATTCCGCTGATGTTGAAAAATGCTTCGGAACTCTTCCATTGTTCTTGGAATTCCGCTGACGCTTAAAATTGCTTCACAACTCTTCTATTGTTCTCGGAAATTCCGCTGACTTTAAAAAATGCTTCGGAAGTCTTCCATTGTTCTCGGAATTCCGCTGAAGTTTAAGAATGCTTCGGAACTCTTCCAATGTTCTCGGAATTCTGCTGAAGTTTAAAAATGCTTTGGAACTCTTCCATTGATCTCGGAATTCGGCTGACGCTTAAAAATGCTTCACAACTCTTCTATTGTTCTCGGAATTCAGCTGACTTTTAAAAATGCTTCGGAACTCTTCCATTGTTCTCGGAATTCCGCTGACGTTTAAAAATGCTTCACAACTCTTCCATTTTTCTCGGTATTCCGCTGACTTTTAAAAATGCTTCGGAAATCTTCCATTGTTTTCAAAATTCCGCTGACGTTTAAAAATGCTTTGGAAATCTTCCATTGTTTTCAAAATTCCGCTGACGTTTAAAAATGCTTCAGAACTCTTCCATTGTTCTCGGAATTCCGCTGATGTTGAAAAATGCTTCGGAACTCTTTCATTGTTCTCGGAATTCCGCTGAAGTTTAAGAATGCTTCGGAACTCTTCCATTGTTCTCGGAATTCTGCTGAAGTTTAAAAATGCTTTGGAACTCTTCCATTGTTCTCGGAATTCCGCTGACGCTTAAAAATGCTTCACAACTCTTCTATTGTTCTCGGAATTCCGCTGACTTTTAAAAATGCTTCGGAACTCTTCCATTGTTCTCGGAATTCCGCAGAAGTTTAAGAATGCTTCGGAACTCTTCCATTGTTCTCGGAATTCCGCTGAAGTTTAAGAATGCTTCAGAACTCTTCCATTGTTCTCGGAAATCTGCTGAAGTTTTGAAGTTTAAAAATGCTTCGGAACTCTTCCATTGTTCTCGGAATTCCGCAGAAGTTTAAGAATGCTTCGGAACTCTTCCATTGTTCTCGGAATTCCGCTGAAGTTTAAGAATGCTTCAGAACTCTTCCATTGTTCTCGGAAATCTGCTGAAGTTTTGAAGTTTAAAAATGCTTCGGAACTCTTCCATTGTTCTCGGAATTCCGCTGACGCTTAAAAATGCTTCACAACTCTTCTATTGTTCTCGGAATTCCGCTGACTTTTAAAAATACTTCGGAACTCTTCCATTTTTCTCGGAATTCTGCTGAAGTTTAAAAATGCTTCGGAACTCTTCCATTGTTTTCAGAATTCCGCTGACATTTAAAAATGCTTTGGAACTCTTCCATTGTTCTTGGAATTCTGCTGACATTTAAAAATGCTTCGGAACTCTTCCATTGTTCTCGGAATTCCGCTGACATTTAAAAATTGTTCGGAACTCTTCGATTGTTCTGGAATTCCGCTGATGTTTAAAAATGCTTCACAACTCTTCCATTGTTCTCGGTATTCTGCTGACTTTTAAAAATGCTTCGGAACTGTTCCATTGTTCTCGGAATTCCGCTGAAGTTTAAGTATGCTTCGGAGCTCTTCCATTGTTCTCGGAATTCCGCTGACATTCAAAAATGCTTCAGAACTCTTCCATTGTTCTCGGAATTCCGCTGAGGTTTAAAAATGCTTCGGAACTCTTCCATTGTTCTCGGAATTCCGCTGACGTTTAAAAATGCTTCACAACTCTTCCATTGTTCTCGGAATTCCGCTGACTTTTAAAAATGCTTAGGAACTCTTCGATTGTTCTCCAAATTCCGCTGACCTTTAAAAATGCTTCACAACTCTTCCATTGTTCTCAGAATTCCGCTGACGTTTAAAAATGCTTCAGAAATCTTCCATTGTTTTCAAAATTCCGCTGACGTTTAAAAATACTTCAGAACTCTTCCATTGTTCTCGGAGTTCCGCTGATGTTTAAAAATGCTTCGGAACTCTTCCATTGTTCTCGGAATTCCAGTGAAGTTTAAAATTGCTTCGGAACTCTTACATTGTTCTCAGAATTCCGCTGACGCTTAAAATTGCTTCACAACTCTTCTATTGTTCTCGGAATTCCCCTGACTTTTAAAAATGCTTCGGAACTCTTCCATTGTTCTCGGAATTCCGCTGAAGTTTAAGAATGCTTCAGAACTCTTCCATTGTTCTCGGAAATCTGCTGAAGTTTTGAAGTTTAAAAATGCTTCGGAACTCTTCCATTGTTCTCGGAATTCCGCTGACGCTTAAAAATGCTTCACAACTCTTCTATTGTTCTCGGAATTCCGCTGACTTTTAAAAATACTTCGGAACTCTTCCATTTTTCTCGGAATTCTGCTGAAGTTTAAAAATGCTTCGGAACTCTTCCATTGTTTTCAGAATTCCGCTGACATTTAAAAATGCTTTGGAACTCTTCCATTGTGCTTGGAATTCTGCTGACATTTAAAAATGCTTCGGAACTCTTCCATTGTTCTCGGAATTCCACTGACGTATAAAAATGCTTCACAACTCTTCCATTTTTCTCAGTATTCCGCTGACTTTTAAAAATGCTTCGGAACTCTTCCATTGTTCTCGGAATTCCGCTGAAGTTTATATATTCTTCGGAACTCTTCCATTGTTCTCGGAATTATGCTGAAGATTAAAAATGCTTCGGAACTCTTCCATTGCTCTCAGAATTCCGCTGACGTTTAAAAATGCTTCACAACTCTTCCATTGTTCTCGGAATTCCGCTGACTTTTAAAAATGCTTCACAACTCTTCCATTGTTCTCGGAATTCCGCTGACTTTTAAAAATGCTTAGGATCTCTTCGATTGTTCTCCAAATTCCGCTGACCTTTAAAAATGCTTCACAACTCTTCCATTGTTCTCAGAATTCCGCTGACGTTTAAAAATGCTTCAGAAATCTTCCATTGTTTTCAAAATTCCGCTGACGTTTAAAAATGCTTCAGAACTCTTCCATTGTTCTCGGAATTCCGCTGATGTTTAAAAATGCTTCGGAACTCTTCCATTGTTCTCGGAATTCCAGTGAAGTTTAAAAATGCTTCGGAACTCTTACATTGTTCTCAGAATTCCGCTGACGCTTAAAATTGCTTCACAACTCTTCTATTGTTCTCGGAATTCCCCTGACTTTTAAAAATGCTTCGGAACTCTTCCATTGTTCTCGGAATTCCGCTGAAGTTTAAGAATGCTTCAGAACTCTTCCATTGTTCTCGGAAATCTGCTGAAGTTTTGAAGTTTAAAAATGCTTTGGAACTCTTCCATTGTTCTCGGAATTCCGCTGACGCTTAAAAATGCTTCACAACTCTTCTATTGTTCTCGGAATTCCGCTGACTTTTAAAAATACTTCGGAACTCTTCCATTTTTCTCGGAATTCTGCTGAAATTTAAAAATGCTTCGGAACTCTTCCATTGTTTTCAGAATTCCGCTGACATTTAAAAATGCTTTGGAACTCTTCCATTGTTCTTGGAATTCTGCTGACATTTAAAAATGCTTCGGAACTCTTCCATTGTTCTCGGAATTCCACTGATGTTTAAAAATGCTTCACAACTCTTCCATTTTTCTCAGTATTCCGCTGACTTTTAAAAATGCTTCGGAACTCTTCCATTGTTCTCGGAATTCCGCTGAAGTTTATATATTCTTCGGAACTCTTCCATTGTTCTCGGAATTATGCTGAAGATTAAAAATGCTTCGGAACTCTTCCATTGCTCTCAGAATTCCGCTGACATTTAAAAATGCTTCACAACTCTTCCATTGTTCTCGGAATTCCGCTGACTTTTAAAAATGCTTCGGAACTCTTCCATTGTTCTCGGAATTATGCTGAAGATTAAAAATGCTTCGGAACTCTTCCATTGTTCTCAGAATTCCGCTGACATTTAAAAATGCTTCGGAACTCTTCCATTGTTCTCGGAATTCCGCTGACGTTTAAAAATGCTTCGGAACTCTTCCATTGTTTTCGGAATTCCAGTGAAGTTTAAAAATGCTTCGGAACTCTTACATTGTTCTCAGAATTCCGCTGACGCTTAAAATTGCTTCACAACTCTTCTATTGTTCTCGGAATTCCCCTGACTTTTAAAAATGCTTCGGAACTCTTCCATTGTTCTCGGAATTCCGCTGAAGTTTAAGAATGCTTCAGAACTCTTCCATTGTTCTCGGAAATCTGCTGAAGTTTTGAAGTTTAAAAATGCTTCGGAACTCTTCCATTGTTCTCGGAATTCCGCTGACGCTTAAAAATGCTTCACAACTCTTCTATTGTTCTCGGAATTCCGCTGACTTTTAAAAATACTTCGGAACTCTTCCATTTTTCTCGGAATTCTGCTGAAGTTTAAAAATGCTTCGGAACTCTTCCATTGTTTTCAGAATTCCACTGACATTTAAAAATGCTTTGGAACTCTTCCATTGTTCTTGGAATTCTGCTGACATTTAAAAATGCTTCGGAACTCTTCCATTGTTCTCGGAATTCCGCTGACATTTAAAAATGCTTCGGAACTCTTCCATTGTTCTCGGAATTCCACTGACGTTTAAAAATGCTTCACAACTCTTCCATTTTTCTCAGTATTCCGCTGACTTTTAAAAATGCTTCGGAACTCTTCCATTGTTCTCGGAATTCCGCTGAAGTTTAAATATTCTTCGGAACTCTTCCATTGTTCTCGGAATTATGCTGAAGATTAAAAATGCTTCGGAACTCTTCCATTGCTCTCAGAATTCCGCTGACGTTTAAAAATGCTTCACAACTCTTCCATTGTTCTCGGAATTCCGCTGACTTTTAAAAATGCTTCGGAACTCTTCCATTGTTCTCGGAATTATGCTGAAGATTAAAAATGCTTCGGAACTCTTCAATTGTTCTCAGAATTCCGCTGACATTTAAAAATGCTTTGGAACTCTTCCATTGTTCTCGGAATTCCGCTGACGTTTAAAAATGCTTTGGAACTCTTCCATTGTTCTCGCAATTCCGCTGAAGTTTAAAAATGCTTCGGAACTCTTCCATTGTTGTAGGAATTATGCTGAAGTTTAAAAATGCATCGGAACTCTTCCATTGTTCTCGGATTTCCGCTGACGTTTAAAAATGCTTCACAACTCTTCTATTGTTCTCGGTATTCCGCTGAAGTTTAAATATGCTTCGGAACTCTTCCATTGTTCTCGGAATTCCGCTGACATATAAAAATGCTTCGGAACTCTTCCTTTTTTCTCGGAATTCCGTTGATGTTTAAAAATGCTTCAGAACTCTTCCATTGTTCTCGGAATTCCGCTGAAGTTTAAGTATGCTTCGGAACTCTTCCATTGTTCTGGAATTCCGCTGACGTTTAAAAATGCTTCACAACTCTTCCATTGTTCTCGGTATTCCCCTGACTTTTAAAAATGCTTCGGAACTCTTCCATTGTTCTCGGAATTCCGCTGAAGTTTAAGTATGCTTCGGAACTCTTCCATTGTTCTCGGAATTCTGCTGAAGTTTAAAAATGCTTCAGAACTCTTCCATTGTTCTCAGAATTCCGCTGATGTTGAAAAATGCTTCGGAACTCTTCCATTGTTCTTGGAATTCCGCTGACGCTTAAAATTGCTTCACAACTCTTCTATTGTTCTCGGAAATTCCGCTGACTTTAAAAAATGCTTCGGAAGTCTTCCATTGTTCTCGGAATTCCGCTGAAGTTTAAGAATGCTTCGGAACTCTTCCAATGTTCTCGGAATTCTGCTGAAGTTTAAAAATGCTTTGGAACTCTTCCATTGATCTCGGAATTCGGCTGACGCTTAAAAATGCTTCACAACTCTTCTATTGTTCTCGGAATTCAGCTGACTTTTAAAAATGCTTCGGAACTCTTCCATTGTTCTCGGAATTCCGCTGACGTTTAAAAATGCTTCGCAACTCTTCCATTTTTCTCGGTATTCCGCTGACTTTTAAAAATGCTTCGGAAATCTTCCATTGTTTTCAAAATTCCGCTGACGTTTAAAAATGCTTTGGAAATCTTCCATTGTTTTCAAAATTCCGCTGACGTTTAAAAATGCTTCAGAACTCTTCCATTGTTCTCGGAATTCCGCTGATGTTGAAAAATGCTTCGGAACTCTTTCATTGTTCTCGGAATTCCGCTGAAGTTTAAGAATGCTTCGGAACTCTTCCATTGTTCTCGGAATTCTGCTGAAGTTTAAAAATGCTTTGGAACTCTTCCATTGTTCTCGGAATTCCGCTGACGCTTAAAAATGCTTCACAACTCTTCTATTGTTCTCGGAATTCCGCTGACTTTTAAAAATGCTTCGGAACTCTTCCATTGTTCTCGGAATTCCGCAGAAGTTTAAGAATGCTTCGGAACTCTTCCATTGTTCTCGGAATTCCGCTGAAGTTTAAGAATGCTTCAGAACTTTTCCATTGTTCTCGGAAATCTGCTGAAGTTTTGAAGTTTAAAAATGCTTCGGAACTCTTCCATTGTTCTCGGAATTCCGCAGAAGTTTAAGAATGCTTCGGAACTCTTCCATTGTTCTCGGAATTCCGCTGAAGTTTAAGAATGCTTCAGAACTCTTCCATTGTTCTCGGAAATCTGCTGAAGTTTTGAAGTTTAAAAATGCTTCGGAACTCTTCCATTGTTCTCGGAATTCCGCTGACGCTTAAAAATGCTTCACAACTCTTCTATTGTTCTCGGAATTCCGCTGACTTTTAAAAATACTTCGGAACTCTTCCATTTTTCTCGGAATTCTGCTGAAGTTTAAAAATGCTTCGGAACTCTTCCATTGTTTTCAGAATTCCGCTGACATTTAAAAATGCTTTGGAACTCTTCCATTGTTCTTGGAATTCTGCTGACATTTAAAAATGCTTCGGAACTCTTCCATTGTTCTCGGAATTCCGCTGACATTTAAAAATTGTTCGGAACTCTTCGATTGTTCTGGAATTCCGCTGATGTTTAAAAATGCTTCACAACTCTTCCATTGTTCTCGGTATTCTGCTGACTTTTAAAAATGCTTCGGAACTGTTCCATTGTTCTCGGAATTCCGCTGAAGTTTAAGTATGCTTCGGAGCTCTTCCATTGTTCTCGGAATTCCGCTGACATTCAAAAATGCTTCAGAACTCTTCCATTGTTCTCGGAATTCCGCTGAGGTTTAAAAATGCTTCGGAACTCTTCCATTGTTCTCGGAATTCCGCTGACGTTTAAAAATGCTTCACAACTCTTCCATTGTTCTCGGAATTCCGCTGACTTTTAAAAATGCTTAGGAACTCTTCGATTGTTCTCCAAATTCCGCTGACCTTTAAAAATGCTTCACAACTCTTCCATTGTTCTCAGAATTCCGCTGACGTTTAAAAATGCTTCAGAAATCTTCCATTGTTTTCAAAATTCCGCTGACGTTTAAAAATACTTCAGAACTCTTCCATTGTTCTCGGAGTTCCGCTGATGTTTAAAAATGCTTCGGAACTCTTCCATTGTTCTCGGAATTCCAGTGAAGTTTAAAATTGCTTCGGAACTCTTACATTGTTCTCAGAATTCCGCTGACGCTTAAAATTGCTTCACAACTCTTCTATTGTTCTCGGAATTCCCCTGACTTTTAAAAATGCTTCGGAACTCTTCCATTGTTCTCGGAATTCCGCTGAAGTTTAAGAATGCTTCAGAACTCTTCCATTGTTCTCGGAAATCTGCTGAAGTTTTGAAGTTTAAAAATGCTTCGGAACTCTTCCATTGTTCTCGGAATTCCGCTGACGCTTAAAAATGCTTCACAACTCTTCTATTGTTCTCGGAATTCCGCTGACTTTTAAAAATACTTCGGAACTCTTCCATTTTTCTCGGAATTCTGCTGAAGTTTAAAAATGCTTCGGAACTCTTCCATTGTTTTCAGAATTCCGCTGACATTTAAAAATGCTTTGGAACTCTTCCATTGTGCTTGGAATTCTGCTGACATTTAAAAATGCTTCGGAACTCTTCCATTGTTCTCGGAATTCCACTGACGTATAAAAATGCTTCACAACTCTTCCATTTTTCTCAGTATTCCGCTGACTTTTAAAAATGCTTCGGAACTCTTCCATTGTTCTCGGAATTCCGCTGAAGTTTATATATTCTTCGGAACTCTTCCATTGTTCTCGGAATTATGCTGAAGATTAAAAATGCTTCGGAACTCTTCCATTGCTCTCAGAATTCCGCTGACGTTTAAAAATGCTTCACAACTCTTCCATTGTTCTCGGAATTCCGCTGACTTTTAAAAATGCTTCACAACTCTTCCATTGTTCTCGGAATTCCGCTGACTTTTAAAAATGCTTAGGATCTCTTCGATTGTTCTCCAAATTCCGCTGACCTTTAAAAATGCTTCACAACTCTTCCATTGTTCTCAGAATTCCGCTGACGTTTAAAAATGCTTCAGAAATCTTCCATTGTTTTCAAAATTCCGCTGACGTTTAAAAATGCTTCAGAACTCTTCCATTGTTCTCGGAATTCCGCTGATGTTTAAAAATGCTTCGGAACTCTTCCATTGTTCTCGGAATTCCAGTGAAGTTTAAAAATGCTTCGGAACTCTTACATTGTTCTCAGAATTCCGCTGACGCTTAAAATTGCTTCACAACTCTTCTATTGTTCTCGGAATTCCCCTGACTTTTAAAAATGCTTCGGAACTCTTCCATTGTTCTCGGAATTCCGCTGAAGTTTAAGAATGCTTCAGAACTCTTCCATTGTTCTCGGAAATCTGCTGAAGTTTTGAAGTTTAAAAATGCTTTGGAACTCTTCCATTGTTCTCGGAATTCCGCTGACGCTTAAAAATGCTTCACAACTCTTCTATTGTTCTCGGAATTCCGCTGACTTTTAAAAATACTTCGGAACTCTTCCATTTTTCTCGGAATTCTGCTGAAATTTAAAAATGCTTCGGAACTCTTCCATTGTTTTCAGAATTCCGCTGACATTTAAAAATGCTTTGGAACTCTTCCATTGTTCTTGGAATTCTGCTGACATTTAAAAATGCTTCGGAACTCTTCCATTGTTCTCGGAATTCCACTGATGTTTAAAAATGCTTCACAACTCTTCCATTTTTCTCAGTATTCCGCTGACTTTTAAAAATGCTTCGGAACTCTTCCATTGTTCTCGGAATTCCGCTGAAGTTTATATATTCTTCGGAACTCTTCCATTGTTCTCGGAATTATGCTGAAGATTAAAAATGCTTCGGAACTCTTCCATTGCTCTCAGAATTCCGCTGACATTTAAAAATGCTTCGGAACTCTTCCATTGTTCTCGGAATTCCGCTGACTTTTAAAAATGCTTCGGAACTCTTCCATTGTTCTCGGAATTATGCTGAAGATTAAAAATGCTTCGGAACTCTTCCATTGTTCTCAGAATTCCGCTGACATTTAAAAATGCTTCACAACTCTTCCATTGTTCTCGGAATTCCGCTGACTTTTAAAAATGCTTCGGAACTCTTCCATTGTTCTCGGAATTATGCTGAAGATTAAAAATGCTTCGGAACTCTTCCATTGTTCTCAGAATTCCGCTGACATTTAAAAATGCTTCGGAACTCTTCCATTGTTCTCGGAATTCCGCTGACGGTTAAAAATGCTTCGGAACTCTTCCATTGTTTTCGGAATTCCAGTGAAGTTTAAAAATGCTTCGGAACTCTTACATTGTTCTCAGAATTCCGCTGACGCTTAAAATTGCTTCACAACTCTTCTATTGTTCTCGGAATTCCCCTGACTTTTAAAAATGCTTCGGAACTCTTCCATTGTTCTCGGAATTCCGCTGAAGTTTAAGAATGCTTCAGAACTCTTCCATTGTTCTCGGAAATCTGCTGAAGTTTTGAAGTTTAAAAATGCTTCGGAACTCTTCCATTGTTCTCGGAATTCCGCTGACGCTTAAAAATGCTTCACAACTCTTCTATTGTTCTCGGAATTCCGCTGACTTTTAAAAATACTTCGGAACTCTTCCATTTTTCTCGGAATTCTGCTGAAGTTTAAAAATGCTTCGGAACTCTTCCATTGTTTTCAGAATTCCGCTGACATTTAAAAATGCTTTGGAACTCTTCCATTGTTCTTGGAATTCTGCTGACATTTAAAAATGCTTCGGAACTCTTCCATTGTTCTCGGAATTCCGCTGACATTTAAAAATTGTTCGGAACTCTTCGATTGTTCTGGAATTCCGCTGATGTTTAAAAATGCTTCACAACTCTTCCATTGTTCTCGGTATTCTGCTGACTTTTAAAAATGCTTCGGAACTGTTCCATTGTTCTCGGAATTCCGCTGAAGTTTAAGTATGCTTCGGAGCTCTTCCATTGTTCTCGGAATTCCGCTGACATTCAAAAATGCTTCAGAACTCTTCCATTGTTCTCGGAATTCCGCTGAGGTTTAAAAATGCTTCGGAACTCTTCCATTGTTCTCGGAATTCCGCTGACGTTTAAAAATGCTTCACAACTCTTCCATTGTTCTCGGAATTCCGCTGACTTTTAAAAATGCTTAGGAACTCTTCGATTGTTCTCCAAATTCCGCTGACCTTTAAAAATGCTTCACAACTCTTCCATTGTTCTCAGAATTCCGCTGACGTTTAAAAATGCTTCAGAAATCTTCCATTGTTTTCAAAATTCCGCTGACGTTTAAAAATACTTCAGAACTCTTCCATTGTTCTCGGAGTTCCGCTGATGTTTAAAAATGCTTCGGAACTCTTCCATTGTTCTCGGAATTCCAGTGAAGTTTAAAATTGCTTCGGAACTCTTACATTGTTCTCAGAATTCCGCTGACGCTTAAAATTGCTTCACAACTCTTCTATTGTTCTCGGAATTCCCCTGACTTTTAAAAATGCTTCGGAACTCTTCCATTGTTCTCGGAATTCCGCTGAAGTTTAAGAATGCTTCAGAACTCTTCCATTGTTCTCGGAAATCTGCTGAAGTTTTGAAGTTTAAAAATGCTTCGGAACTCTTCCATTGTTCTCGGAATTCCGCTGACGCTTAAAAATGCTTCACAACTCTTCTATTGTTCTCGGAATTCCGCTGACTTTTAAAAATACTTCGGAACTCTTCCATTTTTCTCGGAATTCTGCTGAAGTTTAAAAATGCTTCGGAACTCTTCCATTGTTTTCAGAATTCCGCTGACATTTAAAAATGCTTTGGAACTCTTCCATTGTGCTTGGAATTCTGCTGACATTTAAAAATGCTTCGGAACTCTTCCATTGTTCTCGGAATTCCACTGACGTATAAAAATGCTTCACAACTCTTCCATTTTTCTCAGTATTCCGCTGACTTTTAAAAATGCTTCGGAACTCTTCCATTGTTCTCGGAATTCCGCTGAAGTTTATATATTCTTCGGAACTCTTCCATTGTTCTCGGAATTATGCTGAAGATTAAAAATGCTTCGGAACTCTTCCATTGCTCTCAGAATTCCGCTGACGTTTAAAAATGCTTCACAACTCTTCCATTGTTCTCGGAATTCCGCTGACTTTTAAAAATGCTTCACAACTCTTCCATTGTTCTCGGAATTCCGCTGACTTTTAAAAATGCTTAGGATCTCTTCGATTGTTCTCCAAATTCCGCTGACCTTTAAAAATGCTTCACAACTCTTCCATTGTTCTCAGAATTCCGCTGACGTTTAAAAATGCTTCAGAAATCTTCCATTGTTTTCAAAATTCCGCTGACGTTTAAAAATGCTTCAGAACTCTTCCATTGTTCTCGGAATTCCGCTGATGTTTAAAAATGCTTCGGAACTCTTCCATTGTTCTCGGAATTCCAGTGAAGTTTAAAAATGCTTCGGAACTCTTACATTGTTCTCAGAATTCCGCTGACGCTTAAAATTGCTTCACAACTCTTCTATTGTTCTCGGAATTCCCCTGACTTTTAAAAATGCTTCGGAACTCTTCCATTGTTCTCGGAATTCCGCTGAAGTTTAAGAATGCTTCAGAACTCTTCCATTGTTCTCGGAAATCTGCTGAAGTTTTGAAGTTTAAAAATGCTTTGGAACTCTTCCATTGTTCTCGGAATTCCGCTGACGCTTAAAAATGCTTCACAACTCTTCTATTGTTCTCGGAATTCCGCTGACTTTTAAAAATACTTCGGAACTCTTCCATTTTTCTCGGAATTCTGCTGAAATTTAAAAATGCTTCGGAACTCTTCCATTGTTTTCAGAATTCCGCTGACATTTAAAAATGCTTTGGAACTCTTCCATTGTTCTTGGAATTCTGCTGACATTTAAAAATGCTTCGGAACTCTTCCATTGTTCTCGGAATTCCACTGATGTTTAAAAATGCTTCACAACTCTTCCATTTTTCTCAGTATTCCGCTGACTTTTAAAAATGCTTCGGAACTCTTCCATTGTTCTCGGAATTCCGCTGAAGTTTATATATTCTTCGGAACTCTTCCATTGTTCTCGGAATTATGCTGAAGATTAAAAATGCTTCGGAACTCTTCCATTGCTCTCAGAATTCCGCTGACATTTAAAAATGCTTCGGAACTCTTCCATTGTTCTCGGAATTCCGCTGACTTTTAAAAATGCTTCGGAACTCTTCCATTGTTCTCGGAATTATGCTGAAGATTAAAAATGCTTCGGAACTCTTCCATTGTTCTCAGAATTCCGCTGACATTTAAAAATGCTTCACAACTCTTCCATTGTTCTCGGAATTCCGCTGACTTTTAAAAATGCTTCGGAACTCTTCCATTGTTCTCGGAATTATGCTGAAGATTAAAAATGCTTCGGAACTCTTCCATTGTTCTCAGAATTCCGCTGACATTTAAAAATGCTTCGGAACTCTTCCATTGTTCTCGGAATTCCGCTGACGGTTAAAAATGCTTCGGAACTCTTCCATTGTTTTCGGAATTCCAGTGAAGTTTAAAAATGCTTCGGAACTCTTACATTGTTCTCAGAATTCCGCTGACGCTTAAAATTGCTTCACAACTCTTCTATTGTTCTCGGAATTCCCCTGACTTTTAAAAATGCTTCGGAACTCTTCCATTGTTCTCGGAATTCCGCTGAAGTTTAAGAATGCTTCAGAACTCTTCCATTGTTCTCGGAAATCTGCTGAAGTTTTGAAGTTTAAAAATGCTTCGGAACTCTTCCATTGTTCTCGGAATTCCGCTGACGCTTAAAAATGCTTCACAACTCTTCTATTGTTCTCGGAATTCCGCTGACTTTTAAAAATACTTCGGAACTCTTCCATTTTTCTCGGAATTCTGCTGAAGTTTAAAAATGCTTCGGAACTCTTCCATTGTTTTCAGAATTCCGCTGACATTTAAAAATGCTTTGGAACTCTTCCATTGTTCTTGGAATTCTGCTGACATTTAAAAATGCTTCGGAACTCTTCCATTGTTCTCGGAATTCCGCTGACATTTAAAAATGCTTCGGAACTCTTCCATTGTTCTCGGAATTCCACTGACGTTTAAAAATGCTTCACAACTCTTCCATTTTTCTCAGTATTCCGCTGACTTTTAAAAATGCTTCGGAACTCTTCCATTGTTCTCGGAATTCCGCTGAAGTTTAAATATTCTTCGGAACTCTTCCATTGTTCTCGGAATTATGCTGAAGATTAAAAATGCTTCGGAACTCTTCCATTGCTCTCAGAATTCCGCTGACGTTTAAAAATGCTTCACAACTCTTCCATTGTTCTCGGAATTCCGCTGACTTTTAAAAATGCTTCGGAACTCTTCCATTGTTCTCGGAATTATGCTGAAGATTAAAAATGCTTCGGAACTCTTCAATTGTTCTCAGAATTCCGCTGACATTTAAAAATGCTTTGGAACTCTTCCATTGTTCTCGGAATTCCGCTGACGTTTAAAAATGCTTTGGAACTCTTCCATTGTTCTCGCAATTCCGCTGAAGTTTAAAAATGCTTCGGAACTCTTCCATTGTTGTAGGAATTATGCTGAAGTTTAAAAATGCATCGGAACTCTTCCATTGTTCTCGGATTTCCGCTGACGTTTAAAAATGCTTCACAACTCTTCTATTGTTCTCGGTATTCCGCTGAAGTTTAAATATGCTTCGGAACTCTTCCATTGTTCTCGGAATTCCGCTGACATATAAAAATGCTTCGGAACTCTTCCTTTTTTCTCGGAATTCCGTTGATGTTTAAAAATGCTTCAGAACTCTTCCATTGTTCTCGGAATTACGCTGAAGTTTAAGTATGCTTCGGAACTCTTCCATTGTTCTGGAATTCCGCTGACGTTTAAAAATGCTTCACAACTCTTCCATTGTTCTCGGTATTCCCCTGACTTTTAAAAATGCTTCGGAACTCTTCCATTGTTCTCGGAATTCCGCTGAAGTTTAAGTATGCTTCGGAACTCTTCCATTGTTCTCGGAATTCTGCTGAAGTTTAAAAATGCTTCAGAACTCTTCCATTGTTCTCAGAATTCCGCTGATGTTGAAAAATGCTTCGGAACTCTTCCATTGTTCTTGGAATTCCGCTGACGCTTAAAATTGCTTCACAACTCTTCTATTGTTCTCGGAAATTCCGCTGACTTTAAAAAATGCTTCGGAAGTCTTCCATTGTTCTCGGAATTCCGCTGAAGTTTAAGAATGCTTCGGAACTCTTCCAATGTTCTCGGAATTCTGCTGAAGTTTAAAAATGCTTTGGAACTCTTCCATTGATCTCGGAATTCGGCTGACGCTTAAAAATGCTTCACAACTCTTCTATTGTTCTCGGAATTCAGCTGACTTTTAAAAATGCTTCGGAACTCTTCCATTGTTCTCGGAATTCCGCTGACGTTTAAAAATGCTTCACAACTCTTCCATTTTTCTCGGTATTCCGCTGACTTTTAAAAATGCTTCGGAAATCTTCCATTGTTTTCAAAATTCCGCTGACGTTTAAAAATGCTTTGGAAATCTTCCATTGTTTTCAAAATTCCGCTGACGTTTAAAAATGCTTCAGAACTCTTCCATTGTTCTCGGAATTCCGCTGATGTTGAAAAATGCTTCGGAACTCTTTCATTGTTCTCGGAATTCAGCTGACGCTTAAAATTGCTTCACAACTCTTCTATTGTTCTCGGAAATTCCGTTGACTTTAAAAAATGCTTCGGAACTCTTCCATTGTTCTCGGAATTCCGCTGAAGTTTAAGAATGCTTCGGAACTCTTCCATTGTTCTCGGAATTCTGCTGAAGTTTAAAAATGCTTTGGAACTCTTCCATTGTTCTCGGAATTCCGCTGACGCTTAAAAATGCTTCACAACTCTTCTATTGTTCTCGGAATTCCGCTGACTTTTAAAAATGCTTCGGAACTCTTCCATTGTTCTCGGAATTCCGCAGAAGTTTAAGAATGCTTCGGAACTCTTCCATTGTTCTCGGAATTCCGCTGAAGTTTAAGAATGCTTCAGAACTCTTCCATTGTTCTCGGAAATCTGCTGAAGTTTTGAAGTTTAAAAATGCTTCGGAACTCTTCCATTGTTCTCGGAATTCCGCAGAAGTTTAAGAATGCTTCGGAACTCTTCCATTGTTCTCGGAATTCCGCTGAAGTTTAAGAATGCTTCAGAACTCTTCCATTGTTCTCGGAAATCTGCTGAAGTTTTGAAGTTTAAAAATGCTTCGGAACTCTTCCATTGTTCTCGGAATTCCGCTGACGCTTAAAAATGCTTCACAACTCTTCTATTGTTCTCGGAATTCCGCTGACTTTTAAAAATACTTCGGAACTCTTCCATTTTTCTCGGAATTCTGCTGAAGTTTAAAAATGCTTCGGAACTCTTCCATTGTTTTCAGAATTCCGCTGACATTTAAAAATGCTTTGGAACTCTTCCATTGTTCTTGGAATTCTGCTGACATTTAAAAATGCTTCGGAACTCTTCCATTGTTCTCGGAATTCCGCTGACATTTAAAAATGCTTCGGAACTCTTCCATTGTTCTCGGAATTCCACTGACGTTTAAAAATGCTTCACAACTCTTCCATTTTTCTCAGTATTCCGCTGACTTTTAAAAATGCTTCGGAACTCTTCCATTGTTCTCGGAATTCCGCTGAAGTTTAAATATTCTTCGGAACTCTTCCATTGTTCTCGGAATTATGCTGAAGATTAAAAATGCTTCGGAACTCTTCCATTGCTCTCAGAATTCCGCTGACGTTTAAAAATGCTTCACAACTCTTCCATTGTTCTCGGAATTCCGCTGACTTTTAAAAATGCTTCGGAACTCTTCCATTGTTCTCGGAATTATGCTGAAGATTAAAAATGCTTCGGAACTCTTCCATTGTTCTCAGAATTCCGCTGACATTTAAAAATGCTTTGGAACTCTTCCATTGTTCTCGGAATTCCGCTGACGTTTAAAAATGCTTTGGAACTCTTCCATTGTTCTCGCAATTCCGCTGAAGTTTAAAAATGCTTCGGAACTCTTCCATTGTTGTAGGAATTATGCTGAAGTTTAAAAATGCATCGGAACTCTTCCATTGTTCTCGGAATTCCGTTGATGTTTAAAAATGCTTCAGAACTCTTCCATTGTTCTCGGAATTCCGCTGAAGTTTAAGTATGCTTCGGAACTCTTCCATTGTTCTGGAATTCCGCTGACGTTTAAAAATGCTTCACAACTCTTCCATTGTTCTCGGTATTCCCCTGACTTTTAAAAATGCTTCGGAACTCTTCCATTGTTCTCGGAATTCCGCTGAAGTTTAAGTATGCTTCGGAACTCTTCCATTGTTCTCGGAATTCTGCTGAAGTTTAAAAATGCTTCAGAACTCTTCCATTGTTCTCAGAATTCCGCTGATGTTGAAAAATGCTTCGGAACTCTTCCATTGTTCTTGGAATTCCGCTGACGCTTAAAATTGCTTCACAACTCTTCTATTGTTCTCGGAAATTCCGCTGACTTTAAAAAATGCTTCGGAAGTCTTCCATTGTTCTCGGAATTCCGCTGAAGTTTAAGAATGCTTCGGAACTCTTCCAATGTTCTCGGAATTCTGCTGAAGTTTAAAAATGCTTTGGAACTCTTCCATTGATCTCGGAATTCGGCTGACGCTTAAAAATGCTTCACAACTCTTCTATTGTTCTCGGAATTCAGCTGACTTTTAAAAATGCTTCGGAACTCTTCCATTGTTCTCGGAATTCCGCTGACGTTTAAAAATGCTTCACAACTCTTCCATTTTTCTCGGTATTCCGCTGACTTTTAAAAATGCTTCGGAAATCTTCCATTGTTTTCAAAATTCCGCTGACGTTTAAAAATGCTTTGGAAATCTTCCATTGTTTTCAAAATTCCGCTGACGTTTAAAAATGCTTCAGATCTCTTCCATTGTTCTCGGAATTCCGCTGATATTGAAAAATGCTTCGGAACTCTTTCATTGTTCTCGGAATTCAGCTGACGCTTAAAATTGCTTCACAACTCTTCTATTGTTCTCGGAAATTCCGTTGACTTTAAAAAATGCTTCGGAACTCTTCCATTGTTCTCGGAATTCCGCTGAAGTTTAAGAATGCTTCGTAACTCTTCCATTGTTCTCGGAATTCTGCTGAAGTTTAAAAATGCTTTGGAACTCTTCCATTGTTCTCGGAATTCCGCTGACGCTTAAAAATGCTTCACAACTCTTCTATTGTTCTCGGAATTCCGCTGACTTTTAAAAATGCTTCGGAACTCTTCCATTGTTCTCGGAATTCCGCAGAAGTTTAAGAATGCTTCGGAACTCTTCCATTGTTCTCGGAATTCTGCTGAAGTTTAAACATGCTTCGGAACTCTTCCATTGTTTTCAGAATTCCGCTGACATTTAAAAATGCTTTGGAACTCGTCCATTGTTCTCAGAATTCTGCAGACATATAAAAATGCTTCGGAACTCTTCCATTGTTCTCGAAATTCCGCTGACATTTAAAAATGCTTCGGAACTCTTCGATTGTTCTGGAATTCCGCTGATGTTTAAAAATGCTTCACAACTCTTCCATTGTTCTCGGTATTCTGCTGACTTTTAAAAATGCTTCGGAACTCTTCCATTGTTCTCGGAATTCCGCTGAAGTTCAAGTATGCTTCGGAGCTATTCCATTGTTCTCAGAATTCCGCTGACATTTAAAAATGCTTCAGAACTCTTCCATTGTTCTCGGAATTCCGCTGAGGTTTAAAAATGCTTCGGAACTCTTCCATTGTTTTCGGAATTCCGCTGACTTTTAAAAATGCTTCGGAACTCTTCCATTGTTCTCCAAATTCCGCTGACGTTTATAATTGCTTCACAACTCTTCCATTGTTCTCAGAATTCCGCTGACGTTTAAAAATGCTTCAGAACTCGTCCATTGTTCTCGGAAATCTGCTGAAGTTTTGAAGTTTAAAAATGCTTCGGAACTCTTCCATTGTTCTCGGAATTCCGCTGATGCTTAAAAATGCTTCACAACTCTTCTATTGTTCTCGGAATTCCGCTGACTTTTAAAAATACTTCAGAACTCGTCCATTTTTCTCGGAATTCTGCTGAAGTTTAAAAATGCTTCGGAACTCTTCCATTGTTTTCAGAATTCCGCTGACATTTAAAAATGCTTTGGAACTCTTCCATTGTTCTTGGAATTCTGATGACATTTAAAAATGCTTCGGAACTCTTCCATTGTTCTCGGAATTCCGCTGACATTTAAAAATGCTTCACAACTCTTCCATTGTTCTCGGAATTTCGCGGACTTTTAAAAATGCTTCACAACTCTTCCATTGTTCTCAAAATTCCGCTGAAGTTTAAAAATGCCTCGGAACTCTTCCATTGTTCTTAGAATTCCGCTGACGTTTAAAAATGCTTCGGAAATCTTCCATTGTTTTCAAAATTCCGCTGACGTTTAAAAATGCTTCAGAACTCTTCCATTGTTCTCGGAATTCCGCTGATGTTGAAAAATGCTTCGGAACTCTTCCATTGTTCTCGGAATTCTGCTGAAGTTTAAAAATGCTTCGGAACTCTTCCATTGTTTTCAGAATTCCGCTGACATTTAAAAATGCTTTGGAACTCTTCCATTGTTCTCAGAATTCTGCAGACATATAAAAATGCTTCGGAACTCTTCCATTGTTCTCGGAATTCCGCTGACATTTAAAAATGCTTCGGAACTCTTCCATTGTTCTGGAATTCCGCTGACGTTTAAAAATGCTTCACAGCTCTTCCATTGTTCTCGGTATTCTGCTGACTTTTAAAAATGCTTCAGAACTCTTCCATTGTTCTCGGAATTCCGCTGAGGTTTATAAATGCTTCGGAACCCTTCCATTGTTCTCGGAATTCCGCTGACGTTTAAAAATGCTTCACAACTCTTCCATTGTTCTCGGAATTCCGCTGACTTTTAAAAATGCTTCGGAACTCTTCGATTGTTCTCCAAATTCCGCTGACGTTTAAAAATGTTTCACAACTCTTCCATTGTTCTCAGAATTCCGCTGACGTTTAAAAATGCTTCGGAAATCTTCCATTGTTTTCAAAATTCCGCTGACGTTTAAAAATGCTTCAGAACTCTTCCATTGTTCTCGGAATTCCAGTGAAGTTTAAAAATGCTTCGGAACTCTTCCATTGTTCTCGGAATTCCAGTGAAGTTTAAAAATGCTTCGGAACTCTTACATTGTTCTCAGAATTCCGCTGACGCCTAAAATTGCTTCACAACTCTTCTATTGTTCTCGGAATTCCCCTGACTTTTAAAAATGCTTCGGAACTCTTCCATTGTTCTCGGAATTCCGCTGAAGTTTACGAATGCTTCAGAACTCTTCCATTGTTCTCGGAAATCTGCTGAAGTTTTGAAGTTTAAAAATGCTTCGGAACTCTTCCATTGTTCTCGGAATTCCGCTGACGCTTAAAAATGCTTCACAACTCTTCTATTGTTCTCGGAATTCCGCTGACTTTTAAAAATACTTCGGAACTCTTCCATTTTTCTCGGAATTCTGCTGAAGTTTAAAAATGCTTCGGAACTCTTCCATTGTTTTCAGAATTCCGCTGACATTTAAAAATGCTTTGGAACTCTTCCATTGTTCTCGGAATTCCGCTGACATTTAAAAATGCTTCGGAACTCTTCCATTGTTCTCGGAATTCCGCTGACATTTAAAAATGCTTCGGAACTCTTCCATTGTTCTCGGAATTCCACTGACGTTTAAAAATGCTTCACAACTCTTCCATTTTTCTCAGTATTCCACTGACTTTTAAAAATGCTTCGGAACTCTTCCATTGTTCTCGGAATTCCGCTGAAGTTTAAATATTCTTCGGAACTCTTCCATTGTTCTCGGAATTATGCTGAAGATTAAAAATGCTTCGGAACTCTTCCATTGCTCTCAGAATTCCGCTGACGTTTAAAAATGCTTCACAACTCTTCCATTGTTCTCGGAATTCCGCTGACTTTTAAAAATGCTTCGGAACTCTTCCATTGTTCTCGGTATTCCGCTGAAGTTTAAATATGCTTCGGAACTCTTCCATTGTTCTCGGTATTCCCCTGACTTTTAAAAATGCTTCGGAACTCTTCCATTGTTCTCGGAATTCCGCTGAAGTTTAAGTATGCTTCGGAACTCTTCCATTGTTCTCGGAATTCCGCTGAAGTTTAAGTATGCTTCGGAACTCTTCCATTGTTCTCGGAATTCCGCTGAAGTTTAAGTATGCTTCGGAACTCTTCCATTGTTCTGGAATTCCGCTGACGTTTAAAAATGCTTCACAACTCTTCCATTGTTCTCGGTATTCCCCTGACTTTTAATAATGCTTCGGAACTCTTCCATTGTTCTCGGAATTCCGCTGAAGTTTAAGTATGCTTCGGAACTCTTCCATTGTTCTCGGAATTCTGCTGAAGTTTAAAAATGCTTTGGAACTCTTCCATTGTTCTCGGAATTTGGCTGACGCTTAAAGATGCTTCACAACTCTTCTATTGTTCTCGGAATTCCGCTGACTTTTAAAAATGCTTCGGAACTCTTCCATTGTTCTCGGAATTCCGCTGACGTTTAAAAATGCTTCACAACTCTTCCATTTTTCTCGGTATTCCGCTGACGTTTAAAAATGCTTTGGAAATCTTCCATTGTTTTCAAAATTCCGCTGACGTTTAAAAAGGCTTCAGAACTCTTCCATTGTTCTCGGAATTCCGCTGATGTTGAAAAATGCTTCGGAACTCTTTCATTGTTCTAGGAATTCCGCTGACGCTTAAAATTGCTTCACAACTCTTCTATTGTTCTCGGTATTCTGCTGACTTTTAAAAATGCTTCGGAACTCTTCCATTGTTCTCGGAATTCCGCTGAAGGTTAAGTATGCTTCGGAGCTCTTCCATTGTTCTCAGAATTCCGCTGACATTTAAAAATGCTTTAGAACTCTTCCGTTGTTCTCGGAATTCTGCTGAGGTTTAAAAATGCTTCGGAACTCTTCCATTGTTCTCGGAATTCCGCTGACTTTTAAAAATGCTTCGGAACTCTTCCATTGTTCTCCAAATTCCCCTGACGTTTAAAAATGCTTCACAACTCTTCCATTGTTCTCAGAATTCCGCTGACGTTTAAAAATGCTTCAGAACTCTTCCATTGTTCTCGTAATTCCGCTGATGTTTAAAAATGCTTCGGAACTCTTCCATTGTTCTCGGAATTCCAGTGAAGTTTAAAAATGCTTCGCAACTCTTACATTGTTCTCAGAATTCCGCTGACGCTTAAAATTGCTTCACAACTCTTCTATTGTTCTCGGAATTCCCTTGACTTTTAAAAATGCTTCGGAACTCTTCCATTGTTCTCGGAATTCCGCTGAAGGTTAAGAATGCTTCAGAACTCTTCCATTGTTCTCCGAAATCTGCTGAAGTTTTGAAGTTTAAAAATGGTTCGGAACTCTTCCATTGTTCTCGGAATTCCGCTGACGCTTAAAAATGCTTCACAACTCTTCTATTGTTCTCGGAATTCCGCTGACTTTTAAAAATACTTCAGAACTCGTCCATTTTTCTCGGAATTCTGCTGAAGTTTAAAAATGCTTCGGAACTCTTCCATTGTTTTCAGAATTCCGCTGACATTTAAAAATGCTTTGGAACTCTTCCATTGTTCTTGGAATTCTGCTGACATTTAAAAATGCTTCGGAACTCTTCCATTGTTCTCGGAATTCCGCTGACATTTAAAAATGCTTCACAACTCTTCCATTGTTCTCGGAATTTCGCGGACTTTTAAAAATGCTTCGGAACTCTTCGATTGTTCTGGAATTCCGCTGATGTTTAAAAATGCTTCACAACTCTTCCATTGTTCTCGGTATTCTGCTGACTTTTAAAAATGCTTCGGAACTCTTCCATTGTTCTCGGAATTCCGCTGAAGTTTAAGTATGCTTCGGAGCACTTCCATTGTTCTCGGAATTCCGCTGACATTTAAAAATGCTTCGGAACTCTTCCATTGTTCTCGGAATTCCACTGACGTTTAAAAATGCTTCACAACTCTTCCATTTTTCTCGGTATTCCGCTGACTTTTAAAAATGCTTCGGAACTCTTCCATTGTTCTCGGAATTCCGCTGAAGTTTAAATATTCTTCGGAACTCTTCCATTGTTCTCGGAATTATGCTGAAGATTAAAAATGCTTCGGAACTCTTCCATTGCTCTCAGAATTCCGCTGACGTTTAAAAATGCTTCACAACTCTTCCATTGTTCTCGGAATTCCGCTGACTTTTAAAAATGCTTCGGAACTCTTCCATTGTTCTCGGAATTATGCTGAAGTTTAAAAATGCTTTGGAACTCTTCCATTGTTCTCAGAATTCTACTGACATTTAAAAATGCTTCGGAACTCTTCCATTGTTCTCGGAATTCCGCTGACGTTTAAAAATGCTTCGGAACTCTTCCATTGTTCTCGGAATTCCGCTGAAGTTTAAAAATGCTTCGGAACTCTTCCATTGTTGTAGGAATTCTGCTGAAGTTTAAAAATGCATCGGAACTCTTCCATTGTTCTCGGAATTCGGGTGAAGTTTAAAAATGCTTCGGAACTCTTCCAGTGTTCTCGGAATTCCGCTGACGCTTAAAATTGATTCACAACTCTTCTATTGTTCTCGGAAATTCCGCTGACTTTAAAAAATGCTTCGGAACTCTTGCATTGTTCTCGGAATTCCGCTGAAGTTTAAGTATGCTTCGGAGCTCTTCCATTGTTCTCAGAATTCCGCTGACATTTAAAAATGCTTTAGAACTCTTCCATTGTTCTCGGAATTCCGCTGAGGTTTAAAAATGCTTCGGAACTCTTCCATTGTTCTCGGAATTCCGCTGACTTTTAAAAATGCTTCGGAACTCTTCCATTGTTCTCCAAATTCCCCTGACGTTTAAAAATGCTTCACAACTCTTCCATTGTTCTCAGAATTCCGCTGACGTTTAAAAATGCTTCAGAACTCTTCCATTGTTCTCGTAATTCCGCTGATGTTTAAAAATGCTTCGGAACTCTTCCATTGTTCTCGGAATTCCAGTGAAGTTTAAAAATGCTTCAGAACTCTTACAATGTTCTCAGAATTCCGCTGACGCTTAAAATTGCTTCACAACTCTTCTATTGTTCTCGGAATTCCCCTGACTTTTAAAAATGCTTCGGAACGCTTCCATTGTTCTCGGAATTCCGCTGAAGTTTAAGAATGCTTCAGAACTCTTCCATTGTTCTCGGAAATCTGCTGAAGTTTTGAAGTTTAAAAATGCTTTGGAACTCTTCCATTGTTCTCGGAATTCCGCTGACGCTTAAAAATGCTTCACAACTCTTCTATTGTTCTCGGAATTCCGCTGACTTTTAAAAATACTTCGGAACTCTTCCATTTTTCTCGGAATTCTGCTGAAATTTAAAAATGCTTCGGAACTCTTCCATTGTTTTCAGAATTCCGCTGACATTTAAAAATGCTTTGGAACTCTTCCATTGTTCTTGGAATTCTGCTGACATTTAAAAATGCTTCGGAACTCTTCCATTGTTCTCGGAATTCCACTGATGTTTAAAAATGCTTCACAACTCTTCCATTTTTCTCAGTATTCCGCTGACTTTTAAAAATGCTTCGGAACTCTTCCATTGTTCTCGGAATTCCGCTGAAGTTTATATATTCTTCGGAACTCTTCCATTGTTCTCGGAATTATGCTGAAGATTAAAAATGCTTCGGAACTCTTCCATTGCTCTCAGAATTCCGCTGACGTTTAAAAATGCTTCACAACTCTTCCATTGTTCTCGGAATTCCGCTGACTTTTAAAAATGCTTCGGAACTCTTCCATTGTTCTCGGAATTATGCTGAAGATTAAAAATGCTTCGGAACTCTTCCATTGTTCTCAGAATTCCGCTGACATTTAAAAATGCTTCGGAACTCTTCCATTGTTCTCGGAATTCCGCTGACGTTTAAAAATGCTTCGGAACTCTTCCATTGTTTTCGGAATTCCAGTGAAGTTTAAAAATGCTTCGGAACTCTTACATTGTTCTCAGAATTCCGCTGACGCTTAAAATTGCTTCACAACTCTTCTATTGTTCTCGGAATTCCCCTGACTTTTAAAAATGCTTCGGAACTCTTCCATTGTTCTCGGAATTCCGCTGAAGTTTAAGAATGCTTCAGAACTCTTCCATTGTTCTCGGAAATCTGCTGAAGTTTTGAAGTTTAAAAATGCTTCGGAACTGTTCCATTGTTCTCGGAATTCCGCTGACGCTTAAAAATGCTTCACAACTCTTCTATTGTTCTCGGAATTCCGCTGACTTTTAAAAATACTTCGGAACTCTTCCATTTTTCTCGGAATTCTGCTGAAGTTTAAAAATGCTTCGGAACTCTTCCATTGTTTTCAGAATTCCGCTGACATTTAAAAATGCTTTGGAACTCTTCCATTGTTCTTGGAATTCTGCTGACATTT
The DNA here is from genome assembly GCF_046119375.1 of Phyllobates terribilis. Lineage (NCBI taxonomy): Eukaryota > Metazoa > Chordata > Amphibia > Anura > Dendrobatidae > Phyllobates > Phyllobates terribilis. The sequence goes on along the minus strand of NW_027362781.1, from coordinate 3,877,039 downwards.
AAAAATGCTTCGGAACTCTTCCATTGTTCTCGGAATTCCGCTGACATTTAAAAATGCTTCGGAACTCTTCCATTGTTCGCGGAATTCCACTGACATTTAAAAATGCTTCACAACTCTTCCATTTTTCTCAGTATTCCGCTGACTTTTAAAAATGCTTCGGAACTCTTCCATTGTTCTCGGAATTCCGCTGAAGTTTAAATATTCTTCGGAACTCTTCCATTGTTCTCGGAATTATGCTGAAGATTAAAAATGCTTCGGAACTCTTCCATTGCTCTCAGAATTCCGCTGACGTTTAAAAATGCTTCACAACTCTTCCATTGTTCTCGGAATTCCGCTGACTTTTAAAAATGCTTCGGAACTCTTCCATTGTTCTCGGAATTATGCTGAAGTTTAAAAATGCTTTGGAACTCTTCCATTGTTCTCAGAATTCTACTGACATTTAAAAATGCTTCGGAACTCTTCCATTGTTCTCGGAATTCCGCTGACGTTTAAAAATGCTTCGGAACTCTTCCATTGTTCTCGGAATTCCGCTGAAGTTTAAAAATGCTTCGGAACTCTTCCATTGTTGTAGGAATTCTGCTGAAGTTTAAAAATGCATCGGAACTCTTCCATTGTTCTCGGAATTCGGGTGAAGTTTAAAAATGCTTCGGAACTCTTCCAGTGTTCTCGGAATTCCGCTGACGCTTAAAATTGATTCACAACTCTTCTATTGTTCTCGGAAATTCCGCTGACTTTAAAAAATGCTTCGGAACTCTTGCATTGTTCTCGGAATTCCGCTGAAGTTTAAGTATGCTTCGGAGCTCTTCCATTGTTCTCAGAATTCCGCTGACATTTAAAAATGCTTTAGAACTCTTCCATTGTTCTCGGAATTCCGCTGAGGTTTAAAAATGCTTCGGAACTCTTCCATTGTTCTCGGAATTCCGCTGACTTTTAAAAATGCTTCGGAACTCTTCCATTGTTCTCCAAATTCCCCTGACGTTTAAAAATGCTTCACAACTCTTCCATTGTTCTCAGAATTCCGCTGACGTTTAAAAATGCTTCAGAACTCTTCCATTGTTCTCGTAATTCCGCTGATGTTTAAAAATGCTTCGGAACTCTTCCATTGTTCTCGGAATTCCAGTGAAGTTTAAAAATGCTTCAGAACTCTTACATTGTTCTCAGAATTCCGCTGACGCTTAAAATTGCTTCACAACTCTTCTATTGTTCTCGGAATTCCCCTGACTTTTAAAAATGCTTCGGAACGCTTCCATTGTTCTCGGAATTCCGCTGAAGTTTAAGAATGCTTCAGAACTCTTCCATTGTTTTCGGAAATCTGCTGAAGTTTTGAAGTTTAAAAATGCTTTGGAACTCTTCCATTGTTCTCGGAATTCCGCTGACGCTTAAAAATGCTTCACAACTCTTCTATTGTTCTCGGAATTCCGCTGACTTTTAAAAATACTTCGGAACTCTTCCATTTTTCTCGGAATTCTGCTGAAATTTAAAAATGCTTCGGAACTCTTCCATTGTTTTCAGAATTCCGCTGACATTTAAAAATGCTTTGGAACTCTTCCATTGTTCTTGGAATTCTGCTGACATTTAAAAATGCTTCGGAACTCTTCCATTGTTCTCGGAATTCCACTGATGTTTAAAAATGCTTCACAACTCTTCCATTTTTCTCAGTATTCCGCTGACTTTTAAAAATGCTTCGGAACTCTTCCATTGTTCTCGGAATTCTGCTGAAGTTTATATATTCTTCGGAACTCTTCCATTGTTCTCGGAATTATGCTGAAGATTAAAAATGCTTCGGAACTCTTCCATTGCTCTCAGAATTCCGCTGACGTTTAAAAATGCTTCACAACTCTTCCATTGTTCTCGGAATTCCGCTGACTTTTAAAAATGCTTCGGAACTCTTCCATTGTTCTCGGAATTATGCTGAAGATTAAAAATGCTTCGGAACTCTTCCATTGTTCTCAGAATTCCGCTGACATTTAAAAATGCTTCGGAACTCTTCCATTGTTCTCGGAATTCCGCTGACGTTTAAAAATGCTTCGGAACTCTTCCATTGTTTTCGGAATTCCAGTGAAGTTTAAAAATGCTTCGGAACTCTTACATTGTTCTCAGAATTCCGCTGACGCTTAAAATTGCTTCACAACTCTTCTATTGTTCTCGGAATTCCCCTGACTTTTAAAAATGCTTCGGAACTCTTCCATTGTTCTCGGAATTCCGCTGAAGTTTAAGAATGCTTCAGAACTCTTCCATTGTTCTCGGAAATCTGCTGAAGTTTTGAAGTTTAAAAATGCTTCGGAACTGTTCCATTGTTCTCGGAATTCCGCTGACGCTTAAAAATGCTTCACAACTCTTCTATTGTTCTCGGAATTCCGCTGACTTTTAAAAATACTTCGGAACTCTTCCATTTTTCTCGGAATTCTGCTGAAGTTTAAAAATGCTTCGGAACTCTTCCATTGTTTTCAGAATTCCGCTGACATTTAAAAATGCTTTGGAACTCTTCCATTGTTCTTGGAATTCTGCTGACATTTAAAAATGCTTCGGAACTCTTCCATTGTTCTCGGAATTCCGCTGACATTTAAAAATGCTTCGGAACTCTTCCATTGTTCGCGGAATTCCACTGACGTTTAAAAATGCTTCACAACTCTTCCATTTTTCTCAGTATTCCGCTGACTTTTAAAAATGCTTCGGAACTCTTCCATTGTTCTCGGAATTCCGCTGAAGTTTAAATATTCTTCGGAACTCTTCCATTGTTCTCGGAATTATGCTGAAGATTAAAAATGCTTCGGAACTCTTCCATTGCTCTCAGAATTCCGCTGACGTTTAAAAATGCTTCACAACTCTTCCATTGTTCTCGGAATTCCGCTGACTTTTAAAAATGCTTCGGAACTCTTCCATTGTTCTCGGAATTATGCTGAAGATTAAAAATGCTTCGGAACTCTTCCATTGTTCTCAGAATTCCGCTGACATTTAAAAATGCTTTGGAACTCTTCCATTGTTCTCGGAATTCCGCTGACGTTTAAAAATGCTTTGGAACTCTTCCATTGTTCTCGCAATTCCGCTGAAGTTTAAAAATGCTTCGGAACTCTTCCATTGTTGTAGGAATTATGCTGAAGTTTAAAAATGCATCGGAACTCTTCCATTGTTCTCGGATTTCCGCTGACGTTTAAAAATGCTTCACAACTCTTCTATTGTTCTCGGTATTCCGCTGAAGTTTAAATATGCTTCGGAACTCTTCCATTGTTCTCGGAATTCCGCTGACATATAAAAATGCTTCGGAACTCTTCCTTTTTTCTCGGAATTCCGTTGATGTTTAAAAATGCTTCAGAACTCTTCCATTGTTCTCGGAATTCCGCTGAAGTTTAAGTATGCTTCGGAACTCTTCCATTGTTCTGGAATTCCGCTGACGTTTAAAAATGCTTCACAACTCTTCCATTGTTCTCGGTATTCCCCTGACTTTTAAAAATGCTTCGGAACTCTTCCATTGTTCTCGGAATTCCGCTGAGGTTTAAGTATGCTTCGGAACTCTTCCATTGTTCTCGGAATTCTGCTGAAGTTTAAAAATGCTTCAGAACTCTTCCATTGTTCTCAGAATTCCGCTGATGTTGAAAAATGCTTCGGAACTCTTCCATTGTTCTTGGAATTCCGCTGACGCTTAAAATTGCTTCACAACTCTTCTATTGTTCTCGGAAATTCCGCTGACTTTAAAAAATGCTTCGGAAGTCTTCCATTGTTCTCGGAATTCCGCTGAAGTTTAAGAATGCTTCGGAACTCTTCCAATGTTCTCGGAATTCTGCTGAAGTTTAAAAATGCCTCGGAACTCTTCCATTGTTCTTAGAATTCCGCTGACGTTTAAAAATGCTTCGGAAATCTTCCATTGTTTTCAAAATTCCGCTGACGTTTAAAAATGCTTCAGAACTCTTCCATTGTTCTCGGAATTCCGCTGATGTTGAAAAATGCTTCGGAACTCTTCCATTGTTCTCGGAATTCTGCTGAAGTTTAAAAATGCTTCGGAACTCTTCCATTGTTTTCAGAATTCCGCTGACATTTAAAAATGCTTTGGAACTCTTCCATTGTTCTCAGAATTCTGCAGACATATAAAAATGCTTCGGAACTCTTCCATTGTTCTCGGAATTCCGCTGACATTTAAAAATGCTTCGGAACTCTTCCATTGTTCTGGAATTCCGCTGACGTTTAAAAATGCTTCACAACTCTTCCATTGTTCTCGGTATTCTGCTGTCTTTTAAAAATGCTTCAGAACTCTTCCATTGTTCTCGGAATTCCGCTGAGGTTTATAAATGCTTCGGAACCCTTCCATTGTTCTCGGAATTCCGCTGACGTTTAAAAATGCTTCACAACTCTTCCATTGTTCTCGGAATTCCGCTGACTTTTAAAAATGTTTCACAACTCTTCCATTGTTCTCAGAATTCCGCTGACGTTTAAAAATGCTTCGGAAATCTTCCATTGTTTTCAAAATTCCGCTGACGTTTAAAAATGCTTCAGAACTCTTCCATTGTTCTCGGAATTCCACTGAAGTTTAAAAATGCTTCGGAACTCTTCCATTGTTCTCGGAATTCCAGTGAAGTTTAAAAATGCTTCGGAACTCTTACATTGTTCTCTGAATTCCGCTGACGCCTAAAATTGCTTCACAACTCTTCTATTGTTCTCGGAATTCCCCTGACTTTTAAAAATGCTTCGGAACTCTTCCATTGTTCTCGGAATTCCGCTGAAGTTTACGAATGCTTCAGAACTCTTCCATTGTTCTCGGAAATCTGCTGAAGTTTTGAAGTTTAAAAATGCTTCGGAACTCTTCCATTGTTCTCGGAATTCCGCTGACGCTTAAAAATGCTTCACAACTCTTCTATTGTTCTCGGAATTCCGCTGACTTTTAAAAATACTTCGGAACTCTTCCATTTTTCTCGGAATTCTGCTGAAGTTTAAAAATGCTTCGGAACTCTTCCATTGTTTTCAGAATTCCGCTGACATTTAAAAATGCTTTGGAACTCTTCCATTGTTCTCGGAATTCCGCTGACATTTAAAAATGCTTCGGAAATCTTCCATTGTTTTCAAAATTCCGCTGACGTTTAAAAATGCTTCAGAACTCTTCCATTGTTCTCGGAATTCCACTGAAGTTTAAAAATGCTTCGGAACTCTTCCATTGTTCTCGGAATTCCAGTGAAGTTTAAAAATGCTTCGGAACTCTTACATTGTTCTCAGAATTCCGCTGACGCCTAAAATTGCTTCACAACTCTTCTATTGTTCTCGGAATTCCCCTGACTTTTAAAAATGCTTCGGAACTCTTCCATTGTTCTCGGAATTCCGCTGAAGTTTACGAATGCTTCAGAACTCTTCCATTGTTCTCGGAAATCTGCTGAAGTTTTGAAGTTTAAAAATGCTTCGGAACTCTTCCATTGTTCTCGGAATTCCGCTGACGCTTAAAAATGCTTCACAACTCTTCTATTGTTCTCGGAATTCCGCTGACTTTTAAAAATACTTCGGAACTCTTCCATTTTTCTCGGAATTCTGCTGAAGTTTAAAAATGCTTCGGAACTCTTCCATTGTTTTCAGAATTCCGCTGACATTTAAAAATGCTTTGGAACTCTTCCATTGTTCTCGGAATTCCGCTGACATTTAAAAATGCTTCGGAACTCTTCCATTGTTCTCGGAATTCCGCTGACATTTAAAAATGCTTCGGAACTCTTCCATTGTTCTCGGAATTCCACTGACGTTTAAAAATGCTTCACAACTCTTCCATTTTTCTCAGTATTCCACTGACTTTTAAAAATGCTTCGGAACTCTTCCATTGTTCTCGGAATTCCGCTGAAGTTTAAATATTCTTCGGAACTCTTCCATTGTTCTCGGAATTATGCTGAAGATTAAAAATGCTTCGGAACTCTTCCATTGCTCTCAGAATTCCGCTGACGTTTAAAAATGCTTCACAACTCTTCCATTGTTCTCGGAATTCCGCTGACTTTTAAAAATGCTTCGGAACTCTTCCATTGTTCTCGGTATTCCGCTGAAGTTTAAATATGCTTCGGAACTCTTCCATTGTTCTCGGAATTCCGCTGACATATAAAAATGCTTCGGAACTCTTCCTTTTTTCTCGGAATTCCGTTGATGTTTAAAAATGCTTCAGAACTCTTCCATTGTTCTCGGTATTCCCCTGACTTTTAAAAATGCTTCGGAACTCTTCCATTGTTCTCGGAATTCCGCTGAAGTTTAAGTATGCTTCGGAACTCTTCCATTGTTCTCGGAATTCCGCTGAAGTTTAAGTATGCTTCGGAACTCTTCCATTGTTCTCGGAATTCCGCTGAAGTTTAAGTATGCTTCGGAACTCTTCCATTGTTCTGGAATTCCGCTGACGTTTAAAAATGCTTCACAACTCTTCCATTGTTCTCGGTATTCCCCTGACTTTTAAAAATGCTTCGGAACTCTTCCATTGTTCTCGGAATTCCGCTGAAGTTTAAGTATGCTTCGGAACTCTTCCATTGTTCTCGGAATTCTGCTGAAGTTTAAAAATGCTTTGGAACTCTTCCATTGTTCTCGGAATTTGGCTGACGCTTAAAGATGCTTCACAACTCTTCTATTGTTCTCGGAATTCCGCTGACTTTTAAAAATGCTTCGGAACTCTTCCATTGTTCTCGGAATTCCGCTGACGTTTAAAAATGCTTCACAACTCTTCCATTTTTCTCGGTATTCCGCTGACGTTTAAAAATGCTTTGGAAATCTTCCATTGTTTTCAAAATTCCGCTGACGTTTAAAAAGGCTTCAGAACTCTTCCATTGTTCTCGGAATTCCGCTGATGTTGAAAAATGCTTCGGAACTCTTTCATTGTTCTAGGAATTCCGCTGACGCTTAAAATTGCTTCACAACTCTTCTATTGTTCTCGGTATTCTGCTGACTTTTAAAAATGCTTCGGAACTCTTCCATTGTTCTCGGAATTCCGCTGAAGTTTAAGTATGCTTCGGAGCTCTTCCATTGTTCTCAGAATTCCGCTGACATTTAAAAATGCTTTAGAACTCTTCCATTGTTCTCGGAATTCTGCTGAGGTTTAAAAATGCTTCGGAACTCTTCCATTGTTCTCGGAATTCCGCTGACTTTTAAAAATGCTTCGGAACTCTTCCATTGTTCTCCAAATTCCCCTGACGTTTAAAAATGCTTCACAACTCTTCCATTGTTCTCAGAATTCCGCTGACGTTTAAAAATGCTTCAGAACTCTTCCATTGTTCTCGTAATTCCGCTGATGTTTAAAAATGCTTCGGAACTCTTCCATTGTTCTCGGAATTCCAGTGAGGTTTAAAAATGCTTCGCAACTCTTACATTGTTCTCAGAATTCCGCTGACGCTTAAAATTGCTTCACAACTCTTCTATTGTTCTCGGAATTCCCCTGACTTTTAAAAATGCTTCGGAACTCTTCCATTGTTCTCGGAATTCCGCTGAAGGTTAAGAATGCTTCAGAACTCTTCCATTGTTCTCCGAAATCTGCTGAAGTTTTGAAGTTTAAAAATGGTTCGGAACTCTTCCATTGTTCTCGGAATTCCGCTGACGCTTAAAAATGCTTCACAACTCTTCTATTGTTCTCGGAATTCCGCTGACTTTTAAAAATACTTCAGAACTCGTCCATTTTTCTCGGAATTCTGCTGAAGTTTAAAAATGCTTCGGAACTCTTCCATTGTTTTCAGAATTCCGCTGACATTTAAAAATGCTTTGGAACTCTTCCATTGTTCTTGGAATTCTGCTGACATTTAAAAATGCTTCGGAACTCTTCCATTGTTCTCGGAATTCCGCTGACATTTAAAAATGCTTCACAACTCTTCCATTGTTCTCGGAATTTCGCGGACTTTTAAAAATGCTTCGGAACTCTTCGATTGTTCTGGAATTCCGCTGATGTTTAAAAATGCTTCACAACTCTTCCATTGTTCTCGGTATTCTGCTGACTTTTAAAAATGCTTCGGAACTCTTCCATTGATCTCGGAATTCCGCTGAAGTTTAAGTATGCTTCGGAGCACTTCCATTGTTCTCGGAATTCCGCTGACATTTAAAAATGCTTCGGAACTCTTCCATTGTTCTCGGAATTCCACTGACGTTTAAAAATGCTTCACAACTCTTCCATTTTTCTCGGTATTCCGCTGACTTTTAAAAATGCTTCGGAACTCTTCCATTGTTCTCGGAATTCCGCTGAAGTTTAAATATTCTTCGGAACTCTTCCATTGTTCTCGGAATTATGCTGAAGATTAAAAATGCTTCGGAACTCTTCCATTGCTCTCAGAATTCCGCTGACGTTTAAAAATGCTTCACAACTCTTCCATTGTTCTCGGAATTCCGCTGACTTTTAAAAATGCTTCGGAACTCTTCCATTGTTCTCGGAATTATGCTGAAGTTTAAAAATGCTTTGGAACTCTTCCATTGTTCTCAGAATTCTACTGACATTTAAAAATGCTTCGGAACTCTTCCATTGTTCTCGGAATTCCGCTGACGTTTAAAAATGCTTCGGAACTCTTCCATTGTTCTCGGAATTCCGCTGAAGTTTAAAAATGCTTCGGAACTCTTCCATTGTTGTAGGAATTCTGCTGAAGTTTAAAAATGCATCGGAACTCTTCCATTGTTCTCGGAATTCGGGTGAAGTTTAAAAATGCTTCGGAACTCTTCCAGTGTTCTCGGAATTCCGCTGACGCTTAAAATTGATTCACAACTCTTCTATTGTTCTCGGAAATTCCGCTGACTTTAAAAAATGCTTCGGAACTCTTCCATTGTTCTCGGAATTCCGCTGAAGTTTAAGTATGCTTCGGAGCTCTTCCATTGTTCTCAGAATTCCGCTGACATTTAAAAATGCTTTAGAACTCTTCCATTGTTCTCGGAATTCCGCTGAGGTTTAAAAATGCTTCGGAACTCTTCCATTGTTCTCGGAATTCCGCTGACTTTTAAAAATGCTTCGGAACTCTTCCATTGTTCTCCAAATTCCCCTGACGTTTAAAAATGCTTCACAACTCTTCCATTGTTCTCAGAATTCCGCTGACGTTTAAAAATGCTTCAGAACTCTTCCATTGTTCTCGGAATTCCGCTGACTTTTAAAAATGCTTCGGAACTCTTCCATTGTTCTCCAAATTCCCCTGACGTTTAAAAATGCTTCACAACTCTTCCATTGTTCTCAGAATTCCGCTGACGTTTAAAAATGCTTCGGAACTCTTCCATTGTTCTCGGAATTCCAGTGAAGTTTAAAAATGCTTCAGAACTCTTACATTGTTCTCAGAATTCCGCTGACGCTTAAAATTGCTTCACAACTCTTCTATTGTTCTCGGAATTCCCCTGACTTTTAAAAATGCTTCGGAACGCTTCCATTGTTCTCGGAATTCCGCTGAAGTTTAAGAATGCTTCAGAACTCTTCCATTGTTCTCGGAAATCTGCTGAAGTTTTGAAGTTTAAAAATGCTTTGGAACTCTTCCATTGTTCTCGGAATTCCGCTGACGCTTAAAAATGCTTCACAACTCTTCTATTGTTCTCGGAATTCCGCTGACTTTTAAAAATACTTCGGAACTCTTCCATTTTTCTCGGAATTCTGCTGAAATTTAAAAATGCTTCGGAACTCTTCCATTGTTTTCAGAATTCCGCTGACATTTAAAAATGCTTTGGAACTCTTCCATTGTTCTTGGAATTCTGCTGACATTTAAAAATGCTTCGGAACTCTTCCATTGTTCTCGGAATTCCACTGATGTTTAAAAATGCTTCACAACTCTTCCATTTTTCTCAGTATTCCGCTGACTTTTAAAAATGCTTCGGAACTCTTCCATTGTTCTCGGAATTCCGCTGAAGTTTATATATTCTTCGGAACTCTTCCATTGTTCTCGGAATTATGCTGAAGATTAAAAATGCTTCGGAACTCTTCCATTGCTCTCAGAATTCCGCTGACGTTTAAAAATGCTTCACAACTCTTCCATTGTTCTCGGAATTCCGCTGACTTTTAAAAATGCTTCGGAACTCTTCCATTGTTCTCGGAATTATGCTGAAGATTAAAAATGCTTCGGAACTCTTCCATTGTTCTCAGAATTCCGCTGACATTTAAAAATGCTTCGGAACTCTTCCATTGTTCTCGGAATTCCGCTGACGTTTAAAAATGCTTCGGAACTCTTCCATTGTTTTCGGAATTCCAGTGAAGTTTAAAAATGCTTCGGAACTCTTACATTGTTCTCAGAATTCCGCTGACGCTTAAAATTGCTTCACAACTCTTCTATTGTTCTCGGAATTCCCCTGACTTTTAAAAATGCTTCGGAACTCTTCCATTGTTCTCGGAATTCCGCTGAAGTTTAAGAATGCTTCAGAACTCTTCCATTGTTCTCGGAAATCTGCTGAAGTTTTGAAGTTTAAAAATGCTTCGGAACTCTTCCATTGTTCTCGGAATTCCGCTGACGCTTAAAAATGCTTCACAACTCTTCTATTGTTCTCGGAATTCCGCTGACTTTTAAAAATACTTCGGAACTCTTCCATTTTTCTCGGAATTCTGCTGAAGTTTAAAAATGCTTCGGAACTCTTCCATTGTTTTCAGAATTCCGCTGACATTTAAAAATGCTTTGGAACTCTTCCATTGTTCTTGGAATTCTGCTGACATTTAAAAATGCTTCGGAACTCTTCCATTGTTCTCGGAATTCCGCTGACATTTAAAAATGCTTCGGAACTCTTCCATTGTTCGCGGAATTCCACTGACGTTTAAAAATGCTTCACAACTCTTCCATTTTTCTCAGTATTCCGCTGACTTTTAAAAATGCTTCGGAACTCTTCCATTGTTCTCGGAATTCCGCTGAAGTTTAAATATTCTTCGGAACTCTTCCATTGTTCTCGGAATTATGCTGAAGATTAAAAATGCTTCGGAACTCTTCCATTGCTCTCAGAATTCCGCTGACGTTTAAAAATGCTTCACAACTCTTCCATTGTTCTCGGAATTCCGCTGACTTTTAAAAATGCTTCGGAACTCTTCCATTGTTCTCGGAATTATGCTGAAGATTAAAAATGCTTCGGAACTCTTCCATTGTTCTCAGAATTCCGCTGACATTTAAAAATGCTTTGGAACTCTTCCATTGTTCTCGGATTTCCGCTGACGTTTAAAAATGCTTTGGAACTCTTCCATTGTTCTCGCAATTCCGCTGAAGTTTAAAAATGCTTCGGAACTCTTCCATTGTTGTAGGAATTATGCTGAAGTTTAAAAATGCATCGGAACTCTTCCATTGTTCTCGGATTTCCGCTGACGTTTAAAAATGCTTCACAACTCTTCTATTGTTCTCGGTATTCCGCTGAAGTTTAAATATGCTTCGGAACTCTTCCATTGTTCTCGGAATTCCGCTGACATATAAAAATGCTTCGGAACTCTTCCTTTTTTCTCGGAATTCCGTTGATGTTTAAAAATGCTTCAGAACTCTTCCATTGTTCTCGGAATTCCGCTGAAGTTTAAGTATGCTTCGGAACTCTTCCATTGTTCTGGAATTCCGCTGACGTTTAAAAATGCTTCACAACTCTTCCATTGTTCTCGGTATTCCCCTGACTTTTAAAAATGCTTCGGAACTCTTCCATTGTTCTCGGAATTCCGCTGAGGTTTAAGTATGCTTCGGAACTCTTCCATTGTTCTCGGAATTCTGCTGAAGTTTAAAAATGCTTCAGAACTCTTCCATTGTTCTCAGAATTCCGCTGATGTTGAAAAATGCTTCGGAACTCTTCCATTGTTCTTGGAATTCCGCTGACGCTTAAAATTGCTTCACAACTCTTCTATTGTTCTCGGAAATTCCGCTGACTTTAAAAAATGCTTCGGAAGTCTTCCATTGTTCTCGGAATTCTGCTGAAGTTTAAAAATGCTTTGGAACTCTTCCATTGTTCTCGGAATTCGGCTGACGCTTAAAAATGCTTCACAACTCTTCTATTGTTCTCGGAATTCAGCAGACTTTTAAAAATGCTTCGGAACTCTTCCTTTGTTCTCGGAATTCCGCTGACGTTTAAAAATGCTTCACAACTCTTCCATTTTTCTCGGTATTCCGCTGACTTTTAAAAATGCTTCGGAAATCTTCCATTGTTTTCAAAATTCCGCTGACGTTTAAAAATGCTTTGGAAATCTTCCATTGTTTTCAAAATTCCGCTGACGTTTAAAAATGCTTCAGAACTCTTCCATTGTTCTCGGAATTCCGCTGATGTTGAAAAATGCTTCGGAACTCTTTCATTGTTCTCGGAATTCAGCTGACGCTTAAAATTGCTTCACAACTCTTCTATTGTTCTCGGAAATTCCGTTGACTTTAAAAAATGCTTCGGAACTCTTCCATTGTTCTCGGAATTCCGCTGAAGTTTAAGAATGCTTCGGAACTCTTCCATTGTTCTCGGAATTCTGCTGAAGTTTAAAAATGCTTTGGAACTCTTCCATTGTTCTCGGAATTCCGCTGACGCTTAAAAATGCTTCACAACTCTTCTATTGTTCTCGGAATTCCGCTGACTTTTAAAAATGCTTCGGAACTCTTCCATTGTTCTCGGAATTCCGCAGAAGTTTAAGAATGCTTCGGAACTCTTCCATTGTTCTCGGAATTCTGCTGAAGTTTAAACATGCTTCGGAACTCTTCCATTGTTTTCAGAATTCCGCTGACATTTAAAAATGCTTTGGAACTCGTCCATTGTTCTCAGAATTCTGCAGACATATAAAAATGCTTCGGAACTCTTCCATTGTTCTCGGAATTCCGCTGACATTTAAAAATGCTTCGGAACTCTTCGATTGTTCTGGAATTCCGCTGATGTTTAAAAATGCTTCACAACTCTTCCATTGTTCTCGGTATTCTGCTGACTTTTAAAAATGCTTCGGAACTCTTCCATTGTTCTCGGAATTCCGCTGAAGTTCAAGTATGCTTCGGAGCTATTCCATTGTTCTCAGAATTCCGCTGACATTTAAAAATGCTTCAGAACTCTTCCATTGTTCTCGGAATTCCGCTGAGGTTTAAAAATGCTTCGGAACTCTTCCATTGTTTTCGGAATTCCGCTGACTTTTAAAAATGCTTCGGAACTCTTTCATTGTTCTACAAATTCCGCTGACGTTTATAATTGCTTCACAACTCTTCCATTGTTCTCAGAATTCCGCTGACGTTTAAAAATGCTTCAGAACTCGTCCATTGTTCTCGGAAATCTGCTGAAGTTTTGAAGTTTAAAAATGCTTCGGAACTCTTCCATTGTTCTCGGAATTCCGCTGATGCTTAAAAATGCTTCACAACTCTTCTATTGTTCTCGGAATTCCGCTGACTTTTAAAAATACTTCAGAACTCGTCCATTTTTCTCGGAATTCTGCTGAAGTTTAAAAATGCTTCGGAACTCTTCCATTGTTTTCAGAATTCCGCTGACATTTAAAAATGCTTTGGAACTCTTCCATTGTTCTTGGAATTCTGATGACATTTAAAAATGCTTCGGAACTCTTCCATTGTTCTCGGAATTCCGCTGACATTTAAAAATGCTTCACAACTCTTCCATTGTTCTCGGAATTTCGCGGACTTTTAAAAATGCTTCACAACTCTTCCATTGTTCTCAAAATTCCGCTGAAGTTTAAAAATGCCTCGGAACTCTTCCATTGTTCTTAGAATTCCGCTGACGTTTAAAAATGCTTCGGAAATCTTCCATTGTTTTCAAAATTCCGCTGACGTTTAAAAATGCTTCAGAACTCTTCCATTGTTCTCGGAATTCCGCTGATGTTGAAAAATGCTTCGGAACTCTTCCATTGTTCTCGGAATTCTGCTGAAGTTTAAAAATGCTTCGGAACTCTTCCATTGTTTTCAGAATTCCGCTGACATTTAAAAATGCTTTGGAACTCTTCCATTGTTCTCAGAATTCTGCAGACATATAAAAATGCTTCGGAACTCTTCCATTGTTCTCGGAATTCCGCTGACATTTAAAAATGCTTCGGAACTCTTCCATTGTTCTGGAATTCCGCTGACGTTTAAAAATGCTTCACAACTCTTCCATTGTTCTCGGTATTCTGCTGACTTTTAAAAATGCTTCAGAACTCTTCCATTGTTCTCGGAATTCCGCTGAGGTTTATAAATGCTTCGGAACCCTTCCATTGTTCTCGGAATTCCGCTGACGTTTAAAAATGCTTCACAACTCTTCCATTGTTCTCGGAATTCCGCTGACTTTTAAAAATGCTTCGGAACTCTTCGATTGTTCTCCAAATTCCGCTGACGTTTAAAAATGTTTCACAACTCTTCCATTGTTCTCAGAATTCCGCTGACGTTTAAAAATGCTTCGGAAATCTTCCATTGTTTTCAAAATTCCGCTGACGTTTAAAAATGCTTCAGAACTCTTCCATTGTTCTCGGAATTCCAGTGAAGTTTAAAAATGCTTCGGAACTCTTCCATTGTTCTCGGAATTCCAGTGAAGTTTAAAAATGCTTCGGAACTCTTACATTGTTCTCAGAATTCCGCTGACGCCTAAAATTGCTTCACAACTCTTCTATTGTTCTCGGAATTCCCCTGACTTTTAAAAATGCTTCGGAACTCTTCCATTGTTCTCGGAATTCCGCTGAAGTTTAAGAATGCTTCAGAACTCTTCCATTGTTCTCGGAAATCTGCTGAAGTTTTGAAGTTTAAAAATGCTTCGGAACTCTTCCATTGTTCTCGGAATTCCGCTGACGCTTAAAAATGCTTCACAACTCTTCTATTGTTCTCGGAATTCCGCTGACTTTTAAAAATACTTCGGAACTCTTCCATTTTTCTCGGAATTCTGCTGAAGTTTAAAAATGCTTCGGAACTCTTCCATTGTTTTCAGAATTCCGCTGACATTTAAAAATGCTTTGGAACTCTTCCATTGTTCTCGGAATTCCGCTGACATTTAAAAATGCTTCGGAACTCTTCCATTGTTCTCGGAATTCCGCTGACATTTAAAAATGCTTCGGAACTCTTCCATTGTTCTCGGAATTCCACTGACGTTTAAAAATGCTTCACAACTCTTCCATTTTTCTCAGTATTCCACTGACTTTTAAAAATGCTTCGGAACTCTTCCATTGTTCTCGGAATTCCGCTGAAGTTTAAATATTCTTCGGAACTCTTCCATTGTTCTCGGAATTATGCTGAAGATTAAAAATGCTTCGGAACTCTTCCATTGCTCTCAGAATTCCGCTGACGTTTAAAAATGCTTCACAACTCTTCCATTGTTCTCGGAATTCCGCTGACTTTCAAAAATGCTTCGGAACTCTTCCATTGTTCTCGGTATTCCGCTGAAGTTTAAATATGCTTCGGAACTCTTCCATTGTTCTCGGAATTCCGCTGACATATAAAAATGCTTCGGAACTCTTCCTTTTTTCTCGGAATTCCGTTGATGTTTAAAAATGCTTCAGAACTCTTCCATTGTTCTCGGTATTCCCCTGACTTTTAAAAATGCTTCGGAACTCTTCCATTGTTCTCGGAATTCCGCTGAAGTTTAAGTATGCTTCGGAACTCTTCCATTGTTCTCGGAATTCCGCTGAAGTTTAAGTATGCTTCGGAACTCTTCCATTGTTCTCGGAATTCCGCTGAAGTTTAAGTATGCTTCGGAACTCTTCCATTGTTCTGGAATTCCGCTGACGTTTAAAAATGCTTCACAACTCTTCCATTGTTCTCGGTATTCCCCTGACTTTTAAAAATGCTTCGGAACTCTTCCATTGTTCTCGGAATTCCGCTGAAGTTTAAGTATGCTTCGGAACTCTTCCATTGTTCTCGGAATTCTGCTGAAGTTTAAAAATGCTTTGGAACTCTTCCATTGTTCTCGGAATTTGGCTGACGCTTAAAGATGCTTCACAACTCTTCTATTGTTCTCGGAATTCCGCTGACTTTTAAAAATGCTTCGAAACTCTTCCATTGTTCTCGGAATTCCGCTGACGTTTAAAAATGCTTCACAACTCTTCCATTTTTCTCGGTATTCCGCTGACGTTTAAAAATGCTTTGGAAATCTTCCATTGTTTTCAAAATTCCGCTGACGTTTAAAAAGGCTTCAGAACTCTTCCATTGTTCTCGGAATTCCGCTGATGTTGAAAAATGCTTCGGAACTCTTTCATTGTTCTAGGAATTCCGCTGACGCTTAAAATTGCTTCACAACTCTTCTATTGTTCTCGGTATTCTGCTGACTTTTAAAAATGCTTCGGAACTCTTCCATTGTTCTCGGAATTCCGCTGAAGTTTAAGTATGCTTCGGAGCTCTTCCATTGTTCTCAGAATTCCGCTGACATTTAAAAATGCTTTAGAACTCTTCCATTGTTCTCGGAATTCTGCTGAGGTTTAAAAATGCTTCGGAACTCTTCCATTGTTCTCGGAATTCCGCTGACTTTTAAAAATGCTTCGGAACTCTTCCATTGTTCTCCAAATTCCCCTGACGTTTAAAAATGCTTCACAACTCTTCCATTGTTCTCAGAATTCCGCTGACGTTTAAAAATGCTTCAGAACTCTTCCATTGTTCTCGTAATTCCGCTGATGTTTAAAAATGCTTCGGAACTATTCCATTGTTCTCGGAATTCCAGTGAAGTTTAAAAATGCTTCGCAACTCTTACATTGTTCTCAGAATTCCGCTGACGCTTAAAATTGCTTCACAACTCTTCTATTGTTCTCGGAATTCCCCTGACTTTTAAAAATGCTTCGGAACTCTCCCATTGTTCTCGGAATTCCGCTGAAGGTTAAGAAAGCTTCAGAACTCTTCCATTGTTCTCCGAAATCTGCTGAAGTTTTGAAGTTTAAAAATGGTTCGGAACTCTTCCATTGTTCTCGGAATTCCGCTGACGCTTAAAAATGCTTCACAACTCTTCTATTGTTCTCGGAATTCCGCTGACTTTTAAAAATACTTCAGAACTCGTCCATTTTTCTCGGAATTCTGCTGAAGTTTAAAAATGCTTCGGAACTCTTCCATTGTTTTCAGAATTCCGCTGACATTTAAAAATGCTTCGGAACTCTTCCATTGTTCTCGGAATTCCACTGACGTTTAAAAATGCTTCACAACTCTTCCATTTTTCTCGGTATTCCGCTGACTTTTAAAAATGCTTCGGAACTCTTCCATTGTTCTCGGAATTCCGCTGAAGTTTAAATATTCTTCGGAACTCTTCCATTGTTCTCGGAATTATGCTGAAGATTAAAAATGCTTCGGAACTCTTCCATTGCTCTCAGAATTCCGCTGACGTTTAAAAATGCTTCAGAACTCTTCCATTGTTCTCGTAATTCCGCTGATGTTTAAAAATGCTTCGGAACTATTCCATTGTTCTCGGAATTCCAGTGAAGTTTAAAAATGCTTCGCAACTCTTACATTGTTCTCAGAATTCCGCTGACGCTTAAAATTGCTTCACAACTCTTCTATTGTTCTCGGAATTCCCCTGACTTTTAAAAATGCTTCGGAACTCTTCCATTGTTCTCGGAATTCCGCTGAAGGTTAAGAATGCTTCAGAACTCTTCCATTGTTCTCCGAAATCTGCTGAAGTTTTGAAGTTTAAAAATGGTTCGGAACTCTTCCATTGTTCTCGGAATTCCGCTGACGCTTAAAAATGCTTCACAACTCTTCTATTGTTCTCGGAATTCCGCTGACTTTTAAAAATACTTCAGAACTCGTCCATTTTTCTCGGAATTCTGCTGAAGTTTAAAAATGCTTCGGAACTCTTCCATTGTTTTCAGAATTCCGCTGACATTTAAAAATGCTTCGGAACTCTTCCATTGTTCTCGGAATTCCACTGACGTTTAAAAATGCTTCACAACTCTTCCATTTTTCTCGGTATTCCGCTGACTTTTAAAAATGCTTCGGAACTCTTCCATTGTTCTCGGAATTCCGCTGAAGTTTAAATATTCTTCGGAACTCTTCCATTGTTCTCGGAATTATGCTGAAGATTAAAAATGCTTCGGAACTCTTCCATTGCTCTCAGAATTCCGCTGACGTTTAAAAATGCTTCACAACTCTTCCATTGTTCTCGGAATTCCGCTGACTTTTAAAAATGCTTCGGAACTCTTCCATTGTTCTCGGAATTATGCTGAAGTTTAAAAATGCTTTGGAACTCTTCCATTGTTCTCAGAATTCTACTGACATTTAAAAATGCTTCGGAACTCTTCCATTGTTCTCGGAATTCCGCTGACGTTTAAAAATGCTTCGGAACTCTTCCATTGTTCTCGGAATTCCGCTGAAGTTTAAAAATGCTTCGGAACTCTTCCATTGTTGTAGGAATTCTGCTGAAGTTTAAAAATGCATCGGAACTCTTCCATTGTTCTCGGAATTCGGGTGAAGTTTAAAAATGCTTCGGAACTCTTCCAGTGTTCTCGGAATTCCGCTGACGCTTAAAATTGATTCACAACTCTTCTATTGTTCTCGGAAATTCCGCTGACTTTAAAAAATGCTTCGGAACTCTTCCATTGTTCTCGGAATTCCGCTGAAGTTTAAGTATGCTTCGGAGCTCTTCCATTGTTCTCAGAATTCCGCTGACATTTAAAAATGCTTTAGAACTCTTCCATTGTTCTCGGAATTCCGCTGAGGTTTAAAAATGCTTCGGAACTCTTCCATTGTTCTCGGAATTCCGCTGACTTTTAAAAATGCTTCGGAACTCTTCCATTGTTCTCCAAATTCCCCTGACGTTTAAAAATGCTTCACAACTCTTCCATTGTTCTCAGAATTCCGCTGACGTTTAAAAATGCTTCAGAACTCTTCCATTGTTCTCGTAATTCCGCTGATGTTTAAAAATGCTTCGGAACTCTTCCATTGTTCTCGGAATTCCAGTGAAGTTTAAAAATGCTTCGGAACTCTTACATTGTTCTCAGAATTCCGCTGACGCTTAAAATTGCTTCACAACTCTTCTATTGTTCTCGGAATTCCCCTGACTTTTAAAAATGCTTCGGAACGCTTCCATTGTTCTCGGAATTCCGCTGAAGGTTAAGAATGCTTCAGAACTCTTCCATTGTTCTCCGAAATCTGCTGAAGTTTTGAAGTTTAAAAATGGTTCGGAACTCTTCCATTGTTCTCGGAATTCCGCTGATGCTTAAAAATGATTCACAACTCTTCTATTGTTCTCGGAATTCCGCTGACTTTTAAAAATACTTCAGAACTCGTCCATTTTTCTCGGAATTCTGCTGAAGTTTAAAAATGCTTCGGAACTCTTCCATTGTTTTCAGAATTCCGCTGACATTTAAAAATGCTTTGGAACTCTTCCATTGTTCTTGGAATTCTGCTGACATTTAAAAATGCTTCGGAACTCTTCCATTGTTCTCGGAATTCCGCTGACATTTAAAAATGCTTCACAACTCTTCCATAGTTCTCGGAATTTCGCGGACTTTTAAAAATGCTTCGGAACTATTCCATTGTTCTCAAAATTCCGCTGAAGTTTAAAAATGCCTCGGAACTCTTCCATTGTTCTTAGAATTCCGCTGACGTTTAAAAATGCTTCGGAAATCTTCCATTGTTTTCAAAATTCCGCTGACGTTTAAAAATGCTTCAGAACGCTTCCATTGTTCTCGGAATTCCGCTGATGTTGAAAAATGCTTCGGAACTCTTCCATTGTTCTCGGAATTCTGCTGAAGTTTAAAAATGCTTTGGAACTCTTCCATTGTTCTCGGAATTCCGCTGACGCTTAAAAATGCTTCACAACTCTTCTATTTTTCTCGGAATTCCGCTGACTTTTAAAAATGCTTCGGAACTCTTCCATTTTTCTCGGAATTCTGCTGAAGTTTAAAAATGCTTCGGAACTCTTCCATTGTTTTCAGAATTCCGCTGACATTTAAAAATGCTTTGGAACTCTTACATTGTTCTTGGAATTCTGCTGACATTTAAAAATGCTTCGGAACTCTTCCATTGTTCTCCAAATTCCCCTGACGTTTAAAAATGCTTCACAACTCTTCCATTGTTCTCAGAATTCCGCTGACGTTTAAAAATGCTTCAGAACTCTTCCATTGTTCTCGTAATTCCGCTGATGTTTAAAAATGCTTCGGAACTATTCCATTGTTCTCGGAATTCCAGTGAAGTTTAAAAATGCTTCGCAACTCTTACATTGTTCTCAGAATTCCGCTGACGCTTAAAATTGCTTCACAACTCTTCTATTGTTCTCGGAATTCCCCTGACTTTTAAAAATGCTTCGGAACTCTTCCATTGTTCTCGGAATTCCGCTGAAGGTTAAGAATGCTTCAGAAATCTTCCATTGTTCTCCGAAATCTGCTGAAGTTTTGAAGTTTAAAAATGGTTCGGAACTCTTCCATTGTTCTCGGAATTCCGCTGACGCTTAAAAATGCTTCACAACTCTTCTATTGTTCTCGGAATTCCGCTGACTTTTAAAAATACTTCAGAACTCGTCCATTTTTCTCGGAATTCTGCTGAAGTTTAAAAATGCTTCGGAACTCTTCCATTGTTTTCAGAATTCCGCTGACATTTAAAAATGCTTCGGAACTCTTCCATTGTTCTCGGAATTCCACTGACGTTTAAAAATGCTTCACAACTCTTCCATTTTTCTCGGTATTCCGCTGACTTTTAAAAATGCTTCGGAACTCTTCCATTGTTCTCGGAATTCCGCTGAAGTTTAAATATTCTTCGGAACTCTTCCATTGTTCTCGGAATTATGCTGAAGATTAAAAATGCTTCGGAACTCTTCCATTGCTCTCAGAATTCCGCTGACGTTTAAAAATGCTTCAGAACTCTTCCATTGTTCTCGTAATTCCGCTGATGTTTAAAAATGCTTCGGAACTATTCCATTGTTCTCGGAATTCCAGTGAAGTTTAAAAATGCTTCGCAACTCTTACATTGTTCTCAGAATTCCGCTGACGCTTAAAATTGCTTCACAACTCTTCTATTGTTCTCGGAATTCCCCTGACTTTTAAAAATGCTTCGGAACTCTTCCATTGTTCTCGGAATTCCGCTGAAGGTTAAGAATGCTTCAGAACTCTTCCATTGTTCTCCGAAATCTGCTGAAGTTTTGAAGTTTAAAAATGGTTCGGAACTCTTCCATTGTTCTCGGAATTCCGCTGACGCTTAAAAATGCTTCACAACTCTTCTATTGTTCTCGGAATTCCGCTGACTTTTAAAAATACTTCAGAACTCGTCCATTTTTCTCGGAATTCTGCTGAAGTTTAAAAATGCTTCGGAACTCTTCCATTGTTTTCAGAATTCCGCTGACATTTAAAAATGCTTCGGAACTCTTCCATTGTTCTCGGAATTCCACTGACGTTTAAAAATGCTTCACAACTCTTCCATTTTTCTCGGTATTCCGCTGACTTTTAAAAATGCTTCGGAACTCTTCCATTGTTCTCGGAATTCCGCTGAAGTTTAAATATTCTTCGGAACTCTTCCATTGTTCTCGGAATTATGCTGAAGATTAAAAATGCTTCGGAACTCTTCCATTGCTCTCAGAATTCCGCTGACGTTTAAAAATGCTTCACAACTCTTCCATTGTTCTCGGAATTCCGCTGACTTTTAAAAATGCTTCGGAACTCTTCCATTGTTCTCGGAATTATGCTGAAGTTTAAAAATGCTTTGGAACTCTTCCATTGTTCTCAGAATTCTACTGACATTTAAAAATGCTTCGGAACTCTTCCATTGTTCTCGGAATTCTGCTGACGTTTAAAAATGCTTCGGAACTCTTCCATTGTTCTCGGAATTCCGCTGAAGTTTAAAAATGCTTCGGAACTCTTCCATTGTTGTAGGAATTCTGCTGAAGTTTAAAAATGCATCGGAACTCTTCCATTGTTCTCGGAATTCGGGTGAAGTTTAAAAATGCTTCGGAACACTTCCAGTGTTCTCGGAATTCCGCTGACGCTTAAAATTGATTCACAACTCTTCTATTGTTCTCGGAAATTCCGCTGACTTTAAAAAATGCTTCGGAACTCTTCCATTGTTCTCGGAATTCCGCTGAAGTTTAAGTATGCTTCGGAGCTCTTCCATTGTTCTCAGAATTCCGCTGACATTTAAAAATGCTTTAGAACTCTTCCATTGTTCTCGGAATTCCGCTGAGGTTTAAAAATGCTTCGGAACTCTTCCATTGTTCTCGGAATTCCGCTGACTTTTAAAAATGCTTCGGAACTCTTCCATTGTTCTCCAAATTCCCCTGACGTTTAAAAATGCTTCACAACTCTTCCATTGTTCTCAGAATTCCGCTGACGTTTAAAAATGCTTCAGAACTCTTCCATTGTTCTCGTAATTCCGCTGATGTTTAAAAATGCTTCGGAACTCTTCCATTGTTCTCGGAATTCCAGTGAAGTTTAAAAATGCTTCGGAACTCTTACATTGTTCTCAGAATTCCGCTGACGCTTAAAATTGCTTCACAACTCTTCTATTGTTCTCGGAATTCCCCTGACTTTTAAAAATGCTTCGGAACGCTTCCATTGTTCTCGGAATTCCGCTGAAGGTTAAGAATGCTTCAGAACTCTTCCATTGTTCTCCGAAATCTGCTGAAGTTTTGAAGTTTAAAAATGGTTCGGAACTCTTCCATTGTTCTCGGAATTCCGCTGACGCTTAAAAATGATTCACAACTCTTCTATTGTTCTCGGAATTCCGCTGACTTTTAAAAATACTTCAGAACTCGTCCATTTTTCTCGGAATTCTGCTGAAGTTTAAAAATGCTTCGGAACTCTTCCATTGTTTTCAGAATTCCGCTGACATTTAAAAATGCTTTGGAACTCTTCCATTGTTCTTGGAATTCTGCTGACATTTAAAAATGCTTCGGAACTCTTCCATTGTTCTCGGAATTCCGCTGACATTTAAAAATGCTTCACAACTCTTCCATAGTTCTCGGAATTTCGCGGACTTTTAAAAATGCTTCGGAACTATTCCATTGTTCTCAAAATTCCGCTGAAGTTTAAAAATGCCTCGGAACTCTTCCATTGTTCTTAGAATTCCGCTGACGTTTAAAAATGCTTCGGAAATCTTCCATTGTTTTCAAAATTCCGCTGACGTTTAAAAATGCTTCAGAACGCTTCCATTGTTCTCGGAATTCCGCTGATGTTGAAAAATGCTTCGGAACTCTTCCATTGTTCTCGGAATTCTGCTGAAGTTTAAAAATGCTTTGGAACTCTTCCATTGTTCTCGGAATTCCGCTGACGCTTAAAAATGCTTCACAACTCTTCTATTGTTCTCGGAATTCCGCTGACTTTTAAAAATGCTTCGGAACTCTTCCATTTTTCTCGGAATTCTGCTGAAGTTTAAAAATGCTTCGGAACTCTTCCATTGTTTTCAGAATTCCGCTGACATTTAAAAATGCTTTGGAACTCTTACATTGTTCTTGGAATTCTGCTGACATTTAAAAATGCTTCGGAACTCTTCCATTGTTCTCCAAATTCCCCTGACGTTTAAAAATGCTTCACAACTCTTCCATTGTTCTCAGAATTCCGCTGACGTTTAAAAATGCTTCAGAACTCTTCCATTGTTCTCGTAATTCCGCTGAAGTTTAAAAATGGTTCGGAACTCTTCCATTGTTCTCGGAATTCCGCTGACGCTTAAAAATGCTTCACAACTCTTCTATTGTTCTCGGAATTCCGCTGACTTTTAAAAATACTTCAGAACTCGTCCATTTTTCTCGGAATTCTGCTGAAGTTTAAAAATGCTTCGGAACTCTTCCATTGTTTTCAGAATTCCGCTGACATTTAAAAATGCTTCGGAACTCTTCCATTGTTCTCGGAATACCACTGACGTTTAAAAATGCTTCACAACTCTTCCATTTTTCTCGGTATTCCGCTGACTTTTAAAAATGCTTCGGAACTCTTCCATTGTTCTCGGAATTCCGCTGAAGTTTAAATATTCTTCGGAACTCTTCCATTGTTCTCGGAATTATGCTGAAGATTAAAAATGCTTCGGAACTCTTCCATTGCTCTCAGAATTCCGCTGACGTTTAAAAATGCTTCAGAACTCTTCCATTGTTCTCGTAATTCCGCTGATGTTTAAAAATGCTTCGGAACTATTCCATTGTTCTCGGAATTCCAGTGAAGTTTAAAAATGCTTCGCAACTCTTACATTGTTCTCAGAATTCCGCTGACGCTTAAAATTGCTTCACAACTCTTCTATTGTTCTCGGAATTCCCCTGACTTTTAAAAATGCTTCGGAACTCTTCCATTGTTCTCGGAATTCCGCTGAAGGTTAAGAATGCTTCAGAACTCTTCCATTGTTCTCCGAAATCTGCTGAAGTTTTGAAGTTTAAAAATGGTTCGGAACTCTTCCATTGTTCTCGGAATTCCGCTGACGCTTAAAAATGCTTCACAACTCTTCTATTGTTCTCGGAATTCCGCTGACTTTTAAAAATACTTCAGAACTCGTCCATTTTTCTCGGAATTCTGCTGAAGTTTAAAAATGCTTCGGAACTCTTCCATTGTTTTCAGAATTCCGCTGACATTTAAAAATGCTTCGGAACTCTTCCATTGTTCTCGGAATTCCACTGACGTTTAAAAATGCTTCACAACTCTTCCATTTTTCTCGGTATTCCGCTGACTTTTAAAAATGCTTCGGAACTCTTCCATTGTTCTCGGAATTCCGCTGAAGTTTAAATATTCTTCGGAACTCTTCCATTGTTCTCGGAATTATGCTGAAGATTAAAAATGCTTCGGAACTCTTCCATTGCTCTCAGAATTCCGCTGACGTTTAAAAATGCTTCACAACTCTTCCATTGTTCTCGGAATTCCGCTGACTTTTAAAAATGCTTCGGAACTCTTCCATTGTTCTCGGAATTATGCTG
Organism: Phyllobates terribilis; assembly: GCF_046119375.1. NCBI lineage: Eukaryota > Metazoa > Chordata > Amphibia > Anura > Dendrobatidae > Phyllobates > Phyllobates terribilis. The sequence continues at coordinate 3,852,418 of NW_027362781.1, read as the reverse complement.
AAGTTTAAAAATGCTTTGGAACTCTTCCATTGTTCTCAGAATTCTACTGACATTTAAAAATGCTTCGGAACTCTTCCATTGTTCTCGGAATTCCGCTGACGTTTAAAAATGCTTCGGAACTCTTCCATTGTTCTCGGAATTCCGCTGAAGTTTAAAAATGCTTCGGAACTCTTCCATTGTTGTAGGAATTCTGCTGAAGTTTAAAAATGCATCGGAACACTTCCATTGTTCTCGGAATTCGGGTGAAGTTTAAAAATGCTTCGGAACACTTCCAGTGTTCTCGGAATTCCGCTGACGCTTAAAATTGATTCACAACTCTTCTATTGTTCTCGGAAATTCCGCTGACTTTAAAAAATGCTTCGGAACTCTTCCATTGTTCTCGGAATTCCGCTGAAGTTTAAGTATGCTTCGGAGCTCTTCCATTGTTCTCAGAATTCCGCTGACATTTAAAAATGCTTTAGAACTCTTCCATTGTTCTCGGAATTCCGCTGAGGTTTAAAAATGCTTCGGAACTCTTCCATTGTTCTCGGAATTCCGCTGACTTTTAAAAATGCTTCGGAACTCTTCCATTGTTCTCCAAATTCCCCTGACGTTTAAAAATGCTTCACAACTCTTCCATTGTTCTCAGAATTCCGCTGACGTTTAAAAATGCTTCAGAACTCTTCCATTGTTCTCGTAATTCCGCTGATGTTTAAAAATGCTTCGGAACTCTTCCATTGTTCTCGGAATTCCAGTGAAGTTTAAAAATGCTTCGGAACTCTTACATTGTTCTCAGAATTCCGCTGACGCTTAAAATTGCTTCACAACTCTTCTATTGTTCTCGGAATTCCCCTGACTTTTAAAAATGCTTCGGAACGCTTCCATTGTTCTCGGAATTCCGCTGAAGGTTAAGAATGCTTCAGAACTCTTCCATTGTTCTCCGAAATCTGCTGAAGTTTTGAAGTTTAAAAATGGTTCGGAACTCTTCCATTGTTCTCGGAATTCCGCTGACGCTTAAAAATGATTCACAACTCTTCTATTGTTCTCGGAATTCCGCTGACTTTTAAAAATACTTCAGAACTCGTCCATTTTTCTCGGAATTCTGCTGAAGTTTAAAAATGCTTCGGAACTCTTCCATTGTTTTCAGAATTCCGCTGACATTTAAAAATGCTTTGGAACTCTTCCATTGTTCTTGGAATTCTGCTGACATTTAAAAATGCTTCGGAACTCTTCCATTGTTCTCGGAATTCCGCTGACATTTAAAAATGCTTCACAACTCTTCCATAGTTCTCGGAATTTCGCGGACTTTTAAAAATGCTTCGGAACTATTCCATTGTTCTCAAAATTCCGCTGAAGTTTAAAAATGCTTCGGAACTCTTCCATTGTTTTCAGAATTCCGCTGACATTTAAAAATGCTTCGGAACTCTTCCATTGTTCTCGGAATTCCACTGACGTTTAAAAATGCTTCACAACTCTTCCATTTTTCTCGGTATTCCGCTGACTTTTAAAAATGCTTCGGAACTCTTCCATTGTTCTCGGAATTCCGCTGAAGTTTAAATATTCTTCGGAACTCTTCCATTGTTCTCGGAATTATGCTGAAGATTAAAAATGCTTCGGAACTCTTCCATTGCTCTCAGAATTCCGCTGACGTTTAAAAATGCTTCAGAACTCTTCCATTGTTCTCGTAATTCCGCTGATGTTTAAAAATGCTTCGGAACTATTCCATTGTTCTCGGAATTCCAGTGAAGTTTAAAAATGCTTCGCAACTCTTACATTGTTCTCAGAATTCCGCTGACGCTTAAAATTGCTTCACAACTCTTCTATTGTTCTCGGAATTCCCCTGACTTTTAAAAATGCTTCGGAACTCTTCCATTGTTCTCGGAATTCCGCTGAAGGTTAAGAATGCTTCAGAACTCTTCCATTGTTCTCCGAAATCTGCTGAAGTTTTGAAGTTTAAAAATGGTTCGGAACTCTTCCATTGTTCTCGGAATTCCGCTGACGCTTAAAAATGCTTCACAACTCTTCTATTGTTCTCGGAATTCCGCTGACTTTTAAAAATACTTCAGAACTCGTCCATTTTTCTCGGAATTCTGCTGAAGTTTAAAAATGCTTCGGAACTCTTCCATTGTTTTCAGAATTCCGCTGACATTTAAAAATGCTTCGGAACTCTTCCATTGTTCTCGGAATACCACTGACGTTTAAAAATGCTTCACAACTCTTCCATTTTTCTCGGTATTCCGCTGACTTTTAAAAATGCTTCGGAACTCTTCCATTGTTCTCGGAATTCCGCTGAAGTTTAAATATTCTTCGGAACTCTTCCATTGTTCTCGGAATTATGCTGAAGATTAAAAATGCTTCGGAACTCTTCCATTGCTCTCAGAATTCCGCTGACGTTTAAAAATGCTTCACAACTCTTCCATTGTTCTCGGAATTCCGCTGACTTTTAAAAATGCTTCGGAACTCTTCCATTGTTCTCGGAATTATGCTGAAGTTTAAAAATGCTTTGGAACTCTTCCATTGTTCTCAGAATTCTACTGACATTTAAAAATGCTTCGGAACTCTTCCATTGTTCTCGGAATTCCGCTGACGTTTAAAAATGCTTCGGAACTCTTCCATTGTTCTCGGAATTCCGCTGAAGTTTAAAAATGCTTCGGAACTCTTCCATTGTTGTAGGAATTCTGCTGAAGTTTAAAAATGCATCGGAACTCTTCCATTGTTCTCGGAATTCGGGTGAAGTTTAAAAATGCTTCGGAACTCTTCCAGTGTTCTCGGAATTCCGCTGACGCTTAAAATTGATTCACAACTCTTCTATTGTTCTCGGAAATTCCGCTGACTTTAAAAAATGCTTCGGAACTCTTCCATTGTTCTCGGAATTCCGCTGAAGTTTAAGTATGCTTCGGAGCTCTTCCATTGTTCTCAGAATTCCGCTGACATTTAAAAATGCTTTAGAACTCTTCCATTGTTCTCGGAATTCCGCTGAGGTTTAAAAATGCTTCGGAACTCTTCCATTGTTCTCGGAATTCCGCTGACTTTTAAAAATGCTTCGGAACTCTTCCATTGTTCTCCAAATTCCCCTGACGTTTAAAAATGCTTCACAACTCTTCCATTGTTCTCAGAATTCCGCTGACGTTTAAAAATGCTTCAGAACTCTTCCATTGTTCTCGTAATTCCGCTGATGTTTAAAAATGCTTCGGAACTCTTCCATTGTTCTCGGAATTCCAGTGAAGTTTAAAAATGCTTCGGAACTCTTACATTGTTCTCAGAATTCCGCTGACGCTTAAAATTGCTTCACAACTCTTCTATTGTTCTCGGAATTCCCCTGACTTTTAAAAATGCTTCGGAACGCTTCCATTGTTCTCGGAATTCCGCTGAAGGTTAAGAATGCTTCAGAACTCTTCCATTGTTCTCCGAAATCTGCTGAAGTTTTGAAGTTTAAAAATGGTTCGGAACTCTTCCATTGTTCTCGGAATTCCGCTGACGCTTAAAAATGATTCACAACTCTTCTATTGTTCTCGGAATTCCGCTGACTTTTAAAAATACTTCAGAACTCGTCCATTTTTCTCGGAATTCTGCTGAAGTTTAAAAATGCTTCGGAACTCTTCCATTGTTTTCAGAATTCCGCTGACATTTAAAAATGCTTTGGAACTCTTCCATTGTTCTTGGAATTCTGCTGACATTTAAAAATGCTTCGGAACTCTTCCATTGTTCTCGGAATTCCGCTGACATTTAAAAATGCTTCACAACTCTTCCATAGTTCTCGGAATTTCGCGGACTTTTAAAAATGCTTCGGAACTATTCCATTGTTCTCAAAATTCCGCTGAAGTTTAAAAATGCCTCGGAACTCTTCCATTGTTCTTAGAAATCCGCTGACGTTTAAAAATGCTTCGGAAATCTTCCATTGTTTTCAAAATTCCGCTGACGTTTAAAAATGCTTCAGAACGCTTCCATTGTTCTCGGAATTCCGCTGATGTTGAAAAATGCTTCGGAACTCTTCCATTGTTCTCGGAATTCTGCTGAAGTTTAAAAATGCTTTGGAACTCTTCCATTGTTCTCGGAATTCCGCTGACGCTTAAAAATGCTTCACAACTCTTCTATTGTTCTCGGAATTCCGCTGACTTTTAAAAATGCTTCGGAACTCTTCCATTTTTCTCGGAATTCTGCTGAAGTTTAAAAATGCTTCGGAACTCTTCCATTGTTTTCAGAATTCCGCTGACATTTAAAAATGCTTTGGAACTCTTACATTGTTCTTGGAATTCTGCTGACATTTAAAAATGCTTCGGAACTCTTCCATTGTTCTCCAAATTCCCCTGACGTTTAAAAATGCTTCACAACTCTTCCATTGTTCTCAGAATTCCGCTGACGTTTAAAAATGCTTCAGAACTCTTCCATTGTTCTCGTAATTCCGCTGATGTTTAAAAATGCTTCGGAACTATTCCATTGTTCTCGGAATTCCAGTGAAGTTTAAAAATGCTTCGCAACTCTTACATTGTTCTCAGAATTCCGCTGACGCTTAAAATTGCTTCACAACTCTTCTATTGTTCTCGGAATTCCCCTGACTTTTAAAAATGCTTCGGAACTCTTCCATTGTTCTCGGAATTCCGCTGAAGGTTAAGAATGCTTCAGAAATCTTCCATTGTTCTCCGAAATCTGCTGAAGTTTTGAAGTTTAAAAATGGTTCGGAACTCTTCCATTGTTCTCGGAATTCCGCTGACGCTTAAAAATGCTTCACAACTCTTCTATTGTTCTCGGAATTCCGCTGACTTTTAAAAATACTTCAGAACTCGTCCATTTTTCTCGGAATTCTGCTGAAGTTTAAAAATGCTTCGGAACTCTTCCATTGTTTTCAGAATTCCGCTGACATTTAAAAATGCTTCGGAACTCTTCCATTGTTCTCGGAATTCCACTGACGTTTAAAAATGCTTCACAACTCTTCCATTTTTCTCGGTATTCCGCTGACTTTTAAAAATGCTTCGGAACTCTTCCATTGTTCTCGGAATTCCGCTGAAGTTTAAATATTCTTCGGAACTCTTCCATTGTTCTCGGAATTATGCTGAAGATTAAAAATGCTTCGGAACTCTTCCATTGCTCTCAGAATTCCGCTGACGTTTAAAAATGCTTCAGAACTCTTCCATTGTTCTCGTAATTCCGCTGATGTTTAAAAATGCTTCGGAACTATTCCATTGTTCTCGGAATTCCAGTGAAGTTTAAAAATGCTTCGCAACTCTTACATTGTTCTCAGAATTCCGCTGACGCTTAAAATTGCTTCACAACTCTTCTATTGTTCTCGGAATTCCCCTGACTTTTAAAAATGCTTCGGAACTCTTCCATTGTTCTCGGAATTCCGCTGAAGGTTAAGAATGCTTCAGAACTCTTCCATTGTTCTCCGAAATCTGCTGAAGTTTTGAAGTTTAAAAATGGTTCGGAACTCTTCCATTGTTCTCGGAATTCCGCTGACGCTTAAAAATGCTTCACAACTCTTCTATTGTTCTCGGAATTCCGCTGACTTTTAAAAATACTTCAGAACTCGTCCATTTTTCTCGGAATTCTGCTGAAGTTTAAAAATGCTTCGGAACTCTTCCATTGTTTTCAGAATTCCGCTGACATTTAAAAATGCTTAGGAACTCTTCCATTGTTCTCGGAATTCCACTGACGTTTAAAAATGCTTCACAACTCTTCCATTTTTCTCGGTATTCCGCTGACTTTTAAAAATGCTTCGGAACTCTTCCATTGTTCTCGGAATTCCGCTGAAGTTTAAATATTCTTCGGAACTCTTCCATTGTTCTCGGAATTATGCTGAAGATTAAAAATGCTTCGGAACTCTTCCATTGCTCTCAGAATTCCGCTGACGTTTAAAAATGCTTCACAACTCTTCCATTGTTCTCGGAATTCCGCTGACTTTTAAAAATGCTTCGGAACTCTTCCATTGTTCTCGGAATTATGCTGAAGTTTAAAAATGCTTTGGAACTCTTCCATTGTTCTCAGAATTCTACTGACATTTAAAAATGCTTCGGAACTCTTCCATTGTTCTCGGAATTCCGCTGAAGTTTAAAAATGCTTCGGAACTCTTCCATTGTTGTAGGAATTCTGCTGAAGTTTAAAAATGCATCGGAACTCTTCCATTGTTCTCGGAATTCGGGTGAAGTTTAAAAATGCTTCGGAACACTTCCAGTGTTCTCGGAATTCCGCTGACGCTTAAAATTGATTCACAACTCTTCTATTGTTCTCGGAAATTCCGCTGAAGGTTAAGAATGCTTCAGAAATCTTCCATTGTTCTCCGAAATCTGCTGAAGTTTTGAAGTTTAAAAATGGTTCGGAACTCTTCCATTGTTCTCGGAATTCCGCTGACGCTTAAAAATGCTTCACAACTCTTCTATTGTTCTCGGAATTCCGCTGACTTTTAAAAATACTTCAGAACTCGTCCATTTTTCTCGGAATTCTGCTGAAGTTTAAAAATGCTTCGGAACTCTTCCATTGTTTTCAGAATTCCGCTGACATTTAAAAATGCTTCGGAACTCTTCCATTGTTCTCGGAATTCCACTGACGTTTAAAAATGCTTCACAACTCTTCCATTTTTCTCGGTATTCCGCTGACTTTTAAAAATGCTTCGGAACTCTTCCATTGTTCTCGGAATTCCGCTGAAGTTTAAATATTCTTCGGAACTCTTCCATTGTTCTCAGAATTATGCTGAAGATTAAAAATGCTTCGGAACTCTTCCATTGCTCTCAGAATTCCGCTGACGTTTAAAAATGCTTCAGAACTCTTCTATTGTTCTCGTAATTCCGCTGATGTTTAAAAATGCTTCGGAACTATTCCATTGTTCTCGGAATTCCAGTGAAGTTTAAAAATGCTTCGCAACTCTTACATTGTTCTCAGAATTCCGCTGACGCTTAAAATTGCTTCACAACTCTTCTATTGTTCTCGGAATTCCCCTGACTTTTAAAAATGCTTCGGAACTCTTCCATTGTTCTCGGAATTCCGCTGAAGGTTAAGAATGCTTCAGAACTCTTCCATTGTTCTCCGAAATCTGCTGAAGTTTTGAAGTTTAAAAATGGTTCGGAACTCTTCCATTGTTCTCGGAATTCCGCTGACGCTTAAAAATGCTTCACAACTCTTCTATTGTTCTCGGAATTCCGCTGACTTTTAAAAATACTTCAGAACTCGTCCATTTTTCTCGGAATTCTGCTGAAGTTTAAAAATGCTTCGGAACTCTTCCATTGTTTTCAGAATTCCGCTGACATTTAAAAATGCTTCGGAACTCTTCCATTGTTCTCGGAATTCCACTGACGTTTAAAAATGCTTCACAACTCTTCCATTTTTCTCGGTATTCCGCTGACTTTTAAAAATGCTTCGGAACTCTTCCATTGTTCTCGGAATTCCGCTGAAGTTTAAATATTCTTCGGAACTCTTCCATTGTTCTCGGAATTATGCTGAAGATTAAAAATGCTTCGGAACTCTTCCATTGCTCTCAGAATTCCGCTGACGTTTAAAAATGCTTCAGAACTCTTCCATTGTTCTCGTAATTCCGCTGATGTTTAAAAATGCTTCGGAACTATTCCATTGTTCTCGGAATTCCAGTGAAGTTTAAAAATGCTTCGCAACTCTTACATTGTTCTCAGAATTCCGCTGACGCTTAAAATTGCTTCACAACTCTTCTATTGTTCTCGGAATTCCCCTGACTTTTAAAAATGCTTCGGAACTCTTCCATTGTTCTCGGAATTCCGCTGAAGGTTAAGAATGCTTCAGAACTCTTCCATTGTTCTCCGAAATCTGCTGAAGTTTTGAAGTTTAAAAATGGTTCGGAACTCTTCCATTGTTCTCGGAATTCCGCTGACGCTTAAAAATGCTTCACAACTCTTCTATTGTTCTCGGAATTCCGCTGACTTTTAAAAATACTTCAGAACTCGTCCATTTTTCTCGGAATTCTGCTGAAGTTTAAAAATGCTTCGGAACTCTTCCATTGTTTTCAGAATTCCGCTGACATTTAAAAATGCTTCGGAACTCTTCCATTGTTCTCGGAATTCCACTGACGTTTAAAAATGCTTCACAACTCTTCCATTTTTCTCGGTATTCCGCTGACTTTTAAAAATGCTTCGGAACTCTTCCATTGTTCTCGGAATTCCGCTGAAGTTTAAATATTCTTCGGAACTCTTCCATTGTTCTCGGAATTATGCTGAAGATTAAAAATGCTTCGGAACTCTTCCATTGCTCTCAGAATTCCGCTGACGTTTAAAAATGCTTCACAACTCTTCCATTGTTCTCGGAATTCCGCTGACTTTTAAAAATGCTTCGGAACTCTTCCATTGTTCTCGGAATTATGCTGAAGTTTAAAAATGCTTTGGAACTCTTCCATTGTTCTCAGAATTCTACTGACATTTAAAAATGCTTCGGAACTCTTCCATTGTTCTCGGAATTCCGCTGACGTTTAAAAATGCTTCGGAACTCTTCCATTGTTCTCGGAATTCCGCTGAAGTTTAAAAATGCTTCGGAACTCTTCCATTGTTGTAGGAATTCTGCTGAAGTTTAAAAATGCATCGGAACTCTTCCATTGTTCTCGGAATTCGGGTGAAGTTTAAAAATGCTTCGGAACACTTCCAGTGTTCTCGGAATTCCGCTGACGCTTAAAATTGATTCACAACTCTTCTATTGTTCTCGGAAATTCCGCTGAAGGTTAAGAATGCTTCAGAAATCTTCCATTGTTCTCCGAAATCTGCTGAAGTTTTGAAGTTTAAAAATGGTTCGGAACTCTTCCATTGTTCTCGGAATTCCGCTGACGCTTAAAAATGCTTCACAACTCTTCTATTGTTCTCGGAATTCCGCTGACTTTTAAAAATACTTCAGAACTCGTCCATTTTTCTCGGAATTCTGCTGAAGTTTAAAAATGCTTCGGAACTCTTCCATTGTTTTCAGAATTCCGCTGACATTTAAAAATGCTTCGGAACTCTTCCATTGTTCTCGGAATTCCACTGACGTTTAAAAATGCTTCACAACTCTTCCATTTTTCTCGGTATTCCGCTGACTTTTAAAAATGCTTCGGAACTCTTCCATTGTTCTCGGAATTCCGCTGAAGTTTAAATATTCTTCGGAACTCTTCCATTGTTCTCGGAATTATGCTGAAGATTAAAAATGCTTCGGAACTCTTCCATTGCTCTCAGAATTCCGCTGACGTTTAAAAATGCTTCAGAACTCTTCTATTGTTCTCGTAATTCCGCTGATGTTTAAAAATGCTTCGGAACTATTCCATTGTTCTCGGAATTCCAGTGAAGTTTAAAAATGCTTCGCAACTCTTACATTGTTCTCAGAATTCCGCTGACGCTTAAAATTGCTTCACAACTCTTCTATTGTTCTCGGAATTCCCCTGACTTTTAAAAATGCTTCGGAACTCTTCCATTGTTCTCGGAATTCCGCTGAAGGTTAAGAATGCTTCAGAACTCTTCCATTGTTCTCCGAAATCTGCTGAAGTTTTGAAGTTTAAAAATGGTTCGGAACTCTTCCATTGTTCTCGGAATTCCGCTGACGCTTAAAAATGCTTCACAACTCTTCTATTGTTCTCGGAATTCCGCTGACTTTTAAAAATACTTCAGAACTCGTCCATTTTTCTCGGAATTCTGCTGAAGTTTAAAAATGCTTCGGAACTCTTCCATTGTTTTCAGAATTCCGCTGACATTTAAAAATGCTTCGGAACTCTTCCATTGTTCTCGGAATTCCACTGACGTTTAAAAATGCTTCACAACTCTTCCATTTTTCTCGGTATTCCGCTGACTTTTAAAAATGCTTCGGAACTCTTCCATTGTTCTCGGAATTCCGCTGAAGTTTAAATATTCTTCGGAACTCTTCCATTGTTCTCGGAATTATGCTGAAGATTAAAAATGCTTCGGAACTCTTCCATTGCTCTCAGAATTCCGCTGACGTTTAAAAATGCTTCACAACTCTTCCATTGTTCTCGGAATTCCGCTGACTTTTAAAAATGCTTCGGAACTCTTCCATTGTTCTCGGAATTATGCTGAAGTTTAAAAATGCTTTGGAACTCTTCCATTGTTCTCAGAATTCTACTGACATTTAAAAATGCTTCGGAACTCTTCCATTGTTCTCGGAATTCCGCTGACGTTTAAAAATGCTTCGGAACTCTTCCATTGTTCTCGGAATTCCGCTGAAGTTTAAAAATGCTTCGGAACTCTTCCATTGTTGTAGGAATTCTGCTGAAGTTTAAAAATGCATCGGAACTCTTCCATTGTTCTCGGAATTCGGGTGAAGTTTAAAAATGCTTCGGAACACTTCCAGTGTTCTCGGAATTCCGCTGACGCTTAAAATTGATTCACAACTCTTCTATTGTTCTCGGAAATTCCGCTGACTTTAAAAAATGCTTCGGAACTCTTCCATTGTTCTCGGAATTCCGCTGAAGTTTAAGTATGCTTCGGAGCTCTTCCATTGTTCTCAGAATTCCGCTGACATTTAAAAATGCTTTAGAACTCTTCCATTGTTCTCGGAATTCCGCTGAGGTTTAAAAATGCTTCGGAACTCTTCCATTGTTTTCGGAATTCCGCTGACTTTTAAAAATGCTTCGGAACTCTTCCATTGTTCTCCAAATTCCCCTGACGTTTAAAAATGCTTCACAACTCTTCCATTGTTCTCAGAATTCCGCTGACGTTTAAAAATGCTTCAGAACTCTTCCATTGTTCTCGTAATTCCGCTGATGTTTAAAAATGCTTCGGAACTCTTCCATTGTTCTCGGAATTCCAGTGAAGTTTAAAAATGCTTCGGAACTCTTACATTGTTCTCAGAATTCCGCTGACGCTTAAAATTGCTTCACAACTCTTCTATTGTTCTCGGAATTCCCCTGACTTTTAAAAATGCTTCGGAACGCTTCCATTGTTCTCGGAATTCCGCTGAAGGTTAAGAATGCTTCAGAACTCTTCCATTGTTCTCCGAAATCTGCTGAAGTTTTGAAGTTTAAAAATGGTTCGGAACTCTTCCATTGTTCTCGGAATTCCGCTGACGCTTAAAAATGATTCACAACTCTTCTATTGTTCTCGGAATTCCGCTGACTTTTAAAAATACTTCAGAACTCGTCCATTTTTCTCGGAATTCTGCTGAAGTTTAAAAATGCTTCGGAACTCTTCCATTGTTTTCAGAATTCCGCTGACATTTAAAAATGCTTTGGAACTCTTCCATTGTTCTTGGAATTCTGCTGACATTTAAAAATGCTTCGGAACTCTTCCATTGTTCTCGGAATTCCGCTGACATTTAAAAATGCTTCACAACTCTTCCATAGTTCTCGGAATTTCGCGGACTTTTAAAAATGCTTCGGAACTATTCCATTGTTCTCAAAATTCCGCTGAAGTTTAAAAATGCCTCGGAACTCTTCCATTGTTCTTAGAATTCCGCTGACGTTTAAAAATGCTTCGGAAATCTTCCATTGTTTTCAAAATTCCGCTGACGTTTAAAAATGCTTCAGAACGCTTCCATTGTTCTCGGAATTCCGCTGATGTTGAAAAATGCTTCGGAACTCTTCCATTGTTCTCGGAATTCTGCTGAAGTTTAAAAATGCTTTGGAACTCTTCCATTGTTCTCGGAATTCCGCTGACGCTTAAAAATGCTTCACAACTCTTCTATTGTTCTCGGAATTCCGCTGACTTTTAAAAATGCTTCGGAACTCTTCCATTTTTCTCGGAATTCTGCTGAAGTTTAAAAATGCTTCGGAACTCTTCCATTGTTTTCAGAATTCCGCTGACATTTAAAAATGCTTTGGAACTCTTACATTGTTCTTGGAATTCTGCTGACATTTAAAAATGCTTCGGAACTCTTCCATTGTTCTCGGAATTCCGCTGACATTTAAAAATGCTTCAGAACTCTTCCATTGTTCTCGGAAATCTGCTGAAGTTTTGAAGTTTAAAAATGCTTCGGAACTCTTCCATTGTTCTCGGAATTCCGCTGACGCTTAAAAATGCTTCACAACTCTTCTATTGTTCTCGGAATTCCGCTGACTTTTAAAAATACTTCGGAACTCTTCCATTTTTCTAGGAAATTCTGCTGAAGTTTAAAAATGCTTCGGAACTCTTCCATTGTTTTCAGAAGTCCGCTGACATTTAAAAATGCTTTGGAACTCTTACATTGTTCTTGGAATTCTGCTGACATTTAAAAATGCTTCGGAACTCTTCCATTGTTCTCGGAATTCCGCTGACATTTAAAAATGCTTCACAACTCTTCCATTGTTCTCGGAATTCCGCTGATGTTTAAAAATGCTTCGGAACTCTTCCATTGTTCTCGGAATTCCAGTGAAGTTTAAAAATGCTTCGGAACTCTTACATTGTTCTCAGAATTCCGCTGACGCTTAAAATTGCTTCACAACACTTCTATTGTTCTCGGAATTCCCCTGACTTTTAAAAATGCTTCGGAACTCTTCCAATGTTCTCGGAATTCCGCTGACGCTTAAAAATGCTTCACAACTCTTCTATTGTTCTCGGAATTCCGCTGACTTTTAAAAATACTTCGGAACTCTTCCATTTTTCTCGGAATTCTGCTGAAGTTTAAAAATGCTTCGGAACTCTTCCATTGTTTTCAGAATTCCGCTGACATTTAAAAATGCTTCGGAACTCTTCCATTGTTCTCGGAATTCCGCTGACATTTAAAAATGCTTCACAACTCTTCCATTGTTCTCGGAATTCCACTGACGTTTAAAAATGCTTCACAACTCTTCCATTTTTCTCGGTATTCCGCTGACTTTTAAAAATGCTTCGGAACTCTTCCATTGTTCTCGGAATTCCGCAGAAGTTTAAGAATGCTTCGGAACCCTTCCATTGTTCTCGGAATTCTGCTGAAGTTTAAAAATGCTTCGGAACTCTTTCATTGTTTTCAGAATTCCGCTGACATTTAAAAATGCTTTGGAACTCTTCCATTGTTCTCAGAATTCTGCAGACATATAAAAATGCTTCGGAACTCTTCCATTGTTCTCGGAATTCCGCTGACGTTTAAAAATGCTTCACAACTCTTCCATTGTTCTGGAATTCCGCTGACGTTTAAAAATGCTTCACAACTCTTCCATTGTTCTCGGTATTCTGCTGACTTTTAAAAATGCTTCAGAACTCTTCCATTGTTCTCGGAATTCCGCTGAAGTTTAAGTATGCTACGGAGCTCTTCCATTGTTCTCGGAATTCCGCTGAGATTTAAAAATGCTTCGGAACCCTTCCATTGTTCTCGGAATTCTGCTGACGTTTAAAAATGCTTCACAACTCTTCCATTGTTCTCGGAATTCCGCTGACTTTTAAAAATGCTTCGGAACTCTTCGATTGTTCTCCAAATTCCGCTGACGTTTAAAAATGCTTCACAACTCTTCCATTGTTCTCAGAATTCCGCTGACGTTTAAAAATGCTTCGGAAATCTTCCATTATTTTCAAAATTCCGCTGACGTTTAAAAATGCTTCAGAACTCTTCCATTGTTCTCGGAATTCCGCTGATGTTTAAAAATGCTTCGGAACTCTTCCATTGTTCTCGGAATTCCAGTGAAGTTTAAAAATGCTTCGGAACTCTTACATTGTTCTCAGAATTCCGCTGACGCTTAAAATTGCTTCACAACTCTTCTATTGTTCTCGGAATTCCCCTGACTTTTAAAAATGCTTCGGAACTCTTCCATTGTTCTCGGAATTCCGCTGAAGTTTAAGAATGCTTCAGAACTCTTCCATTGTTCTCGGAATTCCGCTGACGCTTAAAAATGCTTCACAACTCTTCTATTGTTCTCGGAATTCCGCTGACTTTTAAAAATACTTCGGAACTCTTCCATTTTTCTCGGAATTCTGCTGAAGTTTAAAAATGCTTCGGAACTCTTCCATTGTTTTCAGAATTCCGCTGACATTTAAAAATGCTTTGGTACTCTTCCCTTGTTCTTGAAATTCTGCTGACATTTAAAAATGCTTCGGAACTCTTCCATTGTTCTCGGAATTCCGCTGACATTTAAAAATGCTTCGGAACTCTTCCATTGTTCTCGGAATTCCGCTGACGTTTAAAAATGCTTCACAACTCTTCCATTTTTCTCGGTATTCCGCTGACTTTTAAAAATGCTTCGGAAATCTTCCATTGTTTTCAAAATTCCGCTGACGTTTAAAAATGCTTCGGAAATCTTCCATTGTTTTCAAAATTCCGTTGACGTTTAAAAATGCTTCAGAACTCTTCCACTGTTCTCGGAATTCCGCTGATGTTGAAAAATGCTTCGGAACTCTTCCATTGTTCTCGGAATTCCGGTGACATTTAAAATTGCTTCACAACTCTTCTATTGTTCTCGGAAATTCCGCTGACTTTAAAAAATGCTTCGGAACTCTTCCATTGTTCTCGGAATTCTGCTGAAGTTTAAGAATGCTTCGGAAATCTTCCATTGTTCTCGGAATTCTGCTGAAGTTTAAAAATGCTTTGGAACTCTTCCATTGTTCTCGGAATTCCGCTGACGCTTAAAAATGCTTCGGAACTCTTCCATTGTTCTCGGAAGTCCGCAGAAGTTTAAGAATGCTTCGGAACTCTTCCATTGTTCTCGGAATTCTGCTGAAGTTTAAAAATGCTTCGGAACTCTTCCATTGTTTTCAGAATTCCGCTGACATTTAAAAATGCTTTGGAACTCTTCCATTGTTCTCAGAATTCTGCAGACATATAAAAATGCTTTGGAACTCTTCCATTGTTCTCGGAATTCCGCTGACATTTAAAAATGCTTCGGAACTCTTCGATTGTTCTGGAATTCCGCTGATGTTTAAAAATGCTTCACAACTCTTCCATTGTTCTCGGTATTCTGCTGACTTTTAAAAATGCTTCGGAACTGTTCCATTGTTCTCGGAATTCCGCTGAAGTTTAAGTATGCTTCGCAGCTCTTCCATTGTTCTCGGAATTCCGCTGACATTCAAAAATGCTTCAGAACTCTTCCATTGTTCTCGGAATTCCGCTGAGGTTTAAAAATGCTTCGGAACTCTTCCATTGTTCTCGGAATTCCGCTGACGTTTAAAAATGCTTCACAACTCTTCCATTGTTCTCGGAATTCCGCTGACTTTTAAAAATGCTTCGGAACTCTTCGATTGTTCTCCAAATTCCGCTGACCTTTAAAAATGCTTCACAACTCTTCCATTGTTCTCAGAATTCCGCTGACGTTTAAAAATGCTTCAGAAATCTTCCATTGTTTTCAAAATTCCGCTGACGTTTAAAAATGCTTCAGAACTCTTCCATTGTTCTCGGAATTCCGCTGATGTTTAAAAATGCTTCGGAACTCTTCCATTGTTCTCGGAATTCTGCTGAAGTTTAAAAATGCTTCGGAACTCTTCCATTGTTTTCAGAATTCCGCTGACATTTAAAAATGCTTTGGAACTCTTCCATTGTTCTCAGAATTCTGCAGACATATAAAAATGCTTCGGAACTCTTCCATTGTTCTCGGAATTCCGCTGACATTTAAAAATGCTTCGGAACTCTTCGATTGTTCTGGAATTCCGCTGATGTTTAAAAATGCTTCACAGCTCTTCCATTGTTCTCGGAATACTGCTGACTTTTAAAAATGCTTCGGAACTGTTCCATTGTTCTCGGAATTCCGCTGAAGTTTAAGTATGCTTCGGAGCTCTTCCATTGTTCTCGGAATTCCGCTGACATTCAAAAATGCTTCAGAACTCTTCCATTGTTCTCGGAATTCTGCTGGGGTTTAAAAATGCTTCGGAACTCTTCCATTGTTCTCGGAATTCCGCTGACGTTTAAAAATGCTTCACAACTCTTCCATTGTTCTCGGAATTCCGCTGACTTTTAAAAATGCTTCGGAACTCTTCCATTGTTCTGGAATTCCGCTGACGTTTAAAAATGCTTCACAACTCTTCCATTGTTCTCGGTATTCTGCTGACTTTTAAAAATGCTTCAGAACTCTTCCATTGTTCTCGGAATTCCGCTGAAGTTTAAGTATGCTACGGAGCTCTTCCATTGTTCTCGGAATTCCGCTGAGATTTAAAAATGCTTCGGAACCCTTCCATTGTTCTCGGAATTCTGCTGACGTTTAAAAATGCTTCACAACTCTTCCATTGTTCTCGGAATTCCGCTGACTTTTAAAAATGCTTCGGAACTCTTCGATTGTTCTCCAAATTCCGCTGACGTTTAAAAATGCTTCACAACTCTTCCATTGTTCTCAGAGTTCCGCTGACGTTTAAAAATGCTTCGGAAATCTTCCATTATTTTCAAAATTCCGCTGACGTTTAAAAATGCTTCAGAACTCTTCCATTGTTCTCGGAATTCCGCTGATGTTTAAAAATGCTTCGGAACTCTTCCATTGTTCTCGGAATTCCAGTGAAGTTTAAAAATGCTTCGGAACTCTTACATTGTTCTCAGAATTCCGCTGACGCTTAAAATTGCTTCACAACTCTTCTATTGTTCTCGGAATTCCCCTGACTTTTAAAAATGCTTCGGAACTCTTCCATTGTTCTCGGAATTCCGCTGAAGTTTAAGAATGCTTCAGAACTCTTCCATTGTTCTCGGAAATCTGCTGAAGTTTTGAAGTTTAAAAATGATTCGGAACTCTTCCATTGTTCTCGGAATTCCGCTGACGCTTAAAAATGCTTCACAACTCTTCAATTGTTCTCGGAATTCCGCTGACTTTTAAAAATACTTCGGAACTCTTCCATTTTTCTCGGAATTCTGCTGAAGTTTAAAAATGCTTCGGAACTCTTCCATTGTTTTCAGAATTCCGCTGACATTTAAAAATGCTTTGGTACTCTTCCCTTGTTCTTGGAATTCTGCTGACATTTAAAAATGCTTCGGAACTCTTCCATTGTTCTCGGAATTCCGCTGACATTTAAAAATGCTTCGGAACTCTTCCATTGTTCTCGGAATTCCGCTGACGTTTAAAAATGCTTCACAACTCTTCCATTTTTCTCGGTATTCCGCTGACTTTTAAAAATGCTTCGGAAATCTTCCATTGTTTTCAAAATTCCGCTGACGTTTAAAAATGCTTCGGAAATCTTCCATTGTTTTCAAAATTCCGCTGACGTTTAAAAATGCTTCAGAACTCTTCCATTGTTCTCGGAATTCCGCTGATGTTGAAAAATGCTTCGGAACTCTTCCATTGTTCTCGGAATTCCGGTGACACTTAAAATTGCTTCACAACTCTTCTATTGTTCTCGGAAATTCCGCTGACTTTAAAAAATGCTTCGGAACTCTTCCATTGTTCTCGGAATTCTGCTGAAGTTTAAGAATGCTTCGGAAATCTTCCATTGTTCTCGGAATTCTGCTGAAGTTTAAAAATGCTTTGGAACTCTTCCATTGTTCTCGGAATTCCGCTGACGCTTAAAAATGCTTCGGAACTCTTCCATTGTTCTCGGAAGTCCGCAGAAGTTTAAGAATGCTTTGGAACTCTTCCATTGTTCTCGGAATTCTGCTGAAGTTTAAAAATGCTTCGGAACTCTTCCATTGTTTTCAGAATTCCGCTGACATTTAAAAATGCTTTGGAACTCTTCCATTGTTCTCAGAATTCTGCAGACATATAAAAATGCTTTGGAACTCTTCCATTGTTCTCGGAATTCCGCTGACATTTAAAAATGCTTTGGAACTCTTCGATTGTTCTGGAATTCCGCTGATGTTTAAAAATGCTTCACAACTCTTCCATTGTTCTCGGTATTCTGCTGACTTTTAAAAATGCTTCGGAACTGTTCCATTGTTCTCGGAATTCCGCTGAAGTTTAAGTATGCTTCGGAGCTCTTCCATTGTTCTCGGAATTCCGCTGACATTCAAAAATGCTTCAGAAGTCTTCCATTGTTCTCGGAATTCCGCTGAGGTTTAAAAATGCTTCGGAACTCTTCCATTGTTCTCGGAATTCCGCTGACGTTTAAAAATGCTTCACAACTCTTCCATTGTTCTCGGAATTCCGCTGACTTTTAAAAATGCTTCGGAACTCTTCGATTGTTCTCCAAATTCCGCTGACCTTTAAAAATGCTTCACAACTCTTCCATTGTTCTCAAAATTCCGCTGACGTTTAAAAATGCTTCAGAACTCTTCCATTGTTCTCGGAATTCCGCTGATGTTTAAAAATGCTTCGGAACTCTTCCATTGTTCTCGGAATTCTGCTGAAGTTTAAAAATGCTTCGGAACTCTTCCATTGTTTTCAGAATTCCGCTGACATTTAAAAATGCTTTGGAACTCTTCCATTGTTCTCAGAATTCTGCAGACATATAAAAATGCTTCGGAACTCTTCCATTGTTCTCGGAATTCCGCTGACATATAAAAATGCTTCGGAACTCTTCGATTGTTCTGGAATTCCGCTGATGTTTAAAAATGCTTCACAGCTCTTCCATTGTTCTCGGAATTCTGCTGACTTTTAAAAATGCTTCGGAACTGTTCCATTGTTCTCGGAATTCCGCTGAAGTTTAAGTATGCTTCGGAGCTCTTCCATTGTTCTCGGAATTCCGCTGACATTCAAAAATGCTTCAGAACTCTTCCATTGTTCTCGTAATTCTGCTGGGGTTTAAAAATGCTTCGGAACTCTTCCATTGTTCTCGGAATTCCGCTGACGTTTAAAAATGCTTCACAACTCTTCCATTGTTCTCGGAATTCCGCTGACTTTTAAAAATGCTTCGGAACTCTTCCATTGTTCTCGGAATTATGCTGAAGATTAAAAATGCTTCGGAACTCTTCCATTGCTCTCAGAATTCCGCTGACGTTTAAAAATGCTTCAGAACTCTTCCATTGTTCTCGTAATTCCGCTGATGTTTAAAAATGCTTCGGAACTATTCCATTGTTCTCGGAATTCCAGTGAAGTTTAAAAACGCTTCGCAACTCTTACATTGTTCTCAGAATTCCGCTGACGCTTAAAATTGCTTCACAACTCTTCTATTGTTCTCGGAATTCCCCTGACTTTTAAAAATGCTTCGGAACTCTTCCATTGTTCTCGGAATTCCGCTGAAGGTTAAGAATGCTTCAGAACTCTTCCATTGTTCTCCGAAATCTGCTGAAGTTTTGAAGTTTAAAAATGGTTCGGAACTCTTCCATTGTTCTCGGAATTCCGCTGACGCTTAAAAATGCTTCACAACTCTTCTATTGTTCTCGGAATTCCGCTGACTTTTAAAAATACTTCAGAACTCGTCCATTTTTCTCGGAATTCTGCTGAAGTTTAAAAATGCTTCGGAACTCTTCCATTGTTTTCAGAATTCCGCTGACATTTAAAAATGCTTCGGAACTCTTCCATTGTTCTCGGAATTCCACTGACGTTTAAAAATGCTTCACAACTCTTCCATTTTTCTCGGTATTCCGCTGACTTTTAAAAATGCTTCGGAACTCTTCCATTGTTCTCGGAATTCCGCTGAAGTTTAAATATTCTTCGGAACTCTTCCATTGTTCTCGGAATTATGCTGAAGATTAAAAATGCTTCGGAACTCTTCCATTGCTCTCAGAATTCCGCTGACGTTTAAAAATGCTTCACAACTCTTCCATTGTTCTCGGAATTCCGCTGACTTTTAAAAATGCTTCGGAACTCTTCCATTGTTCTCGGAATTATGCTGAAGTTTAAAAATGCTTTGGAACTCTTCCATTGTTCTCAGAATTCTACTGACATTTAAAAATGCTTCGGAACTCTTCCATTGTTCTCGGAATTCCGCTGACGTTTAAAAATGCTTCGGAACTCTTCCATTGTTCTCGGAATTCCGCTGAAGTTTAAAAATGCTTCGGAACTCTTCCATTGTTGTAGGAATTCTGCTGAAGTTTAAAAATGCATCGGAACTCTTCCATTGTTCTCGGAATTCGGGTGAAGTTTAAAAATGCTTCGGAACTCTTCCAGTGTTCTCGGAATTCCGCTGACGCTTAAAATTGATTCACAACTCTTCTATTGTTCTCGGAAATTCCGCTGACTTTAAAAAATGCTTCGGAACTCTTCCATTGTTCTCGGAATTCCGCTGAAGTTTAAGTATGCTTCGGAGCTCTTCCATTGTTCTCAGAATTCCGCTGACATTTAAAAATGCTTTAGAACTCTTCCATTGTTCTCGGAATTCCGCTGAGGTTTAAAAATGCTTCGGAACTCTTCCATTGTTCTCGGAATTCCGCTGACTTTTAAAAATGCTTCGGAACTCTTCCATTGTTCTCCAAATTCCCCTGACGTTTAAAAATGCTTCACAACTCTTCCATTGTTCTCAGAATTCCGCTGACGTTTAAAAATGCTTCAGAACTCTTCCATTGTTCTCGTAATTCCGCTGATGTTTAAAAATGCTTCGGAACTCTTCCATTGTTCTCGGAATTCCAGTGAAGTTTAAAAATGCTTCGGAACTCTTACATTGTTCTCAGAATTCCGCTGACGCTTAAAATTGCTTCACAACTCTTCTATTGTTCTCGGAATTCCCCTGACTTTTAAAAATGCTTCGGAACGCTTCCATTGTTCTCGGAATTCCGCTGAAGGTTAAGAATGCTTCAGAACTCTTCCATTGTTCTCCGAAATCTGCTGAAGTTTTGAAGTTTAAAAATGGTTCGGAACTCTTCCATTGTTCTCGGAATTCCGCTGACGCTTAAAAATGATTCACAACTCTTCTATTGTTCTCGGAATTCCGCTGACTTTTAAAAATACTTCAGAACTCGTCCATTTTTCTCGGAATTCTGCTGAAGTTTAAAAATGCTTCGGAACTCTTCCATTGTTTTCAGAATTCCGCTGACATTTAAAAATGCTTTGGAACTCTTCCATTGTTCTTGGAATTCTGCTGACATTTAAAAATGCTTCGGAACTCTTCCATTGTTCTCGGAATTCCGCTGACATTTAAAAATGCTTCACAACTCTTCCATAGTTCTCGGAATTTCGCGGACTTTTAAAAATGCTTCGGAACTATTCCATTGTTCTCAAAATTCCGCTGAAGTTTAAAAATGCCTCGGAACTCTTCCATTGTTCTTAGAATTCCGCTGACGTTTAAAAATGCTTCGGAAATCTTCCATTGTTTTCAAAATTCCGCTGACGTTTAAAAATGCTTCAGAACGCTTCCATTGTTCTCGGAATTCCGCTGATGTTGAAAAATGCTTCGGAACTCTTCCATTGTTCTCGGAATTCTGCTGAAGTTTAAAAATGCTTTGGAACTCTTCCATTGTTCTCGGAATTCCGCTGACGCTTAAAAATGCTTCACAACTCTTCTATTGTTCTCGGAATTCCGCTGACTTTTAAAAATGCTTCGGAACTCTTCCATTTTTCTCGGAATTCTGCTGAAGTTTAAAAATGCTTCGGAACTCTTCCATTGTTTTCAGAATTCCGCTGACATTTAAAAATGCTTTGGAACTCTTACATTGTTCTTGGAATTCTGCTGACATTTAAAAATGCTTCGGAACTCTTCCATTGTTCTCGGAATTCCGCTGACATTTAAAAATGCTTCAGAACTCTTCCATTGTTCTCGGAAATCTGCTGAAGTTTTGAAGTTTAAAAATGCTTCGGAACTCTTCCATTGTTCTCGGAATTCCGCTGACGCTTAAAAATGCTTCACAACTCTTCTATTGTTCTCGGAATTCCGCTGACTTTTAAAAATACTTCGGAACTCTTCCATTTTTCTAGGAAATTCTGCTGAAGTTTAAAAATGCTTCGGAACTCTTCCATTGTTTTCAGAATTCCGCTGACATTTAAAAATGCTTTGGAACTCTTACATTGTTCTTGGAATTCTGCTGACATTTAAAAATGCTTCGGAACTCTTCCATTGTTCTCGGAATTCCGCTGACATTTAAAAATGCTTCACAACTCTTCCATTGTTCTCGGAATTCCGCTGATGTTTAAAAATGCTTCGGAACTCTTCCATTGTTCTCGGAATTCCAGTGAAGTTTAAAAATGCTTCGGAACTCTTACATTGTTCTCAGAATTCCGCTGACGCTTAAAATTGCTTCACAACACTTCTATTGTTCTCGGAATTCCCCTGACTTTTAAAAATGCTTCGGAACTCTTCCAATGTTCTCGGAATTCCGCTGAAGTTTAAGAATGCTTCAGAACTCTTCCATTGTTCTCGGAAATCTGCTGAAGTTTTGAAGTTTAAAAATGCTTCGGAACTCTTCCATTGTTCTCGGAATTCCGCTGACGCTTAAAAATGCTTCACAACTCTTCTATTGTTCTCGGAATTCCGCTGACTTTTAAAAATACTTCGGAACTCTTCCATTTTTCTCGGAATTCTGCTGAAGTTTAAAAATGCTTCGGAACTCTTCCATTGTTTTCAGAATTCCGCTGACATTTAAAAATGCTTCGGAACTCTTCCATTGTTCTCGGAATTCCGCTGACATTTAAAAATGCTTCACAACTCTTCCATTGTTCTCGGAATTCCACTGACGTTTAAAAATGCTTCACAACTCTTCCATTTTTCTCGGTATTCCGCTGACTTTTAAAAATGCTTCGGAACTCTTCCATTGTTCTCGGAATTCCGCAGAAGTTTAAGAATGCTTCGGAACCCTTCCATTGTTCTCGGAATTCTGCTGAAGTTTAAAAATGCTTCGGAACTCTTTCATTGTTTTCAGAATTCCGCTGACATTTAAAAATGCTTTGGAACTCTTCCATTGTTCTCAGAATTCTGCAGACATATAAAAATGCTTCGGAACTCTTCCATTGTTCTCGGAATTCCGCTGACGTTTAAAAATGCTTCACAACTCTTCCATTGTTCTGGAATTCCGCTGACGTTTAAAAATGCTTCACAACTCTTCCATTGTTCTCGGTATTCTGCTGACTTTTAAAAATGCTTCAGAACTCTTCCATTGTTCTCGGAATTCCGCTGAAGTTTAAGTATGCTACGGAGCTCTTCCATTGTTCTCGGAATTCCGCTGAGATTTAAAAATGCTTCGGAACCCTTCCATTGTTCTCGGAATTCTGCTGACGTTTAAAAATGCTTCACAACTCTTCCATTGTTCTCGGAATTCCGCTGACTTTTAAAAATGCTTCGGAACTCTTCGATTGTTCTCCAAATTCCGCTGACGTTTAAAAATGCTTCACAACTCTTCCATTGTTCTCAGAATTCCGCTGACGTTTAAAAATGCTTCGGAAATCTTCCATTATTTTCAAAATTCCGCTGACGTTTAAAAATGCTTCAGAACTCTTCCATTGTTCTCGGAATTCCGCTGATGTTTAAAAATGCTTCGGAACTCTTCCATTGTTCTCGGAATTCCAGTGAAGTTTAAAAATGCTTCGGAACTCTTACATTGTTCTCAGAATTCCGCTGACGCTTAAAATTGCTTCACAACTCTTCTATTGTTCTCGGAATTCCCCTGACTTTTAAAAATGCTTCGGAACTCTTCCATTGTTCTCGGAATTCCGCTGAAGTTTAAGAATGCTTCAGAACTCTTCCATTGTTCTCGGAATTCCGCTGACGCTTAAAAATGCTTCACAACTCTTCTATTGTTCTCGGAATTCCGCTGACTTTTAAAAATACTTCGGAACTCTTCCATTTTTCTCGGAATTCTGCTGAAGTTTAAAAATGCTTCGGAACTCTTCCATTGTTTTCAGAATTCCGCTGACATTTAAAAATGCTTTGGTACTCTTCCCTTGTTCTTGGAATTCTGCTGACATTTAAAAATGCTTCGGAACTCTTCCATTGTTCTCGGAATTCCGCTGACATTTAAAAATGCTTCGGAACTCTTCCATTGTTCTCGGAATTCCGCTGACGTTTAAAAATGCTTCACAACTCTTCCATTTTTCTCGGTATTCCGCTGACTTTTAAAAATGCTTCGGAAATCTTCCATTGTTTTCAAAATTCCGCTGACGTTTAAAAATGCTTCGGAAATCTTCCATTGTTTTCAAAATTCCGCTGACGTTTAAAAATGCTTCAGAACTCTTCCATTGTTCTCGGAATTCCGCTGATGTTGAAAAATGCTTCGGAACTCTTCCATTGTTCTCGGAATTCCGGTGACACTTAAAATTGCTTCACAACTCTTCTATTGTTCTCGGAAATTCCGCTGACTTTAAAAAATGCTTCGGAACTCTTCCATTGTTCTCGGAATTCTGCTGAAGTTTAAGAATGCTTCGGAAATCTTCCATTGTTCTCGGAATTCTGCTGAAGTTTAAAAATGCTTTGGAACTCTTCCATTGTTCTCGGAATTCCGCTGACGCTTAAAAATGCTTCGGAACTCTTCCATTGTTCTCGGAAGTCCGCAGAAGTTTAAGAATGCTTCGGAACTCTTCCATTGTTCTCGGAATTCTGCTGAAGTTTAAAAATGCTTCGGAACTCTTCCATTGTTTTCAGAATTCCGCTGACATTTAAAAATGCTTTGGAACTCTTCCATTGTTCTCAGAATTCTGCAGACATATAAAAATGCTTTGGAACTCTTCCATTGTTCTCGGAATTCCTCTGACATTTAAAAATGATTCGGAACTCTTCGATTGTTCTGGAATTCCGCTGATGTTTAAAAATGCTTCACAACTCTTCCATTGTTCTCGGTATTCTGCTGACTTTTAAAAATGCTTCGGAACTGTTCCTTTGTTCTCGGAATTCCGCTGAAGTTTAAGTATGCTTCGCAGCTATTCCATTGTTCTCGGAATTCCGCTGACATTCAAAAATGCTTCAGAACTCTTCCATTGTTCTCGGAATTCCGCTGAGGTTTAAAAATGCTTCGGAACTCTTCCATTGTTCTCGGAATTCCGCTGACGTTTAAAAATGCTTCACAACTCTTCCATTGTTCTCGGAATTCCGCTGACTTTTAAAAATGCTTCGGAACTCTTCGATTGTTCTCCAAATTCCGCTGACCTTTAAAAATGCTTCACAACTCTTCCATTGTTCTCAGAATTCCGCTGACGTTTAAAAATGCTTCAGAAATCTTCCATTGTTTTCAAAATTCCGCTGACGTTTAAAAATGCTTCAGAACTCTTCCATTGTTCTCGGAATTCCGCTGATGTTTAAAAATGCTTCGGAACTCTTCCATTGTTCTCGGAATTCTGCTGAAGTTTAAAAATGCTTCGGAACTCTTCCATTGTTTTCAGAATTCCGCTGACATTTAAAAATGCTTTGGAACTCTTCCATTGTTCTCAGAATTCTGCAGACATATAAAAATGCTTCGGAACTCTTCCATTGTTCTCGGAATTCCGCTGACATTTAAAAATGCTTCGGAACTCTTCGATTGTTCTGGAATTCCGCTGATGTTTAAAAATGCTTCACAGCTCTTCCATTGTTCTCGGAATTCTGCTGACTTTTAAAAATGCTTCGGAACTGTTCCATTGTTCTCGGAATTCCGCTGAAGTTTAAGTATGCTTCGGAGCTCTTCCATTGTTCTCGGAATTCCGCTGACATTCAATAATGCTTCAGAACTCTTCCATTGTTCTCGGAATTCTGCTGGGGTTTAAAAATGCTTCGGAACTCTTCCATTGTTCTCGGAATTCCGCTGACGTTTAAAAATGCTTCACAACTCTTCCATTGTTCTCGGAATTCCGCTGACTTTTAAAAATGCTTCGGAACTCTTCCATTGTTCTGGAATTCCGCTGACGTTTAAAAATGCTTCACAACTCTTCCATTGTTCTCGGTATTCTGCTGACTTTTAAAAATGCTTCAGAACTCTTCCATTGTTCTCGGAATTCCGCTGAAGTTTAAGTATGCTACGGAGCTCTTCCATTGTTCTCGGAATTCCGCTGAGATTTAAAAATGCTTCGGAACCCTTCCATTGTTCTCGGAATTCTGCTGACGTTTAAAAATGCTTCACAACTCTTCCATTGTTCTCGGAATTCCGCTGACTTTTAAAAATGCTTCGGAACTCTTCGATTGTTCTCCAAATTCCGCTGACGTTTAAAAATGCTTCACAACTCTTCCATTGTTCTCAGAATTCCGCTGACGTTTAAAAATGCTTCGGAAATCTTCCATTATTTTCAAAATTCCGCTGACGTTTAAAAATGCTTCAGAACTCTTCCATTGTTCTCGGAATTCCGCTGATGTTTAAAAATGCTTCGGAACTCTTCCATTGTTCTCGGAATTCCAGTGAAGTTTAAAAATGCTTCGGAACTCTTACATTGTTCTCAGAATTCCGCTGACGCTTAAAATTGCTTCACAACTCTTCTATTGTTCTCGGAATTCCCCTGACTTTTAAAAATGCTTCGGAACTCTTCCATTGTTCTCGGAATTCCGCTGAAGTTTAAGAATGCTTCAGAACTCTTCCATTGTTCTCGGAAATCTGCTGAAGTTTTGAAGTTTAAAAATGATTCGGAACTCTTCCATTGTTCTCGGAATTCCGCTGACGCTTAAAAATGCTTCACAACTCTTCAATTGTTCTCGGAATTCCGCTGACTTTTAAAAATACTTCGGAACTCTTCCATTTTTCTCGGAATTCTGCTGAAGTTTAAAAATGCTTCGGAACTCTTCCATTGTTTTCAGAATTCCGCTGACATTTAAAAATGCTTTGGTACTCTTCCCTTGTTCTTGAAATTCTGCTGACATTTAAAAATGCTTCGGAACTCTTCCATTGTTCTCGGAATTCCGCTGACATTTAAAAATGCTTCGGAACTCTTCCATTGTTCTCGGAATTCCGCTGACGTTTAAAAATGCTTCACAACTCTTCCATTTTTCTCGGTATTCCGCTGACTTTTAAAAATGCTTCGGAAATCTTCCATTGTTTTCAAAATTCCGCTGACGTTTAAAAATGCTTCGGAAATCTTCCATTGTTTTCAAAATTCCGCTGACGTTTAAAAATGCTTCAGAACTCTTCCATTGTTCTCGGAATTCCGCTGATGTTGAAAAATGCTTCGGAACTCTTCCATTGTTCTCGGAATTCCGGTGACACTTAAAATTGCTTCACAACTCTTCTATTGTTCTCGGAAATTCCGCTGACTTTAAAAAATGCTTCGGAACTCTTCCATTGTTCTCGGAATTCTGCTGAAGTTTAAGAATGCTTCGGAAATCTTCCATTGTTCTCGGAATTCTGCTGAAGTTTAAAAATGCTTTGGAACTCTTCCATTGTTCTCGGAATTCCGCTGACGCTTAAAAATGCTTCGGAACTCTTCCATTGTTCTCGGAAGTCCGCAGAAGTTTAAGAATGCTTCGGAACTCTTCCATTGTTCTCGGAATTCTGCTGAAGTTTAAAAATGCTTCGGAACTCTTCCATTGTTTTCAGAATTCCGCTGACTTTTAAAAATGCTTCAGAACTCTTCGATTGTTCTCCAAATTCCGCTGACCTTTAAAAATGCTTCACAACTCTTCCATTGTTCTCAAAATTCCGCTGACGTTTAAAAATGCTTCAGAACTCTTCCATTGTTCTCGGAATTCCGCTGATGTTTAAAAATGCTTCGGAGCTCTTCCATTGTTCTCGGAATTCTGCTGAAGTTTAAAAATGCTTCGGAACTCTTCCATTGTTTTCAGAATTCCGCTGACATTTAAAAATGCTTTGGAACTCTTCCATTGTTCTCAGAATTCTGCAGACATATAAAAATGCTTCGGAACTCTTCCATTGTTCTCGGAATTCCGCTGACATATAAAAATGCTTCGGAACTCTTCGATTGTTCTGGAATTCCGCTGATGTTTAAAAATGCTTCACAGCTCTTCCATTGTTCTCGGAATTCTGCTGACTTTTAAAAATGCTTCGGAACTGTTCCATTGTTCTCGGAATTCCGCTGAAGTTTAAGTATGCTTCGGAGCTCTTCCATTGTTCTCGGAATTCCGCTGACATTCAAAAATGCTTCAGAACTCTTCCATTGTTCTCGTAATTCTGCTGGGGTTTAAAAATGCTTCGGAACTCTTCCATTGTTCTCGGAATTCCGCTGACGTTTAAAAATGCTTCACAACTCTTCCATTGTTCTCGGAATTCCGCTGACTTTTAAAAATGCTTCGGAACTCTTCGATTGTTCTCCAAATTCCGCTGACCTTTAAAAATGCTTCACAACTCTTCCATTGTTCTCAGAATTCCGCTGACATTTAAAAATGCTTCAGAAATCTTCCATTGTTTTCAAAATTCCGCTGACGTTTAAAAATGCTTCAGAACTCTTCCATTGTTCTCGGAATTCCGCTGATGTTTAAAAATGCTTCAGAACTCTTCCATTGTTCTCGGAAATCTGCTGAAGTTTTGAAGTTTAAAAATGCTTCGGAACTCTTCCATTGTTCTCGGAATTCCGCTGACGCTTAAAAATGCTTCACAACTCTTCTATTGTTCTCGGAATTCCGCTGACTTTTAAAAATAATTCGGAACTCTTCCATTTTTCTCGGAATTCTGCTGAAGTTTAAAAATGCTTCGGAACTCTTCCATTGTTTTCAGAATTCCGCTGACATTTAAAAATGCTTTGGAACTCTTACATTGTTCTTGGAATTCTGCTGACATTTAAAAATGCTTCGGAACTCTTCCATTGTTCTCGGAATTCCGCTGACATTTAAAAATGCTTCAGAACTCTTCCATTGTTCTCGGAAATCTGCTGAAGTTTTGAAGTTTAAAAATGCTTCGGAACTCTTCCATTGTTCTCGGAATTCCGCTGACGCTTAAAAATGCTTCACAACTCTTCTATTGTTCTCGGAATTCCGCTGACTTTTAAAAATACTTCGGAACTCTTCCATTTTTCTAGGAAATTCTGCTGAAGTTTAAAAATGCTTCGGAACTCTTCCATTGTTTTCAGAATTCCGCTGACATTTAAAAATGCTTTGGAACTCTTACATTGTTCTTGGAATTCTGCTGACATTTAAAAATGCTTCGGAACTCTTCCATTGTTCTCGGAATTCCGCTGACATTTAATAATGCTTCACAACTCTTCCATTGTTCTCGGAATTCCGCTGATGTTTAAAAATGCTTCGGAACTCTTCCATTGTTCTCGGAATTCCAGTGAAGTTTAAAAATGCTTCGGAACTCTTACATTGTTCTCAGAATTCCGCTGACGCTTAAAATTGCTTCACAACACTTCTATTGTTCTCGGAATTCCCCTGACTTTTAAAAATGCTTCGGAACTCTTCCAATGTTCTCGGAATTCCGCTGAAGTTTAAGAATGCTTCAGAACTCTTCCATTGTTCTCGGAAATCTGCTGAAGTTTTGAAGTTTAAAAATGCTTCGGAACTCTTCCATTGTTCTCGGAATTCCGCTGACGCTTAAAAATGCTTCACAACTCTTCTATTGTTCTCGGAATTCCGCTGACGTTTAAAAATACTTCGGAACTCTTCCATTTTTCTCGGAATTCTGCTGAAGTTTAAAAATGCTTCGGAACTCTTCCATTGTTTTCAGAATTCCGCTGACATTTAAAAATGCTTCGGAACTCTTCCATTGTTCTTGGAATTCCGCTGACATTTAAAAATGCTTCACAACTCTTCCATTGTTCTCGGAATTCCACTGAAGTTTAAAAATGCTTCACAACTCTTCCATTTTTCTCGGTATTCCGCTGACTTTTAAAAATGCTTCGGAACTCTTCCATTGTTCTCGGAATTCCGCTGAAGTTTAAATATTCTTCGGAACTCTTCCATTGTTCTCAGAATTATGCTGAAGATTAAAAATGCTTCGGAACTCTTCCATTGCTCTCAGAATTCCGCTGACGTTTAAAAATGCTTCACAACTCTTCCATTGTTCTCGGAATTCCGCTGACTTTTAAAAATGCTTCGGAACTCTTCCATTGTTCTCGGAATTATGCTGAAGTTTAAAAATGCTTCGGAACTCTTGCATTGTTCTCAGAATTCCACTGACATTTAAAAATGCTTCGGAACTCTTCCATTGTTCTCGGAATTCCGCTGACGTTTAAAAATGCTTCGGAACTCTTCCATTGTTCTCGGAATTCCGCTGAAGTTTAAAAATGCTTCGGAACTCTTCCATTGTTGTAGGAATTCTGCTGAAGTTTAAAAATGCATCGGAACTCTTCCATTGTTCTCGGAATTTGGGTGAAGTTTAAAAATGCTTCGGAACTCTTCCATTGTTCTCGGAATTCCGCTGACGCTTAAAATTGATTCACAACTCTTCTATTGTTCTCGGAAATTCCGCTGACTTTAAAAAATGCTTCGGAACTCTTCCATTGTTCTCGGAATTCCGCTGAAGTTTAAGAATGCTTCGGAACTCTTCCATTGTTCTCAGAATTCCGCTGACGCTTAAAATTGCTTCACAACTCTTCTATTGTTCTCGGAATTCCCCTGACTTTTAAAAATGCTTCGGAACACTTCCATTGTTCTCGGAATTCCGCTGAAGTTTAAGAATGCTTCAGAACTCTTCCATTGTTCTCGGAAATCTGCTGAAGTTTTGAAGTTTAAAAATGCTTCGGAACTCTTCCATTGTTCTCTGAATTCCGCTGACGTTTAAAAATACTTCGGAACTCTTCCATTTTTCTCGGAATTCTGCTGAAGTTTAAAAATGCTTCGGAACTCTTCCATTGTTTTCAGAATTCCGCTGACATTTAAAAATGCTTCGGAACTCTTCCATTGTTCTCGGAATTCCGCTGACATTTAAAAATGCTTCGGAACTCTTCCATTTTTCTCGGTATTCCGCTGACTTTTAAAAATGCTTCGGAACTCTTCCATTGTTCTCGGAATTCCGCTGAAGTTTAAGAATGCTTCGGAACTCTTCCAATGTTCTCGGAATTCTGCTGAAGTTTAAAAATGCTTTGGAACTCTTCCATTGTTCTCGGAATTCGGCTGACGCTTAAAAATGCTTCACAACTCTTCTATTGTTCTCGGAATTCAGCTGACTTTTAAAAATGCTTCGGAACTCTTCCATTGTTCTCGGAATTCCGCTGACGTTTAAAAATGCTTCACAACTCTTCCATTTTTCTCGGTATTCCGCTGACTTTTAAAAATGCTTCGGAAATCTTCCATTGTTTTCAAAATTCCGCTGACGTTTAAAAATGCTTTGGAAATCTTCCATTGTTTTCAAAATTCCGCTGACGTTTAAAAATGCTTCAGAACTCTTCCATTGTTCTCGGAATTCCGCTGATGTTGAAAAATGCTTCGGAACTCTTTCATTGTTCTCGGCATTCAGCTGACGCTTAAAATTGCTTCACAACTCTTCTATTGTTCTCGGAAATTCCGTTGACTTTAAAAAATGCTTCGGAACTCTTCCATTGTTCTCGGAATTCCGCTGAAGTTTAAGAATGCTTCGGAACTCTTCCATTGTTCTCGGAATTCTTCTGAAGTTTAAAAATGCTTTGGAACTCTTCCATTGTTCTCGGAATTCCGCTGACGCTTAAAAATGCTTCACAACTCTTCTATTGTTCTCGGAATTCCGCTGACTTTTAAAAATGCTTCGGAACTCTTCCATTGTTCTCGGAATTCCGCAGAAGTTTAAGAATGCTTCGGAACTCTTCCATTGTTCTCGGAATTCTGCTGAAGTTTAAACATGCTTCGGAACTCTTCCATTGTTTTCAGAATTCCGCTGACATTTAAAAATGCTTTGGAACTCGTCCATTGTTCTCAGAATTCTGCAGACATATAAAAATGCTTCGGAACTCTTCCATTGTTCTCGGAATTCCGCTGACATTTAAAAATGCTTCGGAACCCTTCGATTGTTCTGGAATTCCGCTGATGTTTAAAAATGCTTCACAACTCTTCCATTGTTCTCGGTATTCTGCTGACTTTTAAAAATGCTTCGGAACTCTTCCATTGTTCTCGGAATTCCGCTGAAGTTCAAGTATGCTTCGGAGCTATTCCATTGTTCTCAGAATTCCGCTGACATTTAAAAATGCTTCAGAACTCTTCCATTGTTCTCGGAATTCCGCTGAGGTTTAAAAATGCTTCGGAACTCTTCCATTGTTTTCGGAATTCCGCTGACTTTTAAAAATGCTTCGGAACTCTTCCATTGTTCTCCAAATTCCGCTGACGTTTATAATTGCTTCACAACTCTTCCATTGTTCTCAGAATTCCGCTGACGTTTAAAAATGCTTCAGAACTCGTCCATTGTTCTCGGAAATCTGCTGAAGTTTTGAAGTTTAAAAATGATTCGGAACTCTTACATTGTTCTCGGAATTCCGCTGACGCTTAAAAATGCTTCACAACTCTTCAATTGTTCTCGGAATTCCGCTGACTTTTAAAAATACTTCGGAACTCTTCCATTTTTCTCGGAATTCTGCTGAAGTTTAAAAATGCTTCGGAACTCTTCCATTGTTTTCAGAATTCCGCTGACATTTAAAAATGCTTTGGTACTCTTCCCTTGTTCTTGGAATTCTGCTGACATTTAAAAATGCTTCGGAACTCTTCCATTGTTCTCGGAATTCCGCTGACATTTAAAAATGCTTCGGAACTCTTCCATTGTTCTCGGAATTCCGCTGACGTTTAAAAATGCTTCACAACTCTTCCATTTTTCTCGGTATTCCGCTGACTTTTAAAAATGCTTCGGAAATCTTCCATTGTTTTCAAAATTCCGCTGACGTTTAAAAATGCTTCGGAAATCTTCCATTGTTTTCAAAATTCCGCTGACGTTTAAAAATGCTTCAGAACTCTTCCATTGTTCTCGGAATTCCGCTGATGTTGAAAAATGCTTCGGAACTCTTCCATTGTTCTCGGAATTCCGGTGACACTTAAAATTGCTTCACAACTCTTCTATTGTTCTCGGAAATTCCGCTGACTTTAAAAAATGCTTCGGAACTCTTCCATTGTTCTCGGAATTCTGCTGAAGTTTAAGAATGCTTCGGAAATCTTCCATTGTTCTCGGAATTCTGCTGAAGTTTAAAAATGCTTTGGAACTCTTCCATTGTTCTCGGAATTCCGCTGACGCTTAAAAATGCTTCGGAACTCTTCCATTGTTCTCGGAAGTCCGCAGAAGTTTAAGAATGCTTCGGAACTCTTCCATTGTTCTCGGAATTCTGCTGAAGTTTAAAAATGCTTCGGAACTCTTCCATTGTTTTCAGAATTCCGCTGACATTTAAAAATGCTTTGGAACTCTTCCATTGTTCTCAGAATTCTGCAGACATATAAAAATGCTTTGGAACTCTTCCATTGTTCTCGGAATTCCGCTGACATTTAAAAATGCTTTGGAACTCTTCGATTGTTCTGGAATTCCGCTGATGTTTAAAAATGCTTCACAACTCTTCCATTGTTCTCGGTATTCTGCTGACTTTTAAAAATGCTTCGGAACTGTTCCATTGTTCTCGGAATTCCGCTGAAGTTTAAGTATGCTTCGGAGCTCTTCCATTGTTCTCGGAATTCCGCTGACATTCAAAAATGCTTCAGAACTCTTCCATTGTTCTCGGAATTCCGCTGAGGTTTAAAAATGCTTCGGAACTCTTCCATTGTTCTCGGAATTCCGCTGACGTTTAAAAATGCTTCACAACTCTTCCATTGTTCTCGGAATTCCGCTGACTTTTAAAAATGCTTCGGAACTCTTCGATTGTTCTCCAAATTCCGCTGACCTTTAAAAATGCTTCACAACTCTTCCATTGTTCTCAAAATTCCGCTGACGTTTAAAAATGCTTCAGAACTCTTCCATTGTTCTCGGTATTCTGCTGACTTTTAAAAATGCTTCGGAACTCTTCCATTGTTCTCGGAATTCCGCTGAAGTTCAAGTATGCTTCGGAGCTATTCCATTGTTCTCAGAATTCCGCTGACATTTAAAAATGCTTCAGAACTCTTCCATTGTTCTCGGAATTCCGCTGAGGTTTAAAAATGCTTCGGAACTCTTCCATTGTTTTCGGAATTCCGCTGACTTTTAAAAATGCTTCGGAACTCTTCCATTGTTCTCCAAATTCCGCTGACGTTTATAATTGCTTCACAACTCTTCCATTGTTCTCAGAATTCCGCTGACGTTTAAAAATGCTTCAGAACTCGTCCATTGTTCTCGGAAATCTGCTGAAGTTTTGAAGTTTAAAAATGATTCGGAACTCTTACATTGTTCTCGGAATTCCGCTGACGCTTAAAAATGCTTCACAACTCTTCAATTGTTCTCGGAATTCCGCTGACTTTTAAAAATACTTCGGAACTCTTCCATTTTTCTCGGAATTCTGCTGAAGTTTAAAAATGCTTCGGAACTCTTCCATTGTTTTCAGAATTCCGCTGACATTTAAAAATGCTTTGGTACTCTTCCCTTGTTCTTGGAATTCTGCTGACATTTAAAAATGCTTCGGAACTCTTCCATTGTTCTCGGAATTCCGCTGACATTTAAAAATGCTTCGGAACTCTTCCATTGTTCTCGGAATTCCGCTGACGTTTAAAAATGCTTCACAACTCTTCCATTTTTCTCGGTATTCCGCTGACTTTTAAAAATGCTTCGGAAATCTTCCATTGTTTTCAAAATTCCGCTGACGTTTAAAAATGCTTCGGAAATCTTCCATTGTTTTCAAAATTCCGCTGACGTTTAAAAATGCTTCAGAACTCTTCCATTGTTCTCGGAATTCCGCTGATGTTGAAAAATGCTTCGGAACTCTTCCATTGTTCTCGGAATTCCGGTGACACTTAAAATTGCTTCACAACTCTTCTATTGTTCTCGGAAATTCCGCTGACTTTAAAAAATGCTTCGGAACTCTTCCATTGTTCTCGGAATTCTGCTGAAGTTTAAGAATGCTTCGGAAATCTTCCATTGTTCTCGGAATTCTGCTGAAGTTTAAAAATGCTTTGGAACTCTTCCATTGTTCTCGGAATTCCGCTGACGCTTAAAAATGCTTCGGAACTCTTCCATTGTTCTCGGAAGTCCGCAGAAGTTTAAGAATGCTTCGGAACTCTTCCATTGTTCTCGGAATTCTGCTGAAGTTTAAAAATGCTTCGGAACTCTTCCATTGTTTTCAGAATTCCGCTGACATTTAAAAATGCTTTGGAACTCTTCCATTGTTCTCAGAATTCTGCAGACATATAAAAATGCTTTGGAACTCTTCCATTGTTCTCGGAATTCCGCTGACATTTAAAAATGCTTTGGAACTCTTCGATTGTTCTGGAATTCCGCTGATGTTTAAAAATGCTTCACAACTCTTCCATTGTTCTCGGTATTCTGCTGACTTTTAAAAATGCTTCGGAACTGTTCCATTGTTCTCGGAATTCCGCTGAAGTTTAAGTATGCTTCGGAGCTCTTCCATTGTTCTCGGAATTCCGCTGACATTCAAAAATGCTTCAGAACTCTTCCATTGTTCTCGGAATTCCGCTGAGGTTTAAAAATGCTTCGGAACTCTTCCATTGTTCTCGGAATTCCGCTGACGTTTAAAAATGCTTCACAACTCTTCCATTGTTCTCGGAATTCCGCTGACTTTTAAAAATGCTTCGGAACTCTTCGATTGTTCTCCAAATTCCGCTGACCTTTAAAAATGCTTCACAACTCTTCCATTGTTCTCAAAATTCCGCTGACGTTTAAAAATGCTTCAGAACTCTTCCATTGTTCTCGGAATTCCGCTGATGTTTAAAAATGCTTCGGAACTCTTCCATTGTTCTCGGAATTCTGCTGAAGTTTAAAAATGCTTCGGAACTCTTCCATTGTTTTCAGAATTCCGCTGACATTTAAAAATGCTTTGGAACTCTTCCATTGTTCTCAGAATTCTGCAGACATATAAAAATGCTTCGGAACTCTTCCATTGTTCTCGGAATTCCGCTGACATATAAAAATGCTTCGGAACTCTTCGATTGTTCTGGAATTCCGCTGATGTTTAAAAATGCTTCACAGCTCTTCCATTGTTCTCGGAATTCTGCTGACTTTTAAAAATGCTTCGGAACTGTTCCATTGTTCTCGGAATTCCGCTGAAGTTTAAGTATGCTTCGGAGCTTTTCCATTGTTCTCGGAATTCCGCTGACTTTTAAAAATGCTTCGGAACTCTTCCATTGTTCTCGGAATTATGCTGAAGTTTAAAAATGCTTCGGAACTCTTGCATTGTTCTCAGAATTCCACTGACATTTAAAAATGCTTCGGAACTCTTCCATTGTTCTCGGAATTCCGCTGACGTTTAAAAATGCTTCGGAACTCTTCCATTGTTCTCGGAATTCCGCTGAAGTTTAAAAATGCTTCGGAACTCTTCCATTGTTGTAGGAATTCTGCTGAAGTTTAAAAATGCATCGGAACTCTTCCATTGTTCTCGGAATTTGGGTGAAGTTTAAAAATGCTTCGGAACTCTTCCATTGTTCTCGGAATTCCGCTGACGCTTAAAATTGATTCACAACTCTTCTATTGTTCTCGGAAATTCCGCTGACTTTAAAAAATGCTTCGGAACTCTTCCATTGTTCTCGGAATTCCGCTGAAGTTTAAGAATGCTTCGGAACTCTTCCATTGTTCTCAGAATTCCGCTGACGCTTAAAATTGCTTCACAACTCTTCTATTGTTCTCGGAATTCCCCTGACTTTTAAAAATGCTTCGGAACACTTCCATTGTTCTCGGAATTCCGCTGAAGTTTAAGAATGCTTCAGAACTCTTCCATTGTTCTCGGAAATCTGCTGAAGTTTTGAAGTTTAAAAATGCTTCGGAACTCTTCCATTGTTCTCGGAATTCCGCTGACGTTTAAAAATACTTCGGAACTCTTCCATTTTTCTCGGAATTCTGCTGAAGTTTAAAAATGCTTCGGAACTCTTCCATTGTTTTCAGAATTCCGCTGACATTTAAAAATGCTTCGGAACTCTTCCATTGTTCTCGGAATTCCGCTGACATTTAAAAATGCTTCGGAACTCTTCCATTTTTCTCGGTATTCCGCTGACTTTTAAAAATGCTTCGGAACTCTTTCATTGTTCTCGGAATTCAGCTGACGCTTAAAATTGCTTCGGAACTCTTCCATTGTTTTCGGAATTCCGCTGACTTTTAAAAATGCTTCGGAACTCTTCCATTGTTCTCCAAATTCCGCTGACGTTTATAATTGCTTCACAACTCTTCCATTGTTCTCAGAATTCCGCTGACGTTTAAAAATGCTTCAGAACTCGTCCATTGTTCTCGGAAATCTGCTGAAGTTTTGAAGTTTAAAAATGCTTCGGAACTCTTCCATTGTTCTCGGAATTCCGCTGATGCTTAAAAATGCTTCACAACTCTTCTATTGTTCTCGGAATTCCGCTGACTTTTAAAAATACTTCAGAACTCGTCCATTTTTCTCGGAATTCTGCTGAAGTTTAAAAATGCTTCGGAACTCTTCCATTGTTTTCAGAATTCCGCTGACATTTAAAAATGCTTTGGAACTCTTCCATTGTTCTTGGAATTCTGATGACATTTAAAAATGCTTCGGAACTCTTCCATTGTTCTCGGAATTCCGCTGACATTTAAAAATGCTTCACAACTCTTCCATTGTTCTCGGAATTTCGCGGACTTTTAAAAATGCTTCACAACTCTTCCATTGTTCTCAAAATTCCGCTGAAGTTTAAAAATGCCTCGGAACTCTTCCATTGTTCTTAGAATTCCGCTGACGTTTAAAAATGCTTCGGAAATCTTCCATTGTTTTCAAAATTCCGCTGACGTTTAAAAATGCTTCAGAACTCTTCCATTGTTCTCGGAATTCCGCTGATGTTGAAAAATGCTTCGGAACTCTTCCATTGTTCTCGGAATTCTGCTGAAGTTTAAAAATGCTTCGGAACTCTTCCATTGTTTTCAGAATTCCGCTGACATTTAAAAATGCTTTGGAACTCTTCCATTGTTCTCAGAATTCTGCAGACATATAAAAATGCTTCGGAACTCTTCCATTGTTCTCGGAATTCCGCTGAAGTTTAAGAATGCTTCGGAACTCTTCCATTGTTCTCGGAATTCTTCTGAAGTTTAAAAATGCTTTGGAACTCTTCCATTGTTCTCGGAATTCCGCTGACGCTTAAAAATGCTTCACAACTCTTCTATTGTTCTCGGAATTCCGCTGAGGTTTAAAAATGCTTCGGAACTCTTCCATTGTTTTCGGAATTCCGCTGACTTTTAAAAATGCTTCGGAACTCTTCCATTGTTCTCCAAATTCCGCTGACGTTTATAATTGCTTCACAACTCTTCCATTGTTCTCAGAATTCCGCTGACGTTTAAAAATGCTTCAGAACTCGTCCATTGTTCTCGGAAATCTGCTGAAGTTTTGAAGTTTAAAAATGCTTCGGAACTCTTCCATTGTTCTCGGAATTCCGCTGATGCTTAAAAATGCTTCACAACTCTTCTATTGTTCTCGGAATTCCGCTGACTTTTAAAAATACTTCAGAACTCGTCCATTTTTCTCGGAATTCTGCTGAAGTTTAAAAATGCTTCGGAACTCTTCCATTGTTTTCAGAATTCTGCTGACATTTAAAAATGCTTTGGAACTCTTCCATTGTTCTTGGAATTCTGATGACATTTAAAAATGCTTCGGAACTCTTCCATTGTTCTCGGAATTCCGCTGACATTTAAAAATGCTTCACAACTCTTCCATTGTTCTCGGAATTTCGCGGACTTTTAAAAATGCTTCACAACTCTTCCATTGTTCTCAAAATTCCGCTGAAGTTTAAAAATGCCTCGGAACTCTTCCATTGTTCTTAGAATTCCGCTGACGTTTAAAAATGCTTCGGAAATCTTCCATTGTTTTCAAAATTCCGCTGACGTTTAAAAATGCTTCAGAACTCTTCCATTGTTCTCGGAATTCCGCTGATGTTGAAAAATGCTTCGGAACTCTTCCATTGTTCTCGGAATTCTGCTGAAGTTTAAAAATGCTTCGGAACTCTTCCATTGTTTTCAGAATTCCGCTGACATTTAAAAATGCTTTGGAACTCTTCCATTGTTCTCAGAATTCTGCAGACATATAAAAATGCTTCGGAACTCTTCCATTGTTCTCGGAATTCCGCTGACATTTAAAAATGCTTCGGAACTCTTCCATTGTTCTGGAATTCCGCTGACGTTTAAAAATGCTTCACAACTCTTCCATTGTTCTCGGTATTCTGCTGACTTTTAAAAATGCTTCAGAACTCTTCCATTGTTCTCGGAATTCCGCTGAGGTTTATAAATGCTTCGGAACCCTTCCATTGTTCTCGGAATTCCGCTGACGTTTAAAAATGCTTCACAACTCTTCCATTGTTCTCGGAATTCCGCTGACTTTTAAAAATGCTTCGGAACTCTTCGATTGTTCTCCAAATTCCGCTGACGTTTAAAAATGTTTCACAACTCTTGCATTGTTCTCAGAATTCCGCTGACGTTTAAAAATGCTTCGGAAATCTTCCATTGTTTTCAAAATTCCGCTGACGTTTAAAAATGCTTCAGAACTCTTCCATTGTTCTCGGAATTCCAGTGAAGTTTAAAAATGCTTCAGAACTCTTCCATTGTTCTCGGAATTCCAGTGAAGTTTAAAAATGCTTCGGAACTCTTACATTGTTCTCAGAATTCCGCTGACGCCTAAAATTGCTTCACAACTCTTCTATTGTTCTCGGAATTCCCCTGACTTTTAAAAATGCTTCGGAACTCTTCCATTGTTCTCGGAATTCCGCTGAAGTTTAAGAATGCTTCAGAACTCTTCCATTGTTCTCGGAAATCTGCTGAAGTTTTGAAGTTTAAAAATGCTTCGGAACTCTTCCATTGTTCTCGGAATTCCGCTGACGCTTAAAAATGCTTCACAACTCTTCTATTGTTCTCGGAATTCCGCTGACTTTTAAAAATACTTCGGAACTCTTCCATTTTTCTCGGAATTCTGCTGAAGTTTAAAAATGCTTCGGAACTCTTCCATTGTTTTCAGAATTCCGCTGACATTTAAAAATGCTTTGGAACTCTTCCATTGTTCTCGGAATTCCGCTGAAGTTTAAGAATGCTTCGCAACTCTTCCATTGTTCTCGGAATTCTGCTGAAGTTTAAAAATGCTTTGGAACTCTTCCATTGTTCTCGGAATTCCGCTGACGCTTAAAAATGCTTCACAACTCTTCTATTGTTCTCGGAATTCCGCTGACTTTTAAAAATGCTTCGGAACTCTTCCATTGTTCTCGGAATTCCGCAGAAGTTTAAGAATGCTTCGGAACTCTTCCATTGTTCTCGGAATTCTGCTGAAGTTTAAACATGCTTCGGAACTCTTCCATTGTTTTCAGAATTCCGCTGACATTTAAAAATGCTTTGGAACTCGTCCATTGTTCTCAGAATTCTGCAGACATATAAAAATGCTTCGGAACTCTTCCATTGTTCTCGGAATTCCGCTGACATTTAAAAATGCTTCGGAACTCTTCGATTGTTCTGGAATTCCGCTGATGTTTAAAAATGCTTCACAACTCTTCCATTGTTCTCGGTATTCTGCTGACTTTTAAAAATGCTTCGGAACTCTTCCATTGTTCTCGGAATTCCGCTGAAGTTCAAGTATGCTTCGGAGCTATTCCATTGTTCTCAGAATTCCGCTGACATTTAAAAATGCTTCAGAACTCTTCCATTGTTCTCGGAATTCCGCTGAGGTTTAAAAATGCTTCGGAACTCTTCCATTGTTTTCGGAATTCCGCTGACTTTTAAAAATGCTTCGGAACTCTTCCATTGTTCTCCAAATTCCGCTGACGTTTATAATTGCTTCACAACTCTTCCATTGTTCTCAGAATTCCGCTGACGTTTAAAAATGCTTCAGAACTCGTCCATTGTTCTCGGAAATCTGCTGAAGTTTTGAAGTTTAAAAATGCTTCGGAACACTTCCATTGTTCTCGGAATTCCGCTGATGCTTAAAAATGCTTCACAACTCTTCTATTGTTCTCGGAATTCCGCTGACTTTTAAAAATACTTCAGAACTCGTCCATTTTTCTCGGAATTCTGCTGAAGTTTAAAAATGCTTCGGAACTCTTCCATTGTTTTCAGAATTCCGCTGACATTTAAAAATGCTTTGGAACTCTTCCATTGTTCTTGGAATTCTGATGACATTTAAAAATGCTTCGGAACTCTTCCATTGTTCTCGGAATTCCGCTGACATTTAAAAATGCTTCACAACTCTTCCATTGTTCTCGGAATTTCGCGGACTTTTAAAAATGCTTCACAACTCTTCCATTGTTCTCAAAATTCCGCTGAAGTTTAAAAATGCCTCGGAACTCTTCCATTGTTCTTAGAATTCCGCTGACGTTTAAAAATGCTTCGGAAATCTTCCATTGTTTTCAAAATTCCGCTGACGTTTAAAAATGCTTCAGAACTCTTCCATTGTTCTCGGAATTCCGCTGATGTTGAAAAATGCTTCGGAACTCTTCCATTGTTCTCGGAATTCTGCTGAAGTTTAAAAATGCTTCGGAACTCTTCCATTGTTTTCAGAATTCCGCTGACATTTAAAAATGCTTTGGAACTCTTCCATTGTTCTCAGAATTCTGCAGACATATAAAAATGCTTCGGAACTCTTCCATTGTTCTCGGAATTCCGCTGACATTTAAAAATGCTTCGGAACTCTTCCATTGTTCTGGAATTCCGCTGACGTTTAAAAATGCTTCACAACTCTTCCATTGTTCTCGGTATTCTGCTGACTTTTAAAAATGCTTCAGAACTCTTCCATTGTTCTCGGAATTCCGCTGAGGTTTATAAATGCTTCGGAACCCTTACATTGTTCTCGGAATTCCGCTGACGTTTAAAAATGCTTCACAACTCTTCCATTGTTCTCGGAATTCCGCTGACTTTTAAAAATGCTTCGGAACTCTTCGATTGTTCTCCAAATTCCGCTGACGTTTAAAAATGT
Organism: Phyllobates terribilis; assembly: GCF_046119375.1. Classification (NCBI taxonomy): domain Eukaryota; kingdom Metazoa; phylum Chordata; class Amphibia; order Anura; family Dendrobatidae; genus Phyllobates; species Phyllobates terribilis. Next base: position 3,811,110 of record NW_027362781.1, on the reverse strand, counting down.
TTCACAACTCTTCCATTGTTCTCAGAATTCCGCTGACGTTTAAAAATGCTTCGGAAATCTTCCATTGTTTTCAAAATTCCGCTGACGTTTAAAAATGCTTCAGAACTCTTCCATTGTTCTCGGAATTCCAGTGAAGTTTAAAAATGCTTCGGAACTCTTCCATTGTTCTCGGAATTCCAGTGAAGTTTAAAAATGCTTCGGAACTCTTACATTGTTCTCAGAATTCCGCTGACGCCTAAAATTGCTTCACAACTCTTCTATTGTTCTCGGAATTCCCCTGACTTTTAAAAATGCTTCGGAACTCTTCCATTGTTCTCGGAATTCCGCTGAAGTTTAAGAATGCTTCAGAACTCTTCCATTGTTCTCGGAAATCTGCTGAAGTTTTGAAGTTTAAAAATGCTTCGGAACTCTTCCATTGTTCTCGGAATTCCGCTGACGCTTAAAAATGCTTCACAACTCTTCTATTGTTCTCGGAATTCCGCTGACTTTTAAAAATACTTCGGAACTCTTCCATTTTTCTCGGAATTCTGCTGAAGTTTAAAAATGCTTCGGAACTCTTCCATTGTTTTCAGAATTCCGCTGACATTTAAAAATGCTTTGGAACTCTTCCATTGTTCTCGGAATTCCGCTGACATTTAAAAATGCTTCGGAACTCTTCCATTGTTCTCGGAATTCCGCTGACATTTAAAAATGCTTCGGAACTCTTCCATTGTTCTCGGAATTCCACTGACGTTTAAAAATGCTTCACAACTCTTCCATTTTTCTCAGTATTCCACTGACTTTTAAAAATGCTTCGGAACTCTTCCATTGTTCTCGGAATTCCGCTGAAGTTTAAATATTCTTCGGAACTCTTCCATTGTTCTCGGAATTATGCTGAAGATTAAAAATGCTTCGGAACTCTTCCATTGCTCTCAGAATTCCGCTGACATTTAAAAATGCTTTGGAACTCTTACATTGTTCTTGGAATTCTGCTGACATTTAAAAATGCTTCGGAACTCTTCCATTGTTCTCGGAATTCCGCTGACATTTAAAAATGCTTCAGAACTCTTCCATTGTTCTCGGAAATCTGCTGAAGTTTTGAAGTTTAAAAATGCTTCGGAACTCTTCCATTGTTCTCGGAATTCCGCTGACGCTTAAAAATGCTTCACAACTCTTCTATTGTTCTCGGAATTCCGCTGACTTTTAAAAATACTTCGGAACTCTTCCATTTTTCTAGGAAATTCTGCTGAAGTTTAAAAATGCTTCGGAACTCTTCCATTGTTTTCAGAATTCCGCTGACATTTAAAAATGCTTTGGAACTCTTACATTGTTCTTGGAATTCTGCTGACATTTAAAAATGCTTCGGAACTCTTCCATTGTTCTCGGAATTCCGCTGACATTTAAAAATGCTTCACAACTCTTCCATTGTTCTCGGAATTCCGCTGATGTTTAAAAATGCTTCGGAACTCTTCCATTGTTCTCGGAATTCCAGTGAAGTTTAAAAATGCTTCGGAACTCTTACATTGTTCTCAGAATTCCGCTGACGCTTAAAATTGCTTCACAACACTTCTATTGTTCTCGGAATTCCCCTGACTTTTAAAAATGCTTCGGAACTCTTCCAATGTTCTCGGAATTCCGCTGAAGTTTAAGAATGCTTCAGAACTCTTCCATTGTTCTCGGAAATCTGCTGAAGTTTTGAAGTTTAAAAATGCTTCGGAACTCTTCCATTGTTCTCGGAATTCCGCTGACGCTTAAAAATGCTTCACAACTCTTCTATTGTTCTCGGAATTCCGCTGACTTTTAAAAATACTTCGGAACTCTTCCATTTTTCTCGGAATTCTGCTGAAGTTTAAAAATGCTTCGGAACTCTTCCATTGTTTTCAGAATTCCGCTGACATTTAAAAATGCTTCGGAACTCTTCCATTGTTCTCGGAATTCCGCTGACATTTAAAAATGCTTCACAACTCTTCCATTGTTCTCGGAATTCCACTGAAGTTTAAAAATGCTTCACAACTCTTCCATTTTTCTCGGTATTCCGCTGACTTTTAAAAATGCTTCGGAACTCTTCCATTGTTCTCGGAATTCCGCTGAAGTTTAAATATTCTTCGGAACTCTTCCATTGTTCTCAGAATTATGCTGAAGATTAAAAATGCTTCGGAACTCTTCCATTGCTCTCAGAATTCCGCTGACGTTTAAAAATGCTTCACAACTCTTCCATTGTTCTCGGAATTCCGCTGACTTTTAAAAATGCTTCGGAACTCTTCCATTGTTCTCGGAATTATGCTGAAGTTTAAAAATGCTTTGGAACTCTTGCATTGTTCTCAGAATTCCACTGACATTTAAAAATGCTTCGGAACTCTTCCATTGTTCTCGGAATTCCGCTGACGTTTAAAAATGCTTCGGAACTCTTCCATTGTTCTCGGAATTCCGCTGAAGTTTAAAAATGCTTCGGAACTCTTCCATTGTTGTAGGAATTCTGCTGAAGTTTAAAAATGCATCAGAACTCTTCCATTGTTCTCGGAATTTGGGTGAAGTTTAAAAATGCTTCGGAACTCTTCCATTGTTCTCGGAATTCCGCTGACGCTTAAAATTGATTCACAACTCTTCTATTGTTCTCGGAAATTCCGCTGACTTTAAAAAATGCTTCGGAACTCTTCCATTGTTCTCGGAATTCCGCTGAAGTTTAAGAATGCTTCGGAACTCTTCCATTGTTCTCAGAATTCCGCTGACGCTTAAAATTGCTTCACAACTCTTCTATTGTTCTCGGAATTCCCCTGACTTTTAAAAATGCTTCGGAACACTTCCATTGTTCTCGGAATTCCGCTGAAGTTTAAGAATGCTTCAGAACTCTTCCATTGTTCTCGGAAATCTGCTGAAGTTTTGAAGTTTAAAAATGCTTCGGAACTCTTCCATTGTTCTCGGAATTCCGCTGACGTTTAAAAATACTTCGGAACTCTTCCATTTTTCTCGGAATTCTGCTGAAGTTTAAAAATGCTTCGGAACTCTTCCATTGTTTTCAGAATTCCGCTGACATTTAAAAATGCTTCGGAACTCTTCCATTGTTCTCGGAATTCCGCTGACATTTAAAAATGCTTCGGAACTCTTCCATTTTTCTCGGTATTCCGCTGACTTTTAAAAATGCTTCGGAACTCTTCCATTGTTCTCGGAATTCCGCTGAAGTTTAAGAATGCTTCGGAACTCTTCCAATGTTCTCGGAATTCTGCTGAAGTTTAAAAATGCTTTGGAACTCTTCCATTGTTCTCGGAATTCGGCTGACGCTTAAAAATGCTTCACAACTCTTCTATTGTTCCCGGAATTCAGCTGACTTTTAAAAATGCTTCGGAACTCTTCCATTGTTCTCGGAATTCCGCTGACGTTTAAAAATGCTTCACAACTCTTCCATTTTTCTCGGTATTCCGCTGACTTTTAAAAATGCTTCGGAAATCTTCCATTGTTTTCAAAATTCCGCTGACGTTTAAAAATGCTTTGGAAATCTTCCATTGTTTTCAAAATTCCGCTGACGTTTAAAAATGCTTCAGAACTCTTCCATTGTTCTCGGAATTCCGCTGATGTTGAAAAATGCTTCGGAACTCTTTCATTGTTCTCGGAATTCAGCTGACGCTTAAAATTGCTTCACAACTCTTCTATTGTTCTCGGAAATTCCGTTGACTTTAAAAAATGCTTCGGAACTCTTCCATTGTTCTCGGAATTCCGCTGAAGTTTAAGAATGCTTCGGAACTCTTCCATTGTTCTCGGAATTCTGCTGAAGTTTAAAAATGCTTTGGAACTCTTCCATTGTTCTCGGAATTCCGCTGACGCTTAAAAATGCTTCACAACTCTTCTATTGTTCTCGGAATTCCGCTGACTTTTAAAAATGCTTCGGAACTCTTCCATTGTTCTCGGAATTCCGCAGAAGTTTAAGAATGCTTCGGAACTCTTCCATTGTTCTCGGAATTCTGCTGAAGTTTAAACATGCTTCGGAACTCTTCCATTGTTTTCAGAATTCCGCTGACATTTAAAAATGCTTTGGAACTCGTCCATTGTTCTCAGAATTCTGCAGACATATAAAAATGCTTCGGAACTCTTCCATTGTTCTCGGAATTCCGCTGACATTTAAAAATGCTTCGGAACTCTTCGATTGTTCTGGAATTCCGCTGATGTTTAAAAATGCTTCACAACTCTTCCATTGTTCTCGGTATTCTGCTGACTTTTAAAAATGCTTCGGAACTCTTCCATTGTTCTCGGAATTCCGCTGAAGTTCAAGTATGCTTCGGAGCTATTCCATTGTTCTCAGAATTCCGCTGACATTTAAAAATGCTTCAGAACTCTTCCATTGTTCTCGGAATTCCGCTGAGGTTTAAAAATGCTTCGGAACTCTTCCATTGTTTTCGGAATTCCGCTGACTTTTAAAAATGCTTCGGAACTCTTCCATTGTTCTCCAAATTCCGCTGACGTTTATAATTGCTTCACAACTCTTCCATTGTTCTCAGAATTCCGCTGACGTTTAAAAATGCTTCAGAACTCGTCCATTGTTCTCGGAAATCTGCTGAAGTTTTGAAGTTTAAAAATGCTTCGGAACTCTTCCATTGTTCTCGGAATTCCGCTGATGCTTAAAAATGCTTCACAACTCTTCTATTGTTCTCGGAATTCCGCTGACTTTTAAAAATACTTCAGAACTCGTCCATTTTTCTCGGAATTCTGCTGAAGTTTAAAAATGCTTCGGAACTCTTCCATTGTTTTCAGAATTCCGCTGACATTTAAAAATGCTTTGGAACTCTTCCATTGTTCTTGGAATTCTGATGACATTTAAAAATGCTTCGGAACTCTTCCATTGTTCTCGGAATTCCGCTGACATTTAAAAATGCTTCACAACTCTTCCATTGTTCTCGGAATTTCGCGGACTTTTAAAAATGCTTCACAACTCTTCCATTGTTCTCAAAATTCCGCTGAAGTTTAAAAATGCCTCGGAACTCTTCCATTGTTCTTAGAATTCCGCTGACGTTTAAAAATGCTTCGGAAATCTTCCATTGTTTTCAAAATTCCGCTGACGTTTAAAAATGCTTCAGAACTCTTCCATTGTTCTCGGAATTCCGCTGATGTTGAAAAATGCTTCGGAACTCTTCCATTGTTCTCGGAATTCTGCTGAAGTTTAAAAATGCTTCGGAACTCTTCCATTGTTTTCAGAATTCCGCTGACATTTAAAAATGCTTTGGAACTCTTCCATTGTTCTCAGAATTCTGCAGACATATAAAAATGCTTCGGAACTCTTCCATTGTTCTCGGAATTCCGCTGACATTTAAAAATGCTTCGGAACTCTTCCATTGTTCTGGAATTCCGCTGACGTTTAAAAATGCTTCACAACTCTTCCATTGTTCTCGGTATTCTGCTGACTTTTAAAAATGCTTCAGAACTCTTCCATTGTTCTCGGAATTCCGCTGAGGTTTATAAATGCTTCGGAACCCTTCCATTGTTCTCGGAATTCCGCTGACGTTTAAAAATGCTTCACAACTCTTCCATTGTTCTCGGAATTCCGCTGACTTTTAAAAATGCTTCGGAACTCTTCGATTGTTCTCCAAATTCCGCTGACGTTTAAAAATGTTTCACAACTCTTCCATTGTTCTCAGAATTCCGCTGACGTTTAAAAATGCTTCGGAAATCTTCCATTGTTTTCAAAATTCCGCTGACGTTTAAAAATGCTTCAGAACTCTTCCATTGTTCTCGGAATTCCAGTGAAGTTTAAAAATGCTTCGGAACTCTTCCATTGTTCTCGGAATTCCAGTGAAGTTTAAAAATGCTTCGGAACTCTTACATTGTTCTCAGAATTCCGCTGACGCCTAAAATTGCTTCACAACTCTTCTATTGTTCTCGGAATTCCCCTGACTTTTAAAAATGCTTCGGAACTCTTCCATTGTTCTCGGAATTCCGCTGAAGTTTAAGAATGCTTCAGAACTCTTCCATTGTTCTCGGAAATCTGCTGAAGTTTTGAAGTTTAAAAATGCTTCGGAACTCTTCCATTGTTCTCGGAATTCCGCTGACGCTTAAAAATGCTTCACAACTCTTCTATTGTTCTCGGAATTCCGCTGACTTTTAAAAATACTTCGGAACTCTTCCATTTTTCTCGGAATTCTGCTGAAGTTTAAAAATGCTTCGGAACTCTTCCATTGTTTTCAGAATTCCGCTGACATTTAAAAATGCTTTGGAACTCTTCCATTGTTCTCGGAATTCCGCTGAAGTTTAAGAATGCTTCGGAACTCTTCCATTGTTCTCGGAATTCTGCTGAAGTTTAAAAATGCTTTGGAACTCTTCCATTGTTCTCGGAATTCCGCTGACGCTTAAAAATGCTTCACAACTCTTCTATTGTTCTCGGAATTCCGCTGACTTTTAAAAATGCTTCGGAACTCTTCCATTGTTCTCGGAATTCCGCAGAAGTTTAAGAATGCTTCGGAACTCTTCCATTGTTCTCGGAATTCTGCTGAAGTTTAAACATGCTTCGGAACTCTTCCATTGTTTTCAGAATTCCGCTGACATTTAAAAATGCTTTGGAACTCGTCCATTGTTCTCAGAATTCTGCAGACATATAAAAATGCTTCGGAACTCTTCCATTGTTCTCGGAATTCCGCTGACATTTAAAAATGCTTCGGAACTCTTCGATTGTTCTGGAATTCCGCTGATGTTTAAAAATGCTTCACAACTCTTCCATTGTTCTCGGTATTCTGCTGACTTTTAAAAATGCTTCGGAACTCTTCCATTGTTCTCGGAATTCCACTGAAGTTCAAGTATGCTTCGGAGCTATTCCATTGTTCTCAGAATTCCGCTGACATTTAAAAATGCTTCAGAACACTTCCATTGTTCTCGGAATTCCGCTGAGGTTTAAAAATGCTTCGGAACTCTTCCATTGTTTTCGGAATTCCGCTGACTTTTAAAAATGCTTCGGAACTCTTCCATTGTTCTCCAAATTCCGCTGACGTTTATAATTGCTTCACAACTCTTCCATTGTTCTCAGAATTCCGCTGACGTTTAAAAATGCTTCAGAACTCGTCCATTGTTCTCGGAAATCTGCTGAAGTTTTGAAGTTTAAAAATGCTTCGGAACTCTTCCATTGTTCTCGGAATTCCGCTGATGCTTAAAAATGCTTCACAACTCTTCTATTGTTCTCGGAATTCCGCTGACTTTTAAAAATACTTCAGAACTCGTCCATTTTTCTCGGAATTCTGCTGAAGTTTAAAAATGCTTCGGAACTCTTCCATTGTTTTCAGAATTCCGCTGACATTTAAAAATGCTTTGGAACTCTTCCATTGTTCTTGGAATTCTGATGACATTTAAAAATGCTTCGGAACTCTTCCATTGTTCTCGGAATTCCGCTGACATTTAAAAATGCTTCACAACTCTTCCATTGTTCTCGGAATTTCGCGGACTTTTAAAAATGCTTCACAACTCTTCCATTGTTCTCAAAATTCCGCTGAAGTTTAAAAATGCCTCGGAACTCTTCCATTGTTCTTAGAATTCCGCTGACGTTTAAAAATGCTTCGGAAATCTTCCATTGTTTTCAAAATTCCGCTGACGTTTAAAAATGCTTCAGAACTCTTCCATTGTTCTCGGAATTCCGCTGACATTTAAAAATGCTTCGGAACTCTTCCATTTTTCTCGGTATTCCGCTGACTTTTAAAAATGCTTCGGAACTCTTCCATTGTTCTCGGAAATCCGCTGAAGTTTAAGAATGCTTCGGAACTCTTCCAATGTTCTCGGAATTCTGCTGAAGTTTAAAAATGCTTTGGAACTCTTCCATTGTTCTCGGAATTCGGCTGACGCTTAAAAATGCTTCACAACTCTTCTATTGTTCCCGGAATTCAGCTGACTTTTAAAAATGCTTCGGAACTCTTCCATTGTTCTCGGAATTCCGCTGACGTTTAAAAATGCTTCACAACTCTTCCATTTTTCTCGGTATTCCGCTGACTTTTAAAAATGCTTCGGAAATCTTCCATTGTTTTCAAAATTCCGCTGACGTTTAAAAATGCTTTGGAAATCTTCCATTGTTTTCAAAATTCCGCTGACGTTTAAAAATGCTTCAGAACTCTTCCATTGTTCTCGGAATTCCGCTGATGTTGAAAAATGCTTCGGAACTCTTTCATTGTTCTCGGAATTCAGCTGACGCTTAAAATTGCTTCACAACTCTTCTATTGTTCTCGGAAATTCCGTTGACTTTAAAAAATGCTTCGGAACTCTTCCATTGTTCTCGGAATTCCGCTGAAGTTTAAGAATGCTTCGGAACTCTTCCATTGTTCTCGGAATTCTGCTGAAGTTTAAAAATGCTTTGGAACTCTTCCATTGTTCTCGGAATTCCGCTGACGCTTAAAAATGCTTCACAACTCTTCTATTGTTCTCGGAATTCCGCTGACTTTTAAAAATACTTCGGAACTCTTCCATTGTTCTCGGAATTCCGCAGAAGTTTAAGAATGCTTCGGAACTCTTCCATTGTTCTCGGAATTCTGCTGAAGTTTAAACATGCTTCGGAACTCTTCCATTGTTTTCAGAATTCCGCTGACATTTAAAAATGCTTTGGAACTCGTCCATTGTTCTCAGAATTCTGCAGACAAATAAAAATGCTTCGGAACTCTTCCATTGTTCTCGGAATTCCGCTGACATTTAAAAATGCTTCGGAACTCTTCGATTGTTCTGGAATTCCGCTGATGTTTAAAAATGCTTCACAACTCTTCCATTGTTCTCGGTATTCTGCTGACTTTTAAAAATGCTTCGGAACTCTTCCATTGTTCTCGGAATTCCGCTGAAGTTCAAGTATGCTTCGGAGCTATTCCATTGTTCTCAGAATTCCGCTGACATTTAAAAATGCTTCAGAACTCTTCCATTGTTCTCGGAATTCCGCTGAGGTTTAAAAATGCTTCGGAACTCTTCCATTGTTTTCGGAATTCCGCTGACTTTTAAAAATGCTTCGGAACTCTTCCATTGTTCTCCAAATTCCGCTGACGTTTATAATTGCTTCACAACTCTTCCATTGTTCTCAGAATTCCGCTGACGTTTAAAAATGCTTCAGAACTCGTCCATTGTTCTCGGAAATCTGCTGAAGTTTTGAAGTTTAAAAATGCTTCGGAACTCTTCCATTGTTCTCGGAATTCCGCTGATGCTTAAAAATGCTTCACAACTCTTCTATTGTTCTCGGAATTCCGCTGACTTTTAAAAATACTTCAGAACTCGTCCATTTTTCTCGGAATTCTGCTGAAGTTTAAAAATGCTTCGGAACTCTTCCATTGTTTTCAGAATTCCGCTGACATTTAAAAATGCTTTGGAACTCTTCCATTGTTCTTGGAATTCTGATGACATTTAAAAATGCTTCGGAACTCTTCCATTGTTCTCGGAATTCCGCTGACATTTAAAAATGCTTCACAACTCTTCCATTGTTCTCGGAATTTCGCGGACTTTTAAAAATGCTTCACAACTCTTCCATTGTTCTCAAAATTCCGCTGAAGTTTAAAAATGCCTCGGAACTCTTCCATTGTTCTTAGAATTCCGCTGACGTTTAAAAATGCTTCGGAAATCTTCCATTGTTTTCAAAATTCCGCTGACGTTTAAAAATGCTTCAGAACTCTTCCATTGTTCTCGGAATTCCGCTGATGTTGAAAAATGCTTCGGAACTCTTCCATTGTTCTCGGAATTCTGCTGAAGTTTAAAAATGCTTCGGAACTCTTCCATTGTTTTCAGAATTCCGCTGACATTTAAAAATGCTTTGGAACTCTTCCATTGTTCTCAGAATTCTGCAGACATATAAAAATGCTTCGGAACTCTTCCATTGTTCTCGGAATTCCGCTGACATTTAAAAATGCTTCGGAACTCTTCCATTGTTCTGGAATTCCGCTGACGTTTAAAAATGCTTCACAACTCTTCCATTGTTCTCGGTATTCTGCTGACTTTTAAAAATGCTTCAGAACTCTTCCATTGTTCTCGGAATTCCGCTGAGGTTTATAAATGCTTCGGAACCCTTCCATTGTTCTCGGTATTCCGCTGACGTTTAAAAATGCTTCACAACTCTTCCATTGTTCTCGGAATTCCGCTGACTTTTAAAAATGCTTCGGAACTCTTCGATTGTTCTCCAAATTCCGCTGACGTTTAAAAATGTTTCACAACTCTTCCATTGTTCTCAGAATTCCGCTGACGTTTAAAAATGCTTCGGAAATCTTCCATTGTTTTCAAAATTCCGCTGACGTTTAAAAATGCTTCAGAACTCTTCCATTGTTATCGGAATTCCAGTGAAGTTTAAAAATGCTTCGGAACTCTTCCATTGTTCTCGGAATTCCAGTGAAGTTTAAAAATGCTTCGGAACTCTTACATTGTTCTCAGAATTCCGCTGACGCCTAAAATTGCTTCACAACTCTTCTATTGTTCTCGGAATTCCCCTGACTTTTAAAAATGCTTCGGAACTCTTCCATTGTTCTCGGAATTCCGCTGAAGTTTAAGAATGCTTCAGAACTCTTCCATTGTTCTCGGAAATCTGCTGAAGTTTTGAAGTTTAAAAATGCTTCGGAACTCTTCCATTGTTCTCGGAATTCCGCTGACGCTTAAAAATGCTTCACAACTCTTCTATTGTTCTCGGAATTCCGCTGACTTTTAAAAATACTTCGGAACTCTTCCATTTTTCTCGGAATTCTGCTGAAGTTTAAAAATGCTTCGGAACTCTTCCATTGTTTTCAGAATTCCGCTGACATTTAAAAATGCTTTGGAACTCTTCCATTGTTCTCGGAATTCCGCTGAAGTTTAAGAATGCTTCGGAACTCTTCCATTGTTCTCGGAATTCTGCTGAAGTTTAAAAATGCTTTGGAACTCTTCCATTGTTCTCGGAATTCCGCTGACGCTTAAAAATGCTTCACAACTCTTCCATTTTTCTCGGTATTCCGCTGACTTTTAAAAATGCTTCGGAACTCTTCCATTGTTCTCGGAATTCCGCTGAAGTTTAAGAATGCTTCGGAACTCTTCCAATGTTCTCGGAATTCTGCTGAAGTTTAAAAATGCTTTGGAACTCTTCCATTGTTCTCGGAATTCGGCTGACGCTTAAAAATGCTTCACAACTCTTCTATTGTTCCCGGAATTCAGCTGACTTTTAAAAATGCTTCGGAACTCTTCCATTGTTCTCGGAATTCCGCTGACGTTTAAAAATGCTTCACAACTCTTCCATTTTTCTCGGTATTCCGCTGACTTTTAAAAATGCTTCGGAAATCTTCCATTGTTTTCAAAATTCCGCTGACGTTTAAAAGTGCTTTGGAAATCTTCCATTGTTTTCAAAATTCCGCTGACGTTTAAAAATGCTTCAGAACTCTTCCATTGTTCTCGGAATTCCGCTGATGTTGAAAAATGCTTCGGAACTCTTTCATTGTTCTCGGAATTCAGCTGACGCTTAAAATTGCTTCACAACTCTTCTATTGTTCTCGGAAATTCCGTTGACTTTAAAAAATGCTTCGGAACTCTTCCATTGTTCTCGGAATTCCGCTGAAGTTTAAGAATGCTTCGGAACTCTTCCATTGTTCTCGGAATTCTGCTGAAGTTTAAAAATGCTTTGGAACTCTTCCATTGTTCTCGGAATTCCGCTGACGCTTAAAAATGCTTCACAACTCTTCTATTGTTCTCGGAATTCCGCTGACTTTTAAAAATGCTTCGGAACTCTTCCATTGTTCTCGGAATTCCGCAGAAGTTTAAGAATGCTTCGGAACTCTTCCATTGTTCTCGGAATTCTGCTGAAGTTTAAACATGCTTCGGAACTCTTCCATTGTTTTCAGAATTCCGCTGACATTTAAAAATGCTTTGGAACTCGTCCATTGTTCTCAGAATTCTGCAGACATATAAAAATGCTTCGGAACTCTTCCATTGTTCTCGGAATTCCGCTGACATTTAAAAATGCTTCGGAACTCTTCGATTGTTCTGGAATTCCGCTGATGTTTAAAAATGCTTCACAACTCTTCCATTGTTCTCGGTATTCTGCTGACTTTTAAAAATGCTTCGGAACTCTTCCATTGTTCTCGGAATTCCGCTGAAGTTCAAGTATGCTTCGGAGCTATTCCATTGTTCTCAGAATTCCGCTGACATTTAAAAATGCTTCAGAACTCTTCCATTGTTCTCGGAATTCCGCTGAGGTTTAAAAATGCTTCGGAACTCTTCCATTGTTTTCGGAATTCCGCTGACTTTTAAAAATGCTTCGGAACTCTTCCATTGTTCTCCAAATTCCGCTGACATTTATAATTGCTTCACAACTCTTCCATTGTTCTCAGAATTCCGCTGACGTTTAAAAATGCTTCAGAACTCGTCCATTGTTCTCGGAAATCTGCTGAAGTTTTGAAGTTTAAAAATGCTTCGGAACTCTTCCATTGTTCTCGGAATTCCGCTGATGCTTAAAAATGCTTCACAACTCTTCTATTGTTCTCGGAATTCCGCTGACTTTTAAAAATACTTCAGAACTCGTCCATTTTTCTCGGAATTCTGCTGAAGTTTAAAAATGCTTCGGAACTCTTCCATTGTTTTCAGAATTCCGCTGACATTTAAAAATGCTTTGGAACTCTTCCATTGTTCTTGGAATTCTGATGACATTTAAAAATGCTTCGGAACTCTTCCATTGTTCTCGGAATTCCGCTGACATTTAAATATGCTTCACAACTCTTCCATTGTTCTCGGAATTTCGCGGACTTTTAAAAATGCTTCACAACTCTTCCATTGTTCTCAAAATTCCGCTGAAGTTTAAAAATGCCTCGGAACTCTTCCATTGTTCTTAGAATTCCGCTGACGTTTAAAAATGCTTCGGAAATCTTCCATTGTTTTCAAAATTCCGCTGACGTTTAAAAATGCTTCAGAACTCTTCCATTGTTCTCGGAATTCCGCTGATGTTGAAAAATGCTTCGGAACTCTTCCATTGTTCTCGGAATTCTGCTGAAGTTTAAAAATGCTTCGGAACTCTTCCATTGTTTTCAGAATTCCGCTGACATTTAAAAATGCTTTGGAACTCTTCCATTGTTCTCAGAATTCTGCAGACATATAAAAATGCTTCGGAACTCTTCCATTGTTCTCGGAATTCCGCTGACATTTAAAAATGCTTCGGAACTCTTCCATTGTTCTGGAATTCCGCTGACGTTTAAAAATGCTTCACAACTCTTCCATTGTTCTCGGTATTCTGCTGACTTTTAAAAATGCTTCAGAACTCTTCCATTGTTCTCGGAATTCCGCTGAGGTTTATAAATGCTTCGGAACCCTTCCATTGTTCTCGGAATTCCGCTGACGTTTAAAAATGCTTCACAACTCTTCCATTGTTCTCGGAATTCCGCTGACTTTTAAAAATGCTTCGGAACTCTTCGATTGTTCTCCAAATTCCGCTGACGTTTAAAAATGTTTCACAACTCTTCCATTGTTCTCAGAATTCCGCTGACGTTTAAAAATGCTTCGGAAATCTTCCATTGTTTTCAAAATTCCGCTGACGTTTAAAAATGCTTCGGAACTCTTCCATTGTTCTCGGAATTCCAGTGAAGTTTAAAAATGCTTCGGAACTCTTACATTGTTCTCAGAATTCCGCTGACGCCTAAAATTGCTTCACAACTCTTCTATTGTTCTCGGAATTCCCCTGACTTTTAAAAATGCTTCGGAACTCTTCCATTGTTCTCGGAATTCCGCTGAAGTTTAAGAATGCTTCAGAACTCTTCCATTGTTCTCGGAAATCTGCTGAAGTTTTGAAGTTTAAAAATGCTTCGGAACTCTTCCATTGTTCTCGGAATTCCGCTGACGCTTAAAAATGCTTCACAACTCTTCTATTGTTCTCGGAATTCCGCTGACTTTTAAAAATACTTCGGAACTCTTCCATTTTTCTCGGAATTCTGCTGAAGTTTAAAAATGCTTCGGAACTCTTCCATTGTTTTCAGAATTCCGCTGACATTTAAAAATGCTTTGGAACTCTTCCATTGTTCTCGGAATTCCGCTGAAGTTTAAGAATGCTTCGGAACTCTTCCATTGTTCTCGGAATTCTGTTGAAGTTTAAAAATGCTTTGGAACTCTTCCATTGTTCTCGGAATTCCGCTGACGCTTAAAAATGCTTCACAACTCTTCTATTGTTCTCGGAATTCCGCTGACTTTTAAAAATGCTTCGGAACTCTTCCATTGTTCTCGGAATTCCGCAGAAGTTTAAGAATGCTTCGGAACTCTTCCATTGTTCTCGGAATTCTGCTGAAGTTTAAACATGCTTCGGAACTCTTCCATTGTTTTCAGAATTCAGCTGACATTTAAAAATGCTTTGGAACTCGTCCATTGTTCTCAGAATTCTGCAGACATATAAAAATGCTTCGGAACTCTTCCATTGTTCTCGGAATTCCGCTGACATTTAAAAATGCTTCGGAACTCTTCGATTGTTCTGGAATTCCGCTGATGTTTAAAAATGCTTCACAACTCTTCCATTGTTCTCGGTATTCTGCTGACTTTTAAAAATGCTTCGGAACTCTTCCATTGTTCTCGGAATTCCGCTGAAGTTCAAGTATGCTTCGGAGTTATTCCATTGTTCTCAGAATTCCGCTGACATTTAAAAATGCTTCAGAACTCTTCCATTGTTCTCGGAATTCCGCTGAGGTTTAAAAATGCTTCGGAACTCTTCCATTGTTCTCAGAATTCCGCTGACGTTTAAAAATGCTTCAGAACTCGTCCATTGTTCTCGGAAATCTGCTGAAGTTTTGAAGTTTAAAAATGCTTCGGAACTCTTCCATTGTTCTCGGAATTCCGCTGATGCTTAAAAATGCTTCACAACTCTTCTATTGTTCTCGGAATTCCGCTGACTTTTAAAAATACTTCAGAACTCGTCCATTTTTCTCGGAATTCTGCTGAAGTTTAAAAATGCTTCGGAACTCTTCCATTGTTTTCAGAATTCCGCTGACATTTAAAAATGCTTTGGAACTCTTCCATTGTTCTTGGAATTCTGATGACATTTAAAAATGCTTCGGAACTCTTCCATTGTTCTCGGAATTCCGCTGACATTTAAAAATGCTTCACAACTCTTCCATTGTTCTCGGAATTTCGCGGACTTTTAAAAATGCTTCACAACTCTTCCATTGTTCTCAAAATTCCGCTGAAGTTTAAAAATGCCTCGGAACTCTTCCATTGTTCTTAGAATTCCGCTGACGTTTAAAAATGCTTCGGAAATCTTCCATTGTTTTCAAAATTCCGCTGACGTTTAAAAATGCTTCAGAACTCTTCCATTGTTCTCGGAATTCCGCTGACATTTAAAAATGCTTCGGAACTCTTCCATTTTTCTCGGTATTCCGCTGACTTTTAAAAATGCTTCGGAACTCTTCCATTGTTCTCGGAATTCCGCTGAAGTTTAAGAATGCTTCGGAACTCTTCCAATGTTCTCGGAATTCTGCTGAAGTTTAAAAATGCTTTGGAACTCTTCCATTGTTCTCGGAATTCGGCTGACACTTAAAAATGCTTCACAACTCTTCTATTGTTCCCGGAATTCAGCTGACTTTTAAAAATGCTTCGGAACTCTTCCATTGTTTTCAAAATTCCGCTGACGTTTAAAAATGCTTTGGAAATCTTCCATTGTTTTCAAAATTCCGCTGACGTTTAAAAATGCTTCAGAACTCTTCCATTGTTCTCGGAATTCCGCTGATGTTGAAAAATGCTTCGGAACTCTTTCATTGTTCTCGGAATTCAGCTGACGCTTAAAATTGCTTCACAACTCTTCTATTGTTCTCGGAAATTCCGTTGACTTTAAAAAATGCTTCGGAACTCTTCCATTGTTCTCGGAATTCCGCTGAAGTTTAAGAATGCTTCGGAACTCTTCCATTGTTCTCGGAATTCTGCTGAAGTTTAAAAATGCTTTGGAACTCTTCCATTGTTCTCGGAATTCCGCTGACGCTTAAAAATGCTTCACAACTCTTCTATTGTTCTCGGAATTCCGCTGACTTTTAAAAATGCTTCGGAACTCTTCCATTGTTCTCGGAATTCCGCAGAAGTTTAAGAATGCTTCGGAACTCTTCCATTGTTCTCGGAATTCTGCTGAAGTTTAAACATGCTTCGGAACTCTTCCATTGTTTTCAGAATTCCGCTGACATTTAAAAATGCTTTGGAACTCGTCCATTGTTCTCAGAATTCTGCAGACATATAAAAATGCTTCGGAACTCTTCCATTGTTCTCGGAATTCCGCTGACATTTAAAAATGCTTCGGAACTCTTCGATTGTTCTGGAATTCCGCTGATGTTTAAAAATGCTTCACAACTCTTCCATTGTTCTCGGTATTCTGCTGACTTTTAAAAATGCTTCGGAACTCTTCCATTGTTCTCGGAATTCCGCTGAAGTTCAAGTATGCTTCGGAGCTATTCCATTGTTCTCAGAATTCCGCTGACATTTAAAAATGCTTCAGAACTCTTCCATTGTTCTCGGAATTCCGCTGAGGTTTAAAAATGCTTCGGAACTCTTCCATTGTTTTCGGAATTCCGCTGACTTTTAAAAATGCTTCGGAACTCTTCCATTGTTCTCCAAATTCCGCTGACGTTTATAATTGCTTCACAACTCTTCCATTGTTCTCAGAATTCCGCTGACGTTTAAAAATGCTTCAGAACTCGTCCATTGTTCTCGGAAATCTGCTGAAGTTTTGAAGTTTAAAAATGCTTCGGAACTCTTCCATTGTTCTCGGAATTCCGCTGATGCTTAAAAATGCTTCACAACTCTTCTATTGTTCTCGGAATTCCGCTGACTTTTAAAAATACTTCAGAACTCGTCCATTTTTCTGGGAATTCTGCTGAAGTTTAAAAATGCTTCGGAACTCTTCCATTGTTTTCAGAATTCCGCTGACATTTAAAAATGCTTTGGAACTCTTCCATTGTTCTTGGAATTCTGATGACATTTAAAAATGCTTCGGAACTCTTCCATTGTTCTTGGAATTCCGCTGACATTTAAAAATGCTTCACAACTCTTCCATTGTTCTCGGAATTTCGCGGACTTTTAAAAATGCTTCACAACTCTTCCATTGTTCTCAAAATTCCGCTGAAGTTTAAAAATGCCTCGGAACTCTTCCATTGTTCTTAGAATTCCGCTGACGTTTAAAAATGCTTCGGAAATCTTCCATTGTTTTCAAAATTCCGCTGACGTTTAAAAATGCTTCAGAACTCTTCCATTGTTCTCGGAATTCCGCTGATGTTGAAAAATGCTTCGGAACTCTTCCATTGTTCTCGGAATTCTGCTGAAGTTTAAAAATGCTTCGGAACTCTTCCATTGTTTTCAGAATTCCGCTGACATTTAAAAATGCTTTGGAACTCTTCCATTGTTCTCAGAATTCTGCAGACATATAAAAATGCTTCGGAACTCTTCCATTGTTCTCGGAATTCCGCTGACATTTAAAAATGCTTCGGAACTCTTCCATTGTTCTGGAATTCCGCTGACGTTTAAAAATGCTTCACAACTCTTCCATTGTTCTCGGTATTCTGCTGACTTTTAAAAATGCTTCAGAACTCTTCCATTGTTCTCGGAATTCCGCTGAGGTTTATAAATGCTTCGGAACCCTTCCATTGTTCTCGGAATTCCGCTGACGTTTAAAAATGCTTCACAACTCTTCCATTGTTCTCGGAATTCCGCTGACTTTTAAAAATGCTTCGGAACTCTTCGATTGTTCTCCAAATTCCGCTGACGTTTAAAAATGTTTCACAACTCTTCCATTGTTCTCAGAATTCCGCTGACGTTTAAAAATGCTTCGGAAATCTTCCATTGTTTTCAAAATTCCGCTGACGTTTAAAAATGCTTCAGAACTCTTCCATTGTTCTCGGAATTCCAGTGAAGTTTAAAAATGCTTCGGAACTCTTCCATTGTTCTCGGAATTCCAGTGAAGTTTAAAAATGCTTCGGAACTCTTACATTGTTCTCAGAATTCCGCTGACGCCTAAAATTGCTTCACAACTCTTCTATTGTTCTCGGAATTCCCCTGACTTTTAAAAATGCTTCGGAACTCTTCCATTGTTCTCGGAATTCCGCTGAAGTTTAAGAATGCTTCAGAACTCTTCCATTGTTCTCGGAAATCTGCTGAAGTTTTGAAGTTTAAAAATGCTTCGGAACTCTTCCATTGTTCTCGGAATTCCGCTGACGCTTAAAAATGCTTCACAACTCTTCTATTGTTCTCGGAATTCCGCTGACTTTTAAAAATACTTCGGAACTCTTCCATTTTTCTCGGAATTCTGCTGAAGTTTAAAAATGCTTCGGAACTCTTCCATTGTTTTCAGAATTCCGCTGACATTTAAAAATGCTTTGGAACTCTTCCATTGTTCTCGGAATTCCGCTGAAGTTTAAGAATGCTTCGGAACTCTTCCATTGTTCTCGGAATTCTGCTGAAGTTTAAAAATGCTTTGGAACTCTTCCATTGTTCTCGGAATTCCGCTGACGCTTAAAAATGCTTCACAACTCTTCTATTGTTCTCGGAATTCCGCTGACTTTTAAAAATGCTTCGGAACTCTTCCATTGTTCTCGGAATTCCGCAGAAGTTTAAGAATGCTTCGGAACTCTTCCATTGTTCTCGGAATTCTGCTGAAGTTTAAACATGCTTCGGAACTCTTCCATTGTTTTCAGAATTCCGCTGACATTTAAAAATGCTTTGGAACTCGTCCATTGTT
Source organism: Phyllobates terribilis (assembly GCF_046119375.1). Taxonomy (NCBI): domain Eukaryota; kingdom Metazoa; phylum Chordata; class Amphibia; order Anura; family Dendrobatidae; genus Phyllobates; species Phyllobates terribilis. The sequence continues at coordinate 3,792,509 of NW_027362781.1, read as the reverse complement.
CTCAGAATTCTGCAGACATATAAAAATGCTTCGGAACTCTTCCATTGTTCTCGGAATTCCGCTGACATTTAAAAATGCTTCGGAACTCTTCGATTGTTCTGGAATTCCGCTGATGTTTAAAAATGCTTCACAACTCTTCCATTGTTCTCGGTATTCTGCTGACTTTTAAAAATGCTTCGGAACTCTTCCATTGTTCTCGGAATTCCGCTGAAGTTCAAGTATGCTTCGGAGCTATTCCATTGTTCTCAGAATTCCGCTGACATTTAAAAATGCTTCAGAACTCTTCCATTGTTCTCGGAATTCCGCTGAGGTTTAAAAATGCTTCGGAACTCTTCCATTGTTTTCGGAATTCCGCTGACTTTTAAAATGCTTCGGAACTCTTCCATTGTTCTCCAAATTCCGCTGACGTTTATAATTGCTTCACAACTCTTCCATTGTTCTCAGAATTCCGCTGACGTTTAAAAATGCTTCAGAACTCGTCCATTGTTCTCGGAAATCTGCTGAAGTTTTGAAGTTTAAAAATGCTTCGGAACTCTTCCATTGTTCTCGGAATTCCGCTGATGCTTAAAAATGCTTCACAACTCTTCTATTGTTCTCGGAATTCCGCTGACTTTTAAAAATACTTCAGAACTCGTCCATTTTTCTCGGAATTCTGCTGAAGTTTAAAAATGCTTCGGAACTCTTCCATTGTTTTCAGAATTCCGCTGACATTTAAAAATGCTTTGGAACTCTTCCATTGTTCTTGGAATTCTGATGACATTTAAAAATGCTTCGGAACTCTTCCATTGTTCTCGGAATTCCGCTGACATTTAAAAATGCTTCACAACTCTTCCATTGTTCTCGGAATTTCGCGGACTTTTAAAAATGCTTCACAACTCTTCCATTGTTCTCAAAATTCCGCTGAAGTTTAAAAATGCCTCGGAACTCTTCCATTGTTCTTAGAATTCCGCTGACGTTTAAAAATGCTTCGGAAATCTTCCATTGTTTTCAAAATTCCGCTGACGTTTAAAAATGCTTCAGAACTCTTCCATTGTTCTCGGAATTCCGCTGATGTTGAAAAATGCTTCGGAACTCTTCCATTGTTCTCGGAATTCTGCTGAAGTTTAAAAATGCTTCGGAACTCTTCCATTGTTTTCAGAATTCCGCTGACATTTAAAAATGCTTTGGAACTCTTCCATTGTTCTCAGAATTCTGCAGACATATAAAAATGCTTCGGAACTCTTCCATTGTTCTCGGAATTCCGCTGACATTTAAAAATGCTTCGGAACTCTTCCATTGTTCTGGAATTCCGTTGACGTTTAAAAATGCTTCACAACTCTTCCATTGTTCTCGGTATTCTGCTGACTTTTAAAAATGCTTCAGAACTCTTCCATTGTTCTCGGAATTCCGCTGAGGTTTATAAATGCTTCGGAACCCTTCCATTGTTCTCGGAATTCCGCTGACGTTTAAAAATGCTTCACAACTCTTCCATTGTTCTCGGAATTCCGCTGACTTTTAAAAATGCTTCGGAACTCTTCGATTGTTCTCCAAATTCCGCTGACGTTTAAAAATGTTTCACAACTCTTCCATTGTTCTCAGAATTCCGCTGACGTTTAAAAATGCTTCGGAAATCTTCCATTGTTTTCAAAATTCCGCTGACGTTTAAAAATGCTTCAGAACTCTTCCATTGTTCTCGGAATTCCAGTGAAGTTTAAAAATGCTTCGGAACTCTTCCATTGTTCTCGGAATTCCAGTGAAGTTTAAAAATGCTTCGGAACTCTTACATTGTTCTCAGAATTCCGCTGACGCCTAAAATTGCTTCACAACTCTTCTATTGTTCTCGGAATTCCCCTGACTTTTAAAAATGCTTCGGAACTCTTCCATTGTTCTCGGAATTCCGCTGAAGTTTAAGAATGCTTCAGAACTCTTCCATTGTTCTCGGAAATCTGCTGAAGTTTTGAAGTTTAAAAATGCTTCGGAACTCTTCCATTGTTCTCGGAATTCCGCTGACGCTTAAAAATGCTTCACAACTCTTCTATTGTTCTCGGAATTCCGCTGACTTTTAAAAATACTTCGGAACTCTTCCATTTTTCTCGGAATTCTGCTGAAGTTTAAAAATGCTTCGGAACTCTTCCATTGTTTTCAGAATTCCGCTGACATTTAAAAATGCTTTGGAACTCTTCCATTGTTCTCGGAATTCCGCTGACATTTAAAAATGCTTCGGAACTCTTCCATTGTTCTCGGAATTCCGCTGACATTTAAAAATGCTTCGGAACTCTTCCATTGTTCTCGGAATTCCACTGACGTTTAAAAATGCTTCACAACTCTTCCATTTTTCTCAGTATTCCACTGACTTTTAAAAATGCTTCGGAACTCTTCCATTGTTCTCGGAATTCCGCTGAAGTTTAAATATTCTTCGGAACTCTTCCATTGTTCTCGGAATTATGCTGAAGATTAAAAATGCTTCGGAACTCTTCCATTGCTCTCAGAATTCCGCTGACGTTTAAAAATGCTTCACAACTCTTCCATTGTTCTCGGAATTCCACTGACTTTTAAAAATGCTTCGGAACTCTTCCATTGTTCTCGGTATTCCGCTGAAGTTTAAATATGCTTCGGAACTCTTCCATTGTTCTCGGAATTCCGCTGACATATAAAAATGCTTCGGAACTCTTCCTTTTTTCTCGGAATTCCGTTGATGTTTAAAAATGCTTCAGAACTCTTCCATTGTTCTCGGTATTCCCCTGACTTTTAAAAATGCTTCGGAACTCTTCCATTGTTCTCGGAATTCCGCTGAAGTTTAAGTATGCTTCGGAACTCTTCCATTGTTCTCGGAATTCCGCTGAAGTTTAAGTATGCTTCGGAACTCTTCCATTGTTCTCGGAATTCCGCTGAAGTTTAAGTATGCTTCGGAACTTTTCCATTGTTCTGGAATTCCGCTGATGTTTAAAAATGCTTCACAACTCTTCCATTGTTCTCGGTATTCCCCTGACTTTTAAAAATGCTTCGGAACTCTTCCATTGTTCTCGGAATTCCGCTGAAGTTTAAGTATGCTTCGGAACTCTTCCATTGTTCTCGGAATTCTGCTGAAGTTTAAAAATGCTTTGGAACTCTTCCATTGTTCTCGGAATTTGGCTGACGCTTAAAGATGCTTCACAACTCTTCTATTGTTCTCGGAATTCCGCTGACTTTTAAAAATGCTTCGGAACTCTTCCATTGTTCTCGGAATTCCGCTGACGTTTAAAAATGCTTCACAACTCTTCCATTTTTCTCGGTATTCCGCTGACGTTTAAAAATGCTTTGGAAATCTTCCATTGTTTTCAAAATTCCGCTGACGTTTAAAAAGGCTTCAGAACTCTTCCATTGTTCTCGGAATTCCGCTGATGTTGAAAAATGCTTCGGAACTCTTTCATTGTTCTAGGAATTCCGCTGACGCTTAAAATTGCTTCACAACTCTTCTATTGTTCTCGGTATTCTGCTGACTTTTAAAAATGCTTCGGAACTCTTCCATTGTTCTCGGAATTCCGCTGAAGTTTAAGTATGCTTCGGAGCTCTTCCATTGTTCTCAGAATTCCGCTGACATTTAAAAATGCTTTAGAACTCTTCCATTGTTCTCGGAATTCTGCTGAGGTTTAAAAATGCTTCGGAACTCTTCCATTGTTCTCGGAATTCCGCTGACTTTTAAAAATGCTTCGGAACTCTTCCATTGTTCTCCAAATTCCCCTGACGTTTAAAAATGCTTCACAACTCTTCCATTGTTCTCAGAATTCCGCTGACGTTTAAAAATGCTTCAGAACTCTTCCATTGTTCTCGTAATTCCGCTGATGTTTAAAAATGCTTCGGAACTCTTCCATTGTTCTCGGAATTCCAGTGAAGTTTAAAAATGCTTCGCAACTCTTACATTGTTCTCAGAATTCCGCTGACGCTTAAAATTGCTTCACAACTCTTCTATTGTTCTCGGAATTCCCCTGACTTTTAAAAATGCTTCGGAACTCTTCCATTGTTCTCGGAATTCCGCTGAAGGTTAAGAATGCTTCAGAACTCTTCCATTGTTCTCCGAAATCTGCTGAAGTTTTGAAGTTTAAAAATGGTTCGGAACTCTTCCATTGTTCTCGGAATTCCGCTGACGCTTAAAAATGCTTCACAACTCTTCTATTGTTCTCGGAATTCTGCTGACTTTTAAAAATACTTCAGAACTCGTCCATTTTTCTCGGAATTCTGCTGAAGTTTAAAAATGCTTCGGAACTCTTCCATTGTTCTTGGAATTCTGCTGACATTTAAAAATGCTTCGGAACTCTTCCATTGTTCTCGGAATTCCGCTGACATTTAAAAATGCTTCACAACTCTTCCATTGTTCTCGGAATTTCGCGGACTTTTAAAAATGCTTCGGAACTCTTCGATTGTTCTGGAATTCCGCTGATGTTTAAAAATGCTTCACAACTCTTCCATTGTTCTCGGTATTCTGCTGACTTTTAAAAATGCTTCGGAACTCTTCCATTGTTCTCGGAATTCCGCTGAAGTTTAAGTATGCTTCGGAGCACTTCCATTGTTCTCGGAATTCCGCTGACATTTAAAAATGCTTCGGAACTCTTCCATTGTTCTCGGAATTCCACTGACGTTTAAAAATGCTTCACAACTCTTCCATTTTTCTCGGTATTCCGCTGACTTTTAAAAATGCTTCGGAACTCTTCCATTGTTCTCGGAATTCCGCTGAAGTTTAAATATTCTTCGAAACTCTTCCATTGTTCTCGGAATTATGCTGAAGATTAAAAATGCTTCGGAACTCTTCCATTGCTCTCAGAATTCCGCTGACGTTTAAAAATGCTTCACAACTCTTCCATTGTTCTCGGAATTCCGCTGACTTTTAAAAATGCTTCGGAACTCTTCCATTGTTCTCGGAATGATGCTGAAGTTTAAAAATGCTTTGGAACTCTTCCATTGTTCTCAGAATTCTACTGACATTTAAAAATGCTTCGGAACTCTTCCATTGTTCTCGGAATTCCGCTGACGTTTAAAAATGCTTCGGAACTCTTCCATTGTTCTCGGAATTCCGCTGAAGTTTAAAAATGCTTCGGAACTCTTCCATTGTTGTAGGAATTCTGCTGAAGTTTAAAAATGCATCGGAACTCTTCCATTGTTCTCGGAATTCGGGTGAAGTTTAAAAATGCTTCGGAACTCTTCCAGTGTTCTCGGAATTCCGCTGACGCTTAAAATTGATTCACAACTCTTCTATTGTTCTCGGAAATTCCGCTGACTTTAAAAAATGCTTCGGAACTCTTCCATTGTTCTCGGAATTCCGCTGAAGTTTAAGTATGCTTCGGAGCTCTTCCATTGTTCTCAGAATTCCGCTGACATTTAAAAATGCTTTAGAACTCTTCCATTGTTCTCGGAATTCCGCTGAGGTTTAAAAATGCTTCGGAACTCTTCCATTGTTCTCGGAATTCCGCTGACTTTTAAAAATGCTTCGGAACTCTTCCATTGTTCTCCAAATTCCCCTGACGTTTAAAAATGCTTCACAACTCTTCCATTGTTCTCAGAATTCCGCTGACGTTTAAAAATGCTTCAGAACTCTTCCATTGTTCTCGTAATTCCGCTGATGTTTAAAAATGCTTCGGAACTCTTCCATTGTTCTCGGAATTCCAGTGAAGTTTAAAAATGCTTCGGAACTCTTACATTGTTCTCAGAATTCCGCTGACGCTTAAAATTGCTTCACAACTCTTCTATTGTTCTCGGAATTCCCCTGACTTTTAAAAATGCTTCGGAACGCTTCCATTGTTCTCGGAATTCCGCTGAAGGTTAAGAATGCTTCAGAACTCTTCCATTGTTCTCCGAAATCTGCTGAAGTTTTGAAGTTTAAAAATGGTTCGGAACTCTTCCATTGTTCTCGGAATTCCGCTGACGCTTAAAAATGATTCACAACTCTTCTATTGTTCTCGGAATTCCGCTGACTTTTAAAAATACTTCAGAACTCGTCCATTTTTCTCGGAATTCTGCTGAAGTTTAAAAATGCTTCGGAACTCTTCCATTGTTTTCAGAATTCCGCTGACATTTAAAAATGCTTTGGAACTCTTCCATTGTTCTTGGAATTCTGCTGACATTTAAAAATGCTTCGGAACTCTTCCATTGTTCTTGGAATTCCGCTGACATTTAAAAATGCTTCACAACTCTTCCATAGTTCTCGGAATTTCGCGGACTTTTAAAAATGCTTCGGAACTATTCCATTGTTCTCAAAATTCCGCTGAAGTTTAAAAATGCCTCGGAACTCTTCCATTGTTCTTAGAATTCCGCTGACGTTTAAAAATGCTTCGGAAATCTTCCATTGTTTTCAAAATTCCGCTGACGTTTAAAAATGCTTCAGAACGCTTCCATTGTTCTCGGAATTCCGCTGATGTTGAAAAATGCTTCGGAACTCTTCCATTGTTCTCGGAATTCTGCTGAAGTTTAAAAATGCTTTGGAACTCTTCCATTGTTCTCGGAATTCCGCTGACGCTTAAAAATGCTTCACAACTCTTCTATTGTTCTCGGAATTCCGCTGACTTTTAAAAATGCTTCGGAACTCTTCCATTTTTCTCGGAATTCTGCTGAAGTTTAAAAATGCTTCGGAACTCTTCCATTGTTTTCAGAATTCCGCTGACAATTAAAAATGCTTTGGAACTCTTACATTGTTCTTGGAATTCTGCTGACATTTAAAAATGCTTCGGAACTCTTCCATTGTTCTCGGAATTCCGCTGACATTTAAAAATGCTTCAGAACTCTTCCATTGTTCTCGGAAATCTGCTGAAGTTTTGAAGTTTAAAAATGCTTCGGAACTCTTCCATTGTTCTCGGAATTCCGCTGACGCTTAAAAATGCTTCACAACTCTTCTATTGTTCTCGGAATTCCGCTGACTTTTAAAAATACTTCGGAACTCTTCCATTTTTCAAGGAAATTCTGCTGAAGTTTAAAAATGCTTCGGAACTCTTCCATTGTTTTCAGAATTCCGCTGACATTTAAAAATGCTTTGGAACTCTTACATTGTTCTTGGAATTCTGCTGACATTTAAAAATGCTTCGGAACTCTTCCATTGTTCTCGGAATTCCGCTGACATTTAAAAATGCTTCACAACTCTTCCATTGTTCTCGGAATTCCGCTGATGTTTAAAAATGCTTCGGAACTCTTCCATTGTTCTCGGAATTCCAGTGAAGTTTAAAAATGCTTCGGAACTCTTACATTGTTCTCAGAATTCCGCTGACGCTTAAAATTGCTTCACAACACTTCTATTGTTCTCGGAATTCCCCTGACTTTTAAAAATGCTTCGGAACTCTTCCAATGTTCTCGGAATTCCGCTGAAGTTTAAGAATGCTTCAGAACTCTTCCATTGTTCTCGGAAATCTGCTGAAGTTTTGAAGTTTAAAAATGCTTCGGAACTCTTCCATTGTTCTCGGAATTCCGCTGACGCTTAAAAATGCTTCACAACTCTTCTATTGTTCTCGGAATTCCGCTGACTTTTAAAAATACTTCGGAACTCTTCCATTTTTCTCGGAATTCTGCTGAAGTTTAAAAATGCTTCGGAACTCTTCCATTGTTTTCAGAATTCCGCTGACATTTAAAAATGCTTCGGAACTCTTCCATTGTTCTCGGAATTCGCTGACATTTAAAAATGCTTCACAACTCTTCCATTGTTCTCGGAATTCCACTGACGTTTAAAAATGCTTCACAACTCTTCCATTTTTCTCGGTATTCCGCTGACTTTTAAAAATGCTTCGGAACTCTTCCATTGTTCTCGGAATTCCGCAGAAGTTTAAGAATGCTTCGGAACCCTTCCATTGTTCTCGGAATTCTGCTGAAGTTTAAAAATGCTTCGGAACTCTTTCATTGTTTTCAGAATTCCGCTGACATTTAAAAATGCTTTGGAACTCTTCCATTGTTCTCAGAATTCTGCAGACATATAAAAATGCTTCGGAACTCTTCCATTGTTCTCGGAATTCCGCTGACATTTAAAAATGCTTCGGAACTCTTCCATTGTTCTGGAATTCCGCTGACGTTTAAAAATGCTTCACAACTCTTCCATTGTTCTCGGTATTCTGCTGACTTTTAAAAATGCTTCAGAACTCTTCCATTGTTCTCGGAATTCCACTGAAGTTTAAGTATGCTACGGAGCTCTTCCATTGTTCTCGGAATTCCGCTGAGATTTAAAAATGCTTCGGAACCCTTCCATTGTTCTCTGAATTCTGCTGACGTTTAAAAATGCTTCACAACTCTTCCATTGTTCTCGGAATTCCGCTGACTTTTAAAAATGCTTCGGAACTCTTCGATTGTTCTCCAAATTCCGCTGACGTTTAAAAATGCTTCACAACTCTTCCATTGTTCTCAGAATTCCGCTGACGTTTAAAAATGCTTCGGAAATCTTCCATTATTTTCAAAATTCCGCTGACGTTTAAAAATGCTTCAGAACTCTTCCATTGTTCTCGGAATTCCGCTGATGTTTAAAAATGCTTCGGAACTCTTCCATTGTTCTCGGAATTCCAGTGAAGTTTAAAAATGCTTCGGAACTCTTACATTGTTCTCAGAATTCCGCTGACGCTTAAAATTGCTTCACAACTCTTCTATTGTTCTCGGAATTCCCCTGACTTTTAAAAATGCTTCGGAACTCTTCCATTGTTCTCGGAATTCCGCTGAAGTTTAAGAATGCTTCAGAACTCTTCCATTGTTCTCGGAAATCTGCTGAAGTTTTGAAGTTTAAAAATGATTCGGAACTCTTCCATTGTTCTCGGAATTCCGCTGACGCTTAAAAATGCTTCACAACTCTTCTATTGTTCTCGGAATTCCGCTGACTTTTAAAAATACTTCGGAACTCTTCCATTTTTCTCTGAATTCTGCTGAAGTTTAAAAATGCTTCGGAACTCTTCCATTGTTTTCAGAATTCCGCTGACATTTAAAAATGCTTTGGTACTCTTCCCTTGTTCTTGGAATTCTGCTGACATTTAAAAATGCTTCGGAACTCTTCCATTGTTCTCGGAATTCCGCTGACATTTAAAAATGCTTCGGAACTCTTCCATTGTTCTCGGAATTCCGCTGACGTTTAAAAATGCTTCACAACTCTTCCATTTTTCTCGGTATTCCGCTGACTTTTAAAAATGCTTCGGAAATCTTCCATTGTTTTCAAAATTCCGCTGACGTTTAAAAATGCTTCGGAAATCTTCCATTGTTTTCAAAATTCCGCTGATGTTGAAAAATGCTTCGGAACTCTTCCATTGTTCTCGGAATTCCGGTGACACTTAAAATTGCTTCACAACTCTTCTATTGTTCTCGGAATTCTGCTGAAGTTTAAAAATGCTTTGGAACTCTTCCATTGTTCTCGGAATTCCGCTGACGCTTAAAAATGCTTCGGAACTCTTCCATTGTTCTCGGAAGTCCGCAGAAGTTTAAGAATGCTTCGGAACTCTTCCATTGTTCTCGGAATTCTGCTGAAGTTTAAAAATGCTTCGGAACTCTTCCATTGTTTTCAGAATTCCGCTGACATTTAAAAATGCTTTGGAACTCTTCCATTGTTCTCAGAATTCTGCAGACATATAAAAATGCTTATAACTCTTCCATTGTTCTCGGAATTCCGCTGACATTTAAAAATGCTTCGGAACTCTTCGATTGTTCTGGAATTCCGCTGATGTTTAAAAATGCTTCACAACTCTTCCATTGTTCTCGGTATTCTGCTGACTTTTAAAAATGCTTCGGAACTGTTCCATTGTTCTCGGAATTCCGCTGAAGTTTAAGTATGCTTCGGAGCTCTTCCATTGTTCTCGGAATTCCGCTGACATTCAAAAATGCTTCAGAACTCTTCCATTGTTCTCGGAATTCCGCTGAGGTTTAAAAATGCTTCGGAACTCTTCCATTGTTCTCGGAATTCCGCTGACGTTTAAAAATGCTTCACAACTCTTCCATTGTTCTCGGAATTCCGCTGACTTTTAAAAATGCTTCGGAACTCTTCGATTGTTCTCCAAATTCCGCTGACCTTTAAAAATGCTTCACAACTCTTCCATTGTTCTCAGAATTACGCTGACGTTTAAAAATGCTTCAGAAATCTTCCATTGTTTTCAAAATTCCGCTGACGTTTAAAAATGCTTCAGAACTCTTCCATTGTTCTCGGAATTCCGCTGATGTTTAAAAATGCTTCGGAACTCTTCCATTGTTCTCGGAATTCTGCTGAAGTTTAAAAATGCTTCGGAACTCTTCCATTGTTTTCAGAATTCCGCTGACATTTAAAAATGCTTTGGAACTCTTCCATTGTTCTCAGAATTCTGCAGACATATAAAAATGCTTCGGAACTCTTCCATTGTTCTCGGAATTCCGCCGACATTTAAAAATGCTTCGGAACTCTTCGATTGTTCTGGAATTCCGCTGATGTTTAAAAATGCTTCACAGCTCTTCCATTGTTCTCGGAATTCTGCTGACTTTTAAAAATGCTTCGGAACTGTTCCATTGTTCTCGGAATTCCGCTGAAGTTTAAGTATGCTTCGGAGCTCTTCCATTGTTCTCGGAATTCCGCTGACATTCAAAAATGCTTCAGAACTCTTCCATTGTTCTCGGAATTCTGCTGGGGTTTAAAAATGCTTCGGAACTCTTCCATTGTTCTCGGAATTCCGCTGACGTTTAAAAATGCTTCACAACTCTTCCATTGTTCTCGGAATTCCGCTGACTTTTAAAAATGCTTCGGAACTCTTCCATTGTTCTGGAATTCCGCTGACGTTTAAAAATGCTTCACAACTCTTCCATTGTTCTCGGTATTCTGCTGACTTTTAAAAATGCTTCAGAACTCTTCCATTGTTCTCGGAATTCCGCTGAAGTTTAAGTATGCTACGGAGCTCTTCCATTGTTCTCGGAATTCCGCTGAGATTTAAAAATGCTTCGGAACCCTTCCATTGTTCTCGGAATTCTGCTGACGTTTAAAAATGCTTCACAACTCTTCCATTGTTCTCGGAATTCCGCTGACTTTTAAAAATGCTTCGGAACTCTTCGATTGTTCTCCAAATTCCGCTGACGTTTAAAAATGCTTCACAACTCTTCCATTGTTCTCAGAATTCCGCTGACGTTTAAAAATGCTTCGGAAATCTTCCATTATTTTCAAAATTCCGCTGACGTTTAAAAATGCTTCAGAACTCTTCCATTGTTCTCGGAATTCCGCTGATGTTTAAAAATGCTTCGGAACTCTTCCATTGTTCTCGGAATTCCAGTGAAGTTTAAAAATGCTTCGGAACTCTTACATTGTTCTCAGAATTCCGCTGACGCTTAAAATTGCTTCACAACTCTTCTATTGTTCTCGGAATTCCCCTGACTTTTAAAAATGCTTCGGAACTCTTCCATTGTTCTCGGAATTCCGCTGAAGTTTAAGAATGCTTCAGAACTCTTCCATTGTTCTCGGAAATCTGCTGAAGTTTTGAAGTTTAAAAATGATTCGGAACTCTTCCATTGTTCTCGGAATTCCGCTGACGCTTAAAAATGCTTCACAACTCTTCAATTGTTCTCGGAATTCCGCTGACTTTTAAAAATACTTCGGAACTCTTCCATTTTTCTCATAATTCTGCTGAAGTTTAAAAATGCTTCGGAACTCTTCCATTGTTTTCAGAATTCCGCTGACATTTAAAAATGCTTTGGTACTCTTCCCTTGTTCTTGGAATTCTGCTGACATTTAAAAATGCTTCGGAACTCTTCCATTGTTCTCGGAATTCCGCTGACATTTAAAAATGCTTCGGAACTCTTCCATTGTTCTCGGAATTCCGCTGACGTTTAAAAATGCTTCACAACTCTTCCATTTTTCTCGGTATTCCGCTGACTTTTAAAAATGCTTCGGAAATCTTCCATTGTTTTCAAAATTCCGCTGACGTTTAAAAATGCTTCGGAAATCTTCCATTGTTTTCAAAATTCCGCTGACGTTTAAAAATGCTTCAGAACTCTTCCATTGTTCTCGGAATTCCGCTGATGTTGAAAAATGCTTCGGAACTCTTCCATTGTTCTCGGAATTCCGGTGACACTTAAAATTGCTTCACAACTCTTCTATTGTTCTCGGAAATTCCGCTGACTTTAAAAAATGCTTCGGAACTCTTCCATTGTTCTCGGAATTCTGCTGAAGTTTAAGAATGCTTCGGAAATCTTCCATTGTTCTCGGAATTCTGCTGAAGTTTAAAAATGCTTTGGAACTCTTCCATTGTTCTCGGAATTCCGCTGACGCTTAAAAATGCTTCGGAACTCTTCCATTGTTCTCGGAAGTCCGCAGAAGTTTAAGAATGCTTCGGAACTCTTCCATTGTTCTCGGAATTCTGCTGAAGTTTAAAAATGCTTCGGAACTCTTCCATTGTTTTCAGAATTCCGCTGACATTTAAAAATGCTTTGGAACTCTTCCATTGTTCTCAGAATTCTGCAGACATATAAAAATGCTTTGGAACTCTTCCATTGTTCTCGGAATTCCGCTGACATTTAAAAATGCTTCGGAACTCTTCGATTGTTCTGGAATTCCGCTGATGTTTAAAAATGCTTCACAACTCTTCCATTGTTCTCGGTATTCTGCTGACTTTTAAAAATGCTTCGGAACTGTTCCATTGTTCTCGGAATTCCGCTGAAGTTTAAGTATGCTTCGGAGCTCTTCCATTGTTCTCGGAATTCCGCTGACATTCAAAAATGCTTCAGAACTCTTCCATTGTTCTCGGAATTCCGCTGAGGTTTAAAAATGCTTCGGAACTCTTCCATTGTTCTCGGAATTCCGCTGACGTTTAAAAATGCTTCACAACTCTTCCATTGTTCTCGGAATTCCGCTGACTTTTAAAAATGCTTCGGAACTCTTCGATTGTTCTCCAAATTCCGCTGACCTTTAAAAATGCTTCACAACTCTTCCATTGTTCTCAGAATTCCGCTGACGTTTAAAAATGCTTCAGAAATCTTCCATTGTTTTCAAAATTCCGCTGACGTTTAAAAATGCTTCAGAACTCTTCCATTGTTCTCGGAATTCCGCTGATGTTTAAAAATGCTTCGGAACTCTTCCATTGTTCTCGGAATTCTGCTGAAGTTTAAAAATGCTTCGGAACTCTTCCATTGTTTTCAGAATTCCGCTGACATTTAAAAATGCTTTGGAACTCTTCCATTGTTCTCAGAATTCTGCAGACATATAAAAATGCTTCGGAACTCTTCCATTGTTCTCGGAATTCCGCTGACATTTAAAAATGCTTCGGAACTCTTCGATTGTTCTGGAATTCCGCTGATGTTTAAAAATGCTTCACAGCTCTTCCATTGTTCTCGGAATTCTGCTGACTTTTAAAAATGCTTCAGAACTCTTCCATTGTTCTCGGAATTCCGCTGAAGTTTAAGTATGCTACGGAGCTCTTCCATTGTTCTCGGAATTCCGCTGAGATTTAAAAATGCTTCGGAACCCTTCCATTGTTCTCGGAATTCTGCTGACGTTTAAAAATGCTTCACAACTCTTCCATTGATCTCGGAATTCCGCTGACTTTTAAAAATGCTTCGGAACTCTTCGATTGTTCTCCAAATTCCGCTGACGTTTAAAAATGCTTCACAACTCTTCCATTGTTCTCAGAATTCCGCTGACGTTTAAAAATGCTTCGGAAATCTTCCATTATTTTCAAAATTCCGCTGACGTTTAAAAATGCTTCAGAACTCTTCCATTGTTCTCGGAATTCCGCTGATGTTTAAAAATGCTTCGGAACTCTTCCATTGTTCTCGGAATTCCAGTGAAGTTTAAAAATGCTTCGGAACTCTAACATTGTTCTCAGAATTCCGCTGACGCTTAAAATTGCTTCACAACTCTTCTATTGTTCTCGGAATTCCCCTGACTTTTAAAAATGCTTCGGAACTCTTCCATTGTTCTCGGAATTCCGCTGAAGTTTAAGAATGCTTCAGAACTCTTCCATTGTTCTCGGAAATCTGCTGAAGTTTTGAAGTTTAAAAATGATTCGGAACTCTTCCATTGTTCTCGGAATTCCGCTGACGCTTAAAAATGCTTCACAACTCTTCAATTGTTCTCGGAATTCCGCTGACTTTTAAAAATACTTCGGAACTCTTCCATTTTTCTCGGAATTCGGCTGAAGTTTAAAAATGCTTCGGAACTCTTCCATTGTTTTCAGAATTCCGCTGACATTTAAAAATGCTTTGGTACTCTTCCCTTGTTCTTGGAATTCTGCTGACATTTAAAAATGCTTCGGAACTCTTCCATTGTTCTCGGAATTCCGCTGACATTTAAAAATGCTTCGGAACTCTTCCATTGTTCTCGGAATTCCGCTGACGTTTAAAAATGCTTCACAACTCTTCCATTTTTCTCGGTATTCCGCTGACTTTTAAAAATGCTTCGGAAATCTTCCATTGTTTTCAAAATTCCGCTGACGTTTAAAAATGCTTCGGAAATCTTCCATTGTTTTCAAAATTCCGCTGACGTTTAAAAATGCTTCAGAACTCTTCCATTGTTCTCGGAATTCCGCTGATGTTGAAAAATGCTTCGGAACTCTTCCATTGTTCTCGGAATTCCGGTGACACTTAAAATTGCTTCACAACTCTTCTATTGTTCTCGGAAATTCCGCTGACTTTAAAAAATGCTTCGGAACTCTTCCATTGTTCTCGGAATTCTGCTGAAGTTTAAGAATGCTTCGGAAATCTTCCATTGTTCTCGGAATTCTGCTGAAGTTTAAAAATGCTTTGGAACTCTTCCATTGTTCTCGGAATTCCGCTGACGCTTAAAAATGCTTCGGAACTCTTCCATTGTTCTCGGAAGTCCGCAGAAGTTTAAGAATGCTTCGGAACTCTTCCATTGTTCTCGGAATTCTGCTGAAGTTTAAAAATGCTTCGGAACTCTTCCATTGTTTTCAGAATTCCGCTGACATTTAAAAATGCTTTGGAACTCTTCCATTGTTCTCAGAATTCTGCAGACATATAAAAATGCTTTGGAACTCTTCCATTGTTCTCGGAATTCCGCTGACATTTAAAAATGCTTCGGAACTCTTCGATTGTTCTGGAATTCCGCTGATGTTTAAAAATGCTTCACAACTCTTCCATTGTTCTCGGTATTCTGCTGACTTTTAAAAATGCTTCGGAACTGTTCCATTGTTCTCGGAATTCCGCTGAAGTTTAAGTATGCTTCGGAGCTCTTCCATTGTTCTCGGAATTCCGCTGACATTCAAAAATGCTTCAGAACTCTTCCATTGTTCTCGGAATTCCGCTGAGGTTTAAAAATGCTTCGGAACTCTTCCATTGTTCTCGGAATTCCGCTGAGGTTTAAAAATGCTTCGGAGCTCTTCCATTGTTCTCGGAATTCCGCTGACATTCAAAAATGCTTCAGAACTCTTCCATTGTTCTCGGAATTCCGCTGAGGTTTAAAAATGCTTCGGAACTCTTCCATTGTTCTCGGAATTCCGCTGACGTTTAAAAATGCTTCACAACTCTTCCATTGTTCTCGGAATTCCGCTGACTTTTAAAAATGCTTCGGAACTCTTCGATTGTTCTCCAAATTCCGCTGACCTTTAAAAATGCTTCACAACTCTTCCATTGTTCTCAGAATTCCGCTGACGTTTAAACATGCTTCAGAAATCTTCCATTGTTTTCAAAATTCCGCTGACGTTTAAAAATGCTTCAGAACTCTTCCATTGTTCTCGGAATTCCGCTGATGTTTAAAAATGCTTCGGAACTCTTCCATTGTTCTCGGAATTCTGCTGAAGTTTAAAAATGCTTCGGAACTCTTCCATTGTTTTCAGAATTCCGCTGACATTTAAAAATGCTTTGGAACTCTTCCATTGTTCTCAGAATTCTGCAGACATATAAAAATGCTTCGGAACTCTTCCATTGTTCTCGGAATTCCGCTGACATATAAAAATGCTTCGGAACTCTTCGATTGTTCTGGAATTCCGCTGATGTTTAAAAATGCTTCACAGCTCTTCCATTGTTCTCGGAATTCTGCTGACTTTTAAAAATGCTTCGGAACTGTTCCATTGTTCTCGGAATTCCGCTGAAGTTTAAGTATGCTTCGGAGCTCTTCCATTGTTCTCGGAATTCCGCTGACATTCAAAAATGCTTCAGAACTCTTCCATTGTTCTCGTAATTCTGCTGGGGTTTAAAAATGCTTCGGAACTCTTCCATTGTTCTCGGAATTCCGCTGACGTTTAAAAATGCTTCACAACTCTTCCATTGTTCTCGGAATTCCGCTGACTTTTAAAAATGCTTCGGAACTCTTCGATTGTTCTCCAAATTCCGCTGACCTTTAAAAATGCTTCACAACTCTTCCATTGTTCTCAGAATTCCGCTGACATTTAAAAATGCTTCAGAAATCTTCCATTGTTTTCAAAATTCCGCTGACGTTTAAAAATGCTTCAGAACTCTTCCATTGTTCTCGGAATTCCGCTGATGTTTAAAAATGCTTCAGAACTCTTCCATTGTTCTCGGAAATCTGCTGAAGTTTTGAAGTTTAAAAATGCTTCGGAACTCTTCCATTGTTCTCGGAATTCCGCTGACGCTTAAAAATGCTTCACAACTCTTCTATTGTTCTCGGAATTCCGCTGACTTTTAAAAATACTTCGGAACTCTTCCATTTTTCTCGGAATTCTGCTGAAGTTTAAAAATGCTTCGGAACTCTTCCATTGTTTTCAGAATTCCGCTGACATTTAAAAATGCTTTGGAACTCTTACATTGTTCTTGGAATTCTGCTGACATTTAAAAATGCTTCGGAACTCTTCCATTGTTCTCGGAATTCCGCTGACATTTAAAAATGCTTCAGAACTCTTCCATTGTTCTCGGAAATCTGCTGAAGTTTTGAAGTTTAAAAATGCTTCGGAACTCTTCCATTGTTCTCGGAATTCCGCTGACGCTTAAAAATGCTTCACAACTCTTCTATTGTTCTCGGAATTCCGCTGACTTTTAAAAATACTTCGGAACTCTTCCATTTTTCTAGGAAATTCTGCTGAAGTTTAAAAATGCTTCGGAACTCTTCCATTGTTTTCAGAATTCCGCTGACATTTAAAAATGCTTTGGAACTCTTACATTGTTCTTGGAATTCTGCTGACATTTAAAAATGCTTCGGAACTCTTCCATTGTTCTCGGAATTCCGCTGACATTTAAAAATGCTTCACAACTCTTCCATTGTTCTCGGAATTCCGCTGATGTTTAAAAATGCTTCGGAACTCTTCCATTGTTCTCGGAATTCCAGTGAAGTTTAAAAATGCTTCGGAACTCTTACATTGTTCTCAGAATTCCGCTGACGCTTAAAATTGCTTCACAACACTTCTATTGTTCTCGGAATTCCCCTGACTTTTAAAAATGCTTCGGAACTCTTCCAATGTTCTCGGAATTCCGCTGAAGTTTAAGAATGCTTCAGAACTCTTCCATTGTTCTCGGAAATCTGCTGAAGTTTTGAAGTTTAAAAATGCTTCTGAACTCTTCCATTGTTCTCGGAATTCCGCTGACGCTTAAAAATGCTTCACAACTCTTCTATTGTTCTCGGAATTCCGCTGACTTTTAAAAATACTTCGGAACTCTTCCATTTTTCTCGGAATTCTGCTGAAGTTTAAAAATGCTTCGGAACTCTTCCATTGTTTTCAGAATTCCGCTGACATTTAAAAATGCTTCGGAACTCTTCCATTGTTCTCGGAATTCCGTTGACATTTAAAAATGCTTCACAACTCTTCCATTGTTCTCGGAATTCCACTGAAGTTTAAAAATGCTTCACAACTCTTCCATTTTTCTCGGTATTCCGCTGACTTTTAAAAATGCTTCGGAACTCTTCCATTGTTCTCGGAATTCCGCTGAAGTTTAAATATTCTTCGGAACTCTTCCATTGTTCTCAGAATTATGCTGAAGATTAAAAATGCTTCGGAACTCTTCCATTGCTCTCAGAATTCCGCTGACGTTTAAAAATGCTTCACAACTCTTCCATTGTTCTCGGAATTCCGCTGACTTTTAAAAATGCTTCGGAACTCTTCCATTGTTCTCGGAATTATGCTGAAGTTTAAAAATGCTTCGGAACTCTTGCATTGTTCTCAGAATTCCACTGACATTTAAAAATGCTTCGGAACTCTTCCATTGTTCTCGGAATTCCGCTGACGTTTAAAAATGCTTCGGAACTCTTCCATTGTTCTCGGAATTCCGCTGAAGTTTAAAAATGCTTCGGAACTCTTCCATTGTTGTAGGAATTCTGCTGAAGTTTAAAAATGCATCGGAACTCTTCCATTGTTCTCGGAATTTGGGTGAAGTTTAAAAATGCTTCGGAACTCTTCCATTGTTCTCGGAATTCCGCTGACGCTTAAAATTGATTCACAACTCTTCTATTGTTCTCGGAAATTCCGCTGACTTTAAAAAATGCTTCGGAACTCTTCCATTGTTCTCGGAATTCCGCTGAAGTTTAAGAATGCTTCGGAACTCTTCCATTGTTCTCAGAATTCCGCTGACGCTTAAAATTGCTTCACAACTCTTCTATTGTTCTCGGAATTCCCCTGACTTTTAAAAATGCTTCGGAACACTTCCATTGTTCTCGGAATTCCGCTGAAGTTTAAGAATGCTTCAGAACTCTTCCATTGTTCTCGGAAATCTGCTGAAGTTTTGAAGTTTAAAAATGCTTCGGAACTCTTCCATTGTTCTCGGAATTCCGCTGACGTTTAAAAATACTTCGGAACTCTTCCATTTTTCTCGGAATTCTGCTGAAGTTTAAAAATGCTTCGGAACTCTTCCATTGTTTTCAGAATTCCGCTGACATTTAAAAATGCTTCGGAACTCTTCCATTGTTCTCGGAATTCCGCTGACATTTAAAAATGCTTCGGAACTCTTCCATTTTTCTCGGTATTCCGCTGACTTTTAAAAATGCTTCGGAACTCTTCCATTGTTCTCGGAATTCCGCTGACGTTTACATATTCTTCGGAACACTTCCATTGTTCTCGGAATTATGCTGAAGATTAAAAATGCTTCGGAACTCTTCCATTGCTCTCAGAATTCCGCTGACGTTTAAAAATGCTTCACAACTCTTCCATTGTTCTCGGAATTCCGCTGACTTTTAAAAATGCTTCGGCACTCTTCCATTGTTCTCAGAATTCCGCTGACATTTAAAAATGCTTCGGAACTCTTCCATTGTTCTCGGAATTCTGCTGACGTTTAAAAATGCTTCGGAACTCTTCCATTGTTCTCGGAATTCCGCTGAAGTTTAAAAATGCTTCGGAACTCTTCCATTGTTGTAGGAATTCTGCTGAAGTTTAAAAATGCATCGGAACTCTTCCATTGTTCTCGGAATTCGGGTGAAGTTTAAAAATGCTTCGGAACTCTTCCATTGTTCTCGGATTTCCGCTGACGTTTAAAAATGCTTCACAACTCTTCTATTGTTCTCGGTATTCCGCTGAAGTTTAAATATGCTTCGGAACTCTTCCATTGTTCTCGTAATTCCGCTGAAGTTTAAAAATGCTTCGGAACTCTTCCATTGTTCTCGGAATTCCGCTGAAGTTTAAAAATGCTTCAGAACTCTTCCATTGTTCTCGGAATTCCGCTGATGTTCAAAAATGCTTCGGAACTCTTCCATTGTTCTCGGAATTCCGCTGACGCTTAAAATTGCTTCACAACTCTTCTATTGTTCTCGGAAATTCCGCTGACTTTAAAAAATGCTCCGGAACTCTTCCATTGTTCTCGGAATTCCGCTGAAGTTTAAGAATGCTTCGGAACTCTTCCATTGTTCTCGGAATTCTGCTGAAGTTTAAAAATGCTTTGGAACTCTTCCATTGTTCTCGGAATTCCGCTGACGCTTAAAAATGCTTCACAACTCTTCTATTGTTCTCGGAATTCCGCTGACTTTTAAAAATGCTTCGGAACTCTTCCATTGTTCTCGGAATTCCGCAGAAGTTTAAGAATGCTTCACAACTCTTCCATTGTTCTCGGAATTCTGCTGAAGTTTAAAAATGCTTCGGAACACTTCCATTGCTTTCAGAATTCCGCTGACATTTAAAAATGCTTTGGAACTCTTCCATTGTTCTCAGAATTCTGCAGACATATAAAAATGCTTCGGAACTCTTCCATTGTTCTCGGAATTCCGCTGACATTTAAAAATGCTTCGGAACTCTTCGATTGTTCTGGAATTCCGCTGATGTTTAAAAATGCTTCACAACTCTTCCATTGTTCTCGGTATTCTGCTGACTTTTAAAAATGCTTCGGAACTCTTCCATTGTTCTCGGAATTCCGCTGAAGTTTAAGTATGCTTCGGAGCACTTCCATTGTTCTCGGAATTCCGCTGACATTCAAAAATGCTTCAGAACTCTTCCATTGTTCTCAGAATTCCGCTGAGGTTTAAAAATGCTTCGGAACTCTTCCATTATTCTCGGAATTCCGCTGACGTTTAAAAATGCTTCACAACTCTTCCATTGTTCTCGGAATTCCGCTGACTTTTAAAAATGCTTCGGAACTCTTCGATTGTTCTCCAAATTCCGCTGACCTTTAAAAATGCTTCACAACTCTTCCATTGTTCTCAGAATTCCGCTGACGTTTAAAAATGCTTCAGAAACTTCCATTGTTTTCAAAATTCCGCTGACGTTTAAAAATGCTTCACAACTCTTCCATTTTTCTCGGTATTCTGCTGACTTTTAAAAATGCTTCGGAACTCTTCCATTGTTCTCGGAATTCCGCTGAAGTTTAAGTATGCTTCGGAGCACTTCCATTGTTCTCGGAATTCCGCTGACATTTAAAAATGCTTCGGAACTCTTCCATTGTTCTCGGAATTCCACTGACGTTTAAAAATGCTTCACAACTCTTCCATTTTTCTCGGTATTCCGCTGACTTTTAAAAATGCTTCGGAACTCTTCCATTGTTCTCAGAATTCCGCTGAAGTTTAAATATTCTTCGGAACTCTTCCATTGTTCTCGGAATTATGCTGAAGATTAAAAATGCTTCGGAACTCTTCCATTGCTCTCAGAATTCCGCTGACGTTTAAAAATGCTTCACAACTCTTCCATTTTTCTCGGAATTCCGCTGACTTTTAAAAATGCTTCGGAACTCTTCCATTGTTCTCGGAATTATGCTGAAGTTTAAAAATGCTTCGGAACTCTTCCATTGTTCTCAGAATTCCACTGACATTTAAAAATGCTTCGGAACTCTTCCATTGTTCTCAGAATTCCACTGACATTTAAAAATGCTTCGGAACTCTTCCATTGTTCTCGGAATTCCGCTGACGTTTAAAAATGCTTCGGAACTCTTCCATTGTTCTCGGAATTCCGCTGAAGTTTAAAAATGCTTCGGAACTCTTCCATTGTTGTAGGAATTCTGCTGAAGTTTAAAAATGCATCGGAACTCTTCCATTGTTCTCGGAATTCGGGTGAAGTTTAAAAATGCTTCGGAACTCTTCCATTGTTCTCGGAATTCCGCTGACCCTTAAAATTGATTCACAACTCTTCTATTGTTCTCGGAAATTCCGCTGACTTTAAAAAATGCTTCGGAACTCTTCCATTGTTCTCGGAATTCCGCTGACGCTTAAAAATGCTTCACAACTCTTCTATTGTTCTCGGAATTCCGCTGACTTTTAAAAATACTTCGGAACTCTTCCATTTTTCTCGGAATTCTGCTGAAGTTTAAAAATGCTTCGGAACTCTTCCATTGTTTTCAGAATTCCGCTGACATTTAAAAATGCTTCGGAACTCTTCCATTGTTCTCGGAATTCCGCTGACATTTAAAAATGCTTCGGAACTCTTCCATTTTTCTCGGTATTCTGCTGACTTTTAAAAATGCTTCGGAACTCTTCCATTGTTCTCGGAATTCCGCTGAAGTTTACATATTCTTCGGAACTCTTCCATTGTTCTCGGAATTATGCTGAAGATTAAAAATGCTTCGGAACTCTTCCATTGCTCTCAGAATTCCGCTGACGTTTAAAAATGCTTCACAACTCTTCCATTGTTCTCGGAATTCCGCTGACTTTTAAAAATGCTTCGGAACTCTTCCATTGTTCTCAGAATTCCGCTGACATTTAAAAATGCTTCGGAACTCTTCCATTGTTCTCGGAATTCCGCTGACGTTTAAAAATGCTTCGGAACTCTTCCATTGTTCTCGGAATTCCGCTGAAGTTTAAAAATGCTTCGGAACTCTTCCATTGTTGTAGGAATTCTGCTGAAGTTTAAAAATGCATCGGAACTCTTCCATTGTTCTTGGAATTCGGGTGAAGTTTAAAAATGCTTCGGAACTCTTCCATTGTTCTCGGATTTCCGCTGACGTTTAAAAATGCTTCACAACTCTTCTATTGTTCTCGGTATTCCGCTGAAGTTTAAATATGCTTCGGAACTCTTCCATTGTTCTCGTAATTCCGCTGAAGTTTAAAAATGCTTCGGAACTCTTCCATTGTTCTCGGAATTCCGCTGAAGTTTAAAAATGCTTCAGAACTCTTCCATTGTTCTCGGAATTCCGCTGATGTTGAAAAATGCTTCGGAACTCTTCCATTGTACTCGGAATTCCGCTGACGCTTAAAATTGCTTCACAACTCTTCTATTGTTCTCGGAAATTCCGCTGACTTTTAAAAATGCTTCGGAAATCTTCCGATGTTTTCAAAATTCCGCTGACGTTTAAAAATGCTTCAGAAATCTTCCATTGTTTTCAAAATTCCGCTGACGTTTAAAAATGCTTCAGAACTCTTCCATTGTTCTCGGAATTCCGCTGATGTTGAAAAATGCTTCGGAACTCTTCCATTGTTCTCGGAATTCCGCTGACGCTTAAAATTGCTTCACAACTCTTCTATTGTTCTCGGAAATTCCGCTGACTTTAAAAAATGCTTCGGAACTCTTCCATTGTTTTCAGAATTCCACTGACGTTTAAAAATGCTTCACAACTCTTCCATTTTTCTCGGTATTCCGCTGACTTTTAAAAATGCTTCGGAACTCTTCCATTGTTCTCGGAATTCCGCTGAAGTTTAAATATTCTTCGGAACTCTTCAATGGTTCTCGGAATTATGCTGAAGATTAAAAATGCTTCGGAACTCTTCCATTGCTCTCAGAATTCCGCTGACGTTTAAAAATGCTTCACAACTCTTCCATTGTTCTCGGAATTCCGCTGACTTTAAAAATGGTTCGGAACTCTTCCATTGTTCTCGGAATTATGCTGAAGATTATAAATGCTTCGAAACTCTTCCATTGTTGTAGGAATTCTGCTGAAGTTTAAAAATGCATCGGAACTCTTCCATTGTTCTCGGAATTTGGGTGAAGGTTAAAAATGCTTCGGAACTCTTCCATTGTTCTCGGATTTCCGCTGACGTTTAAAAATGCTTCACAACTCTTCTATTGTTCTCGGTATTCCGCTGAAGTTTACATATGCTTCGGAACTCTTCCATTGTTCTCGGAATTCCGCTGACGTTTAAAAATGCTTCACAACTCTTCCATTGTTCTCGGAATTTTGCGGACTTTTAAAAATGCTTCGGAACTCTTCCATTGTTCTCAAAATTCCGCTGAAGTTTAAAAATGCCTCGGAACTCTTCCATTGTTCTCAGAATTCCGCTGACGTTTAAAAATGCTTCGGAAATCTTCCATTGTTTTCAAAATTCCGCTGTCGTTTAAAAATGCTTCAGAACTCTTCCATTGTTCTCAGAATTCCGCTGATGTTGAAAAATGCTTCGGAACTCTTCCATTGTTCTTGGAATTCCGCTGACGCTTAAAATTGCTTCACAACTCTTCTATTGTTCTCGGAAATTCCGCTGACTTTAAAAAATGCTTCGGAACTCTTTCATTGTTCTCGGAATTCCGCTGAAGTTTAAGAATGCTTCGGAACTCTTCCAATGTTCTCGGAATTCTGCTGAAGTTTAAAAATGCTTTGGAACTCTTCCATTGTTCTCGGAATTCGGCTGACGCTTAAAAATGCTTCACAACTCTTCTATTGTTCTCGGAATTCCGCTGACTTTTAAAAATGCTTCGGAACTCTTCCATTGTTCTCGGAATTCCGCTGACGTTTAAAAATGCTTCACAACTCTTCCATTTTTCTCGGTATTCCGCTGACTTTTAAAAATGCTTTGGAAATCTTCCATTGTTTTCAAAATTCCGCTGACGTTTAAAAATGCTTCGGAAATCTTCCATTGTTTTCAAAATTCCGCTGACGTTTAAAAATGCTTCAGAAATCTTCCATTGTTTTCAAAATTCCGCTGACGTTTAAAAATGCTTCAGAACTCTTCCATTGTTCTCGGAATTCCGCTGATGTTGAAAAATGCTTCGCAACTCTTCCATTGTTCTCGGAATTCCGAAGAAGTTTAAGAATGCTTCGGAACTCTTCCATTGTTCTCGGAATTCTGCTGAAGTTTAAAAATGCTTCGGAACTCTTCCATTGTTTTCAGAATTCCGCTGACATTTAAAAATGCTTTGGAAATCTTCCATTGTTCTCAGAATTCTGCAGACATATAAAAATGCTTCGGAACTCTTCCATTGTTCTCGGAATTCCGCTGACATTTAAAAATGCTTCGGAACTCTTCGATTGTTCTGGAATTCCGCTGATGTTTAAAAATGCTTCACAACTCTTCCATTGTTCTCGGTATTCTGCTGACTTTTAAAAATGCTTCGGAACTGTTCCATTGTTCTCGGAATTCCGCTGAAGTTTAAGTATGCTTCGGAGCTCTTCCATTGTTCTCGGAATTCCGCTGAGGTTTAAAAATGCTTCGGAACTCTTCCATTGTTCTCGGAATTCCGCTGAGGTTTAAAAATGCTTCGGAACTCTTCCATTGTTCTCGGAATTCCGCTGACTTTTAAAAATGCTTCGGAACTCTTCGATTGTTCTCCAAATTACGCTGACCTTTATAAATGCTTCACAACTCTTCCATTGTTCTCAGAATTCCACTGACGTTTAAAAATGCTTCAGAAATCTTCCATTGTTTTCAAAATTCCGCTGACGTTTAAAAATGCTTCAGAACTCTTCCATTGTTCTCGGAATTCCGCTGATGTTTAAAAATGCTTCGGAACTCTTCCATTGTTCTCGGAATTCTGCTGAAG
Organism: Phyllobates terribilis; assembly: GCF_046119375.1. Classification (NCBI taxonomy): domain Eukaryota; kingdom Metazoa; phylum Chordata; class Amphibia; order Anura; family Dendrobatidae; genus Phyllobates; species Phyllobates terribilis. Next base: position 3,767,601 of record NW_027362781.1, on the reverse strand, counting down.
TTTAAAAATGCTTCGGAACTCTTCCATTGTTTTCAGAATTCCGCTGACATTTAAAAATGCTTTGGAACTCTTCCATTGTTCTCAGAATTCTGCAGACATATAAAAATGCTTCGGAACTCTTCCATTGTTCTCGTAATTCCGCTGACATTTAAAAATGCTTCGGAACTCTTCGATTGTTCTGGAATTCCGCTGATGTTTAAAAATGCTTCACAACTCTTCCATTGTTCTCGGTATTCTGCTGACTTTTAAAAATGCTTCGGAACTGTTCCATTGTTCTCGGAATTCCGCTGAAGTTTAAGTATGCTTCGGAGCTCTTCCATTGTTCTCGGAATTCCGGTGACATTCAAAAATGCTTCGGAACTCTTCCATTGTTCTCGGATTTCCGCTGACGTTTAAAAATGCTTCACAACTCTTCTATTGTTCTCGGTATTCCGCTGAAGTTTACATATGCTTCGGAACTCTTCCATTGTTCTCGGAATTCCGCTGACGTTTAAAAATGCTTCACAACTCTTCCATTGTTCTCGGAATTTTGCGGACTTTTAAAAATGCTTCGGAACTCTTCCATTGTTCTCAAAATTCCGCTGAAGTTTAAAAATGCTTTGGAACTCTTCCATTGCTCTCAGAATTCCGCTGACGTTTAAAAATGCTTCACAACTCTTCCATTGTTCTCGGAATTCCGCTGACTTTTAAAAATGCTTCGGAACTCTTCCATTGTTCTCGGAATTATGCTGAAGTTTAAAAATGCTTCGGAACTCTTCCATTGTTCTCAGAATTCCACTGACATTTAAAAATGCTTCGGAACTCTTCCATTGTTCTCGGAATTCCGCTGACGTTTAAAAATGCTTCGGAACTCTTCCATTGTTCTCGGAATTCCGCTGAAGTTTAAAAATGCTTCGGAACTCTTCCATTGTTGTAGGAATTCTGCTGAAGTTTAAAAATGCATCGGAACTCTTCCATTGTTCTCGGAATTCGGGTGAAGTTTAAAAATGCTTCGGAACTCTTCCATTGTTCTCGGAATTCCGCTGACGCTTAAAATTGATTCACAACTCTTCTATTGTTCTCGGAAATTCCGCTGACTTTAAAAAATGCTTCGGAACTCTTCCATTGTTCTCGGAATTCCGCTGAAGTTTAAGAATGCTTCGGAACTCTTCCATTGTTCTCAGAATTCCGCTGACGCTTAAAATTGCTTCACAACTCTTCTATTGTTCTCGGATTTCCCCTGACTTTTAAAAATGCTTCAGAAATCTTCCATTGTTTTCAAAATTCCGCTGACGTTTAAAAATGCTTCAGAACTCTTCCATTGTTCTCGGAATTCCGCTGATGTTTAAAAATGCTTCAGAACTCTTCCATTGTTCTCGGAAATCTGCTGAAGTTTTGAAGTTTAAAAATGCTTCGGAACTCTTCCATTGTTCTCAAAATTCCGCTGAAGTTTAAAAATGCCTCGGAACTCTTCCATTGTTCTCAGAATTCCGCTGACGTTTAAAAATGCTTCGGAAATCTTCCATTGTTTTCAAAATTCCGCTGTCGTTTAAAAATGCTTCAGAACTCTTCCATTGTTCTCAGAATTCCGCTGATGTTGAAAAATGCTTCGGAACTCTTCCATTGTTCTTGGAATTCCGCTGACGCTTAAAATTGCTTCACAACTCTTCTATTGTTCTCGGAAATTCCGCTGACTTTAAAAAATGCTTCGGAACTCTTCCATTGTTCTCGGAATTCCGCTGAAGTTTAAGAATGCTTCGGAACTCTTCCAATGTTCTCGGAATTCTGCTGAAGTTTAAAAATGCTTTGGAACTCTTCCATTGTTCTCGGAATTCGGCTGACGCTTAAAAATGCTTCACAACTCTTCTATTGTTCTCGGAATTCCGCTGACTTTTAAAAATGCTTCGGAACTCTTCCATTGTTCTCGGAATTCCGCTGACGTTTAAAAATGCTTCACAACTCTTGCATTTTTCTCGGTATTCCGCTGACTTTTAAAAATGCTTTGGAAATCTTCCATTGTTTTCAAAATTCCGCTGACGTTTAAAAATGCATCGGAAATCTTCCATTGTTTTCAAAATTCCGCTGACGTTTAAAAATGCTTCGGAAATCTTCCATTGTTTTCAAAATTCCGCTGACGTTTAAAAATGCTTCAGAACTCTTCCATTGTTCTCGGAATTCCGCTGATGTTGAAAAATGCTTCGGAACTCTTCCATTGTTCTCGGAATTCCGAAGAAGTTTAAGAATGCTTCGGAACTCTTCCATTGTTCTCGGAATTCTGCTGAAGTTTAAAAATGCTTCGGAACTCTTCCATTGTTTTCAGAATTCCGCTGACATTTAAAAATGCTTTGGAAATCTTCCATTGTTCTCAGAGTTCTGCAGACATATAAAAATGCTTCGGAACTCTTCCATTGTTCTCGGAATTCCGCTGACATTTAAAAATGCTTCGGAACTCTTCGATTGTTCTGGAATTCCGCTGATGTTTAAAAATGCTTCACAACTCTTCCATTGTTCTCGGTATTCTGCTGACTTTTAAAAATGCTTCGGAACTGTTCCATTGTTCTCGGAATTCCGCTGAAGTTTAAGTATGCTTCGGAGCTCTTCCATTGTTCTCGGAATTCCGCTGAGGTTTAAAAATGCTTCGGAACTCTTCCATTGTTCTCGGAATTCCGCTGAGGTTTAAAAATGCTTCGGAACTCTTCCATTGTTCTCGGAATTCCGCTGACTTTTAAAAATGCTTCGGAACTCTTCGATTGTTCTCCAAATTCCGCTGACCTTTATAAATGCTTCACAACTCTTCCATTGTTCTCAGAATTCCGCTGACGTTTAAAAATGCTTCAGAAATCTTCCATTGTTTTCAAAATTCCGCTGACGTTTAAAAATGCTTCAGAACTCTTCCATTGTTCTCGGAATTCCGCTGATGTTTAAAAATGCTTCGGAACTCTTCCATTGTTCTCGGAATTCTGCTGAAGTTTAAAAATGCTTCGGAACTCTTCCATTGTTTTCAGAATTCCGCTGACATTTAAAAATGCTTTGGAACTCTTCCATTGTTCTCAGAATTCTGCAGACATATAAAAATGCTTCGGAACTCTTCCATTGTTCTCGTAATTCCGCTGACATTTAAAAATGCTTCGGAACTCTTCGATTGTTCTGGAATTCCGCTGATGTTTAAAAATGCTTCACAACTCTTCCATTGTTCTCGGTATTCTGCTGACTTTTAAAAATGCTTCGGAACTGTTCCATTGTTCTCGGAATTCCGCTGAAGTTTAAGTATGCTTCGGAGCTCTTCCATTGTTCTCGGAATTCCGCTGACATTCAAAAATGCTTCAGAGCTCTTCCATTGTTCTCGGAATTCCGCTGAGGTTTAAAAATGCTTCGGAACTCTTCCATTGTTCTCGGAATTCCGCTGACATTTAAAAAAGCTTCACAACTCTTCCATTGTTCTCGGAATTCCGCTGACTTTTAAAAATGCTTCGGAACTCTTCGATTGTTCTCCAAATTCTGCTGACCTTTAAAAATGCTTCAAAACTCTTCCATTGTTCTCAGAATTCCGCTGACGTTTAAAAATGCTTCAGAAATCTTCCATTGTTTTCAAAATTCCGCTGACGTTTAAAAATGCTTCAGAACTCTTCCATTGTTCTCGGAATTCCGCTGATGTTTAAAAATGCTTCAGAACTCTTCCATTGTTCTCGGAAATCTGCTGAAGTTTTGAAGTTTAAAAATGCTTCGGAACTCTTCCATTGTTCTCGGAATTCCGCTGACGCTTAAAAATGCTTCACAACTCTTCTATTGTTCTCGGAATTCCGCTGATTTTTAAAAATACTTCGGAACTCTTCCATTTTTCTCGGAATTCTGCTGAAGTTTAAAAATGCTTCGGAACTCTTCCATTGTTTTCAGAATTCCGCTGACATTTAAAAATGCTTTGGAACTCTTCCATTGTTCTTGGAATTCTGCTGACATTTAAAAATGCTTCGGAACTCTTCCATTGTTCTCGTAATTCCGCTGACATTTAAAAATGCTTCGGAACTCTTCCATTGTTCTCGGAATTCCGCTGAAGTTTAAGAATGCTTCGGAACTCTTCCAATGTTCTCGGAATTCTGCTGAAGTTTAAAAATGCTTTGGAACTCTTCCATTGTTCTCGGAATTCGGCTGACGCTTAAAAATGCTTCACAACTCTTCTATTGTTCTCGGAATTCCGCTGACTTTTAAAAATGCTTCGGAACTCTTCCATTGTTCTCGGAATTCCGCTGACGTTTAAAAATGCTTCACAACTCTTCCATTTTTCTCGGTATTCCGCTGACTTTTAAAAATGCTTTGGAAATCTTCCATTGTTTTCAAAATTCCGCTGACGTTTAAAAATGCTTCGGAAATCTTCCATTGTTTTCAAAATTCCGCTGACGTTTAAAAATGCTTCGGAAATCTTCCATTGTTTTCAAAATTCCGCTGACGTTTAAAAATGCTTCAGAACTCTTCCATTGTTCTCGGAATTCCGCTGATGTTGAAAAATGCTTCGGAACTCTTCCATTGTTCTCGGAATTCCGAAGAAGTTTAAGAATGCTTCGGAACTCTTCCATTGTTCTCGGAATTCTGCTGACGTTTAAAAATGCTTTGGAAATCTTCCATTTTTCTCAGAATTCTGCAGACATATAAAAATGCTTCGGAACTCTTCCATTGTTCTCGGAATTCCGCTGACATTTAAAAATGCTTCGGAACTCTTCGATTGTTCTGGAATTCCGCTGATGTTTAAAAATGCTTCACAACTCTTCCATTGTTCTCGGTATTCTGCTGACTTTTAAAAATGCTTCGGAACTGTTCCATTGTTCTCGGAATTCCGCTGAAGTTTACGTATGCTTCGGAGCTCTTCCATTGTTCTCGGAATTCCGATGACATTCAAAAATGCTTCAGAACTCTTCCATTGTTCTCGGAATTCCGCTGAGGTTTAAAAATGCTTCGGATCTCTTCCATTGTTCTCGGAATTCCGCTGAGGTTTAAAAATGCTTCGGAACTCTTCCATTGTTCTAGGAATTTCGCTGACTTTTAAAAATGCTTCGGAACTCTTCGATTGTTCTCCAAATTCCGCTGACCTTTATAAATGCTTCACAACTCTTCCATTGTTCTCAGAATTCCGCTGACGTTTAAAAATGCTTCAGAAATCTTCCATTGTTTTCAAAATTCCGCTGACGTTTAAAAATGCTTCAGAACTCTTCCATTGTTCTCGGAATTGCGCTGATGTTTAAAAATGCTTCGGAACTCTTCCATTGTTCTCGGAATTCTGCTGAAGTTTAAAAATGCTTCGGAACTCTTCCATTGTTTTCAGAATTCCGCTGACATTTAAAAATGCTTTGGAACTCTTCCATTGTTCTCAGAATTCTGCAGACATATAAAAATGCTTCGGAACTCTTCCATTGTTCTCGTAATTCCGCTGACATTTAAAAATGCTTCGGAACTCTTCCATTGCTCTCGGAATTCTGCTGAAGTTTAAAAATGCTTCAGAACTCTTCCATTGTTCTCGGTATTCTGCTGACTTTTAAAAATGCTTCGGAACTGTTCCATTGTTCTCGGAATTCCGCTTTAGTTTAAGTATGCTTCGGAGCTCTTCCATTGTTCTCGGAATTCCGCTGACATTCAAAAATGCTTCAGAACTCATCCCTTGTTCTCGGAATTCCGCTGAGGTTTAAAAATGCTTCGGAACTCTTCCATTGTTCTCGGAATTCCGCTGACGTTTAAAAAAGCTTCACAACTCTTCCATTGTTCTCGGAATTCCGCTGACTTTTAAAAATGCTTCGGAACTCTTCGATTGTTCTCCAAATTCCGCTGACCTTTAAAAATGCTTCAAAACTCTTCCATTGTTCTCAGAATTCCGCTGACGTTTAAAAATGCTTCAGAAATCTTCCATTGTATTCAAAATTCCGCTGACGTTTAAAAATGCTTCAGAACTCTTCCATTGTTCTCGGAATTCCGCTGATGTTTAAAAATGCTTCAGAACTCTTCCATTGTTCTCGGAAATCTGCTGAAGTTTTGAAGTTTAAAAATGCTTCGGAACTCTTCCATTGTTCTCGGAATTCCGCTGACGCTTAAAAATGCTTCACAACTCTTCTATTGTTCTCGGAATTCCGCTGATTTTTAAAAATACTTCGGAACTCTTCCATTTTTCTCGGAATTCTGCTGAAGTTTAAAAATGCTTCGGAACTCTTCCATTGTTTTCAGAATTCCGCTGACATTTAAAAATGCTTTGGAACTCTTCCATTGTTCTTGGAATTCTGCTGACATTTAAAAATGCTTCGGAACTCTTCCATTGTTCTCGGAATTCCGCTGACATTTAAAAATGCTTCGGAACTCTTCCATTGTTCTCGGAATTCCACTGACGTTTAAAAATGCTTCACAACTCTTCCATTTTTCTCGGTATTCCGCTGACTTTTAAAAATGCTTCGGAACTCTTCCATTGTTCTCGGAATTCCGCTGAAGTTTAAATATTCTTCGGAACTCTTCCATTGTTCTCGGAATTATGCTGAAGATTAAAAATGCTTCGGAACTCTTCCATTGCTCTCAGAATTCCGCTGACGTTTAAAAATGCTTCACAACTCTTCCATTGTTCTCGGAATTCCGCTGACTTTTAAAAATGGTTCGGAACTCTTCCATTGTTCTCGGAATTATGCTGAAGATTATAAATGCTTCGGAACTCTTCCATTGTTGTAGGAATTCTGCTGAAGTTTAAAAATGCATCGGAACTCTTCCATTGTTCTCGGAATTTGGGTGAAGTTTAAAAATGCTTCGGAACTCTTCCATTGTTCTCGGATTTCCGCTGACGTTTAAAAATGCTACACAACTCTTCTATTGTTCTCGGTATTCCGCTGAAGTTTAAATATGCTTCGGAACTCTTCCATTGTTCTCGGAATTCCGCTGACATTTAAAAATGCTTCAGAACTCTTCCATTGTTCTCTGAATTCCGCTGACGTTTAAAAATGCTTCAGAACTCTTCCATTGTTCTCGGAATTCCGCTGACGTTTAAAAATGCTTCGGAACTCTTCCATTGTTCTCAAAATTCCGCTGAAGTTTAAAAATGCCTCGGAACTCTTCCATTGTTCTCAGAATTCCGCTGACGTTTAAAAATGCTTCGGAAATCTTCCATTGTTTTCAAAATTCCGCTGACGTTTAAAAATGCTTCGGAACTCTTCCAATGTTCTCGGAATTCTGCTGAAGTTTAAAAATGCTTTGGAACTCTTCCATTGTTCTCGGAATTCGGCTGACGCTTAAAAATGCTTCACAACTATTCTATTGTTCTCGGAATTCCGCTGACTTTTAAAAATGCTTCGGAACTCTTCCATTGTTCTCGGAATTCGGCTGACGTTTAAAAATGCTTCACAACTCTTCCATTTTTCTCGGTATTCCGCTGACTTTCAAAAATGCTTCGGAAATCTTCAATTGTTTTCAAAATTCCGCTGACGTTTAAAAATGCTTCGGAAATCTTCCATTGTTTTCAAAATTCCGCTGACGTTTAAAAATGCTTCAGAACTCTTCCATTGTTCTCGGAATTCCGCTGATGTTGAAAAATGCTTCGGAACTCTTCCATTGTTCTCGGAATTCCGCTGACGCTTAAAATTGCTTCACAACTCTTCTATTGTTGTCGGAAATTCCGCTGACTTTAAAAAATGCTTCGGAACTCATCCATTGTTCTCGGAATTCCGCTGAAGTTTAAGAATGCTTCGGAACTCTTCCATTGTTCTCGGAATTCTGCTGAAGTTTAAAAATGCTTTGGAACTCTTCCATTGATCTCGGAATTCCGCTGACGCTTAAAATTGCTTCACAACTCTTCTATTGTTCTCGGAAATTCCGCTGACTTTAAAAAATGCTTCGGAACTCATCCATTGTTCTCGGAATTCCGCTGAAGTTTAAGAATGCTTCGGAACTCTTCCATTGTTCTCGGAATTCTGCTGAAGTTTAAAAATGCTTCGGAACTCTTCCATTGTTTTCAGAATTCCGCTGACATTTAAAAATGCTTTGGAACTCTTCCATTGTTCTCAGAATTCTGCAGACATATAAAAATGCTTCGGAACTTTTCCATTGTTCTCGGAATTCCGCTGATGTTTAAAAATGCTTCACAACTCTTCCATTGTTCTCGGTATTCTGCTGACTTTTAAAAATGCTTCGGAACTGTTCCATTGTTCTCGGAATTCCGCTGAGGTTTAAAAATGCTTCGGAACTCTTCCATTGTTCTCGGAATTCCGCTGACTTTTAAAAATGCTTCGGAACTCTTCGATTGTTCACCAAATTCCGCTGACCTTTATAAATGCTTCACAACTCTTCCATTGTTCTCAGAATTCCGCTGACGTTTAAAAATGCTTCAGAAATCTTCCATTGTTTTCAAAATTCCGCTGACGTTTAAAAATGCTTCAGAACTCTTCCATTGTTCTCGGAATTCCGCTGATGTTTAAAAATGCTTCGGAACTCTTCCATTGTTCTCGGAATTCTGCTGAAGTTTAAAAATGCTTCGGAACTCTTCCATTGTTTTCAGAATTCCGCTGACATTTAAAAATGCTTTGGAACTCTTCCATTGTTCTCAGAATTCTGCAGACATATAAAAATGCTTCGGAACTCTTCCATTGTTCTCGTAATTCCGCTGACATTTAAAAATGCTTCGGAACTCTTCGATTGTTCTGGAATTCCGCTGATGTTTAAAAGTGCTTCACAACTCTTCCATTGTTCTCGGTATTCTGCTGACTTTTAAAAATGCTTCAGGACTGTTCCATTGTTCTCGGAATTCCGCTGAAGTTTAAGTATGCTTCGGAGCTCTTCCATTGTTCTCGGAATTCCGCTGACATTCAAAAATGCTTCAGAACTCTTCCATTGTTCTCGGAATTCCGCTGAAGTTTAAAAATGCTTCGGAACTCTTCCATTGTTCTCGGAATTCCGCTGACGTTTAAAAAAGCTTCACAACTCTTCCATTGTTCTCGGAATTCCGCTGACTTTTAAAAATGCTTCGGAACTCTTCGATTGTTCTCCAAATTCCGCTGACCTTTAAAAATGCTTCACAACTCTTCCATTGTTCTCAGAATTCCGCTGACGTTTAAAAATGCATCAGAAATCTTCCATTGTTTTCAAAATTCCGCTGACGTTTAAAAATGCTTCAGAACTCTTCCATTGTTCTCGGAATTCCGCTGATGTTTAAAAATGCTTCAGAACTCTTCCATTGTTCTCGGAAATCTGCTGAAGTTTTGAAGTTTAAAAATGTTTCAGAACTCTTCCATTGTTCTCGGAATTCCGCTGACGCTTAAAAATGCTTCACAACTCTTCTATTGTTCACGGAATTCCGCTGACTTTTAAAAATACTTCGGAACTCTTCCATTTTTCTCGGAATTCTGCTGAAGTTTAAAAATGCTTCAGAACTCTTCCATTGTTTTCAGAATTCCGCTGACATTTAAAAATGCTTTGGAACTCTTCCATTGTTCTTGGAATTCTGCTGACATTTAAAAATGCTTCGGAACTCTTCCATTGTTCTCGGAATTCCGCTGACATTTAAAAATGCTTCAGAACTCTTCCATTGTTCTCGGAATTCCACTGACGTTTAAAAATGCTTCACAACTCTTCCATTTTTCTCGGTATTCCGCTGACTTTTAAAAATGCTTCGGAACTCTTCCATTGTTCTCGGAATTCCGCTGAAGTTTAAATATTCTTCGGAACTCTTCCATTGTTCTCGGAATTATGCTGAAGATTAAAAATGCTTCGGAACTCTTCCATTGCTCTCAGAATTCCGCTGACGTTTAAAAATGCTTCACAACTCTTCCATTGTTCTCGGAATTCCGCTGACTTTTAAAAATGGTTCGGAACTCTTCCATTGTTCTCGGAATTATGCTGAAGATTATAAATGCTTCGGAACTCTTCCATTGTTGTAGGAATTCTGCTGAAGTTTAAAAATGCATCGGAACTCTTCCATTGTTCTCGGAATTTGGGTGAAGTTTAAAAATGCTTCGGAACTCTTCCATTGTTCTCGGATTTCCGCTGACGTTTAAAAATGCTACACAACTCTTCTATTGTTCTCGGTATTACGCTGAAGTTTAAATATGCTTCGGAACTCTTCCATTGTTCTCGGAATTCCGCTGACATTTAAAAATGCTTCAGAACTCTTCCATTGTTCTCTGAATTCCGCTGACGTTTAAAAATGCTTCAGAACTCTTCCATTGTTCTCGGAATTCCGCTGACGTTTAAAAATGCTTCACAACTCTTCCATTGTTCTCGGAATTTTGCGGACTTTTAAAAATGCTTCGGAACTCTTCCATTGTTCTCAAAATTCCGCTGAAGTTTAAAAATGCCTCGGAACTCTTCCATTGTTCTCAGGATTCCGCTGACATTTAAAAATGCTTCGGAAATCTTCCATTGTTTTCAAAATTCCGCTGACGTTTAAAAATGCTTCAGAACTCTTCCATTGTTCTCAGAATTCCGCTGATGTTGAAAAATGCTTCGGAACTCTTCCATTGTTCTTGGAATTCCGCTGACGCTTAAAATTGCTTCACAACTCTTCTATTGTTCTCGGAAATTCCGCTGACTTTAAAAAATGCTTCGGAACTCTTCCATTGTTCTCGGAATTCCGCTGAAGTTTAAGAATGCTTCGGAACTCTTCCAATGTTCTCGGAATTCTGCTGAAGTTTAAAAATGCTTTGGAACTCTTCCATTGTTCTCGGAATTCGGCTGACGCTTAAAAATGCTTCACAACTCTTCTATTGTTCTCGGAATTCCGCTGACTTTTAAAAATGCTTCGGAACTCTTCCATTGTTCTCGGAATTCCGCTGACGTTTAAAAATGCTTCACAACTCTTCCATTTTTCTCGGTATTCCGCTGACTTTTAAAAATGCTTCGGAAATCTTCAATTGTTTTCAAAATTCCGCTGACGTTTAAAAATGCTTCGGAAATCTTCCATTGTTTTCAAAATTCCGCTGACGTTTAAAAATGCTTCAGAACTCTTCCATTGTTCTCAGAATTCCGCTGATGTTGAAAAATGCTTCGGAACTCTTCCATTGTTCTCGGAATTCCGCTGACGCTTAAAATTGCTTCACAACTCTTCTATTGTTCTCGGAAATTCCGCTGACTTTAAAAAATGCTTCGGAACTCTTCCATTGTTCTCAGAATTCCGCTGAAGTTTAAGAATGCTTCGGAACTCTTCCATTGTTCTCGGAATTCTGCTGAAGTTTAAAAATGCTTTGGAACTCTTCCATTGTTCTCGGAATTCCGCTGACGCTTAAAAATGCTTCACAACTCTTCTATTGTTCTCGGAATTCCGCTGACTTTTAAAAATGCTTCGGAACTCTTCCATTGTTCTCGGAATTCCGCAGAAGTTTAAGAATGCTTCGGAACTCTTCCATTGTTCTCGGAATTCTGCTGAAGTTTAAAAATGCTTCGGAACTCTTCCATTGTTTTCAGAATTCCGCTGACATTTAAAAATGCTTTGGAACTCTTCCATTGTTCTCAGAATTCTGCAGACATATAAAAATGCTTCGGAACTTTTCCATTGTTCTCGGAATTCCGCTGATGTTTAAAAATGCTTCACAACTCTTCCATTGTTCTCGGTATTCTGCTGACTTTTAAAGATGCTTCGGAACTCATCCATTGTTCTCGGAATTCCGCTGAAGTTTAAGTATGCTTCGGAGCACTTCCATTGTTCTCGGAATTCCGCTGACATTCAAAAATGCTTCAGAACTCTTCCATTGTTCTCGGAATTCCGCTGAGGTTTAAAAATGCTTCGGAACTCTTCCATTGTTCTCGGAATTCCGCTGACGTTTAAAAATGCTTCACAACTCTTCCATTGTTCTCGGAATTCCGCTGACTTTTAAAAATGCTTCGGAACTCTTCGATTGTTCTCCAAATTCCGCTGACCTTTAAAAATGCTTCACAACTCTTCCATTGTTCTCAGAATTCCGCTGACGTTTAAAAATGCTTCAGAAATCTTCCATTGTTTTCAAAATTCCGCTGACGTTTAAAAATGCTTCAGAACTCTTCCATTGTTCTCGGAATTCCGCTGATGTTTAAAAATGCTTCGGAACTCTTCCATTGTTCTCGGAATTCCAGTGAAGTTTAAAAATGCTTCGGAACTCTTACATTGTTCTCAGAATTCCGCTGACGCTTAAAATTGCTTCACAACTCTTCTATTGTTCTCGGAATTCCCCTGACTTTTAAAAATGCTTCGGAACTCTTCCATTGTTCTCGGAATTCCGCTGAAGTTTAAGAATGCTTCAGAACTCTTCCATTGTTCTCGGAAATCTGCTGAAGTTTTGAAGTTTAAAAATGCTTCGGAATTCTTCCATTGTTCTCGGAATTCCGATGACGCTTAAAAATGCTTCACAACTCTTCTATTGTTCTCGGAATTCCGCTGACTTTTAAAAATACTTCGGAACTCTTCCATTTTTCTCGGAATTCTGCTGAAGTTTAAAAATGCTTCGGAACTCTTCCATTGTTTTCAGAATTCCGCTGACATTTAAAAATGCTTCGGAACTCTTCCATTGTTCTCGGAATTCCGCTGACGTTTAAAAATGCTTCGGAACTCTTCCATTGTTCTCGGAATTCCACTGACGTTTAAAAATGCTGCACAACTCTTCCATTTTTCTCGGTATTCCGCTGACTTTTAAAAATGCTTCGGAACTCTTCCATTGTTCTCGGAATTCCGCTGAAGTTTAAATATTCTTCGGAACTCTTCCATTGTTCTCGGATTTCCGCTGACGCTTAAAAATGCTTCACAACTCTTCTATTGTTCTCGGAATTCCGCTGACTTTTAAAAATGCTTCGGAACTCTTCCATTTTTCTCGGAATTCCGCAGAAGTTTAAGAATGCTTCGGAACTCTTCCATTGTTCTCGGAATTCTGCTGAAGTTTAAAAATGCTTCGGAACTCTTCCATTGTTTTCAGAATTCCGCTGACATTTAAAAATGCTTTGGAACTCTTCCATTTTTCTCAGAATTCTGCAGACATATAAAAATGCTTCGGAACTCTTCCATTGTTCTCGGAATTCCGCTGACATTTAAAAATGCTTCGGAACTCTTCGATTGTTCTGGAATTCCGCTGATGTTTAAAAATGCTTCACAACTCTTCCATTGTTCTCGGTATGTTGCTGACTTTTAAAAATGCTTCGGAACTCTTCGATTGTTCTCCAAATTCCGCTGACCTTTAAAAATGCTTCACAACTCTTCCATTGTTCTCAGAATTCCGCTGACGTTTAAAAATGCTTCAGAAATCTTCCATTGTTTTCAAAATTCCGCTGACGTTTAAAAATGCTTCAGAACTCTTCCATTGTTCTCGGAATTCCGCTGATGTTTAAAAATGCTTCAGAACTCTTCCATTGTTCTCGGAAATCTGCTGAAGTTTTGAAGTTTAAAAATGCTTCGAAACTGTTCCATTGTTCTCGGAATTCCGCTGACGCTTAAAAATGCTTCACAACTCTTCTATTGTTCTCGGAATTCCGCTGACTTTTAAAAATACTTCGGAACTCTTCCATTTTTCTCGGAATTCTGCTGAAGTTTAAAAATGCTTCGGAACTCTTCCATTGTTTTCAGAATTCCGCTGACATTTAAAAATGCTTTGGAACTCTTCCATTGTTCTTGGAATTCTGCTGACATTTAAAAATGCTTCGGAACTCTTCCATTGTTCTCGGAATTCCGCTGACGTTTAAAAATGCTTCGGAAATCTTCCATTGTTTTCAAAATTCTGCTGACGTTTAAAAATGCTTCAGAACTCTTCCATTGTTCTCGGAATTCCGCTGATGTTGAAAAATGCTTTGGAACTCTTCCATTGTTCTCGGAATTCCGCTGACGCTTAAAATTGCTTCACAACTCTTCTATTGTTCTCGGAAATTCCGCTGAATTTAAAAAATGCTTCGGAACTCTTCCATTGTTCTCGGAATGCTGCTGAAGTTTAAAAATGCTTTGGAACTCTTCCATTGTTCTCGGAATTCCGCTGACGCTTAAAAATGCTTCACAACTCTTCTATTGTTCTCAGAATTCCGCTGACTTTTAAAAATGCTTCTGAACTCTTCCATTGTTCTCGGAATTCCGCAGAAGTTTAAGAATGCTTTGGAACTCTTCCATTGTTCTCGGAATTCTGCTGAAGTTTAAAAATGCTTCGGAACTCTTCCATTGTTTTCAGAATTCCGCTGACATTTAAAAATGCTTTGGAACTCTTCCATTGTTCTCAGAATTCTGCAGACATATAAAAATGCTTCGGAACTCTTCCATTGTTCTCGGAATTCCGCTGACATTTAAAAATGCTTCGGAACTCTTCGATTGTTCTGGAATTCCGCTGATGTTTAAAAATGCTTCACAACTCTTCCATTGTTCTCGGTATTCTGCTGACTTTTAAAAATGCTTCGGAACTCTTCCATTGTTCTCGGAATTCCGCTGAAGTTTCAGTATGCTTCGGAGCACTTCCATTGTTCTCGGAATTCCGCTGACATTTAAAAATGCTTCGGAACTCTTCCATTGTTCTCGGAATTCCACTGACGTTTAAAAATGCTTCACAACTCTTCCATTTTTCTCGGTATTCCGCTGACTTTTAAAAATGCTTCGGAACTCTTCCATTGTTCTCGGAATTCCGCTGAAGTTTAAATATTCTTCGGAACTCTTAAATTGTTCTCGGAATTCCGCTGAAGTTTAAGAATGCTTCGGAACTCTTCCATTGTTCTCGGAATTCTGCTGAAGTTTAAAAATGCTTCGGAACTCTTCCATTGTTTTTAGAATTCCGCTGACATTTAAAAATGCTTTGGAACTCTTCCATTTTTCTCAGAATTCTGCAGACATATAAAAATGCTTTGGAACTCTTCCATTGTTCTCGGAATTCCGCTGACATTTAAAAATGCTTCGGAACTCTTCGATTGTTCTGGAATTCCGCTGATGTTTAAAAATGCTTCACAACTCTTCCATTGTTCTCGGTATGTTGCTGACTTTTAAAAATGCTTCGGAACTCTTCAATTGTTCTCCAAATTCCGCTGACCTTTAAAAATGCTTCACAACTCTTCCATTGTTCTCAGAATTCCGCTGACGTTTAATAATGCTTCAGAAATCTTCCATTGTTTTCAAAATTCCGCTGACGTTTAAAAATGCTTCAGAACTCTTCCATTGTTCTCGGAATTCCGCTGATGTTTAAAAATGCTTCAGAACTCTTCCATTGTTCTCGGAAATCTGCTGAAGTTTTGAAGTTTAAAAATGCTTCGGAACTCTTCCATTGTTCTTGGAATTCCGCTGACGCTTAAAAATGCTTCACAACTCTTCTATTGTTCTCGGAATTCCGCTGACTTTTAAAAATACTTCGGAACTCTTCCATTTTTCTCGGAATTCTGCTGAAGTTTAAAAATGCTTCGGAACTCTTCCATTGTTTTCAGAATTCCGCTGACATTTAAAAATGCTTTGGAACTCTTTCATTGTTCTTGGAATTCTGCTGACATTTAAAAATGCTTCGGAACTCTTCCATTGTTCTCGGAATTCCGCTGACATTTAAAAATGCTTCGGAACTCTTCCATTGTTCTCGGAATTCCACTGACGTTTAAAAATGCTTCACAACTCTTCCATTTTTCTCGGTATTCCGCTGACTTTTAAAAATGCTTCGGAACTCTTCCATTGTTCTCGGAATTCCGCTGAAGTTTAAATATTCTTCGGAACTCTTCCATTGTTCTCGGAATTATGCTGAAGATTAAAAATGCTTCGGAACTCTTCCATTGCTCTCAGAATTCCTCTGACGTTTAAAAATGCTTCACAACTCTTCCATTGTTCTCGGAATTCCGCTGACTTTTAAAAATGCTTCGGAACTCTTCCATTGTTCTCGGAATTATGCTGAAGATTATAAATGCTTCGGAACTCTTCCATTGTTGTAGGAATTCTGCTGAAGTTTAAAAATGCATCGGAACTCTTCCATTGTTCTCGGAATTTGGGTGAAGTTTAAATATGCTTCGGAACTCTTCCATTGTTCTCGGAATTCCGCTGACATTTAAAAATGCTTCAGAACTCTTCCATTGTTCTCTGAATTCCGCTGACGTTTAAAAATGCTTCAGAACTCTTCCATTGTTCTCGGAATTCCGCTGACGTTTAAAAATGCTTCACAACTCTTCCATTGTTCTCGGAATTTTGCGGACTTTTAAAAATGCTTCGGAACTCTTCCATTGTTCTCAAAATTCCACTGAAGTTTAAAAATGCCTCGGAACTCTTCCATTGTTCTCAGAATTCCGCTGACGTTTAAAAATGCTTCGGAAATCTTCCATTTTTTTCAAAATTCCGCTGACATTTAAAAATGCTTCAGAACTCTTCCATTGTTCTCAGAATTCCGCTGATGTTGAAAAATGATTCGGAACTCTTCCATTGTTCTTGGAATTCCGCTGATGCTTAAAATTGCTTCACAACTCTTCTATTGTTCTCGGAAATTCCGCTGACTTTAAAAAATGCTTCGGAACTCTTCCATTGTTCTCGGAATTCCGCTGAAGTTTAAGAATGCTTCGGAACTCTTCCAATGTTCTCGGAATTCTGCTGAAGTTTAAAAATGCTTTGTAACTCTTCCATTGTTCTCAGAATTCGGCTGACGCTTAAAAATGCTCCACAACTCTTCTATTGTTCTCGGAATTCCGCTGACTTTTAAAAATGCTTCGGAACTCTTCCATTGTTCTCGGAATTCCGCAGAAGTTTAAGAATGCTTCGGAACTCTTCCATTGTTCTCGGAATTCTGCTGAAGTTTAAAAATGCTTCGGAACTCTTCCATTGTTTTCAGAATTCCGCTGACATTTAAAAATGCTTTGGAACTCTTCCATTGTTCTCAGAATTCTGCAGACATATAAAAATGCTTCGGAACTTTTCCATTGTTCTCGGAATTCCGCTGATGTTTAAAAATGCTTCACAACTCTTCCATTGTTCTCGGTATTCTGCTGACTTTTAAAGATGCTTCGGAACTCATCCATTGTTCTCGGAATTCCGCTGAAGTTTAAGTATGCTACGGAGCACTTCCATTGTTCTCGGAATTCCGCTGACATTCAAAAATGCTTCAGAACTCTTCCATTGTTCTCGGAATTCCGCTGAGGTTTAAAAATGCTTCGGAACTCTTCCATTGTTCTCGGAATTCCGCTGACTTTTAAAAATGCTTCGGAACTCTTCGATTGTTCTCCAAATTCCGCTGACCTTTAAAAATGCTTCACAACTCTTCCATTGTTCTCAGAATTCCGCTGACGTTTAAAAATGCTTCAGAAATCTTCCATTGTTTTCAAAATTCCGCTGACGTTTAAAAATGCTTCAGAACTCTTCCATTGTTCTCGGAATTCCGCTGATGTTTAAAAATGCTTCGGAACTCTTCCATTGTTCTCGGAATTCCAGTGAAGTTTAAAAATGCTTCGGAACTCTTACATTGTTCTCAGAATTCCGCTGACGCTTAAAATTGCTTCACAACTCTTCTATTGTTCTCGGAATTCCCCTGACTTTTAAAAATGCTTCGGAACTCTTCCATTGTTCTCGGAATTCCGCTGAAGTTTAAGAATGCTTCAGAACTCTTCCATTGTTCTCGGAAATCTGCTGAAGTTTTGAAGTTTAAAAATGATTCGGAACTCTTCCATTGTTCTCGGAATTCCGATGACGCTTAAAAATGCTTCACAACTCTTCTATTGTTCTCGGAATTCCGCTGACTTTTAAAAATACTTCGGAACTCTTCCATTTTTCTCGGAATTCTGCTGAAGTTTAAAAATGCTTCGGAACTCTTCCATTGTTTTCAGAATTCCGCTGACATTTAAAAATGCTTCGGAACTCTTCCATTGTTCTCGGAATTCCGCTGACGTTTAAAAATGCTTCGGAACTCTTCCATTGTTCTCGGAATTCCACTGACGTTTAAAAATGCTGCACAACTCTTCCATTTTTCTCGGTATTCCGCTGACTTTTAAAAATGCTTCGGAACTCTTCCATTGTTCTCGGAATTCCGCTGAAGTTTAAATATTCTTCGGAACTCTTCCATTGTTCTCGGAATTCCGCTGACGCTTAAAAATGCTTCACAACTCTTCTATTGTTCTCGGAATTCCGCTGACTTTTAAAAATGCTTCGGAACTCTTCCATTTTTCTCGGAATTCCGCAGAAGTTTAAGAATGCTTCGGAACTCTTCCATTGTTCTCGGAATTCTGCTGAAGTTTAAAAATGCTTCGGAACTCTTCCATTGTTTTCAGAATTCCGCTGACATTTAAAAATGCTTTGGAACTCTTCCATTTTTCTCAGAATTCTGCAGACATATAAAAATGCTTCGGAACTCTTCCATTGTTCTCGGAATTCCGCTGACATTTAAAAATGCTTCGGAACTCTTCGATTGTTCTGGAATTCCGCTGATGTTTAAAAATGCTTCACAACTCTTCCATTGTTCTCGGTATGTTGCTGACTTTTAAAAATGCTTCGGAACTCTTCGATTGTTCTCCAAATTCCGCTGACCTTTAAAAATGCTTCACAACTCTTCCATTGTTCTCAGAATTCCGCTGACGTTTAAAAATGCTTCAGAAATCTTCCATTGTTTTCAAAATTCCGCTGACGTTTAAAAATGCTTCAGAACTCTTCCATTGTTCTCGGAATTCCGCTGATGTTTAAAAATGCTTCGGAACTCTTCCATTGTTCTCGGAATTCCAGTGAAGTTTAAAAATGCTTCGGAACTCTTACATTGTTCTCAGAATTCCGCTGACGCTTAAAATTGCTTCACAACTCTTCTATTGTTCTCGGAATTCCCCTGACTTTTAAAAATGCTTCGGAACTCTTCCATTGTTCTCGGAATTCCGCTGAAGTTTAAGAATGCTTCAGAACTCTTCCATTGTTCTCGGAAATCTGCTGAAGTTTTGAAGTTTAAAAATGATTCGGAACTCTTCCATTGTTCTCGGAATTCCGATGACGCTTAAAAATGCTTCACAACTCTTCTATTGTTCTCGGAATTCCGCTGACTTTTAAAAATACTTCGGAACTCTTCCATTTTTCTCGGAATTCTGCTGAAGTTTAAAAATGCTTCGGAACTCTTCCATTGTTTTCAGAATTCCGCTGACATTTAAAAATGCTTCGGAACTCTTCCATTGTTCTCGGAATTCCGCTGACGTTTAAAAATGCTTCGGAACTCTTCCATTGTTCTCGGAATTCCACTGACGTTTAAAAATGCTGCACAACTCTTCCATTTTTCTCGGTATTCCGCTGACTTTTAAAAATGCTTCGGAACTCTTCCATTGTTCTCGGAATTCCGCTGAAGTTTAAATATTCTTCGGAACTCTTCCATTGTTCTCGGAATTCCGCTGACGCTTAAAAATGCTTCACAACTCTTCTATTGTTCTCGGAATTCCGCTGACTTTTAAAAATGCTTCGGAACTCTTCCATTTTTCTCGGAATTCCGCAGAAGTTTAAGAATGCTTCGGAACTCTTCCATTGTTCTCGGAATTCTGCTGAAGTTTAAAAATGCTTCGGAACTCTTCCATTGTTTTCAGAATTTTGCTGACATTTAAAAATGCTTTGGAACTCTTCCATTTTTCTCAGAATTCTGCAGACATATAAAAATGCTTCGGAACTCTTCCATTGTTCTCGGAATTCCGCTGACATTTAAAAATGCTTCGGAACTCTTCGATTGTTCTGGAATTCCGCTGATGTTTAAAAATGCTTCACAACTCTTCCATTGTTCTCGGTATGTTGCTGACTTTTAAAAATGCTTCGGAACTCTTCGATTGTTCTCCAAATTCCGCTGACCTTTAAAAATGCTTCACAACTCTTCCATTGTTCTCAGAATTCCGCTGACGTTTAAAAATGCTTCAGAAATCTTCCATTGTTTTCAAAATTCCGCTGACGTTTAAAAATGCTTCAGAACTCTTCCATTGTTCTCGGAATTCCGCTGATGTTTAAAAATGCTTCAGAACTCTTCCATTGTTCTCGGAAATCTGCTGAAGTTTTGAAGTTTAAAAATGCTTCGAAACTGTTCCATTGTTCTCGGAATTCCGCTGACGCTTAAAAATGCTTCACAACTCTTCTATTGTTCTCGGAATTCCGCTGACTTTTAAAAATACTTCGGAACTCTTCCATTTTTCTCGGAATTCTGCTGAAGTTTAAAAATGCTTCGGAACTCTTCCATTGTTTTCAGAATTCCGCTGACATTTAAAAATGCTTTGGAACTCTTCCATTGTTCTTGGAATTCTGCTGACATTTAAAAATGCTTCGGAACTCTTCCATTGTTCTCGGAATTCCGCTGACATTTAAAAATGCTTCGGAACTCTTCCATTGTTCTCGGAATTCCACTGACGTTTAAAAATGCTTCACAACTCTTCCATTTTTCTCGGTATTCCGCTGACTTTTAAAAATGCTTCGGAACTCTTCCATTGCTCTCGGAATTCCGCTGAAGTTTAAATATTCTTCGGAACTCTTCCATTGTTCTCGGAATTATGCTGAAGATTAAAAATGCTTCGGAACTCTTCCATTGCTCTCAGAATTCCTCTGACGTTTAAAAATGCTTCACAACTCTTCCATTGTTCTCGGAATTCCGCTGACTTTTAAAAATGGTTCGGAACTCTTCCATTGTTCTCGGAATTATGCTGAAGATTATAAATGCTTCGGAACTATTCCATTGTTGTAGGAATTCTGCTGAAGTTTAAAAATGCATCGGAACTCTTCCATTGTTCTCGGAATTTGGGTGAAGTTTAAAAATGCTTCGGAACTCTTCCATTGTTCTCGGATTTCCGCTGACGTTTAAAAATGCTTCACAACTCTTCTATTGTTCTCGGTATTCCGCTGAAGATTAAATATGCTTCGGAACTCTTCCATTGTTCTCGGAATTCCGCTGACATTTAAAAATGCTTCAGAACTCTTCCATTGTTCTCTGAATTCCGCTGACGTTTAAAAATGCTTCAGAACTCTTCCATTGTTCTCGGAATTCCGCTGACGTTTAAAAATGCTTCACAACTCTTCCATTGTTCTCGGAATTTTGCGGACTTTTAAAAATGCTTCGGAACTCTTCCATTGTTCTCAAAATTCCACTGAAGTTTAAAAATGCCTCGGAACTCTTCCATTGTTCTCAGAATTCCGCTGACGTTTAAAAATGCTTCGGAAATCTTCCATTGTTTTCAAAATTCCGCTGACGTTTAAAAATGCTTCAGAACTCTTCCATTGTTCTCAGAATTCCGCTGATGTTGAAAAATGCTTCGGAACTCTTCCATTGTTCTTGGAATTCCGCTGACGCTTAAAATTGCTTCACAACTCTTCTATTGTTCTCGGAAATTCTGCTGACTTTAAAAAATGCTTCGGAACTCTTCCATTGTTCTCGGAATTCCGCTGAAGTTTAAGAATGCTTCGGAACTCTTCCAATGTTCTCGGAATTCTGCTGAAGTTTAAAAATGCTTTGGAACTCTTCCATTGTTCTCGGAATTCCGCTGACGTTTAAAAATGCTTCACAACTCTTCCATTTTTCTCGGTATTCCGCTGACTTTTAAAAATGCTTCGGAAATCTTCCATTGTTTTCAAAATTCCGCTGACGTTTAAAAATGCTTCGGAAATCTTCCATTGTTTTCAAAATTCTGCTGACGTTTAAAAATGCTTCAGAACTCTTCCATTGTTCTCGGAATTCCGCTGATGTTGAAAAATGCTTTGGAACTCTTCCATTGTTCTCGGAATTCCGCTGACGCTTAAAATTGCTTCACAACTCTTCTATTGTTCTCGGAAATTCCGCTGAATTTAAAAAATGCTTCGGAACTCTTCCATTGTTCTCGGAATTCTGCTGAAGTTTAAAAATGCTTTGGAACTCTTCCATTGTTCTCGGAATTCCGCTGACGCTTAAAAATGCTTCACAACTCTTCTATTGTTCTCAGAATTCCGCTGACTTTTAAAAATGCTTCTGAACTCTTCCATTGTTCTCGGAATTCCGCAGAAGTTTAAGAATGCTTTGGAACTCTTCCATTGTTCTCGGAATTCTGCTGAAGTTTAAAAATGCTTCGGAACTCTTCCATTGTTTTCAGAATTCCGCTGACATTTAAAAATGCTTTGGAACTCTTCCATTGTTCTCAGAATTCTGCAGACATATAAAAATGCTTCGGAACTCTTCCATTGTTCTCGGAATTCCGCTGACATTTAAAAATGCTTCGGAACTCTTCGATTGTTCTGGAATTCCGCTGATGTTTAAAAATGCTTCACAACTCTTCCATTGTTCTCGGTATTCTGCTGACTTTTAAAAATGCTTCGGAACTCTTCCATTGTTCTCGGAATTCCGCTGAAGTTTCAGTATGCTTCGGAGCACTTCCATTGTTCTCGGAATTCCGCTGACATTTAAAAATGCTTCGGAACTCTTCCATTGTTCTCGGAATTCCACTGACGTTTAAAAATGCTTGACAACTCTTCCATTTTTCTCGGTATTCCGCTGACTTTTAAAAATGCTTCGGAACTCTTCCATTGTTCTCGGAATTCCGCTGAAGTTTAAATATTCTTCGGAACTCTTAAATTGTTCTCGGAATTCCGCTGAAGTTTAAGAATGCTTCGGAACTCTTCCATTGTTCTCGGAATTCTGCTGAAGTTTAAAAATGCTTCGGAACTCTTCCATTGTTTTTAGAATTCCGCTGACATTTAAAAATGCTTTGGAACTCTTCCATTTTTCTCAGAATTCTGCAGACATATAAAAATGCTTTGGAACTCTTCCATTGTTCTCGGAATTCCGCTGACATTTAAAAATGCTTCGGAACTCTTCGATTGTTCTGGAATTCCGCTGATGTTTAAAAATGCTTCACAACTCTTCCATTGTTCTCGGTATGTTGCTGACTTTTAAAAATGCTTCGGAACTCTTCAATTGTTCTCCAAATTCCGCTGACCTTTAAAAATGCTTCACAACTCTTCCATTGTTCTCAGAATTCCGCTGACGTTTAAAAATGCTTCAGAAATCTTCCATTGTTTTCAAAATTCCGCTGACGTTTAAAAATGCTTCAGAACTCTTCCATTGTTCTCGGAATTCCGCTGATGTTTAAAAATGCTTCAGAACTCTTCCATTGTTCTCGGAAATCTGCTGAAGTTTTGAAGTTTAAAAATGCTTCGGAACTCTTCCATTGTTCTTGGAATTCCGCTGACGCTTAAAAATGCTTCACAACTCTTCTATTGTTCTCGGAATTCCGCTGACTTTTAAAAATACTTCGGAACTCTTCCATTTTTCTCGGAATTCTGCTGAAGTTTAAAAATGCTTCGGAACTCTTCCATTGTTTTCAGAATTCCGCTGACATTTAAAAATGCTTTGGAACTCTTTCATTGTTCTTGGAATTCTGCTGACATTTAAAAATGCTTCGGAACTCTTCCATTGTTCTCGGAATTCCGCTGACATTTAAAAATGCTTCGGAACTCTTCCATTGTTCTCGGAATTCCACTGACGTTTAAAAATGCTTCACAACTCTTCCATTTTTCTCGGTATTCCGCTGACTTTTAAAAATGCTTCGGAACTCTTCCATTGTTCTCGGAATTCCGCTGAAGTTTAAATATTCTTCGGAACTCTTCCATTGTTCTCGGAATTATGCTGAAGATTAAAAATGCTTCGGAACTCTTCCATTGCTCTCAGAATTCCTCTGACGTTTAAAAATGCTTCACAACTCTTCCATTGTTCTCGGAATTCCGCTGACTTTTAAAAATGCTTCGGAACTCTTCCATTGTTCGCGGAATTATGCTGAAGATTATAAATGCTTCGGAACTCTTCCATTGTTGTAGGAATTCTGCTGAAGTTTAAAAATGCATCGGAACTCTTCCATTGTTCTCGGAATTTGGGTGAAGTTTAAATATGCTTCGGAACTCTTCCATTGTTCTCGGAATTCCGCTGACATTTAAAAATGCTTCAGAACTCTTCCATTGTTCTCTGAATTCCGCTGACGTTTAAAAATGCTTCAGAACTCTTCCATTGTTCTCGGAATTCCGCTGACGTTTAAAAATGCTTCACAACTCTTCCATTGTTCTCGGAATTTTGCGGACTTTTAAAAATGCTTCGGAACTCTTCCATTGTTCTCAAAATTCCACTGAAGTTTAAAAATGCCTCGGAACTCTTCCATTGTTCTCAGAATTCCGCTGACGTTTAAAAATGCTTCGGAAATCTTCCATTGTTTTCAAAATTCCGCTGACATTTAAAAATGCTTCAGAACTCTTCCATTGTTCTCAGAATTCCGCTGATGTTGAAAAATGATTCGGAACTCTTCCATTGTTCTTGGAATTCCGCTGATGCTTAAAATTGCTTCACAACTCTTCTATTGTTCTCGGAAATTCCGCTGACTTTAAAAAATGCTTCGGAACTCTTCCATTGTTCTCGGAATTCCACTGAAGTTTAAGAATGCTTCGGAACTCTTCCAATGTTCTCGGAATTCTGCTGAAGTTTAAAAATGCTTTGTAACTCTTCCATTGTTCTCAGAATTCGGCTGACGCTTAAAAATGCTCCACAACTCTTCTATTGTTCTCAAAATTCCGCTGACTTTTAAAAATGCTTCGGAACTCTTCCATTGTTCTCGGAATTCCGCTGACGTTTAAAAATGCTTCGGAAATCTTCCATTGTTTTCAAAATTCCGCTGACGTTTAAAAATGCTTCGGAAATCTTCCATTGTTTTCAAAATTCCGCTGACGTTTAAAAATGCTTCAGAACTCTTCCATTGTTCTCGGAATTCCGCTGATGTTGGAAAATGCTTCGGAACTCTTCCATTGTTCTCGGAATTCCGCTGACGCTTAAAATTGCTTCACAACTCTTCTATTGTTCTCGGAAATTCCGCTGAATTTAAAAAATGCTTCGGAACTCTTCCATTGTTCTCGGAATTCCGCTGAAGTTTAAGAATGCTTCGGAACTCTTCCATTGTTCTCGGAATTCTGCTGAAGTTTAAAAATGCTTTGGAACTCTTCCATTGTTCTCGGAATTCCGCTGACGCTTAAAAATGCTTCACAACTCTTCTATTGTTCTCGGAATTCCGCTGACTTTTAAAAATGCTTCTGAACTCTTCCATTGTTCTCGGAATTCCGCAGAAGTTTAGGAATGCTTCGGAACTCTTCCATTGTTCTCGGAATTCTGCTGAAGTTTAAAAATGCTTCGGAACTCTTCCATTGTTTTCAGAATTCCGCTGACATTTAAAAATGCTTTGGAACTCTTCCATTGTTCTCAGAATTCTGCAGACATATAAAAATGCTTCGGAACTCTTCCATTGTTCTCGGAATTCCGCTGACATTTAAAAATGCTTCGGAACTCTTCGATTGTTCTGGAATTCCGCTGATGTTTAAAAATGCTTCACAACTCTTCCATTGTTCTCGGTATTCTGCTGACTTTTAAAAATGCTTCGGAACTCTTCCATTGTTCTCGGAATTCCGCTGAAGTTTCAGTATGCTTCGGAGCACTTCCATTGTTCTCGGAATTCCGCTGACATTCAAAAATGCTTCAGAACTCTTCCATTGTTCTCGGAATTCCGCTGAGGTTTAAAAATGGTTCGGAACTCTTCCATTGTTCTCGGAATTCCGCTGACGTTTAAAAATGCTTCAGAACTCTTCCATTGTTCTCGGAAATCTGCTGAAGTTTTGAAGTTTAAAAATGCTTCGGAACTCTTCCATTGTTCTCGGAATTCCGCTGACGCTTAAAAATGCTTCACAACTCTTCTATTGTTCTCGGAATTCCACTGACTTTTAAAAATACTTCGGAACTCTTCCATTTTTCTCGGAATTCTGCTGAAGTTTAAAAATGCTTCGGAACTCTTCCATTGTTCTCGGAATTCCGCTGACATTTAAAAATGCTTCGGAACTCTTCCATTGTTCTCGGAATTCCACAGACGTTTAAAAATGCTTCACAACTCTTCCATTTTTCTCGGTATTCCGCTGACTTTTAAAAATGCTTCGGAACTCTTCCATTGTTCTCGGAATTCCGCTGAAGTTTAAATATACTTCGGAACTCTTCCATTGTTCTCGGAATTATGCTGAAGATTAAAAATGCATCGGAACTCTTCCATTGCTCTCAGTATTCCGCTGACGTTTAAAAATGCTTCACAACTCTTCCATTGTTCTCGGAATTCCGCTGACTTTTAAAAATGCTTCGGAACTCTTCCATTGTTCTCGGAATTATGCTGAAGTTTAAAAATGCTTCGGAACTCTTCCATTGTTCTCAGAATTCCGCTGACATTTAAAAATGCTTCGGAACTCTTCCATTGTTCTCGGAATTCCGCTGACGTTTAAAAATGCTTCGGAACTCTTCCATTGTTCTCGGAATTCCGCTGAAGTTTAAAAATGCTTCGGAACTCTTCCATTGATATAGGAATTCTGCTGAAGTTTAAAAATGCATCGGAACTCTTCCATTGTTCTCGGAATTTGGGTGAAGTTTAAAAATGCTTCGGAACTCTTCCATTGTTCTCGGATTTCCGCTGCCGTTTAAAAATGCTTCACAACTCTTCTATTGTTCTCGGTATTCCGCTGAAGTTTAAATATGCTTCGGAACTCTTCCATTGTTCTCGTAATTCCGCTGAAGTTTAAAAATGCTTCGGAACTCTTCCATTGTTCTCGGAATTCCGCTGACGTTTAAAAATGCTTCACAACTCTTCCATTTTTCTCGGTATTCCGCTGACTTTTAAAAATGCTTCGGAAATCTTCCATTGTTTTCAAAGTTCCGCTGACGTTTAAAAATGCTTCAGAACTCTTCCATTGTTCTCGGAATTCCGCTGATGTTGAAAAATGCTTCGGAACTCTTCCATTGTTCTCGGAATTCCGCTGACGCTTAAAATTGCTTCAAAACTCTTCTATTGTTTTTGGAAATTCCGCTGACTTTAAAAAATGCTTCGGAACTCTTCCATTGTTCTCGGAATTCCGCTGAAGTTTAAGAATGCTTCGGAACTCTTCCATTGTTCTCGGAATTCTGCTGAAGTTTAAAAATGCTTTGGAACTCTTCCATTGTTCTCGGAATTCCGCTGACGCTTAAAAATGCTTCACAACTCTTCTATTGTTCTCGGAATTCCGCTGACTTTTAAAAATGCTTCGGAACTCTTCCATTGTTTTCAAAATTCCGCTGACGTTTAAAAATGCTTCAGAACTCTTCCATTGTTCTCGGAATTCCGCTGATGTTGAAAAATGCTTCGGAACTCTTCCATTGTTCTCGGAATTCCGCTGACGCTTAAAATTGCTTCAAAACTCTTCTATTGTTCTCGGAAATTCCGCTGACTTTAAAAAATGCTTCGGAACTCTTCCATTGTTCTCGGAATTCCGCTGAAGTTTAAGAATGCTTCGGAACTCTTCCTTTGTTCTCGGAATTCTGCTGAAGTTTAAAAATGCTTTGGAACTCTTCCATTGTTCTCGGAATTCCGCTGACGCTTAAAAATGCTTCACAACTCTTCTATTGTTCTCGGAATTCCGCTGACTTTTAAAAATGCTTCGGAACTCTTCCATTGTTCTCGGAATTCCGCAGAAGTTTAAAAATGCTTCGGAACTCTTCCATTGTTCTCGGAATTCTGCTGAAGTTTAAAAATGCTTAGGAACTCTTCCATTGTTTTCAGAATTCCGCTGACATTTAAAAATGCTTCGGAACTCTTCCATTGTTCTCGGAATTCCGCTGACATTTAAAAATTCTTCGGAACTCTTCGATTGTTCTGGAATTCCACTGATGTTTAAAAATGCTTCACAACTCTTCCATTGTTCTCGGTATGTTGCTGACTTTTTAAAATGCTTCGGAACTCTTCCATTGTTCTCGGAATTCCGCTGAGGTTTAAAAATGCTTCGGAACTCTTCCATTGTTCTCGGAATTCCGCTGACGTTTAAAAATGCTTCACAACTCTTCCATTGTTCTCGGAATTCCGCTGACTTTTAAAAATGCTTCGGAACTCTTCGATTGTTCTCCAAATTCCGCTGACCTTTAAAAATGCTTCACAACTCTTCCATTGTTCTCAGAATTCCGCTGACGTTTAAAAATGCTTCAGAAATCTTCCATTGTTTTCAAAATTCCGCTAACGTTTAAAAATGCTTCAGAACTCTTCCATTGTTCTCGGAATTCCGCTGATGTTTAAAAATGCTTCGGAACTCTTCCATTGTTCTCGGAATTCTGCTGACGCTTAAAAATGCTTCACAACTCTTCTATTGTTCTCGGAATTCCACTGACTTTTAAAAATACTTCGTAACTCTTCCATTTTTCTCGGAATTCTGCTGAAGTTTAAAAATGCTTCAGAACTCTTCCATTGTTTTCAGAATTCCGCTGACATTTAAAAATGCTTTGGAACTCTTCCATTGTTCTTGGAATTCCGCTGACATTTAAAAATGCTTCGGAACTCTTCCATTGTTCTAGGAATTCCGCTGACTTTTAAAAATGCTTCGGAACTCTTCCACTGTTCTCGGAATTCCGCTGAAGTTTAAATATTCTTCGGAACTCTTCCATTGTTCTCGGAATTATGCTGAAGATTAAAAATGCTTCGGAAGTCTTCCATTGCTCTCAGAATTCCGCTGACGTTTAAAAATGCTTCACAACTCTTCCATTGTTCTCGG
Source organism: Phyllobates terribilis (assembly GCF_046119375.1). Taxonomy (NCBI): domain Eukaryota; kingdom Metazoa; phylum Chordata; class Amphibia; order Anura; family Dendrobatidae; genus Phyllobates; species Phyllobates terribilis. Next base: position 3,739,196 of record NW_027362781.1, on the reverse strand, counting down.
AATTCCGCTGACTTTTAAAAATGCTTTGGAACTCTTCCATTGTTCTCGGAATTATGCTGAAGTTTAAAAATGCTTCGGAACTCTTCCATTGTTCTCAGAATTCCGCTGACATTTAAAAATGCTTCGGAACTCTTCCATTGTTCTCGGAATTCCGCTGATGTTTAAAAATGCTTCGGAACTCTTCCTTTGTTCTCGGAATTCCGCTGAAGTTTAAAAATGCTTCGGAACTCTTCCATTGTTCTCGGATTTCCGCTGACGTTTAAAAATGCTTCACAACTCTTCTATTGTTCTCGGTATTCCGCTGAAGTTTAAATTTGCTTCGGAACTCTTCCATTGTTCTCGTAATACCGTTGAAGTTTAAAAATGCTTCGGAACTCTTCCATTGTTCTCGTAATTCCGCTGAAGTTTAAAAATGCTTCGGAACTCTTCCAGATTTCTCGGAATTCCGCTGACATATAAAAATGCTTTGGAACTCTTCCTTTTTTCTCGGAATTCCGTTGATGTTTAAAAATGCTTCAGAACTCTTCCATTGTTCTCGGAATTCCGCTGAAGTTTACGTATGCTTCGGAACTCTTCCATTGTTCTGGAATTCCGCTGACGTTTAAAAATGCTTCACAACTCTTCCATTGTTCTCGGTATTCCCCTGACTTATAAAAATGCTTCGGAACTCTTCCATTGTTCTCGGAATTCCGCTGAAGTTTAAGTATGCTTCGGAACTCTTACATTGTTCTCGGAATTCTGCTGAAGTTTAAAAATGCTTCAGAACTCTTCCATTGTTCTCAGAATTCCGCTGAAATTTAAAAATGCTTCGGAACTCTTCCATTGTTCTCGGAATTCCGCTGACATTTAAAAATGCTTCAGAACTCTTCCATTGTTCTCTGAATTCCGCTGACGTGTAAAAATGCTTCAGAACTCTTCCATTGTTCTCGGAATTCCGCTGACGTTTAAAAATGCTTCACAACTCTTCCATTGTTCTCGGAATTTTGCGGACTTTTAAAAATGCTTCGGAACTCTTCCATTGTTCTCAAAATTCCGCTGAAGTTTAAAAATGCCTCGGAACTCTTCCATTGTTCTCAGAATTCCGCTGATGTTTAAAAATGCTTCGGTAATCTTCCATTGTTTTCAAAATTCCGCTGACGTTTAAAAATGCTTCAGAACTCTTCCATTGTTCTCAGAATTCCGCTGATGTTGAAAAATGCTTCGGAACTCTTCCATTGTTCTTGGAATTCCGCTGACGCTTAAAATTGCTTCACAACTCTTCTATTGTTCTCGGAAATTCCGCTGACTTTAAAAAATGCTTCGGAACTCTTCCATTGTTCTCGGAATTCCGCTGAAGTTTAAGAATGCTTTGGAACTCTTCCAATGTTCTCGGAATTCTGCTGAAGTTTAAAAATGCTTTGGAACTCTTCCATTGTTCTCGGAATTCGGCTGACGCTTAAAAATGCTTCACAACTCTTCTATTGTTCTCGGAATTCCGCTGACTTTTAAAAATGCTTCGGAACTCTTCCATTGTTCTCGGAATTCCGCAGAAGTTTAAGAATGCTTCGGAACTCTTCCATTGTTCCACGGAATTCTGCTGAAGTTTAAAAATGCTTCGGAACTCTTCCATTGTTTTCAGAATTCCGCTGACATTTAAAAATGCTTTGGAACTCTTCCATTGTTCTCAGAATTAAGCAGACATATAAAAATGCTTCGGAACTCTTCCATTGTTCTCGTAATTCCGCTGACATTTAAAAATGCTTCGGAACACTTCCATTGTTCTGGAATTCCGCTGACGTTTAAAAATACTTCACAACTCTTCCATTGTTCTCGGTATTCTGCTGACTTTTAAAAATGCTTCGGAACTCTTCCATTGTTCTCGGAATTCCGGTGAAGTTTACGTATGCTTCGGAGCTCTTCCATTGTTCTCGGAATTCCGCTGACATTTAAAAATGCTTCAGAACTCTTCCATTGTTCTCGGAATTCCGCTGATGTTTAAAAATGCTTCGGAACTCTTCCATTGTTCTCGTAATTCCGCTGAAGTTTAAAAATGCTTCGGAACTCTTCCATTGTTCTCGGAATTCCGCTGACGTTTAAAAATGCTTCACAACTCTTCCATTTTTCTCGGTATTCCGCTGACTTTTAAAAATGCTTCGGAAATCTTCCATTGTTTTCAAAGTTCCGCTGACGTTTAAAAATGCTTCAGAACTCTTCCATTGTTCTCGGAATTCCGCTGATGTTGAAAAATGCTTCGGAACTCTTCCATTGTTCTCGGAATTCCGCTGACGCTTAAAATTGCTTCAAAACTCTTCTATTGTTCTCGGAAATTCCGCTGACTTTAAAAAATGCTTCGGAACTCTTCCATTGTTCTCGGAATTCCGCTGAAGTTTAAGAATGCTTCGGAACTCTTCCATTGTTCTCGGAATTCTGCTGAAGTTTAAAAATGCTTTGGAACTCTTCCATTGTTCTCGGAATTCCGCTGACGCTTAAAAATGCTTCACAACTCTTCTATTGTTCTCGGAATTCCGCTGACTTTTAAAAATGCTTCGGAACTCTTCCATTGTTTTCAAAATTCCGCTGACGTTTAAAAATGCTTCAGAACTCTTCCATTGTTCTCGGAATTCCGCTGATGTTGAAAAATGCTTCGGAACTCTTCCATTGTTCTCGGAATTCCGCTGACGCTTAAAATTGCTTCAAAACTCTTCTATTGTTCTCGGAAATTCCGCTGACTTTAAAAAATGCTTCGGAACTCTTCCATTGTTCTCGGAATTCCGCTGAAGTTTAAGAATGCTTCGGAACTCTTCCATTGTTCTCGGAATTCTGCTGAAGTTTAAAAATGCTTTGGAACTCTTCCATTGTTCTCGGAATTCCGCTGACGCTTAAAAATGCTTCACAACTCTTCTATTGTTCTCGGAATTCCGCTGACTTTTAAAAATGCTTCGGAACTCTTCCATTGTTCTCGGAATTCCGCAGAAGTTTAAAAATGCTTCGGAACTCTTCCATTGTTCTCGGAATTCTGCTGAAGTTTAAAAATGCTTAGGAACTTTTCCATTGTTTTCAGAATTCCGCTGACATTTAAAAATGCTTTGTAACTCTTCCATTGTTCTCAGAATTCTGCAGACATATAAAAATGCTTCGGAACTCTTCCATTGTTCTCGGAATTCCGCTGACATTTAAAAATGCTTCGGAACTCTTCAATTGTTCTGGAATTCCGCTGATGTTTAAAAATGCTTCACAACTCTTCCATTGTTCTCGGTATGTTGCTGACTTTTAAAAATGCTTCGGAACTCTTCCATTGTTCTCGGAATTCCGCTGAGGTTTAAAAATGCTTCACAACTCTTCCATTGTTCTCGGAATTCCGCTGACGTTTAAAAATGCTTCACAACTCTTCCATTGTTCTCGGAATTCCGCTGACTTTTAAAAATGCTTCGGAACTCTTCGATTGTTCTCCAAATTCCGCTGACCTTTAAAAATGCTTCACAACTCTTCCATTGTTCTCAGAATTCCGCTGACGTTTAAAAATGCTTCAGAAATCTTCCATTGTTTTCAAAATTCCGCTAACGTTTAAAAATGCTTCAGAACTCTTCCATTGTTCTCGGAATTCCGCTGATGTTTAAAAATGCTTCGGAACTCTTCCATTGTTCTCGGAATTCTGCTGACGCTTAAAAATGCTTCACAACTCTTCTATTGTTCTCGGAATTCCACTGACTTTTAAAAATACTACGGAACTCTTCCATTTTTCTCGGAATTCTGCTGAAGTTTAAAAATGCTTCAGAACTCTTCCATTGTTTTCAGAATTCCGCTGACATTTAAAAATGCTTTGGAACTCTTCCATTGTTCTTGGAATTCCGCTGACATTTAAAAATGCTTCGGAACTCTTCCATTGTTCTAGGAATTCCGCTGACTTTTAAAAATGCTTCGGAACTCTTCCACTGTTCTCGGAATTCCGCTGAAGTTTAAATATTCTTCGGAACTCTTCCATTGTTCTCGGAATTATGCTGAAGATTAAAAATGCTTCGGAAGTCTTCCATTGCTCTCAGAATTCCGCTGACGTTTAAAAATGCTTCACAACTCTTCCATTGTTCTCGGAATTCCGCTGACTTTTAAAAATGCTTTGGAACTCTTCCATTGTTCTCGGAATTATGCTGAAGTTTAAAAATGCTTCGGAACTCTTCCATTGTTCTCAGAATTCCGCTGACATTTAAAAATGCTTCGGAACTCTTCCATTGTTCTCGGAATTCCGCTGATATTTAAAAATGCTTCGGAACTCTTCCATTGTTCTCGGAATTCCGCTGAAGTTTAAAAATGCTTCGGAACTCTTCCATTGTTCTCGGATTTCCGCTGACGTTTAAAAATGCTTCACAACTCTTCTATTGTTCTCGGTATTCCGCTGAAGTTTAAATTTGCTTCGGAACTCTTCCATTGTTCTCGTAATACCGTTGAAGTTTAAAAATGCTTCGGAACTCTTCCATTGTTCTCGTAATTCCGCTGAAGTTTAAAAATGCTTCGGAACTCTTCCATTGTTCTCGGAATTCCGCTGACATATAAAAATGCTTTGGAACTCTTCCTTTTTTCTCGGAATTCCGTTGATGTTTAAAAATGCTTCAGAACTCTTCCATTGTTCTCGGAATTCCGCTGAAGTTTACGTATGCTTCGGAACTCTTCCATTGTTCTGGAATTCCGCTGACGTTTAAAAATGCTTCACAACTCTTCCATTGTTCTCGGTATTCCCCTGACTTATAAAAATGCTTCGGAACTCTTCCATTGTTCTCGGAATTCCGCTGAAGTTTAGGTATGCTTCGGAACTCTTACATTGTTCTCGGAATTCTGCTGAAGTTTAAAAATGCTTCAGAACTCTTCCATTGTTCTCAGAATTCCGCTGAAATTTAAAAATGCTTCGGAACTCTTCCATTGTTCTCGGAATTCCGCTGACATTTAAAAATGCTTCAGAACTCTTCCATTGTTCTCTGAATTCCGCTGATGTGTAAAAATGCTTCAGAACTCTTCCATTGTTCTCGGAATTCCGCTGACGTTTAAAAATGCTTCACAACTCTTCCATTGTTCTCGGAATTTTGCGGACTTTTAAAAATGCTTCGGAACTCTTCCATTGTTCTCAAAATTCCGCTGAAGTTTAAAAATGCCTCGGAACTCTTCCATTGTTCTCAGAATTCCGCTGATGTTTAAAAATGCTTCGGTAATCTTCCATTGTTTTCAAAATTCCGCTGACGTTTAAAAATGCTTCAGAACTCTTCCATTGTTCTCAGAATTCCGCTGATGTTGAAAAATGCTTCGGAACTCTTCCATTGTTCTTGGAATTCCGCTGACGCTTAAAATTGCTTCACAACTCTTCTATTGTTCTCGGAAATTCCGCTGACTTTAAAAAATGCTTCGGAACTCTTCCATTGTTCTCGGAATTCCGCTGAAGTTTAAGAATGCTTCGGAACTCTTCCAATGTTCTCGGAATTCTGCTGAAGTTTAAAAATGCTTTGGAACTCTTCCATTGTTCTCGGAATTCGGCTGACGCTTAAAAATGCTTCACAACTCTTCTATTGTTCTCGGAATTCCGCTGACTTTTAAAAATGCTTCGGAACCCTTCCATTGTTCTCGGAATTCCGCAGAAGTTTAAGAATGCTTCGGAACTCTTCCATTGTTCCACGGAATTCTGCTGAAGTTTAAAAATGCTTCGGAACTCTTCCATTGTTTTCAGAATTCCGCTGACATTTAAAAATGCTTTGGAACTCTTCCATTGTTCTCAGAATTAAGCAGACATATAAAAATGCTTCGGAACTCTTCCATTGTTCTCGTAATTCCGCTGACATTTAAAAATGCTTCGGAACACTTCCATTGTTCTGGAATTCCGCTGACGTTTAAAAATACTTCACAACTCTTCCATTGTTCTCGGTATTCTGCTGACTTTTAAAAATGCTTCGGAACTCTTCCATTGTTCTCGGAATTCCGGTGAAGTTTACGTATGCTTCGGAGCTCTTCCATTGTTCTCGGAATTCCGCTGACATTTAAAAATGCTTCAGAACTCTTTCATTGTTCTCGGAATTCCGCTGATGTTTAAAAATGCTTCGGAACTCTTCCATTGTTCTCGTAATTCCGCTGAAGTTTAAAAATGCTTCGGAACTCTTCCATTGTTCTCGGAATTTCGCTGACGTTTAAAAATGCTTCACAACTCTTCCATTTTTCTCGGTATTCCGCTGACTTTTAAAAATGCTTCGGAAATCTTCCATTGTTTTCAAAGTTCCGCTGACGTTTAAAAATGCTTCAGAACTCTTCCATTGTTCTCGGAATTCCGCTGATGTTGAAAAATGCTTCGGAACTCTTCCATTGTTCTCGGAATTCCGCTGACGCTTAAAATTGCTTCAAAACTCTTCTATTGTTCTCGGAAATTCCGCTGACTTTAAAAAATGCTTCGGAACTCTTCCATTGTTCTCGGAATTCCGCTGAAGTTTAAGAATGCTTCGGAACTCTTCCATTGTTCTCGGAATTCTGCTGAAGTTTAAAAATGCTTTGGAACTCTTCCATTGTTCTCGGAATTCCGCTGACGCTTAAAAATGCTTCACAACTCTTCTATTGTTCTCGGAATTCCGCTGACTTTTAAAAATGCTTCGGAACTCTTCCATTGTTTTCAAAATTCCGCTGACGTTTAAAAATGCTTCAGAACTCTTCCATTGTTCTCGGAATTCCGCTGATGTTGAAAAATGCTTCGGAACTCTTCCATTGTTCTCGGAATTCCGCTGACGCTTAAAATTGCTTCAAAACTCTTCTATTGTTCTCGGAAATTCCGCTGACTTTAAAAAATGCTTCGGAACTCTTCCATTGTTCTCGGAATTCCGCTGAAGTTTAAGAATGCTTCGGAACTCTTCCATTGTTCTCGGAATTCTGCTGAAGTTTAAAAATGCTTTGGAACTCTTCCATTGTTCTCGGAATTCCGCTGACGCTTAAAAATGCTTCACAACTCTTCTATTGTTCTCGGAATTCCGCTGACTTTTAAAAATGCTTCGGAACTCTTCCATTGTTCTCGGAATTCCGCAGAAGTTTAAAAATGCTTCGGAACTCTTCCATTGTTCTCGGAATTCTGCTGAAGTTTAAAAATGCTTAGGAACTCTTCCATTGTTTTCAGAATTCCGCTGACATTTAAAAATGCTTTGGAACTCTTCCATTGTTCTCAGAATTCTGCAGACATATAAAAATGCTTCGGAACTCTTCCATTGTTCTCGGAATTCCGCTGACATTTAAAAATGCTTCGGAACTCTTCGATTGTTCTGGAATTCCGCTGATGTTTAAAAATGCTTCACAACTCTTCCATTGTTCTCGGTATGTTGCTGACTTTTAAAAATGCTTCGGAACTCTTCCATTGTTCTCGGAATTCCGCTGAGGTTTAAAAATGCTTCACAACTCTTCCATTGTTCTCGGAATTCCGCTGACGTTTAAAAATGCTTCACAACTCTTCCATTGTTCTCGGAATTCCGCTGACTTTTAAAAATGCTTCGGAACTCTTCGATTGTTCTCCAAATTCCGCTGACCTTTAAAAATGCTTCACAACTCTTCCATTGTTCTCAGAATTCCGCTGACGTTTAAAAATGCTTCAGAAATCTTCCATTGTTTTCAAAATTCCGCTAACGTTTAAAAATGCTTCAGAACTCTTCCATTGTTCTCGGAATTCCGCTGATGTTTAAAAATGCTTCGGAACTCTTCCATTGTTCTCGGAATTCTGCTGACGCTTAAAAATGCTTCACAACTCTTCTATTGTTCTCGGAATTCCACTGACTTTTAAAAATACTTCGGAACTCTTCCATTTTTCTCGGAATTCTGCTGAAGTTTAAAAATGCTTCAGAACTCTTCCATTGTTTTCAGAATTCCGCTGACATTTAAAAATGCTTTGGAACTCTTCCATTGTTCTTGGAATTCCGCTGACATTTAAAAATGCTTCGGAACTCTTCCATTGTTCTAGGAATTCCGCTGACTTTTAAAAATGCTTCGGAACTCTTCCACTGTTCTCGGAATTCCGCTGAAGTTTAAATATTCTTCGGAACTCTTCCATTGTTCTCGGAATTATGCTGAAGATTAAAAATGCTTCGGAAGTCTTCCATTGCTCTCAGAATTCCGCTGACGTTTAAAAATGCTTCACAACTCTTCCATTGTTCTCGGAATTCCGCTGACTTTTAAAAATGCTTTGGAACTCTTCCATTGTTCTCGGAATTATGCTGAAGTTTAAAAATGCTTCGGAACTCTTCCATTGTTCTCAGAATTCCGCTGACATTTAAAAATGCTTCGGAACTCTTCCATTGTTCTCGGAATTCCGCTGATGTTTAAAAATGCTTCGGAACTCTTCCATTGTTCTCGGAATTCCGCTGAAGTTTAAAAATGCTTCGGAACTCTTCCATTGTTCTCGGATTTCCGCTGACGTTTAAAAATGCTTCACAACTCTTCTATTGTTCTCGGTATTCCGCTGAAGTTTAAATTTGCTTCGGAACTCTTCCATTGTTCTCGTAATACCGTTGAAGTTTAAAAATGCTTCGGAACTCTTCCATTGTTCTCGTAATTCCGCTGAAGTTTAAAAATGCTTCGGAACTCTTCCAGATTTCTCGGAATTCCGCTGACATATAAAAATGCTTTGGAACTCTTCCTTTTTTCTCGGAATTCCGTTGATGTTTAAAAATGCTTCAGAACTCTTCCATTGTTCTCGGAATTCCGCTGAAGTTTACGTATGCTTCGGAACTCTTCCATTGTTCTGGAATTCCGCTGACGTTTAAAAATGCTTCACAACTCTTCCATTGTTTTCGGTATTCCCCTGACTTATAAAAATGCTTCGGAACTCTTCCATTGTTCTCGGAATTCCGCTGAAGTTTAAGTATGCTTCGGAACTCTTACATTGTTCTCGGAATTCTGCTGAAGTTTAAAAATGCTTCAGAACTCTTCCATTGTTCTCAGAATTCCGCTGAAATTTAAAAATGCTTCGGAACTCTTCCATTGTTCTCGGAATTCCGCTGACATTTAAAAATGCTTCAGAACTCTTCCATTGTTCTCTGAATTCCGCTGATGTGTAAAAATGCTTCAGAACTCTTCCATTGTTCTCGGAATTCCGCTGACGTTTAAAAATGCTTCACAACTCTTCCATTGTTCTCGGAATTTTGCGGACTTTTAAAAATGCTTCGGAACTCTTCCATTGTTCTCAAAATTCCGCTGAAGTTTAAAAATGCCTCGGAACTCTTCCATTGTTCTCAGAATTCCGCTGATGTTTAAAAATGCTTCGGTAATCTTCCATTGTTTTCAAAATTCCGCTGACGTTTAAAAATGCTTCAGAACTCTTCCATTGTTCTCAGAATTCCGCTGATGTTGAAAAATGCTTCGGAACTCTTCCATTGTTCTTGGAATTCCGCTGACGCTTAAAATTGCTTCACAACTCTTCTATTGTTCTCGGAAATTCCGCTGACTTTAAAAAATGCTTCGGAACTCTTCCATTGTTCTCGGAATTCCGCTGAAGTTTAAGAATGCTTCGGAACTCTTCCAATGTTCTCGGAATTCTGCTGAAGTTTAAAAATGCTTTGGAACTCTTCCATTGTTCTCGGAATTCGGCTGACGCTTAAAAATGCTTCACAACTCTTCTATTGTTCTCGGAATTCCGCTGACTTTTAAAAATGCTTCGGAACTCTTCCATTGTTCTCGGAATTCCGCAGAAGTTTAAGAATGCTTCGGAACTCTTCCATTGTTCCACGGAATTCTGCTGAAGTTTAAAAATGCTTCGGAACTCTTCCATTGTTTTCAGAATTCCGCTGACATTTAAAAATGCTTTGGAACTCTTCCATTGTTCTCAGAATTAAGCAGACATATAAAAATGCTTCGGAACTCTTCCATTGTTCTCGTAATTCCGCTGACATTTAAAAATGCTTCGGAACACTTCCATTGTTCTGGAATTCCGCTGACGTTTAAAAATACTTCACAACTCTTCCATTGTTCTCGGTATTCTGCTGACTTTTAAAAATGCTTCGGAACTCTTCCATTGTTCTCGGAATTCCGGTGAAGTTTACGTATGCTTCGGAGCTGTTCCATTGTTCTCGGAATTCCGCTGACATTTAAAAATGCTTCAGAACTCTTCCATTGTTCTCGGAATTCCGCTGATGTTTAAAAATGCTTCGGAACTCTTCCATTGTTCTCGTAATTCCGCTGAAGTTTAAAAATGCTTCGGAACTCTTCCATTGTTCTCGGAATTTCGCTGACGTTTAAAAATGCTTCACAACTCTTCCATTTTTCTCGGTATTCCGCTGACTTTTAAAAATGCTTCGGAAATCTTCCATTGTTTTCAAAGTTCCGCTGACGTTTAAAAATGCTTCAGAACTCTTCCATTGTTCTCGGAATTCCGCTGATGTTGAAAAATGCTTCGGAACTCTTCCATTGTTCTCGGAATTCCGCTGACGCTTAAAATTGCTTCAAAACTCTTCTATTGTTCTCGGAAATTCCGCTGACTTTAAAAAATGCTTCGGAACTCTTCCATTGTTCTCGGAATTCCGCTGAAGTTTAAGAATGCTTCGGAACTCTTCCATTGTTCTCGGAATTCTGCTGAAGTTTAAAAATGCTTTGGAACTCTTCCATTGTTCTCGGAATTCCGCTGACGCTTAAAAATGCTTCACAACTCTTCTATTGTTCTCGGAATTCCGCTGACTTTTAAAAATGCTTCGGAACTCTTCCATTGTTTTCAAAATTCCGCTGACGTTTAAAAATGCTTCAGAACTCTTCCATTGTTCTCGGAATTCCGCTGATGTTGAAAAATGCTTCGGAACTCTTCCATTGTTCTCGGAATTCCGCTGACGCTTAAAATTGCTTCAAAACTCTTCTATTGTTCTCGGAAATTCCGCTGACTTTAAAAAATGCTTCGGAACTCTTCCATTGTTCTCGGAATTCCGCTGAAGTTTAAGAATGCTTCGGAACTCTTCCATTGTTCTCGGAATTCTGCTGAAGTTTAAAAATGCTTTGGAACTCTTCCATTGTTCTCGGAATTCCGCTGACGCTTAAAAATGCTTCACAACTCTTCTATTGTTCTCGGAATTCCGCTGACTTTTAAAAATGCTTCGGAACTCTTCCATTGTTCTCGGAATTCCGCAGAAGTTTAAAAATGCTTCGGAACTCTTCCATTGTTCTCGGAATTCTGCTGAAGTTTAAAAATGCTTAGGAACTCTTCCATTGTTTTCAGAATTCCGCTGACATTTAAAAATGCTTTGGAACTCTTCCATTGTTCTCAGAATTCTGCAGACATATAAAAATGCTTCGGAACTCTTCCATTGTTCTCGGAATTCCGCTGACATTTAAAAATGCTTCGGAACTCTTCGATTGTTCTGGAATTCCGCTGATGTTTAAAAATGCTTCACAACTCTTCCATTGTTCTCGGTATGTTGCTGACTTTTAAAAATGCTTCGGAACTCTTCCATTGTTCTCGGAATTCCGCTGAGGTTTAAAAATGCTTCGGAACTCTTCCATTGTTCTCGGAATTCCGCTGACGTTTAAAAATGCTTCAGAAATCTTCCATTGTTTTCAAAATTCCGCTAACGTTTAAAAATGCTTCAGAACTCTTCCATTGTTCTCGGAATTCCGCTGATGTTTAAAAATGCTTCGGAACTCTTCCATTGTTCTCGGAATTCTGCTGACGCTTAAAAATGCTTCACAACTCTTCTATTGTTCTCGGAATTCCACTGACTTTTAAAAATACTTCGGAACTCTTCCATTTTTCTCGGAATTCTGCTGAAGTTTAAAAATGCTTCAGAACTCTTCCATTGTTTTCAGAATTCCGCTGACATTTAAAAATGCTTTGGAACTCTTCAATTGTTCTTGGAATTCCGCTGACATTTAAAAATGCTTCGGAACTCTTCCATTGTTCTAGGAATTCCGCTGACTTTTAAAAATGCTTCGGAACTCTTCCACTGTTCTCGGAATTCCGCTGAAGTTTAAATATTCTTCGGAACTCTTCCATTGTTCTCGGAATTATGCTGAAGATTAAAAATGCTTCGGAAGTCTTCCATTGCTCTCAGAATTCCGCTGACGTTTAAAAATGCTTCACAACTCTTCCATTGTTCTCGGAATTCCGCTGACTTTTAAAAATGCTTTGGAACTCTTCCATTGTTCTCAGAATTATGCTGAAGTTTAAAAATGCTTCGGAACTCTTCCATTGTTCTCAGAATTCCGCTGACATTTAAAAATGCTTCGGAACTCTTCCATTGTTCTCGGAATTCCGCTGATGTTTAAAAATGCTTCGGAACTCTTCCATTGTTCTCGGAATTCCGCTGAAGTTTAAAAATGCTTCGGAACTCTTCCATTGTTCTCGGATTTCCGCTGACGTTTAAAAATGCTTCACAACTCTTCTATTGTTCTCGGTATTCCGCTGAAGTTTAAATTTGCTTCGGAACTCTTCCATTGTTCTCGTAATACCGTTGAAGTTTAAAAATGCTTCGGAACTCTTCCATTGTTCTCGTAATTCCGCTGAAGTTTAAAAATGCTTCGGAACTCTTCCAGATTTCTCGGAATTCCGCTGACATATAAAAATGCTTTGGAACTCTTCCTTTTTTCTCGGAATTCCGTTGATGTTTAAAAATGCTTCAGAACTCTTCCATTGTTCTCGGAATTCCGCTGAAGTTTATGTATGCTTCGGAACTCTTCCATTGTTCTGGAATTCCGCTGACGTTTAAAAATGCTTCACAACTCTTCCATTGTTCTCGGTATTCCCCTGACTTATAAAAATGCTTCGGAACTCTTCCATTGTTCTCGGAATTCCGCTGAAGTTTAAGTATGCTTCGGAACTCTTACATTGTTCTCGGAATTCTGCTGAAGTTTAAAAATGCTTCAGAACTCTTCCATTGTTCTCAGAATTCCGCTGAAATTTAAAAATGCTTCGGAACTCTTCCATTGTTCTCGGAATTCCGCTGACATTTAAAAATGCTTCAGAACTCTTCCATTGTTCTCTGAATTCCGCTGATGTGTAAAAATGCTTCAGAACTCTTCCATTGTTCTCGGAATTCCGCTGACGTTTAAAAATGCTTCACAACTCTTCCATTGTTCTCGGAATTTTGCGGACTTTTAAAAATGCTTCGGAACTCTTCCATTGTTCTCAAAATTCCGCTGAAGTTTAAAAATGCCTCGGAACTCTTCCATTGTTCTCAGAATTCCGCTGATGTTTAAAAATGCTTCGGTAATCTTCCATTGTTTTCAAAATTCCGCTGACGTTTAAAAATGCTTCAGAACTCTTCCATTGTTCTCAGAATTCCGCTGATGTTGAAAAATGCTTCGGAACTCTTCCATTGTTCTTGGAATTCCGCTGACGCTTAAAATTGCTTCACAACTCTTCTATTGTTCTCGGAAATTCCGCTGACTTTAAAAAATGCTTCGGAACTCTTCCATTGTTCTCGGAATTCCGCTGAAGTTTAAGAATGCTTCGGAACTCTTCCAATGTTCTCGGAATTCTGCTGAAGTTTAAAAATGCTTCGGAACTCTTCCATTGTTCTCGGAATTCCGCAGAAGTTTAAGAATGCTTCGGAACTCTTCCATTGTTCCACGGAATTCTGCTGAAGTTTAAAAATGCTTCGGAACTCTTCCATTGTTTTCAGAATTCCGCTGACATTTAAAAATGCTTTGGAACTCTTCCATTGTTCTCAGAATTAAGCAGACATATAAAAATGCTTCGGAACTCTTCCATTGTTCTCGTAATTCCGCTGACATTTAAAAATGCTTCGGAACACTTCCATTGTTCTGGAATTCCGCTGACGTTTAAAAATACTTCACAACTCTTCCATTGTTCTCGGTATTCTGCTGACTTTTAAAAATGCTTCGGAACTCTTCCATTGTTCTCAGAATTCCGGTGAAGTTTACGTATGCTTCGGAGCTCTTCCATTGTTCTCGGAATTCCGCTGACATTTAAAAATGCTTCAGAACTCTTCCATTGTTCTCGGAATTCCGCTGATGTTTAAAAATGCTTCGGAACTCTTCCATTGTTCTCGTAATTCCGCTGAAGTTTAAAAATGCTTCGGAACTCTTCCATTGTTCTCGGAATTTCGCTGACGTTTAAAAATGCTTCACAACTCTTCCATTTTTCTCGGTATTCCGCTGACTTTTAAAAATGCTTCGGAAATCTTCCATTGTTTTCAAAGTTCCGCTGACGTTTAAAAATGCTTCAGAACTCTTCCATTGTTCTCGGAATTCCGCTGATGTTGAAAAATGCTTCGGAACTCTTCCATTGTTCTCGGAATTCCGCTGACGCTTAAAATTGCTTCAAAACTCTTCTATTGTTCTCGGAAATTCCGCTGACTTTAAAAAATGCTTCGGAACTCTTCCATTGTTCTCGGAATTCCGCTGAAGTTTAAGAATGCTTCGGAACTCTTCCATTGTTCTCGGAATTCTGCTGAAGTTTAAAAATGCTTTGGAACTCTTCCATTGTTCTCGGAATTCCGCTGACGCTTAAAAATGCTTCACAACTCTTCTATTGTTCTCGGAATTCCGCTGACTTTTAAAAATGCTTCGGAACTCTTCCATTGTTTTCAAAATTCCGCTGACGTTTAAAAATGCTTCAGAACTCTTCCATTGTTCTCGGAATTCCGCTGATGTTGAAAAATGCTTCGGAACTCTTCCATTGTTCTCGGAATTCCGCTGACGCTTAAAATTGCTTCAAAACTCTTCTATTGTTCTCGGAAATTCCGCTGACTTTAAAAAATGCTTCGGAACTCTTCCATTGTTCTCGGAATTCCGCTGAAGTTTAAGAATGCTTCGGAACTCTTCCATTGTTCTCGGAATTCTGCTGAAGTTTAAAAATGCTTTGGAACTCTTCCATTGTTCTCGGAATTCCGCTGACGCTTAAAAATGCTTCACAACTCTTCTATTGTTCTCGGAATTCCGCTGACTTTTAAAAATGCTTCGGAACTCTTCCATTGTTCTCGGAATTCCGCAGAAGTTTAAAAATGCTTCGGAACTCTTCCATTGTTCTCGGAATTCTGCTGAAGTTTAAAAATGCTTAGGAACTCTTCCATTGTTTTCAGAATTCCGCTGACATTTAAAAATGCTTTGGAACTCTTCCATTGTTCTCAGAATTCTGCAGACATATAAAAATGCTTCGGAACTCTTCCATTGTTCTCGGAATTCCGCTGACATTTAAAAATGCTTCGGAACTCTTCGATTGTTCTGGAATTCCGCTGATGTTTAAAAATGCTTCACAACTCTTCCATTGTTCTCGGTATGTTGCTGACTTTTAAAAATGCTTCGGAACTCTTCCATTGTTCTCGGAATTCCACTGAGGTTTAAAAATGCTTCGGAACTCTTCCATTGTTCTCGGAATTCCGCTGACGTTTAAAAATGCTTCACAACTCTTCCATTGTTCTCGGAATTCCGCTGACTTTTAAAAATGCTTCGGAACTCTTCGATTGTTCTCCAAATTCCGCTGACCTTTAAAAATGCTTCACAACTCTTCCATTTTTCTCAGAATTCCGCTGACGTTTAAAAATGCTTCAGAAATCTTCCATTGTTTTCAAAATTCCGCTAACGTTTAAAAATGCTTCAGAACTCTTCCATTGTTCTCGGAATTCCGCTGATGTTTAAAAATGCTTCGGAACTCTTCCATTGTTCTCGGAATTCTGCTGACGCTTAAAAATGCTTCACAACTCTTCTATTGTTCTCGGAATTCCACTGACTTTTAAAAATACTTCGGAACTCTTCCATTTTTCTCGGAATTCTGCTGAAGTTTAAAAATGCTTCAGAACTCTTCCATTGTTTTCAGAATTCCGCTGACATTTAATAATGCTTTGGAACTCTTCCATTGTTCTTGGAATTCCGCTGACATTTAAAAATGCTTCGGAACTCTTCCTTTGTTCTAGGAATTCCGCTGACTTTTAAAAATGCTTCGGAACTCTTCCACTGTTCTCGGAATTCCGCTGAAGTTTAAATATTCTTCGGAACTCTTCCATTGTTCTCGGAATTATGCTGAAGATTAAAAATGCTTCGGAAGTCTTCCATTGCTCTCAGAATTCCGCTGACGTTTAAAAATGCTTCACAACTCTTCCATTGTTCTCGGAATTCCGCTGACTTTTAAAAATGCTTTGGAACTCTTCCATTGTTCTCGGAATTATGCTGAAGTTTAAAAATGCTTCGGAACTCTTCCATTGTTCTCAGAATTCCGCTGACATTTAAAAATGCTTCGGAACTCTTCCATTGTTCTCGGAATTCCGCTGATGTTTAAAAATGCTTCGGAACTCTTCCATTGTTCTCGGAATTCCGCTGAAGTTTAAAAATGCTTCGGAACTCTTCCATTGTTCTCGGATTTCCGCTGACGTTTAAAAATGCTTCACAACTCTTCTATTGTTCTCGGTATTCCGCTGAAGTTTAAATTTGCTTCGGAACTCTTCCATTGTTCTCGTAATACCGTTGAAGTTTAAAAATGCTTCGGAACTCTTCCATTGTTCTCGTAATTCCGCTGAAGTTTAAAAATGCTTCGGAACTCTTCCAGATTTCTCGGAATTCCGCTGACATATAAAAATGCTTTGGAACTCTTCCTTTTTTCTCGGAATTCCGTTGATGTTTAAAAATGCTTCAGAACTCTTCCATTGTTCTCGGAATTCCGCTGAAGTTTACGTATGCTTCGGAACTCTTCCATTGTTCTGGAATTCCGCTGACGTTTAAAAATGCTTCACAACTCTTCCATTGTTCTCGGTATTCCCCTGACTTATAAAAATGCTTCGGAACTCTTCCATTTTTCTCGGAATTCTGCTGAAGTTTAAAAATGCTTCAGAACTCTTCCATTGTTTTCAGAATTCCGCTGACATTTAAAAATGCTTTGGAACTCTTCCATTGTTCTTGGAATTCCGCTGACATTTAAAAATGCTTCGGAACTCTTCCATTGTTCTAGGAATTCCGCTGACTTTTAAAAATGATTCCTAACTCTTCCACTGTTCTCGGAATTCCGCTGAAGTTTAAATATTCTTCGGAACTCTTCCATTGTTCTCGGAATTATGCTGAAGATTAAAAATGCTTCGGAAGTCTTCCATTGCTCTCAGAATTCCGCTGACGTTTAAAAATGCTTCACAACTCTTCCATTGTTCTCGGAATTCCGCTGACTTTTAAAAATGCTTTGGAACTCTTCCATTGTTCTCGGAATTATGCTGAAGTTTAAAAATGCTTCGGAACTCTTCCATTGTTCTCAGAATTCCGCTGATGTTTAAAAATGCTTCGGAACTCTTCCATTGTTCTCGGAATTCCGCTGAAGTTTAAAAATGCTTCGGAACTCTTCCATTGTTCTCGGATTTCCGCTGACGTTTAAAAATGCTTCACAACTCTTCTATTGTTCTCGGTATTCCGCTGAAGTTTAAATTTGCTTCGGAACTCTTCCATTGTTCTCGTAATACCGTTGAAGTTTAAAAATGCTTCGGAACTCTTCCATTGTTCTCGTAATTCCGCTGAAGTTTAAAAATGCTTCGGAACTCTTCCAGATTTCTCGGAATTCCGCTGACATATAAAAATGCTTTGGAACTCTTCCTTTTTTCTCGGAATTCCGTTGATGTTTAAAAATGCTTCAGAACTCTTCCATTGTTCTCGGAATTCCGCTGAAGTTTACGTATGCTTCGGAACTCTTCCATTGTTCTGGAATTCCGCTGACGTTTAAAAATGCTTCACAACTCTTCCATTGTTCTCGGTATTCCCCTGACTTATAAAAATGCTTCGGAACTCTTCCATTGTTCTCGGAATTCCGCTGAAGGTTAAGTATGCTTCGGAACTCTTACATTGTTCTCGGAATTCTGCTGAAGTTTAAAAATGCTTCAGAACTCTTCCATTGTTCTCAGAATTCCGCTGAAATTTAAAAATGCTTCGGAACTCTTCCATTGTTCTCGGAATTCCGCTGACATTTAAAAATGCTTCAGAACTCTTCCATTGTTCTCTGAATTCCGCTGACGTGTAAAAATGCTTCAGAACTCTTCCATTGTTCTCGGAATTCCGCTGACGTTTAAAAATGCTTCACAACTCTTCCATTGTTCTCGGAATTTTGCGGACTTTTAAAAATGCTTCGGAACTCTTCCATTGTTCTCAAAATTCCGCTGAAGTTTAAAAATGCCTCGGAACTCTTCCATTGTTCTCAGAATTCCGCTGATGTTTAAAAATGCTTCGGTAATCTTCCATTGTTTTCAAAATTCCGCTGACGTTTAAAAATGCTTCAGAACTCTTCCATTGTTCTCAGAATTCCGCTGATGTTGAAAAATGCTTCGGAACTCTTCCATTGTTCTTGGAATTCCGCTGACGCTTAAAATTGCTTCACAACTCTTCTATTGTTCTCGGAAATTCCGCTGACTTTAAAAAATGCTTCGGAACTCTTCCATTGTTCTCGGAATTCCGCTGAAGTTTAAGAATGCTTCGGAACTCTTCCAATGTTCTCGGAATTCTGCTGAAGTTTAAAAATGCTTTGGAACTCTTCCATTGTTCTCGGAATTCGGCTGACGCTTAAAAATGCTTCACAACTCTTCTATTGTTCTCGGAATTCCGCTGACTTTTAAAAATGCTTCGGAACTCTTCCATTGTTCTCGGAATTCCGCAGAAGTTTAAGAATGCTTCGGAACTCTTCCATTGTTCCACGGAATTCTGCTGAAGTTTAAAAATGCTTCGGAACTCTTCCATTGTTTTCAGAATTCCGCTGACATTTAAAAATGCTTTGGAACTCTTCCATTGTTCTCAGAATTCTGCAGACATATAAAAATGCTTCGGAACTCTTCCATTGTTCTCGTAATTCCGCTGACATTTAAAAATGCTTCGGAACACTTCCATTGTTCTGGAATTCCGCTGACGTTTAAAAATACTTCACAACTCTTCCATTGTTCTCGGTATTCTGCTGACTTTTAAAAATGCTTCGGAACTCTTCCATTGTTCTCGGAATTCCGGTGAAGTTTACGTATGCTTCGGAGCTCTTCCATTGTTCTCGGAATTCCGCTGACATTTAAAAATGCTTCAGAACTCTTCCATTGTTCTCGGAATTCCGCTGATGTTTAAAAATGCTTCGGAACTCTTACATTGTTCTCGGAATTCCAGTGAAGTTTAAAAATGCTTCGGAACTCTTACATTGTTCTCAGAATTCCTCTGACGCTTAAAATTGCTTCACAACTCTTCAATTGTTCTCGGCATTGCCCTGACTTTTAAAAATGCTTCGGAACTCTTCCATTGTTCTCGGAATTCCGCTGAAGTTTAAAAATGCTTCGGAACTCTTCCATTGTTCTCGTAATTCCGCTGATGTTTAAAAATGCTTCGGAACTCTTCCATTGTTCTCGGAATTCCGCTGACGCTTAAAAATGCTTCACAACTCTTCTATTGTTCTCGGAATTCCGCTGACTTTTAAAAATACTTCGGAACTCTTCCATTTTTCTCGGAATTCTGCTGAAGTTTAAAAATGCTTCAGAACTCTTCCATTGTTTTCAGAATTCCGCTGACATTTAAAAATGCTTTGGAACTCTTCCATTGTTCTTGGAATTCCGCTGACATTTAAAAATGCTTCAGAACTCTTCCATTGTTCTAGGAATTCCGCTGACTTTTAAAAATGCTTCGGAACTCTTCCATTGTTCTCGGAATTCCGCTGAAGTTTAAATATTCTTCGGAACTCTTCCATTGTTCTCGGAATTATGCTGAAGATTAAAAATGCTTCGGAAGTCTTCCATTGCTCTCAGAATTCCGCTGACGTTTAAAAATGCTTCACAACTCTTCCATTGTTCTCGGAATTCCGCTGACTTTTAAAAATGCTTTGGAACTCTTCCATTGTTCTCGGAATTATGCTGAAGTTTAAAAATGCTTCGGAACTCTTCCATTGTTCTCAGAATTTCGCTGACATTTAAAAATGCTTCGGAACTCTTCCATTGTTCTCGGAATTCCGCTGATGTTTAAAAATGCTTCGGAACTCTTCCATTGTTCTCGGAATTCCGCTGAAGTTTAAAAATGCTTCGGAACTCTTCCATTGTTGTAGGAATTCTGCTGAAGTTTAAAAATGCATCAGAACTCTTCCATTGTTCTCGGAATTCGGGTGAAGTTTAAAAATGCTTCGGAACTCTTCCATTGTTCTCGGATTTCCGCTGACGTTTAAAAATGCTTCACAACTCTTCTATTGTTCTCGTTATTCCGCTGAAGTTTAAATTTGCTTCGGAACTCTTCCATTGTTCTCGTAATTCCGTTGAAGTTTAAAAATGCTTCGGAACTCTTCCATTGTTCTCGTAATTCCGCTGAAGTTTAAAAATGCTTCGGAACTCTTCCAGATTTCTCGGAATTCCGCTGACATATAAAAATTCTTCGGAACTCTTCCTTTTTTCTCGGAATTCCGTTGATGTTTAAAAATGCTTCAGAACTCTTCCATTGTTCTCGGAATTCCGCTGAAGTTTACGTATGCTTCGGAACTCTTCCATTGTTCTGGAATTCCGCTGACGTTTAAAAATGCTTCACAACTCTTCCATTGTTCTCGGTATTCCCCTGACTTATAAAAATGCTTCGGAACTCTTCCATTGTTCTCGGAATTCCGCTGAAGTTTAAGTATGCTTCGGAACTCTTACATTGTTCTCGGAATTCTGCTGAAGTTTAAAAATGCTTCAGAACTATTCCATTGTTCTCAGAATTCCGCTGACATTTAAAAATGCTTCGGAACTCTTCCATTGTTCTCGGAATTCCGCTGACATTTAAAAATGCTTCAGAACTCTTCCATTGTTCTCTGAATTCCGCTGACGTGTAAAAATGCTTCAGAACTCTTCCATTGTTCTCGGAATTCCGCTGACGTTTAAAAATGCTTCACAACTCTTCCATTGTTCTCGGAATTTTGCGGACTTTTAAAAATGCTTCGGAACTCTTCCATTGTTCTCAAAATTCCGCTGAAGTTTAAAAATGCCTCGGAACTCTTCCATTGTTCTCACAATTCCGCTGATGTTTAAAAATGCTTCGGAAATCTTCCATTGTTTTCAAAATTCCGCTGACGTTTAAAAATGCTTCAGAACTCTTCCATTGTTCTCAGAATTCCGCTGATGTTGAAAAATGCTTCGGAACTCTTCCATTGTTCTTGGAATTCCGCTGACGCTTAAAATTGCTTCACAACTCTTCTATTGTTCTCGGAAATTCCGCTGACTTTAAAAAATGCTTCGGAACTCTTCCATTGTTCTCGGAATTCCGCTGAAGTTTAAGAATGCTTCGGAACTCTTCCAATGTTCTCGGAATTCTGCTGAAGTTTAAAAATGCTTTGGAACTCTTCCATTGTTCTCGGAATTCGGCTGACGCTTAAAAATGCTTCACAACTCTTCTATTGTTCTCGGAATTCCGCTGACTTTTAAAAATGCTTCGGAACTCTTCCATTGTTCTCGGAATTCCACAGAAGTTAAAGAATGCTTCGGAACTCTTCCATTGTTCCACGGAATTCTGCTGAAGTTTAAAAATGCTTCGGAACTCTTCCATTGTTTTCAGAATTCCGCTGACATTTAAAAATGCTTTGGAACTCTTACATTGTTCTCAGAATTCTGCAGACATATAAAAATGCTTCGGAACTCTTCCATTGTTCTCGTAATTCCGCTGACATTTAAAAATGCTTCGGAACACTTCCATTGTTCTGGAATTCCGCTGACGTTTAAAAATACTTCACAACTCTTCCATTGTTCTCGGTATTCTGCTGACTTTTAAAAATGCTTCGGAACTCTTCCATTGTTCTCGGAATTCCGGTGAAGTTTACGTATGCTTCGGAGCTCTTCCATTGTTCTCGGAATTCCGCTGACATTTAAAAATGCTTCAGAACTCTTCCATTGTTCTCGGAATTCCGCTGATGTTTAAAAATGCTTCGGAACTCTTCCATTGTTCTCGGAATTCCGCTGATGTTTAAAAATGCTTCGGAACTCTTACATTGTTCTCGGAATTCCATTGAAGTTTAAAAATGCTTCGGAACTCTTACATTGTTCTCAGAATTCCGCTGACGCTTAAAATTGCTTCACAACTCTTCTATTGTTCTCGGCATTCCCCTGACTTTTAAAAATGCTTCGGAACTCTTCCATTGTTCTCGGAATTCCGCTGAAGTTTAAAAATGCCTCGGAACTCTTCCATTGTTCTCGTAATTCCGCTGAAGTTTAAAAATGCTTCGGAACTCTTCCATTGTTCTCGGAATTCCGCTGACGTTTAAAAATGCTTCACAACTCTTCCATTTTTCTCTGTATTCCGCTGACTTTTAAAAATGCTTCGGAAATCTTCCATTGTTTTCAAAATTCCGCAGACGTTTAAAAATGCTTCGGAAATCTTCCATTGTTTTCGAAATTCCGCTGACGTTTAAAAATGCTTCAGAACCCTTCCATTGTTCTCTGAATTCCGCTGATGTTGAAAAATGCTTCGGAACTCTTCCATTGTTCTCGGAATTCCGCTGACGCTTAAAATTGCTTCACAACTCTTCTATTGTTCTCGGAAATTCCGCTGACTTTAAAAAATGCTTCGGAACTCTTCCATTGTTCTCGGAATTCCGCTGAAGTTTAAGAATGCTTCGGAACTCTTCCATTGTTCTCGGAATTCTGCTGAAGTTTAAAAATGCTTTGGAACTCTTCCATTGTTCTCGGAATTCCGCTGACGCTTAAAAATGCTTCACAACTCTTCTATTGTTCTCGGAATTCCGCTGACTTTTAAAAATGCTTCGGAACTCTTCCATTGTTCTCGGAATTCCGCTGACGTTTAAAAATGCTTCACAACTCTTCCATTTTTCTCTGTATTCCGCTGACTTTTAAAAATGCTTCGGAAATCTTCCATTGTTTTCAAAATTCCGCAGACGTTTAAAAATGCTTCGGAAATCTTCCATTGTTTTCGAAATTCCGCTGACGTTTAAAAATGCTTCAGAACCCTTCCATTGTTCTCTGAATTCCGCTGATGTTGAAAAATGCTTCGGAACTCTTCCATTGTTCTCGGAATTCCGCTGACGCTTAAAATTGCTTCACAACTCTTCTATTGTTCTCGGAAATTCCGCTGACTTTAAAAAATGCTTCGGAACTCTTCCATTGTTCTCGGAATTCCGCTGAAGTGTAAGAATGCTTCGGAACTCTTCCATTGTTCTCGGAATTCTGCTGAAGTTTAAAAATGCTTTGGAACTCTTCCATTGTTCTCGGAATTCCGCTGACGCTTAAAAATGCTTCACAACTCTTCTATTGTTCTCGGAATTCCGCTGACTTTTAAAAATGCTTCGGAACTCTTCCATTGTTCTCGGAATTCCGCAGAAGTTTAAGAATGCTTCGGAACTCTTCCATTGTTCTCGGAATTCTGCTGAAGTTTAAAAATGCTTCGGAACTCTTCCATTGTTTTCAGAATTCCGCTGACATTTAAAAATGCTTTGGAACTCTTCCATTGTTCTCAGAATTCTGCAGACATATAAAAATGCTTCGGAACTCTTCCATTGTTCTCGGTATTCCGCTGACATTTAAAAATGCTTCGGAACTCTTCGATTGTTCTGGAATTCCGCTGATGTTTAAAAATGCTTCACAACTCTTCCATTGTTCTCAGTATTCTGCTGACTTTTAAAAATGCTTCGGAACTCTTCCATTGTTCTCGGAATTCCGCTGACATTTAAAAATGCTTCAGAACTCTTCCATTGTTCTCTGAATTCCGCTGACGTGTAAAAATGCTTCAGAACTCTTCCATTGTTCTCGGAATTCCGCTGACGTTTAAAAATGCTTCACAACTCTTCCATTGTTCTCGGAATTTTGCGGACTTTTAAAAATGCTTCGGAACTCTTCCATTGTTCTCAAAATTCCGCTGAAGTTTAAAAATGCCTCGGAACTCTTCCATTGTTCTCAGAATTCCGCTGATGTTTAAAAATGCTTCGGTAATCTTCCATTGTTTTCAAAATTCCGCTGACGTTTAAAAATGCTTCAGAACTCTTCCATTGTTCTCAGAATTCCGCTGATGTTGAAAAATGCTTCGGAACTCTTCCATTGTTCTTGGAATTCCGCTGACGCTTAAAATTGCTTCACAACTCTTCTATTGTTCTCGGAAATTCCGCTGACTTTAAAAAATGCTTCGGAACTCTTCCATTGTTCTCGGAATTCCGCTGAAGTTTAAGAATGCTTCGGAACTCTTCCAATGTTCTCGGAATTCTGCTGAAGTTTAAAAATGCTTTGGAACTCTTCCATTGTTCTCGGAATTCGGCTGACGCTTAAAAATGCTTCACAACTCTTCTATTGTTCTCGGAATTCCGCTGACTTTTAAAAATGCTTCGGAACTCTTCCATTGTTCTCGGAATTCCGCAGAAGTTTAAGAATGCTTCGGAACTCTTCCATTGTTCCACGGAATTCTGCTGAAGTTTAAAAATGCTTCGGAACTCTTCCATTGTTTTCAGAATTCCGCTGACATTTAAAAATGCTTTGGAACTCTTCCATTGTTCTCAGAATTCTGCAGACATATAAAAATGCTTCGGAACTCTTCCATTGTTCTCGTAATTCCGCTGACATTTAAAAATGCTTCGGAACACTTCCATTGTTCTGGAATTCCGCTGACGTTTAAAAATACTTCACAACTCTTCCATTGTTCTCGGTATTCTGCTGACTTTTAAAAATGCTTCGGAACTCTTCCATTGTTCTCGGAATTCCGGTGAAGTTTACGTATGCTTCGGAGCTCTTTCATTGTTCTCGGAATTCCGCTGACATTTAAAAATGCTTCAGAACTCTTCCATTGTTCTCGGAATTCCGCTGATGTTTAAAAATGCTTCGGAACTCTTACATTGTTCTCGGAATTCCAGTGAAGTTTAAAAATGCTTCGGAACTCTTAAATTGTTCTCAGAATTCCTCTGACGCTTAAAATTGCTTCACAACTCTTCTATTGTTCTCGGCATTGCCCTGACTTTTAAAAATGCTTCGGAACTCTTCCATTGTTCTCGGAATTCCGCTGAAGTTTAAAAATGCTTCGGAACTCTTCCATTGTTCTCGTAATTCCGCTGATGTTTAAAAATGCTTCGGAACTCTTCCATTGTTCTCGGAATTCCGCTGACGCTTAAAAATGCTTCACAACTCTTCTATTGTTCTCGGAATTCCGCTGACTTTTAAAAATACTTCGGAACTCTTCCATTTTTCTCGGAATTCTGCTGAAGTTTAAAAATGCTTCAGAACTCTTCCATTGTTTTCAGAATTCCGCTGACATTTAAAAATGCTTTGGAACTCTTCCATTGTTCTTGGAATTCCGCTGACATTTAAAAATGCTTCAGAACTCTTCCATTGTTCTAGGAATTCCGCTGACTTTTAAAAATGCTTCGGAACTCTTCCATTGTTCTCGGAATTCCGCTGAAGTTTAAATATTCTTCGGAACTCTTCCATTGTTCTCGGAATTATGCTGAAGATTAAAAATGCTTCGGAAGTCTTCCATTGCTCTCAGAATTCCGCTGACGTTTAAAAATGCTTCACAACTCTTCCATTGTTCTCGGAATTCCGCTGACTTTTAAAAATGCTTTGGAACTCTTCCATTGTTCTCGGAATTATGCTGAAGTTTAAAAATGCTTCGGAACTCTTCCATTGTTCTCAGAATTTCGCTGACATTTAAAAATGCTTCGGAACTCTTCCATTGTTCTCGGAATTCCGCTGATGTTTAAAAATGCTTCGGAACTCTTCCATTGTTCTCGGAATTCCGCTGAAGTTTAAAAATGCTTCGGAACTCTTCCATTGTTGTAGGAATTCTGCTGAAGTTTAAAAATGCATCAGAACTCCTCCATTGTTCTCGGAATTCGGGTGAAGTTTAAAAATGCTTCGGAACTCTTCCATTGTTCTCGGATTTCCGCTGACGTTTAAAAATGCTTCACAACTCTTCTATTGTTCTCGTTATTCCGCTGAAGTTTAAATTTGCTTCGGAACTCTTCCATTGTTCTCGTAATTCCGTTGAAGTTTAAAAATGCTTCGGAACTCTTCCATTGTTCTCGTAATTCCGCTGAAGTTTAAAAATGCTTCGGAACTCTTCCAGATTTCTCGGAATTCCGCTGACATATAAAAATTCTTCGGAACTCTTCCTTTTTTCTCGGAATTCCGTTGATGTTTAAAAATGCTTCAGAACTCTTCCATTGTTCTCGGAATTCCGCTGAAGTTTACGTATGCTTCGGAACTCTTCCATTGTTCTGGAATTCCGCTGACGTTTAAAAATGCTTCACAACTCTTCCATTGTTCTCGGTATTCCCCTGACTTATAAAAATGCTTCGGAACTCTTCCATTGTTCTCGGAATTCCGCTGAAGTTTAAGTATGCTTCGGAACTCTTACATTGTTCTCGGAATTCTGCTGAAGTTTAAAAATGCTTCAGAACTATTCCATTGTTCTCAGAATTCCGCTGACATTTAAAAATGCTTCGGAACTCTTCCATTGTTCTCGGAATTCCGCTGACATTTAAAAATGCTTCAGAACTCTTCCATTGTTCTCTGAATTCCGCTGACGTGTAAAAATGCTTCAGAACTCTTCCATTGTTCTCGGAATTCCGCTGACGTTTAAAAATGCTTCACAACTCTTCCATTGTTCTCGGAATTTTGCGGACTTTTAAAAATGCTTCGGAACTCTTCCATTGTTCTCAAAATTCCGCTGAAGTTTAAAAATGCCTCGGAACTCTTCCATTGTTCTCACAATTCCGCTGATGTTTAAAAATGCTTCGGAAATCTTCCATTGTTTTCAAAATTCCGCTGACGTTTAAAAATGCTTCAGAACTCTTCCATTGTTCTCAGAATTCCGCTGATGTTGAAAAATGCTTCGGAACTCTTCCATTGTTCTTGGAATTCCGCTGACGCTTAAAATTGCTTCACAACTCTTCTATTGTTCTCGGAAATTCCGCTGACTTTAAAAAATGCTTCGGAACTCTTCCATTGTTCTCGGAATTCCGCTGAAGTTTAAGAATGCTTCGGAACTCTTCCAATGTTCTCGGAATTCTGCTGAAGTTTAAAAATGCTTTGGAACTCTTCCATTGTTCTCGGAATTCGGCTGACGCTTAAAAATGCTTCACAACTCTTCTATTGTTCTCGGAATTCCGCTGACTTTTAAAAATGCTTCGGAACTCTTCCATTGTTCTCGGAATTCCACAGAAGTTAAAGAATGCTTCGGAACTCTTCCATTGTTCCACGGAATTCTGCTGAAGTTTAAAAATGCTTCGGAACTCTTCCATTGTTTTCAGAATTCCGCTGACATTTAAAAATGCTTTGGAACTCTTACATTGTTCTCAGAATTCTGCAGACATATAAAAATGCTTCGGAACTCTTCCATTGTTCTCGTAATTCCGCTGACATTTAAAAATGCTTCGGAACACTTCCATTGTTCTGGAATTCCGCTGACGTTTAAAAATACTTCACAACTCTTCCATTGTTCTCGGTATTCTGCTGACTTTTAAAAATGCTTCGGAACTCTTCCATTGTTCTCGGAATTCCGGTGAAGTTTACGTATGCTTCGGAGCTCTTCCATTGTTCTCGGAATTCCGCTGACATTTAAAAATGCTTCAGAACTCTTCCATTGTTCTCGGAATTCCGCTGATGTTTAAAAATGCTTCGGAACTCTTCCATTGTTCTCGGAATTCCGCTGATGTTTAAAAATGCTTCGGAACTCTTACATTGTTCTCGGAATTCCATTGAAGTTTAAAAATGCTTCGGAACTCTTACATTGTTCTCAGAATTCCGCTGACGCTTAAAATTGCTTCACAACTCTTCTATTGTTCTCGGCATTCCCCTGACTTTTAAAAATGCTTCGGAACTCTTCCATTGTTCTCGGAATTCCGCTGAAGTTTAAAAATGCCTCGGAACTCTTCCATTGTTCTCGTAATTCCGCTGAAGTTTAAAAATGCTTCGGAACTCTTCCATTGTTCTCGGAATTCCGCTGACGTTTAAAAATGCTTCACAACTCTTCCATTTTTCTCTGTATTCCGCTGACTTTTAAAAATGCTTCGGAAATCTTCCATTGTTTTCAAAATTCCGCAGACGTTTAAAAATGCTTCGGAAATCTTCCATTGTTTTCGAAATTCCGCTGACGTTTAAAAATGCTTCAGAACCCTTCCATTGTTCTCTGAATTCCGCTGATGTTGAAAAATGCTTCGGAACTCTTCCATTGTTCTTGGAATTCCGCTGACGCTTAAAATTGCTTCACAACTCTTCTATTGTTCTCGGAAATTCCGCTGACTTTAAAAAATGCTTCGGAACTCTTCCATTGTTCTCGGAATTCCGCTGAAGTTTAAGAATGCTTCGGAACTCTTCCAATGTTCTCGGAATTCTGCTGAAGTTTAAAAATGCTTTGGAACTCTTCCATTGTTCTCGGAATTCGGCTGACGCTTAAAAATGCTTCACAACTCTTCTATTGTTCTCGGAATTCCGCTGACTTTTAAAAATGCTTCGGAACTCTTCCATTGTTCTCGGAATTCCACAGAAGTTAAAGAATGCTTCGGAACTCTTCCATTGTTCCACGGAATTCTGCTGAAGTTTAAAAATGCTTCGGAACTCTTCCATTGTTTTCAGAATTCCGCTGACATTTAAAAATGCTTTGGAACTCTTACATTGTTCTCAGAATTCTGCAGACATATAAAAATGCTTCGGAACTCTTCCATTGTTCTCGTAATTCCGCTGACATTTAAAAA
This sequence comes from Phyllobates terribilis, assembly GCF_046119375.1. NCBI lineage: Eukaryota > Metazoa > Chordata > Amphibia > Anura > Dendrobatidae > Phyllobates > Phyllobates terribilis. The sequence goes on along the minus strand of NW_027362781.1, from coordinate 3,710,650 downwards.
TGCTTCGGAACACTTCCATTGTTCTGGAATTCCGCTGACGTTTAAAAATACTTCACAACTCTTCCATTGTTCTCGGTATTCTGCTGACTTTTAAAAATGCTTCGGAACTCTTCCATTGTTCTCGGAATTCCGGTGAAGTTTACGTATGCTTCGGAGCTCTTCCATTGTTCTCGGAATTCCGCTGACATTTAAAAATGCTTCAGAACTCTTCCATTGTTCTCGGAATTCCGCTGATGTTTAAAAATGCTTCGGAACTCTTCCATTGTTCTCGGAATTCCGCTGATGTTTAAAAATGCTTCGGAACTCTTACATTGTTCTCGGAATTCCATTGAAGTTTAAAAATGCTTCGGAACTCTTACATTGTTCTCAGAATTCTGCTGACGCTTAAAATTGCTTCACAACTCTTCTATTGTTCTCGGCATTCCCCTGACTTTTAAAAATGCTTCGGAACTCTTCCATTGTTCTCGGAATTCCGCTGAAGTTTAAAAATGCCTCGGAACTCTTCCATTGTTCTCGTAATTCCGCTGAAGTTTAAAAATGCTTCGGAACTCTTCCATTGTTCTCGGAATTCCGCTGACGTTTAAAAATGCTTCACAACTCTTCCATTTTTCTCTGTATTCCGCTGACTTTTAAAAATGCTTCGGAAATCTTCCATTGTTTTCAAAATTCCGCAGACGTTTAAAAATGCTTCGGAAATCTTCCATTGTTTTCGAAATTCCGCTGACGTTTAAAAATGCTTCAGAACCCTTCCATTGTTCTCTGAATTCCGCTGATGTTGAAAAATGCTTCGGAACTCTTCCATTGTTCTCGGAATTCCGCTGACGCTTAAAATTGCTTCACAACTCTTCTATTGTTCTCGGAAATTCCGCTGACTTTAAAAAATGCTTCGGAACTCTTCCATTGTTCTCGGAATTCCGCTGAAGTTTAAGAATGCTTCGGAACTCTTCCATTGTTCTCGGAATTCTGCTGAAGTTTAAAAATGCTTTGGAACTCTTCCATTGTTCTCGGAATTCCGCTGACGCTTAAAAATGCTTCACAACTCTTCTATTGTTCTCGGAATTCCGCTGACTTTTAAAAATGCTTCGGAACTCTTCCATTGTTCTCGGAATTCCGCTGACGTTTAAAAATGCTTCACAACTCTTCCATTTTTCTCTGTATTCCGCTGACTTTTAAAAATGCTTCGGAAATCTTCCATTGTTTTCAAAATTCCGCAGACGTTTAAAAATGCTTCGGAAATCTTCCATTGTTTTCGAAATTCCGCTGACGTTTAAAAATGCTTCAGAACCCTTCCATTGTTCTCTGAATTCCGCTGATGTTGAAAAATGCTTCGGAACTCTTCCATTGTTCTCGGAATTCCGCTGACGCTTAAAATTGCTTCACAACTCTTCTATTGTTCTCGGAAATTCCGCTGACTTTAAAAAATGCTTCGGAACTCTTCCATTGTTCTCGGAATTCCGCTGAAGTTTAAGAATGCTTCGGAACTCTTCCATTGTTCTCGGAATTCTGCTGAAGTTTAAAAATGCTTTGGAACTCTTCCATTGTTCTCGGAATTCCGCTGACGCTTAAAAATGCTTCACAACTCTTCTATTGTTCTCGGAATTCCGCTGACTTTTAAAAATGCTTCGGAACTCTTCCATTGTTCTCGGAATTCCGCAGAAGTTTAAGAATGCTTCGGAACTCTTCCATTGTTCTCGGAATTCTGCTGAAGTTTAAAAATGCTTCGGAACTCTTCCATTGTTTTCAGAATTCCGCTGACATTTAAAAATGCTTTGGAACTCTTCCATTGTTCTCAGAATTCTGCAGACATATAAAAATGCTTCGGAACTCTTCCATTGTTCTCGGTATTCCGCTGACATTTAAAAATGCTTCGGAACTCTTCGATTGTTCTGGAATTCCGCTGATGTTTAAAAATGCTTCACAACTCTTCCATTGTTCTCAGTATTCTGCTGACTTTTAAAAATGCTTCGGAACTCTTCCATTGTTCTCGGAATTCCGCTGAAGTTTAAGTATGCTTCGGAGGTCTTCCATTGTTCTCGGAATTCCGCTGACATTCAAAAATGCTTCAGAACTCTTCCATTGTTCTCGGAATTCCGCTGAGGTTTAAAAATGCTTCGGAACTCTTCCATTGTTCTCAAAATTCCGCTGACGTTTAAAAATGCTTCACAACTCTTCCATTGTTCTCGGAATTCCGCTGACTTTTAAAAATGCTTCGGAACTCTTCGATTGTTCTCCAAATTCCGCTGACCTTTAAAAATGCTTCACAACTCTTCCATTGTTCTCAGAATTCCGCTGACGTTTAAAAATGCTTCAGAAATCTTCCATTGTTTTCAAAATTCCGCTGACGTTTAAAAATGCTTCAGAACTCTTCCATTGTTCTCGGAATTCCGCTGATGTTTAAAAATGTATCGGAACTCTTCCATTGTTCTCGGAATTCCAGTGAAGTTTAAAAATGTTTCGGAACTCTTACATTGTTCTCAGAATTCCGCTGACGCTTAAAATTGCTTCACAACTCTTCTATTGTTCTCCGAATTCCCCTGACTTTTAAAAATGCTTCGGAACTCTTCCATTGTTCTCGGAATTCCGCTGAAGTTTAAGAATGCTTCAGAACTCTTCCATTGTTCTCGGAAATCTGCTGAAGTTTTGAAGTTTAAAAATGCTTCGGAACACTTCCATTGTTCTCGGAATTCCGCTGACGCTTAAAAATGCTTCACAACTCTTCTATTGTTCTCGGAATTCCGCTGACTTTTAAAAATACTTCGGAACACTTCCATTTTTCTCGGAATTCTGCTAAAGTTTAAAAATGCTTCGGAACTCTTCCATTGTTTTCAGAATTCCGCTGACATTTAAAAATGCTTTGGAACTCTTCCATTGTTCTCAGAATTCTGCAGACATATAAAAATGCTTCGGAACTCTTCCATTGTTCTCGTAATTCCGCTGACATTTAAAAATGCTTCGGAACACTTCCATTGTTCTGGAATTCCGCTGACGTTTAAAAATACTTCACAACTCTTCCATTGTTCTCGGTATTCTGCTGACTTTTAAAAATGCTTCGGAACTCTTCCATTGTTCTCGGAATTCCGGTGAAGTTTACGTATGCTTCGGAGCTCTTCCATTGTTCTCGGAATTCCGCTGACATTTAAAAATGCTTCAGAACTCTTCCATTGTTCTCGGAATTCCGCTGATGTTTAAAAATGCTTCGGAACTCTTACATTGTTCTCGGAATTCCAGTGAAGTTTAAAAATGCTTCGGAACTCTTACATTGTTCTCAGAATTCCGCTGACGCTTAAAATTGCTTCACAACTCTTCTATTGTTCTCGGCATTCCCCTGACTTTTAAAAATGCTTCGGAAGTCTTCCATTGTTCTCGGAATTCCGCTGAAGTTTAAAAATGCTTCGGAACTCTTCCATTGTTCTCGTAATTCCGCTGAAGTTTAAAAATGCTTCGGAACTCTTCCATTGTTCTCGGAATTCCGCTGACGTTTAAAAATGCTTCACAACTCTTCCATTTTTCTCTGTATTCCGCTGACTTTTAAAAATGCTTCGGAAATCTTCCATTGTTTTCAAAATTCCGCAGACGTTTAAAAATGCTTCGGAAATCTTCCATTGTTTTCGAAATTCCGCTGACGTTTAAAAATGCTTCAGAACCCTTCCATTGTTCTCTGAATTCCGCTGATGTTGAAAAATGCTTCGGAACTCTTCCATTGTTCTCGGAATTCCGCTGACGCTTAAAATTGCTTCACAACTCTTCTATTGTTCTCGGAAATTCCGCTGACTTTAAAAAATGCTTCGGAACTCTTCCATTGTTCTCGGAATTCCGCTGAAGTTTAAAAATGCTTTGGAACTCTTCCATTGTTCTCGGAATTCCGCTGACGCTTAAAAATGCTTCACAACTCTTCTATTGTTCTCGGAATTCCGCTGACTTTTAAAAATGCTTCGGAACTCTTCCATTGTTCTCGGAATTCCGCTGACGTTTAAAAATGCTTCACAACTCTTCCATTTTTCTCTGTATTCCGCTGACTTTTAAAAATGCTTCGGAAATCTTCCATTGTTTTCAAAATTCCGCAGACGTTTAAAAATGCTTCGGAAATCTTCCATTGTTTTCGAAATTCCGCTGACGTTTAAAAATGCTTCAGAACCCTTCCATTGTTCTCTGAATTCCGCTGATGTTGAAAAATGCTTCGGAACTCTTCCATTGTTCTCGGAATTCCGCTGACGCTTAAAATTGCTTCACAACTCTTCTATTGTTCTCGGAAATTCCGCTGACTTTAAAAAATGCTTCGGAACTCTTCCATTGTTCTCGGAATTCCGCTGAAGTTTAAGAATGCTTCGGAACTCTTCCATTGTTCTCGGAATTCTGCTGAAGTTTAAAAATGCTTTGGAACTCTTCCATTGTTCTCGGAATTCCGCTGACGCTTAAAAATGCTTCACAACTCTTCTATTGTTCTCGGAATTCCGCTGACTTTTAAAAATGCTTCGGAACTCTTCCATTGTTCTCGGAATTCCGCAGAAGTTTAAGAATGCTTCGGAACTCTTCCATTGTTCTCGGAATTCCGCTGACGCTTAAAATTGCTTCACAACTCTTCTATTGTTCTCGGAAATTCCGCTGACTTTAAAAAATGCTTCGGAACTCTTCCATTGTTCTCGGAATTCCGCTGAAGTTTAAGAATGCTTCGGAACTCTTCCATTGTTCTCGGAATTCTGCTGAAGTTTAAAAATGCTTTGGAACTCTTCCATTGTTCTCGGAATTCTGCTGAAGTTTAAAAATGCTTTGGAACTCTTCCATTGTTCTCGGAATTCCGCTGACGCTTAAAAATGCTTCACAACTCTTCTATTGTTCTCGGAATTCCGCTGACTTTTAAAAATGCTTCAGAACTCTTCCATTGTTCTCGGAATTCCGCAGAAGTTTAAGAATGCTTCGGAACTCTTCCATTGTTCTCGGAATTCTGCTGAAGTTTAAAAATGCTTCGGAACTCTTCCATTGTTTTCAGAATTCCGCTAAGATTTAAAAATGCTTTGGAACTCTTCCATTGTTCTCAGAATTCTGCAGACATATAAAAATGCTTCGGAACTCTTCCATTGTTCTCGGTATTCCGCTGACATTTAAAAATGCTTCGGAACTCTTCGATTGTTCTGGAATTCCGCTGATGTTTAAAAATGCTTCACAACTCTTCCATTGTTCTCGGTATTCTGCTGACTTTTAAAAATGCTTCGGAACTCTTCCATTGTTCTCGGAATTCCGCTGAAGTTTAAGTATGCTTCGGAGCTCTTCCATTGTTCTCGGAATTCCGCTGACATTCAAAAATGCTTCAGAACTCTTCCATTGTTCTCGGAATTCCGCTGAGGTTTAAAAATGCTTCGGAACTCTTCCATTGTTCTCAAAATTCCGCTGACGTTTAAAAATGCTTCACAACTCTTCCATTGTTCTCGGAATTCTGCTGACTTTTAAAAATGCTTCGGAACTCTTCGATTGTTCTCCAAATTCCGCTGACCTTTAAAAATGCTTCACAACTCTTCCATTGTTCTCAGAATTCCGCTGACGTTCAAAAATGCTTCAGAAATCTTCCATTGTTTTCAAAATTCCGCTGACGTTTAAAAATGCTTCAGAACTCTTCCATTGTTCTCGGAATTCCGCTGATGTTTAAAAATGTATCGGAACTCTTCCATTGTTCTCGGAATTCCAGTGAAGTTTAAAAATGTTTCGGAACTCTTACATTGTTCTCAGAATTCCGCTGACGCTTAAAATTGCTTCACAACTCTTCTATTGTTCTCCGAATTCCCCTGACTTTTAAAAATGCTTCGGAACTCTTCCATTGTTCTCGGAATTCCGCTGAAGTTTAAGAATGCTTCAGAACTCTTCCATTGTTCTCGGAAATCTGCTGAAGTTTTGAAGTTTAAAAATGCTTCGGAACACTTCCATTGTTCTCGGACTTCCGCTGACGCTTAAAAATGCTTCACAACTCTTCTATTGTTCTCGGAATTCCGCTGACTTTTAAAAATACTTCGGAACACTTCCATTTTTCTCGGAATTCTGCTAAAGTTTAAAAATGCTTCGGAACTCTTCCATTGTTTTCAGAATTCCGCTGACATTTAAAAATGCTTTGGAACTCTTCCATTGTTCTTGGAATTCTGCTGACATTTAAAAATGCTTCGGAACTCTTCCATTGTTCTCGGAATTCCGCTGACATTTAAAAATGCTTCGGAACTCTTCCATTGTTCTCGGAATTCCACTGACGTTTAAAAATGCTTCACAACTCTTCCATTTTTCTCGGTATTCCGCTGACTTTTAAAAATGCTTCGGAACTCTTCCATTGTTCTCGGAATTCCGCTGAAGTTTAAATATTCTTCGGAACTCTTCCATTGTTCTCGGAATTATGCTGAAGATTAAAAATGCTTCGGAACTCTTCCATTGCTCTCAGAATTCCGCTGACGTTTAAAAATGCTTCACAACTCTTCCATTGTTCTCGGAATTCCGCTGACTTTTAAAAATGCTTCGGAACTCTTCCATTGTTCTCGGAATTCGGGTGAAGTTTAAAAATGCTTCGGAACTCTTCCATTGTTCTCGGATTTCCGCTGACATTTAAAAATGCTTCACAACTCTTCTATTGTTCTCGGTATTCCGCTGAAGTTTAAATATGCTTCGGAACTCTTCCATTGTTCTCGTAATTCCGTTGAAGTTTAAAAATGCTTCGGAACTCTTCCATTGTTCTCGTAATTCCGCTGAAGTTTAAAAATGCTTCGGAACTCTTCCAGTTTTCTCGGAATTCCGCTGACATATAAAAATGCTTCGGAACTCTTCCTTTTTTCTCGGAATTCCGTTGATGTTTAAAAATGCTTCAGAAATCTTCCATTGTTCTCGGAATTCCGCTGAAGTTTAAGTATGCTTCGGAACTCTTCCATTGTTCTGGAATTCCGCTGACGTTTAAAAATGCTTCACAACTCTTCCATTGTTCTCGGTATTCCCCTGACTTTTAAAAATGCTTCGGAACTCTTCCATTGTTCTCGGAATTCCGCTGAAGTTTAAGTATGCTTTGGAACTCTTCCATTGTTCTCGGAATTCTGCTGAAGTTTAAAAATGCTTCAGAACTCTTCCATTGTTCTCAGAATTCCGCTGACATTTAAAAATGCTTCGGAACTCTTCCATTGTTCTCGGAATTCCGCTGACATTTAAAAATGCTTCAGAACTCTTCCATTGTTCTCTGAATTCCGCTGACGTTTAAAAATGCCTCGGAACTCTTCCATTGTTCTCAGAATTCCGCTGACGTTTAAAAATGCTTCGGAAATCTTCCATTGTTTTCAAAATTCCGCTGACGTTTAAAAATGCTTCAGAACTCTTCCATTGTTCTCAGAATTCCGCTGACATTTAAAAATGCTTCGGAACTCTTCCATTGTTCTCGGAATTCCGCTGACATTTAAAAATGCTTCAGAACTCTTCCATTGTTCTCTGAATTCCGCTGAAGTTTAAAAATGCCTCGGAACTCTTCCATTGTTCTCAGAATTCCGCTGACGTTTAAAAATGCTTCGGAAATCTTCCATTGTTTTCAAAATTCCGCTGACGTTTAAAAATGCTTCAGAACTCTTCCATTGTTCTCAGAATTCCGCTGATGTTGAAAAATGCTTCGGAACTCTTCCATTGTTCTTGGAATTCCGCTGACGCTTAAAATTGCTTCACAACTCTTCTATTGTTCTAGGAAATTCCGCTGACTTTAAAAAATGCTTCGGAACTCTTCCATTGTTCTCAGAATTCCGCTGAAGTTTAAGAATGCTTCGGAACTCTTCCAATGTTCTCGGAATTCTGCTGAAGTTTAAAAATGCTTTGGAACTCTTCCATTGTTCTCGGAATTCGGCTGACGCTTAAAAATGCTTCACAACTCTTCTATGGTTCTCGGAATTCCGCTGACTTTTAAAAATGCTTCGGAACTCTTCCATTGTTCTCGGAATTCCGCAGAAGTTTAAGAATGCTTCGGAACTCTTCAATTGTTCCTCGGAATTCTGCTGAAGTTTAAAAATGCTTCGGAACTCTTCCATTGTTTTCAGAATTCCGCTGACATTTAAAAATGCTTTGGAACTCTTCCATTGTTCTCAGAATTCTGCAGACATATAAAAATGCTTCGGAACTCTTCCATTGTTCTCGTAATTCCGCTGACATTTAAAAATGCTTCGGAACACTTCCATTGTTCTGGAATTCCGCTGACGTTTAAAAATACTTCACAACTCTTCCATTGTTCTCGGTATTCTGCTGACTTTTAAAAATGCTTCGGAACTCTTCCATTGTTCTCGGAATTCCGGTGAAGTTTACGTATGCTTCGGAGCTCTTCCATTGTTCTCGAAATTCCGCTGACATTTAAAAATGCTTCAGAACTCTTCCATTGTTCTCGGAATTCCGCTGATGTTTAAAAATGCTTCGGAACTCTTACATTGTTCTCGGAATTCCAGTGAAGTTTAAAAATGCTTCGGAACTCTTACATTGTTCTCAGAATTCCGCTGACGCTTAAAATTGCTTCACAACTCTTCTATTGTTCTCGGCATTCCCCTGACTTTTAAAAATGCTTCGGAACTCTTCCATTGTTCTCGGAATTCCGCTGAAGTTTAAGAATGCTTCAGAACTCTTCCATTGTTCTCGGAAATCTGCTGAAGTTTTGAAGTTTAAAAATGCTTCGGAACTCTTCCATTGTTCTCGGAATTCCGCTGACGCTTAAAAATGCTTCACAACTCTTCTATTGTTCTCGAAATTCCGCTGACTATTAAAAATACTTCGGAACGCTTCCATTTTTCTCGGAATTCTGCTGAAGTTTAAAAATGCTTCGGAACTCTTCCATTGTTTTCAGAATTCCGCTGACATTTAAAAATGCTTCGGAACTCTTCCATTGTTCTCGGAATTCCGCTGACGTTTAAAAATGCTTCACAACTCTTCCATTTTTCTCGGTATTCCGCTGACTTTTAAAAATGCTTCGGAAATCTTCCATTGTTTTCAAAATTCCCCTGACGTTTAAAAATGCTTTGGAAATCTTCCATTGTTTTCAAAATTCCGCTGACGTTTAAAAATACTTCAGAACTCTTCCATTGTTCTCGGAATTCCGCTGATGTTGAAAAATGCTTCGGAACTCTTCCATTGTTCTCGGAATTCCGCTGAGGTTTAAAAATGCTTCGGAACTCTTCCATTGTTTTCAGAATTCCGCTGACATTTAAAAATGCTTTGGAACTCTTCCATTGTTCTCAGAATTCTGCAGACATATAAAAATGCTTCGGAACTCTTCTATTGTTCTCGGAATTCCGCTGACTTTTAAAAATGCTTCGGAACTCTTCCATTGTTCTCGGAATTCCGCAGAAGTTTAAAAATGCTTCGGAACTCTTCCATTGTTCTCGGAATTCTGCTGAAGTTTAAAAATGCTTAGGAACTCTTCCATTGTTTTCAGAATTCCGCTGATATTTAAAAATGCTTTGGAACTCTTCCATTGTTCTCAGAATTCTGCAGACATATAAAAATGCTTTGGAACTCTTCCATTGTTCTCGGAATTCCGCTGACATTTAAAAATGCTTCGGAACTCTTCGATTGTTCTGGAATTCCGCTGATGTTTAAAAATGCTTCACAACTCTTCCATTGTTCTCGGTATGTTGCTGACTTTTAAAAATGCTTTGGAACTCTTCCATTGTTCTCGGAATTCCGCTGAGGTTTAAAAATGCTTCGGAACTCTTCCATTGTTCTCGGAATTCCGCTGACGTTTAAAAATGCTTCACAACTCTTCCATTGTTCTCGGAATTCCGCTGACTTTTAAAAATGCTTCGGAACTCTTCGATTGTTCTCCAAATTCCGCTGACCTTTAAAAATGCTTCACAACTCTTCCATTGTTCTCAGAATTCCGCTGACGTTTAAAAATGCTTCAGAAATCTTCCATTGTTTTCAAAAATCCGCTAACGTTTAAAAATGCTTCAGAACTCTTCCATTGTTCTCGGAATTCCGCTGATGTTTAAAAATGCTTCGGAACTCTTCCATTGTTCTCGGAATTCCGCTGACGCTTAAAAATGCTTCACAACTCTTCTGTTGTTCTCGGAATTCCGCTGACTTTTAAAAACACTTCGGAACTCTTCCATTTTTCTCGGAATTCTGCTGAAGTTTAAAAATGCTTCAGAACTCTTCCATTGTTTTCAGAATTCCGCAGACATTTAAAAATGCTTTGGAACTCTTCCATTGTTCTTGGAATTCCGCTGACATTTAAAAATGCTTCGGAACTCTTCCATTGTTCTAGGAATTCCGCTGACTTTTAAAAATGCTTCGGAACTCTTCCATTGTTCTCGGAATTCCGCTGAAGTTTAAATATTCTTCGGAACTCTTCCATTGTTCTCGGAATTATGCTGAAGATTAAAAATGCTTCGGAAGTCTTCCATTGCTCTCAGAATTAGGCTGACGTTTAAAAATGCTTCACAACTCTTCCATTGTTCTCGGAATTCCGCTGACTTTTATAAAATGCTTTGGAACTCTTCCATTGTTCTCGGAATTATGCTGAAGTTTAAAAATGCTTCGGAACTCTTCCATTGTTCTCAGAATTCCGCTGACATTTAAAAATGCTTCGGAACTCTTCCATTGTTCTCGGAATTCCGCTGATGTTTAAAAATGCTTCGGAACTCTTCCATTGTTCTCGGAATTCCGCTGAAGTTTAAAAATGCTTCGGAACTCTTCCATTGTTGTAGGAATTCTGCTGAAGTTTAAAAATGCATCGGAACTCTTCCATTGTTCTCGGAATTCGGGTGAAGTTTAAAAATGCTTCGGAACTCTTCCATTGTTCTCGGATTTCCGCTGACGTTTAAAAATGCTTCACAACTCTTCTATTGTTCTCGGTATTCCGCTGAAGTTTAAATTTGCTTCGGAACTCTTCCATTGTTCTCGTAATTCCGTTGAAGTTTAAAAATGCTTCGGAACTCTTCCATTGTTCTCGTAATTCCGCTGAAGTTTAAAAATGCTTCGGAACTCTTCCATTGTTCTCGGAATTCCGCTGACATTTAAAAATGCTTCGGAACTCTTCGATTGTTCTGGAATTCCGCTGATGTTTAAAAATGCTTCACAACTCTTCCATTGTTCTCGGTATGTTGCTGACTTTTAAAAATGCTTCGGAACTCTTCCATTGTTCTCGGAATTCCGCTGAGGTTTAAAAATGCTTCGGAACTCTTCCATTGTTCTCGGAATTCCGCTGACGTTTAAAAATGCTTCACAACTCTTCCATTGTTCTCGGAATTCCGCTGACTTTTAAAAATGCTTCGGAACTCTTCCATTGCTCTCAGAATTCCGCTGACGTTTAAAAATGCTTCACAACTCTTCCATTGTTCTCGGAATTCCGCTGACTTTTAAAAATGCTTCGGAACTCTTCCATTGTTCTCGGAATTCGGGTGAAGTTTAAAAATGCTTCGGAACTCTTCCATTGTTCTCGGATTTCCGCTGACGTTTAAAAATGCTTCACAACTCTTCTATTGTTCTCGGTATTCCGCTGAAGTTTAAATATGCTTCGGAACTCTTCCATTGTTCTCGTAATTCCGTTGAAGTTTAAAAATGCTTCGGAACTCTTCCATTGTTCTCGTAATTCCGCTGAAGTTTAAAAATGCTTCGGAACTCTTCCAGTTTTCTCGGAATTCCGCTGACATATAAAAATGCTTCGGAACTCTTCCTTTTTTCTCGGAATTCCGTTGATGTTTAAAAATGCTTCAGAAATCTTCCATTGTTCTCGGAATTCCGCTGAAGTTTAAGTATGCTTCGGAACTCTTCCATTGTTCTGGAATTCCGCTGACGTTTAAAAATGCTTCACAACTCTTCCATTGTTCTCGGTATTCCCCTGACTTTTAAAAATGCTTCGGAACTCTTCCATTGTTCTCGGAATTCCGCTGAAGTTTAAGTATGCTTTGGAACTCTTCCATTGTTCTCGGAATTCTGCTGAAGTTTAAAAATGCTTCAGAACTCTTCCATTGTTCTCAGAATTCCGCTGACATTTAAAAATGCTTCGGAACTCTTCCATTGTTCTCGGAATTCCGCTGACATTTAAAAATGCTTCAGAACTCTTCCATTGTTCTCTGAATTCCGCTGACGTTTAAAAATGCCTCGGAACTCTTCCATTGTTCTCAGAATTCCGCTGACGTTTAAAAATGCTTCGGAAATCTTCCATTGTTTTCAAAATTCCGCTGACGTTTAAAAATGCTTCAGAACTCTTCCATTGTTCTCAGAATTCCGCTGACATTTAAAAATGCTTCGGAACTCTTCCATTGTTCTCGGAATTCCGCTGACATTTAAAAATGCTTCAGAACTCTTCCATTGTTCTCTGAATTCCGCTGAAGTTTAAAAATGCCTCGGAACTCTTCCATTGTTCTCAGAATTCCGCTGACGTTTAAAAATGCTTCGGAAATCTTCCATTGTTTTCAAAATTCCGCTGACGTTTAAAAATGCTTCAGAACTCTTCCATTGTTCTCAGAATTCCGCTGATGTTGAAAAATGCTTCGGAACTCTTCCATTGTTCTTGGAATTCCGCTGACGCTTAAAATTGCTTCACAACTCTTCTATTGTTCTAGGAAATTCCGCTGACTTTAAAAAATGCTTCGGAACTCTTCCATTGTTCTCAGAATTCCGCTGAAGTTTAAGAATGCTTCGGAACTCTTCCAATGTTCTCGGAATTCTGCTGAAGTTTAAAAATGCTTTGGAACTCTTCCATTGTTCTCGGAATTCGGCTGACGCTTAAAAATGCTTCACAACTCTTCTATGGTTCTCGGAATTCCGCTGACTTTTAAAAATGCTTCGGAACTCTTCCATTGTTCTCGGAATTCCGCAGAAGTTTAAGAATGCTTCGGAACTCTTCCATTGTTCCTCGGAATTCTGCTGAAGTTTAAAAATGCTTCGGAACTCTTCCATTGTTTTCAGAATTCCGCTGACATTTAAAAATGCTTTGGAACTCTTCCATTGTTCTCAGAATTCTGCAGACATATAAAAATGCTTCGGAACTCTTCCATTGTTCTCGTAATTCCGCTGACATTTAAAAATGCTTCGGAACACTTCCATTGTTCTGGAATTCCGCTGACGTTTAAAAATACTTCACAACTCTTCCATTGTTCTCGGTATTCTGCTGACTTTTAAAAATGCTTCGGAACTCTTCCATTGTTCTCGGAATTCCGGTGAAGTTTACGTATGCTTCGGAGCTCTTCCATTGTTCTCGGAATTCCGCTGACATTTAAAAATGCTTCAGAACTCTTCCATTGTTCTCGGAATTCCGCTGATGTTTAAAAATGCTTCGGAACTCTTACATTGTTCTCGGAATTCCAGTGAAGTTTAAAAATGCTTCGGAACTCTTACATTGTTCTCAGAATTCCGCTGACGCTTAAAATTGCTTCACAACTCTTCTATTGTTCTCGGCATTCCCCTGAATTTTAAAAATGCTTCGGAACTCTTCCATTGTTCTCGGAATTCCGCTGAAGTTTAAGAATGCTTCAGAACTCTTCCATTGTTCTCGGAAATCTGCTGAAGTTTTGAAGTTTAAAAATGCTTCGGAACTCTTCCATTGTTCTCGGAATTCCGCTGACGCTTAAAAATGCTTCACAACTCTTCTATTGTTCTCGAAATTCCGCTGACTATTAAAAATACTTCGGAACGCTTCCATTTTTCTCGGAATTCTGCTGAAGTTTAAAAATGCTTCGGAACTCTTCCATTGTTTTCAGAATTCCGCTGACATTTAAAAATGCTTCGGAACTCTTCCATTGTTCTCGGAATTCCGCTGACGTTTAAAAATGCTTCACAACTCTTCCATTTTTCTCGGTATTCCGCTGACTTTTAAAAATGCTTCGGAAATCTTCCATTGTTTTCAAAATTCCCCTGACGATTAAAAATGCTTTGGAAATCTTCCATTGTTTTCAAAATTCCGCTGACGTTTAAAAATACTTCAGAACTCTTCCATTGTTCTCGGAATTCCGCTGATGTTGAAAAATGCTTCGGAACTCTTCCATTGTTCTCGGAATTCCGCTGAGGTTTAAAAATGCTTCGGAACTCTTCCATTGTTTTCAGAATTCCGCTGACATTTAAAAATGCTTTGGAACTCTTCCATTGTTCTCAGAATTCTGCAGACATATAAAAATGCTTCGGAACTCTTCTATTGTTCTCGGAATTCCGCTGACTTTTAAAAATGCTTCGGAACTCTTCCATTGTTCTCGGAATTCCGCAGAAGTTTAAAAATGCTTCGGAACTCTTCCATTGTTCTCGGAATTCTGCTGAAGTTTAAAAATGCTTAGGAACTCTTCCATTGTTTTCAGAATTCCGCTGATATTTAAAAATGCTTTGGAACTCTTCCATTGTTCTCAGAATTCTGCAGACATATAAAAATGCTTTGGAACTCTTCCATTGTTCTCGGAATTCCGCTGACATTTAAAAATGCTTCGGAACTCTTCGATTGTTCTGGAATTCCGCTGATGTTTAAAAATGCTTCACAACTCTTCCATTGTTCTCGGTATGTTGCTGACTTTTAAAAATGCTTTGGAACTCTTCCATTGTTCTCGGAATTCCGCTGAGGTTTAAAAATGCTTCGGAACTCTTCCATTGTTCTCGGAATTCCGCTGACGTTTAAAAATGCTTCACAACTCTTCCATTGTTCTCGGAATTCCGCTGACTTTTAAAAATGCTTCGGAACTCTTCGATTGTTCTCCAAATTCCGCTGACCTTTAAAAATGCTTCACAACTCTTCCATTGTTCTCAGAATTCCGCTGACGTTTAAAAATGCTTCAGAAATCTTCCATTGTTTTCAAAAATCCGCTAACGTTTAAAAATGCTTCAGAACTCTTCCATTGTTCTCGGAATTCCGCTGATGTTTAAAAATGCTTCGGAACTCTTCCATTGTTCTCGGAATTCCGCTGACGCTTAAAAATGCTTCACAACTCTTCTGTTGTTCTCGGAATTCCGCTGACTTTTAAAAACACTTCGGAACTCTTCCATTTTTCTCGGAATTCTGCTGAAGTTTAAAAATGCTTCAGAACTCTTCCATTGTTTTCAGAATTCCGCAGACATTTAAAAATGCTTTGGAACTCTTCCATTGTTCTTGGAATTCCGCTGACATTTAAAAATGCTTCGGAACTCTTCCATTGTTCTAGGAATTCCGCTGACTTTTAAAAATGCTTCGGAACTCTTCCATTGTTCTCGGAATTCCGCTGAAGTTTAAATATTCTTCGGAACTCTTCCATTGTTCTCGGAATTATGCTGAAGATTAAAAATGCTTCGGAAGTCTTCCATTGCTCTCAGAATTCCGCTGACGTTTAAAAATGCTTCACAACTCTTCCATTGTTCTCGGAATTCCGCTGACTTTTAAAAAATGCTTTGGAACTCTTCCATTGTTCTCGGAATTATGCTGAAGTTTAAAAATGCTTCGGAACTCTTCCATTGTTCTCAGAATTCCGCTGACATTTAAAAATGCTTCGGAACTCTTCCATTGTTCTCGGAATTCCGCTGATGTTTAAAAATGCTTCGGAACTCTTCCATTGTTCTCGGAATTCCGCTGAAGTTTAAAAATGCTTCGGAACTCTTCCATTGTTGTAGGAATTCTGCTGAAGTTTAAAAATGCATCGGAACTCTTCCATTGTTCTCGGAATTCGGGTGAAGTTTAAAAATGCTTCGGAACTCTTCCATTGTTCTCGGATTTCCGCTGACGTTTAAAAATGCTTCACAACTCTTCTATTGTTCTCGGTATTCCGCTGAAGTTTAAATTTGCTTCGGAACTCTTCCATTGTTCTCGTAATTCCGTTGAAGTTTAAAAATGCTTCGGAACTCTTCCATTGTTCTCGTAATTCCGCTGAAGTTTAAAAATGCTTCGGAACTCTTCCATTGTTCTCGGAATTCCGCTGACATTTAAAAATGCTTCGGAACTCTTCGATTGTTCTGGAATTCCGCTGATGTTTAAAAATGCTTCACAACTCTTCCATTGTTCTCGGTATGTTGCTGACTTTTAAAAATGCTTCGGAACTCTTCCATTGTTCTCCGAATTCCGCTGAGGTTTAAAAATGCTTCGGAACTCTTCCATTGTTCTCGGAATTCCGCTGACGTTTAAAAATGCTTCACAACTCTTCCATTGTTCTCGGAATTCCGCTGACTTTTAAAAATGCTTCGGAACTCTTCGATTGTTCTCCAAATTCCGCTGACCTTTAAAAATGCTTCACAACTCTTCCATTGTTCTCAGAATTCCGCTGACGTTTAAAAATGCTTCAGAAATCTTCCATTGTTTTCAAAATTCCGCTAACGTTTAAAAATGCTTCAGAACTCTTCCATTGTTCTCGGAATTCCGCTGATGTTTAAAAATGCTTCGGAACTCTTCCATTGTTCTCGGAATTCCGCTGACGCTTAAAAATGCTTCACAACTCTTCTGTTGTTCTCGGAATTCCGCTGACTTTTAAAAACACTTCGGAACTCTTCCATTTTTCTCGGAATTCTGCTGAAGTTTAAAAATGCTTCAGAACTCTTCCATTGTTTTCAGAATTCCGCAGACATTTAAAAATGCTTTGGAACTCTTCCATTGTTCTTGGAATTCCGCTGACATTTAAAAATGCTTCAGAACTCTTCCATTGTTCTAGGAATTCCGCTGACTTTTAAAAATGCTTCGGAACTCTTCCATTGTTCTCGGAATTCCGCTGAAGTTTAAATATTCTTCGGAACTCTTCCATTGTTCTCGGAATTATGCTGAAGATTAAAAATGCTTCGGAAGTCTTCCATTGCTCTCAGAATTCCGCTGACGTTTAAAAATGCTTCACAACTCTTCCATTGTTCTCGGAATTCCGCTGACTTTTAAAAATGCTTTGGAACTCTTCCATTGTTCTCGGAATTATGCTGAAGTTTAAAAATGCTTCGGAACTCTTCCATTGTTCTCAGAATTCCGCTGACATTTAAAAATGCTTCGGAACTCTTCCATTGTTCTCGGAATTCCGCTGATGTTTAAAAATGCTTCGGAACTCTTCCATTGTTCTCGGAATTCCGCTGAAGTTTAAAAATGCTTCGGAACTCTTCCATTGTTGTAGGAATTCTGCTGAAGTTTAAAAATGCATCGGAACTCTTCCATTGTTCTCGGAATTCGGGTGAAGTTTAAAAATGCTTCGGAACTCTTCCATTGTTCTCGGATTTCCGCTGACGTTTAGAAATGCTTCACAACTCTTCTATTGTTCTCGGTATTCCGCTGAAGTTTAAATTTGCTTCGGAACTCTTCCATTGTTCTCGTAATTCCGTTGAAGTTTAAAAATGCTTCGGAACTCTTCCATTGTTCTCGTAATTCCGCTGAAGTTTAAAAATGCTTCGGAACTCTTCCAGATTTCTCGGAATTCCGCTGACATATAAAAATGCTTCGGAACTCTTCCTTTTTTCTCGGAATTCCGTTGATGTTTAAAAATGCTTCAGAACTCTTCCATTGTTCTCGGAATTCCGCTGAAGTTTACGTATGCTTCGGAACTCTTCCATTGTTCTGGAATTCCGCTGACGTTTAAAAATGCTTCACAACTCTTCCATTGTTCTCGGTATTCCCCTGACTTATAAAAATGCTTCGGAACTCTTCCATTGTTCTCGGAATTCCGCTGAAGTTTAAGTATGCTTCGGAACTCTTACATTGTTCTCGGAATTCTGCTGAAGTTTAAAAATGCTTCAGAACTCTTCCATTGTTCTCAGAATTCCGCTGACATTTAAAAATGCTTCGGAACTCTTCCATTGTTCTCGGAATTCCGCTGACATTTAAAAATGCTTCAGAACTCTTCCATTGTTCTCTGAATTCCGCTGACGTGTAAAAATGCTTCAGAACTCTTCCATTGTTCTCGGAATTCCGCTGACGTTTAAAAATGCTTCACAACTCTTCCATTGTTCTCGGAATTTTGCGGACTTTTAAAAATGCTTCGGAACTCTTCCATTGTTCTCAAAATTCCGCTGAAGTTTAAAAATGCCTCGGAACTCTTCCATTGTTCTCAGAATTCCGCTGATGTTTAAAAATGCTTCGGAAATCTTCCATTGTTTTCAAAATTCCGCTGACGTTTAAAAATGCTTCAGAACTCTTCCATTGTTCTCAGAATTCCGCTGATGTTGAAAAATGCTTTGGAACTCTTCCATTGTTCTTGGAATTCCGCTGACGCTTAAAATTGCTTCACAACTCTTCTATTGTTCTCGGAAATTCCGCTGACTTTAAAAAATGCTTCGGAACTCTTCCATTGTTCTCGGAATTCCGCTGAAGTTTAAGAATGCTTCGGAACTCTTCCAATGTTCTCGGAATTCTGCTGAAGTTTAAAAATGCTTTGGAACTCTTCCATTGTTCTCGGAATTCGGCTGACGCTTAAAAATGCTTCACAACTCTTCTATTGTTCTCGGAATTCCGCTGACTTTTAAAAATGCTTCGGAACTCTTCCATTGTTCTCGGAATTCCGCAGAAGTTTAAGAATGCTTCGGAACTCTTCCATTGTTCCACGGAATTCTGCTGAAGTTTAAAAATGCTTCGGAACTCTTCCATTGTTTTCAGAATTCCGCTGACATTTAAAAATGCTTTGGAACTCTTCCATTGTTTTCAAAATTCCGCTGAAGTTTAAAAATGCCTCGGAACTCTTCCATTGTTCTCAGAATTCCGCTGATGTTTAAAAATGCTTCGGAAATCTTCCATTGTTTTCAAAATTCCGCTGACGTTTAAAAATGCTTCAGAACTCTTCCATTGTTCTCAGAATTCCGCTGATGTTGAAAAATGCTTTGGAACTCTTCCATTGTTCTTGGAATTCCGCTGACGCTTAAAATTGCTTCACAACTCTTCTATTGTTCTCAGAAATTCCGCTGACTTTAAAAAATGCTTCGGAACTCTTCCATTGTTCTCGGAATTCCGCTGAAGTTTAAGAATGCTTCGGAACTCTTCCAATGTTCTCGGAATTCTGCTGAAGTTTAAAAATGCTTTGGAACTCTTCCATTGTTCTCGGAATTCGGCTGACGCTTAAAAATGCTTCACAACTCTTCTATTGTTCTCGGAATTCCGCTGACTTTTAAAAATGCTTCGGAACTCTTCCATTGTTCTCGGAATTCCGCAGAAGTTTAAGAATGCTTCGGAACTCTTCCATTGTTCCACGGAATTCTGCTGAAGTTTAAAAATGCTTCGGAACTCTTCCATTGTTTTCAGAATTCCGCTGACATTTAAAAATGCTTTGGAACTCTTCCATTGTTCTCAGAATTCTGCAGACATATAAAAATGCTTCGGAACTCTTCCATTGTTCTCGTAATTCCGCTGACATTTAAAAATGCTTCGGAACACTTCCATTGTTCTGGAATTCCACTGACGTTTAAAAATACTGCACAACTCTTCCATTGTTCTCGGTATTCTGCTGACTTTTAAAAATGCTTCGGAACTCTTCCATTGTTCTCGGAATTCCGGTGAAGTTTACGTAGGCTTCGGAGCTCTTCCATTGTTCTCGGAATTCCGCTGACATTTAAAAATGCTTCAAAACTCTTCCATTGTTCTCGGAATTCCGCTGAAGTTTAAAAATGCTTCGGAACTCTTCCATTGTTGTAGGAATTCTGCTGAAGTTTAAAAATGCATCGGAACTCTTCCATTGTTCTCGGAATTCGGGTGAAGTTTAAAAATGCTTCGGAAGTCTTCCATTGCTCTCAGAATTCCGCTGACGTTTAAAAATGCTTCACAACTCTTCCATTGTTCTCGGAATTCCGCTGACTTTTAAAAATGCTTTGGAACTCTTCCATTGTTCTCGGAATTATGCTGAAGTTTAAAAATGCTTCGGAACTCTTCCATTGTTCTCAGAATTCCGCTGACATTTAAAAATGCTTCGGAACTCTTCCATTGTTCTCGGAATTCCGCTGATGTTTAAAAATGCTTCGGAACTCTTCCATTGTTCTCGGAATTCCGCTGAAGTTTAAAAATGCTTCGGAACTCTTCCATTGTTGTAGGAATTCTGCTGAAGTTTAAAAATGCATCGGAACTCTTCCATTGTTCTCGGAATTCGGGTGAAGTTTAAAAATGCTTCGGAACTCTTCCATTGTTCTCGGATTTCCGCTGACGTTTAGAAATGCTTCACAACTCTTCTATTGTTCTCGGTATTCCGCTGAAGTTTAAATTTGCTTCGGAACTCTTCCATTGTTCTCGTAATTCCGTTGAAGTTTAAAAATGCTTCGGAACTCTTCCATTGTTCTCGTAATTCCGCTGAAGTTTAAAAATGCTTCGGAACTCTTCCAGATTTCTCGGAATTCCGCTGACATATAAAAATGCTTCGGAACTCTTCCTTTTTTCTCGGAATTCCGTTGATGTTTAAAAATGCTTCAGAACTCTTCCATTGTTCTCGGAATTCCGCTGAAGTTTACGTATGCTTCGGAACTCTTCCATTGTTCTGGAATTCCGCTGACGTTTAAAAATGCTTCACAACTCTTCCATTGTTCTCGGTATTCCCCTGACTTATAAAAATGCTTCGGAACTCTTCCATTGTTCTCGGAATTCCGCTGAAGTTTAAGTATGCTTCGGAACTCTTACATTGTTCTCGGAATTCTGCTGAAGTTTAAAAATGCTTCAGAACTCTTCCATTGTTCTCAGAATTCCGCTGACATTTAAAAATGCTTCGGAACTCTTCCATTGTTCTCGGAATTCCGCTGACATTTAAAAATGCTTCAGAACTCTTCCATTGTTCTCTGAATTCCGCTGACGTGTAAAAATGCTTCAGAACTCTTCCATTGTTCTCGGAATTCCGCTGACGTTTAAAAATGCTTCACAACTCTTCCATTGTTCTCGGAATTTTGCGGACTTTTAAAAATGCTTCGGAACTCTTCCATTGTTCTCAAAATTCCGCTGAAGTTTAAAAATGCCTCGGAACTCTTCCATTGTTCTCAGAATTCCGCTGATGTTTAAAAATGCTTCGGAAATCTTCCATTGTTTTCAAAATTCCGCTGACGTTTAAAAATGCTTCAGAACTCTTCCATTGTTCTCAGAATTCCGCTGATGTTGAAAAATGCTTTGGAACTCTTCCATTGTTCTTGGAATTCCGCTGACGCTTAAAATTGCTTCACAACTCTTCTATTGTTCTCGGAAATTCCGCTGACTTTAAAAAATGCTTCGGAACTCTTCCATTGTTCTCGGAATTCCGCTGAAGTTTAAGAATGCTTCGGAACTCTTCCAATGTTCTCGGAATTCTGCTGAAGTTTAAAAATGCTTTGGAACTCTTCCATTGTTCTCGGAATTCGGCTGACGCTTAAAAATGCTTCACAACTCTTCTATTGTTCTCGGAATTCCGCTGACTTTTAAAAATGCTTCGGAACTCTTCCATTGTTCTCGGAATTCCGCAGAAGTTTAAGAATGCTTCGGAACTCTTCCATTGTTCCACGGAATTCTGCTGAAGTTTAAAAATGCTTCGGAACTCTTCCATTGTTTTCAGAATTCCGCTGACATTTAAAAATGCTTTGGAACTCTTCCATTGTTTTCAAAATTCCGCTGAAGTTTAAAAATGCCTCGGAACTCTTCCATTGTTCTCAGAATTCCGCTGATGTTTAAAAATGCTTCGGAAATCTTCCATTGTTTTCAAAATTCCGCTGACGTTTAAAAATGCTTCAGAACTCTTCCATTGTTCTCAGAATTCCGCTGATGTTGAAAAATGCTTTGGAACTCTTCCATTGTTCTTGGAATTCCGCTGACGCTTAAAATTGCTTCACAACTCTTCTATTGTTCTCGGAAATTCCGCTGACTTTAAAAAATGCTTCGGAACTCTTCCATTGTTCTCGGAATTCCGCTGAAGTTTAAGAATGCTTCGGAACTCTTCCAATGTTCTCGGAATTCTGCTGAAGTTTAAAAATGCTTTGGAACTCTTCCATTGTTCTCGGAATTCGGCTGACGCTTAAAAATGCTTCACAACTCTTCTATTGTTCTCGGAATTCCGCTGACTTTTAAAAATGCTTCGGAACTCTTCCATTGTTCTCGGAATTCCGCAGAAGTTTAAGAATGCTTCGGAACTCTTCCATTGTTCCACGGAATTCTGCTGAAGTTTAAAAATGCTTCGGAACTCTTCCATTGTTTTCAGAATTCCGCTGACATTTAAAAATGCTTTGGAACTCTTCCATTGTTCTCAGAATTCTGCAGACATATAAAAATGCTTCGGAACTCTTCCATTGTTCTCGTAATTCCGCTGACATTTAAAAATGCTTCGGAACACTTCCATTGTTCTGGAATTCCACTGACGTTTAAAAATACTGCACAACTCTTCCATTGTTCTCGGTATTCTGCTGACTTTTAAAAATGCTTCGGAACTCTTCCATTGTTCTCGGAATTCCGGTGAAGTTTACGTAGGCTTCGGAGCTCTTCCATTGTTCTCGGAATTCCGCTGACATTTAAAAATGCTTCAAAACTCTTCCATTGTTCTCGGAATTCCGCTGATGTTTAAAAATGCTTCAGAACTCTTACATTGTTCTCGGAATTCCAGTGAAGTTTAAAAATGCTTCGGAACTCTTACATTGTTCTCAGAATTCCGCTGACGCTTAAAATTGCTTCACAACTCTTCTATTGTTCTCGGCATTCCCCTGACTTTTAAAAATGCTTCGGAACTCTTCCATTGTTCTCGGAATTCCGCTGAAGTTTAAAAATGCTTCGGAACTCTTCCATTGTTCTCGGAATTCCGCTGACGCTTAAAAATGCTTCACAACTCTTCTATTGTTCTCGGAATTCCGCTGACTTTTAAAAATACTTCGGAACTCTTCCATTTTTCTCGGAATTCTGCTGAAGTTTAAAAATGCTTCAGAACTCTTCCATTGTTTTCAGAATTCCGCTGACATTTAAAAATGCTTTGGAACTCTTCCATTGTTCTTGGAATTCCGCTGACATTTAAAAATGCTTCGGAACTCTTACATTGTTCTAGGAATTCCGCTGACTTTTAAAAATGCTTCGGAACTCTTCCATTGTTCTCGGAATTCCGCTGAAGTTTAAATATTCTTCGGAACTCTTCCATTGTTCTCGGAATTATGCTGAAGATTAAAAATGCTTCGGAAGTCTTCCATTGCTCTCAGAATTCCGCTGACGTTTAAAAATGCTTCACAACTCTTCCATTGTTCTCGGAATTCCGCTGACTTTTAAAAAAGCTTTGGAACTCTTCCATTGTTCTCGGAATTATGCTGAAGTTTAAAAATGCTTAGGAACTCTTCCATTGTTCACAGAATTCCGCTGACATTTAAAAATGCTTCGGAACTCTTCCATTGTTCTCGGAATTCCGCTGATGTTTAAAAATGCTTCGGAACTCTTCCATTGTTCTCGGAATTCCGCTGAAGTTTAAAAATGCTTCGGAACTCTTCCATTGTTGTAGGAATTCTGCTGAAGTTTAAAAATGCATCGGAACTCTTCCATTGTTCTCGGAATTCGGGTGAAGTTTAAAAATGCTTCGGAACTCTTCCATTGTTCTCGGATTTCCGCTGACGTTTAAAAATGCTTCACAACTCTTCTATTGTTCTCGGTATTCCGCTGAAGTTTAAATTTGCTTCGGAACTCTTCCATTGTTCTCGTAATTCCGTTGAAGTTTAAAAATGCTTCGGAACTCTTCCATTGTTCTCGTAATTCCGCTGAAGTTTAAAAATGCTTCGGAACTCTTCCAGATTTCTCGGAATTCCGCTGACATATAAAAATGCTTCGGAACTCTTCCTTTTTTCTCGGAATTCCGTTGATGTTTAAAAATGCTTCAGAACTCTTCCATTGTTCTCGGAATTCCGCTGAAGTTTACGTATGCTTCGGAACTCTTCCATTGTTCTGGAATTCCGCTGACGTTTAAAAATGCTTCACAACTCTTCCATTGTTCTCGGTATTCCCCTGACTTATAAAAATGCTTCGGAACTCTTCCATTGTTCTCGGAATTCCGCTGAAGTTTAAGTATGCTTCGGAACTCTTACATTGTTCTCGGAATTCTGCTGAAGTTTAAAAATGCTTCAGAACTCTTCCATTGTTCTCAGAATTCCGCTGACATTTAAAAATGCTTCGGAACTCTTCCATTGTTCTCGGAATTCCGCTGACATTTAAAAATGCTTCAGAACTCTTCCATTGTTCTCTGAATTCCGCTGACGTGTAAAAATGCTTCAGAACTCTTCCATTGTTCTCGGAATTCCGCTGACGCTTAAAAATGCTTCACAACTCTTCTATTGTTCTCGGAATTCCGCTGACTTTTAAAAATACTTCGGAACTCTTCCATTTTTCTCGGAATTCTGCTGAAGTTTAAAAATGCTTCAGAACTCTTCCATTGTTTTCAGAATTCCGCTGACATTTAAAAATGCTTTGGAACTCTTCCATTGTTCTTGGAATTCCGCTGACATTTAAAAATGCTTCGGAACTCTTCCATTGTTCTAGGAATTCCGCTGACTTTTAAAAATGCTTCGGAACTCTTCCATTGTTCTCGGAATTCCGCTGAAGTTTAAATATTCTTCGGAACTCTTCCATTGTTCTCGGAATTCCGCTGACATTTAAAAATGCTTCGGAACTCTTCCATTGTTCTCGGAATTCCGCTGACATTTAAAAATGCTTCAGAACTCTTCCATTGTTCTCTGAATTCCGCTGACTTGTAAAAATGCTTCAGAACTCTTCCATTGTTCTCGGAATTCCGCTGACGTTTAAAAATGCTTCACAACTCTTCCATTGTTCTCGGAATTTTG
The DNA here is from genome assembly GCF_046119375.1 of Phyllobates terribilis. NCBI lineage: Eukaryota > Metazoa > Chordata > Amphibia > Anura > Dendrobatidae > Phyllobates > Phyllobates terribilis. Next base: position 3,686,032 of record NW_027362781.1, on the reverse strand, counting down.
CGGACTTTTAAAAATGCTTCGGAACTCTTCCATTGTTCTCAAAATTCCGCTGAAGTTTAAAAATGCCTCGGAACTCTTCCATTGTTCTCAGAATTCCGCTGATGTTTAAAAATGCTTCGGAAATCTTCCATTGTTTTCAAAATTCCGCTGACGTTTAAAAATGCTTCAGACTCTTCCATTGTTCTCAGAATTCCGCTGATGTTGAAAAATGCTTCGGAACTCTTCCATTGTTCTTGCAATTCCGCTGACGCTTAAAATTGCTTCACAACTCTTCTATTTTTCTCGGAAATTCCGCTGACTTTAAAAAATGCTTCGGAACTCTTCCATTGTTCTCGGAATTCCGCTGAAGTTTAAGAATGCTTCGGAACTCTTCCAATGTTCTCGGAATTCTGCTGAAGTTTAAAAATGCTTTGGAACTCTTCCATTGTTCTCGGAATTCCGCTGAAGTTTAAGAATGCTTCGGAACTCTTCCAATGTTCTCGGAATTCTGCTGAAGTTTAAAAATGCTTTGGAACTCTTCCATTGTTCTCGGAATTCGGCTGACGCTTAAAAATGCTTCACAACTCTTCTATTGTTCTCGGAATTCCGCTGACTTTTAAAAATGCTTCGGAACTCTTCCATTGTTCTCGGAATTCCGCAGAAGTTTAAGAATGCTTCGGAACTCTTCCATTGTTCCACGGAATTCTGCTGAAGTTTAAAAATGCTTCGGAACTCTTCCATTGTTTTCAGAATTCCGCTGACATTTAAAAATGCTTTGGAACTCTTCCATTGTTCTCAGAATTCTGCAGACATATAAAAATGCTTCGGAACTCTTCCATTGTTCTCGTAATTCCGCTGACATTTAAAAATGCTTCGGAACACTTCCATTGTTCTGGAATTCCGCTGACGTTTAAAAATACTTCACAACTCTTCCATTGTTCTCGGAATTCTGCTGAAGTTTAAAAATGCTTCAGAACTCTTCCATTGTTCTCAGAATTCCGCTGACATTTAAAAATGCTTCGGAACTCTTCCATTGTTCTCGGAATTCCGCTGACATTTAAAAATGCTTCAGAACTCTTCCATTGTTCTCGGAATTCCGCTGACGTTTAAAAATGCTTCACAACTCTTCCATTGTTCTCGGAATTTTGCGGACTTTTAAAAATGCTTCGGAACTCTTCCATTGTTCTCAAAATTCCGCTGAAGTTTAAAAATGCCTCGGAACTCTTCCATTGTTCTCAGAATTCCGCTGATGTTTAAAAATGCTTCGGAAATCTTCCATTGTTTTCAAAATTCCGCTGACGTTTAAAAATGCTTCAGAACTCTTCCATTGTTCTCAGAATTCCGCTGATGTTGAAAAATGCTTCGGAACTCTTCCATTGTTCTTGGAATTCCGCTGACGCTTAAAATTGCTTCACAACTCTTCTATTGTTCTCGGAAATTCCGCTGACTTTAAAAAATGCTTCGGAACTCTTCCATTGTTCTCGGAATTCCGCTGAAGTTTAAGAATGCTTCGGAACTCTTCCAATGTTCTCGGAATTCTGCTGAAGTTTAAAAATGCTTTGGAACTCTTCCATTGTTTTCAGAATTCCGCTGACATTTAAAAATGCTTTGGAACTCTTCCATTGTTCTCAGAATTCTGCAGACATATAAAAATGCTTCGGAACTCTTCCATTGTTCTCGTAATTCCGCTGACATTTAAAAATGCTTCGGAACACTTCCATTGTTCTGGAATTCCGCTGACGTTTAAAAATACTTCACAACTCTTCCATTGTTCTCGGTATTCTGCTGACTTTTAAAAATGCTTCGGAACTCTTCCATTGTTCTCGGAATTCCGGTGAAGTTTACGTATGCTTCGGAGCTCTTCCATTGTTCTCGGAATTCCGCTGACATTTAAAAATGCATCAGAACTCTTCCATTGTTCTCGGAATTCCGCTGATGTTTAAAAATGCTTCGGAACTCTTACATTGTTCTCGGAATTCCAGTGAAGTTTAAAAATGCTTCGGAACTCTTACATTGTTCTCAGAATTCCGCTGACGCTTAAAATTGCTTCACAACTCTTCTATTGTTCTCGGCATTCCCCTGACTTTTAAAAATGCTTCGGAACTCTTCCATTGTTCTCGGAATTCCGCTGAAGTTTAAAAATGCTTCGGAACTCTTCCATTGTTCTCGTAATTCCGCTGATGTTTAAAAATGCTTCGGAACTCTTCCATTGTTCTCGGAATTCCGCTGACGCTTAAAAATGCTTCACAACTCTTCTATTGTTCTCGGAATTCCGCTGACTTTTAAAAATACTTCGGAACTCTTCCATTTTTCTCGGAATTCTGCTGAAGTTTAAAAATGCTTCAGAACTCTTCCATTGTTTTCAGAATTCCGCTGACATTTAAAAATGCTTTGGAACTCTTCCATTGTTCTTGGAATTCGGCTGACATTTAAAAATGCTTAGAAACTCTTCCATTGTTCTAGGAATTCCGCTGACTTTTAAAAATGCTTCGGAACTCTTCCATTGTTCTCGGAATTCCGCTGAAGTTTAAATATTCTTCGGAACTCTTCCATTGTTCTCGGAATTATGCTGAAGATTAAAAATGCTTCGGAAGTCTTCCATTGCTCTCAGAATTCCGCTGACGTTTAAAAATGCTTCACAACTCTTCCATTGTTCTCGGAATTCCGCTGACTTTTAAAAATGCTTTGGAACTCTTCCATTGTTCTCGGAATTATGCTGACGTTTAAAAATGCTTCGGAACTCTTCCATTGTTCTCAGAATTCCGCTGACATTTAAAAATGCTTCGGAACTCTTCCATTGTTCTCGGAATTCCGCTGATGTTTAAAAATGCTTCGGAACTCTTCCATTGTTCTCGGAATTCCGCTGAAGTTTAAAAATGCTTCGGAACTCTTCCATTGTTGTAGGAATTCGGGTGAAGTTTAAAAATGCTTCGGAACTCTTCCATTGTTCTCGGATTTCCGCTGACGTTTAAAAATGCTTCACAACTCTTCTATTGTTCTCGGTATTCCGCTGAAGTTTAAATTTGCTTCGGAACTCTTCCATTGTTCTCGTAATTCCGTTGAAGTTTAAAAATGCTTCGGAACTCTTCCATTGTTCTCGTAATTCCGCTGAAGTTTAAAAATGCTTCGGAACTCTTCCAGATTTCTCGGAATTCCGCTGACATATAAAAATGCTTCGGAACTCTTCCTTTCTTCTCGGAATTCCGTTGATGTTTAAAAATGCTTCAGAACTCTTCCATTGTTCTCGGAATTCCGCTGAAGTTTACGTATGCTTCGGAACTCTTCCATTGTTCTGGAATTCCGCTGACGTTTAAAAATGCTTCACAACTCTTCCATTGTTCTCGGTATTCCCCTGACTTATAAAAATGCTTCGGAACTCTTCCATTGTTCTCGGAATTCCGCTGAAGTTTAAGTATGCTTCGGAACTCTTACATTGTTCTCGGAATTCTGCTGAAGTTTAAAAATGCTTCAGAACTCTTCCATTGTTCTCAGAATTCCGCTGACATTTAAAAATGCTTCGGAACTCTTCCATTGTTCTCGGAATTCCGCTGACATTTAAAAATGCTTCAGAACTCTTCCATTGTTCTCTGAATTCCACTGACGTGTAAAAATGCTTCAGAACTCTTCCATTGTTCTCGGAATTCCGCTGACGTTTAAAAATGCTTCACAACTCTTCCATTGTTCTCGGAATTTTGCGGACTTTTAAAAATGCTTCGGAACTCTTCCATTGTTCTCAAAATTCCGCTGAAGTTAAAAAATGCCTCGGAACTCTTCCATTGTTCTCAGAATTCCGCTGATGTTTAAAAATGCTTCGGAAATCTTCCATTGTTTTCAAAATTCCGCTGACGTTTAAAAATGCTTCAGAACTCTTCCATTGTTCTCAGAATTCCGCTGATGTTGAAAAATGCTTCGGAACTCTTCCATTGTTCTTGGAATTCCGCTGACGCTTAAAATTGCTTCACAACTCTTCTATTGTTCTCGGAAATTCCGCTGACTTTAAAAAATGCTTCGGAACTCTTCCATTGATCTCGGAATTCCGCTGAAGTTTAAGAATGCTTCGGAACTCTTCCAATGTTCTCGGAATTCTGCTGAAGTTTAAAAATGCTTTGGAACTCTTCCATTGTTCTCGGAATTCGGCTGACGCTTAAAAATGCTTCACAACTCTTCTATTGTTCTCGGAATTCCGCTGACTTTTAAAAATGCTTCGGAACTCTTCCATTGTTCTCGGAATTCCGCAGAAGTTTAAGAATGCTTCGGAACTCTTCCATTGTTCCACGGAATTCTGCTGAAGTTTAAAAATGCTTCGGAACTCTTCCATTGTTTTCAGAATTCCGCTGACATTTAAAAATGCTTTGGAACTCTTCCATTGTTCTCAGAATTCTGCAGACATATAAAAATGCTTCGGAACTCTTCCATTGTTCTCGTAATTCCGCTGACATTTAAAAATGCTTCGGAACACTTCCATTGTTCTTGGTATTCTGCTGACTTTTAAAAATGCTTCGGAACTCTTCCATTGTTCTCGGAATTCCAGTGAAGTTTACGTATGCTTCGGAGCTCTTCCATTGTTCTCGGAATTCCGCTGACATTTAAAAATGCTTCAGAACTCTTCCATTGTTCTCGGAATTCCGCTGATGTTTAAAAATGCTTCGGAACTCTTACATTGTTCTCGGAATTCCAGTGAAGTTTAAAAATGCTTCGGAACTCTTACATTGTTCTCAGAATTCCGCTGACGCTTAAAATTGCTTCACAACTCTTCTATTGTTCTCGGCATTCCCCTGACTTTAAAAAATGCTTCGGAACTCTTCCATTGTTCTCGGAATTCCGCTGAAGTTTAAAAATGCTTCGGAACTCTTCCATTGTTCTCGTAATTCCGCTGAAGTTTAAAAATGCTTCGGAACTCTTCCATTGTTCTCGGAATTCCGCTGACGTTTAAAAATGCTTCACAACTCTTCCATTTTTCTCTGTATTCCGCTGACTTTTAAAAATGCTTCGGAAATCTTCCATTGTTTTCAAAATTCCGCAGACGTTTAAAAATGCTTCGGAAATCTTCCATTGTTTTCGAAATTCCGCTGACGTTTAAAAATGCTTCAGAACCCTTCCATTGTTCTCGGAATTCCGCTGATGTTGAAAAATGCTTCGGAACTCTTCCATTGTTCTCGGAATTCCGCTGACGCTTAAAATTGCTTCACAACTCTTCTATTGTTCTCGGAAATTCCGCTGACTTTAAAAAATGCTTCGGAACTCTTCCATTGTTCTCGGAATTCCGCTGAAGTTTAAGAATGTTTCGGAACTCTTCCATTTTTCTCGGAATTCTGCTGAAGTTTAAAAATGCTTTGGAACTCTTCCATTGTTCTCAGAATTCCGCTGACGCTTAAAAATGCTTCACAACTCTTCTATTGTTCTCGGAATTCCGCTGACTTTTAAAAATGCTTCGGAACTCTTCCATTGTTCTCGGAATTCCGCAGAAGTTTAAGAATGCTTCGGAACTCTTCCATTGTTCTCGGAATTCTGCTGAAGTTTAAAAATGCTTCGGAACTCTTCCATTGTTTTCAGAATTCCGCTGACATTTAAAAATGCTTTGGAACTCTTCCATTGTTCTCAGAATTCTGCAGACATATAAAAATGCTTCGGAACTCTTCCATTGTTCTCGGTATTCCGCTGACATTTAAAAATGCTTCGGAACTCTTCGATTGTTCTGGAATTCCGCTGATGTTTAAAAATGCTTCACAACTCTTCCATTGTTCTCGGTATTCTGCTGACTTTTAAAAATGCTTCGGAAATCTTCCATTTTTCTCGGAATTCTGCTGAAGTTTAAAAATGCTTTGGAACTCTTCCATTGTTCTCAGAATTCCGCTGACGCTTAAAAATGCTTCACAACTCTTCTATTGTTCTCGGAATTCCGCTGACTTTTAAAAATGCTTCGGAACTCTTCCATTGTTCTCGGAATTCCGCAGAAGTTTAAGAATGCTTCGGAACTCTTCCATTGTTCTCGGAATTCTGCTGAAGTTTAAAAATGCTTCGGAACTCTTCCATTGTTTTCAGAATTCCGCTGACATTTAAAAATGCTTTGGAACTCTTCCATTGTTCTCAGAATTCTGCAGACATATAAAAATGCTTCGGAACTCTTCCATTGTTCTCGGTATTCCGCTGACATTTAAAAATGCTTCGGAACTCTTCGATTGTTCTGGAATTCCGCTGATGTTTAAAAATGCTTCACAACTCTTCCATTGTTCTCGGTATTCTGCTGACTTTTAAAAATGCTTCGGAAATCTTCCATTGTTCTCGGAATTCCGCTGAAGTTTAAGTATGCTTCGGAGCTCTTCCATTGTTCTCGGAATTCCGCTGACATTCAAAAATGCTTCACAACTCTTCCATTGTTCTCGGAATTCCGCTGAGGTTTAAAAATGCTTCGGAACTCTTCCATTGTTCTCAAAATTCCGCTGACGTTTAAAAATGCTTCACAACTCTTCCATTGTTCTCGGAATTCCGCTGACTTTTAAAAATGCTTCGGAACTCTTCGATTGTTCTCCAAATTCCGCTGACCTTTAAAAATGCTTCACAACTCTTCCATTGTTCTCCGAATTCCCCTGACTTTTAAAAATGCTTCGGAACTCTTCCATTGTTCTCGGAATTCCGCTGAAGTTTAAGAATGCTTCAGAACTCTTCCATTGTTCTCGGAAATCTGCTGAAGTTTTGAAGTTTAAAAATGCTTCGGAACACTTCCATTGTTCTCGAAATTCCGCTGACGCTTAAAAATGCTTCACAACTCTTCTATTGTTCTCGGAATTCCGCTGACTTTTAAAAATACTTCGGAACTCTTCAATTTTTCTCGGAATTCTGCTAAAGTTTAAAAATGCTTCGGAACTCTTCCATTGTTTTCAGAAATCCGCTGACATTTAAAAATGCTTTGGAACTGTTCCATTGTTCTTGGAATTCTGCTGACATTTAAAAATGCTTCGGAACTCTTCCATTGTTCTCGGAATTCCGCTGACATTTAAAAATGCTTCGGAACTCTTCCATTGTTCTCGGAATTCCACTGACAGTTAAAAATGCTTCACAACTCTTCCATTTTTCTCGGTATTCCGCTGACTTTTAAAAATGCTTCGGAACTCTTCCATTGTTCTCGGAATTCCGCTGAAGTTTAAATATTCTTCGGAACTCTTCCATTGTTCTCGGAATTATGCTGAAGATTAAAAATGCTTCGGAACTCTTCCATTGCTCTCAGAATTCCAATGACGTTTAAAAATGCTTCACAACTCTTCCATTGTTCTCGGAATTCCGCTGACTTTTAAAAATGCTTCGGAACTCTTCCATTGTTCTCGGAATTCGGGTGAAGTTTAAAAATGCTTCGGAACTCTTCCATTGTTCTCGGATTTCCGCTGACGTTTAAAAATGCTTCACAACTCTTCTATTGTTCTCGGTATTCCGCTGAAGTTTAAATATGCTTCGGAACTCTTCCATTGTTCTCGTAATTCCGCTGAAGTTTAAAAATGCTTCGGAACTCTTCCATTGTTCTCGTAATTCCGCTGAAGTTTAAAAATGCTTCGGAACTCTTCCAGTTTTCTCGGAATTCCGCTGACATATAAAAATGCTTCGGAACTCTTCCTTTTTTCTCGGAATTCCGTTGATGTTTAAAAATGCTTCAGAAATCTTCCATTGTTCTCGGAATTCCGCTGAAGTTTAAGTATGCTTCGGAACTCTTCCATTGTTCTGGAATTCCGCTGACGTTTAAAAATGCTTCACAACTCTTCCATTGTTCTCGGTATTCCCCTGACTTTTAAAAATGCTTCGGAACTCTTCCATTGTTCTCGGAATTCCGCTGCAGTTTAAGTATGCTTTGGAACTCTTCCATTGTTCTCGGAATTCTGCTGAAGTTTAAAAATGCTTCAGAACTCTTCCATTGTTCTCAGAATTCCGCTGACATTTAAAAATGCTTCGGAACTCTTCCATTGTTCTCGGAATTCCGCTGACATTTAAAAATGCTTCAGAACTCTTCCATTGTTCTCTGAATTCCGCTGACGTTTAAAAATGCTTCAGAACTCTTCCATTGTTCTCGGAATTCCGCTGACGTTTAAAAATGCTTCACAACTCTTCCATTGTTCTCGGAATTTTGCGGACTTTTAAAAATGCTTCGGAACTCTTCCATTGTTCTCAGAATTCCGCTGACGTTTAAAAATGCTTCGGAAATCTTCCATTGTTTTCAAAATTCCGCTGACGTTTAAAAATGCTTCAGAACTCTTCCATTGTTCTCAGAATTCCGCTGATGTTGAAAAATGCTTCGGAACTCTTCCATTGTTCTTGGAATTCCGCTGACGCTTAAAATTGCTTCACAACTCTTCTATTGTTCTAGGAAATTCCGCTGACTTTAAAAAATGCTTCGGAACTCTTCCATTGTTCTCAGAATTCCGCTGAAGTTTAAGAATGCTTCGGAACTCTTCCAATGTTCTCGGAATTCTGCTGAAGTTTAAAAATGCTTTGGAACTCTTCCATTGTTCTCGGAATTCGGCTGACGCTTAAAAATGCTTTACAACTCTTCTATGGTTCTCGGAATTCCGCTGGCTTTTAGAAATGCTTCGGAACTCTTCCATTGTTCTCGGAATTCCGCAGAAGTTTAAGAATGCTTCGGAACTCTTCCATTGTTCCTCGGAATTCTGCTGAAGTTTAAAAATGCTTCGGAACTCTTCCATTGTTTTCAGAATTCCGCTGACATTTAAAAATGCTTTGGAACTCTTCCATTGTTCTCGTAATTCCGCTGACATTTAAAAATGCTTCGGAACACTTCCATTGTTCTGGAATTCCGCTGACGTTTAAAAATACTTCACAACTCTTCCATTGTTCTTGGTATTCTGCTGACTTTTAAAAATGCTTCGGAACTCTTCCATTGTTCTCGGAATTCCAGTGAAGTTTACGTATGCTTCGGAGCTCTTCCATTGTTCTCGGAATTCCGCTGACATTTAAAAATGCTTCAGAACTCTTCCATTGTTCTCGGAATTCCGCTGATGTTTAAAAATGCTTCGGAACTCTTCCATTGTTTTCAGAATTCCGCTGACATTTAAAAATGCTTTGGAACTCTTCCATTGTTCTCAGAATTCTGCAGACATATAAAAATGCTTCGGAACTCTTCCATTGTTCTCGGTATTCCGCTGACATTTAAAAATGCTTCGGAACTCTTCGATTGTTCTGGAATTCCGCTGATGTTTAAAAATGCTTCACAACTCTTCCATTGTTCTCGGTATTCTGCTGACTTTTAAAAATGCTTCGGAAATCTTCCATTGTTCTCGGAATTCCGCTGAAGTTTAAGTATGCTTCGGAGCTCTTCCATTGTTCTCGGAATTCCGCTGACATTCAAAAATGCTTCACAACTCTTCCATTGTTCTCGGAATTCCGCTGAGGTTTAAAAATGCTTCGGAACTCTTCCATTGTTCTCAAAATTCCGCTGACGTTTAAAAATGCTTCACAACTCTTCCATTGTTCTCGGAATTCCGCTGACTTTTAAAAATGCTTCGGAACTCTTCGATTGTTCTCCAAATTCCGCTGACCTTTAAAAATGCTTCACAACTCTTCCATTGTTCTCCGAATTCCCCTGACTTTTAAAAATGCTTCGGAACTCTTCCATTGTTCTCGGAATTCCGCTGAAGTTTAAGAATGCTTCAGAACTCTTCCATTGTTCTCGGAAATCTGCTGAAGTTTTGAAGTTTAAAAATGCTTCGGAACACTTCCATTGTTCTCGAAATTCCGCTGACGCTTAAAAATGCTTCACAACTATTCTATTGTTCTCGGAATTCCGCTGACTTTTAAAAATACTTCGGAACTCTTCAATTTTTCTCGGAATTCTGCTAAAGTTTAAAAATGCTTCGGAACTCTTCCATTGTTTTCAGAAATCCGCTGACATTTAAAAATGCTTTGGAACTGTTCCATTGTTCTTGGAATTCTGCTGACATTTAAAAATGCTTCGGAACTCTTCCATTGTTCTCGGAATTCCGCTGACATTTAAAAATGCTTCGGAACTCTTCCATTGTTCTCGGAATTCCACTGACAGTTAAAAATGCTTCACAACTCTTCCATTTTTCTCGGTATTCCGCTGACTTTTAAAAATGCTTCGGAACTCTTCCATTGTTCTCGGAATTCCGCTGAAGTTTAAATATTCTTCGGAACTCTTCCATTGTTCTCGGAATTATGCTGAAGATTAAAAATGCTTCGGAACTCTTCCATTGCTCTCAGAATTCCGCTGACGTTTAAAAATGCTTCACAACTCTTCCATTGTTCTCGGAATTCCGCTGACTTTTAAAAATGCTTCGGAACTCTTCCATTGTTCTCGGAATTCGGGTGAAGTTTAAAAATGCTTCGGAACTCTTCCATTGTTCTCGGATTTCCGCTGACGTTTAAAAATGCTTCACAACTCTTCTATTGTTCTCGGTATTCCGCTGAAGTTTAAATATGCTTCGGAACTCTTCCATTGTTCTCGTAATTCCGCTGAAGTTTAAAAATGCTTCGGAACTCTTCCATTGTTCTCGTAATTCCGCTGAAGTTTAAAAATGCTTCGGAACTCTTCCAGTTTTCTCGGAATTCCGCTGACATATAAAAATGCTTCGGAACTCTTCCTTTTTTCTCGGAATTCCGTTGATGTTTAAAAATGCTTCAGAAATCTTCCATTGTTCTCGGAATTCCGCTGAAGTTTAAGTATGCTTCGGAACTCTTCCATTGTTCTGGAATTCCGCTGACGTTTAAAAATGCTTCACAACACTTCCATTGTTCTCGGTATTCCCCTGACTTTTAAAAATGCTTCGGAACTCTTCCATTGTTCTCGGAATTCCGCTGCAGTTTAAGTATGCTTTGGAACTCTTCCATTGTTCTCGGAATTCTGCTGAAGTTTAAAAATGCTTCAGAACTCTTCCATTGTTCTCAGAATTCCGCTGACATTTAAAAATGCTTCGGAACTCTTCCATTGTTCTCGGAATTCCGCTGACATTTAAAAATGCTTCAGAACTCTTCCATTGTTCTCTGAATTCCGCTGACGTTTAAAAATGCTTCAGAACTCTTCCATTGTTCTCGGAATTCCGCTGACGTTTAAAAATGCTTCACAACTCTTCCATTGTTCTCGGAATTTTGCGGACTTTTAAAAATGCTTCGGAACTCTTCCATTGTTCTCAGAATTCCGCTGACGTTTAAAAATGCTTCGGAAATCTTCCATTGTTTTCAAAATTCCGCTGACGTTTAAAAATGCTTCAAAACTCTTCCATTGTTCTCAGAATTCCGCTGATGTTGAAAAATGCTTCGGAACTCTTCCATTGTTCTTGGAATTCCGCTGACGCTTAAAATTGCTTCACAACTCTTCTATTGTTCTAGGAAATTCCGCTGACTTTAAAAAATGCTTCGGAACTCTTCCATTGTTCTCAGAATTCCGCTGAAGTTTAAGAATGCTTCGGAACTCTTCCAATGTTCTCGGAATTCTGCTGAAGTTTAAAAATGCTTTGGAACTCTTCCATTGTTCTCGGAATTCGGCTGACGCTTAAAAATGCTTCACAACTCTTCTATGGTTCTCGGAATTCCGCTGGCTTTTAGAAATGCTTCGGAACTCTTCCATTGTTCTCGGAATTCCGCAGAAGTTTAAGAATGCTTCGGAACTCTTCCATTGTTCCTCGGAATTCTGCTGAAGTTTAAAAATGCTTCGGAACTCTTCCATTGTTTTCAGAATTCCGCTGACATTTAAAAATGCTTTGGAACTCTTCCATTGTTCTCGTAATTCCGCTGACATTTAAAAATGCTTCGGAACACTTCCATTGTTCTGGAATTCCGCTGACGTTTAAAAATACTTCACAACTCTTCCATTGTTCTTGGTATTCTGCTGACTTTTAAAAATGCTTCGGAACTCTTCCATTGTTCTCGGAATTCCAGTGAAGTTTACGTATGCTTCGGAGCTCTTCCATTGTTCTCGGAATTCCGCTGACATTTAAAAATGCTTCAGAACTCTTCCATTGTTCTCGGAATTCCGCTGATGTTTAAAAATGCTTCGGAACTCTTACATTGTTCTCGGAATTCCAGTGAAGTTTAAAAATGCTTCGGAACTCTTACATTGTTCTCAGAATTCCGCTGACGCTTAAAATTGCTTCACAACTCTTCTATTGTTCTCGGCATTCCCCTGACTTTTAAAAATGCTTCGGAACTCTTCCATTGTTCTCGGAATTCCGCTGAAGTTTAAGAATGCTTCAGAACTCTTCCATTGTTCTCGGAAATCTGCTGAAGTTTTGAAGTTTAAAAGTGCTTCGGAACTCTTCCATTGTTCTCGGAATTCCGCTGACGCTTAAAAATGCTTCACAACTCTTCTATTGTTCTCGGAATTCCGCTGACTATTAAAAATACTTCGGAACTCTTCCATTTTTCTCGGAATTCTGCTGAAGTTTAAAAATGCTTCGGAACTCTTCCATTGTTTTCAGAATTCCGCTGACATTTAAAAATGCTTCGGAACTCTTCCATTGTTCTCGGAATTCCGCTGACGTTTAAAAATGCTTCACAACTCTTCCATTTTTCTCGGTATTCCGCTGACTTTTAAAAATGCTTCGGAAATCTTCCATTGTTTTCAAAATTCCCCTGACGTTTAAAAATGCTTTGGAAATCTTCCATTGTTTTCAAAATTCCGCTGACGTTTAAAAATGCTTCAGAACTCTTCCATTGTTCTCGGAATTCCGCTGATGTTGAAAAATGCTTTGGAACTCTTCCATTGTTCTCGGAATTCCGCTGACGCTTAAAATTGCTTCACAACTCTTCTATTGTTCTCGGAAATTCCGCTGACTTTAAAAAATGCTTCGGAACTCTTCCTTTGTTCTCAAAATTCCGCTGAAGTTTAAAAATGCCTCGGAACTCTTCCATTGTTCTCAGAATTCCGCTGACGTTTAAAAATGCTTCGGAAATCTTCCATTGTTTTCAAAATTCCGCTGACGTTTAAAAATGCTTCAGAACTCTTCCATTGTTCTCGGAATTCCGCTGAAGTTGAAAAATGCTTCGGAACTCTTCCATTGTTCTCGGAATTCCGCTGACTTTTAAAAATGCTTCGGAACTCTTCCATTGTTCTCGGAATTCCGCAGAAGTTTAAGAATGCTTCGGAACTCTTCCATTGTTCTCGGAATTCTGCTGAAGTTTAAAAATGCTTCGGAACTCTTCCATTGTTTTCAGAATTCCGCTGACATTTAAAAATGCTTTGGAACTCTTCCATTGTTCTCAGAATTCTGCAGACATATAAAAATGCTTCGGAACTCTTCCATTGTTCTCGGAATTCCGCTGACATTTAAAAATGCTTCGGAACTCTTCCATTGTTCTGGAATTCCGCTGATGTTTAAAAATGCTTCGGAACTCTTCCATTGTTCTCAGAATTCCGCTGACATTTAAAAATGCTTCAGAACTCTTCCATTGTTCTCGGAATTCCGCTGAGGTTTAAAAATGCTTCGGAACTCTTCCATTGTTCTCAGAATTCCGCTGACATTTAAAAATGCTTCAGAACTCTTCCATTGTTCTCGGAATTCCGCTGAGGTTTAAAAATGCTTCGGAACTCTTCCATTGTTCTCGGAATTCCGCTGACGTTTAAAAATGCTTCACAACTCTTCCATTGTTCTCGGAATTCCGCTGACTTTTAAAAATGCTTCGGAACTCTTCGATTGTTCTCCAAATTCCGCTGACGTTTAAAAATGCTTCACAACTCTTCCATTGTTCTCAGAATTCCGCTGACGTTTAAAAATGCTTCAGAAATCTTCCATTGTTTTCAAAATTCCGCTGACGTTTAAAAATTCTTCAGAACTCTTCCATTGTTCTCGGAATTCCGCTGATGTTTAAAAATGCTTCGGAACTCTTCCATTGTTCTCGGAATTCCGCTGATGCTTAAAAATGCTTCACAACTCTTCTATTATTCTCGGAATTCCGCTGACTTTTAAAAATGCTTCAGAACTCTTCCATTGTTCTCGGTATTCTGCTGACTTTTAAAAATGCTTCGGAACTCTTCCATTGTTCTCGGAATTCCGGTGAAGTTTACGTATGCTTCGGAGCTCTTCCATTGTTCTCGGAATTCCGCTGACATTTAAAAATGCTTCAGAACTCTTCCATTGTTCTCGGAATTCCGCTGATGTTTAAAAATGCTTCGGAACTCTTACATTGTTTTCAAAATTCTGCTGACGTTTAAAAATTATTCAGAACTCTTCCATTGTTCTCTAAATTCCGCTGATGTTTAAAAATGCTTCGGAACTCTTCCATTGTTCTCGGAATTCCGCTGACGCTTAAAAATGCTTCACAACTCTTCTATTGTTCTCGGAATTCCGCTGACTTTTAAAAATACTTCGGAACTCTTCCATTTTTCTCGGAATTCTGCTAAAGTTTAAAAATGCTTCGGAACTCTTCCATTGTTTTCAGAATTCCGCTGACATTTAAAAATGCTTTGGAACTCTTCCATTGTTCTTGGAATTCTGCTCACATTTAAAAATGCTTCGGATCTCTTCCATTGTTCTCGGAATTCCGCTGACATTTAAAAATGCTTCGGAACTCTTCCATTGTTCTCGGAATTCCACTGACGTTTAAAAATGCTTCACAACTCTTCCATTTTTCTCGGTATTCCGCTGACTTTTAAAAATGCTTCGGAACTCTTCCATTGCTCTCGGAATTCCGCTGAAGTTTAAATATTCTTCGGAACTCTTCCATTGTTCTCGGAATTATGCTGAAGATTAAAAATGCTTCGGAACTCTTCCATTGTTCTCGGAATTCCGCTGACTTTTAAAAATGCTTCGGAACTCTTCCATTGTTCTCGGAATTCGGGTGAAGTTTAAAAATGCTTCGGAACTCTTCCATTGTTCTCGGATTTCCGCTGACTTTTAAAAATGCTTCACAACTCTTCTATTGTTCTCGGTATTCCGTTGAAGTTTAAATATGCTTCGGAACTCTTCCATTGTTCTCGTAATTCCGCTGAAGTTTAAAAATGCTTCGGAACTCTTCCATTGTTCTCGTAATTCCGCTGAAGTTTAAAAATGCTTCGGAACTCTTCCAGTTTTCTCGGAATTCCGCTGACATATAAAAATGCTTCGTAACTCTTCCTTTTTTCTCGGAATTCCGTTGATGTTTAAAAATGCTTCAGAACTCTTCCATTGTTCTGGAATTCCGCTGACGTTTAAAAATACTTCACAACTATTCCATTGTTCTCGGTATTCTGCTGACTTTTAAAAATGCTTCGGAACTCTTCCATTGTTCTCGGAATTCCGGTGAAGTTTACGTATGCTTCGGAGCTCTTCCATTGTTCTCGGAATTCCGCTGACATTTAAAAATGCTTCAGAACTCTTCCATTGTTCTCGGAATTCCGCTGATGTTTAAAAATGCTTCGGAACTCTTACATTGTTCTCGGAATTCCAGTGAAGTTTAAAAATGCTTCGGAACTCTTACATTGTTCTCAGAATTCCGCTGACGCTTAAAATTGCTTCACAACTCTTCTATTGTTCTCGGCATTCCCCTGACTTTTAAAAATGCTTCGGAACTCTTCCATTGTTCTCGGAATTCTGCTGAAGTTTAAGAATGCTTCAGAACTCTTCCATTGTTCTCGGAAATCTGCTGAAGTTTTGAAGTTTAAAAATGCTTCGGAACTCTTCCATTGTTCTCGGAATTCCGCTGACGCTTAAAAATGCTTCACAACTCTTCTATTGTTCTCGGAATTCCGCTGACTTTTAAAAATACTTCGGAACTCTTCCATTTTTCTCGGAATTCTGCTGAAGTTTAAAAATGCTTCGGAACTCTTCCATTGTTTTCAGAATTCCGCTGACATTTAAAAATGCTTCGGAACTCTTCCATTGTTCTCGGAATTCCGCTGACGTTTAAAAATGCTTCACAACTCTTCCATTTTTCTCGGTATTCCGCTGACTTTTAAAAATGCTTCTTAAATCTTCCATTGTTTTCAAAATTCCGCTGACGTTTAAAAATGCTTTGGAAATCTTCCATTGTTTTCAAAATTCCGCTGACGTTTAAAAATGCTTCAGAACTCTTCCATTGTTCTCGGAATTCCGCTGAAGTTTAAAAATGATTCGGAACTCTTCCAGTTTTCTCGGAATTCCGCTGACATATAAAAATGCTTCGTAACTCTTCTATTGTTCTTGGAAATTCCGCTGACTTTAAAAAATGCTTCGGAACTCTTCCATTGTTCTCGGAATTCCGCAGAAGTTTAAGTATGCTTCGGAACTCTTCCATTGTTCTGGAATTCCGCTGACGTTTAAAAATGCTTCACAACTCTTCCATTGTTCTCGGTATTCCCCTGACTTTTAAAAATGCTTCGGAACTCTTCCATTGTTCTCGGAATTCCACTGAAGTTTAAGTATGCTTTGGAACTCTTCCATTGTTCTCGGAATTCTGCTGAAGTTTAAAAATGCTTCAGAACTCTTCCATTGTTCTCAGAATTCCGCTGACATTTAAAAATGCTTCGGAACTCTTCCATTGTTCTCGGAATTCCGCTGACATTTAAAAATGCTTCAGAACTCTTCCATTGTTCTCTGAATTCCGCTGACGTTTAAAAATGCTTCAGAACTCTTCCATTGTTCTCGGAATTCCGCTGACGTTTAAAAATGCTTCACAACTCTTCCATTGTTCTCGGAATTTTGCGGACTTTTAAAAATGCTTCGAAACTCTTCCATTGTTCTCAAAATTCCGCTGAAGTTTAAAAATGCCTCGGAACTCTTCCATTGTTCTCAGAATTCCGCTGACGTTTAAAAATGCTTCGGAAATCTTCCATTGTTTTCAAAATTCCGCTGACGTTTAAAAATGCTTCAGAACTCTTCCATTGTTCTCAGAATTCCGCTGATGTTGAAAAATGCTTCGGAACTCTTCCATTGTTCTTGGAATTCCGCTGACGCTTAAAATTGCTTCACAACTCTTCTATTGTTCTCGGAAATTCCGCTGACTTTAAAAAATGCTTCGGAACTCTTCCATTGTTCTCGGAATTCCGCTGAAGTTTAAGAATGCTTCGGAACTCTTCCAATGTTCTCGGAATTCTGCTGAAGTTTAAAAATGCTTTGGAACTCTTCCATTGTTCTCGGAATTCGGCTGACGCTTAAAAATGCTTCACAACTCTTCTATGGTTCACGGAATTCCGCTGACTTTTAAATATGCTTCGGAACTCTTCCATTGTTCTCGGAATTCCGCAGAAGTTTAAGAATGCTTCGGAACTCTTCCATTGTTCCACGGAATTCTGCTGAAGTTTAAAAATGCTTCGGAACTCTTCCATTGTTTTCAGAATTCCGCTGACATTTAAAAATGCTTTGGAACTCTTCCATTGTTCTCAGAATTCTGCAGACATATAAAAATGCTTCGGAACTCTTCCATTGTTCTCGTAATTCTGCTGACATTTAAAAATGCTTCGGAACACTTCCATTGTTCTGGAATTCCGCTGACGTTTAAAAATACTTCACAACTCTTCCATTGTTCTCGGTATTCTGCTGACTTTTAAAAATGCTTCGGAACTCTTCCATTGTTCTCGGAATTCCGGTGAAGTTTACGTATGCTTCGGAGCTCTTCCATTGTTCTCGGAATTCCGCTGACATTTAAAAATGCTTCAGAACTCTTCCATTGTTCTCGGAATTCCGCTGATGTTTAAAAATGCTTCGGAACTCTTACATTGTTCTCGGAATTCCAGTGAAGTTTAAAAATGCTTCGGAACTCTTACATTGTTCTCAGAATTCCGCTGACGCTTAAAATTGCTTCACAACTCTTCTATTGTTCTCGGCATTCCCCTGACTTTTAAAAATGCTTCGGAACTCTTCCATTGTTCTCGGAATTCTGCTGAAGTTTAAGAATGCTTCAGAACTCTTCCATTGTTCTCGGAAATCTGCTGAAGTTTTGAAGTTTAAAAATGCTTCGGAACTCTTCCATTGTTCTCGGAATTCCGCTGACGCTTAAAAATGCTTCACAACTCTTCTATTGTTCTCGGAATTCCGCTGACTTTTAAAAATACTTCGGAACTCTTCCATTTTTCTCGGAATTCTGCTGAAGTTTAAAAATGCTTCGGAACTCTTCCATTGTTTTCAGAATTCCGCTGACATTTAAAAATGCTTCGGAACTCTTCCATTGTTCTCGGAATTCCGCTGACGTTTAAAAATGCTTCACAACTCTTCCATTTTTCTCGGTATTCCGCTGACTTTTAAAAATGCTTCTTAAATCTTCCATTGTTTTCAAAATTCCGCTGACGTTTAAAAATGCTTTGGAAATCTTCCATTGTTTTCAAAATTCCGCTGACGTTTAAAAATGCTTCAGAACTCTTCCATTGTTCTCGGAATTCCGCTGATGTTGAAAATTGCTTCGGAACTCTTCCATTGTTCTCGGAATTCCGCTGACGCTTAAAATTGCTTCACAACTCTTCTATTGTTCTTGGAAATTCCGCTGACTTTAAAAAATGCTTCGGAACTCTTCCATTGTTCTCGGAATTCCGCAGAAGTTTAAGAATGCTTCGGAACTCTTCCATTGTTCTCGGAATTCTGCTGAAGTTTAAAAATGCTTTGGAACTCTTCCATTGTTCTCGGAATTCCGCTGACGCTTAAAAATGCTTCACAACTCTTCTATTGTTCTCGGAATTCCGCTGACTTTTAAAAATGCTTCGGAACTCTTCCATTGTTCTCGGAATTCCGCAGAAGTTTAAGAATGCTTCGGAACTCTTCCATTGTTCTCGGAATTCTGCTGAAGTTTAAAAATACTTCGGAACTCTTCCATTGTTTTCAGAATTCCGCTGACATTTAAAAATGCTTTGGAACTCTTCCATTGTTCTCAGAATTCTGCAGACATATAAAAATGCTTCGGAACTCTTCCATTGTTCTCGGAATTCCGCTGACATTTAAAAATGCTTCGGAACTCTTCCATTGTTCTGGAATTCCGCTGATGTTTAAAAATGCTTCGGAACTCTTCCATTGTTCTCAGAATTCCGCTGACATTTAAAAATGCTTCAGAACTCTTCCATTGTTCTCGGAATTCCGCTGAGGTTTAAAAATGCTTCGGAACTCTTCCATTGTTCTCAGAATTCCGCTGACATTTAAAAATGCTTCAGAACTCTTCCATTGTTCTCGGAATTCCGCTGAGGTTTAAAAATGCTTCGGAACTCTTCCATTGTTCTCGGAATTCCGCTGACGTTTAAAAATGCTTCACAACTCTTCCATTGTTCTCGGAATTCCGCTGACTTTTAAAAATGCTTCGGAACTCTTCGATTGTTCTCCAAATTCCGCTGACGTTTAAAAATGCTTCACAACTCTTCCATTGTTCTCAGAATTCCGCTGACGTTTAAAAATGCTTCAGAAATCTTCCATTGTTTTCAAAATTCCGCTGACGTTTAAAAATTCTTCAGAACTCTTCCATTGTTCTCAGAATTCCGCTGATGTTTAAAAATGCTTCGGAACTCTTCCATTGTTCTCGGAATTCCGCTGAGGTTTAAAAATGCTTCGGAACTCTTCCATTGTTCTCGGAATTCCGCTGACGTTTAAAAATGCTTCACAACTCTTCCATTGTTCTCGGAATTCCGCTGACTTTTAAAAATGCTTCGGAACTCTTCGATTGTTCTCCAAATTCCGCTGACGTTTAAAAATGCTTCACAACTCTTCCATTGTTCTCAGAATTCCGCTGACGTTTAAAAATGCTTCAGAAATCTTCCATTGTTTTCAAAATTCCGCTGAGGTTTAAAAATTCTTCAGAACTCTTCCATTGTTCTCAGAATTCCGCTGATGTTTAAAAATGCTTCGGAACTCTTCCATTGTTCTCGGAATTCCAGTGAAGTTTAAAATTGCTTCGGAACTCTTACATTGTTCTCAGAATTCCGCTGACTCTTAAAATTGCTTCACAACTCTTCTATTGTTCTCGGAATTCCCCTGACTTTTAAAAATGCTTCGGAACTCTTCCTTTTTTCTCGGAATTCCGTTGATGTTTAAAAATGCTTCAGAACTCTTCCATTGTTCTCGGAATTCCGCTGAAGTTTAAGTATGCTTCGGAACTCTTCCATTGTTCTGGAATTCCGCTGATGCTTAAAAATGCTTCACAACTCTTCCATTGTTCTCGGTATTCCCCTGACTTTTAAAAATGCTTTGGAACTCTTCCATTGTTCTCGGAATTTTGCTGAAGTTTAAGTATGCTTCGGAACTCTTCCATTGTTCTCGGAATTCTGCTGAAGTTTAAAAATGCTTCAGAACTCTTCCATTGTTCTCAGAATTCCGCTGACATTTAAAAATGCTTCGGAACTCTTCCATTGTTCTCGGAATTCCGCTGACATTTAAAAATGCTTCAGAACTCTTCCATTGTTCTCTGAATTCCGCTGACGTTTAAAAATGCTTCAGAACTCTTCCATTGTTCTCGGAATTCCGCTGACGTTTAAAAATGCTTCAGAAATCTTCCATTGTTTTCAAAATTCCGCTGACGTTTAAAAATTCTTCAGAACTCTTCCATTGTTCTCAGAATTCCGCTGATGTTTAAAAATGCTTCGGAACTCTTCCATTGTTCTCGGAATTCCAGTGAAGTTTAAAATTGCTTCGGAACTCTTACATTGTTCTCAGAATTCCGCTGACTCTTAAAATTGCTTCACAACTCTTCTATTGTTCTCGGAATTCCCCTGACTTTTAAAAATGCTTCGGAACTCTTCCTTTTTTCTCGGAATTCCGTTGATGTTTAAAAATGCTTCAGAACTCTTCCATTGTTCTCGGAATTCCGCTGAAGTTTAAGTATGCTTCGGAACTCTTCCATTGTTCTGGAATTCCGCTGATGCTTAAAAATGCTTCACAACTCTTCCATTGTTCTCGGTATTCCCCTGACTTTTAAAAATGCTTTGGAACTCTTCCATTGTTCTCGGAATTTTGCTGAAGTTTAAGTATGCTTCGGAACTCTTCCATTGTTCTCGGAATTCTGCTGAAGTTTAAAAATGCTTCAGAACTCTTCCATTGTTCTCAGAATTCCGCTGACATTTAAAAATGCTTCGGAACTCTTCCATTGTTCTCGGAATTCCGCTGACATTTAAAAATGCTTCAGAACTCTTCCATTGTTCTCTGAATTCCGCTGACGTTTAAAAATGCTTCAGAACTCTTCCATTGTTCTCGGAATTCCGCTGACGTTTAAAAATGCTTCACAACTCTTCCATTGTTCTCGGAATTTTGCGGACTTTTAAAAATGCATCGGAACTCTTCCATTTTTCTCAAAATTCCGCTGAAGTTTAAAAATGTCTCGGAACTCTTCCATTGTTCTCAGAATTCCGCTGACGTTTAAAAATGCTTCGGAAATCTTCCATTGTTTTCAAAATTCCGCTGACGTTTAAAAATGCTTCGGAACTCTTCCATTGTTCTCGGAATTCCGGTGACATTTAAAAATGCTTCAGAACTCTTCCATTGTTCTCTGAATTCCGCTGACGTTTAAAAATGCTTCGGAACTCTTCCATTGTTCTCGGAATTCCGCTGGAGGTTAAGAATGCTTCAGAACTCTTCCATTGTTCTCGGAAATCTGCTGAAGTTTTGAAGTTTAAAAATGCTTCTGAACTCTTCCATTGTTCTCGGAATTGCGCTGACGCTTAAAAATGCTACACAACTCTTCTATTGTTCTCGGAATTCCGCTGACTTTTAAAAATACATCGGAACTCGTCCATTTTTCTCGGAATTCTGCTGAAGTTTAAAAATGCTTCGGAACTCTTCCATTGTTCTCGGAATTTTGCCGACTTTTAAAAATGCTTCGGAACTCTTCCATTGTTCTCAAAATTCCGCTGAAGTTTAAAAATGCCTCGGAACTCTTCCATTGTTCTCAGAATTCCGCTGACGTTTAAAAATGCTTCGGAAATCTTCCATTGTTTTCAAAATTCCGCTGACGTTTAAAAATGCTTCAGAACTCTTCCATTGTTCTCGGAATTCCGCTGATGTTGAAAAATGGTTCGGAACTCTTCCATTGTTCTCGGAATTCCGCTGACTTTTAAAAATGCTTCGGAACTCTTCCATTGTTCTCGTAATTCCGCAGAAGTTTAAGAATGCTTCGGAACTCTTCCATTGTTCTCGGAATTCTGCTGAAGTTTAAAAATGCTTCGGAACTCTTCCATTGTTTTCAGAAATCCGCTGACATTTAAAAATGCTTTGGAACTCTTCCATTGTTCTCAGAATTCTGCAGACATATAAAAATGCTTCGGAACTCTTCCATTGTTCTCGGAATTCCGCTGACATTTAAAAATGCTTCGGAACTCTTCCATTGTTCTGGAATTCCGCTGATGTTTAAAAATGCTTCGGAACTCTTCCATTGTTCTCAGAATTCAGCTGACATTTAAAAATGCTTCAGAACTCTTCCTTTGTTCTCGGAATTCCGCTGAGGTTTAAAAATGCTTCGGAACTCTTCCATTGTTCTCAGAATTCCGCTGACATTTAAAAATGCTTCAGAACTCTTCCATTGTTCTTGGAATTCCGCTGAGGTTTAAAAATGCTTCGGAACTCTTCCATTGTTCTCGGAATTCCACTGACGTTTAAAAATGCTTCACAACTCTTCCATTTTTCTCGGTATTCCGCTGACTTTTAAAAATGCTTCTTAAATCTTCCATTGTTTTCAAAATTCCGCTGACGTTTAAAAATGCTTTGGAAATCTTCCATTGTTTTCAAAATTCCGCTGACGTTTAAAAATGCTTCAGAACTCTTCCATTGTTCTCGGAATTCCGCTGATGTTGAAAAATGCTTCGGAACTCTTCCATTGTTCTCGGAATTCCGCTGACGCTTAAAATTGCTTCACAACTCTTCTATTGTTCTTGGAAATTCCGCTGACTTTAAAAAATGCTTCGGAACTCTTCCATTGTTCTCGGAATTCCGCAGAAGTTTAAGAATGCTTCGGAACTCTTCCATTGTTCTCGGAATTCTGCTGAAGTTTAAAAATGCTTTGGAACTCTTCCATTGTTCTCGGAATTCCGCTGACGCTTAAAAATGCTTCACAACTCTTCTATTGTTCTCGGAATTCCGCTGACTTTTAAAAATGCTTCGGAACTCTTCCATTGTTCTCGGAATTCCGCAGAAGTTTAAGAATGCTTCGGAACTCTTCCATTGTTCTCGGAATTCTGCTGAAGTTTAAAAATACTTCGGAACTCTTCCATTGTTTTCAGAATTCCGCTGACATTTAAAAATGCTTTGGAACTCTTCCATTGTTCTCAGAATTCTGCAGACATATAAAAATGCTTCGGAACTCTTCCATTGTTCTCGGAATTCCGCTGACATTTAAAAATGCTTCGGAACTCTTCCATTGTTCTGGAATTCCGCTGATGTTTAAAAATGCTTCGGAACTCTTCCATTGTTCTCAGAATTCCGCTGACATTTAAAAATGCTTCAGAACTCTTCCATTGTTCTCGGAATTCCGCTGAGGTTTAAAAATGCTTCGGAACTCTTCCATTGTTCTCAGAATTCCGCTGACATTTAAAAATGC
Source organism: Phyllobates terribilis (assembly GCF_046119375.1). Lineage (NCBI taxonomy): Eukaryota > Metazoa > Chordata > Amphibia > Anura > Dendrobatidae > Phyllobates > Phyllobates terribilis. Next base: position 3,662,647 of record NW_027362781.1, on the reverse strand, counting down.
TTCAGAACTCTTCCATTGTTCTCGGAATTCCGCTGAGGTTTAAAAATGCTTCGGAACTCTTCCATTGTTCTCGGAATTCCGCTGACGTTTAAAAATGCTTCACAACTCTTCCATTGTTCTCGGAATTCCGCTGACTTTTAAAAATGCTTCGGAACTCTTCGATTGTTCTCCAAATTCCGCTGACGTTTAAAAATGCTTCACAACTCTTCCATTGTTCTCAGAATTCCGCTGACGTTTAAAAATGCTTCAGAAATCTTCCATTGTTTTCAAAATTCCGCTGACGTTTAAAAATTCTTCAGAACTCTTCCATTGTTCTCAGAATTCCGCTGATGTTTAAAAATGCTTCGGAACTCTTCCATTGTTCTCGGAATTCCAGTAAAGTTTAAAATTGCTTCGGAACTCTTACATTGTTCTCAGAATTCCGCTGACGCTTAAAATTGCTTCACAACTCTTCTATTGTTCTCGGAATTCCCCTGACTTTTAAAAATGCTTCGGAACTCTTCCTTTTTTCTCGGAATTCCGTTGATGTTTAAAAATGCTTCAGAACTCTTCCATTGTTCTCGGAATTCCGAGGAAGTTTAAGTATGCTTCGGAACTCTTCCATTGTTCTGGAATTCCGCTGATATTTAAAAATGCTTCACTACTCTTCCATTGTTCTCGGTATTCCCCTGACTTTTAAAAATGCTTTGGAACTCTTCCATTGTTCTCGGAATTTTGCTGAAGTTTAAGTATGCTTCGGAACTCTTCCATTGTTCTCGGAATTCTGCTGAAGTTTAAAAATGCTTCAGAACTCTTCCATTGTTCTCAGAATTCCGCTGACATTTAAAAATGCTTCGGAACTCTTCCATTGTTCTCGGAATTCCGCTGACATTTAAAAATGCTTCAGAACTCTTCCATTGTTCTCTGAATTCCGCTGACGTTTAAAAATGCTTCAGAACTCTTCCATTGTTCTCGGAATTCCGCTGACGTTTAAAAATGCTTCACAACTCTTCCATTGTTCTCGGAATTTTGCGGACTTTTAAAAATGCATCGGAACTCTTCCATTGTTCTCAAAATTCCGCTGAAGTTTAAAAATGTCTCGGAACTCTTCCATTGTTCTCAGAATTCCGCTGACGTTTAAAAATGCTTCGGAAATCTTCCATTGTTTTCAAAATTCCGCTGACGTTTAAAAATGCTTCGGAACTCTTCCATTGTTCTCGGAATTCCGGTGACATTTAAAAATGCTTCAGAACTCTTCCATTGTTCTCTGAATTCCGCTGACGTTTAAAAATGCTTCGGAACTCTTCCATTGTTCTCGGAATTCCGCTGGAGGTTAAGAATGCTTCAGAACTCTTCCATTGTTCTCGGAAATCTGCTGAAGTTTTGAAGTTTAAAAATGCTTCTGAACTCTTCCATTGTTCTCGGAATTGCGCTGATGCTTAAAAATGCTACACAACTCTTCTATTGTTCTCGGAATTCCGCTGACTTTTAAAAATACATCGGAACTCGTCCATTTTTCTCGGAATTCTGCTGAAGTTTAAAAATGCTTCGGAACTCTTCCATTGTTCTCGGAATTTTGCCGACTTTTAAAAATGCTTCGGAACTCTTCCATTGTTCTCAAAATTCCGCTGAAGTTTAAAAATGCCTCGGAACTCTTCCATTGTTCTCAGAATTCCGCTGACGTTTAAAAATGCTTCGGAAATCTTCCATTGTTTTCAAAATTCCGCTGACGTTTAAAAATGCTTCAGAACTCTTCCATTGTTCTCGGAATTCCGCTGATGTTGAAAAATGGTTCGGAACTCTTCCATTGTTCTCGGAATTCCGCTGACTTTTAAAAATGCTTCGGAACTCTTCCATTGTTCTCGTAATTCCGCAGAAGTTTAAGAATGCTTCGGAACTCTTCCATTGTTCTCGGAATTCTGCTGAAGTTTAAAAATGCTTCGGAACTCTTCCATTGTTTTCAGAATTCCGCTGACATTTAAAAATGCTTTGGAACTCTTCCATTGTTCTCAGAATTCTGCAGACATATAAAAATGCTTCGGAACTCTTCCATTGTTCTCGGAATTCCGCTGACATTTAAAAATGCTTCGGAACTCTTCCATTGTTCTGGAATTCCGCTGATGTTTAAAAATGCTTCGGAACTCTTCCATTGTTCTCAGAATTCCGCTGACATTTAAAAATGCTTCAGAACTCTTCCTTTGTTCTCGGAATTCCGCTGAGGTTTAAAAATGCTTCGGAACTCTTCCATTGTTCTCAGAATTCCGCTGACATTTAAAAATGCTTCAGAACTCTTCCATTGTTCTTGGAATTCCGCTGAGGTTTAAAAATGCTTCGGAACTCTTCCATTGTTCTCGGAATTCCGCTGACGTTTAAAAATGCTTCACAACTCTTCCATTGTTCTCGGAATTCCGCTGACGTTTAAAAATGCTTCACAACTCTTCCATTGTTCTCGGAATTCCGCTGACTTTTAAAAATGCTTCGGAACTCTTCCTTTTTTCTCGGAATTCCGTTGATGTTTAAAAATGCTTCAGAACTCTTCCATTGTTCTCGGAATTCCGCTGAAGTTTAAGTATGCTTCGGAACTCTTCCATTGTTCTGGAATTCCGCTGATGTTTAAAAATGCTTCACAACTCTTCCATTGTTCTCGGTATTCCCCTGACTTTTAAAAATGCTTTGGAACTCTTCCATTGTTCTCGGAATTTTGCTGAAGTTTAAGTATGCTTCGGAACTCTTCCATTGTTCTCGGAATTCTGCTGAAGTTTAAAAATGCTTCAGAACTCTTCCATTGTTCTCAGAATTCCGCTGACATTTAAAAATGCTTCGGAACTCTTCCATTGTTCTCGGAATTCCGCTGACATTTAAAAATGCTTCAGAACTCTTCCATTGTTCTCTGAATTCCGCTGACGTTTAAAAATGCTTCAGAACTCTTCCATTGTTCTCGGAATTCCGCTGACGTTTAAAAATGCTTCACAACTCTTCCATTGTTCTCGGAATTTTGCGGACTTTTAAAAATGCATCGGAACTCTTCCATTTTTCTCAAAATTCCGCTGAAGTTTAAAAATGTCTCGGAACTCTTCCATTGTTCTCAGAATTCCGCTGACGTTTAAAAATGCTTCGGAAATCTTCCATTGTTTTCAAAATTCCGCTGACGTTTAAAAATGCTTCGGAACTCTTCCATTGTTCTCGGAATTCCGGTGACATTTAAAAATGCTTCAGAACTCTTCCATTGTTCTCTGAATTCCGCTGACGTTTAAAAATGCTTCGGAACTCTTCCATTGTTCTCGGAATTCCGCTGGAGGTTAAGAATGCTTCAGAACTCTTCCATTGTTCTCGGAAATCTGCTGAAGTTTTGAAGTTTAAAAATGCTTCTGAACTCTTCCATTGTTCTCGGAATTGCGCTGACGCTTAAAAATGCTACACAACTCTTCTATTGTTCTCGGAATTCCGCTGACTTTTAAAAATACATCGGAACTCGTCCATTTTTCTCGGAATTCTGCTGAAGTTTAAAAATGCTTCGGAACTCTTCCATTGTTCTCGGAATTTTGCCGACTTTTAAAAATGCTTCGGAACTCTTCCATTGTTCTCAAAATTCCGCTGAAGTTTAAAAATGCCTCGGAACTCTTCCATTGTTCTCAGAATTCCGCTGACGTTTAAAAATGCTTCGGAAATCTTCCATTGTTTTCAAAATTCCGCTGACGTTTAAAAATGCTTCAGAACTCTTCCATTGTTCTCGGAATTCCGCTGATGTTGAAAAATGGTTCGGAACTCTTCCATTGTTCTCGGAATTCCGCTGACTTTTAAAAATGCTTCGGAACTCTTCCATTGTTCTCGTAATTCCGCAGAAGTTTAAGAATGCTTCGGAACTCTTCCATTGTTCTCGGAATTCTGCTGAAGTTTAAAAATGCTTCGGAACTCTTCCATTGTTTTCAGAAATCCGCTGACATTTAAAAATGCTTTGGAACTCTTCCATTGTTCTCAGAATTCTGCAGACATATAAAAATGCTTCGGAACTCTTCCATTGTTCTCGGAATTCCGCTGACATTTAAAAATGCTTCGGAACTCTTCCATTGTTCTGGAATTCCGCTGATGTTTAAAAATGCTTCGGAACTCTTCCATTGTTCTCAGAATTCCGCTGACATTTAAAAATGCTTCAGAACTCTTCCATTGTTCTCGGAATTCCGCTGAGGTTTAAAAATGCTTCGGAACTCTTCCATTGTTCTCAGAATTCCGCTGACATTTAAAAATGCTTCAGAACTCTTCCATTGTTCTCGGAATTCCGCTGAGGTTTAAAAATGCTTCGGAACTCTTCCATTGTTCTCGGAATTCCGCTGACGTTTAAAAATGCTTCACAACTCTTCCATTGTTCTCGGAATTCCGCTGACTTTTAAAAATGCTTCGGAACTCTTCGATTGTTCTCCAAATTCCGCTGACGTTTAAAAATGCTTCACAACTCTTCCATTGTTCTCAGAATTCCGCTGACGTTTAAAAATGCTTCAGAAATCTTCCATTGTTTTCAAAATTCCGCTGACGTTTAAAAATTCTTCAGAACTCTTCCATTGTTCTCAGAATTCCGCTGATGTTTAAAAATGCTTCGGAACTCTTCCATTGTTCTCGGAATTCCAGTAAAGTTTAAAATTGCTTCGGAACTCTTACATTGTTCTCAGAATTCCGCTGACGCTTAAAATTGCTTCACAACTCTTCTATTGTTCTCGGAATTCCCCTGACTTTTAAAAATGCTTCGGAACTCTTCCTTTTTTCTCGGAATTCCGTTGATGTTTAAAAATGCTTCAGAACTCTTCCATTGTTCTCGGAATTCCGAGGAAGTTTAAGTATGCTTCGGAACTCTTCCATTGTTCTGGAATTCCGCTGATATTTAAAAATGCTTCACTACTCTTCCATTGTTCTCGGTATTCCCCTGACTTTTAAAAATGCTTTGGAACTCTTCCATTGTTCTCGGAATTTTGCTGAAGTTTAAGTATGCTTCGGAACTCTTCCATTGTTCTCGGAATTCTGCTGAAGTTTAAAAATGCTTCAGAACTCTTCCATTGTTCTCAGAATTCCGCTGACATTTAAAAATGCTTCGGAACTCTTCCATTGTTCTCGGAATTCCGCTGACATTTAAAAATGCTTCAGAACTCTTCCATTGTTCTCTGAATTCCGCTGACGTTTAAAAATGCTTCAGAACTCTTCCATTGTTCTCGGAATTCCGCTGACGTTTAAAAATGCTTCACAACTCTTCCATTGTTCTCGGAATTTTGCGGACTTTTAAAAATGCATCGGAACTCTTCCATTGTTCTCAAAATTCCGCTGAAGTTTAAAAATGTCTCGGAACTCTTCCATTGTTCTCAGAATTCCGCTGACGTTTAAAAATGCTTCGGAAATCTTCCATTGTTTTCAAAATTCCGCTGACGTTTAAAAATGCTTCGGAACTCTTCCATTGTTCTCGGAATTCCGGTGACATTTAAAAATGCTTCAGAACTCTTCCATTGTTCTCTGAATTCCGCTGACGTTTAAAAATGCTTCGGAACTCTTCCATTGTTCTCGGAATTCCGCTGACATTTAAAAATGCTTTGGAACTCTTCCATTGTTCTCAGAATTCTGCAGACATATAAAAATGCTTCGGAACTCTTCCATTGTTCTCGGAATTCCGCTGACATTTAAAAATGCTTCGGAACTCTTCCATTGTTCTGGAATTCCGCTGATGTTTAAAAATGCTTCGGAACTCTTCCATTGTTCTCAGAATTCCGCTGACATTTAAAAATGCTTCAGAACTCTTCCTTTGTTCTCGGAATTCCGCTGAGGTTTAAAAATGCTTCGGAACTCTTCCATTGTTCTCAGAATTCCGCTGACATTTAAAAATGCTTCAGAACTCTTCCATTGTTCTTGGAATTCCGCTGAGGTTTAAAAATGCTTCGGAACTCTTCCATTGTTCTCGGAATTCCGCTGACGTTTAAAAATGCTTCACAACTCTTCCATTGTTCTCGGAATTCCGCTGACGTTTAAAAATGCTTCACAACTCTTCCATTGTTCTCGGAATTCCGCTGACTTTTAAAAATGCTTCGGAACTCTTCCTTTTTTCTCGGAATTCCGTTGATGTTTAAAAATGCTTCAGAACTCTTCCATTGTTCTCGGAATTCCGCTGAAGTTTAAGTATGCTTCGGAACTCTTCCATTGTTCTGGAATTCCGCTGATGTTTAAAAATGCTTCACAACTCTTCCATTGTTCTCGGTATTCCCCTGACTTTTAAAAATGCTTTGGAACTCTTCCATTGTTCTCGGAATTTTGCTGAAGTTTAAGTATGCTTCGGAACTCTTCCATTGTTCTCGGAATTCTGCTGAAGTTTAAAAATGCTTCAGAACTCTTCCATTGTTCTCAGAATTCCGCTGACATTTAAAAATGCTTCGGAACTCTTCCATTGTTCTCGGAATTCCGCTGACATTTAAAAATGCTTCAGAACTCTTCCATTGTTCTCTGAATTCCGCTGACGTTTAAAAATGCTTCAGAACTCTTCCATTGTTCTCGGAATTCCGCTGACGTTTAAAAATGCTTCACAACTCTTCCATTGTTCTCGGAATTTTGCGGACTTTTAAAAATGCATCGGAACTCTTCCATTTTTCTCAAAATTCCGCTGAAGTTTAAAAATGTCTCGGAACTCTTCCATTGTTCTCAGAATTCCGCTGACGTTTAAAAATGCTTCGGAAATCTTCCATTGTTTTCAAAATTCCGCTGACGTTTAAAAATGCTTCGGAACTCTTCCATTGTTCTCGGAATTCCGGTGACATTTAAAAATGCTTCAGAACTCTTCCATTGTTCTCTGAATTCCGCTGACGTTTAAAAATGCTTCGGAACTCTTCCATTGTTCTCGGAATTCCGCTGGAGGTTAAGAATGCTTCAGAACTCTTCCATTGTTCTCGGAAATCTGCTGAAGTTTTGAAGTTTAAAAATGCTTCTGAACTCTTCCATTGTTCTCGGAATTGCGCTGACGCTTAAAAATGCTACACAACTCTTCTATTGTTCTCGGAATTCCGCTGACTTTTAAAAATACATCGGAACTCGTCCATTTTTCTCGGAATTCTGCTGAAGTTTAAAAATGCTTCGGAACTCTTCCATTGTTCTCGGAATTTTGCCGACTTTTAAAAATGCTTCGGAACTCTTCCATTGTTCTCAAAATTCCGCTGAAGTTTAAAAATGCCTCGGAACTCTTCCATTGTTCTCAGAATTCCGCTGACGTTTAAAAATGCTTCGGAAATCTTCCATTGTTTTCAAAATTCCGCTGACGTTTAAAAATGCTTCAGAACTCTTCCATTGTTCTCGGAATTACGCTGATGTTGAAAAATGGTTCGGAACTCTTCCATTGTTCTCGGAATTCCGCTGACTTTTAAAAATGCTTCGGAACTCTTCCATTGTTCTCGTAATTCCGCAGAAGTTTAAGAATGCTTCGGAACTCTTCCATTGTTCTCGGAATTCTGCTGAAGTTTAAAAATGCTTCGGAACTCTTCCATTGTTTTCAGAAATCCGCTGACATTTAAAAATGCTTTGGAACTCTTCCATTGTTCTCAGAATTCTGCAGACATATAAAAATGCTTCGGAACTCTTCCATTGTTCTCGGAATTCCGCTGACATTTAGAAATGCTTCGGAACTCTTCCATTGTTCTGGAATTCCGCTGATGTTTAAAAATGCTTCGGAACTCTTCCATTGTTCTCAGAATTCCGCTGACATTTAAAAATGCTTCAGAACTCTTCCTTTGTTCTCGGAATTCCGCTGAGGTTTAAAAATGCTTCGGAACTCTTCCATTGTTCTCAGAATTCCGCTGACATTTAAAAATGCTTCAGAACTCTTCCATTGTTCTTGGAATTCCGCTGAGGTTTAAAAATGCTTCGGAACTCTTCCATTGTTCTCGGAATTCCACTGACGTTTAAAAATGCTTCACAACTCTTCCATTTTTCTCGGTATTCCGCTGACTTTTAAAAATGCTTCTTAAATCTTCCATTGTTTTCAAAATTCCGCTGACGTTTAAAAATGCTTTGGAAATCTTCCATTGTTTTCAAAATTCCGCTGACGTTTAAAAATGCTTCAGAACTCTTCCATTGTTCTCGGAATTCCGCTGATGTTGAAAAATGCTTCGGAACTCTTCCATTGTTCTCGGAATTCCGCTGACGCTTAAAATTGCTTCACAACTCTTCTATTGTTCTTGGAAATTCCGCTGACTTTAAAAAATGCTTCGGAACTCTTCCATTGTTCTCGGAATTCCGCAGAAGTTTAAGAATGCTTCGGAACTCTTCCATTGTTCTCGGAATTCTGCTGAAGTTTAAAAATGCTTTGGAACTCTTCCATTGTTCTCGGAATTCCGCTGACGCTTAAAAATGCTTCACAACTCTTCTATTGTTCTCGGAATTCCGCTGACTTTTAAAAATGCTTCGGAACTCTTCCATTGTTCTCGGAATTCCGCAGAAGTTTAAGAATGCTTCGGAACTCTTCCATTGTTCTCGGAATTCTGCTGAAGTTTAAAAATACTTCGGAACTCTTCCATTGTTTTCAGAATTCCGCTGACATTTAAAAATGCTTTGGAACTCTTCCATTGTTCTCAGAATTCTGCAGACATATAAAAATGCTTCGGAACTCTTCCATTGTTCTCGGAATTCCGCTGACATTTAAAAATGCTTCGGAACTCTTCCATTGTTCTGGAATTCCGCTGATGTTTAAAAATGCTTCGGAACTCTTCCATTGTTCTCAGAATTCCGCTGACATTTAAAAATGCTTCAGAACTCTTCCATTGTTCTCGGAATTCCGCTGAGGTTTAAAAATGCTTCGGAACTCTTCCATTGTTCTCAGAATTCCGCTGACATTTAAAAATGCTTCAGAACTCTTCCATTGTTCTCGGAATTCCGCTGAGGTTTAAAAATGCTTCGGAACTCTTCCATTGTTCTCGGAATTCCGCTGACGTTTAAAAATGCTTCACAACTCTTCCATTGTTCTCGGAATTCCGCTGACTTTTAAAAATGCTTCGGAACTCTTCGATTGTTCTCCAAATTCCGCTGACGTTTAAAAATGCTTCACAACTCTTCCATTGTTCTCAGAATTCCGCTGACGTTTAAAAATGCTTCAGAAATCTTCCATTGTTTTCAAAATTCCGCTGACGTTTAAAAATTCTTCAGAACTCTTCCATTGTTCTCAGAATTCCGCTGATGTTTAAAAATGCTTCGGAACTCTTCCATTGTTCTCGGAATTCCAGTAAAGTTTAAAATTGCTTCGGAACTCTTACATTGTTCTCAGAATTCCGCTGACGCTTAAAATTGCTTCACAACTCTTCTATTGTTCTCGGAATTCCCCTGACTTTTAAAAATGCTTCGGAACTCTTCCTTTTTTCTCGGAATTCCGTTGATGTTTAAAAATGCTTCAGAACTCTTCCATTGTTCTCGGAATTACGAGGAAGTTTAAGTATGCTTCGGAACTCTTCCATTGTTCTGGAATTCCGCTGATATTTAAAAATGCTTCACTACTCTTCCATTGTTCTCGGTATTCCCCTGACTTTTAAAAATGCTTTGGAACTCTTCCATTGTTCTCGGAATTTTGCTGAAGTTTAAGTATGCTTCGGAACTCTTCCATTGTTCTCGGAATTCTGCTGAAGTTTAAAAATGCTTCAGAACTCTTCCATTGTTCTCAGAATTCCGCTGACATTTAAAAATGCTTCGGAACTCTTCCATTGTTCTCGGAATTCCGCTGACATTTAAAAATGCTTCAGAACTCTTCCATTGTTCTCTGAATTCCGCTGACGTTTAAAAATGCTTCAGAACTCTTCCATTGTTCTCGGAATTCCGCTGACGTTTAAAAATGCTTCACAACTCTTCCATTGTTCTCGGAATTTTGCGGACTTTTAAAAATGCATCGGAACTCTTCCATTGTTCTCAAAATTCCGCTGAAGTTTAAAAATGTCTCGGAACTCTTCCATTGTTCTCAGAATTCCGCTGACGTTTAAAAATGCTTCGGAAATCTTCCATTGTTTTCAAAATTCCGCTGACGTTTAAAAATGCTTCGGAACTCTTCCATTGTTCTCGGAATTCCGGTGACATTTAAAAATGCTTCAGAACTCTTCCATTGTTCTCTGAATTCCGCTGACGTTTAAAAATGCTTCGGAACTCTTCCATTGTTCTCGGAATTCCGCTGGAGGTTAAGAATGCTTCAGAACTCTTCCATTGTTCTCGGAAATCTGCTGAAGTTTTGAAGTTTAAAAATGCTTCGGAACTCTTCCATTGTTCTCGGAATTGCGCTGACGCTTAAAAATGCTACACAACTCTTCTATTGTTCTCGGAATTCCGCTGACTTTTAAAAATACATCGGAACTCGTCCATTTTTCTCGGAATTCTGCTGAAGTTTAAAAATGCTTCGGAACTCTTCCATTGTTCTCAAAATTCCGCTGAAGTTTAAAAATGCCTCGGAACTCTTCCATTGTTCTCAGAATTCCGCTGACGTTTAAAAATGCTTCGGAAATCTTCCATTGTTTTCAAAATTCCGCTGACGTTTAAAAATGCTTCAGAACTCTTCCATTGTTCTCGGAATTCCGCTGATGTTGAAAAATGGTTCGGAACTCTTCCATTGTTCTCGGAATTCCGCTGACTTTTAAAAATGCTTCGGAACTCTTCCATTGTTCTCGGAATTCCGCAGAAGTTTAAGAATGCTTCGGAACTCTTCCATTGTTCTCGGAATTCTGCTGAAGTTTAAAAATGCTTCGGAACTCTTCCATTGTTTTCAGAATTCCGCTGACATTTAAAAATGCTTTGGAACTCTTCCATTGTTCTCAGAATTCTGCAGACATATAAAAATGCTTCGGAACTCTTCCATTGTTCTCGGAATTCCGCTGACATTTAAAAATGCTTCGGAACTCTTCCATTGTTCTGGAATTCCGCTGATGTTTAAAAATGCTTCGGAACTCTTCCATTGTTCTCAGAATTCCGCTGACATTTAAAAATGCTTCAGAACTCTTCCTTTGTTCTCGGAATTCCGCTGAGGTTTAAAAATGCTTCGGAACTCTTCCATTGTTCTCAGAATTCCGCTGACATTTAAAAATGCTTCAGAACTCTTCCATTGTTCTTGGAATTCCGCTGAGGTTTAAAAATGCTTCGGAACTCTTCCATTGTTCTCGGAATTCCGCTGACTTTTAAAAATGCTTCGGAACTCTTCGATTGTTCTCCAAATTCCACTGACGTTTAAAAATGCTTCACAACTCTTCCATTGTTCTCAGAATTCCGCTGACGTTTAAAAATGCTTCAGAAATCTTCCATTGTTTTCAAAATTCCGCTGACGTTTAAAAATTCTTCAGAACTCTTCCATTGTTCTCGTAATTCCGCTGATGTTTAAAAATGCTTCGGAACTCTTCCATTGTTCTCGGAATTCCAGTGAAGTTTAAAAATGCTTCGGAACTCTTACATTGTTCTCGGAATTCCGCTGACGCTTAAAATTGCTTCACAACTCTTCTATTGTTCTCGGAATTCCCCTGACTTTTAAAAATGCTTCGGAACTCTTCCTTTTTTCTCGGAATTCCGTTGATGTTTAAAAATGCTTCAGAACTCTTCCATTGTTCTCGGAATTCCGCTGAAGTTTAAGTATGCTTCGGAACTCTTCCATTGTTCTGGAATTCCGCTGATGTTTAAAAATGCTTCAGAACTCTTCCATTGTTCTCGGAATTCCGCTGACGTTTAAAAATGCTTCACAACTCTTCCATTGTTCTCGGAATTTTGCGGACTTTTAAAAATGCTTCGAAACTCTTCCATTGTTCTCAAAATTCTGCTGAAGTTTAAAAATGCCTCGGAACTCTTCCATTGTTCTCAGAATTCCGCTGACGTTTAAAAATGCTTCGGAAATCTTCCATTGTTTTCAAAATTCCGCTGACGTTTAAAAATGCTTCAGAACTCTTCCATTGTTCTCAGAATTCCGCTGATGTTGAAAAATGCTTCGGAACTCTTCCATTGTTCTTGGAATTCCGCTGACGCTTAAAATTGCTTCACAACTCTTCTATTGTTCTCGGAAATTCCGCTGACTTTAAAAAATGCTTCGGAACTCTTCCATTGTTCTCGGAATTCCGCTGAAGTTTAAGAATGCTTCGGAACTCTTCCAATGTTCTCGGAATTCTGCTGAAGTTTAAAAATGCTTTGGAACTCTTCCATTGTTCTCGGAATTCGGCTGACGCTTAAAAATGCTTCACAACTCTTCTATGGTTCTCGGAATTCCGCTGACTTTTAAAAATGCTTCGGAACTCTTCCATTGTTCTCGGAATTCCGCAGAAGTTTAAGAATGCTTCGGAACTCTTCCATTGTTCCACGGAATTCTGCTGAAGTTTAAAAATGCTTCGGAACTCTTCCATTGTTTTCAGAATTCCGCTGACATTTAAAAATGCTTTGGAACTCTTCCATTGTTCTCAGAATTCTGCAGACATATAAAAATGCTTCGGAACTCTTCCATTGTTCTCGTAATTCCGCTGACATTTATAAATGCTTCGGAACACTTCCATTGTTCTGGAATTCCGCTGACGTTTAAAAATACTTCACAACTCTTCCATTGTTCTCGGTATTCTGCTGACTTTTAAAAATGCTTCGGAACTCTTCCATTGTTCTCGGAATTCCGGTGAAGTTTACGTATGCTTCGGACCTCTTCCATTGTTCTCGGAATTCCGCTGACATTTAAAAATGCTTCAGAACTCTTCCATTGTTCTCGGAATTCCGCTGATGTTTAAAAATGCTTCGGAACTCTTACATTGTTCTCGGAATTCCAGTGAAGTTTAAAAATGCTTCGGAACTCTTACATTGTTCTCAGAATTCCGCTGACGCTTAAAATTGCTTCACAACTCTTCTATTGTTCTCGGCATTCCCCTGACTTTTAAAAATGCTTCGGAACTCTTCCATTGTTCTCGGAATTCTGCTGAAGTTTAAGAATGCTTCAGAACTCTTCCATTGTTCTCGGAAATCTGCTGAAGTTTTGAAGTTTAAAAATGCTTCGGAACTCTTCCATTGTTCTCGGAATTCCGCTGACGCTTAAAAATGCTTCACAACTCTTCTATTGTTCTCGGAATTCCGCTGACTTTTAAAAATACTTCGGAACTCTTCCATTTTTCTCGGAATTCTGCTGAAGTTTAAAAATGCTTCGGAACTCTTCCATTGTTTTCAGAATTCCGCTGACATTTAAAAATGCTTCGGAACTCTTCCATTGTTTTCAAAATTCCGCTGACGTTTAAAAATGCTTTGGAAATCTTCCATTGTTTTCAAAATTCCGCTGACGTTTAAAAATGCTTCAGAACTCTTCAATTGTTCTCGGAATTCCGCTGATGTTGAAAATTGCTTCGGAACTCTTCCATTGTTCTCGGAATTCCGCTGACGCTTAAAATTGCTTCACAACTCTTCTATTGTTCTTGGAAATTCCGCTGACTTTAAAAAATGCTTCGGAACTCTTCCATTGTTCTCGGAATTCCGCAGAAGTTTAAGAATGCTTCGGAACTCTTCCATTGTTCTCGGAATTCTGCTGAAGTTTAAAAATGCTTTGGAACTCTTCCATTGTTCTCGGAATTCCGCTGACGCTTAAAAATGCTTCACAACTCTTCTATTGTTCTCGGAATTCCGCTGACTTTTAAAAATGCTTCGGAACTCTTCCATTGTTCTCGGAATTCCGCAGAAGTTTAAGAATGCTTCGGAACTCTTCCATTGTTCTCGGAATTCTGCTGAAGTTTAAAAATACTTCGGTACTCTTCCATTGTTTTCAGAATTCCGCTGACATTTAAAAATGCTTTGGAACTCTTCCATTGTTCTCAGAATTCTGCAGACATATAAAAATGCTTCGGAACTCTTCCATTGTTCTCGGAATTCCGCTGACATTTAAAAATGCTTCGGAACTCTTCCATTGTTCTGGAATTCCGCTGATGTTTAAAAATGCTTCGGAACTCTTCCATTGTTCTCAGAATTCCGCTGACATTTAAAAATGCTTCAGAACTCTTCCATTGTTCTCGGAATTCCGCTGAGGTTTAAAAATGCTTCGGAACTCTTCCATTGTTCTCAGAATTCCGCTGACATTTAAAAATGCTTCAGAACTCTTCCATTGTTCTCGGAATTCCGCTGAGGTTTAAAAATGCTTCGGAACTCTTCCATTGTTCTCGGAATTCCGCTGACGTTTAAAAATGCTTCACAACTCTTCCATTGTTCTCGGAATTCCGCTGACTTTTAAAAATGCTTCGGAACTCTTCGATTGTTCTCCAAATTCCGCTGACGTTTAAAAATGCTTCACAACTCTTCCATTGTTCTCAGAATTCCGCTGACGTTTAAAAATGCTTCAGAAATCTTCCATTGTTTTCAAAATTCCGCTGACGTTTAAAAATTCTTCAGAACTCTTCCATTGTTCTCAGAATTCCGCTGATGTTTAAAAATGCTTCGGAACTCTTCCATTGTTCTCGGAATTCCGCTGAGGTTTAAAAATGCTTCGGAACTCTTCCATTGTTCTCGGAATTCCGCTGACGTTTAAAAATGCTTCACAACTCTTCCATTGTTCTCGGAATTCCGCTGACTTTTAAAAATGCTTCGGAACTCTTCGATTGTTCTCCAAATTCCGCTGACGTTTAAAAATGCTTCACAACTCTTCCATTGTTCTCAGAATTCCGCTGACGTTTAAAAATGCTTCAGAAATCTTCCATTGTTTTCAAAATTCCGCTGACGTTTAAAAATTCTTCAGAACTCTTCCATTGTTCTCAGAATTCCGCTGATATTTAAAAATGCTTCGGAACTCTTCCATTGTTCTCGGAATTCCAGTGAAGTTTAAAATTGCTTCGGAACTCTTACATTGTTCTCAGAATTCCGCTGACTCTTAAAATTGCTTCACAACTCTTCTATTGTTCTCGGAATTCCCCTGACTTTTAAAAATGCTTCGGAACTCTTCCTTTTTTCTCGGAATTCCGTTGATGTTTAAAAATGCTTCAGAACTCTTCCATTGTTCTCGGAATTCCGCTGAAGTTTAAGTATGCTTCGGAACTCTTCCATTGTTCTGGAATTCCGCTGATGTTTAAAAATGCTTCACAACTCTTCCATTGTTCTCGGTATTCCCCTGACTTTTAAAAATGCTTTGGAACTCTTCCATTGTTCTCGGAATTTTGCTGAAGTTTAAGTATGCTTCGGAACTCTTCCATTGTTCTCGGAATTCTGCTGAAGTTTAAAAATGCTTCAGAACTCTTCCATTGTTCTCAGAATTCCGCTGACATTTAAAAATGCTTCGGAACTCTTCCATTGTTCTCGGAATTCCGCTGACATTTAAAAATGCTTCAGAACTCTTCCATTGTTCTCTGAATTCCGCTGACGTTTAAAAATGCTTCAGAACTCTTCCATTGTTCTCGGAATTCCGCTGACGTTTAAAAATGCTTCACAACTCTTCCATTGTTCTCGGAATTTTGCGGACTTTTAAAAATGCATCGGAACTCTTCCATTTTTCTCAAAATTCCGCTGAAGTTTAAAAATGTCTCGGAACTCTTCCATTGTTCTCAGAATTCCGCTGACGTTTAAAAATGCTTCGGAAATCTTCCATTGTTTTCAAAATTCCGCTGACGTTTAAAAATGCTTCGGAACTCTTCCATTGTTCTCGGAATTCCGGTGACATTTAAAAATGCTTCAGAACTCTTCCATTGTTCTCTGAATTCCGCTGACGTTTAAAAATGCTTCGGAACTCTTCCATTGTTCTCGGAATTCCGCTGGAGGTTAAGAATGCTTCAGAACTCTTCCATTGTTCTCGGAAATCTGCTGAAGTTTTGAAGTTTAAAAATGCTTCGGAACTCTTCCATTGTTCTCGGAATTGCGCTGACGCTTAAAAATGCTACACAACTCTTCTATTGTTCTCGGAATTCCGCTGACTTTTAAAAATACATCGGAACTCGTCCATTTTTCTCGGAATTCTGCTGAAGTTTAAAAATGCTTCGGAACTCTTCCATTGTTCTCGGAATTTTGCCGACTTTTAAAAATGCTTCGGAACTCTTCCATTGTTCTCAAAATTCCGCTGAAGTTTAAAAATGCCTCGGAACTCTTCCATTGTTCTCAGAATTCCGCTGACGTTTAAAAATGCTTCGGAAATCTTCCATTGTTTTCAAAATTCCGCTGACGTTTAAAAATGCTTCAGAACTCTTCCATTGTTCTCGGAATTCCGCTGATGTTGAAAAATGGTTCGGAACTCTTCCATTGTTCTCGGAATTCCGCTGACTTTTAAAAATGCTTCGGAACTCTTCCATTGTTCTCGGAATTCCGCAGAAGTTTAAGAATGCTTCGGAACTCTTCCATTGTTCTCGGAATTCTGCTGAAGTTTAAAAATGCTTCGGAACTCTTCCATTGTTTTCAGAAATCCGCTGACATTTAAAAATGCTTTGGAACTCTTCCATTGTTCTCAGAATTCTGCAGACATATAAAAATGCTTCGGAACTCTTCCATTGTTCTCGGAATTCCGCTGACATTTAAAAATGCTTCAGAACTCTTCCATTGTTCTCGGAATTCCGCTGAGGTTTAAAAATGCTTCGGAACTCTTCCATTGTTCTCAGAATTCCGCTGACATTTAAAAATGCTTCAGAACTCTTCCATTGTTCTTGGAATTCCGCTGAGGTTTAAAAATGCTTCGGAACTCTTCCATTGTTCTCGGAATTCCACTGACGTTTAAAAATGCTTCACAACTCTTCCATTTTTCTCGGTATTCCGCTGACTTTTAAAAATGCTTCTTAAATCTTCCATTGTTTTCAAAATTCCGCTGACGTTTAAAAATGCTTCAGAACTCTTCCATTGTTCTCGGAATTCCGCTGATGTTGAAAAATGCTTCGGAACTCTTCCATTGTTCTCGGAATTCCGCTGACGCTTAAAATTGCTTCACAACTCTTCTATTGTTCTTGGAAATTCCGCTGACTTTAAAAAATGCTTCGGAACTCTTCCATTGTTCTCGGAATTCCGCAGAAGTTTAAGAATGCTTCGGAACTCTTCCATTGTTCTCGGAATTCTGCTGAAGTTTAAAAATGCTTTGGAACTCTTCCATTGTTCTCGGAATTCCGCTGACGCTTAAAAATGCTTCACAACTCTCCTATTGTTCTCGGAATTCCGCTGACTTTTAAAAATGCTTCGGAACTCTTCCATTGTTCTCGGAATTCCGCAGAAGTTTAAGAATGCTTCGGAACTCTTCCATTGTTCTCGGAATTCTGCTGAAGTTTAAAAATACTTCGGAACTCTTCCATTGTTTTCAGAATTCCGCTGACATTTAAAAATGCTTTGGAACTCTTCCATTGTTCTCAGAATTCTGCAGACATATAAAAATGCTTCGGAACTCTTCCATTGTTCTCGGAATTCCGCTGACATTTAAAAATGCTTCGGAACTCTTCCATTGTTCTGGAATTCCGCTGATGTTTAAAAATGCTTCGGAACTCTTCCATTGTTCTCAGAATTCCGCTGACATTTAAAAATGCTTCAGAACTCTTCCATTGTTCTCGGAATTCCGCTGAGGTTTAAAAATGCTTCGGAACTCTTCCATTGTTCTCAGAATTCCGCTGACATTTAAAAATGCTTCAGAACTCTTCCATTGTTCTCGGAATTCCGCTGAGGTTTAAAAATGCTTCGGAACTCTTCCATTGTTCTCGGAATTCCGCTGACGTTTAAAAATGCTTCACAACTCTTCCATTGTTCTCGGAATTCCGCTGACTTTTAAAAATGCTTCGGAACTCTTCGATTGTTCTCCAAATTCCGCTGACGTTTAAAAATGCTTCACAACTCTTCCATTGTTCTCAGAATTCCGCTGACGTTTAAAAATGCTTCAGAAATCTTCCATTGTTTTCAAAATTCCGCTGACGTTTAAAAATTCTTCAGAACTCTTCCATTGTTCTCAGAATTCCGCTGATGTTTAAAAATGCTTCGGAACTCTTCCATTGTTCTCGGAATTCCAGTGAAGTTTAAAATTGCTTCGGAACTCTTACATTGTTCTCAGAATTCCGCTGACGCTTAAAATTGCTTCACAACTCTTCTATTGTTCTCGGAATTCCCCTGACTTTTAAAAATGCTTCGGAACTCTTCCTTTTTTCTCGGAATTCCGTTGATGTTTAAAAATGCTTCAGAACTCTTCCATTGTTCTCGGAATTCCGAGGAAGTTTAAGTATGCTTCGGAACTCTTCCATTGTTCTGGAATTCCGCTGATGTTTAAAAATGCTTCACTACTCTTCCATTGTTCTCGGTATTCCCCTGATTTTTAAAAATGCTTTGGAACTCTTCCATTGTTCTCGGAATTTTGCTGAAGTTTAAGTATGCTTCGGAACTCTTCCATTGTTCTCGGAATTCTGCTGAAGTTTAAAAATGCTTCAGAACTCTTCCATTGTTCTCAGAATTCCGCTGACATTTAAAAATGCTTCGGAACTCTTCCATTGTTCTCGGAATTCCGCTGACATTTAAAAATGCTTCAGAACTCTTCCATTGTTCTCTGAATTCCGCTGACGTTTAAAAATGCTTCAGAACTCTTCCATTGTTCTCGGAATTCCGCTGACGTTTAAAAATGCTTCACAACTCTTCCATTGTTCTCGGAATTTTGCGGACTTTTAAAAATGCATCGGAACTCTTCCATTGTTCTCAAAATTCCGCTGAAGTTTAAAAATGTCTCGGAACTCTTCCATTGTTCTCAGAATTCCGCTGACGTTTAAAAATGCTTCGGAAATCTTCCATTGTTTTCAAAATTCCGCTGACGTTTAAAAATGCTTCGGAACTCTTCCATTGTTCTCGGAATTCCGGTGACATTTAAAAATGCTTCAGAACTCTTCCATTGTTCTCTGAATTCCGCTGACGTTTAAAAATGCTTCGGAACTCTTCCATTGTTCTCGGAATTCCGCTGGAGGTTAAGAGTGCTTCAGAACTCTTCCATTGTTCTCGGAAATCTGCTGAAGTTTTGAAGTTTAAAAATGCTTCGGAACTCTTCCATTGTTCTCGGAATTGCGCTGACGCTTAAAAATGCTACACAACTCTTCTATTGTTCTCGGAATTCCGCTGACTTTTAAAAATACATCGGAACTCGTCCATTTTTCTCGGAATTCTGCTGAAGTTTAAAAATGCTTCGGAACTCTTCCATTGTTCTCGGAATTTTGCCAACTTTTAAAAATGCTTCGGAACTCTTCCATTGTTCTCAAAATTCCGCTGAAGTTTAAAAATGCCTCGGAACTCTTCCATTGTTCTCAGAATTCCGCTGACGTTTAAAAATGCTTCGGAAATCTTCCATTGTTTTCAAAATTCCGCTGACGTTTAAAAATGCTTCAGAACTCTTCCATTGTTCTCGGAATTCCGCTGATGTTGAAAAATGGTTCGGAACTCTTCCATTGTTCTCGGAATTCCGCTGACTTTTAAAAATGCTTCGGAACTCTTCCATTGTTCTCGGAATTCCGCAGAAGTTTAAGAATGCTTCGGAACTCTTCCATTATTCTCGGAATTCTGCTGAAGTTTAAAAATGCTTCGGAACTCTTCCATTGTTTTCAGAATTCCGCTGACATTTAAAAATGCTTTGGAACTCTTCCATTGTTCTCAGAATTCTGCAGACATATAAAAATGCTTCGGAACTCTTCCATTGTTCTTGGAATTCCGCTGACATTTAAAAATGCTTCGGAACTCTTCCATTGTTCTGGAATTCCGCTGATGTTTAAAAATGCTTCGGAACTCTTCCATTGTTCTCAGAATTCCGCTGACATTTAAAAATGCTTCAGAACTCTTCCTTTGTTCTCGGAATTCCGCTGAGGTTTAAAAATGCTTCGGAACTCTTCCATTGTTCTCAGAATTCCGCTGACATTTAAAAATGCTTCAGAACTCTTCCATTGTTCTTGGAATTCCGCTGAGGTTTAAAAATGCTTCGGAACTCTTCCATTGTTCTCGGAATTCCGCTGACGTTTAAAAATGCTTCACAACTCTTCCATTGTTCTCGGAATTCCGCTGACGTTTAAAAATGCTTCACAACTCTTCCATTGTTCTCGGAATTCCGCTGACTTTTAAAAATGCTTCGGAACTCTTCGATTGTTCTCCAAATTCCGCTGACGTTTAAAAATGCTTCACAACTCTTCCATTGTTCTCAGAATTCCGCTGACGTTTAAAAATGCTTCAGAAATCTTCCATTGTTTTCAAAATTCCGCTGACGTTTAAAAATTCTTCAGAACTCTTCCATTGTTCTCGTAATTCCGCTGATGTTTAAAAATGCTTCGGAACTCTTCCATTGTTCTCGGAATTCCAGTGAAGTTTAAAAATGCTTCGGAACTCTTACATTGTTCTCGGAATTCCGCTGACGCTTAAAATTGCTTCACAACTCTTCTATTGTTCTCGGAATTCCCCTGACTTTTAAAAATGCTTCGGAACTCTTCCTTTTTTCTCGGAATTCCGTTGATGTTTAAAAATGCTTCAGAACTCTTCCATTGTTCTCGGAATTCCGCTGAAGTTTAAGTATGCTTCGGAACTCTTCCATTGTTCTGGAATTCCGCTGATGTTTAAAAATGCTTCACAACTCTTCCATTGTTCTCGATATTCCCCTGACTTTTAAAAATGCTTCGGAACTCTTCCATTGTTCTCGGAATTTTGCTGAAGTTTAAGTATGCTTCGGAACTCTTCCATTGTTCTCGGTATTCTGCTGAAGTTTAAAAATGCTTCAGAACTCTTCCATTGTTCTCAGAATTCTGCTGACATTTAAAAATGCTTCGGAACTCTTCCATTGTTCTCGGAATTCCGGTGACATTTAAAAATGCTTCAGAACTCTTCCATTGTTCTCTGAATTCCGCTGACGTTTAAAAATGCTTCAGAACTCTTCCATTGTTCTCGGAATTCCGCTGATGTTGAAAAATGGTTCGGAACTCTTCCATTGTTCTCGGAATTCCGCTGACTTTTAAAAATGCTTCGGAACTCTTCCATTGTTCTCGGAATTCCGCAGAAGTTTAAGAATGCTTCGGAACTCTTCCATTGTTCTCGGAATTCTGCTGAAGTTTAAAAATGCTTCGGAACTCTTCCATTGTTTTCAGAATTCCGCTGACATTTAAAAATGCTTTGGAACTCTTCCATTGTTCTCAGAATTCTGCAGACATATAAAAATGCTTCGGAACTCTTCCATTGTTCTCGGAATTCCGCTGACATTTAAAAATGCTTCGGAACTCTTCCATTGTTCTGGAATTCCGCTGATGTTTAAAAATGCTTCGGAACTCTTCCATTGTTCTCAGAATTCCGCTGACATTTAAAAATGCTTCAGAACTCTTCCTTTGTTCTCGGAATTCCGCTGAGGTTTAAAAATGCTTCGGAACTCTTCCATTGTTCTCAGAATTCCGCTGACATTTAAAAATGCTTCAGAACTCTTCCATTGTTCTTGGAATTCCGCTGAGGTTTAAAAATGCTTCGGAACTCTTCCATTGTTCTCGGAATTCCGCTGACGTTTAAAAATGCTTCACAACTCTTCCATTGTTCTCGGAATTCCGCTGACGTTTAAAAATGCTTCACAACTCTTCCATTGTTCTCGGAATTCCGCTGACTTTTAAAAATGCTTCGGAACTCTTCGATTGTTCTCCAAATTCCGCTGACGTTTAAAAATGCTTCACAACTCTTCCATTGTTCTCAGAATTCCGCTGACGTTTAAAAATGCTTCAGAAATCTTCCATTGTTTTCAAAATTCCGCTGACGTTTAAAAATTCTTCAGAACTCTTCCATTGTTCTCGTAATTCCGCTGATGTTTAAAAATGCTTCGGAACTCTTCCATTGTTCTCGGAATTCCAGTGAAGTTTAAAAATGCTTCGGAACTCTTACATTGTTCTCGGAATTCCGCTGACGCTTAAAATTGCTTCACAACTCTTCTATTGTTCTCGGAATTCCCCTGACTTTTAAAAATGCTTCGGAACTCTTCCTTTTTTCTCGGAATTCCGTTGATGTTTAAAAATGCTTCAGAACTCTTCCATTGTTCTCGGAATTCCGCTGAAGTTTAAGTATGCTTCGGAACTCTTCCATTGTTCTGTAATTCCGCTGATGTTTAAAAATGCTTCACAACTCTTCCATTGTTCTCGGTATTCCCCTGACTTTTAAAAATGCTTCGGAACTCTTCCATTGTTCTCGGAATTTTGCTGAAGTTTAAGTATGCTTCGGAACTCTTCCATTGTTCTCGGTATTCTGCTGAAGTTTAAAAATGCTTCAGAACTCTTCCATTGTTCTCAGAATTCTGCTGACATTTAAAAATGCTTCGGAACTCTTCCATTGTTCTCGGAATTCCGGTGACATTTAAAAATGCTTCAGAACTCTTCCATTGTTCTCTGAATTCCGCTGACGTTTAAAAATGCTTCGGAACTCTTCCATTGTTCTCGGAATTCCGCTGGAGGTTAAGAATGCTTCAGAACTCTTCCATTGTTCTCGGAAATCTGCTGAAGTTTTGAAGTTTAAAAATGCTTCGGAACTCTTCCATTGTTCTCGGAATTGCGCTGACGCTTAAAAATGCTTCACAACTCTTCTATTGTTCTCGGAATTCCGCTGACTTTTAAAAATACATCGGAACTCGTCCATTTTTCTCGGAATTCTGCTGAAGTTTAAAAATGCTTCGGAACTCTTCCATTGTTCTCGGAATTTTGCCGACTTTTAAAAATGCTTCGGAACTCTTCCATTGTTCTCAGAATTCCGCTGACGTTTAAAAATGCTTCGGAAATCTTCCATTGTTTTCTAAATTCCGCTGACGTTTAAAAATGCTTCTGAACTCTTCCATTGTTCTCGGAATTCCGCTGATGTTGAAAAATGCTTCGGAACTCTTCCATTGTTCTCGGAATTCCGCTGACGCTTAAAATTGCTTCACAACTCTTCTATTGTTCTCGGAAATTCCGCTGACTTTAAAAATTGCTTCGGAACTCTTCCATTGTTCTCGGAATTCCGCTGAAGTTTAAGAATGCTTCAGAACTCTTCCATTGTTCTCGGAATTCTGCTGAAGTTTAAAAATGCTTTGGAACTCTTCCATTGTTCTCGGAATTCCGCTGACGCTTAAAAATGCTTCACAACTCTTCTATTGTTCTCGGAATTCCGCTGACTTTTAAAAATGCTTCGGAACTCTTCCATTGTTCTCGGAATTCCGCAGAAGTTTAAGAATGCTTCGGAACTCTTCCATTGTTCTCGGAATTCTGCTGAAGTTTAAAAATGCTTCGGAACTCTTCCATTGTTCTCAGAATTCTGCAGACATATAAAAATGCTTCGGAACTCTTCCATTGTTCTCGGAATTCCGCTGACATTTAAAAATGCTTCGGAACTCTTCCATTATTCTGGAATTCCGCTGACTTTTAAAAATGCTTCACAACTCTTCCATTGTTCTCGGTATTCTGCTGACTTTTAAAAATGCTTCGGAACTCTTCCATTGTTCTCGGAATTCCGCTGAAGTTTAAGTATGCTTCGGAGCTCTTCCATTGTTCTCGGAATTCTGCTGACATTTAAAAATGCTTCAGAACTCTTCCATTGTTCTCGGAATTCCGCTGAGGTTTAAAAATGCTTCGGAACTCTTCGATTGTTCTCGGAATTCCGCTGACGTTTAAAAATGCTTCACAACTCTTCCATTGTTCTCGGAATTCCGCTGACTTTTAAAAATGCTTCGGAACTCTTCCATTGTTCTCCAAATTCCGCTGACGTTTAAAAATGCTTCACAACTCTTCCATTGTTCTCAGAATTCCGCTGACGTTTAAAAATGCTTCGGAAATCTTCCATTGTTTTCAAAATTCCGTATACGTTTAAAAATGCTTCAGAACTCTTCCATTGTTCTCGGAATTCCGCTGATGTTTAAAAATGCTTCGGAACTCTTCCATTGTTCCACGGAATTCCGCTGAAGTTTAAGAATGCTTCAGAACTCTTCCATTGTTCTCGGAAATCTGCTGAAGTTTAAGAATGCTTCAGAACTCTTCTATTGTTCTCGGAATTCCGCTGACTTTTAAAAATACTTCGAAACTCTTCCATTGTTCTCGGAATTCCGCTGAAGTTTAAGAATGCTTCAGAACTCTTCTATTGTTCTCGGAATTCCGCTGACTTTTAAAAATACTTCGGAACTCTTCCATTTTTCTCTGAATTCTGCTGAAGTTTAAAAATGCTTCGAAACTCTTCCATTGTTTTCAGAATTCCGCTGACATTTAAAAATGCTTTGGAACTCTTCCCTTGTTCTTGGAATTCTGCTGACATTTAAAAATGCTTCGGAACTCTTCCATTGTTCTCGGAATTCCGCTGACATTTAAAAATGCTTCGGAACTCTTCCATTGTTCTCGGAATTCCGCTGATGTTTAAAAATGCTTCACAACTCTTCCATTTTTCTCGGTATTCCGCTGACTTTTAAAAATGCTTCGGAAATCTTCCATTGTTTTCAAAATTCCGCTGACGTTTAAAAATGCTTCGGAAATCTTCCATTGTTTTCAAAATTCCGCTGATGTTTAAAAATGCTTCAGAACTCTTCCATTGTTCTCGGAATTCCGCTGATGTTGAAAAATGCTTCGGAACTCTTCCATTGTTCTCGGAATTCCATTGACGCTTAAAATTGCTTCACAACTCTTCTATTGTTCTCGGAAATTCCGCTGACTTTAAAAATTGCTTCGGAACTCTTCCATTGTTCTCGGAATTCCGCTGAAGTTTAAGAATGCTTCGGAACTCTTCCATTGTTCTCGGTATTCTGCTGACTTTTAAAAATGCTTCGGAACTCTTCCATTGTTCTCGGAATTCTGCTGAAGTTTAAGTATGCTTCACAACTCTTCCATTGTTCTCGGAATTCCGCTGACATTTAAAAATGCTTCAGAACTCTTCCATTGTTCTCGGAATTCCGCTGAGGTTTAAAAATGCTTCGGAACCCTTCCATTGTTCTCGGAATTCCGCTGACGTTTAAAAATGCTTCACAACTCTTCCATTGTTCTCGGAATTCCGCGGACTTTTAAAAATGCTTCGGAACTCTTCGATTGTTCTCCAAATTCCGCTGACGTTTAAAAATGCTTCACAACTCTTCCATTGTTCTCAGAATTTCGCTGACGTTTAAAAATGCTTCGGAAATCTTCCATTGTTTTCAAAATTCCGTATACGTTTAAAAATGCTTCAGAACTCTTCCATTGTTCTCGGAATTCCGCTGATGTTTAAAAATGCTTCGGAACTCTTCCATTGTTCTCGGAATTCCAGTGAAGTTTAAAAATGCTTCGGAACTCTTACATTGTTCTCAGAATTACGCTGACGCTTAAAATTGCTTCACAACTCTTCTATTGTTCTCGGCATTCCCCTGACTTTTAAAAATGCTTCGGAACTCTTCCATTGTTCTCGGAATTCCGCTGAAGTTTAAAAATGCTTCAGAACTCTTCCATTGTTCTCGGAAATCTGCTGAAGTTTTGAAGTTTAAAAATGCTTCGGAACTCTTCCATTGTTCTCGGAATTCCGCTGATGTTGAAAAATGTTTTGGAACTCTTCCATTGTTCTCGGAATTCCGCTGACGCTTAAAATTGCTTCACAACTCTTCTATTGTTCTTGGAAATTCCGCTGACTTTAAAAAATGCTTCGGAACTCTTCTTTTGTTCTCAGAATTCCGCTGAAGTTTAAGAATGCTTCGGAACTCTTCCATTGTTCTCGGAATTCTGCTGAAGTTTAAAAATGCTTTGGAACTCTTCCATTGTTCTCGGAATTCCGCTGACGCTTAAAAATGCTTCACAACTCTTCTATTGTTCTCGGAATTCCGCTGACTTTTAAAAATGCTTCGGAACTCTTCCATTGTTCTCGGAATTCCGCAGAAGTTTAAGAATGCTTCGGAACTCTTCCATTGTTCTCAGAATTCTGCAGACATATAAAAATGCTTCGGAACTCTTCCATTGTTCTCGGAATTCCGTTGAAGTTTAAGAATGCTTCAGAACTCTTCCATTGTTCTCGGAAATCTGCTGAAGTTTTGAAGTTTAAAAATGCTTCGGAACTCTTCCATTGTTCTCGGAATTCCGCTGACGCTTAAAAACGCTTCACAACTCTTCTATTGTTCTCGGAATTCCGCTGACTTTTAAAAATACTTCGGAACTCTTCCATTTTTCTCGGAATTCTGCTGAAGTTTAAAAATGCTTCGGAACTCTTCCATTGTTTTCAGAATTCCGCTGACATTTAAAAATGCTTTGGAACTCTTCCCTTGTTCTTGGAATTCTGCTGACATTTAAAAATGCTTCGGAACTCTTCCATTGTTCTCGGAATTCCGCTGACATTTAAAAATGCTTCGGAACTCTTCCATTGTTCTCGGAATTCCGCTGATGTTTAAAAATGCTTCACAACTCTTCCATTTTTCTCGGTATTCCGCTGACTTTTAAAAATGCTTCGGAAATCTTCCATTGTTATCAAAATTCCGCTGACGTTTAAAAATGCTTCGGAAATCTTCCATTGTTTTCAAAATTCCGCTGACGTTTAAAAATGCTTCAGAACTCTTCCATTGTTCTCGGAATTCCGCTGATGTTGAAAAATGCTTCGGAACTCTTCCATTGTTCTCGGAATTCCATTGACGCTTAAAATTGCTTCACAACTCTTCTATTGTTCTCGGAAATTCCGCTGACTTTAAAAATTGCTTCGGAACACTTCCATTGTTCTCGTAATTCCGCTGAAGTTTAAGAATGCTTCGGAACTCTTCCATTATTATCGGAATTCTGCTGAAGTTTAAAAATGCTTTGGAACTCTTCCATTGTTCTCGGAATTCCGCTGACGCTTAAAAATGCTTCACAACTCTTCTATTGTTCTCGGAATTCCGCTGACTTTTAAAAATGCTTCGGAACTCTTCCATTGTTCTCGGAATTCCGCAGAAGTTTAAGAATGCTTCGGAACTCTTCCATTGTTCTCGGTATTCTGCTGACTTTTAAAAATGCTTCGGAACTCTTCCATTGTTCTCGGAATTCCGCTGAAGTTTAAGTATGCTTCACAACTCTTCCATTGTTCTCGGAATTCCGCTGACATTTTAAAATGCTTCAGAACTCTTCCATTGTTCTCGGAATTCCGCTGAGGTTTAAAAATGCTTCGGAACCCTTCCATTGTTCTCGGAATTCCGCTGACGTTTAAAAATGCTTCACAACTCTTCCATTGTTCTCGGAATTCCGCGGACTTTTAAAAATGCTTCGGAACTCTTCGATTGTTCTCCAAATTCCGCTGACGTTTAAAAATGCTTCACAACTCTTCCATTGTTCTCAGAATTTCGCTGACGTTTAAAAATGCTTCGGAAATCTTCCATTGTTTTCAAAATTCCGTATACGTTTAAAAATGCTTCAGAACTCTTCCATTGTTCTCGGAATTCCGCTGATGTTTAAAAATGCTTCGGAACTCTTCCATTGTTCTCGGAATTCCAGTGAAGTTTAAAAATGCTTCGGAACTCTTACATTGTTCTCAGAATTACGCTGACGCTTAAAATTGCTTCACAACTCTTCGATTGTTCTCGGAATTCCCCTGACTTTTAAAAATGCTTCGGAACTCTTCCATTGTTCTCGGAATTCCGCTGAAGTTTAAAAATGCTTCAGAACTCTTCCATTGTTCTCGGAAATCTGCTGAAGTTTTGAAGTTTAAAAATGCTTCGGAACTCTTCCATTGTTCTCGGAATTGCGCTGACGCTTAAAAATGCTTCACAACTCTTCTATTGTTCTCGGAATTCCGCTGACTTTTAAAAATACTTCGGAACTCTTCCATTTTTCTCGGAATTCTGCTGAAGTTTAAAAATGCTTCGGAACTCTTCCATTGTTTTCAGAATTCCGCTGACATTTAAAAATGCTTTGGAACTCTTCCCTTGTTCTTGGAATTCTGCTGACATTTAAAAATGCTTCGGAACTCTTCCATTGTTCTCGGAATTCTGCTGAAGTTTAAAAATGCTTCAGAACTATTCCTTGTTCTCAGAATTCTGCTGACATTTAAAAATGCTTCGAAACTCTTCCATTGTTCTCGGAATTCCGGTGAAATTTAAAAATGCTTCAGAACTCTTCCATTGTTCTCTGAATTCCGCTGACGTTTAAAAATGCTTCGGAACTCTTCCATTGTTCTCGGAATTCCGCTGGAGGTTAAGAATGCTTCAGAACTCTTCCATTGTTCTCGGAAATCTGCTGAAGTTTTGAAGTTTAAAAATGCTTCGGAACTCTTCCATTGTTCTCGGAATTGCGCTGACGCTTAAAAATGCTTCACAACTCTTCTATTGTTCTCGGAATTCCGCTGACTTTTAAAAATACATCGGAACTCGTCCATTTTTCTCGGAATTCTGCTGAAGTTTAAAAATGCTTCGGAACTCTTCCATTGTTCTCGGAATTTTGCCGACTTTTAAAAATGCTTCGGAACTCTTCCATTGTTCTCAAAATTCCGCTGAAGTTTAAAAATGCCTCGGAACTCTTCCATTGTTCTCAGAATTCCGCTGACGTTTAAAAATGCTTCGGAAATCTTCCATTGTTTTCAAAATTCCGCTGACGTTTAAAAATGCTTCTGAACTCTTCCATTGTTCTCGGAATTCCGCTGATGTTGAAAAATGTTTCGGAACTCTTCCATTGTTCTCGGAATTCCGCTGACGCTTAAAATTGCTTCACAACTCTTCTATTGTTCTTGGAAATTCCGCTGACTTTAAAAAATGCTTCGGAACTCTTCTTTTGTTCTCAGAATTCCGCTGAAGTTTAAGAATGCTTCGGAACTCTTCCATTGTTCTCGGAATTCTGCTGAAGTTTAAAAATGCTTTGGAACTCTTCCATTGTTCTCGGAATTCCGCTGACGCTTAAAAATGCTTCACAACTCTTCTATTGTTCTCGGAATTCCGCTGACTTTTAAAAATGCTTCGGAACTCTTCCATTGTTCTCGGAATTCCGCAGAAGTTTAAGAATGCTTCGGAACTCTTCCATTGTTCTCAGAATTCTGCAGACATATAAAAATGCTTCGGAACTCTTCCATTGTTCTCGGAATTCCGTTGAAGTTTAAGAATGCTTCAGAACTCTTCCATTGTTCTCGGAAATCTGCTGAAGTTTTGAAGTTTAAAAATGCTTCGGAACTCTTCCATTGTTCTCGGAATTCCGCTGACGCTTAAAAACGCTTCACAACTCTTCTATTGTTCTCGGAATTCCGCTGACTTTTAAAAATACTTCGGAACTCTTCCATTTTTCTCGGAATTCTGCTGAAGTTTAAAAATGCTTCGGAACTCTTCCATTGTTTTCAGAATTCCGCTGACATTTAAAAATGCTTTGGAACTCTTCCCTTGTTCTTGGAATTCTGCTGACATTTAAAAATGCTTCGGAACACTTCCATTGTTCTCGGAATTCCGCTGACATTTAAAAATGCTTCGGAACTCTTCCATTGTTCTCGGAATTCCGCTGATGTTTAAAAATGCTTCACAACTCTTCCATTTTTCTCGGTATTCCGCTGACTTTTAAAAATGCTTCGGAAATCTTCCATTGTTATCAAAATTCCGCTGACGTTTAAAAATGCTTCGGAAATCTTCCATTGTTTTCAAAATTCCGCTGACGTTTAAAAATGCTTCAGAACTCTTCCATTGTTCTCGGAATTCCGCTGATGTTGAAAAATGCTTCGGAACTCTTCCATTGTTCTCGGAATTCCATTGACGCTTAAAATTGCTTCACAACTCTTCTATTGTTCTCGGAAATTCCGCTGACTTTAAAAATTGCTTCGGAACTCTTCCATTGTTCTCGTAATTCCGCTGAAGTTTAAGAATGCTTCGGAACTCTTCCATTATTCTCGGAATTCTGCTGAAGTTTAAAAATGCTTTGGAACTCTTCCATTGTTCTCGGAATTCCGCTGACGCTTAAAAATGCTTCACAACTCTTCTATTGTTCTCGGAATTCCGCTGACTTTTAAAAATGCTTCGGAACTCTTCCATTGTTCTCGGAATTCCGCAGAAGTTTAAGAATGCTTCGGAACTCTTCCATTGTTCTCGGTATTCTGCTGACTTTTAAAAATGCTTCGGAACTCTTCCATTGTTCTCGGAATTCCGCTGAAGTTTAAGTATGCTTCACAACTCTTCCATTGTTCTCGGAATTCCGCTGACATTTTAAAATGCTTCAGAACTCTTCCATTGTTCTCGGAATTCCGCTGAGGTTTAAAAATGCTTCGGAACCCTTCCATTGTTCTCGGAATTCCGCTGACGTTTAAAAATGCTTCACAACTCTTCCATTGTTCTCGGAATTCCGCGGACTTTTAAAAATGCTTCGGAACTCTTCGATTGTTCTACAATTCCGCTGACGTTTAAAAATGCTTCACAACTCTTCCATTGTTCTCAGAATTTCGCTGACGTTTAAAAATGCTTCGGAAATCTTCCATTGTTTTCAAAATTCCGTATACGTTTAAAAATGCTTCAGAACTCTTCCATTGTTCTCGGAATTCCGCTGATGTTTAAAAATGCTTCGGAACACTTCCATTGTTCTCGGAATTCCAGTGAAGTTTAAAAATGCTTCGGAACACTTACATTGTTCTCAGAATTCCGCTGACGCTTAAAATTGCTTCACAACTCTTCTATTGTTCTCGAATTCCCCTGACTTTTAAAAATGCTTCGGAACTCTTCCATTGTTCTCGGAATTCCGCTAAAGTTTAAGAATGCTTCAGAACTCTTCCATTGTTCTCGGAAATCTGCTGAAGTTTTGAAGTTTAAAAATGCTTTGGAACTCTTCCATTGTTCTCGGAATTCCGCTGACGCTTAAAAATGCTTCACAACTCTTCTATTGTTCTCGGAATTCCGCTGACTTTTAAAAATACTTCGGAACTCTTCCATTTTTCTCGGAATTCTGCTGAAGTTTAAAAATGCTTCGGAACTCTTCCATTGTTTTCAGAATTCCGCTGACATTTAAAAATGCTTTGGAACTCTTCCCTTGTTCTTGGAATTCTGCTGACATTTAAAAATGCTTCGGAACTCTTCCATTGTTCTCGGAATTTTGCTGAAGTTTAAGTATGCTTCGGAACTCTTCCATTGTTCTCGGAATTCTGCTGAAGTTTAAAAATGCTTCAGAACTCTTCCATTGTTCTCAGAATTCTGCTGACATTTAAAAATGCTTCGGAACTCTTCCATTGTTCTCGGAATTCCGGTGACATTTAAAAATGCTTCAGAACTCTTCCATTGTTCTCTGAATTCCGCTGACGTTTAAAAATGCTTCAGAACTCTTCCATTGTTCTCTGAATTCCGCTGACTTTTAAAAATACATCGGAACTCGTCCATTTTTCTCGGAATTCTGCTGAAGTTTAAAAATGCTTCGGAACTCTTCCATTGTTCTCGGAATTTTGCCGACTTTTAAAAATGCTTCGGAACTCTTCCATTGTTCTCAAAATTCCGCTGAAGTTTAAAAATGCCTCGGAACTCTTCCATTGTTCTCAGAATTCCGCTGACGTTTAAAAATGCTTCGGAAATCTTCCATTGTTTTCAAAATTCCGCTGACGTTTAAAAATGCTTCTGAACTCTTCCATTGTTCTCGGAATTCCGCTGATGTTGAAAAATGCTTCGGAACTCTTCCATTGTTCTCGGAATTCCGCTGACGCTTAAAATTGCTTCACAACTCTTCTATTGTTCTCGGAAATTCCGCTGACTTTAAAAAATGCTTCAGAACTCTTCCATTGTTCTCGGAATTCCGCTGAAGTTTAAGAATGCTTCGGAACTCTTCCATTGTTCTCGGAATTCTGCTGAAGTTTAAAAATGCTTTGGAACTCTTACATTGTTCTCGGAATTCCGCTGACGCTTAAAAATGCTTCACAACTCTTCTATTGTTCTCGGAATTCCGCTGACTTTTAAAAATGCTTCGGAACTCTTCCATTGTTCTCGGAATTCCGCAGAAGTTTAAGAATGCTTCGGAACTCTTCCATTGTTCTCGGAATTCTGCTGAAGTTTAAAAATGCTTCGGAACTCTTCCATTGTTCTCAGAATTCTGCAGACATATAAAAATTTTTTGGAACTCTTCCATTGTTCTCGGAATTCCGCTGACATTTAAAAATGGTTCGGAACTCTTCCATTGTTCTGGAATTCCGCTGACGTTTAAAAATGCTTCACAACTCTTCCATTGTTCTCGGTATTCTGCTGACATTTAAAAATGCTTTGGAACTCTTCCCTTGTTCTTGGAATTCTGCTGACATTTAAAAATGCTTCAGAACTCTTCCATTGTTCTCGGAATTCCGCTGACATTTAAAAATGCTTCGGAACTCTTCCATTGTTCTCGGAATTCCGCTGATGTTTAAAAATGCTTCACAACTCTTCCATTTTTCTCGGTATTCCGCTGACTTTTAAAAATGCTTCGGAAATCTTCCATTGTTTTCAAAATTCCGCTGACGTTTAAAAATGCTTCGGAAATCTTCCATTGTTTTCAAAATTCCGCTGACGTTTAAAAATGCTTCAGAACTCTTCCATTGTTCTCGGAATTCCGCTGATGTTGAAAAATGCTTCGGAACTCTTCCATTGTTCTCGGAATTCCGTTGACGCTTAAAATTGCTTCATAACTCTTCTATTGTTCTCGGAATTTCCGCTGACTTTAAAAAATTCTTCGGAACTCTTCCATTGTTCTCGGAATTCCGCTGAAGTTTAAGAATGCTTCGGAACTCTTCCATTGTTCTCGGAATTCTGCTGAAGTTTAAAAATGCTTTGGAACTCTTCCATTGTTCTCGGAATTCCGCTGACGCTTAAAAATGCTTCACAACTCTTCTATTGTTCTCGGAATTCCGCTGACTTTTAAAAATGCTTCGGAACTCTTCCATTGTTCTCGGAATTCCGCTGA
This sequence comes from Phyllobates terribilis, assembly GCF_046119375.1. NCBI lineage: Eukaryota > Metazoa > Chordata > Amphibia > Anura > Dendrobatidae > Phyllobates > Phyllobates terribilis. Next base: position 3,629,975 of record NW_027362781.1, on the reverse strand, counting down.
AGTTTAAGAATGCTTCGGAACTCTTCCATTGTTCTCGGAATTCTGCTGAAGTTTAAAAATGCTTCGGAACTCTTCCATTGTTCTCAGAATTCTGCAGACATATAGAAATGCTTTGGAACTCTTCCATTGTTCTCGGAATTCCGCTGACATTTAAAAATGCTTCGGAACTCTTCCATTGTTCTGGAATTCCGCTGACGTTTAAAAATGCTTCACAACTCTTCCATTGTTCTCGGTATTCTGCTGACATTTAAAAATGCTTCACAACTCTTCCATTGTTCTCGGAATTCCGCTGACATTTAAAAATGCTTCAGAACTCTTCCATTGTTCTCGGAATTCCGCTGAGGTTTAAAAATGCTTCGGAACTCTTCCATTGTTTTCGGAATTCCGCTGACGTTTAAAAATGCTTCACAACTCTTCCATTGTTCTCGGAATTCCGCTGACTTTTAAAAATGCTTCGGAACTCTTCGATTGTTCTCCAAATTCCGCTGACGTTTAAAAATGCTTCACAACTCTTCCATTGTTCTCAGAATTCCGCTGACGTTTAAAAATGCTTCCGAAATCTTCCATTGTTTTCAAAATTCTGCTGACGTTTAAAAATGCTTCAGAACTCTTCCATTGTTCTCGGAATTCCGCTGATGTTTAAAAATGCTTCGGAACTCTTCCATTGTTCTCGGAATTCCAGTGAAGTTTAAAAATGCTTCAAAACTCTTACATTGTTCTCAGAATTCCGCTGACGCTTAAAATTGCTTCACAACTCTTCTATTGTTCTCGGAATTCCCCTGACTTTTAAAAATGCTTCAGAACTCTTCCATTGTTCTCGGAATTCCGCTGAAGTTTAAGAATGCTTCAGAACTCTTCCATTGTTCTCGGAAATCTGCTGAAGTTTTGAAGTTTAAAAATGCTTCGGAACTCTTCCATTGTTCTCGGAATTCCGCTGACGCTTAAAAATGCTTCACAACTCTTCTATTGTTCTCGGAATTCCGCTGACTTTTAAAAATACTTTGGAACTCTTCCATTTTTCTCGGAATTCTACTGAAGTTTAAAAATGCTTCGGAACTCTTCCATTGTTTTCAGAATTCCGCTGACATTTAAAAATGCTTTGGAACTCTTCCATTGTTCTTGGAATTCTGCTTACATTTAAAAATGCTTCGGAACTCTTCCATTGTTCTCGGAATTCCGCTGACATTTAAAAATGCTTCGGAACTCTTCCATTGTTCTCGGAATTCCACTGACGTTTAAAAATGCTTCACAACTCTTCCATTTTTCTCGGTATTCCGCTGACTTTTAAAAATGCTTCGGAACTCTTCCATTGTTCTCGGAATTCCACTGAAGTTTAAATATGCTTCGGAACTCTTCCATTGTTCTCGGAATTATGCTGAAGATTAAAAATGCTTCGGAACTCTTCCATTGTTCTCAGAATTCCGCTGACGTTTAAAAATGCTTCACAACTCTTCCATTGTTCTCGGAATTCCGCTGACTTTTAAAAATGCTTCGGAACTCTTCCATTGTTCTCGGAATTATGCTGAAGATTAAAAATGCTTCGGAACTCTTCCATTGTTCTCAGAATTCCGCTGACATTTAAAAATGCTTCGGAATTCTTCCATTGTTCTCGGAATTCCACTGACGTTTAAAAATGCTTCGGAACTCTTCCATTGTTCTCGGAATTCCGCTGAAGTTTAAAAATGCTTCGGAACTCTTCCATTGTTGTAGGAATTCTGCTGAAGTTTAAAAATGCATCGGAACTCTTCCATTGTTCTCGGAATTCCGCTGATGTTTAAAAATGCTTCGGAACTCTTCCATTGTTTTCGGAATTCCACTGACGTTTAAAAATGCTTGAAAACTCTTCCATTGTTCTCGGAATTCTGCTGATGTTTAAAAATGCTTCGGAACTCTTCCATTGTTCTCGTAATTCCGCTGAAGTTTAAAAATGCTTCGGAACTCTTCCATTGTTCTCGTAATTCCGCTAAAGTTTAAAAATGCTTCGGAACTCTTCCATTGTTCTCGGATTTCCGCTGACATATAAAAATGCTTCGGAACTCTTCCTTTTTTCTCGGAATTCCGTTGATGTTTAAAAATGCTTCAGAACTCTTCCATTGTTCTCGGAATTCCGCTGAAGTTTAAGTATGCTTCGGAACTCTTCCATTGTTCTGGAATTCCGCTGATGTTTAAAAATGCTTCACAACTCTTCCATTGTTCTCGGTTTTCCCCTGACTTTTAAAAATGCTTCGGAACTCTTCCATTGTTCTCGGAATTCCGCTGAAGTTTAAGTATGCTTCGGAACTCTTCCATTGTTCTCGGAATTCTGCTGAAGTTTAAAAATGCTTCGGAACTCTTCCATTGTTCTCGGAATTCCGCAGAAGTTTAAGAATGCTTCGGAACTCTTCCATTGTTCTCGGAATTCTGCTGAAGTTTAAAAATGCTTCGGAACTCTTCCATTGTTCTCAGAATTCTGCAGACATATAAAAATTTTTTGGAACTCTTCCATTGTTCTCGGAATTCCGCTGACATTTAAAAATGGTTCGGAACTCTTCCATTGTTCTGGAATTCCGCTGACGTTTAAAAATGCTTCACAACTCTTCCATTGTTCTCGGTATTCTGCTGACATTTAAAAATGCTTTGGAACTCTTCCCTTGTTCTTGGAATTCTGCTGACATTTAAAAATGCTTCAGAACTCTTCCATTGTTCTCGGAATTCCGCTGACATTTAAAAATGCTTCGGAACTCTTCCATTGTTCTCGGAATTCCGCTGATGTTTAAAAATGCTTCACAACTCTTCCATTTTTCTCGGTATTCCGCTGACTTTTAAAAATGCTTCGGAAATCTTCCATTGTTTTCAAAATTCCGCTGACGTTTAAAAATGCTTCGGAAATCTTCCATTGTTTTCAAAATTCCGCTGACGTTTAAAAATGCTTCAGAACTCTTCCATTGTTCTCGGAATTCCGCTGATGTTGAAAAATGCTTCGGAACTCTTCCATTGTTCTCGGAATTCCGTTGACGCTTAAAATTGCTTCATAACTCTTCTATTGTTCTCGGAATTTCCGCTGACTTTAAAAAATTCTTCGGAACTCTTCCATTGTTCTCGGAATTCCGCTGAAGTTTAAGAATGCTTCGGAACTCTTCCATTGTTCTCGGAATTCTGCTGAAGTTTAAAAATGCTTTGGAACTCTTCCATTGTTCTCGGAATTCCGCTGACGCTTAAAAATGCTTCACAACTCTTCTATTGTTCTCGGAATTCCGCTGACTTTTAAAAATGCTTCGGAACTCTTCCATTGTTCTCGGAATTCCGCTGAAGTTTAAGAATGCTTCGGAACTCTTCCATTGTTCTCGGAATTCTGCTGAAGTTTAAAAATGCTTCGGAACTCTTCCATTGTTCTCAGAATTCTGCAGACATATAGAAATGCTTTGGAACTCTTCCATTGTTCTCGGAATTCCGCTGACATTTAAAAATGCTTCGGAACTCTTCCATTGTTCTGGAATTCCGCTGACGTTTAAAAATGCTTCACAACTCTTCCATTGTTCTCGGTATTCTGCTGACATTTAAAAATGCTTCACAACTCTTCCATTGTTCTCGGAATTCCGCTGACATTTAAAAATGCTTCAGAACTCTTCCATTGTTCTCGGAATTCCGCTGAGGTTTAAAAATGCTTCGGAACTCTTCCATTGTTTTCGGAATTCCGCTGACGTTTAAAAATGCTTCACAACTCTTCCATTGTTCTCGGAATTCCGCTGACTTTTAAAAATGCTTCGGAACTCTTCGATTGTTCTCCAAATTCCGCTGACGTTTAAAAATGCTTCACAACTCTTCCATTGTTCTCAGAATTCCGCTGACGTTTAAAAATGCTTCCGAAATCTTCCATTGTTTTCAAAATTCTGCTGACGTTTAAAAATGCTTCAGAACTCTTCCTTTTACTCGGAATTCCGCTGATGTTTAAAAATGCTTCGGAACTCTTCCATTGTTCTCGGAATTCCAGTGAAGTTTAAAAATGCTTCAAAACTCTTACATTGTTCTCAGAATTCCGCTGACGCTTAAAATTGCTTCACAACTCTTCTATTGTTCTCGGAATTCCCCTGACTTTTAAAAATGCTTCAGAACTCTTCCATTGTTCTCGGAATTCCGCTGAAGTTTAAGAATGCTTCAGAACTCTTCCATTGTTCTCGGAAATCTGCTGAAGTTTTGAAGTTTAAAAATGCTTCGGAACTCTTCCATTGTTCTCGGAATTCCGCTGACGCTTAAAAATGCTTCACAACTCTTCTATTGTTCTCGGAATTCCGCTGACTTTTAAAAATACTTTGGAACTCTTCCATTTTTCTCGGAATTCTACTGAAGTTTAAAAATGCTTCGGAACTCTTCCATTGTTTTCAGAATTCCGCTGACATTTAAAAATGCTTTGGAACTCTTCCATTGTTCTTGGAATTCTGCTTACATTTAAAAATGCTTCGGAACTCTTCCATTGTTCTCGGAATTCCGCTGACATTTAAAAATGCTTCGGAACTCTTCCATTGTTCTCGGAATTCCACTGACGTTTAAAAATGCTTCACAACTCTTCCATTTTTCTCGGTATTCCGCTGACTTTTAAAAATGCTTCGGAACTCTTCCATTGTTCTCGGAATTCCACTGAAGTTTAAATATGCTTCGGAACTCTTCCATTGTTCTCGGAATTATGCTGAAGATTAAAAATGCTTCGGAACTCTTCCATTGTTCTCAGAATTCCGCTGACGTTTAAAAATGCTTCACAACTCTTCCATTGTTCTCGGAATTCCGCTGACTTTTAAAAATGCTTCGGAACTCTTCCATTGTTCTCGGAATTATGCTGAAGATTAAAAATGCTTCGGAACTCTTCCATTGTTCTCAGAATTCCGCTGACATTTAAAAATGCTTCGGAACTCTTCCATTGTTCTCGGAATTCCACTGACGTTTAAAAATGCTTCGGAACTCTTCCATTGTTCTCGGAATTCCGCTGAAGTTTAAAAATGCTTCGGAACTCTTCCATTGTTGTAGGAATTCTGCTGAAGTTTAAAAATGCATCGGAACTCTTCCATTGTTCTCGGAATTCCGCTGATGTTTAAAAATGCTTCGGAACTCTTCCATTGTTTTCGGAATTCCACTGACGTTTAAAAATGCTTGAAAACTCTTCCATTGTTCTCGGAATTCTGCTGATGTTTAAAAATGCTTCGGAACTCTTCCATTGTTCTCGTAATTCCGCTGAAGTTTAAAAATGCTTCGGAACTCTTCCATTGTTCTCGTAATTCCGCTAAAGTTTAAAAATGCTTCGGAACTCTTCCATTGTTCTCGGATTTCCGCTGACATATAAAAATGCTTCGGAACTCTTCCTTTTTTCTCGGAATTCCGTTGATGTTTAAAAATGCTTCAGAACTCTTCCATTGTTCTCGGAATTCCGCTGAAGTTTAAGTATGCTTCGGAACTCTTCCATTGTTCTGGAATTCCGCTGATGTTTAAAAATGCTTCACAACTCTTCCATTGTTCTCGGTTTTCCCCTGACTTTTAAAAATGCTTCGGAACTCTTCCATTGTTCTCGGAATTCCGCTGAAGTTTAAGTATGCTTCGGAACTCTTCCATTGTTCTCGGAATTCTGCTGAAGTTTAAAAATGCTTCAGAACTCTTCCATTGTTCTCAGAATTCCGCTGACATTTAAAAATGCTTCGGAACTCTTCCATTGTTCTTGGAATTCAGGTGACATTTAAAAATGCTTCAGAACTCTTCCATTGTTCTCTGAATTCCGCTGACGTTTAAAAATGCTTCGGAACTCTTCCATTGTTCTCGGAATTCCGCTGACGTTTAAAAATGCTTCACAACTCTTCCATTGTTCTCGGAATTTCGCGGACTTTTAAAAATGCTTCGGAACTCTTCCATTGTTCTCAAATTTCCGCTGAAGTTTAAAAATGCCTCGGAACTCTTCCATTGTTCTCAGAATTCCGCTGACGTTTAAAAATGCTTCGGAAATCTTCCATTGTTTTCAAAATTCCGCTGACGTTTAAAAATGCTTCAGAACTCTTCCATTGTTCTCAGAATTCCGCTGATGTTGAAAAATGCTTCGGAACTCTTCCATTGTTCTTGGAATTCCGCTGACGCTTAAAATTGCTTCACAACTCTTCTATTGTTCTCGGAAATTCCGCTGACTTTAAAAAATGCTTCGGAACTCTTCCATTGTTCTCGGAATTCCGCTGAAGTTTAAGAATGCTTCGGAACTCTTCCATTGTTCTCGGAATTCTGCTGAAGTTTAAAAATGCTTTGGAACCCTTCCATTGTTCTCGGAAATCGGCTGACGCTTAAAAATGCTTCACAACTCTTCTATTGTTCTCGGAATTCCGCTGACTTTTAAAAATGCTTCGGAACTCTTCCATTGTTCTCGGAATTCCGCAGAAGTTTAAGAATGCTTCGGAACTCTTCCATTGTTCTCGGAATTCTGCTGAAGTTTAAAAATGCTTCGGAACTCTTCCATTGTTTTCAGAATTCCGCTGACATTTAAAAATGCTTTGGAACTCTTCCATTGTTCTCAGAATACTGCAGACATATAAAAATGCTTCGGAACTCTTCCATTGTTCTCGGAATTCCGCTGACATTTAAAAATGCTTCGGAACTCTTCCATTGTTCTCGGAATTCCGCTGACATTTGAAAATGCTTCGGAACTCTTCCATTGTTCTCGGAATTCCGCTGACGTTTAAAAATGCTTCGGAACTCTTCCATTGTTCTCGGAATTCCGCTGAAGTTTAAAAATGCTTCGGAACTCTTCCATTGTTGTAGGAATTCTGCTGAAGTTTAAAAATGCATCGGAACTCCTCCATTGTTCTCGGAATTCTGCTGATGTTTAAAAATGCTTCGGAACTCTTCCATTGTTCTCGTAATTCCGCTGAAGTTTAAAAATGCTTCGAAACTGTTCCATTGTTCTCGTAATTCCGCTAAAGTTTAAAAATGCTTCGGAACTCTTCCATTGTTCTCGGATTTCCGCTGGCATATAAAAATGCTTCGGAACTCTTCCTTTTTTCTCGGAATTCCGTTGATGTTTAAAAATGCTTCAGAACTCTTCCATTGTTCTCGGAATTCCGCTGAAGTTTAAGTATGCTTCGGAACTCTTCCATTGTTCTGGAATTCCGCTGATGTTTAAAAATGCTTCACAACTCTTCCATTGTTCTCGGTATTCCCCTGACTTTTAAAAATGCTTCGGAACTCTTCCATTGTTCTCGGAATTCCGCTGAAGTTTAAGTATGCTTCGGAACTCTTCCATTGTTCTCGGAATTCTGCTGAAGTTTAAAAATGCTTCAGAACTCTTCCATTGTTCTCAGAATTCCGCTGACATTTAAAAATGCTTCGGAAATCTTCCATTGTTCTCGGAATTCAGGTGACATTTAAAAATGCTTCAGAACTCTTCCATTGTTCTCTGAATTCCGCTGACGTTTAAAAATGCTTCGGAACTCTTCCATTGTTCTCGGAATTCCGCTGACGTTTAAAAATGCTTCACAACTCTTCCATTGTTCTCGGAATTTCGCGGACTTTTAAAAATGCTTCGGAACTCTTCCATTGTTCTCAAATTTCCGCTGAAGTTTAAAAATGCCTCGGAACTCTTCCATTGTTCTCAGAATTCCGCTGACGTTTAAAAATGCTTCGGAAATCTTCCATTGTTTTCAAAATTCCGCTGACGTTTAAAAATGCTTCAGAACTCTTCCATTGTTCTCAGAATTCCGCTGATGTTGAAAAATGCTTCGGAACTCTTCCATTGTTCTTGGAATTCCGCTGACGCTTAAAATTGCTTCACAACTCTTCTATTGTTCTCGGAAATTCCGCTGACTTTAAAAAATGCTTCGGAACTCTTCCATTGTTCTCGGAATTCCGCTGAAGTTTAAGAATGCTTCGGAACTCTTCCATTGTTCTCGGAATTCTGCTGAAGTTTAAAAATGCTTTGGAACTCTTCCATTGTTCTCGGAATTCGGCTGACGCTTAAAAATGCTTCACAACTCTTCTATTGTTCTCGGAATTCCGCTGACTTTTAAAAATGCTTCGGAACTCTTCCATTGTTCTCGGAATTCCGCAGAAGTTTAAGAATGCTTCGGAACTCTTCCATTGTTCTCGGAATTCTGCTGAAGTTTAAAAATGCTTCGGAACTCTTCCATTGTTTTCAGAATTCCGCTGACATTTAAAAATGCTTTGGAACTCTTCCATTGTTCTCAGAATACTGCAGACATATAAAAATGCTTCGGAACTCTTCCATTGTTCTCGGAATTCCGCTGACATTTAAAAATGCTTCGGAACTCTTCCATTGTTCTGGAATTCCGCTGACGTTTAAAAATGCTTCACAACTCTTCCATTGTTCTCGGTATTCTGCTGACTTTTAAAAATGTTTCGGAACTCTTCCATTGTTCTCGGAATTCCGCTGAAGTTTAAGTATGCTTCGGAGCTCTTCCATTGTTCTCGGAATTCCGCTGACATTTAAAAATGCTTCAGAACTCTTCCATTGTTCTCGGAATTCCGCTGACTTTTAAAAATGCTTCGGAACTCTTCGATTGTTCTCCAAATTCCGCTGACGTCTAAAAATGCTTCACAACTCTTCCATTGATCTCAGAATTCCGCTGACGTTTAAAAATGCTTCGGAAATCTTCCATTGTTTTCAAAATTCCGCTGACGTTTAAAAATGCTTCAGAACTCTTCCATAGTTCTCGGAATCCCGCTGATGCTTAAAAATGCTTCGGAACTCTTCCATTGTTCTCGGAATTCCAGTGAAGTTTAAAAATGCTTCGGAACTCTTACATTGTTCTCAGAATTCCGCTGATGCTTAAAATTGCTTCACAACTCTTCTATTTTTCTCGGAATTCCCCTGACTTTTAAAAATGCTTCGGAACTCTTCCATTGTTCTCGGAATTCCGCTGAAGTTTAAGAATGCTTCAGAACTCTTCCATTGTTCTCGGAAATCTGCTGAAGTTTTGAAGTTTAAAAATGCTTCGGAACTCTTCCATTGTTCTCGGAATTCCGCTGACGCTTAAAAATGCTTCACAACTCTTCTATTGTTCTCGGAATTCCGCTGACTTTTAAAAATACTTCGGAACTCTTTCATTTTTCTCGGAATTCTGCTGAAGTTTAAAAATGCTTCGGAACTCTTCCATTGTTTTCAGAATTCCGCTGACATTTAAAAATGCTTTGGAACTCTTCCATTGTTCTTGGAATTCTGCTGACATTTAAAAATGCTTCGGAACTCTTCCATTGTTCTCGGAATTCCGCTGACATTTAAAATTTGTTGAGCATTCCAATACTGTAATATCGGGTATCGGCCGATATTCGCGGTATCGGAATTCCGATACTTAATTCCGATACTTTTACAATATCGAATACCGGAATTGGAAGTTCCCATAATGCCTGCGCTCTGCAGTGACTGTGAAGGATGACAAGTTGGATGGCAGCGCGATCCAGCCTGTCATCAGAATGCCATCCCAGCGGGGGAGAATTCTCCTGATTGTTTAAAAGCCGGCGCGCGGTAAAAAGCCGCCGGCTTTTAAACAATCACACAGCCCCATACTGCTTCCCTGCAGCCTCCCACCCCGATCCTCCGCTCCCCTCGCCACCTCCAATCCCAATCGTAAATTAGGACCGGGCGGGGAGCGCAGCTCCAAGGAGCGGGGAGCGAAGGACCCGGGCGGGGAAGCCGGCAGTGAAAAGACTTCACCGCCGGCTTTCCCGTTCTGTGCTGTGCTTTCCCGTCGGTTATTTCAAATGAACAGCTGAGGTATCAGGTGATGCCGATCAGCTGTTCATTTGAAGTCGCCGCGTTGCCCTCAGAGGGTTCATGTGAGTTCATGCTTGACTGCATGAACTCACATGAACTTTCCCACGGCCGCACAGGTCAGCCTCACCTCCCAGACCCATCATGATTAGTGTGTGTGCGGGTGTGTGTGCGGGGTGTGTGTGTGCGGGGTGTGTGTGCGGGGTGTGTGTGCGGGGTGTGTGTGCGGTGTCTGTGCGGGGTGTGTGTGTGCGGGGTATCTGTGCGGTGTCTGTGCGATGTTTGTGCGGGTGTGCGCGGTGTCTGTGCGTGCAGGCAGACATAGGCCGATGTGACACTACTACTCCCATCGGCCTATGTCTGTCCCCTGTCCACTCATGCCAGCAGGATCAGCTTGATGGGAGCAGTAGTTCCCATCAGCCTGATCCAGGTATTTAAATTGCCCTACTGTGTCCCCAATAAATGTTAGATACATGTCATTGGTGGCCAGTGGTTGCCTACAATAAATTAGTTCATACATTACCTGTCCCCGCCGATCGCCACCTAAAATAAAGTAAAAAATAAAAAACTACACCTATACTCACCTAGACACCTAATTCCCCAAAGCCATCGATCTCCTGTAATAAAATATAAAATAATAAACCACAACCTTATCCTTACCCCTCCGGAGTAGTCCACGAGTGTCCCACGAAGATCTCCAGTTCAGAGCAGCCACATAGAATGTGACCGCTCTGAACCGCTGCCGCCTCTAGAATGACGGGGCCGTAAGGGTTCACCGGAGTTCAGGCAGCGCTGCTCCGGTTAGCTGCTTTACGGCCCCGCTGTATCGTGAGAAATTCCCACGGTACAGCAGTGCCGTAAAGGAGGTCTCCGGAGCTGCGCTGCCTGAATGCACTCCGGTGACCTCAGTCAGTGGCTCCCGCTGCCGAGAGCGGACTTGTTCCCGGCAGCGTGAGCTTACAGCAGCCATGCACAGCTGTCACCATCTCCAGATGTGACAGCTGTGCATGGGAGATCAGCGCAGGAACGTGGACAGGTAACTATTATTTTTAGTAAACTAAGAATTAAATAAAATGGTGTGTTTTATTTCAAATAAATTATTTTTTTCTGGGTGTAGTGTGTGTTTTCTTTTTAACACTTTGTAGGTTAGTAATGGGGGTGTCTTATAGACGCCCATCATTACTAACCTGGGCTTCATGGCAGCTGGCGCTGACATGAACCCCACCACTATTACCCCCTGCCACCGCACCAGGGCAGCGTGGAAGAGCGAGGCTAAGTGCCAGAATTGGCGCATCCTATGGATGCGCCATTTCTGGGGCGGCTGACGGCTGGTGTTTCTAGCCTGGGAGGGGGCCATTATTTATGGCACCCTTCCTGGGCTATTAATATCAGCCCCCAGCTGTCTGCCTAGCCTTTGCTAGCTATTAAAATAGGGGGGACCCCACATCATTTTTTTGGGGGGGTCCCCCATTTTAATAGCTAGTAAAGGCTAGGTGTTCAGCTGGGGGCAGATATTAGTAGCCTGGGAAGCTCTGTGGGTTTTGCCCCCTTCCCAGGCTTCAAACATCTGCCCCAGCCGTATGCTTAACCTCCGCTAGAGACTAAAATTATGGGGGATCCCACGCCATTTTTTTTTTTAAATAAATCCTTTATTTTAACACTAAATGACATTTGAGGAGTTAATAAAGATGCAGTCCCTAAATTATTATTTATTTTTTAATTAATTTTTCCCAAAACTTTTGACGTGGGCTTCGCCATATTTTTGTATGCCAGCCAGGTACAGCATCCAGCTTCTATGAATGCGCCATTTTCTGGGGCGTCTGCGGACTGCAGTTTTCAGCGGAGGGGAGGGCAGAAAGCTTGGGCCTCCCTGCGCTGCAGATTCCATCCCCCAGCTGCCTAGTTTTACCTGGCTGGACACAAAAATAGGGAGAAGCTCCACGTTTTTTTTTTTTTAATTATTTCATGAAATTCATGGAATAATTAAGAAAAAAAGGGCTTCCCTATATTGTTGTGTCCAACCAGGTACAAATAGGCAGCTGGTGGTTGGTGGCAGCCCGTTCCTGCCTGCTGTACCTGGCTGGACACAAATATAGTGCAAAGCCCCATGTCAATTTTTTTTTAATTATTTCAGGAAATTCATGAAATAATTAAAAAAAAATTATGTGGGGCTTCGCATTATATTTGTGTCCAGTCAGGTACAGCAGGCAGGAACGGGCTGCCCCCAACCACCAGCTGCCTATTTGTACCTAGCCGGACACAACAATATAGGGAAGCCCTTTTTTTCTTAATTATTCCATGAATTTCATGAAATAATTTAAAAAAAAAATACGTGGGGCTTCGCCCTATTTTTGTGTCCAGCCAGGTACAACAAGGCAGCTGGGGGCTGGAATCCGCAGCGCAGGGAGGCCCAAGCTTTCTGGGCCCCAAGCGCTGCAAATTGCAGTCCGCAGCCGCCCCGGAAAATGGTGCGTTCATAGAAGCGCCATCTTCTGGCGCTGTACCCAACTCATCCAGGGCCCTGGTGCGGTGGCTCACTGGGTAATAAAGGGGTTAAGGCCAGCTTGGCATTATCAGTTGGCCCTAAGCCCGAAATTCATGGGGTCACGCCAATATTAGACATGACCGCCATGAATTTCTAGTAAAGTATTTAAAAAAAACACAAACACCCAGAAAAAAGTCCTTTAATTGAAATAAAGACACAATTCTTTATTGTTCTAAATTAAACCATACTTACCACCACGCCCATTCCAGCTGAAGCCAACGATCTCCTGCAATAAAAGAAAAATAATAAAGCAACCTCATCCTTACCTTTCCATGGTTCCCACGACAGCTTCAGCTCTGCTACATCGAGATGACAGGCTGGACCGCAGCAGAACGCTGCCATCCAGCCTGTCATCCCGCAGACACTGAGAAGCGCAGATGTAGCAGAGCTGAAGCTGTCGTACTTTTATTGCAGGAGATCGTTGGCTTCAGCTGGAATGAGCGTGACTGTAAGTATGGTTTAATTTAGAACAATAAAGAATTGTGTGTTTATTTCAATTAAAGGACTTTTTTCTGGGTGTTTGTGTTTTTTTTAAATACTTTACTAGAAATTCATGGTGGTCCTGTCTAATATTGGCGTGACTCCATGAATTTCGGGCTTAGGGCCAGCTGATAATGCCAAGCTGGCCTTAACCCCTTTATTACCCAGTGAGCCACCGCTTCTATGAACGCGCCATTTTCTGGGGAGGCTGCGGACTGCAATTTGCAGCGGGTGAGGCCCAGAAAGCTTGGGCCTCCCTGCGCTGCGGATTCCAGCCCCCAGCTGCCTTGTTGTACCTGGCTGGACACAAAAATAGGGCGAAGCCCCACGTATTTTTTTTTTAATTATTTCATGAAATTCATGGAATAATTAAGAAAAAAAGGGCTTCCCTATATTGTTGTGTCTGGCTAGGTACAAATAGGCAGCTGGTGGTTGGGGGCAGCCCGTTCCTGCCTGCTGTACCTGACTGGACACAAATATAGGGCGAAGCCCCACATCAATTTTTTTTAATTATTTCATGAATTTCCTGAAATGATTTAAAAAAAATTGACGTGGGGCTTCGCACTATATTTATGTCCAGCCAGGTACAGCAGGCAGGAACGGGCTGCCCCCAACCACCAGCTGCCTATTTGTACCTGGTTGGACACAAAAATATAGGGAAGCCCTGTTTTCTTAATTATTTCATGAATTTCATGAAATAATTTAAAAAAAAAAATACGTGAAGCTTCTCCCTATTTTTGTGTCCAGCCAGGTAAAACTAGGCAGCTGGGGGATGGAATCTGCAGCGCAGGGAGGCCCAAGCTTTCTGCCCCCCCCGCTGAAAATTGCAGTCCGCAGCCACCCCGGAAAATGACGCATTCATAGAAGCTGGATGCTGTACCTGGCTGGCATACAAAAATATGGCGAAGCCCACGTCAAAAGTTTTGGGAAAAATTAATTAAAAAATAAATAATAATTTAGGGACTGCATCTTTATTAACTCCTCAAATGTCATTTAGTGTTAAAATAAAGGATTTATTTTAAAAAAAATTCATGTGGGGCTTCGCCCTATATTTGTGTCCAGCCAGGTACAGCAGGCAGGAACAGGCTGCCCCCAACCACCAGCTGCCTATTTGTACCTGGCCAGACACAACAATATAGGGAAGCCCTTTTTTTAAAAAATTATTTCATGAAATAATTAAAAAAAAATTGACGTGGGGCTTCGCACTATATTTGTGTCCAGCCAGGTACAGCAGGCAGGAATGGGCTGCCCCCAACCACCAGCTGCCTATTTGTACCTGGTTGGACACAGCAATATAGGGAAGCCCTTTTTTTCTTAATTATTCCATGAATTTCATGAAATAATTTAAAAAAAAAATGCGTGGGGCTTCGCCCTATTTTTGTGCCCAGCCAGGTACAACTAGGCAGCTGGGGGCTGGATGCCGCAGCGCAGGGAGACCCAAGCTTTCTGGGCCACCCCCGCTGCAAATTGCAGTCCGCAGCCACCCCGGAAAATGGCGCGTTCATAGAAGCGCCATCTTCTGGCGCTGTACCCAACTCATCCAGGGCCCTGGTGCGGTGGCTCACTGGGTAATAAAGGGGTTAAGGCCAGCTTGGCATTATCAGCTGGCCCTAAGCCCGAAATTCATGGGGTCACGCCAATATTAGACATGACCACCATTAATTTCTAGTAAAGTATTTAAAAAAACACAACACCCAGAATAAAGTCCTTTAATTGAAATAAACACACAATTCTTTATTGTTCTAAATTAAACCATACTTACCATCACGCCCATTCCAGCTGAAGCCAACGATCTCCTGCAATAAAAGTAAAATAATAAAGCAACCTCATCCTTACCTTTCCATGGTTCCCAGAACAGCTCCAGCTCTGCTACATCGAGATGACAGGCTGGACCGCAGCAGAACACTGCCATTCAGCCTGTCATCCCGCAGACACTGAGAAGCGCAGGCATGCTTCCACTCCTCAGTGTCTGGCTGTGACGGCATAAAGATGAGCCGAGGTCATGTCCAATGAACTCAGCTCACCTCATGCACGTCACTGACAGCGTGGGAAAATTCTCCTGCATTCAGCACTTCAGCGTGAGAATTTTCCCACGCTGTCAGTGACGTGCATGAGGTGAGCCGAGTTCATTGGACATGAACTCGGCTCATCTGGATGACGTCACAGAGAGACACTGAGGAGCGCAAGCATGCCTGCGCTTCTCAGTGTCTGCGGGATGACAGGCTGGATGGCAGCATTCTGCTGCGTTCCAGCCTGTCATCTCGATGTAGCAGAGCTGAAGCTGTCGTGGGAACCATGGAAAGGTAAGGATGAGGTTGCTTTATTATTTTTCTTTTATTGCAGGAAATCGTTGGCTTCAGCTGGAATGGGCGTGACTGTAAGTATGGTTTAATTTAGAACAATAAAGAATTGTGTGTTTATTTCAATTAAAGGACTTTATTCTGGGTGTTTGTGTTTTTCTTTAACTTTGACTATGGGGTTAGTAATGGGGGTGTCTTATAGACGCCTCTCCATTACTAACCTGGGCTTGATGTCAGCTGGCATTATAAGCTGACATCAACCCCAGCCCTATTACCCCACTGCCACCGCTACAGGGCAGTGGGAAGAGCGAGGCTAAGTGCCAGAATTGGCGCATCCTATGCATGCGCCATTTCTGGGGCGGCTGACGGCTGGTGTTTCTAGCCTGGGAGGGGGCCAATATTCATGGCACCCTTCCTGGGCTATTAAAATCAGCCCCCAGCTGTCTGCCTAGCCTTTGCTAGCTATTAAATTAGGGGGGACCCCACGTTATTTTTTGGGGGGGTCCCCCATTTTAATAGCTAGTAAAGGCTAGGTATTCAGCTGGGGGCTGATATTAGTTGCCTGGGAAGCTCCGTGGGTATTACCCCCTTCCCAGGCTTCAAACATTTGCCCCAGCTGTCTGCTTAACCTCTGCTAGAGCCTAAAATTAAGGGGAACCCCACGCCAATTTTTTTTTAAATAAATCCTTTATTTTAACACTAAATGACAAGTACAGTAATCAACACTGTCACTGTACTTCATATATATGTGACTGACATGTTTCTATCTATCTAATCTATGTGTGATTCTCTATTCTTTCTATTCTAAATTGTCGGGTACAGATGCTGAATTGCCGGCCGGCTTTCTTAAAGAGACGGTGCACGAAAACACTAATATTTTTTTAAATAAATCCTTTACACTAAATGACAAGTACAGTAAGCAACACTGTCACTGTACTTCATATATATGTGACTGACATGTTTCTATCTATCTAATCTATGTGTGAAGCTCTATTCTGTCTGTTATAAATTGTCGGGTACCGCTGCTGAATTGCCGGCCGGCTTTTTTAAAGAGACGGTGCACGAAAACACTAATATTTTTTTAAATAAATCCTTTACACTAAATGACAAGTACAGTAAGCAACACTGTCACTGTAATTCATATATATGTGACTGACATGGTTCTATCTACCTAATCTATGTGTGAAGCTCTATTCTTTCTGTTGTAAATTGTCGGGTACCGGTGAATGCCGCTGATGAATTGCCGGCTTTTCATGTCATTCTACATTATTCTTAGTTGTTTTCCTTCATGTAGAATTAACCTACAAGGAAAGAAAGGGTTTATTTTCATTCCGATATTTGTGTCCCATTGACTTGCATTGGTTTCCGGTATCGGAATCGGCGATATCCGATACTTTTTGGGTATCGGCCCGATCCAATCCGATACGATATTTCCTGATATCGGAAGGTATCGCTCAACACTATTCGGAACTCTTCCATTGTTCTCGGAATTCCGCTGACGTTTAAAAATGCTTCACAACTCTTCCATTTTTCTCGGTATTCCTCTGACTTTTAAAAATGCTTCGGAACTCTTCCATTGTTCTCGGAATTCCGCTGAAGTTTAAATATGCTTCGGAACTCTTCCATTGTTCTCGGAATTATGCTGAAGATTAAAAATGCTTCGGAACTCTTCCATTGTTCTCAGAATTCCGCTGACGTTTAAAAATGCTTCACAACTCTTCCATTGTTCTCGGAATTCCGCTGACTTTTAAAAATGCTTTGGAACTCTTCCATTGTTCTCGGAATTATGCTGAAGATTAAAAATGCTTCGGAACTCTTCCATTGTTCTCGGAATTCCGCTGACGTTTAAAAATGCTTCGGAACTCTTCCATTGTTCTCGGAATTCCGCTGAAGTTTAAAAATGCTTCGGAACTCTTCCATTGTTCTAGGAATTCTGCTGAAGTTTAAAAATGCATCGGAACTCTACCATTGTTCTCCGAATTCGGGTGAAGTTTAAAAATGCTTTGGAACACTTCCATTGTTCTCAGAATTCCGCTGATGTTTAAAAATGCTTCGGAACTCTTCCATTGTTTTCGGAATTCCACTGACGTTTAAAAATGCTTAAAAACTCTTCCATTGTTCTCGGAACTCTGCTGATGTTTAAAAATGCTTCGGAACTCTTCCATTGTTCTCGTAATTCCGCTGAAGTTTAAAAATGCGTCGGAACTCTTAAATTGTTCTCGAAATTCCGCTGACATATAAAAATGCTTCGGAACTCTTCCTTTTTTCTCAGAATTCCGTTGATGTTTAAAAATGTTTCAGAACTCTTCCATTGTTCTCGGAATTCCGCTGTAGTTTAAGTATGCTTTGGAACTCTTCCATTGTTCTGGAATTCCGCTGACGTTTAAAAATGCTTCACAACTCTTCCATTGTTCTCGGTATACCCCTGACTTTTAAAAATGCTTCGGAACTCTTCCATTGTTCTCAGAATTCCGCTGAAGTTTAAGTATGCTTCGGAACTCTTCCATTGTTCTCTGAATTCTGCTGAAGTTTAAAAATGCTTCGGAACTCTTCCATTGTTCTCAGAATTCCGCTGACATTTAAAAATGCTTCGGAACTCTTCCATTGTTCTCAGAATTTCGCTGACGTTTAAAAATGCTTAGGAAATCTTCCTTTGTTTTCAAAATTCCGCTGACATTTAAAAATGCTTCAGAACTCTTTCATTGTTCTCGGAAATCCGCTGACGTTTAAAAATGCTTCGGAACTCTTCCATTGTTCTCGGAATTCCACTGAAGTTTAAGAATGCTTCGGAACTCTTCCATTGTTCTCGGAATTCTGCTGAAGTTTAAAAATGCTTTGGAACTCTTCCATTGTTCTCGTAATTCCGCTGACGCTTAAAAATGTTTCACAACTCTTCTATTGTTCTCGGAATTCCGCTGACTTTTAAAAATGCTTCGGAACTCTTCCATTGTTCTCGGAATTCCATAGAAGTTTAAGAATGCTTCGGAACTCTTCCATTGTTCTCGGAATTCTGCTGAAGTTTAAAAATTCTTCGGAACTCTTCCATTGTTTTCAGAATTCCGCTGACATTTAAAAATGCTTTGGAACTTTTCCATTGTTCTCAGAATTCTGCAGACATATAAAAATGCTTCGGAACTCTTCCATTGTTCTGGAATTCCGCTGATGTTTAAAAATGCTTCACAACTCTTCCATTGTTCTCGGTATTCTGCTGACTTTTAAAAATGCTTCGGAACTCTTTCATTGTTCGCGGAATTCCGCTGAAGTTTAAGTATGCTTCGGAACTCTTCCATTGTTCTCGGAATTCCGCTGACATTTAAAAATGCTTCAGAACCCTTCCATTGTTCTCGGAATTCCGCTGAGGTTTAAAAATGCTTCAGAACTTTTCCATTGTTCTCGGAATTCCGCTGACATTTAAAAATGTTTTGGAACACTTCCATTGTTCTCAGAATTCCGCTGATGTTTAAAAATGCTTCGGAACTCTTCCATTGTTTTCGGAATTCCAATGACGTTTAAAAATGCTTAAAAACTCTTCCATTGTTCTCGGAATTCTGCTGATGTTTAAAAATGCTTCGGAACTCTTCCATTGTTCTCGTAATTCCGCAGAAGTTTAAAAATGCTTCGGAACTTTTCCATTGTTCTCGGAATTCCGCTGACATATAAAAATGCTTCGGAACTCTTCCTTTTTTCTCGGAATTCCGTTGATGTTTAAAAATGCTTCAGAACTCTTCCATTGTTCGCGGAATTCCGCTGAAGTTTAAGTATGCTTCGGAACTCTTCCATTGTTCTGGAATTCCGCTGACGTTTAAAAATGCTTCACAACTCTTCCATTGTTCTCGGTATTCCCCTGACTTTTAAAAATGCTTCGGAACTCTTCCATTGTTCTCGGAATTCCGCTGAAGTTTAAGCATGCTTCGGAACCCTTCCATTGTTCTCGGAATTCTGCTGAAGTTTAAAAATGCTTCAGAACTCTTCCATTGTCCTCAGAATTCCGCTGACATTTAAAAATGCTTCGGATCTCTTCCATTGTTCTCAAAATTCCGCTGACGTTTAAAAATGCTTCACAACTCTTCCATTTTTCTCGGTATTTCGCTGACATTTAAAAATGCTTCGGAACTCTTCCATTGTTTTCGGAATTCCGCTGAAGTTTAAATATGCTTCGGAACTCTTCCATTGTTCTCGGAATTATGCTGAAGATTAAAAATGCTTCGGAACTCTTCCATTGTTCTCAGAATTCCGCTGACGTTTAAAAATGCTTCGGAACTCTTCCATTGTTCTCGGAATTCCGCTGAAGTTTAAAAATGCATCCGAACTCATCCATTGTTCTCGGAATTCGGGTGAAGTTTAAAAATGCTTCGGAACTCTTCCATTGTTCTCGGAATTCCGCTGACGTTTAAAAATGCTTCACAACTCTTCTATTGTTCTCGGTATTCCGCTGAAGTTTAAATATGCTTCGGAACTCTTCCATTGTTCTCGGAATTCTACTGAAGTTTAAAAATGCTTCTGAACTCTTCCATTGTTCTAGGAATTCTGCTGAAGTTTAAAAATGCTTTGGAACACTTCCATTGTTCTCAGAATTCTGCTGATGTTTAAAAATGCTTCGGAACTCTTCCATTGTTTTCGGAATTCCACTGACAATTAAAAATGCTTAAAAACTCTTCCATTGTTCTCGGAATTCTGCTGATGTTTAAAAATGCTTCGGAACTCTTCCATTGTTCTCGTAATTCCGCTGAAGTTTAAAAATGCGTCGGAACTCTTCCATTGTTCTCGAAATTCCGCTGACATATAAAAATGCTTCGGAACTCTTCCTTTTTTCTCGGAATTCCGTTGACGTTTAAAAATGCTTCACAACTCTTCCATTGTTCTCGGTATTCCCCTGACTTTTAAAAATGCTTCGGAACTCTTCCATTGTTCTCAGAATTCCGCTGAAGTTTAAATATGCTTCGGAACTCTTCCATTGTTCTCGGAATTCTGCTGAAGTTTAAAAATGGTTCCGAACCCTTCCATTGTTCTCAGAATTCCGCTGACATTTAAAAATGCTTCGGAACTCTTCCATTGTTCTCGGAATTCCGCTGACATTTAAAAATGTTTCATAACTCTTCCATTGTTCTCGGAATTCCGCTGACGTTTAAAAATGCTTCGGAACTCTTCCATTGTTCTCGGAATTCCGCTGACGTTTAAAAATGCTTCACAACTCTTCCATTGTTCTCGGAATTTCGCGGACTTTTAAAAATGCTTCGGAACTCTTCCATTGTTCTCAGAATTCCGCTGACGTTTAAGAATGCTTCTGAACTCTTCCATTATTCTCTGAATTCCGCTGACCTTTAAAAATGCTTCGGAACTCTTCCATTGTTCTCGGAATTCCGCTGAAGTTTAAAAATGTTCGGAACTCTTCCATTGTTCTAGGAATTCTGCTGAAGTTTAAAAATGCTTCGGTACTCTTCCAATGTTCTCGGAATTCCGCTGACATATAAAAATGCTTCGGAAACCTTGCATTGTTCTCGGCATTCCGCTGATGTTTAAAAATGCTTAAGAACTCTTCCATTGTTCTCGGAATTCCACTGACGTTTAAAAATGCTTAAAAACTCTTCCATTGTTCTCGGAATTCTGCTGATGTTTAAAAATGCTTCGGAACTCTTCCATTGTTCTCGGAATTCCATAGAAGTTTAAGAATGCTTCGGAACTCTTCCATTGTTCTCGGAATTCTGCTGAAGTTTAAAAATTCTTCGGAACTCTTCCATTGTTTTCAGAATTCCGCTGACATTTAAAAATGCTTTGGAACTTTTCCATTGTTCTCAGAATTCTGCAGACATATAAAAATGCTTCGGAACTCTTCCATTGTTCTGGAATTCCGCTGATGTTTAAAAATGCTTCACAACTCTTCCATTGTTCTCGGTATTCTGCTGACTTTTAAAAATGCTTCGGAACTCTTCCATTGTTCTCGGAATTCCGCTGAAGTTTAAATATGCTTCGGAACTCTTCCATTGTTCTCGGAATTATGCTGAAGATTAAAAATGCTTCGGAACTCTTCCATTGTTCTCAGAACTCCGCTGACGTTTAAAAATGCTTCACAACTCTTCCATTGTTCTCGGAATTCCGCTGACTTTTAAAAATGCTTCGGAACTCTTCCATTGTTCTCGGAATTATGCTGAAGATTAAAAATGATTCAGAACTCTTCCATTGTTCTCAGAATTCCGCTGACATTTAAAAATGCTTCGGAACTCTTCCATTGTTCTCGGAATTCCGCTGACTTTTAAAAATGCTTCGGAACTCTTCCATTGTTCTCGGAATTCCGCTGAAGTTTAAAAATGCTTCGGAACTCTTCCATTGTTCTAGGAATTCTGCTGAAGTTTAAAAATGCATCCGAACTCTTCCATTGTTCTCGGAATTCGGGTGAAGTTTAAAAATGCTTCGGAACTCTTCCATTGTTCTCGGAATTCCGCTGACGTTTAAAAATGCTTCACAACTCTTCTATTGTTCTCGGTATTCCGCTGAAGTTTAAATATGCTTCGGAACTCTTCCATTGTTCTCGGAATTCTACTGAAGTTTAAAAATGCTTCTGAACTCTTCCATTGTTCTAGGAATTCTGCTGAAGTTTAAAAATGCTTTGGAACACTTCCATTGTTCTCAGAGTTCTGCTGATGTTTAAAAATGCTTCGGAACTCTTCCATTGTTTTTGGAATTCCACTGACGTTTAAAAATGCTTAAAAACTCTTCCATTGTTCTCGGAATTCTGCTGATGTTTAGAAATGCTTCGGAACGCTTCCATTGTTCTCGTAATTCCGCTGAAGTTTAAAAATGCGTCGGAACTCTTCCATTGTTCTCGAAATTCCGCTGACATATAAAAATGCTTCGGAACTCTTCCTTTTTTCTCGGAATTCCGTTGACGTTTAAAAATGCTTCACAACTCTTCCATTGTTCTCGGTATTCCCCTGACTTTTAAAAATGCTTCGGAACTCTTCCATTGTTCTCAGAATTCCGCTGAAGTTTAAATATGCTTCGGAACTCTTCCATTGTTCTCGGAATTCTGCTGAAGTTTAAAAATGGTTCCGAACCCTTCCATTGTTCTCAGAATTCCGCTGACATTTAAAAATGCTTCGGAACTCTTCCATTGTTCTCGGAATTCCGCTGACATTTAAAAATGTTTCATAACTCTTCCATTGTTCTCGGAATTCCGCTGACGTTTAAAAATGCTTCGGAACTCTTCCATTGTTCTCGGAATTCCGCTGACGTTTAAAAATGCTTCACAACTCTTCCATTGTTCTCGGAATTTCGCGGACTTTTAAAAATGCTTCGGAACTCTTCCATTGTTCTCAGAATTCCGCTGACGTTTAAGAATGCTTCTGAACTCTTCCATTGTTCTCTGAATTCCGCTGACCTTTAAAAATGCTTCGGAACTCTTCCATTGTTCTCGGAATTCCGCTGAAGTTTAAAAATGTTCGGAACTCTTCCATTGTTCTAGGAATTCTGCTGAAGTTTAAAAATGCTTCGGTACTCTTCCAATGTTCTCGGAATTCCGCTGACATATAAAAATGCTTCGGAAACCTTGCATTGTTCTCGGCATTCCGCTGATGTTTAAAAATGCTTAAGAACTCTTCCATTGTTCTCGGAATTCCACTGACGTTTAAAAATGCTTAAAAACTCTTCCATTGTTCTCGGAATTCTGCTGATGTTTAAAAATGCTTCGGAACTCTTCCATTGTTCTCGGAATTCCATAGAAGTTTAAGAATGCTTCGGAACTCTTCCATTGTTCTCGGAATTCTGCTGAAGTTTAAAAATTCTTCGGAACTCTTCCATTGTTTTCAGAATTCCGCTGACATTTAAAAATGCTTTGGAACTTTTCCATTGTTCTCAGAATTCTGCAGACATATAAAAATGCTTCGGAACTCTTCCATTGTTCTGGAATTCCGCTGATGTTTAAAAATGCTTCACAACTCTTCCATTGTTCTCGGTATTCTGCTGACTTTTAAAAATGCTTCGGAACTCTTCCATTGTTCTCGGAATTCCGCTGAAGTTTAAATATGCTTCGGAACTCTTCCATTGTTCTCGGAATTATGCTGAAGATTAAAAATGCTTCGGAACTCTTCCATTGTTCTCAGAACTCCGCTGACGTTTAAAAATGCTTCACAACTCTTCCATTGTTCTCGGAATTCCGCTGACTTTTAAAAATGCTTCGGAACTCTTCCATTGTTCTCGGAATTATGCTGAAGATTAAAAATGATTCGGAACTCTTCCATTGTTCTCAGAATTCCGCTGACATTTAAAAATGCTTCGGAACTCTTCCATTGTTCTCGGAATTCCGCTGACTTTTAAAAATGCTTCGGAACTCTTCCATTGTTCTCGGAATTCCGCTGAAGTTTAAAAATGCTTCGGAACTCTTCCATTGTTCTAGGAATTCTGCTGAAGTTTAAAAATGCATCCGAACTCTTCCATTGTTCTCGGAATTCGGGTGAAGTTTAAAAATGCTTCGGAACTCTTCCATTGTTCTCGGAATTCCGCTGACGTTTAAAAATGCTTCACAACTCTTCTATTGTTCTCGGTATTCCGCTGAAGTTTAAATATGCTTCGGAACTCTTCCATTGTTCTCGGAATTCTACTGAAGTTTAAAAATGCTTCTGAACTCTTCCATTGTTCTAGGAATTCTGCTGAAGTTTAAAAATGCTTTGGAACACTTCCATTGTTCTCAGAGTTCTGCTGATGTTTAAAAATGCTTCGGAACTCTTCCATTGTTTTTGGAATTCCACTGACGTTTAAAAATGCTTAAAAACTCTTCCATTGTTCTCGGAATTCTGCTGATGTTTAGAAATGCTTCGGAACGCTTCCATTGTTCTCGTAATTCCGCTGAAGTTTAAAAATGCGTCGGAACTCTTCCATTGTTCTCGAAATTCCGCTGACATATAAAAATGCTTCGGAACTCTTCCTTTTTTATCGGAATTCCGTTGACGTTTAAAAATGCTTCACAACTCTTCCATTGTTCTCGGTATTCCCCTGACTTTTAAAAATGCTTCGGAACTCTTCCATTGTTCTCGGTATTCCCCTGACTTTTAAAAATGCTTCGGAACTCTTCCATTGTTCTCGGAATTCTGCTGAAGTTTAAAAATGCTTCGGAACCCTTCCATTGTTCTCAAAATTCCGCTGACATTTAAAAATGCTTCGGAACTCTTCCATTGTTCTCGGAATTCTGCTGACATTTAAAAATGTTTCATAACTCTTCCATTGTTCTCGGAATTCCGCTGACGTTTAAAAATGCTTCGGAACTCTTCCATTGTTCTCGGAATTCCGATGACGTTTAAAAATGCTTCACAACTCTTCCATTGTTCTCGGAATTTCGCGGACTTTTAAAATGCTTCGGAACTCTTCCATTGTTCTCAAAATTCCGCTGAATTTAAAAATGCTTCGGAACTCTTCCATTGTTCTCAAAATTCCGCTGAAGTTTAAAAATGCTTCGGAACTCTTCCATCGTTCTCAGAATTCCGCTGACGTTTAAGAATGCTTCTGAACTCTTCCATTGTTCTCGGAATTCTGCTGAAGTTTAAAAATGCTTTGGAACTCTTCCATTGTTCTCGGAATTCCGCTGACGCTTAAAAATGTTTCACAACTCTTCTATTGTACTCGGAATTCCGCTGACGCTTAAAAATGTTTCACAACTCTTCTATTGTTCTCGGAATTCCGCTGAAGTTTAAAAATGCTTCGGAACTTTTCCATTGTTCTAGGAATTCTGCTGAAGTTTAAAAATGCTTCGGTACTCTTCCAATGTTCTCGGAATTCCGCTGACATATAAAAATGCTTCGGAAATCTTGCATTGTTCTCGGCATTCCGCTGATGTTTAAAAATGCTTAAGAACTCTTCCATTGTTCTCGGAATTCCGCTGACGTTTAAAAATGCTTCGGAACTCTTCTATTGTTCTCGGAATTCCGCTGACGCTTAAAATTGCTTCACAACTCTTCTATTGTTCTCGGAATTTCGCGGACTTTTAAAAATGCTTCGGAACTCTTCCATTGTTCTCAGAATTCCGCTGACGTTTAAGAATGCTTCTGAACTCTTCCATTATTCTCTGAATTCCGCTGACCTTTAAAAATGCTTCGGAACTCTTCCATTGTTCTCGGAATTCCGCTGAAGTTTAAAAATGTTCGGAACTCTTCCATTGTTCTAGGAATTCTGCTGAAGTTTAAAAATGCTTCGGTACTCTTCCAATGTTCTCGGAATTCCGCTGACATATAAAAATGCTTCGGAAACCTTGCATTGTTCTCGGCATTCCGCTGATGTTTAAAAATGCTTAAGAACTCTTCCATTGTTCTCGGAATTCCACTGACGTTTAAAAATGCTTAAAAACTCTTCCATTGTTCTCGGAATTCTGCTGATGTTTAAAAATGCTTCGGAACTCTTCCATTGTTCTCGGAATTCCATAGAAGTTTAAGAATGCTTCGGAACTCTTCCATTGTTCTCGGAATTCTGCTGAAGTTTAAAAATTCTTCGGAACTCTTCCATTGTTTTCAGAATTCCGCTGACATTTAAAAATGCTTTGGAACTTTTCCATTGTTCTCAGAATTCTGCAGACATATAAAAATGCTTCGGAACTCTTCCATTGTTCTGGAATTCCGCTGATGTTTAAAAATGCTTCACAACTCTTCCATTGTTCTCGGTATTCTGCTGACTTTTAAAAATGCTTCGGAACTCTTCCATTGTTCTCGGAATTCCGCTGAAGTTTAAATATGCTTCGGAACTCTTCCATTGTTCTCGGAATTATGCTGAAGATTAAAAATGCTTTGGAACTCTTCCATTGTTCTCAGAACTCCGCTGACGTTTAAAAATGCTTCACAACTCTTCCATTGTTCTCGGAATTCCGCTGACTTTTAAAAATGCTTCGGAACTCTTCCATTGTTCTCGGAATTATGCTGAAGATTAAAAATGATTCGGAACTCTTCCATTGTTCTCAGAATTCCGCTGACATTTAAAAATGCTTCGGAACTCTTCCATTGTTCTCGGAATTCCGCTGACTTTTAAAAATGCTTCGGAACTCTTCCATTGTTCTCGGAATTCCGCTGAAGTTTAAAAATGCTTCGGAACTCTTCCATTGTTCTAGGAATTCTGCTGAAGTTTAAAAATGCATCCGAACTCTTCCATTGTTCTCGGAATTCGGGTGAAGTTTAAAAATGCTTCGGAACTCTTCCATTGTTCTCGGAATTCCGCTGACGTTTAAAAATGCTTCACAACTCTTCTATTGTTCTCGGTATTCCGCTGAAGTTTAAATATGCTTCGGAACTCTTCCATTGTTCTCGGAATTCTACTGAAGTTTAAAAATGCTTCTGAACTCTTCCATTGTTCTAGGAATTCTGCTGAAGTTTAAAAATGCTTTGGAACTCTTCCATTGTTTTTGGAATTCCACTGACGTTTAAAAATGCTTAAAAACTCTTCCATTGTTCTCGGAATTCTGCTGATGTTTAGAAATGCTTCGGAACTCTTCCATTGTTCTCGTAATTCCGCTGAAGTTTAAAAATGCGTCGGAACTCTTCCATTGTTCTCGAAATTCCGCTGACATATAAAAATGCTTCGGAACTCTTCCTTTTTTATCCGAATTCCGTTGACGTTTAAAAATGCTTCACAACTCTTCCATTGTTCTCGGTATTCCCCTGACTTTTAAAAATGCTTCGGAACTCTTCCATTGTTCTCAGAATTCCGCTGACATTTAAAAATGCTTCGGAACTCTTCCATTGTTCTCGGAATTCCGCTGACTTTTAAAAATGCTTCGGAACTCTTCCATTGTTCTCGGAATTCCGCTGAAGTTTAAAAATGCTTCGGAACTCTTCCATTGTTCTAGGAATTCTGCTGAAGTTTAAAAATGCATCCGAACTCTTCCATTGTTCTCGGAATTCGGGTGAAGTTTAAAAATGCTTCGGAACTCTTCCATTGTTCTCGGAATTCCGCTGACGTTTAAAAATGCTTCACAACTCTTCTATTGTTCTCGGTATTCCGCTGAAGTTTAAATATGCTTCGGAACTCTTCCATTGTTCTCGGAATTCTACTGAAGTTTAAAAATGCTTCTGAACTCTTCCATTGTTCTAGGAATTCTGCTGAAGTTTAAAAATGCTTTGGAACACTTCCATTGTTCTCAGAGTTCTGCTGATGTTTAAAAATGCTTCGGAACTCTTCCATTGTTTTTGGAATTCCACTGACGTTTAAAAATGCTTAAAAACTCTTCCATTGTTCTCGGAATTCTGCTGATGTTTAGAAATGCTTCGGAACGCTTCCATTGTTCTCGTAATTCCGCTGAAGTTTAAAAATGCGTCGGAACTCTTCCATTGTTCTCGAAATTCCGCTGACATATAAAAATGCTTCGGAACTCTTCCTTTTTTATCGGAATTCCGTTGACGTTTAAAAATGCTTCACAACTCTTCCATTGTTCTCGGTATTCCCCTGACTTTTAAAAATGCTTCGGAACTCTTCCATTGTTCTCGGTATTCCCCTGACTTTTAAAAATGCTTCGGAACTCTTCCATTGTTCTCGGAATTCTGCTGAAGTTTAAAAATGCTTCGGAACCCTTCCATTGTTCTCAAAATTCCGCTGACATTTAAAAATGCTTCGGAACTCTTCCATTGTTCTCGGAATTCTGCTGACATTTAAAAATGTTTCATAACTCTTCCATTGTTCTCGGAATTCCGCTGACGTTTAAAAATGCTTCGGAACTCTTCCATTGTTCTCGGAATTCCGATGACGTTTAAAAATGCTTCACAACTCTTCCATTGTTCTCGGAATTTCGCGGACTTTTAAAATGCTTCGGAACTCTTCCATTGTTCTCAAAATTCCGCTGAATTTAAAAATGCTTCGGAACTCTTCCATTGTTCTCAAAATTCCGCTGAAGTTTAAAAATGCTTCGGAACTCTTCCATCGTTCTCAGAATTCCGCTGACGTTTAAGAATGCTTCTGAACTCTTCCATTGTTCTCGGAATTCTGCTGAAGTTTAAAAATGGTTTGGAACTCTTCCATTGTTCTCGGAATTCCGCTGACGCTTAAAAATGTTTCACAACTCTTCTATTGTACTCGGAATTCCGCTGACGCTTAAAAATGTTTCACAACTCTTCTATTGTTCTCGGAATTCCGCTGAAGTTTAAAAATGCTTCGGAACTTTTCCATTGTTCTAGGAATTCTGCTGAAGTTTAAAAATGCTTCGGTACTCTTCCAATGTTCTCGGAATTCCGCTGACATATAAAAATGCTTTGGAAATCTTGCATTGTTCTCGGCATTCCGCTGATGTTTAAAAATGCTTAAGAACTCTTCCATTGTTCTCGGAATTCCGCTGACGTTTAAAAATGCTTCGGAACTCTTCTATTGTTCTCGGAATTCCGCTGACGCTTAAAATTGCTTCACAACTCTTCTATTGTTCTCGGAATTTCGCGGACTTTTAAAAATGCTTCGGAACTCTTCCATTGTTCTCAGAATTCCGCTGACGTTTAAGAATGCTTCTGAACTCTTCCATTATTCTCTGAATTCCGCTGACCTTTAAAAATGCTTCGGAACTCTTCCATTGTTCTCGGAATTCCGCTGAAGTTTAAAAATGTTCGGAACTCTTCCATTGTTCTAGGAATTCTGCTGAAGTTTAAAAATGCTTCGGTACTCTTCCAATGTTCTCGGAATTCCGCTGACATATAAAAATCCTTCGGAAACCTTGCATTGTTCTCGGCATTCCGCTGATGTTTAAAAATGCTTAAGAACTCTTCCATTGTTCTCGGAATTCCACTGACGTTTAAAAATGCTTAAAAACTCTTCCATTGTTCTCGGAATTCTGCTGATGTTTAAAAATGCTTCGGAACTCTTCCATTGTTCTCGGAATTCCATAGAAGTTTAAGAATGCTTCGGAACTCTTCCATTGTTCTCGGAATTCTGCTGAAGTTTAAAAATTCTTCGGAACTCTTCCATTGTTTTCAGAATTCCGCTGACATTTAAAAATGCTTTGGAACTTTTCCATTGTTCTCAGAATTCTGCAGACATATAAAAATGCTTCGGAACTCTTCCATTGTTCTGGAATTCCGCTGATGTTTAAAAATGCTTCACAACTCTTCCATTGTTCTCGGTATTCTGCTGACTTTTAAAAATGCTTCGGAACTCTTCCATTGTTCTCGGAATTCCGCTGAAGTTTAAATATGCTTCGGAACTCTTCCATTGTTCTCGGAATTATGCTGAAGATTAAAAATGCTTTGGAACTCTTCCATTGTTCTCAGAACTCCGCTGACGTTTAAAAATGCTTCACAACTCTTCCATTGTTCTCGGAATTCCGCTGACTTTTAAAAATGCTTCGGAACTCTTCCATTGTTCTCGGAATTATGCTGAAGATTAAAAATGATTCGGAACTCTTCCATTGTTCTCAGAATTCCGCTGACATTTAAAAATGCTTCGGAACTCTTCCATTGTTCTCGGAATTCCGCTGACTTTTAAAAATGCTTCGGAACTCTTCCATTGTTCTCGGAATTCCGCTGAAGTTTAAAAATGCTTCGGAACTCTTCCATTGTTCTAGGAATTCTGCTGAAGTTTAAAAATGCATCCGAACTCTTCCATTGTTCTCGGAATTCGGGTGAAGTTTAAAAATGCTTCGGAACTCTTCCATTGTTCTCGGAATTCCGCTGACGTTTAAAAATGCTTCACAACTCTTCTATTGTTCTCGGTATTCCGCTGAAGTTTAAATATGCTTCGGAACTCTTCCATTGTTCTCGGAATTCTACTGAAGTTTAAAAATGCTTCTGAACTCTTCCATTGTTCTAGGAATTCTGCTGAAGATTAAAAATGCTTTGGAACTCTTCCATTGTTTTTGGAATTCCACTGACGTTTAAAAATGCTTAAAAACTCTTCCATTGTTCTCGGAATTCTGCTGATGTTTAGAAATGCTTCGGAACTCTTCCATTGTTCTCGTAATTCCGCTGAAGTTTAAAAATGCGTCGGAACTCTTCCATTGTTCTCGAAATTCCGCTGACATATAAAAATGCTTCGGAACTCTTCCTTTTTTATCGGAATTCCGTTGACGTTTAAAAATGCTTCACAACTCTTCCATTGTTCTCGGTATTCCCCTGACTTTTAAAAATGCTTCGGAACTCTTCCATTGTTCTCAGAATTCCGCTGACATTTAAAAATGCTTCGGAACTCTTCCATTGTTCTCGGAATTCCGCTGACTTTTAAAAATGCTTCGGAACTCTTCCATTGTTCTCGGAATTCCGCTGAAGTTTAAAAATGCTTCGGAACTCTTCCATTCTTCTAGGAATTCTGCTGAAGTTTAAAAATGCATCCGAACTCTTCCATTGTTCTCGGAATTCGGGTGAAGTTTAAAAATGCTTCGGAACTCTTCCATTGTTCTCGGAATTCCGCTGACGTTTAAAAATGCTTCACAACTCTTCTATTGTTCTCGGTATTCCGCTGAAGTTTAAATATGCTTCGGAACTCTTCCATTGTTCTCGGAATTCTACTGAAGTTTAAAAATGCTTCTGAACTCTTCCATTGTTCTAGGAATTCTGCTGAAGTTTAAAAATGCTTTGGAACACTTCCATTGTTCTCAGAATTCTGCTGATGTTTAAAAATGCTTCGGAACTCTTCCATTGTTTTTGGAATTCCACTGACGTTTAAAAATGCTTAAAAACTCTTCCATTGTTCTCGGAATTCTGCTGATGTTTAAAAATGCTTCGGAACTATTCCATTTTTCTCGTAATTCCGCTGAAGTTTAAAAATGCGTCGGAACTCTTCCATTGTTCTCGAAATTCCGCTGACATATAAAAATGCTTCGGAACTCTTCCTTTTTTCTCGGAATTCCGTTGACGTTTAAAAATGCTTCACAACTCTTCCATTGTTCTCGGTATTCCCCTGACTTTTAAAAATGCTTTGGAACTCTTCCATTTTTCTCAGAATTCCGCTGAAGTTTAAATATGCTTCGGAACTCTTCCATTGTTCTCGGAATTCTGCTGAAGTTTAAAAATGCTTCGGAACCCTTCCATTGCTCTCAGAATTCCGCTGACATTTAAAAATGCTTCGGAACTCTTCCATTGTTCTCGGAATTCCGCTGACATTTAAAAATGTTTCATAACTCTTCCATTGTTCTCGGAATTCCGCTGACGTTTAAAAATGCTTCGGAACTCTTCCATTGTTCTCGGAATTCCGCTGACATTTAAAAATGCTTCACAACTCTTCCATTGTTCTCGGAATTTCGCGGACTTTTAAAAATGCTTCGGAACTCTTCCATTGTTCTCAAAATTCCGCTGAAGTTTAAAAATGCTTCGGAACTCTTCCATTGTTCTCAAAATTCCGCTGAAGTTTAAAAATGCTTCGGAACTCTTCCATTGTTCTCAGAATTCCGCTGACGTTTAAGATTGCTTCTGAACTCTTCCATTGTTCTCGGAATTCTGCTGAAGTTTAAAAATGGTTTGGAACTCTTCCATTGTTTTCGGAATTCCGCTGACGCTTAAAAATGTTTCACAACTCTTCTATTGTTCTCGGAATTCCGCTGACTTTTAAAAATGATTCGGAACTCTTCCATTGTTCTCGGAATTCCGCTGAAGTTTAAAAATGCTTCGGAACTCTTCCATTGTTCTAGGAATTCTGCTGAAGTTTAAAAATGCTTCGGTACTCTTCCAATGTTCTTGGAATTCCGCTGACATATAAAAATGCTTCGGAAATCTTGCATTGTTCTCGGCATTCCGCTGATGTTTAAAAATGCTTAAGAACTCTTCCATTGTTCTCGGAATTCCGCTGACATTTAAAAATGCTTCGGAACTTTTCTATTGTTCTCGGAATTCCGCTGACGCTTAAAATTGCTTCACAACTCTTCTATTGTTCTCGGAATTCCGCTGAAGTTTAAAAATGCTTCGGAACTCTTCCATTGTTCTAGGAATTCTGCTGAAGTTTAAAAATGCTTCGGTACTCTTCCAATGTTCTTGGAATTCCGCTGACATATAAAAATGCTTCGGAAATCTTGCATTGTTCTCGGCATTCCGCTGATGTTTAAAAATGCTTAAGAACTCTTCCATTGTTCTCGGAATTCCGCTGACATTTAAAAATGCTTCGGAACTTTTCTATTGTTCTCGGAATTCTGCTGAAGTTTAAAAATGCTTCGGAACTCTTCCATTGTTTTCAGAATTCCACTGACATTTAAAAATGCTTTGGAACTCTTCCGTTGTTCTCGGAATTCCGCTGAAGCTTGAAAATGTTTCACAACTCTTCTATTGTTCTCGGAATTCCGCTGACTTTCAAAAATGCTTTGGAACTCTTCCATTGTTCTCGGAATTCCGCAGAAGTTTAAGAATGCTTCGGAACACTTCCATTGTTCTCGGAATTCTGCTGAAGTTTAAAAATGCTTCGGAACTCTTCCATTGTTTTCAGAATTCCACTGACATTTAAAAATGTTTGGAACTCTTCCATTGTTCTCAGAATTCTGCAGACATATAAAAATGCTTCGAAACTCTTCCATTGTTCTCGGAATTCTGCTGACATTTAAAAATGCTTCGGAACTCTTCCATTGTTCTGGAATTCCGCTGACGTTTAAAAATGCTTCACAACTCTTCCATTGTTCTCGGTATTCTGCTGACTTTTAAAAATGCTTCGGAACTCTTCCATTGTTCTCGGAATTCCGCTGAGGTTTAAAAATGCTTCGTAACTCTTCGATTGTTCTCCAAATTCCGCTGACGTTTAAAAATGCTTCACAACACTTCCATTGTTCTCAGAATTCCGCTGACGTTCAAAAATGCTTCGGAAATCTTCCATTGTTTTCAAAATTCCACTGACGTTTAAAAATGCTTCAGAACTCTTCCATTGTTCTCGGAATTCCGCTGATGTTTAAAAATGCTTCGGAACTCTTCCATTGTTCTCGGAATTCCAGTGAAGTTTAAAAATGCTTCGGAACTCTTACAGTGTTCTCAGAATTCCGCTGAAGTTTATATATGCTTTGGTACCCTTCTAGTGTTCTCGGAATTCTGCTGACTTTTAAAAATGCTTCGGAACTCTTCCATTGTTCCAGGTATTCCGCTGAAGTTTAAAAATGCTTCGGATCTCTTCCATTGTTCTCGGAATTCCGCTGACGCTTAAAATTGCTTCACAGCTCTTCTATTGTTCTCGGAATTCCCCTGACTTTTAGAAATGCTTCGGAACTCTTCCATTGTTCTCGTAATTCCGCTGAAGTTTAAGAATGCTTCAGAACTCTTCCATTGTTCTCGGAAATCTGCTGAAGTTTTGAAATTTAAAAATGCTTCGGAACTCTTCCATTGATCTCGGAATTCCGCTGACTCTTAAAAATGCTTCACAACTCTTCTATTGTTCTCTGAATTCCGCTGACTTTTAAAAATGCTTCGGAACTCTTCCATTGTTCTCGGAATTCCGATGAAGTTTAAGAATGCTTCGGAACTCCTCCATTGTTTTCGGAATTCCACTGACGTTTAAAAATGCTTAAAAACTCTTCCATTGTTCTCGGAATTCTGCTGATGTTTAAAAATGCTTCGGAACTCTTCCATTGTTCTCGTAATTCCGCTGAAGTTTAAAAATGCGTCG
The DNA here is from genome assembly GCF_046119375.1 of Phyllobates terribilis. Taxonomy (NCBI): domain Eukaryota; kingdom Metazoa; phylum Chordata; class Amphibia; order Anura; family Dendrobatidae; genus Phyllobates; species Phyllobates terribilis. The sequence continues at coordinate 3,596,413 of NW_027362781.1, read as the reverse complement.
GAACTCTTCCATTGTTCTCGAAATTCCGCTGACATATAAAAATGCTTCGGAACTCTTCCTTTTTTCTCGGAATTCCGTTGACGTTTAAAAATGCTTCACATCTCTTCCATTGTTCTCGGTATTCCCCTGACTTTTAAAAATGCTTCGGTACTCTTCCATTGTTCTCAGAATTCCGCTGAAGTTTAAATATGCTTCGGAACTCTTCCATTGTTCTCGGAATTCTGCTGAAGTTTAAAAATGCTTCGGAACCCTTCCATTGTTCTCAGAATTCCGCTGACATTTAAAAATGCTTCGGAACTCTTCCATTGTTCTCGGAATTCCGCTGACATTTAAAAATGTTTCATAACTCTTCCATTGTTCTCGGAATTCCGCTGACGTTTAAAAATGCTTCGGAACTCTTCCATTGTTCTCGGAATTCCGCTGACGTTTAAAAATGCTTCACAACTCTTCCATTGTTCTCGGAATTTCGCGGACTTTTAAAAATGCTTCGGAACTCTTCCATTGTTCTCAAAATTCCGCTGAAGTTTAAAAATGCTTCGGAACTCTTCCATTGTTCTCAAAATTCCGCTGAAGTTTAAAAATGCTTCGGAACTCTTCCATTGTTCTCAGAATTCCGCTGACGTTTAAGAATGCTTCTGAACTCTTCCATTGTTCTCGGAATTCTGCTGAAGTTTAAAAATGGTTTGGAACTCTTCCATTGTTCTCGGAATTCCGCTGACGCTTAAAAATGTTTCACAACTCTTCTATTGTTCTCGGAATTCCGCTGACTTTTAAAAATGCTTCGGAACTCTTCCATTGTTCTCGGAATTCTGCTGAAGTTTAAAAATGCTTCGGAACTCTTCCATTGTTCTCGGAATTCCGCTGACGTTTAAAAATGCTTGATGTTTGATCAGCTAATGTTTGATCAGCTAAGAGATGCCCTTCACCTTATAGACTGGGATAGTATCTTCAGTAATAGGAGCACGGATAGAAAATGGGAAATTTTCAAAACAGTCCTACATAGTCACTGTAGAAGGTACATACCTTATGGGAATAAAAGGGCTAGGAATAGGAGGAAGCCAATGTGGCTAAATAAGGAAGTCAAGAGGGCAATGAAAAACAAAAAAAGGGCTTTCGGTAAACTTAAACAAGAAGGCAGCGAGGAAGCGCTAATAACTTATAGGGAAAAAAACAAAATCTGTAAGAAACAAATAAGAATAGCAAAAGAGGAGACAGAGAGACTAATTGCCAAGGAAAGTAAAACGAATCCCAAACTGTTCTTTAACTATATAAACAGTAAAAGGATTAAAACTGATGGAGTTGGCCCATTGAAAAATAACCTGGGTAAAATCATAGAGGGCGATGACTTTTAAAAATGCTTCGGAACTCTTCCATTGTTCTCGGAATTCCGCTGAAGTTTAAGAATGCTTCGGAACTCTTCCATTGTTCTCGGAATTCTGCTGAAGTTTAAAAATGCTTTGGAACTCTTCCGTTGTTCTCGGAATTCCGCTGAAGCTTGAAAATGTTTCACAACTCTTCTATTGTTCTCGGAATTCCGCTGACTTTTAAAAATGCTTTGGAACTCTTCCATTGTTCTCGGAATTCCGCAGAAGTTTAAGAATGCTTCGGAACTCTTCCATTGTTCTCGGAATTCTGCTGAAGTTTAAAAATGCTTCGGAACTCTTCCATTGTTTTCAGAATTCCGCTGACATTTAAAAATGCTTTGGAACTCTTCCATTGTTCTCAGAATTCTGCAGACATATAAAAATGCTTCGAAACTCTTCCATTGTTCTCGTAATTCTGCTGACATTTAAAAATGCTTCGGAACTCTTCCAGTGTTCGCGGAATTCCGCTGAAGTTTAAGTATGCTTCGGAACTCTTCCATTGTTCTCGGAATTCCGCTGACATTTAAAAATGCTTCAGAACCCTTCCATTGTTCTCGGAATTCCGCTGAGGTTTAAAAATGCTTCGGAACTTTTCCATTGTTCTCGGAATTCCGCTGACATTTAAAAATGTTTTGGAACACTTCCATTGTTCTCAGAATTCCGCTGATGTTTAAAAATGCTTCAGAACTCTTCCATTGTTTTCGGAATTCCAATGACGTTTAAAAATGCTTAAAAACTCTTCCATTGTTCTCGGAATTCTGCTAATGTTTAAAAATGCTTCGGAACTCTTCCATTGTTCTCGTAATTCCGCTGAAGTTTAAAAATGCTTCGGAACATTTCCATTGTTCTCGGAATTCCGCTGACATATAAAAATGCTTCGGAACTCTTCCTTTTTTCTCGGAATTCCGTTGATGTTTAAAAATGCTTCAGAATTCTTCCATTGTTCTCAGAATTCCGCTGAAGTTTAAGTATGCTTCGGAACTCTTCCATTGTTCTGGAATTCCGCTGACGTTTAAAAATGCTTCACAACTCTTCCATTGTTCTCGGTATTCCCCTGACTTTTAAAAATGCTTCGGAACTCTTCCATTGTTCTCGGAATTCCGCTGAAGTTTAAGCATGCTTCGGAACCCTTCCATTGTTCTCGGAATTCTGCTGAAGTTTAAAAATGCTTCGGAACTCTTCCATTGTCCTCAGAATTCCGCTGACATTTAAAAATGCTTCGGAACTCTTCCATTGTTCTCAAAATTCCGCTGACATTTAAAAATGCTTCACAACTCTTCCACTTTTCTCGTTATTTCGCTGACTTTTAAAAATGCTTCGGAACTCTTCCATTGTTCTCGGAATTATGCTGAAGATTAAAAATGCTTCGGAACTCTTCCATTGTTCTCAGAACTCCGCTGACGTTTAAAAATGCTTCACAACTCTTCCATTGTTCTCGGAATTCCGCTGACTTTTAAAAATGCTTCGGAACTCTTCCATTGTTCTCGGAATTATGCTGAAGATTAAAAATGCTTCGGAACTCTTCCATTGTTCTCGGAATTCCGCTGAAGTTTAAAAATGCTTCGGAACTCTTCCATTGTTCTAGGAATTCTGCTGAAGTTTAAAAATGCATCCGAACTCTTCCATTGTTCTCGGAATTCAGGTGAAGTTTAAAAATGCTTCGGAACTCTTCCATTGTTCTCGGAATTCCGCTGACGTTTAAAAATGCTTCACAACTCTTATATTGTTCTCGGTATTCCGCTGAAGTTTAAATATGCTTCGGAACTCTTCCATTGTTCTCGGAATTCTACTGAAGTTTAAAAATGCTTCTGAACTCTTCCATTGTTCTAGGAATTCTGCTGAAGTTTAAAAATGCTTTGGAACACTTCCATTGTTCTCAGAATTCTGCTGATGTTTAAAAATGCTTCGGAACTCTTCCATTGTTTTTGGAATTCCACTGACGTTTAAAAATGCTTAAAAACTCTTCCATTGTTCTCGGAATTCTGCTGATGTTTAAAAATGCTTCGGAACTCTTCCATTGTTCTCGTAATTCCGCTGAAGTTTAAAAATGCGTCGGAACTCTTCCATTGTTCTCGAAATTCCGCTGACATATAAAAATGCTTCGGAACTCTTCCTTTTTTCTCGGAATTCCGTTGACGTTTAAAAATGCTTCACAACTCTTCCATTGTTCTCGGTATTCCCCTGACTTTTAAAAATGCTTCGGAACTCTTCCATTGTTCTCAGAATTCCGCTGAAGTTTAAATATGCTTCGGAACTCTTCCATTGTTCTCGGAATTCTGCTGAAGTTTAAAAATGCTTCGGAACCCTTCCATTGTTCTCAGAATTCCGCTGACATTTAAAAATGCTTCGGAACTCTTCCATTGTTCTCGGAATTCCGCTGACATTTAAAAATGTTTCATAACTCTTCCATTGTTCTCGGAATTTCGCTGACGTTTAAAAATGCTTTGGAACTCTTCCATTGTTCTCGGAATTCCGCTGACATTTAAAAATGCTTCACAACTCTTCCATTGTTCTCGGAATTTCGCGGACTTTTAAAAATGCTTCGGAACTCTTCCATTGTTCTCAAAATTCTGCTGAAGTTTAAAAATGCTTCGGAACTCTTCCATTGTTCTCAAAATTCCGCTGAAGTTTAAAAATGCTTTGGAACTCTTCCATTGTTCTCAGAATTCCGCTGACGTTTAAGAATGCTTCTGAACTCTTCCATTGTTCTCGGAATTCTGCTGAAGTTTAAAAATGGTTTGGAACTCTTCCATTGTTCTCGGAATTCCGCTGACGCTTAAAAATGTTTCACAACTCTTCTATTGTTCTCGGAATTCCGCTGACTTTTAAAAATGCTTCGGAACTCTTCCATTGTTCTCGGAATTCGGCTGAAGTTTAAAAATGCTTCGGAACTCTTCCATTGTTCTAGGAATTCTGCTGAAGTTTAAAAATGCTTCGGTACTCTTCCAATGTTCTTGGAATTCCGCTGACATATAAAAATGCTTCGGAAATCTTGCATTTTTCTCGGAATTCCGCTGACATTTAAAAATGCTTCGGAACTTTTCTATTGTTCTCGGAATTCCGCTGACACTTAAAATTGCTTCACAACTCTTCTATTGTTCTCGTAATTCCGCTGACTTTTAAAAATGCTTCGGAACTCTTCCATTGTTCTCGGAATTCCGCTGAAGTTTAAGAATGCTTCGGAACTCTTCCATTGTTCTCAAAATTCCGCTGACATTTAAAAATGCTTCACAACTCTTCCACTTTTCTCGTTATTTCGCTGACTTTTAAAAATGCTTCGGAACTTTTCCATTGTTCTCGGAATTATGCTGAAGATTAAAAATGCTTCGGAACTCTTCCATTGTTCTCAGAACTTCGCTGACGTTTAAAAATGCTTCACAACTCTTCCATTGTTCTCGGAATTCCACTGACGTTTAAAAATGCTTAAAAACTCTTCCATTGTTCTCGGAATTCTGCTGATGTTTAAAAATGCTTCGGAACTCTTCCATTGTTCTCGGAATTCCATAGAAGTTTAAGAATGCTTCGGAACTCTTCCATTGTTCTCGGAATTCTGCTGAAGTTTACAAATTCTTCGGAACTCTTCCATTGTTTTCAGAATTCCGCTGACATTTAAAAATGCTTTGGAACTTTTCCATTGTTCTCAGAATTCTGCAGACATATAAAAATGCTTCGGAACTCTTCCATTGTTCTGGAATTCCGCTGATGTTTAAAAATGCTTCACAACTCTTCCATTGTTCTCGGTATTCTGCTGACTTTTAAAAATGCTTCGGAACTCTTCCATTGTTCTCGGAATTCCGCTGAAGTTTAAATATGCTTCGGAACTCTTCCATTGTTCTCGGAATTATGCTGAAGATTAAAAATGCTTTGGAACTCTTCCATTGTTCTCAGAACTCCGCTGACGTTTAAAAATGCTTCACAACTCTTCCATTGTTCTCGGAATTCCGCTGACTTTTAAAAATGCTTCGGAACTCTTCCATTGTTCTCGGAATTATGCTGAAGATTAAAAATGATTCGGAACTCTTCCATTGTTCTCAGAATTCCGCTGACATTTAAAAATGCTTCGGAACTCTTCCATTGTTCTCGGAATTCCGCTGACTTTTAAAAATGCTTCGGAACTCTTCCATTGTTCTCGGAATTCCGCTGAAGTTTAAAAATGCTTCGGAACTCTTCCATTGTTCTAGGAATTCTGCTGAAGTTTAAAAATGCATCCGAACTCTTCCATTGTTCTCGGAATTCGGGTGAAGTTTAAAAATGCTTCGGAACTCTTCCATTGTTCTCGGAATTCCGCTGACGTTTAAAAATGCTTCACAACTCTTCTATTGTTCTCGGTATTCCGCTGAAGTTTAAATATGCTTCGGAACTCTTCCATTGTTCTCGGAATTCTACTGAAGTTTAAAAATGCTTCTGAACTCTTCCATTGTTCTAGGAATTCTGCTGAAGTTTAAAAATGCTTTGGAACACTTCCATTGTTCTCAGAGTTCTGCTGATGTTTAAAAATGCTTCGGAACTCTTCCATTGTTTTTGGAATTCCACTGACGTTTAAAAATGCTTAAAAACTCTTCCATTGTTCTCGGAATTCTGCTGATGTTTAGAAATGCTTCGGAACTCTTCCATTGTTCTCGTAATTCCGCTGAAGTTTAAAAATGCGTCGGAACTCTTCCATTGTTCTCGAAATTCCGCTGACATATAAAAATGCTTCGGAACTCTTCCTTTTTTATCGGAATTCCGTTGACGTTTAAAAATGCTTCACAACTCTTCCATTGTTCTCGGTATTCCCCTGACTTTTAAAAATGCTTCGGAACTCTTCCATTGTTCTCAGAATTCCGCTGACATTTAAAAATGCTTCGGAACTCTTCCATTGTTCTCGGAATTCCGCTGACTTTTAAAAATGCTTCGGAACTCTTCCATTGTTCTCGGAATTCCGCTGAAGTTTAAAAATGCTTCGGAACTCTTCCATTCTTCTAGGAATTCTGCTGAAGTTTAAAAATGCATCCGAACTCTTCCATTGTTCTCGGAATTCGGGTGAAGTTTAAAAATGCTTCGGAACTCTTCCATTGTTCTCGGAATTCCGCTGACGTTTAAAAATGCTTCACAACTCTTCTATTGTTCTCGGTATTCCGCTGAAGTTTAAATATGCTTCGGAACTCTTCCATTGTTCTCGGAATTCTACTGAAGTTTAAAAATGCTTCTGAACTCTTCCATTGTTCTAGGAATTCTGCTGAAGTTTAAAAATGCTTTGGAACACTTCCATTGTTCTCAGAATTCTGCTGATGTTTAAAAATGCTTCGGAACTCTTCCATTGTTTTTGGAATTCCACTGACGTTTAAAAATGCTTAAAAACTCTTCCATTGTTCTCGAAATTCCGCTGACATATAAAAATGCTTCGGAACTCTTCCTTTTTTCTCGGAATTCCGTTGACGTTTAAAAATGCTTCACAACTCTTCCATTGTTCTCGGTATTCCCCTGACTTTTAAAATAGCTTTGGAACTCTTCCATTTTTCTCAGAATTCCGCTGAAGTTTAAATATGCTTCGGAACTCTTCCATTGTTCTTGGAATTCTGCTGAAGTTTAAAAATGCTTCGGAACCCTTCCATTGCTCTCAGAATTCCGCTGACATTTAAAAATGCTTCGGAACTCTTCCATTGTTCTCGGAATTCCGCTGACATTTAAAAATGTTTCATAACTCTTCCATTGTTCTCGGAATTCCGCTGACGTTTAAAAATGCTTCGGAACTCTTCCATTGTTCTCGGAATTCCGCTGACATTTAAAAATGCTTCACAACTCTTCCATTGTTCTCGGAATTTCGCGGACTTTTAAAAATGCTTCGGAACTCTTCCATTGTTCTCAAAATTCCGCTGAAGTTTAAAAATGCTTCGGAACTCTTCCATTGTTCTCAAAATTCCGCTGAAGTTTAAAAATGCTTCGGAACTCTTCCATTGTTCTCAGAATTCCGCTGACGTTTAAGATTGCTTCTGAACTCTTCCATTGTTCTCGGAATTCTGCTGAAGTTTAAAAATGGTTTGGAACTCTTCCATTGTTTTCGGAATTCCGCTGACGCTTAAAAATGTTTCACAACTCTTCTATTGTTCTCGGAATTCCGCTGACTTTTAAAAATGATTCGGAACTCTTCCATTGTTCTCGGAATTCCGCTGAAGTTTAAAAATGCTTCGGAACTCTTCCATTGTTCTAGGAATTCTGCTGAAGTTTAAAAATGCTTCGGTACTCTTCCAATGTTCTTGGAATTCCGCTGACATATAAAAATGCTTCGGAAATCTTGCATTGTTCTCGGCATTCCGCTGATGTTTAAAAATGCTTAAGAACTCTTCCATTGTTCTCGGAATTCCGCTGACATTTAAAAATGCTTCGGAACTTTTCTATTGTTCTCGGAATTCCGCTGACGCTTAAAATTGCTTCACAACTCTTCTATTGTTCTCGGAATTCCGCTGACTTTTAAAAATGCTTCGGAACTCTTCCATTGTTCTCGGAATTCCGCTGAAGTTTAAGAATGCTTCGGAACTCTTCCATTGTTCTCGGAATTCCGCTGAAGTTTAAGAATGCTTCGGAACTCTTCCATTGTTCTCGGAATTCTGCTGAAGTTTAAAAATGCTTTGGAACTCTTCCGTTGTTCTCGGAATTCCGCTGAAGCTTGAAAATGTTTCACAACTCTTCTATTGTTCTCGGAATTCCGCTGACTTTCAAAAATGCTTTGGAACTCTTCCATTGTTCTCGGAATTCCGCAGAAGTTTAAGAATGCTTCGGAACACTTCCATTGTTCTCGGAATTCTGCTGAAGTTTAAAAATGCTTCGGAACTCTTCCATTGTTTTCAGAATTCCACTGACATTTAAAAATGCTTTGGAACTCTTCCATTGTTCTCAGAATTCTGCAGACATATAAAAATGCTTCGAAACTCTTCCATTGTTCTCGGAATTCTGCTGACATTTAAAAATGCTTCGGAACTCTTCCATTGTTCTGGAATTCCGCTGACGTTTAAAAATGCTTCACAACTCTTCCATTGTTCTCGGTATTCTGCTGACTTTTAAAAATGCTTCGGAACTCTTCCATTGTTCTCGGAATTCCGCTGAGGTTTAAAAATGCTTCGTAACTCTTCGATTGTTCTCCAAATTCCGCTGACGTTTAAAAATGCTTCACAACACTTCCATTGTTCTCAGAATTCCGCTGACGTTCAAAAATGCTTCGGAAATCTTCCATTGTTTTCAAAATTCCACTGACGTTTAAAAATGCTTCAGAACTCTTCCATTGTTCTCGGAATTCCGCTGATGTTTAAAAATGCTTCGGAACTCTTCCATTGTTCTCGGAATTCCAGTGAAGTTTAAAAATGCTTCGGAACTCTTACAGTGTTCTCAGAATTCCGCTGAAGTTTATATATGCTTTGGTACCCTTCTAGTGTTCTCGGAATTCTGCTGACTTTTAAAAATGCTTCGGAACTCTTCCATTGTTCCAGGTATTCCGCTGAAGTTTAAAAATGCTTCGGATCTCTTCCATTGTTCTCGGAATTCCGCTGACGCTTAAAATTGCTTCACAGCTCTTCTATTGTTCTCGGAATTCCCCTGACTTTTAGAAATGCTTCGGAACTCTTCCATTGTTCTCGTAATTCCGCTGAAGTTTAAGAATGCTTCAGAACTCTTCCATTGTTCTCGGAAATCTGCTGAAGTTTTGAAATTTAAAAATGCTTCGGAACTCTTCCATTGATCTCGGAATTCCGCTGATGCTTAAAAATGCTTCACAACTCTTCTATTGTTCTCTGAATTCCGCTGACTTTTAAAAATGCTTCGGAACTCTTCCATTGTTCTCGGAATTCCGATGAAGTTTAAGAATGCTTCGGAACTCCTCCATTGTTTTCGGAATTCCACTGACGTTTAAAAATGCTTAAAAACTCTTCCATTGTTCTCGGAATTCTGCTGATGTTTAAAAATGCTTCGGAACTCTTCCATTGTTCTCGTAATTCCGCTGAAGTTTAAAAATGCGTCGGAACTCTTCCATTGTTCTCGAAATTCCGCTGACATATAAAAATGCTTCGGAACTCTTCCTTTTTTCTCGGAATTCCGTTGACGTTTAAAAATGCTTCACATCTCTTCCATTGTTCTCGGTATTCCCCTGACTTTTAAAAATGCTTCGGTACTCTTCCATTGTTCTCAGAATTCCGCTGAAGTTTAAATATGCTTCGGAACTCTTCCATTGTTCTCGGAATTCTGCTGAAGTTTAAAAATGCTTCGGAACCCTTCCATTGTTCTCAGAATTCCGCTGACATTTAAAAATGCTTCGGAACTCTTCCATTGTTCTCGGAATTCCGCTGACATTTAAAAATGTTTCATAACTCTTCCATTGTTCTCAAAATTCCGCTGAAGTTTAAAAATGCTTCGGAACTCTTCCATTGTTCTCAGAATTCCGCTGACGTTTAAGAATGCTTCTGAACTCTTCCATTGTTCTCGGAATTCTGCTGAAGTTTAAAAATGGTTTGGAACTCTTCCATTGTTCTCGGAATTCCGCTGACGCTTAAAAATGTTTCACAACTCTTCTATTGTTCTCGGAATTCCGCTGACTTTTAAAAATGCTTCGGAACTCTTCCATTGTTCTCGGAATTCTGCTGAAGTTTAAAAATGCTTCGGAACTCTTCCATTGTTCTCGGAATTCCGCTGACGTTTAAAAATGCTTGATGTTTGATCAGCTAATGTTTGATCAGCTAAGAGATGCCCTTCACCTTATAGACTGGGATAGTATCTTCAGTAATAGGAGCACGGATAGAAAATGGGAAATTTTCAAAACAGTCCTACATAGTCACTGTAGAAGGTACATACATTATGGGAATAAAAGGGCTAGGAATAGGAGGAAGCCAATGTGGCTAAATAAGGAAGTCAAGAGGGCAATGAAAAACAAAAAAAGGGCTTTCGGTAAACTTAAACAAGAAGGCAGCGAGGAAGCGCTAATAACTTATAGGGAAAAAAACAAAATCTGTAAGAAACAAATAAGAATAGCAAAAGAGGAGACAGAGAGACTAATTGCCAAGGAAAGTAAAACGAATCCCAAACTGTTCTTTAACTATATAAACAGTAAAAGGATTAAAACTGATGGAGTTGGCCCATTGAAAAATAACCTGGGTAAAATCATAGAGGGCGATGACTTTTAAAAATGCTTCGGAACTCTTCCATTGTTCTCGGAATTCCGCTGAAGTTTAAGAATGCTTCGGAACTCTTCCATTGTTCTCGGAATTCTGCTGAAGTTTAAAAATGCTTTGGAACTCTTCCGTTGTTCTCGGAATTCCGCTGAAGCTTGAAAATGTTTCACAACTCTTCTATTGTTCTCGGAATTCCGCTGACTTTTAAAAATGCTTTGGAACTCTTCCATTGTTCTCGGAATTCCGCAGAAGTTTAAGAATGCTTCGGACCTCTTCCATTGTTCTCGGAATTCTGCTGAAGTTTAAAAATGCTTCGGAACCCTTCCATTGTTCTCAGAATTCCGCTGACATTTAAAAATGCTTCGGAACTCTTCCATTGTTCTCGGAATTCCGCTGACATTTAAAAATGTTTCATAACTCTTCCATTGTTCTCGGAATTTCGCTGACGTTTAAAAATGCTTTGGAACTCTTCCATTGTTCTCGGAATTCCGCTGACATTTAAAAATGCTTCACAACTCTTCCATTGTTCTCGGAATTTCGCGGACTTTTAAAAATGCTTCGGAACTCTTCCATTGTTCTCAAAATTCTGCTGAAGTTTAAAAATGCTTCGGAACTCTTCCATTGTTCTCAAAATTCCGCTGAAGTTTAAAAATGCTTTGGAACTCTTCCATTGTTCTCAGAATTCCGCTGACGTTTAAGAATGCTTCTGAACTCTTCCATTGTTCTCGGAATTCTGCTGAAGTTTAAAAATGGTTTGGAACTCTTCCATTGTTCTCGGAATTCCGCTGACGCTTAAAAATGTTTCACAACTCTTCTATTGTTCTCGGAATTCCGCTGACTTTTAAAAATGCTTCGGAACTCTTCCATTGTTCTCGGAATTCCGCTGAAGTTTAAAAATGCTTCGGAACTCTTCCATTGTTCTAGGAATTCTGCTGAAGTTTAAAAATGCTTCGGTACTCTTCCAATGTTCTTGGAATTCCGCTGACATATAAAAATGCTTCGGAAATCTTGCATTTTTCTCGGAATTCCGCTGACATTTAAAAATGCTTCGGAACTTTTCTATTGTTCTCGGAATTCCGCTGACGCTTAAAATTGCTTCACAACTCTTCTATTGTTCTCGTAATTCCGCTGACTTTTAAAAATGCTTCGGAACTCTTCCATTGTTCTCGGAATTCCGCTGAAGTTTAAGAATGCTTCGGAACTCTTCCATTGTTCTCAAAATTCCGCTGACATTTAAAAATGCTTCACAACTCTTCCACTTTTCTCGTTATTTCGCTGACTTTTAAAAATGCTTCGGAACTCTTCCATTGTTCTCGGAATTATGCTGAAGATTAAAAATGCTTCGGAACTCTTCCATTGTTCTCAGAACTTCGCTGACGTTTAAAAATGCTTCACAACTCTTCCATTGTTCTCGGAATTCCACTGACGTTTAAAAATGCTTAAAAACTCTTCCATTGTTCTCGGAATTCTGCTGATGTTTAAAAATGCTTCGGAACTCTTCCATTGTTCTCGGAATTCCATAGAAGTTTAAGAATGCTTCGGAACTCTTCCATTGTTATCGGAATTCTGCTGAAGTTTAAAAATTCTTCGGAACTCTTCCATTGTTTTCAGAATTCCGCTGACATTTAAAAATGCTTTGGAACTTTTCCATTGTTCTCAGAATTCTGCAGACATATAAAAATGCTTCGGAACTCTTCCATTGTTCTGGAATTCCGCTGATGTTTAAAAATGCTTCACAACTCTTCCATTGTTCTCGGTATTCTGCTGACTTTTAAAAATGCTTCGGAACTCTTCCATTGTTCTCGGAATTCCGCTGAAGTTTAAATATGCTTCGGAACTCTTCCATTGTTCTCGGAATTATGCTGAAGATTAAAAATGCTTTGGAACTCTTCCATTGTTCTCAGAACTCCGCTGACGTTTAAAAATGCTTCACAACTCTTCCATTGTTCTCGGAATTCCGCTGACTTTTAAAAATGCTTCGGAACTCTTCCATTGTTCTCGGAATTATGCTGAAGATTAAAAATGATTCGGAACTCTTCCATTGTTCTCAGAATTCCGCTGACATTTAAAAATGCTTCGGAACTCTTCCATTGTTCTCGGAATTCCGCTGACTTTTAAAAATGCTTCGGAACTCTTCCATTGTTCTCGGAATTCCGCTGAAGTTTAAAAATGCTTCGGAACTCTTCCATTGTTCTAGGAATTCTGCTGAAGTTTAAAAATGCATCCGAACTCTTCCATTGTTCTCGGAATTCGGGTGAAGTTTAAAAATGCTTCGGAACTCTTCCATTGTTCTCGGAATTCCGCTGACGTTTAAAAATGCTTCACAACTCTTCTATTGTTCTCGGTATTCCGCTGAAGTTTAAATATGCTTCGGAACTCTTCCATTGTTCTCGGAATTCTACTGAAGTTTAAAAATGCTTCTGAACTCTTCCATTGTTCTAGGAATTCTGCTGAAGTTTAAAAATGCTTTGGAACACTTCCATTGTTCTCAGAGTTCTGCTGATGTTTAAAAATGCTTCGGAACTCTTCCATTGTTTTTGGAATTCCACTGACGTTTAAAAATGCTTAAAAACTCTTCCATTGTTCTCGGAATTCTGCTGATGTTTAGAAATGCTTCGGAACTCTTCCATTGTTCTCGTAATTCCGCTGAAGTTTAAAAATGCGTCGGAACTCTTCCATTGTTCTCGAAATTCCGCTGACATATAAAAATGCTTCGGAACTCTTCCTTTTTTATCGGAATTCCGTTGACGTTTAAAAATGCTTCACAACTCTTCCATTGTTCTCGGTATTCCCCTGACTTTTAAAAATGCTTCGGAACTCTTCCATTGTTCTCAGAATTCCGCTGACATTTAAAAATGCTTCGGAACTCTTCCATTGTTCTCGGAATTCCGCTGACTTTTAAAAATGCTTCGGAACTCTTCCATTGTTCTAGGAATTCCGCTGAAGTTTAAAAATGCTTCGGAACTCTTCCATTCTTCTAGGAATTCTGCTGAAGTTTAAAAATGCATCCGAACTCTTCCATTGTTCTCGGAATTCGGGTGAAGTTTAAAAATGCTTCGGAACTCTTCCATTGTTCTCGGAATTCCGCTGACGTTTAAAAATGCTTCACAACTCTTCTATTGTTCTCGGTATTCCGCTGAAGTTTAAATATGCTTCGGAACTCTTCCATTGTTCTCGGAATTCTACTGAAGTTTAAAAATGCTTCTGAACTCTTCCATTGTTCTAGGAATTCTGCTGAAGTTTAAAAATGCTTTGGAACACTTCCATTGTTCTCAGAATTCTGCTGATGTTTAAAAATGCTTCGGAACTCTTCCATTGTTTTTGGAATTCCACTGACGTTTAAAAATGCTTAAAAACTCTTCCATTGTTCTCGGAATTCTGCTGATGTTTAAAAATGCTTCGGAACTATTCCATTTTTCTCGTAATTCCGCTGAAGTTTAAAAATGCGTCGGAACTCTTCCATTGTTCTCGAAATTCCGCTGACATATAAAAATGCTTCGGAACTCTTCCTTTTTTCTCGGAATTCCGTTGACGTTTAAAAATGCTTCACAACTCTTCCATTGTTCTCGGTATTCCCCTGACTTTTAAAATAGCTTTGGAACTCTTCCATTTTTCTCAGAATTCCGCTGAAGTTTAAATATGCTTCGGAACTCTTCCATTGTTCTCGGAATTCTGCTGAAGTTTAAAAATGCTTCGGAACCCTTCCATTGCTCTCAGAATTCCGCTGACATTTAAAAATGCTTCGGAACTCTTCCATTGTTCTCGGAATTCCGCTGACATTTAAAAATGTTTCATAACTCTTCCATTGTTCTCGGAATTCCGCTGACGTTTAAAAATGCTTCGGAACTCTTCCATTGTTCTCGGAATTCCGCTGACATTTAAAAATGCTTCACAACTCTTCCATTGTTCTCGGAATTTCGCGGACTTTTAAAAATGCTTCGGAACTCTTCCATTGTTCTCAAAATTCCGCTGAAGTTTAAAAATGCTTCGGAACTCTTCCATTGTTCTCAAAATTCCGCTGAAGTTTAAAAATGCTTCGGAACTCTTCCATTGTTCTCAGAATTCCGCTGACGTTTAAGATTGCTTCTGAACTCTTCCATTGTTCTCGGAATTCTGCTGAAGTTTAAAAATGGTTTGGAACTCTTCCATTGTTTTCGGAATTCCGCTGACGCTTAAAAATGTTTCACAACTCTTCTATTGTTCTCGGAATTCCGCTGACTTTTAAAAATGATTCGGAACTCTTCCATTGTTCTCGGAATTCCGCTGAAGTTTAAAAATGCTTCGGAACTCTTCCATTGTTCTAGGAATTCTGCTGAAGTTTAAAAATGCTTCGGTACTCTTCCAATGTTCTTGGAATTCCGCTGACATATAAAAATGCTTCGGAAATCTTGCATTGTTCTCGGCATTCCGCTGATGTTTAAAAATGCTTAAGAACTCTTCCATTGTTCTCGGAATTCCGCTGACATTTAAAAATGCTTCGGAACTTTTCTATTGTTCTCGGAATTCCGCTGACGCTTAAAATTGCTTCACAACTCTTCTATTGTTCTCGGAATTCCGCTGACTTTTAAAAATGCTTCGGAACTCTTCCATTGTTCTCGGAATTCCGCTGAAGTTTAAGAATGCTTCGGAACTCTTCCATTGTTCTCGGAATTCTGCTGAAGTTTAAAAATGCTTTGGAACTCTTCCGTTGTTCTCGGAATTCCGCTGAAGCTTGAAAATGTTTCACAACTCTTCTATTGTTCTCGGAATTCCGCTGACTTTCAAAAATGCTTTGGAACTCTTCCATTGTTCTCGGAATTCCGCAGAAGTTTAAGAATGCTTCGGAACACTTCCATTGTTCTCGGAATTCTGCTGAAGTTTAAAAATGCTTCGGAACTCTTCCATTGTTTTCAGAATTCCACTGACATTTAAAAATGCTTTGGAACTCTTCCATTGTTCTCAGAATTCTGCAGACATATAAAAATGCTTCGAAACTCTTCCATTGTTCTCGGAATTCTGCTGACATTTAAAAATGCTTCGGAACTCTTCCATTGTTCTGGAATTCCGCTGACGTTTAAAAATGCTTCACAACTCTTCCATTGTTCTCGGTATTCTGCTGACTTTTAAAAATGCTTCGGAACTCTTCCATTGTTCTCGGAATTCCGCTGAGGTTTAAAAATGCTTCGTAACTCTTCGATTGTTCTCCAAATTCCGCTGACGTTTAAAAATGCTTCACAACACTTCCATTGTTCTCAGAATTCCGCTGACGTTCAAAAATGCTTCGGAAATCTTCCATTGTTTTCAAAATTCCACTGACGTTTAAAAATGCTTCAGAACTCTTCCATTGTTCTCGGAATTCCGCTGATGTTTAAAAATGCTTCGGAACTCTTCCATTGTTCTCGGAATTCCAGTGAAGTTTAAAAATGCTTCGGAACTCTTACAGTGTTCTCAGAATTCCGCTGAAGTTTATATATGCTTTGGTACCCTTCTAGTGTTCTCGGAATTCTGCTGACTTTTAAAAATGCTTCGGAACTCTTCCATTGTTCCAGGTATTCCGCTGAAGTTTAAAAATGCTTCGGATCTCTTCCATTGTTCTCGGAATTCCGCTGACGCTTAAAATTGCTTCACAGCTCTTCTATTGTTCTCGGAATTCCCCTGACTTTTAGAAATGCTTCGGAACTCTTCCATTGTTCTCGTAATTCCGCTGAAGTTTAAGAATGCTTCAGAACTCTTCCATTGTTCTCGGAAATCTGCTGAAGTTTTGAAATTTAAAAATGCTTCGGAACTCTTCCATTGATCTCGGAATTCCGCTGACGCTTAAAAATGCTTCACAACTCTTCTATTGTTCTCTGAATTCCGCTGACTTTTAAAAATGCTTCGGAACTCTTCCATTGTTCTCGGAATTCCGATGAAGTTTAAGAATGCTTCGGAACTCCTCCATTGTTTTCGGAATTCCACTGACGTTTAAAAATGCTTAAAAACTCTTCCATTGTTCTCGGAATTCTGCTGATGTTTAAAAATGCTTCGGAACTCTTCCATTGTTCTCGTAATTCCGCTGAAGTTTAAAAATGCGTCGGAACTCTTCCATTGTTCTCGAAATTCCGCTGACATATAAAAATGCTTCGGAACTCTTCCTTTTTTCTCGGAATTCCGTTGACGTTTAAAAATGCTTCACATCTCTTCCATTGTTCTCGGTATTCCCCTGACTTTTAAAAATGCTTCGGTACTCTTCCATTGTTCTCAGAATTCCGCTGAAGTTTAAATATGCTTCGGAACTCTTCCATTGTTCTCGGAATTCTGCTGAAGTTTAAAAATGCTTCGGAACCCTTCCATTGTTCTCAGAATTCCGCTGACATTTAAAAATGCTTCGGAACTCTTCCATTGTTCTCGGAATTCCGCTGACATTTAAAAATGTTTCATAACTCTTCCATTGTTCTCGGAATTCCGCTGACGTTTAAAAATGCTTCGGAACTCTTCCATTGTTCTCGGAATTCCGCTGACGTTTAAAAATGCTTCACAACTCTTCCATTGTTCTCGGAATTTCGCGGACTTTTAAAAATGCTTCGGAACTCTTCCATTGTTCTCAAAATTCCGCTGAAGTTTAAAAATGCTTCGGAACTCTTCCATTGTTCTCAAAATTCCGCTGAAGTTTAAAAATGCTTCGGAACTCTTCCATTGTTCTCAGAATTCCGCTGACGTTTAAGAATGCTTCTGAACTCTTCCATTGTTCTCGGAATTCTGCTGAAGTTTAAAAATGGTTTGGAACTCTTCCATTGTTCTCGGAATTCCGCTGACGCTTAAAAATGTTTCACAACTCTTCTATTGTTCTCGGAATTCCGCTGACTTTTAAAAATGCTTCGGAACTCTTCCATTGTTCTCGGAATTCTGCTGAAGTTTAAAAATGCTTCGGAACTCTTCCATTGTTCTCGGAATTCCGCTGACGTTTAAAAATGCTTGATGTTTGATCAGCTAATGTTTGATCAGCTAAGAGATGCCCTTCACCTTATAGACTGGGATAGTATCTTCAGTAATAGGAGCACGGATAGAAAATGGGAAATTTTCAAAACAGTCCTACATAGTCACTGTAGAAGGTACATACCTTATGGGAATAAAAGGGCTAGGAATAGGAGGAAGCCAATGTGGCTAAATAAGGAAGTCAAGAGGGCAATGAAAAACAAAAAAAGGGCTTTCGGTAAACTTAAACAAGAAGGCAGCGAGGAAGCGCTAATAACTTATAGGGAAAAAAACAAAATCTGTAAGAAACAAATAAGAATAGCAAAAGAGGAGACAGAGAGACTAATTGCCAAGGAAAGTAAAACGAATCCCAAACTGTTCTTTAACTATATAAACAGTAAAAGGATTAAAACTGATGGAGTTGGCCCATTGAAAAATAACCTGGGTAAAATCATAGAGGGCGATGACTTTTAAAAATGCTTCGGAACTCTTCCATTGTTCTCGGAATTCCGCTGAAGTTTAAGAATGCTTCGGAACTCTTCCATTGTTCTCGGAATTCTGCTGAAGTTTAAAAATGCTTTGGAACTCTTCCGTTGTTCTCGGAATTCCGCTGAAGCTTGAAAATGTTTCACAACTCTTCTATTGTTCTCGGAATTCCGCTGACTTTTAAAAATGCTTTGGAACTCTTCCATTGTTCTCGGAATTCCGCAGAAGTTTAAGAATGCTTCGGAACTCTTCCATTGTTCTCGGAATTCTGCTGAAGTTTAAAAATGCTTCGGAACTCTTCCATTGTTTTCAGAATTCCGCTGACATTTAAAAATGCTTTGGAACTCTTCCATTGTTCTCAGAATTCTGCAGACATATAAAAATGCTTCGAAACTCTTCCATTGTTCTCGTAATTCTGCTGACATTTAAAAATGCTTCGGAACTCTTCCATTGTTCGCGGAATTCCGCTGAAGTTTAAGTATGCTTCGGAACTCTTCCATTGTTCTCGGAATTCCGCTGACATTTAAAAATGCTTCAGAACCCTTCCATTGTTCTCGGAATTCCGCTGAGGTTTAAAAATGCTTCGGAACTTTTCCATTGTTCTCGGAATTCCGCTGACATTTAAAAATGTTTTGGAACACTTCCATTGTTCTCAGAATTCCGCTGATGTTTAAAAATGCTTCGGAACTCTTCCATTGTTTTCGGAATTCCAATGACGTTTAAAAATGCTTAAAAACTCTTCCATTGTTCTCGGAATTCCGCTGACATTTAAAAATGCTTCAGAACCCTTCCATTGTTCTCGGAATTCCGCTGAGGTTTAAAAATGCTTCGGAACTTTTCCATTGTTCTCGGAATTCCGCTGACATTTAAAAATGTTTTGGAACACTTCTATTGTTCTCAGAATTCCGCTGATGTTTAAAAATGCTTCGGAACCCTTCCATTGTTCTCAGAATTCCGCTGACATTTAAAAATGCTTCGGAACTCTTCCATTGTTCTCGGAATTCCGCTGACATTTAAAAATGTTTCATAACTCTTCCATTGTTCTCGGAATTCCGCTGACGTTTAAAAATGCTTCGGAACTCTTCCATTGTTCTCGGAATTCCGCTGACGTTTAAAAATGCTTCACAACTCTTCCATTGTTCTCGGAATTTCGCGGACTTTTAAAAATGCTTCGGAACTCTTCCATTGTTCTCAAAATTCCGCTGAAGTTTAAAAATGCTTCGGAACTCTTCCATTGTTCTCAGAATTCCGCTGACGTTTAAGAATGCTTCTGAACTCTTCCATTGTTCTCGGAATTCTGCTGAAGTTTAAAAATGGTTTGGAACTCTTCCATTGTTCTCGGAATTCTGCTGAAGTTTAAAAATGCTTCGGAACTCTTCCATTGTTCTCGGAATTCCGCTGACGTTTAAAAATGCTTGATGTTTGATCAGCTAATGTTTGATCAGCTAAGAGATGCCCTTCACCTTATAGACTGGGATAGTATCTTCAGTAATAGGAGCACGGATAGAAAATGGGAAATTTTCAAAACAGTCCTACATAGTCACTGTAGAAGGTACATACCTTATGGGAATAAAAGGGCTAGGAATAGGAGGAAGCCAATGTGGCTAAATAAGGAAGTCAAGAGGGCAATGAAAAACAAAAAAAGGGCTTTCGGTAAACTTAAACAAGAAGGCAGCGAGGAAGCGCTAATAACTTATAGGGAAAAAAACAAAATCTGTAAGAAACAAATAAGAATAGCAAAAGAGGAGACAGAGAGACTAATTGCCAAGGAAAGTAAAACGAATCCCAAACTGTTCTTTAACTATATAAACAGTAAAAGGATTAAAACTGATGGAGTTGGCCCAATGAAAAATAACCTGGGTAAAATCATAGAGGGCGATGACTTTTAAAAATGCTTCGGAACTCTTCCATTGTTCTCGGAATTCCGCTGAAGTTTAAGAATGCTTCGGAACTCTTCCATTGTTCTCGGAATTCTGCTGAAGTTTAAAAATGCTTTGGAACTCTTCCGTTGTTCTCGGAATTCCGCTGAAGCTTGAAAATGTATCACAACTCTTCTATTGTTCTCGGAATTCCGCTGACTTTTAAAAATGCTTTGGAACTCTTCCATTGTTATCGGAATTCCGCAGAAGTTTAAGAATGCTTCGGAACTCTTCCATTGTTCTCGGAATTCTGCTGAAGTTTAAAAATGCTTCGGAACTCTTCCATTGTTTTCAGAATTCCGCTGACATTTAAAAATGCTTTGGAACTCTTCCATTGTTCTCAGAATTCTGCAGACATATAAAAATGCTTCGAAACTCTTCCATTGTTCTCGTAATTCTGCTGACATTTAAAAATGCTTCGGAACTCTTCCATTGTTCGCGGAATTCCGCTGAAGTTTAAGTATGCTTCGGAACTCTTCCATTGTTCTCGGAATTCCGCTGACATTTAAAAATGCTTCAGAACCCTTCCATTGTTCTCGGAATTCCGCTGAGGTTTAAAAATGCTTCGGAACTTTTCCATTGTTCTCGGAATTCCGCTGACATTTAAAAATGTTTTGGAACACTTCCATTGTTCTCAGAATTCCGCTGATGTTTAAAAATGCTTCGGAACTCTTCCATTGTTTTCGGAATTCCAATGACGTTTAAAAATGCTTAAAAACTCTTCCATTGTTCTCGGAATTCTGCTAATGTTTAAAAATGCTTCGGAACTCTTCCATTGTTCTCGTAATTCCGCTGAAGTTTAAAAATGCTTCGGAACATTTCCATTG
The DNA here is from genome assembly GCF_046119375.1 of Phyllobates terribilis. NCBI lineage: Eukaryota > Metazoa > Chordata > Amphibia > Anura > Dendrobatidae > Phyllobates > Phyllobates terribilis. The sequence continues at coordinate 3,575,750 of NW_027362781.1, read as the reverse complement.
TTCTCGGAATTCCGCTGACATATAAAAATGCTTCGGAACTCTTCCTTTTTTCTCGGAATTCCGTTGATGTTTAAAAATGCTTCAGAATTCTTCCATTGTTCTCAGAATTCCGCTGAAGTTTAAGTATGCTTCGGAACTCTTCCATTGTTCTGGAATTCCGCTGACGTTTAAAAATGCTTCACAACTCTTCCATTGTTCTCGGTATTCCCCTGACTTTTAAAAATGCTTCGGAACTCTTCCATTGTTCTCGGAATTCCGCTGAAGTTTAAGCATGCTTCGGAACCCTTCCATTGTTCTCGGAATTCTGCTGAAGTTTAAAAATGCTTCGGAACTCTTCCATTGTCCTCAGAATTCCGCTGACATTTAAAAATGCTTCGGAACTCTTCCATTGTTCTCAAAATTCCGCTGACATTTAAAAATGCTTCACAACTCTTCCACTTTTCTCGTTATTTCGCTGACTTTTAAAAATGCTTCGGAACTCTTCCATTGTTCTCGGAATTATGCTGAAGATTAAAAATGCTTCGGAACTCTTCCATTGTTCTCAGAACTCCGCTGACGTTTAAAAATGCTTCACAACTCTTCCATTGTTCTCGGAATTCCGCTGACTTTTAAAAATGCTTCGGAACTCTTCCATTGTTCTCGGAATTATGCTGAAGATTAAAAATGCTTCGGAACTCTTCCATTGTTCTCAGAATTCCGCTGACATTTAAAAATGCTTCGGAACTCTTCCATTGTTCTCGGAATTCCGCTGACTTTTAAAAATGCTTCGGAACTCTTCCATTGTTCTCGGAATTCCGCTGAAGTTTAAAAATGCTTCGGAACTCTTCCATTGTTCTAGGAATTCTGCTGAAGTTTAAAAATGCATCCGAACTCTTCCATTGTTCTCGGAATTCGGGTGAAGTTTAAAAATGCTTCGGAACTCTTCCATTGTTCTCGGAATTCCGCTGACGTTTAAAAATGCTTCACAACTCTTCTATTGTTCTCGGTATTCCGCTGAAGTTTAAATATGCTTCGGAACTCTTCCATTGTTCTCGGAATTCTACTGAAGTTTAAAAATGCTTCTGAACTCTTCCATTGTTCTAGGAATTCTGCTGAAGTTTAAAAATGCTTTGGAACACTTCCATTGTTCTCAGAATTCTGCTGATGTTTAAAAATGCTTCGGAACTTTTCCATTGTTTTTGGAATTCCACTGACGTTTAAAAATGCTTAAAAACTCTTCCATTGTTCTTGGAATTCTGCTGATGTTTAAAAATGCTTCGGAACTCTTCCATTGTTCTCGTAATTCCGCTGAAGTTTAAAAATGCGTCGGAACTCTTCCATTGTTCTCGAAATTCCGCTGACATATAAAAATGCTTCACAACTCTTCCATTGTTCTCGGTATTCCCCTGACTTTTAAAAATGCTTCGGAACTCTTCCATTGTTCTCAGAATTCCGCTGAAGTTTAAATATGCTTCGGAACTCTTCCATTGTTCTCGGAATTCTGCTGAAGTTTAAAAATGCTTCGGAACCCTTCCATTGTTCTCAGAATTCCGCTGACATTTAAAAATGCTTCGGAACTCTTCCATTGTTCTCGGAATTCCGCTGACATTTAAAAATGTTTCATAACTCTTCCATTGTTCTCGGAATTTCGCTGACGTTTAAAAATGCTTTGGAACTCTTCCATTGTTCTCGGAATTCCGCTGACATTTAAAAATGCTTCACAACTCTTCCATTGTTCTCGGAATTTCGCGGACTTTTAAAAATGCTTCGGAACTCTTCCATTGTTCTCAAAATTCTGCTGAAGTTTAAAAATGCTTCGGAACTCTTCCATTGTTCTCAAAATTCCGCTGAAGTTTAAAAATGCTTTGGAACTCTTCCATTGTTCTCAGAATTCCGCTGACGTTTAAGAATGCTTCTGAACTCTTCCATTGTTCTCGGAATTCTGCTGAAGTTTAAAAATGGTTTGGAACTCTTCCATTGTTCTCGGAATTCCGCTGACGCTTAAAAATGTTTCACAACTCTTCTATTGTTCTCGGAATTCCGCTGACTTTTAAAAATGCTTCGGAACTCTTCCATTGTTCTCGGAATTCCGCTGAAGTTTAAAAATGCTTCGGAACTCTTCCATTGTTCTAGGAATTCTGCTGAAGTTTAAAAATGCTTCGGTACTCTTCCAATGTTCTTGGAATTCCGCTGACATATAAAAATGCTTCGGAAATCTTGCATTTTTCTCGGAATTCCGCTGACATTTAAAAATGCTTCGGAACTTTTCTATTGTTCTCGGAATTCCGCTGACGCTTAAAATTGCTTCACAACTCTTCTATTGTTCTCGTAATTCCGCTGACTTTTAAAAATGCTTCGGAACTCTTCCATTGTTCTCGGAATTCCGCTGAAGTTTAAGAATGCTTCGGAACTCTTCCATTGTTCTCAAAATTCCGCTGACATTTAAAAATGCTTCACAACTCTTCCACTTTTCTCGTTATTTCGCTGACTTTTAAAAATGCTTCGGAACTCTTCCATTGTTCTCGGAATTATGCTGAAGATTAAAAATGCTTCGGAACTCTTCCATTGTTCTCAGAACTCCGCTGACGTTTAAAAATGCTTCACAACTCTTCCATTGTTCTCGGAATTCCGCTGACTTTTAAAAATGCTTCGGAACTCTTCCATTGTTCTCGGAATTATGCTGAAGATTAAAAATGCTTCGGAACTCTTCCATTGTTCTCAGAATTCCGCTGACATTTAAAAATGCTTCGGAACTCTTCCATTGTTCTCGGAATTCCGCTGACTTTTAAAAATGCTTCGGAACTCTTCCATTGTTCTCGGAATTCCGCTGAAGTTTAAAAATGCTTCGGAACTCTTCCATTGTTCTAGGAATTCTGCTGTATTTTAAAAATGCATCCGAACTCTTCCATTGTTCTCGGAATTCGGGTGAAGTTTAAAAATGCTTCGGAACTCTTCCATTGTTCTCGGAATTCCGCTGACGTTTAAAAATGATTCACAACTCTTCTATTGTTCTCGGTATTCCGCTGAAGTTTAAATATGCTTCGGAACTCTTCCATTGTTCTCGGAATTCTACTGAAGTTTAAAAATGCTTCTGAACTCTTCCATTGTTCTAGGAATTCTGCTGAAGTTTAAAAATGCTTTGGAACACTTCCATTGTTCTCAGAATTCTGCTGATGTTTAAAAATGCTTCGGAACTCTTCCATTGTTTTTGGAATTCCACTGACGTTTAAAAATGCTTAAAAACTCTTCCATTGTTCTCGGAATTCTGCTGATGTTTAAAAATGCTTCTGAACTCTTCCATTGTTCTCGTAATTCCGCTGAAGTTTAAAAATGCGTCGGAACTCTTCCATTGTTCTCGAAATTCCGCTGACATATAAAAATGCTTCGGAACTCTTCCTTTTTTCTCGGAATTCCGTTGACGTTTAAAAATGCTTCACAACTCTTCCATTGTTCTCGGTATTCCCCTGACTTTTAAAAATGCTTCGGAACTCTTCCATTGTTCTCAGAATTCCGCTGAAGTTTAAATATGCTTCGGAACTCTTCCATTGTTCTCGGAATTCTGCTGAAGTTTAAAAATGCTTCGGAACCCTTCCATTGTTCTCAGAATTCCGCTGACATTTAAAAATGCTTCGGAACTCTTCCATTGTTCTCGGAATTCCGCTGACATTTAAAAATGTTTCATAACTCTTCCATTGTTCTCGGAATTTCGCTGACGTTTAAAAATGCTTCGGAACTCTTCCATTGTTCTCGGAATTCCGCTGACATTTAAAAATGCTTCACAACTCTTCCATTGTTCTCGGAATTTCGCGGACTTTTAAAAATGCTTCGGAACTCTTCCATTGTTCTCAAAATTCTGCTGAAGTTTAAAAATGCTTCGGAACTCTTCCATTGTTCTCAAAATTCCGCTGAAGTTTAAAAATGCTTTGGAACTCTTCCATTGTTCTCAGAATTCCGCTGACGTTTAAGAATGCTTCTGAACTCTTCCATTGTTCTCGGAATTCTGCTGAAGTTTAAAAATGGTTTGGAACTCTTCCATTGTTCTCGGAATTCCGCTGACGCTTAAAAATGTTTCACAACTCTTCTATTGTTCTCGGAATTCCGCTGACTTTTAAAAATGCTTCGGAACTCTTCCATTGTTCTCGGAATTCCGCTGAAGTTTAAAAATGCTTCGGAACTCTTCCATTGTTCTAGGAATTCTGCTGAAGTTTAAAAATGCTTCGGTACTCTTCCAATGTTCTTGGAATTCCGCTGACATATAAAAATGCTTCGGAAATCTTGCATTGTTCTCGGAATTCCGCTGACATTTAAAAATGCTTCGGAACTTTTCTATTGTTCTCGGAATTCCGCTGACGCTTAAAATTGCTTCACAACTCTTCTATTGTTCTCGTAATTCCGCTGACTTTTAAAAATGCTTCGGAACTCTTCCATTGTTCTCGGAATTCCGCTGAAGTTTAAGAATGCTTCGGAACTCTTCCATTGTTCTCGGAATTCTGCTGAAGTTTAAAAATGCTTTGGAACTCTTCCGTTGTTCTCGGAATTCCGCTGAAGCTTGAAAATGTTTCACAACTCTTCTATTGTTCTCGGAATTCCGCTGACTTTTAAAAATGCTTCGGAACTCTTCCATTGTTCTCGGAATTCCGATGAAGTTTAAGAATGCTTCGGAACTCCTCCATTGTTTTCGGAATTCCACTGACGTTTAAAAATGCTTAAAAACTCTTCCATTGTTCTCGGAATTCTGCTGATGTTTAAAAATGCTTCGGAACTCTTCCATTGTTCTCGTAATTCCGCTGAAGTTTAAAAATGCGTCGGAACTCTTCCATTGTTCTCGAAATTCCGCTGACATATAAAAATGCTTCGGAACTCTTCCTTTTTTCTCGGAATTCCGTTGACGTTTAAAAATGCTTCACATCTCTTCCATTGTTCTCGGTATTCCCCTGACTTTTAAAAATGCTTCGGAACTCTTCCATTGTTCTCAGAATTCCGCTGAAGTTTAAATATGCTTCGGAACTCTTCCATTGTTCTCGGAATTCTGCTGAAGTTTAAAAATGCTTCGGAACCCTTCCATTGTTCTCAGAATTCCGCTGACATTTAAAAATGCTTCGGAACTCTTCCATTGTTCTCGGAATTCCGCTGACATTTAAAAATGTTTCATAACTCTTCCATTGTTCTCGGAATTCCGCTGACGTTTAAAAATGCTTCGGAACTCTTCCATTGTTCTCGGAATTCCGCTGACGTTTAAAAATGCTTCACAACTCTTCCATTGTTCTCGGAATTTCGCGGACATTTAAAAATGCTTCGGAACTCTTCCATTGTTCTCAAAATTCCGCTGAAGTTTAAAAATGCTTCGGAACTCTTCCATTGTTCTCAAAATTCCGCTGAAGTTTAAAAATGCTTCGGAACTCTTCCATTGTTCTCAGAATTCCGCTGACTTTAAGAATGCTTCTGAACTCTTCCATTGTTCTCGGAATTCTGCTGAAGTTTAAAAATGGTTTGGAACTCTTCCATTGTTCTCGGAATTCCGCTGACGCTTAAAAATGTTTCACAACTCTTCTATTGTTCTCGGAATTCTGCTGACTTTTAAAAATGCTTCGGAACTCTGCCATTGTTCTCGGAATTCTGCTGAAGTTCAAAAATGCTTCGGAACTCTTCCATTGTTCTCGGAATTCCGCTGACGTTTAAAAATGCTTGATGTTTGATCAGCTAATGTTTGATCAGCTAAGAGATGCCCTTCACCTTATAGACTGGGATAGTATCTTCAGTAATAGGAGCACGGATAGAAAATGGGAAATTTTCAAAACAGTCCTACATAGTCACTGTAGAAGGTACATACCTTATGGGAATAAAAGGGCTAGGAATAGGAGGAAGCCAATGTGGCTAAATAAGGAAGTCAAGAGGGCAATGAAAAACAAAAAAAGGGCTTTCGGTAAACTTAAACAAGAAGGCAGCGAGGAAGCGCTAATAACTTATAGGGAAAAAAACAAAATCTGTAAGAAACAAATAAGAATAGCAAAAGAGGAGACAGAGAGACTAATTGCCAAGGAAAGTAAAATGAATCCCAAACTGTTCTTTAACTATATAAACAGTAAAAGGATTAAAACTGATGGAGTTGGCCCATTGAAAAATAACCTGGGTAAAATCATAGAGGGCGATGACTTTTAAAAATGCTTCGGAACTCTTCCATTGTTCTCGGAATTCCGCTGAAGTTTAAGAATGCTTCGGAACTCTTCCATTGTTCTCGGAATTCTGCTGAAGTTTAAAAATGCTTTGGAACTCTTCCGTTGTTCTCGGAATTCCGCTGAAGCTTGAAAATGTTTCACAACTCTTCTATTGTTCTCGGAATTCCGCTGATTTTTAAAAATGCTTTGGAACTCTTCCATTGTTCTCGGAATTCCGCAGAAGTTTAAGAATGCTTCGGAACTCTTCCATTGTTCTCGGAATTCTGCTGAAGTTTAAAAATGCTTCGGAACTCTTCCATTGTTTTCAGAATTCCGCTGACATTTAAAAATGCTTCGGAACTCTTCCATTGTTTTCAGAATTCTGCAGACATATAAAAATGCTTCGAAACTCTTCCATTGTTCTCGTAATTCTGCTGACATTTAAAAATGCTTCGGAACTCTTCCATTGTTCTCGGAATTCTGCTGACATTTAAAAATGCTTCGGAACTCTTCCATTGTTCTGGAATTCCGCTGACGTTTAAAAATGCTTCACAACTCTTCCATTGTTCTCGGTATTCTGCTGACTTTTAAAAATGCTTCGGAACTCTTCCATTGTTCGCGGAATTCCGCTGAAGTTTAAGTATGCTTCGGAACTCTTCCATTGTTCTCGGAATTCCGTTGACATTTAAAAATGCTTCAGAACCCTTCCATTGTTCTCGGAATTCCGCTGAGGTTTAAAAATGCTTCGGAACTTTTCCATTGTTCTCGGAATTCCGCTGACATTTAAAAATGTTTTGGAACACTTCCATTGTTCTCAGAATTCCGCTGATGTTTAAAAATGCTTCGGAACTCTTCCATTGTTTTCGGAATTCCAATGACGTTTAAAAATGCTTAAAAACTCTTCCATTGTTCTCGGAATTCCAATGACGTTTAAAAATGCTTAAAAACTCTTCCATTGTTCTCGGAATTCTGCTAATGTTTAAAAATGCTTCGGAACTCTTCCATTGTTCTCGTAATTCCGCTGAAGTTTAAAAATGCTTCGGAACATTTCCATTGTTCTCGGAATTCCCCTGACATATAAAAATGCTTCGGAACTCTTCCTTTTTTCTCGGAATTCCGTTGATGTTTAAAAATGCTTCAGAATTCTTCCATTGTTCTCAGAATTCCGCTGAAGTTTAAGTATGCTTCGGAACTCTTCCATTGTTCTGGAATTCCGCTGACGTTTAAAAATGCTTCACAACTCTTCCATTGTTCTCGGTATTCCCCTGACTTTTAAAAATGCTTCGGAACTCTTCCATTGTTCTCGGAATTCCGCTGAAGTTTAAGCATGCTTCGGAACCCTTCCATTGTTCTCGGAATTCTGCTGAAGTTTAAAAATGCTTCGGAACTCTTCCATTGTCCTCAGAATTCCGCTGACATTTAAAAATGCTTCGGAACTCTTCCATTGTTCTCAAAATTCCGCTGACATTTAAAAATGCTTCACAACTCTTCCATTTTTCTCGTTATTTCGCTGACTTTTAAAAATTCTTCGGAACTTTTCCATTGTTCTCGGAATTATGCTGAAGATTAAAAATGCTTCGGAACTCTTCCATTGTTCTCAGAACTCCGCTGACGTTTAAAAATGCTTCACAACTCTTCCATTGTTCTCGGAATTCCGCTGACTTTTAAAAATGCTTCGGAACTCTTCCATTGTTCTCGGAATTATGCTGAAGATTAAAAATGCTTCGGAACTCTTCCATTGTTCTCAGAATTCCGCTGACATTTAAAAATGCTTCGGAACTCTTCCATTGTTCTCGGAATTCCGCTGACTTTTAAAAATGCTTCGGAACTCTTCCATTGTTCTCGGAATTCCGCTGACTTTTAAAAATGCTTCGGAACTCTTCCATTGTTCTCGGAATTATGCTGAAGATTAAAAATGCTTCGGAACTCTTCCATTGTTCTCAGAATTCCGCTGACATTTAAAAATGCTTCGGAACTCTTCCATTGTTCTCGGAATTCCGCTGACTTTTAAAAATGCTTCGGAACTCTTCCATTGTTCTCGGAATTCCGCTGAAGTTTAAAAATGCTTCGGAACTCTTCCATTGTTCTAGGAATTCTGCTGAAGTTTAAAAATGCATCCGAACTCTTCCATTGTTCTCGGAATTCGGGTGAAGTTTAAAAATGCTTCGGAACTCTTCCATTGTTCTCGGAATTCCGCTGACGTTTAAAAATGCTTCACAACTCTTCTATTGTTCTCGGTATTCCGCTGAAGTTTAAATATGCTTCGGAACTCTTCCATTGTTCTCGGAATTCTACTGAAGTTTAAAAATGCTTCTGAACTCTTCCATTGTTCTAGGAATTCTGCTGAAGTTTAAAAATGCTTTGGAACACTTCCATTGTTCTCAGAATTCTGCTGATGTTTAAAAATGCTTCGGAACTCTTCCATTGTTTTTGGAATTCCACTGACGTTTAAAAATGCTTAAAAACTCTTCCATTGTTCTCGGAATTCTGCTGATGTTTAAAAATGCTTCGGAACTCTTCCATTGTTCTCGTAATTCCGCTGAAGTTTAAAAATGCGTCGGAACTCTTCCATTGTTCTCGAAATTCCGCTGACATATAAAAATGCTTCGGAACTCTTCCTTTTTTCTCGGAATTCCGTTGACGTTTAAAAATGCTTCACAACTCTTCCATTGTTCTCGGTATTCCCCTGACTTTTAAAAATGCTTCGGAACTCTTCCATTGTTCTCAGAATTCCGCTGAAGTTTAAATATGCTTCGGAACTCTTCCATTGTTCTCGGAATTAAGCTGAAGTTTAAAAATGCTTCGGAACCCTTCCATTGTTCTCAGAATTCCGCTGACATTTAAAAATGCTTCGGAACTCTTCCATTGTTCTCGGAATTCCGCTGACATTTAAAAATGTTTCATAACTCTTCCATTGTTCTCGGAATTTCGCTGACGTTTAAAAATGCTTCGGAACTCTTCCATTGTTCTCGGAATTCCGCTGACATTTAAAAATGCTTCACAACTCTTCCATTGTTCTCGGAATTTCGCGGACTTTTAAAAATGCTTCGGAACTCTTCCATTGTTCTCAAAATTCTGCTGAAGTTTAAAAATGCTTCGGAACTCTTCCATTGTTCTCAAAATTCCGCTGAAGTTTAAAAATGCTTTGGAACTCTTCCATTGTTCTCAGAATTCCGCTGACGTTTAAGAATGCTTCTGAACTCTTCCATTGTTCTCGGAATTCTGCTGAAGTTTAAAAATGGTTTGGAACTCTTCCATTGTTCTCGGAATTCCGCTGATGCTTAAAAATGTTTCACAACTCTTCTATTGTTCTCGGAATTCCGCTGACTTTTAAAAATGCTTCGGAACTCTTCCATTGTTCTCGGAATTCCGCTGAAGTTTAAAAATGCTTCGGAACTCTTCCATTGTTCTAGGAATTCTGCTGAAGTTTAAAAATGCTTCGGTACTATCCCAATGTTCTTGGAATTCCGCTGACATATAAAAATGCTTCGGAAATCTTGCATTGTTCTCGGAATTCCGCTGACATTTAAAAATGCTTCGGAACTTTTCTATTGTTCTCGGAATTCCGCTGACGCTTAAAATTGCTTCACAACTCTTCTATTGTTCTCGTAATTCCGCTGACTTTTAAAAATGCTTCGGAACTCTTCCATTGTTCTCGGAATTCCGCTGAAGTTTAAGAATGCTTCGGAACTCTTCCATTGTTCTCGGAATTCTGCTGAAGTTTAAAAATGCTTTGGAACTCTTCCGTTGTTCTCGGAATTCCACTGAAGCTTGAAAATGTTTCACAACTCTTCTATTGTTCTCGGAATTCCGCTGACTTTTAAAAATGCTTTGGAACTCTTCCATTGTTCTCGGAATTCCGCAGAAGTTTAAGAATGCTTCGGAACTCTTCCATTGTTCTCGGAATTCTGCTGAAGTTTAAAAATGCTTCGGAACTCTTCCATTGTTTTCAGAATTCCGCTGACATTTAAAAATGCTTTGGAACTCTTCCATTGTTCTCAGAATTCTGAAGACATATAAAAATGCTTCGAAACTCTTCCATTGTTCTCGGAATTCTGCTGACATTTAAAAATGCTTCGGAACTCTTCCATTGTTCTGGAATTCCGCTGACGTTTAAAAATGCTTCACAACTCTTCCATTGTTCTCGGTATTCTGCTGACTTTTAAAAATGCTTCAGAACTCTTCCATTGTTAGCGGAATTACGCTGAAGTTTGAGTATGCTTCGGAACTCTTCCATTGTTCTCGGAATTCCGCTGAGGTTTAAAAATGCTTCGGAACTCTTCGATTGTTCTCCAAATTCCGCTGACGTTTAAAAATGCTTCACAACTCTTCCATTGTTCTCAGAATTCCGCTGACGTTCAAAAATGCTTCGGAAATCTTCCATTGTTTTCAAAATTCCACTGACGTTTAAAAATGCTTCAGAACTCTTCCATTGTTCTCGGAATTCCGCTGATGTTTAAAAATGCTTCGGAACTCTTCCATTGTTCTCGGAATTCCAGTGAAGTTTAAAAATGCTTCGGAACGCTTACAGTGTTCTCAGAATTCCGCTGAAGTTTATATATGCTTTGGTACCCTTCTAGTGTTCTCGGAATTCTGCTGACTTTTAAAAATGCTTCGGAACTCTTCCATTGTTCCAGGAATTCCGCTGAAGTTTAAAAATGCTTCGGAACTCTTCCATTGTTCTCGGAATTCCGCTGACTTTTAAAATTGCTTCACAGCTCTTCTATTGTTCTCGGAATTCCCCTGACTTTTAGAAATACTTCGGAACTCTTCCATTGTTCTCTTAATTCCGCTGAAGTTTAAGAATGCTTCAGAACTCTTCCATTGTTCTCGGAAATCTGCTGAAGTTTTGAAATGTAAAAATGCTTCGGAACTCTTCCATTGATCTCGGAATTCCGCTGACGCTTAAAAATGCTTCACAACTCTTCTATTGTTCTCTGAATTCCGCTGACTTTTAAAAATGCTTCGGAACTCTTCCATTGTTCTCGGAATTTCGATGAAGTTTAAGAATGCTTCGGAACTCTTCCATTGTTTTCGGAATTCCACTGACGTTTAAAAATGCTTAAAAACTCTTCCATTGTTCTCGGAATTCTGCTGATGTTTAAAAATGCTTCGGAACTCTTCCATTGTTCTCGTAATTCCGCTGAAGTTTTAAAATGCGTCGGAACTCTTCCATTGTTCTCGAAATTCCGCTGACATATAAAAATGCTTCGGAACTCTTCCTTTTTTCTCGGAATTCCGTTGACGTTTAAAAATGCTTCACAACTCTTCCATTGTTCTCGGTATTCCCCTGACTTTTAAAAATGCTTCGGAACTCTTCCATTGTTCTCAGAATTCCGCTGAAGTTTAAATATGCTTCGGAACTCTTCCATTGTTCTCGGAATTCTGCTGAAGTTTAAAAATGCTTCGGAACCCTTCCATTGTTCTCAGAATTCCGCTGACATTTAAAAATGCTTCAGAACTCTTCCATTGTTCTCGGAATTCCGCTGACATTTAAAAATGTTTCATAACTCTTCCATTGTTCTCGGAATTCCGCTGACGTTTAAAAATGCTTCGGAACTCTTCCATTGTTCTCGGAATTCCACTGACGTTTAAAAATGCTTCACAACTCTTCCATTGTTCTCGGAATTTCGCGGACTTTTAAAAATGCTTCGGAACTCTTCCATTGTTCTCAAAATTCCGCTGAAGTTTAAAAATGCTTCGGAACTCTTCCATTGTTCTTAGAATTCCGCTGACGTTTAAGAATGCTTCTGAACTCTTCCATTGTTCTCGGAATTCTGCTGAAGTTTAAAAATGGTTTGGAACTCTTCCATTGTTCTCGGAATTCCGCTGACGCTTAAAAATGTTTCACAACTCTTCTATTGTTCTCGGAATTCCGCTGACTTTTAAAAATGCTTCGGAACTCTTCCATTGTTCTCGGAATTCTGCTGAAGTTTAAAAATGCTTCGGAACTCTTCCATTGTTCTCGGAATTCCGCTGACGTTTAAAAATGCTTGATGTTTGATCAGCTAATGTTTGATCAGCTAAGAGATGCCCTTCACCTTATAGACTGGGATAGTATCTTCAGTAATAGGAGCACGGATAGAAAATGGGAAATTTTCAAAACAGTCCTACATAGTCACTGTAGAAGGTACATACATTATGGGAATAAAAGGGTTAGGAATAGGAGGAAGCCAATGTGGCTAAATAAGGAAGTCAAGAGGGCAATGAAAAACAAAAAAAGGGCTTTCGGAAAACTTAAACAAGAAGGCAGCGAGGAAGCGCTAATAACTTATAGGGAAAAAAACAAAATCTGTAAGAAACAAATAAGAATAGCAAAAGAGGAGACAGAGAGACTAATTGCCAAGGAAAGTAAAACGAATCCCAAACTGTTCTTTAACTATATAAACAGTAAAAGGATTAAAACTGATGGAGTTGGCCCATTGAAAAATAACCTGGGTAAAATCATAGAGGGCGATGAGGGTAAAGCAAACCTACTCAATAGCTTCTTCTCCACTGTTTTCACAAAAGAAAACAATTTATCGGAGGAAATGCAAAGTGATAAAGTAAACCCTCCGCTAAATATCACCCACCTAACCCAGGAGGAAGTTCAGAAACGCCTAAATAATATCAAAATAGACAAGTCACCAGGCCCAGATGGCATACACCCCCGGGTACTAAAAGAATTAAGTAATGTGATAGACAGACCGCTGTATCTTATATTTAAGCACTCTTTATGGACAGGGACTGCCCCACTAGACTGGCGCCAAGCAAATGTGGTACCAATATTCAAAAAGGGGTCTAAAAGTGACCCTGGGAACTATAGACCAGTCAGCTTAACGTCTGTTGTGGGTAAATTGTTTGAAGGATTTCTTAGAGATGCTATTGTAGAATATCTTAATGATAATAACTGTCTAACTCCATATCAACATGGATTCATGAGAGATCGCTCCTGCCAAACAAACCTGATTGCCTTCTACGAGGAGGTGAGCTCACAGCTGGACCAGGGAGAGTCAGTGGATGTTGTATACCTTGACTTCTCCAAAGCTTTTGATACCGTGCCACACAAAAGGTTGGTATATAAAATGAGAATGCTTGGTCTGGGGGATAATGTGTGTAAGTGGGTAAATAGCTGGCTGAGTGATAGAAAGCAGAGGGTGGTTATCAATGGAGTAAGCTCAGGGTGTGTCAGGGTTACTAGCGGGGTGCCTCAAGGGTCTGTCTTGGGCCCTATATTATTTAATATATGTATTAATGATCTAGTGGAAGGGTTGCATAGTAAAATAGCAATATTTGCAGATGATACTAAACTTTGTAAAGTAGTTAACACAGATGAGGATAGGGCACAGCTACAGGAGGATTTAGATAAATTGGGGAGTTGGGCCAAAAAATGGCAAATGGGGTTCAATGCCGATAAATGTAAGGTCATGCACATGGGAAAGAAAAACAGCAGTCACCCATACATATTAAATGGGAAACCGTTGGGGAAATCTGACATGGAGAAGGACCTGGGCGTCTTGGTTAATAGCAAATTAAATTGGAGTGCCCAGTGTCAGGCAGCAGCTGCGAAGGCAAATAGAGTCATGGCATGCATCAGAAGAGGAATAGGGGCATATGATGAGAACATTGTTCTTCCTCTGTATAAAGCGCTGGTAAGGCCACACTTAGAATATTGTGCACAGTTCTGGGCTCCGGTGCTCAGGAAAGACATATTGGAGCTAGAGAGGGTACAAAGGAGGGCGACTAAGGTAATAAAGGGAATGGAGGGACTAGAATACCCAGAGAGGTTGTCAAAATTAGGCCTATTTACGTTGGAAAAGAGAAGGCTTAGGGGAGACCTCATAAACATGTATAAATACATCAGGGGGCAGTACAGAGATCTCTCCCATGACCTGTTTATACCAAGGATGGTTACAAAGACGAGGGGGCACACTATGCGTCTGGAGGAAAGGAGGTTCCTGCACCAGCATAGAAGGGGATTCTTTACGGTCAGAGCCGTGAGACTCTGGAACTCTCTGGAAGAGGAAGTGGTGATGTCCAACTCACTTAATGAGTTCAAGAGAGGCCTGGACGCCTTTCTTGAGAACAATAAAATTACATCTTATGCTTAGTGATAGTTAATTAATCCAGATTGGTGTCGGGAAGTGAATTTTTTCCTCAATGATGTCAATTGGCCTATACCGCATGTTTTTTTTTTTGTTTTGTTTTGTTTTTTTTTGCGTTCCCCTGGATCAACGCTGCGGAATAGCTGCAGTGCACAAGAAATAGGCTGAACTGGATGGACGCTTGTCTTTTTTCGGCCTTATAAACTATGTAACTATGTAACTATGTAAATGCTTCACAACTCTTCCATTGTTCTCGGAATTTCGCGGACTTTTAAAAATGCTTCGGAACTCTTCCATTGTTCTCAAAATTCCGCTGAAGTTTAAAAATGCTTCGGAACTCTTCCATTGTTCTCAGAATTCCGCTGACGTTTAAAAATGCTTCGGAAATCTTCCTTTGTTTTCAAAATTCCGCTGACATTTAAAAATGCTTCAGAACTCTTTCATTGTTCTCGGAATTCCGCTGACGTATAAAAATGCTTCGGAACTCTTCCATTGTTCTCAGAATTCCACTGAAGTTTAAGAATGCTTCGGAACTCTTCCATTGTTCTCGGAATTCTGCTGAAGTTTAAAAATGCTTTGGAACTCTTCCATTGTTCTCGGAATTCCGCTGACGCTTAAAAATGTTTCACAACTCTTCTATTGTTCTCGGAATTCCGCTGACTTTTAAAAATGCTTCGGAACTCTTCCATTGTTCTCGGAATTCCATAGAAGTTTAAGAATGCTTCGGAACTCTTCCATTGTTCTCGGAATTCTGCTGAAGTTTAAAAATTCTTCGGAACTCTTCCATTGTTTTCAGAATTCCGCTGACATTTAAAAATGCTTTGGAACTTTTCCATTGTTCTCAGAATTCTGCAGACATATAAAAATGCTTCGGAACTCTTCCATTGTTCTGGAATTCCGCTGATGTTTAAAAATGCTTCACAACTCTTCCATTGTTCTCGGTATTCTGCTGACTTTTAAAAATGCTTCGGAACTCTTCCATTGTTCGCGGAATTCCGCTGAAGTTTAAGTATGCTTCGGAACTCTTCCATTGTTCTCGGAATTCCGCTGACATTTAAAAATACTTCAGAACCCTTCCATTGTTCTCGGAATTCCGCTGAGGTTTAAAAATGCTTCGGAACTTTTCCATTGTTCTCGGAATTCCGCTGACATTTAAAAATGTTTTGGAACACTTCCATTGTTCTCAGAATTCCGCTGATGTTTAAAAATGCTTCGGAACTCTTCCATTGTTCTTGTAATTCCGCTGAAGTTTAAAAATGCTTCGGAACTTTTCCATTGTTCTCGGAATTCCGCTGACATATAAAAATGCTTCGGAACTCTTCCTTTTTTCTTGGAATTCCGTTGATGTTTAAAAATGCTTCAGAACTCTTCCATTGTTCTCGGAATTCCGCTGAAGTTTAAGATTGCTTTGGAACTCTTCCATTGTTCTGGAATTCCGCTGACGTTTAAAAATGCTTCACAACTCTTCCATTGTTCTCAGTATTCCCCTGACTTTTAAAAATGCTTCGGAACTCTTCCATTGTTCTCGGAATTCCGCTGAAGTTTAAGCATGCTTCGGAACCCTTCCATTGTTCTCGGAATTCTGCTGAAGTTTAAAAATGCTTCGGAACTCTTCCATTGTCCTCAGAATTCCGCTGACATTTAAAAATGCTTCGGAACTCTTCCATTGTTCTCACAATTCCGCTGACGTTTAAAAATGCTTCACAACTCTTCCATTTTTCTCGGTATTTCGCTGACTTTTAAAAATGCTTCGGAACTCTTCCATTGTTCTCGGAATTCCGCTGAAGTTTAAATATGCTTCGGAACTCTTCCATTGTTCTCGGAATTATGCTGAAGATTAAAAATGCTTCGGAACTCTTCCATTGTTCTCAGAATTCCGCTGACGTTTAAAAATGCTTCACAACTCTTCCATTGTTCTCGGAATTCCGCTGACTTTTAAAAATGCTTCGGAACTCTTCCATTGTTCTTGGAATTCCGCTGAAGTTTAAAAATGCTTCGGAACTCTTCCATTGTTCTAGGAATTCTGCTGAAGTTTAAAAATGCTTCGGTACTCTTCCAATGTTCTCGGAATTCCGCTGACATATAAATATGCTTCGGAAATCTTGCATTGTTCTCGGCATTTCGCTGATGTTTAAAAATGCTTCTGAACTCTTCCATTGTTCTAGGAATTCCACTGACGTTTAAAAATGCTTAAAAACTCTTCCATTGTTCTCGGAATTCTGCTGATGTTTAAAAATGCTTCGGAACTCTTCCATTGTTCTCGTAATTACGCTGAAGTTTAAAAATGCGTCGGAACTCTTCCATTGTTCTCGAAATTCCGCTGACATATAAAAATGCTTCGGAACTCTTCCTTTTTTCTCAGAATTCCGTTGATGTTTAAAAATGTTTCAGAACTCTTCCATTGTTCTCGGAATTCCGCTGTAGTTTAAGTATGCTTTGGAACTCTTCCATTGTTCTGGAATTCCGCTGACGTTTAAAAATGCTTCACAACTCTTCCATTGTTCTCGGTATTCCCCTGACTTTTAAAAATGCTTCGGAACTCTTCCATTGTTCTCAGAATTCCGCTGAAGTTTAAGTATGCTTCGGAACTCTTCCATTGTTCTCGGAATTCTGCTGAAGTTTAAAAATGCTTCAGAACTCTTCCATTGTTCTCGGAATTCCGCTGACGTTTAAAAATGCTTCGGAACTCTTCCATTGTTCTCGGAATTCCGCTGACGTTTAAAAATGCTTGATGTTTGATCAGCTAATGTTTGATCAGCTAAGAGATGGCCTTCACCTTATAGACTGGGATAGTATCTTCAGTAATAGGAGCACGGATAGAAAATGGGAAATTTTCAAAACAGTCCTACATAGTCACTGTAGAAGGTACATACCTTATGGGAATAAAAGGGCTAGGAATAGGAGGAAGCCAATGTGGCTAAATAAGGAAGTCAAGAGGGCAATGAAAAACAAAAAAAGGGCTTTCGGTAAACTTAAACAAGAAGGCAGCGAGGAAGCGCTAAT
This sequence comes from Phyllobates terribilis, assembly GCF_046119375.1. Taxonomy (NCBI): domain Eukaryota; kingdom Metazoa; phylum Chordata; class Amphibia; order Anura; family Dendrobatidae; genus Phyllobates; species Phyllobates terribilis. The sequence continues at coordinate 3,558,529 of NW_027362781.1, read as the reverse complement.
AACTTATAGGGAAAAAAACAAAATCTGTAAGAAACAAATAAGAATAGCAAAAGAGGAGACAGATAGACTAATTGCCAAGGAAAGTAAAACGAATCCCAAACTGTTCTTTAACTATATAAACAGTAAAAGGATTAAAACTGATGGAGTTGGCCCATTGAAAAATAACCTGGGTAAAATCATAGAGGGCGATGAGGGTAAAGCAAACCTACTCAATAGCTTCTTCTCCACTGTTTTCACAAAAGAAAACAATTTATCGGAGGAAATGCAAAGTGATAAAGTAAACCCTCCGCTAAATATCACCCACCTAACCCAGGAGGAAGTTCAGAAACGCCTAAATAATATCAAAATAGACAAGTCACCAGGCCCAGATGGCATACACCCCCGGGTACTAAAAGAATTAAGTAATATGATAGACAGACCGCTGTATCTTATATTTAAGCACTCTTTATGGACAGGGACTGCCCCACTAGACTGGCGCCAAGCAAATGTGGTACCAATATTCAAAAAGGGGTCTAAAAGTGACCCTGGGAACTATAGACCAGTCAGCTTAACGTCTGTTGTGGGTAAATTGTTTGAAGGATTTCTTAGAGATGCTATTGTAGAATATCTTAATGATAATAACTGTCTAACTCCATATCAACATGGATTCATGAGAGATCGCTCCTGCCAAACAAACCTGATTGCCTTCTACGAGGAGGTGAGCTCACAGCTGGACCAGGGAGAGTCAGTGGATGTTGTATACCTTGACTTCTCCAAAGCTTTTGATACCGTGCCACACAAAAGGTTGGTATATAAAATGAGAATGCTTGGTCTGGGGGATAATGTGTGTAAGTGGGTAAATAGCTGGCTGAGTGATAGAAAGCAGAGGGTGGTTATCAATGGAGTAAGCTCAGGGTGTGTCAGGGTTACTAGCGGGGTGCCTCAAGGGTCTGTCTTGGGCCCTATATTATTTAATATATATATTAATGATCTAGTGGAAGGGTTGCATAGTAAAATAGCAATATTTGCAGTTGATACTAAACTTTGTAAAGTAGTTAACACAGATGAGGATAGGGCACAGCTACAGGAGGATTTAGATAAATTGGGGAGTTGGGCCAAAAAATGGCAAATGGGGTTCAATGCCGATAAATGTAAGGTCATGCACATGGGAAAGAAAAACAGCAGTCACCCATACATATTAAATGGGAAACCGTTGGGGAAATCTGACATGGAGAAGGACCTGGGCGTCTTGGTTAATAGCAAATTAAATTGGAGTGCCCAGTGTCAGGCAGCAGCTGCGAAGGCAAATAGAGTCATGGCATGCATCAGAAGAGGAATAGGGGCATATGATGAGAACATTGTTCTTCCTCTGTATAAAGCGCTGGTAAGGCCGCACTTAGAATATTGTGCACAGTTCTGGGCTCCGGTGCTCAGGAAAGACATATTGGAGCTAGAGAGGGTACAAAGGAGGGCGACTAAGGTAATAAAGGGAATGGAGGGACTAGAATACCCAGAGAGGTTGTCAAAATTAGCCCTATTTACGTTGGAAAAGAGAAGGCTTAGGGGAGACCTCATAAACATGTATAAATACATCAGGGGGCAGTACAGAGATCTCTCCCATGACCTGTTTATACCAAGGATGGTGACAAAGACGAGGGGGCACACTATACGTCTGGAGGAAAGGAGGTTCCTGCACCAGCATAGAAGGGGATTCTTTACGGTCAGAGCCGTGAGACTCTGGAACTCTCTGGGAGAGGAAGTGGTGATGTCCAACTCACTTAATGAGTTCAAGAGAGGCCTGGACGCCTTTCTTGAGAACAATAAAATTACATCTTATGCTTAGTGATAGTTAATTAATCCAGATTGGTGTCGGGAAGTGAATTTTTTCCTCAATGATGTCAATTGGCCTATACCGCATGTTTTTTTTTTTGTTTTGTTTTGTTTTTTTTTGCGTTCCCCTGGATCAATGCTGCGGAATAGCTGCAGTGCACAAGAAATAGGCTGAACTGGATGGACGCTTGTCTTTTTTCGGCCTTATAAACTATGTAACTATGTAACTATGTAAATGCTTCACAACTCTTCCATTGTTCTCGGAATTTCGCGGACTTTTAAAAATGCTTTGGAACTCTTCCATTGTTCTCAAAATTCCGCTGAAGTTTAAAAATGCTTCGGAACTCTTCCATTGTTCTCAGAATTCCGCTGACGTTTAAAAATGCTTCGGAACCCTTCCATTGTTCTCAGAATTCCGCTGACATTTAAAAATGCTTCGGAACTCTTTCATTGTTCTCGGAATTCCGCTGACATTTAAAAATGTTTCATAACTCTTCCATTGTTCTCGGAATTCCGCTGACATTTAAAAATGCTTCGGAACTCTTCCATTGTTCTCGGAATTCCGCTGACGTTTAAAAATGCTTCACAACTCTTCCATTGTTCTCGGAATTTCGCGGACTTTTAAAAATGCTTCGGAACTCTTCCATTGTTCTCAAAATTCCGCTGAAGTTTAAAAATGCTTCGGAACTCTTCCATTGTTCTCAAAATTCCGCTGAAGTTTAAAAATGCTTCGGAACTCTTCCATTGTTCTCAGAATTCCGCTGACGTTTAAGAATGCTTCTGAACTCTTCCATTGTTCTCGGAATTCTGCTGAAGTTTAAAAATGGTTTGGAACTCTTCCATTGTTCTCGGAATTCCGCTGACGCTTAAAAATGTTTCACAACTCTTCTATTGTTCTCGGAATTCCGCTGACTTTTAAAAATGCTTCGGAACTCTTCCATTGTTCTCGGAATTCTGCTGAAGTTTAAAAATGCTTCGGAACTCTTCCATTGTTCTCGGAATTCCGCTGACGTTTAAAAATGCTTGATGTTTGATCAGCTAATGTTTGATCAGCTAAGAGATGCCCTTCACCTTATAGACTGGGATAGTATCTTCAGTAATAGGAGCACGGATAGAAAATGGGAAATTTTCAAAACAGTCCTACATAGTCACTGTAGAAGGTACATACATTATGGGAATAAAAGGGCTAGGAATAGGAGGAAGCCAATGTGGCTAAATAAGGAAGTCAAGAGGGCAATGAAAAACAAAAAAAGGGCTTTCGGTAAACTTAAACAAGAAGGCAGCGAGGAAGCGCTAATAACTTATAGGGAAAAAAACAAAATCTGTAAGAAACAAATAAGAATAGCAAAAGAGGAGACAGAGAGACTAATTGCCAAGGAAAGTAAAACGAATCCCAAACTGTTCTTTAACTATATAAACAGTAAAAGGATTAAAACTGATGGAGTTGGCCCATTGAAAAATAACCTGGGTAAAATCATAGAGGGCGATGACTTTTAAAAATGCTTCGGAACTCTTCCATTGTTCTCGGAATTCCGCTGAAGTTTAAGAATGCTTCGGAACTCTTCCATTGTTCTCGGAATTCTGCTGAAGTTTAAAAATGCTTTGGAACTCTTCCGTTGTTCTCGGAATTCCGCTGAAGCTTGAAAATGTTTCACAACTCTTCTATTGTTCTCGGAATTCCGCTGACTTTTAAAAATGCTTTGGAACTCTTCCATTGTTCTCGGAATTCCGCAGAAGTTTAAGAATGCTTCGGAACTCTTCCATTGTTCTCGGAATTCTGCTGAAGTTTAAAAATGCTTCGGAACTCTTCCATTGTTTTCAGCATTCCGCTGACATTTAAAAATGCTTTGGAACTCTTCCATTGTTCTCAGAATTCTGCAGACATATAAAAATGCTTCGAAACTCTTCCATTGTTCTCGTAATTCTGCTGACATTTAAAAATGCTTCGGAACTCTTCCATTGTTCTCGGAATTCTGCTGACATTTAAAAATGCTTCGGAACTCTTCCATTGTTCTGGAATTCCGCTGACATTTAAAAATGCTTCACAACTCTTCCATTGTTCTCGGTATTCTGCTGACTTTTAAAAATGCTTCGGAACTCTTCCATTGTTCGCGGAATTCCGCTGAAGTTTAAGTATGCTTCGGAACTCTTCCATTGTTCTCGGAATTCCGCTGACATTTAAAAATGCTTCAGAACCCTTCCATTGTTCTCGGAATTCCGCTGAGGTTTAAAAATGCTTCGGAACTTTTCCATTGTTCTCGGAATTCCGCTGACATTTAAAAATGTTTTGGAACACTTCCATTGTTCTCAGAATTCCGCTGATGTTTAAAAATGCTTCGGAACTCTTCCATTGTTTTCGGAATTCCAATGACGTTTAAAAATGCTTAAAAACTCTTCCATTGTTCTCGGAATTCTGCTAATGTTTAAAAATGCTTCGGAACTCTTCCATTGTTCTCGTAATTCCGCTGAAGTTTAAAAATGCTTCGGAACATTTCCATTGTTCTCGGAATTCCGCTGACATATAAAAATGCTTCGGAACTCTTCCTTTTTTCTCGGAATTCCGTTGATGTTTAAAAATGCTTCAGAACTCTTCCATTGTTCTCGGAATTCCGCTGAAGTTTAAGTATGCTTCGGAACTCTTCCATTGTTCTGGAATTCCGCTGACGTTTAAAAATGCTTCACAACTCTTCCATTGTTCTCGGTATTCCCCTGACTTTTAAAAATGCTTCGGAACTCTTCCATTGTTCTCGGAATTCCGCCGAAGTTTAAGCATGCTTCGGAACCCTTCCATTGTTCTCGGAATTCTGCTGAAGTTTAAAAATGCTTCGGAACTCTTCCATTGTCCTCAGAATTCCGCTGACATTTAAAAATGCTTCGGAACTCTTCTATTGTTCTCAAAATTCCGCTGACATTTAAAAATGCTTCACAACTCTTCCATTTTTCTCGTTATTTCGCTGACTTTTAAAAATGCTTCGGAACTCTTCCATTGTTCTCGGAATTCCGCTGAAGTTTAAATATGCTTCGGAACTCTTCCATTGTTCTCGGAATTATGCTGAAGATTAAAAATGCTTCGGAACTCTTCCATTGTTCTCAGAACTCCGCTGACGTTTAAAAATGCTTCACAACTCTTCCATTGTTCTCGGAATTCCGCTGACTTTTAAAAATGCTTCGGAACTCTTCCATTGTTCTCGGAATTATGCTGAAGATTAAAAATGCTTCGGAACTCTTCCATTGTTCTCAGAATTCCGCTGACATTTAAAAATGCTTCGGAACTCTTCCATTGTTCTCGGAATTCCGCTGACTTTTAAAAATGCTTCGGAACTCTTCCATTGTTCTCGGAATTCCGCTGAAGTTTAAAAATGCTTCGGAACTCTTCCATTGTTCTAGGAATTCTGCTGAAGTTTAAAAATGCATCCGAACTCTTCCATTGTTCTCGGAATTCGGGTGAAGTTTAAAAATGCTTCGGAACTCTTCCATTGTTCTCGGAATTCCGCTGACGTTTAAAAATGCTTCACAACTCTTCTATTGTTCTCGGTATTCCGCTGAAGTTTAAAAATTCTTCGGAACTCTTCCATTGTTCTCGGAATTCTACTGAAGTTTAAAAATGCTTCTGAACTCTTCCATTGTTCTAGGAATTCTGCTGAAGTTTAAAAATGCTTTGGAACACTTCCATTGTTCTCAGAATTCTGCTGATGTTTGAAAATGCTTCGGAACTCTTCCATTGTTTTTGGAATTCCACTGACGTTTAAAAATGCTTAAAAACTCTTCCATTGTTCTCGGAATTCTGCTGATGTTTAAAAATGCTTCGGAACTCTTCCATTGTTCTCGTAATTCCGCTGAAGTTTAAAAATGCGTGGGAACTCTTCCATTGTTCTCGAAATTCCGCTGACATATAAAAATGCTTCGGAACTCTTCCTTTTTTCTCGGAAATCCGTTGACGTTTAAAAATGCTTCACAACTCTTCCATTGTTCTCGGTATTCCCCTGACTTTTAAAAATGCTTCGGAACTCTTCCATTGTTCTCGGAATTCCGCTGACGTTTAAAAATGCTTGATGTTTGATCAGCTAATGTTTGATCAGCTAAGAGATGCCCTTCACCTTATAGACTGGGATAGTATCTTCAGTAATAGGAGCACGGATAGAAAATGGGAAATTTTCAAAACAGTCCTACATAGTCACTGTAGAAGGTACATACATTATGGGAATAAAAGGGCTAGGAATAGGAGGAAGCCAATGTGGCTAAATAAGGAAGTCAAGAGGGCAATGAAAAACAAAAAAAGGGCTTTCGGTAAACTTAAACAAGAAGGCAGCGAGGAAGCGCTAATAACTTATAGGGAAAAAAACAAAATCTGTAAGAAACAAATAAGAATAGCAAAAGAGGAGACAGAGAGACTAATTGCCAAGGAAAGTAAAACGAATCCCAAACTGTTCTTTAACTATATAAACAGTAAAAGGATTAAAACTGATGGAGTTGGCCCATTGAAAAATAACCTGGGTAAAATCATAGAGGGCGATGACTTTTAAAAATGCTTCGGAACTCTTCCATTGTTCTCGGAATTCCGCTGAAGTTTAAGAATGCTTCGGAACTCTTCCATTGTTCTCGGAATTCTGCTGAAGTTTAAAAATGCTTTGGAACTCTTCCGTTGTTCTCGGAATTCCGCTGAAGCTTGAAAATGTTTCACAACTCTTCTATTGTTCTCGGAATTCCGCTGACTTTTAAAAATGCTTTGGAACTCTTCCATTGTTCTCGGAATTCCGCAGAAGTTTAAGAATGCTTCGGAACTCTTCCATTGTTCTCGGAATTCTGCTGAAGTTTAAAAATGCTTCGGAACTCTTCCATTGTTTTCAGCATTCCGCTGACATTTAAAAATGCTTTGGAACTCTTCCATTGTTCTCAGAATTCTGCAGACATATAAAAATGCTTCGAAACTCTTCCATTGTTCTCGTAATTCTGCTGACATTTAAAAATGCTTCGGAACTCTTCCATTGTTCTCGGAATTCTGCTGACATTTAAAAATGCTTCGGAACTCTTCCATTGTTCTGGAATTCCGCTGACATTTAAAAATGCTTCACAACTCTTCCATTGTTCTCGGTATTCTGCTGACTTTTAAAAATGCTTCGGAACTCTTCCATTGTTCGCGGAATTCCGCTGAAGTTTAAGTATGCTTCGGAACTCTTCCATTGTTCTCGGAATTCCGCTGACATTTAAAAATGCTTCAGAACCCTTCCATTGTTCTCGGAATTCCGCTGAGGTTTAAAAATGCTTCGGAACTCTTCCATTGTTTTCGGAATTCCAATGACGTTTAAAAATGCTTAAAAACTCTTCCATTGTTCTCGGAATTCTGCTAATGTTTAAAAATGCTTCGGAACTCTTCCATTGTTCTCGTAATTCCGCTGAAGTTTAAAAATGCTTCGGAACATTTCCATTGTTCTCGGAATTCCGCTGACATATAAAAATGCTTCGGAACTCTTCCTTTTTTCTCGGAATTCCGTTGATGTTTAAAAATGCTTCAGAACTCTTCCATTGTTCTCGGAATTCCGCTGAAGTTTAAGTATGCTTCGGAACTCTTCCATTGTTCTGGAATTCCGCTGACGTTTAAAAATGCTTCACAACTCTTCCATTGTTCTCGGTATTCCCCTGACTTTTAAAAATGCTTCGGAACTCTTCCATTGTTCTCGGAATTCCGCCGAAGTTTAAGCATGCTTCGGAACCCTTCCATTGTTCTCGGAATTCTGCTGAAGTTTAAAAATGCTTCGGAACTCTTCCATTGTCCTCAGAATTCCGCTGACATTTAAAAATGCTTCGGAACTCTTCTATTGTTCTCAAAATTCCGCTGACATTTAAAAATGCTTCACAACTCTTCCATTTTTCTCGTTATTTCGCTGACTTTTAAAAATGCTTCGGAACTCTACCATTGTTCTCGGAATTCCGCTGAAGTTTAAATATGCTTCGGAACTCTTCCATTGTTCTCGGAATTATGCTGAAGATTAAAAATGCTTCGGAACTCTTCCATTGTTCTCAGAACTCCGCTGACGTTTAAAAATGCTTCACAACTCTTCCATTGTTCTCGGAATTCCGCTGACTTTTAAAAATGCTTCGGAACTCTTCCATTGTTCTCGGAATTATGCTGAAGATTAAAAATGCTTCGGAACTCTTCCATTATTCTCAGAATTCCGCTGACATTTAAAAATGCTTCGGAACTCTTCCATTGTTCTCGGAATTCCGCTGACTTTTAAAAATGCTTCGGAACTCTTCCATTGTTCTCGGAATTCCGCTGAAGTTTAAAAATGCTTCGGAACTCTTCCATTGTTCTAGGAATTCTGCTGAAGTTTAAAAATGCATCCGAACTCTTCCATTGTTCTCGGAATTCGGGTGAAGTTTAAAAATGCTTCGGAACTCTTCCATTGTTCTCGGAATTCCGCTGACGTTTAAAAATGCTTCACAACTCTTCTATTGTTCTCGGTATTCCGCTGAAGTTTAAAAATTCTTCGGAACTCTTCCATTGTTCTCGGAATTCTACTGAAGTTTAAAAATGCTTCTGAACTCTTCCATTGTTCTAGGAATTCTGCTGAAGTTTAAAAATGCTTTGGAACACTTCCATTGTTCTCAGAATTCTGCTGATGTTTGAAAATGCTTCGGAACTCTTCCATTGTTTTTGGAATTCCACTGACGTTTAAAAATGCTTAAAAACTCTTCCATTGTTCTCGGAATTCTGCTGATGTTTAAAAATGCTTCGGAACTCTTCCATTGTTCTCGTAATTCCGCTGAAGTTTAAAAATGCGTCGGAACTCTTCCATTGTTCTCGAAATTCCGCTGACATATAAAAATGCTTCGGAACTCTTCCTTTTTTCTCGGAAATCCGTTGACGTTTAAAAATGCTTCACAACTCTTCCATTGTTCTCGGTATTCCCCTGACTTTTAAAAATGCTTCGGAACTCTTCCATTGTTCTCAGAATTCCGCTGAAGTTTAAATATGCTTCGGAACTCTTCCATTGTTCTCGGAATTCTGCTGAAGTTTAAAAATGCTTCGGAACCCTTCCATTGTTCTCAGAATTCCGCTGACATTTAAAAATGCTTCGGAACTCTTCCATTGTTCTCGGAATTCCGCTGACATTTAAAAATGTTTCATAACTCTTCCATTGTTCTCGGAATTCCGCTGACGTTTAAAAATGCTTCGGAACTCTTCCATTGTTCTCGGAATTCCGCTGACGTTTAAAAATGCTTCACAACTCTTCCATTGTTCTCGGAATTTCGCGGACTTTTAAAAATGCTTCGGAACTCTTCCATTGTTCTCAAAATTCCGCTGAAGTTTAAAAATGCTTCGGAACTCTTCCATTGTTCTCAAAATTCCGCTGAAGTTTAAAAATGCTTCGGAACTCTTCCATTGTTCTTAGAATTCCGCTGACGTTTAAGAATGCTTCTGAACTCTTCCATTGTTCTCGGAATTCTGCTGAAGTTTAAAAATGGTTTGGAACTCTTCCATTGTTCTCGGAATTCCGCTGACGCTTAAAAATGTTTCACAACTCTTCTATTGTTCTCGGAATTCCGCTGACTTTTAAAAATGCTTCGGAACTCTTCCATTGTTCTCGGAATTCTGCTGAAGTTTAAAAATGCTTCGGAACTCTTCCATTGTTCTCGGAATTCCGCTGACGTTTAAAAATGCTTGATGTTTGATCAGCTAATGTTTGATCAGCTAAGAGATGCCCTTCACCTTATAGACTGGGATAGTATCTTCAGTAATAGGAGCACGGATAGAAAATGGGAAATTTTCAAAACAGTCCTACATAGTCACTGTAGAAGGTACATACATTATGGGAATAAAAGGGCTAGGAATAGGAGGATGCCAATGTGGCTAAATAAGGAAGTCAAGAGGGCAATGAAAAACAAAAAAAGGGCTTTCGGAAAACTTAAACAAGAAGGCAGCGAGGAAGCGCTAATAACTTATAGGGAAAAAAACAAAATCTGTAAGAAACAAATAAGAATAGCAAAAGAGGAGACAGAGAGACTAATTGCCAAGGAAAGTAAAACGAATCCCAAACTGTTCTTTAACTATATAAACAGTAAAAGGATTAAAACTGATGGAGTTGGCCCATTGAAAAATAACCTGGGTAAAATCATAGAGGGCGATGAGGGTAAAGCAAACCTACTCAATAGCTTCTTCTCCACTGTTTTCACAAAAGAAAACAATTTATCGGAGGAAATGCAAAGTGATAAAGTAAACCCTCCGCTAAATATCACCCACCTAACCCAGGAGGAAGTTCAGAAACGCCTAAATAATATCAAAATAGACAAGTCACCAGGCCCAGATGGCATACACCCCCGGGTACTAAAAGAATTAAGTAATGTGATAGACAGACCGCTGTATCTTATATTTAAGCACTCTTTATGGACAGGGACTGCCCCACTAGACTGGCGCCAAGCAAATGTGGTACCAATATTCAAAAAGGGGTCTAAAAGTGACCCTGGGAACTATAGACCAGTCAGCTTAACGTCTGTTGTGGGTAAATTGTTTGAAGGATTTCTTAGAGATGCTATTGTAGAATATCTTAATGATAATAACTGTCTAACTCCATATCAACATGGATTCATGAGAGATCGCTCCTGCCAAACAAACCTGATTGCCTTCTACGAGGAGGTGAGCTCACAGCTGGACCAGGGAGAGTCAGTGGATGTTGTATACCTTGACTTCTCCAAAGCTTTTGATACCGTGCCACACAAAAGGTTGGTATATAAAATGAGAATGCTTGGTCTGGGGGATAATGTGTGTAAGTGGGTAAATAGCTGGCTGAGTGATAGAAAGCAGAGGGTGGTTATCAATGGAGTAAGCTCAGGGTGTGTCAGGGTTACTAGCGGGGTGCCTCAAGGGTCTGTCTTGGGCCCTATATTATTTAATATATATATTAATGATCTAGTGGAAGGGTTGCATAGTAAAATAGCAATATTTGCAGATGATACTAAACTTTGTAAAGTAGTTAACACAGATGAGGATAGGGCACAGCTACAGGAGGATTTAGATAAATTGGGGAGTTGGGCCAAAAAATGGCAAATGGGGTTCAATGCCGATAAATGTAAGGTCATGCACATGGGAAAGAAAAACAGCAGTCACCCATACATATTAAATGGGAAACCGTTGGGGAAATCTGACATGGAGAAGGACCTGGGCGTCTTGGTTAATAGCAAATTAAATTGGAGTGCCCAGTGTCAGGCAGCAGCTGCGAAGGCAAATAGAGTCATGGCATGCATCAGAAGAGGAATAGGGGCATATGATGAGAACATTGTTCTTCCTCTGTATAAAGCGCTGGTAAGGCCGCACTTAGAATATTGTGCACAGTTCTGGGCTCCGGTGCTCAGGAAAGACATATTGGAGCTAGAGAGGGTACAAAGGAGGGCGACTAAGGTAATAAAGGGAATGGAGGGACTAGAATACCCAGAGAGGTTGTCAAAATTAGGCCTATTTACGTTGGAAAAGAGAAGGCTTAGGGGAGACCTCATAAACATGTATAAATACATCAGGGGGCAGTACAGAGATCTCTCCCATGACCTATTTATACCAAGGATGGTGACAAAGACGAGGGGGCACACTATACGTCTGGAGGAAAGGAGGTTCCTGCACCAGCATAGAAGGGGATTCTTTACGGTCAGAGCCGTGAGACTCTGGAACTCTCTGGGAGAGGAAGTGGTGATGTCCAACTCACTTAATGAGTTCAAGAGAGGCCTGGACGCCTTTCTTGAGAACAATAAAATTACATCTTATGCTTAGTGATAGTTAATTAATCCAGATTGGTGTCGGGAAGTGAATTTTTTCCTCAATGATGTCAATTGGCCTATACCGCATGTTTTTTTTTTTGTTTTGTTTTGTTTTTTTTTGCGTTCCCCTGGATCAACGCTGCGGAATAGCTGCAGTGCACAAGAAATAGGCTGAACTGGATGGACGCTTGTCTTTTTTCGGCCTTATAAACTATGTAACTATGTAACTATGTAAATGCTTCACAACTCTTCCATTGTTCTCGGAATTTCGCGGACTTTTAAAAATGCTTCGGAACTCTTCCATTGTTCTCAAAATTCCGCTGAAGTTTAAAAATGCTTCGGAACTCTTCCATTGTTCTCAGAATTCCGCTGACGTTTAAAAATGCTTCGGAAATCTTCCTTTGTTTTCAAAATTCCGCTGACATTTAAAAATGCTTCAGAACTCTTTCATTGTTCTCGGAATTCCGCTGACGTTTAAAAATGCTTCGGAAATCTTCCATTGTTCTCAGAATTCCACTGAAGTTTAAGAATGCTTCGGAACTCTTCCATTGTTCTCGGAATTCTGCTGAAGTTTAAAAATGCTTTGGAACTCTTCCATTGTTCTCGGAATTCCGCTGACGCTTAAAAATGTTTCACAACTCTTCTATTGTTCTCGGAATTCCGCTGACTTTTAAAAATGCTTCGGAACTCTTCCATTGTTCTCGGAATTCCATAGAAGTTTAAGAATGCTTCGGAACTCTTCCATTGTTCTCGGAATTCTGCTGAAGTTTAAAAATTCTTCGGAACTCTTCCATTGTTTTCAGAATTCCGCTGACATTTAAAAATGCTTTGGAACTTTTCCATTGTTCTCAGAATTCTGCAGACATATAAAAATGCTTCGGAACTCTTCCATTGTTCTGGAATTCCGCTGATGTTTAAAAATGCTTCACAACTCTTCCATTGTTCTCGGTATTCTGCTGACTTTTAAAAATGCTTCGGAACTCTTCCATTGTTCGCGGAATTCCGCTGAAGTTTAAGTATGCTTCGGAACTCTTCCATTGTTCTCGGAATTCCGCTGACATTTAAAAATACTTCAGAACCCTTCCATTGTTCTCGGAATTCCGCTGAGGTTTAAAAATGCTTTGGAACTTTTCCATTGTTCTCGGAATTCCGCTGACATTTAAAAATGTTTTGGAACACTTCCATTGTTCTCAGAATTCCGCTGATGTTTAAAAATGCTTCGGAACTCTTCCATTGTTTTCGGAATTCCAATGACGTTTAAAAATGCTTAAAAACTCTTCCATTGTTCTCGGAATTCTGCTGATGTTTAAAAATGCTTCGGAACTCTTCCATTGTTCTCGTAATTCCGCTGAAGTTTAAAAATGCTTCGGAACTTTTCCATTGTTCTCGGAATTCCGCTGACATATAAAAATGCTTCGGAACTCTTCCTTTTTTCTCGGAATTCCGTTGATGTTTAAAAATGCTTCACAACTCTTCCATTGTTCTCGGTATTCCCCTGACTTTTAAAAATGCTTCGGAACTCTTCCATTGTTCTCGGAATTCCGCTGAAGTTTAAGCATGCTTCGGAACCCTTCCATTGTTCTCGGAATTCTGCTGAAGTTTAAAAATGCTTCGGAACTCTTCCATTGTCCTCAGAATTCCGCTGACATTTAAAAGTGCTTCGGAACTCTTCCATTGTTCTCAAAATTCCGCTGACGTTTAAAAATGCTTCACAACTCTTCCATTTTTCTCGGTATTTCGCTGACTTTTAAAAATGCTTCGGAACTCTTCCATTGTTCTCGGAATTCCGCTGAAGTTTAAATATGCTTCGGAACTCTTCCATTGTTCTCGGAATTATGCTGAAGATTAAAAATGCTTCGGAACTCTTCCATTGTTCTCAGAATTCCGCTGACGTTTAAAAATGCTTCACAACTCTTCCATTGTTCTCAGAATTCCGCTGACTTTTAAAAATGCTTCGGAACTCTTCCATTGTTCTCGGAATTATGCTGAAGATTAAAAATGCTTCGGAACTCTTCCATTGTTCTCAGAATTCCGCTGACATTTAAAAATGCTTCGGAACTCTTCCATTGTTCTCGGAATTCCGCTGACTTTTAAAAATGCTTCGGAACTCTTCCATTGTTCTCGGAATTCCGCTGAAGTTTAAAAATGCTTCGGAACTCTTCCATTGTTCTAGGAATTCTGCTGAAGTTTAAAAATGCATCGGAACTCTTCCATTGTTCTCGGAATTTGGGTGAAGTTTAAAAATGCTTCGGAACTCTTCCATTGTTCTCGGAATTCCGCTGACGTTTAAAAATGCTTCACAACTCTTCTATTGTTCTCGGTATTCCGCTGAAGTTTAAATATGCTTCTGAACTCTTCCATTGTTCTCGGAATTCTACTGAAGTTTAAAAATGCTTCTGAACTCTTCCATTGTTCTAGGAATTCTGCTGAAGTTTAAAAATGCTTTGGAACATTTCCATTGTTCTCAGAATTCTGCTGATGTTTAAAAATGCTTCGGAACTCTTCCATTGTTTTTGGAATTCCACTGACGTTTAAAAATGCTTAAAAACTCTTCCATTGTTCTCGGAATTCTGCTGATGTTTAAAAATGCTTTGGAACTCTTCCATTGTTCTCGTAATTCCGCTGAAGTTTAAAAATGCGTCGGAACTCTTCCATTGTTCTCGAAATTCCGCTGACATATAAAAATGCTTCGGAACTCTTCCATTGTTCTCGGAATTCCGCTGACATTTAAAAATGTTTCATAACTCTTCCATTGTTCTCGGAATTTCGCGGACTTTTAAAAATGCTTCGGAACTCTTCCATTGTTCTCGGAATTCCGCTGAAGTTTAAGAATGCTTCGGAACTCTTCCATTGTTCTCGGAATTCTGCTGAAGTTTAAAAATGCTTTGGAACTCTTCCGTTGTTCTCGGAATTCCGCTGAAGCTTGAAAATGTTTCAAAACTCTTCTATTGTTCTCGGAATTCCGCTGACTTTTAAAAATGCTTTGGAACTCTTCCATTGTTCTCGGAATTCCGCAGAAGTTTAAGAATGCTTCTGAACTTTTCCATTGTTCTCAGAATTCTGCTGAAGTTTAAAAATGCTTTGGAACTCTTCCATTGTTTTCAGAATTCCGCTGACATTTAAAAATGCTTTGGAACTCTTCCATTGTTCTCAGAATTCTGCAGACATATAAAAATGCTTCGGAACTCTTCCATTGTTCTCGGAATTCTGCTGACATTTAAAAATGCTTCGGAACTCTTCCATTGTTCTGGAATTCCACTGACGTTTAAAAATGCTTCACAACTCTTCCATTTTTCTCGGTATTCTGCTGACTTTTAAAAATGCTTCGGAACTCTTCCATTGTTCGCAGAATTCCGCTGAAGTTTAAGTATGCTTCGGTACTCTTCCATTGTTCTCGGAATTCCGCTGAGGTTTAAAAATGCTTCGGAACTCTTCGATTGTTCTCCAAATTCCGCTGACGTTTAAAAATGCTTCACAACTCTTCCATTGTTCTCAGAATTCCGCTGACGTTCAAAAATGCTTCGAAATCTTCCATTGTTTTCAAAATTCCACTGACGTTTAAAAATGCTTCAGAACTCTTCCATTGTTCTCGGAATTCCGCTGATGTTTAAAAATGCTTCGGAACTCTTCCATTGTTCTCGGAATTCCAGTGAAGTTTAAAAATGCTTCGGAACTCTTACATTGTTCTCAGAATTCCGCTGAAGTTTATATATGCTTTGGTACCCTTCTAGTGTTCTCGGAATTCTGCTGACTTTTAAAAATGCTTCGGAACACTTCCATTGTTCCAGGAATTCCGCTGAAGTTTAAAAATGCTTCGGAACTCTTCCATTGTTCTCGGAATTCCGCTGACGCTTAAAATTGCTTCACAGCTCTTCTATTGTTCTCGGAATTCACCTGACTTTTAAAAATGCTTCGGAACTCTTCCATTGTTCTCGTAAATCCGCTGAAGTTTAAGAATGCTTCAGAACTCTTCCATTGTTCTCGGAAATCTGCTGAAGTTTTGAAATTTAAATATGCTTCGGAACTCTTCCATTGTTCTCGGAATTCCGCTGACGCTTAAAAATGCTTCACAACTCTTCTATTGTTCTCTGAATTCCGCTGACTTTTAAAAATGCTTCGGAACTCTTCCATTGTTCTCGGAATTCCGATGAAGTTTAAGTATGCTACGGAACTCTTCCATTGTTCTCGGAATTCTGCTGACATTCAAAAATGCTTCGGAACTCTTCCATTGTACTCGGAATTCCGCTGACATTTAAAAATGCTTCGGAACTCTTCCATTTTTCTCGGAATTCTGCTGACGTTTAAAAATGCTTCACAACTCTTCCATTTTTGTCGCTATTCTGCTGACTTTTAAAAATGCTTCGGAACTCTTCCATTGTTCTCGGAATTCCGCTGAAGTTTATATATGCTTCTGAACTCTTCCATTGTTCTCGGAATTATGCTGAAGATTAAAAATGCTTCGGAACTCTTCCATTGTTCTCAGAATTCCGCTGACATTTAAAAATGCTTCGGAACTCTTCCATTGTTCTCGGAATTCCGCTGACGTTTAAAAATGCTTCACAACTCTTCCATTGTTCTCGGAATTCTGCTGAAGTTTAAAAATGCTTCGGAACTCTTCCATTGTTCTCGGAATTCCGCTGACTTTTAAAAATGCTTCGGAACTCTTCCATTGTTCTCCAAATTCCGCTGAAGTTTAAAAATGCTTCGGAACTCTTCCATTGTTCTCGGAATTCTGCTGAAGTTTAAAAATGCTTCGGAAATCTTTCATTGTTTTCAAAATTCCGCTGACATTTAAAAATGCTTCAGAACTCTTCCATTGTTCTCGGAATTCCTCTGACGTTTAAAAATGCTTCGGAACTCTTCCATTGTTCTCGGAATTCCGCTGAAGTTTAAAAATGCTTCGGAACTCTTCCATTGTTCTAGGAATTCTGCTGAAGTTTAAAAATGCTTTGGAACTCTTCCATTGTTCTCAGAATTCCGCTGATGCTTGAAAATGTTTCACAACTCTTCTATTGTTCTCGGAATTCCGCTGACTTTTAAAAATGCTTTGGAACTCTTCCATTGTTCTCGGAATTCCGCAGAAGTTTAAGAATGCTTCGGAACTTTTCCATTGTTCTCGGAATTCCGCTGACATTTAAAAATGTTTTGGAACACTTCCATTGTTCTCAGAATTCCGCTGATGTTTAAAAATGCTTCGGAACTCTTCCATTGTTTTCGGAATTCCAATGACGTTTAAAAATGCTTAAAAACTCTTCCATTGTTCTCGGAATTCTGCTGATGTTTAAAAATGCTTCGGAACTCTTCCATTGTTCTCGTAATTCCGCTGAAGTTTAAAAATGCTTCGGAACTTTTCCATTGTTCTCGTAATTCCGCTGACATATAAAAATGCTTCGGAACTCTTCCTTTTTTCTCGGAATTCCGTTGATGTTTAAAAATGCTTCAGAACTCTTCCATTGTTCTCGGAATTTTGCTGAAGTTTAGGTATGCTTCGGAACTCTTCCATTGTTCTGGAATTCCGCTGACGTTTAAAAATGCTTCACAACTCTTCCATTGTTCTCGGTATTCCCCTGACTTTTAAAAATGCTTCGGAACTCTTCCATTGTTCTCGGAATTCCGCTGAAGTTTAAGCATGCTTTGGAACCCTTCCATTGTTCTCGGAATTCTGCTGAAGTTTAAAAATGCTTCGGAACTCTTCCATTGTCCTCAGAATTCCGCTGACATTTAAAAATGCTTCGGAACTCTTCCATTGTTCTCAAAATTCCGCTGACGTTTAAAAATGCTTCACAACTCTTCCATTGTTCTCGGTATTCCCCTGACTTTTAAAAATGCTTCGGAACTCTTCCATTGTTCTCGGAATTCCGCTGAAGTTTAAATATGCTTCGGAACTCTTCCATTGTTCTCGGAATTATGCTGAAGATTAAAAATGCTTCGGAACTCTTCCATTGTTCTCAGAATTCCGCTGACGTTTAAAAATGCTTCACAACTCTTCCATTGTTCTCGGAATTCCGCTGACTTTTAAAAATGCTTCGGAACTCTTCCATTGTTCTCGGAATTATGCTGAAGATTAAAAATGCTTCGGAACTCTTCCATTGTTCTCAGAATTCCGCTGACATTTAAAAATGCTTCAGAACTCTTCCATTGTTCTCGGAATTCCGCTGACTTTTAAAAATGCTTCGGAACTCTTCCATTGTTCTCGGAATTCCGCTGAAGTTTAAAAATGCTTCGGAACTCTTCCATTGTTCTAGGAATTCTGCTGAAGTTTAAAAATGCATCCGAACTCTTCCATTGTTCTCGGAATTCGGGTGAAGTTTAAAAATGCTTCAGAACTCTTCCATTGTTCTCGGAATTCCGCTGACGTTTAAAAATGCTTCACAACTCTTCTATTGTTCTCGGTATTCCGCTGAAGTTTAAATATGCTTCGGAACTCTTCCATTGTTCTCGGAATTCTACTGAAGTTTAAAAATGCTTCTGAACTCTTCCATTGTTCTAGGAATTCTGCTGAAGTTTAAAAATGCTTTGGAACACTTCCATTGTTCTCAGAATTCTGCTGATGTTTAAAAATGCTTCGGAACTCTTCCATTGTTTTTGGAATTCCACTGACGTTTAAAAATGCTTAAAAACTCTTCCATTGTTCTCGGAATTCTGCTGATGTTTAAAAATGCTTTGGAACTCTTCCATTGTTCTCGTAATTCCGCTGAAGTTTAAAAATGCGTCGGAACTCTTCCATTGTTCTCGAAATTCCGCTGACATATAAAAATGCTTCGGAACTCTTCCATTGTTCTCGGAATTCCGCTGACATTTAAAAATGTTTCATAACTCTTCCATTGTTCTCGGAATTTCGCGGACTTTTAAAAATGCTTCGGAACTCTTCCATTGTTCTCGGAATTCCGCTGAAGTTTAAGAATGCTTCGGAACTCTTCCATTGTTCTCGGAATTCTGCTGAAGTTTAAAAATGCTTTGGAACTCTTCCGTTGTTCTCGGAATTCCGCTGAAGCTTGAAAATGTTTCAAAACTCTTCTATTGTTCTCGGAATTCCGCTGACTTTTAAAAATGCTTTGGAACTCTTCTATTGTTCTCGGAATTCCGCAGAAGTTTAAGAATGCTTCTGAACTTTTCCATTGTTCTCAGAATTCTGCTGAAGTTTAAAAATGCTTTGGAACTCTTCCATTGTTTTCAGAATTCCGCTGACATTTAAAAATGCTTTGGAACTCTTCCATTGTTCTCAGAATTCTGCAGACATATAAAAATGCTTCGGAACTCTTCCATTGTTCTCGGAATTCTGCTGACATTTAAAAATGCTTCGGAACTCTTCCATTGTTCTGGAATTCCACTGACGTTTAAAAATGCTTCACAACTCTTCCATTGTTCTCGGTATTCTGCTGACTTTTAAAAATGCTTCGGAACTCTTCCATTGTTCGCAGAATTCCGCTGAAGTTTAAGTATGCTTCGGAACTCTTCCATTGTTCTCGGAATTCCGCTGAGGTTTAAAAATGCTTCGGAACTCTTCGATTGTTCTCCAAATTCCGCTGACGTTTAAAAATGCTTCACAACTCTTCCATTGTTCTCAGAATTCCGCTGACGTTCAAAAATGCTTCGAAATCTTCCATTGTTTTCAAAATTCCACTGACGTTTAAAAATGCTTCAGAACTCTTCCATTGTTCTCGGAATTCCGCTGATGTTTAAAAATGCTTCGGAACTCTTCCATTGTTCTCGGAATTCCAGTGAAGTTTAAAAATGCTTCGGAACTCTTACATTGTTCTTAGAATTCCGCTGAAGTTTATATATGCTTTGGTACCCTTCTAGTGTTCTCGGAATTCTGCTGACTTTTAAAAATGCTTCGGAACTCTTCCATTGTTCTCGGAATTCCGCTGACGCTTAAAATTGCTTCACAGCTCTTCTATTGTTCTCGGAATTCACCTGACTTTTAAAAATGCTTCGGAACTCTTCCATTGTTCTCGTAATTCCGCTGAAGTTTAAGAATGCTTCAGAACTCTTCCATTGTTCTCGGAAATCTGCTGAAGTTTTGAAATTTAAATATGCTTCGGAACTCTTCCATTGTTCTCGGAATTCCGCTGACGCTTAAAAATGCTTCACAACTCTTCTATTGTTCTCTGAATTCCGCTGACTTTTAAAAATGCTTCGGAACTCTTCCATTGTTCTCGGAATTCCGCTGAAGTTTATATATGCTTCGGAACTCTTCCATTGTTCTCGGAATTATGCTGAAGATTAAAAATGCTTCGGAACTCTTCCATTGTTCTCAGAATTCCGCTGACATTTAAAAATGCTTCGGAACTCTTCCATTGTTCTCGGAATTCCGCTGACGTTTAAAAATGCTTCACAACTCTTCCATTGTTCTCGGAATTCTGCTGAAGTTTAAAAATGCTTCGGAACTCTTCCATTGTTCTCGGAATTCCGCTGACTTTTAAAAATGCTTCGGAACTCTTCCATTGTTCTCCAAATTCCGCTGAAGTTTAAAAATGCTTCGGAACTCTTCCATTGTTCTCGGAATTCTGCTGAAGTTTAAAAATGCTTCGGAAATCTTTCATTGTTTTCAAAATTCCGCTGACATTTAAAAATGCTTCAGAACTCTTCCATTGTTCTCGGAATTCCTCTGACGTTTAAAAATGCTTCGGAACTCTTCCATTGTTCTCGGAATTCCGCTGAAGTTTAAAAATGCTTCGGAACTCTTCCATTGTTCTAGGAATTCTGCTGAAGTTTAAAAATGCTTTGGAACTCTTCCATTGTTCTCAGAATTCCGCTGATGCTTGAAAATGTTTCACAACTCTTCTATTGTTCTCGGAATTCCGCTGACTTTTAAAAATGCTTTGGAACTCTTCCATTGTTCTCGGAATTCCGCAGAAGTTTAAGAATGCTTCGGAACTTTTCCATTGTTCTCGGAATTCCGCTGACATTTAAAAATGTTTTGGAACACTTCCATTGTTCTCAGAATTCCGCTGATGTTTAAAAATGCTTCGGAACTCTTCCATTGTTTTCGGAATTCCAATGACGTTTAAAAATGCTTAAAAACTCTTCCATTGTTCTCGGAATTCTGCTGATGTTTAAAAATGCTTCGGAACTCTTCCATTGTTCTCGTAATTCCGCTGAAGTTTAAAAATGCTTCGGAACTTTTCCATTGTTCTCGTAATTCCGCTGACATATAAAAATGCTTCGGAACTCTTCCTTTTGTCTCGGAATTCCGTTGATGTTTAAAAATGCTTCAGAACTCTTCCATTGTTCTCGGAATTTTGCTGAAGTTTAAGTATGCTTCGGAACTCTTCCATTGTTCTGGAATTCCGCTGACGTTTAAAAATGCTTCACAACTCTTCCATTGTTCTCGGTATTCCCCTGACTTTTAAAAATGCTTCGGAACTCTTCCATTGTTCTCGGAATTCCGCTGAAGTTTAAGCATGCTTTGGAACCCTTCCATTGTTCTCGGAATTCTGCTGAAGTTTAAAAATGCTTCGGAACTCTTCCATTGTCCTCAGAATTCCGCTGACATTTAAAAATGCTTCGGAACTCTTCCATTGTTCTCAAAATTCCGCTGACGTTTAAAAATGCTTCACAACTCTTCCATTTTTCTCGGTATTTCGCTGACTTTTAAAAATGCTTCGGAACTCTTCCATTGTTCTCGGAATTCCGCTGAAGTTTAAATATGCTTCGGAACTCTTCCATTGTTCTCGGAATTATGCTGAAGATTAAAAATGCTTCGGAACACTTCCATTGTTCTCAGAATTCCGCTGACGTTTAAAAATGCTTCACAACTCTTCCATTGTTCTCGGAATTCCGCTGACTTTTAAAAATGCTTCGGAACTCTTCCATTGTTCTCGGAATTATGCTGAAGATTAAAAATGCTTCGTAACTCTTCCATTGTTCTCAGAATTCCGCTGACATTTAAAAATGCTTCGGAACTCTTCCATTGTTCTCGGAATTCCGCTGACTTTTAAAAATGCTTCGGAACTCTTCCATTGTTCTCGGAATTCCGCTGAAGTTTAAAAATGCTTCGGAACTCTTCCATTGTTCTAGGAATTCTGCTGAAGTTTAAAAATGCATCCGAACTCTTCCATTGTTCTCGGAATTCGGGTGAAGTTTAAAAATGCTTCAGAACTCTTCCATTGTTCTCGGAATTCCGCTGACGTTTAAAAATGCTTCACAACTCTTTTATTGTTCTCGGTATTCCGCTGAAGTTTAAATATGCTTCGGAACTCTTCCATTGTTCTCGGAATTCTACTGAAGTTTAAAAATGCTTCTGAACTCTTCCATTGTTCTAGGAATTCTGCTGAAGTTTAAAAATGCTTTGGAACACTTCCATTGTTCTCAGAATTCTGCTGATGTTTAAAAATGCTTCGGAACTCTTCCATTGTTTTTGGAATTCCACTGACGTTTAAAAATGCTTAAAAACTCTTCCATTGTTCTCGGAATTCTGCTGATGTTTAAAAATGCTTCGGAACCCTTCCATTGTTCTCGTAATTCCGCTGAAGTTTAAAAATGAGTCGGAACTCTTCCATTGTTCTCGAAATTCCGCTGACATATAAAAATGCTTCGGAACTCTTCCATTGTTCTCAGAATTCTGCAGACATATAAAAATGCTTCGGAACTCTTCCATTGTTCTCGGAATTCTGCTGACATTTAAAAATGCTTCGGAACTCTTCCATTGTTCTGGAATTCCGCTGATGTTTAAAAATGCTTCACAACTCTTCCATTGTTCTCGGTATTCTGCTGACTTTTAAAAATGCTTCGGAACTCTTCCATTGTTCGCGGAATTCCGCTGAAGTTTAAGTATGCTTCGGAACTCTTCCATTGTTCTCGGAATTCCGCTGAGGTTTAAAAATGCTTCGGAACTCTTCGATTGTTCTCCAAATTCCGCTGACATTTAAAAATGCTTCACAACTCTTCCATTGTTCTCTTAATTCCGCTGACGTTCAAAAATGCTTCGGAAATCTTCCATTGTTTTCAAAATTCCACTGACGTTTAAAAATGCTTCAGAACTCTTCCATTGTTCTCGGAATTCCGCTGATGTTTAAAAATGCTTCGGAACTCTTCCATTGTTCTCGGAATTCCAGTGAAGTTTAAAAATGCTTCGGAACTCTTACATTGTTCTCAGAATTCCGCTGAAGTTTATATATGCTTTGGTACCCTTCTAGTGTTCTCGGAATTCTGCTGACTTTTAAAAATGCTTCGGAACTCTTCCATTGTACTCGTAATTCCGCTGACATTTAAAAATGCTTCGGAACTCTTCCATTGTTCTCGGAATTCCGCTGACGTTTAAAAATGCTTCACAACTCTTCCATTTTTGTCGCTATTCCGCTGACTTTTAAAAATGCTTCGGAACTCTTCCATTGTTCTCGGAATTCCGCTGAAGTTTAAATATGCTTCGGAACTCTTCCATTGTTCTCGGAATTATGCTGAAGATTAAAAATGCTTCGGAACTCTTCCATTGTTCTCAGAATTCCGCTGACATTTAAAAATGCTTCGGAACTCTTCCATTGTTCTCGGAATTCCGCTGAAGTTTAAAAATGCTTCGGAACTCTTCCATTGTTCTCGGAATTCTGCTGAAGTTTAAAAATGCTTCGGAACTCTTCCATTGTTCTCGGAATTCCGCTGACTTTTAAAAATGCTTCGGAACTCTTCCTTTGTTCTCCAAATTCCGCTGAAGTTTAAAAATGCTTCGGAACTCTTTTATTGTTCTCGGAATTCTGCTGAAGTTTAAAAATGCTTCGGAAATCTTTCATTGTTTTCAAAATTCCGCTGACATTTAAAAATGCTTCAGAACTCTTCCATTGTTCTCGGAATTCCGCTGAAGTTTAAAAATGCTTCGGAACTCTTCCATTGTTTTCAGAATTCCGCTGACATTTAAAAATGCTTTGGAACTCTTCCATTGTTCTCGGAATTCCGCAGAAGTTTAAGAATGCTTTGGAACTCTTCCATTGTTCTCGGAATTCCGCAGAAGTTTAAAAATGCTTCGGAACTCTTCCATTGTTCTCGGAATTCCGCTGACGTTTAAAAATGCTTCACAACTCTTCCATTGTTCTCGGAATTCTGCTGAAGTTTAAAAATGCTTCGGAACTCTTCCATTGTTCTCGGAGTTCCGCTGACTTTTAAAAATGCTTCGGAACTCTTCCTTTGTTCTCCAAATTCAGCTGAAGTTTAAAAATGCTTCGGAACTCTTCCATTGTTCTCGGAATTCTACTGAAGTTTAAAAATGCTTCGGAACTCTTCCATTGTTCTCAGAATTCCGCTGACGTTTAAAAATGCTTCGGAAAACTTCCATTGTTCTCAGAATTCCGCTGACGTTTAAAAATACTTCGGAACTCTTCCATTGTTCTCGGAATTCTGCTGAAGTTTAAAAATGCTTCGGAACTCTTCCATTGTTCTCGGAATTCCGCTGACTTTTAAAAATGCTTTGGAATTCTTCCTTTGTTCTCCAAATTCCGCTGAAGTTTAAAAATGCTTCGGAACTCTTCCATTGTTCTCGGAATTCTGCTGAAGTTTAAAAATGCTTTGGAACTCTTCCATTGTTCTCAGAATTCCGCTGACGTTTAAAAATGCTTCAGAACACTTCCATTGTTCTCGGAATTCCGCTGACGTTTAAAAATGCTTCACAACTCTTCTACTGTTCTCGGTATTCCGCTGACTTTTAAAAATGCTTCAGAACTCTTCCATTGTTCTCGGAATTCCGCTGAAGTTTAAATATGCTTCGGAACTCTTCCATTGTTCTCGGAATTATGCTGAAGATTAAAAATGCTTCGGAACTCTTCCATTGTTCTCAGAATTCCGCTGACATTTAAAAATGCATCGGAACTCTTCCATTGTTCTACAAATTCTGAAGTTTAAAAATGCTTCGGAACTCTTCCATTGTTCTCGGAATTCTGCTGAAGTTTAAAAATGCTTCGCAACTCTTCCATTCTTCTCAGAATTCCGCTGACGTTTAAAAATGCTTCGGAAATCTTCCATTGTTCTCGGAATTCCACTGAAGTTTAAAAATGCTTCGGAACTCTTCCATTCTTCTAGGAATTCTGCTGAAGTTTAAAAATGCATCGGAACTCTTCCATTGTTCTCGGAATTCTGGCGAAGTTTAAAAATGCTTCGGAACTCTTCTATTGTTCTCGGAATTCCACTGAAGTTTAAAAATGCTTAAAATCTCTTCCATTGTTCTCGGAATTCTGCTCATATTTAAAAATGCTTCGGATCTCTTCCATTGTTCTCGTAATTCCGCTGAAGTTTAAAAATGATTCGGAACTCTTCCATTGTTCTCGGAATTCTGCTGAAGTTTAAAAATGCTTCGGAACTCTTCCATTCTTCTCAGAATTCCGCTGATGTTTAAAAATGCTTCGGAAGTCTTTCATTGTTTTCAAAATTCCGCTGACGTTTAAAAATGCTTCAGAACTCTTCCATTGTTCTCGGAATTCCGCTGACGTTTAAAAATGCTTCGGAACTCTTCCATTGTTCTCGGAATTATGCTGAAGATTAAAAATGCTTCGGAACTCTTCCATTGTTCTCAGAATTCCGCTGACATTTAAAAATGCTTCGGAACTCTTCCATTGTTCTCGGAATTCCGCTGACGTTTAAAAATGCTTCACAACTCTTCCATTGTTCTCGGAATTCTGCTGAAGTTTAAAAATGCTTCGGAACTCTTCCATTGTTCTCAGAATTCCGCTGACTTTTAAAAATGCTTCGGAACTCTTCCTTTGTTCTCCAAATTCCGCTGAAGTTTAAAAATGCTTCGGAACTCTTCCATTGTTCTCGGAATTCCGCTGACTTTTAAAAATGCTTCGGAACTCTTCCTTTGTTCTCCAAATTCCGCTGAAGTTTAAAAATGCTTCGGAACTCTTACATTGTTCTCGGAATTCTGCTGAAGTTTAAAAATGCTTCGGAACTCTTCCATTGTTCTCAGAATTCCGCTGACGTTTAAAAATGCTTCAGAACACTTCCATTGTTCTCGGAATTCCGCTGACGTTTAAAAATGCTTCACAACTCTTCTATTGTTCTCGGTATTCCGCTGACTTTTAAAAATGCTTCAGAACTCTTCCATTGTTCTCGGAATTCCGCTGAAGTTTAAATATGCTTCGGAACTCTTCCATTGTTCTCGGAATTATGCTGAAGATTAAAAATGCTTCGGAACTCTTCCATTGTTCTCAGAATTCCGCTGACATTTAAAAATGCTTCGGAACTCTTCCATTGTTCTCGGAATTCCGCTGACGTTTAAAAATGCTTCACAACTCTTCCATTGTTCTCGGAATTCTGCTGAAGTTTAAAAATGCTTCGGAACTCTTCCATTGTTCTCGGAATTCCGCTGACTTTTAAAAATGCTTCGGAACTCTTCCTTTGTTCTCCAAATTCCGCTGAAGTTTAAAAATGCTTCGGAACTCTTTTATTGTTCTCGGAATTCTGCTGAAGTTTAAAAATGCTTCGGAAATCTTTCATTGTTTTCAAAATTCCGCTGACATTTAAAAATGCTTCAGAACTCTTCCATTGTTCTCGGAATTCCGCTGAAGTTAAAAAATGCTTCGGAACTCTTCCATTGTTTTCAGAATTCCGCTGACATTTAAAAATGCTTTGGAACTCTTCCATTGTTCTCGGAATTCCGCAGAAGTTTAAGAATGCTTTGGAACTCTTCCATTGTTCTCGGAATTCCGCAGAAGTTTAAAAATGCTTCGGAACTCTTCCATTGTTCTCGGAATTCCGCTGACGTTTAAAAATGCTTCACAACTCTTCCATTGTTCTCGGAATTCTGCTGAAGTTTAAAAATGCTTCGGAACTCTTCCATTGTTCTCTTAGTTCCGCTGACTTTTAAAAATGCTTCGGAACTCTTCCTTTGTTCTCCAAATTCAGCTGAAGTTTAAAAATGCTTCGGAACTCTTCCATTGTTCTCGGAATTCTACTGAAGTTTAAAAATGCTTCGGAACTCTTCCATTGTTCTCAGAATTCCGCTGACGTTTAAAAATGCTTCGGAAAACTTCCATTGTTCTCAGAATTCCGCTGACGTTTAAAAATACTTCGGAACTCTTCCATTGTTCTCGGAATTCTGCTGAAGTTTAAAAATGCTTCGGAACTCTTCCATTGTTCTCGGAATTCCGCTGACTTTTAAAAATGCTTTGGAATTCTTCCTTTGTTCTCCAAATTCCGCTGAAGTTTAAAAATGCTTCGGAACTCTTCCATTGTTCTCGGAATTCTGCTGAAGTTTAAAAATGCTTTGGAACTCTTCCATTGTTCTCAGAATTCCGCTGACGTTTAAAAATGCTTCAGAACACTTCCATTGTTCTCGGAATTCCGCTGACGTTTAAAAATGCTTCACAACTCTTCTACTGTTCTCGGTATTCCGCTGACTTTTAAAAATGCTTCAGAACTCTTCCATTGTTCTCGGAATTCCGCTGAAGTTTAAATATGCTTCGGAACTCTTCCATTGTTCTCGGAATTATGCTGAAGATTAAAAATGCTTCGGAACTCTTCCATTGTTCTCAGAATTCCGCTGACATTTAAAAATGCATCGGAACTCTTCCATTGTTCTACAAATTCTGAAGTTTAAAAATGCTTCGGAACTCTTCCATTGTTCTCGGAATTCTGCTGAAGTTTAAAAATGCTTCGCAACTCTTCCATTCTTCTCAGAATTCCGCTGACGTTTAAAAATGCTTCGGAAATCTTCCATTGTTCTCGGAATTCCACTGAAGTTTAAAAATGCTTCGGAACTCTTCCATTCTTCTAGGAATTCTGCTGAAGTTTAAAAATGCATCGGAACTCTTCCATTGTTCTCGGAATTCTGGCGAAGTTTAAAAATGCTTCGGAACTCTTCTATTGTTCTCGGAATTCCACTGAAGTTTAAAAATGCTTAAAATCTCTTCCATTGTTCTCGGAATTCTGCTCATATTTAAAAATGCTTCGGATCTCTTCCATTGTTCTCGTAATTCCGCTGAAGTTTAAAAATGATTCGGAACTCTTCCATTGTTCTCGGAATTCTGCTGAAGTTTAAAAATGCTTCGGAACTCTTCCATTCTTCTCAGAATTCCGCTGATGTTTAAAAATGCTTCGGAAGTCTTTCATTGTTTTCAAAATTCCGCTGACGTTTAAAAATGCTTCAGAACTCTTCCATTGTTCTCGGAATTCCGCTGACGTTTAAAAATGCTTCGGAACTCTTCCATTGTTCTCGGAATTATGCTGAAGATTAAAAATGCTTCGGAACTCTTCCATTGTTCTCAGAATTCCGCTGACATTTAAAAATGCTTCGGAACTCTTCCATTGTTCTCGGAATTCCGCTGACGTTTAAAAATGCTTCACAACTCTTCCATTGTTCTCGGAATTCTGCTGAAGTTTAAAAATGCTTCGGAACTCTTCCATTGTTCTCAGAATTCCGCTGACTTTTAAAAATGCTTCGGAACTCTTCCTTTGTTCTCCAAATTCCGCTGAAGTTTAAAAATGCTTCGGAACTCTTCCATTGTTCTCGGAATTCCGCTGACGTTTAAAAATGCTTCACAACTCTTCCATTGTTCTCGGAATTCTGCTGAAGTTTAAAAATGCTTCGGAACTCTTCCATTGTTCTCAGAATTCCGCTGACTTTTAAAAATGCTTCGGAACTCTTCCTTTGTTCTCCAAATTCCGCTGAAGTTTAAAAATGCTTCGGAACTCTTCCATTGTTCTCGGAATTCCGCTGACGTTTAAAAATGCTTCACAACTCTTCTATTGTTCTCGGTATTCCGCTGACTTTTAAAAATGCTTCAGAACTCTTCCATTGTTCTCGGAATTCCGCTGAAGTTTAAATATGCTTCGGAACTCTTCCATTGTTCTCGGAATTATGCTGAAGATTAAAAATGCTTCGGAACTCTTCCATTGTTCTCAGAATTCCGCTGACATTTAAAAATGCTTCGGAACTCTTCCATTGTTCTACAAATTCTGCTGAAGTTTAAAAATGCTTCGGAACTCTTCCATTGTTCTCGGAATTCTGCTGAAGTTTAAAAATGCTTCGCAACTCTTCCATTCTTCTCAGAATTCCGCTGACGTTTAAAAATGCTTCGGAAATCTTCCATTGTTCTCGGAATTCCACTGAAGTTTAAAACTGCATCGGAACTCTTCCATTCTTCTAGGAATTCTGCTGAAGTTTAAAAATGCTTCGGAACTCTTCTATTGTTCTCGGAATTCCACTGAAGTTTAAAAATGCTTAAAATCTCTTCCATTGTTCTCGGAATTCTGCTCATATTTAAAAATGCTTTGGATCTCTTCCATTGTTCTCGTAATTCCGCTGAATTTTAAAAATGATTCGGAACTCTTCCATTGTTCTCGGAATTCTGCTGAAGTTTAAAAATGCTTCGGAACTCTTCCATTCTTCTCAGAATTCCGCTGACGTTTAAAAATGCTTCGGAAGTCTTTCATTGTTTTCAAAATTCCGCTGACGTTTAAAAATGCTTCAGAACTCTTCCATTGTTCTCGGAATTCCGCTGACGTTTAAAAATGCTTCGGAACTCTTCCATTGTTCTCGGAATTCCGCTGTAGTTTAAAAATGCTTCGGAACTCTTCCATTGTTCTAGGAATTCTGCTGAAGTTTAAAAATGCATCGGAACTCTTCCATTGTTCTCGATATTCCGCTGACGTTTTAAAATGCTTCGGTACTCTTCCAATGTTCTCGGAATTCCGCTGACATATAAAAATGCTTCGGAAATCTTGCATTGTTCTCGGCATTCCGCTGATGTTTAAAAATGCTTAAGAACTCTTCCATTGTTCTCGGAATTCTGCTGAAGTTTAAAAATGCTTCGGAACTCTTCCATTCTTCTCAGAATTCCGCTGACGTTTAAAAATGCTTCGGAAGTCTTTCATTGTTTTCAAAATTCCGCTGACGTTTAAAAATGCTTCAGAACTCTTCCATTGTTCTCGGAATTCCGCTGACGTTTAAAAATGCTTCGGAACTCTTCTATTGTTCTCAGAATTCCGCTGACGCTTTAAATTGCTTCACAACTCTTCTATTGTTCTCGGAATTCCGCTGACTTTTAAAAATGCTTCGGAACTCTTCCATTCTTCTCAGAATTCCGCTGATGTTTAAAAATGCTTCGGAAGTCTTTCATTGTTTTCAAAATTCCGCTGACGTTTAAAAATGCTTCAGAACTCTTCCATTGTTCTCGGAATTCCGCTGACGTTTAAAAATGCTTCGGAACTCTTCCATTGTTCTCGGAATTATGCTGAAGATTAAAAATGCTTCGGAACTCTTCCATTGTTCTCTGAATTCCGCTGACATTTAAAAATGCTTCGGAACTCTTCCATTGTTCTCGGAATTCCGCTGACGTTTAAAAATGCTTCACAACTCTTCCATTGTTCTCGGAATTCTGCTGAAGTTTAAAAATGCTTCGGAACTCTTCCATTGTTCTCAGAATTCCGCTGACTTTTAAAAATGCTTCGGAACTCTTCCTTTGTTCTCCAAATTCCGCTGAAGTTTAAAAATGCTTCGGAACTCTTCCATTGTTCTCGGAATTCCGCTGACTTTTAAAAATGCTTCGGAACTCTTCCTTTGTTCTCCAAATTCCGCTGAAGTTTAAAAATGCTTCGGAACTCTTACATTGTTCTCGGAATTCTGCTGAAGTTTAAAAATGCTTCGGAACTCTTCCATTGTTCTCAGAATTCCGCTGACGTTTAAAAATGCTTCAGAACACTTCCATTGTTCTCGGAATTCCGCTGACGTTTAAAAATGCTTCACAACTCTTCTATTGTTCTCGGTATTCCACTGACTTTTAAAAATGCTTCAGAACTCTTCCATTGTTCTCGGAATTCCGCTGAAGTTTAAATATGCTTCGGAACTCTTCCATTGTTCTCGGAATTATGCTGAAGATTAAAAATGCTTCGGAACTCTTCCATTGTTCTCAGAATTCCGCTGACATTTAAAAATGCTTCGGAACTCTTCCATTGTTCTACAAATTCTGCTGAAGTTTAAAAATGCTTCGGAACTCTTCCATTGTTCTCGGAATTCTGCTGAAGTTTAAAAATGCTTCGCAACTCTTCCATTCTTCTCAGAATTCCGCTGACGTTTAAAAATGCTTCGGAAATCTTCCATTGTTCTCGGAATTCCGCTGAAGTTTAAAACTGCATCGGAACTCTTCCATTCTTCTAGGAATTCTGCTGAAGTTTAAAAATGCTTCGGAACTCTTCTATTGTTCTCGGAATTCCACTGAAGTTTAAAAATGCTTAAAATCTCTTCCATTGTTCTCGGAATTCTGCTCATATTTAAAAATGCTTCGGATCTCTTCCATTGTTCTCGTAATTCCGCTGAATTTTAAAAATGATTCGGAACTCTTCCATTGTTCTCGGAATTCTGCTGAAGTTTAAAAATGCTTCGGAACTCTTCCATTCTTCTCAGAATTCCGCTGACGTTTAAAAATGCTTCGGAAGTCTTTCATTGTTTTCAAAATTCCGCTGACGTTTAAAAATGCTTCAGAACTCTTCCATTGTTCTCGGAATTCCGCTGACGTTTAAAAATGCTTCGGAACTCTTCCATTGTTCTCGGAATTCCGCTGAAGTTTAAAAATGCTTCGGAACTCTTCCATTGTTCTAGGAATTCTGCTGACGTTTAAAAATGCATCGGAACTCTTCCATTGTTCTCGGAATTCCGCTGACGTTTTAAAATGCTTCGGTACTCTTCCAATGTTCTCGGAATTCCGCTGACATATAAAAATGCTTCGGAAATCTTGCATTGTTCTCGGCATTCCGCTGATGTTTAAAAATGCTTAAGAACTCTTCCATTGTTCTCGGAATTCTGCTGAAGTTTAAAAATGCTTCGGAACTCTTCCATTCTTCTCAGAATTCCGCTGACGTTTAAAAATGCTTCGGAAGTCTTTCATTGTTTTCAAAATTCCGCTGACATTTAAAAATGCTTCAGAACTCTTCCATTGTTCTCGGAATTCCGCTGACGTTTAAAAATGCTTCGGAACTCTTCCATTATTCTCGGAATTCCGCTGAAGTTTAAAAATGCTTCGGAACTCTTCCATTGTTCTAGGAATTCTGCTGAAGTTTAAAAATGCATCGGAACTCTTCCATTGTTCTCGGAATTCCGCTGACGTTTTAAAATGCTTCGGTACTCTTCCAATGTTCTCGGAATTCCGCTGACATATAAAAATGCTTCGGAAATCTTGCATTGTTCTCGGCATTCCGCTGATGTTTAAAAATGCTTAAGAACTCTTCCAATGTTCTCGGAATTCCGCTGACGTTTAAAAATGCTTCGGAACTCTTCTATTGTTCTCAGAATTCCGCTGACGCTTTAAATTGCTTCACAACTCTTCTATTGTTCTCGGAATTCCGCTGACTTTTAAAAATGCTTCGGAACTCTTCCATTCTTCACAGAATTCCGCTGATGTTTAAAAATGCTTCGGAAGTCTTTCATTGTTTTCAAAATTCCGCTGACGTTTAAAAATGCTTCAGAACTCTTCCATTGTTCTCGGAATTCCGCTGACGTTTAAAAATGCTTCGGAACTCTTCCAATGTTCTCGGAATTATACTGAAGATTAAAAATGCTTCGGAACTCTTCCATTGTTCTCAGAATTCCGCTGACATTTAAAAATGCTTCGGAACTCTTCCATTGTTCTCGGAATTCCGCTGACGTTTAAAAATGCTTCACAACTCTTCCATTGTTCTCGGAATTCTGCTGAAGTTTAAAAATGCTTCGGAACTCTTCCATTGTTCTCAGAATTCCGCTGACTTTTAAAAATGCTTCGGAACTCTTCCTTTGTTCTCCAAATTCCGCTGAAGTTTAAAAATGCTTCGGAACTCTTCCATTGTTCTCGGAATTCCGCTGACTTTTAAAAATGCTTCGGAACTCTTCCTTTGTTCTCCAAATTCCGCTGAAGTTTAAAAATGCTTCGGAACTCTTACATTGTTCTCGGAATTCTGCTGAAGTTTAAAAATGCTTCGGAACTCTTCCATTGTTCTCAGAATTCCGCTGACGTTTAAAAATGCTTCAGAACACTTCCATTGTTCTCGGAATTCCGCTGACGTTTAAAAATGCTTCACAACTCTTCTATTGTTCTCGGTATTCCGCTGACTTTTAAAAATGCTTCAGAACTCTTCCATTGTTCTCGGAATTCCGCTGAAGTTTAAATATGCTTCGGAACTCTTCCATTGTTCTCGGAATTATGCTGAAGATTAAAAATGCTTCGGAACTCTTCCATTGTTCTCAGAATTCCGCTGACATTTAAAAATGCTTCGGAACTCTTCCATTGTTCTACAAATTCTGCTGAAGTTTAAAAATGCTTCGGAACTCTTCCATTGTTCTCGGAATTCTGCTGAAGTTTAAAAATGCTTCGCAACTCTTCCATTCTTCTCAGAATTCCGCTGACGTTTAAAAATGCTTCGGAAATCTTCCATTGTTCTCGGAATTCCGCTGAAGTTTAAAACTGCATCGGAACTCTTCCATTCTTCTAGGAATTCTGCTGAAGTTTAAAAATGCTTCGGAACTCTTCTATTGTTCTCGGAATTCCACTGAAGTTTAAAAATGTTTAAAATCTCTTCCATTGTTCTCGGAATTCTGCTCATATTTAAAAATGCTTCGGATCTCTTCCATTGTTCTCGTAATTCCGCTGAATTTTAAAAATGATTCGAAACTCTTCCATTGTTCTCGGAATTCTGCTGAAGTTTAAAAATGCTTCGGAACTCTTCCATACTTCTCAGAATTCCGCTGACGTTTAAAAATGCTTCGGAAGTCTTTCATTGTTTTCAAAATTCCGCTGACGTTTAAAAATGCTTCAGAACTCTTCCATTGTTCTCGGAATTCTGCTGAAGTTTAAAAATGCATCGGAACTCTTCCATTGTTCTCGGAATTCCGCTGACGTTTTAAAATGCTTCGGTACTCTTCCAATGTTCTCGGAATTCCGCTGACATATAAAAATGCTTCGGAAATCTTGCATTGTTCTCGGCATTCCGCTGATGTTTAAAAATGCTTAAGAACTCTTCCATTGTTCTCGGAATTCTGCTGAAGTTTAAAAATGCTTTGGAACACTTCCATTGTTCTCGGAATTCCGCTGACACTTGAAAATGTTTCACAACTCTTCTATTGTTCTCGGAATTCCGCTGACTTTTAAAAATGCTTTGGAACTCTTCCATTGTTCTCGGAATTCCGCTGAAGTTTAAAAATGCTTCGGAACTCTTCCACTGTTTTCAGAATTCCACTGACATTTAAAAATGCTTTGGAACTCTTCCATTGTTCTCAGAATTCTGCAGACATATAAAAATGCTTCGGAACTCTTCCATTGTTCTCGGAATTCTGCTGACATTTAAAAATGCTTCGGAACTCTTCCATTGTTCTGGAATTCCGCTGACGTTTAAAAATGCTTCACAACTCTTCCATTGTTCTCGGTATTCTGCTGACTTTTAAAAATGCTTCGGAACTATTCCATTGTTCGCGGAATTCCGCTGAAGTTTAAGTATACTTCGGATCTCTTCCATTGTTCTCGGAATTCCGCTGAGGTTTAAAAATGCTTCGGAACTCTTCGATTGTTCTCAGAATTCCGCTGACGCTTTAAATTGCTTCACAACTCTTCTATTGTTCTCGGAATTCCGCTGACTTTTAAAAATGCTTCGGAACTCTTCCATTCTTCACAGAATTCCGCTGATGTTTAAAAATGCTTCGGAAGTCTTTCATTGTTTTCAAAATTCCGCTGACGTTTAAAAATGCTTCAGAACTCTTCCATTGTTCTCGGAATTCCGCTGACGTTTAAAAATGCTTCGGAACTCTTCCAATGTTCTCGGAATTATGCTGAAGATTAAAAATGCTTCGGAACTCTTCCATTGTTCTCAGAATTCTGCTGAAGTTTAAAAATGCTTCGGAACTCTTCCATTGTTCTCAGAATTCCGCTGACTTTTAAAAATGCTTCGGAACTCTTCCTTTGTTCTCCAAATTCCGCTGAAGTTTAAAAATGCTTCGGAACTCTTCCATTGTTCTCGGAATTCCGCTGACGTTTTAAAATGCTTCGGTACTCTTCCAATGTTCTCGGAATTCCGCTGACATATAAAAATGCTTCGGAAATCTTGCATTGTTCTCGGCATTCCGCTGATGTTTAAAAATGCTTAAGAACTCTTCCATTGTTCTCGGAATTCTGCTGAAGTTTAAAAATGCTTTGGAACACTTCCATTGTTCTCGGAATTCCGCTGACACTTGAAAATGTTTCACAACTCTTCTATTGTTCTCGGAATTCCGCTGACTTTTAAAAATGCTTTGGAACTCTTCCATTGTTCTCGGAATTCCGCTGAAGTTTAAAAATGCTTCGGAACTCTTCCACTGTTTTCAGAATTCCACTGACATTTAAAAATGCTTTGGAACTCTTCCATTGTTCTCAGAATTCTGCAGACATATAAAAATGCTTCGGAACTCTTCCATTGTTCTCGGAATTCTGCTGACATTTAAAAATGCTTCGGAACTCTTCCATTGTTCTGGAATTCCGCTGACGTTTAAAAATGCTTCACAACTCTTCCATTGTTCTCGGTATTCTGCTGACTTTTAAAAATGCTTCGGAACTATTCCATTGTTCGCGGAATTCCGCTGAAGTTTAAGTATACTTCGGATCTCTTCCATTGTTCTCGGAATTCCGCTGACGTTTAAAAATGCTTCGGAACTCTTCTATTGTTCTCAGAATTCCGCTGACGCTTTAAATTGCTTCACAACTCTTCTATTGTTCTCGGAATTCCGCTGACTTTTAAAAATGCTTCGGAACTCTTCCATTCTTCACAGAATTCCGCTGATGTTTAAAAATGCTTCGGAAGTCTTTCATTGTTTTCAAAATTCCGCTGACGTTTAAAAATGCTTCAGAACTCTTCCATTGTTCTCGGAATTCCGCTGACGTTTAAAAATGCTTCGGAACTCTTCCAATGTTCTCGGAATTATGCTGAAGATTAAAAATGCTTCGGAACTCTTCCATTGTTCTCAGAATTCCGCTGACATTTAAAAATGCTTCGGAACTCTTCCATTGTTCTCGGAATTCCGCTGACGTTTAAAAATGCTTCACAACTCTTCCATTGTTCTCGGAATTCTGCTGAAGTTTAAAAATGCTTCGGAACTCTTCCATTGTTCTCAGAATTCCGCTGACTTTTAAAAATGCTTCGGAACTCTTCCTTTGTTCTCCAAATTCCGCTGAAGTTTAAAAATGCTTCGGAACTCTTCCATTGTTCTCGGAATTCCGCTGACTTTTAAAAATGCTTCGGAACTCTTCCTTTGTTCTCCAAATTCCGCTGAAGTTTAAAAATGCTTCGGAACTCTTACATTGTTCTCGGAATTCTGCTGAAGTTTAAAAATGCTTCGGAACTCTTCCATTGTTCTCAGAATTCCGCTGACGTTTAAAAATGCTTCAGAACACTTCCATTGTTCTCGGAATTCCGCTGACGTTTAAAAATGCTTCACAACTCTTCTATTGTTCTCGGTATTCCGCTGACTTTTAAAAATGCTTCAGAACTCTTCCATTGTTCTCGGAATTCCGCTGAAGTTTAAATATGCTTCGGAACTCTTCCATTGTTCTCGGAATTATGCTGAAGATTAAAAATGCTTCGGAACTCTTCCATTGTTCTCAGAATTCCGCTGACATTTAAAAATGCTTCGGAACTCTTCCATTGTTCTACAAATTCTGCTGAAGTTTAAAAATGCTTCGGAACTCTTCCATTGTTCTCGGAATTCTGCTGAAGTTTAAAAATGCTTCGCAACTCTTCCATTCTTCTCAGAATTCCGCTGACGTTTAAAAATGCTTCGGAAATCTTCCATTGTTCTCGGAATTCCGCTGAAGTTTAAAACTGCATCGGAACTCTTCCATTCTTCTAGGAATTCTGCTGAAGTTTAAAAATGCTTCGGAACTCTTCTATTGTTCTCGGAATTCCACTGAAGTTTAAAAATGTTTAAAATCTCTTCCATTGTTCTCGGAATTCTGCTCATATTTAAAAATGCTTCGGATCTCTTCCATTGTTCTCGTAATTCCGCTGAATTTTAAAAATGATTCGAAACTCTTCCATTGTTCTCGGAATTCTGCTGAAGTTTAAAAATGCTTCGGAACTCTTCCATACTTCTCAGAATTCCGCTGACGTTTAAAAATGCTTCGGAAGTCTTTCATTGTTTTCAAAATTCCGCTGACGTTTAAAAATGCTTCAGAACTCTTCCATTGTTCTCGGAATTCTGCTGAAGTTTAAAAATGCTTCGGTACTCTTCCATTGTTCTCGGAATTCCGCTGACGCTTGAAAATGTTTCACAACTCTTCTATTGTTCTCGGAATTCCGCTGACTTTTAAAAATGCTTTGGAACTCTTCCATTGTTCTCGGAATTCCGCTGAAGTTTAAAAATGCTTCGGAACTCTTCCACTGTTTTCAGAATTCCACTGACATTTAAAAATGCTTTGGAACTCTTCCATTGTTCTCAGAATTCTGCAGACATATAAAAATGCTTCGGAACTCTTCCATTGTTCTCGGAATTCTGCTGACATTTAAAAATGCTTCGGAACTCTTCCATTGTTCTGGAATTCCGCTGACGTTTAAAAATGCTTCACAACTCTTCCATTGTTCTCGGTATTCTGCTGACTTTTAAAAATGCTTCGGAACTATTCCATTGTTCGCGGAATTCCGCTGAAGTTTAAGTATACTTCGGATCTCTTCCATTGTTCTCGGAATTCCGCTGAGGTTTAAAAATGCTTCGGAACTCTTCGATTGTTCTCCAAATTCCGCTGACGTTTAAAAATGCTTCACAACTCTTCCATTGTTCTAAGAATTCCGCTGACGTTTAAATATGCTTCGGAACTCTTCCATTGTTCTCGGAATTCCAGTGAAGTTTAAAAATGCTTCGGAACTCTTCCATTGTTCTCGAAATTCCGCTGAAGTTTAAGAATGCTTCAGAACTCTTCCATTGTTCTCGGAAATCTGCTGAAGTTTTGAAGTTTAAAAATGCTTCGGAACTCTTCCATTGTTCTCAGAATTCCGCTGACTTTTAAAAATGCTTCGGAACTCTTCCATTGTTCTCGGAATTCCGATGAAGTTTAAGAATGCTTCGGAACTCTTCCATTGTTCTCGGAATTCTGCTGAAGTTTAAAAATGCTTTGGAACTCTTCCATTGTTTTCAGAATTCCGCTGACATTTAAAAATGCTTTAGAACTCTTCCATTGTTCTCGGAATTCTGCTGACATTCAAAAATGCTTCGGAACTCTTCCATTGTACTCGGAATTCCGCTGACATTTAAAAATGCTTTGGAACTCTTCCATTGTTCTCGGAATTCCGCTGACGTTTAAAAATGCTTCACAACTCTTCCATTTTTGTCGCTATTCCGCTGACTTTTAAAAATGCTTCGGAACTCTTCCATTGTTCTCGGAATTCCGCTGATGTTTAAAAATGCTTCGGAACTCTTCCATTGTTCTCGGAATTCCAGTGAAGTTTAAAAATGCTTCGGAACTCTTCCATTGTTCTCGGAATTCCGCTGACTTTTAAAAATGCTTCGGAACTCTTCCTTTGTTCTCCAAATTCCGCTGAAGTTTAAAAATGCTTCGGAACTCTTACATTGTTCTCGGAATTCTGCTGAAGTTTAAAAATGCTTCGGAACTCTTCCATTATTCTCAGAATTCCGCTGACGTTTAAAAATGCTTCAGAACACTTCCATTGTTCTCGGAATTCCGCTGACGTTTAAAAATGCTTCGGAACTCTTCCATTGTTCTCGGAATTCCGCTGAAGTTTAAAAATGCTTCGGAACTCTTCCATTGTTCTAGAAATTCTGCTGAAGTTTAAAAATGCATCGGAACTCTTCCATTGTTCTCGGAATTCGGGTGAAGTTTAAAAATGCTTCGGAACTCTTCCATTGTTCTCGGAATTCCGCTGACGTTTAAAAATGCTTCACAACTCTTCTATTGTTCTCGGTATTCCGCTGACTTTTAAAAATGCTTCAGAACTCTTCCATTGTTCTCGGAATTCCGCTGAAGTTTAAATATGCTTCGGAACTCTTCCATTGTTCTCGGAATTATGCTGAAGATTAAAAATGCTTCGGAACTCTTCCATTGTTCTCAGAATTCCGCTGACATTTAAAAATGCTTCGGAACTCTTCCATTGTTCTACAAATTCTGCTGAAGTTTAAAAATGCTTCGGAACTCTTCCATTGTTCTCGGAATTCTGCTGAAGTTTAAAAATGCTTCGCAACTCTTCCATTCTTCTCAGAATTCCGCTGACGTTTAAAATTGCTTCGGAAATCTTCCATTGTTCTCGGAATTCCGCTGAAGTTTAAAAATGCTTCGGAACTCTTCCATTGTTCTAGGAATTCTGCTGAAGTTTAAAAATGCATCGGAACTCTTCGATTGTTCTCGGAATTCTGCTGAAGTTTAAAAATGCTTCGGAACTCTTCCATTCTTCTCAGAATTCCGCTGACGTTTAAAAATGCTTCGGAAGTCTTTCATTATTTTCAAAATTCCGCTGACATTTAAAAATGCTTAAAATCTCTTCCATTGTTCTCGGAATTCTGCTCATATTTAAAAATGCTTCGGATCTCTTCCATTGTTCTCGTAATTCCGATGAAGTTTAAAAATGATTCGGAACTCTTCCATTGTTCTCGGAATTCTGCTGAAGTTTAAAAATGCTTCGGAACTCTTCCATTCTTCTCAGAATTCCGCTGACGTTTAAAAATGCTTCGGAAGTCTTTCATTGTTTTCAAAATTCCGCTGACGTTTAAAAATGCTTCAGAACTCTTCCATTGTTCTCGGAATTCCGCTGACGTTTAAAAATGCTTCGGAACTCTTCCATTGTTCTCGGAATTCCGCTGAAGTTTAAAAATGCTTCGGAACTCTTCCATTGTCCTAGGAATTCTGCTGAAGTTTAAAAATGCATCGGAACTCTTCCATTGTTCTCGGAATTCCACTGACGTTTTAAAATGCTTCGGTACTCTTCCAATGTTCTCGGAATTCCGCTGAAATATAAAAATGCTTCGGAAATCTTGCATTGTTCTCGGCATTCCGCTGATGTTTAAAAATGCTTAAGAACTCTTCCATTGTTCTCGGAATTCCGCTGACGTTTAAAAATGCTTCGGAACTCTTCTATTGTTCTCAGAATTCCGCTGACGCTTTAAATTGCTTCACAACTCTTCTATTGTTCTCGGAATTCCGCTGACTTTTAAAAATGCTTCGGAACTCTTCCATTGTTCTCGGAATTCTGCTGAAGTTTAAAAATGCTTTGGAACTCTTCCATTGTTCTCGGAATTCCGCTGACGCTTGAAAATGTTTCACAACTCTTCTATTGTTCTCGGAATTCCGCTGACTTTTAAAAATGCTTTGGAACTCTTCCATTGTTCTCGGAATTCCGCTGAAGTTTAAAAATGCTTCGGAACTCTTCCACTGTTTTCAGAATTCCGCTGACATTTAAAAATGCTTTGGAACTCTTCCATTGTTCTCAGAATTCTGCAGACATATAAAAATGCTTCGGAACTCTTCCATTGTTCTCGGAATTCTGCTGACATTTAAAAATGCTTCGGAACTCTTCCATTGTTCTGGAATTCCGTTGACATTTAAAAATGCTTCACAACTCTTCCATTGTTCTCGGTATTCTGCTGACTTTTAAAAATGCTTCGGAACTCTTCCATTGTTCTCGGAATTCTGCTGAAGTTTAAAAATGCTTCGGAACTCTTCCATTCTTCTCAGAATTCCGCTGACGTTTAAAAATGCTTCGGAAGTCTTTCATTGTTTTCAAAATTCCGCTGACGTTTAAAAATGCTTCAGAACTCTTCCATTGTTCTCGGAATTCCGCTGACGTTTAAAAATGCTTCGGAACTCTTCCATTGTTCTCGGAATTCCGCTGAAGTTTAAAAATGCTTCGGAACTCTTCCATTGTCCTAGGAATTCTGCTGAAGTTTAAAAATGCATCGGAACTCTTCCATTGTTCTCGGAATTCCACTGACGTTTTAAAATGCTTCGGTACTCTTCCAATGTTCTCGGAATTCCGCTGACATATAAAAATGCTTCGGAAATCTTGCATTGTTCTCGGCATTCCGCTGATGTTTAAAAATGCTTAAGAACTCTTCCATTGTTCTCGGAATTCCGCTGACGTTTAAAAATGCTTCGGAACTCTTCTATTGTTCTCAGAATTCCGCTGACGCTTTAAATTGCTTCACAACTCTTCTATTGTTCTCGGAATTCCGCTGACTTTTAAAAATGCTTCGGAACTCTTCCATTGTTCTCGGAATTCTGCTGAAGTTTAAGAATGCTTCGGAACTCTTCCATTGTTCTCGGAATTCTGCTGAAGTTTAAAAATGCTTTGGAACTCTTCCATTGTTCTCGGAATTCCGCTGACGCTTGAAAATGTTTCACAACTCTTCTATTGTTCTCGGAATTCCGCTGACTTTTAAAAATGCTTTGGAACTCTTCCATTGTTCTCGGAATTCCGCTGAAGTTTAAAAATGCTTCGGAACTCTTCCACTGTTTTCAGAATTCCGCTGACATTTAAAAATGCTTTGGAACTCTTCCATTGTTCTCAGAATTCTGCAGACATATAAAAATGCTTCGGAACTCTTCCATTGTTCTCGGAATTCTGCTGACATTTAAAAATGCTTCGGAACTCTTCCATTGTTCTGGAATTCCGTTGACATTTAAAAATGCTTCACAACTCTTCCATTGTTCTCGGTATTCTGCTGACTTTTAAAAATGCTTCGGAACTCTTCCATTGTTCGCGGAATTCCGCTGAAGTTTAAGTATGCTTCGGAACTCTTCCATTGTTCTCGGAATTCCGCTGAGGTTTAAAAATGCTTCGGAACTCTTCGATTGTTCTCGGAATTCCGCTGAAGTTTAAGAATGCTTCAGAACTCTTCCATTGTTCTCGGAAATCTGCTGAAGTTTTGAAGTTTAAAAATGCTTCGGAACTCTTCCATTGTTCTCGGAATTCCGCTGACTTTTAAAAATGCTTCGGAACTCTTCCATTGTTCTCGGAATTCCGATGAAGTTTAAGAATGCTTCGGAACACTTCCATTGTTCTCGGAATTCTTCTGAAGTTTAAAAATGCTTTGGAACTCTTCCATTGTTTTCAGAATTCCGCTGACATTTAAAAATGCTTTGGAACTCTTCCATTGTTCTCGGAATTCTGCTGACATTCAAAAATGCTTCGGAACTCTTCCATTGTACTCGGAATTCCGCTGACATTTAAAAATGCTTTGGAACTCTTCCATTGTTCTCAGAATTCCACTGAAGTTTAAAAATGCTTCGGAACTCTTACATTGTTCTCAGAATTCCGCTGACGTTTAAAAATGCTTCGGAACTCTTCCATTGTTCTCGGAATTCTGCTGAAGTTTAAAAATGCTTCGGAACTCTTCCTTTGTTCTCCAAATTCCGCTGAAGTTTAAAAATGCTTCGGAACTCTTCCATTGTTCTCGGAATTCTGCTGAAGTTTAAAAATGCTTCGGAACTCTTCCATTGTTCTCAGAATTCCGCTGACGTTTAAAAATGCTTCAGAACACTTCCATTGTTCTCGGAATTCCGCTGACGTTTAAAAATGCTTCGGAACTCTTCCATTGTTCTCGGAATTCCGCTGAAGTTTAAAAATGCTTCGGAACTCTTCCATTGTTCTCGGAATTCGGGTGAAGTTAAAAAATGCTTCGGAACTCTTCCATTGTTCTCGGAATTCCGCAGACATATAAAAATGCTTCGGAACTCTTCCATTGTTCTCGGCATTCCGCTGATGTTTAAAAATGCTTCAGAACTCTTCCATTGTTCTCGCAATTCCGGTGAAGTTTAAAAATGCTTCGGAACTCTTCCATTATTCTCGGAATTCCGCTGAAGTTTAAAAATGCTTCAGAACTCTTTTATTGTTCTCGGAATTCCGCTGACTTTTAAAAATGCTTCGGAACTCTTCCATTGTTCTCGGAATTCCGATGAAGTTTAAGAATGCTTCAGAACTCTTCCATTGTTCTCGGAATTCATAGTTACATAGTTTATAAGGCCGAAAAAAGACAAGCGTCCATCCAGTTCAGCCTATTTCTTGTGCACTGCAGCTATTCCGCAGCGTTGATCCAGGGGAACGCAAAAAAAAACAAAACAAAACAAAAAAAAAAAACATGCGGTATAGGCCAATTGACATCATTGAGGAAAAAATTCACTTCCCGACACCAATCTGGATTAATTAACTATCACTAAGCATAAGATGTAATTTTATTGTTCTCAAGAAAGGCGTCCAGGCCTTCTTGAACTCATTAAGTGAGTTGGACATCACCACTTCCTCTCCCAGAGAGTTCCAGAGTCTCACGGCTCTGACCGTAAAGAATCCCCTTCTATGCTGGTGCAGGAACCTCCTTTCCTCCAGACGCATAGTGTGCCCCCTCGTCTTTGTCACCATCCTTGGTATAAACAGGTCATGGGAGAGATCTCTGTACTGCCCCCTGATGTATTTATACATGTTTATGAGGTCTCCCCTAAGCCTTCTCTTTTCCAACGTAAATAGGCCTAATTTTGACAACCTCTCTGGGTATTCTAGTCCCTCCATTCCCTTTATTACCTTAGTCGTCCTCCTTTGTACCCTCTCTAGCTCCAATATGTCTTTCCTGAGCACCGGAGCCCAGAACTGTGCACAATATTCTAAGTGCGGCCTTACCAGCGCTTTATACAGAGGAAGAACAATGTTCTCATCATATGCCCCTATTCCTCTTCTGATGCATGCCATGACTCTATTTGCCTTCGCAGCTGCTGCCTGACACTGGGCACTCCAATTTAATTTGCTATTAACCAAGACGCCCAGGTCCTTCTCCATGTCAGATTTCCCCAACGGTTTCCCATTTAATATGTATGGGTGACTGCTGTTTTCTTTCCCATGTGCATGACTTTACATTTATCGGCATTGAACCCCATTTGCCATTTTTTGGCCAACTCCCCAATTTATCTAAATCCTCCTGTAGCTGTGCCCTATCCTCATCTGTGTTAACTACTTTACAAAGTTTAGTATCATCTGCAAATATTGCTATTTTACTATGCAACCCTTCCACTAGATCATTAATAAATATATTAAATAATATAGGGCCCAAGACAGACCCTTGAGGCACCCCGCTAGTAACCCTGACACACCCTGAGCTTACTCCATTGATAACCACCCTCTGCTTTCTATCACTCAGCCAGCTATTTACCCACTTACACACATTATCCCCCAGACCAAGCATTCTCATTTTATATACCAACCTTTTGTGTGGCACGGTATCAAACGCTTTGGAGAAGTCAAGTCCATTGTTCTCGGAATTCTGCTGAAGTTTAAAAATGCTTCGGAACTCTTCCATTGTTCTCAGAATGCCGCTGACGTTTAAAAATGCTTCAGAACACTTCCATTGTTCTCGGAATTCCGCTGACGTTTAAAAATGCTTCGGAACTCTTCCAGTGTTCTCGGAATTCCGCTGAAGTTTAAAATGCTTCGGAACTCTTCCATTGTTCTAGGAATTCTGCTGAAGTTTAAAAATGCATCGGAACTCTTCCATTGTTCTCGGAATTCGGGTGAAGTTTAAAAATGCTTCGGAACTCTTCCATTGTTCTCGGAATTCCGCTGACGTTTAAAAATGCTTCACAACTCTTCTATTGTTCTCGGTATTCCGTTGACTTTTAAAAATGCTTCAGAACTCTTCCATTGTTCTCGGAATTCCGCTGAAGTTTAAATATGCTTCGGAACTCTTCCATTGTTCTCGGAATTATGCTGAAGATTAAAAATGCTTTGGAACTCTTCCATTCTTCTCAGAATTCCGCTGACGTTTAAAAATGCTTTGGAACTCTTCAATTGTTCTCGGAATTCTGCTGACGTTTAAAAATGCTTCGGAACTCTTCCATTGTTCTCCGAAT
This sequence comes from Phyllobates terribilis, assembly GCF_046119375.1. Lineage (NCBI taxonomy): Eukaryota > Metazoa > Chordata > Amphibia > Anura > Dendrobatidae > Phyllobates > Phyllobates terribilis. The sequence goes on along the minus strand of NW_027362781.1, from coordinate 3,514,223 downwards.
TCTGCTGAAGTTTAAAAATGCTTCGGAACTCTTCCATTGTTCACGGAATTCCGCTGAAGTTTAAAAATGCTTCGGAACTCTTCCATTGTTCCTCGAATTCTGCTGAAGTTTAAAAATTCTTCGGAACTCTTTCCTTCTTGAAGGAAATCCGCTGATGTTTAAAAATGTTTCGGAACTCTTCCATTGTTCTCAGAATTCCGCTGACGTTTAATAATGCTTCGCAACTCTTTCATTGTTCTCGGAATTCCGCTGACATTTAAAAATGCTTCGGAACGCTTCCATTGTTTTCGGATTTCCGCTGACATTTACAAATGCTTCGGAACTCTTCCATTGTTCTCGGTATTAGGCTGGCATTTAATAATGCTTCGAAACTCTTTCATTGTTCAAGGAATTCCGCTGTAGTTTAAAAATGCTCCGGAACTATTCCAATTTTCTCGGATTTCGGCTGACGTTTCAAAATGCTTCGGAACTCTTCCATTTCTTGGAAATCAGCTGAAGTTTAAAATGCTTCGGAACTCTTCCATTGTTCTCGGAATTCTGCTGAAGTTTTAAAATGCTTCGGAACTCTTCCATTGTTCTAGGAATTCCGTTGAAATTTAAAAATGCTTCGGAACTCTTCCATTGTTCTTGGAATTATGCTGAAGTTTAAAAATGCTTCGGAACTCTTCATTTGTTCTCGAAATTCCGCTGACATTTAATAATGCTTCGCAACTCTTTCATTGTTCCCGGAATTCCACTGACATCTAAAAATGCTTTGGAACTGTTCCATTGTTCCCGGATTTCCGCTGACGTTTAAAAATGCTTCGGAACTCTTCCATTGTTCTCGGATTTCCGCTGATGTTTCAAAATTATTTGGAACTTTTCCATTTCTCGGAAATCCGCTGAAGCTTAAAAATGCTTTGGAACTGTTCCATTGTTCTCGGAATTCGGCTGAAGTTTTAAAATGCTTAAGAACTCTTCCATTGTTCTCGGAATTCTGTTGAAGTTTAAAAATGCTTCGAAACTCTTCCATTGTTCTCGGAATTCTGCTGAAGTTTAAATATGCTTCGGAACTCTTCCATTGTTCTAAGAATTCCGCTGACATTTAAAAATGCTTCGGAACTCTTCCATTGTTTTCGGAATTCCGCTGTCATTTAAAAATTCTTCAGGACTCTTCTATTGTTCTCGGAACTCCGCTGAAGTTTAAAAATGCTTAAAAACTCTTCCATTGTTCTCAGAATTCTGCTGATGTTTAAAAATGCTTCGGTACTCTTCCATTGTTCTCGGAAATCTGCTGAAGTTTTGAAGTTTAAAAATGCTTCGGAACTCTTCCATTGTTCTCGGAATTCCGCTGACTTTTAAAAATGCTTCGGAACTCTTCCATTGTTCTCGGAATTCCGATGAAGTTTAAGAATGCTTCGGAACACTTCCATTGTTCTCGGAATTCTGCTGAAGTTTAAAAATGCTTTGGAACTCTTCCATTGTTTTCAGAATTCCGCTGACATTTAAAAATGCTTTGGAACTCTTCCATTGTTCTCGGAATTCTGCTGACATTCAAAAATGCTTCGGAACTCTTCCATTGTACTCGGAATTCCGCTGACATTTAAAAATGCTTTGGAACTCTTCCATTGTTCTCAGAATTCCACTGAAGTTTAAAAATGCTTCGGAACTCTTACATTGTTCTCAGAATTCCGCTGACGTTTAAAAATGCTTCGGAACTCTTCCATTGTTCTCGGAATTCTGCTGAAGTTTAAAAATGCTTCGGAACTCTTCCTTTGTTCTCCAAATTCCGCTGAAGTTTAAAAATGCTTCGGAACTCTTCCATTGTTCTCGGAATTCTGCTGAAGTTTAAAAATGCTTCGGAACTCTTCCATTGTTCTCAGAATTCCGCTGACGTTTAAAAATGCTTCAGAACACTTCCATTGTTCTCGGAATTCCGCTGACGTTTAAAAATGCTTCGGAACTCTTCCATTGTTCTCGGAATTCCGCTGAAGTTTAAAAATGCTTCGGAACTCTTCCATTGTTCTCGGAATTCGGGTGAAGTTAAAAAATGCTTCGGAACTCTTCCATTGTTCTCGGAATTCCGCAGACATATAAAAATGCTTCGGAACTCTTCCATTGTTCTCGGCATTCCGCTGATGTTTAAAAATGCTTCAGAACTCTTCCATTGTTCTCGCAATTCCGGTGAAGTTTAAAAATGCTTCGGAACTCTTCCATTATTCTCGGAATTCCGCTGAAGTTTAAAAATGCTTCAGAACTCTTTTATTGTTCTCGGAATTCCGCTGACTTTTAAAAATGCTTCGGAACTCTTCCATTGTTCTCGGAATTCCGATGAAGTTTAAGAATGCTTCAGAACTCTTCCATTGTTCTCGGAATTCATAGTTACATAGTTTATAAGGCCGAAAAAAGACAAGCGTCCATCCAGTTCAGCCTATTTCTTGTGCACTGCAGCTATGCCGCAGCGTTGATCCAGGGGAACGCAAAAAAAAACAAAACAAAACAAAAAAAAAAAACATGCGGTATAGGCCAATTGACATCATTGAGGAAAAAATTCACTTCCCGACACCAATCTGGATTAATTAACTATCACTAAGCATAAGATGTAATTTTATTGTTCTCAAGAAAGGCGTCCAGGCCTTCTTGAACTCATTAAGTGAGTTGGACATCACCACTTCCTCTCCCAGAGAGTTCCAGAGTCTCACGGCTCTGACCGTAAAGAATCCCCTTCTATGCTGGTGCAGGAACCTCCTTTCCTCCAGACGCATAGTGTGCCCCCTCGTCTTTGTCACCATCCTTGGTATAAACAGGTCATGGGAGAGATCTCTGTACTGCCCCCTGATGTATTTATACATGTTTATGAGGTCTCCCCTAAGCCTTCTCTTTTCCAACGTAAATAGGCCTAATTTTGACAACCTCTCTGGGTATTCTAGTCCCTCCATTCCCTTTATTACCTTAGTCGTCCTCCTTTGTACCCTCTCTAGCTCCAATATGTCTTTCCTGAGCACCGGAGCCCAGAACTGTGCACAATATTCTAAGTGCGGCCTTACCAGCGCTTTATACAGAGGAAGAACAATGTTCTCATCATATGCCCCTATTCCTCTTCTGATGCATGCCATGACTCTATTTGCCTTCGCAGCTGCTGCCTGACACTGGGCACTCCAATTTAATTTGCTATTAACCAAGACGCCCAGGTCCTTCTCCATGTCAGATTTCCCCAACGGTTTCCCATTTAATATGTATGGGTGACTGCTGTTTTTCTTTCCCATGTGCATGACTTTACATTTATCGGCATTGAACCCCATTTGCCATTTTTTGGCCAACTCCCCAATTTATCTAAATCCTCCTGTAGCTGTGCCCTATCCTCATCTGTGTTAACTACTTTACAAAGTTTAGTATCATCTGCAAATATTGCTATTTTACTATGCAACCCTTCCACTAGATCATTAATAAATATATTAAATAATATAGGGCCCAAGACAGACCCTTGAGGCACCCCGCTAGTAACCCTGACACACCCTGAGCTTACTCCATTGATAACCACCCTCTGCTTTCTATCACTCAGCCAGCTATTTACCCACTTACACACATTATCCCCCAGACCAAGCATTCTCATTTTATATACCAACCTTTTGTGTGGCACGGTATCAAACGCTTTGGAGAAGTCAAGTCCATTGTTCTCGGAATTCTGCTGAAGTTTAAAAATGCTTCGGAACTCTTCCATTGTTCTCAGAATGCCGCTGACGTTTAAAAATGCTTCAGAACACTTCCATTGTTCTCGGAATTCCGCTGACGTTTAAAAATGCTTCGGAACTCTTCCAGTGTTCTCGGAATTCCGCTGAAGTTTAAAATGCTTCGGAACTCTTCCATTGTTCTAGGAATTCTGCTGAAGTTTAAAAATGCATCGGAACTCTTCCATTGTTCTCGGAATTCGGGTGAAGTTTAAAAATGCTTCGGAACTCTTCCATTGTTCTCGGAATTCCGCTGACGTTTAAAAATGCTTCACAACTCTTCTATTGTTCTCGGTATTCCGTTGACTTTTAAAAATGCTTCAGAACTCTTCCATTGTTCTCGGAATTCCGCTGAAGTTTAAATATGCTTCGGAACTCTTCCATTGTTCTCGGAATTATGCTGAAGATTAAAAATGCTTTGGAACTCTTCCATTCTTCTCAGAATTCCGCTGACGTTTAAAAATGCTTTGGAACTCTTCAATTGTCCTCGGAATTCTGCTGACGTTTAAAAATGCTTCGGAACTCTTCCATTGTTCTCCGAATTCTGCTGAAGTTTAAAAATGCTTCGGAACTCTTCCATTGTTCACGGAATTCCGCTGAAGTTTAAAAATGCTTCGGAACTCTTCCATTGTTCCTCGAATTCTGCTGAAGTTTAAAAATTCTTCGGAACTCTTTCCTTCTTGAAGGAAATCCGCTGATGTTTAAAAATGTTTCGGAACTCTTCCATTGTTCTCAGAATTCCGCTGACGTTTAATAATGCTTCGCAACTCTTTCATTGTTCTCGGAATTCCGCTGACATTTAAAAATGCTTCGGAACGCTTCCATTGTTTTCGGATTTCCGCTGACATTTACAAATGCTTCGGAACTCTTCCATTGTTCTCGGTATTAGGCTGGCATTTAATAATGCTTCGAAACTCTTTCATTGTTCAAGGAATTCCGCTGTAGTTTAAAAATGCTCCGGAACTATTCCAATTTTCTCGGATTTCGGCTGACGTTTCAAAATGCTTCGGAACTCTTCCATTTCTTGGAAATCAGCTGAAGTTTAAAATGCTTCGGAACTCTTCCATTGTTCTCGGAATTCTGCTGAAGTTTTAAAATGCTTCGGAACTCTTCCATTGTTCTAGGAATTCCGTTGAAATTTAAAAATGCTTCGGAACTCTTCCATTGTTCTTGGAATTATGCTGAAGTTTAAAAATGCTTCGGAACTCTTCATTTGTTCTCGAAATTCCGCTGACATTTAATAATGCTTCGCAACTCTTTCATTGTTCCCGGAATTCCACTGACATCTAAAAATGCTTTGGAACTGTTCCATTGTTCCCGGATTTCCGCTGACGTTTAAAAATGCTTCGGAACTCTTCCATTGTTCTCGGATTTCCGCTGATGTTTCAAAATTATTTGGAACTTTTCCATTTCTCGGAAATCCGCTGAAGCTTAAAAATGCTTTGGAACTGTTCCATTGTTCTCGGAATTCGGCTGAAGTTTTAAAATGCTTAAGAACTCTTCCATTGTTCTCGGAATTCTGTTGAAGTTTAAAAATGCTTCGAAACTCTTCCATTGTTCTCGGAATTCTGCTGAAGTTTAAATATGCTTCGGAACTCTTCCATTGTTCTAAGAATTCCGCTGACATTTAAAAATGCTTCGGAACTCTTCCATTGTTTTCGGAATTCCGCTGTCATTTAAAAATTCTTCAGGACTCTTCTATTGTTCTCGGAACTCCGCTGAAGTTTAAAAATGCTTAAAAACTCTTCCATTGTTCTCAGAATTCTGCTGATGTTTAAAAATGCTTCGGTACTCTTCCATTGTTCTCGTAATTCCGCTGAAGTTTAAAAATGCTTCAGAACTCTTCCAATGTTCTCGGAATTCCGCTGACATATAAAAATGCTTCGGAAATCTTGCATTGTTCTCGGCATTCCGCTGATGTTTAAAAATTCTTCAGAACTCTTCCATTGTTCTCGCAATTCCGGTGAAGTTTAAAAATGCTTCGGAACTCTTCCATTATTCTTGGAATTCCGCTGAAGTTTAAAAATGCTTCGGAACTCTTCAATTGTTCTCGGAATTCTGCTGAAGTTTTAAAATGCTTTGGAACTCTTCCATTGCTCTCGGAATTCTGCTGAAGTTTAAAAATGCATCGGAACTCTTCCATTGTTCTCGGAATTCGGGTAAAGTTTAAAAATGCTTCACAACTCTTCTATTGTTCTCGGTACTCCGCTGACTTTTAAAAATGCTTCGGAACTCTTCCATTGTTCTCGGAATTCCGCTGAAGTTTAAATATGCTTCGGAACTCTTCCATTGTTCTCGGAATTATGCTGAAGATTAAAAATGCTTCGGAACTCTTCCATTGTTCTCAGAACTCCGCTGACATTTAAATTTGCTTCGGAACTCTTCCATTGTTCTCCAAATTCCGCTGAAGTTTAAAAATGCTTCGGAACTCTTCCATTGTTCTCGGAATTCTGCTGAAGTTTAAAAATGCTTCGGAACTCTTCCATTCTTCTTAGAATTCCGCTGACATTTAAAAATGCTTCGGAAATCTTTCATTGTTTTCAAAATTCCGCTGACGTTTAAAAATGCTTCAGAACTCTTCCATTGTTCTCGGAATTCCGCTGACGTTTAAAAATGCTTCGGAAATCTTTCATTGTTTTCAAAATTCCGCTGACGTTTAAAAATGCTTCAGAACTCTTCCATTGTTCTCGGAATTCCGCTGACGTTTAAAATGCTTCGGAACTCTTCCATTGTTCTCGGAACTCCGCTGAAGTTTAAAAATGCTTCGGAACTCTTCCATTGTTCTAGGAATTCTGCTGAAGTTTAAAAATGTATCGGAACTCTTCCATTGTTCTCGTAATTCGGGTGAAGTTTAAAAATGCTTCGGAACTCTTCTACTGTTCTCGGAATTCCGCTGAAGTTTAAAAATGCTTAAAATCTCTTCCATTGTTCTCGGAATTCTGCTCATGTTTAAAAATGCTTCGGATCTCTTCCATTGTTCTCGGAATTCCGCTGAAGTTTAAAAATGCTTCGGAACTCTTCCATTGTTCTCGGAATTCCGCTGACGTTTTAAAATGCTTCGGTACTCTTCCAATGTTCTCGGAATTCCGCTGACATATAAAAATGCTTCGGAAATCTTGCATTGTTCTCGGCATTCCGCTGATGTTTAAAAATGCTTAAGAACTCTTCCATTGTTCTCGCAATTCCGCTGACGTTTAAAATAGCTTCGGAACACTTCAATTGTTCTTGGAATTCTGCTGAAGTTTTAAAATGCTTTGGAACTCTTCCATTGCTCTCGGAATTCTGCTGAAGTTTAAAAATGCTTCAGATCTCTTACATTGTTCTCGGAATTCAGCTGACATTTAAAAATGCTTCGGAACTCTTCCATTGTTCTCGGAATTCCGCTGACGTTTAAAAATGCTTTGGAACTCTTCAATTGTTCTCGGAATTCTGCTGACGTTTAAAAATGCTTCGGAACTCTTCCATTGTTCTCCGAATTCTGCTGAAGTTTAAAAATGCTTTGAAACTCTTCCATTGTTCCCGGATTTCTGCTGAAGTTTAAAACTGCTTTGGAACTCTTCCATTGTTCCTCGAATTCTGCTGAAGTTTAAAAATTCTTCGGAACTCTTTCATTCTTGAAGGAAATCCGCTGATGTTTAAAAAGGTTTCGGAACTCTTCCATTGATCTCAGAATTCCGCTGACGTTTAATAATGCTTCACAACTCTTTCATTGTTCTCGGAATTCCGCTGACATTTAAAAATGCTTCGGAACGCTTCCATTGTTCTTGGATTTCCGCTGACATTTAATAATGCTTCGCAACTCTTTCATTGTTCAAGGAATTCCGCTGAAGTTTAAAAATGCTTCGGAACTCTTCCAATTTTCTCGGATTTCGGCTGACATTTCAAAATGATTCGGAACTCTTGCATTTCTCGGAAATCAGCTGAAGTTTAAAATGCTTCGGAACTCTTCCATTGTTTTCGGAATTCCGCTGTCGTTTAAAAATTCTTCTGTTGTTTTAACCTATGCTTTATTAAATTGTATTTATGTTGTTTTATCCTATGCTTTATTAAATTGTATTTATGTTGTTTTATCCTATGCTTTATTAAATTGTATTTATGTTGTTTTATCCTATGCTTTATTAAATTGAATGTATGTTGTTTTAACCTATGCTTTATTAAATTGTATTTATGTTGTTTTATCCTATGCTTTATTAAATTGTATTTATGTTGTTTTAACCTATGCTTTATTAAATTGTATTTATGTTGTTTTAACCTATGCTTTATTAAATTGTATTTATGTTGTTTTATCCTATGCTTTATTAAATTGTATTTATGTTGTTTTATCCTATGCTTTATTAAATTGTATTTATGTTGTTTTAACCTATGCTTTATTAAATTGTATTTATGCTGTTTTAACCTATGCTTTATTAAATTGTATTTATGTTGTTTTAACCTATGCTTTATTAAATTGTATTTATGTTGTTTAATCCTATGCTTTATTAAATTGTATTTATGTTGTTTTATCCTATGCTTTATTAAATTGTATTTATGTTGTTTTAACCTATGCTTTATTAAATTGTATTCATGCTGTTTTAACCTATGCTTTATTAAATTGTATTTATGTTGTTTTAACCTATGCTTTATTAAATTGTATTTATGTTGTTTTATCCTATGCTTTATTAAATTGTATTTATGTTGTTTTATCCTATGCTTTATTAAATTGTATTTATGTTGTTTTAACCTATGCTTTATTAAATTGTATTTATGCTGTTTTAACCTATGCTTTATTAAATTGTATTTATGTTGTTTTAACCTATGCTTTATTAAATTGTATTTATGTTGTTTTATCCTATGCTTTATTAAATTGTATTTATGTTGTTTTAACCTATGCTTTATTAAATTGTATTTATGTTGTTTTATCCTATGCTTTATTAAATTATATTTATGTTGTTTTATCCTATGCTTTATTAAATTGTATTTATGTTGTTTTATCCTATGCTGTATTAAATTGTATTTATGTTGTTTATAACCTATGCTTTATTAAATTGTATTTATGTTGTTTTATCCTATGCTTTATTAAATTGTATTCATGTTGTTCTAACCTATGCTTTATTAAATTGTATTTATGTAGTTTTATCCTATGCTTTATGAAATTGTATTTATGTTGTTTTATCCTATGCTTTATTAAATTGTATTTATGTTGTTTTATCCTATGCTTTATTAAATTGTATTCATGTTGTTCTAACCTATGCTTTATTAAATTGTATTTATGTAGTTTTATCCTATGCTTTATTAAATTGTATTTATGTTGTTTTATCCTATGCTTTATTAAATTGTATTTATGTTGTTTTATCCTATGCTTTATTAAATTGTATTTATGTTGTTTTAACCCATGCTTTATTAAATTGTATTTATGTTGTTTTATCCTATGCTTTATTAAATTGTATTTATGTTGTTTTATCCTATGCTTTATTAAATTGTATTTATGTTGTTTAACCTATGCTTTATTAAATTGTATTTATGTTGTTTTATCCTATGCTTTATTAAATTGTATTTATGGTGTTTTAGCCCATGCTTCATTAAATTGTATTTATGTTGTTTTATCCTATGCTTTATTAAATTGTATTTATGTTGTTTTATCCTATGCTTTATTAAATTGTATTTATGTTGTTTTATCCTATGCTTTATTAAATTGTATTAATGTTGTTTTAACCTATGCTTTATTAAATTGTATTTATGTTGTTTTATCCTATGCTTTATTAAATTGTATTTATGTTGTTTTAACCTATGCTTTATTAAATTGTATTTATGTTGTGTTAACCTATGCTTTATTAAATTGTATTTATGTTGTTTTATCCTATGCTTTATTAAATTGTATTTATGTTGTTTTAACCTATGCTTCATTAAATTGTATTTATGTTGTTTTATCCTATGCTTCATTAAATGGTATTTATGTTGTTTTATCCTATGCTTTATTAAATTGTATTTATGTTGTTTTAACCTATGCTTTATTAAATTGTATTTATGTAGTTTTATCCTATGCTTTATTAAATTGTATTTATGTTGTTCTAACCTATGTGTTATGTTCTGCTACCAAAGCTAAGGAAAGAGAGGAGATCTGTCCCTACTATAGGACTCAGCTGAATCCCTACGATGTAACAGGGAACCTGATCCTGCGATCAGACCTGCTAAAGTCCTAATCTAGTCTGTACGGAGACCTATAGATGTGGGGAGGGAATCCCTACAAGTACTAAGGACTGGGAGGAATATGGGACACCTCCTAACAGAAATAGTAGCAGACAGACGAACAAACAAAATAGATAGAGGTCCGTAGACCAAGCAAACTAACAGAGTTAGATACAGAGCACAGGCTAGCTAGAAAGTAGATATACAATGAAGTCCAGCAAAGCCAGAAGGGCGGAGCAGGATTAAATAGGCCAACAAGGTCATGTGACCAGCAAAGGAAAAAAAAACCTAACAGCAAGGTTCTAACAGTACCCCCCCTTCTAAGAGGATCCTCCGGATCCCCTAGGACCAGGCTTATCAGGAAATCTCCTGTGAAACGCTCTGATAAGTCTGGACGCGGAAACATCATCTGACCTCACCCAAGAGTTATCCTCGGGTCCGAAACCTTTCCAGGCCACAAGATACTGCAAACTACCTCTATACCGTCTAGAGTCAAGGATGCGAGAAATTTCATATTCCCCGTCCTCCACCACCGGAGGAACAGAGGCAGAGGCGTCACCATCCGACACAACAGCTTTTTTTAACAGAGAGACATGAAATACCGGATTAATTCTCCAGGAGGTAGGAACCTCCAACCTAACAGCAGATTGGTTGACAACCTGAAGCACCTTAAAGGGCCCTACAAACTTGGTACCCACTTTCTTAGAAGGAATCCTCAACCGCAGATTCCTAGAGGACAACCAAACCATGTCACCAACAGCGAACAAAACCTCCTGTCGTTTCCTATCAAAGTAGTCTTTAGATTTTCTGTTGGCCTCCTGAAGATTACCACGCACATCCGTCCAAACTCTTTCCAAATCACCGGAAAAATTCTCCTCCTCAGGCACGGCAGATCCCAACTTGGAGAACGACCCAAACAACGGATGTCTCCCAGAACAACAAAAAAAAGGCGAACAACCAGCAGAAGAAGATGTATGATTGTTCAGAGCAAATTCAGCAAGTGGCAGAAACTCAGACCACCCCTCTTGATTGTCTGCCACAAAACAACGCAAGAACTGCTCAACATCCTGGTTTTTCCTTTCTGTCTGGCCATTAGATTCAGGATGATATCCGGACGAAAACGACAAATGAATTCCCAACCTGTCACAAAAGGCACGCCAAAAACGAGCCACGAACTGAGGACCCCTATCAGAAACAATGTCAGTAGGAACGCCATGAAGTCTGACAGTTTCCTTGACAAAGGCCTTAGCGAGAGTTTTAGCGCAGGGCAGTTTGACAAAGGGAACAAAGTGACACATCTTGCTAAAACGGTCCACGACCACCCAGATAACAGTAAAACCCTCAGAGGGGGGAAGGTCAGTTATAAAGTCCATAGCCAAATGTGTCCAAGGAGCACTGGGGACCTCCAAAGGACAAAGCAACCCCGCAGCAGGAGTATGTGAGGACTTAGATCTAGCACATATAGTACATTGGCGCACCCACTTAATGACTTCCTTCTGCCATCCAGGCCACCAAAAACTGCGACCCACCAGTCTCTTGGTCTCAGAGATTCCGGGATGACCTGCCAACCGAGATTCGTGACACTCAACAAACAAATCTCTCCTAAAGGTCCCAGGCACAAACAACCTCCCATGAGGAGTGTTAGATGGGGCATTCTCCTGAGCTTTAAGAATCTCATCTTCCAAAACGGAGTCTAAAGCAGCTATCACAACACCTTCTTGTAAAATGTTTTCCTCTTTCTCAGCACCGACTGTGGGAGAAAAACTGCGAGACAAGGCATCCGTCTTAACATTCTTAGTACCAGGGATGTAAGTAACGGAGAAATTAAACCGCGAGAAAAACAGTGCCCACCTAGCCTGACGGGCATTCAGGCGCTTGGCAGCATCAAGATATATCAGATTTTTATGATCCGTAAGAACCTGAACGGGAAATTCCGCACCTTCCAAGAAGTGGCGCCAGTGTTCAAATGCGAGTTTAATAGCCAATAATTCCCGATTACCAATATCGTAATTCAGTTCAGTCTCTGAAAATTTTTTTGAAAAAAAGGCACAGGGATGTAATCCATCCCCGTTATCCTGAGACAATACTGGTCCAACCCCCACAGAGGAAGCATCAACCTCAACCAAAAACGGCTTAGTCACATCAGGCTGCATAAGGATGGGAGCAGAGGTGAACCTCTCCTTGAGATACACAAAAGCTTCAATGGCCTCAGAAGACCACTGAACCGCATCAGCACCTTTCCTGGTGAGATCGGTCAGAGGTTTGACAATACTAGAAAAAATTTTTATGAATTTTCTGTAATAATTGGCGAAACCTAAAAACCTCTGTATCGATTTCAAACCAATAGGCCTAGGCCATTCCTGTATAGCTTGAACTTTAACCGGATCCATCTCAAAACCTTCGCTGGAGATAATGTAACCCAAAAAACTAATTCTCTGTACAGCGAATTCACATTTCTCCAGCTTGGCAAAAAGCGAATTGTCCATTAATAACTGTAATACCTCACGTACGCTCCGCCAATGAGACTCCAGATCCGGCGAATAAATCAAAATGTCATCCAAATACACAACCACATTTTTGCCGATCAAAGGCCCAAGGATGTCATTAATAAGATTCTGAAAAAATGCAGGAGCATTGGTAAGACCAAAAGGCATCACCAGATTCTCAAAATGACCCACAGGAGTGTTAAAAGCAGTCTTCCATTCGTCACCCTCCTTCATGCGCAACAGATTGTATGCCCCCTTAAGGTCAATTTTAGAGAACCACTTGGCCCCCATTAACTGGTTAAACAGATCAGGAATCAATGGCAGTGGGTAAGGATTGCGTACAGTAATTTTGTTAATCTCACGAAAATCCAGACAAGGACGTAAACCACCGTCCTTCTTTTTTACAAAAAAAAATCCAACCGCCACAGGAGACTTAGAGGGCCTAATGTGACCGGCGGCCAAACTTGTCTGTATGTATTCCTCCAAAGCCTTCCTCTCAGGAATAGTAAGGTTAAATAAACGACTTTTAGGAAGAGTCGCTCCAGGGACAAATTCAATAGAGCAATCATAGTCTCTATGGGGAGGCAAAACCTGCGATTCCTTCTCAGAAAAAACTCTCCAAAAATCCTGAATAGGAACAGGCAATTCTCCCCTATCCAAAGCTGCAATATGCCCGTTACAACACTTGTCATAACATTTATGGCTCCAGGATTTAATTTCACTGGTAGACCAATCCAGCACAGGATTGTGAAATTTTAACCAGGGCAAACCCAATATTACTGGAGAAGGCAAGTTATTCAACACTACCAAATCCAATTTCTCATGGTGAACACCATTAATAGTGAGAGGAAATTCACTGACCTTGAGAGTAATATTCTTCAAAGGGGAACCATCCACAGAAACCACAGCAATGGGGGATGATAAAGGTTCAGGTTTTAAATTGAGTCTTTCCACAAATCCCCCATCAATTACATTCAGAGTAGGCCCGCAATCAACAAATACCCGAAATTCCATTAATTTTTCCTGAGCAATCGTGGAAGCAGCTAAAAATATACCCTTGGAATTTAAACAGGCAATACGGGCGTGACTGACCATTTTTTTTTCTTTCTTCATACGAAGCTCACAGCCTTTAATCAAATGACCAGATTTTCCGCAATAGAAACACAAGCCTTCCGAAAAACGACGGTCTTTTTCTTGAGAGCGAGGTGCCACCGATCCAATCTCCATCGGTTCACCACTGTTAGTACACACATTCTCATAACCAGAAACTGACATAGCAGAGGATTTGCTCTCATTAACCCTTGCACGCAGTCTTCTATCCACCCGTATAGCTAATTGCATAGCCTGTTGCAAATCTTCAGGTGTAGGATAAGCAATTAGCAGGTCTTTAACCCTTTCACTGAGCCCAGCAAGAAATAGACTTTTCAGAGCAGAATCGTTCCACCCTGTTTGAGTGGACCAACGACGAAAATGAGTACAATATTTTTCCACATTACCTGATCCTTGTTTTAAACGTCTCAACTCAGTCTCAGCTGATGCCACACGGTCAGGATCATCATATAATAGTCCTAAAGCAGAAAAAAAAACTATCCACTGATCTGAAGCATGTATCACTAGGTTGCAAAGAAAAGGCCCACTCCTGAGGCTCTTTGCGCAAAAGTGACATTATGAACCCTACGCGCTGGGATTCATCCCCAGAGGACTTGGGTCTCAAACGAAAATACAATAAGCAAGCATTTCTAAATGAAAAAAATTCTCGATGTTCACCAAAAAATAAATCCGGCAAACATACCTTAGGCTCCAAGAAATATGCTCCAGGACAGTTACTCACGTGCTGACGGAGCTCGGCCACTTCCAGAGAGAGTCCCTGCAGGTGTTTAGCCAAATCCTGAACCGACACCATGATGGAACAGAAAAATCTTTCCTTAGAGAATTTGCAGGCTGGACTTACTGTTATGTTCTGCTACCAAAGCTAAGGAAAGAGAGGAGAACTGTCCCTACTATAGGACTCAGCTGAATCCCTACAATGTAACAGGGAACCTGATCCTGCGATCAGACCTGCTAAAGTCCTAATCTAGTCTGTACGGAGACCTATAGATGTGGGGAGGGAATCCCTACAAGTACTAAGGACTGGGAGGAATATGGGACACCTCCTAACAGAAATAGTAGCAGACAGACGAACAAACAAAATAGATAGAACATAGAGGTCCGTAGACCAAGCAAACTAACAGAGTTAGATACAGAGCACAGGCTAGCTAGAAAGCAGATATACAATGAAGTCCAGCAAAGCCAGAAGGGCGGAGCAGGATTAAATAGGCCAACAAGGTCATGTGACCAGCAAAGGAAAAAAAAACCTAACAGCAAGGTTCTAACACTATGCTTTATTAAATTGTATTTATGTTGTTCTAACCTATGCTTTATAAAATTGTATTTATGTTGTTTTATCCTATGCTTTATTAAATTGTATTTATGTTGTTTTAACCTATGCTTTATTAAATTGTATTTATGTTGTTTTATCCTATGCTTTATTAAATTGTATTTATGTTGTTTTATCCTATGCTTTATTAAATTGTATTTATGTTGTTTTATCCTATGCATTATTAAATTGTATTTATGTTGTTTTAACCTATGCTTTATTAAATTGTATTTATGCTGTTTTAACCTATGCTTGATTAAATTGTATTTATGTTGTTTTAACCTATGCTTTATTAAATTGTATTTATGTTGTTTTATCCTATGCTTTATTAAATTGTATTTATGTTGTTTTAACCTATGCTTTATTAAATTGTATTTATGTTGTTTTATCCTATGCTTTATTAAATTGTATTTATGTTGTTTTAACCTATGCTTTATAAAATTGTATTTATGTTGTTTTAACCTATGCTTTATTAAATTGTATTTATGTTGTTTTATCCTATGCTTTATTAAATTGTATTTATGTTGCTTTATCCTATGCTTTATTAAATTGTATTTATGTTGTTTTAACCTATGCTTTATTAAATTGTATTTATGCTGTTTTAACCTATGCTTTATTAAATTGTATTTATGTTGTTTTAACCTATGCTTTATTAAATTGTATTTATGTTGTTTTATCCTATGCTTTATTAAATTGTATTTATGTTGTTTTATCCTATGCTTTATTAAATTGTATTTATGTTGTTTTAACCTATGCTTTATTAAATTGTATTTATGCTGTTTTAACCTATGCTTTATTAAATTGTATTTATGTTGTTTTAACCTATGCTTTATTAAATTGTATTTATGTTGTTTTATCCTATGCTTTATTAAATTGTATTTATGTTGTTTTAACCTATGCTTTATTAAATTGTATTTATGTTGTTTTATCCTATGCTTTATTAAATTATATTTATGTTGTTTTATCCTATGCTTTATTAAATTGTATTTATGTTGTTTTATCCTATGCTGTATTAAATTGTATTTATGTTGTTTATAACCTATGCTTTATTAAATTGTATTTATGTTGTTTTATCCTATGCTTTATTAAATTGTATTTATGTTGTTCTAACCTATGCTTTATTAAATTGTATTTATGTAGTTTTATCCTATGCTTTATTAAATTGTATTTATGTTGTTTTATCCTATGCTTTATTAAATTGTATTTATGTTGTTTTATCCTATGCTTTATTAAATTGTATTTATGTTGTTTTAACCCATGCTTTATTAAATTGTATTTATGTTGTTTTATCCTATGCTTTATCAAATTGTATTTATGTTGTTTTATCCTATGCTTTATTAAATTGTATTTATGTTGTTTAACCTATGCTTTATTAAATTGTATTTATGTTGTTTTATCCTATGCTTTATTAAATTGTATTTATGTTGTTTTAGCCCATATTTCATTAAATTGTATTTATGTTGTTTTATCCTATGCTTTATTAAATTGTATTTATGTTGTTTTATCCTATGCTTTATTAAATTGTATTTATGTTGTTTTATCCTATGCTTTATTAAATTGTATTAATGTTGTTTTAACCTATGCTTTATTAAATTGTATTTATGTTGTTTTATCCTATGCTTTATTAAATTGTATTTATGTTGTTTTAACCTATGCTTTATTAAATTGTATTTATGTTGTGTTAACCTATGCTTTATTAAATTGTATTTATGTTGTTTTATCCTATGCTTTATTAAATTGTATTTATGTTGTTTTATCCTATGCTTTATTAAATTGTATTTATGTTGTTTTAACCTATGCTTCATTAAATTGTATTTATGTTGTTTTATCCTATGCTTCATTAAATGGTATTTATGTTGTTTTATCCTATGCTTTATTAAATTATATTTTGGTTGTTTTATCCTATGCTTTATTAAATTGTATTTATTTTGTTTTAACCTATGCTTTATTAAATTGTATTTATGTTGTTTTATCCTATGCTTTATTAAATTGTATTTATGTTGTTTTAACCTATGCTTTATTAAATTGTATTTATGTAGTTTTATCCTATGCTTTATTAAATTGTATTTATGTTGTTCTAACCTATGTGTTATGTTCTGCTACCAAAGCTAAGGAAAGAGAGGAGATCTGTCCCTACTATAGGACTCAGCTGAATCCCTACGATGTAACAGGGAACCTGATCCTGCGATCAGACCTGCTAAAGTCCTAATCTAGTCTGTACGGAGACCTATAGATGTGGGGAGGGAATCCCTACAAGTACTAAGGACTGGGAGGAATATGGGACACCTCCTAACAGAAATAGTAGCAGACAGACGAACAAACAAAATAGATAGAACATAGAGGTCCGTAGACCAAGCAAACTAACAGAGTTAGATACAGAGCACAGGCTAGCTAGAAAGTAGATATACAATGAAGTCCAGCAAAGCCAGAAGGGCGGAGCAGGATTAAATAGGCCAACAAGGTCATGTGACCAGCAAAGGAAAAAAAAACCTAACAGCAAGGTTCTAACAGTACCCCCCCTTCTAAGAGGATCCTCCGGATCCCCTAGGACCAGGCTTATCAGGAAATCTCCTGTGAAACGCTCTGATAAGTCTGGACGCGGAAACATCATCTGACCTCACCCAAGAGTTATCCTCGGGTCCGAAACCTTTCCAGGCCACAAGATACTGCAAACTACCTCTATACCGTCTAGAGTCAAGGATGCGAGAAATTTCATATTCCCCGTCCTCCACCACCGGAGGAACAGAGGCAGAGGCGTCACCATCCGACACAACAGCTTTTTTTAACAGAGAGACATGAAATACCGGATTAATTCTCCAGGAGGTAGGAACCTCCAACCTAACAGCAGATTGGTTGACAACCTGAAGCACCTTAAAGGGCCCTACAAACTTGGTACCCACTTTCTTAGAAGGAATCCTCAACCGCAGATTCCTAGAGGACAACCAAACCATGTCACCAACAGCGAACAAAACCTCCTGTCGTTTCCTATCAAAGTAGTCTTTAGATTTTCTGTTGGCCTCCTGAAGATTACCACGCACATCCGTCCAAACTCTTTCCAAATCACCGGAAAAATTCTCCTCCTCAGGCACGGCAGATCCCAACTTGGAGAACGACCCAAACAACGGATGTCTCCCAGAACAACAAAAAAAAGGCGAACAACCAGCAGAAGAAGATGTATGATTGTTCAGAGCAAATTCAGCAAGTGGCAGAAACTCAGACCACCCCTCTTGATTGTCTGCCACAAAACAACGCAAGAACTGCTCAACATCCTGGTTTTTCCTTTCTGTCTGGCCATTAGATTCAGGATGATATCCGGACGAAAACGACAAATGAATTCCCAACCTGTCACAAAAGGCACGCCAAAAACGAGCCACGAACTGAGGACCCCTATCAGAAACAATGTCAGTAGGAACGCCATGAAGTCTGACAATTTCCTTGACAAAGGCCTTAGCGAGAGTTTTAGCGCAGGGCAGTTTGACAAAGGGAACAAAGTGACACATCTTGCTAAAACGGTCCACGACCACCCAGATAACAGTAAAACCCTCAGAGGGGGGAAGGTCAGTTATAAAGTCCATAGCCAAATGTGTCCAAGGAGCACTGGGGACCTCCAAAGGACAAAGCAACCCCGCAGCAGGAGTATGTGAGGACTTAGATCTAGCACATATAGTACATTGGCGCACCCACTTAATGACTTCCTTCTGCCATCCAGGCCACCAAAAACTGCGACCCACCAGTCTCTTGGTCTCAGAGATTCCGGGATGACCTGCCAACCGAGATTCGTGACACTCAACAAACAAATCTCTCCTAAAGGTCCCAGGCACAAACAACCTCCCATGAAGAGTGTTAGATGGGGCATTCTCCTGAGCTTTAAGAATCTCATCTTCCAAAACGGAGTCTAAAGCAGCTATCACAACACCTTCTTGTAAAATGTTTTCCTCTTTCTCAGCACCGACTATGGGAGAAAAACTGCGAGACAAGGCATCCGTCTTAACATTCTTAGTACCAGGGATGTAAGTAACGGAGAAATTAAACCGCGAGAAAAACAGTGCCCACCTAGCCTGACGGGCATTCAGGCGCTTGGCAGCATCAAGATATATCAGATTTTTATGATCCGTAAGAACCTGAACGGGAAATTCCGCACCTTCCCAGAAGTGGCGCCAGTGTTCAAATGCGAGTTTAATAGCCAATAATTCCCGATTACCAATATCGTAATTCAGTTCAGTCTCTGAAAATTTTTTTGAAAAAAAGGCACAGGGATGTAATCCATCCCCGTTATCCTGAGACAATACTGGTCCAACCCCCACAGAGGAAGCATCAACCTCAACCAAAAACGGCTTAGTCACATCAGGCTGCATAAGGATGGGAGCAGAGGTGAACCTCTCCTTGAGATACACAAAAGCTTCAATGGCCTCAGAAGACCACTGAACCGCATCAGCACCTTTCCTGGTGAGATCGGTCAGAGGTTTGACAATACTAGAAAAATTTTTTATGAATTTTCTGTAATAATTGGCGAAACCTAAAAACCTCTGTATCGATTTCAAACCAATAGGCCTAGGCCATTCCTGTATAGCTTGAACTTTAACCGGATCCATCTCAAAACCTTCGCTGGAGATAATGTAACCCAAAAAACTAATTCTCTGTACAGCGAATTCACATTTCTCCAGCTTGGCAAAAAGCGAATTGTCCATTAATAACTGTAATACCTCACGTACGCTCCGCCAATGAGACTCCAGATCCGGCGAATAAATCAAAATGTCATCCAAATACACAACCACATTTTTGCCGATCAAAGGCCCAAGGATGTCATTAATAAGATTCTGAAAAAATGCAGGAGCATTGGTAAGACCAAAAGGCATCACCAGATTCTCAAAATGACCCACAGGAGTGTTAAAAGCAGTCTTCCATTCGTCACCCTCCTTCATGCGCAACAGATTGTATGCCCCCTTAAGGTCAATTTTAGAGAACCACTTGGCCCCCATTAACTGGTTAAACAGATCAGGAATCAATGGCAGTGGGTAAGGATTGCGTACAGTAATTTTGTTAATCTCACGAAAATCCAGACAAGGACGTAAACCACCGTCCTTCTTTTTTACAAAAAAAAATCCAACCGCCACAGGAGACTTAGAGGGCCTAATGTGACCGGCGGCCAAACTTGTCTGTATGTATTCCTCCAAAGCCTTCCTCTCAGGAATAGTAAGGTTAAATAAACGACTTTTAGGAAGAGTCGCTCCAGGGACAAATTCAATAGAGCAATCATAGTCTCTATGGGGAGGCAAAACCTGCGATTCCTTCTCAGAAAAAACTCTCCAAAAATCCTGAATAGGAACAGGCAATTCTCCCCTATCCAAAGCTGCAATATGCCCGTTACAACACTTGTCATAACATTTATGGCTCCAGGATTTAATTTCACTGGTAGACCAATCCAGCACAGGATTGTGAAATTTTAACCAGGGCAAACCCAATATTACTGGAGAAGGCAAGTTATTCAACACTACCAAATCCAATTTCTCATGGTGAACACCATTAATAGTGAGAGGAAATTCACTGACCTTGAGAGTAATATTCTTCAAAGGGGAACCATCCACAGAAACCACAGCAATGGGGGATGATAAAGGTTCAGGTTTTAAATTGAGTCTTTCCACAAATCCCCCATCAATTACATTCAGAGTAGGCCCGCAATCAACAAATACCCGAAATTCCATTAATTTTTCCTGAGCAATCGTGGAAGCAGCTAAAAATATACCCTTGGAATTTAAACAGGCAATACGGGCGTGACTGACCATTTTTTTTTCTTTCTTCATACGAAGCTCACAGCCTTTAATCAAATGACCAGATTTTCCGCAATAGAAACACAAGCCTTCCGAAAAACGACGGTCTTTTTCTTGAGAGCGAGGTGCCACCGATCCAATCTCCATCGGTTCACCACTGTTAGTACACACATTCTCATAACCAGAAACTGACATAGCAGAGGATTTGCTCTCATTAACCCTTGCACGCAGTCTTCTATCCACCCGTATAGCTAATTGCATAGCCTGTTGCAAATCTTCAGGTGTAGGATAAGCAATTAGCAGGTCTTTAACCCTTTCACTGAGCCCAGCAAGAAATAGACTTTTCAGAGCAGAATCGTTCCACCCTGTTTGAGTGGACCAACGACGAAAATGAGTACAATATTTTTCCACATTACCTGATCCTTGTTTTAAACGTCTCAACTCAGTCTCAGCTGATGCCACACGGTCAGGATCATCATATAATAGTCCTAAAGCAGAAAAAAAAACTATCCACTGATCTGAAGCATGTATCACTAGGTTGCAAAGAAAAGGCCCACTCCTGAGGCTCTTTGCGCAAAAGTGACATTATGAACCCTACGCGCTGGGATTCATCCCCAGAGGACTTGTGTCTCAAACGAAAATACAATAAGCAAGCATTTTTAAATGAAAAAAATTCTCGATGTTCACCAAAAAATAAATCCGGCAAACATACCTTAGGCTCCAAGAAATATGCTCCAGGACAGTTACTCACGTGCTGACGGAGCTCGGCCACTTCCAGAGAGAGTCCCTGCAGGTGTTTAGCCAAATCCTGAACCGACACCATGATGGAACAGAAAAATCTTTCCTTAGAGAATTTGCAGGCTGGACTTACTGTTATGTTCTGCTACCAAAGCTAAGGAAAGAGAGGAGAACTGTCCCTACTATAGGACTCAGCTGAATCCCTACAATGTAACAGGGAACCTGATCCTGCGATCAGACCTGCTAAAGTCCTAATCTAGTCTGTACGGAGACCTATAGATGTGGGGAGGGAATCCCTACAAGTACTAAGGACTGGGAGGAATATGGGACACCTCCTAACAGAAATAGTAGCAGACAGACGAACAAACAAAATAGATAGAACATAGAGGTCCGTAGACCAAGCAAACTAACAGAGTTAGATACAGAGCACAGGCTAGCTAGAAAGCAGATATACAATGAAGTCCAGCAAAGCCAGAAGGGCGGAGCAGGATTAAATAGGCCAACAAGGTCATGTGACCAGCAAAGGAAAAAAAAACCTAACAGCAAGGTTCTAACACTATGCTTTATTAAATTGTATTTATGTTGTTCTAACCTATGCTTTATAAAATTGTATTTATGTTGTTTTATCCTATGCTTTATTAAATTGTATTTATGTTGTTTTAACCTATGCTTTATTAAATTGTATTTATGTTGTTTTATCCTATGCTTTATTAAATTGTATTTATGTTGTTTTATCCTATGCTTTATTAAATTGTATTTATGTTGTTTTATCCTATGCATTATTAAATTGTATTTATGTTGTTTTAACCTATGCTTTATTAAATTGTATTTATGCTGTTTTAACCTATGCTTTATTAAATTGTATTTATGTTGTTTTAACCTATGCTTTATTAAATTGTATTTATGTTGTTTTATCCTATGCTTTATTAAATTGTATTTATGTTGTTTTAACCTATGCTTTATTAAATTGTATTTATGTTGTTTTATCCTATGCTTTATTAAATTGTATTTATGTTGTTTTAACCTATGCTTTATAAAATTGTATTTATGTTGTTTTAACCTATGCTTTATTAAATTGTATTTATGTTGTTTTATCCTATGCTTTATTAAATTGTATTTATGTTGCTTTATCCTATGCTTTATTAAATTGTATTTATGTTGTTTTAACCTATGCTTTATTAAATTGTATTTATGCTGTTTTAACCTATGCTTTATTAAATTGTATTTATGTTGTTTTAACCTATGCTTTATTAAATTGTATTTATGTTGTTTTATCCTATGCTTTATTAAATTGTATTTATGTTGTTTTATCCTATGCTTTATTAAATTGTATTTATGTTGTTTTAACCTATGCTTTATTAAATTGTATTTATGCTGTTTTAACCTATGCTTTATTAAATTGTATTTATGTTGTTTTAACCTATGCTTTATTAAATTGTATTTATGTTGTTTTATCCTATGCTTTATTAAATTGTATTAATGTTGTTTTAACCTATGCTTTATTAAATTGTATTTATGTTGTTTTATCCTATGCTTTATTAAATTGTATTTATGTTGTTTTAACCTATGCTTTATTAAATTGTATTTATGTTGTGTTAACCTATGCTTTATTAAATTGTATTTATGTTGTTTTATCCTATGCTTTATTAAATTGTATTTATGTTGTTTTATCCTATGCTTTATTAAATTGTATTTATGTTGTTTTAACCTATGCTTCATTAAATTGTATTTATGTTGTTTTATCCTATGCTTCATTAAATGGTATTTATGTTGTTTTATCCTATGCTTTATTAAATTATATTTTGGTTGTTTTATCCTATGCTTTATTAAATTGTATTTATTTTGTTTTAACCTATGCTTTATTAAATTGTATTTATGTTGTTTTATCCTATGCTTTATTAAATTGTATTTATGTTGTTTTAACCTATGCTTTATAAAATTGTATTTATGTAGTTTTATCCTATGCTTTATTAAATTGTATTTATGTTGTTCTAACCTATGTGTTATGTTCTGCTACCAAAGCTAAGGAAAGAGAGGAGATCTGTCCCTACTATAGGACTCAGCTGAATCCCTACGATGTAACAGGGAACCTGATCCTGCGATCAGACCTGCTAAAGTCCTAATCTAGTCTGTACGGAGACCTATAGATGTGGGGAGGGAATCCCTACAAGTACTAAGGACTGGGAGGAATATGGGACACCTCCTAACAGAAATAGTAGCAGACAGACGAACAAACAAAATAGATAGAACATAGAAGTCCGTAGACCAAGCAAACTAACAGAGTTAGATACATAGCACAGGCTAGCTAGAAAGTAGATATACAATGAAGTCCAGCAAAGCCAGAAGGGCGGAGCAGGATTAAATAGGCCAACAAGGTCATGTGACCAGCAAAGGAAAAAAAAACCTAACAGCAAGGTTCTAACAGTACCCCCCCTTCTAAGAGGATCCTCCGGATCCCCTAGGACCAGGCTTATCAGGAAATCTCCAGTGAAACGCTCTGATAAGTCTGGACGCGGAAACATCATCTGACCTCACCCAAGAGTTATCCTCGGGTCCGAAACCTTTCCAGGCCACAAGATACTGCAAACTACCTCTATACCGTCTAGAGTCAAGGATGCGAGAAATTTCATATTCCCCGTCCTCCACCACCGGAGGAACAGAGGCAGAGGCGTCACCATCCGACACAACAGCTTTTTTTAACAGAGAGACATGAAATACCGGATTAATTCTCCAGGAGGTAGGAACCTCCAACCTAACAGCAGATTGGTTGACAACCTGAAGCACCTTAAAGGGCCCTACAAACTTGGTACCCACTTTCTTAGAAGGAATCCTCAACCGCAGATTCCTAGAGGACAACCAAACCATGTCACCAACAGCGAACAAAACCTCCTGTCGTTTCCTATCAAAGTAGTCTTTAGATTTTCTGTTGGCCTCCTGAAGATTACCACGCACATCCGTCCAAACTCTTTCCAAATCACCGGAAAAATTCTCCTCCTCAGGCACGGCAGATCCCAACTTGGAGAACGACCCAAACAACGGATGTCTCCCAGAACAACAAAAAAAAGGCGAACAACCAGCAGAAGAAGATGTATGATTGTTCAGAGCAAATTCAGCAAGTGGCAGAAACTCAGACCACCCCTCTTGATCGTCTGCCACAAAACAACGCAAGAACTGCTCAACATCCTGGTTTTTCCTTTCTGTCTGGCCATTAGATTCAGGATGATATCCGGACGAAAACGACAAATGAATTCCCAACCTGTCACAAAAGGCACGCCAAAAACGAGCCACGAACTGAGGACCCCTATCAGAAACAATGTCAGTAGGAACGCCATGAAGTCTGACAATTTCCTTGACAAAGGCCTTAGCGAGAGTTTTAGCGCAGGGCAGTTTGACAAAGGGAACAAAGTGACACATCTTGCTAAAACGGTTCACGACCACCCAGATAACAGTAAAACCCTCAGAGGGGGGAAGGTCAGTTATAAAGTCCATAGCCAAATGTGTCCAAGGAGCACTGGGGACCTCCAAAGGACAAAGCAACCCCGCAGCAGGAGTATGTGAGGACTTAGATCTAGCACATATAGTACATTGGCGCACCCACTTAATGACTTCCGTCTGCCATCCAGGCCACCAAAAACTGCGACCCACCAGTCTCTTGGTCTCAGAGATTCCGGGATGACCTGCCAACCGAGATTCGTGACACTCAACAAACAAATCTCTCCTAAAGGTCCCAGGCACAAACAACCTCCCATGAAGAGTGTTAGATGGGGCATTCTCCTGAGCTTTAAGAATCTCATCTTCCAAAATGGAGTCTAAAGCAGCTATCACAACACCTTCTTGTAAAATGTTTTCCTCTTTCTCAGCACCGACTATGGGAGAAAAACTGCGAGACAAGGCATCCGTCTTAACATTCTTAGTACCAGGGATGTAAGTAACGGAGAAATTAAACCGCGAGAAAAACAGTGCCCACCTAGCCTGACGGGCATTCAGGCGCTTGGCAGCATCAAGATATATCAGATTTTTATGATCCGTAAGAACCTGAACGGGAAATTCCGCACCTTCCCAGAAGTGGCGCCAGTGTTCAAATGCGAGTTTAATAGCCAATAATTCCCGATTACCAATATCGTAATTCAGTTCAGTCTCTGAAAATTTTTTTGAAAAAAAGGCACAGGGATGTAATCCATCCCCGTTATCCTGAGACAATACTGGTCCAACCCCCACAGAGGAAGCATCAACCTCAACCAAAAACGGCTTAGTCACATCAGGCTGCATAAGGATGGGAGCAGAGGTGAACCTCTCCTTGAGATACACAAAAGCTTCAATGGCCTCAGAAGACCACTGAACCGCATCAGCACCTTTCCTGGTGAGATCGGTCAGAGGTTTGACAATACTAGAAAAATTTTTTATGAATTTTCTGTAATAATTGGCGAAACCTAAAAACCTCTGTATCGATTTCAAACCAATAGGCCTAGGCCATTCCTGTATAGCTTGAACTTTAACCGGATCCATCTCAAAACCTTCGCTGGAGATAATGTAACCCAAAAAACTAATTCTCTGTACAGCGAATTCACATTTCTCCAGCTTGGCAAAAAGCGAATTGTCCATTAATAACTGTAATACCTCACGTACGCTCCGCCAATGAGACTCCAGATCCGGCGAATAAATCAAAATGTCATCCAAATACACAACCACATTTTTGCCGATCAAAGGCCCAAGGATGTCATTAATAAGATTCTGAAAAAATGCAGGAGCATTGGTAAGACCAAAAGGCATCACCAGATTCTCAAAATGACCCACAGGAGTGTTAAAAGCAGTCTTCCATTCGTCACCCTCCTTCATGCGCAACAGATTGTATGCCCCCTTAAGGTCAATTTTAGAGAACCACTTGGCCCCCATTAACTGGTTAAACAGATCAGGAATCAATGGCAGTGGGTAAGGATTGCGTACAGTAATTTTGTTAATCTCACGAAAATCCAGACAAGGACGTAAACCACCGTCCTTCTTTTTTACAAAAAAAAATCCAACCGCCACAGGAGACTTAGAGGGCCTAATGTGACCGGCGGCCAAACTTGTCTGTATGTATTCCTCCAAAGCCTTCCTCTCAGGAATAGTAAGGTTAAATAAACGACTTTTAGGAAGAGTCGCTCCAGGGACAAATTCAATAGAGCAATCATAGTCTCTATGGGGAGGCAAAACCTGCGATTCCTTCTCAGAAAAAACTCTCCAAAAATCCTGAATAGGAACAGGCAATTCTCCCCTATCCAAAGCTGCAATATGCCCGTTACAACACTTGTCATAACATTTATGGCTCCAGGATTTAATTTCACTGGTAGACCAATCCAGCACAGGATTGTGAAATTTTAACCAGGGCAAACCCAATATTACTGGAGAAGGCAAGTTATTCAACACTACCAAATCCAATTTCTCATGGTGAACACCATTAATAGTGAGAGGAAATTCACTGACCTTGAGAGTAATATTCTTCAAAGGGGAACCATCCACAGAAACCACAGCAATGGGGGATGATAAAGGTTCAGGTTTTAAATTGAGTCTTTCCACAAATCCCCCATCAATTACATTCAGAGTAGGCCCGCAATCAACAAATACCCGAAATTCCATTAATTTTTCCTGAGCAATCGTGGAAGCAGCTAAAAATATACCCTTGGAATTTAACCCCTTAATAACATCTGACGTACTAATACGCGTCTGTGCCCTGGGACTTAAGAGCCAGACCCGTATTAGTACGTCATGGCGATCGCGCGCGCACACAGGCTGTGCGGGCGCGATCGCCGCCGGGTGTCAGCTGATTGTCACAGCTGACACCCGGTACTATGTGCAGGGAGCGGTCACGCACCGCTCCCAGCACATTAACCCCCGCGATGCTGCGATCGAAGTCGATCGAAGTCGATCGCGGCATTGCGGGGGCAAGGGGAGGTGATCGCCGATACTCACCTCCTCTTCCGGCTTCCAGCGCAGTCTGCAAAGGCTTCCCGGGTGTTGCCATGACGACCCGATGTCGTCATGACAACATCCGGGTCACCAGAGAGCAGGAAGATTGCTTGGACATGCGCAGTGCATCTCCAAGCAATCTTCACACTGTGCACTTCTGACAGCCTTCATGGCATAGGGATGGTGCTCCATTCCTGTGCCATGCAGGCGATCAGAAAAAAAAAAGTGAAAGTCCCAGAGTGGGACAAAGTAATAAAGTGTATAAACTGTGTGAAAGTGGAAAAAAAAAAAAAAAAAAATGTGCAAAAATATTATAAAAAAATAAAAAAAATAATACACCAAAAATAAAAATATAATGTACCCATCAATAAATATTATTATAAAAAAAATAAAAAAAAAACAATAAAAGTACACATATTTGGTATCGCCGCGTCCGGAACAACCTGACCTATAAAACTGTCCCACTAGTTAACCCCTTCAGTGAACACGGTAAAAAAAAAAAAAAAAAAACAAGCAAAAAACAATGCTTTATCACCATACCGCCAAACAAAAAGTGGAATAACACGCGATCAAAAAGACGCATATAAATAAAAATGATACCGCTGAAAACGTCATCTCGTCCCGCAAAAAACAAGCCGCCATATAGCTCCATCAGCCGAAAAATAAAAAAATTATAGCTCTCAGAATAAAGCGATACTAAAAAATATTTTTTTCTATAAAATAGCTTTTATTGTGTATAAGCGCCAAAACATAGAAAAATTATACAAATGTGGTACCGCTGTAAACGTACTGACCCGAAGAGTAAAGCTGCCTCATCAATTTTACCACACGCGGAACAGAATAAAAAAAAAAAAAAAAAAACAATTCCTGAATTGTTGGTTTTTGTTTATTCTGCCTCCCAAAAATCGGAATAGAAAGCGATCAAAAAATGTCACGTGCCTGAAAATGGCACCAATAACAACGTCAAGTCATCCCGCAAAAAACGAGCCGTCACATGACTGTCTGCCAAAATTTGGAAAAATTATAGCTCTCAAAATATGGCGATGCAAAAACTAGATTTTACAAAAAATGCGTCTTTTAGTGTGTGACAGCTGTCAGTCATAAAAACCCCATATGATTCTGGCATTGCTGTAATCACACCGACCCGAAGAATAAAGTCGTCTAATCACTTATACCGCACAAGGAACGGCGTCAAAAATAAACTCTTGAGTTAGGATTGGGCTAGGGTTAGGGCTGGGTTTGGGGCTAGGGTTGTGCTGGGGCTAGGGTTGTGCTGGGGCTAGGGTTGTGCTGGGGCTAGGGTTGTGCTAGGGTTAGGGCTGGGGTTGGGATTTTTTTCAAAAGTAAGAAAAAAAGATGACGATATGGCGACTAGTGTTGAGAGCAAGTGCTCGCTACTTGAGTTTGCATCGGGTGCTCTGGTATGCATTTAGTATCGTGGGTATTTGAGTGACATGCTCGAGTCTCTGCCCCATATGCTTCGCGGCCAAAAAACTTTACGGGGATTGCCTGCCATGCACGAGCGATCCCCGCATGTTTTTTTTTGGGTGTCTAATAACCGTGAAACATGCGGAGCAGGGACTCGAGCATGTCACTCGAGCACACGCTGTACATGGTGCATACCTGAGTACCCGATGCAAACTCAAGTAGCGAGCACTTGCGCTCAAGAATAATGAAAACTTATTCAATATGATGACCTAATGTAAACAAATAATGTGCCGTACCTCTGGGTTCAAAATGTTCACTATACACCTTAATAAAATCTTTGAGGGGTATAGTTTCCAAAATGGGGACACTTGTGGGGGAGCTCCACTGTTTAGGCACATCACGGGCTCTCCAAACGCGACATGGTGTCCGCTAACAAATTGAATGGAAAATCGGCTCAAATTGTTAGCGGACGCCATGTTGCGTTTGGAGAGCCCCTGTGTGTCCAAACATTGGAGCTCCCCCACAAGTGACCCCATTTTGGAAACTAGACCCCCCAAGGCACCTATCTAGATGCATAGTGAGCACTTAGAACCCCCAGGTGCTTCACAAATTGATTCGTAAAAATGAAAAAGTGAAAATAAAACACTTTTTCATTTTTATGAATCAATTTGTGAAGCACCTGGGGTTCCAAGTGCTCACTATGAATCTAGATAGGTGCCTTGGGGGGTCTAGTTTCCAAAATGGGGTCACTTGTGGGGGAGCTCCAAAGTTTGGGCACAGAGGGGCTCTCCAAACGCAATGTGGTGTCCGCTAACAATTTGAGCCGATTTTCCATTCAATTTGTTAGCGGATACCATGTTGCATTTAGAGAGTCCCTGTGTGCCCAAACATTGGAGCTCCCCCACAAGTGACCCCATTTTGGAAACTAGACCCCCCAAGGCACCTATCTAGATTCATAGTGAGCACTTAGAACCCCCAGGTGCTTCACAAATTGATTCGTAAAAATGAAAAAGTGAAAATAAAACACTTTTTCATTTTTATGAATCAATTTGTGAAGCACCTGGGGTTCCAAGTGCTCACTATGAATCTAGATAGGTGCCTTGGGGGGTCTAGTTTCCAAAATGGGGTCACTTGTGGGGGAGCTCCAATGTTTGGGCACACAGGGACTCTCTAAATGCAACATGGTATCCGCTAACAAATTGAATGGAAAATCGGCTCAAATTGTTAGCGGACACCACATTGCGTTTGGAGAGCCCCTCTGTGCCCAAACTTTGGAGCTCCCCCACAAGTGACCCCATTTTGGAAACTAGACCCCCCAAGGCACCTTTCTAGATGCATAGTGAGCACTTGGAACCCCCAGGTGCTTCACAAATTGATTCGTAAAAATGAAAAAGTGAAAAAAAAAACACTTTTTCATTTTTATGAATCAATTTGTGAAGCACCTGGGGTTCCAAGTGCTCACTATGAATCTAGATAGGTGCCTTGGGGGGTCTAGTTTCCAAAATGGGGTCACTTGTGGGGGAGCTCCAATGTTTGAGCACACAGGGACTCTCCAAATGCAACATGATATCCGCTAACAAATTGTCGGCTCAAATTGTTAGCGGATATCATGTTGCATTTGGAGAGTCCCTGTGTGCCCAAACATTGGAGCTCCTCCACAAGTGACCCCATTTTGGAAACTAGACCCCCCAAGGCACCTATCTAGATGCATAGTGAGCACTTGGAACCCCTAGGTGCTTCACAAATTAATTCGTAAAAATGAAAAAGTGTTTTTTTTTTCACTTTTTCATTATTACGAATCAATTTGTGAAGCACCTGGGGGTTCCAAGTGCTCACTATGCATCTAGAAAGGTGCCTTGGGGGGTCTAGTTTCCAAAATGGGGTCACTTGTGGGGGAGCTCCAAAGTTTGGGCACAGAGGGGCTCTCCAAACGCAATGTGGCGTCCGCTAACAATTTGAGCCGATTTTCCATTCAATTTGTTAGCGGATACCATGTTGCATTTAGAGAGTCCCTGTGTGCCCAAACATTGGAGCTCCCCCACAAGTGACCCCATTTTGGAAACTAGACCCCCCAAGGCACCTATCTAGATGCATAGTGAGCACTTGGAACCCCTAGGTGCTTCACAAATTGATTCGTAAAAATGAAAAAGTGTTTTTTTTTTCACTTTTTCATTATTACGAATCAATTTGTGAAGCACCTGGGGGTTCCAAGTGCTCACTATGCATCTAGAAAGGTGCCTTGGGGGGTCTAGTTTCCAAAATGGGGTCACTTGTGGGGGAGCTCCAAAGTTTGGGCACAGAGAAGCTCTCCAAACGCAATGTGGTGTCCGCTAACAATTTGAGCCGATTTTCCATTCAATTTGTTAGCGGATACCATGTTGCATTTAGAGAGTCCCTGTGTGCCCAAACATTGGAGCTCTCCCACAAGTGACCCCATTTTGGAAACTAGACCCCCCAAGGCACCTATCTAGATGCATAGTGAGCAGTTGGAACCCCCAGGTGCTTCACAAATTGATTCATAAAAATGAAAAAGTGTTTTTTTTTTCACTTTTTCATTGTTACGAATCAATTTGTGAAGCACCTGGGGGTTCCAAGTGCTCACTATGCATCTAGATAGGTGCCTTGGGGGGTCTAGTTTCCAAAATGGGGTCACTTGTGGGGGAGCTCCAATGTTTGGGCACACAGCAGCTCTCCAAACGCAACATGGTGTCGCTAACAATTTGAGCCAATTTTGCGTTAAATTTGTTAGCGGACACCATGTTGCATTTAGAGAGCCGCTGTGTGCCCAAATATTGGAGCTCCCCCACAAGTGACCCCATTTTGGAAACTAGACCACCCAAGGCACCTATCTAGATGCATACTGAGCACTTGGAACCCTCAGGTGCTTCACAAATTGATTCATACAAATGAAAAAGTGTTTTTTTTTTCACTTTTTCATTGTTACGAATCAATTTGTGAAGCACCTGGGGGTTCCAAGTGCTCACTATGCATCTAGATAGGTGCCTTGGGGGGTCTAGTTTCCAAAATGGGGTCACTTGTGGGGGAGCTCCAATGTTTGGGCACACAGGGACTCTCTAAATGCAACATGGTGTCCTCTAACAAATTTAACGGAAAATCGGCTCAAATTGTTAGCGACACCATGTTGCGTTTGGAGAGCCGCTGTGTGCCCAAACATTGGAGCTCCCCCACAAGTTACCCCATTTTGGAAACTAGACCCCCCAAGGCACCTATCTAGATGCATTGTGAGCACTTGGAACACTCAGGTGCTTCACAAATTGATTCATAAAAATGAAAAAGTGTTTTTTTTTTTCACTTTTTCATTGTTACGAATCAATTTGTGAAGCACCTGGGGGTTCCAAGTGCTCACTATGCATCTAGAAAGGTGCCTTGGGGGGTCTAGTTTCCAAAATGGGGTCACTTGTGGGGGAGCTCCAAAGTTTGGGCACACATGGGCTCTCCAAACACAACATGGCGTCCGCTAATTATTCAAGCAAATTTTACAATCAAAAAGTCAAATGGCGCTCCTTCCCTTCCGAGCCCTGCCGTGCGCCCAAACAGTATTTTTTCCCCAAATATTGGGTATCTGCGTGCCCAGGGGAAATTGCACAACAAATTTTGGGGTCCATTTTTTCTTGTTACCCCTGTGAAAATAAAAAAAATTGGGTCTAAATTAACATTTTTGTGAAAAAAGTTAAATGTTCATTTTTTTCTTCCACATTCAAAAAATTCCTGTGAAGCACCTGAAGGGTTAATAAAGTTCTTGAATGTGGTTTTGAGCACCTTGAGGGGTGCAGTTTTTAGAATGGTGTCACTTTTGGGTATTTTCTGTCACAAAGACCTCTCAAAGTGACTTCAAATGTGATGTGGTCCCTAAAAAAATGGTTTTGTAAATTTTGTTGGAAAAATGAGAAATCGCTGGTCAACTTTTAACCCTTATAGCTCCCTAATAAAAAAAAATTTTGGTTCCAAAATTGTGCTGATGTAAAGTAGACATGTGGGAAATGTTATTTATTAACTCTTTTGTGTGACATATCGCTCTGATTTCAGGGCTTAAAAATTCAAATTTTGAAAATTGCAAAATTTTCAAAATTTTCGCCAAATTTCCGTTTTTTTCACAAATAAACGCAAGTGATATCGAAGAAATTTTTCCACAATCATGAAGTACAATATGTCACGAAAAAACAATCTCAGAATCAGGGGGATCCGTTGAAGCGTTCGAGAGTAATTACCTCATAAAGTGACAGTGGTCAGAATTGTAAAAATTGGCCCGGTCATTAACGTGCAAACCACCCGCGGGGCTTAAGGGGTTAAACAGGCAATACGGGCGTGACTGACCATTTTTTTTTCTTTCTTCATACGAAGCTCACAGCCTTTAATCAAATGACCAGATTTTCCGCAATAGAAACACAAGCCTTCCGAAAAACGACGGTCTTTTTCTTGAGAGCGAGGTGCCACCGATCCAATCTCCATCGGTTCACCACTGTTAGTACACACATTCTCATAACCAGAAACTGACATAGCAGAGGATTTGCTCTCATTAACCCTTGCACGCAGTCTTCTATCCACCCGTATAGCTAATTGCATAGCCTGTTGCAAATCTTCAGGTGTAGGATAAGCAATTAGCAGGTCTTTAACCCTTTCACTGAGCCCAGCAAGAAATAGACTTTTCAGAGCAGAATCGTTCCACCCTGTTTGAGTGGACCAACGACGAAAATGAGTACAATATTTTTCCACATTACCTGATCCTTGTTTTAAACGTCTCAACTCAGTCTCAGCTGATGCCACACGGTCAGGATCATCATATAATAGTCCTAAAGCAGAAAAAAAAACTATCCACTGATCTGAAGCATGTATCACTAGGTTGCAAAGAAAAGGCCCACTCCTGAGGCTCTTTGCGCAAAAGTGACATTATGAACCCTACGCGCTGGGATTCATCCCCAGAGGACTTGTGTCTCAAACGAAAATACAATAAGCAAGCATTTTTAAATGAAAAAAATTCTCGATGTTCACCAAAAAATAAATCCGGCAAACATACCTTAGGCTCCAAGAAATATGCTCCAGGACAGTTACTCACGTGCTGACGGAGCTCGGCCACTTCCAGAGAGAGTCCCTGCAGGTGTTTAGCCAAATCCTGAACCGACACCATGATGGAACAGAAAAATCTTTCCTTAGAGAATTTGCAGGCTGGACTTACTGTTATGTTCTGCTACCAAAGCTAAGGAAAGAGAGGAGAACTGTCCCTACTATAGGACTCAGCTGAATCCCTACAATGTAACAGGGAACCTGATCCTGCGATCAGACCTGCTAAAGTCCTAATCTAGTCTGTACGGAGACCTATAGATGTGGGGAGGGAATCCCTACAAGTACTAAGGACTGGGAGGAATATGGGACACCTCCTAACAGAAATAGTAGCAGACAGACGAACAAACAAAATAGATAGAACATAGAGGTCCGTAGACCAAGCAAACTAACAGAGTTAGATACAGAGCACAGGCTAGCTAGAAAGCAGATATACAATGAAGTCCAGCAAAGCCAGAAGGGCGGAGCAGGATTAAATAGGCCAACAAGGTCATGTGACCAGCAAAGGAAAAAAAAACCTAACAGCAAGGTTCTAACACTATGCTTTATTAAATTGTATTTATGTTGTTCTAACCTATGCTTTATAAAATTGTATTTATGTTGTTTTATCCTATGCTTTATTAAATTGTATTTATGTTGTTTTAACCTATGCTTTATTAAATTGTATTTATGTTGTTTTATCCTATGCTTTATTAAATTGTATTTATGTTGTTTTATCCTATGCTTTATTAAATTGTATTTATGTTGTTTTATCCTATGCATTATTAAATTGTATTTATGTTGTTTTAACCTATGCTTTATTAAATTGTATTTATGCTGTTTTAACCTATGCTTTATTAAATTGTATTTATGTTGTTTTAACCTATGCTTTATTAAATTGTATTTATGTTGTTTTATCCTATGCTTTATTAAATTGTATTTATGTTGTTTTAACCTATGCTTTATTAAATTGTATTTATGTTGTTTTATCCTATGCTTTATTAAATTGTATTTATGTTGTTTTAACCTATGCTTTATAAAATTGTATTTATGTTGTTTTAACCTATGCTTTATTAAATTGTATTTATGTTGTTTTATCCTATGCTTTATTAAATTGTATTTATGTTGCTTTATCCTATGCTTTATTAAATTGTATTTATGTTGTTTTAACCTATGCTTTATTAAATTGTATTTATGCTGTTTTAACCTATGCTTTATTAAATTGTATTTATGTTGTTTTAACCTATGCTTTATTAAATTGTATTTATGTTGTTTTATCCTATGCTTTATTAAATTGTATTTATGTTGTTTTATCCTATGCTTTATTAAATTGTATTTATGTTGTTTTAACCTATGCTTTATTAAATTGTATTTATGCTGTTTTAACCTATGCTTTATTAAATTGTATTTATGTTGTTTTAACCTATGCTTTATTAAATTGTATTTATGTTGTTTTATCCTATGCTTTATTAAATTGTATTTATGTTGTTTTAACCTATGCTTTATTAAATTGTATTTATGTTGTTTTATCCTATGCTTTATTAAATTATATTTATGTTGTTTTATCCTATGCTTTATTAAATTGTATTTATGTTGTTTTATCCTATGCTGTATTAAATTGTATTTATGTTGTTTATAACCTATGCTTTATTAAATTGTATTTATGTTGTTTTATCCTATGCTTTATTAAATTGTATTTATGTTGTTCTAACCTATGCTTTATTAAATTGTATTTATGTAGTTTTATCCTATGCTTTATTAAATTGTATTTATGTTGTTTTATCCTATGCTTTATTAAATTGTATTTATGTTGTTTTATCCTATGCTTTATTAAATTGTATTTATGTTGTTTTAACCCATGCTTTATTAAATTGTATTTATGTTGTTTTATCCTATGCTTTATTAAATTGTATTTATGTTGTTTTATCCTATGCTTTATTAAATTGTATTTATGTTGTTTAACCTATGCTTTATTAAATTGTATTTATGTTGTTTTATCCTATGCTTTATTAAATTGTATTTATGTTGTTTTAGCCCATGCTTCATTAAATTGTATTTATGTTGTTTTATCCTATGCTTTATTAAATTGTATTTATGTTGTTTTATCCTATGCTTTATTAAATTGTATTTATGTTGTTTTATCCTATGCTTTATTAAATTGTATTAATGTTGTTTTAACCTATGCTTTATTAAATTGTATTTATGTTGTTTTATCCTATGCTTTATTAAATTGTATTTATGTTGTTTTAACCTATGCTTTATTAAATTGTATTTATGTTGTGTTAACCTATGCTTTATTAAATTGTATTTATGTTGTTTTATCCTATGCTTTATTAAATTGTATTTATGTTGTTTTATCCTATGCTTTATTAAATTGTATTTATGTTGTTTTAACCTATGCTTCATTAAATTGTATTTATGTTGTTTTATCCAATGCTTCATTAAATGGTATTTATGTTGTTTTATCCTATGCTTTATTAAATTATATTTTGGTTGTTTTATCCTATGCTTTATTAAATTGTATTTATTTTGTTTTAACCTATGCTTTATTAAATTGTATTTATGTTGTTTTATCCTATGCTTTATTAAATTGTATTTATGTTGTTTTAACCTATGCTTTATTAAATTGTATTTATGTAGTTTTATCCTATGCTTTATTAAATTATATTTATGTTGTTCTAACCTATGTGTTATGTTCTGCTACCAAAGCTAAGGAAAGAGAGGAGATCTGTCCCTACTATAGGACTCAGCTGAATCCCTACGATGTAACAGGGAACCTGATCCTGCGATCAGACCTGCTAAAGTCCTAATCTAGTCTGTACGGAGACCTATAGATGTGGGGAGGGAATCCCTACAAGTACTAAGGACTGGGAGGAATATGGGACACCTCCTAACAGAAATAGTAGCAGACAGACGAACAAACAAAATAGATAGAACATAGAGGTCCGTAGACCAAGCAAACTAACAGAGTTAGATACAGAGCACAGGCTAGCTAGAAAGTAGATATACAATGAAGTCCAGCAAAGCCAGAAGGGCGGAGCAGGATTAAATAGGCCAACAAGGTCATGTGACCAGCAAAGGAAAAAAAAACCTAACAGCAAGGTTCTAACAGTACCCCCCCTTCTAAGAGGATCCTCCGGATCCCCTAGGACCAGGCTTATCAGGAAATCTCCTGTGAAACGCTCTGATAAGTCTGGACGCGGAAACATCATCTGACCTCACCCAAGAGTTATCCTCGGGTCCGAAACCTTTCCAGGCCACAAGATACTGCAAACTACCTCTATACCGTCTAGAGTCAAGGATGCGAGAAATTTCATATTCCCCGTCCTCCACCACCGGAGGAACAGAGGCAGAGGCGTCACCATCCGACACAACAGCTTTTTTTAACAGAGAGACATGAAATACCGGATTAATTCTCCAGGAGGTAGGAACCTCCAACCTAACAGCAGATTGGTTGACAACCTGAAGCACCTTAAAGGGCCCTACAAACTTGGTACCCACTTTCTTAGAAGGAATCCTCAACCGCAGATTCCTAGAGGACAACCAAACCATGTCACCAACAGCGAACAAAACCTCCTGTCGTTTCCTATCAAAGTAGTCTTTAGATTTTCTGTTGGCCTCCTGAAGATTACCACGCACATCCGTCCAAACTCTTTCCAAATCACCGGAAAAATTCTCCTCCTCAGGCACGGCAGATCCCAACTTGGAGAACGACCCAAACAACGGATGTCTCCCAGAACAACAAAAAAAAGGCGAACAACCAGCAGAAGAAGATGTATGATTGTTCAGAGCAAATTCAGCAAGTGGCAGAAACTCAGACCACCCCTCTTGATTGTCTGCCACAAAACAACGCAAGAACTGCTCAACATCCTGGTTTTTCCTTTCTGTCTGGCCATTAGATTCAGGATGATATCCGGACGAAAACGACAAATGAATTCCCAACCTGTCACAAAAGGCACGCCAAAAACGAGCCACGAACTGAGGACCCCTATCAGAAACAATGTCAGTAGGAACGCCATGAAGTCTGACAATTTCCTTGACAAAGGCCTTAGCGAGAGTTTTAGCGCAGGGCAGTTTGACAAAGGGAACAAAGTGACACATCTTGCTAAAACGGTCCACGACCACCCAGATAACAGTAAAACCCTCAGAGGGGGGAAGGTCAGTTATAAAGTCCATAGCCAAATGTGTCCAAGGAGCACTGGGGACCTCCAAAGGACAAAGCAACCCCGCAGCAGGAGTATGTGAGGACTTAGATCTAGCACATATAGTACATTGGCGCACCCACTTAATGACTTCCTTCTGCCATCCAGGCCACCAAAAACTGCGACCCACCAGTCTCTTGGTCTCAGAGATTCCGGGATGACCTGCCAACCGAGATTCGTGACACTCAACAAACAAATCTCTCCTAAAGGTCCCAGGCACAAACAACCTCCCATGAGGAGTGTTAGATGGGGCATTCTCCTGAGCTTTAAGAATCTCATCTTCCAAAACGGAGTCTAAAGCAGCTATCACAACACCTTCTTGTAAAATGTTTTCCTCTTTCTCAGCACCGACTATGGGAGAAAAACTGCGAGACAAGGCATCCGTCTTAACATTCTTAGTACCAGGGATGTAAGTAACGGAGAAATTAAACCGCGAGAAAAACAGTGCCCACCTAGCCTGACGGGCATTCAGGCGCTTGGCAGCATCAAGATATATCAGATTTTTATGATCCGTAAGAACCTGAACGGGAAATTCCGCACCTTCCAAGAAGTGGCGCCAGTGTTCAAATGCGAGTTTAATAGCCAATAATTCCCGATTACCAATATCGTAATTCAGTTCAGTCTCTGAAAATTTTTTTGAAAAAAAGGCACAGGGATGTAATCCATCCCCGTTATCTTGAGACAATACTGGTCCAACCCCCACAGAGGAAGCATCAACCTCAACCAAAAACGGCTTAGTCACATCAGGCTGCATAAGGATGGGAGCAGAGGTGAACCTCTCCTTGAGATACACAAAAGCTTCAATGGCCTCAGAAGACCACTGAACCGCATCAGCACCTTTCCTGGTGAGATCGGTCAGAGGTTTGACAATACTAGAAAAAATTTTTATGAATTTTCTGTAATAATTGGCGAAACCTAAAAACCTCTGTATCGATTTCAAACCAATAGGCCTAGGCCATTCCTGTATAGCTTGAACTTTAACCGGATCCATCTCAAAACCTTCGCTGGAGATAATGTAACCCAAAAAACTAATTCTCTGTACAGCGAATTCACATTTCTCCAGCTTGGCAAAAAGCGAATTGTCCATTAATAACTGTAATACCTCACGTACGCTCCGCCAATGAGACTCCAGATCCGGCGAATAAATCAAAATGTCATCCAAATACACAACCACATTTTTGCCGATCAAAGGCCCAAGGATGTCATTAATAAGATTCTGAAAAAATGCAGGAGCATTGGTAAGACCAAAAGGCATCACCAGATTCTCAAAATGA
This sequence comes from Phyllobates terribilis, assembly GCF_046119375.1. Classification (NCBI taxonomy): domain Eukaryota; kingdom Metazoa; phylum Chordata; class Amphibia; order Anura; family Dendrobatidae; genus Phyllobates; species Phyllobates terribilis. Next base: position 3,475,035 of record NW_027362781.1, on the reverse strand, counting down.
CCCACAGGAGTGTTAAAAGCAGTCTTCCATTCGTCACCCTCCTTCATGCGCAACAGATTGTATGCCCCCTTAAGGTCAATTTTAGAGAACCACTTGGCCCCCATTAACTGGTTAAACAGATCAGGAATCAATGGCAGTGGGTAAGGATTGCGTACAGTAATTTTGTTAATCTCACGAAAATCCAGACAAGGACGTAAACCACCGTCCTTCTTTTTTACAAAAAAAAATCCAACCGCCACAGGAGACTTAGAGGGCCTAATGTGACCGGCGGCCAAACTTGTCTGTATGTATTCCTCCAAAGCCTTCCTCTCAGGAATAGTAAGGTTAAATAAACGACTTTTAGGAAGAGTCGCTCCAGGGACAAATTCAATAGAGCAATCATAGTCTCTATGGGGAGGCAAAACCTGCGATTCCTTCTCAGAAAAAACTCTCCAAAAATCCTGAATAGGAACAGGCAATTCTCCCCTATCCAAAGCTGCAATATGCCCGTTACAACACTTGTCATAACATTTATGGCTCCAGGATTTAATTTCACTGGTAGACCAATCCAGCACAGGATTGTGAAATTTTAACCAGGGCAAACCCAATATTACTGGAGAAGGCAAGTTATTCAACACTACCAAATCCAATTTCTCATGGTGAACACCATTAATAGTGAGAGGAAATTCACTGACCTTGAGAGTAATATTCTTCAAAGGGGAACCATCCACAGAAACCACAGCAATGGGGGATGATAAAGGTTCAGGTTTTAAATTGAGTCTTTCCACAAATCCCCCATCAATTACATTCAGAGTAGGCCCGCAATCAACAAATACCCGAAATTCCATTAATTTTTCCTGAGCAATCGTGGAAGCAGCTAAAAATATACCCTTGGAATTTAAACAGGCAATACGGGCGTGACTGACCATTTTTTTTTCTTTCTTCATACGAAGCTCACAGCCTTTAATCAAATGACCAGATTTTCCGCAATAGAAACACAAGCCTTCCGAAAAACGACGGTCTTTTTCTTGAGAGCGAGGTGCCACCGATCCAATCTCCATCGGTTCACCACTGTTAGTACACACATTCTCATAACCAGAAACTGACATAGCAGAGGATTTGCTCTCATTAACCCTTGCACGCAGTCTTCTATCCACCCGTATAGCTAATTGCATAGCCTGTTGCAAATCTTCAGGTGTAGGATAAGCAATTAGCAGGTCTTTAACCCTTTCACTGAGCCCAGCAAGAAATAGACTTTTCAGAGCAGAATCGTTCCACCCTGTTTGAGTGGACCAACGACGAAAATGAGTACAATATTTTTCCACATTACCTGATCCTTGTTTTAAAAGTCTCAACTCAGTCTCAGCTGATGCCACACGGTCAGGATCATCATATAATAGTCCTAAAGCAGAAAAAAAAACTATCCACTGATCTGAAGCATGTATCACTAGGTTGCAAAGAAAAGGCCCACTCCTGAGGCTCTTTGCGCAAAAGTGACATTATGAACCCTACGCGCTGGGATTCATCCCCAGAGGACTTGGGTCTCAAACGAAAATACAATAAGCAAGCATTTTTAAATGAAAAAAATTCTCGATGTTCACCAAAAAATAAATCCGGCAAACATACCTTAGGCTCCAAGAAATATGCTCCAGGACAGTTACTCACGTGCTGACGGAGCTCGGCCACTTCCAGAGAGAGTCCCTGCAGGTGTTTAGCCAAATCCTGAACCGACACCATGATGGAACAGAAAAATCTTTCCTTAGAGAATTTGCAGGCTGGACTTACTGTTATGTTCTGCTACCAAAGCTAAGGAAAGAGAGGAGAACTGTCCCTACTATAGGACTCAGCTGAATCCCTACAATGTAACAGGGAACCTGATCCTGCGATCAGACCTGCTAAAGTCCTAATCTAGTCTGTACGGAGACCTATAGATGTGGGGAGGGAATCCCTACAAGTACTAAGGACTGGGAGGAATATGGGACACCTCCTAACAGAAATAGTAGCAGACAGACGAACAAACAAAATAGATAGAACATAGAGGTCCGTAGACCAAGCAAACTAACAGAGTTAGATACAGAGCACAGGCTAGCTAGAAAGCAGATATACAATGAAGTCCAGCAAAGCCAGAAGGGCGGAGCAGGATTAAATAGGCCAACAAGGTCATGTGACCAGCAAAGGAAAAAAAAACCAAACAGCAAGGTTCTAACACTATGCTTTATTAAATTGTATTTATGTTGTTCTAACCTATGCTTTATAAAATTGTATTTATGTTGTTTTATCCTATGCTTTATTAAATTGTATTTATGTTGTTTTAACCTATGCTTTATTAAATTGTATTTATGTTGTTTTATCCTATGCTTTATTAAATTGTATTTATGTTGTTTTATCCTATGCTTTATTAAATTGTATTTATGTTGTTTTATCCTATGCATTATTAAATTGTATTTATGTTGTTTTAACCTATGCTTTATTAAATTGCATTTATGCTGTTTTAACCTATGCTTTATTAAATTGTATTTATGTTGTTTTAACCTATGCTTTATTAAATTGTATTTATGTTGTTTTATCCTATGCTTTATTAAATTGTATTTATGTTGTTTTAACCTATGCTTTATTAAATTGTATTTATGTTGTTTTATCCTATGCTTTATTAAATTGTATTTATGTTGTTTTAACCTATGCTTTATAAAATTGTATTTATGTTGTTTTAACCTATGCTTTATTAAATTGTATTTATGTTGTTTTATCCTATGCTTTATTAAATTGTATTTATGTTGCTTTATCCTATGCTTTATTAAATTGTATTTATGTTGTTTTAACCTATGCTTTATTAAATTGTATTTATGCTGTTTTAACCTATGCTTTATTAAATTGTATTTATGTTGTTTTAACCTATGCTTTATTAAATTGTATTTATGTTGTTTTATCCTATGCTTTATTAAATTGTATTTATGTTGTTTTATCCTATGATTTATTAAATTGTATTTATGTTGTTTTAACCTATGCTTTATTACATTGTATTTATGCTGTTTTAACCTATGCTTTATTAAATTGTATTTATGTTGTTTTAACCTATGCTTTATTAAATTGTATTTATGTTGTTTTATCCTATGCTTTATTAAATTGTATTTATGTTGTTTTAACCTATGCTTTATTAAATTGTATTTATGTTGTTTTATCCTATGCTTTATTAAATTATATTTATGTTGTTTTATCCTATGCTTTATTAAATTGTATTTATGTTGTTTTATCCTATGCTGTATTAAATTGTATTTATGTTGTTTATAACCTATGCTTTATTAAATTGTATTTATGTTGTTTTATCCTATGCTTTATTAAATTGTATTTATGTTGTTCTAACCTATGCTTTATTAAATTGTATTTATGTAGTTTTATCCTATGCTTTATTAAATTGTATTTATGTTGTTTTATCCTATGCTTTATTAAATTGTATTTATGTTGTTTTATCCTATGCTTTATTAAATTGTATTTATGTTGTTTTAACCCATGCTTTATTAAATTGTATTTATGTTGTTTTATCCTATGCTTTATTAAATTGTATTTATGTTGTTTTATCCTATGCTTTATTAAATTGTATTTATGTTGTTTAACCTATGCTTTATTAAATTGTATTTATGTTGTTTTATCCTATGCTTTATTAAATTGTATTTATGTTGTTTTAGCCCATGCTTCATTAAATTGTATTTATGTTGTTTTATCCTATGCTTTATTAAATTGTATTTATGTTGTTTTATCCTATGCTTTATTAAATTGTATTTATGTTGTTTTATCCTATGCTTTATTAAATTGTATTAATGTTGTTTTAACCTATGCTTTATTAAATTGTATTTATGTTGTTTTATCCTATGCTTTATTAAATTGTATTATGTTGTTTTAACCTATGCTTTATTAAATTGTATTTATGTTGTGTTAACCTATGCTTTATTAAATTGTATTTATGTTGTTTTATCCTATGCTTTATTAAATTGTATTTATGTTGTTTTATCCTATGCTTTATTAAATTGTATTTATGTTGTTTTAACCTATGCTTTATTAAATTGTATTTATGCTGTTTTAACCTATGCTTTATTAAATTGTATTTATGTTGTTTTAACCTATGCTTTATTAAATTGTATTTATGTTGTTTTATCCTATGCTTTATTAAACTGTATTTATGTTGTTTTATCCTATGCTTTATTAAATTGTATTTATGTTGTTTTAACCTATGCTTTATTAAATTGTATTTATGTTGTTTTATCCTATGCTTTATTAAATTATATTTATGTTGTTTTATCCTATGCTTTATTAAATTGTATTTATGTTGTTTTATCCTATGCTTTATTAAATTGTATTTATGTTGTTTATAACCTATGCTTTATTAAATTGTATTTATGTTGTTTTATCCTATGCTTTATTAAATTGTATTTATGTTGTTCTAACCTATGCTTTATTAAATTGTATTTATGTAGTTTTATCCTATGCTTTATTAAATTGTATTTATGTTGTTTTATCCTATGCTTTATTAAATTGTATTTATGTTGTTTTATCCTATGCTTTATTAAATTGTATTTATGTTGTTTTAACCTATGCTTTATTAAATTGTATTTATGTTGTTTTATCCTATGCTTTATTAAATTGTATTTATGTTGTTTTAGCCCATGCTTCATTAAATTGTATTTATGTTGTTTTATCCTATGCTTCATTAAATGGTATTTATGTTGTTTTATCCTATGCTTTATTAAATTGTATTTTGGTTGTTTTATCCTATGCTTTATTAAATTGTATTTATGTTGTTTTAACCTATGCTTTATTAAATTGTATTTATGTTGTTTTATCCTATGCTTTATTAAATTGTATTTATGTTGTTTTAACCTATGCTTTATTAAATTGTATTTATGTAGTTTTATCCTATGCTTTATTAAATTGTATTTATGTTGTTCTAACCTATGCTTTATTAAATTGTATTTATGTTGTTCTAACCTATGCTTTATAGAATTGTATTTATGTTGTTTTATCCTATGCTTTATTAAATTGTATTTATGTTGTTTTAAACTATGCTTTATTAAATTGTATTTATGTTGTTTTATCCTATGCTTTATTAAATTGTATTTATGTTGTTTTATCCTATGCTTTATTAAATAGTATTTATGTTGTTTTATCCTATGCATTATTAAATTGTATTTATGTTGTTTTAACCTATGCTTTATTAAATTGTATTTATGCTGTTTTAACCTATGCTTTATTAAATTGTATTTATGTTGTTTTAACCTATGCTTTATTAAATTGTATTTATGTTGTTTTATCCTATGCTTTATTAAATTGTATTTATGTTGTTTTAACCTATGCTTTATTAAATTGTATTTATGTTGTTTTATCCTATGCTTTATTAAATTGTATTTATGTTGTTTTAACCTATGCTTTTTTAAAATTGTATTTATGTTGTTTTAACCTATGCTTTATTAAATTGTATTTATGTTGCTTTATCCTATGCTTTATTAAAATGTATTTATGTTGTTTTAACCTATGCTTTATTAAATTGTATTTATGCTGTTTTAACCTATGCTTTATTAAATTGTATTTATGTTGTTTTAACCTATGCTTTATTAAATTGTATTTATGTTGTTTTATCCTATGCTTTATTAAATTGTATTTATGTTGTTTTATCCTATGCTTTAATAAATTGTATTTATGTTGTTTTAACCTATGCTTTATTAAATTGTATTTATGCTGTTTTAACCTATGCTTTATTAAATTGTATTTATGTTGTTTTAACCTATGCTTTATTAAATTGTATTTATGTTGTTTTATCCTATGCTTTATTAAATTGTATTTATGTTGTTTTATCCTATGCTTTATTAAATTGTATTTATGTTGTTTTAACCTATGCTATAATAAATTGTTTTTATGTTGTTTTATCCTATGCTTTATTAAATTAAATTTATGTTGTTTTCTCCTATGCTTTATTAAATTGTATTTATGTTGTTTTATCCTATGCTTTATTAAATTGTATTTATGTTGTTTATAACCTATGCTTTATTAAATTGTATTTATGTTGTTTTATCCTATGCTTTATTAAATTGTATTTATGTTGTTCTAACCTATGCTTTATTAAATTGTATTTATGTAGTTTTATCCTATGCTTTATTAAATTGTATTTATGTTGTTTTATCCTATGCTTTATTAAATTGTATTTATGTTGTTTTATCCTATGCTTTATTAAATTGTATTTATGTTGTTTTAACCCATGCTTTATTAAATTGTATTTATGTTGTTTTATCCTATGCTTTATTAAATTGTATTTATGTTGTTTTATCCTATGCTTTATTAAATTGTATTTATGTTGTTTTAACCTATGCTTTATTAAATTGTATTTATGTTGTTCTAACCTATGCTTTATAAAATTGTATTTATGTTGTTTTATCCTATGCTTTATTAAATTGTATTTATGTTGTTTTAACCTATGCTTTATTAAATTGTATTTATGTTGTTTTATCCTATGCTTTATTAAATTGTATTTATGTTGTTTTATCCTATGCTTTATTAAATAGTATTTATGTTGTTTTATCCTATGCATTATTAAATTGTATTTATGTTGTTTTAACCTATGCTTTATTAAATTGTATTTATGCTGTTTTAACCTATGCTTTATTAAATTGTATTTATGTTGTTTTAACCTATGCTTTATTAAATTGAATTTATGTTGTTTTAACCTATGCTTTATTAAATTGTATTTATGTTGTTTTATCCTATGCTTTATTAAATTGTATTTATGTTGTTTTAACCTATGCTTTATAAAATTGTATTTATGTTGTTTTAACCTATGCTTTATTAAATTGTATTTATGTTGTTTTATCCTATGCTTTATTAAATTGTATTTATGTTGCTTTATCCTATGCTTTATTAAATTGTATTTATGTTGTTTTAACCTATGCTTTATTAAATTGTATTTATGCTGTTTTAACCTATGCTTTATTAAATTGTATTTATGTTGTTTTAACCTATGCTTTATTAAATTGTATTTATGTTGTTTTATCCTATGCTTTATTAAATTGTATTTATGTTGTTTTATCCTATGCTTTATTAAATTGTATTTATGTTGTTTTAACCTATGCTTTATTAAATTGTATTTATGCTGTTTTAACCTATGCTTTATTAAATTGTATTTATGTTGTTTTAACCTATGCTTTATTAAATTGTATTTATGTTGTTTTATCCTATGCTTTATTAAAGTGTATTTATGTTGTTTTATCCTATGCTTTATTAAATTGTATTTATGTTGTTTTAACCTATGCTTTAATAAATTGTATTTATGTTGTTTTATCCTATGCTTTATTAAATTATATTTATGTTGTTTTATCCTATGCTTTATTAAATTGTATTTATGTTGTTTTATCCTATGCTTTATTAAATTGTATTTATGTTGTTTATAACCTATGCTTTATTAAAATTTTTTATGTTGTTTTATCCTATGCTTTATTAAATTGTATTTATGTTGTTCTAACCTATGCTTTATTAAATTGTATTTATGTAGTTTTATCCTATGCTTTATTAAATTGTATTTATGTTGTTTTATCCTATGCTTTATTAAATTGTATTTATGTTGTTTTATCCTATGCTTTATTAAATTGTATTTATGTTGTTTTAACCCATGCTTTATTAAATTGTATTTATGTTGTTTTATCCTATGCTTTATTAAATTGTATTTATGTTGTTTTATCCTATGCTTTATTAAATTGTATTTATGTTGTTTTAACCTATGCTTTATTAAATTGTATTTATGTTGTTTTATCCTATGCTTTATTAAAATGTATTTATGTTGTTTTATCCTATGCTTTATTAAATTGTATTTATGTTGTTTTATCCTATGCTTTATTAAATTGTATTTATGTTGTTTTAACCTATGCTTTATTAAATTGTATTTATGTTGTTTTATCCTATGCTTTATTAAATTGTATTTAAGTTGTTTTATCCTATGCTTTATTAAATTGTATTTATGTTGTTTTATCCTATGCTTTATTAAATTGTATTTATGTTGTTTTAACCTATGCTTTATTAAATTGTATTTATGCTGTTTTAACCTATGCTTTATTAAATTGTATTTATGCTGTTTTAACCTATGCTTTATTAAATTGTATTTATGTTGTTTTATCCTATGCTTTATTAAATTGTATTTATGTTGTTTTATCCTATGCTTTATTAAATTGTATTTATGTTGTTTTAACCTATGCTTTATTAAATTGTATTTATGTTGTTTTATCCTATGCTTTATTAAATTGTATTTATGTTGTTTTATCCTATGCTTTATTAAATTGTATTTATGTTGTTTTATCCTATGCTTTATTAAATTGTATTTATGTTGTTTTATCCTATGCTTTATTAAATTGTATTTATGTTGTTTTATCCTATGCTTTATTAAATTGTATTTATGTTGTTTTATCCTATGCTTTATTAAATTGTATTTATGTTGTTTTATCCTATGCTTTATTAAATTGTATTTATGTTGTTTTATCCTATGCTTTATTAAATTGTATTTATGTTGTTTTAACCCATGCTTTATTAAATTGTATTTATGTTGTTTTATCCTATGCTTTATTAAATTGTATTTATGTTGTTTTATCCTATGCTTTATTAAATTGTATTTATGTTGTTTTAACCTATGCTTTATTAAATTGTATTTATGTTGTTTTATCCTATGCTTTATTAAATTGTATTTATGTTGTTTTAGCCCATGCTTCATTAAATTGTATTTATGTTGTTTTATCCTATGCTTCATTAAATGGTATTTATGTTGTTTTATCCTATGCTTTATTAAATTGTATTTTGGTTGTTTTATCCTATGCTTTATTAAATTGTATTTATGTTGTTTTAACCTATGCTTTATTAAATTGTATTTATGTTGTTTTATCCTATGCTTTATTAAATTGTATTTATGTTGTTTTAACCTATGCTTTAATAAATTGTATTTATGTAGTTTTATCCCATGCTTTATTAAATTGTATTTATGTTGTTCTAACCTATGCTTTATTAAATTGTATTTATGTTGTTCTAACCTATGCTTTATAAAATTGTATTTATGTTGTTTTATCCTATGCTTTATTAAATTGTATTTATGTTGTTTTAACCTATGCTTTATTAAATTGTATTTATGTTGTTTTATCCTATGCTTTATTAAATTGTATTTATGTTGTTTTATCCTATGATTTATTAAATTGTATTTATGTTTTTTTATCCTATGCATTATTAAATTGTATTTATGTTGTTTTAACCTATGCTTTATTAAATTGTATTTATGCTGTTTTAACCTATGCTTTATTAAATTGTATTTATGTTGTTTTAACCTATGCTTTATTAAATTGTATTTATGTTGTTTTATCCTATGCTTTATTAAATTGTATTTATGTTGTTTTATCCTATGCTTTATTAAATTGTATTTATGTTGTTTTAACCTATGCTTTATTAAATTGTATTTATGTTGTTTTATCCTATGCTTTAATAAATTGTATTTATGTTGTTTTATCCTATGCTTTATTAAATTGTATTTATGTTGTTTTATCCTATGCTTTATTAAATTGTATTTATGTTGTTTTATCCTGTGCTTTATTAAATTGTATTTATGTTGTTTTATCCTATGCTTTATTAAATTGTATTTATGTTGTTTTAACCTATGCTTTATTAAATTGTATTTATGTTGTTTTATCCTATGCTTTATTAAATTGTATTTATGTTGTTTTATCCTATGCTTTATTACATTGTATTTATGTTGTTTTATCCTATGCTTTATTAAATTGTATTTATGTTGTTTATAACCTATGCTTTATTAAATTGTATTTATGTTGTTTTATCCTATGCTTTATTAAATTGTATTTATGTTGTTCTAACCTATGCTTTATTAAATTGTATTTATGTTGTTTTATCCTATGCTTTATTAAATTGTATTTATGTTGTTTTAGCCCATGCTTCATTAAATTGTATTTATGTTGTTTTATCCTATGCTTCATTAAATGGTATTTATGTTGTTTTATCCTATGCTTTATTAAATTGTATTTTGGTTGTTTTATCCTATGCTTTATTAAATTGTATTTATGTTGTTTTAACCTATGCTTTATTAAATTGTATTTATGTTGTTTTATCCTATGCTTTATTAAATTGTATTTATGTTGTTTTAACCTATGCTTTAATAAATTGTATTTATGTAGTTTTATCCCATGCTTTATTAAATTGTATTTATGTTGTTCTAACCTATGCTTTATTAAATTGTATTTATGTTGTTCTAACCTATGCTTTATAAAATTGTATTTATGTTGTTTTATCCTATGCTTTATTAAATTGTATTTATGTTGTTTTAACCTATGCTTTATTAAATTGTATTTATGTTGTTTTATCCTATGCTTTATTAAATTGTATTTATGTTGTTTTATCCTATGATTTATTAAATTGTATTTATGTTGTTTTATCCTATGCATTATTAAATTGTATTTATGTTGTTTTAACCTATGCTTTATTAAATTGTATTTATGCTGTTTTAACCTATGCTTTATTAAATTGTATTTATGTTGTTTTAACCTATGCTTTATTAAATTGTATTTATGTTGTTTTATCCTATGCTTTATTAAATTAAATTTATGTTGTTTTCTCCTATGCTTTATTAAATTGTATTTATGTTGTTTTATCCTATGCTTTATTAAATTGTATTTATGTTGTTTATAACCTATGCTTTATTAAATTGTATTTATGTTGTTTTATCCTATGCTTTATTAAATTGTATTTATGTTGTTCTAACCTATGCTTTATTAAATTGTATTTATGTAGTTTTATCCTATGCTTTATTAAATTGTATTTATGTTGTTTTATCCTATGCTTTATTAAATTGTATTTATGTTGTTTTATCCTATGCTTTATTAAATTGTATTTATGTTGTTTTAACCCATGCTTTATTAAATTGTATTTATGTTGTTTTATCCTATGCTTTATTAAATTGTATTTATGTTGTTTTATCCTATGCTTTATTAAATTGTATTTATGTTGTTTTAACCTATGCTTTATTAAATTGTATTTATGTTGTTCTAACCTATGCTTTATTAAATTGTATTTATGTTGTTCTAACCTATGCTTTATAAAATTGTATTTATGTTGTTTTATCCTATGCTTTATTAAATTGTATTTATGTTGTTTTAACCTATGCTTTATTAAATTGTATTTATGTTGTTTTATCCTATGCTTTATTAAATTGTATTTATGTTGTTTTATCCTATGATTTATTAAATTGTATTTATGTTGTTTTATCCTATGCATTATTAAATTGTATTTATGTTGTTTTAACCTATGCTTTATTAAATTGTATTTATGCTGTTTTAACCTATGCTTTATTAAATTGTATTTATGTTGTTTTATCCTATGCTTTATTAAATTGTATTTATGTTGTTTATAACCTATGCTTTATTAAATTGTATTTATGTTGTTTTATCCTATGCTTTATTAAATTGTATTTATGTTGTTCTAACCTATGCTTTATTAAATTGTATTTATGTAGTTTTATCCTATGCTTTATTAAATTGTATTTATGTTGTTTTATCCTATGCTTTATTAAATTGTATTTATGTTGTTTTATCCTATGCTTTATTAAATTGTATTTATGTTGTTTTAACCCATGCTTTATTAAATTGTATTTATGTTGTTTTATCCTATGCTTTATTAAATTGTATTTATGTTGTTTTATCCTATGCTTTATTAAATTGTATTTATGTTGTTTTAACCTATGCTTTATTAAATTGTATTTATGTTGTTCTAACCTATGCTTTATAAAATTGTATTTATGTTGTTTTATCCTATGCTTTATTAAATTGTATTTATGTTGTTTTAACCTATGCTTTATTAAATTGTATTTATGTTGTTTTATCCTATGCTTTATTAAATTGTATTTATGTTGTTTTATCCTATGCTTTATTAAATAGTATTTATGTTGTTTTATCCTATGCATTATTAAATTGTATTTATGTTGTTTTAACCTATGCTTTATTAAATTGTATTTATGCTGTTTTAACCTATGCTTTATTAAATTGTATTTATGTTGTTTTAACCTATGCTTTATTAAATTGAATTTATGTTGTTTTAACCTATGCTTTATTAAATTGTATTTATGTTGTTTTATCCTATGCTTTATTAAATTGTATTTATGTTGTTTTAACCTATGCTTTATAAAATTGTATTTATGTTGTTTTAACCTATGCTTTATTAAATTGTATTTATGTTGTTTTATCCTATGCTTTATTAAATTGTATTTATGTTGCTTTATCCTATGCTTTATTAAATTGTATTTATGTTGTTTTAACCTATGCTTTATTAAATTGTATTTATGCTGTTTTAACCTATGCTTTATTAAATTGTATTTATGTTGTTTTAACCTATGCTTTATTAAATTGTATTTATGTTGTTTTATCCTATGCTTTATTAAATTGTATTTATGTTGTTTTATCCTATGCTTTATTAAATTGTATTTATGTTGTTTTAACCTATGCTTTATTAAATTGTATTTATGCTGTTTTAACCTATGCTTTATTAAATTGTATTTATGTTGTTTTAACCTATGCTTTATTAAATTGTATTTATGTTGTTTTATCCTATGCTTTATTAAAGTGTATTTATGTTGTTTTATCCTATGCTTTATTAAATTGTATTTATGTTGTTTTAACCTATGCTTTAATAAATTGTATTTATGTTGTTTTATCCTATGCTTTATTAAATTATATTTATGTTGTTTTATCCTATGCTTTATTAAATTGTATTTATGTTGTTTTATCCTATGCTTTATTAAATTGTATTTATGTTGTTTATAACCTATGCTTTATTAAAAATTTTTATGTTGTTTTATCCTATGCTTTATTAAATTGTATTTATGTTGTTCTAACCTATGCTTTATTAAATTGTATTTATGTAGTTTTATCCTATGCTTTATTAAATTGTATTTATGTTGTTTTATCCTATGCTTTATTAAATTGTATTTATGTTGTTTTATCCTATGCTTTATTAAATTGTATTTATGTTGTTTTAACCCATGCTTTATTAAATTGTATTTATGTTGTTTTATCCTATGCTTTATTAAATTGTATTTATGTTGTTTTATCCTATGCTTTATTAAATTGTATTTATGTTGTTTTAACCTATGCTTTATTAAATTGTATTTATGTTGTTTTATCCTATGCTTTATTAAAATGTATTTATGTTGTTTTATCCTATGCTTTATTAAATTGTATTTATGTTGTTTTATCCTATGCTTTATTAAATTGTATTTATGTTGTTTTAACCTATGCTTTATTAAATTGTATTTATGTTGTTTTATCCTATGCTTTATTAAATTGTATTTAAGTTGTTTTATCCTATGCTTTATTAAATTGTATTTATGTTGTTTTATCCTATGCTTTATTAAATTGTATTTATGTTGTTTTAACCTATGCTTTATTAAATTGTATTTATGCTGTTTTATCCTATGCTTTATTAAATTGTATTTATGTTGTTTTATCCTATGCTTTATTAAATTGTATTTATGTTGTTTTATCCTATGCTTTATTAAATTGTATTTATGTTGTTTTATCCTATGCTTTATTAAATTGTATTTATGTTGTTTTATCCTATGCTTTATTAAATTGTATTTATGTTGTTTTATCCTATGCTTTATTAAATTGTATTTATGTTGTTTTAACCCATGCTTTATTAAATTGTATTTATGTTGTTTTATCCTATGCTTTATTAAATTGTATTTATGTTGTTTTATCCTATGCTTTATTAAATTGTATTTATGTTGTTTTAACCTATGCTTTATTAAATTGTATTTATGTTGTTTTATCCTATGCTTTATTAAATTGTATTTATGTTGTTTTAGCCCATGCTTCATTAAATTGTATTTATGTTGTTTTATCCTATGCTTCATTAAATGGTATTTATGTTGTTTTATCCTATGCTTTATTAAATTGTATTTTGGTTGTTTTATCCTATGCTTTATTAAATTGTATTTATGTTGTTTTAACCTATGCTTTATTAAATTGTATTTATGTTGTTTTATCCTATGCTTTATTAAATTGTATTTATGTTGTTTTAACCTATGCTTTAATAAATTGTATTTATGTAGTTTTATCCCATGCTTTATTAAATTGTATTTATGTTGTTCTAACCTATGCTTTATTAAATTGTATTTATGTTGTTCTAACCTATGCTTTATAAAATTGTATTTATGTTGTTTTATCCTATGCTTTATTAAATTGTATTTATGTTGTTTTAACCTATGCTTTATTAAATTGTATTTATGTTGTTTTATCCTATGCTTTATTAAATTGTATTTATGTTGTTTTATCCTATGATTTATTAAATTGTATTTATGTTGTTTTATCCTATGCATTATTAAATTGTATTTATGTTGTTTTAACCTATGCTTTATTAAATTGTATTTATGCTGTTTTAACCTATGCTTTATTAAATTGTATTTATGTTGTTTTAACCTATGCTTTATTAAATTGTATTTATGTTGTTTTATCCTATGCTTTATTAAATTGTATTTATGTTGTTTTATCCTATGCTTTATTAAATTGTATTTATGTTGTTTTAACCTATGCTTTATTAAATTGTATTTATGTTGTTTTATCCTATGCTTTAATAAATTGTATTTATGTTGTTTTATCCTATGCTTTATTAAATTGTATTTATGTTGTTTTATCCTATGCTTTATTAAATTGTATTTATGTTGTTTTATCCTGTGCTTTATTAAATTGTATTTATGTTGTTTTATCCTATGCTTTATTAAATTGTATTTATGTTGTTTTAACCTATGCTTTATTAAATTGTATTTATGTTGTTTTATCCTATGCTTTATTAAATTGTATTTATGTTGTTTTATCCTATGCTTTATTACATTGTATTTATGTTGTTTTATCCTATGCTTTATTAAATTGTATTTATGTTGTTTATAACCTATGCTTTATTAAATTGTATTTATGTTGTTTTATCCTATGCTTTATTAAATTGTATTTATGTTGTTCTAACCTATGCTTTATTAAATTGTATTTATGTTGTTTTATCCTATGCTTTATTAAATTGTATTTATGTTGTTTTAGCCCATGCTTCATTAAATTGTATTTATGTTGTTTTATCCTATGCTTCATTAAATGGTATTTATGTTGTTTTATCCTATGCTTTATTAAATTGTATTTTGGTTGTTTTATCCTATGCTTTATTAAATTGTATTTATGTTGTTTTAACCTATGCTTTATTAAATTGTATTTATGTTGTTTTATCCTATGCTTTATTAAATTGTATTTATGTTGTTTTAACCTATGCTTTAATAAATTGTATTTATGTAGTTTTATCCCATGCTTTATTAAATTGTATTTATGTTGTTCTAACCTATGCTTTATTAAATTGTATTTATGTTGTTCTAACCTATGCTTTATAAAATTGTATTTATGTTGTTTTATCCTATGCTTTATTAAATTGTATTTATGTTGTTTTAACCTATGCTTTATTAAATTGTATTTATGTTGTTTTATCCTATGCTTTATTAAATTGTATTTATGTTGTTTTATCCTATGATTTATTAAATTGTATTTATGTTGTTTTATCCTATGCATTATTAAATTGTATTTATGTTGTTTTAACCTATGCTTTATTAAATTGTATTTATGCTGTTTTAACCTATGCTTTATTAAATTGTATTTATGTTGTTTTAACCTATGCTTTATTAAATTGTATTTATGTTGTTTTATCCTATGCTTTATTAAATTGTATTTATGTTGTTTTAACCTTTGCTTTATTAAATTGTATTTATGTTGTTTTATCCTATGCTTTAATAAATTGTATTTATGTTGTTTTATCCTATGCTTTATTAAATTGTATTTATGTTGTTTTATCCTATGCTTTATTAAATTGTATTTTTGTTGTTTTATCCTGTGCTTTATTAAATTATATTTATGTTGTTTTATCCTATGCTTTATTAAATTGTATTTATGTTGTTTTAACCTATGCTTTATTAAATTGTATTTATGTTGTTTTATCCTATGCTTTATTAAATTGTATTTATGTTGTTTTATCCTATGCTTTATTACATTGTATTTATGTTGTTTTATCCTATGCTTTATTAAATTGTATTTATGTTGTTTATAACCTATGCTTTATTAAATTGTATTTATGTTGTTTTATCCTATGCTTTATTAAATTGTATTTATGTTGTTCTAACCTATGCTTTATTAAATTGTATTTATGTTGTTTTATCCTATGCTTTATTAAATTGTATTTATGTTGTTTATCCTATGCTTTATTAAATTGTATTTATGTTGTTTTATCCTATGCTTTATTAAATTGTATTTATGTTGTTTTAACCCATGCTTTATTAAATTGTATTTATGTTGTTTTATCCTATGCTTTATTAAATTGTATTTATGTTGTTTTATCCTATGCTTTATTAAATTGTATTTATGTTGTTTTAACCTATGCTTTATTAAATTGTATTTATGTTGTTTTATCCTATGCTTTATTAAATTGTATTTATGTTGTTCTAACCTATGCTTTATTAAATTGTATTTATGTTGTTCTAACCTATGCTTTATTAAATTGTATTTATGTTGTTTTATCCTATGCTTTATTAAATTGTATTTATGTTGTTTTAACCTATGCTTTATTAAATTGTATTTATGTTGTTTTATCCTATGCTTTATTAAATTGTATTTATGTTGTTTTATCCTATGCTTTATTAAATTGTATTTATGTTGTTTTAACCTATGCTTTATTAAATTGTATTTATGTTGTATTATCCTATGCTTTATTAAAATGTATTTATGTTGTTCTAACCTATGCTTTATTAAATTGTATTTATGTTGTTTTATCCTATGCTTTATTGAATTGTATTTATGTTGTTTTAACCTATGCTTTATTAAATTGTATTTATGTTGTTTTATCCTATGCTTTATTAAATTGTATTTATGTTGTTTTATCCTATGCTTTATTAAATTGTATTTATGTTGTTTTATCCTATGCTTTATTAAATTGTATTTATGTTGTTTTAACCTAAGCTTTATTAAATTGTATTTATGCTGTTTTAACCTATGCTTTATTAAATTGTATTTATGTTGTTTTAACCTATGCTTTATTAAATTGTATTTATGTTGTTTTATCCTATGCTTTATTAAATTGTATTTATGTTGTTTTATCCTATGCTTTATTAAATTGTATTTATGTTGTTTTAACCTATGCTTTATTAAATTGTATTTATGTTGTTTTATCCTATGATTTATTAAATTGTATTTATGTTGTTTTATCCTATGCTTTATTAAATTGTATTTATGTTGTTTTATCCTATGCTTTATTAAATTGTATTTATGTTGTTTATAACCTATGCTTTATTAAATTGTATTTATGTTATTTTATCCTATGCTTTATTAAATTGTAATTATGTTGTTCTAACCTATGCTTTATTAAATTGTATTTATGTTGTTTTATCCTATGCTTTATTAAATTGTATTTATGTTGTTTTATCCTATGCTTTATTAAATTGTATTTATGTTGTTTTATCCTATGCTTTATTAAATTGTATTTATGTTGTTTTAACCCATGCTTTATTAAATTGTATTTATGTTGTTTTATCCTATGCTTTATTAAATTGTATTTATGTTGTTTTATCCTATGCTTTATTAAATTGTATTTATGTTGTTTTAACCTATGCTTTATTAAATTGTATTTATGTTGTTTTATCCTATGGTTTATTAAATTGTATTTATGTTGTTTTAACCCATGCTTCATTAAATTGTATTTATGTTGTTTTATCCTATGCTTTATTAAATTGTATTTATGTTGTTTTATCCTATGCTTTATTAAATTGTATTTATGTTGTTTTATCCTATGCTTTATTAAATTGTATTTATGTTGTTTTATCCTATGCTTTATTAAATTGTATTTATGTTGTTTATAACCTATGCTTTATTAAATTGTATTTATGTTGTTTTATCCTATGCTTTATTAAATTGTATTTATGTTGTTCTAACCTATGCTTTATTAAATTGTATTTATGTTGTTTTATCCTATGCTTTATTAAATTGTATTTATGTTGTTTTATCCTATGCTTTATTAAATTGTATTTATGTTGTTTTTTCCTATGCTTTATTAAATTGTATTTATGTTGTTTTAACCCATGCTTTATTAAATTGTATTTATGTTGTTTTATCCTATGCTTTATTAAATTGTGTTTATGTTGTTTTATCCTATGCTTTATTAAATTGTATTTATGTTGTTTTATCCTATGCTTTATTAAATTGTATTTATGTTGTTTTAACCTATGCTTTATTAAATTGTATTTATGTTGTTTTATCCTATGCTTTAATAAATTGTATTTATGTTGTTTTATCCTATGCTTTATTAAATTGTATTTATGTTGTTTTATCCTATGCTTTATTAAATTGTATTTATGTTGTTTATAACCTATGCTTTATTAAATTGTTTTTATGTTGTTTTATCCTATGCTTTATTAAATTGTATTTATGTTGTTTTAGCCCATGCTTCATTAAATTGTATTTATGTTGTTTTATCCTATGCTTCATTAAATGGTATTTATGTTGTTTTATCCTATGCTTTATTAAATTGTATTTTGGTTGTTTTATCCTATGCTTTATTAAATTGTATTTATGTTGTTTTAACCTATGCTTTATTAAATTGTATTTATGTTGTTTTATCCTATGCTTTATTAAATTGTATTTATGTTGTTTTAACCTATGCTTTAATAAATTGTATTTATGTAGTTTTATCCTATGCTTTATTAAATTGTATTTATGTTGTTCTAACCTATGCTTTATTAAATTGTATTTATGTTGTTCTAACCTATGCTTTATAAAATTGTATTTATGTTGTTTTATCCTATGCTTTATTAAATTGTATTTATGTTGTTTTAACCTATACTTTATTAAATTGTATTTATGTTGTTTTATCCTATGCTTTATTAAATTGTATTTATGTTGTTTTATCCTATGCTTTATTAAATTGTATTTATGTTGTTTTATCCTATGCATTATTAAATTGTATTTATGTTGTTTTAACCTATGCTTTATTAAATTGAATTTATGCTGTTTTAACCTATGCTTTATTAAATTGTATTTATGTTGTTTTAACCTATGCTTTATTAAATTGTATTTATGTTGTTTTATCCTGTGCTTTATTAAATTGTATTTATGTTGTTTTATCCTATGCTTTATTAAATTGTATTTATGTTGTTTTAACCTATGGTTTATTAAATTGTATTTATGTTGTTTTATCCTATGCTTTATTAAATTGTATTTATGTTGCTTTATCCTATGCTTTATTACATTGTATTTATGTTGTTTTATCCTATGCTTTATTAAATTGTATTTATGTTGTTCTAACCTATGCTTTATTAAATTGTATTTATGTTGTTTTATCCTATGCTTTATTAAATTGTATTTATGTTGTTTTATCCTATGCTTTATTAAATTGTATTTATGTTGTTTTTTCCTATGCTTTATTAAATTGTATTTATGTTGTTTTAACCCATGCTTTATTAAATTGTATTTATGTTGTTTTATCCTATGCTTTATTAAATTGTATTTATGTTGTTTTATCCTATGCTTTATTAAATTGTATTTATGTTGTTTTATCCTATGCTTTATTAAATTGTATTTATGTTGTTTTAACCTATGCTTTATTAAATTGTATTTATGTTGTTTTATCCTATGCTTTAATAAATTGTATTTATGTTGTTTTATCCTATGCTTTATTAAATTGTATTTATGTTGTTTTATCCTATGCTTTATTAAATTGTATTTATGTTGTTTATAACCTATGCTTTATTAAATTGTTTTTATGTTGTTTTATCCTATGCTTTATTAAATTGTATTTATGTTGTTTTAGCCCATGCTTCATTAAATTGTATTTATGTTGTTTTATCCTATGCTTCATTAAATGGTATTTATGTTGTTTTATCCTATGCTTTATTAAATTGTATTTTGGTTGTTTTATCCTATGCTTTATTAAATTGTATTTATGTTGTTTTAACCTATGCTTTATTAAATTGTATTTATGTTGTTTTATCCTATGCTTTATTAAATTGTATTTATGTTGTTTTAACCTATGCTTTAATAAATTGTATTTATGTAGTTTTATCCTATGCTTTATTAAATTGTATTTATGTTGTTCTAACCTATGCTTTATTAAATTGTATTTATGTTGTTCTAACCTATGCTTTATTAAATTGTATTTATGTTGTTTTATCCTATGCTTTATTGAATTGTATTTATGTTGTTTTAACCTATGCTTTATTAAATTGTATTTATGTTGTTTTATCCTATGCTTTATTAAATTGTATTTATGTTGTTTTATCCTATGCTTTATTAAATTGTATTTATGTTGTTTTATCCTATGCTTTATTAAATTGTATTTATGTTGTTTTATCCTATGCTTTATTAAATTGTATTTATGTTGTTTTATCCTATGCTTTATTAAATTGTATTTATGTTGTTTTAACCTAAGCTTTATTAAATTGTATTTATGCTGTTTTAACCTATGCTTTATTAAATTGTATTTATGTTGTTTTAACCTATGCTTTATTAAATTGTATTTATGTTGTTTTATCCTATGCTTTATTAAATTGTATTTATGTTGTTTTATCCTATGCTTTATTAAATTGTATTTATGTTGTTTTAACCTATGCTTTATTAAATTGTATTTATGTTGTTTTATCCTATGATTTATTAAATTGTATTTATGTTGTTTTATCCTATGCTTTATTAAATTGTATTTATGTTGTTTTATCCTATGCTTTATTAAATTGTATTTATGTTGTTTATAACCTATGCTTTATTAAATTGTATTTATGTTATTTTATCCTATGCTTTATTAAATTGTATTTTTGTTGTTCTAACCTATGCTTTATTAAATTGTATTTATGTTGTTTTATCCTATGCTTTATTAAATTGTATTGATGTTGTTTTATCCTATGCTTTATTAAATTGTATTTATGTTGTTTTATCCTATGCTTTATTAAATTGTATTTATGTTGTTTTAACCCATGCTTTATTAAATTGTATTTATGTTGTTTTATCCTATGCTTTATTAAATTGTATTTATGTTGTTTATAACCTATGCTTTATTAAATTGTATTTATGTTGTTTTATCCTATGCTTTATTAAATTGTATTTATGTTGTTCTAACCTATGCTTTATTAAATTGTATTTATGTTGTTTTATCCTATGCTTTATTAAATTGTATTTATGTTGTTTTAACCCATGCTTTATTAAATTGTATTTATGTTGTTTTTTCCTATGCTTTATTAAATTGTATTTATGTTGTTTTAACCCATGCTTTATTAAATTGTATTTATGTTGTTTTATCCTATGCTTTATTAAATTGTATTTATGTTGTTTTATCCTATGCTTTATTAAATTGTATTTATGTTGTTTTATCCTATGCTTTATTAAATTGTATTTATGTTGTTTTAACCCATGCTTTATTAAATTGTATTTATGTTGTTTTATCCTATGCTTTATAAAATTGTATTTATGTTGTTTTATCCTATGCTTTATTAAATTGTATTTATGTTGTTTTAACCTATGCTTTATTAAATTGTATTTATGTTGTTTTATCCTATGCTTTATTAAATTGTATTTATGTTGTTTTAACCCATGCTTCATTAAATTGTATTTATGTTGTTTTATCCTATGCTTCATTAAATGATATTTATGTTATTTTATCCTATGCTTTATTAAATTGTATTTATGTTGTTTTAACCTATGCTTTATTAAATTGTATTTATGTTGTTTTATCCTATGCTTTATTAAATTGTATTTATGTTGTTCTAACCTATGCTTTATTAAATTGTATTTCTGTTGTTCTAACCTATGCTTTATTAAATTGTATTTATGTTGTTTTATCCTATGCTTTATTAAATTGTATTTATGTTGTTTTAACCTATGCTTTATTAAATTGTATTTATGTTGTTTTATCCTATGCTTTATTAAATTGTATTTATGTTGTTTTATCCTATGCTTTATTAAATTGTATTTATGTTGTTTTAACCCATGCTTTATTAAATTGTATTTATGTTGTTTTATCCTATGCTTTATAAAATTGTATTTATGTTGTTTTATCCTATGCTTTATTAAATTGTATTTATGTTGTTTTAACCTATGCTTTATTAAATTGTATTTATGTTGTTTTATCCTATGCTTTATTAAATTGTATTTATGTTGTTTTAACCCATGCTTCATTAAATTGTATTTATGTTGTTTTATCCTATGCTTCATTAAATGATATTTATGTTATTTTATCCTATGCTTTATTAAATTGTATTTATGTTGTTTTAACCTATGCTTTATTAAATTGTATTTATGTTGTTTTATCCTATGCTTTATTAAATTGTATTTATGTTGTTCTAACCTATGCTTTATTAAATTGTATTTCTGTTGTTCTAACCTATGCTTTATTAAATTGTATTTATGTTGTTTTATCCTATGCTTTATTAAATTGTATTTATGTTGTTTTAACCTATGCTTTATTAAATTGTATTTATGTTTTTTTATCCTATGCTTTATTAAATTGTATTTATGTTGTTTTATCCTATGCTTTATTAAATTGTATTTATGTTGTTCTAACCTATGCTTTATTAAATTGTATTTATGTTGTTTTATCCTATGCTTTATTAAATTGTATTTATGTTGTTTTATCCTATGCTTTATTAAATTGTATTTATGTTGTTTTATCCTATGCTTTATTAAATTGTATTTATGTTGTTTTATCCTATGCTTTATTAAATTGTATTTATGTTGTTTATAACCTATGCTTTATTAAATTGTATTTATGTTGTTTTATCCTATGCTTTATTAAATTGTATTTATGTTGTTTTAACCTATGCTTTATTAAATTGTATTTATGTTGTTTTATCCTATGCTTTATTAAATTGTATTTATGTTGTTTTATCCTATGCTTTA
The DNA here is from genome assembly GCF_046119375.1 of Phyllobates terribilis. NCBI lineage: Eukaryota > Metazoa > Chordata > Amphibia > Anura > Dendrobatidae > Phyllobates > Phyllobates terribilis. Next base: position 3,452,089 of record NW_027362781.1, on the reverse strand, counting down.
TTAAATTGTATTTAGGTTGTTTTATCCTATGCTTTATTAAATTGTATTTATGTTGTTTTAACCCATGCTTCATTAAATTGTATTTATGTTGTTTTATCCTATGCTTCATTAACTGGTATTTATGTTGTTTTATCCTATGCTTTATTAAATTGTATTTATGTTGTTTTAACCTATGCTTTATTAAATTGTATTTATGTTGTTTTATCCTATGCTTTATTAAATTGTATTTATGTTGTTCTAACCTATGCTTTATTAAATTGTATTTATGTTGTTCTAACCTATGCTTTATTAAATTGTATTTATGTTGTTTTATCCTATGCTTTATTAAATTGTATTTATGTTGTTTTAATCTATGCTTTATTAAATTGTATTTATGCTGTTTTAACCTATGCTTTATTAAATTGTATTTATGTTGTTTTAACCTATGCTTTATTAAATTGTATTTATGTTGTTTTATCCTATGCTTCATTAAATTGTATTTATGTTGTTTTATCCTATGCTTTATTAAATTGTATTTATGTTGTTTTAACCTATGCTTTATTAAATTGTATTTATGTTGTTTTATCCTATGCTTTATTAAATTGTATTTATGTTGTTTTAACCTATGCTTTATTAAATTGTATTTATGTTGTTTTATCCTATGCTTTATTAAATTGTATTTATGTTGTTTTAACCTATGCTTTATTAAATTGTATTTATGTAGTTTTATCCTATGCTTTATTAAATTGTATTTATGTTGTTCTAACCTATGCTTTATTAAATTGTATTTATGTTGTTCTAACCTATGCTTTATTAAATTGTATTTATGTTGTTTTATCCTATGCTTTATTAAATTGTATTTATGTTGTTCTAACCTATGCTTTATTAAATTGTATTTATGTTGTTTTATCCTATGCTTTATTAAATTGTATTTATGTTGTTTTAACCCATGCTTTATTAAATTGTATTTATGTTGTTTTTTCCTATGCTTTATTAAATTGTATTTATGTTGTTTTAACCCATGCTTTATTAAATTGTATTTATGTTGTTTTATCCTATGCTTTATTAAATTGTATTTATGTTGTTTTATCCTATGCTTTATTAAATTGTATTTATGTTGTTTTATCCTATGCTTTATTAAATTGTATTTATGTTGTTTTAACCCATGCTTTATTAAATTGTATTTATGTTGTTTTATCCTATGCTTTATAAAATTGTATTTATGTTGTTTTATCCTATGCTTTATTAAATTGTATTTATGTTGTTTTAACCTATGCTTTATTAAATTGTATTTATGTTGTTTTATCCTATGCTTTATTAAATTGTATTTATGTTGTTTTAACCCATGCTTCATTAAATTGTATTTATGTTGTTTTATCCTATGCTTCATTAAATGATATTTATGTTATTTTATCCTATGCTTTATTAAATTGTATTTATGTTGTTTTAACCTATGCTTTATTAAATTGTATTTATGTTGTTTTATCCTATGCTTTATTAAATTGTATTTATGTTGTTCTAACCTATGCTTTATTAAATTGTATTTCTGTTGTTCTAACCTATGCTTTATTAAATTGTATTTATGTTGTTTTATCCTATGCTTTATTAAATTGTATTTATGTTGTTTTAACCTATGCTTTATTAAATTGTATTTATGTTGTTTTATCCTATGCTTTATTAAATTGTATTTATGTTGTTTTATCCTATGCTTTATTAAATTGTATTTATGTTGTTCTAACCTATGCTTTATTAAATTGTATTTATGTTGTTTTATCCTATGCTTTATTAAATTGTATTTATGTTGTTTTATCCTATGCTTTATTAAATTGTATTTATGTTGTTTTATCCTATGCTTTATTAAATTGTATTTATGTTGTTTTATCCTATGCTTTATTAAATTGTATTTATGTTGTTTATAACCTATGCTTTATTAAATTGTATTTATGTTGTTTTATCCTATGCTTTATTAAATTGTATTTATGTTGTTTTAACCTATGCTTTATTAAATTGTATTTATGTTGTTTTATCCTATGCTTTATTAAATTGTATTTATGTTGTTTTATCCTATGCTTTATTAAATTGTATTTAGGTTGTTTTATCCTATGCTTTATTAAATTGTATTTATGTTGTTTTAACCCATGCTTCATTAAATTGTATTTATGTTGTTTTATCCTATGCTTCATTAAATTGTATTTATGTTGTTTTATCCTATGCTTTATTAAATTGTATTTATGTTGTTTTAACCTATGCTTTATTAAATTGTATTTATGTTGTTTTATCCTATGCTTTATTAAATTGTATTTATGTTGTTTTAACCTATGCTTTATTAAATTGTATTTATGTTGTTTTATCCTTTGCTTTATTAAATTGTATTTATGTTGTTTTAACCTATGCTTTATTAAATTGTATTTATGTAGTTTTATCCTATGCTTTATTAAATTGTATTTATGTTGTTCTAACCTATGCTTTATTAAATTGTATTTATGTTGTTCTAACCTATGCTTTATTAAATTGTATTTATGTTGTTTTATCCTATGCTTTATTAAATTGTATTTATGTTGTTTTAACCTATGCTTTATTAAATTGTATTTATGTTGTTTTATCCTATGCTTTATTAAATTGTATTTATGTTGTTTTATCCTATGCTTAATTAAATTGTATTTATGTTGTTTTATCATATGCTTTATTAAATTGTATTTATGTTGTTTTAACCTATGCTTTATTAAATTGTATTTATGCTGTTTTAACCTATGCTTTATTAAATTGTATTTATGTTGTTTTAACCTATGCTTTATTAAATTGTATTTATGTTGTTTTATCCTATGCTTTATTAAATTGTAATTATGTTGTTTTAACCTATGCTTTATTAAATTGTATTTATGTTGTTTTATCCTATGCTTTATTAAATTGTATTTATGTTGTTTTAAACTATGCTTTATTAAATTGTGTTTATGTTGTTTTAACCTATGTTTTATTAAATTGTATTTATGTTGTTTTAAACTATGCTTTATTAAATTGTATTTATGTTGTTTTAAACTATGCTTTATTAAATTGTATTTATGTTGTTTTATCCTATGCTTTATTAAATTGTATTTATGTTGTTTTAACCTATGCTTTATTAAATTGTATTTATGTTGTTTTATCGTATGCTTTATTAAATTGTATTTATGTTGTTTTATCCTATGCTTTATTAAATTGTATTTATGTTGTTTTAACCTATGCTTTATTAAATTGTATTTATGTTGTTTTATCCTATGCTTTATTAAATTGTATTTATGTTGTTTTATCCTATGCTTTATTAAATTGTATTTATGTTGTTTTATCCTATGCTTTATTAAATTGTATTCATGCTGTTTTAACCTATGCTTTCTTAAATTGTATTTATGTTGTTTAATCCTATGCTTTATTAAATTGTATTTATGTTGTTTTAACCCATGCTTTATTAAATTGTATTTATGTTATTTTATCCTATGCTTTATTAAATTGTATTTATGTTGTTCTAACCTATGCTTTATTAAATTGTATTTATGTTGTTTTATCCTATGCTTTATTAAATTGTATTTATGTTGTTTTATCCTATGCTTTATTAAATTGTATTTATGTTGTTTAATCCTATGCTTTATTAAATTGTATTTATGTTGTTTTTACCCATGCTTTATTAAATTGTATTTATGTTGTTTTATCCTATGCTTTATTAAATTGTATTTATGTTGTTTTATCCTATGCTTTATTAAATTGTATTTATGTTGTTTTAACCTATGCTTTATTAAATTGTATTTATGTTGTTTTATCCTATGCTTTATTAAATTGTATTTATGTTGTTTTAACCCATGCTTCATTAAATTGTATTTATGTTGTTTTATCCTATGCTTCATTAAATGGTATTTATGTTGTTTTATCCTATGCTTTATTAAATTGTATTTATGTTGTTTTATCCTATGCTTTATTAAATTGTATTTATGTTGTTTTAACCTATGCTTTATTAAATTGTATTTATGTTGTTTTATCCTATGCTTTATTAAATTGTATTTATGTTGTTTTAACCTATGCTTTATTAAATTGTATTTATGCTGTTTTAACCTATGCTTTATTAAATTGTATTTATGTTGTTTTATCCTATGCTTTATTAAATTGTATTTATGTTGTTTTAACCTATGCTTTAATAAATTGTATTTATGTAGTTTTATCCTATGCTTTATTAAATTGTATTTATGTTGTTCTAACCTATGCTTTATTAAATTGTATTTATGTTGTTTTAACCTATGCTTTATTAAATTGTATTTATGTTGTTTTATCCTATGCTTTATTAAATTGTATTTATGTTGTTTTATCCTATGCTTTATTAAATTGTATTTATGTTGTTTTATCCTATGCTTTATTAAATTGTATTTATGTTGTTTTATCCTATGCTTTATTAAATTTAATTTATGTTGTTTTATCCTATGCTTTATTAAATTGTATTTATGTTGTTTTAACCTATGCTTTATTAAATTGTATTTATGTTGTTTTATCCTATGCTTTATTAAATTGTATTTATGTTGTTTTAACCTATGCTTTATTAAATTGTATTTATGTTGTTTTATCATATGCTTTATTAAATTGTATTTATGTTGTTCTAACCTATGCTTTATTAAATTTTATTTATGTTGTTTTATCCTATGCTTTATTAAATTGTATTTATGTTGTTTTACCCTATGCTTTATTAAATTGTATTTATGTTGTTTTATCCCATGCTTTATTAAATTGTATTTATGTTGTTTGAACCTATGCTTTATTAAATTGTATTTATGTTGTTTTATCCTATGCTTTATTAAATTGTATTTATGTTGTTTATAACCTATGCTTTATTAATTTGTATTTATGCTGTTTTATCCTATGCTTTATTAAATTGTATTTATGTTGTTTTATCCTATGCTTTATTAAATTGTATTTATGTTGTTTTATCCTATGCTTTATTAAATTGTATTTATGTTGTTTTAACCCATGCTTTATTAAATTGTATTTATGTTGTTTTATCCTATGCTTTATTAAATTGTATTTATGTTGTTTTATCCTATGCTTTATTAAATTGTATTTTTGTTGTTTTAACCTATGCTTTATTAAATTGTATTTATGTTGTTTTATCCTATGGTTTATTAAATTGTATTTATGTTGTTTTAACCCATGCTTCATTAAATTGTATTTATGTTGTTTTATCCTATGCTTTATTAAATTGTATTTATGTTGTTTTATCCTATGCTTTATTAAATTGTATTTATGTTGTTTTATCCTATGCTTTATTAAATTGTATTTATGTTGTTTTATCCTATGCTTTATTAAATTGTATTTATGTTGTTTTAACCCATGCTTTATTAAATTGTATTTATGTTGTTTTATCCTATGCTTTATTAAATTGTATTTATGTTGTTTTAACCTATGCTTTATTAAATTGTATTTATGCTGTTTTAACCTATGCTTTACTAAATTGTATTTATGTTGTTTTAACCTATGCTTTATTAAATTGTATTTATGTTGTTTTATCCTATGCTTTATTAAATTGTATTTATGTTGTTTTATCCTATGCTTTATTAAACTGTATTTATGTTGTTTTATCCTATGCTTTATTAAATTGTATTTATGATGTTTTATCCTATGCTTTATTAAATTGTATTTATGTTGTTTTATCCTATGCTTTATTAAATTGTATTTATGTTGTTTTATCCTATGCTTTATTAAATTGTATTTATGTTGTTTTATCCTATGCTTTATTAAATTGTATTCATGCTGTTTTAACCTATGCTTTCTTAAATTGTATTTATGTTGTTTAATCCTATGCTTTATTAAATTGTATTTATGTTGTTTTAACCCATGCTTTATTAAATTGTATTTATGTTATTTTATCCTATGCTTTATTAAATTGTATTTATGTTGTTCTAACCTATGCTTTATTAAATTGTATTTATGTTGTTTTATCCTATGCTTTATTAAATTGTATTTATGTTGTTTTATCCTATGCTTTATTAAATTGTATTTATGTTGTTTAATCCTATGCTTTATTAAATTGTATTTATGTTGTTTTTACCCATGCTTTATTAAATTGTATTTATGTTGTTTTATCCTATGCTTTATTAAATTGTATTTATGTTGTTTTATCCTATGCTTTATTAAATTGTATTTATGTTGTTTTAACCTATGCTTTATTAAATTGTATTTATGTTGTTTTATCCTATGCTTTATTAAATTGTATTTATGTTGTTTTAACCCATGCTTCATTAAATTGTATTTATGTTGTTTTATCCTATGCTTCATTAAATGGTATTTATGTTGTTTTATCCTATGCTTTATTAAATTGTATTTATGTTGTTTTATCCTATGCTTTATTAAATTGTATTTATGTTGTTTTAACCTATGCTTTATTAAATTGTATTTATGTTGTTTTATCCTATGCTTTATTAAATTGTATTTATGTTGTTTTAACCTATGCTTTATTAAATTGTATTTATGCTGTTTTAACCTATGCTTTATTAAATTGTATTTATGTTGTTTTATCCTATGCTTTATTAAATTGTATTTATGTTGTTTTAACCTATGCTTTAATAAATTGTATTTATGTAGTTTTATCCTATGCTTTATTAAATTGTATTTATGTTGTTCTAACCTATGCTTTATTAAATTGTATTTATGTTGTTTTAACCTATGCTTTATTAAATTGTATTTATGTTGTTTTATCCTATGCTTTATTAAATTGTATTTATGTTGTTTTATCCTATGCTTTATTAAATTGTATTTATGTTGTTTTATCCTATGCTTTATTAAATTGTATTTATGTTGTTTTATCCTATGCTTTATTAAATTTAATTTATGTTGTTTTATCCTATGCTTTATTAAATTGTATTTATGTTGTTTTAACCTATGCTTTATTAAATTGTATTTATGTTGTTTTATCCTATGCTTTATTAAATTGTATTTATGTTGTTTTAACCTATGCTTTATTAAATTGTATTTATGTTGTTTTATCATATGCTTTATTAAATTGTATTTATGTTGTTCTAACCTATGCTTTATTAAATTTTATTTATGTTGTTTTATCCTATGCTTTATTAAATTGTATTTATGTTGTTTTACCCTATGCTTTATTAAATTGTATTTATGTTGTTTTATCCCATGCTTTATTAAATTGTATTTATGTTGTTTGAACCTATGCTTTATTAAATTGTATTTATGTTGTTTTATCCTATGCTTTATTAAATTGTATTTATGTTGTTTATAACCTATGCTTTATTAATTTGTATTTATGCTGTTTTATCCTATGCTTTATTAAATTGTATTTATGTTGTTTTATCCTATGCTTTATTAAATTGTATTTATGTTGTTTTATCCTATGCTTTATTAAATTGTATTTATGTTGTTTTAACCCATGCTTTATTAAATTGTATTTATGTTGTTTTATCCTATGCTTTATTAAATTGTATTTATGTTGTTTTATCCTATGCTTTATTAAATTGTATTTTTGTTGTTTTAACCTATGCTTTATTAAATTGTATTTATGTTGTTTTATCCTATGGTTTATTAAATTGTATTTATGTTGTTTTAACCCATGCTTCATTAAATTGTATTTATGTTGTTTTATCCTATGCTTTATTAAATTGTATTTATGTTGTTTTATCCTATGCTTTATTAAATTGTATTTATGTTGTTTTATCCTATGCTTTATTAAATTGTATTTATGTTGTTTTATCCTATGCTTTATTAAATTGTATTTATGTTGTTTTAACCCATGCTTTATTAAATTGTATTTATGTTGTTTTATCCTATGCTTTATTAAATTGTATTTATGTTGTTTTAACCTATGCTTTATTAAATTGTATTTATGCTGTTTTAACCTATGCTTTACTAAATTGTATTTATGTTGTTTTAACCTATGCTTTATTAAATTGTATTTATGTTGTTTTATCCTATGCTTTATTAAATTGTATTTATGTTATTTTATCCTATGCTTTATTTAATTGTATTTTTGTTGTTCTAACCTATGCTTTATTAAATTGTATTTATGTTGTTTTATCCTATGCTTTATTAAATTGTATTTATGTTGTTTTATCCTATGCTTTATTAAACTGTATTTATGTTGTTTTATCCTATGCTTTATTAAATTGTATTTATGTTGTTTTAACCCATGCTTTATTAAATTGTATTTATGTTGTTTTATCCTATGCTTTATTAAATTGTATTTATGTTGTTTTATCCTATGCTTTATTAAATTGTATTTATGTTGTTTTAACCTATGCTTTATTAAATTGTATTTATGTTGTTTTATCCTATGGTTTATTAAATTGTATTTATGTTGTTTTAACCCATGCTTCATTAAATTGTATTTATGTTGTTTTATCCTATGCTTTATTAAATTGTATTTATGTTGTTTTATCCTATGCTTTATTAAATTGTATTTATGTTGTTTTATCCTATGCTTTATTAAATTGTATATATGTTGTTTTATCCTATGCTTTATTAAATTGTATTTATGTTGTTTTATCCTATGCTTTATTAAATTGTATTTATGTTGTTTTAACCCATGCTTTATTAAATTGTATTTATGTTGTTTTATCCTATGCTTTATTAAATTGTATTTATGTTGTTTTATCCTATGCTTTATTAAATTGTATTTATGTTGTTTTAACCTATGCTTTATTAAATTGTATTTATGTTGTTTTATCCTATGGTTTATTAAATTGTATTTATGTTGTTTTAACCCATGCTTCATTAAATTGTATTTATGTTGTTTTATCCTATGCTTTATTAAATTGTATTTATGTTGTTTTATCCTATGCTTTATTAAATTGTATTTATGTTGTTTTATCCTATGCTTTATTAATTTGTATTTATGTTGTTTTATCCTATGCTTTATTAAATTGTATTTATGTTGTTTATAACCTATGCTTTATTAAATTGTATTTATGTTGTTTTATCCTATGCTTTATTAAATTGTATTTATGTTGTTTATAACCTATGCTTTATTAAATTGTATTTATGTTGTTTTATCCTATGCTTTATTAAATTGTATTTATGTTGTTTTATCCTATGCTTTATTAAATTGTATTTATGTTGTTTTATCCTATGCTTTATTAATTTGTATTTATGTTGTTTTATCCTATGCTTTATTAAATTGTATTTATGTTGTTTATAACCTATGCTTTATTAAATTGTATTTATGTTGTTTTATCCTATGCTTTATTAAATTGTATTTATGTTGTTTATAACCTATGCTTTATTAAATTGTATTTATGTTGTTTTATCCTATGCTTTATTAAATTGTATTTATGTTGTTCTAACCTATGCTTTATTAAATTGTATTTATGTTGTTTTATCCTATGCTTTATTAAATTGTATTTATGTTGTTTTATCCTATGCTTTATTAAATTGTATTTATGTTGTTTTATCCTATGCTTTATTAAATTGTATTTATGTTGTTTTATCCTATGCTTTATTAAATTGTATTTATGTTGTTTTAACCCATGCTTTATTAAATTGTATTTATGTTGTTTTATCCTATGCTTTATTAAATTGTATTTATGTTGTTTTATCCTATGCTTTATTAAATTGTATTTATGTTGTTTTAACCTATGCTTTATTAAATTGTATTTATGTTGTTTATAACCTATGCTTTATTAAATTGTATTTATGTTGTTTTATCCTATGCTTTATTAAATTGTATTTATGTTGTTTATAACCTATGCTTTATTAAATTGTATTTATGTTGTTTTATCCTATGCTTTATTAAATTGTATTTATGTTGTTCTAACCTATGCTTTATTAAATTGTATTTATGTTGTTTTTATCCTATGCTTTATTAAATTGTATTTATGTTGTTTTAACCCATGCTTTATTAAATTGTATTTATGTTGTTTTTTCCTATGCTTTATTAAATTGTATTTATGTTGTTTTAACCCATGCTTTATTAAATTGTATTTATGTTGTTTTATCCTATGCTTTATTAAATTGTATTTATGTTGTTTTATCCTATGCTTTATTAAATTGTATTTATGTTGTTTTATCCTATGCTTTATTAAATTGTATTTATGTTGTTTTAACCCATGCTTTATTAAATTGTATTCATGTTGTTTTATCCTATGCTTTATAAAATTGTATTTATGTTGTTTTATCCTATGCTTTATTAAATTGTATTTATGTTGTTTTAACCTATGCTTTATTAAATTGTATTTATGTTGTTTTATCCTATGCTTTATTAAATTGTATTTATGTTGTTTTAACCCATGCTTCATTAAATTGTATTTATGTTGTTTTATCCTATGCCTCATTAAATGGTATTTATGTTATTTTATCCTATGCTTTATTAAATTGTATTTATGTTGTTTTAACCTATGCTTTATTAAATTGTATTTATGTTGTTTTATCCTATGCTTTATTAAATTGTATTTATGTTGTTCTAACCTATGCTTTATTAAATTGTATTTCTGTTGTTCTAACCTATGCTTTATTAAATTGTATTTATGTTGTTTTATCCTATGCTTTATTAAATTGTATTTATGTTGTTTTAACCTATGCTTTATTAAATTGTATTTATGTTGTTTTATCCTATGCTTTATTAAATTGTATTTATGTTGTTTTACCCTATGCTTTATTAAATTGTATTTATGTTGTTTTATCCCATGCTTTATTAAATTGTATTTATGTTGTTTGAACCTATGCTTTATTAAATTGTATTTATGTTGTTTTATCCTATGCTTTATTAAATTGTATTTATGTTGTTTATAACCTATGCTTTATTAAATTGTATTTATGCTGTTTTATCCTATGCTTTATTAAATTGTATTTATGTTGTTTTATCCTATGCTTTATTAAATTGTATTTATGTTGTTTTATCCTATGCTTTATTAAATTGTATTTATGTTGTTTTAACCCATGCTTTATTAAATTGTATTTATGTTGTTTTATCCTATGCTTTATTAAATTGTATTTATGTTGTTTTATCCTATGCTTTATTAAATTGTATTTTTGTTGTTTTAACCTATGCTTTATTAAATTGTATTTATGTTGTTTTATCCTATGGTTTATTAAATTGTATTTATGTTGTTTTAACCCATGCTTCATTAAATTGTATTTATGTTGTTTTATCCTATGCTTTATTAAATTGTATTTATGTTGTTTTATCCTATGCTTTATTAAATTGTATTTATGTTGTTTTATCCTATGCTTTATTAAATTGTATTTATGTTGTTTTATCCTATGCTTTATTAAATTGTATTTATGTTGTTTTAACCCATGCTTTATTAAATTGTATTTATGTTGTTTTATCCTATGCTTTATTAAATTGTATTTATGTTGTTTTAACCTATGCTTTATTAAATTGTATTTATGCTGTTTTAACCTATGCTTTACTAAATTGTATTTATGTTGTTTTAACCTATGCTTTATTAAATTGTATTTATGTTGTTTTATCCTATGCTTTATTAAATTGTATTTATGTTATTTTATCCTATGCTTTATTTAATTGTATTTTTGTTGTTCTAACCTATGCTTTATTAAATTGTATTTATGTTGTTTTATCCTATGCTTTATTAAATTGTATTTATGTTGTTTTATCCTATGCTTTATTAAACTGTATTTATGTTGTTTTATCCTATGCTTTATTAAATTGTATTTATGTTGTTTTAACCCATGCTTTATTAAATTGTATTTATGTTGTTTTATCCTATGCTTTATTAAATTGTATTTATGTTGTTTTATCCTATGCTTTATTAAATTGTATTTATGTTGTTTTAACCTATGCTTTATTAAATTGTATTTATGTTGTTTTATCCTATGGTTTATTAAATTGTATTTATGTTGTTTTAACCCATGCTTCATTAAATTGTATTTATGTTGTTTTATCCTATGCTTTATTAAATTGTATTTATGTTGTTTTATCCTATGCTTTATTAAATTGTATTTATGTTGTTTTATCCTATGCTTTATTAAATTGTATATATGTTGTTTTATCCTATGCTTTATTAAATTGTATTTATGTTGTTTTATCCTATGCTTTATTAAATTGTATTTATGTTGTTTTAACCCATGCTTTATTAAATTGTATTTATGTTGTTTTATCCTATGCTTTATTAAATTGTATTTATGTTGTTTTATCCTATGCTTTATTAAATTGTATTTATGTTGTTTTAACCTATGCTTTATTAAATTGTATTTATGTTGTTTTATCCTATGGTTTATTAAATTGTATTTATGTTGTTTTAACCCATGCTTCATTAAATTGTATTTATGTTGTTTTATCCTATGCTTTATTAAATTGTATTTATGTTGTTTTATCCTATGCTTTATTAAATTGTATTTATGTTGTTTTATCCTATGCTTTATTAATTTGTATTTATGTTGTTTTATCCTATGCTTTATTAAATTGTATTTATGTTGTTTATAACCTATGCTTTATTAAATTGTATTTATGTTGTTTTATCCTATGCTTTATTAAATTGTATTTATGTTGTTTATAACCTATGCTTTATTAAATTGTATTTATGTTGTTTTATCCTATGCTTTATTAAATTGTATTTATGTTGTTTTATCCTATGCTTTATTAAATTGTATTTATGTTGTTTTATCCTATGCTTTATTAATTTGTATTTATGTTGTTTTATCCTATGCTTTATTAAATTGTATTTATGTTGTTTATAACCTATGCTTTATTAAATTGTATTTATGTTGTTTTATCCTATGCTTTATTAAATTGTATTTATGTTGTTTATAACCTATGCTTTATTAAATTGTATTTATGTTGTTTTATCCTATGCTTTATTAAATTGTATTTATGTTGTTCTAACCTATGCTTTATTAAATTGTATTTATGTTGTTTTATCCTATGCTTTATTAAATTGTATTTATGTTGTTTTATCCTATGCTTTATTAAATTGTATTTATGTTGTTTTATCCTATGCTTTATTAAATTGTATTTATGTTGTTTTATCCTATGCTTTATTAAATTGTATTTATGTTGTTTTAACCCATGCTTTATTAAATTGTATTTATGTTGTTTTATCCTATGCTTTATTAAATTGTATTTATGTTGTTTTATCCTATGCTTTATTAAATTGTATTTATGTTGTTTTAACCTATGCTTTATTAAATTGTATTTATGTTGTTTATAACCTATGCTTTATTAAATTGTATTTATGTTGTTTTATCCTATGCTTTATTAAATTGTATTTATGTTGTTTATAACCTATGCTTTATTAAATTGTATTTATGTTGTTTTATCCTATGCTTTATTAAATTGTATTTATGTTGTTCTAACCTATGCTTTATTAAATTGTATTTATGTTGTTTTTATCCTATGCTTTATTAAATTGTATTTATGTTGTTTTAACCCATGCTTTATTAAATTGTATTTATGTTGTTTTTTCCTATGCTTTATTAAATTGTATTTATGTTGTTTTAACCCATGCTTTATTAAATTGTATTTATGTTGTTTTATCCTATGCTTTATTAAATTGTATTTATGTTGTTTTATCCTATGCTTTATTAAATTGTATTTATGTTGTTTTATCCTATGCTTTATTAAATTGTATTTATGTTGTTTTAACCCATGCTTTATTAAATTGTATTCATGTTGTTTTATCCTATGCTTTATAAAATTGTATTTATGTTGTTTTATCCTATGCTTTATTAAATTGTATTTATGTTGTTTTAACCTATGCTTTATTAAATTATATTTATGTTGTTTTATCCTATGCTTTATTAAATTGTATTTATGTTGTTTTAACCCATGCTTCATTAAATTGTATTTATGTTGTTTTATCCTATGCCTCATTAAATGGTATTTATGTTATTTTATCCTATGCTTTATTAAATTGTATTTATGTTGTTTTAACCTATGCTTTATTAAATTGTATTTATGTTGTTTTATCCTATGCTTTATTAAATTGTATTTATGTTGTTCTAACCTATGCTTTATTAAATTGTATTTCTGTTGTTCTAACCTATGCTTTATTAAATTGTATTTATGTTGTTTTATCCTATGCTTTATTAAATTGTATTTATGTTGTTTTAACCTATGCTTTATTAAATTGTATTTATGTTGTTTTATCCTATGCTTTATTAAATTGTATTTATGTTGTTTTATCCTATGCTTTATTAAATTGTATTTATGTTGTTCTAACCTATGCTTTATGAAATTGTATTTATGTTGTTTTATCCTATGCTTTATTAAATTGTATTTATGTTGTTTTATCCTATGCTTTATTAAATTGTATTTATGTTGTTTTATCCTATGCTTTATTAAATTGTATTTATGTTGTTTTATCCTATGCTTTATTAAATTGTATTTATGTTGTTTATAACCTATGCTTTATTAAATTGTATTTATGTTGTTTTATCCTATGCTTTATTAAATTGTATTTATGTTGTTTTAACCTATGCTTTATTAAATTGTATTTATGTTGTTTTATCCTATGCTTTATTAAATTGTATTTATGTTGTTTTATCCTATGCTTTATTAAATTGTATTTAGGTTGTTTTATCCTATGCTTTATTAAATTGTATTTATGTTGTTTTAACCCATGCTTCATTAAATTGTATTAATGTTGTTTTATCCTATGCTTCATTAAATGGTATTTATGTTGTTTTATCCTATGCTTTATTAAATTGTATTTATGTTGTTTTAACCTATGCTTTATTAAATTGTATTTATGTTGTTTTATCCTATGCTTTATTAAATTGTATTTATGTTGTTCTAACCTATGCTTTATTAAATTGTATTTATGTTGTTCTAACCTATGCTTTAGTAAATTGTATTTATGTTGTTTTATCCTATGCTTTATTAAATTGTATTTATGTTGTTTTAATCTATGCTTTATTAAATTGTATTTATGCTGTTTTAACCTATGCTTTATTAAATTGTATTTATGTTGTTTTAACCTATGCTTTATTAAATTGTATTTATGTTGTTTTATCCTATGCTTTATTAAATTGTATTTATGTTGTTTTATCCTATGCTTTATTAAATTGTATTTATGTTGTTTTAACCTATGCTTTATTAAATTGTATTTATGTTGTTTTATCCTATGCTTTATTAAATTGTATTTATGTTGTTTTAACCTATGCTTTATTAAATTGTATTTATGTTGTTTTATCCTATGCTTTATTAAATTGTATTTATGTTGTTTTAACCTATGCTTTATTAAATTGTATTTATGTAGTTTTATCCTATGCTTTATTAAATTGTATTTATGTTGTTCTAACCTATGCTTTATTAAATTGTATTTATGTTGTTCTAACCTATGCTTTATTAAATTGTATTTATGTTGTTTTATCCTATGCTTTATTAAATTGTATTTATGTTGTTTTAACCTATGCTTTATTAAATTGTATTTATGTTGTTTTATCCTATGCTTTATTAAATTGTATTTATGTTGTTTTATGCTATGCTTAATTAAATTGTATTTATGTTGTTATATCCTATGCTTTATTAAATTGTATTTATGTTGTTTTAACCTATGCTTTATTAAATTGTATTTATGCTGTTTTAACCTATGCTTTATTAAATTGTATTTATGTTGTTTTAACCTATGCTTTATTAAATTATATTTATGTTGTTTTATCCTATGCTTTATTAAATTGTATTTATGTTGTTCTAACCTATGCTTTATTAAATTGTATTTATGTTGTTTTATCCTATGCTTTATTAAATTGTAATTATGTTGTTTTAACCTATGCTTTATTAAATTGTATTTATGTTGTTTTATCCTATGCTTTATTAAATTGTATTTATGTTGTTTTAAACTATGCTTTATTAAATTGTTTTTATGTTGTTTTAACCCATGCTTTATTAAATTGTATTTATGTTGTTTTTTCCTATGCTTTATTAAATTGTATTTATGTTGTTTTAACCCATGCTTTATTAAATTGTATTTATGTTGTTTTATCCTATGCTTTATTAAATTGTATTTATGTTGTTTTATCCTATGCTTTATTAAATTGTATTTATGTTGTTTTATCCTATGCTTTATTAAATTGTATTTATGTTGTTTTAACCCATGCTTTATTAAATTGTATTTATGTTGTTTTATCCTATGCTTTATAAAATTGTATTTATGTTGTTTTATCCTATGCTTTATTAAATTGTATTTATGTTGTTTTAACCTATGCTTTATTAAATTGTATTTATGTTGTTTTATCCTATGCTTTATTAAATTGTATTTATGTTGTTTTAACCCATGCTTCATTAAATTGTATTTATGTTGTTTTATCCTATGCTTCATTAAATGGTATTTATGTTATTTTATCCTATGCTTTATTAAATTGTATTTATGTTGTTTTAACCTATGCTTTATTAAATTGTATTTATGTTGTTTTATCCTATGCTTTATTAAATTGTATTTATGTTGTTCTAACCTATGCTTTATTAAATTGTATTTCTGTTGTTCTAACCTATGCTTTATTAAATTGTATTTATGTTGTTTTATCCTATGCTTTATTAAATTGTATTTATGTTGTTTTAACCTATGCTTTATTAAATTGTATTTATGTTGTTTTATCCTATGCTTTATTAAATTGTATTTATGTTGTTTTATCCTATGCTTTATTAAATTGTATTTATGTTGTTCTAACCTATGCTTTATGAAATTGTATTTATGTTGTTTTATCCTATGCTTTATTAAATTGTATTTATGTTGTTTTATCCTATGCTTTATTAAATTGTATTTATGTTGTTTTATCCTATGCTTTATTAAATTGTATTTATGTTGTTTTATCCTATGCTTTATTAAATTGTATTTATGTTGTTTATAACCTATGCTTTATTAAATTGTATTTATGTTGTTTTATCCTATGCTTTATTAAATTGTATTTATGTTGTTTTAACCTATGCTTTATTAAATTGTATTTATGTTGTTTTATCCTATGCTTTATTAAATTGTATTTATGTTGTTTTATCCTATGCTTTATTAAATTGTATTTAGGTTGTTTTATCCTATGCTTTATTAAATTGTATTTATGTTGTTTTAACCCATGCTTCATTAAATTGTATTTATGTTGTTTTATCCTATGCTTCATTAAATGGTATTTATGTTGTTTTATCCTATGCTTTATTAAATTGTATTTATGTTGTTTTAACCTATGCTTTATTAAATTGTATTTATGTTGTTTTATCCTATGCTTTATTAAATTGTATTTATGTTGTTCTAACCTATGCTTTATTAAATTGTATTTATGTTGTTCTAACCTATGCTTTATTAAATTGTATTTATGTTGTTTTATCCTATGCTTTATTAAATTGTATTTATGTTGTTTTAATCTATGCTTTATTAAATTGTATTTATGCTGTTTTAACCTATGCTTTATTAAATTGTATTTATGTTGTTTTAACCTATGCTTTATTAAATTGTATTTATGTTGTTTTATCCTATGCTTTATTAAATTGTATTTATGTTGTTTTATCCTATGCTTTATTAAATTGTATTTATGTTGTTTTAACCTATGCTTTATTAAATTGTATTTATGTTGTTTTATCCTATGCTTTATTAAATTGTATTTATGTTGTTTTAACCTATGCTTTATTAAATTGTATTTATGTTGTTTTATCCTATGCTTTATTAAATTGTATTTATGTTGTTTTAACCTATGCTTTATTAAATTGTATTTATGTAGTTTTATCCTATGCTTTATTAAATTGTATTTATGTTGTTCTAACCTATGCTTTATTAAATTGTATTTATGTTGTTCTAACCTATGCTTTATTAAATTGTATTTATGTTGTTTTATCCTATGCTTTATTAAATTGTATTTATGTTGTTTTAACCTATGCTTTATTAAATTGTATTTATGTTGTTTTATCCTATGCTTTATTAAATTGTATTTATGTTGTTTTATGCTATGCTTAATTAAATTGTATTTATGTTGTTTTATCCTATGCTTTATTAAATTGTATTTATGTTGTTTTAACCTATGCTTTATTAAATTGTATTTATGCTGTTTTAACCTATGCTTTATTAAATTGTATTTATGTTGTTTTAACCTATGCTTTATTAAATTATATTTATGTTGTTTTATCCTATGCTTTATTAAATTGTATTTATGTTGTTCTAACCTATGCTTTATTAAATTGTATTTATGTTGTTTTATCCTATGCTTTATTAAATTGTAATTATGTTGTTTTAACCTATGCTTTATTAAATTGTATTTATGTTGTTTTATCCTATGCTTTATTAAATTGTATTTATGTTGTTTTAAACTATGCTTTATTAAATTGTGTTTATGTTGTTTTAACCTATGTTTTATTAAATTGTATTTATGTTGTTTTAAACTATGCTTTATTAAATTGTATTTATGTTGTTTTAAACTATGCTTTATTAAATTGTATTTATGTTGTTTTATCCTATGCTTTATTAAATTGTATTTATGTTGTTTTATCGTATGCTTTATTAAATTGTATTTATGTTGTTTTATCCTATGCTTTATTAAATTGTATTTATGTTGTTTTAACCTATGCTTTATTAAATTGTATTTATGCCTTTTTTAACCTATGCTTTATTAAATTATATTTATGTTGTTTTAACCTATGCTTTATTAAATTGTATTTATGTTGTTTTATCCTATGCTTTATTAAATTGTATTTATGTTGTTCTAACCTATGCTTTATTAAATTGTATTTATGTTGTTTTATCCTATGCTTTATTAAATTGTATTTATGATGTTTTATCCTATGCTTTATTAAATTGTATTTATGTTGTTTTAACCTATGCTTTATTAAATTGTATTTATGTTGTTTTATCCTATGCTTTATTAAATTGTATTTATGTTGTTTTATCCTATGCTTTATTAAATTGTATTTATGTTGTTTTATCCTATGCTTTATTAAATTGTATTCATGCTGTTTTAACCTATGCTTTATTAAATTGTATTTATGTTGTTTTATCCTATGCTTTATTAAATTGTATTTATGTTGTTTAATCCTATGCTTTATTAAATTGTATTTATGTTGTTTTAACCCATGCTTTATTAAATTGTATTTATGTTATTTTATCCTATGCTTTATTAAATTGTATTTATGTTGTTCTAACCTATGCTTTATTAAATTGTATTTATGTTGTTTTATCCTATGCTTTATTAAATTGTATTTATGTTGTTTTATCCTATGCTTTATTAAATTGTATTTATGTTGTTTAATCCTATGCTTTATTAAATTGTATTTATGTTGTTTTTACCCATGCTTTATTAAATTGTATTTATGTTGTTTTATCCTATGCTTTATTAAATTGTATTTATGTTGTTTTAACCTATGCTTTATTAAATTGTATTTATGTTGTTTTATCCTATGCTTTATTAAATTGTATTTATGTTGTTTTATGCTATGCTTAATTAAATTGTATTTATGTTGTTTTATCCTATGCTTTATTAAATTGTATTAATGTTGTTTTAACCTATGCTTTATTAAATTGTATTTATGCTGTTTTAACCTATGCTTTATTAAATTGTATTGATGTTGTTTTAACCTATGCTTTATTAAATTGTATTTATGTTGTTTTATCCTATGCTTTATTAAATTGTATTTATGTTGTTCTAACCTATGCTTTATTAAATTGTATTTATGTTGTTTTATCCTATGCTTTATTAAATTGTAATTATGTTGTTTTAACCTATGCTTTATTAAATTGTATTTATGTTGTTTTAAACTATGCTTTATTAAATTGTGTTTATGTTGTTTTAACCTATGTTTTATTAAATTGTATTTATGTTGTTTTAAACTATGCTTTATTAAATTGTATTTATGTTGTTTTAAACTATGCTTTATTAAATTGTATTTATGTTGTTTTATCCTATGCTTTATTAAATTGTATTTATGTTGTTTTAACCTATGCTTTATTAAATTGTATTTATGTTGTTTTATCGTATGCTTTATTAAATTGTATTTATGTTGTTTTATCCTATGCTTTATTAAATTGTATTTATGTTGTTTTAACCTATGCTTTATTAAATTGTATTTATGCTGTTTTAACCTATGCTTTATTAAATTATATTTATGTTGTTTTAACCTATGAATTATTAAATTGTATTTATGTTGTTTTATCCTATGCTTTATTAAATTGTATTTATGTTGTTCTAACCTATGCTTTATTAAATTGTATTTATGTTGTTTTATCCTATGCTTTATTAAATTGTATTTATGATGTTTTATCCTATGCTTTATTAAATTGTATTTATGTTGTTTTAAACTATGCTTTATTAAATTGTATTTATGTTGTTTTATCCTATGCTTTATTAAATTGTATTTATGTTGTTTTATGCTATGCTTTATTAAATTGTATTTATGTTGTTTTATCCTATGCTTTATTAAATTGTATTCATGCTGTTTTAACCTATGCTTTATTAAATTGTATTTATGTTGTTTTATCCTATGCTTTATTAAATTGTATTTATGTTGTTTAATCCTATGCTTTATTAAATTGTATTTATGTTGTTTTAACCCATGCTTTATTAAATTGTATTTATGTTATTTTATCCTATGCTTTATTAAATTGTATTTATGTTGTTCTAACCTATGCTTTATTAAATTGTATTTATGTTGTTTTATCCTATGCTTTATTAAATTGTATTTATGTTGTTCTAACCTATGCTTTATTAAATTGTATTTATGTTGTTTTATCCTATGCTTTATTAAATTGTAATTATGTTGTTTTAACCTATGCTTTATTAAATTGTATTTATGTTGTTTTATCCTATGCTTTATTAAATTGTATTTATGTTGTTTTAAACTATGCTTTATTAAATTGTGTTTATGTTGTTTTAACCTATGTTTTATTAAATTGTATTTATGTTGTTTTAAACTATGCTTTATTAAATTGTATTTATGTTGTTTTAAACTATGCTTTATTAAATTGTATTTATGTTGTTTTATCCTATGCTTTATTAAATTGTATTTATGTTGTTTTAACCTATGCTTTATTAAATTGTATTTATGTTGTTTTATCGTATGCTTTATTAAATTGTATTTATGTTGTTTTATCCTATGCTTTATTAAATTGTATTTATGTTGTTTTAACCTATGCTTTATTAAATTGTATTTATGCTGTTTTAACCTATGCTTTATTAAATTATATTTATGTTGTTTTAACCTGTGAATTATTAAATTGTATTTATGTTGTTTTATCCTATGCTTTATTAAATTGTATTTATGTTGTTCTAACCTATGCTTTATTAAATTGTATTTATGTTGTTTTATCCTATGCTTTATTAAATTGTATTTATGATGTTTTATCCTATGCTTTATTAAATTGTATTTATGTTGTTTTAAACTATGCTTTATTAAATTGTATTTATGTTGTTTTATCCTATGCTTTATTAAATTGTATTTATGTTGTTTTATCCTATGCTTTATTAAATTGTATTTATGTTGTTTTATCCTATGCTTTATTAAATTGTATTCATGCTGTTTTAACCTATGCTTTATTAAATTGTATTTATGTTGTTTTATCCTATGCTTTATTAAATTGTATTTATGTTGTTTAATCCTATGCTTTATTAAATTGTATTTATGTTGTTTTAACCCATGCTTTATTAAATTGTATTTATGTTATTTTATCCTATGCTTTATTAAATTGTATTTATGTTGTTCTAACCTATGCTTTATTAAATTGTATTTATGTTGTTTTATCCTATGCTTTATTAAATTGTATTTATGTTGTTTTATCCTATGCTTTATTAAATTGTATTTATGTTGTTTAATCCTATGCTTTATTAAATTGTATTTATGTTGTTTTATCCTATGCTTTATTAAATTGTATTTGTGTTGTTTTAACCTATGCTTTATTAAATTGTATTTATGTTGTTTTATCCTATGCTTTATTAAATTGTATTTATGTTGTTTTAACCCATGCTTCATTAAATTGTATTTATGTTGTTTTATCCTATGCTTCATTAAACGGTATTTATGTTGTTTTATCCTATGCTTTATTAAATTGTATTTATGTTGTTTTATCCTATGCTTTATTAAATTGTATTTATGTTGTTTTAACCTATGCTTTATTAAATTGTATTTATGTTGTTTTATCCTATGCTTTATTAAATTGTATTTATGTTGTTTTAACCTATGCTTTATTAAATTGTATTTATGTTGTTTTAACCTATGCTTTATTAAATTGTATTTATGTTGTTTTATCCTATGCTTTATTAAATTGTATTTATGTTGTTTTAACCTATGCTTTAATAAATTGTATTTATGCAGTTTTATCCTATGCTTTATTAAATTGTATTTATGTTGTTCTAACATATGCTTTATTAAATTGTATTTATGTTGTTTTAACCTATGCTTTATTAAATTGCTTATGTTGTTTTATTCCAAGCTTTATTAAATTGTATTTATGTTGTTTTATCCTATGCTTTATTAAATTGTATTTATGTTGTTTTATCCTATGCTTTATTAAATTGTATTTATGTTGTTTTATCCTATGCTTTATTAAATGGTATTTATGTTGTTTTATCCTATGCTTTATTAAATTGTATTTATGTTGTTTTAACCTATGCTTTATTAAATTGTATTTATGCTGTTTTAACCTATGCTTTATTAAATTGTATTTATGTTGTTTTAACCTATGCTTTATTAAATTGTATTTATGTTGTTTTATCATATGCTTTATTAAATTGTATTTATGTTGTTCTAACCTATGCTTTATTAAATTTTATTTATGTTGTTTTATCCTATGCTTTATTAAATTGTATTTATGTTGTTTTACCCTATGCTTTATTAAATTGTATTTATGTTGTTTTATCCCATGCTTTATTAAATTGTATTTATGTTGCTTGAACCTATGCTTTATTAAATTGTATTTATGCTGTTTTATCCTATGCTTTATTAAATTGTATTTATGTTGTTTATAACCTATGCTTTATTAAATTGTATTTATGTTGTTTTATCCTATGCTTTATTAAATTGTAATTATGTTGTTTTAACCTATGCTTTATTAAATTGTATTTATGTTGTTTTATCCTATGCTTTATTAAATTGTATTTATGTTGTTTTAAACTATGCTTTATTAAATTGTGTTTATGTTGTTTTAACCTATGTTTTATTAAATTGTATTTATGTTGTTTTAAACTATGCTTTATTAAATTGTATTTATGTTGTTTTAAACTATGCTTTATTAAATTGTATTTATGTTGTTTTATCCTATGCTTTATTAAATTGTATTTATGTTGTTTTAACCTATGCTTTATTAAATTGTATTTATGTTGTTTTATCGTATGCTTTATTAAATTGTATTTATGTTGTTTTATCCTATGCTTTATTAAATTGTATTTATGTTGTTTTAACCTATGCTTTATTAAATTGTATTTATGCTGTTTTAACCTATGCTTTATTAAATTATATTTATGTTGTTTTAACCTATGCTTTATTAAATTGTATTTATGTTGTTTTATCCTATGCTTTATTAAATTGTATTTATGTTGTTCTAACCTATGCTTTATTAAATTGTATTTATGTTGTTTTATCCTATGCTTTATTAAATTGTATTTATGATGTTTTATCCTATGCTTTATTAAATTGTATTTATGTTGTTTTAACCTATGCTTTATTAAATTGTATTTATGTTGTTTTATCCTATGCTTTATTAAATTGTATTTATGTTGTTTTATCTTATGCTTTATTAAATTGTATTTATGTTGTTTTATCCTATGCTTTATTAAATTGTATTCATGCTGTTTTAACCTATGCTTTATTAAATTGTATTTATGTTGTTTTATCCTATGCTTTATTAAATTGTATTTATGTTGTTTAATCCTATGCTTTATTAAATTGTATTTATGTTGTTTTAACCCATGCTTTATTAAATTGTATTTATGTTATTTTATCCTATGCTTTATCAAATTGTATTTATGTTGTTCTAACCTATGCTTTATTAAATTGTATTTATGTTGTTTTATCCTATGCTTTATTAAATTGTATTTATGTTGTTTTATCCTATGCTTTATTAAATTGTATTTATGTTGTTTAATCCTATGCTTTATTAAATGGTATTTATGTTGTTTTTACCCATGCTTTATTAAATTGTATTTATGTTGTTTTATCCTATGCTTTATTAAATTGTATTTATGTTGTTTTATCCTATGCTTTATTAAATTGTATTTATGTTGTTTTAACCTATGCTTTATTAAATTGTATTTATGTTGTTTTATCCTATGCTTTATTAAATTGTATTTATGTTGTTTTAACCCATGCTTCATTAAATTGTATTTATGTTGTTTTATCCTATGCTTCATTAAATGGTATTTATGTTGTTTTATCCTATGCTTTATTAAATTGTATTTATGTTGTTTTATCCTATGCTTTATTAAATTGTATTTATGTTGTTTTAACCTATGCTTTATTAAATTGTATTTATGTTGTTTTATCCTATGCTTTATTAAATTGTATTTATGTTGTTTTAACCTATGCTTTATTAAATTGTATTTATGTTGTTTTAACCTATGCTTTATTAAATTGTATTTATGTTGTTTTATCCTATGCTTTATTAAATTGTATTTATGTTGTTTTATCCTATGCTTTATTAAATTGTATTTATGTTGTTTTATCCTATGCTTTATTAAATTGTATTTATGTTGTTTTATCCTATGCTTTATTAAATTGTATTTATGTTGTTTTATCCTATGCTTTATTAAATTGTATTTATGTTGTTTTAACCTATGCTTTATTAAATTGTATTTATGCTGTTTTAACCTATGCTTTATTAAATTGTATTTTTGTTGTTTTAACCTATGCTTTATTAAATTGTATTTATGTTGTTTTATCATATGCTTTATTAAATTGTATTTATGTTGTTCTAACCTATGCTTTATTAAATTTTATTTATGTTGTTTTATCCTATGCTTTATTAAATTGTATTTATGTTGTTTTACCCTATGCTTTATTAAATTGTATTTATGTTGTTTTATCCCATGCTTTATTAAATTGTATTTATGTTGTTTGAACCTATGCTTTATTAAATTGTATTTATGTTGTTTTATCCTATGCTTTATTAAATTGTATTTATGTTGTTTATAACCTATGCTTTATTAAATTGTATTTATGTTGTTTTAACCTATGCTTTATTAAATTGTATTTATGTTGTTTTATCCTATGCTTTATTAAATTGTATTTATGTTGTTTTAACCTATGCTTTATTAAATTGTATTTATGTTGTTTTAACCTATGCTTTATTAAATTGTATTTATGTTGTTTTATCCTATGCTTTATTAAATTGTATTTATGTTGTTTTAACCTATGCTTTAATAAATTGTATTTATGCAGTTTTATCCTATGCTTTATTAAATTGTATTTATGTTGTTCTAACATATGCTTTATTAAATTGTATTTATGTTGTTTTAACCTATGCTTTATTAAATTGCTTATGTTGTTTTATTCCAAGCTTTATTAAATTGTATTTATGTTGTTTTATCCTATGCTTTATTAAATTGTATTTATGTTGTTTTATCCTATGCTTTATTAAATTGTATTTATGTTGTTTTATCCTATGCTTTATTAAATGGTATTTATGTTGTTTTATCCTATGCTTTATTAAATTGTATTTATGTTGTTTTAACCTATGCTTTATTAAATTGTATTTATGCTGTTTTAACCTATGCTTTATTAAATTGTATTTATGTTGTTTTAACCTATGCTTTATTAAATTGTATTTATGTTGTTTTATCATATGCTTTATTAAATTGTATTTATGTTGTTCTAACCTATGCTTTATTAAATTTTATTTATGTTGTTTTATCCTATGCTTTATTAAATTGTATTTATGTTGTTTTACCCTATGCTTTATTAAATTGTATTTATGTTGTTTTATCCCATGCTTTATTAAATTGTATTTATGTTGCTTGAACCTATGCTTTATTAAATTGTATTTATGCTGTTTTATCCTATGCTTTATTAAATTGTATTTATGTTGTTTATAACCTATGCTTTATTAAATTGTATTTATGTTGTTTTATCCTATGCTTTATTAAATTGTAATTATGTTGTTTTAACCTATGCTTTATTAAATTGTATTTATGTTGTTTTATCCTATGCTTTATTAAATTGTATTTATGTTGTTTTATCCTATGCTTTATTAAATTGTATTTATGTTGTTTTATCCTATGCTTTATTAAATTGTATTTATGTTGTTTTATCCTATGCTTTATTAAATTGTATTTATGTTGTTTTATCCTATGCTTTATTAAATTGTATTTATGTTGTTTTATCCTATGCTTTATTAAATTGTATTTATGTTGTTTTAACCTATGCTTTATTAAATTGTATTTATGCTGTTTTAACCTATGCTTTATTAAATTGTATTTTTGTTGTTTTAACCTATGCTTTATTAAATTGTATTTATGTTGTTTTATCATATGCTTTATTAAATTGTATTTATGTTGTTCTAACCTATGCTTTATTAAATTTTATTTATGTTGTTTTATCCTATGCTTTATTAAATTGTATTTATGTTGTTTTACCCTATGCTTTATTAAATTGTATTTATGTTGTTTTATCCCATGCTTTATTAAATTGTATTTATGTTGTTTGAACCTATGCTTTATTAAATTGTATTTATGTTGTTTTATCCTATGCTTTATTAAATTGTATTTATGTTGTTTATAACCTATGCTTTATTAAATTGTATTTATGCTGTTTTATCCTATGCTTTATTAAATTGTTTTTATGTTATTTATAACCTATGCTTTTTTAAATTGTATTTATGTTGTTTTAACCTATGCTTTATTAAATGGTATTTATGTTGTTCTAACCTATGCTTTATTAAATTGTATTTATGTTGTTTTATCCTATGCTTTATTAAATTGTATTTATGTTGTTTTATCCTATGATTTATTAAATTGTATTTATGTTGTTTATAACCTATGCTTTATTAAATTGTATTTATGTTGTTTTAACCTATGCTTTATTAAATTGTATTTATGTTGTTTTATCCTATGCTTTATTAAATTGTATTTATGTTGTTTTACCCTATGCTTTATTAAATTGTATTTATGTTGTTTTATCCCATGCTTTATTAAATTGTATTTATGTTGTTTGAACCTATGCTTTATTAAATTGTATTTATTTTGTTTTATCCTATGCTTCATTAAATTGTGTTTATGTTGTTTTATCCTATGCTTTTTTAAATTGTATTTATGTTGTTTTAACCCATGCTTTATTAAATTGTATTTATGTTGTTTTATCCTATGCTTTATTAAATTGTATTTATGTTGTTTTACCCTATGCTTTATTAAATTGTATTTATGTTGTTTTATCCCATGCTTTATTAAATTGTATTTATGTTGTTTGAACCTATGCTTTATTAAATTGTATTTATGTTGTTTTATCCTATGCTTCATTAAATTGTGTTTATGTTCTTTTATCCTATGCTTTTTTCAATTGTATTTATGTTGTTTTAACCCATGCTTTATTAAATTGTATTTATGTTGTTTTATCCTATGCTTTATTAAATTGTATTTATGTTGTTTTAAACTATGCTTTATTAAATTGTGTTTATGTTGTTTTAACCTATGTTTTATTAAATTGTATTTATGTTGTTTTAAACTATGCTTTATTAAATTGTATTTATGTTGTTTTAAACTATGCTTTATTAAATTGTATTTATGTTGTTTTATCCTATGCTTTATTAAATTGTATTTATGTTGTTTTAACCTATGCTTTATTAAATTGTATTTATGTTGTTTTATCGTATGCTTTATTAAATTGTATTTATGTTGTTTTATCCTATGCTTTATTAAATTGTATTTATGTTGTTTTAACCTATGCTTTATTAAATTGTATTTATGCTGTTTTAACCTATGCTTTATTAAATTATATTTATGTTGTTTTAACCTATGAATTATTAAATTGTATTTATGTTGTTTTATCCTATGCTTTATTAAATTGTATTTATGTTGTTCTAACCTATGCTTTATTAAATTGTATTTATGTTGTTTTATCCTATGCTTTATTAAATTGTATTTATGATGTTTTATCCTATGCTTTATTAAATTGTATTTATGTTGTTTTAAACTATGCTTTATTAAATTGTATTTATGTTGTTTTATCCTATGCTTTATTAAATTGTATTTATGTTGTTTTATCCTATGCTTTATTAAATTGTATTTATGTTGTTTTATCCTATGCTTTATTAAATTGTATTCATGCTGTTTTAACCTATGCTTTATTAAATTGTATTTATGTTGTTTTATCCTATGCTTTATTAAATTGTATTTATGTTGTTTAATCCTATGCTTTATTAAATTGTATTTATGTTGTTTTAACCCATGCTTTATTAAATTGTATTTATGTTATTTTATCCTATGCTTTATTAAATTGTATTTATGTTGTTCTAACCTATGCTTTATTAAATTGTATTTATGTTGTTTTATCCTATGCTTTATTAAATTGTATTTATGTTGTTTTATCCTATGCTTTATTAAATTGTATTTATGTTGTTTAATCCTATGCTTTATTAAATTGTATTTATGTTGTTTTTACCCATGCTTTATTAAATTGTATTTATGTTGTTTTATCCTATGCTTTATTAAATTGTATTTATGTTGTTTTATCCTATGCTTTATTAAATTGTATTTGTGTTGTTTTAACCTATGCTTTATTAAATTGTATTTATGTTGTTTTATCCTATGCTTTATTAAATTGTATTTATGTTGTTTTAACCCATGCTTCATTAAATTGTATTTATGTTGTTTTATCCTATGCTTCATTAAACGGTATTTATGTTGTTTTATCCTATGCTTTATTAAATTGTATTTATGTTGTTTTATCCTATGCTTTATTAAATTGTATTTATGTTGTTTTAACCTATGCTTTATTAAATTGTATTTATGTTGTTTTATCCTATGCTTTATTAAATTGTATTTATGTTGTTTTAACCTATGCTTTATTAAATTGTATTTATGTTGTTTTAACCTATGCTTTATTAAATTGTATTTATGTTGTTTTATCCTATGCTTTATTAAATTGTATTTATGTTGTTTTAACCTATGCTTTAATAAATTGTATTTATGCAGTTTTATCCTATGCTTTATTAAATTGTATTTATGTTGTTCTAACATATGCTTTATTAAATTGTATTTATGTTGTTTTAACCTATGCTTTATTAAATTGCTTATGTTGTTTTATTCCAAGCTTTATTAAATTGTATTTATGTTGTTTTATCCTATGCTTTATTAAATTGTATTTATGTTGTTTTATCCTATGCTTTATTAAATTGTATTTATGTTGTTTTATCCTATGCTTTATTAAATGGTATTTATGTTGTTTTATCCTATGCTTTATTAAATTGTATTTATGTTGTTTTAACCTATGCTTTATTAAATTGTATTTATGCTGTTTTAACCTATGCTTTATTAAATTGTATTTATGTTGTTTTAACCTATGCTTTATTAAATTGTATTTATGTTGTTTTATCATATGCTTTATTAAATTGTATTTATGTTGTTCTAACCTATGCTTTATTAAATTTTATTTATGTTGTTTTATCCTATGCTTTATTAAATTGTATTTATGTTGTTTTACCCTATGCTTTATTAAATTGTATTTATGTTGTTTTATCCCATGCTTTATTAAATTGTATTTATGTTGCTTGAACCTATGCTTTATTAAATTGTATTTATGCTGTTTTATCCTATGCTTTATTAAATTGTATTTATGTTGTTTATAACCTATGCTTTATTAAATTGTATTTATGTTGTTTTATCCTATGCTTTATTAAATTGTAATTATGTTGTTTTAACCTATGCTTTATTAAATTGTATTTATGTTGTTTTATCCTATGCTTTATTAAATTGTATTTATGTTGTTTTAAACTATGCTTTATTAAATTGTGTTTATGTTGTTTTAACCTATGTTTTATTAAATTGTATTTATGTTGTTTTAAACTATGCTTTATTAAATTGTATTTATGTTGTTTTAAACTATGCTTTATTAAATTGTATTTATGTTGTTTTATCCTATGCTTTATTAAATTGTATTTATGTTGTTTTAACCTATGCTTTATTAAATTGTATTTATGTTGTTTTATCGTATGCTTTATTAAATTGTATTTATGTTGTTTTATCCTATGCTTTATTAAATTGTATTTATGTTGTTTTAACCTATGCTTTATTAAATTGTATTTATGCTGTTTTAACCTATGCTTTATTAAATTATATTTATGTTGTTTTAACCTATGCTTTATTAAATTGTATTTATGTTGTTTTATCCTATGCTTTATTAAATTGTATTTATGTTGTTCTAACCTATGCTTTATTAAATTGTATTTATGTTGTTTTATCCTATGCTTTATTAAATTGTATTTATGATGTTTTATCCTATGCTTTATTAAATTGTATTTATGTTGTTTTAACCTATGCTTTATTAAATTGTATTTATGTTGTTTTATCCTATGCTTTATTAAATTGTATTTATGTTGTTTTATCTTATGCTTTATTAAATTGTATTTATGTTGTTTTATCCTATGCTTTATTAAATTGTATTCATGCTGTTTTAACCTATGCTTTATTAAATTGTATTTATGTTGTTTTATCCTATGCTTTATTAAATTGTATTTATGTTGTTTAATCCTATGCTTTATTAAATTGTATTTATGTTGTTTTAACCCATGCTTTATTAAATTGTATTTATGTTATTTTATCCTATGCTTTATCAAATTGTATTTATGTTGTTCTAACCTATGCTTTATTAAATTGTATTTATGTTGTTTTATCCTATGCTTTATTAAATTGTATTTATGTTGTTTTATCCTATGCTTTATTAAATTGTATTTATGTTGTTTAATCCTATGCTTTATTAAATGGTATTTATGTTGTTTTTACCCATGCTTTATTAAATTGTATTTATGTTGTTTTATCCTATGCTTTATTAAATTGTATTTATGTTGTTTTATCCTATGCTTTATTAAATTGTATTTATGTTGTTTTAACCTATGCTTTATTAAATTGTATTTATGTTGTTTTATCCTATGCTTTATTAAATTGTATTTATGTTGTTTTAACCCATGCTTCATTAAATTGTATTTATGTTGTTTTATCCTATGCTTCATTAAATGGTATTTATGTTGTTTTATCCTATGCTTTATTAAATTGTATTTATGTTGTTTTATCCTATGCTTTATTAAATTGTATTTATGTTGTTTTAACCTATGCTTTATTAAATTGTATTTATGTTGTTTTATCCTATGCTTTATTAAATTGTATTTATGTTGTTTTAACCTATGCTTTATTAAATTGTATTTATGTTGTTTTAACCTATGCTTTATTAAATTGTATTTATGTTGTTTTATCCTATGCTTTATTAAATTGTATTTATGTTGTTTTATCCTATGCTTTATTAAATTGTATTTATGTTGTTTTATCCTATGCTTTATTAAATTGTATTTATGTTGTTTTATCCTATGCTTTATTAAATTGTATTTATGTTGTTTTATCCTATGCTTTATTAAATTGTATTTATGTTGTTTTATCCTATGCTTTATTAAATTGTATTTATGTTGTTTTAACCTATGCTTTATTAAATTGTATTTATGCTGTTTTAACCTATGCTTTATTAAATTGTATTTTTGTTGTTTTAACCTATGCTTTATTAAATTGTATTTATGTTGTTTTATCATATGCTTTATTAAATTGTATTTATGTTGTTCTAACCTATGCTTTATTAAATTTTATTTATGTTGTTTTATCCTATGCTTTATTAAATTGTATTTATGTTGTTTTACCCTATGCTTTATTAAATTGTATTTATGTTGTTTTATCCCATGCTTTATTAAATTGTATTTATGTTGTTTGAACCTATGCTTTATTAAATTGTATTTATGTTGTTTTATCCTATGCTTTATTAAATTGTATTTATGTTGTTTATAACCTATGCTTTATTAAATTGTATTTATGCTGTTTTATCCTATGCTTTATTAAATTGTTTTTATGTTATTTATAACCTATGCTTTTTTAAATTGTATTTATGTTGTTTTAACCTATGCTTTATTAAATGGTATTTATGTTGTTCTAACCTATGCTTTATTAAATTGTATTTATGTTGTTTTATCCTATGCTTTATTAAATTGTATTTATGTTGTTTTATCCTATGATTTATTAAATTGTATTTATGTTGTTTATAACCTATGCTTTATTAAATTGTATTTATGTTGTTTTAACCTATGCTTTATTAAATTGTATTTATGTTGTTTTATCCTATGCTTTATTAAATTGTATTTATGTTGTTTTACCCTATGCTTTATTAAATTGTATTTATGTTGTTTTATCCCATGCTTTATTAAATTGTATTTATGTTGTTTGAACCTATGCTTTATTAAATTGTATTTATTTTGTTTTATCCTATGCTTCATTAAATTGTGTTTATGTTGTTTTATCCTATGCTTTTTTAAATTGTATTTATGTTGTTTTAACCCATGCTTTATTAAATTGTATTTATGTTGTTTTATCCTATGCTTTATTAAATTGTATTTATGTTGTTTTACCCTATGCTTTATTAAATTGTATTTATGTTGTTTTATCCCATGCTTTATTAAATTGTATTTATGTTGTTTGAACCTATGCTTTATTAAATTGTATTTATGTTGTTTTATCCTATGCTTCATTAAATTGTGTTTATGTTCTTTTATCCTATGCTTTTTTCAATTGTATTTATGTTGTTTTAACCCATGCTTTATTAAATTGTATTTATGCTGTTTTATCCTATGCTTTATTAAATTGTATTTATGTTGTTTTATCCTATGCTTTATTAAATTGTATTTATGTTGTTTTAACCTGTGCTTTATTAAATTTTATTTATGTTGTTTTATCC
Source organism: Phyllobates terribilis (assembly GCF_046119375.1). Classification (NCBI taxonomy): domain Eukaryota; kingdom Metazoa; phylum Chordata; class Amphibia; order Anura; family Dendrobatidae; genus Phyllobates; species Phyllobates terribilis. The sequence continues at coordinate 3,419,313 of NW_027362781.1, read as the reverse complement.
TATGCTTTATTAAATTGTATTTGTGTTGTTTTAACCTATGCTTTATTAAATTGTATTTATGTTGTTTTATCCTATGCTTTATTAAATGGTATTTATGTTGTTTTATCCTATGCTTTATTAAATTGTATTTATGTTGTTTTAAACTATGCTTTATTAAATTGTGTTTATGTTGTTTTAACCTATGTTTTATTAAATTGTATTTATGTTGTTTTAAACTATGCTTTATTAAATTGTATTTATGTTGTTTTAAACTATGCTTTATTAAATTGTATTTATGTTGTTTTATCCTATGCTTTATTAAATTGTATTTATGTTGTTTTAACCTATGCTTTATTAAATTGTATTTATGTTGTTTTATCGTATGCTTTATTAAATTGTATTTATGTTGTTTTATCCTATGCTTTATTAAATTGTATTTATGTTGTTTTAACCTATGCTTTATTAAATTGTATTTATGCTGTTTTAACCTATGCTTTATTAAATTATATTTATGTTGTTTTAACCTATGCTTTATTAAATTGTATTTATGTTGTTTTATCCTATGCTTTATTAAATTGTATTTATGTTGTTCTAACCTATGCTTTATTAAATTGTATTTATGTTGTTTTATCCTATGCTTTATTAAATTGTATTTATGATGTTTTATCCTATGCTTTATTAAATTGTATTTATGTTGTTTTAACCTATGCTTTATTAAATTGTATTTATGTTGTTTTATCCTATGCTTTATTAAATTGTATTTATGTTGTTTTATCTTATGCTTTATTAAATTGTATTTATGTTGTTTTATCCTATGCTTTATTAAATTGTATTCATGCTGTTTTAACCTATGCTTTATTAAATTGTATTTATGTTGTTTTATCCTATGCTTTATTAAATTGTATTTATGTTGTTTAATCCTATGCTTTATTAAATTGTATTTATGTTGTTTTAACCCATGCTTTATTAAATTGTATTTATGTTATTTTATCCTATGCTTTATCAAATTGTATTTATGTTGTTCTAACCTATGCTTTATTAAATTGTATTTATGTTGTTTTATCCTATGCTTTATTAAATTGTATTTATGTTGTTTTATCCTATGCTTTATTAAATTGTATTTATGTTGTTTAATCCTATGCTTTATTAAATGGTATTTATGTTGTTTTTACCCATGCTTTATTAAATTGTATTTATGTTGTTTTATCCTATGCTTTATTAAATTGTATTTATGTTGTTTTATCCTATGCTTTATTAAATTGTATTTATGTTGTTTTAACCTATGCTTTATTAAATTGTATTTATGTTGTTTTATCCTATGCTTTATTAAATTGTATTTATGTTGTTTTAACCCATGCTTCATTAAATTGTATTTATGTTGTTTTATCCTATGCTTCATTAAATGGTATTTATGTTGTTTTATCCTATGCTTTATTAAATTGTATTTATGTTGTTTTATCCTATGCTTTATTAAATTGTATTTATGTTGTTTTAACCTATGCTTTATTAAATTGTATTTATGTTGTTTTATCCTATGCTTTATTAAATTGTATTTATGTTGTTTTAACCTATGCTTTATTAAATTGTATTTATGTTGTTTTAACCTATGCTTTATTAAATTGTATTTATGTTGTTTTATCCTATGCTTTATTAAATTGTATTTATGTTGTTTTATCCTATGCTTTATTAAATTGTATTTATGTTGTTTTATCCTATGCTTTATTAAATTGTATTTATGTTGTTTTATCCTATGCTTTATTAAATTGTATTTATGTTGTTTTATCCTATGCTTTATTAAATTGTATTTATGTTGTTTTATCCTATGCTTTATTAAATTGTATTTATGTTGTTTTAACCTATGCTTTATTAAATTGTATTTATGCTGTTTTAACCTATGCTTTATTAAATTGTATTTTTGTTGTTTTAACCTATGCTTTATTAAATTGTATTTATGTTGTTTTATCATATGCTTTATTAAATTGTATTTATGTTGTTGTAACCTATGCTTTATTAAATTTTATTTATGTTGTTTTATCCTATGCTTTATTAAATTGTATTTATGTTGTTTTACCCTATGCTTTATTAAATTGTATTTATGTTGTTTTATCCCATGCTTTATTAAATTGTATTTATGTTGTTTGAACCTATGCTTTATTAAATTGTATTTATGTTGTTTTATCCTATGCTTTATTAAATTGTATTTATGTTGTTTATAACCTATGCTTTATTAAATTGTATTTATGCTGTTTTATCCTATGCTTTATTAAATTGTTTTTATGTTATTTATAACCTATGCTTTTTTAAATTGTATTTATGTTGTTTTAACCTATGCTTTATTAAATGGTATTTATGTTGTTCTAACCTATGCTTTATTAAATTGTATTTATGTTGTTTTATCCTATGCTTTATTAAATTGTATTTATGTTGTTTTATCCTATGATTTATTAAATTGTATTTATGTTGTTTATAACCTATGCTTTATTAAATTGTATTTATGTTGTTTTAACCTATGCTTTATTAAATTGTATTTATGTTGTTTTATCCTATGCTTTATTAAATTGTATTTATGTTGTTTTACCCTATGCTTTATTAAATTGTATTTATGTTGTTTTATCCCATGCTTTATTAAATTGTATTTATGTTGTTTGAACCTATGCTTTATTAAATTGTATTTATTTTGTTTTATCCTATGCTTCATTAAATTGTGTTTATGTTGTTTTATCCTATGCTTTTTTAAATTGTATTTATGTTGTTTTAACCCATGCTTTATTAAATTGTATTTATGTTGTTTTATCCTATGCTTTATTAAATTGTATTTATGTTGTTTTACCCTATGCTTTATTAAATTGTATTTATGTTGTTTTATCCCATGCTTTATTAAATTGTATTTATGTTGTTTGAACCTATGCTTTATTAAATTGTATTTATGTTGTTTTATCCTATGCTTCATTAAATTGTGTTTATGTTCTTTTATCCTATGCTTTTTTCAATTGTATTTATGTTGTTTTAACCCATGCTTTATTAAATTGTATTTATGTTGTTTTATCCTATGCTTTATTAAATTGTATTTATGTTGTTTTAAACTATGCTTTATTAAATTGTGTTTATGTTGTTTTAACCTATGTTTTATTAAATTGTATTTATGTTGTTTTAAACTATGCTTTATTAAATTGTATTTATGTTGTTTTAAACTATGCTTTATTAAATTGTATTTATGTTGTTTTATCCTATGCTTTATTAAATTGTATTTATGTTGTTTTAACCTATGCTTTATTAAATTGTATTTATGTTGTTTTATCGTATGCTTTATTAAATTGTATTTATGTTGTTTTATCCTATGCTTTATTAAATTGTATTTATGTTGTTTTAACCTATGCTTTATTAAATTGTATTTATGCTGTTTTAACCTATGCTTTATTAAATTATATTTATGTTGTTTTAACCTATGAATTATTAAATTGTATTTATGTTGTTTTATCCTATGCTTTATTAAATTGTATTTATGTTGTTCTAACCTATGCTTTATTAAATTGTATTTATGTTGTTTTATCCTATGCTTTATTAAATTGTATTTATGATGTTTTATCCTATGCTTTATTAAATTGTATTTATGTTGTTTTAAACTATGCTTTATTAAATTGTATTTATGTTGTTTTATCCTATGCTTTATTAAATTGTATTTATGTTGTTTTATCCTATGCTTTATTAAATTGTATTTATGTTGTTTTATCCTATGCTTTATTAAATTGTATTCATGCTGTTTTAACCTATGCTTTATTAAATTGTATTTATGTTGTTTTATCCTATGCTTTATTAAATTGTATTTATGTTGTTTAATCCTATGCTTTATTAAATTGTATTTATGTTGTTTTAACCCATGCTTTATTAAATTGTATTTATGTTATTTTATCCTATGCTTTATTAAATTGTATTTATGTTGTTCTAACCTATGCTTTATTAAATTGTATTTATGTTGTTTTATCCTATGCTTTATTAAATTGTATTTATGTTGTTTTATCCTATGCTTTATTAAATTGTATTTATGTTGTTTAATCCTATGCTTTATTAAATTGTATTTATGTTGTTTTTACCCATGCTTTATTAAATTGTATTTATGTTGTTTTATCCTATGCTTTATTAAATTGTATTTATGTTGTTTTATCCTATGCTTTATTAAATTGCATTTGTGTTGTTTTAACCTATGCTTTATTAAATTGTATTTATGTTGTTTTATCCTATGCTTTATTAAATTGTATTTATGTTGTTTTAACCCATGCTTCATTAAATTGTATTTATGTTGTTTTATCCTATGCTTCATTAAACGGTATTTATGTTGTTTTATCCTATGCTTTATTAAATTGTATTTATGTTGTTTTATCCTATGCTTTATTAAATTGTATTTATGTTGTTTTAACCTATGCTTTATTAAATTGTATTTATGTTGTTTTATCCTATGCTTTATTAAATTGTATTTATGTTGTTTTAACCTATGCTTTATTAAATTGTATTTATGTTGTTTTAACCTATGCTTTATTAAATTGTATTTATGTTGTTTTATCCTATGCTTTATTAAATTGTATTTATGTTGTTTTAACCTATGCTTTAATAAATTGTATTTATGCAGTTTTATCCTATGCTTTATTAAATTGTATTTATGTTGTTCTAACATATGCTTTATTAAATTGTATTTATGTTGTTTTAACCTATGCTTTATTAAATTGCTTATGTTGTTTTATTCCAAGCTTTATTAAATTGTATTTATGTTGTTTTATCCTATGCTTTATTAAATTGTATTTATGTTGTTTTATCCTATGCTTTATTAAATTGTATTTATGTTGTTTTATCCTATGCTTTATTAAATGGTATTTATGTTGTTTTATCCTATGCTTTATTAAATTGTATTTATGTTGTTTTAACCTATGCTTTATTAAATTGTATTTATGCTGTTTTAACCTATGCTTTATTAAATTGTATTTATGTTGTTTTAACCTATGCTTTATTAAATTGTATTTATGTTGTTTTATCATATGCTTTATTAAATTGTATTTATGTTGTTCTAACCTATGCTTTATTAAATTTTATTTATGTTGTTTTATCCTATGCTTTATTAAATTGTATTTATGTTGTTTTACCCTATGCTTTATTAAATTGTATTTATGTTGTTTTATCCCATGCTTTATTAAATTGTATTTATGTTGCTTGAACCTATGCTTTATTAAATTGTATTTATGCTGTTTTATCCTATGCTTTATTAAATTGTATTTATGTTGTTTATAACCTATGCTTTATTAAATTGTATTTATGTTGTTTTATCCTATGCTTTATTAAATTGTAATTATGTTGTTTTAACCTATGCTTTATTAAATTGTATTTATGTTGTTTTATCCTATGCTTTATTAAATTGTATTTATGTTGTTTTAAACTATGCTTTATTAAATTGTGTTTATGTTGTTTTAACCTATGTTTTATTAAATTGTATTTATGTTGTTTTAAACTATGCTTTATTAAATTGTATTTATGTTGTTTTAAACTATGCTTTATTAAATTGTATTTATGTTGTTTTATCCTATGCTTTATTAAATTGTATTTATGTTGTTTTAACCTATGCTTTATTAAATTGTATTTATGTTGTTTTATCGTATGCTTTATTAAATTGTATTTATGTTGTTTTATCCTATGCTTTATTAAATTGTATTTATGTTGTTTTAACCTATGCTTTATTAAATTGTATTTATGCTGTTTTAACCTATGCTTTATTAAATTATATTTATGTTGTTTTAACCTATGCTTTATTAAATTGTATTTATGTTGTTTTATCCTATGCTTTATTAAATTGTATTTATGTTGTTCTAACCTATGCTTTATTAAATTGTATTTATGTTGTTTTATCCTATGCTTTATTAAATTGTATTTATGATGTTTTATCCTATGCTTTATTAAATTGTATTTATGTTGTTTTAACCTATGCTTTATTAAATTGTATTTATGTTGTTTTATCCTATGCTTTATTAAATTGTATTTATGTTGTTTTATCTTATGCTTTATTAAATTGTATTTATGTTGTTTTATCCTATGCTTTATTAAATTGTAGTCATGCTGTTTTAACCTATGCTTTATTAAATTGTATTTATGTTGTTTTATCCTATGCTTTATTAAATTGTATTTATGTTGTTTAATCCTATGCTTTATTAAATTGTATTTATGTTGTTTTAACCCATGCTTTATTAAATTGTATTTATGTTATTTTATCCTATGCTTTATCAAATTGTATTTATGTTGTTCTAACCTATGCTTTATTAAATTGTATTTATGTTGTTTTATCCTATGCTTTATTAAATTGTATTTATGTTGTTTTATCCTATGCTTTATTAAATTGTATTTATGTTGTTTAATCCTATGCTTTATTAAATGGTATTTATGTTGTTTTTACCCATGCTTTATTAAATTGTATTTATGTTGTTTTATCCTATGCTTTATTAAATTGTATTTATGTTGTTTTATCCTATGCTTTATTAAATTGTATTTATGTTGTTTTAACCTATGCTTTATTAAATTGTATTTATGTTGTTTTATCCTATGCTTTATTAAATTGTATTTATGTTGTTTTAACCCATGCTTCATTAAATTGTATTTATGTTGTTTTATCCTATGCTTCATTAAATGGTATTTATGTTGTTTTATCCTATGCTTTATTAAATTGTATTTATGTTGTTTTATCCTATGCTTTATTAAATTGTATTTATGTTGTTTTAACCTATGCTTTATTAAATTGTATTTATGTTGTTTTATCCTATGCTTTATTAAATTGTATTTATGTTGTTTTAACCTATGCTTTATTAAATTGTATTTATGTTGTTTTAACCTATGCTTTATTAAATTGTATTTATGTTGTTTTATCCTATGCTTTATTAAATTGTATTTATGTTGTTTTATCCTATGCTTTATTAAATTGTATTTATGTTGTTTTATCCTATGCTTTATTAAATTGTATTTATGTTGTTTTATCCTATGCTTTATTAAATTGTATTTATGTTGTTTTATCCTATGCTTTATTAAATTGTATTTATGTTGTTTTATCCTATGCTTTATTAAATTGTATTTATGTTGTTTTAACCTATGCTTTATTAAATTGTATTTATGCTGTTTTAACCTATGCTTTATTAAATTGTATTTTTGTTGTTTTAACCTATGCTTTATTAAATTGTATTTATGTTGTTTTATCATATGCTTTATTAAATTGTATTTATGTTGTTCTAACCTATGCTTTATTAAATTTTATTTATGTTGTTTTATCCTATGCTTTATTAAATTGTATTTATGTTGTTTTACCCTATGCTTTATTAAATTGTATTTATGTTGTTTTATCCCATGCTTTATTAAATTGTATTTATGTTGTTTGAACCTATGCTTTATTAAATTGTATTTATGTTGTTTTATCCTATGCTTTATTAAATTGTATTTATGTTGTTTATAACCTATGCTTTATTAAATTGTATTTATGCTGTTTTATCCTATGCTTTATTAAATTGTTTTTATGTTATTTATAACCTATGCTTTTTTAAATTGTATTTATGTTGTTTTAACCTATGCTTTATTAAATGGTATTTATGTTGTTCTAACCTATGCTTTATTAAATTGTATTTATGTTGTTTTATCCTATGCTTTATTAAATTGTATTTATGTTGTTTTATCCTATGATTTATTAAATTGTATTTATGTTGTTTATAACCTATGCTTTATTAAATTGTATTTATGTTGTTTTAACCTATGCTTTATTAAATTGTATTTATGTTGTTTTATCCTATGCTTTATTAAATTGTATTTATGTTGTTTTACCCTATGCTTTATTAAATTGTATTTATGTTGTTTTATCCCATGCTTTATTAAATTGTATTTATGTTGTTTGAACCTATGCTTTATTAAATTGTATTTATTTTGTTTTATCCTATGCTTCATTAAATTGTGTTTATGTTGTTTTATCCTATGCTTTTTTAAATTGTATTTATGTTGTTTTAACCCATGCATTATTAAATTGTATTTATGTTGTTTTATCCTATGCTTTATTAAATTGTATTTATGTTGTTTTACCCTATGCTTTATTAAAGTGTATTTATGTTGTTTTATCCCATGCTTTATTAAATTGTATTTATGTTGTTTGAACCTATGCTTTATTAAATTGTATTTATGTTGTTTTATCCTATGCTTCATTAAATTGTGTTTATGTTCTTTTATCCTATGCTTTTTTCAATTGTATTTATGTTGTTTTAACCCATGCTTTATTAAATTGTATTTATGCTGTTTTATCCTATGCTTTATTAAATTGTATTTATGTTGTTTTATCCTATGCTTTATTAAATTGTATTTATGTTGTTTTAACCTGTGCTTTATTAAATTTTATTTATGTTGTTTTATCCTATGCTTTATTAAATTGTATTTGTGTTGTTTTAACCTATGCTTTATTAAATTGTATTTATGTTGTTTTATCCTATGCTTTATTAAATGGTATTTATGTTGTTTTATCCTATGCTTTATTAAATTGTATTTATGTTGTTTTATCCTATGCTTTATTAAATTGTATTTATGTTGTTTTATCCTATGCTTTATTAAATTGTGTTTATGTTGTTTTATCCTATGCTTTATTAAATTGTATTTATGTTGTTTTAACCTATGCTTTATTAAATTGTATTTATGTTGTTTTATCCTATGCTTTATTAAATTGTATTTATGTTGTTTTAACCTATGCTTTAATAAATTGTATTTATGTAGTTTTATCCTATGCTTTATTAAATTGTATTTATGTTGTTCTAACCTATGCTTTATTAAATTGTATTTATGTTGTTTTAACCTATGCTTTATTAAATTTTGTTTGTGTTGTTTTAACCTATGCTTTATTAAATTGTATTTATCTTGTTTTAACCTATGCTTTATTAAATTGTATTTATGTTGTTTTATCCTATGCTTTATTAAATTGTATTTATGTTGTTTTATCCTATGCTTTATTAAATTGTATTTATGTTGTTTTAACCTATGCTTTATTAAATTGTATTTATGTTTTTTTAACCTATGCTTTCTTAACTTGTATTTATGTTGTTTTATCCTATGCTTTATTAAATGGTATTTATGTTGTTTTATCCTATGCTTTATTAAATTGTATTTATGTTGTTTTATCCTATGCTTTATTAAATTGTATTTATGTTGTTTTATCCTATGCTTTATTAAATTGTGTTTATGTTGTTTTATCCTATGCTTTATTAAATTGTATTTATGTTGTTTTAACCTATGCTTTATTAAATTGTATTTATGTTGTTTTATCCTATGCTTTATTAAATTGTATTTATGTTGTTTTAACCTATGCTTTAATAAATTGTATTTATGTAGTTTTATCCTATGCTTTATTAAATTGTATTTATGTTGTTCTAACCTATGCTTTATTAAATTGTATTTATGTTGTTTTAACCTATGCTTTATTAAATTGTATTTATGTTGTTTTATCCTATGCTTTATTAAATTGTATTTATGTTGTTTTAAACTATGCTTTATTAAATTGTGTTTATGTTGTTTTAACCTATGTTTTATTAAATTGTATTTATGTTGTTTTAAACTATGCTTTATTAAATTGTATTTATGTTGTTTTAAACTATGCTTTATTAAATTGTATTTATGTTGTTTTATCCTATGCTTTATTAAATTGTATTTATGTTGTTTTAACCTATGCTTTATTAAATTGTATTTATGTTGTTTTATCGTATGCTTTATTAAATTGTATTTATGTTGTTTTATCCTATGCTTTTTTAAATTGTATTTATGTTGTTTTAACCCATGCTTTATTAAATTGTATTTATGTTGTTTTATCCTATGCTTTATTAAATTGTATTTATGTTGTTTTACCCTATGCTTTATTAAATTGTAATTATGTTGTTTTATCCCATGCTTTATTAAATTGTATTTATGTTGTTTGAACCTATGCTTTATTAAATTGTATTTATGTTGTTTTATCCTATGCTTCATTAAATTGTGTTTATGTTCTTTTATCCTATGCTTTTTTCAATTGTATTTATGTTGTTTTAACCCATGCTTTATTAAATTGTATTTATGCTGTTTTATCCTATGCTTTATTAAATTGTATTTATGTTGTTTTATCCTATGCTTTATTAAATTGTATTTATGTTGTTTTAACCTGTGCTTTATTAAATTTTATTTATGTTGTTTTATCCTATGCTTTATTAAATTGTATTTGTGTTGTTTTAACCTATGCTTTATTAAATTGTATTTATGTTGTTTTATCCTATGCTTTATTAAATGGTATTTATGTTGTTTTATCCTATGCTTTATTAAATTGTATTTATGTTGTTTTATCCTATGCTTTATTAAATTGTATTTATGTTGTTTTATCCTATGCTTTATTAAATTGTGTTTATGTTGTTTTATCCTATGCTTTATTAAATTGTATTTATGTTGTTTTAACCTATGCTTTATTAAATTGTATTTATGTTGTTTTATCCTATGCTTTATTAAATTGTATTTATGTTGTTTTAACCTATGCTTTAATAAATTGTATTTATGTAGTTTTATCCTATGCTTTATTAAATTGTATTTATGTTGTTCTAACCTATGCTTTATTAAATTGTATTTATGTTGTTTTAACCTATGCTTTATTAAATTTTGTTTGTGTTGTTTTAACCTATGCTTTATTAAATTGTATTTATCTTGTTTTAACCTATGCTTTATTAAATTGTATTTATGTTGTTTTATCCTATGCTTTATTAAATTGTATTTATGTTGTTTTATCCTATGCTTTATTAAATTGTATTTATGTTGTTTTAACCTATGCTTTATTAAATTGTATTTATGTTTTTTTAACCTATGCTTTCTTAACTTGTATTTATGTTGTTTTATTCTATGCTTTATTAAATGGTATTTATGTTGTTTTATCCTATGCTTTATTAAATTGTATTTATGTTGTTTTATCCTATGCTTTATTAAATTGTATTTATGTTGTTTTATCCTATGCTTTATTAAATTGTGTTTATGTTGTTTTATCCTATGCTTTATTAAATTGTATTTATGTTGTTTTAACCTATGCTTTATTAAATTGTATTTATGTTGTTTTATCCTATGCTTTATTAAATTGTATTTATGTTGTTTTAACCTATGCTTTAATAAATTGTATTTATGTAGTTTTATCCTATGCTTTATTAAATTGTATTTATGTTGTTCTAACCTATGCTTTATTAAATTGTATTTATGTTGTTTTAACCTATGCTTTATTAAATTGTATTTATGTTGTTTTATCCTATGCTTTATTAAATTGTATTTATGTTGTTTTAAACTATGCTTTATTAAATTGTGTTTATGTTGTTTTAACCTATGTTTTATTAAATTGTATTTATGTTGTTTTAAACTATGCTTTATTAAATTGTATTTATGTTGTTTTAAACTATGCTTTATTAAATTGTATTTATGTTGTTTTATCCTATGCTTTATTAAATTGTATTTATGTTGTTTTAACCTATGCTTTATTAAATTGTATTTATGTTGTTTTATCGTATGCTTTATTAAATTGTATTTATGTTGTTTTATCCTATGCTTTATTAAATTGTATTTATGTTGTTTTAACCTATGCTTTATTAAATTGTATTTATGCTGTTTTAACCTATGCTTTATTAAATTATATTTATGTTGTTTTAACCTATGCTTTATTAAATTGTATTTATGTTGTTTTATCCTATGCTTTATTAAATTGTATTTATGTTGTTCTAACCTATGCTTTATTAAATTGTATTTATGTTGTTTTATCCTATGCTTTATTAAATTGTATTTATGATGTTTTATCCTATGCTTTATTAAATTGTATTTATGTTGTTTTAACCTATGCTTTATTAAATTGTATTTATGTTGTTTTATCCTATGCTTTATTAAATTGTATTTATGTTGTTTTATCCTATGCTTTATTAAATTGTATTTATGTTGTTTTATCCTATGCTTTATTAAATTGTATTCATGCTGTTTTAACCTATGCTTTATTAAATTGTATTTATGTTGTTTTATCCTATGCTTTATTAAATTGTATTTATGTTGTTTAATCCTATGCTTTATTAAATTGTAATTATGTTGTTTTAACCCATGCTTTATTAAATTGTATTTATGTTATTTTATCCTATGCTTTATTAAATTGTATTTATGTTGTTCTAACCTATGCTTTATTAAATTGTATTTATGTTGTTTTATCCTATGCTTTATTAAATTGTATTTATGTTGTTTTATCCTATGCTTTATTAAATTGTATTTATGTTGTTTAATCCTATGCTTTATTAAATGGTATTTATGTTGTTTTTACCCATGCTTAATTAAATTGTATTTATGTTGTTTTATCCTATGCTTTATTAAATTGTATTTATGTTGTTTTATCCTATGCTTTATTAAATTGTATTTATGTTGTTTTAACCTATGCTTTATTAAATTGTATTTATGTTGTTTTATCCTATGCTTTATTAAATTGTATTTATGTTGTTTTAACCCATGCTTCATTAAATTGTATTTATGTTGTTTTATCCTATGCTTCATTAAATGGTATTTATGTTGTTTTATCCTATGCTTTATTAAATTGTATTTATGTTGTTTTATCCTATGCTTTATTAAATTGTATTTATGTTGTTTTAACCTATGCTTTATTAAATTGTATTTATGTTGTTTTATCCTATGCTTTATTAAATTGTATTTATGTTGTTTTAACCTATGCTTTATTAAATTGTATTTATGTTGTTTTAACCTATGCTTTATTAAATTGTATTTATGTTGTTTTATCCTATGCTTTATTAAATTGTATTTATGTTGTTTTAACCTATGCTTTAATAAATTGTATTTATGTAGTTTTATCCTATGCTTTATTAAATTGTATTTATGTTGTTCTAACCTATGCTTTATTAAATTGTATTTATGTTGTTTTAACCTATGCTTTATTAAATTGTATTTATGTTGTTTTATCCTATGCTTTATTAAATTGTATTTATGTTGTTTTATCATATGCTTTATTAAATTGTATTTATGTTGTTCTAACCTATGCTTTATTAAATTTTATTTATGTTGTTTTATCCTATGCTTTATTAAATTGTATTTATGTTGTTTTACCCTATGCTTTATTAAATTGTATTTATGTTGTTTTATCCCATGCTTTATTAAATTGTATTTATGTTGTTTGAACCTATGCTTTATTAAATTGTATTTATGTTGTTTTATCCTATGCTTTATTAAATTGTATTTATGTTGTTTATAACCTATGCTTTATTAAATTGTATTTATGCTGTTTTATCCTATGCTTTATTAAATTGTTTTTATGTTGTTTATAACCTATGCTTTTTTAAATTGTATTTATGTTGTTTTAACCTATGCTTTATTAAATTGTATTTATGTTGTTCTAACCTATGCTTTATTAAATTGTATTTATGCTGTTTTATCCTATGCTTTATTAAATTGTTTTTATGTTGTTTATAACCTATGCTTTTTTAAATTGTATTTATGTTGTTTTAACCTATGCTTTATTAAATTGTATTTATGTTGTTCTAACCTATGCTTTATTAAATTGTATTTATGTTGTTTTAACCTATGCTTTATTAAATTGTATTTATGTTGTTTTATCCTATGCTTTATTAAATTGTATTTATGTTGTTTTACCCTATGCTTTATTAAATTGTATTTATGTTGTTTTATCCCATGCTTTATTAAATTGTATTTATGTTGTTTGAACCTATGCTTTATTAAATTGTATTTATTTTGTTTTATCCTATGCTTCATTAAATTGTGTTTATGTTGTTTTATCCTATGCTTTTTTAAATTGTATTTATGTTGTTTTAACCCATGCTTTATTAAATTGTATTTATGTTGTTTTATCCTATGCTTTATTAAATTGTATTTATGTTGTTTTACCCTATGCTTTATTAAATTGTATTTATGTTGTTTTATCCCATGCTTTATTAAATTGTATTTATGTTGTTTGAACCTATGCTTTATTAAATTGTATTTATGTTGTTTTATCCTATGCTTCATTAAATTGTGTTTATGTTCTTTTATCCTATGCTTTTTTAAATTGTATTTATGTTGTTTTAACCCATGCTTTATTAAATTGTATTTATGCTGTTTTATCCTATGCTTTATTAAATTGTATTTATGTTGTTTTATCCTATGCTTTATTAAATTGTATTTATGTTGTTTTAACCTGTGCTTTATTAAATTGTATTTATGTTGTTTTAACCTATGCTTTATTAAATTGTATTTATGTTGTTTTAACCTATGCTTTATTAAATTGTATTTATGTTGTTTTATCCTATGCTTTATTAAATTGTATTTATGTTGTTTTAACCTATGCTTTAATAAATTGTATTTATGTAGTTTTATCCTATGCTTTATTAAATTGTATTTATGTTGTTCTAACCTATGCTTTATTAAATTGTATTTATGTTGTTTTAACCTATGCTTTATTAAATTGTATTTATGTTGTTTTATCCTATGCTTTATTAAATTGTATTTATGTTGTTTTATCATATGCTTTATTAAATTGTATTTATGTTGTTCTAACCTATGCTTTATTAAATTTTATTTATGTTGTTTTATCCTATGCTTTATTAAATTGTATTTATGTTGTTTTACCCTATGCTTTATTAAATTGTATTTATGTTGTTTTATCCCATGCTTTATTAAATTGTATTTATGTTGTTTGAACCTATGCTTTATTAAATTGTATTTATGTTGTTTTATCCTATGCTTTATTAAATTGTATTTATGTTGTTTATAACCTATGCTTTATTAAATTGTATTTATGCTGTTTTATCCTATGCTTTATTAAATTGTTTTTATGTTGTTTATAACCTATGCTTTTTTAAATTGTATTTATGTTGTTTTAACCTATGCTTTATTAAATTGTATTTATGTTGTTCTAACCTATGCTTTATTAAATTGTATTTATGCTGTTTTATCCTATGCTTTATTAAATTGTTTTTATGTTGTTTATAACCTATGCTTTTTTAAATTGTATTTATGTTGTTTTAACCTATGCTTTATTAAATTGTATTTATGTTGTTCTAACCTATGCTTTATTAAATTGTATTTATGTTGTTTTAACCTATGCTTTATTAAATTGTATTTATGTTGTTTTATCCTATGCTTTATTAAATTGTATTTATGTTGTTTTACCCTATGCTTTATTAAATTGTATTTATGTTGTTTTATCCCATGCTTTATTAAATTGTATTTATGTTGTTTGAACCTATGCTTTATTAAATTGTATTTATTTTGTTTTATCCTATGCTTCATTAAATTGTGTTTATGTTGTTTTATCCTATGCTTTTTTAAATTGTATTTATGTTGTTTTAACCCATGCTTTATTAAATTGTATTTATGTTGTTTTATCCTATGCTTTATTAAATTGTATTTATGTTGTTTTACCCTATGCTTTATTAAATTGTATTTATGTTGTTTTATCCCATGCTTTATTAAATTGTATTTATGTTGTTTGAACCTATGCTTTATTAAATTGTATTTATGTTGTTTTATCCTATGCTTCATTAAATTGTGTTTATGTTCTTTTATCCTATGCTTTTTTAAATTGTATTTATGTTGTTTTAACCCATGCTTTATTAAATTGTATTTATGCTGTTTTATCCTATGCTTTATTAAATTGTATTTATGTTGTTTTATCCTATGCTTTATTAAATTGTATTTATGTTGTTTTAACCTGTGCTTTATTAAATTTTATTTATGTTGTTTTATCCTATGCTTTATTAAATTGTATTTGTGTTGTTTTAACCTATGCTTTATTAAATTGTATTTATGTTGTTTTATCCTATGCTTTATTAAATGGTATTTATGTTGTTTTATCCTATGCTTTATTAAATTGTATTTATGTTGTTTTATCCTATGCTTTATTAAATTGTATTTATGTTGTTTTATCCTATGCTTTATTAAATTGTGTTTATGTTGTTTTATCCTATGCTTTATTAAATTGTATTTATGTTGTTTTAACCTATGCTTTATTAAATTGTATTTATGTTGTTTTATCCTATGCTTTATTAAATTGTATTTATGTTGTTTTAACCTATGCTTTAATAAATTGTATTTATGTAGTTTTATCCTATGCTTTATTAAATTGTATTTATGTTGTTCTAACCTATGCTTTATTAAATTGTATTTATGTTGTTTTAACCTATGCTTTATTAAATTTTGTTTGTGTTGTTTTAACCTATGCTTTATTAAATTGTATTTATCTTGTTTTAACCTATGCTTTATTAAATTGTATTTATGTTGTTTTATCCTATGCTTTATTAAATTGTATTTATGTTGTTTTATCCTATGCTTTATTAAATTGTATTTATGTTGTTTTAACCTATGCTTTATTAAATTGTATTTATGTTTTTTTAACCTATGCTTTCTTAACTTGTATTTATGTTGTTTTATCCTATGCTTTATTAAATGGTATTTATGTTGTTTTATCCTATGCTTTATTAAATTGTATTTATGTTGTTTTATCCTATGCTTTATTAAATTGTATTTATGTTGTTTTATCCTATGCTTTATTAAATTGTGTTTATGTTGTTTTATCCTATGCTTTATTAAATTGTATTTATGTTGTTTTAACCTATGCTTTATTAAATTGTATTTATGTTGTTTTATCCTATGCTTTATTAAATTGTATTTATGTTGTTTTAACCTATGCTTTAATAAATTGTATTTATGTAGTTTTATCCTATGCTTTATTAAATTGTATTTATGTTGTTCTAACCTATGCTTTATTAAATTGTATTTATGTTGTTTTAACCTATGCTTTATTAAATTGTATTTATGTTGTTTTATCCTATGCTTTATTAAATTGTATTTATGTTGTTTTATCCTATGCTTTATTAAATTGTATTTATGTTGTTTTATTCTATGCTTTAATAAATTGTATTTATGTTGTTTTATCCTATGCTTTATTAAATGGTATTTATGTTGTTTTATCCTATGCTTTATTAAATTGTATTTATGTTGTTTTAACCTATGCTTTATTAAATTGTATTTATGCTGTTTTAACCTATGCTTTATTAAATTGTATTTATGTTGTTTTAACCTATGCTTTATTAAATTGTATTTATGTTGTTTTATCATATGCTTTATTAAATTGTATTTATGTTGTTCTAACCTATGCTTTATTAAATTTTATTTATGTTGTTTTATCCTATGCTTTATTAAATTGTATTTATCTTGTTTTACCCTATGCTTTATTAAATTGTATTTATGTTGTTTTATCCCATGCTTTATTAAATTGTATTTATGTTGTTTTATCCTATGCTTTATTAAATTGTGTTTATCTTGTTTTAACCTATGCTTTATTAAATTGTATTTATGTTGTTTTACCCTATGCTTTATTAAATTGTATTTATGTTGTTTTATCCTATGCTTTATTAAATTGTGTTTATGTTGTTTTATCCTATGCTTTATTAAATTGTATTTATGTTGTTTTAACCTATGCTTTATTAAATTGTATTTATGTTGTTTTATCCTATGCTTTATTAAATTGTATTTATGTTGTTTTAACCTATGCTTTAATAAATTGTATTTATGTAGTTTTATCCTATGCTTTATTAAATTGTATTTATGTTGTTCTAACCTATGCTTTATTAAATTGTATTTATGTTGTTTTAACCTATGCTTTATTAAATTTTGTTTGTGTTGTTTTAACCTATGCTTTATTAAATTGTATTTATCTTGTTTTAACCTATGCTTTATTAAATTGTATTTATGTTGTTTTATCCTATGCTTTATTAAATTGTATTTATGTTGTTTTATC
This sequence comes from Phyllobates terribilis, assembly GCF_046119375.1. Lineage (NCBI taxonomy): Eukaryota > Metazoa > Chordata > Amphibia > Anura > Dendrobatidae > Phyllobates > Phyllobates terribilis. The sequence continues at coordinate 3,401,519 of NW_027362781.1, read as the reverse complement.
CTATGCTTTATTAAATTGTATTTATGTTGTTTTAACCTATGCTTTATTAAATTGTATTTATGTTTTTTTAACCTATGCTTTCTTAACTTGTATTTATGTTGTTTTATCCTATGCTTTATTAAATGGTATTTATGTTGTTTTATCCTATGCTTTATTAAATTGTATTTATGTTGTTTTATCCTATGCTTTATTAAATTGTATTTATGTTGTTTTATCCTATGCTTTATTAAATTGTGTTTATGTTGTTTTATCCTATGCTTTATTAAATTGTATTTATGTTGTTTTAACCTATGCTTTATTAAATTGTATTTATGTTGTTTTATCCTATGCTTTATTAAATTGTATTTATGTTGTTTTAACCTATGCTTTAATAAATTGTATTTATCTAGTTTTATCCTATGCTTTATTAAATTGTATTTATGTTGTTCTAACCTATGCTTTATTAAATTGTATTTATGTTGTTTTAACCTATGCTTTATTAAATTGTATTTATGTTGTTTTATCCTATGCTTTATTAAATTGTATTTATGTTGTTTTAAACTATGCTTTATTAAATTGTGTTTATGTTGTTTTAACCTATGTTTTATTAAATTGTATTTATGTTGTTTTAAACTATGCTTTATTAAATTGTATTTATGTTGTTTTAAACTATGCTTTATTAAATTGTATTTATGTTGTTTTATCCTATGCTTTATTAAATTGTATTTATGTTGTTTTAACCTATGCTTTATTAAATTGTATTTATGTTGTTTTATCGTATGCTTTATTAAATTGTATTTATGTTGTTTTATCCTATGCTTTATTAAATTGTATTTATGTTGTTTTAACCTATGCTTTATTAAATTGTATTTATGCTGTTTTAACCTATGCTTTATTAAATTATATTTATGTTGTTTTAACCTATGATTTATTAAATTGTATTTATGTTGTTTTATCCTATGCTTTATTAAATTGTATTTATGTTGTTCTAACCTATGCTTTATTAAATTGTATTTACGTTGTTTTATCCTATGCTTTATTAAATTGTATTTATGATGTTTTATCCTATGCTTTATTAAATTGTATTTATGTTGTTTTAACCTATGCTTTATTAAATTGTATTTATGTTGTTTTATCCTATGCTTTATTAAATTGTATTTATGTTGTTTAATCCTATGCTTTATTAAATGGTATTTATGTTGTTTTTACCCATGCTTAATTAAATTGTATTTATGTTGTTTTATCCTATGCTTTATTAAATTGTATTTATGTTGTTTTATCCTATGCTTTATTAAATTGTATTTATGTTGTTTTAACCTATGCTTTATTAAATTGTATTTATGTTGTTTTATCCTATGCTTTATTAAATTGTATTTATGTTGTTTTAACCCATGCTTCATTAAATTGTATTTATGTTGTTTTATCCTATACTTCATTAAATGGTATTTATGTTGTTTTATCCTATGCTTTATTAAATTGTATTTATGTTGTTTTATCCTATGCTTTATTAAATTGTATTTATGTTGTTTTAACCTATGCTTTATTAAATTGTATTTATGTTGTTTTATCCTATGCTTTATTAAATTGTATTTATGTTGTTTTAACCTATGCTTTATTAAATTGTATTTATGTTGTTTTAACCTATGCTTTATTAAATTGTATTTATGTTGTTTTATCCTATGCTTTATTAAATTGTATTTATGTTGTTTTAACCTATGCTTTAATAAATTGTATTTATGTAGTTTTATCCTATGCTTTATTAAATTGTATTTATGTTGTTCAAACCTATGCTTTATTAAATTGTATTTATGTTGTTTTAACCTATGCTTTATTAAATTGTATTTATGTTGTTTTATCCTATGCTTTATTAAATTGTATTTATGTTGTTTTATCCTATGCTTTATTAAATTGTATTTATGTTGTTTTATCCTATGCTTTATTAAATTGTATTTATGTTGTTTTATCCTATGCTTTATTAAATTGTATTTATGTTGTTTTATCCTATGCTTTATTAAATTGTATTTATGTTGTTTTAACCTATGCTTTATTAAATTGTATTTATGCTGTTTTAACCTATGCTTTATTAAATTGTATTTATGTTGTTTTAACCTATGCTTTATTAAATTGTATTTATGTTGTTTTATCATATGCTTTATTAAATTGTATTTATGTTGTTCTAACCTATGCTTTATTAAATTTTATTTATGTTGTTTTATCCTATGCTTTATTAAATTGTATTTATGTTGTTTTACCCTATGCTTTATTAAATTGTATTTATGTTGTTTTATCCCATGCTTTATTAAATTGTATTTATGTTGTTTGAAAATATGCTTTATTAAATTGTATTTATGTTGTTTTATCCTATGCTTTATTAAATTGTATTTATGTTGTTTATAACCTATGCTTTATTAAATTGTATTTATGCTGTTTTATCCTATGCTTTATTAAATTGTTTTTATGTTGTTTATAACCTATGCTTTTTTAAATTGTATTTATGTTGTTTTAACCTATGCTTTATTAAATTGTATTTATGTTGTTCTAACCTATGCTTTTTTAAATTGTATTTATGTTGTTTTATCCTATGCTTTATTAAATTGTATTTATGTTGTTTTATCCTATGATTTATTAAATTGTATTTATGTTGTTTATAACCTATGCTTTATTAAATTGTATTTATGTTGTTTTAACCTATGCTTTATTAAATTGTATTTATGTTGTTTTATCCTATGCTTTATTAAATTGTATTTATGTTGTTTTACCCTATGCTTTATTAAATTGTATTTATGTTGTTTTATCCCATGCTTTATTAAATTGTATTTATGTTGTTTGAACCTATGCTTTATTAAATTGTATTTATTTTGTTTTATCCTATGCTTCATTAAATTGTGTTTATGTTGTTTTATCCTATGCTTTTTTAAATTGTATTTATGTTGTTTTAACCCATGCTTTATTAAATTGTATTTATGTTGTTTTATCCTATGCTTTATTAAATTGTATTTATGTTGTTTTACCCTATGCTTTATTAAATTGTATTTATGTTGTTTTATCCCATGCTTTATTAAATTGTATTTATGTTGTTTGAACCTATGCTTTATTAAATTGTATTTATGTTGTTTTATCCTATGCTTCATTAAATTGTGTTTATGTTCTTTTATCCTATGCTTTTTTAAATTGTATTTATGTTGTTTTAACCCATGCTTTATTAAATTGTATTTATGCTGTTTTATCCTATGCTTTATTAAATTGTATTTATGTTGTTTTATCCTATGCTTTATTAAATTGTATTTATGTTGTTTTAACCTGTGCTTTATTAAATTTTATTTATGTTGTTTTATCCTATGCTTTATTAAATTGTATTTGTGTTGTTTTAACCTATGCTTTATTAAATTGTATTTATGTTGTTTTATCCTATGCTTTATTAAATGGTATTTATGTTGTTTTATCCTATGCTTTATTAAATTGTATTTATGTTGTTTTATCCTATGCTTTATTAAATTGTATTTATGTTGTTTTATCCTATGCTTTATTAAATTGTGTTTATGTTGTTTTATCCTATGCTTTATTAAATTGTATTTATGTTGTTTTAACCTATGCTTTATTAAATTGTATTTATGTTGTTTTATCCTATGCTTTATTAAATTGTATTTATGTTGTTTTAACCTATGCTTTAATAAATTGTATTTATGTAGTTTTATCCTATGCTTTATTAAATTGTATTTATGTTGTTCTAACCTATGCTTTATTAAATTGTATTTATGTTGTTTTAACCTATGCTTTATTAAATTTTGTTTGTGTTGTTTTAACCTATGCTTTATTAAATTGTATTTATCTTGTTTTAACCTATGCTTTATTAAATTGTATTTATGTTGTTTTATCCTATGCTTTATTAAATTGTATTTATGTTGTTTTATCCTATGCTTTATTAAATTGTATTTATGTTGTTTTAACCTATGCTTTATTAAATTGTATTTATGTTTTTTTAACCTATGCTTTCTTAACTTGTATTTATGTTGTTTTATCCTATGCTTTATTAAATGGTATTTATGTTGTTTTATCCTATGCTTTATTAAATTGTATTTATGTTGTTTTATCCTATGCTTTATTAAATTGTATTTATGTTGTTTTATCCTATGCTTTATTAAATTGTGTTTATGTTGTTTTATCCTATGCTTTATTAAATTGTGTTTATGTTGTTTTAACCTATGCTTTATTAAATTGTATTTATGTTGTTTTATCCTATGCTTTATTAAATTGTATTTATGTTGTTTTAACCTATGCTTTAATAAATTGTATTTATGTAGTTTTATCCTATGCTTTATTAAATTGTATTTATGTTGTTCTAACCTATGCTTTATTAAATTGTATTTATGTTGTTTTAACCTATGCTTTATTAAATTGTATTTATGTTGTTTTATCCTATGCTTTATTAAATTGTATTTATGTTGTTTTATCCTATGCTTTATTAAATTGTATTTATGTTGTTTTATTCTATGCTTTATTAAATTGTATTTATGTTGTTTTAACCTATGCTTTATTAAATTGTATTTATGCTGTTTTAACCTATGCTTTATTAAATTGTATTTATGTTGTTTTAACCTATGCTTTATTAAATTGTATTTATGTTGTTTTATCATATGCTTTATTAAATTGTATTTATGTTGTTCTAACCTATGCTTTATTAAATTTTATTTATGTTGTTTTATCCTATGCTTTATTAAATTGTATTTATGTTGTTTTACCCTATGCTTTATTAAATTGTATTTATGTTGTTTTATCCCATGCTTTATTAAATTGTATTTATGTTGTTTTATCCTATGCTTTATTAAATTGTGTTTATCTTGTTTTAACCTATGCTTTATTAAATTGTATTTATGTTGTTCTAACCTATGCTTTATTAAATTGTATTTATGTTGTTTTAACCTATGCTTTATTAAATTGTATTTATGTTGTTTTATCCTATGCTTTATTAAATTGTATTTATGTTGTTTTATCCTATGCTTTATTAAATGGTATTTATGTTGTTTTATCCTATGCTTTATTAAATTGTATTTATGTTGTTTTAACCTATGCTTTATTAAATTGTATTTATGCTGTTTTAACCTATGCTTTATTAAATTGTATTTATGTTGTTTTAACCTATGCTTTATTAAATTGTATTTATGTTGTTTTATCATATGCTTTATTAAATTGTATTTATGTTGTTCTAACCTATGCTTTATTAAATTTTATTTATGTTGTTTTATCCTATGCTTTATTAAATTGTATTTATGTTGTTTTACCCTATGCTTTATTAAATTGTATTTATGTTGTTTTATCCCATGCTTTATTAAATTGTATTTATGTTGTTTTATCCTATGCTTTATTAAATTGTGTTTATCTTGTTTTAACCTATGCTTTATTAAATTGTATTTATGTTGTTTTACCCTATGCTTTATTAAATTGTATTTATGTTGTTTTATCCCATGCTTTATTAAATGGTATTTATGTTGTTTTATCCTATGCTTTATTAAATTGTATTTATGTTGTTTTATCCTATGCTTTATTAAATTGTATTTATGTTGTTTTAACCTATGCTTTATTAAATTGTATTTATGCTGTTTTAACCTATGCTTTATTAAATTGTATTTATGTTGTTTTAACCTATGCTTTATTAAATTGTATTTATGTTGTTTTATCCTATGCTTTATTAAATTGTATTTATGTTGTTCTAACCTATGCTTTATTAAATTGTATTTATGTTGTTTTATCCTATGCTTTATTAAATTGTAATTATGTTGTTTTAACCTATGCTTTATTAAATTGTATTTATGTTGTTTTATCCTATGCTTTATTAAATTGTATTTATGTTGTTTTAAACTATGCTTTATTAAATTGTGTTTATGTTGTTTTAACCTATGTTTTATTAAATTGTATTTATGATGTTTTAAACTATGCTTTATTAAATTGTATTTATGTTGTTTTAAACTATGCTTTATTAAATTGTATTTATGTTGTTTTATCCTATGCTTTATTAAATTGTATTTATGTTGTTTTAACCTATGCTTTATTAAATTGTATTTATGTTGTTTTATCGTATGCTTTATTAAATTGTATTTATGTTGTTTTATCCTATGCTTTATTAAATTGTATTTATGTTGTTTTAACCTATGCTTTATTAAATTGTATTTATGCTGTTTTAACCTATGCTTTATTAAATTATATTTATGTTGTTTTAACCTATGCTTTATTAAATTGTATTTATGTTGTTTTATCCTATGCTTTATTAAATTGTATTTATGTTGTTCTAACCTATGCTTTATTAAATTGTATTTATGTTGTTTTATCCTATGCTTTATTAAATTGTATTTATGATGTTTTATCCTATTCTTTATTAAATTGTATTTATGTTGTTTTAACCTATGCTTTATTAAATTGTATTTATGTTGTTTTATCCTATGCTTTATTAAATTGTATTTATGTTGTTTTATCCTATGCTTTATTAAATTGTATTTATGTTGTTTTATCCTATGCTTTATTAAATTGTATTCATGCTGTTTTAACCTATGCTTTATTAAATTGTATTTATGTTGTTTTATCCTATGCTTTACTAAATTGTATTTATGTTGTTTAATCCTATGCTTTATTAAATTGTATTTATGTTGTTTTAACCCATGCTTTATTAAATTGTATTTATGTTATTTTATCCTATGCTTTATTAAATAGTATTTATGTTGTTCTAACCTATGCTTTATTAAATTGTATTTATGTTGTTTTATCCTATGCTTTATTAAATTGTATTTATGTTGTTTTATCCTATGCTTTATTAAATTGTATTTATGTTGTTTAATCCTATGCTTTATTAAATTGTATTTATGTTGTTTTTACCCATGCTTTATTAAACTGTATTTATGTTGTTTTATCCTATGCTTTATTAAATTGTATTTATGTTGTTTTAACCTATGCTTTATTAAATTGTATTTATGTTGTTTTATCCTATGCTTTATTAAATTGTATTTATGTTGTTTTATGCTATGCTTAATTAAATTGTATTTATGTTGTTTTATCCTATGCTTTATTAAATTGTATTTATGTTGTTTTAACCTATGCTTTATTAAATTGTATTTATGCTGTTTTAACCTATGCTTTATTAAATTGTATTTATGTTGTTTTAACCTATGCTTTATTAAATTGTATTTATGTTGTTTTATCCTATGCTTTATTAAATTGTATTCATGCTGTTTTAACCTATGCTTTATTAAATTGTATTTATGTTGTTTTATCCTATGCTTTATTAAATTGTATTTATGTTGTTTAATCCTATGCTTTATTAAATTGTATTTATGTTGTTTTAACCCATGCTTTATTAAATTGTATTTATGTTATTTTATCCTATGCTTTATTAAATTGTATTTATGTTGTTCTAACCTATGCTTTATTAAATTGTATTTATGTTGTTTTATCCTATGCTTTATTAAATTGTATTTATGTTGTTTTATCCTATGCTTTATTAAATTGTATTTATGTTGTTTAATCCTATGCTTTATTAAATTGTATTTATGTTGTTTTTACCCATGCTTTATTAAATTGTATTTATGTTGTTTTATCCTATGCTTTATTAAATTGTATTTATGTTGTTTTAACCCATGCTTCATTAAATTGTATTTATGTTGTTTTATCCTATGCTTCATTAAATGGTATTTATGTTGTTTTATCCTATGCTTTATTAAATTGTATTTATGTTGTTTTATCCTATGCTTTATTAAATTGTATTTATGTTGTTTTAACCTATGCTTTATTAAATTGTATTTATGTTGTTTTATCCTATGCTTTATTAAATTGTATTTATGTTGTTTTAACCTATGCTTTATTAAATTGTATTTATGTTGTTTTAACCTATGCTTTATTAAATTGTATTTATGTTGTTTTATCCTATGCTTTATTAAATTGTATTTATGTTGTTTTAACCTATGCTTTAATAAATTGTATTTATGTAGTTTTATCCTATGCTTTATTAAATTGTATTTATGTTGTTCTAACCTATGCTTTATTAAATTGTATTTATGTTGTTTTAACCTATGCTTTATTAAATTGTATTTATGTAGTTTTATCCTATGCTTTATTAAATTGTATTTATGTTGTTCTAACCTATGCTTTATTAAATTGTATTTATGTTGTTTTAACCTATGCTTTATTAAATTGTATTTTGTGTTGTTTTATCCTATGCTTTATTAAATTGTATTTATGTTGTTTTATCCTATGCTTTATTAAATTGTATTTATGTTGTTTTAACCTATGCTTTATTAAATTGTATTTATGCTGTTTTAACCTATGCTTTATTAAATTGTATTTATGTTGTTTTAACCTATGCTTTATTAAATTGTATTTATGTTGTTTTAACCTATGCTTTAATAAATTGTATTTATGTAGTTTTATCCTATGCTTTATTAAATTGTATTTATGTTGTTCTAACCTATGCTTTATTAAATTGTATTTATGTTGTTTTAACCTATGCTTTATTAAATTGTATTTATGTAGTTTTATCCTATGCTTTATTAAATTGTATTTATGTTGTTCTAACCTATGCTTTATTAAATTGTATTTATGTTGTTTTAACCTATGCTTTATTAAATTGTATTTTGTGTTGTTTTATCCTATGCTTTATTAAATTGTATTTATGTTGTTTTTTCCTAAGCTTTATTAAATTGTATTTATGTTGTTTTAACCTATGCTTTATTAAATTGTATTTATGCTGTTTTAACCTATGCTTTATTAAATTGTATTTATGTTGTTTTAACCTATGCTTTATTAAATTGTATTTATGTTGTTTTATCATATGCTTTATTAAATTGTATTTATGTTGTTCTAACCTATGCTTTATTAAATTTTATTTATGTTGTTTTATCCTATGCTTTATTAAATTGTATTTATGTTGTTTTACCCTATGCTTTATTAAATTGTATTTATGTTGTTTTATCCCATGCTTTATTAAATTGTATTTATGTTGTTTGAACCTATGCTTTATTAAATTGTATATATGTTGTTTTATCCTATGCTTTATTAAATTGTATTTATGTTGTTTATAACCTATGCTTTATTAAATTGTATTTATGCTGTTTTATCCTATGCTTTATTAAATTGTTTTTATGTTGTTTATAACCTATGCTTTTTTAAATTGTATTTATGTTGTTTTAACCTATGCTTTATTAAATTGTATTTATGTTGTTCTAACCTATGCTTTATTAAATTGTATTTATGTTGTTTTATCCTATGCTTTATTAAATTGTATTTATGTTGTTTTATCCTATGATTTATTAAATTGTATTTATGTTGTTTATAACCTATGCTTTATTAAATTGTATTTATGTTGTTTTAACCTATGCTTTATTAAATTGTATTTATGTTGTTTGAACCTATGCTTTATTAAATTGTATTTATTTTGTTTTATCCTATGCTTCATTAAATTGTGTTTATGTTGTTTTATCCTATGCTTTTTTAAATTGTATTTATGTTGTTTTAACCCATGCTTTATTAAATTGTATTTATGTTGTTTTATCCTATGCTTTATTAAATTGTATTTATGTTGTTTTATCCTATGCTTCATTAAATTGTGTTTATGTTGTTTTATCCTATGCTTTTTTAAATTGTATTTATGTTGTTTTAACCCATGCTTTATTAAATTGTATTTATGCTGTTTTATCCTATGCTTTGTTAAATTGTATTTATGTTGTTTTATCCTATGCTTTATTAAATTGTATTTATGTTGTTTTAACCTGTGCTTTATTAAATTTTATTTATGTTGTTTTATCCTATGCTTTATTAAATTGTATTTGTGTTGTTTTAACCTATGCTTTATTAAATTGTATTTATGTTGTTTTATCCTATGCTTTATTAAATTGTATTTATGTTGTTTTAACCTATGCTTTATTAAATTTTGTTTGTGTTGTTTTAACCTATGCTTTATTAAATTGTATTTATGTTGTTTTAACCTATGCTTTATTAAATTGTATTTATGTTGTTTTATCCTATGCTTTATTAAATTGTATTTATGTTGTTTTATCCTATGCTTTATTAAATTGTATTTATGTTGTTTTATCCTATGCTTTATTAAATTGTATTTATGTTGTTTTATCCTATGCTTTATTAAATTGTATTTATGTTGTTTTATCCTATGCTTTATTAAATTGTATTTATGTTGTTTAATCCTATGCTTTATTAAATTGTATTTATGTTGTTTTAACCCATGCTTTATTAAATTGTATTTATGTTATTTTATCCTATGCTTTATTAAATTGTATTTATGTTGTTCTAACCTATGCTTTATTAAATTGTATTTATGTTGTTTTATCCTATGCTTTATTAAATTGTATTTATGTTGTTTTATCCTATGCTTTATTAAATTTTATTTATGTTGTTTAATCCTATGCTTTATTAAATTGTATTTATGTTGTTTTTACCCATGCTTTATTAAACTGTATTTATGTTGTTTTATCCTATGCTTTATTAAATTGTATTTATGTTGTTTTAACCTATGCTTTATTAAATTGTATTTATGTTGTTTTATCCTATGCTTTATTAAATTGTATTTATGTTGTTTTATGCTATGCTTAATTAAATTGTATTTATGTTGTTTTATCCTATGCTTTATTAAATTGTATTTATGTTGTTTTAACCTATGCTTTATTAAATTGTATTTATGCTGTTTTAACCTATGCTTTATTAAATTGTATTTATGTTGTTTTAACCTATGCTTTATTAAATTGTATTTATGTTGTTTTAACCTATGCTTTATTAAATTGTATTTATGTTGTTTTATCGTATGCTTTATTAAATTGTATTTATGTTGTTTTATCCTATGCTTTATTAAATTGTATTTATGTTGTTTTAACCTATGCTTTATTAAATTGTATTTATGCTGTTTTAACCTATGCTTTATTAAATTATATTTATGTTGTTTTAACCTATGCTTTATTAAATTGTATTTATGTTGTTTTATCCTATGCTTTATTAAATTGTATTTATGTTGTTCTAACCTATGCTTTATTAAATTGTATTTATGTTGTTTTATCCTATGCTTTATTAAATTGTATTTATGATGTTTTATCCTATTCTTTATTAAATTGTATTTATGTTGTTTTAACCTATGCTTTATTAAATTGTATTTATGTTGTTTTATCCTATGCTTTATTAAATTGTATTTATGTTGTTTTATCCTATGCTTTATTAAATTGTATTTATGTTGTTTTATCCTATGCTTTATTAAATTGTATTCATGCTGTTTTAACCTATGCTTTATTAAATTGTATTTATGTTGTTTTATCCTATGCTTTATTAAATTGTATTTATGTTGTTTAATCCTATGCTTTATTAAATTGTATTTATGTTGTTTTAACCCATGCTTTATTAAATTGTATTTATGTTATTTTATCCTATGCTTTATTAAATTGTATTTATGTTGTTCTAACCTATGCTTTATTAAATTGTATTTATGTTGTTTTATCCTATGCTTTATTAAATTGTATTTATGTTGTTTTATCCTATGCTTTATTAAATTGTATTTATGTTGTTTTAACCTATGCTTTATTAAATTGTATTTATGTTGTTTTATCCTATGCTTTATTAAATTGTATTTATGTTGTTTTATGCTATGCTTAATTAAATTGTATTTATGTTGTTTTATCCTATGCTTTATTAAATTGTATTTATGTTGTTTTAACCTATGCTTTATTAAATTGTATTTATGCTGTTTTAACCTATGCTTTATTAAATTGTATTTATGTTGTTTTAACCTATGCTTTATTAAATTGTATTTATGTTGTTTTATCCTATGCTTTATTAAATTGTATTTATGTTGTTCTAACCTATGCTTTATTAAATTGTATTTATGTTGTTTTATCCTATGCTTTATTAAATTGTAATTACGTTGTTTTAACCTATGCTTTATTAAATTGTATTTATGTTGTTTTATCCTATGCTTTATTAAATTGTATTTATGTTGTTTTAAACTATGCTTTATTAAATTGTGTTTATGTTGTTTTAACCTATGTTTTATTAAATTGTATTTATGTTGTTTTAAACTATGCTTTATTAAATTGTATTTATGTTGTTTTAAACTATGCTTTATTAAATTGTATTTATGTTGTTTTATCCTATGCTTTATTAAATTGTATTTATGTTGTTTTAACCTATGCTTTATTAAATTGTATTTATGTTGTTTTATCGTATGCTTTATTAAATTGTATTTATGTTGTTTTATCCTATGCTTTATTAAATTGTATTTATGTTGTTTTAACCTATGCTTTATTAAATTGTATTTATGCTGTTTTAACCTATGCTTTATTAAATTATATTTATGTTGTTTTAACCTATGCTTTATTAAATTGTATTTATGTTGTTTTATCCTATGCTTTATTAAATTGTATTTATGTTGTTCTAACCTATGCTTTATTAAATTGTATTTATGTTGTTTTATCCTATGCTTTATTAAATTGTATTTATGATGTTTTATCCTATGCTTTATTAAATTGTATTTATGTTGTTTTAACCTATGCTTTATTAAATTGTATTTATGTTGTTTTATCCTATGCTTTATTAAATTGTATTTATGTTGTTTTATCCTATGCTTTATTAAATTGTATTTATGTTGTTTTATCCTATGCTTTATTAAATTGTATTCATGCTGTTTTAACCTATGCTTTATTAAATTGTATTTATGTTGTTTTATCCTATGCTTTATTAAATTGTATTTATGTTGTTTAATCCTATGCTTTATTAAATTGTATTTATGTTGTTTTAACCCATGCTTTATTAAATTGTATTTATGTTATTTTATCCTATGCTTTATTAAATTGTATTTATGTTGTTCTAACCTATGCTTTATTAAATTGTATTTATGTTGTTTTATCCTATGCTTTATTAAATTGTATTTATGTTGTTTTATCCTATGCTTTATTAAATTGTATTTATGTTGTTTAATCCTATGCTTTATTAAATTGTATTTATGTTGTTTTTACCCATGCTTTATTAAATTGTATTTATGTTGTTTTATCCTATGCTTTATTAAATTGTATTTATGTTGTTTTAACCCATGCTTCATTAAATTGTATTTATGTTGTTTTATCCTATGCTTCATTAAATGGTATTTATGTTGTTTTATCCTATGCTTTATTAAATTGTATTTATGTTGTTTTATCCTATGCTTTATTAAATTGTATTTATGTTGTTTTAACCTATGCTTTATTAAATTGTATTTATGTTGTTTTATCCTATGCTTTATTAAATTGTATTTATGTTGTTTTAACCTATGCTTTATTAAATTGTATTTATGTTGTTTTAACCTATGCTTTATTAAATTGTATTTATGTTGTTTTATCCTATGCTTTATTAAATTGTATTTATGTTGTTTTAACCTATGCTTTAATAAATTGTATTTATGTAGTTTTATCCTATGCTTTATTAAATTGTATTTATGTTGTTCTAACCTATGCTTTATTAAATTGTATTTATGTTGTTTTAACCTATGCTTTATTAAATTGTATTTATGTAGTTTTATCCTATGCTTTATTAAATTGTATTTATGTTGTTCTAACCTATGCTTTATTAAATTGTATTTATGTTGTTTTAACCTATGCTTTATTAAATTGTATTTTGTGTTGTTTTATCCTATGCTTTATTAAATTGTATTTATGTTGTTTTATCCTATGCTTTATTAAATTGTATTTATGTTGTTTTAACCTATGCTTTATTAAATTGTATTTATGCTGTTTTAACCTATGCTTTATTAAATTGTATTTATGTTGTTTTAACCTATGCTTTATTAAATTGTATTTATGTTGTTTTAACCTATGCTTTAATAAATTGTATTTATGTAGTTTTATCCTATGCTTTATTAAATTGTATTTATGTTGTTCTAACCTATGCTTTATTAAATTGTATTTATGTTGTTTTAACCTATGCTTTATTAAATTGTATTTATGTAGTTTTATCCTATGCTTTATTAAATTGTATTTATGTTGTTCTAACCTATGCTTTATTAAATTGTATTTATGTTGTTTTAACCTATGCTTTATTAAATTGTATTTTGTGTTGTTTTATCCTATGCTTTATTAAATTGTATTTATGTTGTTTTTTCCTAAGCTTTATTAAATTGTATTTATGTTGTTTTAACCTATGCTTTATTAAATTGTATTTATGCTGTTTTAACCTATGCTTTATTAAATTGTATTTATGTTGTTTTAACCTATGCTTTATTAAATTGTATTTATGTTGTTTTATCATATGCTTTATTAAATTGTATTTATGTTGTTCTAACCTATGCTTTATTAAATTTTATTTATGTTGTTTTATCCTATGCTTTATTAAATTGTATTTATGTTGTTTTACCCTATGCTTTATTAAATTGTATTTATGTTGTTTTATCCCATGCTTTATTAAATTGTATTTATGTTGTTTGAACCTATGCTTTATTAAATTGTATATATGTTGTTTTATCCTATGCTTTATTAAATTGTATTTATGTTGTTTATAACCTATGCTTTATTAAATTGTATTTATGCTGTTTTATCCTATGCTTTATTAAATTGTTTTTATGTTGTTTATAACCTATGCTTTTTTAAATTGTATTTATGTTGTTTTAACCTATGCTTTATTAAATTGTATTTATGTTGTTCTAACCTATGCTTTATTAAATTGTATTTATGTTGTTTTATCCTATGCTTTATTAAATTGTATTTATGTTGTTTTATCCTATGATTTATTAAATTGTATTTATGTTGTTTATAACCTATGCTTTATTAAATTGTATTTATGTTGTTTTAACCTATGCTTTATTAAATTGTATTTATGTTGTTTGAACCTATGCTTTATTAAATTGTATTTATTTTGTTTTATCCTATGCTTCATTAAATTGTGTTTATGTTGTTTTATCCTATGCTTTTTTAAATTGTATTTATGTTGTTTTAACCCATGCTTTATTAAATTGTATTTATGTTGTTTTATCCTATGCTTTATTAAATTGTATTTATGTTGTTTTATCCTATGCTTCATTAAATTGTGTTTATGTTGTTTTATCCTATGCTTTTTTAAATTGTATTTATGTTGTTTTAACCCATGCTTTAATAAATTGTATTTATGCTGTTTTATCCTATGCTTTGTTAAATTGTATTTATGTTGTTTTATCCTATGCTTTATTAAATTGTATTTATGTTGTTTTAACCTGTGCTTTATTAAATTTTATTTATGTTGTTTTATCCTATGCTTTATTAAATTGTATTTGTGTTGTTTTAACCTATGCTTTATTAAATTGTATTTATGTTGTTTTATCCTATGCTTTATTAAATTGTATTTATGTTGTTTTAACCTATGCTTTATTAAATTTTGTTTGTGTTGTTTTAACCTATGCTTTATTAAATTGTATTTATGTTGTTTTAACCTATGCTTTATTAAATTGTATTTATGTTGTTTTATCCTATGCTTTATTAAATTGTATTTATGTTGTTTTATCCTATGCTTTATTAAATTGTATTTATGTTGTTTTATCCTATGCTTTATTAAATTGTATTTATGTTGTTTTATCCTATGCTTTATTAAATTGTATTTATGTTGTTTTATCCTATGCTTTATTAAATTGTATTTATGTTGTTTAATCCTATGCTTTATTAAATTGTATTTATGTTGTTTTAACCCATGCTTTATTAAATTGTATTTATGTTATTTTATCCTATGCTTTATTAAATTGTATTTATGTTGTTCTAACCTATGCTTTATTAAATTGTATTTATGTTGTTTTATCCTATGCTTTATTAAATTGTATTTATGTTGTTTTATCCTATGCTTTATTAAATTTTATTTATGTTGTTTAATCCTATGCTTTATTAAATTGTATTTATGTTGTTTTTACCCATGCTTTATTAAACTGTATTTATGTTGTTTTATCCTATGCTTTATTAAATTGTATTTATGTTGTTTTAACCTATGCTTTATTAAATTGTATTTATGTTGTTTTATCCTATGCTTTATTAAATTGTATTTATGTTGTTTTATGCTATGCTTAATTAAATTGTATTTATGTTGTTTTATCCTATGCTTTATTAAATTGTATTTATGTTGTTTTAACCTATGCTTTATTAAATTGTATTTATGCTGTTTTAACCTATGCTTTATTAAATTGTATTTATGTTGTTTTAACCTATGCTTTATTAAATTGTATTTATGTTGTTTTATCCTATGCTTTATTAAATTGTATTTATGTTGTTCTAACCTATGCTTTATTAAATTGTATTTATGTTGTTTTATCCTATGCTTTATTAAATTGTAATTACGTTGTTTTAACCTATGCTTTATTAAATTGTATTTATGTTGTTTTATCCTATGCTTTATTAAATTGTATTTATGTTGTTTTAAACTATGCTTTATAAAATTGTGTTTATGTTGTTTTAACCTATGTTTTATTAAATTGTATTTATGTTGTTTTAAACTATGCTTTATTAAATTGTATTTATGTTGTTTTAAACTATGCTTTATTAAATTGTATTTATGTTGTTTTATCCTATGCTTTATTAAATTGTATTTATGTTGTTTTAACCTATGCTTTATTAAATTGTATTTATGTTGTTTTATCGTATGCTTTATTAAATTGTATTTATGTTGTTTTATCCTATGCTTTATTAAATTGTATTTATGTTGTTTTAACCTATGCTTTATTAAATTGTATTTATGTTGTTTTAACCTATGCTTTATTAAATTATATTTATGTTGTTTTAACCTATGCTTTATTAAATTGTATTTATGTTGTTTTATCCTATGCTTTATTAAATTGTATTTATGTTGTTCTAACCTATGCTTTATTAAATTGTATTTATGTTGTTTTATCCTATGCTTTATTAAATTGTATTTATGATGTTTTATCCTATGCTTTATTAAATTGTATTTATGTTGTTTTAACCTATGCTTTATTAAATTGTATTTATGTTGTTTTATCCTATGCTTTATTAAATTGTATTTATGTTGTTTTATCCTATGCTTTATTAAATTGTATTTATGTTGTTTTATCCTATGCTTTATTAAATTGTATTCATGCTGTTTTAACCTATGCTTTATTAAATTGTATTTATGTTGTTTTATCCTATGCTTTATTAAATTGTATTTATGTTGTTTAATCCTATGCTTTATTAAATTGTATTTATGTTGTTTTAACCCATGCTTTATTAAATTGTATTTATGTTATTTTATCCTATGCTTTATTAAATTGTATTTATGTTGTTCTAACCTATGCTTTATTAAATTGTATTTATGTTGTTTTATCCTATGCTTTATTAAATTGTATTTATGTTGTTTTATCCTATGCTTTATTAAATTTTGTTTGTGTTGTTTTAACCTATGCTTTATTAAATTGTATTTATGTTGTTTTATCCTATGCTTTATTAAATTGTATTTATGTTGTTTTAACCTATGCTTTTTTAAATTTTGTTTGTGTTGTTTTAACCTATGCTTTATTAAATTGTATTTATCTTGTTTTAACCTATGCTTTATTAAATTGTATTTATGTTGTTTTATCCTATGCTTTATTAAATTGTATTTATGTTGTTTTATCCTATGCTTTATTAAATTGTATTTATGTTGTTTTAACCTATGCTTTATTAAATTGTATTTATGTTTTTTTAACCTATGCTTTCTTAACTTGTACTTATGTTGTTTTATCCTATGCTTTGTTAAATGGTATTTATGTTGTTTTATCCTATGCTTTATTAAATTGTGTTTATGTTGTTTTATCCTATGCTTTATTAAATTGTATTTATGTTGTTTTAACCTATGCTTTATTAAATTGTATTTATGTTGTTTTATCCTATGCTTTATTAAATTGTATTTATGTTGTTTTAACCTATGCTTTAATAAATTGTATTTATGTAGTTTTATCCTATGCTTTATTAAATTGTATTTATGTTGTTCTAACCTATGCTTTATTAAATTGTTTTTATGTTGTTTTAACCTATGCTTTATTAAATTGTATTTATGTTGTTTTATCCTATGCTTTATTAAATTGTATTTATGTTGTTTTATCCTATGCTTTATTAAATTGTATTTATGTTGTTTTATTCTATGCTTTAATAAATTGTATTTATGTTGTTTTATCCTATGCTTTATTAAATGGTATTTATGTTGTTTTATCCTATGCTTTATTAAATTGTATTTATGTTGTTTTAACCTATGCTTTATTAAATTGTATTTATGCTGTTTTAACCTATGCTTTATTAAATTGTATTTATGTTGTTTTAACCTATGCTTTATTAAATTGTATTTATGTTGTTTTATCATATGCTTTATTAAATTGTATTTATGTTGTTCTAACCTATGCTTTATTAAATTTTATTTATGTTGTTTTATCCTATGCTTTATTAAATTGTATTTATGTTGTTTTACCCTATGCTTTATTAAATTGTATTTATGTTGTTTTATCCCATGCTTTATTAAATTGTATTTATGTTGTTTGAACCTATGCTTTATTAAATTGGATTTATGTTGTTTTATCCTATGCTTTATTAAATTGGATTTATGTTGTTTATAACCTATGCTTTATTAAATTGTATTTATGTTGTTTTATCCTATGCTTTATTAAATTGTTTTTATGTTGTTTATAACCTATGCTTTATTAAATTGTATTTATGTTGTTTTAACCTATGCTTTATTAAATTGTATTTATGTTGTTTTAACCTATGCTTTATTAAATTGTATTTATGTTGTTTTATCCTATGCTTTATTAAATTGTATTTATGTTGTTTTATCCTATGCTTTATTAAATTGTATTTAGGTTGTTTTATCCTATGCTTTATTAAATTGTATTTATGTTGTTTTAACCCATGCTTCATTAAATTGTATTTATGTTGTTTTATCCTATGCTTCATTAAATGGTATTTATGTTGTTTTATCCTATGCTTTATTAAATTGTATTTATGTTGTTTTATCCTATGCTTTATTAAATTGTATTTATGTTGTTTTATCCTATGCTTTATTAAATTGTATTTATGTTGTTCTAACCTATGCTTTATTAAATTGTATTTATGTTGTTCTAACCTATGCTTTATTAAATTGTATTTATGTTGTTTTATCCTATGCTTTATTAAATTGTATTTATGTTGTTTTAATCTATGCTTTATTAAATTGTATTTATGCTGTTTTAACCTATGCTTTATTAAATTGTATTTATGTTGTTTTAACCTATGCTTTATTAAATTGTATTTATGTTGTTTTATCCTATGCTTTATTAAATTGTATTTATGTTGTTTTATCCTATGCTTTATTAAATTGTATTTATGTTGTTTTAACCTATGCTTTATTAAATTGTATTTATGTTGTTTTATCCTATGCTTTATTAAATTGTATTTATGTTGTTTTAACCTATGCTTTATTAAATTGTATTTATGTTGTTTTATCCTATGCTTTATTAAATTGTATTTATGTTGTTTTAACCTATGCTTTATTAAATTGTATTTATGTAGTTTTATCTTATGCTTTATTAAATTGTATTTATGTTGTTCTAACCTATGCTTTATTAAATTGTATTTATGTTGTTCTAACCTATGCTTTATTAAATTGTATTTATGTTGTTTTATCCTATGCTTTATTAAATTGTATTTATGTTGTTTTAACCTATGCTTTATTAAATTGTATTTATGTTGTTTTATCCTATGCTTTATTAAATTGTATTTATGTTGTTTTATCCTATGCTTTATTAAATTGTATTTATGTTGTTTTATCCTATGCTTTATTAAATTGTATTTATGTTGTTTTAACCTATGCTTTATTAAATTGTATTTATGCTTTTTTAACCTATGCTTTATTAAATTGTATTTATGTTGTTTTAACCTATGCTTTATTAAATTGTATTTATGTTGTTTTATCCTATGCTTTATTAAATTGTATTTATGTTGTTCTAACCTATGCTTTATTAAATTGTATTTATGTTGTTTTATCCTATGCTTTATTAAATTGTAATTATGTTGTTTTAACCTATGCTTTATTAAATTGTATTTATGTTGTTTTATCCTATGCTTTATTAAATTGTATTTATGTTGTTTTAAACTATGCTTTATTAAATTGTGTTTATGTTGTTTTAACCTATGTTTTATTAAATTGTATTTATGTTGTTTTAAACTATGCTTTATTAAATTGTATTTATGTTGTTTTAAACTATGCTTTATTAAATTGTATTTATGTTGTTTTATCCTATGCTTTATTAAATTGTATTTATGTTGTTTTAACCTATGCTTTATTAAATTGTATTTATGTTGTTTTATCGTATGCTTTATTAAGTTGTATTTATGTTGTTTTATCCTATGCTTTATTAAATTGTATTTATGTTGTTTTAACCTATGCTTTATTAAATTGTATTTATGCTGTTTTAACCTATGCTTTATTAAATTATATTTATGTTGTTTTAACCTATGCTTTATTAAATTGTATTTATGTTGTTTTATCCTATGCTTTTTTAAATTGTATTTATGTTGTTCTTACCTATGCTTTATTAAATTGTATTTATGTTGTTTTATCCTATGCTTTATTAAATTGTATTTATGATGTTTTATCCTATGCTTTATTAAATTGTATTTATGTTGTTTTAACCTATGCTTTATTAAATTGTATTTATGTTGTTTTATCCTATGCTTTATTAAATTGTATTTATGTTGTTTTATCCTATGGTTTATTAAATTGTATTCATGCTGTTTTAACCTATGCTTTTTTAAATTGTATTTATGTTGTTTTATCCTATGCTTTATTAAATTGTATTTATGTTGTTTAATCCTATGCTTTATTAAATTGTATTTATGTTGTTTTAACCCATGCTTTATTAAATTGTATTTATGTTATTTTATCCTATGCTTTATTAAATTGTATTTATGTTGTTCTAACCTATGCTTTATTAAATTGTATTTATGTTGTTTTATCCTATGCTTTATTAAATTGTATTTATGTTGTTTTATCCTATGCTTTATTAAATTGTATTTATGTTGTTTAATCCTATGCTTTATTAAATTGTATTTATGTTGTTTTTACCCATGCTTTATTAAATTGTATTTATGTTGTTTTATCCTATGCTTTATTAAATTGTATTTATGTTGTTTTATCCTATGCTTTATTAAATTGTATTTATGTTGTTTTAACCTATGCTTTATTAAATTGTATTTATGTTGTTTTATCCTATGCTTTATTAAATTGTATTTATGTTGTTTTAACCCATGCTTCATTAAATTGTATTTATGTTGTTTTATCCTATGCTTCATTAAATGGTATTTATGTTGTTTTATCCTATGCTTTATTAAATTGTATTTATGTTGTTTTATCCTATGCTTTATTAAATTGTATTTATGTTGTTTTAACCTATGCTTTATTAAATTGTATTTATGTTGTTTTATCCTATGCTTTATTAAATTGTATTTATGTTGTTTTAACCTATGCTTTATTGAATTGTATTTATGTTGTTTTAACCTATGCTTTATTAAATTGTATTTATGTTGTTTTATCCTATGCTTTATTAAATTGTATTTATGTTGTTTTAACCTATGCTTTAATAAATTGTATTTATGTAGTTTTATCCTATGCTTTATTAAATTGTATTTATGTTGTTCTAACCTATGCTTTATTAAATTGTATTTATGTTGTTTTAACCTATGCTTTATTAAATTGTATTTATGTTGTTTTATCCTATGCTTTATTAAATTGTATTTATGTTGTTTTATCCTATGCTTTATTAAATTGTATTTATGTTGTTTTATCCTATGCTTTATTAAATTGTATTTATGTTGTTGTATCCTATGCTTTATTAAATTGTATTTATGTTGTTTTAACCTATGCTTTATTAAATTGTATTTATGCTGTTTTAACCTATGCTTTATTAAATTGTATTTATGTTGTTTTAACCTATGCTTTATTAAATTGTATTTATGTTGTTTTATCATATGCTTTATTAAATTGTATTTATGTTGTTCTAACCTATGCTTTATTAAATTTTATTTATGTTGTTTTATCCTATGCTTTATTAAATTGTATTTATGTTGTTTTACCCTATGCTTTATTAAATTGTATTTATGTTGTTTTATCCCATGCTTTATTAAATTGTATTTATGTTGTTTGAACCTATGCTTTATTAAATTGTATTTATGTTGTTTTATCCTATGCTTTATTAAATTGTATTTATGTTGTTTTATCCTATGCTTTATTAAATTGTATTTATGTTGTTTATAACCTATGCTTTATTAAATTGTATTTATGCTGTTTTATCCTATGCTTTATTAAATTGTTTTTATGTTGTTTATAACCTATGCTTTATTAAATTGTATTTATGTTGTTTTAACCTATGCTTTATTAAATTGTATTTATGTTGTTCTAACCTATGCTTTATTAAATTGTATTTATGTTGTTTTATCCTATGCTTTATTAAATTGTATTTATGTTGTTCTAACCTATGCTTTATTAAATTGTATTTATGTTGTTTTAATCTATGCTTTATTAAATTGTATTTATGCTGTTTTAACCTATGCTTTATTAAATTGTATTTATGTTGTTTTAACCTATGCTTTATTAAATTGTATTTATGTTGTTTTATCCTATGCTTTATTAAATTGTATTTATGTTGTTTTATCCTATGCTTTATTAAATTGTATTTATGTTGTTTTAACCTATGCTTTATTAAATTGTATTTATGTTGTTTTATCCTATGCTTTATTAAATTGTATTTATGTTGTTTTAACCTATGCTTTATTAAATTGTATTTATGTTGTTTTATCCTATGCTTTATTAAATTGTATTTATGTTGTTTTAACCTATGCTTTATTAAATTAGTATTTATGTAGTTTTATCCTATGCTTTATTAAATTGTATTTATGTTGTTCTAACCTATGCTTTATTAAAGTGTATTTATGTTGTTCTAACCTATGCTTTATTAAATTGTATTTATGTTGTTTTATCCTATGCTTTATTAAATTGTATTTATGTTGTTTTAACCTATGCTTTATTAAATTGTATTTATGTTGTTTTATCCTATGCTTTATTAAATTGTATTTATGTTGTTTTATCCTATGCTTTATTAAATTGTATTTATGTTGTTTTATCCTATGCTTTATTAAATTGTATTTATGTTGTTTTAACCGATGCTTTATTAAATTGTATTTATGCTGTTTTAACCTATGCTTTATTAAATTGTATTTATGTTGTTTTAACCTATGCTTTATTAAATTGTATTTATGTTGTTTTATCCTATGCTTTATTAAATTGTATTTATGTTGTTCTAACCTATGCTTTATTAAATTGTATTTATGTTGTTTTATCCTATGCTTTATTAAATTGTAATTATGTTGTTTTAACCTATGCTTTATTAAATTGTATTTATGTTGTTTTATCCTATGCTTTATTAAATTGTATTTATGTTGTTTTAAACTATGCTTTATTAAATTGTGTTTATGTTGTTTTAACCTATGTTTTATTAAATTGTATTTATGTTGTTTTAAACTATGCTTTATTAAATTGTATTTATGTTGTTTTAAACTATGCTTTATTAAATTGTATTTATGTTGTTTTATCCTATGCTTTATTAAATTGTATTTATGTTGTTTTAACCTATGCTTTATTAAATTGTATTTATGTTGTTTTATCGTATGCTTTATTAAGTTGTATTTATGTTGTTTTATCCTATGCTTTATTAAATTGTATTTATGTTGTTTTAACCTATGCTTTATTAAATTGTATTTATGCTGTTTTAACCTATGCTTTATTAAATTATATTTATGTTGTTTTAACCTATGCTTTATTAAATTGTATTTATGTTGTTTTATCCTATGCTTTATTAAATTGTATTTATGTTGTTCTTACCTATGCTTTATTAAATTGTATTTATGTTGTTTTATCCTATGCTTTATTAAATTGTATTTATGATGTTTTATCCTATGCTTTATTAAATTGTATTTATGTTGTTTTAACCTATGCTTTATTAAATTGTATTTATGTTGTTTTATCCTATGCTTTATTAAATTGTATTTATGTTGTTTTATCCTATGCTTTATTAAATTGTATTTATGTTGTTTTATCCTATGGTTTATTAAATTGTATTCATGCTGTTTTAACCTATGCTTTATTAAATTGTATTTATGTTGTTTTATCCTATGCTTTATTAAATTGTATTTATGTTGTTTAATCCTATGCTTTATTAAATTGTATTTATGTTGTTTTAACCCATGCTTTATTAAATTGTATTTATGTTATTTTATCCTATGCTTTATTAAATTGTATTTATGTTGTTCTAACCTATGCTTTATTAAATTGTATTTATGTTGTTTTATCCTATGCTTTATTAAATTGTATTTATGTTGTTTTATCCTATGCTTTATTAAATTGTATTTATGTTGTTTAATCCTATGCTTTATTAAATTGTATTTATGTTGTTTTTACCCATGCTTTATTAAATTGTATTTATGTTGTTTTATCCTATGCTTTATTAAATTGTATTTATGTTGTTTTATCCTATGCTTTATTAAATTGTATTTATGTTGTTTTAACCTATGCTTTATTAAATTGTATTTATGTTGTTTTATCCTATGCTTTATTAAATTGTATTTATGTTGTTTTAACCCATGCTTCATTAAATTGTATTTATGTTGTTTTATCCTATGCTTCATTAAATGGTATTTATGTTGTTTTATCCTATGCTTTATTAAATTGTATTTATGTTGTTTTATCCTATGCTTTATTAAATTGTATTTATGTTGTTTTAACCTATGCTTTATTAAATTGTATTTATGTTGTTTTATCCTATGCTTTATTAAATTGTATTTATGTTGTTTTAACCTATGCTTTATTGAATTGTATTTATGTTGTTTTAACCTATGCTTTATTAAATTGTATTTATGTTGTTTTATCCTATGCTTTATTAAATTGTATTTATGTTGTTTTAACCTATGCTTTAATAAATTGTATTTATGTAGTTTTATCCTATGCTTTATTAAATTGTATTTATGTTGTTCTAACCTATGCTTTATTAAATTGTATTTATGTTGTTTTAACCTATGCTTTATTAAATTGTATTTATGTTGTTTTATCCTATGCTTTATTAAATTGTATTTATGTTGTTTTATCCTATGCTTTATTAAATTGTATTTATGTTGTTTTATCCTATGCTTTATTAAATTGTATTTATGTTGTTTTATCCTATGCTTTATTAAATTGTATTTATGTTGTTTTAACCTATGCTTTATTAAATTGTATTTATGCTGTTTTAACCTATGCTTTATTAAATTGTATTTATGTTGTTTTAACCTATGCTTTATTAAATTGTATTTATGTTGTTTTATCATATGCTTTATTAAATTGTATTTATGTTGTTCTAACCTATGCTTTATTAAATTTTATTTATGTTGTTTTATCCTATGCTTTATTAAATTGTATTTATGTTGTTTTACCCTATGCTTTATTAAATTGTATTTATGTTGTTTTATCCCATGCTTTATTAAATTGTATTTATGTTGTTTGAACCTATGCTTTATTAAATTGTATTTATGTTGTTTTATCCTATGCTTTATTAAATTGTATTTATGTTGTTTTATCCTATGCTTTATTAAATTGTATTTATGTTGTTTATAACCTATGCTTTATTAAATTGTATTTATGCTGTTTTATCCTATGCTTTATTAAATTGTTTTTATGTTGTTTATAACCTATGCTTTATTAAATTGTATTTATGTTGTTTTAACCTATGCTTTATTAAATTGTATTTATGTTGTTCTAACCTATGCTTTATTAAATTGTATTTATGTTGTTTTATCCTATGCTTTATTAAATTTTATTTATGTTGTTCTAACCTATGCTTTATTAAATTGTATTTATGTTGTTCTAACCTATGCTTTATTAAATTGTATTTATGTTGTTTTATCCTATGCTTTATTAAATTGTATTTATGTTGTTTTAACCTATGCTTTATTAAATTGTATTTATGTTGTTTTATCCTATGCTTTATTAAATTGTATTTATGTTGTTTTATCCTATGCTTTATTAAATTGTATTTATGTTGTTTTATCCTATGCTTTATTAAATTGTATTTATGTTGTTTTAACCTATGCTTTATTAAATTGTATTTATGCTGTTTTAACCTATGCTTTATTAAATTGTATTTATGTTGTTTTAACCTATGCTTTATTAAATTGTATTTATGTTGTTTTATCCTATGCTTTATTAAATTGTATTTATGTTGTTCTAACCTATGCTTTATTAAATTGTATTTATGTTGTTTTATCCTATGCTTTATTAAATTGTAATTATGTTGTTTTAACCTATGCTTTATTAAATTGTATTTATGTTGTTTTATCCTATGCTTTATTAAATTGTATTTATGTTGTTTTAAACTATGCTTTATTAAATTGTGTTTATGTTGTTTTAACCTATGTTTTATTAAATTGTATTTATGTTGTTTTAAACTATGCTTTATTAAATTGTATTTATGTTGTTTTAAACTATGCTTTATTAAATTGTATTTATGTTGTTTTATCCTATGCTTTATTAAATTGTATTTATGTTGTTTTAACCTATGCTTTATTAAATTGTATTTATGTTGTTTTATCGTATGCTTTATTAAGTTGTATTTATGTTGTTTTATCCTATGCTTTATTAAATTGTATTTATGCTGTTTTAACCTATGCTTTATTAAATTATATTTATGTTGTTTTAACCTATGCTTTATTAAATTGTATTTATGTTGTTTTATCCTATGCTTTATTAAATTGTATTTATGTTGTTCTTACCTATGCTTTATTAAATTGTATTTATGTTGTTTTATCCTATGCTTTATTAAATTGTATTCATGATGTTTTATCCTATGCTTTATTAAATTGTATTTATGTTGTTTTAACCTATGCTTTATTAAATTGTATTTATGTTGTTTTATCCTATGCTTTATTAAATTGTATTTATGTTGTTTTATCCTATGCTTTATTAAATTGTATTTATGTTGTTTTATCCTATGGTTTATTAAATTGTATTCATGCTGTTTTAACCTATGCTTTATTAAATTGTATTTATGTTGTTTTATCCTATGCTTTATTAAATTGTATTTATGTTGTTTAATCCTATGCTTTATTAAATTGTATTTATGTTGTTTTAGCCCATGCTTTATTAAATTGTATTTATGTTATTTTATCCTATGCTTTATTAAATTGTATTTATGTTGTTCTAACCTATGCTTTATTAAATTGTATTTATGTTGTTTAATCCTATGCTTTATTAAATTGTATTTATGTTGTTTTTACCCATGCTTTATTAAATTGTATTTATGTTGTTTTATCCTATGCTTTATTAAATTGTATTTATGTTGTTTTATCCTATGCTTTATTAAATTGTATTTATGTTGTTTTAACCTATGCTTTATTAAATTGTATTTATGTTGTTTTATCCTATGCTTTATTAAATTGTATTTATGTTGTTTTAACCTATGCTTTATTAAATTGTATTTATGCTGTTTTAACCTATGCTTTATTAAATTGTATTTATGTTGTTTTAACCTATGCTTTATTAAATTGTATTTATGTTGTTTTATCATATGCTTTATTAAATTGTATTTATGTTGTTCTAACCTATGCTTTATTAAATTTTATTTATGTTGTTTTATCCTATGCTTTATTAAATTGTATTTATGTTGTTTTACCCTATGCTTTATTAAATTGTATTTATGTTGTTTTATCCCATGCTTTATTAAATTGTATTTATGTTGTTTGAACCTATGCTTTATTAAATTGTATTTATTTTGTTTTATCCTATGCTTTATTAAATTGTATTTATGTTGTTTTATCCTATGCTTTATTAAATTGTATTTATGTTGTTTATAACCTATGCTTTATTAAATTGTATTTATGCTGTTTTATCCTATGCTTTATTAAATTGTTTTTATGTTGTTTATAACCTATGCTTTATTAAATTGTATTTATGTTGTTTTAACCTATGCTTTATTAAATTGTATTTATGTTGTTCTAACCTATGCTTTATTAAATTGTATTTATGTTGTTTTATCCTATGCTTTATTAAATTTTATTTATGTTGTTCTAACCTATGCTTTATTAAATTGTATTTATGTTGTTCTAACCTATGCTTTATTAAATTGTATTTATGTTGTTTTATCCTATGCTTTATTAAATTGTATTTATGTTGTTTTAACCTATGCTTTATTAAATTGTATTTATGTTGTTTTATCCTATGCTTTATTAAATTGTATTTATGTTGTTTTATCCTATGCTTTATTAAATTGTATTTATGTTGTTTTATCCTATGCTTTATTAAATTGTATTTATGTTGTTTTAACCTATGCTTTATTAAATTGTATTTATGCTGTTTTAACCTATGCTTTATTAAATTGTATTTATGTTGTTTTAACCTATGCTTTATTAAATTGTATTTATGTTGTTTTATCCTATGCTTTATTAAATTGTATTTATGTTGTTCTAACCTATGCTTTATTAAATTGTATTTATGTTGTTTTATCCTATGCTTTATTAAATTGTAATTATGTTGTTTTAACCTATGCTTTATTAAATTGTATTTATGTTGTTTTATCCTATGCTTTATTAAATTGTATTTATGTTGTTTTAAACTATGCTTTATTAAATTGTGTTTATGTTGTTTTAACCTATGTTTTATTAAATTGTATTTATGTTGTTTTAAACTATGCTTTATTAAATTGTATTTATGTTGTTTTAAACTATGCTTTATTAAATTGTATTTATGTTGTTTTATCCTATGCTTTATTAAATTGTATTTATGTTGTTTTAACCTATGCTTTATTAAATTGTATTTATGTTGTTTTATCCTATGCTTTATTAAATTGTATTTATGTTGTTTTAAACTATGCTTTATTAAATTGTGTTTATGTTGTTTTAACCTATGCTTTATTAAATTGTATTTATGTTGTTTTAAACTATGCTTTATTAAATTGTATTTATGTTGTTTTAAACTATGCTTTATTAAATTGTATTTATGTTGTTTTATCCTATGCTTTATTAAATTGTATTTATGTTGTTTTAACCTATGCTTTATTAAATTGTATTTATGTTGTTTTATCGTATGCTTTATTAAGTTGTATTTATGTTGTTTTATCCTATGCTTTATTAAATTGTATTTATGCTGTTTTAACCTATGCTTTATTAAATTATATTTATGTTGTTTTAACCTATGCTTTATTAAATTGTATTTATGTTGTTTTATCCTATGCTTTATTAAATTGTATTTATGTTGTTCTTACCTATGCTTTATTAAATTGTATTTATGTTGTTTTATCCTATGCTTTATTAAATTGTATTCATGATGTTTTATCCTATGCTTTATTAAATTGTATTTATGTTGTTTTAACCTATGCTTTATTAAATTGTATTTATGTTGTTTTATCCTATGCTTTATTAAATTGTATTTATGTTGTTTTATCCTATGCTTTATTAAATTGTATTTATGTTGTTTTATCCTATGGTTTATTAAATTGTATTCATGCTGTTTTAACCTATGCTTTATTAAATTGTATTTATGTTGTTTTATCCTATGCTTTATTAAATTGTATTTATGTTGTTTAATCCTATGCTTTATTAAATTGTATTTATGTTGTTTTAGCCCATGCTTTATTAAATTGTATTTATGTTATTTTATCCTATGCTTTATTAAATTGTATTTATCTTGTTCTAACCTATGCTTTATTAAATTGTATTTATGTTGTTTTATCCTATGCTTTATTAAATTGTATTTATGTTGTTTTATCCTATGCTTTATTAAATTGTATTTATGTTGTTTAATCCTATGCTTTATTAAATTGTATTTATGTTGTTTTTACCCATGCTTTATTAAATTGTATTTATGTTGTTTTATCCTATGCTTTATTAAATTGTATTTATGTTGTTTTATCCTATGCTTTATTAAATTGTATTTATGTTGTTTTAACCTATGCTTTATTAAATTGTATTTATGTTGTTTTATCCTATGCTTTATTAAATTGTATTTATGTTGTTTTAACCTGTGCTTTATTAAATTGTATTTATGCTGTTTTAACCTATGCTTTATTAAATTGTATTTATGTTGTTTTAACCTATGCTTTATTAAATTGTATTTATGTTGTTTTATCATATGCTTTATTAAATTGTATTTATGTTGTTCTAACCTATGCTTTATTAAATTTTATTTATGTTGTTTTATCCTATGCTTTATTAAATTGTATTTATGTTGTTTTACCCTATGCTTTATTAAATTGTATTTATGTTGTTTTATCCCATGCTTTATTAAATTGTATTTATGTTGTTTGAACCTATGCTTTATTAAATTGTATTTATGTTGTTTTATCCTATGCTTTATTAAATTGTATTTATGTTGTTTTATCCTATGCTTTATTAAATTGTATTTATGTTGTTTATAACCTATGCTTTATTAAATTGTATTTATGCTGTTTTATCCTATGCTTTATTAAATTGTTTTTATGTTGTTTATAACCTATGCTTTATTAAATTGTATTTATGTTGTTTTAACCTATGCTTTATTAAATTGTATTTATGTTGTTCTAACCTATGCTTTATTAAATTGTATTTATGTTGTTTTATCCTATGCTTTATTAAATTTTATTTATGTTGTTCTAACCTATGCTTTATTAAATTGTATTTATGTTGTTCTAACCTATGCTTTATTAAATTGTATTTATGTTGTTTTATCCTATGCTTTATTAAATTGTATTTATGTTGTTTTAACCTATGCTTTATTAAATTGTATTTATGTTGTTTTATCCTATGCTTTATTAAATTGTATTTATGTTGTTTTATCCTATGCTTTATTAAATTGTATTTATGTTGTTTTATCCTATGCTTTATTAAATTGTATTTATGTTGTTTTAACCTATGCTTTATTAAATTGTATTTATGCTGTTTTAACCTATGCTTTATTAAATTGTATTTATGTTGTTTTAACCTATGCTTTATTAAATTGTATTTATGTTGTTTTATCCTATGCTTTATTAAATTGTATTTATGTTGTTCTAACCTATGCTTTATTAAATTGTATTTATGTTGTTTTATCCTATGCTTTATTAAATTGTAATTATGTTGTTTTAACCTATGCTTTATTAAATTGTATTTATGTTGTTGTATCCTATGCTTTATTAAATTGTATTTATGTTGTTTTAAACTATGCTTTATTAAATTGTGTTTATGTTGTTTTAACCTATGTTTTATTAAATTGTATTTATGTTGTTTTAAACTATGCTTTATTAAATTGTATTTATGTTGTTTTAAACGATGCTTTATTAAATTGTATTTATGTTGTTTTATCCTATGCTTTATTAAATTGTATTTATGTTGTTTTAACCTATGCTTTATTAAATTGTATTTATGTTGTTTTATCGTATGCTTTATTAAGTTGTATTTATGTTGTTTTATCCTATGCTTTATTAAATTGTATTTATGCTGTTTTAACCTATGCTTTATTAAATTATATTTATGTTGTTTTAACCTATGCTTTATTAAATTGTATTTATGTTGTTTTATCCTATGCTTTATTAAATTGTATTTATGTTGTTCTTACCTATGCTTTATTAAATTGTATTTATGTTGTTTTATCCTATGCTTTATTAAATTGTATTCATGATGTTTTATCCTATGCTTTATTAAATTGTATTTATGTTGTTTTAACCTATGCTTTATTAAATTGTATTTATGTTGTTTTATCCTATGCTTTATTAAATTGTATTTATGTTGTTTTATCCTATGCTTTATTAAATTGTATTTATGTTGTTTTATCCTATGGTTTATTAAATTGTATTCATGCTGTTTTAACCTATGCTTTATTATATTGTATTTATGTTGTTTTATCCTATGCTTTATTAAATTGTATTTATGTTGTTTAATCCTATGCTTTATTAAATTGTATTTATGTTGTTTTAGCCCATGCTTTATTAAATTGTATTTATGTTATTTTATCCTATGCTTTATTAAATTGTATTTATGTTGTTCTAACCTATGCTTTATTAAATTGTATTTATGTTGTTTTATCCTATGCTTTATTAAATTGTATTTATGTTGTTTTATCCTATGCTTTATTAAATTGTATTTATGTTGTTTAATCCTATGCTTTATTAAATTGTATTTATGTTGTTTTTACCCATGCTTTATTAAATTGTATTTATGTTGTTTTATCCTATGCTTTATTAAATTGTATTTATGTTGTTTTATCCTATGCTTTATTAAATTGTATTTATGTTGTTTTAACCTATGCTTTATTAAATTGTATTTATGTTGTTTTATCCTATGCTTTATTAAATTGTATTTATGTTGTTTTAACCCATGCTTCATTAAATTGTATTTATGTTGTTTTATCCTATGCTTCATTAAATGGTATTTATGTTGTTTTATCCTATGCTTTATTAAATTGTATTTATGTTGTTTTATCCTATGCTTTATTAAATTGTATTTATGTTGTTTTAACCTATGCTTTATTAAATTGTATTTATGTTGTTTTATCCTATGCTTTATTAAATTGTATTTATGTTGTTTTAACCTATGCTTTATTGAATTGTATTTATGTTGTTTTAACCTATGCTTTATTAAATTGTATTTATGTTGTTTTATCCTATGCTTTATTAAATTGTATTTATGTTGTTTTAACCTATGCTTTAATAAATTGTATTTATGTAGTTTTATCCTATGCTTTATTAAATTGTATTTATGTTGTTTTAACCTATGCTTTATTAAATTGTATTTATGTTGTTTTATCCTATGCTTTATTAAATTGTATTTATGTTGTTTTATCCTATGCTTTATTAAATTGTATTTATGTTGTTTTATCCTATGCTTTATTAAATTGTATTTATGTTGTTTTAACCTATGCTTTATTAAATTGTATTTATGCTGTTTTAACCTATGCTTTATTAAATTGTATTTATGTTGTTTTAACCTATGCTTTATTAAATTGTATTTATGTTGTTTTATCCTATGCTTTATTAAATTGTATTTATGTTGTTCTAACCTATGCTTTATTAAATTGTATTTATGTTGTTTTATCCTATGCTTTATTAAATTGTAATTATGTTGTTTTAACCTATGCTTTATTAAATTGTATTTATGTTGTTTTATCCTATGCTTTATTAAATTGTATTTATGTTGTTTTAAACTATGCTTTATTAAATTGTGTTTATGTTGTTTTAACCTATGTTTTATTAAATTGTATTTATGTTGTTTTAAACTATGCTTTATTAAATTGTATTTATGTTGTTTTAAACTATGCTTTATTAAATTGTATTTATGTTGTTTTATCCTATGCTTTATTAAATTGTATTTATGTTGTTTTAACCTATGCTTTATTAAACTGTATTTATGTTGTTTTATCGTATGCTTTATTAAGTTGTATTTATGTTGTTTTATCCTATGCTTTATTAAATTGTATTTATGCTGTTTTAACCTATGCTTTATTAAATTATATTTATGTTGTTTTAACCTATGCTTTATTAAATTGTATTTATGTTGTTTTATCCTATGCTTTATTAAATTGTATTTATGTTGTTCTTACCTATGCTTTATTAAATTGTATTTATGTTGTTTTATCCTATGCTTTATTAAATTGTATTTATGTTGTTTTAGCCCATGCTTTATTAAATTGTATTTATGTTATTTTATCCTATGCTTTATTAAATTGTATTTATGTTGTTCTAACCTATGCTTTATTAAATTGTATTTATGTTGTTTTATCCTATGCTTTATTAAATTGTATTTATGTTGTTTTATCCTATGCTTTATTAAATTGTATTTATGTTGTTTTATCCTATGCTTTATTAAATTGTATTTATGTTGTTTTAACCTATGCTTTATTAAATTGTATTTATGTTGTTTTATCCTATGCTTTATTAAATTGTATTTATGTTGTTTTATCCTATGCTTTATTAAATTGTATTTATGTTGTTTAATCCTATGCTTTATTAAATTGTATTTTTGTTGTTTTTACCCATGCTTTATTAAATTGTATTTATGTTGTTTTATCCTATGCTTTATTAAATTGTATTTATTTTGTTTTATCCTATGCTTTATTAAATTGTATTTATGTTGTTTTAACCTATGCTTTATTAAATTGTATTTATGTTGTTTTATCCTATGCTTTATTAAATTGTATTTATGTTGTTTTAACCCATGCTTCATTAAATTGTATTTATGTTGTTTTATCCTATGCTTCATTAAATGGTATTTATGTTGTTTTATCCTATGCTTTATTAAATTGTATTTATGTTGTTTTATCCTATGCTTTATTAAATTGTATTTATGTTGTTTTAACCTATGCTTTATTAAATTGTATTTATGTTGTTTTATCCTATGCTTTATTAAATTGTATTTATGTTGTTTTAACCTATGCTTTATTGAATTGTATTTATGTTGTTTTAACCTATGCTTTATTAAATTGTATTTATGTTGTTTTATCCTATGCTTTATTAAATTGTATTTATGTTGTTTTAACCTATGCTTTAATAAATTGTATTTATGTAGTTTTATCCTATGCTTTATTAAATTGTATTTATGTTGTTCTAACCTATGCTTTATTAAATTGTATTTATGTTGTTTTAACCTATGCTTTATTAAATTGTATTTATGTTGTTTTATCCTATGCTTTATTAAATTGTATTTATGTTGTTTTATCCTATGCTTTATTAAATTGTATTTATGTTGTTTTATCCTATGCTTTATTAAATTGTATTTATGTTGTTTTATCCTATGCTTTATTAAATTGTATTTATGTTGTTTTAACCTATGCTTTATTAAATTGTATTTATGCTGTTTTAACCTATGCTTTATTAAATTGTATTTATGTTGTTTTAACCTATGCTTTATTAAATTGTATTTATGTTGTTTTATCATATGCTTTATTAAATTGTATTTATGTTGTTCTAACCTATGCTTTATTAAATTTTATTTATGTTGTTTTATCCTATGCTTTATTAAATTGTATTTATGTTGTTTTACCCTATGCTTTATTAAATTGTATTTATGTTGTTTTATCCCATGCTTTATTAAATTGTATTTATGTTGTTTGAACCTATGCTTTATTAAATTGTATTTATGTTGTTTTATCCTATGCTTTATTAAATTGTATTTATGTTGTTTTATCCTATGCTTTATTAAATTGTATTTATGTTGTTTATAACCTATGCTTTATTAAATTGTACTTATGTTGTTTTAACCTATGCTTTATTAAATTGTATTTATGTTGTTCTAACCTATGCTTTATTAAATTGTATTTATGTTGTTTTATCCTATGCTTTATTAAATTGTATTTATGTTGTTTTATCCTATGATTTATTAAATTGTATTTATGTTGTTTATAACCTATGCTTTATTAAATTGTATTTATGTTTTTTTAACCTATGCTTTATTAAATTGTATTTATGTTGTTTGAACCTATGCTTTATTAAATTGTATTTATTTTGTTTTATCCTATGCTTCATTAAATTGTGTTTATGTTGTTTTATCCTATGCTTTTTTAAATTGTATTTATGTTGTTTTAACCCATGCTTTATTAAATTGTATTTATGTTGTTTTATCCTATGCTTTATTAAATTGTAATTATGTTGTTTTACCCTATGCTTTATTAAATTGTATTCATGTTGTTTTATCCCATGCTTTATTAAATTGTATTTATGTTGTTTGAACCTATGCTTTATTAAATTGTATTTATGTTGTTTTATCCTATGCTTCATTAAATTGTGTTTATGTTGTTTTATCCTATGCTTTTTTAAATTGTATTTATGTTGTTTTAACCCATGCTTTATTAAATTGTATTTATGCTGTTTTATCCTATGCTTTATTAAATTGTATTTATGTTGTTTTATCCTATGCTTTATTAAATTGTATTTATCTTGTTTTAACCTGTGCTTTATTAAATTTTATTTATGTTGTTTTATCCTATGCTTTATTAAATTGTATTTGTTTTGTTTTAACCTATGCTTTATTAAATTGTATTTATGTTGTTTTATCCTATGCTTTATTAAATTGTATTTATGTTGTTTTAACCTATGCTTTATTAAATTTTGTTTGTGTTGTTTTAACCTATGCTTTATTAAATTGTATTTATCTTGTTTTAACCTATGCTTTATTAAATTGTATTTATGTTGTTTTATCCTATGCTTTATTAAATTGTATTTATGTTGTTTTATCCTATGCTTTATTAAATTGTATTTATGTTGTTTTAACCTATGCTTTATTAAATTGTATTTATGTTTTTTTAACCTATGCTTTCTTAACTTGTATTTATGTTGTTTTATCCTATGCTTTATTAAATGGTATTTATGCTGTTTTATCCTATGCTTTATTAAATTGTATTTATGTTGTTTTATCCTATGCTTTATTAAATTGTATTTATGTTGTTTTATCCTATGCTTTATTAAATTGTGTTTATGTTGTTTTATCCTATGCTTTATTAAATTGTATTTATGTTGTTTTAACCTATGCTTTATTAAATTGTATTTATGTTGTTTTATCCTATGCTTTATTAAATTGTATTTATGTTGTTTTAACCTATGCTTTAATAAATTGTATTTATGTAGTTTTATCCTATGCTTTATTAAATTGTATTTATGTTGTTCTAACCTATGCTTTATTAAATTGTATTTATGTTGTTTTAACCTATGCTTTATTAAATTGTATTTATGTTGTTTTATCCTATGCTTTATTAAATTGTATTTATGTTGTTTTATCCTATGCTTTATTAAATTGTATTTATGTTGTTTTATCCTATGCTTTAATAAATTGTATTTATGTTGTTTTATCCTATGCTTTATTAAATTGTATTTATGTTGTTTTATCCTATGCTTTATTAAATTGTATTTATGTTGTTTTAACCTATGCTTTATTAAATTGTATTTATGCTGTTTTAACCTATGCTTTATTAAATTGTATTTATGTTGTTTTAACCTATGCTTTATTAAATTGTATTTATGTTGTTTTATCATATGCTTTATTAAATTGTATTTATGTTGTTCTAACCTATGCTTTATTAAATTTTATTTATGTTGTTTTATCCTATGCTTTATTAAATTGTATTTATGTTGTTTTACCCTATGCTTTATTAAATTGTATTTATGTTGTTTTATCCCATGCTTTATTAAATTGTATTTATGTTGTTTGAACCTATGCTTTATTAATTTGTATTTATGTTGTTTTATCCTATGCTTTATTAAATTGGATTTATGTTGTTTATAACCTATGCTTTATTAAATTGTATTTATGTTGTTTGAACCTATGCTTTATTAAATTGTATTTATGTTGTTTTATCCTATGCTTTATTAAATTGTATTTATGTTGTTTTAACCTATGCTTTATTAAATTGTATTTATGTTGTTTTATCCTATGCTTTATTAAATTGTATTTATGTTGTTTTATCCTATGCTTTATTAAATTGTATTTATGTTGTTTTATCCTATGCTTTATTAAATTGTATTTATGTTGTTTTATCCTATGCTTTATTAAATTGTATTT
Source organism: Phyllobates terribilis (assembly GCF_046119375.1). NCBI lineage: Eukaryota > Metazoa > Chordata > Amphibia > Anura > Dendrobatidae > Phyllobates > Phyllobates terribilis. The sequence continues at coordinate 3,364,065 of NW_027362781.1, read as the reverse complement.
ATGTTGTTTTACCCTATGCTTTATTAAATTGTATTCATGTTGTTTTATCCCATGCTTTATTAAATTGTATTTATGTTGTTTGAACCTATGCTTTATTAAATTGTATTTATGTTGTTTTATCCTATGCTTCATTAAATTGTGTTTATGTTGTTTTATCCTATGCTTTTTTAAATTGTATTTATGTTGTTTTAACCCATGCTTTATTAAATTGTATTTATTCTGTTTTCTCCTATGCTTTATTAAATTGTATTTATGTTGTTTTATCCTATGCTTTATTAAATTGTATTTATGTTGTTTTAACCTGTGCTTTATTAAATTTTATTTATGTTGTTTTATCCTATGCTTTATTAAATTGTATTTGTTTTGTTTTAACCTATGCTTTATTAAATTGTATTTATGTTGTTTTATCCTATGCTTTATTAAATTGTATTTATGTTGTTTTAACCTATGCTTTATTAAATTTTGTTTGTGTTGTTTTAACCTATGCTTTATTAAATTGTATTTATCTTGTTTTAACCTATGCTTTATTAAATTGTATTTATGTTGTTTTATCCTATGCTTTATTAAATTGTATTTATGTTGTTTTATCCTATGCTTTATTAAATTGTATTTATGTTGTTTTAACCTATGCTTTATTAAATTGTATTTATGTTTTTTTAACCTATGCTTTCTTAACTTGTATTTATGTTGTTTTATCCTATGCTTTATTAAATGGTATTTATGCTGTTTTATCCTATGCTTTATTAAATTGTATTTATGTTGTTTTATCCTATGCTTTATTAAATTGTATTTATGTTGTTTTATCCTATGCTTTATTAAATTGTGTTTATGTTGTTTTATCCTATGCTTTATTAAATTGTATTTATGTTGTTTTAACCTATGCTTTATTAAATTGTATTTATGTTGTTTTATCCTATGCTTTATTAAATTGTATTTATGTTGTTTTAACCTATGCTTTAATAAATTGTATTTATGTAGTTTTATCCTATGCTTTATTAAATTGTATTTATGTTGTTCTAACCTATGCTTTATTAAATTATATTTATGTTGTTTTAACCTATGCTTTATTAAATTGTATTTATGTTGTTTTATCCTATGCTTTATTAAATTGTATTTATGTTGTTTTATCCTATGCTTTATTAAATTGTATTTATGTTGTTTTATCCTATGCTTTAATAAATTGTATTTATGTTGTTTTATCCTATGCTTTATTAAATTGTATTTATGTTGTTTTATCCTATGCTTTATTAAATTGTATTTATGTTGTTTTAACCTATGCTTTATTAAATTGTATTTATGCTGTTTTAACCTATGCTTTATTAAATTGTATTTATGTTGTTTTAACCTATGCTTTATTAAATTGTATTTATGTTGTTTTATCATATGCTTTATTAAATTGTATTTATGTTGTTCTAACCTATGCTTTATTAAATTGTATTTATGTTGTTTTATCCCATGCTTTATTAAATTGTATTTATGTTGTTTGAACCTATGCTTTATTAAATTGTATTTATGTTGTTTTATCCTATGCTTTATTAAATTGGATTTATGTTGTTTATAACCTATGCTTTATTAAATTGTATTTATGTTGTTTGAACCTATGCTTTATTAAATTGTATTTATGTTGTTTTATCCTATGCTTTATTAAATTGTATTTATGTTGTTTTAACCTATGCTTTATTAAATTGTATTTATGTTGTTTTATCCTATGCTTTATTAAATTGTATTTATGTTGTTTTATCCTATGCTTTATTAAATTGTATTTATGTTGTTTTATCCTATGCTTTATTAAATTGTATTTATGTTGTTTTAACCTATGCTTTATTAAATTGTATTTATGCTGTTTTAACCTATGCTTTCTTAACTTGTATTTATGTTGTATTATCCTATGCTTTATTAAATTGTATTTATGTTGTTTTAACCTATGCTTTATTAAATTGTATTTATGTTGTTTTATCCTATGCTTTATTAAATTGTATTTATGTTGTTTTAACCTATGCTTTATTAAATTGTATTTATGTTGTTTTAACCTATGCTTTATTAAATTGTATTTATGTTGTTTTATCCTATGCTTTATTAAATTGTATTTATGTTGTTTTAACCTATGCTTTAATAAATTGTATTTATGTAGTTTTATTTTATGCTTTATTAAATTGTATTTATGTTGTTCTAACCTATGCTTTATTAAATTGTATTTATGTTGTTCTAACCTATGCTTTATTAAATTGTATTCATGTTGTTTTATCCTATGCTTTATTAAATTGTATTTATGTTGTTTTAACCTATGCTTTATTAAATTGTATTTATGTTGTTTTATCCTATGCTTTATTAAATTGTATTTGTTTTGTTTTAACCTATGCTTTATTAAATTGTATTTATGTTGTTTTATCCTATGCTTTATTAAATTGTATTTATGTTGTTTTAACCTATGCTTTATTAAATTTTGTTTGTGTTGTTTTAACCTATGCTTTATTAAATTGTATTTATCTTGTTTTAACCTATGCTTTATTAAATTGTATTTATGTTGTTTTATCCTATGCTTTATTAAATTGTATTTATGTTGTTTTATCCTATGCTTTATTAAATTGTATTTATGTTGTTTTAACCTATGCTTTATTAAATTGTATTTATGTTTTTTTAACCTATGCTTTCTTAACTTGTATTTATGTTGTTTTATCCTATGCTTTATTAAATGGTATTTATGCTGTTTTATCCTATGCTTTATTAAATTGTATTTATGTTGTTTTATCCTATGCTTTATTAAATTGTATTTATGTTGTTTTATCCTATGCTTTATTAAATTGTGTTTATGTTGTTTTATCCTATGCTTTATTAAATTGTATTTATGTTGTTTTAACCTATGCTTTATTAAATTGTATTTATGTTGTTTTATCCTATGCTTTATTAAATTGTATTTATGTTGTTTTAACCTATGCTTTAATAAATTGTATTTATGTAGTTTTATCCTATGCTTTATTAAATTGTATTTATGTTGTTCTAACCTATGCTTTATTAAATTATATTTATGTTGTTTTAACCTATGCTTTATTAAATTGTATTTATGTTGTTTTATCCTATGCTTTATTAAATTGTATTTATGTTGTTTTATCCTATGCTTTATTAAATTGTATTTATGTTGTTTTATCCTATGCTTTAATAAATTGTATTTATGTTGTTTTATCCTATGCTTTATTAAATTGTATTTATGTTGTTTTATCCTATGCTTTATTAAATTGTATTTATGTTGTTTTAACCTATGCTTTATTAAATTGTATTTATGCTGTTTTAACCTATGCTTTATTAAATTGTATTTATGTTGTTTTAACCTATGCTTTATTAAATTGTATTTATGTTGTTTTATCATATGCTTTATTAAATTGTATTTATGTTGTTCTAACCTATGCTTTATTAAATTGTATTTATGTTGTTTTATCCCATGCTTTATTAAATTGTATTTATGTTGTTTGAACCTATGCTTTATTAAATTGTATTTATGTTGTTTTATCCTATGCTTTATTAAATTGGATTTATGTTGTTTATAACCTATGCTTTATTAAATTGTATTTATGTTGTTTGAACCTATGCTTTATTAAATTGTATTTATGTTGTTTTATCCTATGCTTTATTAAATTGTATTTATGTTGTTTTAACCTATGCTTTATTAAATTGTATTTATGTTGTTTTATCCTATGCTTTATTAAATTGTATTTATGTTGTTTTATCCTATGCTTTATTAAATTGTATTTATGTTGTTTTATCCTATGCTTTATTAAATTGTATTTATGTTGTTTTAACCTATGCTTTATTAAATTGTATTTATGCTGTTTTAACCTATGCTTTCTTAACTTGTATTTATGTTGTATTATCCTATGCTTTATTAAATTGTATTTATGTTGTTTTAACCTATGCTTTATTAAATTGTATTTATGTTGTTTCATCCTATGCTTTATTAAATTGTATTTATGTTTTTTTAACCTATGCTTTATTAAATTGTATTTATGTTGTTTTAACCTATGCTTTATTAAATTGTATTTATGTTGTTTTATCCTATGCTTTATTAAATTGTATTTATGTTGTTTTAACCTATGCTTTAATAAATTGTATTTATGTAGTTTTATTTTATGCTTTATTAAATTGTATTTATGTTGTTCTAACCTATGCTTTATTAAATTGTATTTATGTTGTTCTAACCTATGCTTTATTAAATTGTATTCATGTTGTTTTATCCTATGCTTTATTAAATTGTATTTATGTTGTTTTAACCTATGCTTTATTAAATTGTATTTATGTTGTTTTATCCTATGCTTTATTAAATTGTATTTATGTTGTTTTAACCTATGCTTTATTAAATTGTAGTTATGTTGTTTTAACCTATGCTTTATTAAATTGTATTTATGTTGTTTTATCCTATGCTTTATTAATTTGTATTTATGTTGTTTTATCCTATGCTTTATTAAATTGTATTAATGTTGTTTTATCCTATGCTTTATTAAATTGTATTTATGTTGTTTTAACCAATGCATTATTAAATTGTATTTATGTTGTTTTAACCTATGCTTTATTAAATTGTATTTATGTTGTTTTATCCTATGCTTTATTAATTTGTATTTATGTTGTTTTATCCTATGCTTTATTAAATTGTATTAATGTTGTTTTATCCTATGCTTTTTTAAATTGTATTTATGTTGTTTTAACCAATGCTTTATTAAATTGTATTTATGTTGTTTTAACCTATGCTTTATTAAATTGTATTTATGCTGTTTTAACCTATGCTTTATTAAATTGTATTTATGTTGTTTTAACCTATGCTTTATTAAATTGTATTTATGTTGTTTTATCATATGCTTTATTAAATTGTATTTATGTTGTTCTAACCTATGCTTTATTAAATTGTATTTATGTTGTTTTATCCTATGCTTTATTAAATTGTATTTATGTTGTTTTAACCTATGCTTTATTAAATTGTATTTATGTTGTTTTATCCTATGCTTTATTAAATTGTATTTATGTTGTTTTACCCTATGCTTTATTAAATTGTATTTATGTTGTTTTATCCCATGCTTTATTAAATTGTATTTTTGTTGTTTGAACCTATGCTTTATTAAATTGTATTTATGTTGTTTTATCCTATGCTTTATTAAATTGTATTTATGTTGTTTTAACCCATGCTTCATTAAATTGTATTTATGTTGTTTTATCATATGCTTTATTAAATTGTATTTATGTTGATTTAACCTGTGCTTTATTAAATTTTATTTATGTTGTTTTATCCTATGCTTTATTAAATTGTATTTATGTTGTTTTAACCTATGCTTTATTAAATTGTATTTATGTTGTTTTTACCTATGCTTTATTAAATTGTATTTATGTTGTTTTATCCTATGCTTTATTAAATTGTATTTATGTTGTTTTATCCTATGCTTTATTAAAATGTATTTATGTTGTTTTATCCTATGCTTTATTAAATTGTATTTATGTTGTTTTATCCTATGCTTTATTAAATTGTATATATGTTATTTTATCCTATGCTTTATTAAATTGTATTTATGTTGTTTTAACCTATGCTTTATTAAATTGTATTTATGCTGTTTTAACCTATGCTTTATTAAATTGTATTTATGTTGTTTTAACCTATGCTTTATTAAATTGTATTTATGTTGTTTTATCATATGCTTTATTAAATTGTATTTATGTTGTTCTAACCTATGCTTTATTAAATTGTATTTATGTTGTTTTATCCTATGCTTTATTAAATTGTATTTATGTTGTTTTAACCCATGCTTCATTAAATTGTATTTATGTTGTTTTATCCTATGCTTCATTAAATGTTATTTATGTTGTTTTATCCTATGCTTTATTAAATTGTGTTTATGTTGTTTTATCCTATGCTTTATTAAATTGTATTTATGTTGTTTTAACCTATGCTTTATTAAATTGTATTTATGTTGTTTTATCCTATGCTTTATTAAATTGTATTTATGTTGTTTTAACGTATGCTTTATTAAATTGTATTTATGCTGTTTTATCCTATGCTTTATTAAATTGTATTTATGTTGTTTTAACCCATGCTTCATTAAATTGTATTTATGTTGTTTTATCCTATGCTTCATTAAATGTTATTTATGTTGTTTTATCCTATGCTTTATTAAATTGTATTTATGTTGTTTTATCCTATGCTTTATTAAATTGTATTTATGTTGTTTTATCCTATGCTTTATTAAATTGTATTTATGTTGTTTTAACCTATGCTTTATTAAATTGTATTTATGCTGTTTTAACCTATGCTTTATTAAATTGTATTTATGTTGTTTTAACCTATGCTTTATTAAATTGTATTTATGTTGTTTTATCCTATGCTTTATTAAATTGTATTTATGTTGTTTTAACGTATGCTTTATTAAATTGTATTTATGCTGTTTTATCCTATGCTTTATTAAATTGTATTTATGTTGTTTTAACCCATGCTTCATTAAATTGTATTTATGTTGTTTTATCCTATGCTTCATTAAATGTTATTTATGTTGTTTTATCCTATGCTTTATTAAATTGTATTTATGTTGTTTTATCCTATGCTTTATTAAATTGTATTTATGTTGTTTTATCCTATGCTTTATTAAATTGTATTTATGTTGTTTTAACCTATGCTTTATTAAATTGTATTTATGCTGTTTTAACCTATGCTTTATTAAATTGTATTTATGTTGTTTTAACCTATGCTTTATTAAATTGTATTTATGTTGTTTTATCCTATGCTTTATTAAATTGTATTTATGTTGTTTTAACGTATGCTTTATTAAATTGTATTTATGCTGTTTTATCCTATGCTTTATTAAATTGTATTTATGTTGTTTTAACCCATGCTTCATTAAATTGTATTTATGTTGTTTTATCCTATGCTTCATTAAATGTTATTTATGTTGTTTTATCCTATGCTTTATTAAATTGTATTTATGTTGTTTTATCCTATGCTTTATTAAATTGTATTTATGTTGTTTTATCCTATGCTTTATTAAATTGTATTTATGTTGTTTTAACCTATGCTTTATTAAATTGTATTTATGCTGTTTTAACCTATGCTTTATTAAATTGTATTTATGTTGTTTTAACCTATGCTTTATTAAATTGTATTTATGTTGTTTTATCATATGCTTTATTAAATTGTATTTATGTTGTTCTAACCTATGCTTTATTAAATTGTATTTATGTTGTTTTATCCTATGATTTATTAAATTGTATTTATGTTGATTTTACCTGTGCTTTATTAAATTTTATTTATGTTGTTTTATCCTATGCTTTATTAAATTGTATTTATGTTGTTTTAACCTATGCTTTATTAAATTGTATGTATGTTGTTTTATCCTATGCTTTATTAAATTGTATTTATGTTGTTTTAACCTATGCTTTATTAAATTGTATTTATGTTGTTTTATCCTATGCTTTATTAAATTGTATTTATGTTGTTTATAACCTATGCTTTATTAAATTGTATTTATGTTGTTTTATCTTATGCTTTATTAAATTGTTTTTATGTTGTTCTAACCTATGCTTTATTAAATTGTATTTATGTTGTTTTATCCTATGCTTTATTAAATTGTATTTATGTTGTTTAATCCTATGCTTTATTAAATTGTATTTATGTTGTTTTATCCTCTGCTTTATTAAATTGTATTTATGTTGTTTTAACACATGCTTTATTAAATTGTATTTATGTTGTTTTATCCTATGCTTTATTAAATTGTATTTATGTTGTTTTATCCTATGATTTATTAAATTGTATTTATGTTGTTTTAACCTATGCTTTATTAAATAGTATTTATGTTGTTTTATCCTATGCTTTATTAAATTGTATTTATGTTGTTTTAACCCATGCTTCATTAAATTGTATTTATGTTGTTTTATCCTATGCTTCATTAAATTGTTTATGTTGTTTTATCCTATGCTTTATTAAATTGTAGTTATGTTGTTTTATCCTATGCTTTATTAAATTGTATTTATGTTGTTTTAACCCATGCTTCATTAAATTGTATTTATGTTGTTTTATCCTATGCTTTATTAAATTGTGTTTATGTTGTTTTGTCCTATGCTTTATTAAATTGTATTTATGTTGTTTTATCATATGCTTTATTAAATTGTATTTATGTTGTTTTATCCTATGCTTTATTAAATTGTATTTATGTTGTTTTATCCTATGATTCATTAAATTCTATTTATGTTGTTTTATCCTATGCTTTATTAAATTGTATTTATGTTGTTTTAACCCATGCTTTATTAAATTGTATTTATGCTGTTTTATCCTATGCTTTATTAAATTGTATTTATGTTGTTTTATCCTATGCTTTATTAAATTGTATTTATGTTGTTTTAACCTGTGCTTTTTAAAATTTTATTTATGTTGTTTTATCCTATGCTTTATTAAATTGTATTTATGTTGTTTTAACCCATGCTTTATTAAATTGTATTTATGTTGTTTTATCCTATGATTCATTAAATTGTATTTATGTTGTTTTATCCTATGCGTTATTAAATTGTGTTTATGTTGTTTTGTCCTATGCTTTATTAAATTGTATTTATGTTGTTTTATCCTATGCTTTATTAAATTGTATTTATGTTGTTTTATCCTATGCTTTATTAAATTGTGTTTATGTTGTTTTGTCCTATGCTTTATTAAATTGTATTTATGTTGTTTTATCCTATGCTTTATTAAATTGTATTTATGTTGTTTTATCCTATGCTTTATTAAATTGTATTTATGTTGTTTTATCCTATGATTCATTAAATTGTATTTATGTTGTTTTATCCTATGCTTTATTAAATTGTATTTATGTTGTTTTAACCCATGCTTTATTAAATTGTATTTATGCTGTTTTATCCTATGCTTTATTGAATTGTATTTATGTTGTTTTATCCTATGCTTTATTAAATTGTATTTATGTTGTTTTAACCTATGCTTTATTAAATTGTATTTATGTTGTTTTGTCCTATACTTTATTAACTTGTATTTATGTTGTTCTAACCTATGCTTTATTAAATTGTATTTATGTTGTTTTATCATATGCTTTATTAAATTGTATTTATGTTGTTCTAACCTATGCTTTATTAAATTGTATTTATGTTGTTTTATCCTATGATTTATTAAATTGTATTTATGTTGATTTTACCTGTGCTTTATTAAATTTTATTTATGTTGTTTTATCCTATGCTTTATTAAATTGTATTTATGTTGTTTTAACCTATGCTTTATTAAATTGTATGTATGTTGTTTTATCCTATGCTTTATTAAATTGTATTTATGTTGTTTTAACCTATGCTTTATTAAATTGTATTTATGTTGTTTTATCCTATGCTTTATTAAATTGTATTTATGTTGTTTATAACCTATGCTTTATTAAATTGTATTTATGTTGTTTTATCTTATGCTTTATTAAATTGTTTTTATGTTGTTCTAACCTATGCTTTATTAAATTGTATTTATGTTGTTTTATCCTATGCTTTATTAAATTGTATTTATGTTGTTTTATCCTATGCTTTATTAAATTGTATTTATGTTGTTTTATCCTCTGCTTTATTAAATTGTATTTATGTTGTTTTAACACATGCTTTATTAAATTGTATTTATGTTGTTTTATCCTATGCTTTATTAAATTGTATTTATGTTGTTTTATCCTATGGTTTATTAAATTGTATTTATGTTGTTTTAACCTATGCTTTATTAAATAGTATTTATGTTGTTTTATCCTATGCTTTATTAAATTGTATTTATGTTGTTTTAACCCATGCTTCATTAAATTGTATTTATGTTGTTTTATCCTATGCTTCATTAAATTGTGTTTATGTTGTTTTATCCTATGCTTTATTAAATTGTAGTTATGTTGTTTTATCCTATGCTTTATTAAATTGTGTTTATGTTGTTTTGTCCTATGCTTTATTAAATTGTATTTATGTTGTTTTATCATATGCTTTATTAAATTGTATTTATGTTGTTTTATCCTATGCTTTATTAAATTGTATTTATGTTGTTTTATCCTATGATTCATTAAATTCTATTTATGTTGTTTTATCCTATGCTTTATTAAATTGTATTTATGTTGTTTTAACCCATGCTTTATTAAATTGTATTTATGCTGTTTTATCCTATGCTTTATTGAATTGTATTTATGTTGTTTTAACCTATGCTTTATTAAATTTTGTTTGTGTTGTTTTAACCTATGCTTTATTAAATTGTATTTATCTTGTTTTAACCTATGCTTTATTAAATAGTATTTATGTTTTTTTAACCTATGCTTTCTTAAATTGTATTTATGTTGTTTTATCCTATGCTTTATTAAATGGTATTTATGTTGTTTTATCCTATGCTTTATTAAATTGTATTTATGTTGTTTTATCCTATGCTTTATTAAATTGTATTTATGTTGTTTTATCCTATGCTTTATTAAATTGTATTTATGTTGTTTTATCCTATGCTTTATTAAATTGTATTTATGTTCTTTTAACCTATGCTTTATTAAATTGTATTTATGCTGTTTTAACCTATGCTTTATTAAATTGTATTTATGTTGTTTTAACCTATGCTTTATTAAATTGTATTTATGTTGTTTTAGCACATGCTTTATTAAATTGTATTTATGTTGTTTTATCCTATGCTTTATTAAATTGTATTTATGTTGTTTTATCCTATGATTTATTAAATTGTATTTATGTTGTTTTAACCTATGCTTTATTAAATTGTATTTATGTTGTTTTATCCTATGCTTTATTAAATTGTATTTATGTTGTTTTAACCCATGCTTTATTAAATTGTATTTATGTTGTTTTATCCTATGATTCATTAAATTGTATTTATGTTGTTTTATCCTATGCTTTATTAAATTGTATTTATGTTGTTTTATCCTATGATTTATTAAATTGTATTTATGTTGTTTTAACCTATGCTTTATTAAATTGTATTTATGTTGTTTTATCCTATGCTTTATTAAATTGTATTTATGTTGTTTTAACCCATGCTTTATTAAATTGTATTTATGTTGTTTTATCCTATGATTCATTAAATTGTATTTATGTTGTTTTATCCTATGCTTTATTAAATTGTGTTTATGTTGTTTTGTCCTATGCTTTATTAAATTGTATTTATGTTGTTTTATCCTATGCTTTATTAAATTGTATTTATGTTGTTTTATCCTATGCTTTATTAAATTGTATTTATGTTGTTTTATCCTATGATTCATTAAATTGTATTTATGTTGTTTTATCCTATGCTTTATTAAATTGTATTTATGTTGTTTTAACCCATGCTTTATTAAATTGTATTTATGCTGTTTTATCCTATGCTTTATTGAATTGTATTTATGTTGTTTTATCCTATGCTTTATTAAATTGTATTTATGTTGTTTTAACCTATGCTTTATTAAATTGTATTTATGTTGTTTTATCCTATACTTTATTAACTTGTATTTATGTTGTTCTAACCTATGCTTTATTAAATTGTATTTATGTTGTTTTATCCTATGCTTTATTAAATTGTATTTATGTTGTTTTAACCTATGCTTTATTAAATTGTATTTATGTTGTTTTATCCTATGCTTTATTAAATTGTATTTCTGTTGTTTTATCCTATGCTTTATTAAATTGAATTTATGTTGTTTTATCCCATACTTTATTAAATTGTATTTATGTTGTTTTAACCTATGCTTTATTAAATTGTATTTATGTTGTTTTATCCTATGCTTTATTAAATTGTATTTATGTTGTTTTATCCTATGCTTTATTACATTGTTTTTATGTTGTTCTAACCTATGCTTTATTAAATTGTATTTATGTTGTTTTATCCTATGCTTTATAAAATTGTATTTATGTTGTTTTATCCTATGCTTTATTAAATTGTATTTATGTTGTTTTATCCTATGCTTTATTAAATTGTATTTAGGTTGTTATAACCCATGCTTTATTAAATTGTATTTATGTTGTTTTATCCTATGCTTTATTAAATTGTGTTTATGTTGTTTTTTCCTATGCTTTATTAAATTGTGTTTATGTTGTTTTAACCTATGCTTTATTAAATTGTATTTATGTTGTTTTATCCTATGCTTTATTAAATTGTATTTATGTTGTTTTAACCCATGCTTCATTAAATTGTATTTATGTTGTTTTATCCTATGCTTCATTAAATGTTATTTATGTTGTTTTATTAAAAGCTTTATTAAATTGTGTTTATGTTGTTTTATCCTATGCTTTATTAAATTGTATTTATGTTGTTTTAACCTATGCTTTATTAAATTGTATTTATGTTGTTTTATCCTATGCTTTATTAAATTGTATTTATGTTGTTTTATCCTATGCTTTATTAAATTGTATTTATGTTGTTTTATCCTATGATTCATTAAATTGTATTTATGTTGTTTTATCCTATGCTTTATTAAATTGTATTTATGTTGTTTTAACCCATGCTTTATTAAATTGTATTTATGCTGTTTTATCCTATGCTTTATTGAATTGTATTTATGTTGTTTTATCCTATGCTTTATTAAATTGTATTTATGTTGTTTTAACCTATGCTTTATTAAATTGTATTTATGTTGTTTTATCCTATACTTTATTAACTTGTATTTATGTTGTTCTAACCTATGCTTTATTAAATTGTATTTATGTTGTTTTATCCTATGCTTTATTAAATTGTATTTATGTTGTTTTAACCTATGCTTTATTAAATTGTATTTATGTTGTTTTATCCTATGCTTTATTAAATTGTATTTCTGTTGTTTTATCCTATGCTTTATTAAATTGAATTTATGTTGTTTTATCCCATACTTTATTAAATTGTATTTATGTTGTTTTAACCTATGCTTTATTAAATTGTATTTATGTTGTTTTATCCTATGCTTTATTAAATTGTATTTATGTTGTTTTATCCTATGCTTTATTACATTGTTTTTATGTTGTTCTAACCTATGCTTTATTAAATTGTATTTATGTTGTTTTATCCTATGCTTTATAAAATTGTATTTATGTTGTTTTATCCTATGCTTTATTAAATTGTATTTATGTTGTTTTATCCTATGCTTTATTAAATTGTATTTAGGTTGTTATAACCCATGCTTTATTAAATTGTATTTATGTTGTTTTATCCTATGCTTTATTAAATTGTGTTTATGTTGTTTTTTCCTATGCTTTATTAAATTGTGTTTATGTTGTTTTAACCTATGCTTTATTAAATTGTATTTATGTTGTTTTATCCTATGCTTTATTAAATTGTATTTATGTTGTTTTAACCCATGCTTCATTAAATTGTATTTATGTTGTTTTATCCTATGCTTCATTAAATGTTATTTATGTTGTTTTATCCTATGCTTTATTAAATTGTGTTTATGTTGTTTTATCCTATGCTTTATTAAATTGTATTTATGTTGTTTTAACCTATGCTTTATTAAATTGTATTTATGTTGTTTTATCCTATGCTTTATTAAATTGTATTTATGTTGTTTTAACCTATGCTTTATTAAATTGTATTTATGCTGTTTTATCCTATGCTTTATTAAATTGTATTTATGTTGTTTTAACCTATGCTTTATTAAATTGTATTTATGTAGTTTTATCCTATGATTTATTAAATTGTATTTATGTTGTTCTAACCTATGCTTTAGTAAATTGTATTTATGTTGTTCTAACCTATGCTTTATTAAATTGTATTTATGTTGTTTTATACTATGCTTTATTAAATTGTATTTATGTTGTTTTATCCTATGCTTTATTAAATTGTATTTATGTTGTTTTAACCCATGCTTCATTAAATTGTATTTATGTTGTTTTATCCTATGCTTCATTAAATGTTATTTATGTTGTTTTATCCTATGCTTTATTAAATTGTATTTATGTTGTTTTATCCTATGCTTTATTAAATTGTATTTATGTTGTTTTAACCTATGCTTTATTAAATTGTATTTATGTTGTTTTAACCTATGCTTTATTAAATTGTATTTATGCTGTTTTAAGCTATGCTTTATTAAATTGTATTTATGTTGTTTTAACCTATGCTTTATTAAATTGTATTTATGTTGTTTTATCATATGCTTTATTAAATTGTATTTATGTTGTTCTAACCTATGCTTTAGTAAATTGTATTTATGTTGTTCTAACCTATGCTTTATTAAATTGTATTTATGTTGTTTTGTACTATGCTTTATTAAATTGTATTTATGTTGTTTTATCCTATGCTTTATTAAATTGTATTTAGGTTGTTTTAACCCATGCTTTATTAAATTGTATTTATGTTGTTTTATCCTATGCTTTATTAAATTGTATTTATGTTGTTTTTTCCTATGCTTTATTACATTGTATTTATGTTGTTTTAACCTATGCTTTATTAAATTGTATTTATGTTGTTTTATCCTATGCTTTATTAAATTGTATTTATGTTGTTTTAACCCATGCTTCATTAAATTGTATTTATGTTGTTTTATCCTATGCTTCATTAAATGTTATTTATGTTGTTTTATCCTATGCTTTATTAAATTGTATTTATGTTGTTTTATCCTATGCTTTATTAAATTGTATTTATGTTGTTTTATCCTATGCTTTATTAAATTGTATTTATGTTGTTTTAACCTATGCTTTATTAAATTGTATTTATGCTGTTTTAACCTATGCTTTATTAAATTGTATTTATGTTGTTTTAACCTATGCTTTATTAAATTGTATTTATGTTGTTTTATCATATGCTTTATTAAATTGTATTTATGTTGTTCTAACCTATGCTTTATTAAATTGTATTTATGTTGTTTTATCCTATGCTTTATTAAATTGTATTTATGTTGTTTTAACCTATGCTTTATTAAATTGTATTTATGTTGTTTTATCCTATGCTTTATTAAATTGTATTTATGTTGTTTTACCCTATGCTTTATTAAATTGTATTTATGTTGTTTTATCCCATGCTTTATTAAATTGTATTTATGTTGTTTGAACCTATGCTTTATTAAATTGTATTTATGTTGTTTTATCCTATGCTTTATTAAATTGTATTTATGTTGTTTATAACCTATGCTTTATTAAATTGTATTTATGTTGTTTTATCTTATGCTTTATTAAATTGTTTTTATGTTGTTCTAACCTATGCTTTATTAAATTGTATTTATGTTGTTTTATCCTATGCTTTATTAAATTGTATTTATGTTGTTTTATCCTATGCTTTATTAAATTGTATTTATGTTGTTTTATCCTCTGCTTTATTAAATTGTATTTATGTTGTTTTAACACATGCTTTATTAAATTGTATTTATGTTGTTTTATCCTATGCTTTATTAAATTGTATTTATGTTGTTTTATCCTATGATTTATTAAATTGTATTTATGTTGTTTTAACCTATGCTTTATTAAATAGTATTTATGTTGTTTTATCCTATGCTTTATTAAATTGTATTTATGTTGTTTTAACCCATGCTTCATTAAATTGTATTTATGTTGTTTTATCCTATGCTTCATTAAATTGTATTTATGTTGTTTTATCCTATGCTTTATTAAATTGTATTTATGTTGTTTTATCCTATGCTTTATTAAATTGTATTTATGTTGTTTTATCCTCTGCTTTATTAAATTGTATTTATGTTGTTTTAACACATGCTTTATTAAATTGTATTTATGTTGTTTTATCCTATGCTTTATTAAATTGTATTTATGTTGTTTTATCCTATGATTTATTAAATTGTATTTATGTTGTTTTAACCTATGCTTTATTAAATAGTATTTATGTTGTTTTATCCTATGCTTTATTAAATTGTATTTATGTTGTTTTAACCCATGCTTCATTAAATTGTATTTATGTTGTTTTATCCTATGCTTCATTAAATTGTGTTTATGTTGTTTTATCCTATGCTTTATTAAATTGTATTTATGTTGTTTTAACCTATGCTTTATTAAATTGTATTTATGTTGTTTTATCCTATGCTTTATTAAATTGTATTTATGTTGTTTTAACCTATGCTTTATTAAATTGTATTTATGCTGTTTTATCCTATGCTTTATTAAATTGTATTTATGTTGTTTTAACCTATGCTTTATTAAATTGTATTTATGTAGTTTTATCCTATGATTTATTAAATTGTATTTATGTTGTTCTAACCTATGCTTTAGTAAATTGTATTTATGTTGTTCTAACCTATGCTTTATTAAATTGTATTTATGTTGTTTTATACTATGCTTTATTAAATTGTATTTATGTTGTTTTATCCTATGCTTTATTAAATTGTATTTAGGTTGTTTTAACCCATGCTTTATTAAATTGTATTTATGTTGTTTTATCCTATGCTTTATTAAATTGTATTTATGTTGTTTTTTCCTATGCTTTATTACATTGTATTTATGTTGTTTTAACCTATGCTTTATTAAATTGTATTTATGTTGTTTTATCCTATGCTTTATTAAATTGTATTTATGTTGTTTTAACCCATGCTTCATTAAATTGTATTTATGTTGTTTTATCCTATGCTTCATTAAATGTTATTTATGTTGTTTTATCCTATGCTTTATTAAATTGTATTTATGTTGTTTTATCCTATGCTTTATTAAATTGTATTTATGTTGTTTTAACCTATGCTTTATTAAATTGTATTTATGCTGTTTTAACCTATGCTTTATTAAATTGTATTTATGTTGTTTTAACCTATGCTTTATTAAATTGTATTTATGTTGTTTTAACCTATGCTTCATTAAATTGTATTTATGCTGTTTTATCCTATGCTTTATTAAATTGTATTTATGTTGTTTTAACCTATGCTTTATTAAATTGTATTTATGTAGTTTTATCCTATGATTTATTAAATTGTGTTTATGTTGTTCTAACCTATGCTTTAGTAAATTGTATTTATGTTGTTCTAACCTATGCTTTATTAAATTGTATTTATGTTGTTTTATACTATGCTTTATTAAATTGTATTTATGTTGTTTTATCCTATGCTTTATTAAATTGTATTTAGGTTGTTTTAACCCATGCTTTATTAAATTGTATTTATGTTGTTTTATCCTATGCTTTATTAAATTGTATTTATGTTGTTTTTTCCTATGCTTTATTACATTGTATTTATGTTGTTTTAACCTATGCTTTATTAAATTGTATTTATGTTGTTTTATCCTATGCTTTATTAAATTGTATTTATGTTGTTTTAACCCATGCTTCATTAAATTGTATTTATGTTGTTTTATCCTATGCTTCATTAAATGTTATTTATGTTGTTTTATCCTATGCTTTATTAAATTGTATTTATGTTGTTTTATCCTATGCTTTATTAAATTGTATTTATGTTGTTTTAACCTATGCTTTATTAAATTGTATTTATGCTGTTTTAACCTATGCTTTATTAAATTGTATTTATGTTGTTTTAACCTATGCTTTATTAAATTGTATTTATGTTGTTTTATCATATGCTTTATTAAATTGTATTTATGTTGTTCTAACCTATGCTTTAGTAAATTGTATTTATGTTGTTCTAACCAATGCTTTATTAAATTGTATTTATGTTGTTTTATACTATGCTTTATTAAATTGTATTTATGTTGTTTTATCCTATGCTTTATTAAATTGTATTTAGGTTGTTTTAACCCATGCTTTATTAAATTGTATTTATGTTGTTTTATCCTATGCTTTATTAAATTGTATTTATGTTGTTTTTTCCTATGCTTTATTACATTGTATTTATGTTGTTTTAACCTATGCTTTATTAAATTGTATTTATGTTGTTTTATCCTATGCTTTATTAAATTGTATTTATGTTGTTTTAACCCATGCTTCATTAAATTGTATTTATGTTGTTTTATCCTATGCTTCATTAAATGTTATTTATGTTGTTTTATCCTATGCTTTATTAAATTGTATTTATGTTGTTTTATCCTATGCTTTATTAAATTGTATTTATGTTGTTTTTTCCTATGCTTTATTACATTGTATTTATGTTGTTTTAACCTATGCTTTATTAAATTGTATTTATGTTGTTTTATCCTATGCTTTATTAAATTGTATTTATGTTGTTTTAACCCATGCTTCATTAAATTGTATTTATGTTGTTTTATCCTATGCTTCATTAAATGTTATTTATGTTGTTTTATCCTATGCTTTATTAAATTGTATTTATGTTGTTTTATCCTATGCTTTATTAAATTGTATTTATGTTGTTTTAACCTATGCTTTATTATATTGTATTTATGCTGTTTTAACCTATGCTTTATTAAATTGTATTTATGTTGTTTTAACCTATGCTTTATTAAATTGTATTTATGTTGTTTTATCATATGCTTTATTAAATTGTATTTATGTTGTTCTAACCTATGCTTTAGTAAATTGTATTTATGTTGTTCTAACCAATGCTTTATTAAATTGTATTTATGTTGTTTTATACTATGCTTTATTAAATTGTATTTATGTTGTTTTATCCTATGCTTTATTAAATTGTATTTAGGTTGTTTTAACCCATGCTTTATTAAATTGTATTTATGTTGTTTTATCCTATGCTTTATTAAATTGTATTTATGTTGTTTTTTCCTATGCTTTATTACATTGTATTTATGTTGTTTTAACCTATGCTTTATTAAATTGTATTTATGTTGTTTTATCCTATGCTTTATTAAATTGTATTTATGTTGTTTTAACCCATGCTTCATTAAATTGTATTTATGTTGTTTTATCCTATGCTTCATTAAATGTTATTTATGTTGTTTTATCCTATGCTTTATTAAATTGTATTTATGTTGTTTTATCCTATGCTTTATTAAATTGTATTTATGTTGTTTTATCCTATGCTTTATTAAATTGTATTTATGTTGTTTTAACCTATGCTTTATTAAATTGTATTTATGCTGTTTTAACCTATGCTTTATTAAATTGTATTTATGTTGTTTTAACCTATGCTTTATTAAATTGTATTTATGTTGTTTTATCATATGCTTTATTAAATTGTATTTATGTTGTTCTAACCTATGCTTTATTAAATTGTATTTATGTTGTTTTATCCTATGCTTTATTAAATTGTATTTATGTTGTTTTAACCTATGCTTCATTAAATTGTATTTATGTTGTTTTATCCTATGCTTTATTAAATTGTATTTATGTTGTTTTACCCTATGCTTTATTAAATTGTATTTATGTTGTTTTATCCCATGCTTTATTAAATTGTATTTATGTTGTTTGAACCTATGCTTTATTAAATTGTATTTATGTTGTTTTATCCTATGCTTTATTAAATTGTATTTATGTTGTTTATAACCTATGCTTTATTAAATTGTATTTATGTTGTTTTATCTTATGCTTTATTAAATTGTTTTTATGTTGTTCTAACCTATGCTTTATTAAATTGTATTTATGTTGTTTTATCCTATGCTTTATTAAATTGTATTTATGTTGTTTTATCCTATGCTTTATTAAATTGTATTTATGTTGTTTTATCCTCTGCTTTATTAAATTGTATTTATGTTGTTTTAACACATGCTTTATTAAATTGTATTTATGTTGTTTTATCCTATGCTTTATTAAATTGTATTTATGTTGTTTTATCCTATGATTTATTAAATTGTATTTATGTTGTTTTAACCTATGCTTTATTAAATAGTATTTATGTTGTTTTATCCTATGCTTTATTAAATTGTATTTATGTTGTTTTAACCCATGCTTCATTAAATTGTATTTATGTTGTTTTATCCTATGCTTCATTAAATTGTGTTTATGTTGTTTTATCCTATGCTTTATTAAATTGTAGTTATGTTGTTTTATCCTATGCTTTATTAAATTGTATTTATGTTGTTTTAACCTATGCTTTATTAAATTGTATTTATGTTGTTTTATCCTATGCTTTATTAAATTGTATTTATGTTGTTTTAACCTATGCTTTATTAAATTGTATTTATGCTGTTTTATCCTATGCTTTATTAAATTGTATTTATGTTGTTTTAACCTATGCTTTATTAAATTGTATTTATGTAGTTTTATCCTATGATTTATTAAATTGTATTTATGTTGTTTTAACCTATGCTTTATTAAATAGTATTTATGTTGTTTTATCCTATGCTTTATTAAATTGTATTTATGTTGTTTTAACACATGCTTTATTAAATTGTATTTATGTTGTTTTATCCTATGCTTTATTAAATTGTATTTATGTTGTTTTATCCTATGATTTATTAAATTGTATTTATGTTGTTTTAACCTATGCTTTATTAAATAGTATTTATGTTGTTTTATCCTATGCTTTATTAAATTGTATTTATGTTGTTTTAACCCATGCTTCATTAAATTGTATTTATGTTGTTTTATCCTATGCTTCATTAAATTGTGTTTATGTTGTTTTATCCTATGCTTTATTAAATTGTAGTTATGTTGTTTTATCCTATGCTTTATTAAATTGTATTTATGTTGTTTTAACCTATGCTTTATTAAATTGTATTTATGTTGTTTTATCCTATGCTTTATTAAATTGTATTTATGTTGTTTTAACCTATGCTTTATTAAATTGTATTTATGCTGTTTTATCCTATGCTTTATTATATTGTATTTATGTTGTTTTAACCTATGCTTTATTAAATTGTATTTATGTAGTTTTATCCTATGATTTATTAAATTGTGTTTATGTTGTTCTAACCTATGCTTTAGTAAATTGTATTTATGTTGTTCTAACCTATGCTTTATTAAATTGTATTTATGTTGTTTTATACTATGCTTTATTAAATTGTATTTATGTTGTTTTATCCTATGCTTTATTAAATTGTATTTAGGTTGTTTTAACCCATGCTTTATTAAATTGTATTTATGTTGTTTTATCCTATGCTTTATTAAATTGTATTTATGTTGTTTTTTCCTATGCTTTATTACATTGTATTTATGTTGTTTTAACCTATGCTTTATTAAATTGTATTTATGTTGTTTTATCCTATGCTTTATTAAATTGTATTTATGTTGTTTTAACCCATGCTTCATTAAATTGTATTTATGTTGTTTTATCCTATGCTTCATTAAATGTTATTTATGTTGTTTTATCCTATGCTTTATTAAATTGTATTTATGTTGTTTTATCCTATGCTTTATTAAATTGTATTTATGTTGTTTTAACCTATGCTTTATTAAATTGTATTTATGCTGTTTTAACCTATGCTTTATTAAATTGTATTTATGTTGTTTTAACCTATGCTTTATTAAATTGTATTTATGTTGTTTTATCATATGCTTTATTAAATTGTATTTATGTTGTTCTAACCTATGCTTTAGTAAATTGTATTTATGTTGTTCTAACCAATGCTTTATTAAATTGTATTTATGTTGTTTTATACTATGCTTTATTAAATTGTATTTATGTTGTTTTATCCTATGCTTTATTAAATTGTATTTAGGTTGTTTTAACCCATGCTTTATTAAATTGTATTTATGTTGTTTTATCCTATGCTTTATTAAATTGTATTTATGTTGTTTTTTCCTATGCTTTATTACATTGTATTTATGTTGTTTTAACCTATGCTTTATTAAATTGTATTTATGTTGTTTTATCCTATGCTTTATTAAATTGTATTTATGTTGTTTTAACCCATGCTTCATTAAATTGTATTTATGTTGTTTTATCCTATGCTTCATTAAATGTTATTTATGTTGTTTTATCCTATGCTTTATTAAATTGTATTTATGTTGTTTTATCCTATGCTTTATTAAATTGTATTTATGTTGTTTTATCCTATGCTTTATTAAATTGTATTTATGTTGTTTTAACCTATGCTTTATTAAATTGTATTTATGCTGTTTTAACCTATGCTTTATTAAATTGTATTTATGTTGTTTTAACCTATGCTTTATTAAATTGTATTTATGTTGTTTTATCATATGCTTTATTAAATTGTATTTATGTTGTTCTAACCTATGCTTTATTAAATTGTATTTATGTTGTTTTATCCTATGCTTTATTAAATTGTATTTATGTTGTTTTAACCTATGCTTTATTAAATTGTATTTATGTTGTTTTATCCTATGCTTTATTAAATTGTATTTATGTTGTTTTACCCTATGCTTTATTAAATTGTATTTATGTTGTTTTATCCCATGCTTTATTAAATTGTATTTATGTTGTTTGAACCTATGCTTTATTAAATTGTATTTATGTTGTTTTATCCTATGCTTTATTAAATTGTATTTATGTTGTTTATAACCTATGCTTTATTAAATTGTATTTATGTTGTTTTATCTTATGCTTTATTAAATTGTTTTTATGTTGTTCTAACCTATGCTTTATTAAATTGTATTTATGTTGTTTTATCCTATGCTTTATTAAATTGTATTTATGTTGTTTTATCCTATGCTTTATTAAATTGTATTTATGTTGTTTTATCCTCTGCTTTATTAAATTGTATTTATGTTGTTTTAACACATGCTTTATTAAATTGTATTTATGTTGTTTTATCCTATGCTTTATTAAATTGTATTTATGTTGTTTTATCCTATGATTTATTAAATTGTATTTATGTTGTTTTAACCTATGCTTTATTAAATTGTATTTATGTTGTTTTAACCTATGCTTTATTAAATTTTGTTTGTGTTGTTTTAACCTATGCTTTATTAAATTGTATTTATCTTGTTTTAACCTATGCTTTATTAAATTGTATTTATGTTTTTTTAACCTATGCTTTCTTAAATTGTATTTATGTTGTTTTATCCTATGCTTTATTAAATGGTATTTATGTTGTTTTATCCTATGCTTTATTAAATTGTATTTATGTTGTTTTATCCTATGCTTTATTAAATTGTATTTATGTTGTTTTATCCTATGCTTTATTAAATTGTATTTATGTTGTTTTATCCTATGCTTTATTAAATTGTATTTATGTTCTTTTAACCTATGCTTTATTAAATTGTATTTATGCTGTTTTAACCTATGCTTTATTAAATTGTATTTATGTTGTTTTAACCTATGCTTTATTAAATTGTATTTATGTTATTTTATCCTATTCTTTATTAAATTGTATTTATGTTGTTTTATCCTATGCTTTATTAAATTGTTTTTATGTTGTTCTAACCTATGCTTTATTAAATTGTATTTATGTTGTTTTATCCTATGCTTTATTAAATTGTATTTATGTTGTTTTATCCTATGCTTTATTAAATTGTATTTATGTTGTTTTATCCTATGCTTTATTAAATTGTATTTAGGTTGTTTTAACCCATGCTTTATTAAATTGTATTTATGTTGTTTTATCCTATGCTTTATTAAATTGTGTTTATGTTGTTTTTTCCTATGCTTTATTAAATTGTGTTTATGTTGTTTTAACCTATGCTTTATTAAATTGTATTTATGTTGTTTTATCCTATGCTTTATTAAATTGTATTTATGTTGTTTTAACCCATGCTTCATTAAATTGTATTTATGTTGTTTTATCCTATGCTTCATTAAATGTTATTTATGTTGTTTTATCCTATGCTTTATTAAATTGTGTTTATGTTGTTTTATCCTATGCTTTATTAAATTGTATTTATGTTGTTTTAACCTATGCTTTATTAAATTGTATTTATGTTGTTTTATCCTATGCTTTATTAAATTGTATTTATGTTGTTTTAACCTATGCTTTATTAAATTGTATTTATGCTGTTTTATCCTATGCTTTATTAAATTGTATTTATGTTGTTTTAACCTATGCTTTATTAAATTGTATTTATGTAGTTTTATCCTATGATTTATTAAATTGTATTTATGTTGTTCTAACCTATGCTTTAGTAAATTGTATTTATGTTGTTCTAACCTATGCTTTATTAAATTGTATTTATGTTGTTTTATACTATGCTTTATTAAATTGTATTTATGTTGTTTTATCCTATGCTTTATTAAATTGTATTTAGGTTGTTTTAACCCATGCTTTATTAAATTGTATTTATGTTGTTTTATCCTATGCTTTATTAAATTGTATTTATGTTGTTTTTTCCTATGCTTTATTGCATTGTATTTATGTTGTTTTAACCTATGCTTTATTAAATTGTATTTATGTTGTTTTATCCCATGCTTTATTAAATTGTATTTATGTTGTTTTAACCCATGCTTCATTAAATTGTATTTATGTTGTTTTATCCTATGCTTCATTAAATGTTATTTATGTTGTTTTATCCTATGCTTTATTAAATTGTATTTATGTTGTTTTATCCTATGCTTTATTAAATTGTATTTATGTTGTTTTATCCTATGCTTTATTAAATTGTATTTATGTTGTTTTAACCTATGCTTTATTAAATTGTATTTATGCTGTTTTAACCTATGCTTTATTAAATTGTATTTATGTTGTTTTAACCTATGCTTTATTAAATTGTATTTATGTTGTTCTTACCTATGCTTTATTAAATTGTATTTATGTTGTTTTATCCTATGCTTTATTAAATTGTATTTATGTTGTTTTATCCTATGCTTTATTAAATTGTTTTTATGTTGTTCTAACCAATGCTTTATTAAATTGTATTTATGTTGTTTTATCCTATGCTTTATTAAATTGTATTTATGTTGTTTTATCCTATGCTTTATTAAATTGTATTTATGTTGTTTTATCCTATGCTTTATTAAATTGTATTTAGGTTGTTTTAACCCATGCTTTATTAAATTGTATTTATGTTGTTTTATCCTATGCTTTATTAAATTGTGTTTATGTTGTTATTTCCTATGCTTTATTAAATTGTGTTTATGTTGTTTTAACCTATGCTTTATTAAATTGTATTTATGTTGTTTTATCCTATGCTTTATTAAATTGTATTTATGTTGTTTTAACCCATGCTTCATTAAATTGTATTTATGTTGTTTTATCCTATGCTTCATTAAATGTTATTTATGTTGTTTTATCCTATGCTTTATTAAATTGTGTTTATGTTGTTTTATCCTATGCTTTATTAAATTGTATTTATGTTGTTTTAACCTATGCTTTATTAAATTGTATTTATGTTGTTTTATCCTATGCTTTATTAAATTGTATTTATGTTGTTTTAACCTATGCTTTATTAAATTGTATTTATGCTGTTTTATCCTATGCTTTATTAAATTGTATTTATGTTGTTTTAACCTATGCTTTATTAAATTGTATTTATGTAGTTTTATCCTATGATTTATTAAATTGTATTTATGTTGTTCTAACCTATGCTTTAGTAAATTGTATTTATGTTGTTCTAACCTATGCTTTATTAAATTGTATTTATGTTGTTTTATACTATGCTTTATTAAATTGTATTTATGTTGTTTTATCCTATGCTTTATTAAATTGTATTTAGGTTGTTTTAACCCATGCTTTATTAAATTGTATTTATGTTGTTTTATCCTATGCTTTATTAAATTGTATTTATGTTGTTTTTTCCTATGCTTTATTGCATTGTATTTATGTTGTTTTAACCTATGCTTTATTAAATTGTATTTATGTTGTTTTATCCTATGCTTTATTAAATTGTATTTATGTTGTTTTAACCCATGCTTCATTAAATTGTATTTATGTTGTTTTATCCTATGCTTCATTAAATGTTATTTATGTTGTTTTATCCTATGCTTTATTAAATTGTATTTATGTTGTTTTATCCTATGCTTTATTAAATTGTATTTATGTTGTTTTATCCTATGCTTTATTAAATTGTATTTATGTTGTTTTAACCTATGCTTTATTAAATTGTATTTATGCTGTTTTAACCTATGCTTTATTAAATTGTATTTATGTTGTTTTAACCTATGCTTTATTAAATTGTATTTATGTTGTTTTATCATATGCTTTATTAAATTGTATTTATGTTGTTCTTACCTATGCTTTATTAAATTGTATTTATGTTGTTTTATCCTATGCTTTATTAAATTGTATTTATGTTGTTTTAACCTATGCTTTATTAAATTGTATTTATGTTGTTTTATCCTATGCTTTATTAAATTGTATTTATGTTGTTTTACCCTATGCTTTATTAAATTGTATTTATGTTGTTTTATCACATGCTTTATTAAATTGTATTTATGTTGTTTGAACCTATGCTTTATTAAATTGTATTTATGTTGTTTTATCCTATGCTTTATTAAATTGTATTTATGTTGTTTATAACCTATGCTTTATTAAATTGTATTTATGTTGTTTTATCTTATGCTTTATTAAATTGTTTTTATGTTGTTCTAACCTATGCTTTATTAAATTGTATTTATGTTGTTTTATCCTATGCTTTATTAAATTGTATTTATGTTGTTTTATCCTATGCTTTATTAAATTGTATTTATGTTGTTTTATCCTCTGCTTTATTAAATTGTATTTATGTTGTTTTAACACATGCTTTATTAAATTGTATTTATGTTGTTTTATCCTATGCTTTATTAAATTGTATTTATGTTTTATCCTATGATTTATTAAATTGTATTTATGTTGTTTTAACCTATGCTTTATTAAATAGTATTTATGTTGTTTTATCCTATGCTTTATTAAATTGTATTTATGTTGTTTTAACCCATGCTTCATTAAATTGTATTTATGTTGTTTTATCCTATGCTTCATTAAATTGTGTTTATGTTGTTTTATCCTATGCTTTATTAAATTGTAGTTATGTTGTTTTATCCTATGCTTTATTAAATTGTATTTATGTTGTTTTAACCCATGCTTCATTAAATTGTATTTATGTTGTTTTATCCTATGCTTTATTAAATTGTGTTTATGTTGTTTTGTCCTATGCTTTATTAAATTGTATTTATGTTGTTTTATCCTATGCTTTATTAAATTGTATTTATGTTGTTTTATCCTATGCTTTATTAAATTGTATTTATGTTGTTTTATCCTATGATTCATTAAATTGTATTTATGTTGTTTTATCCTATGCTTTATTAAATTGTATTTATGTTGTTTTAACCCATGCTTTATTAAATTGTATTTATGCTGTTTTATCCTATGCTTTATTAAATTGTATTTATGTTGTTTTATCCTATGCTTTATTAAATTGTATTTATGTTGTTTTAACCTGTGCTTTTTAAAATTTTATTTATGTTGTTTTATCCTATGCTTTATTAAATTGTATTTGTGTTGTTTTAACCTATGCTTTATTAAATTGTATTTATGTTGTTTTATCCTATGCTTTATTAAATTGTATTTATGTTGTTTTAACCTATGCTTTATTAAATTTTGTTTGTGTTGTTTTAACCTATGCTTTATTAAATTGTATTTATCTTGTTTTAACCTATGCTTTATTAAATTGTATTTATGTTTTTTTAACCTATGCTTTCTTAAATTGTATTTATGTTGTTTTATCCTATGCTTTATTAAATGGTATTTATGTTGTTTTATCCTAAGCTTTATTAAATTGTATTTATGTTGTTTTATCCTATGCTTTATTAAATTGTATTTATGTTGTTTTATCCTATGCTTTATTAAATTGTATTTATGTTGTTTTATCCTATGCTTTATTAAATTGTATTTATGTTCTTTTAACCTATGCTTTATTAAATTGTATTTATGCTGTTTTAACCTATGCTTTATTAAATTGTATTTATGTTGTTTTAACCTATGCTTTATTAAATTGTATTATGTTGTTTTATCCTATGCTTTATTAACTTGTATTTATGTTGTTCTAACCTATGCTTTATTAAATTGTATTTATGTTGTTTTATCCTATGCTTTATTAAATTGTATTTATGTTGTTTTAACCTATGCTTTATTAAATTGTATTTATGTTGTTTTATCCTATGCTTTATTAAATTGTATTTCTGTTGTTTTATCCTATGCTTTATTAAATTGTATTTATGTTGTTTTATCCTATGCTTTATTAAATTGTATTTCTGTTGTTTTATCCTATGCTTTATTAAATTGTATTTATGTTGTTTATAACCTATGCTTTATTAAATTGTATTTATGTTGTTTTATCTTATGCTTTATTAAATTGTTTTTATGTTGTTCTAACCTATGCTTTATTAAATTGTATTTATGTTGTTTTATCCTATGCTTTATTAAATTGTATTTATGTTGTTTTATCCTATGCTTTATTAAATTGTATTTATGTTGTTTTATCCTCTGCTTTATTAAATTGTATTTATGTTGTTTTAACACATGCTTTATTAAATTGTATTTATGTTGTTTTATCCTATGCTTTATTAAATTGTATTTATGTTGTTTTATCCTCTGCTTTATTAAATTGTATTTATGTTGTTTTATCCTATGCTTTATTAAATTGTATTTATGTTGTTTTATCCTATGCTTTATTAAATTGTATTTATGTTGTTTTATCCTATGATTTATTAAATTGTATTTATGTTGTTTTAACCTATGCTTTATTAAATTGTATTTATGTTGTTTTATCCTATGCTTTATTTAATTGTATTTATGTTGTTTTAACCCATGCTTCATTAAATTGTATTTATGTTGTTTTATCCTATGCTTCATTAAATTGTGTTTATGTTGTTTTATCCTATGCTTTATTAAATTGTAGTTATGTTGTTTTATCCTATGCTTTATTAAATTGTATTTATGTTGTTTTAACCCATGCTTCATTAAATTGTATTTATGTTGTTTTATCCTATGCTTTATTAAATTGTGTTTATGTTGTTTTGTCCTATGCTTTATTAAATTGTATTTATGTTGTTTTATCCTATGCTTTATTAAATTGTATTTATGTTGTTTTATCATATGCTTTATTAAATTGTATTTATGTTGTTTTATCCTATGATTCATTAAATTGTATTTATGTTGTTTTATCCTATGCTTTATTAAATTGTATTTATGTTGTTTTAACCCATGCTTTATTAAATTGTATTTATGCTGTTTTATCGTATGCTTTATTAAATTGTATTTATGTTGTTTTATCCTATGCTTTATTAAATTGTATTTATGTTGTTTTAACCTGTGCTTTTTAAAATTTTATTTATGTTGTTTTATCCTATGCTTTATTAAATTGTATTTGTGTTGTTTTAACCTATGCTTTATTAAATTGTATTTATGTTGTTTTATCCTATGCTTTATTAAATTGTATTTATGTTGTTTTAACCTATGCTTTATTAAATTTTGTTTGTGTTGTTTTAACCTATGCTTTATTAAATTGTATTTATCTTGTTTTAACCTATGCTTTATTAAATTGTATTTATGTTGTTTTATCCTATGCTTTATTAAATTGTATTTATGTTGTTTTAACCTATGCTTTATTAAATTGTATTTATGTTTTTTTAACCTATGCTTTCTTAAATTGTATTTATGTTGTTTTATCCTATGCTTTATTAAATGGTATTTATGTTGTTTTATCCTATGCTTTATTAAATTGTATTTATGTTGTTTTATCCTATGCTTTATTAAATTGTATTTATGTTGTTCTAACCTATGCTTTAGTAAATTGTATTTATGTTGTTCTAACCTATGCTTTATTAAATTGTATTTATGTTGTTTTATCCTATGCTTTATTAAATTGTATTTATGTTGTTTTATCCTATGCTTTATTAAATTGTATTTAGGTTGTTTTAACCCATGCTTTATTAAATTGTATTTATGTTGTTTTATCCTATGCTTTATTAAATTGTATTTATGTTGTTTTTTCCTATGCTTTATTACATTGTATTTATGTTGTTTTAACCTATGCTTTATTAAATTGTATTTATGTTGTTTTATCCTATGCTTTATTAAATTGTATTTATGTTGTTTTATCTTATGCTTTATTAAATTGTTTTTATGTTGTTCTAACCTATGCTTTATTAAATTGTATTTATGTTGTTTTATCCTATGCTTTATTAAATTGTATTTATGTTGTTTTATCCTATGCTTTATTAAATTGTATTTATGTTGTTTTATCCTCTGCTTTATTAAATTGTATTTATGTTGTTTTAACACATGCTTTATTAAATTGTATTTATGTTGTTTTATCCTATGCTTTATTAAATTGTATTTATGTTGTTTTATCCTCTGCTTTATTAAATTGTATTTATGTTGTTCTAACCTATGCTTTAGTAAATTGTATTTATGTTGTTCTAACCTATGCTTTATTAAATTGTATTTATGTTGTTTTATCCTATGCTTTATTAAATTGTATTTATGTTGTTTTATCCTATGCTTTATTAAATTGTATTTAGGTTGTTTTAACCCATGCTTTATTAAATTGTATTTCTGTTGTTTTATCCTATGCTTTATTAAATTGTATTTATGTTGTTTTATCCTATGCTTTATTAAATTGTATTTCTGTTGTTTTATCCTATGCTTTATTAAATTGTATTTATGTTGTTTATAACCTATGCTTTATTAAATTGTATTTATGTTGTTTTATCTTATGCTTTATTAAATTGTTTTTATGTTGTTCTAACCTATGCTTTATTAAATTGTATTTATGTTGTTTTATCCTATGCTTTATTAAATTGTATTTATGTTGTTTTATCCTATGCTTTATTAAATTGTATTTATGTTGTTTTATCCTCTGCTTTATTAAATTGTATTTATGTTGTTTTAACACATGCTTTATTAAATTGTATTTATGTTGTTTTATCCTATGCTTTATTAAATTGTATTTATGTTGTTTTATCCTCTGCTTTATTAAATTGTATTTATGTTGTTTTATCCTATGCTTTATTAAATTGTATTTATGTTGTTTTATCCTATGCTTTATTAAATTGTATTTATGTTGTTTTATCCTATGATTTATTAAATTGTATTTATGTTGTTTTAACCTATGCTTTATTAAATTGTATTTATGTTGTTTTATCCTATGCTTTATTTAATTGTATTTATGTTGTTTTAACCCATGCTTCATTAAATTGTATTTATGTTGTTTTATCCTATGCTTCATTAAATTGTGTTTATGTTGTTTTATCCTATGCTTTATTAAATTGTAGTTATGTTGTTTTATCCTATGCTTTATTAAATTGTATTTATGTTGTTTTAACCCATGCTTCATTAAATTGTATTTATGTTGTTTTATCCTATGCTTTATTAAATTGTGTTTATGTTGTTTTGTCCTATGCTTTATTAAATTGTATTTATGTTGTTTTATCCTATGCTTTATTAAATTGTATTTATGTTGTTTTATCATATGCTTTATTAAATTGTATTTATGTTGTTTTATCCTATGATTCATTAAATTGTATTTATGTTGTTTTATCCTATGCTTTATTAAATTGTATTTATGTTGTTTTAACCCATGCTTTATTAAATTGTATTTATGCTGTTTTATCGTATGCTTTATTAAATTGTATTTATGTTGTTTTATCCTATGCTTTATTAAATTGTATTTATGTTGTTTTAACCTGTGCTTTTTAAAATTTTATTTATGTTGTTTTATCCTATGCTTTATTAAATTGTATTTGTGTTGTTTTAACCTATGCTTTATTAAATTGTATTTATGTTGTTTTATCCTATGCTTTATTAAATTGTATTTATGTTGTTTTAACCTATGCTTTATTAAATTTTGTTTGTGTTGTTTTAACCTATGCTTTATTAAATTGTATTTATCTTGTTTTAACCTATGCTTTATTAAATTGTATTTATGTTGTTTTATCCTATGCTTTATTAAATTGTATTTATGTTGTTTTAACCTATGCTTTATTAAATTGTATTTATGTTTTTTTAACCTATGCTTTCTTAAATTGTATTTATGTTGTTTTATCCTATGCTTTATTAAATGGTATTTATGTTGTTTTATCCTATGCTTTATTAAATTGTATTTATGTTGTTTTATCCTATGCTTTATTAAATTGTATTTATGTTGTTCTAACCTATGCTTTAGTAAATTGTATTTATGTTGTTCTAACCTATGCTTTATTAAATTGTATTTATGTTGTTTTATCCTATGCTTTATTAAATTGTATTTATGTTGTTTTATCCTATGCTTTATTAAATTGTATTTAGGTTGTTTTAACCCATGCTTTATTAAATTGTATTTATGTTGTTTTATCCTATGCTTTATTAAATTGTATTTATGTTGTTTTTTCCTATGCTTTATTACATTGTATTTATGTTGTTTTAACCTATGCTTTATTAAATTGTATTTATGTTGTTTTATCCTATGCTTTATTAAATTGTATTTATGTTGTTTTAACCCATGCTTCATTAAATTGTATTTATGTTGTTTTATCCTATGCTTCATTAAATGTTATTTATGTTGTTTTATCCTATGCTTTATTAAATTGTATTTATGTTGTTTTATCCTATGCTTTATTAAATTGTATTTATGTTGTTTTAACCTATGCTTTATTAAATTGTATTTATGTAGTTTTATCCTATGATTTATTAAATTGTATTTATGTTGTTCTAACCTATGCTTTATTAAATTGTATTTATGTTGTTCTAACCTATGCTTTATTAAATTGTATTTATGTTGTTTTATCCTATGCTTTATTAAATTGTATTTATGTTGTTTTATCCTATGCTTTATTAAATTGTATTTATGTTGTTTTATCCTATGCTTTATTAAATTGTATTTATGTTGTTTTATCCTATGCTTTATTAAATTGTATTTATGTTGTTTTATCCTATGCTTTATTAAATTGTATTTATGTTGTTTTATCCTATGCTTTATTAACCCCTTAACAACATCTGACGTACTAATTCGCGTCTGTGCCCTGGGTCTTAAGAGCCAGACCCGTATTAGTATGTCATGGCGATCGCGCGCGCACACAGGCTGTCACAGCTGACACCGGATACTATGTGCAGGGAGCAGCCCTGCACCGCTCCCAGCATATTAACCCCCGCGATGCTGCGATCAAAGTTGATTGAGGTCGATCGCAGCATTGTGGCGGCAAGGGGAGGTGATCGCAGATACTCACCTCCTCTTCCGGCTTCCAGCGCTGTCTGCAAAGGCTTCCCGGGTGTTGCCATGATGACCCGATGTCGTCATGACAACATCCGGGACACCAGGCAGCAGGAAGATTGTTTGGACATTCGCAGTGCATCTCCAACAATCTTCTCCCCGTCCAGCGCTGACAGCGTGCATGAAACAGGGATGGTGCTGCATTCCTGTGCCATGTAGGCGATCAGAGAAAAAAAAATGAAAGTCCCAGAGTGGGACAGAGTAAAAAAGTGTAAAATCACCCAGAAAGTGAAAAAATAAATAAAAAAAAATTGCAAAAAATAAATAAATAAATAGAAAAAAATAATCCACCAAAAAATAAAAATATAATGTACCCATCAATAAATATTATAATAAAAAAAAACAAAAAAAACAATAAAAGTACACATATTTGATATCGCCGCGTCCGGAACAACCTGACCTATAAAACTGTCCCACTAGTTAACCCCTTCAGAGAACACGGTAAAAAAAAGAAGAAAAAAACGAAGCAAAAAACAATGCTTTATCACCATATCGCCAAACAAAAAATGGAATAACACACGATCAAAAAGACAAATATAAATAAAAATGGTACCGCTGAAAACGTCATCTCGTCCCGCAAAAAATTAGCCAACATACAGCTCCATCAGTCGAAAAATAAAAAAGTTATAGCTCTCAGAATAAAGCTATGCTAAAAAATATTTTTTTCTATAAAATTGCTTTTATTATGTAAAAGTTCAAAACATAGAAAACCGATATAAATGTGGCACCGCTGTAAATGTACTGACCCGAAGAATAAAGCTACCTTATCAATTTTGCCACAAGTGGAACAGAATAAAAAAAAACAAAAAAACACAATTCCTGAATTGTTGGTTTTTGTTTATTCTGCCTCCCAAAAATCGGAATAGAAAGCGATCAAAAAAAGTCACGTGCCTGAAAATGGCACCAATAACAACGTCAACTCATCCCGCAAAAAACAAGCCATCACATGACTGTCTGCCAAAATCTGGAAAAATTATAGCTCTCAAAATATGGCGATGCAAATTCTAGATTTTACAAAAAATGCGTCTTTTAGTGTGTGACAGCTGTCAGTCATAAAAACCCCATATGATTCTGGTACTGCTGTAATCACATCGACCCGAAGAATAAAGTCGTCTAATCGCTTATACCGCACGAGGAACGGCGTCAAAAATAAACTCTTGGGTGAAGATTGGGCTAGGGTTAGGGTTGTGCTAGGGTTAGGGATGTGCTAGGGTTAGGGTTGTGCTACGGTTAGGGCTGGGGTTGGGGTTAGGGTTAGGGTTAGGGTTGTGATGGGGTTGGGATTTTTTTCAAAAGAAAAAAAGATGACGATATGGCGACTAGTGTTGAGCGCAAGTGCTCGCTACTTGAGTTTGCATCGGGTGCTCTGGTATGCATTGAGTATCATGGGTATTTGAGTGACATGCTCGAGTCTCTGCCCCATAGGCTTCGCGGCCAAAAAAACTTTACAGGGATTGCCTGCCATGCACAAGCGATCCCCGCATGTTTTTTTTTGGGTGTCTAATAACCGTGAAACATGCGGAGCAGGGACTCGAGCATGTCACTTGAGCACACGCTGTACATGGTGCATACCTGAGTACCCGATGCAAACTCAAGTAGTGAGCACTTGCACTCAAGACTAATGACAAATTATTCAATATGATGACCTAATGTAAACAAATTCTGTGTCGTACCTCTGGGTTCAAAATGTTCACTATACACCTTAATAAATCCTTGAGGGGTATAGTTTCCAAAATGGGGTCACTTGTGGGGGAGCTCCACTGTTTAGGCACATCACGAGCTCTCCAAAAGCGACATGGTATCCGCTAACAAATTGAATGGAAAATCGGCTCAAATTGTTAGCGGACGCCATGTTGTGTTTGGAGAGCCCCTGCGTGCCCAAACATTCGAGCTCCCCCACAAGTGACCCCATTTTGGAAACTAGACCCCCCAAGGCACCTATCTAGATGAATAATGAGCACTTGGAACCCCCAGGTGCTTCACAAATTGATTCATAAAAATGAAAAAGTGTTTTTTTTTTCACTTTTTCATTTTTACGAATCAATTTGTGAAGCACCTGGGGGTTCCAAGTGCTCACTATGCATCTAAATAGGTGCCTTGGGGTCTAGTTTCCAAAATGGGGTCACTTGTGGGGGAACTCCACTGTTTAGGCACATCAGGGGCTCTCCAAACGCAACATGGTGTCCGCTAACAATTTGAGCCGACAATTTGTTAGCGGATACCATGTTGCATTTGAAGAGTCCCTGTGTGCCCAAACATTGGAGCTCCCCCACAAGTGACCCCATTTTGGAAACTAGACCCACCAAGGCACCTATCTAGATGCATAGTGAGCACTTGGAACCTCTAGGTGCTTCACAAATTGATTCGTAAAAATGAAAAAGTGAAAAAAAAAACACATTTTCATTTTTACGAATCAATTTGTGAAGCACCTGGGGGTTCCAAGTGCTCACTATGCATCTAGATAGGTGCCTTGGGGGGTCTAGTTTCCAAAATGGGGTCACTTGTGGGGGAGCTCCAATGTTTGGGCACACAGGGGCTCTCCAAACGCAACATGGTGTCCGCTAACAATTTGAGCTGATTTTCCATTCAATTTGTTAGCGGATACCATGTTGCATTTGGAGAGTCCCTGTGTGCCCAAACATTGGAGCTCCCCCACAAGTGACCCCATTTTGGAACTAGAGCCCCCAAGGCACCTATCTAGATGCATAGTGAGCACTTGGAACCCCTAGGTGCCTCACAAATTGATTCGTAAAAATGAAAAAGTGAAAAAAAAAACACTTTTTCATTTTTACGAATCAATTTGTGAAGCACCTGGGGGTTCCAAGTGCTCACTATGCATCTATATAGGTGCCTTGGGGGTCTAGTTTCCAAAATGGCGTCACTTGTGGGGGAGCTCCAATGTTTGGGCACACAGGGGCTCTCTAAACACAACATGGCGTCCGCTAATTATTCAAGCAAATTTTACAATCAAAAAGTCAAATGGCGCTCCTTCCCTTCCGAGCCCTGCCGTGCGCCCAAACAGTGATTTTTCCCCACATATTGGTTATCTACGTGCCCAGGGGAAATTTCACAACAAATTTTGGGGTCCAATTTATCTTGTTACCCCTGTGAAAATAAAAAAAATTGGGTCTAAGGTAACATTTTTGTGAAAAAAGTTAGATGTTCATTTTTTTCTTCCACATTCAAAAAATTCCTGTGAAGCACCTGAAGGGTTAATAAAGTTTGTGAATGTGGTTTTGAGCACCTTGAGGGGTGCAGATTTTAGAATGGTGTCACTTTTGGGTATTTTCTTCATAAAGACCTCTCAAAGTGACTTCAAATGTGATGTGGTCCCTAAAAAAATGGTTTTGTAAATTTTGTTGGAAAAATGAGTAATCGCTGGTCAAATTTTAACCCTTATAGCTCCCTAGCAAAAAAAAATTTTGGTTTCAAAATTGTGCTGATGTAAAGTAGACATGTGGGAAATGTTATTTATTAACTCTTTTGTGTGACATATCTCTCGGATTTAAAGGCATAAAAATTCAAATTTTGAAAATTGCAAAATTTTCAAAATTTTCGCCAAATTTCCACTTTTTTCACAAATAAACACAAGTGATATCGAAGAAATTTTACCACAATCATGAAGTACAATATGTCAAGAAAAAACAGCCTGAAAATCAGTGGGATCCGTTCAAGCGTTCCAGAGTAATTACCTCATAAAGTGACAGTGGTCAGAGTTGTAAAAATTGGCCTGGTCATTAAAGTGCAAACCACCCTCGGGGCTTAAGGGGTTAAATTGTATTTATGTTGTTTTGTCCTATGCTTTATTAAATTGTATTTATGTTGTTTTATCCTATGCTTTATTAAATTGTATTTATGTTGTTTTATCCAATGCTTTATTAAATTGTATTTATGTTGTTTTAACCCATGCTTCATTAAATTGTATTTATGTTGTTTTATCCTATGCTTCATTAAATTGTATTTATGTTGTTTTATCCTATGCTTTATTAAATTGTATTTATGTTGTTTTAACCTATGCTTCATTAAATTGTATTTATGTTGTTTTATCCTATGCTCCATTAAATTGTATTTATGTTGTTTTATCCTATGCTTTATTAAATTGTATTTATGTTGTTTTATCCTATGCTTTATTAAATTGTATTTATGCTGTTTTATCCTATGCTTTATTAAATTGTATTTATGTTGTTTTGTCCTATGCTTTATTAAATTGTATTTATGTTGTTTTATCCTATGCTTTATTAAATTGTATTTATGTTGTTTTATCCAATGCTTTATTAAATTGTATTTATGTTGTTTTAACCCATGCTTCATTAAATTGTATTTATGTTGTTTTATCCTATGCTTCATTAAATTGTATTTATGTTGTTTTATCCTATGCTTTATTACATTGTATGTATGTTGTTTTAACCTATGCTTCATTAAATTGTATTTATGTTGTTTTATCCTATGCTCCATTAAATTGTATTTATGTTGTTTTATCCTATGCTTTATTAAATTGTATTTATGTTGTTTTATCCTATGCTTTATTAAATTGTATTTATGTTGTTTTATCCTATGCTTTATTAAATTGTATTTATGTTGTTTTATCCTATGCTTTATTAAATTGTATTTATGTTGTTTTGTCCTATGCTTTATTAAATTGTATTTATGTTGTTCTATCCTATGCTCCATTAAATTGTATTTATGTTGTTTTATCCTATGTGTTATTAAATTGTATTTATGCTGTTTTATCCTATGCTTTATTAAATTGTGTTTATGTTGTTTTATCCTATGCTTTATTAAATTGTATTTATGTTGTTTTATCCTATGCTTTATTAAATTGTATTTATGTTGTTTTAACCCATGCTTTATTAAATTGTATTTATGTTGTTTTAACCCATGCTTTATTAAATTGTATTTATGTTGTTTTATCCTATGCTTTATTAAATTGTGTTTATGTTGTTTTATCCTATGCTTTATTAAATAGTATTTATGTTGTTTTATCCTATGCTTTATTAAATTGTATTTATGTTGTTTTAACCCATGCTTTATTAAATTGTATTTATGTTGTTTTAACCTATGCTTCATTAAATTGTGTTTATGTTGTTTTGTCCTATGCTTTATTAAATTGTATTTATGTTGTTTTATCCTATGCTTTATTAAATTGTATTGACGTTGTTTTACCCAATGCTTTATTAAATTGTATTTATGTTGTTTTAACCCATGCTTTATTAAATTGTATTTATGTTGTTTTATCCTATGATTTATTAAATTGTATTTATGTTGTTTTATCCTATGCTTTATTAAATTATGTTTATGTTGTTTTATCCTATACTTTATTAAATTGTATTTATGTTGTTTTATCCTATGCTTTATTAAATTGTATTTATGTTGTTTTATCCCATGCTTTATTAAATTGTATTTATGTTGTTTTAACCCATGCTTTATTAAATTGTATTTATGTTGTTTTATCCTATGCTTTTTTAAATTGTGTTTATGTTGTTTTATCCTATGCTTTATTAAATTGTATTTATGTTGTTTTATCCTATGCTTTATTAAATTGTATTTATGTTGTTTTAACCCATGCTTTATTAAATTGTATTTATGTTGTTTTATCCTATGCTTTATTAAATTGTGTTTATGTTGTTTTATCCTATGCTTTTTTAAATTGTATTTTTGTTGTTTTATCCTATGCTTTATTAAATTGTATTTATGTTGTTTTAACCCATGCTTTATTAAATTGTGTTTATGTTGTTTTAACCCATGCTTTATTAAATTGTATTTATGTTGTTTTATCCTATGCTTTATTAAATTGTGTTTATGTTGTTTTATCCTATGCTTTATTAAATAGTATTTATGTTGTTTTATCCTATGCTTTATTAAATTGTATTTATGTTGTTTTAACCAATGCTTTATTAAATTGTATTTATGTTGTTTTATCCTATGCTTTATTAAATTGTGTTTATGTTGTTTTATCCTATGCTTTTTAAATTGTATTTATGTTGTTTTATCCTATGCTTTATTAAATTGTATTTATGTTGTTTTATTGTATGCTTTATTATACTGCATTTATGTTGTTTTATCCTATGCTTTATTAAATTGTATTTATGTTGTTTTATTCTATGCTTTATTAAATTGTATTTATGTTGTTTTATCCTATGCTTTATTAAATTGTATTTATGTTGTTTTATCCTATGCTTTATTAAATTGTATTTATGTTGTTTTATTGCATGTTTTATTAAACTGCATTTATGTTGTTTTATCCTATGCTTTATTAAATTGTATTTATGTTGTTTCATCCTATGCTTTATTAAATTGTGTTTATGTTGTTTTATTCTATGCTTTATTAAACTGCCTTTATGTTGTTTTATCCTATGCTTTATTAAATTGTATTTATGTTGTTTTATTCTATGCTTTATTAAATTGTATTTATGTTGTTTTATCCTATGCTTTACTAAATTGTATTTATGTTGTTTTATCCTATGCTTTATTAAATTGTATTTATCTTGTTTTATTGCATGCTTTATTAAACTGCATTTATGTTGTTTTATCCTATGCTTTATTAAATTGTATTTATGTTATTTTATCCTATGCTTTATTAACTTGTATTTATGTTGTTTTATCCTATGCTTTATTAAATTGTATTTATGTTGTTTTATCCTATGCTTCATTAAATTGTATTTATGTTGTTTTATCCTATGCTTTATTACATTGTATGTATGTTGTTTTAACCTATGCTTCATTAAATTGTATTTATGTTGTTTTATCCTATGCTCCATTAAATTGTATTTATGTTGTTTTATCCTATGCTTTATTAAATTGTATTTATGTTGTTTTATCCTATGCTTTATTAAATTGTATTTATGTTGTTTTATCCTATGCTTTATTAAATTGTATTTATGTTGTTTTATCCTATGCTTTATTAAATTGTATTTATGTTGTTTTGTCCTATGCTTTATTAAATTGTATTTATGTTGTTCTATCCTATGCTCCATTAAATTGTATTTATGTTGTTTTATCCTATGCGTTATTAAATTGTATTTATGCTGTTTTATCCTATGCTTTATTAAATTGTGTTTATGTTGTTTTATCCTATGCTTTATTAAATTGTATTCATGTTGTTTTATCCTATGCTTTATTAAATTGTATTTATGTTGTTTTAACCCATGCTTTATTAAATTGTATTTATGTTGTTTTAACCCATGCTTTATTAAATTGTATTTATGTTGTTTTATCCTATGCTTTATTAAATTGTGTTTATGTTGTTTTATCCTATGCTTTATTAAATAGTATTTATGTTGTTTTATCCTATGCTTTATTAAATTGTATTTATGTTGTTTTAACCCATGCTTTATTAAATTGTATTTATGTTGTTTTAACCTATGCTTCATTAAATTGTGTTTATGTTGTTTTATCCTATGCTTTTTAAATTGTATTTATGTTGTTTTATCCTATGCTTTATTAAATTGTATTTATGTTGTTTTAACCTATGCTTCATTAAATTGTATTTATGTTGTTTTATCCTATGCTCCATTAAATTGTATTTATGTTGTTTTATCCTATGCTTTATTAAATTGTATTTATGTTGTTTTATCCTATGTTTTATTAAATTGTATTTATGTTGTTTTATCCTATGCTTTATTAAATTGTATTTATGTTGTTTTGTCCTATGCTTTATTAAATTGTATTTATGTTGTTTTGTCCTATGCTTTATTAAATTGTATTTATGTTGTTTTATCCTATGCTTTATTAAATTGTATTGACGTTGTTTTACCCAATGCTTTATTAAATTGTATTTATGTTGTTTTAACCCATGCTTTATTAAATTGTATTTATGTTGTTTTATCCTATGATTTATTAAATTGTATTTATGTTGTTTTATCCTATGCTTTATTAAATTATGTTTATGTTGTTTTATCCTATACTTTATTAAATTGTATTTATGTTGTTTTATCCTATGCTTTATTAAATTGTATTTATGTTGTTTTATCCCATGCTTTATTAAATTGTATTTATGTTGTTTTAACCCATGCTTTATTAAATTGTATTTATGTTGTTTTATCCTATGCTTTTTTAAATTGTGTTTATGTTGTTTTATCCTATGCTTTATTAAATTGTATTTATGTTGTTTTATCCTATGCTTTATTAAATTGTATTTATGTTGTTTTAACTCATGCTTTATTAAATTGTATTTATGTTGTTTTATCCTATGCTTTATTAAATTGTGTTTATGTTGTTTTATCCTATGCTTTTTTAAATTGTATTTTTGTTGTTTTATCCTATGCTTTATTAAATTGTATTTATGTTGTTTTAACCCATGCTTTATTAAATTGTGATTATGTTGTTTTAACCCATGCTTTATTAAATTGTATTTATGTTGTTTTATCCTATGCTTTATTAAATTGTGTTTATGTTGTTTTATCCTATGCTTTATTAAATAGTATTTATGTTGTTTTATCCTATGCTTTATTAAATTGTATTTATGTTGTTTTAACCCATGCTTTATTAAATTGTATTTATGTTGTTTTATCCTATGCTTTATTAAATTGTGTTTATGTTGTTTTATCCTATGCTTTTTAAATTGTATTTATGTTGTTTTATCCTATGCTTTATTAAATTGTATTTATGTTGTTTTATTGTATGCTTTATTATACTGCATTTATGTTGTTTTATCCTATGCTTTATTAAATTGTATTTATGTTGTTTTATTCTATGCTTTATTAAATTGTATTTATGTTGTTTTATCCTATGCTTTATTAAATTGTATTTATGTTGTTTTATCCTATGCTTTATTAAATTGTATTTATGTTGTTTTATTGCATGTTTTATTAAACTGCATTTATGTTGTTTTATCCTATGCTTTATTAAATTGTATTTATGTTGTTTCATCCTATGCTTTATTAAATTGTGTTTATGTTGTTTTATTCTATGCTTTATTAAACTGCCTTTATGTTGTTTTATCCTATGCTTTATTAAATTGTATTTATGTTGTTTTATTCTATGCTTTATTAAATTGTATTTATGTTGTTTTATCCTATGCTTTACTAAATTGTATTTATGTTGTTTTATCCTATGCTTTATTAAATTGTATTTATCTTGTTTTATTGCATGCTTTATTAAACTGCATTTATGTTGTTTTATCCTATGCTTTATTAAATTGTATTTATGTTATTTTATCCTATGCTTTATTAACTTGTATTTATGTTGTTTTATCCTATGCTTTATTAAATTGTATTTATGTTGTTTTATCCTATGTTTTATTAAATTGTATTTATGTTGTTTTATCCTATGTTTTATTAAATTGTATTTATGTTGTTTTATCGTATGCTTTATTAAATTGTATTTATGTTGTTTTATCCTATGCTTCATTAAATTGTGTTTATGTTGTTTTATCCTATGCTTTATTAAATTGTATT
The DNA here is from genome assembly GCF_046119375.1 of Phyllobates terribilis. Taxonomy (NCBI): domain Eukaryota; kingdom Metazoa; phylum Chordata; class Amphibia; order Anura; family Dendrobatidae; genus Phyllobates; species Phyllobates terribilis. Next base: position 3,321,915 of record NW_027362781.1, on the reverse strand, counting down.
TATGTTGTTTTAAACCATGCTTTATTAAATTGCATTTATGTTGTTTTATCTTATGCTTTATTAAATTGTATTTATGTTGTTTTATCCTATGCTTTATTAAATTGTATTTATGTTGTTTTATCCTATGCTTTATTAAATTGTATATATGTTGTTTTATCCTATGCTTTATTAAATTGCATTTATGTTGTTTTATCCCATGCTTTATTAAATTGTATTTATGTTGTTTTAACCCATGCTTTATTAAATTGTATTTATGTTGTTTTATCCTATGCTTTTTTAAATTGTGTTTATGTTGTTTTATCCTATGCTTTATTAAATTGTATTTATGTTGTTTTATCCTATGCTTTATTAAATTGTATTTATGTTGTTTTAACCCATGCTTTATTAAATTGTATTTATGTTGTTTTATCCTATGCTTTATTAAATTGTGTTTATGTTGTTTTATCCTATGCTTTTTTAAATTGTATTTTTGTTGTTTTATCCTATGCTTTATTAAATTGTATTTATGTTGTTTTAACCCATGCTTTATTAAATTGTATTTATGTTGTTTTAACCCATGCTTTATTAAATTGTATTTATGTTGTTTTATCCTATGCTTTATTAAATTGTGTTTATGTTGTTTCATCCTATGCTTTATTAAATAGTATTTATGTTGTTTTATCCTATGCTTTATTAAATTGTATTTATGTTGTTTTAACCCATGCTTTATTAAATTGTATTTATGTTGTTTTATCCTATGCTTTATTAAATTGTGTTTATGTTGTTTTATCCTATGCTTTTTAAATTGTATTTATGTTGTTTTATCCTATGCTTTATTAAATTGTATTTATGTTGTTTTATTCTATGCTTTATTAAATTGTATTTATGTTGTTTTAACCTAACCTTTATTAAATTGTATTTATGTTGTTTTAACCTATGCTTTATTAATTTGTATTTATGTTGTTTTAATCTATGCTTTATTAAATTGTTTTTATGTTGTTTTATCCTTTGCTTTATTAAATTGTATTTATGTTGCTTTAACCTATGCTTTATTAAATTGTATTTATGTTGTTTTATCCTATGCTTTATTAAATGGTATTTATGTTGTTTTATCCTATGCTTTTTAAAATTGTATTCATGTTGTTTTATCCTGTGCATTATTAAATTGTATTCATGTTGTTTTAACCTATGCTTTATTAAACTGTATTTATGTTGTTTTATCCTATACTTTATTAAATTGTATTTATGTTGTTTTAACTTATGCTTTATTAAATTGTATTCATGTTGTTTTATCCTGTGCATTATTAAATTGTATTTATGTTGTTTTGTCCTATGCTTTATGAAATTTTATTTATGTTGTTTTAACCTATGCTTTATTAAATTGTATTTATGTTGTTTTAACCTATGCTTTATTAAACTGTATTTATGTTGTTTTATCCTATGCTTTATTAAATTTTATTTATGTTGTTTTGTCCTATGCTTTATTAAATTGTATTTATGTTGTTTTGTCCTATGCTTTATGAAATTTTATTTATGTTGTTTTAACCTATGCTTTATTAAATTGTATTTATGTTGTTTTAACCTATGCTTTATTAAACTGTATTTATGTTGTTTTATCCTATGCTTTATTAAATTGTATTTATGTTGTTTTATCCTATGCTTTATTAAATTGTATTTATGTTGTTTTAACCTATCCTTTATTAAACTGTATTTATGTTGTTTTATCCTATGCTTTATTAAATTGTATTTATGTTGTTTTATCCTATGCTTTATTAAACTGTATTTATGTTGTTTTATCCTATGCTTTATTAAATTTTATTTATGTTGTTTTGTCCTATACTTTATTAAATTGTATTTATGTTGTTTTGTCCTATGCTTTATGAAATTTTATTTATGTTGTTTTAACCTATGCTTTATTAAATTGTATTTATGTTGTTTTAACCTATGCTTTATTAAACTGTATTTATGTTGTTTTATCCTATGCTTTATTAAATTGTATTTATGTTGTTTTATCCTATGCTTTATTAAATTGTATTTATGTTGTTTTAACCTATCCTTTATTAAATAGTATTTATGTTGTTTTAACCTATGCTTTATTAAATAGTATTTATGTTGTTTTATCCTATGCTTTATTAAATGGTATTTATGTTGCTTTAACCTATGCTTTATTAAATTGTATTTATGTTGTTTTATCCTATGCTTTATTAAATTGTATTTATATTATTTTATCCTATGCTTTATTAACTTGTATTTATGTTGTTTTATCCTATGTTTTATTAAATTGTATTTATGTTGTTTTATCCTATGTTTTATTAAATTGTATTTATGTTGTTTTATCGTATGCTTTATTAAATTGTATTTATGTTGTTTTATCCTATGCTTCATTAAATTGTGTTTATGTTGTTTTATCCTATGCTTTATTAAATTGTATTTATGTTGTTTTAAACCATGCTTTATTAAATTGCATTTATGTTGTTTTATCTTATGCTTTATTAAATTGTATTTATGTTGTTTTATCCTATGCTTTATTAAATTGTATTTATGTTGTTTTATCCTATGCTTTATTAAATTGTATATATGTTGTTTTATCCTATGCTTTATTAAATTGCATTTATGTTGTTTTATCCCATGCTTTATTAAATTGTATTTATGTTGTTTTAACCCATGCTTTATTAAATTGTATTTATGTTGTTTTATCCTATGCTTTTTTAAATTGTGTTTATGTTGTTTTATCCTATGCTTTATTAAATTGTATTTATGTTGTTTTATCCTATGCTTTATTAAATTGTATTTATGTTGTTTTAACCCATGCTTTATTAAATTGTATTTATGTTGTTTTATCCTATGCTTTATTAAATTGTGTTTATGTTGTTTTATCCTATGCTTTTTTAAATTGTATTTTTGTTGTTTTATCCTATGCTTTATTAAATTGTATTTATGTTGTTTTAACCCATGCTTTATTAAATTGTATTTATGTTGTTTTAACCCATGCTTTATTAAATTGTATTTATGTTGTTTTATCCTATGCTTTTTTAAATTGTATTTTTGTTGTTTTATCCTATGCTTTATTAAATTGTATTTATGTTGTTTTAACCCATGCTTTATTAAATTGTATTTATGTTGTTTTAACCCATGCTTTATTAAATTGTATTTATGTTGTTTTATCCTATGCTTTATTAAATTGTGTTTATGTTGTTTTATTCTATGCTTTATTAAACTGCCTTTATGTTGTTTTATCCTATGCTTTATTAAATTGTATTTATGTTGTTTTATTCTATGCTTTATTAAATTGTATTTATGTTGTTTTATCCTATGCTTTACTAAATTGTATTTATGTTGTTTTATCCTATGCTTTATTAAATTGTATTTATCTTGTTTTATTGCATGCTTTATTAAACTGCATTTATGTTGTTTTATCCTATGCTTTATTAAATTGTATTTATGTTATTTTATCCTATGCTTTATTAACTTGTATTTATGTTGTTTTATCCTATGCTTTATTAAATTGTATTTATGTTGTTTTATCCTATGTTTTATTAAATTGTATTTATGTTGTTTTATCCTATGTTTTATTAAATTGTATTTATGTTGTTTTATCGTATGCTTTATTAAATTGTATTTATGTTGTTTTATCCTATGCTTCATTAAATTGTGTTTATGTTGTTTTATCCTATGCTTTATTAAATTGTATTTATGTTGTTTTAAACCATGCTTTATTAAATTGCATTTATGTTGTTTTATCTTATGCTTTATTAAATTGTATTTATGTTGTTTTATCCTATGCTTTATTAAATTGTATTTATGTTGTTTTATCCTATGCTTTATTAAATTGTATATATGTTGTTTTATCCTATGCTTTATTAAATTGCATTTATGTTGTTTTATCCCATGCTTTATTAAATTGTATTTATGTTGTTTTAACCCATGCTTTATTAAATTGTATTTATGTTGTTTTATCCTATGCTTTTTTAAATTGTGTTTATGTTGTTTTATCCTATGCTTTATTAAATTGTATTTATGTTGTTTTATCCTATGCTTTATTAAATTGTATTTATGTTGTTTTAACCCATGCTTTATTAAATTGTATTTATGTTGTTTTATCCTATGCTTTATTAAATTGTGTTTATGTTGTTTTATCCTATGCTTTTTTAAATTGTATTTTTGTTGTTTTATCCTATGCTTTATTAAATTGTATTTATGTTGTTTTAACCCATGCTTTATTAAATTGTATTTATGTTGTTTTAACCCATGCTTTATTAAATTGTATTTATGTTGTTTTATCCTATGCTTTATTAAATTGTGTTTATGTTGTTTCATCCTATGCTTTATTAAATAGTATTTATGTTGTTTTATCCTATGCTTTATTAAATTGTATTTATGTTGTTTTAACCCATGCTTTATTAAATTGTATTTATGTTGTTTTATCCTATGCTTTATTAAATTGTGTTTATGTTGTTTTATCCTATGCTTTTTAAATTGTATTTATGTTGTTTTATCCAATGCTTTATTAAATTGTATTTATGTTGTTTTATTCTATGCTTTATTAAATTGTATTTATGTTGTTTTAACCTAACCTTTATTAAATTGTATTTATGTTGTTTTAACCTATGCTTTATTAATTTGTATTTATGTTGTTTTAATCTATGCTTTATTAAATTGTTTTTATGTTGTTTTATCCTTTGCTTTATTAAATTGTATTTATGTTGCTTTAACCTATGCTTTATTAAATTGTATTTATGTTGTTTTATCCTATGCTTTATTAAATGGTATTTATGTTGTTTTATCCTATGCTTTTTAAAATTGTATTCATGTTGTTTTATCCTGTGCATTATTAAATTGTATTCATGTTGTTTTAACCTATGCTTTATTAAACTGTATTTATGTTGTTTTATCCTATACTTTATTAAATTGTATTTATGTTGTTTTAACTTATGCTTTATTAAATTGTATTCATGTTGTTTTATCCTGTGCATTATTAAATTGTATTTATGTTGTTTTGTCCTATGCTTTATGAAATTTTATTTATGTTGTTTTAACCTATGCTTTATTAAATTGTATTTATGTTGTTTTAACCTATGCTTTATTAAACTGTATTTATGTTGTTTTATCCTATGCTTTATTAAATTTTATTTATGTTGTTTTGTCCTATGCTTTATTAAATTGTATTTATGTTGTTTTGTCCTATGCTTTATGAAATTTTATTTATGTTGTTTTAACCTATGCTTTATTAAATTGTATTTATGTTGTTTTAACCTATGCTTTATTAAACTGTATTTATGTTGTTTTATCCTATGCTTTATTAAATTGTATTTATGTTGTTTTATCCTATGCTTTATTAAATTGTATTTATGTTGTTTTAACCTATCCTTTATTAAACTGTATTTATGTTGTTTTATCCTATGCTTTATTAAATTGTATTTATGTTGTTTTATTCTATGCTTTATTAAACTGTATTTATGTTGTTTTATCCTATGCTTTATTAAATTTTATTTATGTTGTTTTGTCCTATACTTTATTAAATTGTATTTATGTTGTTTTGTCCTATGCTTTATGAAATTTTATTTATGTTGTTTTAACCTATGCTTTATTAAATTGTATTTATGTTGTTTTAACCTATGCTTTATTAAACTGTATTTATGTTGTTTTATCCTATGCTTTATTAAATTGTATTTATGTTGTTTTATCCTATGCTTTATTAAATTGTATTTATGTTGTTTTAACCTATCCTTTATTAAATAGTATTTATGTTGTTTTAACCTATGCTTTATTAAATTGTATTTATGTTCTTTTAACCTATGCTTTTTTAAATTGTTTTTATGTTGTTTTATCCTATGCTTTATTAAATTGTATTTATGTTGCTTTAACCTATGCTTTATTAAATTGTATTCATGTTGTTTTATCCTATGCTTTATTAAATTGTATTTATATTATTTTATCCTATGCTTTATTAACTTGTATTTATGTTGTTTTATCCTATGTTTTATTAAATTGTATTTATGTTGTTTTATCCTATGTTTTATTAAATTGTATTTATGTTGTTTTATCGTATGCTTTATTAAATTGTATTTATGTTGTTTTATCCTATGCTTCATTAAATTGTGTTTATGTTGTTTTATCCTATGCTTTATTAAATTGTATTTATGTTGTTTTATCCTATGCTTTATTAAATTGTATTTATGTTGTTTTATCCTATGCTTTATTAAATTGTATATATGTTGTTTTATCCTATGCTTTATTAAATTGCATTTATGTTGTTTTATCCCATGCTTTATTAAATTGTATTTATGTTGTTTTAACCCATGCTTTATTAAATTGTATTTATGTTGTTTTATCCTATGCTTTTTTAAATTGTGTTTATGTTGTTTTATCCTATGCTTTATTAAATTGTATTTATGTTGTTTTATCCTATGCTTTATTAAATTGTATTTATGTTGTTTTAACCCATGCTTTATTAAATTGTATTTATGTTGTTTTATCCTATGCTTTATTAAATTGTGTTTATGTTGTTTTATCCTATGCTTTTTTAAATTGTATTTTTGTTGTTTTATCCTATGCTTTATTAAATTGTATTTATGTTGTTTTAACCCATGCTTTATTAAATTGTATTTATGTTGTTTTAACCCATGCTTTATTAAATTGTATTTATGTTGTTTTATCCTATGCTTTATTAAATTGTGTTTATGTTGTTTCATCCTATGCTTTATTAAATAGTATTTATGTTGTTTTATCCTATGCTTTATTAAATTGTATTTATGTTGTTTTAACCCATGCTTTATTAAATTGTATTTATGTTGTTTTATCCTATGCTTTATTAAATTGTGTTTATGTTGTTTTATCCTATGCTTTTTAAATTGTATTTATGTTGTTTTATCCTATGCTTTATTAAATTGTATTTATGTTGTTTTATTCTATGCTTTATTAAATTGTATTTATGTTGTTTTAACCTAACCTTTATTAAATTGTATTTATGTTGTTTTAACCTATGCTTTATTAATTTGTATTTATGTTGTTTTAATCTATGCTTTATTAAATTGTTTTTATGTTGTTTTATCCTTTGCTTTATTAAATTGTATTTATGTTGCTTTAACCTATGCTTTATTAAATTGTATTTATGTTGTTTTATCCTATGCTTTATTAAATGGTATTTATGTTGTTTTATCCTATGCTTTTTAAAATTGTATTCATGTTGTTTTAACCTATGCTTTATTAAACTGTATTTATGTTGTTTTATCCTATACTTTATTAAATTGTATTTATGTTGTTTTAACTTATGCTTTATTAAATTGTATTCATGTTGTTTTATCCTGTGCATTATTAAATTGTATTTATGTTGTTTTGTCCTATGCTTTATGAAATTTTATTTATGTTGTTTTAACCTATGCTTTATTAAATTGTATTTATGTTGTTTTAACCTATGCTTTATTAAACTGTATTTATGTTGTTTTATCCTATGCTTTATTAAATTTTATTTATGTTGTTTTGTCCTATGCTTTATTAAATTGTATTTATGTTGTTTTGTCCTATGCTTTATGAAATTTTATTTATGTTGTTTTAACCTATGCTTTATTAAATTGTATTTATGTTGTTTTAACCTATGCTTTATTAAACTGTATTTATGTTGTTTTATCCTATGCTTTATTAAATTGTATTTATGTTGTTTTATCCTATGCTTTATTAAATTGTATTTATGTTGTTTTAACCTATCCTTTATTAAATAGTATTTATGTTGTTTTAACCTATGCTTTATTAAATTGTATTTATGTTCTTTTAACCTATGCTTTTTTAAATTGTTTTTATGTTGTTTTATCCTATGCTTTATTAAATTGTATTTATGTTGCTTTAACCTATGCTTTATTAAATTGTATTCATGTTGTTTTATCCTATGCTTTATTAAATTGTATTTATATTATTTTATCCTATGCTTTATTAACTTGTATTTATGTTGTTTTATCCTATGTTTTATTAAATTGTATTTATGTTGTTTTATCCTATGTTTTATTAAATTGTATTTATGTTGTTTTATCGTATGCTTTATTAAATTGTATTTATGTTGTTTTATCCTATGCTTCATTAAATTGTGTTTATGTTGTTTTATCCTATGCTTTATTAAATTGTATTTATGTTGTTTTAAACCATGCTTTATTAAATTGCATTTATGTTGTTTTATCTTATGCTTTATTAAATTGTATTTATGTTGTTTTATCCTATGCTTTATTAAATTGTATTTATGTTGTTTTATCCTATGCTTTATTAAATTGTATATATGTTGTTTTATCCTATGCTTTATTAAATTGCATTTATGTTGTTTTATCCCATGCTTTATTAAATTGTATTTATGTTGTTTTAACCCATGCTTTATTAAATTGTATTTATGTTGTTTTATCCTATGCTTTTTTAAATTGTGTTTATGTTGTTTTATCCTATGCTTTATTAAATTGTATTTATGTTGTTTTATCCTATGCTTTATTAAATTGTATTTATGTTGTTTTAACCCATGCTTTATTAAATTGTATTTATGTTGTTTTATCCTATGCTTTATTAAATTGTGTTTATGTTGTTTTATCCTATGCTTTTTTAAATTGTATTTTTGTTGTTTTATCCTATGCTTTATTAAATTGTATTTATGTTGTTTTAACCCATGCTTTATTAAATTGTATTTATGTTGTTTTAACCCATGCTTTATTAAATTGTATTTATGTTGTTTTATCCTATGCTTTATTAAATTGTGTTTATGTTGTTTCATCCTATGCTTTATTAAATAGTATTTATGTTGTTTTATCCTATGCTTTATTAAATTGTATTTATGTTGTTTTAACCCATGCTTTATTAAATTGTATTTATGTTGTTTTATCCTATGCTTTATTAAATTGTGTTTATGTTGTTTTATCCTATGCTTTTTAAATTGTATTTATGTTGTTTTATCCTATGCTTTATTAAATTGTATTTATGTTGTTTTATTCTATGCTTTATTAAATTGTATTTATGTTGTTTTAACCTAACCTTTATTAAATTGTATTTATGTTGTTTTAACCTATGCTTTATTAATTTGTATTTATGTTGTTTTAATCTATGCTTTATTAAATTGTTTTTATGTTGTTTTATCCTTTGCTTTATTAAATTGTATTTATGTTGCTTTAACCTATGCTTTATTAAATTGTATTTATGTTGTTTTATCCTATGCTTTATTAAATGGTATTTATGTTGTTTTATCCTATGCTTTTTAAAATTGTATTCATGTTGTTTTAACCTATGCTTTATTAAACTGTATTTATGTTGTTTTATCCTATACTTTATTAAATTGTATTTATGTTGTTTTAACTTATGCTTTATTAAATTGTATTCATGTTGTTTTATCCTGTGCATTATTAAATTGTATTTATGTTGTTTTGTCCTATGCTTTATGAAATTTTATTTATGTTGTTTTAACCTATGCTTTATTAAATTGTATTTATGTTGTTTTAACCTATGCTTTATTAAACTGTATTTATGTTGTTTTATCCTATGCTTTATTAAATTTTATTTATGTTGTTTTGTCCTATGCTTTATTAAATTGTATTTATGTTGTTTTGTCCTATGCTTTATGAAATTTTATTTATGTTGTTTTAACCTATGCTTTATTAAATTGTATTTATGTTGTTTTAACCTATGCTTTATTAAACTGTATTTATGTTGTTTTATCCTATGCTTTATTAAATTGTATTTATGTTGTTTTATCCTATGCTTTATTAAATTGTATTTATGTTGTTTTAACCTATCCTTTATTAAATAGTATTTATGTTGTTTTAACCTATGCTTTATTAAATTGTATTTATGTTCTTTTAACCTATGCTTTTTTAAATTGTTTTTATGTTGTTTTATCCTATGCTTTATTAAATTGTATTTATGTTGCTTTAACCTATGCTTTATTAAATTGTATTTATGTTGTTTTATCCTATGCTTTATTAAATTGTATTTATATTATTTTATCCTATGCTTTATTAAATTGTATTTATGTTGTTTTAACCTATCCTTTATTAAATAGTATTTATGTTGTTTTAACCTATGCTTTATTAAATTGTATTTATGTTGTTTTAACCTATGCTTTATTAAATTGTTTTTATGTTGTTTTATCCTATGCTTTATTAAATTGTATTTATGTTGCTTTAACCTATGCTTTATTAAATTGTATTTATGTTGTTTTATCCTATGCTTTATTAAATTGTATTTATATTGTTTTATCCTATGCTTTATTAAATTGTATTTATGTTGTTTTATCCTATGCTTTATTAAATTGTATTTATGTTGTTTTATCCTATGCTTTATTTAATTGTATTTATGTTGTTTTAACCTATGCTTTATTAAATTGTATTTATGTTGTTTTATCCTATGCTTTATTAAATTGTTTTTATGTTGCTTTAACCTATACTTTATTGAATTGTATTTATGTTGTTTTATCCTATGCTTTATTAAATTGTATTTATGTTGTTTTATCCTATGCTTTATTAAATTGTATTTATGTTGTTTTATCCTATGCTTTATTAAATTGTATTTATGTTGTTTTATCCTATGCTTTACTAAATTGTATTTATGTTGTTTTAACCTATGCTTTATTAAATTGTATTTATGTTGTTTTATCCTTTACTTTATTAAATTGTATTTATGTTGTTTTAACCTATGCTTTATTAAATTGTATTCATGTTGTTTTATCCTATGCTTTATTAAATTGTATTTATGTTGTTTTATCCTATGCTTTATTAAATTGTATTTATGTTGTTTTGTCCTATGCTTTATGAAATTTTATTTATGTTGTTTTAACCTATGCTTTATTAAATTGTATTTATGTTGTTTTAACCTATGCTTTATTAAACTGTATTTATGTTGTTTTATCCTATGCTTTATTAAATTTTATTTATGTTGTTTTATCCTATGCTTTATTAAATTGTATTTATGTTGTTTTAACCTATCCTTTATTAAATTGTATTTATGTTGTTTTAACCTATACTTTATTAAATTGTATTTATGTTGTTTTATCCTATGCTTTATTAAATGGTATTTATGTTGTTTTATCCTATGCTTTTTAAAATTGTATTTATGTTGTTTTAACCTATGCTTTATTAAACTGTATTTATGTTGTTTTATCCTATGCTTTATTAAATTGTATTTATGTTGTTTTATCCTATGCTTTATTAAATTGTATTTATGTTGTTTTAACCTATCCTTTATTAAATAGTATTTATGTTGTTTTAACCTATGCTTTATTAAATTGTATTTATGTTGTTTTAACCTATGCTTTATTAAATGGTTTTATGTTGTTTTATCCTATGCTTTATTAAATTGTATTTATGTTGCTTTAACCTATGCTTTATTAAATTGTATTTATGTTGTTTTATCCTATGCTTTATTAAATTGTATTTATATTGTTTTATCCTATGCTTTATTAAATTGTATTTATGTTGTTTTATCCTATGCTTTATTAAATTGTATTTATGTTGTTTTATCCTATGCTTTATTTAATTGTATTTATGTTGTTTTAACCTATGCTTTATTAAATTGTATTTATGTTGTTTTATCCTATGCTTTATTAAATTGTATTTATGTTGCTTTAACCTATACTTTATTGAATTGTATTTATGTAGTTTTATCCTATGCTTTATTAAATTGTATTTATGTTGTTTTATCCTATGCTTTATTAAATTGTATTTATGTTGTTTTATCCTATGCTTTATTAAATTGTATTTATGTTGTTTTATCCTATGCTTTACTAAATTGTATTTATGTTGTTTTAACCTATGCTTTATTAAATTGTATTTATGTTGTTTTATCCTTTACTTTATTAAATTGTATTTATGTTGTTTTAACCTATGCTTTATTAAATTGTATTCATGTTGTTTTATCCTATGCTTTATTAAATTGTATATATGTTGTTTTATCCTATGCTTTATTTAATTGTATTTATGTTGTTTTGTCCTATGCTTTATGAAATTTTATTTATGTTGTTTTAACCTATGCTTTATTAAATTGTATTTATGTTGTTTTAACCTATGCTTTATTAAACTGTATTTATGTTGTTTTATCCTATGCTTTATTAAATTTTATTTATGTTGTTTTATCCTATGCTTTATTAAATTGTATTTATGTTGTTTTAACCTATCCTTTATTAAATTGTATTTATGTTGTTTTAACCTATGCTTTATTAAATTGTATTTATGTTGTTTTAATCTATGCTTTATTAAATTGTTTTTATGTTGTTTTATCCTTTGCTTTATTAAACTGTATTTATGTTGCTTTAACCTATGCTTTATTAAATTGTATTTATGTTGTTTTATCCTATGCTTTATTAAATGGTATTTATGTTGTTTTATCCTATGCTTTTTTAAATTGCATTCATGTTGTTTTAACCTATGCTTTATTAAACTGTATTTATGTTGTTTTATCCTATGCTTTATTAAATTGTATTTATGTTGTTTTATCCTATGCATTATTAAATTGTATTTATGTTGTTTTAACCTATCCTTTATTAAATAGTATTTATGTTGTTTTAACCTATGCTTTATTAAATTGTATTTATGTTGTTTTAACCTATGCTTTATTAAATTGTTTTTATGTTGTTTTATCCTATGCTTTATTAAATTGTATTTATGTTGCTTTAACCTATGATTTATTAAATTGTATTTATGTTGTTTTATCCTATGCTTTATTAAATTGTATTTATATTGTTTTATCCTATGCTTTATTAAATTGTATTTATGTTGTTTTATCCTATGCTTTATTAAATTGTATTTATGTTGTTTTATCCTATGCTTTATTTAATTGTATTTATGTTGTTTTAACCTATGCTTTATTAAATTGTATTTATGTTGTTTTATCCTATACTTTATTAAATTGTATTTATGTTTTTTTAACCTATGCTTTATTAAATTGTATTTATGTTGTTTTATCCTATGCTTTATTAAATTGTATTTATATTGTTTTATCCTATGCTTTATTAAATTGTATTTATGTTGCTTTATCCTATGCTTTATTAAATTGTATTTATGTTGTTTTATCCTATGCTTCATTAAATTGTATTTATGTTGTTTTAACCTATGCTTTATTAAATTGTATTTATGTTGTTTTATCCTATGCTTTATTAAATTGTTTTTATGTTGCTTTAACCTATACTTTATTGAATTGTATTTATGTTGTTTTATCCTATGCTTTATTAAATTGTATTTATGTTGTTTTATCCTATGCTTTATTAAATTGTATTTATGTTGTTTTAACCCATGCTTTATTAAATTGTATTTATGTTGTTTTATCCTATGCTTTATTAAATTGTGTTTATGTTGTTTTATCCTATGCTTTTTTAAATTGTATTTTTGTTGTTTTATCCTATGCTTTATTAAATTGTATTTATGTTGTTTTAACCCATGCTTTATTAAATTGTATTTATGTTGTTTTAACCCATGCTTTATTAAATTGTATTTATGTTGTTTTATCCTATGCTTTATTAAATTGTGTTTATGTTGTTTCATCCTATGCTTTATTAAATAGTATTTATGTTGTTTTATCCTATGCTTTATTAAATTGTATTTATGTTGTTTTAACCCATGCTTTATTAAATTGTATTTATGTTGTTTTATCCTATGCTTTATTAAATTGTGTTTATGTTGTTTTATCCTATGCTTTTTAAATTGTATTTATGTTGTTTTATCCTATGCTTTATTAAATTGTATTTATGTTGTTTTATTCTATGCTTTATTAAATTGTATTTATGTTGTTTTAACCTAACCTTTATTAAATTGTATTTATGTTGTTTTAACCTATGCTTTATTAATTTGTATTTATGTTGTTTTAATCTATGCTTTATTAAATTGTTTTTATGTTGTTTTATCCTTTGCTTTATTAAATTGTATTTATGTTGCTTTAACCTATGCTTTATTAAATTGTATTTATGTTGTTTTATCCTATGCTTTATTAAATGGTATTTATGTTGTTTTATCCTATGCTTTTTAAAATTGTATTCATGTTGTTTTAACCTATGCTTTATTAAACTGTATTTATGTTGTTTTATCCTATACTTTATTAAATTGTATTTATGTTGTTTTAACTTATGCTTTATTAAATTGTATTCATGTTGTTTTATCCTGTGCATTATTAAATTGTATTTATGTTGTTTTGTCCTATGCTTTATGAAATTTTATTTATGTTGTTTTAACCTATGCTTTATTAAATTGTATTTATGTTGTTTTAACCTATGCTTTATTAAACTGTATTTATGTTGTTTTATCCTATGCTTTATTAAATTTTATTTATGTTGTTTTGTCCTATGCTTTATTAAATTGTATTTATGTTGTTTTGTCCTATGCTTTATGAAATTTTATTTATGTTGTTTTAACCTATGCTTTATTAAATTGTATTTATGTTGTTTTAACCTATGCTTTATTAAACTGTATTTATGTTGTTTTATCCTATGCTTTATTAAATTGTATTTATGTTGTTTTATCCTATGCTTTATTAAATTGTATTTATGTTGTTTTAACCTATCCTTTATTAAATAGTATTTATGTTGTTTTAACCTATGCTTTATTAAATTGTATTTATGTTCTTTTAACCTATGCTTTTTTAAATTGTTTTTATGTTGTTTTATCCTATGCTTTATTAAATTGTATTTATGTTGCTTTAACCTATGCTTTATTAAATTGTATTCATGTTGTTTTATCCTATGCTTTATTAAATTGTATTTATATTATTTTATCCTATGCTTTATTAACTTGTATTTATGTTGTTTTATCCTATGTTTTATTAAATTGTATTTATGTTGTTTTATCCTATGTTTTATTAAATTGTATTTATGTTGTTTTATCGTATGCTTTATTAAATTGTATTTATGTTGTTTTATCCTATGCTTCATTAAATTGTGTTTATGTTGTTTTATCCTATGCTTTATTAAATTGTATTTATGTTGTTTTAAACCATGCTTTATTAAATTGCATTTATGTTGTTTTATCTTATGCTTTATTAAATTGTATTTATGTTGTTTTATCCTATGCTTTATTAAATTGTATTTATGTTGTTTTATCCTATGCTTTATTAAATTGTATATATGTTGTTTTATCCTATGCTTTATTAAATTGCATTTATGTTGTTTTATCCCATGCTTTATTAAATTGTATTTATGTTGTTTTAACCCATGCTTTATTAAATTGTATTTATGTTGTTTTATCCTATGCTTTTTTAAATTGTGTTTATGTTGTTTTATCCTATGCTTTATTAAATTGTATTTATGTTGTTTTATCCTATGCTTTATTAAATTGTATTTATGTTGTTTTAACCCATGCTTTATTAAATTGTATTTATGTTGTTTTATCCTATGCTTTATTAAATTGTGTTTATGTTGTTTTATCCTATGCTTTTTTAAATTGTATTTTTGTTGTTTTATCCTATGCTTTATTAAATTGTATTTATGTTGTTTTAACCCATGCTTTATTAAATTGTATTTATGTTGTTTTAACCCATGCTTTATTAAATTGTATTTATGTTGTTTTATCCTATGCTTTATTAAATTGTGTTTATGTTGTTTCATCCTATGCTTTATTAAATAGTATTTATGTTGTTTTATCCTATGCTTTATTAAATTGTATTTATGTTGTTTTAACCCATGCTTTATTAAATTGTATTTATGTTGTTTTATCCTATGCTTTATTAAATTGTGTTTATGTTGTTTTATCCTATGCTTTTTAAATTGTATTTATGTTGTTTTATCCTATGCTTTATTAAATTGTATTTATGTTGTTTTATTCTATGCTTTATTAAATTGTATTTATGTTGTTTTAACCTAACCTTTATTAAATTGTATTTATGTTGTTTTAACCTATGCTTTATTAATTTGTATTTATGTTGTTTTAATCTATGCTTTATTAAATTGTTTTTATGTTGTTTTATCCTTTGCTTTATTAAATTGTATTTATGTTGCTTTAACCTATGCTTTATTAAATTGTATTTATGTTGTTTTATCCTATGCTTTATTAAATGGTATTTATGTTGTTTTATCCTATGCTTTTTAAAATTGTATTCATGTTGTTTTAACCTATGCTTTATTAAACTGTATTTATGTTGTTTTATCCTATACTTTATTAAATTGTATTTATGTTGTTTTAACTTATGCTTTATTAAATTGTATTCATGTTGTTTTATCCTGTGCATTATTAAATTGTATTTATGTTGTTTTGTCCTATGCTTTATGAAATTTTATTTATGTTGTTTTAACCTATGCTTTATTAAATTGTATTTATGTTGTTTTAACCTATGCTTTATTAAACTGTATTTATGTTGTTTTATCCTATGCTTTATTAAATTTTATTTATGTTGTTTTGTCCTATGCTTTATTAAATTGTATTTATGTTGTTTTGTCCTATGCTTTATGAAATTTTATTTATGTTGTTTTAACCTATGCTTTATTAAATTGTATTTATGTTGTTTTAACCTATGCTTTATTAAACTGTATTTATGTTGTTTTATCCTATGCTTTATTAAATTGTATTTATGTTGTTTTATCCTATGCTTTATTAAATTGTATTTATGTTGTTTTAACCTATCCTTTATTAAATAGTATTTATGTTGTTTTAACCTATGCTTTATTAAATTGTATTTATGTTCTTTTAACCTATGCTTTTTTAAATTGTTTTTATGTTGTTTTATCCTATGCTTTATTAAATTGTATTTATGTTGCTTTAACCTATGCTTTATTAAATTGTATTTATGTTGTTTTATCCTATGCTTTATTAAATTGTATTTATATTATTTTATCCTATGCTTTATTAAATTGTATTTATGTTGTTTTAACCTATCCTTTATTAAATAGTATTTATGTTGTTTTAACCTATGCTTTATTAAATTGTATTTATGTTGTTTTAACCTATGCTTTATTAAATTGTTTTTATGTTGTTTTATCCTATGCTTTATTAAATTGTATTTATGTTGCTTTAACCTATGCTTTATTAAATTGTATTTATGTTGTTTTATCCTATGCTTTATTAAATTGTATTTATATTGTTTTATCCTATGCTTTATTAAATTGTATTTATGTTGTTTTATCCTATGCTTTATTAAATTGTATTTATGTTGTTTTATCCTATGCTTTATTTAATTGTATTTATGTTGTTTTAACCTATGCTTTATTAAATTGTATTTATGTTGTTTTATCCTATGCTTTATTAAATTGTTTTTATGTTGCTTTAACCTATACTTTATTGAATTGTATTTATGTTGTTTTATCCTATGCTTTATTAAATTGTATTTATGTTGTTTTATCCTATGCTTTATTAAATTGTATTTATGTTGTTTTATCCTATGCTTTATTAAATTGTATTTATGTTGTTTTATCCTATGCTTTACTAAATTGTATTTATGTTGTTTTAACCTATGCTTTATTAAATTGTATTTATGTTGTTTTATCCTTTACTTTATTAAATTGTATTTATGTTGTTTTAACCTATGCTTTATTAAATTGTATTCATGTTGTTTTATCCTATGCTTTATTAAATTGTATTTATGTTGTTTTATCCTATGCTTTATTAAATTGTATTTATGTTGTTTTGTCCTATGCTTTATGAAATTTTATTTATGTTGTTTTAACCTATGCTTTATTAAATTGTATTTATGTTGTTTTAACCTATGCTTTATTAAACTGTATTTATGTTGTTTTATCCTATGCTTTATTAAATTTTATTTATGTTGTTTTATCCTATGCTTTATTAAATTGTATTTATGTTGTTTTAACCTATCCTTTATTAAATTGTATTTATGTTGTTTTAACCTATACTTTATTAAATTGTATTTATGTTGTTTTATCCTATGCTTTATTAAATGGTATTTATGTTGTTTTATCCTATGCTTTTTAAAATTGTATTTATGTTGTTTTAACCTATGCTTTATTAAACTGTATTTATGTTGTTTTATCCTATGCTTTATTAAATTGTATTTATGTTGTTTTATCCTATGCTTTATTAAATTGTATTTATGTTGTTTTAACCTATCCTTTATTAAATAGTATTTATGTTGTTTTAACCTATGCTTTATTAAATTGTATTTATGTTGTTTTAACCTATGCTTTATTAAATGGTTTTATGTTGTTTTATCCTATGCTTTATTAAATTGTATTTATGTTGCTTTAACCTATGCTTTATTAAATTGTATTTATGTTGTTTTATCCTATGCTTTATTAAATTGTATTTATATTGTTTTATCCTATGCTTTATTAAATTGTATTTATGTTGTTTTATCCTATGCTTTATTAAATTGTATTTATGTTGTTTTATCCTATGCTTTATTTAATTGTATTTATGTTGTTTTAACCTATGCTTTATTAAATTGTATTTATGTTGTTTTATCCTATGCTTTATTAAATTGTATTTATGTTGCTTTAACCTATACTTTATTGAATTGTATTTATGTAGTTTTATCCTATGCTTTATTAAATTGTATTTATGTTGTTTTATCCTATGCTTTATTAAATTGTATTTATGTTGTTTTATCCTATGCTTTACTAAATTGTATTTATGTTGTTTTAACCTATGCTTTATTAAATTGTATTTATGTTGTTTTATCCTTTACTTTATTAAATTGTATTTATGTTGTTTTAACCTATGCTTTATTAAATTGTATTCATGTTGTTTTATCCTATGCTTTATTAAATTGTATATATGTTGTTTTATCCTATGCTTTATTTAATTGTATTTATGTTGTTTTGTCCTATGCTTTATGAAATTTTATTTATGTTGTTTTAACCTATGCTTTATTAAATTGTATTTATGTTGTTTTAACCTATGCTTTATTAAACTGTATTTATGTTGTTTTATCCTATGCTTTATTAAATTTTATTTATGTTGTTTTATCCTATGCTTTATTAAATTGTATTTATGTTGTTTTAACCTATCCTTTATTAAATTGTATTTATGTTGTTTTAACCTATGCTTTATTAAATTGTATTTATGTTGTTTTAATCTATGCTTTATTAAATTGTTTTTATGTTGTTTTATCCTTTGCTTTATTAAACTGTATTTATGTTGCTTTAACCTATGCTTTATTAAATTGTATTTATGTTGTTTTATCCTATGCTTTATTAAATGGTATTTATGTTGTTTTATCCTATGCTTTTTTAAATTGCATTCATGTTGTTTTAACCTATGCTTTATTAAACTGTATTTATGTTGTTTTATCCTATGCTTTATTAAATTGTATTTATGTTGTTTTATCCTATGCATTATTAAATTGTATTTATGTTGTTTTAACCTATCCTTTATTAAATAGTATTTATGTTGTTTTAACCTATGCTTTATTAAATTGTATTTATGTTGTTTTAACCTATGCTTTATTAAATTGTTTTTATGTTGTTTTATCCTATGCTTTATTAAATTGTATTTATGTTGCTTTAACCTATGATTTATTAAATTGTATTTATGTTGTTTTATCCTATGCTTTATTAAATTGTATTTATATTGTTTTATCCTATGCTTTATTAAATTGTATTTATGTTGTTTTATCCTATGCTTTATTAAATTGTATTTATGTTGTTTTATCCTATGCTTTATTTAATTGTATTTATGTTGTTTTAACCTATGCTTTATTAAATTGTATTTATGTTGTTTTATCCTATACTTTATTAAATTGTATTTATGTTTTTTTAACCTATGCTTTATTAAATTGTATTTATGTTGTTTTATCCTATGCTTTATTAAATTGTATTTATATTGTTTTATCCTATGCTTTATTAAATTGTATTTATGTTGCTTTATCCTATGCTTTATTAAATTGTATTTATGTTGTTTTATCCTATGCTTCATTAAATTGTATTTATGTTGTTTTAACCTATGCTTTATTAAATTGTATTTATGTTGTTTTATCCTATGCTTTATTAAATTGTTTTTATGTTGCTTTAACCTATACTTTATTGAATTGTATTTATGTTGTTTTATCCTATGCTTTATTAAATTGTATTTATGTTGTTTTATCCTATGCTTTATTAAATTGTATTTATGTTGTTTTATCCTATGCTTTATTAAATTGTATTTATGTTGTTTTATCCTATGCTTTACTAAATTGTATTTATGTTGTTTTAACCTATGCTTTATTAAATTGTATTTATGTTGTTTTATCCTTTACTTTATTAAATTGTATTTATGTTGTTTTAACCTATGCTTTATTAAATTGTATTCATTTTGTTTTATCCTATGCTTTATTAAATTGTATTTATGTTGTTTTATCCTATGCTTTATTAAATTGTATTTATGTTGTTTTGTCCTATGCTTTATGAAATTTTATTTATGTTGTTTTAACCTATGCTTTATTAAATTGTATTTATGTTGTTTTAACCTATGCTTTATTAAACTGTATTTATGTTGTTTTATCCTATGCTTTATTAAATTTTATTTATATTGTTTTATCCTATGCTTTATTAAATTGTATTTATGTTGTTTTAACCTATCCTTTATTAAATTGTATTTATGTTGTTTTAACCTATACTTTATTAAATTGTATTTATGTTGTTTTATCCTATGCTTTATTAAATGGTATTTATGTTGTTTTATCCTATGCTTTTTAAAATTGTATTTATGTTGTTTTAACCTATGCTTTATTAAACTGTATTTATGTTGTTTTATCCTATGCTTTATTAAATTGTATTTATGTTGTTTTATCCTATGCTTTATTAAATTGTATTTATGGTGTTTTAACCTATCCTTTATTAAATAGTATTTATGTTGTTTTAACCTATGCTTTATTAAATTGTATTTATGTTGTTTTAACCTATGCTTTATTAAATTGTTTTTATGTTGTTTTATCCTATGCTTTATTAAATTGTATTTATGTTGCTTTAACCTATGCTTTATTAAATTGTATTTATGTTGTTTTATCCTATGCTTTATTAAATTGTATTTATATTGTTTTATCCTATGCTTTATTAAATTGTATTTATGTTGTTTTATCCTATGCTTTATTAAATTGTATTTATGTTGTTTTATCCTATGCTTTATTTAATTGTATTTATGTTGTTTTAACCTATGCTTTATTAAATTGTATTTATGTTGTTTTATCCTATGCTTTATTAAATTGTATTTATGTTGCTTTAACCTATACTTTATTGAATTGTATTTATGTTGTTTTATCCTATGCTTTATTAAATTGTATTTATGTTGTTTTATCCTATGCTTTATTAAATTGTATTTATGTTGTTTTATCCTATGCTTTATTAAATTGTATTTATGTTGTTTTATCCTATGCTTTACTAAATTGTATTTATGTTGTTTTAACCTATGCTTTATTAAATTGTATTTATGTTGTTTTATCCTTTACTTTATTAAATTGTATTTATGTTCTTTTAACCTATGCTTTATTAAATTGTATTCATGTTGTTTTATCCTATGCTTTATTAAATTGTATTTATGTTGTTTTATCCTATGCTTTATTTAATTGTATTTATGTTGTTTTGTCCTATGCTTTATGAAATTTTATTTATGTTGTTTTAACCTATGCTTTATTAAATTGTATTTATGTTGTTTTAACCTATGCTTTATTAAACTGTATTTATGTTGTTTTATCCTATGCTTTATTAAATTGTATTTATGTTGTTTTATCCTATGCTTTATTTAATTGTATTTATGTTGTTTTAACCTATGCTTTATTAAATTGTATTTATGTTGTTTTATCCTATGCTTTATTAAATTGTTTTTATGTTGCTTTAACCTATACTTTATTGAATTGTATTTATGTTGTTTTATCCTATGCTTTATTAAATTGTATTTATGTTGTTTTATCCTATGCTTTATTAAATTGTATTTATGTTGTTTTATCCTATGCTTTATTAAATTGTATTTATGTTGTTTTATCCTATGCTTTACTAAATTGTATTTATGTTGTTTTAACCTATGCTTTATTAAATTGTATTTATGTTGTTTTATCCTTTACTTTATTAAATTGTATTTATGTTGTTTTAACCTATGCTTTATTAAATTGTATTCATGTTGTTTTATCCTATGCTTTATTAAATTGTATTTATGTTGTTTTATCCTATGCTTTATTAAATTGTATTTATGTTGTTTTGTCCTATGCTTTATGAAATTTTATTTATGTTGTTTTAACCTATGCTTTATTAAATTGTATTTATGTTGTTTTAACCTATGCTTTATTAAACTGTATTTATGTTGTTTTATCCTATGCTTTATTAAATTTTATTTATGTTGTTTTATCCTATGCTTTATTAAATTGTATTTATGTTGTTTTAACCTATCCTTTATTAAATTGTATTTATGTTGTTTTAACCTATACTTTATTAAATTGTATTTATGTTGTTTTATCCTATGCTTTATTAAATGGTATTTATGTTGTTTTATCCTATGCTTTTTAAAATTGTATTTATGTTGTTTTAACCTATGCTTTATTAAACTGTATTTATGTTGTTTTATCCTATGCTTTATTAAATTGTATTTATGTTGTTTTATCCTATGCTTTATTAAATTGTATTTATGTTGTTTTAACCTATCCTTTATTAAATAGTATTTATGTTGTTTTAACCTATGCTTTATTAAATTGTATTTATGTTGTTTTAACCTATGCTTTATTAAATGGTTTTTATGTTGTTTTATCCTATGCTTTATTAAATTGTATTTATGTTGCTTTAACCTATGCTTTATTAAATTGTATTTATGTTGTTTTATCCTATGCTTTATTAAATTGTATTTATATTGTTTTATCCTATGCTTTATTAAATTGTATTTATGTTGTTTTATCCTATGCTTTATTAAATTGTATTTATGTTGTTTTATCCTATGCTTTATTTAATTGTATTTATGTTGTTTTAACCTATGCTTTATTAAATTGTATTTATGTTGTTTTATCCTATGCTTTATTAAATTGTATTTATGTTGCTTTAACCTATACTTTATTGAATTGTATTTATGTAGTTTTATCCTATGCTTTATTTAATTGTATTTATGTTGTTTTATCCTATGCTTTATTAAATTGTATTTATGTTGTTTTATCCTATGCTTTATTAAATTGTATTTATGTTGTTTTATCCTATGCTTTACTAAATTGTATTTATGTTGTTTTAACCTATGCTTTATTAAATTGTATTTATGTTGTTTTATCCTTTACTTTATTAAATTGTATTTATGTTGTTTTAACCTATGCTTTATTAAATTGTATTCATGTTGTTTTATCCTATGCTTTATTAAATTGTATATATGTTGTTTTATCCTATGCTTTATTTAATTGTATTTATGTTGTTTTGTCCTATGCTTTATGAAATTTTATTTATGTTGTTTTAACCTATGCTTTATTAAATTGTATTTATGTTGTTTTAACCTATGCTTTATTAAACTGTATTTATGTTGTTTTATCCTATGCTTTATTAAATTTTATTTATGTTGTTTTATCCTATGCTTTATTAAATTGTATTTATGTTGTTTTAACCTATCCTTTATTAAATTGTATTTATGTTGTTTTAACCTATGCTTTATTAAATTGTATTTATGTTGTTTTAATCTATGCTTTATTAAATTGTTTTTATGTTGTTTTATCCTTTGCTTTATTAAACTGTATTTATGTTGCTTTAACCTATGCTTTATTAAATTGTATTTATGTTGTTTTATCCTATGCTTTATTAAATGGTATTTATGTTGTTTTATCCTATGCTTTTTTAAATTGCATTCATGTTGTTTTAACCTATGCTTTATTAAACTGTATTTATGTTGTTTTATCCTATGCTTTATTAAATTGTATTTATGTTGTTTTATCCTATGCATTATTAAATTGTATTTATGTTGTTTTAACCTATCCTTTATTAAATAGTATTTATGTTGTTTTAACCTATGCTTTATTAAATTGTATTTATGTTGTTTTAACCTATGCTTTATTAAATTGTTTTTATGTTGTTTTATCCTATGCTTTATTAAATTGTATTTATGTTGCTTTAACCTATGATTTATTAAATTGTATTTATGTTGTTTTATCCTATGCTTTATTAAATTGTATTTATATTGTTTTATCCTATGCTTTATTAAATTGTATTTATGTTGTTTTATCCTATGCTTTATTAAATTGTATTTATGTTGTTTTATCCTATGCTTTATTTAATTGTATTTATGTTGTTTTAACCTATGCTTTATTAAATTGTATTTATGTTGTTTTATCCTATACTTTATTAAATTGTATTTATGTTTTTTTAACCTATGCTTTATTAAATTGTATTTATGTTGTTTTATCCTATGCTTTATTAAATTGTATTTATATTGTTTTATCCTATGCTTTATTAAATTGTATTTATGTTGCTTTATCCTATGCTTTATTAAATTGTATTTATGTTGTTTTATCCTATGCTTCATTAAATTGTATTTATGTTGTTTTAACCTATGCTTTATTAAATTGTATTTATGTTGTTTTATCCTATGCTTTATTAAATTGTTTTTATGTTGCTTTAACCTATACTTTATTGAATTGTATTTATGTTGTTTTATCCTATGCTTTATTAAATTGTATTTATGTTGTTTTATCCTATGCTTTATTAAATTGTATTTATGTTGTTTTATCCTATGCTTTATTAAATTGTATTTATGTTGTTTTATCCTATGCTTTACTAAATTGTATTTATGTTGTTTTAACCTATGCTTTATTAAATTGTATTTATGTTGTTTTATCCTTTACTTTATTAAATTGTATTTATGTTGTTTTAACCTATGCTTTATTAAATTGTATTCATTTTGTTTTATCCTATGCTTTATTAAATTGTATTTATGTTGTTTTATCCTATGCTTTATTAAATTGTATTTATGTTGTTTTGTCCTATGCTTTATGAAATTTTATTTATGTTGTTTTAACCTATGCTTTATTAAATTGTATTTATGTTGTTTTAACCTATGCTTTATTAAACTGTATTTATGTTGTTTTATCCTATGCTTTATTAAATTTTATTTATATTGTTTTATCCTATGCTTTATTAAATTGTATTTATGTTGTTTTAACCTATCCTTTATTAAATTGTATTTATGTTGTTTTAACCTATACTTTATTAAATTGTATTTATGTTGTTTTATCCTATGCTTTATTAAATGGTATTTATGTTGTTTTATCCTATGCTTTTTAAAATTGTATTTATGTTGTTTTAACCTATGCTTTATTAAACTGTATTTATGTTGTTTTATCCTATGCTTTATTAAATTGTATTTATGTTGTTTTATCCTATGCTTTATTAAATTGTATTTATGGTGTTTTAACCTATCCTTTATTAAATAGTATTTATGTTGTTTTAACCTATGCTTTATTAAATTGTATTTATGTTGTTTTAACCTATGCTTTATTAAATTGTTTTTATGTTGTTTTATCCTATGCTTTATTAAATTGTATTTATGTTGCTTTAACCTATGCTTTATTAAATTGTATTTATGTTGTTTTATCCTATGCTTTATTAAATTGTATTTATATTGTTTTATCCTATGCTTTATTAAATTGTATTTATGTTGTTTTATCCTATGCTTTATTAAATTGTATTTATGTTGTTTTATCCTATGCTTTATTTAATTGTATTTATGTTGTTTTAACCTATGCTTTATTAAATTGTATTTATGTTGTTTTATCCTATGCTTTATTAAATTGTATTTATGTTGCTTTAACCTATACTTTATTGAATTGTATTTATGTTGTTTTATCCTATGCTTTATTAAATTGTATTTATATTGTTTTATCCTATGCTTTATTAAATTGTATTTATGTTGCTTTATCCTATGCTTTATTAAATTGTATTTATGTTGTTTTATCCTATGCTTCATTAAATTGTATTTATGTTGTTTTAACCTATGCTTTATTAAATTGTATTTATGTTGTTTTATCCTATGCTTTATTAAATTGTTTTTATGTTGCTTTAACCTATACTTTATTGAATTGTATTTATGTTGTTTTATCCTATGCTTTATTAAATTGTATTTATGTTGTTTTATCCTATGCTTTATTAAATTGTATTTATGTTGTTTTATCCTATGCTTTATTAAATTGTATTTATGTTGTTTTATCCTATGCTTTACTAAATTGTATTTATGTTGTTTTAACCTATGCTTTATTAAATTGTATTTATGTTGTTTTATCCTTTACTTTATTAAATTGTATTTATGTTGTTTTAACCTATGCTTTATTAAATTGTATTCATTTTGTTTTATCCTATGCTTTATTAAATTGTATTTATGTTGTTTTATCCTATGCTTTATTAAATTGTATTTATGTTGTTTTGTCCTATGCTTTATGAAATTTTATTTATGTTGTTTTAACCTATGCTTTATTAAATTGTATTTATGTTGTTTTAACCTATGCTTTATTAAACTGTATTTATGTTGTTTTATCCTATGCTTTATTAAATTTTATTTATATTGTTTTATCCTATGCTTTATTAAATTGTATTTATGTTGTTTTAACCTATCCTTTATTAAATTGTATTTATGTTGTTTTAACCTATACTTTATTAAATTGTATTTATGTTGTTTTATCCTATGCTTTATTAAATGGTATTTATGTTGTTTTATCCTATGCTTTTTAAAATTGTATTTATGTTGTTTTAACCTATGCTTTATTAAACTGTATTTATGTTGTTTTATCCTATGCTTTATTAAATTGTATTTATGTTGTTTTATCCTATGCTTTATTAAATTGTATTTATGGTGTTTTAACCTATCCTTTATTAAATAGTATTTATGTTGTTTTAACCTATGCTTTATTAAATTGTATTTATGTTGTTTTAACCTATGCTTTATTAAATTGTTTTTATGTTGTTTTATCCTATGCTTTATTAAATTGTATTTATGTTGCTTTAACCTATGCTTTATTAAATTGTATTTATGTTGTTTTATCCTATGCTTTATTAAATTGTATTTATATTGTTTTATCCTATGCTTTATTAAATTGTATTTATGTTGTTTTATCCTATGCTTTATTAAATTGTATTTATGTTGTTTTATCCTATGCTTTATTTAATTGTATTTATGTTGTTTTAACCTATGCTTTATTAAATTGTATTTATGTTGTTTTATCCTATGCTTTATTAAATTGTATTTATGTTGCTTTAACCTATACTTTATTGAATTGTATTTATGTTGTTTTATCCTATGCTTTATTAAATTGTATTTATGTTGTTTTATCCTATGCTTTATTAAATTGTATTTATGTTGTTTTATCCTATGCTTTATTAAATTGTATTTATGTTGTTTTATCCTATGCTTTACTAAATTGTATTTATGTTGTTTTAACCTATGCTTTATTAAATTGTATTTATGTTGTTTTATCCTTTACTTTATTAAATTGTATTTATGTTCTTTTAACCTATGCTTTATTAAATTGTATTCATGTTGTTTTATCCTATGCTTTATTAAATTGTATTTATGTTGTTTTATCCTATGCTTTATTTAATTGTATTTATGTTGTTTTGTCCTATGCTTTATGAAATTTTATTTATGTTGTTTTAACCTATGCTTTATTAAATTGTATTTATGTTGTTTTAACCTATGCTTTATTAAACTGTATTTATGTTGTTTTATCCTATGCTTTATTAAATTTTATTTATGTTGTTTTATCCTATGCTTTATTAAATTGTATTTATGTTGTTTTAACCTATCCTTTATTAAATTGTATTTATGTTGTTTTAACCTATGCTTTATTAAATTGTATTTATGTTGTTTTAATCTATGCTTTATTAAATTGTTTTTATGTTGTTTTATCCTTTGCTTTATTAAACTGTATTTATGTTGCTTTAACCTATGCTTTATTAAATTGTATTTATGTTGTTTTATCCTATGCTTTATTAAATGGTATTTATGTTGTTTTATCCTATGCTTTTTTAAATTGCATTCATGTTGTTTTAACCTATGCTTTATTAAACTGTATTTATGTTGTTTTATCCTATGCTTTATTAAATTGTATTTATGTTGTTTTATCCTATGCATTATTAAATTGTATTTATGTTGTTTTAACCTATCCTTTATTAAATAGTATTTATGTTGTTTTAACCTATGCTTTATTAAATTGTATTTATGTTGTTTTAACCTATGCTTTATTAAATTGTTTTTATGTTGTTTTATCCTATGCTTTATTAAATTGTATTTATGTTGCTTTAACCTATGATTTATTAAATTGTATTTATGTTGTTTTATCCTATGCTTTATTAAATTGTATTTATATTGTTTTATCCTATGCTTTATTAAATTGTATTTATGTTGTTTTATCCTATGCTTTATTAAATTGTATTTATGTTGTTTTATCCTATGCTTTATTTAATTGTATTTATGTTGTTTTAACCTATGCTTTATTAAATTGTATTTATGTTGTTTTATCCTATACTTTATTAAATTGTATTTATGTTTTTTTAACCTATGCTTTATTAAATTGTATTTATGTTGTTTTATCCTATGCTTTATTAAATTGTATTTATATTGTTTTATCCTATGCTTTATTAAATTGTATTTATGTTGCTTTATCCTATGCTTTATTAAATTGTATTTATGTTGTTTTATCCTATGCTTCATTAAATTGTATTTATGTTGTTTTAACCTATGCTTTATTAAATTGTATTTATGTTGTTTTATCCTATGCTTTATTAAATTGTTTTTATGTTGTTTTATCCTATGCTTTATTAAATTGTATTTATGTTGCTTTAACCTATGCTTTATTAAATTGTATTTATGTTGTTTTATCCTATGCTTTATTAAATTGTATTTATATTGTTTTATCCTATGCTTTATTAAATTGTATTTATGTTGTTTTATCCTATGCTTTATTAAATTGTATTTATGTTGTTTTAACCTATGCTTTATTAAATTGTATTTATGTTGTTTTATCCTTTACTTTATTAAATTGTATTTATGTTCTTTTAACCTATGCTTTATTAAATTGTATTCATGTTGTTTTATCCTATGCTTTATTAAATTGTATTTATGTTGTTTTATCCTATGCTTTATTTAATTGTATTTATGTTGTTTTGTCCTATGCTTTATGAAATTTTATTTATGTTGTTTTAACCTATGCTTTATTAAATTGTATTTATGTTGTTTTAACCTATGCTTTATTAAACTGTATTTATGTTGTTTTATCCTATGCTTTATTAAATTTTATTTATGTTGTTTTATCCTATGCTTTATTAAATTGTATTTATGTTGTTTTAACCTATCCTTTATTAAATAGTATTTATGTTGTTTTAACCTATGCTTTATTAAATTGTATTTATGTTGTTTTAACCTATGCTTTATTAAATTGTTTTTATGTTGTTTTATCCTATGCTTTATTAAATTGTATTTATGTTGCTTTAACCTATGCTTTATTAAATTGTATTTATGTTGTTTTATCCTATGCTTTATTAAATTGTATTTATATTGTTTTATCCTATGCTTTATTAAATTGTATTTATGTTGTTTTATCCTATGCTTTATTAAATTGTATTTATGTTGTTTTATCCTATGCTTTATTTAATTGTATTTATGTTGTTTTAACCTATGCTTTATTAAATTGTATTTATGTTGTTTTATCCTATACTTTATTAAATTGTATTTATGTTTTTTTAACCTATGCTTTATTAAATTGTATTTATGTTGTTTTATCCTATGCTTTATTAAATTGTATTTATATTGTTTTATCCTATGCTTTATTAAATTGTATTTATGTTGCTTTATCCTATGCTTTATTAAATTGTATTTATGTTGTTTTAACCTATGCTTTATTAAATTGTGTTTATGTTGTTTTAACCCATGCTTTATTAAATTGTATTTCTATTGTTTTATCCTATGCTTTATTAAATTGTGTTTATGTTGTTTTATCCTATGCTTTATTAAATTGTATTTATGTTGTTTTATCCTATGCTTTATTAAATTGTATTTATTTTGTTTTAACCCATGCTTTATTAAATAGTTTTTATGTTGTTTTAACCCATGCTTTATTAAATTGTATTTATGTTGTTTTATCCTATGCTTTATTAAATTGTGTTTATGTTGTTTTATCCTATGCTTTTTTAAATTGTATTTATGTTGTTTTATCCTATGCTTTATTAAACTGCATTTATGTTGTTTTATCCTATGCTTTATTAAATTGTATTTATGTTGTTTCATCCTATGCTTTATTAAATTGTGTTTTTGTTGTTTTATCCTATGCTTTATTAAATTGTATTTATGTTGTTTTATCCTATGCTTTATTAAATTGTATTTATGTTGTTTTATTGTATGCTTTATTAAACTGCATTTATGTTGTTTTATCCTATGCTTTATTAAATTGTATTTATGTTGTTTTATTGTATGCTTTATTAAATTGTATTTATGTCGTTTTATCCTATGCTTTATTAAATTGTGTTTATGTTGTTTTATCCTATGCTTTATTAAATTGTATTTATGTTCTTGTAACCCATGCTTTATTAAATTGCATTTATGTTGTTTTATCTTATGCTTTATTAAATTGTATTTATGTTGTTTTAAACCATGCTTTATTAAATTGCATTTATGTTGTTTTATCTTATGCTTTATTAAATTGTATTTATGTTGTTTTATCCTATGCTTTATTAAATTGTATTTATGTTGTTTTATCCTATGCTTTATTAAATTGTATTGATGTTGTTTTATCCTATGTTTTATTAAATTGTATTTATGTTGTTTTATCCTATGCTTTATTAAATTGTATTTATGTTGTTTTATCTTATGCTTTATTAAATTGTATGTATGTTGTTTTATCCTATGCTTCATTAAATTGTGTTTATGTTGTTTTATCCTATGCTTTATTAAATTGTATTTATGTTGTTTTAACCCATGCTTTATTAAATTGCATTTATGTTGTTTTATCTTATGCTTTATTAAATTGTATTTATGTTGTTTTAACCTATGCTTTATTAGATTGTATTTATGTTGTTTTATCCTATGCTTTATTAAATTGTATTTATATTGTTTTATCCTATGCTTTATTAAATTGTATTTATGTTGCTTTATCCTATGCTTTATTAAATTGTATTTAAGTTAGTTTTAACCTATGCTTTATTAAATTGTGTTTATGTTGTTTTAACCCATGCTTTATTAAATTGTATTTCTATTGTTTTATCCTATGCTTTATTAAATTGTGTTTATGTTGTTTTATCCTATGCTTTATTAAATTGTATTTATGTTGTTTTATCCTATGCTTTATTAAATTGTATTTATTTTGTTTTAACCCATGCTTTATTAAATAGTTTTTATGTTTTTTTAACCCATGTTTTATTAAATTGTATTTATGTTGTTTTATCCTATGCTTTATTAAATTGTGTTTATGTTGTTTTATCCTATGCTTTTTTAAATTGTATTTATGTTGTTTTATCCTATGCTTTATTAAACTGCATTTATGTTGTTTTATCATATGCTTTATTAAATTGTATTTATGTTGTTTCATCCTATGCTTTATTAAATTGTGTTTTTGTTGTTTTATCCTATGCTTTATTAAATTGTATTTATGTTGTTTTATCCTATGCTTTATTAAATTGTATTTATGTTGTTTTATTGTATGCTTTATTAAACTGCATTTATGTTGTTTTATCCTATGCTTTATTAAATTGTATTTATGTTGTTTTATTGTATGCTTTATTAAATTGTATTTATGTCGTTTTATCCTATGCTTTATTAAATTGTGTTTATGTTGTTTTATCCTATGCTTTATTAAATTGTATTTATGTTGTTGTAACCCATGCTTTATTAAATTGCATTTATGTTGTTTTATCTTATGCTTTATTAAATTGTATGTATGTTGCTTTATCCTATGCTTCATTAAATTGTGTTTATGTTATTTTATCCTATGCTTTATTAAATTGTATTTATGTTGTTTTAACCCATGCTTTATTAAATTGCATTTATGTTGTTTTATCTTATGCTTTATTAAATTGTATTTATGTTGTTTTATCCTATGCTTTATTAAATTGTATTTATGTTGTTTTATCCTATGCTTTATTAAATTGTATATATGTTGTTTTATCCTATGCTTTATTAAATGGTATTTATGTTGTTTTATCCTATGCTTTATTAAATGGTATTTATGTTGTTTTATCCTATGTTTTATTAAATTGTATTTATGTTGTTTTAACCTATGCTTTATTAAACTGTATTTATGTTGTTTTATCCTATGCTTTATTAAATTGTATTTATGTTGTTTTATCCTATGCTTTATTAAATTGTATTTATGTTATTTTAACCTATCCTTTATTAAATTGTATTTATGTTGTTTTAACCTATGCTTTATTAAATTGTATTTATGTTGTTTTAACCTATGATTTATTAAATTGTTTTTATGTTGTTTTATCCTATGCTTTATTAAATTGTATTTATGTTGCTTTAACCTATGCTTTATTAAATTGTATTTATGTTGTTTTATCCTATGCTTTATTAACCCCTTACTTACCGGGGACGTATTAGTACGCATATTTGCGATCCCTCCATTCAGTGAGGGCTGCTGCGCTGAGCCCTCACTGAACGGAGCACATGTCAGCTGATTCTTCCAGCTGACATGTGCCCGCAACAGCCGCGGGTGGAATCGCGATCCACCTGCGGCTGTTAACATGTTAAATGCTGCTGTCAATCTCGGACAGCAGCATTTAACGCGCGCTTCCGGGTAGCGCGTCATAAGCCCCGCCCACCGGCGACTCCGTCACGTGACCGCGGGTCGCCGATGGTCGTGCATGACAACCCAGGGTCTGCAGCAGACGCCTGTGGTTGTCATAATCTTGTCGCTATGAGCGCAACCTGGTGGTCGGCGCTCATAGCACAGGACCATTTCTGCTGCATGCAGGGGACCTGCTCGTCCCCTGTATGTAGCAGAGGCGATCGGATAGTTGCTGCTTCTAGTCTCCTATGGAGACTATAGAAGCATGCAAAAAGTAAAAAAAAAAAGTTTTTAAAAGTATAAAAAAAAATATATATATATAAAAGTTTAAATCACCCCCCTTTCGCCCCATTCAAAATAAAATATATAAAAAAAAACCCACATACACATATTTGGTATCCCCGCGTTCAGAATCGCCCGATCTATCAATATAAAAAAAGAATTAATCCGATCGGTAAACGGCATAACGAGAAAAAAATTCTAAACGCCAGAATTACGTTTTTTTGTTTGCCGCAAAATTGCAATAAAATGCAATAACGGGCGAACAAAACATCGGATCTACCCCAAATGTTATCAATAAAAACGTCAGCCCGGCGTGCAAAAAATAAGCCATCAAACATCCCCAGATCATGAAAAATGGAGACGCTGCGGGTCTTAGAAAATGGCGCTATTTTTTTATTTTTTTTTTACCAAATTTTGGAATTTTTTTTCACCACTTAAGTATAAAAGAACCTATACATGTTTGGTGTCTATGAACTCGTAATGACCTGTAGAATAAGATGGGCAGGTCAGTTCTAGCATTCAGTGAACGTGGTAAAAAAAATAAATAAAAAAAAACTGTGGTATTGCACTTTTTTTGCAATTTTACCGCACTTGGAATTTTTTTCCCGTTTTCCCGTACAGGATATGGTAAAACTAGTAATGGCGTTGAAAAGTACAACTCGTCCCGCAAAAAATAAGCCCTCACATGGCCATATTGACCAAAAAATAAAAACGCTATGGCTCTGGGAACAAGGGGAGCAAAAACAAAAATGCAAAAACGAAAAATGCTCCGGGCTTAAGGGGTTAAATTGTATTTATGTTGTTTTATCCTATGCTTTATTAAATTGTAATTATGTTGTTTTATCCTATGCTTTATTAAATTGTATTTATTTTGTTTTAACCCATGCTTTATTAAATAGTTTTTATGTTGTTTTAACCCATGCTTTATTAAATTGTATTTATGTTGTTTTATCCTATGCTTTATTAAATTGTGTTTATGTTGTTTTATCCTATGCTTTTTTAAATTGTATTTATGTTGTTTTATCCTATGCTTTATTAAACTGCATTTATGTTGTTTTATCCTATGCTTTATTAAATTGTATTTATGTTGTTTCATCCTATGCTTTATTAAATTGTGTTTTTGTTGTTTTATCCTATGCTTTATTAAATTGTATTTATGTTGTTTTATCCTATGCTTTATTAAATTGTATTTATGTTGTTTTATTGTATGCTTTATTAAACTGCATTTATGTTGTTTTATCCTATGCTTTATTAAATTGTATTTATGTTGTTTTATTGTATGCTTTATTAAATTGTATTTATGTCGTTTTATCCTATGCTTTATTAAATTGTGTTTATGTTGTTTTATCCTATGCTTTATTAAATTGTATTTATGTTCTTGTAACCCATGCTTTATTAAATTGCATTTATGTTGTTTTATCTTATGCTTTATTAAATTGTATTTATGTTGTTTTAAACCATGCTTTATTAAATTGCATTTATGTTGTTTTATCTTATGCTTTATTAAATTGTATTTATGTTGTTTTATCCTATGCTTTATTAAATTGTATTTATGTTGTTTTATCCTATGCTTTATTAAATTGTATTGATGTTGTTTTATCCTATGTTTTATTAAATTGTATTTATGTTGTTTTATCCTATGCTTTATTAAATTGTATTTATGTTGTTTTATCTTATGCTTTATTAAATTGTATGTATGTTGTTTTATCCTATGCTTCATTAAATTGTGTTTATGTTGTTTTATCCTATGCTTTATTAAATTGTATTTATGTTGTTTTAACCCATGCTTTATTAAATTGCATTTATGTTGTTTTATCTTATGCTTTATTAAATTGTATTTATGTTGTTTTAACCTATGCTTTATTAGATTGTATTTATGTTGTTTTATCCTATGCTTTATTAAATTGTATTTATATTGTTTTATCCTATGCTTTATTAAATTGTATTTATGTTGCTTTATCCTATGCTTTATTAAATTGTATTTAAGTTAGTTTTAACCTATGCTTTATTAAATTGTGTTTATGTTGTTTTAACCCATGCTTTATTAAATTGTATTTCTATTGTTTTATCCTATGCTTTATTAAATTGTGTTTATGTTGTTTTATCCTATGCTTTATTAAATTGTATTTATGTTGTTTTATCCTATGCTTTATTAAATTGTATTTATTTTGTTTTAACCCATGCTTTATTAAATAGTTTTTATGTTTTTTTAACCCATGTTTTATTAAATTGTATTTATGTTGTTTTATCCTATGCTTTATTAAATTATGTTTATGTTGTTTTATCCTATGCTTTTTTAAATTGTATTTATGTTGTTTTATCCTATGCTTTATTAAACTGCATTTATGTTGTTTTATCATATGCTTTATTAAATTGTATTTATGTTGTTTCATCCTATGCTTTATTAAATTGTGTTTTTGTTGTTTTATCCTATGCTTTATTAAATTGTATTTATGTTGTTTTATCCTATGCTTTATTAAATTGTATTTATGTTGTTTTATTGTATGCTTTATTAAACTGCATTTATGTTGTTTTATCCTATGCTTTATTAAATTGTATTTATGTTGTTTTATTGTATGCTTTATTAAATTGTATTTATGTCGTTTTATCCTATGCTTTATTAAATTGTGTTTATGTTGTTTTATCCTATGCTTTATTAAATTGTATTTATGTTGTTGTAACCCATGCTTTATTAAATTGCATTTATGTTGTTTTATCTTATGCTTTATTAAATTGTATGTATGTTGCTTTATCCTATGCTTCATTAAATTGTGTTTATGTTATTTTATCCTATGCTTTATTAAATTGTATTTATGTTGTTTTAACCCATGCTTTATTAAATTGCATTTAT
This sequence comes from Phyllobates terribilis, assembly GCF_046119375.1. Lineage (NCBI taxonomy): Eukaryota > Metazoa > Chordata > Amphibia > Anura > Dendrobatidae > Phyllobates > Phyllobates terribilis. The sequence goes on along the minus strand of NW_027362781.1, from coordinate 3,286,220 downwards.
GTTGTTTTATCTTATGCTTTATTAAATTGTATTTATGTTGTTTTATCCTATGCTTTATTAAATTGTATTTATGTTGTTTTATCCTATGCTTTATTAAATTGTATATATGTTGTTTTATCCTATGCTTTATTATATGGTATTTATGTTGTTTTATCCTATGCTTTATTAAATGGTATTTATGTTGTTTTATCCTATGTTTTATTAAATTGTATTTATGTTGTTTTAACCTTTGCTTTATTAAACTGTATTTATGTTGTTTTATCCTATGCTTTATTAAATTGTATTTATGTTGTTTTATCCTATGCTTTATTAAATTGTATTTATGTTATTTTAACCTATCCTTTATTAAATTGTATTTATGTTGTTTTAACCTATGCTTTATTAAATTGTATTTATGTTGTTTTAACCTATGATTTATTAAATTGTTTTTATGTTGTTTTATCCTATGCTTTATTAAATTGTATTTATGTTGCTTTAACCTATGCTTTATTAAATTGTATTTATGTTGTTTTATCCTATGCTTTATTAACCCCTTACTTACCGGGGACGTATTAGTACGCATATTTGCGATCCCTCCATTCAGTGAGGGCTGCTGCGCTGAGCCCTCACTGAACGGAGCACATGTCAGCTGATTCTTCCAGCTGACATGTGCCCGCAACAGCCGCGGGTGGAATCGCGATCCACCCACGGCTGTTAACATGTTAAATGCTGCTGTCAATCTCGGACAGCAGCATTTAACGCGCGCTTCCGGGTAGCGCGTCATAAGCCCCGCCCACCGGTGACTCCGTCACGTGACCGCGGGTCGCCGATGGTCGTGCATGACAACCCAGGGTCTGCAGCAGACGCCTGTGGTTGTCATAATCTTGTCGCTATGAGCGCAACCTGGTGGTCGGCGCTCATAGCACAGGACCATTTCTGCTGCATGCAGGGGACCTGCTCGTCCCCTGTATGTAGCAGAGGCGATCGGATAGTTGCTGCTTCTAGTCTCTTATGGAGACTATAGAAGCATGCAAAAAGTAAAAAAAAAAAGTTTTTAAAAGTATAAAAAAAAATATATATATATAAAAGTTTAAATCACCCCCCTTTCGCCCCATTCAAAATAAAATATATAAAAAAAACCCCACATACACATATTTGGTATCCCCACGTTCAGAATCGCCCGATCTATCAATATAAAAAAAGAATTAATCCGATCGGTAAACGGCATAACGAGAAAAAAATTCTAAACGCCAGAATTACGTTTTTTTGTTTGCCGCAAAATTGCAATAAAATGCAATAACGGGCGAACAAAACATCGGATCTACCCCAAATGTTATCAATAAAAACGTCAGCCCGGCGTGCAAAAAATAAGCCATCAAACATCCCCAGATCACGAAAAATGGAGACGCTACGGGTCTTAGAAAATGGCGCTATTTTTTTATTTTTTTTTTACCAAATTTTGGAATTTTTTTTCACCACTTAAGTATAAAAGAACCTATACATGTTTGGTGTCTATGAACTCGTAATGACCTGTAGAATAAGATGGGCAGGTCAGTTCTAGCATTCAGTGAACGTGGTAAAAAAAATAAATAAAAAAAAACTGTGGTATTGCACTTTTTTTGCAATTTTACCGCACTTGGAATTTTTTTCCCGTTTTCCCGTACAGGATATGGTAAAACTAGTAATGGCGTTGAAAAGTACAACTCGTCCCGCAAAAAATAAGCCCTCACATGGCCATATTGACCAAAAAATAAAAACGCTATGGCTCTGGGAACAAGGGGAGCAAAAACAAAAATGCAAAAACGAAAAATGCTCCGGGCTTAAGGGGTTAAATTGTATTTATGTTGTTTTATCCTATGCTTTATTAAATTGTAATTATGTTGTTTTATCCTATGCTTTATTAAATTGTATTTATGTTGTTTTAACCTATCCTTTATTAAATAGTATTTATGTTGTTTTAACCTATGCTTTATTAAATTGTATTTATGTTGTTTTAACCTATGCTTTATTAAATTGTTTTATGTTGTTTTATCCTATGCTTTATTAAATTGTATTTATGTTGCTTTAACCTATGCTTTATTAAATTGTATTTATGTTGTTTTATCCTATGCTTTATTAAATTGTATTTATATTGTTTTATCCTATGCTTTATTAAATTGTATTTATGTTGTTTTATCCTATGCTTTATTTAATTGTATTTATGTTGTTTTAACCTATGCTTTATTAAATTGTATTTATGTTGTTTTATCCTATACTTTATTAAATTGTATTTATGTTGTTTTAACCTATGCTTTATTAAATTGTATTTATGTTGTTTTATCCTATGCTTTATTAAATTGTATTTATATTGTTTTATCCTATGCTTTATTAAATTGTATTTATGTTGCTTTATCCTATGCTTTATTAAATTGTATTTATGTTGTTTTAACCTATGCTTTATTAAATTGTGTTTATGTTGTTTTAACCCATGCTTTATTAAATTGTATTTATATTGTTTTATCCTATGCTTTATTAAATTGTGTTTATGTTGTTTTATCCTATGCTTTATTAAATTGTATTTATGTTGTTTTATCCTATGCTTTATTAAATTGTATTTATGTTGTTTTAACCCATGCTTTATTAAATAGTTTTTATGTTGTTTTATCCTATGCTTTATTAAATTGTGTTTATGTTGTTTTATCCTATGCTTTTTTAAATTGTATTTATGTTGTTTTATCCTATGCTTTATTAAATTGTATTTATGTTGTTTTAACCCATGCTTTATTAAATTGTATTTATGTTGTTTTAACTCATGCTTTATTAAATTGTATTTATGTTGTTTTATCCTATGCTTTATTAAATTGTGTTTATGTTGTTTTATCCTATGCTTTTTTAAATTGTATTTATGTTGTTTTATCCTATGCTTTATTAAACTGCATTTATGTTGTTTTATCCTATGCTTTATTAAATTGTATTTATGTTGTTTCATCCTATGCTTTATTAAATTGTGTTTTTGTTGTTTTATCCTATGCTTTATTAAATTGTATTTATGTTGTTTTATCCTATGCTTTATTAAATTGTATTTATGTTGTTTTATTGTATGCTTTATTAAACTGCATTTATGTTGTTTTATCCTATGCTTTATTAAATTGTATTTATGTTGTTTTATTGTATGCTTTATTAAATTGTATTTATGTCGTTTTATCCTATGCTTTATTAAATTGTGTTTATGTTGTTTGATCCTATGCTTTATTAAATTGTATTTATGTTGTTGTAACCCATGCTTTATTAAATTCCATTTATGTTGTTTTATCTTATGCTTTATTAAATTGTATTTATGTTGTTTTATCCTATGCTTTATTAAATTGTATTTATGTTGTTTTATCCTATGCTTTATTAAATTGTATATATGTTGTTTTATCCTATGCTTTATTAAATTGTATTTATGTTGTTTTGTCCTATGCTTTATTAAATTTTATTTATGTTGTTTTAAACCATGCTTTATTAAATTGCATTTATGTTGTTTTATCTTATGCTTTATTAAATTGTATTTATGTTGTTTTATCCTATGCTTTATTAAATTGTATTTATGTTGTTTTATCCTAAGCTTTATTAAATTGTATTGATGTTGTTTTATCCTATGTTTTATTAAATTGTATTTATGTTGTTTTATCCTATGCTTTATTAAATTGTATTTATGTTGTTTTATCTTATGCTTTATTAAATTATATGTATGTTGTTTTATCCTATGCTTCATTAAATTGTGTTTATGTTGTTTTATCCTATGCTTTATTAAATTGTATTTATGTTGTTTTAACCCATGCTTTATTAAATTGCATTTATGTTGTTTTATCTTATGCTTTATTAAATTGTATTTATGTTGTTTTATCCTATGCTTTATTAAATTGTATTTATGTTGTTTTATCCTATGCTTTATTAAATTGTATATATGTTGTTTTATCCTATGCTTTATTAAATTGTATTTATGTTGTTTTGTCCTATGCTCTATGAAATTTTATTTATGTTGTTTTAACCTATGCTTTATTAATTTGTATTTATTTTGTTTTATCCTATGCTTTATTAAATGGTATTTATGTTGTTTTATCCTATGCTTTATTAAATGGTATTTATGTTGTTTTATCCTATGCTTTATTAAATTGTATTTATGTTGTTTTAACCTATGCTTTATTAAACTGTATTTATGTTGTTTTATCCTATGCTTTATTAAATTGTATTTATGTTGTTTTATCCTATGCTTTATTAAATTGTATTTGTTATTTTAACCTATCCTTTATTAAATTGTATTTATGTTGTTTTAACCTATGCTTTATTAAATTGTATTTATGTTGTTTTAACCTATGATTTATTAAATTGTTTTTATGTTGTTTTATCCTATGCTTTATTAAATTGTATTTATGTTGCTTTAACCTATGCTTTATTAAATTGTATTTATGTTGTTTTACCCTATGCTTTATTAACCCCTTACTTACCGGGGACGTATTAGTACGCATATTTGCGATCCCTCCATTCAGTGAGGGCTGCTGCGCTGAGCCCTCACTGAACGGAGCACATGTCAGCTGATTCTTCCAGCTGACATGTGCCCGCAACAGCCGCGGGTGGAATCGCGATCCACCCGCGGCTGTTAACATGTTAAATGCTGCTGTCAATCTCCGACAGCAGCATTTAACGCGCGCTTCCGGGTAGCGCGTCATAAGCCCCGCCCACCGGCGACTCCGTCACGTGACCGCGGGTCGCCGATGGTCGTGCATGACAACCCAGGGTCTGCAGCAGACGCCTGTGGTTGTCATAATCTTGTCGCTATGAGCGCAACCTAGTGGTCGGCGCTCATAGCACAGGACCATTTCTGCTGCATGCAGGGGACCTGCTCGTCCCCTGTATGTAGCAGAGGCGATCGGATAGTTGCTGCTTCTAGTCTCCTATGGAGACTATAGAAGCATGCAAAAAGTAAAAAAAAAAAGTTTTTAAAAGTATAAAAAAATATATATATATATAAAAGTTTAAATCACCCCCCTTTCGCCCCATTCAAAATAAAATATATAAAAAAAAAAACCACATACACATATTTGGTATCGCCGCGTTCAGAATCGCCCTATCTATCAATATAAAAAAAGATTTAATCCGATCGGCAAACGGCATAACGAGAAAAAAATTCTAAACGCCAGAATTACGTTTTTTTGTTTGCCGCAAAATTGCAATAAAATGCAATAACGGGCGAACAAAACATCGGATCTACCCCAAATGTTATCAATAAAAACGTGAGCCCGGCGCGCAAAAAATAAGCCATCAAACATCCCCAGATCACGAAAAATGGAGACGCTACGGGTCTTAGAAAATGGCGCTATTTTTTTATTTATTTTTTTACCAAATTTTGGAATTTTTTTTCACCACTTAAGTATAAAAGAACCTATACATGTTTGGTGTCTATGAACTCGTAATGACCTGTAGAATAAGAAGGGCAGGTCAGTTCTAGCATTCAGTGAACGTGGTAAAAAAAATAAATAAAAAAATCCTGTGGTATTGCACTTTTTTTGCAATTTTACCGCACTTGGAATTTTTTTCCCGTTTTCCCGTACAGGATATGGTAAAACTAGTAATTGCGTTGAAAAGTACAACTCGTCCCGCAAAAAATAAGCCCTCACATGGCCATATTGACCAAAAAATAAAAACGCTATGGCTCTGGGAACAAGGGGAGCAAAAACGAAAATGCAAAAACGAAAAATGCTCCGGGCTTAAGGGGTTAAATTGTATTTATGTTGTTTTATCCTATGCTTTATTAAATTGTATTTATGTTGTTTTATCCTATGCTTTATTAAATTGTATTTATGTTGTTTAACCTATGCTTTATTAAATTGTATTTATGTTGTTTTATCCTATACTTTATTAAATTGTATTTATGTTGTTTTAACCTATACTTTATTAAATTGTATTTATGTTGTTTTATCGAATGCTTTATTAAATTGTATTTATGTTGTTTTAACCTATGCTTTATTAAATTGTATTTATGTTGTTTTATCCTATGCTTTATTAAATTGTATTTATGTTGTTTTATCCTATGCTTTGTTAAATTGTGTTCATGTTGTTTTATCCTATACTTTATTAAATTGTATTTATGTTTTTTTAACCTATGCTTTATTAAATTGTGTTTATGTTGTTTCATCCATGCTTTATTAAATTGTGTTTTTGTTGTTTTATCCTATGCTTTATTAAATTGTATTTATGTTGTTTTATCCTATGCTTTATTAAATTGTATTTATGTTGTTTTATCCTATGCTTTGTTAAATTGTGTTCATGTTGTTTTATCCTATGCTTTATTAAATTGTATTTATGTTGTTTAACCTATGCTTTATTAAATTGTATTTATGTTGTTTTATCCTATACTTTATTAAATTGTATTTATGTTGTTGTAACCCATGCTTTATTAAATTGCATTTTTGTTGTTTTATCTTATGCTTTATTAAATTGTATTTATGTTGTTTTATCCTATGCTTTATTAAATTGTATTTATGTTGTTTTATCATATGCTTTATTAAATTGTATATATGTTGTTTTATCCTATGCTTTATTAAATTGTATTTATGTTGTTTTGTCCAATGCTTTATTAAATTTTATTTATGTTGTTTTAACCTATTCTTTATTAAATTGTATTTATGTTGTTTTAACCTATGCTTTATTAAATGGTATTTATGTTGTTTTATCCTATGCTTTATTAAATTGTATTTATGTTGTTTTATCCTATGCTTTATTAAATTGTATTTATGTTGTTTTGTCCTATGCTTTATTAAATTGTATTTATGTTGTTTTATCCTATGCTTTATTAAATTGTATTTATGTTGTTTTGTCCTATGCTTTATTAAATTGTATTTATGTTGTTTTAACCCATGCTTCATTAAATTGTATTTATGTTGTTTTATCCTATGCTTTATTAAATTGTATTTATGTGTTTTTATCCTATGCTTTATTAAATTGTATTTATGTTGTTTTAACCTATGTTTTATTAAATTGTATTTATGTTGTTTTATCCTATGCTTTATTAAATTGTGTTTATGTTGTTTTAACCCATGCTTTATTAAATGGTATTTATGTTGTTTTATCCTATGCTTTATTAAATTGTACTTATGTTGTTTTAACCTATGCTTTATTAAACTGCATTTATGTTGTTTTATCCTATGTTTTATTAAATTGTATTTATGTTGTTTTATCCTATGGTTTATTAAATTGTATTTATGTTGTTTTAACCCATGCTTCATTAAATTGTATATATGTTGTTTTATCCTATGCTTCATTAAATTGTATTTATGTTGTTTTATCCTATGCTTTATTAAATTGTATTTTTGTTGTTTTATCCTATGCTTTATTAAATTGTATTTATGTTGTTTTAACCTATGTTTTATTAAATTATATTTATGTTGTTTTATCCTATGATTTATTAAATTGTATTTATGTTGTTTTAACCCATGCTTTATTAAATTGTATTTATGTTGTTTTATCCTATGCTTTATTAAATTGTATTTATGTTATTTTATCCTATGCTTTATTAAATTGTATTTTATGTTGTTTTATCCTATGTTTTATTAAATTGTGTATATGTGGTTTTATCCTATGCTTTATTAAATTGTGTTTATGTTGTTTTAACCCATGCTTTATTAAATTGTATTTATGTTGTTTTATCCTATGCTTTATTAAATTGCATCTATGTTATTTTATCCTATGCTTTATTAAATTATATTTATGTTGTTTTATCCTATGCTTTATTAAATTGTATTTATGTGGTTTTATCCTATGCTTTATTAAATTGTATTCATGTTGTTTTATCTTATGCTTTATTAAATTGTATTTATGTTGTTTTATCTTATGCTTTATTAAATTGTATTTATGTTGTTTTATCCTATTCTTTATTAAATTGTATTTATGTGGTTTTATCCTATGCTTTATTAAATTGTATTTATGTGGTTTTATCCTATGCTTTATTACATTGTATTTATGTTGTTTTATCCTATGCTTTATTAAATTGTATTTATGTTGTTTTGTACTATGCTTTATTAAATTGTATTTATGTTGTTTTAACCCATGCTTTATTAAATTGTATATATGTTGTTTTATCCTATGCTTTATTAAATTGTATTTATTTTGTTTTGTCCTATGCTTTATTAAATTGTGTTTATGTTGTTTTAACCGCTGTATCTTATATTCAAGCACTCTTTATGGACAGGGACTGCCCCACTAGACTGGCGCCAAGCAAATGTGGTACCAATATTCAAAAAGGGGTCTATAAGTGACCCTGGGAACTATAGACCAGTCAGCTTAACGTCTGTTGTGGGTAAATTGTTTGAAGGATTTCTTAGAGATGCTATTGTAGAATATCTTAATGATAATAACTGTCTAACTCCATATCAACATGGATTCATGAGAGATCGCTCCTGCCAAACAAACCTGATTGCCTTCTACGAGGAGGTGAGCTCACAGCTTTACCGTGGAGAGTCAGTGGATGTTGTATACCTTGACTTCTCCAAAGCGTTTGATACCGTGCCACACAAAAGGTTGGTATATAAAATGAGGATGCTTGGTCTGGGGGAAAATGTGTGTAAGTGGGTAAATAGCTGGCTGAGTGATAGAAAGCAGAGGGTGGTTATCAATGGAGTAAGCTCAGGGTGTGTCAGGGTTACTAGCGGGGTGCCTCAAGGGTCTGTCTTGGGCCCTATATTATTTAATATATTTATTAATGATCTAGTGGAAGGGTTGCATAGTAAAATAGCAATATTTGCAGATGATACTAAACTTTGTAAAGTAGTTAACACAGATGAGGATAGGGCACAGCTACAGGAGGATTTAGATAAATTGGGGAGTTGGGCCCAAAAATGGCAAATGGGGTTCAATGCCGATAAATGTAAGGTCATGCACATGGGAAAGAAAAACAGCAGTCACCCATACATATTAAATGGGAAATCGTTGGGGAAATCTGACATGGAGAAGGACCTGGGCGTCTTGGTTAATAGCAAATTAAATTGGAGTGCCCAGTGTCAGGCAGCAGCTGCGAAGGCAAATAGAGTCATGGCATGCATCAGAAGAGGAATAGGGGCATATGATGAGAACATTGTTCTTCCTCTGTATAAAGCGCTGGTAAGGCCACACTTAGAATATTGTGCACAATTCTGGGCTCCGGTGCTCAGGAAAGACATATTGGAGCTAGAGAGGGTACAAAGGAGGGCGACTAAGGTAATAAAGGGAATGGAGGGACTAGAATACCCAGAGAGGTTGTCAAAATTAGGCCTATTTACGTTGGAAAAGAGAAGGCTTAGGGGAGACCTCATAAACATGTATAAATACATCAGGGGGCAGTACAGAGATCTCTCCCATGACCTGTTTATACCAAGGATGGTGACAAAGACGAGGGGGCACACTATGCGTCTGGAGGAAAGGAGGTTCCTGCACCAGCATAGAAGGGGATTCTTTACGGTCAGAGCCGTGAGACTCTGGAACTCTCTGGGAGAGGAAGTGGTGATGTCCAACTCACTTAATGAGTTCAAGAGAGGCCTGGACGCCTTTCTTGAGAACAATAAAATTACATCTTATGCTTAGTGATAGTTAATTAATCCAGATTGGTGTCGGGAAGTGAATTTTTTCCTCAATGATGTCAATTGGCCTATACCGCATGTTTTTTTTTTTTTGCGTTCCCCTGGATCAACGCTGCGGAATAGCTGCAGTGCACAAGAAATAGGCTGAACTGGATGGACGCTTGTCTTTTTTCGGCCTTATAAACTATGTAACTATGTAACCTATGCTTTATTAAATTGTATTTGTGTTGTTTTAACCCATGCTTTATTAAATTGTATTTATGTTGTTTTATCCTATGCTTTATTAATTTGTATTTATGTTGTTTTATCCTATGCTTTATTAATTTGTATTTATGTTGTTTTATCCTATGCTTTATTAAATTGTATTTATGTTGTTTTATCCTATGCTTTATTAAATTTTATTGATGTTGTTTTATCCCATGCTTTATTAAATTGTATTTATGTTGTTTTAACCTATGATTTATTAAATTGTATTTATGTTGTTTTAACCTATGCTTTATTAAATTGTATTTATGTTGTTTTAACCTATGCTTTATTAAATTGTATTTATGTTGTTTTATCCTATGCTTTATTAAATTGTGTTTAGGTTGTTTTATCCTATGCTTTATTAAATTGTATTTATGTTGTTTTATCCTATGCTTTATTAAATTGTATTTATGTTGTTTTAACCTATGCTTTATTAAATTGTAATTATGTTGTTTTATCATATGCTTTATTAAATTGCATTTATGTTGTTTTATCATATGTTTTATTAAATTGTGTTTGTTGTTTTATCCTATACTTTATTAAATTGTATTTATGTTGTTTTAACCTATGCTTTATTAAATTGTATTTATGTTGTTTTAACCTATGCTTTATTAAATTGTATTTATGTTGTTTTATCCTATACTTTATTAAATTGTATTTATGTTGTTTTAACCTATGCTTTATTAAATTGTATTTATGTTGTTTTATCCTATGCTTTATTAAATTGTATTTATGCTGTTTTATCCTATGCTTTATTAAATTGTATTTATGTTGTTTTAACCTATGCTTTATTAAATTGTATTTATGTTGTTTATCCTATACTTTATTAAATTGTATTTATGTTGTTTTAACCTATGCTTTATTAAATTGTATTTATGTTGTTTTATCCTATGCTTTATTAAATTGTATTTATGTTGTTTTATTCTATGCTTTATTAAATTGTGCTTATGTTGTTTTATCCTATGCTTTATTAAATTGTATTTATGTTGTTTTATCCTATGCTTTATTAAATTGTATTTATGTTGTTTTAACCTATGATTTATTAAATTTTATTTATGTTGTTTTATCCTATGCATTATTAAATTGTATTTATGTTGTTTTATCCTATGCTTTATTAAATTGTGTTTATGTTGTTTTATCCTATACTTTATTAAATTGTATTTATGTTGTTTTGTCCTATGCTTTATTAAATTGTATTTATGTTGTTTTATCCTATGCTTTATTAAATTGTGTTTATGTTGTTTTATCCTATACTTTATTAAATTGTATTTATGTTGTTTTATCCTATACTTTATTAAATTGTATTTATGTTGTTTTAACCTATGCTTTATTAAATTGTATTTATGTTGTTTTATCCTATGCTTTATTAAATTGTATTTATGTTGTTTTAACCTATGCTTTATTAAATAGTTTTTATGTTGTTTTAACCCATGCTTTATTAAATTGTATTTATGTTGTTTTATCCTATGCTTTTTTAAATTGTATATATGTTGTTTTATCCTATACTTTATTAAATTGTATTTATGTGGTTTTATCCTATGCTTTATTAAATTGTATTCATGTTGTTTTATATTATGCTTAATTAAATTGTATTTATGTTATTTTATCTTATGCTTTAATAAATTGTGTTTATGTAGTTTTATCCCATGCTTTATTAAATTGTATTTATGTGGTTTTATCCTATGCTTTATTAAATTGTATTTAGGTTGTTTTATCCTATGCTTTATTAAATTGTATTTATGTTGTTTTGTACTATGCTTTATTAAATTGTATTTATCTTGTTTTAACCCATGCTTTATTAAATTGTATTTATGTTGTTTTATCCTATGCTTCATTAAATTGTATTTATATTGTTTTGTCCTATGCTTTATTAAATTGTATTTATGTTGTTTTAACCCATGCTTCATTAAATTGTATTTATGTTGTTTTATCCTATGCTTTATTAAATTGTATTTATGTGTTTTTATCCTATGCTTTATTAAATTGTATTTATGTTGTTTTAACCTATGTTTTATTAAATTTTATTTATGTTGTTTTATCCTCTGCTTTATTAAATTGTGTTTATGTTGTTTTAACCCATGCTTTATTAAATGGTATTTATGTTGTTTTATCCTATGCTTTATTAAATTGTACTTATGTTGTTTTAACCTATGCTTTATTAAACTGCATTTATGTTGTTTTATCCTATGCTTTATTAAATTGTATTTATGTTGTTTTATCCTATGCTTTATTAAATTGTATTTATGTTGTTTTAACCCATGCTTCATTAAATTGTATATATGTTGTTTTATCCTATGCTTCATTAAATTGTATTTATGTTGTTTTATCCTATGCTTTATTAAATTGTATTTATGTTGTTTTATCCTATGCTTTATTAAATTGTATTTATGTTGTTTTAACCTATGTTTTATTAAATTATATTTATGTTGTTTTATCCTATGATTTATTAAATTGTATTTATGTTGTTTTAACCCATGCTTTATTAAATTGTATTTATGTTGTTTTATCCTATGCTTTATTAAATTGTATTTATGTTATTTTATCCTATGCTTTATTAAATTGTATTTATGTTGTTTTATCCTATGTTTTATTAAATTGTGTATATGTGGTTTTATCCTATGCTTTATTAAATTGTGTTTATGTTGTTTTAACCCATGCTTTATTAAATTGTATTTATGTTGTTTTATCCTATGCTTTATTAAATTGCATCTATGTTATTTTATCCTATGCTTTATTAAATTGTATTTATGTTGTTTTATCCTATGCTTTATTAAATTGTATTTATGTGGTTTTATCCTATGCTTTATTAAATTGTATTCATGTTGTTTTATCTTATGCTTTATTAAATTGTATTTATGTTGTTTTATCTTATGCTTTATTAAATTGTATTTATGTTGTTTTATCCTATTCTTTATTAAATTGTATTCATGTGGTTTTATCCTATGCTTTATTAAATTGTATTTATGTGGTTTTATCCTATGCTTTATTAAATTGTATTTATGTTGTTTTATCCTATGCTTTATTAAATTGTATTTATGTTGTTTTGTACTATGCTTTATTAAATTGTATTTATGTTGTTTTAACCCATGCTTTATTAAATTGTATATATGTTGTTTTATCCTATGCTTTATTAAATTGTATTTATTTTGTTTTGTCCTATGCTTTATTAAATTGTGTTTATGTTGTTTTAACCGCTGTATCTTATATTCAAGCACTCTTTATGGACAGGGACTGCCCCACTAGACTGGCGCCAAGCAAATGTGGTACCAATATTCAAAAAGGGGTCTATAAGTGACCCTGGGAACTATAGACCAGTCAGCTTAACGTCTGTTGTGGGTAAATTGTTTGAAGGATTTCTTAGAGATGCTATTGTAGAATATCTTAATGATAATAACTGTCTAACTCCATATCAACATGGATTCATGAGAGATCGCTCCTGCCAAACAAACCTGATTGCCTTCTACGAGGAGGTGAGCTCACAGCTGGACCGTGGAGAGTCAGTGGATGTTGTATACCTTGACTTCTCCAAAGCGTTTGATACCGTGCCACACAAAAGGTTGGTATATAAAATGAGAATGCTTGGTCTGGGGGATAATGTGTGTAAGTGGGTAAATAGCTGGCTGAGTGATAGAAAGCAGAGGGTGGTTATCAATGGAGTAAGCTCAGGGTGTGTCAGGGTTATTGCGGGGTGCCTCAAGGGTCTGTCTTGGGCCCTATATTATTTAATATATTTATTAATGATCTAGTGGAAGGGTTGCATAGTAAAATAGCAATATTTGCAGATGATACTAAACTTTGTAAAGTAGTTAACACAGATGAGGATAGGGCACAGCTACAGGAGGATTTAGATAAATTGGGGAGTTGGGCCCAAAAATGGCAAATGGGGTTCAATGCCGATAAATGTAAGGTCATGCACATGGGAAAGAAAAACAGCAGTCACCCATACATATTAAATGGGAAATCGTTGGGGAAATCTGACATGGAGAAGGACCTGGGCGTCTTGGTTAATAGCAAATTAAATTGGAGTGCCCAGTGTCAGGCAGCAGCTGCGAAGGCAAATAGAGTCATGGCATGCATCAGAAGAGGAATAGGGGCATATGATGAGAACATTGTTCTTCCTCTGTATAAAGCGCTGGTAAGGCCACACTTAGAATATTGTGCACAATTCTGGGCTCCGGTGCTCAGGAAAGACATATTGGAGCTAGAGAGGGTACAAAGGAGGGCGACTAAGGTAATAAAGGGAATGGAGGGACTAGAATACCCAGAGAGGTTGTCAAAATTAGGCCTATTTACGTTGGAAAAGAGAAGGCTTAGGGGAGACCTCATAAACATGTATAAATACATCAGGGGGCAGTACAGAGATCTCTCCCATGACCTGTTTATACCAAGGATGGTGACAAAGACGAGGGGGCACACTATGCGTCTGGAGGAAAGGAGGTTCCTGCACCAGCATAGAAGGGGATTCTTTACGGTCAGAGCCGTGAGACTCTGGAACTCTCTGGGAGAGGAAGTGGTGATGTCCAACTCACTTAATGAGTTCAAGAGAGGCCTGGACGCCTTTCTTGAGAACAATAAAATTACATCTTATGCTTAGTGATAGTTAATTAATCCAGATTGGTGTCGGGAAGTGAATTTTTTCCTCAATGATGTCAATTGGCCTATACCGCATGTTTTTTTTTTTTTGCGTTCCCCTGGATCAACGCTGCGGAATAGCTGCAGTGCACAAGAAATAGGCTGAACTGGATGGACGCTTGTCTTTTTTCGGCCTTATAAACTATGTAACTATGTAACCTATGCTTTATTAAATTGTATTTGTGTTGTTTTAACCCATGCTTTATTAAATTGTATTTATGTTGTTTTATCCTATGCTTTATTAATTTGTATTTATGTTGTTTTATCCTATGCTTTATTAATTTGTATTTATGTTGTTTTATCCTATGCTTTATTAAATTGTATTTATGTTGTTTTATCCTATGCTTTATTAAATTTTATTGATGTTGTTTTATCCCATGCTTTATTAAATTGTATTTATGTTGTTTTAACCTATGATTTATTAAATTGTATTTATGTTGTTTTAACCTATGCTTTATTAAATTGTATTTATGTTGTTTTAACCTATGCTTTATTAAATTGTATTTATGTTGTTTTATCCTATGCTTTATTAAATTGTGTTTAGGTTGTTTTATCCTATGCTTTATTAAATTGTATTTATGTTGTTTTATCCTATGCTTTATTAAATTGTATTTATGTTGTTTTAACCTATGCTTTATTAAATTGTAATTATGTTGTTTTATCATATGCTTTATTAAATTGCATTTATGTTGTTTTATCATATGTTTTATTAAATTGTGTTTGTTGTTTTATCCTATACTTTATTAAATTGTATTTATGTTGTTTTAACCTATGCTTTATTAAATTGTATTTATGTTGTTTTAACCTATGCTTTATTAAATTGTATTTATGTTGTTTTATCCTATACTTTATTAAATTGTATTTATGTTGTTTTAACCTATGCTTTATTAAATTGTATTTATGTTGTTTTATCCTATGCTTTATTAAATTGTATTTATGCTGTTTTATCCTATGCTTTATTAAATTGTATTTATGTTGTTTTAACCTATGCTTTATTAAATTGTATTTATGTTGTTTATCCTATACTTTATTAAATTGTATTTATGTTGTTTTAACCTATGCTTTATTAAATTGTATTTATGTTGTTTTATCCTATGCTTTATTAAATTGTATTTATGTTGTTTTATTCTATGCTTTATTAAATTGTGCTTATGTTGTTTTATCCTATGCTTTATTAAATTGTATTTATGTTGTTTTATCCTATGCTTTATTAAATTGTATTTATGTTGTTTTAACCTATGATTTATTAAATTTTATTTATGTTGTTTTATCCTATGCATTATTAAATTGTATTTATGTTGTTTTATCCTATGCTTTATTAAATTGTGTTTATGTTGTTTTATCCTATACTTTATTAAATTGTATTTATGTTGTTTTGTCCTATGCTTTATTAAATTGTATTTATGTTGTTTTATCCTATGCTTTATTAAATTGTGTTTATGTTGTTTTATCCTATACTTTATTAAATTGTATTTATGTTGTTTTATCCTATACTTTATTAAATTGTATTTATGTTGTTTTAACCTATGCTTTATTAAATTGTATTTATGTTGTTTTATCCTATGCTTTATTAAATTGTATTTATGTTGTTTTAACCTATGCTTTATTAAATAGTTTTTATGTTGTTTTAACCCATGCTTTATTAAATTGTATTTATGTTGTTTTATCCTATGCTTTTTTAAATTGTATATATGTTGTTTTATTATATACTTTATTAAATTGTATTTATGTGGTTTTATCCTATGCTTTATTAAATTGTATTCATGTTGTTTTATATTATGCTTAATTAAATTGTATTTATGTTATTTTATCTTATGCTTTAATAAATTGTGTTTATGTAGTTTTATCCCATGCTTTATTAAATTGTATTTATGTGGTTTTATCCTATGCTTTATTAAATTGTATTTAGGTTGTTTTATCCTATGCTTTATTAAATTGTATTTATGTTGTTTTGTACTATGCTTTATTAAATTGTATTTATCTTGTTTTAACCCATGCTTTATTAAATTGTATTTATGTTGTTTTATCCTATGCTTCATTAAATTGTATTTATATTGTTTTGTCCTATGCTTTATTAAATTGTATTTATGTTGTTTTAACCCATGCTTCATTAAATTGTATTTATGTTGTTTTATCCTATGCTTTATTAAATTGTATTTATGTGTTTTTATCCTATGCTTTATTAAATTGTATTTATGTTGTTTTAACCTATGTTTTATTAAATTGTATTTATGTTGTTTTATCCTCTGCTTTATTAAATTGTGTTTATGTTGTTTTAACCCATGCTTTATTAAATGGTATTTATGTTGTTTTATCCTATGCTTTATTAAATTGTACTTATGTTGTTTTAACCTATGCTTTATTAAACTGCATTTATGTTGTTTTATCCTATGCTTTATTAAATTGTATTTATGTTGTTTTATCCTATGCTTTATTAAATTGTATTTATGTTGTTTTAACCCATGCTTCATTAAATTGTATATATGTTGTTTTATCCTATGCTTCATTAAATTGTATTTATGTTGTTTTATCCTATGCTTTATTAAATTGTATTTATGTTGTTTTATCCTATGCTTTATTAAATTGTATTTATGTTGTTTTAACCTATGTTTTATTAAATTATATTTATGTTGTTTTATCCTATGATTTATTAAATTGTATTTATGTTGTTTTAACCCATGCTTTATTAAATTGTATTTATGTTGTTTTATCCTATGCTTTATTAAATTGTATTTATGTTATTTTATCCTATGCTTTATTAAATTGTATTTATGTTGTTTTATCCTATGTTTTATTAAATTGTGTATATGTGGTTTTATCCTATGCTTTATTAAATTGTGTTTATGTTGTTTTAACCCATGCTTTATTAAATTGTATTTATGTTGTTTTATCCTATGCTTTATTAAATTGCATCTATGTTATTTTATCCTATGCTTTATTAAATTGTATTTATGGTTTTTTATCCTATGCTTTATTAAATTGTATTTATGTGGTTTTATCCTATGCTTTATTAAATTGTATTCATGTTGTTTTATCTTATGCTTTATTAAATTGTATTTATGTTGTTTTATCTTATGCTTTATTAAATTGTATTTATGTTGTTTTATCCTATTCTTTATTAAATTGTATTCATGTGGTTTTATCCTATGCTTTATTAAATTGTATTTATGTGGTTTTATCCTATGCTTTATTAAATTGTATTTATGTTGTTTTATCCTATGCTTTATTAAATTGTATTTATGTTGTTTTGTACTATGCTTTATTAAATTGTATTTATGTTGTTTTAACCCATGCTTTATTAAATTGTATATATGTTGTTTTATCCTATGCTTTATTAAATTGTATTTATTTTGTTTTGTCCTATGCTTTATTAAATTGTGTTTATGTTGTTTTAACCGCTGTATCTTATATTCAAGCACTCTTTATGGACAGGGACTGCCCCACTAGACTGGCGCCAAGCAAATGTGGTACCAATATTCAAAAAGGGGTCTATAAGTGACCCTGGGAACTATAGACCAGTCAGCTTAACGTCTGTTGTGGGTAAATTGTTTGAAGGATTTCTTAGAGATGCTATTGTAGAATATCTTAATGATAATAACTGTCTAACTCCATATCAACATGGATTCATGAGAGATCGCTCCTGCCAAACAAACCTGATTGCCTTCTACGAGGAGGTGAGCTCACAGCTGGACCGTGGAGAGTCAGTGGATGTTGTATACCTTGACTTCTCCAAAGCGTTTGATACCGTGCCACACAAAAGGTTGGTATATAAAATGAGAATGCTTGGTCTGGGGGATAATGTGTGTAAGTGGGTAAATAGCTGGCTGAGTGATAGAAAGCAGAGGGTGGTTATCAATGGAGTAAGCTCAGGGTGTGTCAGGGTTATTGCGGGGTGCCTCAAGGGTCTGTCTTGGGCCCTATATTATTTAATATATTTATTAATGATCTAGTGGAAGGGTTGCATAGTAAAATAGCAATATTTGCAGATGATACTAAACTTTGTAAAGTAGTTAACACAGATGAGGATAGGGCACAGCTACAGGAGGATTTAGATAAATTGGGGAGTTGGGCCCAAAAATGGCAAATGGGGTTCAATGCCGATAAATGTAAGGTCATGCACATGGGAAAGAAAAACAGCAGTCACCCATACATATTAAATGGGAAATCGTTGGGGAAATCTGACATGGAGAAGGACCTGGGCGTCTTGGTTAATAGCAAATTAAATTGGAGTGCCCAGTGTCAGGCAGCAGCTGCGAAGGCAAATAGAGTCATGGCATGCATCAGAAGAGGAATAGGGGCATATGATGAGAACATTGTTCTTCCTCTGTATAAAGCGCTGGTAAGGCCGCACTTAGAATATTGTGCACAATTCTGGGCTCCGGTGCTCAGGAAAGACATATTGGAGCTAGAGAGGGTACAAAGGAGGGCGACTAAGGTAATAAAGGGAATGGAGGGACTAGAATACCCAGAGAGGTTGTCAAAATTAGGCCTATTTACGTTGGAAAAGAGAAGGCTTAGGGGAGACCTCATAAACATGTATAAATACATCAGGGGGCAGTACAGAGATCTCTCCCATGACCTGTTTATACCAAGGATGGTGACAAAGACGAGGGGGCACACTATGCGTCTGGAGGAAAGGAGGTTCCTGCACCAGCATAGAAGGGGATTCTTTACGGTCAGAGCCGTGAGACTCTGGAACTCTCTGGGAGAGGAAGTGGTGATGTCCAACTCACTTAATGAGTTCAAGAGAGGCCTGGACGCCTTTCTTGAGAACAATAAAATTACATCTTATGCTTAGTGATAGTTAATTAATCCAGATTGGTGTCGGGAAGTGAATTTTTTCCTCAATGATGTCAATTGGCCTATACCGCATGTTTTTTTTTTTTTGCGTTCCCCTGGATCAACGCTGCGGAATAGCTGCAGTGCACAAGAAATAGGCTGAACTGGATGGACGCTTGTCTTTTTTCGGCCTTATAAACTATGTAACTATGTAACCTATGCTTTATTAAATTGTATTTGTGTTGTTTTAACCCATGCTTTATTAAATTGTATTTATGTTGTTTTATCCTATGCTTTATTAATTTGTATTTATGTTGTTTTATCCTATGCTTTATTAATTTGTATTTATGTTGTTTTATCCTATGCTTTATTAAATTGTATTTATGTTGTTTTATCCTATGCTTTATTAAATTTTATTGATGTTGTTTTATCCCATGCTTTATTAAATTGTATTTATGTTGTTTTAACCTATGATTTATTAAATTGTATTTATGTTGTTTTAACCTATGCTTTATTAAATTGTATTTATGTTGTTTTAACCTATGCTTTATTAAATTGTATTTATGTTGTTTTATCCTATGCTTTATTAAATTGTATTTATGTTGCTTTAACCTATACTTTATTAAATTGTATTTATGTTGTTTTATCCTATACTTTATTAAATTGTATTTATGTTGTTTTAACCTATGCTTTATTAAATTGTATTTATGTTGTTTTAACCTATGCTTTATTAAATTGTATTTATGTTGTTTTATCCTATACTTTATTAAATTGTATTTATGTTGTTTTAACCTATGCTTTATTAAATTGTATTTATGTTGTTTTATCCTATGCTTTATTAAATTGTATTTATGCTGTTTTATCCTATGCTTTATTAAATTGTATTTATGTTGTTTTAACCTATGCTTTATTAAATTGTATTTATGTTGTTTATCCTATACTTTATTAAATTGTATTTATGTTGTTTTAACCTATGCTTTATTAAATTGTATTTATGTTGTTTTATCCTATGCTTTATTAAATTGTATTTATGTTGTTTTATTCTATGCTTTATTAAATTGTGCTTATGTTGTTTTATCCTATGCTTTATTAAATTGTATTTATGTTGTTTTATCCTATGCTTTATTAAATTGTATTTATGTTGTTTTAACCTATGATTTATTAAATTGTATTTATGTTGTTTTATCCTATGCATTATTAAATTGTATTTATGTTGTTTTATCCTATGCTTTATTAAATTGTGTTTATGTTGTTTTATCCTATACTTTATTAAATTGTATTTATGTTGTTTTGTCCTATGCTTTATTAAATTGTATTTATGTTGTTTTATCCTATGCTTTATTAAATTGTGTTTATGTTGTTTTATCCTATACTTTATTAAATTGTATTTATGTTGTTTTATCCTATACTTTATTAAATTGTATTTATGTTGTTTTAACCTATGCTTTATTAAATTGTATTTATGTTGTTTTATCCTATGCTTTATTAAATTGTATTTATGTTGTTTTAACCTATGCTTTATTAAATTGTATTTATGTTGTTTTATCCTATACTTTATTAAATTGTATTTATGTTGTTTTAACCTATGCTTTATTAAATTGTTTTTATGTTGTTTTATCCTATGCTTTATTAAATTGTATTTATGTTGTTTTATCCTATGCTTTATTAAATTGTATTTATGTTGTTTTAACCCATGCTTTATTAAATTGTATTTATGTTGTTTTATCCTATGCTTTTTTAAATTGTATATATGTTGTTTTATCCTATACTTTATTAAATTGTATTTATGTTGTTTTATCCTATGCTTTATTAAATTGTATTTATGTGGTTTTAACCTATGCTTTATTAAATTGTATTTATGTTGTTTTAACCCATGCTTTATTAAATTGTATTTATGTTGTTTTATCCTATGCTTTATTAAATTGTATATATGTTGTTTTATCCTATGCTTTATTACATTGTATTTATGTGGTTTTATCCTATGCTTTATTAAATTGTATTTATGTGGTTTTATCCTATGCTTTATTACATTGTATTTATGTTGTTTTATCCTATGCTTTATTAAATTGTATTTATGTGGTTTTATCCTATGCTGTATTAAATTGCATTTATGTGGTTTTATCCTATGCTTTATTAAATTGTATTTATGTTGTTTTATCCTATGCTTTATTAAATTGTATTTATGTTGTTTTGTACTATGCTTTATTAAATTGTATTTATGTTGTTTTATCCCATGCTTTATTAAATTGTATATATGTTGTTTTATCCTATGCTTTATTAAATTGTATTTTTTTTGTTTTGTCCTATGCTTTATTAAATTGTATTTATGTTGTTTTAACCTATGCTTTATTAAATTGTATTTGTGTTGTTTTAACCCATGCTTTATTAAATTGTATTTATGTTGTTTTATCCTATGCTTTATTAATTTGTATTTATGTTGTTTTATCCTATGCTTTATTAAATTGTATTTATGTTGTTTTATCCTATGCTTTATTAAATTGTATTTATGTTGTTTTATCCTATGCTTTATTAAATTTTATTGATGTTGTTTTATCCCATGCTTTATTAAATTGTATTTATGTTGTTTTAACCTATGATTTATTTAATTGTATTTATGTTGTTTTATCCTATGCTTTATTAAATTGTATTTATGTTGTTTTATCCTATGCTTTATTAAATTGTATTAATGTTGTTTTATCCTATGCTTTATTAAATTGTATTTATGTTGTTTTATCCTATGCTTTATCAAATTATATTTATGTTGTTTTAACCTATGCTTTATTACATCGTGTTTATGTTGTTTTATCCTATGCTTTATTAAATTGTATTTATGTTGCTTTAACCTATGCTTTATTAAATTGTATTTATGTTGTTTTATCCTATGCTTTATTAAATGGTATTTATGCTGTTTTATCCTATGCTTTATTAAATTGTATTTATGTTGTTTTAACCTATGCTTTATTAAACTGTATTTATGTTGTTTTATCCTATGCTTTATTAAATTGTATTTATGTTGTTTTATCCTATGCTTTATTAAATTGTATTTATGTTGTTTTAACCTATGCTTTATTAAATTGTATTTATGTTGTTTTATCCTATGCTTTAATAAATTGTATTTATGTTGCTTTAACCTATGCTTTATTAAATTGTGTTTAGGTTGTTTTATCCTATGCTTTATTAAATTTTATTTATGTTGTTTTATCCTATGCTTTATTAAATTGTATTTTTGTTGTTTTAACCTATGCTTTATTAAATTGTAATTATGTTGTTTTATCATATGCTTTATTAAATTGCATTTATGTTGTTTTATCATATGTTTTATTAAATTGTGTTTGTTGTTTTATCCTATACTTTATTAAATTGTATTTATGTTGTTTTATCCTATGCTTTATTAAATTGTATTTATGTTGTTTTAACCTATGATTTATTAAATTTTATTTATGTTGTTTTATCCTATGCATTATTAAATTGTATTTATGTTGTTTTATCCTATGCTTTATTAAATTGTATTTATGTTGTTTTGTCCTATGATTTATTAAATTGTATTTATGTTGTTTTATCCTATACTTTATTAAATTGTATTTATGTTGTTTTGTCCTATGCTTTATTAAATTGTATTTATGTTGTTTTATACTATGCTTTATTAAATTGTGTTTATGTTGTTTTATCCTATACTTTATTAAATTGTATTTATGTTGTTTTATCCTATACTTTATTAAATTGTATTTATGTTGTTTTAACCTATGCTTTATTAAATTGTATTTATGTTGTTTTATCCTATGCTTTATTAAATTCTATTTATGTTGTTTTAACCTATGCTTTATTAAATTGTATTTATGTTGTTTTATCCTATACTTTATTAAATTGTATTTATGTTGTTTTAACCTATGCTTTATTAATTAGTTTTTATGTTGTTTTATCCTATGTTTTATTAAATTGTATTTATGTTGTTTTATCCTATGCTTTATTAAATTGTATTTATGTTGTTTTAACCCATGCTTTATTAAATTGTATTTATGTTGTTTTATCCTATGCTTTTTTAAATTGTATATATGTTGTTTTATCCTATACTTTATTAAATTGTATTTATGTTGTTTTATCCTATGCTTTATTAAATTGTATTTATGTTGTTTTAACCTATGCTTTATAAAATTGTATTTATGTTGTTTTAACCCATGCTTTATTAAATTGTATTTATGTTGTTTTATCCTATGCTTTATTAAATTGTATATATGTTGTTTTATCCTATGCTTTATTACATTGTATATATGTTGTTTTATCCTATGCTTTATTAAATTGTGTTTATGTTGTTTTAACCCATGCTTTATTAAATTGTATTTATGTTGTTTTATCCTATGATCCTATGCTTTATTAAATTGCATCTATGTTATTTTATCCTATGCTTTATTAAATTGTATTTATGTTGTTTTATCCTATGCTTTATTAAATTGTATTTATGTGGTTTTATCCTATGCTTTATTAAATTCTATTCATGTTGATTTATCTTATGCTTTATTAAATTGTATTCATGTTGTTTTATCTTATGCTTTATTAAATTGTGTTTATGTTGTTTTATCCTATGCTTTATTAAATTGTATTTATGTTGTTTTATCCTATGCTTTATTAAATTGTATTTATGTTGTTTTATCCTATGCTTTATTAAATTGTATTTATGTTGTTTTATCCTATGCTTTATTAAATTGTATTTATGTTGTTTTGTACTATGCTTTATTAAATTGTGTTTATGTTGTTTTAACCTATGCTTTATTAAATTGTATTTGTGTTGTTTTAACCCATGCTTTATTAAATTGTATTTATGTTGTTTTATCCCATGCTTTATTAAATTGTATTTATGTTGTTTTATCCTATGCTTTATTAAATTGTATTTATGTTGTTTTATCCTATGCTTTATTAAATTGTATTTATGTTGCTTTATCCTATGCTTTATTAAATTGTATTTATGTTGTTTTAACCTATGCTTTATTAAATTGTATTTATGTTGTTTTATCCTATACTTTATTAAATTGTATTTATGTTGTTTTAACCTATGCTTTATTAAATTGTATTTATGTTGTTTTATCCTATGCTTTATTAAATTGTATTTATGTTGTTTTATTCTATGCTTTATTAAATTGTGTTTATGTTGTTTTATCCTATGCTTTATTAAATTGTATTTATGTTGTTTTATCCTATGCTTTATTAAATTGGATTTATGTTGTTTTATACTATGCTTTATTAAATTGTGTTTATGTTGTTTTATCCTATACTTTATTAAATTGTATTTATGTTGTTTTGTCCTATGCTTTATTAAATTGTATTTATGTTGTTTTATCCTATGCTTTATTAAATTGTGTTATGTTGTTTTATCCTATACTTTATTAAATTGTATTTATGTTGTTTTATCCTATACTTTATTAAATTGTATTTATGTTGTTTTAACCTATGCTTTATTAAATTGTATTTATGTTGTTTTATCCTATGCTTTATTGTATTTATGTTGTTTTAACCTATGCTTTATTAAATTGTATTTATGTTGTTTTATCCTATACTTTATTAAATTGTATTTATGTTGTTTTAACCTATGCTTTATTAAATTGTTTTATGTTGTTTTATCCTATGCTTTATTAAATTGTTTTTATGTTGTTTTATCCTATGCTTTATTAAATTGTATTTATGTTGTTTTATCCTATGCTTTATTAAATTGTATTTATGTTGTTTTAACCCATGCTTTATTAAATTGTATTTATGTTGTTTTATCCTATGCTTTATTAAATTGTATTTATGTGGTTTTATCCTATGCTTTATTAAATTCTATTCATGTTGATTTATCTTATGCTTTATTAAATTGTATTCATGTTGTTTTATCTTATGCTTTATTAAATTGTGTTTATGTTGTTTTATCCTATGCTTTATTAAATTGTATTTATGTTGTTTTATCCTATGCTTTATTAAATTGTATTTATGTTGTTTTATCCTATGCTTTATTAAATTGTATTTATGTTGTTTTATCCTATGCTTTATTAAATTGTATTTATGTTGTTTTATCCTATGCTTTATTAAATTGTATTTATGTTGTTTTAACCCATGCTTTATTAAATTGTATTTATGTTGTTTTATCCTATGCTTTATTAAATTGTATTTATTTTGTTTTGTCCTATGCTTTATTAATTTGTGTTTATGTTGTTTTAACCTATGCTTTATTAAATTGTATTTGTGTTGTTTTAACCCATGCTTTATTAAATTGCATTTATGTTGTTTTATCCTATGCTTTATTAAATTGTATTTATGTTGTTTTATCCTATGCTTTATTAAATTGTATTTATGTTGTTTTATCCTATGCTTTATTAAATTGTATTTATGTTGTTTTATCCTATGCTTTATTAAATTTTATTGATGTTGTTTTATCCCATGCTTTTTTAAATTGTATTTATGTTGTTTTAACCTATGCTTTATTAAATTGTATTTATGTTGTTTTATCCTATACTTTATTAAATTGTATTTATGTTGTTTTAACCTATGCTTTATTAAATTGTTTTTATGTTGTTTCATCCTATGCTTTATTAAATTGTATTTATGTTGTTTTATCCTATGCTTTATTAAAATGTATTTATGTTGTTTTATCCTATGCTTTATTAAATTGTATTTATGTTGTTTTAACATATGCTTTATTAAATTGTATTTATGTTGTTTTATCCTATGCTTTATTAAATTGTGTTTATGTTGTTTTATCCTATGCTTTATTAAATTGTATTTATGTTGTTTTATCCTATGCTTTATTAAATTATATTTATGTTGTTTTAACCTATGCTTTATTAAATTGTATTTATGTTGTTTTATCCTATGCTTTATTAAATTGTATTTATGTTGTTTTATCCTATGCTTTATTAAATTGTGTTTATGTTGTTTTATCCTATGCTTTATTAAATTGTATTTATGTTGTTTTATCCTATGCTTTATTAAATTGTATTTATGTTGTTTTATCCTATGCTTTATTAAATTGTGTTTATGTTGTTTTAACCCATGCTTTATTAAATTGTATTTATGTTGTTTTATCCTATGCTTTATTAAATTGTGCTTATGTTGTTTTATCCTATGCTTTATTAAATTGTATTTATGTTGTTTTATCCTATGCTTTATTAAATTGTATTTATGTTGTTTTATCCTATGCTTTATTAAATTGTATTTATGTTGTTTTATCCTCTGTTTTATTAAATTGTATTTATGTTGTCTTAACCTATGCTTTATTAAATTGTATTTATGTTGTTTTAACCAATGCTTTATTAAATTGTATTTATGTTGTTTTATCCTATGCTTTATTAAATTTTATTTATGTTGTTTTATCCTATGCTTTATTAAATTGTATTTATGTTGTTTTATCCTATGCTTTATTAAATTGTATTTATGTTGTTTTAACCTGTGCTTTATTAAATTGTATTTATGTTGTTTTATCCTATGCTTTATTAAATTGTATTTATGTTGTTTTATCCTATGCTTTATTAAATTGTGTTTGTTGTTTTATCCTATACTTTATTAAATTGTATTTATGTTGTTTTAACCTATGCTTTATTAAATTGTATTTATGTTGTTTTATCCTATGCTTTATTAAATTGTATTTATGTTGTTTTATCCTATACTTTATTAAATTGTATTTATGTTGTTTTATCCTATGCTTTATTAAATTGTATTTATGCTGTTTTAACCTATGTTTTATTAAATTGTATTTATCTTGTTTTATCCTATACTTTATTAAATTGTATTTATGTTGTTTTAACCTATGCTTTATTAAATTGTATTTATGTTGTTTTATCCTATGCTTTATTAAATTGTATTTATGTTGTTTTATCCTATGCTTTATTAAATTGTATTTATGTTGTTTTATCCTATGCTTTATTAAATTGTATTTATGTTGTTTTAACCTATGCTTTATTAAATTGTATTTATGTTTTTTTATCCTATGCTTTATTAAATTGTATTTATGTTGTTTTATCCTATGCTTTATTAAATTTTGTTTATGTTGTTTTATCCTATGCTTTATTAAATTGTATTTATGTTGTTTTATCATATGCTTTATTAAATTGTGTTTATGTTGTTTTAACCTATGCTTTATTAAATTGTATTTGTGTTGTTCTAACCCATGCTTTATTAAATTGTATTTATGTTGTTTTATCCTATGCTTTATTATATTGTATTTATGTTGTTTTATCCTATGCTTTATTAAATTGTATTTATGTTGTTTTATCCTATGCTTTATTAAATTGTATTTATGTTGTTTTATCCTATGCTTTATTAAATTTTATTGATGTTGTTTTATCCCATGCTTTTTTAAATTGTATTTATGTTGTTTTAACCTATGCTTTATTAAATTGTTTTTATGTTGTTTTATCCTATGCTTTATTAAATTGTATTCATGTTGTTTTATCTTATGCTTTATTAAATAGTATTCATGTTGTTTTATCTTATGCTTTATTAAATAGTATTTATGTTGTTTTAACTTATGCTTTATTAAATTGTTTTTATGTTGTTTTATCCTATGCTTTATTAAATTGTATTTATGTTGTTTTATCTAATACTTTATTAAATTGTATTTATGTTGTTTTAACCTATGCTTTATTAAATTGTATTTATGTTGTTTTAACCCATGCTTTATTAAATTGTATTTATGTAGTTTTATCCTATGCTTTATTAAATTGTATTTATTTTGTTTTGTCCTATGCTTTATTAATTTGTATATATGTTGTTTTATCCTATGCTTTATTAAATTGTGTTTATGTTGTTTTAACCCATGCTTTATTAAATTGTATTTATGTTGTTTTATCCTATGATCCTATGCTTTATTAAATTGCATCTATGTTATTTTATCCTATGCTTTATTAAATTGTATTTATGTTGTTTTATCCTATGCTTTATTAAATTATATTCATGTGGTTTTATCCTATGCTTTATTAAATTCTATTCATGTTGATTTATCTTATGCTTTATTAAATTGTATTTATGTTGTTTTATCTTATGCTTTATTAAATTGTGTTTATGTTGTTTTATCCTATGCTTTATTAAATTGTATTTATGTTGTTTTTTTCCTATGCTTTATTAAATTGTGTTTATGTTGTTTTATCCTATGCTTTATTAAATTGTATTTATGTTGTTTTATCCTATGCTTTATTAAATTGTATTTATGTTGTTTTGTACTATGCTTTATTAAATTGTGTTTATGTTGTTTTAACCTATGCTTTATTAAATTGTATTTGTGTTGTTTTAACCCATGCTTTATTAAATTGTATTTATGTTGTTTTATCCCATGCTTTATTAAATTGTATTTATGTTGTTTTATCCTATGCTTTATTAAATTGTGTTTATGTTGTTTAATCCTATGCTTTATTAAATTGTATTTATGTTGCTTTATCCTATGCTTTATTAAATTGTATTTATGTTGTTTTAACCTATGCTTTATTAAATTGTATTTATGTTGTTTTATCCTATACTTTATTAAATTGTATTTATGTTGTTTTAACCTATGCTTTATTAAATTGTATTTATGTTGTTTTATCCTATGCTTTATTAAATTGTATTTATGTTGTTTTATTCTATGCTTTATTAAATTGTGTTTATGTTGTTTTATCCTATGCTTTATTAAATTGTATTTATGTTGTTTTATCCTATGCTTTATTAAATTGGATTTATGTTGTTTTATACTATGCTTTATTAAATTGTGTTTATGTTGTTTTATCCTATACTTTATTAAATTGTATTTATGTTGTTTTGTCCTATGCTTTATTAAATTGTATTTATGTTGTTTTATCCTATGCTTTATTAAATTGTATTTATGTTGTTTTATCCTATGCTTTATTAAATTGTATTTATGTTGTTTTATCCTATGCATTATTAAATTGTATTTATGTTGTTTTATCCTATGCTTTATTAAATTGTGTTTATGCTGTTTTATCCTATACTTTATTAAATTATATTTATGTTGTTTTGTCCTATGCTTTATTAAATTGTATTTATGTTGTTTTATCCTATGCTTTATTAAATTCTGTTCATGTTGTTTTATCCTATACTTTATTAAATTGTATTTATGTTGTTTTATCCTATACTTTATTAAATTGTATTTATGTTGTTTTAACCTATGCTTTATTAAATTGTATTTATGTTGTTTTATCCTATGCTTTATTAAATTGTATTTATGTTGTTTTAACCTATGCTTTATTAAATTGTATTTATGTTGTTTTATCCTATACTTTATTAAATTGTATTTATGTTGTTTTAACCTATGCTTTATTAAATTGTTTTTATGTAGTTTTATCCTATGCTTTATTAAATTGTATTTATGTTGTTTTATCATATGCTTTATTAAATTGTATTTATGTTGTTTTAACCCATGCTTTATTAAATTGTATTTATGTTGTTTTATCCTATGCTTTTTTAAATTGTATATATGTTGTTTAATCCTATACTTTATTAAATTGTATTTATGTTGTTTTATCCTATACTTTATTAAATTGTATTTATGTTGTTTTAACCTATGCTTTATTAAATTGTATTTATGTTGTTTTAACCCATGCTTTATTAAATTGTATTTATGTTGTTTTATCCTATGCTTTATTAAATTGTATATATGTTGTTTTATCCTATGCTTTATTACATTGTATATATGTTGTTTTATCCTATGCTTTATTAAATTGTGTTTATGTTGTTTTAACCCATGCTTTATTAAATTGTATTTATGTTGTTTTATCCTATGCTTTATTAAATTGTATATATGTTGTTTTATCCTATGCTTTATTACATTGTATATATGTTGTTTTATCCTATGCTTTATTAAATTGTGTTTATGTTGTTTTAACCCATGCTTTATTAAATTGTATTTATGTTGTTTTATCCTATGATCCTATGCTTTATTAAATTGCATCTATGTTATTTTGTCCTATGCTTTATTAAATTGTATTTATGTTGTTTTATCCTATGCTTTATTAAATTGTATTTATGTGGTTTTATCCTATGCTTTATTAAATTCTATTCATGTTGATTTATCTTATGCTTTATTAAATTGTATTCATGTTGTTTTATCTTATGCTTTATTAAATTGTGTTTATGTTGTTTTATCCTATGCTTTATTAAATTGTATTTATGTTGTTTTATCCTATGCTTTATTAAATTGTATTTATGTTGTTTTATCCTATGCTTTATTAAATTGTATTTATGTTGTTTTATCCTATGCTTTATTAAATTGTATTTATGTTGTTTTGTACTATGCTTTATTAAATTGTGTTTATGTTGTTTTAACCTATGCTTTATTAAATTGTATTTGTGTTGTTTTAACCCATGCTTTATTAAATTGTATTTATGTTGTTTTATCCCATGCTTTATTAAATTGTATTTATGTTGTTTTATCCTATGCTTTATTAAATTGTATTTATGTTGTTTTATCCTATGCTTTATTAAATTGTATTTATGTTGCTTTATCCTATGCTTTATTAAATTGTATTTATGTTGTTTTAACCTATGCTTTATTAAATTGTATTTATGTTGTTTTATCCTATACTTTATTAAATTGTATTTATGTTGTTTTAACCTATGCTTTATTAAATTGTATTTATGTTGTTTTATCCTATGCTTTATTAAATTGTATTTATGTTGTTTTATTCTATGCTTTATTAAATTGTGTTTATGTTGTTTTATCCTATGCTTTATTAAATTGTATTTATGTTGTTTTATCCTATGCTTTATTAAATTGGATTTATGTTGTTTTATACTATGCTTTATTAAATTGTGTTTATGTTGTTTTATCCTATACTTTATTAAATTGTATTTATGTTGTTTTGTCCTATGCTTTATTAAATTGTATTTATGTTGTTTTATCCTATGCTTTATTAAATTGTGTTATGTTGTTTTATCCTATACTTTATTAAATTGTATTTATGTTGTTTTATCCTATACTTTATTAAATTGTATTTATGTTGTTTTAACCTATGCTTTATTAAATTGTATTTATGTTGTTTTATCCTATGCTTTATTGTATTTATGTTGTTTTAACCTATGCTTTATTAAATTGTATTTATGTTGTTTTATCCTATACTTTATTAAATTGTATTTATGTTGTTTTAACCTATGCTTTATTAAATTGTTTTATGTTGTTTTATCCTATGCTTTATTAAATTGTTTTTATGTTGTTTTATCCTATGCTTTATTAAATTGTATTTATGTTGTTTTATCCTATGCTTTATTAAATTGTATTGATGTTGTTTTAACCCATGCTTTATTAAATTGTATTTATGTTGTTTTATCCTATGCTTTTTTAAATTGTATATATGTTGTTTTATCCTATACTTTATTAAATTGTATTTATGTTGTTTTATCCTATGCTTTATTAAATTGTATTTATGTTGTTTTAACCTATGCTTTATTAAATTGTATTTATGTTGTTTTAACCCATGCTTTATTAAATTGTATTTATGTTGTTTTATCCTATGCTTTATTAAATTGTATATATGTTGTTTTATCCTATGCTTTATTACATTGTATATATGTTGTTTTATCCTATGCTTTATTAAATTGTGTTTATGTTGTTTTAACCCATGCTTTATTAAATTGTATTTATGTTGTTTTATCCTATGCTTTATTAAATTGCATCTATGTTATTTTATCCTATGCTTTATTAAATTGTATTTATGTTGTTTTATCCTATGCTTTATTAAATTGTATTTATGTGGTTTTATCCTATGCTTTATTAAATTGTATTCATGTTGTTTTATCTTATGCTTTATTAAATAGTATTTATGTTGTTTTATCTTATGCTTTATTAAATTGTGTTTATGTTGTTTTATCCTATGCTTTATTAAATTGCATTTATGTTGTTTTACCTATGCTTTATTAAATTGTATTTATGTTGTTTTATCCTATGCTTTATTAAATTGTATTTATGTTGTTTTATCCTATGCTTTATTAAATTGTATTTATGTTGTTTTATCCTATGCTTTATTAAATTGTATTTATGTTGTTTTAACCCATGCTTTATTAAATTGTATTTATGTTGTTTTATCCTATGCTTTATTAAATTGTATTTATTTTGTTTTGTCCTATGCTTTATTAATTTGTGTTTATGTTGTTTTAACCTATGCTTTATTAAATTGTATTTGTGTTGTTTTAACCCATGCTTTATTAAATTGCATTTATGTTGTTTTATCCTATGCTTTATTAAATTGTATTTATGTTGTTTTATCCTATGCTTTATTAAATTGTATTTATGTTGTTTTATCCTATGCTTTATTAAATTGTATTTATGTTGTTTTATCCTATGCTTTATTAAATTTTATTGATGTTGTTTTATCCCATGCTTTTTTAAATTGTATTTATGTTGTTTTAACCTATGCTTTATTAAATTGTATTTATGTTGTTTTATCCTATACTTTATTAAATTGTATTTATGTTGTTTTAACCTATGCTTTATTAAATTGTTTTTATGTTGTTTCATCCTATGCTTTATTAAATTGTATTTATGTTGTTTTATCCTATGCTTTATTAAAATGTATTTATGTTGTTTTATCCTATGCTTTATTAAATTGTATTTATGTTGTTTTAACATATGCTTTATTAAATTGTATTTATGTTGTTTTATCCTATGCTTTATTAAATTGTGTTTATGTTGTTTTATCCTATGCTTTATTAAATTGTATTTATGTTGTTTTATCCTATGCTTTATTAAATTATATTTATGTTGTTTTAACCTATGCTTTATTAAATTGTATTTATGTTGTTTTATCCTATGCTTTATTAAATTGTATTTATGTTGTTTTATCCTATGCTTTATTAAATTGTATTTATGTTGTTTTATCCTATGCTTTATTAAATTGTATTTATGTTGTTTTATCCTATGCTTTATTAAATTGTATTTATGTTGTTTTATCCTATGCTTTATTAAATTGTGTTTATGTTGTTTTAACCCATGCTTTATTAAATTGTATTTATGTTGTTTTATCCTATGCTTTATTAAATTGTGCTTATGTTGTTTTATCCTATGCTTTATTAAATTGTATTTATGTTGTTTTATCCTATGCTTTATTAAATTGTATTTATGTTGTTTTATCCTATGCTTTATTAAATTGTATTTATGTTGTTTTATCCTCTGTTTTATTAAATTGTATTTATGTTGTCTTAACCTATGCTTTATTAAATTGTATTTATGTTGTTTTAACCAATGCTTTATTAAATTGTATTTATGTTGTTTTATCCTATGCTTTATTAAATTTTATTTATGTTGTTTTATCCTATGCTTTATTAAATTGTATTTATGTTGTTTTATCCTATGCTTTATTAAATTGTATTTATGTTGTTTTAACCTGTGCTTTATTAAATTGTATTTATGTTGTTTTATCCTATGCTTTATTAAATTGTATTTATGTTGTTTTATCCTATGCTTTATTAAATTGTGTTTGTTGTTTTATCCTATACTTTATTAAATTGTATTTATGTTGTTTTAACCTATGCTTTATTAAATTGTATTTATGTTGTTTTATCCTATGCTTTATTAAATTGTATTTATGTTGTTTTATCCTATACTTTATTAAATTGTATTTATGTTGTTTTATCCTATGCTTTATTAAATTGTATTTATGCTGTTTTAACCTATGTTTTATTAAATTGTATTTATCTTGTTTTATCCTATACTTTATTAAATTGTATTTATTTTGTTTTAACCTATGCTTTATTAAATTGTATTTATGTTGTTTTATCCTATGCTTTATTAAATTGTATTTATGTTGTTTTATCCTATGCTTTATTAAATTGTATTTGTGTTGTTTTATCCTATGCTTTATTAAATTGTATTTATGTTGTTTTATCCTATGCTTTATTAAATTGTATTTATGTTTTTTTATCCTATGCTTTATTAAATTGTATTTATGTTGTTTTATCCTATGCTTTATTCAATTTTGTTTATGTTGTTTTATCCTATGCTTTATTAAATTGTATTTATGTTGTTTTATCATATGCTTTATTAAATTGTGTTTATGTTGTTTTAACCTATGCTTTATTAAATTGTATTTGTGTTGTTCTAACCCATGCTTTATTAAATTGTATTTATGTTGTTTTATCCTATGCTTTATTATATTGTATTTATGTTGTTTTATCCTATGCTTTATTAAATTGTATTTATGTTGTTTTATCCTATGCTTTATTAAATTGTATTTATGTTGTTTTATCCTATGCTTTATTAAATTTTATTGATGTTGTTTTATCCCATGCTTTTTTAAATTGTATTTATGTTGTTTTAACCTATGCTTTATTAAATTGTTTTTATGTTGTTTTATCCTATGCTTTATTAAATTGTATTTATGTGGTTTTATCCTATGCTTTATTAAATTGTATTCATGTTGTTTTATCTTATGCTTTATTAAATAGTATTTATGTTGTTTTAACTTATGCTTTATTAAATTGTTTTTATGTTGTTTTATCCTATGCTTTATT
The DNA here is from genome assembly GCF_046119375.1 of Phyllobates terribilis. Taxonomy (NCBI): domain Eukaryota; kingdom Metazoa; phylum Chordata; class Amphibia; order Anura; family Dendrobatidae; genus Phyllobates; species Phyllobates terribilis. The sequence continues at coordinate 3,251,553 of NW_027362781.1, read as the reverse complement.
AAATTGTATTTATGTTGTTTTATCCTATACTTTATTAAATTGTATTTATGTTGTTTTAACCTATGCTTTATTAAATTGTATTTATGTTGTTTTAACCCATGCTTTATTAAATTGTATTTATGTAGTTTTATCCTATGCTTTATTAAATTGTATTTATTTTGTTTTGTCCTATGCTTTATTAATTTGTGTTTATGTTGTTTTAACCTATGCTTTATTAAATTGTATTTGTGTTGTTTTAACCCATGCTTTATTAAATTGTATTTATGTTGTTTTATCCTATGCTTTATTAAATTGTATTTATGTTGTTTTATCCTATGCTTTATTAAATTGTATTTATGTTGTTTTATCCTATGCTTTATTAAATTGTATTTATGTTGTTTTATCCTATGCTTTATTAAATTTTATTGATGTTGTTTTATCCCATGCTTTTTTAAATTGTATTTATGTTGTTTTAACCTATGCTTTATTAAATTGTATTTATGTTGTTTTATCCTATACTTTATTAAATTGTATTTATGTTGTTTTAACCTATGCTTTATTAAATTGTTTTTATGTTGTTTCATCCTATGCTTTATTAAATTGTATTTATGTTGTTTTATCCTATGCTTTATTAAAATGTATTTATGTTGTTTTATCCTATGCTTTATTAAATTGTATTTATGTTGTTTTAACATATGCTTTATTAAATTGTATTGATGTTGTTTTATCCTATGCTTTATTAAATTGTGTTTATGTTGTTTTATCCTATGCTTTATTAAATTGTATTTATGTTGTTTTATCCTATGCTTTATTAAATTATATTTATGTTGTTTTAACCTATGCTTTATTAAATTGTATTTATGTTGTTTTATCCTATGCTTTATTAAATTGTATTTATGTTGTTTTATCCTATGCTTTATTAAATTGTGTTTATGTTGTTTTATCCTATGCTTTATTAAATTGTATTTATGTTGTTTTATCCTATGCTTTATTAAATTGTATTTATGTTGTTTTATCCTATGCTTTATTAAATTGTGTTTATGTTGTTTTAACCCATGCTTTATTAAATTGTATTTATGTTGTTTTATCCTATGCTTTATTAAATTGTGCTTATGTTGTTTTATCCTATGCTTTATTAAATTGTATTTATGTTGTTTTATCCTATGCTTTATTAAATTGTATTTATGTTGTTTTAACCAATGCTTTATTAAATTGTATTTATGTTGTTTTATCCTATGCTTTATTAAATTGTATTTATGTTGTCTTAACCTATGCTTTATTAAATTGTATTTATGTTGTTTTAACCAATGCTTTATTAAATTGTATTTATGTTGTTTTATCCTATGCTTTATTAAATTTTATTTATGTTGTTTTATCCTATGCTTTATTAAATTGTATTTATGTTGTTTTATCCTATGCTTTATTAAATTGTATTTATGTTGTTTTAACCTGTGCTTTATTAAATTGTATTTATTTTGTTTTATCCTATGCTTTATTAAATTGTATTTATGTTGTTTTATCCTATGCTTTATTAAATTGTGTTTGTTGTTTTATCCTATACTTTATTAAATTGTATTTATGTTGTTTTAACCTATGCTTTATTAAATTGTATTTATGTTGTTTTATCCTATGCTTTATTAAATTGTATTTATGTTGTTTTATCCTATACTTTATTAAATTGTATTTATGTTGTTTTATCCTATGCTTTATTAAATTGTATTTATGCTGTTTTAACCTATGTTTTATTAAATTGTATTTATCTTGTTTTATCCTATACTTTATTAAATTGTATTTATGTTGTTTTAACCTATGCTTTATTAAATTGTATTTATGTTGTTTTATCCTATGCTTTATTAAATTGTATTTATGTTGTTTTATCCTGTGCTTTATTAAATTGTATTTATGTTGTTTTATCCTATGCTTTATTAAATTGTATTTATGTTGTTTTAACCTATGCTTTATTAAATTGTATTTATGTTTTTTATCCTATGCTTTATTAAATTGTATTTATGTTGTTTTATCCTATGCTTTATTAAATTTTGTTTATGTTGTTTTATCCTATGCTTTATTAAATTGTATTTATGTTGTTTTATCATATGCTTTATTAAATTGTGTTTATGTTGTTTTAACCTATGCTTTATTAAATTGTATTTGTGTTGTTCTAACCCATGCTTTATTAAATTGTATTTATGTTGTTTTATCCTATGCTTTATTATATTGTATTTATGTTGTTTTATCCTATGCTTTATTAAATTGTATTTATGTTGTTTTATCCTATGCTTTATTAAATTGTATTTATGGTGTTTTATCCTATGCTTTATTAAATTTTATTGATGTTGTTTTATCCCATGCTTTTTTAAATTGTATTTATGTTGTTTTAACCTATGCTTTATTAAATTGTTTTTATGTTGTTTTATCCTATGCTTTATTAAATTGTATTTATGTGGTTTTATCCTATGCTTTATTAAATTGTATTCATGTTGTTTTATCTTATGCTTTATTAAATAGTATTTATGTTGTTTTAACTTATGCTTTATTAAATTGTTTTTATGTTGTTTTATCCTATGCTTTATTAAATTGTATTTATGTTGTTTTATCCTATACTTTATTAAATTGTATTTATGTTGTTTTAACCTATGCTTTATTAAATTGTATTTATGTTGTTTTAACCCATGCTTTATTAAATTGTATTTCTGTAGTTTTATCCTATGCTTTATTAAATTGTATTTATTTTGTTTTGTCCTATGCTTTATTAATTTGTGTTTATGTTGTTTTAACCTATGCTTTATTAAATTGTATTTGTGTTGTTTTAACCCATGCTTTATTAAATTGTATTTATGTTGTTTTATCCTATGCTTTATTAAATTGTATTTATGTTGTTTTATCCTATGCTTTATTAAATTGTATTTATGTTGTTTTATCCTATGCTTTATTAAATTGTATTTATGTTGTTTTATCCTATGCTTTATTAAATTTTATTGATGTTGTTTTATCCCATGCTTTTTTAAATTGTATTTATGTTGTTTTAACCTATGCTTTATTAAATTGTATTTATGTTGTTTTATCCTATACTTTATTAAATTGTATTTATGTTGTTTTAACCTATGCTTTATTAAATTGTTTTTATGTTGTTTCATCCTATGCTTTATTAAATTGTATTTATGTTGTTTTATCCTATGCTTTATTAAAATGTATTTATGTTGTTTTATCCTATGCTTTATTAAATTGTATTTATGTTGTTTTAACATATGCTTTATTAAATTGTATTTATGTTGTTTTATCCTATGCTTTATTAAATTGTGTTTATGTTGTTTTATCCTATGCTTTATTAAATTGTATTTATGTTGTTTTATCCTATGCTTTATTAAATTGTATTTATGTTGTTTTGTACTATGCTTTATTAAATTGTGTTTATGTTGTTTTATCCTATGCTTTATTAAATTGTATTTATGCTGTTTTAACCTATGTTTTATTAAATTGTATTTATCTTGTTTTATCCTATACTTTATTAAATTGTATTTATGTTGTTTTAACCTATGCTTTATTAAATTGTATTTATGTTGTTTTATCCTATGCTTTATTAAATTGTATTTATGTTGTTTTATCCTGTGCTTTATTAAATTGTATTTATGTTGTTTTATCCTATGCTTTATTAAATTGTATTTATGTTGTTTTAACCTATGCTTTATTAAATTGTATTTATGTTTTTTATCCTATGCTTTATTAAATTGTATTTATGTTGTTTTATCCTATGCTTTATTAAATTTTGTTTATGTTGTTTTATCCTATGCTTTATTAAATTGTATTTATGTTGTTTTATCATATGCTTTATTAAATTGTGTTTATGTTGTTTTAACCTATGCTTTATTAAATTGTATTTGTGTTGTTCTAACCCATGCTTTATTAAATTGTATTTATGTTGTTTTATCCTATGCTTTATTATATTGTATTTATGTTGTTTTATCCTATGCTTTATTAAATTGTATTTATGTTGTTTTATCCTATGCTTTATTAAATTGTATTTATGGTGTTTTATCCTATGCTTTATTAAATTTTATTGATGTTGTTTTATCCCATGCTTTTTTAAATTGTATTTATGTTGTTTTAACCTATGCTTTATTAAATTGTTTTTATGTTGTTTTATCCTATGCTTTATTAAATTGTATTTATGTGGTTTTATCCTATGCTTTATTAAATTGTATTCATGTTGTTTTATCTTATGCTTTATTAAATAGTATTTATGTTGTTTTAACTTATGCTTTATTAAATTGTTTTTATGCTGTTTTATCCTATGCTTTATTAAATTGTATTTATGTTGTTTTATCCTATACTTTATTAAATTGTATTTATGTTGTTTTAACCTATGCTTTATTAAATTGTATTTATGTTGTTTTAACCCATGCTTTATTAAATTGTATTTATGTAGTTTTATCCTATGCTTTATTAAATTGTATTTATTTTGTTTTGTCCTATGCTTTATTAATTTGTGTTTATGTTGTTTTAACCTATGCTTTATTAAATTGTATTTGTGTTGTTTTAACCCATGCTTTATTAAATTGTATTTATGTTGTTTTATCCTATGCTTTATTAAATTGTATTTATGTTGTTTTATCCTATGCTTTATTAAATTGTATTTATGTTGTTTTATCCTATGCTTTATTAAATTGTATTTATGTTGTTTTATCCTATGCTTTATTAAATTTTATTGATGTTGTTTTATCCCATGCTTTTTTAAATTGTATTTATGTTGTTTTAACCTATGCTTTATTAAATTGTATTTATGTTGTTTTATCCTATACTTTATTAAATTGTATTTATGTTGTTTTAACCTATGCTTTATTAAATTGTTTTTATGTTGTTTCATCCTATGCTTTATTAAATTGTATTTATGTTGTTTTATCCTATGCTTTATTAAAATGTATTTATGTTGTTTTATCCTATGCTTTATTAAATTGTATTTATGTTGTTTTAACATATGCTTTATTAAATTGTATTTATGTTGTTTTATCCTATGCTTTATTAAATTGTGTTTATGTTGTTTTATCCTATGCTTTATTAAATTGTATTTATGTTGTTTTATCCTATGCTTTATTAAATTGTATTTATGTTGTTTTGTACTATGCTTTATTAAATTGTGTTTATGTTGTTTTAACCTATGCTTTATTAAATTGTATTTGTGTTGTTTTAACCCATGCTTTATTAAATTGTATTTATGTTGTTTTATCCCATGCTTTATTAAATTGTATTTATGTTGTTTTATCCTATGCTTTATTAAATTGTATTTATGTTGTTTTATCCTATGCTTTATTAAATTGTATTTATGTTGCTTTATCCTATGCTTTATTAAATTGTATTTATGTTGTTTTAACCTATGCTTTATTAAATTGTATTTATGTTGTTTTATCCTATACTTTATTAAATTGTATTTATGTTGTTTTAACCTATGCTTTATTAAATTGTATTTATGTTGTTTTATCCTATGCTTTATTAAATTGTATTTATGTTGTTTTATTCTATGCTTTATTAAATTGTGTTTATGTTGTTTTATCCTATGCTTTATTAAATTGTATTTATGTTGTTTTATCCTATGCTTTATTAAATTGGATTTATGTTGTTTTATACTATGCTTTATTAAATTGTGTTTATGTTGTTTTATCCTATACTTTATTAAATTGTATTTATGTTGTTTTGTCCTATGCTTTATTAAATTGTATTTATGTTGTTTTATCCTATGCTTTATTAAATTGTGTTATGTTGTTTTATCCTATAATTTATTAAATTGTATTTATGTTGTTTTATCCTATACTTTATTAAATTGTATTTATGTTGTTTTAACCTATGCTTTATTAAATTGTATTTATGTTGTTTTATCCTATGCTTTATTGTATTTATGTTGTTTTAACCTATGCTTTATTAAATTGTATTTATGTTGTTTTATCCTATACTTTATTAAATTGTATTTATGTTGTTTTAACCTATGCTTTATTAAATTGTTTTATGTTGTTTTATCCTATGCTTTATTAAATTGTTTTTATGTTGTTTTATCCTATGCTTTATTAAATTGTATTTATGTTGTTTTATCCTATGCTTTATTAAATTGTATTGATGTTGTTTTAACCCATGCTTTATTAAATTGTATTTATGTTGTTTTATCCTATGCTTTTTTAAATTGTATATATGTTGTTTTATCCTATACTTTATTAAATTGTATTTATGTTGTTTTATCCTATGCTTTATTAAATTGTATTTATGTTGTTTTAACCTATGCTTTATTAAATTGTATTTATGTTGTTTTAACCCATGCTTTATTAAATTGTATTTATGTTGTTTTATCCTATGCTTTATTAAATTGTATATATGTTGTTTTATCCTATGCTTTATTACATTGTATATATGTTGTTTTATCCTATGCTTTATTAAATTGTGTTTATGTTGTTTTAACCCATGCTTTATTAAATTGTATTTATGTTGTTTTATCCTATGCTTTATTAAATTGCATCTATGTTATTTTATCCTATGCTTTATTAAATTGTATTTATGTTGTTTTATCCTATGCTTTATTAAATTGTATTTATGTGGTTTTATCCTATGCTTTATTAAATTGTATTCATGTTGTTTTATCTTATGCTTTATTAAATAGTATTTATGTTGTTTTATCTTATGCTTTATTAAATTGTGTTTATGTTGTTTTATCCTATGCTTTATTAAATTGCATTTATGTTGTTTTACCTATGCTTTATTAAATTGTATTTATGTTGTTTTATCCTATGCTTTATTAAATTGTATTTATGTTGTTTTATCCTATGCTTTATTAAATTGTATTTATGTTGTTTTATCCTATGCTTTATTAAATTGTATTTATGTTGTTTTAACCCATGCTTTATTAAATTGTATTTATGTTGTTTTATCCTATGCTTTATTAAATTGTATTTATTTTGTTTTGTCCTATGCTTTATTAATTTGTGTTTATGTTGTTTTAACCTATGCTTTATTAAATTGTATTTGTGTTGTTTTAACCCATGCTTTATTAAATTGCATTTATGTTGTTTTATCCTATGCTTTATTAAATTGTATTTATGTTGTTTTATCCTATGCTTTATTAAATTGTATTTATGTTGTTTTATCCTATGCTTTATTAAATTGTATTTATGTTGTTTTATCCTATGCTTTATTAAATTTTATTGATGTTGTTTTATCCCATGCTTTTTTAAATTGTATTTATGTTGTTTTATCCTATGCTTTATTAAATTGTATTTATGTTGTTTTATCCTATGCTTTATTAAATTGTATTTATGTTGTTTTATCCTATGCTTTATTAAATTGTATTTATGTTGCTTTATCCTATGCTTTATTAAATTGTATTTATGTTGTTTTAACCTATGCTTTATTAAATTGTATTTATGTTGTTTTATCCTATACTTTATTAAATTGTATTTATGTTGTTTTAACCTATGCTTTATTAAATTGTATTTATGTTGTTTTATCCTATGCTTTATTAAATTGTATTTATGTTGTTTTATTCTATGCTTTATTAAATTGTGTTTATGTTGTTTTATCCTATGCTTTATTAAATTGTATTTATGTTGTTTTATCCTATGCTTTATTAAATTGGATTTATGTTGTTTTATACTATGCTTTATTAAATTGTGTTTATGTTGTTTTATCCTATACTTTATTAAATTGTATTTATGTTGTTTTGTCCTATGCTTTATTAAATTGTATTTATGTTGTTTTATCCTATGCTTTATTAAATTGTGTTATGTTGTTTTATCCTATACTTTATTAAATTGTATTTATGTTGTTTTATCCTATACTTTATTAAATTGTATTTATGTTGTTTTAACCTATGCTTTATTAAATTGTATTTATGTTGTTTTATCCTATGCTTTATTGTATTTATGTTGTTTTAACCTATGCTTTATTAAATTGTATTTATGTTGTTTTATCCTATACTTTATTAAATTGTATTTATGTTGTTTTATTCTATGCTTTATTAAATTGTGTTTATGTTGTTTTATCCTATGCTTTATTAAATTGTATTTATGTTGTTTTATCCTATGCTTTATTAAATTGGATTTATGTTGTTTTATACTATGCTTTATTAAATTGTGTTTATGTTGTTTTATCCTATACTTTATTAAATTGTATTTATGTTGTTTTGTCCTATGCTTTATTAAATTGTATTTATGTTGTTTTATCCTATGCTTTATTAAATTGTGTTATGTTGTTTTATCCTATACTTTATTAAATTGTATTTATGTTGTTTTATCCTATACTTTATTAAATTGTATTTATGTTGTTTTAACCTATGCTTTATTAAATTGTATTTATGTTGTTTTATCCTATGCTTTATTGTATTTATGTTGTTTTAACCTATGCTTTATTAAATTGTATTTATGTTGTTTTATCCTATACTTTATTAAATTGTATTTATGTTGTTTTAACCTATGCTTTATTAAATTGTTTTATGTTGTTTTATCCTATGCTTTATTAAATTGTTTTTATGTTGTTTTATCCTATGCTTTATTAAATTGTATTTATGTTGTTTTATCCTATGCTTTATTAAATTGTATTGATGTTGTTTTAACCCATGCTTTATTAAATTGTATTTATGTTGTTTTATCCTATGCTTTTTTAAATTGTATATATGTTGTTTTATCCTATACTTTATTAAATTGTATTTATGTTGTTTTATCCTATGCTTTATTAAATTGTATTTATGTTGTTTTAACCTATGCTTTATTAAATTGTATTTATGTTGTTTTAACCCATGCTTTATTAAATTGTATTTATGTTGTTTTATCCTATGCTTTATTAAATTGTATATATGTTGTTTTATCCTATGCTTTATTACATTGTATATATGTTGTTTTATCCTATGCTTTATTAAATTGTGTTTATGTTGTTTTAACCCATGCTTTATTAAATTGTATTTATGTTGTTTTATCCTATGCTTTATTAAATTGCATCTATGTTATTTTATCCTATGCTTTATTAAATTGTATTTATGTTGTTTTATCCTATGCTTTATTAAATTGTATTTATGTGGTTTTATCCTATGCTTTATTAAATTGTATTCATGTTGTTTTATCTTATGCTTTATTAAATAGTATTTATGTTGTTTTATCTTATGCTTTATTAAATTGTATTTATGTTGTTTTATCCTATGCTTTATTAAATTGTATTTATGTTGTTTTATCCTATGCTTTATTAAATTGTATTTATGTTGTTTTATCCTATGCTTTATTAAATTGTATTTATGTTGTTTTAACCCATGCTTTATTAAATTGTATTTATGTTGTTTTATCCTATGCTTTATTAAATTGTATTTATTTTGTTTTGTCCTATGCTTTATTAATTTGTGTTTATGTTGTTTTAACCTATGCTTTATTAAATTGTATTTGTGTTGTTTTAACCCATGCTTTATTAAATTGCATTTATGTTGTTTTATCCTATGCTTTATTAAATTGTATTTATGTTGTTTTATCCTATGCTTTATTAAATTGTATTTATGTTGTTTTATCCTATGCTTTATTAAATTGTATTTATGTTGTTTTATCCTATGCTTTATTAAATTTTATTGATGTTGTTTTATCCCATGCTTTTTTAAATTGTATTTATGTTGTTTTAACCTATGCTTTATTAAATTGTATTTATGTTGTTTTATCCTATACTTTATTAAATTGTATTTATGTTGTTTTAACCTATGCTTTATTAAATTGTTTTTATGTTGTTTCATCCTATGCTTTATTAAATTGTATTTATGTTGTTTTATCCTATGCTTTATTAAAATGTATTTATGTTGTTTTATCCTATGCTTTATTAAATTGTATTTATGTTGTTTTAACATATGCTTTATTAAATTGTATTTATGTTGTTTTATCCTATGCTTTATTAAATTGTGTTTATGTTGTTTTATCCTATGCTTTATTAAATTGTATTTATGTTGTTTTATCCTATGCTTTATTAAATTATATTTATGTTGTTTTAACCTATGCTTTATTAAATTGTATTTATGTTGTTTTATCCTATGCTTTATTAAATTGTATTTATGTTGTTTTATCCTATGCTTTATTAAATTGTATTTATGTTGTTTTATCCTATGCTTTATTAAATTGTATTTATGTTGTTTTATCCTATGCTTTATTAAATTGTATTTATGTTGTTTTATCCTATGCTTTATTAAATTGTGTTTATGTTGTTTTAACCCATGCTTTATTAAATTGTATTTATGTTGTTTTATCCTATGCTTTATTAAATTGTGCTTATGTTGTTTTATCCTATGCTTTATTAAATTGTATTTATGTTGTTTTATCCTATGCTTTATTAAATTGTATTTATGTTGTTTTATCCTATGCTTTATTAAATTGTATTTATGTTGTTTTATCCTCTGTTTTATTAAATTGTATTTATGTTGTCTTAACCTATGCTTTATTAAATTGTATTTATGTTGTTTTAACCAATGCTTTATTAAATTGTATTTATGTTGTTTTATCCTATGCTTTATTAAATTTTATTTATGTTGTTTTATCCTATGCTTTATTAAATTGTATTTATGTTGTTTTATCCTATGCTTTATTAAATTGTATTTATGTTGTTTTAACCTGTGCTTTATTAAATTGTATTTATGTTGTTTTATCCTATGCTTTATTAAATTGTATTAATGTTGTTTTATCCTATGCTTTATTAAATTGTGTTTGTTGTTTTATCCTATACTTTATTAAATTGTATTTATGTTGTTTTAACCTATGCTTTATTAAATTGTATTTATGTTGTTTTATCCTATGCTTTATTAAATTGTATTTATGTTGTTTTATCCTATACTTTATTAAATTGTATTTATGTTGTTTTATCCTATGCTTTATTAAATTGTATTTATGCTGTTTTAACCTATGTTTTATTAAATTGTATTTATCTTGTTTTATCCTATACTTTATTAAATTGTATTTATGTTGTTTTAACCTATGCTTTATTAAATTGTATTTATGTTGTTTTATCCTATGCTTTATTAAATTGTATTTATGTTGTTTTATCCTATGCTTTATTAAATTGTATTTATGTTGTTTTATCCTATGCTTTATTAAATTGTATTTATGTTGTTTTATCCTATGCTTTATTAAATTGTATTTATGTTTTTTTATCCTATGCTTTATTAAATTGTATTTATGTTGTTTTATCCTATGCTTTATTAAATTTTGTTTATGTTGTTTTATCCTATGCTTTATTAAATTGTATTTATGTTGTTTTATCATATGCTTTATTAAATTGTGTTTATGTTGTTTTAACCTATGCTTTATTAAATTGTATTTGTGTTGTTCTAACCCATGCTTTATTAAATTGTATTTATGTTGTTTTATCCTATGCTTTATTATATTGTATTTATGTTGTTTTATCCTATGCTTTATTAAATTGTATTTATGTTGTTTTATCCTATGCTTTATTAAATTGTATTTATGTTGTTTTATCCTATGCTTTATTAAATTTTATTGATGTTGTTTTATCCCATGCTTTTTTAAATTGTATTTATGTTGTTTTAACCTATGCTTTATTAAATTGTTTTTATGTTGTTTTATCCTATGCTTTATTAAATTGTATTTATGTGGTTTTATCCTATGCTTTATTAAATTGTATTCATGTTGTTTTATCTTATGCTTTATTAAATAGTATTTATGTTGTTTTAACTTATGCTTTATTAAATTGTTTTTATGTTGTTTTATCCTATGCTTTATTAAATTGTATTTATGTTGTTTTATCCTATACTTTATTAAATTGTATTTATGTTGTTTTAACCTATGCTTTATTAAATTGTATTTATGTTGTTTTAACCCATGCTTTATTAAATTGTATTTATGTAGTTTTATCCTATGCTTTATTAAATTGTATTTATTTTGTTTTGTCCTATGCTTTATTAATTTGTGTTTATGTTGTTTTAACCTATGCTTTATTAAATTGTATTTGTGTTGTTTTAACCCATGCTTTATTAAATTGTATTTATGTTGTTTTATCCTATGCTTTATTAAATTGTATTTATGTTGTTTTATCCTATGCTTTATTAAATTGTATTTATGTTGTTTTATCCTATGCTTTATTAAATTGTATTTATGTTGTTTTATCCTATGCTTTATTAAATTTTATTGATGTTGTTTTATCCCATGCTTTTTTAAATTGTATTTATGTTGTTTTAACCTATGCTTTATTAAATTGTATTTATGTTGTTTTATCCTATACTTTATTAAATTGTATTTATGTTGTTTTAACCTATGCTTTATTAAATTGTTTTTATGTTGTTTCATCCTATGCTTTATTAAATTGTATTTATGTTGTTTTATCCTATGCTTTATTAAAATGTATTTATGTTGTTTTATCCTATGCTTTATTAAATTGTATTTATGTTGTTTTAACATATGCTTTATTAAATTGTATTTATGTTGTTTTATCCTATGCTTTATTAAATTGTGTTTATGTTGTTTTATCCTATGCTTTATTAAATTGTATTTATGTTGTTTTATCCTATGCTTTATTAAATTATATTTATCTTGTTTTAACCTATGCTTTATTAAATTGTATTTATGTTGTTTTATCCTATGCTTTATTAAATTGTATTTATGTTGTTTTATCCTATGCTTTATTAAATTGTGTTTATGTTGTTTTATCCTATGCTTTATTAAATTGTATTTATGTTGTTTTATCCTATGCTTTATTAAATTGTATTTATGTTGTTTTATCCTATGCTTTATTAAATTGTGTTTATGTTGTTTTAACCCATGCTTTATTAAATTGTATTTATGTTGTTTTATCCTATGCTTTATTAAATTGTGCTTATGTTGTTTTATCCTATGCTTTATTAAATTGTATTTATGTTGTTTTATCCTATGCTTTATTAAATTGTATTTATGTTGTTTTAACCAATGCTTTATTAAATTGTATTTATGTTGTTTTATCCTATGCTTTATTAAATTGTATTTATGTTGTCTTAACCTATGCTTTATTAAATTGTATTTATGTTGTTTTAACCAATGCTTTATTAAATTGTATTTATGTTGTTTTATCCTATGCTTTATTAAATTTTATTTATGTTGTTTTATCCTATGCTTTATTAAATTGTATTTATGTTGTTTTATCCTATGCTTTATTAAATTGTATTTATGTTGTTTTAACCTGTGCTTTATTAAATTGTATTTATTTTGTTTTATCCTATGCTTTATTAAATTGTATTTATGTTGTTTTATCCTATGCTTTATTAAATTGTGTTTGTTGTTTTATCCTATACTTTATTAAATTGTATTTATGTTGTTTTAACCTATGCTTTATTAAATTGTATTTATGTTGTTTTATCCTATGCTTTATTAAATTGTATTTATGTTGTTTTATCCTATACTTTATTAAATTGTATTTATGTTGTTTTATCCTATGCTTTATTAAATTGTATTTATGCTGTTTTAACCTATGTTTTATTAAATTGTATTTATCTTGTTTTATCCTATACTTTATTAAATTGTATTTATGTTGTTTTAACCTATGCTTTATTAAATTGTATTTATGTTGTTTTATCCTATGCTTTATTAAATTGTATTTATGTTGTTTTATCCTGTGCTTTATTAAATTGTATTTATGTTGTTTTATCCTATGCTTTATTAAATTGTATTTATGTTGTTTTAACCTATGCTTTATTAAATTGTATTTATGTTTTTTATCCTATGCTTTATTAAATTGTATTTATGTTGTTTTATCCTATGCTTTATTAAATTTTGTTTATGTTGTTTTATCCTATGCTTTATTAAATTGTATTTATGTTGTTTTATCATATGCTTTATTAAATTGTGTTTATGTTGTTTTAACCTATGCTTTATTAAATTGTATTTGTGTTGTTCTAACCCATGCTTTATTAAATTGTATTTATGTTGTTTTATCCTATGCTTTATTATATTGTATTTATGTTGTTTTATCCTATGCTTTATTAAATTGTATTTATGTTGTTTTATCCTATGCTTTATTAAATTGTATTTATGGTGTTTTATCCTATGCTTTATTAAATTTTATTGATGTTGTTTTATCCCATGCTTTTTTAAATTGTATTTATGTTGTTTTAACCTATGCTTTATTAAATTGTTTTTATGTTGTTTTATCCTATGCTTTATTAAATTGTATTTATGTGGTTTTATCCTATGCTTTATTAAATTGTATTCATGTTGTTTTATCTTATGCTTTATTAAATAGTATTTATGTTGTTTTAACTTATGCTTTATTAAATTGTTTTTATGTTGTTTTATCCTATGCTTTATTAAATTGTATTTATGTTGTTTTATCCTATACTTTATTAAATTGTATTTATGTTGTTTTAACCTATGCTTTATTAAATTGTATTTATGTTGTTTTAACCCATGCTTTATTAAATTGTATTTATGTAGTTTTATCCTATGCTTTATTAAATTGTATTTATTTTGTTTTGTCCTATGCTTTATTAATTTGTGTTTATGTTGTTTTAACCTATGCTTTATTAAATTGTATTTGTGTTGTTTTAACCCATGCTTTATTAAATTGTATTTATGTAGTTTTATCCTATGCTTTATTAAATTGTATTTATTTTGTTTTATCCTATGCTTTATTAAATTGTATTTATGTGGTTTTATCCTATGCTTTATTAAATTGTATTCATGTTGTTTTATCTTATGCTTTATTAAATAGTATTTATGTTGTTTTAACTTATGCTTTATTAAATTGTTTTTATGTTGTTTTATCCTATGCTTTATTAAATTGTATTTATGTTGTTTTATCCTATACTTTATTAAATTGTATTTATGTTGTTTTAACCTATGCTTTATTAAATTGTATTTATGTTGTTTTAACCCATGCTTTATTAAATTGTATTTATGTAGTTTTATCCTATGCTTTATTAAATTGTATTTATTTTGTTTTGTCCTATGCTTTATTAATTTGTGTTTATGTTGTTTTAACCTATGCTTTATTAAATTGTATTTGTGTTGTTTTAACCCATGCTTTATTAAATTGTATTTATGTTGTTTTATCCTATGCTTTATTAAATTGTATTTATGTTGTTTTATCCTATGCTTTATTAAATTGTATTTATGTTGTTTTATCCTATGCTTTATTAAATTGTATTTATGTTGTTTTATCCTATGCTTTATTAAATTTTATTGATGTTGTTTTATCCCATGCTTTTTTAAATTGTATTTATGTTGTTTTAACCTATGCTTTATTAAATTGTATTTATGTTGTTTTATCCTATACTTTATTAAATTGTATTTATGTTGTTTTAACCTATGCTTTATTAAATTGTTTTTATGTTGTTTCATCCTATGCTTTATTAAATTGTATTTATGTTGTTTTATCCTATGCTTTATTAAAATGTATTTATGTTGTTTTATCCTATGCTTTATTAAATTGTATTTATGTTGTTTTAACATATGCTTTATTAAATTGTATTTATGTTGTTTTATCCTATGCTTTATTAAATTGTGTTTATGTTGTTTTATCCTATGCTTTATTAAATTGTATTTATGTTGTTTTATCCTATGCTTTATTAAATTATATTTATGTTGTTTTAACCTATGCTTTATTAAATTGTATTTATGTTGTTTTATCCTATGCTTTATTAAATTGTATTTATGTTGTTTTATCCTATGCTTTATTAAATTGTGTTTATGTTGTTTTATCCTATGCTTTATTAAATTGTATTTATGTTGTTTTATCCTATGCTTTATTAAATTGTATTTATGTTGTTTTATCCTATGCTTTATTAAATTGTGTTTATGTTGTTTTAACCCATGCTTTATTAAATTGTATTTATGTTGTTTTATCCTATGCTTTATTAAATTGTGCTTATGTTGTTTTATCCTATGCTTTATTAAATTGTATTTATGTTGTTTTATCCTATGCTTTATTAAATTGTATTTATGTTGTTTTAACCAATGCTTTATTAAATTGTATTTATGTTGTTTTATCCTATGCTTTATTAAATTGTATTTATGTTGTCTTAACCTATGCTTTATTAAATTGTATTTATGTTGTTTTAACCAATGCTTTATTAAATTGTATTTATGTTGTTTTATCCTATGCTTTATTAAATTTTATTTATGTTGTTTTATCCTATGCTTTATTAAATTGTATTTATGTTGTTTTATCCTATGCTTTATTAAATTGTATTTATGTTGTTTTAACCTGTGCTTTATTAAATTGTATTTATTTTGTTTTATCCTATGCTTTATTAAATTGTATTTATGTTGTTTTATCCTATGCTTTATTAAATTGTGTTTGTTGTTTTATCCTATACTTTATTAAATTGTATTTATGTTGTTTTAACCTATGCTTTATTAAATTGTATTTATGTTGTTTTATCCTATGCTTTATTAAATTGTATTTATGTTGTTTTATCCTATACTTTATTAAATTGTATTTATGTTGTTTTATCCTATGCTTTATTAAATTGTATTTATGCTGTTTTAACCTATGTTTTATTAAATTGTATTTATCTTGTTTTATCCTATACTTTATTAAATTGTATTTATGTTGTTTTAACCTATGCTTTATTAAATTGTATTTATGTTGTTTTATCCTATGCTTTATTAAATTGTATTTATGTTGTTTTATCCTGTGCTTTATTAAATTGTATTTATGTTGTTTTATCCTATGCTTTATTAAATTGTATTTATGTTGTTTTAACCTATGCTTTATTAAATTGTATTTATGTTTTTTATCCTATGCTTTATTAAATTGTATTTATGTTGTTTTATCCTATGCTTTATTAAATTTTGTTTATGTTGTTTTATCCTATGCTTTATTAAATTGTATTTATGTTGTTTTATCATATGCTTTATTAAATTGTGTTTATGTTGTTTTAACCTATGCTTTATTAAATTGTATTTGTGTTGTTCTAACCCATGCTTTATTAAATTGTATTTATGTTGTTTTATCCTATGCTTTATTATATTGTATTTATGTTGTTTTATCCTATGCTTTATTAAATTGTATTTATGTTGTTTTATCCTATGCTTTATTAAATTGTATTTATGGTGTTTTATCCTATGCTTTATTAAATTTTATTGATGTTGTTTTATCCCATGCTTTTTTAAATTGTATTTATGTTGTTTTAACCTATGCTTTATTAAATTGTTTTTATGTTGTTTTATCCTATGCTTTATTAAATTGTATTTATGTGGTTTTATCCTATGCTTTATTAAATTGTATTCATGTTGTTTTATCTTATGCTTTATTAAATAGTATTTATGTTGTTTTAACTTATGCTTTATTAAATTGTTTTTATGTTGTTTTATCCTATGCTTTATTAAATTGTATTTATGTTGTTTTATCCTATACTTTATTAAATTGTATTTATGTTGTTTTAACCTATGCTTTATTAAATTGTATTTATGTTGTTTTAACCCATGCTTTATTAAATTGTATTTATGTAGTTTTATCCTATGCTTTATTAAATTGTATTTATTTTGTTTTGTCCTATGCTTTATTAATTTGTGTTTATGTTGTTTTAACCTATGCTTTATTAAATTGTATTTGTGTTGTTTTAACCCATGCTTTATTAAATTGTATTTATGTTGTTTTATCCTATGCTTTATTAAATTGTATTTATGTTGTTTTATCCTATGCTTTATTAAATTGTATTTATGTTGTTTTATCCTATGCTTTATTAAATTGTATTTATGTTGTTTTATCCTATGCTTTATTAAATTTTATTGATGTTGTTTTATCCCATGCTTTTTTAAATTGTATTTATGTTGTTTTAACCTATGCTTTATTAAATTGTATTTATGTTGTTTTATCCTATACTTTATTAAATTGTATTTATGTTGTTTTAACCTATGCTTTATTAAATTGTTTTTATGTTGTTTCATCCTATGCTTTATTAAATTGTATTTATGTTGTTTTATCCTATGCTTTATTAAAATGTATTTATGTTGTTTTATCCTATGCTTTATTAAATTGTATTTATGTTGTTTTAACATATGCTTTATTAAATTGTATTTATGTTGTTTTATCCTATGCTTTATTAAATTGTGTTTATGTTGTTTTATCCTATGCTTTATTAAATTGTATTTATGTTGTTTTATCCTATGCTTTATTAAATTATATTTATGTTGTTTTAACCTATGCTTTATTAAATTGTATTTATGTTGTTTTATCCTATGCTTTATTAAATTGTATTTATGTTGTTTTATCCTATGCTTTATTAAATTGTGTTTATGTTGTTTTATCCTATGCTTTATTAAATTGTATTTATGTTGTTTTATCCTATGCTTTATTAAATTGTATTTATGTTGTTTTATCCTATGCTTTATTAAATTGTGTTTATGTTGTTTTAACCCATGCTTTATTAAATTGTATTTATGTTGTTTTATCCTATGCTTTATTAAATTGTGCTTATGTTGTTTTATCCTATGCTTTATTAAATTGTATTTATGTTGTTTTATCCTATGCTTTATTAAATTGTATTTATGTTGTTTTATCCTATGCTTTATTAAATTGTATTTATGTTGTTTTATCCTCTGTTTTATTAAATTGTATTTATGTTGTCTTAACCTATGCTTTATTAAATTGTATTTATGTTGTTTTAACCAATGCTTTATTAAATTGTATTTATGTTGTTTTATCCTATGCTTTATTAAATTTTATTTATGTTGTTTTATCCTATGCTTTATTAAATTGTATTTATGTTGTTTTATCCTATGCTTTATTAAATTGTATTTATGTTGTTTTAACCTATGCTTTATTAAATTGTATTTATGTTGTTTTATCCTATGCTTTATTAAATTGTATTTATGTTGTTTTATCCTATGCTTTATTAAATTGTGTTTGTTGTTTTATCCTATACTTTATTAAATTGTATTTATGTTGTTTTAACCTATGCTTTATTAAATTGTATTTATGTTGTTTTATCCTATGCTTTATTAAATTGTATTTATGTTGTTTTATCCTATACTTTATTAAATTGTATTTATGTTGTTTTATCCTATGCTTTATTAAATTGTATTTATGCTGTTTTAACCTATGTTTTATTAAATTGTATTTATCTTGTTTTATCCTATACTTTATTAAATTGTATTTATGTTGTTTTAACCTATGCTTTATTAAATTGTATTTATGTTGTTTTATCCTATGCTTTATTAAATTGTATTTATGTTGTTTTATCCTATGCTTTATTAAATTGTATTTATGTTGTTTTATCCTATGCTTTATTAAATTGTATTTATGTTGTTTTAACCTATGCTTTATTAAATTGTATTTATGTTTTTTTATCCTATGCTTTATTAAATTGTATTTATGTTGTTTTATCCTATGCTTTATTAAATTTTGTTTATGTTGTTTTATCCTATGCTTTATTAAATTGTATTTATGTTGTTTTAACCTATGCTTTATTAAATTGTATTTATGTTGTTTTATCCTATACTTTATTAAATTGTATTTATGTTGTTTTATCCCATGCTTTTTTAAATTGTATTTATGTTGTTTTAACCTATGCTTTATTAAATTGTATTTATGTTGTTTTATCCTATACTTTATTAAATTGTATTTATGTTGTTTTAACCTATGCTTTATTAAATTGTTTTTATGTTGTTTTATCCTATGCTTTATTAAATTGTATCTATGTTGTTTTATCCTATGCTTTATTAAATTGTATTTATGTTGTTTTATCCTATGCTTTATTAAATTGTATTTATGTTGTTTTAACCTATGCTTTATTAAATTGTATTTATGTTTTTTTATCCTATGCTTTATTAAATTGTATTTATGTTGTTTTATCCTATGCTTTATTAAATTTTGTTTATGTTGTTTTATCCTATGCTTTAATAAATTGTATTTATGTTGTTTTATCATATGCTTTATTAAATTGTATTTATGTTGTTTTAACCTATGCTTTATTAAATTGTATTTATGTTGTTTTATCCTATGCTTTATTAAATTGTATTTATGTGGTTTTATCCTATGCTTTATTAAATTGTATTCATGTTGTTTTATCTTATGCTTTATTAAATTGTATTTATGTTGTTTTAACCTATGCTTTATTAAATTGCGTTTATGTTGTTTTAACCTATGCTTTATTAAATTGTATTTGTGTTGTTTTAACCCATGCTTTATTAAATTGTATTTATGTTGTTTTATCCTATGCTTTATTAAATTGTATTTATGTTGTTTTATCCTATGCTTTATTAAATTGTATTTATGTTGTTTTATCCTATGCTTTATTAAATTGTATTTATGTGGTTTTATCCTATGCTTTATTAAACTGTATTTATGTTGTTTTAACCTATGCTTTATTACATCATGTTTATGTTGTTTTATCCTATGCTTTATTAAATTGTATTTATGTTGCTTTAACCTATGCTTTATTAAATTGTATTTATGTTGTTTTATCCTATGCTTTATTAAATGGTATTTATGTTGTTTTATCCTATGCTTTATTAAATTGTATTTATGTTGTTTTATCCTATGCTTTATTAAATTGTGTTTATGTTGTTTTAACCTATGCTTTATTAAATTGTATTTGTGTTGTTTTAACCCATGCTTTATTAATTTGTATTTATGTTGTTTTATCCTATGCTTTATTAAATTGTATTTATGTTGTTTTATCCTATGCTTTATTAAATTGTATTTATGTTGTTTTATCCTATGCTTTATTAAATTGTATTTATGTTGTTTTATCTTATGCTTTATTAAATTTTATTGATGTTGTTTTATCCCGTGCTTTATTAAATTGTATTTATGTTGTTTTAACCTATGCTTTATTAAATTGTATTTATGTTGTTTTATCCTATACTTTATTAAATTGTATTTATGTTGTTTTAACCTATGCTTTATTAAATTGTTTTTATGTTGTTTTATCCTATGCTTTATTAAATTGTATTTATGTTGTTTTATCCTATGCTTTATTAAATTGTATTTATGTTGTTTTATCCTATGCTTTATTAAATTGTATTTATGTTGTTTTAACCTATGCTTTATTAAATTGTATTTATGTTGTTTTATCCTATGCTTTATTAAATTGTGTTTATGTTGTTTTATCCTATGCTTTATTAAAATGTATTTATGTTGTTTTATCCTATGCTTTATTAAATTATATTTATGTTGTTTTATCCCGTGCTTTATTAAATTGTGTTTATGTTGTTTTATCCTATGCTTTATTAAATTGTATTTATGTTGTTTTATCCTATGCTTTATTAAATTGGATTTATGTTGTTTTATACTATGCTTTATTAAATTGTGTTTATGTTGTTTTATCCTATACTTTATTAAATTGTATTTATGTTGTTTTGTCCTATGCTTTATTAAATTGTATTTATGTTGTTTTATCCTATGCTTTATTAAATTGTGTTATGTTGTTTTATCCTATACTTTATTAAATTGTATTTATGTTGTTTTATCCTATACTTTATTAAATTGTATTTATGTTGTTTTAACCTATGCTTTATTAAATTGTATTTATGTTGTTTTATCCTATGCTTTATTGTATTTATGTTGTTTTAACCTATGCTTTATTAAATTGTATTTATGTTGTTTTATCCTATACTTTATTAAATTGTATTTATGTTGTTTTAACCTATGCTTTATTAAATTGTTTTATGTTGTTTTATCCTATGCTTTATTAAATTGTTTTTATGTTGTTTTATCCTATGCTTTATTAAATTGTATTTATGTTGTTTTATCCTATGCTTTATTAAATTGTATTGATGTTGTTTTAACCCATGCTTTATTAAATTGTATTTATGTTGTTTTATTCTATGCTTTTTTAAATTGTATATATGTTGTTTTATCCTATACTTTATTAAATTGTATTTATGTTGTTTTATCCTATGCTTTATTAAATTGTATTTATGTTGTTTTAACCTATGCTTTATTAAATTGTATTTATGTTGTTTTAACCCATGCTTTATTAAATTGTATTTATGTTGTTTTATCCTATGCTTTATTAAATTGTATATATGTTGTTTTATCCTATGCTTTATTACATTGTATATATGTTGTTTTATCCTATGCTTTATTAAATTGTGTTTATGTTGTTTTAACCCATGCTTTATTAAATTGTATTTATGTTGTTTTATCCTATGCTTTATTAAATTGCATCTATGTTATTTTATCCTATGCTTTATTAAATTGTATTTATGTTGTTTTATCCTATGCTTTATTAAATTGTATTTATGTGGTTTTATCCTATGCTTTATTAAATTGTATTCATGTTGTTTTATCTTATGCTTTATTAAATAGTATTTATGTTGTTTTATCTTATGCTTTATTAAATTGTGTTTATGTTGTTTTATCCTATGCTTTATTAAATTGCATTTATGTTGTTTTACCTATGCTTTATTAAATTGTATTTATGTTGTTTTATCCTATGCTTTATTAAATTGTATTTATGTTGTTTTATCCTATGCTTTATTAAATTGTATTTATGTTGTTTTATCCTATGCTTTATTAAATTGTATTTATGTTGTTTTAACCCATGCTTTATTAAATTGTATTTATGTTGTTTTATCCTATGCTTTATTAAATTGTATTTATTTTGTTTTGTCCTATGCTTTATTAATTTGTGTTTATGTTGTTTTAACCTATGCTTTATTAAATTGTATTTGTGTTGTTTTAACCCATGCTTTATTAAATTGCATTTATGTTGTTTTATCCTATGCTTTATTAAATTGTATTTATGTTGTTTTATCCTATGCTTTATTAAATTGTATTTATGTTGTTTTATCCTATGCTTTATTCAATTGTATTTATGTTGTTTTATCCTATGCTTTATTAAATTTTATTGATGTTGTTTTATCCCATGCTTTTTTAAATTGTATTTATGTTGTTTTAACCTATGCTTTATTAAATTGTATTTATGTTGTTTTATCCTATACTTTATTAAATTGTATTTATGTTGTTTTAACCTATGCTTTATTAAATTGTTTTTATGTTGTTTCATCCTATGCTTTATTAAATTGTATTTATGTTGTTTTATCCTATGCTTTATTAAAATGTATTTATGTTGTTTTATCCTATGCTTTATTAAATTGTATTTATGTTGTTTTAACATATGCTTTATTAAATTGTATTTATGTTGTTTTATCCTATGCTTTATTAAATTGTGTTTATGTTGTTTTATCCTATGCTTTATTAAATTGTATTTATGTTGTTTTATCCTATGCTTTATTAAATTATATTTATGTTGTTTTAACCTATGCTTTATTAAATTGTATTTATGTTGTTTTATCCTATGCTTTATTAAAATGTATTTATGTTGTTTTATC
Source organism: Phyllobates terribilis (assembly GCF_046119375.1). NCBI lineage: Eukaryota > Metazoa > Chordata > Amphibia > Anura > Dendrobatidae > Phyllobates > Phyllobates terribilis. The sequence goes on along the minus strand of NW_027362781.1, from coordinate 3,228,316 downwards.
CTATGCTTTATTAAATTGTATTTATGTTGTTTTATCCTATGCTTTATTAAATTGTATTTATGTTGTTTTATCCTATGCTTTATTAAATTGTGTTTATGTTGTTTTAACCCATGCTTTATTAAATTGTATTTATGTTGTTTTATCCTATGCTTTATTAAATTGTGCTTATGTTGTTTTATCCTATGCTTTATTAAATTGTATTTATGTTGTTTTATCCTATGCTTTATTAAATTGTATTTATGTTGTTTTATCCTATGCTTTATTAAATTGTATTTATGTTGTTTTATCCTCTGTTTTATTAAATTGTATTTATGTTGTCTTAACCTATGCTTTATTAAATTGTATTTATGTTGTTTTAACCAATGCTTTATTAAATTGTATTTATGTTGTTTTATCCTATGCTTTATTAAATTTTATTTATGTTGTTTTATCCTATGCTTTATTAAATTGTATTTATGTTGTTTTATCCTATGCTTTATTAAATTGTATTTATGTTGTTTTAACCTGTGCTTTATTAAATTGTATTTATGTTGTTTTATCCTATGCTTTATTAAATTGTATTTATGTTGTTTTATCCTATGCTTTATTAAATTGTGTTTGTTGTTTTATCCTATACTTTATTAAATTGTATTTATGTTGTTTTAACCTATGCTTTATTAAATTGTATTTATGTTGTTTTATCCTATGCTTTATTAAATTGTATTTATGTTGTTTTATCCTATACTTTATTAAATTGTATTTATGTTGTTTTATCCTATGCTTTATTAAATTGTATTTATGCTGTTTTAACCTATGTTTTATTAAATTGTATTTATCTTGTTTTATCCTATACTTTATTAAATTGTATTTATGTTGTTTTAACCTATGCTTTATTAAATTGTATTTATGTTGTTTTATCCTATGCTTTATTAAATTGTATTTATGTTGTTTTATCCTATGCTTTATTAAATTGTATTTATGTTGTTTTATCCTATGCTTTATTAAATTGTATTTATGTTGTTTTATCCGATGCTTTATTAAATTGTATTTATGTTTTTTTATCCTATGCTTTATTAAATTGTATTTATGTTGTTTTATCCTATGCTTTATTAAATTTTGTTTATGTTGTTTTATCCTATGCTTTATTAAATTGTATTTATGTTGTTTTATCATATGCTTTATTAAATTGTGTTTATGTTGTTTTAACCTATGCTTTATTAAATTGTATTTGTGTTGTTCTAACCCATGCTTTATTAAATTGTATTTATGTTGTTTTATCCTATGCTTTATTATATTGTATTTATGTTGTTTTATCCTATGCTTTATTAAATTGTATTTATGTTGTTTTATCCTATGCTTTATTAAATTGTATTTATGTTGTTTTATCCTATGCTTTATTAAATTTTATTGATGTTGTTTTATCCCATGCTTTTTTAAATTGTATTTATGTTGTTTTAACCTATGCTTTATTAAATTGTTTTTATGTTGTTTTATCCTATGCTTTATTAAATTGTATTTATGTGGTTTTATCCTATGCTTTATTAAATTGTATTCATGTTGTTTTATCTTATGCTTTATTAAATAGTATTTATGTTGTTTTAACTTATGCTTTATTAAATTGTTTTTATGTTGTTTTATCCTATGCTTTATTAAATTGTATTTATGTTGTTTTATCCTATACTTTATTAAATTGTATTTATGTTGTTTTAACCTATGCTTTATTAAATTGTATTTATGTTGTTTTAACCCATGCTTTATTAAATTGTATTTATGTAGTTTTATCCTATGCTTTATTAAATTGTATTTATTTTGTTTTGTCCTATGCTTTATTAATTTGTGTTTATGTTGTTTTAACCTATGCTTTATTAAATTGTATTTGTGTTGTTTTAACCCATGCTTTATTAAATTGTATTTATGTTGTTTTATCCTATGCTTTATTAAATTGTATTTATGTTGTTTTATCCTATGCTTTATTAAATTGTATTTATGTTGTTTTATCCTATGCTTTATTAAATTGTATTTATGTTGTTTTATCCTATGCTTTATTAAATTTTATTGATGTTGTTTTATCCCATGCTTTTTTAAATTGTATTTATGTTGTTTTAACCTATGCTTTATTAAATTGTATTTATGTTGTTTTATCCTATACTTTATTAAATTGTATTTATGTTGTTTTAACCTATGCTTTATTAAATTGTTTTTATGTTGTTTCATCCTATGCTTTATTAAATTGTATTTATGTTGTTTTATCCTATGCTTTATTAAAATGTATTTATGTTGTTTTATCCTATGCTTTATTAAATTGTATTTATGTTGTTTTAACATATGCTTTATTAAATTGTATTTATGTTGTTTTATCCTATGCTTTATTAAATTGTGTTTATGTTGTTTTATCCTATGCTTTATTAAATTGTATTTATGTTGTTTTATCCTATGCTTTATTAAATTATATTTATGTTGTTTTAACCTATGCTTTATTAAATTGTATTTATGTTGTTTTAACCTATGCTTTATTAAATTGTATTTATGTTGTTTTATCCTATGCTTTATTAAATTGTGTTTATGTTGTTTTATCCTATGCTTTATTAAATTGTATTTATGTTGTTTTATCCTATGCTTTATTAAATTGTATTTATGTTGTTTTATCCTATGCTTTATTAAATTGTGTTTATGTTGTTTTAACCCATGCTTTATTAAATTGTATTTATGTTGTTTTATCCTATGCTTTATTAAATTGTGCTTATGTTGTTTTATCCTATGCTTTATTAAATTGTATTTATGTTGTTTTATCCTATGCTTTATTAAATTGTATTTATGTTGTTTTAACCAATGCTTTATTAAATTGTATTTATGTTGTTTTATCCTATGCTTTATTAAATTGTATTTATGTTGTCTTAACCTATGCTTTATTAAATTGTATTTATGTTGTTTTAACCAATGCTTTATTAAATTGTATTTATGTTGTTTTATCCTATGCTTTATTAAATTTTATTTATGTTGTTTTATCCTATGCTTTATTAAATTGTATTTATGTTGTTTTATCCTATGCTTTATTAAATTGTATTTATGTTGTTTTAACCTGTGCTTTATTAAATTGTATTTATGTTGTTTTATCCTATGCTTTATTAAATTGTATTTATGTTGTTTTATCCTATGCTTTATTAAATTGTGTTTGTTTTTTTATCCTATACTTTATTAAATTGTATTTATGTTGTTTTAACCTATGCTTTATTAAATTGTATTTATGTTGTTTTATCCTATGCTTTATTAAATTGTATTTATGTTGTTTTATCCTATACTTTATTAAATTGTATTTATGTTGTTTTATCCTATGCTTTATTAAATTGTATTTATGCTGTTTTAACCTATGTTTTATTAAATTGTATTTATCTTGTTTTATCCTATACTTTATTAAATTGTATTTATGTTGTTTTAACCTATGCTTTATTAAATTGTATTTATGTTGTTTTATCCTATGCTTTATTAAATTGTATTTATGTTGTTTTATCCTGTGCTTTATTAAATTGTATTTATGTTGTTTTATCCTATGCTTTATTAAATTGTATTTATGTTGTTTTAACCTATGCTTTATTAAATTGTATTTATGTTTTTTATCCTATGCTTTATTAAATTGTATTTATGTTGTTTTATCCTATGCTTTATTAAATTTTGTTTATGTTGTTTTATCCTATGCTTTATTAAATTGTATTTATGTTGTTTTATCATATGCTTTATTAAATTGTGTTTATGTTGTTTTAACCTATGCTTTATTAAATTGTATTTGTGTTGTTCTAACCCATGCTTTATTAAATTGTATTTATGTTGTTTTATCCTATGCTTTATTATATTGTATTTATGTTGTTTTATCCTATGCTTTATTAAATTGTATTTATGTTGTTTTATCCTATGCTTTATTAAATTGTATTTATGTTGTTTTATCCTATGCTTTATTAAATTTTATTGATGTTGTTTTATCCCATGCTTTTTTAAATTGTATTTATGTTGTTTTAACCTATGCTTTATTAAATTGTTTTTATGTTGTTTTATCCTATGCTTTATTAAATTGTATTTATGTGGTTTTATCCTATGCTTTATTAAATTGTATTCATGTTGTTTTATCTTATGCTTTATTAAATAGTATTTATGTTGTTTTAACTTATGCTTTATTAAATTGTTTTTATGTTGTTTTATCCTATGCTTTATTAAATTGTATTTATGTTGTTTTATCCTATACTTTATTAAATTGTATTTATGTTGTTTTAACCTATGCTTTATTAAATTGTATTTATGTTGTTTTAACCCATGCTTTATTAAATTGTATTTATGTAGTTTTATCCTATGCTTTATTAAATTGTATTTATTTTGTTTTGTCCTATGCTTTATTAATTTGTGTTTATGTTGTTTTAACCTATGCTTTATTAAATTGTATTTGTGTTGTTTTAACCCATGCTTTATTAAATTGTATTTATGTTGTTTTATCCTATGCTTTATTAAATTGTATTTATGTTGTTTTATCCTATGCTTTATTAAATTGTATTTATGTTGTTTTATCCTATGCTTTATTAAATTGTATTTATGTTGTTTTATCCTATGCTTTATTAAATTTTATTGATGTTGTTTTATCCCATGCTTTTTTAAATTGTATTTATGTTGTTTTAACCTATGCTTTATTAAATTGTATTTATGTTGTTTTATCCTATACTTTATTAAATTGTATTTATGTTGTTTTAACCTATGCTTTATTAAATTGTTTTTATGTTGTTTCATCCTATGCTTTATTAAATTGTATTTATGTTGTTTTATCCTATGCTTTATTAAAATGTATTTATGTTGTTTTATCCTATGCTTTATTAAATTGTATTTATGTTGTTTTAACATATGCTTTATTAAATTGTATTTATGTTGTTTTATCCTATGCTTTATTAAATTGTGTTTATGTTGTTTTATCCTATGCTTTATTAAATTGTATTTATGTTGTTTTATCCTATGCTTTATTAAATTATATTTATGTTGTTTTAACCTATGCTTTATTAAATTGTATTTATGTTGTTTTATCCTATGCTTTATTAAATTGTATTTATGTTGTTTTATCCTATGCTTTATTAAATTGTGTTTATGTTGTTTTATCCTATGCTTTATTAAATTGTATTTATGTTGTTTTATCCTATGCTTTATTAAATTGTATTTATGTTGTTTTATCCTATGCTTTATTAAATTGTGTTTATGTTGTTTTAACCCATGCTTTATTAAATTGTATTTATGTTGTTTTATCCTATGCTTTATTAAATTGTGCTTATGTTGTTTTATCCTATGCTTTATTAAATTGTATTTATGTTGTTTTATCCTATGCTTTATTAAATTGTATTTATGTTGTTTTATCCTATGCTTTATTAAATTGTATTTATGTTGTTTTATCCTCTGTTTTATTAAATTGTATTTATGTTGTCTTAACCTATGCTTTATTAAATTGTATTTATGTTGTTTTAACCAATGCTTTATTAAATTGTATTTATGTTGTTTTATCCTATGCTTTATTAAATTTTATTTATGTTGTTTTATCCTATGCTTTATTAAATTGTATTTATGTTGTTTTATCCTATGCTTTATTAAATTGTATTTATGTTGTTTTAACCTATGCTTTATTAAATTGTATTTATGTTGTTTTATCCTATGCTTTATTAAATTGTATTTATGTTGTTTTATCCTATGCTTTATTAAATTGTGTTTGTTGTTTTATCCTATACTTTATTAAATTGTATTTATGTTGTTTTAACCTATGCTTTATTAAATTGTATTTATGTTGTTTTATCCTATGCTTTATTAAATTGTATTTATGTTGTTTTATCCTATACTTTATTAAATTGTATTTATGTTGTTTTATCCTATGCTTTATTAAATTGTATTTATGCTGTTTTAACCTATGTTTTATTAAATTGTATTTATCTTGTTTTATCCTATGCTTTATTAAATTGTATTTATGTTGTTTTAACCTATGCTTTATTAAATTGTATTTATGTTGTTTTATCCTATGCTTTATTAAATTGTATTTATGTTGTTTTATCCTATGCTTTATTAAATTGTATTTATGTTGTTTTATCCTATGCTTTATTAAATTGTATTTATGTTGTTTTAACCTATGCTTTATTAAATTGTATTTATGTTTTTTTATCCTATGCTTTATTAAATTGTATTTATGTTGTTTTATCCTATGCTTTATTAAATTTTGTTTATGTTGTTTTATCCTATGCTTTATTAAATTGTATTTATGTTGTTTTAACCTATGCTTTATTAAATTGTATTTATGTTGTTTTATCCTATACTTTATTAAATTGTATTTATGTTGTTTTATCCCATGCTTTTTTAAATTGTATTTATGTTGTTTTAACCTATGCTTTATTAAATTGTATTTATGTTGTTTTATCCTATACTTTATTAAATTGTATTTATGTTGTTTTAACCTATGCTTTATTAAATTGTTTTTATGTTGTTTTATCCTATGCTTTATTAAATTGTATCTATGTTGTTTTATCCTATGCTTTATTAAATTGTATTTATGTTGTTTTATCCTATGCTTTATTAAATTGTATTTATGTTGTTTTAACCTATGCTTTATTAAATTGTATTTATGTTTTTTTATCCTATGCTTTATTAAATTGTATTTATGTTGTTTTATCCTATGCTTTATTAAATTTTGTTTATGTTGTTTTATCCTATGCTTTAATAAATTGTATTTATGTTGTTTTATCATATGCTTTATTAAATTGTATTTATGTTGTTTTAACCTATGCTTTATTAAATTGTATTTATGTTGTTTTATCCTATGCTTTATTAAATTGTATTTATGTGGTTTTATCCTATGCTTTATTAAATTGTATTCATGTTGTTTTATCTTATGCTTTATTAAATTGTATTTATGTTGTTTTAACCTATGCTTTATTAAATTGCGTTTATGTTGTTTTAACCTATGCTTTATTAAATTGTATTTGTGTTGTTTTAACCCATGCTTTATTAAATTGTATTTATGTTGTTTTATCCTATGCTTTATTAAATTGTATTTATGTTGTTTTATCCTATGCTTTATTAAATTGTATTTATGTTGTTTTATCCTATGCTTTATTAAATTGTATTTATGTGGTTTTATCCTATGCTTTATTAAACTGTATTTATGTTGTTTTAACCTATGCTTTATTACATCATGTTTATGTTGTTTTATCCTATGCTTTATTAAATTGTATTTATGTTGCTTTAACCTATGCTTTATTAAATTGTATTTATGTTGTTTTATCCTATGCTTTATTAAATGGTATTTATGTTGTTTTATCCTATGCTTTATTAAATTGTATTTATGTTGTTTTATCCTATGCTTTATTAAATTGTGTTTATGTTGTTTTAACCTATGCTTTATTAAATTGTATTTGTGTTGTTTTAACCCATGCTTTATTAATTTGTATTTATGTTGTTTTATCCTATGCTTTATTAAATTGTATTTATGTTGTTTTATCCTATGCTTTATTAAATTGTATTTATGTTGTTTTATCCTATGCTTTATTAAATTGTATTTATGTTGTTTTATCTTATGCTTTATTAAATTTTATTGATGTTGTTTTATCCCGTGCTTTATTAAATTGTATTTATGTTGTTTTAACCTATGCTTTATTAAATTGTATTTATGTTGTTTTATCCTATACTTTATTAAATTGTATTTATGTTGTTTTAACCTATGCTTTATTAAATTGTTTTTATGTTGTTTTATCCTATGCTTTATTAAATTGTATTTATGTTGTTTTATCCTATGCTTTATTAAATTGTATTTATGTTGTTTTATCCTATGCTTTATTAAATTGTATTTATGTTGTTTTAACCTATGCTTTATTAAATTGTATTTATGTTGTTTTATCCTATGCTTTATTAAATTGTGTTTATGTTGTTTTATCCTATGCTTTATTAAATTGTATTTATGTTGTTTTATCCTATGCTTTATTAAATTATATTTATGTTGTTTTAACCTATGCTTTATTAAATTGTATTTATGTTGTTTTATCCTATGCTTTATTAAATTGTATTTATGTTGTTTTGTCCTATGCTTTATTAAATTGTATTTATGTTGTTTTATCCTATGCTTTATTAAATTGTGTTTATGTTGTTTTATCCTATACTTTATTAAATTGTATTTATGTTGTTTTATCCTATGCTTTATTAAATTGTATTTATGTTGTTTTAACCTATGCTTTATTAAATTGTATTTATGTTGTTTTAACCCATGCTTTATTAAATTGTATTTATGTTGTTTTATCCTATGCTTTATTAAATTGTATATATGTTGTTTTATCCTATGCTTCATTACATTGTATATATGTCGTTTTATCCTTTGCTTTATTAAATTGTGTTTATGTTGTTTTAACCCATGCTTTATTAAATTGTATTTATGTTGTTTTATCCTATGCTTTATTAAATTGAATCTATGTTATTTTATCCTATGCTTTATTAAATTGTATTTATGTTGTTTTATCCTATGCTTTATTAAATTGTATTTATGTTGTTTTATCCTATGCTTTATTAAATTGTATTTATGTTGTTTTATCCTATGCTTTATTAAATTGTATTTATGTTGTTTTATCCTATGCTCTATTAAATTGTATTTATGTTGTTTTGTACTATGCTTTATTAAATTGTATTTATGTTGTTTTAACCCATGCTTTATTAAATTGTATTTATGTTGTTTTATCCTATGCTTTATTAAATTGTATTTATTTTGTTTTGTCCTATGCTTTATTAAATTGTGTTTATGTTGTTTTAACCTATGCTTTATTAAATTGTATTTGTGTTGTTTTAACCCATGCTTTATTAAATTGTATTTATGTTGTTTTATGCTATGTTTTATTAAATTGGATTTATGCTGTTTTATCCTATGCTTTATTAAATTGTATTTATGTTGTTTTATCCTATGCTTTATTAAATTGTATTTATGTTGTTTTATCCTATGCTTTATTAAATTTTATTGATGTTGTTTTATCCGATGCTTTTTTAAATTGTATTTATGTTGTTTTAACCTATGCTTTATTAAATTGTATTTATGTTGTTTTATCCTATACTTTATTAAATTGTATTTATGTTGTTTTAACCTATGCTTTATTAAATTGTTTTTATGTTGTTTTATCCTATGCTTTATTAAATTGTATCTATGTTGTTTTATCCTATGCTTTATTAAATTGTATTTATGTTGTTTTATCCTATGCTTTATTAAATTGTATTTATGTTGATTTAACCTATGCTTTATTAAATTGTATTTATGTTTTTTTATCCTATGCTTTATTAAATTGTATTTATGTTGTTTTATCCTATGCTTTATTAAATTTTGTTTATGTTGTTTTATCCTATGCTTTATTAAATTGTATTTATGTTGTTTTATCATATGCTTTATTAAATTGTATTTATGTTGTTTTAACCTATGCTTTATTAAATTGTATTTATGTTGTTTTATCCTATGCTTTATTAAATTGTATTTATGTGGTTTTATCCTATGCTTTATTAAATTGTATTCATGTTGTTTTATCTTATGCTTTATTAAATTGTATTTATGTTGTTTTAACCTATGCTTTATTAAATTGCGTTTATGTTGTTTTAACCTATGCTTTATTAAATTGTATTTGTGTTGTTTTAACCCATGCTTTATTAAATTGTATTTATGTTGTTTTATCCTATGCTTTATTAAATTGTATTTATGTTGTTTTATCCTATGCTTTATTAAATTGTATTTATGTTGTTTTATCCTATGCTTTATTAAATTGTATTTATGTGGTTTTATCCTATGCTTTATTAAACTGTATTTATGTTGTTTTAACCTATGCTTTATTACATCGTGTTTATGTTGTTTTATCCTATGCTTTATTAAATTGTATTTATGTTGCTTTAACCTATGCTTTATTAAATTGTATTTATGTTGTTTTATCCTATGCTTTATTAAATGGTATTTATGTTGTTTTATCCTATGCTTTATTAAATTGTATTTATGTTGTTTTATCCTATGCTTTATTAAATTGTGTTTATGTTGTTTTAACCTATGCTTTATTAAATTGTATTTGTGTTGTTTTAACCCATGCTTTATTAATTTGTATTTATGTTGTTTTATCCTATGCTTTATTAAATTGTATTTATGTTGTTTTATCCTATGCTTTATTAAAATGTATTTATGTTGTTTTATCCTATGCTTTATTAAATTGTATTTATGTTGTTTTATCTTATGCTTTATTAAATTTTATTGATGTTGTTTTATCCCATGCTTTATTAAATTGTATTTAAGTTGTTTTAACCTATGCTTTATTAAATTGTATTTATGTTGTTTTATCCTATACTTTATTAAATTGTATTTATGTTGTTTTAACCTATGCTTTATTAAATTGTTTTATGTTGTTTTATCCTATGCTTTATTAAATTGTATTTATGTTGTTTTATCCTATGCTTTATTAAATTGTATTTATGTTGTTTTATCCTATGCTTTATTAAATTGTATTTATGTTGTTTTAACCTATGCTTTATTAAATTGTATTTATGTTGTTTTATCCTATGCTTTATTAAATTGTGTTTATGTTGTTTTATCCTATGCTTTATTAAATTGTATTTATGTTGTTTTATCCTATGCTTTATTAAATTATATTTATGTTGTTTTAACCTATGCTTTATTAAATTGTATTTATGTTGTTTTATCCTATGCTTTATTAAATTATATTTATGTTGTTTTATCCTATGCTTTATTAAATTGTATTTATGTTGTTTTAACCTATTCTTTATTAAATTGTATTTATGTTGTTTTATCCTATGCTTTATTAAATTGTATTTATGTTGTTTTATCCTATTTTTTATTAAATTGTGTTTATGTTGTTTTATCCTATACTTTATTAAATTGTGTTTATGTTGTTTTAACCCATGCTTTATTAAATTGTATTTATGTTGTTTTATCCTATGCTTTATTAAATTGCATCTATGTTATTTTATCCTATGCTTTATTAAATTGTATTTATGTTGTTTTATCCTATACTTAATTAAATTGTATTTATGTTGTTTTATCCTATGCTTTATTAAATTGTATTTATGTTGTTTTAACCTATGTTTTATTAAATTGTATTTATGTTGTTTTATCCTATACTTTATTAAATTGTATTTATGTTGTTTTAACCTATGCTTTATTAAATTGTATTTATGTTGTTTTATCCTATGCTTTATTAAATTGTATTTATGTTGTTTTATCCTATGCTTTATTAAATTGTATTTATGTTGTTTTATCCTATACTTTATTAAATTGTATTTATGTTGTTTTATCCTATGCTTTATTAAATTGTATTTATGTTGTTTTAACCTATGTTTTATTAAATTGTATTTATGTTGTTTTATCCTATACTTTATTAAATTGTATTTATGTTGTTTTAACCTATGCTTTATTAAATTGTATTTATGTTGTTTTATCCTATGCTTTATTAAATTGTATTTATGTTGTTTTATCCTATGCTTTATTAAATTGTATATATGTTGTTTTATCCTATGCTTTATTAAATTGTATTTATGTTGTTTTAACCTATGCTTTATTAAATTGTATTTATGTTTTTTTATCCTATGCTTTATTAAATTGTATTTATGTTGTTTTATCCTATGGTTTATTAAATTTTGTTTATGTTGTTTTATCCTATGCTTTATTAAATTGTATTTATGTTGTTTTATCATATTCTTTATTAAATTGTATTTATGTTGTTTGAACCTATGCTTTATTAAATTGTATTTATGTTGTTTTATCCTATGCTTTATTAAATTGTATTTATGTGGTTTTATCCTATGCTTTATTAAATTGTATTCATGTTGTTTTATCTTATGCTTTATTAAATTGTATTTATGTTGTTTTAACCTATGCTTTATTAAATTGCGTTTATGTTGTTTTAACCTATGCTTTATTAAATTGTATTTGTGTTGTTTAACCCATGCTTTATTAAATTGTATTTATGTTGTTTTATCCTATGCTTTATTAAATTGTATTTATGTTGTTTTATCCTATGCTTTATTAAATTGTATATATGTTGTTTTATCCTATGCTTTATTAAATTGTATTTATGTTGTTTTATCCTATGCTTTATTAAATTGTATTTATGTTGTTTTAACCTATTCTTTATTAAATTGTATTTATGTTGTTTTATCCTATGCTTTATTTAATTGTATTTATGTTGCTTTATACTATTCTTTATTAAATTGTGTTTATGTTGTTTTATCCTATACTTTATTAAATTGTGTTTATGTTGTTTTAACCCATGCTTTATTAAATTGTATTTATGTTGTTTTATCCTATGCTTTATTAAATTGCATCTATGTTATTTTATCCTATGCTTTATTAAATTGTATTTATGTTGTTTTATCCTATGCTTTATTAAATTGTATTTATGTGGTTTTATCCTATGCTTTATTAAATTGTATTCATGTTGTTTTATCTTATGCTTTATTAAATTGTATTTATGTTGTTTTATCAAATGCTTTATTAAATTGTGTTCATGTTGTTTTATCCTATGCTTTATTAAATTGTATTTATGTGGTTTTATCCTATGCTTTATTAAATTGTATTTATGTTATTTTATCCTATGCTTTATTAAATTGTATTTATGTTGTTTTATCCTATGCTTTATTAAATTGTATTTATGTTGTTTTAACCCATGCTTTATTAAATTGTATTTATGTTGTTTTATCCTATGCTTTATTAAATTGTATTTATTTTATTTTGTCCTATGCTTTATTAAATTGTGTTTATGTTTTTTAACCTATGCTTTATTAAATTGTATTTGTGTTGTTTTAACCCATGCTTTATTAAATTGTATTTATGTTGTTTTATCCTATGCTTTATTAAATTGTATTTATGTTTTTTATCCTATGCTTTATTAAATTGTATTTATGTAGTTTTATCCTATGCTTTATTAAATTTTTTTGATGTTGTTTTATCCCATGCTTTATTAAATTGTATTTATGTTGTTTTAACCTATGCTTTATTAAATTGTATTTATGTTGTTTTATCCTATACTTTATTAAATTGTATTTATGTTGTTTTAACCTATGCTTTATTAAATTGTTTTTATGTTGTTTTATCCTATGCTTTATTAAATTGTATTTATGTTGTTTTATCCTATGCTTTATTAAATTGTATTTATGTTCTTTTATCCTATGCTTTATTAAATTGTATTTATGTTGTTTTAACCTATGCTTTATTAAATTGTATTTATGTTGTTTTATCCTATGCTTTATTAAATTGTGTTTATGTTGTTTTATCCTATGCTTTATTAAATTGTATTTATGTTGTTTTATCCTATGCTTTATTAAATTATATTTATGTTGTTTTAACCTATGCTTTATTAAATTGTATTTATGTTGTTTTATCCTATGCTTTATTAAATTGTATTTATGTTGTTTTATCCTATGCTTTATTAAATTGTATTTATGTTGTTTTAACCTATTCTTTTTTAAATTGTATTTATGTTGTTTTATCCTATGCTTTATTAAATTGTATTTATGTTGTTTTATCCTATTTTTTATTAAATTGTGTTTATGTTGTTTTATCCTATACTTTATTAAATTGTGTTTATGTTGTTTTAACCCATGCTTTATTAAATTGTATTTATGTTGTTTTATCCTATGCTTTATTAAATTGCATCTATGTTATTTTATCCTATGCTTTATTAAATTGTATTTATGTTGTTTTATCCTATACTTAATTAAATTGTATTTATGTTGTTTTATCCTATGCTTTATTAAATTGTATTTATGTTGTTTTAACCTATGTTTTATTAAATTGTATTTATGTTGTTTTATCCTATACTTTATTAAATTGTATTTATGTTGTTTTAACCTATGCTTTATTAAATTGTATTTATGTTGTTTTATCCTATGCTTTATTAAATTGTATTTATGTTGTTTTATCCTATGCTTTATTAAATTGTATTTATGTTGTTTTATCCTATACTTTACTAAATTGTATTTATGTTGTTTTATCCTATGCTTTATTAAATTGTATTTATGTTGTTTTAACCTATGTTTTATTAAATTGTATTTATGTTGTTTTATCCTATACTTTATTAAATTGTATTTATGTTGTTTTAACCTATGCTTTATTAAATTGTATTTATGTTGTTTTATCCTATGCTTTATTAAATTGTATTTATGTTGTTTTATCCTATGCTTTATTAAATTGTATTTATGTTGTTTTATCCTATGCTTTATTAAATTGTATTTATGTTGTTTTAACGTATGCTTTATTAAATTGTATTTATGTTTTTTTTATCCTATGCTTTATTAAATTGTATTTATGTTGTTTTATCCTATGCTTTATTAAATTTTGTTTATGTTGTTTTATCCTATGCTTTATTAAATTGTATTTATGTTGTTTTATCATATTCTTTATTAAATTGTATTTATGTTGTTTGAACCTATGCTTTATTAAATTGTATTTATGTTGTTTTATCCTATGCTTTATTAAATTGTATTTATGTGGTTTTATCCTATGCTTTATTAAATTGTATTCATGTTGTTTTATCTTATGCTTTATTAAATTGTATTTATGTTGTTTTAACCTATGCTTTATTAAATTGCGTTTATGTTGTTTTAACCTTTTCTTTATTAAATTGTATTTGTGTTGTTTTAACCCATGCTTTATTAAATTGTATTAATGTTGTTTTATCCTATGCTTTATTAAATTGTATTTATGTTGTTTTATCCTATGCTTTATTAAATTGTATTTATGTTGTTTTAACCTATTCTTTATTAAATTGTATTTATGTTGTTTTAACCTATTCTTTATTAAATTGTATTTATGTTGTTTTATCCTATGCTTTATTAAATTGTATTTATGTTGCTTTATCCTATACTTTATTAAATTGTGTTTATGTTGTTTTATCCTATACTTTATTAATTTGTGTTTATGTTGTTTTAACCCATGCTTTATTAAATTGTATTTATGTTGTTTTATCCTATGCTTTATTAAATTGCATCTATGTTATTTTATCCTATGCTTTATTAAATTGTATTTATGTTGTTTTATCCTATGCTTTATTAAATTGTATTTATGTGGTTTTATCCTATGCTTTATTAAATTGTATTCATGTTGTTTTATCTTATGCTTTATTAAATTGTATTTATGTTGTTTTATCTTATGCTTTATTAAATTGTGTTTATGTTGTTTTATCCTATGCTTTATTAAATTGTATTTATGTGGTTTTATCCTATGCTTTATTAAATTGTATTTATGTTGTTTTATCCTATGCTTTATTAAATTGTATTTATGTTGTTTTATCCTATGCTTTATTAAATATTATTTATGTTGTTTTAACCCATGCTTTATTAAATTGTATTTATGTTGTTTTATCCTATGCTTTATTAAATTGTATTTATTTTATTTTGTCCTATGCTTTATTAAATTGTGTTTATGTTTTTTTAACCTATGCTTTATTAAATTGTATTTGTGTTGTTTTAACCCATGCTTTATTAAATTGTATTTATGTTGTTTTATCCTATGCTTTATTAAATTGTATTTATGTTGTTTTATCCTATGCTTTATTAAATTGTATTTATGTTGTTTTATCCTATGCTTTATTAAATTTTATTGATGTTGTTTTATCCCATGCTTTATTAAATTGTATTTATGTTGTTTTAACCTATGCTTTATTAAATTGTATTTATGTTGTTTTATCCTATACTTTATTAAATTGTATTTATGTTGTTTTAACCTATGCTTTATTAAATTGTTTTTATGTTGTTTTATCCTATGCTTTATTAAATTGTATTTATGTTGTTTTATCCTATGCTTTATTAAATTGTATTTATGTTGTTTTATCCTATGCTTTATTAAATTGTATTTATGTTGTTTTAACCTATGCTTTATTAAATTGTATTTATGTTGTTTTATCCTATGCTTTATTAAATTGTGTTTATGTTGTTTTATCCTATGCTTTATTAAATTGTATTTATGTTGTTTTATCCTATGCTTTATTAAATTGTATTTATGTTGTTTTAACCTATGCTTTATTAAAATGTATTTATGTTGTTTTATCCTATGCTTTATTAAATTGTATTTATGTTGTTTTATCCTATGCTTTATTAAATTGTATTTATGTTGTTTTAACCTATTCTTTATTAAATTGTATTTATCTTGTTTATCCTATGCTTTATTAAATTGTATTTATGTTGTTTTATCCTATTCTTTATTAAATTGTGCTTATGTTGTTTTATCCTATACTTTATTAAATTGTGTTTATGTTGTTTTAACCCATGCTTTATTAAATTGTATTTCTGTTGTTTTATCCTATGCTTTATTAAATTGCATCTATGTTATTTTATCCTATGCTTTATTAAATTGTATTTATGTTGTTTTATCCTATGCTTTATTAAATTGTATTTATGTGGTTTTATCCTATGCTTTATTAAATTGTATTCATGTTGTTTTATCTTATGCTTTATTAAATTGTATTTATGTTGTTTTATCTTATGCTTTATTAAATTGTGTTTATGTTGTTTTATCCTATGCTTTATTAAATTGTATTTATGTGGTTTTATCCTATGCTTTATTAAATTGTATTTATGTTGTTTTATCCTATGCTTTATTAAATTGTATTTATGTTGTTTTATCCTATGCTTTATTAAATTGTATTTATGTTGTTTTGTACTATGCTTTATTAAATTGTATTTATGTTGTTTAACCCATGCTTTATTAAATTGTATTTATGTTGTTTTATCCTATGCTTTATTAAATTGTATTTATTTTGTTTTGTCCTATGCTTTATTAAATTGTGTTTATGTTGTTTTAACCTATGCTTTATTAAATTGTATTTGTGTTGTTTTAACCCATGCTTTATTAAATTGTATTTATGTTGTTTTATCCTATGCTTTATTAAATTGTATTTATGTTGTTTTATCCTATGCTTTATTAAATTGTGTTTATGTTGTTTTATCCTATGCTTTATTAAATTGTATTTATGTTGTTTTATCCTATGCTTTATTAAATTGTATTTATGTTGTTTTAACCTAGGCTTTATTAAATTGTATTTATGTTGTTTTATCCTATGTTTTATTAAATTGTATTTATGTTGTTTTATCCTATGCTTTATTAAATTGTATTTATTTTGTTTTGTCCTATGCTTTATTAAATTGTGTTTATGTTGTTTTAACCTATGCTTTATTAAATTGTATTTGTGTTGTTTTAACCCATGCTTTATTAAATTGTATTTATGTTGTTTTATCCTATGCTTTATTAAATTGTATTTATGTTGTTTTATCCTATGCTTTATTAAATTGTATTTATGTTGTTTTATCCTATGCTTTATTAAATTGTATTTATGTTGTTTTATCCTATGCTTTATTAAATTTTATTGATGTTGTTTTATCCCATGCTTTATTAAATTGTATTTATGTTGTTTTAACCTATGCTTTATTAAATTGTATTTATGTTGTTTTATCCTATACTTTATTAAATTGTATTTATGTTGTTTTAACCTATGCTTTATTAAATTGTTTTTATGTTGTTTTATCCTATGCTTTATTAAATTGTATTTATGTTGTTTTATCCTATGCTTTATTAAATTGTATTTATGTTGTTTTATCCTATGCTTTATTAAATTGTATTTATGTTGTTTTGTACTATGCTTTATTAAATTGTATTTATGTTGTTTTAACCCATGCTTTATTAAATTGTATTTATGTTGTTTTATCCTATGCTTTATTAAATTGTATTTATTTTGTTTTGTCCTATGTTTTATTAAATTGTGTTTATGTTGTTTTAACCTATGCTTTATTAAATTGTATTTGTGTTGTTTTAACCCATGCTTTATTAAATTGTATTTATGTTGTTTTAACCTATGCTTTATTAAATTGTATTTATGTTGTTTTATCCTATGCTTTATTAAATTGTGTTTATGTTGTTTATCCTATGCTTTATTAAATTGTATTTATGTTGTTTTATCCTATGCTTTATTAAATTGTATTTATGTTGTTTTAACCTATGCTTTATTAAATTGTATTTATGTTGTTTTATCCTATGCTTTATTAAATTGTATTTATGTTGTTTTATCCTATGCTTTATTAAATTGTATTTATGTTGTTTTAACCTATTCTTTATTAAATTGTATTTATCTTGTTTATCCTATGCTTTATTAAATTGTATTTATGTTGTTTTATCCTATTCTTTATTAAATTGTGCTTATGTTGTTTTATCCTATACTTTATTAAATTGTGTTTATGTTGTTTTAACCCATGCTTTATTAAATTGTATTTCTGTTGTTTTATCCTATGCTTTATTAAATTGCTTCTATGTTATTTTATCCTATGCTTTATTAAATTGTATTTATGTTGTTTTATCCTATGCTTTATTAAATTGTATTTATGTGGTTTTATCCTATGCTTTATTAAATTGTATTCATGTTGTTTTATCTTATGCTTTATTAAATTGTATTTATGTTGTTTTATCTTATGCTTTATTAAATTGTGTTTATGTTGTTTTATCCTATGCTTTATTAAATTGTATTTATGTGGTTTTATCCTATGCTTTATTAAATTGTATTTATGTTGTTTTATCCTATGCTTTATTAAATTGTATTTATGTTGTTTTATCCTATGCTTTATTAAATTGTATTTATGTTGTTTTGTACTATGCTTTATTAAATTGTATTTATGTTGTTTTAACCCATGCTTTATTAAATTGTATTTATGTTGTTTTATCCTATGCTTTATTAAATTGTATTTATTTTGTTTTGTCCTATGCTTTATTAAATTGTGTTTATGTTGTTTTAACCTATGCTTTATTAAATTGTATTTGTGTTGTTTTAACCCATGCTTTATTAAATTGTATTTATGTTGTTTTATCCTATGCTTTATTAAATTGTATTTATGTTGTTTTATCCTATGCTTTATTAAATTGTGTTTATGTTGTTTTATCCTATGCTTTATTAAATTGTATTTATGTTGTTTTATCCTATGCTTTATTAAATTGTATTTATGTTGTTTTAACCTAGGCTTTATTAAATTGTATTTATGTTGTTTTATCCTATGTTTTATTAAATTGTATTTATGTTGTTTTATCCTATGCTTTATTAAATTGTATTTATTTTGTTTTGTCCTATGCTTTATTAAATTGTGTTTATGTTGTTTTAACCTATGCTTTATTAAATTGTATTTGTGTTGTTTTAACCCATGCTTTATTAAATTGTATTTATGTTGTTTTATCCTATGCTTTATTAAATTGTATTTATGTTGTTTTATCCTATGCTTTATTAAATTGTATTTATGTTGTTTTATCCTATGCTTTATTAAATTGTATTTATGTTGTTTTATCCTATGCTTTATTAAATTTTATTGATGTTGTTTTAACCCATGCTTTATTAAATTGTATTTATGTTGTTTTAACCTATGCTTTATTAAATTGTATTTATGTTGTTTTATCCTATACTTTATTAAATTGTATTTATGTTGTTTTAACCTATGCTTTATTAAATTGTTTTTATGTTGTTTTATCCTATGCTTTATTAAATTGTATTTATGTCGTTTTATCCTATGCTTTATTAAATTGTATTTATGTTGTTTTATCCTATGCTTTATTAAATTGTATTTATGTTGTTTTGTACTATGCTTTATTAAATTGTATTTATGTTGTTTTAACCCATGCTTTATTAAATTGTATTTATGTTGTTTTATCCTATGCTTTATTAAATTGTATTTATTTAGTTTTGTCCTATGCTTTATTAAATTGTGTTTATGTTGTTTTAACCTATGCTTTATTAAATTGTATTTGTGTTGTTTTAACCCATGCTTTATTAAATTGTATTTATGTTGTTTTATCCTATGCTTTATTAAATTGTATTTATGTTGTTTTATCCTATGCTTTATTAAATAGTATTTATGTTGTTTTATCCTATGCTTTATTAAATTGTATTTATGTTGTTTTATCCTATGCTTTATTAAATTTTATTGATGTTGTTTTATCCCATGCTTTATTAAATTGTATTTATGTTGTTTTAACCTATGCTTTATTAAATTGTATTTATGTTGTTTTATCCTATACTTTATTAAATTGTATTTATGTTGTTTTAACCTATGCTTTATTAAATTGTTTTTATGTTGTTTTATCCTATGCTTTATTAAATTGTATTTATGTTGTTTTATCCTATGCTTTATTAAATTGTATTTATGTTGTTTTATCCTATACTTTATTAAATTGTATTTATGTTGTTTTAACCTATGCTTTATTAAATTGTTTTTATGTTGTTTTATCCTATGCTTTATTAAATTGTATTTATGTCGTTTTATCCTATGCTTTATTAAATTGTATTTATGTTGTTTTATCCTATGCTTTATTAAATTGTATTTATGTTGTTTTGTACTATGCTTTATTAAATTGTATTTATGTTGTTTTAACCCATGCTTTATTAAATTGTATTTATGTTGTTTTATCCTATGCTTTATTAAATTGTATTTATTTTGTTTTGTCCTATGCTTTATTAAATTGTGTTTATGTTGTTTTAACCTATGCTTTATTAAATTGTATTTGTGTTGTTTTAACCCATGCTTTATTAAATTGTATTTATGTTGTTTTATCCTATGCTTTATTAAATTGTATTTATGTTGTTTTATCCTATGCTTTATTAAATAGTATTTATGTTGTTTTATCCTATGCTTTATTAAATTGTATTTATGTTGTTTTATCCTATGCTTTATTAAATTTTATTGATGTTGTTTTATCCCATGCTTTATTAAATTGTATTTATGTTGTTTTAACCTATGCTTTATTAAATTGTATTTATGTTGTTTTATCCTATACTTTATTAAATTGTATTTATGTTGTTTTAACCTATGCTTTATTAAATTGTTTTTATGTTGTTTTATCCTATGCTTTATTAAATTGTATTTATGTTGTTTTATCCTATGCTTTATTAAATTGTATTTATGTTGTTTTATCCTATGCTTTATTAAATTGTATTTATGTTGTTTTAACCTATGCTTTATTAAATTGTATTTATGTTGTTTTATCCTATGCTTTATTAAATTGTATTTATGTTGTTTTATCCTATGCTTTATTAAATTGTGTTTATGTTGTTTTATCCTATGCTTTATTAAATTGTATTTATGTTGTTTTATCCTATGCTTTATTAAATTGTATTTATGTTGTTTTAACCTAGGCTTTATTAAATTGTATTTATGTTGTTTTATCCTATGTTTTATTAAATTGTATTTATGTTGTTTTATCCTATGCTTTATTAAATTGTATTTATTTTGTTTTGTCCTATGCTTTATTAAATTGTGTTTATGTTGTTTTAACCTATGCTTTATTAAATTGTATTTGTGTTGTTTTAACCCATGCTTTATTAAATTGTATTTATGTTGTTTTATCCTATGCTTTATTAAATTGTATTTATGTTGTTTTATCCTATGCTTTATTAAATTGTATTTATGTTGTTTTATCCTATGCTTTATTAAATTGTATTTATGTTGTTTTATCCTATGCTTTATTAAATTTTATTGATGTTGTTTTATCCCATGCTTTATTAAATTGTATTTATGTTGTTTTAACCTATGCTTTATTAAATTGTATTTATGTTGTTTTATCCTATACTTTATTAAATTGTATTTATGTTGTTTTAACCTATGCTTTATTAAATTGTTTTTATGTTGTTTTATCCTATGCTTTATTAAATTGTATTTATGTCGTTTTATCCTATGCTTTATTAAATTGTATTTATGTTGTTTTATCCTATGCTTTATTAAATTGTATTTATGTTGTTTTGTACTATGCTTTATTAAATTGTATTTATGTTGTTTTAACGCATGCTTTATTAAATTGTATTTATGTTGTTGTATCCTATGCTTTATTAAATTGTATTTATTTTGTTTTGTCCTATGTTTTATTAAATTGTGTTTATGTTGTTTTAACCTATGCTTTATTAAATTGTATTTGTGTTGTTTTAACCCATGCTTTATTAAATTGTATTTATGTTGTTTTAACCTATGCTTTATTAAATTGTATTTATGTTGTTTTATCCTATGCTTTATTAAATTGTGTTTATGTTGTTTTATCCTATGCTTTATTAAATTGTATTTATGTTGTTTTATCCTATGCTTTATTAAATTGTATTTATGTTGTTTTAACCTATGCTTTATTAAATTGTATTTATCTTGTTTTATCCTATGCTTTATTAAATTGTATTTATGTTGTTTTATCCTATGCTTTATTAAATTGTATTTATGTTGTTTTAACCTATTCTTTATTAAATTGTATTTATCTTGTTTATCCTATGCTTTATTAAATTGTATTTATGTTGTTTTATCCTATTCTTTATTAAATTGTGCTTATGTTGTTTTATCCTATACTTTATTAAATTGTGTTTATGTTGTTTTAACCCATGCTTTATTAAATTGTATTTCTGTTGTTTTATCCTATGCTTTATTAAATTGCATCTATGTTATTTTATCCTATGCTTTATTAAATTGTATTTATGTTGTTTTATCCTATGCTTTATTAAATTGTATTTATGTGGTTTTATCCTATGCTTTATTAAATTGTATTCATGTTGTTTTATCTTATGCTTTATTAAATTGTATTTATGTTGTTTTATCTTATGCTTTATTAAATTGTGTTTATGTTGTTTTATCCTATGCTTTATTAAATTGTATTTATGTGGTTTTATCCTATGCTTTATTAAATTGTATTTATGTTGTTTTATCCTATGCTTTATTAAATTGTATTTATGTTGTTTTATCCTATGCTTTATTAAATTGTATTTATGTTGTTTTGTACTATGCTTTATTAAATTGTATTTATGTTGTTTAACCCATGCTTTATTAAATTGTATTTATGTTGTTTTATCCTATGCTTTATTAAATTGTATTTATTTTGTTTTGTCCTATGCTTTATTAAATTGTGTTTATGTTGTTTTAACCTATGCTTTATTAAATTGTATTTGTGTTGTTTTAACCCATGCTTTATTAAATTGTATTTATGTTGTTTTATCCTATGCTTTATTAAATTGTATTTATGTTGTTTTATCCTATGCTTTATTAAATTGTGTTTATGTTGTTTTATCCTATGCTTTATTAAATTGTATTTATGTTGTTTTATCCTATGCTTTATTAAATTGTATTTATGTTGTTTTAACCTAGGCTTTATTAAATTGTATTTATGTTGTTTTATCCTATGTTTTATTAAATTGTATTTATGTTGTTTTATCCTATGCTTTATTAAATTGTATTTATTTTGTTTTGTCCTATGCTTTATTAAATTGTGTTTATGTTGTTTTAACCTATGCTTTATTAAATTGTATTTGTGTTGTTTTAACCCATGCTTTATTAAATTGTATTTATGTTGTTTTATCCTATGCTTTATTAAATTGTATTTATGTTGTTTTATCCTATGCTTTATTAAATTGTATTTATGTTGTTTTATCCTATGCTTTATTAAATTGTATTTATGTTGTTTTATCCTATGCTTTATTAAATTTTATTGATGTTGTTTTATCCCATGCTTTATTAAATTGTATTTATGTTGTTTTAACCTATGCTTTATTAAATTGTATTTATGTTGTTTTATCCTATACTTTATTAAATTGTATTTATGTTGTTTTAACCTATGCTTTATTAAATTGTTTTTATGTTGTTTTATCCTATGCTTTATTAAATTGTATTTATGTTGTTTTATCCTATGCTTTATTAAATTGTATTTATGTTGTTTTATCCTATGCTTTATTAAATTGTATTTATGTTGTTTTGTACTATGCTTTATTAAATTGTATTTATGTTGTTTTAACCCATGCTTTATTAAATTGTATTTATGTTGTTTTATCCTATGCTTTATTAAATTGTATTTATTTTGTTTTGTCCTATGTTTTATTAAATTGTGTTTATGTTGTTTTAACCTATGCTTTATTAAATTGTATTTGTGTTGTTTTAACCCATGCTTTATTAAATTGTATTTATGTTGTTTTAACCTATGCTTTATTAAATTGTATTTATGTTGTTTTATCCTATGCTTTATTAAATTGTGTTTATGTTGTTTATCCTATGCTTTATTAAATTGTATTTATGTTGTTTTATCCTATGCTTTATTAAATTGTATTTATGTTGTTTTAACCTATGCTTTATTAAATTGTATTTATGTTGTTTTATCCTATGCTTTATTAAATTGTATTTATGTTGTTTTATCCTATGCTTTATTAAATTGTATTTATGTTGTTTTAACCTATTCTTTATTAAATTGTATTTATCTTGTTTATCCTATGCTTTATTAAATTGTATTTATGTTGTTTTATCCTATTCTTTATTAAATTGTGCTTATGTTGTTTTATCCTATACTTTATTAAATTGTGTTTATGTTGTTTTAACCCATGCTTTATTAAATTGTATTTCTGTTGTTTTATCCTATGCTTTATTAAATTGCTTCTATGTTATTTTATCCTATGCTTTATTAAATTGTATTTATGTTGTTTTATCCTATGCTTTATTAAATTGTATTTATGTGGTTTTATCCTATGCTTTATTAAATTGTATTCATGTTGTTTTATCTTATGCTTTATTAAATTGTATTTATGTTGTTTTATCTTATGCTTTATTAAATTGTGTTTATGTTGTTTTATCCTATGCTTTATTAAATTGTATTTATGTGGTTTTATCCTATGCTTTATTAAATTGTATTTATGTTGTTTTATCCTATGCTTTATTAAATTGTATTTATGTTGTTTTATCCTATGCTTTATTAAATTGTATTTATGTTGTTTTGTACTATGCTTTATTAAATTGTATTTATGTTGTTTTAACCCATGCTTTATTAAATTGTATTTATGTTGTTTTATCCTATGCTTTATTAAATTGTATTTATTTTGTTTTGTCCTATGCTTTATTAAATTGTGTTTATGTTGTTTTAACCTATGCTTTATTAAATTGTATTTGTGTTGTTTTAACCCATGCTTTATTAAATTGTATTTATGTTGTTTTATCCTATGCTTTATTAAATTGTATTTATGTTGTTTTATCCTATGCTTTATTAAATTGTGTTTATGTTGTTTTATCCTATGCTTTATTAAATTGTATTTATGTTGTTTTATCCTATGCTTTATTAAATTGTATTTATGTTGTTTTAACCTAGGCTTTATTAAATTGTATTTATGTTGTTTTATCCTATGTTTTATTAAATTGTATTTATGTTGTTTTATCCTATGCTTTATTAAATTGTATTTATTTTGTTTTGTCCTATGCTTTATTAAATTGTGTTTATGTTGTTTTAACCTATGCTTTATTAAATTGTATTTGTGTTGTTTTAACCCATGCTTTATTAAATTGTATTTATGTTGTTTTATCCTATGCTTTATTAAATTGTATTTATGTTGTTTTATCCTATGCTTTATTAAATTGTATTTATGTTGTTTTATCCTATGCTTTATTAAATTGTATTTATGTTGTTTTATCCTATGCTTTATTAAATTTTATTGATGTTGTTTTAACCCATGCTTTATTAAATTGTATTTATGTTGTTTTAACCTATGCTTTATTAAATTGTATTTATGTTGTTTTATCCTATACTTTATTAAATTGTATTTATGTTGTTTTAACCTATGCTTTATTAAATTGTTTTTATGTTGTTTTATCCTATGCTTTATTAAATTGTATTTATGTCGTTTTATCCTATGCTTTATTAAATTGTATTTATGTTGTTTTATCCTATGCTTTATTAAATTGTATTTATGTTGTTTTGTACTATGCTTTATTAAATTGTATTTATGTTGTTTTAACCCATGCTTTATTAAATTGTATTTATGTTGTTTTATCCTATGCTTTATTAAATTGTATTTATTTAGTTTTGTCCTATGCTTTATTAAATTGTGTTTATGTTGTTTTAACCTATGCTTTATTAAATTGTATTTGTGTTGTTTTAACCCATGCTTTATTAAATTGTATTTATGTTGTTTTATCCTATGCTTTATTAAATTGTATTTATGTTGTTTTATCCTATGCTTTATTAAATAGTATTTATGTTGTTTTATCCTATGCTTTATTAAATTGTATTTATGTTGTTTTATCCTATGCTTTATTAAATTTTATTGATGTTGTTTTATCCCATGCTTTATTAAATTGTATTTATGTTGTTTTAACCTATGCTTTATTAAATTGTATTTATGTTGTTTTATCCTATACTTTATTAAATTGTATTTATGTTGTTTTAACCTATGCTTTATTAAATTGTTTTTATGTTGTTTTATCCTATGCTTTATTAAATTGTATTTATGTTGTTTTATCCTATGCTTTATTAAATTGTATTTATGTTGTTTTATCCTATACTTTATTAAATTGTATTTATGTTGTTTTAACCTATGCTTTATTAAATTGTTTTTATGTTGTTTTATCCTATGCTTTATTAAATTGTATTTATGTCGTTTTATCCTATGCTTTATTAAATTGTATTTATGTTGTTTTATCCTATGCTTTATTAAATTGTATTTATGTTGTTTTGTACTATGCTTTATTAAATTGTATTTATGTTGTTTTAACCCATGCTTTATTAAATTGTATTTATGTTGTTTTATCCTATGCTTTATTAAATTGTATTTATTTTGTTTTGTCCTATGCTTTATTAAATTGTGTTTATGTTGTTTTAACCTATGCTTTATTAAATTGTATTTGTGTTGTTTTAACCCATGCTTTATTAAATTGTATTTATGTTGTTTTATCCTATGCTTTATTAAATTGTATTTATGTTGTTTTATCCTATGCTTTATTAAATAGTATTTATGTTGTTTTATCCTATGCTTTATTAAATTGTATTTATGTTGTTTTATCCTATGCTTTATTAAATTTTATTGATGTTGTTTTATCCCATGCTTTATTAAATTGTATTTATGTTGTTTTAACCTATGCTTTATTAAATTGTATTTATGTTGTTTTATCCTATACTTTATTAAATTGTATTTATGTTGTTTTAACCTATGCTTTATTAAATTGTTTTTATGTTGTTTTATCCTATGCTTTATTAAATTGTATTTATGTTGTTTTATCCTATGCTTTATTAAATTGTATTTATGTTGTTTTATCCTATGCTTTATTAAATTGTATTTATGTTGTTTTAACCTATGCTTTATTAAATTGTATTTATGTTGTTTTATCCTATGCTTTATTAAATTGTATTTATGTTGTTTTATCCTATGCTTTATTAAATTGTGTTTATGTTGTTTTATCCTATGCTTTATTAAATTGTATTTATGTTGTTTTATCCTATGCTTTATTAAATTGTATTTATGTTGTTTTAACCTAGGCTTTATTAAATTGTATTTATGTTGTTTTATCCTATGTTTTATTAAATTGTATTTATGTTGTTTTATCCTATGCTTTATTAAATTGTATTTATTTTGTTTTGTCCTATGCTTTATTAAATTGTGTTTATGTTGTTTTAACCTATGCTTTATTAAATTGTATTTGTGTTGTTTTAACCCATGCTTTATTAAATTGTATTTATGTTGTTTTATCCTATGCTTTATTAAATTGTATTTATGTTGTTTTATCCTATGCTTTATTAAATTGTATTTATGTTGTTTTATCCTATGCTTTATTAAATTGTATTTATGTTGTTTTATCCTATGCTTTATTAAATTTTATTGATGTTGTTTTATCCCATGCTTTATTAAATTGTATTTATGTTGTTTTAACCTATGCTTTATTAAATTGTATTTATGTTGTTTTATCCTATACTTTATTAAATTGTATTTATGTTGTTTTAACCTATGCTTTATTAAATTGTTTTTATGTTGTTTTATCCTATGCTTTATTAAATTGTATTTATGTCGTTTTATCCTATGCTTTATTAAATTGTATTTATGTTGTTTTATCCTATGCTTTATTAAATTGTATTTATGTTGTTTTGTACTATGCTTTATTAAATTGTATTTATGTTGTTTTAACGCATGCTTTATTAAATTGTATTTATGTTGTTGTATCCTATGCTTTATTAAATTGTATTTATTTTGTTTTGTCCTATGTTTTATTAAATTGTGTTTATGTTGTTTTAACCTATGCTTTATTAAATTGTATTTGTGTTGTTTTAACCCATGCTTTATTAAATTGTATTTATGTTGTTTTAACCTATGCTTTATTAAATTGTATTTATGTTGTTTTATCCTATGCTTTATTAAATTGTGTTTATGTTGTTTTATCCTATGCTTTATTAAATTGTATTTATGTTGTTTTATCCTATGCTTTATTAAATTGTATTTATGTTGTTTTAACCTATGCTTTATTAAATTGTATTTATCTTGTTTTATCCTATGCTTTATTAAATTGTATTTATGTTGTTTTATCCTATGCTTTATTAAATTGTATTTATGTTGTTTTAACCTATTCTTTATTAAATTGTATTTATCTTGTTTATCCTATGCTTTATTAAATTGTATTTATGTTGTTTTATCCTATTCTTTATTAAATTGTGCTTATGTTGTTTTATCCTATACTTTATTAAATTGTGTTTATGTTGTTTTAACCCATGCTTTATTAAATTGTATTTCTGTTGTTTTATCCTATGCTTTATTAAATTGCATCTATGTTATTTTATCCTATGCTTTATTAAATTGCATTTATGTTGTTTTATCCTATGCTTTATTAAATTGTATTTATGTGGTTTTATCCTATGCTTTATTAAATTGTATTCATGTTGTTTTATCTTATGCTTTATTAAATTGTATTTATGTTGTTTTATCTTATGCTTTATTAAATTGTGTTTATGTTGTTTTATCCTATGCTTTATTAAATTGTATTTATGTGGTTTTATCCTATGCTTTATTAAATTGTATTTATGTTGTTTTATCCTATGCTTTATTAAATTGTATTTATGTTGTTTTATCCTATGCTTTATTAAATTGTATTTATGTTGTTTTGTACTATGCTTTATTAAATTGTATTTATGTTGTTTTAACCCATGCTTTATTAAATTGTATTTATGTTGTTTTATCCTATGCTTTATTAAATTGTATTTATTTTGTTTTGTCCTATGCTTTATTAAATTGTGTTTATGTTGTTTTAACCTATGCTTTATTAAATTGTATTTGTGTTGTTTTAACCCATGCTTTATTAAATTGTATTTATATTGTTTTATCCTATGCTTTATTAAATTGTATTTATGTTGTTTTATTCTATGCTTTATTAAATTGTGTTTATGTTGTTTTATCCTATGCTTTATTAAATTGTATTTATGTTGTTTTATCCTATGCTTTTTTAAATTGTATTTATGTTGTTTTAACCTAGGCTTTATTAAATTGTATTTATGTTGTTTTATCCTATGTTTTATTAAATTGTATTTATGTTGTTTTATCCTATGCTTTATTAAATTGTATTTATTTTGTTTTGTCCTATGCTTTATTAAATTGTGTTTATGTTGTTTTAACCTATGCTTTATTAAATTGTATTTGTGTTGTTTTAACCCATGCTTTATTAAATTGTATTTATGTTGTTTTATCCTATGCTTTATTAAATTGTATTTATGTTGTTTTAACCCATGCTTTATTAAATTGTATTTATGTTGTTTTATCCTATGCTTTATTAAATTGTATTTATGTTGTTTTATCCTATGCTTTATTAAATTGTATTTATGTTGTTTTATCCTATGCTTTATTAAATTTTATTGATGTTGTTTTATCCCATGCTTTATTAAATTGTATTTATGTTGTTTTAACCTATGCTTTATTAAATTGTATTTATGTTGTTTTATCCTATACTTTATTAAATTGTATTTATGTTGTTTTAACCTATGCTTTATTAAATTGTTTTTATGTTGTTTTATCCTATGCTTTATTAAATTGTATTTATGTTGTTTTATCCTATGCTTTATTAAATTGTATTTATGTTGTTTTATCCTATGCTTTATTAAATTGTATTTATGTTGTTTTAACCTATGCTTTATTAAATTGTATTTATGTTGTTTTATCCTATGCTTTATTAAATTGTGTTTATGTTGTTTTATCCTATGCTTTATTAAATTGTATTTATGTTGTTTTATCCTATGCTTTATTAAATTGTATTTATGTTGTTTTATCCTATGCTTTATTAAATTGTATTTATTTTGTTTTATCCTATGCTTTATTAAATTGTATTTATTTTGTTTTGTCCTATGCTTTATTAAATTGTGTTTATGTTGTTTTAACCTATGCTTTATTAAATTGTATTTGTGTTGTTTTAACCCATGCTTTATTAAATTGTATTTATGTTGTTTTATCCTATGCTTTATTAAATTGTATTTATGTTGTTTTATCCTATGCTTTATTAAATTGCATTTATGTTGTTTTATCCTATGCTTTATTAAATTGTATTTATGTTGTTTTATCCTATGCTTTATTAAATTGTATTTATGTTGTTTTATCCTATGCTTTATTAAATTGTATTTATGTTGTTTTATCCTATGCTTTATTAAATTGTATTTATGTTGTTTTATCCTATGCTTTATTAAATTGTATTTATGTTGTTTTAACCTATGCTTTATTAAATTGTATTTATGTTGTTTTATCCTATGCTTTATTAAATTGTATTTATTTTGTTTTATCCTATGCTTTATTAAATTGTATTTATTTTGTTTTGTCCTATGCTTTATTAAATTGTGTTTATGTTGTTTTAACCTATGCTTTATTAAATTGTATTTGTGTTGTTTTAACCCATGCTTTATTAAATTGTATTTATGTTGTTTTATCCTATGCTTTATTAAATTGTATTTATGTTGTTTTATCCTATGCTTTATTAAATTGCATTTATGTTGTTTTATCCTATGCTTTATTAAATTGTATTTATGTTGTTTTATCCTATGCTTTATTAAATTTTATTGATGTTGTTTTAACCTATGCTTTATTAAATTGTATTTATGTTGTTTTATCCTATACTTTATTAAATTGTATTTATGTTGTTTTAACCTATGCTTTATTAAATTGTTTTTATGTTGTTTTATC
Organism: Phyllobates terribilis; assembly: GCF_046119375.1. Taxonomy (NCBI): domain Eukaryota; kingdom Metazoa; phylum Chordata; class Amphibia; order Anura; family Dendrobatidae; genus Phyllobates; species Phyllobates terribilis. The sequence continues at coordinate 3,197,375 of NW_027362781.1, read as the reverse complement.
CTATGCTTTATTAAATTGTATTTATGTTGTTTTATCCTATGCTTTATTAAATTGTGTTTATGTTGTTTTATCCTATACTTTATTAAATTGTATTTATGTTGTTTTAATCTATGCTTTATTAAATTGTATTTATGTTGTTTTATCCTATGCTTTATTAAATTGTATTTATGTTGTTTTATCCTATGCTTTATTAAATTGTATTTATGTTGTTTTATCCTATGCTTTATTAAACTGTATTTATGTTGTTTTAACCTATGCTTTATTACATCGTGTTTATGTTGTTTTATCCTATGCTTTATTAAATTGTATTTATGTTGTTTTATCCTATGCTTTATTAAATTGTATTTATGTTGTTTTATCCTATGCTTTATTAAATTGTATTTATGTTGTTTTAACCATGCTTTATTAAATTGTATTTATGTTGTTTTATCCTATGCTTTATTAAATTGTATTTATGTTGTTTTATCCTATGCTTTATTAAATTGTATTTATGTTGTTTTATCCTATGCTTTATTAAATTGTATTTATGTTGTTTTATCCTATGCTTTATTAAATTTTATTGATGTTGTTTTATCCCATGCTTTATTAAATTGTATTTATGTTGTTTTAACCTATGCTTTATTAAATTGTATGTATGTTGTTTTATCCTATACTTTATTAAATTGTATTTATGTTGTTTTAACCTATGCTTTATTAAATTGTTTTTATGTTGTTTTATCCTATGCTTTATTAAATTGTATTTATGTTGTTTTATCCTATGCTTTATTAAATTGTATTTATGTTGTTTTATCCTATGCTTTATTAAATTGTATTTATGTTGTTTTGTACTATGCTTTATTAAATTGTATTTATGTTGTTTTAACCCATGCTTTATTAAATTGTATTTATGTTGTTTTATCCTATGCTTTATTAAATTGTATTTATTTTGTTTTGTCCTATGCTTTATTAAATTGTGTTTATGTTGTTTTAACCTATGCTTTATTAAATTGTATTTGTGTTGTTTTAACCCATGCTTTATTAAATTGTATTTATGTTGTTTTATCCTATGCTTTATTAAATTGTATTTATGTTGTTTTATCCTATGCTTTATTAAATTGTATTTATGTTGTTTTATCCTATGCTTTATTAAATTTTATTGATGTTGTTTTATCCCATGCTTTATTAAATTGTATTTATGTTGTTTTAACCTATGCTTTATTAAATTGTATTTATGTTGTTTTATCCTATACTTTATTAAATTGTATTTATGTTGTTTTAACCTATGCTTTATTAAATTGTTTTTATGTTGTTTTATCCTATGCTTTATTAAATTGTATTTATGTTGTTTTATCCTATGCTTTATTAAATTGTATTTATGTTGTTTTATCCTATGCTTTATTAAATTGTATTTATGTTGTTTTAACCTATGCTTTATTAAATTGTATTTATGTTGCTTTATCCTATGCTTTATTAAATTGTGTTTATGTTGTTTTATCCTATGCTTTATTAAATTGTATTTATGTTGTTTTATCCTATGCTTTATTAAATTGTATTTATGTTGTTTTAACCTATGCTTTATTAAATTGTATTTATGTTGTTTTATCCTATGCTTTATTAAATTGTATTTATTTTGTTTTATCCTATGCTTTATTAAATTGTATTTATTTTGTTTTGTCCTATGCTTTATTAAATTGTGTTTATGTTGTTTTAACCTATGCTTTATTAAATTGTATTTGTGTTGTTTTAACCCATGCTTTATTAAATTGTATTTATGTTGTTTTATCCTATGCTTTATTAAATTGTATTTATGTTGTTTTATCCTATGCTTTATTAAATTGCATTTATGTTGTTTTATCCTATGCTTTATTAAATTGTATTTATGTTGTTTTATCCTATGCTTTATTAAATTTTATTGATGTTGTTTTATCCCATGCTTTATTAAATTGTATTTATGTTGTTTTAACCTATGCTTTATTAAATTGTATTTATGTTGTTTTATCCTATACTTTATTAAATTGTGTTTATGTTGTTTTATCCTATGCTTTATTAAATTGTATTTATGTTGTTTTAACCTATGCTTTATTAAATTGTATTTATGTTGTTTTATCCTATGCTTTATTAAATTGTATTTATGTTGTTTTATCCTATGCTTTATTAAATAGTATTTATGTTGTTTTATCCTATGCTTTATTAAATTGTGTTTATGTTGTTTTATCCTATACTTTATTAAATTGTATTTATGTTGTTTTAATCTATGCTTTATTAAATTGTATTTATGTTGTTTTATCCTATGCTTTATTAAATTGTATTTATTTTGTTTTATCCTATGCTTTATTAAATTGTGCTTATGTTGTTTTATCCTATGGTTTATTAAATTGTATTTATGTTGTTTTATCCTATGCTTTATTAAATTGCATTTATGTTGTTTTATCCTATGCTTTATTAAATTGTATTTATGTTGTTTTATCCTATGCTTTATTAAACTGTATTTATGTTGTTTTAACCTATGCTTTATTACATCGTGTTTATGTTGTTTTATCCTATGCTTTATTAAATTGTATTTATGTTGTTTTATCCTATGCTTTATTAAATTGTATTTATGTTGTTTTATCCTATGCTTTATTAAATTGTATTTATGTTGTTTTATCCTATGCTTTATTAAATTGTATTTATGTTGTTTTAACCTATGCTTTATTAAATTGTATTTATGTTGTTTTATCCTATGCATTATTAAATTGTATTTTGTTTTGTTTTATCCTATGCTTTATTAAATTGTATTTATTTTGTTTTGTTCTATGCTTTATTAAATTGTGTTTATGTTGTTTTAACCTATGCTTTATTAAATTGTATTTGTGTTGTTTTAACCCATGCTTTATTAAATTGTATTTATGTTGTTTTATCCTATGCTTTATTAAATTGTATTTATGTTGTTTTATCCTATGCTTTATTAAATTGCATTTATGTTGTTTTATCCTATGCTTTATTAAATTGTATTCATGTTGTTTTATCCTATGCTTTATTAAATTTTATTGATGTTGTTTTAACCTATGCTTTATTAAATTGTATTTATGTTGTTTTATCCTATACTTTATTAAATTGTATTTATGTTGTTTTAACCTATGCTTTATTAAATAGTTTTTATGTTGTTTTATCCTATGCTTTATTAAATTGTATTTATGTTGTTTTATCCTATGCTTTATTAAATTGTGTTTATGTTGTTTTATCCTATACTTTATTAAATTGTATTTATGTTGTTTTAATCTATGCTTTATTAAATTGTATTTATGTTGTTTTATCCTATGCTTTATTAAATTGTATTTATGTTGTTTTATCCTATGCTTTATTAAATTGTATTTATGTTGTTTTATCCTATGCTTTATTAAACTGTATTTATGTTGTTTTAACCTATGCTTTATTACATCGTGTTTATGTTGTTTTATCCTATGCTTTATTAAATTGTATTTATGTTGTTTTATCCTATGCTTTATTAAATTGTATTTATGTTGTTTTATCCTATGCTTTATTAAATTGTATTTATGTTGTTTTAACCTATGCTTTATTAAATTGTATTTATGTTGTTTTATCCTATGCTTTATTAAATTGTGTTTATGTTGTTTTATCCTATCCTTTATTAAATTGTATTTATGTTGTTTTATCCTATGCTTTATTAAATTGTATTTATGTTGTTTTAACCTATGCTTTATTAAATTGTATTTATGTTGTTTTATCCTATGCTTTATTAAATTGTATTTATTTTGTTTTATCCTATGCTTTATTAAATTGTATTTATTTTGTTTTGTCCTATGCTTTATTAAATTGTGTTTATGTTGTTTTAACCTATACTTTATTAAATTGTATTTATGTTGTTTTAATCTATGCTTTATTAAATTGTATTTATGTTGTTTTATCCTATGCTTTATTAAATTGTATTTATGTTGTTTTATCCTATGCTTTATTAAATTGTGCTTATGTTGTTTTATCCTATGGTTTATTAAATTGTATTTATGTTGTTTTATCCTATGCTTTATTAAATTGTATTTATGTTGTTTTATCCTATGCTTTATTAAATTGTATTTATGATGTTTTATCCTATGCTTTATTAAACTGTATTTATGTTGTTTTAACCTATGCTTTATTACATCGTGTTTATGTTGTTTTATCCTATGCTTTATTAAATTGTATTTATGTTGTTTTATCCTATGCTTTATTAAATTGTATTTATGTTGTTTTATCCTATGCTTTATTAAATTGTATTTATGTTGTTTTAACCTATGCTTTATTAAATTGTATTTATGTTTTTTTATCCTATGCTTTATTAAATTGTATTTATGTTGTTTTATCCTATGCTTTATTAAATTTTGTTTATGTTGTTTTATCCTATGCTTTATTAAATTGTATTTATGTTGTTTTATCCTATGCTTTATTAAATTGTATTTATGTTGTTTTAACCTATGCTTTATTAAATTGTATTTATGTTGTTTTATCCTATGCTTTATTAAATTGTATTTATTTTGTTTTATCCTATGCTTTATTAAATTGTATTTATGTTGTTTTATCCTATGCTTTATTAAATTGTGTTTATGTTGTTTTATCCTATACTTTATTAAATTGTATTTATGTTGTTTTAATCTATGCTTTATTAAATTGTATTTATGTTGTTTTATCCTATGCTTTATTAAATTGTATTTATGTTGTTTTATGCTATGCTTTATTAAATTGTATTTATGTTGTTTTATCCTATGCTTTATTAAACTGTATTTATGTTGTTTTAACCTATGCTTTATTACATCGTGTTTATGTTGTTTTATCCTATGCTTTATTAAATTGTATTTATGTTGTTTTATCCTATGCTTTATTAAATTGTATTTATGTTGTTTTATCCTATGCTTTATTAAATTGTATTTATGTTGTTTTAACCTATGCTTTATTAAATTGTATTTATGTTGTTTTATCCTATGCTTTATTAAATTGTGTTTATGTTGTTTTATCCTATGCTTTATTAAATTGTATTTATGTTGTTTTAACCTATGCTTTATTAAATTGTATTTATGTTGTTTTATCCTATGCTTTATTAAATTGTATTTATTTTGTTTTATCCTATGCTTTATTAAATTGTATTTATTTTGTTTTGTCCTATGCTTTATTAAATTGTGTTTATGTTGTTTTAACCTATGCTTTATTAAATTGTATTTGTGTTGTTTTAACCCATGCTTTATTAAATTGTATTTATGTTGTTTTATCCTATGCTTTATTAAATTGTATTTATGTTTTTTTATCCTATGCTTTATTAAATTGCATTTATGTTGTTTTATCCTATGCTTTATTAAATTGTATTTATGTTGTTTTATCCTATGCTTTATTAAATTGCATTTATGTTGTTTTATCCTATGCTTTATTAAATTGTATTTATGTTGTTTTATCCTATGCTTTATTAAATTTTATTGATGTTGTTTTATCCCATGCTTTATTAAATTGTATTTATGTTGTTTTAACCTATGCTTTATTAAATTGTATTTATGTTGTTTTATCCTATACTTTATTAAATTGTATTTATGTTGTTTTAACCTCTGCTTTATTAAATTGTTTTTATGTTGTTTTATCCTATGCTTTATTAAATTGTATTTATGTTGTTTTATCCTATGCTTTATTAAATTGTATTTATGTTGTTTTATCCTATGCTTTATTAAATTGTATTTATGTTGTTTTAACCTATGCTTTATTAAATTGTATTTATGTTGTTTTATCCTATGCTTTATTAATTTGTGTTTATGTTGTTTTATCCTATGCTTTATTAAATTGTATTTATGTTGTTTTATCCTATGCTTTATTAAATTGTATTTATGTTGTTTTATCCAATGCTTTATTAAATTGTATTTATGTTGTTTTATCCTATGCTTTATTAAATTGTATTTATGTTGTTTTATCCTATGCTTTATTAAATTGTGTTTAGGTTGTTTTATCCTATACTTTATTAAATTGTATTTATGTTGTTTTAATCTATGCTTTATTAAATTGTATTTATGTTGTTTTATCCTATGCTTTATTAAATTGTATTTATGTTGTTTTATCCTATGCTTTATTAAATTGTGCTTATGTTGTTTTATCCTATGGTTTATTAAATTGTATTTATGTTGTTTTATCCTATGCTTTATTAAATTGTATTTATGTTGTTTTATCCTATGCTTTATTAATTTGTATTTATGATGTTTTATCCTATGCTTTATTAAATTTTGTTTATGTTGTTTTATCCTATGCTTTATTAAATTGTATTTATGTTGTTTTATCCTATGCTTTATTAAATTGTATTTATGTTGTTTTAACCTATGCTTTATTAAATTGTATTTATGTTGTTTTATCCTATGCTTTATTAAATTGTATTTATTTTGTTTTATCCTATGCTTTATTAAATTGTATTTATGTTGTTTTATCCTATGCTTTATTAAATTGTGTTTATGTTGTTTTATCCTATACTTTATTAAATTGTATTTATGTTGTTTTAATCTATGCTTTATTAAATTGTATTTATGTTGTTTTATCCTATGCTTTATTAAATTGTATTTATGTTGTTTTATCCTATGCTTTATTAAATTGTATTTATGTTGTTTTATCCTATGCTTTATTAAATTGTATTTATGTTGTTTTAACCTATGCTTTATTACATCGTGTTTATGTTGTTTTATCCTATGCTTTATTAAATTGTATTTATGTTGTTTTATCCTATGCTTTATTAAATTTTGTTTATGTTGTTTTATCCTATGCTTTATTAAATTGTATTTATGTTGTTTTATCCTATGCTTTATTAAATTGTATTTATGTTGTTTTAACCTATGCTTTATTAAATTGTATTTATGTTGTTTTATCCTATGCTTTATTAAATTGTATTTATTTTGTTTTATCCTATGCTTTATTAAATTGTATTTATGTTGTTTTATCCTATGCTTTATTAAATTGTATTTATGTTGTTTTATCCTATGCTTTATGAAATTGCGCTTATGTTATTTTATCCTATGGTTTATTAAATTGTATTTATGTTTTTTTATCCTATGCTTTATTAAATTGTATTTATGTTGTTTTATCCTATGCTTTATTAAATTGTATTTAGGTTGTTTTATCCTATGCTTTATTAAACTGTATTTATGTTGTTTTAACCTATGCTTTATTACATCGTGTTTATGTTGTTTTATCCTATGCTTTATTAAATTGTATTTATGTTGCTTTAACCTATGCTTTATTAAATTGTATTTATGTTGTTTTATCCTATGCTTTATTAAATGGTATTTATGTTGTTTTATCCTATGCTTTATTAAATTGTATTTATGTTGTTTTAACCTATGCTTTATTAAACTGTATTTATGTTGTTTTATCCTATGCTTTATTAAATTGTATTTATGTTGTTTTATCCTATGCTTTATTAAATTAAATTTATTTTGTTTTGCCCTATGCTTTATCAAATTGTGTTTATGTTGTTTTAACCTATGCTTTATTAAATTGTATTTGTGTTGTTTTAACCCATGCTTTATTAAATTGTATTTATGTTGTTTTATCCTATGCTTTATTAAATTTTATTGATGTTGTTTTATCCCATGCTTTATTAAATTGTATTTATGTTGTTTTAACCTATGCTTTATTAAATTGTATTTATGTTGTTTTATCCTATACTTTATAAAATTGTACTTATGTTGTTTTAACCTATGCTTTATTAAATTGTTTTTATGTTGTTTTATCCTATGCTTTATTAAATTGTATTTATGTTGTTTTATCCTATGCTTTATTAAATTGTATTTATGTTGTTTTATCCTATGCTTTATTAAATTGTATTTATGTTGTTTTAACCTATGCTTTATTAAATTGTATTTATGTTGTTTTATCCTATGCTTTATTAAATTGTGTTTATGTTGTTTTATCCTATGCTTTATTAAATTGTATTTATGTTGTTTTATCCTATGCTTTATTAAATTGTATTTATGTTGTTTTAACCTATGCTTTATTAAATTGTATTTATGTTGTTTTAATCTATGCTTTATTAAATTGTATTTATGTTGTTTTATCCTATGCTTTATTAAATTGTATTTATGTTGTTTTATCCTATGCTTTATTAAATTGTGCTTATGTTGTTTTATCCTATGGTTTATTAAATTGTATTTATGTTGTTTTATCCTATGGTTTATTAAATTGTATTTATGTTGTTTTATCCTATGCTTTATTAAATTGTATTTATGTTGTTTTATCCTATGCTTTATTAAATTGTGTTTATGTTGTTTTATCCTATACTTTATTAACTTATATTTATGTTGTTTTAATCTATGCTTTATTAAATTGTATTTATGTTGTTTTATCCTATGCTTTATTAAATTGTATTTATGTTGTTTTATCCTATGCTTTATTAAATTGTGTTTATGTTGTTTTATCCTATACTTTATTAAATTGTATTTGTGTTGTTTTAACCCATGCTTTATTAAATTGTATTTATGTTGTTTTATCCTATGCTTTATTAAATTGTATTTATGTTGTTTTATCCTATGCTTTATTAAATTGTATTTATGTTGTTTTATCCTATGCTTTATTAAATTTTATTGATGTTGTTTTATCCCATGCTTTATTAAATTGTATTTATGTTGTTTTAACCTATGCTTTATTAAATTGTATTTATGTTGTTTTATCCTATACTTTATTAAATTGTATTTATGTTGTTTTAACCTATGCTTTATTAAATTGTTTTTATGTTGTTTTATCCTATGCTTTATTAAATTGTATTTATGTTGTTTTATCCTATGCTTTATTAAATTGTATTTATGTTGTTTTATCCTATGCTTTATTAAATTGTATTTATTTTGTTTTGTCCTATGCTTTATTAAATTGTGTTTATGTTGTTTTATCCTATGCTTTATTAAATTTTATTGATGTTGTTTTATCCCATGCTTTATTAAATTGTATTTATGTTGTTTTAACCTATGCTTTATTAAATTGTATTTATGTTGTTTTATCCTATGCTTTATTAAATTGTATTTATTTTGTTTTATCCTATGCTTTATTAAATTGTATTTATGTTGTTTTATCCTATGCTTTATTAAATTGTATTTATGTTGTTTTATCCTATGCTTTATGAAATTGTGCTTATGTTATTTTATCCTATGGTTTATTAAATTGTATTTATGTTGTTTTATCCTATGCTTTATTAAATTGTATTTATGTTGTTTTATCTTATGCTTTATTAAATTGTATTTATTTTGTTTTATCCTATGCTTTATTAAATTGTATTTATGTTGTTTTATCCTATGCTTTATTAAATTGTGTTTATGTTGTTTTATCCTATACTTTATTAAATTGTATTTATGTTGTTTTAATCTATGCTTTATTAAATTGTATTTATGTTGTTTTATCCTATGCTTTATTAAATTGTATTTATGTTGTTTTATCCTATGCTTTATTAAATTGTATTTATGTTGTTTTATCCTATGCTTTATTAAATTGTATTTATGTTGTTTTATCCTATGCTTTATTAAATTTTGTTTATGTTGTTTTATCCTATGCTTTATTAAATTGTATTTATGTTGTTTTATCCTATGCTTTATTAAATTGTATTTATGTTGTTTTAACCTATGCTTTATTAAATTGTATTTATGTTGTTTTATCCTATGCTTTATTAAATTGTATTTATTTTGTTTTATCCTATGCTTTATTAAATTGTATTTATGTTGTTTTATCCTATGCTTTATTAAATTGTATTTATGTTGTTTTATCCTATGCTTTATGAAATTGCGCTTATGTTATTTTATCCTATGGTTTATTAAATTGTATTTATGTTGTTTTATCCTATGCTTTATTAAATTGTATTTATGTTGTTTTATCCTATGCTTTATTAAATTGTATTTAGGTTGTTTTATCCTATGCTTTATTAAACTGTATTTATGTTGTTTTAACCTATGCTTTATTACATCGTGTTTATGTTGTTTTATCCTATGCTTTATTAAATTGTATTTATGTTGCTTTAACCTATGCTTTATTAAATTGTATTTATGTTGTTTTATCCTATGCTATATTAAATGGTATTTATGTTGTTTTATCCTATGCTTTATTAAATTGTATTTATGTTGTTTTAACCTATGCTTTATTAAACTGTATTTATGTTGTTTTATCCTATGCTTTATTAAATTGTATTTATGTTGTTTTATCCTATGCTTTATTAAATTAAATTTATTTTGTTTTGCCCTATGCTTTATCAAATTGTGTTTATGTTGTTTTAACCTATGCTTTATTAAATTGTATTTGTGTTGTTTTAACCCATGCTTTATTAAATTGTATTTATGTTGTTTTATCCTATGCTTTATTAAATTTTATTGATGTTGTTTTATCCCATGCTTTATTAAATTGTATTTATGTTGTTTTAACCTATGCTTTATTAAATTGTATTTATGTTGTTTTATCCTATACTTTATAAAATTGTACTTATGTTGTTTTAACCTATGCTTTATTAAATTGTTTTTATGTTGTTTTATCCTATGCTTTATTAAATTGTATTTATGTTGTTTTATCCTATGCTTTATTAAATTGTATTTATGTTGTTTTATCCTATGCTTTATTAAATTTTATTGATGTTGTTTTATCCCATGCTTTATTAAATTGTATTTATGTTGTTTTAACCTATGCTTTATTAAATTGTATTTATGTTGTTTTATCCTATACTTTATTAAATTGTATTTATGTTGTTTTAACCTATGCTTTATTAAATTGTTTTTATGTTGTTTTATCCTATGCTTTATTAAATTGTATTTATGTTGTTTTATCCTATGCTTTATTAAATTGTATTTATGTTGTTTTATCCTATGCTTTATTAAATTGTATTTATGTTGTTTTATCCTATGCTTTATTAAATTGTATTTATGTTGTTTTAACCTATGCTTTATTAAATTGTATTTGTGTTGTTTTAACCCATGCTTTATTAAATTGTATTTATGTTGTTTTATCCTATGCTTTATTAAATTGTATTTATGTTGTTTTATCCTATGCTTTATTAAATTGTGTTTATGTTGTTTTATCCTATGCTTTATTAAATTGTATTTATGTTGTTTTATCCTATGCTTTATTAAATTGTATTTATGTTGTTTTAACCTATGCTTTATTAAATTGTATTTATGTTGTTTTAATCTATGCTTTATTAAATTGTATTTATGTTGTTTTATCCTATGCTTTATTAAATTGTATTTATGTTGTTTTATCCTATGCTTTATTAAATTGTGCTTATGTTGTTTTATCCTATGGTTTATTAAATTGTATTTATGTTGTTTTATCCTATGGTTTATTAAATTGTATTTATGTTGTTTTATCCTATGCTTTATTAAATTGTATTTATGTTGTTTTATCCTATGCTTTATTAAATTGTGTTTATGTTGTTTTATCCTATACTTTATTAAATTATATTTATGTTGTTTTAATCTATGCTTTATTAAATTGTATTTATGTTGTTTTATCCTATGCTTTATTAAATTGTATTTATGTTGTTTTATCCTATGCTTTATTAAATTGTGTTTATGTTGTTTTATCCTATACTTTATTAAATTGTATTTGTGTTGTTTTAACCCATGCTTTATTAAATTGTATTTATGTTGTTTTATCCTATGCTTTATTAAATTGTATTTATGTTGTTTTATCCTATGCTTTATTAAATTGTATTTATGTTGTTTTATCCTATGCTTTATTAAATTGTATTTATGTTGTTTTATCCTATGCTTTATTAAATTTTATTGATGTTGTTTTATCCCATGCTTTATTAAATTGTATTTATGTTGTTTTAACCTATGCTTTATTAAATTGTATTTATGTTGTTTTATCCTATATTTTATTAAATTGTATTTATGTTGTTTTAACCTATGCTTTATTAAATTGTTTTTATGTTGTTTTATCCTATGCTTTATTAAATTGTACTTATGTTGTTTTATCCTATGCTTTATTAAATTGTATTTATGTTGTTTTATCCTATGCTTTATTAAATTGTATTTATTTTGTTTTGTCCTATGCTTTATTAAATTGTGTTTATGTTGTTTTATCCTATGCTTTATTAAATTTTATTGATGTTGTTTTATCCCATGCTTTATTAAATTGTATTTATGTTGTTTTAACCTATGCTTTATTAAATTGTATTTATGTTGTTTTATCCTATACTTTATTAAATTGTATTTATGTTGTTTTAACCTATGCTTTATTAAATTGTTTTTATGTTGTTTTATCCTATGCTTTATTAAATTGTATTTATGTTGTTTTATCCTATGCTTTATTAAATTGTATTTATGTTGTTTTATCCTATGCTTTATTAAATTGTATTTATTTTGTTTTGTCCTATGCTTTATTAAATTGTGTTTATGTTGTTTTAACCTATGCTTTATTAAATTGTATTTGTGTTGTTTTAACCCATGCTTATTAAATTGTATTTATGTTGTTTTATCCTATGCTTTATTAAATTGTATTTATGCTGTTTTATCCTATGCTTTATTAAATTGTATTTATGTTGTTTTATCCTATGCTTTATTAAATTGTATTTATGTTGTTTTATCCTATGCTTTATTAAATTTTATTGATGTTGTTTTATCCCATGCTTTATTAAATTGTATTTATGTTGTTTTAACCTATGCTTTATTAAATTGTATTTATGTTGTTTTATCCTATACTTTATTAAATTGTATTTATGTTGTTTTAACCTATGCTTTATTAAATTGTTTTTATGTTGTTTTATCCTATGCTTTATTAAATTGTATTTATGTTGTTTTATCCTATGCTTTATTAAATTGTATTTATGTTGTTTTATCCTATGCTTTATTAAATTGTATTTATGTTGTTTTAACCTATGCTTTATTAAATTGTATTTATGTTGTTTTATCCTATGCTTTATTAAATTGTGTTTATGTTGTTTTATCCTATGCTTTATTAAATTGTATTTATGTTGTTTTATCCTATGCTTTATTAAATTGTATTTATGTTGTTTTATCCTATGCTTTATTAAATTGTATTTATTTTGTTTTGTCCTATGCTTTATTAAATTGTGTTTATGTTGTTTTAACCTATGCTTTATTAAATTGTATTTGTGTTGTTTTAACCCATGCTTTATTAAATTGTATTTATGTTGTTTTATCCTATGGTTTATAAAATTGTATTTATGTTGTTTTATCCTATGCTTTATTAAATTGTATTTATGTTGTTTTATCCTATGCTTTATTAAATTGTATTTATGATGTTTTATCCTATGCTTTATTAAACTGTATTTATGTTGTTTTAACCTATGCTTTATTACATCGTGTTTATGTTGTTTTATCCTATGCTTTATTAAATTGTATTTATGTTGTTTTATCCTATGCTTTATTAAATTGTATTTATGTTGTTTTATCCTATGCTTTATTAAATTGTATTTATGTTGTTTTAACCGATACTTTATTAAATTGTATTTATGTTTTTTTATCCTATGCTTTATTAAATTGTATTTATGTTGTTTTATCCTATGCTTTATTAAATTTTGTTTATGTTGTTTTATCCTATGCTTTATTAAATTGTATTTATGTTGTTTTATCCTATGCTTTATTAAATTGTATTTATGTTGTTTTAACCTATGCTTTATTAAATTGTATTTATGTTGTTTTATCCTATGCTTTATTAAATTGTATTTATTTTGTTTTATCCTATGCTATATTAAATTGTATTTATGTTGTTTTATCCTATGCTTTATTAAATTGTGTTTATGTTGTTTTATCCTATACTTTATTAAATTGTATTTATGTTGTTTTAATCTATGCTTTATTAAATTGTATTTATGTTGTTTTATCCTATGCTTTATTAAATTGTATTTATGTTGTTTTATCCTATGCTTTATTAAATTGTATTTATGTTGTTTTATCCTATGCTTTATTAAACTGTATTTATGTTGTTTTAACCTATGCTTTATTACATCGTGTTTATGTTGTTTTATCCTATGCTTTATTAAATTGTATTTATGTTGTTTTATCCTATGCTTTATTAAATTGTATTTATGTTGTTTTATCCTATGCTTTATTAAATTGTATTTATGTTGTTTTAACCTATGCTTTATTAAATTGTATTTATGTTTTTTTATCCTATGCTTTATTAAATTGTATTTATGTTGTTTTATCATATGCTTTATTAAATTTTGTTTATGTTGTTTTATCCTATGCTTTATTAAATTGTATTTATGTTGTTTTATCCTATGCTTTATTAAATTGTATTTATGTTGTTTTAACCTATGCTTTATTAAATTGTATTTATGTTGTTTTATCCTATATTTTATTAAATTGTATTTATGTTGTTTTAACCTATGCTTTATTAAATTGTTTTTATGTTGTTTTATCCTATGCTTTATTAAATTGTATTTATGTTGTTTTATCCTATGCTTTATTAAATTGTATTTATGTTGTTTTATCCTATGCTTTATTAAATTGTATTTATTTTGTTTTGTCCTATGCTTTATTAAATTGTGTTTATGTTGTTTTATCCTATGCTTTATTAAATTTTATTGATGTTGTTTTATCCCATGCTTTATTAAATTGTATTTATGTTGTTTTAACCTATGCTTTATTAAATTGTTTTTATGTTGTTTTATCCTATGCTTTATTAAATTGTATTTATGTTGTTTTATCCTATGCTTTATTAAATTGTATTTATGTTGTTTTATCCTATGCTTTATTAAATTGTGTTTATGTTGTTTTAACCTATGCTTTATTAAATTGTATTTATGTTGTTTTAACCTATGCTTTATTAAATTGTATTTGTGTTGTTTTAACCCATGCTTTATTAAATTGTATTTATGTTGTTTTATCCTATGCTTTATTAAATTGTATTTATGTTGTTTTATCCTATGCTTTATTAAATTGTATTTATGTTGTTTTATCCTATGCTTTATTAAATTGTATTTATGTTGTTTTATCCTATGCTTTATTAAATTGTATTTATGTTGTTTTAACCTATGCTTTATTAAATTGTATTTGTGTTGTTTTAACCCATGCTTTATTAAATTGTATTTATGTTGTTTTATCCTATGCTTTATTAAATTGTATTTATGTTGTTTTATCCTATGCTTTATTAAATTGTGTTTATGTTGTTTTATCCTATGCTTTATTAAATTGTATTTATGTTGTTTTATCCTATGCTTTATTAAATTGTATTTATGTTGTTTTAACCTATGCTTTATTAAATTGTATTTATGTTGTTTTAATCTATGCTTTATTAAATTGTATTTATGTTGTTTTATCCTATGCTTTATTAAATTGTATTTATGTTGTTTTATCCTATGCTTTATTAAATTGTGCTTATGTTGTTTTATCCTATGGTTTATTAAATTGTATTTATGTTGTTTTATCCTATGGTTTATTAAATTGTATTTATGTTGTTTTATCCTATGCTTTATTAAATTGTATTTATGTTGTTTTATCCTATGCTTTATTAAATTGTGTTTATGTTGTTTTATCCTATACTTTATTAAATTATATTTATGTTGTTTTAATCTATGCTTTATTAAATTGTATTTATGTTGTTTTATCCTATGCTTTATTAAATTGTATTTATGTTGTTTTATCCTATGCTTTATTAAATTGTATTTATGTTGCTTTAACCTATGCTTTATTAAATTGTATTTATGTTGTTTTATCCTATGCTTTATTAAATGGTATTTATGTTGTTTTATCCTA
Organism: Phyllobates terribilis; assembly: GCF_046119375.1. Classification (NCBI taxonomy): domain Eukaryota; kingdom Metazoa; phylum Chordata; class Amphibia; order Anura; family Dendrobatidae; genus Phyllobates; species Phyllobates terribilis. The sequence continues at coordinate 3,181,713 of NW_027362781.1, read as the reverse complement.
TGCTTTATTAAATTGTATTTATGTTGTTTTAACCTATGCTTTATTAAACTGTATTTATGTTGTTTTATCCTATGCTTTATTAAATTGTATTTATGTTGTTTTATCCTATGCTTTATTAAATTAAATTTATTTTGTTTTGCCCTATGCTTTATCAAATTGTGTTTATGTTGTTTTAACCTATGCTTTATTAAATTGTATTTGTGTTGTTTTAACCCATGCTTTATTAAATTGTATTTATGTTGTTTTATCCTATGCTTTATTAAATTTTATTGATGTTGTTTTACCCCATGCTTTATTAAATTGTATTTATGTTGTTTTAACCTATGCTTTATTAAATTGTATTTATGTTGTTTTATCCTATACTTTATAAAATTGTACTTATGTTGTTTTAACCTATGCTTTATTAAATTGTTTTTATGTTGTTTTATCCTATGCTTTATTAAATTGTATTTATGTTGTTTTATCCTATGCTTTATTAAATTGTATTTATGTTGTTTTATCCTATGCTTTATTAAATTGTATTTATGTTGTTTTAACCTATGCTTTATTAAATTGTATTTATGTTGTTTTATCCTATGCTTTATTAAATTGTGTTTATGTTGTTTTATCCTATGCTTTATTAAATTGTATTTATGTTGTTTTATCCTATGCTTTATTAAATTGTATTTATGTTGTTTTAACCTATGCTTTATTAAATTGTATTTATGTTGTTTTAATCTATGCTTTATTAAATTGTATTTATGTTGTTTTATCCTATGCTTTATTAAATTGTATTTATGTTGTTTTATCCTATGCTTTATTAAATTGTGCTTATGTTGTTTTATCCTATGGTTTATTAAATTGTATTTATGTTGTTTTATCCTATGGTTTATTAAATTGTATTTATGTTGTTTTATCCTATGCTTTATTAAATTGTATTTATGTTGTTTTATCCTATGCTTTATTAAATTGTGTTTATGTTGTTTTATCCTATACTTTATTAACTTATATTTATGTTGTTTTAATCTATGCTTTATTAAATTGTATTTATGTTGTTTTATCCTATGCTTTATTAAATTGTATTTATGTTGTTTTATCCTATGCTTTATTAAATTGTGTTTATGTTGTTTTATCCTATACTTTATTAAATTGTATTTGTGTTGTTTTAACCCATGCTTTATTAAATTGTATTTATGTTGTTTTATCCTATGCTTTATTAAATTGTATTTATGTTGTTTTATCCTATGCTTTATTAAATTGTATTTATGTTGTTTTATCCTATGCTTTATTAAATTTTATTGATGTTGTTTTATCCCATGCTTTATTAAATTGTATTTATGTTGTTTTAACCTATGCTTTATTAAATTGTATTTATGTTGTTTTATCCTATACTTTATTAAATTGTATTTATGTTGTTTTAACCTATGCTTTATTAAATTGTTTTTATGTTGTTTTATCCTATGCTTTATTAAATTGTATTTATGTTGTTTTATCCTATGCTTTATTAAATTGTATTTATGTTGTTTTATCCTATGCTTTATTAAATTGTATTTATGTTGTTTTAACCTATGCTTTATTAAATTGTATTTATGTTGTTTTAATCTATGCTTTATTAAATTGTATTTATGTTGTTTTATCCTATGCTTTATTAAATTGTATTTATGTTGTTTTATCCTATGCTTTATTAAATTGTGCTTATGTTGTTTTATCCTATGGTTTATTAAATTGTATTTATGTTGTTTTATCCTATGGTTTATTAAATTGTATTTATGTTGTTTTATCCTATGCTTTATTAAATTGTATTTATGTTGTTTTATCCTATGCTTTATTAAATTGTGTTTATGTTGTTTTATCCTATACTTTATTAAATTATATTTATGTTGTTTTAATCTATGCTTTATTAAATTGTATTTATGTTGTTTTATCCTATGGTTTATAAAATTGTATTTATGTTGTTTTATCCTATGCTTTATTAAATTGTATTTATGTTGTTTTATCCTATGCTTTATTAAATTGTATTTATGATGTTTTATCCTATGCTTTATTAAACTGTATTTATGTTGTTTTAACCTATGCTTTATTACATCGTGTTTATGTTGTTTTATCCTATGCTTTATTAAATTGTATTTATGTTGTTTTATCCTATGCTTTATTAAATTGTATTTATGTTGTTTTATCCTATGCTTTATTAAATTGTATTTATGTTGTTTTAACCGATACTTTATTAAATTGTATTTATGTTTTTTTATCCTATGCTTTATTAAATTGTATTTATGTTGTTTTATCCTATGCTTTATTAAATTTTGTTTATGTTGTTTTATCCTATGCTTTATTAAATTGTATTTATGTTGTTTTATCCTATGCTTTATTAAATTGTATTTATGTTGTTTTAACCTATGCTTTATTAAATTGTATTTATGTTGTTTTATCCTATGCTTTATTAAATTGTATTTATTTTGTTTTATCCTATGCTATATTAAATTGTATTTATGTTGTTTTATCCTATGCTTTATTAAATTGTGTTTATGTTGTTTTATCCTATACTTTATTAAATTGTATTTATGTTGTTTTAATCTATGCTTTATTAAATTGTATTTATGTTGTTTTATCCTATGCTTTATTAAATTGTATTTATGTTGTTTTATCCTATGCTTTATTAAATTGTATTTATGTTGTTTTATCCTATGCTTTATTAAACTGTATTTATGTTGTTTTAACCTATGCTTTATTACATCGTGTTTATGTTGTTTTATCCTATGCTTTATTAAATTGTATTTATGTTGTTTTATCCTATGCTTTATTAAATTGTATTTATGTTGTTTTATCCTATGCTTTATTAAATTGTATTTATGTTGTTTTAACCTATGCTTTATTAAATTGTATTTATGTTTTTTTATCCTATGCTTTATTAAATTGTATTTATGTTGTTTTATCATATGCTTTATTAAATTTTGTTTATGTTGTTTTATCCTATGCTTTATTAAATTGTATTTATGTTGTTTTATCCTATGCTTTATTAAATTGTATTTATGTTGTTTTAACCTATGCTTTATTAAATTGTATTTATGTTGTTTTATCCTATATTTTATTAAATTGTATTTATGTTGTTTTAACCTATGCTTTATTAAATTGTTTTTATGTTGTTTTATCCTATGCTTTATTAAATTGTATTTATGTTGTTTTATCCTATGCTTTATTAAATTGTATTTATGTTGTTTTATCCTATGCTTTATTAAATTGTATTTATTTTGTTTTGTCCTATGCTTTATTAAATTGTGTTTATGTTGTTTTATCCTATGCTTTATTAAATTTTATTGATGTTGTTTTATCCCATGCTTTATTAAATTGTATTTATGTTGTTTTAACCTATGCTTTATTAAATTGTTTTTATGTTGTTTTATCCTATGCTTTATTAAATTGTATTTATGTTGTTTTATCCTATGCTTTATTAAATTGTATTTATGTTGTTTTATCCTATGCTTTATTAAATTGTGTTTATGTTGTTTTAACCTATGCTTTATTAAATTGTATTTATGTTGTTTTAACCTATGCTTTATTAAATTGTATTTGTGTTGTTTTAACCCATGCTTTATTAAATTGTATTTATGTTGTTTTATCCTATGCTTTATTAAATTGTATTTATGTTGTTTTATCCTATGCTTTATTAAATTGTATTTATGTTGTTTTATCCTATGCTTTATTAAATTTTATTGATGTTGTTTTATCCCATGCTTTATTAAATTGTATTTATGTTGTTTTAACCTATGCTTTATTAAATTGTATTTATGTTGTTTTATCCTATACTTTATTAAATTGTATTTATGTTGTTTTAACCTATGCTTTATTAAATTGTTTTTATGTTGTTTTATCCTATGCTTTATTAAATTGTATTTATGTTGTTTTATCCTATGCTTTATTAAATTGTATTTATGTTGTTTTATCCTATGCTTTATTAAATTGTATTTATGTTGTTTTAACCTATGCTTTATTAAATTGTATTTATGTTGTTTTAATCTATGCTTTATTAAATTGTATTTATGTTGTTTTATCCTATGCTTTATTAAATTGTATTTATGTTGTTTTATCCTATGCTTTATTAAATTGTGCTTATGTTGTTTTATCCTATGGTTTATTAAATTGTATTTATGTTGTTTTATCCTATGGTTTATTAAATTGTATTTATGTTGTTTTATCCTATGCTTTATTAAATTGTATTTATGTTGTTTTATCCTATGCTTTATTAAATTGTGTTTATGTTGTTTTATCCTATACTTTATTAAATTATATTTATGTTGTTTTAATCTATGCTTTATTAAATTGTATTTATGTTGTTTTATCCTATGGTTTATAAAATTGTATTTATGTTGTTTTATCCTATGCTTTATTAAATTGTATTTATGTTGTTTTATCCTATGCTTTATTAAATTGTATTTATGATGTTTTATCCTATGCTTTATTAAACTGTATTTATGTTGTTTTAACCTATGCTTTATTACATCGTGTTTATGTTGTTTTATCCTATGCTTTATTAAATTGTATTTATGTTGTTTTATCCTATGCTTTATTAAATTGTATTTATGTTGTTTTATCCTATGCTTTATTAAATTGTATTTATGTTGTTTTAACCGATACTTTATTAAATTGTATTTATGTTTTTTTATCCTATGCTTTATTAAATTGTATTTATGTTGTTTTATCCTATGCTTTATTAAATTTTGTTTATGTTGTTTTATCCTATGCTTTATTAAATTGTATTTATGTTGTTTTATCCTATGCTTTATTAAATTGTATTTATGTTGTTTTAACCTATGCTTTATTAAATTGTATTTATGTTGTTTTATCCTATGCTTTATTAAATTGTATTTATTTTGTTTTATCCTATGCTATATTAAATTGTATTTATGTTGTTTTATCCTATGCTTTATTAAATTGTGTTTATGTTGTTTTATCCTATACTTTATTAAATTGTATTTATGTTGTTTTAATCTATGCTTTATTAAATTGTATTTATGTTGTTTTATCCTATGCTTTATTAAATTGTATTTATGTTGTTTTATCCTATGCTTTATTAAATTGTATTTATGTTGTTTTATCCTATGCTTTATTAAACTGTATTTATGTTGTTTTAACCTATGCTTTATTACATCGTGTTTATGTTGTTTTATCCTATGCTTTATTAAATTGTATTTATGTTGTTTTATCCTATGCTTTATTAAATTGTATTTATGTTGTTTTATCCTATGCTTTATTAAATTGTATTTATGTTGTTTTAACCTATGCTTTATTAAATTGTATTTATGTTTTTTTATCCTATGCTTTATTAAATTGTATTTATGTTGTTTTATCATATGCTTTATTAAATTTTGTTTATGTTGTTTTATCCTATGCTTTATTAAATTGTATTTATGTTGTTTTATCCTATGCTTTATTAAATTGTATTTATGTTGTTTTAACCTATGCTTTATTAAATTGTATTTATGTTGTTTTATCCTATATTTTATTAAATTGTATTTATGTTGTTTTAACCTATGCTTTATTAAATTGTTTTTATGTTGTTTTATCCTATGCTTTATTAAATTGTATTTATGTTGTTTTATCCTATGCTTTATTAAATTGTATTTATGTTGTTTTATCCTATGCTTTATTAAATTGTATTTATTTTGTTTTGTCCTATGCTTTATTAAATTGTGTTTATGTTGTTTTATCCTATGCTTTATTAAATTTTATTGATGTTGTTTTATCCCATGCTTTATTAAATTGTATTTATGTTGTTTTAACCTATGCTTTATTAAATTGTTTTTATGTTGTTTTATCCTATGCTTTATTAAATTGTATTTATGTTGTTTTATCCTATGCTTTATTAAATTGTATTTATGTTGTTTTATCCTATGCTTTATTAAATTGTGTTTATGTTGTTTTAACCTATGCTTTATTAAATTGTATTTATGTTGTTTTAACCTATGCTTTATTAAATTGTATTTGTGTTGTTTTAACCCATGCTTTATTAAATTGTATTTATGTTGTTTTATCCTATGCTTTATTAAATTGTATTTATGTTGTTTTATCCTATGCTTTATTAAATTGTATTTATGTTGTTTTATCCTATGCTTTATTAAATTGTATTTATGTTGTTTTATCCTATGCTTTATTAAATTGTATTTATGTTGTTTTAACCTATGCTTTATTAAATTGTATTTGTGTTGTTTTAACCCATGCTTTATTAAATTGTATTTATGTTGTTTTATCCTATGCTTTATTAAATTGTATTTATGTTGTTTTATCCTATGCTTTATTAAATTGTGTTTATGTTGTTTTATCCTATGCTTTATTAAATTGTATTTATGTTGTTTTATCCTATGCTTTATTAAATTGTATTTATGTTGTTTTAACCTATGCTTTATTAAATTGTATTTATGTTGTTTTAATCTATGCTTTATTAAATTGTATTTATGTTGTTTTATCCTATGCTTTATTAAATTGTATTTATGTTGTTTTATCCTATGCTTTATTAAATTGTGCTTATGTTGTTTTATCCTATGGTTTATTAAATTGTATTTATGTTGTTTTATCCTATGGTTTATTAAATTGTATTTATGTTGTTTTATCCTATGCTTTATTAAATTGTATTTATGTTGTTTTATCCTATGCTTTATTAAATTGTGTTTATGTTGTTTTATCCTATACTTTATTAAATTATATTTATGTTGTTTTAATCTATGCTTTATTAAATTGTATTTATGTTGTTTTATCCTATGCTTTATTAAATTGTATTTATGTTGTTTTATCCTATGCTTTATTAAATTGTATTTATGTTGCTTTAACCTATGCTTTATTAAATTGTATTTATGTTGTTTTATCCTATGCTTTATTAAATGGTATTTATGTTGTTTTATCCTATGCTTTATTAAATTGTATTTATGTTGTTTTAACCTATGCTTTATTAAACTGTATTTATGTTGTTTTATCCTATGCTTTATTAAATTGTATTTATGTTGTTTTATCCTATGCTTTATTAAATTAAATTTATTTTGTTTTGCCCTATGCTTTATCAAATTGTGTTTATGTTGTTTTAACCTATGCTTTATTAAATTGTATTTGTGTTGTTTTAACCCATGCTTTATTAAATTGTATTTATGTTGTTTTATCCTATGCTTTATTAAATTTTATTGATGTTGTTTTACCCCATGCTTTATTAAATTGTATTTATGTTGTTTTAACCTATGCTTTATTAAATTGTATTTATGTTGTTTTATCCTATACTTTATAAAATTGTACTTATGTTGTTTTAACCTATGCTTTATTAAATTGTTTTTATGTTGTTTTATCCTATGCTTTATTAAATTGTATTTATGTTGTTTTATCCTATGCTTTATTAAATTGTATTTATGTTGTTTTATCCTATGCTTTATTAAATTGTATTTATGTTGTTTTAACCTATGCTTTATTAAATTGTATTTATGTTGTTTTATCCTATGCTTTATTAAATTGTGTTTATGTTGTTTTATCCTATGCTTTATTAAATTGTATTTATGTTGTTTTATCCTATGCTTTATTAAATTGTATTTATGTTGTTTTAACCTATGCTTTATTAAATTGTATTTATGTTGTTTTAATCTATGCTTTATTAAATTGTATTTATGTTGTTTTATCCTATGCTTTATTAAATTGTATTTATGTTGTTTTATCCTATGCTTTATTAAATTGTGCTTATGTTGTTTTATCCTATGGTTTATTAAATTGTATTTATGTTGTTTTATCCTATGGTTTATTAAATTGTATTTATGTTGTTTTATCCTATGCTTTATTAAATTGTATTTATGTTGTTTTATCCTATGCTTTATTAAATTGTGTTTATGTTGTTTTATCCTATACTTTATTAACTTATATTTATGTTGTTTTAATCTATGCTTTATTAAATTGTATTTATGTTGTTTTATCCTATGCTTTATTAAATTGTATTTATGTTGTTTTATCCTATGCTTTATTAAATTGTGTTTATGTTGTTTTATCCTATACTTTATTAAATTGTATTTGTGTTGTTTTAACCCATGCTTTATTAAATTGTATTTATGTTGTTTTATCCTATGCTTTATTAAATTGTATTTATGTTGTTTTATCCTATGCTTTATTAAATTGTATTTATGTTGTTTTATCCTATGCTTTATTAAATTTTATTGATGTTGTTTTATCCCATGCTTTATTAAATTGTATTTATGTTGTTTTAACCTATGCTTTATTAAATTGTATTTATGTTGTTTTATCCTATACTTTATTAAATTGTATTTATGTTGTTTTAACCTATGCTTTATTAAATTGTTTTTATGTTGTTTTATCCTATGCTTTATTAAATTGTATTTATGTTGTTTTATCCTATGCTTTATTAAATTGTATTTATGTTGTTTTATCCTATGCTTTATTAAATTGTATTTATGTTGTTTTAACCTATGCTTTATTAAATTGTATTTATGTTGTTTTAATCTATGCTTTATTAAATTGTATTTATGTTGTTTTATCCTATGCTTTATTAAATTGTATTTATGTTGTTTTATCCTATGCTTTATTAAATTGTGCTTATGTTGTTTTATCCTATGGTTTATTAAATTGTATTTATGTTGTTTTATCCTATGGTTTATTAAATTGTATTTATGTTGTTTTATCCTATGCTTTATTAAATTGTATTTATGTTGTTTTATCCTATGCTTTATTAAATTGTGTTTATGTTGTTTTATCCTATACTTTATTAAATTATATTTATGTTGTTTTAATCTATGCTTTATTAAATTGTATTTATGTTGTTTTATCCTATGCTTTATTAAATTGTATTTATGTTGTTTTATCCTATGCTTTATTAAATTGTGTTTATGTTGTTTTATCCTATACTTTATTAAATTGTATTTGTGTTGTTTTAACCCATGCTTTATTAAATTGTATTTATGTTGTTTTATCCTATGCTTTATTAAATTGTATTTATGTTGTTTTATCCTATGCTTTATTAAATTGTATTTATGTTGTTTTATCCTATGCTTTATTAAATTGTATTTATGTTGTTTTATCCTATGCTTTATTAAATTTTATTGATGTTGTTTTATCCCATGCTTTATTAAATTGTATTTATGTTGTTTTAACCTATGCTTTATTAAATTGTATTTATGTTGTTTTATCCTATATTTTATTAAATTGTATTTATGTTGTTTTAACCTATGCTTTATTAAATTGTTTTTATGTTGTTTTATCCTATGCTTTATTAAATTGTATTTATGTTGTTTTATCCTATGCTTTATTAAATTGTATTTATGTTGTTTTATCCTATGCTTTATTAAATTGTATTTATTTTGTTTTGTCCTATGCTTTATTAAATTGTGTTTATGTTGTTTTATCCTATGCTTTATTAAATTTTATTGATGTTGTTTTATCCCATGCTTTATTAAATTGTATTTATGTTGTTTTAACCTATGCTTTATTAAATTGTATTTATGTTGTTTTATCCTATACTTTATTAAATTGTATTTATGTTGTTTTAACCTATGCTTTATTAAATTGTTTTTATGTTGTTTTATCCTATGCTTTATTAAATTGTATTTATGTTGTTTTATCCTATGCTTTATTAAATTGTATTTATGTTGTTTTATCCTATGCTTTATTAAATTGTATTTATTTTGTTTTGTCCTATGCTTTATTAAATTGTGTTTATGTTGTTTTAACCTATGCTTTATTAAATTGTATTTGTGTTGTTTTAACCCATGCTTATTAAATTGTATTTATGTTGTTTTATCCTATGCTTTATTAAATTGTATTTATGCTGTTTTATCCTATGCTTTATTAAATTGTATTTATGTTGTTTTATCCTATGCTTTATTAAATTGTATTTATGTTGTTTTATCCTATGCTTTATTAAATTTTATTGATGTTGTTTTATCCCATGCTTTATTAAATTGTATTTATGTTGTTTTAACCTATGCTTTATTAAATTGTATTTATGTTGTTTTATCCTATACTTTATTAAATTGTATTTATGTTGTTTTAACCTATGCTTTATTAAATTGTTTTTATGTTGTTTTATCCTATGCTTTATTAAATTGTATTTATGTTGTTTTATCCTATGCTTTATTAAATTGTATTTATGTTGTTTTATCCTATGCTTTATTAAATTGTATTTATGTTGTTTTAACCTATGCTTTATTAAATTGTATTTATGTTGTTTTATCCTATGCTTTATTAAATTGTGTTTATGTTGTTTTATCCTATGCTTTATTAAATTGTATTTATGTTGTTTTATCCTATGCTTTATTAAATTGTATTTATGTTGTTTTATCCTATGCTTTATTAAATTGTATTTATTTTGTTTTGTCCTATGCTTTATTAAATTGTGTTTATGTTGTTTTAACCTATGCTTTATTAAATTGTATTTGTGTTGTTTTAACCCATGCTTTATTAAATTGTATTTATGTTGTTTTATCCTATGGTTTATAAAATTGTATTTATGTTGTTTTATCCTATGCTTTATTAAATTGTATTTATGTTGTTTTATCCTATGCTTTATTAAATTGTATTTATGATGTTTTATCCTATGCTTTATTAAACTGTATTTATGTTGTTTTAACCTATGCTTTATTACATCGTGTTTATGTTGTTTTATCCTATGCTTTATTAAATTGTATTTATGTTGTTTTATCCTATGCTTTATTAAATTGTATTTATGTTGTTTTATCCTATGCTTTATTAAATTGTATTTATGTTGTTTTAACCGATACTTTATTAAATTGTATTTATGTTTTTTTATCCTATGCTTTATTAAATTGTATTTATGTTGTTTTATCCTATGCTTTATTAAATTTTGTTTATGTTGTTTTATCCTATGCTTTATTAAATTGTATTTATGTTGTTTTATCCTATGCTTTATTAAATTGTATTTATGTTGTTTTAACCTATGCTTTATTAAATTGTATTTATGTTGTTTTATCCTATGCTTTATTAAATTGTATTTATTTTGTTTTATCCTATGCTATATTAAATTGTATTTATGTTGTTTTATCCTATGCTTTATTAAATTGTGTTTATGTTGTTTTATCCTATACTTTATTAAATTGTATTTATGTTGTTTTAATCTATGCTTTATTAAATTGTATTTATGTTGTTTTATCCTATGCTTTATTAAATTGTATTTATGTTGTTTTATCCTATGCTTTATTAAATTGTATTTATGTTGTTTTATCCTATGCTTTATTAAACTGTATTTATGTTGTTTTAACCTATGCTTTATTACATCGTGTTTATGTTGTTTTATCCTATGCTTTATTAAATTGTATTTATGTTGTTTTATCCTATGCTTTATTAAATTGTATTTATGTTGTTTTATCCTATGCTTTATTAAATTGTATTTATGTTGTTTTAACCTATGCTTTATTAAATTGTATTTATGTTTTTTTATCCTATGCTTTATTAAATTGTATTTATGTTGTTTTATCATATGCTTTATTAAATTTTGTTTATGTTGTTTTATCCTATGCTTTATTAAATTGTATTTATGTTGTTTTATCCTATATTTTATTAAATTGTATTTATGTTGTTTTAACCTATGCTTTATTAAATTGTTTTTATGTTGTTTTATCCTATGCTTTATTAAATTGTATTTATGTTGTTTTATCCTATGCTTTATTAAATTGTATTTATGTTGTTTTATCCTATGCTTTATTAAATTGTTTTTATGTTGTTTTAACCTATGCTTTATTAAATTGTTTTTATGTTGTTTTATCCTATGCTTTATTAAATTGTATTTATGTTGTTTTATCCTATGCTTTATTAAATTGTATTTATGTTGTTTTATCCTATGCTTTATTAAATTGTATTTATTTTGTTTTGTCCTATGCTTTATTAAATTGTGTTTATGTTGTTTTATCCTATGCTTTATTAAATTTTATTGATGTTGTTTTATCCCATGCTTTATTAAATTGTATTTATGTTGTTTTAACCTATGCTTTATTAAATTGTTTTTATGTTGTTTTATCCTATGCTTTATTAAATTGTATTTATGTTGTTTTATCCTATGCTTTATTAAATTGTATTTATGTTGTTTTATCCTATGCTTTATTAAATTGTGTTTATGTTGTTTTAACCTATGCTTTATTAAATTGTATTTATGTTGTTTTAACCTATGCTTTATTAAATTGTATTTGTGTTGTTTTAACCCATGCTTTATTAAATTGTATTTATGTTGTTTTATCCTATGCTTTATTAAATTGTATTTATGTTGTTTTATCCTATGCTTTATTAAATTGTATTTATGTTGTTTTATCCTATGCTTTATTAAATTGTATTTATGTTGTTTTATCCTATGCTTTATTAAATTGTATTTATGTTGTTTTAACCTATGCTTTATTAAATTGTATTTGTGTTGTTTTAACCCATGCTTTATTAAATTGTATTTATGTTGTTTTATCCTATGCTTTATTAAATTGTATTTATGTTGTTTTATCCTATGCTTTATTAAATTGTGTTTATGTTGTTTTATCCTATGCTTTATTAAATTGTATTTATGTTGTTTTATCCTATGCTTTATTAAATTGTATTTATGTTGTTTTAACCTATGCTTTATTAAATTGTATTTATGTTGTTTTAATCTATGCTTTATTAAATTGTATTTATGTTGTTTTATCCTATGCTTTATTAAATTGTATTTATGTTGTTTTATCCTATGCTTTATTAAATTGTGCTTATGTTGTTTTATCCTATGGTTTATTAAATTGTATTTATGTTGTTTTATCCTATGGTTTATTAAATTGTATTTATGTTGTTTTATCCTATGCTTTATTAAATTGTATTTATGTTGTTTTATCCTATGCTTTATTAAATTGTGTTTATGTTGTTTTATCCTATACTTTATTAAATTATATTTATGTTGTTTTAATCTATGCTTTATTAAATTGTATTTATGTTGTTTTATCCTATGCTTTATTAAATTGTATTTATGTTGTTTTATCCTATGCTTTATTAAATTGTATTTATGTTGCTTTAACCTATGCTTTATTAAATTGTATTTATGTTGTTTTATCCTATGCTTTATTAAATGGTATTTATGTTGTTTTATCCTATGCTTTATTAAATTGTATTTATGTTGTTTTAACCTATGCTTTATTAAACTGTATTTATGTTGTTTTATCCTATGCTTTATTAAATTGTATTTATGTTGTTTTATCCTATGCTTTATTAAATTAAATTTATTTTGTTTTGCCCTATGCTTTATCAAATTGTGTTTATGTTGTTTTAACCTATGCTTTATTAAATTGTATTTGTGTTGTTTTAACCCATGCTTTATTAAATTGTATTTATGTTGTTTTATCCTATGCTTTATTAAATTTTATTGATGTTGTTTTATCCCATGCTTTATTAAATTGTATTTATGTTGTTTTAACCTATGCTTTATTAAATTGTATTTATGTTGTTTTATCCTATACTTTATAAAATTGTACTTATGTTGTTTTAACCTATGCTTTATTAAATTGTTTTTATGTTGTTTTATCCTATGCTTTATTAAATTGTATTTATGTTGTTTTATCCTATGCTTTATTAAATTGTATTTATGTTGTTTTATCCTATGCTTTATTAAATTGTATTTATGTTGTTTTAACCTATGCTTTATTAAATTGTATTTATGTTGTTTTATCCTATGCTTTATTAAATTGTGTTTATGTTGTTTTATCCTATGCTTTATTAAATTGTATTTATGTTGTTTTATCCTATGCTTTATTAAATTGTATTTATGTTGTTTTAACCTATGCTTTATTAAATTGTATTTATGTTGTTTTAATCTATGCTTTATTAAATTGTATTTATGTTGTTTTATCCTATGCTTTATTAAATTGTATTTATGTTGTTTTATCCTATGCTTTATTAAATTGTGCTTATGTTGTTTTATCCTATGGTTTATTAAATTGTATTTATGTTGTTTTATCCTATGGTTTATTAAATTGTATTTATGTTGTTTTATCCTATGCTTTATTAAATTGTATTTATGTTGTTTTATCCTATGCTTTATTAAATTGTGTTTATGTTGTTTTATCCTATACTTTATTAACTTATATTTATGTTGTTTTAATCTATGCTTTATTAAATTGTATTTATGTTGTTTTATCCTATGCTTTATTAAATTGTATTTATGTTGTTTTATCCTATGCTTTATTAAATTGTGTTTATGTTGTTTTATCCTATACTTTATTAAATTGTATTTGTGTTGTTTTAACCCATGCTTTATTAAATTGTATTTATGTTGTTTTATCCTATGCTTTATTAAATTGTATTTATGTTGTTTTATCCTATGCTTTATTAAATTGTATTTATGTTGTTTTATCCTATGCTTTATTAAATTTTATTGATGTTGTTTTATCCCATGCTTTATTAAATTGTATTTATGTTGTTTTAACCTATGCTTTATTAAATTGTATTTATGTTGTTTTATCCTATACTTTATTAAATTGTATTTATGTTGTTTTAACCTATGCTTTATTAAATTGTTTTTATGTTGTTTTATCCTATGCTTTATTAAATTGTATTTATGTTGTTTTATCCTATGCTTTATTAAATTGTATTTATGTTGTTTTATCCTATGCTTTATTAAATTGTATTTATTTTGTTTTGTCCTATGCTTTATTAAATTGTGTTTATGTTGTTTTATCCTATGCTTTATTAAATTTTATTGATGTTGTTTTATCCCATGCTTTATTAAATTGTATTTATGTTGTTTTAACCTATGCTTTATTAAATTGTATTTATGTTGTTTTATCCTATGCTTTATTAAATTGTATTTATTTTGTTTTATCCTATGCTTTATTAAATTGTATTTATGTTGTTTTATCCTATGCTTTATTAAATTGTATTTATGTTGTTTTATCCTATGCTTTATGAAATTGTGCTTATGTTATTTTATCCTATGGTTTATTAAATTGTATTTATGTTGTTTTATCCTATGCTTTATTAAATTGTATTTATGTTGTTTTATCTTATGCTTTATTAAATTGTATTTATTTTGTTTTATCCTATGCTTTATTAAATTGTATTTATGTTGTTTTATCCTATGCTTTATTAAATTGTGTTTATGTTGTTTTATCCTATACTTTATTAAATTGTATTTATGTTGTTTTAATCTATGCTTTATTAAATTGTATTTATGTTGTTTTATCCTATGCTTTATTAAATTGTATTTATGTTGTTTTATCCTATGCTTTATTAAATTGTATTTATGTTGTTTTATCCTATGCTTTATTAAATTGTATTTATGTTGTTTTATCCTATGCTTTATTAAATTTTGTTTATGTTGTTTTATCCTATGCTTTATTAAATTGTATTTATGTTGTTTTATCCTATGCTTTATTAAATTGTATTTATGTTGTTTTAACCTATGCTTTATTAAATTGTATTTATGTTGTTTTATCCTATGCTTTATTAAATTGTATTTATTTTGTTTTATCCTATGCTTTATTAAATTGTATTTATGTTGTTTTATCCTATGCTTTATTAAATTGTATTTATGTTGTTTTATCCTATGCTTTATGAAATTGCGCTTATGTTATTTTATCCTATGGTTTATTAAATTGTATTTATGTTGTTTTATCCTATGCTTTATTAAATTGTATTTATGTTGTTTTATCCTATGCTTTATTAAATTGTATTTAGGTTGTTTTATCCTATGCTTTATTAAACTGTATTTATGTTGTTTTAACCTATGCTTTATTACATCGTGTTTATGTTGTTTTATCCTATGCTTTATTAAATTGTATTTATGTTGCTTTAACCTATGCTTTATTAAATTGTATTTATGTTGTTTTATCCTATGCTATATTAAATGGTATTTATGTTGTTTTATCCTATGCTTTATTAAATTGTATTTATGTTGTTTTAACCTATGCTTTATTAAACTGTATTTATGTTGTTTTATCCTATGCTTTATTAAATTGTATTTATGTTGTTTTATCCTATGCTTTATTAAATTAAATTTATTTTGTTTTGCCCTATGCTTTATCAAATTGTGTTTATGTTGTTTTAACCTATGCTTTATTAAATTGTATTTGTGTTGTTTTAACCCATGCTTTATTAAATTGTATTTATGTTGTTTTATCCTATGCTTTATTAAATTTTATTGATGTTGTTTTATCCCATGCTTTATTAAATTGTATTTATGTTGTTTTAACCTATGCTTTATTAAATTGTATTTATGTTGTTTTATCCTATACTTTATAAAATTGTACTTATGTTGTTTTAACCTATGCTTTATTAAATTGTTTTTATGTTGTTTTATCCTATGCTTTATTAAATTGTATTTATGTTGTTTTATCCTATGCTTTATTAAATTGTATTTATGTTGTTTTATCCTATGCTTTATTAAATTTTATTGATGTTGTTTTATCCCATGCTTTATTAAATTGTATTTATGTTGTTTTAACCTATGCTTTATTAAATTGTATTTATGTTGTTTTATCCTATACTTTATTAAATTGTATTTATGTTGTTTTAACCTATGCTTTATTAAATTGTTTTTATGTTGTTTTATCCTATGCTTTATTAAATTGTATTTATGTTGTTTTATCCTATGCTTTATTAAATTGTATTTATGTTGTTTTATCCTATGCTTTATTAAATTGTATTTATTTTGTTTTGTCCTATGCTATATTAAATTGTGTTTATGTTGTTTTATCCTATGCTTTATTAAATTTTATTGATGTTGTTTTATCCCATGCTTTATTAAATTGTATTTATGTTGTTTTATCCTATGCTTTATTAAATTGTATTTATGTTGTTTTAACCTATGCTTTATTAAATTGTATTTATGTTGTTTTATCCTATACTTTATTAAATTGTATTTATGTTGTTTTAACCTATGCTTTATTAAATTGTTTTTATGTTGTTTTATCCTATGCTTTATTAAATTGTATTTATGTTGTTTTATCCTATGCTTTATTAAATTGTATTTATGTTGTTTTATCCTATGCTTTATTAAATTGTATTTATTTTGTTTTGTCCTATGCTATATTAAATTGTGTTTATGTTGTTTTATCCTATGCTTTATTAAATTTTATTGATGTTGTTTTATCCCATGCTTTATTAAATTGTATTTATGTTGTTTTATCCTATGCTTTATTAAATTGTATTTATGTTGTTTTAACCTATGCTTTATTAAATTGTATTTATGTTGTTTTATCCTATACTTTATTAAATTGTATTTATGTTGTTTTAACCTATGCTTTATTAAATTGTTTTTATGTTGTTTTATCCTATGCTTTATTAAATTGTATTTATGTTGTTTTATCCTATGCTTTATTAAATTGTATTTATGTTGTTTTATCCTATGCTTTATTAAATTGTATTTATTTTGTTTTGTCCTATGCTATATTAAATTGTGTTTATGTTGTTTTATCCTATGCTTTATTAAATTTTATTGATGTTGTTTTATCCCATGCTTTATTAAATTGTATTTATGTTGTTTTAACCTATGCTTTATTAAATTGTATTTATGTTGTTTTATCCTATGCTTTATTAAATTGTATTTATTTTGTTTTATCCTATGCTTTATTAAATTGTATTTATGTTGTTTTATCCTATGCTTTATTAAATTGTATTTATGTTGTTTTATCCTATGCTTTATGAAATTGTGCTTATGTTATTTTATCCTATGGTTTATTAAATTGTATTTATGTTGTTTTATCCTATGCTTTATTAAATTGTATTTATGTTGTTTTATCCTATGCTTTATTAAATTGTATTTATGTTGTTTTATCCTATGCTTTATTAAATTAAATTTATTTTGTTTTGCCCTATGCTTTATCAAATTGTGTTTATGTTGTTTTAACCTATGCTTTATTAAATTGTATTTGTGTTGTTTTAACCCATGCTTTATTAAATTGTATTTATGTTGTTTTATCCTATGCTTTATTAAATTTTATTGATGTTGTTTTATCCCATGCTTTATTAAATTGTATTTATGTTGTTTTAACCTATGCTTTATTAAATTGTATTTATGTTGTTTTATCCTATACTTTATAAAATTGTACTTATGTTGTTTTAACCTATGCTTTATTAAATTGTTTTTATGTTGTTTTATCCTATGCTTTATTAAATTGTATTTATGTTGTTTTATCCTATGCTTTATTAAATTGTATTTATGTTGTTTTATCCTATGCTTTATTAAATTGTATTTATGTTGTTTTAACCTATGCTTTATTAAATTGTATTTATGTTGTTTTATCCTATGCTTTATTAAATTGTGTTTATGTTGTTTTATCCTATGCTTTATTAAATTGTATTTATGTTGTTTTATCCTATGCTTTATTAAATTGTATTTATGTTGTTTTAACCTATGCTTTATTAAATTGTATTTATGTTGTTTTAATCTATGCTTTATTAAATTGTATTTATGTTGTTTTATCCTATGCTTTATTAAATTGTATTTATGTTGTTTTATCCTATGCTTTATTAAATTGTGCTTATGTTGTTTTATCCTATGGTTTATTAAATTGTATTTATGTTGTTTTATCCTATGGTTTATTAAATTGTATTTATGTTGTTTTATCCTATGCTTTATTAAATTGTATTTATGTTGTTTTATCCTATGCTTTATTAAATTGTGTTTATGTTTTTTTATCCTATACTTTATTAAATTATATTTATGTTGTTTTAATCTATGCTTTATTAAATTGTATTTATGTTGTTTTATCCTATGCTTTATTAAATTGTATTTATGTTGTTTTATCCTATGCTTTATTAAATTGTGTTTATGTTGTTTTATCCTATACTTTATTAAATTGTATTTGTGTTGTTTTAACCCATGCTTTATTAAATTGTATTTATGTTGTTTTATCCTATGCTTTATTAAATTGTATTTATGTTGTTTTATCCTATGCTTTATTAAATTGTATTTATGTTGTTTTATCCTATGCTTTATTAAATTGTATTTATGTTGTTTTATCCTATGCTTTATTAAATTTTATTGATGTTGTTTTATCCCATGCTTTATTAAATTGTATTTATGTTGTTTTAACCTATGCTTTATTAAATTGTATTTATGTTGTTTTATCCTATACTTTATTAAATTGTATTTATGTTGTTTTAACCTATGCTTTATTAAATTGTTTTTATGTTGTTTTATCCTATGCTTTATTAAATTGTATTTATGTTGTTTTATCCTATGCTTTATTAAATTGTATTTATGTTGTTTTATCCTATGCTTTATTAAATTGTATTTATTTTGTTTTGTCCTATGCTTTATTAAATTGTGTTTATGTTGTTTTATCCTATGCTTTATTAAATTTTATTGATGTTGTTTTATCCCATGCTTTATTAAATTGTATTTATGTTGTTTTAACCTATGCTTTATTAAATTGTATTTATGTTGTTTTATCCTATACTTTATTAAATTGTATTTATGTTGTTTTAACCTATGCTTTATTAAATTGTTTTTATGTTGTTTTATCCTATGCTTTATTAAATTGTATTTATGTTGTTTTATCCTATGCTTTATTAAATTGTATTTATGTTGTTTTATCCTATGCTTTATTAAATTGTATTTATTTTGTTTTGTCCTATGCTTTATTAAATTGTATTTATGTTGTTTTATCCTATGCTTTATTAAATTGTATTTATGTTGTTTTAACCTATGCTTTATTAAATTGTATTTATGTTGTTTTATCCTATGCTTTATTAAATTGTGTTTATGTTGTTTTATCCTATGCTTTATTAAATTGTATTTATGTTGTTTTATCCTATGCTTTATTAAATTGTATTTATGTTGTTTTATCCTATGCTTTATTAAATTGTATTTATTTTGTTTTGTCCTATGCTTTATTAAATTGTGTGTATGTTGTTTTAACCTATGCTTTATTAAATTGTATTTGTGTTGTTTTAACCCATGCTTTATTAAATTGTATTTATGTTGTTTTATCCTATGGTTTATTAAATTGTATTTATGTTGTTTTATCCTATGCTTTATTAAATTGTATTTATGTTGTTTTATCCTATGCTTTATTAAATTGTATTTATGATGTTTTATCCTATGCTTTATTAAACTGTATTTATGTTGTTTTAACCTATGCTTTATTACATCGTGTTTATGTTGTTTTATCCTATGCTTTATTAAATTGTATTTATGTTGTTTTATCCTATGCTTTATTAAATTGTATTTATGTTGTTTTATCCTATGCTTTATTAAATTGTGTTTATGTTGTTTTATCCTATGCTTTATTAAATTGTATTAATGTTGTTTTATCCTATGCTTTATTAAATTGTATTTATGTTGTTTTAACCTATGCTTTATTAAATTGTATTTATGTTGTTTTAATCTATGCTTTATTAAATTGTATTTATGTTGTTTTATCCTATGCTTTATTAAATTGTATTTATGTTGTTTTATCCTATGCTTTATTAAATTGTGCTTATGTTGTTTTATCCTATGGTTTATTAAATTGTATTTATGTTGTTTTATCCTATGGTTTATTAAATTGTATTTATGTTGTTTTATCCTATGCTTTATTAAATTGTATTTATGTTGTTTTATCCTATGCTTTATTAAATTGTGTTTATGTTGTTTTATCCTATACTTTATTAAATTATATTTATGTTGTTTTAATCTATGCTTTATTAAATTGTATTTATGTTGTTTTATCCTATGCTTTATTAAATTGTATTTATGTTGTTTTATCCTATGCTTTATTAAATTGTGTTTATGTTGTTTTATCCTAAACTTTATTAAATTGTATTTGTGTTGTTTTAACCCATGCTTTATTAAATTGTATTTATGTTGTTTTATCCTATGCTTTATTAAATTGTATTTATGTTGTTTTATCCTATGCTTTATTAAATTGTATTTATGTTGTTTTATCCTATGCTTTATTAAATTGTATTTATGTTGTTTTATCCTATGCTTTATTAAATTTTATTGATGTTGTTTTATCCCATGCTTTATTAAATTGTATTTATGTTGTTTTAACCTATGCTTTATTAAATTGTATTTATGTTGTTTTATCCTATACTTTATTAAATTGTATTTATGTTGTTTTAACCTATGCTTTATTAAATTGTTTTTATGTTGTTTTATCCTATGCTTTATTAAATTGTATTTATGTTGTTTTATCCTATGCTTTATTAAATTGTATTTATGTTGTTTTATCCTATGCTTTATTAAATTGTATTTATTTTGTTTTGTCCTATGCTTTATTAAATTGTGTTTATGTTGTTTTATCCTATGCTTTATTAAATTTTATTGATGTTGTTTTATCCCATGCTTTATTAAATTGTATTTATGTTGTTTTAACCTATGCTTTATTAAATTGTATTTATGTTGTTTTATCCTATACTTTATTAAATTGTATTTATGTTGTTTTAACCTATGCTTTATTAAATTGTTTTTATGTTGTTTTATCCTATGCTTTATTAAATTGTATTTATGTTGTTTTATCCTATGCTTTATTAAATTGTATTTATGTTGTTTTATCCTATGCTTTATTAAATTGTATTTATTTTGTTTTGTCCTATGCTTTATTAAATTGTGTTTATGTTGTTTTAACCTATGCTTTATTAAATTGTATTTGTGTTGTTTTAACCCATGCTTTATTAAATTGTATTTATGTTGTTTTATCCTATGCTTTATTAAATTGTATTTATGTTGTTTTATCCTATGCTTTATTAAATTGTATTTATGTTGTTTTATCCTATGCTTTATTAAATTGTATTTATGTTGTTTTATCCCATGCTTTATTAAATTGTATTTATGTTGTTTTAACCTATGCTTTATTAAATTGTATTTATGTTGTTTTATCCTATATTTTATTAAATTGTATTTATGTTGTTTTAACCTATGCTTTATTAAATTGTTTTTATGTTGTTTTATCCTATGCTTTATTAAATTGTATTTATGTTGTTTTATCCTATGCTTTATTAAATTGTATTTATGTTGTTTTATCCTATGCTTTATTAAATTGTATTTATTTTGTTTTGTCCTATGCTTTATTAAATTGTGTTTATGTTGTTTTATCCTATGCTTTATTAAATTTTATTGATGTTGTTTTATCCCATGCTTTATTAAATTGTATTTATGTTGTTTTAACCTATGCTTTATTAAATTGTTTTTATGTTGTTTTATCCTATGCTTTATTAAATTGTATTTATGTTGTTTTATCCTATGCTTTATTAAATTGTATTTATGTTGTTTTATCCTATGCTTTATTAAATTGTGTTTATGTTGTTTTAACCTATGCTTTATTAAATTGTATTTATGTTGTTTTAACCTATGCTTTATTAAATTGTATTTGTGTTGTTTTAACCCATGCTTTATTAAATTGTATTTATGTTGTTTTATCCTATGCTTTATTAAATTGTATTTATGTTGTTTTATCCTATGCTTTATTAAATTGTATTTATGTTGTTTTATCCTATGCTTTATTAAATTGTATTTATGTTGTTTTATCCTATGCTTTATTAAATTGTATTTATGTTGTTTTAACCTATGCTTTATTAAATTGTATTTGTGTTGTTTTAACCCATGCTTTATTAAATTGTATTTATGTTGTTTTATCCTATGCTTTATTAAATTGTATTTATGTTGTTTTATCCTATGCTTTATTAAATTGTGTTTATGTTGTTTTATCCTATGCTTTATTAAATTGTATTTATGTTGTTTTATCCTATGCTTTATTAAATTGTATTTATGTTGTTTTAACCTATGCTTTATTAAATTGTATTTATGTTGTTTTAATCTATGCTTTATTAAATTGTATTTATGTTGTTTTATCCTATGCTTTATTAAATTGTATTTATGTTGTTTTATCCTATGCTTTATTAAATTGTGCTTATGTTGTTTTATCCTATGGTTTATTAAATTGTATTTATGTTGTTTTATCCTATGGTTTATTAAATTGTATTTATGTTGTTTTATCCTATGCTTTATTAAATTGTATTTATGTTGTTTTATCCTATGCTTTATTAAATTGTGTTTATGTTGTTTTATCCTATACTTTATTAAATTATATTTATGTTGTTTTAATCTATGCTTTATTAAATTGTATTTATGTTGTTTTATCCTATGCTTTATTAAATTGTATTTATGTTGTTTTATCCTATGCTTTATTAAATTGTGTTTATGTTGTTTTATCCTATACTTTATTAAATTGTATTTGTGTTGTTTTAACCCATGCTTTATTAAATTGTATTTATGTTGTTTTATCCTATGCTTTATTAAATTGTATTTATGTTGTTTTATCCTATGCTTTATTAAATTGTATTTATGTTGTTTTATCCTATGCTTTATTAAATTGTATTTATGTTGTTTTATCCTATGCTTTATTAAATTTTATTGATGTTGTTTTATCCCATGCTTTATTAAATTGTATTTATGTTGTTTTAACCTATGCTTTATTAAATTGTATTTATGTTGTTTTATCCTATATTTTATTAAATTGTATTTATGTTGTTTTAACCTATGCTTTATTAAATTGTTTTTATGTTGTTTTATCCTATGCTTTATTAAATTGTATTTATGTTGTTTTATCCTATGCTTTATTAAATTGTATTTATGTTGTTTTATCCTATGCTTTATTAAATTGTATTTATTTTGTTTTGTCCTATGCTTTATTAAATTGTGTTTATGTTGTTTTATCCTATGCTTTATTAAATTTTATTGATGTTGTTTTATCCCATGCTTTATTAAATTGTATTTATGTTGTTTTAACCTATGCTTTATTAAATTGTATTTATGTTGTTTTATCCTATACTTTATTAAATTGTATTTATGTTGTTTTAACCTATGCTTTATTAAATTGTTTTTATGTTGTTTTATCCTATGCTTTATTAAATTGTATTTATGTTGTTTTATCCTATGCTTTATTAAATTGTATTTATGTTGTTTTATCCTATGCTTTATTAAATTGTATTTATTTTGTTTTGTCCTATGCTTTATTAAATTGTGTTTATGTTGTTTTAACCTATGCTTTATTAAATTGTATTTGTGTTGTTTTAACCCATGCTTATTAAATTGTATTTATGTTGTTTTATCCTATGCTTTATTAAATTGTATTTATGCTGTTTTATCCTATGCTTTATTAAATTGTATTTATGTTGTTTTATCCTATGCTTTATTAAATTGTATTTATGTTGTTTTATCCTATGCTTTATTAAATTTTATTGATGTTGTTTTATCCCATGCTTTATTAAATTGTATTTATGTTGTTTTAACCTATGCTTTATTAAATTGTATTTATGTTGTTTTATCCTATACTTTATTAAATTGTATTTATGTTGTTTTAACCTATGCTTTATTAAATTGTTTTTATGTTGTTTTATCCTATGCTTTATTAAATTGTATTTATGTTGTTTTATCCTATGCTTTATTAAATTGTATTTATGTTGTTTTATCCTATGCTTTATTAAATTGTATTTATGTTGTTTTAACCTATGCTTTATTAAATTGTATTTATGTTGTTTTATCCTATGCTTTATTAAATTGTGTTTATGTTGTTTTATCCTATGCTTTATTAAATTGTATTTATGTTGTTTTATCCTATGCTTTATTAAATTGTATTTATGTTGTTTTATCCTATGCTTTATTAAATTGTATTTATTTTGTTTTGTCCTATGCTTTATTAAATTGTGTTTATGTTGTTTTAACCTATGCTTTATTAAATTGTATTTGTGTTGTTTTAACCCATGCTTTATTAAATTGTATTTATGTTGTTTTATCCTATGGTTTATAAAATTGTATTTATGTTGTTTTATCCTATGCTTTATTAAATTGTATTTATGTTGTTTTATCCTATGCTTTATTAAATTGTATTTATGATGTTTTATCCTATGCTTTATTAAACTGTATTTATGTTGTTTTAACCTATGCTTTATTACATCGTGTTTATGTTGTTTTATCCTATGCTTTATTAAATTGTATTTATGTTGTTTTATCCTATGCTTTATTAAATTGTATTTATGTTGTTTTATCCTATGCTTTATTAAATTGTATTTATGTTGTTTTAACCGATACTTTATTAAATTGTATTTATGTTTTTTTATCCTATGCTTTATTAAATTGTATTTATGTTGTTTTATCCTATGCTTTATTAAATTTTGTTTATGTTGTTTTATCCTATGCTTTATTAAATTGTATTTATGTTGTTTTATCCTATGCTTTATTAAATTGTATTTATGTTGTTTTAACCTATGCTTTATTAAATTGTATTTATGTTGTTTTATCCTATGCTTTATTAAATTGTATTTATTTTGTTTTATCCTATGCTATATTAAATTGTATTTATGTTGTTTTATCCTATGCTTTATTAAATTGTGTTTATGTTGTTTTATCCTATACTTTATTAAATTGTATTTATGTTGTTTTAATCTATGCTTTATTAAATTGTATTTATGTTGTTTTATCCTATGCTTTATTAAATTGTATTTATGTTGTTTTATCCTATGCTTTATTAAATTGTATTTATGTTGTTTTATCCTATGCTTTATTAAACTGTATTTATGTTGTTTTAACCTATGCTTTATTACATCGTGTTTATGTTGTTTTATCCTATGCTTTATTAAATTGTATTTATGTTGTTTTATCCTATGCTTTATTAAATTGTATTTATGTTGTTTTATCCTATGCTTTATTAAATTGTATTTATGTTGTTTTAACCTATGCTTTATTAAATTGTATTTATGTTTTTTTATCCTATGCTTTATTAAATTGTATTTATGTTGTTTTATCATATGCTTTATTAAATTTTGTTTATGTTGTTTTATCCTATGCTTTATTAAATTGTATTTATGTTGTTTTATCCTATGCTTTATTAAATTGTATTTATGTTGTTTTAACCTATGCTTTATTAAATTGTATTTATGTTGTTTTATCCTATGCTTTATTAAATTGTATTTATGTTGTTTTATCCTATGCTTTATTAAATTGTGCTTATGTTGTTTTATCCTATGGTTTATTAAATTGTATTTATGTTGTTTTATCCTATGCTTTATTAAATTGTATTTATGTTGTTTTATCCTATGCTTTATTAAATTGTATTTATGTTGTTTTATCCTATGCTTTATTAAATTGTATTTATGTTGTTTTATCCTATGCTTTATGAAATTGTGCTTATGTTGTTTTATCCTATGGTTTATTAAATTGTATTTATGTTGTTTTATCCTATGCTTTATTAAATTGTATTTATGTTGTTTTATCCTATGCTTTATTAAATTGTATTTATGTTGTTTTATCCTATGCTTTATTAAACTGTATTTATGTTGTTTTAACCTATGCTTTATTACATCGTGTTTATGTTGTTTTATCCTATGCTTTATTAAATTGTATTTATGTTGCTTTAACCTATGCTTTATTAAACTGTATTTATGTTGTTTTATCCTATGCTTTATTAAATTGTATTTATGTTGTTTTATCCTATGCTTTATTAAATTAAATTTATTTTGTTTTGTCCTATGCTTTATCAAATTGTGTTTATGTTGTTTTAACCTATGCTTTATTAAATTGTATTTGTGTTGTTTTAACCCATGCTTTATTAAATTGTATTTATGTTGTTTTATCCTATGCTTTATTAAATTTTATTGATGTTGTTTTATCCCATGCTTTATTAAATTGTATTTATGTTGTTTTAACCTATGCTTTATTAAATTGTATTTATGTTGTTTTATCCTATACTTTATTAAATTGTACTTATGTTGTTTTAACCTATGCTTTATTAAATTGTTTTTATGTTGTTTTATCCTATGCTTTATTAAATTGTATTTATGTTGTTTTATCCTATGCTTTATTAAATTGTATTTATGTTGTTTTATCCTATGCTTTATTAAATTGTATTTATGTTGTTTTATCCTATGCTTTATTAAATTGTATTTATGTTGTTTTATCCTATGCTTTATTAAATTGTGTTTATGTTGTTTTATCCTATGCTTTATTAAATTGTATTTATGTTGTTTTATTCTATGCTTTATTAAATTGTATTTATGTTGTTTTAACCTATGCTTTATTAAATTGTATTTATGTTGTTTTAATCTATGCTTTATTAAAATGTATTCATGTTGTTTTATCCTATGCTTTATTAAATTGTATTTATGTTGTTTTATCCTATGCTTTATTAAATTGTGCTTATGTTGTTTTATCCTATGGTTTATTAAATTGTATTTATGTTGTTTTATCCTATGCTTTATTAAATTGTATTTATGTTGTTTTATCCTATGCTTTATTAAATTGTATTTATGTTGTTTTTTCCTATGCTTTATTAAATTGTGTTTATGTTGTTTTATCCTATACTTTATTAAATTGTATTTATGTTGTTTTAATCTATGCTTTATTAAATTGTATTTATGTTGTTTTATCCTATGCTTTATTAAATTGTATTTATGTTGTTTTAACCTATGCTTTATTAAATTGTATTTATGTTGTTTTAATCTATGCTTTGTTAAATTGTATTTATGTTGTTTTATCCTATGCTTTATTAAATTGTATTTATGTTGTTTTATCCTATGATTTATTAAATTGTGCTTATGTTGTTTTATCCTATGGTTTATTAAATTGTATTTATGTTGTTTTATCCTATGGTTTATTAAATTGTATTTATGTTGTTTTATCCTATGCTTTATTAAATTGTATTTATGTTGTTTTATCCTATGCTTTATTAAATTGTATTTATGTTGTTTTATCCTATGCTTTATGAAATTGTGCTTATGTTGTTTTATCCTATGGTTTATTAAATTGTATTTATGTTGTTTTATCCTATGCTTTATTAAATTGTATTTATGTTGTTTTATCCTATGCTTTATTAAATTGTATTTATGTTGTTTTATCCTATGCTTTATTAAACTGTATTTATGTTGTTTTAACCTATGCTTTATTACATCGTGTTTATGTTGTTTTATCCTATGCTTTATTAAATTGTATTTATGTTGCTTTAACCTATGCTTTATTAAACTGTATTTATGTTGTTTTATCCTATGCTTTATTAAATTGTATTTATGTTGTTTTATCCTATGCTTTATTAAATTAAATTTATTTTGTTTTGTCCTATGCTTTATCAAATTGTGTTTATGTTGTTTTAACCTATGCTTTATTAAATTGTATTTGTGTTGTTTTAACCCATGCTTTATTAAATTGTATTTATGTTGTTTTATCCTATGCTTTATTAAATTTTATTGATGTTGTTTTATCCCATGCTTTATTAAATTGTATTTATGTTGTTTTAACCTATGCTTTATTAAATTGTATTTATGTTGTTTTATCCTATACTTTATTAAATTGTACTTATGTTGTTTTAACCTATGCTTTATTAAATTGTTTTTATGTTGTTTTATCCTATGCTTTATTAAATTGTATTTATGTTGTTTTATCCTATGCTTTATTAAATTGTATTTATGTTGTTTTATCCTATGCTTTATTAAATTGTATTTATGTTGTTTTATCCTATGCTTTATTAAATTGTATTTATGTTGTTTTATCCTATGCTTTATTAAATTGTGTTTATGTTGTTTTATCCTATGCTTTATTAAATTGTATTTATGTTGTTTTATTCTATGCTTTATTAAATTGTATTTATGTTGTTTTAACCTATGCTTTATTAAATTGTATTTATGTTGTTTTAATCTATGCTTTATTAAAATGTATTCATGTTGTTTTATCCTATGCTTTATTAAATTGTATTTATGTTGTTTTATCCTATGCTTTATTAAATTGTGCTTATGTTGTTTTATCCTATGGTTTATTAAATTGTATTTATGTTGTTTTATCCTATGCTTTATTAAATTGTATTTATGTTGTTTTATCCTATGCTTTATTAAATTGTATTTATGTTGTTTTTTCCTATGCTTTATTAAATTGTGTTTATGTTGTTTTATCCTATACTTTATTAAATTGTATTTATGTTGTTTTAATCTATGCTTTATTAAATTGTATTTATGTTGTTTTATCCTATGCTTTATTAAATTGTATTTATGTTGTTTTAACCTATGCTTTATTAAATTGTATTTATGTTGTTTTAATCTATGCTTTGTTAAATTGTATTTATGTTGTTTTATCCTATGCTTTATTAAATTGTATTTATGTTGTTTTATCCTATGATTTATTAAATTGTGCTTATGTTGTTTTATCCTATGGTTTATTAAATTGTATTTATGTTGTTTTATCCTATGGTTTATTAAATTGTATTTATGTTGTTTTATCCTATGCTTTATTAAATTGTATTTATGTTGTTTTATCCTATGCTTTATTAAATTGTGTTTATGTTGTTTTATCCTATACTTTATTAAATTATATTTATGTTGTTTTAATCTATGCTTTATTAAATTGTATTTATGTTGTTTTATCCTATGCTTTATTAAATTGTATTTATGTTGTTTTATCCTATGCTTTATTAAATTGTGTTTATGTTGTTTTATCCTATACTTTATTAAATTGTATTTGTGTTGTTTTAACCCATGCTTTATTAAATTGTATTTATGTTGTTTTATCCTATGCTTTATCAAATTGTATTTATGTTGTTTTATCCTATGCTTTATTAAATTGTATTTATGTTGTTTTATCCTATGCTTTATTAAATTGTATTTATGTTGTTTTATCCTATGCTTTATTAAATTTTATTGATGTTGTTTTATCCTATGCTTTATTAAATTGTATTTATGTTGTTTTATCCTATGCTTTATTAAATTGTATTTATGTTGTTTTATCCTATGCTTTATTAAATTGTGTTTATGTTGTTTTATCCTATGCTTTATTAAATTGTATTTATGTTGTTTTATTCTATGCTTTATTAAATTGTATTTATGTTGTTTTAACCTATGCTTTATTAAATTGTATTTATGTTGTTTTAATCTATGCTTTATTAAAATGTATTCATGTTGTTTTATCCTATGCTTTATTAAATTGTATTTATGTTGTTTTATCCTATGCTTTATTAAATTGTGCTTATGTTGTTTTATCCTATGGTTTATTAAATTGTATTTATGTTGTTTTATCCTATGCTTTATTAAATTGTATTTATGTTGTTTTATCCTATGCTTTATTAAATTGTATTTATGTTGTTTTTTCCTATGCTTTATTAAATTGTGTTTATGTTGTTTTATCCTATACTTTATTAAATTGTATTTATGTTGTTTTAATCTATGCTTTATTAAATTGTATTTATGTTGTTTTATCCTATGCTTTATTAAATTGTATTTATGTTGTTTTAACCTATGCTTTATTAAATTGTATTTATGTTGTTTTAATCTATGCTTTGTTAAATTGTATTTATGTTGTTTTATCCTATGCTTTATTAAATTGTATTTATGTTGTTTTATCCTATGATTTATTAAATTGTGCTTATGTTGTTTTATCCTATGGTTTATTAAATTGTATTTATGTTGTTTTATCCTATGGTTTATTAAATTGTATTTATGTTGTTTTATCCTATGCTTTATTAAATTGTATTTATGTTGTTTTATCCTATGCTTTATTAAATTGTGTTTATGTTGTTTTATCCTATACTTTATTAAATTATATTTATGTTGTTTTAATCTATGCTTTATTAAATTGTATTTATGTTGTTTTATCCTATGCTTTATTAAATTGTATTTATGTTGTTTTATCCTATGCTTTATTAAATTGTGTTTATGTTGTTTTATCCTATACTTTATTAAATTGTATTTGTGTTGTTTTAACCCATGCTTTATTAAATTGTATTTATGTTGTTTTATCCTATGCTTTATTAAATTGTATTTATGTTGTTTTATCCTATGCTTTATTAAATTGTATTTATGTTGTTTTATCCTATGCTTTATTAAATTGTATTTATGTTGTTTTATCCTATGCTTTATTAAATTTTATTGATGTTGTTTTATCCCATGCTTTATTAAATTTTATTTATGTTGTTTTAACCTATGCTTTATTAAATTGTATTTATGTTGTTTTATCCTATACTTTATTAAATTGTATTTATGTTGTTTTAACCTATGCTTTATTAAATTGTTTTTACGTTGTTTTATCCTATGCTTTATTAAATTGTATTTATGTTGTTTTATCCTATGCTTTATTAAATTGTATTTATGTTGTTTTATCCTATGCTTTATTAAATTGTATTTATTTTGTTTTGTCCTATGCTTTATTAAATTGTGTTTATGTTGTTTTATCCTATGCTTTATTAAATTTTATTGATGTTGTTTTATCCCATGCTTTATTAAATTGTATTTATGTTGTTTTAACCTATGCTTTATTAAATTGT
The DNA here is from genome assembly GCF_046119375.1 of Phyllobates terribilis. Classification (NCBI taxonomy): domain Eukaryota; kingdom Metazoa; phylum Chordata; class Amphibia; order Anura; family Dendrobatidae; genus Phyllobates; species Phyllobates terribilis. The sequence continues at coordinate 3,150,523 of NW_027362781.1, read as the reverse complement.
ATTTATGTTGTTTTATCCTATACTTTATTAAATTGTATTTATGTTGTTTTAACCTATGCTTTATTAAATTGTTTTTATGTTGTTTTATCCTATGCTTTATTAAATTGTGTTTATGTTGTTTTATCCTATGCTTTATTAAATTGTATTTATGTTGTTTTATCCTATGCTTTATTAAATTGTATTTATGTTGTTTTATCCTATGCTTTATTAAATTGTATTTATTTTGTTTTGTCCTATGCTTTATTAAATTGTGTTTATGTTGTTTTAACCTATGCTTTATTAAATTGTATTTGTGTTGTTTTAACCCATGCTTTATTAAATTGTATTTATGTTGTTTTATCCTATGCATTATTAAATTGTATTTATGTTGTTTTATCCTATGCTTTATTAAATTGTATTTATGTTGTTTTATCCTATGCTTTATTAAATTTTATTGATGTTGTTTTATCCCATGCTTTATTAAATTGTATTTATGTTGTTTTAACCTATGCTTTATTGAATTGTATTTATGTTGTTTTATCCTATGCTTTAATAAATTGTGTTTATGTTGTTTTATCCTATGCTTTATTAAATTGTATTTATGTTGTTTTATCCTATGCTTTATTAAATTGTATTTATGTTGTTTTAACCTATGCTTTATTAAATTGTATTTATGTTGTTTTATCCTATGCTTTATTAAATTGTATTTATGTTGTTTTATCCTATGCTTTATTAAATTGTATTTATGTTGTTTTAACCTATTCTTTATTAAATTGTATTTATGTTGTTTTATCCTATGCTTTATTAAATTGTATTTATGTTGTTTTATCCTATTCTTTATTAAATTGTGTTTATGTTGTTTTATCCTATACTTTATTAAATTGTATTTATGTTGTTTTAACCCATGCTTTATTAAATTGTATTTATGTTGTTTTATCCTATGCTTTATTAAATTGCATCTATGTTATTTTATCCTATGCTTTATTAAATTGTATTTATGTTGTTTCATCCTATGCTTTATTAAATTGTATTTATGTGGTTTTATCCTATGCTTTATTAAATTGTATTCATGTTGTTTTATCTTATGCTTTATTAAATTGTATTTATGTTGTTTTATCTTATGCTTTATTAAATTGTGTTTATGTTGTTTTATCCTATGCTTTATTAAATTGTATTTATGTGGTTTTATCCTATGCTTTATTAAATTGTATTTATGTTGTTTTATCCTATGCTTTATGAAATTGTGCTTATGTTGTTTTATCCTATGGTTTATTAAATTGTATTTATGTTGTTTTATCCTATGCTTTATTAAATTGTATTTATGTTGTTTTATCCTATGCTTTATTAAATTGTATTTATGTTGTTTTATCCTATGCTTTATTAAACTGTATTTATGTTGTTTTAACCTATGCTTTATTACATCGTGTTTATGTTGTTTTATCCTATGCTTTATTAAATTGTATTTATGTTGCTTTAACCTATGCTTTATTAAATTGTATTTATGTTGTTTTATCCTATGCTTTATTAAATGGTATTTATGTTGTTTTATCCTATGCTTTATTAAATTGTATTTATGTTGTTTTAACCTATGCTTTATTAAACTGTATTTATGTTGTTTTATCCTATGCTTTATTAAATTGTATTTATGTTGTTTTATCCTATGCTTTATTAAATTGTATTTATGTTGTTTTATCCTATGCTTTATTAAATTGTATTTATGTTGTTTTATCCTATGCTTTATTAAATTGTATTTATGTTGTTTTATCCTATGCTTTATGAAATTGTGCTTATGTTGTTTTATCCTATGGTTTATTAAATTGTATTTATGTTGTTTTATCCTATGCTTTATTAAATTGTATTTATGTTGTTTTATCCTATGCTTTATTAAATTGTATTTATGTTGTTTTATCCTATGCTTTATTAAACTGTATTTATGTTGTTTTAACCTATGCTTTATTACATCGTGTTTATGTTGTTTTATCCTATGCTTTATTAAATTGTGTTTATGTTGTTTTATCCTATACTTTATTAAATTGTATTTATGTTGTTTTAATCTATGCTTTATTAAATTGTATTTATGTTGTTTTATCCTATGCTTTATTAAATTGTATTTATGTTGTTTTAACCTATGCTTTATTAAATTGTATTTATGTTGTTTTATCCTATGCTTTATTAAATTGTATTTATGTTGTTTTATCCTATGATTTATTAAATTGTGCTTATGTTGTTTTATCCTATGGTTTATTAAATTGTATTTATGTTGTTTTATCCTATGGTTTATTAAATTGTGTTTATGTTGTTTTATCCTATGCTTTATTAAATTGTGTTTATGTTGTTTTATCCTATACTTTATTAAATTATATTTATGTTGTTTTAATCTATGCTTTATTAAATTGTATTTATGTTGTTTTATCCTATGCTTTATTAAATTGTATTTATGTTGTTTTATCCTATGCTTTATTAAATTGTGTTTATGTTGTTTTATCCTATACTTTATTAAATTGTATTTGTGTTGTTTTAACCCATGCTTTATTAAATTGTATTTATGTTGTTTTATCCTATGCTTTATTAAATTGTATTTATGTTGTTTTATCCTATGCTTTATTAAATTGTATTTATGTTGTTTTATCCTATGCTTTATTAAATTGTATTTATGTTGTTTTATCCTATGCTTTATTAAATTTTATTGATGTTGTTTTATCCCATGCTTTATTAAATTTTATTTATGTTGTTTTAACCTATGCTTTATTAAATTGTATTTATGTTGTTTTATCCTATACTTTATTAAATTGTATTTATGTTGTTTTAACCTATGCTTTATTAAATTGTTTTTATGTTGTTTTATCCTATGCTTTATTAAATTGTATTTATGTTGTTTTATCCTATGCTTTATTAAATTGTATTTATGTTGTTTTATCCTATGCTTTATTAAATTGTATTTATTTTGTTTTGTCCTATGCTTTATTAAATTGTGTTTATGTTGTTTTATCCTATGCTTTATTAAATTTTATTGATGTTGTTTTATCCCATGCTTTATTAAATTGTATTTATGTTGTTTTAACCTATGCTTTATTAAATTGTATTTATGTTGTTTTATCCTATACTTTATTAAATTGTATTTATGTTGTTTTAACCTATGCTTTATTAAATTGTTTTTATGTTGTTTTATCCTATGCTTTATTAAATTGTGTTTATGTTGTTTTATCCTATGCTTTATTAAATTGTATTTATGTTGTTTTATCCTATGCTTTATTAAATTGTATTTATGTTGTTTTATCCTATGCTTTATTAAATTGTATTTATTTTGTTTTGTCCTATGCTTTATTAAATTGTGTTTATGTTGTTTTAACCTATGCTTTATTAAATTGTATTTATGTGGTTTTATCCTATGCTTTATTAAATTGTATTCATGTTGTTTTATCTTATGCTTTATTAAATTGTATTTATGTTGTTTTATCTTATGCTTTATTAAATTGTGTTTATGTTGTTTTATCCTATGCTTTATTAAATTGTATTTATGTGGTTTTATCCTATGCTTTATTAAATTGTATTTATGTTGTTTTATCCTATGCTTTATGAAATTGTGCTTATGTTGTTTTATCCTATGGTTTATTAAATTGTATTTATGTTGTTTTATCCTATGCTTTATTAAATTGTATTTATGTTGTTTTATCCTATGCTTTATTAAATTGTATTTATGTTGTTTTATCCTATGCTTTATTAAACTGTATTTATGTTGTTTTAACCTATGCTTTATTACATCGTGTTTATGTTGTTTTATCCTATGCTTTATTAAATTGTATTTATGTTGCTTTAACCTATGCTTTATTAAATTGTATTTATGTTGTTTTATCCTATGCTTTATTAAATGGTATTTATGTTGTTTTATCCTATGCTTTATTAAATTGTATTTATGTTGTTTTAACCTATGCTTTATTAAACTGTATTTATGTTGTTTTATCCTATGCTTTATTAAATTGTATTTATGTTGTTTTATCCTATGCTTTATTAAATTGTATTTATGTTGTTTTATCCTATGCTTTATTAAATTGTATTTATGTTGTTTTATCCTATGCTTTATTAAATTGTATTTATGTTGTTTTATCCTATGCTTTATGAAATTGTGCTTATGTTGTTTTATCCTATGGTTTATTAAATTGTATTTATGTTGTTTTATCCTATGCTTTATTAAATTGTATTTATGTTGTTTTATCCTATGCTTTATTAAATTGTGTTTATGTTGTTTTATCCTATGCTTTATTAAACTGTATTTATGTTGTTTTAACCTATGCTTTATTACATCGTGTTTATGTTGTTTTATCCTATGCTTTATTAAATTGTATTTATGTTGCTTTAACCTATGCTTTATTAAATTGTATTTATGTTGTTTTATCCTATGCTTTATTAAATGGTATTTATGTTGTTTTATCCTATGCTTTATTAAATTGTATTTATGTTGTTTTAACCTATGCTTTATTAAACTGTATTTATGTTGTTTTATCCTATGCTTTATTAAATTGTATTTATGTTGTTTTATCCTATGCTTTATTAAATTAAATTTATTTTGTTTTGTCCTATGCTTTATCAAATTGTGGTTATGTTGTTTTAACCTATGCTTTATTAAATTGTATTTGTGTTGTTTTAACCCATGCTTTATTAAATTGTATTTATGTTGTTTTATCCTATGCTTTATTAAATTTTATTTATGTTGTTTTATCCCATGCTTTATTAAATTGTATTTATGTTGTTTTAACCTATGCTTTATTAAATTGTATTTATGTTGTTTTATCCTATACTTTATTAAATTGTACTTATGTTGTTTTAACCTATGCTTTATTAAATTGTTTTTATGTTGTTTTATCCTATGCTTTATTAAATTGTATTTATGTTGTTTTATCCTATGCTTTATTAAATTGTATTTATGTTGTTTTATTCTATGCTTTATTAAATTGTATTTATGTTGTTTTAACCTATGCTTTATTAAATTGTATTTATGTTGTTTTAATCTATGCTTTATTAAAATGTATTCATGTTGTTTTATCCTATGCTTTATTAAATTGTATTTATGTTGTTTTATCCTATGCTTTATTAAATTGTGCTTATGTTGTTTTATCCTATGATTTATTAAATTGTATTTATGTTGTTTTATCCTATGCTTTATTAAATTGTATTTATGTTGTTTTATCCTATGCTTTATTAAATTGTATTTATGTTGTTTTTTCCTATGCTTTATTAAATTGTGTTTATGTTGTTTTATCCTATACTTTATTAAATTGTATTTATGTTGTTTTAATCTATGCTTTATTAAATTGTATTTATGTTGTTTTATCCTATGCTTTATTAAATTGTATTTATGTTGTTTTAACCTATGCTTTATTAAATTGTATTTATGTTGTTTTAATCTATGCTTTATTAAATTGTATTTATGTTGTTTTATCCTATGCTTTATTAAATTGTATTTATGTTGTTTTATCCTATGCTTTATTAAATTGTGCTTATGTTGTTTTATCCTATGGTTTATTAAATTGTATTTATGTTGTTTTATCCTATGGTTTATTAAATTGTATTTATGTTGTTTTATCCTATGCTTTATTAAATTGTATTTATGTTGTTTTATCCTATGCTTTATTAAATTGTATTTATGTTGTTTTATCCTATGCTTTATTAAATTGTATTTATGTTGTTTTATCCTATGCTTTATTAAATTTTATTGATGTTGTTTTATCCCATGCTTTATTAAATTTTATTTATGTTGTTTTAACCTATGCTTTATTAAATTGTATTTATGTTGTTTTATCCTATACTTTATTAAATTGTATTTATGTTGTTTTAACCTATGCTTTATTAAATTGTTTTTATGTTGTTTTATCCTATGCTTTATTAAATTGTATTTATGTTGTTTTATCCTATGCTTTATTAAATTGTATTTATGTTGTTTTATCCTATGCTTTATTAAATTGTATTTATTTTGTTTTGTCCTATGCTTTATTAAATTGTGTTTATGTTGTTTTATCCTATGCTTTATTAAATTTTATTGATGTTGTTTTATCCCATGCTTTATTAAATTGTATTTATGTTGTTTTAACCTATGCTTTATTAAATTGTATTTATGTTGTTTTATCCTATACTTTATTAAATTGTATTTATGTTGTTTTAACCTATGCTTTATTAAATTGTTTTTATGTTGTTTTATCCTATGCTTTATTAAATTGTGTTTATGTTGTTTTATCCTATGCTTTATTAAATTGTATTTATGTTGTTTTATCCTATGCTTTATTAAATTGTATTTATGTTGTTTTATCCTATGCTTTATTAAATTGTATTTATTTTGTTTTGTCCTATGCTTTATTAAATTGTGTTTATGTTGTTTTAACCTATGCTTTATTAAATTGTATTTGTGTTGTTTTAACCCATGCTTTATTAAATTGTATTTATGTTGTTTTATCCTATGCTTTATTAAATTGTATTTATGTTGTTTTATCCTATGCTTTATTAAATTGTATTTATGTTGTTTTATCCTATGCTTTATTAAATTTTATTGATGTTGTTTTATCCCATGCTTTATTAAATTGTATTTATGTTGTTTTAACCTATGCTTTATTAAATTGTATTTATGTTGTTTTATCCTATACTTTATTAAATTGTATTTATGTTGTTTTAACCTATGCTTTATTAAATTGTTTTTATGTTGTTTTATCCTATGCTTTATTAAATTGTATTTATGTTGTTTTATCCTATGCTTTATTAAATTGTATTTATGTTGTTTTATCCTATGCTTTATTAAATTGTATTTATGTTGTTTTAACCTATGCTTTATTAAATTGTATTTATGTTGTTTTATCCTATGCTTTAATAAATTGTGTTTATGTTGTTTTATCCTATGCTTTATTAAATTGTATTTATGTTGTTTTATCCTATGCTTTATTAAATTGTATTTATGTTGTTTTAACCTATGCTTTATTAAATTGTATTTATGTTGTTTTATCCTATGCTTTATTAAATTGTATTTATGTTGTTTTATCCTATGCTTTATTAAATTGTATTTATGTTGTTTTAACCTATTCTTTATTAAATTGTATTTATGTTGTTTTATCCTATGCTTTATTAAATTGTATTTATGTTGTTTTATCCTATGCTTTATTAAATTGTGTTTATGTTGTTTTATCCTATACTTTATTAAATTGTATTTATGTTGTTTTAACCCATGCTTTATTAAATTGTATTTATGTTGTTTTATCCTATGCTTTATTAAATTGCATCTATGTTATTTTATCCTATGCTTTATTAAATTGTATTTATGTTGTTTCATCCTATGCTTTATTAAATTGTATTTATGTGGTTTTATCCTATGCTTTATTAAATTGTATTCATGTTGTTTTATCTTATGCTTTATTAAATTGTGTTTATGTTGTTTTATCCTATGCTTTATTAAATTGTATTTATGTGGTTTTATCCTATGCTTTATTAAATTGTATTTATGTTGTTTTATCCTATGCTTTATGAAATTGTGCTTATGTTGTTTTATCCTATGGTTTATTAAATTGTATTTATGTTGTTTTATCCTATGCTTTATTAAATTGTATTTATGTTGTTTTATCCTATGCTTTATTAAATTGTATTTATGATGTTTTATCCTATGCTTTATTAAACTGTATTTATGTTGTTTTAACCTATGCTTTATTACATCGTGTTTATGTTGTTTTATCCTATGCTTTATTAAATTGTATTAATGTTGCTTTAACCTATGCTTTATTAAATTGTATTTATGTTGTTTTATCCTATGCTTTATTAAATGGTATTTATGTTGTTTTATCCTATGCTTTATTAAATTGTATTTATGTTGTTTTAACCTATGCTTTATAAAACTGTATTTATGTTGTTTTATCCTATGCTTTATTAAATTGTATTTATGTTGTTTTATCCTATGCTTTATTAAATTAAATTTATTTTGTTTTGTCCTATGGTTTATCAAATTGTATTTGTGTTGTTTTAACCCATGCTTTATTAAATTGTATTTATGTTGTTTTATCCTATGCTTTATTAAATTTTATTGATGTTGTTTTATCCCATGCTTTATTAAATTGTATTTATGTTGTTTTAACCTATGCTTTATTAAATTGTATTTATGTTGTTTTATCCTATACTTTATTAAATTGTACTTATGTTGTTTTAACCTATGCTTTATTAAATTGTTTTTATGTTGTTTTATCCTATGCTTTATTAAATTGTATTTATGTTGTTTTATCCTATGCTTTATTAAATTGTATTTATGTTGTTTTATCCTATGCTTTATTAAATTGTATTTATGTTGTTTTAACCTATGCTTTATTAAATTGTATTTATGTTGTTTTATCCTATGCTTTATTAAATTGTGTTTATGTTGTTTTATCCTATGCTTTATTAAATTGTATTTATGTTGTTTTATCCTATGCTTTATTAAATTGTATTTATGTTGTTTTAACCTATGCTTTATTAAATTGTATTTATGTTGTTTTAATCTATGCTTTATTAAAATGTATTTATGTTGTTTTATCCTATGCTTTATTAAATTGTATTTATGTTGTTTTATCCAATGCTTTATTAAATTGTGCTTATGTTGTTTTATCCTATGGTTTATTAAATTGTATTTATGTTGTTTTATCCTATGCTTTATTAAATTGTATTTATGTTGTTTTATCCTATGCTTTATTAAATTGTATTTATGTGGTTTTATCCTATGCTTTATTAAATTGTATTTATGTTGTTTTATCCTATGCTTTATTAAATTGTATTTATGTTGTTTTATCCTATGCTTTATTAAATTGTATTTATGTTGTTTTGTACTATGCTTTATTAAATTGTATTTATGTTGTTTTAACCCATGCTTTATTAAATTGTATTTATGTTGTTTTATCCTATGCTTTATTAAATTGTATTTATTTTGTTTTGTCCTATGCTTTATTAAATTGTGTTTATGTTGTTTTAACCTATGCTTTATTAAATTGTATTTGTGTTGTTTTAACCCATGCTTTATTAAATTGTATTTATATTGTTTTATCCTATGCTTTATTAAATTGTATTTATGTTGTTTTATTCTATGCTTTATTAAATTGTGTTTATGTTGTTTTATCCTATGCTTTATTAAATTGTATTTATGTTGTTTTATCCTATGCTTTTTTAAATTGTATTTATGTTGTTTTAACCTAGGCTTTATTAAATTGTATTTATGTTGTTTTATCCTATGTTTTATTAAATTGTATTTATGTTGTTTTATCCTATGCTTTATTAAATTGTATTTATTTTGTTTTGTCCTATGCTTTATTAAATTGTGTTTATGTTGTTTTAACCTATGCTTTATTAAATTGTATTTGTGTTGTTTTAACCCATGCTTTATTAAATTGTATTTATGTTGTTTTATCCTATGCTTTATTAAATTGTATTTATGTTGTTTTAACCCATGCTTTATTAAATTGTATTTATGTTGTTTTATCCTATGCTTTATTAAATTGTATTTATGTTGTTTTATCCTATGCTTTATTAAATTGTATTTATGTTGTTTTATCCTATGCTTTATTAAATTTTATTGATGTTGTTTTATCCCATGCTTTATTAAATTGTATTTATGTTGTTTTAACCTATGCTTTATTAAATTGTATTTATGTTGTTTTATCCTATACTTTATTAAATTGTATTTATGTTGTTTTAACCTATGCTTTATTAAATTGTTTTTATGTTGTTTTATCCTATGCTTTATTAAATTGTATTTATGTTGTTTTATCCTATGCTTTATTAAATTGTATTTATGTTGTTTTATCCTATGCTTTATTAAATTGTATTTATGTTGTTTTAACCTATGCTTTATTAAATTGTATTTATGTTGTTTTATCCTATGCTTTATTAAATTGTGTTTATGTTGTTTTATCCTATGCTTTATTAAATTGTATTTATGTTGTTTTATCCTATGCTTTATTAAATTGTATTTATGTTGTTTTATCCTATGCTTTATTAAATTGTATTTATTTTGTTTTATCCTATGCTTTATTAAATTGTATTTATTTTGTTTTGTCCTATGCTTTATTAAATTGTGTTTATGTTGTTTTAACCTATGCTTTATTAAATTGTATTTGTGTTGTTTTAACCCATGCTTTATTAAATTGTATTTATGTTGTTTTATCCTATGCTTTATTAAATTGTATTTATGTTGTTTTATCCTATGCTTTATTAAATTGCATTTATGTTGTTTTATCCTATGCTTTATTAAATTGTATTTATGTTGTTTTATCCTATGCTTTATTAAATTGTATTTATGTTGTTTTATCCTATGCTTTATTAAATTGTATTTATGTTGTTTTATCCTATGCTTTATTAAATTGTATTTATGTTGTTTTATCCTATGCTTTATTAAATTGTATTTATGTTGTTTTAACCTATGCTTTATTAAATTGTATTTATGTTGTTTTATCCTATGCTTTATTAAATTGTATTTATTTTGTTTTATCCTATGCTTTATTAAATTGTATTTATTTTGTTTTGTCCTATGCTTTATTAAATTGTGTTTATGTTGTTTTAACCTATGCTTTATTAAATTGTATTTGTGTTGTTTTAACCCATGCTTTATTAAATTGTATTTATGTTGTTTTATCCTATGCTTTATTAAATTGTATTTATGTTGTTTTATCCTATGCTTTATTAAATTGCATTTATGTTGTTTTATCCTATGCTTTATTAAATTGTATTTATGTTGTTTTATCCTATGCTTTATTAAATTTTATTGATGTTGTTTTAACCTATGCTTTATTAAATTGTATTTATGTTGTTTTATCCTATACTTTATTAAATTGTATTTATGTTGTTTTAACCTATGCTTTATTAAATTGTTTTTATGTTGTTTTATCCTATGCTTTATTAAATTGTATTTATGTTGTTTTATCCTATGCTTTATTAAATTGTGTTTATGTTGTTTTATCCTATACTTTATTAAATTGTATTTATGTTGTTTTAATCTATGCTTTATTAAATTGTATTTATGTTGTTTTATCCTATGCTTTATTAAATTGTATTTATGTTGTTTTATCCTATGCTTTATTAAATTGTATTTATGTTGTTTTATCCTATGCTTTATTAAACTGTATTTATGTTGTTTTAACCTATGCTTTATTACATCGTGTTTATGTTGTTTTATCCTATGCTTTATTAAATTGTATTTATGTTGTTTTATCCTATGCTTTATTAAATTGTATTTATGTTGTTTTATCCTATGCTTTATTAAATTGTATTTATGTTGTTTTAACCATGCTTTATTAAATTGTATTTATGTTGTTTTATCCTATGCTTTATTAAATTGTATTTATGTTGTTTTATCCTATGCTTTATTAAATTGTATTTATGTTGTTTTATCCTATGCTTTATTAAATTGTATTTATGTTGTTTTATCCTATGCTTTATTAAATTTTATTGATGTTGTTTTATCCCATGCTTTATTAAATTGTATTTATGTTGTTTTAACCTATGCTTTATTAAATTGTATGTATGTTGTTTTATCCTATACTTTATTAAATTGTATTTATGTTGTTTTAACCTATGCTTTATTAAATTGTTTTTATGTTGTTTTATCCTATGCTTTATTAAATTGTATTTATGTTGTTTTATCCTATGCTTTATTAAATTGTATTTATGTTGTTTTATCCTATGCTTTATTAAATTGTATTTATGTTGTTTTGTACTATGCTTTATTAAATTGTATTTATGTTGTTTTAACCCATGCTTTATTAAATTGTATTTATGTTGTTTTATCCTATGCTTTATTAAATTGTATTTATTTTGTTTTGTCCTATGCTTTATTAAATTGTGTTTATGTTGTTTTAACCTATGCTTTATTAAATTGTATTTGTGTTGTTTTAACCCATGCTTTATTAAATTGTATTTATGTTGTTTTATCCTATGCTTTATTAAATTGTATTTATGTTGTTTTATCCTATGCTTTATTAAATTGTATTTATGTTGTTTTATCCTATGCTTTATTAAATTTTATTGATGTTGTTTTATCCCATGCTTTATTAAATTGTATTTATGTTGTTTTAACCTATGCTTTATTAAATTGTATTTATGTTGTTTTATCCTATACTTTATTAAATTGTGTTTATGTTGTTTTAACCTATGCTTTATTAAATTGTATTTGTGTTGTTTTAACCCATGCTTTATTAAATTGTATTTATGTTGTTTTATCCTATGCTTTATTAAATTGTATTTATGTTGTTTTATCCTATGCTTTATTAAATTTTATTGATGTTGTTTTATCCCATGCTTTATTAAATTGTATTTATGTTGTTTTAACCTATGCTTTATTAAATTGTATTTATGTTGTTTTATCCTATACTTTATTAAATTGTGTTTATGTTGTTTTATCCTATGCTTTATTAAATTGTATTTATGTTGTTTTAACCTATGCTTTATTAAATTGTATTTATGTTGTTTTATCCTATGCTTTATTAAATTGTATTTATGTTGTTTTATCCTATGCTTTATTAAATAGTATTTATGTTGTTTTATCCTATGCTTTATTAAATTGTGTTTATGTTGTTTTATCCTATACTTTATTAAATTGTATTTATGTTGTTTTAATCTATGCTTTATTAAATTGTATTTATGTTGTTTTATCCTATGCTTTATTAAATTGTATTTATTTTGTTTTATCCTATGCTTTATTAAATTGTGCTTATGTTGTTTTATCCTATGGTTTATTAAATTGTATTTATGTTGTTTTATCCTATGCTTTATTAAATTGCATTTATGTTGTTTTATCCTATGCTTTATTAAATTGTATTTATGTTGTTTTATCCTATGCTTTATTAAACTGTATTTATGTTGTTTTAACCTATGCTTTATTACATCGTGTTTATGTTGTTTTATCCTATGCTTTATTAAATTGTATTTATGTTGTTTTATCCTATGCTTTATTAAATTGTATTTATGTTGTTTTATCCTATGCTTTATTAAATTGTATTTATGTTGTTTTATCCTATGCTTTATTAAATTGTATTTATGTTGTTTTAACCTATGCTTTATTAAATTGTATTTATGTTGTTTTATCCTATGCTTTATTAAATTGTATTTTGTTTTGTTTTATCCTATGCTTTATTAAATTGTATTTATTTTGTTTTGTTCTATGCTTTATTAAATTGTGTTTATGTTGTTTTAACCTATGCTTTATTAAATTGTATTTGTGTTGTTTTAACCCATGCTTTATTAAATTGTATTTATGTTGTTTTATCCTATGCTTTATTAAATTGTATTTATGTTGTTTTATCCTATGCTTTATTAAATTGCATTTATGTTGTTTTATCCTATGCTTTATTAAATTGTATTCATGTTGTTTTATCCTATGCTTTATTAAATTTTATTGATGTTGTTTTAACCTATGCTTTATTAAATTGTATTTATGTTGTTTTATCCTATACTTTATTAAATTGTATTTATGTTGTTTTAACCTATGCTTTATTAAATAGTTTTTATGTTGTTTTATCCTATGCTTTATTAAATTGTATTTATGTTGTTTTATCCTATGCTTTATTAAATTGTGTTTATGTTGTTTTATCCTATACATTATTAAATTGTATTTATGTTGTTTTAATCTATGCTTTATTAAATTGTATTTATGTTGTTTTATCCTATGCTTTATTAAATTGTATTTATGTTGTTTTATCCTATGCTTTATTAAATTGTATTTATGTTGTTTTATCCTATGCTTTATTAAACTGTATTTATGTTGTTTTAACCTATGCTTTATTACATCGTGTTTATGTTGTTTTATCCTATGCTTTATTAAATTGTATTTATGTTGTTTTATCCTATGCTTTATTAAATTGTATTTATGTTGTTTTATCCTATGCTTTATTAAATTGTATTTATGTTGTTTTAACCTATGCTTTATTAAATTGTATTTATGTTGTTTTATCCTATGCTTTATTAAATTGTGTTTATGTTGTTTTATCCTATCCTTTATTAAATTGTATTTATGTTGTTTTATCCTATGCTTTATTAAATTGTATTTATGTTGTTTTAACCTATGCTTTATTAAATTGTATTTATGTTGTTTTATCCTATGCTTTATTAAATTGTATTTATTTTGTTTTATCCTATGCTTTATTAAATTGTATTTATTTTGTTTTGTCCTATGCTTTATTAAATTGTGTTTATGTTGTTTTAACCTATACTTTATTAAATTGTATTTATGTTGTTTTAATCTATGCTTTATTAAATTGTATTTATGTTGTTTTATCCTATGCTTTATTAAATTGTATTTATGTTGTTTTATCCTATGCTTTATTAAATTGTGCTTATGTTGTTTTATCCTATGGTTTATTAAATTGTATTTATGTTGTTTTATCCTATGCTTTATTAAATTGTATTTATGTTGTTTTATCCTATGCTTTATTAAATTGTATTTATGATGTTTTATCCTATGCTTTATTAAACTGTATTTATGTTGTTTTAACCTATGCTTTATTACATCGTGTTTATGTTGTTTTATCCTATGCTTTATTAAATTGTATTTATGTTGTTTTATCCTATGCTTTATTAAATTGTATTTATGTTGTTTTATCCTATGCTTTATTAAATTGTATTTATGTTGTTTTAACCTATGCTTTATTAAATTGTATTTATGTTTTTTTATCCTATGCTTTATTAAATTGTATTTATGTTGTTTTATCCTATGCTTTATTAAATTTTGTTTATGTTGTTTTATCCTATGCTTTATTAAATTGTATTTATGTTGTTTTATCCTATGCTTTATTAAATTGTATTTATGTTGTTTTAACCTATGCTTTATTAAATTGTATTTATGTTGTTTTATCCTATGCTTTATTAAATTGTATTTATTTTGTTTTATCCTATGCTTTATTAAATTGTATTTATGTTGTTTTATCCTATGCTTTATTAAATTGTGTTTATGTTGTTTTATCCTATACTTTATTAAATTGTATTTATGTTGTTTTAATCTATGCTTTATTAAATTGTATTTATGTTGTTTTATCCTATGCTTTATTAAATTGTATTTATGTTGTTTTATGCTATGCTTTATTAAATTGTATTTATGTTGTTTTATCCTATGCTTTATTAAACTGTATTTATGTTGTTTTAACCTATGCTTTATTACATCGTGTTTATGTTGTTTTATCCTATGCTTTATTAAATTGTATTTATGTTGTTTTATCCTATGCTTTATTAAATTGTATTTATGTTGTTTTATCCTATGCTTTATTAAATTGTATTTATGTTGTTTTAACCTATGCTTTATTAAATTGTATTTATGTTGTTTTATCCTATGCTTTATTAAATTGTGTTTATGTTGTTTTATCCTATGCTTTATTAAATTGTATTTATGTTGTTTTATCCTATGCTTTATTAAATTGTATTTATGTTGTTTTAACCTATGCTTTATTAAATTGTATTTATGTTGTTTTATCCTATGCTTTATTAAATTGTATTTATTTTCTTTTATCCTATGCTTTATTAAATTGTATTTATTTTGTTTTGTCCTATGCTTTATTAAATTGTGTTTATGTTGTTTTAACCTATGCTTTATTAAATTGTATTTGTGTTGTTTTAACCCATGCTTTATTAAATTGTATTTATGTTGTTTTATCCTATGCTTTATTAAATTGTATTTATGTTTTTTTATCCTATGCTTTATTAAATTGCATTTATGTTGTTTTATCCTATGCTTTATTAAATTGTATTTATGTTGTTTTATCCTATGCTTTATTAAATTGCATTTATGTTGTTTTATCCTATGCTTTATTAAATTGTATTTATGTTGTTTTATCCTATGCTTTATTAAATTTTATTGATGTTGTTTTATCCCATGCTTTATTAAATTGTATTTATGTTGTTTTAACCTATGCTTTATTAAATTGTATTTATGTTGTTTTATCCTATACTTTATTAAATTGTATTTATGTTGTTTTAACCTATGCTTTATTAAATTGTTTTTATGTTGTTTTATCCTATGCTTTATTAAATTGTATTTATGTTGTTTTATCCTATGCTTTATTAAATTGTATTTATGTTGTTTTATCCTATGCTTTATTAAATTGTATTTATGTTGTTTTAACCTATGCTTTATTAAATTGTATTTATGTTGTTTTATCCTATGCTTTATTAATTTGTGTTTATGTTGTTTTATCCTATGCTTTATTAAATTGTATTTATGTTGTTTTATCCTATGCTTTATTAAATTGTATTTATGTTGTTTTATCCAATGCTTTATTAAATTGTATTTATGTTGTTTTATCCTATGCTTTATTAAATTGTATTTATGTTGTTTTATCCTATGCTTTATTAAATTGTGTTTAGGTTGTTTTATCCTATACTTTATTAAATTGTATTTATGTTGTTTTAATCTATGCTTTATTAAATTGTATTTATGTTGTTTTATCCTATGCTTTATTAAATTGTATTTATGTTGTTTTATCCTATGCTTTATTAAATTGTGCTTATGTTGTTTTATCCTATGGTTTATTAAATTGTATTTATGTTGTTTTATCCTATGATTTATTAAATTGTATTTATGTTGTTTTATCCTATGCTTTATTAATTTGTATTTATGATGTTTTATCCTATGCTTTATTAAATTTTGTTTATGTTGTTTTATCCTATGCTTTATTAAATTGTATTTATGTTGTTTTATCCTATGCTTTATTAAATTGTATTTATGTTGTTTTAACCTATGCTTTATTAAATTGTATTTATGTTGTTTTATCCTATGCTTTATTAAATTGTATTTATTTTGTTTTATCCTATGCTTTATTAAATTGTATTTATGTTGTTTTATCCTATGCTTTATTAAATTGTGTTTATGTTGTTTTATCCTATACTTTATTAAATTGTATTTATGTTGTTTTAATCTATGCTTTATTAAATTGTATTTATGTTGTTTTATCCTATGCTTTATTAAATTGTATTTATGTTGTTTTATCCTATGCTTTATTAAATTGTATTTATGTTGTTTTATCCTATGCTTTATTAAATTGTATTTATGTTGTTTTAACCTATGCTTTATTACATCGTGTTTATGTTGTTTTATCCTATGCTTTATTAAATTGTATTTATGTTGTTTTATCCTATGCTTTATTAAATTTTGTTTATGTTGTTTTATCCTATGCTTTATTAAATTGTATTTATGTTGTTTTATCCTATGCTTTATTAAATTGTATTTATGTTGTTTTAACCTATGCTTTATTAAATTGTATTTATGTTGTTTTATCCTATGCTTTATTAAATTGTATTTATTTTGTTTTATCCTATGCTTTATTAAATTGTATTTATGTTGTTTTATCCTATGCTTTATTAAATTGTATTTATGTTGTTTTATCCTATGCTTTATGAAATTGCGCTTATGTTATTTTATCCTATGGTTTATTAAATTGTATTTATGTTGTTTTATCCTATGCTTTATTAAATTGTATTTATGTTGTTTTATCCTATGCTTTATTAAATTGTATTTAGGTTGTTTTATCCTATGCTTTATTAAACTGTATTTATGTTGTTTTAACCTATGCTTTATTACATCGTGTTTATGTTGTTTTATCCTATGCTTTATTAAATTGTATTTATGTTGCTTTAACCTATGCTTTATTAAATTGTATTTATGTTGTTTTATCCTATGCTTTATTAAATGGTATTTATGTTGTTTTATCCTATGCTTTATTAAATTGTATTTATGTTGTTTTAACCTATGCTTTATTAAACTGTATTTATGTTGTTTTATCCTATGCTTTATTAAATTGTATTTATGTTGTTTTATCCTATGCTTTATTAAATTAAATTTATTTTGTTTTGCCCTATGCTTTATCAAATTGTGTTTATGTTGTTTTAACCTATGCTTTATTAAATTGTATTTGTGTTGTTTTAACCCATGCTTTATTAAATTGTATTTATGTTGTTTTATCCTATGCTTTATTAAATTTTATTGATGTTGTTTTATCCCATGCTTTATTAAATTGTATTTATGTTGTTTTAACCTATGCTTTATTAAATTGTATTTATGTTGTTTTATCCTATACTTTATAAAATTGTACTTATGTTGTTTTAACCTATGCTTTATTAAATTGTTTTTATGTTGTTTTATCCTATGCTTTATTAAATTGTATTTATGTTGTTTTATCCTATGCTTTATTAAATTGTATTTATGTTGTTTTATCCTATGCTTTATTAAATTGTATTTATGTTGTTTTAACCTATGCTTTATTAAATTGTATTTATGTTGTTTTATCCTATGCTTTATTAAATTGTGTTTATGTTGTTTTATCCTATGCTTTATTAAATTGTATTTATGTTGTTTTATCCTATGCTTTATTAAATTGTATTTATGTTGTTTTAACCTATGCTTTATTA
Source organism: Phyllobates terribilis (assembly GCF_046119375.1). Lineage (NCBI taxonomy): Eukaryota > Metazoa > Chordata > Amphibia > Anura > Dendrobatidae > Phyllobates > Phyllobates terribilis. The sequence continues at coordinate 3,132,169 of NW_027362781.1, read as the reverse complement.
AATTGTATTTATGTTGTTTTAATCTATGCTTTATTAAATTGTATTTATGTTGTTTTATCCTATGCTTTATTAAATTGTATTTATGTTGTTTTATCCTATGCTTTATTAAATTGTGCTTATGTTGTTTTATCCTATGGTTTATTAAATTGTATTTATGTTGTTTTATCCTATGGTTTATTAAATTGTATTTATGTTGTTTTATCCTATGCTTTATTAAATTGTATTTATGTTGTTTTATCCTATGCTTTATTAAATTGTGTTTATGTTGTTTTATCCTATACTTTATTAACTTATATTTATGTTGTTTTAATCTATGCTTTATTAAATTGTATTTATGTTGTTTTATCCTATGCTTTATTAAATTGTATTTATGTTGTTTTATCCTATGCTTTATTAAATTGTGTTTATGTTGTTTTATCCTATACTTTATTAAATTGTATTTGTGTTGTTTTAACCCATGCTTTATTAAATTGTATTTATGTTGTTTTATCCTATGCTTTATTAAATTGTATTTATGTTGTTTTATCCTATGCTTTATTAAATTGTATTTATGTTGTTTTATCCTATGCTTTATTAAATTTTATTGATGTTGTTTTATCCCATGCTTTATTAAATTGTATTTATGTTGTTTTAACCTATGCTTTATTAAATTGTATTTATGTTGTTTTATCCTATACTTTATTAAATTGTATTTATGTTGTTTTAACCTATGCTTTATTAAATTGTTTTTATGTTGTTTTATCCTATGCTTTATTAAATTGTATTTATGTTGTTTTATCCTATGCTTTATTAAATTGTATTTATGTTGTTTTATCCTATGCTTTATTAAATTGTATTTATTTTGTTTTGTCCTATGCTTTATTAAATTGTGTTTATGTTGTTTTATCCTATGCTTTATTAAATTTTATTGATGTTGTTTTATCCCATGCTTTATTAAATTGTATTTATGTTGTTTTAACCTATGCTTTATTAAATTGTATTTATGTTGTTTTATCCTATGCTTTATTAAATTGTATTTATTTTGTTTTATCCTATGCTTTATTAAATTGTATTTATGTTGTTTTATCCTATGCTTTATTAAATTGTATTTATGTTGTTTTATCCTATGCTTTATGAAATTGTGCTTATGTTATTTTATCCTATGGTTTATTAAATTGTATTTATGTTGTTTTATCCTATGCTTTATTAAATTGTATTTATGTTGTTTTATCTTATGCTTTATTAAATTGTATTTATTTTGTTTTATCCTATGCTTTATTAAATTGTATTTATGTTGTTTTATCCTATGCTTTATTAAATTGTGTTTATGTTGTTTTATCCTATACTTTATTAAATTGTATTTATGTTGTTTTAATCTATGCTTTATTAAATTGTATTTATGTTGTTTTATCCTATGCTTTATTAAATTGTATTTATGTTGTTTTATCCTATGCTTTATTAAATTGTATTTATGTTGTTTTATCCTATGCTTTATTAAATTGTATTTATGTTGTTTTATCCTATGCTTTATTAAATTTTGTTTATGTTGTTTTATCCTATGCTTTATTAAATTGTATTTATGTTGTTTTATCCTATGCTTTATTAAATTGTATTTATGTTGTTTTAACCTATGCTTTATTAAATTGTATTTATGTTGTTTTATCCTATGCTTTATTAAATTGTATTTATTTTGTTTTATCCTATGCTTTATTAAATTGTATTTATGTTGTTTTATCCTATGCTTTATTAAATTGTATTTATGTTGTTTTATCCTATGCTTTATGAAATTGCGCTTATGTTATTTTATCCTATGGTTTATTAAATTGTATTTATGTTGTTTTATCCTATGCTTTATTAAATTGTATTTATGTTGTTTTATCCTATGCTTTATTAAATTGTGTTTATGTTGTTTTATCCTATGCTTTATTAAATTGTATTTATGTTGTTTTATCCTATGCTTTATTAAATTGTATTTATGTTGTTTTAACCTATGCTTTATTAAATTGTATTTATGTTGTTTTAATCTATGCTTTATTAAATTGTATTTATGTTGTTTTATCCTATGCTTTATTAAATTGTATTTATGTTGTTTTATCCTATGCTTTATTAAATTGTGCTTATGTTGTTTTATCCTATGGTTTATTAAATTGTATTTATGTTGTTTTATCCTATGGTTTATTAAATTGTATTTATGTTGTTTTATCCTATGCTTTATTAAATTGTATTTATGTTGTTTTATCCTATGCTTTATTAAATTGTGTTTATGTTGTTTTATCCTATACTTTATTAACTTATATTTATGTTGTTTTAATCTATGCTTTATTAAATTGTATTTATGTTGTTTTATCCTATGCTTTATTAAATTGTATTTATGTTGTTTTATCCTATGCTTTATTAAATTGTGTTTATGTTGTTTTATCCTATACTTTATTAAATTGTATTTGTGTTGTTTTAACCCATGCTTTATTAAATTGTATTTATGTTGTTTTATCCTATGCTTTATTAAATTGTATTTATGTTGTTTTATCCTATGCTTTATTAAATTGTATTTATGTTGTTTTATCCTATGCTTTATTAAATTTTATTGATGTTGTTTTATCCCATGCTTTATTAAATTGTATTTATGTTGTTTTAACCTATGCTTTATTAAATTGTATTTATGTTGTTTTATCCTATACTTTATTAAATTGTATTTATGTTGTTTTAACCTATGCTTTATTAAATTGTTTTTATGTTGTTTTATCCTATGCTTTATTAAATTGTATTTATGTTGTTTTATCCTATGCTTTATTAAATTGTATTTATGTTGTTTTATCCTATGCTTTATTAAATTGTATTTATTTTGTTTTGTCCTATGCTTTATTAAATTGTGTTTATGTTGTTTTATCCTATGCTTTATTAAATTTTATTGATGTTGTTTTATCCCATGCTTTATTAAATTGTATTTATGTTGTTTTAACCTATGCTTTATTAAATTGTATTTATGTTGTTTTATCCTATGCTTTATTAAATTGTATTTATTTTGTTTTATCCTATGCTTTATTAAATTGTATTTATGTTGTTTTATCCTATGCTTTATTAAATTGTATTTATGTTGTTTTATCCTATGCTTTATGAAATTGTGCTTATGTTATTTTATCCTATGGTTTATTAAATTGTATTTATGTTGTTTTATCCTATGCTTTATTAAATTGTATTTATGTTGTTTTATCTTATGCTTTATTAAATTGTATTTATTTTGTTTTATCCTATGCTTTATTAAATTGTATTTATGTTGTTTTATCCTATGCTTTATTAAATTGTGTTTATGTTGTTTTATCCTATACTTTATTAAATTGTATTTATGTTGTTTTAATCTATGCTTTATTAAATTGTATTTATGTTGTTTTATCCTATGCTTTATTAAATTGTATTTATGTTGTTTTATCCTATGCTTTATTAAATTGTATTTATGTTGTTTTATCCTATGCTTTATTAAATTGTATTTATGTTGTTTTATCCTATGCTTTATTAAATTTTGTTTATGTTGTTTTATCCTATGCTTTATTAAATTGTATTTATGTTGTTTTATCCTATGCTTTATTAAATTGTATTTATGTTGTTTTAACCTATGCTTTATTAAATTGTATTTATGTTGTTTTATCCTATGCTTTATTAAATTGTATTTATTTTGTTTTATCCTATGCTTTATTAAATTGTATTTATGTTGTTTTATCCTATGCTTTATTAAATTGTATTTATGTTGTTTTATCCTATGCTTTATGAAATTGCGCTTATGTTATTTTATCCTATGGTTTATTAAATTGTATTTATGTTGTTTTATCCTATGCTTTATTAAATTGTATTTATGTTGTTTTATCCTATGCTTTATTAAATTGTATTTAGGTTGTTTTATCCTATGCTTTATTAAACTGTATTTATGTTGTTTTAACCTATGCTTTATTACATCGTGTTTATGTTGTTTTATCCTATGCTTTATTAAATTGTATTTATGTTGCTTTAACCTATGCTTTATTAAATTGTATTTATGTTGTTTTATCCTATGCTATATTAAATGGTATTTATGTTGTTTTATCCTATGCTTTATTAAATTGTATTTATGTTGTTTTAACCTATGCTTTATTAAACTGTATTTATGTTGTTTTATCCTATGCTTTATTAAATTGTATTTATGTTGTTTTATCCTATGCTTTATTAAATTAAATTTATTTTGTTTTGCCCTATGCTTTATCAAATTGTGTTTATGTTGTTTTAACCTATGCTTTATTAAATTGTATTTGTGTTGTTTTAACCCATGCTTTATTAAATTGTATTTATGTTGTTTTATCCTATGCTTTATTAAATTTTATTGATGTTGTTTTATCCCATGCTTTATTAAATTGTATTTATGTTGTTTTAACCTATGCTTTATTAAATTGTATTTATGTTGTTTTATCCTATACTTTATAAAATTGTACTTATGTTGTTTTAACCTATGCTTTATTAAATTGTTTTTATGTTGTTTTATCCTATGCTTTATTAAATTGTATTTATGTTGTTTTATCCTATGCTTTATTAAATTGTATTTATGTTGTTTTATCCTATGCTTTATTAAATTTTATTGATGTTGTTTTATCCCATGCTTTATTAAATTGTATTTATGTTGTTTTAACCTATGCTTTATTAAATTGTATTTATGTTGTTTTATCCTATACTTTATTAAATTGTATTTATGTTGTTTTAACCTATGCTTTATTAAATTGTTTTTATGTTGTTTTATCCTATGCTTTATTAAATTGTATTTATGTTGTTTTATCCTATGCTTTATTAAATTGTATTTATGTTGTTTTATCCTATGCTTTATTAAATTGTATTTATTTTGTTTTGTCCTATGCTTTATTAAATTGTGTTTATGTTGTTTTATCCTATGCTTTATTAAATTTTATTGATGTTGTTTTATCCCATGCTTTATTAAATTGTATTTATGTTGTTTTAACCTATGCTTTATTAAATTGTATTTATGTTGTTTTATCCTATGCTTTATTAAATTGTATTTATTTTGTTTTATCCTATGCTTTATTAAATTGTATTTATGTTGTTTTATCCTATGCTTTATTAAATTGTATTTATGTTGTTTTATCCTATGCTTTATGAAATTGTGCTTATGTTATTTTATCCTATGGTTTATTAAATTGTATTTATGTTGTTTTATCCTATGCTTTATTAAATTGTATTTATGTTGTTTTATCTTATGCTTTATTAAATTGTATTTATTTTGTTTTATCCTATGCTTTATTAAATTGTATTTATGTTGTTTTATCCTATGCTTTATTAAATTGTGTTTATGTTGTTTTATCCTATACTTTATTAAATTGTATTTATGTTGTTTTAATCTATGCTTTATTAAATTGTATTTATGTTGTTTTATCCTATGCTTTATTAAATTGTATTTATGTTGTTTTATCCTATGCTTTATTAAATTGTATTTATGTTGTTTTATCCTATGCTTTATTAAATTGTATTTATGTTGTTTTATCCTATGCTTTATTAAATTTTGTTTATGTTGTTTTATCCTATGCTTTATTAAATTGTATTTATGTTGTTTTATCCTATGCTTTATTAAATTGTATTTATGTTGTTTTAACCTATGCTTTATTAAATTGTATTTATGTTGTTTTATCCTATGCTTTATTAAATTGTATTTATTTTGTTTTATCCTATGCTTTATTAAATTGTATTTATGTTGTTTTATCCTATGCTTTATTAAATTGTATTTATGTTGTTTTATCCTATGCTTTATGAAATTGCGCTTATGTTATTTTATCCTATGGTTTATTAAATTGTATTTATGTTGTTTTATCCTATGCTTTATTAAATTGTATTTATGTTGTTTTATCCTATGCTTTATTAAATTGTATTTAGGTTGTTTTATCCTATGCTTTATTAAACTGTATTTATGTTGTTTTAACCTATGCTTTATTACATCGTGTTTATGTTGTTTTATCCTATGCTTTATTAAATTGTATTTATGTTGCTTTAACCTATGCTTTATTAAATTGTATTTATGTTGTTTTATCCTATGCTATATTAAATGGTATTTATGTTGTTTTATCCTATGCTTTATTAAATTGTATTTATGTTGTTTTAACCTATGCTTTATTAAACTGTATTTATGTTGTTTTATCCTATGCTTTATTAAATTGTATTTATGTTGTTTTATCCTATGCTTTATTAAATTAAATTTATTTTGTTTTGCCCTATGCTTTATCAAATTGTGTTTATGTTGTTTTAACCTATGCTTTATTAAATTGTATTTGTGTTGTTTTAACCCATGCTTTATTAAATTGTATTTATGTTGTTTTATCCTATGCTTTATTAAATTTTATTGATGTTGTTTTATCCCATGCTTTATTAAATTGTATTTATGTTGTTTTAACCTATGCTTTATTAAATTGTATTTATGTTGTTTTATCCTATACTTTATAAAATTGTACTTATGTTGTTTTAACCTATGCTTTATTAAATTGTTTTTATGTTGTTTTATCCTATGCTTTATTAAATTGTATTTATGTTGTTTTATCCTATGCTTTATTAAATTGTATTTATGTTGTTTTATCCTATGCTTTATTAAATTGTATTTATGTTGTTTTAACCTATGCTTTATTAAATTGTATTTATGTTGTTTTATCCTATGCTTTATTAAATTGTGTTTATGTTGTTTTATCCTATGCTTTATTAAATTGTATTTATGTTGTTTTATCCTATGCTTTATTAAATTGTATTTATGTTGTTTTAACCTATGCTTTATTAAATTGTATTTATGTTGTTTTAATCTATGCTTTATTAAATTGTATTTATGTTGTTTTATCCTATGCTTTATTAAATTGTATTTATGTTGTTTTATCCTATGCTTTATTAAATTGTGCTTATGTTGTTTTATCCTATGGTTTATTAAATTGTATTTATGTTGTTTTATCCTATGGTTTATTAAATTGTATTTATGTTGTTTTATCCTATGCTTTATTAAAATGTATTTATGTTGTTTTATCCTATGCTTTATTAAATTGTGTTTATGTTGTTTTATCCTATACTTTATTAACTTATATTTATGTTGTTTTAATCTATGCTTTATTAAATTGTATTTATGTTGTTTTATCCTATGCTTTATTAAATTGTATTTATGTTGTTTTATCCTATGCTTTATTAAATTGTGTTTATGTTGTTTTATCCTATACTTTATTAAATTGTATTTGTGTTGTTTTAACCCATGCTTTATTAAATTGTATTTATGTTGTTTTATCCTATGCTTTATTAAATTGTATTTATGTTGTTTTATCCTATGCTTTATTAAATTGTATTTATGTTGTTTTATCCTATGCTTTATTAAATTGTATTTATGTTGTTTTATCCTATGCTTTATTAAATTTTATTGATGTTGTTTTATCCCATGCTTTATTAAATTGTATTTATGTTGTTTTAACCTATGCTTTATTAAATTGTATTTATGTTGTTTTATCCTATACTTTATTAAATTGTATTTATGTTGTTTTAACCTATGCTTTATTAAATTGTTTTTATGTTGTTTTATCCTATGCTTTATTAAATTGTATTTATGTTGTTTTATCCTATGCTTTATTAAATTGTATTTATGTTGTTTTATCCTATGCTTTATTAAATTGTATTTATTTTGTTTTGTCCTATGCTATATTAAATTGTGTTTATGTTGTTTTATCCTATGCTTTATTAAATTTTATTGATGTTGTTTTATCCCATGCTTTATTAAATTGTATTTATGTTGTTTTAACCTATGCTTTATTAAATTGTATTTATGTTGTTTTATCCTATGCTTTATTAAATTGTATTTATTTTGTTTTATCCTATGCTTTATTAAATTGTATTTATGTTGTTTTATCCTATGCTTTATTAAATTGTATTTATGTTGTTTTATCCTATGCTTTATGAAATTGTGCTTATGTTATTTTATCCTATGGTTTATTAAATTGTATTTATGTTGTTTTATCCTATGCTTTATTAAATTGTATTTATGTTGTTTTATCCTATGCTTTATTAAATTGTATTTATGTTGTTTTATCCTATGCTTTATTAAATTAAATTTATTTTGTTTTGCCCTATGCTTTATCAAATTGTGTTTATGTTGTTTTAACCTATGCTTTATTAAATTGTATTTGTGTTGTTTTAACCCATGCTTTATTAAATTGTATTTATGTTGTTTTATCCTATGCTTTATTAAATTTTATTGATGTTGTTTTATCCCATGCTTTATTAAATTGTATTTATGTTGTTTTAACCTATGCTTTATTAAATTGTATTTATGTTGTTTTATCCTATACTTTATAAAATTGTACTTATGTTGTTTTAACCTATGCTTTATTAAATTGTTTTTATGTTGTTTTATCCTATGCTTTATTAAATTGTATTTATGTTGTTTTATCCTATGCTTTATTAAATTGTATTTATGTTGTTTTATCCTATGCTTTATTAAATTGTATTTATGTTGTTTTAACCTATGCTTTATTAAATTGTATTTATGTTGTTTTATCCTATGCTTTATTAAATTGTGTTTATGTTGTTTTATCCTATGCTTTATTAAATTGTATTTATGTTGTTTTATCCTATGCTTTATTAAATTGTATTTATGTTGTTTTAACCTATGCTTTATTAAATTGTATTTATGTTGTTTTAATCTATGCTTTATTAAATTGTATTTATGTTGTTTTATCCTATGCTTTATTAAATTGTATTTATGTTGTTTTATCCTATGCTTTATTAAATTGTGCTTATGTTGTTTTATCCTATGGTTTATTAAATTGTATTTATGTTGTTTTATCCTATGGTTTATTAAATTGTATTTATGTTGTTTTATCCTATGCTTTATTAAATTGTATTTATGTTGTTTTATCCTATGCTTTATTAAATTGTGTTTATGTTTTTTTATCCTATACTTTATTAAATTATATTTATGTTGTTTTAATCTATGCTTTATTAAATTGTATTTATGTTGTTTTATCCTATGCTTTATTAAATTGTATTTATGTTGTTTTATCCTATGCTTTATTAAATTGTGTTTATGTTGTTTTATCCTATACTTTATTAAATTGTATTTGTGTTGTTTTAACCCATGCTTTATTAAATTGTATTTATGTTGTTTTATCCTATGCTTTATTAAATTGTATTTATGTTGTTTTATCCTATGCTTTATTAAATTGTATTTATGTTGTTTTATCCTATGCTTTATTAAATTGTATTTATGTTGTTTTATCCTATGCTTTATTAAATTTTATTGATGTTGTTTTATCCCATGCTTTATTAAATTGTATTTATGTTGTTTTAACCTATGCTTTATTAAATTGTATTTATGTTGTTTTATCCTATACTTTATTAAATTGTATTTATGTTGTTTTAACCTATGCTTTATTAAATTGTTTTTATGTTGTTTTATCCTATGCTTTATTAAATTGTATTTATGTTGTTTTATCCTATGCTTTATTAAATTGTATTTATGTTGTTTTATCCTATGCTTTATTAAATTGTATTTATTTTGTTTTGTCCTATGCTTTATTAAATTGTGTTTATGTTGTTTTATCCTATGCTTTATTAAATTTTATTGATGTTGTTTTATCCCATGCTTTATTAAATTGTATTTATGTTGTTTTAACCTATGCTTTATTAAATTGTATTTATGTTGTTTTATCCTATACTTTATTAAATTGTATTTATGTTGTTTTAACCTATGCTTTATTAAATTGTTTTTATGTTGTTTTATCCTATGCTTTATTAAATTGTATTTATGTTGTTTTATCCTATGCTTTATTAAATTGTATTTATGTTGTTTTATCCTATGCTTTATTAAATTGTATTTATTTTGTTTTGTCCTATGCTTTATTAAATTGTATTTATGTTGTTTTATCCTATGCTTTATTAAATTGTATTTATGTTGTTTTAACCTATGCTTTATTAAATTGTATTTATGTTGTTTTATCCTATGCTTTATTAAATTGTGTTTATGTTGTTTTATCCTATGCTTTATTAAATTGTATTTATGTTGTTTTATCCTATGCTTTATTAAATTGTATTTATGTTGTTTTATCCTATGCTTTATTAAATTGTATTTATTTTGTTTTGTCCTATGCTTTATTAAATTGTGTTTATGTTGTTTTAACCTATGCTTTATTAAATTGTATTTGTGTTGTTTTAACCCATGCTTTATTAAATTGTATTTATGTTGTTTTATCCTATGGTTTATTAAATTGTATTTATGTTGTTTTATCCTATGCTTTATTAAATTGTATTTATGTTGTTTTATCCTATGCTTTATTAAATTGTATTTATGATGTTTTATCCTATGCTTTATTAAACTGTATTTATGTTGTTTTAACCTATGCTTTATTACATCGTGTTTATGTTGTTTTATCCTATGCTTTATTAAATTGTATTTATGTTGTTTTATCCTATGCTTTATTAAATTGTATTTATGTTGTTTTATCCTATGCTTTATTAAATTGTGTTTATGTTGTTTTATCCTATGCTTTATTAAATTGTATTTATGTTGTTTTATCCTATGCTTTATTAAATTGTATTTATGTTGTTTTAACCTATGCTTTATTAAATTGTATTTATGTTGTTTTAATCTATGCTTTATTAAATTGTATTTATGTTGTTTTATCCTATGCTTTATTAAATTGTATTTATGTTGTTTTATCCTATGCTTTATTAAATTGTGCTTATGTTGTTTTATCCTATGGTTTATTAAATTGTATTTATGTTGTTTTATCCTATGGTTTATTAAATTGTATTTATGTTGTTTTATCCTATGCTTTATTAAATTGTATTTATGTTGTTTTATCCTATGCTTTATTAAATTGTGTTTATGTTGTTTTATCCTATACTTTATTAAATTATATTTATGTTGTTTTAATCTATGCTTTATTAAATTGTATTTATGTTGTTTTATCCTATGCTTTATTAAATTGTATTTATGTTGTTTTATCCTATGCTTTATTAAATTGTGTTTATGTTGTTTTATCCTAAACTTTATTAAATTGTATTTGTGTTGTTTTAACCCATGCTTTATTAAATTGTATTTATGTTGTTTTATCCTATGCTTTATTAAATTGTATTTATGTTGTTTTATCCTATGCTTTATTAAATTGTATTTATGTTGTTTTATCATATGCTTTATTAAATTGTATTTATGTTGTTTTATCCTATGCTTTATTAAATTTTATTGATGTTGTTTTATCCCATGCTTTATTAAATTGTATTTATGTTGTTTTAACCTATGCTTTATTAAATTGTATTTATGTTGTTTTATCCTATACTTTATTAAATTGTATTTATGTTGTTTTAACCTATGCTTTATTAAATTGTTTTTATGTTGTTTTATCCTATGCTTTATTAAATTGTATTTATGTTGTTTTATCCTATGCTTTATTAAATTGTATTTATGTTGTTTTATCCTATGCTTTATTAAATTGTATTTATTTTGTTTTGTCCTATGCTTTATTAAATTGTGTTTATGTTGTTTTATCCTATGCTTTATTAAATTTTATTGATGTTGTTTTATCCCATGCTTTATTAAATTGTATTTATGTTGTTTTAACCTATGCTTTATTAAATTGTATTTATGTTGTTTTATCCTATACTTTATTAAATTGTATTTATGTTGTTTTAACCTATGCTTTATTAAATTGTTTTTATGTTGTTTTATCCTATGCTTTATTAAATTGTATTTATGTTGTTTTATCCTATGCTTTATTAAATTGTATTTATGTTGTTTTATCCTATGCTTTATTAAATTGTATTTATTTTGTTTTGTCCTATGCTTTATTAAATTGTGTTTATGTTGTTTTAACCTATGCTTTATTAAATTGTATTTGTGTTGTTTTAACCCATGCTTTATTAAATTGTATTTATGTTGTTTTATCCTATGCTTTATTAAATTGTATTTATGTTGTTTTATCCTATGCTTTATTAAATTGTATTTATGTTGTTTTATCCTATGCTTTATTAAATTGTATTTATGTTGTTTTATCCTATGCTTTATTAAATTGTATTTATGTTGTTTTAACCTATGCTTTATTAAATTGTATTTGTGTTGTTTTAACCCATGCTTTATTAAATTGTATTTATGTTGTTTTATCCCATGCTTTATTAAATTGTATTTATGTTGTTTTATCCTATGCTTTATTAAATTGTGTTTATGTTGTTTTATCCTATGCTTTATTAAATTGTATTTATGTTGTTTTATCCTATGCTTTATTAAATTGTATTTATGTTGTTTTAACCTATGCTTTATTAAATTGTATTTATGTTGTTTTAATCTATGCTTTATTAAATTGTATTTATGTTGTTTTATCCTATGCTTTATTAAATTGTATTTATGTTGTTTTATCCTATGCTTTATTAAATTGTGCTTATGTTGTTTTATCCTATGGTTTATTAAATTGTATTTATGTTGTTTTATCCTATGGTTTATTAAATTGTATTTATGTTGTTTTATCCTATGCTTTATTAAATTGTATTTATGTTGTTTTATCCTATGCTTTATTAAATTGTGTTTATGTTGTTTTATCCTATACTTTATTAAATTATATTTATGTTGTTTTAATCTATGCTTTATTAAATTGTATTTATGTTGTTTTATCCTATGCTTTATTAAATTGTATTTATGTTGTTTTATCCTATGCTTTATTAAATTGTGTTTATGTTGTTTTATCCTATACTTTATTAAATTGTATTTGTGTTGTTTTAACCCATGCTTTATTAAATTGTATTTATGTTGTTTTATCCTATGCTTTATTAAATTGTATTTTTGTTGTTTTATCCTATGCTTTATTAAATTGTATTTATGTTGTTTTATCCTATGCTTTATTAAATTGTATTTATGTTGTTTTATCCTATGCTTTATTAAATTTTATTGATGTTGTTTTATCCCATGCTTTATTAAATTGTATTTATGTTGTTTTAACCTATGCTTTATTAAATTGTATTTATGTTGTTTTATCCTATATTTTATTAAATTGTATTTATGTTGTTTTAACCTATGCTTTATTAAATTGTTTTTATGTTGTTTTATCCTATGCTTTATTAAATTGTATTTATGTTGTTTTATCCTATGCTTTATTAAATTGTATTTATGTTGTTTTATCCTATGCTTTATTAAATTGTATTTATTTTGTTTTGTCCTATGCTTTATTAAATTGTGTTTATGTTGTTTTATCCTATGCTTTATTAAATTTTATTGATGTTGTTTTATCCCATGCTTTATTAAATTGTATTTATGTTGTTTTAACCTATGCTTTATTAAATTGTTTTTATGTTGTTTTATCCTATGCTTTATTAAATTGTATTTATGTTGTTTTATCCTATGCTTTATTAAATTGTATTTATGTTGTTTTATCCTATGCTTTATTAAATTGTGTTTATGTTGTTTTAACCTATGCTTTATTAAATTGTGTTTATGTTGTTTTAACCTATGCTTTATTAAATTGTATTTGTGTTGTTTTAACCCATGCTTTATTAAATTGTATTTATGTTGTTTTATCCTATGCTTTATTAAATTGTATTTATGTTGTTTTATCCTATGCTTTATTAAATTGTATTTATGTTGTTTTATCCTATGCTTTATTAAATTGTATTTATGTTGTTTTATCCTATGCTTTATTAAATTGTATTTATGTTGTTTTAACCTATGCTTTATTAAATTGTATTTGTGTTGTTTTAACCCATGCTTTATTAAATTGTATTTATGTTGTTTTATCCTATGCTTTATTAAATTGTATTTATGTTGTTTTATCCTATGCTTTATTAAATTGTGTTTATGTTGTTTTATCCTATGCTTTATTAAATTGTATTTATGTTGTTTTATCCTATGCTTTATTAAATTGTATTTATGTTGTTTTAACCTATGCTTTATTAAATTGTATTTATGTTGTTTTAATCTATGCTTTATTAAATTGTATTTATGTTGTTTTATCCTATGCTTTATTAAATTGTATTTATGTTGTTTTATCCTATGCTTTATTAAATTGTGCTTATGTTGTTTTATCCTATGGTTTATTAAATTGTATTTATGTTGTTTTATCCTATGGTTTATTAAATTGTATTTATGTTGTTTTATCCTATGCTTTATTAAATTGTATTTATGTTGTTTTATCCTATGCTTTATTAAATTGTGTTTATGTTGTTTTATCCTATACTTTATTAAATTATATTTATGTTGTTTTAATCTATGCTTTATTAAATTGTATTTATGTTGTTTTATCCTATGCTTTATTAAATTGTATTTATGTTGTTTTATCCTATGCTTTATTAAATTGTGTTTATGTTGTTTTATCCTATACTTTATTAAATTGTATTTGTGTTGTTTTAACCCATGCTTTATTAAATTGTATTTATGTTGTTTTATCCTATGCTTTATTAAATTGTATTTATGTTGTTTTATCCTATGCTTTATTAAATTGTATTTATGTTGTTTTATCCTATGCTTTATTAAATTGTATTTATGTTGTTTTATCCTATGCTTTATTAAATTTTATTGATGTTGTTTTATCCCATGCTTTATTAAATTGTATTTATGTTGTTTTAACCTATGCTTTATTAAATTGTATTTATGTTGTTTTATCCTATATTTTATTAAATTGTATTTATGTTGTTTTAACCTATGCTTTATTAAATTGTTTTTATGTTGTTTTATCCTATGCTTTATTAAATTGTATTTATGTTGTTTTATCCTATGCTTTATTAAATTGTATTTATGTTGTTTTATCCTATGCTTTATTAAATTGTATTTATTTTGTTTTGTCCTATGCTTTATTAAATTGTGTTTATGTTGTTTTATCCTATGCTTTATTAAATTTTATTGATGTTGTTTTATCCCATGCTTTATTAAATTGTATTTATGTTGTTTTAACCTATGCTTTATTAAATTGTATTTATGTTGTTTTATCCTATACTTTATTAAATTGTATTTATGTTGTTTTAACCTATGCTTTATTAAATTGTTTTTATGTTGTTTTATCCTATGCTTTATTAAATTGTATTTATGTTGTTTTATCCTATGCTTTATTAAATTGTATTTATGTTGTTTTATCCTATGCTTTATTAAATTGTATTTATTTTGTTTTGTCCTATGCTTTATTAAATTGTGTTTATGTTGTTTTAACCTATGCTTTATTAAATTGTATTTGTGTTGTTTTAACCCATGCTTATTAAATTGTATTTATGTTGTTTTATCCTATGCTTTATTAAATTGTATTTATGCTGTTTTATCCTATGCTTTATTAAATTGTATTTATGTTGTTTTATCCTATGCTTTATTAAATTGTATTTATGTTGTTTTATCCTATGCTTTATTAAATTTTATTGATGTTGTTTTATCCCATGCTTTATTAAATTGTATTTATGTTGTTTTAACCTATGCTTTATTAAATTGTATTTATGTTGTTTTATCCTATACTTTATTAAATTGTATTTATGTTGTTTTAACCTATGCTTTATTAAATTGTTTTTATGTTGTTTTATCCTATGCTTTATTAAATTGTATTTATGTTGTTTTATCCCATGCTTTATTAAATTGTATTTATGTTGTTTTATCCTATGCTTTATTAAATTGTATTTATGTTGTTTTAACCTATGCTTTATTAAATTGTATTTATGTTGTTTTATCCTATGCTTTATTAAATTGTGTTTATGTTGTTTTATCCTATGCTTTATTAAATTGTATTTATGTTGTTTTATCCTATGCTTTATTAAATTGTATTTATGTTGTTTTATCCTATGCTTTATTAAATTGTATTTATTTTGTTTTGTCCTATGCTTTATTAAATTGTGTTTATGTTGTTTTAACCTATGCTTTATTAAATTGTATTTGTGTTGTTTTAACCCATGCTTTATTAAATTGTATTTATGTTGTTTTATCCTATGGTTTATAAAATTGTATTTATGTTGTTTTATCCTATGCTTTATTAAATTGTATTTATGTTGTTTTATCCTATGCTTTATTAAATTGTATTTATGATGTTTTATCCTATGCTTTATTAAACTGTATTTATGTTGTTTTAACCTATGCTTTATTACATCGTGTTTATGTTGTTTTATCCTATGCTTTATTAAATTGTATTTATGTTGTTTTATCCTATGCTTTATTAAATTGTATTTATGTTGTTTTATCCTATGCTTTATTAAATTGTATTTATGTTGTTTTAACCGATACTTTATTAAATTGTATTTATGTTTTTTTATCCTATGCTTTATTAAATTGTATTTATGTTGTTTTATCCTATGCTTTATTAAATTTTGTTTATGTTGTTTTATCCTATGCTTTATTAAATTGTATTTATGTTGTTTTATCCTATGCTTTATTAAATTGTATTTATGTTGTTTTAACCTATGCTTTATTAAATTGTATTTATGTTGTTTTATCCTATGCTTTATTAAATTGTATTTATTTTGTTTTATCCTATGCTATATTAAATTGTATTTATGTTGTTTTATCCTATGCTTTATTAAATTGTGTTTATGTTGTTTTATCCTATACTTTATTAAATTGTATTTATGTTGTTTTAATCTATGCTTTATTAAATTGTATTTATGTTGTTTTATCCTATGCTTTATTAAATTGTATTTATGTTGTTTTATCCTATGCTTTATTAAATTGTATTTATGTTGTTTTATCCTATGCTTTATTAAACTGTATTTATGTTGTTTTAACCTATGCTTTATTACATCGTGTTTATGTTGTTTTATCCTATGCTTTATTAAATTGTATTTATGTTGTTTTATCCTATGCTTTATTAAATTGTATTTATGTTGTTTTATCCTATGCTTTATTAAATTGTATTTATGTTGTTTTAACCTATGCTTTATTAAATTGTATTTATGTTTTTTTATCCTATGCTTTATTAAATTGTATTTATGTTGTTTTATCATATGCTTTATTAAATTTTGTTTATGTTGTTTTATCCTATGCTTTATTAAATTGTATTTATGTTGTTTTATCCTATGCTTTATTAAATTGTATTTATGTTGTTTTAACCTATGCTTTATTAAATTGTATTTATGTTGTTTTATCCTATGCTTTATTAAATTGTATTTATGTTGTTTTATCCTATGCTTTATTAAATTGTGCTTATGTTGTTTTATCCTATGGTTTATTAAATTGTATTTATGTTGTTTTATCCTATGCTTTATTAAATTGTATTTATGTTGTTTTATCCTATGCTTTATTAAATTGTATTTATGTTGTTTTATCCTATGCTTTATTAAATTGTATTTATGTTGTTTTATCCTATGCTTTATGAAATTGTGCTTATGTTGTTTTATCCTATGGTTTATTAAATTGTATTTATGTTGTTTTATCCTATGCTTTATTAAATTGTATTTATGTTGTTTTATCCTATGCTTTATTAAATTGTATTTATGTTGTTTTATCCTATGCTTTATTAAACTGTATTTATGTTGTTTTAACCTATGCTTTATTACATCGTGTTTATGTTGTTTTATCCTATGCTTTATTAAATTGTATTTATGTTGCTTTAACCTATGCTTTAATAAATTGTATTTATGTTGTTTTATCCTATGCTTTATTAAATGGTATTTATGTTGTTTTATCCTATGCTTTATTAAATTGTATTTATGTTGTTTTAACCTATGCTTTATTAAACTGTATTTATGTTGTTTTATCCTATGCTTTATTAAATTGTATTTATGTTGTTTTATCCTATGCTTTATTAAATTAAATTTATTTTGTTTTGTCCTATGCTTTATCAAATTGTGTTTATGTTGTTTTAACCTATGCTTTATTAAATTGTATTTGTGTTGTTTTAACCCATGCTTTATTAAATTGTATTTATGTTGTTTTATCCTATGCTTTATTAAATTTTATTGATGTTGTTTTATCCCATGCTTTATTAAATTGTATTTATGTTGTTTTAACCTATGCTTTATTAAATTGTATTTATGTTGTTTTATCCTATACTTTATTAAATTGTACTTATGTTGTTTTAACCTATGCTTTATTAAATTGTTTTTATGTTGTTTTATCCTATGCTTTATTAAATTGTATTTATGTTGTTTTATCCTATGCTTTATTAAATTGTATTTATGTTGTTTTATCCTATGCTTTATTAAATTGTATTTATGTTGTTTTATCCTATGCTTTATTAAATTGTATTTATGTTGTTTTATCCTATGCTTTATTAAATTGTGTTTATGTTGTTTTATCCTATGCTTTATTAAATTGTATTTATGTTGTTTTATTCTATGCTTTATTAAATTGTATTTATGTTGTTTTAACCTATGCTTTATTAAATTGTATTTATGTTGTTTTAATCTATGCTTTATTAAAATGTATTCATGTTGTTTTATCCTATGCTTTATTAAATTGTATTTATGTTGTTTTATCCTATGCTTTATTAAATTGTGCTTATGTTGTTTTATCCTATGGTTTATTAAATTGTATTTATGTTGTTTTATCCTATGCTTTATTAAATTGTATTTATGTTGTTTTATCCTATGCTTTATTAAATTGTATTTATGTTGTTTTTTCCTATGCTTTATTAAATTGTGTTTATGTTGTTTTATCCTATACTTTATTAAATTGTATTTATGTTGTTTTAATCTATGCTTTATTAAATTGTATTTATGTTGTTTTATCCTATGCTTTATTAAATTGTATTTATGTTGTTTTAACCTATGCTTTATTAAATTGTATTTATGTTGTTTTAATCTATGCTTTGTTAAATTGTATTTATGTTGTTTTATCCTATGCTTTATTAAATTGTATTTATGTTGTTTTATCCTATGATTTATTAAATTGTGCTTATGTTGTTTTATCCTATGGTTTATTAAATTGTATTTATGTTGTTTTATCCTATGGTTTATTAAATTGTATTTATGTTGTTTTATCCTATGCTTTATTAAATTGTATTTATGTTGTTTTATCCTATGCTTTATTAAATTGTATTTATTTTGTTTTGTCCTATGCTTTATTAAATTGTGTTTATGTTGTTTTATCCTATGCTTTATTAAATTTTATTGATGTTGTTTTATCCCATGCTTTATTAAATTGTATTTATGTTGTTTTAACCTATGCTTTATTAAATTGTATTTATGTTGTTTTATCCTATACTTTATTAAATTGTATTTATGTTGTTTTAACCTATGCTTTATTAAATTGTTTTTATGTTGTTTTATCCTATGCTTTATTAAATTGTGTTTATGTTGTTTTATCCTATGCTTTATTAAATTGTATTTATGTTGTTTTATCCTATGCTTTATTAAATTGTATTTATGTTGTTTTATCCTATGCTTTATTAAATTGTATTTATTTTGTTTTGTCCTATGCTTTATTAAATTGTGTTTATGTTGTTTTAACCTATGCTTTATTAAATTGTATTTGTGTTGTTTTAACCCATGCTTTATTAAATTGTATTTATGTTGTTTTATCCTATGCATTATTAAATTGTATTTATGTTGTTTTATCCTATGCTTTATTAAATTGTATTTATGTTGTTTTATCCTATGCTTTATTAAATTTTATTGATGTTGTTTTATCCCATGCTTTATTAAATTGTATTTATGTTGTTTTAACCTATGCTTTATTGAATTGTATTTATGTTGTTTTATCCTATGCTTTAATAAATTGTGTTTATGTTGTTTTATCCTATGCTTTATTAAATTGTATTTATGTTGTTTTATCCTATGCTTTATTAAATTGTATTTATGTTGTTTTAACCTATGCTTTATTAAATTGTATTTATGTTGTTTTATCCTATGCTTTATTAAATTGTATTTATGTTGTTTTATCCTATGCTTTATTAAATTGTATTTATGTTGTTTTAACCTATTCTTTATTAAATTGTATTTATGTTGTTTTATCCTATGCTTTATTAAATTGTATTTATGTTGTTTTATCCTATTCTTTATTAAATTGTGTTTATGTTGTTTTATCCTATACTTTATTAAATTGTATTTATGTTGTTTTAACCCATGCTTTATTAAATTGTATTTATGTTGTTTTATCCTATGCTTTATTAAATTGCATCTATGTTATTTTATCCTATGCTTTATTAAATTGTATTTATGTTGTTTCATCCTATGCTTTATTAAATTGTATTTATGTGGTTTTATCCTATGCTTTATTAAATTGTATTCATGTTGTTTTATCTTATGCTTTATTAAATTGTATTTATGTTGTTTTATCTTATGCTTTATTAAATTGTGTTTATGTTGTTTTATCCTATGCTTTATTAAATTGTATTTATGTGGTTTTATCCTATGCTTTATTAAATTGTATTTATGTTGTTTTATCCTATGCTTTATGAAATTGTGCTTATGTTGTTTTATCCTATGGTTTATTAAATTGTATTTATGTTGTTTTATCCTATGCTTTATTAAATTGTATTTATGTTGTTTTATCCTATGCTTTATTAAATTGTATTTATGTTGTTTTATCCTATGCTTTATTAAACTGTATTTATGTTGTTTTAACCTATGCTTTATTACATCGTGTTTATGTTGTTTTATCCTATGCTTTATTAAATTGTATTTATGTTGCTTTAACCTATGCTTTATTAAATTGTATTTATGTTGTTTTATCCTATGCTTTATTAAATGGTATTTATGTTGTTTTATCCTATGCTTTATTAAATTGTATTTATGTTGTTTTAACCTATGCTTTATTAAACTGTATTTATGTTGTTTTATCCTATGCTTTATTAAATTGTATTTATGTTGTTTTATCCTATGCTTTATTAAATTAAATTTATTTTGTTTTGTCCTATGCTTTATCAAATTGTGGTTATGTTGTTTTAACCTATGCTTTATTAAATTGTATTTGTGTTGTTTTAACCCATGCTTTATTAAATTGTATTTATGTTGTTTTATCCTATGCTTTATTAAATTTTATTTATGTTGTTTTATCCCATGCTTTATTAAATTGTATTTATGTTGTTTTAACCTATGCTTTATTAAATTGTATTTATGTTGTTTTATCCTATACTTTATTAAATTGTACTTATGTTGTTTTAACCTATGCTTTATTAAATTGTTTTTATGTTGTTTTATCCTATGCTTTATTAAATTGTATTTATGTTGTTTTATCCTATGCTTTATTAAATTGTATTTATGTTGTTTTATCCTATGCTTTATTAAATTGTATTTATGTTGTTTTAACCTATGCTTTATTAAATTGTATTTATGTTGTTTTATCCTATGCTTTATTAAATTGTGTTTATGTTGTTTTATCCTATGCTTTATTAAATTGTATTTATGTTGTTTTATTCTATGCTTTATTAAATTGTATTTATGTTGTTTTAACCTATGCTTTATTAAATTGTATTTATGTTGTTTTAATCTATGCTTTATTAAAATGTATTCATGTTGTTTTATCCTATGCTTTATTAAATTGTATTTATGTTGTTTTATCCTATGCTTTATTAAATTGTGCTTATGTTGTTTTATCCTATGATTTATTAAATTGTATTTATGTTGTTTTATCCTATGCTTTATTAAATTGTATTTATGTTGTTTTATCCTATGCTTTATTAAATTGTATTTATGTTGTTTTTTCCTATGCTTTATTAAATTGTGTTTATGTTGTTTTATCCTATACTTTATTAAATTGTATTTATGTTGTTTTAATCTATGCTTTATTAAATTGTATTTATGTTGTTTTATCCTATGCTTTATTAAATTGTATTTATGTTGTTTTAACCTATGCTTTATTAAATTGTATTTATGTTGTTTTAATCTATGCTTTATTAAATTGTATTTATGTTGTTTTATCCTATGCTTTATTAAATTGTATTTATGTTGTTTTATCCTATGCTTTATTAAATTGTGCTTATGTTGTTTTATCCTATGGTTTATTAAATTGTATTTATGTTGTTTTATCCTATGGTTTATTAAATTGTATTTATGTTGTTTTATCCTATGCTTTATTAAATTGTATTTATGTTGTTTTATCCTATGCTTTATTAAATTGTATTTATGTTGTTTTATCCTATGCTTTATTAAATTGTATTTATGTTGTTTTATCCTATGCTTTATTAAATTTTATTGATGTTGTTTTATCCCATGCTTTATTAAATTTTATTAATGTTGTTTTAACCTATGCTTTATTAAATTGTATTTATGTTGTTTTATCCTATACTTTATTAAATTGTATTTATGTTGTTTTAACCTATGCTTTATTAAATTGTTTTTATGTTGTTTTATCCTATGCTTTATTAAATTGTATTTATGTTGTTTTATCCTATGCTTTATTAAATTGTATTTATGTTGTTTTATCCTATGCTTTATTAAATTGTATTTATTTTGTTTTGTCCTATGCTTTATTAAATTGTGTTTATGTTGTTTTATCCTATGCTTTATTAAATTTTATTGATGTTGTTTTATCCCATGCTTTATTAAATTGTATTTATGTTGTTTTAACCTATGCTTTATTAAATTGTATTTATGTTGTTTTATCCTATACTTTATTAAATTGTATTTATGTTGTTTTAACCTATGCTTTATTAAATTGTTTTTATGTTGTTTTATCCTATGCTTTATTAAATTGTGTTTATGTTGTTTTATCCTATGCTTTATTAAATTGTATTTATGTTGTTTTATCCTATGCTTTATTAAATTGTATTTATGTTGTTTTATCCTATGCTTTATTAAATTGTATTTATTTTGTTTTGTCCTATGCTTTATTAAATTGTGTTTATGTTGTTTTAACCTATGCTTTATTAAATTGTATTTGTGTTGTTTTAACCCATGCTTTATTAAATTGTATTTATGTTGTTTTATCCTATGCTTTATTAAATTGTATTTATGTTGTTTTATCCTATGCTTTATTAAATTGTATTTATGTTGTTTTATCCTATGCTTTATTAAATTTTATTGATGTTGTTTTATCCCATGCTTTATTAAATTGTATTTATGTTGTTTTAACCTATGCTTTATTAAATTGTATTTATGTTGTTTTATCCTATACTTTATTAAATTGTATTTATGTTGTTTTAACCTATGCTTTATTAAATTGTTTTTATGTTGTTTTATCCTATGCTTTATTAAATTGTATTTATGTTGTTTTATCCTATGCTTTATTAAATTGTATTTATGTTGTTTTATCCTATGCTTTATTAAATTGTATTTATGTTGTTTTAACCTATGCTTTATTAAATTGTATTTATGTTGTTTTATCCTATGCTTTAATAAATTGTGTTTATGTTGTTTTATCCTATGCTTTATTAAATTGTATTTATGTTGTTTTATCCTATGCTTTATTAAATTGTATTTATGTTGTTTTAACCTATGCTTTATTAAATTGTATTTATGTTGTTTTATCCTATGCTTTATTAAATTGTATTTATGTTGTTTTATCCTATGCTTTATTAAATTGTATTTATTTTGTTTTGTCCTATGCTTTATTAAATTGTGTTTATGTTGTTTTAACCTATGCTTTATTAAATTGTATTTATGTGGTTTTATCCTATGCTTTATTAAATTGTATTCATGTTGTTTAATCTTATGCTTTATTAAATTGTATTTATGTTGTTTTATCTTATGCTTTATTAAATTGTGTTTATGTTGTTTTATCCTATGCTTTATTAAATTGTATTTATGTGGTTTTATCCTATGCTTTATTAAATTGTATTTATGTTGTTTTATCCTATGCTTTATGAAATTGTGCTTATGTTGTTTTATCCTATGGTTTATTAAATTGTATTTATGTTGTTTTATCCTATGCTTTATTAAATTGTATTTATGTTGTTTTATCCTATGCTTTATTAAATTGTATTTATGTTGTTTTATCCTATGCTTTATTAAACTGTATTTATGTTGTTTTAACCTATGCTTTATTACATCGTGTTTATGTTGTTTTATCCTATGCTTTATTAAATTGTATTTATGTTGCTTTAACCTATGCTTTATTAAATTGTATTTATGTTGTTTTATCCTATGCTTTATTAAATGGTATTTATGTTGTTTTATCCTATGCTTTATTAAATTGTATTTATGTTGTTTTAACCTATGCTTTATTAAACTGTATTTATGTTGTTTTATCCTATGCTTTATTAAATTGTATTTATGTTGTTTTATCCTATGCTTTATTAAATTGTATTTATGTTGTTTTATCCTATGCTTTATTAAATTGTATTTATGTTGTTTTATCCTATGCTTTATTAAATTGTATTTATGTTGTTTTATCCTATGCTTTATGAAATTGTGCTTATGTTGTTTTATCCTATGGTTTATTAAATTGTATTTATGTTGTTTTATCCTATGCTTTATTAAATTGTATTTATGTTGTTTTATCCTATGCTTTATTAAATTGTATTTATGTTGTTTTATCCTATGCTTTATTAAACTGTATTTATGTTGTTTTAACCTATGCTTTATTACATCGTGTTTATGTTGTTTTATCCTATGCTTTATTAAATTGTATTTATGTTGCTTTAACCTATGCTTTATTAAATTGTATTTATGTTGTTTTATCCTATGCTTTATTAAATGGTATTTATGTTGTTTTATCCTATGCTTTATTAAATTGTATTTATGTTGTTTTAACCTATGCTTTATTAAACTGTATTTATGTTGTTTTATCCTATGCTTTATTAAATTGTATTTATGTTGTTTTATCCTATGCTTTATTAAATTAAATTTATTTTGTTTTGTCCTATGCTTTATCAAATTGTGGTTATGTTGTTTTAACCTATGCTTTATTAAATTGTATTTGTGTTGTTTTAACCCATGCTTTATTAAATTGTATTTATGTTGTTTTATCCTATGCTTTATTAAATTTTATTTATGTTGTTTTATCCCATGCTTTATTAAATTGTATTTATGTTGTTTTAACCTATGCTTTATTAAATTGTATTTATGTTGTTTTATCCTATACTTTATTAAATTGTACTTATGTTGTTTTAACCTATGCTTTATTAAATTGTTTTTATGTTGTTTTATCCTATGCTTTATTAAATTGTATTTATGTTGTTTTATCCTATGCTTTATTAAATTGTATTTATGTTGTTTTATCCTATGCTTTATTAAATTGTATTTATGTTGTTTTAACCTATGCTTTATTAAATTGTATTTATGTTGTTTTATCCTATGCTTTATTAAATTGTGTTTATGTTGTTTTATCCTATGCTTTATTAAATTGTATTTATGTTGTTTTATTCTATGCTTTATTAAATTGTATTTATGTTGTTTTAACCTATGCTTTATTAAATTGTATTTATGTTGTTTTAATCTATGCTTTATTAAAATGTATTCATGTTGTTTTATCCTATGCTTTATTAAATTGTATTTATGTTGTTTTATCCTATGCTTTATTAAATTGTGCTTATGTTGTTTTATCCTATGATTTATTAAATTGTATTTATGTTGTTTTATCCTATGCTTTATTAAATTGTATTTATGTTGTTTTATCCTATGCTTTATTAAATTGTATTTATGTTGTTTTTTCCTATGCTTTATTAAATTGTGTTTATGTTGTTTTATCCTATACTTTATTAAATTGTATTTATGTTGTTTTAATCTATGCTTTATTAAATTGTATTTATGTTGTTTTATCCTATGCTTTATTAAATTGTATTTATGTTGTTTTAACCTATGCTTTATTAAATTGTATTTATGTTGTTTTAATCTATGCTTTATTAAATTGTATTTATGTTGTTTTATCCTATGCTTTATTAAATTGTATTTATGTTGTTTTATCCTATGCTTTATTAAATTGTGCTTATGTTGTTTTATCCTATGGTTTATTAAATTGTATTTATGTTGTTTTATCCTATGGTTTATTAAATTGTATTTATGTTGTTTTATCCTATGCTTTATTAAATTGTATTTATGTTGTTTTATCCTATGCTTTATTAAATTGTATTTATGTTGTTTTATCCTATGCTTTATTAAATTGTATTTATGTTGTTTTATCCTATGCTTTATTAAATTTTATTGATGTTGTTTTATCCCATGCTTTATTAAATTTTATTAATGTTGTTTTAACCTATGCTTTATTAAATTGTATTTATGTTGTTTTATCCTATACTTTATTAAATTGTATTTATGTTGTTTTAACCTATGCTTTATTAAATTGTTTTTATGTTGTTTTATCCTATGCTTTATTAAATTGTATTTATGTTGTTTTATCCTATGCTTTATTAAATTGTATTTATGTTGTTTTATCCTATGCTTTATTAAATTGTATTTATTTTGTTTTGTCCTATGCTTTATTAAATTGTGTTTATGTTGTTTTATCCTATGCTTTATTAAATTTTATTGATGTTGTTTTATCCCATGCTTTATTAAATTGTATTTATGTTGTTTTAACCTATGCTTTATTAAATTGTATTTATGTTGTTTTATCCTATACTTTATTAAATTGTATTTATGTTGTTTTAACCTATGCTTTATTAAATTGTTTTTATGTTGTTTTATCCTATGCTTTATTAAATTGTGTTTATGTTGTTTTATCCTATGCTTTATTAAATTGTATTTATGTTGTTTTATCCTATGCTTTATTAAATTGTATTTATGTTGTTTTATCCTATGCTTTATTAAATTGTATTTATTTTGTTTTGTCCTATGCTTTATTAAATTGTGTTTATGTTGTTTTAACCTATGCTTTATTAAATTGTATTTGTGTTGTTTTAACCCATGCTTTATTAAATTGTATTTATGTTGTTTTATCCTATGCTTTATTAAATTGTATTTATGTTGTTTTATCCTATGCTTTATTAAATTGTATTTATGTTGTTTTATCCTATGCTTTATTAAATTTTATTGATGTTGTTTTATCCCATGCTTTATTAAATTGTATTTATGTTGTTTTAACCTATGCTTTATTAAATTGTATTTATGTTGTTTTATCCTATACTTTATTAAATTGTATTTATGTTGTTTTAACCTATGCTTTATTAAATTGTTTTTATGTTGTTTTATCCTATGCTTTATTAAATTGTATTTATGTTGTTTTATCCTATGCTTTATTAAATTGTATTTATGTTGTTTTATCCTATGCTTTATTAAATTGTATTTATGTTGTTTTAACCTATGCTTTATTAAATTGTATTTATGTTGTTTTATCCTATGCTTTAATAAATTGTGTTTATGTTGTTTTATCCTATGCTTTATTAAATTGTATTTATGTTGTTTTATCCTATGCTTTATTAAATTGTATTTATGTTGTTTTAACCTATGCTTTATTAAATTGTATTTATGTTGTTTTATCCTATGCTTTATTAAATTGTATTTATGTTGTTTTATCCTATGCTTTATTAAATTGTATTTATGTTGTTTTAACCTATTCTTTATTAAATTGTATTTATGTTGTTTTATCCTATGCTTTATTAAATTGTATTTATGTTGTTTTATCCTATTCTTTATTAAATTGTGTTTATGTTGTTTTATCCTATACTTTATTAAATTGTATTTATGTTGTTTTAACCCATGCTTTATTAAATTGTATTTATGTTGTTTTATCCTATGCTTTATTAAATTGCATCTATGTTATTTTATCCTATGCTTTATTAAATTGTATTTATGTTGTTTCATCCTATGCTTTATTAAATTGTATTTATGTGGTTTTATCCTATGCTTTATTAAATTGTATTCATGTTGTTTTATCTTATGCTTTATTAAATTGTGTTTATGTTGTTTTATCCTATGCTTTATTAAATTGTATTTATGTGGTTTTATCCTATGCTTTATTAAATTGTATTTATGTTGTTTTATCCTATGCTTTATGAAATTGTGCTTATGTTGTTTTATCCTATGGTTTATTAAATTGTATTTATGTTGTTTTATCCTATGCTTTATTAAATTGTATTTATGTTGTTTTATCCTATGCTTTATTAAATTGTATTTATGAAGTTTTATCCTATGCTTTATTAAACTGTATTTATGTTGTTTTAACCTATGCTTTATTACATCGTGTTTATGTTGTTTTATCCTATGCTTTATTAAATTGTATTAATGTTGCTTTAACCTATGCTTTATTAAATTGTATTTATGTTGTTTTATCCTATGCTTTATTAAATGGTATTTATGTTGTTTTATCCTATGCTTTATTAAATTGTATTTATGTTGTTTTAACCTATGCTTTATAAAACTGTATTTATGTTGTTTTATCCTATGCTTTATTAAATTGTATTTATGTTGTTTTATCCTATGCTTTATTAAATTAAATTTATTTTGTTTTGTCCTATGGTTTATCAAATTGTATTTGTGTTGTTTTAACCCATGCTTTATTAAATTGTATTTATGTTGTTTTATCCTATGCTTTATTAAATTTTATTGATGTTGTTTTATCCCATGCTTTATTAAATTGTATTTATGTTGTTTTAACCTATGCTTTATTAAATTGTATTTATGTTGTTTTATCCTATACTTTATTAAATTGTACTTATGTTGTTTTAACCTATGCTTTATTAAATTGTTTTTATGTTGTTTTATCCTATGCTTTATTAAATTGTATTTATGTTGTTTTATCCTATGCTTTATTAAATTGTATTTATGTTGTTTTATCCTATGCTTTATTAAATTGTATTTATGTTGTTTTAACCTATGCTTTATTAAATTGTATTTATGTTGTTTTATCCTATGCTTTATTAAATTGTGTTTATGTTGTTTTATCCTATGCTTTATTAAATTGTATTTATGTTGTTTTATCCTATGCTTTATTAAATTGTATTTATGTTGTTTTAACCTATGCTTTATTAAATTGTATTTATGTTGTTTTAATCTATGCTTTATTAAAATGTATTTATGTTGTTTTATCCTATGCTTTATTAAATTGTATTTATGTTGTTTTATCCAATGCTTTATTAAATTGTGCTTATGTTGTTTTATCCTATGGTTTATTAAATTGTATTTATGTTGTTTTATCCTATGCTTTATTAAATTGTATTTATGTTGTTTTATCCTATGCTTTATTAAATTGTATTTATGTTGTTTTTTCCTATGCTTTATTAAATTGTGTTTATGTTGTTTTATCCTATACTTTATTAAATTGTATTTATGTTGTTTTAATCTATGCTTTATTAAATTGTATTTATGTTGTTTTATCCTATGCTTTATTAAATTGTATTTATGTTGTTTTAACCTATGCTTTATTAAATTGTATTTATGTTGTTTTAATCTATGCTTTATTAAATTGTATTTATGTTGTTTTATCCTATGCTTTATTAAATTGTATTTATGTTGTTTTATCCTATGCTTTATTAAATTGTGCTTATGTTGTTTTATCCTATGGTTTATTAAATTGTATTTATGTTGTTTTATCCTATGGTTTATTAAATTGTATTTATGTTGTTTTATCCTATGCTTTATTAAATTGTATTTATGTTGTTTTATCCTATGCTTTATTAAATTGTGTTTATGTTGTTTTATCCTATGCTTTATTAAATTATATTTATGTTGTTTTAATCTATGCTTTATTAAATTGTATTTATGTTGTTTTATCCTATGCTTTATTAAATTGTATTTATGTTGTTTTATCCTATACTTTATTAAATTGTATTTATGTTGTTTTAACCCATGCTTTATTAAATTGTATTTATGTTGTTTTATCCTATGCTTTATTAAATTGCATCTATGTTATTTTATCCTATGCTTTATTAAATTGTATTTATGTTGTTTCATCCTATGCTTTATTAAATTGTATTTATGTGGTTTTATCCTATGCTTTATTAAATTGTATTCATGTTGTTTTATCTTATGCTTTATTAAATTGTGTTTATGTTGTTTTATCCTATGCTTTATTAAATTGTATTTATGTGGTTTTATCCTATGCTTTATTAAATTGTATTTATGTTGTTTTATCCTATGCTTTATGAAATTGTGCTTATGTTGTTTTATCCTATGGTTTATTAAATTGTATTTATGTTGTTTTATCCTATGCTTTATTAAATTGTATTTATGTTGTTTTATCCTATGCTTTATTAAATTGTATTTATGATGTTTTATCCTATGCTTTATTAAACTGTATTTATGTTGTTTTAACCTATGCTTTATTACATCGTGTTTATGTTGTTTTATCCTATGCTTTATTAAATTGTATTAATGTTGCTTTAACCTATGCTTTATTAAATTGTATTTATGTTGTTTTATCCTATGCTTTATTAAATGGTATTTATGTTGTTTTATCCTATGCTTTATTAAATTGTATTTATGTTGTTTTAACCTATGCTTTATAAAACTGTATTTATGTTGTTTTATCCTATGCTTTATTAAATTGTATTTATGTTGTTTTATCCTATGCTTTATTAAATTAAATTTATTTTGTTTTGTCCTATGGTTTATCAAATTGTATTTGTGTTGTTTTAACCCATGCTTTATTAAATTGTATTTATGTTGTTTTATCCTATGCTTTATTAAATTTTATTGATGTTGTTTTATCCCATGCTTTATTAAATTGTATTTATGTTGTTTTAACCTATGCTTTATTAAATTGTATTTATGTTGTTTTATCCTATACTTTATTAAATTGTACTTATGTTGTTTTAACCTATGCTTTATTAAATTGTTTTTATGTTGTTTTATCCTATGCTTTATTAAATTGTATTTATGTTGTTTTATCCTATGCTTTATTAAATTGTATTTATGTTGTTTTATCCTATGCTTTATTAAATTGTATTTATGTTGTTTTAACCTATGCTTTATTAAATTGTATTTATGTTGTTTTATCCTATGCTTTATTAAATTGTGTTTATGTTGTTTTATCCTATGCTTTATTAAATTGTATTTATGTTGTTTTATCCTATGCTTTATTAAATTGTATTTATGTTGTTTTAACCTATGCTTTATTAAATTGTATTTATGTTGTTTTAATCTATGCTTTATTAAAATGTATGTATGTTGTTTTATCCTATGCTTTATTAAATTGTATTTATGTTGTTTTATCCAATGCTTTATTAAATTGTGCTTATGTTGTTTTATCCTATGGTTTATTACATTGTATTTATGTTGTTTTATCCTATGCTTTATTAAATTGTATTTATGTTGTTTTATCCTATGCTTTATTAAATTGTATTTATGTTGTTTTTTCCTATGCTTTATTAAATTGTGTTTATGTTGTTTTATCCTATACTTTATTAAATTGTATTTATGTTGTTTTAATCTATGCTTTATTAAATTGTATTTATGTTGTTTTATCCTATGCTTTATTAAATTGTATTTATGTTGTTTTAACCTATGCTTTATTAAATTGTATTTATGTTGTTTTAATCTATGCTTTATTAAATTGTATTTATGTTGTTTTATCCTATGCTTTATTAAATTGTATTTATGTTGTTTTATCCTATGCTTTATTAAATTGTGCTTATGTTGTTTTATCCTATGGTTTATTAAATTGTATTTATGTTGTTTTATCCTATGGTTTATTAAATTGTATTTATGTTGTTTTATCCTATGCTTTATTAAATTGTATTTATGTTGTTTTATCCTATGCTTTATTAAATTGTGTTTATGTTGTTTTATCCTATGCTTTATTAAATTATATTTATGTTGTTTTAATCTATGCTTTATTAAATTGTATTTATGTTGTTTTATCCTATGCTTTATTAAATTGTATTTATGTTGTTTTATCCTATGCTTTATTAAATTGTGTTTATGTTGTTTTATCCTATACTTTATTAAATTGTATTTGTGTTGTTTTAACCCATGCTTTATTAAATTGTATTTATGTTGTTTTATCCTATGCTTTATTAAATTGTATTTATGTTGTTTTATCCTATGCTTTATTAAATTGTATTTATGTTGTTTTATCCTATGCTTTATTAAATTGTATTTATGTTGTTTTATCCAATGCTTTATTAAATTGTATTTATGTTGTTTTATCCTATGCTTTATTAAATTGTATTTATTTTGTTTTGTCCTATGCTTTATTAAATTGTGTTTATGTTGTTTTATCCTATGCTTTATTAAATTTTATTGATGTTGTTTTATCCCATGCTTTATTAAATTGTATTTATGTTGTTTTAACCTATGCTTTATTAAATTGTATTTATGTTGTTTTATCCTATACTTTATTAAATTGTATTTATGTTGTTTTAACCTATGCTTTATTAAATTGTTTTTATGTTGTTTTATCCTATGCTTTATTAAATTGTGTTTATGTTGTTTTATCCTATGCTTTATTAAATTGTATTTATGTTGTTTTATCCTATGCTTTATTAAATTGTATTTATGTTGTTTTATCCTATGCTTTATTAAATTGTATTTATGTTGTTTTAACCTATGCTTTATTAAATTGTATTTATGTTGTTTTATCCTATGCTTTAATAAATTGTGTTTATGTTGTTTTATCCTATGCTTTATTAAATTGTATTTATGTTGTTTTATCCTATGCTTTATTAAATTGTATTTATGTTGTTTTAACCTATGCTTTATTAAATTGTATTTATGTTGTTTTATCCTATGCTTTATTAAATTGTATTTATGTTGTTTTATTCTATGCTTTATTAAATTGTATTTATGTTGTTTTAACCTATTCTTTATTAAATTGTATTTATGTTGTTTTATCCTATGCTTTATTAAATTGTATTTATGTTGTTTTATCCTATTCTTTATTAAATTGTGTTTATGTTGTTTTATCCTATACTTTATTAAATTGTATTTATGTTGTTTTAACCCATGCTTTATTAAATTGTATTTATGTTGTTTTATCCTATGCTTTATTAAATTGCATCTATGTTATTTTATCCTATGCTTTATTAAATTGTATTTATGTTGTTTCATCCTATGCTTTATTAAATTGTATTTATGTGGTTTTATCCTATGCTTTATTAAATTGTATTCATGTTGTTTTATCTTATGCTTTATTAAATTGTATTTATGTTGTTTTATCTTATGCTTTATTAAATTGTGTTTATGTTGTTTTATCCTATGCTTTATTAAATTGTATTTATGTGGTTTTATCCTATGCTTTATTAAATTGTATTTATGTTGTTTTATCCTATGGTTTATTAAATTGTATTTATGTTGTTTTATCATATGCTTTATTAAATTGTATTTATGTTGTTTTATCCTATGCTTTATTAAATTGTATTTATGTTGTTTTATCCTATGCTTTATTAAACTGTATTTATGTTGTTTTAACCTATGCTTTATTACATCGTGTTTATGTTGTTTTATCCTATGCTTTATTAAATTGTATTTATGTTGCTTTAACCTATGCTTTATTAAATTGTATTTATGTTGTTTTATCCTATGCTTTATTAAATGGTATTTATGTTGTTTTATCCTATGCTTTATTAAATTGTATTTATGTTGTTTTAACATATGCTTTATTAAACTGTATTTATGTTGTTTTATCCTATGCTTTATTAAATTGTATTTATGTTGTTTTATCCTATGCTTTATTAAATTAAATTTATTTTGTTTTGTCCTATGGTTTATCAAATTGTGTTTATGTTGTTTTAACCTATGCTTTATTAAATTGTATTTGTGTTGTTTTAACCCATGCTTTATTAAATTGTATTTATGTTGTTTCATCCTATGCTTTATTAAATTTTATTGATGTTGTTTTATCCCATGCTTTATTAAATTGTATTTATGTTGTTTTAACCTATGCTTTATTAAATTGTATTTATGTTGTTTTATCCTATACTTTATTAAATTGTACTTATGTTGTTTTAACCTATGCTTTATTAAATTGTTTTTATGTTGTTTTATCCTATGCTTTATTAAATTGTATTTATGTTGTTTTATCCTATGCTTTATTAAATTGTATTTATGTTGTTTTATCCTATGCTTTATTAAATTGTATTTATGTTGTTTTAACCTATGCTTTATTAAATTGTATTTATGTTGTTTTATCCTATGCTTTATTAAATTGTGTTTATGTTGTTTTATCCTATGCTTTATTAAATTGTATTTATGTTGTTTTATCCTATGCTTTATTAAATTGTATTTATGTTGTTTTAACCTATGCTTTATTAAATTGTATTTATGTTGTTTTAATCTATGCTTTATTAAAATGTATTTATGTTGTTTTATCCTATGCTTTATTAAATTGTATTTATGTTGTTTTATCCAATGCTTTATTAAATTGTGCTTATGTTGTTTTATCCTATGGTTTATTAAATTGTATTTATGTTGTTTTATCCTATGCTTTATTAAATTGTATTTATGTTGTTTTATCCTATGCTTTATTAAATTGTATTTATGTTGTTTTTTCCTATGCTTTATTAAATTGTGTTTATGTTGTTTTATCCTATACTTTATTAAATTGTATTTATGTTGTTTTAATCTATGCTTTATTAAATTGTATTTATGTTGTTTTATCCTATGCTTTATTAAATTGTATTTATGTTGTTTTAACCTATGCTTTATTAAATTGTATTTATGTTGTTTTAATCTATGCTTTATTAAATTGTGCTTATGTTGTTTTATCCTATGGTTTATTAAATTGTATTTATGTTGTTTTATCCTATGGTTTATTAAATTGTATTTATGTTGTTTTATCCCATGCTTTATTAAATTGTATTTATGTTGTTTTATCCTATGCTTTATTAAATTGTGTTTATGTTGTTTTATCCTATGCTTTATTAAATTATA
Source organism: Phyllobates terribilis (assembly GCF_046119375.1). NCBI lineage: Eukaryota > Metazoa > Chordata > Amphibia > Anura > Dendrobatidae > Phyllobates > Phyllobates terribilis. Next base: position 3,097,639 of record NW_027362781.1, on the reverse strand, counting down.
CTTATGTTGTTTTAATCTATGCTTTATTAAATTGTATTTATGTTGTTTTATCCTATGCTTTATTAAATTGTATTTATGTTGTTTTATCCTATGCTTTATTAAATTGTGTTTATGTTGTTTTATCCTATACTTTATTAAATTGTATTTGTGTTGTTTTAACCCATGCTTTATTAAATTGTATTTATGTTGTTTTATCCTATGCTTTATTTAATTGTATTTATGTTGTTTTATCCTATGCTTTATTAAATTGTATTTATGTTGTTTTATCCTATGCTCTATTAAATTGTATTTATGTTGTTTTATCCAATGCTTTATTAAATTGTATTTATGTTGTTTTATCCTATGCTTTATTAAATTGTATTTATTTTGTTTTGTCCTATGCTTTATTAAATTGTGTTTATGTTGTTTTATCCTATGCTTTATTAAATTTTATTGATGTTGTTTTATCCCATGCTTTATTAAATTGTATTTATGTTGTTTTAACCTATGCTTTATTAAATTGTATTTATGTTGTTTTATCCTATACTTTATTAAATTGTATTTATGTTGTTTTAACCTATGCTTTATTAAATTGTTTTTATGTTGTTTTATCCTATGCTTTATTAAATTGTGTTTATGTTGTTTTATCCTATGCTTTATTAAATTGTATTTATGTTGTTTTATCCTATGCTTTATTAAATTGTATTTATGTTGTTTTATCCTATGCTTTATTAAATTGTATTTATGTTGTTTTAACCTATGCTTTATTAAATTGTATTTATGTTGTTTTATCCTATGCTTTAATAAATTGTGTTTATGTTGTTTTATCCTATGCTTTATTAAATTGTATTTATGTTGTTTTATCCTATGCTTTATTAAATTGTATTTATGTTGTTTTAACCTATGCTTTATTAAATTGTATTTATGTTGTTTTATCCTATGCTTTATTAAATTGTATTTATGTTGTTTTATCCTATGCTTTATTAAATTGTATTTATGTTGTTTTAACCTATTCTTTATTAAATTGTATTTATGTTGTTTTATCCTATGCTTTATTAAATTGTATTTATGTTGTTTTATCCTATTCTTTATTAAATTGTGTTTATGTTGTTTTATCCTATACTTTATTAAATTGTATTTATGTTGTTTTAACCCATGCTTTATTAAATTGTATTTATGTTGTTTTATCCTATGCTTTATTAAATTGCATCTATGTTATTTTATCCTATGCTTTATTAAATTGTATTTATGTTGTTTCATCCTATGCTTTATTAAATTGTATTTATGTGGTTTTATCCTATGCTTTATTAAATTGTATTCATGTTGTTTTATCTTATGCTTTATTAAATTGTATTTATGTTGTTTTATCTTATGCTTTATTAAATTGTGTTTATGTTGTTTTATCCTATGCTTTATTAAATTGTATTTATGTGGTTTTATCCTATGCTTTATTAAATTGTATTTATGTTGTTTTATCCTATGCTTTATGAAATTGTGCTTATGTTGTTTTATCCTATGCTTTATTAAATTGTATTTATGTTGTTTTAACATATGCTTTATTAAACTGTATTTATGTTGTTTTATCCTATGCTTTATTAAATTGTATTTATGTTGTTTTATCCTATGCTTTATTAAATTAAATTTATTTTGTTTTGTCCTATGGTTTATCAAATTGTGTTTATGTTGTTTTAACCTATGCTTTATTAAATTGTATTTGTGTTGTTTTAACCCATGCTTTATTAAATTGTATTTATGTTGTTTCATCCTATGCTTTATTAAATTTTATTGATGTTGTTTTATCCCATGCTTTATTAAATTGTATTTATGTTGTTTTAACCTATGCTTTATTAAATTGTATTTATGTTGTTTTATCCTATGCTTTATTAAATTTTATTGATGTTGTTTTATCCCATGCTTTATTAAATTGTATTTGTGTTGTTTTAACCCATGCTTTATTAAATTGTATTTATGTTGTTTCAGCCTATGCTTTATTAAATTTTATTGATGTTGTTTTATCCCATGCTTTATTAAATTGTATTTATGTTGTTTTAACCTATGCTTTATTAAATTGTATTTATGTTGTTTTATCCTATACTTTATTAAATTGTACTTATGTTGTTTTAACCTATGCTTTATTAAATTGTATTTATGTTGTTTTAATCTATGCTTTATTAAATTGTATTTATGTTGTTTTATCCTATGCTTTATTAAATTGTATTTATGTTGTTTTATCCTATGCTTTATTAAATTGTGCTTATGTTGTTTTATCCTATGGTTTATTAAATTGTATTTATGTTGTTTTATCCTATGGTTTATTAAATTGTATTTATGTTGTTTTATCCTATGCTTTATTAAATTGTATTTATGTTGTTTTATCCTATGCTTTATTAAATTGTGTTTATGTTGTTTTATCCTATGCTTTATTAAATTATATTTATGTTGTTTTAATCTATGCTTTATTAAATTGTATTTATGTTGTTTTATCCTATGCTTTATTAAATTGTATTTATGTTGTTTTATCCTATGCTTTATTAAATTGTGTTTATGTTGTTTTATCCTATACTTTATTAAATTGTATTTGTGTTGTTTTAACCCATGCTTTATTAAATTGTATTTATGTTGTTTTATCCTATGCTTTATTAAATTGTATTTATGTTGTTTTATCCTATGCTTTATTAAATTGTATTTATGTTGTTTTATCCTATGCTTTATTAAATTGTATTTATGTTGTTTTATCCAATGCTTTATTAAATTGTATTTATGTTGTTTTATCCTATGCTTTATTAAATTGTATTTATTTTGTTTTGTCCTATGCTTTATTAAATTGTGTTTATGTTGTTTTATCCTATGCTTTATTAAATTTTATTGATGTTGTTTTATCCCATGCTTTATTAAATTGTATTTATGTTGTTTTAACCTATGCTTTATTAAATTGTATTTATGTTGTTTTATCCTATACTTTATTAAATTGTATTTATGTTGTTTTAACCTATGCTTTATTAAATTGTTTTTATGTTGTTTTATCCTATGCTTTATTAAATTGTGTTTATGTTGTTTTATCCTATGCTTTATTAAATTGTATTTATGTTGTTTTATCCTATGCTTTATTAAATTGTATTTATGTTGTTTTATCCTATGCTTTATTAAATTGTATTTATGTTGTTTTAACCTATGCTTTATTAAATTGTATTTATGTTGTTTTATCCTATGCTTTAATAAATTGTGTTTATGTTGTTTTATCCTATGCTTTATTAAATTGTATTTATGTTGTTTTATCCTATGCTTTATTAAATTGTATTTATGTTGTTTTAACCTATGCTTTATTAAATTGTATTCATGTTGTTTTATCCTATGCTTTATTAAATTGTATTTATGTTGTTTTATCCTATGCTTTATTAAATTGTATTTATGTTGTTTTAACCTATTCTTTATTAAATTGTATTTATGTTGTTTTATCCTATGCTTTATTAAATTGTATTTATGTTGTTTTAACCTATTCTTTATTAAATTGTATTTATGTTGTTTTATCCTATGCTTTATTAAATTGTATTTATGTTGTTTTATCCTATGCTTTAATAAATTGTGTTTATGTTGTTTTATCCTATGCTTTATTAAATTGTATTTATGTTGTTTTATCCTATGCTTTATTAAATTGTATTTATGTTGTTTTAACCTATGCTTTATTAAATTGTATTTATGTTGTTTTATCCTATGCTTTATTAAATTGTATTTATGTTGTTTTATCCTATGCTTTATTAAATTGTATTTATGTTGTTTTAACCTATTCTTTATTAAATTGTATTTATGTTGTTTTATCCTATGCTTTATTAAATTGTATTTATGTTGTTTTAACCTATTCTTTATTAAATTGTATTTATGTTGTTTTATCCTATGCTTTATTAAACTGTATTTATGTTGTTTTAACCTATGCTTTATTACATCATGTTTATGTTGTTTTATCCTATGCTTTATTAAATTGTATTTATGTTGCTTTAACCTATGCTTTATTAAATTGTATTTATGTTGTTTTATCCTATGCTTTATTAAATGGTATTTATGTTGTTTTATCCTATGCTTTATTAAATTGTATTTATGTTGTTTTAACATATGCTTTATTAAACTGTATTTATGTTGTTTTATCCTATGCTTTATTAAATTGTATTTATGTTGTTTTATCCTATGCTTTATTAAATTAAATTTATTTTGTTTTGTCCTATGGTTTATCAAATTGTGTTTATGTTGTTTTAACCTATGCTTTATTAAATTGTATTTGTGTTGTTTTAACCCATGCTTTATTAAATTGTATTTATGTTGTTTCATCCTATGCTTTATTAAATTTTATTGATGTTGTTTTATCCCATGCTTTATTAAATTGTATTTATGTTGTTTTAACCTATGCTTTATTAAATTGTATTTATGTTGTTTTATCCTATACTTTATTAAATTGTACTTATGTTGTTTTAACCTATGCTTTATTAAATTGTTTTTATGTTGTTTTATCCTATGCTTTATTAAATTGTATTTATGTTGTTTTATCCTATGCTTTATTAAATTGTATTTATGTTGTTTTATCCTATGCTTTATTAAATTGTATTTATGTTGTTTTAACCTATGCTTTTTTAAATTGTATTTATGTTGTTTTATCCTATGCTTTATTAAATTGTGTTTATGTTGTTTTATCCTATGCTTTATTAAATTGTATTTATGTTGTTTTATCCTATGCTTTATTAAATTGTATTTATGTTGTTTTAACATATGCTTTATTAAATTGTATTTATGTTGTTTTATCCTATGCTTTAATAAATTGTGTTTATGTTGTTTTATCCTATGCTTTATTAAATTGTATTTATGTTGTTTTATCCTATGCTTTATTAAATTGTATTTATGTTGTTTTAACCTATGCTTTATTAAATTGTATTTATGTTGTTTTATCCTATGCTTTATTAAATTGTATTTATGTTGTTTTATCCTATGCTTTATTAAATTGTATTTATGTTGTTTTAACCTATTCTTTATTAAATTGTATTTATGTTGTTTTATCCTATGCTTTATTAAATTGTATTTATGTTGTTTTATCCTATTCTTTATTAAATTGTGTTTATGTTGTTTTATCCTATACTTTATTAAATTGTATTTATGTTGTTTTAACCCATGCTTTATTAAATTGTATTTATGTTGTTTTATCCTATGCTTTATTAAATTGCATCTATGTTATTTTATCCTATGCTTTATTAAATTGTATTTATGTTGTTTCATCCTATGCTTTATTAAATTGTATTTATGTGGTTTTATCCTATGCTTTATTAAATTGTATTCATGTTGTTTTATCTTATGCTTTATTAAATTGTATTTATGTTGTTTTATCTTATGCTTTATTAAATTGTGTTTATGTTGTTTTATCCTATGCTTTATTAAATTGTATTTATGTGGTTTTATCCTATGCTTTATTAAATTGTATTTATGTTGTTTTATCCTATGCTTTATGAAATTGTGCTTATGTTGTTTTATCCTATGGTTTATTAAATTGTATTTATGTTGTTTTATCCTATGCTTTATTAAATTGTATTTATGTTGTTTTATCCTATGCTTTATTAAATTGTATTTATGATGTTTTATCCTATGCTTTATTAAACTGTATTTATGTTGTTTTAACCTATGCTTTATTATATCGTGTTTATGTTGTTTTATCCTATGCTTTATTAAATTGTATTAATGTTGCTTTAACCTATGCTTTATTAAATTGTATTTATGTTGTTTTATCCTATGCTTTATTAAATGGTATTTATGTTGTTTTATCCTATGCTTTATTAAATTGTATTTATGTTGTTTTAACCTATGCTTTATAAAACTGTATTTATGTTGTTTTATCCTATGCTTTATTAAATTGTATTTATGTTGTTTTATCCTATGCTTTATTAAATTAAATTTATTTTGTTTTGTCCTATGGTTTATCAAATTGTATTTGTGTTGTTTTAACCCATGCTTTATTAAATTGTATTTATGTTGTTTTATCCTATGCTTTATTAAATTTTATTGATGTTGTTTTATCCCATGCTTTATTAAATTGTATTTATGTTGTTTTAACCTATGCTTTATTAAATTGTATTTATGTTGTTTTATCCTATACTTTATTAAATTGTAATTATGTTGTTTTAACCTATGCTTTATTAAATTGTTTTTATGTTGTTTTATCCTATGCTTTATTAAATTGTATTTATGTTGTTTTATCCTATGCTTTATTAAATTGTATTTATGTTGTTTTATCCTATGCTTTATTAAATTGTATTTATGTTGTTTTAACCTATGCTTTATTAAATTGTATTTATGTTGTTTTATCCTATGCTTTATTAAATTGTGTTTATGTTGTTTTATCCTATGCTTTATTAAATTGTATTTATGTTGTTTTATCCTATGCTTTATTAAATTGTATTTATGTTGTTTTAACCTATGCTTTATTAAATTGTATTTATGTTGTTTTAATCTATGCTTTATTAAAATGTATTTATGTTGTTTTATCCTATGCTTTATTAAATTGTATTTATGTTGTTTTATCCAATGCTTTATTAAATTGTGCTTATGTTGTTTTATCCTATGGTTTATTAAATTGTATTTATGTTGTTTTATCCTATGCTTTATTAAATTGTATTTATGTTGTTTTATCCTATGCTTTATTAAATTGTATTTATGTTGTTTTTTCCTATGCTTTATTAAATTGTGTTTATGTTGTTTTATCCTATACTTTATTAAATTGTATTTATGTTGTTTTAATCTATGCTTTATTAAATTGTATTTATGTTGTTTTATCCTATGCTTTATTAAATTGTATTTATGTTGTTTTAACCTATGCTTTATTAAATTGTATTTATGTTGTTTTAATCTATGCTTTATTAAATTGTATTTATGTTGTTTTATCCTATGCTTTATTAAATTGTATTTATGTTGTTTTATCCTATGCTTTATTAAATTGTGCTTATGTTGTTTTATCCTATGGTTTATTAAATTGTATTTATGTTGTTTTATCCTATGGTTTATTAAATTGTATTTATGTTGTTTTATCCTATGCTTTATTAAATTGTATTTATGTTGTTTTATCCTATGCTTTATTAAATTGTGTTTATGTTGTTTTATCCTATGCTTTATTAAATTATATTTATGTTGTTTTAATCTATGCTTTATTAAATTGTATTTATGTTGTTTTATCCTATGCTTTATTAAATTGTATTTATGTTGTTTTATCCTATGCTTTATTAAATTGTGTTTATGTTGTTTTATCCTATACTTTATTAAATTGTATTTGTGTTGTTTTAACCCATGCTTTATTAAATTGTATTTATGTTGTTTTATCCTATGCTTTATTAAATTGTATTTATGTTGTTTTATCCTATGCTTTATTAAATTGTATTTATGTTGTTTTATCCTATGCTTTATTAAATTGTATTTATGTTGTTTTATCCAATGCTTTATTAAATTGTATTTATGTTGTTTTATCCTATGCTTTATTAAATTGTATTTATTTTGTTTTGTCCTATGCTTTATTAAATTGTGTTTATGTTGTTTTATCCTATGCTTTATTAAATTTTATTGATGTTGTTTTATCCCATGCTTTATTAAATTGTATTTATGTTGTTTTAACCTATGCTTTATTAAATTGTATTTATGTTGTTTTATCCTATACTTTATTAAATTGTATTTATGTTGTTTTAACCTATGCTTTATTAAATTGTTTTTATGTTGTTTTATCCTATGCTTTATTAAATTGTGTTTATGTTGTTTTATCCTATGCTTTATTAAATTGTATTTATGTTGTTTTATCCTATGCTTTATTAAATTGTATTTATGTTGTTTTATCCTATGCTTTATTAAATTGTATTTATGTTGTTTTAACCTATGCTTTATTAAATTGTATTTATGTTGTTTTATCCTATGCTTTAATAAATTGTGTTTATGTTGTTTTATCCTATGCTTTATTAAATTGTATTTATGTTGTTTTATCCTATGCTTTATTAAATTGTATTTATGTTGTTTTAACCTATGCTTTATTAAATTGTATTTATGTTGTTTTATCCTATGCTTTATTAAATTGTATTTATGTTGTTTTATCCTATGCTTTATTAAATTGTATTTATGTTGTTTTAACCTATTCTTTATTAAATTGTATTTATGTTGTTTTATCCTATGCTTTATTAAATTGTATTTATGTTGTTTTATCCTATTCTTTATTAAATTGTGTTTATGTTGTTTTATCCTATACTTTATTAAATTGTATTTATGTTGTTTTAACCCATGCTTTATTAAATTGTATTTATGTTGTTTTATCCTATGCTTTATTAAATTGCATCTATGTTATTTTATCCTATGCTTTATTAAATTGTATTTATGTTGTTTCATCCTATGCTTTATTAAATTGTATTTATGTGGTTTTATCCTATGCTTTATTAAATTGTATTCATGTTGTTTTATCTTATGCTTTATTAAATTGTATTTATGTTGTTTTATCTTATGCTTTATTAAATTGTGTTTATGTTGTTTTATCCTATGCTTTATTAAATTGTATTTATGTGGTTTTATCCTATGCTTTATTAAATTGTATTTATGTTGTTTTATCCTATGCTTTATGAAATTGTGCTTATGTTGTTTTATCCTATGGTTTATTAAATTGTATTTATGTTGTTTTATCCTATGCTTTATTAAATTGTATTTATGTTGTTTTATCCTATGCTTTATTAAATTGTATTTATGTTGTTTTATCCTATGCTTTATTAAACTGTATTTATGTTGTTTTAACCTATGCTTTATTACATCGTGTTTATGTTGTTTTATCCTATGCTTTATTAAATTGTATTTATGTTGCTTTAACCTATGCTTTATTAAATTGTATTTATGTTGTTTTATCCTATGCTTTATTAAATGGTATTTATGTTGTTTTATCCTATGCTTTATTAAATTGTATTTATGTTGTTTTAACATATGCTTTATTAAACTGTATTTATGTTGTTTTATCCTATGCTTTATTAAATTGTATTTATGTTGTTTTATCCTATGCTTTATTAAATTAAATTTATTTTGTTTTGTCCTATGGTTTATCAAATTGTGTTTATGTTGTTTTAACCTATGCTTTATTAAATTGTATTTGTGTTGTTTTAACCCATGCTTTATTAAATTGTATTTATGTTGTTTCATCCTATGCTTTATTAAATTTTATTGATGTTGTTTTATCCCATGCTTTATTAAATTGTATTTATGTTGTTTTAACCTATGCTTTATTAAATTGTATTTATGTTGTTTTATCCTATACTTTATTAAATTGTACTTATGTTGTTTTAACCTATGCTTTATTAAATTGTTTTTATGTTGTTTTATCCTATGCTTTATTAAATTGTATTTATGTTGTTTTATCCTATGCTTTATTAAATTGTATTTATGTTGTTTTATCCTATGCTTTATTAAATTGTATTTATGTTGTTTTAACCTATGCTTTTTTAAATTGTATTTATGTTGTTTTATCCTATGCTTTATTAAATTGTGTTTATGTTGTTTTATCCTATGCTTTATTAAATTGTATTTATGTTGTTTTATCCTATGCTTTATTAAATTGTATTTATGTTGTTTTAACATATGCTTTATTAAATTGTATTTATGTTGTTTTAATCTATGCTTTATTAAAATGTATTTATGTTGTTTTATCCTATGCTTTATTAAATTGTATTTATGTTGTTTTATCCAATGCTTTATTAAATTGTGCTTATGTTGTTTTATCCTATGGTTTATTAAATTGTATTTATGTTGTTTTATCCTATGCTTTATTAAATTGTATTTATGTTGTTTTATCCTATGCTTTATTAAATTGTATTTATGTTGTTTTTTCCTATGCTTTATTAAATTGTGTTTATGTTGTTTTATCCTATACTTTATTAAATTGTATTTATGTTGTTTTAATCTATGCTTTATTAAATTGTATTTATGTTGTTTTATCCTATGCTTTATTAAATTGTATTTATGTTGTTTTAACCTATGCTTTATTAAATTGTATTTATGTTGTTTTAATCTATGCTTTATTAAATTGTATTTATGTTGTTTTATCCTATGCTTTATTAAATTGTATTTATGTTGTTTTATCCTATGCTTTATTAAATTGTGCTTATGTTGTTTTATCCTATGGTTTATTAAATTGTATTTATGTTGTTTTATCCTATGGTTTATTAAATTGTATTTATGTTGTTTTATCCTATGCTTTATTAAATTGTATTTATGTTGTTTTATCCTATGCTTTATTAAATTGTGTTTATGTTGTTTTATCCTATCCTTTATTAAATTATATTTATGTTGTTTTAATCTATGCTTTATTAAATTGTATTTATGTTGTTTTATCCTATGCTTTATTAAATTGTGTTTATGTTGTTTTATCCTATACTTTATTAAATTGTATTTGTGTTGTTTTAACCCATGCTTTATTAAATTGTATTTATGTTGTTTTATCCTATGCTTTATTAAATTGTATTTATGTTGTTTTATCCTATGCTTTATTAAATTGTATTTATGTTGTTTTATCCTATGCTTTATTAAATTGTATTTTTGTTTTTTTATCCAATGCTTTATTAAATTGTATTTATGTTGTTTTATCCTATGCTTTATTAAATTGTATTTATTTTGTTTTGTCCTATGCTTTATTAAATTGTGTTTATGTTGTTTTATCCTATGCTTTATTAAATTTTATTGATGTTGTTTTATCCCATGCTTTATTAAATTGTATTTATGTTGTTTTAACCTATGCTTTATTAAATTGTATTTATGTTGTTTTATCCTATACTTTATTAAATTGTATTTATGTTGTTTTAACCTATGCTTTATTAAATTGTTTTTATGTTGTTTTATCCTATGCTTTATTAAATTGTGTTTATGTTGTTTTATCCTATGCTTTATTAAATTGTATTTATGTTGTTTTATCCTATGCTTTATTAAATTGTATTTATGTTGTTTTATCCTATGCTTTATTAAATTGTATTTATTTTGTTTTGTCCTTTGCTTTATTAAATTGTGTTTATGTTGTTTTAACCTATGCTTTATTAAATTGTATTTGTGTTGTTTTAACCCATGCTTTATTAAATTGTATTTATGTTGTTTTATCCTATGCTTTATTAAATTGTATTTATGTTGTTTTATCCTATGCTTTATTAAATTGTATTTATGTTGTTTTATCCTATGCTTTATTAAATTTTATTGATGTTGTTTTATCCCATGCTTTATTAAATTGTATTTATGTTGTTTTAACCTATGCTTTATTAAATTGTATTTATGTTGTTTTATCCTATACTTTATTAAATTGTATTTATGTTGTTTTAACCTACGCTTTATTAAATTGTTTTTATGTTGTTTTATCCTATGCTTTATTAAATTGTATTTATGTTGTTTTATCCCATGCTTTATTAAATTGTATTTATGTTGTTTTATCCTATGCTTTATTAAATTGTATTTATGTTGTTTTAACCTATGCTTTATTAAATTGTATTTTTGTTGTTTTATCCTATGCTTTAATAAATTGTGTTTATGTTGTTTTATCCTATGCTTTATTAAATTGTATTTATGTTGTTTTATGCTATGCTTTATTAAATTGTATTTATGTTGTTTTAACCTATGCTTTATTAAATTGTATTTATGTTGTTTTATCCTATGCTTTATTAAATTGTATTTATGTTGTTTTATCCTATGCTTTATTAAATTGTATTTATGTTGTTTTAACCTATTCTTTATTAAATTGTATTTATGTTGTTTTATCCTATGCTTTATTAAATTGTATTTATGTTGTTTTATCCTATTCTTTATTAAATTGTGTTTATGTTGTTTTATCCTATACTTTATTAAATTGTGTTTATGTTGTTTTAACCCATGCTTTATTAAATTGTATTTATGTTGTTTTATCCTATGCTTTATTAAATTGCATCTATGTTATTTTATCCTATGCTTTATTAAATTGTATTTATGTTGTTTCATCCTATGCTTTATTAAATTGTATTTATGTGGTTTTATCCTAAGCTTTATTAAATTGTATTCATGTTGTTTTATCTTATGCTTTATTAAATTGTATTTATGTTGTTTTATCTTATGCTTTATTAAATTGTGTTTATGTTGTTTTATCCTATGCTTTATTAAATTGTATTTATGTGGTTTTATCCTATGCTTTATTAAATTGTATTTATGTTGTTTTATCCTATGCTTTATTAAATTGTATTTATGTTGTTTTATCCTATGCTTTATTAAATTGTATTTATGTTGTTTTGTACTATGCTTTATTAAATTGTATTTATGTTGTTTTAACCCATGCTTTATTAAATTGTATTTATGTTGTTTTATCCTATGCTTTATTAAATTGTATTTATTTTGTTTTGTCCTATGCTTTATTAAATTGTGTTTATGTTGTTTTAACCTATGCTTTATTAAATTGTATTTGTGTTGTTTTAACCTATGCTTTATTAAATTGTATTTGTGTTGTTTTAACCTATGCTTTATTAAATTGCATTCATGTTGTTTTATCCTATGCTTTATTAAATTGTATTTATGTTGTTTTATCCTATGCTTTATTAAATTGTATTTATGTTGTTTTATCCTATGCTTTATTAAATTGTATTTATGTTGTTTTATCCTATGCTTTATTAAATTTTATTGATGTTGTTTTATCCCATGCTTTATTAAATTGTATTTATGTTGTTTTAACCTATGCTTTATTAAATTGTATTTATGTTGTTTTATCCTATACTTTATTAAATTGTATTTATGTTGTTTTAACCTATGCTTTATTAAATTGTTTTTATGTTGTTTTATCCTATGCTTTATTAAATTGTATTTATGTTGTTTTATCCTATGCTTTATTAAATTGTATTTATGTTGTTTTATCCTATGCTTTATTAAATTGAATTTATGTTGTTTTAACCTATGCTTTATTAAATTGTATTTATGATGTTTTATCCTATGCTTTATTAAATTGTGTTTATGTTGTTTTATCCTATGCTTTATTAAATTGTATTTATGTTGTTTTATCCTATGCTTTAATAAATTGTATTTATGTTGTTTTAACCTATGCTTTATTAAATTGTATTTATGTTGTTTTATCCTATGCTTTATTAAATTCTATTTATGTTGTTTTATCCTATGCTTTATTAAATTGTATTTATTTTGTTTTGTCCTATGCTTTATTAAATTGTGTTTATGTTGTTTTAACCTATGCTTTATTAAATTGTATTTGTGTTGTTTTAACCCATGCTTTATTAAATTGTATTTATGTTGTTTTATCCTATGCTTTATTAAATTGTATTTATGTTGTTTTATCCTATGCTTTATTAAATTATATTTATGTTGTTTTATCCTATGCTTTATTAAATTGTATTTATGTTGTTTTATCCTATGCTTTATTAAATTTTATTGATGTTGTTTTATCCCATGCTTTATTAAATTGTGTTTATGTTGTTTTAACCTATGCTTTATTAAATTGTATTTGTGTTGTTTTAACACATGCTTTATTAAATTGTATTTATGTTGTTTTATCCTATGCTTTATTAAATTGTGTTTGTTGTTTTATCCTATACTTTATTAAATTGTATTTATGTTGTTTTATCCTATGCTTTATTAAATTGTATTTATGTTGTTTTATCCTATGCTTTATTAAATTGTAATTATGTTGTTTTAACCTATGCTTTATTAAATTGTATTTATGTTGTTTTATCCTATACTTTATTAAATTGTATTTATGTTGTTTTAACCTATGCTTTATTAAATTGTATTTATGTTGTTTTATCCTATGCTTTATTAAATTGTATTTATGTTGTTTTATCCTATACTTTATTAAACTGTATTTATGTTGTTTTAACCTATGCTTTATTAAATTGTTTTTATGTTGTTTTATCCTATGCTTTATTAAATTGTATTTATGTTGTTTTATCCTATGCTTTATTAAATTGTATTTATGTTGTTTTATCCTATGCTTTATTAAATTGTATTTATGTTGTTTTAACCTATGATTTATTAAATTGTATTTATGTTGTTTTATCCTATGCTTTATTAATTTGTGTTTATGTTGTTTTATCCTATGCTTTATTAAATTGTATTTATGTTGTTTTATCCTATGCTTTATTAAATTGTATTTATGTTGTTTTAACCTATGCTTTATTAAATTGTATTTATGTTGTTTTATCCTATGCTTTATTAAATTGTATTTATGTTGTTTTATCCTATGCTTTATTAAATTGTGTTTATGTTGTTTTATCCTATGCTTTATTAAATTGTATTTATGTTGTTTTATCCTATGCTTTATTAAATTGTATTTATGTTGTTTTATCCTATGCTTTATTAAATTGTGTTTATGTTGTTTTATCCTATACGTTATTAAATTGTATTTATGTTGTTTTAATCTATGCTTTATTAAATTGTATTTATGTTGTTTTATCCTATGCTTTATTAAATTGTATTTATGTTGTTTTATCCTATGCTTTATTAAATTGTGCTTATGTTGTTTTATCCTATGGTTTATTAAATTGTATTTATGTTGTTTTATCCTATGCTTTATTAAATTGTATTTATGTTGTTTTATCCTATGCTTTATTAAATTGTATTTATGTTGTTTTATCCTATGCTTTATTAAACTGTATTTATGTTGTTTTAACCTATGCTTTATTACATCGTGTTTATGTTGTTTTATCCTATGCTTTATTAAACTGTATTTATGTTGTTTTAACCTATGCTTTATTACATCGTGTTTATGTTGTTTTATCCTATGCTTTATTAAATTGTATTTATGTTGCTTTAACCTATGCTTTATTAAATTGTATTTATGTTGTTTTATCCTATGCTTTATTAAATGGTATTTATGTTGTTTTATCCTATGCTTTATTAAATTGTATTTATGTTGTTTTAACCTATGCTTTATTAAACTGTATTTATGTTGTTTTATCCTATGCTTTATTAAATTGTATTTATGTTGTTTTAACCTATGCTTTATTAAATTGTATTTATGTTGTTTTATCCTATGCTTTATTAAATTGTTTTTATGTTGTTTTATCCTATGCTTTATTAAATTGTATTTATGTTGTTTTATCCTACGCTTTATTAAATTGTATTTATGTTGTTTTAACCTATGCTTTATTAAATTGTATTTATGCTGTTTTATCCTATGCTTTATTGAATTGTATTTATGTTGTTTTATCCTATGCTTTATTAAATTGTGTTTGTTGTTTTATCCTATACTTTATTAAATTGTATTTATGTTGTTTTATCCTATGCTTTATTAAATTGTATTTATGTTGTTTTATCCTATGCTTTATTAAATTGTATTTATGTTGTTTTAACCTATGCTTTATTAAATTGTATTTATGTTGTTTTATCCTATACTTTATTAAATTGTATTTATGTTGTTTTAACCTATGCTTTATTAAATTGTATTTATGTTGTTTTATCCTATGCTTTATTAAATTGTATTTATGTTGTTTTATCCTATGCTTTATTAAATTGTATTTATGTTGTTTTATCCTATGCTTTATTAAATTGTATTTATGTTGTTTTAACCTATGCTTTATTAAATTGTATTTATGTTTTTTTATCCTATGCTTTATTAAATTGTATTTATGTTGTTTTATCCTATGCTTTATTAAATTTTGTTTATGTTGTTTTATCCTATGCTTTATTAAATTGTATTTATGTTGTTTTATCCTATGCTTTATTAAATTGTATTTATGTTGTTTTAACCTATGCTTTATTAAATTGTATTTATGTTGTTTTAACCTATGCTTTATTAAATTGTATTTATGTTGTTTTATCCTATGCTTTATTAAATTGTATTTATGTTGTTTTATCCTATGCTTTATTAAATTGTATTTATGTTGTTTTATCCTATGCTTTATTAAATTGTGTTTATGTTGTTTTATCCTATACTTTATTAAATTGTATTTATGTTGTTTTAATCTATGCTTTATTAAATTGTATTTATGTTGTTTTATCCTATGCTTTATTAAATTGTATTTATGTTGTTTTATCCTATGCATTATTAAATTGTGCTTATGTTGTTTTATCCTATGGTTTATTAAATTGTATTTATGTTGTTTTATCCTATGCTTTATTAAATTGTATTTATGTTGTTTTATCCTATGCTTTATTAAATTGTATTTATGTTGTTTTATCCTATGCTTTATGAAATTGTGCTTATGTTGTTTTATCCTATGGTTTATTAAATTGTATTTATGTTGTTTTATCCTATGCTTTATTAAATTGTATTTATGTTGTTTTATCCTATGCTTTATTAAATTGTATTTATGTTGTTTTATCCTATGCTTTATTAAACTGTATTTATGTTGTTTTAACCTATGCTTTATTACATCGTGTTTATGTTGTTTTATCCTATGCTTTATTAAATTGTATTTATGTTGCTTTAACTTATGCTTTATTAAATTGTATTTATGTTGTTTTATCCTATGCATTATTAAATGGTATTTATGTTGTTTTATCCTATGCTTTATTAAATTGTATTTATGTTGTTTTAACCTATGCTTTATTAAACTGTATTTATGTTGTTTTATCCTATGCTTTATTAAATTGTATTTATGTTGTTTTATCCTATGCTTTATTAAATTGTATTTATGTTGTTTTAACCTATGCTTTATTAAATTGTATTTATGTTGTTTTAACCTATGCTTTATTAAATTGTATTTATGTTGTTTTATCCTATGCTTTATTAAATTAAATTTATTTTGTTTTAATCTATGCTTTATTAAATTGTATTGATGTTGTTTTATCCTATGCTTTATTAAATTGTATTTATGTTGTTTTATCCTATGCTTTATTAAATTGTGCTTATATTGTTTTATCCTATGGTTTATTAAATTGTATTTATGTTGTTTTATCCTATGCTTTATTAAATTGTATTTATGTTGTTTTATCCTATGCTTTATTAAATGGTATTTATGTTGTTTTATCCTATGCTTTATTAAATTGTATTTATGTTGTTTTAACCTATGCTTTATTAAACTGTATTTATGTTGTTTTATCCTATGCTTTATTAAATTGTATTTATGTTGTTTTATCCTATGCTTTATTAAATTGTATTTATGTTGTTTTATCCTATGCTTTATTAAATTGTATTTATGTTGTTTTATCCTATGCTTTATTAAATGGTATTTATGTTGTTTTATCCTATGCTTTATTAAATTGTATTTATGTTGTTTTAACCTATGCTTTATTAAACTGTATTTATGTTGTTTTATCCTATGCTTTATTAAATTGTATTTATGTTGTTTTATCCTATGCTTTATTAAATTGTATTTATGTTGTTTTAACCTATGCTTTATTAAATTGTATTTATGTTGTTTTAACCTATGCTTTATTAAATTGTATTTATGTTGTTTTATCCTATGCTTTATTAAATTGTATTTATTTTGTTTTGTCCTATGCTTTATTAAATTGTGTTTATGTTGTTTTAACCTATGCTTTATTAAATTGTATTTGTGTTGTTTTAACCCATGCTTTATTAAATTTTATTTATGTTGTTTTATCCTATGCTTTATTAAATTGTATTTATGTTGTTTTATCCTATGCTTTATTAAATTGTATTTATGTTGTTTTATCCTATGCTTTATTAAATTTTATTGATGTTGTTTTATCCCATGCTTTATTAAATTGTATTTATGTTGTTTTAACCTATGCTTTATTAAATTGTATTTATGTTGTTTTATCCTATACTTTATTAAATTGTATTTATGTTGTTTTAACCTATGCTTTATTAAATTGTTTTTATGTTGTTTTATCCTATGCTTTATTAAATTGTATTTATGTTGTTTTATCCTATGCTTTATTAAATTGTATTTATGTTGTTTTATCCTATGCTTTATTAAATTGTATTTATGTTGTTTTAACCTATGCTTTATTAAATTGTATTTATGTTGTTTTATCCTATGCTTTATTAAATTGTATTTATGTTGTTTTATCCTATGCTTTATTAAACTGTATTTATGTTGTTTTAACCTATGCTTTATTAAATTGTATTTATGTTGTTTTATCCTATGCTTTATTAAACTGTATTTATGTTGTTTTAACCTATGCTTTATTACATCGTGTTTATGTTGTTTTATCCTATGCTTTATTAAATTGTATTTATGTTGCTTTAACCTATGCTTTATTAAATTGTATTTATGTTGTTTTATCCTATGCTTTATTAAATGGTATTTATGTTGTTTTATCCTATGCTTTATTAAATTGTATTTATGTTGTTTTAACCTATGCTTTATTAAACTGTATTTATGTTGTTTTATCCTATGCTTTATTAAATTGTATTTATGTTGTTTTAACCTATGCTTTATTAAATTGTATTTATGTTGTTTTATCCTATGCTTTATTAAATTGTTTTTATGTTGTTTTATCCTATGCTTTATTAAATTGTATTTATGTTGTTTTATCCTACGCTTTATTAAATTGTATTTATGTTGTTTTAACCTATGCTTTATTAAATTGTATTTATGCTGTTTTATCCTATGCTTTATTGAATTGTATTTATGTTGTTTTATCCTATGCTTTATTAAATTGTGTTTGTTGTTTTATCCTATACTTTATTAAATTGTATTTATGTTGTTTTATCCTATGCTTTATTAAATTGTATTTATGTTGTTTTATCCTATGCTTTATTAAATTGTATTTATGTTGTTTTAACCTATGCTTTATTAAATTGTATTTATGTTGTTTTATCCTATACTTTATTAAATTGTATTTATGTTGTTTTAACCTATGCTTTATTAAATTGTATTTATGTTGTTTTATCCTATGCTTTATTAAATTGTATTTATGTTGTTTTATCCTATGCTTTATTAAATTGTATTTATGTTGTTTTATCCTATGCTTTATTAAATTGTATTTATGTTGTTTTAACCTATGCTTTATTAAATTGTATTTATGTTTTTTTATCCTATGCTTTATTAAATTGTATTTATGTTGTTTTATCCTATGCTTTATTAAATTTTGTTTATGTTGTTTTATCCTATGCTTTATTAAATTGTATTTATGTTGTTTTATCCTATGCTTTATTAAATTGTATTTATGTTGTTTTAACCTATGCTTTATTAAATTGTATTTATGTTGTTTTAACCTATGCTTTATTAAATTGTATTTATGTTGTTTTATCCTATGCTTTATTAAATTGTATTTATGTTGTTTTATCCTATGCTTTATTAAATTGTATTTATGTTGTTTTATCCTATGCTTTATTAAATTGTGTTTATGTTGTTTTATCCTATACTTTATTAAATTGTATTTATGTTGTTTTAATCTATGCTTTATTAAATTGTATTTATGTTGTTTTATCCTATGCTTTATTAAATTGTATTTATGTTGTTTTATCCTATGCTTTATTAAATTGTGCTTATGTTGTTTTATCCTATGGTTTATTAAATTGTATTTATGTTGTTTTATCCTATGCTTTATTAAATTGTATTTATGTTGTTTTATCCTATGCTTTATTAAATTGTATTTATGTTGTTTTATCCTATGCTTTATGAAATTGTGCTTATGTTGTTTTATCCTATGGTTTATTAAATTGTATTTATGTTGTTTTATCCTATGCTTTATTAAATTGTATTTATGTTGTTTTATCCTATGCTTTATTAAATTGTATTTATGTTGTTTTATCCTATGCTTTATTAAACTGTATTTATGTTGTTTTAACCTATGCTTTATTACATCGTGTTTATGTTGTTTTATCCTATGCTTTATTAAATTGTATTTATGTTGCTTTAACTTATGCTTTATTAAATTGTATTTATGTTGTTTTATCCTATGCATTATTAAATGGTATTTATGTTGTTTTATCCTATGCTTTATTAAATTGTATTTATGTTGTTTTAACCTATGCTTTATTAAACTGTATTTATGTTGTTTTATCCTATGCTTTATTAAATTGTATTTATGTTGTTTTATCCTATGCTTTATTAAATTGTATTTATGTTGTTTTAACCTATGCTTTATTAAATTGTATTTATGTTGTTTTAACCTATGCTTTATTAAATTGTATTTATGTTGTTTTATCCTATGCTTTATTAAATTAAATTTATTTTGTTTTAATCTATGCTTTATTAAATTGTATTGATGTTGTTTTATCCTATGCTTTATTAAATTGTATTTATGTTGTTTTATCCTATGCTTTATTAAATTGTGCTTATATTGTTTTATCCTATGGTTTATTAAATTGTATTTATGTTGTTTTATCCTATGCTTTATTAAATTGTATTTATGTTGTTTTATCCTATGCTTTATTAAATGGTATTTATGTTGTTTTATCCTATGCTTTATTAAATTGTATTTATGTTGTTTTAACCTATGCTTTATTAAACTGTATTTATGTTGTTTTATCCTATGCTTTATTAAATTGTATTTATGTTGTTTTATCCTATGCTTTATTAAATTGTATTTATGTTGTTTTATCCTATGCTTTATTAAATTGTATTTATGTTGTTTTATCCTATGCTTTATTAAATGGTATTTATGTTGTTTTATCCTATGCTTTATTAAATTGTATTTATGTTGTTTTAACCTATGCTTTATTAAACTGTATTTATGTTGTTTTATCCTATGCTTTATTAAATTGTATTTATGTTGTTTTATCCTATGCTTTATTAAATTGTATTTATGTTGTTTTAACCTATGCTTTATTAAATTGTATTTATGTTGTTTTAACCTATGCTTTATTAAATTGTATTTATGTTGTTTTATCCTATGCTTTATTAAATTGTATTTATTTTGTTTTGTCCTATGCTTTATTAAATTGTGTTTATGTTGTTTTAACCTATGCTTTATTAAATTGTATTTGTGTTGTTTTAACCCATGCTTTATTAAATTTTATTTATGTTGTTTTATCCTATGCTTTATTAAATTGTATTTATGTTGTTTTATCCTATGCTTTATTAAATTGTATTTATGTTGTTTTATCCTATGCTTTATTAAATTTTATTGATGTTGTTTTATCCCATGCTTTATTAAATTGTATTTATGTTGTTTTAACCTATGCTTTATTAAATTGTATTTATGTTGTTTTATCCTATACTTTATTAAATTGTATTTATGTTGTTTTAACCTATGCTTTATTAAATTGTTTTTATGTTGTTTTATCCTATGCTTTATTAAATTGTATTTATGTTGTTTTATCCTATGCTTTATTAAATTGTATTTATGTTGTTTTATCCTATGCTTTATTAAATTGTATTTATGTTGTTTTAACCTATGCTTTATTAAATTGTATTTATGTTGTTTTATCCTATGCTTTATTAAATTGTATTTATGTTGTTTTATCCTATGCTTTATTAAATTGTATTAATGTTGTTTTAACCTATGCTTTATTAAATTGTATTTATGTTGTTTTATCCTATGCTTTATTAAATTGTATTTATGTTGTTTTATCCTATGCTTTATTAAATTGTATTTATGTTGTTTTAACCTATTCTTTATTAAATTGTATTTATGTTGTTTTATCCTATGCTTTATTAAATTGTATTTATGTTGTTTTATCCTATTCTTTATTAAATTGTGTTTATGTTGTTTTATCCTATACTTTATTAAATTGTGTTTATGTTGTTTTAACCCATGCTTTATTAAATTGTATTTATGTTGTTTTATCCTATGCTTTATTAAATTGCATCTATGTTATTTTATCCTATGCTTTATTAAATTGTATTTATGTTGTTTCATCCTATGCTTTGTTAAATTGTATTTATGTGGTTTTATCCTATGCTTTATTAAATTGTATTCATGTTGTTTTATCTTATGCTTTATTAAATTGTATTTATGTTGTTTTATCTTATGCTTTATTAAATTGTGTTTATGTTGTTTTATCCTATGCTTTATTAAATTGTATTTATGTGGTTTTATCCTATGCTTTATTAAATTGTATTTATGTTGTTTTATCCTATGCTTTATTAAATTGTATTTATGTTGTTTTATCCTATGCTTTATTAAATTGTATTTATGATGTTTTGTACTATGCTTTATTAAATTGTATTTATGTTGTTTTAACCCATGCTTTATTAAATTGTATTTATGTTGTTTTATCCTATGCTTTATTAAATTGTATTTATTTTGTTTTGTCCTATGCTTTATTAAATTGTGTTTATGTTGTTTTAACCTATGCTTTATTAAATTGTATTTATGTTGTTTTATCCTATGCTTTATTAAATTGTATTTATGTTGTTTTAACCTATGCTTTATTAAATTGTATTTATGTTGTTTTAATCTATGCTTTATTAAATTGTATTTATGTTGTTTTATCCTATTCTTTATTAAATTGTGTTTATGTTGTTTTATCCTATACTTTATTAAATTGTGTTTATGTTGTTTTATCCTATGCTTTATTAAATTGTATTTATGTGGTTTTATCCTATGCTTTATTAAATTGTATTTATGTTGTTTTATCCTATGCTTTATTAAATTGTATTTATGTTGTTTTATCCTATGCTTTATTAAATTGTATTTATGTTGTTTTGTACTATGCTTTATTAAATTGTATTTATGTTGTTTTAACCCATGCTTTATTAAATTGTATTTATGTTGTTTTATCCTATGCTTTATTAAATTGTATTTATTTTGTTTTGTCCTATGCTTTATTAAATTGTGTTTATGTTGTTTTAACCTATGCTTTATTAAATTGTATTTATGTTGTTTTATCCTATGCTTTATTAAATTGTATTTATGTTGTTTTAACCTATGCTTTATTAAATTGTATTTATGTTGTTTTAATCTATGCTTTATTAAATTGTATTTATGTTGTTTTATCCTATGCTTTATTAAATTGTCTTTATGTTGTTTTATCCTATGCTTTATTAAATTGTATTTATGTTGTTTTATCCTATTCTTTATTAAATTGTGTTTATGTTGTTTTATCCTATACTTTATTAAATTGTGTTTATGTTGTTTTATCCTATGCTTTATTAAATTGTATTTATGTGGTTTTATCCTATGCTTTATTAAATTGTATTTATGTTGTTTTATCCTATGCTTTATTAAATTGTATTTATGTTGTTTTATCCTATGCTTTATTAAATTGTATTTATGTTGTTTTGTACTATGCTTTATTAAATTGTATTTATGTTGTTTTAACCCATGCTTTATTAAATTGTATTTATGTTGTTTTATCCTATGCTTTATTAAATTGTATTTATTTTGTTTTGTCCTATGCTTTATTAAATTGTGTTTATGTTGTTTTAACCTATGCTTTATTAAATTGTATTTATGTTGTTTTATCCTATGCTTTATTAAATTGTATTTATGTTGTTTTAACCTATGCTTTATTAAATTGTATTTATGTTGTTTTAATCTATGCTTTATTAAATTGTATTTATGTTGTTTTATCCTATGCTTTATTAAATTGTCTTTATGTTGTTTTATCCTATGCTTTATTAAATTGTGCTTATGTTGTTTTATCCTATGGTTTATTAAATTGTATTTATGTTGTTTTATCCTATGGTTTATTAAATTGTATTTATGTTGTTTTATCCTATGCTTTATTAAATTGTATTTATGTTGTTTTATCCTATGCTTTATTAAATTGTGTTTATGTTGTTTTATCCTATACTTTATTAAATTATATTTATGTTGTTTTAATCTATGCTTTATTAAATTGTATTTATGTTGTTTTATCCTATGGTTTATTAAATTGTATTTATGTTGTTTTATCCTATGCTTTATTAAATTGTGCTTATATTGTTTTATCCTATGGTTTATTAAATTGCATTTATGTTGTTTTATCCTATGCTTTATTAAATTGTATTTATGTTGTTTTATCCTATGCTTTATTAAATTGTATTTATGTTGTTTTATCCTATGCTTTATTAAATGGTATTTATGTTGTTTTATCCTATGCTTTATTAAATTGTATTTATGTTGTTTTAACCTATGCTTTATTAAACTGTATTTATGTTGTTTTATCCTTTGCTTTATTAAATTGTATTTATGTTGTTTTATCCTATGCTTTATTAAATTGTATTTATGTTGTTTTATCCTATGCTTTATTAAATGGTATTTATGTTGTTTTATCCTATGCTTTATTAAATTGTGTTTATGTTGTTTTAACCTATGCTTTATTAAACTGTATTTATGTTGTTTTATCCTATGCTTTATTAAATTGTATTCATGTTGTTTTATCCTATGCTTTATTAAATTGTATTTATGTTGTTTTAACCTATGCTTTATTAAATTGTATTTATGTTGTTTAAACCTATGCTTTATTAAATTGTATTTATGTTGTTTTATCCTATGCTTTATTAAATTGTATTTATTTTGTTTTGTCCTATGCTTTATTAAATTGTGTTTATGTTGTTTTAACCTATGCTTTATTAAATTGTATTTGTGTTGTTTTAACCCATGCTTTATTAAATTGTATTTATGTTGTTTTATCCTATGCTTTATTAAATTGTATTTATGTTGTTTTATCCTATGCTTTATTAAATTGTATTTATGTTGTTTTATTCTATGCTTTATTAAATTTTATTGATGTTGTTTTATCCCATGCTTTATTAAATTGTATTTATGTTGTTTTAACCTATGCTTTATTAAATTGTATTTATGTTGTTTTATCCTATACTTTATTAAATTGTATTTATGTTGTTTTATCCTATGCTTTATTAAATTGTTTTTATGTTGTTTTATCCTATGCTTTATTAAATTGTATTTATGTTGTTTTATCCTATGCTTTATTAAATTGTATTTATGTTGTTTTATCCTATGCTTTATTAAATTGTATTTATGTTGTTTTAACCTATGCTTTATTAAATTGTATTTATGTTGTTTTATCCTATGCTTTATTAAATTGTATTTATGTTGTTTTAACCTATGCTTTATTAAATTGTATTTATGTTGTTTTATCCTATGCTTTATTAAATTGTATTTATGTTGTTTTATCCTATGCTTTATTAAATTGTATTTATGTTGTTTTATCCTATGCTTTATTAAATTGTGCTTATGTTGTTTTATCCTATGGTTTATTAAATTGTATTTATGTTGTTTTATCCTATGGTTTATTAAATTGTATTTATGTTGTTTTATCCTATGCTTTATTAAATTGTATTTATGTTGTTTTATCCTATGCTTTATTAAATTGTGTTTATGTTGTTTTATCCTATACTTTATTAAATTATATTTATGTTGTTTTAATCTATGCTTTATTAAATTGTATTTATGTTGTTTTATCCTATGCTTTATTAAATTGTATTTATGTTGTTTTATCCTATGCTTTATTAAATTGTGCTTATATTGTTTTATCCTATGGTTTATTAAATTGTATTTATGTTGTTTTATCCTATGCTTTATTAAATTGTATTTATGTTGTTTTATCCTATGCTTTATTAAATTGTATTTATGTTGTTTTATCCTATGCTTTATTAAATGGTATTTATGTTGTTTTATCCTATGCTTTATTAAATTGTATTTATGTTGTTTTAACCTATGCTTTATTAAACTGTATTTATGTTGTTTTATCCTATGCTTTATTAAATTGTATTTATGTTGTTTTATCCTATGCTTTATTAAATTGTATTTATGTTGTTTTATCCTATGCTTTATTAAATGGTATTTATGTTGTTTTATCCTATGCTTTATTAAATTGTATTTATGTTGTTTTAACCTATGCTTTATTAAACTGTATTTATGTTGTTTTATCCTATGCTTTATTAAATTGTATTTATGTTGTTTTATCCTATGCTTTATTAAATTGTATTTATGTTGTTTTAACCTATGCTTTATTAAATTGTATTTATGTTGTTTAAACATATGCTTTATTAAATTGTATTTATGTTGTTTTATCCTATGCTTTATTAAATTGTATTTATTTTGTTTTGTCCTATGCTTTATTAAATTGTGTTTATGTTGTTTTAACCTATGCTTTATTAAATTGTATTTGTGTTGTTTTAACCCATGCTTTATTAAATTGTATTTATGTTGTTTTATCCTATGCTTTATTAAATTGTATTTATGTTGTTTTATCCTATGCTTTATTAGATTGTATTTATGTTGTTTTATCCTATGCTTTATTAAATTTTATTGATGTTGTTTTATCCCATGCTTTATTAAATTGTATTTATGTTGTTTTAACCTATGCTTTATTAAATTGTATTTATGTTGTTTTATCCTATACTTTATTAAATTGTATTTATGTTGTTTTAACCTATGCTTTATTAAATTGTTTTTATGTTGTTTTATCCTATGCTTTATTAAATTGTATTTATGTTGTTTTATCCTATGCTTTATTAAATTGTATTTATGTTGTTTTATCCTATGCTTTATTAAATTGTATTTATGTTGTTTTAACCTATGCTTTATTAAATTGTATTTATGTTGCTTTATCCTATGCTTTAATAAATTGTGTTTATGTTGTTTTATCCTATGCTTTATTAAATTGTATTTATGTTGTTTTATCCTATGCTTTATTAAATTGTATTTATGTTGTTTTAACCTATGCTTTATTAAATTGTATTTATGTTGTTTTATCCTATGCTTTATTAAATTGTATTTATGTTGTTTTATCCTATGCTTTATTAAATTGTATTTATGTTGTTTTAACCTATTCTTTATTAAATTGTATTTATGTTGTTTTAGCCTATTCTTTATTAAATTGTATTTATGTTCTTTTATCCTATTCTTTATTAAATTGTGTTTATGTTGTTTTATCCTATACTTTATTAAATTGTGTTTATGTTGTTTTAACCCATGCTTTATTAAATTGTATTTATGTTGTTTTATCCTATGCTTTATTAAATTGCATCTATGTTATTTTATCCTATGCTTTATTAAATTGTATTTATGTTGTTTCATCCTATGCTTTATTAAATTGTATTTATGTGGTTTTATCCTATGCTTTATTAAATTGTATTCATGTTGTTTTATCTTATGCTTTATTAAATTGTATTTATGTTGTTTTATCTTATGCTTTATTAAATTGTGTTTATGTTGTTTTATCCTATGCTTTATTAAATTGTATTTATGTGGTTTTATCCTATGCTTTATTAAATTGTATTTATGTTGTTTTATCCTATGCTTTATTAAATTGTATTTATGTTGTTTTATCCTATGCTTTATTAAATTGTATTTATGTTGTTTTGTACTATGCTTTATTAAATTGTATTTATGTTGTTTTAACCCATGCTTTATTAAATTGTATTTATGTTGTTTTATCCTATGCTTTATTAAATTGTATTTATTTTGTTTTGTCCTATGCTTTATTAAATTGTGTTTATGTTGTTTTAAGCTATGCTTTATTAAATTGTATTTGTGTTGTTTTAACCCATGCTTTATTAAATTGTATTTATGTTGTTTTATCCTATGCTTTATTAAATTGCATTCATGTTGTTTTATCCTATGCTTTATTAAATTGTATGTATGTTGTTTTATCCTATTCTTTATTAAATTGTATTTATGTTGTTTTATCCTATGCTTTATTACATTTTATTGATGTTGTTTTATCCCATGCTTTATTAAATTGTATTTATGTTGTTTTATCCTATGCTTTATTAAATTGTGTTTATGTTGTTTTATCCTATGCTTTATTAAATTGTATTTATGTTGTTTTATCCTATGCTTTAATAAATTGTATTTATGTTGTTTTAACCTATGCTTTATTAAATTGTATTTATGTTGTTTTATCCTATGCTTTATTAAATTGTATTTATGTTGTTTTATCCTATGCTTTATTAAATTGTATTTATTTTGTTTTGTCCTATGCTTTATTAAATTGTATTTATGTTGTTTTAACCTATGCTTTATTAAATTGTATTTGTGTTGTTTTAACCCATGCTTTATTAAATTGTATTTATGTTGTTTTATCCTATGCTTTATTAAATTGTATTTATGTTGTTTTATCCTATGCTTTATTAAATTGTATTTATGTTGTTTTATCCTATGCTTTATTAAATTGTATTTATGTTGTTTTATCCTATGCTTTATTAAATTTTATTGATGTTGTTTTATCCCATGCTTTATTAAATTGTATTTATGTTGTTTTAACCTATGCTTTATTAAATTGTATTTATGTTGTTTTATCCTATACTTTATTAAATTGTATTTATGTGGTTTTAACTTATGCTTTATTAAATTGTTTTTATGTTGTTTTATCCTATGCTTTATTAAATTGTATTTATGTTGTTTTATCCTATGCTTTATTAAATTGTATTTATGTTGTTTTATCCTATGCTTTATTAAATTGTATTTATGTTGTTTTAACCTATGCTTTATTAAATTGTATTTATGTTGTTTTATCCTATGCTTTATTAAATTGTATTTATGTTGTTTTATCCTATGCTTTATTAAATTGTATTTATGTTGTTTTAACCTATGCTTTATTAAATTGTATTTATGTTGTTTTATCCTATGCTTTATTAAATTGTATTTATGTTGTTTTATCCTATGCTTTATTAAATTGTGTTTATGTTGTTTTATCCTATGCTTTATTAAATTGTATTTATGTTGTATTATCCTATGCTTTATTAAATTGTATTTATGTTGTTTTAATCTATGCTTTATTAAATTGTGTTTATGTTGTTTTATCCTATACTTTATTAAATTGTATTTATGTTGTTTTAATCTATGCTTTATTAAATTGTATTTATGTTGTTTTATCCTATGCCTTATTAAATTGTATTTATGTTGTTTTATCCTATGCTTCATTAAATTGTATTTATGTTGTTTTATCCTATGCTTTATTAAATGGTATTTATGTTGTTTTATCCTATGCTTTATTAAATTGCATTTATGTTGTTTTAACCTATGCTTTATTAAACTGTATTTATGTTGTTTTATCCTATGCTTTATTAAATTGTATTTATGTTGTTTTATCCTATGCTTTATTAAATTGTATTTATGTTGTTTTAACCTATGCTTTATTAAATTGTATTTATGTTGTTTTAACCTATCCTTTATTAAATTGTATTTATGTTGTTTTATCCTATGCTTTATTAAATTGTGTTTATGTTGTTTTATCCTATGCTTTATTAAATTGTATTTATGTTGTTTTATCCTATGCTTTATTAAATTGTATTTATGTTGTTTTAACCTATGCTTTATTAAATTGTATTTATGTTGTTTTATCCTATGCTTTATTAAATTGTATTTATGTGGTTTTATCCTATGCTTTATTAAATTGTAATTATGTTGTTTTAACCTATGCTTTATTAAATTGTATTTATGTTGTTTTATCCTATACTTTATTAAATTGTATTTATGTTGTTTTAACCTATGCTTTATTAAATTGTATTTATGTTGTTTTATCCTATGCTTTATTAAATTGTATTTATGTTGTTTTATCCTATGCTTTATTAAATTGTATTTATGTTGTTTTATCCTATGCTTTATTAAATTGTATTTATGTTGTTTTAACCTATGCTTTATTAAATTGTATTTATGTTTTTTTATCCTATGCTTTATTAAATTGTATTTATGTTGTTTTATCCTATGCTTTATTAAATTTTGTTTATGTTGTTTTATCCTATGCTTTATTAAATTGTATTTATGTTGTTTTATCCTATGCTTTATTAAATTGTATTTATGTTGTTTTATCCTATGCTTTATTAAATTGTATTTATGTTGTTTTATCCTATGCTTTATTAAATTGTATTTATGTTGTTTTAACCTATGCTTTATTAAATTGTATTTATGTTGTTTTATCCTATGCTTTATTAAATTGTGTTTATGTTGTTTTATCCTATGCTTTATTAAATTGTATTTATGTTGTTTTATCCTATGCTTTATTAAATTGTATTTATGTTGTTTTAACCTATGCTTTATTAAATTGTATTTATGTTGTTTTAATCTATGCTTTATTAAATTGTATTTATGTTGTTTTATCCTATGCTTTATTAAATTGTATTTATGTTGTTTTATCCTATGCTTTATTAAATTGTGCTTATGTTGTTTTATCCTATGGTTTATTAAATTGTATTTATGTTGTTTTATCCTATGCTTTATTAAATTGTATTTATGTTGTTTTATCCTATGCTTTATTAAATTGTATTTATGTTGTTTTATCCTATGCTTTATTAAATTGTGTTTATGTTGTTTTATCCTATGCTTTATTAAATTGTATTTATGTTGTTTTATCCTATGCTTTATTAAATGGTATTTATGTTGTTTTATCCTATGCTTTATTAAATTGTGTTTATGTTGTTTTAACCTATGCTTTATTAAACTGTATTTATGTTGTTTTATCCTATGCTTTATTAAATTGTATTCATGTTGTTTTATCCTATGCTTTATTAAATTGTATTTATGTTGTTTTAACCTATGCTTTATTAAATTGTATTTATGTTGTTTAAACCTATGCTTTATTAAATTGTATTTATGTTGTTTTATCCTATGCTTTATTAAATTGTATTTATTTTGTTTTGTCCTATGCTTTATTAAATTGTGTTTATGTTGTTTTAACCTATGCTTTATTAAATTGTATTTGTGTTGTTTTAACCCATGCTTTATTAAATTGTATTTATGTTGTTTTATCCTATGCTTTATTAAATTGTATTTATGTTGTTTTATCCTATGCTTTATTAAATTGTATTTATGTTGTTTTATCCTATGCTTTATTAAATTTTATTGATGTTGTTTTATCCCATGCTTTATTAAATTGTATTTATGTTGTTTTAACCTATGCTTTATTAAATTGTATTTATGTTGTTTTATCCTATACTTTATTAAATTGTATTTATGTTGTTTTATCCTATGCTTTATTAAATTGTTTTTATGTTGTTTTATCCTATGCTTTATTAAATTGTATTTATGTTGTTTTATCCTATGCTTTATTAAATTGTATTTATGTTGTTTTATCCTATGCTTTATTAAATTGTATTTATGTTGTTTTAACCTATGCTTTATTAAATTGTATTTATGTTGTTTTATCCTATGCTTTATTAAATTGTATTTATGTTGTTTTAACCTATGCTTTATTAAATTGTATTTATGTTGTTTTATCCTATGCTTTATTAAATTGTATTTATGTTGTTTTATCCTATGCTTTATTAAATTGTATTTATGTTGTTTTATCCTATGCTTTATTAAATTGTGCTTATGTTGTTTTATCCTATGGTTTATTAAATTGTATTTATGTTGTTTTATCCTATGGTTTATTAAATTGTATTTATGTTGTTTTATCCTATGCTTTATTAAATTGTATTTATGTTGTTTTATCCTATGCTTTATTAAATTGTGTTTATGTTGTTTTATCCTATACTTTATTAAATTATATTTATGTTGTTTTAATCTATGCTTTATTAAATTGTATTTATGTTGTTTTATCCTATGCTTTATTAAATTGTATTTATGTTGTTTTATCCTATGCTTTATTAAATTGTGCTTATATTGTTTTATCCTATGGTTTATTAAATTGTATTTATGTTGTTTTATCCTATGCTTTATTAAATTGTATTTATGTTGTTTTATCCTATGCTTTATTAAATTGTATTTATGTTGTTTTATCCTATGCTTTATTAAATTGTGCTTATATTGTTTTATCCTATGGTTTATTAAATTGTATTTATGTTGTTTTATCCTATGCTTTATTAAATTGTATTTATGTTGTTTTATCCTATGCTTTATTAAATTGTATTTATGTTGTTTTAACCTATGCTTTATTAAACTGTATTTATGTTGTTTTATCCTATGCTTTATTAAATTGTATTTATGTTGTTTTATCCTATGCTTTATTAAATTGTATTTATGTTGTTTTATCCTATGCTTTATTAAATGGTATTTATGTTGTTTTATCCTATGCTTTATTAAATTGTATTTATGTTGTTTTAACCTATGCTTTATTAAACTGTATTTATGTTGTTTTATCCTATGCTTTATTAAATTGTATTTATGTTGTTTTATCCTATGCTTTATTAAATTGTATTTATGTTGTTTTAACCTATGCTTTATTAAATTGTATTTATGTTGTTTAAACATATGCTTTATTAAATTGTATTTATGTTGTTTTATCCTATGCTTTATTAAATTGTATTTATTTTGTTTTGTCCTATGCTTTATTAAATTGTGTTTATGTTGTTTTAACCTATGCTTTATTAAATTGTATTTGTGTTGTTTTAACCCATGCTTTATTAAATTGTATTTATGTTGTTTTATCCTATGCTTTATTAAATTGTATTTATGTTGTTTTATCCTATGCTTTATTAGATTGTATTTATGTTGTTTTATCCTATGCTTTATTAAATTTTATTGATGTTGTTTTATCCCATGCTTTATTAAATTGTATTTATGTTGTTTTAACCTATGCTTTATTAAATTGTATTTATGTTGTTTTATCCTATACTTTATTAAATTGTATTTATGTTGTTTTAACCTATGCTTTATTAAATTGTTTTTATGTTGTTTTATCCTATGCTTTATTAAATTGTATTTATGTTGTTTTATCCTATGCTTTATTAAATTGTATTTATGTTGTTTTATCCTATGCTTTATTAAATTGTATTTATGTTGTTTTAACCTATGCTTTATTAAATTGTATTTATGTTGCTTTATCCTATGCTTTAATAAATTGTGTTTATGTTGTTTTATCCTATGCTTTATTAAATTGTATTTATGTTGTTTTATCCTATGCTTTATTAAATTGTATTTATGTTGTTTTATCCTATGCTTTATTAAATTGTATTTATGTTGTTTTATCCTATGCTTTATTAAATTGTATTTATGTTGTTTTATCCTATGCTTTATTAAATTGTGCTTATGTTGTTTTATCCTATGGTTTATTAAATTGTATTTATGTTGTTTTATCCTATGCTTTATTAAATTGTATTTATGTTGTTTTATCCTATGCTTTATTAAATTGTATTTATGTTGTTTTATCCTATGCTTTATTAAACTGTATTTATGTTGTTTTAACATATGCTTTATTACATCGTGTTTATGTTGTTTTATCCTATGCTTTATTAAATTGTATTTATGTTGCTTTAACCTATGCTTTATTAAATTGTATTTATGTTGTTTTATCCTATGCTTTATTATATGGTATTTGTGTTGTTTTATCCTATGCTTTATTAAATTGTATTTATGTTGTTTTAACCTATGCTTTATTAAACTGTATTTATGTTGTTTTATCCTATGCTTTATTAAATTGTATTTATGTTGTTTTATCCTATGCTTTATTAAATTGTATTTATGTTGTTTTAACCTATGCTTTATTAAATTGTATTTATGTTGTTTTAACCTATGCTTTATTAAATTGTATTTATGTTGTTTTATCCTATGCTTTATTAAATTGTATTTATTTTGTTTTGTCCTATGCTTTATTAAATTGTGTTTATGTTGTTTTAACCTATGCTTTATTAAATTGTATTTGTGTTGTTTTAACCCATGCTTTATTAAATTGTATTTATGTTGTTTTATCCTATGCTTTATTAAATTGTATTTATGTTGTTTTATCCTATACTTTATTAAATTGTATTTATGTTGTTTTATCCTATGCTTTATTAAACTGTATTTATGTTGTTTTATCCTATACTTTATTAAATTGTATTTATGTTGTTTTATCCTATGCTTTATTAAACTGTATTTATGATGTTTTAACCTATGCTTTATTACATCGTATTTATGTTGTTTTATCCTATGCTTTATTAAATTGTATTTATGTTGTTTTAACCTATGCTTTATTAAACTGTATTTATGTTGTTTTATCCTATGCTTTATTAAATTGTATTTATGTTGTTTTATCCTATGCTTTATTAAATTGTATTTATGTTGTTTTAACCTATGCTTTATTAAATTGTATTTATGTTGTTTTAACCTATGCTTTATTAAATTGTATTTATGTTGTTTTATCCTATGCTTTATTAAATTGTATTTATTTTGTTTTGTCCTATGCTTTATTAAATTGTGTTTATGTTGTTTTAACCTATGCTTTATTAAATTTTATTGATGTTGTTTTATCCCATGCTTTATTAAATTGTATTTATGTTGTTTTAACCTATGCTTTATTAAATTGTATTTATGTTGTTTTAACCTATGCTTTGTATTTATGTTGTTTTATCCTATGCTTTATTAAATTGTATTTATTTTGTTTTGTCCTATGCTTTATTAAATTGTGTTTATGTTGTTTTAACCTATGCTTTATTAAATTGTATTTGTATTGTTTTAACCCATGCTTTATTAAATTGTATTTATGTTGTTTTATCCTATACTTTATTAAATTGTATTTATGTTGTTTTATCCTATGCTTTATTAAACTGTATTTATGTTGTTTTATCCTATACTTTATTAAATTGTATTTATGTTGTTTTATCCTATGCTTTATTAAATTGTATTTATGTTGTTTTATCCTATGCTTTATTAAATTGTA
Organism: Phyllobates terribilis; assembly: GCF_046119375.1. Classification (NCBI taxonomy): domain Eukaryota; kingdom Metazoa; phylum Chordata; class Amphibia; order Anura; family Dendrobatidae; genus Phyllobates; species Phyllobates terribilis. The sequence continues at coordinate 3,063,345 of NW_027362781.1, read as the reverse complement.
TTTATGTTGTTTTAACCTATTCTTTATTAAATTGTATTTATGTTGTTTTATCCTATTCTTTATTAAATTGTATTTATGTTCTTTTATCCTATTCTTTATTAAATTGTGTTTATGTTGTTTTATCCTATACTTTATTAAATTGTGTTTATGTTGTTTTAACCCATGCTTTATTAAATTGTATTTATGTTGTTTTATCCTATGCTTTATTAAATTGCATCTATGTTATTTTATCCTATGCTTTATTAAATTGTATTTATGTTGTTTCATCCTATGCTTTATTAAATTGTATTTATGTGGTTTTATCCTATGCTTTATTAAATTGTATTCATGTTGTTTTATCTTATGCTTTATTAAATTGTATTTATGTTGTTTTATCTTATGCTTTATTAAATTGTATTTATGTTGTTTTATCCTATGCTTTATTAAATTGTATTTATGTTGTTTTATCCTATGCTTTATTAAATTGTATTTATGTTGTTTTATCCTATGCTTTATTAAATTGTATTTATGTTGTTTTATCCTATGCTTTATTAAATTGTGCTTATGTTGTTTTATCCTATGGTTTATTAAATTGTATTTATGTTGTTTTATCCTATGCTTTATTAAATTGTATTTATGTTGTTTTATCCTATGCTTTATTAAATTGTATTTATGTTGTTTTATCCTATGCTTTATTAAACTGTATTTATGTTGTTTTAACATATGCTTTATTACATCGTGTTTATGTTGTTTTATCCTATGCTTTATTAAATTGTATTTATGTTGCTTTAACCTATGCTTTATTAAATTGTATTTATGTTGTTTTATCCTATGCTTTATTATATGGTATTTGTGTTGTTTTATCCTATGCTTTATTAAATTGTATTTATGTTGTTTTAACCTATGCTTTATTAAACTGTATTTATGTTGTTTTATCCTATGCTTTATTAAATTGTATTTATGTTGTTTTATCCTATGCTTTATTAAATTGTATTTATGTTGTTTTAACCTATGCTTTATTAAATTGTATTTATGTTGTTTTAACCTATGCTTTATTAAATTGTATTTATGTTGTTTTATCCTATGCTTTATTAAATTGTATTTATTTTGTTTTGTCCTATGCTTTATTAAATTGTGATTATGTTGTTTTAACCTATGCTTTATTAAATTGTATTTGTGTTGTTTTAACCCATGCTTTATTAAATTGTATTTATGTTGTTTTATCCTATGCTTTATTAAATTGTATTTATGTTGTTTTATCCTATACTTTATTAAATTGTATTTATGTTGTTTTATCCTATGCTTTATTAAACTGTATTTATGTTGTTTTATCCTATACTTTATTAAATTGTATTTATGTTGTTTTATCCTATGCTTTATTAAACTGTATTTATGTTGTTTTAACCTATGCTTTATTACATCGTATTTATGTTGTTTTATCCTATGCTTTATTAAATTGTATTTATGTTGTTTTAACCTATGCTTTATTAAATTTTATTTATGTTGTTTTAACCTATGCTTTATTAAATTGTATTTATGTTGTTTTATCCTATGCTTTATTAAATTGTATTTATGTTGTTTTAACCTATGCTTTATTAAATTGTATTTATGTTGTTTTAACCTATGCTTTATTAAATTGTATTTATGTTGTTTTATCCTATGCTTTATTAAATTGTATTTATGTTGTTTTAATCTATGCTTTATTAAATTGTATTTATGTTGTTTTAACCTATGCTTTATTAAACTGTATTTATGTTGTTTTATCCTATGCTTTATTAAATTGTATTTATGTTGTTTTAACCTATGCTTTATTAAATTGTATTTATGTTGTTTTAATCTATGCTTTATTAAATTGTATTTATGTTGTTTTATCCTATGCTTTATTAAATTGTATTTATGTTGTTTTATCCTATGCTTTATTAAATTGTGCTTATGTTGTTTTATCCTATGGTTTATTAAATTGTATTTATGTTGTTTTATCCTATGCTTTATTAAATTGTATTTATGTTGTTTTATCCTATGCTTTATTAAATTGTATTTATGTTGTTTTATCCTATGCTTTATTAAATTGTGTTTATGTTGTTTTATCCTATGCTTTATTAAATTGTATTTATGTTGTTTTATCCTATGCTTTATTAAATGGTATTTATGTTGTTTTATCCTATGCTTTATTAAATTGTGTTTATGTTGTTTTAACCTATGCTTTATTAAACTGTATTTATGTTGTTTTATCCTATGCTTTATTAAATTGTATTCATGTTGTTTTATCCTATGCTTTATTAAATTGTATTTATGTTGTTTTAACCTATGCTTTATTAAATTGTATTTATGTTGTTTAAACCTATGCTTTATTAAATTGTATTTATGTTGTTTTATCCTATGCTTTATTAAATTGTATTTATTTTGTTTTGTCCTATGCTTTATTAAATTGTGTTTATGTTGTTTTAACCTATGCTTTATTAAATTGTATTTGTGTTGTTTTAACCCATGCTTTATTAAATTGTATTTATGTTGTTTTATACTATGCTTTATTAAATTGTATTTATGTTGTTTTATCCTATGCTTTATTAAATTGTATTTATGTTGTTTTATCCTATGCTTTATTAAATTTTATTGATGTTGTTTTATCCCATGCTTTATTAAATTGTATTTATGTTGTTTTAACCTATGCTTTATTAAATTGTATTTATGTTGTTTTATCCTATACTTTATTAAATTGTATTTATGTTGTTTTATCCTATGCTTTATTAAATTGTTTTATGTTGTTTTATCCTATGCTTTATTAAATTGTATTTATGTTGTTTTATCCTATGCTTTATTAAATTGTATTTATGTTGTTTTATCCTATGCTTTATTAAATTGTATTTATGTTGTTTTAACCTATGCTTTATTAAATTGTATTTATGTTGTTTTATCCTATGCTTTATTAAATTGTATTTATGTTGTTTTAACCTATGCTTTATTAAATTGGATTTATGTTGTTTTATCCTATGCTTTATTAAATTGTATTTATGTTGTTTTATCCTATGCTTTATTAAATTGTATTTATGTTGTTTTATCCTATGCTTTATTAAATTGTGCTTATGTTGTTTTATCCTATGGTTTATTAAATTGTATTTATGTTGTTTTATCCTATGGTTTATTAAATTGTATTTATGTTGTTTTATCCTATGCTTTATTAAATTGTATTTATGTTGTTTTATCCTATGCTTTATTAAATTGTGTTTATGTTGTTTTATCCTATACTTTATTAAATTATATTTATGTTGTTTTAATCTATGCTTTATTAAATTGTATTTATGTTGTTTTATCCTATGCTTTATTAAATTGTATTTATGTTGTTTTATCCTATGCTTTATTAAATTGTGCTTATATTGTTTTATCCTATGGTTTATTAAATTGTATTTATGTTGTTTTATCCTATGCTTTATTAAATTGTATTTATGTTGTTTTATCCTATGCTTTATTAAATTGTATTTATGTTGTTTTATCCTATGCTTTATTAAATGGTATTTATGTTGTTTTATCCTATGCTTTATTAAATTGTATTTATGTTGTTTTAACCTATGCTTTATTAAACTGTATTTATGTTGTTTTATCCTATGCTTTATTAAATTGTATTTATGTTGTTTTATCCTATGCTTTATTAAATTGTATTTATGTTGTTTTATCCTATGCTTTATTAAATGGTATTTATGTTGTTTTATCCTATGCTTTATTAAATTGTATTTATGTTGTTTTAACCTATGCTTTATTAAACTGTATTTATGTTGTTTTATCCTATGCTTTATTAAATTGTATTTATGTTGTTTTATCCTATGCTTTATTAAATTGTATTTATGTTGTTTTAACCTATGCTTTATTAAATTGTATTTATGTTGTTTAAACATATGCTTTATTAAATTGTATTTATGTTGTTTTATCCTATGCTTTATTAAATTGTATTTATTTTGTTTTGTCCTATGCTTTATTAAATTGTGTTTATGTTGTTTTAACCTATGCTTTATTAAATTGTATTTGTGTTGTTTTAACCCATGCTTTATTAAATTGTATTTATGTTGTTTTATCCTATGCTTTATTAAATTGTATTTATGTTGTTTTATCCTATGCTTTATTAGATTGTATTTATGTTGTTTTATCCTATGCTTTATTAAATTTTATTGATGTTGTTTTATCCCATGCTTTATTAAATTGTATTTATGTTGTTTTAACCTATGCTTTATTAAATTGTATTTATGTTGTTTTATCCTATACTTTATTAAATTGTATTTATGTTGTTTTAACCTATGCTTTATTAAATTGTTTTTATGTTGTTTTATCCTATGCTTTATTAAATTGTATTTATGTTGTTTTATCCTATGCTTTATTAAATTGTATTTATGTTGTTTTATCCTATGCTTTATTAAATTGTATTTATGTTGTTTTAACCTATGCTTTATTAAATTGTATTTATGTTGCTTTATCCTATGCTTTAATAAATTGTGTTTATGTTGTTTTATCCTATGCTTTATTAAATTGTATTTATGTTGTTTTATCCTATGCTTTATTAAATTGTATTTATGTTGTTTTATCCTATGCTTTATTAAATTGTATTTATGTTGTTTTATCCTATGCTTTATTAAATTGTATTTATGTTGTTTTATCCTATGCTTTATTAAATTGTGCTTATGTTGTTTTATCCTATGGTTTATTAAATTGTATTTATGTTGTTTTATCCTATGCTTTATTAAATTGTATTTATGTTGTTTTATCCTATGCTTTATTAAATTGTATTTATGTTGTTTTATCCTATGCTTTATTAAACTGTATTTATGTTGTTTTAACATATGCTTTATTACATCGTGTTTATGTTGTTTTATCCTATGCTTTATTAAATTGTATTTATGTTGCTTTAACCTATGCTTTATTAAATTGTATTTATGTTGTTTTATCCTATGCTTTATTATATGGTATTTGTGTTGTTTTATCCTATGCTTTATTAAATTGTATTTATGTTGTTTTAACCTATGCTTTATTAAACTGTATTTATGTTGTTTTATCCTATGCTTTATTAAATTGTATTTATGTTGTTTTATCCTATGCTTTATTAAATTGTATTTATGTTGTTTTAACCTATGCTTTATTAAATTGTATTTATGTTGTTTTAACCTATGCTTTATTAAATTGTATTTATGTTGTTTTATCCTATGCTTTATTAAATTGTATTTATTTTGTTTTGTCCTATGCTTTATTAAATTGTGTTTATGTTGTTTTAACCTATGCTTTATTAAATTGTATTTGTGTTGTTTTAACCCATGCTTTATTAAATTGTATTTATGTTGTTTTATCCTATGCTTTATTAAATTGTATTTATGTTGTTTTATCCTATACTTTATTAAATTGTATTTATGTTGTTTTATCCTATGCTTTATTAAACTGTATTTATGTTGTTTTATCCTATACTTTATTAAATTGTATTTATGTTGTTTTATCCTATGCTTTATTAAACTGTATTTATGTTGTTTTAACCTATGCTTTATTACATCGTATTTATGTTGTTTTATCCTATGCTTTATTAAATTGTATTTATGTTGTTTTAACCTATGCTTTATTAAACTGTATTTATGTTGTTTCATCCTATGCTTTATTAAATTGTATTTATGTTGTTTTATCCTATGCTTTATTAAATTGTATTTATGTTGTTTTAACCTATGCTTTATTAAATTGTATTTATGTTGTTTTAACCTATGCTTTATTAAATTGTATTTATGTTGTTTTATCCTATGCTTTATTAAATTGTATTTATTTTGTTTTGTCCTATGCTTTATTAAATTGTGTTTATGTTGTTTTAACCTATGCTTTATTAAATTTTATTGATGTTGTTTTATCCCATGCTTTATTAAATTGTATTTATGTTGTTTTAACCTATGCTTTATTAAATTGTATTTATGTTGTTTTAACCTATGCTTTGTATTTATGTTGTTTTATCCTATGCTTTATTAAATTGTATTTATTTTGTTTTGTCCTATGCTTTATTAAATTGTGTTTATGTTGTTTTAACCTATGCTTTATTAAATTGTATTTGTATTGTTTTAACCCATGCTTTATTAAATTGTATTTATGTTGTTTTATCCTATACTTTATTAAATTGTATTTATGTTGTTTTATCCTATGCTTTATTAAACTGTATTTATGTTGTTTTATCCTATACTTTATTAAATTGTATTTATGTTGTTTTATCCTATGCTTTATTAAATTGTATTTATGTTGTTTTATCCTATGCTTTATTAAATTGTATTTATGTTGTTTTAACCTATTCTTTATTAAATTGTATTTATGTTGTTTTATCCTATTCTTTATTAAATTGTATTTATGTTCTTTTATCCTATTCTTTATTAAATTGTGTTTATGTTGTTTTATCCTATACTTTATTAAATTGTGTTTATGTTGTTTTAACCCATGCTTTATTAAATTGTATTTATGTTGTTTTATCCTATGCTTTATTAAATTGCATCTATGTTATTTTATCCTATGCTTTATTAAATTGTATTTATGTTGTTTCATCCTATGCTTTATTAAATTGTATTTATGTGGTTTTATCCTATGCTTTATTAAATTGTATTCATGTTGTTTTATCTTATGCTTTATTAAATTGTATTTATGTTGTTTTATCTTATGCTTTATTAAATTGTATTTATGTTGTTTTATCCTATGCTTTATTAAATTGTATTTATGTTGTTTTATCCTATGCTTTATTAAATTGTATTTATGTTGTTTTATCCTATGCTTTATTAAATTGTATTTATGTTGTTTTATCCTATGCTTTATTAAATTGTGCTTATGTTGTTTTATCCTATGGTTTATTAAATTGTATTTATGTTGTTTTATCCTATGCTTTATTAAATTGTATTTATGTTGTTTTATCCTATGCTTTATTAAATTGTATTTATGTTGTTTTATCCTATGCTTTATTAAACTGTATTTATGTTGTTTTAACATATGCTTTATTACATCGTGTTTATGTTGTTTTATCCTATGCTTTATTAAATTGTATTTATGTTGCTTTAACCTATGCTTTATTAAATTGTATTTATGTTGTTTTATCCTATGCTTTATTATATGGTATTTGTGTTGTTTTATCCTATGCTTTATTAAATTGTATTTATGTTGTTTTAACCTATGCTTTATTAAACTGTATTTATGTTGTTTTATCCTATGCTTTATTAAATTGTATTTATGTTGTTTTATCCTATGCTTTATTAAATTGTATTTATGTTGTTTTAACCTATGCTTTATTAAATTGTATTTATGTTGTTTTAACCTATGCTTTATTAAATTGTATTTATGTTGTTTTATCCTATGCTTTATTAAATTGTATTTATTTTGTTTTGTCCTATGCTTTATTAAATTGTGTTTATGTTGTTTTAACCTATGCTTTATTAAATTGTATTTGTGTTGTTTTAACCCATGCTTTATTAAATTGTATTTATGTTGTTTTATCCTATGCTTTATTAAATTGTATTTATGTTGTTTTATCCTATACTTTATTAAATTGTATTTATGTTGTTTTATCCTATGCTTTATTAAACTGTATTTATGTTGTTTTATCCTATACTTTATTAAATTGTATTTATGTTGTTTTATCCTATGCTTTATTAAACTGTATTTATGTTGTTTTAACCTATGCTTTATTACATCGTATTTATGTTGTTTTATCCTATGCTTTATTAAATTGTATTTATGTTGTTTTAACCTATGCTTTATTAAACTGTATTTATGTTGTTTTATCCTATGCTTTATTAAATTGTATTTATGTTGTTTTATCCTATGCTTTATTAAATTGTATTTATGTTGTTTTAACCTATGCTTTATTAAATTGTATTTATGTTGTTTTAACCTATGCTTTATTAAATTGTATTTATGTTGTTTTATCCTATGCTTTATTAAATTGTATTTATTTTGTTTTGTCCTATGCTTTATTAAATTGTGTTTATGTTGTTTTAACCTATGCTTTATTAAATTGTATTTGTATTGTTTTAACCCATGCTTTATTAAATTGTATTTATGTTGTTTTATCCTATGCTTTATTAAATTGTATTTATGTTGTTTTATCCTATGCTTTATTAAATTGTATTTATGTTGTTTTATCCTATGCTTTATTAAATTTTATTGATGTTGTTTTATCCCATGCTTTATTAAATTGTATTTATGTTGTTTTAACCTATGCTTTATTAAATTGTATTTATGTTGTTTTAACCTATGCTTTGTATTTATGTTGTTTTATCCTATGCTTTATTAAATTGTATTTATTTTGTTTTGTCCTATGCTTTATTAAATTGTGTTTATGTTGTTTTAACCTATGCTTTATTAAATTGTATTTGTATTGTTTTAACCCATGCTTTATTAAATTGTATTTATGTTGTTTTATCCTATACTTTATTAAATTGTATTTATGTTGTTTTATCCTATGCTTTATTAAACTGTATTTATGTTGTTTTATCCTATACTTTATTAAATTGTATTTATGTTGTTTTATCCTATGCTTTATTAAACTGTATTTATGTTGTTTTAACCTATGCTTTATTACATCGTATTTATGTTGTTTTATCCTATGCTTTATTAAATTGTATTTATGTTGTTTTAACCTATGCTTTATTAAACTGTATTTATGTTGTTTTATCCTATGCTTTATTAAATTGTATTTATGTTGTTTTATCCTATGCTTTATTAAATTGTATTTATGTTGTTTTAACCTATGCTTTATTAAATTGTATTTATGTTGTTTTAACCTATGCTTTATTAAATTGTATTTATGTTGTTTTATCCTATGCTTTATTAAATTGTATTTATTTTGTTTTGTCCTATGCTTTATTAAATTGTGTTTATGTTGTTTTAACCTATGCTTTATTAAATTGTATTTGTATTGTTTTAACCCATGCTTTATTAAATTGTATTTATGTTGTTTTATCCTATGCTTTATTAAATTGTATTTATGTTGTTTTATCCTATGCTTTATTAAATTTTATTGATGTTGTTTTATCCCATGCTTTATTAAATTGTATTTATGTTGTTTTAACCTATGCTTTATTAAATTGTATTTATGTTGTTTTAACCTATGCTTTGTATTTATGTTGTTTTATCCTATGCTTTATTAAATTGTATTTATTTTGTTTTGTCCTATGCTTTATTAAATTGTGTTTATGTTGTTTTAACCTATGCTTTATTAAATTGTATTTGTATTGTTTTAACCCATGCTTTATTAAATTGTATTTATGTTGTTTTATCCTATGCTTTATTAAATTGTATTTATGTTGTTTTATCCTATGCTTTATTAAATTTTATTGATGTTGTTTTATCCCATGCTTTATTAAATTGTATTTATGTTGTTTTAACCTATGCTTTATTAAATTGTATTTATGTTGTTTTAACCTATGCTTTATTAAATTGTATTTATGTTGTTTTATCCTATGCTTTATTAAATTGTATTTATTTTGTTTTAACCTATGCTTTATTAAATTGTTTTTATGTTGTTTTATCCTATGCTTTATTAAATTGTATTTATGTTGTTTTATCCTATGCTTTATTAAATTGTATTTATGTTGTTTTATCCTATGCTTTATTAAATTGTATTTATGTTGTTTTATCCTATGCTTTATTAAATTGTATTTATGTTGTTTTATCCTATGCTTTATTAAATTGTATTTATGTTGTTTTAACCTATGCTTTATTAAATTGTATTTATGTTGTTTTAACCTATGCTTTATTAAATTGTATTTATGTTGTTTTATCCTATGCTTTATTAAATTGTATTTATTTTGTTTTGTCCTATGCTTTATTAAATTGTGTTTATGTTGTTTTAACCTATGCTTTATTAAATTGTATTTGTGTTGTTTTAACCCATGCTTTATTAAATTGTATTTATGTTGTTTTATCCTATGGTTTATTAAATTGTATTTATGTTGTTTTATCCTATGCTTTATTAAATTGTATTTATGTTGTTTTATCCTATGCTTTATTAAACTGTATTTATGTTGTTTTAACCTATGCTTTATTACATCGTGTTTATGTTGTTTTATCCTATGCTTTATTAAATTGTATTTATGTTGCTTTAACCTATGCTTTATTAAATTGTATTTATGTTGTTTTATCCTATGCTTTATTATATGGTATTTATGTTGTTTTATCCTATGCTTTATTAAATTGTATTTATGTTGTTTTAACCTATGCTTTATTAAACTGTATTTATGTTGTTTTATCCTATGCTTTATTAAATTGTATTTATGTTGTTTTATCCTATGCTTTATTAAATTGTATTTATGTTGTTTTAACCTATGCTTTATTAAATTGTATTTATGTTGTTTTAACCTATGCTTTATTAAATTGTATTTATGTTGTTTTATCCTATGCTTTATTAAATTGTATTTATTTTGTTTTGTCCTATGCTTTATTAAATTGTGTTTATGTTGTTTTAACCTATGCTTTATTAAATTGTATTTGTGTTGTTTTAACCCATGCTTTATTAAATTGTATTTATGTTGTTTTATCCTATGCTTTATTAAATTGTATTTATGTTGTTTTATCCTATGCTTTATTAAATTGTATTTATGTTGTTTTATCCTATGCTTTATTAAATTTTATTGATGTTGTTTTATCCCATGCTTTATTAAATTGTATTTATGTTGTTTTAACCTATGCTTTATTAAATTGTATTTATGTTATTTTATCCTATACTTTATTAAATTGTATTTATGTTGTTTTAACCTATGCTTTATTAAATTGTTTTTATGTTGTTTTATCCTATGCTTTATTAAATTGTATTTATGTTGTTTTATCCTATGCTTTATTAAATTGTATTTATGTTGTTTTATCCTATGCTTTATTAAATTGTATTTATGTTGTTTTAACCTATGCTTTATTAAATTGTATTTATGTTGTTTTATCCCATGCTTTATTAAATTGTGTTTATGTTGTTTTATCCTATGCTTTATTAAATTGTATTTATGTTGTTTTATCCTATGCTTTATTAAATTGTATTTATGTTGTTTTAACCTATTCTTTATTACATTGTATTTATGTTGTTTTATCCTATGCTTTATTAAATTGTATTTATGTTGTTTTATCCTATTCTTTATTAAATTGTGTTTATGTTGTTTTATCCTATACTTTATTAAATTGTGTTTATGTTGTTTTAACCCATGCTGTATTAAATTGTATTTATGTTGTTTTATCCTATGCTTTATTAAATTGCATCTATGTTATTTTATCCTATGCTTTATTAAATTGTATTTATGTTGTTTTATCCTATGCTTTATTAAATTGTATTTATGTGGTTTTATCCTATGCTTTATTAAATTGAATTCATGTTGTTTTATGTTATGCTTTATTAAATTGTATTTATGTTGTTTTATCTTATGCTTTATTAAATTGTGTTTATGTTGTTTTATCCTATGCTTTATTAAATTGTATTTATGTGGTTTTATCCTATGCTTTATTAAATTGTATTTATGTTGTTTTATCCTATGCTTTATAAAATTGTATTTATGTTGTTTTATCCTATGCTTTATTAAATTGTATTTATGTTGTTTTGTACTATGCTTTATTAAATTGTATTTATGTTGTTTTATCCTATGCTTTATTAAATTGTATTTATTTTGTTTTGTCCTATGCTTTATTAAATTGTGTTTATGTTGTTTTATCCTATGCTTTATTAAATTGTATTTATGTTGTTTTATCCTATACTTTATTAAATTGTATTTATGTTGTTTTAACCTATGCTTTATTAAATTGTATTTATGTTGTTTTATCCTATGCTTTATTAAATTGTATTTATGTTGTTTTATCCTATGCTTTATTAAATTGTATTTATGTTGTTTTATCCTATGCTTTATTAAATTGTATTTATGTTGTTTTAACCTATGCTTTATTAAATTGTATTTATGTTTTTTTATCCTATGCTTTATTAAATTGTATTTATGTTGTTTTATCCTATGCTTTATTAAATTTTGTTTATGTTGTTTTATCCTATGCTTTATTAAATTGTATTTATGTTGTTTTATCCTATGCTTTATTAAATTGTATTTATGTTGTTTTATCCTATGCTTTATTAAATTGTATTTATGTTGTTTTATCCTATACTTTATTAAATTGTATTTATGTTGTTTTATCCTATGCTTTATTAAACTGTATTTATGTTGTTTTATCCTATACTTTATTAAATTGTATTTATGTTGTTTTATCCTATGCTTTATTAAACTGTATTTATGTTGTTTTAACCTATGCTTTATTACATCGTATTTATGTTGTTTTATCCTATGCTTTATTAAATTGTATTTATGTTGTTTTAACCTATGCTTTATTAAACTGTATTTATGTTGTTTTATCCTATGCTTTATTAAATTGTATTTATGTTGTTTTATCCTATGCTTTATTAAATTGTATTTATGTTGTTTTAACCTATGCTTTATTAAATTGTATTTATGTTGTTTTAACCTATGCTTTATTAAATTGTATTTATGTTGTTTTATCCTATGCTTTATTAAATTGTATTTATTTTGTTTTGTCCTATGCTTTATTAAATTGTGTTTATGTTGTTTTAACCTATGCTTTATTAAATTGTATTTGTATTGTTTTAACCCATGCTTTATTAAATTGTATTTATGTTGTTTTATCCTATGCTTTATTAAATTGTATTTATGTTGTTTTATCCTATGCTTTATTAAATTTTATTGATGTTGTTTTATCCCATGCTTTATTAAATTGTATTTATGTTGTTTTAACCTATGCTTTATTAAATTGTATTTATGTTGTTTTAACCTATGCTTTGTATTTATGTTGTTTTATCCTATGCTTTATTAAATTGTATTTATTTTGTTTTGTCCTATGCTTTATTAAATTGTGTTTATGTTGTTTTAACCTATGCTTTATTAAATTGTATTTGTATTGTTTTAACCCATGCTTTATTAAATTGTATTTATGTTGTTTTATCCTATGCTTTATTAAATTGTATTTATGTTGTTTTATCCTATGCTTTATTAAATTTTATTGATGTTGTTTTATCCCATGCTTTATTAAATTGTATTTATGTTGTTTTAACCTATGCTTTATTAAATTGTATTTATGTTGTTTTAACCTATGCTTTATTAAATTGTATTTATGTTGTTTTATCCTATGCTTTATTAAATTGTATTTATTTTGTTTTAACCTATGCTTTATTAAATTGTTTTTATGTTGTTTTATCCTATGCTTTATTAAATTGTATTTATGTTGTTTTATCCTATGCTTTATTAAATTGTATTTATGTTGTTTTATCCTATGCTTTATTAAATTGTATTTATGTTGTTTTAACCTATGCTTTATTAAATTGTATTTATGTTGTTTTATCCTATGCTTTATTAAATTGTGTTTATGTTGTTTTATCCTATGCTTTATTAAATTGTATTTATGTTGTTTTAACCTATTCTTTATTAAATTGTATTTATGTTGTTTTATCCTATTCTTTATTAAATTGTGTTTATGTTGTTTTATCCTATACTTTATTAAATTGTGTTTATGTTGTTTTAACCCATGCTTTATTAAATTGTATTTATGTTGTTTTATCCTATGCTTTATTAAATTGCATCTATGTTATTTTATCCTATGCTTTATTAAATTGTATTTATGTTGTTTTATCCTATGCTTTATTAAATTGTATTTATGTGGTTTTATCCTATGCTTTATTAAATTGAATTCATGTTGTTTTATGTTATGCTTTATTAAATTGTATTTATGTTGTTTTATCTTATGCTTTATTACATCGTGTTTATGTTGTTTTATCCTATGCTTTATTAAATTGTATTTATGTTGCTTTAACCTATGCTTTATTAAATTGTATTTATGTTGTTTTATCCTATGCTTTATTATATGGTATTTATGTTGTTTTATCCTATGCTTTATTAAATTGTATTTATGTTGTTTTAACCTATGCTTTATTAAACTGTATTTATGTTGTTTTATCCTATGCTTTATTAAATTGTATTTATGTTGTTTTATCCTATGCTTTATTAAATTGTATTTATGTTGTTTTAACCTATGCTTTATTAAATTGTATTTATGTTGTTTTAACCTATGCTTTATTAAATTGTATTTATGTTGTTTTATCCTATGCTTTATTAAATTGTATTTATTTTGTTTTGTCCTATGCTTTATTAAATTGTGTTTATGTTGTTTTAACCTATGCTTTATTAAATTGTATTTGTGTTGTTTTAACCCATGCTTTATTAAATTGTATTTATGTTGTTTTATCCTATGGTTTATTAAATTGTATTTATGTTGTTTTATCCTATGTTTTATTAAATTGTATTTATGTTGTTTTATCCTATGCTTTATTAAACTGTATTTATGTTGTTTTAACCTATGCTTTATTACATCGTGTTTATGTTGTTTTATCCTATGCTTTATTAAATTGTATTTATGTTGCTTTAACCTATGCTTTATTAAATTGTATTTATGTTGTTTTATCCTATGCTTTATTATATGGTATTTATGTTGTTTTATCCTATGCTTTATTAAATTGTATTTATGTTGTTTTAACCTATGCTTTATTAAACTGTATTTATGTTGTTTTATCCTATGCTTTATTAAATTGTATTTATGTTGTTTTATCCTATGCTTTATTAAATTGTATTTATGTTGTTTTAACCTATGCTTTATTAAATTGTATTTATGTTGTTTTAACCTATGCTTTATTAAATTGTATTTATGTTGTTTTATCCTATGCTTTATTAAATTGTATTTATTTTGTTTTGTCCTATGCTTTATTAAATTGTGTTTATGTTGTTTTAACCTATGCTTTATTAAATTGTATTTGTGTTGTTTTAACCCATGCTTTATTAAATTGTATTTATGTTGTTTTATCCTATGCTTTATTAAATTGTATTTATGTTGTTTTATCCTATGCTTTATTAAATTGTATTTATGTTGTTTTATCCTATGCTTTATTAAATTTTATTGATGTTGTTTTATCCCATGCTTTATTAAATTGTATTTATGTTGTTTTAACCTATGCTTTATTAAATTGTATTTATGTTATTTTATCCTATACTTTATTAAATTGTATTTATGTTGTTTTAACCTATGCTTTATTAAATTGTTTTTATGTTGTTTTATCCTATGCTTTATTAAATTGTATTTATGTTGTTTTATCCTATGCTTTATTAAATTGTATTTATGTTGTTTTATCCTATGCTTTATTAAATTGTATTTATGTTGTTTTAACCTATGCTTTATTAAATTGTATTTATGTTGTTTTATCCCATGCTTTATTAAATTGTGTTTATGTTGTTTTATCCTATGCTTTATTAAATTGTATTTATGTTGTTTTATCCTATGCTTTATTAAATTGTATTTATGTTGTTTTAACCTATTCTTTATTACATTGTATTTATGTTGTTTTATCCTATGCTTTATTAAATTGTATTTATGTTGTTTTATCCTATTCTTTATTAAATTGTGTTTATGTTGTTTTATCCTATACTTTATTAAATTGTGTTTATGTTGTTTTAACCCATGCTGTATTAAATTGTATTTATGTTGTTTTATCCTATGCTTTATTAAATTGCATCTATGTTATTTTATCCTATGCTTTATTAAATTGTATTTATGTTGTTTTATCCTATGCTTTATTAAATTGTATTTATGTGGTTTTATCCTATGCTTTATTAAATTGAATTCATGTTGTTTTATGTTATGCTTTATTAAATTGTATTTATGTTGTTTTATCTTATGCTTTATTAAATTGTGTTTATGTTGTTTTATCCTATGCTTTATTAAATTGTATTTATGTGGTTTTATCCTATGCTTTATTAAATTGTATTTATGTTGTTTTATCCTATGCTTTATAAAATTGTATTTATGTTGTTTTATCCTATGCTTTATTAAATTGTATTTATGTTGTTTTGTACTATGCTTTATTAAATTGTATTTATGTTGTTTTATCCTATGCTTTATTAAATTGTATTTATTTTGTTTTGTCCTATGCTTTATTAAATTGTGTTTATGTTGTTTTATCCTATGCTTTATTAAATTGTATTTATGTTGTTTTATCCTATACTTTATTAAATTGTATTTATGTTGTTTTAACCTATGCTTTATTAAATTGTATTTATGTTGTTTTATCCTATGCTTTATTAAATTGTATTTATGTTGTTTTATCCTATGCTTTATTAAATTGTATTTATGTTGTTTTATCCTATGCTTTATTAAATTGTATTTATGTTGTTTTAACCTATGCTTTATTAAATTGTATTTATGTTTTTTTATCCTATGCTTTATTAAATTGTATTTATGTTGTTTTATCCTATGCTTTATTAAATTTTGTTTATGTTGTTTTATCCTATGCTTTATTAAATTGTATTTATGTTGTTTTATCCTATGCTTTATTAAATTGTATTTATGTTGTTTTATCCTATGCTTTATTAAATTGTATTTATGTTGTTTTATCCTATGCTTTATTAAATTGTATTTATGTTGTTTTAACCAATGCTTTATTAAATTGTATTTATGTTGTTTTATCCTATGCTTTATTAAATTGTGTTTATGTTGTTTTATCCTATGCTTTATTAAATTGTATTTATGTTGTTTTATCCTATGCTTTATTAAATTGTATTTATGTTGTTTTAACCTATGCTTTATTAAATTGTATTTATGTTGTTTTAATCTATGCTTTATTAAATTGTATTTATGTTGTTTTATCCTATGCTTTATTAAATTGTATTTATGTTGTTTTATCCTATGCTTTATTAAATTGTGCATATGTTGTTTTATCCTATGGTTTATTAAATTGTATTTATGTTGTTTTATCCTATGCTTTATTAAATTGTATTTATGTTGTTTTATCTTATGCTTTATTAAATTGTATTTATGTTGTTTTATCCTATGCTTTATTAAATTGTGTTTATGTTGTTTTATCCTATACTTTATTAAATTGTATTTATGTTGTTTTAATCTATGCTTTATTAAATTGTATTTATGTTGTTTTATCCTATGCTTTATTAAATTGTATTTATGTTGTTTTAACCTATGCTTTATTAAATTGTATTTATGTTGTTTTAATCTATGCTTTATTAAATTGTATTTATGTTGTTTTATCCTATGCTTTATTAAATTGTATTTATGTTGTTTTATCCTATGCTTTATTAAATTGTGCTTATGTTGTTTTATCCTATGGTTTATTAAATTGTATTTATGTTGTTTTATCCTATGCTTTATTAATTTGTATTTATGTTGTTTTATCCTATGCTTTATTAAATTGTATTTATGTCGTTTTATCCTATGCTTTATTATATTGTGTTTATGTTGTTTTATCCTATACTTTATTAAATTGTATTTATGTTGTTTTAACCCATGCTGTATTAAATTGTATTTATGTTGTTTTATCCTATGCTTTATTAAATTGCATCTATGTTATTTTATCCTATGCTTTATTAAATTGTATTTATGTTGTTTTATCCTATGCTTTATTAAATTGTATTTATGTGGTTTTATCCTATGCTTTATTAAATTGAATTCATGTTGTTTTATGTTATGCTTTATTAAATTGTATTTATGTTGTTTTATCTTATGCTTTATTAAATTGTGTTTATGTTGTTTTATCCTATGCTTTATTAAATTGTATTTATGTGGTTTTATCCTATGCTTTATTAAATTGTATTTATGTTGTTTTATCCTATGCTTTATAAAATTGTATTTATGTTGTTTTATCCTATGCTTTATTAAATTGTATTTATGTTGTTTTGTACTATGCTTTATTAAATTGTATTTATGTTGTTTTATCCTATGCTTTATTAAATTGTATTTATTTTGTTTTGTCCTATGCTTTATTAAATTGTGTTTATGTTGTTTTATCCTATGCTTTATTAAATTGTATTTATGTTGTTTTATCCTATACTTTATTAAATTGTATTTATGTTGTTTTAACCTATGCTTTATTAAATTGTATTTATGTTGTTTTATCCTATGCTTTATTAAATTGTATTTATGTTGTTTTATCCTATGCTTTATTAAATTGTATTTATGTTGTTTTATCCTATGCTTTATTAAATTGTATTTATGTTGTTTTAACCTATGCTTTATTAAATTGTATTTATGTTTTTTTATCCTATGCTTTATTAAATTGTATTTATGTTGTTTTATCCTATGCTTTATTAAATTTTGTTTATGTTGTTTTATCCTATGCTTTATTAAATTGTATTTATGTTGTTTTATCCTATGCTTTATTAAATTGTATTTATGTTGTTTTATCCTATGCTTTATTAAATTGTATTTATGTTGTTTTATCCTATGCTTTATTAAATTGTATTTATGTTGTTTTAACCAATGCTTTATTAAATTGTATTTATGTTGTTTTATCCTATGCTTTATTAAATTGTGTTTATGTTGTTTTATCCTATGCTTTATTAAATTGTATTTATGTTGTTTTATCCTATGCTTTATTAAATTGTATTTATGTTGTTTTAACCTATGCTTTATTAAATTGTATTTATGTTGTTTTAATCTATGCTTTATTAAATTGTATTTATGTTGTTTTATCCTATGCTTTATTAAATTGTATTTATGTTGTTTTATCCTATGCTTTATTAAATTGTGCATATGTTGTTTTATCCTATGGTTTATTAAATTGTATTTATGTTGTTTTATCCTATGCTTTATTAAATTGTATTTATGTTGTTTTATCTTATGCTTTATTAAATTGTATTTATGTTGTTTTATCCTATGCTTTATTAAATTGTGTTTATGTTGTTTTATCCTATACTTTATTAAATTGTATTTATGTTGTTTTAATCTATGCTTTATTAAATTGTATTTATGTTGTTTTATCCTATGCTTTATTAAATTGTATTTATGTTGTTTTAACCTATGCTTTATTAAATTGTATTTATGTTGTTTTAATCTATGCTTTATTAAATTGTATTTATGTTGTTTTATCCTATGCTTTATTAAATTGTATTTATGTTGTTTTATCCTA
The DNA here is from genome assembly GCF_046119375.1 of Phyllobates terribilis. NCBI lineage: Eukaryota > Metazoa > Chordata > Amphibia > Anura > Dendrobatidae > Phyllobates > Phyllobates terribilis. The sequence continues at coordinate 3,044,387 of NW_027362781.1, read as the reverse complement.
TGCTTTATTAAATTGTGCTTATGTTGTTTTATCCTATGGTTTATTAAATTGTATTTATGTTGTTTTATCCTATGCTTTATTAATTTGTATTTATGTTGTTTTATCCTATGCTTTATTAAATTGTATTTATGTCGTTTTATCCTATGCTTTATTATATTGTGTTTATGTTGTTTTATCCTATACTTTATTAAATTGTATTTATGTTGTTTTAATCTATGCTTTATTAAATTGTATTTATGTTGTTTTATCCTATGCTTCATTAAATTGTATTTATGTTGTTTTATCCTATGCTTTATTAAATTGTGCTTATGTTGTTTTATCCTATGGTTTATTAAATTGTATTTATGTTGTTTTATCCTATGCTTTATTAAATTGTATTTATGTTGTTTTATCCTATGCTTTATTAAATTGTATTTATGTTGTTTTATCCTATGCTTTATTAAATTGTATTTATGTTGTTTTATCCTATGCTTTATTAAATTGTGCTTATGTTGTTTTATCCTATGGTTTATAAAATTGTATTTATGTTGTTTTATCCTATGCTTTATTAAATTGTATTTATGTTGTTTTATCCTATGCATTATTAAATTGTATTTATGTTGTTTTATCCTATGCTTTGTTAAACTGTATTTATGTTGTTTTAACCTATGCTTTATTACATTGTGTTTATGTTGTTTTATCCTATGCTTTATTAAATTGTATTTATGTTGCTTTAACCTATGCTTTATTAAATTGTATTTATGTTGTTTTATCCTATGCTTTATTAAATGGTATTTATGTTGTTTTATCCTATGCTTTATTAAATTGTATTTATGTTGTTTTAACCTATGCTTTATTAAACTGTATTTATGTTGTTTTATCCTATGCTTTATTAAATTGTATTTATGTTGTTTTATCCTATGCTTTATTAAATTGTATTTATGTTGTTTTAACCTATGCTTTATTAAATTGTATTTATGTTGTTTTATCCTATGCTTTATTAAATTGTGTTTATGTTGTTTTATCCTATGCTTTATTAAATTGTATTTATGTTGTTTTATCCTATGCTTTATTAAATTGTATTTATGTTGTTTTAACCTATGCTTTATTAAATTGTATTTATGTTGTTTTAATCTATGCTTTATTAAATTGTATTTATGTTGTTTTATCCTATGCTTTATTAAATTGTATTTATGTTGTTTTATCCTATGCTTTATTAAATTGTGCTTATGTTGTTTTATCCTATGGTTTATTAAATTGTATTTATGTTGTTTTATCCTATGCTTTATTAAATTGTATTTATGTTGTTTTATCCTATGCTTTATTAAATTGTATTTATGTTGTTTTATCCTATGCTTTATTAAATTGTGTTTATGTTGTTTTATCCTATACTTTATTAAATTGTATTTATGTTGTTTTAATCTATGCTTTATTAAATTGTATTTATGTTGTTAAATCCTATGCTTTATTAAATTGTATTTATGTTGTTTTAACCTATGCTTTATTAAATTGTATATATGTTGTTTTAATCTATGCTTTATTAAATTGTATTTATGTTGTTTTATCCTATGCTTTATTAAATTGTATTTATGTTGTTTTATCCTATGCTTTACTAAATTGTGCTTATGTTGTTTTATCCTATGGTTTATTAAATTGTATTTATGTTGTTTTATCCTATGCTTTATTAAATTGTATTTATGTTGTTTTATCCTATGCTTTATTAAATTGTATTTATGTTGTTTTATCCTATGCTTTATTAAATTGTGTTTATGTTGTTTTATCCTATACTTTATTAAATTGTATTTATGTTGTTTTAATCTATGCTTTATTAAATTGTATTTATGTTGTTTTATCCTATGCTTCATTAAATTGTATTTATGTTGTTTTATCCTATGCTTTATTAAATTGTGCTTATGTTGTTTTATCCTATGGTTTATTAAACTGTATTTATGTTGTTTTATCCTATGCTTTATTAAATTGTATTTATGTTGTTTTATCCTGTGCTTTATTAAATTGTATTTATGTTGTTTTATCCTATGCTTTATTAAATTGTATTTATGTTGTTTTATCCTATGCTTTATTAAATTGTATTTATGTTGTTTTATCCTATGCTTTATTAAATTGTGCTTATGTTGTTTTATCCTATGGTTTATTAAATTGTATTTATGTTGTTTTATCCTATGCTTTATTAAATTGTATTTATGTTGTTTTATCCTATGCTTTTTTAAATTGTATTTATGTTGTTTTATCCTATGCTTTATTAAACTGTATTTATGTTGTTTTAACCTATGCTTTATTACATCGTGTTTATGTTGTTTTATCCTATGCTTTATTAAATTGTATTTATGTTGCTTTAACCTATGCTTTATTAAATTGTATTTATGTTGTTTTATCCTATGCTTTATTAAATGGTATTTATGTTGTTTTATCCTATGCTTTATTAAATTGTATTTATGTTGTTTTAACCTATGCTTTATTAAACTGTATTTATGTTGTTTTATCCTATGCTTTATTAAATTGTATTTATGTTGTTTTATCCTATGCTTTATTAAATTGTATTTATGTTGTTTTAACCTATGCTTTATTAAATTGTATTTATGTTGTTTTAACCTATGCTTTATTAAATTGTATTTATGTTGTTTTATCCTATGCTTTATTAAATTGTATTTATTTTGTTTTGTCCTATGCTTTATTAAATTGTGTTTATGTTGTTGTAACCTATGCTTTATTAAATTGTATTTGTGTTGTTTTAACCCATGCTTTATTAAATTGTATTTATGTTGTTTTATCCTATGCTTTATTAAATTGTATTTATGTTGTTTTATCCTATGCTTTATTAAATTGTATTTATGTTGTTTTATCCTATGCTTTATTAAATTTTATTGATGTTGTTTTATCCCATGCTTTATTAAATTGTATTTATGTTGTTTTAACCTATGCTTTATTAAATTGTATTTATGTTATTTTATCCTATACTTTATTAAATTGTATTTATGTTGTTTTAACCTATGCTTTATTAAATTGTTTTTATGTTGTTTTATCCTATGCTTTATTAAATTGTATATATGTTGTTTTATCCTATGCTTTATTAAATTGTATTTATGTTGTTTTGTCCTATGCTTTATTAAATTTTATTTATGTTGTTTTAACCTATACTTTATTAAATTGTATTTATGTTGTTTTAATCTATGCTTTATTAAATTGTATTTATGTTGTTTTATCCTATGCTTTATTAAATTGTATTTATGTTATTTTATCCTATACTTTATTAAATTGTATTTATGTTGTTTTAACCTATGCTTTATTAAATAGTTTTTATGTTGTTTTATCCTATGCTTTATTAAATTGTATTTATGTTGTTTTATCCTATGCTTTATTAAATTGTATTTATGTTGTTTTATCCTATGCTTTATTAAATTGTATTTATGTTGTTTTAACCTATGCTTTATTAAATTGTATTTATGTTGTTTTATCCTATGCTTTATTAAATTGTATTTATGTTGTTTTATCCTATGCTTTATTAAATTGTATTTATGTTGTTTTAACCTATTCTTTATTAAATTGTATTTATGTTGTTTTATCCTATGCTTTATTAAATTGTATTATGTTGTTTTATCCTATGCTTTATTAAATTGTATTTATGTTGTTTTATCCTATGCTTTATTAAATTGTATTTATGTTGTTTTATCCTATGCTTTATTAAACTGTATTTATGTTGTTTTAACCTATGGTTTATTACATCGTGTTTATGTTGTTTTATCCTATGCTTTATTAAATTGTATTTATGTTGCTTTAACCTATGCTTTATTAAATTGTATTTATGTTGTTTTATCCTATGCTTTATTAAATGGTATTTATGTTGTTTTATCCTATGCTTTATTAAATTGTATTTATGTTGTTTTAACCTATGCTTTATTAAACTGTATTTATGTTGTTTTATCCTATGCTTTATTAAATTGTATTTATGTTGTTTTATCCTATGCTTTATTAAATTGTATTTATGTTGTTTTAACCTACGCTTTATTAAATTGTATTTATGTTGTTTTAACCTATGCTTTATTAAATTGTATTTATGTTGTTTTATCCTATGCTTTATTAAATTGTATTTATTTTGTTTTGTCCTATGCTTTATTAAATTGTGTTTATGTTGTTTTAACCTATGCTTTATTAAATTGTATTTGTGTTGTTTTAACCCATGCTTTATTAAATTGTATTTATGTTGTTTTATCCTATGCTTTATTAAATTGTATTTATGTTGTTTTATCCTATGCTTTATTAAATTGTATTTATGTTGTTTTATCCTATGCTTTATTAAATTTTATTGATGTTGTTTTATCCCATGCTTTATTAAATTGTATTTATGTTGTTTTAACCTATGCTTTATTAAATTGTATTTATGTTATTTTATCCTATACTTTATTAAATTGTATTTATGTTGTTTTAACCTATGCTTATTAAATTGTTTTTATGTTGTTTTATCCTATGTTTTATTAAATTGTATATATGTTGTTTTATCCTATGCTTTATTAAATTGTATTTATGTTGTTTTGTCCTATGCTTTATTAAATTTTATTTATGTTGTTTTAACCTATACTTTATTAAATTGTATTTATGTTGTTTTAATCTATGCTTTATTAAATTGTATTTATGTTGTTTTATCCTATGCTTTATTAAATTGTATTTATGTTATTTTATCCTATACTTTATTAAATTGTATTTATGTTGTTTTAACCTATGCTTTATTAAATTGTTTTTATGTTGTTTTATCCTATGCTTTATTAAATTGTATTTATGTTGTTTTATCCTATGCTTTATTAAATTGTATTTATGTTGTTTTATCCTATGCTTTATTAAATTGTATTTATGTTGTTTTAACCTATGCTTTATTAAATTGTATTTATGTTGTTTTATCCTATGCTTTATTAAATTGTATTTATGTTGTTTTATCCTATGCTTTATTAAATTGTATTTATGTTGTTTTAACCTATTCTTTATTAAATTGTATTTATGTTGTTTTATCCTATGCTTTATTAAATTGTATTTATGTTGTTTTATCCTATTCTTTATTAAATTGTATTTATGTTGTTTTATCCTATGCTTTATTAAATTGTATTTATGTTGTTTTATCCTATGCTTTATTAAATTGTATTTATGTTGTTTTAACCTATGCTTTATTAAATTGTATTTATGTTGTTTTATCCTATGCTTTATTAAATTGTGTTTATGTTGTTTTATCCTATGCTTTATTAAATTGTATTTATGTTGTTTTATCCTATGCTTTATTAAATTGTATTTATGTTGTTTTAACCTATGCTTTATTAAATTGTATTTATGTTGTTTTAATCTATGCTTTATTAAATTGTATTTATGTTGTTTTATCCTATGCTTTATTAAATTGTGTTTATGTTGTTTTATCCTATGCTTTATTAAATTGTGCTTATGTTGTTTTATCCTATGGTTTATTAAATTGTATTTATGTTGTTTTATCCTATGCTTTATTAAATTGTATTTATGTTGTTTTATCCTATGCTTTATTAAATTGTATTTATGTTGTTTTATCCTATGCTTTATTAAATTGTGTTTATGTTGTTTTATCCTATACTTTATTAAATTGTATTTATGTTGTTTTAATCTATGCTTTATTAAATTGTATTTATGTTGTTTTATCCTATGCTTTATTAAATTGTATTTATGTTGTTTTAACCTATGCTTTATTAAATTTTATTTATGTTGTTTTAATCTATGCTTTATTAAATTGTATTTATGTTGTTTTATCCTATGCTTTATTAAATTGTATTTATGTTGTTTTATCCTATGCTTTATTAAATTGTGCTTATGTTGTTTTATCCTATGGTTTATTAAATTGTATATATGTTGTTTTATCCTATGCTTTATTAAATTGTATTTATGTTGTTTTATCCTATGCTTTATTAAATTGTATTTATGTTGTTTTATACTATGCTTTATTAAATTGTGCTTATGTTGTTTTATCCTATGGTTTATTAAATTGTATTTATGTTGTTTTATCCTATGCTTTATTAAACTGTATTTATGTTGTTTTAACCTATGCTTTATTACATCGTGTTTATGTTGTTTTATCCTATGCTATATTAAATTGTATTTATGTTGCTTTAACCTATGCTTTATTAAATTGTATTTATGTTGTTTTATCCTATGCTTTATTAAATGGTATTTATGTTGTTTTATCCTATGCTTTATTAAATTGTATTTATGTTGTTTTAACCTATGCTTTATTAAACTGTATTTATGTTGTTTTATCCTATGCTTTATTAAATTGTATTTATGTTGTTTTATCCTATGCTTTATTAAATTGTATTTATGTTGTTTTATCCTATGCTTTATTAAATTGTATTTATGTTGTTTTAACCTATGCTTTATTAAATTGTATTTATGTTGTTTTATCCTATGCTTTATTAAATTGTGTTTATGTTGTTTTATCCTATGCTTTATTAAATTTTATTTATGTTGTTTTAACCTATTCTTTATTAAATTGTATTTATGTTGTTTTATCCTATGCTTTATTAAATTGTATTTATGTTGTTTTATACTATTCTTTATTAAATTGTGTTTATGTTGTTTTATCCTATACTTTATTAAATTGTGTTTATGTTGTTTTAACCCATGCTTTATTAAATTGTATTTATGTTGTTTTATCCTATGCTTTATTAAATTGCATCTATGTTATTTTATCCTATGCTTTATTAAATTGTATTTATGTTGTTTTATCCTATGCTTTATTAAATTGTATTTATGTGGTTTTATCCTATGCTTTATTAAATTGAATTCATGTTGTTTTATCTTATGCTTTATTAAATTGTATTTATGTTGTTTTATCTTATGCTTTATTAAATTGTGTTTATGTTGTTTTATCCTATGCTTTATTAAATTGTATTTATGTGGTTTTATCCTATGCTTTATTAAATTGTATTTATGTTGTTTTATCCTATGCTTTATTAAATTGTATTTATGTTGTTTTATCCTATGCTTTATTAAATTGTATTTATATTGTTTTGTACTATGCTTTATTAAATTGTATTTATGTTGTTTTAACCCATGCTTTATTAAATTGTATTTATGTTGTTTTATCCTATGCTTTATTAAATTGTATTTATTTTGTTTTGTCCTATGCTTTATTAAATTGTGTTTATGTTGTTTTAACCTATGCTTTATTAAATTGTATTTGCGTTGTTTTAACCCATGCTTTATTAAATTGTATTTATGTTGTTTTATCCTATGCTTTATTAAATTGTATTTATGTTGTTTTATCCTATGCTTTATTAAATTGTATTTATGTTGTTTTATCCTATGCTTTATTAAATTGTATTTATGTTGTTTTATCCCATGCTTTATTAAATTGTATTTATGTTGTTTTAACCTATGCTTTATTAAATTGTATTTATGTTATTTTATCCTATACTTTATTAAATTGTATTTATGTTGTTTTAACCTATGCTTATTAAATTGTTTTTATGTTGTTTTATCCTATGTTTTATTAAATTGTATATATGTTGTTTTATCCTATGCTTTATTAAATTGTATTTATGTTGTTTTGTCCTATGCTTTATTAAATTTTATTTATGTTGTTTTAACCTATACTTTATTAAATTGTATTTATGTTGTTTTAATCTATGCTTTATTAAATTGTATTTATGTTGTTTTATCCTATGCTTTATTAAATTGTATTTATGTTATTTTATCCTATACTTTATTAAATTGTATTTATGTTGTTTTAACCTATGCTTTATTAAATTGTTTTTATGTTGTTTTATCCTATGCTTTATTAAATTGTATTTATGTTGTTTTATCCTATGCTTTATTAAATTGTATTTATGTTGTTTTATCCTATGCTTTATTAAATTGTATTTATGTTGTTTTAACCTATGCTTTATTAAATTGTATTTATGTTGTTTTATCCTATGCTTTATTAAATTGTATTTATGTTGTTTTATCCTATGCTTTATTAAATTGTATTTATGTTGTTTTAACCTATTCTTTATTAAATTGTATTTATGTTGTTTTATCCTATGCTTTATTAAATTGTATTTATGTTGTTTTATCCTATTCTTTATTAAATTGTATTTATGTTGTTTTATCCTATGCTTTATTAAATTGTATTTATGTTGTTTTATCCTATGCTTTATTAAATTGTATTTATGTTGTTTTAACCTATGCTTTATTAAATTGTATTTATGTTGTTTTAACCTATGCTTTATTAAATTGTATTTATGTTATTTTATCCTATACTTTATTAAATTGTATTTATGTTGTTTTAACCTATGCTTTATTAAATTGTTTTTATGTTGTTTTATCCTATGCTTTATTAAATTGTATTTATGTTGTTTTATCCTATGCTTTATTAAATTGTATTTATGTTGTTTTATCCTATGCTTTATTAAATTGTATTTATGTTGTTTTAACCTATGCTTTATTAAATTGTATTTATGTTGTTTTATCCTATGCTTTATTAAATTGTATTTATGTTGTTTTATCCTATGCTTTATTAAATTGTATTTATGTTGTTTTAACCTATTCTTTATTAAATTGTATTTATGTTGTTTTATCCTATGCTTTATTAAATTGTATTTATGTTGTTTTATCCTATTCTTTATTAAATTGTATTTATGTTGTTTTATCCTATGCTTTATTAAATTGTATTTATGTTGTTTTATCCTATGCTTTATTAAATTGTATTTATGTTGTTTTAACCTATGCTTTATTAAATTGTATTTATGTTGTTTTATCCTATGCTTTATTAAATTGTGTTTATGTTGTTTTATCCTATGCTTTATTAAATTGTATTTATGTTGTTTTATCCTATGCTTTATTAAATTGTATTTATGTTGTTTTAACCTATGCTTTATTAAATTGTATTTATGTTGTTTTAATCTATGCTTTATTAAATTGTATTTATGTTGTTTTATCCTATGCTTTATTAAATTGTGTTTATGTTGTTTTATCCTATGCTTTATTAAATTGTGCTTATGTTGTTTTATCCTATGGTTTATTAAATTGTATTTATGTTGTTTTATCCTATGCTTTATTAAATTGTATTTATGTTGTTTTGTCCTATGCTTTATTAAATTGTATTTATGTTGTTTTATCCTATGCTTTATTAAATTGTGTTTATGTTGTTTTATCCTATACTTTATTAAATTGTATTTATGTTGTTTTAATCTATGCTTTATTAAATTGTATTTATGTTGTTTTATCCTATGCTTTATTAAATTGTATTTATGTTGTTTTATCCTATGCTTTATTAAATTGTATTTATGTTGTTTTAACCTATTCTTTATTAAATTGTATTTATGTTGTTTTATCCTATGCTTTATTAAATTGTATTTATGTTGTTTTATCCTATTCTTTATTAAATTGTATTTATGTTGTTTTATCCTATGCTTTATTAAATTGTATTTATGTTGTTTTATCCTATGCTTTATTAAATTGTATTTATGTTGTTTTAACCTATGCTTTATTAAATTGTATTTATGTTGTTTTATCCTATGCTTTATTAAATTGTGTTTATGTTGTTTTATCCTATGCTTTATTAAATTGTATTTATGTTGTTTTATCCTATGCTTTATTAAATTGTATTTATGTTGTTTTAACCTATGCTTTATTAAATTGTATTTATGTTGTTTTAATCTATGCTTTATTAAATTGTATTTATGTTGTTTTATCCTATGCTTTATTAAATTGTGTTTATGTTGTTTTATCCTATGCTTTATTAAATTGTGCTTATGTTGTTTTATCCTATGGTTTATTAAATTGTATATATGTTGTTTTATCCTATGCTTTATTAAATTGTATTTATGTTGTTTTATCCTATGCTTTATTAAATTGTATTTATGTTGTTTTATACTATGCTTTATTAAATTGTGCTTATGTTGTTTTATCCTATGGTTTATTAAATTGTATTTATGTTGTTTTATCCTATGCTTTATTAAACTGTATTTATGTTGTTTTAACCTATGCTTTATTACATCGTGTTTATGTTGTTTTATCCTATGCTATATTAAATTGTATTTATGTTGCTTTAACCTATGCTTTATTAAATTGTATTTATGTTGTTTTATCCTATGCTTTATTAAATGGTATTTATGTTGTTTTATCCTATGCTTTATTAAATTGTATTTATGTTGTTTTAACCTATGCTTTATTAAACTGTATTTATGTTGTTTTATCCTATGCTTTATTAAATTGTATTTATGTCGTTTTATCCTATGCTTTATTAAATTGTATTTATGTTGTTTTATCCTATGCTTTATTAAATTGTATTTATGTTGTTTTAACCTATGCTTTATTAAATTGTATTTATGTTGTTTTATCCTATGCTTTATTAAATTGTGTTTATGTTGTTTTATCCTATGCTTTATTAAATTGTATTTATGTTGTTTTAACCTATTCTTTATTAAATTGTATTTATGTTGTTTTATCCTATGCTTTATTAAATTGTATTTATGTTGTTTTATACTATTCTTTATTAAATTGTCTTTATGTTGTTTTATCCTATACTTTATTAAATTGTGTTTATGTTGTTTTAACCCATGCTTTATTAAATTGTATTTATGTTGTTTTATCCTATGCTTTATTAAATTGCATCTATGTTATTTTATCCTATGCTTTATTAAATTGTATTTATGTTGTTTTATCCTATGCTTTATTAAATTGTATTTATGTGGTTTTATCCTATGCTTTATTAAATTGAATTCATGTTGTTTTATCTTATGCTTTATTAAATTGTATTTATGTTGTTTTATCTTATGCTTTATTAAATTGTGTTTATGTTGTTTTATCCTATGCTTTATTAAATTGTATTTATGTGGTTTTATCCTATGCTTTATTAAATTGTATTTATGTTGTTTTATCCTATGCTTTATTAAATTGTATTTATGTTGTTTTATCCTATGCTTTATTAAATTGTATTTATATTGTTTTGTACTATGCTTTATTAAATTGTATTTATGTTGTTTTAACCCATGCTTTATTAAATTGTATTTATGTTGTTTTATCCTATGCTTTATTAAATTGTATTTATTTTGTTTTGTCCTATGCTTTATTAAATTGTGTTTATGTTGTTTTAACCTATGCTTTATTAAATTGTATTTGCGTTGTTTTAACCCATGCTTTATTAAATTGTATTTATGTTGTTTTATCCTATGCTTTTTAAATTGTATTTATGTTGTTTTATCCTATGCTTTATTAAATTGTATTTATGTTGTTTTATCCTATGCTTTATTAAATTGTATTTATGTTGTTTTATCCTATGCTTTCTTAAAGTTTATTGATGTTGTTTTATCCCATGCTTTATTAAATTGTATTTACGTTGTTTTAACCTATGCTTTATTAAATTGTATTTATGTTGTTTTATCCTATGCTTTATTAAATTGTATTTATTTTGTTTTGTCCTATGCTTTATTAAATTGTGTTTATGTTGTTTTAACCTATGCTTTATTAAATTGTATTTGTGTTGTTTTAACCCATGCTTTATTAAATTGTATTTATGTTGTTTTATCCTATGCTTTATTAAATTGTATTTATGTTGTTTTATCCTATGCTTTATTAAATTGTATTTATGTTGTTTTATCCTATGCTTTATTAAATTTTATTGATGTTGTTTTATCCCATGCTTTATTAAATTGTATTTATGTTGTTTTAACCTATGCTTTATTAAATTGTATTTATGTTATTTTATCCTATACTTTATTAAATTGTATTTATGTTGTTTTAACCTATGCTTATTAAATTGTTTTTATGTTGTTTTATCCTATGTTTTATTAAATTGTATATATGTTGTTTTATCCTATGCTTTATTAAATTGTATTTATGTTGTTTTGTCCTATGCTTTATTAAATTTTATTTATGTTGTTTTAACCTATACTTTATTAAATTGTATTTATGTTGTTTTAATCTATGCTTTATTAAATTGTATTTATGTTGTTTTATCCTATGCTTTATTAAATTGTATTTATGTTATTTTATCCTATACTTTATTAAATTGTATTTATGTTGTTTTAACCTATGCTTTATTTAATTGTTTTTATGTTGTTTTATCCTATGCTTTATTAAATTGTATTTATGTTTTTTTATCCTATGCTTTATTAAATTGTATTTATGTTGTTTTATCCTATGCTTTATTAAATTGTATTTATGTTGTTTTAACCTATGCTTTATTAAATTGTATTTATGTTGTTTTATCCTATGCTTTATTAAATTGTATTTATGTTGTTTTATCCTATGCTTTATTAAATTGTATTTATGTTGTTTTAACCTATTCTTTATTAAATTGTATTTATGTTGTTTTATCCTATGCTTTATTAAATTGTATTTGTGTTGTTTTATCCTATTCTTTATTAAATTGTATTTATGTTGTTTTATCCTATGCTTTATTAAATTGTATTTATGTTGTTTTATCCTATGCTTTATTAAATTGTATTTATGTTGTTTTAACCTATGCTTTATTAAATTGTATTTATGTTGTTTTATCCTATGCTTTATTAAATTGTATTTATGTTGTTTTATCCTATGCTTTATTAAATTGTATTTATGTTGTTTTAACCTATTCTATATTAAATTGTATTTATGTTGTTTTATCCTATGCTTTATTAAATTGTATTTATGTTGTTTTATCCTATTCTTTATTAAATTGTATTTATGTTGTTTTATCCTATTCTTTATTAAATTGTATTTATGTTGTTTTATCCTATGCTTTATTAAATTGTATTTATGTTGTTTTATCCTATGCTTTATTAAATTGTATTTATGTTGTTTTAACCTATGCTTTATTAAATTGTATTTATGTTGTTTTATCCTATGCTTTATTAAATTGTGTTTATGTTGTTTTATCCTATGCTTTATTAAATTGTATTTATGTTGTTTTATCCTATGCTTTATTAAATTGTATTTATGTTGTTTTAACCTATGCTTTATTAAATTGTATTTATGTTGTTTTAATCTATGCTTTATTAAATTGTATTTATGTTGTTTTATCCTATGCTTTATTAAATTGTGTTTATGTTGTTTTATCCTATGCTTTATTAAATTGTGCTTATGTTGTTTTATCCTATGGTTTATTAAATTGTATATATGTTGTTTTATCCTATGCTTTATTAAATTGTATTTATGTTGTTTTATCCTATGCTTTATTAAATTGTATTTATGTTGTTTTATACTATGCTTTATTAAATTGTGCTTATGTTGTTTTATCCTATGGTTTATTAAATTGTATTTATGTTGTTTTATCCTATGCTTTATTAAACTGTATTTATGTTGTTTTAACCTATGCTTTATTACATCGTGTTTATGTTGTTTTATCCTATGCTATATTAAATTGTATTTATGTTGCTTTAACCTATGCTTTATTAAATTGTATTTATGTTGTTTTATCCTATGCTTTATTAAATGGTATTTATGTTGTTTTATCCTATGCTTTATTAAATTGTATTTATGTTGTTTTAACCTATGCTTTATTAAACTGTATTTATGTTGTTTTATCCTATGCTTTATTAAATTGTATTTATGTCGTTTTATCCTATGCTTTATTAAATTGTATTTATGTTGTTTTATCCTATGCTTTATTAAATTGTATTTATGTTGTTTTAACCTATGCTTTATTAAATTGTATTTATGTTGTTTTATCCTATGCTTTATTAAATTGTGTTTATGTTGTTTTATCCTATGCTTTATTAAATTGTATTTATGTTGTTTTAACCTATTCTTTATTAAATTGTATTTATGTTGTTTTATCCTATGCTTTATTAAATTGTATTTATGTTGTTTTAACCTATGCTTTATTAAATTGTATTTATGTTGTTTTATCCTATGCTTTATTAAATTGTGTTTATGTTGTTTTATCCTATGCTTTATTAAATTGTATTTATGTTGTTTTATCCTATGCTTTATTAAATTGTATTTATGTTGTTTTAACCTATGCTTTATTAAATTGTATTTATGTTGTTTTAATCTATGCTTTATTAAATTGTGCTTATGTTGTTTTATCCTATGCTTTATTAAATTGTGTTTATGTTGTTTTATCCTATGCTTTATTAAATTGTATTTATGTTGTTTTATCCTATGCTTTATTAAATTGTATTTATGTTGTTTTATACTATGCTTTATTAAATTGTGCTTATGTTGTTTTATCCTATGGTTTATTAAATTGTATTTATGTTGTTTTATCCTATGCTTTATTAAACTGTATTTATGTTGTTTTAACCTATGCTTTATTACATCGTGTTTATGTTGTTTTATCCTATGCTATATTAAATTGTATTTATGTTGCTTTAACCTATGCTTTATTAAATTGTATTTATGTTGTTTTATCCTATGCTTTATTAAATGGTATTTATGTTGTTTTATCCTATGCTTTATTAAATTGTATTTATGTTGTTTTAACCTATGCTTTATTAAACTGTATTTATGTTGTTTTATCCTATGCTTTATTAAATTGTATTTATGTCGTTTTATCCTATGCTTTATTAAATTGTATTTATGTTGTTTTATCCTATGCTTTATTAAATTGTATTTATGTTGTTTTAACCTATGCTTTATTAAATTGTATTTATGTTGTTTTATCCTATGCTTTATTAAATTGTGTTTATGTTGTTTTATCCTATGCTTTATTAAATTGTATTTATGTTGTTTTAACCTATTCTTTATTAAATTGTATTTATGTTGTTTTATCCTATGCTTTATTAAATTGTATTTATGTTGTTTTATACTATTCTTTATTAAATTGTGTTTATGTTGTTTTATCCTATACTTTATTAAATTGTGTTTATGTTGTTTTAACCCATGCTTTATTAAATTGTATTTATGTTGTTTTATCCTATGCTTTATTAAATTGCATCTATGTTATTTTATCCTATGCTTTATTAAATTGTATTTATGTTGTTTTATCCTATGCTTTATTAAATTGTATTTATGTGGTTTTATCCTATGCTTTATTAAATTGAATTCATGTTGTTTTATCTTATGCTTTATTAAATTGTATTTATGTTGTTTTATCTTATGCTTTATTAAATTGTGTTTATGTTGTTTTATCCTATGCTTTATTAAATTGTATTTATGTGGTTTTATCCTATGCTTTATTAAATTGTATTTATGTTGTTTTATCCTATGCTTTATTAAATTGTATTTATGTTGTTTTATCCTATGCTTTATTAAATTGTATTTATATTGTTTTGTACTATGCTTTATTAAATTGTATTTATGTTGTTTTAACCCATGCTTTATTAAATTGTATTTATGTTGTTTTATCCTATGCTTTATTAAATTGTATTTATTTTGTTTTGTCCTATGCTTTATTAAATTGTGTTTATGTTGTTTTAACCTATGCTTTATTAAATTGTATTTGCGTTGTTTTAACCCATGCTTTATTAAATTGTATTTATGTTGTTTTATCCTATGCTTTATTAAATTGTATTTATGTTGTTTTATCCTATGCTTTATTAAATTGTATTTATGTTGTTTTATCCTATGCTTTATTAAATTGTATTTATGTTGTTTTATCCTATGCTTTCTTAAAGTTTATTGATGTTGTTTTATCCCATGCTTTATTAAATTGTATTTATGTTGTTTTAACCTATGCTTTATTAAATTGTATTTATGTTGTTTTATCCTATGCTTTATTAAATTGTATTTATTTTGTTTTGTCCTATGCTTTATTAAATTGTGTTTATGTTGTTTTAACCTATGCTTTATTAAATTGTATTTGTGTTGTTTTAACCCATGCTTTATTAAATTGTATTTATGTTGTTTTATCCTATGCTTTATTAAATTGTATTTATGTTGTTTTATCCTATGCTTTATTAAATTGTATTTATGTTGTTTTATCCTATGCTTTATTAAATTTTATTGATGTTGTTTTATCCCATGCTTTATTAAATTGTATTTATGTTGTTTTAACCTATGCTTTATTAAATTGTATTTATGTTATTTTATCCTATACTTTATTAAATTGTATTTATGTTGTTTTAACCTATGCTTATTAAATTGTTTTTATGTTGTTTTATCCTATGTTTTATTAAATTGTATATATGTTGTTTTATCCTATGCTTTATTAAATTGTATTTATGTTGTTTTGTCCTATGCTTTATTAAATTTTATTTATGTTGTTTTAACCTATACTTTATTAAATTGTATTTATGTTGTTTTAATCTATGCTTTATTAAATTGTATTTATGTTGTTTTATCCTATGCTTTATTAAATTGTATTTATGTTATTTTATCCTATACTTTATTAAATTGTATTTATGTTGTTTTAACCTATGCTTTATTAAATTGTTTTTATGTTGTTTTATCCTATGCTTTATTAAATTGTATTTATGTTTTTTTATCCTATGCTTTATTAAATTGTATTTATGTTGTTTTATCCTATGCTTTATTAAATTGTATTTATGTTGTTTTAACCTATGCTTTATTAAATTGTATTTATGTTGTTTTATCCTATGCTTTATTAAATTGTATTTATGTTGTTTTATCCTATGCTTTATTAAATTGTATTTATGTTGTTTTAACCTATTCTTTATTAAATTGTATTTATGTTGTTTTATCCTATGCTTTATTAAATTGTATTTGTGTTGTTTTATCCTATTCTTTATTAAATTGTATTTATGTTGTTTTATCCTATGCTTTATTAAATTGTATTTATGTTGTTTTATCCTATGCTTTATTAAATTGTATTTATGTTGTTTTAACCTATGCTTTATTAAATTGTATTTATGTTGTTTTATCCTATGCTTTATTAAATTGTGTTTATGTTGTTTTATCCTATGCTTTATTAAATTGTATTTATGTTGTTTTATCCTATGCTTTATTAAATTGTATTTATGTTGTTTTAACCTATGCTTTATTAAATTGTATTTATGTTGTTTTAATCTATGCTTTATTAAATTGTATTTATGTTGTTTTATCCTATGCTTTATTAAATTGTGTTTATGTTGTTTTATCCTATGCTTTATTAAATTGTGCTTATGTTGTTTTATCCTATGGTTTATTAAATTGTATTTATGTTGTTTTATCCTATGCTTTATTAAATTGTATTTATGTTGTTTTATCCTATGCTTTATTAAATTGTATTTATGTTGTTTTATCCTATGCTTTATTAAATTGTATTTATGTTGTTTTAACCTATGCTTTATTAAATTGTATTTATGTTGTTTTAATCTATGCTTTATTAAATTGTATTTATGTTGTTTTATCCTATGCTTTATTAAATTGTATTTATGTTGTTTTATCCTATGCTTTATTAAATTGTGCTTATGTTGTTTTATCCTATGGTTTATTAAATTGTATATATGTTGTTTTATCCTATGCTTTATTAAATTGTATTTATGTTGTTTTATCCTATGCTTTATTAAATTGTATTTATGTTGTTTTATACTATGCTTTATTAAATTGTGCTTATGTTGTTTTATCCTATGGTTTATTAAATTGTATTTATGTTGTTTTATCCTATGCTTTATTAAATTGTATTTATGTTGTTTTATCCTATGCTTTATTAAATTGTATTTATGTTGTTTTATCCTATGCTTTATTAAACTGTATTTATGTTGTTTTAACCTATGCTTTATTACATCGTGTTTATGTTGTTTTATCCTATGCTATATTAAATTGTATTTATGTTGCTTTAACCTATGCTTTATTAAATTGTATTTATGTTGTTTTATCCTATGCTTTATTAAATGGTATTTATGTTGTTTTATCCTATGCTTTATTAAATTGTATTTATGTTGTTTTAACCTATGCTTTATTAAATTGTATTTATGTTGTTTTAACCTATGCTTTATTAAATTGTATTTATGTTGTTTTATCCTATGCTTTATTAAATTGTATTTATTTTGTTTTGTCCTATGCTTTATTAAATTGTGTTTATGTTGTTTTAACCTATGCTTTATTAAATTGTATTTGTGTTGTTTTAACCCATGCTTTATTAAATTGTATTTATGTTGTTTTATCCTATGCTTTATTAAATTGTATTAATGTTGTTTTATCCTATGCTTTATTAAATTGTATTTATGTTGTTTTATCCTATGCTTTATTAAATTTTATTGATGTTGTTTTATCCCAAGCTTTATTAAATTGTATTTATGTTGTTTTAACCTATGCTTTATTAAATTGTATTTATGTTATTTTATCCTATACTTTATTAAATTGTATTTATGTTGTTTTAACCTATGCTTTATTAAATTGTTTTTATGTTGTTTTATCCTATGCTTTATTAAATTGTATTTATGTTGTTTTATCCTATGCTTTATTAAATTGTATTTATGTTGTTTTATCCTATGCTTTATTAAATTGTATTTATGTTGTTTTAACCTATGCTTTATTAAATTGTATTTATGTTGTTTTATCCTATGCTTTATTAAATTGTGTTTATGTTGTTTTATCCTATGCTTTATTAAATTGTATTTATGTTGTTTTATCCTATGCTTTATTAAATTGTATTTATGTTGTTTTAACCTATTCTTTATTAAATTGTATTTATGTTGTTTTATCCTATGCTTTATTAAATTGTATTTATGTTGTTTTATACTATTCTTTATTAAATTGTGTTTATGTTGTTTTATCCTATACTTTATTAAATTGTATTTATGTTATTTTATCCTATACTTTATTAAATTGTATTTATGTTGTTTTAACCTATGCTTTATTAAATTGTTTTTATGTTGTTTTATCCTATGCTTTATTAAATTGTATTTATGTTGTTTTATCCTATGCTTTATTTAATTGTATTTATGTTGTTTTATCCTATGCTTTATTAAATTGTGTTTATGTTGTTTTATCCTATGCTTTATTAAATTGTATTTATGTTGTTTTATCCTATGCTTTATTAAATTGTATTTATGTTGTTTTAACCTATTCTTTATTAAATTGTATTTATGTTGTTTTATCCTATGCTTTATTAAATTGTATTTATGTTGTTTTATCCCATGCTTTATTAAATTGTATTTATGTTGTTTTAACCTATGCTTTATTAAATTGTATTTATGTTATTTTATCCTATACTTTATTAAATTGTATTTATGTTGTTTTAACCTATGCTTTATTAAATTGTTTTTATGTTGTTTTATCCTATGCTTTATTAAATTGTATTTATGTTGTTTTATCCTATGCTTTATTTAATTGTATTTATGTTGTTTTATCCTATGCTTTATTAAATTGTGTTTATGTTGTTTTATCCTATGCTTTATTAAATTGTATTTATGTTGTTTTATCCTATGCTTTATTAAATTGTATTTATGTTGTTTTAACCTATTCTTTATTAAATTGTATTTATGTTGTTTTATCCTATGCTTTATTAAATTGTATTTATGTTGTTTTATCCTATTCTTTATTAAATTGTGTTTATGTTGTTTTATCCTATACTTTATTAAATTGTGTTTATGTTGTATTAACCCATGCTTTATTAAATTGTATTTATGTTTTTTTATCCTATGCTTTATTAAATTGCATCTATGTTATTTTATACAATGATTTATTAAATTGTATTTATGTTGTTTTATCCTATGCTTTATTAAATTGTATTTATGTGGTTTTATCCGATGCTTTATTAAATTGAATTCATGTTGTTTTATCTTATGCTTTATTAAATTGTATTTATGTTGTTTTATCTTATGCTTTATTAAATTTTGTTTATGTTGTTTTATCCTATGCTTTATTAAATTGTATTTATGTGGTTTTATCCTATGCTTTATTAAATTGTATTTATGTGGTTTTATCCTATTCTTTATTAAATTGTATTTATGTTGTTTTATCCTATGCTTTATTAAATTGTATTTATGTTGTTTTGTACTATGCTTTATTAAATTGTATTTATGTTGTTTTAACCCATGCTTTATTAAATTGTATTTATGTTGTTTTATCCTATGCTTTATTAAATTGTTTTTATTTTGTTTTGTCCTATGCTTTATTAAATTGTGTTTATGTTGTTTTAACCTATGCTTTATTAAATTGTATTTGCGTTGTTTTAACCCATGCTTTATTAAATTGTATTTATGTTGTTTTATCTTATGCTTTATTAAATTGTATTTATGTTGTTTTATCCTATGCTTTATTAAATTGTATTTATGTTGTTTTATCCTATGCTTTATTAAATTGTATTTATGTTGTTTTATCCTATGCTTTATTAAATTGTATTTATGTTGTTTTATCCTATGCTTTATTAAATTGTATTTATGTTGTTTTAACCTATGCTTTATTAAATTGTATTTATGTTGTTTTATCCTATGCTTTATTAATTTGTGTTTATGTTGTTTTATCCTATACTTTATTAAATTGTGTTTATGTTGTTTTAACCCATGCTTTATTAAATTGTATTTATGTTGTTTTATCCTATGCTTTATTAAATTGCATCTATGTTATTTTATCCTATGCTTTATTAAATTGTATTTATGTTGTTTTATCCTATGCTTTATTAAATTGTATTTATGTGGTTTTATCCTATGCTTTATTAAATTGTGTTTATGTTGTTTTATCCTATGCTTTATTAAATTGTATTTATGTGGTTTTATCCTATGCTTTATTAAATTGTATTTATGTTGTTTTATCCTATGCTTTATTAAATTGTATTTATGTTGTTTTATCCTATGCTTTATTAAATTGTATTTATGTTGTTTTGTACTATGCTTTATTAAATTGTGTTTATGTTGTTTTATTCTATACTTTATTAAATTGTGTTTATGTTGTTTTAACCCATGCTTTATTAAATTGTATTTATGTTGTTTTATCCTATGCTTTATTAAATTGCATCTATGTTATTTTATCCTATGCTTTATTAAATTTTATTTTTGTTGTTTTATCCCATGCTTTATTAAATTGTATTTATGTTGTTTTAACCTATGCTTTATTAAATTGTATTTATGTTGTTTTATCCTATACTTTATTAAATTGTATTTATGTTGTTTTAACCTATGCTTTATTAAATTGTTTTTATGTTGTTTTATCCTATGCTTTATTAAATTGTATTTATGTTGTTTTATCCTATGCTTTATTAAATTGTATTTATGTTGTTTTATCCTATGCTTTATTAAATTGAATTTATGTTGTTTTAACCTATGCTTTATTAAATTGTATTTATGTTGTTTTATCCTATGCTTTATTAAATTGTGTTTATGTTGTTTTTTCCTATGCTTTATTAAATTGTATTTATGTTGTTTTATCCTATGCTTTATTAAATTGTATTTATGTTGTTTTAACCTATGCTTTATTAAATTGTATTTATGTTGTTTTATCCTATGCTTTATTAAATTGTATTTATGTTGTTTTATCCTATGCTTTATTAAATTGTATTTATTTTGTTTTGTCCTATGCTTTATTAAATTGTGTTTATGTTGTTTTAATCTATGCTTTATTAAATTGTATTTGTGTTGTTTTAACCCATGCTTTATTAAATTGTATTTATGTTGTTTTATCCTATGCTTTATTAAATTGTATTTATGTTGTTTTATCCTATGCTTTATTAAATTGTATTTTTGTTGTTTTATCCTATGCTTTATTAAATTGTATTTATGTTGTTTTATCCTATGCTTTATTAAATTGTATTTATGTTGTTTTATCCTATGCTTTATTAAATTGTATTTATGTTGTTTTATCCTATGCTTTATTAATTTGTGTTTATGTTGTTTTATCCTATACTTTATTAAATTGTGTTTATGTTGTTTTAACCCATGCTTTATTAAATTGTATTTATGTTGTTTTATCCTATGCTTTATTAAATTGCATCTATGTTATTTTATCCTATGCTTTATTAAATTGTATTTATGTTGTTTTATCCTATGCTTTATTAAATTGTATTTATGTGGTTTTATCCTATGCTTTATTAAATTGTGTTTATGTTGTTTTATCCTATGCTTTATTAAATTGTATTTATGTGGTTTTATCCTATGCTTTATTAAATTGTATTTATGTTGTTTTATCCTATGCTTTATTAAATTGTATTTATGTTGTTTTATCCTATGCTTTATTAAATTGTATTTATGTTGTTTTGTACTATGCTTTATTAAATTGTATTTATGTTGTTTTAACCCATGCTTTATTAAAATGTATTTATGTTGTTTTATCCTATGCTTTATTAATTTGTATTTATTTTGTTTTGTCCTATGCTTTATTAAATTGTGTTTATGTTGTTTTAACCTATGCTTTATTAAATTGTATTTGCGTTGTTTTAACCCATGCTTTATTAAATTGTATTTATGTTGTTTTATCCTATGCTTTATTAAATTGTATTTATGTTGTTTTATCCTATGCTTTATTAAATTGTATTTATGTTGTTTTATCCTATGCTTTATTAAATTGTATTTATGTTGTTTTATCCTATGCTTTATTAAATTTTATTGATGTTGTTTTATCCCATGCTTTATTAAATTGTATTTATGTTGTTTTAACCTATGCTTTATTAAATTGTATTTATGTTGTTTTATCCTATACTTTATTAAATTGTATTTATGTTGTTTTAACCTATGCTTTATTAAATTGTTTTTATGTTGTTTTATCCTATGCTTTATTAAATTGTATTTATGTTGTTTTATCCTATGCTTTATTAAATTGTATTTATGTTGTTTTATCCTATGCTTTATTAAATTGAATTTATGTTGTTTTAACCTATGCTTTATTAAATTGTATTTATGTTGTTTTATCCTATGCTTTATTAAATTGTGTTTATGTTGTTTTATCCTATGCTTTATTAAATTGTATTTATGTTGTTTTATCATATGCTTTATTAAATTGTATTTATGTTGTTTTAACCTATGCTTTATTAAATTGTATTTATGTTGTTTTATCCTATGCTTTATTAAATTGTATTTATGTTGTTTTATCCTGTGCTTTATTAAATTGTATTTATGTTGTTTTATCCTATGCTTTATTAAATTGTATTTATTTTGTTTTGTCCTATGCTTTATTAAATTGTGTTTATGTTGTTTTAATCTATGCTTTATTAAATTGTATTTATGTTGTTTTATCCTATGCTTTATTAAATTGTATTTATGTTGTTTTATCCTATGCTTTATTAAATTGTATTTATTTTGTTTTGTCCTATGCTTTATTAAATTGTGTTTATGTTGTTTTAATCTATGCTTTATTAAATTGTATTTGTGTTGTTTTAACCCATGCTTTATTAAATTGTATTTATGTTGTTTTATCCTATGCTTTATTAATTTGTGTTTATGTTGTTTTATCCTATACTTTATTAAATTGTGTTTATGTTGTTTTAACCCATGCTTTATTAAATTGTATTTATGTTGTTTTATCCTATGCTTTATTAAATTGCATCTATGTTATTTTATCCTATGCTTTATTAAATTGTATTTATGTTGTTTTATCCTATGCTTTATTAAATTGTATTTATGTGGTTTTATCCTATGCTTTATTAAATTGTGTTTATGTTGTTTTATCCTATGCTTTATTAAATTGTATTTATGTGGTTTTATCCTATGCTTTATTAAATTGTATTTATGTTGTTTTATCCTATGCTTTATTAAATTGTATTTATGTTGTTTTATCCTATGCTTTATTAAATTGTATTTATGTTGTTTTGTACTATGCTTTATTAAATTGTATTTATGTTGTTTTAACCCATGCTTTATTAAATTGTATTTATGTTGTTTTATCCTATGCTTTATTAATTTGTATTTATTTTGTTTTGTCCTATGCTTTATTAAATTGTGTTTATGTTGTTTTAACCTATGCTTTATTAAATTGTATTTGCGTTGTTTTAACCCATGCTTTATTAAATTGTATTTATGTTGTTTTATCCTATGCTTTATTAAATTGTATTTATGTTGTTTTATCCTATGCTTTATTAAATTGTATTTATGTTGTTTTATCCTATGCTTTATTAAATTGTATTTATGTTGTTTTATCCTATGCTTTATTAAATTTTATTGATGTTGTTTTATCCCATGCTTTATTAAATTGTATTTATGTTGTTTTAACCTATGCTTTATTAAATTGTATTTATGTTGTTTTATCCTATACTTTATTAAATTGTATTTATGTTGTTTTAACCTATGCTTTATTAAATTGTTTTTATGTTGTTTTATCCTATGCTTTATTAAATTGTATTTATGTTGTTTTATCCTATGCTTTATTAAATTGTATTTATGTTGTTTTATCCTATGCTTTATTAAATTGAATTTATGTTGTTTTAACCTATGCTTTATTAAATTGTATTTATGTTGTTTTATCCTATGCTTTATTAAATTGTGTTTATGTTGTTTTATCCTATGCTTTATTAAATTGTATTTATGTTGTTTTATCATATGCTTTATTAAATTGTATTTATGTTGTTTTAACCTATGCTTTATTAAATTGTATTTATGTTGTTTTATCCTATGCTTTATTAAATTGTATTTATGTTGTTTTATCCTATGCTTTATTAAATTGTATTTATTTTGTTTTGTCCTATGCTTTATTAAATTGTGTTTATGTTGTTTTAACCTATGCTTTATTAAATTGTATTTGTGTTGTTTTAACCCATGCTTTATTAAATTGTATTTATGTTGTTTTATCCTATGCTTTATTAAATTGTATTTATGTTGTTTTATCCTATGCTTTATTAAATTGTATTTATGTTGTTTTATCCTATGCTTTATTAAATTGTATTTATGTTGTTTTATCCTATGCTTTATTAAATTTTATTGATGTTGTTTTATCCCATGCTTTATTAAATTGTATTTATGTTGTTTTAACCTATTCTTTATTAAATTGTATTTATGTTGTTTTATCCTATACTTTATTAAATTGTATTTATGTTGTTTTAACCTATGCTTTATTAAATTGTTTTTATTTTGTTTTATCCTATGCTTTATTAAAATGTATTTATGTTGTTTTAACCTATGCTTTATTAAATTGTATTTATGTTGTTTTATCCTATGCTTTATTAAATTGTATTTATGTTGTTTTAACCTATGCTTTATTAAATTGTATTTATGTTGTTTTATCCTATGCTTTATTAATTTGTGTTTATGTTGTTTTATCCTATGCTTTATTAAATTGTATTTATGTTGTTTTATCCTATGCTTTATTAAATTGTATTTATGTTGTTTTAACCTATGCTTTATTAAATTGTATTTATGTTGTTTTATCCTATGCTTTATTAAATTGTATTTATGTTGTTTTATCCTATGCTTTATTAAATTGTGTTTATGTTGTTTTATCCTATGCTTTATTAAATTGTATTTATGTTGTTTTATCCTATGCTTTATTAAATTGTATTTATGTTGTTTTATCCTATGCTTTATTAAATTGTGTTTATGTTGTTTTATCTTATACTTTATTAAATTGTATTTATTTTGTTTTGTCCTATGCTTTATTAAATTGTGTTTATGTTGTTTTAACCTATGCTTTATTAAATTGTATTTGCGTTGTTTTAACCCATGCTTTATTAAATTGTATTTATGTTGTTTTATCCTATGCTTTATTAAATTGTATTTATGTTGTTTTATCCTATGCTTTATTAAATTGTATTTATGTTGTTTTATCCTATGCTTTATTAAATTGTATTTATGTTGTTTTATCCTATGCTTTATTAAATTGAATTTATGTTGTTTTAACCTATGCTTTATTAAATTGTATTTATGTTGTTTTATCCTATGCTTTATTAAATTGTGTTTATGTTGTTTTTTCCTATGCTTTATTAAATTGTATTTATGTTGTTTTATCCTATGCTTTATTAAATTGTATTTATGTTGTTTTAACCTATGCTTTATTAAATTGTATTTATGGTGTTTTATCCTATGCTTTATTAAATTGTATTTATGTTGTTTTATCCTATGCTTTATTAAATTGTATTTATTTTGTTTTGTCCTATGCTTTATTAAATTGTGTTTATGTTGTTTTAATCTATGCTTTATTAAATTGTATTTGTGTTGTTTTAACCCATGCTTTATTAAATTGTATTTATGTTGTTTTATCCTATGCTTTATTAAATTGTATTTATGTTGTTTTATCCTATGCTTTATTAAATTGTATTTATGTTGTTTTATCCTATGCTTTATTAAATTGTATTTATGTTGTTTTATCCTATGCTTTATTAAATTGTATTTATGTTGTTTTATCCTATGCTTTATTAATTTGTGTTTATGTTGTTTTATCCTATACTTTATTAAATTGTGTTTATGTTGTTTTAACCCATGCTTTATTAAATTGTATTTATGTTGTTTTATCCTATGCTTTATTAAATTGCATCTATGTTATTTTATCCTATGCTTTATTAAATTGTATTTATGTTGTTTTATCCTATGCTTTATTAAATTGTATTTATGTGGTTTTATCCTATGCTTTACTAAATTGTGTTTATGTTGTTTTATCCTATGCTTTATTAAGTTGTATTTATGTGGTTTTATCCTATGCTTTATTAAATTGTATTTATGTTGTTTTATCCTATGCTTTATTAAATTGTATTTATGTTGTTTTATCCTATGCTTTATTAAATTGTATTTATGTTGTTTTGTACTATGCTTTATTAAATTGTATTTATGTTGTTTAAACCCATGCTTTATTAAATTGTATTTATGTTGTTTTATCCTATGCTTTATTAAATTGTATTTATTTTGTTTTGTCCTATGCTTTATTAAATTGTGTTTATGTTGTTTTAACCTATGCTTTATTAAATTGTATTTGCGTTGTTTTAACCCATGCTTTATTAAATTGTATTTATGTTGTTTTATCCTATGCTTTATTAAATTGTATTTATGTTGTTTTAACCTATTCTTTATTAAATTGTATTTATGTTGTTTTATCCTATGCTTTATTAAATTGTATTTATGTTGTTTCATCCTATTCTTTATTAAATTGTGTTTATGTTGTTTTATCCTATACTTTATTAAATTGTGTTTATGTTGTTTTAACCCATGCTTTATTAAATTGTATTTATGTTGTTTTATCCTATGCTTTATTAAATTGCATCTATGTTATTTTATCCTATGCTTTATTAAATTGTATTTATGTTGTTTTATCCTATGCTTTATTAAATTGTATTTATGTGGTTTTATCCTATGCTTTATTAAATTGAATACATGTTGTTTTATCTTATGCTTTATTAAATTGTATTTATGTTGTTTTATCCTATGCTTTATTAAATTGTATTTATGTGGTTTTATCCTATGCTTTATTAAATTGTATTTATGTTGTTTTATCCTATGCTTTATTAAATTGTATTTATGTTGTTTTATCCTATGCTTTATTAAATTGTATTTATGTTGTTTTGTACTATGCTTTATTAAATTGTATTTATGTTGTTTTAACCCATGCTTTATTAAATTGTATTTATGTTGTTTTATCCTATGCTTTATTAAATTGTATTTATTTTGTTTTGTCCTATGCTTTATTAAATTGTGTTTATGTTGTTTTAACCCATGCTTTATTAAATTGTATTTATGTTGTTTTATCCTATGCTTTATTAAATTGTATTTATGTTGTTTTATCCTATGCTTTATTAAATTGTATTTATTTTGTTTTATCCTATGCTTTATTAAATTGTATTTATGTTGTTTTATCCTATGCTTTATTAAATTTTATTGATGTTGTTTTATCCCATGCTTTATTAAATTGTATTTATGTTGTTTTAACCTATGCTTTATTAAATTGTATTTATGTTGTTTTATCCTATACTTTATTAAATTGTATTTATGTTGTTTTAACCTATGCTTTATTAAATTGTTTTTATGTTGTTTTATCCTATGCTTTATTAAATTGTATTTATGTTGTTTTATCCTATGCTTTATTAAATTGTATTTATGTTGTTTTATCCTATGCTTTATTAAATTGAATTTATGTTGTTTTAACCTATGCTTTATTAAATTGTATTTATGTTGTTTTATCCTATGCTTTATTAAATTGTGTTTATGTTGTTTTTTCCTATGCTTTATTAAATTGTATTTATGTTGTTTTATCCTATGCTTTATTAAATTGTATTTATGTTGTTTTAACCTATGCTTTATTAAATTGTATTTATGTTGTTTTGTACTATGCTTTATTAAATTGTATTTATGTTGTTTTAACCCATGCTTTATTAAAATGTATTTATGTTGTTTTATCCTATGCTTTATTAATTTGTATTTATTTTGTTTTGTCCTATGCTTTATTAAATTGTGTTTATGTTGTTTTAACCTATGCTTTATTAAATTGTATTTGCGTTGTTTTAACCCATGCTTTATTAAATTGTATTTATGTTGTTTTATCCTATGCTTTATTAAATTGTATTTATGTTGTTTTATCCTATGCTTTATTAAATTGTATTTATGTTGTTTTATCCTATGCTTTATTAAATTGTATTTATGTTGTTTTATCCTATGCTTTATTAAATTTTATTGATGTTGTTTTATCCCATGCTTTATTAAATTGTATTTATGTTGTTTTAACCTATGCTTTATTAAATTGTATTTATGTTGTTTTATACTATACTTTATTAAATTGTATTTATGTTGTTTTAACCTATGCTTTATTAAATTGTTTTTATGTTGTTTTATCCTATGCTTTATTAAATTGTATTTATGTTGTTTTATCCTATGCTTTATTAAATTGTATTTATGTTGTTTTATCCTATGCTTTATTAAATTGAATTTATGTTGTTTTAACCTATGCTTTATTAAATTGTATTTATGTTGTTTTATCCTATGCTTTATTAAATTGTGTTTATGTTGTTTTATCCTATGCTTTATTAAATTGTATTTATGTTGTTTTATCATATGCTTTATTAAATTGTATTTATGTTGTTTTAACCTATGCTTTATTAAATTGTATTTATGTTGTTTTATCCTATGCTTTCTTAAATTGTATTTATGTTGTTTTATCCTGTGCTTTATTAAATTGTATTTATGTTGTTTTATCCTATGCTTTATTAAATTGTATTTATTTTGTTTTGTCCTATGCTTTATTAAATTGTGTTTATGTTGTTTTAATCTATGCTTTATTAAATTGTATTTATGTTGTTTTATCCTATGCTTTATTAAATTGTATTTATGTTGTTTTATCCTATGCTTTATTAAATTGTATTTATTTTGTTTTGTCCTATGCTTTATTAAATTGTGTTTATGTTGTTTTAATCTATGCTTTATTAAATTGTATTTGTGTTGTTTTAACCCATGCTTTATTAAATTGTATTTATGTTGTTTTATCCTATGCTTTATTAATTTGTGTTTATGTTGTTTTATCCTATACTTTATTAAATTGTGTTTATGTTGTTTTAACCCATGCTATATTAAATTGTATTTATGTTGTTTTATCCTATGCTTTATTAAATTGCATCTATGGTATTTTATCCTATGCTTTATTAAATTGTATTTATGTTGTTTTATCCTATGCTTTATTAAATTGTATTTATGTGGTTTTATCCTATGCTTTATTAAATTGTGTTTATGTTGTTTTATCCTATGCTTTATTAAATTGTATTTATGTGGTTTTATCCTATGCTTTATTAAATTGTATTTATGTTGTTTTATCCTATGCTTTATTAAATTGTATTTATGTTGTTTTATCCTATGCTTTATTAAATTGTATTTATGCTGTTTTGTACTATGCTTTATTAAATTGTATTTATGTTGTTTTAACCCATGCTTTATTAAATTGTATTTATGTTGTTTTATCCTATGCTTTATTAATTTGTATTTATTTTGTTTTGTCCTATGCTTTATTAAATTGTGTTTATGTTGTTTTAACCTATGCTTTATTAAATTGTATTTGCGTTGTTTTAACCCATGCTTTATTAAATTGTATTTATGTTGTTTTATCCTATGCTTTATTAAATTGTATTTATGTTGTTTTATCCTATGCTTTATTAAATTGTATTTATGTTGTTTTATCCTATGCTTTATTAAATTGTATTTATGTTGTTTTATCCTATGCTTTATTAAATTTTATTGATGTTGTTTTATCCCATGCTTTATTAAATTGTATTTATGTTGTTTTAACCTATGCTTTATTAAATTGTATTTATGTTGTTTTATCCTATACTTTATTAAATTGTATTTATGTTGTTTTAACCTATGCTTTATTAAATTGTTTTTATGTTGTTTTATCCTATGCTTTATTAAATTGTATTTATGTTGTTTTATCCTATGCTTTATTAAATTGTATTTATGTTGTTTTATCCTATGCTTTATTAAATTGAATTTATGTTGTTTTAACCTATGCTTTATTAAATTGTATTTATGTTGTTTTATCCTATGCTTTATTAAATTGTGTTTATGTTGTTTTATCCTATGCTTTATTAAATTGTATTTATGTTGTTTTATCATATGCTTTATTAAATTGTATTTATGTTGTTTTAACCTATGCTTTATTAAATTGTATTTATGTTGTTTTATCCTATGCTTTATTAAATTGTATTTATGTTGTTTTATCCTATGCTTTATTAAATTGTATTTATTTTGTTTTGTCCTATGCTTTATTAAATTGTGTTTATGTTGTTTTAACCTATGCTTTATTAAATTGTATTTGTGTTGTTTTAACCCATGCTTTATTAAATTGTATTTATGTTGTTTTATCCTATGCTTTATTAAATTGTATTTATGTTGTTTTATCCTATGCTTTATTAAATTGTATTTATGTTGTTTTATCCTATGCTTTATTAAATTGTATTTATGTTGTTTTATCCTATGCTTTATTAAATTTTATTGATGTTGTTTTATCCCATGCTTTATTAAATTGTATTTATGTTGTTTTAACCTATGCTTTATTAAATTGTATTTATGTTGTTTTATCCTATACTTTATTAAATTGTATTTATGTTGTTTTAACCTATGCTTTATTAAATTGTTTTTATTTTGTTTTATCCTATGCTTTATTAAAATGTATTTATGTTGTTTTAACCTATGCTTTATTAAATTGTATTTATGTTGTTTTATCCTATGCTTTATTAAATTGTATTTATGTTGTTTTAACCTATGCTTTATTAAATTGTATTTATGTTGTTTTATCCTATGCTTTATTAATTTGTGTTTATGATGTTTTATCCTATGCTTTATTAAATTGTATTTATGTTGTTTTATCCTATGCTTTATTAAATTGTATTTATGTTGTTTTAACCTATGCTTTATTAAATTGTATTTATGTTGTTTTATCCTATGCTTTATTAAATTGTATTTATGTTGTTTTATCCTATGCTTTATTAAATTGTGTTTATGTTGTTTTATCCTATGCTTTATTAAATTGTATTTATGTTGTTTTATCCTATGCTTTATTAAATTGTATTTATGTTGTTTTATCCTATGCTTTATTAAATTGTGTTTATGTTGTTTTATCCTATACTTTATTAAATTGTATTTATTTTGTTTTGTCCTATGCTTTATTAAATTGTGTTTATGTTGTTTTAACCTATGCTTTATTAAATTGTATTTGCGTTGTTTTAACCCATGCTTTATTAAATTGTATTTATGTTGTTTTATCCTATGCTTTATTAAATTGTATTTATGTTGTTTTATCCTATGCTTTATTAAATTGTATTTATGTTGTTTTATCCTATGCTTTATTAAATGTTATTGATGTTGTTTTATCCCATGCTTTATTAAATTGTATTTATGTTGTTTTAACCTATGCTTTATTAAATTGTATTTATGTTGTTTTATCCTATACTTTATTAAATTGTATTTATGTTGTTTTAACCTATGCTTTATTAAATTGTTTTTATGTTGTTTTATCCTATGCTTTATTAAATTGTATTTATGTTGTTTTATCCTATGCTTTATTAAATTGTATTTATGTTGTTTTATCCTATGCTTTATTAAATTGAATTTATGTTGTTTTAACCTATGCTTTATTAAATTGTATTTATGTTGTTTTATCCTATGCTTTATTAAATTGTGTTTATGTTGTTTTTTCCTATGCTTTATTAAATTGTATTTATGTTGTTTTATCCTATGCTTTATTAAATTGTATTTATGTTGTTTTAACCTATGCTTTATTAAATTGTATTTATGGTGTTTTATCCTATGCTTTATTAAATTGTATTTATGTTGTTTTATCCTATGCTTTATTAAATTGTATTTATTTTGTTTTGTCCTATGCTTTATTAAATTGTGTTTATGTTGTTTTAACCTATGCTTTATTAAATTGTATTTGTGTTGTTTTAACCCATGCTTTATTAAATTGTATTTATGTTGTTTTATCCTATGCTTTATTAAATTGTATTTATGTTGTTTTATCCTATGCTTTATTAAATTGTATTTATGTTGTTTTATCCTATGCTTTATTAAATTGTATTTATGTTGTTTTATCCTATGCTTTATTAAATTGTATTTATGTTGTTTTATCCTATGCTTTATTAATTTGTGTTTATGTTGTTTTATCCTATACTTTATTAAATTGTGTTTATGTTGTTTTAACCCATGCTTTATTAAATTGTATTTATGTTGTTTTATCCTATGCTTTATTAAATTGCATCTATGTTATTTTATCCTATGCTTTATTAAATTGTATTTATGTTGTTTTATCCTATGCTTTATTAAATTGTATTTATGTGGTTTTATCCTATGCTTTACTAAATTGTGTTTATGTTGTTTTATCCTATGCTTTATTAAGTTGTATTTATGTGGTTTTATCCTATGCTTTATTAAATTGTATTTATGTTGTTTTATCCTATGCTTTATTAAATTGTATTTATGTTGTTTTATCCTATGCTTTATTAAATTGTATTTATGTTGTTTTGTACTATGCTTTATTAAATTGTATTTATGTTGTTTTAACCCATGCTTTATTAAATTGTATTTATGTTGTTTTATCCTATGCTTTATTAAATTGTATTTATTTTGTTTTGTCCTATGCTTTATTAAATTGTGTTTATGTTGTTTTAACCTATGCTTTATTAAATTGTATTTGCGTTGTTTTAACCCATGCTTTATTAAATTGTATTTATGTTGTTTTATCCTATGCTTTATTAAATTGTATTTATGTTGTTTTAACCTATTCTTTATTAAATTGTATTTATGTTGTTTTATCCTATGCTTTATTAAATTGTATTTATGTTGTTTCATCCTATTCTTTATTAAATTGTGTTTATGTTGTTTTATCCTATACTTTATTAAATTGTGTTTATGTTGTTTTAACCCATGCTTTATTAAATTGTATTTATGTTGTTTTATCCTATGCTTTATTAAATTGCATCTATGTTATTTTATCCTATGCTTTATTAAATTGTATTTATGTTGTTTTATCCTATGCTTTATTAAATTGTATTTATGTGGTTTTATCCTATGCTTTATTAAATTGAATTCATGTTGTTTTATCTTATGCTTTATTAAATTGTATTTATGTTGTTTTATCTTATGCTTTATTAAATTGTGTTTATGTTGTTTTATCCTATGCTTTATTAAATTGTATTTATGTGGTTTTATCCTATGCTTTATTAAATTGTATTTATGTTGTTTTATCCTATGCTTTATTAAATTGTATTTATGTTGTTTTATCCTATGCTTTATTAAATTGTATTTATGTTGTTTTGTACTATGCTTTATTAAATTGTATTTATGTTGTTTTAACCCATGCTTTATTAAATTGTATTTATGTTGTTTTATCCTATGCTTTATTAAATTGTATTTATTTTGTTTTGTCCTATGCTTTATTAAATTGTGTTTATGTTGTTTTAACCCATGCTTTATTAAATTGTATTTATGTTGTTTTATCCTATGCTTTATTAAATTGTATTTATGTTGTTTTATCCTATGCTTTATTAAATTGTATTTATTTTGTTTTATCCTATGCTTTATTAAATTGTATTTATGTTGTTTTATCCTATGCTTTATTAAATTTTATTGATGTTGTTTTATCCCATGCTTTATTAAATTGTATTTATGTTGTTTTAACCTATGCTTTATTAAATTGTATTTATGTTGTTTTATCCTATACTTTATTAAATTGTATTTATGTTGTTTTAACCTATGCTTTATTAAATTGTTTTTATGTTGTTTTATCCTATGCTTTATTAAATTGTATTTATGTTGTTTTATCCTATGCTTTATTAAATTGTATTTATGTTGTTTTATCCTATGCTTTATTAAATTGAATTTATGTTGTTTTAACCTATGCTTTATTAAATTGTATTTATGTTGTTTTATCCTATGCTTTATTAAATTGTGTTTATGTTGTTTTTTCCTATGCTTTATTAAATTGTATTTATGTTGTTTTATCCTATGCTTTATTAAATTGTATTTATGTTGTTTTAACCTATGCTTTATTAAATTGTATTTATGTCTTTTTATCCTATGCTTTATTAAATTGTATTTATGTTGTTTTATCCTATGCTTTATTAAATTGTATTTATTTTGTTTTGTCCTATGCTTTATTAAATTGTGTTTATGTTGTTTTAACCTATGCTTTATTAAATTGTATTTGTGTTGTTTTAACCCATGCTTTATTAAATTGTATTTATGTTGTTTTATCCTATGCTTTATTAAATTGTATTTATGTTGTTTTATCCTATGCTTTATTAAATTGTATTTATGTTGTTTTATTCTATGCTTTATTAAATTGTATTTATGTTGTTTTATCCTATGCTTTATTAAATTGTATTTATGTTGTTTTAACCTATGCTTTATTAAATTGTATTTATGTTGTTTTATCCTATGCTTTATTAATTTGTGTTTATGTTGTTTTATCCTATACTTTATTAAATTGTGTTTATGTTGTTTTAACCCATGCTTTATTAAATTGTATTTATGTTGTTTTATCCTATGCTTTATTAAATTGCATCTATGTTATTTTATCCTATGCTTTATTAAATTGTATTTATGTTGTTTTATCCTATGCTTTATTAAATTGTATTTATGTGGTTTTATCCTATGCTTTATTAAATTGTGTTTATGTTGTTTTATCCTATGCTTTATTAAATTGTATTTATGTTGTTTTAACCTATGCTTTATTAAATTGTATTTATGTTGTTTTATCCTATGCTTTATTAATTTGTGTTTATGTTGTTTTATCCTATACTTTATTAAATTGTGTTTATGTTGTTTTAACCCATGCTTTATTAAATTGTATTTATGTTGCTTTATCCTATGCTTTATTAAATTGCATCTATGTTATTTTATCCTATGCTTTATTAAATTGTATTTATGTTGTTTTATCCTATGCTTTATTAAATTGTATTTATGTGGTTTTATCCTATGCTTTATTAAATTGTGTTTATGTTGTTTTATCCTATGCTTTATTAAATTGTATTTATGTGGTTTTATCCTATGCTTTATTAAATTGTATTTATGTTGTTTTATCCTATGCTTTATTAAATTGTATTTATGTTGTTTTATCCTATGCTTTATTAAATTGTATTTATGTTGTTTTGTACTATGCTTTATTAAATTGCATTTATGTTGTTTTAACCCATGCTTTATTAAATTGTATTTATGTTGTTTTATCCTATGCTTTATTAAATTGTATTTATTTTGTTTTGTCCTATGCTTTATTAAATTGTGTTTATGTTGTTTTAACCTATGCTTTATTAAATTGTATTTGCGTTGTTTTAACCCATGCTTTATTAAATTGTATTTATGTTGTTTTATCCTATGCTTTATTAAATTGTATTTATGTTGTTTTATCCTATGCTTTATTAAATTGTATTTATGTTGTTTTATCCTATGCTTTATTAAATTGTATTTATGTTGTTTTATCCTATGCTTTATTAAATTTTATTGATGTTGTTTTATCCCATGCTTTATTAAATTGTATTTATGTTGTTTTAACCTATGCTTTATTAAATTGTATTTATGTTGTTTTATCCTATACTTTATTAAATTGTATTTATGTTGTTTTATCCTATGCTTTATTAAATTGTGTTTATGTTGTTTTAATCTATGCTTTATTAAATTGTATTTGTGTTGTTTTAACCCATGCTTTATTAAATTGTATTTATGCTGTTTTATCCTATGCTTTATTAAATTGTATTTATGTTGTTTTATCCTATGCTTTATTAAATTGTATTTATGTTGTTTTATCCTATGCTTTATTAAATTGTATTTATGTTGTTTTATCCTATGCTTTATTAAATTTTATTGATGTTGTTTTATCCCATGCTTTATTAAATTGTATTTATGTTGTTTTAACCTATGCTTTATTAAATTGTATTTATGTTGTTTTAACCTATGCTTTATTAAATTGTATTTATGTTGTTTTATCCTATGCTTTATTAAATTGTATTTATGTTGTTTTAACCTATGCTTTATTAAATTGTTTTTATGTTGTTTTATCCTATGCTTTATTAAATTGTATTTATGTTGTTTTATCCTATGCTTTATTAAATTGTATTTATGTTGTTTTAACCTATGCTTTATTAAATTGTTTTTATGCTGTTTTATCCTATGCTTTATTAAATTGTATTTATGTTGTTTTATCCTATGCTTTATTAAATTGTATTTATGTTGTTTTATCCTATGCTTTATTAAATTGTATTTATGTTGTTTTAACCTATGCTTTATTAAATTGTATTTATGTTGTTTTATCCTATGCTTTATTAATTTGTGTTTATGTTGTTTTATCCTATGCTTTATTAAATTGTATTTATGTTGTTTTATCCTATGCTTTATTAAATTGTATTTATGTTGTTTTAACCTATGCTTTATTAAATTGTATTTATGTTGTTTTATCCTATGCTTTATTAAATTGTATTTATGTTGTTTTATCCTATGCTTTATTAAATTGTATTTATGTTGTTTTATCCTATGCTTTATTAAACTGTATTTATGTTGTTTTAACCTATGCTTTATTACATTGTGTTTATGTTGTTTTATCCTATGCTTTATTAAATTGTGTTTATGTTGTTTTAACCTATGCTTTATTAAATTGTATTTATGTTGTTTTAACCTATGCTTTATTAAATTGTATTTATGTTGTTTTATCCTATACTTTATTAAATTGTATTTATGTTGTTTTAACCTATGCTTTATTAAACTGTATTTATGTTGTTTTATCCTATGCTTTATTAAATTGTATTTATGTTGTTTTATCCTATGCTTTATTAAATTGTATTTATGTTGTTTTAACCTATGCTTTATTAAATTGTATTTATGTTGTTTTATCCTATACTTTATTAAATTGTATTTATGTTGTTTTAACCTATGCTTTATTAAATTGTATTTATGTTTTTTTATCCTATGCTTTATTAAATTGTATTTATGTTGTTTTATCCTATGCTTTATTAAATTTTGTTTATGTTGTTTTATCCTATGCTTTATTAAATTGTATTTATGTTGTTTTATCCTATGCTTTATTAAATTGTATTTATGTTGTTTTAACCTATGCTTTATTAAATTGTATTTATGTTGTTTTAACCTATACGTTATTAAATTGTATTTATGTTGTTTTAACCCATGCTTTATTAAATTGTATTTATGTTTTTTTATCCTATGCTTTATTAAATTGTATTTATGTTGTTTTATCCTATGCTTTATTAAATTTTGTTTATGTTGTTTTATCCTATGCTTTATTAAATTTTATTGATGTTGTTTTATCCCATGCTTTATTAAATTGTATTTATGTTGTTTTAACCTATGCTTTATTAAATTGTATTTATGTTGTTTTAACCTATGCTTTATTAAATTGTATTTATGTTGTTTTATCCTATGCTTTATTAAATTGTATTTATGTTGTTTTAACCTATGCTTTATTAAATTGTTTTTATGTTGTTTTATCCTATGCTTTATTAAATTGTATTTATGTTGTTTTATCCTATGCTTTATTAAATTGTATTTATGTTGTTTTAACCTATGCTTTATTAAATTGTTTTTATGCTGTTTTATCCTATGCTTTATTAAATTGTATTTATGTTGTTTTATCCTATGCTTTATTAAATTGTATTTATGTTGTTTTATCCTATGCTTTATTAAATTGTATTTATGTTGTTTTAACCTATGCTTTATTAAATTGTATTTATGTTGTTTTATCCTATGCTTTATTAATTTGTGTTTATGTTGTTTTATCCTATGCTTTATTAAATTGTATTTATGTTGTTTTATCCTATGCTTTATTAAATTGTATTTATGTTGTTTTAACCTATGCTTTATTAAATTGTATTTATGTTGTTTTATCCTATGCTTTATTAAATTGTATTTATGTTGTTTTATCCTATGCTTTATTAAATTGTATTTATGTTGTTTTATCCTATGCTTTATTAAACTGTATTTATGTTGTTTTAACCTATGCTTTATTACATTGTGTTTATGTTGTTTTATCCTATGCTTTATTAAATTGTGTTTATGTTGTTTTAACCTATGCTTTATTAAATTGTATTTATGTTGTTTTAACCTATGCTTTATTAAATTGTATTTATGTTGTTTTATCCTATACTTTATTAAATTGTATTTATGTTGTTTTAACCTATGCTTTATTAAACTGTATTTATGTTGTTTTATCCTATGCTTTATTAAATTGTATTTATGTTGTTTTATCCTATGCTTTATTAAATTGTATTTA
Source organism: Phyllobates terribilis (assembly GCF_046119375.1). NCBI lineage: Eukaryota > Metazoa > Chordata > Amphibia > Anura > Dendrobatidae > Phyllobates > Phyllobates terribilis. Next base: position 3,005,996 of record NW_027362781.1, on the reverse strand, counting down.
TGTTGTTTTAACCTATGCTTTATTAAATTGTATTTATGTTGTTTTATCCTATACTTTATTAAATTGTATTTATGTTGTTTTAACCTATGCTTTATTAAATTGTATTTATGTTTTTTTATCCTATGCTTTATTAAATTGTATTTATGTTGTTTTATCCTATGCTTTATTAAATTTTGTTTATGTTGTTTTATCCTATGCTTTATTAAATTGTATTTATGTTGTTTTATCCTATGCTTTATTAAATTGTATTTATGTTGTTTTAACCTATGCTTTATTAAATTGTATTTATGTTGTTTTAACCTATACTTTATTAAATTGTATTTATGTTGTTTTAACCCATGCTTTATTAAATTGTATTTATGTTTTTTTATCCTATGCTTTATTAAATTGTATTTATGTTGTTTTATCCTATGCTTTATTAAATTTTGTTTATGTTGTTTTATCCTATGCTTTATTAAATTGTATTTATGTTGTTTTATCCTATGCTTTATTAAATTGTATTTATGTTGTTTTAACCTATGCTTTATTAAATTGTATTTATGTTGTTTTATCCTAAGCTTTATTAAATTGTATTTATGTTGTTTTATCCTATGCTTTATTAAATTGTGTTTGTTGTTTTATCCTATACTTTATTAAATTGTATTTATGTTGTTTTATCCTATGCTTTTTTAAATTGTATTTATGTTGTTTTATCCTATGCTTTATTAAATTGTATTTATGTTGTTTTAACCTATGCTTTATTAAATTGTATTTATGTTGTTTTGTCCTATACTTTATTAAATTGTATTTATGTTGTTTTAACCTATGCTTTATTAAATTGTATTTATGTTGTTTCATCCTATTCTTTATTAAATTGTGTTTATGTTGTTTTATCCTATACTTTATTAAATTGTGTTTATGTTGTTTTAACCCATGCTTTATTAAATTGTATTTATGTTATTTTATCCTATGCTTTATTAAATTGCATCTATGTTATTTTATCCTATGCTTTATTAAATTGTATTTATGTTGTTTTATCCTATGCTTTATTAAATTGTATTTATGTGGTTTTATCCTATGCTTTATTAAATTGAATTCATGTTGTTTTATCTTATGCTTTATTAAATTGTATTTATGTTGTTTTATCTTATGCTTTATTAAATTGTGTTTATGTTGTTTTATCCTATGCTTTATTCAATTGTATTTATGTGGTTTTATCCTATGCTTTATTAAATTGTATTTATGTTGTATTATCCTATGCTTTATTAAATTGTATTTATGTTGTTTTATCCTATGCTTTATTAAATTGTATTTATGTTGTTTTGTACTATGCTTTATTAAATTGTATTTATGTTGTTTTAACCCATGCTTTATTAAATTGTATTTATGTTGTTTTATCCTATGCTTTATTAAATTGTATTTATTTTGTTTTGTCCTATGCTTTATTAAATTGTGTTTATGTTGTTTTAACCCATGCTTTATTAAATTGTATTTATGTTGTTTTATCCTATGCTTTATTAAATTGTATTTATGTTGTTTTATCCTATGCTTTATTAAATTGTATTTATGTTGTTTTATCCTATGCTTTATTAAATTGTATTTATGTTGTTTTATCCTATGCTTTATTAAATTTTATTGATGTTGTTTTATCCCATGCTTTATTAAATTGTATTTATGTTGTTTTAACCTATGCTTTATTAAATTGTATTTATGTTGTTTTATCCTATACTTTATTAAATTGTATTTATGTTGTTTTAACCTATGCTTTATTAAATTGTTTTTATGTTGTTTTATCCTATGCTTTATTAAATTGTATTTATGTTGTTTTATCCTATGCTTTATTAAATTGTATTTATGTTGTTTTATCCTATGCTTTATTAAATTGAATTTATGTTGTTTTAACCTATGCTTTATTAAATTGTATTTATGTTGTTTTATCCTATGCTTTATTAAATTGTGTTTATGTTGTTTTTTCCTATGCTTTATTAAATTGTATTTATGTTGTTTTATCCTATGCTTTATTAAATTGTATTTATGTTGTTTTAACCTATGCTTTATTAAATTGTATTTATGTCTTTTTATCCTATGCTTTATTAAATTGTATTTATGTTGTTTTATCCTATGCTTTATTAAATTGTATTTATTTTGTTTTGTCCTATGCTTTATTAAATTGTGTTTGTGTTGTTTTAACCTATGCTTTATTAAATTGTATTTGTGTTGTTTTAACCCATGCTTTATTAAATTGTATTTATGTTGTTTTATCCTATGCTTTATTAAATTGTATTTATGTTGTTTTATTCTATGCTTTATTAAATTGTATTTATGTTGTTTTATCCTATGCTTTATTAAATTGTATTTATGTTGTTTTATCCTATGCTTTATTAAATTGTATTTATGTTGTTTTAACCTATGCTTTATTAAATTGTATTTATGTTGTTTTATCCTATGCTTTATTAATTTGTGTTTATGTTGTTTTATCCTATACTTTATTAAATTGTGTTTATGTTGTTTTAACCCATGCTTTATTAAATTGTATTTATGTTGTTTCATCCTATGCTTTATTAAATTGCATCTATGTTATTTTATCCTATGCTTTATTAAATTGTATTTATGTTGTTTTATCCTATGCTTTATTAAATTGTATTTATGTGGTTTTATCCTATGCTTTATTAAATTGTGTTTATGTTGTTTTATCCTATGCTTTATTAAATTGTATTTATGTGGTTTTATCCTATGCTTTATTAAATTGTATTTATGTTGTTTTATCCTATGCTTTATTAAATTGTATTTATGTTGTTTTATCCTATGCTTTATTAAATTGTATTTATGTTGTTTTGTACTATGCTTTATTAAATTGTATTTATGTTGTTTAATCCATGCTTTATTAAATTGTATTTATGTTGTTTTATCCTATGCTTTATTAAATTGTATTTATTTTGTTTTGTCCTATGCTTTATTAAATTGTGTTTATGTTGTTTTAACCTATGCTTTATTAAATTGTATTTGCGTTGTTTTAACCCATGCTTTATTAAATTGTATTTATGTTGTTTTATCCTATGCTTTATTAAATTGTATTTATGTTGTTTTATCCTATGCTTTATTAAATTGTATTTATGTTGTTTTATCCTATGCTTTATTAAATTGTATTTATGTTGTTTTATCCTATGCTTTATTACATTTTATTGATGTTGTTTTATCCCATGCTTTATTAAATTGTATTTATGTTGTTTTAACCTATGCTTTATTAAATTGTATTTATGTTGTTTTATCCTATACTTTATTAAATTGTATTTATGTTGTTTTAACCTATGCTTTATTAAATTGTTTTTATGTTGTTTTATCCTATGCTTTATTAAATGGTATTTATGTTGTTTTATCCTATGCTTTATTAAATTGTATTTATGTTGTTTTATCCTATGCTTTATTAAATTGAATTTATGTTGTTTTAACCTATGCTTTATTAAATTGTATTTATGTTGTTTTATCCAATGCTTTATTAAATTGTGTTTATGTTGTTTTATCCTATGCTTTATTAAATTGTATTTATGTTGTTTTATCCTATGCTTTATTAAATTGTATTTATGTTGTTTTAACCTATGCTTTATTAAATTGTATTTATGTTGTTTTATCCTATGCTTTATTAAATTGTATTTATGTTGTTTTATCCTATGCTTTATTAAATTGTATTTATGTTGTTTTAAACTATGCTTTATTAAATTGTATTTATGTTGTTTTATCCTATGCTTTATTAAATTGTATTTATGTTGTTTTATCCTATGCTTTATTAAATTGTTTTTATTTTGTTTTGTCCTATGCTTTATTAAATTGTGTTTATGTTGTTTTAACCTATGCTTTATTAAATTGTATTTGTGTTGTTTTAACCCATGCTTTATTAAATTGTATTTATGTTGTTTTATCCTATGCTTTATTAAATTGTATTTATGTTGTTTTATCCTATGCTTTATTAAATTGTATGTATGTTGTTTTATCCTATGCTTTATTAAATTGTATTTATGTTGTTTTATCCTATGCTTTATTAAATTGTATTTATGTTGTTTTAACCTATGCTTTATTAAATTGTATTTATGTTGTTTTATCCTATGCTTTATTAATTTGTGTTTATGTTGTTTTATGCTATACTTTATTAAATTGTGTTTATGTTGTTTTAACCCATGCTTTATTAAATTGTATTTATGTTGCTTTATCCTATGCTTTATTAAATTGCATCTATGTTATTTTATCCTATGCTTTATTAAATTGTATTTATGTTGTTTTATCCTATGCTTTATTAAATTGTATTTATGTGGTTTTATCCTATGCTTTATTAAATTGTGTTTATGTTGTTTTATCCTATGCTTTATTAAATTGTATTTATGTGGTTTTATCCTATGCTTTATTAAATTGTATTTATGTTGTTTTGTACTATGCTTTATTAAATTGTATTTATGTTGTTTAACCCATGCTTTATTAAATTGTATTTATGTTGTTTTATCCTATGCTTTATTAAATTGTATTTATTTTGTTTTGTCCTATGCTTTATTAAATTGTGTTTATGTTGTTTTAACCTATGCTTTATTAAATTGTATTTGCGTTGTTTTAACCCATGCTTTATTAAATTGTATTTATGTTGTTTTATCCTATGCTTTATTAAATTGTATTTATGTTGTTTTATCCTATGCTTTATTAAATTGTATTTATGTTGTTTTATCCTATGCTTTATTAAATTGTATTTATGTTGTTTTATCCTATGCTTTATTAAATTGTATTTTTGTTGTTTTAACCTATGCTTTATTAAATTGTATTTATGTTGTTTTATCCTATGCTTTATTAAATTGTATTTATTTTGTTTTGTCCTATGCTTTATTAAATTGTGTTTATGTTGTTTTAACCTATGCTTTATTAAATTGTATTTGTGTTGTTTTAACCCATGCTTTATTAAATTGTATTTATGTTGTTTTATCCTATGCTTTATTAAATTGTATTTATGTTGTTTTATCCTATGCTTTATTAAATTGTATTTATGTTGTTTTATCCTATGCTTTATTAAATTGTATTTATGTTGTTTTATCCTATGCTTTATTAAATTGTATTTATGTTGTTTTAACCTATGCTTTATTAAATTGTATTTATGTTGTTTTATCCTATGCTTTATTAATTTGTGTTTATGTTGTTTTATCCTATACTTTATTAAATTGTGTTTATGTTGTTTTAACCCATGCTTTATTAAATTGTATTTATGTTGCTTTATCCTATGCTTTATTAAATTGCATCTATGTTATTTTATCCTATGCTTTATTAAATTGTATTTATGTTGTTTTATCCTATGCTTTATTAAATTGTATTTATGTGGTTTTATCCTATGCTTTATTAAATTGTGTTTATGTTGTTTTATCCTATGCTTTATTAAATTGTATTTATGTGGTTTTATCCTATGCTTTATTAAATTGTATTTATGTTGTTTTATCCTATGCTTTATTAAATTGTATTTATGTTGTTTTATCCTATGCTTTATTAAATTGTATTTATGTTGTTTTGTACTATGCTTTATTAAATTGTATTTATGTTGTTTTAACCTATGCTTTATTAAATTGTATTTATGTTGTTTTATCCTATGCTTTATTAAATTGTATTTATGTTGTTTTATCCTATGCTTTATTAAATTGTATTTATGTTGTTTTAACCTATGCTTTATTAAATTGTATTTATGTTGTTTTATCCTATGCTTTATTAAATTGTATTTATGTTGTTTTATCCTATGCTTTATTAAATTGTATTTATGTTGTTTTATCCTATGCTTTATTAAATTGTATTTATGTTGTTTTGTACTATGCTTTATTAAATTGTATTTATGTTGTTTAACCCATGCTTTACTAAATTGTATTTATGTTGTTTTATCCTATGCTTTATTAAATTGTATTTATTTTGTTTTGTCCTATGCTTTATTAAATTGTGTTTATGTTGTTTTAACCTATGCTTTATTAAATTGTATTTGCGTTGTTTTAACCCATGCTTTATTAAATTGTATTTATGTTGTTTTATCATATGCTTTATTAAATTGTATTTATGTTGTTTTATCCTATGCTTTATTAAATTGTATTTATGTTGTTTTATCCTATGCTTTATTAAATTGTATTCATGTTGTTTTATCCTATGCTTTATTAAATTGTATTTATGTTGTTTTAACCTATGCTTTATTAAATTGTATTTATGTTGTTTTATCCTATGCTTTATTAAATTGTATTTATTTTGTTTTGTCCTATGCTTTATTAAATTGTGTTTATGTTGTTTTAACCTATGCTTTATTAAATTGTATTTGTGTTGTTTTAACCCATGCTTTATTAAATTGTATTTATGTTGTTTTATCCTATGCTTTATTAAATTGTATTTATGTTGTTTTATCCTATGCTTTATTAAATTGTATTTATGTTGTTTTATCCTATGCTTTATTAAATTGTATTTATGTTGTTTTATCCTATGCTTTATTAAATTGTATTTATGTTGTTTTAACCTATGCTTTATTAAATTGTATTTATGTTGTTTTATCCTATGCTTTATTAATTTGTGTTTATGTTGTTTTATCCTATACTTTATTAAATTGTGTTTATGTTGTTTTAACCCATGCTTTATTAAATTGTATTTATGTTGCTTTATCCTATGCTTTATTAAATTGCATCTATGTTATTTTATCCTATGCTTTATTAAATTGTATTTATGTTGTTTTATCCTATGCTTTATTAAATTGTATTTATGTGGTTTTATCCTATGCTTTATTAAATTGTGTTTATGTTGTTTTATCCTATGCTTTATTAAATTGTATTTATGTGGTTTTATCCTATGCTTTATTAAATTGTATTTATGTTGTTTTATCCTATGCTTTATTAAATTGTATTTATGTTGTTTTATCCTATGCTTTATTAAATTGTATTTATGTTGTTTTGTACTATGCTTTATTAAATTGTATTTATGTTGTTTTAACCTATGCTTTATTAAATTGTATTTATGTTGTTTTATCCTATGCTTTATTAAATTGTATTTATGTTGTTTTATCCTATGCTTTATTAAATTGTATTTATGTTGTTTTAACCTATGCTTTATTAAATTGTATTTATGTTGTTTTATCCTATGCTTTATTAAATTGTATTTATGTTGTTTTATCCTATGCTTTATTAAATTGTATTTATGTTGTTTTATCCTATGCTTTATTAAATTGTATTTATGTTGTTTTGTACTATGCTTTATTAAATTGTATTTATGTTGTTTAACCCATGCTTTACTAAATTGTATTTATGTTGTTTTATCCTATGCTTTATTAAATTGTATTTATTTTGTTTTGTCCTATGCTTTATTAAATTGTGTTTATGTTGTTTTAACCTATGCTTTATTAAATTGTATTTGCGTTGTTTTAACCCATGCTTTATTAAATTGTATTTATGTTGTTTTATCCTATGCTTTATTAAATTGTATTTATGTTGTTTTATCCTATGCTTTATTAAATTGTATTTATGTTGTTTTATCCTATGCTTTATTAAATTGTATTTATGTTGTTTTATCCTATGCTTTATTAAATTGTATTTATGTTGTTTTATCCTATGCTTTATTAAATTGAATTTATGTTGTTTTAACCTATGCTTTATTAAATTGTATTTATGTTGTTTTATCCAATGCTTTATTAAATTGTGTTTATGTTGTTTTATCTTATGCTTTATTAAATTGTATTTATGTTGTTTTATCCTATGCTTTATTAAATTGTATTTATGTTGTTTTAACCTATGCTTTATTAAATTGTATTTATGTTGTTTTATCCTATGCTTTATTTAATTGTATTTATGTTGTTTTATCCTATGCTTTATTAAATTGTATTTATGTTGTTTTAACCTATGCTTTATTAAATTGTATTTATGTTGTTTTATCCTATGCTTTATTAAATTGTATTTATGTTGTTTTATCCTATGCTTTATTAAATTGTATTTATTTTGTTTTGTCCTATGCTTTATTAAATTGTGTTTATGTTGTTTTAACCTATGCTTTATTAAATTGTATTTGAGTTGTTTTAACCCATGCTTTATTAAATTGTATTTATGTTGTTTTATCCTATGCTTTATTAAATTGTATTTATGTTGTTTTATCCTATGCTTTATTAAATTGTATTTATGTTGTTTTATCCTATGCTTTATTAAATTGTATTTATGTTGTTTTATCCTATGCTTTTTTAAATTGTATTTATGTTGTTTTAACCTATGCTTTATTAAATTGTATTTATGTTGTTTTATCCTATGCATTATTAATTTGTGTTTATGTTGTTTTATCCTATACTTTATTAAATTGTGTTTATGTTGTTTTAACCCATGCTTTATTAAATTGTATTTATGTTGCTTTATCCTATGCTTTATTAAATTGCATCTATGTTATTTTATCCTATGCTTTATTAAATTGTATTTATGTTGTTTTATCCTATGCTTTATTAAATTGTATTTATGTGGTTTTATCCTATGCTTTATTAAATTGTGTTTATGTTGTTTTATCCTATGCTTTATTAAATTGTATTTATGTGGTTTTATCCTATGCTTTAATAAATTGTATTTATGTTGTTTTATCCTATGCTTTATTAAATTGTATTTATGTTGTTTTATCCTATGCTTTATTAAATTGTATTTATGTTGTTTTGTACTATGCTTTATTAAATTGCATTTATGTTGTTTTAACCCATGCTTTATTAAATTGTATTTATGCTGTTTTATCCTATGCTTTATTAAATTGTATTTATTTTGTTTTGTCCTATGCTTTATTAAATTGTGTTTATGTTGTTTTAACCTATGCTTTATTAAATTGTATTTGCGTTGTTTTAACCCATGCTTTATTAAATTGTATTTATGTTGTTTTATCCTATGCTTTATTAAATTGTATTTATGTTGTTTTATCCTATGCTTTATTAAATTGTATTTATGTTGTTTTATCCTATGCTTTATTAAATTGTATTTATGTTGTTTTATCCTATGCTTTATTAAATTTTATTGATGTTGTTTTATCCAATGCTTTATTAAATTGTATTTATGTTGTTTTAACCTATGCTTTATTAAATTATATTTATGTTGTTTTATCCTATACTTTATTAAATTGTATTTATGTTGTTTTATCCTATGCTTTATTAAATTGTATTTATGTTGTTTTATCCTATGCTTTATTAAATTGAATTTATGTTGTTTTAACCTATGCTTTATTAAATTGTATTTATGTTGTTTTATCCTATGCTTTATTAAATTGTGTTTATGTTGTTTTATCCTATGCTTTATTAAATTGTATTTATGTTGTTTTATCCTATGCTTTATTAAATTGTATTTATTTTGTTTTGTCCTATGCTTTATTAAATTGTGTTTATGTTGTTTTAATCTATGCTTTATTAAATTGTATTTGTGTTGTTTTAACCCATGCTTTATTAAATTGTATTTATGTTGTTTTATCCTATGCTTTATTAAATTGTATTTATGTTGTTTTATCCTATGCTTTATTAAATTGTATTTATGTTGTTTTATCCTATGCTTTATTAAATTGTATTTATGTTGTTTTATCCTATGCTTTATTAAATTTTATTGATGTTATTTTATCCCATGCTTTATTAAATTGTATTTATGTTGTTTTAACCTATGCTTTATTAAATTGTATTTATGTTGTTTTAACCTATGCTTTATTAAATTGTATTTATGTTGTTTTATCCTATACTTTATTAAATTGTATTTATGTTGTTTTAACCTATGCTTTATTAAATTGTTTTTATGTTGTTTTATCCTATGCTTTATTAAATGGTATTTATGTTGTTTTATCCTATGCTTTATTAAATTGTATTTATGTTGTTTTATCCTATGCTTTATTAAATTGTATTTATGTTGTTTTAACCTATGCTTTATTAAATTGTATTTATGTTGTTTTATCCTATGCTTTATTAAATTGTATTTATGTTGTTTTATCCTATGCTTTATTAAATTGTATTTATGTTGTTTTAACCTATGCTTTATTAAATTGTATTTATGTTGTTTTATCCTATGCTTTATTAAATTGTATTTATGTTGTTTTATCCTATGCTTTATTAAATTGTATTTATTTTGTTTTGTCCTATGCTTTATTAAATTGTGTTTATGTTGTTTTAACCTATGCTTTATTAAATTGTTTTTGTGTTGTTTTAACCCATGCTTTATTAAATTGTATTTATGTTGTTTTATCTTATGCTTTATTAAATTGTATTTATGTTGTTTTATCCTATGCTTTATTAAATTGTATTTATGTTGTTTTATCCTATGCTTTATTAAATTGTATTTATGTTGTTTTATCCTATGCTTTATTAAATTGTATTTATGTTGTTTTAACGTATGCTTTATTAAATTGTATTTATGTTGTTTTATCCTATGCTTTATTAATTTGTGTTTATGTTGTTTTATCCTATACTTTATTAAATTGTGTTTATGTTGTTTTAACCCATGCTTTATTAAATTGTATTTATGTTGCTTTATCCTATGCTTTATTAAATTGCATCTATGTTATTTTATCCTATGCTTTATTAAATTGTATTTATGTTGTTTTATCCTATGCTTTATTAAATTGTATTTATGTGGTTTTATCCTATGCTTTATTAAATTGTGTTTATGTTGTTTTATCCTATGCTTTATTAAATTGTATTTATGTGGTTTTATCCTATGCTTTATTAAATTGTATTTAAGTTGTTTTATCCTATGCTTTATTAAATTGTATTTATGTTGTTTTATCCTATGCTTTATTAAATTGTATTTATGTTGTTTTGTACTATGCTTTATTAAATTGCATTTATGTTGTTTTAACCCATGCTTTATTAAATTGTATTTATGTTGTTTTATCCTATGCTTTATTAAATTGTATTTATTTTGTTTTGTCCTATGCTTTATTAAATTGTGTTTATGTTGTTTTAACCTATGCTTTATTAATCTGTATTTGCGTTGTTTTAACCCATGCTTTATTAAATTGTATTTATGTTGTTTTATCCTATGCTTTATTAAATTGTATTTATGTTGTTTTATCCTATGCTTTATTAAATTGTATTTATGTTGTTTTATCCTATGCTTTATTAAATTGTATTTATGTTGTTTTATCCTATGCTTTATTAAATTTTATTGATGTTGTTTTATCCCATGCTTTATTAAATTGTATTTATGTTGTTTTAACCTATGCTTTATTAAATTGTATTTATGTTGTTTTATCCTATACTTTATTAAATTGTATTTATGTTGTTTTATCCTATGCTTTATTAAATTGTATTTATGTTGTTTTATCCTATGCTTTATTAAATTGAATTTATGTTGTTTTAACCTATGCTTTATTAAATTGTATTTATGTTGTTTTATCCTATGCTTTATTAAATTGTGTTTATGTTGTTTTATCCTATGCTTTATTAAATTGTATTTATGTTGTTTTATCCTATGCTTTATTAAATTGTATTTATATTGTTTTGTCCTATGCTTTATTAAATTGTGTTTATGTTGTTTTAATCTATGCTTTATTAAATTGTATTTGTGTTGTTTTAACCCATGCTTTATTAAATTGTATTTATGTTGTTTTATCCTATGCTTTATTAAATTGTATTTATGTTGTTTTATCCTATGCTTTATTAAATTGTATTTATGTTGTTTTATCCTATGCTTTATTAAATTGTATTTATGTTGTTTTATCCTATGCTTTATTAAATTTTATTGATGTTGTTTTATCCCATGCTTTATTAAATTGTATTTATGTTGTTTTAACCTATGCATTATTAAATTGTATTTATGTTGTTTTAACCTATGCTTTATTAAATTGTATTTATGTTGTTTTATCCTATGCTTTATTAAATTGTATTTATGTTGTTTTAACCTATGCTTTATTAAATTGTTTTTATGTTGTTTTATCCTATGCTTTATTAAATTGTATTTATGTTGTTTTATCCTATGCTTTATTAAATTGTATTTATGTTGTTTTAACCTATGCTTTATTAAATTGTTTTTATGCTGTTTTATCCTATGCTTTATTAAATTGTATTTATGTTGTTTTATCCTATGCTTTATTAAATTGTATTTATGTTGTTTTATCCTATGCTTTATTAAATTGTATTTATGTTGTTTTAACCTATGCTTTATTAAATTGTATTTATGTTGTTTTATCCTATGCTTTATTAATTTGTGTTTATGTTGTTTTATCCTATGCTTTATTAAATTGTATTTATGTTGTTTTATCCTATGCTTTATTAAATTGTATTTATGTTGTTTTAACCTATGCTTTATTAAATTGTATTTATGTTGTTTTATCCTATGCTTTATTAAATTGTATTTATGTTGTTTTATCCTATGCTTTATTAAATTGTGTTTATGTTGTTTTATCCTATGCTTTATTAAATTGTATTTAGGTTGTTTTATCCTATGCTTTATTAAATTGTATTTATGTTGTTTTATCCTATGCTTTATTAAATTGTGTTTATGTTGTTTTATCCTATACTTTATTAAATTGTATTTATGTTGTTTTAATCTATGCTTTATTAAATTGTATTTATGTTGTTTTATCCTATGCTTTATTAAATTCTATTTATGTTGTTTAATCCTATGCTTTATTAAATTGTGCTTATGTTGTTTTATCCTATGGTTTATTAAATTGTATTTATGTTGTTTTATCCTATGCTTTATTAAATTGTATTTATGTTGTTTTATCCTATGCTTTATTAAATTGTATTTATGTTGTTTTATCCTATGCTTTATTAAACTGTACTTATGTTGTTTTAACCTATGCTTTATTACATTGTGTTTATGTTGTTTTATCCTATGCTTTATTAAATTGTATTTATGTTGCTTTAACCTATGCTTTATTAAATTGTATTTATGTTGTTTTATCCTATGCTTTATTAAATGGCATTTATGTTGTTTTATCCTATGCTTTATTAAATTGTATTTATGTTGTTTTAACCTATGCTTTATTAAACTGTATTTATGTTGTTTTATCCTATGCTTTATTAAATTGTATTTATGTTGTTTTATCCTATGCTTTATTAAATTGTATTTATGTTGTTTTATCCTATGCTTTATTAAATTGTATTTATGTTGTTTTATCCTATGCTTTATTAAATTGTGTTTATGTTGTTTTGTCCTATACTTTATTAAATTGTATTTATGTTGTTTTAATCTATGCTTTATTAAATTGTATTTATGTTGTTTTATCCTATGCTTTATTAAATTGTATTTATGTTGTTTTATCCTATGCTTTATTAAATTGTGCTTATGTTGTTTTATCCTATGGTTTATTAAATTGTATTTATGTTGTTTTATCCTATGCTTTATTAAATTGTATTTATGTTGTTTTATCCTATGCTTTATTAAATTGTATTTATGTTGTTTTATCCTATGCTTTATTAAACTGTATTTATGTTGTTTTAACCTATGCTTTATTACATCGTGTTTATGTTGTTTTATCCTATGCTTTATTAAATTGTATTTATGTTGCTTTAACCTATGCTTTATTAAATTGTATTTATGTTGTTTTATCCTATGCTTTATTAAGTGGTATTTATGTTGTTTTATCCTATGCTTTATTAAATTGTATTTATGTTGTTTTAACCTATGCTTTATTAAACTGTATTGATGTTGTTTTATCCTATGCTTTATTAAATTGTATTTATGTTGTTTTATCCTATGCTTTATTAAATTGTATTTATGTTGTTTTAACCTATGCTTTATTAAATTGTATTTATGTTGTTTTAACCTATGCTTTATTAAATTGTATTTATGTTGTTTTATCCTATGCTTTGTTAAATTGTGTTTATGTTGTTTTATCCTATGCTTTATTAAATTGTATTTATGTTGTTTTATCCTATGCTTTATTAAATTGTATTTATGTTGTTTTAACCTATGCTTTATTAAATTGTATTTATGTTGTTTTATCCTATGCTTTATTAAATTGTATTTATGTTGTTTTGTCCTATGCTTTATTAAATTGTGTTTGTTGTTTTATCCTATACTTTATTAAATTGTATTTATGTTGTTTTATCCTATGCTTTATTAAATTGTATTTATGTTGTTTTATCCTATGCTTTATTAAATTGTATTTATGTTGTTTTAACCTATGCTTTATTAAATTGTATTTATGTTGTTTTATCCTATACTTTATTAAATTGTATTTATGTTGTTTTAACCTATGCTTTATTAAATTGTATTTATGTTGTTTTATCCTATGCTTTATTAAATTGTATTTATGTTGTTTTATCCTATGCTTTATTAAATTGTATTTATGTTGTTTTATCCTATGCTTTATTAAATTGTATTTATGTTGTTTTAACCTATGCTTTATTAAATTGTATTTATGTTTTTTTTCCTATGCTTTATTAAATTGTATTTATGTTGTTTTATCCCATGCTTTATTAAATTTTGTTTATGTTGTTTTATCCTATGCTTTATTAAATTGTATTTATGTTGTTTTATCCTATGCTTTATTAAATTGTATTTATGTTGTTTTACCCTATGCTTTATTAAATTGTATTTATGTTGTTTTATCCTATGCTTTATTAAATTGTATTTATGTTGTTTTATCCTATGCTTTATTAAATTGTGTTTGTTGTTTTATCCTATACTTTATTAAATTGTATTTATGTTGTTTTATCCTATGCTTTATTAAATTGTATTTATGTTGTTTTATCCTATGCTTTATTAAATTGTATTTATGTTGTTTTAACCTATGCTTTATTAAATTGTATTTATGTTGTTTTATCCTATACTTTATTAAATTGTATTTATGTTGTTTTAACCTATGCTTTATTAAATTGTATTTATGTTGTTTTATCCTATGCTTTATTAAATTGTATTCATGTTGTTTTATCCTATGCTTTATTAAATTGTATTTATGTTGTTTTATCCTATGCTTTATTAAATTGTATTTATGTTGTTTTAACCTATGCTTTATTAAATTGTATTTATGTTTTTTTATCCTATGCTTTATTAAATTGTATTTATGTTGTTTTATCCTATGCTTTATTAAATTTTGTTTATGTTGTTTTATCCTATGCTTTATTAAATTGTATTTATGTTGTTTTATCCTATGCTTTATTAAATTGTATTTATGTTGTTTTAACCTATGCTTTATTAAATTGTATTTATGTTGTTTTATCCTATGCTTTATTAAATTGTATTTATGTTGTTTTATCCTATGCTTTATTAAATTGTATTTATGTTGTTTTATCCTATGCTTTATTAAATTGTGCTTATGTTGTTTTATCCTATGGTTTATTAAATTGTATTTATGTTGTTTTATCCTATGCTTTATTAAATGGTATTTATGTTGTTTTATCCTATGCTTTATTAAATTGTATTTATGTTGTTTTAACCTATGCTTTATTAAACTGTATTGATGTTGTTTTATCCTATGCTTTATTAAATTGTATTTATGTTGTTTTATCCGATGCTTTATTAAATGGTATTTATGTTGTTTTATCCTATGCTTTATTAAATTGTATTTATGTTGTTTTAACCTATGCTTTATTAAACTGTATTGATGTTGTTTTATCCTATGCTTTATTAAATTGTATTTATGTTGTTTTATCCTATGCTTTATTAAATTGTATTTATGTTGTTTTAACCTATGCTTTATTAAATTGTATTTATGTTGTTTTAACCTATGCTTTATTAAATTGTATTTATGTTGTTTTATCCTATGCTTTGTTAAATTGTGTTTATGTTGTTTTATCCTATGCTTTATTAAATTGTATTTATGTTGTTTTATCCTATGCTTTATTAAATTGTATTTATGTTGTTTTAACCTATGCTTTATTAAATTGTATTTATGTTGTTTTATCCTATGCTTTATTAAATTGTATTTATGTTGTTTTGTCCTATGCTTTTTTAAATTGTGTTTGTTGTTTTATCCTATACTTTATTAAATTGTATTTATGTTGTTTTATCCTATGCTTTATTAAATTGTATTTATGTTGTTTTATCCTATGCTTTATTAAATTGTATTTATGTTGTTTTATCCTATGCTTTATTAAATTGTATTTATGTTGTTTTATCCTATGCTTTATTAAATTGTATTTATGTTGTTTTATCCTATGCTTTATTAAATTGTATTTATGTTGTTTTATCCTATGCTTTATTAAATTTTACTGATGTTGTTTTATCCCATGCTTTATTAAATTGTATTTATGTTGTTTTAACCTATGCTTTATTAAATTGTATTTATGTTGTTTTAACCTATGCTTTATTAAATTGTATTTATGTTGTTTTATCCTATACTTTATTAAATTGTATTTATGTTGTTTTAACCTATGCTTTATTAAATTGTTTTTATGTTGTTTTATCCTATGCTTTATTAAATGGTATTTATGTTGTTTTATCCTATGCTTTATTAAATTGTATTTATGTTGTTTTATCCTATGCTTTATTAAATTGTATTTATGTTGTTTTAACCTATGCTTTATTAAATTGTATTTATGTTGTTTTATCCTATGCTTTATTAAATTGTATTTATGTTGTTTTATCCTATGCTTTATTAAATTGTATTTATGTTGTTTTAACCTATGCTTTATTAAATTGTATTTATGTTGTTTTATCCTATGCTTTATTAAATTGTATTTATGTTGTTTTATCCTATGCTTTATTAAATTGTATTTATTTTGTTTTGTCCTATGCTTTATTAAATTGTGTTTATGTTGTTTTAACCTATGCTTTATTAAATTGTATTTGTGTTGTTTTAACCCATGCTTTATTAAATTGTATTTATGTTGTTTTATCTTATGCTTTATTAAATTGTATTTATGTTGTTTTATCCTATGCTTTATTAAATTGTATTTATGTTGTTTTATCCTATGCTTTATTAAATTGTATTTATGTTGTTTTAACCTATGCTTTATTAAATTGTATTTATGTTGTTTTATCCTATGCTTTATTAATTTGTGTTTATGTTGTTTTATCCTATACTTTATTAAATTGTGTTTATGTTGTTTTAACCCATGCTTTATTAAATTGTATTTATGTTGCTTTATCCTATGCTTTATTAAATTGCATCTTTGTTATTTTATCCTATGCTTTATTAAATTGTATTTATTTTGTTTTGTCCTATGCTTTATTAAATTGTGTTTATGTTGTTTTAATCTATGCTTTATTAAATTGTATTTGTGTTGTTTTAACCCATGCTTTATTAAATTGTATTTATGTTGTTTTATCCTATGCTTTATTAAATTGTATTTATGTTGTTTTATCCTATGCTTTATTAAATTGTATTTGTGTTGTTTTAACCCATGCTTTATTAAATTGTATTTATGTTGTTTTATCCTATGCTTTATTAAATTTTATTGATGTTGTTTTATTCCATGCTTTATTAAATTGTATTTATGTTGTTTTAACCTATGCATTATTAAATTGTATTTATGTTGTTTTAACCTATGCTTTATTAAATTGTATTTATGTTGTTTTATCCTATGCTTTATTAAATTGTATTTATGTTGTTTTAACCTATGCATTATTAAATTGTATTTATGTTGTTTTAACCTATGCTTTATTAAATTGTATTTATGTTGTTTTATCCTATGCTTTATTAAATTGTATTTATGTTGTTTTAACCTATGCTTTATTAAATTGTTTTATGTTGTTTTATCCTATGCTTTATTAAATTGTATTTATGTTGTTTTATCCTATGCTTTATTAAATTGTATTTATGTTGTTTTAACCTATGCTTTATTAAATTGTTTTTATGCTGTTTTATCCTATGCTTTATTAAATTGTATTTATGTTGTTTTATCCCATGCTTTATTAAATTGTATTTATGTTGTTTTATCCTATGCTTTATTAAATTGTATTTATGTTGTTTTAACCTATGCTTTATTAAATTGTATTTATGTTGTTTTATCCTATGCTTTATTAATTTGTGTTTATGTTGTTTTATCCTATGCTTTATTAAATTGTATTTATGTTGTTTTATCCTATGCTTTATTAAATTGTATTTATGTTGTTTTAACCTATGCTTTATTAAATTGTATTTATGTTGTTTTATCCTATGCTTTATTAAATTGTATTTATGTTGTTTTATCCTATGCTTTATTAAATTCTGTTTATGTTGTTTTATCCTATGCTTTATTAAATTGTATTTAGGTTGTTTTATCCTATGCTTTATTAAATTGTATTTATGTTGTTTTATCCTATGCTTTATTAAATTGTGTTTATGTTGTTTTATCCTATACTTTATTAAATTGTATTTATGTTGTTTTAATCTATGCTTTATTAAATTGTATTTATGTTGTTTTATCCTATGCTTTATTAAATTCTATTTATGTTGTTTAATCCTATGCTTTATTAAATTGTGCTTATGTTGTTTTATCCTATGGTTTATTAAATTGTATTTATGTTGTTTTATCCTATGCTTTATTAAATTGTATTTATGTTGTTTTATCCTATGCTTTATTAAATTGTATTTATGTTGTTTTATCCTATACTTTATTAAACTGTATTTATGTTGTTTTAACCTATGCTTTATTACATTGTGTTTATGTTGTTTTATCCTATGCTTTATTAAATTGTATTTATGTTGCTTTAACCTATGCTTTATTAAATTGTATTTATGTTGTTTTATCCTATGCTTTATTAAATGGTATTTATGTTGTTTTATCCTATGCTTTATTAAATTGTATTTATGTTGTTTTAACCTATGCTTTATTAAACTGTATTTATGTTGTTTTATCCTATGCTTTATTAAATTGTATTTATGTTGTTTTATCCTATGCTTTATTAAATTGTATTTATGTTGTTTTAACCTATGCTTTATTAAATTGTATTTATGTTGTTTTAACCTATGCTTTATTAAATTGTATTTATGTTGTTTTATCCTATGCTTTATTAAATTGTGTTTATGTTGTTTTATCCTATGCTTTATTAAATTGTATTTATGTTGTTTTATCCTATGCTTTATTAAATTTTATTGATGTTGTTTTATTCCATGCTTTATTAAATTGTATTTATGTTGTTTTAACCTATGCATTATTAAATTGTATTTATGTTGTTTTAACCTATGCTTTATTAAATTGTATTTATGTTGTTTTATCCTATGCTTTATTAAATTGTATTTATGTTGTTTAAACCTATGCTTTATTAAATTGTTTTTATGTTGTTTTATCCTATGCTTTATTAAATTGTATTTATGTTGTTTTATCCTATGCTTTATTAAATTGTATTTATGTTGTTTTAACCTATGCTTTATTAAATTGTATTTATGTTGTTTTATCCTATGCTTTATTAAATTGTGTTTATGTTGTTTTATCCTATGCTTTATTAAATTGTATTTATGTTGTTTTATCCTATGCTTTATTAAATTGTATTTATGTTGTTTTAACCTATGCTTTATTAAATTGTATTTATGTTGTTTTATCCTATGCTTTATTAAATTGTATTTATGTTGTTTTATCCTATGCTTTATTAAATTGTGTTTGTTGTTTTATCCTATACTTTATTAAATTGTATTTATGTTGTTTTATCCTATGCTTTATTAAATTGTATTTATGTTGTTTTATCCTATGCTTTATTAAATTGTATTTATGTTGTTTTAACCTATGCTTTATTAAATTGTATTTATGTTGTTTTATCCTATACTTTATTAAATTGTATTTATGTTGTTTTAACCTATGCTTTATTAAATTGTATTTATGTTGTTTTATCCTATGCTTTATTAAATTGTATTTATGTTGTTTTATCCTATGCTTTATTAAATTGTATTTATTTTGTTTTGTCCTATGCTTTATTAAATTGTGTTTATGTTGTTTTAACCTATGCTTTATTAAATTGTATTTGTGTTGTTTTAACCCATGCTTTATTAAATTGTATTTATGTTGTTTTATCCTATGCTTTATTAAATTGCATCTATGTTATTTTATCCTATGCTTTATTAAATTGTATTTATGTTGTTTTATCCTATGCTTTATTAAATTGTATTTATGTGGTTTTATCCTATGCTTTATTAAATTGTGTTTATGTTGTTTTATCCTATGCTTTATTAAATTGTATTTATGTGGTTTTATCCTATGCTTTATTAAATTGTATTTATGTTGTTTTATCCTATGCTTTATTAAATTGTATTTATGTTGTTTTATCCTATGCTTTATTAAATTGTATTTATGTTGTTTTGTACTATGCTTTATTAAATTGCATTTATGTTGTTTTAACCCATGCTTTATTAAATTGTATTTATGTTGTTTTATCCTATGCTTTATTAAATTGTATTTATTTTGTTTTGTCCTATGCTTTATTAAATTGTGTTTATGTTGTTTTAACCTATGCTTTATTAAATTGTATTTGCGTTGTTTTAACCCATGCTTTATTAAATTGTATTTATGTTGTTTTATCCTATGCTTTATTAAATTGTATTTATGTTGTTTTATCCTATGCTTTATTAAATTGTATTTATGTTGTTTTATCTTATGCTTTATTAAATTGTATTTATGTTGTTTTATCCTATGCTTTATTAAATTTTATTGATGTTGTTTTATCCCATGCTTTATTAAATTGTATTTATGTTGTTTTAACCTATGCTTTATTAAATTGTATTTATGTTGTTTTATCCTATACTTTATTAAATTGTATTTATGTTGTTTTATCCTATGCTTTATTAAATTGTATTTATGTTGTTTTATCCTATGCTTTATTAAATTGAATTTATGTTGTTTTAACCTATGCTTTATTAAATTGTATTTATGTTGTTTTATCCTATGCTTTATTAAATTGTGTTTATGTTGTTTTATCCTATGCTTTATTAAATTGTATTTATGTTGTTTTATCCTATGCTTTATTAAATTGTATTTATTTTGTTTTGTCCTATGCTTTATTAAATTGTGTTTATGTTGTTTTAATCTATGCTTTATTAAATTGTATTTGTGTTGTTTTAACCCATGCTTTATTAAATTGTATTTATGTTGTTTTATCCTATGCTTTATTAAATTGTATTTATGTTGTTTTATCCTATGCTTTATTAAATTGTATTTATGTTGTTTTATCCTATGCTTTATTAAATTGTATTTATGTTGTTTTATCCTATGCTTTATTAAATTTTATTGATGTTGTTTTATCCCATGCTTTATTAAATTGTATTTATGTTGTTTTAACCTATGCTTTATTAAATTGTATTTATGTTGTTTTAACCTATGCTTTATTAAATTGTATTTATGTTGTTTTATCCTATGCTTTATTAAATTGTATTTATGTTGTTTTAACCTATGCTTTATTAAATTGTTTTTATGTTGTTTTATCCTATGCTTTATTAAATTGTATTTATGTTGTTTTATCCTATGCTTTATTAAATTGTATTTATGTTGTTTTAACCTATGCTTTATTAAATTGTTTTTATGCTGTTTTATCCTATGCTTTATTAAATTGTATTTATGTTGTTTTATCCTATGCTTTATTAAATTGTATTTATGTTGTTTTATCCTATGCTTTATTAAATTGTATTTATGTTGTTTTAACCTATGCTTTATTAAATTGTATTTATGTTGTTTTATCCTATGCTTTATTAATTTGTGTTTATGTTGTTTTATCCTATGCTTTATTAAATTGTATTTATGTTGTTTTATCCTATGCTTTATTAAATTGTATTTATGTTGTTTTAACCTATGCTTTATTAAATTGTATTTATGTTGTTTTATCCTATGCTTTATTAAATTGTATTTATGTTGTTTTATCCTATGCTTTATTAAATTGTGTTTATGTTGTTTTATCCTATGCTTTATTAAATTGTATTTATGTTATTTTATCCTATGCTTTATTAAATTGTATTTATGTTGTTTTATCCTATGCTTTATTAAATTGTGTTTATGTTGTTTTATCCTATACTTTATTAAATTGTATTTATGTTGTTTTAATCTATGCTTTATTAAATTGTATTTATGTTGTTTTATCCTATGCTTTATTAAATTCTATTTATGTTGTTTTATCCTATGCTTTATTAAATTGTGCTTATGTTGTTTTATCCTATGGTTTATTAAATTGTATTTATGTTGTTTTATCCTATGCTTTATTAAATTGTATTTATGTTGTTTTATCCTATGCTTTATTAAATTGTATTTATGTTGTTTTATCCTATGCTTTATTAAACTGTATTTATGTTGTTTTAACCTATGCTTTATTACATTGTGTTTATGTTGTTTTATCCTATGCTTTATTAAATTGTATTTATGTTGCTTTAACCTATGCTTTATTAAATTGTATTTATGTTGTTTTATCCTATGCTTTATTAAATGGTATTTATGTTGTTTTATCCTATGCTTTATTAAATTGTATTTATGTTGTTTTAACCTATGCTTTATTAAACTGTATTTATGTTGTTTTATCCTATGCTTTATTAAATTGTATTTATGTTGTTTTATCCTATGCTTTATTAAATTGTATTTATGTTGTTTTATCCTATGCTTTATTAAATTGTATTTAATTCGTTTTAACCTATGCTTTATTAAATTGTATTTATGTTGTTTTAACCTATGCTTTATTAAATTGTGTTTATGTTGTTTTATCCTATGCTTTATTAAATTGTATTTATGTTGTTTTATCCTATGCTTTATTAAATTGTATTTATGTTGTTTTAACCTATGCTTTATTAAATGGTATTTATGTTGTTTTATCCTATGCTTTATTAAATTGTATTTATGTTGTTTTATCCTATGCTTTATTAAATTGTGTTTGTTGTTTTATCCTATACTTTATTAAATTGTATTTATGTTGTTTTATCCTATGCTTTATTAAATTGTATTTATGTTGTTTTATCCTATGCTTTATTAAATTGTATTTATGTTGTTTTAACCTATGCTTTATTAAATTGTATTTATGTTGTTTTATCCTATACTTTATTAAATTGTATTTATGTTGTTTTAACCTATGCTTTATTAAATTGTATTTATGTTTTTTTATCCTATGCTTTATTAAATTGTATTTATGTTGTTTTATCCTATGCTTTATTAAATTTTGTTTATGTTGTTTTATCCTATGCTTTATTAAATTGTATTTATGTTGTTTTATCCTATGCTTTATTAAATTGTATTTATGTTGTTTTAACCTATGCTTTATTAAATTGTATTTATGTTGTTTTAACCTATACTTTATTAAATTGTATTTATGTTGTTTTAACCCATGCTTTATTAAATTGTATTTATGTTTTTTTATCCTATGCTTTATTAAATTGTATTTATGTTGTTTTATCCTATGCTTTATTAAATTTTGTTTATGTTGTTTTATCCTATGCTTTATTAAATTGTATTTATGTTGTTTTATCCTATGCTTTATTAAATTGTATTTATGTTGTTTTAACCTATGCTTTATTAAATTGTATTTATGTTGTTTTATCCTATGCTTTATTAAATTGTATTTATGTTGTTTTATCCTATGCTTTATTAAATTGTGTTTGTTGTTTTATCCTATACTTTATTAAATTGTATTTATGTTGTTTTATCCTATGCTTTATTAAATTGTATTTATGTTGTTTTAACCTATGCTTTATTAAATTGTATTTATGTTGTTTTATCCTATACTTTATTAAATTGTATTTATGTTGTTTTAACCTATGCTTTATTAAATTGTATTTATGTTGTTTCATCCTATTCTTTATTAAATTGTGTTTATGTTGTTTTATCCTATACTTTATTAAATTGTGTTTATGTTGTTTTAACCCATGCTTTATTAAATTGTATTTATGTTATTTTATCCTATGCTTTATTAAATTGCATCTATGTTATTTTATCCTATGCTTTATTAAATTGTATTTATGTTGTTTTATCCTATGCTTTATTAAATTGTATTTATGTGGTTTTATCCTATGCTTTATTAAATTGAATTCATGTTGTTTTATCTTATGCTTTATTAAATTGTATTTATTTTGTTTTATCTTATGCTTTATTAAATTGTGTTTATGTTGTTTTATCCTATGCTTTATTAAATTGTATTTATGTGGTTTTATCCTATGCTTTATTAAATTGTATTTATGTTGTTTTATCCTATGCTTTATTAAATTGTATTTATGTTGTTTTATCCTATGCTTTATTAAATTGTATTTATGTTGTTTTGTACTATGCTTTATTAAATTGTATTTATGTTGTTTTAACCCATGCTTTATTAAATTGTATTTATGTTGTTTTATCCTATGCTTTATTAAATTGTATTTATTTTGTTTTGTCCTATGCTTTATTAAATTGTGTTTATGTTGTTTTAACCCATGCTTTATTAAATTGTATTTATGTTGTTTTATCCTATGCTTTATTAAATTGTATTTATGTTGTTTTATCCTATGCTTTATTAAATTGTATTTATGTTGTTTTATCCTATGCTTTATTAAATTGTATTTATGTTGTTTTATCCTATGCTTTATTAAATTTTATTGATGTTGTTTTATCCCATGCTTTATTAAATTGTATTTATGTTGTTTTAACCTATGCTTTATTAAATTGTATTTATGTTGTTTTATCCTATACTTTATTAAATTGTATTTATGTTGTTTTAACCTATGCTTTATTAAATTGTTTTTATGTTGTTTTATCCTATGCTTTATTAAATTGTATTTATGTTGTTTTATCCTATGCTTTATTAAATTGTATTTATGTTGTTTTATCCTATGCTTTATTAAATTGAATTTATGTTGTTTTAACCTATGCTTTATTAAATTGTATTTATGTTGTTTTATCCTATGCTTTATTAAATTGTGTTTATGTTGTTTTTTCCTATGCTTTATTAAATTGTATTTATGTTGTTTTATCCTATGCTTTATTAAATTGTATTTATGTTGTTTTAACCTATGCTTTATTAAATTGTATTTATGTCTTTTTATCCTATGCTTTATTAAATTGTATTTATGTTGTTTTATCCTATGCTTTATTAAATTGTATTTATTTTGTTTTGTCCTATGCTTTATTAAATTGTGTTTATGTTGTTTTAACCTATGCTTTATTAAATTGTATTTGTGTTGTTTTAACCCATGCTTTATTAAATTGTATTTATGTTGTTTTATCCTATGCTTTATTAAATTGTATTTATGTTGTTTTATCCTATGCTTTATTAAATTGTATTTATGTTGTTTTATCCTATGCTTTATTAAATTGTATTTATGTTGTTTTATCCTATGCTTTATTAAATTGTATTTATGTTGTTTTAACCTATGCTTTATTAAATTGTATTTATGTTGTTTTATCCTATGCTTTATTAATTTGTGTTTATGTTGTTTTATCCTATACTTTATTAAATTGTGTTTATGTTGTTTTAACCCATGCTTTATTAAATTGTATTTATGTTGTTTCATCCTATGCTTTATTAAATTGCATCTATGTTATTTTATCCTATGCTTTATTAAATTGCATCTATGTTATTTTATCCTATGCTTTATTAAATTGTGTTTATGTTGTTTTATCCTATGCTTTATTAAATTGTATTTATGTGGTTTTATCCTATGCTTTATTAAATTGTATTTATGTTGTTTTATCCTATGCTTTATTAAATTGTATTTATGTTGTTTTATCCTATGCTTTATTAAATTGTATTTATGTTGTTTTGTACTATGCTTTATTAAATTGTATTTATGTTGTTTAATCCATGCTTTATTAAATTGTATTTATGTTGTTTTATCCTATGCTTTATTAAATTGTATTTATTTTGTTTTGTCCTATGCTTTATTAAATTGTGTTTATGTTGTTTTAACCTATGCTTTATTAAATTGTATTTGCGTTGTTTTAACCCATGCTTTATTAAATTGTATTTATGTTGTTTTATCCTATGCTTTATTAAATTGTATTTATGTTGTTTTATCCTATGCTTTATTAAATTGTATTTATGTTTTTTTATCCTATGCTTTATTAAATTGTATTTATGTTGTTTTATCCTATGCTTTATTACATTTTATTGATGTTGTTTTATCCCATGCTTTATTAAATTGTATTTATGTTGTTTTAACCTATGCTTTATTAAATTGTATTTATGTTGTTTTATCCTATACTTTATTAAATTGTATTTATGTTGTTTTAACCTATGCTTTATTAAATTGTTTTTATGTTGTTTTATCCTATGCTTTATTAAATGGTATTTATGTTGTTTTATCCTATGCTTTATTAAATTGTATTTATGTTGTTTTATCCTATGCTTTATTAAATTGAATTTATGTTGTTTTAACCTATGCTTTATTAAATTGTATTTATGTTGTTTTATCCAATGCTTTATTAAATTGTGTTTATGTTGTTTTATCCTATGCTTTATTAAATTGTATTTATGTTGTTTTATCCTATGCTTTATTAAATTGTATTTATGTTGTTTTAACCTATGCTTTATTAAATTGTATTTATGTTGTTTTATCCTATGCTTTATTAAATTGTATTTATGTTGTTTTATCCTATGCTTTATTAAATTGTATTTATGTTGTTTTAAACTATGCTTTATTAAATTGTATTTATGTTGTTTTATCCTATGCTTTATTAAATTGTATTTATGTTGTTTTATCCTATGCTTTATTAAATTGTTTTTATTTTGTTTTGTCCTATGCTTTATTAAATTGTGTTTATGTTGTTTTAACCTATGCTTTATTAAATTGTATTTGTGTTGTTTTAACCCATGCTTTATTAAATTGTATTTATGTTGTTTTATCCTATGCTTTATTAAATTGTATTTATGTTGTTTTATCCTATGCTTTATTAAATTGTATTTATGTTGTTTTATCCTATGCTTTATTAAATTGTATTTATGTTGTTTTATCCTATGCTTTATTAAATTGTATTTATGTTGTTTTAACCTATGCTTTATTAAATTGTATTTATGTTGTTTTATCCTATGCTTTATTAATTTGTGTTTATGTTGTTTTATGCTATACTTTATTAAATTGTGTTTATGTTGTTTTAACCCATTTTTATTAAATTGTATTTATGTTGCTTTATCCTATGCTTTATTAAATTGCATCTATGTTATTTTATCCTATGCTTTATTAAATTGTATTTATGTTGTTTTATCCTATGCTTTATTAAATTGTATTTATGTGGTTTTATCCTATGCTTTATTAAATTGTGTTTATGTTGTTTTATCCTATGCTTTATTAAATTGTATTTATGTGGTTTTATCCCATGCTTTATTAAATTGTATTTATGTTGTTTTGTACTATGCTTTATTAAATTGTATTTATGTTGTTTAACCCATGCTTTATTAAATTGTATTTATGTTGTTTTATCCTATGCTTTATTAAATTGTATTTATTTTGTTTTGTCCTATGCTTTATTAAATTGTGTTTATGTTGTTTTAATCTATGCTTTATTAAATTGTATTTGCGTTGTTTTAACCCATGCTTTATTAAATTGTATTTATGTTGTTTTATCCTATGCTTTATTAAATTGTATTTATGTTGTTTTATCCTATGCTTTATTAAATTGTATTTATGTTGTTTTATCCTATGCTTTATTAAATTGTATTTATGTTGTTTTATCCTATGCTTTATTAAATTGTATTTATGTTGTTTTAACCTATGCTTTATTAAATTGTATTTATGTTGTTTTATCCTATGCTTTATTAAATTGTATTTATTTTGTTTTGTCCTATGCTTTATTAAATTGTGTTTATGGTGTTTTAACCTATGCTTTATTAAATTGTATTTGTGTTGTTTTAACCCATGCTTTATTAAATTGTATTTATGTTGTTTTATCCTATGCTTTATTAAATTGTATTTATGTTGTTTTATCCTATGCTTTATTAAATTGTATTTATGTTGTTTTATCCTATGCTTTATTAAATTGTATTTATGTTGTTTTATCCTATGCTTTATTAAATTGTATTTATGTTGTTTTAACCTATGCTTTATTAAATTGTATTTATGTTGTTTTATCCTATGCTTTATTAATTTGTGTTTATATTGTTTTATCCTATACTTTATTAAATTGTGTTTATGTTGTTTTAACCCATGCTTTATTAAATTGTATTTATGTTGCTTTATCCTATGCTTTATTAAATTGCATCTATGTTATTTTATCCTATGCTTTATTAAATTGTATTTATGTTGTTTTATCCTATGCTTTATTAAATTGTATTTATGTGGTTTTATCCTATGCTTTATTAAATTGTGTTTATGTTGTTTTATCCTATGCTTTATTAAATTGTATTTATGTGGTTTTATCCTATGCTTTATTAAATTGTATTTATGTTGTTTTATCCTATGCTTTATTAAATTGTATTTATGTTGTTTTATCCTATGCTTTATTAAATTGTATTTATGTTGTTTTGTACTATGCTTTATTAAATTGTATTTATGTTGTTTAACACATGCTTTATTAAATTGTATTTATGTTGTTTTATCCTATGCTTTATTAAATTGAATTTATGTTGTTTTAACCTATGCTTTATTAAATTGTATTTATGTTGTTTTATCCAATGCTTTATTAAATTGTGTTTATGTTGTTTTATCCTATGCTTTATTAAATTGTATTTATGTTGTTTTATCCTATGCTTTATTAAATTGTATTTATGTTGTTTTAACCTATGCTTTATTAAATTGTATTTATGTTGTTTTATCCTATGCTTTATTAAATTGTATTTATGTTGTTTTATCCTATGCTTTATTAAATTGTATTTATGTTGTTTTAACCTATGCTTTATTAAATTGTATTTATGTTGTTTTATCCTATGCTTTATTAAATTGTATTTATGTTGTTTTATCCTATGCTTTATTAAATTGTATTTATGTTGTTTTATCCTATGCTTTATTAAATTGTATTTATGTTGTTTTGTACTATGCTTTATTAAATTGTATTTATGTTGTTTAACCCATGCTTTATTAAATTGTATTTATGTTGTTTTATCCTATGCTTTATTAAATTGTATTTATTTTGTTTTGTCCTATGCTTTATTAAATTGTGTTTATGTTGTTTTATCCTATGCTTTATTAAATTGTATTTGCGTTGTTTTAACCCATGCTTTATTAAATTGTATTTATGTTGTTTTATCCTATGCTTTATTAAATTGTATTTATGTTGTTTTATCCTATGCTTTATTAAATTGTATTTATGTTGTTTTATCCTATGCTTTATTAAATTGTATTTATGTTGTTTTATCCTATGCTTTATTAAATTTTATTGATGTTGTTTTATCCCATGCTTTATTAAATTGTATTTATGTTGTTTTAACCTATGTTTTATTAAATTGTATTTATGTTGTTTTATCCTATACTTTATTAAATTGTATTTATGTTGTTTTAACCTATGCTTTATTAAATTGTTTTTATGTTGTTTTATCCTATGCTTTATTAAATGGTATTTATGTTGTTTTATCCTATGCTTTATTAAATTGTATTTATGTTGTTTTATCCTATGCTTTATTAAATTGAATTTATGTTGTTTTAACCTATGCTTTATTAAATTGTATTTATGTTGTTTTATCCAATGCTTTATTAAATTGTGTTTATGTTGTTTTATCCTATGCTTTATTAAATTGTATTTATGTTGTTTTATCCTATGCTTTATTAAATTGTATTTATGTTGTTTTAACCTATGCTTTATTAAATTGTATTTAGGTTGTTTTATCCTATGCTTTATTAAATTGTATTTATGTTGTTTTATCCTATGCTTTATTAAATTGTATTTATGTTGTTTTAACCTATGCTTTATTAAATTGTATTTATGTTGTTTTATCCTCTGCTTTATTAAATTGTATTTATGTTGTTTTATCCTATGCTTTATTAAATTGTATTTATTTTGTTTTGTCCTATGCTTTATTAAATTGTGTTTATGTTGTTTTAACCTATGCTTTATTAAATTGTATTTGTGTTGTTTTAACCCATGCTTTATTAAATTGTATTTATGTTGTTTTATCCTATGCTTTATTAAATTGTATTTATGTTGTTTTATCCTATGCTTTATTAAATTGTATTTATGTTGTTTTATCCTATGCTTTATTAAATTGTATTTATGTTGTTTTATCCTATGCTTTATTAAATTGTATTTATGTTGTTTTAACCTATGCTTTATTAAATTGTATTTATGTTGTTTTATCCTATGCTTTATTAATTTGTGTTTATGTTGTTTTATCCTATACTTTATTAAATTGTGTTTATGTTGTTTTAACCCATGCTTTATTAAATTGTATTTATGTTGCTTTATCCTATGCTTTATTAAATTGCATCTATGTTATTTTATCCTATGCTTTATTAAATTGTATTTATGTTGTTTTATCCTATGCTTTATTAAATTGTATTTATGTGGTTTTATCCTATGCTTTATTAAATTGTGTTTATGTTGTTTTATCCTATGCTTTATTAAATTGTATTTATGTGGTTTTATCCTATGCTTTATTAAATTGTATTTATGTTGTTTTATCCTATGCTTTATTAAATTGTATTTATGTTGTTTTATCCTATGCTTTATTAAATTGTATTTATGTTGTTTTGTACTATGCTTTATTAAATTGCATTTATGTTGTTTTAACCCATGCTTTATTAAATTGTATTTATGTTGTTTTATCCTATACTTTATTAAATTGTGTTTATGTTGTTTTAACCCATGCTTTATTAAATTGTATTTATGTTGCTTTATCCTATGCTTTATTAAATTGCATCTATGTTATTTTATCCTATGCTTTATTAAATTGTATTTATGTTGTTTTATCCTATGCTTTATTAAATTGTATTTATGTGGTTTTATCCTATGCTTTATTAAATTGTGTTTATGTTGTTTTATCCTATGCTTTATTAAATTGTATTTATGTGGTTTTATCCTATGCTTTATTAAATTGTATTTATGTTGTTTTATCCTATGCTTTATTAAATTGTATTTATGTTGTTTTATCCTATGCTTTATTAAATTGTATTTATGTTGTTTTGTACTATGCTTTATTAAATTGCATTTATGTTGTTTTAACCCATGCTTTATTAAATTGTATTTATGTTGTTTTATCCTATGCTTTATTAAATTGTATTTATTTTGTTTTGTCCTATGCTTTATTAAATTGTGTTTATGTTGTTTTAACCTATGCTTTATTAAATTGTATTTGCGTTGTTTTAACCCATGCTTTATTAAATTGTATTTATGTTGTTTTATCCTATGCTTTATTAAATTGTATTTATGTTGTTTTATCCTATGCTTTATTAAATTGTATTTATGTTGTTTTATCCTATGCTTTATTAAATTGTATTTATGTTGTTTTATCCTATGCTTTATTAAATTTTATTGATATTGTTTTATCCAATGCTTTATTAAATTGTATTTATGTTGTTTTAACCTATGCTTTATTAAATTATATTTATGTTGTTTTATCCTATACTTTATTAAATTGTATTTATGTTGTTTTATCCTATGCTTTATTAAATTGTATTTATGTTGTTTTATCCTATGCTTTATTAAATTGAATTTATGTTGTTTTAACCTATGCTTTATTAAATTGTATTTATGTTGTTTTATCCTATGCTTTATTAAATTGTGTTTATGTTGTTTTATCCTATGCTTTATTAAATTGTATTTATGTTGTTTTATCCTATGCTTTATTAAATTGTATTTATTTTGTTTTGTCCTATGCTTTATTAAATTGTGTTTATGTTGTTTTAATCTATGCTTTATTAAATTGTATTTGTGTTGTTTTAACCCATGCTTTATTAAATTGTATTTATGTTGTTTTATCCTATGCTTTATTAAATTGTATTTATGTTGTTTTATCCTATGCTTTATTAAATTGTATTTATGTTGTTTTATCCTATGCTTTATTAAATTGTATTTATGTTGTTTTATCCTATGCTTTATTAAATTTTATTGATGTTGTTTTATCCCATGCTTTATTAAATTGTATTTATGTTGTTTTAACTTATGCTTTATTAAATTGTATTTATGTTGTTTTAACCTATGCTTTATTAAATTGTATTTATGTTGTTTTATCCTATACTTTATTAAATTGTATTTATGTTGTTTTAACCTATGCTTTATTAAATTGTTTTTATGTTGTTTTATCCTATGCTTTATTAAATGGTATTTATGTTGTTTTATCCTATGCTTTATTAAATTGTATTTATGTTGTTTTATCCTATGCTTTATTAAATTGTATTTATGTTGTTTTAACCTATGCTTTATTAAATTGTATTTATGTTGTTTTATCCTATGCTTTATTAAATTGTATTTATGTTGTTTTATCCTATGCTTTATTAAATTGTATTTATGTTGTTTTAACCTATGCTTTATTAAATTGTATTTATGTTGTTTTATCCTATGCTTTATTAAATTGTATTTATGTTGTTTTATCCTATGTTTTATTAAATTGTATTTATTTTGTTTTGTCCTATGCTTTATTAAATTGTGTTTATGTTGTTTTAACCTATGCTTTCTTAAATTGTATTTGTGTTGTTTTAACCCATGCTTTATTAAATTGTATTTATGTTGTTTTATCTTATGCTTTATTAAATTGTATTTATGTTGTTTTATCCTATGCTTTATTAAATTGTATTTATGTTGTTTTATCCTATGCTTTATTAAATTGTATTTATGTTGTTTTATCCTATGCTTTATTAAATTGTATTTATGTTGTTTTAACCTATGCTTTATTAAATTGTATTTATGTTGTTTTATCCTATGCTTTATTAAATTGTATTTATGTTGTTTTATCCTATGCTTTATTAAATTGTATTTATGTTGTTTTAACCTATGCTTTATTAAATTGTATTTATGTTGTTTTATCCTATGCTTTATTAAATTGTATTTATGTTGTTTTATCCTATGCTTTATTAAATTGTATTTATGTTGTTTTATCCTATGCTTTATTAAATTGTATTTATGTTGTTTTGTACTATGCTTTATTAAATTGTATTTATGTTGTTTAACCCATGCTTTATTAAATTGTATTTATGTTGTTTTATCCTATGCTTTATTAAATTGTATTTATTTTGTTTTGTCCTATGCTTTATTAAATTGTGTTTATGTTGTTTTAACCTATGCTTTATTAAATTGTATTTGCGTTGTTTTAACCCATGCTTTATTAAATTGTATTTATGTTGTTTTATCCTATGCTTTATTAAATTGTATTTATGTTGTTTTATCCTATGCTTTATTAAATTGTATTTATGTTGTTTTATCCTATGCTTTATTAAATTGTATTTATGTTGTTTTATCCTATGCTTTATTAAATTTTATTGATGTTGTTTTATCCCATGCTTTATTAAATTGTATTTATGTTGTTTTAACCTATGTTTTATTAAATTGTATTTATGTTGTTTTATCCTATACTTTATTAAATTGTATTTATGTTGTTTTAACCTATGCTTTATTAAATTGTTTTTATGTTGTTTTATCCTATGCTTTATTAAATGGTATTTATGTTGTTTTATCCTATGCTTTATTAAATTGTATTTATGTTGTTTTATCCTATGCTTTATTAAATTGAATTTATGTTGTTTTAACCTATGCTTTATTAAATTGTATTTATGTTGTTTTATCCAATGCTTTATTAAATTGTGTTTATGTTGTTTTATCCTATGCTTTATTAAATTGTATTTATGTTGTTTTATCCTATGCTTTATTAAATTGTATTTATGTTGTTTTAACCTATGCTTTATTAAATTGTATTTAGGTTGTTTTATCCTATGCTTTATTAAATTGTATTTATGTTGTTTTATCCTATGCTTTATTAAATTGTATTTATGTTGTTTTAACCTATGCTTTATTAAATTGTATTTATGTTGTTTTATCCTATGCTTTATTAAATTGTATTTATGTTGTTTTATCCTATGCTTTATTAAATTGTATTTATTTTGTTTTGTCCTATGCTTTATTAAATTGTGTTTATGTTGTTTTAACCTATGCTTTATTAAATTGTATTTGTGTTGTTTTAACCCATGCTTTATTAAATTGTATTTATGTTGTTTTATCATATGCTTTATTAAATTGTATTTATGTTGTTTTATCCTATGCTTTATTAAATTGTATTTATGTTGTTTTATCCTATGCTTTATTAAATTGTATTTATGTTGTTTTATCCTATGCTTTATTAAATTGTATTTATGTTGTTTTAACCTATGCTTTATTAAATTGTATTTATGTTGTTTTATCCTATGCTTTATTAATTTGTGTTTATGTTGTTTTATCCTATACTTTATTACATTGTGTTTATGTTGTTTTAACCCATGCTTTATTAAATTGTATTTATGTTGCTTTATCCTATGCTTTATTAAATTGCATCTATGTTATTTTATCCTATGCTTTATTAAATTGTATTTATGTTGTTTTATCCTATGCTTTATTAAATTGTATTTATGTGGTTTTATCCTATGCTTTATTAAATTGTGTTTATGTTGTTTTATCCTATGCTTTATTAAATTGTATTTATGTGGTTTTATCCTATGCTTTATTAAATTGTATTTATGTTGTTTTATCCTATGCTTTATTAAATTGTATTTATGTTGTTTTATCCTATGCTTTATTAAATTGTATTTATGTTGTTTTGTACTATGCTTTATTAAATTGCATTTATGTTGTTTTAACCCATGCTTTATTAAATTGTATTTATGTTGTTTTAACCTATGCTTTATTAAATTGTATTTATTTTGTTTTGTCCTATGCTTTATTAAATTGTGTTTATGTTGTTTTAACCTATGCTTTATTAAATGGTATTTATGTTGTTTTATCCTATGCTTTATTAAATTGTATTTATGTTGTTTTATCCTATGCTTTATTAAATTGTATTTATGTTGTTTTAACCTATGCTTTATTAAATTGTATTTATGTTGTTTTATCCTATGCTTTATTAAATTGTATTTATGTTGTTTTATCCTATGCTTTATTAAATTGTATTTATGTTGTTTTAACCTATGCTTTATTAAATTGTATTTATGTTGTTTTATCCTATGCTTTATTAAATTGTATTTATGTTGTTTTATCCTATGTTTTATTAAATTGTATTTATTTTGTTTTGTCCTATGCTTTATTAAATTGTGTTTATGTTGTTTTAACCTATGCTTTATTAAATTGTATTTGTGTTGTTTTAACCCATGCTTTATTAAATTGTATTTATGTTGTTTTATCTTATGCTTTATTAAATTGTATTTATGTTGTTTTATCCTATGCTTTATTAAATTGTATTTATGTTGTTTTATCCTATGCTTTATTAAATTGTATTTATGTTGTTTTATCCTATGCTTTATTAAATTGTATTTATGTTGTTTTAACCTATGCTTTATTAAATTGTATTTATGTTGTTTTTTCCTATGCTTTATTAATTTGTGTTTATGTTGTTTTATCCTATACTTTATTAAATTGTGTTTATGTTGTTTTAACCCATGCTTTATTAAATTGTATTTATGTTGCTTTATCCTATGCTTTATTAAATTGCATCTATGTTATTTTATCCTATGCTTTATTAAATTGTATTTATGTTGTTTTATCCTATGCTTTATTAAATTGTATTTATGTGGTTTTATCCTATGCTTTATTAAATTGTGTTTATGTTGTTTTATCCTATGCTTTATTAAATTGTATTTATGTGGTTTTATCCTATGCTTTATTAAATTGTATTTATGTTGTTTTATCCTATGCTTTATTAAATTGTATTTATGTTGTTTTATCCTATGCTTTATTAAATTGTATTAAAGTTGTTTTGTACTATGCTTTATTAAATTGCATTTATGTTGTTTTAACCCATGCTTTATTAAATTGTATTTATGTTGTTTTATCCTATGCTTTATTAAATTGTATTTATTTTGTTTTGTCCTATGCTTTATTAAATTGTGTTTATGTTGTTTTAACCTATGCTTTATTAAATTGTATTTGCGTTGTTTTAACCCATGCTTTATTAAATTGTATTTATGTTGTTTTATCCTATGCTTTATTAAATTGTATTTATGTTGTTTTATCCTATGCTTTATTAAATTTTATTTATGTTGTTTTATCCTATGCTTTATTAAATTGTATTTATGTTGTTTTATCCTATGCTTTATTAAATTTTATTGATGTTGTTTTATCCCATGCTTTATTAAATTGTATTTATGTTGTTTTAACCTATGCTTTATTAAATTGTATTTATGTTGTTTTATCCTATACTTTATTAAATTGTATTTATGTTGTTTTATCCTATGCTTTATTAAATTGTATTTATGTTGTTTTATCCTATGCTTTATTAAATTGAATTTATGTTGTTTTAACCTATGCTTTATTAAATTGTATTTATGTTGTTTTATCCTATGCTTTATTAAATTGTGTTTATGTTGTTTTATCCTATGCTTTATTAAATTGTATTTATGTTGTTTTATCCTATGCTTTATTAAATTATATTTATTTTGTTTTGTCCTATGCTTTATTAAATTGTGTTTATGTTGTTTTAATCTATGCTTTATTAAATTGTATTTGTGTTGTTTTAACCCATGCTTTATTAAATTGTATTTATGTTGTTTTATCCTATGCTTTATTAAATTGTATTTATGTTGTTTTATCCTATGCTTTATTAAATTGTATTTATGTTGTTTTATCCTATGCTTTATTAAATTGTATTTATGTTGTTTTATCCTATGCTTTATTAAATTTTATTGATGTTGTTTTATCCCATGCTTTATTAAATTGTATTTATGTTGTTTTAACCTATGCATTATTAAATTGTATTTATGTTGTTTTAACCTATGCTTTATTAAATTGTATTTATGTTGTTTTATCCTATGCTTTATTAAATTGTATTTATGTTGTTTTAACCTATGCTTTATTAAATTGTTTTTATGTTGTTTTATCCTATGCTTTATTAAATTGTATTTATGTTGTTTTATCCTATGCTTTATTAAATTGTATTTATGTTGTTTTAACCTATGCTTTATTAAATTGTTTTTATGCTGTTTTATCCTATGCTTTATTAAATTGTATTTATGTTGTTTTATCCTATGCTTTATTAAATTGTATTTATGTTGTTTTATCCTATGCTTTATTAAATTGTATTTATGTTGTTTTAACCTATGCTTTATTAAATTGTATTTATGTTGTTTTATCCTATGCTTTATTAATTTGTGTTTATGTTGTTTTATCCTATGCTTTATTAAATTGAATTTATGTTGTTTTATCCTATGCTTTATTAAATTGTATTTATGTTGTTTTAACCTATGCTTTATTAAATTGTATTTATATTGTTTTATCCTATGCTTTATTAAATTGTATTTATGTTGTTTTATCCTATGCTTTATTAAATTGTGTTTATGTTGTTTTATCCTATGCTTTATTAAATTGTATTTAGGTTGTTTTATCCTATGCTTTATTAAATTGTATTTATGTTGTTTTATCCTATGCTTTATTAAATTGTGTTTATGTTGTTTTATCCTATACTTTATTAAATTGTATTTATGTTGTTTTAATCTATGCTTTATTAAATTGTATTTATGTTGTTTTATCCTATGCTTTATTAAATTCTATTTATGTTGTTTAATCCTATGCTTTATTAAATTGTGCTTATGTTGTTTTATCCTATGGTTTATTAAATTGTATTTATGTTGTTTTATCCTATGCTTTATTAAATTTTATTGATGTTGTTTTATCCCATGCTTTATTAAATTGTATTTATGTTGTTTTAACCTATGCTTTATTAAATTGTATTTATGTTGTTTTATCCTATACTTTATTAAATTGTATTTATGTTGTTTTATCCTATGCTTTATTAAATTGTATTTATGTTGTTTTATCCTATGCTTTATTAAATTGAATTTATGTTGTTTTAACCTATGCTTTATTAAATTGTATTTATGTTGTTTTATCCTATGCTTTATTAAATTGTGTTTATGTTGTTTTATCCTATGCTTTATTAAATTGTATTTATGTTGTTTTATCCTATGCTTTATTAAATTGTATTTATTTTGTTTTGTCCTATGCTTTATTAAATTGTGTTTATGTTGTTTTAATCTATGCTTTATTAAATTGTATTTGTGTTGTTTTAACCCATGCTTTATTAAATTGTATTTATGTTGTTTTATCCTATGCTTTATTAAATTGTATTTATGTTGTTTTATCCTATGCTTTATTAAATTGTATTTATGTTGTTTTATCCTATGCTTTATTAAATTGTATTTATGTTGTTTTATCCTATGCTTTATTAAATTTTATTGATGTTGTTTTATCCCATGCTTTATTAAATTGTATTTATGTTGTTTTAACCTATGCATTATTAAATTGTATTTATGTTGTTTTAACCTATGCTTTATTAAATTGTATTTATGTTGTTTTATCCTATGCTTTATTAAATTGTATTTATGTTGTTTTAACCTATGCTTTATTAAATTGTTTTTATGTTGTTTTATCCTATGCTTTATTAAATTGTATTTATGTTGTTTTATCCTATGCTTTATTAAATTGTATTTATGTTGTTTTAACCTATGCTTTATTAAATTGTTTTTATGCTGTTTTATCCTATGCTTTATTAAATTGTATTTATGTTGTTTTATCCTATGCTTTATTAAATTGTATTTATGTTGTTTTATCCTATGCTTTATTAAATTGTATTTATGTTGTTTTAACCTATGCTTTATTAAATTGTATTTATGTTGTTTTATCCTATGCTTTATTAATTTGTGTTTATGTTGTTTTATCCTATGCTTTATTAAATTGTATTTATGTTGTTTTATCCTATGCTTTATTAAATTGTATTTATGTTGTTTTAACCTATGCTTTATTAAATTGTATTTATGTTGTTTTATCCTATGCTTTATTAAATTGTATTTATGTTGTTTTATCCTATGCTTTATTAAATTGTGTTTATGTTG
Source organism: Phyllobates terribilis (assembly GCF_046119375.1). Taxonomy (NCBI): domain Eukaryota; kingdom Metazoa; phylum Chordata; class Amphibia; order Anura; family Dendrobatidae; genus Phyllobates; species Phyllobates terribilis. The sequence goes on along the minus strand of NW_027362781.1, from coordinate 2,967,317 downwards.
TTTTATCCTATGCTTTATTAAATTGTATTTAGGTTGTTTTATCCTATGCTTTATTAAATTGTATTTATGTTGTTTTATCCTATGCTTTATTAAATTGTGTTTATGTTGTTTTATCCTATACTTTATTAAATTGTATTTATGTTGTTTTAATCTATGCTTTATTAAATTGTATTTATGTTGTTTTATCCTATGCTTTATTAAATTCTATTTATGTTGTTTAATCCTATGCTTTATTAAATTGTGCTTATGTTGTTTTATCCTATGGTTTATTAAATTGTATTTATGTTGTTTTATCCTATGCTTTATTAAATTGTATTTATGTTGTTTTATCCTATGCTTTATTAAATTGTATTTATGTTGTTTTATCCTATGCTTTATTAAACTGTATTTATGTTGTTTTAACCTATGCTTTATTACATTGTGTTTATGTTGTTTTATCCTATGCTTTATTAAATTGTATTTATGTTGCTTTAACCTATGCTTTATTAAATTGTATTTATGTTGTTTTATCCTATGCTTTATTAAATGGTATTTATGTTGTTTTATCCTATGCTTTATTAAATTGTATTTATGTTGTTTTAACCTATGCTTTATTAAACTGTATTTATGTTGTTTTATCCTATGCTTTATTAAATTGTATTTATGTTGTTTTATCCTATGCTTTATTAAATTGTATTTATGTTGTTTTAACCTATGCTTTATTAAATTGTATTTATGTTGTTTTAACCTATGCTTTATTAAATTGTATTTATGTTGTTTTATCCTATGCTTTATTAAATTGTGTTTATGTTGTTTTATCCTATGCTTTATTAAATTGTATTTATGTTGTTTTATCCTATGCTTTATTAAATTGTATTTATGTTGTTTTAACCTATGCTTTATTAAATTGTATTTATGTTGTTTTATCCTATGCTTTATTAAATTGTATTTATGTTGTTTTATCCTATGCTTTATTAAATTGTGTTTGTTGTTTTATCCTATACTTTATTAAATTGTATTTATGTTGTTTTATCCTATGCTTTATTAAATTGTATTTATGTTGTTTTATCCTACGCTTTATTAAATTGTATTTATGTTGTTTTAACCTATGCTTTATTAAATTGTATTTATGTTGTTTTATCCTATACTTTATTAAATTGTATTTATGTTGTTTTAACCTATGCTTTATTAAATTGTATTTATGTTTTTTTATCCTATGCTTTATTAAATTGTATTTATGTTGTTTTATCCTATGCTTTATTAAATTTTGTTTATGTTGTTTTATCCTATGCTTTATTAAATTGTATTTATGTTGTTTTATCCTATGCTTTATTAAATTGTATTTATGTTGTTTTAACCTATGCTTTATTAAATTGTATTTATGTTGTTTTATCCTATACTTTATTAAATTGTATTTATGTTGTTTTAACCTATGCTTTATTAAATTGTATTTATGTTTTTTTATCCTATGCTTTATTAAATTGTATTTATGTTGTTTTATCCTATGCTTTATTAAATTTTGTTTATGTTGTTTTATCCTATGCTTTATTAAATTGTATTTATGTTGTTTTATCCTATGCTTTATTAAATTGTATTTATGTTGTTTTAACCTATGCTTTATTAAATTGTATTTATGTTGTTTTATCCTATGCTTTATTAAATTGTATTTATGTTGTTTTATCCTATGCTTTATTAAATTGTGTTTGTTGTTTTATCCTATACTTTATTAAATTGTATTTATGTTGTTTTATCCTATGCTTTATTAAATTGTATTTATGTTGTTTTATCCTATGCTTTATTAAATTGTATTTATGTTGTTTTAACCTATGCTTTATTAAATTGTATTTATGTTGTTTTATCCTATGCTTTATTAAATTGTATTTATGTTGTTTTATCCTATGGTTTATTAAATTGTGCTTATGTTGTTTTATCCTATGGTTTATTAAATTGTATTTATGTTGTTTTATCCTATGCTTTATTAAATGGTATTTATGTTGTTTTATACTATGCTTTATTAAATTGTATTTATGTTGTTTTAACCTATGCTTTATTAAACTGTATTGATGTTGTTTTATCCTATGCTTTATTAAATTGTATTTATGTTGTTTTATCCTATGCTTTATTAAATTGTATTTATGTTGTTTTAACCTATGCTTTATTAAATTGTATTTATGTTGTTTTAACCTATGCTTTATTAAATTGTATTTATGTTGTTTTGACCTATGCTTTGTTAAATTGTGTTTATGTTGTTTTATCCTATGCTTTATTAAATTGTATTTATGTTGTTTTATCCTATGCTTTATTAAATTGTATTTATGTTGTTTTAACCTATGCTTTATTAAATTGTATTTATGTTGTTTTATCCTATGCTTTATTAAATTGTATTTATGTTGTTTTGTCCTATGCTTTATTAAATTGTGTTTGTTGTTTTATCCTATACTTTATTAAATTGTATTTATGTTGTTTTATCCTATGCTTTATTAAATTGTATTTATGTTGTTTTATCCTATGCTTTATTAAATTGTATTTATGTTGTTTTATCCTATGCTTTATTAAATTGTATTTATGTTGTTTTATCCTATGCTTTATTAAATTGTATTTATGTTGTTTTATCCTATGCTTTATTAAATTGTATTTATGTTGTTTTATCCTATGCTTTATTAAATTTTACTGATGTTGTTTTATCCCATGCTTTATTAAATTGTATTTATGTTGTTTTAACCTATGCTTTATTAAATTGTATTTATGTTGTTTTAACCTATACTTTATTAAATTGTATTTATGTTGTTTTATCCTATACTTTATTAAATTGTCTTTATGTTGTTTTAACCTATGCTTTATTAAATTGTTTTTATGTTGTTTTATCCTATGCTTTATTAAATGGTATTTATGTTGTTTTATCCTATGCTTTATTAAATTGTATTTATGTTGTTTTATCCTATGCTTTATTAAATTGTATTTATGTTGTTTTAACCTATGCTTTATTAAAATGTATTTATGTTGTTTTATCCTATGCTTTATTAAATTGTATTTATGTTGTTTTATCCTATGCTTTATTAAATTGTATTTATGTTGTTTTAACCTATGCTTTATTAAATTGTATTTATGTTGTTTTATCCTATGCTTTATTAAATTGTATTTATGTTGTTTTATCCTATGCTTTATTAAATAGTATCTATTTTGTTTTGTCCTATGCTTTATTAAATTGTGTTTATGTTGTTTTAACCTATGCTTTATTAAATTGTATTTGTGTTGTTTTAACCCATGCTTTATTAAATTGTATTTATGTTGTTTTATCTTATGCTTTATTAAATTGTATTTATGTTGTTTTATCCTATGCTTTATTAAATTGTATTTATGTTGTTTTATCCTATGCTTTATTAAATTGTATTTATGTTGTTTTATCCTATGCTTTATTAAATTGTATTTATGTTGTTTTAACCTATACTTTATTAAATTGTATTTATGTTGTTTTATCCTATGCTTTATTAATTTGTGTTTATGTTGTTTTATCCTATACTTTATTAAATTGTGTTTATGTTGTTTTAACCCATGCTTTATTAAATTGTATTTATGTTGCTTTATCCTATGCTTTATTAAATTGCATCTATGTTATTTTATCCTATGCTTTATTAAATTGTATTTATGTTGTTTTATCCTATGGTTTATTAAATTGTGCTTATGTTGTTTTATCCTATGGTTTATTAAATTGTATTTATGTTGTTTTATCCTATGCTTTATTAAATGGTATTTATGTTGTTTTATCCTATGCTTTATTAAATTGTATTTATGTTGTTTTATCCTATGCTTTATTAAATTGTATTTATGTTGTTTTAACCTATGCTTTATTAAACTGTATTGATGTTGTTTTATCCTATGCTTTATTAAATTGTATTTATGTTGTTTTATCCTATGCTTTATTAAATTTTGTTTATGTTGTTTTATCCTATGCTTTATTAAATTGTATTTATGTTGTTTTATCCTATGCTTTATTAAATTGTATTTATGTTGTTTTAACCTATGCTTTATTAAATTGTATTTATGTTGTTTTATCCTATGCTTTATTAAATTGTATTTATGTTGTTTTATCCTATGCTTTATTAAATTGTATTTATGTTGTTTTATCCTATGCTTTATTAAACTGTGTTTATGTTGTTTTAATCTATACTTTATTAAATTGTATTTATGTTGTTTTAATCTATGCTTTATTAAATTGTATTTATGTTGTTTTATCCTATGCTTTATTAAATTGTATTTATGCTGTTTTATCCTATGGTTTATTAAATTGTGCTTATGTTGTTTTATCCTATGGTTTATTAAATTGTATTTATGTTGTTTTATCCTATGCTTTATTAAATGGTATTTATGTTGTTTTATCCTATGCTTTATTAAATTGTATTTATGTTGTTTTAACCTATGCTTTATTAAACTGTATTGATGTTGTTTTATCCTATGCTTTATTAAATTGTATTTATGTTGTTTTATCCTATGCTTTATTAAATTGTATTTATGTTGTTTTAACCTATGCTTTATTAAATTGTATTTATGTTGTTTTAACCTATGCTTTATTAAATTGTATTTATGTTGTTTTGACCTATGCTTTGTTAAATTGTGTTTATGTTGTTTTATCCTATGCTTTATTAAATTGTATTTATGTTGTTTTATCCTATGCTTTATTAAATTGTATTTATGTTGTTTTAACCTATGCTTTATTAAATTGTATTTATGTTGTTTTATCCTATGCTTTATTAAATTGTATTTATGTTGTTTTGTCCTATGCTTTATTAAATTGTGTTTGTTGTTTTATCCTATACTTTATTAAATTGTATTTATGTTGTTTTATCCTATGCTTTTATAAATTGTATTTATGTTGTTTTATCCTATGCTTTATTAAATTGTATTTATGTTGTTTTATCCTATGCTTTATTAAATTGTATTTATGTTGTTTTATCCTATGCTTTATTAAATTGTATTTATGTTGTTTTATCCTATGCTTTATTAAATTGTATTTATGTTGTTTTATCCTATGCTTTATTAAATTGTATTTATGTTGTTTTATCCTATGCTTTATTAAATTGTATTTATGTTGTTTTATCCTATGCTTTATTAAATTTTACTGATGTTGTTTTATCCCATGCTTTATTAAATTGTATTTATGTTGTTTTAACCTATGCTTTATTAAATTGTATTTATGTTGTTTTAACCTATGCTTTATTAAATTGTATTTATGTTGTTTTATCCTATACTTTATTAAATTGTATTTATGTTGTTTTAACCTATGCTTTATTAAATTGTTTTTATGTTGTTTTATCCTATGCTTTATTAAATGGTATTTATGTTGTTTTATCCTATGCTTTATTAAATTGTATTTATGTTGTTTTATCCTATGCTTTATTAAATTGTATTTATGTTGTTTTAACCTATGCTTTATTAAATTGTATTTATGTTGTTTTATCCTATGCTTTATTAAATTGTATTTATGTTGTTTTATCATATGCTTTATTAAATTGTATTTATGTTGTTTTAACCTATGCTTTATTAAATTGTATTTATGTTGTTTTATCCTATGCTTTATTAAATTGTATTTATGTTGTTTTATCCTATGCTTTATTAAATTGTATTTATTTTGTTTTGTCCTATGCTTTATTAAATTGTGTTTATGTTGTTTTAACCTATGCTTTATTAAATTGTATTTGTGTTGTTTTAACCCATGCTTTATTAAATTGTATTTATGTTGTTTTATCTTATGCTTTATTAAATTGTATTTATGTTGTTTTAACCTATGCTTTATTAAACTGTATTGATGTTGTTTTATCCTATGCTTTATTAAATTGTATTTATGTTGTTTTATCCTATGCTTTATTAAATTGTATTTATGTTGTTTTAACCTATGCTTTATTAAATTGTATTTATGTTGTTTTAACCTATGCTTTATTAAATTGTATTTATGTTGTTTTGACCTATGCTTTGTTAAATTGTGTTTATGTTGTTTTATCCTATGCTTTATTAAATTGTATTTATGTTGTTTTATCCTATGCTTTATTAAATTGTATTTATGTTGTTTTAACCTATGCTTTATTAAATTGTATTTATGTTGTTTTATCCTATGCTTTATTAAATTGTATTTATGTTGTTTTGTCCTATGCTTTATTAAATTGTGTTTGTTGTTTTATCCTATACTTTATTAAATTGTATTTATGTTGTTTTATCCTATGCTTTTATAAATTGTATTTATGTTGTTTTATCCTATGCTTTATTAAATTGTATTTATGTTGTTTTATCCTATGCTTTATTAAATTGTATTTATGTTGTTTTATCCTATGCTTTATTAAATTGTATTTATGTTGTTTTATCCTATGCTTTATTAAATTGTATTTATGTTGTTTTATCCTATGCTTTATTAAATTGTATTTATGTTGTTTTATCCTATGCTTTATTAAATTGTATTTATGTTGTTTTATCCTATGCTTTATTAAATTTTACTGATGTTGTTTTATCCCATGCTTTATTAAATTGTATTTATGTTGTTTTAACCTATGCTTTATTAAATTGTATTTATGTTGTTTTAACCTATGCTTTATTAAATTGTATTTATGTTGTTTTATCCTATACTTTATTAAATTGTATTTATGTTGTTTTAACCTATGCTTTATTAAATTGTTTTTATGTTGTTTTATCCTATGCTTTATTAAATGGTATTTATGTTGTTTTATCCTATGCTTTATTAAATTGTATTTATGTTGTTTTATCCTATGCTTTATTAAATTGTATTTATGTTGTTTTAACCTATGCTTTATTAAATTGTATTTATGTTGTTTTATCCTATGCTTTATTAAATTGTATTTATGTTGTTTTATCATATGCTTTATTAAATTGTATTTATGTTGTTTTAACCTATGCTTTATTAAATTGTATTTATGTTGTTTTATCCTATGCTTTATTAAATTGTATTTATGTTGTTTTATCCTATGCTTTATTAAATTGTATTTATTTTGTTTTGTCCTATGCTTTATTAAATTGTGTTTATGTTGTTTTAACCTATGCTTTATTAAATTGTATTTGTGTTGTTTTAACCCATGCTTTATTAAATTGTATTTATGTTGTTTTATCTTATGCTTTATTAAATTGTATTTATGTTGTTTTATCCTATGCTTTATTAAATTGTATTTATGTTGTTTTATCCTATGCTTTATTAAATTGTATTTATGTTGTTTTATCCTATGCTTTATTAAATTATATTTATGTTGTTTTAACCTATGCTTTATTAAATTGTATTTATGTTGTTTTATCCTATGCTTTATTAATTTGTGTTTATGTTGTTTTATCCTATACTTTATTAAATTGTGTTTATGTTGTTTTAACCCATGCTTTATTAAATTGTATTTATGTTGCTTTATCCTATGCTTTATTAAATTGCATCTATGTTATTTTATCCTATGCTTTATTAAATTGTATTTATGTTGTTTTATCCTATGGTTTATTAAATTGTGCTTATGTTGTTTTATCCTATGGTTTATTAAATTGTATTTATGTTGTTTTATCCTATGCTTTATTAAATGGTATTTATGTTGTTTTATCCTATGCTTTATTAAATTGTATTTATGTTGTTTTAACCTATGCTTTATTAAACTGTATTGATGTTGTTTTATCCTATGCTTTATTAAATTGTATTTATGTTGTTTTATCCTATGCTTTATTAAATTGTATTTATGTTGTTTTAACCTATGCTTTATTAAATTGTATTTATGTTGTTTTAACCTATGCTTTATTAAATTGTATTTATGTTGTTTTATCCTATGCTTTGTTAAATTGTGTTCATGTTGTTTTATCCTATGCTTTATTAAATTGTATTTATGTTGTTTTATCCTATGCTTTATTAAATTGTATTTATGTTGTTTTATCCTATGCTTTATTAAATTGTATTTATGTTGTTTTATCCTATGCTTTATTAAACTGTGTTTATGTTGTTTTAATCTATACTTTATTAAATTGTATTTATGTTGTTTTAATCTATGCTTTATTAAATTGTATTTATGTTGTTTTATCCTATGCTTTATTAAATTGTATTTATGTTGTTTTATCCTATGGTTTATTAAATTGTGCTTATGTTGTTTTATCCTATGGTTTATTAAATTGTATTTATGTTGTTTTATCCTATGCTTTATTAAATTGTATTTATGTTGTTTTATCCTATGGTTTATTAAATTGTGCTTATGTTGTTTTATCCTATGGTTTATTAAATTGTATTTATGTTGTTTTATCCTATGCTTTATTAAATTGTATTTATTTTGTTTTGTCCTATGCTTTATTAAATTGTGTTTATGTTGTTTTAACCTATGCTTTATTAAATTGTATTTGTGTTGTTTTAACCCATGCTTTATTAAATTGTATTTATGTTGTTTTATCTTATGCTTTATTAAATTGTATTTATGTTGTTTTATCCTATGCTTTATTAAATTGTATTTATGTTGTTTTATCCTATGCTTTATTAAATTGTATTTATGTTGTTTTATCCTATGCTTTATTAAATTGTATTTATGTTGTTTTAACCTATGCTTTATTAAATTGTATTTATGTTGTTTTAACCTATGCTTTATTAAATTGTATTTATGTTGTTTTATCCTATGCTTTGTTAAATTGTGTTTATGTTGTTTTATCCTATGCTTTATTAAATTGTATTTATGTTGTTTTATCCTATGCTTTATTAAATTGTATTTATGTTGTTTTATCCTATGCTTTATTAAATTGTATTTATGTTGTTTTATCCTATGCTTTATTAAACTGTGTTTATGTTGTTTTAATCTATACTTTATTAAATTGTATTTATGTTGTTTTAATCTATGCTTTATTAAATTGTATTTATGTTGTTTTATCCTATGCTTTATTAAATTGTATTTATGTTGTTTTATCCTATGCTTTATTAAATTGTATTTATGTTGTTTTATCCTATGCTTTATTAAACTGTGTTTATGTTGTTTTAATCTATACTTTATTAAATTGTATTTATGTTGTTTTAATCTATGCTTTATTAAATTGTATTTATGTTGTTTTATCCTATGCTTTATTAAATTGTATTTATGTTGTTTTATCCTATGGTTTATTAAATTGTGCTTATGTTGTTTTATCCTATGGTTTATTAAATTGTATTTATGTTGTTTTATCCTATGCTTTATTAAATGGTATTTATGTTGTTTTATCCTATGCTTTATTAAATTGTATTTATGTTGTTTTAACCTATGCTTTATTAAACTGTATTGATGTTGTTTTATCCTATGCTTTATTAAATTGTATTTATGTTGTTTTATCCTATGCTTTATTAAATTGTATTTATGTTGTTTTAACCTATGCTTTATTAAATTGTATTTATGTTGTTTTAACCTATGCTTTATTAAATTGTATTTATGATGTTTTGACCTATGCTTTGTTAAATTGTGTTTATGTTGTTTTATCCTATGCTTTATTAAATTGTATTTATGTTGTTTTATCCTATGCTTTATTAAATTGTATTTATGTTGTTTTAACCTATGCTTTATTAAATTGTATTTATGTTGTTTTATCCTATGCTTTATTAAATTGTATTTATGTTGTTTTGTCCTATGCTTTATTAAATTGTGTTTGTTGTTTTATCCTATACTTTATTAAATTGTATTTATGTTGTTTTATCCTATGCTTTATTAAATTGTATTTATGTTGTTTTATCCTATGCTTTATTAAATTGTATTTATGTTGTTTTATCCTATGCTTTATTAAATTGTATTTATGTTGTTTTATCCTATGCTTTATTAAATTGTATTTATGTTGTTTTATCCTATGCTTTATTAAATTGTATTTATGTTGTTTTATCCTATGCTTTATTAAATTTTACTGATGTTGTTTTATCCCATGCTTTATTAAATTGTATTTATGTTGTTTTAACCTATGCTTTATTAAATTGTATTTATGTTGTTTTAACCTATGCTTTATTAAATTGTATTTATGTTGTTTTATCCTATACTTTATTAAATTGTATTTATGTTGTTTTAACCTATGCTTTATTAAATTGTTTTTATGTTGTTTTATCCTATGCTTTATTAAATGGTATTTATGTTGTTTTATCCTATGCTTTATTAAATTGTATTTATGTTGTTTTATCCTATGCTTTATTAAATTGTATTTATGTTGTTTTAACCTATGCTTTATTAAATTGTATTTATGTTGTTTTATCCTATGCTTTATTAAATTGTATTTATGTTGTTTTATCCTATGCTTTATTAAATTGTATTTATGTTGTTTTAACCTATGCTTTATTAAATTGTATTTATGTTGTTTTATCCTATGCTTTATTAAATTGTATTTATGTTGTTTTATCCTATGCTTTATTAAATTGTATTTATTTTGTTTTGTCCTATGCTTTATTAAATTGTGTTTATGTTGTTTTAACCTATGCTTTATTAAATTGTATTTGTGTTGTTTTAACCCATGCTTTATTAAATTGTATTTATGTTGTTTTATCTTATGCTTTATTAAATTGTATTTATGTTGTTTTATCCTATGCTTTATTAAATTGTATTTATGTTGTTTTATCCTATGCTTTATTAAATTGTATTTATGTTGTTTTATCATATGCTTTATTAAATTGTATTTATGTTGTTTTAACCTATGCTTTATTAAATTGTATTTATGTTGTTTTATCCTATGCTTTATTAATTTGTGTTTATGTTGTTTTATCCTATACTTTATTAAATTGTGTTTATGTTGTTTTAACCCATGCTTTATTAAATTGTATTTATGTTGCTTTATCCTATGCTTTATTAAATTGCATCTATGTTATTTTATCCTATGCTTTATTAAATTGTATTTATGTTGTTTTATCCTATGGTTTATTAAATTGTGCTTATGTTGTTTTATCCTATGGTTTATTAAATTGTATTTATGTTGTTTTATCCTATGCTTTATTAAATGGTATTTATGTTGTTTTATCCTATGCTTTATTAAATTGTATTTATGTTGTTTTAACCTATGCTTTATTAAACTGTATTGATGTTGTTTTATCCTATGCTTTATTAAATTGTATTTATGTTGTTTTATCCTATGCTTTATTAAATTGTATTTATGTTGTTTTAACCTATGCTTTATTAAATTGTATTTATGTTGTTTTAACCTATGCTTTATTAAATTGTATTTATGTTGTTTTATCCTATGCTTTGTTAAATTGTGTTTATGTTGTTTTATCCTATGCTTTATTAAATTGTATTTATGTTGTTTTATCCTATGCTTTATTAAATTGTATTTATGTTGTTTTAACCTATGCTTTATTAAATTGTATTTATGTTGTTTTATCCTATGCTTTATTAAATTGTATTTGTGTTGTTTTGTCCTATGCTTTATTAAATTGTGTTTGTTGTTTTATCCTATACTTTATTAAATTGTATTTATGTTGTTTTATCCTATGCTTTATTAAATTGTATTTATGTTGTTTTATCCTATGCTTTATTAAATTGTATTTATGTTGTTTTATCCTATGCTTTATTAAATTGTATTTATGTTGTTTTATCCTATGCTTTATTAAATTGTATTTATGTTGTTTTATCCTATGCTTTATTAAATTGTATTTATGTTGTTTTATCCTATGCTTTATTAAATTGTATTTATGTTGTTTTATCCTATGCTTTATTAAATTTTACTGATGTTGTTTTATCCCATGCTTTATTAAATTGTATTTATGTTGTTTTAACCTATGCTTTATTAAATTGTATTTATGTTGTTTTAACCTATGCTTTATTAAATTGTATTTATGTTGTTTTATCCTATACTTTATTAAATTGTATTTATGTTGTTTTAACCTATGCTTTATTAAATTGTTTTTATGTTGTTTTATCCTATGCTTTATTAAATGGTATTTATGTTGTTTTATCCTATGCTTTATTAAATTGTATTTATGTTGTTTTATCCTATGCTTTATTAAATTGTATTTATGTTGTTTTAACCTATGCTTTATTAAATTGTATTTATGTTGTTTTATCCTATGCTTTATTAAATTGTATTTATGTTGTTTTATCCTATGCTTTATTAAATTGTATTTATGTTGTTTTAACCTATGCTTTATTAAATTGTATTTATGTTGTTTTATCCTATGCTTTATTAAATTGTATTTATGTTGTTTTATCCTATGCTTTATTAAATTGTATTTATTTTGTTTTGTCCTATGCTTTATTAAATTGTGTTTATGTTGTTTTAACCTATGCTTTATTAAATTGTATTTGTGTTGTTTTAACCCATGCTTTATTAAATTGTATTTATGTTGTTTTATCTTATGCTTTATTAAATTGTATTTATGTTGTTTTATCCTATGCTTTATTAAATTGTATTTATGATGTTTTATCCTATGCTTTATTAAATTGTATTTATGTTGTTTTATCCTATGCTTTATTAAATTGTATTTATGTTGTTTTATCCTATGCTTTATTAAATTGTATTTATGTTGTTTTATCCTATGCTTTATTAAATTGTATTTATGTTGTTTTATCCTATGCTTTATTAAATTTTACTGATGTTGTTTTATCCCATGCTTTATTAAATTGTATTTATGTTGTTTTAACCTATGCTTTATTAAATTGTATTTATGTTGTTTTATCCTATACTTTATTAAATTGTATTTATGTTGTTTTATCCTATGCTTTATTAAATTGTATTTATGTTGTTTTATCCTATGCTTTATTAAATTGTATTTATGTTGTTTTATCCTATGCTTTATTAAATTTTATTGATGTTGTTTTATCCCATGCTTTATTAAATTGTATTTATGTTGTTTTAACCTATGCTTTATTAAATTGTATTTATGTTGTTTTATCCTATACTTTATTAAATTGTATTTATGTTGTTTTATCCTATGCTTTATTAAATTGTATTTATGTTGTTTTATCCTATGCTTTATTAAATTGAATTTATGTTGTTTTAACCTATGCTTTATTAAATTGTATTTATGTTGTTTTATCCTATGCTTTATTAAATTGTGTTTATGTTGTTTTATCCTATGCTTTATTAAATTGTATTTATGTTGTTTTATCCTATGCTTTATTAAATTGTATTTATTTTGTTTTGTCCTATGCTTTATTAAATTGTGTTTATGTTGTTTTAATCTATGCTTTATTAAATTGTATTTGTGTTGTTTTAACCCATGTTTTATTAAATTGTATTTATGTTGTTTTATCCTATGCTTTATTAAATTGTATTTATGTTGTTTTATCATATGCTTTATTAAATTGTATTTATGTTGTTTTATCCTATGCTTTATTAAATTGTATTTATGTTGTTTTATCCTATGCTTTATTAAATTTTATTGATGTTGTTTTATCCCATGCTTTATTAAATTGTATTTATGTTGTTTTAACCTATGCATTATTAAATTGTATTTATGTTGTTTTAACCTATGCTTTATTAAATTGTATTTATGTTGTTTTATCCTATGCTTTATTAAATTGTATTTATGTTGTTTTAACCTATGCTTTATTAAATTGTTTTTATGTTGTTTTATCCTATGCTTTATTAAATTGTATTTAGGTTGTTTTATCCTATGCTTTATTAAATTGTATTTATGTTGTTTTAACCTATGCTTTATTAAATTGTTTTTATGCTGTTTTATCCTATGCTTTATTAAATTGTATTTATGTTGTTTTATCCTATGCTTTATTAAATTGTATTTATGTTGTTTTATCCTATGCTTTATTAAATTGTATTTATGTTGTTTTAACCTATGCTTTATTAAATTGTATTTATGTTGTTTTATCCTATGCTTTATTAATTTGTGTTTATGTTGTTTTATCCTATGCTTTATTAAATTGTATTTATGTTGTTTTATCCTATGCTTTATTAAATTGTATTTATGTTGTTTTAACCTATGCTTTATTAAATTGTATTTATGTTGTTTTATCCTATGCTTTATTAAATTGTATTTATGTTGTTTTATCCTATGCTTTATTAAATTGTGTTTATGTTGTTTTATCCTATGCTTTATTAAATTGTATTTAGGTTGTTTTATCCTATGCTTTATTAAATTGTATTTATGTTGTTTTATCCTATGCTTTATTAAATTGTGTTTATGTTGTTTTATCCTATACTTTATTAAATTGTATTTATGTTGTTTTAATCTATGCTTTATTAAATTGTATTTATGTTGTTTTATCCTATGCTTTATTAAATTCTATTTATGTTGTTTAATCCTATGCTTTATTAAATTGTGCTTATGTTGTTTTATCCTATGGTTTATTAAATTGTATTTATGTTGTTTTATCCTATGCTTTATTAAATTTTATTGATGTTGTTTTATCCCATGCTTTATTAAATTGTATTTATGTTGTTTTAACCTATGCTTTATTAAATTGTATTTATGTTGTTTTATCCTATACTTTATTAAATTGTATTTATGTTGTTTTATCCTATGCTTTATTAAATTGTATTTATGTTGTTTTATCCTATGCTTTATTAAATTGAATTTATGTTGTTTTAACCTATGCTTTATTAAATTGTATTTATGTTGTTTTATCCTATGCTTTATTAAATTGTGTTTATGTTGTTTTATCCTATGCTTTATTAAATTGTATTTATGTTGTTTTATCCTATGCTTTATTAAATTGTATTTATTTTGTTTTGTCCTATGCTTTATTAAATTGTGTTTATGTTGTTTTAATCTATGCTTTATTAAATTGTATTTGTGTTGTTTTAACCCATGCTTTATTAAATTGTATTTATGTTGTTTTATCCTATGCTTTATTAAATTGCATTTATGTTGTTTTATCCTATGCTTTATTAAATTGTATTTATGTTGTTTTATCCTATGCTTTATTAAATTGTATTTATGTTGTTTTATCCTATGCTTTATTAAATTTTATTGATGTTGTTTTATCCCATGCTTTATTAAATTGTATTTATGTTGTTTTAACCTATGCATTATTAAATTGTATTTATGTTGTTTTAACCTATGCTTTATTAAATTGTATTTATGTTGTTTTATCCTATGCTTTATTAAATTGTATTTATGTTGTTTTAACCTATGCTTTATTAAATTGTTTTTATGTTGTTTTATCCTATGCTTTATTAAATTGTATTTATGTTGTTTTATCCTATGCTTTATTAAATTGTATTTATGTTGTTTTAACCTATGCTTTATTAAATTGTTTTTATGCTGTTTTATCCTATGCTTTATTAAATTGTATTTATGTTGTTTTATCCTATGCTTTATTAAATTGTATTTATGTTGTTTTATCCTATGCTTTATTAAATTGTATTTATGTTGTTTTAACCTATGCTTTATTAAATTGTATTTATGTTGTTTTATCCTATGCTTTATTAATTTGTGTTTATGTTGTTTTATCCTATGCTTTATTAAATTGTATTTATGTTGTTTTATCCTATGCTTTATTAAATTGTATTTATGTTGTTTTAACCTATGCTTTATTAAATTGTATTTATGTTGTTTTATCCTATGCTTTATTAAATTGTATTTATGTTGTTTTATCCTATGCTTTATTAAATTGTGTTTATGTTGTTTTATCCTATGCTTTATTAAATTGTATTTAGGTTGTTTTATCCTATGCTTTATTAAATTGTATTTATGTTGTTTTATCCTATGCTTTATTAAATTGTGTTTATGTTGTTTTATCCTATACTTTATTAAATTGTATTTATGTTGTTTTAATCTATGCTTTATTAAATTGTATTTATGTTGTTTTATCCTATGCTTTATTAAATTCTATTTATGTTGTTTAATCCTATGCTTTATTAAATTGTGCTTATGTTGTTTTATCCTATGGTTTATTAAATTGTATTTATGTTGTTTTATCCTATGCTTTATTAAATTGTATTTATGTTGTTTTATCCTATGCTTTATTAAATTGTATTTATGTTGTTTTATCCTATGCTTTATTAAACTGTATTTATGTTGTTTTAACCTATGCTTTATTACATTGTGTTTATGTTGTTTTATCCTATGCTTTATTAAATTGTATTTATGTTGCTTTAACCTATGCTTTATTAAATTGTATTTATGTTGTTTTATCCTATGCTTTATTAAATGGTATTTATGTTGTTTTATCCTATGCTTTATTAAATTGTATTTATGTTGTTTTAACCTATGCATTATTAAACTGTATTTATGTTGTTTTATCCTATGCTTTATTAAATTGTATTTATGTTGTTTTATCCTATGCTTTATTAAATTGTATTTATGTTGTTTTAACCTATGCTTTATTAAATTGTATTTATGTTGTTTTAACCTATGCTTTATTAAATTGTATTTATGTTGTTTTATCCTATGCTTTATTAAATTGTGTTTATGTTGTTTTATCCTATGCTTTATTAAATTGTATTTATGTTGTTTTATCCTATGCTTTATTAAATTGTATTTATGTTGTTTTAACCTATGCTTTATTAAATTGTATTTATGTTGTTTTATCCTATGCTTTATTAAATTGTATTTATGTTGTTTTATCCTATGCTTTATTAAATTGTGTTTGTTGTTTTATCCTATACTTTATTAAATTGTATTTATGTTGTTTTATCCTATGCTTTATTAAATTGTATTTATGTTGTTTTATCCTACGCTTTATTAAATTGTATTTATGTTGTTTTAACCTATGCTTTATTAAATTGTATTTATGTTGTTTTATCCTATACTTTATTAAATTGTATTTATGTTGTTTTAACCTATGCTTTATTAAATTGTATGTATGTTTTTTTATCCTATGCTTTATTAAATTGTATTTATGTTGTTTTATCCTATGCTTTATTAAATTTTGTTTATGTTGTTTTATCCTATGCTTTATTAAATTGTATTTATGTTGTTTTATCCTATGCTTTATTAAATTGTATTTATGTTGTTTTAACCTATGCTTTATTAAATTGTATTTATGTTGTTTTATCCTATACTTTATTAAATTGTATTTATGTTGTTTTAACCTATGCTTTATTAAATTGTATTTATGTTTTTTTATCCTATGCTTTATTAAATTGTATTTATGTTGTTTTATCCTATGCTTTATTAAATTTTGTTTATGTTGTTTTATCCTATGCTTTATTAAATTGTATTTATGTTGTTTTATCCTATGCTTTATTAAATTGTATTTATGTTGTTTTAACCTATGCTTTATTAAATTGTATTTATGTTGTTTTATCCTATGCTTTATTAAATTGTATTTATGTTGTTTTATCCTATGCTTTATTAAATTGTGTTTGTTGTTTTATCCTATACTTTATTAAATTGTATTTATGTTGTTTTATCCTATGCTTTATTAAATTGTATTTATGTTGTTTTATCCTATGCTTTATTAAATTGTATTTATGTTGTTTTAACCTATGCTTTATTAAATTGTATTTATGTTGTTTTATCCTATACTTTATTAAATTGTATTTATGTTGTTTTAACCTATGCTTTATTAAATTGTATTTATGTTGTTTTATCCTATGCTTTATTAAATTGTATTTATGTTGTTTTATCCTGTGCTTTATTAAATTGTATTTATGTTGTTTTATCCTATGCTTTATTAAATTGTATTTATGTTGTTTTAACCTATGCTTTATTAAATTGTATTTATGTTTTTTTATCCTATGCTTTATTAAATTGTATTTATGTTGTTTTATCCTATGCTTTATTAAATTTTGTTTATGTTGTTTTATCCTATGCTTTATTAAATTGTATTTATGCTGTTTTATCCTATGCTTTATTAAATTGTATTTATGTTGTTTTAACCTATGCTTTATTAAATTGTATTTATGTTGTTTTATCCTATGCTTTATTAAATTGTATTTATGTTGTTTTATCCTATGCTTTATTAAATTGTATTTATGTTGTTTTATCCTATGCTTTATTAAATTGTGTTTATGTTGTTTTGTCCTATACTTTATTAAATTGTATTTATGTTGTTTTAATCTATGCTTTATTAAATTGTATTTATGTTGTTTTATCCTATGCTTTATTAAATTGTATTTATGTTGTTTTATCCTATGCTTTATTAAATTGTATTTATGTTGTTTTATCCTATGCTTTATTAAACTGTATTTATGTTGTTTTAACCTATGCTTTATTACATCGTGTTTATGTTGTTTTATCCTATGCTTTATTAAATTGTATTTATGTTGCTTTAACCTATGCTTTATTAAATTGTATTTATGCTGTTTTATCCTATGCTTTATTAAATTGTATTTATGTTGTTTTATCCTATGCTTTATTAAATTGTATTTATGTTGTTTTAACCTATGCTTTATTAAATTGTATTTATGTTGTTTTAACCTATGCTTTATTAAATTGTATTTATGTTGTTTTATCCTATGCTTTATTAAATTGTGTTTATGTTGTTTTATCCTATGCTTTATTAAATTGTATTTATGTTGTTTTATCCTATGCTTTATTAAATTGTATTTATGTTGTTTTAACCTATGCTTTATTAAATTGTATTTATGTTGTTTTATCCTATGCTTTATTAAATTGTATTTATGTTGTTTTATCCTATGCTTTATTAAATTGTGTTTGTTGTTTTATCCTATACTTTATTAAATTGTATTTATGTTGTTTTATCCTATGCTTTATTAAATTGTATTTATTTGTTTTATCCTACGCTTTATTAAATTGTATTTATGTTGTTTTAACCTATGCTTTATTAAATTGTATTTATGTTGTTTTATCCTATACTTTATTAAATTGTATTTATGTTGTTTTAACCTATGCTTTATTAAATTGTATGTATGTTTTTTTATCCTATGCTTTATTAAATTGTATTTATGTTGTTTTATCCTATGCTTTATTAAATTTTGTTTATGTTGTTTTATCCTATGCTTTATTAAATTGTATTTATGTTGTTTTATCCTATGCTTTATTAAATTGTATTTATGTTGTTTTAACCTATGCTTTATTAAATTGTATTTATGTTGTTTTATCCTATACTTTATTAAATTGTATTTATGTTGTTTTAACCTATGCTTTATTAAATTGTATTTATGTTTTTTTATCCTATGCTTTATTAAATTGTATTTATGTTGTTTTATCCTATGCTTTATTAAATTTTGTTTATGTTGTTTTATCCTATGCTTTATTAAATTGTATTTATGTTGTTTTATCCTATGCTTTATTAAATTGTATTTATGTTGTTTTAACCTATGCTTTATTAAATTGTATTTATGTTGTTTTATCCTATGCTTTATTAAATTGTATTTATGTTGTTTTATCCTATGCTTTATTAAATTGTGTTTGTTGTTTTATCCTATACTTTATTAAATTGTATTTATGTTGTTTTATCCTATGCTTTATTAAATTGTATTTATGTTGTTTTATCCTATGCTTTATTAAATTGTATTTATGTTGTTTTAACCTATGCTTTATTAAATTGTATTTATGTTGTTTTATCCTATACTTTATTAAATTGTATTTATGTTGTTTTAACCTATGCTTTATTAAATTGTATTTATGTTGTTTTATCCTATGCTTTATTAAATTGTATTTATGTTGTTTTATCCTGTGCTTTATTAAATTGTATTTATGTTGTTTTATCCTATGCTTTATTAAATTGTATTTATGTTGTTTTAACCTATGCTTTATTAAATTGTATTTATGTTTTTTTATCCTATGCTTTATTAAATTGTATTTATGTTGTTTTATCCTATGCTTTATTAAATTTTGTTTATGTTGTTTTATCCTATGCTTTATTAAATTGTATTTATGCTGTTTTATCCTATGCTTTATTAAATTGTATTTATGTTGTTTTAACCTATGCTTTATTAAATTGTATTTATGTTGTTTTATCCTATGCTTTATTAAATTGTATTTATGTTGTTTTATCCTATGCTTTATTAAATTGTATTTATGTTGTTTTATCCTATGCTTTATTAAATTGTGTTTATGTTGTTTTGTCCTATACTTTATTAAATTGTATTTATGTTGTTTTAATCTATGCTTTATTAAATTGTATTTATGTTGTTTTATCCTATGCTTTATTAAATTGTATTTATGTTGTTTTATCCTATGCTTTATTAAATTGTGCTTATGTTGTTTTATCCTATGGTTTATTAAATTGTATTTATTTTGTTTTATCCTATGCTTTATTAAATTGTATTTATGTTGTTTTATCCTATGCTTTATTAAATTGTATTTATGTTGTTTTATCCTATGCTTTATTAAACTGTATTTATGTTGTTTTAACCTATGCTTTATTACATCGTGTTTATGTTGTTTTATCCTATGCTTTATTAAATTGTATTTATGTTGCTTTAACCTATGCTTTATTAAATTGTATTTATGTTGTTTTATCCTATGCTTTATTAAATGGTATTTATGTTGTTTTATCCTATGCTTTATTAAATTGTATTTATGTTGTTTTAACCTATGCTTTATTAAACTGTATTGATGTTGTTTTATCCTATGCTTTATTAAATTGTATTTATGTTGTTTTATCCTATGCTTTATTAAATTGTATTTATGTTGTTTTAACCTATGCTTTATTAAATTGTATTTATGTTGTTTTAACCTATGCTTTATTAAATTGTATTTATGTTGTTTTATCCTATGCTTTGTTAAATTGTGTTTATGTTGTTTTATCCTATGCTTTATTAAATTTTATTTATGTTGTTTTATCCTATGCTTTATTAAATTGTATTTATGTTGTTTTAACCTATGCTTTATTAAATTGTATTTATGTTGTTTTATCCTATGCTTTATTAAATTGTATTTATGTTGTTTTGTCCTATGCTTTATTAAATTGTGTTTGTTGTTTTATCCTATACTTTATTAAATTGTATTTATGTTGTTTTATCCTATGCTTTATTAAATTGTATTTATGTTGTTTTATCCTATGCTTTATTAAATTGTATTTATGTTGTTTTAACCTATGCTTTATTAAATTGTATTTATGTTGTTTTAACCTATGCTTTATTAAATTGTATTTATGTTGTTTTATCCTATGCTTTGTTAAATTGTGTTTATGTTGTTTTATCCTATGCTTTATTAAATTGTATTTATGTTGTTTTATCCTATGCTTTATTAAATTGTATTTATGTTGTTTTAACCTATGCTTTATTAAATTGTATTTATGTTGTTTTATCCTATGCTTTATTAAATTGTATTTATGTTGTTTTGTCCTATGCTTTATTAAATTGTGTTTGTTGTTTTATCCTATACTTTATTAAATTGTATTTATGTTGTTTTATCCTATGCTTTATTAAATTGTATTTATGTTGTTTTATCCTATGCTTTATTAAATTGTATTTATGTTGTTTTAACCTATGCTTTATTAAATTGTATTTATGTTGTTTTATCCTATACTTTATTAAATTGTATTTATGTTGTTTTAACCTATGCTTTATTAAATTGTATTTATGTTGTTTTATCCTATGCTTTATTAAATTGTATTTATGTTGTTTTATCCTATGCTTTATTAAATTGTATTTATGTTGTTTTATCCTATGCTTTATTAAATTGTATTTATGTTGTTTTAACCTATGCTTTATTAAATTGTATTTATGTTTTTTTTTCCTATGCTTTATTAAATTGTATTTATGTTGTTTTATCCCATGCTTTATTAAATTTTGTTTATGTTGTTTTATCCTATGCTTTATTAAATTGTATTTATGTTGTTTTATCCTATGCTTTATTAAATTGTATTTATGTTGTTTTACCCTATGCTTTATTAAATTGTATTTATGTTGTTTTATCCTATGCTTTATTAAATTGTATTTATGTTGTTTTATCCTATGCTTTATTAAATTGTATTTATGTTGTTTTATCCTATACTTTATTAAATTGTATTTATGTTGTTTTATCCTATGCTTTATTAAATTGTATTTATGTTGTTTTAACCTATGCTTTATTAAATTGTATTTATGTTTTTTTATCCTATGCTTTATTAAATTGTATTTATGTTGTTTTATCCTATGCTTTATTAAATTTTGTTTATGTTGTTTTATCCTATGCTTTATTAAATTGTATTTATGTTGTTTTATCCTATGCTTTATTAAATTGTATTTATGTTGTTTTAACCTATGCTTTATTAAATTGTATTTATGTTGTTTTATCCTATGCTTTATTAAATTGTATTTATGTTGTTTTATCCTATGCTTTATTAAATTGTATTTATGTTGTTTTATCCTATGCTTTATTAAACTGTGTTTATGTTGTTTTAATCTATACTTTATTAAATTGTATTTATGTTGTTTTAATCTATGCTTTATTAAATTGTATTTATGTTGTTTTATCCTATGCTTTATTAAATTGTATTTATGTTGTTTTATCCTATGGTTTATTAAATTGTGCTTATGTTGTTTTATCCTATGGTTTATTAAATTGTATTTATGTTGTTTTATCCTATGCTTTATTAAATGGTATTTATGTTGTTTTATCCTATGCTTTATTAAATTGTATTTATGTTGTTTTAACCTATGCTTTATTAAACTGTATTGATGTTGTTTTATCCTATGCTTTATTAAATTGTATTTATGTTGTTTTATCCTATGCTTTATTAAATTGTATTTATGTTGTTTTAACCTATGCTTTATTAAATTGTATTTATGTTGTTTTAACCTATGCTTTATTAAATTGTATTTATGTTGTTTTGACCTATGCTTTGTTAAATTGTGTTTATGTTGTTTTATCCTATGCTTTATTAAATTGTATTTATGTTGTTTTATCCTATGCTTTATTAAATTGTATTTATGTTGTTTTAACCTATGCTTTATTAAATTGTATTTATGTTGTTTTATCCTATGCTTTATTAAATTGTATTTATGTTGTTTTGTCCTATGCTTTATTAAATTGTGTTTGTTGTTTTATCCTATACTTTATTAAATTGTATTTATGTTGTTTTATCCTATGCTTTATTAAATTGTATTTATGTTGTTTTATCCTATGCTTTATTAAATTGTATTTATGTTGTTTTATCCTATGCTTTATTAAATTGTATTTATGTTGTTTTATCCTATGCTTTATTAAATTGTATTTATGTTGTTTTATCCTATGCTTTATTAAATTGTATTTATGTTGTTTTATCCTATGCTTTATTAAATTTTACTGATATTGTTTTATCCCATGCTTTATTAAATTGTATTTATGTTGTTTTAACCTATGCTTTATTAAATTGTATTTATGTTGTTTTAACCTATGCTTTATTAAATTGTATTTATGTTGTTTTATCCTATACTTTATTAAATTGTATTTATGTTGTTTTAACCTATGCTTTATTAAATTGTTTTTATGTTGTTTTATCCTATGCTTTATTAAATGGTATTTATGTTGTTTTATCCTATGCTTTATTAAATTGTATTTATGTTGTTTTATCCTATGCTTTATTAAATTGTATTTATGTTGTTTTAACCTATGCTTTATTAAATTGTATTTATGTTGTTTTATCCTATGCTTTATTAAATTGTATTTATGTTGTTTTATCCTATGCTTTATTAAATTGTATTTATGTTGTTTTAACCTATGCTTTATTAAATTGTATTTATGTTGTTTTATCCTATGCTTTATTAAATTGTATTTATGTTGTTTTATCCTATGCTTTATTAAATTGTATTTATTTTGTTTTGTCCTATGCTTTATTAAATTGTGTTTATGTTGTTTTAACATATGCTTTATTAAATTGTATTTGTGTTGTTTTAACCCATGCTTTATTAAATTGTATTTATGTTGTTTTATCTTATGCTTTATTAAATTGTATTTATGTTGTTTTATCCTATGCTTTATTAAATTGTATTTATGTTGTTTTATCCTATGCTTTATTAAATTGTATTTATGTTGTTTTATCCTATGCTTTATTAAATTGTATTTATGTTGTTTTAACCTATGCTTTATTAAATTGTATTTATGTTGTTTTATCCTATGCTTTATTAATTTGTGTTTATGTTGTTTTATCCTATACTTTATTAAATTGTGTTTATGTTGTTTTAACCCATGCTTTATTAAATTGTATTTATGTTGCTTTATCCTATGCTTTATTAAATTGCATCTATGTTATTTTATCCTATGCTTTATTAAATTGTATTTATGTTGTTTTATCCTATGGTTTATTAAATTGTGCTTATGTTGTTTTATCCTATGGTTTCTTAAATTGTATTTATGTTGTTTTATCCTATGCTTTATTAAATGGTATTTATGTTGTTTTATCCTATGCTTTATTAAATTGTATTTATGTTGTTTTAACCTATGCTTTATTAAACTGTATTGATGTTGTTTTATCCTATGCTTTATTAAATTGTATTTATGTTGTTTTATCCTATGCTTTATTAAATTTTGTTTATGTTGTTTTATCCTATGCTTTATTAAATTGTATTTATGTTGTTTTATCCTATGCTTTATTAAATTGTATTTATGTTGTTTTAACCTATGCTTTATTAAATTGTATTTATGTTGTTTTATCCTATGCTTTATTAAATTGTATTTATGTTGTTTTATCCTATGCTTTATTAAATTGTATTTATGTTGTTTTATCCTATGCTTTATTAAACTGTGTTTATGTTGTTTTAATCTATACTTTATTAAATTGTATTTATGTTGTTTTAATCTATGCTTTATTAAATTGTATTTATGTTGTTTTATCCTATGCTTTATTAAATTGTATTTATGTTGTTTTATCCTATGGTTTATTAAATTGTGCTTATGTTGTTTTATCCTATGGTTTATTAAATTGTATTTATGTTGTTTTATCCTATGCTTTATTAAATGGTATTTATGTTGTTTTATCCTATGCTTTATTAAATTGTATTTATGTTGTTTTAACCTATGCTTTATTAAACTGTATTGATGTTGTTTTATCCTATGCTTTATTAAATTGTATTTATGTTGTTTTATCCTATGCTTTATTAAATTGTATTTATGTTGTTTTAACCTATGCTTTATTAAATTGTATTTATGTTGTTTTAACCTATGCTTTATTAAATTGTATTTATGTTGTTTTGACCTATGCTTTGTTAAATTGTGTTTATGTTGTTTTATCCTATGCTTTATTAAATTGTATTTATGTTGTTTTATCCTATGCTTTATTAAATTGTATTTATGTTGTTTTAACCTATGCTTTATTAAATTGTATTTATGTTGTTTTATCCTATGCTTTATTAAATTGTATTTATGTTGTTTTGTCCTATGCTTTATTAAATTGTGTTTGTTGTTTTATCCTATACTTTATTAAATTGTATTTATGTTGTTTTATCCTATGCTTTATTAAATTGTATTTATGTTGTTTTATCCTATGCTTTATTAAATTGTATTTATGTTGTTTTATCCTATGCTTTATTAAATTGTATTTATGTTGTTTTATCCTATGCTTTATTAAATTGTATTTATGTTGTTTTATCCTATGCTTTATTAAATTGTATTTATGTTGTTTTATCCTATGCTTTATTAAATTTTACTGATGTTGTTTTATCCCATGCTTTATTAAATTGTATTTATGTTGTTTTAACCTATGCTTTATTAAATTGTATTTATGTTGTTTTAACCTATGCTTTATTAAATTGTATTTATGTTGTTTTATCCTATACTTTATTAAATTGTATTTATGTTGTTTTAACCTATGCTTTATTAAATTGTTTTTATGTTGTTTTATCCTATGCTTTATTAAATGGTATTTATGTTGTTTTATCCTATGCTTTATTAAATTGTATTTATGTTGTTTTATCCTATGCTTTATTAAATTGTATTTATGTTGTTTTAACCTATGCTTTATTAAATTGTATTTATGTTGTTTTATCCTATGCTTTATTAAATTGTATTTATGTTGTTTTATCCTATGCTTTATTAAATTGTATTTATGTTGTTTTAACCTATGCTTTATTAAATTGTATTTATGTTGTTTTATCCTATGCTTTATTAAATTGTATTTATGTTGTTTTATCCTATGCTTTATTAAATTGTATTTATTTTGTTTTGTCCTATGCTTTATTAAATTGTGTTTATGTTGTTTTAACCTATGCTTTATTAAATTGTATTTGTGTTGTTTTAACCCATGCTTTATTAAATTGTATTTATGTTGTTTTATCTTATGCTTTATTAAATTGTATTTATGTTGTTTTATCCTATGCTTTATTAAATTGTATTTATGTTGTTTTATCCTATGCTTTATTAAATTGTATTTATGTTGTTTTATCCTATGCTTTATTAAATTGTATTTATGTTGTTTTAACCTATGCTTTATTAAATTGTATTTATGTTGTTTTATCCTATGCTTTATTAATTTGTGTTTATGTTGTTTTATCCTATACTTTATTAAATTGTGTTTATGTTGTTTTAACCCATGCTTTATTAAATTGTATTTATGTTGCTTTATCCTATGCTTTATTAAATTGCATCTATGTTATTTTATCCTATGCTTTATTAAATTGTATTTATGTTGTTTTATCCTATGGTTTATTAAATTGTGCTTATGTTGTTTTATCCTATGGTTTATTAAATTGTATTTATGTTGTTTTATCCTATGCTTTATTAAATGGTATTTATGTTGTTTTATCCTATGCTTTATTAAATTGTATTTATGTTGTTTTAACCTATGCTTTATTAAACTGTATTGATGTTGTTTTATCCTATGCTTTATTAAATTGTATTTCTGTTGTTTTATCCTATGCTTTATTAAATTTTGTTTATGTTGTTTTATCCTATGCTTTATTAAATTGTATTTATGTTGTTTTATCCTATGCTTTATTAAATTGTATTTATGTTGTTTTAACCTATGCTTTATTAAATTGTATTTATGTTGTTTTATCCTATGCTTTATTAAATTGTATTTATGTTGTTTTATCCTATGCTTTATTAAATTGTATTTATGTTGTTTTATCCTATGCTTTATTAAACTGTGTTTATGTTGTTTTAATCTATACTTTATTAAATTGTATTTATGTTGTTTTAATCTATGCTTTATTAAATTGTATTTATGTTGTTTTATCCTATGCTTTATTAAATTGTATTTATGTTGTTTTATCCTATGGTTTATTAAATTGTGCTTATGTTGTTTTATCCTATGGTTTATTAAATTGTATTTATGTTGTTTTATCCTATGCTTTATTAAATGGTATTTATGTTGTTTTATCCTATGCTTTATTAAATTGTATTTATGTTGTTTTAACCTATGCTTTATTAAACTGTATTGATGTTGTTTTATCCTATGCTTTATTAAATTGTATTAATGTTGTTTTATCCTATGCTTTATTAAATTGTATTTATGTTGTTTTAACCTATGCTTTATTAAATTGTATTTATGTTGTTTTAACCTATGCTTTATTAAATTGTATTTATGTTGTTTTGACCTATGCTTTGTTAAATTGTGTTTATGTTGTTTTATCCTATGCTTTATTAAATTGTATTTATGTTGTTTTATCCTATGCTTTATTAAATTGTATTTATGTTGTTTTAACCTATGCTTTATTAAATTGTATTTATGTTGTTTTATCCTATGCTTTATTAAATTGTATTTATGTTGTTTTGTCCTATGCTTTATTAAATTGTGTTTGTTGTTTTATCCTATACTTTATTAAATTGTATTTATGTTGTTTTATCCTATGCTTTATTAAATTGTATTTATGTTGTTTTATCCTATGCTTTATTAAATTGTATTTATGTTGTTTTATCCTATGCTTTATTAAATTGTATTTATGTTGTTTTATCCTATGCTTTATTAAATTGTATTTATGTTGTTTTATCCTATGCTTTATTAAATTTTACTGATGTTGTTTTATCCCATGCTTTATTAAATTGTAGTTATGTTGTTTTAACCTATGCTTTATTAAATTGTATTTATGTTGTTTTAACCTATGCTTTATTAAATTGTATTTATGTTGTTTTATCCTATACTTTATTAAATTGTATTTATGTTGTTTTAACCTATGCTTTATTAAATTGTTTTTATGTTGTTTTATCCTATGCTTTATTAAATGGTATTTATGTTGTTTTATCCTATGCTTTATTAAATTGTATTTATGTTGTTTTATCCTATGCTTTATTAAATTGTATTTATGTTGTTTTAACCTATGCTTTATTAAATTGTATTTATGTTGTTTTATCCTATGCTTTATTAAATTGTATTTATGTTGTTTTATCCTATGCTTTATTAAATTGTATTTATGTTGTTTTAACCTATGCTTTATTAAATTGTATTTATGTTGTTTTATCCTATGCTTTATTAAATTGTATTTATGTTGTTTATCCTATGCTTTATTAAATTGTATTTATTTTGTTTTGTCCTATGCTTTATTAAATTGTGTTTATGTTGTTTTAACCTATGCTTTATTAAATTGTATTTGTGTTGTTTTAACCCATGCTTTATTAAATTGTATTTATGTTGTTTTATCTTATGCTTTATTAAATTGTATTTATGTTGTTTTATCCTATGCTTTATTAAATTGTATTTATGTTGTTTTATCCTATGCTTTATTAAATTGTATTTATGTTGTTTTATCCTATGCTTTATTAAATTGTATTTATGTTGTTTTAACCTATGCTTTATTAAATTGTATTTATGTTGTTTTATCCTATGCTTTATTAATTTGTGTTTATGTTGTTTTATCCTATACTTTATTAAATTGTGTTTATGTTGTTTTAACCCATGCTTTATTAAATTGTATTTATGTTGCTTTATCCTATGCTTTATTAAATTGCATCTATGTTATTTTATCCTATGCTTTATTAAATTGTATTTATGTTGTTTTATCCTATGGTTTATTAAATTGTGCTTATGTTGTTTTATCCTATGGTTTATTAAATTGTATTTATGTTGTTTTATCCTATGCTTTATTAAATGGTATTTATGTTGTTTTATCCTATGCTTTATTAAATTGTATTTATGTTGTTTTAACCTATGCTTTATTAAACTGTATTGATGTTGTTTTATCCTATGCTTTATTAAATTGTATTTATGTTGTTTTATCCTATGCTTTATTAAATTGTATTTATGTTGTTTTAACCTATGCTTTATTAAATTGTATTTATGTTGTTTTAACCTATGCTTTATTAAATTGTATTTATGTTGTTTTATCCTATGCTTTGTTAAATTGTGTTTATGTTGTTTTATCCTATGCTTTATTAAATTGTATTTATGTTGTTTTATCCTATGCTTTATTAAATTGTATTTATGTTGTTTTATCCTATGCTTTATTAAATTGTATTTATGTTGTTTTATCCTATGCTTTATTAAACTGTGTTTATGTTGTTTTAATCTATACTTTATTAAATTGTATTTATGTTGTTTTAATCTATGCTTTATTAAATTGTATTTATGTTGTTTTATCCTATGCTTTATTAAATTGTATTTATGTTGTTTTATCCTATGGTTTATTAAATTGTGCTTATGTTGTTTTATCCTATGGTTTATTAAATTGTATTTATGTTGTTTTATCCTATGCTTTATTAAATGGTATTTATGTTGTTTTATCCTATGCTTTATTAAATTGTATTTATGTTGTTTTAACCTATGCTTTATTAAACTGTACTGATGTTGTTTTATCCTATGCTTTATTAAATTGTATTTATGTTGTTTTATCCTATGCTTTATTAAATTGTATTTATGTTGTTTTAACCTATGCTTTATTAAATTGTATTTATGTTGTTTTAACCTATGCTTTATTAAATTGTATTTATGTTGTTTTGACCTATGCTTTGTTAAATTGTGTTTATGTTGTTTTATCCTATGCTTTATTAAATTGTATTTATGTTGTTTTATCCTATGCTTTATTAAATTGTATTTATGTTGTTTTAACCTATGCTTTATTAAATTGTATTTATGTTGTTTTATCCTATGCTTTATTAAATTGCATTTATGTTGTTTTGTCCTATGCTTTATTAAATTGTGTTTGTTGTTTTATCCTATACTTTATTAAATTGTATTTATGTTGTTTTATCCTATGCTTTATTAAATTGTATTTATGTTGTTTTATCCTATGCTTTATTAAATTGTATTTATGTTGTTTTATCCTATGCTTTATTAAATTGTATTTATGTTGTTTTATCCTATGCTTTATTAAATTGTATTTATGTTGTTTTATCCTATGCTTTATTAAATTGTATTTATGTTGTTTTATCCTATGCTTTATTAAATTTTACTGATGTTGTTTTATCCCATGCTTTATTAAATTGTATTTATGTTGTTTTAACCTATGCTTTATTAAATTGTATTTATGTTGTTTTAACCTATGCTTTATTAAATTGTATTTATGTTGTTTTATCCTATACTTTATTAAATTGTATTTATGTTGTTTTAACCTATGCTTTATTAAATTGTTTTTATGTTGTTTTATCCTATGCTTTATTAAATGGTATTTATGTTGTTTTATCCTATGCTTTATTAAATTGTATTTATGTTGTTTTATCCTATGCTTTATTAAATTGTATTTATGTTGTTTTAACCTATGCTTTATTAAATTGTATTTATGTTGTTTTATCCTATGCTTTATTAAATTGTATTTATGTTGTTTTATCCTATGCTTTATTAAATTGTATTTATGTTGTTTTAACCTATGCTTTATTAAATTGTATTTATGTTGTTTTATCCTATGCTTTATTAAATTGTATTTATGTTGTTTTATCCTATGCTTTATTAAATTGTATTTATTTTGTTTTGTCCTATGCTTTATTAAATTGTGTTTATGTTGTTTTAACCTATGCTTTATTAAATTGTATTTGTGTTGTTTTAACCCATGCTTTATTAAATTGTATTTATGTTGTTTTATCTTATGCTTTATTAAATTGTATTTATGTTGTTTTATCCTATGCTTTATTAAATTGTATTTATGTTGTTTTATCCTATGCTTTATTAAATTGTATTTATGTTGTTTTATCCTATGCTTTATTAAATTGTATTTATGTTGTTTTAACCTATGCTTTATTAAATTGTATTTATGTTGTTTTATCCTATGCTTTATTAATTTGTGTTTATGTTGTTTTATCCTATACTTTATTAAATTGTGTTTATGTTGTTTTAACCCATGCTTTATTAAATTGTATTTATGTTGCTTTATCCTATGCTTTATTAAATTGCATCTATGTTATTTTATCCTATGCTTTATTAAATTGTATTTATGTTGTTTTATCCTATGGTTTATTAAATTGTGCTTATGTTGTTTTATCCTATGGTTTATTAAATTGTATTTATGTTGTTTTATCCTATGCTTTATTAAATGGTATTTATGTTGTTTTATCCTATGCTTTATTAAATTGTATTTATGTTGTTTTAACCTATGCTTTATTAAACTGTATTGATGTTG
The DNA here is from genome assembly GCF_046119375.1 of Phyllobates terribilis. NCBI lineage: Eukaryota > Metazoa > Chordata > Amphibia > Anura > Dendrobatidae > Phyllobates > Phyllobates terribilis. Next base: position 2,936,141 of record NW_027362781.1, on the reverse strand, counting down.
TTTTATCCTATGCTTTATTAAATTGTATTTATGTTGTTTTATCCTATGCTTTATTAAATTGTATTTATGTTGTTTTAACCTATGCTTTATTAAATTGTATTTATGTTGTTTTAACCTATGCTTTATTAAATTGTATTTATGTTGTTTTATCCTATGCTTTGTTAAATTGTGTTTATGTTGTTTTATCCTATGCTTTATTAAATTGTATTTATGTTGTTTTAACCTATGCTTTATTAAATTGTATTTATGTTGTTTTAACCTATGCTTTATTAAATTGTATTTATGTTGTTTTATCCTATACTTTATTAAATTGTATTTATGTTGTTTTAACCTATGCTTTATTAAATTGTTTTTATGTTGTTTTATCCTATGCTTTATTAAATGGTATTTATGTTGTTTTATCCTATGCTTTATTAAATTGTATTTATGTTGTTTTATCCTATGCTTTATTAAATTGTATTTATGTTGTTTTAACCTATGCTTTATTAAATTGTATTTATGTTGTTTTATCCTATGCTTTATTAAATTGTATTTATGTTGTTTTATCCTATGCTTTATTAAATTGTATTTATGTTGTTTTAACCTATGCTTTATTAAATTGTATTTATGTTGTTTTATCCTATGCTTTATTAAATTGTATTTATGTTGTTTTATCCTATGCTTTATTAAATTGTATTTATTTTGTTTTGTCCTATGCTTTATTAAATTGTGTTTATGTTGTTTTAACCTATGCTTTATTAAATTGTATTTGTGTTGTTTTAACCCATGCTTTATTAAATTGTATTTATGTTGTTTTATCTTATGCTTTATTAAATTGTATTTATGTTGTTTTATCCTATGCTTTATTAAATTGTATTTATGTTGTTTTATCCTATGCTTTATTAAATTGTATTTATGTTGTTTTATCCTATGCTTTATTAAATTGTGTTTATGTTGTTTTAACCTATGCTTTATTAAATTGTATTTATGTTGTTTTATCCTATGCTTTATTAATTTGTGTTTATGTTGTTTTATCCTATACTTTATTAAATTGTGTTTATGTTGTTTTAACCCATGCTTTATTAAATTGTATTTATGTTGCTTTATCCTATGCTTTATTAAATTGCATCTATGTTATTTTATCCTATGCTTTATTAAATTGTATTTATGTTGTTTTATCCTATGGTTTATTAAATTGTGCTTATGTTGTTTTATCCTATGGTTTATTAAATTGTATTTATGTTGTTTTATCCTATGCTTTATTAAATGGTATTTATGTTGTTTTATCCTATGCTTTATTAAATTGTATTTATGTTGTTTTAACCTATGCTTTATTAAACTGTATTGATGTTGTTTTATCCTATGCTTTATTAAATTGTATTTATGTTGTTTTATCCTATGCTTTATTAAATTGTATTTATGTTGTTTTAACCTATGCTTTATTAAATTGTATTTATGTTGTTTTAACCTATGCTTTATTAAATTGTATTTATGTTGTTTTATCCTATGCTTTGTTAAATTGTGTTTATGTTGTTTTATCCTATGCTTTATTAAATTGTATTTATGTTGTTTTATCCTATGCTTTATTAAATTGTATTTATGTTGTTTTAACCTATGCTTTATTAAATTGTATTTATGTTGTTTTATCCTATGCTTTATTAAATTGTATTTATGTTGTTTTGTCCTATGCTTTATTAAATTGTGTTTGTTGTTTTATCCTATACTTTATTAAATTGTATTTATGTTGTTTTATCCTATGCTTTATTAAATTGTATTTATGTTGTTTTATCCTATGCTTTATTAAATTGTATTTATGTTGTTTTATCCTATGCTTTATTAAATTGTATTTATGTTGTTTTATCCTATGCTTTATTAAATTGTATTTATGTTGTTTTATCCTATGCTTTATTAAATTGTATTTATGTTGTTTTATCCTATGCTTTATTAAATTGTATTTATGTTGTATTAACCTATGCTTTATTAAATTGTATTTATGTTGTTTTATCCTATGCTTTATTAATTTGTGTTTATGTTGTTTTATCCTATACTTTATTAAATTGTGTTTATGTTGTTTTAACCCATGCTTTATTAAATTGTATTTATGTTGCTTTATCCTATGCTTTATTAAATTGCATCTATGTTATTTTATCCTATGCTTTATTAAATTGTATTTATGTTGTTTTATCCTATGCTTTATTAAATTGTATTTATGTGGTTTTATCCTATGCTTTATTAAATTGTGTTTATGTTGTTTTATCCTATGCTTTATTAAATTGTATTTATGTGGTTTTATCCTATGCTTTATTAAATTGTATTTATGTTGTTTTATCCTATGCTTTATTAAATTGTATTTATGTTGTTTTATCCTATGCTTTATTAAATTGTATTTATGTTGTTTTGTACTATGCTTTATTAAATTGCATTTATGTTGTTTTAACCCATGCTTTATTAAATTGTATTTATGTTGTTTTATCCTATGCTTTATTAAATTGTATTTATTTTGTTTTGTCCTATGCTTTATTAAATTGTGTTTATGTTGTTTTAACCTATGCTTTATTAAATTGTATTTGCGTTGTTTTAACCCATGCTTTATTAAATTGTATTTATGTTGTTTTATCCTATGCTTTATTAAATTGTATTTATGTTGTTTCATCCTATGCTTTATTAAATTGTATTTATGTTGTTTTATCCTATGCTTTATTAAATTGTATTTATGTTGTTTTATCCTATGCTTTATTAAATTTTATTGATGTTGTTTTATCCCATGCTTTATTAAATTGTATTTATGTTGTTTTAACCTATGCTTTATTAAATTGTATTTATGTTGTTTTAGCCTATACTTTATTAAATTGTATTTATGTTGTTTTATCCTATGCTTTATTAAATTGTATTTATGTTGTTTTATCCTATGCTTTATTAAATTGAATTTATGTTGTTTTAACCTATGCTTTATTAAATTGTATTTATGTTGTTTTATCCTATGCTTTATTAAATTGTGTTTATGTTGTTTTATCCTATGCTTTATTAAATTTTATTTATGTTGTTTTATCCTATGCTTTATTAAATTGTATTTATTTTGTTTTGTCCTATGCTTTATTAAATTGTGTTTATGTTGTTTTAATCTATGCTTTATTAAATTGTATTTGTGTTGTTTTAACCCATGCTTTACTAAATTGTATTTATGTTGTTTTATCCTATGCTTTATTAAATTGTATTTATGTTGTTTTATCCTATGCTTTATTAAATTGTATTTATGTTGTTTTATCCTATGCTTTATTAAATTGTATTTATGTTGTTTTATCCTATGCTTTATTAAATTTTATTGATGTTGTTTTATCCCATGCTTTATTAAATTGTATTTATGTTGTTTTAACCTATGCATTATTAAATTGTATTTATGTTGTTTTAACCTATGCTTTATTAAATTGTATTTATGTTGTTTTATCCTATGCTTTATTAAATTGTATTTATGTTGTTTTAACCTATGCTTTATTAAATTGTTTTTATGTTGTTTTATCCTATGCTTTATTAAATTGTATTTATGTTGTTTTATCCTATGCTTTATTAAATTGTATTTATGTTGTTTTAACCTATGCTTTATTAAATTGTTTTTATGCTGTTTTATCCTATGCTTTATTAAATTGTATTTATGTTGTTTTATCCTATGCTTTATTAAATTGTATTTATGTTGTTTTATCCTATGCTTTATTAAATTGTATTTATGTTGTTTTAACCTATGCTTTATTAAATTGTATTTATGTTGTTTTATCCTATGCTTTATTAATTTGTGTTTATGTTGTTTTATCCTATGCTTTATTAAATTGTATTTATGTTGTTTTATCCTATGCTTTATTAAATTGTATTTATGTTGTTTTAACCTATGCTTTATTAAATTGTATTTATGTTGTTTTATCCTATGCTTTATTAAATTGTATTTATGTTGTTTTATCCTATGCTTTATTAAATTGTGTTTATGTTGTTTTATCCTATGCTTTATTAAATTGTATTTAGGTTGTTTTATCCTATGCTTTATTAAATTGTATTTATGTTGTTTTATCCTATGCTTTATTAAATTGTATTTATGTTGTTTTATCCTATGCTTTATTAAATTGTATTTATGTTGTTTTGTACTATGCTTTATTAAATTGCATTTATGTTGTTTTAACCCATGCTTTATTAAATTGTATTTATGTTGTTTTATCCTATGCTTTATTAAATTGTATTTATTTTGTTTTGTCCTATGCTTTATTAAATTGTGTTTATGTTGTTTTAACCTATGCTTTATTAAATTGTATTTGCGTTGTTTTAACCCATGCTTTATTAAATTGTATTTATGTTGTTTTATCCTATGCTTTATTAAATTGTATTTATGTTGTTTTATCCTATGCTTTATTAAATTGTATTTATGTTGTTTTATCCTATGCTTTATTAAATTGTATTTATGTTGTTTTATCCTATGCTTTATTAAATTTTATTGATGTTGTTTTATCCCATGCTTTATTAAATTGTATTTATGTTGTTTTAACCTATGCTTTATTAAATTGTATTTATGTTGTTTTATCCTATACTTTATTAAATTGTATTTATGTTGTTTTATCCTATGCTTTATTAAATTGTATTTATGTTGTTTTATCCTATGCTTTATTAAATTGAATTTATGTTGTTTTAACCTATGCTTTATTAAATTGTATTTATGTTGTTTTATCCTATGCTTTATTAAATTGTGTTTATGTTGTTTTATCCTATGCTTTATTAAATTGTATTTATGTTGTTTTATCCTATGCTTTATTAAATTGTATTTATTTTGTTTTGTCCTATGCTTTATTAAATTGTGTTTATGTTGTTTTAATCTATGCTTTATTAAATTGTATTTGTGTTGTTTTAACCCATGCTTTACTAAATTGTATTTATGTTGTTTTATCCTATGCTTTATTAAATTGTATTTATGTTGTTTTATCCTATGCTTTATTAAATTGTATTTATGTTGTTTTATCCTATGCTTTATTAAATTGTATTTATGTTGTTTTATCCTATGCTTTATTAAATTTTATTGATGTTGTTTTATCCCATGCTTTATTAAATTGTATTTATGTTGTTTTAACCTATGCATTATTAAATTGTATTTATGTTGTTTTATCCTATGCTTTATTAAATTGTATTTAGGTTGTTTTATCCTATGCTTTATTAAATTGTATTTATGTTGTTTTATCCTATGCTTTATTAAATTGTATTTATGTTGTTTTATCCTATGCTTTATTAAATTGTATTTATGTTGTTTTGTACTATGCTTTATTAAATTGCATTTATGTTGTTTTAACCCATGCTTTATTAAATTGTATTTATGTTGTTTTATCCTATGCTTTATTAAATTGTATTTATTTTGTTTTGTCCTATGCTTTATTAAATTGTGTTTATGTTGTTTTAACCTATGCTTTATTAAATTGTATTTGCGTTGTTTTAACCCATGCTTTATTAAATTGTATTTATGTTGTTTTATCCTATGCTTTATTAAATTGTATTTATGTTGTTTTATCCTATGCTTTATTAAATTGTATTTATGTTGTTTTATCCTATGCTTTATTAAATTGTATTTATGTTGTTTTATCCTATGCTTTATTAAATTTTATTGATGTTGTTTTATCCCATGCTTTATTAAATTGTATTTATGTTGTTTTAACCTATGCTTTATTAAATTGTATTTATGTTGTTTTATCCTATACTTTATTAAATTGTATTTATGTTGTTTTATCCTATGCTTTATTAAATTGTATTTATGTTGTTTTATCCTATGCTTTATTAAATTGAATTTATGTTGTTTTAACCTATGCTTTATTAAATTGTATTTATGTTTTTTTATCCTATGCTTTATTAAATTGTGTTTATGTTGTTTTATCCTATGCTTTATTAAATTGTATTTATGTTGTTTTATCCTATGCTTTATTAAATTGTATTTATTTTGTTTTGTCCTATGCTTTATTAAATTGTGTTTATGTTGTTTTAATCTATGCTTTATTAAATTGTATTTGTGTTGTTTTAACCCATGCTTTACTAAATTGTATTTATGTTGTTTTATCCTATGCTTTATTAAATTGTATTTATGTTGTTTTATCCTATGCTTTATTAAATTGTATTTATGTTGTTTTATCCTATGCTTTATTAAATTGTATTTATGTTGTTTTATCCTATGCTTTATTAAATTTTATTGATGTTGTTTTATCCCATGCTTTATTAAATTGTATTTATGTTGTTTTAACCTATGCATTATTAAATTGTATTTATGTTGTTTTAACCTATGCTTTATTAAATTGTATTTATGTTGTTTTATTCTATGCTTTATTAAATTGTATTTATGTTGTTTTAACCTATGCTTTATTAAATTGTTTTTATGTTGTTTTATCCTATGCTTTATTAAATTGTATTTATGTTGTTTTATCCTATGCTTTATTAAATTGTATTTATGTTGTTTTAACCTATGCTTTATTAAATTGTTTTTATGCTGTTTTATCCTATGCTTTATTAAATTGTATTTATGTTGTTTTATCCTATGCTTTATTAAATTGTATTTATGTTGTTTTATCCTATGCTTTATTAAATTGTATTTATGTTGTTTTAACCTATGCTTTATTAAATTGTATTTATGTTGTTTTATCCTATGCTTTATTAATTTGTGTTTATGTTGTTTTATCCTATGCTTTATTAAATTGTATTTATGTTGTTTTATCCTATGCTTTATTAAATTGTATTTATGTTGTTTTAACCTATGCTTTATTAAATTGTATTTATGTTGTTTTATCCTATGCTTTATTAAATTGTATTTATGTTGTTTTATCCTATGCTTTATTAAATTGTGTTTATGTTGTTTTATCCTATGCTTTATTAAATTGTATTTAGGTTGTTTTATCCTATGCTTTATTAAATTGTATTTATGTTGTTTTATCCTATGCTTTATTAAATTGTGTTTATGTTGTTTTATCCTATACTTTATTAAATTGTATTTATGTTGTTTTAATCTATGCTTTATTAAATTGTATTTATGTTGTTTTATCATATGCTTTATTAAATTCTATTTATGTTGTTTAATCCTATGCTTTATTAAATTGTGCTTATGTTGTTTTATCCTATGGTTTATTAAATTGTATTTATGTTGTTTTATCCTATGCTTTATTAAATTGTATTTATGTTGTTTTATCCTATGCTTTATTAAATTGTATTTATGTTGTTTTATCCTATGCTTTATTAAACTGTATTTATGTTGTTTTAACCTATGCTTTATTACATTGTGTTTATGTTGTTTTATCCTATGCTTTATTAAATTGTATTTATGTTGCTTTAACCTATGCTTTATTAAATTGTATTTATGTTGTTTTATCCTATGCTTTATTAAATGGTATTTATGTTGTTTTATCCTATGCTTTATTAAATTGTATTTATGTTGTTTTAACCTATGCTTTATTAAACTGTATTTATGTTGTTTTATCCTATGCTTTATTAAATTGTATTTATGTTGTTTTATCCTATGCTTTATTAAATTGTATTTATGTTGTTTTAACCTATGCTTTATTAAATTGTATTTATGTTGTTTTAACCTATGCTTTATTAAATTGCATTTATGTTGTTTTATCCTATGCTTTATTAAATTGTGTTTATGTTGTTTTATCCTATGCTTTATTAAATTGTATTTATGTTGTTTTATCCTATGCTTTATTAAATTGTATTTATGTTGTTTTAACCTATGCTTTATTAAATTGTATTTATGTTGTTTTATCCTATGCTTTATTAAATTGTATTTATGTTGTTTTATCCTATGCTTTATTAAATTGTGTTTGTTGTTTTATCCTATACTTTATTAAATTGTATTTATGTTGTTTTATCCTATGCTTTATTAAATTGTATTTATGTTGTTTTATCCTATGCTTTATTAAATTGTATTTATGTTGTTTTAACCTATGCTTTATTAAATTGTATTTATGTTGTTTTATCCTATACTTTATTAAATTGTATTTATGTTGTTTTAACCTATGCTTTATTAAATTGTATTTATGTTTTTTTATCCTATGCTTTATTAAATTGTATTTATGTTGTTTTATCCTATGCTTTATTAAATTTTGTTTATGTTGTTTTATCCTATGCTTTATTAAATTGTATTTATGTTGTTTTATCCTATGCTTTATTAAATTGTATTTATGTTGTTTTAACCTATGCTTTATTAAATTGTATTTATGTTGTTTTATCCTATACTTTATTAAATTGTATTTATGTTGTTTTAACCTATGCTTTATTAAATTGTATTTATGTTTTTTTATCCTATGCTTTATTAAATTGTATTTATGTTGTTTTATCCTATGCTTTATTAAATTTTGTTTATGTTGTTTTATCCTATGCTTTATTAAATTGTATTTATGTTGTTTTATCCTATGCTTTATTAAATTGTATTTATGTTGTTTTAACCTATGCTTTATTAAATTGTATTTATGTTATTTTATCCTATGCTTTATTAAATTGTATTTATGTTGTTTTATCCTATGCTTTATTAAATTGTGTTTGTTGTTTTATCCTATACTTTATTAAATTGTATTTATGTTGTTTTATCCTATGCTTTATTAAATTGTATTTATGTTGTTTTATCCTATGCTTTATTAAATTGTATTTATGTTGTTTTAACCTATGCTTTATTAAATTGTATTTATGTTGTTTTATCCTATACTTTATTAAATTGTATTTATGTTGTTTTAACCTATGCTTTATTAAATTGTATTTATGTTGTTTTATCCTATGCTTTATTAAATTGTATTTATGTTGTTTTATCCTGTGCTTTATTAAATTGTATTTATGTTGTTTTATCCTATGCTTTATTAAATTGTATTTATGTTGTTTTAACCTATGCTTTATTAAATTGTATTTATGTTTTTTTATCCTATGCTTTATTAAATTGTATTTATGTTGTTTTATCCTATGCTTTATTAAATTTTGTTTATGTTGTTTTATCCTATGCTGTATTAAATTGTATTTATGCTGTTTTATCCTATGCTTTATTAAATTGTATTTATGTTGTTTTAACCTATGCTTTATTAAATTGTATTTATGTTGTTTTATCCTATGCTTTATTAAATTGTATTTATGTTGTTTTATCCTATGCTTTATTAAATTGTATTTATGTTGTTTTATCCTATGCTTTATTAAATTGTGTTTATGTTGTTTTGTCCTATACTTTATTAAATTGTATTTATGTTGTTTTAATCTATGCTTTATTAAATTGTATTTATGTTGTTTTATCCTATGCTTTATTAAATTGTATTTATGTTGTTTTATCCTATGCTTTAATAAATTGTGCTTATGTTGTTTTATCCTATGGTTTATTAAATTGTATTTATGTTGTTTTATCCTATGCTTTATTAAATTGTATTTATGTTGTTTTATCCTATGCTTTATTAAATTGTATTTATGTTGTTTTATCCTATGCTTTATTAAACTGTATTTATGTTGTTTTAACCTATGCTTTATTACATCGTGTTTATGTTGTTTTATCCTATGCTTTATTAAATTGTATTTATGTTGCTTTAACCTATGCTTTATTAAATTGTATTTATGTTGTTTTATCCTATGCTTTATTAAATGGTATTTATGTTGTTTTATCCTATGCTTTATTAAATTGTATTTATGTTGTTTTAACCTATGCTTTATTAAACTGTATTGATGTTGTTTTATCCTATGCTTTATTAAATTGTATTTATGTTGTTTTATCCTATGCTTTATTAAATTGTATTTATGTTGTTTTAACCTATGCTTTATTAAATTGTATTTATGTTGTTTTAACCTATGCTTTATTAAATTGTATTTATGTTGTTTTATCCTATGCTTTGTTAAATTGTGTTTATGTTGTTTTATCCTATGCTTTATTAAATTGTATTTATGTTGTTTTATCCTATGCTTTATTAAATTGTATTTATGTTGTTTTAACCTATGCTTTATTAAATTGTATTTATGTTGTTTTATCCTATGCTTTATTAAATTGTATTTATGTTGTTTTGTCCTATGCTTTATTAAATTGTGTTTGTTGTTTTATCCTATACTTTATTAAATTGTATTTATGTTGTTTTATCCTATGCTTTATTAAATTGTATTTATATTGTTTTATCCTATGCTTTATTAAATTGTATTTATGTTGTTTTAACCTATGCTTTATTAAATTGTATTTATGTTGTTTTATCCTATGCTTTATTAAATTGTATTTATGTTGTTTTAACCTATGCTTTATTAAATTGTATTTATGTTGTTTTATCCTATGCTTTATTAAATTGTATTTATGTTGTTTTATCCTATGCTTTATTAAATTGTGTTTGTTGTTTTATCCTATACTTTATTAAATTGTATTTATGTTGTTTTATCCTATGCTTTATTAAATTGTATTTATGTTGTTTTATCCTATGCTTTATTAAATTGTATTTATGTTGTTTTAACCTATGCTTTATTAAATTGTATTTATGTTGTTTTATCCTATACTTTATTAAATTGTATTTATGTTGTTTTAACCTATGCTTTATTAAATTGTATTTATGTTGTTTTATCCTATGCTTTATTAAATTGTATTCATGTTGTTTTATCCTATGCTTTATTAAATTGTATTTATGTTGTTTTATCCTATGCTTTATTAAATTGTATTTATGTTGTTTTAACCTATGCTTTATTAAATTGTATTTATGTTTTTTATCCTATGCTTTATTAAATTGTATTTATGTTGTTTTATCCTATGCTTTATTAAATTTTGTTTATGTTGTTTTATCCTATGCTTTATTAAATTGTATTTATGTTGTTTTATCCTATGCTTTATTAAATTGTATTTATGTTGTTTTAACCTATGCTTTATTAAATTGTATTTATGTTGTTTTATCCTATGCTTTATTAAATTGTATTTATGTTGTTTTATCCTATGCTTTATTAAATTGTATTTATGTTGTTTTATCCTATGCTTTATTAAACTGTGTTTATGTTGTTTTAATCTATACTTTATTAAATTGTATTTATGTTGTTTTAATCTATGCTTTATTAAATTGTATTTATGTTGTTTTATCCTATGCTTTATTAAATTGTATTTATGTTGTTTTATCCTATGGTTTATTAAATTGTGCTTATGTTGTTTTATCCTATGGTTTATTAAATTGTATTTATGTTGTTTTATCCTATGCTTTATTAAATTGTATTTATGTTGTTTTATCCTATGCTTTATTAAATCGTATTTATGTTGTTTTATCCTATGCTTTATTAAACTGTATTTATGTTGTTTTAACCTATGCTTTATTACATCGTGTTTATGTTGCTTTATCCTATGCTTTATTAAATTGTATTTATGTTGCTTTAACCTATGCTTTATTAAATTGTATTTATGTTGTTTTATCCTATGCTTTATTAAATGGTATTTATGTTGTTTTATCCTATGCTTTATTAAATTGTATTTATGTTGTTTTAACCTATGCTTTATTAAACTGTATTTATGTTGTTTTATCCTATGCTTTATTAAATTGTATTTATGTTGTTTTATCCTATGCTTTATTAAATTGTATTTATGTTGTTTTAACCTATGCTTTATTAAATTGTATTTATGTTGTTTTAACCTATGCTTTATTAAATTGTATTTATGTTGTTTTATCCTATGCTTTATTAAATTGTGTTTATGTTGTTTTATCCTATGCTTTATTAAATTGTATTTATGTTGTTTTATCCTATGCTTTATTAAATTGTATTTATGTTGTTTTAACCTATGCTTTATTAAATTGTATTTATGTTGTTTTATCCTATGCTTTATTAAATTGTATTTATGTTGTTTTATCCTATGCTTTATTAAATTGTATTTATGTTGTTTTAACCTATGCTTTATTAAATTGTATTTATGATGTTTTATCCTATACTTTATTAAATTGTATTTATGTTGTTTTAACCTATGCTTTATTAAATTGTATTTATGTTGTTTTATCCTATGCTTTATTAAATTGTATTTATGTTGTTTTATCCTATGCTTTATTAAATTGTATTTATGTTGTTTTAACCTATGCTTTATTAAATTGTATTTATGTTGTTTTATCCTATACTTTATTAAATTGTATTTATGTTGTTTTAACCTATGCTTTATTAAATTGTATTTATGTTTTTTTTATCCTATGCTTTATTAAATTGTATTTATGTTGTTTCATCCTATGCTTTATTAAATTGTATTTATGTTGTTTTATCCTATGCTTTATTAAATTGTATTCATGTTGTTTTATCCTATGCTTTATTAAATTGTATTAATGTTGTTTTATCCTATGCTTTATTAAATTGTATTTATGTTGTTTTAACCTATGCTTTATTAAATTGTATTTATGTTTTTTTATCCTATGCTTTATTAAATTGTATTTATGTTGTTTTATCCTATGCTTTATTAAATTTTGTTTATGTTGTTTTATCCTATGCTTTATTAAATTGTATTTATGTTGTTTTATCCTATGCTTTATTAAATTTTGTTTATGTTGTTTTATCCTATGCTTTATTAAATTGTATTTATGTTGTTTTATCCTATGCTTTATTAAATTGTATTTATGTTGTTTTAACCTATGCTTTATTAAATTGTATTTATGTTGTTTTATCCTATGCTTTATTAAATTGTATGTATGTTGTTTTATCCTATGCTTTATTAAATTGTGTTTATGTTGTTTTAATCTATACTTTATTAAATTGTATTTATGTTGTTTTAATCTATGCTTTATTAAATTGTATTTATGTTGTTTTATCCTATGCTTTATTAAATTGTATTTATGTTGTTTTATCCTATGGTTTATTAAATTGTGCTTATGTTGTTTTATCCTATGGTTTATTAAATTGTATTTATGTTGTTTTATCCTATGCTTTATTAAATTGTATTTATGTTGTTTTATCCTATGCTTTATTAAATCGTATTTATGTTGTTTTATCCTATGCTTTATTAAACTGTATTTATGTTGTTTTAACCTATGCTTTATTACATCGTGTTTATGTTGCTTTATCCTATGCTTTATTAAATTGTATTTATGTTGCTTTAACCTATGCTTTAATAAATTGTATTTATGTTGTTTTATCCTATGCTTTATTAAATGGTATTTATGTTGTTTTATCCTATGCTTTATTAAATTGTATTTGTGTTGTTTTAACCTATGCTTTATTAAACTGTATTTATGTTGTTTTATCCTATGCTTTATTAAATTGTATTTATGTTGTTTTATCCTATGCTTTATTAAATTGTATTTATGTTGTTTTAACCTATGCTTTATTAAATGGTATTTATGTTGTTTTAACCTATGCTTTATTAAATTGTATTTATGTTGTTTTATCCTATGCTTTATTAAATTGTGTTTATGTTGTTTTATCCTATGCTTTATTAAATTGTATTTATGTTGTTTTATCCTATGCTTTATTAAATTGTATTTATGTTGTTTTAACCTATGCTTTATTAAATTGTATTTATGTTGTTTTATCCTATGCTTTATTAAATTGTATTTATGTTGTTTTATCCTATGCTTTATTAAATTGTATTTATGTTGTTTTAACCTATGCTTTATTAAATTGTATTTATGTTGTTTTATCCTATACTTTATTAAATTGTATTTATGTTGTTTTAACCTATGCTTTATTAAATTGTATTTATGTTGTTTTATCCTATGCTTTATTAAATTGTATTTATGTTGTTTTATCCTATGCTTTATTAAATTGTATTTATGTTGTTTTAACCTATGCTTTATTAAATTGTATCTATGTTGTTTTATCCTATACTTTATTAAATTGTATTTATGTTGTTTTAACCTATGCTTTATTAAATTGCATTTATGTTGTTTTATCCTATGCTTTATTAAATTGTATTTATGTTGTTTTATCCTATGCTTTATTAAATTGTATTTATGTTGTTTTATCCTATGCTTTATTAAATTGTATTTATGTTGTTTTATCCTACACTTTATTAAATTGTATTTATGTTGTTTTAACCTATGCTTTATTAAATTGTATTTATGTTGTTTTAACCTATGCTTTATTAAATTATATTTATGTTGTTTTATCCTATGCTTTATTAAATTGTGTTTATGTTGTTTTATCCTATGCTTTATTAAATTGTATTTATGTTGTTTTATCCTATGCTTTATTAAATTGTATTTATGTTGTTTTATCCTATGCTTTATTAAATTGTATTTATGTTGTTTTAACCTATGCTTTATTAAATTGTATTTATGTTGTTTCATCCTATACTTTATTAAATTGTATTTATGTTGTTTTAACCTATGCTTTATTAAATTGTATTTATGTTGTTTTATCCTATGCTTTATTAAATTGTATTTATGTTGTTTTATCCTATGCTTTATTAAATTGTATTTATGTTGTTTTAACCTATGCTTTATTAAATTGTATTTATGTTGTTTTATCCTATACTTTATTAAATTGTATTTATGTTGTTTTAACCTATGCTTTATTAAATTGCATTTATGTTGTTTTATCCTATGCTTTATTAAATTGTATTTATGTTGTTTTATCCTATGCTTTATTAAATTGTATTTATGTTGTTTTATCCTATGCTTTATTAAATTGTATTTATGTTGTTTTATCCTACACTTTATTAAATTGTATTTATGTTGTTTTAACCTATGCTTTATTAAATTGTATTTATGTTGTTTTAACCTATGCTTTATTAAATTATATTTATGTTGTTTTATCCTATGCTTTATTAAATTGTGTTTATGTTGTTTTATCCTATGCTTTATTAAATTGTATTTATGTTGTTTTATCCTATGCTTTATTAAATTGTATTTATGTTGTTTTATCCTATGCTTTATTAAATTGTATTTATGTTGTTTTATCCTATACTTTATTAAATTGTATTTATGTTGTTTTAACCTATGCTTTATTAAATTGTATTTATGTTGTTTTATCCTATACTTTATTAAATTGTATTTATGTTGTTTTATCCTATGCTTTATTAAATTGTATTTATGTTGTTTTATCCTATGCTTTATTAAATTGTATTTATGTTGTTTTAACCTATGCTTTATTAAATTGTATGTATGTTGTTTTATCCTATACTTTATTAAATTGTATTTATGTTGTTTTAACCTATGCTTTATCAAATTGTATTTATTTTGTTTTATCCTATGCTTTATTAAATTGTATTTATGTTGTTTTATCCTATGCTTTATTAAATTGTGTTTATGTTGTTTTATCCTATGCTTTATTAAATTGTATTTATGTTGTTTTATCCTATGCTTTATTAAATTGTATTTATTTTGTTTTAACCTATGCTTTATTAAATTGTATTTATGTTGTTTTATCCTATGCTTTATTAAATTGTATTTATGTTGTTTTATCCTATGCTTTATTAAATTGTATTTATGTTGTTTTAACCTATGCTTTATTAAATTGTATTTATGTTGTTTTATCCTATGCTTTATTAAATTGTATTTATGTTGTTTTAACCTATGCTTTATTAAATTGTATTTATGTTGTTTTATCCTATACTTTATTAAATTGTATTTATGTTGTTTTAACCTATGCTTTATTAAATTGTATTTATGTTTTTTTTATCCTATGCTTTATTAAATTGTATTTATGTTGTTTCATCCTATGCTTTATTAAATTGTATTTATGTTGTTTTATCCTATGCTTTATTAAATTGTATTCATGTTGTTTTATCCTATGCTTTATTAAATTGTATTAATGTTGTTTTATCCTATGCTTTATTAAATTGTATTTATGTTGTTTTAACCTATGCTTTATTAAATTGTATTTATGTTTTTTTATCCTATGCTTTATTAAATTGTATTTATGTTGTTTTATCCTATGCTTTATTAAATTTTGTTTATGTTGTTTTATCCTATGCTTTATTAAATTGTATTTATGTTGTTTTATCCTATGCTTTATTAAATTTTGTTTATGTTGTTTTATCCTATGCTTTATTAAATTGTATTTATGTTGTTTTATCCTATGCTTTATTAAATTGTATTTATGTTGTTTTAACCTATGCTTTATTAAATTGTATTTATGTTGTTTTATCCTATGCTTTATTAAATTGTATGTATGTTGTTTTATCCTATGCTTTATTAAATTGTGTTTATGTTGTTTTAATCTATACTTTATTAAATTGTATTTATGTTGTTTTAATCTATGCTTTATTAAATTGTATTTATGTTGTTTTATCCTATGCTTTATTAAATTGTATTTATGTTGTTTTATCCTATGGTTTATTAAATTGTGCTTATGTTGTTTTATCCTATGGTTTATTAAATTGTATTTATGTTGTTTTATCCTATGCTTTATTAAATTGTATTTATGTTGTTTTATCCTATGCTTTATTAAATCGTATTTATGTTGTTTTATCCTATGCTTTATTAAACTGTATTTATGTTGTTTTAACCTATGCTTTATTACATCGTGTTTATGTTGCTTTATCCTATGCTTTATTAAATTGTATTTATGTTGCTTTAACCTATGCTTTAATAAATTGTATTTATGTTGTTTTATCCTATGCTTTATTAAATGGTATTTATGTTGTTTTATCCTATGCTTTATTAAATTGTATTTGTGTTGTTTTAACCTATGCTTTATTAAACTGTATTTATGTTGTTTTATCCTATGCTTTATTAAATTGTATTTATGTTGTTTTATCCTATGCTTTATTAAATTGTATTTATGTTGTTTTAACCTATGCTTTATTAAATGGTATTTATGTTGTTTTAACCTATGCTTTATTAAATTGTATTTATGTTGTTTTATCCTATGCTTTATTAAATTGTGTTTATGTTGTTTTATCCTATGCTTTATTAAATTGTATTTATGTTGTTTTATCCTATGCTTTATTAAATTGTATTTATGTTGTTTTAACCTATGCTTTATTAAATTGTATTTATGTTGTTTTATCCTATGCTTTATTAAATTGTATTTATGTTGTTTTATCCTATGCTTTATTAAATTGTATTTATGTTGTTTTAACCTATGCTTTATTAAATTGTATTTATGTTGTTTTATCCTATACTTTATTAAATTGTATTTATGTTGTTTTAACCTATGCTTTATTAAATTGTATTTATGTTGTTTTATCCTATGCTTTATTAAATTGTATTTATGTTGTTTTATCCTATGCTTTATTAAATTGTATTTATGTTGTTTTAACCTATGCTTTATTAAATTGTATTTATGTTGTTTTATCCTATACTTTATTAAATTGTATTTATGTTGTTTTAACCTATGCTTTATTAAATTGCATTTATGTTGTTTTATCCTATGCTTTATTAAATTGTATTTATGTTGTTTTATCCTATGCTTTATTAAATTGTATTTATGTTGTTTTATCCTATGCTTTATTAAATTGTATTTATGTTGTTTTATCCTACACTTTATTAAATTGTATTTATGTTGTTTTAACCTATGCTTTATTAAATTGTATTTATGTTGTTTTAACCTATGCTTTATTAAATTATATTTATGTTGTTTTATCCTATGCTTTATTAAATTGTGTTTATGTTGTTTTATCCTATGCTTTATTAAATTGTATTTATGTTGTTTTATCCTATGCTTTATTAAATTGTATTTATGTTGTTTTATCCTATGCTTTATTAAAATGTATTTATGTTGTTTTAACCTATGCTTTATTAAATTGTATTTATGTTGTTTCATCCTATACTTTATTAAATTGTATTTATGTTGTTTTAACCTATGCTTTATTAAATTGTATTTATGTTGTTTTATCCTATGCTTTATTAAATTGTATTTATGTTGTTTTATCCTATGCTTTATTAAATTGTATTTATGTTGTTTTAACCTATGCTTTATTAAATTGTATTTATGTTGTTTTATCCTATACTTTATTAAATTGTATTTATGTTGTTTTAACCTATGCTTTATTAAATTGCATTTATGTTGTTTTATCCTATGCTTTATTAAATTGTATTTATGTTGTTTTATCCTATGCTTTATTAAATTGTATTTATGTTGTTTTATCCTATGCTTTATTAAATTGTATTTATGTTGTTTTATCCTACACTTTATTAAATTGTATTTATGTTGTTTTAACCTATGCTTTATTAAATTGTATTTATGTTGTTTTAACCTATGCTTTATTAAATTATATTTATGTTGTTTTATCCTATGCTTTATTAAATTGTGTTTATGTTGTTTTATCCTATGCTTTATTAAATTGTATTTATGTTGTTTTATCCTATGCTTTATTAAATTGTATTTATGTTGTTTTATCCTATGCTTTATTAAATTGTATTTATGTTGTTTTATCCTATACTTTATTAAATTGTATTTATGTTGTTTTAACCTATGCTTTATTAAATTGTATTTATGTTGTTTTATCCTATACTTTATTAAATTGTATTTATGTTGTTTTATCCTATGCTTTATTAAATTGTATTTATGTTGTTTTATCCTATGCTTTATTAAATTGTATTTATGTTGTTTTAACCTATGCTTTATTAAATTGTATGTATGTTGTTTTATCCTATACTTTATTAAATTGTATTTATGTTGTTTTAACCTATGCTTTATCAAATTGTATTTATTTTGTTTTATCCTATGCTTTATTAAATTGTATTTATGTTGTTTTATCCTATGCTTTATTAAATTGTGTTTATGTTGTTTTATCCTATGCTTTATTAAATTGTATTTATGTTGTTTTATCCTATGCTTTATTAAATTGTATTTATTTTGTTTTAACCTATGCTTTATTAAATTGTATTTATGTTGTTTTATCCTATGCTTTATTAAATTGTATTTATGTTGTTTTATCCTATGCTTTATTAAATTGTATTTATGTTGTTTTAACCTATGCTTTATTAAATTGTATGTATGTTGTTTTATCCTATACTTTATTAAATTGTATTTATGTTGTTTTAACCTATGCTTTATTAAATTGCATTTATGTTGTTTTATCCTATGCTTTATTAAATTGTATTTATGTTGTTTTATCCTATGCTTTATTAAATTGTGTTTATGTTGTTTTATCCTATGCTTTATTAAATTGTATTTATGTTGTTTTATCCTATGCTTTATTAAATTGTATTTATGTTGTTTTATCCTATGCTTTATTAAATTGTATTTATGTTGTTTTATCCTATGCTTTATTAAATCGTATTTATGTTGTTTTATCCTATGCTTTATTAAACTGTATTTATGTTGTTTTAACCTATGCTTTATTACATTGTGTTTATGTTGCTTTATCCTATGCTTTATTAAATTGTATTTATGTTGCTTTAACCTATGCTTTATTAAATTGTATTTATGTTGTTTTATCCTATGCTTTATTAAATGGTATTTATGTTGTTTTATCCTATGCTTTATTAAATTGTATTTATGTTGTTTTAACCTATGCTTTATTAAACTGTATTTATGTTGTTTTATCCTATGCTTTATTAAATTGTATTTATGTTGTTTTATCCTATGCTTTATTAAATTGTATTTATGTTGTTTTAACCTATGCTTTATTAAATTGTATTTATGTTGTTTTAACCTATGCTTTATTAAATTGTATTTATGTTGTTTTATCCTATGCTTTATTAAATTGTGTTTATGTTGTTTTATCCTATGCTTTATTAAATTGTATTTATGTTGTTTTATCCTATGCTTTATTAAATTGTATTTATGTTGTTTTAACCTATGCTTTATTAAATTGTATTTATGTTGTTTTATCCTATGCTTTATTAAATTGTATTTATGTTGTTTTATCCTATGCTTTATTAAATTGTATTTATGTTGTTTTAACCTATGCTTTATTAAATTGTATTTATGTTGTTTTATCCTATACTTTATTAAATTGTATTTATGTTGTTTTAACCTATGCTTTATTAAATTGTATTTATGTTGTTTTATCCTATGCTTTATTAAATTGTATTTATGTTGTTTTAACCTATGCTTTATTAAATTGTATTTATGTTGTTTTATCCTATACTTTATTAAATTGTATTTATGTTGTTTTAACCTATGCTTTATTAAATTGTATTTATGTTTTTTTTATCCTATGCTTTATTAAATTGTATTTATGTTGTTTTATCCTATGCTTTATTAAATTGTATTTATGTTGTTTTATCCTATGCTTTATTAAATTGTATTTATGTTGTTTTAACCTATGCTTTATTAAATTGTATTTATGTTGTTTTATCCTATACTTTATTAAATTGTATTTATGTTGTTTTAACCTATGCTTTATTAAATTGTATTTATGTTGTTTTATCCTATGCTTTATTAAATTGTATTTATGTTGTTTTATCCTATGCTTTATTAAATTGTATTTATGTTGTTTTAACCTATGCTTTATTAAATTGTATCTATGTTGTTTTATCCTATACTTTATTAAATTGTATTTATGTTGTTTTAACCTATGCTTTATTAAATTGCATTTATGTTGTTTTATCCTATGCTTTATTAAATTGTATTTATGTTGTTTTATCCTATGCTTTATTAAATTGTATTTATGTTGTTTTATCCTATGCTTTATTAAATTGTATTTATGTTGTTTTATCCTACACTTTATTAAATTGTATTTATGTTGTTTTAACCTATGCTTTATTAAATTGTATTTATGTTGTTTTAACCTATGCTTTATTAAATTATATTTATGTTGTTTTATCCTATGCTTTATTAAATTGTGTTTATGTTGTTTTATCCTATGCTTTATTAAATTGTATTTATGTTGTTTTATCCTATGCTTTATTAAATTGTATTTATGTTGTTTTATCCTATGCTTTATTAAATTGTATTTATGTTGTTTTAACCTATGCTTTATTAAATTGTATTTATGTTGTTTCATCCTATACTTTATTAAATTGTATTTATGTTGTTTTAACCTATGCTTTATTAAATTGTATTTATGTTGTTTTATCCTATGCTTTATTAAATTGTATTTATGTTGTTTTATCCTATGCTTTATTAAATTGTATTTATGTTGTTTTAACCTATGCTTTATTAAATTGTATTTATGTTGTTTTATCCTATACTTTATTAAATTGTATTTATGTTGTTTTAACCTATGCTTTATTAAATTGCATTTATGTTGTTTTATCCTATGCTTTATTAAATTGTATTTATGTTGTTTTATCCTATGCTTTATTAAATTGTATTTATGTTGTTTTATCCTATGCTTTATTAAATTGTATTTATGTTGTTTTATCCTACACTTTATTAAATTGTATTTATGTTGTTTTAACCTATGCTTTATTAAATTGTATTTATGTTGTTTTAACCTATGCTTTATTAAATTATATTTATGTTGTTTTATCCTATGCTTTATTAAATTGTGTTTATGTTGTTTTATCCTATGCTTTATTAAATTGTATTTATGTTGTTTTATCCTATGCTTTATTAAATTGTATTTATGTTGTTTTATCCTATGCTTTATTAAATTGTATTTATGTTGTTTTATCCTATACTTTATTAAATTGTATTTATGTTGTTTTAACCTATGCTTTATTAAATTGTATTTATGTTGTTTTATCCTATACTTTATTAAATTGTATTTATGTTGTTTTATCCTATGCTTTATTAAATTGTATTTATGTTGTTTTATCCTATGCTTTATTAAATTGTATTTATGTTGTTTTAACCTATGCTTTATTAAATTGTATGTATGTTGTTTTATCCTATACTTTATTAAATTGTATTTATGTTGTTTTAACCTATGCTTTATCAAATTGTATTTATTTTGTTTTATCCTATGCTTTATTAAATTGTATTTATGTTGTTTTATCCTATGCTTTATTAAATTGTGTTTATGTTGTTTTATCCTATGCTTTATTAAATTGTATTTATGTTGTTTTATCCTATGCTTTATTAAATTGTATTTATTTTGTTTTAACCTATGCTTTATTAAATTGTATTTATGTTGTTTTATCCTATGCTTTATTAAATTGTATTTATGTTGTTTTATCCTATGCTTTATTAAATTGTATTTATGTTGTTTTAACCTATGCTTTATTAAATTGTATTTATGTTGTTTTATCCTATGCTTTATTAAATTGTATTTATGTTGTTTTAACCTATGCTTTATTAAATTGTATTTATGTTGTTTTATCCTATACTTTATTAAATTGTATTTATGTTGTTTTAACCTATGCTTTATTAAATTGTATTTATGTTTTTTTTATCCTATGCTTTATTAAATTGTATTTATGTTGTTTCATCCTATGCTTTATTAAATTGTATTTATGTTGTTTTATCCTATGCTTTATTAAATTGTATTCATGTTGTTTTATCCTATGCTTTATTAAATTGTATTAATGTTGTTTTATCCTATGCTTTATTAAATTGTATTTATGTTGTTTTAACCTATGCTTTATTAAATTGTATTTATGTTTTTTTATCCTATGCTTTATTAAATTGTATTTATGTTGTTTTATCCTATGCTTTATTAAATTTTGTTTATGTTGTTTTATCCTATGCTTTATTAAATTGTATTTATGTTGTTTTATCCTATGCTTTATTAAATTTTGTTTATGTTGTTTTATCCTATGCTTTATTAAGTTGTATTTATGTTGTTTTATCCTATGCTTTATTAAATTGTATTTATGTTGTTTTAACCTATGCTTTATTAAATTGTATTTATGTTGTTTTATCCTATGCTTTATTAAATTGTATGTATGTTGTTTTATCCTATGCTTTATTAAATTGTGTTTATGTTGTTTTAATCTATACTTTATTAAATTGTATTTATGTTGTTTTAATCTATGCTTTATTAAATTGTATTTATGTTGTTTTATCCTATGCTTTATTAAATTGTATTTATGTTGTTTTATCCTATGGTTTATTAAATTGTGCTTATGTTGTTTTATCCTATGGTTTATTAAATTGTATTTATGTTGTTTTATCCTATGCTTTATTAAATTGTATTTATGTTGTTTTATCCTATGCTTTATTAAATCGTATTTATGTTGTTTTATCCTATGCTTTATTAAACTGTATTTATGTTGTTTTAACCTATGCTTTATTACATCGTGTTTATGTTGCTTTATCCTATGCTTTATTAAATTGTATTTATGTTGCTTTAACCTATGCTTTAATAAATTGTATTTATGTTGTTTTATCCTATGCTTTATTAAATGGTATTTATGTTGTTTTATCCTATGCTTTATTAAATTGTATTTGTGTTGTTTTAACCTATGCTTTATTAAACTGTATTTATGTTGTTTTATCCTATGCTTTATTAAATTGTATTTATGTTGTTTTATCCTATGCTTTATTAAATTGTATTTATGTTGTTTTAACCTATGCTTTATTAAATGGTATTTATGTTGTTTTAACCTATGCTTTATTAAATTGTATTTATGTTGTTTTATCCTATGCTTTATTAAATTGTGTTTATGTTGTTTTATCCTATGCTTTATTAAATTGTATTTATGTTGTTTTATCCTATGCTTTATTAAATTGTATTTATGTTGTTTTAACCTATGCTTTATTAAATTGTATTTATGTTGTTTTATCCTATGCTTTATTAAATTGTATTTATGTTGTTTTATCCTATGCTTTATTAAATTGTATTTATGTTGTTTTAACCTATGCTTTATTAAATTGTATTTATGTTGTTTTATCCTATACTTTATTAAATTGTATTTATGTTGTTTTAACCTATGCTTTATTAAATTGTATTTATGTTGTTTTATCCTATGCTTTATTAAATTGTATTTATGTTGTTTTATCCTATGCTTTATTAAATTGTATTTATGTTGTTTTAACCTATGCTTTATTAAATTGTATTTATGTTGTTTTATCCTATACTTTATTAAATTGTATTTATGTTGTTTTAACCTATGCTTTATTAAATTGCATTTATGTTGTTTTATCCTATGCTTTATTAAATTGTATTTATGTTGTTTTATCCTATGCTTTATTAAATTGTATTTATGTTGTTTTATCCTATGCTTTATTAAATTGTATTTATGTTGTTTTATCCTACACTTTATTAAATTGTATTTATGTTGTTTTAACCTATGCTTTATTAAATTGTATTTATGTTGTTTTAACCTATGCTTTATTAAATTATATTTATGTTGTTTTATCCTATGCTTTATTAAATTGTGTTTATGTTGTTTTATCCTATGCTTTATTAAATTGTATTTATGTTGTTTTATCCTATGCTTTATTAAATTGTATTTATGTTGTTTTATCCTATGCTTTATTAAAATGTATTTATGTTGTTTTAACCTATGCTTTATTAAATTGTATTTATGTTGTTTCATCCTATACTTTATTAAATTGTATTTATGTTGTTTTAACCTATGCTTTATTAAATTGTATTTATGTTGTTTTATCCTATGCTTTATTAAATTGTATTTATGTTGTTTTATCCTATGCTTTATTAAATTGTATTTATGTTGTTTTAACCTATGCTTTATTAAATTGTATTTATGTTGTTTTATCCTATACTTTATTAAATTGTATTTATGTTGTTTTAACCTATGCTTTATTAAATTGCATTTATGTTGTTTTATCCTATGCTTTATTAAATTGTATTTATGTTGTTTTATCCTATGCTTTATTAAATTGTATTTATGTTGTTTTATCCTATGCTTTATTAAATTGTATTTATGTTGTTTTATCCTACACTTTATTAAATTGTATTTATGTTGTTTTAACCTATGCTTTATTAAATTGTATTTATGTTGTTTTAACCTATGCTTTATTAAATTATATTTATGTTGTTTTATCCTATGCTTTATTAAATTGTGTTTATGTTGTTTTATCCTATGCTTTATTAAATTGTATTTATGTTGTTTTATCCTATGCTTTATTAAATTGTATTTATGTTGTTTTATCCTATGCTTTATTAAATTGTATTTATGTTGTTTTATCCTATACTTTATTAAATTGTATTTATGTTGTTTTAACCTATGCTTTATTAAATTGTATTTATGTTGTTTTATCCTATACTTTATTAAATTGTATTTATGTTGTTTTATCCTATGCTTTATTAAATTGTATTTATGTTGTTTTATCCTATGCTTTATTAAATTGTATTTATGTTGTTTTAACCTATGCTTTATTAAATTGTATGTATGTTGTTTTATCCTATACTTTATTAAATTGTATTTATGTTGTTTTAACCTATGCTTTATCAAATTGTATTTATTTTGTTTTATCCTATGCTTTATTAAATTGTATTTATGTTGTTTTATCCTATGCTTTATTAAATTGTGTTTATGTTGTTTTATCCTATGCTTTATTAAATTGTATTTATGTTGTTTTATCCTATGCTTTATTAAATTGTATTTATTTTGTTTTAACCTATGCTTTATTAAATTGTATTTATGTTGTTTTATCCTATGCTTTATTAAATTGTATTTATGTTGTTTTATCCTATGCTTTATTAAATTGTATTTATGTTGTTTTAACCTATGCTTTATTAAATTGTATGTATGTTGTTTTATCCTATACTTTATTAAATTGTATTTATGTTGTTTTAACCTATGCTTTATTAAATTGCATTTATGTTGTTTTATCCTATGCTTTATTAAATTGTATTTATGTTGTTTTATCCTATGCTTTATTAAATTGTGTTTATGTTGTTTTATCCTATGCTTTATTAAATTGTATTTATGTTGTTTTATCCTATGCTTTATTAAATTGTATTTATGTTGTTTTATCCTATGCTTTATTAAATTGTATTTATGTTGTTTTATCCTATGCTTTATTAAATCGTATTTATGTTGTTTTATCCTATGCTTTATTAAACTGTATTTATGTTGTTTTAACCTATGCTTTATTACATTGTGTTTATGTTGCTTTATCCTATGCTTTATTAAATTGTATTTATGTTGCTTTAACCTATGCTTTATTAAATTGTATTTATGTTGTTTTATCCTATGCTTTATTAAATGGTATTTATGTTGTTTTATCCTATGCTTTATTAAATTGTATTTATGTTGTTTTAACCTATGCTTTATTAAACTGTATTTATGTTGTTTTATCCTATGCTTTATTAAATTGTATTTATGTTGTTTTATCCTATGCTTTATTAAATTGTATTTATGTTGTTTTAACCTATGCTTTATTAAATTGTATTTATGTTGTTTTAACCTATGCTTTATTAAATTGTATTTATGTTGTTTTATCCTATGCTTTATTAAATTGTGTTTATGTTGTTTTATCCTATGCTTTATTAAATTGTATTTATGTTGTTTTATCCTATGCTTTATTAAATTGTATTTATGTTGTTTTAACCTATGCTTTATTAAATTGTATTTATGTTGTTTTATCCTATGCTTTATTAAATTGTATTTATGTTGTTTTATCCTATGCTTTATTAAATTGTATTTATGTTGTTTTAACCTATGCTTTATTAAATTGTATTTATGTTGTTTTATCCTATACTTTATTAAATTGTATTTATGTTGTTTTAACCTATGCTTTATTAAATTGTATTTATGTTGTTTTATCCTATGCTTTATTAAATTGTATTTATGTTGTTTTAACCTATGCTTTATTAAATTGTATTTATGTTGTTTTATCCTATACTTTATTAAATTGTATTTATGTTGTTTTAACCTATGCTTTATTAAATTGTATTTATGTTTTTTTTATCCTATGCTTTATTAAATTGTATTTATGTTGTTTCATCCTATGCTTTATTAAATTGTATTTATGTTGTTTTATCCTATGCTTTATTAAATTGTATTCATGTTGTTTTATCCTATGCTTTATTAAATTGTATTAATGTTGTTTTATCCTATGCTTTATTAAATTGTATTTATGTTGTTTTAACCTATGCTTTATTAAATTGTATTTATGTTTTTTTATCCTATGCTTTATTAAATTGTATTTATGTTGTTTTATCCTATGCTTTATTAAATTTTGTTTATGTTGTTTTATCCTATGCATTATTAAATTGTATTTATGTTGTTTTATCCTATGCTTTATTAAATTTTGTTTATGTTGTTTTATCCTATGCTTTATTAAATTGTATTTATGTTGTTTTATCCTATGCTTTATTAAATTGTATTTATGTTGTTTTAACCTATGCTTTATTAAATTGTATTTATGTTGTTTTATCCTATGCTTTATTAAATTGTATGTATGTTGTTTTATCCTATGCTTTATTAAATTGTATTTATGTTGTTTTATCCTATGCTTTATTAAATCGTATTTATGTTGTTTTATCCTATGCTTTATTAAACTGTATTTATGTTGTTTTAACCTATGCTTTATTACATCGTGTTTATGTTGCTTTATCCTATGCTTTATTAAATTGTATTTATGTTGCTTTAACCTATGCTTTAATAAATTGTATTTATGTTGTTTTATCCTATGCTTTATTAAATGGTATTTATGTTGTTTTATCCTATGCTTTATTAAATTGTATTTTTGTTGTTTTAACCTATGCTTTATTAAACTGTATTTATGTTGTTTTATCCTATGCTTTATTAAATTGTATTTATGTTGTTTTATCCTATGCTTTATTAAATTGTATTTATGTTGTTTTAACCTATGCTTTATTAAATGGTATTTATGTTGTTTTAACCTATGCTTTATTAAATTGTATTTATGTTGTTTTATCCTATGCTTTATTAAATTGTGTTTATGTTGTTTTATCCTATGCTTTATTAAATTGTATTTATGTTGTTTTATCCTATGCTTTATTAAATTGTATTTATGTTGTTTTAACCTATGCTTTATTAAATTGTATTTATGTTGTTTTATCCTATGCTTTATTAAATTGTATTTATGTTGTTTTATCCTATGCTTTATTAAATTGTATTTATGTTGTTTTAACCTATGCTTTATTAAATTGTATTTATGTTGTTTTATCCTATACTTTATTAAATTGTATTTATGTTGTTTTAACCTATGCTTTATTAAATTGTATTTATGTTGTTTTATCCTATGCTTTATTAAATTGTATTTATGTTGTTTTATCCTATGCTTTATTAAATTGTATTTATGTTGTTTTAACCTATGCTTTATTAAATTGTATTTATGTTGTTTTATCCTATACTTTATTAAATTGTATTTATGTTGTTTTAACCTATGCTTTATTAAATTGCATTTATGTTGTTTTATCCTATGCTTTATTAAATTGTATTTATGTTGTTTTATCCTATGCTTTATTAAATTGTATTTATGTTGTTTTATCCTATGCTTTATTAAATTGTATTTATGTTGTTTTATCCTACACTTTATTAAATTGTATTTATGTTGTTTTAACCTATGCTTTATTAAATTGTATTTATGTTGTTTTAACCTATGCTTTATTAAATTATATTTATGTTGTTTTATCCTATGCTTTATTAAATTGTGTTTATGTTGTTTTATCCTATGCTTTATTAAATTGTATTTATGTTGTTTTATCCTATGCTTTATTAAATTGTATTTATGTTGTTTTATCCTATGCTTTATTAAATTGTATTTATGTTGTTTTAACCTATGCTTTATTAAATTGTATTTATGTTGTTTCATCCTATACTTTATTAAATTGTATTTATGTTGTTTTAACCTATGCTTTATTAAATTGTATTTATGTTGTTTTATCCTATGCTTTATTAAATTGTATTTATGTTGTTTTATCCTATGCTTTATTAAATTGTATTTATGTTGTTTTAACCTATGCTTTATTAAATTGTATTTATGTTGTTTTATCCTATACTTTATTAAATTGTATTTATGTTGTTTTAACCTATGCTTTATTAAATTGCATTTATGTTGTTTTATCCTATGCTTTATTAAATTGTATTTATGTTGTTTTATCCTATGCTTTATTAAATTGTATTTATGTTGTTTTATCCTATGCTTTATTAAATTGTATTTATGTTGTTTTATCCTACACTTTATTAAATTGTATTTATGTTGTTTTAACCTATGCTTTATTAAATTGTATTTATGTTGTTTTAACCTATGCTTTATTAAATTATATTTATGTTGTTTTATCCTATGCTTTATTAAATTGTGTTTATGTTGTTTTATCCTATGCTTTATTAAATTGTATTTATGTTGTTTTATCCTATGCTTTATTAAATTGTATTTATGTTGTTTTATCCTATGCTTTATTAAATTGTATTTATGTTGTTTTATCCTATACTTTATTAAATTGTATTTATGTTGTTTTAACCTATGCTTTATTAAATTGTATTTATGTTGTTTTATCCTATACTTTATTAAATTGTATTTATGTTGTTTTATCCTATGCTTTATTAAATTGTATTTATGTTGTTTTATCCTATGCTTTATTAAATTGTATTTATGTTGTTTTAACCTATGCTTTATTAAATTGTATGTATGTTGTTTTATCCTATACTTTATTAAATTGTATTTATGTTGTTTTAACCTATGCTTTATCAAATTGTATTTATTTTGTTTTATCCTATGCTTTATTAAATTGTGTTTATGTTGTTTTATCCTATGCTTTATTAAATTGTATTTATGTTGTTTTATCCTATGCTTTATTAAATTGTATTTATTTTGTTTTAACCTATGCTTTATTAAATTGTATTTATGTTGTTTTATCCTATGCTTTATTAAATTGTATTTATGTTGTTTTATCCTATGCTTTATTAAATTGTATTTATGTTGTTTTAACCTATGCTTTATTAAATTGTATGTATGTTGTTTTATCCTATACTTTATTAAATTGTATTTATGTTGTTTTAACCTATGCTTTATTAAATTGCATTTATGTTGTTTTATCCTATGCTTTATTAAATTGTATTTATGTTGTTTTATCCTATGCTTTATTAAATTGTGTTTATGTTGTTTTATCCTATGCTTTATTAAATTGTATTTATGTTGTTTTATCCTATGCTTTATTAAATTGTATTTATGTTGTTTTATCCTATGCTTTATTAAATTGTGTTTATGTTGTTTTATCCTATACTTTATTAAATTGTATTTATGTTGTTTTAAACTATGCTTTATTAAATTGTATTTATTTTGTTTTATCCTATGCTTTATTAAATTGTATTTATGTTGTTTTATCCTATGCTTTATTAAATTGTGTTTATCTTGTTTTAACCTATGCTTTATTAAATTGTATTTATGTTGTTTTAACCCATGCTTTATTAAATTGCATTTATGTTGTTTTAACCCATGCTTTATTAAATTGTATTTATGTTGTTTTATCTTATGCTTTATTAAATTGTGCTTATGTTGTTTTATCCTATGCTTTATTAAATTGTATTTATGTTGTTTTATCCTATGCTTTATTAAATTGTATTTATGTTGTTTTAACCCATGCTTTATTAAATTGTATTTATGTTGTTTTATCCTATGCTTTATTAAATTGTATTTATGTTGTTTTAACCTATGCTTTATTAAATTGTATTTATGTTGTTTTATCCTATGCTTTATTAAATTGTATTTATGTTGTTTTAACCTATGCTTTATTAAATTGTATTTATGTTGTTTTATCCTATACTTTATTAAATTGTATTTATGTTGTTTTAACCTATGCTTTATTAAATTGTATTTATGTTGTTTTATCCTATGCTTTATTAAATTGTATTTATGTTGTTTTATCCTATGCTTTATTAAATTGTATTTATGTTGTTTTAACCTATGCTTTATTAAATTGTATTTATGTTGTTTTATCCTATACTTTATTAAATTGTATTTATGTTGTTTTAACCTATGCTTTATTAAATTGTATTTATGTTTTTTTATCCTATGCTTTATTAAATTGTATTTATGTTGTTTCATCCTATGCTTTATTAAATTGTGTTTATGTTGTTTTATCCTATGCTTTATAAAATTGTATTTATGTTGTTTTATCCTATGCTTTATTAAATTGTATTCATGTTGTTTTATCCTATGCTTTATTAAATTGTGTTTATGTTGTTTTATCCTATACTTTATTAAATTGTATTTATGTTGTTTTAATCTATGCTTTATTAAATTGTATTTATGTTGTTTTATCATATGCTTTATTAAATTCTATTTATGTTGTTTAATCCTATGCTTTATTAAATTGTGCTTATGTTGTTTTATCCTATGGTTTATTAAATTGTATTTATGTTGTTTTATCCTATGCTTTATTAAATTGTATTTATGTTGTTTTATCCTATGCTTTATTAAATTGTATTTATGTTGTTTTATCCTATGCTTTATTAAACTGTATTTATGTTGTTTTAACCTATGCTTTATTACATTGTGTTTATGTTGTTTTATCCTATGCTTTATTAAATTGTATTTATGTTGCTTTAACCTATGCTTTATTAAATTGTATTTATGTTGTTTTATCCTATGCTTTATTAAATGGTATTTATGTTGTTTTATCCTATGCTTTATTAAATTGTATTTATGTTGTTTTAACCTATGCTTTATTAAACTGTATTTATGTTGTTTTATCCTATGCTTTATTAAATTGTATTTATGTTGTTTTATCCTATGCTTTATTAAATTGTATTTATGTTGTTTTAACCTATGCTTTATTAAATTGTATTTATGTTGTTTTAACCTATGCTTTATTAAATTGCATTTATGTTGTTTTATCCTATGCTTTATTAAATTGTGTTTATGTTGTTTTATCCTATGCTTTATTAAATTGTATTTATGTTGTTTTATCCTATGCTTTATTAAATTGTATTTATGTTGTTTTAACCTATGCTTTATTAAATTGTATTTATGTTGTTTTATCCTATGCTTTATTAAATTGTATTTATGTTGTTTTATCCTATGCTTTATTAAATTTTGTTTATGTTGTTTTATCCTATGCTTTATTAAATTGTATTTATGTTGTTTTATCCTATGCTTTATTAAATTGTATTTATGTTGTTTTAACCTATGCTTTATTAAATTGTATTTATGTTGTTTTATCCTATGCTTTATTAAATTGTATGTATGTTGTTTTATCCTATGCTTTATTAAATTGTATTTATGTTGTTTTATCCTATGCTTTATTAAATCGTATTTATGTTGTTTTATCCTATGCTTTATTAAACTGTATTTATGTTGTTTTAACCTATGCTTTATTACATCGTGTTTATGTTGCTTTATCCTATGCTTTATTAAATTGTATTTATGTTGCTTTAACCTATGCTTTAATAAATTGTATTTATGTTGTTTTATCCTATGCTTTATTAAATGGTATTTATGTTGTTTTATCCTATGCTTTATTAAATTGTATTTGTGTTGTTTTAACCTATGCTTTATTAAATTGTATTTATGTTGTTTTATCCTATGCTTTATTAAATTGTATTTATGTTGTTTTATCCTATGCTTTATTAAATTGTATTTATGTTGTTTTAACCTATGCTTTATTAAATTGTATTTATGTTGTTTTATCCTATACTTTATTAAATTGTATTTATGTTGTTTTAACCTATGCTTTATTAAATTGCATTTATGTTGTTTTATCCTATGCTTTATTAAATTGTATTTATGTTGTTTTATCCTATGCTTTATTAAATTGTATTTATGTTGTTTTATCCTATGCTTTATTAAATTGTATTTATGTTGTTTTATCCTACACTTTATTAAATTGTATTTATGTTGTTTTAACCTATGCTTTATTAAATTGTATTTATGTTGTTTTAACCTATGCTTTATTAAATTATATTTATGTTGTTTTATCCTATGCTTTATTAAATTGTGTTTATGTTGTTTTATCCTATGCTTTATTAAATTGTATTTATGTTGTTTTATCCTATGCTTTATTAAATTGTATTTATGTTGTTTTATCCTATGCTTTATTAAATTGTATTTATGTTGTTTTAACCTATGCTTTATTAAATTGTATTTATGTTGTTTCATCCTATACTTTATTAAATTGTATTTATGTTGTTTTAACCTATGCTTTATTAAATTGTATTTATGTTGTTTTATCCTATGCTTTATTAAATTGTATTTATGTTGTTTTATCCTATGCTTTATTAAATTGTATTTATGTTGTTTTAACCTATGCTTTATTAAATTGTATTTATGTTGTTTTATCCTATACTTTATTAAATTGTATTTATGTTGTTTTAACCTATGCTTTATTAAATTGCATTTATGTTGTTTTATCCTATGCTTTATTAAATTGTATTTATGTTGTTTTATCCTATGCTTTATTAAATTGTATTTATGTTGTTTTATCCTATGCTTTATTAAATTGTATTTATGTTGTTTTATCCTACACTTTATTAAATTGTATTTATGTTGTTTTAACCTATGCTTTATTAAATTGTATTTATGTTGTTTTAACCTATGCTTTATTAAATTATATTTATGTTGTTTTATCCTATGCTTTATTAAATTGTGTTTATGTTGTTTTATCCTATGCTTTATTAAATTGTATTTATGTTGTTTTATCCTATGCTTTATTAAATTGTATTTATGTTGTTTTATCCTATGCTTTATTAAATTGTATTTATGTTGTTTTATCCTATACTTTATTAAATTGTATTTATGTTGTTTTAACCTATGCTTTATTAAATTGTATTTATGTTGTTTTATCCTATACTTTATTAAATTGTATTTATGTTGTTTTATCCTATGCTTTATTAAATTGTATTTATGTTGTTTTATCCTATGCTTTATTAAATTGTATTTATGTTGTTTTAACCTATGCTTTATTAAATTGTATGTATGTTGTTTTATCCTATACTTTATTAAATTGTATTTATGTTGTTTTAACCTATGCTTTATCAAATTGTATTTATTTTGTTTTATCCTATGCTTTATTAAATTGTGTTTATGTTGTTTTATCCTATGCTTTATTAAATTGTATTTATGTTGTTTTATCCTATGCTTTATTAAATTGTATTTATTTTGTTTTAACCTATGCTTTATTAAATTGTATTTATGTTGTTTTATCCTATGCTTTATTAAATTGTATTTATGTTGTTTTATCCTATGCTTTATTAAATTGTATTTATGTTGTTTTAACCTATGCTTTATTAAATTGTATGTATGTTGTTTTATCCTATACTTTATTAAATTGTATTTATGTTGTTTTAACCTATGCTTTATTAAATTGCATTTATGTTGTTTTATCCTATGCTTTATTAAATTGTATTTATGTTGTTTTATCCTATGCTTTATTAAATTGTGTTTATGTTGTTTTATCCTATGCTTTATTAAATTGTATTTATGTTGTTTTATCCTATGCTTTATTAAATTGTATTTATGTTGTTTTATCCTATGCTTTATTAAATTGTGTTTATGTTGTTTTATCCTATACTTTATTAAATTGTATTTATGTTGTTTTAAACTATGCTTTATTAAATTGTATTTATTTTGTTTTATCCTATGCTTTATTAAATTGTATTTATGTTGTTTTATCCTATGCTTTATTAAATTGTGTTTATCTTGTTTTAACCTATGCTTTATTAAATTGTATTTATGTTGTTTTAACCCATGCTTTATTAAATTGCATTTATGTTGTTTTAACCCATGCTTTATTAAATTGTATTTATGTTGTTTTATCTTATGCTTTATTAAATTGTGCTTATGTTGTTTTATCCTATGCTTTATTAAATTGTATTTATGTTGTTTTATCCTATGCTTTATTAAATTGTATTTATGTTGTTTTAACCCATGCTTTATTAAATTGTATTTATGTTGTTTTATCCTATGCTTTATTAAATTGTATTTATGTTGTTTTAACCTATGCTTTATTAAATTGTATTTATGTTGTTTTATCCTATGCTTTATTAAATTGTATTTATGTTGTTTTAACCTATGCTTTATTAAATTGTATTTATGTTGTTTTATCCTATACTTTATTAAATTGTATTTATGTTGTTTTAACCTATGCTTTATTAAATTGTATTTATGTTGTTTTATCCTATGCTTTATTAAATTGTATTTATGTTGTTTTATCCTATGCTTTATTAAATTGTATTTATGTTGTTTTAACCTATGCTTTATTAAATTGTATTTATGTTGTTTTATCCTATACTTTATTAAATTGTATTTATGTTGTTTTAACCTATGCTTTATTAAATTGTATTTATGTTTTTTTATCCTATGCTTTATTAAATTGTATTTATGTTGTTTCATCCTATGCTTTATTAAATTGTGTTTATGTTGTTTTATCCTATGCTTTATAAAATTGTATTTATGTTGTTTTATCCTATGCTTTATTAAATTGTATTCATGTTGTTTTATCCTATGCTTTATTAAATTGTGTTTATGTTGTTTTATCCTATACTTTATTAAATTGTATTTATGTTGTTTTAACCTATGCTTTATCAAATTGTATTTATTTTGTTTTATCCTATGCTTTATTAAATTGTGTTTATGTTGTTTTATCCTATGCTTTATTAAATTGTATTTATGTTGTTTTATCCTATGCTTTATTAAATTGTATTTATTTTGTTTTAACCTATGCTTTATTAAATTGTATTTATGTTGTTTTATCCTATGCTTTATTAAATTGTATTTATGTTGTTTTATCCTATGCTTTATTAAATTGTATTTATGTTGTTTTAACCTATGCTTTATTAAATTGTATGTATGTTGTTTTATCCTATACTTTATTAAATTGTATTTATGTTGTTTTAACCTATGCTTTATTAAATTGCATTTATGTTGTTTTATCCTATGCTTTATTAAATTGTATTTATGTTGTTTTATCCTATGCTTTATTAAATTGTGTTTATGTTGTTTTATCCTATGCTTTATTAAATTGTATTTATGTTGTTTTATCCTATGCTTTATTAAATTGTATTTATGTTGTTTTATCCTATGCTTTATTAAATTGTGTTTATGTTGTTTTATCCTATACTTTATTAAATTGTATTTATGTTGTTTTAAACTATGCTTTATTAAATTGTATTTATTTTGTTTTATCCTATGCTTTATTAAATTGTATTTATGTTGTTTTATCCTATGCTTTATTAAATTGTGTTTATCTTGTTTTAACCTATGCTTTATTAAATTGTATTTATGTTGTTTTAACCCATGCTTTATTAAATTGCATTTATGTTGTTTTAACCCATGCTTTATTAAATTGTATTTATGTTGTTTTATCTTATGCTTTATTAAATTGTGCTTATGTTGTTTTATCCTATGCTTTATTAAATTGTATTTATGTTGTTTTATCCTATGCTTTATTAAATTGTATTTATGTTGTTTTAACCCATGCTTTATTAAATTGTATTTATGTTGTTTTATCCTATGCTTTATTAAATTGTATTTATGTTGTTTTAACCTATGCTTTATTAAATTGTATTTATGTTGTTTTATCCTATGCTTTATTAAATTGTATTTATGTTGTTTTAACCTATGCTTTATTAAATTGTATTTATGTTGTTTTATCCTATACTTTATTAAATTGTATTTATGTTGTTTTAACCTATGCTTTATTAAATTGTATTTATGTTGTTTTATCCTATGCTTTATTAAATTGTATTTATGTTGTTTTATCCTATGCTTTATTAAATTGTATTTATGTTGTTTTAACCTATGCTTTATTAAATTGTATTTATGTTGTTTTATCCTATACTTTATTAAATTGTATTTATGTTGTTTTAACCTATGCTTTATTAAATTGTATTTATGTTTTTTTATCCTATGCTTTATTAAATTGTATTTATGTTGTTTCATCCTATGCTTTATTAAATTGTGTTTATGTTGTTTTATCCTATGCTTTATAAAATTGTATTTATGTTGTTTTATCCTATGCTTTATTAAATTGTATTCATGTTGTTTTATCCTATGCTTTATTAAATTGTGTTTATGTTGTTTTATCCTATACTTTATTAAATTGTATTTATGTTGTTTTAATCTATGCTTTATTAAATTGTATTTATGTTGTTTTATCATATGCTTTATTAAATTCTATTTATGTTGTTTAATCCTATGCTTTATTAAATTGTGCTTATGTTGTTTTATCCTATGGTTTATTAAATTGTATTTATGTTGTTTTATCCTATGCTTTATTAAATTGTATTTATGTTGTTTTATCCTATGCTTTATTAAATTGTATTTATGTTGTTTTATCCTATGCTTTATTAAACTGTATTTATGTTGTTTTAACCTATGCTTTATTACATTGTGTTTATGTTGTTTTATCCTATGCTTTATTAAATTGTATTTATGTTGCTTTAACCTATGCTTTATTAAATTGTATTTATGTTGTTTTATCCTATGCTTTATTAAATGGTATTTATGTTGTTTTATCCTATGCTTTATTAAATTGTATTTATGTTGTTTTAACCTATGCTTTATTAAACTGTATTTATGTTGTTTTATCCTATGCTTTATTAAATTGTATTTATGTTGTTTTATCCTATGCTTTATTAAATTGTATTTATGTTGTTTTAACCTATGCTTTATTAAATTGTATTTATGTTGTTTTAACCTATGCTTTATTAAATTGCATTTATGTTGTTTTATCCTATGCTTTATTAAATTGTGTTTATGTTGTTTTATCCTATGCTTTATTAAATTGTATTTATGTTGTTTTATCCTATGCTTTATTAAATTGTATTTATGTTGTTTTAACCTATGCTTTATTAAATTGTATTTATGTTGTTTTATCCTATGCTTTATTAAATTGTATTTATGTTGTTTTATCCTATGCTTTATTAAATTGTGTTTGTTGTTTTATCCTATACTTTATTAAATTGTATTTATGTTGTTTTATCCTATGCTTTATTAAATTGTATTTATGTTGTTTTATCCTATGCTTTATTAAATTGTATTTATGTTGTTTTAACCTATGCTTTATTAAATTGTATTTATGTTGTTTTATCCTATACTTTATTAAATTGTATTTATGTTGTTTTAACCTATGCTTTATTAAATTGTATTTATGTTTTTTTATCCTATGCTTTATTAAATTGTATTTATGTTGTTTTATCCTATGCTTTATTAAATTTTGTTTATGTTGTTTTATCCTATGCTTTATTAAATTGTATTTATGTTGTTTTATCCTATGCTTTATTAAATTGTATTTATGTTGTTTTAACCTATGCTTTATTAAATTGTATTTATGTTGTTTTATCCTATACTTTATTAAATTGTATTTATGTTGTTTTAACCTATGCTTTATTAAATTGTATTTATGTTTTTTTATCCTATGCTTTATTAAATTGTATTTATGTTGTTTTATCCTATGCTTTATTAAATTTTGTTTATGTTGTTTTATCCTATGCTTTATTAAATTGTATTTATGTTGTTTTATCCTATGCTTTATTAAATTGTATTTATGTTGTTTTAACCTATGCTTTATTAAATTGTATTTATGTTATTTTATCCTATGCTTTATTAAATTGTATTTATGTTGTTTTATCCTATGCTTTATTAAATTGTGTTTGTTGTTTTATCCTATAATTTATTAAATTGTATTTATGTTGTTTTATCCTATGCTTTATTAAATTGTATTTATGTTGTTTTATCCTATGCTTTATTAAATTGTATTTATGTTGTTTTAACCTATGCTTTATTAAATTGTATTTATGTTGTTTTATCCTATACTTTATTAAATTGTATTTATGTTGTTTTAACCTATGCTTTATTAAATTGTATTTATGTTGTTTTATCCTATGCTTTATTAAATTGTATTTATGTTGTTTTATCCTGTGCTTTATTAAATTGTATTTATGTTGTTTTATCCTATGCTTTATTAAATTGTATTTATGTTGTTTTAACCTATGCTTTATTAAATTGTATTTATGTTTTTTTATCCTATGCTTTATTAAATTGTATTTATGTTGTTTTATCCTATGCTTTATTAAATTTTGTTTATGTTGTTTTATCCTATGCTGTATTAAATTGTATTTATGCTGTTTTATCCTATGCTTTATTAAATTGTATTTATGTTGTTTTAACCTATGCTTTATTAAATTGTATTTATGTTGTTTTATCCTATGCTTTATTAAATTGTATTTATGTTGTTTTATCCTATGCTTTATTAAATTGTATTTATGTTGTTTTATCCTATGCTTTATTAAATTGTGTTTATGTTGTTTTGTCCTATACTTTATTAAATTGTATTTATGTTGTTTTAATCTATGCTTTATTAAATTGTATTTATGTTGTTTTATCCTATGCTTTATTAAATTGTATTTATGTTGTTTTATCCTATGCTTTAATAAATTGTGCTTATGTTGTTTTATCCTATGGTTTATTAAATTGTATTTATGTTGTTTTATCCTATGCTTTATTAAATTGTATTTATGTTGTTTTATCCTATGCTTTATTAAATTGTATTTATGTTGTTTTATCCTATGCTTTATTAAACTGTATTTATGTTGTTTTAACCTATGCTTTATTACATCGTGTTTATGTTGTTTTATCCTATGCTTTATTAAATTGTATTTATGTTGCTTTAACCTATGCTTTATTAAATTGTATTTATGTTGTTTTATCCTATGCTTTATTAAATGGTATTTATGTTGTTTTATCCTATGCTTTATTAAATTGTATTTATGTTGTTTTAACCTATGCTTTATTAAACTGTATTGATGTTGTTTTATCCTATGCTTTATTAAATTGTATTTATGTTGTTTTATCCTATGCTTTATTAAATTGTATTTATGTTGTTTTAACCTCTGCTTTATTAAATTGTATTTATGTTGTTTTAACCTATGCTTTATTAAATTGTATTTATGTTGTTTTATCCTATGCTTTGTTAAATTGTGTTTATGTTGTTTTATCCTATGCTTTATTAAATTGTATTTATGTTGTTTTATCCTATGCTTTATTAAATTGTATTTATGTTGTTTTAACCTATGCTTTATTAAATTGTATTTATGTTGTTTTATCCTATGCTTTATTAAATTGTATTTATGTTGTTTTGTCCTATGCTTTATTAAATTGTGTTTGTTGTTTTATCCTATACTTTATTAAATTGTATTTATGTTGTTTTATCCTATGCTTTATTAAATTGTATTTATGTTGTTTTATCCTATGCTTTATTAAATTGTATTTATGTTGTTTTAACCTATGCTTTATTAAATTGTATTTATGTTGTTTTATCCTATGCTTTATTAAATTGTATTTATGTTGTTTTAACCTATGCTTTATTAAATTGTATTTATGTTGTTTTATCCTATGCTTTATTAAATTGTATTCATGTTGTTTTATCCTATGCTTTATTAAATTGTATTTATGTTGTTTTATCCTATGCTTTATTAAATTGTATTTATGTTGTTTTAACCTATGCTTTATTAAATTGTATTTATGTTTTTTATCCTATGCTTTATTAAATTGTATTTATGTTGTTTTATCCTATGCTTTATTAAATTTTGTTTATGTTGTTTTATCCTATGCTTTATTAAATTGTATTTATGTTGTTTTATCCTATGCTTTATTAAATTGTATTTATGTTGTTTTAACCTATGCTTTATTAA
This sequence comes from Phyllobates terribilis, assembly GCF_046119375.1. Classification (NCBI taxonomy): domain Eukaryota; kingdom Metazoa; phylum Chordata; class Amphibia; order Anura; family Dendrobatidae; genus Phyllobates; species Phyllobates terribilis. Next base: position 2,895,921 of record NW_027362781.1, on the reverse strand, counting down.
ATTGTATTTATGTTGTTTTATCCTATGCTTTATTAAATTGTATTTATGTTGTTTTATCCTATGCTTTATTAAATTGTATTTATGTTGTTTTATCCTATGCTTTATTAAACTGTGTTTATGTTGTTTTAATCTATACTTTATTAAATTGTATTTATGTTGTTTTAATCTATGCTTTATTAAATTGTATTTATGTTGTTTTATCCTATGCTTTATTAAATTGTATTTATGTTGTTTTATCCTATGGTTTATTAAATTGTGCTTATGTTGTTTTATCCTATGGTTTATTAAATTGTATTTATGTTGTTTTATCCTATGCTTTATTAAATTGTATTTATGTTGTTTTATCCTATGCTTTATTAAATCGTATTTATGTTGTTTTATCCTATGCTTTATTAAACTGTATTTATGTTGTTTTAACCTATGCTTTATTACATCGTGTTTATGTTGCTTTATCCTATGCTTTATTAAATTGTATTTATGTTGCTTTAACCTATGCTTTATTAAATTGTATTTATGTTGTTTTATCCTATGCTTTATTAAATGGTATTTATGTTGTTTTATCCTATGCTTTATTAAATTGTATTTATGTTGTTTTAACCTATGCTTTATTAAACTGTATTTATGTTGTTTTATCCTATGCTTTATTAAATTGTATTTATGTTGTTTTATCCTATGCTTTATTAAATTGTATTTATGTTGTTTTAACCTATGCTTTATTAAATTGTATTTATGTTGTTTTAACCTATGCTTTATTAAATTGTATTTATGTTGTTTTATCCTATGCTTTATTAAATTGTGTTTATGTTGTTTTATCCTATGCTTTATTAAATTGTATTTATGTTGTTTTATCCTATGCTTTATTAAATTGTATTTATGTTGTTTTAACCTATGCTTTATTAAATTGTATTTATGTTGTTTTATCCTATGCTTTATTAAATTGTATTTATGTTGTTTTATCCTATGCTTTATTAAATTGTATTTATGTTGTTTTAACCTATGCTTTATTAAATTGTATTTATGTTGTTTTATCCTATACTTTATTAAATTGTATTTATGTTGTTTTAACCTATGCTTTATTAAATTGTATTTATGTTGTTTTATCCTATGCTTTATTAAATTGTATTTATGTTGTTTTATCCTATGCTTTATTAAATTGTATTTATGTTGTTTTAACCTATGCTTTATTAAATTGTATTTATGTTGTTTTATCCTATACTTTATTAAATTGTATTTATGTTGTTTTAACCTATGCTTTATTAAATTGTATTTATGTTTTTTTTATCCTATGCTTTATTAAATTGTATTTATGTTGTTTCATCCTATGCTTTATTAAATTGTATTTATGTTGTTTTATCCTATGCTTTATTAAATTGTATTCATGTTGTTTTATCCTATGCTTTATTAAATTGTATTAATGTTGTTTTATCCTATGCTTTATTAAATTGTATTTATGTTGTTTTAACCTATGCTTTATTAAATTGTATTTATGTTTTTTTATCCTATGCTTTATTAAATTGTATTTATGTTGTTTTATCCTATGCTTTATTAAATTTTGTTTATGTTGTTTTATCCTATGCTTTATTAAATTGTATTTATGTTGTTTTATCCTATGCTTTATTAAATTTTGTTTATGTTGTTTTATCCTATGCTTTATTAAATTGTATTTATGTTGTTTTATCCTATGCTTTATTAAATTGTATTTATGTTGTTTTAACCTATGCTTTATTAAATTGTATTTATGTTGTTTTATCCTATGCTTTATTAAATTGTATGTATGTTGTTTTATCCTATGCTTTATTAAATTGTGTTTATGTTGTTTTAATCTATACTTTATTAAATTGTATTTATGTTGTTTTAATCTATGCTTTATTAAATTGTATTTATGTTGTTTTATCCTATGCTTTATTAAATTGTATTTATGTTGTTTTATCCTATGGTTTATTAAATTGTGCTTATGTTGTTTTATCCTATGGTTTATTAAATTGTATTTATGTTGTTTTATCCTATGCTTTATTAAATTGTATTTATGTTGTTTTATCCTATGCTTTATTAAATCGTATTTATGTTGTTTTATCCTATGCTTTATTAAACTGTATTTATGTTGTTTTAACCTATGCTTTATTACATCGTGTTTATGTTGCTTTATCCTATGCTTTATTAAATTGTATTTATGTTGCTTTAACCTATGCTTTAATAAATTGTATTTATGTTGTTTTATCCTATGCTTTATTAAATGGTATTTATGTTGTTTTATCCTATGCTTTATTAAATTGTATTTGTGTTGTTTTAACCTATGCTTTATTAAACTGTATTTATGTTGTTTTATCCTATGCTTTATTAAATTGTATTTATGTTGTTTTATCCTATGCTTTATTAAATTGTATTTATGTTGTTTTAACCTATGCTTTATTAAATGGTATTTATGTTGTTTTAACCTATGCTTTATTAAATTGTATTTATGTTGTTTTATCCTATGCTTTATTAAATTGTGTTTATGTTGTTTTATCCTATGCTTTATTAAATTGTATTTATGTTGTTTTATCCTATGCTTTATTAAATTGTATTTATGTTGTTTTAACCTATGCTTTATTAAATTGTATTTATGTTGTTTTATCCTATGCTTTATTAAATTGTATTTAGGTTGTTTTATCCTATGCTTTATTAAATTGTATTTATGTTGTTTTAACCTATGCTTTATTAAATTGTATTTATGTTGTTTTATCCTATACTTTATTAAATTGTATTTATGTTGTTTTAACCTATGCTTTATTAAATTGTATTTATGTTGTTTTATCCTATGCTTTATTAAATTGTATTTATGTTGTTTTATCCTATGCTTTATTAAATTGTATTTATGTTGTTTTAACCTATGCTTTATTAAATTGTATTTATGTTGTTTTATCCTATACTTTATTAAATTGTATTTATGTTGTTTTAACCTATGCTTTATTAAATTGCATTTATGTTGTTTTATCCTATGCTTTATTAAATTGTATTTATGTTGTTTTATCCTATGCTTTATTAAATTGTATTTATGTTGTTTTATCCTATGCTTTATTAAATTGTATTTATGTTGTTTTATCCTACACTTTATTAAATTGTATTTATGTTGTTTTAACCTATGCTTTATTAAATTGTATTTATGTTGTTTTAACCTATGCTTTATTAAATTATATTTATGTTGTTTTATCCTATGCTTTATTAAATTGTGTTTATGTTGTTTTATCCTATGCTTTATTAAATTGTATTTATGTTGTTTTATCCTATGCTTTATTAAATTGTATTTATGTTGTTTTATCCTATGCTTTATTAAATTGTATTTATGTTGTTTTAACCTATGCTTTATTAAATTGTATTTATGTTGTTTCATCCTATACTTTATTAAATTGTATTTATGTTGTTTTAACCTATGCTTTATTAAATTGTATTTATGTTGTTTTATCCTATGCTTTATTAAATTGTATTTATGTTGTTTTATCCTATGCTTTATTAAATTGTATTTATGTTGTTTTAACCTATGCTTTATTAAATTGTATTTATGTTGTTTTATCCTATACTTTATTAAATTGTATTTATGTTGTTTTAACCTATGCTTTATTAAATTGCATTTATGTTGTTTTATCCTATGCTTTATTAAATTGTATTTATGTTGTTTTATCCTATGCTTTATTAAATTGTATTTATGTTGTTTTATCCTATGCTTTATTAAATTGTATTTATGTTGTTTTATCCTACACTTTATTAAATTGTATTTATGTTGTTTTAACCTATGCTTTATTAAATTGTATTTATGTTGTTTTAACCTATGCTTTATTAAATTATATTTATGTTGTTTTATCCTATGCTTTATTAAATTGTGTTTATGTTGTTTTATCCTATGCTTTATTAAATTGTATTTATGTTGTTTTATCCTATGCTTTATTAAATTGTATTTATGTTGTTTTATCCTATGCTTTATTAAATTGTATTTATGTTGTTTTATCCTATACTTTATTAAATTGTATTTATGTTGTTTTAACCTATGCTTTATTAAATTGTATTTATGTTGTTTTATCCTATACTTTATTAAATTGTATTTATGTTGTTTTATCCTATGCTTTATTAAATTGTATTTATGTTGTTTTATCCTATGCTTTATTAAATTGTATTTATGTTGTTTTAACCTATGCTTTATTAAATTGTATGTATGTTGTTTTATCCTATACTTTATTAAATTGTATTTATGTTGTTTTAACCTATGCTTTATCAAATTGTATTTATTTCATTTTATCCTATGCTTTATTAAATTGTATTTATGTTGTTTTATCCTATGCTTTATTAAATTGTGTTTATGTTGTTTTATCCTATGCTTTATTAAATTGTATTTATGTTGTTTTATCCTATGCTTTATTAAATTGTATTTATTTTGTTTTAACCTATGCTTTATTAAATTGTATTTATGTTGTTTTATCCTATGCTTTATTAAATTGTATTTATGTTGTTTTATCCTATGCTTTATTAAATTGTATTTATGTTGTTTTAACCTATGCTTTATTAAATTGTATGTATGTTGTTTTATCCTATACTTTATTAAATTGTATTTATGTTGTTTTAACCTATGCTTTATTAAATTGCATTTATGTTGTTTTATCCTATGCTTTATTAAATTGTATTTATGTTGTTTTATCCTATGCTTTATTAAATTGTGTTTATGTTGTTTTATCCTATGCTTTATTAAATTGTATTTATGTTGTTTTATCCTATGCTTTATTAAATTGTATTTATGTTGTTTTATCCTATGCTTTATTAAATTGTGTTTATGTTGTTTTATCCTATACTTTATTAAATTGTATTTATGTTGTTTTAAACTATGCTTTATTAAATTGTATTTATTTTGTTTTATCCTATGCTTTATTAAATTGTATTTATGTTGTTTTATCCTATGCTTTATTAAATTGTGTTTATCTTGTTTTAACCTATGCTTTATTAAATTGTATTTATGTTGTTTTAACCCATGCTTTATTAAATTGCATTTATGTTGTTTTAACCCATGCTTTATTAAATTGTATTTATGTTGTTTTATCTTATGCTTTATTAAATTGTGCTTATGTTGTTTTATCCTATGCTTTATTAAATTGTATTTATGTTGTTTTATCCTATGCTTTATTAAATTGTATTTATGTTGTTTTAACCCATGCTTTATTAAATTGTATTTATGCTGTTTTATCCTATGCTTTATTAAATTGTATTTATGTTGTTTTAACCTATGCTTTATTAAATTGTATTTATGTTGTTTTATCCTATGCTTTATTAAATTGTATTTATGTTGTTTTAACCTATGCTTTATTAAATTGTATTTATGTTGTTTTATCCTATACTTTATTAAATTGTATTTATGTTGTTTTAACCTATGCTTTATTAAATTGTATTTATGTTGTTTTATCCTATGCTTTATTAAATTGTATTTATGTTGTTTTATCCTATGCTTTATTAAATTGTATTTATGTTGTTTTAACCTATGCTTTATTAAATTGTATTTATGTTGTTTTATCCTATACTTTATTAAATTGTATTTATGTTGTTTTAACCTATGCTTTATTAAATTGTATTTATGTTTTTTTATCCTATGCTTTATTAAATTGTATTTATGTTGTTTCATCCTATGCTTTATTAAATTGTGTTTATGTTGTTTTATCCTATGCTTTATAAAATTGTATTTATGTTGTTTTATTCTATGCTTTATTAAATTGTATTTATGTTGTTTTGTTCTATACTTTATTAAATTGTATTTATGTTGTTTTAACCTATGCTTTATTAAATTGTATTTATGTTGTTTTATCCTATGCTTTATTAAATTGTATTTATGTTGTTTTATCCTATGCTTTATTAAATTGTGTTTATGTTGTTTTATCCTATGCTTTATTAAATTGTATTTATGTTGTTTTATCCTATGCTTTATTAAATTGTATTTATTTTGTTTTAACCTATGCTTTATTAAATTGTATTTATGTTGTTTTATCCTATGCTTTATTAAATTGTATTTATGTTGTTTTATCCTATGCTTTATTAAATTGTATTTATGTTGTTTTATCCTATGCTTTATTAAATTTTGTTTATGTTGTTTTATCCTATGCTTTATTAAATTGTATTTATGTTGTTTTATCCTATGCTTTATTAAATTGTATTTATGTTGTTTTAACCTATGCTTTATTAAATTGTATTTATGTTGTTTTATCCTATGCTTTATTAAATTGTATTTATGTTGTTTTATCCTATGCTTTATTAAATTGTATTTATGTTGTTTTATCCTATGCTTTATTAAATTGTGTTTATGTTGTTTTAATCTATACTTTATTAAATTGTATTTATGTTGTTTTAATCTATGCTTTATTAAATTGTATTTATGTTGTTTTATCCTATGCTTTATTAAATTGTATTTATGTTGTTTTATCCTATGGTTTATTAAATTGTGCTTATGTTGTTTTATCCTATGGTTTATTAAATTGTATTTATGTTGTTTTATCCTATGCTTTATTAAATTGTATTTATGTTGTTTTATCCTATGCTTTATTAAATCGTATTTATGTTGTTTTATCCTATGCTTTATTAAACTGTATTTATGTTGTTTTAACCTATGCTTTATTACATCGTGTTTATGTTGCTTTATCCTATGCTTTATTAAATTGTATTTATGTTGCTTTAACCTATGCTTTAATAAATTGTATTTATGTTGTTTTATCCTATGCTTTATTAAATGGTATTTATGTTGTTTTATCCTATGCTTTATTAAATTGTATTTGTGTTGTTTTAACCTATGCTTTATTAAACTGTATTTATGTTGTTTTATCCTATGCTTTATTAAATTGTATTTATGTTGTTTTATCCTATGCTTTATTAAATTGTATTTATGTTGTTTTAACCTATGCTTTATTAAATTGTATTTATGTTGTTTTAACCTATGCTTTATTAAATTGTATTTATGTTGTTTTATCCTATGCTTTATTAAATTGTGTTTATGTTGTTTTATCCTATGCTTTATTAAATTGTATTTATGTTGTTTTATCCTATGCTTTATTAAATTGTATTTATGTTGTTTTAACCTATGCTTTATTAAATTGTATTTATGTTGTTTTATCCTATGCTTTATTAAATTGTATTTATGTTGTTTTATCCTATGCTTTATTAAATTGTATTTATGTTGTTTTAACCTATGCTTTATTAAATTGTATTTATGTTGTTTTATCCTATACTTTATTAAATTGTATTTATGTTGTTTTAACCTATGCTTTATTAAATTGTATTTATGTTGTTTTATCCTATGCTTTATTAAATTGTATTTATGTTGTTTTATCCTATGCTTTATTAAATTGTATTTATGTTGTTTTAACCTATGCTTTATTAAATTGTATTTATGTTGTTTTATCCTATACTTTATTAAATTGTATTTATGTTGTTTTAACCTATGCTTTATTAAATTGCATTTATGTTGTTTTATCCTATGCTTTATTAAATTGTATTTATGTTGTTTTATCCTATGCTTTATTAAATTGTATTTATGTTGTTTTATCCTATGCTTTATTAAATTGTATTTATGTTGTTTTATCCTACACTTTATTAAATTGTATTTATGTTGTTTTAACCTATGCTTTATTAAATTGTATTTATGTTGTTTTAACCTATGCTTTATTAAATTATATTTATGTTGTTTTATCCTATGCTTTATTAAATTGTGTTTATGTTGTTTTATCCTATGCTTTATTAAATTGTATTTATGTTGTTTTATCCTATGCTTTATTAAATTGTATTTATGTTGTTTTATCCTATGCTTTATTAAATTGTATTTATGTTGTTTTAACCTATGCTTTATTAAATTGTATTTATGTTGTTTCATCCTATACTTTATTAAATTGTATTTATGTTGTTTTAACCTATGCTTTATTAAATTGTATTTATGTTGTTTTATCCTATGCTTTATTAAATTGTATTTATGTTGTTTTATCCTATGCTTTATTAAATTGTATTTATGTTGTTTTAACCTATGCTTTATTAAATTGTATTTATGTTGTTTTATCCTATACTTTATTAAATTGTATTTATGTTGTTTTAACCTATGCTTTATTAAATTGCATTTATGTTGTTTTATCCTATGCTTTATTAAATTGTATTTATGTTGTTTTATCCTATGCTTTATTAAATTGTATTTATGTTGTTTTATCCTATGCTTTATTAAATTGTATTTATGTTGTTTTATCCTACACTTTATTAAATTGTATTTATGTTGTTTTAACCTATGCTTTATTAAATTGTATTTATGTTGTTTTAACCTATGCTTTATTAAATTATATTTATGTTGTTTTATCCTATGCTTTATTAAATTGTGTTTATGTTGTTTTATCCTATGCTTTATTAAATTGTATTTATGTTGTTTTATCCTATGCTTTATTAAATTGTATTTATGTTGTTTTATCCTATGCTTTATTAAATTGTATTTATGTTGTTTTATCCTATACTTTATTAAATTGTATTTATGTTGTTTTAACCTATGCTTTATTAAATTGTATTTATGTTGTTTTATCCTATGCTTTATTAAATTGTATTTATGTTGTTTTATCCTATGCTTTATTAAATTGTATTTATGTTGTTTTATCCTATGCTTTATTAAATTGTATTTATGTTGTTTTATCCTATGCTTTATTAAATTGTGTTTATGTTGTTTTATCCTATGCTTTATTAAATTGTATTTATGTTGTTTTATCCTATGCTTTATTAAATTGTATTTATGTTGTTTTATCCTATGCTTTATTAAATTGTATTTATGTTGTTTTAACCTATGCTTTATTAAATTGTATTTATGTTGTTTCATCCTATACTTTATTAAATTGTATTTATGTTGTTTTAACCTATGCTTTATTAAATTGTATTTATGTTGTTTTATCCTATGCTTTATTAAATTGTATTTATGTTGTTTTATCCTATGCTTTATTAAATTGTATTTATGTTGTTTTAACCTATGCTTTATTAAATTGTATTTATGTTGTTTTATCCTATACTTTATTAAATTGTATTTATGTTGTTTTAACCTATGCTTTATTAAATTGCATTTATGTTGTTTTATCCTATGCTTTATTAAATTGTATTTATGTTGTTTTATCCTATGCTTTATTAAATTGTATTTATGTTGTTTTATCCTATGCTTTATTAAATTGTATTTATGTTGTTTTATCCTACACTTTATTAAATTGTATTTATGTTGTTTTAACCTATGCTTTATTAAATTGTATTTATGTTGTTTTAACCTATGCTTTATTAAATTATATTTATGTTGTTTTATCCTATGCTTTATTAAATTGTGTTTATGTTGTTTTATCCTATGCTTTATTAAATTGTATTTATGTTGTTTTATCCTATGCTTTATTAAATTGTATTTATGTTGTTTTATCCTATGCTTTATTAAATTGTATTTATGTTGTTTTATCCTATACTTTATTAAATTGTATTTATGTTGTTTTAACCTATGCTTTATTAAATTGTATTTATGTTGTTTTATCCTATGCTTTATTAAATTGTATTTATGTTGTTTTATCCTATGCTTTATTAAATTGTATTTATGTTGTTTTATCCTATGCTTTATTAAATTGTATGTATGTTGTTTTATCCTATACTTTATTAAATTGTATTTATGTTGTTTTAACCTATGCTTTATCAAATTGTATTTATTTTGTTTTATCCTATGCTTTATTAAATTGTATTTATGTTGTTTTATCCTATGCTTTATTAAATTGTGTTTATGTTGTTTTATCCTATGCTTTATTAAATTGTATTTATGTTGTTTTATCCTATGCTTTATTAAATTGTATTTATTTTGTTTTAACCTATGCTTTATTAAATTGTATTTATGTTGTTTTATCCTATGCTTTATTAAATTGTATTTATGTTGTTTTATCCTATGCTTTATTAAATTGTATTTATGTTGTTTTAACCTATGCTTTATTAAATTGTATGTATGTTGTTTTATCCTATACTTTATTAAATTGTATTTATGTTGTTTTAACCTATGCTTTATTAAATTGCATTTATGTTGTTTTATCCTATGCTTTATTAAATTGTATTTATGTTGTTTTATCCTATGCTTTATTAAATTGTGTTTATGTTGTTTTATCCTATGCTTTATTAAATTGTATTTATGTTGTTTTATCCTATGCTTTATTAAATTGTATTTATGTTGTTTTATCCTATGCTTTATTAAATTGTGTTTATGTTGTTTTATCCTATACTTTATTAAATTGTATTTATGTTGTTTTAAACTATGCTTTATTAAATTGTATTTATTTTGTTTTATCCTATGCTTTATTAAATTGTATTTATGTTGTTTTATCCTATGCTTTATTAAATTGTGTTTATCTTGTTTTAACCTATGCTTTATTAAATTGTATTTATGTTGTTTTAACCCATGCTTTATTAAATTGCATTTATGTTGTTTTAACCCATGCTTTATTAAATTGTATTTATGTTGTTTTATCTTATGCTTTATTAAATTGTGCTTATGTTGTTTTATCCTATGCTTTATTAAATTGTATTTATGTTGTTTTATCCTATGCTTTATTAAATTGTATTTATGTTGTTTTAACCCATGCTTTATTAAATTGTATTTATGTTGTTTTATCCTATGCTTTATTAAATTGTATTTATGTTGTTTTAACCTATGCTTTATTAAATTGTATTTATGTTGTTTTATCCTATGCTTTATTAAATTGTATTTATGTTGTTTTAACCTATGCTTTATTAAATTGTATTTATGTTGTTTTATCCTATACTTTATTAAATTGTATTTATGTTGTTTTAACCTATGCTTTATTAAATTGTATTTATGTTGTTTTATCCTATGCTTTATTAAATTGTATTTATGTTGTTTTATCCTATGCTTTATTAAATTGTATTTATGTTGTTTTAACCTATGCTTTATTAAATTGTATTTATGTTGTTTTATCCTATACTTTATTAAATTGTATTTATGTTGTTTTAACCTATGCTTTATTAAATTGTATTTATGTTTTTTTATCCTATGCTTTATTAAATTGTATTTATGTTGTTTCATCCTATGCTTTATTAAATTGTGTTTATGTTGTTTTATCCTATGCTTTATAAAATTGTATTTATGTTGTTTTATCCTATGCTTTATTAAATTGTATTTATGTTGTTTTGTTCTATACTTTATTAAATTGTATTTATGTTGTTTTAACCTATGCTTTATTAAATTGTATTTATGTTGTTTTATCCTATGCTTTATTAAATTGTATTTATGTTGTTTTATCCTATGCTTTATTAAATTGTGTTTATGTTGTTTTATCCTATGCTTTATTAAATTGTATTTATGTTGTTTTATCCTATGCTTTATTAAATTGTATTTATTTTGTTTTAACCTATGCTTTATTAAATTGTATTTATGTTGTTTTATCCTATGCTTTATTAAATTGTATTTATGTTGTTTTATCCTATGCTTTATTAAATTGTATTTATGTTGTTTTAACCTATGCTTTATTAAATTGTATGTATGTTGTTTTATCCTATACTTTATTAAATTGTATTTATGTTGTTTTAACCTATGCTTTATTAAATTGCATTCATGTTGTTTTATCCTATGCTTTATTAAATTGTATTTATGTTGTTTTATCCTATGCTTTATTAAATTGTATTTATGTTGTTTTATCCTATGCTTTATTAAATTGTATTTATGTTGTTTTATCCTATGCTTTATTAAATTGTATTTATGTTGTTTTATCCTACACTTTATTAAATTGTATTTATGTTGTTTTAACCTATGCTTTATTAAATTGTATTTATGTTGTTTTAACCTATGCTTTATTAAATTATATTTATGTTGTTTTATCCTATGCTTTATTAAATTGTGTTTATGTTGTTTTATCCTATGCTTTATTAAATTGTATTTATGTTGTTTTATCCTATGCTTTATTAAATTGTATTTATGTTGTTTTATCCTATGCTTTATTAAATTGTATTTATGTTGTTTTATCCTATACTTTATTAAATTGTATTTATGTTGTTTTAACCTATGCTTTATTAAATTGTATTTATGTTGTTTTATCCTATGCTTTATTAAATTGTATTTATGTTGTTTTATCCTATGCTTTATTAAATTGTATTTATGTTGTTTTATCCTATGCTTTATTAAATTGTATTTATGTTGTTTTAACCTATGCTTTATTAAATTGTATGTATGTTGTTTTATCCTATACTTTATTAAATTGTATTTATGTTGTTTTAACCTATGCTTTATCAAATTGTATTTATTTTGTTTTATCCTATGCTTTATTAAATTGTATTTATGTTGTTTTATCCTATGCTTTATTAAATTGTGTTTATGTTGTTTTATCCTATGCTTTATTAAATTGTATTTATGTTGTTTTATCCTATGCTTTATTAAATTGTATTTATTTTGTTTTAACCTATGCTTTATTAAATTGTATTTATGTTGTTTTATCCTATGCTTTATTAAATTGTATTTATGTTGTTTTATCCTATGCTTTATTAAATTGTATTTATGTTGTTTTAACCTATGCTTTATTAAATTGTATGTATGTTGTTTTATCCTATACTTTATTAAATTGTATTTATGTTGTTTTAACCTATGCTTTATTAAATTGCATTTATGTTGTTTTATCCTATGCTTTATTAAATTGTATTTATGTTGTTTTATCCTATGCTTTATTAAATTGTGTTTATGTTGTTTTATCCTATGCTTTATTAAATTGTATTTATGTTGTTTTATCCTATGCTTTATTAAATTGTATTTATGTTGTTTTATCCTATGCTTTATTAAATTGTGTTTATGTTGTTTTATCCTATACTTTATTAAATTGTATTTATGTTGTTTTAAACTATGCTTTATTAAATTGTATTTATTTTGTTTTATCCTATGCTTTATTAAATTGTATTTATGTTGTTTTATCCTATGCTTTATTAAATTGTGTTTATCTTGTTTTAACCTATGCTTTATTAAATTGTATTTATGTTGTTTTAACCCATGCTTTATTAAATTGCATTTATGTTGTTTTAACCCATGCTTTATTAAATTGTATTTATGTTGTTTTATCTTATGCTTTATTAAATTGTGCTTATGTTGTTTTATCCTATGCTTTATTAAATTGTATTTATGTTGTTTTATCCTATGCTTTATTAAATTGTATTTATGTTGTTTTAACCCATGCTTTATTAAATTGTATTTATGTTGTTTTATCCTATGCTTTATTAAATTGTATTTATGTTGTTTTAACCTATGCTTTATTAAATTGTATTTATGTTGTTTTATCCTATGCTTTATTAAATTGTATTTATGTTGTTTTAACCTATGCTTTATTAAATTGTATTTATGTTGTTTTATCCTATACTTTATTAAATTGTATTTATGTTGTTTTAACCTATGCTTTATTAAATTGTATTTATGTTGTTTTATCCTATGCTTTATTAAATTGTATTTATGTTGTTTTATCCTATGCTTTATTAAATTGTATTTATGTTGTTTTAACCTATGCTTTATTAAATTGTATTTATGTTGTTTTATCCTATACTTTATTAAATTGTATTTATGTTGTTTTAACCTATGCTTTATTAAATTGTATTTATGTTTTTTTATCCTATGCTTTATTAAATTGTATTTATGTTGTTTCATCCTATGCTTTATTAAATTGTGTTTATGTTGTTTTATCCTATGCTTTATAAAATTGTATTTATGTTGTTTTATCCTATGCTTTATTAAATTGTATTTATGTTGTTTTGTTCTATACTTTATTAAATTGTATTTATGTTGTTTTAACCTATGCTTTATTAAATTGTATTTATGTTGTTTTATCCTATGCTTTATTAAATTGTATTTATGTTGTTTTATCCTATGCTTTATTAAATTGTGTTTATGTTGTTTTATCCTATGCTTTATTAAATTGTATTTATGTTGTTTTATCCTATGCTTTATTAAATTGTATTTATTTTGTTTTAACCTATGCTTTATTAAATTGTATTTATGTTGTTTTATCCTATGCTTTATTAAATTGTATTTATGTTGTTTTATCCTATGCTTTATTAAATTGTATTTATGTTGTTTAACCTATGCTTTATTAAATTGTATGTATGTTGTTTTATCCTATACTTTATTAAATTGTATTTATGTTGTTTTAACCTATGCTTTATTAAATTGCATTTATGTTGTTTTATCCTATGCTTTATTAAATTGTATTTATGTTGTTTTATCCTATGCTTTATTAAATTGTGTTTATGTTGTTTTATCCTATGCTTTATTAAATTGTATTTATGTTGTTTTATCCTATGCTTTATTAAATTGTATTTATTTTGTTTTAAACTATGCTTTATTAAATTGTATTTATGTTGTTTTATCCTATGCTTTATTAAATTGTATTTATGTTGTTTTATCCTATGCTTTATTAAACTGTGTTTATGTTGTTTTATCCTATACTTTATTAAATTATATTTATGTTGTTTTAAACTATGCTTTATTAAATTGTATTTATTTTGTTTTATCCTATGCTTTATTAAATTGTATTTATGTCGTTTTATCCTATGCTTTATTAAATTGTGTTTATCTTGTTTTAACCTATGCTTTATTAAATTGTATTTATGTTGTTTTAACCCATGCTTTATTAAATTGCATTTATGTTGTTTTAACCCATGCTTTATTAAATTGTATTTATGTTGTTTTATCTTATGCTTTATTAAATTGTGCTTATGTTGTTTTATCCTATGCTTTATTAAATTGTATTTATGTTGTTTTATCCTATGCTTTATTAAATTGTATTTATGTTGTTTTAACCCATGCTTTATTAAATTGTATTTATGTTGTTTTATCCTATGCTTTATTAAATTGTATTTATGTTGTTTTATCCTATGCTTTATTAAATTGTATTTATGTTGTTTTAACCCATGCTTTATTAAATTGTATTTATGTTGTTTTATCCTATACTTTATTAAATTGTATTTATGTTGTTTTAACCTATGCTTTATTAAATTGTATTTATGTTGTTTTATCCTATGCTTTATTAAATTGTATTTATGTTGTTTTATCCTATGCTTTATTAAATTGTATTTATGTTGTTTTATCCTATGCTTTATTAAATTGTATTTATGTTGTTTTAACCTATGCTTTATTAAATTGTATGTATGTTGTTTTATCCTATACTTTATTAAATTGTATTTATGTTGTTTTAACCTATGCTTTATCAAATTGTATTTATTTTGTTTTATCCTATGCTTTATTAAATTGTATTTATGTTGTTTTATCCTATGCTTTATTAAATTGTGTTTATGTTGTTTTATCCTATGCTTTATTAAATTGTATTTATGTTGTTTTATCCTATGCTTTATTAAATTGTATTTATTTTGTTTTAACCTATGCTTTATTAAATTGTATTTATGTTGTTTTATCCTATGCTTTATTAAATTGTATTTATGTTGTTTTATCCTATGCTTTATTAAATTGTATTTATGTTGTTTTAACCTATGCTTTATTAAATTGTATGTATGTTGTTTTATCCTATACTTTATTAAATTGTATTTATGTTGTTTTAACCTATGCTTTATTAAATTGCATTTATGTTGTTTTATCCTATGCTTTATTAAATTGTATTTATGTTGTTTTATCCTATGCTTTATTAAATTGTGTTTATGTTGTTTTATCCTATGCTTTATTAAATTGTATTTATGTTGTTTTATCCTATGCTTTATTAAATTGTATTTATGTTGTTTTATCCTATGCTTTATTAAATTGTGTTTATGTTGTTTTATCCTATACTTTATTAAATTGTATTTATGTTGTTTTAAACTATGCTTTATTAAATTGTATTTATTTTGTTTTATCCTATGCTTTATTAAATTGTATTTATGTTGTTTTATCCTATGCTTTATTAAATTGTGTTTATCTTGTTTTAACCTATGCTTTATTAAATTGTATTTATGTTGTTTTAACCCATGCTTTATTAAATTGCATTTATGTTGTTTTAACCCATGCTTTATTAAATTGTATTTATGTTGTTTTATCTTATGCTTTATTAAATTGTGCTTATGTTGTTTTATCCTATGCTTTATTAAATTGTATTTATGTTGTTTTATCCTATGCTTTATTAAATTGTATTTATGTTGTTTTAACCCATGCTTTATTAAATTGTATTTATGTTGTTTTATCCTATGCTTTATTAAATTGTATTTATGTTGTTTTAACCTATGCTTTATTAAATTGTATTTATGTTGTTTTATCCTATGCTTTATTAAATTGTATTTATGTTGTTTTAACCTATGCTTTATTAAATTGTATTTATGTTGTTTTATCCTATACTTTATTAAATTGTATTTATGTTGTTTTAACCTATGCTTTATTAAATTGTATTTATGTTGTTTTATCCTATGCTTTATTAAATTGTATTTATGTTGTTTTATCCTATGCTTTATTAAATTGTATTTATGTTGTTTTAACCTATGCTTTATTAAATTGTATTTATGTTGTTTTATCCTATACTTTATTAAATTGTATTTATGTTGTTTTAACCTATGCTTTATTAAATTGTATTTATGTTTTTTTATCCTATGCTTTATTAAATTGTATTTATGTTGTTTCATCCTATGCTTTATTAAATTGTGTTTATGTTGTTTTATCCTATGCTTTATAAAATTGTATTTATGTTGTTTTATCCTATGCTTTATTAAATTGTATTTATGTTGTTTTGTTCTATACTTTATTAAATTGTATTTATGTTGTTTTAACCTATGCTTTATTAAATTGTATTTATGTTGTTTTATCCTATGCTTTATTAAATTGTATTTATGTTGTTTTATCCTATGCTTTAATAAATTGTGTTTATGTTGTTTTATCCTATGCTTTATTAAATTGTATTTATGTTGTTTTATCCTATGCTTTAATAAATTGTGTTTATGTTGTTTTATCCTATGCTTTATTAAATTGTATTTATGTTGTTTTATCCTATGCTTTATTAAATTGTATTTATTTTGTTTTAACCTATGCTTTATTAAATTGTATTTATGTTGTTTTATCCTATGCTTTATTAAATTGTATTTATGTTGTTTTATCCTATGCTTTATTAAATTGTATTTATGTTGTTTTAACCTATGCTTTATTAAATTGTATGTATGTTGTTTTATCCTATACTTTATTAAATTGTATTTATGTTGTTTTAACCTATGCTTTATTAAATTGCATTTATGTTGTTTTATCCTATGCTTTATTAAATTGTATTTATGTTGTTTTATCCTATGCTTTATTAAATTGTGTTTATGTTGTTTTATCCTATGCTTTATTAAATTGTATTTATGTTGTTTTATCCTATGCTTTATTAAATTGTATTTATTTTGTTTTAAACTATGCTTTATTAAATTGTATTTATGTTGTTTTATCCTATGCTTTATTAAATTGTATTTATGTTGTTTTATCCTATGCTTTATTAAATTGTGTTTATGTTGTTTTATCCTATACTTTATTAAATTGTATTTATGTTGTTTTAAACTATGCTTTATTAAATTGTATTTATTTTGTTTTATCCTATGCTTTATTAAATTGTATTTATGTCGTTTTATCCTATGCTTTATTAAATTGTGTTTATCTTGTTTTAACCTATGCTTTATTAAATTGTATTTATGTTGTTTTAACCCATGCTTTATTAAATTGCATTTATGTTGTTTTAACCCATGCTTTATTAAATTGTATTTATGTTGTTTTATCTTATGCTTTATTAAATTGTGCTTATGTTGTTTTATCCTATGCTTTATTAAATTGTATTTATGTTGTTTTATCCTATGCTTTATTAAATTGTATTTATGTTGTTTTAACCCATGCTTTATTAAATTGTATTTATGTTGTTTTATCCTATGCTTTATTAAATTGTATTTATGTTGTTTTAACCTATGCTTTATTAAATTGTATTTATGTTGTTTTATCCTATGCTTTATTAAATTGTATTTATGTTGTTTTATCCTATGCTTTATTAAATTGTATTTATGTTGTTTTAACCTATGCTTTATTAAATTGTATTTATGTTGTTTTATCCTATACTTTATTAAATTGTATTTATGTTGTTTTAACCTATGCTTTATTAAATTGTATTTATGTTGTTTTATCCTATGCTTTATTAAATTGTATTTATGTTGTTTTATCCTATGCTTTATTAAATTGTATTTATGTTGTTTTAACCTATGCTTTATTAAATTGTATTTATGTTGTTTTATCCTATACTTTATTAAATTGTATTTATGTTGTTTTAACCTATGCTTTATTAAATTGTATTTATGTTTTTTTATCCTATGCTTTATTAAATTGTATTTATGTTGTTTCATCCTATGCTTTATTAAATTGTGTTTATGTTGTTTTATCCTATGCTTTATTAAATTGTATTTATGTTGTTTTATCCTATGCTTTATTAAATTGTATTTATGTTGTTTTGTTCTATACTTTATTAAATTGTATTTATGTTGTTTTAACCTATGCTTTATTAAATTGTATTTATGTTGTTTTATCCTATGCTTTTTTAAATTGTATTTATGTTGTTTTATCCTATGCTTTATTAAATTGTATTTATGCTGTTTTATCCTATGCTTTATTTAATTGTATTTATGTTGTTTTATCCTATACTTTATTAAATTGTATTTATGTTGTTTTAACCTATGCTTTATTAAATTGTATTTATGTTGTTTCATCCTATGCTTTATTAAATTGTATTTATGTTGTTTTATCCTATGCTTTATTAAATTGTATTTATGTTGTTTTATCCAATGCTTTATTAAATTGTATTTATGTTGTTTTAACCTATGCTTTATTAAATTGTATGTATGTTGTTTTATCCTATACTTTATTAAATTGTATTTATGTTGTTTTAACCTATGCTTTATTAAATTGTATTTATGTTGTTTTATCCTATGCTTTATTAAATTGTATTTATGTTGTTTTATCCTATGCTTTATTAAATTGTATTTATGTTGTTTTATCCTATGCTTTATTAAATTGTATTTATGTTGTTTTAACCTATGCTTTATTAAATTGTATGTATGTTGTTTTATCCTATACTTTATTAAATTGTATTTATGTTGTTTTAACCTATGCTTTATCAAATTGTATTTATTTTGTTTTATCCTATGCTTTATTAAATTGTATTTATGTTGTTTTATCCTATGCTTTATTAAATTGTGTTTATGTTGTTTTATCCTATGCTTTATTAAATTGTATTTATGTTGTTTTATCCTATGCTTTATTAAATTGTATTTATTTTGTTTTAACCTATGCTTTATTAAATTGTATTTATGTTGTTTTATCCTGTGCTTTATTAAATTGTATTTATGTTGTTTTATCCTATGCTTTATTAAATTGTATTTATGTTGTTTTAACCTATGCTTTATTAAATTGTATGTATGTTGTTTTATCCTATACTTTATTAAATTGTATTTATGTTGTTTTAACCTATGCTTTATTAAATTGCATTTATGTTGTTTTATCCTATGCTTTATTAAATTGTATTTATGTTGTTTTATCCTATGCTTTATTAAATTGTGTTTATGTTGTTTTATCCTATGCTTTATTAAATTGTATTTATGTTGTTTTATCCTATGCTTTATTAAATTGTATTTATGTTGTTTTATCCTATGCTTTATTAAATTGTGTTTATGTTGTTTTATCCTATACTTTATTAAATTGTATTTATGTTGTTTTAAACTATGCTTTATTAAATTGTATTTATTTTGTTTTATCCTATGCTTTATTAAATTGTATTTATGTTGTTTTATCCTATGCTTTATTAAATTGTGTTTATCTTGTTTTAACCTATGCTTTATTAAATTGTATTTATGTTGTTTTAACCCATGCTTTATTAAATTGCATTTATGTTGTTTTAACCCATGCTTTATTAAATTGTATTTATGTTGTTTTATCTTATGCTTTATTAAATTGTGCTTATGTTGTTTTATCCTATGCTTTATTAAATTGTATTTATGTTGTTTTATCCTATGCTTTATTAAATTGTATTTATGTTGTTTTAACCCATGCTTTATTAAATTGTATTTATGTTGTTTTATCCTATGCTTTATTAAATTGTATTTATGTTGTTTTAACCTATGCTTTATTAAATTGTATTTATGTTGTTTTATCCTATGCTTTATTAAATTGTATTTATGTTGTTTTAACCTATGCTTTATTAAATTGTATTTATGTTGTTTTATCCTATACTTTATTAAATTGTATTTATGTTGTTTTAACCTATGCTTTATTAAATTGTATTTATGTTGTTTTATCCTATGCTTTATTAAATTGTATTTATGTTGTTTTATCCTATGCTTTATTAAATTGTATTTATGTTGTTTTAACCTATGCTTTATTAAATTGTATTTATGTTGTTTTATCCTATACTTTATTAAATTGTATTTATGTTGTTTTAACCTATGCTTTATTAAATTGTATTTATGTTTTTTTATCCTATGCTTTATTAAATTGTATTTATGTTGTTTCATCCTATGCTTTATTAAATTGTGTTTATGTTGTTTTATCCTATGCTTTATAAAATTGTATTTATGTTGTTTTATCCTATGCTTTATTAAATTGTATTTATTTTGTTTTGTTCTATACTTTATTAAATTGTATTTATGTTGTTTTAACCTATGCTTTATTAAATTGTATTTATGTTGTTTTATCCTATGCTTTATTAAATTGTATTTATGTTGTTTTATCCTATGCTTTATTAAATTGTGTTTATGTTGTTTTATCCTATGCTTTATTAAATTGTTATTATGTTGTTTTATCCTATGCTTTATTAAATTGTATTTATTTTGTTTTAACCTATGCTTTATTAAATTGTATTTATGTTGTTTTATCCTATGCTTTATTAAATTGTATTTATGTTGTTTTATCCTATGCTTTATTAAATTGTATTTATGTTGTTTTAACCTATGCTTTATTAAATTGTATGTATGTTGTTTTATCCTATACTTTATTAAATTGTATTTATGTTGTTTTAACCTATGCTTTATTAAATTGCATTTATGTTGTTTTATCCTATGCTTTATTAAATTGTATTTATGTTGTTTTATCCTATGCTTTATTAAATTGTGTTTATGTTGTTTTATCCTATGCTTTATTAAATTGTATTTATGTTGTTTTATCCTATGCTTTATTAAATTGTATTTATTTTGTTTTAAACTATGCTTTATTAAATTGTATTTATGTTGTTTTATCCTATGCTTTATTAAATAGTATTTATGTTGTTTTATCCTATGCTTTATTAAATTGTGTTTATGTTGTTTTATCCTATACTTTATTAAATTGTATTTATGTTGTTTTAAACTATGCTTTATTAAATTGTATTTATTTTGTTTTATCCTATGCTTTATTAAATTGTATTTATGTCGTTTTATCCTATGCTTTATTAAATTGTGTTTATCTTGTTTTAACCTATGCTTTATTAAATTGTATTTATGTTGTTTTAACCCATGCTTTATTAAATTGCATTTATGTTGTTTTAACCCATGCTTTATTAAATTGTATTTATGTTGTTTTATCTTATGCTTTATTAAATTGTGCTTATGTTGTTTTATCCTATGCTTTATTAAATTGTATTTATGTTGTTTTATCCTATGCTTTATTAAATTGTATTTATGTTGTTTTAACCCATGCTTTATTAAATTGTATTTATGTTGTTTTATCCTATGCTTTATTAAATTGTATTTATGTTGTTTTAACCTATGCTTTATTAAATTGTATTTATGTTGTTTTATCCTATGCTTTATTAAATTGTATTTATGTTGTTTTATCCTATGCTTTATTAAATTGTATTTATGTTGTTTTAACCTATGCTTTATTAAATTGTATTTATGTTGTTTTATCCTATACTTTATTAAATTGTATTTATGTTGTTTTAACCTATGCTTTATTAAATTGTATTTATGTTGTTTTATCCTATGCTTTATTAAATTGTATTTATGTTGTTTTATCCTATGCTTTATTAAATTGTATTTATGTTGTTTTAACCTATGCTTTATTAAATTGTATTTATGTTGTTTTATCCTATACTTTATTAAATTGTATTTATGTTGTTTTAACCTATGCTTTATTAAATTGTATTTATGTTTTTTTATCCTATGCTTTATTAAATTGTATTTATGTTGTTTCATCCTATGCTTTATTAAATTGTGTTTATGTTGTTTTATCCTATGCTTTATTAAATTGTATTTATGTTGTTTTATCCTATGCTTTATTAAATTGTATTTATGTTGTTTTGTTCTATACTTTATTAAATTGTATTTATGTTGTTTTAACCTATGCTTTATTAAATTGTATTTATGTTGTTTTATCCTATGCTTTTTTAAATTGTATTTATGTTGTTTTATCCTATGCTTTATTAAATTGTATTTATGTTGTTTTATCCTATGCTTTATTTAATTGTATTTATGTTGTTTTATCCTATACTTTATTAAATTGTATTTATGTTGTTTTAACCTATGCTTTATTAAATTGTATTTATGTTGTTTCATCCTATGCTTTATTAAATTGTATTTATGTTGTTTTATCCAATGCTTTATTAAATTGTATTTATGTTGTTTTAACCTATGCTTTATTAAATTGTATGTATGTTGTTTTATCCTATACTTTATTAAATTGTATTTATGTTGTTTTAACCTATGCTTTATTAAATTGCATTTATGTTGTTTTATCCTATGCTTTATTAAATTGTATTTATGTTGTTTTATCCTATGCTTTATTAAATTGTGTTTATGTTGTTTTATCCTATGCTTTATTAAATTGTATTTATGTTGTTTTATCCTATGCTTTATTAAATTGTATTTATTTTGTTTTAACCTATGCTTTATTAAATTGTATTTATGTTGTTTTATCCTATGCTTTATTAAATTGTATTTATGTTGTTTTATCCTATGCTTTATTAAATTGTGTTTATGTTGTTTTATCCTATACTTTATTAAATTGTATTTATGTTGTTTTAAACTATGCTTTATTAAATTGTATTTATGTTGTTTTGTCCTATGCTTTATTAAATTGTATTTATGTTGTTTTATCCTATGCTTTATTAAATTGTGTTTATCTTGTTTTAACCTATGCTTTATTAAATTGTATTTATGTTGTTTTAACCCATGCTTTATTAAATTGCATTTATGTTGTTTTAACCCATGCTTTATTAAATCGTATTTATGTTGTTTTATCCTATGCTTTATTAAATTGTGCTTATGTTGTTTTATCCTATGCTTTATTAAATTGTATTTATGTTGTTTTATCCTATGCTTTATTAAATTGTATTTATGTTGTTTTAACCCATGCTTTATTAAATTGTATTTATGTTGTTTTATCCTATGCTTTATTAAATGGTGTTTATGTTGTTTTATCCTATGCTTTTTAAAATTGTATTTATGTTGTTTTATCCTATGCTTTATTAAATTGTATTTATATTGTTTTATTCTATGCTTTATTAAACTGTATTTATGTTGTTTTATCCTATGCTTTATTAAATTGTATTTATGTTGTTTTTTTCTATGCTTTATTAAATTGCATTTATGTTGTTTTATCCTATGCTTTATTAAATTGTATTTATGTTGTTTTATCCTATGCTTTATTAAATTGTATTTATGTTGTTTTATCCTATGCTTTATTAAATTGTATTTATGTTGTTTTATCCTACACTTTATTAAATTGTATTTATGTTGTTTTAACCTATGCTTTATTAAATTGTATTTATGTTGTTTTAACCTATGCTTTATTAAATTATATTTATGTTGTTTTATCCTATGCTTTATTAAATTGTGTTTATGTTGTTTTATCCTATGCTTTATTAAATTGTATTTATGTTGTTTTATCCTATGCTTTATTAAATTGTATTTGGGTTGTTTTATCCTATGCTTTATTAAATTGTATTTATGTTGTTTTATCCTATACTTTATTAAATTGTATTTATGTTGTTTTAACCTATGCTTTATTAAATTGTATTTATGTTGTTTTATCCTATGCTTTATTAAATTGTATTTATGTTGTTTTATCCTATGCTTTATTAAATTGTATTTATGTTGTTTTATCCTATGCTTTATTAAATTGTATTTATGTTGTTTTAACCTATGCTTTATTAAATTGTATGTATGTTGTTTTATCCTATACTTTATTAAATTGTATTTATGTTGTTTTAACCTATGCTTTATTAAATTGTATTTATGTTGTTTTATCCTATGCTTTATTAAATTGTATTTATGTTGTTTTATCCTATGCTTTATTAAATTGTGTTTATGTTGTTTTATCCTATGCTTTATTAAATTGTATTTATGTTGTTTTATCCTATGCTTTATTAAATTGTATTTATGTTGTTTTAACCTATGCTTTATTAAATTGTATTTATGTTGTTTTATCCTATACTTTATTAAATTGTATTTATGTTGTTTTAACCTATGCTTTATTAAATTGTATTTATGTTGTTTTATCCTATGCTTTATTAAATTGTATTTATGTTGTTTTATCCTATGCTTTATTAAATTGTATTTATGTTGTTTTAACCTATGCTTTATTAAATTGTATTTATGTTGTTTTATCCTATACTTTATTAAATTGTATTTATGTTGTTTTAACCTATGCTTTATTAAATTGTATTTATGTTTTTTTATCCTATGCTTTATTAAATTGTATTTATGTTGTTTCATCCTATGCTTTATTAAATTGTGTTTATGTTGTTTTATCCTATGCTTTATTAAATTGTATTTATGTTGTTTTATCCTATGCTTTATTAAATTGTATTTATGTTGTTTTGTTCTATACTTTATTAAATTGTATTTATGTTGTTTTAACCTATGCTTTATTAAATTGTATTTATGTTGTTTTATCCTATGCTTTTTTAAATTGTATTTATGTTGTTTTATCCTATGCTTTATTAAATTGTATTTATGTTGTTTTATCCTATGCTTTATTTAATTGTATTTATGTTGTTTTATCCTATACTTTATTAAATTGTATTTATGTTGTTTTAACCTATGCTTTATTAAATTGTATTTATGTTGTTTCATCCTATGCTTTATTAAATTGTATTTATGTTGTTTTATCCTATGCTTTATTAAATTGTATTTATGTTGTTTTATCCAATGCTTTATTAAATTGTATTTATGTTGTTTTAACCTATGCTTTATTAAATTGTATGTATGTTGTTTTATCCTATACTTTATTAAATTGTATTTATGTTGTTTTAACCTATGCTTTATTAAATTGCATTTATGTTGTTTTATCCTATGCTTTATTAAATTGTATTTATGTTGTTTTATCCTATGCTTTATTAAATTGTGTTTATGTTGTTTTATCCTATGCTTTATTAAATTGTATTTATGTTGTTTTATCCTATGCTTTATTAAATTGTATTTATTTTGTTTTAACCTATGCTTTATTAAATTGTATTTATGTTGTTTTATCCTATGCTTTATTAAATTGTATTTATGTTGTTTTATCCTATGCTTTATTAAATTGTGTTTATGTTGTTTTATCCTATACTTTATTAAATTGTATTTATGTTGTTTTAAACTATGCTTTATTAAATTGTATTTATGTTGTTTTGTCCTATGCTTTATTAAATTGTATTTATGTTGTTTTATCCTATGCTTTATTAAATTGTGTTTATCTTGTTTTAACCTATGCTTTATTAAATTGTATTTATGTTGTTTTAACCCATGCTTTATTAAATTGCATTTATGTTGTTTTAACCCATGCTTTATTAAATCGTATTTATGTTGTTTTATCCTATGCTTTATTAAATTGTGCTTATGTTGTTTTATCCTATGCTTTATTAAATTGTATTTATGTTGTTTTATCCTATGCTTTATTAAATTGTATTTATGTTGTTTTAACCCATGCTTTATTAAATTGTATTTATGTTGTTTTATCCTATGCTTTATTAAATGGTGTTTATGTTGTTTTATCCTATGCTTTTTAAAATTGTATTTATGTTGTTTTATCCTATGCTTTATTAAATTGTATTTATGTTGTTTTATTCTATGCTTTATTAAACTGTATTTATGTTGTTTTATCCTATGCTTTATTAAATTGTATTTATGTTGTTTTTTTCTATGCTTTATTAAATTGCATTTATGTTGTTTTATCCTATGCTTTATTAAATTGTATTTATGTTGTTTTATCCTATGCTTTATTAAATTGTATTTATGTTGTTTTATCCTATGCTTTATTAAATTGTATTTATGTTGTTTTATCCTACACTTTATTAAATTGTATTTATGTTGTTTTAACCTATGCTTTATTAAATTGTATTTATGTTGTTTTAACCTATGCTTTATTAAATTATATTTATGTTGTTTTATCCTATGCTTTATTAAATTGTGTTTATGTTGTTTTATCCTATGCTTTATTAAATTGTATTTATGTTGTTTTATCCTATGCTTTATTAAATTGTATTTGTGTTGTTTTAACCTATGCTTTATTAAATTGTATTTATGTTGTTTTATCCTATGCTTTATTAAATTGTATTTATGTTGTTTTAACCTATGCTTTATTAAATTGTATTTATGTTGTTTTATCCTATACTTTATTAAATTGTATTTATGTTGTTTTAACCTATGCTTTATTAAATTGTATTTATGTTTTTTTATCCTATGCTTTATTAAATTGTATTTATGTTGTTTCATCCTATGCTTTATTAAATTGTGTTTATGTTGTTTTATCCTATGCTTTATTAAATTGTATTTATGTTGTTTTATCCTATGCTTTATTAAATTGTATTTATGTTGTTTTGTTCTATACTTTATTAAATTGTATTTATGTTGTTTTAACCTATGCTTTATTAAATTGTATTTATGTTGTTTTATCCTATGCTTTTTTAAATTGTATTTATGTTGTTTTATCCTATGCTTTATTAAATTGTATTTATGTTGTTTTATCCTATGCTTTATTTAATTGTATTTATGTTGTTTTATCCTATACTTTATTAAATTGTATTTATGTTGTTTTAACCTATGCTTTATTAAATTGTATTTATGTTGTTTCATCCTATGCTTTATTAAATTGTATTTATGTTGTTTTATCCTATGCTTTATTAAATTGTATTTATGTTGTTTTATCCAATGCTTTATTAAATTGTATTTATGTTGTTTTAACCTATGCTTTATTAAATTGTATGTATGTTGTTTTATCCTATACTTTATTAAATTGTATTTATGTTGTTTTAACCTATGCTTTATTAAATTGCATTTATGTTGTTTTATCCTATGCTTTATTAAATTGTATTTATGTTGTTTTATCCTATGCTTTATTAAATTGTGTTTATGTTGTTTTATCCTATGCTTTATTAAATTGTATTTATGTTGTTTTATCCTATGCTTTATTAAATTGTATTTATTTTGTTTTAACCTATGCTTTATTAAATTGTATTTATGTTGTTTTATCCTATGCTTTATTAAATTGTATTTATGTTGTTTTATCCTATGCTTTATTAAATTGTGTTTATGTTGTTTTATCCTATACTTTATTAAATTGTATTTATGTTGTTTTAAACTATGCTTTATTAAATTGTATTTATGTTGTTTTGTCCTATGCTTTATTAAATTGTATTTATGTTGTTTTATCCTATGCTTTATTAAATTGTGTTTATCTTGTTTTAACCTATGCTTTATTAAATTGTATTTATGTTGTTTTAACCCATGCTTTATTAAATTGCATTTATGTTGTTTTAACCCATGCTTTATTAAATCGTATTTATGTTGTTTTATCCTATGCTTTATTAAATTGTGCTTATGTTGTTTTATCCTATGCTTTATTAAATTGTATTTATGTTGTTTTATCCTATGCTTTATTAAATTGTATTTATGTTGTTTTAACCCATGCTTTATTAAATTGTATTTATGTTGTTTTATCCTATGCTTTATTAAATGGTGTTTATTTTGTTTTATCCTATGCTTTTTAAAATTGTATTTATGTTGTTTTATCCTATGCTTTATTAAATTGTATTTATGTTGTTTTATTCTATGCTTTATTAAACTGTATTTATGTTGTTTTATCCTATGCTTTATTAAATTGTATTTATGTTGTTTTTTTCTATGCTTTATTAAATTGCATTTATGTTGTTTTATCCTATGCTTTATTAAATTGTATTTATGTTGTTTTATCCTATGCTTTATTAAATTGTATTTATGTTGTTTTATCCTATGCTTTATTAAATTGTATTTATGTTGTTTTATCCTACACTTTATTAAATTGTATTTATGTTGTTTTAACCTATGCTTTATTAAATTGTATTTATGTTGTTTTATCCTATACTTTATTAAATTGTATTTATGTTGTTTTAACCTATGCTTTATTAAATTGTATTTATGTTTTTTTATCCTATGCTTTATTAAATTGTATTTATGTTGTTTCATCCTATGCTTTATTAAATTGTGTTTATGTTGTTTTATCCTATGCTTTATTAAATTGTATTTATGTTGTTTTATCCTATGCTTTATTAAATTGTATTTATGTTGTTTTGTTCTATACTTTATTAAATTGTATTTATGTTGTTTTAACCTATGCTTTATTAAATTGTATTTATGTTGTTTTATCCTATGCTTTTTTAAATTGTATTTATGTTGTTTTATCCTATGCTTTATTAAATTGTATTTATGTTGTTTTATCCTATGCTTTATTTAATTGTATTTATGTTGTTTTATCCTATACTTTATTAAATTGTATTTATGTTGTTTTAACCTATGCTTTATTAAATTGTATTTATGTTGTTTCATCCTATGCTTTATTAAATTGTATTTATGTTGTTTTATCCTATGCTTTATTAAATTGTATTTATGTTGTTTTATCCAATGGTTTATTAAATTGTATTTATGTTGTTTTAACCTATGCTTTATTAAATTGTATGTATGTTGTTTTATCCTATACTTTATTAAATTGTATTTATGTTGTTTTAACCTATGCTTTATTAAATTGCATTTATGTTGTTTTATCCTATGCTTTATTAAATTGTATTTATGTTGTTTTATCCTATGCTTTATTAAATTGTGTTTATGTTGTTTTATCCTATGCTTTATTAAATTGTATTTATGTTGTTTTATCCTATGCTTTATTAAATTGTATTTATTTTGTTTTAACCTATGCTTTATTAAATTGTATTTATGTTGTTTTATCCTATGCTTTATTAAATTGTATTTATGTTGTTTTATCCTATGCTTTATTAAATTGTGTTTATGTTGTTTTATCCTATACTTTATTAAATTGTATTTATGTTGTTTTAAACTATGCTTTATTAAATTGTATTTATGTTGTTTTGTCCTATGCTTTATTAAATTGTATTTATGTTGTTTTATCCTATGCTTTATTAAATTGTGTTTATCTTGTTTTAACCTATGCTTTATTAAATTGTATTTATGTTGTTTTAACCCATGCTTTATTAAATTGCATTTATGTTGTTTTAACCCATGCTTTATTAAATCGTATTTATGTTGTTTTATCCTATGCTTTATTAAATTGTGCTTATGTTGTTTTATCCTATGCTTTATTAAATTGTATTTATGTTGTTTTATCCTATGCTTTATTAAATTGTATTTATGTTGTTTTAACCCATGCTTTATTAAATTGTATTTATGTTGTTTTATCCTATGCTTTATTAAATGGTGTTTATGTTGTTTTATCCTATGCTTTTTAAAATTGTATTTATGTTGTTTTATCCTATGCTTTATTAAATTGTATTTATGTTGTTTTATTCTATGCTTTATTAAACTGTATTTATGTTGTTTTATCCTATGCTTTATTAAATTGTATTTATGTTGTTTTATCCTACACTTTATTAAATTGTATTTATGTTGTTTTAACCTATGCTTTATTAAATTGTATTTATGTTGTTTTAACCTATGCTTTATTAAATTATATTTATGTTGTTTTATCCTATGCTTTATTAAATTGTGTTTATGTTGTTTTATCCTATGCTTTATTAAATTGTATTTATGTTGTTTTATCCTATGCTTTATTAAATTGTATTTGTGTTGTTTTATCCTATGCTTTATTAAATTGTATTTATGTTGTTTTATCCTATACTTTATTAAATTGTATTTATGTTGTTTTAACCTATGCTTTATTAAATTGTATTTATGTTGTTTTATCCTATGCTTTATTAAATTGTATTTATGTTGTTTTATCCTATGCTTTATTAAATTGTATTTATGTTGTTTTATCCTATGCTTTATTAAATTGTATTTATGTTGTTTTAACCTATGCTTTATTAAATTGTATGTATGTTGTTTTATCCTATACTTTATTAAATTGTATTTATGTTGTTTTAACCTATGCTTTATTAAATTGTATTTATGTTGTTTTATCCTATGCTTTATTAAATTGTATTTATGTTGTTTTATCCTATGCTTTATTAAATTGTGTTTATGTTGTTTTATCCTATGCTTTATTAAATTGTATTTATGTTGTTTTATCCTATGCTTTATTAAATTGTATTTATTTTGTTTTAACCTATGCTTTATTAAATTGTATTTATGTTGTTTTATCCTATGCTTTATTAAATTGTATTTATGTTGTTTTATCCTATGCTTTATTAAATTGTATTTATGTTGTTTTAACCTATGCTTTATTAAATTGTATGTATGTTGTTTTATCCTATACTTTATTAAATTGTATTTATGTTGTTTTAACCTATGCTTTATTAAATTGCATTTATGTTGTTTTATCCTATGCTTTATTAAATTGTATTTATGTTGTTTTATCCTATGCTTTATTAAATTGTGTTTATGTTGTTTTATCCTATGCTTTATTAAATTGTATTTATGTTGTTTTATCCTATGCTTTATTAAATTGTATTTATTTTGTTTTAACCTATGCTTTATTAAATTGTATTTATGTTGTTTTATCCTATGCTTTATTAAATTGTATTTATGTTGTTTTATCCTATGCTTTATTAAATTGTGTTTATGTTGTTTTATCCTATACTTTATTAAATTGTATTTATGTTGTTTTAAACTATGCTTTATTAAATTGTATTTATTTTTTTTATCCTATGCTTTATTAAATTGTATTTATGTTGTTTTATCCTATGCTGTATTAAATTGTGTTTATCTTGTTTTAACCTATGCTTTATTAAATTGTATTTATGTTGTTTTAACCCATGCTTTATTAAATTGCATTTATGTTGTTTTAACCCATGCTTTATTAAATTGTATTTATGTTGTTTTATCCTATGCTTTATTAAATTGTGCTTATGTTGTTTTATCCTATGCTTTATTAAATTGTATTTATGTTGTTTTATCCTATGCTTTATTAAATTGTATTTATGTTGTTTTAACCCATGCTTTATTAAATTGTATTTATGTTGTTTTATCCTATGCTTTATTAAATTGTGTTTATGTTGTTTTATCCTATGCTTTTTAAAATTGTATTTATGTTGTTTTATCCTATGCTTTATTAAATTGTATTTATGTTGTTTTATTCTATGCTTTATTAAACTGCATTTATGTTGTTTTATCCTATGCTTTATTAAATTGTATTTATGTTGTTTTTTTCTATGCTTTATTAAATTGTATTTATGTTGTTTTATCCTATGCTTTATTAAATTGTATTTATGTTGTTTTATCCTATGCTTTATTAAATTGTATTTATCTTGTTTTATCCTATGCTTTATTAAATTGTATTTATGTTGTTTTATCCTACACTTTATTAAATTGTATTTATGTTGTTTTAACCTATGCTTTATTAAATTATATTTATGTTGTTTTATCCTATGCTTTATTAAATTGTGTTTATGTTGTTTTATCCTATGCTTTATTAAATTGTATTAATGTTGTTTTATCCTATGCTTTATTAAATTGTATTTATGTTGTTTTATCCTATGCTTTATTAAATTGTGTTTATGTTGTTTTATCCTTTGCTTTATTAAATTGTATTTATGTTGTTTTATCCTATACTTTATTAAATTGTATTTATGTTGTTTTAACCTATGCTTTATTAAATTGTATTTATGTTGTTTTATCCTATGCTTTATTAAATTGTATTTATGTTGTTTTATCCTATGCTTTATTAAATTGTATTTATGTTGTTTTATCCTATGCTTTATTAAATTGTATTTATGTTGTTTTAACCTATGCTTTATTAAATTGTATGTATGTTGTTTTATCCTATACTTTATTAAATTGTATTTATGTTGTTTTAACCTATGCTTTATTAAATTGTATTTATGTTGTTTTATCCTATGCTTTATTAAATTGTATTTATGTTGTTTTATCCTATGCTTTATTAAATTGTGTTTATGTTGTTTTATCCTATGCTTTATTAAATTGTATTTATGTTGTTTTATCCTATGCTTTATTAAATTGTATTTATTTTGTTTTAACCTATGCTTTATTAAATTGTATTTATGTTGTTTTATCCTATGCTTTATTAAATTGTATTTATGTTGTTTTATCCTATGCTTTATTAAATTGTATTTATGTTGTTTTAACCTATGCTTTATTAAATTGTATGTATGTTGTTTTATACTATACTTTATTAAATTGTATTTATGTTGTTTTAACCTATGCTTTATTAAATTGCATTTATGTTGTTTTATCCTATGCTTTATTAAATTGTATTTATGTTGTTTTATCCTATGCTTTATTAAATTGTGTTTATGTTGTTTTATCCTATGCTTTATTAAATTGTATTTATGTTGTTTTATCCTATGCTTTATTAAATTGTATTTATTTTGTTTTAACCTATGCTTTATTAAATTGTATTTATGTTGTTTTATCCTATGCTTTATTAAATTGTATTTATGTTGTTTTATCCTATGCTTTATTAAATTGTGTTTATGTTGTTTTATCCTATACTTTATTAAATTGTATTTATGTTGTTTTAAACTATGCTTTATTAAATTGTATTTATTTTGTTTTATCCTATGCTTTATTAAATTGTATTTATGTTGTTTTATCCTATGCTTTATTAAATTGTGTTTATCTTGTTTTAACCTATGCTTTATTAAATTGTATTTATGTTGTTTTAACCCATGCTTTATTAAATTGCATTTATGTTGTTTTAACCCATGCTTTATTAAATTGTATTTATGTTGTTTTATCTTATGCTTTATTAAATTGTGCTTATGTTGTTTTATCCTATGCTTTATTAAATTGTATTTATGTTGTTTTATCCTATGCTTTATTAAATTGTATTTATGTTGTTTTAACCCATGCTTTATTAAATTGTATTTATGTTGTTTTATCCTATGCTTTATTAAATTGTATTTATGTTGTTTTAACCCATGCTTTATTAAATTGTATTTATGTTGTTTTATCCTATGCTTTATTAAATTGTGTTTATGTTGTTTTATCCTATGCTTTATTAAATTGTATTTATGTTGTTTTATTCTATGCTTTATTAAACTGCATTTATGTTGTTTTATCCTATGCTTTATTAAATTGTATTTATGTTGTTTTTTTCTATGCTTTATTAAATTGTATTTATGTTGTTTTGTCCTATGCTTTATTAAATTGTATTTATGTTGTTTTAACCTATGCTTTATTAAATTGTATTTATGTTGTTTTAACCCATGCTTTATTAAATTGCATTTATGTTGTTTTAACCCATGCTTTATTAAATTGTATTTATGTTGTTTTATCCTATGCTTTATTAAATTGTGCTTATGTTGTTTTATCCTATGCTTTATTAAATTGTATTTATGTTGTTTTATCCTATGCTTTATTAAATTGTATTTATGTTGTTTTAACCCATGCTTTATTAAATTGTATTTATGTTGTTTTATCCTATGCTTTATTAAATTGTGTTTATGTTGTTTTATCCTATGCTTTTTAAAATTGTATTTATGTTGTTTTATCCTATGCTTTATTAAATTGTATTTATGTTGTTTTATTCTATGCTTTATTAAACTGCATTTATGTTGTTTTATCCTATGCTTTATTAAATTGTATTTATGTTGTTTTTTTCTATGCTTTATTAAATTGTATTTATGTTGTTTTATCCTATGCTTTATTAAATTGTATTTATGTTGTTTTATCCTATGCTTTATTAAATTGTATTTATCTTGTTTTATCCTATGCTTTATTAAATTGTATTTATGTTGTTTTATCCTACACTTTATTAAATTGTATTTATGTTGTTTTAACCTATGCTTTATTAAATTATATTTATGTTGTTTTATCCTATGCTTTATTAAATTGTGTTTATGTTGTTTTATCCTATGCTTTATTAAATTGTATTAATGTTGTTTTATCCTATGCTTTATTAAATTGTATTTATGTTGTTTTATCCTATGCTTTATTAAATTGTGTTTATGTTGTTTTATCCTTTGCTTTATTAAATTGTATTTATGTTGTTTTATCCTATACTTTATTAAATTGTATTTATGTTGTTTTAACCTATGCTTTATTAAATTGTATTTATGTTGTTTTATCCTATGCTTTATTAAATTGTATTTATGTTGTTTTATCCTATGCTTTATTAAATTGTATTTATGTTGTTTTAACCTATGCTTTATTAAATTGTATGTATGTTGTTTTATCCTATACTTTATTAAATTGTATTTATGTTGTTTTAACCTATGCTTTATTAAATTGTATTTATGTTGTTTTATCCTATGCTTTATTAAATTGTATTTATGTTGTTTTATCCTATGCTTTATTAAATTGTGTTTATGTTGTTTTATCCTATGCTTTATTAAATTGTATTTATGTTGTTTTATCCTATGCTTTATTAAATTGTATTTATTTTGTTTTAACCTATGCTTTATTAAATTGTATTTATGTTGTTTTATCCTATGCTTTATTAAATTGTATTTATGTTGTTTTATCCTATGCTTTATTAAATTGTATTTATGTTGTTTTAACCTATGCTTTATTAAATTGTATGTATGTTGTTTTATCCTATACTTTATTAAATTGTATTTATGTTGTTTTAACCTATGCTTTATTAAATTGCATTTATGTTGTTTTATCCTATGCTTTATTAAATTGTATTTATGTTGTTTTATCCTATGCTTTATTAAATTGTGTTTATGTTGTTTTATCCTATGCTTTATTAAATTGTATTTATGTTGTTTTATCCTATGCTTTATTAAATTGTATTTATTTTGTTTTAACCTATGCTTTATTAAATTGTATTTATGTTGTTTTATCCTATGCTTTATTAAATTGTATTTATGTTGTTTTATCCTATGCTTTATTAAATTGTGTTTATGTTGTTTTATCCTATACTTTATTAAATTGTATTTATGTTGTTTTAAACTATGCTTTATTAAATTGTATTTATTTTGTTTTATCCTATGCTTTATTAAATTGTATTTATGTTGTTTTATCCTATGCTTTATTAAATTGTGTTTATCTTGTTTTAACCTATGCTTTATTAAATTGTATTTATGTTGTTTTAACCCATGCTTTATTAAATTGCATTTATGTTGTTTTAACCCATGCTTTATTAAATTGTATTTATGTTGTTTTATCTTATGCTTTATTAAATTGTGCTTATGTTGTTTTATCCTATGCTTTATTAAATTGTATTTATGTTGTTTTATCCTATGCTTTATTAAATTGTATTTATGTTGTTTTAACCCATGCTTTATTAAATTGTATTTATGTTGTTTTATCCTATGCTTTATTAAATTGTATTTATGTTGTTTTAACCCATGCTTTATTAAATTGTATTTATGTTGTTTTATCCTATGCTTTATTAAATTGTGTTTATGTTGTTTTATCCTATGCTTTATTAAATTGTATTTATGTTGTTTTATTCTATGCTTTATTAAACTGCATTTATGTTGTTTTATCCTATGCTTTATTAAATTGTATTTATGTTGTTTTTTTCTATGCTTTATTAAATTGTATTTATGTTGTTTTATCCTATGCTTTATTAAATTGTATTTATGTTGTTTTATCCTATGCTTTATTAAATTGTATTTATGTTGTTTTATCCTATGCTTTATTAAATTGTATTTATGTTGTTTTATCCTACACTTTATTAAATTGTATTTATGTTGTTTTAACCTATGCTTTATTAAATTGTATTTATGTTGTTTTATCCTATGCTTTATTAAATTGTGTTTATGTTGTTTTATCCTATGCTTTATTAAATTGTATTAATGTTGTTTTATCCTATGCTTTATTAAATTGTATTTATGTTGTTTTATCCTATGCTTTATTAAATTGTATTTATGTTGTTTTATCCTATGCTTTATTAAATTGTATTTATGTTGTTTTATCCTATACTTTATTAAATTATATTTATGTTGTTTTAACCTATGCTTTATTAAATTGTATTTATGTTGTTTTATCCTATGCTTTATTAAATTGTATTTATGTTGTTTTATCCTATGCTTTATTAAATTGTATTTATGTTGTTTTATCCTATGCTTTATTAAATTGTATTTATGTTGTTTTAACCTATGCTTTATTAAATTGTATGTATGTTGTTTTATCCTATACTTTATTAAATTGTATTTATGTTGTTTTAACCTATGCTTTATTAAATTGTATTTATGTTGTTTTATCCTATGCTTTATTAAATTGTATTTATGTTGTTTTATCCTATGCTTTATTAAATTGTATTTATGTTGTTTTATCCTATGCTTTATTAAATTGTATTTATTTTGTTTTAACCTATGCTTTATTAAATTGTATTTATGTTGTTTTATCCTATGCTTTATTAAATTGTATTTATGTTGTTTTATCTTATGCTTTATTAAATTGTGTTTATGTTGTTTTATCCTATACTTTATTAAATTGTATTTCTGTTGTTTTAAACTATGCTTTATTAAATTGTATTTATGTTGTTTTATCCTACGCTTTATTAAATTGTATTTATGTTGTTTTATCCTATGCTTTATTAAATTGTGTTTATGTTGTTTTAACCCATGCTTTATTAAATTGTATTTATGTTGTTTTAACCCATGCTTTATTAAATTGTATTTATGTTGTTTTATCCTATGCTTTATTAAATTGTGCTTATGTTGTTTTATCCTATGCTTTATTAAATTGTATTTATGTTGTTTTTTCCTATGCTTTATTAAATTGTATTTATGTTGTTTTAACCCATGCTTTATTAGATTGTATTTATGTTGTTTTATCCTATAATTTATTAAATTGTATTTATGTTGTTTTATCCTATGCTTTATTAAATTGTATTTATGTTGTTTTAACCCATGCTTTATTAAATTGTATTTATGTTGTTTTAACCCATGCTTTATTAAATTGTATTTATGTTGTTTTATCCTATGCTTTATTAAATTGTGCTTATGTTGTTTTATCCTATGCTTTATTAAATTGTATTTATGTTGTTTTTTCCTATGCTTTATTAAATTGTATTTTTGTTGTTTTAACCCATGCTTTATTAGATTGTATTTATGTTGTTTTATCCTATAATTTATTAAATTGTATTTATGTTGTTTTATCCTATGCTTTATTAAATTGTATTTATGTTGTTTTATCCTATGCTTTATTAAATTGTATTTATGTTGTTTTAACCTATGCTTTATTAAATTGTATGTATGTTGTTTTATCCTATACTTTATGAAATTGTATTTATGTTGTTTTAACCTATGCTTTATAAAATTGCATTTATGTTGTTTTATCCTATGCTTTATTAAATTGTATTTATGTTGTTTTATCCTATGCTTTATTAAATTGTGTTTATGTTGTTTTATCCTATGCTTTATTAAATTGTATTTATGTTGTTTTATTCTATGCTTTATTAAATTGTATTTATTTTGTTTTAACCTATGCTTTATTAAATTGTATTTATGTTGTTTTATCCTATGCTTTATTAAATTGTATTTATGTTGTTTTATCCTATGCTTTATTAAATTGTGTTTATGTTGTTTTATCCTATACTTTATTAAATTGTATTTATGTTGTTTTAAACTATGCTTTATTAAATTGTATTTATTTTGTTTTATCCTATGCTTTATTAAATTGTATTTATGTTGTTTTATCCTATGCTTTATTAAATTGTGTTTATCTTGTTTTAACCTATGCTTTATTAAATTGTATTTATGTTGTTTTAACCCATGCTTTATTAAATTGCATTTATGTTGTTTTAACCCATGCTTTATTAAATTGTATTTATGTTGTTTTATCTTATGCTTTATTAAATTGTGCTTATGTTGTTTTATCCTATGCTTTATTAAATTGTATTTATGTTGTTTTATCCTATGCTTTATTAAATTGTATTTATGTTGTTTTAACCCATGCTTTATTAAATTGTATTTATGTTGTTTTATCCTATGCTTTATTAAATTGTATTTATGTTGTTTTAACCCATGCTTTATTAAATTGTATTTATGTTGTTTTATCCTATGCTTTATTAAATTGTGTTTATGTTGTTTTATCCTATGCTTTATTAAATTGTATTTATGTTGTTTTATTCTATGCTTTATTAAACTGCATTTATGTTGTTTTATCCTATGCTTTATTAAATTGTATTTATGTTGTTTTTTTCTATGCTTTATTAAATTGTATTTATGTTGTTTTATCCTATGCTTTATTAAATTGTATTTATGTTGTTTTATCCTATGCTTTATTAAATTGTATTTATGTTGTTTTATCCTATGCTTTATTAAATTGTATTTATGTTGTTTTATCCTACACTTTATTAAATTGTATTTATGTTGTTTTAACCTATGCTTTATTAAATTGTATTTATGTTGTTTTATCCTATGCTTTATTAAATTGTATTTATGTTGTTTTATCCTACACTTTATTAAATTGTATTTATGTTGTTTTAAACTATGCTTTATTAAATTGTATTTATTTTGTTTTATCCTATGCTTTATTAAATTGTATTTATGTTGTTTTATCCTATGCTTTATTAAATTGTGTTTATCTTGTTTTAACCTATGCTTTATTAAATTGTATTTATGTTGTTTTAACCCATGCTTTATTAAATTGCATTTATGTTGTTTTAACCCATGCTTTATTAAATTGTATTTATGTTGTTTTATCTTATGCTTTATTAAATTGTGCTTATGTTGTTTTATCCTATGCTTTATTAAATTGTATTTATGTTGTTTTATCCTATGCTTTATTAAATTGTATTTATGTTGTTTTAACCCATGCTTTATTAAATTGTATTTATGTTGTTTTATCCTATGCTTTATTAAATTGTATTTATGTTGTTTTAACCCATGCTTTATTAAATTGTATTTATGTTGTTTTATCCTATGCTTTATTAAATTGTGTTTATGTTGTTTTATCCTATGCTTTATTAAATTGTATTTATGTTGTTTTATTCTATGCTTTATTAAACTGCATTTATGTTGTTTTATCCTATGCTTTATTAAATTGTATTTATGTTGTTTTTTTCTATGCTTTATTAAATTGTATTTATGTTGTTTTATCCTATGCTTTATTAAATTGTATTTATGTTGTTTTATCCTATGCTTTATTAAATTGTATTTATGTTGTTTTATCCTATGCTTTATTAAATTGTATTTATGTTGTTTTATCCTACACTTTATTAAATTGTATTTATGTTGTTTTAACCTATGCTTTATTAAATTGTATTTATGTTGTTTTATCCTATGCTTTATTAAATTGTGTTTATGTTGTTTAATCCTATGCTTTATTAAATTGTATTAATGTTGTTTTATCCTATGCTTTATTAAATTGTATTTATGTTGTTTTATCCTATGCTTTATTAAATTGTATTTATGTTGTTTTATCCTTTGCTTTATTAAATTGTATTTATGTTGTTTTATCCTATACTTTATTAAATTGTATTTATGTTGTTTTAACCTATGCTTTATTAAATTGTATTTATGTTGTTTTATCCTATGCTTTATTAAATTGTATTTATGTTGTTTTATCCTATGCTTTATTAAATTGTATTTATGTTGTTTTATCCTATGCTTTATTAAATTGTATTTATGTTGTTTTAACCTATGCTTTATTAAATTGTATGTATGTTGTTTTATCCTATACTTTATTAAATTGTATTTATGTTGTTTTAACCTATGCTTTATTAAATTGTATTTATGTTGTTTTATCCTATGCTTTATTAAATTGTATTTATGTTGTTTTATCCTATGCTTTATTAAATTGTGTTTATGTTGTTTTATCCTATGCTTTATTAAATTGTATTTATGTTGTTTTATCCTATGCTTTATTAAATTGTATTTATTTTGTTTTAACCTATGCTTTATTAAATTGTATTTATGTTGTTTTATCCTATGCTTTATTAAATTGTATTTATGTTGTTTTATCTTATGCTTTATTAAATTGTGTTTATGTTGTTTTATCCTATACTTTATTAAATTGTATTTATGTTGTTTTAAACTATGCTTTATTAAATTGTATTTATGTTGTTTTATCCTATGCTTTATTAAATTGTATTTATGTTGTTTTATCCTATGCTTTATGAAAGTGTGTTTATCTTGTTTTATCCTATGCTTTATTAAATTGTATTTATGTTGTTTTAACCCATGCTTTATTAAATTGTATTTATGTTGTTTTAACCCATGCTTTATTAAATTGTATTTATGTTGTTTTATCCTATGCTTTATTAAATTGTGCTTATGTTGTTTTATCCTATGCTTTATTAAATTGTATTTATGTTGTTTTTTCCTATGCTTTATTAAATTGTATTTATGTTGTTTTAACCCATGCTTTATTAGATTGTATTTATGTTCTTTTATCCTATGATTTATTAAATTGTGTTTATGTTGTTTTATCCTATGCTTTTTTAAATTGTATTTATGTTGTTTTATCCTATGCTTTATTAAATTGTATTTATGTTGTTTTATTCTATGCTTTATTAAACTGCATTTATGTTGTTTTATCCTATGCTTTATTAAATTGTATTTATGTTGTTTTATTCTATGCTTTATTAAATTGTATTTATGTTGTTTTATCCTATGCTTTATTAAATTGTATTTATGTTGTTTTATCCTTTGCTTTATTAAATTGTATTTATGTTTTTTATTGTATGCTTTATTAAACTGCATTTATGTTGTTTTATCCTATGCTTTATTAAATTGTATTTATGTTGTTTTATCCTATGCTTTATTAAATTGTATTTATGTTGTTTTATCCTATGCTTTATTAAATTGTATTTATGTTGTTTTTTTCTATGCTTTATTAAATTGCATTTATGTTGTTTTATCCTATGCTTTATTAAATTGTATTTATGTTGTTTTATCCTATGCTTTATTAAATTGTATTTATGTTGTTTTATCCTATGCTTTATTAAATTGTATTTATGTTGTTTTATCCTACACTTTATTAAATTGTATTTATGTTGTTTTAACCTATGCTTTATTAAATTGTATTTATGTTGTTTTAACCTATGCTTTATTAAATTATATTTATGTTGTTTTATCCTATGCTTTATTAAATTGTGTTTATGTTGTTTTATCCTATGCTTTATTAAATTGTATTTATGTTGTTTTATCCTATGCTTTATTAAATTGTATTTGTGTTGTTTTATCCTATGCTTTATTAAATTGTATTTATGTTGTTTTATCCTATACTTTATTAAATTGTATTTATGTTGTTTTAACCTATGCTTTATTAAATTGTATTTATGTTGTTTTATCCTATGCTTTATTAAATTGTATTTATGTTGTTTTATCCTATGCTTTATTAAATTGTATTTATGTTGTTTTATCCTATGCTTTATTAAATTGTATTTATGTTGTTTTAACCTATGCTTTATTAAATTGTATGAATGTTGTTTTATCCTATACTTTATTAAATTGTATTTATGTTGTTTTAACCTATGCTTTATTAAATTGTATTTATGTTGTTTTATCCTATGCTTTATTAAATTGTATTTATGTTGTTTTATCCTATGCTTTATTAAATTGTGTTTATGTTGTTTTATCCTATGCTTTAT
This sequence comes from Phyllobates terribilis, assembly GCF_046119375.1. Taxonomy (NCBI): domain Eukaryota; kingdom Metazoa; phylum Chordata; class Amphibia; order Anura; family Dendrobatidae; genus Phyllobates; species Phyllobates terribilis. The sequence continues at coordinate 2,854,094 of NW_027362781.1, read as the reverse complement.
TAAATTGTATTTATGTTGTTTTATCCTATGCTTTATTAAATTGTATTTATTTATTTTTAACCTATGCTTTATTAAATTGTATTTATGTTGTTTTATCCTATGCTTTATTAAATTGTATTTATGTTGTTTTATCCTATGCTTTATTAAATTGTGTTTATGTTGTTTTATCCTATACTTTATTAAATTGTATTTATGTTGTTTTAAACTATGCTTTATGAAATTGTATTTATTTTTTTTATCCTATGCTTTATTAAATTGTATTTATGTTGTTTTATCCTATGCTGTATTAAATTGTGTTTATCTTGTTTTAACCTATGCTTTATTAAATTGTATTTATGTTGTTTTAACCCATGCTTTATTAAATTGCATTTATGTTGTTTTAACCCATGTTTTATTAAATTGTATTTATGTTGTTTTATCCTATGCTTTATTAAATTGTGCTTATGTTGTTTTATCCTATGCTTTATTAAATTGTATTTATGTTGTTTTATCCTATGCTTTATTAAATTGTATTTATGTTGTTTTAACCCATGCTTTATTAAATTGTATTTATGTTGTTTTATCCTATGCTTTATTAAATTGTGTTTATGTTGTTTTATCCTATGCTTTTTAAAATTGTATTTATGTTGTTTTATCCTATGCTTTATTAAATTGTATTTATGTTGTTTTATTCTATGCTTTATTAAACTGCATTTATGTTGTTTTATCCTATGCTTTATTAAATTGTATTTATGTTGTTTTTTTCTATGCTTTATTAAATTGTATTTATGTTGTTTTATCCTATGCTTTATTAAATTGTATTTATGTTGTTTTATCCTATGCTTTATTAAATTGTATTTATCTTGTTTTATCCTATGCTTTATTAAATTGTATTTATGTTGTTTTATCCTACACTTTATTAAATTGTATTTATGTTGTTTTAACCTATGCTTTATTAAATTGTATTTATGTTGTTTTATCCTATGCTTTATTAAATTGTATTTATGTTGTTTTATCCTATGCTTTATTAAATTGTATTTATGTTGTTTTATCCTATGCTTTATTAAATTGTATTTATGTTGTTTTAACCTATGCTTTATTAAATTGTATGTATGTTGTTTTATCCTATACTTTATTAAATTGTATTTATGTTGTTTTAACCTATGCTTTATTAAATTGTATTTATGTTGTTTTATCCTATGCTTTATTAAATTGTATTTATGTTGTTTTATCCTATGCTTTATTAAATTGTGTTTATGTTGTTTTATCCTATGCTTTATTAAATTGTATTTATGTTGTTTTATCCTATGCTTTATTAAATTGTATTTATTTTGTTTTAACCTATGCTTTATTAAATTGTATTTATGTTGTTTTATCCTATGCTTTATTAAATTGTATTTATGTTGTTTTATCCTATGCTTTATTAAATTGTATTTATGTTGTTTTAACCTATGCTTTATTAAATTGTATGTATGTTGTTTTATCCTATACTTTATTAAATTGTATTTATGTTGTTTTAACCTATGCTTTATTAAATTGCATTTATGTTGTTTTATCCTATGCTTTATTAAATTGTATTTATCTTGTTTTATCCTATGCTTTATTAAATTGTGTTTATGTTGTTTTATCCTATGCTTTATTAAATTGTATTTATGTTGTTTTATCCTATGCTTTATTAAATTGTATTTATTTTGTTTTAACCTATGCTTTATTAAATTGTATTTATGTTGTTTTATCCTATGCTTTATTAAATTGTATTTATGTTGTTTTATCCTATGCTTTATTAAATTGTGTTTATGTTGTTTTATCCTATACTTTATTAAATTGTATTTATGTTGTTTTAAACTATGCTTTATTAAATTGTATTTATTTTGTTTTATCCTATGCTTTATTAAATTGTATTTATGTTGTTTTATCATATGCTTTATTAAATTGTGTTTATCTTGTTTTAACCTATGCTTTATTAAATTGTATTTATGTTGTTTTAACCCATGCTTTATTAAATTGCATTTATGTTGTTTTAACCCATGCTTTATTAAATTGTATTTATGTTGTTTTATCTTATGCTTTATTAAATTGTGCTTATGTTGTTTTATCCTATGCTTTATTAAATTGTATTTATGTTGTTTTATCCTATGCTTTATTAAATTGTATTTATGTTGTTTTAACCCATGCTTTATTAAATTGTATTTATGTTGTTTTATCCTATGCTTTATTAAATTGTATTTATGTTGTTTTAACCCATGCTTTATTAAATTGTATTTATGTTGTTTTATCCTATGCTTTATTAAATTGTGTTTATGTTGTTTTATCCTATGCTTTATTAAATTGTATTTATGTTGTTTTATTCTATGCTTTATTAAACTGCATTTATGTTGTTTTATCCTATGCTTTATTAAATTGTATTTATGTTGTTTTTTTCTATGCTTTATTAAATTGTATTTATGTTGTTTTATCCTATGCTTTATTAAATTGTATTTATGTTGTTTTATCTTATGCTTTATTAAATTGTGTTTATGTTGTTTTATCCTATACTTTATTAAATTGTATTTATGTTGTTTTAAACTATGCTTTATTAAATTGTATTTATGTTGTTTTATCCTACGCTTTATTAAATTGTATTTATGTTGTTTTATCCTATGCTTTATTAAATTGTGTTTATGTTGTTTTAACCCATGCTTTATTAAATTGTATTTATGTTGTTTTAACCCATGCTTTATTAAATTGTATTTATGTTGTTTTATCCTATGCTTTATTAAATTGTGCTTATGTTGTTTTATCCTATGCTTTATTAAATTGTATTTATGTTGTTTTTTCCTATGCTTTATTAAATTGTATTTATGTTGTTTTAACCCATGCTTTATTAGATTGTATTTATGTTGTTTTATCCTATAATTTATTAAATTGTATTTATGTTGTTTTATCCTATGCTTTATTAAATTGTATTTATGTTGTTTTAACCCATGCTTTATTAAATTGTATTTATGTTGTTTTAACCCATGCTTTATTAAATTGTATTTATGTTGTTTTATCCTATGCTTTATTAAATTGTGCTTATGTTGTTTTATCCTATGCTTTATTAAATTGTATTTATGTTGTTTTTTCCTATGCTTTATTAAATTGTATTTTTGTTGTTTTAACCCATGCTTTATTAGATTGTATTTATGTTGTTTTATCCTATAATTTATTAAATTGTATTTATGTTGTTTTATCCTATGCTTTATTAAATTGTATTTATGTTGTTTTATCCTATGCTTTATTAAATTGTATTTATGTTGTTTTAACCTATGCTTTATTAAATTGTATGTATGTTGTTTTATCCTATACTTTATGAAATTGTATTTATGTTGTTTTAACCTATGCTTTATAAAATTGCATTTATGTTGTTTTATCCTATGCTTTATTAAATTGTATTTATGTTGTTTTATCCTATGCTTTATTAAATTGTGTTTATGTTGTTTTATCCTATGCTTTATTAAATTGTATTTATGTTGTTTTATCCTATGCTTTATTAAATTGTATTTATTTTGTTTTAACCTATGCTTTATTAAATTGTATTTATGTTGTTTTATCCTATGCTTTATTAAATTGTATTTATGTTGTTTTATCCTATGCTTTATTAAATTGTGTTTATGTTGTTTTATCCTATACTTTATTAAATTGTATTTATGTTGTTTTAAACTATGCTTTATTAAATTGTATTTATTTTGTTTTATCCTATGCTTTATTAAATTGTATTTATGTTGTTTTATCCTATGCTTTATTAAATTGTGTTTATCTTGTTTTAACCTATGCTTTATTAAATTGTATTTATGTTGTTTTAACCCATGCTTTATTAAATTGCATTTATGTTGTTTTAACCCATGCTTTATTAAATTGTATTTATGTTGTTTTATCTTATGCTTTATTAAATTGTGCTTATGTTGTTTTATCCTATGCTTTATTAAATTGTATTTATGTTGTTTTATCCTATGCTTTATTAAATTGTATTTATGTTGTTTTAACCCATGCTTTATTAAATTGTATTTATGTTGTTTTATCCTATGCTTTATTAAATTGTATTTATGTTGTTTTAACCCATGCTTTATTAAATTGTATTTATGTTGTTTTATCCTATGCTTTATTAAATTGTGTTTATGTTGTTTTATCCTATGCTTTATTAAATTGTATTTATGTTGTTTTATTCTATGCTTTATTAAACTGCATTTATGTTGTTTTATCCTATGCTTTATTAAATTGTATTTATGTTGTTTTTTTCTATGCTTTATTAAATTGTATTTATGTTGTTTTATCCTATGCTTTATTAAATTGTATTTATGTTGTTTTATCCTATGCTTTATTAAATTGTATTTATGTTGTTTTATCCTATGCTTTATTAAATTGTATTTATGTTGTTTTATCCTACACTTTATTAAATTGTATTTATGTTGTTTTAACCTATGCTTTATTAAATTGTATTTATGTTGTTTTATCCTATGCTTTATTAAATTGTGTTTATGTTGTTTAATCCTATGCTTTATTAAATTGTATTAATGTTGTTTTATCCTATGCTTTATTAAATTGTATTTATGTTGTTTTATCCTATGCTTTATTAAATTGTATTTATGTTGTTTTATCCTATGCTTTATTAAATTGTATTTATGTTGTTTTATCCTATACTTTATTAAATTGTATTTATGTTGTTTTAACCTATGCTTTATTAAATTGTATTTATGTTGTTTTATCCTATGCTTTATTAAATTGTATTTATGTTGTTTTATCCTATGCTTTATTAAATTGTATTTATGTTGTTTTATCCTATGCTTTATTAAATTGTATTTATGTTGTTTTAACCTATGCTTTATTAAATTGTATGTATGTTGTTTTATCCTATACTTTATTAAATTGTATTTATGTTGTTTTAACCTATGCTTTATTAAATTGTATTTATGTTGTTTTATCCTATGCTTTATTAAATTGTATTTATGTTGTTTTATCCTATGCTTTATTAAATTGTGTTTATGTTGTTTTATCCTATGCTTTATTAAATTGTATTTATGTTGTTTTATCCTATGCTTTATTAAATTGTATTTATTTTGTTTTAACCTATGCTTTATTAAATTGTATTTATGTTGTTTTATCCTATGCTTTATTAAATTGTATTTATGTTGTTTTATCTTATGCTTTATTAAATTGTGTTTATGTTGTTTTATCCTATACTTTATTAAATTGTATTTATGTTGTTTTAAACTATGCTTTATTAAATTGTATTTATGTTGTTTTATCCTATGCTTTATTAAATTGTATTTATGTTGTTTTATCCTATGCTTTATTAAAGTATGTTTATCTTGTTTTATCCTATGCTTTATTAAATTGTATTTATGTTGTTTTAACCCATGCTTTATTAAATTGTATTTATGTTGTTTTAACCCATGCTTTATTAAATTGTATTTATGTTGTTTTATCCTATGCTTTATTAAATTGTGCTTATGTTGTTTTATCCTATGCTTTATTAAATTGTATTTATGTTGTTTTTTCCTATGCTTTATTAAATTGTATTTATGTTGTTTTAACCCATGCTTTATTAGATTGTATTTATGTTCTTTTATCCTATGATTTATTAAATTGTGTTTATGTTGTTTTATCCTATGCTTTTTTAAATTGTATTTATGTTGTTTTATCCTATGCTTTATTAAATTGTATTTATGTTGTTTTATTCTATGCTTTATTAAACTGCATTTATGTTGTTTTATCCTATGCTTTATTAAATTGTATTTATGTTGTTTTATTCTATGCTTTATTAAATTGTATTTATGTTGTTTTATCCTATGCTTTATTAAATTGTATTTATGTTGTTTTATCCTTTGCTTTATTAAATTGTATTTATGTTTTTTATTGTATGCTTTATTAAACTGCATTTATGTTGTTTTATCCTATGCTTTATTAAATTGTATTTATGTTGTTTTATCCTATGCTTTATTAAATTGTATTTATGTTGTTTTATCCTATGCTTTATTAAATTGTATTTATGTTGTTTTTTTCTATGCTTTATTAAATTGCATTTATGTTGTTTTATCCTATGCTTTATTAAATTGTATTTATGTTGTTTTATCCTATGCTTTATTAAATTGTATTTATGTTGTTTTATCCTATGCTTTATTAAATTGTATTTATGTTGTTTTATCCTACACTTTATTAAATTGTATTTATGTTGTTTTAACCTATGCTTTATTAAATTGTATTTATGTTGTTTTAACCTATGCTTTATTAAATTATATTTATGTTGTTTTATCCTATGCTTTATTAAATTGTGTTTATGTTGTTTTATCCTATGCTTTATTAAATTGTATTTATGTTGTTTTATCCTATGCTTTATTAAATTGTATTTGTGTTGTTTTATCCTATGCTTTATTAAATTGTATTTATGTTGTTTTATCCTATACTTTATTAAATTGTATTTATGTTGTTTTAACCTATGCTTTATTAAATTGTATTTATGTTGTTTTATCCTATGCTTTATTAAATTGTATTTATGTTGTTTTATCCTATGCTTTATTAAATTGTATTTATGTTGTTTTATCCTATGCTTTATTAAATTGTATTTATGTTGTTTTAACCTATGCTTTATTAAATTGTATGAATGTTGTTTTATCCTATACTTTATTAAATTGTATTTATGTTGTTTTAACCTATGCTTTATTAAATTGTATTTATGTTGTTTTATCCTATGCTTTATTAAATTGTATTTATGTTGTTTTATCCTATGCTTAATTAAATTGTGTTTATGTTGTTTTATCCTATGCTTTATTAAATTGTATTTATGTTGTTTTATCCTATGCTTTATTAAATTGTATTTATTTTGTTTTAACCTATGCTTTATTAAATTGTATTTATGTTGTTTTATCCTATGCTTTATTAAATTGTATTTATGTTGTTTTATCCTATGCTTTATTAAATTGTGTTTATGTTGTTTTATCCTATACTTTATTAAATTGTATTTATGTTGTTTTAAACTATGCTTTATGAAATTGTATTTACTTTTTTTATCCTATGCTTTATTAAATTGTATTTATGTTGTTTTATCCTATGCTGTATTAAATTGTGTTTATCTTGTTTTAACCTATGCTTTATTAAATTGTATTTATGTTGTTTTAACCCATGCTTTATTAAATTGCATTTATGTTGTTTTAACCCATGCTTTATTAAATTGTATTTATGTTGTTTTATCCTATGCTTTATTAAATTGTGCTTATGTTGTTTTATCCTATGCTTTATTAAATTGTATTTATGTTGTTTTATCCTATGCTTTATTAAATTGTATTTATGTTGTTTTAACCCATGCTTTATTAAATTGTATTTATGTTGTTTTATCCTATGCTTTATTAAATTGTGTTTATGTTGTTTTATCCTATGCTTTTTAAAATTGTATTTATGTTGTTTTATCCTATGCTTTATTAAATTGTATTTATGTTGTTTTATTCTATGCTTTATTAAACTGCATTTATGTTGTTTTATCCTATGCTTTATTAAATTGTATTTATGTTGTTTTTTTCTATGCTTTATTAAATTGTATTTATGTTGTTTTATCCTATGCTTTATTAAATTGTATTTATGTTGTTTTATCCTATGCTTTATTAAATTGTATTTATCTTGTTTTATCCTATGCTTTATTAAATTGTATTTATGTTGTTTTATCCTACACTTTATTAAATTGTATTTATGTTGTTTTAACCTATGCTTTATTAAATTATATTTATGTTGTTTTATCCTATGCTTTATTAAATTGTGTTTATGTTGTTTTATCCTATGCTTTATTAAATTGTATTAATGTTGTTTTATCCTATGCTTTATTAAATTGTATTTATGTTGTTTTATCCTATGCTTTATTAAATTGTGTTTATGTTGTTTTATCCTTTGCTTTATTAAATTGTATTTATGTTGTTTTATCCTATACTTTATTAAATTGTATTTATGTTGTTTTAACCTATGCTTTATTAAATTGTATTTATGTTGTTTTATCCTATGCTTTATTAAATTGTATTTATGTTGTTTTATCCTATGCTTTATTAAATTGTATTTATGTTGTTTTATCCTATGCTTTATTAAATTGTATTTATGTTGTTTTAACCTATGCTTTATTAAATTGTATGTATGTTGTTTTATCCTATACTTTATTAAATTGTATTTATGTTGTTTTAACCTATGCTTTATTAAATTGTATTTATGTTGTTTTATCCTATGCTTTATTAAATTGTATTTATGTTGTTTTATCCTATGCTTTATTAAATTGTGTTTATGTTGTTTTATCCTATGCTTTATTAAATTGTATTTATGTTGTTTTATCCTATGCTTTATTAAATTGTATTTATTTTGTTTTAACCTATGCTTTATTAAATTGTATTTATGTTGTTTTATCCTATGCTTTATTAAATTGTATTTATGTTGTTTTATCCTATGCTTTATTAAATTGTATTTATGTTGTTTTAACCTATGCTTTATTAAATTGTATGTATGTTGTTTTATCCTATACTTTATTAAATTGTATTTATGTTGTTTTAACCTATGCTTTATTAAATTGCATTTATGTTGTTTTATCCTATGCTTTATTAAATTGTATTTATGTTGTTTTATCCTATGCTTTATTAAATTGTGTTTATGTTGTTTTATCCTATGCTTTATTAAATTGTATTTATGTTGTTTTATCCTATGCTTTATTAAATTGTATTTATTTTGTTTTAACCTATGCTTTATTAAATTGTATTTATGTTGTTTTATCCTATGCTTTATTAAATTGTATTTATGTTGTTTTATCCTATGCTTTATTAAATTGTGTTTATGTTGTTTTATCCTATACTTTATTAAATTGTATTTATGTTGTTTTAAACTATGCTTTATTAAATTGTATTTATTTTGTTTTATCCTATGCTTTATTAAATTGTATTTATGTTGTTTTATCCTATGCTTTATTAAATTGTGTTTATCTTGTTTTAACCTATGCTTTATTAAATTGTATTTATGTTGTTTTAACCCATGCTTTATTAAATTGCATTTATGTTGTTTTAACCCATGCTTTATTAAATTGTATTTATGTTGTTTTATCTTATGCTTTATTAAATTGTGCTTATGTTGTTTTATCCTATGCTTTATTAAATTGTATTTATGTTGTTTTATCCTATGCTTTATTAAATTGTATTTATGTTGTTTTAACCCATGCTTTATTAAATTGTATTTATGTTGTTTTATCCTATGCTTTATTAAATTGTATTTATGTTGTTTTAACCCATGCTTTATTAAATTGTATTTATGTTGTTTTATCCTATGCTTTATTAAATTGTGTTTATGTTGTTTTATCCTATGCTTTATTAAATTGTATTTATGTTGTTTTATTCTATGCTTTATTAAACTGCATTTATGTTGTTTTATCCTATGCTTTATTAAATTGTATTTATGTTGTTTTATCCTATGCTTTATTAAATTGTATTTATGTTGTTTTATCCTATGCTTTATTAAATTGTATTTATGTTGTTTTATCCTATGCTTTATTAAATTGTATTTATGTTGTTTTATCCTACACTTTATTAAATTGTATTTATGTTGTTTTAACCTATGCTTTATTAAATTGTATTTATGTTGTTTTATCCTATGCTTTATTAAATTGTGTTTATGTTGTTTTATCCTATGCTTTATTAAATTGTATTAATGTTGTTTTATCCTATGCTTTATTAAATTGTATTTATGTTGTTTTATCCTATGCTTTATTAAATTGTATTTATGTTGTTTTATCCTATGCTTTATTAAATTGTATTTATGTTGTTTTATCCTATACTTTATTAAATTATATTTATGTTGTTTTAACCTATGCTTTATTAAATTGTATTTATGTTGTTTTATCCTATGCTTTATTAAATTGTATTTATGTTGTTTTATCCTATGCTTTATTAAATTGTATTTATGTTGTTTTATCCTATGCTTTATTAAATTGTATTTATGTTGTTTTAACCTATGCTTTATTAAATTGTATGTATGTTGTTTTATCCTATACTTTATTAAATTGTATTTATGTTGTTTTAACCTATGCTTTATTAAATTGTATTTATGTTGTTTTATCCTATGCTTTATTAAATTGTATTTATGTTGTTTTATCCTATGCTTTATTAAATTGTATTTATGTTGTTTTATCCTATGCTTTATTAAATTGTATTTATTTTGTTTTATCCTATGCTTTATTAAATTGTATTTATGTTGTTTTATCCTATGCTTTATTAAATTGTATTTATGTTGTTTTATCTTATGCTTTATTAAATTGTGTTTATGTTGTTTTATCCTATACTTTATTAAATTGTATTTATGTTGTTTTAAACTATGCTTTATTAAATTGTATTTATGTTGTTTTATCCTACGCTTTATTAAATTGTATTTATGTTGTTTTATCCTATGCTTTATTAAATTGTGTTTATGTTGTTTTAACCCATGCTTTATTAAATTGTATTTATGTTGTTTTAACCCATGCTTTATTAAATTGTATTTATGGTGTTTTATCCTATGCTTTATTAAATTGTGCTTATGTTGTTTTATCCTATGCTTTATTAAATTGTATTTATGTTGTTTTTTCCTATGCTTTATTAAATTGTATTTATGTTGTTTTAACCCATGCTTTATTAGATTGTATTTATGTTGTTTTATCCTATAATTTATTAAATTGTATTTATGTTGTTTTATCCTATGCTTTATTAAATTGTATTTATGTTGTTTTAACCCATGCTTTATTAAATTGTATTTATGTTGTTTTAACCCATGCTTTATTAAATTGTATTTATGTTGTTTTATCCTATGCTTTATTAAATTGTGCTTATGTTGTTTTATCCTATGCTTTATTAAATTGTATTTATGTTGTTTTTTCCTATGCTTTATTAAATTGTATTTTTGTTGTTTTAACCCATGCTTTATTAGATTGTATTTATGTTGTTTTATCCTATAATTTAATAAATTGTATTTATGTTGTTTTATCCTATGCTTTATTAAATTGTATTTATGTTGTTTTATCCTATGCTTTATTAAATTGTATTTATGTTGTTTTATCCTATGCTTTATTAAATTGTATTTATGTTGTTTTATCCTATACTTTATTAAATTATATTTATGTTGTTTTAACCTATGCTTTATTAAATTGTATTTATGTTGTTTTATCCTATGCTTTATTAAATTGTATTTATGTTGTTTTATCCTATGCTTTATTAAATTGTATTTATGTTGTTTTATCCTATGCTTTATTAAATTGTATTTATGTTGTTTTAACCTATGCTTTATTAAATTGTATGTATGTTGTTTTATCCTATACTTTATTAAATTGTATTTATGTTGTTTTAACCTATGCTTTATTAAATTGTATTTATGTTGTTTTATCCTATGCTTTATTAAATTGTATTTATGTTGTTTTATCCTATGCTTTATTAAATTGTATTTATGTTGTTTTATCCTATGCTTTATTAAATTGTATTTATTTTGTTTTATCCTATGCTTTATTAAATTGTATTTATGTTGTTTTATCCTATGCTTTATTAAATTGTATTTATGTTGTTTTATCTTATGCTTTATTAAATTGTGTTTATGTTGTTTTATCCTATACTTTATTAAATTGTATTTATGTTGTTTTAAACTATGCTTTATTAAATTGTATTTATGTTGTTTTATCCTACGATTTATTAAATTGTATTTATGTTGTTTTATCCTATGCTTTATTAAATTGTGTTTATGTTGTTTTAACCCATGCTTTATTAAATTGTATTTATGTTGTTTTAACCCATGCTTTATTAAATTGTATTTATGTTGTTTTATCCTATGCTTTATTAAATTGTGCTTATGTTGTTTTATCCTATGCTTTATTAAATTGTATTTATGTTGTTTTTTCCTATGCTTTATTAAATTGTATTTATGTTGTTTTAACCCATGCTTTATTAGATTGTATTTATGTTGTTTTATCCTATAATTTATTAAATTGTATTTATGTTGTTTTATCCTATGCTTTATTAAATTGTATTTATGTTGTTTTAACCCATGCTTTATTAAATTGTATTTATGTTGTTTTAACCCATGCTTTATTAAATTGTATTTATGTTGTTTTATCCTATGCTTTATTAAATTGTGCTTATGTTGTTTTATCCTATGCTTTATTAAATTGTATTTATGTTGTTTTTTCCTATGCTTTATTAAATTGTATTTTTGTTGTTTTAACCCATGCTTTATTAGATTGTATTTATGTTGTTTTATCCTATAATTTATTAAATTGTATTTATGTTGTTTTATCCTATGCTTTATTAAATTGTATTTATGTTGTTTTATCCTATGCTTTATTAAATTGTATTTATGTTGTTTTAACCTATGCTTTATTAAATTGTATGTATGTTGTTTTATCCTATACTTTATTAAATTGTATTTATGTTGTTTTAACCTATGCTTTATTAAATTGCATTTATGTTGTTTTATCCTATGCTTTATTAAATTGTATTTATGTTGTTTTATCCTATGCTTTATTAAATTGTGTTTATGTTGTTTTATCCTATGCTTTATTAAATTGTATTTATGTTGTTTTATCCTATGCTTTATTAAATTGTATTTATTTTGTTTTAACCTATGCTTTATTAAATTGTATTTATGTTGTTTTATCCTATGCTTTATTAAATTGTATTTATGTTGTTTTATCCTATGCTTTATTAAATTGTGTTTATGTTGTTTTATCCTATACTTTATTAAATTGTATTTATGTTGTTTTAAACTATGCTTTATTAAATTGTATTTATTTTGTTTTATCCTATGCTTTATTAAATTGTATTTATGTTGTTTTATCCTATGCTTTATTAAATTGTGTTTATCTTGTTTTAACCTATGCTTTATTAAATTGTATTTATGTTGTTTTAACCCATGCTTTATTAAATTGCATTTATGTTGTTTTAACCCATGCTTTATTAAATTGTATTTATGTTGTTTTATCTTATGCTTTATTAAATTGTGCTTATGTTGTTTTATCCTATGCTTTATTAAATTGTATTTATGTTGTTTTATCCTATGCTTTATTAAATTGTATTTATGTTGTTTTAACCCATGCTTTATTAAATTGTATTTATGTTGTTTTATCCTATGCTTTATTAAATTGTATTTATGTTGTTTTAACCCATGCTTTATTAAATTGTATTTATGTTGTTTTATCCTATGCTTTATTAAATTGTGTTTATGTTGTTTTATCCTATGCTTTATTAAATTGTATTTATGTTGTTTTATTCTATGCTTTATTAAACTGCATTTATGTTGTTTTATCCTATGCTTTATTAAATTGTATTTATGTTGTTTTTTTCTATGCTTTATTAAATTGTATTTATGTTGTTTTATCCTATGCTTTATTAAATTGTATTTATGTTGTTTTATCCTATGCTTTATTAAATTGTATTTATGTTGTTTTATCCTACACTTTATTAAATTGTATTTATGTTGTTTTAACCTATGCTTTATTAAATTGTATTTATGTTGTTTTATCCTATGCTTTATTAAATTGTGTTTATGTTGTTTTATCCTATCCTTTATTAAATTGTATTAATGTTGTTTTATCCTATGCTTTATTAAATTGTATTTATGTTGTTTTATCCTATGCTTTATTAAATTGTATTTATGTTGTTTTATCCTATGCTTTATTAAATTGTATTTATGTTGTTTTATCCTATACTTTATTAAATTGTATTTATGTTGTTTTAACCTATGCTTTATTAAATTGTATTTATGTTGTTTTATCTTATGCTTTATTAAATTGTATTTATGTTGTTTTATCCTATGCTTTATTAAATTGTATTTATGTTGTTTTATCCTATGCTTTATTAAATTGTATTTATGTTGTTTTAACCTATGCTTTATTAAATTGTATGTATGTTGTTTTATCCTATACTTTATTAAATTGTATTTATGTTGTTTTAACCTATGCTTTATTAAATTGTATTTATGTTGTTTTATCCTATGCTTTATTAAATTGTATTTATGTTGTTTTATCCTATGCTTTATTAAATTGTGTTTATGTTGTTTTATCCTATGCTTTATTAAATTGTATTTATGTTGTTTTATCCTATGCTTTATTAAATTGTATTTATGTTGTTTTAACCTATGCTTTATTAAATTGTATTTATGTTGTTTTATCCTATGCTTTATTAAATTGTATTTATGTTGTTTTATCTTATGCTTTATTAAATTGTGTTTATGTTGTTTTATCCTATACTTTATTAAATTGTATTTATGTTGTTTTAAACTATGCTTTATTAAATTGTATTTATGTTGTTTTATCCTATGCTTTATTAAATTGTATTTATGTTGTTTTATCCTATGCTTTATTAAATTGTATTTATGTTGTTTTATCCTATGCTTTATTAAATTGTATTTATGTTGTTTTAACCTATGCTTTATTAAATTGTATGAATGTTGTTTTATCCTATACTTTATTAAATTGTATTTATGTTGTTTTAACCTATGCTTTATTAAATTGTATTTATGTTGTTTTATCCTATGCTTTATTAAATTGTATTTATGTTGTTTTATCCTATGCTTAATTAAATTGTGTTTATGTTGTTTTATCCTATGCTTTATTAAATTGTATTTATGTTGTTTTATCCTATGCTTTATTAAATTGTATTTATTTTGTTTTAACCTATGCTTTATTAAATTGTATTTATGTTGTTTTATCCTATGCTTTATTAAATTGTATTTATGTTGTTTTATCCTATGCTTTATTAAATTGTGTTTATGTTGTTTTATCCTATACTTTATTAAATTGTATTTATGTTGTTTTAAACTATGCTTTATGAAATTGTATTTACTTTTTTTATCCTATGCTTTATTAAATTGTATTTATGTTGTTTTATCCTATGCTGTATTAAATTGTGTTTATCTTGTTTTAACCTATGCTTTATTAAATTGTATTTATGTTGTTTTAACCCATGCTTTATTAAATTGCATTTATGTTGTTTTAACCCATGCTTTATTAAATTGTATTTATGTTGTTTTATCCTATGCTTTATTAAATTGTGCTTATGTTGTTTTATCCTATGCTTTATTAAATTGTATTTATGTTGTTTTATCCTATGCTTTATTAAATTGTATTTATGTTGTTTTAACCCATGCTTTATTAAATTGTATTTATGTTGTTTTATCCTATGCTTTATTAAATTGTGTTTATGTTGTTTTATCCTATGCTTTTTAAAATTGTATTTATGTTGTTTTATCCTATGCTTTATTAAATTGTATTTATGTTGTTTTATTCTATGCTTTATTAAACTGCATTTATGTTGTTTTATCCTATGCTTTATTAAATTGTATTTATGTTGTTTTTTTCTATGCTTTATTAAATTGTATTTATGTTGTTTTATCCTATGCTTTATTAAATTGTATTTATGTTGTTTTATCCTATGCTTTATTAAATTGTATTTATCTTGTTTTATCCTATGCTTTATTAAATTGTATTTATGTTGTTTTATCCTACACTTTATTAAATTGTATTTATGTTGTTTTAACCTATGCTTTATTAAATTATATTTATGTTGTTTTATCCTATGCTTTATTAAATTGTGTTTATGTTGTTTTATCCTATGCTTTATTAAATTGTATTAATGTTGTTTTATCCTATGCTTTATTAAATTGTATTTATGTTGTTTTATCCTATGCTTTATTAAATTGTGTTTATGTTGTTTTATCCTTTGCTTTATTAAATTGTATTTATGTTGTTTTATCCTATACTTTATTAAATTGTATTTATGTTGTTTTAACCTATGCTTTATTAAATTGTATTTATGTTGTTTTATCCTATGCTTTATTAAATTGTATTTATGTTGTTTTATCCTATGCTTTATTAAATTGTATTTATGTTGTTTTATCCTATGCTTTATTAAATTGTATTTATGTTGTTTTAACCTATGCTTTATTAAATTGTATGTATGTTGTTTTATCCTATACTTTATTAAATTGTATTTATGTTGTTTTAACCTATGCTTTATTAAATTGTATTTATGTTGTTTTATCCTATGCTTTATTAAATTGTATTTATGTTGTTTTATCCTATGCTTTATTAAATTGTGTTTATGTTGTTTTATCCTATGCTTTATTAAATTGTATTTATGTTGTTTTATCCTATGCTTTATTAAATTGTATTTATTTTGTTTTAACCTATGCTTTATTAAATTGTATTTATGTTGTTTTATCCTATGCTTTATTAAATTGTATTTATGTTGTTTTATCCTATGCTTTATTAAATTGTATTTATGTTGTTTTAACCTATGCTTTATTAAATTGTATGTATGTTGTTTTATCCTATACTTTATTAAATTGTATTTATGTTGTTTTAACCTATGCTTTATTAAATTGCATTTATGTTGTTTTATCCTATGCTTTATTAAATTGTATTTATGTTGTTTTATCCTATGCTTTATTAAATTGTGTTTATGTTGTTTTATCCTATGCTTTATTAAATTGTATTTATGTTGTTTTATCCTATGCTTTATTAAATTGTATTTATTTTGTTTTAACCTATGCTTTATTAAATTGTATTTATGTTGTTTTATCCTATGCTTTATTAAATTGTATTTATGTTGTTTTATCCTATGCTTTATTAAATTGTGTTTATGTTGTTTTATCCTATACTTTATTAAATTGTATTTATGTTGTTTTAAACTATGCTTTATTAAATTGTATTTATTTTGTTTTATCCTATGCTTTATTAAATTGTATTTATGTTGTTTTATCCTATGCTTTATTAAATTGTGTTTATCTTGTTTTAACCTATGCTTTATTAAATTGTATTTATGTTGTTTTAACCCATGCTTTATTAAATTGCATTTATGTTGTTTTAACCCATGCTTTATTAAATTGTATTTATGTTGTTTTATCTTATGCTTTATTAAATTGTGCTTATGTTGTTTTATCCTATGCTTTATTAAATTGTATTTATGTTGTTTTATCCTATGCTTTATTAAATTGTATTTATGTTGTTTTAACCCATGCTTTATTAAATTGTATTTATGTTGTTTTATCCTATGCTTTATTAAATTGTATTTATGTTGTTTTAACCCATGCTTTATTAAATTGTATTTATGTTGTTTTATCCTATGCTTTATTAAATTGTGTTTATGTTGTTTTATCCTATGCTTTATTAAATTGTATTTATGTTGTTTTATTCTATGCTTTATTAAACTGCATTTATGTTGTTTTATCCTATGCTTTATTAAATTGTATTTATGTTGTTTTATCCTATGCTTTATTAAATTGTATTTATGTTGTTTTATCCTATGCTTTATTAAATTGTATTTATGTTGTTTTATCCTATGCTTTATTAAATTGTATTTATGTTGTTTTATCCTACACTTTATTAAATTGTATTTATGTTGTTTTAACCTATGCTTTATTAAATTGTATTTATGTTGTTTTATCCTATGCTTTATTAAATTGTGTTTATGTTGTTTTATCCTATGCTTTATTAAATTGTATTAATGTTGTTTTATCCTATGCTTTATTAAATTGTATTTATGTTGTTTTATCCTATGCTTTATTAAATTGTATTTATGTTGTTTTATCCTATGCTTTATTAAATTGTATTTATGTTGTTTTATCCTATACTTTATTAAATTATATTTATGTTGTTTTAACCTATGCTTTATTAAATTGTATTTATGTTGTTTTATCCTATGCTTTATTAAATTGTATTTATGTTGTTTTATCCTATGCTTTATTAAATTGTATTTATGTTGTTTTATCCTATGCTTTATTAAATTGTATTTATGTTGTTTTAACCTATGCTTTATTAAATTGTATGTATGTTGTTTTATCCTATACTTTATTAAATTGTATTTATGTTGTTTTAACCTATGCTTTATTAAATTGTATTTATGTTGTTTTATCCTATGCTTTATTAAATTGTATTTATGTTGTTTTATCCTATGCTTTATTAAATTGTATTTATGTTGTTTTATCCTATGCTTTATTAAATTGTATTTATTTTGTTTTATCCTATGCTTTATTAAATTGTATTTATGTTGTTTTATCCTATGCTTTATTAAATTGTATTTATGTTGTTTTATCTTATGCTTTATTAAATTGTGTTTATGTTGTTTTATCCTATACTTTATTAAATTGTATTTATGTTGTTTTAAACTATGCTTTATTAAATTGTATTTATGTTGTTTTATCCTACGCTTTATTAAATTGTATTTATGTTGTTTTATCCTATGCTTTATTAAATTGTGTTTATGTTGTTTTAACCCATGCTTTATTAAATTGTATTTATGTTGTTTTAACCCATGCTTTATTAAATTGTATTTATGGTGTTTTATCCTATGCTTTATTAAATTGTGCTTATGTTGTTTTATCCTATGCTTTATTAAATTGTATTTATGTTGTTTTTTCCTATGCTTTATTAAATTGTATTTATGTTGTTTTAACCCATGCTTTATTAGATTGTATTTATGTTGTTTTATCCTATAATTTATTAAATTGTATTTATGTTGTTTTATCCTATGCTTTATTAAATTGTATTTATGTTGTTTTAACCCATGCTTTATTAAATTGTATTTATGTTGTTTTAACCCATGCTTTATTAAATTGTATTTATGTTGTTTTATCCTATGCTTTATTAAATTGTGCTTATGTTGTTTTATCCTATGCTTTATTAAATTGTATTTATGTTGTTTTTTCCTATGCTTTATTAAATTGTATTTTTGTTGTTTTAACCCATGCTTTATTAGATTGTATTTATGTTGTTTTATCCTATAATTTAATAAATTGTATTTATGTTGTTTTATCCTATGCTTTATTAAATTGTATTTATGTTGTTTTATCCTATGCTTTATTAAATTGTATTTATGTTGTTTTATCCTATGCTTTATTAAATTGTATTTATGTTGTTTTATCCTATACTTTATTAAATTATATTTATGTTGTTTTAACCTATGCTTTATTAAATTGTATTTATGTTGTTTTATCCTATGCTTTATTAAATTGTATTTATGTTGTTTTATCCTATGCTTTATTAAATTGTATTTATGTTGTTTTATCCTATGCTTTATTAAATTGTATTTATGTTGTTTTAACCTATGCTTTATTAAATTGTATGTATGTTGTTTTATCCTATACTTTATTAAATTGTATTTATGTTGTTTTAACCTATGCTTTATTAAATTGTATTTATGTTGTTTTATCCTATGCTTTATTAAATTGTATTTATGTTGTTTTATCCTATGCTTTATTAAATTGTATTTATGTTGTTTTATCCTATGCTTTATTAAATTGTATTTATTTTGTTTTATCCTATGCTTTATTAAATTGTATTTATGTTGTTTTATCCTATGCTTTATTAAATTGTATTTATGTTGTTTTATCTTATGCTTTATTAAATTGTGTTTATGTTGTTTTATCCTATACTTTATTAAATTGTATTTATGTTGTTTTAAACTATGCTTTATTAAATTGTATTTATGTTGTTTTATCCTACGATTTATTAAATTGTATTTATGTTGTTTTATCCTATGCTTTATTAAATTGTGTTTATGTTGTTTTAACCCATGCTTTATTAAATTGTATTTATGTTGTTTTAACCCATGCTTTATTAAATTGTATTTATGTTGTTTTATCCTATGCTTTATTAAATTGTGCTTATGTTGTTTTATCCTATGCTTTATTAAATTGTATTTATGTTGTTTTTTCCTATGCTTTATTAAATTGTATTTATGTTGTTTTAACCCATGCTTTATTAGATTGTATTTATGTTGTTTTATCCTATAATTTATTAAATTGTATTTATGTTGTTTTATCCTATGCTTTATTAAATTGTATTTATGTTGTTTTAACCCATGCTTTATTAAATTGTATTTATGTTGTTTTAACCCATGCTTTATTAAATTGTATTTATGTTGTTTTATCCTATGCTTTATTAAATTGTGCTTATGTTGTTTTATCCTATGCTTTATTAAATTGTATTTATGTTGTTTTTTCCTATGCTTTATTAAATTGTATTTTTGTTGTTTTAACCCATGCTTTATTAGATTGTATTTATGTTGTTTTATCCTATAATTTATTAAATTGTATTTATGTTGTTTTATCCTATGCTTTATTAAATTGTATTTATGTTGTTTTATCCTATGCTTTATTAAATTGTATTTATGTTGTTTTAACCTATGCTTTATTAAATTGTATGTATGTTGTTTTATCCTATACTTTATTAAATTGTATTTATGTTGTTTTAACCTATGCTTTATTAAATTGCATTTATGTTGTTTTATCCTATGCTTTATTAAATTGTATTTATGTTGTTTTATCCTATGCTTTATTAAATTGTGTTTATGTTGTTTTATCCTATGCTTTATTAAATTGTATTTATGTTGTTTTATCCTATGCTTTATTAAATTGTATTTATTTTGTTTTAACCTATGCTTTATTAAATTGTATTTATGTTGTTTTATCCTATGCTTTATTAAATTGTATTTATGTTGTTTTATCCTATGCTTTATTAAATTGTGTTTATGTTGTTTTATCCTATACTTTATTAAATTGTATTTATGTTGTTTTAAACTATGCTTTATTAAATTGTATTTATTTTGTTTTATCCTATGCTTTATTAAATTGTATTTATGTTGTTTTATCCTATGCTTTATTAAATTGTGTTTATCTTGTTTTAACCTATGCTTTATTAAATTGTATTTATGTTGTTTTAACCCATGCTTTATTAAATTGCATTTATGTTGTTTTAACCCATGCTTTATTAAATTGTATTTATGTTGTTTTATCTTATGCTTTATTAAATTGTGCTTATGTTGTTTTATCCTATGCTTTATTAAATTGTATTTATGTTGTTTTATCCTATGCTTTATTAAATTGTATTTATGTTGTTTTAACCCATGCTTTATTAAATTGTATTTATGTTGTTTTATCCTATGCTTTATTAAATTGTATTTATGTTGTTTTAACCCATGCTTTATTAAATTGTATTTATGTTGTTTTATCCTATGCTTTATTAAATTGTGTTTATGTTGTTTTATCCTATGCTTTATTAAATTGTATTTATGTTGTTTTATTCTATGCTTTATTAAACTGCATTTATGTTGTTTTATCCTATGCTTTATTAAATTGTATTTATGTTGTTTTTTTCTATGCTTTATTAAATTGTATTTATGTTGTTTTATCCTATGCTTTATTAAATTGTATTTATGTTGTTTTATCCTATGCTTTATTAAATTGTATTTATGTTGTTTTATCCTACACTTTATTAAATTGTATTTATGTTGTTTTAACCTATGCTTTATTAAATTGTATTTATGTTGTTTTATCCTATGCTTTATTAAATTGTGTTTATGTTGTTTTATCCTATGCTTTATTAAATTGTATTAATGTTGTTTTATCCTATGCTTTATTAAATTGTATTTATGTTGTTTTATCCTATGCTTTATTAAATTGTATTTATGTTGTTTTATCCTATGCTTTATTAAATTGTATTTATGTTGTTTTATCCTATACTTTATTAAATTGTATTTATGTTGTTTTAACCTATGCTTTATTAAATTGTATTTATGTTGTTTTATCTTATGCTTTATTAAATTGTATTTATGTTGTTTTATCCTATGCTTTATTAAATTGTATTTATGTTGTTTTATCCTATGCTTTATTAAATTGTATTTATGTTGTTTTAACCTATGCTTTATTAAATTGTATGTATGTTGTTTTATCCTATACTTTATTAAATTGTATTTATGTTGTTTTAACCTATGCTTTATTAAATTGTATTTATGTTGTTTTATCCTATGCTTTATTAAATTGTATTTATGTTGTTTTATCCTATGCTTTATTAAATTGTGTTTATGTTGTTTTATCCTATGCTTTATTAAATTGTATTTATGTTGTTTTATCCTATGCTTTATTAAATTGTATTTATGTTGTTTTAACCTATGCTTTATTAAATTGTATTTATGTTGTTTTATCCTATGCTTTATTAAATTGTATTTATGTTGTTTTATCTTATGCTTTATTAAATTGTGTTTATGTTGTTTTATCCTATACTTTATTAAATTGTATTTATGTTGTTTTAAACTATGCTTTATTAAATTGTATTTATGTTGTTTTATCCTATGCTTTATTAAATTGTATTTATGTTGTTTTATCCTATGCTTTATTAAAGTGTGTTTATCTTGTTTTATCCTATGCTTTATTAAATTGTATTTATGTTGTTTTAACCCATGCTTTATTAAATTGTATTTATGTTGTTTTAACCCATGCTTTATTAAATTGTATTTATGTTGTTTTATCCTATGCTTTATTAAATTGTGCTTATGTTGTTTTATCCTATGCTTTATTAAATTGTATTTATGTTGTTTTTTCCTATGCTTTATTAAATTGTATTTATGTTGTTTTAACCCATGCTTTATTAGATTGTATTTATGTTCTTTTATCCTATGATTTATTAAATTGTGTTTATGTTGTTTTATCCTATGCTTTTTTAAATTGTATTTATGTTGTTTTATCCTATGCTTTATTAAATTGTATTTATGTTGTTTTATTCTATGCTTTATTAAACTGCATTTATGTTGTTTTATCCTATGCTTTATTAAATTGTATTTATGTTGTTTTATTCTATGCTTTATTAAATTGTATTTATGTTGTTTTATCCTATGCTTTATTAAATTGTATTTATGTTGTTTTATCCTTTGCTTTATTAAATTGTGTTTATGTTTTTTATTGTATGCTTTATTAAACTGCATTTATGTTGTTTTATCCTATGCTTTATTAAATTGTATTTATGTTGTTTTATCCTATGCTTTATTAAATTGTATTTATGTTGTTTTATCCTATGCTTTATTAAATTGTATTTATGTTGTTTTATCCTATGCTTTATTAAATTGTATTTATGTTGTTTTATCCTATGCTTTATTAAATTGTATTTATGTTGTTTTATCCTATGCTTTATTAAATTGTATTTATGTTGTTTTATCCTATACTTTATTAAATTGTATTTATGTTGTTTTAACCTATGCTTTATTAAATTGTATTTATGTTGTTTTATCCTATGCTTTATTAAATTGTATTTATGTTGTTTTATCCTATGCTTTATTAAATTGTAGTTATGTTGTTTTATCCTATGCTTTATTAAATTGTATTTATGTTGTTTTAACCTATGCTTTATTAAATTGTATGTATGTTGTTTTATCCTATACTTTATTAAATTGTATTTATGTTGTTTTAACCTATGCTTTATTAAATTGTATTTATGTTGTTTTATCCTATGCTTTATTAAATTGTATTTATGTTGTTTTATCCTAGCTTTATTAAATTGTGTTTATGTTGTTTTATCCTATGCTTTAATAAATTGTATTTATGTTGTTTTATCCTATGCTTTATTAAATTGTATTTATTTTGTTTTAACCTATGCTTTATTAAATTGTATTTATGTTGTTTTATCCTATGCTTTATTAAATTGTATTTATGTTGTTTTATCTTATGCTTTATTAAATTGTGTTTATGTTGTTTTATCCTATACTTTATTAAATTGTATTTATGTTGTTTTAAACTATGCTTTATTAAATTGTATTTATGTTGTTTTATCCTATGCTTTATTAAATTGTATTTATGTTGTTTTATCCTATGCTTTATTAAAGTGTGTTTATCTTGTTTTATCCTATGCTTTATTAAATTGTATTTATGTTGTTTTAACCCATGCTTTATTAAATTGTATTTATGTTGTTTTAACCCATGCTTTATTAAATTATATTTATGTTGTTTTATCCTATGCTTTATTAAATTGTGCTTATGTTGTTTTATCCTATGCTTTATTAAATTGTATTTATGTTGTTTTTTCCTATGCTTTATTAAATTGTATTTATGTTGTTTTAACCCATGCTTTATTAGATTGTATTTATGTTCTTTTATTCTATGCTTTATTAAATTGTATTTATGTTGTTTTATCCTATGCTTTATTAAATTGTATTTATGTTGTTTTATCCTTTGCTTTATTAAATTGTATTTATGTTTTTTATTGTATGCTTTACTAAACTGCATTTATGTTGTTTTATCCTATGCTTTATTAAATTGTAT
Source organism: Phyllobates terribilis (assembly GCF_046119375.1). NCBI lineage: Eukaryota > Metazoa > Chordata > Amphibia > Anura > Dendrobatidae > Phyllobates > Phyllobates terribilis. The sequence goes on along the minus strand of NW_027362781.1, from coordinate 2,830,043 downwards.
TTATGTTGTTTTATCCTATGCTTTATTAAATTGTATTTATGTTGTTTTATCCTATGCTTTATTAAATTGTATTTATGTTGTTTTATCCTATGCTTTATTAAATTGTATTTATGTTGTTTTATCCTTTGCTTTATTAAATTGTATTTATGTTTTTTATTGTATGCTTTATTAAACTGCATTTATGTTGTTTTATCCTATGCTTTATTAAATTGTATTTATGTTGTTTTATCCTATGCTTTATTAAATTGTGTTTATGTTGTTTTATCCTATGCTTTATTAAATTGTATTTATGTTGTTTTAACCTATGCTTTATTAAACTGTATTTATGTTGTTTTATCCTATGCTTTATTAAATTGTATTTATGTTGTTTTATCCTATTCTTTATTAAATTGTGTTTATGTTGTTTTGTTCTATACTTTATTAAATTGTATTTATGTAGTTTTAACCTATGCTTTATTAAATTGTATTTATGTTGTTTTATCCTATGCTTTATTAAATTGTATTTATGTTGTTTTATCCTATGCTTTATTAAATTGTGTTTATGTTGTTTTATCCTATGCTTTATTAAATTGTATGTATGTTGTTTTATCCTATGCTTTATTAAATTGTATTTATGTTGTTTTAACCCATGCATTATTAAATTGTATTTATGTTGTTTTAACCCATGCTTTATTAAATTGTATTTATGTTGTTTTATCCTTTGCTTTATTAAATTGTGTTTATGTTGTTTTATCCTATGCTTTATTAAATTGTATTAATGTTGTTTTATCCTATGCTTTATTAAATTGTATTTATGTTGTTTTATCCTATGCTTTATTAAATTGTATTTATGTTGTTTTATCCTATGCTTTATTAAATTGTATTTATGTTGTTTTAACCTATGCTTTATTAAATTGTATGTATGTTGTTTTATCCTATACTTTATTAAATTGTATTTATGTTGTTTTAACCTATGCTTTATTAAATTGTATTTATGTTGTTTTATCCTATGCTTTATTAAATTGTATTTATGTTGTTTTATCCTATGCTTTATTAAATTGTGTTTATGTTGTTTTATCCTATGCTTTATTAAATTGTATTTATGTTGTTTTATCCTATGCTTTATTAAATTGTATTTATTTTGTTTTAACCTATGCTTTATTAAATTGTATTTATGTTGTTTTATCCTATGCTTTATTAAATTGTATTTATGTTGTTTTATCTTATGCTTTATTAAATTGTGTTTATGTTGTTTTATCCTATACTTTATTAAATTGTATTTATGTTGTTTTAAACTATGCTTTATTAAATTGTATTTATGTTGTTTTATCCTATGCTTTATTAAATTGTATTTATCTTGTTTTATCCTATGCTTTATTAAATTGTGTTTATCTTGTTTTATCCTATGCTTTATTAAATTGTATTTATGTTGTTTTAACCCATGCTTTATTAAATTGTATTTATGTTGTTTTAACCCATGCTTTATTAAATTGTATTTATGTTGTTTTATCCTATGCTTTATTAAATTGTGCTTATGTTGTTTTATCCTATGCTTTATTAAATTGTATTTATGTTGTTTTTCCTATGCTTTATTAAATTGTATTTATGTTGTTTTAACCCATGCTTTATTAGATTGTATTTATGTTGTTTTATCCTATGATTTATTAAATTGTGTTTATGTTGTTTTATCCTATGCTTTTTTAAATTGTATTTATGTTGTTTTATCCTATGCTTTATTAAATTGTATTTATGTTGTTTTATTCTATGCTTTATTAAACTGCATTTATGTTGTTTTATCCTATGCTTTATTAAATTGTATTTATGTTGTTTTATTCTATGCTTTATTAAATTGTATTTATGTTGTTTTATCCTATGCTTTATTAAATTGTATTTATGTTGTTTTATCCTTTGCTTTATTAAATTGTATTTATGTTTTTTATTGTATGCTTTATTAAACTGCATTTATGTTGTTTTATCCTATGCTTTATTAAATTGTATTTATGTTGTTTTATCCTATGCTTTATTAAATTGTATTTATGTTGTTTTATCCTATGCTTTATTAAATTGTATTTATGTTGTTTTATCCTATGCTTTATTAAATTGTATTTATGTTGTTTTATCCTATGCTTTATTAAATTGTATTTATGTTGTTTTATCCTTTGCTTTATTAAATTGTATTTATGTTTTTTATTGTATGCTTTACTAAACTGCATTTATGTTGTTTTATCCTATGCTTTATTAAATTGTATTTATGTTGTTTTATCCTATGCTTTATTAAATTGTGTTTATGTTGTTTTATCCTATGCTTTATTAAATTGTATTTATGTTGTTTTAACCTATGCTTTATTAAACTGTATTTATGTTGTTTTATCCTATGCTTTATTAAATTGTATTTATGTTGTTTTATCCTATGCTTTATTAAATTGTATTTATGTTGTTTTATCCTATGCTTTATTAAATAGTATTTATGTTGTTTTATCCTATTCTTTATTAAATTGTGTTTATGTTGTTTTGTTCTATACTTTATTAAATTGTATTTATGTTGTTTTAACCTATGCTTTATTAAATTGTATTTATGTTGTTTAATCCTATGCTTTATTAAATTGTATTTATGTTGTTTTATCCTATGCTTTATTAAATTGTGTTTATGTTGTTTTATCCTATGCTTTATTAAATTGTATTTATGTTGTTTTATCCTATGCTTTATTAAATTGTATTTATGTTGTTTTAACCCATGCATTATTAAATTGTATTTATGTTGTTTTAACCCATGCTTTATTAAATTGTATTTATGTTGTTTTATCCTTTGCTTTATTAAATTGTGTTTATGTTGTTTTATCCTATGCTTTATTAAATTGTATTAATGTTGTTTTATTCTATGCTTTATTAAATTGTATTTATGTTGTTTTATCCTATGCTTTATTAAATTGTATTTATGTTGTTTTATCCTATGCTTTATTAAATTGTATTTATGTTGTTTTATCCTATACTTTATTAAATTGTATTTATGTTGTTTTAACCTATGCTTTATTAAATTGTATTTATGTTGTTTTTTCCTATGCTTTATTAAATTGTATTTATGTTGTTTTATCCTATGCTTTATTAAATTGTATTTATGTTGTTTTATCCTATGCTTTATTAAATTGTATGTATGTTGTTTTATCCTATACTTTATTAAATTGTATTTATGTTGTTTTAACCTATGCTTTATTAAATTGCATTTATGTTGTTTTATCCTATGCTTTATTAAATTGTATTTATGTTGTTTTATCCTATGCTTTATTAAATTGTGTTTATGTTGTTTTATCCTATGCTTTATTAAATTGTATTTATGTTGTTTTATTCTATGCTTTATTAAATTGTATTTATTTTGTTTTAACCTATGCTTTATTAAATTGTATTTATGTTGTTTTATCCTATGCTTTATTAAATTGTATTTATGTTGTTTTATCCTATGCTTTATTAAATTGTGTTTATGTTGTTTTATCCTATACTTTATTAAATTGTATTTATGATGTTTTAAACTATGCTTTATTAAATTGTATTTATGTTGTTTTATCCTATGCTTTATTAAATTGTATTTATGTTGTTTTATCCTATGCTTTATTAAATTGTGTTTATCTTGTTTTAACCTATGCTTTATTAAATTGTATTTATGTTGTTTTAACCCATTCTTTATTAAATTGCATTTATGTTGTTGTAACCCATGCTTTATTAAATTGTATTTATGTTGTTTTATCCTATGCTTTATTAAATTGTGCTTATGTTGTTTTATCCTATGCTTTATTAAATTGTATTTATGTTGTTTTATCCTATGCTTTATTAAATTGTATTTATGTTGTTTTAACCCATGCTTTATTAAATTGTATTTATGTTGTTTTATCCTATGCTTTATTAAATTGTGTTTATGTTGTTTTATCCTATGCTTTTTTAAATTGTATTTATGTTGTTTTATCCTATGCTTTATTAAATTGTATTTATGTTGTTTTATTCTATGCTTTATTAAACTGCATTTATGTTGTTTTATCCTATGCTTTATTAAATTGTATTTATGTTGTTTTTTTCTATGCTTTATTAAATTGTATTTATGTTGTTTTATCCTATGCTTTATTAAATTGTATTTATGTTGTTTTATCCTATGCTTTATTAAATTGTATTTATGTTGTTTTATCCTATGCTTTATTAAATTGTATTTATGTTGTTTTATCCTATACTTTATTAAATTGTATTTATGCTGTTTTAACCTATGCTTTATTAAATTGTATTTATGTTGTTTTATCCTATGCTTTATTAAATTGTGTTTATGTTGTTTTATCCTATGCTTTATTAAATTGTATTAATGTTGTTTTATCCTATGCTTTATTAAATTGTATTTATGTTGTTTTATCCTATGCTTTATTAAATTGTATTTATGTTGTTTTATCCTATGCTTTATTAAATTGTATTTATGTTGTTTTATCCTATGCTTTATTAAATTGTATTTATGTTGTTTTAACCTATGCTTTATTAAATTGTATTTATGTTGTTTTATCCTATGCTTTATTAAATTGTATTTATGTTGTTTTATCCTATGCTTTATTAAATTGTATTTATGTTGTTTTATCCTATGCTTTATTAAATTGTATTTATGTTGTTTTAACCTATGCTTTATTAAATTGTATGTATGTTGTTTTATCCTATACTTTATTAAATTGTATTTATGTTGTTTTATCCTATGCTTTACTAAATTGTATTTATGTTGTTTTATCCTATGCTTTATTAAATTGTATTTATGTTGTTTTATCCTATGCTTTATTAAATTGTGTTTATGTTGTTTTATCCTATACTTTATTAAATTGTATTTATGTTGTTTTAAACTATGCTTTATTAAATTGTATTTATGTTGTTTTATCCTATGCTTTATTAAATTGTATTTATGTTGTTTTTTCCTATGCTTTATTAAATTGTATTCATGTTGTTTTAACCCATGCTTTATTAAATTGTATTTATGTTGTTTTATCCTATGCTTTATTAAAATGTGTTTATGTTGTTTTATCCTATGCTTTTTTAAATTGTATTTATGTTGTTTTATCCTATGCTTTATTAAATTGTATTTATGTTGTTTTATTCTATGCTTTATTAAACTGCATTTATGTTGTTTTATCCTATGCTTTATTAAATTGTATTTATGTTGTTTTATCCTATGCTTTATTAAATTGTATTTATGTTGTTTTAACCCATGCATTATTAAATTGTATTTATGTTGTTTTAACCTATGCTTTATTATATTGTATGTATGTTGTTTTATCCTATACTTTATTAAATTGTATTTATGTTGTTTTAACCTATGCTTTATTAAATTGTATTTATGTTGTTTTATCCTATGCTATATTAAATTGTATTTATGTTGTTTTATCCTATGCTTTATTAAATTGTGTTTATGTTGTTTTATCCTATGCTTTATTAAATTGTATTTATGTTGTTTTATCCTATGCTTTATTAAATTGTATTTATTTTGTTTTAACCTATGCTTTATTTAATTGTATTTATGTTGTTTTATCCTATGCTTTATTAAATTGTATTTATGTTGTTTTATCTTATGCTTTATTAAATTGTGTTTATGTTGTTTTATCCTATACTTTATTAAATTGTATTTATGTTGTTTTAAACTATGCTTTATTAAATTGTATTTATGTTGTTTTATCCTATGCTTTATTAAATTGTATTTATGTTGTTTTATCCTATGCTTTATTAAATTGTGCTTATCTTGTTTTATCCTATGCTTTATTAAATTGTATTTATGTTGTTTTAACCCACGCTTTATTAAATTGTATTTATGTTGTTTTAACCCATGCTTTATTAAATTGTATTTATGTTGTTTTATCCTATGCTTTATTAAATTGCATTTATGTTGTTTTAACCCATGCTTTATTAAATTGTATTTATGTTGTTTTATCCTATGCTTTATTAAATTGTATTTATGTTGTTTTAACCCATGCTTTATTAAATTGTATTTATGTTGTTTTATCCTATGCTTTATTAAATTGTGTTTATGTTGTTTTATCCTATGCTTTATTAAATTGTATTTATGTTGTTTTATTCTATGCTTTATTAAACTGCATTTATGTTGTTTTATCCTATGCTTTATTAAATTGTATTTATGTTGTTTTTTTCTATGCTTTATTAAATTGTATTTATGTTGTTTTATCCTATGCTTTATTAAATTGTATTTATGTTGTTTTATCCTATGCTTTATTAAATTGTATTTATGTTGTTTTATCCTATGCTTTATTAAATTGTATTTATGTTGTTTTATCCTACACTTTATTAAATTGTATTTATGTTGTTTTAACCTATGCTTTATTAAATTGTATTTATGTTGTTTTATCCTATGCTTTCTTAAATTGTGTTTATGTTGTTTTATCCTATGCTTTATTAAATTGTATTAATGTTGTTTTATCCTATGCTTTATTAAATTGTATTTATGTTGTTTTATCCTATGCTTTATTAAATTGTATTTATGTTGTTTTATCCTATGCTTTATTAAATTGTATTTATGTTGTTTTATCCTATACTTTATTAAATTGTATTTATGTTGTTTTAACCTATGCTTTATTAAATTGTATTTATGTTGTTTTATCCTATGCTTTATTAAATTGTATTTATGTTGTTTTATCCTATGCTTTATTAAATTGTATTTATGTTGTTTTATCCTATGCTTTATTAAATTGTATTTATGTTGTTTTAACCTATGCTTTATTAAATTGTATGTATGTTGTTTTATCCTATACTTTATTAAATTGTATTTATGTTGTTTTAACCTATGCTTTATTAAATTGTATTTATGTTGTTTTATCCTATGCTTTATTAAATTGTATTTATGTTGTTTTATCCTATGCTTTATTAAATTGTGTTTATGTTGTTTTATCCTATGCTTTATTAAATTGTATTTATGTTGTTTTATCCTATGCTTTATTAAATTGTATTTATTTTGTTTTAACCTATGCTTTATTAAATTGTATTTATGTTGTTTTATCCTATGCTTTATTAAATTGAATTTATGTTGTTTTATCTTATGCTTTATTAAATTGTGTTTATGTTGTTTTATCCTATACTTTATTAAATTGTATTTATGTTGTTTTAAACTATGCTTTATTAAATTGTATTTATGTTGTTTTATCCTATGCTTTATTAAATTGTATTTATGTTGTTTTATCCTATGCTTTATTAAAGTGTGTTTATCTTGTTTTATCCTATGCTTTATTAAATTGTATTTATGTTGTTTTAACCCATGCTTTATTAAATTGTATTTATGTTGTTTTAACCCATGCTTTATTAAATTGTATTTATGTTGTTTTATCCTATGCTTTATTAAATTGTGCTTATGTTGTTTTATCCTATGCTTTATTAAATTGTATTTATGTTGTTTTTTCCTATGCTTTATTAAATTGGATTTATGTTGTTTTAACCCATGCTTTATTAGATTGTATTTATGTTCTTTTATCCTATGATTTATTAAATTGTGTTTATGTTGTTTTATCCTATGCTTTTTTAAATTGTATTTATGTTGTTTTATCCTATGCTTTATTAAATTGTATTTATGTTGTTTTATTCTATGCTTTATTAAACTGCATTTATGTTGTTTTATCCTATGCTTTATTAAATTGTATTTATGTTGTTTTATTCTATGCTTTATTAAATTGTATTTATGTTGTTTTATCCTATGCTTTATTAAATTGTATTTATGTTGTTTTATCCTTTGCTTTATTAAATTGTATTTATGCTTTTTATTGTATGCTTTATTAAACTGCATTTATGTTGTTTTATCCTATGCTTTATTAAATTGTATTTATGTTGTTTTATCCTATGCTTTATTAAATTGTATTTATGTTGTTTTATCCTATGCTTTATTAAATTGTATTTATGTTGTTTTATCCTATGCTTTATTAAATTGTATTTATGTTGTTTTATCCTATGCTTTATTAAATTGTATTTATGTTGTTTTATCCTATGCTTTATTAAATTGTATTTATGTTGTTTTATCCTATACTTTATTAAATTGTATTTATGTTGTTTTAACCTATGCTTTATTAAATTGTATTTATGTTGTTTTATCCTATGCTTTATTAAATTGTATTTATGTTGTTTTATCCTATGCTTTATTAAATTGTATTTATGTTGTTTTATCCTATGCTTTATTAAATTGTATTTATGTTGTTTTAACCTATGCTTTATTAAATTGTATGTATGTTGTTTTATCCTATACTTTATTAAATTGTATTTATGTTGTTTTAACCTATGCTTTATTAAATTGTATTTATGTTGTTTTATCCTATGCTTTATTAAATTGTATTTATGTTGTTTTATCCTATGCTTTATTAAATTGTGTTTATGTTGTTTTTTCCTATGCTTTATTAAATTGTATTTATGTTGTTTTATCCTATGCTTTATTAAATTGTATTTATTTTGTTTTAACCTATGCTTTATTAAATTGTATTTATGTTGTTTTATCCTATGCTTTATTAAATTGTATTTATGTTGTTTTATCTTATGCTTTATTAAATTGTGTTTATGTTGTTTTATCCTATACTTTATTAAATTGTATTTATGTTGTTTTAAACTATGCTTTATTAAATTGTATTTATGTTGTTTTATCCTATGCTTTATTAAATTGTATTTATGTTGTTTTATCCTATGCTTTATTAAAGTGTGTTTATCTTGTTTTATCCTATGCTTTATTAAATTGTATTTATGTTGTTTTAACCCATGCTTTATTAAATTGTATTTATGTTGTTTTAACCCATGCTTTATTAAATTGTATTTATGTTGTTTTATCCTATGCTTTATTAAATTGTGCTTATGTTGTTTTATCCTATGCTTTATTAAATTGTATTTATGTTGTTTTTTCCTATGCTTTATTAAATTGTATTTATGTTGTTTTAACCCATGCTTTATTAGATTGTATTTATGTTCTTTTATCCTATGATTTATTAAATTGTGTTTATGTTGTTTTATCCTATGCTTTTTTAAATTGTATTTATGTTGTTTTATCCTATGCTTTATTAAATTGTATTTATGTTGTTTTATTCTATGCTTTATTAAACTGCATTTATGTTGTTTTATCCTATGCTTTATTAAATTGTATTTATGTTGTTTTATTCTATGCTTTATTAAATTGTATTTATGTTGTTTTATCCTATGCTTTATTAAATTGTATTTATGTTGTTTTATCCTTTGCTTTATTAAATTGTATTTATGTTTTTTATTGTATGCTTTATTAAACTGCATTTATGTTGTTTTATCCTATGCTTTATTAAATTGTATTTATGTTGTTTTATCCTATGCTTTATTAAATTGTATTTATGTTGTTTTATCCTATGCTTTATTAAATTGTATTTATGTTGTTTTATCCTATGCTTTATTAAATTGTATTTATGTTGTTTTATCCTATGCTTTATTAAATTGTATTTATGTTGTTTTATCCTTTGCTTTATTAAATTGTATTTATGTTTTTTATTGTTTGCTTTATTAAACTGCATTTATGTTGTTTTATCCTATGCTTTATTAAATTGTATTTATGTTGTTTTATCCTATGCTTTATTAAATTGTGTTTATGTTGTTTTATCCTATGCTTTATTAAATTGTATTTATGTTGTTTTAACCTATGCTTTATTAAACTGTATTTATGTTGTTTTATCCTATGCTTTATTAAATTGTATTTATGTTGTTTTATCCTATTCTTTATTAAATTGTGTTTATGTTGTTTTGTTCTATACTTTATTAAATTGTATTTATGTAGTTTTAACCTATGCTTTATTAAATTGTATTTATGTTGTTTTATCCTATGCTTTATTAAATTGTATTTATGTTGTTTTATCCTATGCTTTATTAAATTGTGTTTATGTTGTTTTATCCTATGCTTTATTAAATTGTATTTATGTTGTTTTATCCTATGCTTTATTAAATTGTATTTATGTTGTTTTAACCCATGCATTATTAAATTGTATTTATGTTGTTTTAACCCATGCTTTATTAAATTGTATTTATGTTGTTTTATCCTTTGCTTTATTAAATTGTGTTTATGTTGTTTTATCCTATGCTTTATTAAATTGTATTAATGTTGTTTTATCCTATGCTTTATTAAATTGTATTTATGTTGTTTTATCCTATGCTTTATTAAATTGTATTTATGTTGTTTTATCCTATGCTTTATTAAATTGTATTTATGTTGTTTTAACCTATGCTTTATTAAATTGTATGTATGTTGTTTTATCCTATACTTTATTAAATTGTATTTATGTTGTTTTAACCTATGCTTTATTAAATTGTATTTATGTTGTTTTATCCTATGCTTTATTAAATTGTATTTATGTTGTTTTATCCTATGCTTTATTAAATTGTATTTATGTTGTTTTATCCTATTCTTTATTAAATTGTGTTTATGTTGTTTTGTTCTATACTTTATTAAATTGTATTTATGTAGTTTTAACCTATGCTTTATTAAATTGTATTTATGTTGTTTTATCCTATGCTTTATTAAATTGTATTTATGTTGTTTTATCCTATGCTTTATTAAATTGTGTTTATGTTGTTTTATCCTATGCTTTATTAAATTGTATTTATGTTGTTTTATCCTATGCTTTATTAAATTGTATTTATGTTGTTTTAACCCATGCATTATTAAATTGTATTTATGTTGTTTTAACCCATGCTTTATTAAATTGTATTTATGTTGTTTTATCCTTTGCTTTATTAAATTGTGTTTATGTTGTTTTATCCTATGCTTTATTAAATTGTATTAATGTTGTTTTATCCTATGCTTTATTAAATTGTATTTATGTTGTTTTATCCTATGCTTTATTAAATTGTATTTATGTTGTTTTATCCTATGCTTTATTAAATTGTATTTATGTTGTTTTAACCTATGCTTTATTAAATTGTATGTATGTTGTTTTATCCTATACTTTATTAAATTGTATTTATGTTGTTTTAACCTATGCTTTATTAAATTGTATTTATGTTGTTTTATCCTATGCTTTATTAAATTGTATTTATGTTGTTTTATCCTATGCTTTATTAAATTGTGTTTATGTTGTTTTATCCTATGCTTTATTAAATTGTATTTATGTTGTTTTATCCTATGCTTTATTAAATTGTATTTATTTTGTTTTAACCTATGCTTTATTAAATTGTATTTATGTTGTTTTATCCTATGCTTTATTAAATTGTATTTATGTTGTTTTATCTTATGCTTTATTAAATTGTGTTTATGTTGTTTTATCCTATACTTTATTAAATTGTATTTATGTTGTTTTAAACTATGCTTTATTAAATTGTATTTATGTTGTTTTATCCTATGCTTTATTAAATTGTATTTATGTTGTTTTATCCTATGCTTTATTAAATTGTGTTTATCTTGTTTTATCCTATGCTTTATTAAATTGTATTTATGTTGTTTTAACCCATGCTTTATTAAATTGTATTTATGTTGTTTTAACCCATGCTTTATTAAATTGTATTTATGTTGTTTTATCCTATGCTTTATTAAATTGTGCTTATGTTGTTTTATCCTATGCTTTATTAAATTGTATTTATGTTGTTTTTCCTATGCTTTATTAAATTGTATTTATGTTGTTTTAACCCATGCTTTATTAGATTGTATTTATGTTGTTTTATCCTATGATTTATTAAATTGTGTTTATGTTGTTTTATCCTATGCTTTTTTAAATTGTATTTATGTTGTTTTATCCTATGCTTTATTAAATTGTATTTATGTTGTTTTATTCTATGCTTTATTAAACTGCATTTATGTTGTTTTATCCTATGCTTTATTAAATTGTATTTATGTTGTTTTATTCTATGCTTTATTAAATTGTATTTATGTTGTTTTATCCTATGCTTTATTAAATTGTATTTATGTTGTTTTATCCTTTGCTTTATTAAATTGTATTTATGTTTTTTATTGTATGCTTTATTAAACTGCATTTATGTTGTTTTATCCTATGCTTTATTAAATTGTATTTATGTTGTTTTATCCTATGCTTTATTAAATTGTATTTATGTTGTTTTATCCTATGCTTTATTAAATTGTATTTATGTTGTTTTATCCTATGCTTTATTAAATTGTATTTATGTTGTTTTATCCTTTGCTTTATTAAATTGTATTTATGTTTTTTATTGTATGCTTTATTAAACTGCATTTATGTTGTTTTATCCTATGCTTTATTAAATTGTATTTATGTTGTTTTATCCTATGCTTTATTAAATTGTGTTTATGTTGTTTTATCCTATGCTTTATTAAATTGTATTTATGTTGTTTTAACCTATGCTTTATTAAACTGTATTTATGTTGTTTTATCCTATGCTTTATTAAATTGTATTTATGTTGTTTTATCCTATGCTTTATTAAATTGTATTTATGTTGTTTTATCCTATGCTTTATTAAATAGTATTTATGTTGTTTTATCCTATTCTTTATTAAATTGTGTTTATGTTGTTTTGTTCTATACTTTATTAAATTGTATTTATGTTGTTTTAACCTATGCTTTATTAAATTGTATTTATGTTGTTTAATCCTATGCTTTATTAAATTGTATTTATGTTGTTTTATCCTATGCTTTATTAAATTGTGTTTATGTTGTTTTATCCTATGCTTTATTAAATTGTATTTATGTTGTTTTATCCTATGCTTTATTAAATTGTATTTATGTTGTTTTAACCCATGCATTATTAAATTGTATTTATGTTGTTTTAACCCATGCTTTATTAAATTGTATTTATGTTGTTTTATCCTTTGCTTTATTAAATTGTGTTTATGTTGTTTTATCCTATGCTTTATTAAATTGTATTAATGTTGTTTTATTCTATGCTTTATTAAATTGTATTTATGTTGTTTTATCCTATGCTTTATTAAATTGTATTTATGTTGTTTTATCCTATGCTTTATTAAATTGTATTTATGTTGTTTTATCCTATACTTTATTAAATTGTATTTATGTTGTTTTAACCTATGCTTTATTAAATTGTATTTATGTTGTTTTTTCCTATGCTTTATTAAATTGTATTTATGTTGTTTTATCCTATGCTTTATTAAATTGTATTTATGTTGTTTTATCCTATGCTTTATTAAATTGTATTTATGTTGTTTTATCCTATGCTTTATTAAATTGTATGTATGTTGTTTTATCCTATACTTTATTAAATTGTATTTATGTTGTTTTAACCTATGCTTTATTAAATTGCATTTATGTTGTTTTATCCTATGCTTTATTAAATTGTATTTATGTTGTTTTATCCTATGCTTTATTAAATTGTGTTTATGTTGTTTTATCCTATGCTTTATTAAATTGTATTTATGTTGTTTTATTCTATGCTTTATTAAATTGTATTTATTTTGTTTTAACCTATGCTTTATTAAATTGTATTTATGTTGTTTTATCCTATGCTTTATTAAATTGTGCTTATGTTGTTTTATCCTATGCTTTATTAAATTGTATTTATGTTGTTTTATCCTATGCTTTATTAAATTGTATTTATGTTGTTTTAACCCATGCTTTATTAAATTGTATTTATGTTGTTTTATCCTATGCTTTATTAAATTGTGTTTATGTTGTTTTATCCTATGCTTTTTTAAATTGTATTTATGTTGTTTTATCCTATGCTTTATTAAATTGTATTTATGTTGTTTTATTCTATGCTTTATTAAACTGCATTTATGTTGTTTTATCCTATGCTTTATTAAATTGTATTTATGTTGTTTTTTTTCTATGCTTTATTAAATTGTATTTATGTTGTTTTATCCTATGCTTTATTAAATTGTATTTATGTTGTTTTATCCTATGCTTTATTAAATTGTATTTATGTTGTTTTATCCTATGCTTTATTAAATTGTATTTATGTTGTTTTATCCTATACTTTATTAAATTGTATTTATGCTGTTTTAACCTATGCTTTATTAAATTGTATTTATGTTGTTTTATCCTATGCTTTATTAAATTGTGTTTATGTTGTTTTATCCTATGCTTTATTAAATTGTATTAATGTTGTTTTATCCTATGCTTTATTAAATTGTATTTATGTTGTTTTATCCTATGCTTTATTAAATTGTATTTATGTTGTTTTATCCTATGCTTTATTAAATTGTATTTATGTTGTTTTATCCTATGCTTTATTAAATTGTATTTATGTTGTTTTAACCTATGCTTTATTAAATTGTATTTATGTTGTTTTATCCTATGCTTTATTAAATTGTATTTATGTTGTTTTATCCTATGCTTTATTAAATTGTATTTATGTTGTTTTATCCTATGCTTTATTAAATTGTATTTATGTTGTTTTAACCTATGCTTTATTAAATTGTATGTATGTTGTTTTATCTTATACTTTATTAAATTGTATTTATGTTGTTTTATCCTATGCTTTATTAAATTGTATTTATGCTGTTTTATCCTATGCTTTATTAAATTGTATTTATGTTGTTTTATCCTATGCTTTATTAAATTGTGTTTATGTTGTTTTATCCTATACTTTATTAAATTGTATTTATGTTGTTTTAAACTATGCTTTATTAAATTGTATTTATGTTGTTTTATCCTATGCTTTATTAAATTGTATTTATGTTGTTTTTTCCTATGCTTTATTAAATTGTATTCATGTTGTTTTAACCCATGCTTTATTAAATTGTATTTATGTTGTTTTATCCTATGCTTTATTAAAATGTGTTTATGTTGTTTTATCCTATGCTTTTTAAAATTGTATTTATGTTGTTTTATCCTATGCTTTATTAAATTGTATTTATGTTGTTTTATTCTATGCTTTATTAAACTGCATTTATGTTGTTTTATCCTATGCTTTATTAAATTGTATTTATGTTGTTTTATCCTATGCTTTATTAAATTGTATTTATGTTGTTTTAACCCATGCATTATTAAATTGTATTTATGTTGTTTTAACCTATGCTTTATTATATTGTATGTATGTTGTTTTATCCTATACTTTATTAAATTGTATTTATGTTGTTTTAACCTATGCTTTATTAAATTGTATTTATGTTGTTTTATCCTATGCTATATTAAATTGTATTTATGTTGTTTTATCCTATGCTTTATTAAATTGTGTTTATGTTGTTTTATCCTATGCTTTATTAAATTGTATTTATGTTGTTTTATCCTATGCTTTATTAAATTGTATTTATTTTGTTTTAACCTATGCTTTATTAAATTGTATTTATGTTGTTTTATCCTATGCTTTATTAAATTGTATTTATGTTGTTTTATCTTATGCTTTATTAAATTGTGTTTATGTTGTTTTATCCTATACTTTATTAAATTGTATTTATGTTGTTTTAAACTATGCTTTATTAAATTGTATTTATGTTGTTTTATCCTATGCTTTATTAAATTGTATTTATGTTGTTTTATCCTATGCTTTATTAAATTGTGTTTATCTTGTTTTATCCTATGCTTTATTAAATTGTATTTATGTTGTTTTAACCCACGCTTTATTAAATTGTATTTATGTTGTTTTAACCCATGCTTTATTAAATTGTATTTATGTTGTTTTATCCTATGCTTTATTAAATTGTATTTATGTTGTTTTATCCTATGCTTTATTAAATTGTGCTTATGTTGTTTTATCCTATGCTTTATTAAATTGTATTTATGTTGTTTTTTCCTATGCTTTATTAAATTGTATTTATGTTGTTTTATCCTATGCTTTATTAAATTGTATTTATGTTGTTTTATCCTATGCTTTATTAAATTGTATTTATGTTGTTTTATCCTATGCTTTATTAAATTGTATTTATGTTGTTTTATCCTATACTTTATTAAATTGTATTTATGTTGTTTTATCCTATGCTTTATTAAAATGTGTTTATGTTGTTTTATCCTATGCTTTTTTAAATTGTATTTATGTTGTTTTATCCTATGCTTTATTAAATTGTATTTATGTTGTTTTATTCTATGCTTTATTAAACTGCATTTATGTTGTTTTATCCTATGCTTTATTAAATTGTGTTTATGTTGTTTTATCCTATACTTTATTAAATTGTATTTATGTTGTTTTAAACTATGCTTTATTAAATTGTATTTATGTTGTTTTATCCTATGCTTTATTAAATTGTATTTATGTTGTTTTTTCCTATGCTTTATTAAATTGTATTCATGTTGTTTTAACCCATGCTTTATTAAATTGTATTTATGTTGTTTTATCCTATGCTTTATTAAAATGTGTTTATGTTGTTTTATCCTATGCTTTTTTAAATTGTATTTATGTTGTTTTATCCTATGCTTTATTAAATTGTATTTATGTTGTTTTATTCTATGCTTTATTAAACTGCATTTATGTTGTTTTATCCTATGCTTTATTAAATTGTATTTATGTTGTTTTATCCTATGCTTTATTAAATTGTATTTATGTTGTTTTAACGCATGCATTATTAAATTGTATTTATGTTGTTTTAACCTATGCTTTATTAAATTGTATGTATGTTGTTTTATCCTATACTTTATTAAATTGTATTTATGTTGTTTTAACCTATGCTTTATTAAATTGTATTTATGTTGTTTTATCCTATGCTATATTAAATTGTATTTATGTTGTTTTATCCTATGCTTTATTAAATTGTGTTTATGTTGTTTTATCCTATGCTTTATTAAATTGTATTTATGTTGTTTTATCCTATGCTTTATTAAATTGTATTTATTTTGTTTTAACCTATGCTTTATTAAATTGTATTTATGTTGTTTTATCCTATGCTTTATTAAATTGTATTTATGTTGTTTTATCTTATGCTTTATTAAATTGTGTTTATGTTGTTTTATCCTATACTTTATTAAATTGTATTTATGTTGTTTTAAGCTATGCTTTATTAAATTGTATTTATGTTGTTTTATCCTATGCTTTATTAAATTGTATTTATGTTGTTTTATCCTATGCTTTATTAAATTGTGTTTATCTTGTTTTATCCTATGCTTTATTAAATTGTATTTATGTTGTTTTAACCCATGCTTTATTAAATTGTATTTATGTTGTTTTAACCCATGCTTTATTAAATTGTATTTATGTTGTTTTATCCTATGCTTTATTAAATTGTGCTTATGTTGTTTTATCCTATGCTTTATTAAATTGTATTTATGTTGTTTTTTCCTATGCTTTATTAAATTGTATTTATGTTGTTTTAACCCATGCTTTATTAAATTGTATTTATGTTGTTTTATCCTATGCTTTATTAAATTGTATTTATGTTGTTTTAACCCATGCTTTATTAAATTGTATTTATGTTGTTTTATCCTATGCTTTATTAAATTGTGTTTATGTTGTTTTATCCTATGCTTTTTTAAATTGTATTTATGTTGTTTTATCCTATGCTTTATTAAATTGTATTTATGTTGTTTTATTCTATGCTTTATTAAACTGCATTTATGTTGTTTTATCCTATGCTTTATTAAATTGTATTTATGTTGTTTTTTTCTATGCTTTATTAAATTGTATTTATGTTGTTTTATCCTATGCTTTATTAAATTGTATTTATGTTGTTTTATCCTATGCTTTATTAAATTGTATTTATGTTGTTTTATCCTATGCTTTATTAAATTGTATTTATGTTGTTTTATCCTATACTTTATTAAATTGTATTTATGCTGTTTTAACCTATGCTTTATTAAATTGTATTTATGTTGTTTTATCCTATGCTTTATTAAATTGTGTTTATGTTGTTTTATCCTATGCTTTATTAAATTGTATTAATGTTGTTTTATCCTATGCTTTATTAAATTGTATTTATGTTGTTTTATCCTATGCTTTATTAAATTGTATTTATGTTGTTTTATCCTATGCTTTATTAAATTGTATTTATGTTGTTTTATCCTATGCTTTATTAAATTGTATTTATGTTGTTTTAACCTATGCTTTATTAAATTGTATTTATGTTGTTTTATCCTATGCTTTATTAAATTGTATTTATGTTGTTTTATCCTATGCTTTATTAAATTGTATTTATGTTGTTTTATCCTATGCTTTATTAAATTGTATTTATGTTGTTTTAACCTATGCTTTATTAAATTGTATGTATGTTGTTTTATCCTATACTTTATTAAATTGTATTTATGTTGTTTTATCCTATGCTTTATTAAATTGTATTTATGCTGTTTTATCCTATGCTTTATTAAATTGTATTTATGTTGTTTTATCCTATGCTTTATTAAATTGTGTTTATGTTGTTTTATCCTATACTTTATTAAATTGTATTTATGTTGTTTTAAACTATGCTTTATTAAATTGTATTTATGTTGTTTTATCCTATGCTTTATTAAATTGTATTTATGTTGTTTTTTCCTATGCTTTATTAAATTGTATTCATGTTGTTTTAACCCATGCTTTATTAAATTGTATTTATGTTGTTTTATCCTATGCTTTATTAAAATGTGTTTATGTTGTTTTATCCTATGCTTTTTTAAATTGTATTTATGTTGTTTTATCCTATGCTTTATTAAATTGTATTTATGTTGTTTTATTCTATGCTTTATTAAACTGCATTTATGTTGTTTTATCCTATGCTTTATTAAATTGTATTTATGTTGTTTTATCCTATGCTTTATTAAATTGTATTTATGTTGTTTTAACCCATGCATTATTAAATTGTATTTATGTTGTTTTAACCTATGCTTTATTAAATTGTATTTATGTTGTTTTATCCTATGCTTTATTAAATTGTATTCATGTTGTTTTATCCTATGCTTTATTAAATTGTGTTTATGTTGTTTTATCCTATGCTTTATTAAATTGTATTTATGTTGTTTTATCCTATGCTTTATTAAATTGTATTTATGTTGTTTTATCCTATGCTTTATTAAATTGTATTTATGCTGTTTTAACCCATGCATTATTAAATTGTATTTATGTTGTTTTAACCTATGCTTTATTAAATTGTATGTATGTTGTTTTATCCTATACTTTATTAAATTGTATTTATGTTGTTTTAACCTATGCTTTATTAAATTGTATTTATGTTGTTTTATCCTATGCTTTATTAAATTGTATTTATGTTGTTTTATCCTATGCTTTATTAAATTGTGTTTATGTTGTTTTATCCTATGCTTTATTAAATTGTATTTATGTTGTTTTATCCTATGCTTTATTAAATTGTATTTATTTTGTTTTAACCTATGCTTTATTAAATTGTATTTATGTTGTTTTATCCTATGCTTTATTAAATTGTATTTATGTTGTTTTATCTTATGCTTTATTAAATTGTGTTTATGTTGTTTTATCCTATACTTTATTAAATTGTATTTATGTTGTTTTATCCTATGCTTTATTAAATTGTATTTATGTTGTTTCATCCTATGCTTTATTAAATTGTGTTTATCTTGTTTTATCCTATGCTTTATTAAATTGTATTTATGTTGTTTTAACCCATGCTTTATTAAATTGTATTTATGTTGTTTTAACCCATGCTTTATTAAATTGTATTTATGTTGTTTTATCCTATGCTTTATTAAATTGTGCTTATGTTGTTTTATCCTATGCTTTATTAAATTGTATTTATGTTGTTTTTTCCTATGCTTTATTAAATTGTATTTATGTTGTTTTAACCCATTCTTTATTAGATTGTATTTATGTTGTTTTATCCTATGATTTATTAAATTGTGTTTATGTTGTTTTATCCTATGCTTTTTTAAATTGTATTTATGTTGTTTTATCCTATGCTTTATTAAATTGTATTTATGTTGTTTTATTCTATGCTTTATTAAACTGCATTTATGTTGTTTTATCCTATGCTTTATTATATTGTATTTATGTTGTTTTATTCTATGCTTTATTAAATTGTATTTATGTTGTTTTATCCTATGCTTTATTAAATTGTATTTATGTTGTTTTATCCTTTGCTTTATTAAATTGTATTTATGTTTTTTATTGTATGCTTTATTAAACTGCATTTATGTTGTTTTATCCTATGCTTTATTAAATTGTATTTATGCTGTTTTAACCTATGCTTTATTAAATTGTATTTATGTTGTTTTATCCTATGCTTTATTAAATTGTGTTTATGTTGTTTTATCCTATGCTTTATTAAATTGTATTAATGTTGTTTTATCCTATGCTTTATTAAATTGTATTTATGTTGTTTTATCCTATGCTTTATTAAATTGTATTTATGTTGTTTTATCCTATGCTTTATTAAATTGTATTTATGTTGTTTTAACCTATGCTTTATTAAATTGTATGTATGTTGTTTTATCCTATACTTTATTAAATTGTATTTATGTTGTTTTATCCTATGCTTTATTAAATTGTATTTATGCTGTTTTATCCTATGCTTTATTAAATTGTATTTATGTTGTTTTATCCTATGCTTTATTAAATTGTGTTTATGTTGTTTTATCCTATACTTTATTAAATTGTATTTATGTTGTTTTAAACTATGCTTTATTAAATTGTATTTATGTTGTTTTATCCTATGCTTTATTAAATTGTATTTATGTTGTTTTTTCCTATGCTTTATTAAATTGTATTCATGTTGTTTTAACCCATGCTTTATTAAATTGTATTTATGTTGTTTTATCCTATGCTTTATTAAAATGTGTTTATGTTGTTTTATCCTATGCTTTTTTAAATTGTATTTATGTTGTTTTATCCTATGCTTTATTAAATTGTATTTATGTTGTTTTATTCTATGCTTTATTAAACTGCATTTATGTTGTTTTATCCTATGCTTTATTAAATTGTATTTATGTTGTTTTATCCTATGCTTTATTAAATTGTATTTATGTTGTTTTAACCCATGCATTATTAAATTGTATTTATGTTGTTTTAACCTATGCTTTATTAAATTGTATGTATGTTGTTTTATCCTATACTTTATTAAATTGTATTTATGTTGTTTTAACCTATGCTTTATTAAATTGTATTTATGTTGTTTTATCCTATGCTTTATTAAATTGTATTTATGTTGTTTTATCCTATGCTTTATTAAATTGTGTTTATGTTGTTTTAACCTATGCTTTATTAAATTGTATGTATGTTGTTTTATCCTATACTTTATTAAATTGTATTTATGTTGTTTTAACCTATGCTTTATTAAATTGTATTTATGTTGTTTTATCCTATGCTTTATTAAATTGTATTTATGTTGTTTTATCCTATGCTTTATTAAATTGTGTTTATGTTGTTTTATCCTATGCTTTATTAAATTGTATTTATGTTGTTTTATCCTATGCTTTATTAAATTGTATTTATTTTGTTTTAACCTATGCTTTATTAAATTGTATTTATGTTGTTTTATCCTATGCTTTATTAAATTGTATTTATGTTGTTTTATCTTATGCTTTATTAAATTGTGTTTATGTTGTTTTATCCTATACTTTATTAAATTGTATTTATGTTGTTTTAAACTATGCTTTATTAAATTGTATTTATGTTGTTTTATCCTATGCTTTATTAAATTGTATTTATGTTGTTTTATCCTATGCTTTATTAAATTGTGTTTATCTTGTTTTATCCTATGCTTTATTAAATTGTATTTATGTTGTTTTAATCCATGCTTTATTAAATTGTATTTATGTTGTTTTAACCCATGCTTTATTAAATTGTATTTATGTTGTTTTATCCTATGCTTTATTAAATTGTGCTTATGTTGTTTTATCCTATGCTTTATTAAATTGTATTTATGTTGTTTTTTCCTATGCTTTATTAAATTGTATTTATGTTGTTTTAACCCATTCTTTATTAGATTGTATTTATGTTGTTTTATCCTATGATTTATTAAATTGTGTTTATGTTGTTTTATCCTATGCTTTTTTAAATTGTATTTATGTTGTTTTATCCTATGCTTTATTAAATTGTATTTATGTTGTTTTATTCTATGCTTTATTAAACTGCATTTATGTTGTTTTATCCTATGCTTTATTAAATTGTATTTATGTTGTTTTATTCTATGTTTTATTAAATTGTATTTATGTTGTTTTATCCTATGCTTTATTAAATTGTATTTATGTTGTTTTATCCTTTGCTTTATTAAATTGTATTTATGTTTTTAGTGTATGCTTTATTAAACTGCATTTATGTTGTTTTATCCTATGCTTTATTAAATTGTATTTATGTTGTTTTATCCTATGCTTTATTAAATTGTATTTATGTTGTTTTATCCTATGCTTTATTAAATTGTATTTATGTTGTTTTATCCTATGCTTTATTAAATTGTATTTATGTTGTTTTATCCTATGCTTTATTAAATTGTATTTATGTTGTTTTATCCTTTGCTTTATTAAATTGTATTTATGTTTTTTATTGTATGCTTTATTAAACTGCATTTATGTTGTTTTATCCTATGCTTTATTAAATTGTATTTATGTTGTTTTATCCTATGCTTTATTAAATTGTGTTTATGTTGTTTTATCCTATGCTTTATTAAATTGTATTTATGTTGTTTTAACCTATGCTTTATTAAATTGTATTTATGTTGTTTTATCCTATGCTTTATTAAATTGTATTTATGTTGTTTTATCCTATGCTTTATTAAATTGTATTTATGTTGTTTTATCCTATGCTTTATTAAATTGTATTTATGTTGTTTTATCCTATTCTTTATTAAATTGTGTTTATGTTGTTTTGTTCTATACTTTATTAAATTGTATTTATGTTGTTTTAACCTATGCTTTATTAAATTGTATTTATGTTGTTTTATCCTATGCTTTATTAAATTGTATTTATGTTGTTTTATCCTATGCTTTATTAAATTGTGTTTATGTTGTTTTATCCTATGCTTTATTAAATTGTATTTATGTTGTTTTATCCTATGCTTTATTAAATTGTATTTATGTTGTTTTAACCCATGCATTATTAAATTGTATTTATGTTGTTTTAACCGATGCTTTATTAAATTGTATTTATGTTGTTTTATCCTTTGCTTTATTAAATTGTGTTTATGTTGTTTTATCCTATGCTTTATTAAATTGTATTAATGTTGTTTTATCCTATGCTTTATTAAATTGTATTTATGTTGTTTTATCCTATGCTTTATTAAATTGTATTTATGTTGTTTTATCCTATGCTTTATTAAATTGTATTTATGTTGTTTTATCCTATACTTTATTAAATTGTATTTATGTTGTTTTAACCTATGCTTTATTAAATTGTATTTATGTTGTTTTATCCTATGCTTTATTAAATTGTATTTATGTTGTTTTATCCTATGCTTTATTAAATTGTATTTATGTTGTTTTATCCTATGCTTTATTAAATTGTATTTATGTTGTTTTAACCTATGCTTTATTAAATTGTATGTATGTTGTTTTATCCTATACTTTATTAAATTGTATTTATGTTGTTTTAACCTATGCTTTATTAAATTGCATTTATGTTGTTTTATCCTATGCTTTATTAAATTGTATTTATGTTGTTTTATCCTATGCTTTATTAAATTGTGTTTATGTTGTTTTATCCTATGCTTTATTAAATTGTATTTATGTTGTTTTATTCTATGCTTTATTAAATTGTATTTATTTTGTTTTAACCTATGCTTTATTAAATTGTATTTATGTTGTTTTATCCTATGCTTTATTAAATTGTATTTATGTTGTTTTATCCTATGCTTTATTAAATTGTGTTTATGTTGTTTTATCCTATACTTTATTAAATTGCATTTATGATGTTTAAACTATGCTTTATTAAATTGTATTTATGTTGTTTTATCCTATGCTTTATTAAATTGTATTTATGTTGTTTTATCCTATGCTTTATTAAATTGTGTTTATCTTGTTTTAACCTATGCTTTATTAATTTGTATTTATGTTGTTTTAACCCATTCTTTATTAAATTGCATTTATGTTGTTGTAACCCATGCTTTATTAAATTGTATTTATGTTGTTTTATCCTATGCTTTATTAAATTGTGCTTATGTTGTTTTATCCTATGCTTTATTAAATTGTATTTATGTTGTTTTATCCTATGCTTTATTAAATTGTATTCATGTTGTTTTAACCCATGCTTTATTAAATTGTATTTATGTTGTTTTATCCTATGCTTTATTAAATTGTGTTTATGTTGTTTTATCCTATGCTTTTTTAAATTGTATTTATTTTGTTTTATCCTATGCTTTATTAAATTGTATTTATGTTGTTTTATTCTATGCTTTATTAAACTGCATTTATGTTGTTTTATCCTATGCTTTATTAAATTGTATTTATGTTGTTTTTTTCTATGCTTTATTAAATTGTATTTATGTTGTTTTATCCTATGCTTTATTAAATTGTATTTATGTTGTTTTATCCTATGCTTTATTAAATTGTATTTATGTTGTTTTATCCTATGCTTTATTAAATTGTATTTATGTTGTTTTATCCTATACTTTATTAAATTGTATTTATGCTGTTTTAACCTATGCTTTATTAAATTGTATTTATGTTGTTTTATCCTATGCTTTATTAAATTGTTTTTATGTTGTTTTATCCTATGCTTTATTAAATTGTATTTATGTTGTTTTATCCTATGCTTTATTAAATTGTATTTATGTTGTTTTAACCCATGCATTATTAAATTGTATTTATGTTGTTTTAACCTATGCATTATTAAATTGTATGTATGTTGTTTTATCCTATACTTTATTAAATTGTATTTATGTTGTTTTAACCTATGCTTTATTAAATTGTATTTATGTTGTTTTATCCTATGCTTTATTAAATTGTATTTATGTTGTTTTATCCTATGCTTTATTAAATTGTGTTTATGTTGTTTTATCCTATGCTTTATTAAATTGTATTTATGTTGTTTTATCCTATGCTTTATTAAATTGTATTTATGTTGTTTTATCCTATGCTTTATTAAATTGTATTTATGTTGTTTTAACCCATGCATTATTAAATTGTATTTATGTTGTTTTAACCTATGCTTTATTAAATTGTATGTATGTTGTTTTATCCTATACTTTATTAAATTGTATTTATGTTGTTTTAACCTATGCTTTATTAAATTGTATTTATGTTGTTTTATCCTATGCTTTATTAAATTGTATTTATGTTGTTTTATCCTATGCTTTATTAAATTGTGTTTATGTTGTTTTATCCTATGCTTTATTAAATTGTATTTATGTTGTTTTATCCTATGCTTTATTAAATTGTATTTATTTTGTTTTAACCTATGCTTTATTAAATTGTATTTATGTTGTTTTATCCTATGCTTTATTAAATTGTATTTATGTTGTTTTATCTTATGCTTTATTAAATTGTGTTTATGTTGTTTTATCCTATACTTTATTAAATTGTATTTATGTTGTTTTAAACTATGCTTTATTAAATTGTATTTATGTTGTTTTATCCTATGCTTTATTAAATTGTATTTATGTTGTTTTATCCTATGCTTTATTAAATTGTGTTTATCTTGTTTTATCCTATGCTTTATTAAATTGTATTTATGTTGTTTTAACCCATGCTTTATTAAATTGTATTTATGTTGTTTTAACCCATGCTTTATTAAATTGTATTTATGTTGTTTTATCCTATGCTTTATTAAATTATGCTTATGTTGTTTTATCCTATGCTTTATTAAATTGTATTTATGTTGTTTTTTCCTATGCTTTATTAAATTGTATTTATGTTGTTTTAACCCATTCTTTATTAGATTGTATTTATGTTGTTTTATCCTATGATTTATTAAATTGTGTTTATGTTGTTTTATCCTATGCTTTTTTAAATTGTATTTATGTTGTTTTATCCTATGCTTTATTAAATTGTATTTATGTTGTTTTATTCTATGCTTTATTAAACTGCATTTATGTTGTTTTATCCTATGCTTTATTAAATTGTATTTATGTTGTTTTATTCTATGCTTTATTAAATTGTATTTATGTTGTTTTATCCTATGCTTTATTAAATTGTATTTATGTTGTTTTATCCTTTGCTTTATTAAATTGTATTTATGTTTTTTATTGTATGCTTTATTAAACTGCATTTATGTTGTTTTATCCTATGCTTTATTAAATTGTATTTATGTTGTTTTATCCTATGCTTTATTAAATTGTGTTTATGTTGTTTTATCCTATGCTTTATTAAATTGTATTTATGTTGTTTTAACCTATGCTTTATTAAATTGTATTTATGTTGTTTTATCCTATGCTTTATTAAATTGTATTTATGTTGTTTTATCCTATGCTTTATTAAATTGTATTTATGTTGTTTTATCCTATGCTTTATTAAATTGTATTTATGTTGTTTTATCCTATTCTTTATTAAATTGTGTTTATGTTGTTTTGTTCTATACTTTATTAAATTGTATTTATGTTGTTTTAACCTATGCTTTATTAAATTGTATTTATGTTGTTTTATCCTATGCTTTATTAAATTGTATTTATGTTGTTTTATCCTATGCTTTATTAAATTGTGTTTATGTTGTTTTATCCTATGCTTTATTAAATTGTATTTATGTTGTTTTATCCTATGCTTTATTAAATTGTATTTATGTTGTTTTAACCCATGCATTATTAAATTGTATTTATGTTGTTTTAACCCATGCTTTATTAAATTGTATTTATGTTGTTTTATCCTTTGCTTTATTAAATTGTGTTTATGTTGTTTTATCCTATGCTTTATTAAATTGTATTAATGTTGTTTTATCCTATGCTTTATTAAATTGTATTTATGTTGTTTTAACCTATGCTTTATTAAATTGTATGTATGTTGTTTTATCCTATACTTTATTAAATTGTATTTATGTTGTTTTAACCTATGCTTTATTAAATTGTATTTATGTTGTTTTATCCTATGCTTTATTAAATTGTATTTATGTTGTTTTATCCTATGCTTTATTAAATTGTGTTTATGTTGTTTTATCCTATGCTTTATTAAATTGTATTTATGTTGTTTTATCCTATGCTTTATTAAATTGTATTTATTTTGTTTTAACCTATGCTTTATTAAATTGTATTTATGTTGTTTTATCCTATGCTTTATTAAATTGTATTTATGTTGTTTTATCTTATGCTTTATTAAATTGTGTTTATGTTGTTTTATCCTATACTTTATTAAATTGTATTTATGTTGTTTTAAACTATGCTTTATTAAATTGTATTTATGTTGTTTTATCCTATGCTTTATTAAATTGTATTTATGTTGTTTTATCCTATGCTTTATTAAATTGTGTTTATCTTGTTTTATCCTATGCTTTATTAAATTGTATTTATGTTGTTTTAACCCATGCTTTATTAAATTGTATTTATGTTGTTTTAACCCATGCTTTATTAAATTGTATTTATGTTGTTTTATCCTATGCTTTATTAAATTATGCTTATGTTGTTTTATCCTATGCTTTATTAAATTGTATTTATGTTGTTTTTTCCTATGCTTTATTAAATTGTATTTATGTTGTTTTAACCCATTCTTTATTAGATTGTATTTATGTTGTTTTATCCTATGATTTATTAAATTGTGTTTATGTTGTTTTATCCTATGCTTTTTTAAATTGTATTTATGTTGTTTTATCCTATGCTTTATTAAATTGTATTTATGTTGTTTTATTCTATGCTTTATTAAACTGCATTTATGTTGTTTTATCCTATGCTTTATTAAATTGTATTTATGTTGTTTTATTCTATGCTTTATTAAATTGTATTTATGTTGTTTTATCCTATGCTTTATTAAATTGTATTTATGTTGTTTTATCCTTTGCTTTATTAAATTGTATTTATGTTTTTTATTGTATGCTTTATTAAACTGCATTTATGTTGTTTTATCCTATGCTTTATTAAATTGTATTTATGTTGTTTTATCCTATGCTTTATTAAATTGTGTTTATGTTGTTTTATCCTATGCTTTATTAAATTGTATTTATGTTGTTTTAACCTATGCTTTATTAAATTGTATTTATGTTGTTTTATCCTATGCTTTATTAAATTGTATTTATGTTGTTTTATCCTATGCTTTATTAAATTGTATTTATGTTGTTTTATCCTATGCTTTATTAAATTGTATTTATGTTGTTTTATCCTATTCTTTATTAAATTGTGTTTATGTTGTTTTGTTCTATACTTTATTAAATTGTATTTATGTTGTTTTAACCTATGCTTTATTAAATTGTATTTATGTTGTTTTATCCTATGCTTTATTAAATTGTATTTATGTTGTTTTATCCTATGCTTTATTAAATTGTGTTTATGTTGTTTTATCCTATGCTTTATTAAATTGTATTTATGTTGTTTTATCCTATGCTTTATTAAATTGTATTTATGTTGTTTTAACCCATGCATTATTAAATTGTATTTATGTTGTTTTAACCCATGCTTTATTAAATTGTATTTATGTTGTTTTATCCTTTGCTTTATTAAATTGTGTTTATGTTGTTTTATCCTATGCTTTATTAAATTGTATTAATGTTGTTTTATCCTATGCTTTATTAAATTGTATTTATGTTGTTTTATCCTATGCTTTATTAAATTGTATTTATGTTGTTTTATCCTATGCTTTATTAAATTGTGTTTATGTTGTTTTATCCTATGCTTTATTAAATTGTATTTATGTTGTTTTATCCTATGCTTTATTAAATTGTGTTTATGTTGTTTTATCCTATGCTTTATTAAATTGTATTTATGTTGTTTTAACCTATGCTTTATTAAATTGTATTTATGTTGTTTTATCCTATGCTTTATTAAATTGTATTTATGTTGTTTTATCCTATGCTTTATTAAATTGTATTTATGTTGTTTTATCCTATGCTTTATTAAATTGTATTTATGTTGTTTTAACCTATGCTTTATTAAATTGTATGTATGTTGTTTTATCCTATACTTTATTAAATTGTATTTATGTTGTTTTAACCTATGCTTTATTAAATTGCATTTATGTTGTTTTATCCTATGCTTTATTAAATTGTATTTATGTTGTTTTATCCTATGCTTTATTAAATTGTGTTTATGTTGTTTTATCCTATGCTTTATTAAATTGTATTTATGTTGTTTTATCCTATGCTTTATTAAATTGTGTTTATGTTGTTTTATCCTATGCTTTATTAAATTGTATTTATGTTGTTTTATCCTATGCTTTATTAAATTGTATTTATGTTGTTTTAACCCATGCATTATTAAATTGTATTTATGTTGTTTTAACCCATGCTTTATTAAATTGTATTTATGTTGTTTTATCCTTTGCTTTATTAAATTGTGTTTATGTTGTTTTATCCTATGCTTTATTAAATTGTATTAATGTTGTTTTATCCTATGCTTTATTAAATTGTATTTATGTTGTTTTATCCTATGCTTTATTAAATTGTATTTATGTTGTTTTATCCTATGCTTTATTAAATTGTATTTATGTTGTTTTATCCTATACTTTATTAAATTGTATTTATGTTGTTTTAACCTATGCTTTATTAAATTGTATTTATGTTGTTTTATCCTATGCTTTATTAAATTGTATTTATGTTGTTTTATCCTATGCTTTATTAAATTGTATTTATGTTGTTTTATCCTATGCTTTATTAAATTGTATTTATGTTGTTTTAACCTATGCTTTATTAAATTGTATGTATGTTGTTTTATCCTATACTTTATTAAATTGTATTTATGTTGTTTTAACCTATGCTTTATTAAATTGCATTTATGTTGTTTTATCCTATGCTTTATTAAATTGTATTTATGTTGTTTTATCCTATGCTTTATTAAATTGTGTTTATGTTGTTTTATCCTATGCTTTATTAAATTGTATTTATGTTGTTTTATTCTATGCTTTATTAAATTGTATTTATTTTGTTTTAACCTATGCTTTATTAAATTGTATTTATGTTGTTTTATCCTATGCTTTATTAAATTGTATTCATGTTGTTTTATCCTATGCTTTATTAAATTGTGTTTATGTTGTTTTATCCTATACTTTATTAAATTGTATTTATGATGTTTTAAACTATGCTTTATTAAATTGTATTTATGTTGTTTTATCCTATGCTTTATTAAATTGTATTTATGTTGTTTTATCCTATGCTTTATTAAATTGTGTTTATCTTGTTTTAACCTATGCTTTATTAAATTGTATTTATGTTGTTTTAACCCATTCTTTATTAAATTGCATTTATGTTGTTGTAACCCATGCTTTATTAAATTGTATTTATGTTGTTTTATCCTATGCTTTATTAAATTGTGCTTATGTTGTTTTATCCTATGCTTTATTAAATTGTATTTATGTTGTTTTATCCTATGCTTTATTAAATTGTATTTATGTTGTTTTAACCCATGCTTTATTAAATTGTATTTATGTTGTTTTATCCTATGCTTTATTAAATTGTGTTTATGTTGTTTTATCCTATGCTTTATTAAATTGTTTTTATGTTGTTTTATCCTATGCTTTATTAAATTGTATTAATGTTGTTTTATCCTATGCTTTATTAAATTGTATTTATGTTGTTTTATCCTATGCTTTATTAAATTGTATTTATGTTGTTTTATCCTATGCTTTATTAAATTGTATTATGTTGTTTTATCCTATGCTTTATTAAATTGTATTTATGTTGTTTTAACCTATGCTTTATTAAATTGTATTTATGTTGTTTTATCCTATGCTTTATTAAATTGTATTTATGTTGTTTTATCCTATGCTTTATTAAATTGTATTTATGTTGTTTTATCCTATGCTTTATTAAATTGTATTTATGTTGTTTTAACCTATGCTTTATTAAATTGTATGTATGTTGTTTTATCCTATGCTTTATTAAATTGTATTTATGTTGTTTTATCCTATGCTTTATTAAATTGTATTTATGCTGTTTTATCCTATGCTTTATTAAATTGTATTTATGTTGTTTTATCCTATGCTTTATTAAATTGTGTTTATGTTGTTTTATCCTATACTTTATTAAATTGTATTTATGTTGTTTGAAACTATGCTTTATTAAATTGTATTTATGTTGTTTTATCCTATGCTTTATTAAATTGTATTTATGTTGTTTTTTCCTATGCTTTATTAAATTGTATTCATGTTGTTTTAACCCATGCTTTATTAAATTGTATTTATGTTGTTTTATCCTATGCTTTATTAAAATGTGTTTATGTTGTTTTATCCTATGCTTTTTTAAATTGTATTTATGTTGTTTTATCCTATGCTTTATTAAATTGTATTTATGTTGTTTTATTCTATGCTTTATTAAACTGCATTTATGTTGTTTTATCCTATGCTTTATTAAATTGTATTTATGTTGTTTTATCCTATGCTTTATTAAATTGTATTTATGTTGTTTTAACCCATGCATTATTAAATTGTATTTATGTTGTTTTAACCCATGCTTTATTAAATTGTATTTATGTTGTTTTATCCTTTGCTTTATTAAATTGTGTTTATGTTGTTTTATCCTATGCTTTATTAAATTGTATTAATGTTGTTTTATCCTATGCTTTATTAAATTGTATTTATGTTGTTTTATCCTATGCTTTATTAAATTGTATTTATGTTGTTTTATCCTATGCTTTATTAAATTGTATTTATGTTGTTTTATCCTATACTTTATTAAATTGTATTTATGTTGTTTTAACCTATGCTTTATTAAATTGTATTTATGTTGTTTTATCCTATGCTTTATTAAATTGTATTTATGTTGGTTTATCCTATGCTTTATTAAATTGTATTTATGTTGTTTTATCCTATGCTTTATTAAATTGTATTTATGTTGTTTTAACCTATGCTTTATTAAATTGTATGTATGTTGTTTTATCCTATACTTTATTAAATTGTATTTATGTTGTTTTAACCTATGCTTTATTAAATTGCATTTATGTTGTTTTATCCTATGCTTTATTAAATTGTATTTATGTTGTTTTATCCTATGATTTATTAAATTGTGTTTATGTTGTTTTATCCTATGCTTTATTAAATTGTATTTATGTTGTTTTATTCTATGCTTTATTAAATTGTATTTATTTTGTTTTAACCTATGCTTTATTAAATTGTATTTATGTTGTTTTATCCTATGCTTTATTAAATTGTATTTATGTTGTTTTATCCTATGCTTTATTAAATTGTGTTTATGTTGTTTTATCCTATACTTTATTAAATTGTATTTATGATGTTTTAAACTATGCTTTATTAAATTGTATTTATGTTGTTTTATCCTATGCTTTATTAAATTGTATTTATGTTGTTTTATCCTACGCTTTATTAAATTGTGTTTATCTTGTTTTAACCTATGCTTTATTAAATTGTATTTATGTTGTTTTAACCCATTCTTTATTAAATTGCATTTATGTTGTTGTAACCCATGCTTTATTAAATTGTATTTATGTTGTTTTATCCTATGCTTTATTAAATTGTGCTTATGTTGTTTTATCCTATGCTTTATTAAATTGTATTTATGTTGTTTTATCCCATGCTTTATTAAATTGTATTTATGTTGTTTTAACCCATGCTTTATTAAATTGTATTTATGTTGTTTTATCCTATGCTTTATTAAATTGTGTTTATGTTGTTTTATCCTATGCTTTTTTAAATTGTATTTATGTTGTTTTATCCTATGCTTTATTAAATTGTATTTATGTTGTTTTATTCTATGCTTTATTAAACTGCATTTATGTTGTTTTATCCTATGCTTTATTAAATTGTATTTATGTTGTTTTTTTCTATGCTTTATTAAATTGTATTTATGTTGTTTTATCCTATGTTTTATTAAATTTTATTTATGTTGTTTTATCCTATGCTTTATTAAATTGTATTTATGTTGTTTTATCCTATGCTTTATTAAATTGTATTTATGTTGTTTTATCCTATACTTTATTAAATTGTATTTATGCTGTTTTAACCTATGCTTTATTAAATTGTATTTATGTTGTTTTATCCTATGCTTTATTAAATTGTATTTATGTTGTTTTATCCTATGCTTTATTAAATTGTGTTTATGTTGTTTTATCCTATGCTTTATTAAATTGTATTAATGTTGTTTTATCCTATGCTTTATTAAATTGTATTTATGTTGTTTTATCCTATGCTTTATTAAATTGTATTTATGTTGTTTTATCCTATGCTTTATTAAATTGTATTTATGTTGTTTTATCCTATGCTTTATTAAATTGTATTTATGTTGTTTTATCCTATACTTTATTAAATTGTATTTATGTTGTTTTAACCAATGCTTTATTAAATTGAATTTATGTTGTTTTATCCTATGCTTTATTAAATTGTATTTATGTTGTTTTATCCTATGCTTTATTAAATTGTATTTATGTTGTTTTATCCTATGCTTTATTAAATTGTATGTATGTTGTTTTATCCTATACTTTATTAAATTGTATTTATGTTGTTTTATCCTATGCTTTAGTAAATTGTATTTATGTTGTTTTATCCTATGCTTTATTAAATTGTATTTATGTTGTTTTATCCTATGCTTTATTAAATTGTGTTTATGTTGTTTTATCCTATACTTTATTAAATTGTATTTATGTTGTTTTAAACTATGCTTTATTAAATTGTATTTATGTTGTTTTATCCTATGCTTTATTAAATTGTATTTATGTTGTTTTTTCCTATGCTTTATTAAATTGTATTCATGTTGTTTTAACCCATGCTTTATTAAATTGTATTTATGTTGTTTTATCCTATGCTTTATTAAAATGTGTTTATGTTGTTTTATCCTATGCTTTTTTAAATTGTATTTATGTTGTTTTATCCTATGCTTTATTAAATTGTATTTATGTTGTTTTATTCTATGCTTTATTAAACTGCATTTATGTTGTTTTATCCTATGCTTTATTAAATTGTATTTATGTTGTTTTATTCTATGCTTTATTAAATTGTATTTATGTTTTTTTATCCTATGCTTTATTAAATTGTATTTATGTTGTTTTATCCTATACTTTATTAAATTGTAATTATGTTGTTTTAACCTATGCTTTATTAAATTGCATTTATGTTGTTTTATCCTATGCTTTATTAAATTGTATTTATGTTGTTTTATCCTATGCTTTATTAAATTGTGTTTATATTGTTTTATCCTATGCTTTATTAAATTGCATTTATGTTGTTTTATCCTATGCTTTATTAAATTGTATTTATTTTGTTTTAACCTATGCTTTATTAAATTGTATTTATGTTGTTTTATCCTATGCTTTATTAAATTGTATTTATGTTGTTTTATCCTATGCTTTATTAAACTGTGTTTATGTTGTTTTATCCTATACTTTATTAAATTGTATTTATGTTGTTTTAAACTATGCTTTATTAAATTGTATTTATTTTGTTTTATCCTATGCTTTATTAAATTGTATTTATGTTGTTTTATCCTATGCTTTATTAAATTGTGTTTATCTTGTTTTAACCTATGCTTTATTAAATTGTATTTATGTTGTTTTAACCCATGCTTTATTAAATTGCATTTATGTTGTTTTAACCCATGCTTTATTAAATTGTATTTATGTTGTTTTATCTTATGCTTTATTAAATTGTGCTTATGTTGTTTTATCCTATGCTTTATTAAATTGTATTTATGTTGTTTTATCCTATGCTTTATTAAATTGTATTTATGTTGTTTTAACCCATGCTTTATTAAATTGTATTTATGTTGTTTTATCCTATGCTTTATTAAATTGTATTTATGTTGTTTTAACCCATGCTTTATTAAATTGTATTTATGTTGTTTTATCCTATGCTTTATTAAATTGTGTTTATGTTGTTTTATCCTATGCTTTATTAAATTGTATTTATGTTGTTTTATTCTATGCTTTATTAAACTGCATTTATGTTGTTTTATCCTATGCTTTATTAAATTGTATTTATGTTGTTTTTTTCTATGCTTTATTAAATTGTATTTATGTTGTTTTATCCTATGCTTTATTAAATTGTAATTATGTTGTTTTATCCTATGCTTTATTAAATTGTATTTATGTTGTTTTATCCTATGCTTTATTAAATTGTATTTATGTTGTTTTATCCTACACTTTATTAAATTGTATTTATGTTGTTTTAACCTATGCTTTATTAAATTGTATTTATGTTGTTTTATCCTATGCTTTATTAAATAATGTTTATGTTGTTTTATCCTATGCTTTATTAAATTGTATTAATGTTGTTTTATCCTATGCTTTATTAAATTGTATTTATGTTGTTTTATCCTATGCTTTATTAAATTGTATTTATGTTGTTTTATCCTATGCTTTATTAAATTGTATTTATGTTGTTTTATCCTATACTTTATTAAATTGTATTTATGTTGTTTTAACCTATGCTTTATTAAATTGTATTTATGTTGTTTTATCCTATGCTTTATTAAATTGTATTTATGTTGTTTTAACCTATGCTTTATTAAATTGTATGTATGTTGTTTTATCCTATACTTTATTAAATTGTATTTATGTTGTTTTAACCTATGCTTTATTAAATTGTATTTATGTTGTTTTATCCTATGCTTTATTAAATTGTATTTATGTTGTTTTATCCTATGCTTTATTAAATTGTGTTTATGTTGTTTTATCCTATGCTTTATTAAATTGTATTTATGTTGTTTTATCCTATGCTTTATTAAATTGTATTTATTTTGTTTTAACCTATGCTTTATTAAATTGTATTTATGTTGTTTTATCCTATGCTTTATTAAATTGTATTTATGTTGTTTTATCTTATGCTTTATTAAATTGTGTTTATGTTGTTTTATCCTATACTTTATTAAATTGTATTTATGTTGTTTTAAACTATGTTTTATTAAATTGTATTTATGTTGTTTTATCCTATGCTTTATTAAATTGTATTTATGTTGTTTTATCCTATGCTTTATTAAATTGTGTTTATCTTGTTTTATCCTATGCTTTATTAAATTGTATTTATGTTGTTTTAACCCATGCTTTATTAAATTGTATTTATGTTGTTTTAACCCATGCTTTATTAAAATGTATTTATGTTGTTTTATCCTATGCTTTATTAAATTGTGCTTATGTTGTTTTATCCTATGCTTTATTAAATTGTATTTATGTTGTTTTTCCTATGCTTTATTAAATTGTATTTATGTTGTTTTAACCCATGCTTTATTAAATTGTATTTATGTTGTTTTATCCTATGATTTATTAAATTGTGTTTATGTTGTTTTATCCTATGCTTTTTTAAATTGTATTTATGTTGTTTTATCCTATGCTTTATTAAATTGTATTTATGTTGTTTTATTCTATGCTTTATTAAACTGCATTTATGTTGTTTTATCCTATGCTTTATTAAATTGTATTTATGTTGTTTTATTCTATGCTTTATTAAATTGTATTTATGTTGTTTTATCCTATGCTTTATTAAATTGTATTTATGTTGTTTTATCCTTTGCTTTATTAAATTGTATTTATGTTTTTTATTGTATGCTTTATTAAACTGCATTTATGTTATTTTATCCTATGCTTTATTAAATTGTATTTATGTTGTTTTATCCTATGCTTTATTAAATTGTATTTATGTTGTTTTATCCTATGCTTTATTAAATTGTATTTATGTTGTTTTATCCTATGCTTTATTAAATTGTATTTATGTTGTTTTATCCTTTGCTTTATTAAATTGTATTTATGTTTTTTATTGTATGCTTTATTAAACTGCATTTATGTTGTTTTATCCTATGCTTTATTAAATTGTATTTATGTTGTTTTATCCTATGCTTTATTAAATTGTGTTTATGTTGTTTTATCCTATGCTTTATTAAATTGTATTTATGTTGTTTTAACCTATGCTTTATTAAATTGTATTTATGTTGTTTTATCCTATGCTTTATTAAATTGTATTTATGTTGTTTTATCCTATGCTTTATTAAATTGTGTTTATGTTGTTTTGTTCTATACTTTATTAAATTGTATTTATGTTGTTTTAACCTATGCTTTATTAAATTGTATTTATGTTGTTTTATCCTATGCTTTATTAAATTGTATTTATGTTGTTTTATCCTATGCTTTATTAAATTGTGTTTATGTTGTTTTATCCTATACTTTATTAAATTGTATTTATGTTGTTTGAAACTATGCTTTATTAAATTGTATTTATGTTGTTTTATCCTATGCTTTATTAAATTGTATTTATGTTGTTTTTTCCTATGCTTTATTAAATTGTATTCATGTTGTTTTAACCCATGCTTTATTAAATTGTATTTATGTTGTTTTATCCTATGCTTTATTAAAATGTGTTTATGTTGTTTTATCCTATGCTTTTTTAAATTGTATTTATGTTGTTTTATCCTATGCTTTATTAAATTGTATTTATGTTGTTTTATTCTATGCTTTATTAAACTGCATTTATGTTGTTTTATCCTATGCTTTATTAAATTGTATTTATGTTGTTTTATCCTATGCTTTATTAAATTGTATTTATGTTGTTTTAACCCATGCATTATTAAATTGTATTTATGTTGTTTTAACCCATGCTTTATTAAATTGTATTTATGTTGTTTTATCCTTTGCTTTATTAAATTGTGTTTATGTTGTTTTATCCTATGCTTTATTAAATTGTATTAATGTTGTTTTATCCTATGCTTTATTAAATTGTATTTATGTTGTTTTATCCTATGCTTTATTAAATTGTATTTATGTTGTTTTATCCTATGCTTTATTAAATTGTATTTATGTTGTTTTATCCTATACTTTATTAAATTGTATTTATGTTGTTTTAACCTATGCTTTATTAAATTGTATTTATGTTGTTTTATCCTATGCTTTATTAAATTGTATTTATGTTGGTTTATCCTATGCTTTATTAAATTGTATTTATGTTGTTTTATCCTATGCTTTATTAAATTGTATTTATGTTGTTTTAACCTATGCTTTATTAAATTGTATGTATGTTGTTTTATCCTATACTTTATTAAATTGTATTTATGTTGTTTTAACCTATGCTTTATTAAATTGCATTTATGTTGTTTTATCCTATGCTTTATTAAATTGTATTTATGTTGTTTTATCCTATGATTTATTAAATTGTGTTTATGTTGTTTTATCCTATGCTTTATTAAATTGTATTTATGTTGTTTTATTCTATGCTTTATTAAATTGTATTTATTTTGTTTTAACCTATGCTTTATTAAATTGTATTTATGTTGTTTTATCCTATGCTTTATTAAATTGTATTTATGTTGTTTTATCCTATGCTTTATTAAATTGTGTTTATGTTGTTTTATCCTATACTTTATTAAATTGTATTTATGATGTTTTAAACTATGCTTTATTAAATTGTATTTATGTTGTTTTATCCTATGCTTTATTAAATTGTATTTATGTTGTTTTATCCTACGCTTTATTAAATTGTGTTTATCTTGTTTTAACCTATGCTTTATTAAATTGTATTTATGTTGTTTTAACCCATTCTTTATTAAATTGCATTTATGTTGTTGTAACCCATGCTTTATTAAATTGTATTTATGTTGTTTTATCCTATGCTTTATTAAATTGTGCTTATGTTGTTTTATCCTATGCTTTATTAAATTGTATTTATGTTGTTTTATCCCATGCTTTATTAAATTGTATTTATGTTGTTTTAACCCATGCTTTATTAAATTGTATTTATGTTGTTTTATCCTATGCTTTATTAAATTGTGTTTATGTTGTTTTATCCTATGCTTTTTTAAATTGTATTTATGTTGTTTTATCCTATGCTTTATTAAATTGTATTTATGTTGTTTTATTCTATGCTTTATTAAACTGCATTTATGTTGTTTTATCCTATGCTTTATTAAATTGTATTTATGTTGTTTTTTTCTATGCTTTATTAAATTGTATTTATGTTGTTTTATCCTATGTTTTATTAAATTTTATTTATGTTGTTTTATCCTATGCTTTATTAAATTGTATTTATGTTGTTTTATCCTATGCTTTATTAAATTGTATTTATGTTGTTTTATCCTATACTTTATTAAATTGTATTTATGCTGTTTTAACCTATGCTTTATTAAATTGTATTTATGTTGTTTTATCCTATGCTTTATTAAATTGTATTTATGTTGTTTTATCCTATGCTTTATTAAATTGTGTTTATGTTGTTTTATCCTATGCTTTATTAAATTGTATTAATGTTGTTTTATCCTATGCTTTATTAAATTGTATTTATGTTGTTTTATCCTATGCTTTATTAAATTGTATTTATGTTGTTTTATCCTATGCTTTATTAAATTGTATTTATGTTGTTTTATCCTATGCTTTATTAAATTGTATTTATGTTGTTTTATCCTATACTTTATTAAATTGTATTTATGTTGTTTTAACCTATGCTTTATTAAATTGAATTTATGTTGTTTTATCCTATGCTTTATTAAATTGTATTTATGTTGTTTTATCCTATGCTTTATTAAATTGTATTTATGTTGTTTTATCCTATGCTTTATTAAATTGTATGTATGTTGTTTTATCCTATACTTTATTAAATTGTATTTATGTTGTTTTATCCTATGCTTTAGTAAATTGTATTTATGTTGTTTTATCCTATGCTTTATTAAATTGTATTTATGTTGTTTTATCCTATGCTTTATTAAATTGTGTTTATGTTGTTTTATCCTATACTTTATTAAATTGTATTTATGTTGTTTTAAACTATGCTTTATTAAATTGTATTTATGTTGTTTTATCCTATGCTTTATTAAATTGTATTTATGTTGTTTTTTCCTATGCTTTATTAAATTGTATTCATGTTGTTTTAACCCATGCTTTATTAAATTGTATTTATGTTGTTTTATCCTATGCTTTATTAAAATGTGTTTATGTTGTTTTATCCTATGCTTTTTTAAATTGTATTTATGTTGTTTTATCCTATGCTTTATTAAATTGTATTTATGTTGTTTTATTCTATGCTTTATTAAACTGCATTTATGTTGTTTTATCCTATGCTTTATTAAATTGTATTTATGTTGTTTTATTCTATGCTTTATTAAATTGTATTTATGTTTTTTTATCCTATGCTTTATTAAATTGTATTTATGTTGTTTTATCCTATACTTTATTAAATTGTAATTATGTTGTTTTAACCTATGCTTTATTAAATTGCATTTATGTTGTTTTATCCTATGCTTTATTAAATTGTATTTATGTTGTTTTATCCTATGCTTTATTAAATTGTGTTTATATTGTTTTATCCTATGCTTTATTAAATTGCATTTATGTTGTTTTATCCTATGCTTTATTAAATTGTATTTATTTTGTTTTAACCTATGCTTTATTAAATTGTATTTATGTTGTTTTATCCTATGCTTTATTAAATTGTATTTATGTTGTTTTATCCTATGCTTTATTAAACTGTGTTTATGTTGTTTTATCCTATACTTTATTAAATTGTATTTATGTTGTTTTAAACTATGCTTTATTAAATTGTATTTATTTTGTTTTATCCTATGCTTTATTAAATTGTATTTATGTTGTTTTATCCTATGCTTTATTAAATTGTGTTTATCTTGTTTTAACCTATGCTTTATTAAATTGTATTTATGTTGTTTTAACCCATGCTTTATTAAATTGCATTTATGTTGTTTTAACCCATGCTTTATTAAATTGTATTTATGTTGTTTTATCTTATGCTTTATTAAATTGTGCTTATGTTGTTTTATCCTATGCTTTATTAAATTGTATTTATGTTGTTTTATCCTATGCTTTATTAAATTGTATTTATGTTGTTTTAACCCATGCTTTATTAAATTGTATTTATGTTGTTTTATCCTATGCTTTATTAAATTGTATTTATGTTGTTTTAACCCATGCTTTATTAAATTGTATTTATGTTGTTTTATCCTATGCTTTATTAAATTGTGTTTATGTTGTTTTATCCTATGCTTTATTAAATTGTATTTATGTTGTTTTATTCTATGCTTTATTAAACTGCATTTATGTTGTTTTATCCTATGCTTTATTAAATTGTATTTATGTTGTTTTTTTCTATGCTTTATTAAATTGTATTTATGTTGTTTTATCCTATGCTTTATTAAATTGTAATTATGTTGTTTTATCCTATGCTTTATTAAATTGTATTTATGTTGTTTTATCCTATGCTTTATTAAATTGTATTTATGTTGTTTTATCCTACACTTTATTAAATTGTATTTATGTTGTTTTAACCTATGCTTTATTAAATTGTATTTATGTTGTTTTATCCTATGCTTTATTAAATAATGTTTATGTTGTTTTATCCTATGCTTTATTAAATTGTATTAATGTTGTTTTATCCTATGCTTTATTAAATTGTATTTATGTTGTTTTATCCTATGCTTTATTAAATTGTATTTATGTTGTTTTATCCTATGCTTTATTAAATTGTATTTATGTTGTTTTATCCTATACTTTATTAAATTGTATTTATGTTGTTTTAACCTATGCTTTATTAAATTGTATTTATGTTGTTTTATCCTATGCTTTATTAAATTGTATTTATGTTGTTTTATCCTATGCTTTATTAAATTGTATTTATGTTGTTTTATCCTTTGCTTTATTAAATTGTATTTATGTTTTTTATTGTATGCTTTATTAAACTGCATTTATGTTGTTTTATCCTATGCTTTATTAAATTGTATTTATGTTGTTTTATCCTATGCTTTATTAAATTGTGTTTATGTTGTTTTATCCTATGCTTTATTAAATTGTATTTATGTTGTTTTAACCTATGCTTTATTAAATTGTATTTATGTTGTTTTATCCTATGCTTTATTAAATTGTATTTATGTTGTTTTATCCTATGCTTTATTAAATTGTGTTTATGTTGTTTTGTTCTATACTTTATTAAATTGTATTTATGTTGTTTTAACCTATGCTTTATTAAATTGTATTTATGTTGTTTTATCCTATGCTTTATTAAATTGTATTTATGTTGTTTTATCCTATGCTTTATTAAATTGTGTTTATGTTGTTTTATCCTATACTTTATTAAATTGTATTTATGTTGTTTGAAACTATGCTTTATTAAATTGTATTTATGTTGTTTTATCCTATGCTTTATTAAATTGTATTTATGTTGTTTTTTCCTATGCTTTATTAAATTGTATTCATGTTGTTTTAACCCATGCTTTATTAAATTGTATTTATGTTGTTTTATCCTATGCTTTATTAAAATGTGTTTATGTTGTTTTATCCTATGCTTTTTTAAATTGTATTTATGTTGTTTTATCCTATGCTTTATTAAATTGTATTTATGTTGTTTTATTCTATGCTTTATTAAACTGCATTTATGTTGTTTTATCCTATGCTTTATTAAATTGTATTTATGTTGTTTTATCCTATGCTTTATTAAATTGTATTTATGTTGTTTTAACCCATGCATTATTAAATTGTATTTATGTTGTTTTAACCCATGCTTTATTAAATTGTATTTATGTTGTTTTATCCTTTGCTTTATTAAATTGTGTTTATGTTGTTTTATCCTATGCTTTATTAAATTGTATTAATGTTGTTTTATCCTATGCTTTATTAAATTGTATTTATGTTGTTTTATCCTATGCTTTATTAAATTGTATTTATGTTGTTTTATCCTATGCTTTATTAAATTGTATTTATGTTGTTTTATCCTATACTTTATTAAATTGTATTTATGTTGTTTTAACCTATGCTTTATTAAATTGTATTTATGTTGTTTTATCCTATGCTTTATTAAATTGTATTTATGTTGGTTTATCCTATGCTTTATTAAATTGTATTTATGTTGTTTTATCCTATGCTTTATTAAATTGTATTTATGTTGTTTTAACCTATGCTTTATTAAATTGTATGTATGTTGTTTTATCCTATACTTTATTAAATTGTATTTATGTTGTTTTAACCTATGCTTTATTAAATTGCATTTATGTTGTTTTATCCTATGCTTTATTAAATTGTATTTATGTTGTTTTATCCTATGATTTATTAAATTGTGTTTATGTTGTTTTATCCTATGCTTTATTAAATTGTATTTATGTTGTTTTATTCTATGCTTTATTAAATTGTATTTATTTTGTTTTAACCTATGCTTTATTAAATTGTATTTATGTTGTTTTATCCTATGCTTTATTAAATTGTATTTATGTTGTTTTATCCTATGCTTTATTAAATTGTGTTTATGTTGTTTTATCCTATACTTTATTAAATTGTATTTATGATGTTTTAAACTATGCTTTATTAAATTGTATTTATGTTGTTTTATCCTATGCTTTATTAAATTGTATTTATGTTGTTTTATCCTACGCTTTATTAAATTGTGTTTATCTTGTTTTAACCTATGCTTTATTAAATTGTATTTATGTTGTTTTAACCCATTCTTTATTAAATTGCATTTATGTTGTTGTAACCCATGCTTTATTAAATTGTATTTATGTTGTTTTATCCTATGCTTTATTAAATTGTGCTTATGTTGTTTTATCCTATGCTTTATTAAATTGTATTTATGTTGTTTTATCCCATGCTTTATTAAATTGTATTTATGTTGTTTTAACCCATGCTTTATTAAATTGTATTTATGTTGTTTTATCCTATGCTTTATTAAATTGTGTTTATGTTGTTTTATCCTATGCTTTTTTAAATTGTATTTATGTTGTTTTATCCTATGCTTTATTAAATTGTATTTATGTTGTTTTATTCTATGCTTTATTAAACTGCATTTATGTTGTTTTATCCTATGCTTTATTAAATTGTATTTATGTTGTTTTTTTCTATGCTTTATTAAATTGTATTTATGTTGTTTTATCCTATGTTTTATTAAATTTTATTTATGTTGTTTTATCCTATGCTTTATTAAATTGTATTTATGTTGTTTTATCCTATGCTTTATTAAATTGTATTTATGTTGTTTTATCCTATACTTTATTAAATTGTATTTATGCTGTTTTAACCTATGCTTTATTAAATTGTATTTATGTTGTTTTATCCTATGCTTTATTAAATTGTATTTATGTTGTTTTATCCTATGCTTTATTAAATTGTGTTTATGTTGTTTTATCCTATGCTTTATTAAATTGTATTAATGTTGTTTTATCCTATGCTTTATTAAATTGTATTTATGTTGTTTTATCCTATGCTTTATTAAATTGTATTTATGTTGTTTTATCCTATGCTTTATTAAATTGTATTTATGTTGTTTTATCCTATGCTTTATTAAATTGTATTTATGTTGTTTTATCCTATACTTTATTAAATTGTATTTATGTTGTTTTAACCTATGCTTTATTAAATTGAATTTATGTTGTTTTATCCTATGCTTTATTAAATTGTATTTATGTTGTTTTATCCTATGCTTTATTAAATTGTATTTATGTTGTTTTATCCTATGCTTTATTAAATTGTATGTATGTTGTTTTATCCTATACTTTATTAAATTGTATTTATGTTGTTTTATCCTATGCTTTAGTAAATTGTATTTATGTTGTTTTATCCTATGCTTTATTAAATTGTATTTATGTTGTTTTATCCTATGCTTTATTAAATTGTGTTTATGTTGTTTTATCCTATGCTTTATTAAATTGTATTTATGTTGTTTTATCCTATGCTTTATTAAATTGTATTTATGTTGTTTTTTCCTATGCTTTATTAAATTGTATTCATGTTGTTTTAACCCATGCTTTATTAAATTGTATTTATGTTGTTTTATCCTATGCTTTATTAAAATGTGTTTATGTTGTTTTATCCTATGCTTTTTTAAATTGTATTTATGTTGTTTTATCCTATGCTTTATTAAATTGTATTTATGTTGTTTTATTCTATGCTTTATTAAACTGCATTTATGTTGTT
Source organism: Phyllobates terribilis (assembly GCF_046119375.1). Classification (NCBI taxonomy): domain Eukaryota; kingdom Metazoa; phylum Chordata; class Amphibia; order Anura; family Dendrobatidae; genus Phyllobates; species Phyllobates terribilis. The sequence continues at coordinate 2,785,450 of NW_027362781.1, read as the reverse complement.
TTATCCTATGCTTTATTAAATTGTATTTATGTTGTTTTATTCTATGCTTTATTAAATTGTATTTATGTTTTTTTATCCTATGCTTTATTAAATTGTATTTATGTTGTTTTATCCTATACTTTATTAAATTGTAATTATGTTGTTTTAACCTATGCTTTATTAAATTGCATTTATGTTGTTTTATCCTATGCTTTATTAAATTGTATTTATGTTGTTTTATCCTATGCTTTATTAAATTGTGTTTATATTGTTTTATCCTATGCTTTATTAAATTGCATTTATGTTGTTTTATCCTATGCTTTATTAAATTGTATTTATTTTGTTTTAACCTATGCTTTATTAAATTGTATTTATGTTGTTTTATCCTATGCTTTATTAAATTGTATTTATGTTGTTTTATCCTATGCTTTATTAAACTGTGTTTATGTTGTTTTATCCTATACTTTATTAAATTGTATTTATGTTGTTTTAAACTATGCTTTATTAAATTGTATTTATTTTGTTTTATCCTATGCTTTATTAAATTGTATTTATGTTGTTTTATCCTATGCTTTATTAAATTGTGTTTATCTTGTTTTAACCTATGCTTTATTAAATTGTATTTATGTTGTTTTAACCCATGCTTTATTAAATTGCATTTATGTTGTTTTAACCCATGCTTTATTAAATTGTATTTATGTTGTTTTATCTTATGCTTTATTAAATTGTGCTTATGTTGTTTTATCCTATGCTTTATTAAATTGTATTTATGTTGTTTTATCCTATGCTTTATTAAATTGTATTTATGTTGTTTTAACCCATGCTTTATTAAATTGTATTTATGTTGTTTTATCCTATGCTTTATTAAATTGTATTTATGTTGTTTTAACCCATGCTTTATTAAATTGTATTTATGTTGTTTTATCCTATGCTTTATTAAATTGTGTTTATGTTGTTTTATCCTATGCTTTATTAAATTGTATTTATGTTGTTTTATTCTATGCTTTATTAAACTGCATTTATGTTGTTTTATCCTATGCTTTATTAAATTGTATTTATGTTGTTTTTTTCTATGCTTTATTAAATTGTATTTATGTTGTTTTATCCTATGCTTTATTAAATTGTAATTATGTTGTTTTATCCTATGCTTTATTAAATTGTATTTATGTTGTTTTATCCTATGCTTTATTAAATTGTATTTATGTTGTTTTATCCTACACTTTATTAAATTGTATTTATGTTGTTTTAACCTATGCTTTATTAAATTGTATTTATGTTGTTTTATCCTATGCTTTATTAAATAATGTTTATGTTGTTTTATCCTATGCTTTATTAAATTGTATTAATGTTGTTTTATCCTATGCTTTATTAAATTGTATTTATGTTGTTTTATCCTATGCTTTATTAAATTGTATTTATGTTGTTTTATCCTATGCTTTATTAAATTGTATTTATGTTGTTTTATCCTATACTTTATTAAATTGTATTTATGTTGTTTTAACCTATGCTTTATTAAATTGTATTTATGTTGTTTTATCCTATGCTTTATTAAATTGTATTTATGTTGTTTTAACCTATGCTTTATTAAATTGTATGTATGTTGTTTTATCCTATACTTTATTAAATTGTATTTATGTTGTTTTAACCTATGCTTTATTAAATTGTATTTATGTTGTTTTATCCTATGCTTTATTAAATTGTATTTATGTTGTTTTATCCTATGCTTTATTAAATTGTGTTTATGTTGTTTTATCCTATGCTTTATTAAATTGTATTTATGTTGTTTTATCCTATGCTTTATTAAATTGTATTTATTTTGTTTTAACCTATGCTTTATTAAATTGTATTTATGTTGTTTTATCCTATGCTTTATTAAATTGTATTTATGTTGTTTTATCTTATGCTTTATTAAATTGTGTTTATGTTGTTTTATCCTTTACTTTATTAAATTGTATTTATGTTGTTTTAAACTATGTTTTATTAAATTGTATTTATGTTGTTTTATCCTATGCTTTATTAAATTGTATTTATGTTGTTTTATCCTATGCTTTATTAAATTGTGTTTATCTTGTTTTATCCTATGCTTTATTAAATTGTATTTATGTTGTTTTAACCCATGCTTTATTAAATTGTATTTATGTTGTTTTAACCCATGCTTTATTAAAATGTATTTATGTTGTTTTATCCTATGCTTTATTAAATTGTGCTTATGTTGTTTTATCCTATGCTTTATTAAATTGTATTTATGTTGTTTTTCCTATGCTTTATTAAATTGTATTTATGTTGTTTTAACCCATGCTTTATTAAATTGTATTTATGTTGTTTTATCCTATGATTTATTAAATTGTGTTTATGTTGTTTTATCCTATGCTTTATTAAATTGTATTAATGTTGTTTTATCCTATGCTTTATTAAATTGTATTTATGTTGTTTTATCCTATGCTTTATTAAATTGTATTTATGTTGTTTTATCCTATGCTTTATTAAATTGTATTTATGTTGTTTTATCCTATACTTTATTAAATTGTATTTATGTTGTTTTAACCTATGCTTTATTAAATTGTATTTATGTTGTTTTATCCTATGCTTTATTAAATTGTATTTATGTTGTTTTATCCTATGCTTTATTAAATTGTATTTATGTTGTTTTATCCTTTGCTTTATTAAATTGTATTTATGTTTTTTATTGTATGCTTTATTAAACTGCATTTATGTTGTTTTATCCTATGCTTTATTAAATTGTATTTATGTTGTTTTATCCTATGCTTTATTAAATTGTGTTTATGTTGTTTTATCCTATGCTTTATTAAATTGTATTTATGTTGTTTTAACCTATGCTTTATTAAATTGTATTTATGTTGTTTTATCCTATGCTTTATTAAATTGTATTTATGTTGTTTTATCCTATGCTTTATTAAATTGTGTTTATGTTGTTTTGTTCTATACTTTATTAAATTGTATTTATGTTGTTTTAACCTATGCTTTATTAAATTGTATTTATGTTGTTTTATCCTATGCTTTATTAAATTGTATTTATGTTGTTTTATCCTATGCTTTATTAAATTGTGTTTATGTTGTTTTATCCTATACTTTATTAAATTGTATTTATGTTGTTTGAAACTATGCTTTATTAAATTGTATTTATGTTGTTTTATCCTATGCTTTATTAAATTGTATTTATGTTGTTTTTTCCTATGCTTTATTAAATTGTATTCATGTTGTTTTAACCCATGCTTTATTAAATTGTATTTATGTTGTTTTATCCTATGCTTTATTAAAATGTGTTTATGTTGTTTTATCCTATGCTTTTTTAAATTGTATTTATGTTGTTTTATCCTATGCTTTATTAAATTGTATTTATGTTGTTTTATTCTATGCTTTATTAAACTGCATTTATGTTGTTTTATCCTATGCTTTATTAAATTGTATTTATGTTGTTTTATCCTATGCTTTATTAAATTGTATTTATGTTGTTTTAACCCATGCATTATTAAATTGTATTTATGTTGTTTTAACCCATGCTTTATTAAATTGTATTTATGTTGTTTTATCCTTTGCTTTATTAAATTGTGTTTATGTTGTTTTATCCTATGCTTTATTAAATTGTATTAATGTTGTTTTATCCTATGCTTTATTAAATTGTATTTATGTTGTTTTATCCTATGCTTTATTAAATTGTATTTATGTTGTTTTATCCTATGCTTTATTAAATTGTATTTATGTTGTTTTATCCTATACTTTATTAAATTGTATTTATGTTGTTTTAACCTATGCTTTATTAAATTGTATTTATGTTGTTTTATCCTATGCTTTATTAAATTGTATTTATGTTGGTTTATCCTATGCTTTATTAAATTGTATTTATGTTGTTTTATCCTATGCTTTATTAAATTGTATTTATGTTGTTTTAACCTATGCTTTATTAAATTGTATGTATGTTGTTTTATCCTATACTTTATTAAATTGTATTTATGTTGTTTTAACCTATGCTTTATTAAATTGCATTTATGTTGTTTTATCCTATGCTTTATTAAATTGTATTTATGTTGTTTTATCCTATGATTTATTAAATTGTGTTTATGTTGTTTTATCCTATGCTTTATTAAATTGTATTTATGTTGTTTTATTCTATGCTTTATTAAATTGTATTTATTTTGTTTTAACCTATGCTTTATTAAATTGTATTTATGTTGTTTTATCCTATGCTTTATTAAATTGTATTTATGTTGTTTTATCCTATGCTTTATTAAATTGTGTTTATGTTGTTTTATCCTATACTTTATTAAATTGTATTTATGATGTTTTAAACTATGCTTTATTAAATTGTATTTATGTTGTTTTATCCTATGCTTTATTAAATTGTATTTATGTTGTTTTATCCTACGCTTTATTAAATTGTGTTTATCTTGTTTTAACCTATGCTTTATTAAATTGTATTTATGTTGTTTTAACCCATTCTTTATTAAATTGCATTTATGTTGTTGTAACCCATGCTTTATTAAATTGTATTTATGTTGTTTTATCCTATGCTTTATTAAATTGTGCTTATGTTGTTTTATCCTATGCTTTATTAAATTGTATTTATGTTGTTTTATCCCATGCTTTATTAAATTGTATTTATGTTGTTTTAACCCATGCTTTATTAAATTGTATTTATGTTGTTTTATCCTATGCTTTATTAAATTGTGTTTATGTTGTTTTATCCTATGCTTTTTTAAATTGTATTTATGTTGTTTTATCCTATGCTTTATTAAATTGTATTTATGTTGTTTTATTCTATGCTTTATTAAACTGCATTTATGTTGTTTTATCCTATGCTTTATTAAATTGTATTTATGTTGTTTTTTTCTATGCTTTATTAAATTGTATTTATGTTGTTTTATCCTATGTTTTATTAAATTTTATTTATGTTGTTTTATCCTATGCTTTATTAAATTGTATTTATGTTGTTTTATCCTATGCTTTATTAAATTGTATTTATGTTGTTTTATCCTATACTTTATTAAATTGTATTTATGCTGTTTTAACCTATGCTTTATTAAATTGTATTTATGTTGTTTTATCCTATGCTTTATTAAATTGTATTTATGTTGTTTTATCCTATGCTTTATTAAATTGTGTTTATGTTGTTTTATCCTATGCTTTATTAAATTGTATTAATGTTGTTTTATCCTATGCTTTATTAAATTGTATTTATGTTGTTTTATCCTATGCTTTATTAAATTGTATTTATGTTGTTTTATCCTATGCTTTATTAAATTGTATTTATGTTGTTTTATCCTATGCTTTATTAAATTGTATTTATGTTGTTTTATCCTATACTTTATTAAATTGTATTTATGTTGTTTTAACCTATGCTTTATTAAATTGAATTTATGTTGTTTTATCCTATGCTTTATTAAATTGTATTTATGTTGTTTTATCCTATGCTTTATTAAATTGTATTTATGTTGTTTTATCCTATGCTTTATTAAATTGTATGTATGTTGTTTTATCCTATACTTTATTAAATTGTATTTATGTTGTTTTATCCTATGCTTTAGTAAATTGTATTTATGTTGTTTTATCCTATGCTTTATTAAATTGTATTTATGTTGTTTTATCCTATGCTTTATTAAATTGTGTTTATGTTGTTTTATCCTATGCTTTATTAAATTGTATTTATGTTGTTTTATCCTATGCTTTATTAAATTGTATTTATGTTGTTTTTTCCTATGCTTTATTAAATTGTATTCATGTTGTTTTAACCCATGCTTTATTAAATTGTATTTATGTTGTTTTATCCTATGCTTTATTAAAATGTGTTTATGTTGTTTTATCCTATGCTTTTTTAAATTGTATTTATGTTGTTTTATCCTATGCTTTATTAAATTGTATTTATGTTGTTTTATTCTATGCTTTATTAAACTGCATTTATGTTGTTTTATCCTATGCTTTATTAAATTGTATTTATGTTGTTTTATTCTATGCTTTATTAAATTGTATTTATGTTTTTTTATCCTATGCTTTATTAAATTGTATTTATGTTGTTTTATCCTATACTTTATTAAATTGTAATTATGTTGTTTTAACCTATGCTTTATTAAATTGCATTTATGTTGTTTTATCCTATGCTTTATTAAATTGTATTTATGTTGTTTTATCCTATGCTTTATTAAATTGTGTTTATATTGTTTTATCCTATGCTTTATTAAATTGCATTTATGTTGTTTTATCCTATGCTTTATTAAATTGTATTTATTTTGTTTTAACCTATGCTTTATTAAATTGTATTTATGTTGTTTTATCCTATGCTTTATTAAATTGTATTTATGTTGTTTTATCCTATGCTTTATTAAACTGTGTTTATGTTGTTTTATCCTATACTTTATTAAATTGTATTTATGTTGTTTTAAACTATGCTTTATTAAATTGTATTTATTTTGTTTTATCCTATGCTTTATTAAATTGTATTTATGTTGTTTTATCCTATGCTTTATTAAATTGTGTTTATCTTGTTTTAACCTATGCTTTATTAAATTGTATTTATGTTGTTTTAACCCATGCTTTATTAAATTGCATTTATGTTGTTTTAACCCATGCTTTATTAAATTGTATTTATGTTGTTTTATCTTATGCTTTATTAAATTGTGCTTATGTTGTTTTATCCTATGCTTTATTAAATTGTATTTATGTTGTTTTATCCTATGCTTTATTAAATTGTATTTATGTTGTTTTAACCCATGCTTTATTAAATTGTATTTATGTTGTTTTATCCTATGCTTTATTAAATTGTATTTATGTTGTTTTAACCCATGCTTTATTAAATTGTATTTATGTTGTTTTATCCTATGCTTTATTAAATTGTGTTTATGTTGTTTTATCCTATGCTTTATTAAATTGTATTTATGTTGTTTTATTCTATGCTTTATTAAACTGCATTTATGTTGTTTTATCCTATGCTTTATTAAATTGTATTTATGTTGTTTTTTTCTATGCTTTATTAAATTGTATTTATGTTGTTTTATCCTATGCTTTATTAAATTGTAATTATGTTGTTTTATCCTATGCTTTATTAAATTGTATTTATGTTGTTTTATCCTATGCTTTATTAAATTGTATTTATGTTGTTTTATCCTACACTTTATTAAATTGTATTTATGTTGTTTTAACCTATGCTTTATTAAATTGTATTTATGTTGTTTTATCCTATGCTTTATTAAATAATGTTTATGTTGTTTTATCCTATGCTTTATTAAATTGTATTAATGTTGTTTTATCCTATGCTTTATTAAATTGTATTTATGTTGTTTTATCCTATGCTTTATTAAATTGTATTTATGTTGTTTTATCCTATGCTTTATTAAATTGTATTTATGTTGTTTTATCCTATACTTTATTAAATTGTATTTATGTTGTTTTAACCTATGCTTTATTAAATTGTATTTATGTTGTTTTATCCTATGCTTTATTAAATTGTATTTATGTTGTTTTAACCTATGCTTTATTAAATTGTATGTATGTTGTTTTATCCTATACTTTATTAAATTGTATTTATGTTGTTTTAACCTATGCTTTATTAAATTGTATTTATGTTGTTTTATCCTATGCTTTATTAAATTGTATTTATGTTGTTTTATCCTATGCTTTATTAAATTGTGTTTATGTTGTTTTATCCTATGCTTTATTAAATTGTATTTATGTTGTTTTATCCTATGCTTTATTAAATTGTATTTATTTTGTTTTAACCTATGCTTTATTAAATTGTATTTATGTTGTTTTATCCTATGCTTTATTAAATTGTATTTATGTTGTTTTATCTTATGCTTTATTAAATTGTGTTTATGTTGTTTTATCCTTTACTTTATTAAATTGTATTTATGTTGTTTTAAACTATGTTTTATTAAATTGTATTTATGTTGTTTTATCCTATGCTTTATTAAATTGTATTTATGTTGTTTTATCCTATGCTTTATTAAATTGTGTTTATCTTGTTTTATCCTATGCTTTATTAAATTGTATTTATGTTGTTTTAACCCATGCTTTATTAAATTGTATTTATGTTGTTTTAACCCATGCTTTATTAAAATGTATTTATGTTGTTTTATCCTATGCTTTATTAAATTGTGCTTATGTTGTTTTATCCTATGCTTTATTAAATTGTATTTATGTTGTTTTTCCTATGCTTTATTAAATTGTATTTATGTTGTTTTAACCCATGCTTTATTAAATTGTATTTATGTTGTTTTATCCTATGATTTATTAAATTGTGTTTATGTTGTTTTATCCTATGCTTTTTTAAATTGTATTTATGTTGTTTTATCCTATGCTTTATTAAATTGTATTTATGTTGTTTTATTCTATGCTTTATTAAACTGCATTTATGTTGTTTTATCCTATGCTTTATTAAATTGTATTTATGTTGTTTTATTCTATGCTTTATTAAATTGTATTTATGTTGTTTTATCCTATGCTTTATTAAATTGTATTTATGTTGTTTTATCCTTTGCTTTATTAAATTGTATTTATGTTTTTTATTGTATGCTTTATTAAACTGCATTTATGTTGTTTTATCCTATGCTTTATTAAATTGTATTTATGTTGTTTTATCCTATGCTTTATTAAATTGTATTTATGTTGTTTTATCCTATGCTTTATTAAATTGTATTTATGTTGTTTTATCCTATGCTTTATTAAATTGTATTTATGTTGTTTTATCCTTTGCTTTATTAAATTGTATTTATGTTTTTTATTGTATGCTTTATTAAACTGCATTTATGTTGTTTTATCCTATGCTTTATTAAATTGTATTTATGTTGTTTTATCCTATGCTTTATTAAATTGTGTTTATGTTGTTTTATCCTATGCTTTATTAAATTGTATTTATGTTGTTTTAACCTATGCTTTATTAAATTGTATTTATGTTGTTTTATCCTATGCTTTATTAAATTGTATTTATGTTGTTTTATCCTATGCTTTATTAAATTGTGTTTATGTTGTTTTGTTCTATACTTTATTAAATTGTATTTATGTTGTTTTAACCTATGCTTTATTAAATTGTATTTATGTTGTTTTATCCTATGCTTTATTAAATTGTATTTATGTTGTTTTATCCTATGCTTTATTAAATTGTGTTTATGTTGTTTTATCCTATGCTTTATTAAATTGTATTTATGTTGTTTTATCCTATGCTTTATTAAATTGTATTTATGTTGTTTTAACCCATGCATTATTAAATTGTATTTATGTTGTTTTAACCCATGCTTTATTAAATTGTATTTATGTTGTTTTATCCTTTGCTTTATTAAATTGTGTTTATGTTGTTTTATCCTATGCTTTATTAAATTGTATTAATGTTGTTTTATCCTATGCTTTATTAAATTGTATTTATGTTGTTTTATCCTATGCTTTATTAAATTGTATTTATGTTGTTTTATCCTATGCTTTATTAAATTGTATTTATGTTGTTTTATCCTATATTTTATTAAATTGTATTTATGTTGTTTTAACCTATGCTTTATTAAATTGTATTTATGTTGTTTTATCCTATGCTTTATTAAATTGTATTTATGTTGTTTTATCCTATGCTTTATTAAATTGTATTTATGTTGTTTTATCCTATGCTTTATTAAATTGTATTTATGTTGTTTTAACCTATGCTTTATTAAATTGTATGTATGTTGTTTTATCCTATACTTTATTAAATTGTGTTTATGTTGTTTTAACCTATGCTTTATTAAATTGCATTTATGTTGTTTTATCCTATGCTTTATTAAATTGTATTTATGTTGTTTTATCCTATGCTTTATTAAATTGTGTTTATGTTGTTTTATCCTATGCTTTATTAAATTGTATTTATGTTGTTTTATTCTATGTTTTATTAAATTGTATTTATTTTGTTTTAACCTATGCTTTATTAAATTGTATTTATGTTGTTTTATCCTATGCTTTATTAAATTGTATTTATGTTGTTTTATCCTATGCTTTATTAAATTGTATTTATGTTGTTTTATCCTATGCTTTATTAAATTGTGTTTATCTTGTTTTAACCTATGCTTTATTAAATTGTATTTATGTTGTTTTAACCCATTCTTTATTAAATTGCATTTATGTTGTTTTATTCTATGCTTTATTAAACTGCATTTATGTTGTTTTATCCTATGCTTTATTAAATTGTATTTATGTTGTTTTTTTCTATGCTTTATTAAATTGTATTTATGTTGTTTTAACCCATGCTTTATTAAATTGTATTTATGTTGTTTTATCCTATGCTTTATTAAATTGTGTTTATGTTGTTTTATCCTATGCTTTTTTAAATTGTATTTATGTTGTTTTATCCTATGCTTTATTAAATTGTATTTATGTTGTTTTATTCTATGCTTTATTAAACTGCATTTATGTTGTTTTATCCTATGCTTTATTAAATTGTATTTATGTTGTTTTTTTCTATGCTTTATTAAATTGTATTTATGTTGTTTTATCCTATGCTTTATTAAATTGTATTTATGTTGTTTTATCCTATGCTTTATTAAATTGTATTTATGTTGTTTTATCCTATACTTTATTAAATTGTATTTATGCTGTTTTAACCTATGCTTTATTAAATTGTATTTATGTTGTTTTATCCTATGCTTTATTAAATTGTGTTTATGTTGTTTTATCCTATGCTTTATTAAATTGTATTTATGTTGTTTTATCCTATGCTTTATTAAATTGTATTTATGTTGTTTTATCCTATGCTTTATTAAATTGTATTTATGTTGTTTTATCCTATGCTTTATTAAATTGTATTTATGTTGTTTTATCCTATACTTTATTAAATTGTATTTATGTTGTTTTAACCTATGCTTTATTAAATTGTATTTATGTTGTTTTATCCTATGCTTTATTAAATTGTATTTATGTTGTTTTATCCTATGCTTTATTAAATTGTATTTATGTTGTTTTATCCTATGCTTTATTAAATTGTATTTATGTTGTTTTAACCTATGCTTTATTAAATTGTATGTATGTTGTTTTATCCTATACTTTATTAAATTGTATTTATGTTGTTTTATCCTATGCTTTATTAAATTGTATTTATGTTGTTTTATCCTATGCTTTATTAAATTGTATTTATGTTGTTTTATCCTATGCTTTATTAAATTGTGTTTATGTTGTTTTATCCTATACTTTATTAAATTGTATTTATGTTGTTTTATCCTATGCTTTATTAAATTGTATTTATGTTGTTTTATTCTATGCTTTATTAAACTGCATTTATGTTGTTTTATCCTATGCTTTATTAAATTGTATTTATGTTGTTATTTTCTATGCTTTATTAAATTGTATTTATGTTGTTTTATCCTATGCTTTATTAAATTGTATTTATGTTGTTTTATCCTATGCTTTATTAAATTGTATTTATGTTGTTTTATCCTATGCTTTATTAAATTGTATTTATGTTGTTTTATCCTATACTTTATTAAATTGTATTTATGCTGTTTTAACCTATGCTTTATTAAATTGTATTTATGTTGTTTTATCCTATGCTTTATTAAATTGTGTTTATGTTGTTTTATCCTATGCTTTATTAAATTGTATTAATGTTGTTTTATCCTATGCTTTATTAAATTGTATTTATGTTGTTTTATCCTATGCTTTATTAAATTGTATTTATGTTGTTTTATCCTATGCTTTATTAAATTGCATTTATGTTGTTTTATCCTATGCTTTATTAAATTGTATTTATGTTGTTTTATCCTATGCTTTATTAAATTGTGTTTATGTTGTTTTATCCTATGCTTTATTAAATTGTATTTATGTTGTTTTATTCTATGCTTTATTAAATTGTATTTATTTTGTTTTAACCTATGCTTTATTAAATTGTATTTATGTTGTTTTATCCTATGCTTTATTAAATTGTATTTATGTTGTTTTATCCTATGCTTTATTAAATTGTGTTTATGTTGTTTTATCCTATACTTTATTAAATTGTATTTATGATGTTTTAAACTATGCTTTATTAAATTGTATTTATGTTGTTTTATCCTATGCTTTATTAAATTGTATTTATGTTGTTTTATCCTATGCTTTATTAAATTGTGTTTATCTTGTTTTACCCTATGCTTTATTAAATTGTATTTATGTTGTTTTAACCCATTCTTTATTAAATTGCATTTATGTTGTTGTAACCCATGCTTTATTAAATTGTATTTATGTTGTTTTATCCTATGCTTTATTAAATTGTGCTTATGTTGTTTTATCCTATGCTTTATTAAATTGTATTTATGTTGTTTTATCCTATGCTTTATTAAATTGTATTTATGTTGTTTTAACCCATGCTTTATTAAATTGTATTTATGTTGTTTTATCCTATGCTTTATTAAATTGTGTTTATGTTGTTTTATCCTATGCTTTTTTAAATTGTATTTATGTTGTTTTATCCTATGCTTTATTAAATTGTATTTATGTTGTTTTATTCTATGCTTTATTAAACTGCATTTATGTTGTTTTATCCTATGCTTTATTAAATTGTATTTATGTTGTTTTATCCTATGCTTTATTAAATTGTATTTATGTTGTTTTATCCTATGATTTATTAAATTGTATTTATGTTGTTTTATCCTATGCTTTATTAAATTGTATTTATGTTGTTTTATCCTATACTTTATTAAATTGAATTTATGTTGTTTTATCCTATACTTTATTAAATTGTATTTATGTTGTTTTATCCTATGCTTTATTAAATTGTATTTATGTTGTTTTATCCTATGCTTTATTAAATTGTGTTTATGTTGTTTTATCCTATGCTTTATTAAATTGTATTAATGTTGTTTTATCCTATGCTTTATTAAATTGTATTTATGTTGTTTTATCCTATGCTTTATTAAATTGTATTTATGTTGTTTTATCCTATGCTTTATTAAATTGTATTTATGTTGTTTTATCCTATACTTTATTAAATTGTATTTATGTTGTTTTAACCTATGCTTTATTAAATTGCATTGTTGTTTTATCCTATGCTTTATTAAATTGTATTTATGTTGTTTTATCCTATGCTTTATTAAATTGTGTTTATGTTGTTTTATCCTATGCTTTATTAAATTGCATTTATGTTGTTTTATCCTATACTTTATTAAATTGTATTTATGATGTTTTAAACTATGCTTTATTAAATTGTATTTATGTTGTTTTATCCTATACTTTATTAAATTGTGTTTATCTTGTTTTAACCTATGCTTTATTAAATTGTATTTATGTTGTTTTAACCCATTCTTTATTAAATTGCATTTATGTTGTTGTAACCCATGCTTTATTAAATTGTATTTATGTTGTTTTATCCTATGCTTTATTAAATTGTGCTTATGTTGTTTTATCCTATGCTTTATTAAATTGTATTTATGTTGTTTTATCCTATGCTTTATTAAATTCTATTTATGTTGTTTTAACCCATGCTTTATTAAATTGTATTTATGTTGTTTTATCCTACGCTTTATTAAATTGTGTTTATCTTGTTTTAACCTATGCTTTATCAAATTGTATTTATGTTGTTTTAACCCATTCTTTATTAAATTGCATTTATGTTGTTGTAACCCATGCTTTATTAAATTGTATTTATGTTGTTTTATCCTATGCTTTATTAAATTGTGCTTATGTTGTTTTATCCTATGCTTTATTAAATTGTATTTATGTTGTTTTATCCCATGCTTTATTAAATTGTATTTATGTTGTTTTAACCCATGCTTTATTAAATTGTATTTATGTTGTTTTATCCTATGCTTTATTAAATTGTGTTTATGTTGTTTTATCCTATGCTTTTTTAAATTGTATTTATGTTGTTTTATCCTATGCTTTATTAAATTGTATTTATGTTGTTTTATTCTATGCTTTATTAAACTGCATTTATGTTGTTTTATCCTATGCTTTATTAAATTGTATTTATGTTGTTTTTTTCTATGCTTTATTAAATTGTATTTATGTTGTTTTATCCTATGTTTTATTAAATTGTATTTATGTTGTTTTATCCTATGCTTTATTAAATTGTATTTATGTTGTTTTATCCTATGCTTTATTAAATTGTATTTATGTTGTTTTATCCTATACTTTATTAAATTGTATTTATGCTGTTTTAACCTATGCTTTATTAAATTGTATTTATGTTGTTTTATCCTATGCTTTATTAAATTGTGTTTATGTTGTTTTATCCTATGCTTTATTAAATTGTATTAATGTTGTTTTATCCTATGCTTTATTAAATTGTATTTATGTTGTTTTATCCTATGCTTTATTAAATTGTATTTATGTTGTTTTATCCTATGCTTTATTAAATTGTATTTATGTTGTTTTATCCTATGCTTTATTAAATTGTATTTATGTTGTTTTATCCTATACTTTATTAAATTGTATTTATGTTGTTTTAACCTATGCTTTATTAAATTGAATTTATGTTGTTTTATCCTATGCTTTATTAAATTGTATTTATGTTGTTTTATCCTATGCTTTATTAAATTGTATTTATGTTGTTTTATCCTATGCTTTATTAAATTGTATGTATGTTGTTTTATCCTATACTTTATTAAATTGTATTTATGTTGTTTTATCCTATGCTTTAGTAAATTGTATTGATGTTGTTTTATCCTATGCTTTATTAAATTGTATTTATGTTGTTTTATCCTATGCTTTATTAAATTGTATTTATGTTGTTTTATCCTATGCTTTATTAAATTGTATTTATGTTGTTTTATCCTATGATTTATTAAATTGTATTTATGTTGTTTTATCCTATGCTTTATTAAATTGTATTTATGTTGTTTTATCCTATACTTTATTAAATTGTATTTATGTTGTTTTAACCTATGCTTTATTAAATTGAATTTATGTTGTTTTATCCTATGCTTTATTAAATTGTATTTATGTTGTTTTATCCTATGCTTTATTAAATTGTATTTATGTTGTTTTATCCTATGCTTTATTAAATTGTATGTATGTTGTTTTATCCTATACTTTATTAAATTGTATTTATGTTGTTTTATCCTATGCTTTAGTAAATTGTATTGATGTTGTTTTATCCTATGCTTTATTAAATTGTATTTATGTTGTTTTATCCTATGCTTTATTAAATTGTGTTTATGTTGTTTTATCCTATACTTTATTAAATTGTATTTATGTTGTTTTAAACTATGCTTTATTAAATTGTATTTATGTTGTTTTATCCTATGCTTTATTAAATTGTATTTATGTTGTTTTTTCCTATGCTTTATTAAATTGTATTCATGTTGTTTTAACCCATGCTTTATTAAATTGTATTTATGTTGTTTTATCCTATGCTTTATTAAAATGTGTTTATGTTGTTTTATCCTATGCTTTTTTAAATTGTATTTATGTTGTTTTATCCTATGCTTTATTAAATTGTATTTATGTTGTTTTATTCTATGCTTTATTAAACTGCATTTATGTTGTTTTATCCTATGCTTTATTAAATTGTATTTATGTTGTTTTATTCTATGCTTTATTAAATTGTATTTATGTTTTTTTATCCTATGCTTTATTAAATTGTATTTATGTTGTTTTATCCTATACTTTATTAAATTGTATTTATGTTGTTTTAACCTATGCTTTATTAAATTGCATTTATGTTGTTTTATCCTATGCTTTATTAAATTGTATTTATGTTGTTTTATCCTATGCTTTATTAAATTGTGTTTATATTGTTTTATCCTATACTTTATTAAATTGTATTTATGATGTTTTAAACTATGCTTTATTAAATTGTATTTATGTTGTTTTATCCTATACTTTATTAAATTGTGTTTATCTTGTTTTAACCTATGCTTTATTAAATTGTATTTATGTTGTTTTAACCCATTCTTTATTAAATTGCATTTATGTTGTTGTAACCCATGCTTTATTAAATTGTATTTATGTTGTTTTATCCTATGCTTTATTAAATTGTGCTTATGTTGTTTTATCCTATGCTTTATTAAATTGTATTTATGTTGTTTTATCCTATGCTTTATTAAATTGTATTTATGTTGTTTTAACCCATGCTTTATTAAATTGTATTTATGTTGTTTTATCCTACGCTTTATTAAATTGTGTTTATCTTGTTTTAACCTATGCTTTATTAAATTGTATTTATGTTGTTTTAACCCATTCTTTATTAAATTGCATTTATGTTGTTGTAACCCATGCTTTATTAAATTGTATTTATGTTGTTTTATCCTATGCTTTATTAAATTGTGCTTATGTTGTTTTATCCTATGCTTTATTAAATTGTATTTATGTTGTTTTATCCCATGCTTTATTAAATTGTATTTATGTTGTTTTAACCCATGCTTTATTAAATTGTATTTATGTTGTTTTATCCTATGCTTTATTAAATTGTGTTTATGTTGTTTTATCCTATGCTTTTTTAAATTGTATTTATGTTGTTTTATCCTATGCATTATTAAATTGTATTTATGTTGTTTTATTCTATGCTTTATTAAACTGCATTTATGTTGTTTTATCCTATGCTTTATTAAATTGTATTTATGTTGTTTTTTTCTATGCTTTATTAAATTGTATTTATGTTGTTTTATCCTATGTTTTATTAAATTGTATTTATGTTGTTTTATCCTATGCTTTATTAAATTGTATTTATGTTGTTTTATCCTATGCTTTATTAAATTGTATTTATGTTGTTTTATCCTATACTTTATTAAATTGTATTTATGCTGTTTTAACCTATGCTTTATTAAATTGTATTTATGTTGTTTTATCCTATGCTTTATTAAATTGTGTTTATGTTGTTTTATCCTATGCTTTATTAAATTGTATTAATGTTGTTTTATCCTATGCTTTATTAAATTGTATTTATGTTGTTTTATCCTATGCTTTATTAAATTGTATTTATGTTGTTTTATCCTATGCTTTATTAAATTGTATTTATGTTGTTTTATCCTATGCTTTATTAAATTGTATTTATGTTGTTTTATCCTATACTTTATTAAATTGTATTTATGTTGTTTTAACCTATGCTTTATTAAATTGAATTTATGTTGTTTTATCCTATGCTTTATTAAATTGTATTTATGTTGTTTTATCCTATGCTTTATTAAATTGTATTTATGTTGTTTTATCCTATGCTTTATTAAATTGTATGTATGTTGTTTTATCCTATACTTTATTAAATTGTATTTATGTTGTTTTATCCTATGCTTTAGTAAATTGTATTGATGTTGTTTTATCCTATGCTTTATTAAATTGTATTTATGTTGTTTTATCCTATGCTTTATTAAATTGTGTTTATGTTGTTTTATCCTATACTTTATTAAATTGTATTTATGTTGTTTTAAACTATGCTTTATTAAATTGTATTTATGTTGTTTTATCCTATGCTTTATTAAATTGTATTTATGTTGTTTTTTCCTATGCTTTATTAAATTGTATTCATGTTGTTTTAACCCATGCTTTATTAAATTGTATTTATGTTGTTTTATCCTATGCTTTATTAAAATGTGTTTATGTTGTTTTATCCTATGCTTTTTTAAATTGTATTTATGTTGTTTTATCCTATGCTTTATTAAATTGTATTTATGTTGTTTTATTCTATGCTTTATTAAACTGCATTTATGTTGTTTTATCCTATGCTTTATTAAATTGTATTTATGTTGTTTTATTCTATGCTTTATTAAATTGTATTTATGTTTTTTTATCCTATGCTTTATTAAATTGTATTTATGTTGTTTTATCCTATACTTTATTAAATTGTATTTATGTTGTTTTAACCTATGCTTTATTAAATTGCATTTATGTTGTTTTATCCTATGCTTTATTAAATTGTATTTATGTTGTTTTATCCTATGCTTTATTAAATTGTGTTTATATTGTTTTATCCTATGCTTTATTAAATTGTATTTATGTTGTTTTATCCTATGCTTTATTAAATTGTATTTATTTTGTTTTAACCTATGCTTTATTAAATTGTATTTATGTTGTTTTATCCTATGCTTTATTAAATTGTATTTATGTTGTTTTATCCTATGCTTTATTAAATTGTGTTTATGTTGTTTTATCCTATACTTTATTAAATTGTATTTATGTTGTTTTAAACTATGCTTTATTAAATTGTATTTATTTTGTTTTATCCTATGCTTTATTAAATTGTATTTATGTTGTTTTATCCTATGCTTTATTAAATTGTGTTTATCTTGTTTTAACCTATGCTTTATTAAATTGTATTTATGTTGTTTTAACCCATGCTTTATTAAATTGCATTTATGTTGTTTTAACCCATGCTTTATTAAATTGTATTTATGTTGTTTTATCTTATGCTTTATTAAATTGTGCTTATGTTGTTTTATCCTATGCTTTATTAAATTGTATTTATGTTGTTTTATCCTATGCTTTATTAAATTGTATTTATGTTGTTTTAACCCATGCTTTATTAAATTGTATTTATGTTGTTTTATCCTATGCTTTATTAAATTGTATTTATGTTGTTTTAACCCATGCTTTATTAAATTGTATTTATTTTGTTTTATCCTATGCTTTATTAAATTGTGTTTATGTTGTTTTATCCTATGCTTTATTAAATTGTATTTATGTTGTTTTATTCTATGCTTTATTAAACTGCATTTATGTTGTTTTATCCTATGCTTTATTAAATTGTATTCATGTTGTTTTTTTCTATGCTTTATTAAATTGTATTTATGTTGTTTTATCCTATGCTTTATTAAATTGTATTTATGTTGTTTTATCCTATGCTTTATTAAATTGTATTTATGTTGTTTTATCCTATGCTTTATTAAATTGTATTTATGTTGTTTTATCCTACACTTTATTAAATTGTATTTATGTTGTTTTAACCTATGCTTTATTAAATTGTATTTATGTTGTTTTATCCTATACTTTATTAAATTGTATTTATGTTGTTTTAACCTATGCTTTATTAAATTGTATTTATGTTGTTTTATCCTATGCTTTATTAAATTGTATTTATGTTGTTTTAACCTATGCTTTATTAAATTGTATGTATGTTGTTTTATCCTATACTTTATTAAATTGTATTTATGTTGTTTTAACCTATGCTTTATTAAATTGTATTTATGTTGTTTTATCCTATGCTTTATTAAATTGTATTTATGTTGTTTTATCCTATGCTTTATTAAATTGTGTTTATGTTGTTTTATCCTATGCTTTATTAAATTGTATTTATGTTGTTTTATCCTATGCTTTATTAAATTGTATTTATTTTGTTTTAACCTATGCTTTATTAAATTGTATTTATGTTGTTTTATCCTATGCTTTATTAAATTGTATTTATGTTGTTTTATCTTATGCTTTATTAAATTGTGTTTATGTTGTTTTATCCTATACTTTATTAAATTGTATTTATGTTGTTTTAAACTATGTTTTATTAAATTGTATTTATGTTGTTTTATCCTATGCTTTATTAAATTGTATTTATGTTGTTTTATCCTATGCTTTATTAAATTGTGTTTATCTTGTTTTATCCTATGCTTTATTAAATTGTATTTATGTTGTTTTAACCCATGCTTTATTAAATTGTATTTATGTTGTTTTAACCCATGCTTTATTAAAATGTATTTATGTTGTTTTATCCTATGCTTTATTAAATTGTGCTTATGTTGTTTTATCCTATGCTTTATTAAATTGTATTTATGTTGTTTTTCCTATGCTTTATTAAATTGTATTTATGTTGTTTTAACCCATGCTTTATTAAATTGTATTTATGTTGTTTTATCCTATGATTTATTAAATTGTGTTTATGTTGTTTTATCCTATGCTTTTTTAAATTGTATTTATGTTGTTTTATCCTATGCTTTATTAAATTGTATTTATGTTGTTTTATTCTATGCTTTATTAAACTGCATTTATGTTGTTTTATCCTATGCTTTATTAAATTGTATTTATGTTGTTTTATTCTATGCTTTATTAAATTGTATTTATGTTGTTTTATCCTATGCTTTATTAAATTGTATTTATGTTGTTTTATCCTTTGCTTTATTAAATTGTATTTATGTTTTTTATTGTATGCTTTATTAAACTGCATTTATGTTGTTTTATCCTATGCTTTATTAAATTGTATTTATGTTGTTTTATCCTATGCTTTATTAAATTGTATTTATGTTGTTTTATCCTATGCTTTATTAAATTGTATTTATGTTGTTTTATCCTATGCTTTATTAAATTGTATTTATGTTGTTTTATCCTTTGCTTTATTAAATTGTATTTATGTTTTTTATTGTATGCTTTATTAAACTGCATTTATGTTGTTTTATCCTATGCTTTATTAAATTGTATTTATGTTGTTTTATCCTATGCTTTATTAAATTGTGTTTATGTTGTTTCATCCTATGCTTTATTAAATTGTATTTATGTTGTTTTAACCTATGCTTTATTAAATTGTATTTATGTTGTTTTATCCTATGCTTTATTAAATTGAATTTATGTTGTTTTATCCTATGCTTTATTAAATTGTATTTATGTTGTTTTAACCCATGCTTTATTAAATTGTATTTATGTTGTTTTATCCTATGCTTTATTAAATTGTATTTATGTTGTTTTAACCCATGCTTTATTAAATTGTATTTATTTTGTTTTATCCTATGCTTTATTAAATTGTGTTTATGTTGTTTTATCCTATGCTTTATTAAATTGTATTTATGTTGTTTTATTCTATGCTTTATTAAACTGCATTTATGTTGTTTTATCCTATGCTTTATTAAATTGTATTTATGTTGTTTTTTTCTATGCTTTATTAAATTGTATTTATGTTGTTTTATCCTATGCTTTATTAAATTGTATTTATGTTGTTTTATCCTATGCTTTATTAAATTGTATTTATGTTGTTTTATCCTATGCTTTATTAAATTGTATTTATGTTGTTTTATCCTACACTTTATTAAATTGTATTTATGTTGTTTTAACCTATGCTTTATTAAATTGTATTTATGTTGTTTTATCCTATGCTTTATTAAATTGTATTTATGTTGTTTTAACCTATGCTTTATTAAATTGTATGTATGTTGTTTTATCCTATACTTTATTAAATTGTATTTATGTTGTTTTAACCTATGCTTTATTAAATTGTATTTATGTTGTTTTATCCTATGCTTTATTAAATTGTATTTATGTTGTTTTATCCTATGCTTTATTAAATTGTGTTTATGTTGTTTTATCCTATGCTTTATTAAATTGTATTTATGTTGTTTTATCCTATGCTTTATTAAATTGTATTTATTTTGTTTTAACCTATGCTTTATTAAATTGTATTTATGTTGTTTTATCCTATGCTTTATTAAATTGTATTTATGTTGTTTTATCTTATGCTTTATTAAATTGTGTTTATGTTGTTTTATCCTATACTTTATTAAATTGTATTTATGTTGTTTTAAACTATGTTTTATTAAATTGTATTTATGTTGTTTTATCCTATGCTTTATTAAATTGTATTTATGTTGTTTTATCCTATGCTTTATTAAATTGTGTTTATCTTGTTTTATCCTATGCTTTATTAAATTGTATTTATGTTGTTTTAACCCATGCTTTATTAAATTGTATTTATGTTGTTTTAACCCATGCTTTATTAAAATGTATTTATGTTGTTTTATCCTATGCTTTATTAAATTGTGCTTATGTTGTTTTATCCTATGCTTTATTAAATTGTATTTATGTTGTTTTTCCTATGCTTTATTAAATTGTATTTATGTTGTTTTAACCCATGCTTTATTAAATTGTATTTATGTTGTTTTATCCTATGATTTATTAAATTGTGTTTATGTTGTTTTATCCTATGCTTTTTTAAATTGTATTTATGTTGTTTTATCCTATGCTTTATTAAATTGTATTTATGTTGTTTTATTCTATGCTTTATTAAACTGCATTTATGTTGTTTTATCCTATGCTTTATTAAATTGTATTTATGTTGTTTTATTCTATGCTTTATTAAATTGTATTTATGTTGTTTTATCCTATGCTTTATTAAATTGTATTTATGTTGTTTTATCCTTTGCTTTATTAAATTGTATTTATGTTTTTTATTGTATGCTTTATTAAACTGCATTTATGTTGTTTTATCCTATGCTTTATTAAATTGTATTTATGTTGTTTTATCCTATGCTTTATTAAATTGTATTTATGTTGTTTTATCCTATGCTTTATTAAATTGTATTTATGTTGTTTTATCCTATGCTTTATTAAATTGTATTTATGTTGTTTTATCCTTTGCTTTATTAAATTGTATTTATGTTTTTTATTGTATGCTTTATTAAACTGCATTTATGTTGTTTTATCCTATGCTTTATTAAATTGTATTTATGTTGTTTTATCCTATGCTTTATTAAATTGTGTTTATGTTGTTTCATCCTATGCTTTATTAAATTGTATTTATGTTGTTTTAACCTATGCTTTATTAAATTGTATTTATGTTGTTTTATCCTATGCTTTATTAAATTGTATTTATGTTGTTTTATCCTATGCTTTATTAAATTGTATTTATGTTGTTTTATCCTATGCTTTATTAAATTGTATTTATGTTGTTTTATCCTATTCTTTATTAAATTGTGTTTATGTTGTTTTGTTCTATACTTTATTAAATTGTATTAATGTTGTTTTAACCTATGCTTTATTAAATTGTATTTATGTTGTTTTATCCTATGCTTTATTAAATTGTATTTATGTTGTTTTATCCTATGCTTTATTAAATTGTGTTTATGTTGTTTTATCCTATGCTTTATTAAATTGTATTTATGTTGTTTTATCCTATGCTTTATTAAATTGTATTTATGTTGTTTTAACCCATGCATTATTAAATTGTATTTATGTTGTTTTAACCCATGCTTTATTAAATTGTATTTATGTTGTTTTATCCTTTGCTTTATTAAATTGTGTTTATGTTGTTTTATCCTATGCTTTATTAAATTGTATTAATGTTGTTTTATCCTATGCTTTATTAAATTGTATTTATGTTGTTTTATCCTATGCTTTATTAAATTGTATTTATGTTGTTTTATCCTATGCTTTATTAAATTGTATTTATGTTGTTTTATCCTATATTTTATTAAATTGTATTTATGTTGTTTTAACCTATGCTTTATTAAATTGTATTTATGTTGTTTTATCCTATGCTTTATTAAATTGTATTTATGTTGTTTTATCCTATGCTTTATTAAATTGTATTTATGTTGTTTTATCCTATGCTTTATTAAATTGTATTTATGTTGTTTTAACCTATGCTTTATTAAATTGTATGTATGTTGTTTTATCCTATACTTTATTAAATTGTATTTATGTTGTTTTAACCTATGCTTTATTAAATTGCATTTATGTTGTTTTATCCTATGCTTTATTAAATTGTATTTATGTTGTTTTATCCTATGCTTTATTAAATTGTGTTTATGTTGTTTTATCCTATGCTTTATTAAATTGTATTTATGTTGTTTTATTCTATGTTTTATTAAATTGTATTTATTTTGTTTTAACCTATGCTTTATTAAATTGTATTTATGTTGTTTTATCCTATGCTTTATTAAATTGTATTTATGTTGTTTTATCCTATGCTTTATTAAATTGTATTTATGTTGTTTTATCCTATGCTTTATTAAATTGTGTTTATCTTGTTTTAACCTATGCTTTATTAAATTGTATTTATGTTGTTTTAACCCATTCTTTATTAAATTGCATTTATGTTGTTGTAACCCATGCTTTATTAAATTGTATTTATGTTGTTTTATCCTATGCTTTATTAAATTGTGCTTATGTTGTTTTATCCTATGCTTTATTAAATTGTATTTATGTTGTTTTATCCTATGCTTTATTAAATTGTATTTATGTTGTTTTAACCCATGCTTTATTAAATTGTATTTATGTTGTTTTATCCTATGCTTTATTAAATTGTGTTTATGTTGTTTTATCCTATGCTTTTTTAAATTGTATTTATGTTGTTTTATCCTATGCTTTATTAAATTGTATTTATGTTGTTTTATTCTATGCTTTATTAAACTGCATTTATGTTGTTTTATCCTATGCTTTATTAAATTGTATTTATGTTGTTTTTTTCTATGCTTTATTAAATTGTATTTATGTTGTTTTATCCTATGCTTTATTAAATTGTATTTATGTTGTTTTATCCTATGCTTTATTAAATTGTGTTTATCTTGTTTTAACCTATGCTTTATTAAATTGTATTTATGTTGTTTTAACCCATTCTTTATTAAATTGCATTTATGTTGTTGTAACCCATGCTTTATTAAATTGTATTTATGTTGTTTTATCCTATGCTTTATTAAATTGTGCTTATGTTGTTTTATCCTATGCTTTATTAAATTGTATTTATGTTGTTTTATCCTATGCTTTATTAAATTGTATTTATGTTGTTTTAACCCATGCTTTATTAAATTGTATTTATGTTGTTTTATCCTATGCTTTATTAAATTGTGTTTATGTTGTTTTATCCTATGCTTTTTTAAATTGTATTTATGTTGTTTTATCCTATGCTTTATTAAATTGTATTTATGTTATTTTATTCTATGCTTTATTAAAGTGCATTTATGTTGTTTTATCCTATGCTTTATTAAATTGTATTTATGTTGTTTTTTTCTATGCTTTATTAAATTGTATTTATGTTGTTTTATCCTATGCTTTATTAAATTGTATTTATGTTGTTTTATCCTATGCTTTATTAAATTGTATTTATGTTGTTTTATCCTATACTTTATTAAATTGTATTTATGCTGTTTTAACCTATGCTTTATTAAATTGTATTTATGTTGTTTTATCCTATGCTTTATTAAATTGTGTTTATGTTGTTTTATCCTATGCTTTATTAAATTGTATTTATGTTGTTTTATCCTATGCTTTATTAAATTGTATTTATGTTGTTTTATCCTATGCTTTATTAAATTGTATTTATGTTGTTTTATCCTATGCTTTATTAAATTGTATTTATGTTGTTTTATCCTATACTTTATTAAATTGTATTTATGTTGTTTTAACCTATGCTTTATTAAATTGTATTTATGTTGTTTTATCCTATGCTTTATTAAATTGTATTTATGTTGTTTTATCCTATGCTTTATTAAATTGTATTTATGTTGTTTTATCCTATGCTTTATTAAATTGTATTTATGTTGTTCTAACCTATGCTTTATTAAATTGTATGTATGTTGTTTTATCCTATACTTTATTAAATTGTATTTATGTTGTTTTATCCTATGCTTTATTAAATTGTATTTATGTTGTTTTATCCTATGCTTTATTAAATTGTATTTATGTTGTTTTATCCTATGCTTTATTAAATTGTGTTTATGTTGTTTTATCCTATACTTTATTAAATTGTATTTATGTTGTTTTATCCTATGCTTTATTAAATTGTATTTATGTTGTTTTATTCTATGCTTTATTAAACTGCATTTATGTTGTTTTATCCTATGCTTTATTAAATTGTATTTATGTTGTTTTTTTCTATGCTTTATTAAATTGTATTTATGTTGTTTTATCCTATGCTTTATTAAATTGTATTTATGTTGTTTTATCCTATGCTTTATTAAATTGTATTTATGTTGTTTTATTCTATGCTTTATTAAATTGTATTTATGTTGTTTTATCCTATACTTTATTAAATTGTATTTATGCTGTTTTAACCTATGCTTTATTAAATTGTATTTATGTTGTTTTATCCTATGCTTTATTAAATTGTGTTTATGTTGTTTTATCCTATGCTTTATTAAATTGTATTAATGTTGTTTTATCCTATGCTTTATTAAATTGTATTTATGTTGTTTTATCCTATGCTTTATTAAATTGTATTTATGTTGTTTTATCCTATGCTTTATTAAATTGCATTTATGTTGTTTTATCCTATGCTTTATTAAATTGTATTTATGTTGTTTTATCCTATGCTTTATTAAATTGTGTTTATGTTGTTTTATCCTATGCTTTATTAAATTGTATTTATGTTGTTTTATTCTATGCTTTATTAAATTGTATTTATTTTGTTTTAACCTATGCTTTATTAAATTGTATTTATGTTGTTTTATCCTATGCTTTATTAAATTGTATTTATGTTGTTTTATCCTATGCTTTATTAAATTGTGTTTATGTTGTTTTATCCTATACTTTATTAAATTGTATTTATGATGTTTTAAACTATGCTTTATTAAATTGTATTTATGTTGTTTTATCCTGTGCTTTATTAAATTGTATTTATGTTGTTTTATCCTATGCTTTATTAAATTGTGTTTATCTTGTTTTACCCTATGCTTTATTAAATTGTATTTATGTTGTTTTAACCCATTCTTTATTAAATTGCATTTATGTTGTTGTAACCCATGCTTTATTAAATTGTATTTATGTTGTTTTATCCTATGCTTTATTAAATTGTGCTTATGTTGTTTTATCCTATGCTTTATTAAATTGTATTTATGTTGTTTTATCCTATGCTTTATTAAATTGTATTTATGTTGTTTTAACCCATGCTTTATTAAATTGTATTTATGTTGTTTTATCCTATGCTTTATTAAATTGTGTTTATGTTGTTTTATCCTATGCTTTTTTAAATTGTATTTATGTTGTTTTATCCTATGCTTTATTAAATTGTATTTATGTTGTTTTATTCTATGCTTTATTAAACTGCATTTATGTTGTTTTATCCTATGCTTTATTAAATTGTATTTATGTTGTTTTATCCTATGCTTTATTAAATTGTATATATGTTGTTTTATCCTATGCTTTATTAAATTGTATTTATGTTGTTTTATCCTATGCTTTATTAAATTGTATTTATGTTGTTTTATCCTATACTTTATTAAATTGTATTTATGTTGTTTTATCCTATACTTTATTAAATTGTATTTATGTTGTTTTATCCTATGCTTTATTAAATTGTATTTATGTTGTTTTATCCTATGCTTTATTAAATTGTGTTTATGTTGTTTTATCCTATGCTTTATTAAATTGTATTAATGTTGTTTTATCCTATGCTTTATTAAATTGTATTTATGTTGTTTTATCCTATGCTTTATTAAATTGTATTTATGTTGTTTTATCCTATGCTTTATTAAATTGTATTTATGTTGTTTTATCCTATACTTTATTAAATTGTATTTATGTTGTTTTAACCTATGCTTTATTAAATTGCATTGTTGTTTTATCCTATGCTTTATTAAATTGTATTTATGTTGTTTTATCCTATGCTTTATTAAATTGTGTTTATGTTGTTTTATCCTATGCTTTATTAAATTGTATTTATGTTGTTTTATTCTATGCTTTATTAAATTGTATTTATTTTGTTTTAACCTATGCTTTATTAAATTGTATTTATGTTGTTTTATCCTATGCTTTATTAAATTGTATTTATGTTGTTTTATCCTATGCTTTATTAAATTGTGTTTATGTTGTTTTATCCTATACTTTATTAAATTGTATTTATGATGTTTTAAACTATGCTTTATTAAATTGTATTTATGTTGTTTTATCCTATACTTTATAAAAATTGTGTTTATCTTGTTTTAACCTATGCTTTATTAAATTGTATTTATGTTGTTTTAACCCATTCTTTATTAAATTGCATTTATGTTGTTGTAACCCATGCTTTATTAAATTGTATTTATGTTGTTTTATCCTATGCTTTATTAAATTGTGCTTATGTTGTTTTATCCTATGCTTTATTAAATTGTATTTATGTTGTTTTAACCCATGCTTTATTAAATTGTATTTATGTTGTTTTATCCTATGCTTTATTAAATTGTGTTTATGTTGTTTTATCCTATGCTTTTTTAAATTGTATTTATGTTGTTTTATCCTATGCTTTATTAAATTGTATTTATGTTGTTTTATTCTATGCTTTATTAAACTGCATTTATGTTGTTTTATCCTATGCTTTATTAAATTGTATTTATGTTGTTTTATCCTATGCTTTATTAAATTGTGTTTATCTTGTTTTAACCTATGCTTTATTAAATTGTATTTATGTTGTTTTAACCCATTCTTTATTAAATTGCATTTATGTTGTTGTAACCCATGCTTTATTAAATTGTATTTATGTTGTTTTATCCTATGCTTTATTAAATTGTGCTTAAATACAATTTAATAAAGCATAGGATAAAACAACATAAATACAATTTAATAAAGCATAGGATAAAACAACATTAATACAATTTAATAAAGCATAGGATAAAACAACATAAACACAATTTAATAAAGCATAGGATAAAACAACATAAAAACAATTTAATAAAGCATAGGATAAAACAACATAAATACAATTTAATAAAGCATAGGATAAAACAACATAAGCACAATTTAATAAAGCATAGGATAAAACAACATAAATACAATTTAATAAAGCATGGGTTACAACAACATAAATGCAATTTAATAAAGAATGGGTTAAAACAACATAAATACAATTTAATAAAGCATAGGTTAAAACAAGATAAACACAATTTAATAAAGTATAGGATAAAACAACATAAATACAATTTAATAAAGCATAGTTTAAAACATCATAAATACAATTTAATAAAGTATAGGATAAAACAACATAAACACAATTTAATAAAGCATAGGATAAAACAACATAAATACAATTTAATAAAGCATAGGATAAAACAACATAAATACAATTTAATAAAGCATAGGTTAAAACAAAATAAATACAAGTTAATAAAGCATAGAATAAAACAACATAAATACAATTTAATAAAGCATAGGATAAAACAACATAAACACAATTTAATAAAGCATAGGATAAAACAACATAAATACAATTTAATAAAGCATAGGATAAAACAACATAAATGCAATTTAATAAAGCATAGGATAAAACAACATAAATACAATTTAATAAAGCATAGGATAAAACAACATAAATACAATTTAATAAAGCATAGGATAAAACAACATTAATACAATTTAATAAAGCATAGGATAAAACAACATAAACACAATTTAATAAAGCATAGGATAAAACAACATAAATACAATTTAATAAAGTATAGGATAAAACAACATAAATACAATTTAATAAAGCATAGGATAAAACAACATAAATACAATTTAATAAAGCATAGGATAAAACAACATAAATACAATTTAATAAAGCATAGGATAAAACAACATTAATACAATTTAATAAAGCATAGGATAAAACAACATAAACACAATTTAATAAAGCATAGAAAAAAACAACATAAATACAATTTAATAAAGCATAGGATAAAACAACATAAATGCAGTTTAATAAAGCATAGAATAAAACAACATAAATACAATTTAATAAAGCATAGGATAAAACAACATAAATACAATTTAAAAAAGCATAGGATAAAACAACATAAACACAATTTAATAAAGCATAGGATAAAACAACATAAATACAATTTAATAAAGCATGGGTTAAAACAACATAAATACAATTTAATAAAGCATAGGATAAAACAACATAAATACAATTTAATAAAGCATAGGATAAAACAACATAAATACAATTTAATAAAGCATAGGATAAAACAACATTAATACAATTTAATAAAGCATAGGATAAAACAACATAAACACAATTTAATAAAGCATAGGATAAAACAACATAAATACAATTTAATAAAGCATAGGTTAAAACAGCACAAATACAATTTAATAAAGCATAGGATAAAACAACATAAGCACAATTTAATAAAGCATAGTTTAAAACATCATAAATACAATTTAATAAAGTATAGGATAAAACAACATAAACACAATTTAATAAAGCATAGGATAAAACAACATAAATACAATTTAATAAAGCATAGGATAAAACAACATAAATACAATTTAATAAAGCATAGGTTAAAACAAAATAAATACAATTTAATAAAGCATAGAATAAAACAACATAAATACAATTTAATAAAGCATAGGATAAAACAACATAAACACAATTTAATAAAGCATAGGATAAAACAACATAAATACAATTTAATAAAGCATAGGATAAAACAACATAAATACAATTTAATAAAGCATAGGATAAAACAACATAAATACAATTTAATAAAGCATAGGTTAAAACAACATAAATACAATTTAATAAAGTATAGGATAAAACAACATAAATACAATTTAAGAAAGCATAGGATAAAACAACATAAATACAATTTAATAAAGCATAGGATAAAACAACATAAATACAATTTAATAAAGCATAGGATAAAACAACATAAACACAATTTAATAAAGCATAGGATAAAACAACATAAATACAATTTAATAAAGCATAGGATAAAACAACATAAATACAATTTAATAAAGCATAGGATAAAACAACATAAATACAATTTAATAAAGTATAGGATAAAACAACATACATACAATTTAATAAAGCATAGGTTAAAACAACATAAATACAATTTAATAAAGCATAGGATAAAACAACATAAATACAATTTAATAAAGCATAGGATAAAACAACATAAATACAATTTAATAAAGCATAGGATAAAACAACATAAATACAATTTAATAAAGCATAGGTTAAAACAACATAAATACAATTTAATAAAGTATAGGATAAAACAACATAAATACAATTTAATAAAGCATAGGATAAAACAACATAAATACAATTTAATAAAGCATAGGATAAAACAACATAAATACAATTTAATAAAGCATAGGATAAAACAACATTAATACAATTTAATAAAGCATAGGATAAAACAACATAAACACAATTTAATAAAGCATAGGATAAAACAACATAAATACAATTTAATAAAGCATAGGTTAAAACAGCATAAATACAATTTAATAAAGTATAGGATAAAACAACATAAATACAATTTAATAAAGCATAGGATAAAACAACATAAATACAATTTAATAAAGCATAGGATAAAACAACATAAATACAATTTAATAAAGCATAGGATAAAACAACATAAATACAATTTAATAAAGCATAGAAAAAAACAACATAAATACAATTTAATAAAGCATAGGATAAAACAACATAAATGCAGTTTAATAAAGCATAGAATAAAACAACATAAATACAATTTAATAAAGCATAGGATAAAACAACATAAATACAATTTAAAAAAGCATAGGATAAAACAACATAAACACAATTTAATAAAGCATAGGATAAAACAACATAAATACAATTTAATAAAGCATGGGTTAAAACAACATAAATACAATTTAATAAAGCATAGGATAAAACAACATAAATACAATTTAATAAAGCATAGGATAAAACAACATAAGCACAATTTAATAAAGCATAGGATAAAACAACATAAATACAATTTAATAAAGCATGGGTTACAACAACATAAATGCAATTTAATAAAGAATGGGTTAAAACAACATAAATACAATTTAATAAAGCATAGGTTAAAACAAGATAAACACAATTTAATAAAGTATAGGATAAAACAACATAAATACAATTTAATAAAGCATAGTTTAAAACATCATAAATACAATTTAATAAAGTATAGGATAAAACAACATAAACACAATTTAATAAAGCATAGGATAAAACAACATAAATACAATTTAATAAAGCATAGGATAAAACAACATAAATACAATTTAATAAAGCATAGGTTAAAACAAAATAAATACAATTTAATAAAGCATAGAATAAAACAACATAAATACAATTTAATAAAGCATACGATAAAACAACATAAACACAATTTAATAAAGCATAGGATAAAACAACATAAATACAATTTAATAAAGCATAGGATAAAACAACATAAATGCAATTTAATAAAGCATAGGATAAAACAACATAAATACAATTTAATAAAGCATAGGATAAAACAACATCAATACAATTTAATAAATATGCTTTTTTAAATTGTATTTATGTTGTTTTATCCTATGCTTTATTAAATTGTATTTATGTTGTTTTATTCTATGCTTTATTAAACTGCATTTATGTTGTTTTATCCTATGCTTTATTAAATTTTATTTATGTTGTTTTTTCTATGCTTTATTAAATTGTATTTATGTTGTTTTATCCTATGCTTTATTAAATTGTATTTATGTTGTTTTATCCTATGCTTTATTAAATTGTATTTATGTTGTTTTATCCTATGCTTTATTAAATTGTATTTATGTTGTTTTATCCTATACTTTATTAAATTGTATTTATGCTGTTTTTACCTATGCTTTATTAAATTGTATTTATGTTGTTTTATCCTATGCTTTATTAAATTGTGTTTATGTTGTTTTATCCTATGCTTTATTAAATTGTATTAATGTTGTTTTATCCTATGCTTTATTAAATTGTATTTATGTTGTTTTATCCTATGCTTTATTAAATTGTATTTATGTTGTTTTATCCTATACTTTATTAAATTGTATTTATGTTGTTTTAACCTATGCTTTATTAAATTGTATTTATGTTGTTTTATCCTATGCTTTATTAAATTGTATTTATGTTGTTTTATCCTATGCTTTATTAAATTGTATTTATGTTGTTTTATCCTATGCTTTATTAAATTGTATTTATGTTGTTTTAACCTATGCTTTATTAAATTGTATGTATGTTTTTTTATCCTATACTTTATTAAATTGTATTTATGTTGTTTTATCCTATGCTTTATTAAATTGTATTTATGTTGTTTTATCCTATGCTTTATTAAATTGTATTTATGTTGTTTTATCCTATGCTTTATTAAATTGTGTTTATGTTGTTTTATCCTATACTTTATTAAATTGTATTTATGTTGTTTTATCCTATGCTTTATTAAATTGTATTTATGTTGTTTTATCCTATGCTTTATTAAATTGTATTTATGTTGTTTTATCCTATGCTTTATTAAATTGTATTTATGTTGTTTTATCCTATACTTTATTAAATTGTATTCATGCTGTTTTAACCTATGCTTTATTAAATTGTATTTATGTTGTTTTATCCTATTGTTTATTAAATTGTGTTTATGTTGTTTTATCCTATGCTTTATTAAATTGTATTAATGTTGTTTTATCCTATGCTTTATTAAATTGTATTTATGTTGTTTTATCCTATGCTTTATTAAATTGTATTTATGTTGTTTTATCCTATGCTTTATTAAATTGTATTTATGTTGTTTTATCCTATACTTTATTAAATTGTATTTATGTTGTTTTAACCTATGCTTTATTAAATTGTATTTATGTTGTTTTATCCTATGCTTTATTAAATTGTATTTATGTTGTTTTATCCTATGCTTTATTAAATTGTATTTATGTTGTTTTATCCTATGCTTTATTAAATTGTATTTATGTTGTTTTAACCTATGCTTTATTAAATTGTATGTATGTTGTTTTATCCTATACTTTATTAAATTGTATTTATGTTGTTTTATCCTATGCTTTATTAAATTGTGTTTATCTTGTTTTAACCTATGCTTTATTAAATTGTATTTATGTTGTTTTAACCCATTCTTTATTAAATTGCATTTATGTTGTTGTAACCCATGCTTTATTAAATTGTATTTATGTTGTTTTATCCTATGCTTTATTAAATTGTGCTTATGTTGTTTTATCCTATGCTTTATTAAATTGTATTTATGTTGTTTTATCCTATGCTTTATTAAATTGTATTTATGTTGTTTTAACCCATGCTTTATTAAATTGTATTTATGTTGTTTTATCCTATGCTTTATTAAATTGTGTTTATGTTGTTTTATCCTATGCTTTTTTAAATTGTATTTATGTTGTTTTATCCTATGCTTTATTAAATTGTATTTATGTTGTTTTATTCTATGCTTTATTAAACTGCATTTATGTTGTTTTATCCTATGCTTTATTAAATTGTATTTATGTTGTTTTTTTCTATGCTTTATTAAATTGTATTTATGTTGTTTTATCCTATGCTTTATTAAATTGTATTTATGTTGTTTTATCCTATGCTTTATTAAATTGTATTTATGTTGTTTTATCCTATGCTTTATTAAATTGTATTTATGTTGTTTTAACCTATGCTTTATTAAATTGT
This sequence comes from Phyllobates terribilis, assembly GCF_046119375.1. Taxonomy (NCBI): domain Eukaryota; kingdom Metazoa; phylum Chordata; class Amphibia; order Anura; family Dendrobatidae; genus Phyllobates; species Phyllobates terribilis. The sequence goes on along the minus strand of NW_027362781.1, from coordinate 2,751,528 downwards.
ATGTATGTTGTTTTATCCTATACTTTATTAAATTGTATTTATGTTGTTTTATCCTATGCTTTATTAAATTGTGTTTATCTTGTTTTAACCTATGCTTTATTAAATTGTATTTATGTTGTTTTAACCCATTCTTTATTAAATTGCATTTATGTTGTTGTAACCCATGCTTTATTAAATTGTATTTATGTTGTTTTATCCTATGCTTTATTAAATTGTGCTTATGTTGTTTTATCCTATGCTTTATTAAATTGTATTTATGTTGTTTTATCCTATGCTTTATTAAATTGTATTTATGTTGTTTTAACCCATGCTTTATTAAATTGTATTTATGTTGTTTTATCCTATGCTTTATTAAATTGTGTTTATGTTGTTTTATCCTATGCTTTTTTAAATTGTATTTATGTTGTTTTATCCTATGCTTTATTAAATTGTATTTATGTTGTTTTATTCTATGCTTTATTAAACTGCATTTATGTTGTTTTATCCTATGCTTTATTAAATTGTATTTATGTTGTTTTTTTCTATGCTTTATTAAATTGTATTTATGTTGTTTTATCCTATGCTTTATTAAATTGTATTTATGTTGTTTTATCCTATGCTTTATTAAATTGTATTTATGTTGTTTTATCCTATGCTTTATTAAATTGTATTTATGTTGTTTTATCCTATACTTTATTAAATTGTATTTATGCTGTTTTAACCTATGCTTTATTAAATTGTATTTATGTTGTTTTATCCTATGCTTTATTAAATTGTGTTTATGTTGTTTTATCCTATGCTTTATTAAATTGTATTAATGTTGTTTTATCCTATGCTTTATTAAATTGTATTTATGTTGTTTTATCCTATGCTTTATTAAATTGTATTTATGTTGTTTTATCCTATGCTTTATTAAATTGTATTTATGTTGTTTTATCCTATACTTTATTAAATTGTATTTATGTTGTTTTAACCTATGCTTTATTAAATTGTATTTATGTTGTTTTATCCTATGCTTTATTAAATTGTATTTATGTTGTTTTATCCTATGCTTTATTAAATTGTATTTATGTTGTTTTATCCTATGCTTTATTAAATTGTATTTATGTTGTTTTAACCTATGCTTTATTAAATTGTATGTATGTTGTTTTATCCTATACTTTATTAAATTGTATTTATGTTGTTTTATCCTATGCTTTATTAAATTGTATTTATGTTGTTTTATCCTATGCTTTATTAAATTGTATTTATGTTGTTTTATCCTATGCTTTATTAAATTGTGTTTATGTTGTTTTATCCTATACTTTATTAAATTGTATTTATGTTGTTTTATCCTATGCTTTATTAAATTGTATTTATGTTGTTTTATTCTATGCTTTATTAAACTGCATTTATGTTGTTTTATCCTATGCTTTATTAAATTGTATTTATGTTGTTTTTTTCTATGCTTTATTAAATTGTATTTATGTTGTTTTATCCTATACTTTATTAAATTGTATTTATGTTGTTTTATCCTATGCTTTATTAAATTGTATTTATGTTGTTTTATCCTATGCTTTATTAAATTGTATTTATGCTGTTTTATCCTATACTTTATTAAATTGTATTTATGCTGTTTTAACCTATGCTTTATTAAATTGTATTTATGTTGTTTTATCCTATGCTTTATTAAATTGTGTTTATGTTGTTTTATCCTATGCTTTATTAAATTGTATTAATGTTGTTTTATCCTATGCTTTATTAAATTGTATTTATGTTGTTTTATCCTATGCTTTATTAAATTGTATTTATGTTGTTTTATCCTATGCTTTATTAAATTGTTTTTATGTTGTTTTATCCTATACTTTATTAAATTGTATTTATGTTGTTTTAACCTATGCTTTATTAAATTGTATTTATGTTGTTTTATCCTATGCTTTATTAAATTGTATTTATGTTGTTTTATCCTATGCTTTATTAAATTGTATTTATGTTGTTTTATCCTATGCTTATTAAATTGTATTTATGTTGTTTTAACCTATGCTTTATTAAATTGTATGTATGTTGTTTTATCCTATACTTTATTAAATTGTATTTATGTTGTTTTATCCTATGCTTTATTAAATTGTATTTATGTTGTTTTATCCTATGCTTTATTAAATTGTATTTATGTTGTTTTATCCTATGCTTTATTAAATTGTGTTTATGTTGTTTTATCCTATACTTTATTAAATTGTATTTATGTTGTTTTAAACTATGCTTTATTAAATTGTATTTATGTTGTTTTATCCTATGCTTTATTAAATTGTATTTAAGTTGTTTTTTCCTACGCTTTATTAAATTGTATTCATGTTGTTTTAACCCATGCTTTATTAAATTGTATTTATGTTGTTTTATCCTATGCTTTATTAAAATGTGTTTATGTTGTTTTATCCTATGCTTTTTTAAATTGTATTTATGTTGTTTTATCCTATGCTTTATTAAATTGTACTTATGTTGTTTTATTCTATGCTTTATTAAATTGTATTTATGTTTTTTTATCCTATGCTTTATTAAATTTTATTTATGTTGTTTTATCCTTTGCTTTATTAAACTGCATTTATGTTGTTTTATCCTATGCTTTATTAAATTGTATTTATGTTGTTTTTTTCTATGCTTTATTAAATTGTATTTATGTTGTTTTATACTATGCTTTATTAAATTGTATTTATGTTGTTTTATCCTATGCTTTATTAAATTGTATTTATGTTGTTTTTTTCTATGCTTTATTAAATTGTATTTATGTTGTTTTATCCTATGCTTTATTAAATTGTATTTATGTTGTTTTATCCTATGCTTTATTAAATTGTATTTATGTTGTTTTATCCTATACTTTATTAAATTGTATTTATGCTGTTTTAACCTATGCTTTATTAAATTGTATTTATGTTGTTTTATCCTATGCTTTATTAAATTGTGTTTATGTTGTTTTATCCTATGCTTTATTAAATTGTATTTATGTTGTTTTATCCTATGCTTTATTAAATTGTATTTATGTTGTTTTATCCTATGCTTTATTAAATTGTATTTATGTTGTTTTATCCTATGCTTTATTAAATTGTATTTATGTTGTTTTATCCTATACTTTATTAAATTGTATTTATGTTGTTTTAACCTATGCTTTATTAAATTGTATTTATGTTGTTTTATCCTATGCTTTATTAAATTGTATTTATGTTGTTTTATCCTATGCTTTATTAAATTGTATTTATGTTGTTTTATCCTATGCTTTATTAAATTGTATTTATGTTGTTCTAACCTATGCTTTATTAAATTGTATGTATGTTGTTTTATCCTATACTTTATTAAATTGTATTTATGTTGTTTTATCCTATGCTTTATTAAATTGTATTTATGTTGTTTTATCCTATGCTTTATTAAATTGTATTTATGTTGTTTTATCCTATGCTTTATTAAATTGTGTTTATGTTGTTTTATCCTATACTTTATTAAATTGTATTTATGTTGTTTTATCCTATGCTTTATTAAATTGTATTTATGTTGTTTTATTCTATGCTTTATTAAACTGCATTTATGTTGTTTTATCCTATGCTTTATTAAATTGTATTTATGTTGTTTTTTTCTATGCTTTATTAAATTGTATTTATGTTGTTTTATCCTATGCTTTATTAAATTGTATTTATGTTGTTTTATCCTATGCTTTATTAAATTGTATTTATGTTGTTTTATTCTATGCTTTATTAAATTGTATTTATGTTGTTTTATCCTATACTTTATTAAATTGTATTTATGCTGTTTTAACCTATGCTTTATTAAATTGTATTTATGTTGTTTTATCCTATGCTTTATTAAATTGTGTTTATGTTGTTTTATCCTATGCTTTATTAAATTGTATTAATGTTGTTTTATCCTATGCTTTATTAAATTGTATTTATGTTGTTTTATCCTATGCTTTATTAAATTGTATTTATGTTGTTTTATCCTATGCTTTATTAAATTGCATTTATGTTGTTTTATCCTATGCTTTATTAAATTGTATTTATGTTGTTTTATCCTATGCTTTATTAAATTGTGTTTATGTTGTTTTATCCTATGCTTTATTAAATTGTATTTATGTTGTTTTATTCTATGCTTTATTAAATTGTATTTATTTTGTTTTAACCTATGCTTTATTAAATTGTATTTATGTTGTTTTATCCTATGCTTTATTAAATTGTATTTATGTTGTTTTATCCTATGCTTTATTAAATTGTGTTTATGTTGTTTTATCCTATACTTTATTAAATTGTATTTATGATGTTTTAAACTATGCTTTATTAAATTGTATTTATGTTGTTTTATCCTGTGCTTTATTAAATTGTATTTATGTTGTTTTATCCTATGCTTTATTAAATTGTGTTTATCTTGTTTTACCCTATGCTTTATTAAATTGTATTTATGTTGTTTTAACCCATTCTTTATTAAATTGCATTTATGTTGTTGTAACCCATGCTTTATTAAATTGTATTTATGTTGTTTTATCCTATGCTTTATTAAATTGTGCTTATGTTGTTTTATCCTATGCTTTATTAAATTGTATTTATGTTGTTTTATCCTATGCTTTATTAAATTGTATTTATGTTGTTTTAACCCATGCTTTATTAAATTGTATTTATGTTGTTTTATCCTATGCTTTATTAAATTGTGTTTATGTTGTTTTATCCTATGCTTTTTTAAATTGTATTTATGTTGTTTTATCCTATGCTTTATTAAATTGTATTTATGTTGTTTTATTCTATGCTTTATTAAACTGCATTTATGTTGTTTTATCCTATGCTTTATTAAATTGTATTTATGTTGTTTTATCCTATGCTTTATTAAATTGTATATATGTTGTTTTATCCTATGCTTTATTAAATTGTATTTATGTTGTTTTATCCTATGCTTTATTAAATTGTATTTATGTTGTTTTATCCTATACTTTATTAAATTGTATTTATGTTGTTTTATCCTATACTTTATTAAATTGTATTTATGTTGTTTTATCCTATGCTTTATTAAATTGTATTTATGTTGTTTTATCCTATGCTTTATTAAATTGTGTTTATGTTGTTTTATCCTATGCTTTATTAAATTGTATTAATGTTGTTTTATCCTATGCTTTATTAAATTGTATTTATGTTGTTTTATCCTATGCTTTATTAAATTGTATTTATGTTGTTTTATCCTATGCTTTATTAAATTGTATTTATGTTGTTTTATCCTATACTTTATTAAATTGTATTTATGTTGTTTTAACCTATGCTTTATTAAATTGCATTGTTGTTTTATCCTATGCTTTATTAAATTGTATTTATGTTGTTTTATCCTATGCTTTATTAAATTGTGTTTATGTTGTTTTATCCTATGCTTTATTAAATTGTATTTATGTTGTTTTATTCTATGCTTTATTAAATTGTATTTATTTTGTTTTAACCTATGCTTTATTAAATTGTATTTATGTTGTTTTATCCTATGCTTTATTAAATTGTATTTATGTTGTTTTATCCTATGCTTTATTAAATTGTGTTTATGTTGTTTTATCCTATACTTTATTAAATTGTATTTATGATGTTTTAAACTATGCTTTATTAAATTGTATTTATGTTGTTTTATCCTATACTTTATTAAATTGTGTTTATCTTGTTTTAACCTATGCTTTATTAAATTGTATTTATGTTGTTTTAACCCATTCTTTATTAAATTGCATTTATGTTGTTGTAACCCATGCTTTATTAAATTGTATTTATGTTGTTTTATCCTATGCTTTATTAAATTGTGCTTATGTTGTTTTATCCTATGCTTTATTAAATTGTATTTATGTTGTTTTAACCCATGCTTTATTAAATTGTATTTATGTTGTTTTATCCTATGCTTTATTAAATTGTGTTTATGTTGTTTTATCCTATGCTTTTTTAAATTGTATTTATGTTGTTTTATCCTATGCTTTATTAAATTGTATTTATGTTGTTTTATTCTATGCTTTATTAAACTGCATTTATGTTGTTTTATCCTATGCTTTATTAAATTGTATTTATGTTGTTTTATCCTATGCTTTATTAAATTGTGTTTATCTTGTTTTAACCTATGCTTTATTAAATTGTATTTATGTTGTTTTAACCCATTCTTTATTAAATTGCATTTATGTTGTTGTAACCCATGCTTTATTAAATTGTATTTATGTTGTTTTATCCTATGCTTTATTAAATTGTGCTTAAATACAATTTAATAAAGCATAGGATAAAACAACATAAATACAATTTAATAAAGCATAGGATAAAACAACATTAATACAATTTAATAAAGCATAGGATAAAACAACATAAACACAATTTAATAAAGCATAGGATAAAACAACATAAAAACAATTTAATAAAGCATAGGATAAAACAACATAAATACAATTTAATAAAGCATAGGATAAAACAACATAAGCACAATTTAATAAAGCATAGGATAAAACAACATAAATACAATTTAATAAAGCATGGGTTACAACAACATAAATGCAATTTAATAAAGAATGGGTTAAAACAACATAAATACAATTTAATAAAGCATAGGTTAAAACAAGATAAACACAATTTAATAAAGTATAGGATAAAACAACATAAATACAATTTAATAAAGCATAGTTTAAAACATCATAAATACAATTTAATAAAGTATAGGATAAAACAACATAAACACAATTTAATAAAGCATAGGATAAAACAACATAAATACAATTTAATAAAGCATAGGATAAAACAACATAAATACAATTTAATAAAGCATAGGTTAAAACAAAATAAATACAAGTTAATAAAGCATAGAATAAAACAACATAAATACAATTTAATAAAGCATAGGATAAAACAACATAAACACAATTTAATAAAGCATAGGATAAAACAACATAAATACAATTTAATAAAGCATAGGATAAAACAACATAAATGCAATTTAATAAAGCATAGGATAAAACAACATAAATACAATTTAATAAAGCATAGGATAAAACAACATAAATACAATTTAATAAAGCATAGGATAAAACAACATTAATACAATTTAATAAAGCATAGGATAAAACAACATAAACACAATTTAATAAAGCATAGGATAAAACAACATAAATACAATTTAATAAAGTATAGGATAAAACAACATAAATACAATTTAATAAAGCATAGGATAAAACAACATAAATACAATTTAATAAAGCATAGGATAAAACAACATAAATACAATTTAATAAAGCATAGGATAAAACAACATTAATACAATTTAATAAAGCATAGGATAAAACAACATAAACACAATTTAATAAAGCATAGAAAAAAACAACATAAATACAATTTAATAAAGCATAGGATAAAACAACATAAATGCAGTTTAATAAAGCATAGAATAAAACAACATAAATACAATTTAATAAAGCATAGGATAAAACAACATAAATACAATTTAAAAAAGCATAGGATAAAACAACATAAACACAATTTAATAAAGCATAGGATAAAACAACATAAATACAATTTAATAAAGCATGGGTTAAAACAACATAAATACAATTTAATAAAGCATAGGATAAAACAACATAAATACAATTTAATAAAGCATAGGATAAAACAACATAAATACAATTTAATAAAGCATAGGATAAAACAACATTAATACAATTTAATAAAGCATAGGATAAAACAACATAAACACAATTTAATAAAGCATAGGATAAAACAACATAAATACAATTTAATAAAGCATAGGTTAAAACAGCACAAATACAATTTAATAAAGCATAGGATAAAACAACATAAGCACAATTTAATAAAGCATAGTTTAAAACATCATAAATACAATTTAATAAAGTATAGGATAAAACAACATAAACACAATTTAATAAAGCATAGGATAAAACAACATAAATACAATTTAATAAAGCATAGGATAAAACAACATAAATACAATTTAATAAAGCATAGGTTAAAACAAAATAAATACAATTTAATAAAGCATAGAATAAAACAACATAAATACAATTTAATAAAGCATAGGATAAAACAACATAAACACAATTTAATAAAGCATAGGATAAAACAACATAAATACAATTTAATAAAGCATAGGATAAAACAACATAAATACAATTTAATAAAGCATAGGATAAAACAACATAAATACAATTTAATAAAGCATAGGTTAAAACAACATAAATACAATTTAATAAAGTATAGGATAAAACAACATAAATACAATTTAATAAAGCATAGGATAAAACAACATAAATACAATTTAATAAAGCATAGGATAAAACAACATAAATACAATTTAATAAAGCATAGGATAAAACAACATAAACACAATTTAATAAAGCATAGGATAAAACAACATAAATACAATTTAATAAAGCATAGGATAAAACAACATAAATACAATTTAATAAAGCATAGGATAAAACAACATAAATACAATTTAATAAAGTATAGGATAAAACAACATACATACAATTTAATAAAGCATAGGTTAAAACAACATAAATACAATTTAATAAAGCATAGGATAAAACAACATAAATACAATTTAATAAAGCATAGGATAAAACAACATAAATACAATTTAATAAAGCATAGGATAAAACAACATAAATACAATTTAATAAAGCATAGGTTAAAACAACATAAATACAATTTAATAAAGTATAGGATAAAACAACATAAATACAATTTAATAAAGCATAGGATAAAACAACATAAATACAATTTAATAAAGCATAGGATAAAACAACATAAATACAATTTAATAAAGCATAGGATAAAACAACATTAATACAATTTAATAAAGCATAGGATAAAACAACATAAACACAATTTAATAAAGCATAGGATAAAACAACATAAATACAATTTAATAAAGCATAGGTTAAAACAGCATAAATACAATTTAATAAAGTATAGGATAAAACAACATAAATACAATTTAATAAAGCATAGGATAAAACAACATAAATACAATTTAATAAAGCATAGGATAAAACAACATGAATACAATTTAATAAAGCATAGGATAAAACAACATAAATACAATTTAATAAAGCATAGAAAAAAACAACATAAATACAATTTAATAAAGCATAGGATAAAACAACATAAATGCAGTTTAATAAAGCATAGAATAAAACAACATAAATACAATTTAATAAAGCATAGGATAAAACAACATAAATACAATTTAAAAAAGCATAGGATAAAACAACATAAACACAATTTAATAAAGCATAGGATAAAACAACATAAATACAATTTAATAAAGCATGGGTTAAAACAACATAAATACAATTTAATAAAGCATAGGATAAAACAACATAAATACAATTTAATAAAGCATAGGATAAAACAACATAAGCACAATTTAATAAAGCATAGGATAAAACAACATAAATACAATTTAATAAAGCATGGGTTACAACAACATAAATGCAATTTAATAAAGAATGGGTTAAAACAACATAAATACAATTTAATAAAGCATAGGTTAAAACAAGATAAACACAATTTAATAAAGTATAGGATAAAACAACATAAATACAATTTAATAAAGCATAGTTTAAAACATCATAAATACAATTTAATAAAGTATAGGATAAAACAACATAAACACAATTTAATAAAGCATAGGATAAAACAACATAAATACAATTTAATAAAGCATAGGATAAAACAACATAAATACAATTTAATAAAGCATAGGTTAAAACAAAATAAATACAATTTAATAAAGCATAGAATAAAACAACATAAATACAATTTAATAAAGCATACGATAAAACAACATAAACACAATTTAATAAAGCATAGGATAAAACAACATAAATACAATTTAATAAAGCATAGGATAAAACAACATAAATGCAATTTAATAAAGCATAGGATAAAACAACATAAATACAATTTAATAAAGCATAGGATAAAACAACATCAATACAATTTAATAAATATGCTTTTTTAAATTGTATTTATGTTGTTTTATCCTATGCTTTATTAAATTGTATTTATGTTGTTTTATTCTATGCTTTATTAAACTGCATTTATGTTGTTTTATCCTATGCTTTATTAAATTTTATTTATGTTGTTTTTTTCTATGCTTTATTAAATTGTATTTATGTTGTTTTATCCTATGCTTTATTAAATTGTATTTATGTTGTTTTATCCTATGCTTTATTAAATTGTATTTATGTTGTTTTATCCTATGCTTTATTAAATTGTATTTATGTTGTTTTATCCTATACTTTATTAAATTGTATTTATGCTGTTTTTACCTATGCTTTATTAAATTGTATTTATGTTGTTTTATCCTATGCTTTATTAAATTGTGTTTATGTTGTTTTATCCTATGCTTTATTAAATTGTATTAATGTTGTTTTATCCTATGCTTTATTAAATTGTATTTATGTTGTTTTATCCTATGCTTTATTAAATTGTATTTATGTTGTTTTATCCTATACTTTATTAAATTGTATTTATGTTGTTTTAACCTATGCTTTATTAAATTGTATTTATGTTGTTTTATCCTATGCTTTATTAAATTGTATTTATGTTGTTTTATCCTATGCTTTATTAAATTGTATTTATGTTGTTTTATCCTATGCTTTATTAAATTGTATTTATGTTGTTTTAACCTATGCTTTATTAAATTGTATGTATGTTTTTTTATCCTATACTTTATTAAATTGTATTTATGTTGTTTTATCCTATGCTTTATTAAATTGTATTTATGTTGTTTTATCCTATGCTTTATTAAATTGTATTTATGTTGTTTTATCCTATGCTTTATTAAATTGTGTTTATGTTGTTTTATCCTATACTTTATTAAATTGTATTTATGTTGTTTTATCCTATGCTTTATTAAATTGTATTTATGTTGTTTTATCCTATGCTTTATTAAATTGTATTTATGTTGTTTTATCCTATGCTTTATTAAATTGTATTTATGTTGTTTTATCCTATACTTTATTAAATTGTATTCATGCTGTTTTAACCTATGCTTTATTAAATTGTATTTATGTTGTTTTATCCTATGCTTTATTAAATTGTGTTTATGTTGTTTTATCCTATGCTTTATTAAATTGTATTAATGTTGTTTTATCCTATGCTTTATTAAATTGTATTTATGTTGTTTTATCCTATGCTTTATTAAATTGTATTTATGTTGTTTTATCCTATGCTTTATTAAATTGTATTTATGTTGTTTTATCCTATACTTTATTAAATTGTATTTATGTTGTTTTAACCTATGCTTTATTAAATTGTATTTATGTTGTTTTATCCTATGCTTTATTAAATTGTATTTATGTTGTTTTATCCTATGCTTTATTAAATTGTATTTATGTTGTTTTATCCTATGCTTTATTAAATTGTATTTATGTTGTTTTAACCTATGCTTTATTAAATTGTATGTATGTTGTTTTATCCTATACTTTATTAAATTGTATTTATGTTGTTTTATCCTATGCTTTATTAAATTGTGTTTATCTTGTTTTAACCTATGCTTTATTAAATTGTATTTATGTTGTTTTAACCCATTCTTTATTAAATTGCATTTATGTTGTTGTAACCCATGCTTTATTAAATTGTATTTATGTTGTTTTATCCTATGCTTTATTAAATTGTGCTTATGTTGTTTTATCCTATGCTTTATTAAATTGTATTTATGTTGTTTTATCCTATGCTTTATTAAATTGTATTTATGTTGTTTTAACCCATGCTTTATTAAATTGTATTTATGTTGTTTTATCCTATGCTTTATTAAATTGTGTTTATGTTGTTTTATCCTATGCTTTTTTAAATTGTATTTATGTTGTTTTATCCTATGCTTTATTAAATTGTATTTATGTTGTTTTATTCTATGCTTTATTAAACTGCATTTATGTTGTTTTATCCTATGCTTTATTAAATTGTATTTATGTTGTTTTTTTCTATGCTTTATTAAATTGTATTTATGTTGTTTTATCCTATGCTTTATTAAATTGTATTTATGTTGTTTTATCCTATGCTTTATTAAATTGTATTTATGTTGTTTTATCCTATGCTTTATTAAATTGTATTTATGTTGTTTTAACCTATGCTTTATTAAATTGTATGTATGTTGTTTTATCCTATACTTTATTAAATTGTATTTATGTTGTTTTATCCTATGCTTTATTAAATTGTGTTTATCTTGTTTTAACCTATGCTTTATTAAATTGTATTTATGTTGTTTTAACCCATTCTTTATTAAATTGCATTTATGTTGTTGTAACCCATGCTTTATTAAATTGTATTTATGTTGTTTTATCCTATGCTTTATTAAATTGTGCTTATGTTGTTTTATCCTATGCTTTATTAAATTGTATTTATGTTGTTTTATCCTATGCTTTATTAAATTGTATTTATGTTGTTTTAACCCATGCTTTATTAAATTGTATTTATGTTGTTTTATCCTATGCTTTATTAAATTGTGTTTATGTTGTTTTATCCTATGCTTTTTTAAATTGTATTTATGTTGTTTTATCCTATGCTTTATTAAATTGTATTTATGTTGTTTTATTCTATGCTTTATTAAACTGCATTTATGTTGTTTTATCCTATGCTTTATTAAATTGTATTTATGTTGTTTTTTTCTATGCTTTATTAAATTGTATTTATGTTGTTTTATCCTATGCTTTATTAAATTGTATTTATGTTGTTTTATCCTATGCTTTATTAAATTGTATTTATGTTGTTTTATCCTATGCTTTATTAAATTGTATTTATGTTGTTTTATCCTATACTTTATTAAATTGTATTTATGCTGTTTTAACCTATGCTTTATTAAATTGTATTTATGTTGTTTTATCCTATGCTTTATTAAATTGTGTTTATGTTGTTTTATCCTATGCTTTATTAAATTGTATTAATGTTGTTTTATCCTATGCTTTATTAAATTGTATTTATGTTGTTTTATCCTATGCTTTATTAAATTGTATTTATGTTGTTTTATCCTATGCTTTATTAAATTGTATTTATGTTGTTTTATCCTATACTTTATTAAATTGTATTTATGTTGTTTTAACCTATGCTTTATTAAATTGTATTTATGTTGTTTTATCCTATGCTTTATTAAATTGTATTTATGTTGTTTTATCCTATGCTTTATTAAATTGTATTTATGTTGTTTTATCCTATGCTTTATTAAATTGTATTTATGTTGTTTTAACCTATGCTTTATTAAATTGTATGTATGTTGTTTTATCCTATACTTTATTAAATTGTATTTATGTTGTTTTATCCTATGCTTTATTAAATTGTATTTATGTTGTTTTATCCTATGCTTTATTAAATTGTATTTATGTTGTTTTATCCTATGCTTTATTAAATTGTGTTTATGTTGTTTTATCCTATACTTTATTAAATTGTATTTATGTTGTTTTATCCTATGCTTTATTAAATTGTATTTATGTTGTTTTATTCTATGCTTTATTAAACTGCATTTATGTTGTTTTATCCTATGCTTTATTAAATTGTATTTATGTTGTTTTTTTCTATGCTTTATTAAATTGTATTTATGTTGTTTTATCCTATACTTTATTAAATTGTATTTATGTTGTTTTATCCTATGCTTTATTAAATTGTATTTATGTTGTTTTATCCTATGCTTTATTAAATTGTATTTATGCTGTTTTATCCTATACTTTATTAAATTGTATTTATGCTGTTTTAACCTATGCTTTATTAAATTGTATTTATGTTGTTTTATCCTATGCTTTATTAAATTGTGTTTATGTTGTTTTATCCTATGCTTTATTAAATTGTATTAATGTTGTTTTATCCTATGCTTTATTAAATTGTATTTATGTTGTTTTATCCTATGCTTTATTAAATTGTATTTATGTTGTTTTATCCTATGCTTTATTAAATTGTTTTTATGTTGTTTTATCCTATACTTTATTAAATTGTATTTATGTTGTTTTAACCTATGCTTTATTAAATTGTATTTATGTTGTTTTATCCTATGCTTTATTAAATTGTATTTATGTTGTTTTATCCTATGCTTTATTAAATTGTATTTATGTTGTTTTATCCTATGCTTATTAAATTGTATTTATGTTGTTTTAACCTATGCTTTATTAAATTGTATGTATGTTGTTTTATCCTATACTTTATTAAATTGTATTTATGTTGTTTTATCCTATGCTTTATTAAATTGTATTTATGTTGTTTTATCCTATGCTTTATTAAATTGTATTTATGTTGTTTTATCCTATGCTTTATTAAAATGTGTTTATGTTGTTTTATCCTATGCTTTTTTAAATTGTATTTATGTTGTTTTATCCTATGCTTTATTAAATTGTACTTATGTTGTTTTATTCTATGCTTTATTAAATTGCATTTATGTTTTTTTATCCTATGCTTTATTAAATTTTATTTATGTTGTTTTATCCTTTGCTTTATTAAACTGCATTTATGTTGTTTTATCCTATGCTTTATTAAATTGTATTTATGTTGTTTTTTTCTATGCTTTATTAAATTGTATTTATGTTGTTTTATACTATGCTTTATTAAATTGTATTTATGTTGTTTTATCCTATGCTTTATTAAATTGTATTTATGTTTTTTTATCCTATGCTTTATTAAATTTTATTTATGTTGTTTTATCCTTTGCTTTATTAAACTGCATTTATGTTGTTTTATCCTATGCTTTATTAAATTGTATTTATGTTGTTTTTTTCTATGCTTTATTAAATTGTATTTATGTTGTTTTATCCTATGCTTTATTAAATTGTATTTATGTTGTTTTATCCTATGCTTTATTCAATTGTATTTATGTTGTTTTATCCTATGCTTTATTAAATTGTATTTATGTTGTTTTATCCTATACTTTATTAAATTGTATTTATGCTGTTTTAACCTATGCTTTATTAAATTGTATTTATGTTGTTTTATCCTATGCTTTATTAAATTGTATTTAAGTTGTTTTTTCCTACGCTTTATTAAATTGTATTCATGTTGTTTTAACCCATGCTTTATTAAATTGTATTTATGTTGTTTTATCCTATGCTTTATTAAAATGTGTTTATGTTGTTTTATCCTATGCTTTTTTAAATTGTATTTATGTTGTTTTATCCTATGCTTTATTAAATTGTACTTATGTTGTTTTATTCTATGCTTTATTCAATTGTATTTATGTTGTTTTATCCTATGCTTTATTAAATTGTATTTATGTTGTTTTATCCTATAATTTATTAAATTGTATTTATGCTGTTTTAACCTATGCTTTATTAAATTGTATTTATGTTGTTTTATCCTATGCTTTATTAAATTGTGTTTATGTTGTTTTATCCTATGCTTTATTAAATTGTATTAATGTTGTTTTATCCTATGCTTTATTAAATTGTATTTATGTTGTTTTATCCTATGCTTTATTAAATTGTATTTATGTTGTTTTATCCTATGCTTTATTAAATTGTATTTATGTTGTTTTATCCTATACTTTATTAAATTGTATTTATGTTGTTTTAACCTATGCTTTATTAAATTGTATTTATGTTGTTTTATCCTATGCTTTATTAAATTGTATTTATGTTGTTTTATCCTATGCTTTATTAAATTGTATTTATGTTGTTTTATCCTATGCTTTATTAAATTGTATTTATGTTGTTTTAACCTATGCTTTATTAAATTGTATGTATGTTGTTTTATCCTATACTTTATTAAATTGTATTTATGTTGTTTTATCCTATGCTTTATTAAATTGTATTTATGTTGTTTAATCCTATGCTTTATTAAATTGTATTTATGTTGTTTTAACCCATGCTTTATTAAATTGTATTTATGTTGTTTTATCCTATGCTTTATTAAATTGTGTTTATGTTGTTTTATCCTATGCTTTTTTAAATTGTATTTATGTTGTTTTATCCTATGCTTTATTAAATTGTATTTATGTTGTTTTATTCTATGCTTTATTAAACTGCATTTATGTTGTTTTATCCTATGCTTTATTAAATTGTATTTATGTTGTTTTTTTCTATGCTTTATTAAATTGTATTTATGTTGTTTTATCCTATGCTTTATTAAATTGTATTTATGTTGTTTTATCCTATGCTTTATTAAATTGTATTTATGTTGTTTTATCCTATGCTTTATTAAATTGTATTTATGTTGTTTTATCCTATACTTTATTAAATTGTATTTATGCTGTTTTAACCTATGCTTTATTAAATTGTATTTATGTTGTTTTATCCTATGCTTTATTAAATTGTGTTTATGTTGTTTTATCCTATGCTTTATTAAATTGTATTAATGTTGTTTTATCCTATGCTTTATTAAATTGTATTTATGTTGTTTTATCCTATGCTTTATTAAATTGTATTTATGTTGTTTTATCCTATGCTTTATTAAATTGTATTTATGTTGTTTTATCCTATACTTTATTAAATTGTATTTATGTTGTTTTAACCTATGCTTTATTAAATTGTATTTATGTTGTTTTATCCTATGCTTTATTAAATTGTATTTATGTTGTTTTATCTTATGCTTTATTAAATTGTATTTATGTTGTTTTATCCTATGCTTTATTAAATTGTATTTATGTTGTTTTAACCTATGCTTTATTAAATTGTATGTATGTTGTTTTATCCTATACTTTATTAAATTGTATTTATGTTGTTTTATCCTATGCTTTATTAAATTGTATTTATGTTGTTTTATCCTATGCTTTATTAAATTGTATTTATGTTGTTTTATCCTATGCTTTATTAAATTGTGTTTATGTTGTTTTATCCTATACTTTATTAAATTGTATTTATGTTGTTTTATCCTATGCTTTATTAAATTGTATTTATGTTGTTTTATTCTATGCTTTATTAAACTGCATTTATGTTGTTTTATCCTATGCTTTATTAAATTGTATTTATGTTGTTTTTTTCTATGCTTTATTAAATTGTATTTATGTTGTTTTATCCTATGCTTTATTAAATTGTATTTATGTTGTTTTATCCTATGCTTTATTAAATTGTATTTATGTTGTTTTATCCTATACTTTATTAAATTGTATTTATGCTGTTTTAACCTATGCTTTATTAAATTGTATTTATGTTGTTTTATCCTATGCTTTATTAAATTGTGTTTATGTTGTTTTATCCTATGCTTTATTAAATTGTATTAATGTTGTTTTATCCTATGCTTTATTAAATTGTATTTATGTTGTTTTATCCTATGCTTTATTAAATTGTATTTATGTTGTTTTATCCTATGCTTTATTAAATTGTTTTTATGTTGTTTTATCCTATACTTTATTAAATTGTATTTATGTTGTTTTAACCTATGCTTTATTAAATTGTATTTATGTTGTTTTATCCTATGCTTTATTAAATTGTATTTATGTTGTTTTATCCTATGCTTTATTAAATTGTATTTATGTTGTTTTATCCTATGCTTATTAAATTGTATTTATGTTGTTTTAACCTATGCTTTATTAAATTGTATGTATGTTGTTTTATCCTATACTTTATTAAATTGTATTTATGTTGTTTTATCCTATGCTTTATTAAATTGTATTTATGTTGTTTTATCCTATGCTTTATTAAAATGTATTTATGTTGTTTTATCCTATGCTTTATTAAATTGTGTTTATGTTGTTTTATCCTATACTTTATTAAATTGTATTTATGTTGTTTTAAACTATGCTTTATTAAATTGTATTTATGTTGTTTTATCCTATGCTTTATTAAATTGTATTTAAGTTGTTTTTTCCTACGCTTTATTAAATTGTATTCATGTTGTTTTAACCCATGCTTTATTAAATTGTATTTATGTTGTTTTATCCTATGCTTTATTAAAATGTGTTTATGTTGTTTTATCCTATGCTTTTTTAAATTGTATTTATGTTGTTTTATCCTATGCTTTATTAAATTGTATTTATGTTGTTTTATTCTATGCTTTATTAAATTGTATTTATGTTTTTTTATCCTATGCTTTATTAAATTTTATTTATGTTGTTTTATCCTTTGCTTTATTAAACTGCATTTATGTTGTTTTATCCTATGCTTTATTAAATTGTATTTATGTTGTTTTTTTCTATGCTTTATTAAATTGTATTTATGTTGTTTTATCCTATGCTTTATTAAATTGTATTTATGTTGTTTTATCCTATGCTTTATTAAATTGTATTTATGTTTTTTTATCCTATGCTTTATTAAATTTTATTTATGTTGTTTTATCCTTTGCTTTATTAAACTGCATTTATGTTGTTTTATCCTATGCTTTATTAAATTGTATTTATGTTGTTTTTTTCTATGCTTTGTTAAATTGTATTTATGTTGTTTTATCCTATGCTTTATTAAATTGTATTTATGTTGTTTTATTCTATGCTTTATTAAACTGCATTTATGTTGTTTTATCCTATGCTTTATTAAATTGTATTTATGTTGTTTTTTTCTATGCTTTATTAAATTGTATTTATGTTGTTTTATCCTATGCTTTATTAAATTGTATTTATGTTGTTTTATCCTATGCTTTATTAAATTGTATTTATGTTGTTTTATCCTATGCTTTATTAAATTGTATTTATGTTGTTTTATCCTATACTTTATTAAATTGTATTTATGCTGTTTTAACCTATGCGTTATTAAATTGTATTTATGTTGTTTTATCCTAAGCTTCATTAAATTGTGTTTATGTTGTTTTATCCTATGCTTTATTAAATTGTATTAATGTTGTTTTATCCTATGCTTTATTAAATTGTATTTATGTTGTTTTATCCTATGCTTTATTAAATTGTATTTATGTTGTTTTATCCTATGCTTTATTAAATTGTATTTATGTTGTTTTATCCTATACTTTATTAAATTGTATTTATGTTGTTTTAACCTATGCTTTATTAAATTGTATTTATGTTGTTTTATCCTATGCTTTATTAAATTGTATTTATGTTGTTTTATCCTATGCTTTATTAAATTGTATTTATGTTGTTTTATCCTATGCTTTATTAAATTGTATTTATGTTGTTTTAACCTATGCTTTATTAAATTGTATGTATGTTGTTTTATCCTATACTTTATTAAATTGTATTTATGTTGTTTTATCCTATGCTTTATTAAATTGTATTTATGTTGTTTTATCCTATGCTTTATTAAATTGTATTTATGTTGTTTTATCCTATGCTTTATTAAATTGTGTTTATGTTGTTTTATCCTATACTTTATTAAATTGTATTTATGTTGTTTTATCCTATGCTTTATTAAATTGTATTTATGTTGTTTTATTCTATGCTTTATTAAACTGCATTTATGTTGTTTTATCCTATGCTTTATTAAATTGTATTTATGTTGTTTTTTTCTATGCTTTATTAAATTGTATTTATGTTGTTTTATCCTATGCTTTATTAAATTGTATTTATGTTGTTTTATCCTATGCTTTATTAAATTGTATTTATGTTGTTTTATCCTATGCTTTATTAAATTGTATTTATGTTGTTTTATCCTATGCTTTATTAAATTGTGTTTATGTTGTTTTATCCTATGCTTTATTAAATTGTATTTATGTTGTTTTATTCTATGCTTTATTAAATTGTATTTATTTTGTTTTAACCTATGCTTTATTAAATTGTATTTATGTTGTTTTATCCTATGCTTTATTAAATTGTATTTATGTTGTTTTATCCTATGCTTTATTAAATTGTGTTTATGTTGTTTTATCCTATACTTTATTAAATTGTATTTATGATGTTTTAAACTATGCTTTATTAAATTGTATTTATGTTGTTTTATCCTATGCTTTATTAAATTGTATTTATGTTGTTTTATCCTATGCTTTATTAAATTGTATTTATGTTGTTTTATCCTATGCTTTATTAAATTGTATTTATGTTGTTTTATCCTATGCTTTATTAAATTGTATTTATGTTTTTTTATCCTATGCTTTATTAAATTTTATTTATGTTGTTTTATCCTTTGCTTTATTAAACTGCATTTATGTTGTTTTATCCTATGCTTTATTAAATTGTATTTATGTTGTTTTTTTCTATGCTTTATTAAATTGTAGTTATGTTGTTTTATCCTATGCTTTATTAAATTGTATTTATGTTGTTTTATCCTATGCTTTATTCAATTGTATTTATGTTGTTTTATCCTATGCTTTATTAAATTGTATTTATGTTGTTTTATCCTATACTTTATTAAATTGTATTTATGCTGTTTTAACCTATGCTTTATTAAATTGTATTTATGTTGTTTTATCCTATGCTTTATTAAATTGTGTTTATGTTGTTTTATCCTATGCTTTATTAAATTGTATTAATGTTGTTTTATCCTATGCTTTATTAAATTGTATTTATGTTGTTTTATCCTATGCTTTATTCAATTGTATTTATGTTGTTTTATCCTATGCTTTATTAAATTGTATTTATGTTGTTTTATCCTATACTTTATTAAATTGTATTTATGTTGTTTTAACCTATGCTTTATTAAATTGTATTTATGTTGTTTTATCCTATGCTTTATTAAATTGTATTTATGTTGTTTTATCCTATGCTTTATTAAATTGTATTTATGTTGTTTTATCCTATGCTTTATTAAATTGTATTTATGTTGTTTTAACCTATGCTTTATTAAATTGTATGTATGTTGTTTTATCCTATACTTTATTAAATTGTATTTATGTTGCTTTATCCTATGCTTTATTAAATTGTATTTATGTTGTTTAATCCTATGCTTTATTAAATTGTATTTATGTTGTTTTAACCCATGCTTTATTAAATTGTATTTATGTTGTTTTATCCTATGCTTTATTAAATTGTGTTTATGTTGTTTTATCCTATGCTTTTTTAAATTGTATTTATGTTGTTTTATCCTATGCTTTATTAAATTGTATTTATGTTGTTTTATTCTATGCTTTATTAAACTGCATTTATGTTGTTTTATCCTATGCTTTATTAAATTGTATTTATGTTGTTTTTTTCTATGCTTTATTAAATTGTATTTATGTTGTTTTATCCTATGCTTTATTAAATTGTATTTATGTTGTTTTATCCTATGCTTTATTAAATTGTATTTATGTTGTTTTATCCTATGCTTTATTAAATTGTATTTATGTTGTTTTATCTTATACTTTATTAAATTGTATTTATGCTGTTTTAACCTATGCTTTATTAAATTGTATTTATGTTGTTTTATCCTATGCTTTATTAAATTGTGTTTATGTTGTTTTATCCTATGCTTTATTAAATTGTATTAATGTTGTTTTATCCTATGCTTTATTAAATTGTATTTATGTTGTTTTATCCTATACTTTATTAAATTGTATTTATGTTGTTTTAACCTATGCTTTATTAAATTGTATTTATGTTGTTTTATCCTATGCTTTATTAAATTGTATTTATGTTGTTTTATCCTATGCTTTATTAAATTGTATTTATGTTGTTTTATCCTATGCTTTATTAAATTGTATTTATGTTGTTTTAACCTATGCTTTATTAAATTGTATGTATGTTGTTTTATCCTATACTTTATTAAATTGTATTTATGTTGTTTTATCCTATGCTTTATTAAATTGTATTTATGTTGTTTTATCCTATGCTTTATTAAATTGTATTTATGTTGTTTTATCCTATGCTTTATTAAATTGTGTTTATGTTGTTTTATCCTATACTTTATTAAATTGTATTTATGTTGTTTTATCCTATGCTTTATTAAATTGTATTTATGTTGTTTTATTCTATGCTTTATTAAACTGCATTTATGTTGTTTTATCCTATGCTTTATTAAATTGTATTTATGTTGTTTTTTTCTATGCTTTATTAAATTGTATTTATGTTGTTTTATCCTATGCTTTATTAAATTGTATTTATGTTGTTTTATCCTATGCTTTATTAAATTGTATTTATGTTGTTTTATCCTATGCTTTATTAAATTGTATTTATGTTGTTTTATCCTATACTTTATTAAATTGTATTTATGCTGTTTTAACCTATGCTTTATTAAATTGTATTTATGTTGTTTTATCCTATGCTTTATTAAATTGTGTTTATGTTGTTTTATCCTATGCTTTATTAAATTGTATTAATGTTGTTTTATCCTATGCTTTATTAAATTGTATTTATGTTGTTTTATCCTATGCTTTATTAAATTGTATTTATGTTGTTTTATCCTATGCTTTATTAAATTGTTTTTATGTTGTTTTATCCTATACTTTATTAAATTGTATTTATGTTGTTTTAACCTATGCTTTATTAAATTGTATTTATGTTGTTTTATCCTATGCTTTATTAAATTGTATTTATGTTGTTTTATCCTATGCTTTATTAAATTGTATTTATGTTGTTTTATCCTATGCTTATTAAATTGTATTTATGTTGTTTTAACCTATGCTTTATTAAATTGTATGTATGTTGTTTTATCCTATACTTTATTAAATTGTATTTATGTTGTTTTATCCTATGCTTTATTAAATTGTATTTATGTTGTTTTATCCTATGCTTTATTAAATTGTATTTATGTTGTTTTATCCTATGCTTTATTAAATTGTGTTTATGTTGTTTTATCCTATACTTTATTAAATTGTATTTATGTTGTTTTAAACTATGCTTTATTAAATTGTATTTATGTTGTTTTATCCTATGCTTTATTAAATTGTATTTAAGTTGTTTTTTCCTACGCTTTATTAAATTGTATTCATGTTGTTTTAACCCATGCTTTATTAAATTGTATTTATGTTGTTTTATCCTATGCTTTATTAAAATGTGTTTATGTTGTTTTATCCTATGCTTTTTTAAATTGTATTTATGTTGTTTTATCCTATGCTTTATTAAATTGTATTTATGTTGTTTTATTCTATGCTTTATTAAATTGTATTTATGTTTTTTTATCCTATGCTTTATTAAATTTTATTTATTTTGTTTTATCCTTTGCTTTATTAAACTGCATTTATGTTGTTTTATCCTATGCTTTATTAAATTGTATTTATGTTGTTTTTTTCTATGCTTTATTAAATTGTATTTATGTTGTTTTATCCTATGCTTTATTAAATTGTATTTATGTTGTTTTATCCTATGCTTTATTAAATTGTATTTATGTTTTTTTATCCTATGCTTTATTAAATTTTATTTATGTTGTTTTATCCTTTGCTTTATTAAACTGCATTTATGCTGTTTTATCCTATGCTTTATTAAATTGTATTTATGTTGTTTTTTTCTATGCTTTATTAAATTGTATTTATGTTGTTTTATCCTATGCTTTATTAAATTGTATTTATGTTGTTTTATTCTATGCTTTATTAAACTGCATTTATGTTGTTTTATCCTATGCTTTATTAAATTGTATTTATGTTGTTTTTTTCTATGCTTTATTAAATTGTATTTATGTTGTTTTATCCTATGCTTTATTAAATTGTATTTATGTTGTTTTATCCTATGCTTTATTAAATTGTATTTATGTTGTTTTATCCTATGCTTTATTAAATTGTATTTATGTTGTTTTATCCTATACTTTATTAAATTGTATTTATGCTGTTTTAACCTATGCGTTATTAAATTGTATTTATGTTGTTTTATCCTAAGCTTTATTAAATTGTGTTTATGTTGTTTTATCCTATGCTTTATTAAATTGTATTAATGTTGTTTTATCCTATGCTTTATTAAATTGTATTTATGTTGTTTTATCCTATGCTTTATTAAATTGTATTTATGTTGTTTTATCCTATGCTTTATTAAATTGTATTTATGTTGTTTTATCCTATACTTTATTAAATTGTATTTATGTTATTTTAACCTATGCTTTATTAAATTGTATTTATGTTGTTTTATCCTATGCTTTATTAAATTGTATTTATGTTGTTTTATCCTATGCTTTATTAAATTGTATTTATGTTGTTTTATCCTATGCTTTATTAAATTGTATTTATGTTGTTTTAACCTATGCTTTATTAAATTGTATGTATGTTGTTTTATCCTATACTTTATTAAATTGTATTTATGTTGTTTTATCCTATGCTTTATTAAATTGTATTTATGTTGTTTTATCCTATGCTTTATTAAATTGTATTTATGTTGTTTTATCCTATGCTTTATTAAATTGTGTTTATGTTGTTTTATCCTATACTTTATTAAATTGTATTTATGTTGTTTTATCCTATGCTTTATTAAATTGTATTTATGTTGTTTTATTCTATGCTTTATTAAACTGCATTTATGTTGTTTTATCCTATGCTTTATTAAATTGTATTTATGTTGTTTTTTTCTATGCTTTATTAAATTGTATTTATGTTGTTTTATCCTATGCTTTATTAAATTGTATTTATGTTGTTTTATCCTATGCTTTATTAAATTGTATTTATGTTGTTTTATCCTATGCTTTATTAAATTGTATTTATGTTGTTTTATCCTATGCTTTATTAAATTGTGTTTATGTTGTTTTATCCTATGCTTTATTAAATTGTATTTATGTTGTTTTATTCTATGCTTTATTAAATTGTATTTATTTTGTTTTAACCTATGCTTTATTAAATTGTATTTATGTTGTTTTATCCTATGCTTTATTAAATTGTATTTATGTTGTTTTATCCTATGCTTTATTAAATTGTGTTTATGTTGTTTTATCCTATACTTTATTAAATTGTATTTATGATGTTTTAAACTATGCTTTATTAAATTGTATTTATGTTGTTTTATCCTATGCTTTATTAAATTGTATTTATGTTGTTTTATCCTATGCTTTATTAAATTGTGTTTATCTTGTTTTAACCTATGCTTTATTAAATTGTATTTATGTTGTTTTAACCCATTCTTTATTAAATTGCATTTATGTTGTTGTAACCCATGCTTTATTAAATTGTATTTATGTTGTTTTATCCTATGCTTTATTAAATTGTGCTTATGTTGTTTTATCCTATGCTTTATTAAATTGTATTTATGTTGTTTTATCCTATGCTTTATTAAATTGTATTTATGTTGTTTTAACCCATGCTTTATTAAATTGTATTTATGTTGTTTTATCCTATGCTTTATTAAATTGTGTTTATGTTGTTTTATCCTATGCTTTTTTAAATTGTATTTATGTTGTTTTATCCTATGCTTTATTAAATTGTATTTATGTTGTTTTATTCTATGGTTTATTAAACTGTATTTATGTTGTTTTATCCTATGCTTTGTTAAATTGTATTTATGTTGTTTTTTTCTATGCTTTATTAAATTGTATTTATGTTGTTTTATCCTATGCTTTATTAAATTGTATTTATGTTGTTTTATCCTATGCTTTATTAAATTGTATTTATGTTGTTTTATCCTATGTTTTATTAAATTGTATTTATGTTGTTTTATCCTATACTTTATTAAATTGTATTTATGCTGTTTAAACCTATGCTTTATTAAATTGTATTTATGTTGTTTTATCCTATGCTTTATTAAATTGTGTTTATGTTGTTTTATCCTATGCTTTATTAAATTGTATTAATGTTGTTTTATCCTATGCTTTATTAAATTGTATTTATGTTGTTTTATCCTATGCTTTATTAAATTGTATTTATGTTGTTTTATCCTATGCTTTATTAAATTGTATTTATGTTGTTTTATCCTATACTTTATTAAATTGTATTTATGTTGTTTTAACCTATGCTTTATTAAATTGTATTTATGTTGTTTTATCCTATGCTTTATTAAATTGTATTTATGTTGTTTTATCCTATGCTTTATTAAATTGTATTTATGTTGTTTTATCCTATGCTTTATTAAATTGTATTTATGTTGTTTTAACCTATGCTTTATTAAATTGTATGTATGTTGTTTTATCCTATACTTTATTAAATTGTATTTATGTTGTTTTATCCTATGCTTTATTAAATTGTATTTATGTTGTTTTATCCTATGCTTTATTAAATTGTATTTATGTTGTTTTATCCTATGCTTTATTAAATTGTGTTTATGTTGTTTTATCCTATACTTTATTAAATTGTATTTATGTTGTTTTATCCTATGCTTTATTAAATTGTATTTATGTTGTTTTATTCTATGCTTTATTAAACTGCATTTATGTTGTTTTATCCTATGCTTTATTAAATTGTATTTATGTTGTTTTTTTCTATGCTTTATTAAATTGTATTTATGTTGTTTTATCCTATGCTTTATTAAATTGTATTTATGTTGTTTTATCCTATGCTTTATTAAATTGTATTTATGTTGTTTTATCCTATGCTTTATTAAATTGTATTTATGTTGTTTTATCCTATACTTTATTAAATTGTATTTATGCTGTTTTAACCTATGCTTTATTAAATTGTATTTATGATGTTTTATCCTATGCTTTATTAAATTGTGTTTATGTTGTTTTATCCTATGCTTTATTAAATTGTATTAATGTTGTTTTATCCTATGCTTTATTAAATTGTATTTATGTTGTTTTATCCTATGCTTTATTAAATTGTATTTATGTTGTTTTATCCTATGCTTTATTAAATTGTTTTTATGTTGTTTTATCCTATACTTTATTAAATTGTATTTATGTTGTTTTAACCTATGCTTTATTAAATTGTATTTATGTTGTTTTATCCTATGCTTTATTAAATTGTATTTATGTTGTTTTATCCTATGCTTTATTAAATTGCATTTATGTTGTTTTAACCTATGCTTTATTAAATTGTATGTATGTTGTTTTATCCTATACTTTATTAAATTGTATTTATGTTGTTTTATCCTATGCTTTATTAAATTGTATTTATGTTGTTTTATCCTATGCTTTATTAAATTGTATTTATGTTGTTTTATCCTATGCTTTATTAAATTGTGTTTATGTTGTTTTATCCTATACTTTATTAAATTGTATTTATGTTGTTTTAAACTATGCTTTATTAAATTGTATTTATGTTGTTTTATCCTATGCTTTATTAAATTGTATTTAAGTTGTTTTTTCCTATGCTTTATTAAATTGTATTCATGTTGTTTTAACCCATGCTTTATTAAATTGTATTTATGTTGTTTTATCCTATGCTTTATTAAAATGTGTTTATGTTGTTTTATCCCATGCTTTTTTAAATTGTATTTATGTTGTTTTATCCTATGCTTTATTAAATTGTATTTATGTTGTTTTATTCTATGCTTTATTAAATTGTATTTATGTTTTTTTATCCTATGCTTTATTAAATTTTATTTATGTTGTTTTATCCTTTGCTTTATTAAATTGTATTTATGTTTTTTATTGTATGCTTTATTAAACTGCATTTATGTTGTTTTATCCTATGCTTTATTAAATTGTATTTATGTTGTTTTATCCTATGCTTTATTAAATTGTGTTTATGTTGTTTTATCCTATGCTTTATTAAATTGTATTTATGTTGTTTTATCCTATGCTTTATTAAATTGTATTTATGTTGTTTTATCCTATGCTTTATTAAATTGTATTTATGTTGTTTTATCCTATGCTTTATTAAATTGTATTCATGTTGTTTTATCCTATGCTTTATTAAATTGTATTTATGTTGTTTTATCCTATGCTTTATTAAATTGTATTTATGTTGTTTTATCCTATGCTTTATTAAATTGTATTTATGTTGTTTTATCCTATGCTTTATTAAATTGTGTTTATGTTGTTTTATCCTATACTTTATTAAATTGTATTTATGTTGTTTTATCCTATGCTTTATTAAATTGTATTTATGTTGTTTTATTCTATGCTTTATTAAACTGCATTTATGTTGTTTTATCCTATGCTTTATTAAATTGTATTTATGTTGTTTTTTTCTATGCTTTATTAAATTGTATTTATGTTGTTTTATCCTATGCTTTATTAAATTGTATTTATGTTGTTTTATCCTATGCTTTATTAAATTGTATTTATGTTGTTTTATCCTATGCTTTATTAAATTGTATTTATGTTGTTTTATCCTATACTTTATTAAATTGTATTTATGCTGTTTTAACCTATGCTTTATTAAATTGTATTTATGTTGTTTTATCCTATGCTTTATTAAATTGTGTTTATGTTGTTTTATCCTATGCTTTATTAAATTGTATTAATGTTGTTTTATCCTATGCTTTATTAAATTGTATTTATGTTGTTTTATCCTATGCTTTATTAAATTGTATTTATGTTGTTTTATCCTATGCTTTATTAAATTGTTTTTATGTTGTTTTATCCTATACTTTATTAAATTGTATTTATGTTGTTTTAACCTATGCTTTATTAAATTGTATTTATGTTGTTTTATCCTATGCTTTATTAAATTGTATTTATGTTGTTTTATCCTATGCTTTATTAAATTGTATTTATGTTGTTTTATCCTATGCTTATTAAATTGTATTTATGTTGTTTTAACCTATGCTTTATTAAATTGTATGTATGTTGTTTTATCCTATACTTTATTAAATTGTATTTATGTTGTTTTATCCTATGCTTTATTAAATTGTATTTATGTTGTTTTATCCTATGCTTTATTAAATTGTATTTATGTTGTTTTATCCTATGCTTTATTAAATTGTGTTTATGTTGTTTTATCCTATACTTTATTAAATTGTATTTATGTTGTTTTAAACTATGCTTTATTAAATTGTATTTATGTTGTTTTATCCTATGCTTTATTAAATTGTATTTAAGTTGTTTTTTCCTACGCTTTATTAAATTGTATTCATGTTGTTTTAACCCATGCTTTATTAAATTGTATTTATGTTGTTTTATCCTATGCTTTATTAAAATGTGTTTATGTTGTTTTATCCTATGCTTTTTTAAATTGTATTTATGTTGTTTTATCCTATGCTTTATTAAATTGTATTTATGTTTTTTTTATCCTATGCTTTATTAAATTTTATTTATGTTGTTTTATCCTTTGCTTTATTAAACTGCATTTATGCTGTTTTATCCTATGCTTTATTAAATTGTATTTATGTTGTTTTTTTCTATGCTTTATTAAATTGTATTTATGTTGTTTTATCCTATGCTTTATTAAATTGTATTTATGTTGTTTTATTCTATGCTTTATTAAACTGCATTTATGTTGTTTTATCCTATGCTTTATTAAATTGTATTTATGTTGTTTTTTTCTATGCTTTATTAAATTGTATTTATGTTGTTTTATCCTATGCTTTATTAAATTGTATTTATGTTGTTTTATCCTATGCTTTATTAAATTGTATTTATGTTGTTTTATCCTATGCTTTATTAAATTGTATTTATGTTGTTTTATCCTATACTTTATTAAATTGTATTTATGCTGTTTTAACCTATGCGTTATTAAATTGTATTTATGTTGTTTTATCCTAAGCTTTATTAAATTGTGTTTATGTTGTTTTATCCTATGCTTTATTAAATTGTATTAATGTTGTTTTATCCTATGCTTTATTAAATTGTATTTATGTTGTTTTATCCTATGCTTTATTAAATTGTATTTATGTTGTTTTATCCTATGCTTTATTAAATTGTATTTATGTTGTTTTATCCTATACTTTATTAAATTGTATTTATGTTATTTTAACCTATGCTTTATTAAATTGTATTTATGTTGTTTTATCCTATGCTTTATTAAATTGTATTTATGTTGTTTTATCCTATGCTTTATTAAATTGTATTTATGTTGTTTTATCCTATGCTTTATTAAATTGTATTTATGTTGTTTTAACCTATGCTTTATTAAATTGTATGTATGTTGTTTTATCCTATACTTTATTAAATTGTATTTATGTTGTTTTATCCTATGCTTTATTAAATTGTATTTATGTTGTTTTATCCTATGCTTTATTAAATTGTATTTATGTTGTTTTATCCTATGCTTTATTAAATTGTGTTTATGTTGTTTTATCCTATACTTTATTAAATTGTATTTATGTTGTTTTATCCTATGCTTTATTAAATTGTATTTATGTTGTTTTATTCTATGCTTTATTAAACTGCATTTATGTTGTTTTATCCTATGCTTTATTAAATTGTATTTATGTTGTTTTTTTCTATGCTTTATTAAATTGTATTTATGTTGTTTTATCCTATGCTTTATTAAATTGTATTTATGTTGTTTTATCCTATGCTTTATTAAATTGTATTTATGTTGTTTTATCCTATGCTTTATTAAATTGTATTTATGTTGTTTTATCCTATGCTTTATTAAATTGTGTTTATGTTGTTTTATCCTATGCTTTATTAAATTGTATTTATGTTGTTTTATTCTATGCTTTATTAAATTGTATTTATTTTGTTTTAACCTATGCTTTATTAAATTGTATTTATGTTGTTTTATCCTATGCTTTATTAAATTGTATTTATGTTGTTTTATCCTATGCTTTATTAAATTGTGTTTATGTTGTTTTATCCTATACTTTATTAAATTGTATTTATGATGTTTTAAACTATGCTTTATTAAATTGTATTTATGTTGTTTTATCCTATGCTTTATTAAATTGTATTTATGTTGTTTTATCCTATGCTTTATTAAATTGTGTTTATCTTGTTTTAACCTATGCTTTATTAAATTGTATTTATGTTGTTTTAACCCATTCTTTATTAAATTGCATTTATGTTGTTGTAACCCATGCTTTATTAAATTGTATTTATGTTGTTTTATCCTATGCTTTATTAAATTGTGCTTATGTTGTTTTATCCTATGCTTTATTAAATTGTATTTATGTTGTTTTATCCTATGCTTTATTAAATTGTATTTATGTTGTTTTAACCCATGCTTTATTAAATTGTATTTATGTTGTTTTATCCTATGCTTTATTAAATTGTGTTTATGTTGTTTTATCCTATGCTTTTTTAAATTGTATTTATGTTGTTTTATCCTATGCTTTATTAAATTGTATTTATGTTGTTTTATTCTATGCTTTATTAAACTGTATTTATGTTGTTTTATCCTATGCTTTGTTAAATTGTATTTATGTTGTTTTTTTCTATGCTTTATTAAATTGTATTTATGTTGTTTTATCCTATGCTTTATTAAATTGTATTTATGTTGTTTTATCCTATGCTTTATTAAATTGTATTTATGTTGTTTTATCCTATGTTTTATTAAATTGTATTTATGTTGTTTTATCCTATACTTTATTAAATTGTATTTATGCTGTTTAAACCTATGCTTTATTAAATTGTATTTATGTTGTTTTATCCTATGCTTTATTAAATTGTGTTTATGTTGTTTTATCCTATGCTTTATTAAATTGTATTAATGTTGTTTTATCCTATGCTTTATTAAATTGTATTTATGTTGTTTTATCCTATGCTTTATTAAATTGTATTTATGTTGTTTTATCCTATGCTTTATTAAATTGTATTTATGTTGTTTTATCCTATACTTTATTAAATTGTATTTATGTTGTTTTAACCTATGCTTTATTAAATTGTATTTATGTTGTTTTATCCTATGCTTTATTAAATTGTATTTATGTTGTTTTATCCTATGCTTTATTAAATTGTATTTATGTTGTTTTATCCTATGCTTTATTAAATTGTATTTATGTTGTTTTAACCTATGCTTTATTAAATTGTATGTATGTTGTTTTATCCTATACTTTATTAAATTGTATTTATGTTGTTTTATCCTATGCTTTATTAAATTGTATTTATGTTGTTTTATCCTATGCTTTATTAAATTGTATTTATGTTGTTTTATCCTATGCTTTATTAAATTGTGTTTATGTTGTTTTATCCTATACTTTATTAAATTGTATTTATGTTGTTTTATCCTATGCTTTATTAAATTGTATTTATGTTGTTTTATTCTATGCTTTATTAAACTGCATTTATGTTGTTTTATCCTATGCTTTATTAAATTTTATTTATGTTGTTTTTTTCTATGCTTTATTAAATTGTATTTATGTTGTTTTATCCTATGCTTTATTAAATTGTATTTATGTTGTTTTATCCTATGCTTTATTAAATTGTATTTATGTTGTTTTATCCTATGCTTTATTAAATTGTATTTATGTTGTTTTATCCTATACTTTATTAAATTGTATTTATGCTGTTTTAACCTATGCTTTATTAAATTGTATTTATGATGTTTTATCCTATGCTTTATTAAATTGTGTTTATGTTGTTTTATCCTATGCTTTATTAAATTGTATTAATGTTGTTTTATCCTATGCTTTATTAAATTGTATTTATGTTGTTTTATCCTATGCTTTATTAAATTGTATTTATGTTGTTTTATCCTATGCTTTATTAAATTGTTTTTATGTTGTTTTATCCTATACTTTATTAAATTGTATTTATGTTGTTTTAACCTATGCTTTATTAAATTGTATTTATGTTGTTTTATCCTATGCTTTATTAAATTGTATTTATGTTGTTTTATCCTATGCTTTATTAAATTGCATTTATGTTGTTTTAACCTATGCTTTATTAAATTGTATGTATGTTGTTTTATCCTATACTTTATTAAATTGTATTTATGTTGTTTTATCCTATGCTTTATTAAATTGTATTTATGTTGTTTTATCCTATGCTTTATTAAATTGTATTTATGTTGTTTTATCCTATGCTTTATTAAATTGTGTTTATGTTGTTTTATCCTATACTTTATTAAATTGTATTTATGTTGTTTTAAACTATGCTTTATTAAATTGTATTTATGTTGTTTTATCCTATGCTTTATTAAATTGTATTTAAGTTGTTTTTTCCTATGCTTTATTAAATTGTATTCATGTTGTTTTAACCCATGCTTTATTAAATTGTATTTATGTTGTTTTATCCTATGCTTTATTAAAATGTGTTTATGTTGTTTTATCCCATGCTTTTTTAAATTGTATTTATGTTGTTTTATCCTATGCTTTATTAAATTGTATTTATGTTGTTTTATTCTATGCTTTATTAAATTGTATTTATGTTTTTTTATCCTATGCTTTATTAAATTTTATTTATGTTGTTTTATCCTTTGCTTTATTAAATTGTATTTATGTTTTTTATTGTATGCTTTATTAAACTGCATTTATGTTGTTTTATCCTATGCTTTATTAAATTGTATTTATGTTGTTTTATCCTATGCTTTATTAAATTGTGTTTATGTTGTTTTATCCTATGCTTTATTAAATTGTATTTATGTTGTTTTATCCTATGCTTTATTAAATTGTATTTATGTTGTTTTATCCTATGCTTTATTAAATTGTATTTATGTTGTTTTATCCTATGCTTTATTAAATTGTATTCATGTTGTTTTATCCTATGCTTTATTAAATTGTATTTATGTTGTTTTATCCTATGCTTTATTAAATTGTGTTTATGTTGTTTTATCCTATGCTTTATTAAATTGTATTTATGTTGTTTTATCCTATGCTTTATTAAATTGTATTTATGTTGTTTTATCCTATGCTTTATTAAATTGTATTTATGTTGTTTTAACCTATGCTTTATTAAATTGTATTCATGTTGTTTTATCCTATGCTTTATTAAATTGTATTTATGTTGTTTTATCCTATGCTTTATTAAATTGTGTTTATGTTGTTTTATCCTATGCTTTATTAAATTGTATTTATGTTGTTTTATCCTATGCTTTATTAAATTGTATTTATGTTGTTTTATCCTATGCTTTATTAAATTGTATTTATGTTGTTTTATCCTATACTTTATTAAATTGTATTTATGTTGTTTTAATCTATGCTTTATTAAATTGTATTTATGTTGTTTTATCCTATGCTTTACTAAACTGTATTTATGTTGTTTTATCCTATGCTTTATTAAATTGTGCTTATGTTGTTTTATCCTATGGTTTATTAAATTGTATTTATGTTGTTTTATCCTATGCTTTATTAAATTGTATTTATGTTGTTTTATCCTATGCTTTATTAAATTGTATTTATGTTGTTTTATCCTATGCTTTATTAAACTGTATTTATGTTGTTTTAACCTATGCTTTATTACATCGTGTTTATGTTGTTTTATCCTATGCTTTATTAAATTGTATTTATGTTGCTTTAACCTATGCTTTATTAAATTGTATTTATGTTGTTTTATCCAATGCTTTATTAAATGGTATTTATGTTGTTTTATCCTATGCTTTATTAAATGGTATTTATGTTGTTTTATCCTATGCTTTATTAAATTGTATTTATGTTGTTTTATCCTATGCATTATTAAATTGTGTTTATGTTGTTTTATCCTATGCTTTATTAAATTGTATTTATGTTGTTTTATCCTATGCTTCATTAAATTGTATTTATGTTGTTTTAACCTATGCTTTATTAAATTGTATTTATGTTGTTTTAACCTATGCTTTATTAAATTGTATTTATGTTGTTTTATCCAATGCTTTATTAAATGGTATTTATGTTGTTTTATCCTATGCTTTATTAAATGGTATTTATGTTGTTTTATCCTATGCTTTATTAAATTGTATTTATGTTGTTTTATCCTATGCTTTATTAAATTGTGTTTATGTTGTTTTATCCTATGCTTTATTAAATTGTATTTATGTTGTTTTATCCTATGCTTTATTAAATTGTATTTATGTTGTTTTAACCTATGCTTTATTAAATTGTATTTATGTTGTTTTAACCTATGCTTTATTAAATTGTATTTATGTTGTTTTATCCTATGCTTTATTAAATTGTGTTTATGTTGTTTTATCCTATGCTTTATTAAATTGTATTTATGTTGTTTTATCCTATGCTTTATTAAATTGTATTTATGTTGTTTTAACCTATGCTTTATTAAATTGTATTTATGTTGTTTTATCCTATGCTTTATTAAATTGTATTTATGTTGTTTTGTCCTATGCTTTATTAAATTGTGTTTGTTGTTTTATCCTATACTTTATTAAATTGTATTTATGTTGTTTTATCCTATGCTTTATTAAATTGTATTTATGTTGTTTTATCCTATGCTTTATTAAATTGTATTTATGTTGTTTTAACCTATGCTTTATTAAATTGTATTTATGTTGTTTTATCCTATACTTTATTAAATTGTATTTATGTTGTTTTAACCTATGCTTTATTAAATTGTATTTACGTTTTTTTATCCTATGCTTTATTAAATTGTATTTATGTTGTTTTATCCTATACTTTATTAAATTGTATTTATGTTGTTTTAACCTATGCTTTATTAAATTGATTTTATGTTGTTTTATCCTATGCTTTATTAAATTGTATTTATGTTGTTTTATCCTATGCTTTATTAAATTGTATTTATGTTGTTTTATCCTATGCTTTATTAAATTGTATTTATGTTGTTTTATCCTATGCTTTATTAAATTGTATTTATGTTGTTTTATCCTATGCTTTATTAAATTGTATTTATGTTGTTTTAACCTATGCTTTATTAAATTGTATTTATGTTGTTTTATCCTATACTTTATTAAATTGTATTTATGTTGCTTTAACCTATGCTTTATTAAATTGTATTTACGTTTTTTTATCCTATGCTTTATTAAATTGTATTTATGTTGTTTTATCCTATACTTTATTAAATTGTATTTATGTTGTTTTAACCTATGCTTTATTAAATTGATTTTATGTTGTTTTATCCTATGCTTTATTAAATTGTATTTATGTTGTTTTATCCTATGCTTTATTAAATTGTATTTATGTTGTTTTATCCTATGCTTTATTAAATTGTATTTATGTTGTTTTAACCTATGCTTTATTAAATTGTATTTATGTTGTTTTATCCTATGCTTTATTAAATTGTGTTTATGTTGTTTTATCCTATGCTTTATTAAATTGTATTTATGTTGTTTTATCCTATGCTTTATTAAATTGTATTTATGTTGTTTTAACCTATGCTTTATTAAATTGTATTCATGTTGTTTTATCCTATGCTTTATTAAATTGTATTTATGTTGTTTTATCCTATGCTTTATTAAATTGTGTTTATGTTGTTTTATCCTATGCTTTATTAAATTGTATTTATGTTGTTTTATCCTATGCTTTATTAAATTGTATTTATGTTGTTTTATCCTATGCTTTATTAAATTGTGCTTATGTTGTTTTATCCTATGGTTTATTAAATTGTATTTATGTTGTTTTATCCTATGCTTTATTAAATTGTATTTATGTTGTTTTATCCTATGCTTTATTAAATTGTATTTATGTTGTTTTATCCTATGCTTTATTAAACTGTATTTATGTTGTTTTAACCTATGCTTTATTACATCGTGTTTATGTTGTTTTATCCTATGCTTTATTAAATTGTATTTATGTTGCTTTAACCTATGCTTTATTAAATTGTATTCATGTTGTTTTATCCTATGCTTTATTAAATTGTATTTATGTTGTTTTATCCTATGCTTTATTAAATTGTGTTTATGTTGTTTTATCCTATGCTTTATTAAATTGTATTTATGTTGTTTTATCCTATGCTTTATTAAATTGTATTTATGTTGTTTTATCCTATGCTTTATTAAATTGTGCTTATGTTGTTTTATCCTATGGTTTATTAAATTGTATTTATGTTGTTTTATCCTATGCTTTATTAAATTGTATTTATGTTGTTTTATCCTATGCTTTATTAAATTGTATTTATGTTGTTTTATCCTATGCTTTATTAAACTGTATTTATGTTGTTTTAACCTATGCTTTATTACATCGTGTTTATGTTGTTTTATCCTATGCTTTATTAAATTGTATTTATGTTGCTTTAACCTATGCTTTATTAAATTGTATTTATGTTGTTTTATCCAATGCTTTATTAAATGGTATTTATGTTGTTTTATCCTATGCTTTATTAAATGGTATTTATGTTGTTTTATCCTATGCTTTATTAAATTGTATTTATGTTGTTTTATCCTATGCTTTATTAAATTGTGTTTATGTTGTTTTATCCTATGCTTTATTAAATTGTATTTATGTTGTTTTATCCTATGCTTCATTAAATTGTATTTATGTTGTTTTAACCTATGCTTTATTAAATTGTATTTATGTTGTTTTAACCTATGCTTTATTAAATTGTATTTATGTTGTTTTATCCAATGCTTTATTAAATGGTATTTATGTTGTTTTATCCTATGCTTTATTAAATGGTATTTATGTTGTTTTATCCTATGCTTTATTAAATTGTAT
Organism: Phyllobates terribilis; assembly: GCF_046119375.1. Lineage (NCBI taxonomy): Eukaryota > Metazoa > Chordata > Amphibia > Anura > Dendrobatidae > Phyllobates > Phyllobates terribilis. The sequence goes on along the minus strand of NW_027362781.1, from coordinate 2,714,598 downwards.
TTATGTTGTTTTATCCTATGCTTTATTAAACTGTATTTATGTTGTTTTAACCTATGCTTTATTACATCGTGTTTATGTTGTTTTATCCTATGCTTTATTAAATTGTATTTATGTTGCTTTAACCTATGCTTTATTAAATTGTATTTATGTTGTTTTATCCAATGCTTTATTAAATGGTATTTATGTTGTTTTATCCTATGCTTTATTAAATGGTATTTATGTTGTTTTATCCTATGCTTTATTAAATTGTATTTATGTTGTTTTATCCTATGCTTTATTAAATTGTGTTTATGTTGTTTTATCCTATGCTTTATTAAATTGTATTTATGTTGTTTTATCCTATGCTTCATTAAATTGTATTTATGTTGTTTTAACCTATGCTTTATTAAATTGTATTTATGTTGTTTTAACCTATGCTTTATTAAATTGTATTTATGTTGTTTTATCCAATGCTTTATTAAATGGTATTTATGTTGTTTTATCCTATGCTTTATTAAATGGTATTTATGTTGTTTTATCCTATGCTTTATTAAATTGTATTTATGTTGTTTTATCCTATGCTTTATTAAATTGTGTTTATGTTGTTTTATCCTATGCTTTATTAAATTGTATTTATGTTGTTTTATCCTATGCTATATTAAATTGTATTTATGTTGTTTTAACCTATGCTTTATTAAATTGTATTTATGTTGTTTTAACCTATGCTTTATTAAATTGTATTTATGTTGTTTTATCCTATGCTTTATTAAATTGTGTTTATGTTGTTTTATCCTATGCTTTATTAAATTGTGTTTATGTTGTTTTATCCTATGCTTTATTAAATTGTATTTATGTTGTTTTATCCTATGCTTTATTAAATTGTATTTATGTTGTTTTAACCTATGCTTTATTAAATTGTATTTATGTTGTTTTATCCTATGCTTTATTAAATTGTGTTTATGTTGTTTTATCCTATGCTTTATTAAATTGTATTTATGTTGTTTTATCCTATGCTTTATTAAATTGTATTTATGTTGTTTTAACCTATGCTTTATTAAATTGTATTTATGTTGTTTTATCCTATGCTTTATTAAATTGTATTTATGTTGTTTTATCCTATGCTTTATTAAATTGTATTTATGTTGTTTTATCCTAAGCTTTATAAAATTGTATTTATGTTGTTTTAACCTATGCTTTATTAAATTGTATTTATGTTGTTTTATCCTATACTTTATTAAATTGTATTTATGTTGTTTTAACCTATGCTTTATTAAATTGTATTTACGTTTTTTTATCCTATGCTTTATTAAATTGTATTTATGTTGTTTTATCCTATGCTTTATTAAATTTTGTTTATGTTGTTTTATCCTATGCTTTATTAAATTGTATTTATGTTGTTTTATCCTATGCTTTATTAAATTGTATTTATGTTGTTTTAACCTATGCTTTATTAAATTGTATTTATGTTGTTTTATCCTATGCTTTATTAAATTGTATTTATGTTGTTTTATCCTATTCTTTATTAAATTGTGTTTATGTTGTTTTGTCCTATACTTTATTAAATTGTATTTATGTTGTTTTAACCTATGCTTTATTAAATTGTATTTATGTTGTTTTATCCTATGCTTTATGAAATTGTATTTATGTTGTTTTATCCTATGCTTTATTAAATTTTGTTTATGTTGTTTTATCCTATGCTTTATTACATTGTATTTATGTTGTTTTAACCTATGCTTTATTAAATTGTATTTATGTTGTTTTAACCTATGCTTTATTAAATTGTATTTATGTTGTTTTATCCTATGCTTTATTAAATTGTGTTTATGTTGTTTTATCCTATGCTTTATTAAATTGTATTTATGTTGTTTTATCCTATGCTTTATTAAATTGTATTTATGTTGTTTTATCCTATGCTTTATTAAATTGTATTTATGTTGTTTTATCCTATGCTTTATTAAATTGTATTTATGTTGTTTTATCCTATGCTTTATTAAATTGTATTCATGTTGTTTTATCCTATGCTTTATTAAATTGTATTTATGTTGTTTTATCCTATGCTTTATTAAATTGTGTTTATGTTGTTTTATCCTATGCTTTATTAAATTGTATTTATGTTGTTTTATCCTATGCTTTATTAAATTGTATTTATGTTGTTTTATCCTATGCTTTATTAAATTGTATTTATGTTGTTTTAACCTATGCTTTATTAAATTGTATTCATGTTGTTTTATCCTATGCTTTATTAAATTGTATTTATGTTGTTTTATCCTATGCTTTATTAAATTGTGTTTATGTTGTTTTATCCTATGCTTTATTAAATTGTATTTATGTTGTTTTATCCTATGCTTTATTAAATTGTATTTATGTTGTTTTATCCTATGCTTTATTAAATTGTATTTATGTTGTTTTATCCTATACTTTATTAAATTGTATTTATGTTGTTTTAATCTATGCTTTATTAAATTGTATTTATGTTGTTTTATCCTATGCTTTACTAAACTGTATTTATGTTGTTTTATCCTATGCTTTATTAAATTGTGCTTATGTTGTTTTATCCTATGGTTTATTAAATTGTATTTATGTTGTTTTATCCTATGCTTTATTAAATTGTATTTATGTTGTTTTATCCTATGCTTTATTAAATTGTATTTATGTTGTTTTATCCTATGCTTTATTAAACTGTATTTATGTTGTTTTAACCTATGCTTTATTACATCGTGTTTATGTTGTTTTATCCTATGCTTTATTAAATTGTATTTATGTTGCTTTAACCTATGCTTTATTAAATTGTATTTATGTTGTTTTATCCAATGCTTTATTAAATGGTATTTATGTTGTTTTATCCTATGCTTTATTAAATGGTATTTATGTTGTTTTATCCTATGCTTTATTAAATTGTATTTATGTTGTTTTATCCTATGCATTATTAAATTGTGTTTATGTTGTTTTATCCTATGCTTTATTAAATTGTATTTATGTTGTTTTATCCTATGCTTCATTAAATTGTATTTATGTTGTTTTAACCTATGCTTTATTAAATTGTATTTATGTTGTTTTAACCTATGCTTTATTAAATTGTATTTATGTTGTTTTATCCAATGCTTTATTAAATGGTATTTATGTTGTTTTATCCTATGCTTTATTAAATGGTATTTATGTTGTTTTATCCTATGCTTTATTAAATTGTATTTATGTTGTTTTATCCTATGCTTTATTAAATTGTGTTTATGTTGTTTTATCCTATGCTTTATTAAATTGTATTTATGTTGTTTTATCCTATGCTTTATTAAATTGTATTTATGTTGTTTTAACCTATGCTTTATTAAATTGTATTTATGTTGTTTTAACCTATGCTTTATTAAATTGTATTTATGTTGTTTTATCCTATGCTTTATTAAATTGTGTTTATGTTGTTTTATCCTATGCTTTATTAAATTGTATTTATGTTGTTTTATCCTATGCTTTATTAAATTGTATTTATGTTGTTTTAACCTATGCTTTATTAAATTGTATTTATGTTGTTTTATCCTATGCTTTATTAAATTGTATTTATGTTGTTTTGTCCTATGCTTTATTAAATTGTGTTTGTTGTTTTATCCTATACTTTATTAAATTGTATTTATGTTGTTTTATCCTATGCTTTATTAAATTGTATTTATGTTGTTTTATCCTATGCTTTATTAAATTGTATTTATGTTGTTTTAACCTATGCTTTATTAAATTGTATTTATGTTGTTTTATCCTATACTTTATTAAATTGTATTTATGTTGTTTTAACCTATGCTTTATTAAATTGTATTTACGTTTTTTTATCCTATGCTTTATTAAATTGTATTTATGTTGTTTTATCCTATACTTTATTAAATTGTATTTATGTTGTTTTAACCTATGCTTTATTAAATTGATTTTATGTTGTTTTATCCTATGCTTTATTAAATTGTATTTATGTTGTTTTATCCTATGCTTTATTAAATTGTATTTATGTTGTTTTATCCTATGCTTTATTAAATTGTATTTATGTTGTTTTATCCTATGCTTTATTAAATTGTATTTATGTTGTTTTATCCTATGCTTTATTAAATTGTATTTATGTTGTTTTAACCTATGCTTTATTAAATTGTATTTATGTTGTTTTATCCTATACTTTATTAAATTGTATTTATGTTGCTTTAACCTATGCTTTATTAAATTGTATTTACGTTTTTTTATCCTATGCTTTATTAAATTGTATTTATGTTGTTTTATCCTATACTTTATTAAATTGTATTTATGTTGTTTTAACCTATGCTTTATTAAATTGATTTTATGTTGTTTTATCCTATGCTTTATTAAATTGTATTTATGTTGTTTTATCCTATGCTTTATTAAATTGTATTTATGTTGTTTTATCCTATGCTTTATTAAATTGTATTTATGTTGTTTTAACCTATGCTTTATTAAATTGTATTTATGTTGTTTTATCCTATGCTTTATTAAATTGTGTTTATGTTGTTTTATCCTATGCTTTATTAAATTGTATTTATGTTGTTTTATCCTATGCTTTATTAAATTGTATTTATGTTGTTTTAACCTATGCTTTATTAAATTGTATTCATGTTGTTTTATCCTATGCTTTATTAAATTGTATTTATGTTGTTTTATCCTATGCTTTATTAAATTGTGTTTATGTTGTTTTATCCTATGCTTTATTAAATTGTATTTATGTTGTTTTATCCTATGCTTTATTAAATTGTATTTATGTTGTTTTATCCTATGCTTTATTAAATTGTGCTTATGTTGTTTTATCCTATGGTTTATTAAATTGTATTTATGTTGTTTTATCCTATGCTTTATTAAATTGTATTTATGTTGTTTTATCCTATGCTTTATTAAATTGTATTTATGTTGTTTTATCCTATGCTTTATTAAACTGTATTTATGTTGTTTTAACCTATGCTTTATTACATCGTGTTTATGTTGTTTTATCCTATGCTTTATTAAATTGTATTTATGTTGCTTTAACCTATGCTTTATTAAATTGTATTCATGTTGTTTTATCCTATGCTTTATTAAATTGTATTTATGTTGTTTTATCCTATGCTTTATTAAATTGTGTTTATGTTGTTTTATCCTATGCTTTATTAAATTGTATTTATGTTGTTTTATCCTATGCTTTATTAAATTGTATTTATGTTGTTTTATCCTATGCTTTATTAAATTGTGCTTATGTTGTTTTATCCTATGGTTTATTAAATTGTATTTATGTTGTTTTATCCTATGCTTTATTAAATTGTATTTATGTTGTTTTATCCTATGCTTTATTAAATTGTATTTATGTTGTTTTATCCTATGCTTTATTAAACTGTATTTATGTTGTTTTAACCTATGCTTTATTACATCGTGTTTATGTTGTTTTATCCTATGCTTTATTAAATTGTATTTATGTTGCTTTAACCTATGCTTTATTAAATTGTATTTATGTTGTTTTATCCAATGCTTTATTAAATGGTATTTATGTTGTTTTATCCTATGCTTTATTAAATGGTATTTATGTTGTTTTATCCTATGCTTTATTAAATTGTATTTATGTTGTTTTATCCTATGCTTTATTAAATTGTGTTTATGTTGTTTTATCCTATGCTTTATTAAATTGTATTTATGTTGTTTTATCCTATGCTTCATTAAATTGTATTTATGTTGTTTTAACCTATGCTTTATTAAATTGTATTTATGTTGTTTTAACCTATGCTTTATTAAATTGTATTTATGTTGTTTTATCCAATGCTTTATTAAATGGTATTTATGTTGTTTTATCCTATGCTTTATTAAATGGTATTTATGTTGTTTTATCCTATGCTTTATTAAATTGTATTTATGTTGTTTTATCCTATGCTTTATTAAACTGTATTTATGTTGTTTTAACCTATGCTTTATTACATCGTGTTTATGTTGTTTTATCCTATGCTTTATTAAATTGTATTTATGTTGCTTTAACCTATGCTTTATTAAATTGTATTTATGTTGTTTTATCCAATGCTTTATTAAATGGTATTTATGTTGTTTTATCCTATGCTTTATTAAATGGTATTTATGTTGTTTTATCCTATGCTTTATTAAATTGTATTTATGTTGTTTTATCCTATGCTTTATTAAATTGTGTTTATGTTGTTTTATCCTATGCTTTATTAAATTGTATTTATGTTGTTTTATCCTATGCTTCATTAAATTGTATTTATGTTGTTTTAACCTATGCTTTATTAAATTGTATTTATGTTGTTTTAACCTATGCTTTATTAAATTGTATTTATGTTGTTTTATCCAATGCTTTATTAAATGGTATTTATGTTGTTTTATCCTATGCTTTATTAAATGGTATTTATGTTGTTTTATCCTATGCTTTATTAAATTGTATTTATGTTGTTTTATCCTATGCTTTATTAAATTGTGTTTATGTTGTTTTATCCTATGCTTTATTAAATTGTATTTATGTTGTTTTATCCTATGCTATATTAAATTGTATTTATGTTGTTTTAACCTATGCTTTATTAAATTGTATTTATGTTGTTTTAACCTATGCTTTATTAAATTGTATTTATGTTGTTTTATCCTATGCTTTATTAAATTGTGTTTATGTTGTTTTATCCTATGCTTTATTAAATTGTGTTTATGTTGTTTTATCCTATGCTTTATTAAATTGTATTTATGTTGTTTTATCCTATGCTTTATTAAATTGTATTTATGTTGTTTTAACCTATGCTTTATTAAATTGTATTTATGTTGTTTTATCCTATGCTTTATTAAATTGTGTTTATGTTGTTTTATCCTATGCTTTATTAAATTGTATTTATGTTGTTTTATCCTATGCTTTATTAAATTGTATTTATGTTGTTTTAACCTATGCTTTATTAAATTGTATTTATGTTGTTTTATCCTATGCTTTATTAAATTGTATTTATGTTGTTTTATCCTATGCTTTATTAAATTGTATTTATGTTGTTTTATCCTAAGCTTTATAAAATTGTATTTATGTTGTTTTAACCTATGCTTTATTAAATTGTATTTATGTTGTTTTATCCTATACTTTATTAAATTGTATTTATGTTGTTTTAACCTATGCTTTATTAAATTGTATTTACGTTTTTTTATCCTATGCTTTATTAAATTGTATTTATGTTGTTTTATCCTATGCTTTATTAAATTTTGTTTATGTTGTTTTATCCTATGCTTTATTAAATTGTATTTATGTTGTTTTATCCTATGCTTTATTAAATTGTATTTATGTTGTTTTAACCTATGCTTTATTAAATTGTATTTATGTTGTTTTATCCTATGCTTTATTAAATTGTATTTATGTTGTTTTATCCTATTCTTTATTAAATTGTGTTTATGTTGTTTTGTCCTATACTTTATTAAATTGTATTTATGTTGTTTTAACCTATGCTTTATTAAATTGTATTTATGTTGTTTTATCCTATGCTTTATGAAATTGTATTTATGTTGTTTTATCCTATGCTTTATTAAATTTTGTTTATGTTGTTTTATCCTATGCTTTATTACATTGTATTTATGTTGTTTTAACCTATGCTTTATTAAATTGTATTTATGTTGTTTTAACCTATGCTTTATTAAATTGTATTTATGTTGTTTTATCCTATGCTTTATTAAATTGTGTTTATGTTGTTTTATCCTATGCTTTATTAAATTGTATTTATGTTGTTTTATCCTATGCTTTATTAAATTGTATTTATGTTGTTTTAACATATGCTTTATTAAATTGTATTTATGTTGTTTTATCCTATGCTTTATTAAATTGTATTTATGTTGTTTTATTATATGCTTTATTAAATTGTGTTTGTTGTTTTATCCTATACTTTATTAAATTGTATTTATGTTGTTTTATCCTATGCTTTATTAAATTGTATTTATGTTGTTTTATCCTATGCTTTATTAAATTGTATTTATGTTGTTTTAACCTATGCTTTATTAAATTGTATTTATGTTGTTTTATCCTATACTTTATTAAATTGTATTTATGTTGTTTTAACCTATGCTTTATTAAATTGTATTTATGTTGTTTTATCCTATGCTTTATTAAATTGTATTTATGTTGTTTTATCCTATGCTTTATTAAATTGTATTTATGTTGTTTTATCCTATGCTTTATTAAATTGTATTTATGTTGTTTTAACCTATGCTTTATTAAATTGTATTTATGTTGTTTTATCCTATACTTTATTAAATTGTATTTATGCTGTTTTAACCTATGCTTTATTAAATTGTATTTACGTTTTTTTATCCTATGCTTTATTAAATTGTATTTATGTTGTTTTATCCTATACTTTATTAAATTGTATTTATGTTGTTTTAACCTATGCTTTATTAAATTGATTTTATGTTGTTTTATCCTATGCTTTATTAAATTGTATTTATGTTGTTTTATCCTATGCTTTATTAAATTGTATTTATGTTGTTTTATCCTATGCTTTATTAAATTGTATTTATGTTGTTTTAACCTATGCTTTATTAAATTGTATTTATGTTGTTTTATCCTATGCTTTATTAAATTGTATTTATGTTGTTTTAACCTATGCTTTATTAAATTGTATTCATGTTGTTTTATCCTATGCTTTATTAAATTGTATTTATGTTGTTTTATCCTATGCTTTATTAAATTGTGTTTATGTTGTTTTATCCTATGCTTTATTAAATTGTATTTATGTTGTTTTATCCTATGCTTTATTAAATTGTATTTATGTTGTTTTATCCTATGCTTTATTAAATTGTGTTTATGTTGTTTTATCCTATACTTTATTAAATTGTATTTATGTTGTTTTAATCTATGCTTTATTAAATTGTATTTATGTTGTTTTATCCTATGCTTTACTAAACTGTATTTATGTTGTTTTATCCTATGCTTTATTAAATTGTGCTTATGTTGTTTTATCCTATGCTTTATTAAATTGTATTTATGTTGTTTTATCCTATGCTTTATTAAACTGTATTTATGTTGTTTTAACCTATGCTTTATTACATCGTGTTTATGTTGTTTTATCCTATGCTTTATTAAATTGTATTTATGTTGCTTTAACCTATGCTTTATTAAATTGTATTTATGTTGTTTTATCCAATGCTTTATTAAATGGTATTTATGTTGTTTTATCCTATGCTTTATTAAATGGTATTTATGTTGTTTTATCCTATGCTTTATTAAATTGTATTTATGTTGTTTTATCCTATGCTTTATTAAATTGTGTTTATGTTGTTTTATCCTATGCTTTATTAAATTGTATTTATGTTGTTTTATCCTATGCTTCATTAAATTGTATTTATGTTGTTTTAACCTATGCTTTATTAAATTGTATTTATGTTGTTTTAACCTATGCTTTATTAAATTGTATTTATGTTGTTTTATCCAATGCTTTATTAAAGGGTATTTATGTTGTTTTATCCTATGCTTTATTAAATGGTATTTATGTTGTTTTATCCTATGCTTTATTAAATTGTATTTATGTTGTTTTATCCTATGCTTTATTAAATTATGTTTATGTTGTTTTATCCTATGCTTTATTAAATTGTATTTATGTTGTTTTATCCTATGCTTTATTAAATTGTATTTATGTTGTTTTAACCTATGCTTTATTAAATTGTATTTATGTTGTTTTAACCTATGCTTTATTAAATTGTATTTATGTTGTTTTATCCTATGCTTTATTAAATTGTGTTTATGTTGTTTTATCCTATGCTTTATTAAATTGTATTTATGTTGTTTTATCCTATGCTTTATTAAATTGTATTTATGTTGTTTTAACCTATGCTTTATTAAATTGTATTTATGTTGTTTTATCCTATGCTTTATTAAATTGTATTTATGTTGTTTTATCCTATGCTTTATTAAATTGTGTTTGTTGTTTTATCCTATACTTTATTAAATTGTATTTATTTTGTTTTATCCTATGCTTTATTAAATTGTATTTATGTTGTTTTATCCTATGCTTTATTAAATTGTATTTATGTTGTTTTAACCTATGCTTTATTAAATTGTATTTATGTTGTTTTATCCTATACTTTATTAAATTGTATTTATGTTGTTTTAACCTATGCTTTATTAAATTGTATTTATGTTGTTTTATCCTATGCTTTATTAAATTGTATTTATGTTGTTTTATCCTATGCTTTATTAAATTGTATTTATGTTGTTTTATCCTATGCTTTATTAAATTGTATTTATGTTGTTTTAACCTATGCTTTATTAAATTGTATTTATGTTGTTTTATTCTATACTTTATTAAATTGTATTTATGTTGTTTTAACCTATGCTTTATTAAATTGTATTTACGTTTTTTTATCCTATGCTTTATTAAATTGTATTTATGTTGTTTTATCCTATGCTTTATTAAATTTTGTTTATGTTGTTTTATCCTATGCTTTATTAAATTGTATTTATGTTGTTTTATCCTATGCTTTATTAAATTGTATTTATGTTGTTTTAACCTATGCTTTATTAAATTGTATTTATGTTGTTTTATCCTATGCTTTATTAAATTGTATTTATGTTGTTTTATCCTATTCTTTATTAAATTGTGTTTATGTTGTTTTGTCCTATACTTTATTAAATTGTATTTATGTTGTTTTAACCTATGGTTTATTAAATTGTATTTATGTTGTTTTATCCTATGCTTTATGAAATTGTATTTATGTTGTTTTATCCTATGCTTTATTAAATTTTGTTTATGTTGTTTTATCCTATGCTTTATTAAATTGTATTTATGTTGTTTTATCCTATGCTTTATTAAATTGTATTTATGTTGTTTTAACCTATGCTTTATTAAATTGTATTTATGTTGTTTTATCCTATGCTTTATTAAATTGTATTTATGTTGTTTTATCCTATTCTTTATTAAATTGTGTTTATGTTGTTTTATCCTATACTTTATTAAATTGTATTTATGTTGTTTTAACCTATGCTTTATTAAATTGTATTTACGTTTTTTTATCCTATGCTTTATTAAATTGTATTTATGTTGTTTTATCCTATGCTTTATTAAATTTTGTTTATGTTGTATTATCCTATGCTTTATTAAATTGTATTTATGTTGTTTTATCCTATGCTTTATTAAATTGTATTTATGTTGTTTTAACGTATGCTTCATTAAATTGTATTTATGTTGTTTTATCCTATGCTTTATTAAATTGTATTTATGTTGTTTTATCCTATTCTTTATTAAATTGTGTTTATGTTGTTTTGTCCTATACTTTATTAAATTGTATTTATGTTGTTTTAACCTATGCTTTATTAAATTGTATTTATGTTTTTTTATCCTATGCTTTATTAAATTGTATTTATGTTGTTTTATCCTATGCTTTATTAAATTGTGTTTATGTTGTTTTATCCTATGCTTTATTAAATTGTATTTATGTTGTTTTATCCTATGATTTATTAAATTGTATTTATGTTGTTTTAACCCATGCTTTATTAAATTGTATTCATGTTGTTTTAACCCATGCTTTATTAAATTGTATTTATGTTGTTTTATCCTTTGCTTTATTAAATTGTGTTTATGTTGTTTTATCCTATGCTTTATTAAATTGCATTTATGTTGTTTTATCCTATGCTTTATTAAATTGTATTTATGTTGTTTTAACCTATGCTTTATTAAATTGTATTTATGTTGTTTTAACCTATGCTTTATTAAATTGTATTTATGTTGTTTTATCCTATGCTTTATTAAATTGTGTTTATGTTGTTTTATCCTATGCTTTATTAAATTGTATTTATGTTGTTTTATCCTATGCTTTATTAAATTGTATTTATGTTATTTTAACCTATGCTTTATTAAATTGTATTTATGTTGTTTTATCCTATGCTTTATTAAATTGTATTTATGTTGTTTTGTCCTATGCTTTATTAAATTGTGTTTGTTGTTTTATCCTATACTTTATTAAATTGTATTTATGTTGTTTTATCCTATGCTTTATTAAATTGTATTTATGTTGTTTTATCCTATGCTTTATTAAATTGTATTTATGTTGTTTTAACCTATGCTTTATTAAATTGTATTTATGTTGTTTTATCCTATACTTTATTAAATTGTATTTATGTTGTTTTAACCTATGCTTTATTAAATTGTATTTACGTTTTTTTATCCTATGCTTTATTAAATTGTATTTATGTTGTTTTATCCTATACTTTATTAAATTGTATTTATGTTGTTTTAACCTATGCTTTATTAAATTGATTTTATGTTGTTTTATCCTATGCTTTATTAAATTGTATTTATGTTGTTTTATCCTATGCTTTATTAAATTGTATTTATGTTGTTTTATCCTATGCTTTATTAAATTGTATTTATGTTGTTTTATCCTATGCTTTATTAAATTGTATTTATGTTGTTTTATCCTATGCTTTATTAAATTGTATTTATGTTGTTTTAACCTATGCTTTATTAAATTGTATTTATGTTGTTTTATCCTATACTTTATTAAATTGTATTTATGTTGTTTTAACCTATGCTTTATTAAATTGTATTTACGTTTTTTTATCCTATGCTTTATTAAATTGTATTTATGTTGTTTTATCCTATACTTTATTAAATTGTATTTATGTTGTTTTAACCTATGCTTTATTAAATTGATTTTATGTTGTTTTATCCTATGCTTTATTAAATTGTATTTATGTTGTTTTATCCTATGCTTTATTAAATTGTATTTATGTTGTTTTATCCTATGCTTTATTAAATTGTATTTATGTTGTTTTAACCTATGCTTTATTAAATTGTATTTATGTTGTTTTATCCTATGCTTTATTAAATTGTGTTTATGTTGTTTTATCCTATGCTTTATTAAATTGTATTTATGTTGTTTTATCCTATGCTTTATTAAATTGTATTTATGTTGTTTTAACCTATGCTTTATTAAATTGTATTCATGTTGTTTTATCCTATGCTTTATTAAATTGTATTTATGTTGTTTTATCCTATGCTTTATTAAATTGTGTTTATGTTGTTTTATCCTATGCTTTATTAAATTGTATTTATGTTGTTTTATCCTATGCTTTATTAAATTGTATTTATGTTGTTTTATCCTATGCTTTATTAAATTGTGTTTATGTTGTTTTATCCTATACTTTATTAAATTGTATTTATGTTGTTTTAATCTATGCTTTATTAAATTGTATTTATGTTGTTTTATCCTATGCTTTACTAAACTGTATTTATGTTGTTTTATCCTATGCTTTATTAAATTGTGCTTATGTTGTTTTATCCTATGGTTTATTAAATTGTATTTATGTTGTTTTATCCTATGCTTTATTAAATTGTATTTATGTTGTTTTATCCTATGCTTTATTAAATTGTATTTATGTTGTTTTATCCTATGCTTTATTAAACTGTATTTATGTTGTTTTAACCTATGCTTTATTACATCGTGTTTATGTTGTTTTATCCTATGCTTTATTAAATTGTATTTATGTTGCTTTAACCTATGCTTTATTAAATTGTATTTATGTTGTTTTATCCAATGCTTTATTAAATGGTATTTATGTTGTTTTATCCTATGCTTTATTAAATGGTATTTATGTTGTTTTATCCTATGCTTTATTAAATTGTATTTATGTTGTTTTATCCTATGCTTTATTAAATTGTGTTTATGTTGTTTTATCCTATGCTTTATTAAATTGTATTTATGTTGTTTTATCCTATGCTTCATTAAATTGTATTTATGTTGTTTTAACCTATGCTTTATTAAATTGTATTTATGTTGTTTTAACCTATGCTTTATTAAATTGTATTTATGTTGTTTTATCCAATGCTTTATTAAATGGTATTTATGTTGTTTTATCCTATGCTTTATTAAATGGTATTTATGTTGTTTTATCCTATGCTTTATTAAATTGTATTTATGTTGTTTTATCCTATGCTTTATTAAACTGTATTTATGTTGTTTTAACCTATGCTTTATTACATCGTGTTTATGTTGTTTTATCCTATGCTTTATTAAATTGTATTTATGTTGCTTTAACCTATGCTTTATTAAATTGTATTTATGTTGTTTTATCCAATGCTTTATTAAATGGTATTTATGTTGTTTTATCCTATGCTTTATTAAATGGTATTTATGTTGTTTTATCCTATGCTTTATTAAATTGTATTTATGTTGTTTTATCCTATGCTTTATTAAATTGTGTTTATGTTGTTTTATCCTATGCTTTATTAAATTGTATTTATGTTGTTTTATCCTATGCTTCATTAAATTGTATTTATGTTGTTTTAACCTATGCTTTATTAAATTGTATTTATGTTGTTTTAACCTATGCTTTATTAAATTGTATTTATGTTGTTTTATCCAATGCTTTATTAAATGGTATTTATGTTGTTTTATCCTATGCTTTATTAAATGGTATTTATGTTGTTTTATCCTATGCTTTATTAAATTGTATTTATGTTGTTTTATCCTATGCTTTATTAAATTGTGTTTATGTTGTTTTATCCTATGCTTTATTAAATTGTATTTATGTTGTTCTATCCTATGCTTTATTAAATTGTATTTATGTTGTTTTAACCTATGCTTTATTAAATTGTATTTATGTTGTTTTAACCTATGCTTTATTAAATTGTATTTATGTTGTTTTATCCTATGCTTTATTAAATTGTGTTTATGTTGTTTTATCCTATGCTTTATTAAATTGTATTTATGTTGTTTTATCCTATGCTTTATTAAATTGTATTTATGTTGTTTTAACCTATGCTTTATTAAATTGTATTTATGTTGTTTTATCCTATGCTTTATTAAATTGTGTTTATGTTGTTTTATCCTATGCTTTATTAAATTGTATTTATGTTGTTTTATCCTATGCTTTATTAAATTGTATTTATGTTGTTTTAACCTATGCTTTATTAAATTGTATTTATGTTGTTTTATCCTATGCTTTATTAAATTGTATTTATGTTGTTTTATCCTATGCTTTATTAAATTGTATTTATGTTGTTTTATCCTAAGCTTTATTAAATTGTATTTATGTTGTTTTAACCTATGCTTTATTAAATTGTATTTATGTTGTTTTATCCTATACTTTATTAAATTGTATTTATGTTGTTTTAACCTATGCTTTATTAAATTGTATTTACGTTTTTTTATCCTATGCTTTATTAAATTGTATTTATGTTGTTTTATCCTATGCTTTATTAAATTTTGTTTATGTTGTTTTATCCTATGCTTTATTAAATTGTATTTATGTTGTTTTATCCTATGCTTTATTAAATTGTATTTATGTTGTTTTAACCTATGCTTTATTAAATTGTATTTATGTTGTTTTATCCTATGCTTTATTAAATTGTATTTATGTTGTTGTATCCTATTCTTTATTAAATTGTGTTTATGTTGTTTTGTCCTATACTTTATTAAATTGTATTTATGTTGTTTTAACCTATGCTTTATTAAATTGTATTTATGTTGTTTTATCCTATGCTTTATGAAATTGTATTTATGTTGTTTTATCCTATGCTTTATTAAATTTTGTTTATGTTGTTTTATCCTATGCTTTATTACATTGTATTTATGTTGTTTTAACCTATGCTTTATTAAATTGTATTTATGTTGTTTTAACCTATGCTTTATTAAATTGTATTTATGTTGTTTTATCCTATGCTTTATTAAATTGTGTTTATGTTGTTTTATCCTATGCTTTATTAAATTGTATTTATGTTGTTTTATCCTATGCTTTATTAAATTGTATTTATGTTGTTTTAACCTATGCTTTATTAAATTGTATTTATGTTGTTTTATCCTATGCTTTATTAAATTGTATTTATGTTGTTTTATCCTATGCTTTATTAAATTGTGTTTGTTGTTTTATCCTATACTTTATTAAATTGTATTTATGTTGTTTTATCCTATGCTTTATTAAATTGTATTTATGTTGTTTTATCCTATGCTTTATTAAATTGTATTTATGTTGTTTTAACCTATGCTTTATTAAATTGTATTTATGTTGTTTTATCCTATACTTTATTAAATTGTATTTATGTTGTTTTAACCTATGCTTTATTAAATTGTATTTATGTTGTTTTATCCTATGCTTTATTAAATTGTATTTATGTTGTTTTATCCTATGCTTTATTAAATTGTATTTATGTTGTTTTATCCTATGCTTTATTAAATTGTATTTATGTTGTTTTAACCTATGCTTTATTAAATTGTATTTATGTTGTTTTATCCTATACTTTATTAAATTGTATTTATGTTGTTTTAACCTATGCTTTATTAAATTGTATTTACGTTTTTTTATCCTATGCTTTATTAAATTGTATTTATGTTGTTTTATCCTATACTTTATTAAATTGTATTTATGTTGTTTTAACCTATGCTTTATTAAATTGATTTTATGTTGTTTTATCCTATGCTTTATTAAATTGTATTTATGTTGTTTTATCCTATGCTTTATTAAATTGTATTTATGTTGTTTTATCCTATGCTTTATTAAATTGTATTTATGTTGTTTTAACCTATGCTTTATTAAATTGTATTTATGTTGTTTTATCCTATGCTTTATTAAATTGTATTTATGTTGTTTTAACCTATGCTTTATTAAATTGTATTCATGTTGTTTTATCCTATGCTTTATTAAATTGTATTTATGTTGTTTTATCCTATGCTTTATTAAATTGTGTTTATGTTGTTTTATCCTATGCTTTATTAAATTGTATTTATGTTGTTTTATCCTATGCTTTATTAAATTGTATTTATGTTGTTTTATCCTATGCTTTATTAAATTGTGTTTATGTTGTTTTATCCTATACTTTATTAAATTGTATTTATGTTGTTTTAATCTATGCTTTATTAAATTGTATTTATGTTGTTTTATCCTATGCTTTACTAAACTGTATTTATGTTGTTTTATCCTATGCTTTATTAAATTGTGCTTATGTTTTTTATCCTATGGTTTATTAAATTGTATTTATGTTGTTTTATCCTATGCTTTATTAAATTGTATTTATGTTGTTTTATCCTATGCTTTATTAAATTGTATTTATGTTGTTTTATCCTATGCTTTATTAAACTGTATTTATGTTGTTTTAACCTATGCTTTATTACATCGTGTTTATGTTGTTTTATCCTATGCTTTATTAAATTGTATTTATGTTGCTTTAACCTATGCTTTATTAAATTGTATTTATGTTGTTTTATCCAATGCTTTATTAAATGGTATTTATGTTGTTTTATCCTATGCTTTATTAAATGGTATTTATGTTGTTTTATCCTATGCTTTATTAAATTGTATTTATGTTGTTTTATCCTATGCTTTATTAAATTGTGTTTATGTTGTTTTATCCTATGCTTTATTAAATTGTATTTATGTTGTTTTATCCTATGCTTCATTAAATTGTATTTATGTTGTTTTAACCTATGCTTTATTAAATTGTATTTATGTTGTTTTAACCTATGCTTTATTAAATTGTATTTATGTTGTTTTATCCAATGCTTTATTAAATGGTATTTATGTTGTTTTATCCTATGCTTTATTAAATGGTATTTATGTTGTTTTATCCTATGCTTTATTAAATTGTATTTATGTTGTTTTATCCTATGCTTTATTAAATTGTGTTTATGTTGTTTTATCCTATGCTTTATTAAATTGTATTTATGTTGTTTTATCCTATGCTTTATTAAATTGTATTTATGTTGTTTTAACCTATGCTTTATTAAATTGTATTTATGTTGTTTTAACCTATGCTTTATTAAATTGTATTTATGTTGTTTTATCCTATGCTTTATTAAATTGTGTTTATGTTGTTTTATCCTATGCTTTATTAAATTGTATTTATGTTGTTTTATCCTATGCTTTATTAAATTGTATTTATGTTGTTTTAACCTATGCTTTATTAAATTGTATTTATGTTGTTTTATCCTATGCTTTATTAAATTGTATTTATGTTGTTTTATCCTATGCTTTATTAAATTGTGTTTGTTGTTTTATCCTATACTTTATTAAATTGTATTTATTTTGTTTTATCCTATGCTTTATTAAATTGTATTTATGTTGTTTTATCCTATGCTTTATTAAATTGTATTTATGTTGTTTTAACCTATGCTTTATTAAATTGTATTTATGTTGTTTTATCCTATACTTTATTAAATTGTATTTATGTTGTTTTAACCTATGCTTTATTAAATTGTATTTATGTTGTTTTATCCTATGCTTTATTAAATTGTATTTATGTTGTTTTATCCTATGCTTTATTAAATTGTATTTATGTTGTTTTATCCTATGCTTTATTAAATTGTATTTATGTTGTTTTAACGTATGCTTTATTAAATTGTATTTATGTTGTTTTATCCTATACTTTATTAAATTGTATTTATGTTGTTTTAACCTATGCTTTATTAAATTGTATTTACGTTTTTTTATCCTATGCTTTATTAAATTGTATTTATGTTGTTTTATCCTATGCTTTATTAAATTTTGTTTATGTTGTTTTATCCTATGCTTTATTAAATTGTATTTATGTTGTTTTATCCTATGCTTTATTAAATTGTATTTATGTTGTTTTAACCTATGCTTTATTAAATTGTATTTATGTTGTTTTATCCTATGCTTTATTAAATTGTATTTATGTTGTTTTATCCTATTCTTTATTAAATTGTGTTTATGTTGTTTTGTCCTATACTTTATTAAATTGTATTTATGTTGTTTTAACCTATGCTTTATTAAATTGTATTTATGTTGTTTTATCCTATGCTTTATGAAATTGTATTTATGTTGTTTTATCGTATGCTTTATTAAATTTTGTTTATGTTGTTTTATCCTATGCTTTATTAAATTGTATTTATGTTGTTTTATCCTATGCTTTATTAAATTGTATTTATGTTGTTTTAACCTATGCTTTATTAAATTGTATTTATGTTGTTTTATCCTATGCTTTATTAAATTGTATTTATGTTGTTTTATCCTATTCTTTATTAAATTGTGTTTATGTTGTTTTATCCTATACTTTATTAAATTGTATTTATGTTGTTTTAACCTATGCTTTATTAAATTGTATTTACGTTTTTTTATCCTATGCTTTATTAAATTGTATTTATGTTGTTTTATCCTATGCTTTATTAAATTTTGTTTATGTTGTATTATCCTATGCTTTATTAAATTGTATTTATGTTGTTTTATCCTATGCTTTATTAAATTGTATTTATGTTGTTTTAACGTATGCTTCATTAAATTGTATTTATGTTGTTTTATCCTATGCTTTATTAAATTGTATTTATGTTGTTTTATCCTATTCTTTATTAAATTGTGTTTATGTTGTTTTGTCCTATACTTTATTAAATTGTATTTATGTTGTTTTAACCTATGCTTTATTAAATTGTATTTATGTTTTTTTATCCTATGCTTTATTAAATTGTATTTATGTTGTTTTATCCTATGCTTTATTAAATTGTGTTTATGTTGTTTTATCCTATGCTTTATTAAATTGTATTTATGTTGTTTTATCCTATGATTTATTAAATTGTATTTATGTTGTTTTAACCCATGCTTTATTAAATTGTATTCATGTTGTTTTAACCCATGCTTTATTAAATTGTATTTATGTTGTTTTATCCTTTGCTTTATTAAATTGTGTTTATGTTGTTTTATCCTATGCTTTATTAAATTGCATTTATGTTGTTTTATCCTATGCTTTATTAAATTGTGTTTATCTTGTTTTAACCTATGCTTTATTAAATTGTATTTATGTTGTTTTAACCCATGCTTTATTAAATTGCATTTATATTGTTTTAACCCATGCTTTATTAAATTGTATTTATGTTGTTTTATCCTATGCTTTATTAAATTGTGCTTATGTTGTTTTATCCTATGCTTTATTAAATTGTATTTATGTTGTTTTATCCTATGCTTTAATAAATTGTATTTATGCTGTTTTAACCCATGCTTTATTAAATTGTATTTATGTTGTTTTATCCTATGCTTTATTAAATTGTGTTTATGTTGTTTTATCCTATGCTTTTTTAAATTGTATTTATGTTGTTTTATCCTATGCTTTATTAAATTGTATTTATGTTGTTTTATTCTATGCTTTATTAAACTGCATTTATGTTGTTTTATCCTATGCTTTATTAAATTGTATTTATGTTGTTTTTTTCTATGCTTTATAAAATTGTATTTATGTTGTTTTATCCTATGCTTTCTTAAATTGTATTTATGTTGTTTTATCCTATGCTTTATTAAATTGTATTTATGTTGTTTTATCCTATACTTTATTAAATTGTATTTATGTTGTTTTAACCTATGCTTTATTAAATTGTATTTATGTTGTTTTATCCTATGCTTTATTAAATTGTGTTTATGTTGTTTTATCCTATGCTTTATTAAATTGTATTAATGTTGTTTTATCCTATGCTTTATTAAATTGTATTTATGTTGTTTTATCCTATGCTTTATTAAATTGTATTTATGTTGTTTTATCCTATGCTTTATTAAATTGTATTTATGTTGTTTTATCCTATGCTTTATTAAATTGTGTTTATGTTGTTTTATCCTATGCTTTATTAAATTGTATTTATGTTGTTTTATCCTATGATTTATTAAATTGTATTTATGTTGTTTTAACCCATGCTTTATTAAATTGTATTCATGTTGTTTTAACCCATGCTTTATTAAATTGTATTTATGTTGTTTTATCCTTTGCTTTATTAAATTGTGTTTATGTTGTTTTATCCTATGCTTTATTAAATTGCATTTATGTTGTTTTATCCTATGCTTTATTAAATTGTGTTTATCTTGTTTTAACCTATGCTTTATTAAATTGTATTTATGTTGTTTTAACCCATGCTTTATTAAATTGCATTTATATTGTTTTAACCCATGCTTTATTAAATTGTATTTATGTTGTTTTATCATATGCTTTATTAAATTGTGCTTATGTTGTTTTATCCTATGCTTTATTAAATTGTATTTATGTTGTTTTATCCTATGCTTTAATAAATTGTATTTATGCTGTTTTAACCCATGCTTTATTAAATTGTATTTATGTTGTTTTATCCTATGCTTTATTAAATTGTGTTTATGTTGTTTTATCCTATGCTTTTTTAAATTGTATTTATGTTGTTTTATCCTATGCTTTATTAAATTGTATTTATGTTGTTTTATTCTATGCTTTATTAAACTGCATTTATGTTGTTTTATCCTATGCTTTATTAAATTGTATTTATGTTGTTTTTTTCTATGCTTTATAAAATTGTATTTATGTTGTTTTATCCTATGCTTTCTTAAATTGTATTTATGTTGTTTTATCCTATGCTTTATTAAATTGTATTTATGTTGTTTTATCCTATACTTTATTAAATTGTATTTATGTTGTTTTAACCTATGCTTTATTAAATTGTATTTATGTTGTTTTATCCTATGCTTTATTAAATTGTGTTTATGTTGTTTTATCCTATGCTTTATTAAATTGTATTAATGTTGTTTTATCCTATGCTTTATTAAATTGTATTTATGTTGTTTTATCCTATGCTTTATTAAATTGTATTTATGTTGTTTTATCCTATGCTTTATTAAATTGTATTTATGTTGTTTTATCCTATACTTTATTAAATTGTATTTATGTTGTTTTAACCTATGCTTTATTAAATTGTATTTATGTTGTTTTAACCCATGCTTTATTAAATTGTATTCATGTTGTTTTAACCCATGCTTTATTAAATTGTATTTATGTTGTTTTATCCTTTGCTTTATTAAATTGTGTTTATGTTGTTTTATCCTATGCTTTATTAAATTGCATTTATGTTGTTTTATCCTATGCTTTATTAAATTGTGTTTATCTTGTTTTAACCTATGCTTTATTAAATTGTATTTATGTTGTTTTAACCCATGCTTTATTAAATTGCATTTATATTGTTTTAACCCATGCTTTATTAAATTGTATTTATGTTGTTTTATCATATGCTTTATTAAATTGTGCTTATGTTGTTTTATCCTATGCTTTATTAAATTGTATTTATGTTGTTTTATCCTATGCTTTAATAAATTGTATTTATGCTGTTTTAACCCATGCTTTATTAAATTGTATTTATGTTGTTTTATCCTATGCTTTATTAAATTGTGTTTATGTTGTTTTATCCTATGCTTTTTTAAATTGTATTTATGTTGTTTTATCCTATGCTTTATTAAATTGTATTTATGTTGTTTTATTCTATGCTTTATTAAACTGCATTTATGTTGTTTTATCCTATGCTTTATTAAATTGTATTTATGTTGTTTTTTTCTATGCTTTATAAAATTGTATTTATGTTGTTTTATCCTATGCTTTCTTAAATTGTATTTATGTTGTTTTATCCTATGCTTTATTAAATTGTATTTATGTTGTTTTATCCTATACTTTATTAAATTGTATTTATGTTGTTTTAACCTATGCTTTATTAAATTGTATTTATGTTGTTTTATCCTATGCTTTATTAAATTGTGTTTATGTTGTTTTATCCTATGCTTTATTAAATTGTATTAATGTTGTTTTATCCTATGCTTTATTAAATTGTATTTATGTTGTTTTATCCTATGCTTTATTAAATTGTATTTATGTTGTTTTATCCTATGCTTTATTAAATTGTATTTATGTTGTTTTATCCTATACTTTATTAAATTGTATTTATGTTGTTTTAACCTATGCTTTATTAAATTGTATTTATGTTGTTTTATCCTATGCTTTATTAAATTGTATTTATGTTGTTTTATCCTATGCTTTATTAAATTGTATTTATGTTGTTTTAACCTATGCTTTATTAAATTGCATGTATGTTGTTTTATCCTATACTTTATTAAATTGTATTTCTGTTGTTTTAACCTATGCTTTATTAAATTGTATTTATGTTGTTTTATCCTATGCTTTATTAAATTGTATTTATGTTGTTTTATCCTATGCTTTATTAAATTGTATTTATGTTGTTTTATCCTATGCTTTATTAAATTGTATTTATGTTGTTTTATCCTATGCTTTATTAAATTGTATTTATGTTGTTTTATCCTATGCTTTATTAAATTGTATTTATTTTGTTTTAACCTATGCTTTATTAAATTGTATTTATGTTGTTTTATCCTATGCTTTATTAAATTGTATTTATGTTGTTTTATCCTATGCTTTATTAAATTGTATTTATGTTGTTTTATCCTATACTTTATTAAATTGTATTTATGTTGTTTTAACCTATGCTTTATTAAATTGTATTTATGTTGTTTTATCCTATGCTTTATTAAATTGTGTTTATGTTGTTTTATCCTATGCTTTATTAAATTGTATTAATGTTGTTTTATCCTATGCTTTATTAAATTGTATTTATGTTGTTTTATCCTATGCTTTATTAAATTGTATTTATGTTGTTTTATCCTATGCTTTATTAAATTGTATTTATGTTGTTTTATCCTATGCTTTATTAAATTGTATTTATGTTGTTTTAACCTATGCTTTATTAAATTGTATTTATGTTGTTTTATCCTATGCTTTATTAAATTGTATTTATGTTGTTTTAACCAATGCTTTATTAAATTGTATGTATGTTGTTTTATCCTATACTTTATTAAATTGTATTTCTGTTGTTTTAACCTATGCTTTATTAAATTGTATTTATGTTGTTTTATCCTATGCTTTATTAAATTGTATTTATGTTGTTTTATCCTATGCTTTATTAAATTGTGTTTATGTTGTTTTATCCTATGCTTTATTAAATTGTATTTATGTTGTTTTATCCTATGCTTTATTAAATTGCATTTATGTTGTTTTATCCTATGCTTTATTAAATTGTATTTATTTTGTTTTAACCTATGCTTTATTAAATTGTATTTATGTTGTTTTATCCTATGCTTTATTAAATTGTATTTATGTTGTTTTATCCTATGCTTTATTAAATTGTGTTTATGTTGTTTTATCCTATACTTTATTAAATTGTATTTATGTTGTTTTAAACTATGCTTTATTAAATTGTATTTATGTTGTTTTATCCTATGCTTTATTAAATTGTATTTATGTTGTTTTATCCTATGCTTTATTAAATTGTGTTTATCTTGTTTTATCCTATGCTTTATTAAATTGTATTTATGTTGTTTTAACCCATGCTCTATTAAATTGTATTTATGTTGTTTTAACCCATGCTTTATTAAATTGTATTTATGTTGTTTTAACCCATGCTCTATTAAATTGTATTTATGTTGTTTTAACCCATGCTTTATTAAATTGTATTTATTTTGTTTTATCCTATGCTTTATTAAATTGTGCTTATGCTGTTTTATCCTATGCTTTATTAAATTGTATTTATGTTGTTTTTTCCTATGCTTTATTAAATTGTATTTATGTTGTTTTAGCCCATGCTTTATTAAATTGTATTTATGTTGTTTTATCCTATGCTTTATTAAATTGTGTTTATGTTTTTTTATCCTATGCTTTTTTAAATTGTATTTATGTTGTTTTATCCTATGCTTTATTAAATTGTATTTATGTTGTTTTATTCTATGCTTTATTAAACTGCATTTATGTTGTTTTATCCTATGCTTTATTAAATTGTATTTATGTTGTTTTATTCTATGCTTTATTAAATTGTATTTATGTTGTTTTATCCTATGCTTTATTAAATTGTATTTATGTTGTTTTATCCTTTGCTTTATTAAATTGTATTTATGTTTTTTATTGTATGCTTTATTAAACTGCATTTATGTTGTTTAATCCTATGCTTTATTAAATTGTATTTATGTTGTTTTATCCTATGCTTTATTAAATTGTGTTTATGTTGTTTTATCCTATGCTTTATTAAATTGTATTTATGTTGTTTTATCCTATGCTTTATTAAATTGTATTTATGTTGTTTTATCCTATGTTTTATTAAATTCTATTTCTGTTGTTTTATACTATGCTTTAAAAATTGTATTTATGTTGTTTTATCGTATGCTTTATTAAATTGTATTTATGTTGTTTTATCCTATGCTTTATTAAATTGTGTTTATGTTGTTTTATCCTATGCTTTATTAAATTGTATTTATGTTGTTTTATCCTATGCTTTATTAAATTGTGTTTATGTTGTTTTATCCTATACTTTATTAAATTGTATTTATGTTGTTTTAATCTATGCTTTATTAAATTGTATTTATGTTGTTTTATCCTATGCTTTATTAAATTGTATTTATGTTGTTTTATCCAATGCTTTATTAAATTGTGCTTATGTTGTTTTATCCTATGGTTTATTAAATTGTATTTATGTTGTTTTATCCTATGCTTTAT
This sequence comes from Phyllobates terribilis, assembly GCF_046119375.1. NCBI lineage: Eukaryota > Metazoa > Chordata > Amphibia > Anura > Dendrobatidae > Phyllobates > Phyllobates terribilis. Next base: position 2,689,387 of record NW_027362781.1, on the reverse strand, counting down.
TAAATTGTATTTATGTTGTTTTATCCTATGCTTTATTAAATGGTATTTATGTTGTTTTATCCTATGCTTTATTAAATTGTATTTATGTTGTTTTAACCTATGCTTTATTAAATTGTATTCATGTTGTTTTATCCTATGCTTTATTAAATTGTATTTATGTTGTTTTATCCTATGCTTTATTAAATTGTGTTTATGTTGTTTTATCCTATGCTTTATTAAATTGTATTTATGTTGTTTTATCCTATGCTTTATTAAATTGTGTTTATGTTGTTTTATCCTATACTTTATTAAATTGTATTTATGTTGTTTTAATCTATGCTTTATTAAATTGTATTTATGTTGTTTTATCCTATGCTTTATTAAATTGTATTTATGTTGTTTTATCCAATGCTTTATTAAATTGTGCTTATGTTGTTTTATCCTATGGTTTATTAAATTGTATTTATGTTGTTTTATCCTATGCTTTATTAAATTGTATTTATGTTGTTTTATCCTATGCTTTATTAAATTGTATTTATGTTGCTTTAACCTATGCTTTATTAAATTGTATTTATGTTGTTTTATCCTATGCTTTATTAAATGGTATTTATGTTGTTTTATCCTATGCTTTATTAAATTGTATTTATGTTGTTTTAACCTATGCTTTATTAAACTGTATTTATGTTGTTTTATCCTATGCTTTATTAAATTGTATTTATGTTGTTTTATCCTATGCTTTATTAAATTGTATTTATGTTGTTTTAACCTATGCTTTATTAAATGGTATTTATGTTGTTTTAACCTATGCTTTATTAAATTGTATTTATGTTGTTTTATCCTATGCTTTATTAAATTATGTTTATGTTGTTTTATCCTATGCTTTATTAAATTGTATTTATGTTGTTTTATCCTATGTTTTATTAAATTGTATTTATGTTGTTTTATCCTATGCTTTAATAAATTGTATTTATGCTGTTTTAACCCATGCTTTATTAAATTGTATTTATGTTGTTTTATCCTATGCTTTATTAAATTGTGTTTATGTTGTTTTATCCTATGCTTTTTTAAATTGTATTTATGTTGTTTTATCCTATGCTTTATTAAATTGTATTTATGTTGTTTTATTCTATGCTTTATTAAACTGCATTTATGTTGTTTTATCCTATGCTTTATTAAATTGTATTTATGTTGTTTTTTTCTATGCTTTATAAAATTGTATTTATGTTGTTTTATCCTATGCTTTCTTAAATTGTATTTATGTTGTTTTATCCTATGCTTTATTAAATTGTATTTATGTTGTTTTATCCTATACTTTATTAATTTGTATTTATGTTGTTTTAACCTATGCTTTATTAAATTGTATTTATGTTGTTTTATCCTATGCTTTATTAAATTGTGTTTATGTTGTTTTATCCTATGCTTTATTAAATTGTATTAATGTTGTTTTATCCTATGCTTTATTAAATTGTATTTATGTTGTTTTATCCTATGCTTTATTAAATTGTATTTATGTTGTTTTATCCTATGCTTTATTAAATTGTATTTATGTTGTTTTATCCTATACTTTATTAAATTGTATTTATGTTGTTTTAACCTATGCTTTATTAAATTGTATTTATGTTGTTTTATCCTATGCTTTATTAAATTGTATTTATGTTGTTTTATCCTATGCTTTATTAAATTGTATTTATGTTGTTTTAACCTATGCTTTATTAAATTGTATGTATGTTGTTTTATCCTATACTTTATTAAATTGTATTTCTGTTGTTTTAACCTATGCTTTATTAAATTGTATTTATGTTGTTTTATCCTATGCTTTATTAAATTGTATTTATGTTGTTTTATCCTATGCTTTATTAAATTGTATTTATGTTGTTTTATCCTATGCTTTATTAAATTGTATTTATGTTGTTTTATCCTATGCTTTATTAAATTGTATTTATGTTGTTTTATCCTATGCTTTATTAAATTGTATTTATTTTGTTTTAACCTATGCTTTATTAAATTGTATTTATGTTGTTTTATCCTATGCTTTATTAAATTGTATTTATGTTGTTTTATCCTATGCTTTATTAAATTGTATTTATGTTGTTTTATCCTATACTTTATTAAATTGTATTTATGTTGTTTTAACCTATGCTTTATTAAATTGTATTTATGTTGTTTTATCCTATGCTTTATTAAATTGTGTTTATGTTGTTTTATCCTATGCTTTATTAAATTGTATTAATGTTGTTTTATCCTATGCTTTATTAAATTGTATTTATGTTGTTTTATCCTATGCTTTATTAAATTGTATTTATGTTGTTTTATCCTATGCTTTATTAAATTGTATTTATGTTGTTTTATCCTATACTTTATTAAATTGTATTTATGTTGTTTTAACCTATGCTTTATTAAATTGTATTTATGTTGTTTTATCCTATGCTTTATTAAATTGTATTTATGTTGTTTTATCCTATGCTTTATTAAATTGTATTTATGTTGTTTTAACCAATGCTTTATTAAATTGTATGTATGTTGTTTTATCCTATACTTTATTAAATTGTATTTCTGTTGTTTTAACCTATGCTTTATTAAATTGTATTTATGTTGTTTTATCCTATGCTTTATTAAATTGTATTTATGTTGTTTTATCCTATGCTTTATTAAATTGTGTTTATGTTGTTTTATCCTATGCTTTATTAAATTGTATTTATGTTGTTTTATCCTATGCTTTATTAAATTGCATTTATGTTGTTTTATCCTATGCTTTATTAAATTGTATTTATTTTGTTTTAACCTATGCTTTATTAAATTGTATTTATGTTGTTTTATCCTATGCTTTATTAAATTGTATTTATGTTGTTTTATCCTATGCTTTATTAAATTGTGTTTATGTTGTTTTATCCTATACTTTATTAAATTGTATTTATGTTGTTTTAAACTATGCTTTATTAAATTGTATTTATGTTGTTTTATCCTATGCTTTATTAAATTGTATTTATGTTGTTTTATCCTATGCTTTATTAAATTGTGTTTATCTTGTTTTATCCTATGCTTTATTAAATTGTATTTATGTTGTTTAACCCATGCTCTATTAAATTGTATTTATGTTGTTTTAACCCATGCTTTATTAAATTGTATTTATGTTGTTTTAACCCATGCTCTATTAAATTGTATTTATGTTGTTTTAACCCATGCTTTATTAAATTGTATTTATTTTGTTTTATCCTATGCTTTATTAAATTGTGCTTATGCTGTTTTATCCTATGCTTTATTAAATTGTATTTATGTTGTTTTTTCCTATGCTTTATTAAATTGTATTTATGTTGTTTTATCCTTTGCTTTATTAAATTGTATTTATGTTTTTTATTGTATGCTTTATTAAACTGCATTTATGTTGTTTAATCCTATGCTTTATTAAATTGTATTTATGTTGTTTTATCCTATGCTTTATTAAATTGTGTTTATGTTGTTTTATCCTATGCTTTATTAAATTGTATTTATGTTGTTTTATCCTATGCTTTATTAAATTGTATTTATGTTGTTTTATCCTATGCTTTATTAAATTGTATTTATGTTGTTTTATCCTATACTTTATTAAATTGTATTTATGTTGTTTTAACCTATGCTTTATTAAATTGTATTTATGTTGTTTTATCCTATGCTTTATTAAATTGTATTTATGTTGTTTTATCCTATGCTTTATTAAATTGTATTTATGTTGTTTTAACCTATGCTTTATTAAATTGTATGTATGTTGTTTTATCCTATACTTTATTAAATTGTATTTCTGTTGTTTTAACCTATGCTTTATTAAATTGTATTTATGTTGTTTTATCCTATGCTTTATTAAATTGTATTTATGTTGTTTTATCCTATGCTTTATTAAATTGTATTTATGTTGTTTTATCCTATGCTTTATTAAATTGTATTTATGTTGTTTTATCCTATGCTTTATTAAATTGTATTTATGTTGTTTTATCCTATGCTTTATTAAATTGTATTTATTTTGTTTTAACCTATGCTTTATTAAATTGTATTTATGTTGTTTTATCCTATGCTTTATTAAATTGTATTTATGTTGTTTTATCCTATGCTTTATTAAATTGTATTTATGTTGTTTTATCCTATACTTTATTAAATTGTATTTATGTTGTTTTAACCTATGCTTTATTAAATTGTATTTATGTTGTTTTATCCTATGCTTTATTAAATTGTGTTTATGTTGTTTTATCCTATGCTTTATTAAATTGTATTAATGTTGTTTTATCCTATGCTTTATTAAATTGTATTTATGTTGTTTTATCCTATGCTTTATTAAATTGTATTTATGTTGTTTTATCCTATGCTTTATTAAATTGTATTTATGTTGTTTTATCCTATACTTTATTAAATTGTATTTATGTTGTTTTAACCTATGCTTTATTAAATTGTATTTATGTTGTTTTATCCTATGCTTTATTAAATTGTATTTATGTTGTTTTATCCTATGCTTTATTAAATTGTATTTATGTTGTTTTAACCAATGCTTTATTAAATTGTATGTATGTTGTTTTATCCTATACTTTATTAAATTGTATTTCTGTTGTTTTAACCTATGCTTTATTAAATTGTATTTATGTTGTTTTATCCTATGCTTTATTAAATTGTATTTATGTTGTTTTATCCTATGCTTTATTAAATTGTGTTTATGTTGTTTTATCCTATGCTTTATTAAATTGTATTTATGTTGTTTTATCCTATGCTTTATTAAATTGCATTTATGTTGTTTTATCCTATGCTTTATTAAATTGTATTTATTTTGTTTTAACCTATGCTTTATTAAATTGTATTTATGTTGTTTTATCCTATGCTTTATTAAATTGTATTTATGTTGTTTTATCCTATGCTTTATTAAATTGTGTTTATGTTGTTTTATCCTATACTTTATTAAATTGTATTTATGTTGTTTTAAACTATGCTTTATTAAATTGTATTTATGTTGTTTTATCCTATGCTTTATTAAATTGTATTTATGTTGTTTTATCCTATGCTTTATTAAATTGTGTTTATCTTGTTTTATCCTATGCTTTATTAAATTGTATTTATGTTGTTTAACCCATGCTCTATTAAATTGTATTTATGTTGTTTTAACCCATGCTTTATTAAATTGTATTTATGTTGTTTTAACCCATGCTCTATTAAATTGTATTTATGTTGTTTTAACCCATGCTTTATTAAATTGTATTTATTTTGTTTTATCCTATGCTTTATTAAATTGTGCTTATGCTGTTTTATCCTATGCTTTATTAAATTGTATTTATGTTGTTTTTTCCTATGCTTTATTAAATTGTATTTATGTTGTTTTATCCTTTGCTTTATTAAATTGTATTTATGTTTTTTATTGTATGCTTTATTAAACTGCATTTATGTTGTTTAATCCTATGCTTTATTAAATTGTATTTATGTTGTTTTATCCTATGCTTTATTAAATTGTGTTTATGTTGTTTTATCCTATGCTTTATTAAATTGTATTTATGTTGTTTTATCCTATGCTTTATTAAATTGTATTTATGTTGTTTTATCCTATGTTTTATTAAATTCTATTTCTGTTGTTTTATACTATGCTTTATTAAATTGTATTTATGTTGTTTTATACTATGCTTTATTAAATTGTATTTATGTTGTTTTATCCTATGCTTTATTAAATTGTGTTTATGTTGTTTTATCCTATGCTTTATTAAATTGTATTTATGTTGTTTTATCCTATGCTTTATTAAATTGTGTTTATGTTGTTTTATCCTATACTTTATTAAATTGTATTTATGTTGTTTTAATCTATGCTTTATTAAATTGTATTTATGGTGTTTTATCCTATGCTTTATTAAATTGTATTTATGTTGTTTTATCCAATGCTTTATTAAATTGTGCTTATGTTGTTTTATCCTATGGTTTATTAAATTGTATTTATGTTGTTTTATCCTATGCTTTATTAAATTGTATTTATGTTGTTTTATCCTATGCTTTATTAAATTGTATTTATGTTGCTTTAACCTATGCTTTATTAAATTGTATTTATGTTGTTTTATCCTATGCTTTATTAAATGGTATTTATGTTGTTTTATCCTATGCTTTATTAAATTGTATTTATGTTGTTTTAACCTATGCTTTATTAAACTGTATTTATGTTGTTTTATCCTATGCTTTATTAAATTGTATTTATGTTGTTTTATCCTATGCTTTATTAAATTGTATTTATGTTGTTTTATCCTATGCTTTATTAAATTTTATTGATGTTGTTTTATCCCATGCTTTATTAAATTGTATTTATGTTGTTTTAACCTGTGCTTTATTAAATTGTATTTATGTTGTTTTATCCTATACTTTATTAAATTGTATTTATGTTGTTTTAACCTATGCTTTATTAAATAGCTTTTATGTTGTTTTATCCTATGCTTTATTAAATTGTATTTATGTTGTTTTATCCTATGCTTTATTAAATTGTGTTTATGTTGTTTTATCCTATGCTTTATTAAATTGTATTTATGTTGTTTTATCCTATGCTTTATTAAATTGTATTTATGTTGTTTTAACCTATGCTTTATTAAATTGTATTCATGTTGTTTTATCCTATGCTTTATTAAATTGTATTTATGTTGTTTTATCCTATGCTTTATTAAATTGTGTTTATGTTGTTTTATCCTATGCTTTATTAAATTGTATTTATGTTGTTTTATCCTATGCTTTATTAAATTGTGTTTATGTTGTTTTATCCTATACTTTATTAAATTGTATTTATGTTGTTTTAATCTATGCTTTATTAAATTGTATTTATGTTGTTTTATCCTATGCTTTATTAAATTGTATTTATGTTGTTTTATCCAATGCTTTATTAAATTGTGCTTATGTTGTTTTATCCTATGGTTTATTAAATTGTATTTATGTTGTTTTATCCTATGCTTTATTAAATTGTATTTATGTTGTTTTATCCTATGCTTTATTAAATTGTATTTATGTTGCTTTAACCTATGCTTTATTAAATTGTATTTATGTTGTTTTATCCTATGCTTTATTAAATGGTATTTATGTTGTTTTATCCTATGCTTTATTAAATTGTATTTATGTTGTTTTAACCTATGCTTTATTAAACTGTATTTATGTTGTTTTATCCTATGCTTTATTAAATTGTATTTATGTTGTTTTATCCTATGCTTTATTAAATTGTATTTATGTTGTTTTAACCTATGCTTTATTAAATGGTATTTATGTTGTTTTAACCTATGCTTTATTAAATTGTATTTATGTTGTTTTATCCTATGCTTTATTAAATTATGTTTATGTTGTTTTATCCTATGCTTTATTAAATTGTATTTATGTCGTTTTATCCTATGCTTTATTAAATTGTATTTATGTTGTTTTATCCTATGCTTTAATAAATTGTATTTATGCTGTTTTAACCCATGCTTTATTAAATTGTATTTATGTTGTTTTATCCTATGCTTTATTAAATTGTGTTTATGTTGTTTTATCCTATGCTTTTTTAAATTGTATTTATGTTGTTTTATCCTATGCTTTATTAAATTGTATTTATGTTGTTTTATTCTATGCTTTATTAAACTGCATTTATGTTGTTTTATCCTATGCTTTATTAAATTGTATTTATGTTGTTTTTTTCTATGCTTTATAAAATTGTATTTATGTTGTTTTATCCTATGCTTTCTTAAATTGTATTTATGTTGTTTTATCCTATGCTTTATTAAATTGTATTTATGTTGTTTTATCCTATACTTTATTAAATTGTATTTATGTTGTTTTAACCTATGCTTTATTAAATTGTATTTATGTTGTTTTATCCTATGCTTTATTAAATTGTGTTTATGTTGTTTTATCCTATGCTTTATTAAATTGTATTAATGTTGTTTTATCCTATGCTTTATTAAATTGTATTTATGTTGTTTTATCCTATGCTTTATTAAATTGTATTTATGTTGTTTTATCCTATGCTTTATTAAATTGTATTTATGTTGTTTTATCCTATACTTTATTAAATTGTATTTATGTTGTTTTAACCTATGCTTTATTAAATTGTATTTATGTTGTTTTATCCTATGCTTTATTAAATTGTATTTATGTTGTTTTATCCTATGCTTTATTAAATTGTATTTATGTTGTTTTAACCTATGCTTTATTAAATTGTATGTATGTTGTTTTATCCTATACTTTATTAAATTGTATTTCTGTTGTTTTAACCTATGCTTTATTAAATTGTATTTATGTTGTTTTATCCTATGCTTTATTAAATTGTATTTATGTTGTTTTATCCTATGCTTTATTAAATTGTATTTATCTTGTTTTATCCTATGCTTTATTAAATTGTATTTATGTTGTTTTATCCTATGCTTTATTAAATTGTATTTATGTTGTTTTATCCTATGCTTTATTAAATTGTATTTATTTTGTTTTAACCTATGCTTTATTAAATTGTATTTATGTTGTTTTATCCTATGCTTTATTAAATTGTATTTATGTTGTTTTATCCTATGCTTTATTAAATTGTATTTATGTTGTTTTATCCTATACTTTATTAAATTGTATTTATGTTGTTTTAACCTATGCTTTATTAAATTGTATTTATGTTGTTTTATCCTATGCTTTATTAAATTGTATTTATTTTGTTTTAACCTATGCTTTATTAAATTGTATTTATGTTGTTTTATCCTATGCTTTATTAAATTGTATTTATGTTGTTTTATCCTATGCTTTATTAAATTGTATTTATGTTGTTTTATCCTATACTTTATTAAATTGTATTTATGTTGTTTTAACCTATGCTTTATTAAATTGTATTTATGTTGTTTTATCCTATGCTTTATTAAATTGTGTTTATGTTGTTTTATCCTATGCTTTATTAAATTGTATTTATGTTGTTTTATCCTATGCTTTATTAAATTGTATTTATGTTGTTTTATCCTATGCTTTATTAAATTGTATTTATGTTGTTTTATCCTATACTTTATTAAATTGTATTTATGTTGTTTTAACCTATGCTTTATTAAATTGTATTTATGTTGTTTTATCCTATGCTTTATTAAATTGTATTTATGTTGTTTTATCCTATGCTTTATTAAATTGTATTCATGTTGTTTTAACCAATGCTTTATTAAATTGTATGTATGTTGTTTTATCCTATACTTTATTAAATTGTATTTCTGTTGTTTTAACCTATGCTTTATTAAATTGTATTTATGTTGTTTTATCCTATGCTTTATTAAATTGTATTTATGTTGTTTTATCCTATGCTTTATTAAATTGTGTTTATGTTGTTTTATCCTATGCTTTATTAAATTGTATTTATGTTGTTTTATCCTATGCTTTATTAAATTGCATTTATGTTGTTTTATCCTATGCTTTATTAAATTGTATTTATTTTGTTTTAACCTATGCTTTATTAAATTGTATTTATGTTGTTTTATCCTATGCTTTATTAAATTGTATTTATGTTGTTTTATCCTATGCTTTATTAAATTGTGTTTATGTTGTTTTATCCTATACTTTATTAAATTGTATTTATGTTGTTTTAAACTATGCTTTATTAAATTGTATTTATGTTGTTTTATCCTATGCTTTATTAAATTGTATTTATGTTGTTTTATCCTATGCTTTATTAAATTGTGTTTATCTTGTTTTATCCTATGCTTTATTAAATTGTATTTATGTTGTTTTAACCCATGCTCTATTAAATTGTATTTATGTTGTTTTAACCCATGCTTTATTAAATTGTATTTATGTTGTTTTAACCCATGCTCTATTAAATTGTATTTATGTTGTTTTAACCCATGCTTTATTAAATTGTATTTATTTTGTTTTATCCTATGCTTTATTAAATTGTGCTTATGCTGTTTTATCCTATGCTTTATTAAATTGTATTTATGTTGTTTTTTCCTATGCTTTATTAAATTGTATTTATGTTGTTTTAGCCCATGCTTTATTAAATTGTATTTATGTTGTTTTATCCTATGCTTTATTAAATTGTGTTTATGTTTTTTTATCCTATGCTTTTTTAAATTGTATTTATGTTGTTTTATCCTATGCTTTATTAAATTGTATTTATGTTGTTTTATTCTATGCTTTATTAAACTGCATTTATGTTGTTTTATCCTATGCTTTATTAAATTGTATTTATGTTGTTTTATTCTATGCTTTATTAAATTGTATTTATGTTGTTTTATCCTATGCTTTATTAAATTGTATTTATGTTGTTTTATCCTTTGCTTTATTAAATTGTATTTATGTTTTTTATTGTATGCTTTATTAAACTGCATTTATGTTGTTTAATCCTATGCTTTATTAAATTGTATTTATGTTGTTTTATCCTATGCTTTATTAAATTGTGTTTATGTTGTTTTATCCTATGCTTTATTAAATTGTATTTATGTTGTTTTATCCTATGCTTTATTAAATTGTATTTATGTTGTTTTATCCTATGTTTTATTAAATTCTATTTCTGTTGTTTTATACTATGCTTTATTAAATTGTATTTATGTTGTTTTATTGTATGCTTTATTAAATTGTATTTATGTTGTTTTATCCTATGCTTTATTAAATTGTGTTTATGTTGTTTTATCCTATGCTTTATTAAATTGTATTTATGTTGTTTTATCCTATGCTTTATTAAATTGTGTTTATGTTGTTTTATCCTATACTTTATTAAATTGTATTTATGTTGTTTTAATCTATGCTTTATTAAATTGTATTTATGTTGTTTTATCCTATGCTTTATTAAATTGTATTTATGTTGTTTTATCCAATGCTTTATTAAATTGTGCTTATGTTGTTTTATCCTATGGTTTATTAAATTGTATTTATGTTGTTTTATCCTATGCTTTATTAAATTGTATTTATGTTGTTTTATCCTATGCTTTATTAAATGGTATTTATGTTGCTTTAACCTATGCTTTATTAAATTGTATTTATGTTGTTTTATCCTATGCTTTATTAAATGGTATTAATGTTGTTTTATCCTATGCTTTATTAAATTGTATTTATGTTGTTTTAACCTATGCTTTATTAAACTGTATTTATGTTGTTTTATCCTATGCTTTATTAAATTGTATTTATGTTGTTTTATCCTATGCTTTATTAAATTGTATTTATGTTGTTTTATCCTATGCTTTATTAAATTTTATTGATGTTGTTTTATCCCATGCTTTATTAAATTGTATTTATGTTGTTTTAACCTGTGCTTTATTAAATTGTATTTATGTTGTTTTATCCTATACTTTATTAAATTGTATTTATGTTGTTTTAACCTATGCTTTATTAAATAGTTTTTATGTTGTTTTATCCTATGCTTTATTAAATTGTATTTATGTTGTTTTATCCTATGCTTTATTAAATTGTGTTTATGTTGTTTTATCCTATGCTTTATTAAATTGTATTTATGTTGTTTTATCCTATGCTTTATTAAATTGTATTTATGTTGTTTTAACCTATGCTTTATTAAATTGTATTCATGTTGTTTTATCCTATGCTTTATTAAATTGTATTTATGTTGTTTTATCCTATGCTTTATTAAATTGTGTTTATGTTGTTTTATCCTATGCTTTATTAAATTGTATTTATGTTGTTTTATCCTATGCTTTATTAAATTGTGTTTATGTTGTTTTATCCTATACTTTATTAAATTGTATTTATGTTGTTTTAATCTATGCTTTATTAAATTGTATTTATGTTGTTTTATCCTATGCTTTATTAAATTGTATTTATGTTGTTTTATCCAATGCTTTATTAAATTGTGCTTATGTTGTTTTATCCTATGGTTTATTAAATTGTATTTATGTTGTTTTATCCTATGCTTTATTAAATTGTATTTATGTTGTTTTATCCTATGATTTATTAAATTGTATTTATGTTGCTTTAACCTATGCTTTATTAAATTGTATTTATGTTGTTTTATCCTATGCTTTATTAAATGGTATTTATGTTGTTTTATCCTATGCTTTATTAAATTGTATTTATGTTGTTTTAACCTATGCTTTATTAAACTGTATTTATGTTGTTTTATCCTATGCTTTATTAAATTGTATTTATGTTGTTTTATCCTATGCTTTATTAAATTGTATTTATGTTGTTTTAACCTATGCTTTATTAAATTGTATTTATGTTGTTTTAACCTATGCTTTATTAAATTGTATTTATGTTGTTTTATCCTATGCTTTATTAAATTATGTTTATGTTGTTTTATCCTATGCTTTATTAAATTGTATTTATGTTGTTTTATCCTATGCTTTATTATATTGTATTTATGTTGTTTTAACCTATGCTTTATTAAATTGTATTTATGTTGTTTTATCCTATGCTTTATTAAATTGTATTTATGTTGTTTTATCCTATGCTTTATTAAATTGTGTTTGTTGTTTTATCCTATACTTTATTAAATTGTATTTATGTTGTTTTATCCTATGCTTTATTAAATTGTATTTATGTTGTTTTATCCTATGCTTTATTAAATTGTATTTATGTTGTTTTAACCTATGCTTTATTAAATTGTATTTATGTTGTTTTATCCTATACTTTATTAAATTGTATTTATGTTGTTTTAACCTATGCTTTATTAAATTGCATTTATGTTGTTTTATCCTATGCTTTATTAAATTGTATTTATGTTGTTTTATCCTATGCTTTATTAAATTGTATTTATGTTGTTTTATCCTATGCTTTATTAAATTGTATTTATGTTGTTTTAACCTATGCTTTATTAAATTGTATTTATGTTGTTTTATCCTATACTTTATTAAATTGTATTTATGTTGTTTTAACCTATGCTTTAATAAATTGTATTTACGTTTTTTTATCCTATGCTTTATTAAATTGTATTTCTGTTGTTTTATCCTATGCTTTATTAAATTTTGTTTATGTTGTTTTATCCTATGCTTTATTAAATTGTATTTATGTTGTTTTATCCTATGCTTTATTAAATTGTATTTATGTTGTTTTAACCTATGCTTTATTAAATTGTATTTATGTTGTTTTATCCTATGCTTTATTAAATTGTATTTATGTTGTTTTATCCTATTCTTTATTAAATTGTGTTTATGTTGTTTTGTCCTATACTTTATTAAATTGTATTTATGTTGTTTTAACCTATGCTTTATTAAATTGTATTTATGTTGTTTTATCCTATGCTTTATTAAATTTTGTTTATGTTGTTTTATCCTATGCTTTATTAAATTGTATTTATGTTGTTTTATCCTATGCTTTATTAAATTTTGTTTATGTTGTTTTATCCTATACTTTATTAAATTGTATTTATGTTGTTTTAACCTATGCTTTATTAAATTGTATTTACGTTTTTTTATCCTATGCTTTATTAAATTGTATTTATGTTGTTTTATCCTATGCTTTATTAAATTTTGTTTATGTTGTTTTATCCTATGCTTTATTAAATTGTATTTATGTTGTTTTATCCTACGCTTTATTAAATTGTATTTATGTTGTTTTAACCTATGCTTTATTAAATTGTATTTATGTTGTTTTATCCTATGCTTTATTAAATTGTGTTTATGTTGTTTTATCCTATGCTTTATTAAATTGTATTTATGTTGTTTTATCCTATGCTTTATTAAATTGCATTTATGCTGATTTATTGTATGCTTTATTAAACTGCATTTATGTTGTTTTATCCTATGCTTTATTAAATTGTATTTATGTTGTTTTATCGTATGTTTTATTAAATTCTATTTCTGTTGTTTTATACTATGCTTTATTAAATTGTATTTATGTTGTTTTATCGTATGCTTTATTAAATTGTATTTGTGTTGTTTTATCCTATGCTTTATTAAATTATGTTTATGTTGTTTTATCCTATGCTTTATTAAATTGTATTTATGTTGTTTTATCCTATGCTTTTTTAAATTTTATTGATGTTGTTTTATCCCATGCTTTATTAAATTGTATTTATGTTGTTTTAACCTATGCTTTATTAAATTGTATTTATGTTGTTTTATCCTATACTTTATTAAATTGTATTTAGGTTGTTTTAACCTATGCTTTATTAAATAGTTTTTATGTTGTTTTATCCTATGCTTTATTAAATTGTATTTATGTTGTTTTATCCTATGCTTTATTAAATTGTATTTATATGGTTTTATCCTATGCTTTATTAAATTGTATTTATGTTGTTTTAACCTATGCTTTATTAAATTGTATTTATGTTGTTTTATCCTATGCTTTATTAAATTGTGTTTATGTTGTTTTATCCTATGCTTTATTAAATTGTATTTATGTTGTTTTATCCTATGCTTTATTAAATTGTATTTATGTTGTTTTAACCTATGCTTTATTAAATTGTATTCATGTTGTTTTATCCTATGCTTTATTAAATTGTATTTATGTTGTTTTATCCTATGCTTTATTAAATTGTGTTTATGTTGTTTTATCCTATGCTTTATTAAATTGTATTTATGTTGTTTTATCCTATGCTTTATTAAATTGTGTTTATGTTGTTTTATCCTATACTTTATTAAATTGTATTTATGTTGTTTTATCCTATGCTTTATTAAATTGTATTTATGTTGTTTTATCCAATGCTTTATTAAATTGTGCTTATGTTGTTTTATCCTATGGTTTATTAAATTGTATTTATGTTGTTTTATCCTATGCTTTATTAAATTGTATTTATGTTGTTTTATCCTATGCTTTATTAAATTGTATTTGTGTTGCTTTAACCTATGCTTTATTAAATTGTATTTATGTTGTTTTATCCTATGCTTTATTAAATGGTATTTATGTTGTTTTATCCTATGCTTTATTAAATTGTATTTATGTTGTTTTAACCTATGCTTTATTAAACTGTATTTATGTTGTTTTATCCTATGCTTTATTAAATTGTATTTATGTTGTTTTATCCTATGCTTTATTAAATTGTATTTATGTTGTTTTAACCTATGCTTTATTAAATGGTATTTATGTTGTTTTAACCTATGCTTTATTAAATTGTATTTATGTTGTTTTATCCTATGCTTTATTAAATTGTATTTATGTTGTTTTATCCTATGCTTTATAAAATTTTGTTTATGTTGTTTTATCCTATGCTTTATTAAATTGTATTTATGTTGTTTTATCCTATGCTTTATTAAATTGTATTTATGTTGTTTTAACCTATGCTTTATTAAATTGTATTTATGTTGTTTTATCCTATGCTTTATTAAATTGTATTTATGTTGTTTTATCCTATTCTTTATTAAATTGTGTTTATGTTGTTTTATCCTATACTTTATTAAATTGTATTTATGTTGTTTTATCCTATGCTTTATTAAATTGTATTTACATTTTTTTATCCTATGCTTTATTAAATTGTATTTATGTTGTTTTATCCTATGCTTTATTAAATTTTGTTTATGTTGTTTTATCCTATGCTTTATTAAATTGTATTTATGTTGTTTTATCCTATGCTTTATTAAATTGTATTTATGTTGTTTTAACCTATGCTTTATTAAATTGTATTTATGTTGTTTTATCCTATACTTTATTAAATTGTATTTATGTTGTTTTAACCTATGCTTTATTAAATTGTATTTATGTTGTTTTATCATATGCTTTATTAAATTGTATTTATGTTGTTTTAACCTATGCTTTATTAAATTGTATGTATGTTGTTTTATCCTATACTTTATTAAATTGTATTTCTGTTGTTTTAATCTATGCTTTATTAAATTGTATTTATGTTGTTTTATCCTATGCTTTATTAAATTGTATTTATGTTGTTTTAAACTATGCTTTATTAAATTATATTTATGTTGTTTTATCCTATGCTTTATTAAATTGTATTTATGTTGTTTTATCCTATGCTTTATTAAATTGTGTTTATCTTGTTTTATCCTATGCTTTATTAAATTGTATTTATGTTGTTTTAACCCATGCTTTATTAAATTGTATTTATGTTGTTTTAACCCATGCTTTATTAAATTGTATTTATGTTGTTTTATCCTATGCTTTATTAAATTGTGCTTATGCTGTTTTATCCTATGCTTTATTAAATTGTATTTATGTTGTTTTTTCCTATGCTTTATTAAATTGTATTTATGTTGTTTTAACCCATGCTTTATTAAATTGTATTTATGTTGTTTTATCCTATGCTTTATTAAATTGTGTTTATGTTTTTTTATCCTATGCTTTATTAAATTGTATTTATATTGTTTTATCCTATGCTTTATTAAATTGTATTTATGTTGTTTTAACCTATGCTTTATTAAATTGTATTTATGTTGTTTTATCCTATGCTTTATTAAATTGTGTTTATGTTGTTTTATCCTATGCTTTATTAAATTGTATTTATGTTGTTTTATCCTATGCTTTATTAAATTGTATTTATGTTGTTTTAACCTATGCTTTATTAAATTGTATTCATGTTGTTTTATCCTATGCTTTATTAAATTGTATTTATGTTGTTTTATCCTATGCTTTATTAAATTGTGTTTATGTTGTTTTATCCTATGCTTTATTAAATTGTATTTATGTTGTTTTATCCTATGCTTTATTAAATTGTGTTTATGTTGTTTTATCCTATACTTTATTAAATTGTATTTATGTTGTTTTAATCTATGCTTTATTAAATTGTATTTATGTTGTTTTATCCTATGCTTTATTAAATTGTATTTATGTTGTTTTATCCAATACTTTATTAAATTGTGCTTATGTTGTTTTATCCTATGGTTTATTAAATTGTATTTATGTTGTTTTATCCTATGCTTTATTAAATTGTATTTATGTTGTTTTATCCTATGCTTTATTAAATTGTATTTATGTTGCTTTAACCTATGCTTTATTAAATTGTATTTATGTTGTTTTATCCTATGCTTTATTAAATTGTATTTATGTTGTTTTATCCTATGCTTTATTAAATTGTATTTATGTTGTTTTATCCAATGCTTTATTAAATTGTGCTTATGTTGTTTTATCCTATGGTTTATTAAATTGTATTTATGTTGTTTTATCCTATGCTTTATTAAATTGTATTTATGTTGTTTTATCCTATGCTTTATTAAATTGTATTTATGTTGCTTTAACCTATGCTTTATTAAATTGTATTTATGTTGTTTTATCCTATGCTTTATTAAATGGTATTTATGTTGTTTTATCCTATGCTTTATTAAATTGTATTTATGTTGTTTTAACCTATGCTTTATTAAACTGTATTTATGTTGTTTTATCCTATGCTTTATTAAATTGTATTTATGTTGTTTTATCCTATGCTTTATTAAATTGTATTTATGTTGTTTTAACCTATGCTTTATTAAATGGTATTTATGTTGTTTTAACCTATGCTTTATTAAATTGTATTTATGTTGTTTTATCCTATGCTTTATTAAATTATGTTTATGTTGTTTTATCCTATGCTTTATTAAATTGTATTTATGTTGTTTTATCCTATGCTTTATTATATTGTATTTATGTTGTTTTAACCTATGCTTTATTAAATTGTATTTATGTTGTTTTATCCTATGCTTTATTAAATTGTATTTATGTTGTTTTATCCTATGCTTTATTAAATTGTGTTTGTTGTTTTATCCTATACTTTATTAAATTGTATTTATGTTGTTTTATCCTATGCTTTATTAAATTGTATTTATGTTGTTTTATCCTATGCTTTATTAAATTGTATTTATGTTGTTTTAACCTATGCTTTATTAAATTGTATTTATGTTGTTTTATCCTATACTTTATTAAATTGTATTTATGTTGTTTTAACCTATGCTTTATTAAATTGCATTTATGTTGTTTTATCCTATGCTTTATTAAATTGTATTTATGTTGTTTTATCCTATGCTTTATTAAATTGTATTTATGTTGTTTTATCCTATGCTTTATTAAATTGTATTTATGTTGTTTTAACCTATGCTTTATTAAATTGTATTTATGTTGTTTTATCCTATACTTTATTAAATTGTATTTATGTTGTTTTAACCTATGCTTTAATAAATTGTATTTACGTTTTTTTATCCTATGCTTTATTAAATTGTATTTCTGTTGTTTTATCCTATGCTTTATTAAATTTTGTTTATGTTGTTTTATCCTATGCTTTATTAAATTGTATTTATGTTGTTTTATCCTATGCTTTATTAAATTGTATTTATGTTGTTTTAACCTATGCTTTATTAAATTGTATTTATGTTGTTTTATCCTATGCTTTATTAAATTGTATTTATGTTGTTTTATCCTATTCTTTATTAAATTGTGTTTATGTTGTTTTGTCCTATACTTTATTAAATTGTATTTATGTTGTTTTAACCTATGCTTTATTAAATTGTATTTATGTTGTTTTATCCTATGCTTTATTAAATTGTATTTATGTTGTTTTATCCTATGCTTTATTAAATTTTGTTTATGTTGTTTTATCCTATGCTTTATTAAATTGTATTTATGTTGTTTTATCCTATGCTTTATTAAATTTTGTTTATGTTGTTTTATCATATACTTTATTAAATTGTATTTATGTTGTTTTAACCTATGCTTTATTAAATTGTATTTACGTTTTTTTATCCTATGCTTTATTAAATTGTATTTATGTTGTTTTATCCTATGCTTTATTAAATTTTGTTTATGTTGTTTTATCCTATGCTTTATTAAATTGTATTTATGTTGTTTTATCCTACGCTTTATTAAATTGTATTTATGTTGTTTTAACCTATGCTTTATTAAATTGTATTTATGTTGTTTTATCCTATGCTTTATTAAATTGTGTTTATGTTGTTTTATCCTATGCTTTATTAAATTGTATTTATGTTGTTTTATCCTATGCTTTATTAAATTGCATTTATGCTGATTTATTGTATGCTTTATTAAACTGCATTTATGTTGTTTTATCCTATGCTTTATTAAATTGTATTTATGTTGTTTTATCCTATGCTTTATTAAATTGTATTTATGTTGTTTTATCCTATTCTTTATTAAATTGTGTTTATGTTGTTTTATCCTATACTTTATTAAATTGTATTTATGTTGTTTTATCCTATGCTTTATTAAATTGTATTTACATTTTTTTATCCTATGCTTTATTAAATTGTATTTATGTTGTTTTATCCTATGCTTTATTAAATTTTGTTTATGTTGTTTTATCCTATGCTTTATTAAATTGTATTTATGTTGTTTTATCCTATGCTTTATTAAATTGTATTTATGTTGTTTTAACCTATGCTTTATTAAATTGTATTTATGTTGTTTTATCCTATACTTTATTAAATTGTATTTATGTTGTTTTAACCTATGCTTTATTAAATTGTATTTATGTTGTTTTATCATATGCTTTATTAAATTGTATTTATGTTGTTTTAACCTATGCTTTATTAAATTGTATGTATGTTGTTTTATCCTATACTTTATTAAATTGTATTTCTGTTGTTTTAACCTATGCTTTATTAAATTGTATTTATGTTGTTTTATCCTATGCTTTATTAAATTGTATTTATGTTGTTTTAAACTATGCTTTATTAAATTATATTTATGTTGTTTTATCCTATGCTTTATTAAATTGTATTTATGTTGTTTTATCCTATGCTTTATTAAATTGTGTTTATCTTGTTTTATCCTATGCTTTATTAAATTGTATTTATGTTGTTTTAACCCATGCTTTATTAAATTGTATTTATGTTGTTTTAACCCATGCTTTATTAAATTGTATTTATGTTGTTTTATCCTATGCTTTATTAAATTGTGCTTATGCTGTTTTATCCTATGCTTTATTAAATTGTATTTATGTTGTTTTTTCCTATGCTTTATTAAATTGTATTTATGTTGTTTTAACCCATGCTTTATTAAATTGTATTTATGTTGTTTTATCCTATGCTTTATTAAATTGTGTTTATGTTTTTTTATCCTATGCTTTATTAAATTGTATTTATATTGTTTTATCCTATGCTTTATTAAATTGTATTTATGTTGTTTTAACCTATGCTTTATTAAATTGTATTTATGTTGTTTTATCCTATGCTTTATTAAATTGTGTTTATGTTGTTTTATCCTATGCTTTATTAAATTGTATTTATGTTGTTTTATCCTATGCTTTATTAAATTGTATTTATGTTGTTTTAACCTATGCTTTATTAAATTGTATTCATGTTGTTTTATCCTATGCTTTATTAAATTGTATTTATGTTGTTTTATCCTATGCTTTATTAAATTGTGTTTATGTTGTTTTATCCTATGCTTTATTAAATTGTATTTATGTTGTTTTATCCTATGCTTTATTAAATTGTGTTTATGTTGTTTTATCCTATACTTTATTAAATTGTATTTATGTTGTTTTAATCTATGCTTTATTAAATTGTATTTATGTTGTTTTATCCTATGCTTTATTAAATTGTATTTATGTTGTTTTATCCAATACTTTATTAAATTGTGCTTATGTTGTTTTATCCTATGGTTTATTAAATAGTATTTATGTTGTTTTATCCTATGCTTTATTAAATTGTATTTATGTTGTTTTATCCTATGCTTTATTAAATTGTATTTATGTTGCTTTAACCTATGCTTTATTAAATTGTATTTATGTTGTTTTATCCTATGCTTTATTAAATTGTATTTATGTTGTTTTATCCTATGCTTTATTAAATTGTATTTATGTTGTTTTATCCAATGCTTTATTAAATTGTGCTTATGTTGTTTTATCCTATGGTTTATTAAATTGTATTTATGTTGTTTTATCCTATGCTTTATTAAATTGTATTTATGTTGTTTTATCCTATGCTTTATTAAATTGTATTTATGTTGCTTTAACCTATGCTTTATTAAATTGTATTTATGTTGTTTTATCCTATGCTTTATTAAATTGTATTTATGTTGTTTTATCCTATGCTTTATTAAATTGTATTTATGTTGTTTTAACCTATGCTTTATTAAATTGTATTTATGTTGTTTTATCCTATACTTTATTAAATTGTATTTATGTTGTTTTAACCTATGCTTTATTAAATTGTGTTTGTTGTTTTATCCTATACTTTATTAAATTGTATTTATGTTGTTTTATCCTATGCTTTATTAAATTGTATTTATGTTGTTTTATCCTATGCTTTATTAAATTGTATTTATGTTGTTTTAACCTATGCTTTATTAAATTGTATTTATGTTGTTTTATCCTATACTTTATTAAATTGTATTTATGTTGTTTTAACCTATGCTTTATTAAATTGCATTTATGTTGTTTTATCCTATGCTTTATTAAATTGTATTTATGTTGTTTTATCCTATGCTTTATTAAATTGTATTTATGTTGTTTTATCCTATGCTTTATTAAATTGTATTTATGTTGTTTTAACCTATGCTTTATTAAATTGTATTTATGTTGTTTTATCCTATACTTTATTAAATTGTATTTAAGTTGTTTTAACCTATGCTTTAATAAATTGTATTTACGTTTTTTTATCCTATGCTTTATTAAATTGTATTTCTGTTGTTTTATCCTATGCTTTATTAAATTTTGTTTATGTTGTTTTATCCTATGCTTTATTAAATTGTATTTATGTTGTTTTATCCTATGCTTTATTAAATTGTATTTATGTTGTTTTAACCTATGCTTTATTAAATTGTATTTATGTTGTTTTATCCTATGCTTTATTAAATTGTATTTATGTTGTTTTATCCTATTCTTTATTAAATTGTGTTTATGTTGTTTTGTCCTATACTTTATTAAATTGTATTTATGTTGTTTTAACCTATGCTTTATTAAATTGTATTTATGTTGTTTTATCCTATGCTTTATTAAATTGTATTTATGTTGTTTTATCCTATGCTTTATTAAATTTTGTTTATGTTGTTTTATCCTATGCTTTATTAAATTGTATTTATGTTGTTTTATCCTATGCTTTATTAAATTTTGTTTATGTTGTTTTATCATATACTTTATTAAATTGTATTTATGTTGTTTTAACCTATGCTTTATTAAATTGTATTTACGTTTTTTTATCCTATGCTTTATTAAATTGTATTTATGTTGTTTTATCCTATGCTTTATTAAATTTTGTTTATGTTGTTTTATCCTATGCTTTATTAAATTGTATTTATGTTGTTTTATCCTACGCTTTATTAAATTGTATTTATGTTGTTTTAACCTATGCTTTATTAAATTGTATTTATGTTGTTTTATCCTATGCTTTATTAAATTGTGTTTATGTTGTTTTATCCTATGCTTTATTAAATTGTATTTATGTTGTTTTATCCTATGCTTTATTAAATTGCATTTATGCTGATTTATTGTATGCTTTATTAAACTGCATTTATGTTGTTTTATCCTATGCTTTATTAAATTGTATTTATGTTGTTTTATCGTATGATTTATTAAATTCTATTTCTGTTGTTTTATACTATGCTTTATTAAATTGTATTTATGTTGTTTTATCGTATGCTTTATTAAATTGTATTTGTGTTGTTTTATCCTATGCTTTATTAAATTGTGTTTATGTTGTTTTATCCTATGCTTTATTAAATTGTATTTATGTTGTTTTATCCTATGCTTTTTTAAATTTTATTGATGTTGTTTTATCCCATGCTTTATTAAATTGTATTTATGTTGTTTTAACCTATGCTTTATTAAATTGTATTTATGTTGTTTTATCCTATACTTTATTAAATTGTATTTAGGTTGTTTTAACCTATGCTTTATTAAATAGTTTTTATGTTGTTTTATCCTATGCTTTATTAAATTGTATTTATGTTGTTTTATCCTATGCTTTATTAAATTGTATTTATATTGTTTTATCCTATGCTTTATTAAATTGTATTTATGTTGTTTTAACCTATGCTTTATTAAATTGTATTTATGTTGTTTTATCCTATGCTTTATTAAATTGTGTTTATGTTGTTTTATCCTATGCTTTATTAAATTGTATTTATGTTGTTTTATCCTATGCTTTATTAAATTGTATTTATGTTGTTTTAACCTATGCTTTATTAAATTGTATTCATGTTGTTTTATCCTATGCTTTATTAAATTGTATTTATGTTGTTTTATCCTATGCTTTATTAAATTGTGTTTATGTTGTTTTATCCTATGCTTTATTAAATTGTATTTATGTTGTTTTATCCTATGCTTTATTAAATTGTGTTTATGTTGTTTTATCCTATACTTTATTAAATTGTATTTATGTTGTTTTATCCTATGCTTTATTAAATTGTATTTATGTTGTTTTATCCAATGCTTTATTAAATTGTGCTTATGTTGTTTTATCCTATGGTTTATTAAATTGTATTTATGTTGTTTTATCCTATGCTTTATTAAATTGTATTTATGTTGTTTTATCCTATGCTTTATTAAATTGTATTTGTGTTGCTTTAACCTATGCTTTATTAAATTGTATTTATGTTGTTTTATCCTATGCTTTATTAAATGGTATTTATGTTGTTTTATCCTATGCTTTATTAAATTGTATTTATGTTGTTTTAACCTATGCTTTATTAAACTGTATTTATGTTGTTTTATCCTATGCTTTATTAAATTGTATTTATGTTGTTTTATCCTATGCTTTATTAAATTGTATTTATGTTGTTTTAACCTATGCTTTATTAAATGGTATTTATGTTGTTTTAACCTATGCTTTATTAAATTGTATTTATGTTGTTTTATCCTATGCTTTATTAAATTGTATTTATGTTGTTTTATCCTATGCTTTATAAAATTTTGTTTATGTTGTTTTATCCTATGCTTTATTAAATTGTATTTATGTTGTTTTATCCTATGCTTTATTAAATTGTATTTATGTTGTTTTAACCTATGCTTTATTAAATTGTATTTATGTTGTTTTATCCTATGCTTTATTAAATTGTATTTATGTTGTTTTATCCTATTCTTTATTAAATTGTGTTTATGTTGTTTTATCCTATACTTTATTAAATTGTATTTATGTTGTTTTATCCTATGCTTTATTAAATTGTATTTACGTTTTTTTATCCTATGCTTTATTAAATTGTATTTATGTTGTTTTATCCTATGCTTTATTAAATTTTGTTTATGTTGTTTTATCCTATGCTTTATTAAATTGTATTTATGTTGTTTTATCCTATGCTTTATTAAATTGTATTTATGTTGTTTTAACCTATGCTTTATTAAATTGTATTTATGTTGTTTTATCCTATACTTTATTAAATTGTATTTATGTTGTTTTAACCTATGCTTTATTAAATTGTATTTATGTTGTTTTATCATATGCTTTATTAAATTGTATTTATGTTGTTTTAACCTATGCTTTATTAAATTGTATGTATGTTGTTTTATCCTATACTTTATTAAATTGTATTTCTGTTGTTTTAACCTATGCTTTATTAAATTGTATTTATGTTGTTTTATCCTATGCTTTATTAAATTGTATTTATGTTGTTTTAAACTATGCTTTATTAAATTGTATTTATGTTGTTTTATCCTATGCTTTATTAAATTGTATTTATGTTGTTTTATCCTATGCTTTATTAAATTGTGTTTATCTTGTTTTATCCTATGCTTTATTAAATTGTATTTATGTTGTTTTAACCCATGCTTTATTATATTGTATTTATGTTGTTTTAACCCATGCTTTATTAAATTGTATTTATGTTGTTTTATCCTATGCTTTATTAAATTGTGCTTATGCTGTTTTATCCTATGCTTTATTAAATTGTATTTATGTTGTTTTTTCCTATGCTTTATTAAATTGTATTTATGTTGTTTTAACCCATGCTTTATTAAATTGTATTTATGTTGTTTTATCCTATGCTTTATTAAATTGTGTTTATGTTTTTTTATCCTATGCTTTATTAAATTGTATTTATATTGTTTTATCCTATGCTTTATTAAATTGTATTTATGTTGTTTTAACCTATGCTTTATTAAATTGTATTTATGTTGTTTTATCCTATGCTTTATTAAATTGTGTTTATGTTGTTTTATCCTATGCTTTATTAAATTGTATTTATGTTGTTTTATCCTATGCTTTATTAAATTGTATTTATGTTGTTTTAACCTATGCTTTATTAAATTGTATTCATGTTGTTTTATCCAATGCTTTATTAAATTGTATTTATGTTGTTTTATCCTATGCTTTATTAAATTGTGTTTATGTTGTTTTATCCTATGCTTTATTAAATTGTATTTATGTTGTTTTATCCTATGCTTTATTAAATTGTGTTTATGTTGTTTTATCCTATACTTTATTAAATTGTATTTATGTTGTTTTAATCTATGCTTTATTAAATTGTATTTATGTTGTTTTATCCTATGCTTTATTAAATTGTATTTATGTTGTTTTATCCAATACTTTATTAAATTGTGCTTATGTTGTTTTATCCTATGGTTTATTAAATTGTATTTATGTTGTTTTAACCTATGCTTTATTAAATTGTATTCATGTTGTTTTATCCTATGCTTTATTAAATTGTATTTATGTTGTTTTATCCTATGCTTTATTAAATTGTATTTATGTTGTTTTAACCTATGCTTTATTAAATTGTATTCATGTTGTTTTATCCTATGCTTTATTAAATTGTATTTATGTTGTTTTATCCTATGCTTTATTAAATTGTGTTTATGTTGTTTTATCCTATGCTTTATTAAATTGTATTTATGTTGTTTTATCCTATGCTTTATTAAATTGTGTTTATGTTGTTTTATCCTATACTTTATTAAATTGTATTTATGTTGTTTTAATCTATGCTTTATTAAATTGTATTTATGTTGTTTTATCCTATGCTTTATTAAATTGTATTTATGTTGTTTTATCCAATACTTTATTAAATTGTGCTTATGTTGTTTTATCCTATGGTTTATTAAATTGTATTTATGTTGTTTTATCCTATGCTTTATTAAATTGTATTTATGTTGTTTTATCCTATGCTTTATTAAATTGTATTTATGTTGCTTTAACCTATGCTTTATTAAATTGTATTTATGTTGTTTTATCCTATGCTTTATTAAATTGTATTTATGTTGTTTTATCCTATGCTTTATTAAATTGTATTTATGTTGTTTTATCCTATGCTTTATTAAATTGTATTTATGTTGCTTTAACCTATGCTTTATTAAATTGTATTTATGTTGTTTTATCCTATGCTTTATTAAATGGTATTTATGTTGTTTTATCCTATGCTTTATTAAATTGTATTTATGTTGTTTTAACCTATGCTTTATTAAACTGTATTTATGTTGTTTTATCCTATGCTTTATTAAATTGTATTTATGTTGTTTTATCCTATGCTTTATTAAATTGTATTTATGTTGTTTTAAACTATGCTTTATTAAATGGTATTTATGTTGTTTTAACCTATGCTTTATTAAATTGTATTTATGTTGTTTTATCCTATGCTTTATTAAATTGTATTTATGTTGTTTTATCCTATGCTTTATAAAATTTTGTTTATGTTGTTTTATCCTATGCTTTATTAAATTGTATTTATGTTGTTTTATCCTATGCTTTATTAAATTGTATTTATGTTGTTTTAACCTATGCTTTATTAAATTGTATTTATGTTGTTTTATCCTATGCTTTATTAAATTGTATTTATGTTGTTTTATCCTATTCTTTATTAAATTGTGTTTATGTTGTTTTATCCTATACTTTATTAAATTGTATTTATGTTGTTTTATCCTATGCTTTATTAAATTGTATTTACGTTTTTTTATCCTATGCTTTATTAAATTGTATTTATGTTGTTTTATCCTATGCTTTATTAAATTTTGTTTATGTTGTTTTATCCTATGCTTTATTAAATTGTATTTATGTTGTTTTATCCTATGCTTTATTAAATTGTATTTATGTTGTTTTAACCTATGCTTTATTAAATTGTATTTATGTTGTTTTATCCTATACTTTATTAAATTGTATTTATGTTGTTTTAACCTATGCTTTATTAAATTGTATTTATGTTGTTTTATCATAAGCTTTATTAAATTGTATTTATGTTGTTTTAACCTATGCTTTATTAAATTGTATGTATGTTGTTTTATCCTATACTTTATTAAATTGTATTTCTGTTGTTTTAACCTATGCTTTATTAAATTGTATTTATGTTGTTTTATCCTATGCTTTATTAAATTGTATTTATGTTGTTTTATCCTATGCTTTATTAAATTGTGTTTATGTTGTTTTATCCTATGCTTTATTAAATTGTATTTATGTTGTTTTATCCTATGCTTTATTAAATTGTATTTATGTTGTTTTATCCTATGCTTTATTAAATTGTATTTATTTTGTTTTAACCTATGCTTTATTAAATTGTATTTATGTTGTTTTATCCTATGCTTTATTAAATTGTATTTATGTTGTTTTATCCTATGCTTTATTAAATTGTGTTTATGTTGTTTTATCCTATACTTTATTAAATTGTATTTATGTTGTTTTAAACTATGCTTTATTAAATTGTATTTATGTTGTTTTATCCTATGCTTTATTAAATTGTATTTATGTTGTTTTATCCTATGCTTTATTAAATTGTGTTTATCTTGTTTTATCCTATGCTTTATTAAATTGTATTTATGTTGTTTTAACCCATGCTTTATTAAATTGTATTTATGTTGTTTTAACCCATGCTTTATTAAATTGTATTTATGTTGTTTTATCCTATGCTTTATTAAATTGTGCTTATGCTGTTTTATCCTATGCTTTATTAAATTGTATTTATGTTGTTTTTTCCTATGCTTTATTAAATTGTATTTATGTTGTTTTAACCCATGCTTTATTAAATTGTATTTATGTTGTTTTATCCTATGCTTTATTAAATTGTGTTTATGTTTTTTTATCCTATGCTTTTTTAAATTGTATTTATGTTGTTTTATCCTATGATTTATTAAATTGTATTTATGTTGTTTTATTCTATGCTTTATTAAACTGCATTTATGTTGTTT
Organism: Phyllobates terribilis; assembly: GCF_046119375.1. Lineage (NCBI taxonomy): Eukaryota > Metazoa > Chordata > Amphibia > Anura > Dendrobatidae > Phyllobates > Phyllobates terribilis. The sequence continues at coordinate 2,661,585 of NW_027362781.1, read as the reverse complement.
TATCCTATGCTTTATTAAATTGTATTTATGTTGTTTTATTCTATGCTTTATTAAATTGTATTTATGTTGTTTTATCCTATGCTTTATTAAATTGTATTTATGTTGTTTTATCCTTTGCTTTATTAAATTGTATTTATGTTTTTTATTGTATGCTTTATTAAACTGCATTTATGTTGTTTTATCCTATGCTTTATTAAATTGTATTTATGTTGTTTTATCCTATGCTTTATTAAATTGTGTTTATGTTGTTTTATCCTATGTTTTATTAAATTGTATTTATGTTGTTTTATACTATGCTTTATTAAATTGTATTTATGTTGTTTTATCGTATGCTTTATTAAATTGTATTTATGTTGTTTTATCCTATGCTTTATTAAATTGTGTTTATGTTGTTTTATCCCATGCTTTATTAAATTGTATTATGTTGTTTTAAAATATGCTTTATTAAATTGTATTTATGTTGTTTTATCCTATACTTTATTAAATTGTATTTATGTTGTTTTAACCTATGCTTTATTAAATAGTTTTTATGTTGTTTTATCCTATGCTTTATTAAATTGTATTTATGTTGTTTTATCCTATGCTTTATTAAATTGTATTTATGTTGTTTTATCCTATGTTTTATTAAATTCTATTTCTGTTGTTTTATACTATGCTTTATTAAATTGTATTCATGTTGTTTTATCGTATGCTTTATTAAATTGTATTTATGTTGTTTTATCCTATGCTTTATTAAATTGTGTTTATGTTGTTTTATCCTATGCTTTATTAAATTGTATTTATGTTGTTTTATCCTATGCTTTATTAAATTTTATTGATGTTGTTTTATCCCATGCTTTATTAAATTGTATTATGTTGTTTTAACCTATGCTTTATTAAATTGTATTTATGTTGTTTTATCCTATACTTTATTAAATTGTATTTATGTTGTTTTAACCTATGCTTTATTAAATAGTTTTTATGTTGTTTTATCCTATGCTTTATTAAATTGTATTTATGTTGTTTTATCCTATGCTTTATTAAATTGTATTTATATTGTTTTATCCTATGCTTTATTCAATTGTATTTATGTTGTTTTAACCTATGCTTTATTAAATTGTATTTATGTTGTTTTATCCTATGCTTTATTAAATTGTGTTTATGTTGTTTTATCCTATGCTTTATTAAATTGTATTTATGTTGTTTTATCCTATGCTTTATTAAATTGTATTTATGTTGTTTTAACCTATGCTTTATTAAATTGTATTCATGTTGTTTTATCCTATGCTTTATTAAATTGTATTTATGTTGTTTTATCCTATGCTTTATTAAATTGTGTTTATGTTGTTTTATCCTATGCTTTATTAAATTGTATTTATGTTGTTTTATCCTATGCTTTATTAAATTGTGTTTATGTTGTTTTATCCTATACTTTATTAAATTGTATTTATGTTGTTTTAATCTATGCTTTATTAAATTGTATTTATGTTGTTTTATCCTATGCTTTATTAAATTGTATTTATGTTGTTTTATCCTATGCTTTATTAAATTGTGTTTATGTTGTTTTATCCTATGCTTTATTAAATTGTATTTATGTTGTTTTATCCTATGCTTTATTAAATTTTATTGATGTTGTTTTATCCCATGCTTTATTAAATTGTATTATGTTGTTTTAACCTATGCTTTATTAAATTGTATTTATGTTGTTTTATCCTATACTTTATTAAATTGTATTTATGTTGTTTTAACCTATGCTTTATTAAATAGTTTTTATGTTGTTTTATCCTATGCTTTATTAAATTGTATTTATGTTGTTTTATCCTATGCTTTATTAAATTGTGTTTATGTTGTTTTATCCTATGCTTTATTAAATTGTATTTATGTTGTTTTATCCTATGCTTTATTAAATTGTATTTATGTTGTTTTAACCTATGCTTTATTAAATTGTATTCATGTTGTTTTATCCTATGCTTTATTAAATTGTATTTATGTTGTTTTATCCTATGCTTTATTAAATTGTGTTTATGTTGTTTTATCCTATGCTTTATTAAATTGTATTTATGTTGTTTTATCCTATGCTTTATTAAATTGTGTTTATGTTGTTTTATCCTATACTTTATTAAATTGTATTTATGTTGTTTTAATCTATGCTTTATTAAATTGTATTTATGTTGTTTTATCCTATGCTTTATTAAAATGTATTTATGTTGTTTTATCCAATGCTTTATTAAATTGTGCTTATGTTGTTTTATCCTATGGTTTATTAAATTGTATTTATGTTGTTTTATCCTATGCTTTATTAAATTGTATTTATGTTGTTTTATCCTATGCTTTATTAAATTGTATTTATGTTGCTTTAACCTATGCTTTATTAAATTGTATTTATGTTGTTTTATCCTATGCTTTATTAAATGGTATTTATGTTGTTTTATCCTATGCTTTATTAAATTGTATTTATGTTGTTTTAACCTATGCTTTATTAAACTGTATTTATGTTGTTTTATCCTATGCTTTATTAAATTGTATTTATGTTGTTTTATCCTATGCTTTATTAAATTGTATTTATGTTGTTTTAACCTATGCTTTATTAAATGGTATTTATGTTGTTTTAACCTATGCTTTATTAAATTGTATTTATGTTGTTTTATCCTATGTTTTATTAAATTCTATTTCTGTTGTTTTATACTATGCTTTATTAAATTGTATTTATGTTGTTTTATCGTATGCTTTATTAAATTGTATTTATGTTGTTTTATCCTATGCTTTATTAAATTGTGTTTATGTTGTTTTATCCTATGCTTTATTAAATTGTATTTATGTTGTTTTATCCTATGCTTTATTAAATTTTATTGATGTTGTTTTATCCCATGCTTTATTAAATTGTATTATGTTGATTTAACCTATGCTTTATTAAATTGTATTTATGTTGTTTTATCCTATGCTTTATTAAATTGTGTTTATGTTGTTTTATCCTATGCTTTATTAAATTGTATTTATGTTGTTTTATCCTATGCTTTATTAAATTGTATTTATGTTGTTTTAACCTATGCTTTATTAAATTGTATTCATGTTGTTTTATCCTATGCTTTATTAAATTGTATTTATGTTGTTTTATCCTATGCTTTATTAAATTGTGTTTATGTTGTTTTATCCTATGCTTTATTAAATTGTATTTATGTTGTTTTATCCTATGCTTTATTAAATTGTGTTTATGTTGTTTTATCCTATACTTTATTAAATTGTATTTATGTTGTTTTAATCTATGCTTTATTAAATTGTATTTATGTTGTTTTATCCTATGCTTTATTAAATTGTATTTATGTTGTTTTATCCTATGCTTTATTAAATTGTATTTATGTTGTTTTAACCTATGCTTTATTAAATGGTATTTATGTTGTTTTAACCTATGCTTTATTAAATTGTATTTATGTTGTTTTATCCTATGCTTTATTAAATTGTGTTTATGTTGTTTTATCCTATACTTTATTAAATTGTATTTATGTTGTTTTAATCTATGCTTTATTAAATTGTATTTATGTTGTTTTATCCTATGCTTTATTAAATTGTGTTTATGTTGTTTTATCCTATACTTTATTAAATTGTATTTATGTTGTTTTAATCTATGCTTTATTAAATTGTATTTATGTTGTTTTATCCTATGCTTTATTAAATTGTATTTATGTTGTTTTATCCTATGCTTTATTAAATTGTGTTTATGTTGTTTTATCCTATGCTTTATTAAATTGTATTTATGTTGTTTTATCCTATGCTTTATTAAATTTTATTGATGTTGTTTTATCCCATGCTTTATTAAATTGTATTATGTTGTTTTAACCTATGCTTTATTAAATTGTATTTATGTTGTTTTATCCTATACTTTATTAAATTGTATTTATGTTGTTTTAACCTATGCTTTATTACATAGTTTTTATGTTGTTTTATCCTATGCTTTATTAAATTGTATTTATGTTGTTTTATCCTATGCTTTATTAAATTGTGTTTATGTTGTTTTATCCTATGCTTTATTAAATTGTATTTATGTTGTTTTATCCTATGCTTTATTAAATTGTATTTATGTTGTTTTAACCTATGCTTTATTAAATTGTATTCATGTTGTTTTATCCTATGCTTTATTAAATTGCATTTATGCTGATTTATTGTATGCTTTATTAAACTGCATTTATGTTGTTTTATCCTATGCTTTATTAAATTGTATTTATGTTGTTTTATCGTATGTTTTATTAAATTCTATTTCTGTTGTTTTATACTATGCTTTATTAAATTGTATTTATGTTGTTTTATCGTATGCTTTATTAAATTGTATTTGTGTTGTTTTATCCTATGCTTTATTAAATTGTGTTTATGTTGTTTTATCCTATGCTTTATTAAATTGTATTTATGTTGTTTTATCCTATGCTTTTTTAAATTTTATTGATGTTGTTTTATCCCATGCTTTATTAAATTGTATTTATGTTGTTTTAACCTATGCTTTATTAAATTGTATTTATGTTGTTTTATCCTATACTTTATTAAATTGTATTTATATTGTTTTATCCTATGCTTTATTAAATTGTATTTATATTGTTTTATCCTATGCTTTATTAAATTGTATTTATGTTGTTTTAACCTATGCTTTATTAAATTGTATTTATGTTGTTTTATCCTATGCTTTATTAAATTGTGTTTATGTTGTTTTATCCTATGCTTTATTAAATTGTATTTATGTTGTTTTATCCTATGCTTTATTAAATTGTATTTATGTTGTTTTAACCTATGCTTTATTAAATTGTATTCATGTTGTTTTATCCTATGCTTTATTAAATTGTATTTATGTTGTTTTATCCTATGCTTTATTAAATTGTGTTTATGTTGTTTTATCCTATGCTTTATTAAATTGTATTTATGTTGTTTTATCCTATGCTTTATTAAATTGTGTTTATGTTGTTTTATCCTATACTTTATTAAATTGTATTTATGTTGTTTTAATCTATGCTTTATTAAATTGTATTTATGTTGTTTTATCCTATGCTTTATTAAATTGTATTTATGTTGTTTTATCCAATGCTTTATTAAATTGTGCTTATGTTGTTTTATCCTATGGTTTATTAAATTGTATTTATGTTGTTTTATCCTATGCTTTATTAAATTGTATTTATGTTGTTTTATCCTATGCTTTATTAAATTGTATTTGTGTTGCTTTAACCTATGCTTTATTAAATTGTATTTATGTTGTTTTATCCTATGCTTTATTAAATGGTATTTATGTTGTTTTATCCTATGCTTTATTAAATTGTATTTATGTTGTTTTAACCTATGCTTTATTAAACTGTATTTATGTTGTTTTATCCTATGCTTTATTAAATTGTATTTATGTTGTTTTATCCTATGCTTTATTAAATTGTATTTATGTTGTTTTAACCTATGCTTTATTAAATGGTATTTATGTTGTTTTAACCTATGCTTTATTAAATTGTATTTATGTTGTTTTATCCTATGCTTTATTAAATTGTATTTATGTTGTTTTATCCTATGCTTTATAAAATTTTGTTTATGTTGTTTTATCCTTTATTAAATTGCATTTATGTTGTTTTATCCTATGCTTTATTAAATTGTATTTATGTTGTTTTAACCTATGCTTTATTAAATTGTATTTATGTTGTTTTATCCTATGCTTTATTAAATTGTATTTATGTTGTTTTATCCTATTCTTTATTAAATTGTGTTTATGTTGTTTTATCCTATACTTTATTAAATTGTATTTATGTTGTTTTATCCTATGCTTTATTAAATTGTATTTACGTTTTTTTATCCTATGCTTTATTAAATTGTATTTATGTTGTTTTATCCTATGCTTTATTAAATTTTGTTTATGTTGTTTTATCCTATGCTTTATTAAATTGTATTTATGTTGTTTTATCCTATGCTTTATTAAATTGTATTTATGTTGTTTTAACCTATGCTTTATTAAATTGTATTTATGTTGTTTTATCCTATACTTTATTAAATTGTATTTATGTTGTTTTAACCTATGCTTTATTAAATTGTATTTATGTTGTTTTATCATATGCTTTATTAAATTGTATTTATGTTGTTTTAACCTATGCTTTATTAAATTGTATGTATGTTGTTTTATAATATACTTTATTAAATTGTATTTCTGTTGTTTTAACCTATGCTTTATTAAATTGTATTTATGTTGTTTTATCCTATGCTTTATTAAATTGTATTTATGTTGTTTTAAACTATGCTTTATTAAATTGTATTTATGTTGTTTTATCCTATGCTTTATTAAATTGTATTTATGTTGTTTTATCCTATGCTTTATTAAATTGTGTTTATCTTGTTTTATCCTATGCTTTATTAAATTGTATTTATGTTGTTTTAACCCATGCTTTATTAAATTGTATTTATGTTGTTTTAACCCATGCTTTATTAAATTGTATTTATGTTGTTTTATCCTATGCTTTATTAAATTGTGCTTATGCTGTTTTATCCTATGCTTTATTAAATTGTATTTATGTTGTTTTTTCCTATGCTTTATTAAATTGTATTTATGTTGTTTTAACCCATGCTTTATTAAATTGTATTTATGTTGTTTTATCCTATGCTTTATTAAATTGTGTTTATGTTTTTTTATCCTATGCTTTATTAAATTGTATTTATATTGTTTTATCCTATGCTTTATTAAATTGTATTTATGTTGTTTTAACCTATGCTTTATTAAATTGTATTTATGTTGTTTTATCCTATGCTTTATTAAATTGTGTTTATGTTGTTTTATCCTATGCTTTATTAAATTGTATTTATGTTGTTTTATCCTACGCTTTATTAAATTGTATTTATGTTGTTTTATCCTATGCTTTATTAAATTGTATTTGTGTTGCTTTAACCTATGCTTTATTAAATTGTATTTATGTTGTTTTATCCTATGCTTTATTAAATGGTATTTATGTTGTTTTATCCTATGCTTTATTAAATTGTATTTATGTTGTTTTAACCTATGCTTTATTAAACTGTATTTATGTTGTTTTATCCTATGCTTTATTAAATTGTATTTATGTTGTTTTATCCTATGCTTTATTAAATTGTATTTATGTTGTTTTAACCTATGCTTTATTAAATGGTATTTATGTTGTTTTAACCTATGCTTTATTAAATTGTATTTATGTTGTTTTATCCTATGCTTTATTAAATTGTATTTATGTTGTTTTATCCTATGCTTTATAAAATTTTGTTTATGTTGTTTTATCCTATGCTTTATTAAATTGCATTTATGTTGTTTTATCCTATGCTTTATTAAATTGTATTTATGTTGTTTTAACCTATGCTTTATTAAATTGTATTTATGTTGTTTTATCCTATGCTTTATTAAATTGTATTTATGTTGTTTTATCCTATTCTTTATTAAATTGTGTTTATGTTGTTTTATCCTATACTTTATTAAATTGTATTTATGTTGTTTTATCCTATGCTTTATTAAATTGCATTTACGTTTTTTTATCCTATGCTTTATTAAATTGTATTTATGTTGTTTTATCCTATGCTTTATTAAATTTTGTTTATGTTGTTTTATCCTATGCTTTATTAAATTGTATTTATGTTGTTTTATCCTATGCTTTATTAAATTGTATTTATGTTGTTTTAACCTATGCTTTATTAAATTGTATTTATGTTGTTTTATCCTATACTTTATTAAATTGTATTTATGTTGTTTTAACCTATGCTTTATTAAATTGTATTTATGTTGTTTTATCATATGCTTTATTAAATTGTATTTATGTTGTTTTAACCTATGCTTTATTAAATTGTATGTATGTTGTTTTATCCTATACTTTATTAAATTGTATTTCTGTTGTTTTAACCTATGCTTTATTAAATTGTATTTATGTTGTTTTATCCTATGCTTTATTAAATTGTATTTATGTTGTTTTAAACTATGCTTTATTAAATTGTATTTATGTTGTTTTATCCTATGCTTTATTAAATTGTATTTATGTTGTTTTATCCTATGCTTTATTAAATTGTGTTTATCTTGTTTTATCCTATGCTTTATTAAATTGTATTTATGTTGTTTTAACCCATGCTTTATTAAATTGTATTTATGTTGTTTTAACCCATGCTTTATTAAATTGTATTTATGTTGTTTTATCCTATGCTTTATTAAATTGTGCTTATGCTGTTTTATCCTATGCTTTATTAAATTGTATTTATGTTGTTTTTTCCTATGCTTTATTAAATTGTATTTATGTTGTTTTAACCCATGCTTTATTAAATTGTATTTATGTTGTTTTATCCTATGCTTTATTAAATTGTGTTTATGTTTTTTTATCCTATGCTTTATTAAATTGTATTTATATTGTTTTATCCTATGCTTTATTAAATTGTATTTATGTTGTTTTAACCTATGCTTTATTAAATTGTATTTATGTTGTTTTATCCTATGCTTTATTAAATTGTGTTTATGTTGTTTTATCCTATGCTTTATTAAATTGTATTTATGTTGTTTTATCCTATGCTTTATTAAATTGTATTTATGTTGTTTTAACCTATGCTTTATTAAATTGTATTCATGTTGTTTTATCCTATGCTTTATTAAATTGTATTTATGTTGTTTTATCCTATGCTTTATTAAATTGTGTTTATGTTGTTTTATCCTATGCTTTATTAAATTGTATTTATGTTGTTTTATCCTATGCTTTATTAAATTGTGTTTATGTTGTTTTATCCTATACTTTATTAAATTGTATTTATGTTGTTTTAATCTATGCTTTATTAAATTGTATTTATGTTGTTTTATCCTATGCTTTATTAAATTGTATTTATGTTGTTTTATCCAATGCTTTATTAAATTGTGCTTATGTTGTTTTATCCTATGGTTTATTAAATTGTATTTATGTTGTTTTATCCTATGCTTTATTAAATTGTATTTATGTTGTTTTATCCTATGCTTTATTAAATTGTATTTATGTTGCTTTAACCTATGCTTTATTAAATTGTATTTATGTTGTTTTATCCTATGCTTTATTAAATGGTATTTATGTTGTTTTATCCTATGCTTTATTAAATTGTATTTATGTTGTTTTAACCTATGCTTTATTAAACTGTATTTATGTTGTTTTATCCTATGCTTTATTAAATTGTATTTATGTTGTTTTATCCTATGCTTTATTAAATTGTATTTATGTTGTTTTAACCTATGCTTTATTAAATGGTATTTATGTTGTTTTAACCTATGCTTTATTAAATTGTATTTATGTTGTTTTATCCTATGCTTTATTAAATTGTATTTATGTTGTTTTATCCTATGCTTTATTAAATTGTATTTATGTTGTTTTAACCTATGCTTTATTAAATTGTATTTATGTTGTTTTATCCTATGCTTTATTAAATTGTATTTATGTTGTTTATCCTATTCTTTATTAAATTGTGTTTATGTTGTTTTATCCTATACTTTATTAAATTGTATTTATGTTGTTTTATCCTATGCTTTATTAAATTGTATTTACGTTTTTTTATCCTATGCTTTATTAAATTGTATTTATGTTGTTTTATCCTATGCTTTATTAAATTTTGTTTATGTTGTTTTATCCTATGCTTTATTAAATTGTATTTATGTTGTTTTATCCTATGCTTTATTAAATTGTATTTATGTTGTTTTAACCTATGCTTTATTAAATTGTATTTATGTTGTTTTATCCTATACTTTATTAAATTGTATTTATGTTGTTTTAACCTATGCTTTATTAAATTGTATTTATGTTGTTTTATCATATGCTTTATTAAATTGTATTTATGTTGCTTTAACCTATGCTTTATTAAATTGTATGTATGTTGTTTTATCCTATACTTTATTAAATTGTATGCATGTTGTTTTAACCTATGCTTTATTAAATTGTATTTATGTTGTTTATCCTATTCTTTATTAAATTGTGTTTATGTTGTTTTATCCTATACTTTATTAAATTGTATTTATGTTGTTTTATCCTATGCTTTATTAAATTGTATTTACGTTTTTTTATCCTATGCTTTATTAAATTGTATTTATGTTGTTTTATCCTATGCTTTATTAAATTTTGTTTATGTTGTTTTATCCTATGCTTTATTAAATTGTATTTATGTTGTTTTATCCTATGCTTTATTAAATTGTATTTATGTTGTTTTAACCTATGCTTTATTAAATTGTATTTATGTTGTTTTATCCTATACTTTATTAAATTGTATTTATGTTGTTTTAACCTATGCTTTATTAAATTGTATTTATGTTGTTTTATCATATGCTTTATTAAATTGTATTTATGTTGCTTTAACCTATGCTTTATTAAATTGTATGTATGTTGTTTTATCCTATACTTTATTAAATTGTATGCATGTTGTTTTAACCTATGCTTTATTAAATTGTATTTATGTTGTTTTATCCTATGCTTTATTAAATTGTATTTATGTTGTTTTATCCTATGCTTTATTAAATTGTGTTTATGTTGTTTTATCCTATACTTTATTAAATTGTATTTATGTTGTTTTAATCTATGCTTTATTAAATTGTATTTATGTTGTTTTATCCTATGCTTTATTAAAATGTATTTATGTTGTTTTATCCAATGCTTTATTAAATTGTGCTTATGTTGTTTTATCCTATGGTTTATTAAATTGTATTTATGTTGTTTTATCCTATGCTTTATTAAATTGTATTTATGTTGTTTTATCCTATGCTTTATTAAATTGTATTTATGTTGTTTTATCCTATGCTTTATTAAATTGTATTTATGTTGTTTTAACCTATGCTTTATTAAATGGTATTTATGTTGTTTTAACCTATGCTTTATTAAATTGTATTTATGTTGTTTTATCCTATGTTTTATTAAATTCTATTTCTGTTGTTTTATACTATGCTTTATTAAATTGTATTTATGTTGTTTTATCGTATGCTTTATTAAATTGTATTTATGTTGTTTTATCCTATGCTTTATTAAATTGTGTTTATGTTGTTTTATCCTATGCTTTATTAAATTGTATTTATGTTGTTTTATCCTATGCTTTATTAAATTTTATTGATGTTGTTTTATCCCATGCTTTATTAAATTGTATTATGTTGATTTAACCTATGCTTTATTAAATTGTATTTATGTTGTTTTATCCTATGCTTTATTAAATTGTGTTTATGTTGTTTTATCCTATGCTTTATTAAATTGTATTTATGTTGTTTTATCCTATGCTTTATTAAATTGTATTTATGTTGTTTTAACCTATGCTTTATTAAATTGTATTCATGTTGTTTTATCCTATGCTTTATTAAATTGTATTTATGTTGTTTTATCCTATGCTTTATTAAATTGTGTTTATGTTGTTTTATCCTATGCTTTATTAAATTGTATTTATGTTGTTTTATCCTATGCTTTATTAAATTGTGTTTATGTTGTTTTATCCTATACTTTATTAAATTGTATTTATGTTGTTTTAATCTATGCTTTATTAAATTGTATTTATGTTGTTTTATCCTATGCTTTATTAAATTGTATTTATGTTGTTTTATCCTATGCTTTATTAAATTGTATTTATGTTGTTTTAACCTATGCTTTATTAAATGGTATTTATGTTGTTTTAACCTATGCTTTATTAAATTGTATTTATGTTGTTTTATCCTATGCTTTATTAAATTGTGTTTATGTTGTTTTATCCTATACTTTATTAAATTGTATTTATGTTGTTTTAATCTATGCTTTATTAAATTGTATTTATGTTGTTTTATCCTATGCTTTATTAAATTGTGTTTATGTTGTTTTATCCTATACTTTATTAAATTGTATTTATGTTGTTTTAATCTATGCTTTATTAAATTGTATTTATGTTGTTTTATCCTATGCTTTATTAAATTGTATTTATGTTGTTTTATCCTATGCTTTATTAAATTGTGTTTATGTTGTTTTATCCTATGCTTTATTAAATTGTATTTATGTTGTTTTATCCTATGCTTTATTAAATTTTATTGATGTTGTTTTATCCCATGCTTTATTAAATTGTATTATGTTGTTTTAACCTATGCTTTATTAAATTGTATTTATGTTGTTTTATCCTATACTTTATTAAATTGTATTTATGTTGTTTTAACCTATGCTTTATTACATAGTTTTTATGTTGTTTTATCCTATGCTTTATTAAATTGTGTTTATGTTGTTTTATCCTATGCTTTATTAAATTGTGTTTATGTTGTTTTATCCTATGCTTTATTAAATTGTATTTATGTTGTTTTATCCTATGCTTTATTAAATTGTATTTATGTTGTTTTAACCTATGCTTTATTAAATTGTATTCATGTTGTTTTATCCTATGCTTTATTAAATTGCATTTATGCTGATTTATTGTATGCTTTATTAAACTGCATTTATGTTGTTTTATCCTATGCTTTATTAAATTGTATTTATGTTGTTTTATCGTATGTTTTATTAAATTCTATTTCTGTTGTTTTATACTATGCTTTATTAAATTGTATTTATGTTGTTTTATCGTATGCTTTATTAAATTGTATTTGTGTTGTTTTATCCTATGCTTTATTAAATTGTGTTTATGTTGTTTTATCCTATGCTTTATTAAATTGTATTTATGTTGTTTTATCCTATGCTTTTTTAAATTTTATTGATGTTGTTTTATCCCATGCTTTATTAAATTGTATTTATGTTGTTTTAACCTATGCTTTATTAAATTGTATTTATGTTGTTTTATCCTATACTTTATTAAATTGTATTTATATTGTTTTATCCTATGCTTTATTAAATTGTATTTATATTGTTTTATCCTATGCTTTATTAAATTGTATTTATGTTGTTTTAACCTATGCTTTATTAAATTGTATTTATGTTGTTTTATCCTATGCTTTATTAAATTGTGTTTATGTTGTTTTATCCTATGCTTTATTAAATTGTATTTATGTTGTTTTATCCTATGCTTTATTAAATTGTATTTATGTTGTTTTAACCTATGCTTTATTAAATTGTATTCATGTTGTTTTATCCTATGCTTTATTAAATTGTATTTATGTTGTTTTATCCTATGCTTTATTAAATTGTGTTTATGTTGTTTTATCCTATGCTTTATTAAATTGTATTTATGTTGTTTTATCCTATGCTTTATTAAATTGTGTTTATGTTGTTTTATCCTATACTTTATTAAATTGTATTTATGTTGTTTTAATCTATGCTTTATTAAATTGTATTTATGTTGTTTTATCCTATGCTTTATTAAATTGTATTTATGTTGTTTTATCCAATGCTTTATTAAATTGTGCTTATGTTGTTTTATCCTATGGTTTATTAAATTGTATTTATGTTGTTTTATCCTATGCTTTATTAAATTGTATTTATGTTGTTTTATCCTATGCTTTATTAAATTGTATTTGTGTTGCTTTAACCTATGCTTTATTAAATTGTATTTATGTTGTTTTATCCTATGCTTTATTAAATGGTATTTATGTTGTTTTATCCTATGCTTTATTAAATTGTATTTATGTTGTTTTAACCTATGCTTTATTAAACTGTATTTATGTTGTTTTATCCTATGCTTTATTAAATTGTATTTATGTTGTTTTATCCTATGCTTTATTAAATTGTATTTATGTTGTTTTAACCTATGCTTTATTAAATGGTATTTATGTTGTTTTAACCTATGCTTTATTAAATTGTATTTATGTTGTTTTATCCTATGCTTTATTAAATTGTATTTATGTTGTTTTATCCTATGCTTTATAAAATTTTGTTTATGTTGTTTTATCCTTTATTAAATTGCATTTATGTTGTTTTATCCTATGCTTTATTAAATTGTATTTATGTTGTTTTAACCTATGCTTTATTAAATTGTATTTATGTTGTTTTATCCTATGCTTTATTAAATTGTATTTATGTTGTTTTATCCTATTCTTTATTAAATTGTGTTTATGTTGTTTTATCCTATACTTTATTAAATTGTATTTATGTTGTTTTATCCTATGCTTTATTAAATTGTATTTACGTTTTTTTATCCTATGCTTTATTAAATTGTATTTATGTTGTTTTATCCTATGCTTTATTAAATTTTGTTTATGTTGTTTTATCCTATGCTTTATTAAATTGTATTTATGTTGTTTTATCCTATGCTTTATTAAATTGTATTTATGTTGTTTTAACCTATGCTTTATTAAATTGTATTTATGTTGTTTTATCCTATACTTTATTAAATTGTATTTATGTTGTTTTAACCTATGCTTTATTAAATTGTATTTATGTTGTTTTATCATATGCTTTATTAAATTGTATTTATGTTGTTTTAACCTATGCTTTATTAAATTGTATGTATGTTGTTTTATAATATACTTTATTAAATTGTATTTCTGTTGTTTTAACCTATGCTTTATTAAATTGTATTTATGTTGTTTTATCCTATGCTTTATTAAATTGTATTTATGTTGTTTTAAACTATGCTTTATTAAATTGTATTTATGTTGTTTTATCCTATGCTTTATTAAATTGTATTTATGTTGTTTTATCCTATGCTTTATTAAATTGTGTTTATCTTGTTTTATCCTATGCTTTATTAAATTGTATTTATGTTGTTTTAACCCATGCTTTATTAAATTGTATTTATGTTGTTTTAACCCATGCTTTATTAAATTGTATTTATGTTGTTTTATCCTATGCTTTATTAAATTGTGCTTATGCTGTTTTATCCTATGCTTTATTAAATTGTATTTATGTTGTTTTTTCCTATGCTTTATTAAATTGTATTTATGTTGTTTTAACCCATGCTTTATTAAATTGTATTTATGTTGTTTTATCCTATGCTTTATTAAATTGTGTTTATGTTTTTTTATCCTATGCTTTATTAAATTGTATTTATATTGTTTTATCCTATGCTTTATTAAATTGTATTTATGTTGTTTTAACCTATGCTTTATTAAATTGTATTTATGTTGTTTTATCCTATGCTTTATTAAATTGTGTTTATGTTGTTTTATCCTATGCTTTATTAAATTGTATTTATGTTGTTTTATCCTACGCTTTATTAAATTGTATTTATGTTGTTTTATCCTATGCTTTATTAAATTGTATTTGTGTTGCTTTAACCTATGCTTTATTAAATTGTATTTATGTTGTTTTATCCTATGCTTTATTAAATGGTATTTATGTTGTTTTATCCTATGCTTTATTAAATTGTATTTATGTTGTTTTAACCTATGCTTTATTAAACTGTATTTATGTTGTTTTATCCTATGCTTTATTAAATTGTATTTATGTTGTTTTATCCTATGCTTTATTAAATTGTATTTATGTTGTTTTAACCTATGCTTTATTAAATGGTATTTATGTTGTTTTAACCTATGCTTTATTAAATTGTATTTATGTTGTTTTATCCTATGCTTTATTAAATTGTATTTATGTTGTTTTATCCTATGCTTTATAAAATTTTGTTTATGTTGTTTTATCCTATGCTTTATTAAATTGCATTTATGTTGTTTTATCCTATGCTTTATTAAATTGTATTTATGTTGTTTTAACCTATGCTTTATTAAATTGTATTTATGTTGTTTTATCCTATGCTTTATTAAATTGTATTTATGTTGTTTTATCCTATTCTTTATTAAATTGTGTTTATGTTGTTTTATCCTATACTTTATTAAATTGTATTTATGTTGTTTTATCCTATGCTTTATTAAATTGCATTTACGTTTTTTTATCCTATGCTTTATTAAATTGTATTTATGTTGTTTTATCCTATGCTTTATTAAATTTTGTTTATGTTGTTTTATCCTATGCTTTATTAAATTGTATTTATGTTGTTTTATCCTATGCTTTATTAAATTGTATTTATGTTGTTTTAACCTATGCTTTATTAAATTGTATTTATGTTGTTTTATCCTATACTTTATTAAATTGTATTTATGTTGTTTTAACCTATGCTTTATTAAATTGTATTTATGTTGTTTTATCATATGCTTTATTAAATTGTATTTATGTTGTTTTAACCTATGCTTTATTAAATTGTATGTATGTTGTTTTATCCTATACTTTATTAAATTGTATTTCTGTTGTTTTAACCTATGCTTTATTAAATTGTATTTATGTTGTTTTATCCTATGCTTTATTAAATTGTATTTATGTTGTTTTAAACTATGCTTTATTAAATTGTATTTATGTTGTTTTATCCTATGCTTTATTAAATTGTATTTATGTTGTTTTATCCTATGCTTTATTAAATTGTGTTTATCTTGTTTTATCCTATGCTTTATTAAATTGTATTTATGTTGTTTTAACCCATGCTTTATTAAATTGTATTTATGTTGTTTTAACCCATGCTTTATTAAATTGTATTTATGTTGTTTTATCCTATGCTTTATTAAATTGTGCTTATGCTGTTTTATCCTATGCTTTATTAAATTGTATTTATGTTGTTTTTTCCTATGCTTTATTAAATTGTATTTATGTTGTTTTAACCCATGCTTTATTAAATTGTATTTATGTTGTTTTATCCTATGCTTTATTAAATTGTGTTTATGTTTTTTTATCCTATGCTTTATTAAATTGTATTTATATTGTTTTATCCTATGCTTTATTAAATTGTATTTATGTTGTTTTAACCTATGCTTTATTAAATTGTATTTATGTTGTTTTATCCTATGCTTTATTAAATTGTGTTTATGTTGTTTTATCCTATGCTTTATTAAATTGTATTTATGTTGTTTTATCCTATGCTTTATTAAATTGTATTTATGTTGTTTTAACCTATGCTTTATTAAATTGTATTCATGTTGTTTTATCCTATGCTTTATTAAATTGTATTTATGTTGTTTTATCCTATGCTTTATTAAATTGTGTTTATGTTGTTTTATCCTATGCTTTATTAAATTGTATTTATGTTGTTTTATCCTATGCTTTATTAAATTGTGTTTATGTTGTTTTATCCTATACTTTATTAAATTGTATTTATGTTGTTTTAATCTATGCTTTATTAAATTGTATTTATGTTGTTTTATCCTATGCTTTATTAAATTGTATTTATGTTGTTTTATCCAATGCTTTATTAAATTGTGCTTATGTTGTTTTATCCTATGGTTTATTAAATTGTATTTATGTTGTTTTATCCTATGCTTTATTAAATTGTATTTATGTTGTTTTATCCTATGCTTTATTAAATTGTATTTATGTTGCTTTAACCTATGCTTTATTAAATTGTATTTATGTTGTTTTATCCTATGCTTTATTAAATGGTATTTATGTTGTTTTATCCTATGCTTTATTAAATTGTATTTATGTTGTTTTAACCTATGCTTTATTAAACTGTATTTATGTTGTTTTATCCTATGCTTTATTAAATTGTATTTATGTTGTTTTATCCTATGCTTTATTAAATTGTATTTATGTTGTTTTAACCTATGCTTTATTAAATGGTATTTATGTTGTTTTAACCTATGCTTTATTAAATTGTATTTATGTTGTTTTATCCTATGCTTTATTAAATTGTATTTATGTTGTTTTATCCTATGCTTTATTAAATTGTATTTATGTTGTTTTAACCTATGCTTTATTAAATTGTATTTATGTTGTTTTATCCTATGCTTTATTAAATTGTATTTATGTTGTTTATCCTATTCTTTATTAAATTGTGTTTATGTTGTTTTATCCTATACTTTATTAAATTGTATTTATGTTGTTTTATCCTATGCTTTATTAAATTGTATTTACGTTTTTTTATCCTATGCTTTATTAAATTGTATTTATGTTGTTTTATCCTATGCTTTATTAAATTTTGTTTATGTTGTTTTATCCTATGCTTTATTAAATTGTATTTATGTTGTTTTATCCTATGCTTTATTAAATTGTATTTATGTTGTTTTAACCTATGCTTTATTAAATTGTATTTATGTTGTTTTATCCTATACTTTATTAAATTGTATTTATGTTGTTTTAACCTATGCTTTATTAAATTGTATTTATGTTGTTTTATCATATGCTTTATTAAATTGTATTTATGTTGCTTTAACCTATGCTTTATTAAATTGTATGTATGTTGTTTTATCCTATACTTTATTAAATTGTATGCATGTTGTTTTAACCTATGCTTTATTAAATTGTATTTATGTTGTTTTATCCTATGCTTTATTAAATTGTATTTATGTTGTTTTATCCTATGCTTTATTAAATGGTATTTATGTTGTTTTATCCTATGCTTTATTAAATTGTATTTATGTTGTTTTAACCTATGCTTTATTAAACTGTATTTATGTTGTTTTATCCTATGCTTTATTAAATTGTATTTATGTTGTTTTATCCTATGCTTTATTAAATTGTATTTATGTTGTTTTAACCTATGCTTTATTAAATGGTATTTATGTTGTTTTAACCTATGCTTTATTAAATTGTATTTATGTTGTTTTATCCTATGCTTTATTAAATTGTATTTATGTTGTTTTATCCTATGCTTTATGAAATTTTGTTTATGTTGTTTTATCCTATGCTTTATTAAATTGCATTTATGTTGTTTTATCCTATGCTTTATTAAATTGTATTTATGTTGTTTTAACCTATGCTTTATTAAATTGTATTTATGTTGTTTTATCCTATGCTTTATTAAATTGTATTTATGTTGTTTTATCCTATTCTTTATTAAATTGTGTTTATGTTGTTTTATCCTATACTTTATTAAATTGTATTTATGTTGTTTTATCCTATGCTTTATTAAATTGTATTTACGTTTTTTTATCCTATGCTTTATTAAATTGTATTTATGTTGTTTTATCCTATGCTTTATTAAATTTTGTTTATGTTGTTTTATCCTATGCTTTATTAAATTGTATTTATGTTGTTTTATCCTATGCTTTATTAAATTGTATTTATGTTGTTTTAACCTATGCTTTATTAAATTGTATTTATGTTGTTTTATCCTATACTTTATTAAATTGTATTTATGTTGTTTTAACCTATGCTTTATTAAATTGTATTTATGTTGTTTTATCATATGCTTTATTAAATTGTATTTATGTTGTTTTAACCTATGCTTTATTAAATTGTATGTATGTTGTTTTATCCTATACTTTATTAAATTGTATTTCTGTTGTTTTAACCTATGCTTTATTAAATTGTATTTATGTTGTTTTATCCTATGCTTTATTAAATTGTATTTATGTTGTTTTAAACTATGCTTTATTAAATTGTATTTATGTTGTTTTATCCTATGCTTTATTAAATTGTATTTATGTTGTTTTATCCTATGCTTTATTAAATTGTGTTTATCTTGTTTTATCCTATGCTTTATTAAATTGTATTTATGTTGTTTTAACCCATGCTTTATTAAATTGTATTTATGTTGTTTTAACCCATGCTTTATTAAATTGTATTTATGTTGTTTTATCCTATGCTTTATTAAATTGTGCTTATGCTGTTTTATCCTATGCTTTATTAAATTGTATTTATGTTGTTTTTTCCTATGCTTTATTAAATTGTATTTATGTTGTTTTAACCCATGCTTTATTAAATTGTATTTATGTTGTTTTATCCTATGCTTTATTAAATTGTGTTTATGTTTTTTTATCCTATGCTTTATTAAATTGTATTTATATTGTTTTATCCTATGCTTTATTAAATTGTATTTATGTTGTTTTAACCTATGCTTTATTAAATTGTATTTATGTTGTTTTATCCTATGCTTTATTAAATTGTGTTTATGTTGTTTTATCCTATGCTTTATTAAATTGTATTTATGTTGTTTTATCCTATGCTTTATTAAATTGTATTTATGTTGTTTTAACCTATGCTTTATTAAATTGTATTCATGTTGTTTTATCCTATGCTTTATTAAATTGTATTTATGTTGTTTTATCCTATGCTTTATTAAATTGTGTTTATGTTGTTTTATCCTATGCTTTATTAAATTGTATTTATGTTGTTTTATCCTATGCTTTATCAAATTGTGTTTATGTTGTTTTATCCTATACTTTATTAAATTGTATTTATGTTGTTTTAATCTATGCTTTATTAAATTGTATTTATGTTGTTTTATCCTATGCTTTATTAAATTGTATTTATGTTGTTTTATCCAATGCTTTATTAAATTGTGCTTATGTTGTTTTATCCTATGGTTTATTAAATTGTATTTATGTTTTTTTATCCTATGCTTTATTAAATTGTATTTATGTTGTTTTATCCTATGCTTTATTAAATTGTATTTATGTTGCTTTAACCTATGCTTTATTAAATTGTATTTATGTTGTTTTATCCTATGCTTTATTAAATGGTATTTATGTTGTTTTATCCTATGCTTTATTAAATTGTATTTATGTTGTTTTAACCTATGCTTTATTAAACTGTATTTATGTTGTTTTATCCTATGCTTTATTAAATTGTATTTATGTTGTTTTATCCTATGCTTTATTAAATTGTATTTATGTTGTTTTAACCTATGCTTTATTAAATGGTATTTATGTTGTTTTAACCTATGCTTTATTAAATTGTATTTATGTTGTTTTATCCTATGCTTTATTAAATTGTATTTATGTTGTTTTATTCTATGCTTTATAAAATTTTGTTTATGTTGTTTTATCCTATGCTTTATTAAATTGTATTTATGTTGTTTTATCCTATGCTTTATTAAATTGTATTTATGTTGTTTTATCCTATGCTTTATGAAATTTTGTTTATGTTGTTTTATCCTATGCTTTATTAAATTGCATTTATGTTGTTTTATCCTATGCTTTATTAAATTGTATTTATGTTGTTTTAACCTATGCTTTATTAAATTGTATTTATGTTGTTTTATCCCATGCTTTATTAAATTGTATTTATGTTGTTTTATCCTATTCTTTATTAAATTGTGTTTATGTTGTTTTATCCTATACTTTATTAAATTGTATTTATGTTGTTTTATCCTATGCTTTATTAAATTGTATTTACGTTTTTTTATCCTATGCTTTATTAAATTGTATTTATGTTGTTTTATCCTATGCTTTATTAAATTTTGTTTATGTTGTTTTATCCTATGCTTTATTAAATTGTATTTATGTTGTTTTATCCTATGCTTTATTAAATTGTATTTATGTTGTTTTAACCTATGCTTTATTAAATTGTATTTATGTTGTTTTATCCTATACTTTATTAAATTGTATTTATGTTGTTTTAACCTATGCTTTATTAAATTGTATTTATGTTGTTTTATCATATGCTTTATTAAATTGTATTTATGTTGTTTTAACCTATGCTTTATTAAATTGTATGTATGTTGTTTTATCCTATACTTTATTAAATTGTATTTCTGTTGTTTTAACCTATGCTTTATTAAATTGTATTTATGTTGTTTTATCCTATGCTTTATTAAATTGTATTTATGTTGTTTTAAACTATGCTTTATTAAATTGTATTTATGTTGTTTTATCCTATGCTTTATTAAATTGTATTTATGTTGTTTTATCCTATGCTTTATTAAATTGTGTTTATCTTGTTTTATCCTATGCTTTATTAAATTGTATTTATGTTGTTTTAACCCATGCTTTATTAAATTGTATTTATGTTGTTTTAACCCATGCTTTATTAAATTGTATTTATGTTGTTTTATCCTATGCTTTATTAAATTGTGCTTATGCTGTTTTATCCTATGCTTTATTAAATTGTATTTATGTTGTTTTTTCCTATGCTTTATTAAATTGTATTTATGTTGTTTTAACCCATGCTTTATTAAATTGTATTTATGTTGTTTTATCCTATGCTTTATTAAATTGTGTTTATGTTTTTTTATCCTATGCTTTATTAAATTGTATTTATATTGTTTTATCCTATGCTTTATTAAATTGTATTTATGTTGTTTTAACCTATGCTTTATTAAATTGTATTTATGTTGTTTTATCCTATGCTTTATTAAATTGTGTTTATGTTGTTTTATCCTATGCTTTATTAAATTGTATTTATGTTGTTTTATCCTATGCTTTATTAAATTGTATTTATGTTGTTTTAACCTATGCTTTATTAAATTGTATTCATGTTGTTTTATCCTATGCTTTATTAAATTGTATTTATGTTGTTTTATCCTATGCTTTATTAAATTGTGTTTATGTTGTTTTATCCTATGCTTTATTAAATTGTATTTATGTTGTTTTATCCTATGCTTTATCAAATTGTGTTTATGTTGTTTTATCCTATACTTTATTAAATTGTATTTATGTTGTTTTAATCTATGCTTTATTAAATTGTATTTATGTTGTTTTATCCTATGCTTTATTAAATTGTATTTATGTTGTTTTATCCAATGCTTTATTAAATTGTGCTTATGTTGTTTTATCCTATGGTTTATTAAATTGTATTTATGTTTTTTTATCCTATGCTTTATTAAATTGTATTTATGTTGTTTTATCCTATGCTTTATTAAATTGTATTTATGTTGCTTTAACCTATGCTTTATTAAATTGTATTTATGTTGTTTTATCCTATGCTTTATTAAATGGTATTTATGTTGTTTTATCCTATGCTTTATTAAATTGTATTTATGTTGTTTTAACCTATGCTTTATTAAACTGTATTTATGTTGTTTTATCCTATGCTTTATTAAATTGTATTTATGTTGTTTTATCCTATGCTTTATTAAATTGTATTTATGTTGTTTTAACCTATGCTTTATTAAATGGTATTTATGTTGTTTTAACCTATGCTTTATTAAATTGTATTTATGTTGTTTTATCCTATGCTTTATTAAATTGTATTTATGTTGTTTTATTCTATGCTTTATAAAATTTTGTTTATGTTGTTTTATCCTATGCTTTATTAAATTGTATTTATGTTGTTTTATCCTATGCTTTATTAAATTGTATTTATGTTGTTTTAACCTATGCTTTATTAAATTGTATTTATGTTGTTTTATCCTATGCTTTATTAAATTGTATTTATGTTGTTTATCCTATTCTTTATTAAATTGTGTTTATGTTGTTTTATCCTATACTTTATTAAATTGTATTTATGTTGTTTTATCCTATGCTTTATTAAATTGTATTTACGTTTTGTTATCCTATGCTTTATTAAATTGTATTTATGTTGTTTTATCCTATGCTTTATTAAATTTTGTTTATGTTGTTTTATCCTATGCTTTATTAAATTGTATTTATGTTGTTTTATCCTATGCTTTATTAAATTGTATTTATGTTGTTTTAACCTATGCTTTATTAAATTGTATTTATGTTGTTTTATCCTATACTTTATTAAATTGTATTTATGTTGTTTTAACCTATGCTTTATTAAATTGTATTTATGTTGTTTTATCATATGCTTTATTAAATTGTATTTATGTTGCTTTAACCTATGCTTTATTAAATTGTATGTATATTGTTTTATCCTATACTTTATTAAATTGTATGCATGTTGTTTTAACCTATGCTTTATTAAATTGTATTTATGTTGTTTTATCCTATGCTTTATTAAATTGTATTTATGTTGTTTTATCCTATGCTTTATTAAATTGTGTTTATGTTGTTTTATCCTATGCTTTATTAAATTGTATTTATGTTGTTTTATCCTATGCTTTATTAAATTGTATTTATGTTGTTTTATCCTATGCTTTATTAAATTGTATTTATTTTGTTTTAACCTATGCTTTATTAAATTGTATGTATGTTGTTTTATCCTATGCTTTATTAAATTGTATTTATGTTGTTTTATCCTATGCTTTATTAAATTGTGTTTATGTTGTTTTATCCTATACTTTATTAAATTGTATTTATGTTGTTTTAAACTATGCTTTATTAAATTGTATTTATGTTGTTTTATCCTATGCTTTATTAAATTGTATTTATGTTGTTTTATCCTATGCTTTATTAAATTGTGTTTATCTTGTTTTATCCTATGCTTTATTAAATTGTATTTATGTTGTTTTAACCCATGCTTTATTAAATTGTATTTATGTTGTTTTAACCCATGCTTTATTAAATTGTATTTATGTTGTTTTATCCTATGCTTTATTAAATTGTGCTTATGCTGTTTTATCCTATGCTTTATTAAATTGTATTTATGTTGTTTTTTCCTATGCTTTATTAAATTGTATTTATGTTGTTTTAACCCATGCTTTATTAAATTGTATTTATGTTGTTTTATCCTATGCTTTATTAAATTGTGTTTATGTTTTTTTATCCTATGCTTTTTTAAATTGTATTTATGTTGTTTTATCCTATGCTTTATTAAATTGTATTTATGTTGTTTTATTCTATGCTTTATTAAACTGCATTTATGTTGTTTTATCCTATGCTTTATTAAATTGTATTTATGTTGTTTTATTCTATGCTTTATTAAATTGTATTTATGTTGTTTTATCCTATGCTTTATTAAATTGTATTTATGTTGTTTTATCCTTTGCTTTATTAAATTGTATTTATGTTTTTTATTGTATGCTTTATTAAACTGCATTTATGTTGTTTTATCCTATGCTTTATTAAATTGTATTTATGTTGTTTTATCCTATGCTTTATTAAATTGTGTTTATGTTGTTTTATCCTATGTTTTATTAAATTCTATTTCTGTTGTTTTATACTATGCTTTATTAAATTGTATTTATGTTGTTTTATCGTATGCTTTATTAAATTGTATTTATGTTGTTTTATCCTATGCTTTATTAAATTGTGTTTATGTTGTTTTATCCTATGCTTTATTAAATTGTATTTATGTTGTTTTATCCTATGCTTTATTAAATTTTATTGATGTTGTTTTATCCCATGCTTTATTAAATTGTATTATGTTGTTTTAACCTATGCTTTATTAAATTGTATTTATGTTGTTTTATCCTATACTTTATTAAATTGTATTTATGTTGTTTTAACCTATGCTTTATTAAATAGTTTTTATGTTGTTTTATCCTATGCTTTATTAAATTGTATTTATGTTATTTTATCCTATGCTTTATTAAATTGTATTTATGTTGTTTTATCCTATGTTTTATTAAATTCTATTTCTGTTGTTTTATACTATGCTTTATTAAATTGTATTTATGGTGTTTTATCGTATGCTTTATTAAATTGTATTTATGTTGTTTTATCCTATGCTTTATTAAATTGTGTTTATGTTGTTTTATCCTATGCTTTATTAAATTGTATTTATGTTGTTTTATCCTATGCTTTATTAAATTTTATTGATGTTGTTTTATCCCATGCTTTATTAAATTGTATTATGTTGTTTTAACCTATGCTTTATTAAATTGTATTTATGTTGTTTTATCCTATACTTTATTAAATTGTATTTATGTTGTTTTAACCTATGCTTTATTAAATAGTTTTTATGTTGTTTTATCCTATGCTTTATTAAATTGTATTTATGTTGGTTTATCCTATGCTTTATTAAATTGTATTTATATTGTTTTATCCTATGCTTTATTAAATTGTATTTATGTTGTTTTAACCTATGCTTTATTAAATTGTATTTATGTTGTTTTATCCTATGCTTTATTAAATTGTGTTTATGTTGTTTTATCCTATGCTTTATTAAATTGTATTTATGTTGTTTTATCCTATGCTTTATTAAATTGTATTTATGTTGTTTTAACCTATGCTTTATTAAATTGTATTCATGTTGTTTTATCCTATGCTTTATTAAATTGTATTTATGTTGTTTTATCCTATGCTTTATTAAATTGTGTTTATGTTGTTTTATCCTATGCTTTATTAAATTGTATTTATGTTGTTTTATCCTATGCTTTATTAAATTGTGTTTATGTTGTTTTATCCTATACTTTATTAAATTGTATTTATGTTGTTTTAATCTATGCTTTATTAAATTGTATTTATGTTGTTTTATCCTATGCTTTATTAAATTGTATTTATGTTGTTTTATCCTATGCTTTATTAAATTGTGTTTATGTTGTTTTATCCTATGCTTTATTAAATTGTATTTATGTTGTTTTATCCTATGCTTTATTAAATTGTATTGATGTTGTTTTATCCTATGCTTTATTAAATTGTATTTGTGTTGCTTTAACCTATGCTTTATTAAATTGTATTTATGTTGTTTTATCCTATGCTTTATTAAATGGTATTTATGTTGTTTTATCCTATGCTTTATTAAATTGTATTTATGTTGTTTTAACCTATGCTTTATTAAACTGTATTTATGTTGTTTTATCCTATGCTTTATTAAATTGTATTTATGTTGTTTTATCCTATGCTTTATTAAATTGTATTTATGTTGTTTTAACCTATGCTTTATTAAATGGTATTTATGTTGTTTTAACCTATGCTTTATTAAATTGTATTTATGTTGTTTTATCCTATGCTTTATTAAATTGTATTTATGTTGTTTTATCCTATGCTTTATAAAATTTTGTTTATGTTGTTTTATCCTTTATTAAATTGCATTTATGTTGTTTTATCCTATGCTTTATTAAATTGTATTTATGTTGTTTTAACCTATGCTTTATTAAATTGTATTTATGTTGTTTTATCCTATGCTTTATTAAATTGTATTTATGTTGTTTTATCCTATTCTTTATTAAATTGTGTTTATGTTGTTTTATCCTATACTTTATTAAATTGTATTTATGTTGTTTTATCCTATGCTTTATTAAATTGTATTTACGTTTTTTTATCCTATGCTTTATTAAATTGTATTTATGTTGTTTTATCCTATGCTTTATTAAATTTTGTTTATGTTGTTTTATCCTATGCTTTATTAAATTGTATTTATGTTGTTTTATCCTATGCTTTATTAAATTGTATTTATGTTGTTTTAACCTATGCTTTATTAAATTGTATTTATGTTGTTTTATCCTATACTTTATTAAATTGTATTTATGTTGTTTTAACCTATGCTTTATTAAATTGTATTTATGTTGTTTTATCATATGCTTTATTAAATTGTATTTATGTTGTTTTAACCTATGCTTTATTAAATTGTATGTATGTTGTTTTATAATATACTTTATTAAATTGTATTTCTGTTGTTTTAACCTATGCTTTATTAAATTGTATTTATGTTGTTTTATCCTATGCTTTATTAAATTGTATTTATGTTGTTTTAAACTATGCTTTATTAAATTGTATTTATGTTGTTTTATCCTATGCTTTATTAAATTGTATTTATGTTGTTTTATCCTATGCTTTATTAAATTGTGTTTATCTTGTTTTATCCTATGCTTTATTAAATTGTATTTATGTTGTTTTAACCCATGCTTTATTAAATTGTATTTATGTTGTTTTAACCCATGCTTTATTAAATTGTATTTATGTTGTTTTATCCTATGCTTTATTAAATTGTGCTTATGCTGTTTTATCCTATGCTTTATTAAATTGTATTTATGTTGTTTTTTCCTATGCTTTATTAAATTGTATTTATGTTGTTTTAACCCATGCTTTATTAAATTGTATTTATGTTGTTTTATCCTATGCTTTATTAAATTGTGTTTATGTTTTTTTATCCTATGCTTTATTAAATTGTATTTATATTGTTTTATCCTATGCTTTATTAAATTGTATTTATGTTGTTTTAACCTATGCTTTATTAAATTGTATTTATGTTGTTTTATCCTATGCTTTATTAAATTGTGTTTATGTTGTTTTATCCTATGCTTTATTAAATTGTATTTATGTTGTTTTATCCTACGCTTTATTAAATTGTATTTATGTTGTTTTATCCTATGCTTTATTAAATTGTATTTGTGTTGCTTTAACCTATGCTTTATTAAATTGTATTTATGTTGTTTTATCCTATGCTTTATTAAATGGTATTTATGTTGTTTTATCCTATGCTTTATTAAATTGTATTTATGTTGTTTTAACCTATGCTTTATTAAACTGTATTTATGTTGTTTTATCCTATGCTTTATTAAATTGTATTTATGTTGTTTTATCCTATGCTTTATTAAATTGTATTTATGTTGTTTTAACCTATGCTTTATTAAATGGTATTTATGTTGTTTTAACCTATGCTTTATTAAATTGTATTTATGTTGTTTTATCCTATGCTTTATTAAATTGTATTTATGTTGTTTTATCCTATGCTTTATAAAATTTTGTTTATGTTGTTTTATCCTATGCTTTATTAAATTGCATTTATGTTGTTTTATCCTATGCTTTATTAAATTGTATTTATGTTGTTTTAACCTATGCTTTATTAAATTGTATTTATGTTGTTTTATCCTATGCTTTATTAAATTGTATTTATGTTGTTTTATCCTATTCTTTATTAAATTGTGTTTATGTTGTTTTATCCTATACTTTATTAAATTGTATTTATGTTGTTTTATCCTATGCTTTATTAAATTGCATTTACGTTTTTTTATCCTATGCTTTATTAAATTGTATTTATGTTGTTTTATCCTATGCTTTATTAAATTTTGTTTATGTTGTTTTATCCTATGCTTTATTAAATTGTATTTATGTTGTTTTATCCTATGCTTTATTAAATTGTATTTATGTTGTTTTAACCTATGCTTTATTAAATTGTATTTATGTTGTTTTATCCTATACTTTATTAAATTGTATTTATGTTGTTTTAACCTATGCTTTATTAAATTGTATTTATGTTGTTTTATCATATGCTTTATTAAATTGTATTTATGTTGTTTTAACCTATGCTTTATTAAATTGTGTTTATCTTGTTTTATCCTATGCTTTATTAAATTGTATTTATGTTGTTTTAACCCATGCTTTATTAAATTGTATTTATGTTGTTTTAACCCATGCTTTATTAAATTGTATTTATGTTGTTTTATCCTATGCTTTATTAAATTGTGCTTATGCTGTTTTATCCTATGCTTTATTAAATTGTATTTATGTTGTTTTTTCCTATGCTTTATTAAATTGTATTTATGTTGTTTTAACCCATGCTTTATTAAATTGTATTTATGTTGTTTTATCCTATGCTTTATTAAATTGTGTTTATGTTTTTTTATCCTATGCTTTATTAAATTGTATTTATATTGTTTTATCCTATGCTTTATTAAATTGTATTTATGTTGTTTTAACCTATGCTTTATTAAATTGTATTTATGTTGTTTTATCCTATGCTTTATTAAATTGTGTTTATGTTGTTTTATCCTATGCTTTATTAAATTGTATTTATGTTGTTTTATCCTATGCTTTATTAAATTGTATTTATGTTGTTTTAACCTATGCTTTATTAAATTGTATTCATGTTGTTTTATCCTATGCTTTATTAAATTGTATTCATGTTGTTTTATCCTATGCTTTATTAAATTGTGTTTATGTTGTTTTATCCTATGCTTTATTAAATTGTATTTATGTTGTTTTATCCTACGCTTTATTAAATTGTATTTATGTTGTTTTATCCTATGCTTTATTAAATTGTATTTGTGTTGCTTTAACCTATGCTTTATTAAATTGTATTTATGTTGTTTTATCCTATGCTTTATTAAATGGTATTTATGTTGTTTTATCCTATGCTTTATTAAATTGTATTTATGTTGTTTTAACCTATGCTTTATTAAACTGTATTTATGTTGTTTTATCCTATGCTTTATTAAATTGTATTTATGTTGTTTTATCCTATGCTTTATTAAATTGTATTTATGTTGTTTTAACCTATGCTTTATTAAATGGTATTTATGTTGTTTTAACCTATGCTTTATTAAATTGTATTTATGTTGTTTTATCCTATGCTTTATTAAATTGTATTTATGTTGTTTTATCCTATGCTTTATAAAATTTTGTTTATGTTGTTTTATCCTATGCTTTATTAAATTGCATTTATGTTGTTTTATCCTATGCTTTATTAAATTGTATTTATGTTGTTTTAACCTATGCTTTATTAAATTGTATTTATGTTGTTTTATCCTATGCTTTATTAAATTGTATTTATGTTGTTTTATCCTATTCTTTATTAAATTGTGTTTATGTTGTTTTATCCTATACTTTATTAAATTGTATTTATGTTGTTTTATCCTATGCTTTATTAAATTGCATTTACGTTTTTTTATCCTATGCTTTATTAAATTGTATTTATGTTGTTTTATCCTATGCTTTATTAAATTTTGTTTATGTTGTTTTATCCTATGCTTTATTAAATTGTATTTATGTTGTTTTATCCTATGCTTTATTAAATTGTATTTATGTTGTTTTAACCTATGCTTTATTAAATTGTATTTATGTTGTTTTATCCTATACTTTATTAAATTGTATTTATGTTGTTTTAACCTATGCTTTATTAAATTGTATTTATGTTGTTTTATCATATGCTTTATTAAATTGTATTTATGTTGTTTTAACCTATGCTTTATTAAATTGTGTTTATCTTGTTTTATCCTATGCTTTATTAAATTGTATTTATGTTGTTTTAACCCATGCTTTATTAAATTGTATTTATGTTGTTTTAACCCATGCTTTATTAAATTGTATTTATGTTGTTTTATCCTATGCTTTATTAAATTGTGCTTATGCTGTTTTATCCTATGCTTTATTAAATTGTATTTATGTTGTTTTTTCCTATGCTTTATTAAATTGTATTTATGTTGTTTTAACCCATGCTTTATTAAATTGTATTTATGTTGTTTTATCCTATGCTTTATTAAATTGTGTTTATGTTTTTTTATCCTATGCTTTATTAAATTGTATTTATATTGTTTTATCCTATGCTTTATTAAATTGTATTTATGTTGTTTTAACCTATGCTTTATTAAATTGTATTTATGTTGTTTTATCCTATGCTTTATTAAATTGTGTTTATGTTGTTTTATCCTATGCTTTATTAAATTGTATTTATGTTGTTTTATCCTATGCTTTATTAAATTGTATTTATGTTGTTTTAACCTATGCTTTATTAAATTGTATTCATGTTGTTTTATCCTATGCTTTATTAAATTGTATTCATGTTGTTTTATCCTATGCTTTATTAAATGGTATTTATGTTGTTTTATCCTATGCTTTATTAAATTGTATTTATGTTGTTTTAACCTATGCTTTATTAAACTGTATTTATGTTGTTTTATCCTATGCTTTATTAAATTGTATTTATGTTGTTTTATCCTATGCTTTATTAAATTGTATTTATGTTGTTTTAACCTATGCTTTATTAAATGGTATTTATGTTGTTTTAACCTATGCTTTATTAAATTGTATTTATGTTGTTTTATCCTATGCTTTATTAAATTGTATTTATGTTGTTTTATCCTATGCTTTATTAAATTGTATTTATGTTGTTTTAACCTATGCTTTATTAAATTGTATTTATGTTGTTTTATCCTATGCTTTATTAAATTGTATTTATGTTGTTTATCCTATTCTTTATTAAATTGTGTTTATGTTGTTTTATCCTATACTTTATTAAATTGTATTTATGTTGTTTTATCCTATGCTTTATTAAATTGTATTTACGTTTTTTTATCCTATGCTTTATTAAATTGTATTTATGTTGTTTTATCCTATGCTTTATTAAATTTTGTTTATGTTGTTTTATCCTATGCTTTATTAAATTGTATTTATGTTGTTTTATCCTATGCTTTATTAAATTGTATTTATGTTGTTTTAACCTATGCTTTATTAAATTGTATTTATGTTGTTTTATCCTATACTTTATTAAATTGTATTTATGTTGTTTTAACCTATGCTTTATTAAATTGTATTTATGTTGTTTTATCATATGCTTTATTAAATTGTATTTATGTTGCTTTAACCTATGCTTTATTAAATTGTATGTATGTTGTTTTATCCTATACTTTATTAAATTGTATGCATGTTGTTTTAACCTATGCTTTATTAAATTGTATTTATGTTGTTTTATCCTATGCTTTATTAAATTGTATTTATGTTGTTTTATCCTATGCTTTATTAAATGGTATTTATGTTGTTTTATCCTATGCTTTATTAAATTGTATTTATGTTGTTTTAACCTATGCTTTATTAAACTGTATTTATGTTGTTTTATCCTATGCTTTATTAAATTGTATTTATGTTGTTTTATCCTATGCTTTATTAAATTGTATTTATGTTGTTTTAACCTATGCTTTATTAAATGGTATTTATGTTGTTTTAACCTATGCTTTATTAAATTGTATTTATGTTGTTTTATCCTATGCTTTATTAAATTGTATTTATGTTGTTTTATCCTATGCTTTATGAAATTTTGTTTATGTTGTTTTATCCTATGCTTTATTAAATTGCATTTATGTTGTTTTATCCTATGCTTTATTAAATTGTATTTATGTTGTTTTAACCTATGCTTTATTAAATTGTATTTATGTTGTTTTATCCTATGCTTTATTAAATTGTATTTATGTTGTTTTATCCTATTCTTTATTAAATTGTGTTTATGTTGTTTTATCCTATACTTTATTAAATTGTATTTATGTTGTTTTATCCTATGCTTTATTAAATTGTATTTACGTTTTTTTATCCTATGCTTTATTAAATTGTATTTATGTTGTTTTATCCTATGCTTTATTAAATTTTGTTTATGTTGTTTTATCCTATGCTTTATTAAATTGTATTTATGTTGTTTTATCCTATGCTTTATTAAATTGTATTTATGTTGTTTTAACCTATGCTTTATTAAATTGTATTTATGTTGTTTTATCCTATACTTTATTAAATTGTATTTATGTTGTTTTAACCTATGCTTTATTAAATTGTATTTATGTTGTTTTATCATATGCTTTATTAAATTGTATTTATGTTGTTTTAACCTATGCTTTATTAAATTGTATGTATGTTGTTTTATCCTATACTTTATTAAATTGTATTTCTGTTGTTTTAACCTATGCTTTATTAAATTGTATTTATGTTGTTTTATCCTATGCTTTATTAAATTGTATTTATGTTGTTTTAAACTATGCTTTATTAAATTGTATTTATGTTGTTTTATCCTATGCTTTATTAAATTGTATTTATGTTGTTTTATCCTATGCTTTATTAAATTGTGTTTATCTTGTTTTATCCTATGCTTTATTAAATTGTATTTATGTTGTTTTAACCCATGCTTTATTAAATTGTATTTATGTTGTTTTAACCCATGCTTTATTAAATTGTATTTATTTTGTTTTATCCTATGCTTTATTAAATTGTGCTTATGCTGTTTTATCCTATGCTTTATTAAATTGTATTTATGTTGTTTTTTCCTATGCTTTATTAAATTGTATTTATGTTGTTTTAACCCATGCTTTATTAAATTGTATTTATGTTGTTTTATCCTATGCTTTATTAAATTGTGTTTATGTTTTTTTATCCTATGCTTTATTAAATTGTATTTATATTGTTTTATCCTATGCTTTATTAAATTGTATTTATGTTGTTTTAACCTATGCTTTATTAAATTGTATTTATGTTGTTTTATCCTATGCTTTATTAAATTGTGTTTATGTTGTTTTATCCTATGCTTTATTAAATTGTATTTATGTTGTTTTATCCTATGCTTTATTAAATTGTATTTATGTTGTTTTAACCTATGCTTTATTAAATTGTATTCATGTTGTTTTATCCTATGCTTTATTAAATTGTATTTATGTTGTTTTATCCTATGCTTTATTAAATTGTGTTTATGTTGTTTTATCCTATGCTTTATTAAATTGTATTTATGTTGTTTTATCCTATGCTTTATCAAATTGTGTTTATGTTGTTTTATCCTATACTTTATTAAATTGTATTTATGTTGTTTTAATCTATGCTTTATTAAATTGTATTTATGTTGTTTTATCCTATGCTTTATTAAATTGTATTTATGTTGTTTTATCCAATGCTTTATTAAATTGTGCTTATGTTGTTTTATCCTATGGTTTATTAAATTGTATTTATGTTGTTTTATCCTATGCTTTATTAAATTGTATTTATGTTGTTTTATCCTATGCTTTATTAAATTGTATTTATGTTGCTTTAACCTATGCTTTATTAAATTGTATTTATGTTGTTTTATCCTATGCTTTATTAAATGGTATTTATGTTGTTTTATCCTATGCTTTATTAAATTGTATTTATGTTGTTTTAACCTATGCTTTATTAAACTGTATTTATGTTGTTTTATCCTATGCTTTATTAAATTGTATTTATGTTGTTTTATCCTATGCTTTATTAAATTGTATTTATGTTGTTTTAACCTATGCTTTATTAAATGGTATTTATGTTGTTTTAACCTATGCTTTATTAAATTGTATTTATGTTGTTTTATCCTATGCTTTATTAAATTGTATTTATGTTGTTTTATTCTATGCTTTATAAAATTTTGTTTATGTTGTTTTATCCTATGCTTTATTAAATTGTATTTATGTTGTTTTATCCTATGCTTTATTAAATTGTATTTATGTTGTTTTAACCTATGCTTTATTAAATTGTATTTATGTTGTTTTATCCTATGCTTTATTAAATTGTATTTATGTTGTTTATCCTATTCTTTATTAAATTGTGTTTATGTTGTTTTATCCTATACTTTATTAAATTGTATTTATGTTGTTTTATCCTATGCTTTATTAAATTGTATTTACGTTTTGTTATCCTATGCTTTATTAAATTGTATTTATGTTGTTTTATCCTA
Source organism: Phyllobates terribilis (assembly GCF_046119375.1). NCBI lineage: Eukaryota > Metazoa > Chordata > Amphibia > Anura > Dendrobatidae > Phyllobates > Phyllobates terribilis. The sequence goes on along the minus strand of NW_027362781.1, from coordinate 2,627,158 downwards.
TGCTTTATTAAATTTTGTTTATGTTGTTTTATCCTATGCTTTATTAAATTGTATTTATGTTGTTTTATCCTATGCTTTATTAAATTGTATTTATGTTGTTTTAACCTATGCTTTATTAAATTGTATTTATGTTGTTTTATCCTATACTTTATTAAATTGTATTTATGTTGTTTTAACCTATGCTTTATTAAATTGTATTTATGTTGTTTTATCATATGCTTTATTAAATTGTATTTATGTTGCTTTAACCTATGCTTTATTAAATTGTATGTATATTGTTTTATCCTATACTTTATTAAATTGTATGCATGTTGTTTTATCCTATGCTTTATTAAATTGTGTTTATGTTGTTTTATCCTATGCTTTATTAAATTGTATTTATGTTGTTTTATCCTATGCTTTATTAAATTGTATTTATGTTGTTTTATCCTATGCTTTATTAAATTGTATTTATTTTGTTTTAACCTATGCTTTATTAAATTGTATGTATGTTGTTTTATCCTATGCTTTATTAAATTGTATTTATGTTGTTTTATCCTATGCTTTATTAAATTGTGTTTATGTTGTTTTATCCTATACTTTATTAAATTGTATTTATGTTGTTTTAAACTATGCTTTATTAAATTGTATTTATGTTGTTTTATCCTATGCTTTATTAAATTGTATTTATGTTGTTTTATCCTATGCTTTATTAAATTGTGTTTATCTTGTTTTATCCTATGCTTTATTAAATTGTATTTATGTTGTTTTAACCCATGCTTTATTAAATTGTATTTATGTTGTTTTAACCCATGCTTTATTAAATTGTATTTATGTTGTTTTATCCTATGCTTTATTAAATTGTGCTTATGCTGTTTTATCCTATGCTTTATTAAATTGTATTTATGTTGTTTTTTCCTATGCTTTATTAAATTGTATTTATGTTGTTTTAACCCATGCTTTATTAAATTGTATTTATGTTGTTTTATCCTATGCTTTATTAAATTGTGTTTATGTTTTTTTATCCTATGCTTTTTTAAATTGTATTTATGTTGTTTTATCCTATGCTTTATTAAATTGTATTTATGTTGTTTTATTCTATGCTTTATTAAACTACATTTATGTTGTTTTATCCTATGCTTTATTAAATTGTATTTATGTTGTTTTATTCTATGCTTTATTAAATTGTATTTATGTTGTTTTATCCTATGCTTTATTAAATTGTATTTATGTTGTTTTATCCTTTGCTTTATTAAATTGTATTTATGTTTTTTATTGTATGCTTTATTAAACTGCATTTATGTTGTTTTATCCTATGCTTTATTAAATTGTATTTATGTTGTTTTATCCTATGCTTTATTAAATTGTGTTTATGTTGTTTTATCCTATGTTTTATTAAATTCTATTTCTGTTGTTTTATACTATGCTTTATTAAATTGTATTTATGTTGTTTTATCGTATGCTTTATTAAATTGTATTTATGTTGTTTTATCCTATGCTTTATTAAATTGTGTTTATGTTGTTTTATCCTATGCTTTATTAAATTGTATTTATGTTGTTTTATCCTATGCTTTATTAAATTTTATTGATGTTGTTTTATCCCATGCTTTATTAAATTGTATTATGTTGTTTTAACCTATGCTTTATTAAATTGTATTTATGTTGTTTTATCCTATACTTTATTAAATTGTATTTATGTTGTTTTAACCTATGCTTTATTAAATAGTTTTTATGTTGTTTTATCCTATGCTTTATTAAATTGTATTTATGTTGTTTTATCCTATGCTTTATTAAATTGTATTTATGTTGTTTTATCCTATGTTTTATTAAATTCTATTTCTGTTGTTTTATACTATGCTTTATTAAATTGTATTTATGGTGTTTTATCGTATGCTTTATTAAATTGTATTTATGTTGTTTTATCCTATGCTTTATTAAATTGTGTTTATGTTGTTTTATCCTATGCTTTATTAAATTGTATTTATGTTGTTTTATCCTATGCTTTATTAAATTTTATTGATGTTGTTTTATCCCATGCTTTATTAAATTGTATTATGTTGTTTTAACCTATGCTTTATTAAATTGTATTTATGTTGTTTTATCCTATACTTTATTAAATTGTATTTATGTTGTTTTAACCTATGCTTTATTAAATAGTTTTTATGTTGTTTTATCCTATGCTTTATTAAATTGTATTTATGTTGGTTTATCCTATGCTTTATTAAATTGTATTTATATTGTTTTATCCTATGCTTTATTAAATTGTATTTATGTTGTTTTAACCTATGCTTTATTAAATTGTATTTATGTTGTTTTATCCTATGCTTTATTAAATTGTGTTTATGTTGTTTTATCCTATGCTTTATTAAATTGTATTTATGTTGTTTTATCCTATGCTTTATTAAATTGTATTTATGTTGTTTTAACCTATGCTTTATTAAATTGTATTCATGTTGTTTTATCCTATGCTTTATTAAATTGTATTTATGTTGTTTTATCCTATGCTTTATTAAATTGTGTTTATGTTGTTTTATCCTATGCTTTATTAAATTGTATTTATGTTGTTTTATCCTATGCTTTATTAAATTGTGTTTATGTTGTTTTATCCTATACTTTATTAAATTGTATTTATGTTGTTTTAATCTATGCTTTATTAAATTGTATTTATGTTGTTTTATCCTATGCTTTATTAAATTGTATTTATGTTGTTTTATCCTATGCTTTATTAAATTGTGTTTATGTTGTTTTATCCTATGCTTTATTAAATTGTATTTATGTTGTTTTATCCTATGCTTTATTAAATTTTATTGATGTTGTTTTATCCCATGCTTTATTAAATTGTATTATGTTGTTTTAACCTATGCTTTATTAAATTGTATTTATGTTGTTTTATCCTATACTTTATTAAATTGTATTTATGTTGTTTTAACCTATGCTTTATTAAATAGTTTTTATGTTGTTTTATCCTATGCTTTATTAAATTGTATTTATGTTGTTTTATCCTATGCTTTATTAAATTGTGTTTATGTTGTTTTATCCTATGCTTTATTAAATTGTATTTATGTTGTTTTATCCTATGCTTTATTAAATTGTATTTATGTTGTTTTAACCTATGCTTTATTAAATTGTATTCATGTTGTTTTATCCTATGCTTTATTAAATTGTATTTATGTTGTTTTATCCTATGCTTTATTAAATTGTGTTTATGTTGTTTTATCCTATGCTTTATTAAATTGTATTTATGTTGTTTTATCCTATGCTTTATTAAATTTTATTGATGTTGTTTTATCCCATGCTTTATTAAATTGTATTATGTTGTTTTAACCTATGCTTTATTAAATTGTATTTATGTTGTTTTATCCTATACTTTATTAAATTGTATTTATGTTGTTTTAACCTATGCTTTATTAAATAGTTTTTATGTTGTTTTATCCTATGCTTTATTAAATTGTATTTATGTTGTTTTATCCTATGCTTTATTAAATTGTATTTATGTTGTTTTATCCTATGTTTTATTAAATTCTATTTCTGTTGTTTTATACTATGCTTTATTAAATTGTATTTATGGTGTTTTATCGTATGCTTTATTAAATTGTATTTATGTTGTTTTATCCTATGCTTTATTAAATTGTGTTTATGTTGTTTTATCCTATGCTTTATTAAATTGTATTTATGTTGTTTTATCCTATGCTTTATTAAATTTTATTGATGTTGTTTTATCCCATGCTTTATTAAATTGTATTATGTTGTTTTAACCTATGCTTTATTAAATTGTATTTATGTTGTTTTATCCTATACTTTATTAAATTGTATTTATGTTGTTTTAACCTATGCTTTATTAAATAGTTTTTATGTTGTTTTATCCTATGCTTTATTAAATTGTATTTATGTTGTTTTATCCTATGCTTTATTAAATTGCATTTATATTGTTTTATCCTATGCTTTATTAAATTGTATTTATGTTGTTTTAACCTATGCTTTATTAAATTGTATTTATGTTGTTTTATCCTATGCTTTATTAAATTGTGTTTATGTTGTTTTATCCTATGCTTTATTAAATTGTATTTATGTTGTTTTATCCTATGCTTTATTAAATTGTATTTATGTTGTTTTAACCTATGCTTTATTAAATTGTATTCATGTTGTTTTATCCTATGCTTTATTAAATTGTATTTATGTTGTTTTATCCTATGCTTTATTAAATTGTGTTTATGTTGTTTTATCCTATGCTTTATTAAATTGTATTTATGTTGTTTTATCCTATGCTTTATTAAATTGTGTTTATGTTGTTTTATCCTATACTTTATTAAATTGTATTTATGTTGTTTTAATCTATGCTTTATTAAATTGTATTTATGTTGTTTTATCCTATGCTTTATTAAATTGTATTTATGTTGTTTTATCCTATGCTTTATTAAATTGTGTTTATGTTGTTTTATCCTATGCTTTATTAAATTGTATTTATGTTGTTTTATCCTATGCTTTATTAAATTTTATTGATGTTGTTTTATCCCATGCTTTATTAAATTGTATTATGTTGTTTTAACCTATGCTTTATTAAATTGTATTTATGTTGTTTTATCCTATACTTTATTAAATTGTATTTATGTTGTTTTAACCTATACTTTATTAAATAGTTTTTATGTTGTTTTATCCTATGCTTTATTAAATTGTATTTATGTTGTTTTATCCTATGCTTTATTAAATTGTGTTTATGTTGTTTTATCCTATGCTTTATTAAATTGTATTTATGTTGTTTTATCCTATGCTTTATTAAATTGTATTTATGTTGTTTTAACCTATGCTTTATTAAATTGTATTCATGTTGTTTTATCCTATGCTTTATTAAATTGTATTTATGTTGTTTTATCCTATGCTTTATTAAATTGTGTTTATGTTGTTTTATCCTATGCTTTATTAAATTGTATTTATGTTGTTTTATCCTATGCTTTATTAAATTGTGTTTATGTTGTTTTATCCAATGCTTTATTAAATTGTGCTTATGTTGTTTTATCCTATGGTTTATTAAATTGTATTTATGTTGTTTTATCCTATGCTTTATTAAATTGTATTTATGTTGTTTTATCCTATGCTTTATTAAATTGTATTTATGTTGCTTTAACCTATGCTTTATTAAATTGTATTTATGTTGTTTTATCCTATGCTTTATTAAATGGTATTTATGTTGTTTTATCCTATGCTTTATTAAATTGTATTTATGTTGTTTTAACCTATGCTTTATTAAACTGTATTTATGTTGTTTTATCCTATGCTTTATTAAATTGTATTTATGTTGTTTTATCCTATGCTTTATTAAATTGTATTTATGTTGTTTTAACCTATGCTTTATTAAATGGTATTTATGTTGTTTTAACCTATGCTTTATTAAATTGTATTTATGTTGTTTTATCCTATGTTTTATTAAATTCTATTTCTGTTGTTTTATACTATGCTTTATTAAATTGTATTTATGTTGTTTTATACTATGCTTTATTAAATTGTATTTATGTTGTTTTATCCTATGCTTTATTAAATTGTGTTTATGTTGTTTTATCCTATGCTTTATTAAATTGTGTTTATGTTGTTTTATCCTATGCTTTATTAAATTTTATTGATGTTGTTTTATCCCATGCTTTATTAAATTGTATTATGTTGTTTTAACCTATGCTTTATTAAATTGTATTTATGTTGTTTTATCCTATGCTTTATTAAATTGTGTTTATGTTGTTTTATCCTATGCTTTATTAAATTGTATTTATGTTGTTTTATCCTATGCTTTATTAAATTGTATTTATGTTGTTTTAACCTATGCTTTATTAAATTGTATTCATGTTGTTTTATCCTATGCTTTATTAAATTGTATTTATGTTGTTTTATCCTATGCTTTATTAAATTGTGTTTATGTTGTTTTATCCTATGCTTTATTAAATTGTATTTATGTTGTTTTATCCTATGCTTTATTAAATTGTGTTTATGTTGTTTTATCCTATACTTTATTAAATTGTATTTATGTTGTTTTAATCTATGCTTTATTAAATTGTATTTATGTTGTTTTATCCTATGCTTTATTAAATTGTATTTATGTTGTTTTATCCCATGCTTTATTAAATTGTATTTATGTTGTTTTAACCTATGCTTTATTAAATGGTATTTATGTTGTTTTAACCTATGCTTTATTAAATTGTATTTATGTTGTTTTATCCTATGCTTTATTAAATTGTGTTTATGTTGTTTTATCCTATACTTTATTAAATTGTATTTATGTTGTTTTAATCTATGCTTTATTAAATTGTATTTATGTTGTTTTATCCTATGCTTTATTAAATTGTGTTTATGTTGTTTTATCCTATACTTTATTAAATTGTATTTATGTTGTTTTAATCTATGCTTTATTAAATTGTATTTATGTTGTTTTATCCTATGCTTTATTAAATTGTATTTATGTTGTTTTATCCTATGCTTTATTAAATTGTGTTTATGTTGTTTTATCCTATGCTTTATTAAATTGTATTTATGTTGTTTTATCCTATGCTTTATTAAATTTTATTGATGTTGTTTTATCCCATGCTTTATTAAATTGTATTATGTTGTTTTAACCTATGCTTTATTAAATTGTATTTATGTTGTTTTATCCTATACTTTATTAAATTGTATTTATGTTGTTTTAACCTATGCTTTATTAAATTGTATTTATGTTGTTTTATCATATGCTTTATTAAATTGTATTTATGTTGTTTTAACCTATGCTTTATTAAATTGTATGTATGTTGTTTTATCCTATACTTTATTAAATTGTATGTATGTTGTTTTAACCTATGCTTTATTAAATTGTATTTATGTTGTTTTATCCTATGCTTTATTAAATTGTATTTATGTTGTTTTATCCTATGCTTTATTAAATTGTGTTTATGTTGTTTTATCCTATGCTTTATTAAATTGTATTTATGTTGTTTTATCCTATGCTTTATTAAATTGTTTTTATGTTGTTTTATCCTATGCTTTATTAAATTGTATTTATTTTGTTTTAACCTATGCTTTATTAAATTGTATTTATGTTGTTTTATCCTATGCTTTATTAAATTGTATTTATGTTGTTTTATCCTATGCTTTATTAAATTGTGTTTATGTTGTTTTATCCTATACTTTATTAAATTGTATTTATGTTGTTTTAAACTATGCTTTATTAAATTGTATTTATGTTGTTTTATCCTATGCTTTATTAAATTGTATTTATGTTGTTTTATCCTATGCTTTATTAAATTGTGTTTATCTTGTTTTATCCTATGCTTTATTAAATTGTATTTATGTTGTTTTAACCCATGCTTTATTAAATTGTATTTATGTTGTTTTAACCCATGCTTTATTAAATTGTATTTATGTTGTTTTATCCTATGCTTTATTAAATTGTGCTTATGCTGTTTTATCCTATGCTTTATTAAATTGTATTTATGTTGTTTTTTCCTATGCTTTATTAAATTGTATTTATGTTGTTTTAACCCATGCTTTATTAAATTGTATTTATGTTGTTTTATCCTATGCTTTATTAAATTGTGTTTATGTTTTTTTATCCTATGCTTTTTTAAATTGTATTTATGTTGTTTTATCCTATGCTTTATTAAATTGTATTTATGTTGTTTTATTCTATGCTTTATTAAACTGCATTTATGTTGTTTTATCCTATGCTTTATTAAATTGTATTTATGTTGTTTTATTCTATGCTTTATTAAATTGTATTTATGTTGTTTTATCCTATGCTTTATTAAATTGTATTTATGTTGTTTTATCCTTTGCTTTATTAAATTGTATTTATGTTTTTTATTGTATGCTTTATTAAACTGCATTTATGTTGTTTTATCCTATGCTTTATTAAATTGTATTTATGTTGTTTTATCCTATGCTTTATTAAATTGTGTTTATGTTGTTTTATCCTATGTTTTATTAAATTCTATTTCTGTTGTTTTATACTATGCTTTATTAAATTGTATTTATGTTGTTTTATCGTATGCTTTATTAAATTGTATTTATGTTGTTTTATCCTATGCTTTATTAAATTGTGTTTATGTTGTTTTATCCTATGCTTTATTAAATTGTATTTATGTTGTTTTATCCTATGCTTTATTAAATTTTATTGATGTTGTTTTATCCCATGCTTTATTAAATTGTATTATGTTGTTTTAACCTATGCTTTATTAAATTGTATTTATGTTGTTTTATCCTATACTTTATTAAATTGTATTTATGTTGTTTTAACCTATGCTTTATTAAATAGTTTTTATGTTGTTTTATCCTATGCTTTATTAAATTGTATTTATGTTGTTTTATCCTATGCTTTATTAAATTGTATTTATGTTGTTTTATCCTATGTTTTATTAAATTCTATTTCTGTTGTTTTATACTATGCTTTATTAAATTGTATTTATGTTGTTTTATCGTATGCTTTATTAAATTGTATTTATGTTGTTTTATCCTATGCTTTATTAAATTGTGTTTATGTTGTTTTATCCTATGCTTTATTAAATTGTATTTATGTTGTTTTATCCTATGCTTTATTAAATTTTATTGATGTTGTTTTATCCCATGCTTTATTAAATTGTATTATGTTGTTTTAACCTATGCTTTATTAAATTGTATTTATGTTGTTTTATCCTATACTTTATTAAATTGTATTTATGTTGTTTTAACCTATGCTTTATTAAATAGTTTTTATGTTGTTTTATCCTATGCTTTATTAAATTGTATTTATGTTGTTTTATCCTATGCTTTATTAAATTGTATTTATGTTGTTTTATCCTATGCTTTATTAAATTGTATTTATGTTGTTTTAACCTATGCTTTATTAAATTGTATTCATGTTGTTTTATCCTATGCTTTATTAAATTGTATTTATGTTGTTTTATCCTATGCTTTATTAAATTGTGTTTATGTTGTTTTATCCTATGCTTTATTAAATTGTATTTATGTTGTTTTATCCTATGCTTTATTAAATTGTGTTTATGTTGTTTTATCCAATGCTTTATTAAATTGTGCTTATGTTGTTTTATCCTATGGTTTATTAAATTGTATTTATGTTGTTTTATCCTATGCTTTATTAAATTGTATTTATGTTGTTTTATCCTATGCTTTATTAAATTGTATTTATGTTGCTTTAACCTATGCTTTATTAAATTGTATTTATGTTGTTTTATCCTATGCTTTATTAAATGGTATTTATGTTGTTTTATCCTATGCTTTATTAAATTGTATTTATGTTGTTTTAACCTATGCTTTATTAAACTGTATTTATGTTGTTTTATCCTATGCTTTATTAAATTGTATTTATGTTGTTTTATCCTATGCTTTATTAAATTGTATTTATGTTGTTTTAACCTATGCTTTATTAAATGGTATTTATGTTGTTTTAACCTATGCTTTATTAAATTGTATTTATGTTGTTTTATCCTATGTTTTATTAAATTCTATTTCTGTTGTTTTATACTATGCTTTATTAAATTGTATTTATGTTGTTTTATACTATGCTTTATTAAATTGTATTTATGTTGTTTTATCCTATGCTTTATTAAATTGTGTTTATGTTGTTTTATCCTATGCTTTATTAAATTGTGTTTATGTTGTTTTATCCTATGCTTTATTAAATTTTATTGATGTTGTTTTATCCCATGCTTTATTAAATTGTATTATGTTGTTTTAACCTATGCTTTATTAAATTGTATTTATGTTGTTTTATCCTATGCTTTATTAAATTGTGTTTATGTTGTTTTATCCTATGCTTTATTAAATTGTATTTATGTTGTTTTATCCTATGCTTTATTAAATTGTATTTATGTTGTTTTAACCTATGCTTTATTAAATTGTATTCATGTTGTTTTATCCTATGCTTTATTAAATTGTATTTATGTTGTTTTATCCTATGCTTTATTAAATTGTGTTTATGTTGTTTTATCCTATGCTTTATTAAATTGTATTTATGTTGTTTTATCCTATGCTTTATTAAATTGTGTTTATGTTGTTTTATCCTATACTTTATTAAATTGTATTTATGTTGTTTTAATCTATGCTTTATTAAATTGTATTTATGTTGTTTTATCCTATGCTTTATTAAATTGTATTTATGTTGTTTTATCCCATGCTTTATTAAATTGTATTTATGTTGTTTTAACCTATGCTTTATTAAATGGTATTTATGTTGTTTTAACCTATGCTTTATTAAATTGTATTTATGTTGTTTTATCCTATGCTTTATTAAATTGTGTTTATGTTGTTTTATCCTATACTTTATTAAATTGTATTTATGTTGTTTTAATCTATGCTTTATTAAATTGTATTTATGTTGTTTTATCCTATGCTTTATTAAATTGTGTTTATGTTGTTTTATCCTATACTTTATTAAATTGTATTTATGTTGTTTTAATCTATGCTTTATTAAATTGTATTTATGTTGTTTTATCCTATGCTTTATTAAATTGTATTTATGTTGTTTTATCCTATGCTTTATTAAATTGTGTTTATGTTGTTTTATCCTATGCTTTATTAAATTGTATTTATGTTGTTTTATCCTATGCTTTATTAAATTTTATTGATGTTGTTTTATCCCATGCTTTATTAAATTGTATTATGTTGTTTTAACCTATGCTTTATTAAATTGTATTTATGTTGTTTTATCCTATACTTTATTAAATTGTATTTATGTTGTTTTAACCTATGCTTTATTAAATAGTTTTTATGTTGTTTTATCCTATGCTTTATTAAATTGTATTTACGTTTTTTTATCCTATGCTTTATTAAATTGTATTTATGTTGTTTTATCCTATGCTTTATTAAATTTTGTTTATGTTGTTTTATCCTATGCTTTATTAAATTGTATTTATGTTGTTTTATCCTATGCTTTATTAAATTGTATTTATGTTGTTTTAACCTATGATTTATTAAATTGTATTTATGTTGTTTTATCCTATACTTTATTAAATTGTATTTATGTTGTTTTAACCTATGCTTTATTAAATTGTATTTATGTTGTTTTATCATATGCTTTATTAAATTGTATTTATGTTGTTTTAACCTATGCTTTATTAAATTGTATGTATGTTGTTTTATCCTATACTTTATTAAATTGTATGTATGTTGTTTTAACCTATGCTTTATTAAATTGTATTTATGTTGTTTTATCCTATGCTTTATTAAATTGTATTTATGTTGTTTTATCCTATGCTTTATTAAATTGTGTTTATGTTGTTTTATCCTATGCTTTATTAAATTGTATTTATGTTGTTTTATCCTATGCTTTATTAAATTGTTTTTATGTTGTTTTATCCTATGCTTTATTAAATTGTATTTATTTTGTTTTAACCTATGCTTTATTAAATTGTATTTATGTTGTTTTATCCTATGCTTTATTAAATTGTATTTATGTTGTTTTATCCTATGCTTTATTAAATTGTGTTTATGTTGTTTTATCCTATACTTTATTAAATTGTATTTATGTTGTTTTAAACTATGCTTTATTAAATTGTATTTATGTTGTTTTATCCTATGCTTTATTAAATTGTATTTATGTTGTTTTATCCTATGCTTTATTAAATTGTGTTTATCTTGTTTTATCCTATGCTTTATTAAATTGTATTTATGTTGTTTTAACCCATGCTTTATTAAATTGTATTTATGTTGTTTTAACCCATGCTTTATTAAATTGTATTTATGTTGTTTTATCCTATGCTTTATTAAATTGTGCTTATGCTGTTTTATCCTATGCTTTATTAAATTGTATTTATGTTGTTTTTTCCTATGCTTTATTAAATTGTATTTATGTTGTTTTAACCCATGCTTTATTAAATTGTATTTATGTTGTTTTATCCTATGCTTTATTAAATTGTGTTTATGTTTTTTTATCCTATGCTTTTTTAAATTGTATTTATGTTGTTTTATCCTATGCTTTATTAAATTGTATTTATGTTGTTTTATTCTATGCTTTATTAAACTGCATTTATGTTGTTTTATCCTATGCTTTATTAAATTGTATTTATGTTGTTTTATTCTATGCTTTATTAAATTGTATTTATGTTGTTTTATCCTATGCTTTATTAAATTGTATTTATGTTGTTTTATCCTTTGCTTTATTAAATTGTATTTATGTTTTTTATTGTATGCTTTATTAAACTGCATTTATGTTGTTTTATCCTATGCTTTATTAAATTGTATTTATGTTGTTTTATCCTATGCTTTATTAAATTGTGTTTATGTTGTTTTATCCTATGTTTTATTAAATTCTATTTCTGTTGTTTTATACTATGCTTTATTAAATTGTATTTATGTTGTTTTATCGTATGCTTTATTAAATTGTATTTATGTTGTTTTATCCTATGCTTTATTAAATTGTGTTTATGTTGTTTTATCCTATGCTTTATTAAATTGTATTTATCTTGTTTTATCCTATGCTTTATTAAATTTTATTGATGTTGTTTTATCCCATGCTTTATTAAATTGTATTATGTTGTTTTAACCTATGCTTTATTAAATTGTATTTATGTTGTTTTATCCTATACTTTATTAAATTGTATTTATGTTGTTTTAACCTATGCTTTATTAAATAGTTTTTATGTTGTTTTATCCTATGCTTTATTAAATTGTATTTATGTTGTTTTATCCTATGCTTTATTAAATTGTATTTATGTTGTTTTATCCTATGTTTTATTAAATTCTATTTCTGTTGTTTTATACTATGCTTTATTAAATTGTATTTATGTTGTTTTATCGTATGCTTTATTAAATTGTATTTATGTTGTTTTATCCTATGCTTTATTAAATTGTGTTTATGTTGTTTTATCCTATGCTTTATTAAATTGTATTTATGTTGTTTTATCCTATGCTTTATTAAATTTTATTGATGTTGTTTTATCCCATGCTTTATTAAATTGTATTATGTTGTTTTAACCTATGCTTTATTAAATTGTATTTATGTTGTTTTATCCTATACTTTATTAAATTGTATTTATGTTGTTTTAACCTATGCTTTATTAAATAGTTTTTATGTTGTTTTATCCTATGCTTTATTAAATTGTATTTATGTTGTTTTATCCTATGCTTTATTAAATTGTATTTATATTGTTTTATCCTATGCTTTATTAAATTGTATTTATGTTGTTTTAACCTATGCTTTATTAAATTGTATTTATGTTGTTTTATCCTATGCTTTATTAAATTGTGTTTATGTTGTTTTATCCTATGCTTTATTAAATTGTATTTATGTTGTTTTATCCTATGCTTTATTAAATTGTATTTATGTTGTTTTAACCTATGCTTTATTAAATTGTATTCATGTTGTTTTATCCTATGCTTTATTAAATTGTATTTATGTTGTTTTATCCTATGCTTTATTAAATTGTGTTTATGTTGTTTTATCCTATGCTTTATTAAATTGTATTTATGTTGTTTTATCCTATGCTTTATTAAATTGTGTTTATGTTGTTTTATCCTATACTTTATTAAATTATATTAATGTTGTTTTAATCTATGCTTTATTAAATTGTATTTATGTTGTTTTATCCTATGCTTTATTAAATTGTATTTATGTTGTTTTATCCTATGCTTTATTAAATTGTGTTTATGTTGTTTTATCCTATGCTTTATTAAATTGTATTTATGTTGTTTTATCCTATGCTTTATTAAATTTTATTGATGTTGTTTTATCCCATGCTTTATTAAATTGTATTATGTTGTTTTAACCTATGCTTTATTAAATTGTATTTATGTTGTTTTATCCTATACTTTATTAAATTGTATTTATGTTGTTTTAACCTATGCTTTATTAAATAGTTTTTATGTTGTTTTATCCTATGCTTTATTAAATTGTATTTATGTTGTTTTATCCTATGCTTTATTAAATTGTGTTTATGTTGTTTTATCCTATGCTTTATTAAATTGTATTTATGTTGTTTTATCCTATGCTTTATTAAATTGTATTTATGTTGTTTTAACCTATGCTTTATTAAATTGTATTCATGTTGTTTTATCCTATGCTTTATTAAATTGTGTTTATGTTGTTTTATCCTATGCTTTATTAAATTGTGTTTATGTTGTTTTATCCTATGCTTTATTAAATTGTATTTATGTTGTTTTATCCTATGCTTTATTAAATTGTGTTTATGTTGTTTTATCCTATACTTTATTAAATTGTATTTATGTTGTTTTAATCTATGCTTTATTAAATTGTATTTATGTTGTTTTATCCTATGCTTTACTAAATTGTATTTATGTTGTTTTATCCAATGCTTTATTAAATTGTGCTTATGTTGTTTTATCCTATGGTTTATTAAATTGTATTTATGTTGTTTTATCCTATGCTTTATTAAATTGTATTTATGTTGTTTTATCCTATGCTTTATTAAATTGTATTTATGTTGCTTTAACCTATGCTTTATTAAATTGTATTTATGTTGTTTTATCCTATGCTTTATTAAATGGTATTTATGTTGTTTTATCCTATGCTTTATTAAATTGTATTTATGTTGTTTTAACCTATGCTTTATTAAACTGTATTTATGTTGTTTTATCCTATGCTTTATTAAATTGTATTTATGTTGTTTTATCCTATGCTTTATTAAATTGTATTTATGTTGTTTTAACCTATGCTTTATTAAATGGTATTTATGTTGTTTTAACCTATGCTTTATTAAATTGTATTTATGTTGTTTTATCCTATGTTTTATTAAATTCTATTTCTGTTGTTTTATACTATGCTTTATTAAATTGTATTTATGTTGTTTTATCGTATGCTTTATTAAATTGTATTTATGTTGTTTTATCCTATGCTTTATTAAATTGTGTTTATGTTGTTTTATCCTATGCTTTATTAAATTGTATTTATGTTGTTTTATCCTATGCTTTATTAAATTTTATTGATGTTGTTTTATCCCATGCTTTATTAAATTGTATTATGTTGTTTTAACCTATGCTTTATTAAATTGTATTTATGTTGTTTTATCCTATGCTTTATTAAATTGTGTTTATGTTGTTTTATCCTATGCTTTATTAAATTGTATTTATGTTGTTTTATCCTATGCTTTATTAAATTGTATTTATGTTGTTTTAACCTATGCTTTATTAAATTGTATTCATGTTGTTTTATCCTATGCTTTATTAAATTGTATTTATGTTGTTTTATCCTATGCTTTATTAAATTGTGTTTATGTTGTTTTATCCTATGCTTTATTAAATTGTATTTATGTTGTTTTATCCTATGCTTTATTAAATTGTGTTTATGTTGTTTTATCCTATACTTTATTAAATTGTATTTATGTTGTTTTAATCTATGCTTTATTAAATTGTATTTATGTTGTTTTATCCTATGCTTTATTAAATTGTATTTATGTTGTTTTATCCTATGCTTTATTAAATTGTATTTATGTTGTTTTAACCTATGCTTTATTAAATGGTATTTATGTTGTTTTAACCTATGCTTTATTAAATTATATTTATGTTGTTTTATCCTATGCTTTATTAAATTGTGTTTATGTTGTTTTATCCTATACTTTATTAAATTGTATTTATGTTGTTTTAATCTATGCTTTATTAAATTGTATTTATGTTGTTTTATCCTATGCTTTATTAAATTGTGTTTATGTTGTTTTATCCTATACTTTATTAAATTGTATTTATGTTGTTTTAATCTATGCTTTATTAAATTGTATTTATGTTGTTTTATCCTATGCTTTATTAAATTGTATTTATGTTGTTTTATCCTATGCTTTATTAAATTGTGTTTATGTTGTTTTATCCTATGCTTTATTAAATTGTATTTATGTTGTTTTATCCTATGCTTTATTAAATTTTATTGATGTTGTTTTATCCCATGCTTTATTAAATTGTATTATGTTGTTTTAACCTATGCTTTATTAAATTGTATTTATGCTGTTTTATCCTATACTTTATTAAATTGTATTTATGTTGTTTTAACCTATGTTTTATTAAATAGTTTTTATATTGTTTTATCCTATGCTTTATTAAATTGTATTTATGTTGTTTTATCCTATGCTTTATTAAATTGTGTTTATGTTGTTTTATCCTATGCTTTATTAAATTGTATTTATGTTGTTTTATCCTATGCTTTATTAAATTGTATTTATGTTGTTTTAACCTATGCTTTATTAAATTGTATTCATGTTGTTTTATCCTATGCTTTATTAAATTGTATTTATGTTGTTTTATCCTATGCTTTATTAAATAGTGTTTATGTTGTTTTATCCTATGCTTTATTAAATTGTATTTATGTTGTTTTATCCTATGCTTTATTAAATTGTGTTTATGTTGTTTTATCCTATACTTTATTAAATTGTATTTATGTTGTTTTAATCTATGCTTTATTAAATTGTATTTATGTTGTTTTATCCTATGCTTTATTAAATTGTATTTATGTTGTTTTATCCAATGCTTTATTAAATTGTGCTTATGTTGTTTTATCCTATGGTTTATTAAATTGTATTTATGTTGTTTTATCCTATGCTTTATTAA
Organism: Phyllobates terribilis; assembly: GCF_046119375.1. Taxonomy (NCBI): domain Eukaryota; kingdom Metazoa; phylum Chordata; class Amphibia; order Anura; family Dendrobatidae; genus Phyllobates; species Phyllobates terribilis. Next base: position 2,610,679 of record NW_027362781.1, on the reverse strand, counting down.
ATTGTATTTATGTTGTTTTATCCTATGCTTTATTAAATTGTATTTATGTTGCTTTAACCTATGCTTTATTAAATTGTATTTATGTTGTTTTATCCTATGCTTTATTAAATGGTATTTATGTTGTTTTATCCTATGCTTTATTAAATTGTATTTATGTTGTTTTAACCTATGCTTTATTAAACTGTATTTATGTTGTTTTATCCTATGCTTTATTAAATTGTATTTATGTTGTTTTATCCTATGCTTTATTAAATTGTATTTATGTTGTTTTAACCTATGCTTTATTAAATGGTATTTATGTTGTTTTAACCTATGCTTTATTAAATTGTATTTATGTTGTTTTATCCTATGTTTTATTAAATTGTATTTCTGTTGTTTTATACTATGCTTTATTAAATTGTATTTATGTTGTTTTATCGTATGCTTTATTAAATTGTATTTATGTTGTTTTATCCTATGCTTTATTAAATTGTGTTTATGTTGTTTTATCCTATGCTTTATTAAATTGTATTTATGTTGTTTTATCCTATGCTTTATTAAATTTTATTGATGTTGTTTTATCCCATGCTTTATTAAATTGTATTATGTTGTTTTAACCTATGCTTTATTAAATTGTATTTATGTTGTTTTATCCTATGCTTTATTAAATTGTGTTTATGTTGTTTTATCCTATGCTTTATTAAATTGTATTTATGTTGTTTTATCCTATGCTTTATTAAATTGTGTTTATGTTGTTTTATCCTATACTTTATTAAATTGTATTTATGTTGTTTTAAACTATGCTTTATTAAATTGTATTTATGTTGTTTTATCCTATGTTTTATTAAATTGTATTTATGTTGTTTTATCCTATGCTTTATTAAATTGTGTTTATCTTGTTTTATCCTATGCTTTATTAAATTGTATTTATGTTGTTTTAACCCATGCTTTATTAAATTGTATTTATGTTGTTTTAACCCATGCTTTATTAAATTGTATTTATGTTGTTTTATCCTATGCTTTATTAAATTGTGCTTATGCTGTTTTATCCTATGCTTTATTAAATTGTATTTATGTTGTTTTTTCCTATGCTTTATTAAATTGTATTTATGTTGTTTTAACCCATGCTTTATTAAATTGTATTTATGTTGTTTTATCCTATGCTTTATTAAATTGTGTTTATGTTTTTTTATCCTATGCTTTTTTAAATTGTATTTATGTTGTTTTATCCTATGCTTTATTAAATTGTATTTATGTTGTTTTATTCTATGCTTTATTAAACTGCATTTATGTTGTTTTATCCTATGCTTTATTAAATTGTATTTATGTTGTTTTATTCTATGCTTTATTAAATTGTATTTATGTTGTTTTATCCTATGCTTTATTAAATTGTATTTATGTTGTTTTATCCTTTGCTTTATTAAATTGTATTTATGTTTTTTATTGTATGCTTTATTAAACTGCATTTATGTTGTTTTATCCTATGCTTTATTAAATTGTATTTATGTTGTTTTATCCTATGCTTTATTAAATTGTGTTTATGTTGTTTTATCCTATGTTTTATTAAATTCTATTTCTGTTGTTTTATACTATGCTTTATTAAATTGTATTTATGTTGTTTTATCGTATGCTTTATTAAATTGTATTTATGTTGTTTTATCCTATGCTTTATTAAATTGTGTTTATGTTGTTTTATCCTATGCTTTATTAAATTGTATTTATGTTGTTTTATCCTATGCTTTATTAAATTTTATTGATGTTGTTTTATCCCATGCTTTATTAAATTGTATTATGTTGTTTTAACCTATGCTTTATTAAATTGTATTTATGTTGTTTTATCCTATACTTTATTAAATTGTATTTATGTTGTTTTAACCTATGCTTTATTAAATAGTTTTTATGTTGTTTTATCCTATGCTTTATTAAATTGTATTTATGTTGTTTTATCCTATGCTTTATTAAATTGTATTTATGTTGTTTTATCCTATGTTTTATTAAATTCTATTTCTGTTGTTTTATCGTATGCTTTATTAAATTGTATTTATGTTGTTTTATCCTATGCTTTATTAAATTGTATTTATGTTGTTTTATCCTATGCTTTATTAAATTGTGTTTATGTTGTTTTATCCTATGCTTTATTAAATTGTATTTATGTTGTTTTATCCTATGCTTTATTAAATTTTATTGATGTTGTTTTATCCCATGCTTTATTAAATTGTATTATGTTGTTTTAACCTATGCTTTATTAAATTGTATTTATGTTGTTTTATCCTATACTTTATTAAATTGTATTTATGTTGTTTTAACCTATGCTTTATTAAATAGTTTTTATGTTGTTTTATCCTATGCTTTATTAAATTGTATTTATGTTGTTTTATCCTATGCTTTATTAAATTGTATTTATATTGTTTTATCCTATGCTTTATTAAATTGTATTTATGTTGTTTTAACCTATGCTTTATTAAATTGTATTTATGTTGTTTTATCCTATGCTTTATTAAATTGTGTTTATGTTGTTTTATCCTATGCTTTATTAAATTGTATTTATGTTGTTTTATCCTATGCTTTATTAAATTGTATTTATGTTGTTTTAACCTATGCTTTATTAAATTGTATTCATGTTGTTTTATCCTATGCTTTATTAAATTGTATTTATGTTGTTTTATCCTATGCTTTATTAAATTGTGTTTATGTTGTTTTATCCTATGCTTTATTAAATTGTATTTATGTTGTTTTATCCTATGCTTTATTAAATTGTGTTTATGTTGTTTTATCCTATACTTTATTAAATTGTATTTATGTTGTTTTAATCTATGCTTTATTAAATTGTATTTATGTTGTTTTATCCTATGCTTTATTAAATTGTATTTATGTTGTTTTATCCTATGCTTTATTAAATTGTGTTTATGTTGTTTTATCCTATGCTTTATTAAATTGTATTTATGTTGTTTTATCCTATGCTTTATTAAATTTTATTGATGTTGTTTTATCCCATGCTTTATTAAATTGTATTATGTTGTTTTAACCTATGCTTTATTAAATTGTATTTATGTTGTTTTATCCTATACTTTATTAAATTGTATTTATGTTGTTTTAACCTATGCTTTATTAAATAGTTTTTATGTTGTTTTATCCTATGCTTTATTAAATTGTATTTATGTTGTTTTATCCTATGCTTTATTAAATTGTGTTTATGTTGTTTTATCCTATGCTTTATTAAATTGTATTTATGTTGTTTTATCCTATGCTTTATTAAATTGTATTTATGTTGTTTTAACCTATGCTTTATTAAATTGTATTCATGTTGTTTTATCCTATGCTTTATTAAATTGTATTTATGTTGTTTTATCCTATGCTTTATTAAATTGTGTTTATGTTGTTTTATCCTATGCTTTATTAAATTGTATTTATGTTGTTTTATCCTATGCTTTATTAAATTGTGTTTATGTTGTTTTATCCTATACTTTATTAAATTGTATTTATGTTGTTTTAATCTATGCTTTATTAAATTGTATTTATGTTGTTTTATCCTATGCTTTATTAAATTGTATTTATGTTGTTTTATCCAATGCTTTATTAAATTGTGCTTATGTTGTTTTATCCTATGGTTTATTAAATTGTATTTATGTTGTTTTATCCTATGCTTTATTAAATTGTATTTATGTTGTTTTATCCTATGCTTTATTAAATTGTATTTATGTTGCTTTAACCTATGCTTTATTAAATTGTATTTATGTTGTTTTATCCTATGCTTTATTAAATGGTATTTATGTTGTTTTATCCTATGCTTTATTAAATTGTATTTATGTTGTTTTAACCTATGCTTTATTAAACTGTATTTATGTTGTTTTATCCTATGCTTTATTAAATTGTATTTATGTTGTTTTATCCTATGCTTTATTAAATTGTATTTATGTTGTTTTAACCTATGCTTTATTAAATGGTATTTATGTTGTTTTAACCTATGCTTTATTAAATTGTATTTATGTTGTTTTATCCTATGTTTTATTAAATTCTATTTCTGTTGTTTTATACTATGCTTTATTAAATTGTATTTATGTTGTTTTATCGTATGCTTTATTAAATTGTATTTATGTTGTTTTATCCTATGCTTTATTAAATTGTGTTTATGTTGTTTTATCCTATGCTTTATTAAATTGTATTTATGTTGTTTTATCCTATGCTTTATTAAATTTTATTGATGTTGTTTTATCCCATGCTTTATTAAATTGTATTATGTTGTTTTAACCTATGCTTTATTAAATTGTATTTATGTTGTTTTATCCTATGCTTTATTAAATTGTGTTTATGTTGTTTTATCCTATGCTTTATTAAATTGTATTTATGTTGTTTTATCCTATGCTTTATTAAATTGTATTTATGTTGTTTTAACCTATGCTTTATTAAATTGTATTCATGTTGTTTTATCCTATGCTTTATTAAATTGTATTTATGTTGTTTTATCCTATGCTTTATTAAATTGTGTTTATGTTGTTTTATCCTATGCTTTATTAAATTGTATTTATGTTGTTTTATCCTATGCTTTATTAAATTGTGTTTATGTTGTTTTATCCTATACTTTATTAAATTGTATTTATGTTGTTTTAATCTATGCTTTATTAAATTGTATTTATGTTGTTTTATCCTATGCTTTATTAAATTGTATTTATGTTGTTTTATCCTATGCTTTATTAAATTGTATTTATGTTGTTTTAACCTATGCTTTATTAAATGGTATTTATGTTGTTTTAACCTATGCTTTATTAAATTGTATTTATGTTGTTTTATCCTATGCTTTATTAAATTGTGTTTATGTTGTTTTATCCTATACTTTATTAAATTGTATTTATGTTGTTTTAATCTATGCTTTATTAAATTGTATTTATGTTGTTTTATCCTATGCTTTATTAAATTGTGTTTATGTTGTTTTATCCTATACTTTATTAAATTGTATTTATATTGTTTTAATCTATGCTTTATTAAATTGTATTTATGTTGTTTTATCCTATGCTTTATTAAATTGTATTTATGTTGTTTTATCCTATGCTTTATTAAATTGTGTTTATGTTGTTTTATCCTATGCTTTATTAAATTGTATTTATGTTGTTTTATCCTATGCTTTATTAAATTTTATTGATGTTGTTTTATCCCATGCTTTATTAAATTGTATTATGTTGTTTTAACCTATGCTTTATTAAATTGTATTTATGCTGTTTTATCCTATACTTTATTAAATTGTATTTATGTTGTTTTAACCTATGTTTTATTAAATAGTTTTTATGTTGTTTTATCCTATGCTTTATTAAATTGTATTTATGTTGTTTTATCCTATGCTTTATTAAATTGTGTTTATGTTGTTTTATCCTATGCTTTATTAAATTGTATTTATGTTGTTTTATCCTATGCTTTATTAAATTGTATTTATGTTGTTTTAACCTATGCTTTATTAAATTGTATTCATGTTGTTTTATCCTATGCTTTATTAAATTGTATTTATGTTGTTTTATCCTATGCTTTATTAAATAGTGTTTATGTTGTTTTATCCTATGCTTTATTAAATTGTATTTATGTTGTTTTATCCTATGCTTTATTAAATTGTGTTTATGTTGTTTTATCCTATACTTTATTAAATTGTATTTATGTTGTTTTAATCTATGCTTTATTAAATTGTATTTATGTTGTTTTATCCTATGCTTTATTAAATTGTATTTATGTTGTTTTATCCAATGCTTTATTAAATTGTGCTTATGTTGTTTTATCCTATGGTTTATTAAATTGTATTTATGTTGTTTTATCCTATGCTTTATTAAATTGTATTTATGTTGTTTTATCCTATGCTTTATTAAATTGTATTTATGTTGCTTTAACCTATGCTTTATTAAATTGTATTTATGTTGTTTTATCCTATGCTTTATTAAATGGTATTTATGTTGTTTTATCCTATGCTTTATTAAATTGTATTTATGTTGTTTTAACCTATGCTTTATTAAACTGTATTTATGTTGTTTTATCCTATGCTTTATTAAATTGTATTTATGTTGTTTTATCCTATGCTTTATTAAATTGTATTTATGTTGTTTTAACCTATGCTTTATTAAATGGTATTTATGTTGTTTTAACCTATGCTTTATTAAATTGTATTTATGTTGTTTTATCCTATGTTTTATTAAATTGTATTTCTGTTGTTTTATACTATGCTTTATTAAATTGTATTTATGTTGTTTTATCGTATGCTTTATTAAATTGTATTTATGTTGTTTTATCCTATGCTTTATTAAATTGTGTTTATGTTGTTTTATCCTATGCTTTATTAAATTGTATTTATGTTGTTTTATCCTATGCTTTATTAAATTTTATTGATGTTGTTTTATCCCATGCTTTATTAAATTGTATTATGTTGTTTTAACCTATGCTTTATTAAATTGTATTTATGTTGTTTTATCCTATGCTTTATTAAATTGTGTTTATGTTGTTTTATCCTATGCTTTATTAAATTGTATTTATGTTGTTTTATCCTATGCTTTATTAAATTGTATTTATGTTGTTTTAACCTATGCTTTATTAAATTGTATTCATGTTGTTTTATCCTATGCTTTATTAAATTGTATTTATGTTGTTTTATCCTATGCTTTATTAAATTGTGTTTATGTTGTTTTATCCTATACTTTATTAAATTGTATTTATGTTGTTTTAATCTATGCTTTATTAAATTGTATTTATGTTGTTTTATCCTATGCTTTATTAAATTGTATTTATGTTGTTTTATCCTATGCTTTATTAAATTGTATTTATGTTGTTTTAACCTATGCTTTATTAAATGGTATTTATGTTGTTTTAACCTATGCTTTATTAAATTGTATTTATGTTGTTTTATCCTATGCTTTATTAAATTGTGTTTATGTTGTTTTATCCTATGCTTTATTAAATTGTATTTATGTTGTTTTATCCTATGCTTTATTAAATTGTATTTATGTTGTTTTATCCTATGCTTTATTAAATTGTATTTATGTTGTTTTATCCTATGCTTTATTAAATTGTATTTATGTTGATTTATTGTATGCTTTATTAAACTGCATTTATGATGTTTTATCCTATGCTTTATTAAATTGTATTTATGTTGTTTTATCCTATGTTTTATTAAATTCTATTTCTGTTGTTTTATACTATGCTTTATTAAATTGTATTTATGTTGTTTTATCGTATGCTTTATTAAATTGTATTTATGTTGTTTTATCCTATGCTTTATTAAATTGTGTTTACGTTGTTTTATCCTATGCTTTATTAAATTGTATTTATGTTGTTTTATCCTATGCTTTATTAAATTTTATTGATGTTGTTTTATCCCATGCTTTATTAAATTGTATTATGTTGTTTTAACCTATGCTTTATTAAATTGTATTTATGTTGTTTTATCCTATACTTTATTAAATTGTATTTATGTTGTTTTAACCTATGCTTTATTAAATAGTTTTTATGTTGTTTTATCCTATGCTTTATTAAATTGTATTTATGTTGTTTTATCCTATGCTTTATTAAATTGTATTTATATTGTTTTATCCTATGCTTTATTAAATTGTATTTATGTTGTTTTAAAATATGCTTTATTAAATTGTATTTATGTTGTTTTATCCTATGCTTTATTAAATTGTGTTTATGTTGTTTTATCCTATGCTTTATTAAATTGTATTTATGTTGTTTTATCCTATGCTTTATTAAATTGTATTTATGTTGTTTTAACCTATGCTTTATTAAATTGTATTCATGTTGTTTTATCCTATGCTTTATTAAATTGTATTTATGTTGTTTTATCCTATGCTTTATTAAATTGTGTTTATGTTGTTTTATCCTATGCTTTATTAAATTGTATTTATGTTGTTTTATCCTATGCTTTATTAAATTGTGTTTATGTTGTTTTATCCTATACTTTATTAAATTGTATTTATGTTGTTTTAATCTATGCTTTATTAAATTGTATTTATGTTGTTTTATCCTATGCTTTATTAAATTGTATTTATGTTGTTTTATCCTATGCTTTATTAAATTGTGTTTATGTTGTTTTATCCTATGCTTTATTAAATTGTATTTATGTTGTTTTATCCTATGCTTTATTAAATAGTGTTTATGTTGTTTTATCCTATGCTTTATTAAATTGTGTTTATGTTGTTTTATCCTATACTTTATTAAATTGTATTTATGTTGTTTTAATCTATGCTTTATTAAATTGTATTTATGTTGTTTTATCCTATGCTTTATTAAATTGTATTTATGTTGTTTTATCCAATGCTTTATTAAATTGTGCTTATGTTGTTTTATCCTATGGTTTATTAAATTGTATTTATGTTGTTTTATCCTATGCTTTATTAAATTGTATTTATGTTGTTTTATCCTATGCTTTATTAAATTGTATTTATGTTGCTTTAACCTATGCTTTATTAAATTGTATTTATGTTGTTTTATCCTATGCTTTATTAAATGGTATTTATGTTGTTTTATCCTATGCTTTATTAAATTGTATTTATGTTGTTTTAACCTATGCTTTATTAAACTGTATTTATGTTGTTTTATCCTATGCTTTATTAAATTGTATTTATGTTGTTTTATCCTATGCTTTATTAAATTGTATTTATGTTGTTTTAACCTATGCTTTATTAAATGGTATTTATGTTGTTTTAACCTATGCTTTATTAAATTGTATTTATGTTGTTTTATCCTATGTTTTATTAAATTGTATTTCTGTTGTTTTATACTATGCTTTATTAAATTGTATTTATGTTGTTTTATCGTATGCTTTATTAAATTGTATTTATGTTGTTTTATCCTATGCTTTATTAAATTGTGTTTATGTTGTTTTATCCTATGCTTTATTAAATTGTATTTATGTTGTTTTATCCTATGCTTTATTAAATTTTATTGATGTTGTTTTATCCCATGCTTTATTAAATTGTATTATGTTGTTTTAACCTATGCTTTATTAAATTGTATTTATGTTGTTTTATCCTATGCTTTATTAAATTGTGTTTATGTTGTTTTATCCTATGCTTTATTAAATTGTATTTATGTTGTTTTATCCTATGCTTTATTAAATTGTATTTATGTTGTTTTAACCTATGCTTTATTAAATTGTATTCATGTTGTTTTATCCTATGCTTTATTAAATTGTATTTATGTTGTTTTATCCTATGCTTTATTAAATTGTGTTTATGTTGTTTTATCCTATACTTTATTAAATTGTATTTATGTTGTTTTAATCTATGCTTTATTAAATTGTATTTATGTTGTTTTATCCTATGCTTTATTAAATTGTATTTATGTTGTTTTATCCTATGCTTTATTAAATTGTATTTATGTTGTTTTAACCTATGCTTTATTAAATGGTATTTATGTTGTTTTAACCTATGCTTTATTAAATTGTATTTATGTTGTTTTATCCTATGCTTTATTAAATTGTGTTTATGTTGTTTTATCCTATGCTTTATTAAATTGTATTTATGTTGTTTTATCCTATGCTTTATTAAATTGTATTTATGTTGTTTTATCCTATGCTTTATTAAATTGTATTTATGTTGTTTTATCCTATGCTTTATTAAATTGTATTTATGTTGATTTATTGTATGCTTTATTAAACTGCATTTATGATGTTTTATCCTATGCTTTATTAAATTGTATTTATGTTGTTTTATCCTATGTTTTATTAAATTCTATTTCTGTTGTTTTATACTATGCTTTATTAAATTGTATTTATGTTGTTTTATCGTATGCTTTATTAAATTGTATTTATGTTGTTTTATCCTATGCTTTATTAAATTGTGTTTACGTTGTTTTATCCTATGCTTTATTAAATTGTATTTATGTTGTTTTATCCTATGCTTTATTAAATTTTATTGATGTTGTTTTATCCCATGCTTTATTAAATTGTATTATGTTGTTTTAACCTATGCTTTATTAAATTGTATTTATGTTGTTTTATCCTATACTTTATTAAATTGTATTTATGTTGTTTTAACCTATGCTTTATTAAATAGTTTTTATGTTGTTTTATCCTATGCTTTATTAAATTGTATTTATGTTGTTTTATCCTATGCTTTATTAAATTGTATTTATATTGTTTTATCCTATGCTTTATTAAATTGTATTTATGTTGTTTTAAAATATGCTTTATTAAATTGTATTTATGTTGTTTTATCCTATGCTTTATTAAATTGTGTTTATGTTGTTTTATCCTATGCTTTATTAAATTGTATTTATGTTGTTTTATCCTATGCTTTATTAAATTGTATTTATGTTGTTTTAACCTATGCTTTATTAAATTGTATTCATGTTGTTTTATCCTATGCTTTATTAAATTGTATTTATGTTGTTTTATCCTATGCTTTATTAAATTGTGTTTATGTTGTTTTATCCTATGCTTTATTAAATTGTATTTATGTTGTTTTATCCTATGCTTTATTAAATTGTGTTTATGTTGTTTTATCCTATACTTTATTAAATTGTATTTATGTTGTTTTAATCTATGCTTTATTAAATTGTATTTATGTTGTTTTATCCTATGCTTTATTAAATTGTATTTATGTTGTTTTATCCTATGCTTTATTAAATTGTGTTTATGTTGTTTTATCCTATGCTTTATTAAATTGTATTTATGTTGTTTTATCCTATGCTTTATTAAATTTTATTGATGTTGTTTTATCCCATGCTTTATTAAATTGTATTATGTTGTTTTAACCTATGCTTTATTAAATTGTATTTATGTTGTTTTATCCTATACTTTATTAAATTGTATTTATGTTGTTTTAACCTATGCTTTATTAAATAGTTTTTATGTTGTTTTATCCTATGCTTTATTAAATTGTATTTATGTTGTTTTATCCTATGCTTTATTAAATTGTGTTTATGTTGTTTTATCCTATGCTTTATTAAATTGTATTTATGTTGTTTTATCCTATGCTTTATTAAATTTTATTTATGTTGTTTTAACCTATGCTTTATTAAATTGTATTCATGTTGTTTTATCCTATGCTTTATTAAATTGTATTTATGTTGTTTTATCCTATGCTTTATTAAATTGTGTTTATGTTGTTTTATCCTATGCTTTATTAAATTGTATTTATGTTGTTTTATCCTATGCTTTATTAAATTGTGTTTATGTTGTTTTATCCTATACTTTATTAAATTGTATTTATGTTGTTTTAATCTATGCTTTATTAAATTGTATTTATGTTGTTTTATCCTATGCTTTATTAAATTGTATTTATGTTGTTTTATCCAATGCTTTATTAAATTGTGCTTATGTTGTTTTATCCTATGGTTTATTAAATTGTATTTATGTTGTTTTATCCTATGCTTTATTAAATTGTATTTATGTTGTTTTATCCTATGCTTTATTAAATTGTATTTATGTTGCTTTAACCTATGCTTTATTAAATTGTATTTATGTTGTTTTATCCTATGCTTTATTAAATGGTATTTATGTTGTTTTATCCTATGCTTTATTAAATTGTATTTATGTTGTTTTAACCTATGCTTTATTAAACTGTATTTATGTTGTTTTATCCTATGCTTTATTAAATTGTATTTATGTTGTTTTATCCTATGCTTATTTAAATTGTATTTATGTTGTTTTAACCTATGCTTTATTAAATGGTATTTATGTTGTTTTAACCTATGCTTTATTAAATTGTATTTATGTTGTTTTATCCTATGTTTTATTAAATTCTATTTCTGTTGTTTTATACTATGCTTTATTAAATTGTATTTATGTTGTTTTATCGTATGCTTTATTAAATTGTATTTATGTTGTTTTATCCTATGCTTTATTAAATTGTGTTTATGTTGTTTTATCCTATGCTTTATTAAATTGTATTTATGTTGTTTTATCCTATGCTTTATTAAATTTTATTGATGTTGTTTTATCCCATGCTTTATTAAATTGTATTATGTTGTTTTAACCTATGCTTTATTAAATTGTATTTATGTTGTTTTATCCTATGCTTTATTAAATTGTGTTTATGTTGTTTTATCCTATGCTTTATTAAATTGTATTTATGTTGTTTTATCCTATGCTTTATTAAATTGTATTTATGTTGTTTTAACCTATGCTTTATTAAATTGTATTCATGTTGTTTTATCCTATGCTTTATTAAATTGTATTTATGTTGTTTTATCCTATGCTTTATTAAATTGTGTTTATGTTGTTTTATCCTATGCTTTATTAAATTGTATTTATGTTGTTTTATCCTATGCTTTATTAAATTGTGTTTATGTTGTTTTATCCTATACTTTATTAAATTGTATTTATGTTGTTTTAATCTATGCTTTATTAAATTGTATTTATGTTGTTTTATCCTATGCTTTATTAAATTGTATTTATGTTGTTTTATCCTATGCTTTATTAAATTGTATTTATGTTGTTTTAACCTATGCTTTATTAAATGGTATTTATGTTGTTTTAACCTATGCTTTATTAAATTGTATTTATGTTGTTTTATCCTATGCTTTATTAAATTGTGTTTATGTTGTTTTATCCTATACTTTATTAAATTGTATTTATGTTGTTTTAATCTATGCTTTATTAAATTGTATTTATGTTGTTTTATCCTATGCTTTATTAAATTGTGTTTATGTTGTTTTATCCTATACTTTATTAAATTGTATTTATGTTGTTTTAATCTATGCTTTATTAAATTGTATTTATGTTGTTTTATCCTATGCTTTATTAAATTGTATTTATGTTGTTTTATCCTATGCTTTATTAAATTGTGTTTATGTTGTTTTATCCTATGCTTTATTAAATTGTATTTATGTTGTTTTATCCTATGCTTTATTAAATTTTATTGATGTTGTTTTATCCCATGCTTTATTAAATTGTATTATGTTGTTTTAACCTATGCTTTATTAAATTGTATTTATGTTGTTTTATCCTATACTTTATTAAATTGTATTTATGTTGTTTTAACCTATGCTTTATTAAATAGTTTTTATGTTGTTTTATCCTATGCTTTATTAAATTGTATTTATGTTGTTTTATCCTATGCTTTATTAAATTGTGTTTATGTTGTTTTATCCTATGCTTTATTAAATTGTATTTATGTTGTTTTATCCTATGCTTTATTAAATTGTATTTATGTTGTTTTAACCTATGCTTTATTAAATTGTATTCATGTTGTTTTATCCTATGCTTTATTAAATTGTATTTATGTTGTTTTATCCTATGCTTTATTAAATAGTGTTTATGTTGTTTTATCCTATGCTTTATTAAATTGTATTTATGTTGTTTTATCCTATGCTTTATTAAATTGTGTTTATGTTGTTTTATCCTATACTTTATTAAATTGTATTTATGTTGTTTTAATCTATGCTTTATTAAATTGTATTTATGTTGTTTTATCCTATGCTTTATTAAATTGTATTTATGTTGTTTTATCCAATGCTTTATTAAATTGTGCTTATGTTGTTTTATCCTATGGTTTATTAAATTGTATTTATGTTGTTTTATCCTATGCTTTATTAAATTGTATTTATGTTGTTTTATCCTATGCTTTATTACATTGTATTTATGTTGCTTTAACCTATGCTTTATTAAATTGTATTTATGTTGTTTTATCCTATGCTTTATTAAATGGTATTTATGTTGTTTTATCCTATGCTTTATTAAATTGTATTTATGTTGTTTTAACCTATGCTTTATTAAACTGTATTTATGTTGTTTTATCCTATGCTTTATTAAATTGTATTTATGTTGTTTTATCCTATGCTTTATTAAATTGTATTTATGTTGTTTTAACCAATGCTTTATTAAATGGTATTTATGTTGTTTTAACCTATGCTTTATTAAATTGTATTTATGTTGTTTTATCCTATGTTTTATTAAATTCTATTTCTGTTGTTTTATACTATGCTTTATTAAATTGTATTTATGTTGTTTTATCCTATGCTTTATTAAATTTTATTGATGTTGTTTTATCCCATGCTTTATTAAATTGTATTATGTTGTTTTAACCTATGCTTTATTAAATTGTATTTATGTTGTTTTATCCTACGCTTTATTAAATTGTATTTATGTTGTTTTAACCTATGCTTTATTAAATTGTATTCATGTTGTTTTATCCTATGCTTTATTAAATTGTATTTATGTTGTTTTATCCTATGCTTTATTAAATTGTGTTTATGTTGTTTTATCCTATACTTTATTAAATTGTATTTATGTTGTTTTAATCTATGCTTTATTAAATTGTATTTATGTTGTTTTATCCTATGCTTTATTAAATTGTATTTATGTTGTTTTATCCTATGCTTTATTAAATTGTATTTATGTTGTTTTAACCTATGCTTTATTAAATGGTATTTATGTTGTTTTAACCTATGCTTTATTAAATTGTATTTATGTTGTTTTATCCTATGCTTTATTAAATTGTGTTTATGTTGTTTTATCCTATGCTTTATTAAATTGTATTTATGTTGTTTTATCCTATGCTTTATTAAATTGTATTTATGTTGTTTTATCCTATGCTTTATTAAATTGTATTTATGTTGATTTATTGTATGCTTTATTAAACTGCATTTATGTTGTTTTATCCTATGCTTTATTAAATTGTATTTATGTTGTTTTATCCTATGTTTTATTAAATTCTATTTCTGTTGTTTTATACTATGCTTTATTAAATTGTATTTATGTTGTTTTATCGTATGCTTTATTAAATTGTATTTATGTTGTTTTATCCTATGCTTTATTAAATTGTGTTTATGTTGTTTTATCCTATGCTTTATTAAATTGTATTTATGTTGTTTTATCCTATGCTTTATTAAATTTTATTGATGTTTTTTTATCCCATGCTTTATTAAATTGTATTATGTTGTTTTAACCTATGCTTTATTAAATTGTATTTATGTTGTTTTATCCTATACTTTATTAAATTGTATTTATGTTGTTTTAACCTATGCTTTATTAAATAGTTTTTATGTTGTTTTATCCTATGCTTTATTAAATTGTATTTATGTTGTTTTATCCTATGCTTTATTAAATTGTATTTATATTGTTTTATCCTATGCTTTATTAAATTGTATTTATGTTGTTTTAACCTATGCTTTATTAAATTGTATTTATGTTGTTTTATCCTATGCTTTATTAAATTGTGTTTATGTTGTTTTATCCTATGCTTTATTAAATTGTATTTATGTTGTTTTATCCTATGCTTTATTAAATTGTATTTATGTTGTTTTAACCTATGCTTTATTAAATTGTATTCATGTTGTTTTATCCTATGCTTTATTAAATTGTATTTATGTTGTTTTATCCTATGCTTTATTAAATTGTGTTTATGTTGTTTTATCCTATGCTTTATTAAATTGTATTTATGTTGTTTTATCCTATGCTTTATTAAATTGTGTTTATGTTGTTTTATCCTATACTTTATCACATTGTATTTATGTTGTTTTAATCTATGCTTTATTAAATTGTATTTATGTTGTTTTATCCTATGCTTTATTAAATTGTATTTATGTTGTTTTATCCTATGCTTTATTAAATTGTGTTTACGTTGTTTTATCCTATGCTTTATTAAATTGTATTTATGTTGTTTTATCCTATGCTTTATTAAATTTTATTGATGTTGTTTTATCCCATGCTTTATTAAATTGTATTATGTTGTTTTAACCTATGCTTTATTAAATTGTATTTATGTTGTTTTATCCTATACTTTATTAAATTGTATTTTTGTTGTTTTAACCTATGCTTTATTAAATAGTTTTTATGTTGTTTTATCCTATGCTTTATTAAATTGTGTTTATGTTGTTTTATCCTATGCTTTATTAAATTGTATTTATGTTGTTTTATCCTATGCTTTATTATATTGTATTTATGTTGTTTTAACCTATGCTTTATTAAATTGTATTCATGTTGTTTTATCCTATGCTTTATTAAATTGTATTTATGTTGTTTTATCCTATGCTTTATTAAATTGTGTTTATGTTGTTTTATCCTATGCTTTATTAAATTGTATTTATGTTGTTTTATCCTATGCTCTATTAAATTGTGTTTATGTTGTTTTATCCTATACTTTATTAAATTGTATTTATGTTGTTTTAATCTATGCTTTATTAAATTGTATTTATGTTGTTTTATCCTATGCTTTATTAAATTGTATTTATGTTGTTTTATCCTATGCTTTATTAAATTGTGCTTATGTTGTTTTATCCTATGGTTTATTAAATTGTATTTATGTTGTTTTATCCTATGCTTTATTAAATTGTATTTATGTTGTTTTATCCTATGCTTTATTAAATTGTATTTATGTTGCTTTAACCTATGCTTTATTAAATTGTATTTATGTTGTTTTATCCTATGCTTTATTAAATGGTATTTATGTTGTTTTATCCTATGCTTTATTAAATTGTATTTATGTTGTTTTAACCTATGCTTTATTAAACTGTATTTATGTTGTTTTATCCTATGCTTTATTAAATTGTATTTATGTTGTTTTATCCTATGCTTTATTAAATTGTATTTATGTTGTTTTAACCTATGCTTTATTAAATGGTATTTATGTTGTTTTAACCTATGCTTTATTAAATTGTATTTATGTTGTTTTATCCTATGCTTTATTAAATTGTGTTTATGTTGTTTTATCCTATGCTTTATTAAATTGTATTTATGTTGTTTTATCCTATGCTTTATTAAATTGTATTTATGTTGTTTTAACCTATGCTTTATTAAATTGTATTTATGTTGTTTTATCCTATGCTTTATTAAATTGTATTTATGTTGTTTTATCCTATGCTTTATTAAATTGTGTTTGTTGTTTTATCCTATACTTTATTAAATTGTATTTATGTTGTTTTATCCTATGCTTTATTAAATTGTATTTATGTTGTTTTATCCTATTCTTTATTAAATTGTATTTATGTTGTTTTAACCTATGCTTTATTAAATTGTATTTATGTTGTTTTATCCTATTCTTTATTAAATTGTATTCATGTTGTTTTAACCTATGCTTTATTAAATTGTATTTATGTTGTTTTAGCCTATGCTTTATTACATTGTATTTACGTTTTTTTATCCTATGCTTTATTAAATTGTATTTCTGTTGTTTTATCCTATGCTTTATTAAATTTTGTTTATGTTGTTTTATCCTATGCTTTATTAAATTGTATTTATGTTGTTTTATCCTATGCTTTATTAAATTGTATTTATGTTGTTTTAACCTATGCTTTATTAAATTGTATTTATGTTGTTTTATCCTATGCTTTATTAAATTGTATTTATGTTGTTTTATCCTATTCTTTATTAAATTGTGTTTATGTTGTTTTGTCCTATACTTTATTAAATTGTATTTATGTTGTTTTAACCTATGCTTTATTAAATTGTATTTATTTTGTTTTATCCTATGCTTTATTAAATTGTATTTATGTTGTTTTATCCTATGCTTTATTAAATTTTGTTTATGTTGTTTTATCCTATGCTTTATTAAATTGTATTTATGTTGTTTTATCCTATGCTTTATTAAATTGTATTTATGTTGTTTTAACCTATGCTTTATTAAATTGTATTTATTTTGTTTTATCCTATGCTTTATTAAATTGTATTTATGTTGTTTTATCCTATTCTTTATTAAATTGTGTTTATGTTGTTTTATCCTATACTTTATTAAATTGTATTTATGTTGTTTTAACCTATGCTTTATTAAATTGTATTTACGTTTTTTTATCCTATGCTTTATTAAATTGTATTTATGTTGTTTTATCCTATGCTTTATTAAATTGTATTTATGTTGTTTTATCCTATGCTTTATTAAATTGTATTTATTTTGTTTTAACCTATGCTTTATTAAATTGCATTTATGTTGTTTTATCCTATGCTTTATTAAATTGTATTTATGTTGTTTTATCCTATGCTTTATTAAATTGTGTTTATGTTGTTTTATCCTATACTTTATTAAATTGTATTTATGTTGTTTTAAACTATGCTTTATTAAATTGTATTTATGTTGTTTTATCCTATGCTTTATTAAATTGTATTTATGTTGTTTTATCCTATGCTTTATTAAATTGTGTTTATCTTGTTTTAACCTATGCTTTATTAAATTGCATTTATGTTGTTTTATCCTATGCTTTATTAAATTGTGTTTATGTTGTTTTATCCTATACTTTATTAAATTGTATTTATGTTGTTTTAAACTATGCTTTATTAAATTGTATTTATGTTGTTTTATCCTATGCTTTATTAAATTGTATTTATATTGTTTTAACCCATGCTTTATTAAATTGTATTTATGTTGTTTTAATCTATGCTTTATTAAATTGTATTTATGTTGTTTTATCCTATGCTTTTTTAAATTGTATTTATGTTGTTTTATCCAATGCTTTATTAAATTGTGCTTATGTTGTTTTATCCTATGGTTTATTAAATTGTATTTATGTTGTTTTATCCTATGGTTTATTAAATTGTATTTATGTTGTTTTATCCTATGCTTTATTAAATTGTATTTATGTTGCTTTAACCTATGCTTTATTAAATTGTATTTATGTTGTTTTATCCTATGCTTTAATAAATGGTATTTATGTTGTTTTATCCTATGCTTTATTAAATTGTATTTATGTTGTTTTAACCTATGCTTTATTAAACTGTATTTATGTTGTTTTATCCTATGCTTTATTAAATTGTATTTATGTTGTTTTATCCTATGCTTTATTAAATTGTATTTTTGTTGTTTTAACCTATGCTTTATTAAATGGTATTTATGTTGTTTTAACCTATGCTTTATTAAATTGTATTTATGTTGTTTTATCCTATGCTTTATTAAATTGTATTTATGTTGTTTTAACCTATGCTTTATTAAATTGTATTTATGTTGTTTTATCCTATGCTTTATTAAATTGTATTATGTTGTTTTAACCTATGCTTTATTAAATTGTATTTATGTTGTTTTATCCAATGCTTTATTAAATTGTGCTTATGTTGTTTTATCCTATGGTTTATTAAATTGTATTTATGTTGTTTTATCCTATGCTTTATTAAATTGTATTTATGTTGTTTTATCCTATGCTTTATTAAATTGTATTTATGTTGCTTTAACCTATGCTTTATTAAATTGTATTTATGTTGTTTTATCCTATGCTTTATTAAATGGTATTTATGTTGTTTTATCCTATGCTTTATTAAATTGTATTTATGTTGTTTTAACCTATGCTTTATTAAACTGTATTTATGTTGTTTTATCCTATGCTTTATTAAATTGTATTTATGTTGTTTTATCCTATGCTTTATTAAATTGTATTTATGTTGTTTTAACCTATGCTTTATTAAATGGTATTTATGTTGTTTTAACCTATGCTTTATTAAATTGTATTTATGTTGTTTTATCCTATGTTTTATTAAATTCTATTTCTGTTGTTTTATACTATGCTTTATTAAATTGTATTTATGTTGTTTTATCGTATGCTTTATTAAATTGTATTTATGTTGTTTTATCCTATGCTTTATTAAATTGTGTTTATGTTGTTTTATCCTATGCTTTATTAAATTGTATTTATGTTGTTTTATCCTATGCTTTATTAAATTTTATTGATGTTGTTTTATCCCATGCTTTATTAAATTGTATTATGTTGTTTTAACCTATGCTTTATTAAATTGTATTTATGTTGTTTTATCCTATGCTTTATTAAATTGTGTTTATGTTGTTTTATCCTATGCTTTATTAAATTGTATTTATGTTGTTTTATCCTATGCTTTATTAAATTGTATTTATGTTGTTTTAACCTATGCTTTATTAAATTGTATTCATGTTGTTTTATCCTATGCTTTATTAAATTGTATTTATGTTGTTTTATCCTATGCTTTATTAAATTGTGTTTATGTTGTTTTATCCTATACTTTATTAAATTGTATTTATGTTGTTTTAATCTATGCTTTATTAAATTGTATTTATGTTGTTTTATCCTATGCTTTATTAAATTGTATTTATGTTGTTTTATCCTATGCTTTATTAAATTGTATTTATGTTGTTTTAACCTATGCTTTATTAAATGGTATTTATGTTGTTTTAACCTATGCTTTATTAAATTGTATTTATGTTGTTTTATCCTATGCTTTATTAAATTGTGTTTATGTTGTTTTATCCTATGCTTTATTAAATTGTATTTATGTTGTTTTATCCTATGCTTTATTAAATTGTATTTATGTTGTTTTATCCTATGCTTTATTAAATTGTATTTATGTTGATTTATTGTATGCTTTATTAAACTGCATTTATGTTGTTTTATCCTATGCTTTATTAAATTGTATTTATGTTGTTTTATCCTATGTTTTATTAAATTCTATTTCTGTTGTTTTATACTATGCTTTATTAAATTGTATTTATGTTGTTTTATCGTATGCTTTATTAAATTGTATTTATGTTGTTTTATCCTATGCTTTATTAAATTGTGTTTATGTTGTTTTATCCTATGCTTTATTAAATTGTATTTATGTTGTTTTATCATATGCTTTATTAAATTTTATTGATGTTTTTTTATCCCATGCTTTATTAAATTGTATTATGTTGTTTTAACCTATGCTTTATTAAATTGTATTTATGTTGTTTTATCCTATACTTTATTAAATTGTATTTATGTTGTTTTAACCTATGCTTTATTAAATAGTTTTTATGTTGTTTTATCCTATGCTTTATTAAATTGTATTTATGTTGTTTTATCCTATGCTTTATTAAATTGTATTTATATTGTTTTATCCTATGCTTTATTAAATTGTATTTATGTTGTTTTAACCTATGCTTTATTAAATTGTATTTATGTTGTTTTATCCTATGCTTTATTAAATTGTGTTTATGTTGTTTTATCCTATGCTTTATTAAATTGTATTTATGTTGTTTTATCCTATGCTTTATTAAATTGTATTTATGTTGTTTTAACCTATGATTTATTAAATTGTATTCATGTTGTTTTATCCTATGCTTTATTAAATTGTATTTATGTTGTTTTATCCTATGCTTTATTAAATTGTGTTTATGTTGTTTTATCCTATGCTTTATTAAATTGTATTTATGTTGTTTTATCCTATGCTTTATTAAATTGTGTTTATGTTGTTTTATCCTATACTTTATTACATTGTATTTATGTTGTTTTAATCTATGCTTTATTAAATTGTATTTATGTTGTTTTATCCTATGCTTTATTAAATTGTATTTATGTTGTTTTATCCTATGCTTTATTAAATTGTGTTTACGTTGTTTTATCCTATGCTTTATTAAATTGTATTTATGTTGTTTTATCCTATGCTTTATTAAATTTTATTGATGTTGTTTTATCCCATGCTTTATTAAATTGTATTATGTTGTTTTAACCTATGCTTTATTAAATTGTATTTATGTTGTTTTATCCTATACTTTATTAAATTGTATTTTTGTTGTTTTAACCTATGCTTTATTAAATAGTTTTTATGTTGTTTTATCCTATGCTTTATTAAATTGTGTTTATGTTGTTTTATCCTATGCTTTATTAAATTGTATTTATGTTGTTTTATCCTATGCTTTATTAAATTGTATTTATGTTGTTTTAACCTATGCTTTATTAAATTGTATTCATGTTGTTTTATCCTATGCTTTATTAAATTGTATTTATGTTGTTTTATCCTATGCTTTATTAAATTGTGTTTATGTTGTTTTATCCTATGCTTTATTAAATTGTATTTATGTTGTTTTATCCTATGCTCTATTAAATTGTGTTTATGTTGTTTTATCCTATACTTTATTAAATTGTATTTATGTTGTTTTAATCTATGCTTTATTAAATTGTATTTATGTTGTTTTATCCTATGCTTTATTAAATTGTATTTATGTTGTTTTATCCTATGCTTTATTAAATTGTGCTTATGTTGTTTTATCCTATGGTTTATTAAATTGTATTTATGTTGTTTTATCCTATGCTTTATTAAATTGTATTTATGTTGTTTTATCCTATGCTTTATTAAATTGTATTTATGTTGCTTTAACCTATGCTTTATTAAATTGTATTTATGTTGTTTTATCCTATGCTTTATTAAATGGTATTTATGTTGTTTTATCCTATGCTTTATTAAATTGTATTTATGTTGTTTTAACCTATGCTTTATTAAACTGTATTTATGTTGTTTTATCCTATGCTTTATTAAATTGTATTTATGTTGTTTTAACCTATGCTTTATTAAATGGTATTTATATTGTTTTAACCTATGCTTTATTAAATTGTATTTATGTTGTTTTATCCTATGCTTTATTAAATTGTGTTTATGGTGTTTTATCCTATGCTTTATTAAATTGTATTTATGTTGTTTTATCCTATGCTTTATTAAATTGTATTTATGTTGTTTTAACCTATGCTTTATTAAATTGTATTTATGTTGTTTTATCCTATGCTTTATTAAATTGTATTTATGTTGTTTTATCCTATGCTTTATTAAATTGTGTTTATGTTGTTTTAACCTATGCTTTATTAAATTGTATTTATGTTGTTTTATCCTATTCTTTATTAAATTGTATTCATGTTGTTTTAACCTATGCTTTATTAAATTGTATTTATGTTGTTTTAACCTATGCTTTATTAAATTGTATTTACGTTTTTTTATCCTATGCTTTATTAAATTGTATTTCTGTTGTTTTATCCTATGCTTTATTAAATTTTGTTTATGTTGTTTTATCCTATGCTTTATTAAATTGTATTTATGTTGTTTTATCCTATGCTTTATTAAATTGTATTTATGTTGTTTTAACCTATGCTTTATTAAATTGTATTTATGTTGTTTTATCCTATGATTTATTAAATTGTATTTATGTTGTTTTATCCTATTCTTTATTAAATTGTGTTTATGTTGTTTTGTCCTATACTTTATTAAATTGTATTTATGTTGTTTTAACCTATGCTTTATTAAATTATATTTATTTTGTTTTATCCTATGCTTTATTAAATTGTATTTATGTTGTTTTATCCTATGCTTTATTAAATTTTGTTTATGTTGTTTTATCCTATGCTTTATTAAATTGTATTTATGTTGTTTTATCCTATTCTTTATTAAATTGTGTTTATGTTGTTTTGTCCTATACTTTATTAAATTGTATTTATGTTGTTTTAACCTATGCTTTATTAAATTATATTTATTTTGTTTTATCCTATGCTTTATTAAATTGTATTTATGTTGTTTTATCCTATGCTTTATTAAATTTTGTTTATGTTGTTTTATCCTATGCTTTATTAAATTGTATTTATGTTGTTTTATCCTATGCTTTATTAAATTGTATTTATGTTGTTTTAACCTATGCTTTATTAAATTGTATTTATTTTGTTTTATCCTATGCTTTATTAAATTGTATTTATGTTGTTTTATCCTATTCTTTATTAAATTGTGTTTATGTTGTTTTATCCTATACTTTATTAAATTGTATTTATGTTGTTTTAACCTATGCTTTATTAAATTGTATTTACGTTTTTTTATCCTATGCTTTATTAAATTGTATTTATGTTGTTTTATCCTATGCTTTATTAAATTGTATTTATGTTGTTTTATCCTATGCTTTATTAAATTGTATTTATTTTGTTTTAACCTATGCTTTATTAAATTGCATTTATGTTGTTTTATCCTATGCTTTATTAAATTGTATTTATGTTGTTTTATCCTATGCTTTATTAAATTGTGTTTATGTTGTTTTATCCTATACTTTATTAAATTGTATTTATGTTGTTTTAAACTATGCTTTATTAAATTGTATTTATGTTGTTTTATCCTATGCTTTATTAAATTGTATTTATGTTGTTTTATCCTATGCTTTATTAAATTGTGTTTATCTTGTTTTAACCTATGCTTTATTAAATTGCATTTATGTTGTTTTATCCTATGCTTTATTAAATTGTATTTATGTTGTTTTATCCTATGCTTTATTAAATTGTGTTTATGTTGTTTTATCCTATACTTTATTAAATTGTATTTATGTTGTTTTAAACTATGCTTTATTAAATTGTATTTATGTTGTTTTATCCTATGCTTTATTAAATTGTATTTATATTGTTTTAACCCATGCTTTATTAAATTGTATTTATGTTGTTTTAATCTATGCTTTATTAAATTGTATTTATGTTGTTTTATCCTATGCTTTTTTAAATTGTATTTATGTTGTTTTATCCAATGCTTTATTAAATTGTGCTTATGTTGTTTTATCCTATGGTTTATTAAATTGTATTTATGTTGTTTTATCCTATGGTTTATTAAATTGTATTTATGTTGTTTTATCCTATGCTTTATTAAATTGTATTTATGTTGCTTTAACCTATGCTTTATTAAATTGTATTTATGTTGTTTTATCCTATGCTTTAATAAATGGTATTTATGTTGTTTTATCCTATGCTTTATTAAATTGTATTTATGTTGTTTTAACCTATGCTTTATTAAACTGTATTTATGTTGTTTTATCCTATGCTTTATTAAATTGTATTTATGTTGTTTTATCCTATGCTTTATTAAATTGTATTTTTGTTGTTTTAACCTATGCTTTATTAAATGGTATTTATGTTGTTTTAACCTATGCTTTATTAAATTGTATTTATGTTGTTTTATCCTATGCTGTATTAAATTGTATTTATGTTGTTTTAACCTATGCTTTATTAAATTGTATTTATGTTGTTTTATCCTATGCTTTATTAAATTGTATTTATGTTGTTTTATCCTATTCTTTATTAAATTGTGTTTATGTTGTTTTATCCTATATTTTATTAAATTGTATTTTTGTTGTTTTAACCTATGCTTTATTAAATTGTATTTACGTTTTTTATCCTATGCTTTATTAAATTGTATTTATGTTGTTTTATCCTATGCTTTATTTAATTTTGTTTATGTTGTTTTATCCTATGCTTTATTAAATTGTATTTATGTTGTTTTATCCTACGCTTTATTAAATTGTATTTATGTTGTTTTAACCTATGCTTTATTAAATTGTATTTATGTTGTTTTATCCTATGCTTTATTAAATTGTATTTATGTTGTTTTATCCTATTCTTTATTAAATTGTGTTTATGTTGTTTTGTCCTATACTTTATTAAATTGTATTTATGTTGTTTTAACCTATGCTTTATTAAATTGTATTTATGTTGTTTTATCCTATGCTTTATTAAATTGTATTTATGTTGTTTTATCCTATGCTTTAATAAATTGTATTTATGTTGTTTTATCCTAAGCTTTATTAAATTGTATTTATGTTGTTTTATCCTATGCTTTATTAAATTGTATTTATGTTGTTTTATCCTATACTTTATTAAATTGTATTTATGTTGTTTTAACCTATGCTTTATTAAATTGTATTTATGTTGTTTTATCCTATGCTTTATTAAATTGTATTTATGTTGTTTTATCCTATGCTTTATTTAATTTTGTTTATGTTGTTTTATCCTATGCTTTATTAAATTGTATTTATGTTGTTTTATCCTACGCTTTATTAAATTGTATTTATGTTGTTTTAACCTATGCTTTATTAAATTGTATTTATGTTGTTTTATCCTATGCTTTATTAAATTGTATTTATGTTGTTTTATCCTATTCTTTATTAAATTGTGTTTATGTTGTTTTGTCCTATACTTTATTAAATGGTATTTATGTTGTTTTAACCTATGCTTTATTAAATTGTATTTATGTTGTTTTATCCTATGCTTTATTAAATTGTATTTATGTTGTTTTATCCTATGCTTTATTAAATTGTGCTTATGTTGTTTTATCCTATGGTTTATTAAATTGTATTTATGTTGTTTTATCCTATGCTTTATTAAATTGTATTTATGTTGTTTTATCCTATGCTTTATTAAATTGTATTTATGTTGCTTTAACCTATGCTTTATTAAATTGTATTTATGTTGTTTTATCCTATGCTTTATTAAATGGTATTTATGTTGTTTTATCCTATGCTTTATTAAATTGTATTTATGTTGTTTTAACCTATGCTTTATTAAACTGTATTTATGTTGTTTTATCCTATGCTTTATTAAATTGTATTTATGTTGTTTTATCCTATGCTTTATTAAATTGTATTTATGTTGTTTTAACCTATGCTTTATTAAATGGTATTTATGTTGTTTTAACCTATGCTTTATTAAATTGTATTTATGTTGTTTTATCCTATGCTTTATTAAATTGTGTTTATGTTGTTTTATCCTATGCTTTATTAAATTGTATTTATGTTGTTTTATCCTATGCTTTATTAAATTGTATTTATGTTGTTTTAACCTATGCTTTATTAAATTGTATTTATGTTGTTTTATCCTATGCTTTATTAAATTGTATTTATGTTGTTTTATCCTATGCTTTATTAAATTGTGTTTGTTGTTTTATCCTATACTTTATTAAATTGTATTTATGTTGTTTTATCCTATGCTTTATTAAATTGTATTTATGTTGTTTTATCCTATTCTTTATTAAATTGTATTTATGTTGTTTTATCCTATGCTTTATTAAATTGTATTTATGTTGTTTTATCCTATGCTTTATTAAATTGTGTTTGTTGTTTTATCCTATACTTTATTAAATTGTATTTATGTTGTTTTATCCTATGCTTTATTAAATTGTATTTATGTTGTTTTATCCTATTCTTTATTAAATTGTATTTATGTTGTTTTAACCTATGCTTTATTAAATTGTATTTATGTTGTTTTATCCTATGCTTTATTAAATTGTATTTATGTTGTTTTATACTATGCTTTATTAAATTGTATTCATGTTGTTTTAACCTATGCTTTATTAAATTGTATTTATGTTGTTTTATCCTATACTTTATTAAATTGTATTTATGTTGTTTTAACCTATGCTTTATTAAATTGTATTTACGTTTTTTTATCCTATGCTTTATTAAATTGTATTTCTGTTGTTTTATCCTATTCTTTATTAAATTGTGTTTATGTTGTTTTGTCCTATACTTTATTAAATTGTATTTATGTTGTTTTAACCTATGCTTTATTAAATTGTATTTATTTTGTTTTATCCTATGCTTTATTAAATTGTATTTATGTTGTTTTATCCTATGCTTTATTAAATTTTGTTTATGTTGTTTTATCCTATGCTTTACTAAATTGTATTTATGTTGTTTTATCCTATGCTTTATTAAATTGTATTTATGTTGTTTTAACCTATGCTTTATTAAATTGTATTTATTTTGTTTTATCCTATGCTTTATTAAATTGTATTTATGTTGTTTTATCCTATTCTTTATTAAATTGTGTTTATGTTGTTTTATCCTATACTTTATTAAATTGTATTTATGTTGTTTTATCCTATGCTTTATTAAATTGTATTTACGTTTTTTTATCCTATGCTTTATTAAATTGTATTTATGTTGTTTTATCCTATGCTTTATTAAATTGTATTTATGTTGTTTTATCCTATGCTTTATTAAATTGTATTTATTTTGTTTTAACCTATGCTTTATTAAATTGCATTTATGTTGTTTTATCCTATGCTTTATTAAATTGTATTTATGTTGTTTTATCCTATGCTTTATTAAATTGTGTTTATGTTGTTTTATCCTATACTTTATTAAATTGTATTTATGTTGTTTTAAACTATGCTTTATTAAATTGTATTTATGTTGTTTTATCCTATGCTTTATTAAATTGTATTTATGTTGTTTTATCCTATGCTTTATTAAATTGTGTTTATCTTGTTTTAACCTATGCTTTATTAAATTGCATTTATGTTGTTTTATCCTATGCTTTATTAAATTGTATTTATGTTGTTTTATACTATGCTTTATTAAATTGTGTTTATGTTGTTTTATCCTATACTTTATTAAATTGTATTTATGTTGTTTTAAACTATGCTTTATTAAATTGTATTTATGTTGTTTTATCCTATGCTTTATTAAATTGTATTTATATTGTTTTAACCCATGATTTATTAAATTGTATTTATGTTGTTTTAATCTATGCTTTATTAAATTGTATTTATGTTGTTTTATCCTATGCTTTTTTAAATTGTATTTATGTTGTTTTATCCAATGCTTTATTAAATTGTGCTTATGTTGTTTTATCCTATGGTTTATTAAATTGTATTTATGTTGTTTTATCCTATGGTTTATTAAATTGTATTTATGTTGTTTTATCCTATGCTTTATTAAATTGTATTTATGTTGCTTTAACCTATGCTTTATTAAATTGTATTTATGTTGTTTTATCCTATGCTTTAATAAATGGTATTTATGTTGTTTTATCCTATGCTTTATTAAATTGTATTTATGTTGTTTTAACCTATGCTTTATTAAACTGTATTTATGTTGTTTTATCCTATGATTTATTAAATTGTATTTATGTTGTTTTATCCTATGCTTTATTAAATTGTATTTTTGTTGTTTTAACCTATGCTTTATTAAATGGTATTGATGTTGTTTTAACCTATGCTTTATTAAATTGTATTTATGTTGTTTTATCCTATGCTTTAGTAAATTGTATTTATGTTGTTTTAACCTATGCTTTATTAAATTGTATTTATGTTGTTTTATCCTATGCTTTATTAAATTGTATTTATGTTGTTTTATCCTATTCTTTATTAAATTGTGTTTATGTTGTTTTATCCTATATTTTATTAAATTGTATTTTTGTTGTTTTAACCTATGCTTTATTAAATTGTATTTACGTTTTTTATCCTATGCTTTATTAAATTGTATTTATGTTGTTTTATCCTATGCTTTATTTAATTTTGTTTATGTTGTTTTATCCTATGCTTTATTAAATTGTATTTATGTTGTTTTATCCTACGCTTTATTAAATTGTATTTATGTTGTTTTAACCTATGCTTTATTAAATTGTATTTATGTTGTTTTATCCTATGCTTTATTAAATTGTATTTATGTTGTTTTATCCTATTCTTTATTAAATTGTGTTTATGTTGTTTTGTCCTATACTTTATTAAATTGTATTTATGTTGTTTTAACCTATGCTTTATTAAATTGTATTTATGTTGTTTTATCCTATGCTTTATTAAATTGTATTTATGTTGTTTTATCC
This sequence comes from Phyllobates terribilis, assembly GCF_046119375.1. Classification (NCBI taxonomy): domain Eukaryota; kingdom Metazoa; phylum Chordata; class Amphibia; order Anura; family Dendrobatidae; genus Phyllobates; species Phyllobates terribilis. Next base: position 2,581,705 of record NW_027362781.1, on the reverse strand, counting down.
TATGCTTTAATAAATTGTATTTATGTTGTTTTATCCTAAGCTTTATTAAATTGTATTTATGTTGTTTTATCCTATGCTTTATTAAATTGTATTTATGTTGTTTTATCCTATACTTTATTAAATTGTATTTATGTTGTTTTAACCTATGCTTTATTAAATTGTATTTATGTTGTTTTATCCTATGCTTTATTAAATTGTATTTATGTTGTTTTATCCTATGCTTTATTTAATTTTGTTTATGTTGTTTTATCCTATGCTTTATTAAATTGTATTTATGTTGTTTTATCCTACGCTTTATTAAATTGTATTTATGTTGTTTTAACCTATGCTTTATTAAATTGTATTTATGTTGTTTTATCCTATGCTTTATTAAATTGTATTTATGTTGTTTTATCCTATTCTTTATTAAATTGTGTTTATGTTGTTTTGTCCTATACTTTATTAAATGGTATTTATGTTGTTTTAACCTATGCTTTATTAAATTGTATTTATGTTGTTTTATCCTATTCTTTATTAAATTGTGTTTATGTTGTTTTAACCTATGCTTTATTAAATTGTATTTATGTTGTTTTATCATATGCTTTATTAAATTGTATTTATGTTGTTTTATCCTATGCTTTATTTAATTTTGTTTATGTTGTTTTATCCTATGCTTTATTTAATTTTGTTTATGTTGTTTTATCCTATGCTTTATTAAATTGTATTTATGTTGTTTTATCCTACGCTTTATTAAATTGTATTTATGTTGTTTTAACCTATGCTTTATTAAATTGTATTTATATTGTTTTAACCTATGCTTTATTAAATTGTATTTATGTTGTTTTATCCTATGCTTTATTAAATTGTATTTATGTTGTTTTATCCTATTCTTTATTAAATTGTGTTTATGTTGTTTTGTCCTATACTTTATTAAATTGTATTTATGTTGTTTTAACCTATGCTTTATTAAATTGTATTTATGTTGTTTTATCCTATGCTTTATTAAATTGTATTTATGTTGTTTTATCCTATGCTTTAATAAATTGTATTTATGTTGTTTTATCCTAAGCTTTATTAAATTGTATTTATGTTGTTTTATCCTATGCTTTATTAAATTGTATTTATGTTGTTTTATCCTATACTTTATTAAATTGTATTTATGTTGTTTTAACCTATGCTTTATTAAATTGTATTTATGTTGTTTTATCCTATGCTTTATTAAATTGTATTTATGTTGTTTTATCCTATGCTTTATTTAATTTTGTTTATGTTGTTTTATCCTATGCTTTATTAAATTGTATTTATGTTGTTTTATCCTACGCTTTATTAAATTGTATTTATGTTGTTTTAACCTATGCTTTATTAAATTGTATTTATGTTGTTTTATCCTATGCTTTATTAAATTGTATTTATGTTGTTTTATCCTATTCTTTATTAAATTGTGTTTATGTTGTTTTGTCCTATACTTTATTAAATGGTATTTATGTTGTTTTAACCTATGCTTTATTAAATTGTATTTATGTTGTTTTATCCTATTCTTTATTAAATTGTGTTTATGTTGTTTTAACCTATGCTTTATTAAATTGTATTTATGTTGTTTTATCATATGCTTTATTAAATTGTATTTATGTTGTTTTATCCTATGCTTTATTTAATTTTGTTTATGTTGTTTTATCCTATGCTTTATTTAATTTTGTTTATGTTGTTTTATCCTATGCTTTATTAAATTGTATTTATGTTGTTTTATCCTACGCTTTATTAAATTGTATTTATGTTGTTTTAACCTATGCTTTATTAAATTGTATTTATATTGTTTTATCCTATGCTTTATTAAATTGTATTTATGTTGTTTTATCCTATTCTTTATTAAATTGTGTTTATGTTGTTTTGTCCTATACTTTATTAAATTGTATTTATGTTGTTTTAACCTATGCTTTATTAAATTGTATTTATGTTGTTTTATCCTATGCTTTATTAAATTGTATTTATGTTGTTTTATCCTATGCTTTAATAAATTGTGTTTATGTTGTTTTATCCTATGCTTTATTAAATTGTATTTATGTTGTTTTATCCTATGCTTTATTAAATTGTATTTATGTTGTTTTAACCCATGCTTTATTAAATTGTATTTATGTTGTTTTAACCCATGCTTTATAAAATTGTATTTATGTTGTTTTATCCTTTGCTTTATTAAATTGTGTTTATGTTGTTTTATCCTTTGCTTTATTAAATTGTATTTATGTTGTTTTATCCTATGCTTTATTAAATTGTATTTATGTTGTTTTATCCTATGCTTTATTAAATTGTATTTATGTTGTTTTATCCTATACTTTATTAAATTGTATTTATGTTGTTTTAACCTATGCTTTATTAAATTGTATTTATGTTGTTTTATCCTATGCTTTATTAAATTGTATTTATGTTGTTTTATCCTATGCTTTACTAAATTGTATTTATGTTGTTTTATCCTATGCTTTATTAAATTGTAATATGTTGTTTTAACCTATGCTTTATTAAATTATATGTATGTTGTTTTATCCTATACTTTATTAAATTGTATTTATGTTGTTTTAACCTATGCTTTATTAAATTGTTTTTATGTTGTTTTATCCTATGCTTTATTAAATTGTATTTATGTTGTTTTATCCTATGCTTTATTAAATTGTATTTATGTTGTTTTAACCTATGCTTTATTAAATTGTATTTATGTTGTTTTATCCTATGCTTTATTAAATTGTATTTATGTTGTTTTATCCTATTCTTTATTAAATTGTGTTTATGTTGTTTTGTCCTATACTTTATTAAATTGTATTTATGTTGTTTTAACCTATGCTTTATTAAATTGTATTTATTTTGTTTTATCCTATGCTTTATTAAATTGTATTTATGTTGTTTTATCCTATGCTTTATTAAATTTTGTTTATGTTGTTTTATCCTATGCTTTATTAAATTGTATTTATGTTGTTTTATCCTATGCTTTATTAAATTGTATTTATGTTGTTTTAACCTATGCTTTATTAAATTGTATTTATTTTGTTTTATCCTATGCTTTATTAAATTGTATTTATGTTGTTTTATCCTATTCTTTATTAAATTGTGTTTATGTTGTTTTATCCTATACTTTATTAAATTGTATTTATGTTGTTTTAACCTATGCTTTATTAAATTGTATTTATGTTGTTTTATCCTATACTTTATTAAATTGTATTTATGTTGTTTTAACCTATGCTTTATTAAATTGTATTTATGTTGTTTTATCCTATGCTTTATTAAATTGTATTTATGTTGTTTTATCCTATGCTTTACTAAATTGTATTTATGTTGTTTTATCCTATGCTTTATTAAATTGTATTTATGTTGTTTTAACCTATGCTTTATTAAATTATATGTATGTTGTTTTATCCTATACTTTATTAAATTGTATTTATGTTGTTTTAACCTATGCTTTATTAAATTGTTTTTATGTTGTTTTATCCTATGCTTTATTAAATTGTATTTATGTTGTTTTATCCTATGCTTTATTAAATTGTATTTATTTTGTTTTAACCTATGCTTTATTAAATTGCATTTATGTTGTTTTATCCTATGCTTTATTAAATTGTATTTATGTTGTTTTATCCTATGCTTTATTAAATTGTGTTTATGTTGTTTTATCCTATACTTTATTAAATTGTATTTATGTTGTTTTAAACTATGCTTTATTAAATTGTATTTATGTTGTTTTATCCTATGCTTTATTAAATTGTATTTATGTTGTTTTATCCTATGCTTTATTAAATTGTGTTTATCTTGTTTTAACCTATGCTTTATTAAATTGCATTTATGTTGTTTTATCCTATGCTTTATTAAATTGTATTTATGTTGTTTTATCCTATGCTTTATTAAATTGTGTTTATGTTGTTTTATCCTATACTTTATTAAATTGTATTTATGTTGTTTTAAACTATGCTTTATTAAATTGTATTTATGTTGTTTTATCCTATGCTTTATTAAATTGTATTTATGTTGTTTTAACCCATGCTTTATTAAATTGTATTTATGTTGTTTTAATCTATGCTTTATTAAATTGTATTTATGTTGTTTTATCCTATGCTTTATTAAATTGTATTTATGTTGTTTTATCCAATGCTTTATTAAATTGTGCTTATGTTGTTTTATCCTATGGTTTATTAAATTGTATTTATGTTGTTTTATCCTATGCTTTATTAAATTGTATTTATGTTGTTTTATCCTATGCTTTATTAAATTGTATTTATGTTGCTTTAACCTTTGCTTTATTAAATTGTATTTATGTTGTTTTATCCTATGCTTTATTAAATGGTATTTATGTTGTTTTATCCTATGCTTTATTAAATTGTATTTATGTTGTTTTAACCTATGCTTTATTAAACTGTATTTATGTTGTTTTATCCTATGCTTTATTAAATTGTATTTATGTTGTTTTATCCTATGCTTTATTAAATTGTATTTATGTTGTTTTAACCTATGCTTTATTAAATGGTATTTATGTTGTTTTAACCTATGCTTTATTAAATTGTATTTATGTTGTTTTATCCTATGCTTTATTAAATTGTGTTTATGTTGTTTTATCCTATGCTTTATTAAATTGTATTTATGTTGTTTTATCCTATGCTTTATTAAATTGTATTTATGTTGTTTTAACCTATGCTTAATTAAATTGTATTTATGTTGTTTTATCCTATGCTTTATTAAATTGTATTTATGTTGTTTTATCCTATGCTTTATTAAATTGTGTTTGTTGTTTTATCCTATACTTTATTAAATTGTATTTATGTTGTTTTATCCTATGCTTTATTAAATTGTATTTATGTTGTTTTATCCTATTCTTTATTAAATTGTATTTATGTTGTTTTAACCTATGCTTTATTAAATTGTATTTATGTTGTTTTATCCTATACTTTATTAAATTGTATTTATGTTGTTTTAACCTATGCTTTATTAAATTGTATTTATGTTGTTTTATCCTATGCTTTATTAAATTGTATTTATGTTGTTTTATCCTATGCTTTATTAAATTGTATTTATGTTGTTTTATACTATGCTTTATTAAATTGTATTTATGTTGTTTTAACCTATGCTTTATTAAATTGCATTTATGTTGTTTTATCCTATACTTTATTAAATTGTATTTATGTTGTTTTAACCTATGCTTTATTAAATTGTATTTACGTTTTTTTATCCTATGCTTTATTAAATTGTATTTCTGTTGTTTTATCCTATGCTTCATTAAATTTTGTTTATGTTGTTTTATCCTATGCTTTATTAAATTGTATTTATGTTGTTTTATCCTATGCTTTATTAAATTGTATTTATGTTGTTTTAACCTATGCTTTATTAAATTGTATTTATGTTGTTTTATCCTATGCTTTATTAAATTGTATTTATGTTGTTTTAACCTATTCTTTATTAAATTGTGTTTATGTTGTTTTGTCCTATACTTTATTAAATTGTATTTATGTTGTTTTAACCTATGCTTTATTAAATTGTATTTATGTTGTTTTATCCTATGCTTTATTAAATTGTATTTATGTTGTTTTATCCTATGCTTTATTAAATTTTGTTTATGTTGTTTTATCCTATGCTTTATTAAATTGTATTTATGTTGTTTTATCCTATGCTTTATTAAATTGTATTTATGTTGTTTTAACCTATGCTTTATTAAATTGTATTTATGTTGTTTTATCCTATGCTTTATTAAATTGTATTTATGTTGTTTTATCCTATTCTTTATTAAATTGTGTTTATGTTGTTTTATCCTATACTTTATTAAATTGTATTTATGTTGTTTTAACCTATGCTTTATTAAATTGTTATTACGTTTTTTTATCCTATGCTTTATTAAATTGTATTTATGTTGTTTTATCCTATGCTTTATTTAATTTTGTTTATGTTGTTTTATCCTATGCTTTATTAAATTGTATTTATGTTGTTTTATCCTCCGCTTTATTAAATTGTATTTATGTTGTTTTAACCTATGCTTTATTAAATTGTATTTATGTTGTTTTACCCTATGCTTTATTAAATTGTATTTATGTTGTTTTATCCTATTCTTTATTAAATTGTGTTTATGTTGTTTTGTCCTATACTTTATTAAATTGTATTTATGTTGTTTTTACCTATGCTTTATTAAATTGTATTTATGTTGTTTTATCCTATGCTTTATTAAATTGTATTTATGTTGTTTCATCCTATGCTTTATTAAATTGTATTTATGTTGTTTTAACCTATGCTTTATTAAATTGTATTTATGTTGTTTTATCCTATGCTTTATTAAATTGTATTTATGTTGTTTTATCCTATTCTTTATTAAATTGTGTTTATGTTGTTTTGTCCTATACTTTATTAAATTGTATTTATGTTGTTTTAACCTATGCTTTATTAAATTGTATTTATGTTGTTTTATCCTATACTTTATTAAATTGTATTTATGTTGTTTTAACCTATGCTTTATTAAATTGTATTTATGTTGTTTTAAACTATGCTTTATTAAATTGTATTTATGTTGTTTTATCCTATGCTTTATTAAATTGTATTTATGTTGTTTTAACCCATGCTTTATTAAATTGTATTTATGTTGTTTTAATCTATGCTTTATTAAATTGTATTTATGTTGTTTTATCCTATGCTTTATTAAATTGTATTTATGTTGTTTTATCCTATGCTTTATTAAATTGTGCTTATGTTGTTTTATCCTATGGTTTGTTAAATTGTATTTATGTTGTTTTATCCTATGCTTTATTAAATTGTATTTATGTTGTTTTATCCTATGCTTTATTAAATTGTATTTATGTTGCTTTAACCTTTGCTTTATTAAATTGTATTTATGTTGTTTTATCCTATGCTTTATTAAATGGTATTTATGTTGTTTTATCCTATGCTTTATTAAATTGTATTTATGTTGTTTTAACCTATGCTTTATTAAACTGTATTTATGTTGTTTTATCCTATGCTTTATTAAATTGTATTTATGTTGTTTTATCCTATGCTTTATTAAATTGTATTTATGTTGTTTTAACCTATGCTTTATTAAATGGTATTTATGTTGTTTTAACCTATGCTTTATTAAATTGTATTTATGTTGTTTTATCCTATGCTTTATTAAATTGTATTTATGTTGTTTTATCCTATGCTTTATTAAATTGTGTTTGTTGTTTTATCCTATACTTTATTAAATTGTATTTATGTTGTTTTATCCTATGCTTTATTAAATTGTATTTATGTTGTTTTATCCTATTCTTTATTAAATTGTATTTATGTTGTTTTAACCTATGCTTTATTAAATTGTATTTATGTTGTTTTATCCTATACTTTATTAAATTGTATTTATGTTGTTTTAACCTATGCTTTATTAAATTGTATTTATGTTGTTTTATCCTATGCTTTATTAAATTGTATTTATGTTGTTTTATCCTATGCTTTATTAAATTGTATTTATGTTGTTTTATACTATGCTTTATTAAATTGTATTTATGTTGTTTTAACCTATGCTTTATTAAATTGTATTTATGTTGTTTTATCCTATGCTTTATTAAATTGTATTTATTTTGTTTTAACCTATGCTTTATTAAATTGCATTTATGTTGTTTTATTCTATGCTTTATTAAATTGTATTTATGTTGTTTTATCCTATGCTTTATTAAATTGTGTTTATGTTGTTTTATCCTATACTTTATTAAATTGTATTTATGTTGTTTTAAACTATGCTTTATTAAATTGTATTTATGTTGTTTTATCCTATGCTTTATTAAATTGTATTTATGTTGTTTTATCCTATGCTTTATTAAATTGTGTTTATCTTGTTTTAACCTATGCTTTATTAAATTGCATTTATGTTGTTTTATCCTATGCTTTATTAAATTGTATTTATGTTGTTTTATCCTATGCTTTATTAAATTGTGTTTATGTTGTTTTATCCTATACTTTATTAAATTGTATTTATGTTGTTTTAAACTATGCTTTATTAAATTGTATTTATGTTGTTTTATCCTATGCTTTATTAAATTGTATTTATGTTGTTTTATCCTATGCTTTATTAAATTGTGTTTATCTTGTTTTAACCTATGCTTTATTAAATTGCATTTATGTTGTTTTATCCTATGCTTTATTAAATTGTATTTATGTTGTTTTATCCTATGCTTTATTAAATTGTGTTTATGTTGTTTTATCCTATACTTTATTAAATTGTATTTATGTTGTTTTAAACTATGCTTTATTAAATTGTATTTATGTTGTTTTATCCTATGCTTTATTAAATTGTATTTATATTGTTTTAACCCATGCTTTATTAAATTGTATTTATGTTGTTTTAATCTATGCTTTATTAAATTGTATTTATGTTGTTTTATCCTATGCTTTTTTAAATTGTATTTATGTTGTTTTATCCAATGCTTTATTAAATTGTGCTTATGTTGTTTTATCCTATGGTTTATTAAATTGTATTTATGTTGTTTTATCCTATGGTTTATTAAATTGTATTTATGTTGTTTTATCCTATGCTTTATTAAATTGTATTTATGTTGCTTTAACCTATGCTTTATTAAATTGTATTTATGTTGTTTTATCCTATGCTTTATTAAATTGTATTTATGTTGTTTTATCCTATGCTTTATTAAATTGTATTTTTGTTGTTTTAACCTATGCTTTATTAAATGGTATTTATGTTGTTTTAACCTATGCTTTATTAAATTGTATTTATTTTGTTTTATCCTATGCTTTATTAAATTGTATTTATGTTGTTTTAACCTATGCTTTATTAAATTGTATTTATGTTGTTTTATCCTATGCTTTATTAAATTGTATTTATGTTGTTTTATCCTATTCTTTATTAAATTGTGTTTATGTTGTTTTATCCTATATTTTATTAAATTGCATTTTTGTTGTTTTAACCTATGTTTTATTAAATTGTATTTACGTTTTTTATCCTATGCTTTATTAAATTGTATTTATGTTGTTTTATCCTATGCTTTATTAAATTGTATTTTTGTTGTTTTAACCTATGCTTTATTAAATGGTATTTATGTTGTTTTAACCTATGCTTTATTAAATTGTATTTATGTTGTTTTATCCTATGCTTTATTAAATTGTATTTATGTTGTTTTAACCTATGCTTTATTAAATTGTATTTATGTTGTTTTATCCTATGCTTTATTAAATTGTATTTATGTTGTTTTATCCTATTCTTTATTAAATTGTGTTTATGTTGTTTATCCTATATTTTATTAAATTGCATTTTTGTTGTTTTAACCTATGTTTTATTAAATTGTATTTACGTTTTTTATCCTATGCTTTATTAAATTGTATTTATGTTGTTTTATCCTATGCTTTATTTAATTTTGTTTATGTTGTTTTATCCTATGCTTTATTAAATTGTATTTATGTTGTTTTATCCTACGCTTTATTAAATTGTATTTATGTTGTTTTAACCTATGCTTTATTAAATTGTATTTATGTTGTTTTATCCTATGCTTTATTAAATTGTATTTATGTTGTTTTATCCTATTCTTTATTAAATTGTGTTTATGTTGTTTTGTCCTATACTTTATTAAATTGTATTTATGTTGTTTTAACCTATGCTTTATTAAATTGTATTTATGTTGTTTTATCCTATGCTTTATTAAATTGTATTTATGTTGTTTTATCCTATGCTTTAATAAATTGTATTTATGTTGTTTTATCCTAAGCTTTATTAAATTGTATTTATGTTGTTTTATCCTATGCTTTATTAAATTGTATTTATGTTGTTTTATCCTATACTTTATTAAATTGTATTTATGTTGTTTTAACCTATGCTTTATTAAATTGTATTTATGTTGTTTTAACCTATGCTTTATTAAATTGTATTTATGTTGTTTTATCCTATGCTTTATTAAATTGTATTTATGTTGTTTTATCCTATTCTTTATTAAATTGTGTTTATGTTGTTTTGTCCTATACTTTATTAAATGGTATTTATGTTGTTTTAACCTATGCTTTATTAAATTGTATTTATGTTGTTTTATCCTATTCTTTATTAAATTGTGTTTATGTTGTTTTAACCTATGCTTTATTAAATTGTATTTATGTTGTTTTATCATATGCTTTATTAAATTGTATTTATGTTGTTTTATCCTATGCTTTATTTAATTTTGTTTATGTTGTTTTATCCTATGCTTTATTTAATTTTGTTTATGTTGTTTTATCCTATGCTTTATTAAATTGTATTTATGTTGTTTTATCCTACGCTTTATTAAATTGTATTTATGTTGTTTTAACCTATGCTTTATTAAATTGTATTTATATTGTTTTAACCTATGCTTTATTAAATTGTATTTATGTTGTTTTATCCTATGCTTTATTAAATTGTATTTATGTTGTTTTATCCTATTCTTTATTAAATTGTGTTTATGTTGTTTTGTCCTATACTTTATTAAATTGTATTTATGTTGTTTTAACCTATGCTTTATTAAATTGTATTTATGTTGTTTTATCCTATGCTTTATTAAATTGTATTTATGTTGTTTTATCCTATGCTTTAATAAATTGTATTTATGTTGTTTTATCCTAAGCTTTATTAAATTGTATTTATGTTGTTTTATCCTATGCTTTATTAAATTGTATTTATGTTGTTTTATCCTATACTTTATTAAATTGTATTTATGTTGTTTTAACCTATGCTTTATTAAATTGTATTTATGTTGTTTTATCCTATGCTTTATTAAATTGTATTTATGTTGTTTTATCCTATGCTTTATTTAATTTTGTTTATGTTGTTTTATCCTATGCTTTATTAAATTGTATTTATGTTGTTTTATCCTACGCTTTATTAAATTGTATTTATGTTGTTTTAACCTATGCTTTATTAAATTGTATTTATGTTGTTTTATCCTATGCTTTATTAAATTGTATTTATGTTGTTTTATCCTATTCTTTATTAAATTGTGTTTATGTTGTTTTGTCCTATACTTTATTAAATGGTATTTATGTTGTTTTAACCTATGCTTTATTAAATTGTATTTATGTTGTTTTATCCTATTCTTTATTAAATTGTGTTTATGTTGTTTTAACCTATGCTTTATTAAATTGTATTTATGTTGTTTTATCATATGCTTTATTAAATTGTATTTATGTTGTTTTATCCTATGCTTTATTTAATTTTGTTTATGTTGTTTTATCCTATGCTTTATTTAATTTTGTTTATGTTGTTTTATCCTATGCTTTATTAAATTGTATTTATGTTGTTTTATCCTACGCTTTATTAAATTGTATTTATGTTGTTTTAACCTATGCTTTATTAAATTGTATTTATATTGTTTTATCCTATGCTTTATTAAATTGTATTTATGTTGTTTTATCCTATTCTTTATTAAATTGTGTTTATGTTGTTTTGTCCTATACTTTATTAAATAGTATTTATGTTGTTTTAACCTATGCTTTATTAAATTGTATTTATGTTGTTTTATCCTATGCTTTATTAAATTGTATTTATGTTGTTTTATCCTATGCTTTAATAAATTGTGTTTATGTTGTTTTATCCTATGCTTTATTAAATTGTATTTATGTTGTTTTATCCTATGCTTTATTAAATTGTATTTATGTTGTTTTAACCCATGCTTTATTAAATTGTATTTATGTTGTTTTAACCCATGCTTTATAAAATTGTATTTATGTTGTTTTATCCTTTGCTTTATTAAATTGTGTTTATGTTGTTTTATCCTTTGCTTTATTAAATTGTATTTATGTTGTTTTATCCTATGCTTTATTAAATTGTATTTATGTTGTTTTATCCTATGCTTTATTAAATTGTATTTATGTTGTTTTATCCTATACTTTATTAAATTGTATTTATGTTGTTTTAACCTATGCTTTATTAAATTGTATTTATGTTGTTTTATCCTATGCTTTATTAAATTGTATTTATGTTGTTTTATCCTATGCTTTACTAAATTGTATTTATGTTGTTTTATCCTATGCTTTATTAAATTGTATTTATGTTGTTTTAACCTATGCTTTATTAAATTATATGTATGTTGTTTTATCCTATACTTTATTAAATTGTATTTATGTTGTTTTAACCTATGCTTTATTAAATTGTTTTTATGTTGTTTTATCCTATGCTTTATTAAATTGTATTTATATTGTTTTATCCTATGCTTTATTAAATTGTATTTATGTTGTTTTAACCTATGCTTTATTAAATTGTATTTATCTTGTTTTATCCTATGCTTTATTAAATTGTATTTATGTTGTTTTATCCTATTCTTTATTAAATTGTGTTTATGTTGTTTTGTCCTATACTTTATTAAATTGTATTTATGTTGTTTTAACCTATGCTTTATTAAATTGTATTTATTTTGTTTTATCCTATGCTTTATTAAATTGTATTTATGTTGTTTTATATTATGCTTTATTAAATTTTGTTTATGTTGTTTTATCCTATGCTTTATTAAATTGTATTTATGTTGTTTTATCCTATGCTTTATTAAATTGTATTTATGTTGTTTTAACCTATGCTTTATTAAATTGTATTTATTTTGTTTTATCCTATGCTTTATTAAATTGTATTTATGTTGTTTTATCCTATTCTTTATTAAATTGTGTTTATGTTGTTTTATCCTATACTTTATTAAATTGTATTTATGTTGTTTTAACCTATGCTTTATTAAATTGTATTTACGTTTTTTTATCCTATGCTTTATTAAATTGTATTTATGTTGTTTTAACCTATGCTTTATTAAACTGTATTTATGTTGTTTTATCCTATGCTTTATTAAATTGTATTTATGTTGTTTTATCCTATGCTTTATTAAATTGTATTTATGTTGTTTTAACCTATGCTTTATTAAATGGTATTTATGTTGTTTTAACCTATGCTTTATTAAATTGTATTTATGTTGTTTTATCCTATGCTTTATTAAATTGTATTTATGTTGTTTTAACCTATGCTTTATTAAATTGTATTTATGTTGTTTTATCCTATGCTTTATTAAATTGTATTTATGTTGTTTTATCCTATTCTTTATTAAATTGTGTTTATGTTGTTTTATCCTATACTTTATTAAATTGTATTTATGTTGTTTTAACCTATGCTTTATTAAATTGTATTTACGTTTTTTTATCCTATGCTTTATTAAATTGTATTTATGTTGTTTTATCCTATGCTTTATTTAATTTTGTTTATGTTGTTTTATCCTATGCTTTATTAAATTGTATTTATGTTGTTTTATCCTACGCTTTATTAAATTGTATTTATGTTGTTTTAACCTATGCTTTATTAAATTGTATTTATGTTGTTTTATCCTATGCTTTATTAAATTGTATTTATATTGTTTTATCCTATTCTTTATTAAATTGTGTTTATGTTGTTTTGTCCTATACTTTATTAAATTGTATTTATGTTGTTTTAACCTATGCTTTATTAAATTGTATTTATGTTGTTTTATCCTATGCTTTATTAAATTGTATTTATGTTGTTTTATCCTATACTTTATTAAATTGTATTTATGTTGTTTTAACCTATGCTTTATTAAATTGTATTTATGTTGTTTTATCCTATGCTTTATTAAATTGTATTTATGTTGTTTTATCCTATGCTTTACTAAATTGTATTTATGTTGTTTTATCCTATGCTTTATTAAATTGTATTTATGTTGTTTTAACCTATGCTTTATTAAATTATATGTATGTTGTTTTATCCTATACTTTATTAAATTGTATTTATGTTGTTTTAACCTATGCTTTATTAAATTGTTTTTATGTTGTTTTATCCTATGCTTTATTAAATTGTATTTATGTTGTTTTATCCTATGCTTTATTAAATTGTATTTATGTTGTTTTATCCTATGCTTTATTAAATTGTGTTTATGTTGTTTTATCCTATACTTTATTAAATTGTATTTATGTTGTTTTAAACTATGCTTTATTAAATTGTATTTATGTTGTTTTATCCTATGCTTTATTAAATTGTATTTATGTTGTTTTATCCTATGCTTTATTAAATTGTGTTTATTTTGTTTTAACCTATGCTTTATTAAATTGCATTTATGTTGTTTTATCCTATGCTTTATTAAATTGTATTTATGTTGTTTTATCCTATGCTTTATTAAATTGTGTTTATGTTGTTTTATCCTATACTTTATTAAATTGTATTTATGTTGTTTTAAACTATGCTTTATTAAATTGTATTTATGTTGTTTTATCCTATGCTTTATTAAATTGTATTTATGTTGTTTTAACCCATGCTTTATTAAATTGTATTTATGTTGTTTTAATCTATGCTTTATTAAATTGTATTTATGTTGTTTTATCCTATGCTTTATTAAATTGTATTTATGTTGTTTTATCCAATGCTTTATTAAATTGTGCTTATGTTGTTTTATCCTATGGTTTATTAAATTGTATTTATGTTGTTTTATCCTATGCTTTATTAAATTGTATTTATGTTGTTTTATCCTATGCTTTATTAAATTGTATTTATGTTGCTTTAACCTTTGCTTTATTAAATTGTATTTATGTTGTTTTATCCTATGCTTTATTAAATGGTATTTATGTTGTTTTATCCTATGCTTTATTAAATTGTATTTATGTTGTTTTAACCTATGCTTTATTAAACTGTATTTATGTTGTTTTATCCTATGCTTTATTAAATTGTATTTATGTTGTTTTATCCTATGCTTTATTAAATTGTATTTATGTTGTTTTAACCTATGCTTTATTAAATTGTGTTTATGTTGTTTTGTCCTATACTTTATTAAATTGTATTTATGTTGTTTTAACCTATGCTTTATTAAATTGTATTTATGTTGTTTTATCCTATGCTTTATTAAATTGTATTTATGTTGTTTTATCCTATGCTTCATTAAATTTTGTTTATGTTGTTTTATCCTATGCTTTATTAAATTGTATTTATGTTGTTTTATCCTATGCTTTATTAAATTGTATTTATGTTGTTTTAACCTATGCTTTATTAAATTGTATTTATGTTGTTTTATCCTATGCTTTATTAAATTGTATTTATGTTGTTTTATCCTATTCTTTATTAAATTGTGTTTATGTTGTTTTATCCTATACTTTATTAAATTGTATTTATGTTGTTTTAACCTATGCTTTATTAAATTGTATTTACGTTTTTTTATCCTATGCTTTATTAAATTGTATTTATGTTGTTTTATCCTATGCTTTATTTAATTTTGTTTATGTTGTTTTATCCTATGCTTTATTAAATTGTATTTATGTTGTTTTATCCTACGCTTTATTAAATTGTATTTATGTTGTTTTAACCTATGCTTTATTAAATTGCATTTATGTTGTTTTATCCTATGCTTTATTAAATTGTATTTATGTTGTTTTATCCTATGCTTTATTAAATTGTATTTATGTTGTTTTATCCTATGCTTTATTAAATTGTATTTATGTTGTTTTAACCCATGCTTTATTAAATTGTATTTATGTTGTTTTAACCCATGCTTTATAAAATTGTATTTATGTTGTTTTATCCTTTGCTTTATTAAATTGTGTTTATGTTGTTTTATCCTTTGCTTTATTAAATTGTATTTATGTTGTTTTATCCTATGCTTTATTAAATTGTATTTATGTTGTTTTATCCTATGCTTTATTAAATTGTATTTATGTTGTTTTATCCTGTACTTTATTAAATTGTATTTATGTTGTTTTAACCTATGCTTTATTAAATTGTATTTATGTTGTTTTATCCTATGCTTTATTAAATTGTATTTATGTTGTTTTATCCTATGCTTTACTAAATTGTATTTATGTTGTTTTATCTTATGCTTTATTAAATTGTATTTATGTTGTTTTAACCTATGCTTTATTAAATTATATGTATGTTGTTTTATCCTATACTTTATTAAATTGTATTTATGTTGTTTTAACCTATGCTTTATTAAATTGTTTTTATGTTGTTTTATCCTATGCTTTATTAAATTGTATTTATGTTGTTTTATCCTATGCTTTATTAAATTGTATTTATGTTGTTTTAACCTATGCTTTATTAAATTGTATTTATGTTGTTTTATCCTATGCTTTATTAAATTGTATTTATGTTGTTTTATCCTATTCTTTATTAAATTGTGTTTATGTTGTTTTGTCCTATACTTTATTAAATTGTATTTATGTTGTTTTAACCTATGCTTTATTAAATTGTATTTATTTTGTTTTATCCTATGCTTTATTAAATTGTATTTATGTTGTTTTATCCTATGCTTTATTAAATTTTGTTTATGTTGTTTTATCCTATGCTTTATTAAATTGTATTTATGTTGTTTTATCCTATGCTTTATTAAATTGTATTTATGTTGTTTTAACCTATGCTTTATTAAATTGTATTTATTTTGTTTTATCCTATGCTTTATTAAATTGTATTTATGTTGTTTTATCCTATTCTTTATTAAATTGTGTTTATGTTGTTTTATCCTATACTTTATTAAATTGTATTTATGTTGTTTTAACCTATGCTTTATTAAATTGTATTTACGTTTTTTTATCCTATGCTTTATTAAATTGTATTTATGTTGTTTTAACCTATGCTTTATTAAACTGTATTTATGTTGTTTTATCCTATGCTTTATTAAATTGTATTTATGTTGTTTTATCCTATGCTTTATTAAATTGTATTTATGTTGTTTTAACCTATGCTTTATTAAATGGTATTTATGTTGTTTTAACCTATGCTTTATTAAATTGTATTTATGTTGTTTTATCCTATGCTTTATTAAATTGTATTTATGTTGTTTTATCCTATGCTTTACTAAATTGTATTTATGTTGTTTTATCCTATGCTTTATTAAATTGTATTTATGTTGTTTTAACCTATGCTTTATTAATTTATATGTATGTTGTTTTATCCTATACTTTATTAAATTGTATTTATGTTGTTTTAACCTATGCTTTATTAAATTGTTTTTATGTTGTTTTATCCTATGCTTTATTAAATTGTATTTATGTTGTTTTATCCTATGCTTTATTAAATTGTATTTATTTTGTTTTAACCTATGCTTTATTAAATTGCATTTATGTTGTTTTATCCTATGCTTTATTAAATTGTATTTATGTTGTTTTATCCTATGCTTTATTAAATTGTGTTTATGTTGTTTTATCCTATACTTTATTAAATTGTATTTATGTTGTTTTAAACTATGCTTTATTAAATTGTATTTATGTTGTTTTATCCTATGCTTTATTAAATTGTATTTATGTTGTTTTATCCTATGCTTTATTAAATTGTGTTTATCTTGTTTTAACCTATGCTTTATTAAATTGCATTTATGTTGTTTTATCCTATGCTTTATTAAATTGTATTTATGTTGTTTTATCCTATGCTTTATTAAATTGTGTTTATGTTGTTTTATCCTATACTTTATTAAATTGTATTTATGTTGTTTTAAACTATGCTTTATTAAATTGTATTTATGTTGTTTTATCCTATGCTTTATTAAATTGTATTTATGTTGTTTTAACCCATGCTTTATTAAATTGTATTTATGTTGTTTTAATCTATGCTTTATTAAATTGTATTTATGTTGTTTTATCCTATGCTTTATTAAATTGTATTTATGTTGTTTTATCCAATGCTTTATTAAATTGTGCTTATGTTGTTTTATCCTATGGTTTATTAAATTGTATTTATGTTGTTTTATCCTATGCTTTATTAAATTGTATTTATGTTGTTTTATCCTATGCTTTATTAAATTGTATTTATGTTGCTTTAACCTTTGCTTTATTAAATTGTATTTATGTTGTTTTATCCTATGCTTTATTAAATGGTATTTATGTTGTTTTATCCTATGCTTTATTAAATTGTATTTATGTTGTTTTAACCTATGCTTTATTAAACTGTATTTATGTTGTTTTATCCTATGCTTTATTAAATTGTATTTATGTTGTTTTATCCTATGCTTTATTAAATTGTATTTATGTTGTTTTAACCTATGCTTTATTAAATGGTATTTATGTTGTTTTAACCTATGCTTTATTAAATTGTATTTATGTTGTTTTATCCTATGCTTTATTAAATTGTGTTTATGTTGTTTTATCCTATGCTTTATTAAATTGTATTTATGTTGTTTTATCCTATGCTTTATTAAATTGTATTTATGTTGTTTTAACCTATGCTTTATTAAATTGTATTTATGTTGTTTTATCCTATGCTTTATTAAATTGTATTTATGTTGTTTTATCCTATGCTTTATTAAATTGTGTTTGTTGTTTTATCCTATACTTTATTAAATTGTATTTATGTTGTTTTATCCTATGCTTTATTAAATTGTATTTATGTTGTTTTATCCTATTCTTTATTAAATTGTATTTATGTTGTTTTAACCTATGCTTTATTAAATTGTATTTATGTTGTTTTATCCTATACTTTATTAAATTGTATTTATGTTGTTTTAACCTATGCTTTATTAAATTGTATTTATGTTGTTTTATCCTATGCTTTATTAAATTGTATTTATGTTGTTTTATCCTATGCTTTATTAAATTGTATTTATGTTGTTTTATACTATGCTTTATTAAATTGTATTTATGTTGTTTTAACCTATGCTTTATTAAATTGTATTTATGTTGTTTTATCCTATACTTTATTAAATTGTATTTATGTTGTTTTAACCTATGCTTTATTAAATTGTATTTACGTTTTTTTATCCTATGCTTTATTAAATTGTATTTCTGTTGTTTTATCCTATGCTTCATTAAATTTTGTTTATGTTGTTTTATCCTATGCTTTATTAAATTGTATTTATGTTGTTTTATCCTATGCTTTATTAAATTGTATTTATGTTGTTTTAACCTATGCTTTATTAAATTGTATTTATGTTGTTTTATCCTATGCTTTATTAAATTGTATTTATGTTGTTTTAACCTATTCTTTATTAAATTGTGTTTATGTTGTTTTGTCCTATACTTTATTAAATTGTATTTATGTTGTTTTAACCTATGCTTTATTAAATTGTATTTATGTTGTTTTATCCTATGCTTTATTAAATTGTATTTATGTTGTTTTATCCTATGCTTTATTAAATTTTGTGTATGTTGTTTTATCCTATGCTTTATTAAATTGTATTTATGTTGTTTTATCCTATGCTTTATTAAATTGTATTTATGTTGTTTTAACCTATGCTTTATTAAATTGTATTTATGTTGTTTTATCCTATGCTTTATTAAATTGTATTTATGTTGTTTTATCCTATTCTTTATTAAATTGTGTTTATGTTGTTTTATCCTATACTTTATTAAATTGTATTTATGTTGTTTTAACCTATGCTTTATTAAATTGTATTTACGTTTTTTTATCCTATGCTTTATTAAATTGTATTTATGTTGTTTTATCCTATGCTTTATTTAATTTTGTTTATGTTGTTTTATCCTATGCTTTATTAAATTGTATTTATGTTGTTTTATCCTACGCTTTATTAAATTGTATTTATGTTGTTTTAACCTATGCTTTATTAAATTGTATTTATGTTGTTTTATCCTATGCTTTATTAAATTGTATTTATGTTGTTTTATCCTATGCTTTATTAAACTGTATTTATGTTGTTTTATCCTATGCTTTATTAAATTGTATTTATGTTGTTTTATCCTATGCTTTATTAAATTGAATTTATGTTGTTTTCTCCTATGCTTTATTAAATTGTATTTATGTGGTTTTATCCTATGCTTTATTAAATTATATTTATGTTGTTTTAACCTATGATTTATTAAATTGTATTTATGTTGTTTTATCCTATGCTTTATTAAATTGTATTTATGTTGTTTTATCCTATGCTTTATTAAATTGTATTTATGTTGTTTTATCCTATGCTTTATTAAATTGAATTTATGTTGTTTTCTCCTATGCTTTATTAAATTGTATTTATGTGGTTTTATCCTATGCTTTATTAAATTATATTTATGTTGTTTTAACCTATGATTTATTAAATTGTATTTATGTTGTTTTATCCTATGCTTTATTAAATTGTATTTATGTTGTTTTATCCTATGCTTTATTAAATTGTATTTATGTTGTTTTATCCTATGTTTTATTAAATTGTATTTATGTTGTTTTATCCTATGCTTTATTAAATTGTATTTATGTTGTCTTAACCTATGCTTTATTACCTCATGTTTATGTTGTTTTATCCTATGCTTTATTAAATTGTGTTTATGTTGCTTTAAACTATGCTTTATTAAATTATATTTATGTTGTTTTATCCTATGCTTTATTAAATGGTATTTATGTTGTTTTATCCTATGCTTTATTAAATTGTATTCATGTTGTTTTAACCTATGCTTTATTAAACTGTATTTATGTTGTTTTATCCTATGCTTTATTAAATTGTATTTATGTTGTTTTATCCTATGCTTTATTAAATTGTATTTATGTTGTCTTAACCTATGCTTTATTACCTCGTGTTTATGTTGTTTTATCCTATGCTTTATTAAATTGTGTTTATGTTGCTTTAACCTATGCTTTATTAAATTATATTTATGTTGTTTTATCCTATGCTTTATTAAATGGTATTTATGTTGTTTTATCCTATGCTTTGTTAAATTGTATTCATGTTGTTTTAACCTATGCTTTTTTAAACTGTATTTATGTTGTGTTATCCTATGCTTTATTAAATTGTATTTATGTTGTTTTATCCTATGCTTTATTAAATTGTATTTATGTTGTTTTATCCTATTCTTTATTAAATTGTGTTTATGTTGTTTTGTCCTATACTTTATTAAATTGTATTTATGTTGTTTTAACCTATACTTTATTAAATTGTATTTATGTTGTTTTAACCTATGCTTTATTAAATTGTATTTATGTTGTTTTATCCTATGCTTTAATAAATTGTGTTTATGTTGTTTTATCCTATGCTTTATTAAATTGTATTTATGTTGTTTCATCCTATGCTTTATTAAATTGTATTTATGTTGTTTTAACCCATGCTTTATTAAATTGTATTTATGTTGTTTTAACCCATGCTTTAGAAAATTGTATTTATGTTGTTTTATCCTTTGCTTTATTAAATTGTGTTTATGTTGTTTTATCCTTTGCTTTATTAAATTGTATTTATGTTGTTTTATCCTATGCTTTATTAAATTGTATTTATGTTGTTTTATCCTATGCTTTATTAAATTGTATTTATGTTGTTTTATCCTATACTTTATTAAATTGTATTTATGTTGTTTTAACCTATGCTTTATTAAATTGTATTTATGTTGTTTTATCCTATGCTTTATTAAATTGTATTTATGTTGTTTTATCCTATGCTTTATTAAATTGTATTTATGTTGTTTTATACTATGCTTTATTAAATTGTATTTATGTTGTTTTAACCTATGCTTTATTAAATTGTATTTATGTTGTTTTATCCTATACTTTATTAAATTGTATTTATGTTGTTTTAACCTATGCTTTATTAAATTGTATTTACGTTTTTTTATCCTATGCTTTATTAAATTGTATTTCTGTTGTTTTATCCTATGCTTCATTAAATTTTGTTTATGTTGTTTTATCCTATGCATTATTAAATTGTATTTATGTTGTTTTATCCTATGCTTTATTAAATTGTATTTATGTTGTTTTAACCTATGCTTTATTAAATTGTATTTATGTTGTTTTATCCTATGCTTTATTAAATTGTATTTATGTTGTTTTAACCAATTCTTTATTAAATTGTGTTTATGTTGTTTTGTCCTATACTTTATTAAATTGTATTTATGTTGTTTTAACCTATGCTTTATTAAATTGTATTTATGTTGTTTTATCCTGTGCTTTATTAAATTGTATTTATGTTGTTTTATCCTATGCTTTATTAAATTTTGTTTATGTTGTTTTATCCTATGCTTTATTAAATTGTATTTATGTTGTTTTATCCTATGCTTTATTAAATTGTATTTATGTTGTTTTAACCTATGCTTTATTAAATTGTATTTATGTTGTTTTATCCTATGCTTTATTAAATTGTATTTATGTTGTTTTATCCTATTCTTTATTAAATTGTGTTTATGTTGTTTTATCCTATACTTTATTAAATTGTATTTATGTTGTTTTAACCTATGCTTTATTAAATTGTATTTACGTTTTTTTATCCTATGCTTTATTAAATTGTATTTATGTTGTTTTATCCTATGCTTTATTTAATTTTGTTTATGTTGTTTTATCCTATGCTTTATTAAATTGTATTTATGTTGTTTTATCCTACGCTTTATTAAATTGTATTTATGTTGTTTTAACCTATGCTTTATTAAATTGTATTTATGTTGTTTTATCCTATGCTTTATTAAATTGTATTTATGTTGTTTTATCCTATGCTTTATTAAATTGTATTTATGTTGTTTTATCCTATGCTTTATTAAATTGTATTTATGTTGTTTTAACCCATGCTTTATTAAATTGTATTTATGTTGTTTTAACCCATGCTTTATAAAATTGTATTTATGTTGTTTTATCCTTTGCTTTATTAAATTGTGTTTATGTTGTTTTATCCTTTGCTTTATTAAATTGTATTTATGTTGTTTTATCCTATGCTTTATTAAATGGTATTTATGTTGTTTTATCCTATGCTTTATTAAATTGTATTTATGTTGTTTTATCCTATACTTTATTAAATTGTATTTATGTTGTTTTAACCTATGCTTTATTAAATTGTATTTATGTTGTTTTATCCTATGCTTTATTAAATTGTATTTATGTTGTTTTATCCTATGCTTTACTAAATTGTATTTATGTTGTTTTATCCTATGCTTTATTAAATTGTATTTATGTTGTTTTAACCTATGCTTTATTAAATTATATGTATGTTGTTTTATCCTATACTTTATTAAATTGTATTTATGTTGTTTTAACCTATGCTTTATTAAATTGTTTTTATGTTGTTTTATCCTATGCTTTATTAAATTGTATTTATGTTGTTTTATCCTATGCTTTATTAAATTGTATTTATGTTGTTTTAACCTATGCTTTATTAAATTGTATTTATGTTGTTTTATCCTATGCTTTATTAAATTGTATTTATGTTGTTTTATCCTATTCTTTATTAAATTGTGTTTATGTTGTTTTGTCCTATACTTTATTAAATTGTATTTATGTTGTTTTAACCTATGCTTTATTAAATTGTATTTATTTTGTTTTATCCTATGCTTTATTAAATTGTATTTATGTTGT
The DNA here is from genome assembly GCF_046119375.1 of Phyllobates terribilis. Lineage (NCBI taxonomy): Eukaryota > Metazoa > Chordata > Amphibia > Anura > Dendrobatidae > Phyllobates > Phyllobates terribilis. The sequence continues at coordinate 2,558,574 of NW_027362781.1, read as the reverse complement.
TTTATCCTATGCTTTATTAAATTTTGTTTATGTTGTTTTATCCTATGCTTTATTAAATTGTATTTATGTTGTTTTATCCTATGCTTTATTAAATTGTATTTATGTTGTTTTAACCTATGCTTTATTAAATTGTATTTATTTTGTTTTATCCTATGCTTTATTAAATTGTATTTATGTTGTTTTAACCTATTCTTTAGTAAATTGTGTTTATGTTGTTTTATCCTATACTTTAATAAATTGTATTTATGTTGTTTTAACCTATGCTTTATTAAATTGTATTTACGTTTTTTTATCCTATGCTTTATTAAATTGTATTTATGTTGTTTTAACCTATGCTTTATTAAACTGTATTTATGTTGTTTTATCCTATGCTTTATTAAATTGTATTTATGTTGTTTTATCCTATGCTTTATTAAATTGTATTTATGTTGTTTTAACCTATGCTTTATTAAATGGTATTTATGTTGTTTTAACCTATGCTTTATTAAATTGTATTTATGTTGTTTTATCCTATGCTTTATTAAATTGTATTTATGTTGTTTTAACCTATGCTTTATTAAATTGTATTTATGTTGTTTTCTCCTATGCTTTATTAAATTGTATTTATGTTGTGTTATCCTATGCTTTATTAAATTGTATTTATGTTGTTTTATCCTATGCTTTATTAAATTGTATTTATGTAGTTTTATCCTATTCTTTATTAAATTGTGTTTATGTTGTTTTGTCCTATACTTTATTAAATTGTATTTATGTTGTTTTAACCTATGCTTTATTAAATTGTATTTATGTTGTTTTATCCTATGCTTTATTAAATTGTATTTATGTTGTTTTATCCTATGCTTTAATAAATTGTGTTTATGTTGTTTTATCCTATGCTTTATTAAATTGTATTTATGTTGTTTCATCCTATGCTTTATTACATTGTATTTATGTTGTTTTAACCCATGCTTTATTAAATTGTATTTATGTTGTTTTAACCCATGCTTTAGAAAATTGTATTTATGTTGTTTTATCCTTTGCTTTATTAAATTGTGTTTATGTTGTTTTATCCTTTGCTTTATTAAATTGTATTTATGTTGTTTTATCCTATGCTTTAATAAATTGTATTTATGTTGTTTTATCCTATGCTTTATTAAATTGTATTTATGTTGTTTTATCCTATGCTTTATTAAATTGTATTTATGTTGTTTTAACCCATGCTTTATTAAATTGTATTTATGTTGTTTTAACCCATGCTTTATAAAATTGTATTTATGTTGTTTTATCCTTTGCTTTATTAAATTGTGTTTATGTTGTTTTATCCTTTGCTTTATTAAATTGTATTTATGTTGTTTTATCCTATGCTTTATTAAATTGTATTTATGTTGTTTTATCCTATGCTTTATTAAATTGTATTTATGTTGTTTTATCCTATACTTTATTAAATTGTATTTATGTTGTTTTAACCTATGCTTTATTAAATTGTATTTATGTTGTTTTATCCTATGCTTTATTAAATTGTATTTATGTTGTTTTATCCTATGCTTTACTAAATTGTATTTATGTTGTTTTATCCTATGCTTTATTAAATTGTATTTATGTTGTTTTAACCTATGCTTTATTAAATTATATGTATGTTGTTTTATCCTATACTTTATTAAATTGTATTTATGTTGTTTTAACCTATGCTTTATTAAATTGTTTTTATGTTGTTTTATCCTATGCTTTATTAAATTGTATTTATGTTGTTTTATCCTATGCTTTATTAAATTGTATTTATTTTGTTTTAACCTATGCTTTATTAAATTGCATTTATGTTGTTTTATCCTATGCTTTATTAAATTGTATTTATGTTGTTTTATCCTATGCTTTATTAAATTGTGTTTATGTTGTTTTATCCTATACTTTATTAAATTGTATTTATGTTGTTTTAAACTATGCTTTATTAAATTGTATTTATGTTGTTTTATCCTATGCTTTATTAAATTGTATTTATGTTGTTTTATCCTATGCTTTATTAAATTGTGTTTATCTTGTTTTAACCTATGCTTTATTAAATTGCATTTATGTTGTTTTATCCTATGCTTTATTAAATTGTATTTATGTTGTTTTATCCTATGCTTTATTAAATTGTGTTTATGTTGTTTTATCCTATACTTTATTAAATTGTATTTATGTTGTTTTAAACTATGCTTTATTAAATTGTATTTATGTTGTTTTATCCTATGCTTTATTAAATTGTATTTATGTTGTTTTAACCCATGCTTTATTAAATTGTATTTATGTTGTTTTAATCTATGCTTTATTAAATTGTATTTATGTTATTTTATCCTATGCTTTATTAAATTGTATTTATGTTGTTTTATCCAATGCTTTATTAAATTGTGCTTATGTTGTTTTATCCTATGGTTTATTAAATTGTATTTATGTTGTTTTATCCTATGCTTTATTAAATTGTATTTATGTTGTTTTATCCTATGCTTTATTAAATTGTATTTATGTTGCTTTAACCTTTGCTTTATTAAATTGTATTTATGTTGTTTTATCCTATGCTTTATTAAATGGTATTTATGTTGTTTTATCCTATGCTTTATTAAATTGTATTTATGTTGTTTTAACCTATGCTTTATTAAACTGTATTTATGTTGTTTTATCCTATGCTTTATTAAATTGTATTTATGTTGTTTTATCCTATGCTTTATTAAATTGTATTTATGTTGTTTTAACCTATGCTTTATTAAATGGTATTTATGTTGTTTTAACCTATGCTTTATTAAATTGTATTTATGTTGTTTTATCCTATGCTTTATTAAATTGTGTTTATGTTGTTTTATCCTATGCTTTATTAAATTGTATTTATGTTGTTTTATCCTATGCTTTATTAAATTGTATTTATGTTGTTTTAACCTATGCTTTATTAAATTGTATTTATGTTGTTTTATCCTATGCTTTATTAAATTGTATTTATGTTGTTTTATCCTATGCTTTATTAAATTGTGTTTGTTGTTTTATCCTATACTTTATTAAATTGTATTTATGTTGTTTTATCCTATGCTTTATTAAATTGTATTTATGTTGTTTTATCCTATTCTTTATTAAATTGTATTTATGTTGTTTTAACCTATGCTTTATTAAATTGTATTTATGTTGTTTTATCCTATACTTTATTAAATTGTATTTATGTTGTTTTAACCTATGCTTTATTAAATTGTATTTATGTTGTTTTATCCTATGCTTTATTAAATTGTATTTATGTTGTTTTATCCTATGCTTTATTAAATTGTATTTATGTTGTTTTATACTATGCTTTATTAAATTGTATTTATGTTGTTTTAACCTATGCTTTATTAAATTGTATTTATGTTGTTTTATCCTATACTTTATTAAATTGTATTTATGTTGTTTTAACCTATGCTTTATTAAATTGTATTTACGTTTTTTTATCCTATGCTTTATTAAATTGTATTTCTGTTGTTTTATCCTATGCTTAATTAAATTTTGTTTATGTTGTTTTATCCTATGCTTTATTAAATTGTATTTATGTTGTTTTATCCTATGCTTTATTAAATTGTATTTATGTTGTTTTAACCTATGCTTTATTAAATTGTATTTATGTTGTTTTATCCTATGCTTTATTAAATTGTATTTATGTTGTTTTAACCTATTCTTTATTAAATTGTGTTTATGTTGTTTTGTCCTATACTTTATTAAATTGTATTTATGTTGTTTTAACCTATGCTTTATTAAATTGTATTTATGTTGTTTTATCCTATGCTTTATTAAATTGTATTTATGTTGTTTTATCCTATGCTTTATTAAATTTTGTTTATGTTGTTTTATCCTATGCTTTATTAAATTGTATTTATGTTGTTTTATCCTATGCTTTATTAAATTGTATTTATGTTGTTTTAACCTATGCTTTATTAAATTGTATTTATGTTGTTTTATCCTATGCTTTATTAAATTGTATTTATGTTGTTTTATCCTATTCTTTATTAAATTGTGTTTATGTTGTTTTATCCTATACTTTATTAAATTGTATTTATGTTGTTTTAACCTATGCTTTATTAAATTGTATTTACGTTTTTTTATCCTATGCTTTATTAAATTGTATTTATGTTGTTTTATCCTATGCTTTATTTAATTTTGTTTATGTTGTTTTATCCTATGCTTTATTAAATTGTATTTATGTTGTTTTATCCTACGCTTTATTAAATTGTATTTATGTTGTTTTAACCTATGCTTTATTAAATTGTATTTATGTTGTTTTATCCTATGCTTTATTAAATTGTATTTATGTTGTTTTATCCTATGCTTTATTAAACTGTATTTATGTTGTTTTATCCTATGCTTTATTAAATTGTATTTATGTTGTTTTATCCTATGCTTTATTAAATTGAATTTATGTTGTTTTCTCCTATGCTTTATTAAATTGTATTTATGTGGTTTTATCCTATGCTTTATTAAATTATATTTATGTTGTTTTAACCTATGATTTATTAAATTGTATTTATGTTGTTTTATCCTATGCTTTATTAAATTGTATTTATGTTGTTTTATCCTATGCTTTATTAAATTGTATTTATGTTGTTTTATCCTATGCTTTATTAAATTGAATTTATGTTGTTTTCTCCTATGCTTTATTAAATTGTATTTATGTGGTTTTATCCTATGCTTTATTAAATTATATTTATGTTGTTTTAACCTATGATTTATTAAATTGTATTTATGTTGTTTTATCCTATGCTTTATTAAATTGTATTTATGTTGTTTTATCCTATGCTTTATTAAATTGTATTTATGTTGTTTTATCCTATGTTTTATTAAATTGTATTTATGTTGTTTTATCCTATGCTTTATTAAATTGTATTTATGTTGTCTTAACCTATGCTTTATTACCTCATGTTTATGTTGTTTTATCCTATGCTTTATTAAATTGTGTTTATGTTGCTTTAAACTATGCTTTATTAAATTATATTTATGTTGTTTTATCCTATGCTTTATTAAATGGTATTTATGTTGTTTTATCCTATGCTTTATTAAATTGTATTCATGTTGTTTTAACCTATGCTTTATTAAACTGTATTTATGTTGTTTTATCCTATGCTTTATTAAATTGTATTTATGTTGTTTTATCCTATGCTTTATTAAATTGTATTTATGTTGTCTTAACCTATGCTTTATTACCTCGTGTTTATGTTGTTTTATCCTATGCTTTATTAAATTGTGTTTATGTTGCTTTAACCTATGCTTTATTAAATTATATTTATGTTGTTTTATCCTATGCTTTATTAAATGGTATTTATGTTGTTTTATCCTATGCTTTATTAAATTGTATTCATGTTGTTTTAACCTATGCTTTTTTAAACTGTATTTATGTTGTTTTATCCTATGCTTTATTAAATTGTATTTATGTTGTTTTATCCTATGCTTTATTAAATTGTATTTATGTTGTTTTAACCTATGCTTTATTAAATTGTATTTATGTTGTTTTAACCTATGCTTTATTAAATTGTATTTATGTTGTTTTAACCTATGCTTTATTAAACTGCATTTATGTTGTTTTATCCTATGCTTTATTAAATTGTATTTATGTTGTTTTATCCTATGCTTTATTAAATTGTATTTATGTTGTGTTATCCTATGCTTTATTAAATTGTATTTATGTTGTTTTATCCTATGCTTTATTAAATTGTATTTATGTTGTTTTATCCTATTCTTTATTAAATTGTGTTTATGTTGTTTTGTCCTATACTTTATTAAATTGTATTTATGTTGTTTTAACCTATGCTTTATTAAAATGTATTTATGTTGTTTTATCCTATGCTTTATTAAATTGTATTTATGTTGTTTTATCCTATGCTTTAATAAATTGTGTTTATGTTGTTTTATCCTATGCTTTATTAAATTGTATTTATGTTGTTTTATCCTATGCTTTATTAAATTGTGTTTATGTTGTTTTATCCTATACTTTATTAAATTGTATTTATGTTGTTTTATCCTATGCTTTATTAAATTGTGTTTATCTTGTTTTAACCTATGCTTTATTAAATTGCATTTATGTTGTTTTATCCTATGCTTTATTAAATTGTATTTATGTTGTTTTATCCTATGCTTTATTAAATTGTGTTTATGTTGTTTTATCCTATACTTTATTAAATTGTATTTATGTTGTTTTAAACTATGCTTTATTAAATTGTATTTATGTTGTTTTATCCTATGCTTTATTAAATTGTATTTATGTTGTTTTAACCCATGCTTTATTAAATTGTATTTATGTTGTTTTAATCTATGCTTTATTAAATTGTATTTATGTTGTTTTATCCTATGCTTTATTAAATTGTATTTATGTTGTTTTATCCTATGCTTTATTAAATTGTGCTTATGTTGTTTTATCCTATGGTTTGTTAAATTGTATTTATGTTGTTTTATCCTATGCTTTATTAAATTGTATTTATGTTGTTTTATCCTATGCTTTATTAAATTGTATTTATGTTGCTTTAACCTTTGCTTTATTAAATTGTATTTATGTTGTTTTATCCTATGCTTTATTAAATGGTATTTATGTTGTTTTATCCTATGCTTTATTAAATTGTATTTATGTTGTTTTAACCTATGCTTTATTAAACTGTATTTATGTTGTTTTATCCTATGCTTTATTAAATTGTATTTATGTTGTTTTATCCTATGCTTTATTAAATTGTATTTATGATGTTTTATCCTATGCTTTACTAAATTGTATTTATGTTGTTTTATCCTATGCTTTATTAAATTGTATTTATGTTGTTTTAACCTATGCTTTATTAAATTATATGTATGTTGTTTTATCCTATACTTTATTAAATTGTATTTATGTTGTTTTAACCTATGCTTTATTAAATTGTTTTTATGTTGTTTTATCCTATGCTTTATTAAATTGTATTTATGTTGTTTTATCCTATGCTTTATTAAATTGTATTTATGTTGTTTTAACCTATGCTTTATTAAATTGTATTTATGTTGTTTTATCCTATGCTTTATTAAATTGTATTTATGTTGTTTTATCCTATTCTTTATTAAATTGTGTTTATGTTGTTTTATCCTATACTTTATTAAATTGTATTTATGTTGTTTTAACCTATGCTTTATTAAATTGTATTTACGTTTTTTTATCCTATGCTTTATTAAATTGTATTTATGTTGTTTTATCCTATGCTTTATTTAATTTTGTTTATGTTGTTTTATCCTATGCTTTATTAAATTGTATTTATGTTGTTTTATCCTACGCTTTATTAAATTGTATTTATGTTGTTTTAACCTATGCTTTATTAAATTGTATTTATGTTGTTTTATCCTATGCTTTATTAAATTGTATTTATGTTGTTTTATCCTATGCTTTATTAAATTGTATTTATGTTGTTTTATCCTATGCTTTATTAAATTGTATTTATGTTGTTTTAACCCATGCTTTATTAAATTGTATTTATGTTGTTTTAACCCATGCTTTATAAAATTGTATTTATGTTGTTTTATCCTTTGCTTTATTAAATTGTGTTTATGTTGTTTTATCCTTTGCTTTATTAAATTGTATTTATGTTGTTTTATCCTATGCTTTATTAAATGGTATTTATGTTGTTTTATCCTATGCTTTATTAAATTGTATTTATGTTGTTTTATCCTATACTTTATTAAATTGTATTTATGTTGTTTTAACCTATGCTTTATTAAATTGTATTTATGTTGTTTTATCCTATGCTTTATTAAATTGTATTTATGTTGTTTTATCCTATGCTTTACTAAATTGTATTTATGTTGTTTTATCCTATGCTTTATTAAATTGTATTTATGTTGTTTTAACATATGCTTTATTAAATTATATGTATGTTGTTTTATCCTATACTTTATTAAATTGTATTTATGTTGTTTTAACCTATGCTTTATTAAATTGTTTTTATGTTGTTTTATCCTATGCTTTATTAAATTGTATTTATGTTGTTTTATCCTATGCTTTATTAAATTGTATTTATGTTGTTTTAACCTATGCTTTATTAAATTGTATTTATGTTGTTTTATCCTATGCTTTATTAAATTGTATTTATGTTGTTTTATCCTATTCTTTATTAAATTGTGTTTATGTTGTTTTGTCCTATACTTTATTAAATTGTATTTATGTTGTTTTAACCTTTGCTTTATTAAATTGTATTTATTTTGTTTTATCCTATGCTTTATTAAATTGTATTTATGTTGTTTTATCCTATGCTTTATTAAATTTTGTTTATGTTGTTTTATCCTATGCTTTATTAAATTGTATTTATGTTGTTTTATCCTATGCTTTATTAAATTGTATTTATGTTGTTTTAACCTATGCTTTATTAAATTGTATTTATTTTGTTTTATCCTATGCTTTATTAAATTGTATTTATGTTGTTTTAACCTATTCTTTAGTAAATTGTGTTTATGTTGTTTTATCCTATACTTTATTAAATTGTATTTATGTTGTTTTAACCTATGCTTTATTAAATTGTATTTACGTTTTTTTATCCTATGCTTTATTAAATTGTATTTATGTTGTTTTAACCTATGCTTTATTAAACTGTATTTATGTTGTTTTATCCTATGCTTTATTAAATTGTATTTATGTTGTTTTATCCTATGCTTTATTAAATTGTATTTATGTTGTTTTAACCTATGCTTTATTAAATGGTATTTATGTTGTTTTAACCTATGCTTTATTAAATTGTATTTATGTTGTTTTATCCTATGCTTTATTAAATTGTATTTATGTTGTTTTAACCTATGCTTTATTAAATTGTATTTATGTTGTTTTCTCCTATGCTTTATTAAATTGTATTTATGTTGTGTTATCCTATGCTTTATTAAATTGTATTTATGTTGTTTTATCCTATGCTTTATTAAATTGTATTTATGTAGTTTTATCCTATTCTTTATTAAATTGTGTTTATGTTGTTTTGTCCTATACTTTATTAAATTGTATTTATGTTGTTTTAACCTATGCTTTATTAAATTGTATTTATGTTGTTTTATCCTATGCTTTATTAAATTGTATTTATGTTGTTTTATCCTATGCTTTAATAAATTGTGTTTATGTTGTTTTATCCTATGCTTTATTAAATTGTATTTATGTTGTTTCATCCTATGCTCTATTACATTGTATTTATGTTGTTTTAACCCATGCTTTATTAAATTGTATTTATGTTGTTTTAACCCATGCTTTAGAAAATTGTATTTATGTTGTTTTATCCTTTGCTTTATTAAATTGTGTTTATGTTGTTTTATCCTTTGCTTTATTAAATTGTATTTATGTTGTTTTATCCTATGCTTTAATAAATTGTATTTATGTTGTTTTATCCTATGCTTTATTAAATTGTATTTATGTTGTTTTATCCTATGCTTTATTAAATTGTATTTATGTTGTTTTAACCCATGCTTTATTAAATTGTATTTATGTTGTTTTAACCCATGCTTTATAAAATTGTATTTATGTTGTTTTATCCTTTGCTTTATTAAATTGTGTTTATGTTGTTTTATCCTTTGCTTTATTAAATTGTATTTATGTTGTTTTATCCTATGCTTTATTAAATTGTATTTATGTTGTTTTATCCTATGCTTTATTAAATTGTATTTATGTTGTTTTATCCTATACTTTATTAAATTGTATTTATGTTGTTTTAACCTATGCTTTATTAAATTGTATTTATGTTGTTTTATCCTATGCTTTATTAAATTGTATTTATGTTGTTTTATCCTATGCTTTACTAAATTGTATTTATGTTGTTTTATCCTATGCTTTATTAAATTGTATTTATGTTGTTTTAACCTATGCTTTATTAAATTATATGTATGTTGTTTTATCCTATACTTTATTAAATTGTATTTATGTTGTTTTAACCTATGCTTTATTAAATTGTTTTTATGTTGTTTTATCCTATGCTTTATTAAATTGTATTTATGTTGTTTTATCCTATGCTTTATTAAATTGTATTTATTTTGTTTTAACCTATGCTTTATTAAATTGCATTTATGTTGTTTTATCCTATGCTTTATTAAATTGTATTTATGTTGTTTTATCCTATGCTTTATTAAATTGTGTTTATGTTGTTTTATCCTATACTTTATTAAATTGTATTTATGTTGTTTTAAACTATGCTTTATTAAATTGTATTTATGTTGTTTTATCCTATGCTTTATTAAATTGTATTTATGTTGTTTTATCCTATGCTTTATTAAATTGTGTTTATCTTGTTTTAACCTATGCTTTATTAAATTGCATTTATGTTGTTTTATCCTATGCTTTATTAAATTGTATTTATGTTGTTTTATCCTATGCTTTATTAAATTGTGTTTATGTTGTTTTATCCTATACTTTATTAAATTGTATTTATGTTGTTTTAAACTATGCTTTATTAAATTGTATTTATGTTGTTTTATCCTATGCTTTATTAAATTGTATTTATGTTGTTTTAACCCATGCTTTATTAAATTGTATTTATGTTGTTTTAATCTATGCTTTATTAAATTGTATTTATGTTATTTTATCCTATGCTTTATTAAATTGTATTTATGTTGTTTTATCCAATGCTTTATTAAATTGTGCTTATGTTGTTTTATCCTATGGTTTATTAAATTGTATTTATGTTGTTTTATCCTATGCTTTATTAAATTGTATTTATGTTGTTTTATCCTATGCTTTATTAAATTGTATTTATGTTGCTTTAACCTTTGCTTTATTAAATTGTATTTATGTTGTTTTATCCTATGCTTTATTAAATGGTATTTATGTTGTTTTATCCTATGCTTTATTAAATTGTATTTATGTTGTTTTAACCTATGCTTTATTAAACTGTATTTATGTTGTTTTATCCTATGCTTTATTAAATTGTATTTATGTTGTTTTATCCTATGCTTTATTAAATTGTATTTATGTTGTTTTAACCTATGCTTTATTAAATGGTATTTATGTTGTTTTAACCTATGCTTTATTAAATTGTATTTATGTTGTTTTATCCTATGCTTTATTAAATTGTGTTTATGTTGTTTTATCCTATGCTTTATTAAATTGTATTTATGTTGTTTTATCCTATGCTTTATTAAATTGTATTTATGTTGTTTTAACCTATGCTTTATTAAATTGTATTTATGTTGTTTTATCCTATGCTTTATTAAATTGTATTTATGTTGTTTTATCCTATGCTTTATTAAATTGTGTTTGTTGTTTTATCCTATACTTTATTAAATTGTATTTATGTTGTTTTATCCTATGCTTTATTAAATTGTATTTATGTTGTTTTATCCTATTCTTTATTAAATTGTATTTATGTTGTTTTAACCTATGCTTTATTAAATTGTATTTATGTTGTTTTATCCTATACTTTATTAAATTGTATTTATGTTGTTTTAACCTATGCTTTATTAAATTGTATTTATGTTGTTTTATCCTATGCTTTATTAAATTGTATTTATGTTGTTTTATCCTATGCTTTATTAAATTGTATTTATGTTGTTTTATACTATGCTTTATTAAATTGTATTTATGTTGTTTTAACCTATGCTTTATTAAATTGTATTTATGTTGTTTTATCCTATACTTTATTAAATTGTATTTATGTTGTTTTAACCTATGCTTTATTAAATTGTATTTACGTTTTTTTATCCTATGCTTTATTAAATTGTATTTCTGTTGTTTTATCCTATGCTTCATTAAATTTTGTTTATGTTGTTTTATCCTATGCTTTATTAAATTGTATTTATGTTGTTTTATCCTATGCTTTATTAAATTGTATTTATGTTGTTTTAACCTATGCTTTATTAAATTGTATTTATGTTGTTTTATCCTATGCTTTATTAAATTGTATTTATGTTGTTTTAACCTATTCTTTATTAAATTGTGTTTATGTTGTTTTGTCCTATACTTTATTAAATTGTATTTATGTTGTTTTAACCTATGCTTTATTAAATTGTATTTATGTTGTTTTATCCTATGCTTTATTAAATTGTATTTATGTTGTTTTATCCTATGCTTTATTAAATTTTGTTTATGTTGTTTTATCCTATGCTTTATTAAATTGTATTTATGTTGTTTTATCCTATGCTTTATTAAATTGTATTTATGTTGTTTTAACCTATGCTTTATTAAATTGTATTTATGTTGTTTTATCCTATGCTTTATTAAATTGTATTTATGTTGTTTTATCCTATTCTTTATTAAATTGTGTTTATGTTGTTTTATCCTATACTTTATTAAATTGTATTTATGTTGTTTTAACCTATGCTTTATTAAATTGTATTTACGTTTTTTTATCCTATGCTTTATTAAATTGTATTTATGTTGTTTTATCCTATGCTTTATTTAATTTTGTTTATGTTGTTTTATCCTATGCTTTATTAAATTGTATTTATGTTGTTTTATCCTACGCTTTATTAAATTGTATTTATGTTGTTTTAACCTATGCTTTATTAAATTGTATTTATGTTGTTTTATCCTATGCTTTATTAAATTGTATTTATGTTGTTTTATCCTATGCTTTATTAAACTGTATTTATGTTGTTTTATCCTATGCTTTATTAAATTGTATTTATGTTGTTTTATCCTATGCTTTATTAAATTGAATTTATGTTGTTTTCTCCTATGCTTTATTAAATTGTATTTATGTGGTTTTATCCTATGCTTTATTAAATTATATTTATGTTGTTTTAACCTATGATTTATTAAATTGTATTTATGTTGTTTTATCCTATGCTTTATTAAATTGTATTTATGTTGTTTTATCCTATGCTTTATTAAATTGTATTTATGTTGTTTTATCCTATGCTTTATTAAATTGAATTTATGTTGTTTTCTCCTATGCTTTATTAAATTGTATTTATGTGGTTTTATCCTATGCTTTATTAAATTATATTTATGTTGTTTTAACCTATGATTTATTAAATTGTATTTATGTTGTTTTATCCTATGCTTTATTAAATTGTATTTATGTTGTTTTATCCTATGCTTTATTAAATTGTATTTATGTTGTTTTATCCTATGTTTTATTAAATTGTATTTATGTTGTTTTATCCTATGCTTTATTAAATTGTATTTATGTTGTCTTAACCTATGCTTTATTACCTCATGTTTATGTTGTTTTATCCTATGCTTTATTAAATTGTGTTTATGTTGCTTTAAACTATGCTTTATTAAATTATATTTATGTTGTTTTATCCTATGCTTTATTAAATGGTATTTATGTTGTTTTATCCTATGCTTTATTAAATTGTATTCATGTTGTTTTAACCTATGCTTTATTAAACTGTATTTATGTTGTTTTATCCTATGCTTTATTAAATTGTATTCATGTTGTTTTATCCTATGCTTTATTAAATTGTATTTATGTTGTCTTAACCTATGCTTTATTACCTCGTGTTTATGTTGTTTTATCCTATGCTTTATTAAATTGTGTTTATGTTGCTTTAACCTATGCTTTATTAAATTATATTTATGTTGTTTTATCCTATGCTTTATTAAATGGTATTTATGTTGTTTTATCCTATGCTTTATTAAATTGTATTCATGTTGTTTTAACCTATGCTTTTTTAAACTGTATTTATGTTGTTTTATCCTATGCTTTATTAAATTGTATTTATGTTGTTTTATCCTATGCTTTATTAAATTGTATTTATGTTGTTTTATCCTATGCTTTAATAAATTGTGTTTATGTTGTTTTATCCTATGCTTTATTAAATTGTATTTATGTTGTTTTATCCTATGCTTTATTAAATTGTGTTTATGTTGTTTTATCCTATACTTTATTAAATTGTATTTATGTTGTTTTATCCTATGCTTTATTAAATTGTGTTTATCTTGTTTTAACCTATGCTTTATTAAATTGCATTTATGTTGTTTTATCCTATGCTTTATTAAATTGTATTTATGTTGTTTTATCCTATGCTTTATTAAATTGTGTTTATGTTGTTTTATCCTATACTTTATTAAATTGTATTTATGTTGTTTTAAACTATGCTTTATTAAATTGTATTTATGTTGTTTTATCCTATGCTTTATTAAATTGTATTTATGTTGTTTTAACCCATGCTTTATTAAATTGTATTTATGTTGTTTTAATCTATGCTTTATTAAATTGTATTTATGTTGTTTTATCCTATGCTTTATTAAATTGTATTTATGTTGTTTTATCCTATGCTTTATTAAATTGTGCTTATGTTGTTTTATCCTATGGTTTGTTAAATTGTATTTATGTTGTTTTATCCTATGCTTTATTAAATTGTATTTATGTTGTTTTATCCTATGCTTTATTAAATTGTATTTATGTTGCTTTAACCTTTGCTTTATTAAATTGTATTTATGTTGTTTTATCCTATGCTTTATTAAATGGTATTTATGTTGTTTTATCCTATGCTTTATTAAATTGTATTTATGTTGTTTTAACCTATGCTTTATTAAACTGTATTTATGTTGTTTTATCCTATGCTTTATTAAATTGTATTTATGTTGTTTTATCCTATGCTTTATTAAATTGTATTTATGATGTTTTATCCTATGCTTTACTAAATTGTATTTATGTTGTTTTATCCTATGCTTTATTAAATTGTATTTATGTTGTTTTAACCTATGCTTTATTAAATTATATGTATGTTGTTTTATCCTATACTTTATTAAATTGTATTTATGTTGTTTTAACCTATGCTTTATTAAATTGTTTTTATGTTGTTTTATCCTATGCTTTATTAAATTGTATTTATGTTGTTTTATCCTATGCTTTATTAAATTGTATTTATTTTGTTTTAACCTATGCTTTATTAAATTGCATTTATGTTGTTTTATCCTATGCTTTATTAAATTGTATTTATGTTGTTTTATCCTATGCTTTATTAAATTGTGTTTATGTTGTTTTATCCTATACTTTATTAAATTGTATTTATGTTGTTTTAAACTATGCTTTATTAAATTGTATTTATGTTGTTTTATCCTATGCTTTATTAAATTGTATTTATGTTGTTTTAACCCATGCTTTATTAAATTGTATTTATGTTGTTTTAATCTATGCTTTATTAAATTGTATTTATGTTGTTTTATCCTATGCTTTATTAAATTGTATTTATGTTGTTTTATCCTATGCTTTATTAAATTGTGCTTATGTTGTTTTATCCTATGGTTTGTTAAATTGTATTTATGTTGTTTTATCCTATGCTTTATTAAATTGTATTTATGTTGTTTTATCCTATGCTTTATTAAATTGTATTTATGTTGCTTTAACCTTTGCTTTATTAAATTGTATTTATGTTGTTTTATCCTATGCTTTATTAAATGGTATTTATGTTGTTTTATCCTATGCTTTATTAAATTGTATTTATGTTGTTTTAACCTATGCTTTATTAAACTGTATTTATGTTGTTTTATCCTATGCTTTATTAAATTGTATTTATGTTGTTTTATCCTATGCTTTATTAAATTGTATTTATGTTGTTTTATCCTATGCTTTACTAAATTGTATTTATGTTGTTTTATCCTATGCTTTATTAAATTGTATTTATGTTGTTTTAACCTATGCTTTATTAAATTATATGTATGTTGTTTTATCCTATACTTTATTAAATTGTATTTATGTTGTTTTAACCTATGCTTTATTAAATTGTTTTTATGTTGTTTTATCCTATGCTTTATTAAATTGTATTTATGTTGTTTTATCCTATGCTTTATTAAATTGTATTTATTTTGTTTTAACCTATGCTTTATTAAATTGCATTTATGTTGTTTTATCCTATGCTTTATTAAATTGTATTTATGTTGTTTTATCCTATGCTTTATTAAATTGTGTTTATGTTGTTTTATCCTATACTTTATTAAATTGTATTTATGTTGTTTTAAACTATGCTTTATTAAATTGTATTTATGTTGTTTTATCCTATGCTTTATTAAATTGTATTTATGTTGTTTTATCCTATGCTTTATTAAATTGTGTTTATCTTGTTTTAACCTATGCTTTATTAAATTGCATTTATGTTGTTTTATCCTATGCTTTATTAAATTGTATTTATGTTGTTTTATCCTATGCTTTATTAAATTGTGTTTATGTTGTTTTATCCTATACTTTATTAAATTGTATTTATGTTGTTTTAAACTATGCTTTATTAAATTGTATTTATGTTGTTTTATCCTATGCTTTATTAAATTGTATTTATGTTGTTTTAACCTATGCTTTATTAAATTGTATTTACGTTTTTTTATCCTATGCTTTATTAAATTGTATTTCTGTTGTTTTATCCTATGCTTCATTAAATTTTGTTTATGTTGTTTTATCCTATGCTTTATTAAATTGTATTTATGTTGTTTTATCCTATGCTTTATTAAATTGTATTTATGTTGTTTTAACCTATGCTTTATTAAATTGTATTTATGTTGTTTTATCCTATGCTTTATTAAATTGTATTTATGTTGTTTTAACCTATTCTTTATTAAATTGTGTTTATGTTGTTTTGTCCTATACTTTATTAAATTGTATTTATGTTGTTTTAACCTATGCTTTATTAAATTGTATTTATGTTGTTTTATCCTATGCTTTATTAAATTGTATTTATGTTGTTTTATCCTATGCTTTATTAAATTTTGTTTATGTTGTTTTATCCTATGCTTTATTAAATTGTATTTATGTTGTTTTATCCTATGCTTTATTAAATTGTATTTATGTTGTTTTAACCTATGCTTTATTAAATTGTATTTATGTTGTTTTATCCTATGCTTTATTAAATTGTATTTATGTTGTTTTATCCTATTCTTTATTAAATTGTGTTTATGTTGTTTTATCCTATACTTTATTAAATTGTATTTATGTTGTTTTAACCTATGCTTTATTAAATTGTATTTACGTTTTTTTATCCTATGCTTTATTAAATTGTATTTATGTTGTTTTATCCTATGCTTTATTTAATTTTGTTTATGTTGTTTTATCCTATGCTTTATTAAATTGTATTTATGTTGTTTTATCCTACGCTTTATTAAATTGTATTTATGTTGTTTTAACCTATGCTTTATTAAATTGTATTTATGTTGTTTTATCCTATGCTTTATTAAATTGTATTTATGTTGTTTTATCCTATGCTTTATTAAATTGTATTTATGTTGTTTTATCCTATGCTTTATTAAATTGTATTTATGTTGTTTTAACCCATGCTTTATTAAATTGTATTTATGTTGTTTTAACCCATGCTTTATAAAATTGTATTTATGTTGTTTTATCCTTTGCTTTATTAAATTGTGTTTATGTTGTTTTATCCTTTGCTTTATTAAATTGTATTTATGTTGTTTTATCCTATGCTTTATTAAATTGTATTTATGTTGTTTTATCCTATGCTTTATTAAATTGTATTTATGTTGTTTTATCCTATACTTTATTAAATTGTATTTATGTTGTTTTAACCTATGCTTTATTAAATTGTATTTATGTTGTTTTATCCTATGCTTTATTAAATTGTATTTATGTTGTTTTATCCTATGCTTTACTAAATTGTATTTATGTTGTTTTATCCTATGCTTTATTAAATTGTATTTATGTTGTTTTAACCTATGCTTTATTAAATTATATGTATGTTGTTTTATCCTATACTTTATTAAATTGTATTTATGTTGTTTTAACCTATGCTTTATTAAATTGTTTTTATGTTGTTTTATCCTATGCTTTATTAAATTGTATTTATGTTGTTTTATCATATGCTTTATTAAATTGTATTTATGTTGTTTTAACCTATGCTTTATTAAATTGTATTAATGTTGTTTTATCCTATGCTTTATTAAATTGTATTTATGTTGTTTTATCCTATTCTTTATTAAATTGTGTTTATGTTGTTTTGTCCTATACTTTATTAAATTGTATTTATGTTGTTTTAACCTATGCTTTATTAAATTGTATTTATTTTGTTTTATCCTATGCTTTATTAAATTGTATTTATGTTGTTTTATCCTATGCTTTATTAAATTTTGTTTATGTTGTTTTATCCTATGCTTTATTAAATTGTATTTATGTTGTTTTATCCTATGCTTTATTAAATTGTATTTATGTTGTTTTAACCTATGCTTTATTAAATTGTATTTATTTTGTTTTATCCTATGCTTTATTAAATTGTATTTATGTTGTTTTATCCTATTCTTTATTAAATTGTGTTTATGTTGTTTTATCCTATACTTTATTAAATTGTATTTATGTTGTTTTAACCTATGCTTTATTAAATTGTATTTATGTTGTTTTATCCTATGCTTTATTAAATTGTATTTATGTTGTTTTAACCTATTCTTTATTAAATTGTGTTTATGTTGTTTTGTCCTATACTTTATTAAATTGTATTTATGTTGTTTTAACCTATGCTTTATTAAATTGTATTTATGTTGTTTTATCCTATGCTTTATTAAATTGTATTTATGTTGTTTTATCCTATGCTTTATTAAATTGTATTTATGTTGTTTTAACCTATGCTTTATTAAATTGTATTTATGTTGTTTTATCCTATGCTTTATTAAATTGTATTTATGTTGTTTTATCCTATGCTTTATTAAACTGTATTTATGTTGTTTTATCCTATGCTTTATTAAATTGTATTTATGTTGTTTTATCCTATGCTTTATTAAATTGAATTTATGTTGTTTTCTCCTATGCTTTATTAAATTGTATTTATGTGGTTTTATCCTATGCTTTATTAAATTATATTTATGTTGTTTTAACCTATGATTTATTAAATTGTATTTATGTTGTTTTATCCTATGCTTTATTAAATTGAATTTATGTTGTTTTCTCCTATGCTTTATTAAATTGTATTTATGTGGTTTTATCCTATGCTTTATTAAATTATATTTATGTTGTTTTAACCTATGATTTATTAAATTGTATTTATGTTGTTTTATCCTATGCTTTATTAAATTGTATTTATGTTGTTTTATCCTATGCTTTATTAAATTGTATTTATGTTGTTTTATCCTATGTTTTATTAAATTGTATTTATGTTGTTTTATCCTATGCTTTATTAAATTGTATTTATGTTGTCTTAACCTATGCTTTATTACCTCATGTTTATGTTGTTTTATCCTATGCTTTATTAAATTGTGTTTATGTTGCTTTAAACTATGCTTTATTAAATTATATTTATGTTGTTTTATCCTATGCTTTATTAAATGGTATTTATGTTGTTTTATCCTATGCTTTATTAAATTGTATTCATGTTGTTTTAACCTATGCTTTATTAAACTGTATTTATGTTGTTTTATCCTATGCTTTATTAAATTGTATTTATGTTGTTTTATCCTATGCTTTATTAAATTGTATTTATGTTGTCTTAACCTATGCTTTATTACCTCGTGTTTATGTTGTTTTATCCTATGCTTTATTAAATTGTGTTTATGTTGCTTTAACCTATGCTTTATTAAATTATATTTATGTTGTTTTATCCTATGCTTTATTAAATGGTATTTATGTTGTTTTATCCTATGCTTTATTAAATTGTATTCATGTTGTTTTAACCTATGCTTTTTTAAACTGTATTTATGTTGTTTTATCCTATGCTTTATTAAATTGTATTTATGTTGTTTTATCCTATGCTTTATTAAATTGTATTTATGTTGTTTTAACCTATGCTTTATTAAATTGTATTTATGTTGTTTTAACCTATGCTTTATTAAATTGTATTTATGTTGTTTTAACCTATGCTTTATTAAACTGCATTTATGTTGTTTTATCCTATGCTTTATTAAATTGTATTTATGTTGTTTTATCCTATGCTTTATTAAATTGTATTTATGTTGTGTTATCCTATGCTTTATTAAATTGTATTTATGTTGTTTTATCCTATGCTTTATTAAATTGTATTTATGTTGTTTTATCCTATTCTTTATTAAATTGTGTTTATGTTGTTTTGTCCTATACTTTATTAAATTGTATTTATGTTGTTTTAACCTATGCTTTATTAAATTGTATTTATGTTGTTTTATCCTATGCTTTATTAAATTGTATTTATGTTGTTTTATCCTATGCTTTAATAAATTGTGTTTATGTTGTTTTATCCTATGCTTTATTAAATTGTATTTATGTTGTTTCATCCTATGCTTTATTAAATTGTATTTATGTTGTTTTAACCCATGCTTTATTAAATTGTATTTATGTTGTTTTAACCCATGCTTTAGAAAATTGTATTTATGTTGTTTTATCCTTTGCTTTATTAAATTGTGTTTATGTTGTTTTATCCTTTGCTTTATTAAATTGTATTTATGTTGTTTTATCCTATGCTTTATTAAATTGTATTTATGTTGTTTTATCCTATGCTTTATTAAATTGTATTTATGTTGTTTTATCCTATACTTTATTAAATTGTATTTATGTTGTTTTAACCTATGCTTTATTAAATTGTATTTATGTTGTTTTATCCTATGCTTTATTAAATTGTATTTATGTTGTTTTATCCTATGCTTTACTAAATTGTATTTATGTTGTTTTATCCTATGCTTTATTAAATTGTATTTATGTTGTTTTAACCTATGCTTTATTAAATTATATGTATGTTGTTTTATCCTATACTTTATTAAATTGTATTTATGTTGTTTTAACCTATGCTTTATTAAATTGTATTTATGTTGTTTTATCCTATGCTTTATTAAATTGTATTTATGTTGTTTTATCCTATGCTTTATTAAATTGTATTTATTTTGTTTTAACCTATGCTTTATTAAATTGCATTTATGTTGTTTTATCCTATGCTTTATTTAATTGTATTTATGTTGTTTTATCCTATGCTTTATTAAATTGTGTTTATGTTGTTTTATCCTATACTTTATTAAATTGTATTTATGTTGTTTTAAACTATGCTTTATTAAATTGTATTTATGTTGTTTTATCCTATGCTTTATTAAATTGTATTTATGTTGTTTTATCCTATGCTTTATTAAATTGTGTTTATCTTGTTTTAACCTATGCTTTATTAAATTGCATTTATGTTGTTTTATCCTATGCTTTATTAAATTGTATTTATGTTGTTTTATCCTATGCTTTATTAAATTGTGTTTATGTTGTTTTATCCTATACTTTATTAAATTGTATTTATGTTGTTTTAAACTATGCTTTATTAAATTGTATTTATGTTGTTTTATCCTATGCTTTATTAAATTGTATTTATGTTGTTTTAACCCATGCTTTATTAAATTGTATTTATGTTGTTTTAATCTATGCTTTATTAAATTGTATTTATGTTGTTTTATCCTATGCTTTATTAAATTGTATTTATGTTGTTTTATCCTATGCTTTATTAAATTGTGCTTATGTTGTTTTATCCTATGGTTTGTTAAATTGTATTTATGTTGTTTTATCCTATGCTTTATTAAATTGTATTTATGTTGTTTTATCCTATGCTTTATTAAATGGTATTTATGTTGTTTTATCCTATGCTTTATTAAATTGTATTTATGTTGTTTTAACCTATGCTTTATTAAACTGTATTTATGTTGTTTTATCCTATGCTTTATTAAATTGTATTTATGTTGTTTTATCCTATGCTTTATTAAATTGTATTTATGATGTTTTATCCTATGCTTTACTAAATTGTATTTATGTTGTTTTATCCTATGCTTTATTAAATTGTATTTATGTTGTTTTAACCTATGCTTTATTAAATTATATGTATGTTGTTTTATCCTATACTTTATTAAATTGTATTTATGTTGTTTTAACCTATGCTTTATTAAATTGTTTTTATGTTGTTTTATCCTATGCTTTATTAAATTGTATTTATGTTGTTTTATCCTATGCTTTATTAAATTGTATTTATTTTGTTTTAACCTATGCTTTATTAAATTGCATTTATGTTGTTTTATCCTATGCTTTATTAAATTGTATTTATGTTGTTTTATCCTATGCTTTATTAAATTGTGTTTATGTTGTTTTATCCTATACTTTATTAAATTGTATTTATGTTGTTTTAAACTATGCTTTATTAAATTGTATTTATGTTGTTTTATCCTATGCTTTATTAAATTGTATTTATGTTGTTTTAACCCATGCTTTATTAAATTGTATTTATGTTGTTTTAATCTATGCTTTATTAAATTGTATTTATGTTGTTTTATCCTATGCTTTATTAAATTGTATTTATGTTGTTTTATCCTATGCTTTATTAAATTGTGCTTATGTTGTTTTATCCTATGGTTTGTTAAATTGTATTTATGTTGTTTTATCCTATGCTTTATTAAATTGTATTTATGTTGTTTTATCCTATGCTTTATTAAATTGTATTTATGTTGCTTTAACCTTTGCTTTATTAAATTGTATTTATGTTGTTTTATCCTATGCTTTATTAAATGGTATTTATGTTGTTTTATCCTATGCTTTATTAAATTGTATTTATGTTGTTTTAACCTATGCTTTATTAAACTGTATTTATGTTGTTTTATCCTATGCTTTATTAAATTGTATTTATGTTGTTTTATCCTATGCTTTATTAAATTGTATTTATGTTGTTTTATCCTATGCTTTACTAAATTGTATTTATGTTGTTTTATCCTATGCTTTATTAAATTGTATTTATGTTGTTTTAACCTATGCTTTATTAAATTATATGTATGTTGTTTTATCCTATACTTTATTAAATTGTATTTATGTTGTTTTAACCTATGCTTTATTAAATTGTTTTTATGTTGTTTTATCCTATGCTTTATTAAATTGTATTTATGTTGTTTTATCCTATGCTTTATTAAATTGTATTTATTTTGTTTTAACCTATGCTTTATTAAATTGCATTTATGTTGTTTTATCCTATGCTTTATTAAATTGTATTTATGTTGTTTTATCCTATGCTTTATTAAATTGTGTTTATGTTGTTTTATCCTATACTTTATTAAATTGTATTTATGTTGTTTTAAACTATGCTTTATTAAATTGTATTTATGTTGTTTTATCCTATGCTTTATTAAATTGTATTTATGTTGTTTTATCCTATGCTTTATTAAATTGTGTTTATCTTGTTTTAACCTATGCTTTATTAAATTGCATTTATGTTGTTTTATCCTATGCTTTATTAAATTGTATTTATGTTGTTTTATCCTATGCTTTATTAAATTGTGTTTATGTTGTTTTATCCTATACTTTATTAAATTGTATTTATGTTGTTTTAAACTATGCTTTATTAAATTGTATTTATGTTGTTTTATCCTATGCTTTATTAAATTGTATTTATGTTGTTTTAACCTATGCTTTATTAAATTGTATTTACGTTTTTTTATCCTATGCTTTATTAAATTGTATTTCTGTTGTTTTATCCTATGCTTTATTAAATTTTGTTTATGTTGTTTTATCCTATGCTTTATTAAATTGTATTTATGTTGTTTTATCCTATGCTTTATTAAATTTTGTTTATGTTGTTTTATCCTATGCTTTATTAAATTGTATTTATGTTGTTTTATCCTATGCTTTATTAAATTGTATTTATGTTGTTTTAACCTATGCTTTATTAAATTGTATTTATTTTGTTTTATCCTATGCTTTATTAAATTGTATTTATGTTGTTTTATCCTATTCTTTATTAAATTGTGTTTATGTTGTTTTATCCTATACTTTATTAAATTGTATTTATGTTGTTTTAACCTATGCTTTATTAAATTGTATTTATGTTGTTTTATCCTATGCTTTATTAAATTGTATTTATGTTGTTTTAACCTATTCTTTATTAAATTGTGTTTATGTTGTTTTGTCCTATACTTTATTAAATTGTATTTATGTTGTTTTAACCTATGCTTTATTAAATTGTATTTATGTTGTTTTATCCTATGCTTTATTAAATTGTATTTATGTTGTTTTATCCTATGCTTTATTAAATTGTATTTATGTTGTTTTAACCTATGCTTTATTAAATTGTATTTATGTTGTTTTATCCTATGCTTTATTAAATTGTATTTATGTTGTTTTATCCTATGCTTTATTAAACTGTATTTATGTTGTTTTATCCTATGCTTTATTAAATTGTATTTATGTTGTTTTATCCTATGCTTTATTAAATTGAATTTATGTTGTTTTCTCCTATGCTTTATTAAATTGTATTTATGTGGTTTTATCCTATGCTTTATTAAATTATATTTATGTTGTTTTAACCTATGATTTATTAAATTGTATTTATGTTGTTTTATCCTATGCTTTATTAAATTGAATTTATGTTGTTTTCTCCTATGCTTTATTAAATTGTATTTATGTGGTTTTATCCTATGCTTTATTAAATTATATTTATGTTGTTTTAACCTATGATTTATTAAATTGTATTTATGTTGTTTTATCCTATGCTTTATTAAATTGTATTTATGTTGTTTTATCCTATGCTTTATTAAATTGTATTTATGTTGTTTTATCCTATGTTTTATTAAATTGTATTTATGTTGTTTTATCCTATGCTTTATTAAATTGTATTTATGTTGTCTTAACCTATGCTTTATTACCTCATGTTTATGTTGTTTTATCCTATGCTTTATTAAATTGTGTTTATGTTGCTTTAAACTATGCTTTATTAAATTATATTTATGTTGTTTTATCCTATGCTTTATTAAATGGTATTTATGTTGTTTTATCCTATGCTTTATTAAATTGTATTCATGTTGTTTTAACCTATGCTTTATTAAACTGTATTTATGTTGTTTTATCCTATGCTTTATTAAATTGTATTTATGTTGTTTTATCCTATGCTTTATTAAATTGTATTTATGTTGTCTTAACCTATGCTTTATTACCTCGTGTTTATGTTGTTTTATCCTATGCTTTATTAAATTGTGTTTATGTTGCTTTAACCTATGCTTTATTAAATTATATTTATGTTGTTTTATCCTATGCTTTATTAAATGGTATTTATGTTGTTTTATCCTATGCTTTATTAAATTGTATTCATGTTGTTTTAACCTATGCTTTTTTAAACTGTATTTATGTTGTTTTATCCCATGCTTTATTAAATTGTATTTATGTTGTTTTATCCTATGCTTTATTAAATTGTATTTATGTTGTTTTAACCTATGCTTTATTAAATTGTATTTATGTTGTTTTAACCTATGCTTTATTAAATTGTATTTATGTTGTTTTAACCTATGCTTTATTAAACTGCATTTATGTTGTTTTATCCTATGCTTTATTAAATTGTATTTATGTTGTTTTATCCTATGCTTTATTAAATTGTATTTATGTTGTGTTATCCTATGCTTTATTAAATTGTATTTATGTTGTTTTATCCTATGCTTTATTAAATTGTATTTATGTTGTTTTATCCTATTCTTTATTAAATTGTGTTTATGTTGTTTTGTCCTATACTTTATTAAATTGTATTTATGTTGTTTTAACCTATGCTTTATTAAATTGTATTTATGTTGTTTTATCCTATGCTTTATTAAATTGTATTTATGTTGTTTTATCCTATGCTTTAATAAATTGTGTTTATGTTGTTTTATCCTATGCTTTATTAAATTGTATTTATGTTGTTTCATCCTATGCTTTATTAAATTGTATTTATGTTGTTTTAACCCATGCTTTATTAAATTGTATTTATGTTGTTTTAACCCATGCTTTAGAAAATTGTATTTATGTTGTTTTATCCTTTGCTTTATTAAATTGTGTTTATGTTGTTTTATCCTTTGCTTTATTAAATTGTATTTATGTTGTTTTATCCTATGCTTTATTAAATTGTATTTATGTTGTTTTATCCTATGCTTTATTAAATTGTATTTATGTTGTTTTATCCTATACTTTATTAAATTGTATTTATGTTGTTTTAACCTATGCTTTATTAAATTGTATTTATGTTGTTTTATCCTATGCTTTATTAAATTGTATTTATGTTGTTTTATCCTATGCTTTACTAAATTGTATTTATGTTGTTTTATCCTATGCTTTATTAAATTGTATTTATGTTGTTTTAACCTATGCTTTATTAAATTATATGTATGTTGTTTTATCCTATACTTTATTAAATTGTATTTATGTTGTTTTAACCTATGCTTTATTAAATTGTTTTTATGTTGTTTTATCCTATGCTTTATTAAATTGTATTTATGTTGTTTTATCCTATGCTTTATTAAATTGTATTTATTTTGTTTTAACCTATGCTTTATTAAATTGCATTTATGTTGTTTTATCCTATGCTTTATTTAATTGTATTTATGTTGTTTTATCCTATGCTTTATTAAATTGTGTTTATGTTGTTTTATCCTATACTTTATTAAATTGTATTTATGTTGTTTTAAACTATGCTTTATTAAATTGTATTTATGTTGTTTTATCCTATGCTTTATTAAATTGTATTTATGTTGTTTTATCCTATGCTTTATTAAATTGTGTTTATCTTGTTTTAACCTATGCTTTATTAAATTGCATTTATGTTGTTTTATCCTATGCTTTATTAAATTGTATTTATGTTGTTTTATCCTATGCTTTATTAAATTGTGTTTATGTTGTTTTATCCTATACTTTATTAAATTGTATTTATGTTGTTTTAAACTATGCTTTATTAAATTGTATTTATGTTGTTTTATCCTATGCTTTATTAAATTGTATTTATGTTGTTTTAACCCATGCTTTATTAAATTGTATTTATGTTGTTTTAATCTATGCTTTATTAAATTGTATTTATGTTGTTTTATCCTATGCTTTATTAAATTGTATTTATGTTGTTTTATCCTATGCTTTATTAAATTGTGCTTATGTTGTTTTATCCTATGGTTTGTTAAATTGTATTTATGTTGTTTTATCCTATGCTTTATTAAATTGTATTTATGTTGTTTTATCCTATGCTTTATTAAATGGTATTTATGTTGTTTTATCCTATGCTTTATTAAATTGTATTTATGTTGTTTTAACCTATGCTTTATTAAACTGTATTTATGTTGTTTTATCCTATGCTTTATTAAATTGTATTTATGTTGTTTTATCCTATGCTTTATTAAATTGTATTTATGATGTTTTATCCTATGCTTTACTAAATTGTATTTATGTTGTTTTATCCTATGCTTTATTAAATTGTATTTATGTTGTTTTAACCTATGCTTTATTAAATTATATGTATGTTGTTTTATCCTATACTTTATTAAATTGTATTTATGTTGTTTTAACCTATGCTTTATTAAATTGTTTTTATGTTGTTTTATCCTATGCTTTATTAAATTGTATTTATGTTGTTTTATCCTATGCTTTATTAAATTGTATTTATTTTGTTTTAACCTATGCTTTATTAAATTGCATTTATGTTGTTTTATCCTATGCTTTATTAAATTGTATTTATGTTGTTTTATCCTATGCTTTATTAAATTGTGTTTATGTTGTTTTATCCTATACTTTATTAAATTGTATTTATGTTGTTTTAAACTATGCTTTATTAAATTGTATTTATGTTGTTTTATCCTATGCTTTATTAAATTGTATTTATGTTGTTTTAACCCATGCTTTATTAAATTGTATTTATGTTGTTTTAATCTATGCTTTATTAAATTGTATTTATGTTGTTTTAATCTATGCTTTATTAAATTGTATTTATGTTGTTTTATCCTATGCTTTATTAAATTGTATTTATGTTGTTTTATCCTATGCTTTATTAAATTGTGCTTATGTTGTTTTATCCTATGGTTTGTTAAATTGTATTTATGTTGTTTTATCCTATGCTTTATTAAATTGTATTTATGTTGTTTTATCCTATGCTTTATTAAATTGTATTTATGTTGCTTTAACCTTTGCTTTATTAAATTGTATTTATGTTGTTTTATCCTATGCTTTATTAAATGGTATTTATGTTGTTTTATCCTATGCTTTATTAAATTGTATTTATGTTGTTTTAACCTATGCTTTATTAAACTGTATTTATGTTGTTTTATCCTATGCTTTATTAAATTGTATTTATGTTGTTTTATCCTATGCTTTATTAAATTGTATTTATGTTGTTTTATCCTATGCTTTACTAAATTGTATTTATGTTGTTTTATCCTATGCTTTATTAAATTGTATTTATGTTGTTTTAACCTATGCTTTATTAAATTATATGTATGTTGTTTTATCCTATACTTTATTAAATTGTATTTATGTTGTTTTAACCTATGCTTTATTAAATTGTTTTTATGTTGTTTTATCCTATGCTTTATTAAATTGTATTTATGTTGTTTTATCCTATGCTTTATTAAATTGTATTTATTTTGTTTTAACCTATGCTTTATTAAATTGCATTTATGTTGTTTTATCCTATGCTTTATTAAATTGTATTTATGTTGTTTTATCCTATGCTTTATTAAATTGTGTTTATGTTGTTTTATCCTATACTTTATTAAATTGTATTTATGTTGTTTTAAACTATGCTTTATTAAATTGTATTTATGTTGTTTTATCCTATGCTTTATTAAATTGTATTTATGTTGTTTTATCCTATGCTTTATTAAATTGTGTTTATCTTGTTTTAACCTATGCTTTATTAAATTGCATTTATGTTGTTTTATCCTATGCTTTATTAAATTGTATTTATGTTGTTTTATCCTATGCTTTATTAAATTGTGTTTATGTTGTTTTATCCTATACTTTATTAAATTGTATTTATGTTGTTTTAAACTATGCTTTATTAAATTGTATTTATGTTGTTTTATCCTATGCTTTATTAAATTGTATTTATGTTGTTTTAACCTATGCTTTATTAAATTGTATTTACGTTTTTTTATCCTATGCTTTATTAAATTGTATTTCTGTTGTTTTATCCTATGCTTTATTAAATTTTGTTTATGTTGTTTTATCCTATGCTTTATTAAATTGTATTTATGTTGTTTTATCCTATGCTTTATTAAATTTTGTTTATGTTGTTTTATCCTATGCTTTATTAAATTGTATTTATGTTGTTTTATCCTATGCTTTATTAAATTGTATTTATGTTGTTTTAACCTATGCTTTATTAAATTGTATTTATTTTGTTTTATCCTATGCTTTATTAAATTGTATTTATGTTGTTTTATCCTATTCTTTATTAAATTGTGTTTATGTTGTTTTATCCTATACTTTATTAAATTGTATTTATGTTGTTTTAACCTATGCTTTATTAAATTGTATTTATGTTGTTTTATCCTATGCTTTATTAAATTGTATTTATGTTGTTTTAACCTATTCTTTATTAAATTGTGTTTATGTTGTTTTGTCCTATACTTTATTAAATTGTATTTATGTTGTTTTAACCTATGCTTTATTAAATTGTATTTATGTTGTTTTATCCTATGCTTTATTAAATTGTATTTATGTTGTTTTATCCTATGCTTTATTAAATTGTATTTATGTTGTTTTAACCTATGCTTTATTAAATTGTATTTATGTTGTTTTATCCTATGCTTTATTAAATTGTATTTATGTTGTTTTATCCTATGCTTTATTAAACTGTATTTATGTTGTTTTATCCTATGCTTTATTAAATTGTATTTATGTTGTTTTATCCTATGCTTTATTAAATTGAATTTATGTTGTTTTCTCCTATGCTTTATTAAATTGTATTTATGTGGTTTTATCCTATGCTTTATTAAATTATATTTATGTTGTTTTAACCTATGCTTTATTAAATTATATTTATGTTGTTTTAACCTATGATTTATTAAATTGAATTTATGTTGTTTTCTCCTATGCTTTATTAAATGGTATTTATGTGGTTTTATCCTATGCTTTATTAAATTATATTTATGTTGTTTTAACCTATGATTTATTAAATTGTATTTATGTTGTTTTATCCTATGCTTTATTAAATTGTATTTATGTTGTTTTATCCTATGCTTTATTAAATTGTATTTATGTTGTTTTATCCTATGTTTTATTAAATTGTATTTATGTTGTTTTATCCTATGCTTTATTAAATTGTATTTATGTTGTCTTAACCTATGCTTTATTACCTCATGTTTATGTTGTTTTATACTATGCTTTATTAAATTGTGTTTATGTTGCTTTAAACTATGCTTTATTAAATTATATTTATGTTGTTTTATCCTATGCTTTATTAAATGGTATTTATGTTGTTTTATCCTATGCTTTATTAAATTGTATTCATGTTGTTTTAACCTATGCTTTATTAAACTGTATTTATGTTGTTTTATCCTATGCTTTATTAAATTGTATTTATGTTGTTTTATCCTATGCTTTATTAAATTGTATTTATGTTGTCTTAACCTATGCTTTATTACCTCGTGTTTATGTTGTTTTATCCTATGCTTTATTAAATTGTGTTTATGTTGCTTTAACCTATGCTTTATTAAATTATATTTATGTTGTTTTATCCTATGCTTTATTAAATGGTATTTATGTTGTTTTATCCTATGCTTTATTAAATTGTATTCATGTTGTTTTAACCTATGCTTTTTTAAACTGTATTTATGTTGTTTTATCCTATGCTTTATTAAATTGTATTTATGTTGTTTTATCCTATGCTTTATTAAATTGTATTTATGTTGTTTTAACCTATGCTTTATTAAATTGTATTTATGTTGTTTTAACCTATGCTTTATTAAATTGTATTTATGTTGTTTTAACCTATGCTTTATTAAACTGCATTTATGTTGTTTTATCCTATGCTTTATTAAATTGTATTTATGTTGTTTTATCCTATGCTTTATTAAATTGTATTTATGTTGTTTTATCCTATGCTTTATTAAATTGTATTTATGTTGTTTTATCCTATGCTTTATTAAATTGTATTTATGTTGTTTTATCCTATTCTTTATTAAATTGTGTTTATGTTGTTTTGTCCTATACTTTATTAAATTGTATTTATGTTGTTTTAACCTATGCTTTATTAAATTGTATTTATGTTGTTTTATCCTATGCTTTATTAAATTGTATTTATGTTGTTTTATCCTATGCTTTAATAAATTGTGTTTATGTTGTTTTATCCTATGCTTTATTAAATTGTATTTATGTTGTTTCATCCTATGCTTTATTAAATTGTATTTATGTTGTTTTAACCCATGCTTTATTAAATTGTATTTATGTTGTTTTAACCCATGCTTTAGAAAATTGTATTTATGTTGTTTTATCCTTTGCTTTATTAAATTGTGTTTATGTTGTTTTATCCTTTGCTTTATTAAATTGTATTTATGTTGTTTTATCCTATGCTTTATTAAATTGTATTTATGTTGTTTTATCCTATGCTTTATTAAATTGTATTTATGTTGTTTTATCCTATACTTTATTAAATTGTATTTATGTTGTTTTAACCTATGCTTTATTAAATTGTATTTATGTTGTTTTATCCTATGCTTTATTAAATTGTATTTATGTTGTTTTATCCTATGCTTTACTAAATTGTATTTATGTTGTTTTATCCTATGCTTTATTAAATTGTATTTATGTTGTTTTAACCTATGCTTTATTAAATTATATGTATGTTGTTTTATCCTATACTTTATTAAATTGTATTTATGTTGTTTTAACCTATGCTTTATTAAATTGTTTTTATGTTGTTTTATCCTATGCTTTATTAAATTGTATTTATGTTGTTTTATCCTATGCTTTATTAAATTGTATTTATTTTGTTTTAACCTATGCTTTATTAAATTGCATTTATGTTGTTTTATCCTATGCTTTATTTAATTGTATTTATGTTGTTTTATCCTATGCTTTATTAAATTGTGTTTATGTTGTTTTATCCTATACTTTATTAAATTGTATTTATGTTGTTTTAAACTATGCTTTATTAAATTGTATTTATGTTGTTTTATCCTATGCTTTATTAAATTGTATTTATGTTGTTTTATCCTATGCTTTATTAAATTGTGTTTATCTTGTTTTAACCTATGCTTTATTAAATTGCATTTATGTTGTTTTATCCTATGCTTTATTAAATTGTATTTATGTTGTTTTATCCTATGCTTTATTAAATTGTGTTTATGTTGTTTTATCCTATACTTTATTAAATTGTATTTATGTTGTTTTAAACTATGCTTTATTAAATTGTATTTATGTTGTTTTATCCTATGCTTTATTAAATTGTATTTATGTTGTTTTAACCCATGCTTTATTAAATTGTATTTATGTTGTTTTAATCTATGCTTTATTAAATTGTATTTATGTTGTTTTATCCTATGCTTTATTAAATTGTATTTATGTTGTTTTATCCTATGCTTTATTAAATTGTGCTTATGTTGTTTTATCCTATGGTTTGTTAAATTGTATTTATGTTGTTTTATCCTATGCTTTATTAAATTGTATTTATGTTGTTTTATCCTATGCTTTATTAAATTGTATTTATGTTGCTTTAACCTTTGCTTTATTAAATTGTATTTATGTTGTTTTATCCTATGCTTTATTAAATGGTATTTATGTTGTTTTATCCTATGCTTTATTAAATTGTATTTATGTTGTTTTAACCTATGCTTTATTAAACTGTATTTATGTTGTTTTATCCTATGCTTTATTAAATTGTATTTATGTTGTTTTATCCTATGCTTTATTAAATTGTATTTATGTTGTTTTAACCTATGCTTTATTAAATGGTATTTATGTTGTTTTAACCTATGCTTTATTAAATTGTATTTATGTTGTTTTATCCTATGCTTTATTAAATTGTGTTTATGTTGTTTTATCCTATGCTTTATTAAATTGTATTTATGTTGTTTTATCCTATGCTTTATTAAATTGTATTTATGTTGTTTTAACCTATGCTTTATTAAATTGTATTTATGTTGTTTTATCCTATGCTTTATTAAATTGTATTTATGTTGTTTTATCCTATGCTTTATTAAATTGTGTTTGTTGTTTTATCCTATACTTTATTAAATTGTATTTATGTTGTTTTATCCTATGCTTTATTAAATTGTATTTATGTTGTTTTATCCTATTCTTTATTAAATTGTATTTATGTTGTTTTAACCTATGCTTTATTAAATTGTATTTATGTTGTTTTATCCTATACTTTATTAAATTGTATTTATGTTGTTTTAACCTATGCTTTATTAAATTGTATTTATGTTGTTTTATCCTATGCTTTATTAAATTGTATTTATGTTGTTTTATCCTATGCTTTATTAAATTGTATTTATGTTGTTTTATACTATGCTTTATTAAATTGTATTTATGTTGTTTTAACCTATGCTTTATTAAATTGTATTTATGTTGTTTTATCCTATACTTTATTAAATTGTATTTATGTTGTTTTAACCTATGCTTTATTAAATTGTATTTACGTTTTTTTATCCTATGCTTTATTAAATTGTATTTCTGTTGTTTTATCCTATGCTTTATTAAATTTTGTTTATGTTGTTTTATCCTATGCTTTATTAAATTGTATTTATGTTGTTTTATCCTATGCTTTATTAAATTGTATTTATGTTGTTTTAACCTATGCTTTATTAAATTGTATTTATGTTGTTTTATCCTATGCTTTATTAAATTGTATTTATGTTGTTTTAACCTATTCTTTATTAAATTGTGTTTATGTTGTTTTGTCCTATACTTTATTAAATTGTATTTATGTTGTTTTAACCTATGCTTTATTAAATTGTATTTATGTTGTTTTATCCTATGCTTTATTAAATTGTATTTATGTTGTTTTATCCTATGCTTTATTAAATTTTGTTTATGTTGTTTTATCCTATGCTTTATTAAATTGTATTTATGTTGTTTTATCCTATGCTTTATTAAATTGTATTTATGTTGTTTTAACCTATGCTTTATTAAATTGTATTTATGTTGTTTTATCCTATGCTTTATTAAATTGTATTTATGTTGTTTTATCCTATTCTTTATTAAATTGTGTTTATGTTGTTTTATCCTATACTTTATTAAATTGTATTTATGTTGTTTTAACCTATGCTTTATTAAATTGTATTTACGTTTTTTTATCCTATGCTTTATTAAATTGTATTTATGTTGTTTTATCCTATGCTTTATTTAATTTTGTTTATGTTGTTTTATCCTATGCTTTATTAAATTGTATTTATGTTGTTTTATCCTACGCTTTATTAAATTGTATTTATGTTGTTTTAACCTATGCTTTATTAAATTGTATTTATGTTGTTTTATCCTATGCTTTATTAAATTGTATTTATGTTGTTTTATCCTATTCTTTATTAAATTGTGTTTATGTTGTTTTGTCCTATACTTTATTAAATTGTATTTATGTTGTTTTAACCTATGCTTTATTAAATTGTATTTATGTTGTTTTATCCTATGCTTTATTAAATTGTATTTATGTTGTTTTATCCTATGCTTTAATAAATTGTGTTTATGTTGTTTTATCCTATGCTTTATTAAATTGTATTTATGTTGTTTTATCCTATGCTTTATTAAATTGTATTTATGTTGTTTTAACCCATGCTTTATTAAATTGTATTTATGTTGTTTTAACCCAAGCTTTAAAAAATTGTATTTATGTTGTTTTATCATTTGCTTTATTAAATTGTGTTTATGTTGTTTTATCCTTTGCTTTATTAAATTGTATTTATGCTGTTTTATCCTATGCTTTATTAAATTGTATTTATGTTGTTTTATCCTATGCTTTATTAAATTGTATTTATGTTGTTTTATCCTATACTTTATTAAATTGTATTTATGTTGTTTTAACCTATGCTTTATTAAATTGTATTTATGTTGTTTTATCCTATGCTTTATTAAATTGTATTTATGTTGTTTTATCCTATGCTTTACTAAATTGTATTTATGTTGTTTTATCCTATGCTTTATTAAATTGTATTTATGTTGTTTTAACCTATGCTTTATTAAATTGTATGTATGTTGTTTTATCCTATACTTTATTAAATTGTATTTATGTTGTTTTAACCTATGCTTTATTAAATTGTTTTTATGTTGTTTTATCCTATGCTTTATTAAATTGTATTTATGTTGTTTTATCCTATGCTTTATTAAATTGTATTTATTTTGTTTTAACCTATGCTTTATTAAATTGCATTTATGTTGTTTTATCCTATGCTTTATTAAATTGTATTTATGTTGTTTTATCCTATGCTTTATTAAATTGTGTTTATGTTGTTTTATCCTATACTTTATTAAATTGTATTTATGTTGTTTTAAACTATGCTTTATTAAATTGTATTTATGTTGTTTTATCCTATGCTTTATTAAATTGTATTTATGTTGTTTTATCCTATGCTTTATTAAATTGTGTTTATCTTGTTTTAACCTATGCTTTATTAAATTGCATTTATGTTGTTTTATCCTATGCTTTATTAAATTGTATTTATGTTGTTTTATCCTATGCTTTATTAAATTGTGTTTATGTTGTTTTATCCTATACTTTATTAAATTGTATTTATGTTGTTTTAAACTATGCTTTATTAAATTGTATTTACGTTGTTTTAACCCATGCTTTATTAAATTGTATTTATGTTGTTTTAATCTATGCTTTATTAAATTGTATTTATGTTGTTTTATCCTATGCATTATTAAATTGTATTTATGTTGTTTTATCCAATGCTTTATTAAATTGTGCTTATGTTGTTTTATCCTATGGTTTATTAAATTGTATTTATGTTGTTTTATCCTATGCTTTATTAAATTGTATTTATGTTGTTTTATCCTATGCTTTATTAAATTGTATTTATGTTGCTTTAACCTATGCTTTATTAAATTGTATTTATGTTGTTTTATCCTATGCTTTATTAAATGGTATTTATGTTGTTTTATCCTATGCTTTATTAAATTGTATTTATGTTGTTTTAACCTATGCTTTATTAAACTGTATTTATGTTGTTTTATCCTATGCTTTATTAAATTGTATTTATGTTGTTTTATCCTATGCTTTATTAAATTGTATTTATGTTGTTTTAACCTATGCTTTATTAAATGGTATTTATGTTGTTTTAACCTATGCTTTATTAAATTGTATTTATGTTGTTTTATCCTATGCTTTATTAAATTGTGTTTATGTTGTTTTATCCTATGCTTTATTAAATTGTATTTATGTTGTTTTATCCTATGCTTTATTAAATTGTATTTATGTTGTTTTAACCTATGCTTTATTAAATTGTATTTATGTTGTTTTATCCTATGCTTTATTAAATTGTATTTATGTTGTTTTATCCTATGCTTTATTAAATTGTGTTTGTTGTTTTATCCTATACTTTATTAAATTGTATTTATGTTGTTTTATCCTATGCTTTATTAAATTGTATTTATGTTGTTTTATCCTATTCTTTATTAAATTGTATTTATGTTGTTTTAACCTATGCTTTATTAAATTGTATTTATGTTGTTTTATCCTATACTTTATTAAATTGTATTTATGTTGTTTTAACCTATGCTTTATTAAATTGTATTTATGTTGTTTTATCCTATGCTTTATTAAATTGTATTTATGTTGTTTTATCCTATGCTTTATTAAATTGTATTTATGTTGTTTTATACTATGGTTTATTAAATTGTATTTATGTTGTTTTAACCTATGCTTTATTAAATTGTATTTATGTTGTTTTATCCTATACTTTATTAAATTGTATTTATGTTGTTTTAACCTATGCTTTATTAAATTGTATTTACGTTTTTTTATCCTATGCTTTATTAAATTGTATTTCTGTTGTTTTATCCTATGCTTTATTAAATTTTGTTTATGTTGTTTTAACCTATTCTTTATTAAATTGTGTTTATGTTGTTTTGTCCTATACTTTATTAAATTGTATTTATGTTGTTTTAACCTATGCTTTATTAAATTGTATTTATGTTGTTTTATCCTATGCTTTATTAAATTGTATTTATGTTGTTTTATCCTATGCTTTATTAAATTTTGTTTATGTTGTTTTATCCTATGCTTTATTAAATTGTATTTATGTTGTTTTATCCTATGCTTTATTAAATTGTATTTATGTTGTTTTAACCTATGCTTTATTAAATTGTATTTATGTTGTTTTATCCTATGCTTTATTAAATTGTATTTATGTTGTTTTATCCTATTCTTTATTAAATTGTGTTTATGTTGTTTTATCCTATACTTTATTAAATTGTATTTATGTTGTTTTAACCTATGCTTTATTAAATTGTATTTACGTTTTTTTATCCTATGCTTTATTAAATTGTATTTATGTTGTTTTATCCTATGCTTTATTTAATTTTGTTTATGTTGTTTTATCCTATGCTTTATTAAATTGTATTTATGTTGTTTTATCCTACGCTTTATTAAATTGTATTTATGTTGTTTTAACCTATGCTTTATTAAATTGTATTTATGTTGTTTTATCCTATGCTTTATTAAATTGTATTTATGTTGTTTTATCCTATTCTTTATTAAATTGTGTTTATGTTGTTTTGTCCTATACTTTATTAAATTGTATTTATGTTGTTTTAACCTATGCTTTATTAAATTGTATTTATGTTGTTTTATCCTATGCTTTATTAAATTGTATTTATGTTGTTTTATCCTATGCTTTAATAAATTGTGTTTATGTTGTTTTATCCTATGCTTTATTAAATTGTATTTATGTTGTTTTATCCTATGCTTTATTAAATTGTATTTATGTTGTTTTAACCCATGCTTTATTAAATTGTATTTATGTTGTTTTAACCCAAGCTTTAAAAAATTGTATTTATGTTGTTTTATCATTTGCTTTATTAAATTGTGTTTATGTTGTTTTATCCTATGCTTTATTAAATTGTATTTATGTTGTTTTATCCTATGCTTTATTAAATTGTATTTATGTTGTTTTATCCTATGCTTTATTAAATTGTATTTATGTTGTTTTATCCTATACTTTATTAAATTGTATTTATGTTGTTTTAACCTATGCTTTATTAAATTGTATTTATGTTGTTTTATCCTATGCTTTATTAAATTGTATTTATGTTGTTTTATCCTATGCTTTACTAAATTGTATTTATGTTGTTTTATCCTATGCTTTATTAAATTGTATTTATGTTGTTTTAACCTATGCTTTATTAAATTGTATGTATGTTGTTTTATCCTATACTTTATTAAATTGTATTTATGTTGTTTTAACCTATGCTTTATTAAATTGTTTTTATGTTGTTTTATCCTATGCTTTATTAAATTGTATTTATGTTGTTTTATCCTATGCTTTATTAAATTGTATTTATTTTGTTTTAACCTATGCTTTATTAAATTGCATTTATGTTGTTTTATCCTATGCTTTATTAAATTGTATTTATGTTGTTTTATCCTATGCTTTATTAAATTGTGTTTATGTTGTTTTATCCTATACTTTATTAAATTGTATTTATGTTGTTTTAAACTATGCTTTATTAAATTGTATTTATGTTGTTTTATCCTATGCTTTATTAAATTGTATTTATGTTGTTTTATCCTATGCTTTATTAAATTGTGTTTATCTTGTTTTAACCTATGCTTTATTAAATTGCATTTATGTTGTTTTATCCTATGCTTTATTAAATTGTATTTATGTTGTTTTATCCTATGCTTTATTAAATTGTGTTTATGTTGTTTTATCCTATACTTTATTAAATTGTATTTATGTTGTTTTAAACTATGCTTTATTAAATTGTATTTACGTTGTTTTAACCCATGCTTTATTAAATTGTATTTATGTTGTTTTAATCTATGCTTTATTAAATTGTATTTATGTTGTTTTATCCTATGCGTTATTAAATTGTATTTATGTTGTTTTATCCAATGCTTTATTAAATTGTGCTTATGTTGTTTTATCCTATGGTTTATTAAATTGTATTTATGTTGTTTTATCCTATGCTTTATTAAATTGTATTTATGTTGTTTTATCCTATGCTTTATTAAATTGTATTTATGTTGCTTTAACCTATGCTTTATTAAATTGTATTTATGTTGTTTTATCCTATGCTTTATTAAATGGTATTTATGTTGTTTTATCCTATGCTTTATTAAATTGTATTTATGTTGTTTTAACCTATGCTTTATTAAACTGTATTTATGTTGTTTTATCCTATGCTTTATTAAATTGTATTTATGTTGTTTTATCCTATGCTTTATTAAATTGTATTTATGTTGTTTTAACCTATGCTTTATTAAATGGTATTTTTGTTGTTTTAACCTATGCTTTATTAAATTGTATTTATGTTGTTTTATCCTATGCTTTATTAAATTGTGTTTATGTTGTTTTATCCTATGCTTTATTAAATTGTATTTATGTTGTTTTATCCTATGCTTTATTAAATTGTATTTATGTTTTTTTAACCTATGCTTTATTAAATTGTATTTATGTTGTTTTATCCTATGCTTTATTAAATTGTATTTATGTTGTTTTATCCTATGCTTTATTAAATTGTGTTTGTTGTTTTATCCTATACTTTATTAAATTGTATTTATGTTGTTTTATCCTATGCTTTATTAAATTGTATTTATGTTGTTTTATCCTATTCTTTATTAAATTGTATTTATGTTGTTTTAACCTATGCTTTATTAAATTGTATTTATGTTGTTTTATCCTATACTTTATTAAATTGTATTTATGTTGTTTTATCCTATGCTTTATTAAATTGTATTTATGTTGTTTTATATTATGCTTTATTAAATTGTATTTATGTTGTTTTATCCTATGCTTTATTAAATTGTATTTATGTTGTTTTATACTATGCTTTATTAAATTGTATTTATGTTGTTTTAACCTATGCTTTATTAAATTGTATTTATGTTGTTTTATCCTATACTTTATTAAATTGTATTTATGTTGTTTTAACCTATGCTTTATTAAATTGTATTTATGTTGTTTTATCCTATGCTTTATTAAATTGTATTTATGTTGTTTTAACCTATTCTTTATTAAATTGTGTTTATGTTGTTTTGTCCTATACTTTATTAAATTGTATTTATGTTGTTTTAACCTATGCTTTATTAAATTGTATTTATGTTGTTTTATCCTATGCTTTATTAAATTGTATTTATGTTGTTTTATCCTATGCTTTATTAAATTTTGTTTATGTTGTTTTATCCTATGCTTTATTAAATTGTATTTATGTTGTTTTATCCTACGCTTTATTAAATTGTATTTATGTTGTTTTAACCTATGCTTTATTAAATTGTATTTATGTTGTTTTATCCTATGCTTTATTAAATTGTATTTATGTTGTTTTATCCTATTCTTTATTAAATTGTGTTTATGTTGTTTTGTCCTATACTTTATTAAATTGTATTTATGTTGTTTTAACCTATGCTTTATTAAATTGTATTTATGTTGTTTTATCCTATGCTTTATTAAATTGTATTTATGTTGTTTTATCCTATGCTTTATTTAATTTTGTTTATGTTGTTTTATCCTATGCTTTATTAAATTGTATTTATGTTGTTTTATCCTACGCTTTATTAAATTGTATTTATGTTGTTTTAACCTATGCTTTATTAAATTGTATTTATGTTGTTTTATCCTATGCTTTATTAAATTGTATTTATGTTGTTTTATCCTATTCTTTATTAAATTGTGTTTATGTTGTTTTGTCCTATACTTTATTAAATTGTATTTATGTTGTTTTAACCTATGCTTTATTAAATTGTATTTATGTTGTTTTATCCTATGCTTTATTAAATTGTATTTATGTTGTTTTATCCTATGCTTTAATAAATTGTGTTTATGTTGTTTTATCCTATGCTTTATTAAATTGTATTTATGTTGTTTTATCCTATGCTTTATTAAATTGTATTTATGTTGTTTTAACCCATGATTTATTAAATTGTATTTATGTTGTTTTAACCCAAGCTTTAAAAAATTGTATTTATGTTGTTTTATCATTTGCTTTATTAAATTGTGTTTATGTTGTTTTATCCTTTGCTTTATTAAATTGTATTTATGTTGTTTTATCCTATGCTTTATTAAATTGTATTTATGTTGTTTTATCCTATGCTTTATTAAATTGTATTTATGTTGTTTTATCCTATACTTTATTAAATTGCATTTATGTTGTTTTAACCTATGCTTTATTAAATTGTATTTATGTTGTTTTATCCTATGCTTTATTAAATTGTATTTATGTTGTTTTATCCTATGCTTTACTAAATTGTATTTATGTTGTTTTATCCTATGCTTTATTAAATTGTATTTATGTTGTTTTAACCTATGCTTTATTAAATTGTATGTATGTTGTTTTATCCTATACTTTATTAAATTGTATTTATGTTGTTTTAACCTATGCTTTATTAAATTGTTTTTATGTTGTTTTATCCTATGCTTTATTAAATTGTATTTATGTTGTTTTATCCTATGCTTTATTAAATTGTATTTATTTTGTTTTAACCTATGCTTTATTAAATTGCATTTATGTTGTTTTATCCTATGCTTTATTAAATTGTATTTATGTTGTTTTATCCTATGCTTTATTAAATTGTGTTTATGTTGTTTTATCCTATACTTTATTAAATTGTATTTATGTTGTTTTAAACTATGCTTTATTAAATTGTATTTATGTTGTTTTATCCTATGCTTTATTAAATTGTATTTATGTTGTTTTATCCTATGCTTTATTAAATTGTATTTATGTTGTTTTATCCTATACTTTATTAAATTGTATTTATGTTGTTTTAACCTATGCTTTATTAAATTGTATTTATGTTGTTTTATCCTATGCTTTATTAAATTGTATTTATGTTGTTTTATCCTATGCTTTACTAAATTGTATTTATGTTGTTTTATCCTATGCTTTATTAAATTGTATTTATGTTGTTTTAACCTATGCTTTATTAAATTGTATGTATGTTGTTTTATCCTATACTTTATTAAATTGTATTTATGTTGTTTTAACCTATGCTTTATTAAATTGTTTTTATGTTGTTTTATCCTATGCTTTATTAAATTGTATTTATGTTGTTTTATCCTATGCTTTATTAAATTGTATTTATTTTGTTTTAACCTATGCTTTATTAAATTGCATTTATGTTGTTTTATCCTATGCTTTATTAAATTGTATTTATGTTGTTTTATCCTATGCTTTATTAAATTGTGTTTATGTTGTTTTATCCTATACTTTATTAAATTGTAATTATGTTGTTTTAAACTATGCTTTATTAAATTGTATTTATGTTGTTTTATCCTATGCTTTATTAAATTGTATTTATGTTGTTTTATCCTATGCTTTATTAAATTGTGTTTATCTTGTTTTAACCTATGCTTTATTAAATTGCATTTATGTTGTTTTATCCTATGCTTTATTAAATTGTATTTATGTTGTTTTATCCTATGCTTTATTAAATTGTGTTTATGTTGTTTTATCCTATACTTTATTAAATTGTATTTATGTTGTTTTAAACTATGCTTTATTAAATTGTATTTACGTTGTTTTAACCCATGCTTTATTAAATTGTATTTATGTTGTTTTAA
This sequence comes from Phyllobates terribilis, assembly GCF_046119375.1. Lineage (NCBI taxonomy): Eukaryota > Metazoa > Chordata > Amphibia > Anura > Dendrobatidae > Phyllobates > Phyllobates terribilis. The sequence continues at coordinate 2,516,351 of NW_027362781.1, read as the reverse complement.
TCTATGCTTTATTAAATTGTATTTATGTTGTTTTATCCTATGCGTTATTAAATTGTATTTATGTTGTTTTATCCAATGCTTTATTAAATTGTGCTTATGTTGTTTTATCCTATGGTTTATTAAATTGTATTTATGTTGTTTTATCCTATGCTTTATTAAATTGTATTTATGTTGTTTTATCCTATGCTTTATTAAATTGTATTTATGTTGCTTTAACCTATGCTTTATTAAATTGTATTTATGTTGTTTTATCCTATGCTTTATTAAATGGTATTTATGTTGTTTTATCCTATGCTTTATTAAATTGTATTTATGTTGTTTTAACCTATGCTTTATTAAACTGTATTTATGTTGTTTTATCCTATGCTTTATTAAATTGTATTTATGTTGTTTTATCCTATGCTTTATTAAATTGTATTTATGTTGTTTTAACCTATGCTTTATTAAATGGTATTTATGTTGTTTTAACCTATGCTTTATTAAATTGTATTTATGTTGTTTTATCCTATGCTTTATTAAATTGTGTTTATGTTGTTTTATCCTATGCTTTATTAAATTGTATTTATGTTGTTTTATCCTATGCTTTATTAAATTGTATTTATGTTTTTTTAACCTATGCTTTATTAAATTGTATTTATGTTGTTTTATCCTATGCTTTATTAAATTGTATTTATGTTGTTTTATCCTATGCTTTATTAAATTGTGTTTGTTGTTTTATCCTATACTTTATTAAATTGTATTTATGTTGTTTTATCCTATGCTTTATTAAATTGTATTTATGTTGTTTTATCCTATTCTTTATTAAATTGTATTTATGTTGTTTTAACCTATGCTTTATTAAATTGTATTTATGTTGTTTTATCCTATACTTTATTAAATTGTATTTATGTTGTTTTATCCTATGCTTTATTAAATTGTATTTATGTTGTTTTATATTATGCTTTATTAAATTGTATTTATGTTGTTTTATCCTATGCTTTATTAAATTGTATTTATGTTGTTTTATACTATGCTTTATTAAATTGTATTTATGTTGTTTTAACCTATGCTTTATTAAATTGTATTTATGTTGTTTTATCCTATACTTTATTAAATTGTATTTATGTTGTTTTAACCTATGCTTTATTAAATTGTACTTACGTTTTTTTATCCTATGCTTTATTAAATTGTATTTCTGTTGTTTTATCCTATGCTTTATTAAATTTTGTTTATGTTGTTTTATCCTATGCTTTATTAAATTGTATTTATGTTGTTTTATCCTATGCTTTATTAAATTGTATTTATGTTGTTTTAACCTATGCTTTATTAAATTGTATTTATGTTGTTTTATCCTATGCTTTATTAAATTGTATTTATGTTGTTTTAACCTATTCTTTATTAAATTGTGTTTATGTTGTTTTGTCCTATACTTTATTAAATTGTATTTATGTTGTTTTAACCTATGCTTTATTAAATTGTATTTATGTTGTTTTATCCTATGCTTTATTAAATTGTATTTATGTTGTTTTATCCTATGCTTTATTAAATTTTGTTTATGTTGTTTTATCCTATGCTTTATTAAATTGTATTTATGTTGTTTTATCCTATGCTTTATTAAATTGTATTTATGTTGTTTTAACCTATGCTTTATTAAATTGTATTTATGTTGTTTTATCCTATGCTTTATTAAATTGTATTTATGTTGTTTTATCCTATTCTTTATTAAATTGTGTTTATGTTGTTTTATCCTATACTTTATTAAATTGTATTTATGTTGTTTTAACCTATGTTTTATTAAATTGTATTTACGTTTTTTTATCCTATGCTTTATTAAATTGTATTTATGTTGTTTTATCCTATGCTTTATTTAATTTTGTTTATGTTGTTTTATCCTATGCTTTATTAAATTGTATTTATGTTGTTTTATCCTACGCTTTATTAAATTGTATTTATGTTGTTTTAACCTATGCTTTATTAAATTGTATTTATGTTGTTTTATCCTATGCTTTATTAAATTGTATTTATGTTGTTTTATCCTATTCTTTATTAAATTGTGTTTATGTTGTTTTGTCCTATACTTTATTAAATTGTATTTATGTTGTTTTAACCTATGCTTTATTAAATTGTATTTATGTTGTTTTATCCTATGCTTTATTAAATTGTATTTATGTTGTTTTATCCTATGCTTTAATAAATTGTGTTTATGTTGTTTTATCCTATGCTTTATTAAATTGTATTTATGTTGTTTTATCCTATGCTTTATTAAATTGTATTTATGTTGTTTTAACCCATGATTTATTAAATTGTATTTATGTTGTTTTAACCCAAGCTTTAAAAAATTGTATTTATGTTGTTTTATCATTTGCTTTATTAAATTGTGTTTATGTTGTTTTATCCTTTGCTTTATTAAATTGTATTTATGTTGTTTTATCCTATGCTTTATTAAATTGTATTTATGTTGTTTTATCCTATGCTTTATTAAATTGTATTTATGTTGTTTTATCCTATACTTTATTAAATTGTATTTATGTTGTTTTAACCTATGCTTTATTAAATTGTATTTATGTTGTTTTATCCTATGCTTTATTAAATTGTATTTATGTTGTTTTATCCTATGCTTTACTAAATTGTGTTTATGTTGTTTTATCCTATGCTTTATTAAATTGTATTTATGTTGTTTTAACCTATGCTTTATTAAATTGTATGTATGTTGTTTTATCCTATACTTTATTAAATTGTATTTATGTTGTTTTAACCTATGCTTTATTAAATTGTTTTTATGTTGTTTTATCCTATGCTTTATTAAATTGTATTTATGTTGTTTTATCCTATGCTTTATTAAATTGTATTTATTTTGTTTTAACCTATGCTTTATTAAATTGCATTTATGTTGTTTTATCCTATGCTTTATTAAATTGTATTTATGTTGTTTTATCCTATGCTTTATTAAATTGTGTTTATGTTGTTTTATCCTATACTTTATTAAATTGTATTTATGTTGTTTTAAACTATGCTTTATTAAATTGTATTTATGTTGTTTTATCCTATGCTTTATTAAATTGTATTTATGTTGTTTTATCCTATGCTTTATTAAATTGTGTTTATCTTGTTTTAACCTATGCTTTATTAAATTGCATTTATGTTGTTTTATCCTATGCTTTATTAAATTTTATTTATGTTGTTTTATCTTATGCTTTATTAAATTGTGTTTATGTTGTTTTATCCTATACTTTATTAAATTGTATTTATGTTGTTTTAAACTATGCTTTATTAAATTGTATTTATGTTGTTTTATCCTATGCTTTATTAAATTGTATTTATGTTGTTTTAACCCATGCTTTATTAAATTGTATTTATGTTGTTTTAATCTATGCTTTATTAAATTGTATTTATGTTGTTTTATCCTATGCGTTATTAAATTGTATTTATGTTGTTTTATCCAATGCTTTATTAAATTGTGCTTATGTTGTTTTATCCTATGGTTTATTAAATTGTATTTATGTTGTTTTGTCCTATGCTTTATTAAATTGTATTTATGTTGTTTTATCCTATGCTTTATTAAATTGTATTTATGTTGCTTTAACCTATGCTTTATTAAATTGTATTTATGTTGTTTTATCCTATGCTTTATTAAATGGTATTTATGTTGTTTTATCCTATGCTTTATTAAATTGTATTTATGTTGTTTTAACCTATGCTTTATTAAACTGTATTTATGTTGTTTTATCCTATGCTTTATTAAATTGTATTTATGTTGTTTTATCCTATGCTTTATTAAATTGTATTTATGTTGTTTTAACCTATGCTTTATTAAATGGTATTTATGTTGTTTTAACCTATGCTTTATTAAATTGTATTTATGTTGTTTTATCCTATGCTTTATTAAATTGTGTTTATGTTGTTTTATCCTATGCTTTATTAAATTGTATTTATGTTGTTTTATCCTATGCTTTATTAAATTGTATTTATGTTGTTTTAACCTATGCTTTATTAAATTGTATTTATGTTGTTTTATCCTATGCTTTATTAAATTATATTTATGTTGTTTTATCCTATGCTTTATTAAATTGTGTTTGTTGTTTTATCCTATACTTTATTAAATTGTATTTATGTTGCTTTATCCTATGCTTTATTAAATTGTATTTATGTTGTTTTATCCTATTCTTTATTAAATTGTATTTATGTTGTTTTAACCTATGCTTTATTAAATTGTATTTATGTTGTTTTATCCTATACTTTATTAAATTGTATTTATGTTGTTTTAACCTATGCTTTATTAAATTGTATTTATGTTGTTTTATCCTATGCTTTATTAAATTGTATTTATGTTGTTTTATCCTATGCTTTATTAAATTGTATTTATGTTGTTTTATACTATGCTTTATTAAATTGTATTTATGTTGTTTTAACCTATGCTATATTAAATTGTATTTATGTTGTTTTATCCTATACTTTATTAAATTGTATTTATGTTGTTTTAACCTATGCTTTATTAAATTGTATTTACGTTTTTTTATCCTATGCTTTATTAAATTGTATTTCTGTTGTTTTATCCTATGCTTTATTAAATTTTGTTTATGTTGTTTTATCCTATGCTTTATTAAATTGTATTTATGTTGTTTTATCCTATGCTTTATTAAATTGTATTTATGTTGTTTTATCCTATTCTTTATTAAATTGTATTTATGTTGTTTTAACCTATGCTTTATTAAATTGTATTTATGTTGTTTTATCCTATACTTTATTAAATTGTATTTATGTTGTTTTAACCTATGCTTTATTAAATTGTATTTATGTTGTTTTATCCTATGCTTTATTAAATTGTATTTATGTTGCTTTAACCTATGCTTTATTAAATTGTATTTATGTTGTTTTATCCTATGCTTTATTAAATGGTATTTATGTTGTTTTATCCTATGCTTTATTAAATTGTATTTATGTTGTTTTAACCTATGCTTTATTAAACTGTATTTATGTTGTTTTATCCTATGCTTTATTAAATTGTATTTATGTTGTTTTATCCTATGCTTTATTAAATTGTATTTATGTTGTTTTAACCTATGCTTTATTAAATGGTATTTATGTTGTTTTAACCTATGCTTTATTAAATTGTATTTATGTTGTTTTATCCTATGCTTTATTAAATTGTGTTTATGTTGTTTTATCCTATGCTTTATTAAATTGTATTTATGTTGTTTTATCCTATGCTTTATTAAATTGTATTTATGTTTTTTTAACCTATGCTTTATTAAATTGTATTTATGTTGTTTTATCCTATGCTTTATTAAATTGTATTTATGTTGTTTTATCCTATGCTTTATTAAATTGTGTTTGTTGTTTTATCCTATACTTTATTAAATTGTATTTATGTTGTTTTATCCTATGCTTTATTAAATTGTATTTATGTTGTTTTATCCTATTCTTTATTAAATTGTATTTATGTTGTTTTAACCTATGCTTTATTAAATTGTATTTATGTTGTTTTATCCTATACTTTATTAAATTGTATTTATGTTGTTTTATCCTATGCTTTATTAAATTGTATTTATGTTGTTTTATATTATGCTTTATTAAATTGTATTTATGTTGTTTTATCCTATGCTTTATTAAATTGTATTTATGTTGTTTTATACTATGCTTTATTAAATTGTATTTATGTTGTTTTAACCTATGCTTTATTAAATTGTATTTATGTTGTTTTATCCTATACTTTATTAAATTGTATTTATGTTGTTTTAACCTATGCTTTATTAAATTGTATTTACGTTTTTTTATCCTATGCTTTATTAAATTGTATTTCTGTTGTTTTATCCTATGCTTTATTAAATTTTGTTTATGTTGTTTTATCCTATGCTTTATTAAATTGTATTTATGTTGTTTTATCCTATGCTTTATTAAATTGTATTTATGTTGTTTTAACCTATGCTTTATTAAATTGTATTTATGTTGTTTTATCCTATGCTTTATTAAATTGTATTTATGTTGTTTTAACCTATTCTTTATTAAATTGTGTTTATGTTGTTTTGTCCTATACTTTATTAAATTGTATTTATGTTGTTTTAACCTATGCTTTATTAAATTGTATTTATGTTGTTTTATCCTATGCTTTATTAAATTGTATTTATGTTGTTTTATCCTATGCTTTATTAAATTTTGTTTATGTTGTTTTATCCTATGCTTTATTAAATTGTATTTATGTTGTTTTATCCTATGCTTTATTAAATTGTATTTATGTTGTTTTAACCTATGCTTTATTAAATTGTATTTATGTTGTTTTATCCTATGCTTTATTAAATTGTATTTATGTTGTTTTATCCTATTCTTTATTAAATTGTGTTTATGTTGTTTTATCCTATACTTTATTAAATTGTATTTATGTTGTTTTAACCTATGCTTTATTAAATTGTATTTACGTTTTTTTATCCTATGCTTTATTAAATTGTATTTATGTTGTTTTATCCTATGCTTTATTTAATTTTGTTTATGTTGTTTTATCCTATGCTTTATTAAATTGTATTTATGTTGTTTTATCCTACGCTTTATTAAATTGTATTTATGTTGTTTTAACCTATGCTTTATTAAATTGTATTTATGTTGTTTTATCCTATGCTTTATTAAATTGTATTTATGTTGTTTTATCCTATTCTTTATTAAATTGTGTTTATGTTGTTTTGTCCTATACTTTATTAAATTGTATTTATGTTGTTTTAACCTATGCTTTATTAAATTGTATTTATGTTGTTTTATCCTATGCTTTATTAAATTGTATTTATGTTGTTTTATCCTATGCTTTAATAAATTGTGTTTATGTTGTTTTATCCTATGCTTTATTAAATTGTATTTATGTTGTTTTATCCTATGCTTTATTAAATTGTATTTATGTTGTTTTAACCCATGATTTATTAAATTGTATTTATGTTGTTTTAACCCAAGCTTTAAAAAATTGTATTTATGTTGTTTTATCATTTGCTTTATTAAATTGTGTTTATGTTGTTTTATCCTTTGCTTTATTAAATTGTATTTATGTTGTTTTATCCTATGCTTTATTAAATTGTATTTATGTTGTTTTATCCTATGCTTTATTAAATTGTATTTATGTTGTTTTATCCTATACTTTATTAAATTGTATTTATGTTGTTTTAACCTATGCTTTATTAAATTGTATTTATGTTGTTTTATCCTATGCTTTATTAAATTGTATTTATGTTGTTTTATCCTATGCTTTACTAAATTGTATTTATGTTGTTTTATCCTATGCTTTATTAAATTGTATTTATGTTGTTTTAACCTATGCTTTATTAAATTGTATGTATGTTGTTTTATCCTATACTTTATTAAATTGTATTTATGTTGTTTTAACCTATGCTTTATTAAATTGTTTTTATGTTGTTTTATCCTATGCTTTATTAAATTGTATTTATGTTGTTTTATCCTATGCTTTATTAAATTGTATTTATTTTGTTTTAACCTATGCTTTATTAAATTGCATTTATGTTGTTTTATCCTATGCTTTATTAAATTTTATTTATGTTGTTTTATCCTATGCTTTATTAAATTGTGTTTATGTTGTTTTATCCTATACTTTATTAAATTGTATTTATGTTGTTTTAAACTATGCTTTATTAAATTGTATTTATGTTGTTTTATCCTATGCTTTATTAAATTGTATTTATGTTGTTTTATCCTATGCTTTATTAAATTGTGTTTATCTTGTTTTAACCTATGCTTTATTAAATTGCATTTATGTTGTTTTATCCTATGCTTTATTAAATTTTATTTATGTTGTTTTATCTTATGCTTTATTAAATTGTGTTTATGTTGTTTTATCCTATACTTTATTAAATTGTATTTATGTTGTTTTAAACTATGCTTTATTAAATTGTATTTATGTTGTTTTATCCTATGCTTTATTAAATTGTATTTATGTTGTTTTAACCCATGCTTTATTAAATTGTATTTATGTTGTTTTAATCTATGCTTTATTAAATTGTATTTATGTTGTTTTATCCTATGCGTTATTAAATTGTATTTATGTTGTTTTATCCAATGCTTTATTAAATTGTGCTTATGTTGTTTTATCCTATGGTTTATTAAATTGTATTTATGTTGTTTTATCCTATGCTTTATTAAATTGTATTTATGTTGTTTTATCCTATGCTTTATTAAATTGTATTTATGTTGCTTTAACCTATGCTTTATTAAATTGTATTTATGTTGTTTTATCCTATGCTTTATTAAATGGTATTTATGTTGTTTTATCCTATGCTTTATTAAATTGTATTTATGTTGTTTTAACCTATGCTTTATTAAACTGTATTTATGTTGTTTTATCCTATGCTTTATTAAATTGTATTTATGTTGTTTTATCCTATGCTTTATTAAATTGTATTTATGTTGTTTTAACCTATGCTTTATTAAATGGTATTCATGTTGTTTTAACCTATGCTTTATTAAATTGTATTTATGTTGTTTTATCCTATGCTTTATTAAATTGTGTTTATGTTGTTTTATCCTATGCTTTATTAAATTGTATTTATGTTGTTTTATCCTATGCTTTATTAAATTGTATTTATGTTGTTTTAACCTATGCTTTATTAAATTGTATTTATGTTGTTTTATCCTATGCTTTATTAAATTATATTTATGTTGTTTTATCCTATGCTTTATTAAATTGTGTTTGTTGTTTTATCCTATACTTTATTAAATTGCATTTATGTTGCTTTATCCTATGCTTTATTAAATTGTATTTATGTTGTTTTATCCTATTCTTTATTAAATTGTATTTATGTTGTTTTAACCTATGCTTTATTAAATTGTATTTATGTTGTTTTATCCTATACTTTATTAAATTGTATTTATGTTGTTTTAACCTATGCTTTATTAAATTGTATTTATGTTGTTTTATCCTATGCTTTATTAAATTGTATTTATGTTGTTTTATCCTATGCTTTATTAAATTGTATTTATGTTGTTTTATACTATGCTTTATTAAATTGTATTTATGTTGTTTTAACCTATGCTATATTAAATTGTATTTATGTTGTTTTATCCTATACTTTATTAAATTGTATTTATGTTGTTTTAACCTATGCTTTATTAAATTGTATTTACGTTTTTTTATCCTATGCTTTATTAAATTGTATTTCTGTTGTTTTATCCTATGCTTTATTAAATTTTGTTTATGTTGTTTTATCCTATGCTTTATTAAATTGTATTTATGTTGTTTTATCCTATGCTTTATTAAATTGTATTTATGTTGTTTTATCCTATTCTTTATTAAATTGTATTTATGTTGTTTTAACCTATGCTTTATTAAATTGTATTTATGTTGTTTTAACCTATGCTTTATTAAATTGTATTTATGTTGTTTTATCCTATGCTTTATTAAATTGTATTTATGTTGTTTTAACCTATTCTTTATTAAATTGTGTTTATGTTGTTTTGTCCTATACTTTATTAAATTGTATTTATGTTGTTTTAACCTATGCTTTATTAAATTGTATTTATGTTGTTTTATCCTATGCTTTATTAAATTGTATTTATGTTGTTTTATCCTATGCTTTATTAAATTTTGTTTATGTTGTTTTATCCTATGCTTTATTAAATTGTATTTATGTTGTTTTATCCTATGCTTTATTAAATTGTATTTATGTTGTTTTAACCTATGCTTTATTAAATTGTATTTATGTTGTTTTATCCTATGCTTTATTAAATTGTATTTATGTTGTTTTATCCTATTCTTTATTAAATTGTGTTTATGTTGTTTTATCCTATACTTTATTAAATTGTATTTATGTTGTTTTAACCTATGCTTTATTAAATTGTATTTACGTTTTTTTATCCTATGCTTTATTAAATTGTATTTATGTTGTTTTATCCTATGCTTTATTTAATTTTGTTTATGTTGTTTTATCCTATGCTTTATTAAATTGTATTTATGTTGTTTTATCCTACGCTTTATTAAATTGTATTTATGTTGTTTTAACCTATGCTTTATTAAATTGTATTTATGTTGTTTTATCCTATGCTTTATTAAATTGTATTTATGTTGTTTTATCCTATTCTTTATTAAATTGTGTTTATGTTGTTTTGTCCTATACTTTATTAAATTGTATTTATGTTGTTTTAACCTATGCTTTATTAAATTGTATTTATGTTGTTTTATCCTATGCTTTATTAAATTGTATTTATGTTGTTTTATCCTATGCTTTAATAAATTGTGTTTATGTTGTTTTATCCTATGCTTTATTAAATTGTATTTATGTTGTTTTATCCTATGCTTTATTAAATTGTATTTATGTTGTTTTAACCCATGATTTATTAAATTGTATTTATGTTGTTTTAACCCAAGCTTTAAAAAATTGTATTTATGTTGTTTTATCATTTGCTTTATTAAATTGTGTTTATGTTGTTTTATCCTTTGCTTTATTAAATTGTATTTATGTTGTTTTATCCTATGCTTTATTAAATTGTATTTATGTTGTTTTATCCTATGCTTTATTAAATTGTATTTATGTTGTTTTATCCTATACTTTATTAAATTGTATTTATGTTGTTTTAACCTATGCTTTATTAAATTGTATTTATGTTGTTTTATCCTATGCTTTATTAAATTGTATTTATGTTGTTTTATCCTATGCTTTGCTAAATTGTATTTATGTTGTTTTATCCTATGCTTTATTAAATTGTATTTATGTTGTTTTAACCTATGCTTTATTAAATTGTATGTATGTTGTTTTATCCTATACTTTATTAAATTGTATTTATGTTGTTTTAACCTATGCTTTATTAAATTGTTTTTATGTTGTTTTATCCTATGCTTTATTAAATTGTATTTATGTTGTTTTATCCTATGCTTTATTAAATTGTATTTATTTTGTTTTAACCTATGCTTTATTAAATTGCATTTATGTTGTTTTATCCTATGCTTTATTAAATTGTATTTATGTTGTTTTATCCTATGCTTTATTAAATTGTGTTTATGTTGTTTTATCCTATACTTTATTAAATTGTATTTATGTTGTTTTAAACTATGCTTTATTAAATTGTATTTATGTTGTTTTATCCTATGCTTTATTAAATTGTATTTATGTTGTTTTATCCTATGCTTTATTAAATTGTGTTTATCTTGTTTTAACCTATGCTTTATTAAATTGCATTTATGTTGTTTTATCCTATGCTTTATTAAATTTTATTTATGTTGTTTTATCTTATGCTTTATTAAATTGTGTTTATGTTGTTTTATCCTATACTTTATTAAATTGTATTTATGTTGTTTTAAACTATGCTTTATTAAATTGTATTTATGTTGTTTTATCCTATGCTTTATTAAATTGTATTTATGTTGTTTTAACCCATGCTTTATTAAATTGTATTTATGTTGTTTTAATCTATGCTTTATTAAATTGTATTTATGTTGTTTTATCCTATGCGTTATTAAATTGTATTTATGTTGTTTTATCCAATGCTTTATTAAATTGTGCTTATGTTGTTTTATCCTATGGTTTATTAAATTGTATTTATGTTGTTTTATCCTATGCTTTATTAAATTGTATTTATGTTGTTTTATCCTATGCTTTATTAAATTGTATTTATGTTGCTTTAACCTATGCTTTATTAAATTGTATTTATGTTGTTTTATCCTATGCTTTATTAAATGGTATTTATGTTGTTTTATCCTATGCTTTATTAAATTGTATTTATGTTGTTTTAACCTATGCTTTATTAAACTGTATTTATGTTGTTTTATCCTATGCTTTATTAAATTGTATTTATGTTGTTTTATCCTATGCTTTATTAAATTGTATTTATGTTGTTTTAACCTATGCTTTATTAAATGGTATTTATGTTGTTTTAACCTATGCTTTATTAAATTGTATTTATGTTGTTTTATCCTATGCTTTATTAAATTGTGTTTATGTTGTTTTATCCTATGCTTTATTAAATTGTATTTATGTTGTTTTATCCTATGCTTTATTAAATTGTATTTATGTTGTTTTAACCTATGCTTTATTAAATTGTATTTATGTTGTTTTATCCTATGCTTTATTAAATTATATTTATGTTGTTTTATCCTATGCTTTATTAAATTGTGTTTGTTGTTTTATCCTATACTTTATTAAATTGCATTTATGTTGCTTTATCCTATGCTTTATTAAATTGTATTTATGTTGTTTTATCCTATTCTTTATTAAATTGTATTTATGTTGTTTTAACCTATGCTTTATTAAATTGTATTTATGTTGTTTTATCCTATACTTTATTAAATTGTATTTATGTTGTTTTAACCTATGCTTTATTAAATTGTATTTATGTTGTTTTATCCTATGCTTTATTAAATTGTATTTATGTTGTTTTATCCTATGCTTTATTAAATTGTATTTATGTTGTTTTATACTATGCTTTATTAAATTGTATTTATGTTGTTTTAACCTATGCTATATTAAATTGTATTTATGTTGTTTTATCCTATACTTTATTAAATTGTATTTATGTTGTTTTAACCTATGCTTTATTAAATTGTATTTACGTTTTTTTATCCTATGCTTTATTAAATTGTATTTCTGTTGTTTTATCCTATGCTTTATTAAATTTTGTTTATGTTGTTTTATCCTATGCTTTATTAAATTGTATTTATGTTGTTTTATCCTATGCTTTATTAAATTGTATTTATGTTGTTTTATCCTATTCTTTATTAAATTGTATTTATGTTGTTTTAACCTATGCTTTATTAAATTGTATTTATGTTGTTTTATCCTATACTTTATTAAATTGTATTTATGTTGTTTTAACCTATGCTTTATTAAATTGTATTTATGTTGTTTTATCCTATGCTTTATTAAATTGTATTTATGTTGTTTTATCCTATGCTTTATTAAATTGTATTTATGTTGTTTTATACTATGCTTTATTAAATTGTATTTATGTTGTTTTAACCTATGCTATATTAAATTGTATTTATGTTGTTTTATCCTATACTTTATTAAATTGTATTTATGTTGTTTTAACCTATGCTTTATTAAATAGTATTTACGTTTTTTTATCCTATGCTTTATTAAATTGTATTTATGTTGTTTTATCCTATGCTTTATTAAATTTTGTTTATGTTGTTTTATCCTATGCTTTATTAAATTGTATTTATGTTGTTTTATCCTATGCTTTATTAAATTGTATTTATGTTGTTTTAACCTATGCTTTATTAAATTGTATTTATGTTGTTTTATCCTATGCTTTATTAAATTGTATTTATGTTGTTTTATCCTATTCTTTATTAAATTGTGTTTATGTTGTTTTGTCCTATACTTTATTAAATTGTATTTATGTTGTTTTAACCTATGCTTTATTAAATTGTATTTATGTTGTTTTATCCTATGCTTTATTAAATTGTATTTATGTTGTTTTATCCTATGCTTTATTAAATTTTGTTTATGTTGTTTTATCCTATGCTTTATTAAATTGTATTTATGTTGTTTTATCCTATGCTTTATTAAATTGTATTTATGTTGTTTTAACCTATGCTTTATTAAATTGTATTTATGTTGTTTTATCCTATGCTTTATTAAATTGTATTTATGTTGTTTTATCCTATTCTTTATTAAATTGTGTTTATGTTGTTTTATCCTATACTTTATTAAATTGTATTTATGTTGTTTTAACCTATGCTTTATTAAATTGTATTTACGTTTTTTTATCCTATGCTTTATTAAATTGTATTTATGTTGTTTTATCCTATGCTTTATTAAATTGTATTTATGTTGTTTTATCCTATGCTTTATTAAATTGTGTTTATCTTGTTTTAACCTATGCTTTCTTAAATTGCATTTATGTTGTTTTATCCTATGCTTTATTAAATTGTATTTATGTTGTTTTATCCTATGCTTTATTAAATTGTGTTTATGTTGTTTTATCCTATACTTTATTAAATTGTATTTATGTTGTTTTAAACTATGCTTTATTAAATTGTATTTATGTTGTTTTATCCTATGCTTTATTAAATTGTATTTATGTTGTTTTATCCTATGCTTTATTAAATTGTGTTTATCTTGTTTTAACCTATGCTTTATTAAATTGCATTTATGTTGTTTTATCCTATGCTTTATTAAATTGTATTTATGTTGTTTTATCCTATGCTTTATTAAATTGTGTTTATGTTGTTTTATCCTATACTTTATTAAATTGTATTTATGCTGTTTTAAACTATGCTTTATTAAATTGTATTTATGTTGTTTTAACCTATGCTTTATTAAATTGTATTTATGTTGTTTTATCCTATGCTTTAATAAATTGTATTTATGTTGTTTTATCCTATTCTTTATTAAATTGTGTTTATGTTGTTTTATCCTATACTTTATTAAATTGTATTTATGTTGTTTTAACCTATGCTTTATTAAATTGTATTTATGTTTTTTTATCCTATGCTTTATTAAATTGTATTTATGTTGTTTTATCCTATGCTTTATTTAATTTTTTTTATGTTGTTTTATCCTATGCTTTATTAAATTGTATTTATGTTGTTTTATCCTACGCTTTATTAAATTGTATTTATGTTGTTTTAACCTATGCTTTATTAAATTGTATTTATGTTGTTTTATCCTATGCTTTATTTAATTTTGTTTATGTTGTTTTATCCTATGCTTTATTAAATTGTATTTATGTTGTTTTAACCCATGCTTTATTAAATTGTATTTATGTTGTTTTATCCTATGCTTTATTTAATTTTGTTTATGTTGTTTTATCCTATGCTTTATTAAATTGTATTTATGTTGTTTTAACCCATGCTTTATTAAATTGTATTTATGTTGTTTTAACCCATGCTTTATAAAATTGTATTTATGTTGTTTTATAATTTGCTTTATTAAATTGTGTTTATCTTGTTTTAACCTATGCTTTATTAAATTGTATTTATGTTGTTTTAAACTATGCTTTATTAAATTGCATTTATGTTGTTTTATCCTATGCTTTATTAAATTGTATTTATGTTGTTTTATCCTATGCTTTATTAAATTGTGTTTATGTTGTTTTATCCTATACTTTATTAAATTGTATTTATGTTGTTTTAAACTATGCTTTATTAAATTGTATTTATGTTGTTTTATCCTATGCTTTATTAAATTGTATTTATGTTGTTTTATCCTATGCTTTATTAAATTGTGTTTATCTTGTTTTAACCTATGCTTTATTAAATTGCATTTATGTTGTTTTATCCTATGCTTTATTAAATTGTATTTATGTTGTTTTATCCTATGCTTTATTAAATTGTGTTTATGTTGTTTTATCCTATACTTTATTAAATTGTATTTATGTTGTTTTAAACTATGCCTTATTAAATTGTATTTATGTTGTTTTATCCTATGCTTTATTAAATTGTATTTATGTTGTTTTATCCTATGCTTTATTAAATTGTGTTTATCTTGTTTTAACCTATGCTTTATTAAATTGTATTTATCTTGTTTTAACCCATGCTTTATTAAATTGTATTTATGTTGTTTTATCCTATGCTTTATTAAATTGTGCTTATGTTGTTTTATCCTTTGCTTTATTAAATTGTATTTATGTTGTTTTATCCTATGCTTTATTAAATTGTATTTATGTTGTTTTAACCCATGCTTTATTAAATTGTATTTATGTTGTTTTATCCTATGCTTTATTAAATTGTGTTTATGTTGTTTTATCCTATGCTTTTTTAAATTGTATTTATGTTGTTTTATCCTATGCTTTATTAAATTGTATTTATGTTGTTTTATGCTATGCTTTATTAAACTGCATTTATGTTGTTTTATCCTATGCTTTATTAAATTGTATTTATGTTGTTTTATTCTATGCTTTATTAAATTGTATTTATGTTGTTTTATCCTATGCTTTATTAAATTGTATTTATGTTGTTTTATCCTATGCTTTATTAAATTGTATTTATGTTGTTTTATCCTATACTTTATTAAATTGTATTTATGTTGTTTTAACCTATGCTTTATTAAATTGTATTTATGTTGTTTTATCCTATGCTTTATTAAATTGTATTTATGTTGTTTTAACCCATGCTTTATTAAATTGTATTTATGTTGTTTTATCCTATGCTTTATTAAATTGTGTTTATGTTGTTTTATCCTATGCTTTTTTAAATTGTATTTATGTTGTTTTATCCTATGCTTTATTAAATTGTATTTATGTTGTTTTATGCTATGCTTTATTAAACTGCATTTATGTTGTTTTATCCTATGCTTTATTAAATTGTATTTATGTTGTTTTATCCTATGCTTTATTAAATTGTGTTTATCTTGTTTTAACCTATGCTTTATTAAATTGTATTTATGTTGTTTTAACCCATGCTTTATTAAATTGTATTTATGTTGTTTTATCCTATGCTTTATTAAATTGTGCTTATGTTGTTTTAACCTATGCTTTATTAAATTGTATTTATGTTGTTTTATCCTATGCTTTATTAAATTGTATTTATGTTGTTTTAACCCATGCTTTATTAAATTGTATTTATGTTGTTTTATCCTATGCTTTATTAAATTGTGTTTATGTTGTTTTATCCTATGCTTTTTTAAATTGTATTTATGTTGTTTTATCCTATGCTTTATTAAATTGTATTTATGTTGTTTTATGCTATGCTTTATTAAACTGCATTTATGTTGTTTTATCCTATGCTTTATTAAATTGTATTTATGTTGTTTTATTCTATGCTTTATTAAATTGTATTTATGTTGTTTTATCCTATGCTTTATTAAATTGTATTTATGTTGTTTTACCCTATGCTTTATTAAATTGTATTTATGTTGTTTTATCCTATACTTTATTAAATTGTATTTATGTTGTTTTAACCTATGCTTTATTAAATTGTATTTATGTTGTTTTATCCTATACTTTATTAAATTGCATTTATGTTGTTTTATCCTATGCTTTATTAAATTGTATTTATGTTGTTTTATCCTATGCTTTATTAAATTGTGTTTATGTTGTTTTATCCTATACTTTATTAAATTGTATTTATGCTGTTTTAAACTATGCTTTATTAAATTGTATTTATGTTGTTTTAACCTATGCTTTATTAAATTGTATTTATGTTGTTTTATCCTATGCTTTATTAAATTGTATTTATGTTGTTTTATCCTATTCTTTATTAAATTGTGTTTATGTTGTTTTATCCTATACTTTATTAAATTGTATTTATGTTGTTTTAACCTATGCTTTATTAAATTGTATTTACGTTTTTTTATCCTATGCTTTATTAAATTGTATTTATGTTGTTTTATCCTATGCTTTATTTAATTTTTTTTATGTTGTTTTATCCTATGCTTTATTAAATTGTGTTTATCTTGTTTTAACCTATGCTTTCTTAAATTGCATTTATGTTGTTTTATCCTATGCTTTATTAAATTGTATTTATGTTGTTTTATCCTATGCTTTATTAAATTGTGTTTATGTTGTTTTATCCTATACTTTATTAAATTGTATTTATGTTGTTTTAAACTATGCTTTATTAAATTGTATTTATGTTGTTTTATCCTATGCTTTATTAAATTGTATTTATGTTGTTTTATCCTATGCTTTATTAAATTGTGTTTATCTTGTTTTAACCTATGCTTTATTAAATTGCATTTATGTTGTTTTATCCTATGCTTTATTAAATTGTATTTATGTTGTTTTATCCTATGCTTTATTAAATTGTGTTTATGTTGTTTTATCCTATACTTTATTAAATTGTATTTATGCTGTTTTAAACTATGCTTTATTAAATTGTATTTATGTTGTTTTAACCTATGCTTTATTAAATTGTATTTATGTTGTTTTATCCTATGCTTTAATAAATTGTATTTATGTTGTTTTATCCTATTCTTTATTAAATTGTGTTTATGTTGTTTTATCCTATACTTTATTAAATTGTATTTATGTTGTTTTAACCTATGCTTTATTAAATTGTATTTACGTTTTTTTATCCTATGCTTTATTAAATTGTATTTATGTTGTTTTATCCTATGCTTTATTTAATTTTTTTTATGTTGTTTTATCCTATGCTTTATTAAATTGTATTTATGTTGTTTTATCCTACGCTTTATTAAATTGTATTTATGTTGTTTTAACCTATGCTTTATTAAATTGTATTTATGTTGTTTTATCCTATGCTTTATTTAATTTTGTTTATGTTGTTTTATCCTATGCTTTATTAAATTGTATTTATGTTGTTTTAACCCATGCTTTATTAAATTGTATTTATGTTGTTTTATCCTATGCTTTATTTAATTTTGTTTATGTTGTTTTATCCTATGCTTTATTAAATTGTATTTATGTTGTTTTAACCCATGCTTTATTAAATTGTATTTATGTTGTTTTAACCCATGCTTTATAAAATTGTATTTATGTTGTTTTATAATTTGCTTTATTAAATTGTGTTTATCTTGTTTTAACCTATGCTTTATTAAATTGTATTTATGTTGTTTTAAACTATGCTTTATTAAATTGCATTTATGTTGTTTTATCCTATGCTTTATTAAATTGTATTTATGTTGTTTTATCCTATGCTTTATTAAATTGTGTTTATGTTGTTTTATCCTATACTTTATTAAATTGTTTTTATGTTGTTTTAAACTATGCTTTATTAAATTGTATTTATGTTGTTTTATCCTATGCTTTATTAAATTGTATTTATGTTGTTTTATCCTATGCTTTATTAAATTGTGTTTATCTTGTTTTAACCTATGCTTTATTAAATTGCATTTATGTTGTTTTATCCTATGCTTTATTAAATTGTATTTATGTTGTTTTATCCTATGCTTTATTAAATTGTGTTTATGTTGTTTTATCCTATACTTTATTAAATTGTATTTATGTTGTTTTAAACTATGCCTTATTAAATTGTATTTATGTTGTTTTATCCTATGCTTTATTAAATTGTATTTATGTTGTTTTATCCTATGCTTTATTAAATTGTGTTTATCTTGTTTTAACCTATGCTTTATTAAATTGTATTTATGTTGTTTTAACCCATGCTTTATTAAATTGTATTTATGTTGTTTTATCCTATGCTTTATTAAATTGTGCTTATGTTGTTTTATCCTATGCTTTATTAAATTGTATTTATGTTGTTTTATCCTATGCTTTATTAAATTGTATTTATGTTGTTTTAACCCATGCTTTATTAAATTGTATTTATGTTGTTTTATCCTATGCTTTATTAAATTGTGTTTATGTTGTTTTATCCTATGCTTTTTTAAATTGTATTTATGTTGTTTTATCCTATGCTTTATTAAATTGTATTTATGTTGTTTTATGCTATGCTTTATTAAACTGCATTTATGTTGTTTTATCCTATGCTTTATTAAATTGTATTTATGTTGTTTTATTCTATGCTTTATTAAATTGTATTTATGTTGTTTTATCCTATGCTTTATTAAATTGTATTTATGTTGTTTTATCCTATGCTTTATTAAATTGTATTTATGTTGTTTTATCCTATACTTTATTAAATTGTATTTATGTTGTTTTAACCTATGCTTTATTAAATTGTATTTATGTTGTTTTATCCTATGCTTTATTAAATTGTATTTATGTTGTTTTAACCCATGCTTTATTAAATTGTATTTATGTTGTTTTATCCTATGCTTTATTAAATTGTGTTTATGTTGTTTTATCCTATGCTTTTTTAAATTGTATTTATGTTGTTTTATCCTATGCTTTATTAAATTGTATTTATGTTGTTTTATGCTATGCTTTATTAAACTGCATTTATGTTGTTTTATCCTATGCTTTATTAAATTGTATTTATGTTGTTTTATCCTATGCTTTATTAAATTGTGTTTATCTTGTTTTAACCTATGCTTTATTAAATTGTATTTATGTTGTTTTAACCCATGCTTTATTAAATTGTATTTATGTTGTTTTATCCTATGCTTTATTAAATTGTGCTTATGTTGTTTTAACCTATGCTTTATTAAATTGTATTTATGTTGTTTTATCCTATGCTTTATTAAATTGTATTTATGTTGTTTTAACCCATGCTTTATTAAATTGTATTTATGTTGTTTTATCCTATGCTTTATTAAATTGTGTTTATGTTGTTTTATCCTATGCTTTTTTAAATTGTATTTATGTTGTTTTATCCTATGCTTTATTAAATTGTATTTATGTTGTTTTATGCTATGCTTTATTAAACTGCATTTATGTTGTTTTATCCTATGCTTTATTAAATTGTATTTATGTTGTTTTATTCTATGCTTTATTAAATTGTATTTATGTTGTTTTATCCTATGCTTTATTAAATTGTATTTATGTTGTTTTATCCTATGCTTTATTAAATTGTATTTATGTTGTTTTATCCTATACTTTATTAAATTGTATTTATGTTGTTTTAACCTATGCTTTATTAAATTGTATTTATGTTGTTTTATCCTATGCTTTATTAAATTGTATTTATGTTGTTTTAACCCATGCTTTATTAAATTGTATTTATGTTGTTTTATCCTATGCTTTATTAAATTGTGTTTATGTTGTTTTATCCTATGCTTTTTTAAATTGTATTTATGTTGTTTTATCCTATGCTTTATTAAATTGTATTTATGTTGTTTTATGCTATGCTTTATTAAACTGCATTTATGTTGTTTTATCCTATGCTTTATTAAATTGTATTTATGTTGTTTTATTCTATGCTTTATTAAATTGTATTTATGTTGTTTTATCCTATGCTTTATTAAATTGTATTTATGTTGTTTTACCCTATGCTTTATTAAATTGTATTTATGTTGTTTTATCCTATACTTTATTAAATTGTATTTATGTTGTTTTAACCTATGCTTTATTAAATTGTATTTATGTTGTTTTATCCTATACTTTATTAAATTGCATTTATGTTGTTTTATCCTATGCTTTATTAAATTGTATTTATGTTGTTTTATCCTATGCTTTATTAAATTGTGTTTATGTTGTTTTATCCTATACTTTATTAAATTGTATTTATGCTGTTTTAAACTATGCTTTATTAAATTGTATTTATGTTGTTTTAACCTATGCTTTATTAAATTGTATTTATGTTGTTTTATCCTATGCTTTATTAAATTGTATTTATGTTGTTTTATCCTATTCTTTATTAAATTGTGTTTATGTTGTTTTATCCTATACTTTATTAAATTGTATTTATGTTGTTTTAACCTATGCTTTATTAAATTGTATTTACGTTTTTTTATCCTATGCTTTATTAAATTGTATTTATGTTGTTTTATCCTATGCTTTATTTAATTTTTTTTATGTTGTTTTATCCTATGCTTTATTAAATTGTATTTATGTTGTTTTATCCTACGCTTTATTAAATTGTATTTATGTTGTTTTAACCTATGCTTTATTAAATTGTATTTATGTTGTTTTATCCTATGCTTTATTTAATTTTGTTTATGTTGTTTTATCCTATGCTTTATTAAATTGTATTTATGTTGTTTTAACCCATGCTTTATTAAATTGTATTTATGTTGTTTTATCCTATGCTTTATTTAATTTTGTTTATGTTGTTTTATCCTATGCTTTATTAAATTGTATTTATGTTGTTTTAACCCATACTTTATTAAATTGTATTTATGTTGTTTTAACCCATGCTTTATAAAATTGTATTTATGTTGTTTTATAATTTGCTTTATTAAATTGTGTTTATCTTGTTTTAACCTATGCTTTATTAAATTGTATTTATGTTGTTTTAAACTATGCTTTATTAAATTGCATTTATGTTGTTTTATCCTATGCTTTATTAAATTGTATTTATGTTGTTTTATCCTATGCTTTATTAAATTGTGTTTATGTTGTTTTATCCTATACTTTATTAAATTGTATTTATGTTGTTTTAAACTATGCTTTATTAAATTGTATTTATGTTGTTTTATCCTATGCTTTATTAAATTGTATTTATGTTGTTTTATCCTATGCTTTATTAAATTGTGTTTATCTTGTTTTAACCTATGCTTTATTAAATTGCATTTATGTTGTTTTATCCTATGCTTTATTAAATTGTATTTATGTTGTTTTATCCTATGCTTTATTAAATTGTGTTTATGTTGTTTTATCCTATACTTTATTAAATTGTATTTATGTTGTTTTAAACTATGCCTTATTAAATTGTATTTATGTTGTTTTATCCTATGCTTTATTAAATTGTATTTATGTTGTTTTATCCTATGCTTTATTAAATTGTGTTTATCTTGTTTTAACCTATGCTTTATTAAATTGTATTTATGTTGTTTTAACCCATGCTTTATTAAATTGTATTTATGTTGTTTTATCCTATGCTTTATTAAATTGTGCTTATGTTGTTTTATCCTATGCTTTATTAAATTGTATTTATGTTGTTTTATCCTATGCTTTATTAAATTGTATTTATGTTGTTTTAACCCATGCTTTATTAAATTGTATTTATGTTGTTTTATCCTATGCTTTATTAAATTGTGTTTATGTTGTTTTATCCTATGCTTTTTTAAATTGTATTTATGTTGTTTTATCCTATGCTTTATTAAATTGTATTTATGTTGTTTTATGCTATGCTTTATTAAACTGCATTTATGTTGTTTTATCCTATGCTTTATTAAATTGTATTTATGTTGTTTTATTCTATGCTTTATTAAATTGTATTTATGTTGTTTTATCCTATGCTTTATTAAATTGTATTTATGTTGTTTTATCCTATGCTTTATTAAATTGTATTTATGTTGTTTTATCCTATACTTTATTAAATTGTATTTATGTTGTTTTAACCTATGCTTTATTAAATTGTATTTATGTTGTTTTATCCTATGCTTTATTAAATTGTGTTTATGTTGTTTTATCCTATACTTTATTAAATTGTATTTATGCTGTTTTAACCTATGCTTTATTAAATTGTATTTATGTTGTTTTATCCTATGCTTTATTAAATTGTATTTATGTTGTTTTATCCTATGCTTTACTAAATTGTATTTATGTTGTTTTATCCTATGCTTTATTAAATTGTATTTATGTTGTTTTAACCTATGCTTTATTAAATTGTATGTATGTTGTTTTATCCTATACTTTATTAAATTGTATTTATGTTGTTTTAACCTATGCTTTATTAAATTGTTTTTATGTTGTTTTATTCTATGCTTTATTAAATTGTATTTATGTTGTTTTATCCTATGCTTTATTAAATTGTATTTATTTTGTTTTAACCTATGCTTTATTAAATTGCATTTATGTTGTTTTATCCTATGCTTTATTAAATTGTATTTATGTTGTTTTATCCTATGCTTTATTAAATTGTGTTTATGTTGTTTTATCCTATACTTTATTAAATTGTATTTATGTTGTTTTAAACTATGCTTTATTAAATTGTATTTATGTTGTTTTATCCTATGCTTTATTAAATTGTATTTATGTTGTTTTATCCTATGCTTTATTAAATTGTGTTTATCTTGTTTTAACCTATGCTTTATTAAATTGCATTTATGTTGTTTTATCCTATGCTTTATTAAATTGTATTTATGTTGTTTTATCCTATGCTTTATTAAATTGTGTTTATGTTGTTTTATCCTATTCTTTATTAAATTGTATTTATGTTGTTTTAAACTATGCTTTATTAAATTGTATTTATGTTGTTTTATCCTATGCTTTATTAAATTGTATTTATGTTGTTTTATCCTATGCTTTATTAAATTGTGTTTATCTTGTTTTAACCTATGCTTTATTAAATTGTATTTATGTTGTTTTAACCCATGCTTTATTAAATTGTATTTATGTTGTTTTAACCCATGCTTTATTAAATTGTATTTATGTTGTTTTATCCTATGCTTTATTAAATTGTGCTTATGTTGTTTTATCCTATGCTTTATTAAATTGTATTTATGTTGTTTTATCCTATGCTTTATTAAGTTGTATTTATGTTGTTTTAACCCATGCTTTATTAAATTATATTTATGTTGTTTTATCCTATGCTTTATTAAATTGTGTTTATGTTGTTTTATCCTATGCTTTTTTAAATTGTATTTATGTTGTTTTATCCTATGCTTTATTAAATTGTATTTATGTTGTTTTATGCTATGCTTTATTAAACTGCATTTATGTTGTTTTATCCTATGCTTTATTAAATTGTATTTATGTTGTTTTATTCTATGCTTTATTAAATTGTATTTATGTTGTTTTATCCTATGCTTTATTAAATTGTATTTATGTTGTTTTATCCTATGCTTTATTAAATTGTATTTATGTTGTTTTATCCTATACTTTATTAAATTGTATTTATGTTGTTTTAACCTATGCTTTATTAAATTGTATTTATGTTGTTTTATCCTATGCTTTATTAAATTGTGTTTATGTTGTTTTATCCTATGCTTTATTAAATTGTATTAATGTTGTTTTATCCTATGCTTTATTAAATTGTATTTATGTTGTTTTATCCTATGCTTTATTAAATTGTATTTATGTTGTTTTATCCTATGCTTTATTAAATTGTATTTATGTTGTTTTATCCTAAACTTTTTTAAATTGTATTTATGTTGTTTTAACCTATGCTTTATTAAATTGTATTTATGTTGTTTTATCCTATGCTTTATTAAATTGTATTTATGTTGTTTTATCCTATGCTTTATTAAATTGTATTTATGTTGTTTTATCCTATGCTTTATTAAATTGTATTTATGTTGTTTTAACCTATGCTTTATTAAATTGTATGTATGTTGTTTTATCCTATACTTTATTAAATTGTATTTATGTTGTTTTAACCTATGCTTTATTAAATTGTATTTATGTTGTTTTATCCTATGCTTTATTAAATTGTATTTATGTTGTTTTATCCTATGCTTTATTAAATTGTGTTTATGTTGTTTTATCCTATGCTTTATTAAATTGTATTTATGTTGTTTTATCCTATGCTTTATTAAATTGTATTTATTTTGTTTTAACCTATGCATTATTAAATTGTATTTATGTTGTTTTATCCTATGCTTTATTAAATTGTATTTATGTTGTTTTATCCTATGCTTTATTAAATTGTATTTATGTTGTTTTATCCTATGCTTTATTAAATTGTATTTATGGTGTTTTAACCTATGCTTTATTAAATTGTATGTATGTTGTTTTATCCTATACTTTATTAAATTGTATTTATGTTGTTTTAACCTATGCTTTATTAAATTGTTTTTATGTTGTTTTATCCTATGCTTTATTAAATTGTATTTATGTTGTTTTATCCTACGCTTTATTAAATTGTATTTATTTTGTTTTAACCTATGCTTTATTAAATTGCATTTATGTTGTTTTATCCTATGCTTTATTAAATTGTATTTATGTTGTTTTATCCTATGCTTTATTAAATTGTGTTTATGTTGTTTTATCCTATACTTTATTAAATTGTATTTATGTTGTTTTAAACTATGCTTTATTAAATTGTATTTATGTTGTTTTATCCTATGCTTTATTAAATTGTATTTATGTTGTTTTATCCTATGCTTTATTAAATTGTGTTTATCTTGTTTTAACATATGCTTTATTAAATTGCATTTATGTTGTTTTATCCTATGCTTTATTAAATTGTATTTATGTTGTTTTATCCTATGCTTTATTAAATTGTGTTTATGTTGTTTTATCCTATACTTTATTAAATTGTATTTATGTTGTTTTAAACTATGCTTTATTAAATTGTATTTATGTTGTTTTATCCTATGCTTTATTAAATTGTATTTATGTTGTTTTATCCTATGCTTTATTAAATTGTGTTTATCTTGTTTTAACCTATGCTTTATTAAATTGTATTTATGTTGTTTTAACCCATGCTTTATTAAATTGTATTTATGTTGTTTTATCCTATGCTTTATTAAATTGTGCTTATGTTGTTTTATCCTATGCTTTATTAAATTGTATTTATGTTGTTTTATCCTATGCTTTATTAAATTGTATTTATGTTGTTTTAACCCATGCTTTATTAAATTGTATTTATGTTGTTTTAACCCATGCTTTATTAAATTGTATTTATGTTGTTTTATCCTATGCTTTATTAAATTGTGTTTATGTTGTTTTATCCTATGCTTTTTTAAATTGTATTTATGTTGTTTTATCCTATGCTTTATTAAATTGTATTTATGGTGTTTTATTCTATGCTTTATTAAACTGCATTTTTGTTGTTTTATCCTATGCTTTATTAAATTGTATTTATGTTGTTTTATTCTATGCTTTATTAAATTGTATTTATGTTGTTTTATCCTATGCTTTATTAAATTGTATTTATGTTGTTTTATCCTTTGCTTTATTAAATTGTATTTATGTTTTTTATTGTATGCTTTATTAAACTGCATTTATGTTGTTTTATCCTATGCTTTATTAAATTGTATTTATGTTGTTTTATCCTATGCTTTATTAAATTGTGTTTATGTTGTTTTATCCTATGCTTTATTAAATTGTATTTATGTTGATTTATTGTATGCTTTATTAAACTGCATTTATGTTGTTTTATCCTATGCTTTGTTAAATTGTATTTATGTTGTTTTATCCTATGTTTTATTAAATTCTATTTCTGTTGTTTTATACTATGCTTTATTAAATTGTATTTATGTTGTTTTATCCTATGCTTTATTAAATTGTGTTTATGTTGTTTTATCCTATGCTTTATTAAATTGTATTTATGTTGTTTTAACCATGCTTTATTAAATTGCATTTATGTTGTTTTATCTTATGCTTTATTAAATTGTATTTATGTTGTTTTATCCTATGCTTTATTAAATTGTATTTATGTTGATTTGTCCTATGCTTTATTAAATTGTATTTATGTTGTTTTAACCTATGCTTTATTAAATTGTATTTACGTTTTTTTATCCTATGCTTTATTAAATTGTATTTATGTTGTTTTATCCTATGCTTTATTTAATTTTTTTTATGTTGTTTTATCCTATGCTTTATTAAATTGTATTTATGTTGTTTTATCCTACGCTTTATTAAATTGTATTTATGTTGTTTTAACCTATGCTTTATTAAATTGTATTTATGTTGTTTTATCCTATGCTTTATTTAATTTTGTTTATGTTGTTTTATCCTATGCTTTATTAAATTGTATTTAAGTTGTTTTAACCCATGCTTTATTAAATTGTATTTATGTTGTTTTATCCTATGCTTTATTTAATTTTGTTTATGTTGTTTTATCCTATGCTTTATTAAATTGTATTTATGTTGTTTTAACCCATGCTTTATTAAATTGTATTTATGTTGTTTTAACCCATGCTTTATAAAATTGTATTTATGTTGTTTTATAATTTGCTTTATTAAATTGTGTTTATCTTGTTTTAACCTATGCTTTATTAAATTGTATTTATGTTGTTTTAAACTATGCTTTATTAAATTGCATTTATGTTGTTTTATCCTATGCTTTATTAAATTGTATTTATGTTGTTTTTTCCTATGCTTTATTAAATTGTGTTTATGTTGTTTTATCCTATACTTTATTAAATTGTATTTATGTTGTTTTAAACTATGCTTTATTAAATTGCATTTATGTTGTTTTATCCTATGCTTTATTAAATTGTATTTATGTTGTTTTATCCTATGCTTTATTAAATTGTGTTTATCTTGTTTTAACCTATGCTTTATTAAATTGCATTTATGTTGTTTTATCCTATGCTTTATTAAATTGTATTTATGTTGTTTTATCCTATGCTTTATTAAATTGTGTTTATGTTGTTTTATCCTATACTTTATTAAATTGTATTTATGTTGTTTTAAACTATGCCTTATTAAATTGTATTTATGTTGTTTTATCCTATGCTTTATTAAATTGTATTTATGTTGTTTTATCCTATGCTTTATTAAATTGTGTTTATCTTGTTTTAACCTATGCTTTATTAAATTGTATTTATGTTGTTTTAACCCATGCTTTATTAAATTGTATTTATGTTGTTTTATCCTATGCTTTATTAAATTGTGCTTATGTTGTTTTATCCTATGCTTTATTAAATTGTATTTATGTTGTTTTATCCTATGCTTTATTAAATTGTATTTATGTTGTTTTAACCCATGCTTTATTAAATTGTATTTATGTTGTTTTATCCTATGCTTTATTAAATTGTGTTTATGTTGTTTTATCCTATGCTTTTTTAAATTGTATTTATGTTGTTTTATCCTATGCTTTATTAAATTGTATTTATGTTGTTTTATGCTATGCTTTATTAAACTGCATTTATGTTGTTTTATCCTATGCTTTATTAAATTGTATTTATGTTGTTTTATTCTATGCTTTATTAAATTGTATTTATGTTGTTTTATCCTATGCTTTATTAAATTGTATTTATGTTGTTTTATCCTATGCTTTATTAAATTGTATTTATGTTGTTTTATCCTATACTTTATTAAATTGTATTTATGTTGTTTTAACCTATGCTTTATTAAATTGTATTTATGTTGTTTTATCCTATGCTTTATTAAATTGTATTATGTTGTTTTAACCCATGCTTTATTAAATTGTATTTATGTTGTTTTATCCTATGCTTTATTAAATTGTGTTTATGTTGTTTTATCCTATGCTTTTTTAAATTGTATTTATGTTGTTTTATCCTATGCTTTATTAAATTGTATTTATGTTGTTTTATGCTATGCTTTATTAAACTGCATTTATGTTGTTTTATCCTATGCTTTATTAAATTGTATTTATGTTGTTTTATCCTATGCTTTATTAAATTGTGTTTATCTTGTTTTAACCTATGCTTTATTAAATTGTATTTATGTTGTTTTAACCCATGCTTTATTAAATTGTATTTATGTTGTTTTATCCTATGCTTTATTAAATTGTGCTTATGTTGTTTTATCCTATGCTTTATTAAATTGTATTTATGTTGTTTTATCCTATGCTTTATTAAATTGTATTTATGTTGTTTTAACCCATGCTTTATTAAATTGTATTTATGTTGATTTATTGTATGCTTTATTAAACTGCATTTATGTTGTTTTATCCTATGCTTTGTTAAATTGTATTTATGTTGTTTTATCCTATGTTTTATTAAATTCTATTTCTGTTGTTTTATACTATGCTTTATTAAATTGTATTTATGTTGTTTTATCCTATGCTTTATTAAATTGTGTTTATGTTGTTTTATCCTATGCTTTATTAAATTGTATTTATGTTGTTTTAACCATGCTTTATTAAATTGCATTTATGTTGTTTTATCTTATGCTTTATTAAATTGTATTTATGTTGTTTTATCCTATGCTTTATTAAATTGTATTTATGTTGATTTGTCCTATGCTTTATTAAATTGTATTTATGTTGTTTTAACCTATGCTTTATTAAATTGTATTTACGTTTTTTTATCCTATGCTTTATTAAATTGTATTTATGTTGTTTTATCCTATGCTTTATTTAATTTTTTTTATGTTGTTTTATCCTATGCTTTATTAAATTGTATTTATGTTGTTTTATCCTACGCTTTATTAAATTGTATTTATGTTGTTTTAACCTATGCTTTATTAAATTGTATTTATGTTGTTTTATCCTATGCTTTATTTAATTTTGTTTATGTTGTTTTATCCTATGCTTTATTAAATTGTATTTATGTTGTTTTAACCCATGCTTTATTAAATTGTATTTATGTTGTTTTATCGTATGCTTTATTTAATTTTGTTTATGTTGTTTTATCCTATGCTTTATTAAATTGTATTTATGTTGTTTTAACCCATGCTTTATTAAATTGTATTTATGTTGTTTTAACCCATGCTTTATAAAATTGTATTTATGTTGTTTTATAATTTGCTTTATTAAATTGTGTTTATCTTGTTTTAACCTATGCTTTATTAAATTGTATTTATGTTGTTTTAAACTATGCTTTATTAAATTGCATTTATGTTGTTTTATCCTATGCTTTATTAAATTGTATTTATGTTGTTTTATCCTATGCTTTATTAAATTGTGTTTATGTTGTTTTATCCTATACTTTATTAAATTGAATTTATGTTGTTTTAAACTATGCTTTATTAAATTGTATTTATGTTGTTTTATCCTATGCTTTATTAAATTGTATTTATGTTGTTTTATCCTATGCTTTATTAAATTGTGTTTATCTTGTTTTAACCTATGCTTTATTAAATTGCATTTATGTTGTTTTATCCTATGCTTTATTAAATTGTATTTATGTTGTTTTATCCTATGCTTTATTAAATTGTGTTTATGTTGTTTTATCCTATACTTTATTAAATTGTATTTATGTTGTTTTAAACTATGCCTTATTAAATTGTATTTATGTTGTTTTATCCTATGCTTTATTAAATTGTATTTATGTTGTTTTATCCTATGCTTTATTAAATTGTGTTTATCTTGTTTTAACCTATGCTTTATTAAATTGTATTTATGTTGTTTTAACCCATGCTTTATTAAATTGTATTTATGTTGTTTTATCCTATGCTTTATTAAATTGTGCTTATGTTGTTTTATCCTATGCTTTATTAAATTGTATTTATGTTGTTTTATCCTATGCTTTATTAAATTGTATTTATGTTGTTTTATCCTATGCTTTATTAAATTGTATTTATGTTGTTTTATCCTATACTTTATTAAATTGTATTTATGTTGTTTTAACCTATGCTTTATTAAATTGTATTTATGTTGTTTTATCCTATGCTTTATTAAATTGTATTTATGTTGTTTTAACCCATGCTTTATTAAATTGTATTTATGTTGTTTTATCCTATGCTTTATTAAATTGTGTTTATGTTGTTTTATCCTATGCTTTTTTAAATTGTATTTATGTTGTTTTATCCTATGCTTTATTAAATTGTATTTATGTTGTTTTATGCTATGCTTTATTAAACTGCATTTATGTTGTTTTATCCTATGCTTTATTAAATTGTATTTATGTTGTTTTATCCTATGCTTTATTAAATTGTGTTTATCTTGTTTTAACCTATGCTTTATTAAATTGTATTTATGTTGTTTTAACCCATGCTTTATTAAATTGTATTTATGTTGTTTTATCCTATGCTTTATTAAATTGTGCTTATGTTGTTTTATCCTATGCTTTATTAAATTGTATTTATGTTGTTTTATCCTATGCTTTATTAAATTGTATTTATGTTGTTTTAACCCATGCTTTATTAAATTGTATTTATGTTGTTTTATCCTATGCTTTATTAAATTGTGTGTATGTTGTTTTATCCTATGCTTTTTTAAATTGTATTTATGTTGTTTTATCCTATGCTTTATTAAATTGTATTTATGTTGTTTTATGCTATGCTTTATTAAACTGCATTTATGTTGTTTTATCCTATGCTTTATTAAATTGTATTTATGTTGTTTTATTCTATGCTTTATTAAATTGTATTTATGTTGTTTTATCCTATGCTTTATTAAATTGTATTTATGTTGTTTTATCCTATGCTTTATTAAATTGTGTTTATGTTGTTTTATCCTATGCTTTATTAAATTGTATTTATGTTGTTTTAACCATGCTTTATTAAATTGCATTTATGTTGTTTTATCTTATGCTTTATTAAATTGTATTTATGTTGTTTTATCCTATGCTTTATTAAATTGTATTTATGTTGATTTGTCCTATGCTTTATTAAATTGTATTTATGTTGTTTTAACCTATGCTTTATTAAATTGTATTTACGTTTTTTTATCCTATGCTTTATTAAATTGTATTTATGTTGTTTTATCCTATGCTTTATTTAATTTTTTTTATGTTGTTTTATCCTATGCTTTATTAAATTGTATTTATGTTGTTTTATCCTACGCTTTATTAAATTGTATTTATGTTGTTTTAACCTATGCTTTATTAAATTGTATTTATGTTGTTTTATCCTATGCTTTATTTAATTTTGTTTATGTTGTTTTATCCTATGCTTTATTAAATTGTATTTATGTTGTTTTAACCCATGCTTTATTAAATTGTATTTATGTTGTTTTAACCCATGCTTTATAAAATTGTATTTATGTTGTTTTATAATTTGCTTTATTAAATTGTGTTTATCTTGTTTTAACCTATGCTTTATTAAATTGTATTTATGTTGTTTTAAACTATGCTTTATTAAATTGCATTTATGTTGTTTTATCCTATGCTTTATTAAATTGTATTTATGTTGTTTTATCCTATGCTTTATTAAATTGTGTTTATGTTGTTTTATCCTATACTTTATTAAATTGTATTTATGTTGTTTTAAACTATGCTTTATTAAATTGTATTTATGTTGTTTTATCCTATGCTTTATTAAATTGTATTTATGTTGTTTTATCCTATGCTTTATTAAATTGTGTTTATCTTGTTTTAACCTATGCTTTATTAAATTGCATTTATGTTGTTTTATCCTATGCTTTATTAAATTGTATTTATGTTGTTTTATCCTATGCTTTATTAAATTGTGTTTATGTTGTTTTATCCTATACTTTATTAAATTGTATTTATGTTGTTTTAAACTATGCCTTATTAAATTGTATTTATGTTGTTTTATCCTATGCTTTATTAAATTGTATTTATGTTGTTTTATCCTATGCTTTATTAAATTGTGTTTATCTTGTTTTAACCTATGCTTTATTAAATTCTATTTATGTTGTTTTAACCCATGCTTTATTAAATTGTATTTATGTTGTTTTATCCTATGCTTTATTAAATTGTGCTTATGTTGTTTTATCCTATGCTTTATTAAATTGTATTTATGTTGTTTTATCCTATGCTTTATTAAATTGTATTTATGTTGTTTTAACCCATGCTTTATTAAATTGTATTTATGTTGTTTTATCCTATGCTTTATTAAATTGTGTTTATGTTGTTT
Source organism: Phyllobates terribilis (assembly GCF_046119375.1). Lineage (NCBI taxonomy): Eukaryota > Metazoa > Chordata > Amphibia > Anura > Dendrobatidae > Phyllobates > Phyllobates terribilis. The sequence continues at coordinate 2,483,645 of NW_027362781.1, read as the reverse complement.
TATCCTATGCTTTTTTAAATTGTATTTATGTTGTTTTATCCTATGCTTTATTAAATTGTATTTATGTTGTTTTATGCTATGCTTTATTAAACTGCATTTATGTTGTTTTATCCTATGCTTTATTAAATTGTATTTATGTTGTTTTATTCTATGCTTTATTAAATTGTATTTATGTTGTTTTATCCTATGCTTTATTAAATTGTATTTATGTTGTTTTATCCTATGCTTTATTAAATTGTATTTATGTTGTTTTATCGTTTACTTTATTAAATTGTATTTATGTTGTTTTAACCTATGCTTTATTAAATTGTATTTATGTTGTTTTATCCTATGCTTTATTAAATTGTATTTATGTTGTTTTAACCCATGCTTTATTAAATTGTATTTATGTTGTTTTATCCTATGCTTTATTAAATTGTGTTTATGTTGTTTTATCCTATGCTTTTTTAAATTGTATTTATGTTGTTTTATCCTATGCTTTATTAAATTGTATTTATGTTGTTTTATGCTATGCTTTATTAAACTGCATTTATGTTGTTTTATCCTATGCTTTATTAAATTGTATTTATGTTGTTTTATCCTATGCTTTATTAAATTGTGTTTATCTTGTTTTAACCTATGCTTTATTAAATTGTATTTATGTTGTTTTAACCCATGCTTTATTAAATTGTATTTATGTTGTTTTATCCTATGCTTTATTAAATTGTGCTTATGTTGTTTTATCCTATGCTTTATTAAATTGTATTTATGTTGTTTTATCCTATGATTTATTAAATTGTATTTATGTTGTTTTAACCCATGCTTTATTAAATTGTATTTATGTTGTTTTATCCTATGCTTTATTAAATTGTGTTTATGTTGTTTTATCCTATGCTTTTTTAAATTGTATTTATGTTGTTTTATCCTATGCTTTATTAAATTGTATTTATGTTGATTTATTGTATGCTTTATTAAACTGCATTTATGTTGTTTTATCCTATGCTTTGTTAAATTGTATTTATGTTATTTTATCCTATGTTTTATTAAATTCTATTTCTGTTGTTTTATACTATGCTTTATTAAATTGTATTTATGTTGTTTTATCCTATGCTTTATTAAATTGTGTTTATGTTGTTTTATCCCATGCTTTATTAAATTGTATTTATGTTGTTTTAACCATGCTTTATTAAATTGCATTTATGTTGTTTTATCTTATGCTTTATTAAATTGTATTTATGTTGTTTTATCCTATGCTTTATTAAATTGTATTTATGTTGATTTGTCCTATGCTTTATTAAATTGTATTTATGTTGTTTTAACCTATGCTTTATTAAATTGTATTTACGTTTTTTTATCCTATGCTTTATTAAATTGTATTTATGTTGTTTTATCCTATGCTTTATTTAATTTTTTTTATGTTGTTTTATCCTATGCTTTATTAAATTGTATTTATGTTGTTTTATCCTACGCTTTATTAAATTGTATTTATGTTGTTTTAACCTATGCTTTATTAAATTGTATTTATGTTGTTTTATCCTATGCTTTATTTAATTTTGTTTATGTTGTTTTATCCTATGCTTTATTAAATTGTATTTATGTTGTTTTAACCCATGCTTTATTAAATTGTATTTATGTTGTTTTATCCTATGCTTTATTTAATTTTGTTTATGTTGTTTTATCCTATGCTTTATTAAATTGTATTTATGTTGTTTTAACCCATGCTTTATTAAATTGTATTTATGTTGTTTTAACCCATGCTTTATAAAATTGTATTTATGTTGTTTTATAATTTGCTTTATTAAATTGTGTTTATCTTGTTTTAACCTATGCTTTATTAAATTGTATTTATGTTGTTTTAAACTATGCTTTATTAAATTGCATTTATGTTGTTTTATCCTATGCTTTATTAAATTGTATTTATGTTGTTTTATCCTATGCTTTATTAAATTGTGTTTATGTTGTTTTATCCTATACTTTATTAAATTGTATTTATGTTGTTTTAAACTATGCTTTATTAAATTGTATTTATGTTGTTTTATCCTATGCTTTATTAAATTGTATTTATGTTGTTTTATCCTATGCTTTATTAAATTGTGTTTATCTTGTTTTAACCTATGCTTTATTAAATTGCATTTATGTTGTTTTATCCTATGCTTTATTAAATTGTATTTATGTTGTTTTATCCTATGCTTTATTAAATTGTGTTTATGTTGTTTTATCCTATACTTTATTAAATTGTATTTATGTTGTTTTAAACTATGCCTTATTAAATTGTATTTATGTTGTTTTATCCTATGCTTTATTAAATTGTATTTATGTTGTTTTATCCTATGCTTTATTAAATTGTGTTGATCTTGTTTTAACCTATGCTTTATTAAATTGTATTTATGTTGTTTTAACCCATGCTTTATTAAATTGTATTTATGTTGTTTTATCCTATGCTTTATTAAATTGTGCTTATGTTGTTTTATCCTATGCTTTATTAAATTGTATTTATGTTGTTTTATCCTATGCTTTATTAAATTGTATTTATGTTGTTTTAACCCATGCTTTATTAAATTGTATTTATGTTGTTTTATCCTATGCTTTATTAAATTGTGTTTATGTTGTTTTATCCTATGCTTTTTTAAATTGTATTTATGTTGTTTTATCCTATGCTTTATTAAATTGTATTTATGTTGTTTTATGCTATGCTTTATTAAACTGCATTTATGTTGTTTTATCCTATGCTTTATTAAATTGTATTTATGTTGTTTTATTCTATGCTTTATTAAATTGTATTTATGTTGTTTTATCCTATGCTTTATTAAATTGTATTTATGTTGTTTTATCCTATGCTTTATTAAATTGTATTTATGTTGTTTTATCCTATACTTTATTAAATTGTATTTATGTTGTTTTAACCTATGCTTTATTAAATTGTATTTATGTTGTTTTATCCTATGCTTTATTAAATTGTATTTATGTTGTTTTAACCCATGCTTTATTAAATTGTATTTATGTTGTTTTATCCTATGCTTTATTAAATTGTGTTTATGTTGTTTTATCCTATGCTTTTTTAAATTGTATTTATGTTGTTTTATCCTATGCTTTATTAAATTGTATTTATGTTGTTTTATGCTATGCTTTATTAAACTGCATTTATGTTGTTTTATCCTATGCTTTATTAAATTGTATTTATGTTGTTTTATCCTATGCTTTATTAAATTGTGTTTATCTTGTTTTAACCTATGCTTTATTAAATTGTATTTATGTTGTTTTAACCCATGCTTTATTAAATTGTATTTATGTTGTTTTATCCTATGCTTTATTAAATTGTGCTTATGTTGTTTTATCCTATGCTTTATTAAATTGTATTTATGTTGTTTTATCCTATGCTTTATTAAATTGTATTTATGTTGTTTTAACCCATGCTTTATTAAATTGTATTTATGTTGTTTTATCCTATGCTTTATTAAATTGTGTTTATGTTGTTTTATCCTATGCTTTTTTAAATTGTATTTATGTTGTTTTATCCTATGCTTTATTAAATTGTATTTATGTTGTTTTATGCTATGCTTTATTAAACTGCATTTATGTTGTTTTATCCTATGCTTTATTAAATTGTATTTATGTTGTTTTATTCTATGCTTTATTAAATTGTATTTATGTTGTTTTATCCTATGCTTTATTAAATTGTATTTATGTTGTTTTATCCTATGCTTTATTAAATTGTATTTATGTTGTTTTATCCTATACTTTATTAAATTGTATTTATGTTGTTTTAACCTATGCTTTATTAAATTGTATTTATGTTGTTTTATCCTATACTTTATTAAATTGCATTTATGTTGTTTTATCCTATGCTTTATTAAATTGTATTTATGTTGTTTTATCCTATGCTTTATTAAATTGTGTTTATGTTGTTTTATCCTATACTTTATTAAATTGTATTTATGCTGTTTTAAACTATGCTTTATTAAATTGTATTTATGTTGTTTTAACCTATGCTTTATTAAATTGTATTTATGTTGTTTTATCCTATGCTTTATTAAATTGTATTTATGTTGTTTTATCCTATTCTTTATTAAATTGTGTTTATGTTGTTTTATCCTATACTTTATTAAATTGTATTTATGTTGTTTTAACCTATGCTTTATTAAATTGTATTTACGTTTTTTTATCCTATGCTTTATTAAATTGTATTTATGTTGTTTTATCCTATGCTTTATTTAATTTTTTTTATGTTGTTTTATCCTATGCTTTATTAAATTGTATTTATGTTGTTTTATCCTACGCTTTATTAAATTGTATTTATGTTGTTTTAACCTATGCTTTATTAAATTGTATTTATGTTGTTTTATCCTATGCTTTATTTAATTTTGTTTATGTTGTTTTATCCTATGCTTTATTAAATTGTATTTATGTTGTTTTAACCCATGCTTTATTAAATTGTATTTATGTTGTTTTATCCTATGCTTTATTTAATTTTGTTTATGTTGTTTTATCCTATGCTTTATTAAATTGTATTTATGTTGTTTTAACCCATGCTTTATTAAATTGTATTTATGTTGTTTTAACCCATGCTTTATAAAATTGTATTTATGTTGTTTTATAATTTGCTTTATTAAATTGTGTTTATCTTGTTTTAACCTATGCTTTATTAAATTGTATTTATGTTGTTTTAAACTATGCTTTATTAAATTGCATTTATGTTGTTTTATCCTATGCTTTATTAAATTGTATTTATGTTGTTTTATCCTATGCTTTATTAAATTGTGTTTATGTTGTTTTATCCTATACTTTATTAAATTGTATTTATGTTGTTTTAAACTATGCTTTATTAAATTGTATTTATGTTGTTTTATCCTATGCTTTATTAAATTGTATTTATGTTGTTTTATCCTATGCTTTATTAAATTGTGTTTATCTTGTTTTAACCTATGCTTTATTAAATTGCATTTATGTTGTTTTATCCTATGCTTTATTAAATTGTATTTATGTTGTTTTATCCTATGCTTTATTAAATTGTGTTTATGTTGTTTTATCCTATACTTTATTAAATTGTATTTATGTTGTTTTAAACTATGCCTTATTAAATTGTATTTATGTTGTTTTATCCTATGCTTTATTAAATTGTATTTATGTTGTTTTATCCTATGCTTTATTAAATTGTGTTTATCTTGTTTTAACCTATGCTTTATTAAATTGTATTTATGTTGTTTTAACCCATGCTTTATTAAATTGTATTTATGTTGTTTTATCCTATGCTTTATTAAATTGTGCTTATGTTGTTTTATCCTATGCTTTATTAAATTGTATTTATGTTGTTTTATCCTATGCTTTATTAAATTGTATTTATGTTGTTTTAACCCATGCTTTATTAAATTGTATTTATGTTGTTTTATCCTATGCTTTATTAAATTGTGTTTATGTTGTTTTATCCTATGCTTTTTTAAATTGTATTTATGTTGTTTTATCCTACGCTTTATTAAATTGTATTTATGTTGTTTTATGCTATGCTTTATTAAACTGCATTTATGTTGTTTTATCCTATGCTTTATTAAATTGTATTTATGTTGTTTTATTCTATGCTTTATTAAATTGTATTTATGTTGTTTTATCCTATGCTTTATTAAATTGTATTTATGTTGTTTTATCCTATGCTTTATTAAATTGTATTTATGTTGTTTTATCCTATACTTTATTAAATTGTATTTATATTGTTTTAACCTATGCTTTATTAAATTGTATTTATGTTGTTTTATCCTATGCTTTATTAAATTGTGTTTATGTTGTTTTATCCTATACTTTATTAAATTGTATTTATGCTGTTTTAACCTATGCTTTATTAAATTGTATTTATGTTGTTTTATCCTATGCTTTATTAAATTGTATTTATGTTGTTTTATCCTATGCTTTACTAAATTGTATTTATGTTGTTTTATCCTATGCTTTATTAAATTGTATTTATGTTGTTTTAACCTATGCTTTATTAAATTGTATGTATGTTGTTTTATCCTATACTTTATTAAATTGTATTTATGTTGTTTTAACCTATGCTTTATTAAATTGTTTTTATGTTGTTTTATCCTATGCTTTATTAAATTGTATTTATGTTGTTTTATCCTATGCTTTATTAAATTGTATTTATTTTGTTTTAACCTATGCTTTATTAAATTGCATTTATGTTGTTTTATCCTATGCTTTATTAAATTGTATTTATGTTGTTTTATCCTATGCTTTATTAAATTGTGTTTATGTTGTTTTATCCTATACTTTATTAAATTGTATTTATGTTGTTTTAAACTATGCTTTATTAAATTGTATTTATGTTGTTTTATCCTATGCTTTATTAAATTGTATTTATGTTGTTTTATCCTATGCTTTATTAAATTGTGTTTATCTTGTTTTAACCTATGCTTTATTAAATTGCATTTATGTTGTTTTATCCTATGCTTTATTAAATTGTATTTATGTTGTTTTATCCTATGCTTTATTAAATTGTGTTTATGTTGTTTTATCCTATTCTTTATTAAATTGTATTTATGTTGTTTTCAACTATGCTTTATTAAATTGTATTTATGTTGTTTTATCCTATGCTTTATTAAATGGTATTTATGTTGTTTTATCCTATGCTTTATTAAATTGTGTTTATCTTGTTTTAACCTATGCTTTATTAAATTGTATTTATGTTGTTTTAACCCATGCTTTATTAAATTGTATTTATGTTGTTTTAACCCATGCTTTATTAAATTGTATTTATGTTGTTTTATCCTATGCTTTATTAAATTGTGCTTATGTTGTTTTATCCTATGCTTTATTAAATTGTATTTATGTTGTTTTATCCTATGCTTTATTAAATTGTATTTATGTTGTTTTAACCCATGCTTTATTAAATTATATTTATGTTGTTTTATCCTATGCTTTATTAAATTGTGTTTATGTTGTTTTATCCTATGCTTTTTTAAATTGTATTTATGTTGTTTTATCCTATGCTTTATTAAATTGTATTTATGTTGTTTTATGCTATGCTTTATTAAACTGCATTTATGTTGTTTTATCCTATGCTTTATTAAATTGTATTTATGTTGTTTTATTCTATGCTTTATTAAATTGTATTTATGTTGTTTTATCCTATGCTTTATTAAATTGTATTTATGTTGTTTTATCCTATGCTTTATTAAATTGTATTTATGTTGTTTTATCCTATACTTTATTAAATTGTATTTATGTTGTTTTAACCTATGCTTTATTAAATTGTATTTATGTTGTTTTATCCTATGCTTTATTAAATTGTGTTTATGTTGTTTTATCCTATGCTTTATTAAATTGTATTAATGTTGTTTTATCCTATGCTTTATTAAATTGTATTTATGTTGTTTTATCCTATGCTTTATTAAATTGTATTTATGTTGTTTTATCCTATGCTTTATTAAATTGTATTTATGTTGTTTTATCCTATACTTTATTAAATTGTATTTATGTTGTTTTAACCTATGCTTTATTAAATTGTATTTATGTTGTTTTATCCTATGCTTTATTAAATTGTATTTATGTTGTTTTATCCTATGCTTTATTAAATTGTATTTATGTTGTTTTATCCTATGCTTTATTAAATTGTATTTATGTTGTTTTATCCTATGCTTTATTAAATTGTGTTTATGTTGTTTTATCCTATGCTTTATTAAATTGTATTTATGTTGTTTTATCCTATGCTTTATTAAATTGTATTTATTTTGTTTTAACCTATGCTTTATTAAATTGTATTTATGTTGTTTTATCCTATGCTTTATTAAATTGTATTTATGTTGTTTTATCCTATGCTTTATTAAATTGTATTTATGTTGTTTTATCCTATGCTTTATTAAATTGTATTTATGGTGTTTTAACCTATGCTTTATTAAATTGTATGTATGTTGTTTTATCCTATACTTTATTAAATTGTATTTATGTTGTTTTAACCTATGCTTTATTAAATTGTTTTTATGTTGTTTTATCCTATGCTTTATTAAATTGTATTTATGTTGTTTTATCCTACGCTTTATTAAATTGTATTTATTTTGTTTTAACCTATGCTTTATTAAATTGCATTTATGTTGTTTTATCCTATGCTTTATTAAATTGTATTTATGTTGTTTTATCCTATGCTTTATTAAATTGTGTTTATGTTGTTTTATCCTATACTTTATTAAATTGTATTTATGTTGTTTTAAACTATGCTTTATTAAATTGTATTTATGTTGTTTTATCCTATGCTTTATTAAATTGTATTTATGTTGTTTTATCCTATGCTTTATTAAATTGTGTTTATCTTGTTTTAACCTATGCTTTATTAAATTGCATTTATGTTGTTTTATCCTATGCTTTATTAAATTGTATTTATGTTGTTTTATCCTATGCTTTATTAAATTGTGTTTATGTTGTTTTATCCTATACTTTATTAAATTGTATTTATGTTGTTTTAAACTATGCTTTATTAAATTGTATTTATGTTGTTTTATCCTATGCTTTATTAAATTGTATTTATGTTGTTTTATCCTATGCTTTATTAAATTGTGTTTATCTTGTTTTAACCTATGCTTTATTAAATTGTATTTATGTTGTTTTAACCCATGCTTTATTAAATTGTATTTATGTTGTTTTATCCTATGCTTTATTAAATTGTGCTTATGTTGTTTTATCCTATGCTTTATTAAATTGTATTTATGTTGTTTTATCCTATGCTTTATTAAATTGTATTTATGTTGTTTTAACCCATGCTTTATTAAATTGTATTTATGTTGTTTTATCCTATGCTTTATTAAATTGTGTTTATGTTGTTTTATCCTTTGCTTTTTTAAATTGTATTTATGTTGTTTTATCCTATGCTTTATTAAATTGTATTTATGTTGTTTTATGCTATGCTTTATTAAACTGCATTTATGTTGTTTTATCCTATGCTTTATTAAATTGTATTTATGTTGTTTTAAACTATGCTTTATTAAATTGTATTTATGTTGTTTTATCCTATGCTTTACTAAATTGTATTTATGTTGTTTTATCCTATGCTTTATTAAATTGTGTTTATCTTGTTTTATCCTATGCTTTATTAAATTGTATTTATGTTGTTTTAACCCATGCTTTATTAAATTGTATTTATGTTGTTTTAACCCATGCTTTATTAAATTGTATTTATGTTGTTTTATCCTATGCTTTATTAAATTGTGCTTATGTTGTTTTATCCTATGCTTTATTAAATTATATTTATGTTGTTTTATCCTATGCTTTATTAAATTGTATTTATGTTGTTTTAACCCATGCTTTATTAAATTGTATTTATGTTGTTTTATCCTATGCTTTATTAAATTGTGTTTATGTTGTTTTATCCTATGCTTTTTTAAATTGTATTTATGTTGTTTTATCCTATGCTTTATTAAATTGTATTTATGGTGTTTTATTCTATGCTTTATTAAACTGCATTTTTGTTGTTTTATCCTATGCTTTATTAAATTGTATTTATGTTGTTTTATTCTATGCTTTATTAAATTGTATTTATGTTGTTTTATCCTATGCTTTATTAAATTGTATTTATGTTGTTTTATCCTTTGCTTTATTAAATTGTATTTATGTTTTTTATTGTATGCTTTATTAAACTGCATTTATGTTGTTTTATCCTATGCTTTATTAAATTGTATTTATGTTGTTTTATCCTATGCTTTATTAAATTGTGTTTATGTTGTTTTATCCTATGCTTTATTAAATTGTATTTATGTTGATTTATTGTATGCTTTATTAAACTGCATTTATGTTGTTTTATCCTATGCTTTGTTAAATTGTATTTATGTTGTTTTATCCTATGTTTTATTAAATTCTATTTCTGTTGTTTTATACTATGCTTTATTAAATTGTATTTATGTTGTTTTATCCTATGCTTTATTAAACTGTGTTTATGTTGTTTTATCCTATGCTTTATTAAATTGTATTTATGTTGTTTTAACCATGCTTTATTAAATTGCATTTATGTTGTTTTATCTTATGCTTTATTAAATTGTATTTATGTTGTTTTATCCTATGCTTTATTAAATTGTATTTATGTTGATTTGTCCTATGCTTTATTAAATTGTATTTATGTTGTTTTAACCTATGCCTTATTAAATTGTATGTATGTTGTTTTATCCTATACTTTATTAAATTGTATTTATGTTGTTTTAACCTATGCTTGATTAAATTGTATTTATGTTGTTTTATCCTATGCTTTATTAAATTGCATTTATGTTGTTTTATCCTATGCTTTATTAAATTGTGTTTATGTTGTTTTATCCTATGCTTTATTAAATTGTATTTATGTTGTTTTATCCTATGCTTTATTAAATTGTATTTATTTTGTTTTAACCTATGCTTTATTAAATTGTATTTATGTTGTTTTATCCTATGCTTTATTAAATTGTGTTTATGTTGTTTTATCCTATACTTTATTAAATTGTATTTATGTTGTTTTATCCTATGCTTTATTAAATTGTATTTATGTTGTTTTAACCCATGCTTTATTAAATTGTATTTATGTTGTTTTATTCTATGCTTTATTAAATTGTATTTATGTTGTTTTAACCTATGCTTTATTAAATTGTATTTATGTTGTTTTATCCTATGCTTTATTAAATTGTTTTTATGTTGTTTTATCCTATTCTTTATTAAATTGTGTTTATGTTGTTTTGTCCTATACTTTATTAAATTGTATTTATGTTGTTTTAACCTATGCTTTATTAAATTGTATTTATGTTGTTTTATCCTATGCTTTATTAAATTGTATTTATGTTGTTTTATCCTATGCTTTAATAAATTGTGTTTATGTTGTTTTATCCTATGCTTTATTAAATTGTATTTATGTTGTTTTATCCTATGCTTTATTAAATTGTATTTATGTTGTTTTAACCCATGCTTTATTAAATTGTATTTATGTTGTTTTAACCCATGCTTTATAAAATTGTATTTATGTTGTTTTATCCTTTGCTTTATTAAATTGTGTTTATGTTGTTTTATCCTTTGCTTTATTAAATTGTATTTATGTTGTTTTATCCTATGCTTTATTAAATTGTATTTATGTTGTTTTATCCTATGCTTTATTAAATTGTATTTATGTTGTTTTATCCTATACTTTATTAAATTGTATTTATGTTGTTTTAACCTATGCTTTATTAAATTGTATTTATGTTGTTTTATCCTATGCTTTATTAAATTGTATTTATGTTGTTTTATCCTATGCTTTACTAAATTGTATTTATGTTGTTTTATCCTATGCTTTATTAAATTGTATTTATGTTGTTTTAACCTATGCTTTATTAAATTATATGTATGTTGTTTTATCCTATACTTTATTAAATTGTATTTATGTTGTTTTAACCTATGCTTTATTAAATTGTTTTTATGTTGTTTTATCCTATGCTTTATTAAATTGTATTTATGTTGTTTTATCCTATGCTTTATTAAATTGTATTTATTTTGTTTTAACCTATGCTTTATTAAATTGCATTTATGTTGTTTTATCCTATGCTTTATTAAATTGTATTTATGTTGTTTTATGCTATGCTTTATTAAACTGCATTTATGTTGTTTTATCCTATGCTTTATTAAATTGTATTTATGTTGTTTTAAACTATGCTTTATTAAATTGTATTTATGTTGTTTTATCCTATGCTTTATTAAATTGTATTTATGTTGTTTTATCCTATGCTTTATTAAATTGTGTTTATCTTGTTTTATCCTATGCTTTATTAAATTGTATTTATGTTGTTTTAACCCATGCTTTATTAAATTGTATTTATGTTGTTTTAACCCATGCTTTATTAAATTGTATTTATGTTGTTTTATCCTATGCTTTATTAAATTGTGCTTATGTTGTTTTATCCTATGCTTTATTAAATTATATTTATGTTGTTTTATCCTATGCTTTATTAAATTGTATTTATGTTGTTTTAACCCATGCTTTATTAAATTGTATTTATGTTGTTTTATCCTATGCTTTATTAAATTGTGTTTATGTTGTTTTATCCTATGCTTTTTTAAATTGTATTTATGTTGTTTTATCCTATGCTTTATTAAATTGTATTTATGGTGTTTTATTCTATGCTTTATTAAACTGCATTTTTGTTGTTTTATCCTATGCTTTATTAAATTGTATTTATGTTGTTTTATTCTATGCTTTATTAAATTGTATTTATGTTGTTTTATCCTATGCTTTATTAAATTGTATTTATGTTGTTTTATCCTTTGCTTTATTAAATTATATTTATGTTTTTTATTGTATGCTTTATTAAACTGCATTTATGTTGTTTTATCCTATGCTTTATTAAATTGTATTTATGTTGTTTTATGCTATGCTTTATTAAATTGTGTTTATGTTGTTTTATCCTATGCTTTATTAAATTGTATTTATGTTGATTTATTGTATGCTTTATTAAACTGCATTTCTGTTGTTTTATCCTATGCTTTGTTAAATTGTATTTATGTTGTTTTATCCTATGTTTTATTAAATTCTATTTCTGTTGTTTTATACTATGCTTTATTAAATTGTATTTATGTTGTTTTATCCTATGCTTTATTAAATTGTGTTTATGTTGTTTTATCCTATGCTTTATTAAATTGTATTTATGTTGTTTTAACCATGCTTTATTAAATTGCATTTATGTTGTTTTATCTTATGCTTTATTAAATTGTATTTATGTTGTTTTATCCTATGCTTTATTAAATTGTATTTATGTTGATTTGTCCTATGCTTTATTAAATTGTATTTATGTTGTTTTAACCTATGCCTTATTAAATTGTATGTATGTTGTTTTATCCTATACTTTATTAAATTGTATTTATGTTGTTTTAACCTATGCTTGATTAAATTGTATTTATGTTGTTTTATCCTATGCTTTATTAAATTGCATTTATGTTGTTTTATCCTATGCTTTATTAAATTGTGTTTATGTTGTTTTATCCTATGCTTTATTAAATTGTATTTATGTTGTTTTATCCTATGCTTTATTAAATTGTATTTATTTTGTTTTAACCTATGCTTTATTAAATTGTATTTATGTTGTTTTATCCTATGCTTTATTAAATTGTGTTTATGTTGTTTTATCCTATACTTTATTAAATTGTATTTATGTTGTTTTATCCTATGCTTTATTAAATTGTATTTATGTTGTTTTAACCCATGCTTTATTAAATTGTATTTATGTTGTTTTATTCTATGCTTTATTAAATTGTATTTATGTTGTTTTAACCTATGCTTTATTAAATTGTATTTATGTTGTTTTATCCTATGCTTTATTAAATTGTTTTTATGTTGTTTTATCCTATTCTTTATTAAATTGTGTTTATGTTGTTTTGTCCTATACTTTATTAAATTGTATTTATGTTGTTTTAACCTATGCTTTATTAAATTGTATTTATGTTGTTTTATCCTATGCTTTATTAAATTGTATTTATGTTGTTTTATCCTATGCTTTAATAAATTGTGTTTATGTTGTTTTATCCTATGCTTTATTAAATTGTATTTATGTTGTTTTATCCTATGCTTTATTAAATTGTATTTATGTTGTTTTAACCCATGCTTTATTAAATTGTATTTATGTTGTTTTAACCCATGCTTTATAAAATTGTATTTATGTTGTTTTATCCTTTGCTTTATTAAATTGTGTTTATGTTGTTTTATCCTTTGCTTTATTAAATTGTATTTATGTTGTTTTATCCTATGCTTTATTAAATTGTATTTATGTTGTTTTATCCTATGCTTTATTAAATTGTATTTATGTTGTTTTATCCTATACTTTATTAAATTGTATTTATGTTGTTTTAACCTATGCTTTATTAAATTGTATTTATGTTGTTTTATCCTATGCTTTATTAAATTGTATTTATGTTGTTTTATCCTATGCTTTACTAAATTGTATTTATGTTGTTTTATCCTATGCTTTATTAAATTGTATTTATGTTGTTTTAACCTATGCTTTATTAAATTATATGTATGTTGTTTTATCCTATACTTTATTAAATTGTATTTATGTTGTTTTAACCTATGCTTTATTAAATTGTTTTTATGTTGTTTTATCCTATGCTTTATTAAATTGTATTTATGTTGTTTTATCCTATGCTTTATTAAATTGTATTTATTTTGTTTTAACCTATGCTTTATTAAATTGCATTTATGTTGTTTTATCCTATGCTTTATTAAATTGTATTTATGTTGTTTTATGCTATGCTTTATTAAACTGCATTTATGTTGTTTTATCCTATGCTTTATTAAATTGTATTTATGTTGTTTTAAACTATGCTTTATTAAATTGTATTTATGTTGTTTTATCCTATGCTTTATTAAATTGTATTTATGTTGTTTTATCCTATGCTTTATTAAATTGTGTTTATCTTGTTTTATCCTATGCTTTATTAAATTGTATTTATGTTGTTTTAACCCATGCTTTATTAAATTGTATTTATGTTGTTTTAACCCATGCTTTATTAAATTGTATTTATGTTGTTTTATCCTATGCTTTATTAAATTGTGCTTATGTTGTTTTATCCTATGCTTTATTAAATTATATTTATGTTGTTTTATCCTATGCTTTATTAAATTGTATTTATGTTGTTTTAACCCATGCTTTATTAAATTGTATTTATGTTGTTTTATCCTATGCTTTATTAAATTGTGTTTATGTTGTTTTATCCTATGCTTTTTTAAATTGTATTTATGTTGTTTTATCCTATGCTTTATTAAATTGTATTTATGGTGTTTTATTCTATGCTTTATTAAACTGCATTTTTGTTGTTTTATCCTATGCTTTATTAAATTGTATTTATGTTGTTTTATTCTATGCTTTATTAAATTGTATTTATGTTGTTTTATCCTATGCTTTATTAAATTGTATTTATGTTGTTTTATCCTTTGCTTTATTAAATTGTATTTATGTTTTTTATTGTATGCTTTATTAAACTGCATTTATGTTGTTTTATCCTATGCTTTATTAAATTGTATTTATGTTGTTTTATGCTATGCTTTATTAAATTGTGTTTATGTTGTTTTATCCTATGCTTTATTAAATTGTATTTATGTTGATTTATTGTATGCTTTATTAAACTGCATTTCTGTTGTTTTATCCTATGCTTTGTTAAATTGTATTTATGTTGTTTTATCCTATGTTTTATTAAATTCTATTTCTGTTGTTTTATACTATGCTTTATTAAATTGTATTTATGTTGTTTTATCCTATGCTTTATTAAATTGTGTTTATGTTGTTTTATCCTATGCTTTATTAAATTGTATTTATGTTGTTTTAACCATGCTTTATTAAATTGCATTCATGTTGTTTTATCTTATGCTTTATTAAATTGTATTTATGTTGTTTTATCCTATGCTTTATTAAATTGTATTTATGTTGATTTGTCCTATGCTTTATTAAATTGTATTTATGTTGTTTTAACCTATGCCTTATTAAATTGTATGTATGTTGTTTTATCCTATACTTTATTAAATTGTATTTATGTTGTTTTAACCTATGCTTGATTAAATTGTATTTATGTTGTTTTATCCTATGCTTTATTAAATTGCATTTATGTTGTTTTATCCTATGCTTTATTAAATTGTGTTTATGTTGTTTTATCCTATGCTTTATTAAATTGTATTTATGTTGTTTTATCCTATGCTTTATTAAATTGTATTTATTTTGTTTTAACCTATGCTTTATTAAATTGTATTTATGTTGTTTTATCCTATGCTTTATTAAATTGTGTTTATGTTGTTTTATCCTATACTTTATTAAATTGTATTTATGTTGTTTTATCCTATGCTTTATTAAATTGTATTTATGTTGTTTTAACCCATGCTTTATTAAATTGTATTTATGTTGTTTTATTCTATGCTTTATTAAATTGTATTTATGTTGTTTTAACCTATGCTTTATTAAATTGTATTTATGTTGTTTTATCCTATGCTTTATTAAATTGTATTTATGTTGTTTTATCCTATTCTTTATTAAATTTTGTTTATGTTGTTTTGTCCTATACTTTATTAAATTGTATTTATGTTGTTTTAACCTATGCTTTATTAAATTGTATTTATGTTGTTTTATCCTATGCTTTATTAAATTGTATTTATGTTGTTTTATCCTATGCTTTAATAAATTGTGTTTATGTTGTTTTATCCTATGCTTTATTAAATTGTATTTATGTTGTTTTATCCTATGCTTTATTAAATTGTATTTATGTTGTTTTAACCCATGCTTTATTAAATTGTATTTATGTTGTTTTAACCCATGCTTTATAAAATTGTATTTATGTTGTTTTATCCTTTGCTTTATTAAATTGTGTTTATGTTGTTTTATCCTTTGCTTTATTAAATTGTATTTATGTTGTTTTATCCTATGCTTTATTAAATTGTATTTATGTTGTTTTATCCTATGCTTTATTAAATTGTATTTATGTTGTTTTATCCTATACTTTATTAAATTGTATTTATGTTGTTTTAACCTATGCTTTATTAAATTGTATTTATGTTGTTTTATCCTATGCTTTATTAAATTGTATTTATGTTGTTTTATCCTATGCTTTACTAAATTGTATTTATGTTGTTTTATCCTATGCTTTATTAAATTGTATTTATGTTGTTTTAACCTATGCTTTATTAAATTGTTTTTATGTTGTTTTATCCTATGCTTTATTAAATTGTATTTATGTTGTTTTATCCTATGCTTTATTAAATTGTATTTATTTTGTTTTAACCTATGCTTTATTAAATTGCATTTATGTTGTTTTATCCTATGCTTTATTAAATTGTATTTATGTTGTTTTATCCTATGCTTTATTAAATTGTGTTTATGTTGTTTTATCCTATACTTTATTAAATTGTATTTATGTTGTTTTAAACTATGCTTTATTAAATTGTATTTATGTTGTTTTATCCTATGCTTTATTAAATTGTATTTATGTTGTTTTATCCTATGCTTTATTAAATTGTGTTTATCTTGTTTTAACCTATGCTTTATTAAATTGCATTTATGTTGTTTTATCCTATGCTTTATTAAATTGTATTTATGTTGTTTTATCCTATGCTTTATTAAATTGTGTTTATGTTGTTTTATCCTATACTTTATTAAATTGTATTTATGTTGTTTTAAACTATGCTTTATTAAATTGTATTTATGTTGTTTTATCCTATGCTTTACTAAATTGTATTTATGTTGTTTTATCCTATGCTTTATTAAATTGTATTTATGTTGTTTTAACCTATGCTTTATTAAATTATATGTATGTTGTTTTATCCTATACTTTATTAAATTGTATTTATGTTGTTTTAACCTATGCTTTATTAAATTGTTTTTATGTTGTTTTATCCTATGCTTTATTAAATTGTATTTATGTTGTTTTATCCTATGCTTTATTAAATTGTATTTATTTTGTTTTAACCTATGCTTTATTAAATTGCATTTATGTTGTTTTATCCTATGCTTTATTAAATTGTATTTATGTTGTTTTATCCTATGCTTTATTAAATTGTGTTTATGTTGTTTTATCCTATACTTTATTAAATTGTATTTATGTTGTTTTAAACTATGCTTTATTAAATTGTATTTATGTTGTTTTATCCTATGCTTTATTAAATTGTATTTATGTTGTTTTATCCTATGCTTTATTAAATTGTGTTTATCTTGTTTTAACCTATGCTTTATTAAATTGTATTTATGTTGTTTTAAACTATGCTTTATTAAATTGTATTTATGTTGTTTTAATATATGCTTTATTAAATTGTATTTATGTTGTTTTAACCCATGCTTTATTAAATTGTATTTATGTTGTTTTAATCTATGCTTTATTAAATTGTATTTATGTTGTTTTATCCTATGCTTTATTAAATTGTATTTATGTTGTTTTATCCAATGCTTTATTAAATTGTGCTTATGTTGTTTTATCCTGTGGTTTATTAAATTGTATTTATGTTGTTTTATCCTATGCTTTATTAAATTGTATTTATGTTGTTTTATCCTATGCTTTATTAAATTGTATTTATGTTGCTTTAACCTTTGCTTTATTAAATTGTATTTATGTTGTTTTATCCTATGCTTTATTAAATGGTATTTATGTTGTTTTATCCTATGCTTTATTAAATTGTATTTATGTTGTTTTAACCTATGCTTTATTAAACTGTATTTATGTTGTTTTATCCTATGCTTTATTAAATTGTATTTATGTTGTTTTATCCTATGCTTTATTAAATTGTATTCATGTTGTTTTAACCTATGCTTTATTAAATGGTATTTATGTTGTTTTAACCTATGCTTTATTAAATTGTATTTATGTTGTTTTATCCTATGCTTTATTAAATTGTGTTTATGTTGTTTTATCCTATGCTTTATTAAATTGTATTTATGTTGTTTTATCCTATGCTTTATTAAATTGTATTTATGTTGTTTTAACCTATGCTTTATTAAATTGTATTTATGTTGTTTTATCCTATGCTTTATTAAATTGTATTTATGTTGTTTTATCCTATGCTTTATTAAATTGTGTTTGTTGTTTTATCCTATACTTTATTAAATTGTATTTATGTTGTTTTATCCTATGCTTTATTAAATTGTATTTATGTTGTTTTATCCTATTCTTTATTAAATTGTATTTATGTTGTTTTAACCTATGCTTTATTAAATTGTATTTATGTTGTTTTATCCTATACTTTATTAAATTGTATTTATGTTGTTTTAACCTATGCTTTATTAAATTGTATTTATGTTGTTTTATCCTATGCTTTATTAAATTGTATTTATGTTGTTTTATCCTATGCTTTATTAAATTGTATTTATGTTGTTTTATACTATGCTTTATTAAATTGTATTTATGTTGTTTTAACCTATGCTTTATTAAATTGTATTTATGTTGTTTTATCCTATACTTTATTAAATTGTATTTATGTTGTTTTAACCTATGCTTTATTAAATTGTATTTACGTTTTTTTATCCTATGCTTTATTAAATTGTATTTCTGTTGTTTTATCCTATGCTTTATTAAATTTTGTTTATGTTGTTTTATCCTATGCTTTATTAAATTGTATTTATGTTGTTTTATCCTATGCTTTATTAAATTGTATTTATGTTGTTTTAACCTATGCTTTATTAAATTGTATTTATGTTGTTTTATCCTATGCTTTATTAAATTGTATTTATGTTGTTTTAACCTATTCTTTATTAAATTGTGTTTATGTTGTTTTGTCCTATACTTTATTAAATTGTATTTATGTTGTTTTAACCTATGCTTTATTAAATTGTATTTATGTTGTTTTATCCTATGCTTTATTAAATTGTATTTATGTTGTTTTATCCTATGCTTTATTAAATTTTGTTTATGTTGTTTTATCCTATGCTTTATTAAATTGTATTTATGTTGTTTTATCCTATGCTTTATTAAATTGTATTTATGTTGCTTTAACCTTTGCTTTATTAAATTGTATTTATGTTGTTTTATCCTATGCTTTATTAAATGGTATTTATGTTGTTTTATCCTATGCTTTATTAAATTGTATTTATGTTGTTTTAACCTATGCTTTATTAAACTGTATTTATGTTGTTTTATCCTATGCTTTATTAAATTGTATTTATGTTGTTTTATCCTATGCTTTATTAAATTGTATTTATGTTGTTTTAACCTATGCTTTATTAAATGGTATTTATGTTGTTTTAACCTATGCTTTATTAAATTGTATTTATGTTGTTTTATCCTATGCTTTATTAAATTGTGTTTATGTTGTTTTATCCTATGCTTTATTAAATTGTATTTATGTTGTTTTATCCTATGCTTTATTAAATTGTATTTATGTTGTTTTAACCTATGCTTTATTAAATTGTATTTATGTTGTTTTATCCTATGCTTTATTAAATTGTATTTATGTTGTTTTATCCTATGCTTTATTAAATTGTGTTTGTTGTTTTATCCTATACTTTATTAAATTGTATTTATGTTGTTTTATCCTATGCTTTATTAAATTGTATTTATGTTGTTTTATCCTATTCTTTATTAAATTGTATTTATGTTGTTTTAACCTATGCTTTATTAAATTGTATTTATGTTGTTTTATCCTATACTTTATTAAATTGTATTTATGTTGTTTTAACCTATGCTTTATTAAATTGTATTTATGTTGTTTTATCCTATGCTTTATTAAATTGTATTTATGTTGTTTTATCCTATGCTTTATTAAATTGTATTTATGTTGTTTTATACTATGCTTTATTAAATTGTATTTATGTTGTTTTAACCTATGCTTTATTAAATTGTATTTATGTTGTTTTATCCTATACTTTATTAAATTGTATTTATGTTGTTTTAACCTATGCTTTATTAAATTGTATTTACGTTTTTTTATCCTATGCTTTATTAAATTGTATTTCTGTTGTTTTATCCTATGCTTTATTAAATTTTGTTTATGTTGTTTTATCCTATGCTTTATTAAATTGTATTTATGTTGTTTTATCCTATGCTTTATTAAATTGTATTTATGTTGTTTTAACCTATGCTTTATTAAATTGTATTTATGTTGTTTTATCCTATGCTTTATTAAATTGTATTTATGTTGTTTTAACCTATTCTTTATTAAATTGTGTTTATGTTGTTTTGTCCTATACTTTATTAAATTGTATTTATGTTGTTTTAACCTATGCTTTATTAAATTGTATTTATGTTGTTTTATCCTATGCTTTATTAAATTGTATTTATGTTGTTTTATCCTATGCTTTATTAAATTTTGTTTATGTTGTTTTATCCTATGCTTTATTAAATTGTATTTATGTTGTTTTATCCTATGCTTTATTAAATTGTATTTATGTTGTTTTAACCTATGCTTTATTAAATTGTATTTATGTTGTTTTATCCTATGCTTTATTAAATTGTATTTATGTTGTTTTATCCTATTCTTTATTAAATTGTGTTTATGTTGTTTTATCCTATACTTTATTAAATTGTATTTATGTTGTTTTAACCTATGCTTTATTAAATTGTATTTACGTTTTTTTATCCTATGCTTTATTAAATTGTATTTATGTTGTTTTATCCTATGCTTTATTTAATTTTGTTTATGTTGTTTTATCCTATGCTTTATTAAATTGTATTTATGTTGTTTTATCCTACGCTTTATTAAATTGTATTTATGTTGTTTTAACCTATGCTTTATTAAATTGTATTTATGTTGTTTTATCCTATGCTTTATTAAATTGTATTTATGTTGTTTTATCCTATGCTTTATTAAATTGTGTTTATGTTGTTTTGTCCTATACTTTATTAAATTGTATTTATGTTGTTTTAACCTATGCTTTATTAAATTGTATTTATGTTGTTTTATCCTATGCTTTATTAAATTGTATTTATGTTGTTTTATCCTATGCTTTAATAAATTGTGTTTATGTTGTTTTATCCTATGCTTTATTAAATTGTATTTATGTTGTTTTATCCTATGCTTTATTAAATTGTATTTATGTTGTTTTAACCCATGCTTTATTAAATTGTATTTATGTTGTTTTAACCCATGCTTTATAAAATTGTATTTATGTTGTTTTATCATTTGCTTTATTAAATTGTGTTTATGTTGTTTTATCCTTTGCTTTATTAAATTGTATTTATGTTGTTTTATCCTATGCTTTATTAAATTGTATTTATGTTGTTTTATCCTATGCTTTATTAAATTGTATTTATGTTGTTTTATCCTATACTTTATTAAATTGTATTTATGTTGTTTTAACCTATGCTTTATTAAATTGTATTTATGTTGTTTTATCCTATGCTTTATTAAATTGTATTTATGTTGTTTTATCCTATGCTTTACTAAATTGTATTTATGTTGTTTTATCCTATGCTTTATTAAATTGTATTTATGTTGTTTTAACCTATGCTTTATTAAATTGTATGTATGTTGTTTTATCCTATGCTTTATTAAATTGTATTTATGTTGTTTTATGCTATGCTTTATTAAACTGCATTTATGTTGTTTTATCCTATGCTTTATTAAATTGTATTTATGTTGTTTTAAACTATGCTTTATTAAATTGTATTTATGTTGTTTTATCCTATGCTTTATTAAATTGTATTTATGTTGTTTTATCCTATGCTTTATTAAATTGTGTTTATCTTGTTTTATCCTATGCTTTATTAAATTGTATTTATGTTGTTTTAACCCATGCTTTATTAAATTGTATTTATGTTGTTTTAACCCATGCTTTATTAAATTGTATTTATGTTCTTTTATCCTATGCTTTATTAAATTGTGCTTATGTTGTTTTATCCTATGCTTTATTAAATTGTATTTATGTTGTTTTATCCTATGCTTTATTAAATTGTATTTATGTTGTTTTAACCCAAGCTTTATTAAATTGTATTTATGTTGTTTTATCCTATGCTTTATTAAATTGTGTTTATGTTGTTTTATCCTATGCTTTTTTAAATTGTATTTATGTTGTTTTATCCTATGCTTTATTAAATTGTATTTATGGTGTTTTATTCTATGCTTTATTAAACTGCATTTATGTTGTTTTATCCTATGCTTTATTAAATTGTATTTATGTTGTTTTATTCTATGCTTTATTAAATTGTATTTATGTTGTTTTATCCTATGCTTTATTAAATTGTATTTATGTTGTTTTATCCTTTGCTTTATTAAATTGTATTTATGTTTTTTATTGTATGCTTTATTAAACTGCATTTATGTTGTTTTATCCTATGCTTTATTAAATTGTATTTATGTTGTTTTATCCTATGCTTTATTAAATTGTGTTTATGTTGTTTTATCCTATGCTTTATTAAATTGTATTTATGTTGATTTATTGTATGCTTTATTAAACTGCATTTATGTTGTTTTATCCTATGCTTTGTTAAATTGTATTTATGTTGTTTTATCCTATGTTTTATTAAATTCTATTTCTGTTGTTTTATACTATGCTTTATTAAATTGTATTTATGTTGTTTTATCCTATGCTTTATTAAATTGTGTTTATGTTGTTTTATCCTATGCTTTATTAAATTGTATTTATGTTGTTTTAACCATGCTTTATTAAATTGCATTTATGTTGTTTTATCTTATGCTTTATTAAATTGTATTTATGTTGTTTTATCCTATGCTTTATTAAATTGTATTTATGTTGATTTGTCCTATGCTTTATTAAATTGTATTTATGTTGTTTTAACCTATGCCTTATTAAATTGTATGTATGTTGTTTTATCCTATACTTTATTAAATTGTATTTATGTTGTTTTAACCTATGCTTGATTAAATTGTATTTATGTTGTTTTATCCTATGCTTTATTAAATTGTATTTATGTTGTTTTATCCTATGCTTTATTAAATTGTGTTTATGTTGTTTTATCCTATGCTTTATTAAATTGTATTTATGTTGTTTTATCCTATGCTTTATTAAATTGTATTTATTTTGTTTTAACCTATGCTTTATTAAATTGTATTTATGTTGTTTTATCCTATGCTTTATTAAATTGTGTTTATGTTGTTTTATCCTATACTTTATTAAATTGTATTTATGTTGTTTTATCCTATGCTTTATTAAATTGTATTTATGTTGTTTTAACCCATGCTTTATTAAACTGTATTTATGTTGTTTTATTCTATGCTTTATTAAATTGTATTTATGTTGTTTTAACCTATGCTTTATTAAATTGTATTTATGTTGTTTTATCCTATGCTTTATTAAATTGTATTTATGTTGTTTTATCCTATTCTTTATTAAATTGTGTTTATGTTGTTTTGTCCTATACTTTATTAAATTGTATTTATGTTGTTTTAACCTATGCTTTATTAAATTGTATTTATGTTGTTTTATCCTATGCTTTATTAAATTGTATTTATGTTGTTTTATCCTATGCTTTAATAAATTGTGTTTATGTTGTTTTATCCTATGCTTTATTAAATTGTATTTATGTTGTTTTATCCTATGCTTTATTAAATTGTATTTATGTTGTTTTAACCCATGCTTTATTAAATTGTATTTATGTTGTTTTAACCCATGCTTTATAAAATTGTATTTATGTTGTTTTATCCTTTGCTTTATTAAATTGTGTTTATGTTGTTTTATCCTTTGCTTTATTAAATTGTATTTATGTTGTTTTATCCTATGCTTTATTAAATTGTATTTATGTTGTTTTATCCTATGCTTTATTAAATTGTATTTATGTTGTTTTATCCTATACTTTATTAAATTGTATTTATGTTGTTTTAACCTATGCTTTATTAAATTGTATTTATGTTGTTTTATCCTATGCTTTATTAAATTGTATTTATGTTGTTTTATCCTATGCTTTACTAAATTGTATTTATGTTGTTTTATCCTATGCTTTATTAAATTGTATTTATGTTGTTTTAACCTATGCTTTATTAAATTATATGTATGTTGTTTTATCCTATACTTTATTAAATTGTATTTATGTTGTTTTAACCTATGCTTTATTAAATTGTTTTTATGTTGTTTTATCCTATGCTTTATTAAATTGTATTTATGTTGTTTTATCCTATGCTTTATTAAATTGTATTTATTTTGTTTTAACCTATGCTTTATTAAATTGCATTTATGTTGTTTTATCCTATGCTTTATTAAATTGTATTTATGTTGTTTTATCCTATGCTTTATTAAATTGTATTTATGTTGTTTTATCCTATACTTTATTAAATTGTATTTATGTTGTTTTAAACTATGCTTTATTAAATTGTATTTATGTTGTTTTATCCTATGCTTTATTAAATTGTATTTATGTTGTTTTATCCTATGCTTTATTAAATTGTGTTTATCTTGTTTTAACCTATGCTTTATTAAATTGCATTTATGTTGTTTTATCCTATGCTTTATTAAATTGTATTTATGTTGTTTTATCCTATGCTTTATTAAATTGTGTTTATGTTGTTTTATCCTATACTTTATTAAATTGTATTTATGTTGTTTTAAACTATGCTTTATTAAATTGTATTTATGTTGTTTTATCCTATGCTTTATTAAATTGTATTTATGTTGTTTTAACCCATGCTTTATTAAATTGTATTTATGTTGTTTTAATCTATGCTTTATTAAATTGTATTTATGTTGTTTTATCCTATGCTTTATTAAATTGTATTTATGTTGTTTTATCCAATGCTTTATTAAATTGTGCTTATGTTGTTTTATCCTATGGTTTATTAAATTGTATTTATGTTGTTTTATCCTATGCTTTATTAAATTGTATTTATGTTGTGTTATCCTATGCTTTATTAAATTGTATTTATGTTGCTTTAACCTTTGCTTTATTAAATTGTATTTATGTTGTTTTATCCTATGCTTTATTAAATGGTATTTATGTTGTTTTATCCTATGCTTTATTAAATTGTATTTATGTTGTTTTAACCTATGCTTTATTAAACTGTATTTATGTTGTTTTATCCTATGCTTTATTAAATTGTATTTATGTTGTTTTATCCTATGCTTTATTAAATTGTATTTATGTTGTTTTAACCTATGCTTTATTAAATTGTATTTATGTTGTTTTAACCTATGCTTTATTAAATTGTATTTATGTTGTTTTATCCTATGCTTTATTAAATTGTGTTTATGTTGTTTTATCCTATGCTTTATTAAATTGTATTTATGTTGTTTTATCCTATGCTTTATTAAATTGTATTTATGTTGTTTTAACCTATGCTTTATTAAATTGTATTTATGTTGTTTTATCCTATGCTTTATTAAATTGTATTTATGTTGTTTTATCCTATGCTTTATTAAATTGTGTTTGTTGTTTTATCCTATACTTTATTAAATTGTATTTATGTTGTTTTATCCTATGCTTTATTAAATTGTATTTATGTTGTTTTATCCTATTCTTTATTAAATTGTATTTATGTTGTTTTAACCTATGCTTTATTAAATTGTATTTATGTTGTTTTATCCTATACTTTATTAAATTGTATTTATGTTGTTTTAACCTATGCTTTATTAAATTGTATTTATGTTGTTTTATCCTATGCTTTATTAAATTGTATTTATGTTGTTTTATCCTATGCTTTATTAAATTGTATTTATGTTGTTTTATACTATGCTTTATTAAATTGTATTTATGTTGTTTTAACCTATGCTTTATTAAATTGTATTTATGTTGTTTTATCCTATACTTTATTAAATTGTATTTATGTTGTTTTAACCTATGCTTTATTAAATTGTATTTACGTTTTTTTATCCTATGCTTTATTAAATTGTATTTCTGTTGTTTTATCCTATGCTTTATTAAATTTTGTTTATGTTGTTTTATCCTATGCTTTATTAAATTGTATTTATGTTGTTTTAACCTATGCTTTATTAAATTGTATTTATGTTGTTTTAACCTATTCTTTATTAAATTGTGTTTATGTTGTTTTGTCCTATACTTTATTAAATTGTATTTATGTTGTTTTATCCTATGCTTTATTAAATTGTATTTATGTTGTTTTATCCTATGCTTTATTAAATTGTATTTATGTTGTTTTATCCTATGCTTTATTAAATTTTGTTTATGTTGTTTTATCCTATGCTTTATTAAATTGTATTTATGTTGTTTTATCCTATGCTTTATTAAATTGTATTTATGTTGTTTTAACCTATGCTTTATTAAATTGTATTTATGTTGTTTTATCCTATGCTTTATTAAATTGTATTTATGTTGTTTTATCCTATTCTTTATTAAATTGTGTTTATGTTGTTTTATCCTATACTTTATTAAATTGTATTTATGTTGTTTTAACCTATGCTTTATTAAATTGTATTTACGTTTTTTTATCCTATGCTTTATTAAATTGTATTTATGTTGTTTTATCCTATGCTTTATTTAATTTTGTTTATGTTGTTTTATCCTATGCTTTATTAAATTGTATTTATGTTGTTTTATCCTACGCTTTATTAAATTGTATTTATGTTGTTTTAACCTATGCTTTATTAAATTGTATTTATGTTGTTTTATCCTATTCTTTATTAAATTGTATTTATGTTGTTTTATCCTATGCTTTATTAAATTGTGTTTATGTTGTTTTATCCTATAGTTTATTAAATTGTATTTATGTTGTTTTAACCTATGCTTTATTAAATTGTATTTATGTTGTTTTATCCTATGCTTTATTAAATTGTATTTATGTTGTTTTATCCTATGCTTTAATAAATTGTGTTTATGTTGTTTTATCCTATGCTTTATTAAATTGTATTTATGTTGTTTTATCCTATGCTTTATTAAATTGTATTTATGTTGTTTTAACCCATGCTTTATTAAATTGTATTTATGTTGTTTTAACCCATGCTTTATAAAATTGTATTTATGTTGTTTTATCATTTGCTTTATTAAATTGTGTTTATGTTGTTTTATCCTTTGCTTTATTAAATTGTATTTATGTTGTTTTATCCTATGCTTTATTAAATTGTATTTATGTTGTTTTATCCTATGCTTTATTAAATTGTATTTATGTTGTTTTATCCTATACTTTATTAAATTGTATTTATGTTGTTTTAACCTATGCTTTATTAAATTGTATTTATGTTGTTTTATCCTATGCTTTATTAAATTGTATTTATGTTGTTTTATCCTATGCTTTACTAAATTGTATTTATGTTGTTTTATCCTATGCTTTATTAAATTGTATTTATGTTGTTTTAACCTATGCTTTATTAAATTGTATGTATGTTGTTTTATCCTATACTTTATTAAATTGTATTTATGTTGTTTTAACCTATGCTTTATTAAATTGTTTTTATGTTGTTTTATCCTATGCTTTATTAAATTGTATTTATGTTGTTTTATCCTATGCTTTATTAAATTGTATTTATTTTGTTTTAACCTATGCTTTATTAAATTGCATTTATGTTGTTTTATCCTATGCTTTATTAAATTGTATTTATGTTGTTTTATCCTATGCTTTATTAAATTGTGTTTATGTTGTTTTATCCTATACTTTATTAAATTGTATTTATGTTGTTTTAAACTATGCTTTATTAAATTGTATTTATGTTGTTTTATCCTATGCTTTATTAAATTGTATTTATGTTGTTTTATCCTATGCTTTATTAAATTGTGTTTATCTTGTTTTAACCTATGCTTTATTAAATTGCATTTATGTTGTTTTATCCTATGCTTTATTAAATTGTATTTATGTTGTTTTATCCTATGCTTTATTAAATTGTGTTTATGTTGTTTTATCCTATACTTTATTAAATTGTATTTATGTTGTTTTAAACTATGCTTTATTAAATTGTATTTATGTTGTTTTATCCTATGCTTTATTAAATTGTATTTATGTTGTTTTATCCTATGCTTTATTAAATTGTATTTATGTTGTTTTATCCTATGCTTTATTAAATTTTGTTTATTTTGTTTTATCCTATGCTTTATTAAATTGTATTTATGTTGTTTTATCCTATGTTTTATTAAATTGTATTTATGTTGTTTTAACCTATGCTTTATTAAATTGTATTTATGTTGTTTTATCCTATGCTTTATTAAATTGTATTTATGTTGTTTTATCCTATTCTTTATTAAATTGTGTTTATGTTGTTTTATCCTATACTTTATTAAATTGTATTTATGTTGTTTTAACCTATGCTTTATTAAATTGTATTTACGTTTTTTTATCCTATGCTTTATTAAATTGTATTTATGTTGTTTTATCCTATGCTTTATTTAATTTTGTTTATGTTGTTTTATCCTATGCTTTATTAAATTGTATTTATGTTGTTTTATCCTACGCTTTATTAAATTGTATTTATGTTGTTTTAACCTATGCTTTATTAAATTGTATTTATGTTGTTTTATCCTATGCTTTATTAAATTGTATTTATGTTGTTTTATCCTATGCTTTATTAAATTGTGTTTATGTTGTTTTATCCTATACTTTATTAAATTGTATTTATGTTGTTTTAACCTATGCTTTATTAAATTGTATTTATGTTGTTTTATCCTATGCTTTATTAAATTGTATTTATGTTGTTTTATCCTATGCTTTAATAAATTGTGTTTATGTTGTTTTATCCTATGCTTTATTAAATTGTATTTATGTTGTTTTATCCTATGCTTTATTAAATTGTATTTATGTTGTTTTAACCCATGCTTTATTAAATTGTATTTATGTTGTTTTAACCCATGCTTTATAAAATTGTATTTATGTTGTTTTATCATTTGCTTTATTAAATTGTGTTTATGTTGTCTTATCCTTTGCTTTATTAAATTGTATTTATGTTGTTTTATCCTATGCTTTATTAAATTGTATTTATGTTGTTTTATCCTATGCTTTATTAAATTGTATTTATGTTGTTTTATCCTATACTTTATTAAATTGTATTTATGTTGTTTTAACCTATGCTTTATTAAATTGTATTTATGTTGTTTTATCCTATGCTTTATTAAATTGTATTTATGTTGTTTTATCCTATGCTTTACTAAATTGTATTTATGTTGTTTTATCCTATGCTTTATTAAATTGTATTTATGTTGTTTTAACCTATGCTTTATTAAATTGTATGTATGTTGTTTTATCCTATACTTTATTAAATTGTATTTATGTTGTTTTAACCTATGCTTTATTAAATTGTTTTTATGTTGTTTTATCCTATGCTTTATTAAATTGTATTTATGTTGTTTTATCCTATGCTTTATTAAATTGTATTTATTTTGTTTTAACCTATGCTTTATTAAATTGCATTTATGTTGTTTTATCCTATGCTTTATTAAATTGTATTTATGTTGTTTTATCCTATGCTTTATTAAATTGTGTTTATGTTGTTTTATCCTATACTTTATTAAATTGTATTTATGTTGTTTTAAACTATGCTTTATTAAATTGTATTTATGTTGTTTTATCCTATGCTTTATTAAATTGTATTTATGTTGTTTTATCCTATGCTTTATTAAATTGTGTTTATCTTGTTTTAACCTATGCTTTATTAAATTGCATTTATGTTGTTTTATCCTATGCTTTATTAAATTGTATTTATGTTGTTTTATCCTATGCTTTATTAAATTGTGTTTATGTTGTTTTATCCTATACTTTATTAAATTGTATTTATGTTGTTTTAAACTATGCTTTATTAAATTGTATTTATGTTGTTTTATCCTATGCTTTATTAAATTGTATTTATGTTGTTTTAACCCATGCTTTATTAAATTGTATTTATGTTGTTTTAATCTATGCTTTATTAAATTGTATTTATGTTGTTTTATCCTATGCTTTATTAAATTGTATTTATGTTGTTTAATCCAATGCTTTATTAAATTGTGCTTATGTTGTTTTATCCTATGGTTTATTAAATTGTATTTATGTTGTTTTATCCTATGCTTTATTAAATTGTATTTATGTTGTTTTATCCTATGCTTTATTAAATTGTATTTATGTTGCTTTAACCTATGCTTTATTAAATTGTATTTATGTTGTTTTATCCTATGCTTTATTAAATGGTATTTATGTTGTTTTATCCTATGCTTTATTAAATTGTATTTATGTTGTTTTAACCTATGCTTTATTAAACTGTATTTATGTTGTTTTATCCTATGCTTTATTAAATTGTATTTATGTTGTTTTATCCTATGCTTTATTAAATTGTATTTATGTTGTTTTAACCTATGCTTTATTAAATGGTATTTATGTTGTTTTAACCTATGCTTTATTAAATTGTATTTATGTTGTTTTATCCTATGCTTTATTAAATTATATTTATGTTGTTTTATCCTATGCTTTATTAAATTGTGTTTGTTGTTTTATCCTATACTTTATTAAATTGTATTTATGTTGTTTTATCCTATGCTTTATTAAATTGTATTTATGTTGTTTTATCCTATTCTTTATTAAATTGTATTGATGTTGTTTTAACCTATGATTTATTAAATTGTATTTATGTTGTTTTATCCTATACTTTATTAAATTGTATTTATGTTGTTTTAACCTATGCTTTATTAAATTGTATTTATGTTGTTTTATCCTATGCTTTATTAAATTGTATTTATGTTGTTTTATCCTATGCTTTATTAAATTGTATTTATGTTGTTTTATACTATGCTTTATTAAATTGTATTTATGTTGTTTTAACCTATGCTATATTAAATTGTATTTATGTTGTTTTATCCTATACTTTATTAAATTGTATTTATGTTGTTTTAACCTATGCTTTATTAAATTGTATTTACGTTTTTTTATCCTATGCTTTATTAAATTGTATTTCTGTTGTTTTATCCTATGCTTTATTAAATTTTGTTTATGTTGTTTTATCCTATGCTTTATTAAATTGTATTTATGTTGTTTTATCCTATGCTTTATTAAATTGTATTTATGTTGTTTTAACCTATGCTTTATTAAATTGTATTTATGTTGTTTTATCCTATGCTTTATTAAATTGTATTTATGTTGTTTTATCCTATTCTTTATTAAATTGTGTTTATGTTGTTTTGTCCTATACTTTATTAAATTGTATTTATGTTGTTTTAACCTATGCTTTATTAAATTGTATTTATGTTGTTTTATCCTATGCTTTATTAAATTGTATTTATGTTGTTTTATCCTATGCTTTATTAAATTTTGTTTATGTTGTTTTATCCAATGCTTTATTAAATTGTATTTATGTTGTTTTATCCTATGCTTTATTAAATTGTATTTATGTTGTTTTAACCTATGCTTTATTAAATTGTATTTATGTTGTTTTATCCTATGCTTTATTAAATTGTATTTATGTTGTTTTATCCTATTCTTTATTAAATTGTGTTTATGTTGTTTTATCCTATACTTTATTAAATTGTATTTATGTTGTTTTAACCTATGCTTTATTAAATTGTATTTACGTTTTTTTATCCTATGCTTTATTAAATTGTATTTATGTTGTTTTATCGTATGCTTTATTTAATTTTGTTTATGTTGTTTTATCCTATGCTTTATTAAATTGTATTTATGTTGTTTTATCCTACGCTTTATTAAATTGTATTTATGTTGTTTTAACCTATGCTTTATTAAATTGTATTTATGTTGTTTTATCATATGCTTTATTTAATTTTGTTTATGTTGTTTTATCCTATGCTTTATTAAATTGTATTTATGTTGTTTTAACCCATGCTTTATTAAATTGTATTTATGTTGTTTTATCCTATGCTTTATTTAATTTTGTTTATGTTGTTTTATCCTATGCTTTATTAAATTGTATTTATGTTGTTTTAACCCATGCTTTATTAAATTGTATTTATGTTGTTTTAACCCATGCTTTATAAAATTGTATTTATGTTGTTTTATCCTATGCTTTATTAAATTGTGTTTATGTTGTTTTATCCTTTGCTTTATTAAATTGTATTTATGTTGTTTTATCCTATGCTTTATTAAATTGTATTTATGTTGTTTTATCCTATGCTTTATTAAATTGTATTTATGTCGTTTTATCCTATACTTTATTAAATTGTATTTAAGTTGTTTTAATCTATGCTTTATTAAATTGTATTTATGTTGTTTTATCCTATGCTTTATTAAATTGTATTTATGTTGTTTTATCCTATGCTTTACTAAATTGTATTTATGTTGTTTTATCCTATGCTTTATTAAATTGTATTTATGTTGTTTTAACCTATGCTTTATTAAATTGTATGTATGTTGTTTTATCCTATACTTTATTAAATTGTATTTATGTTGTTTTAACCTATGCTTTATTAAATTGTTTTTATGTTGTTTTATCCTATGCTTTATTAAATTGTATTGATGTTGTTTTATCCTATGCTTTATTAAATTGTATTTATTTTGTTTTAACCTATGCTTTATTAAATTGCATTTATGTTGTTTTATCCTATGCTTTATTAAATTGTATTTATGTTGTTTTATCCTATGCTTTATTAAATTGTGTTTATGTTGTTTTATCCTATACTTTATTAAATTGTATTTATGTTGTTTTAAACTATGCTTTATTAAATTGTATTTATGTTGTTTTATCCTATGCTTTATTAAATTGTATTTATGTTGTTTTATCCTATGCTTTATTAAATTGTGTTTATCTTGTTTTAACCTATGCTTTCTTAAATTGCATATATGTTGTTTTATCCTATGCTTTATTAAATTGTATTTATGTTGTTTTATCCTATGCTTTATTAAATTGTGTTTATGTTGTTTTATCCTATACTTTATTAAATTGTATTTATGTTGTTTTAAACTATGCTTTATTAAATTGTATTTATGTTGTTTTATCCTATGCTTTATTAAATTGTATTTATGTTGTTTTATCCTATGCTTTATTAAATTGTGTTTATCTTGTTTTAACCTATGCTTTATTAAATTGCATTTATGTTGTTTTATCCTATGCTTTATTAAATTGTATTTATGTTGTTTTATCCTATGCTTTATTAAATTGTGTTTATGTTGTTTTATCCTATACTTTATTAAATTGTATTTATGTTGTTTTAAACTATGCTTTATTAAATTGTATTTATGTTGTTTTAACCTATGCTTTATTAAATTGTATTTATGTTGTTTTATCCTATGCTTTATTAAATTGTATTTATGTTGTTTTATCCTATTCTTTATTAAATTGTGTTTATGTTGTTTTATCCTATACTTTATTAAATTGTATTTATGTTGTTTTAACCTATGCTTTATTAAATTGTATTTACGTTTTTTTATCCTATGCTTTATTAAATTGTATTTATGTTGTTTTATCCTATGCTTTATTTAATTTTGTTTATGTTGTTTTATCCTATGCTTTATTAAATTGTATTTATGTTGTTTTATCCTACGCTTTATTAAATTGTATTTATGTTGTTTTAACCTATGCTTTATTAAATTGTATTTATGTTGTTTTATCCTATGCTTTACTAAATTGTATTTATGTTGTTTTATCCTATGCTTTATTAAATTGTATTTATGTTGTTTTAACCTATGCTTTATTAAATTGTATGTATGTTGTTTTATCCTATACTTTATTAAATTGTATTTATGTTGTTTTAAACTATGCTTTATTAAATTGTATTTATGTTGTTTTAACCTATGCTTTATTAAATTGTGTTTATGTTGTTTTATCCTATACTTTATTAAATTGTATTTATGTTGTTTTAAACTATGCTTTATTAAATTGTATTTATGTTGTTTTAACCTATGCTTTATTAAATTGTATTTATGTTGTTTTATCCTATGCTTTATTAAATTGTATTTATGTTGTTTTATCCTATTCTTTATTAAATTGTGTTTATGTTGTTTTATCCTATACTTTATTAAATTGTATTTATGTTGTTTTAACCTATGCTTTATTAAATTGTATTTACGTTTTTTTATCCTATGCTTTATTAAATTGTATTTATGTTGTTTTATCCTATGCTTTATTTAATTTTGTTTATGTTGTTTTATCCTATGCTTTATTAAATTGTATTTATGTTGTTTTATCCTACGATTTATTAAATTGTATTTATGTTGTTTTAACCTATGCTTTATTAAATTGTATTTATGTTGTTTTATCCTATGCTTTACTAAATTGTATTTATGTTGTTTTATCCTATGCTTTATTAAATTGTATTTATGTTGTTTTAACCTATGCTTTATTAAATTGTATGTATGTTGTTTTATCCTATACTTTATTAAATTGTATTTATGTTGTTTTAACCTATGCTTTATTAAATTGTTTTTGTGTTGTTTTATCCTATGCTTTATTAAATTGTATTTATGTTGTTTTATCCTATGCTTTATTAAATTGTATTTATTTTGTTTTAACCTATGCTTTATTAAATTGCATTTATGTTGTTTTATCCTATGCTTTATTAAATTGTATTTATGTTGTTTTATCCTATGCTTTATTAAATTGTGTTTATGTTGTTTTATCCTATACTTTATTAAATTGTATTTATGTTGTTTTAAACTATGCTTTATTAAATTGTATTTATGTTGTTTTATCCTATGCTTTATTAAATTGTATTTATGTTGTTTTATCCTATGCTTTATTAAATTGTGTTTATCTTGTTTTAACCTATGCTTTATTAAATTGCATTTATGTTGTTTTATCCTATGCTTTATTAAATTGTATTTATGTTGTTTTATCCTATGCTTTATTAAATTGTGTTTATGTTGTTTTATCCTATACTTTATTAAATTGTATTTATGTTGTTTTAAACTATGCTTTATTAAATTGTATTTATGTTGTTTTATCCTATGCTTTATTAAATTGTATTTATGTTGTTTTATCCTATGCTTTATTAAATTGTGTTTATCTTGTTTTAACCTATGCTTTATTAAATTGTATTTATGTTGTTTTAACCCATGCTTTATTAAATTGTATTTATGTTGTTTTAACCCATGCTTTATTAAATTGTATTTATGTTGTTTTATCCTATGCTTTATTAAATTGTGCTTATGTTGTTTTATCCTATGCTTTATTAAATTGTATTTATGTTGTTTTATCCTATGCTTTATTAAATTGTATTTATGTTGTTTTAACCCATGCTTTATTAAATTGTATTTATGTTGTTTTATCCTATGCTTTATTAAATTGTGTTTATGTTGTTTTATCCTATGCTTTTTTAAATTGTATTTATGTTGTTTTATCCTATGCTTTATTAAATTGTATTTATGTTGTTTTATGCTATGCTTTATTAAACTGCATTTATGTTGTTTTATCCTATGCTTTATTAAATTGTATTTATGTTGTTTTATTCTATGCTTTATTAAATTGTATTTATGTTGTTTTATCCTATGCTTTATTAAATTGTATTTATGTTGTTTTATCCTATGCTTTATTAAATTGTATTTATGTTGTTTTATCCTATACTTTATTAAATTGTATTTATGTTGTTTTAACCTATGCTTTATTAAATTGTATTTATGTTGTTTTATCCTATGCTTTATGAAATTGTGTTTATGTTGTTTTATCCTATACTTTATTAAATTGTATTTATGTTGTTTTAACCTATGCTTTATTAAATTGTATTTATGTTGTTTTATCCTATGCTTTATTAAATTGTATTTATGTTGTTTTATCCTATCCTTTACTAAATTGTATTTATGTTGTTTTATCCTATGCTTTATTAAATTGTATTTATGTTGTTTTAACCTATGCTTTATTAAATTGTATGTATGTTGTTTTATCCTATACTTTATTAAATTGTATTTATGTTGTTTTAACCTATGCTTTATTAAATTGTTTTTATGTTGTTTTATCCTATGCTTTATTAAATTGTATTTATGTTGTTTTATCCTATGCTTTATTAAATTGTATTTATTTTGTTTTAACCTATGCTTTATTAAATTGCATTTATGTTGTTTTATCCTATGCTTTATTAAATTGTATTTATGTTGTTTTATCCTATGCTTTATTAAATTGTGTTTATGTTGTTTTATCCTATACTTTATTAAATTGTATTTATGTTGTTTTAAACTATGCTTTATTAAATTGTATTTATGTTGTTTTATCCTATGCTTTATTAAATTGTATTTATGTTGTTTTATCCTATGCTTTATTAAATTGTGTTTATCTTGTTTTAACCTATGCTTTATTAAATTGTATTTATGTTGTTTTAACCCATGCTTTATTAAATTGTATTTATGTTGTTTTAACCCATGCTTTATTAAATTGTATTTATGTTGTTTTATCCTATGCTTTATTAAATTGTGCTTATGTTGTTTTATCCTATGCTTTATTAAATTGTATTTATGTTGTTTTATCCTATGCTTTATTAAATTGTATTTATGTTGTTTTAACCCATGCTTTATTAAATTATATTTATGTTGTTTTATCCTATGCTTTATTAAATTGTGTTTATGTTGTTTTATCCTATGCTTTTTTAAATTGTATTTATGTTGTTTTATCCTATGCTTTATTAAATTGTATTTATGTTGTTTTATGCTATGCTTTATTAAACTGCATTTATGTTGTTTTATCCTATGCTTTATTAAATTGTATTTATGTTGTTTTATTCTATGCTTTATTAAATTGTATTTATGTTGTTTTATCCTATGCTTTATTAAATTGTATTTATGTTGTTTTATCCTATGCTTTATTAAATTGTATTTATGTTGTTTTATCCTATACTTTATTAAATTGTATTTATGTTGTTTTAACCTATGCTTTATTAAATTGTATTTATGTTGTTTTATCCTATGCTTTATTAAATTGTGTTTATGTTGTTTTATCCTATGCTTTATTAAATTGTATTAATGTTGTTTTATCCTATGCTTTATTAAATTGTATTTATGTTGTTTTATCCTATGCTTTATTAAATTGTATTTATGTTGTTTTATCCTATGCTTTATTAAATTGTATTTATGTTGTTTTATCCTATACTTTATTAAATTGTATTTATGTTGTTTTAACCTATGCTTTATTAAATTGTATTTATGTTGTTTTATCCTATGCTTTATTAAATTGTATTTATGTTGTTTTATCCTATGCTTTATTAAATTGTATTTATGTTGTTTTATCCTATGCTTTATTAAATTGTATTTATGTTGTTTTAACCTATGCTTTATTAAATTGTATGTATGTTGTTTTATCCTATACTTTATTAAATTGTATTTATGTTGTTTTAACCTAAGCTTTATTAAATTGTATTTATGTTGTTTTATCCTATGCTTTATTAAATTGTATTTATGTTGTTTTATCCTATGCTTTATTAAATTGTGTTTATGTTGTTTTATCCTATGCTTTATTAAATTGTATTTATGTTGTTTTATCCTATGCTTTATTAAATTGTATTTATTTTGTTTTAACCTATGCTTTATTAAATTGTATTTATGTTGTTTTATCCTATGCTTTATTAAATTGTATTTATGTTGTTTTATCCTATGCTTTATTAAATTGTATTTATGTTGTTTTATCCTATGCTTTATTAAATTGTATTTATGTTGTTTTAACCTATGCTTTATTAAATTGTATGTATGTTGTTTTATCCTATACTTTATTAAATTGTATTTATGTTGTTTTAACCTATGCTTTATTAAATTGTTTTTATGTTGTTTTATCCTATGCTTTATTAAATTGTATTTATGTTGTTTTATCCTACGCTTTATTAAATTGTATTTATTTTGTTTTAACCTATGCTTTATTAAATTGCATTTATGTTGTTTTATCC
The DNA here is from genome assembly GCF_046119375.1 of Phyllobates terribilis. Taxonomy (NCBI): domain Eukaryota; kingdom Metazoa; phylum Chordata; class Amphibia; order Anura; family Dendrobatidae; genus Phyllobates; species Phyllobates terribilis. Next base: position 2,445,641 of record NW_027362781.1, on the reverse strand, counting down.
TATGCTTTATTAAATTGTATTTATGTTGTTTTATCCTATGCTTTATTAAATTGTGTTTATGTTGTTTTATCCTATACTTTATTAAATTGTATTTATGTTGTTTTAAACTATGCTTTATTAAATTGTATTTATGTTGTTTTATCCTATGCTTTATTAAATTGTATTTATGTTGTTTTATCCTATGCTTTATTAAATTGTATTTATGTTGTTTTATCCTATGCTTTATTAAATTGTGCTTATGTTGTTTTATCCTATGCTTTATTAAATTGTATTTATGTTGTTTTATCCTATGCTTTATTAAATTGTATTTATGTTGTTTTAACCCATGCTTTATTAAATTGTATTTATGTTGTTTTATCCTATGCTTTATTAAATTGTGTTTATGTTGTTTTATCCTTTGCTTTTTTAAATTGTATTTATGTTGTTTTATCCTATGCTTTATTAAATTGTATTTATGTTGTTTTATGCTATGCTTTATTAAACTGCATTTATGTTGTTTTATCCTATGCTTTATTAAATTGTATTTATGTTGTTTTAAACTATGCTTTATTAAATTGTGTTTATGTTGTTTTATCCTATACTTTATTAAATTGTATTTATGTTGTTTTAAACTATGCTTTATTAAATTGTATTTATGTTGTTTTATCCTATGCTTTATTAAATTGTATTTATGTTGTTTTATCCTATGCTTTATTAAATTGTGCTTATGTTGTTTTATCCTATGCTTTATTAAATTGTGTTTATGTTGTTTTATCCTATGCTTTTTAAAATTGTATTTATGTTGTTTTATCCTATGCTTTTTAAAATTGCATTTATGTTGTTTTATCCTATGCTTTATTAAATTGTATTTATGTTGTTTTATGCTATGCTTTATTAAACTGCATTTATGTTGTTTTATCCTATGCTTTATTAAATTGTATTTATGTTGTTTTATTCTATGCTTTATTAAATTGTATTTATGTTGTTTTATCCTATGCTTTATTAAATTGTATTTATGTTGTTTTATCCTATGCTTTATTAAATTGTATTTATGTTGTTTTATCCTATACTTTATTAAATTGTATTTATGTTGTTTTAACCTATGCTTTATTAAATTGTATTTATGTTGTTTTATCCTATGCTTTATTAAATTGTGTTTATGTTGTTTTATCCTATGCTTTATTAAATTGTATTAATGTTGTTTTATCCTATGCTTTATTAAATTGTATTTATGTTGTTTTATCCTATGCTTTATTAAATTGTATTTATGTTGTTTTATCCTATGCTTTATTAAATTGTATTTATGTTGTTTTATCCTATACTTTATTAAATTGTATTTATGTTGTTTTAACCTATGCTTTATTAAATTGTATTTACGTTGTTTTATCCTATGCTTTATTAAATTGTATTTATGTTGTTTTATCCTATGCTTTATTAAATTGTATTTATGTTGTTTTATCCTATGCTTTATTAAATTGTATTTATGTTGTTTTAACCTATGCTTTATTAAATTGTATTTATGTTGTTTTATCCTATACTTTATTAAATTGTATTTATGTTGTTTTAACCTAAGCTTTATTAAATTGTATTTATGTTGTTTTATCCTATGCTTTATTAAATTGTATTTATGTTGTTTTATCCTATGCTTTATTAAATTGTGTTTATGTTGTTTTATCCTATGCTTTATTAAATTGTATTTATGTTGTTTTATCCTATGCTTTATTAAATTGTATTTATTTTGTTTTAACCTATGCTTTATTAAATTGTATTTATGTTGTTTTATCCTATGCTTTATTAAATTGTTTTTATGTTGTTTTATCCTATGCTTTATTAAATTGTATTTATGTTGTTTTATCCTACGCTTTATTAAATTGTATTTATTTTGTTTTAACCTATGCTTTATTAAATTGCATTTATGTTGTTTTATCCTATGCTTTATTAAATTGTATTTATGTTGTTTTATCCTATGCTTTATTAAATTGTGTTTATGTTGTTTTATCCTATGCTTTATTAAATTGTATTTATGTTGTTTTAACCTATGCTTTATTAAATTGTATGTATGTTGTTTTATCCTATACTTTATTAAATTGTATTTATGTTGTTTTAACCTAAGCTTTATTAAATTGTATTTATGTTGTTTTATCCTATGCTTTATTAAATTGTATTTATGTTGTTTTATCCTATGCTTTATTAAATTGTGTTTATGTTGTTTTATCCTATGCTTTATTAAATTGTATTTATGTTGTTTTATCCTATGCTTTATTAAATTGTATTTATTTTGTTTTAACCTATGCTTTATTAAATTGTATTTATGTTGTTTTATCCTATGCTTTATTAAATTGTTTTTATGTTGTTTTATCCTATGCTTTATTAAATTTTATTTATGTTGTTTTATCCTACGCTTTATTAAATTGTATTTATTTTGTTTTAACCTATGCTTTATTAAATTGCATTTATTTTGTTTTATCCTATGCTTTATTAAATTGTATTTATGTTGTTTTATCCTATGCTTTATTAAATTGTGTTTATGTTGTTTTATCCTATACTTTATTAAATTGTATTTATGTTGTTTTAAACTATGCTTTATTAAATTGTATTTATGTTGTTTTATCCTATGCTTTATTAAATTGTATTTATGTTGTTTTATCCTATGCTTTATTAAATTGTGTTTATCTTGTTTTAACCTATGCTTTATTAAATTGCATTTATGTTGTTTTATCCTATGCTTTATTAAATTGTATTTATGTTGTTTTATCCTATGCTTTATTAAATTGTGTTTATGTTGTTTTATCCTATACTTTATTAAATTGTATTTATGTTGTTTTAAACTATGCTTTATTAAATTGTATTTATGTTGTTTTATCCTATGCTTTATTAAATTGTATTTATGTTGTTTTATCCTATGCTTTATTAAATTGTGTTTATCTTGTTTTAACCTATGCTTTATTAAATTGTATTTATGTTGTTTTAACCCATGCTTTATTAAATTGTATTTATGTTGTTTTAACCCATGCTTTATTAAATTGTATTTATGTTGTTTTATCCTATGCTTTATTAAATTGTGCTTATGTTGTTTTATCCTATGCTTTATTAAATTGTATTTATGTTGTTTTATCCTATGCTTTATTAAATTGTATTTATGTTGTTTTAACCCATGCTTTATTAAATTATATTTATGTTGTTTTATCCTATGCTTTATTAAATTGTGTTTATGTTGTTTTATCCTATGCTTTTTTAAATTGTATTTATGTTGTTTTATCCTATGCTTTATTAAATTGTATTTATGTTGTTTTATGCTATGCTTTATTAAACTGCATTTATGTTGTTTTATCCTATGCTTTATTAAATTGTATTTATGTTGTTTTATTCTATGCTTTATTAAATTGTATTTATGTTGTTTTATCCTATGCTTTATTAAATTGTATTTATGTTGTTTTATCCTATGCTTTATTAAATTGTATTTATGTTGTTTTATCCTATACTTTATTAAATTGTATTTATGTTGTTTTAACCTATGCTTTATTAAATTGTATTTATGTTGTTTTATCCTATGCTTTATTAAATTGTGTTTATGTTGTTTTATCCTATGCTTTATTAAATTGTATTAATGTTGTTTTATCCTATGCTTTATTAAATTGTATTTATGTTGTTTTATCCTATGCTTTATTAAATTGTATTTATGTTGTTTTATCCTATGCTTTATTAAATTGTATTTATGTTGTTTTATCCTATACTTTATTAAATTGTATTTATGTTGTTTTAACCTATGCTTTATTAAATTGTATTTATGTTGTTTTATCCTATGCTTTATTAAATTGTATTTATGTTGTTTTATCCTATGCTTTATTAAATTGTATTTATGTTGTTTTATCCTATGCTTTATTAAATTGTATTTATGTTGTTTTAACCTATGCTTTATTAAATTGTATGTATGTTGTTTTATCCTATACTTTATTAAATTGTATTTATGTTGTTTTAACCTAAGCTTTATTAAATTGTATTTATGTTGTTTTATCCTATGCTTTATTAAATTGTATTTATGTTGTTTTATCCTATGCTTTATTAAATTGTGTTTATGTTGTTTTATCCTATGCTTTATTAAATTGTATTTATGTTGTTTTATCCTATGCTTTATTAAATTGTATTTATTTTGTTTTAACCTATGCTTTATTAAATTGTATTTATGTTGTTTTATCCTATGCTTTATTAAATTGTATTTATGTTGTTTTATCCTATGCTTTATTAAATTGTATTTATGTTGTTTTATCCTATGCTTTATTAAATTGTATTTATGTTGTTTTAACCTATGCTTTATTAAATTGTATGTATGTTGTTTTATCCTATACTTTATTAAATTGTATTTATGTTGTTTTAACCTATGCTTTATTAAATTGTTTTTATGTTGTTTTATCCTATGCTTTATTAAATTGTATTTATGTTGTTTTATCCTACGCTTTATTAAATTGTATTTATTTTGTTTTAACCTATGCTTTATTAAATTGCATTTATGTTGTTTTATCCTATGCTTTATTAAATTGTATTTATGTTGTTTTATCCTATGCTTTATTAAATTGTGTTTATGTTGTTTTATCCTATACTTTATTAAATTGTATTTATGTTGTTTTAAACTATGCTTTATTAAATTGTATTTATGTTGTTTTATCCTATGCTTTATTAAATTGTATTTATGTTGTTTTATCCTATGCTTTATTAAATTGTGTTTATCTTGTTTTAACCTATGCTTTATTAAATTGCATTTATGTTGTTTTATCCTATGCTTTATTAAATTGTATTTATGTTGTTTTATCCTATGCTTTATTAAATTGTGTTTATGTTGTTTTATCCTATACTTTATTAAATTGTATTTATGTTGTTTTAAACTATGCTTTATTAAATTGTATTTATGTTGTTTTATCCTATGCTTTATTAAATTGTATTTATGTTGTTTTATCCTATGCTTTATTAAATTGTGTTTATCTTGTTTTAACCTATGCTTTATTAAATTGTATTTATGTTGTTTTAACCCATGCTTTATTAAATTGTATTTATGTTGTTTTATCCTATGCTTTATTAAATTGTGCTTATGTTGTTTTATCCTATGCTTTATTAAATTGTATTTATGTTGTTTTATCCTATGCTTTATTAAATTGTATTTATGTTGTTTTAACCCATGCTTTATTAAATTGTATTTATGTTGTTTTATCCTATGCTTTATTAAATTGTGTTTATGTTGTTTTATCCTTTGCTTTTTTAAATTGTATTTATGTTGTTTTATCCTATGCTTTATTAAATTGTATTTATGTTGTTTTATGCTATGCTTTATTAAACTGCATTTATGTTGTTTTATCCTATGCTTTATTAAATTGTATTTATGTTGTTTTAAACTATGCTTTATTAAATTGTGTTTATGTTGTTTTATCCTATACTTTATTAAATTGTATTTATGTTGTTTTAAACTATGCTTTATTAAATTGTATTTATGTTGTTTTATCCTATGCTTTATTAAATTGTATTTATGTTGTTTTATCCTATGCTTTATTAAATTGTGTTTATCTTGTTTTAACCTATGCTTTATTAAATTGCATTTATGTTGTTTTATCCTATGCTTTATTAAATTGTATTTATGTTGTTTTATCCTATGCTTTATTAAATTGTGTTTATGTTGTTTTATCCTATACTTTATTAAATTGTATTTATGTTGTTTTAAACTATGCTTTATTAAATTGTATTTATGTTGTTTTATCCTATGCTTTATTAAAATGTATTTATGTTGTTTTATCCTATGCTTTATTAAATTGTGTTTATCTTGTTTTAACCTATGCTTTATTAAATTGTATTTATGTTGTTTTAACCCATGCTTTATTAAATTGTATTTATGTTGTTTTAACCCATGCTTTATTAAATTGTATTTATGTTGTTTTATCCTATGCTTTATTAAATTGTGCTTATGTTGTTTTATCCTATGCTTTATTAAATTGTATTTATGTTGTTTTATCCTATGCTTTATTAAATTGTATTTATGTTGTTTTAACCCATGCTTTATTAAATTATATTTATGTTGTTTTATCCTATGCTTTATTAAATTGTGTTTATGTTGTTTTATCCTATGCTTTTTAAAATTGTATTTATGTTGTTTTATCCTATGCTTTATTAAATTGTATTTATGTTGTTTTATGCTATGCTTTATTAAACTGCATTTATGTTGTTTTATCCTATGCTTTATTAAATTGTATTTATGTTGTTTTATTCTATGCTTTATTAAATTGTATTTATGTTGTTTTATCCTATGCTTTATTAAATTGTATTTATGTTGTTTTATCCTATGCTTTATTAAATTGTATTTATGTTGTTTTATCCTATACTTTATTAAATTGTATTTATGTTGTTTTAACCTATGCTTTATTAAATTGTATTTATGTTGTTTTATCCTATGCTTTATTAAATTGTGTTTATGTTGTTTTATCCTATGCTTTATTAAATTGTATTAATGTTGTTTTATCCTATGCTTTATTAAATTGTATTTATGTTGTTTTATCCTATGCTTTATTAAATTGTATTTATGTTGTTTTATCCTATGCTTTATTAAATTGTATTTATGTTGTTTTATCCTATACTTTATTAAATTGTATTTATGTTGTTTTAACCTATGCTTTATTAAATTGTATTTACGTTGTTTTATCCTATGCTTTATTAAATTGTATTTATGTTGTTTTATCCTATGCTTTATTAAATTGTATTTATGTTGTTTTATCCTATGCTTTATTAAATTGTATTTATGTTGTTTTAACCTATGCTTTATTAAATTGTATTTATGTTGTTTTATCCTATACTTTATTAAATTGTATTTATGTTGTTTTAACCTAAGCTTTATTAAATTGTATTTATGTTGTTTTATCCTATGCTTTATTAAATTGTATTTATGTTGTTTTATCCTATGCTTTATTAAATTGTGTTTATGTTGTTTTATCCTATGCTTTATTAAATTGTATTTATGTTGTTTTATCCTATGCTTTATTAAATTGTATTTATTTTGTTTTAACCTATGCTTTATTAAATTGTATTTATGTTGTTTTATCCTATGCTTTATTAAATTGTTTTTATGTTGTTTTATCCTATGCTTTATTAAATTGTATTTATGTTGTTTTATCCTACGCTTTATTAAATTGTATTTATTTTGTTTTAACCTATGCTTTATTAAATTGCATTTATGTTGTTTTATCCTATGCTTTATTAAATTGTATTTATGTTGTTTTATCCTATGCTTTATTAAATTGTGTTTATGTTGTTTTATCCTATGCTTTATTAAATTGTATTTATGTTGTTTTAACCTATGCTTTATTAAATTGTATGTATGTTGTTTTATCCTATACTTTATTAAATTGTATTTATGTTGTTTTAACCTAAGCTTTATTAAATTGTATTTATGTTGTTTTATCCTATGCTTTATTAAATTGTATTTATGTTGTTTTATCCTATGCTTTATTAAATTGTATTTATGTTGTTTTATCCTATGCTTTATTAAATTGTATTCATTTTGTTTTAACCTATGCTTTATTAAATTGTATTTATGTTGTTTTATCCTATGCTTTATTAAATTGTTTTTATGTTGTTTTATCCTATGCTTTATTAAATTGTATTTATGTTGTTTTATCCTACGCTTTATTAAATTGTATTTATGTTGTTTTATCCTATGCTTTATTAAATTGTATTTATTTTGTTTTAACCTATGCTTTATTAAATTGTATTTATGTTGTTTTATCCTATGCTTTATTAAATTGTTTTTATGTTGTTTTATCCTATGCTTTATTAAATTGTATTTATGTTGTTTTATCCTACGCTTTATTAAATTGTATTTATTTTGTTTTAACCTATGCTTTATTAAATTGCATTTATGTTGTTTTATCCTATGCTTTATTAAATTGTATTTATGTTGTTTTATCCTATGCTTTATTAAATTGTGTTTATGTTGTTTTATCCTATGCTTTATTAAATTGTATTTATGTTGTTTTAACCTATGCTTTATTAAATTGTATGTATGTTGTTTTATCCTATACTTTATTAAATTGTATTTATGTTGTTTTAACCTAAGCTTTATTAAATTGTATTTATGTTGTTTTATCCTATGCTTTATTAAATTGTATTTATGTTGTTTTATCCTATGCTTTATTAAATTGTGTTTATGTTGTTTTATCCTATGCTTTATTAAATTGTATTTATGTTGTTTTATCCTATGCTTTATTAAATTGTATTTATTTTGTTTTAACCTATGCTTTATTAAATTGTATTTATGTTGTTTTATCCTATGCTTTATTAAATTGTTTTTATGTTGTTTTATCCTATGCTTTATTAAATTTTATTTATGTTGTTTTATCCTACGCTTTATTAAATTGTATTTATTTTGTTTTAACCTATGCTTTATTAAATTGCATTTATTTTGTTTTATCCTATGCTTTATTAAATTGTATTTATGTTGTTTTATCCTATGCTTTATTAAATTGTGTTTATGTTGTTTTATCCTATACTTTATTAAATTGTATTTATGTTGTTTTAAACTATGCTTTATTAAATTGTATTTATGTTGTTTTATCCTATGCTTTATTAAATTGTATTTATGTTGTTTTATCCTATGCTTTATTAAATTGTGTTTATCTTGTTTTAACCTATGCTTTATTAAATTGCATTTATGTTGTTTTATCCTATGCTTTATTAAATTGTATTTATGTTGTTTTATCCTATGCTTTATTAAATTGTGTTTATGTTGTTTTATCCTATACTTTATTAAATTGTATTTATGTTGTTTTAAACTATGCTTTATTAAATTGTATTTATGTTGTTTTATCCTATGCTTTATTAAATTGTATTTATGTTGTTTTATTATATGCTTTATTAAATTGTGTTTATCTTGTTTTAACCTATGCTTTATTAAATTGTATTTATGTTGTTTTAACCCATGCTTTATTAAATTGTATTTATGTTGTTTTATCCTATGCTTTATTAAATTGTGCTTATGTTGTTTTATCCTATGCTTTATTAAATTGTATTTATGTTGTTTTATCCTATGCTTTATTAAATTGTATTTATGTTGTTTTAACCCATGCTTTATTAAATTGTATTTATGTTGTTTTATCCTATGCTTTATTAAATTGTGTTTATGTTGTTTTATCCTTTGCTTTTTTAAATTGTATTTATGTTGTTTTATCCTATGCTTTATTAAATTGTATTTATGTTGTTTTATGCTATGCTTTATTAAACTGCATTTATGTTGTTTTATCCTATGCTTTATTAAATTGTATTTATGTTGTTTTAAACTATGCTTTATTAAATTGTATTTATGTTGTTTTATCCTATGCTTTATTAAATTGTATTTATGTTGTTTTATCCTATGCTTTATTAAATTGTGTTTATCTTGTTTTATCCTATGCTTTATTAAATTGTATTTATGTTGTTTTAACCCATGCTTTATTAAATTGTATTTATGTTGTTTTAACCCATGCTTTATTAAATTGTATTTATGTTGTTTTATCCTATGCTTTATTAAATTGTGCTTATGTTGTTTTATCCTATGCTTTATTAAATTGTATTTATGTTGTTTTATCCTATGCTTTATTAAATTGTATTTATGTTGTTTTAACCCATGCTTTATTAAATTGTATTTATGTTGTTTTATCCTATGCTTTATTAAATTGTGTTTATGTTGTTTTATCCTATGCTTTTTTAAATTGTATTTATGTTGTTTTATCCTATGCTTTATTAAATTGTATTTATGGTGTTTTATTCTATGCTTTATTAAACTGCATTTATGTTGTTTTATCCTATGCTTTATTAAATTGTATTTATGTTGTTTTATTCTATGCTTTATTAAATTGTATTTATGTTGTTTTATCCTATGCTTTATTAAATTGTATTTATGTTGTTTTATCCTATGCTTTTTTAAATTGTATTTATGTTGTTTTATCCTATGCTTTATTAAATTGTATTTATGGTGTTTTATTCTATGCTTTATTAAACTGCATTTATGTTGTTTTATCCTATGCTTTATTAAATTGTATTTATGTTGTTTTATTCTATGCTTTATTAAATTGTATTTATGTTGTTTTATCCTATGCTTTATTAAATTGTATTTATGTTGTTTTATCCTATGCTTTATTAAATTGTGTTTATGTTGTTTTATCCTATGCTTTATTAAATTGTATTTATGTTGATTTATTGTATGCTTTATTAAACTGCATTTATGTTGTTTTATCCTATGCTTTGTTAAATTGTATTTATGTTGTTTTATCCTATGTTTTATTAAATTCTATTTCTGTTGTTTTATACTATGCTTTATTAAATTGTATTTATGTTGTTTTATCCTATGCTTTATTAAATTGTGTTTATGTTGTTTTATCCTATGCTTTATTAAATTGTATTTATGTTGTTTTAACCATGCTTTATTAAATTGCATTTATGTTGTTTTATCTTATGCTTTATTAAATTGTATTTATGTTGTTTTATCCTATGCTTTATTAAATTGTATTTATGTTGATTTGTCCTATGCTTTATTAAATTGTATTTATGTTGTTTTAACCTATGCTTTATTAAATTGTATATATGTTGTTTTATCCTATACTTTATTAAATTGTATTTATGTTGTTTTAACCTATGCTTGATTAAATTGTATTTATGTTGTTTTATCCTATGCTTTATTAAATTGTATTTATGTTGTTTTATCCTATGCTTTATTAAATTGTGTTTATGTTGTTTTATCCTATGCTTGATTAAATTGTATTTATGTTGTTTTATCCTATGCTTTATTAAATTGTATTTATTTTGTTTTAACCTATGCTTTATTAAATTGTATTTATGTTGTTTTATCCTATGCTTTATTAAATTGTGTTTATGTTGTTTTATCCTATACTTTATTAAATTGTATTTATGTTGTTTTATCCTATGCTTTATTAAATTGTATTTATGTTGTTTTAACCCATGCTTTATTAAATTGTATTTATGTTGTTTTATTCTATGCTTTATTAAATTGTATTTATGTTGTTTTATCCTATGCTTTATTAAATTGTATTTATGTTGTTTTATCCTTTGCTTTATTAAATTGTATTTATGTTTTTTATTGTATGCTTTATTAAACTGCATTTATGTTGTTTTATCCTATGCTTTATTAAATTGTATTTATGTTGTTTTATCCTATGCTTTATTAAATTGTGTTTATGTTGTTTTATCCTATGCTTTATTAAATTGTATTTATGTTGATTTATTGTATGCTTTATTAAACTGCATTTTTGTTGTTTTATCCTATGCTTTGTTAAATTGTATTTATGTTGTTTTATCCTATGTTTTATTAAATTCTATTTCTGTTGTTTTATACTATGCTTTATTAAATTGTATTTATGTTGTTTTATCCTATGCTTTATTAAATTGTGTTTATGTTGTTTTATCCTATGCTTTATTAAATTGTATTTATGTTGTTTTAACCATGCTTTATTAAATTGCATTTATGTTGTTTTATCTTATGCTTTATTAAATTGTATTTATGTTGTTTTATCCTATGCTTTATTAAATTGTATTTATGTTGATTTGTCCTATGCTTTATTAAATTGTATTTATGTTGTTTTAACCTATGCTTTATTAAATTGTATGTATGTTGTTTTATCCTATACTTTATTAAATTGTATTTATGTCGTTTTAACCTATGCTTGATTAAATTGTATTTATGTTGTTTTATCCTATGCTTTATTAAATTGTATTTATGTTGTTTTATCCTATGCTTTATTAAATTGTGTTTATGTTGTTTTATCCTATGCTTTATTAAATTGTATTTATGTTGTTTTATCCTATGCTTTATTAAATTGTATTTATTTTGTTTTAACCTATGCTTTATTAAATTGTATTTATGTTGTTTTATCCTATGCTTTATTAAATTGTGTTTATGTTGTTTTATCCTATACTTTATTAAACTGTATTTATGTTGTTTTATCCTATGCTTTATTAAATTGTATTTATGTTGTTTTATCCTTTGCTTTATTAAATTTATTAAATTTATTAAAGCATAGGACAAAACAACATAAATACAATTTAATAATGCATAGGATAAAACAACATAAATACAATTTAATAAAGCATAGGATAAAACAACATAAACACAATTTAATAAAGCATAGGATAAAACAACATAAATACAATTTAATAAAGCATAGGATAAAACAACATAAATACAATTTAATCAAGCATAGGTTAAAACAACATAAATACAATTTAATAAAGTATAGGATAAAACAACATACATACAATTTAATAAAGCATAGGTTAAAACAACATAAATACAATTTAATAAAGCATAGGACAAATCAACATAAATACAATTTAATAAAGCATAGGATAAAACAACATAAATACAATTTAATAAAGCATAAGATAAAACAACATAAATGCAATTTAATAAAGCATGGTTAAAACAACATAAATACAATTTAATAAAGCATAGGATAAAACAACATACATGCAGTTTAATAAAGCATACAATAAATCAACATAAATACAATTTAATAAAGCATAGGATAAAACAACATAAACACAATTTAATAAAGCATAGGATAAAACAACATAAATACAATTTAATAAAGCATAGGATAAAACAACATAAATGCAGTTTAATAAAGCATACAATAAAAAACATAAATACAATTTAATAAAGCAAAGGATAAAACAACATAAATACAATTTAATAAAGCATAGGATAAAACAACATAAATACAATTTAATAAAGCATAGAATAAAACAACATAAATACAATTTAATAAAGCATAGGATAAAACAACATAAATGCAGTTTAATAAAGCATAGAATAAAACACCATAAATACAATTTAATAAAGCATAGGATAAAACAACATAAATACAATTTAATAAAGCATAGGATAAAACAACATAAATACAATTTAATAAAGCATGGGTGAAAACAACATAAATACAATTTAATAAAGCATAGGATAAAACAACATAAATACAATTTAATAAAGCATAGGATAAAACAACATAAGCACAATTTAATAAAGCATAGGATAAAACAACATAAATACAATTTAATAAAGCATGGGTTAAAACAACATAAATACAATTTAATAAAGCATGGGTTAAAACAACATTGTATTTATGTTGATTTGTCCTATGCTTTATTAAATTGTATTTATGTTGTTTTAACCTATGCTTTATTAAATTGTATGTATGTTGTTTTATCCTATACTTTATTAAATTGTATTTATGTTGTTTTAACCTATGCTTGATTAAATTGTATTTATGTTGTTTTATCCTATGCTTTATTAAATTGTATTTATGTTGTTTTATCCTATGCTTTATTAAATTGTGTTTATTTTGTTTTATCCTATGCTTTATTAAATTGTATTTATGTTGTTTTATCCTATGCTTTATTAAATTGTATTTATTTTGTTTTAACCTATGCTTTATTAAATTGTATTTATGTTGTTTTATCCTATGCTTTATTAAATTGTGTTTATGTTGTTTTATCCTATGCTTTATTAAATTGTATTTATGTTGTTTTAACCCATGCTTTATTAAATTTTATTTATGTTGTTTTAACCCATGCTTTATTAAATTGTATTTATGTTGTTTTATCCTATGCTTTATTAAATTGAGCTTATGTTGTTTTATCCTATGCTTTACTAAATTGTATTTATGTTGTTTTATCCTATGCTTTATTAAATTGTATTTATGTTGTTTTAACCCATGCTTTATTAAATTGTATTTATGTTGTTTTATCCTATGCTTTATTAAATTGTGTTTATGTTGTTTTATCCTATGCTTTTTTAAATTGTATTTATGTTGTTTTATCCTATGCTTTATTAAATTGTATTTATGGTGTTTTATTCTATGCTTTATTAAACTGCATTTATGTTGTTTTATCCTATGCTTTATTAAATTGTATATATGTTGTTTTATACTATGCTTTATTAAATTGTATTTATGTTGTTTTATCCTATGCTTTATTAAATTGTATTTATGTTGTTTTATCCTATGCTTTATTAAATTGTGTTTATGTTGTTTTATCCTATGCTTTATTAAATTGTATTTATGTTGTTTTAACCATGCTTTATTAAATTGCATTTATGTTGTTTTATGTTATGCTTTATTAAATTGTATTTATGTTGTTTTATCCTATGCTTTATTAAATTGTATTTATGTTGTTTTATCCTATGCTTTATTAAATTGTATATATGTTGTTTTATCCTATGCTTTATTAAATTGTATTTATGTTGTTTTGTCCTATGCTTTATTAAATTTTATTTATGTTGTTTTAACCTATGCTTTATTAAATTGTATTTATGTTGTTTTATCCTATGCTTTATTAAATGGTATTTATGTTGTTTTATCCTATGCTTTATTAAATTGTATTTATGTTGTTTTAACCTATCCTTTATTAAATTGTATTTATGTTGTTTTATCCTATGCTTTATTAAATTGTATTTATGTTGTTTTATCCTATGTTTTATTAAATTCTATTTCTGTTGTTTTATACTATGCTTTATTAATTTGTATTTATGTTGTTTTATCGTATGCTTTATTAAATTGTATTTATGTTGTTTTATCCTATGCTTTATTAAATTGTGTTTATGTTGTTTTATCCTATGCTTTATTAAATTGTATTTATGTTGATTTGTCCTATGCTTTATTAAATTGTATTTATGTTGTTTTAACCTATGCTTTATTAAATTGTATGTATGTTGTTTTATCCTATACTTTATTAAATTGTATTTATGTTGTTTTAACCTATGCTTGATTAAATTGTATTTATGTTGTTTTATCCTATGCTTTATTAAATTGTATTTATGTTGTTTTATCCTATGCTTTATTAAATTGTGTTTATGTTGTTTTATCCTATGCTTTATTAAATTGTACTTATTTTGTTTTAACCTATGCTTTATTAAATTGTATTTATGTTGTTTTATCCTATGCTTTATTAAATTGTATTTATGTTGTTTTATCCTATGCTTTATTAAATTGTGTTTATGTTGTTTTATCCTATACTTTATTAAATTGTATTTATGTTGTTTTAAACTATGCTTTATTAAATTGTATTTGTGTTGTTTTATCCTATGCTTTATTAAATTGTATTTATGTTGTTTTATCCTATGCTTTATTAAATTGTGTTTATCTTGTTTTATCCAATGCTTTTTTAAATTGTATTTATGTTGTTTTAACCCATGCTTTATTAAATTATATTTATGATGTTTTAACCCATGCTTTATTAAATTGTATTTATGTTGTTTTATCCTATGCTTTATTAAATTGTGCTTATGTTGTTTTATCCTATGCTTTATTAAATTGTATTTATGTTGTTTTATCCTATGCTTTATTAAATTGTATTTATGTTGTTTTAACCCATGCTTTATTAAATTGTATTTATGTTGTTTTATCCTATGCTGTATTAAATTGTGTTTATGTTGTTTTATCCTATGCTTTTTTAAATTGTATTTATGTTGTTTTATCATATGCTTTATTAAATTGTATTTATGGTGTTTTATTCTATGCTTTATTAAACTGCATTTATGTTGTTTTATCCTATGCTTTATTAAATTGTATATATGTTGTTTTATTCTATGCTTTATTAAATTGTATTCATGTTGTTTTATCCTATGCTTTATTAAATTGTATTTATGTTGTTTTATCCTTTGCTTTATTAAATTGTATTTATGTTTTTTATTGTATGCTTTATTAAACTGCATTTATGTTGTTTTATCCTATGCTTTATTAAATTGTATTTATGTTGTTTTATCCTATGCTTTATTAAATTGTGTTTATGTTGTTTTAACCTATGCTTTATTAAATTGTATTTATGTTGTTTTATCCTATGCTTTATTAAATGGTATGTATGTTGTTTTATCCTATGCTTTATTAAATTGTATTTATGTTGTTTTAACCTATCCTTTATTAAATTGTATTTATGTTGTTTTATCCTATGCTTTATTAAATTGTATTTATGTTGTTTTATCCTATGTTTTATTAAATTCTATTTCTGTTGTTTTATACTATGCTTTATTAAATTGTATTTATGTTGTTTTATCGTATGCTTTATTAAATTGTATTTATGTTGTTTTATCCTATGCTTTATTAAATTGTGTTTATGTTGTTTTATCCTATGCTTTATTAAATTGTATTTATGTTGATTTGTCCTATGCTTTATTAAATTGTATTTATGTTGTTTTAACCTATGCTTTATTAAATTGTATGTATGTTGTTTTATCCTATACTTTATTAAATTGTATTTATGTTGTTTTAACCTATGCTTGATTAAATTGTATTTATGTTGTTTTATCCTATGCTTTATTAAATTGTATTTATGTTGTTTTATCCTATGCTTTATTAAATTGCGTTTATGTTGTTTTATCCTATGCTTTATTAAATTGTATTTATTTTGTTTTAACCTATGCTTTATTAAATTGTATTTATGTTGTTTTATCCTATGCTTTATTAAATTGTATTTATGTTGTTTTATCCTATGCTTTATTAAATTGTGTTTATGTTGTTTTATCCTATACTTTATTAAATTGTATTTATGTTGTTTTAAACTATGCTTTATTAAATTGTATTTATGTTGTTTTATCCTATGCTTTATTAAATTGTATTTATGTTGTTTTATCCAATGCTTTATTAAATTGTGTTTATCTTGTTTTATCCAATGCTTTTTTAAATTGTATTTATGTTGTTTTAACCCATGCTTTATTAAATTATATTTATGATGTTTTAACCCATGCTTTATTAAATTGTATTTATGTTGTTTTATCCTATGCTTTATTAAATTGTACTTATGTTGTTTTATCCTATGCTTTATTAAATTGTATTTATGTTGTTTTATCCTATGCTTTATTAAATTGTATTTATGTTGTTTTAACCCATGCTTTATTAAATTGTATTTATGTTGTTTTATCCTATGCTGTATTAAATTGTGTTTATGTTGTTTTATCCTATGCTTTTTTAAATTGTATTTATGTTGTTTTATCATATGCTTTATTAAATTGTATTTATGGTGTTTTATTCTATGCTTTATTAAACTGCATTTATGTTGTTTTATCCTATGCTTTATTAAATTGTATATATGTTGTTTTATTCTATGCTTTATTAAATTGTATTCATGTTGTTTTATCCTATGCTTTATTAAATTGTATTTATGTTGTTTTATCCTTTGCTTTATTAAATTGTATTTATGTTTTTTATTGTATGCTTTATTAAACTGCATTTATGTTGTTTTATCCTATGCTTTATTAAATTGTATTTATGTTGTTTTATCCTATGCTTTATTAAATTGTGTTTATGTTGTTTTATCCTATGCTTTATTAAATTGTATTTATGTTGTTTTATCCTATGCTTTATTAAATTGTATTTATGTTGTTTTATCCTTTGCTTTATTAAATTGTATTTATGTTTTTTATTGTATGCTTTATTAAACTGCATTTATGTTGTTTTATCCTATGCTTTATTAAATTGTATTTATGTTGTTTTATCCTATGCTTTATTAAATTGTGTTTATGTTGTTTTATCCTATGCTTTATTAAATTGTATTTATGTTGTTTTATCCTATGCTTTATTAAATTGTATTTATGTTGATTTATTGTATGCTTTATTAAACTGTATTTATGTTGTTTTATCCTATGCTTTATTAAATTGTATTTATGTTGTTTTATCCTATGTTTTATTAAATTCTATTTCTGTTGTTTTATACTATGCTTTATTAAATTGTATTTCTGTTGTTTTATCGTATGCTTTATTAAATTGTATTTATGTTGTTTTATCCTATGCTTTATTAAATTGTGTTTATGTTGTTTTATCCTATGCTTTATTAAATTGTATTTATGTTGATTTGTCCTATGCTTTATTAAATTTTATTTATGTTGTTTTAACCTATGCTTTATTAAATTGTATTTATGTTGTTTTATCCTATGCTTTATTAAATTGTATTTATGTTGTTTTATCCTATGCTTTATTAAATTGTGTTTATGTTGTTTTATCCTATACTTTATTAAATTGTATTTATGTTGTTTTATCCTATGCTTTATTAAATTGTATTTATGTTGTTTTAAACCATGCTTTATTAAATTTTATTTATGTTGTTTTAACCCATGCTTTATTAAATTGTATTTATGTTGTTTTATCCTATGCTTTATTAAATTGAGCTTATGTTGTTTTATCCTATGCTTTACTAAATTGTATTTATGTTGTTTTATCCTATGCTTTATTAAATTGTATTTATGTTGTTTTATCCTATGCTTTATTAAATTGTGTTTATGTTGTTTTATCCTATGCTTTATTAAATTGTATTTATGTTGATTTGTCCTATGCTTTATTAAATTGTATTTATGTTGTTTTATCCTATGCTTTATTAAATTGTATTTATGTTGTTTTATCCTATGTTTTATTAAATTCTATTTCTGTTGTTTTATACTATGCTTTATTAAATTGTATTTATGTTGTTTTATCGTATGCTTTATTAAATTGTATTTATGTTGTTTTATCCTATGCTTTATTAAATTGTGTTTATGTTGTTTTATCCTATGCTTTATTAAATTGTATTTATGTTGATTTGTCCTATGCTTTATTAAATTGTATTTATGTTGTTTTAACCTATGCTTTATTAAATTGTATTTATGTTGTTTTATCCTATGCTTTATTAAATTGTGTTTATGTTGTTTTATCCTATGCTTTATTAAATTGTATTTATGTTGTTTTATCCTATGCTTTATTAAATTGTATTTATGTTGTTTTATCATATGCTTTATTAAATTGTGTTTATGTTGTTTTATCCTATGCTTTATTAAATTGTATTTATGTTGTTTTATCCTATGCTTTATTAAATTGTGTTTATGTTGTTTTATCCTATACTTTATTAAATTGTATTTATGTTGTTTTAAACTATGCTTTATTACATTGTATTTATGTTGTTTTATCCTATGCTTTATTAAATTGTATTTATGTTGTTTTATCCTATGCTTTATTAAATTGTGTTTATCTTGTTTTATCCTATGCTTTTTTAAATTGTATTTATGTTGTTTTAACCCATGCTTTATTAAATTGTATTTATATTGTTTTAACCCATGCTTTATTAAATTGTATTTATGTTGTTTTATCCTATGCTTTATTAAATTGTGCTTATGTTGTTTTATCCTATGCTTTATTAAATTGTATTTATGTTGTTTTAACCTATGCTTTATTAAATTGTATTTATGTTGTTTTATCCTATGCTTTATTAAATTGTGTTTATCTTGTTTTAACCTATGCTTTATTAAATTGTATTTATGTTGTTTTATCCTATGCTTTATTAAATTGTATTTATGTTGTTTTATCCTATGCTTTATTAAATTGTGTTTATGTTGTTTTATCCTATACTTTATTAAATTGTATTTATGTTGTTTTAAACTATGCTTTATTAAATTATATTTATGTTGTTTTATCCTATGCTTTATTAAATTGTATTTATGTTGTTTTATCCTATGCTTTATTAAATTGTGTTTATCTTGTTCTAACCTATGCTTTATTAAATTGTATTTATGTTGTTTTAACCCATGCTTTATTAAATTGTATTTATGTTGTTGTAACCCATGCTTTATTAAATTGTATTTATGTTGTTTTATCCTATGCTTTATTAAATTGTGCTTATGTTGTTTTATCCTATGCTTTATTAAATTGTATTTATGTTGTTTTATCCTATGCTTTATTAAATTGTATTTATGTTGTTTTAACCCATGCTTTATTAAATTGTATTTATGTTGTTTTATCCTATGCTTTATTAAATTGTGTTTATGTTGTTTTATCCTATGCTTTTTTAAATTGTATTTATGTTGTTTTATCCTATGCTTTATTAAATTGTATTTATGTTGTTTTATGCTATGCTTTATTAAACTGCATTTATGCTGTTTTATCCTATGCTTTATTAAATTGTATTTATGTTGTTTTATCCTATGCTTTATTAAATTGTATTTATGTTGTTTTATCCTATACTTTATTAAATTGTATTTATGTTGTTTTATCCTATACTTTATTAAATTGTATTTATGTTGTTTTAACCTATGCTTTATTAAATTGTATTTACGTTGTTTTATCCTATGCTTTATTAAATTGTGTTTATGTTGTTTTATCCTATGCTTTATTAAATTGTATTAATGTTGTTTTATCCTATGCTTTATTAAATTGTATTTATGTTGTTTTATCCTATGCTTTATTAAATTGTATTTATGTTGTTTTATCCTATGCTTTATTAAATTGTATTTATGTTGTTTTATCCTATACTTTATTAAATTGTATTTATGTTGTTTTAACCTATGTTTATTAAATTGTATTTATGTTGTTTTATCCTATGCTTTATTAAATTGTGTTTATCTTGTTTTATCCTATGCTTTTTTAAATTGTATTTATGTTGTTTTAACCCATGCTTTATTAAATTGTATTTATGTTGTTTTAACCCATGCTTTATTAAATTGTATTTATGTTGTTTTATCCTATGCTTTATTAAATTGTGCTTATGTTGTTTTATCCTATGCTGTATTAAATTGTATTTATGTTGTTTTAACCTATGCTTTATTAAATTGTATTTATGTTGTTTTATCCTATGCTTTATTAAATTGTGTTTATCTTGTTTTAACCTATGCTTTATTAAATTGTATTTATGTTGTTTTATCCTATGCTTTATTAAATTGTATTTATGTTGTTTTATCCTATGCTTTATTAAATTGTGTTTATGTTGTTTTATCCTATACTTTATTAAATTGTATTTATGTTGTTTTAAACTATGCTTTATTAAATTGTATTTATGTTGTTTTATCCTATGCTTTATTAAATTGTATTTATGTTGTTTTATCCTATGCTTTATTAAATTGTGTTTATCTTGTTTTAACCTATGCTTTATTAAATTGTATTTATGTTGTTTTAACCCATGCTTTATTAAATTGTATTTATGTTGTTTTAACCCATGCTTTATTAAATTGTATTTATGTTGTTTTATCCTATGCTTTATTAAATTGTGCTTATGTTGTTTTATCCTATGCTTTATTAAATTGTATTTATGTTGTTTTATCCTATGCTTTATTAAATTGTATTTATGTTGTTTTAACCCATGCTTTATTAAATTGTATTTATGTTGTTTTATCCTATGCTTTATTAAATTGTGTTTATGTTGTTTTATCCTATGCTTTTTTAAATTGTATTTATGTTGTTTTATCCTATGCTTTATTAAATTGTATTTATGTTGTTTTATGCTATGCTTTATTAAACTGCATTTATGTTGTTTTATCCTATGCTTTATTAAATTGTATTTATGTTGTTTTATTCTATGCTTTATTAAATTGTATTTATGTTGTTTTATCCTATGCTTTATTAAATTGTATTTATGTTGTTTTATCCTATGCTTTATTAAATTGTATTTATGTTGTTTTATCCTATACTTTATTAAATTGTATTTATATTGTTTTATCCTATACTTTATTAAATTGTATTTATGTTGTTTTAACCTATGCTTTATTAAATTGTATTTATTTTGTTTTATCTTATGCTTTATTAAATTGTGTTTATGTTGTTTTATCCTATGCTTTATTAAATTGTATTAATGTTGTTTTATCCTATGCTTTATTAAATTGTATTTATGTTGTTTTATCCTATGCTTTATTAAATTGTATTTATGTTGTTTTATCCTATGCTTTATTAAATTGTATTTATGTTGTTTTATCCTATACTTTATTAAATTGTATTTATGTTGTTTTAACCTATGCTTTATTAAATTGTATTTATGTTGTTTTATCCTATGCTTTATTAAATTGTATTTATGTTGATTTGTCCTATGCTTTATTAAATTGTATTTATGTTGTTTTAACCTATGCTTTATTAAATTGTATGTATGTTGTTTTATCCTATACTTTATTAAATTGTATTTATGTTGTTTTAAACTATGCTTGATTAAATTGTATTTATGTTGTTTTATCCTATGCTTTATTAAATTGTATTTATGTTGTTTTATCCTATGCTTTATTAAATTGTGTTTATGTTGTTTTATCCTATGCTTTATTAAATTGTATTTATGTTGTTTTATCCTATGCTTTATTAAATTGTATTTATTTTGTTTTAACCTATGCTTTATTAAATTGTATTTATGTTGTTTTATCCTATGCTTTATTAAATTGTATTTATGTTGTTTTATCCTATGCTTTATTAAATTGTGTTTATGTTGTTTTATCCTATACTTTATTAAATTGTATTTATGTTGTTTTAAACTATGCTTTATTAAATTGTATTTATGTTGTTTTATCCTATGCTTTATTAAATTGTATTTATGTTGTTTTATCCTATGCTTTATTAAATTGTGTTTATCTTGTTTTATCCTATGCTTTTTTAAATTGTATTTATGTTGTTTTAACCCATGCTTTATTAAATTGTATTTATATTGTTTTAACCCATGCTTTATTAAATTGTATTTATGTTGTTTTATCCTATGCTTTATTAAATTGTGCTTATGTTGTTTTATCCTATGCTTTATTAAATTGTTTTTATGTTGTTTTAACCTATGCTTTATTAAATTGTATTTATGTTGTTTTATCCTATGCTTTATTAAATTGTGTTTATCTTGTTTTAACCTATGCTTTATTAAATTGTATTTATGTTGTTTTATCCTATGCTTTATTAAATTGTATTTATGTTGTTTTATCCTATGCTTTATTAAATTGTGTTTATGTTGTTTTATCCTATACTTTATTAAATTGTATTTATGTTGTTTTAAACTATGCTTTATTAAATTGTATTTATGTTGTTTTATCCTATGCTTTATTAAATTGTATTTATGTTGTTTTATCCTATGCTTTATTAAATTGTGTTTATCTTGTTTTAACCTATGCTTTATTAAATTGTATTTAAGTTGTTTTAACCCATGCTTTATTAAATTGTATTTATGTTGTTGTAACCCATGCTTTATTAAATTGTGTTTATGTTGTTTTAACCCATGCTTTATTAAATTGTATTTATGTTGTTTTATCCTATGCTTTATTAAATTGTGTTTATGTTGTTTTATCCTATGCTTTTTTAAATTGTATTTATGTTGTTTTATCCTATGCTTTATTAAATTGTATTTATGTTGTTTTATGCTATGCTTTATTAAACTGCATTTATGTTGTTTTATCCTATGCTTTATTAAATTGTATTTATGTTGTTTTATTCTATGCTTTATTAAATTGTATTTATGTTGTTTTATCCTATGCTTTATTAAATTGTATTTATGTTGTTTTATCCTATGCTTTATTAAATTGTATTTATGTTGTTTTATCCTATACTTTATTAAATTGTATTTATGTTGTTTTATCCTATACTTTATTAAATTGTATTTATGTTGTTTTAACCTATGCTTTATTAAATTGTATTTATTTTGTTTTATCTTATGCTTTATTAAATTGTGTTTATGTTGTTTTATCCTATGCTTTATTAAATTGTATTAATGTTGTTTTATCCTATGCTTTATTAAATTGTATTTATGTTGTTTTATCCTATGCTTTATTAAATTGTATTTATGTTGTTTTATCCTATGCTTTATTAAATTGTATTTATGTTGTTTTATCCTATACTTTATTAAATTGTATTTATGTTGTTTTAACCTATGCTTTATTAAATTGTATTTATGTTGTTTTATCCTATGCTTTATTAAATTGTATTTATGTTGATTTGTCCTATGCTTTATTAAATTGTATTTATGTTGTTTTAACCTATGCTTTATTAAATTGTATGTATGTTGTTTTATCCTATACTTTATTAAATTGTATTTATGTTGTTTTAACCTATGCTTGATTAAATTGTATTTATGTTGTTTTATCCTATGCTTTATTAAATTGTATTTATGTTGTTTTATCCTATGCTTTATTAAATTGTGTTTATGTTGTTTTATCCTATGCTTTATTAAATTGTATTTATGTTGTTTTATCCTATGCTTTATTAAATTGTATTTATTTTGTTTTAACCTATGCTTTATTAAATTGTATTTATGTTGTTTTATCCTATGCTTTATTAAATTGTATTTATGTTGTTTTATCCTATGCTTTATTAAATTGTGTTTATGTTGTTTTATCCTATACTTTATTAAATTGTATTTATGTTGTTTTAAACTATGCTTTATTAAATTGTATTTATGTTGTTTTATCCTATGCTTTATTAAATTGTATTTATGTTGTTTTATCCTATGCTTTATTAAATTGTGTTTATCTTGTTTTATCCTATGCTTTTTTAAATTGTATTTATGTTGTTTTAACCCATGCTTTATTAAATTGTATTTATATTGTTTTAACCCATGCTTTATTAAATTGTATTTATGTTGTTTTATCCTATGCTTTATTAAATTGTGCTTATGTTGTTTTATCCTATGCTTTATTAAATTGTATTTATGTTGTTTTAACCTATGCTTTATTAAATTGTATTTATGTTGTTTTATCCTATGCTTTATTAAATTGTATTTATGTTGTTTTATCCTATGCTTTATTAAATTGTATTTATGTTGTTTTATCCTATACTTTATTAAATTGTATTTATGTTGTTTTAACCTATGTTTATTAAATTGTATTTATGTTGTTTTATCCTATGCTTTATTAAATTGTGTTTATCTTGTTTTATCCTATGCTTTTTTAAATTGTATTTATGTTGTTTTAACCCATGCTTTATTAAATTGTATTTATGTTGTTTTAAACCATGCTTTATTAAATTGTATTTATGTTGTTTTATCCTATGCTTTATTAAATTGTGCTTATGTTGTTTTATCCTATGCTGTATTAAATTGTATTTATGTTGTTTTAACCTATGCTTTATTAAATTGTATTTATGTTGTTTTATCCTATGCTTTATTAAATTGTGTTTATCTTGTTTTAACCTATGCTTTATTAAATTGTATTTATGTTGTTTTATCCTATGCTTTATTAAATTGTATTTATGTTGTTTTATCCTATGCTTTATTAAATTGTGTTTATGTTGTTTTATCCTATACTTTATTAAATTGTATTTATGTTGTTTTAAACTATGCTTTATTAAATTGTATTTATGTTGTTTTATCCTATGCTTTATTAAATTGTATTTATGTTGTTTTATCCTATGCTTTATTAAATTGTGTTTATCTTGTTTTAACCTATGCTTTATTAAATTGTATTTATGTTGTTTTAACCCATGCTTTATTAAATTGTATTTATGTTGTTTTAACCCATGCTTTATTAAATTGTATTTATGTTGTTTTATCCTATGCTTTATTAAATTGTGCTTATGTTGTTTTATCCTATGCTTTATTAAATTGTATTTATGTTGTTTTATCCTATGCTTTATTAAATTGTATTTATGTTGTTTTATCCTATGCTTTATTAAATTGTGTTTATGTTGTTTTATCCTATGCTTTTTTAAATTGTATTTATGTTGTTTTATCCTATGCTTTATTAAATTGTATTTATGTTGTTTTATGCTATGCTTTATTAAACTGCATTTATGTTGTTTTATCCTATGCTTTATTAAATTGTATTTATGTTGTTTTATTCTATGCTTTATTAAATTGTATTTATGTTTTTTTATCCTATGCTTTATTAAATTGTATTTATGTTGTTTTATCCTATGCTTTATTAAATTGTATTTATGTTGTTTTATCCTATACTTTATTAAATTGTATTTATATTGTTTTATCATATACTTTATTAAATTGTATTTATGTTGTTTTAACCTATGCTTTATTAAATTGTATTTATTTTGTTTTATCTTATGCTTTATTAAATTGTGTTTATGTTGTTTTATCCTATGCTTTATTAAATTGTATTAATGTTGTTTTATCCTATGCTTTATTAAATTGTATTTATGTTGTTTTATCCTATGCTTTATTAAATTGTATTTATGTTGTTTTATCCTATGCTTTATTAAATTGTATTTATGTTGTTTTATCCTATACTTTATTAAATTGTATTTATGTTGTTTTAACCTATGCTTTATTAAATTGTATTTATGTTGTTTTATCCTATGCTTTATTAAATTGTATTTATGTTGATTTGTCCTATGCTTTATTAAATTGTATTTATGTTGTTTTAACCTATGCTTTATTAAATTGTATGTATGTTGTTTTATCCTATACTTTATTAAATTGTATTTATGTTGTTTTAAACTATGCTTGATTAAATTGTATTTATGTTGTTTTATCCTATGCTTTATTAAATTGTATTTATGTTGTTTTATCCTATGCTTTATTAAATTGTGTTTATGTTGTTTTATCCTATGCTTTATTAAATTGTATTTATGTTGTTTTATCCTATGCTTTATTAAATTGTATTTATTTTGTTTTAACCTATGCTTTATTAAATTGTATTTATGTTGTTTTATCCTATGCTTTATTAAATTGTATTTATGTTGTTTTATCCTATGCTTTATTAAATTGTGTTTATGTTGTTTTATCCTATACTTTATTAAATTGTATTTATGTTGTTTTAAACTATGCTTTATTAAATTGTATTTATGTTGTTTTATCCTATGCTTTATTAAATTGTATTTATGTTGTTTTATCCTATGCTTTATTAAATTGTGTTTATCTTGTTTTATCCTATGCTTTTTTAAATTGTATTTATGTTGTTTTAACCCATGCTTTATTAAATTGTATTTATATTGTTTTAACCCATGCTTTATTAAATTGTATTTATGTTGTTTTATCCTATGCTTTATTAAATTGTGCTTATGTTGTTTTATCCTATGCTTTATTAAATTGTATTTATGTTGTTTTAACCTATGCTTTATTAAATTGTATTTATGTTGTTTTATCCTATGCTTTATTAAATTGTGTTTATCTTGTTTTAACCTATGCTTTATTAAATTGTATTTATGTTGTTTTATCCTATGCTTTATTAAATTGTATTTATGTTGTTTTATCCTATGCTTTATTAAATTGTGTTTATCTTGTTTTAACCTATGCTTTATTAAATTGTATTTAAGTTGTTTTAACCCATGCTTTATTAAATTGTATTTATGTTGTTGTAACCCATGCTTTATTAAATTGTGTTTATGTTGTTTTAACCCATGCTTTATTAAATTGTATTTATGTTGTTTTATCCTATGCTTTATTAAATTGTGTTTATGTTGTTTTATCCTATGCTTTTTTAAATTGTATTTATGTTGTTTTATCCTATGCTTTATTAAATTGTATTTATGTTGTTTTATGCTATGCTTTATTAAACTGCATTTATGTTGTTTTATCCTATGCTTTATTAAATTGTATTTATGTTGTTTTATTCTATGCTTTATTAAATTGTATTTATGTTGTTTTATCCTATGCTTTATTAAATTGTATTTATGTTGTTTTATCCTATGCTTTATTAAATTGTATTTATGTTGTTTTATCCTATACTTTATTAAATTGTATTTATGTTGTTTTATCCTATACTTTATTAAATTGTATGTATGTTGTTTTAACCTATGCTTTATTAAATTGTATTTATTTTGTTTTATCTTATGCTTTATTAAATTGTGTTTATGTTGTTTTATCCTATGCTTTATTAAATTGTATTAATGTTGTTTTATCCTATGCTTTATTAAATTGTATTTATGTTGTTTTATCCTATGCTTTATTAAATTGTATTTATGTTGTTTTATCCTATGCTTTATTAAATTGTATTTATGTTGTTTTATCCTATACTTTATTAAATTGTATTTATGTTGTTTTAACCTATGCTTTATTAAATTGTATTTATGTTGTTTTATCCTATGCTTTATTAAATTGTATTTATGTTGATTTGTCCTATGCTTTATTAAATTGTATTTATGTTGTTTTAACCTATGCTTTATTAAATTGTATGTATGTTGTTTTATCCTATACTTTATTAAATTGTATTTATGTTGTTTTAACCTATGCTTGATTAAATTGTATTTATGTTGTTTTATCCTATGCTTTATTAAATTGTATTTATGTTGTTTTATCCTATGCTTTATTAAATTGTGTTTATGTTGTTTTATCCTATGCTTTATTAAATTGTATTTATGTTGTTTTATCCTATGCTTTATTAAATTGTATTTATTTTGTTTTAACCTATGCTTTATTAAATTGTATTTATGTTGTTTTATCCTATGCTTTATTAAATTGTATTTATGTTGTTTTATCCTATGCTTTATTAAATTGTGTTTATGTTGTTTTATCCTATACTTTATTAAATTGTATTTATGTTGTTTTAAACTATGCTTTATTAAATTGTATTTATGTTGTTTTATCCTATGCTTTATTAAATTGTATTTATGTTGTTTTATCCTATGCTTTATTAAATTGTGTTTATCTTGTTTTATCCTATGCTTTTTTAAATTGTATTTATGTTGTTTTAACCCATGCTTTATTAAATTGTATTTATATTGTTTTAACCCATGCTTTATTAAATTGTATTTATGTTGTTTTATCCTATGCTTTATTAAATTGTGCTTATGTTGTTTTATCCTATGCTTTATTAAATTGTATTTATGTTGTTTTAACCTATGCTTTATTAAATTGTATTTATGTTGTTTTATCCTATGCTTTATTAAATTGTATTTATGTTGTTTTATCCTATGCTTTATTAAATTGTATTTATGTTGTTTTATCCTATACTTTATTAAATTGTATTTATGTTGTTTTAACCTATGTTTATTAAATTGTATTTATGTTGTTTTATCCTATGCTTTATTAAATTGTGTTTATCTTGTTTTATCCTATGCTTTTTTAAATTGTATTTATGTTGTTTTAACCCATGCTTTATTAAATTGTATTTATGTTGTTTTAAACCATGCTTTATTAAATTGTATTTATGTTGTTTTATCCTATGCTTTATTAAATTGTGCTTATGTTGTTTTATCCTATGCTGTATTAAATTGTATTTATGTTGTTTTAACCTATGCTTTATTAAATTGTATTTATGTTGTTTTATCCTATGCTTTATTAAATTGTGTTTATCTTGTTTTAACCTATGCTTTATTAAATTGTATTTATGTTGTTTTATCCTATGCTTTATTAAATTGTATTTATGTTGTTTTATCCTATGCTTTATTAAATTGTGTTTATGTTGTTTTATCCTATACTTTATTAAATTGTATTTATGTTGTTTTAAACTATGCTTTATTAAATTGTATTTATGTTGTTTTATCCTATGCTTTATTAAATTGTATTTATGTTGTTTTATCCTATGCTTTATTAAATTGTGTTTATCTTGTTTTAACCTATGCTTTATTAAATTGTATTTATGTTGTTTTAACCCATGCTTTATTAAATTGTATTTATGTTGTTTTAACCCATGCTTTATTAAATTGTATTTATGTTGTTTTATCCTATGCTTTATTAAATTGTGCTTATGTTGTTTTATCCTATGCTTTATTAAATTGTATTTATGTTGTTTTATCCTATGCTTTATTAAATTGTATTTATGTTGTTTTATCCTATGCTTTATTAAATTGTGCTTATGTTGTTTTATCCTATGCTTTATTAAATTGTATTTATGTTGTTTTATCCTATGCTTTATTAAATTGTATTTATGTTGTTTTATCCTATGCTTTATTAAATTGTGTTTATGTTGTTTTATCCTATGCTTTATTAAATTGTATTTATGTTGTTTTATCCTATGCTTTATTAAATTGTGCTTATGTTGTTTTATCCTATGCTTTATTAAATTGTATTTATGTTGTTTTATCCTATGCTTTATTAAATTGTATTTATGTTGATTTGTCCTATGCTTTATTAAATTGTATTTATGTTGTTTTAACCTATGCTTTATTAAATTGTATGTATGTTGTTTTATCCTATACTTTATTAAATTGTATTTATGTTGTTTTAACCTATGCTTGATTAAATTGTATTTATGTTGTTTTATCCTATGCTTTATTAAATTGTATTTATGTTGTTTTATCCTATGCTTTATTAAATTGTGTTTATGTTGTTTTATCCTATGCTTTATTAAATTGTATTTATGTTGTTTTATCCTATGCTTTATTAAATTGTATTTATTTTGTTTTAACCTATGCTTTATTAAATTGTATTTATGTTGTTTTATCCTATGCTTTATTAAATTGTATTTATGTTGTTTTATCCTATGCTTTATTAAATTGTGTTTATGTTGTTTTATCCTATACTTTATTAAATTGTATTTATGTTGTTTTAAACTATGCTTTATTAAATTGTATTTATGTTGTTTTATCCTATGCTTTATTAAATTGTATTTATGTTGTTTTATCCTATGCTTTATTAAATTGTGTTTATCTTGTTTTATCCTATGCTTTTTTAAATTGTATTTATGTTGTTTTAACCCATGCTTTATTAAATTGTATTTATATTGTTTTAACCCATGCTTTATTAAATTGTATTTATGTTGTTTTATCCTATGCTTTATTAAATTGTGCTTATGTTGTTTTATCCTATGCTTTATTAAATTGTATTTATGTTGTTTTAACCTATGCTTTATTAAATTGTATTTATGTTGTTTTATCCTATGCTTTATTAAATTGTATTTATGTTGTTTTATCCTATGCTTTATTAAATTGTATTTATGTTGTTTTATCCTATACTTTATTAAATTGTATTTATGTTGTTTTAACCTATGTTTATTAAATTGTATTTATGTTGTTTTATCCTATGCTTTATTAAATTGTGTTTATCTTGTTTTATCCTATGCTTTTTTAAATTGTATTTATGTTGTTTTAACCCATGCTTTATTAAATTGTATTTATGTTGTTTTAAACCATGCTTTATTAAATTGTATTTATGTTGTTTTATCCTATGCTTTATTAAATTGTGCTTATGTTGTTTTATCCTATGCTGTATTAAATTGTATTTATGTTGTTTTAACCTATGCTTTATTAAATTGTATTTATGTTGTTTTATCCTATGCTTTATTAAATTGTGTTTATCTTGTTTTAACCTATGCTTTATTAAATTGTATTTATGTTGTTTTATCCTATGCTTTATTAAATTGTATTTATGTTGTTTTATCCTATGCTTTATTAAATTGTGTTTATGTTGTTTTATCCTATACTTTATTAAATTGTATTTATGTTGTTTTAAACTATGCTTTATTAAATTGTATTTATGTTGTTTTATCCTATGCTTTATTAAATTGTATTTATGTTGTTTTATCCTATGCTTTATTAAATTGTGTTTATCTTGTTTTAACCTATGCTTTATTAAATTGTATTTATGTTGTTTTAACCCATGCTTTATTAAATTGTATTTATGTTGTTTTAACCCATGCTTTATTAAATTGTATTTATGTTGTTTTATCCTATGCTTTATTAAATTGTGCTTATGTTGTTTTATCCTATGCTTTATTAAATTGTATTTATGTTGTTTTATCCTATGCTTTATTAAATTGTATTTATGTTGTTTTATCCTATGCTTTATTAAATTGTGTTTATGTTGTTTTATCCTATGCTTTTTTAAATTGTATTTATGTTGTTTTATCCTATGCTTTATTAAATTGTATTTATGTTGTTTTATGCTATGCTTTATTAAACTGCATTTATGTTGTTTTATCCTATGCTTTATTAAATTGTATTTATGTTGTTTTATTCTATGCTTTATTAAATTGTTTTTATGTTTTTTTATCCTATGCTTTATTAAATTGTATTTATGTTGTTTTATCCTATGCTTTATT
Source organism: Phyllobates terribilis (assembly GCF_046119375.1). Classification (NCBI taxonomy): domain Eukaryota; kingdom Metazoa; phylum Chordata; class Amphibia; order Anura; family Dendrobatidae; genus Phyllobates; species Phyllobates terribilis. The sequence goes on along the minus strand of NW_027362781.1, from coordinate 2,414,035 downwards.
AAATTGTATTTATGTTGTTTTATCCTATACTTTATTAAATTGTATTTATATTGTTTTATCCTATACTTTATTAAATTGTATTTATGTTGTTTTAACCTATGCTTTATTAAATTGTATTTATTTTGTTTTATCTTATGCTTTATTAAATTGTGTTTATGTTGTTTTATCCTATGCTTTATTAAATTGTATTAATGTTGTTTTATCCTATGCTTTATTAAATTGTATTTATGTTGTTTTATCCTATGCTTTATTAAATTGTATTTATGTTGTTTTATCCTATGCTTTATTAAATTGTATTTATGTTGTTTTATCCTATACTTTATTAAATTGTATTTATGTTGTTTTAACCTATGCTTTATTAAATTGTATTTATGTTGTTTTATCCTATGCTTTATTAAATTGTATTTATGTTGATTTGTCCTATGCTTTATTAAATTGTATTTATGTTGTTTTAACCTATGCTTTATTAAATTGTATGTATGTTGTTTTATCCTATACTTTATTAAATTGTATTTATGTTGTTTTAAACTATGCTTGATTAAATTGTATTTATGTTGTTTTATCCTATGCTTTATTAAATTGTATTTATGTTGTTTTATCCTATGCTTTATTAAATTGTGTTTATGTTGTTTTATCCTATGCTTTATTAAATTGTATTTATGTTGTTTTATCCTATGCTTTATTAAATTGTATTTATTTTGTTTTAACCTATGCTTTATTAAATTGTATTTATGTTGTTTTATCCTATGCTTTATTAAATTGTATTTATGTTGTTTTATCCTATGCTTTATTAAATTGTGTTTATGTTGTTTTATCCTATACTTTCTTAAATTGTATTTATGTTGTTTTAAACTATGCTTTATTAAATTGTATTTATGTTGTTTTATCCTATGCTTTATTAAATTGTATTTATGTTGTTTTATCCTATGCTTTATTAAATTGTGTTTATCTTGTTTTATCCTATGCTTTTTTAAATTGTATTTATGTTGTTTTAACCCATGCTTTATTAAATTGTATTTATATTGTTTTAACCCATGCTTTATTAAATTGTATTTATGTTGTTTTATCCTATGCTTTATTAAATTGTGCTTATGTTGTTTTATCCTATGCTTTATTAAATTGTATTTATGTTGTTTTAACCTATGCTTTATTAAATTGTATTTATGTTGTTTTATCCTATGCTTTATTAAATTGTGTTTATCTTGTTTTAACCTATGCTTTATTAAATTGTATTTATGTTGTTTTATCCTATGCTTTATTAAATTGTATTTATGTTGTTTTATCCTATGCTTTATTAAATTGTGTTTATGTTGTTTTATCCTATACTTTATTAAATTGTATTTATGTTGTTTTAAACTATGCTTTATTAAATTGTATTTATGTTGTTTTATCCTATGCTTTATTAAATTGTGTTTATCTTGTTTTAACCTATGCTTTATTAAATTGTATTTATGTTGTTTTAACCCATGCTTTATTAAATTGTATTTATGTTGTTTTATCCTATGCTTTATTAAATTGTATTTATGTTGTTTTATCCTATGCTTTATTAAATTGTGTTTATCTTGTTTTAACCTATGCTTTATTAAATTGTATTTATGTTGTTTTAACCCATGCTTTATTAAATTGTATTTATGTTGTTTTATCCTATGCTTTATTAAATTGTATTTATGTTGTTTTATCCTATGCTTTATTAAATTGTGTTTATCTTGTTTTATCCTATGCTTTTTTAAATTGTATTTATGTTGTTTTAACCCATGCTTTATTAAATTGTATTTATATTGTTTTAACCCATGCTTTATTAAATTGTATTTATGTTGTTTTATCCTATGCTTTATTAAATTGTGCTTATGTTGTTTTATCCTATGCTTTATTAAATTGTATTTATGTTGTTTTAACCTATGCTTTATTAAATTGTATTTATGTTGTTTTATCCTATGCTTTATTAAATTGTGTTTATCTTGTTTTAACCTATGCTTTATTAAATTGTATTTATGTTGTTTTATCCTATGCTTTATTAAATTGTATTTATGTTGTTTTATCCTATGCTTTATTAAATTGTGTTTATGTTGTTTTATCCTATACTTTATTAAATTGTATTTATGTTGTTTTAAACTATGCTTTATTAAATTGTATTTATGTTGTTTTATCCTATGCTTTATTAAATTGTATTTATGTTGTTTTATCCTATGCTTTATTAAATTGTGTTTATCTTGTTTTAACCTATGCTTTATTAAATTGTATTTATGTTGTTTTAACCCATGCTTTATTAAATTGTATTTATGTTGTTGTAACCCATGCTTTATTAAATTGTGTTTATGTTGTTTTAACCCATGCTTTATTAAATTGTATTTATGTTGTTTTATCCTATGCTTTATTAAATTGTGTTTATGTTGTTTTATCCTATGCTTTTTTAAATTGTATTTATGTTGTTTTATCCTATGCTTTATTAAATTGTATTTATGTTGTTTTAACCTATGCTTTATTAAATTGTATTTATGTTGTTTTATCCTATGCTTTATTAAATTGTGTTTATCTTGTTTTAACCTATGCTTTATTAAATTGTATTTATGTTGTTTTATCCTATGCTTTATTAAATTGTATTTATGTTGTTTTATCCTATGCTTTATTAAATTGTGTTTATGTTGTTTTATCCTATACTTTATTAAATTGTATTTATGTTGTTTTAAACTATGCTTTATTAAATTGTATTTATGTTGTTTTATCCTATGCTTTATTAAATTGTATTTATGTTGTTTTATCCTATGCTTTATTAAATTGTGTTTATCTTGTTTTAACCTATGCTTTATTAAATTGTATTTATGTTGTTTTAACCCATGCTTTATTAAATTGTATTTATGTTGTTGTAACCCATGCTTTATTAAATTGTGTTTATGTTGTTTTAACCCATGCTTTATTAAATTGTATTTATGTTGTTTTATCCTATGCTTTATTAAATTGTGTTTATGTTGTTTTATCCTATGCTTTTTTAAATTGTATTTATGTTGTTTTATCCTATGCTTTATTAAATTGTATTTATGTTGTTTTATGCTATGCTTTATTAAACTGCATTTATGTTGTTTTATCATATGCTTTATTAAATTGTATTTATGTTGTTTTATTCTATGCTTTATTAAATTGTATTTATGTTGTTTTATCCTATGCTTTATTAAATTGTATTTATGTTGTTTTATCCTATGCTTTATTAAATTGTATTTATGTTGTTTTATCCTATACTTTATTAAATTGTATTTATGTTGTTTTATCCTATACTTTATTAAATTGTATTTATGTTGTTTTAACCTATGCTTTATTAAATTGTATTTATTTTGTTTTATCTTATGCTTTATTAAATTGTGTTTATGTTGTTTTATCCTATGCTTTATTAAATTGTATTAATGTTGTTTTATCCTATGCTTTATTAAATTGTATTTATGTTGTTTTATCCTATGCTTTATTAAATTGTATTTATGTTGTTTTATCCTATGCTTTATTAAATTGTATTTATGTTGTTTTATCCTATACTTTATTAAATTGTATTTATGTTGTTTTAACCTATGCTTTATTAAATTGTATTTATGTTGTTTTATCCTATGCTTTATTAAATTGTATTTATGTTGATTTGTCCTATGCTTTATTAAATTGTATTTATGTTGTTTTAACCTATGCTTTATTAAATTGTATGTATGTTGTTTTATCCTATACTTTATTAAATTGTATTTATGTTGTTTTAACCTATGCTTGATTAAATTGTATTTATGTTGTTTTATCCTATGCTTTATTAAATTGTATTTATGTTGTTTTATCCTATGCTTTATTAAATTGTGTTTATGTTGTTTTATCCTATGCTTTATTAAATTGTATTTATGTTGTTTTATCCTATGCTTTATTAAATTGTATTTATTTTGTTTTAACCTATGCTTTATTAAATTGTATTTATGTTGTTTTATCCTATGCTTTATTAAATTGTATTTATGTTGTTTTATCCTATGCTTTATTAAATTGTGTTTATGTTGTTTTATCCTATACTTTATTAAATTGTATTTATGTTGTTTTAAACTATGCTTTATTAAATTGTATTTATGTTGTTTTATCCTATGCTTTATTAAATTGTATTTATGTTGTTTTATCCTATGCTTTATTAAATTGTGTTTATCTTGTTTTATCCTATGCTTTTTTAAATTGTATTTATGTTGTTTTAACCCATGCTTTATTAAATTGTATTTATATTGTTTTAACCCATGCTTTATTAAATTGTATTTATGTTGTTTTATCCTATGCTTTATTAAATTGTGCTTATGTTGTTTTATCCTATGCTTTATTAAATTGTATTTATGTTGTTTTAACCTATGCTTTATTAAATTGTATTTATGTTGTTTTATCCTATGCTTTATTAAATTGTGTTTATCTTGTTTTAACCTATGCTTTATTAAATTGTATTTATGTTGTTTTATCCTATGCTTTATTAAATTGTATTTATGTTGTTTTATCCTATGCTTTATTAAATTGTGTTTATGTTGTTTTATCCTATACTTTATTAAATTGTATTTATGTTGTTTTAAACTATGCTTTATTAAATTGTATTTATGTTGTTTTATCCTATGCTTTATTAAATTGTATTTATGTTGTTTTATCCTATGCTTTATTAAATTGTGTTTATCTTGTTTTAACCTATGCTTTATTAAATTGTATTTATGTTGTTTTAACCCATGCTTTATTAAATTGTATTTATGTTGTTGTAACCCATGCTTTATTAAATTGTATTTATGTTGTTTTATCCTATGCTTTATTAAATTGTGCTTATGTTGTTTTATCCTATGCTTTATTAAATTGTATTTATGTTGTTTTATCCTATGCTTTATTAAATTGTATTTATGTTGTTTTAACCCATGCTTTATTAAATTGTATTTATGTTGTTTTATCCTATGCTTTATTAAATTGTGTTTATGTTGTTTTATCCTATGCTTTTTTAAATTGTATTTATGTTGTTTTATCCTATGCTTTATTAAATTGTATTTATGTTGTTTTATGCTATGCTTTATTAAACTGCATTTATGTTGTTTTATCCTATGCTTTATTAAATTGTATTTATGTTGTTTTATTCTATGCTTTAATAAATTGTATTTATGTTGTTTTATCCTATGCTTTATTAAATTGTATTTATGTTGTTTTATCCTATGCTTTATTAAATTGTATTTATGTTGTTTTATCCTATACTTTATTAAATTGTATTTATGTTGTTTTATCCTATACTTTATTAAATTGTATTTATGTTGTTTTAACCTATGCTTTATTAAATTGTATTTACGTTGTTTTATCCTATGCTTTATTAAATTGTGTTTATGTTGTTTTATCCTATGCTTTATTAAATTGTATTAATGTTGTTTTATCCTATGCTTTATTAAATTGTATTTATGTTGTTTTATCCTATGCTTTATTAAATTGTATTTATGTTGTTTTATCCTATGCTTTATTAAATTGTATTTATGTTGTTTTATCCTATACTTTATTAAATTGTATTTATGTTGTTTTAACCTATGCTTTATTAAATTGTATTTATGTTGTTTTATCCTATGCTTTATTAAATTGTGTTTATCTTGTTTTATCCTATGCTTTTTTAAATTGTATTTATGTTGTTTTAACCCATGCTTTATTAAATTGTATTTATGTTGTTTTAACCCATGCTTTATTAAATTGTATTTATGTTGTTTTATCCTATGCTTTATTAAATTGTGCTTATGTTGTTTTATCCAATGCTGTATTAAATTGTATTTATGTTGTTTTAACCTATGCTTTATTAAATTGTATTTATGTTGTTTTATCCTATGCTTTATTAAATTGTGTTTATCTTGTTTTAACCTATGCTTTATTAAATTGTATTTATGTTGTTTTATCCTATGCTTTATTAAATTGTATTTATGTTATTTTATCCTATGCTTTATTAAATTGTGTTTATGTTGTTTTATCCTATACTTTATTAAATTGTATTTATGTTGTTTTAAACTATGCTTTATTAAATTGTATTTATGTTGTTTTATCCTTTGCTTTATTAAATTGTATTTATGTTGTTTTATCCTATGCTTTATTAAATTGTGTTTATCTTGTTTTAACCTATGCTTTATTAAATTGTATTTATGTTGTTTTAACCCATGCTTTATTAAATTGTATTTATGTTGTTTTAACCCATGCTTTATTAAATTGTATTTATGTTGTTTTATCCTATGCTTTATTAAATTGTGCTTATGTTGTTTTATCCTATGCTTTATTAAATTGTATTTATGTTGTTTTATCCTATGCTTTATTAAATTGTATTTATGTTGTTTTAACCCATGCTTTATTAAATTGTATTTATGTTGTTTTATCCTATGCTTTATTAAATTGTGTTTATGTTGTTTTATCCTATGCTTTTTTAAATTGTATTTATGTTGTTTTATCCTATGCTTTATTAAATTGTATTTATGTTGTTTTATGCTATGCTTTATTAAACTGCATTTATGTTGTTTTATCCTATGCTTTATTAAATTGTATTTATGTTGTTTTATTCTATGCTTTATTAAATTGTATTTATCTTGTTTTATCCTATGCTTTATTAAATTGTATTTATGTTGTTTTATCCTATACTTTATTAAATTGTATTTATGTTGTTTTATCCTATACTTTATTAAATTGTATTTATGTTGTTTTAACCTATGCTTTATTAAATTGTATTTATTTTGTTTTATCTTATGCTTTATTAAATTGTGTTTATGTTGTTTTATCCTATGCTTTATTAAATTGTGTTAATGTTGTTTTATCCTATGCTTTATTAAATTGTATTTATGTTGTTTTATCCTATGCTTTATTAAATTGTATTTATGTTGTTTTATCCTATGCTTTATTAAATTGTATTTATGTTGTTTTATCCTATACTTTATTAAATTGTATTTATGTTGTTTTAACCTATGCTTTATTAAATTGTATTTATGTTGTTTTATCCTATGCTTTATTAAATTGTATTTATGTTGTTTTATCCTATGCTTTATTAAATTGTATTTATGTTGTTTTATCCTATGCTTTATTAAATTGTATTTATGTTGTTTTAACCTATGCTTTATTAAATTGCATATATGTTGTTTTATCCTATACTTTATTAAATTGTATTTATGTTGTTTTGACCTATGCTTTATTAAATTGTATTTATGTTGTTTTATCCTATGCTTTAATAAATTGTATTTATGTTGTTTTATCCTATGCTTTATTAAATTGTGTTTATGTTGTTTTATCCTATGCTTGATTAAATTGTATCTATGTTGTTTTATCCTATGCTTTATTAAATTGTATTTATTTTGTTTTAACCTATGCTTTATTAAATTGTATTTATGTTGTTTTATCCTATGCTTTATTAAATTGTATTTATGTTGTTTTATCCTATGCTTTATTAAATTGTGTTTATGTTGTTTTATCCTATACTTTATTAAATTGTATTTATGTTGTTTTAAACTATGCTTTATTAAATTGTATTTATGTTGTTTTATCCTATGCTTTATTAAATTGTATTTATGTTGTTTTATCCTATGCTTTATTAAATTGTGTTTATCTTGTTTTATCCTATGCTTTATTAAATTGTATTTATGTTGTTTTAACCCATGCTTTATTAAATTGTATTTATGTTGTTTTAACCCATGCTTTATTAAATTGTATTTATGTTGTTTTATCCTATGCTTTATTAAATTGTGCTTATGTTGTTTTATCCTATGCTTTATTAAATTGTATTTATGTTGCTTTATCCTATGCTTTATTAAATTGTATTTATGTTGTTTTATTCTATGCTTTATTAAGTTGTATTTATGTTGTTTTATCCTATGCTTTATTAAATTGTATTTATGTTGTTTTATCCTTTCCTTTATTAAATTGTATTTATGTTTTTTATTGTATGCTTTATTAAACTGCATTTATGTTGTTTTATCCTATGCTTTATTAAATTGTATTTATGTTGTTTTATCCTATGCTTTATTAAATTGTGTTTATGTTGTTTTATCCTATGCTTTATTAAATTGTATTTATGTTGATTTATTGTATGCTTTATTAAACTGCATTTATGTTGTTTTATCCTATGCTTTGTTAAATTGTATTTATGTTGTTTTATCCTATGTTTTATTAAATTCTATTTCTGTTGTTTTATACTATGCTTTATTAAATTGTATTTATGTTGTTTTATCCTATGCTTTATTAAATTGCGTTTATGTTGTTTTATCCTATGCTTTATTAAATTGTATTTATGTTGTTTTAACCATGCTTTATTAAATTGCATTTATGTTGTTTTATCTTATGCTTTATTAAATTGTATTTATGTTGTTTTATCCTATGCTTTATTAAATTGTATTTATGTTGTTTTATCCTATGCTTTATTAAATTGTATATATGTTGTTTTATCCTATGCTTTATTAAATTGTATTTATGTTGTTTTGTCCTATGCTTTATTAAATTTTATTTATGTTGTTTTAACCTATGCTTTATTAAATTGTATTTATGTTGTTTTATCCTATGCTTTATTAAATGGTATTTATGCTGTTTTATCCTATGCTTTATTAAATTGTATTTATGTTGTTTTAACCTATCCTTTATTAAATTGTATTTATGTTGTTTTAACCTATGCTTTATTATATTGTATTTATGTTGTTTTAACCTATGCTTTATTAAATTGCATGTATGTTGTTTTATCCTATACTTTATTAAATTGTATTTATGTTGTTTTAACCTATGCTTTATTAAATTGTATTTATGTTGTTTTATCCTATGCTTTATTAAATTGTATTTATGTTGTTTTATCCTATGCTTTATTAAATTGTGTTTATGTTGTTTTATCCTATGCTTTATTAAATTGTATTTATGTTGTTATATCCTATGCTTTATTAAATTTTATTTATTTTGTTTTAACCTATGCTTTATTAAATTGTATTTATGTTGTTTTATCCTATGCTTTATTAAATTGTATTTATGTTGTTTTATCCTATGCTTTATTCAATTGTGTTTATGTTGTTTTATCCTATACTTTATTAAATTGTATTTATGTTGTTTTAAACTATGCTTTATTAAATTGTATTTATGTTGTTTTATCCTATGCTTTATTAAATTGTATTTATGTTGTTTTATCCTATGCTTTATTAAATTGTGTTTATCTTGTTTTATCCTATGCTTTATTAAATTGTATTTATGTTGTTTTAACCCATGCTTTATTAAATTGTATTTATGTTGTTTTAACCCATGCTTTATTAAATTGTATTTATTTTGTTTTATCCTATGCTTTATTAAATTGTGCTTATGTTGTTTTATCTTATGCTTTATTAAATTGTATTTATGTTGCTTTATCCTATGCTTTATTAAATTGTATTTATGTTGTTTTAACCCATGCTTTATTAAATTGTATTTATGTTGTTTTATCCTATGCTTTATTAAATTGTGTTTATGTTGTTTTATCCTATGCTTTTTTAAATTGTATTTATGTTGTTTTATTCTATGCTTTATTAAATTGTATTTATGGTGTTTTATTCTATGCTTTATTAAACTGCATTTATGTTGTTTTATCCTATGCTTTATTAAACTGTATTTATGTTGTTTTTTTCTATGCTTTATTAAGTTGTATTTATGTTGTTTTATCCTATGCTTTATTAAATTGTATTTATGTTGTTTTATCCTTTGCTTTATTAAATTGTATTTATGTTTTTTATTGTATGCTTTATTAAACTGCATTTATGTTGTTTTATCCTATGCTTTATTAAATTGTATTTATGTTGTTTTATCCTATGCTTTATTAAATTGTGTTTATGTTGTTTTATCCTATGCTTTATTAAATTGTATTTAGGTTGATTTATTGTATGCTTTATTAAACTGCATTTATGTTGTTTTATCCTATGCTTTGTTAAATTGTATTTATGTTGTTTTATCCTATGTTTTATTAAATTCTATTTCTGTTGTTTTATACTATGCTTTATTAAATTGTATTTATGTTGTTTTATCCTATGCTTTATTAAATTGTGTTTATGTTGTTTTATCCTATGCTTTATTAAATTGTATTTATGTTGTTTTAACCATGCTTTATTAAATTGCATTTATGTTGTTTTATCTTATGCTTTATTAAATTGTATTTATGTTGTTTTATCCTATGCTTTATTAAATTGTATTTATGTTGTTTTATCCTATGCTTTATTAAATTGTATATATGTTGTTTAATCCTATGCTTTATTAAATTGTATTTATGTTGTTTTGTCCTATGCTTTATTAAATTTTATTTATGTTGTTTTAACCTATGCTTTATTAAATTGTATTTATGTTGTTTTATCCTATGCTTTATTAAATGGTATTTATGTTGTTTTATCCTATGCTTTATTAAATTGTATTTATGTTGTTTTAACCTATCCTTTATTAAATTGTATTTATGTTGTTTTATCCTATGCTTTATTAAATTGTAATTATGTTGTTTTATCCTATGTTTTATTAAATTCTATTTCTGTTGTTTTATACTATGCTTTATTAAATTGTATTTATGTTGTTTTATCGTATGCTTTATTAAATTGTATTTATGTTGTTTTATCCTATGCTTTATTAAATTGTGTTTATGTTGTTTTATCCTATGCTTTATTAAATTGTATTTATGTTGATTTGTCCTATGCTTTATTAAATTGTATTTATGTTGTTTTAACCTATGCTTTATTAAATTGTATGTATGTTGTTTTATCCTATACTTTATTAAATTGTATTTATGTTGTTTTAACCTATGCTTGATTAAATTGTATTTATGTTGTTTTATCCTATGCTTTATTAAATTGTATTTATGTTGTTTTATCCTATGCTTTATTAAATTGTGTTTATGTTGTTTTATCCTATGCTTTATTAAATTGTATTTATGTTGTTTTATCCTATGCTTTATTAAATTGTATTTATTTTGTTTTAACCTATGCTTTATTAAATTGTATTTATGTTGTTTTATCCTATGCTTTATTAAATTGTATTTATGTTGTTTTATCCTATGCTTTATTAAATTGTGTTTATGTTGTTTTATCCTATACTTTATTAAATTGTATTTATGTTGTTTTATCCTATGCTTTATTAAATTGTATTTATGTTGTTTTAACCCATGCTTTATTAAATTTTATTTATGTTGTTTTAACCCATGCTTTATTAAATTGTATTTATGTTGTTTTATCCTATGCTTTATTAAATTGAGCTTATGTTGTTTTATCCTATGCTTTATTAAATTGTATTTATGTTGTTTTATCCTATGCTTTATTGAATTGTATTTATGTTGTTTTATCCTATGCTTTATTAAATTGTGTTTATGTTGTTTTATCCTATGCTTTATTAAATTGTATTTATGTTGTTTTATCCTATGCTTTATTAAATTGTATTTATTTTGTTTTAACCTATGCTTTATTAAATTGTATTTATGTTGTTTTATCCTATGCTTTATTAAATTGTGTTTGTCTTGTTTTAACCTATGCTTTATTAAATTGTATTTATGTTGTTTTATCCTATGCTTTATTAAATTGTATTTATGTTGTTTTATCCTATGCTTTATTAAATTGTGTTTATGTTGTTTTATCCTATACTTTATTAAATTGTATTTATGTTGTTTTAAACTATGCTTTATTAAATTCTATTTATGTTGTTTTATCCTATGCTTTATTAAATTGTATTTATGTTGTTTTATCCTATGCTTTATTAAATTGTGTTTATCTTGTTTTAACCTATGCTTTATTAAATTGTATTTATGTTGTTTTAACCCATGCTTTATTAAATTGTATTCATGTTGTTTTAACCCATGCTTTATTAAATTGTATTTATGTTGTTTTATCCTATGCTTTATTAAATTGTGCTTATGTTGTTTTATCCTATGCTTTATTAAATTGTATTTATGTTGTTTTATCCTATGCTTTATTAAATTGTATTTATGTTGTTTTAACCCATGCTTTATTAAATTGTATTTATGTTGTTTTATCCTATGCTTTATTAAATTGTGTTTATGTTGTTTTATCCTATGCTTTTTTAAATTGTATTTATGTTGTTTTATCCTATGCTTTATTAAATTGTATTTATGTTGTTTTATGCTATGCTTTATTAAATTGTATTTATGTTGTTTTATTCTATGCTTTATTAAATTGTATTTATGTTGTTTTATCCTATGCTTTATTAAATTGTATTTATGTTGTTTTATCCTATGCTTTATTAAATGGTATTTATGTTGTTTTATCCTATGCTTTATTAAATTGTATTTATGTTGTTTTATCCTATGCTTTATTAAATTGTATATATGTTGTTTTATCCTATGCTTTATTAAATTGTATTTATGTTGTTTTGTCCTATGCTTTATTAAATTTTATTTATGTTGTTTTAACCTATGCTTTATTAAATTGTATTTATGTTGTTTTAGCCTATGCTTTATTAAATGGTATTTATGTTGTTTTATCCTATGCTTTATTAAATTGTATTTATGTTGTTTTAACCTATCCTTTATTAAATTGTATTTATGTTGTTTTATCCTATGTTTTATTAAATTCTATTTCTGTTGTTTCATACTATGCTTTATTAAATTGTATTTATGTTGTTTTATCGTATGCTTTATTAAATTGTGTTTATGTTGTTTTATCCTATGCTTTATTAAATTGTATTATGTTGATTTGTCCTATGCTTTATTAAATTGTATTTATGTTGTTTTAACCTACGCTTTATTAAATTGTATGTATGTTGTTTTATCCTATACTTTATTAAATTGTATTTATGTTGTTTTAACCTATGCTTTATTAAATTGTGTTTATGTTGTTTTATCCTATGCTTTATTAAATTGTATTTATGTTGTTTTATCCTATGCTTTATTAAATTGTATTTATTTTGTTTTAACCTATGCTTTATTAAATTGTATTTATGTTGTTTTATCCTATGCTTTATTAAATTGTGTTTGTCTTGTTTTAACCTATGCTTTATTAAATTGTATTTATGTTGTTTTATCCTATGCTTTATTAAATTGTATTTATGTTGTTTTATCCTATGCTTTATTAAATTGTGTTTATGTTGTTTTATCCTATACTTTATTAAATTGTATTTATGTTGTTTTAAACTATGCTTTATTAAATTGTATTTATGTTGTTTTATCCTATGCTTTATTAAATTGTATTTATGTTGTTTTATCCTATGCTTTATTAAATTGTGTTTATCTTGTTTTAACCTATGCTTTATTAAATTGTGTTTATCTTGTTTTAACCTATGCTTTATTAAATTGTATTTATGTTGTTTTAACCCATGCTTTATTAAATTGTATTTATGTTGTTTTAACCCATGCTTTATTAAATTGTATTTATGTTGTTTTATCCTATGCTTTATTAAATTGTGCTTATGTTGTTTTATCCTATGCTTTATTAAATTGTATTTATGTTGTTTTATCCTATGCTTTATTAAATTGTATTTATGTTGTTTTAACCCATGCTTTATTAAATTGTATTTATGTTGTTTTATCCTATGCTTTATTAAATTGTATTATGTTGATTTGTCCTATGCTTTATTAAATTGTATTTATGTTGTTTTAACCTACGCTTTATTAAATTGTATGTATGTTGTTTTATCCTATACTTTATTAAATTGTATTTATGTTGTTTTAACCTATGCTTTATTAAATTGTGTTTATGTTGTTTTATCCTATGCTTTATTAAATTGTATTTATGTTGTTTTATCCTATGCTTTATTAAATTGTATTTATTTTGTTTTAACCTATGCTTTATTAAATTGTATTTATGTTGTTTTATCCTATGCTTTATTAAATTGTGTTTGTCTTGTTTTAACCTATGCTTTATTAAATTGTATTTATGTTGTTTTATCCTATGCTTTATTAAATTGTATTTATGTTGTTTTATCCTATGCTTTATTAAATTGTGTTTATGTTGTTTTATCCTATACTTTATTAAATTGTATTTATGTTGTTTTAAACTATGCTTTATTAAATTGTATTTATGTTGTTTTATCCTATGCTTTATTAAATTGTATTTATGTTGTTTTATCCTATGCTTTATTAAATTGTGTTTATCTTGTTTTAACCTATGCTTTATTAAATTGTATTTATGTTGTTTTAACCCATGCTTTATTAAATTGTATTTATGTTGTTTTAACCCATGCTTTATTAAATTGTATTTATGTTGTTTTATCCTATGCTTTATTAAATTGTGCTTATGTTGTTTTATCCTATGCTTTATTAAATTGTATTTATGTTGTTTTATCCTATGCTTTATTAAATTGTATTTATGTTGTTTTAACCCATGCTTTATTAAATTGTATTTATGTTGTTTTATCCTATGCTTTATTAAATTGTGTTTATGTTGTTTTATCCTATGTTTTTTAAATTGTATTTATGTTGTTTTATCCTATGCTTTATTAAATTGTATTTATGTTGTTTTATGCTATGCTTTATTAAATTGTATTTATGTTGTTTTATTCTATGCTTTATTAAATTGTATTTATGTTGTTTTATCCTATGCTTTATTAAATTGTATTTATGTTGTTTTATCCTATGCTTTATTAAATTGTATTTATGTTGTTTTATCCTATACTTTATTAAATTGTATTTATGTTGTTTTATCCTATACTTTATTAAATTGTATTTATGTTGTTTTAACCTATGCTTTATTAAATTGTATTTATTTTGTTTTATCCTATGCTTTATTAAATTGTGTTTATGTTGTTTTATCCTATGCTTTATTAAATTGTATTAATGTTGTTTTATCCTATGCTTTATTAAATTGTATATATGTTGTTTTATCCTATGCTTTATTAAATTGTATTTATGTTGTTTTGTCCTATGCTTTATTAAATTTTATTTATGTTGTTTTAACCTATGCTTTATTAAATTGTATTTATGTTGTTTTATCCTATGCTTTATTAAATGGTATTTATGCTGTTTTATCCTATGCTTTATTAAATTGTATTTATGTTGTTTTAACCTATCCTTTATTAAATTGTATTTATGTTGTTTTAACCTATGCTTTATTATATTGTATTTATGTTGTTTTAACCTATGCTTTATTAAATTGCATGTATGTTGTTTTATCCTATACTTTATTAAATTGTATTTATGTTGTTTTAACCTATGCTTTATTAAATTGTATTTATGTTGTTTTATCCTATGCTTTATTAAATTGTATTTATGTTGTTTTATCCTATGCTTTATTAAATTGTGTTTATGTTGTTTTATCCTATGCTTTATTAAATTGTATTTATGTTGTTATATCCTATGCTTTATTAAATTTTATTTATTTTGTTTTAACCTATGCTTTATTAAATTGTATTTATGTTGTTTTATCCTATGCTTTATTAAATTGTATTTATGTTGTTTTATCCTATGCTTTATTCAATTGTGTTTATGTTGTTTTATCCTATACTTTATTAAATTGTATTTATGTTGTTTTAAACTATGCTTTATTAAATTGTATTTATGTTGTTTTATCCTATGCTTTATTAAATTGTATTTATGTTGTTTTATCCTATGCTTTATTAAATTGTGTTTATCTTGTTTTATCCTATGCTTTATTAAATTGTATTTATGTTGTTTTAACCCATGCTTTATTAAATTGTATTTATGTTGTTTTAACCCATGCTTTATTAAATTGTATTTATTTTGTTTTATCCTATGCTTTATTAAATTGTGCTTATGTTGTTTTATCTTATGCTTTATTAAATTGTATTTATGTTGCTTTATCCTATGCTTTATTAAATTGTATTTATGTTGTTTTAACCCATGCTTTATTAAATTGTATTTATGTTGTTTTATCCTATGCTTTATTAAATTGTGTTTATGTTGTTTTATCCTATGCTTTTTTAAATTGTATTTATGTTGTTTTATTCTATGCTTTATTAAATTGTATTTATGGTGTTTTATTCTATGCTTTATTAAACTGCATTTATGTTGTTTTATCCTATGCTTTATTAAACTGTATTTATGTTGTTTTTTTCTATGCTTTATTAAGTTGTATTTATGTTGTTTTATCCTATGCTTTATTAAATTGTATTTATGTTGTTTTATCCTTTGCTTTATTAAATTGTATTTATGTTTTTTATTGTATGCTTTATTAAACTGCATTTATGTTGTTTTATCCTATGCTTTATTAAATTGTATTTATGTTGTTTTATCCTATGCTTTATTAAATTGTGTTTATGTTGTTTTATCCTATGCTTTATTAAATTGTATTTAGGTTGATTTATTGTATGCTTTATTAAACTGCATTTATGTTGTTTTATCCTATGCTTTGTTAAATTGTATTTATGTTGTTTTATCCTATGTTTTATTAAATTCTATTTCTGTTGTTTTATACTATGCTTTATTAAATTGTATTTATGTTGTTTTATCCTATGCTTTATTAAATTGTGTTTATGTTGTTTTATCCTATGCTTTATTAAATTGTATTTATGTTGTTTTAACCATGCTTTATTAAATTGCATTTATGTTGTTTTATCTTATGCTTTATTAAATTGTATTTATGTTGTTTTATCCTATGCTTTATTAAATTGTATTTATGTTGTTTTATCCTATGCTTTATTAAATTGTATATATGTTGTTTAATCCTATGCTTTATTAAATTGTATTTATGTTGTTTTGTCCTATGCTTTATTAAATTTTATTTATGTTGTTTTAACCTATGCTTTATTAAATTGTATTTATGTTGTTTTATCCTATGCTTTATTAAATGGTATTTATGTTGTTTTATCCTATGCTTTATTAAATTGTATTTATGTTGTTTTAACCTATCCTTTATTAAATTGTATTTATGTTGTTTTATCCTATGCTTTATTAAATTGTAATTATGTTGTTTTATCCTATGTTTTATTAAATTCTATTTCTGTTGTTTTATACTATGCTTTATTAAATTGTATTTATGTTGTTTTATCGTATGCTTTATTAAATTGTATTTATGTTGTTTTATCCTATGCTTTATTAAATTGTGTTTATGTTGTTTTATCCTATGCTTTATTAAATTGTATTTATGTTGATTTGTCCTATGCTTTATTAAATTGTATTTATGTTGTTTTAACCTATGCTTTATTAAATTGTATGTATGTTGTTTTATCCTATACTTTATTAAATTGTATTTATGTTGTTTTAACCTATGCTTGATTAAATTGTATTTATGTTGTTTTATCCTATGCTTTATTAAATTGTATTTATGTTGTTTTATCCTATGCTTTATTAAATTGTGTTTATGTTGTTTTATCCTATGCTTTATTAAATTGTATTTATGTTGTTTTATCCTATGCTTTATTAAATTGTATTTATTTTGTTTTAACCTATGCTTTATTAAATTGTATTTATGTTGTTTTATCCTATGCTTTATTAAATTGTATTTATGTTGTTTTATCCTATGCTTTATTAAATTGTGTTTATGTTGTTTTATCCTATACTTTATTAAATTGTATTTATGTTGTTTTATCCTATGCTTTATTAAATTGTATTTATGTTGTTTTAACCCATGCTTTATTAAATTTTATTTATGTTGTTTTAACCCATGCTTTATTAAATTGTATTTATGTTGTTTTATCCTATGCTTTATTAAATTGAGCTTATGTTGTTTTATCCTATGCTTTATTAAATTGTATTTATGTTGTTTTATCCTATGCTTTATTGAATTGTATTTATGTTGTTTTATCCTATGCTTTATTAAATTGTGTTTATGTTGTTTTATCCTATGCTTTATTAAATTGTATTTATGTTGTTTTATCCTATGCTTTATTAAATTGTATTTATTTTGTTTTAACCTATGCTTTATTAAATTGTATTTATGTTGTTTTATCCTATGCTTTATTAAATTGTGTTTGTCTTGTTTTAACCTATGCTTTATTAAATTGTATTTATGTTGTTTTATCCTATGCTTTATTAAATTGTATTTATGTTGTTTTATCCTATGCTTTATTAAATTGTGTTTATGTTGTTTTATCCTATACTTTATTAAATTGTATTTATGTTGTTTTAAACTATGCTTTATTAAATTCTATTTATGTTGTTTTATCCTATGCTTTATTAAATTGTATTTATGTTGTTTTATCCTATGCTTTATTAAATTGTGTTTATCTTGTTTTAACCTATGCTTTATTAAATTGTATTTATGTTGTTTTAACCCATGCTTTATTAAATTGTATTCATGTTGTTTTAACCCATGCTTTATTAAATTGTATTTATGTTGTTTTATCCTATGCTTTATTAAATTGTGCTTATGTTGTTTTATCCTATGCTTTATTAAATTGTATTTATGTTGTTTTATCCTATGCTTTATTAAATTGTATTTATGTTGTTTTAACCCATGCTTTATTAAATTGTATTTATGTTGTTTTATCCTATGCTTTATTAAATTGTGTTTATGTTGTTTTATCCTATGCTTTTTTAAATTGTATTTATGTTGTTTTATCCTATGCTTTATTAAATTGTATTTATGTTGTTTTATGCTATGCTTTATTAAATTGTATTTATGTTGTTTTATTCTATGCTTTATTAAATTGTATTTATGTTGTTTTATCCTATGCTTTATTAAATTGTATTTATGTTGTTTTATCCTATGCTTTATTAAATGGTATTTATGTTGTTTTATCCTATGCTTTATTAAATTGTATTTATGTTGTTTTATCCTATGCTTTATTAAATTGTATATATGTTGTTTTATCCTATGCTTTATTAAATTGTATTTATGTTGTTTTGTCCTATGCTTTATTAAATTTTATTTATGTTGTTTTAACCTATGCTTTATTAAATTGTATTTATGTTGTTTTAGCCTATGCTTTATTAAATGGTATTTATGTTGTTTTATCCTATGCTTTATTAAATTGTATTTATGTTGTTTTAACCTATCCTTTATTAAATTGTATTTATGTTGTTTTATCCTATGTTTTATTAAATTCTATTTCTGTTGTTTCATACTATGCTTTATTAAATTGTATTTATGTTGTTTTATCGTATGCTTTATTAAATTGTGTTTATGTTGTTTTATCCTATGCTTTATTAAATTGTATTATGTTGATTTGTCCTATGCTTTATTAAATTGTATTTATGTTGTTTTAACCTACGCTTTATTAAATTGTATGTATGTTGTTTTATCCTATACTTTATTAAATTGTATTTATGTTGTTTTAACCTATGCTTTATTAAATTGTGTTTATGTTGTTTTATCCTATGCTTTATTAAATTGTATTTATGTTGTTTTATCCTATGCTTTATTAAATTGTATTTATTTTGTTTTAACCTATGCTTTATTAAATTGTATTTATGTTGTTTTATCCTATGCTTTATTAAATTGTGTTTGTCTTGTTTTAACCTATGCTTTATTAAATTGTATTTATGTTGTTTTATCCTATGCTTTATTAAATTGTATTTATGTTGTTTTATCCTATGCTTTATTAAATTGTGTTTATGTTGTTTTATCCTATACTTTATTAAATTGTATTTATGTTGTTTTAAACTATGCTTTATTAAATTGTATTTATGTTGTTTTATCCTATGCTTTATTAAATTGTATTTATGTTGTTTTATCCTATGCTTTATTAAATTGTGTTTATCTTGTTTTAACCTATGCTTTATTAAATTGTGTTTATCTTGTTTTAACCTATGCTTTATTAAATTGTATTTATGTTGTTTTAACCCATGCTTTATTAAATTGTATTTATGTTGTTTTAACCCATGCTTTATTAAATTGTATTTATGTTGTTTTATCCTATGCTTTATTAAATTGTGCTTATGTTGTTTTATCCTATGCTTTATTAAATTGTATTTATGTTGTTTTATCCTATGCTTTATTAAATTGTATTTATGTTGTTTTAACCCATGCTTTATTAAATTGTATTTATGTTGTTTTATCCTATGCTTTATTAAATTGTATTATGTTGATTTGTCCTATGCTTTATTAAATTGTATTTATGTTGTTTTAACCTACGCTTTATTAAATTGTATGTATGTTGTTTTATCCTATACTTTATTAAATTGTATTTATGTTGTTTTAACCTATGCTTTATTAAATTGTGTTTATGTTGTTTTATCCTATGCTTTATTAAATTGTATTTATGTTGTTTTATCCTATGCTTTATTAAATTGTATTTATTTTGTTTTAACCTATGCTTTATTAAATTGTATTTATGTTGTTTTATCCTATGCTTTATTAAATTGTGTTTGTCTTGTTTTAACCTATGCTTTATTAAATTGTATTTATGTTGTTTTATCCTATGCTTTATTAAATTGTATTTATGTTGTTTTATCCTATGCTTTATTAAATTGTGTTTATGTTGTTTTATCCTATACTTTATTAAATTGTATTTATGTTGTTTTAAACTATGCTTTATTAAATTGTATTTATGTTGTTTTATCCTATGCTTTATTAAATTGTATTTATGTTGTTTTATCCTATGCTTTATTAAATTGTGTTTATCTTGTTTTAACCTATGCTTTATTAAATTGTATTTATGTTGTTTTAACCCATGCTTTATTAAATTGTATTTATGTTGTTTTAACCCATGCTTTATTAAATTGTATTTATGTTGTTTTATCCTATGCTTTATTAAATTGTGCTTATGTTGTTTTATCCTATGCTTTATTAAATTGTATTTATGTTGTTTTATCCTATGCTTTATTAAATTGTATTTATGTTGTTTTAACCCATGCTTTATTAAATTGTATTTATGTTGTTTTATCCTATGCTTTATTAAATTGTGTTTATGTTGTTTTATCCTATGTTTTTTAAATTGTATTTATGTTGTTTTATCCTATGCTTTATTAAATTGTATTTATGTTGTTTTATGCTATGCTTTATTAAATTGTATTTATGTTGTTTTATTCTATGCTTTATTAAATTGTATTTATGTTGTTTTATCCTATGCTTTATTAAATTGTATTTATGTTGTTTTATCCTATGCTTTATTAAATTGTATTTATGTTGTTTTATCCTATACTTTATTAAATTGTATTTATGTTGTTTTATCCTATACTTTATTAAATTGTATTTATGTTGTTTTAACCTATGCTTTATTAAATTGTATTTATTTTGTTTTATCCTATGCTTTATTAAATTGTGTTTATGTTGTTTTATCCTATGCTTTATTAAATTGTATTAATGTTGTTTTATCCTATGCTTTATTAAATTGTATTTATGTTGTTTTATCCTATGCTTTATTAAATTGTATTTATGTTGTTTTATCATATGCTTTATTAAATTGTATTTATGTTGTTTTATCCTATACTTTATTAAATTGTATTTATGTTGTTTTAACCTATGCTTTATTAAATTGTATTTATGTTGTTTTATCCTATGCTTTATTAAATTGTATTTATGTTGTTTTATCCTATGCTTTATTAAATTGTATTTATGTTGTTTTATCCTATGCTTTATTAAATTGTATTTATGTTGTTTTAACCTATGCTTTATTAAATTGCATGTATGTTGTTTTATCCTATACTTTATTAAATTGTATTTATGTTGTTTTAACCTATGCTTTATTAAATTGTATTTATGTTGTTTTATCCTATGCTTTATTAGATTGTATTTATGTTGTTTTATCCTATGCTTTATTAAATTGTGTTTATGTTGTTTTATCCTATGCTTTATTAAATTTTATTTATGTTGTTTTATCCTATGCTTTATTAAATTGTATTTATTTTGTTTTAACCTATGCTTTATTAAATTGTATTTATGTTGTTTTATCCTATGCTTTATTAAATTGTATTTATGTTGTTTTATCCTATGCTTTATTAAATTGTGTTTATGTTGTTTTATCCTATACTTTATTAAATTGTATTTATGTTGTTTTAAACTATGCTTTATTAAATTGTATTTATGTTGTTTTATCCTATGCTTTATTAAATTGTATTTATGTTGTTTTATCCTATGCTTTATTAAATTGTGTTTATCTTGTTTTATCCTATGCTTTATTAAATTGTATTTATGTTGTTTTAACCCATGCTTTATTAAATTGTATTTATGTTGTTTTAACCCATGCTTTATTAAATTGTATTTATGTTGTTTTATCCTATGCTTTATTAAATTGTGCTTATGTTGTTTTATCCTATGCTTTATTAAATTGTATTTATGTTGCTTTATCCTATGCTTTATTAAATTGTATTTATGTTGTTTTAACCCATGCTTTATTAAATTGTATTTATGTTGTTTTATCCTATGCTTTATTAAATTGTATTAATGTTGTTTTATCCTATGCTTTATTGAATTGTATTTATGTTGTTTTATCCTATGCTTTATTAAATTGTGTTTATGTTGTTTTATCCTATGCTTTATTAAATTGTATTTATGTTGTTTTATCCTATGCTTTATTAAATTGTATTTATTTTGTTTTAACCTATGCTTTATTAAATTGTATTTATGTTGTTTTATCCTATGCTTTATTAAATTGTGTTTGTCTTGTTTTAACCTATGCTTTATTAAATTGTATTTATGTTGTTTTATCCTATGCTTTATTAAATTGTATTTATGTTGTTTTATCCTATGCTTTATTAAATTGTGTTTATGTTGTTTTATCCTATACTTTATTAAATTGTATTTATGTTGTTTTAAACTATGCTTTATTAAATTGTATTCATGTTGTTTTATCCTATGCTTTATTAAATTGTATTTATGTTGTTTTATCCTATGCTTTATTAAATTGTGTTTATCTTGTTTTAACCTATGCTTTATTAAATTGTATTTATGTTGTTTTAACCCATGCTTTATTAAATTGTATTTATGTTGTTTTAACCCATGCTTTATTAAATTGTATTTATGTTGTTTTATCCTATGCTTTATTAAATTGTGCTTATGTTGTTTTATCCTATGCTTTATTAAATTGTATTTATGTTGTTTTATCCTATGCTTTATTGAATTGTATTTATGTTGTTTTAACCCATGCTTTATTAAATTGTATTTATGTTGTTTTATCCTATGCTTTATTAAATTGTGTTTATGTTGTTTTATCCTATGCTTTTTTAAATTGTATTTATGTTGTTTTATCCTATGCTTTATTAAATTGTATTTATGTTGTTTTATGCTATGCTTTATTAAATTGTATTTATGTTGTTTTATTCTATGCTTTATTAAATTGTATTTATGTTGTTTTATCCTATGCTTTATTAAATTGTATTTATGTTGTTTTATCCTATGCTTTATTAAATTGTATTTATGTTGTTTTATCCTATGCTTTATTAAATTGTATTTATGTTGTTTTATCCTATACTTTATTAAATTGTATTTATGTTGTTTTATCCTATACTTTATTAAATTGTATTTATGTTGTTTTAACCTATGCTTTATTAAATTGTATTTATTTTGTTTTATCCTATGCTTTATTAAATTGTGTTTATGTTGTTTTATCCTATGCTTTATTAAATTGTATTTATGTTGTTTTATCCTATACTTTATTAAATTGTATTTATGTTGTTTTATCCTATACTTTATTAAATTGTATTTATGTTGTTTTAACCTATGCTTTATTAAATTGTATTTATTTTGTTTTATCCTATGCTTTATTAAATTGTGTTTATGTTGTTTTATCCTATGCTTTATTAAATTGTATTAATGTTGTTTTATCCTATGCTTTATTAAATTGTATTTATGTTGTTTTATCCTATGCTTTATTAAATTGTATTTATGTTGTTTTATCATATGCTTTATTAAATTGTATTTATGTTGTTTTATCCTATACTTTATTAAATTGTATTTATGTTGTTTTAACCTATGCTTTATTAAATTGTATTTATGTTGTTTTATCCTATGCTTTATTAAATTGTATTTATGTTGTTTTATCCTATGCTTTATTAAATTGTATTTATGTTGTTTTATCCTATGCTTTATTAAATTGTATTTATGTTGTTTTAACCTATGCTTTATTAAATTGCATGTATGTTGTTTTATCCTATACTTTATTAAATTGTATTTATGTTGTTTTAACCTATGCTTTATTAAATTGTATTTATGTTGTTTTATCCTATGCTTTATTAGATTGTATTTATGTTGTTTTATCCTATGCTTTATTAAATTGTGTTTATGTTGTTTTATCCTATGCTTTATTAAATTTTATTTATGTTGTTTTATCCTATGCTTTATTAAATTGTATTTATTTTGTTTTAACCTATGCTTTATTAAATTGTATTTATGTTGTTTTATCCTATGCTTTATTAAATTGTATTTATGTTGTTTTATCCTATGCTTTATTAAATTGTGTTTATGTTGTTTTATCCTATACTTTATTAAATTGTATTTATGTTGTTTTAAACTATGCTTTATTAAATTGTATTTATGTTGTTTTATCCTATGCTTTATTAAATTGTATTTATGTTGTTTTATCCTATGCTTTATTAAATTGTGTTTATCTTGTTTTATCCTATGCTTTATTAAATTGTATTTATGTTGTTTTAACCCATGCTTTATTAAATTGTATTTATGTTGTTTTAACCCATGCTTTATTAAATTGTATTTATGTTGTTTTATCCTATGCTTTATTAAATTGTGCTTATGTTGTTTTATCCTATGCTTTATTAAATTGTATTTATGTTGCTTTATCCTATGCTTTATTAAATTGTATTTATGTTGTTTTAACCCATGCTTTATTAAATTGTATTTATGTTGTTTTATCCTAT
Source organism: Phyllobates terribilis (assembly GCF_046119375.1). NCBI lineage: Eukaryota > Metazoa > Chordata > Amphibia > Anura > Dendrobatidae > Phyllobates > Phyllobates terribilis. The sequence continues at coordinate 2,389,431 of NW_027362781.1, read as the reverse complement.
GCTTTATTAAATTGTATTAATGTTGTTTTATCCTATGCTTTATTGAATTGTATTTATGTTGTTTTATCCTATGCTTTATTAAATTGTGTTTATGTTGTTTTATCCTATGCTTTATTAAATTGTATTTATGTTGTTTTATCCTATGCTTTATTAAATTGTATTTATTTTGTTTTAACCTATGCTTTATTAAATTGTATTTATGTTGTTTTATCCTATGCTTTATTAAATTGTGTTTGTCTTGTTTTAACCTATGCTTTATTAAATTGTATTTATGTTGTTTTATCCTATGCTTTATTAAATTGTATTTATGTTGTTTTATCCTATGCTTTATTAAATTGTGTTTATGTTGTTTTATCCTATACTTTATTAAATTGTATTTATGTTGTTTTAAACTATGCTTTATTAAATTGTATTCATGTTGTTTTATCCTATGCTTTATTAAATTGTATTTATGTTGTTTTATCCTATGCTTTATTAAATTGTGTTTATCTTGTTTTAACCTATGCTTTATTAAATTGTATTTATGTTGTTTTAACCCATGCTTTATTAAATTGTATTTATGTTGTTTTAACCCATGCTTTATTAAATTGTATTTATGTTGTTTTATCCTATGCTTTATTAAATTGTGCTTATGTTGTTTTATCCTATGCTTTATTAAATTGTATTTATGTTGTTTTATCCTATGCTTTATTGAATTGTATTTATGTTGTTTTAACCCATGCTTTATTAAATTGTATTTATGTTGTTTTATCCTATGCTTTATTAAATTGTGTTTATGTTGTTTTATCCTATGCTTTTTTAAATTGTATTTATGTTGTTTTATCCTATGCTTTATTAAATTGTATTTATGTTGTTTTATGCTATGCTTTATTAAATTGTATTTATGTTGTTTTATTCTATGCTTTATTAAATTGTATTTATGTTGTTTTATCCTATGCTTTATTAAATTGTATTTATGTTGTTTTATCCTATGCTTTATTAAATTGTATTTATGTTGTTTTATCCTATGCTTTATTAAATTGTATTTATGTTGTTTTATCCTATACTTTATTAAATTGTATTTATGTTGTTTTATCCTATACTTTATTAAATTGTATTTATGTTGTTTTAACCTATGCTTTATTAAATTGTATTTATTTTGTTTTATCCTATGCTTTATTAAATTGTGTTTATGTTGTTTTATCCTATGCTTTATTAAATTGTATTAATGTTGTTTTATCCTATGCTTTATTAAATTGTATTTATGTTGTTTTATCCTATGCTTTATTAAATTGTATTTATGTTGTTTTATCCTATGCTTTATTAAATGGTATTTATGTTGTTTTATCCTATGCTTTATTAAATTGTATTTATGTTGTTTTAACCTATCCTTTATTAAATTGTATTTATGTTGTTTTATCCTATGTTTTATTAAATTCTATTTCTGTTGTTTCATACTATGCTTTATTAAATTGTATTTATGTTGTTTTATCGTATGCTTTATTAAATTGTGTTTATGTTGTTTTATCCTATGCTTTATTAAATTGTATTATGTTGATTTGTCCTATGCTTTATTAAATTGTATTTATGTTGTTTTAACCTATGCTTTATTAAATTGTATGTATGTTGTTTTATCCTATACTTTATTAAATTGTATTTATGTTGTTTTAACCTATGCTTTATTAAATTGTATGTATGTTGTTTTATCCTATACTTTATTAAATTGTATTTATGTTGTTTTAACCTATGCTTGATTAAATTTTATTTATGTTGTTTTATCCTATGCTTTATTAAATTGTTTTTATGTTGTTTTATCCTATGCTTTATTAAATTGTGTTTATGTTGTTTTATCCTATGCTTTATTAAATTGTATTTATGTTGTTTTATCCTATGCTTTATTAAATTGTATTTATTTTGTTTTAACCTATGCTTTATTAAATTGTATTTATGTTGTTTTATCCTATGCTTTATTAAATTGTGTTTGTCTTGTTTTAACCTATGCTTTATTAAATTGTATTTATGTTGTTTTATCCTATGCTTTATTAAATTGTATTTATGTTGTTTTATCCTATGCTTTATTAAATTTTGTTTATGTTGTTTTATCCTAAACTTTATTAAATTGTATTTATGTTGTTTTAAACTATGCTTTATTAAATTGTATTTATGTTGTTTTATCCTATGCTTTATTAAATTGTATTTATGTTGTTTTATCCTATGCTTTATTAAATTGTGTTTATCTTGTTTTAACCTATGCTTTATTAAATTGTATTTATGTTGTTTTAACCCATGCTTTATTAAATTGTATTTATGTTGTTTTAACCCATGCTTTATTAAATTGTATTTATGTTGTTTTATCCTATGCTTTATTAAATTGTGCTTATGTTGTTTTATCCTATGCTTTATTAAATTGTATTTATGTTGTTTTATCCTATGCTTTATTAAATTGTATTTATGTTGTTTTAACCCATGCTTTATTAAATTGTATTTATGTTGTTTTATCCTATGCTTTATTAAATTGTGTTTATGTTGTTTTATCCTATGTTTTTTAAATTGTATTTATGTTGTTTTATCCTATGCTTTATTAAATTGTATTTATGTTGTTTTATGCTATGCTTTATTAAATTGTATTTATGTTGTTTTATTCTATGCTTTATTAAATTGTATTTATGTTGTTTTATCCTATGCTTTATTAAATTGTATTTATGTTGTTTTATCCTATGCTTTATTAAATTGTATTTATGTTGTTTTATCCTATACGTTATTAAATTGTATTTATGTTGTTTTATCCTATACTTTATTAAATTGTATTTATGTTGTTTTAACCTATGCTTTATTAAATTGTATTTATTTTGTTTTATCCTATGCTTTATTAAATTGTGTTTATGTTGTTTTATCCTATGCTTTATTAAATTGTATTAATGTTGTTTTATCCTATGCTTTATTAAATTGTGTTTATGTTGTTTTATCCTATGCTTTATTAAATTGTATTTATGTTGTTTTATCCTATGCTTTATTAAATTGTATTTATGTTGTTTTATCCTATACTTTATTAAATTGTATTTATGTTGTTTTAACCTATGCTTTATTAAATTGTATTTATGTTGTTTTATCCTATGCTTTATTAAATTGTATTTATGTTGTTTTATCCTATGCTTTATTAAATTGTATTTATGTTGTTTTATCCTATGCTTTATTAAATTGTATTTATGTTGTTTTAACCTATGCTTTATTAAATTGCATGTATGTTGTTTTATCCTATACTTTATTAAATTGTATTTATGTTGTTTTAACCTATGCTTTATTAAATTGTATTTATGTTGTTTTATCCTATGCTTTATTGAATTGTATTTATGTTGTTTTATCCTATGCTTTATTAAATTGTGTTTATGTTGTTTTATCCTATGCTTTATTAAATTGTATTTATGTTGTTTTATCCTATGCTTTATTAAATTGTATTTATTTTGTTTTAACCTATGCTTTATTAAATTGTATTTATGTTGTTTTATCCTATGCTTTATTAAATTGTGTTTGTCTTGTTTTAACCTATGCTTTATTAAATTGTATTTATGTTGTTTTATCCTATGCTTTATTAAATTGTATTTATGTTGTTTTATCCTATGCTTTATTAAATTGTGTTTATGTTGTTTTATCCTATACTTTATTAAATTGTATTTATGTTGTTTTAAACTATGCTTTATTAAATTGTATTCATGTTGTTTTATCCTATGCTTTATTAAATTGTATTTATGTTGTTTTATCCTATGCTTTATTAAATTGTGTTTATCTTGTTTTAACCTATGCTTTATTAAATTGTATTTATGTTGTTTTAACCCATGCTTTATTAAATTGTATTTATGTTGTTTTAACCCATGCTTTATTAAATTGTATTTATGTTGTTTTATCCTATGCTTTATTAAATTGTGCTTATGTTGTTTTATCCTATGCTTTATTAAATTGTATTTATGTTGTTTTATCCTATGCTTTATTGAATTGTATTTATGTTGTTTTAACCCATGCTTTATTAAATTGTATTTATGTTGTTTTATCCTATGCTTTATTAAATTGTGTTTATGTTGTTTTATCCTATGCTTTTTTAAATTGTATTTATGTTGTTTTATCCTATGCTTTATTAAATTGTATTTATGTTGTTTTATGCTATGCTTTATTAAATTGTATTTATGTTGTTTTATTCTATGCTTTATTAAATTGTATTTATGTTGTTTTATCCTATGCTTTATTAAATTGTATTTATGTTGTTTTATCCTATGCTTTATTAAATTGTATTTATGTTGTTTTATCCTATGCTTTATTAAATTGTATTTATGTTGTTTTATCCTATACTTTATTAAATTGTATTTATGTTGTTTTATCCTATACTTTATTAAATTGTATTTATGTTGTTTTAACCTATGCTTTATTAAATTGTATTTATTTTGTTTTATCCTATGCTTTATTAAATTGTGTTTATGTTGTTTTATCCTATGCTTTATTAAATTGTATTAATGTTGTTTTATCCTATGCTTTATTAAATTGTATTTATGTTGTTTTATCCTATGCTTTATTAAATTGTATTTATGTTGTTTTATCCTATGCTTTATTAAATGGTATTTATGTTGTTTTATCCTATGCTTTATTAAATTGTATTTATGTTGTTTTAACCTATCCTTTATTAAATTGTATTTATGTTGTTTTATCCTATGTTTTATTAAATTCTATTTCTGTTGTTTCATACTATGCTTTATTAAATTGTATTTATGTTGTTTTATCGTATGCTTTATTAAATTGTGTTTATGTTGTTTTATCCTATGCTTTATTAAATTGTATTATGTTGATTTGTCCTATGCTTTATTAAATTGTATTTATGTTGTTTTAACCTATGCTTTATTAAATTGTATGTATGTTGTTTTATCCTATACTTTATTAAATTGTATTTATGTTGTTTTAACCTATGCTTTATTAAATTGTATGTATGTTGTTTTATCCTATACTTTATTAAATTGTATTTATGTTGTTTTAACCTATGCTTGATTAAATTTTATTTATGTTGTTTTATCCTATGCTTTATTAAATTGTTTTTATGTTGTTTTATCCTATGCTTTATTAAATTGTGTTTATGTTGTTTTATCCTATGCTTTATTAAATTGTATTTATGTTGTTTTATCCTATGCTTTATTAAATTGTATTTATTTTGTTTTAACCTATGCTTTATTAAATTGTATTTATGTTGTTTTATCCTATGCTTTATTAAATTGTGTTTGTCTTGTTTTAACCTATGCTTTATTAAATTGTATTTATGTTGTTTTATCCTATGCTTTATTAAATTGTATTTATGTTGTTTTATCCTATGCTTTATTAAATTTTGTTTATGTTGTTTTATCCTAAACTTTATTAAATTGTATTTATGTTGTTTTAAACTATGCTTTATTAAATTGTATTTATGTTGTTTTATCCTATGCTTTATTAAATTGTATTTATGTTGTTTTATCCTATGCTTTATTAAATTGTGTTTATCTTGTTTTAACCTATGCTTTATTAAATTGTATTTATGTTGTTTTAACCCATGCTTTATTAAATTGTATTTATGTTGTTTTAACCCATGCTTTATTAAATTGTATTTATGTTGTTTTATCCTATGCTTTATTAAATTGTGCTTATGTTGTTTTATCCTATGCTTTATTAAATTGTATTTATGTTGTTTTATCCTATGCTTTATTAAATTGTATTTATGTTGTTTTAACCCATGCTTTATTAAATTGTATTTATGTTGTTTTATCCTATGCTTTATTAAATTGTGTTTATGTTGTTTTATCCTATGTTTTTTAAATTGTATTTATGTTGTTTTATCCTATGCTTTATTAAATTGTATTTATGTTGTTTTATGCTATGCTTTATTAAATTGTATTTATGTTGTTTTATTCTATGCTTTATTAAATTGTATTTATGTTGTTTTATCCTATGCTTTATTAAATTGTATTTATGTTGTTTTATCCTATGCTTTATTAAATTGTATTTATGTTGTTTTATCCTATACGTTATTAAATTGTATTTATGTTGTTTTATCCTATACTTTATTAAATTGTATTTATGTTGTTTTAACCTATGCTTTATTAAATTGTATTTATTTTGTTTTATCCTATGCTTTATTAAATTGTGTTTATGTTGTTTTATCCTATGCTTTATTAAATTGTATTAATGTTGTTTTATCCTATGCTTTATTAAATTGTGTTTATGTTGTTTTATCCTATGCTTTATTAAATTGTATTTATGTTGTTTTATCCTATGCTTTATTAAATTGTATTTATGTTGTTTTATCCTATACTTTATTAAATTGTATTTATGTTGTTTTAACCTATGCTTTATTAAATTGTATTTATGTTGTTTTATCCTATGCTTTATTAAATTGTATTTATGTTGTTTTATCCTATGCTTTATTAAATTGTATTTATGTTGTTTTATCCTATGCTTTATTAAATTGTATTTATGTTGTTTTAACCTATGCTTTATTAAATTGCATGTATGTTGTTTTATCCTATACTTTATTAAATTGTATTTATGTTGTTTTAACCTATGCTTTATTAAATTGTATTTATGTTGTTTTATCCTATGCTTTATTAAATTGTATTTATGTTGTTTTATCCTATGCTTTATTAAATTGTGTTTATGTTGTTTTATCCTATGCTTTATTAAATTTTATTTATGTTGTTTTATCCTATGCTTTATTAAATTGTATTTATTTTGTTTTAACCTATGCTTTATTAAATTGTATTTATGTTGTTTTATCCTATACTTTATTAAATTGTATTTATGTTGTTTTAAACTATGGTTTATTAAATTGTATTTATGTTGTTTTATCCTATGCTTTATTAAATTGTATTTATGTTGTTTTATCCTATGCTTTATTAAATTGTGTTTATCTTGTTTTATCCTATGCTTTATTAAATTGTATTTATGTTGTTTTAACCCATGCTTTATTAAATTGTATTTATGTTGTTTTAACCCATGCTTTATTAAATTGTATTTATGTTGTTTTATCCTATGCTTTATTAAATTGTGCTTATGTTGTTTTATCCTATGCTTTATTAAATTGTATTTATGTTGCTTTATCCTATGCTTTATTAAATTGTATTTATGTTGTTTTAACCCATGCTTTATTAAATTGTATTTATGTTGTTTTATCCTATGCTTTATTAAATTGTATTAATGTTGTTTTATCCTATGCTTTATTGAATTGTATTTATGTTGTTTTATCCTATGCTTTATTAAATTGTGTTTATGTTGTTTTATCCTATGCTTTATTAAATTGTATTTATGTTGTTTTATCCTATGCTTTATTAAATTGTATTTATTTTGTTTTAACCTATGCTTTATTAAATTGTATTTATGTTGTTTTATCCTATGCTTTATTAAATTGTGTTTGTCTTGTTTTAACCTATGCTTTATTAAATTGTATTTATGTTGTTTTATCCTATGCTTTATTAAATTGTATTTATGTTGTTTTATCCTATGCTTTATTAAATTGTGTTTATGTTGTTTTATCCTATACTTTATTAAATTGTATTTATGTTGTTTTAAACTATGCTTTATTAAATTGTATTTATGTTGTTTTATCCTATGCTTTATTAAATTGTATTTATGTTGTTTTATCCTATGCTTTATTAAATTGTGTTTATCTTGTTTTAACCTATGCTTTATTAAATTGTATTTATGTTGTTTTAACCCATGTTTTATTAAATTGTATTTATGTTGTTTTAACCCATGCTTTATTAAATTGTATTTATGTTGTTTTATCCTATGCTTTATTAAATTGTGCTTATGTTGTTTTATCCTATGCTTTATTAAATTGTATTTATGTTGTTTTATCCTATGCTTTATTAAATTTTATTTATGTTGTTTTAACCCATGCTTTATTAAATTGTATTTATGTTGTTTTATCCTATGCTTTATTAAATTGTGTTTATGTTGTTTTATCCTATGCTTTTTTAAATTGTATTTATGTTGTTTTATCCTATGCTTTATTAAATTGTATTTATGTTGTTTTATGCTATGCTTTATTAAATTGTATTTATGTTGTTTTATTCTATGCTTTATTAAATTGTATTTATGTTGTTTTATCCTATGCTTTATTAAATTGTATTTATGTTGTTTTATCCTATGCTTTATTAAATTGTATTTATGTTGTTTTATCCTATGCTTTATTAAATTGTATTTATGTTGTTTTATCCTATACTTTATTAAATTGTATTTATGTTGTTTTATCCTATACTTTATTAAATTGTATTTATGTTGTTTTAACCTATGCTTTATTAAATTGTATTTATTTTGTTTTATCCTATGCTTTATTAAATTGTGTTTATGTTGTTTTATCCTATGCTTTATTAAATTGTATTAATGTTGTTTTATCCTATGCTTTATTAAATTGTATTTATGTTGTTTTATCCTATGCTTTATTAAATTGTATTTATGTTGTTTTATCCTATGCTTTATTAAATTGTATTTATGTTGTTTTATCCTATACTTTATTAAATTGTATTTATGTTGTTTTAACCTATGCTTTATTAAATTGTATTTATGTTGTTTTATCCTATGCTTTATTAAATTGTATTTATGTTGTTTTATCCTATGCTTTATTAAATTGTATGTATGTTGTTTTATCCTATGCTTTATTAAATTGTATTTATGTTGTTTTAACCTATGCTTTATTAAATTGCATGTATGTTGTTTTATCCTATACTTTATTAAATTGTATTTATGTTGTTTTAACCTATGCTTTATTAAATTGTATTTATGTTGTTTTATCCTATGCTTTATTAAATTGTATTTATGTTGTTTTATCCTATGCTTTATTAAATTGTGTTTATGTTGTTTTATCCTATGATTTATTAAATTGTATTTATGTTGTTTTATCCTATGCTTTATTAAATTGTATTTATTTTGTTTTAACCTATGCTTTATTAAATTGTATTTATGTTGTTTTATCCTATGCTTTATTAAATTGTATTTATGTTGTTTTATCCTATGCTTTATTAAATTGTGTTTATGTTGTTTTATCCTATACTTTATTAAATTGTATTTATGTTGTTTTAAACTATGCTTTATTAAATTGTATTTATGTTGTTTTATCCTATGCTTTATTAAATTGTATTTATGTTGTTTTATCCTATGCTTTATTAAATTGTGTTTATCTTGTTTTATCCTATGCTTTATTAAATTGTATTTATGTTGTTTTAACCCATGCTTTATTAAATTGTATTTATGTTGTTTTAACCCATGCTTTATTAAATTGTATTTATGTTGTTTTATCCTATGCTTTATTAAATTGTGCTTATGTTGTTTTATCCTATGCTTTATTAAATTGTATTTATGTTGCTTTATCCTATGCTTTATTAAATTGTATTTATGTTGTTTTAACCCATGCTTTATTAAATTGTATTTATGTTGTTTTATCCTATGCTTTATTAAATTGTGTTTATGTTGTTTTATCCTATGCTTTTTTAAATTGTATTTATGTTGTTTTATCCTATGCTTTATTAAATTGTAATTATGGTGTTTTATTCTATGCTTTATTAAACTGCATTTATGTTGTTTTATCCTATGCTTTATTAAATTGTATTTATGTTGTTTTATTCTATGCTTTATTAAGTTGTATATATGTTGTTTTATCCTATGCTTTATTAAATTGTATTTATGTTGTTTTATCCTTTGCTTTATTAAATTGTATTTATGTTTTTTATTGTATGCTTTATTAAACTGCATTTATGTTGTTTTATCCTATGCTTTATTAAATTGTATTTATGTTGTTTTATCCTATGCTTTATTAAATTGTGTTTATGTTGTTTTATCCTATGCTTTATTAAATTGTAATTATGGTGTTTTATTCTATGCTTTATTAAACTGCATTTATGTTGTTTTATCCTATGCTTTATTAAATTGTATTTATGTTGTTTTATTCTATGCTTTATTAAGTTGTATATATGTTGTTTTATCCTATGCTTTATTAAATTGTATTTATGTTGTTTTATCCTTTGCTTTATTAAATTGTATTTATGTTTTTTATTGTATGCTTTATTAAACTGCATTTATGTTGTTTTATCCTATGCTTTATTAAATTGTATTTATGTTGTTTTATCCTATGCTTTATTAAATTGTGTTTATGTTGTTTTATCCTATGCTTTATTAAATTGTATTTATGTTGATTTATTGTATGCTTTATTAAACTGCATTTATGTTGTTTTATCCTATGCTTTGTTAAATTGTATTTATGTTGTTTTATCCTATGCTTTATTAAATTGTGCTTATGTTGTTTTATCTTATGCTTTATTAAATTGTATTTATGTTGCTTTATCCTATGCTTTATTAAATTGTATTTATGTTGTTTTAACCCATGCTTTATTAAATTGTATTTATGTTGTTTTAACCTATGCTTTATTAAATTGTGTTTATGTTGTTTTATCCTATGCTTTTTTAAATTGTATTTATGTTGTTTTATCCTATGCTTTATTAAATTGTATTTATGGTGTTTTATTCTATGCTTTATTAAACTGCATTTATGTTGTTTTATCCTATGCTTTATTAAATTGTATTTATGTTGTTTTATTCTATGCTTTATTAAGTTGTATTTATGTTGTTTTATCCTATGCTTTATTAAATTGTATTTATGTTGTTTTATCCTTTGCTTTATTAAATTGTATTTATGTTTTTTATTGTATGCTTTATTAAACTGCATTTATGTTGTTTTATCCTATGCTTTATTAAATTGTATTTATGTTGTTTTATCCTATGCTTTATTAAATTGTGTTTATGTTGTTTTATCCTATGCTTTATTAAATTGTATTTAGGTTGATTTATTGTATGCTTTATTAAACTGCATTTATGTTGTTTTATCCTATGCTTTGTTAAATTGTATTTATGTTGTTTTATCCTATGTTTTATTAAATTCTATTTCTGTTGTTTTATACTATGCTTTATTAAATTGTATTTATGTTGTTTTATCCTATGCTTTATTAAATTGTGTTTATGTTGTTTTATCCTATGCTTTATTAAATTGTATTTATGTTGTTTTAACCATGCTTTATTAAATTGCATTTATGTTGTTTTATCTTATGCTTTATTAAATTGTATTTATGTTGTTTTATCCTATGCTTTATTAAATTGTATTTATGTTGTTTTATCCTATGCTTTATTAAACTGTATATATGTTGTTTAATCCTATGCTTTATTAAATTGTATTTATGTTGTTTTGTCCTATGCTTTATTAAATTTTATTTATGTTGTTTTAACCTATGCTTTATTAAATTGTATTTATGTTGTTTTATCCTATGCTTTATTAAATGGTATTTATGTTGTTTTATCCTATGCTTTATTAAATTGTATTTATGTTGTTTTAACCTATCCTTTATTAAATTGTATTTATGTTGTTTTATCCTATGCTTTATTAAATTGTATTTATGTTGTTTTATCCTATGTTTTATTAAATTCTATTTCTGTTGTTTTATACTATGCTTTATTAAATTGTATTTATGTTGTTTTATCGTATGCTTTATTAAATTGTATTTATGTTGTTTTATCCTATGCTTTATTAAATTGTGTTTATGTTGTTTTATCCTATGCTTTATTAAATTGTATTTATGTTGATTTGTCCTATGCTTTATTAAATTGTATTTATGTTGTTTTAACCTATGCTTTATTAAATTGTATGTATGTTGTTTTATCCTATACTTTATTAAATTGTATTTATGTTGTTTTAACCTATGCTTGATTAAATTGTATTTATGTTGTTTTATCCTATGCTTTATTAAATTGTATTTATGTTGTTTTATCCTATGCTTTATTAAATTGTGTTTATGTTGTTTTATCCTATGCTTTATTAAATTGTATTTATGTTGTTTTATCCTATGCTTTATTAAATTGTATTTATTTTGTTTTAACCTATGCTTTATTAAATTGTATTTATGTTGTTTTATCCTATGCTTTATTAAATTGTATTTATGTTGTTTTATCCTATGCTTTATTAAATTGTGTTTATGTTGTTTTATCCTATACTTTATTAAATTGTATTTATGTTGTTTTATCCTATGCTTTATTAAATTGTATTTATGTTGTTTTAACCCATGCTTTATTAAATTTTATTTATGTTGTTTTAACCCATGCTTTATTAAATTGTATTTATGTTGTTTTATCCTATGCTTTATTAAATTGAGCTTATGTTGTTTTATCCTATGCTTTATTAAATTGTATTTATGTTGTTTTATCCTATGCTTTATTAAATTGTATTTATGTTGTTTTAACCCATGCTTTATTAAATTGTATTTATGTTGTTTTATCCTATGCTTTATTAAATTGTGTTTATGTTGTTTTATCCTATGCTTTTTTAAATTGTATTTATGTTGTTTTATCCTATGCTTTATTAAATTGTATTTATGGTGTTTTATTCTATGCTTTATTAAACTGCATTTATGTTGTTTTATCCTATGCTTTATTAAATTGTATATATGTTGTTTTATACTATGCTTTATTAAATTGTATTTATGTTGTTTTATCCTATGCTTTATTAAATTGTATTTATGTTGTTTTATCCTATGCTTTATTAAATTGTGTTTATGTTGTTTTATCCTATGCTTTATTAAATTGTATTTATGTTGTTTTAACCATGCTTTATTAAATTGCATTTATGTTGTTTTATGTTATGCTTTATTAAATTGTATTTATGTTGTTTTATCCTATGCTTTATTAAATTGTATTTATGTTGTTTTATCCTATGCTTTATTAAATTGTATATATGTTGTTTTATCCTATGCTTTAATAAATTGTATTTATGTTGTTTTGTCCTATGCTTTATTAAATTTTATTTATGTTGTTTTAACCTCTGCTTTATTAAATTGTATTTATGTTGTTTTATCCTATGCTTTATTAAATGGTATTTATGTTGTTTTATCCTATGCTTTATTAAATTGTATTTATGTTGTTTTAACCTATCCTTTATTAAATTGTATTTATGTTGTTTTATCCTATGCTTTATTAAATTGTATTCATGTTGTTTTATCCTATGTTTTATTAAATTCTATTTCTGTTGTTTCATACTATGCTTTATTAAATTGTATTTATGTTGTTTTATCGTATGCTTTATTAAATTGTGTTTATGTTGTTTTATCCTATGCTTTATTAAATTGTATTATGTTGATTTGTCCTATGCTTTATTAAATTGTATTTATGTTGTTTTAACCTATGCTTTATTAAATTGTATGTATGTTGTTTTATCCTATACTTTATTAAATTGTATTTATGTTGTTTTAACCTATGCTTGATTAAATTGTATTTATGTTGTTTTATCCTATGCTTTATTAAATTGTATTTATGTTGTTTTATCCTATGCTTTATTAAATTGTGTTTATGTTGTTTTATCCTATGCTTTATTAAATTGTATTTATGTTGTTTTATCCTATGCTTTATTAAATTGTATTTATTTTGTTTTAACCTATGCTTTATTAAATTGTATTTATGTTGTTTTATCCTATGCTTTATTAAATTGTGTTTGTCTTGTTTTAACCTATGCTTTATTAAATTGTATTTATGTTGTTTTATCCTATGCTTTATTAAATTGTATTTATGTTGTTTTATCCTATGCTTTATTAAATTGTGTTTATGTTGTTTTATCCTATACTTTATTAAATTGTATTTATGTTGTTTTAAACTATGCTTTATTAAATTGTATTTATGTTGTTTTATCCTATGCTTTATTAAATTGTATTTATGTTGTTTTATCCTATGCTTTATTAAATTGTGTTTATCTTGTTTTAACCTATGATTTATTAAATTGTATTTATGTTGTTTTAACCCATGCTTTATTAAATTGTATTTATGTTGTTTTAACCCATGCTTTATTAAATTGTATTTATGTTGTTTTATCCTATGCTTTATTAAATTGTGCTTATGTTGTTTTATCCTATGCTTTATTAAATTGTATTTATGTTGTTTTATCCTATGCTTTATTAAATTGTTTTTATGTTGTTTTAACCCATGCTTTATTAAATTGTATTTATGTTGTTTTATCCTATGCTTTATTAAATTGTGTTTATGTTGTTTTATCCTATGCTTTTTTAAATTGTATTTATGTTGTTTTATCCTATGCTTTATTAAATTGTATTTATGTTGTTTTATGCTATGCTTTATTAAACTGCATTTATGTTGTTTTATCCTATGCTTTATTAAATTGTATTTATGTTGTTTTATTCTATGCTTTATTAAATTGTATTTATGTTGTTTTATCCTATGCTTTATTAAATTGTATTTATGTTGTTTATCCTATGCTTTATTAAATTGTATTTATGTTGTTTTATCCTATACTTTATTAAATTGTATTTATGTTGTTTTATCCTATACTTTATTAAATTGTATTTATGTTGTTTTAACCTATGCTTTATTAAATTGTATTTATGTTGTTTTATCCTATGCTTTATTAAATGGTATTTATGTTGTTTTATCCTATGCTTTATTAAATTGTATTTATGTTGTTTTAACCTATCCTTTATTAAATTGTATTTATGTTGTTTTATCCTATGCTTTATTAAATTGTATTTATTTTGTTTTAACCTATGCTTTATTAAATTGTATTTATGTTGTTTTATCCTATGCTTTATTAAATTGTGTTTGTCTTGTTTTAACCTATGCTTTATTAAATTGTATTTATGTTGTTTTATCCTATGCTTTATTAAATTGTATTTATGTTGTTTTATCCTATGCTTTATTAAATTGTGTTTATGTTGTTTTATCCTATACTTTATTAAATTGTATTTATGTTGTTTTAAACTATGCTTTATTAAATTGCATGTATGTTGTTTTATCCTATACTTTATTAAATTGTATTTATGTTGTTTTAACCTATGCTTTATTAAATTGTATTTATGTTGTTTTATCCTATGCTTTATTAAATTGTATTTATGTTGTTTTATCCTATGCTTTATTAAATTGTGTTTATGTTGTTTTATCCTATGCTTTATTAAATTGTATTTATGTTGTTTTATCCTATGCTTTATTAAATTGTATTTATTTTGTTTTAACCTATGCTTTATTAAATTGTATTTATGTTGTTTTATCCTATGCTTTATTAAATTGTATTTATGTTGTTTTATCCTATGCTTTATTAAATTGTGTTTATGTTGTTTTATCCTATACTTTATTAAATTGTATTTATGTTGTTTTAAACTATGCTTTATTAAATTGTATTTATGTTGTTTTATCCTATGCTTTATTAAATTGTATTTATGTTGTTTTATCCTATGCTTTATTAAATTGTGTTTATCTTGTTTTATCCTATGCTTTATTAAATTGTATTTATGTTGTTTTAACCCATGCTTTATTAAATTGTATTTATGTTGTTTTAACCCATGCTTTATTAAATTGTATTTATGTTGTTTTATCCTATGCTTTATTAAATTGTGCTTATGTTGTTTTATCCTATGCTTTATTAAATTGTATTTATGTTGCTTTATCCTATGCTTTATTAAATTGTATTTATGTTGTTTTAACCCATGCTTTATTAAATTGTATTTATGTTGTTTTATCCTATGCTTTATTAAATTGTGTTTATGTTGTTTTATCCTATGCTTTTTTAAATTGTATTTATGTTGTTTTATCCTATGCTTTATTAAATTGTAATTATGGTGTTTTATTCTATGCTTTATTAAACTGCATTTATGTTGTTTTATCCTATGCTTTATTAAATTGTATTTATGTTGTTTTATTCTATGCTTTATTAAGTTGTATTTATGTTGTTTTATCCTATGCTTTATTAAATTGTATTTATGTTGTTTTATCCTTTGCTTTATTAAATTGTATTTATGTTTTTTATTGTATGCTTTATTAAACTGCATTTATGTTGTTTTATCCTATGCTTTATTAAATTGTATTTATGTTGTTTTATCCTATGCTTTATTAAATTGTGTTTATGTTGTTTTATCCTATGCTTTATTAAATTGTATTTATGTTGATTTATTGTATGCTTTATTAAACTGCATTTATGTTGTTTTATCCTATGCTTTGTTAAATTGTATTTATGTTGTTTTATCCTATGTTTTATTAAATTCTATTTCTGTTGTTTTATACTATGCTTTATTAAATTGTATTTATGTTGTTTTATCCTATGCTTTATTAAATTGATTTTATGTTGTTTTATCCTATGCTTTATTAAATTGTATTTATGTTGTTTTAACCATGCTTTATTAAATTGTATTTATGTTGTTTTATCTTATGCTTTATTAAATTGTATTTATGTTGTTTTATCCTATGCTTTATTAAATTGTATTTATGTTGTTTTATCCTATGCTTTATTAAATTGTATATATGTTGTTTTATCCTATGCTTTATTAAATTGTATTTATGTTGTTTTGTCCTATGCTTTATTAAATTTTATTTATGTTGTTTTAACCTATGCTTTATTAAATTGTATTTATGTTGTTTTATCCTATGCTTTATTAAATTGTATTTATGTTGTTTTGTCCTATGCTTTATTAAATTTTATTTATGTTGTTTTAACCTATGCTTTATTAAATTGTATTTATGTTGTTTTATCCTATGCTTTATTAAATTGTATTTATGTTGTTTTATCCTATGCTTTATTAAATTGTATTTATGTTGTTTTAACCTATCCTTTATTAAATTGTATTTATGTTGTTTTATCCTATGCTTTATTAAATTGTATTTATGTTGTTTTATCCTATGTTTTAATAAATTCTATTTCTGTTGTTTTATACTATGCTTTATTAAATTGTATTTATGTTGTTTTATCGTATGCTTTATTAAATTGTATTTATGTTGTTTTATCCTATGCTTTATTAAATTGTGTTTATGTTGTTTTATCCTATGCTTTATTAAATTGTATTTATGTTGATTTGTCCTATGCTTTATTAAATTGTATTTATGTTGTTTTAACCTATGCTTTATTAAATTGTATGTATGTTGTTTTATCCTATACTTTATTAAATTGTATTTATGTTGTTTTAACCTATGCTTGATTAAATTGTATTTATGTTGTTTTATCCTATGCTTTATTAAATGGTATTTATGTTGTTTTATCCTATGCTTTATTAAATTGTGTTTATGTTGTTTTATCCTATGCTTTATTAAATTGTATTTATGTTGTTTTATCCTATGCTTTATTAAATTGTATTTATTTTGTTTTAACCTATGCTTTATTAAATTGTATTTATGTTGTTTTATCCTATGCTTTATTAAATTGTATTTATGTTGTTTTATCCTATGCTTTATTAAATTGTGTTTATGTTGTTTTATCCTATACTTTATTAAATTGTATTTATGTTGTTTTATCCTATGCTTTATTAAATTGTATTTATGTTGTTTTAACCCATGCTTTATTAAATTTTATTTATGTTGTTTTAACCCATGCTTTATTAAATTGTATTTATGTTGTTTTATCCTATGCTTTATTAAATTGAGCTTATGTTGTTTTATCCTATGCTTTATTAAATTGTATTTATGTTGTTTTATCCTATGCTTTATTAAATTGTATTTATGTTGTTTTAACCCATGCTTTATTAAATTGTATTTATGTTGTTTTATCCTATGCTTTATTAAATTGTGTTTATGTTGTTTTATCCTATGCTTTTTTAAATTGTATTTATGTTGTTTTATCCTATGCTTTATTAAATTGGATTTATGGTGTTTTATTCTATGCTTTATTAAACTGCATTTATGTTGTTTTATCCTATGCTTTATTAAATTGTATATATGTTGTTTTATACTATGCTTTATTAAATTGTATTTATGTTGTTTTATCCTATGCTTTATTAAATTGTGTTTATGTTGTTTTATCCTATGCTTTATTAAATTGTATTTATGTTGTTTTAACCATGCTTTATTAAATTGCATTTATGTTGTTTTATGTTATGCTTTATTAAATTGTATTTATGTTGTTTTATCCTATGCTTTATTAAATTGTATTTATGTTGTTTTATCCTATGCTTTATTAAATTGTATATATGTTGTTTTATCCTATGCTTTATTAAATTGTATTTATGTTGTTTTGTCCTATGCTTTATTAAATTTTATTTATGTTGTTTTAACCTATGCTTTATTAAATTGTATTTATGTTGTTTTATCCTATGCTTTATTAAATTGTATTTATGTTGTTTTATCCTATGCTTTATTAAATTGTATTTATGTTGTTTTAACCTATCCTTTATTAAATTGTATTTATGTTGTTTTATCCTATGCTTTATTAAATTGTATTCATGTTGTTTTATCCTATGTTTTATTAAATTCTATTTCTGTTGTTTCATACTATGCTTTATTAAATTGTATTAATGTTGTTTTATCGTATGCTTTATTAAATTGTGTTTATGTTGTTTTATCCTATGCTTTATTAAATTGTATTATGTTGATTTGTCCTATGCTTTATTAAATTGTATTTATGTTGTTTTAACCTATGCTTTATTAAATTGTATGTATGTTGTTTTATCCTATACTTTATTAAATTGTATTTATGTTGTTTTAACCTATGCTTGATTAAATTGTATTTATGTTGTTTTATCCTATGCTTTATTAAATTGTATTTATGTTGTTTTATCCTATGCTTTATTAAATTGTGTTTATGTTGTTTTATCCTATGCTTTATTAAATTGTATTTATGTTGTTTTATCCTATGCTTTATTAAATTGTATTTATTTTGTTTTAACCTATGCTTTATTAAATTGTAATTATGTTGTTTTATCCTATGCTTTATTAAATTGTATTTATGTTGTTTTATCCTATGCTTTATTAAATTGTGTTTATGTTGTTTTATCCTATACTTTATTAAATTGTATTTATGTTGTTTTATCCTATGCTTTATTAAATTGTATTTATGTTGTTTTAACCCATGCTTTATTAAATTGTATTTATGTTGTTTTATCCTATGCTTTATTAAATTGTGTTTATGTTGTTTTATCCTATGCTTTTTTAAATTGTATTTATGTTGTTTTATCCTATGCTTTATTAAATTGGATTTATGGTGTTTTATTCTATGCTTTATTAAACTGCATTTATGTTGTTTTATCCTATGCTTTATTAAATTGTATATATGTTGTTTTATCCTATGCTTTATTAAATTGTGTTTATGTTGTTTTATCCTATGCTTTATTAAATTGTATTTATGTTGTTTTAACCATGCTTTATTAAATTGCATTTATGTTGTTTTATGTTATGCTTTATTAAATTGTATTTATGTTGTTTTATCCTATGCTTTATTAAATTGTATTTATGTTGTTTTATCCTATGCTTTATTAAATTGTATATATGTTGTTTTATCCTATGCTTTATTAAATTGTATTTATGTTGTTTTGTCCTATGCTTTATTAAATTTTATTTATGTTGTTTTAACCTATGCTTTATTAAATTGTATTTATGTTTTTTTATCCTATGCTTTATTAAATGGTATTTATGTTGTTTTATCCTATGCTTTATTAAATTGTATTTATGTTGTTTTAACCTATCCTTTATTAAATTGTATTTATGTTGTTTTATCCTATGCTTTATTAAATTGTATTCATGTTGTTTTATCCTATGTTTTATTAAATTCTATTTCTGTTGTTTCATACTATGCTTTATTAAATTGTATTAATGTTGTTTTATCGTATGCTTTATTAAATTGTATTATGTTGATTTGTCCTATGCTTTATTAAATTGTATTTATGTTGTTTTAACCTATGCTTTATTAAATTGTATGTATGTTGTTTTATCCTATACTTTATTAAATTGTATTTATGTTGTTTTAACCTATGCTTGATTAAATTGTATTTATGTTGTTTTATCCTATGCTTTATTAAATTGTATTTATGTTGTTTTATCCTATGCTTTATTAAATTGTGTTTATGTTGTTTTATCCTATGCTTTATTAAATTGTATTTATGTTGTTTTATCCTATGCTTTATTAAATTGTATTTATTTTGTTTTAACCTATGCTTTATTAAATTGTAATTATGTTGTTTTATCCTATGCTTTATTAAATTGTATTTATGTTGTTTTATCCTATGCTTTATTAAATTGTGTTTATGTTGTTTTATCCTATACTTTATTAAATTGTATTTATGTTGTTTTATCCTATGCTTTATTAAATTGTATTTATGTTGTTTTAACCCATGCTTTATTAAATTTTATTTATGTTGTTTTAACCCATGCTTTATTAAATTGTATTTATGTTGTTTTATCCTATGCTTTATTAAATTGAGCTTATGTTGTTTTATCCTATGCTTTATTAAATTGTATTTATGTTGTTTTATCCTATGCTTTATTAAATTGTTTTTATGTTGTTTTAACCCATGCTTTATTAAATTGTATTTATGTTGTTTTATCCTATGCTTTATTAAATTGTGTTTATGTTGTTTTATCCTATGCTTTTTTAAATTGTATTTATGTTGTTTTATCCTATGCTTTATTAAATTGTATTTATGTTGTTTTATGCTATGCTTTATTAAACTGCATTTATGTTGTTTTATCCTATGCTTTATTAAATTGTATTTATGTTGTTTTATTCTATGCTTTATTAAATTGTATTTATGTTGTTTTATCCTATGCTTTATTAAATTGTATTTATGTTGTTTATCCTATGCTTTATTAAATTGTATTTATGTTGTTTTATCCTATACTTTATTAAATTGTATTTATGTTGTTTTATCCTATACTTTATTAAATTGTATTTATGTTGTTTTAACCTATGCTTTATTAAATTGTATTTATGTTGTTTTATCCTATGCTTTATTAAATGGTATTTATGTTGTTTTATCCTATGCTTTATTAAATTGTATTTATGTTGTTTTAACCTATCCTTTATTAAATTGTATTTATGTTGTTTTATCCTATGCTTTATTAAATTGTATTTATTTTGTTTTAACCTATGCTTTATTAAATTGTATTTATGTTGTTTTATCCTATGCTTTATTAAATTGTGTTTGTCTTGTTTTAACCTATGCTTTATTAAATTGTATTTATGTTGTTTTATCCTATGCTTTATTAAATTGTATTTATGTTGTTTTATCCTATGCTTTATTAAATTGTGTTTATGTTGTTTTATCCTATACTTTATTAAATTGTATTTATGTTGTTTTAAACTATGCTTTATTAAATTGCATGTATGTTGTTTTATCCTATACTTTATTAAATTGTATTTATGTTGTTTTAACCTATGCTTTATTAAATTGTATTTATGTTGTTTTATCCTATGCTTTATTAAATTGTATTTATGTTGTTTTATCCTATGCTTTATTAAATTGTGTTTATGTTGTTTTATCCTATGCTTTATTAAATTGTATTTATGTTGTTTTATCCTATGCTTTATTAAATTGTATTTATTTTGTTTTAACCTATGCTTTATTAAATTGTATTTATGTTGTTTTATCCTATGCTTTATTAAATTGTATTTATGTTGTTTTATCCTATGCTTTATTAAATTGTGTTTATGTTGTTTTATCCTATACTTTATTAAATTGTATTTATGTTGTTTTAAACTATGCTTTATTAAATTGTATTTATGTTGTTTTATCCTATGCTTTATTAAATTGTATTTATGTTGTTTTATCCTATGCTTTATTAAATTGTGTTTATCTTGTTTTATCCTATGCTTTATTAAATTGTATTTATGTTGTTTTAACCCATGCTTTATTAAATTGTATTTATGTTGTTTTAACCCATGCTTTATTAAATTGTATTTATGTTGTTTTATCCTATGCTTTATTAAATTGTGCTTATGTTGTTTTATCCTATGCTTTATTAAATTGTATTTATGTTGCTTTATCCTATGCTTTATTAAATTGTATTTATGTTGTTTTAACCCATGCTTTATTAAATTGTATTTATGTTGTTTTATCCTATGCTTTATTAAATTGTGTTTATGTTGTTTTATCCTATGCTTTTTTAAATTGTATTTATGTTGTTTTATCCTATGCTTTATTAAATTGTAATTATGGTGTTTTATTCTATGCTTTATTAAACTGCATTTATGTTGTTTTATCCTATGCTTTATTAAATTGTATTTATGTTGTTTTATTCTATGCTTTATTAAGTTGTATTTATGTTGTTTTATCCTATGCTTTATTAAATTGTATTTATGTTGTTTTATCCTTTGCTTTATTAAATTGTATTTATGTTTTTTATTGTATGCTTTATTAAACTGCATTTATGTTGTTTTATCCTATGCTTTATTAAATTGTATTTATGTTGT
Source organism: Phyllobates terribilis (assembly GCF_046119375.1). Taxonomy (NCBI): domain Eukaryota; kingdom Metazoa; phylum Chordata; class Amphibia; order Anura; family Dendrobatidae; genus Phyllobates; species Phyllobates terribilis. Next base: position 2,367,248 of record NW_027362781.1, on the reverse strand, counting down.
TTTATCCTATGCTTTATTAAATTGTGTTTATGTTGTTTTATCCTATGCTTTATTAAATTGTATTTATGTTGATTTATTGTATGCTTTATTAAACTGCATTTATGTTGTTTTATCCTATGCTTTGTTAAATTGTATTTATGTTGTTTTATCCTATGTTTTATTAAATTCTATTTCTGTTGTTTTATACTATGCTTTATTAAATTGTATTTATGTTGTTTTATCCTATGCTTTATTAAATTGATTTTATGTTGTTTTATCCTATGCTTTATTAAATTGTATTTATGTTGTTTTAACCATGCTTTATTAAATTGTATTTATGTTGTTTTATCTTATGCTTTATTAAATTGTATTTATGTTGTTTTATCCTATGCTTTATTAAATTGTATTTATGTTGTTTTATCCTATGCTTTATTAAATTGTATATATGTTGTTTTATCCTATGCTTTATTAAATTGTATTTATGTTGTTTTGTCCTATGCTTTATTAAATTTTATTTATGTTGTTTTAACCTATGCTTTATTAAATTGTATTTATGTTGTTTTATCCTATGCTTTATTAAATTGTATTTATGTTGTTTTGTCCTATGCTTTATTAAATTTTATTTATGTTGTTTTAACCTATGCTTTATTAAATTGTATTTATGTTGTTTTATCCTATGCTTTATTAAATTGTATTTATGTTGTTTTATCCTATGCTTTATTAAATTGTATTTATGTTGTTTTAACCTATCCTTTATTAAATTGTATTTATGTTGTTTTATCCTATGCTTTATTAAATTGTATTTATGTTGTTTTATCCTATGTTTTATTAAATTCTATTTCTGTTGTTTTATACTATGCTTTATTAAATTGTATTTATGTTGTTTTATCGTATGCTTTATTAAATTGTATTTATGTTGTTTTATCCTATGCTTTATTAAATTGTGTTTATGTTGTTTTATCCTATGCTTTATTAAATTGTATTTATGTTGATTTGTCCTATGCTTTATTAAATTGTATTTATGTTGTTTTAACCTATGCTTTATTAAATTGTATGTATGTTGTTTTATCCTATACTTTATTAAATTGTATTTATGTTGTTTTAACCTATGCTTGATTAAATTGTATTTATGTTGTTTTATCCTATGCTTTATTAAATGGTATTTATGTTGTTTTATCCTATGCTTTATTAAATTGTGTTTATGTTGTTTTATCCTATGCTTTATTAAATTGTATTTATGTTGTTTTATCCTATGCTTTATTAAATTGTATTTATTTTGTTTTAACCTATGCTTTATTAAATTGTATTTATGTTGTTTTATCCTATGCTTTATTAAATTGTATTTATGTTGTTTTATCCTATGCTTTATTAAATTGTGTTTATGTTGTTTTATCCTATACTTTATTAAATTGTATTTATGTTGTTTTATCCTATGCTTTATTAAATTGTATTTATGTTGTTTTAACCCATGCTTTATTAAATTTTATTTATGTTGTTTTAACCCATGCTTTATTAAATTGTATTTATGTTGTTTTATCCTATGCTTTATTAAATTGAGCTTATGTTGTTTTATCCTATGCTTTATTAAATTGTATTTATGTTGTTTTATCCTATGCTTTATTAAATTGTATTTATGTTGTTTTAACCCATGCTTTATTAAATTGTATTTATGTTGTTTTATCCTATGCTTTATTAAATTGTGTTTATGTTGTTTTATCCTATGCTTTTTTAAATTGTATTTATGTTGTTTTATCCTATGCTTTATTAAATTGGATTTATGGTGTTTTATTCTATGCTTTATTAAACTGCATTTATGTTGTTTTATCCTATGCTTTATTAAATTGTATATATGTTGTTTTATACTATGCTTTATTAAATTGTATTTATGTTGTTTTATCCTATGCTTTATTAAATTGTGTTTATGTTGTTTTATCCTATGCTTTATTAAATTGTATTTATGTTGTTTTAACCATGCTTTATTAAATTGCATTTATGTTGTTTTATGTTATGCTTTATTAAATTGTATTTATGTTGTTTTATCCTATGCTTTATTAAATTGTATTTATGTTGTTTTATCCTATGCTTTATTAAATTGTATATATGTTGTTTTATCCTATGCTTTATTAAATTGTATTTATGTTGTTTTGTCCTATGCTTTATTAAATTTTATTTATGTTGTTTTAACCTATGCTTTATTAAATTGTATTTATGTTGTTTTATCCTATGCTTTATTAAATTGTATTTATGTTGTTTTATCCTATGCTTTATTAAATTGTATTTATGTTGTTTTAACCTATCCTTTATTAAATTGTATTTATGTTGTTTTATCCTATGCTTTATTAAATTGTATTCATGTTGTTTTATCCTATGTTTTATTAAATTCTATTTCTGTTGTTTCATACTATGCTTTATTAAATTGTATTAATGTTGTTTTATCGTATGCTTTATTAAATTGTGTTTATGTTGTTTTATCCTATGCTTTATTAAATTGTATTATGTTGATTTGTCCTATGCTTTATTAAATTGTATTTATGTTGTTTTAACCTATGCTTTATTAAATTGTATGTATGTTGTTTTATCCTATACTTTATTAAATTGTATTTATGTTGTTTTAACCTATGCTTGATTAAATTGTATTTATGTTGTTTTATCCTATGCTTTATTAAATTGTATTTATGTTGTTTTATCCTATGCTTTATTAAATTGTGTTTATGTTGTTTTATCCTATGCTTTATTAAATTGTATTTATGTTGTTTTATCCTATGCTTTATTAAATTGTATTTATTTTGTTTTAACCTATGCTTTATTAAATTGTAATTATGTTGTTTTATCCTATGCTTTATTAAATTGTATTTATGTTGTTTTATCCTATGCTTTATTAAATTGTGTTTATGTTGTTTTATCCTATACTTTATTAAATTGTATTTATGTTGTTTTATCCTATGCTTTATTAAATTGTATTTATGTTGTTTTAACCCATGCTTTATTAAATTGTATTTATGTTGTTTTATCCTATGCTTTATTAAATTGTGTTTATGTTGTTTTATCCTATGCTTTTTTAAATTGTATTTATGTTGTTTTATCCTATGCTTTATTAAATTGGATTTATGGTGTTTTATTCTATGCTTTATTAAACTGCATTTATGTTGTTTTATCCTATGCTTTATTAAATTGTATATATGTTGTTTTATACTATGCTTTATTAAATTGTATTTATGTTGTTTTATCCTATGCTTTATTAAATTGTATTTATGTTGTTTTATCCTATGCTTTATTAAATTGTGTTTATGTTGTTTTATCCTATGCTTTATTAAATTGTATTTATGTTGTTTTAACCATGCTTTATTAAATTGCATTTATGTTGTTTTATGTTATGCTTTATTAAATTGTATTTATGTTGTTTTATCCTATGCTTTATTAAATTGTATTTATGTTGTTTTATCCTATGCTTTATTAAATTGTATATATGTTGTTTTATCCTATGCTTTATTAAATTGTATTTATGTTGTTTTGTCCTATGCTTTATTAAATTTTATTTATGTTGTTTTAACCTATGCTTTATTAAATTGTATTTATGTTTTTTTATCCTATGCTTTATTAAATGGTATTTATGTTGTTTTATCCTATGCTTTATTAAATTGTATTTATGTTGTTTTAACCTATCCTTTATTAAATTGTATTTATGTTGTTTTATCCTATGCTTTATTAAATTGTATTCATGTTGTTTTATCCTATGTTTTATTAAATTCTATTTCTGTTGTTTCATACTATGCTTTATTAAATTGTATTAATGTTGTTTTATCGTATGCTTTATTAAATTGTATTATGTTGATTTGTCCTATGCTTTATTAAATTGTATTTATGTTGTTTTAACCTATGCTTTATTAAATTGTATGTATGTTGTTTTATCCTATACTTTATTAAATTGTATTTATGTTGTTTTAACCTATGCTTGATTAAATTGTATTTATGTTGTTTTATCCTATGCTTTATTAAATTGTATTTATGTTGTTTTATCCTATGCTTTATTAAATTGTGTTTATGTTGTTTTATCCTATGCTTTATTAAATTGTATTTATGTTGTTTTATCCTATGCTTTATTAAATTGTATTTATTTTGTTTTAACCTATGCTTTATTAAATTGTAATTATGTTGTTTTATCCTATGCTTTATTAAATTGTATTTATGTTGTTTTATCCTATGCTTTATTAAATTGTGTTTATGTTGTTTTATCCTATACTTTATTAAATTGTATTTATGTTGTTTTATCCTATGCTTTATTAAATTGTATTTATGTTGTTTTAACCCATGCTTTATTAAATTTTATTTATGTTGTTTTAACCCATGCTTTATTAAATTGTATTTATGTTGTTTTATCCTATGCTTTATTAAATTGAGCTTATGTTGTTTTATCCTATGCTTTATTAAATTGTATTTATGTTGTTTTATCCTATGCTTTATTAAATTGTATTTATGTTGTTTTAACCCATGCTTTATTAAATTGTATTTATGTTTTTTTATCCTATGCTTTATTAAATTGTGTTTATGTTGTTTTATCCTATGCTTTTTTAAATTGTATTTATGTTGTTTTATCCTATGCTTTATTAAATTGTATTTATGTTGTTTTATGCTATGCTTTATTAAACTGAATTTATGTTGTTTTATCCTATGCTTTATTAAATTGTATTTATGTTGTTTTATTCTATGCTTTATTAAATTGTATTTATGTTGTTTTATCCTATGCTTTATTAAATTGTGTTTATGTTGTTTTATCCTATGCTTTTTTAAATTGTATTTATGTTGTTTTATCCTATGCTTTATTAAATTGTAATTATGGTGTTTTATTCTATGCTTTATTAAACTGCATTTATGTTGTTTTATCCTATGCTTTATTAAATTGTATTTATGTTGTTTTATTCTATGCTTTATTAAGTTGTATTTATGTTGTTTTATCCTATGCTTTATTAAATTGTATTTATGTTGTTTTATCCTTTGCTTTATTAAGTTGTATTTATGTTTTTTATTGTATGCTTTATTAAACTGCATTTATGTTGTTTTATCCTATGCTTTATTAAATTGTATTTATGTTGTTTTATCCTATGCTTTATTAAATTGTGTTTATGTTGTTTTATCCTATGCTTTATTAAATTGTATTTATGTTGTTTTAACCATGCTTTATTAAATTGCATTTATGTTGTTTTATGTTATGCTTTATTAAATTGTATTTATGTTGTTTTATCCTATGCTTTATTAAATTGTATTTATGTTGTTTTATCCTATGCTTTATTAAATTGTATATATGTTGTTTTATCCTATGCTTTATTAAATTGTATTTATGTTGTTTTGTCCTATGCTTTATTAAATTTTATTTATGTTGTTTTAACCTATGCTTTATTAAATTGTATTTATGTTTTTTTATCCTATGCTTTATTAAATGGTATTTATGTTGTTTTATCCTATGCTTTATTAAATTGTATTTATGTTGTTTTAACCTATCCTTTATTAAATTGTATTTATGTTGTTTTATCCTATGCTTTATTAAATTGTATTCATGTTGTTTTATCCTATGTTTTATTAAATTCTATTTCTGTTGTTTCATACTATGCTTTATTAAATTGTATTAATGTTGTTTTATCGTATGCTTTATTAAATTGTATTATGTTGATTTGTCCTATGCTTTATTAAATTGTATTTATGTTGTTTTAACCTATGCTTTATTAAATTGTATGTATGTTGTTTTATCCTATACTTTATTAAATTGTATTTATGTTGTTTTAACCTATGCTTGATTAAATTGTATTTATGTTGTTTTATCCTATGCTTTATTAAATTGTATTTATGTTGTTTTATCCTATGCTTTATTAAATTGTGTTTATGTTGTTTTATCCTATGCTTTATTAAATTGTATTTATGTTGTTTTATCCTATGCTTTATTAAATTGTATTTATTTTGTTTTAACCTATGCTTTATTAAATTGTAATTATGTTGTTTTATCCTATGCTTTATTAAATTGTATTTATGTTGTTTTATCCTATGCTTTATTAAATTGTGTTTATGTTGTTTTATCCTATACTTTATTAAATTGTATTTATGTTGTTTTATCCTATGCTTTATTAAATTGTATTTATGTTGTTTTAACCCATGCTTTATTAAATTTTATTTATGTTGTTTTAACCCATGCTTTATTAAATTGTATTTATGTTGTTTTATCCTATGCTTTATTAAATTGAGCTTATGTTGTTTTATCCTATGCTTTATTAAATTGTATTTATGTTGTTTTATCCTATGCTTTATTAAATTGTATTTATGTTGTTTTAACCCATGCTTTATTAAATTGTATTTATGTTTTTTTATCCTATGCTTTATTAAATTGTGTTTATGTTGTTTTATCCTATGCTTTTTTAAATTGTATTTATGTTGTTTTATCCTATGCTTTATTAAATTGTATTTATGTTGTTTTATGCTATGCTTTATTAAACTGAATTTATGTTGTTTTATCCTATGCTTTATTAAATTGTATTTATGTTGTTTTATTCTATGCTTTATTAAATTGTATTTATGTTGTTTTATCCTATGCTTTATTAAATTGTGTTTATGTTGTTTTATCCTATGCTTTTTTAAATTGTATTTATGTTGTTTTATCCTATGCTTTATTAAATTGTAATTATGGTGTTTTATTCTATGCTTTATTAAACTGCATTTATGTTGTTTTATCCTATGCTTTATTAAATTGTATTTATGTTGTTTTATTCTATGCTTTATTAAGTTGTATTTATGTTGTTTTATCCTATGCTTTATTAAATTGTATTTATGTTGTTTTATCCTTTGCTTTATTAAGTTGTATTTATGTTTTTTATTGTATGCTTTATTAAACTGCATTTATGTTGTTTTATCCTATGCTTTATTAAATTGTATTTATGTTGTTTTATCCTATGCTTTATTAAATTGTGTTTATGTTGTTTTATCCTATGCTTTATTAAATTGTATTTATGTTGATTTATTGTATGCTTTATTAAACTGCATTTATGTTGTTTTATCCTATGCTTTGTTAAATTGTATTTATGTTGTTTTATCCTATGTTTTATTAAATTCTATTTCTGTTGTTTTATACTATGCTTTATTAAATTGTATTTATGTTGTTTTATCCTATGCTTTATTAAATTGATTTTATGTTGTTTTATCCTATGCTTTATTAAATTGTATTTATGTTGTTTTAACCATGCTTTATTAAATTGCATTTATGTTGTTTTATCTTATGCTTTATTAAATTGTATTTATGTTGTTTTATCCTATGCTTTATTAAATTGTATTTATGTTGTTTTATCCTATGCTTTATTAAATTGTATATATGTTGTTTTATCCTATGCTTTATTAAATTGTATTTATGTTGTTTTGTCCTATGCTTTATTAAATTTTATTTATGTTGTTTTAACCTATGCTTTATTAAATTGTATTTATGTTGTTTTATCCTATGCTTTATTAAATTGTATTTATGTTGTTTTGTCCTATGCTTTATTAAATTTTATTTATGCTGTTTTAACCTATGCTTTATTAAATTGTATTTATGTTGTTTTATCCTATGCTTTATTAAATTGTATTTATGTTGTTTTAGCCTATGCTTTATTAAATTGTATTTATGTTGTTTTAACCTATCCTTTATTAAATTGTATTTATGTTGTTTTATCCTATGCTTTATTAAATTGTATTTATGTTGTTTTATCCTATGTTTTATTAAATTCTATTTCTGTTGTTTTATACTATGCTTTATTAAATTGTATTTATGTTGTTTTATCGTATGCTTTATTAAATTGTATTTATGTTGTTTTATCCTATGCTTTATTAAATTGTGTTTATGTTGTTTTATCCTATGCTTTATTAAATTGTATTTATGTTGATTTGTCCTATGCTTTATTAAATTGTATTTATGTTGTTTTAACCTATGCTTTATTAAATTGTATGTATGTTGTTTTATCCTATACTTTATTAAATTGTATTTATGTTGTTTTAACCTATGCTTGATTAAATTGTATTTATGTTGTTTTATCCTATGCTTTATTAAATGGTATTTATGTTGTTTTATCCTATGCTTTATTAAATTGTGTTTATGTTGTTTTATCCTATGCTTTATTAAATTGTATTTATGTTGTTTTATCCTATGCTTTATTAAATTGTATTTATTTTGTTTTAACCTATGCTTTATTAAATTGTATTTATGTTGTTGTATCCTATGCTTTATTAAATTGTATTTATGTTGTTTTATCCTATGCTTTATTAAATTGTGTTTATGTTGTTTTATCCTATACTTTATTAAATTGTATTTATGTTGTTTTATCCTATGCTTTATTAAATTGTATTTATGTTGTTTTAACCCATGCTTTATTAAATTGTATTTATGTTGTTTTAACCCATGCTTTATTAAATTGTATTTATGTTGTTTTATCCTATGCTTTATTAAATTGAGCTTATGTTGTTTTATCCTATGCTTTATTAAATTGTATTTATGTTGTTTTATCCTATGCTTTATTAAATTGTATTTATGTTGTTTTAACCCATGCTTTATTAAATTGTATTTATGTTGTTTTATCCTATGCTTTATTAAATTGTGTTTATGTTGTTTTATCCTATGCTTTTTTAAATTGTATTTATGTTGTTTTATCCTATGCTTTATTAAATTGGATTTATGGTGTTTTATTCTATGCTTTATTAAACTGCATTTATGTTGTTTTATCCTATGCTTTATTAAATTGTATATATGTTGTTTTATACTATGCTTTATTAAATTGTATTTATGTTGTTTTATCCTATGCTTTATTAAATTGTATTTATGTTGTTTTATCCTATGCTTTATTAAATTGTGTTTATGTTGTTTTATCCTATGCTTTATTAAATTGTATTTATGTTGTTTTAACCATGCTTTATTAAATTGCATTTATGTTGTTTTATGTTATGCTTTATTAAATTGTATTTATGTTGTTTTATCCTATGCTTTATTAAATTGTGTTTATGTTGTTTTATCCTATGCTTTATTAAATTGTATTTATGTTGTTTTAACCATGCTTTATTAAATTGTATTTATGTTGTTTTATCCTATGTTTTATTAAATTCTATTTCTGTTGTTTTATACTATGCTTTATTAAATTGTATTTATGTTGTTTTATCGTATGCTTTATTAAATTGTATTTATGTTGTTTTATCCTATGCTTTATTAAATTGTGTTTATGTTGTTTTATCCTATGCTTTATTAAATTGTATTTATGTTGATTTGTCCTATGCTTTATTAAATTGTATTTATGTTGTTTTAACCTATGCTTTATTAAATTGTATGTATGTTGTTTTATCCTATACTTTATTAAATTGTATTTATGTTGTTTTAACCTATGCTTGATTAAATTGTATTTATGTTGTTTTATCCTATGCTTTATTAAATGGTATTTATGTTGTTTTATCCTATGCTTTATTAAATTGTGTTTATGTTGTTTTATCCTATGCTTTATTAAATTGTATTTATGTTGTTTTATCCTATGCTTTATTAAATTGTATTTATTTTGTTTTAACCTATGCTTTATTAAATTGTATTTATGTTGTTTTATCCTATGCTTTATTAAATTGTATTTATGTTGTTTTATCCTATTCTTTATTAAATTGTGTTTATGTTGTTTTATCCTATACTTTATTAAATTGTATTTATGTTGTTTTATCCTATGCTTTATTAAATTGTATTTATGTTGTTTTAACCCATGCTTTATTAAATTTTATTTATGTTGTTTTAACCCATGCTTTATTAAATTGTATTTATGTTGTTTTATCCTATGCTTTATTAAATTGAGCTTATGTTGTTTTATCCTATGCTTTATTAAATTGTATTTATGTTGTTTTATCCTATGCTTTATTAAATTGTATTTATGTTGTTTTAACCCATGCTTTATTAAATTGTATTTATGTTGTTTTATCCTATGCTTTATTAAATTGTGTTTATGTTGTTTTATCCTATGCTTTTTTAAATTGTATTTATGTTGTTTTATCCTATGCTTTATTAAATTGGATTTATGGTGTTTTATTCTATGCTTTATTAAACTGCATTTATGTTGTTTTATCCTATGCTTTATTAAATTGTATATATGTTGTTTTATACTATGCTTTATTAAATTGTATTTATGTTGTTTTATCCTATGCTTTATTAAATTGTATTTATGTTGTTTTATCCTATGCTTTATTAAATTGTGTTTATGTTGTTTTATCCTATGCTTTATTAAATTGTATTTATGTTGTTTTAACCATGCTTTATTAAATTGCATTTATGTTGTTTTATGTTATGCTTTATTAAATTGTATTTATGTTGTTTTATCCTATGCTTTATTAAATTGTATTTATGTTGTTTTATCCTATGCTTTATTAAATTGTATATATGATGTTTTATCCTATGCTTCATTAAATTGTATTTATGTTGTTTTGTCCTATGCTTTATTAAATTTTATTTATGTTGTTTTAACCTATGCTTTATTAAATTGTATTTATGTTGTTTTATTCTATGCTTTATTAAATGGTATTTATGTTGTTTTATCCTATGCTTTATTAAATTGTATTTATGTTGTTTTAACCTATCCTTTATTAAATTGTATTTATGTTGTTTTATCCTATGCTTTATTAAATTGTATTCATGTTGTTTTATCCTATGTTTTATTAAATTCTATTTCTGTTGTTTCATACTATGCTTTATTAAATTGTATTAATGTTGTTTTATCGTATGCTTTATTAAATTGTGTTTATGTTGTTTTATCCTATGCTTTATTAAATTGTATTATGTTGATTTGTCCTATGCTTTATTAAATTGTATTTATGTTGTTTTAACCTATGCTTTATTAAATTGTATGTATGTTGTTTTATCCTATACTTTATTAAATTGTATTTATGTTGTTTTAACCTATGCTTGATTAAATTGTATTTATGTTGTTTTATCCTATGCTTTATTAAATTGTATTTATGTTGTTTTATCCTATGCTTTATTAAATTGTGTTTATGTTGTTTTATCCTATGCTTTATTAAATTGTATTTATGTTGTTTTATCCTATGCTTTATTAAATTGTATTTATTTTGTTTTAACCTATGCTTTATTAAATTGTAATTATGTTGTTTTATCCTATGCTTTATTAAATTGTATTTATGTTGTTTTATCCTATGCTTTATTAAATTGTGTTTATGTTGTTTTATCCTATACTTTATTAAATTGTATTTATGTTGTTTTATCCTATGCTTTATTAAATTGTATTTATGTTGTTTTAACCCATGCTTTATTAAATTTTATTTATGTTGTTTTAACCCATGCTTTATTAAATTGTATTTATGTTGTTTTATCCTATGCTTTATTAAATTGAGCTTATGTTGTTTTATCCTATGCTTTATTAAATTGTATTTATGTTGTTTTATCCTATGCTTTATTAAATTGTATTTATGTTGTTTTAACCCATGCTTTATTAAATTGTATTTATGTTGTTTTATCCTATGCTTTATTAAATTGTGTTTATGTTGTTTTATCCTATGCTTTTTTAAATTGTATTTATGTTGTTTTATCCTATGCTTTATTAAATTGTATTTATGTTGTTTTATGCTATGCTTTATTAAACTGCATTTATGTTGTTTTATCCTATGCTTTATTAAATTGTATTTATGTTGTTTTATTCTATGCTTTATTAAATTGTATTTATGTTGTTTTATCCTATGCTTTATTAAATTGTATTTATGTTGTTTTATCCTATGCTTTATTAAATTGTATTTATGTTGTTTTATCCTATACTTTATTAAATTGTATTTATGTTGTTTTATCCTATACTTTATTAAATTGTATTTATGTTGTTTTAACCTATGATTTATTAAATTGTATTTATGTTGTTTTATCCTATGCTTTATTAAATGGTATTTATGTTGTTTTATCCTATGCTTTATTAAATTGTATTTATGTTGTTTTAACCTATCCTTTATTAAATTGTATTTATGTTGTTTTATCCTATGCTTTATTAAATTGTATTTATTTTGTTTTAACCTATGCTTTATTAAATTGTATTTATGCTGTTTTATCCTATGCTTTATTAAATTGTGTTTGTCTTGTTTTAATCTATGCTTTATTAAATTGTATTTATGTTGTTTTATCCTATGCTTTATTAAATTGTATTTATGTTGTTTTATCCTATGCTTTATTAAATTGTGTTTATGTTGTTTTATCCTATACTTTATTAAATTGTATTTATGTTGTTTTAAACTATGCTTTATTAAATTGTATTTATGTTGTTTTATCCTATGCTTTATTAAATTGTATTTATGTTGTTTTATCCTATGCTTTATTAAATTGTGTTTATCTTGTTTTAACCTATGCTTTATTAAATTGTATTTATGTTGTTTTAACCCATGCTATATTAAATTGTATTTATGTTGTTTTAACCCATGCTTTATTAAATTGTATTTATGTTGTTTTATCCTATGCTTTATTAAATTGTGCTTATGTTGTTTTATCCTATGCTTTATTAAATTGTATTTATGTTGTTTTATCCTATGCTTTATTAAATTGTATTTATGTTGTTTTAACCCATGCTTTATTAAATTGTATTTATGTTGTTTTATCCTATGCTTTATTAAATTGTGTTTATGTTGTTTTATCCTATGCTTTTTTAAATTGTATTTATGTTGTTTTATCCTATGCTTTATTAAATTGTATTTATGTTGTTTTATGCTATGCTTTATTAAACTGCATTTATGTTGTTTTATCCTATGCTTTATTAAATTGTATTTATGTTGTTTTATTCTATGCTTTATTAAATTGTATTTATGTTGTTTTATCCTATGCTTTATTAAATTGTATTTATGTTGTTTTATCCTATGCTTTATTAAATTGTATTTATGTTGTTTTATCCTATACTTTATTAAATTGTATTTATGTTGTTTTATCCTATACTTTATTAAATTGTATTTATGTTGTTTTAACCTATGCTTTATTAAATTGTATTTATTTTGTTTTATCCTATGCTTTATTAATTTGTGTTTATGTTGTTTTATCCTATGCTTTATTAAATTGTATTAATGTTGTTTTATCCTATGCTTTATTAAATTGTATTTATGTTGTTTTATCCTATGCTTTATTAAATTGTATTTATGTTGTTTTATCCTATGCTTTATTAAATTGTATTTATGTTGTTTTATCCTATACTTTATTAAATTGTATTTATGTTGTTTTAACCTATGCTTTATTAAATTGTATTTATGTTGTTTTATCCTATGCTTTATTAAATTGTATTTATGTTGTTTTATCCTATGCTTTATTAAATTGTATTTATGTTGTTTCATCCTATGCTTTATTAAATTGTATTTATGTTGTTTTAACCTATGCTTTATTAAATTGCATGTATGTTGTTTTATCCTATACTTTATTAAATTGTATTTATGTTGTTTTAACCTATGCTTTATTAAATTGTATTTATGTTGTTTTATCCTATGCTTTATTAAATTGTATTTATGTTGTTTTATCCTATGCTTTATTAAATTGTGTTTATGTTGTTTTATCCTATGCTTTATTAAATTGTATTTATGTTGTTTTATCCTATGCTTTATTAAATTGTATTTATTTTGTTTTAACCTATGCTTTATTAAATTGTATTTATGTTGTTTTATCCTATGCTTTATTAAATTGTATTTATGTTGTTTTATCCTATGCTTTATTAAATTGTGTTTATGTTGTTTTATCCTATACTTTATTAAATTGTATTTATGTTGTTTTAAACTATGCTTTATTAAATTGTATTTATGTTGTTTTATCCTATGCTTTATTAAATTGTATTTATGTTGTTTTATCCTATGCTTTATTAAATTGTGCTTATGTTGTTTTATCCTATGCTTTATTAAATTGTATTTATGTTGCTTTATCCTATGCTTTATTAAATTGTATTTATGTTGTTTTAACCCATGCTTTAATAAATTGTATTTATGTTGTTTTATCCTATGCTTTATTAAATTGTGTTTATGTTGTTTTATCCTATGCTTTTTTAAATTGTATTTATGTTGTTTTATCCTATGCTTTATTAAATTGTAATTATGGTGTTTTATTCTATGCTTTATTAAACTGCATTTATGTTGTTTTATCCTATGCTTTATTAAATTGTATTTATGTTGTTTTATTCTATGCTTTATTAAGTTGTATTTATGTTGTTTTATCCTATGCTTTATTAAATTGTATTTATGTTGTTTTATCCTTTGCTTTATTAAATTGTATTTATGTTTTTTATTGTATGCTTTATTAAACTGCATTTATGTTGTTTTATCCTATGCTTTATTAAATTGTATTTATGTTGTTTTATCCTATGCTTTATTAAATTGTGTTTATGTTGTTTTATCCTATGCTTTATTAAATTGTATTTATGTTGATTTATTGTATGCTTTATTAAACTGCATTGATGTTGTTTTATCCTATGCTTTGTTAAATTGTATTTATGTTGTTTTATCCTATGTTTTATTAAATTCTATTTCTGTTGTTTTATACTATGCTTTATTAAATTGTATTTATGTTGTTTTATCCTATGCTTTATTAAATTGCTTTTATGTTGTTTTATCCTATGCTTTATTAAATTGTATTTATGTTGTTTTAACCATGCTTTATTAAATTGCATTTATGTTGTTTTATCTTATGCTTTATTAAATTGTATTTATGTTGTTTTATCCTATGCTTTATTAAATTGTATTTATGTTGTTTTATCCTATGCTTTATTAAATTGTATATATGTTGTTTTATCCTATGCTTTATTAAATTGTATTTATGTTGTTTTGTCCTATGCTTTATTAAATTTTATTTATGTTGTTTTAACCTATGCTTTATTAAATTGTATTTATGTTGTTTTATCCTATGCTTTATTAAATTGTATTTATGTTGTTTTAACCCATGCTTTATTAAATTGTATTTATGTTGTTTTATCCTATGCTTTATTAAATTGTGTTTATGTTGTTTTATCCTATGCTTTTTTAAATTGTATTTATGTTGTTTTATCCTATGCTTTATTAAATTGTATTTATGGTGTTTTATTCTATGCTTTATTAAACTGCATTTATGTTGTTTTATCCTATGCTTTATTAAATTGTATTTATGTTGTTTTATTCTATGCTTTATTAAGTTGTATTTATGTTGTTTTATCCTATGCTTTATTAAATTGTATTTATGTTGTTTTATCCTTTGCTTTATTAAATTGTATTTATGTTGTTTTATCCTATGCTTTATTAAATTGTATTTATGTTGATTTGTCCTATGCTTTATTAAATTGTATTTATGTTGTTTTAACCTATGCTTTATTAAATTGTATGTATGTTGTTTTATCCTATACTTTATTAAATTGTATTTATGTTGTTTTAACCTATGCTTGATTAAATTGTATTTATGTTGTTTTATCCTATGCTTTATTAAATGGTATTTATGTTGTTTTATCCTATGCTTTATTAAATTGTGTTTATGTTGTTTTATCCTATGCTTTATTAAATTGTATTTATGTTGTTTTATCCTATGCTTTATTAAATTGTATTTATTTTCTTTTAACCTATGCTTTATTAAATTGTATTTATGTTGTTTTATCCTATGCTTTATTAAATTGTATTTATGTTGTTTTATCCTATGCTTTATTAAATTGTGTTTATGTTGTTTTATCCTATACTTTATTAAATTGTATTTATGTTGTTTTATCCTATGCTTTATTAAATTGTATTTATGATGTTTTAACCCATGCTTTATTAAATTTTATTTATGTTGTTTTAACCCATGCTTTATTAAATTGTATTTATGTTGTTTTATCCTATGCTTTATTAAATTGAGCTTATGTTGTTTTATCCTATGCTTTATTAAATTGTATTTATGTTGTTTTATCCTATGCTTTATTAAATTGTATTTATGTTGTTTTAACCCATGCTTTATTAAATTGTATTTATGTTGTTTTATCCTATGCTTTATTAAATTGTGTTTATGTTGTTTTATCCTATGCTTTTTTAAATTGTATTTATGTTGTTTTATCCTATGCTTTATTAAATTGGATTTATGGTGTTTTATTCTATGCTTTATTAAACTGCATTTATGTTGTTTTATCCTATGCTTTATTAAATTGTATATATGTTGTTTTATACTATGCTTTATTAAATTGTATTTATGTTGTTTTATCCTATGCTTTATTAAATTGTATTTATGTTGTTTTATGTTATGCTTTATTAAATTGTATTTATGTTGTTTTATCCTATGCTTTATTAAATTGTATTTATGTTGTTTTATCCTATGCTTTATTAAATTGTATATATGTTGTTTTATCCTATGCTTTATTAAATTGTATTTATGTTGTTTTGTCCTATGCTTTATTAAATTTTATTTATGTTGTTTTAACCTATGCTTTATTAAATTGTATTTATGTTGTTTTATCCTATGCTTTATTAAATGGTATTTATGTTGTTTTATCCTATGCTTTATTAAATTGTATTTATGTTGTTTTAACCTATCCTTTATTAAATTGTATTTATGTTGTTTTATCCTATGCTTTATTAAATTGTATTCATGTTGTTTTATCCTATGTTTTATTAAATTCTATTTCTGTTGTTTCATACTATGCTTTATTAAATTGTATTTATGTTGTTTTATCGTATGCTTTATTAAATTGTGTTTATGTTGTTTTATCCTATGCTTTATTAAATTGTATTATGTTGATTTGTCCTATGCTTTATTAAATTGTATTTATGTTGTTTTAACCTATGCTTTATTAAATTGTATGTATGTTGTTTTATCCTATACTTTATTAAATTGTATTTATGTTGTTTTAACCTATGCTTGATTAAATTGTATTTATGTTGTTTTATCCTATGCTTTATTAAATTGTATTTATGTTGTTTTATCCTATGCTTTATTAAATTGTGTTTATGTTGTTTTATCCTATGCTTTATTAAATTGTATTTATGTTGTTTTATCCTATGCTTTATTAAATTGTATTTATTTTGTTTTAACCTATGCTTTATTAAATTGTAATTATGTTGTTTTATCCTATGCTTTATTAAATTGTATTTATGTTGTTTTATCCTATGCTTTATTAAATTGTGTTTATGTTGTTTTATCCTATACTTTATTAAATTGTATTTATGTTGTTTTATCCTATGCTTTATTAAATTGTATTTATGTTGTTTTAACCCATGCTTTATTAAATTTTATTTATGTTGTTTTAACCCATGCTTTATTAAATTGTATTTATGTTGTTTTATCCTATGCTTTATTAAATTGAGCTTATGTTGTTTTATCCGATGCTTTATTAAATTGTATTTATGTTGTTTTATCCTATGCTTTATTAAATTGTATTTATGTTGTTTTAACCCATGCTTTATTAAATTGTATTTATGTTGTTTTATCCTATGCTTTATTAAATTGTGTTTATGTTGTTTTATCCTATGCTTTATTAAATTGTATTTATGGTGTTTTATTCTATGCTTTATTAAACTGCATTTATGTTGTTTTATCCTATGCTTTATTAAATTGTATATATGTTGTTTTATACTATGCTTTATTAAATTGTATTTATGTTGTTTTATCCTATGCTTTATTAAATTGTATTTATGTTGTTTTATCCTATGCTTTATTAAATTGTGTTTATGTTGTTTTATCCTATGCTTTATTAAATTGTATTTATGTTGTTTTAACCATGCTTTATTAAATTGCATTTATGTTGTTTTATGTTATGCTTTATTAAATTGTATTTATGTTGTTTTATCCTATGCTTTATTAAATTGTATTTATGTTGTTTTATCCTATGCTTTATTAAATTGTATATATGTTGTTTTATCCTATGCTTTATTAAATTGTATTTATGTTGTTTTGTCCTATGCTTTATTAAATTTTATTGATGTTGTTTTAACCTATGCTTTATTAAATTGTATTTATGTTGTTTTATCCTATGCTTTATTAAATGGTATTTATGTTGTTTTATCCTATGCTTTATTAAATTGTATTTATGTTGTTTTAACCTATCCTTTATTAAATTGTATTTATGTTGTTTTATCCTATGCTTTATTAAATTGTATTCATGTTGTTTTATCCTATGTTTTATTAAATTCTATTTCTGTTGTTTCATACTATGCTTTATTAAATTGTATTTATGTTGTTTTATCGTATGCTTTATTAAATTGTGTTTATGTTGTTTTATCCTATGCTTTATTAAATTGTATTATGTTGATTTGTCCTATGCTTTATTAAATTGTATTTATGTTGTTTTAACCTATGCTTTATTAAATTGTATGTATGTTGTTTTATCCTATACTTTATTAAATTGTATTTATGTTGTTTTAACCTATGCTTGATTAAATTGTATTTATGTTGTTTTATCCTATGCTTTATTAAATTGTATTTATGTTGTTTTATCCTATGCTTTATTAAATTGTGTTTATGTTGTTTTATCCTATGCTTTATTAAATTGTATTTATGTTGTTTTATCCTATGCTTTATTAAATTGTATTTATTTTGTTTTAACCTATGCTTTATTAAATTGTATTTATGTTGTTTTATCCTATGCTTTATTAAATTGTGTTTGTCTTGTTTTAACCTATGCTTTATTAAATTGTATTTATGTTGTTTTATCCTGTGCTTTATTAAATTGTATTTATGTTGTTTTATCCTATGCTTTATTAAATTGTGTTTATGTTGTTTTATCCTATACTTTATTAAATTGTATTTATGTTGTTTTAAACTATGCTTTATTAAATTGTATTTATGTTGTTTTATCCTATGCTTTATTAAATTGTATTTATGTTGTTTTATCCTATGCTTTATTAAATTGTGTTTATCTTGTTTTAACCTATGCTTTATTAAATTGTATTTATGTTGTTTTAACCCATGCTTTATTAAATTGTATTTATGTTGTTTTAACCCATGCTTTATTAAATTGTATTTATGTTGTTTTATCCTATGCTTTATTAAATTGTGCTTATGTTGTTTTATCCTATGCTTTATTAAATTGTATTTATGTTGTTTTATCCTATGCTTTATTAAATTGTATTTATGTTGTTTTATCCTATGCTTTATTAAATTGTGTTTATGTTGTTTTATCCTATGCTTTTTTAAATTGTATTTATGTTGTTTTATCCTATGCTTTATTAAATTGTATTTATGTTGTTTTATGCTATGCTTTATTAAACTGCATTTATGTTGTTTTATCCTATGCTTTATTAAATTGTATTTATGTTGTTTTATTCTATGCTTTATTAAATTGTATTTATGTTGTTTTATCCTATGCTTTATTAAATTGTATTTATGTTGTTTTATCCTATGCTTTATTAAATTGTATTTATGTTGTTTTATTCTATACTTTATTAAATTGTATTTATGCTGTTTTATCCTATACTTTATTAAATTGTATTTATGATGTTTTAACCTATGCTTTATTAAATTGTATTTATTTTGTTTTATCCTATGCTTTATTAATTTGTGTTTATGTTGTTTTATCCTATGCTTTATTAAATTGTATTAATGTTGTTTTATCCTATGCTTTATTAAATTGTATTTATGTTGTTTTATCCTATGCTTTATTAAATTGTATTTATGTTGTTTTATCCTATGCTTTATTAAATTGTGTTTATGTTGTTTTATCCTATACTTTATTAAATTGTATTTATGTTGTTTTAAACTATGCTTTATTAAATTGTATTTATGTTGTTTTATCCTATGCTTTATTAAATTGTATTTATGTTGTTTTATCCTATGCTTTATTAAATTGTATTTATGTTGTTTTATCCTATGCTTTATTAAATTGTATTTATGTTGTTTTAACCTATGCTTTATTAAATTGCATGTATGTTGTTTTATCCTATACTTTATTAAATTGTATTTATGTTGTTTTAACCTATGCTTTATTAAATTGTATTTATGTTGTTTTATCCTATGCTTTATTAAATTGTATTTATGTTGTTTTATCCTATGCTTTATTAAATTGTGTTTATGTTGTTTTATCCTATGCTTTATTTAATTGTATTTATGTTGTTTTATCCTATGCTTTATTAAATTGTATTTATTTTGTTTTAACCTATGCTTTATTAAATTGTATTTATGTTGTTTTATCCTATGCTTTATTAAATTGTATTTATGTTGTTTTATCCTATGCTTTATTAAATTGTGTTTATGTTGTTTTATCCTATACTTTATTAAATTGTATTTATGTTGTTTTAAACTATGCTTTATTAAATTGTATTTATGTTGTTTTATCCTATGCTTTATTAAATTGCATTTATGTTGTTTTATCCTATGCTTTATTAAATTGTGTTTATCTTGTTTTATCCTATGCTTTATTAAATTGTATTTATGTTGTTTTAACCCATGCTTTATTAAATTGTATTTATGTTGTTTTAACCCATGCTTTATTAAATTGTATTTATGTTGTTTTATCCTATGCTTTATTAAATTGTGCTTATGTTGTTTTATCCTATGCTTTATTAAATTGTATTTATGTTGCTTTATCCTATGCTTTATTAAATTGTATTTATGTTGTTTTAACCCATGCTTTATTAAATTGTATTTATGTTGTTTTATCCTATGCTTTATTAAATTGTGTTTATGTTGTTTTATCCTATGCTTTTTTAAATTGTATTTATGTTGTTTTATCCTTTGCTTTATTAAATTGTAATTATGGTGTTTTATTCTATGCTTTATTAAACTGCATTTATGTTGTTTTATCCTATGCTTTATTAAATTGTATTTATGTTGTTTTATTCTATGCTTTATTAAGTTGTATTTATGTTGTTTTATCCTATGCTTTATTAAATTGTATTTATGTTGTTTTATCCTTTGCTTTATTAAATTGTATTTATGTTTTTTATTGTATGCTTTATTAAACTGCATTTATGTTGTTTTATCCTATGCTTTATTAAATTGTATTTATGTTGTTTTATCCTATGCTTTATTAAATTGTGTTAATGTTGTTTTATCCTATGCTTTATTAAATTGTATTTATGTTGATTTATTGTATGCTTTATTAAACTGCATTTATGTTGTTTTATCCTATGCTTTGTTAAATTGTATTTATGTTGTTTTATCCTATGTTTTATTAAATTCTATTTCTGTTGTTTTATACTATGCTTTATTAAATTGTATTTATGTTGTTTTATCCTATGCCTTATTAAATTGCTTTTATGTTGTTTTATCCTATGCTTTATTAAATTGTATTTATGTTGTTTTAACCATGCTTTATTAAATTGCATTTATGTTGTTTTATCTTATGCTTTATTAAATTGTATTTATGTTGTTTTATCCTATGCTTTATTAAATTGTATTTATGTTGTTTTATCCTATGCTTTATTAAATTGTATATATGTTGTTTTATCCTATGCTTTATTAAATTGTATTTATGTTGTTTTGTCCTATGCTTTATTAAATTTTATTTATGTTGTTTTAACCTATGCTTTATTAAATTGTATTTATGTTGTTTTATCCTATGCTTTATTAAATGGTATTTATGTTGTTTTATCCTATGCTTTATTAAATTGTATTTATGTTGTTTTAACCTATCCTTTATTAAATTGTATTTATGTTGTTTTAACCTATGCTTTATTATATTGTATTTATGTTGTTTTAACCTATGCTTTATTAAATTGCATGTATGTTGTTTTATCCTATACTTTATTAAATTGTATTTATGTTGTTTTAACCTATGCTTTATTCAATTGTATTTATGTTGTTTTATCCTATGCTTTATTAAATTGTATTTATGTTGTTTTATCCTATGATTTATTCAATTGTGTTTATGTTGTTTTATCCTATGCTTTATTAAATTGTATTTATTTTGTTTTATCCTATGCTTTATTAAATTGTGTTTAACTTGTTTTATCCTATGCTTTATTAAATTGTATTTATGTTGTTTTAACCCATGCTTTATTAAATTGTATTTATGTTGTTTTAACCCATGCTTTATTAAATTGTATTTATGTTGTTTTATCCAATGCTTTATTAAATTGTGCTTATGTTGTTTTATCTTATGCTTTATTAAATTGTATTTATGTTGCTTTATCCTATGCTTTATTAAATTGTATTTATGATGTTTTATTCTATGCTTTATTAAACTGCATTTATGTTGTTTTATCCTATGCTTTATTAAATTGTATATATGTTGTTTTATACTATGCTTTATTAAATTGTATTTATGTTGTTTTATCCTATGCTTTATTAAATTGTATTTATGGTGTTTTATTCTATGCTTTATTAAACTGCATTTATGTTGTTTTATCCTATGCTTTATTAAATTGTATATATGTTGTTTTATACTATGCTTTATTAAATTGTATTTATGTTGTTTTATCCTATGCTTTATTAAATTGTATTTATGTTGTTTTATCCTATGCTTTATTAAATTGTGTTTATGTTGTTTTATCCTATGCTTTATTAAATTGTATTTATGTTGTTTTAACCATGCTTTATTAAATTGCATTTATGTTGTTTTATGTTATGCTTTATTAAATTGTATTTATGTTGTTTTATCCTATGCTTTATTAAATTGTATTTATGTTGTTTTATCCTATGCTTTATTAAATTGTATATATGTTGTTTTATCCTATGCTTTATTAAATTGTATTTATGTTGTTTTGTCCTATGCTTTATTAAATTTTATTTATGTTGTTTTAACCTATGCTTTATTAAATTGTATTTATGTTGTTTTATCCTATGCTTTATTAAATGGTATTTATGTTGTTTTATCCTATGCTTTATTAAATTGTATTTATGTTGTTTTAACCTATCCTTTATTAAATTGTATTTATGTTGTTTTATCCTATGCTTTATTAAATTGTATTCATGTTGTTTTATCCTATGTTTTATTAAATTCTATTTCTGTTGTTTCATACTATGCTTTATTAAATTGTATTTATGTTGTTTTATCGTATGCTTTATTAAATTGTGTTTATGTTGTTTTATCCTATGCTTTATTAAATTGTATTATGTTGATTTGTCCTATGCTTTATTAAATTGTATTTATGTTGTTTTAACCTATGCTTTATTAAATTGTATGTATGTTGTTTTATCCTATACTTTATTAAATTGTATTTATGTTGTTTTAACCTATGCTTGATTAAATTGTATTTATGTTGTTTTATCCTATGCTTTATTAAATTGTATTTATGTTGTTTTATCCTATGCTTTATTAAATTGTGTTTATGTTGTTTTATCCTATGCTTTATTAAATTGTATTTATGTTGTTTTATCCTATGCTTTATTAAATTGTATTTATTTTGTTTTAACCTATGCTTTATTAAATTGTATTTATGTTGTTTTATCCTATGCTTTATTAAATTGTATTTATGTTGTTTTATTCTATGCTTTATTAAATTGTATTTATGTTGTTTTATCCTATGCTTTATTAAATTGTATTTATGTTGTTTTATCCTATGCTTTATTAAATTGTATTTATGTTGTTTTATTCTATACTTTATTAAATTGTATTTATGCTGTTTTATCCTATACTTTATTAAATTGTATTTATGATGTTTTAACCTATGCTTTATTAAATTGTATTTATTTTGTTTTATCCTATGCTTTATTAATTTGTGTTTATGTTGTTTTATCCTATGCTTTATTAAATTGTATTAATGTTGTTTTATCCTATGCTTTATTAAATTGTATTTATGTTGTTTTATCCTATGCTTTATTAAATTGTATTTATGTTGTTTTATCCTATGCTTTATTAAATTGTGTTTATGTTGTTTTATCCTATACTTTATTAAATTGTATTTATGTTGTTTTAAACTATGCTTTATTAAATTGTATTTATGTTGTTTTATCCTATGCTTTATTAAATTGTATTTATGTTGTTTTATCCTATGCTTTATTAAATTGTATTTATGTTGTTTTATCCTATGCTTTATTAAATTGTATTTATGTTGTTTTAACCTATGCTTTATTAAATTGCATGTATGTTGTTTTATCCTATACTTTATTAAATTGTATTTATGTTGTTTTAACCTATGCTTTATTAAATTGTATTTATGTTGTTTTATCCTATGCTTTATTAAATTGTATTTATGTTGTTTTATCCTATGCTTTATTAAATTGTGTTTATGTTGTTTTATCCTATGCTTTATTTAATTGTATTTATGTTGTTTTATCCTATGCTTTATTAAATTGTATTTATTTTGTTTTAACCTATGCTTTATTAAATTGTATTTATGTTGTTTTATCCTATGCTTTATTAAATTGTATTTATGTTGTTTTATCCTATGCTTTATTAAATTGTGTTTATGTTGTTTTATCCTATACTTTATTAAATTGTATTTATGTTGTTTTAAACTATGCTTTATTAAATTGTATTTATGTTGTTTTATCCTATGCTTTATTAAATTGCATTTATGTTGTTTTATCCTATGCTTTATTAAATTGTGTTTATCTTGTTTTATCCTATGCTTTATTAAATTGTATTTATGTTGTTTTAACCCATGCTTTATTAAATTGTATTTATGTTGTTTTAACCCATGCTTTATTAAATTGTATTTATGTTGTTTTATCCTATGCTTTATTAAATTGTGCTTATGTTGTTTTATCCTATGCTTTATTAAATTGTATTTATGTTGCTTTATCCTATGCTTTATTAAATTGTATTTATGTTGTTTTAACCCATGCTTTATTAAATTGTATTTATGTTGTTTTATCCTATGCTTTATTAAATTGTGTTTATGTTGTTTTATCCTATGCTTTTTTAAATTGTATTTATGTTGTTTTATCCTTTGCTTTATTAAATTGTAATTATGGTGTTTTATTCTATGCTTTATTAAACTGCATTTATGTTGTTTTATCCTATGCTTTATTAAATTGTATTTATGTTGTTTTATTCTATGCTTTATTAAGTTGTATTTATGTTGTTTTATCCTATGCTTTATTAAATTGTATTTATGTTGTTTTATCCTTTGCTTTATTAAATTGTATTTATGTTTTTTATTGTATGCTTTATTAAACTGCATTTATGTTGTTTTATCCTATGCTTTATTAAATTGTATTTATGTTGTTTTATCCTATGCTTTATTAAATTGTGTTTATGTTGTTTTATCCTATGCTTTATTAAATTGTATTTATGTTGATTTATTGTATGCTTTATTAAACTGCATTTATGTTGTTTTATCCTATGCTTTGTTAAATTGTATTTATGTTGTTTTATCCTATGTTTTATTAAATTCTATTTCTGTTGTTTTATACTATGCTTTATTAAATTGTATTTATGTTGTTTTATCCTATGCCTTATTAAATTGCTTTTATGTTGTTTTATCCTATGCTTTATTAAATTGTATTTATGTTGTTTTAACCATGCTTTATTAAATTGCATTTATGTTGTTTTATCTTATGCTTTATTAAATTGTATTTATGTTGTTTTATCCTATGCTTTATTAAATTGTATTTATGTTGTTTTATCCTATGCTTTATTAAATTGTATATATGTTGTTTTATCCTATGCTTTATTAAATTGTATTTATGTTGTTTTGTCCTATGCTTTATTAAATTTTATTTATGTTGTTTTAACCTATGCTTTATTAAATTGTATTTATGTTGTTTTATCCTATGCTTTATTAAATGGTATTTATGTTGTTTTATCCTATGCTTTATTAAATTGTATTTATGTTGTTTTAACCTATCCTTTATTAAATTGTATTTATGTTGTTTTAACCTATGCTTTATTATATTGTATTTATGTTGTTTTAACCTATGCTTTATTAAATTGCATGTATGTTGTTTTATCCTATACTTTATTAAATTGTATTTATGTTGTTTTAACCTATGCTTTATTAAATTGTATTTATGTTGTTTTATCCTATGCTTTATTCAATTGTATTTATGTTGTTTTATCCTATGCTTTATTAAATTGTGTTTATGTTGTTTTATCCTATGCTTTATTAAATTGTATTTATGTTGTTTTATCCTATGCTTTATTAAATTGTATTTATTTTGTTTTAACCTATGCTTTATTAATTTGTATTTATGTTGTTTTATCCTATGCTTTATTAAATTGTATTTATGTTGTTTTATCCTATGATTTATTCAATTGTGTTTATGTTGTTTTATCCTATGCTTTATTAAATTGTATTTATTTTGTTTTATCCTATGCTTTATTAAATTGTGTTTAACTTGTTTTATCCTATGCTTTATTAAATTGTATTTATGTTGTTTTAACCCATGCTTTATTAAATTGTATTTATGTTGTTTTAACCCATGCTTTATTAAATTGTATTTATGTTGTTTTATCCAATGCTTTATTAAATTGTGCTTATGTTGTTTTATCTTATGCTTTATTAAATTGTATTTATGTTGCTTTATCCTATGCTTTATTAAATTGTATTTATGGTGTTTTATTCTATGCTTTATTAAACTGCATTTATGTTGTTTTATCCTATGCTTTATTAAATTGTATATATGTTGTTTTATACTATGCTTTATTAAATTGTATTTATGTTGTTTTATCCTATGCTTTATTAAATTGTATTTATGTTGTTTTATCCTATGCTTTATTAAATTGTGTTTATGTTGTTTTATCCTATGCTTTATTAAATTGTATTTATGTTGTTTTAACCATGCTTTATTAAATTGCATTTATGTTGTTTTATGTTATGCTTTATTAAATTGTATTTATGTTGTTTTATCCTATGCTTTATTAAATTGTATTTATGTTGTTTTATCCTATGCTTTATTAAATTGTATATATGTTGTTTTATCCTATGCTTTATTAAATTGTATTTATGTTGTTTTGTCCTATGCTTTATTAAATTTTATTTATGTTGTTTTAACCTATGCTTTATTAAATTGTATTTATGTTGTTTTATCCTATGCTTTATTAAATGGTATTTATGTTGTTTTATCCTATGCTTTATTAAATTGTATTTATGTTGTTTTAACCTATCCTTTATTAAATTGTATTTATGTTGTTTTATCCTATGCTTTATTAAATTGTATTCATGTTGTTTTATCCTATGTTTTATTAAATTCTATTTCTGTTGTTTCATACTATGCTTTATTAAATTGTATTTATGTTGTTTTATCGTATGCTTTATTAAATTGTGTTTATGTTGTTTTATCCTATGCTTTATTAAATTGTATTATGTTGATTTGTCCTATGCTTTATTAAATTGTATTTATGTTGTTTTAACCTATGCTTTATTAAATTGTATGTATGTTGTTTTATCCTATACTTTATTAAATTGTATTTATGTTGTTTTAACCTATGCTTGATTAAATTGTATTTATGTTGTTTTATCCTATGCTTTATTAAATTGTATTTATGTTGTTTTATCCTATGCTTTATTAAATTGTGTTTATGTTGTTTTATCCTATGCTTTATTAAATTGTATTTATGTTGTTTTATCCTATGCTTTATTAAATTGTATTTATTTTGTTTTAACCTATGCTTTATTAAATTGTATTTATGTTGTTTTATCCTATGCTTTATTAAATTGTGTTTGTCTTGTTTTAACCTATGCTTTATTAAATTGTACTTATGTTGTTTTATCCTGTGCTTTATTAAATTGTATTTATGTTGTTTTATCCTATGCTTTATTAAATTGTGTTTATGTTGTTTTATCCTATACTTTATTAAATTGTATTTATGTTGTTTTAAACTATGCTTTATTAAATTGTATTTATGTTGTTTTATCCTATGCTTTATTAAATTGTATTTATGTTGTTTTATCCTATGCTTTATTAAATTGTGTTTATCTTGTTTTAACCTATGCTTTATTAAATTGTATTTATGTTGTTTTAACCCATGCTTTATTAAATTGTATTTATGTTGTTTTAACCCATGCTTTATTAAATTGTATTTATGTTGTTTTATCCTATGCTTTATTAAATTGTGCTTATGTTGTTTTATCCTATGCTTTATTAAATTGTATTTATGTTGTTTTATCCTATGCTTTATTAAATTGTATTTATGTTGTTTTATCCTATGCTTTATTAAATTGTGTTTATGTTGTTTTATCCTATGCTTTTTTAAATTGTATTTATGTTGTTTTATCCTATGCTTTATTAAATTGTATTTATGTTGTTTTATGCTATGCTTTATTAAACTGCATTTATGTTGTTTTATCCTATGCTTTATTAAATTGTATTTATGTTGTTTTATTCTATGCTTTATTAAATTGTATTTATGTTGTTTTATCCTATGCTTTATTAAATTGTATTTATGTTGTTTTATCCTATGCTTTATTAAATTGTATTTATGTTGTTTTATTCTATACTTTATTAAATTGTATTTATGCTGTTTTATCCTATACTTTATTAAATTGTATTTATGATGTTTTAACCTATGCTTTATTAAATTGTATTTATTTTGTTTTATCCTATGCTTTATTAATTTGTGTTTATGTTGTTTTATCCTATGCTTTATTAAATTGTATTAATGTTGTTTTATCCTATGCTTTATTAAATTGTATTTATGTTGTTTTATCCTATGCTTTATTAAATTGTATTTATGTTGTTTTATCCTATGCTTTATTAAATTGTATTTATGTTGTTTTATCCTATACTTTATTAAATTGTATTTATGTTGTTTTAAACTATGCTTTATTAAATTGTATTTATGTTGTTTTATCCTATGCTTTATTAAATTGTATTTATGTTGTTTTATCCTATGCTTTATTAAAGTGTATTTATGTTGTTTTATCCTATGCTTTATTAAATTGTATTTATGTTGTTTTAACCTATGCTTTATTAAATTGCATGTATGTTGTTTTATCCTATACTTTATTACATTGTATTTATGTTGTTTTAACCTATGCTTTATTAAATTGTATTTATGTTGTTTTATCCTATGCTTTATTAAATTGTATTTATGTTGTTTTATCCTATGCTTTATTAAATTGTGTTTATGTTGTTTTATCCTATGCTTTATTTAATTGTATTTATGTTGTTTTATCCTATGCTTTATTAAATTGTATTTATTTTGTTTTAACCTATGCTTTATTAAATTGTATTTATGTTGTTTTATCCTATGCTTTATTAAATTGCATTTATGTTGTTTTATCCTATGCTTTATTAAATTGTGTTTATCTTGTTTTATCCTATGCTTTATTAAATTGTATTTATGTTGTTTTAACCCATGCTTTATTAAATTGTATTTATGTTGTTTTAACCCATGCTTTATTAAATTGTATTTATGTTGTTTTATCCTATGCTTTATTAAATTGTGCTTATGTTGTTTTATCCTATGCTTTATTAAATTGTATTTATGTTGCTTTATCCTATGCTTTATTAAATTGTATTTATGTTGTTTTAACCCATGCTTTATTAAATTGTATTTATGTTGTTTTATCCTATGCTTTATTAAATTGTGTTTATGTTGTTTTATCCTATGCTTTTTTAAATTGTATTTATGTTGTTTTATCCTTTGCTTTATTAAATTGTAATTATGGTGTTTTATTCTATGCTTTATTAAACTGCATTTATGTTGTTTTATCCTATGCTTTATTAAATTGTATTTATGTTGTTTTATTCTATGCTTTATTAAGTTGTATTTATGTTGTTTTATCCTATGCTTTATTAAATTGTATTTATGTTGTTTTATCCTTTGCTTTATTAAATTGTATTTATGTTTTTTATTGTATGCTTTATTAAACTGCATTTATGTTGTTTTATCCTATGCTTTATTAAATTGTATTTATGTTGTTTTATCCTATGCTTTATTAAATTGTGTTTATGTTGTTTTATCCTATGCTTTATTAAATTGTATTTATGTTGATTTATTGTATGCTTTATTAAACTGCATTTATGTTGTTTTATCCTATGCTTTGTTAAATTGTATTTATGTTGTTTTATCCTATGTTTTATTAAATTCTATTTCTGTTGTTTTATACTATGCTTTATTAAATTGTATTTATGTTGTTTTATCCTATGCCTTATTAAATTGCTTTTATGTTGTTTTATCCTATGCTTTATTAAATTGTATTTATGTTGTTTTAACCATGCTTTATTAAATTGCATTTATGTTGTTTTATCTTATGCTTTATTAAATTGTATTTATGTTGTTTTATCCTATGCTTTATTAAATTGTATTTATGTTGTTTTATCCTATGCTTTATTAAATTGTATATATGTTGTTTTATCCTATGCTTTATTAAATTGTATTTATGTTGTTTTGTCCTATGCTTTATTAAATTTTATTTATGTTGTTTTAACCTATGCTTTATTAAATTGTATTTATGTTGTTTTATCCTATGCTTTATTAAATGGTATTTATGTTGTTTTATCCTATGCTTTATTAATTGTATTTATGTTGTTTTAACCTATCCTTTATTAAATTGTATTTATGTTGTTTTAACCTATGCTTTATTATATTGTATTTATGTTGTTTTAACCTATGCTTTATTAAATTGCATGTATGTTGTTTTATCCTATACTTTATTAAATTGTATTTATGTTGTTTTAACCTATGCTTTATTAAATTGTATTTATGTTGTTTTATCCTATGCTTTATTAAATTGTATTTATGTTGTTTTATCCTATGCTTTATTAAATTGTGTTTATGTTGTTTTATCCTATGCTTTATTAAATTGTATTTATGTTGTTTTATCCTATGCTTTATTAAATTGTATTTATTTTGTTTTAACCTATGCTTTATTAAATTGTATTTATGTTGTTTTATCCTATGCTTTATTAAATTGTATTTATGTTGTTTTATCCTATGCTTTAATCAATTGTGTTTATGTTGTTTTATCCTATACTTTATTAAATTGTATTTATGTTGTTTTAAACTATGCTTTATTAAATTGTATTTATGTTGTTTTATCCTATGCTTTATTAAATTGTATTTATTTTGTTTTATCCTATGCTTTATTAAATTGTGTTTAACTTGTTTTATCCTATGCTTTATTAAATTGTATTTATGTTGTTTTAACCCATGCTTTATTAAATTGTATTTATGTTGTTTTAACCCATGCTTTATTAAATTGTATTTATGTTGTTTTATCCAATGCTTTATTAAATTGTGCTTATGTTGTTTTATCTTATGCTTTATTAAATTGTATTTATGTTGCTTTATCCTATGCTTTATTAAATTGTATTTATGTTGTTTTAACCCATGCTTTATTAAATTGTATTTATGTTGTTTTATCCTATGCTTTATTAAATTGTGTTTATGTTGTTTTATCCTATGCTTTTTTAAATTGTATTTATGTTGTTTTATCCTATGCTTTATTAAATTGTATTTATGGTGTTTTATTCTATACTTTATTAAACTGCATTTATGTTGTTTTATCCTATGCTTTATTAAATTGTATTTATGTTGTTTTATTCTATGCTTTATTAAGTTGTATTTATGTTGTTTTATCCTATGCTTTATTAAATTGTATTTATGTTGTTTTATCCTTTGCTTTATTAAATTGTATTTATGTTTTTTATTGTATGCTTTATTAAACTGCATTTATGTTGTTTTATCCTATGCTTTATTATATTGTATTTATGTTGTTTTATCCTATGCTTTATTAAATTGTGTTTATGTTGTTTTATCCTATGCTTTATTAAATTGTATTTATGTTGATTTATTGTATGCTTTATTAAACTGCATTTATGTTGTTTTATCCTATGCTTTGTTAAATTGTATTTATGTTGTTTTATCCTATGTTTTATTAAATTCTATTTCTGTTGTTTTATACTATGCTTTATTAAATTGTATTTATGTTGTTTTATCCTATGCTTTATTAAATTGTGTTTATGTTGTTTTATCCTATGCTTTATTAAATTGTATTTATGTTGTTTTAACCATGCTTTATTAAATTGCATTTATGTTGTTTTATCTTATGCTTTATTAAATTGTATTTATGTTGTTTTATCCTATGCTTTATTAAATTGTATTTATGTTGTTTTATCCTATGCTTTATTAAATTGTATATATGTTGTTTAATCCTATGCTTTATTAAATTGTATTTATGTTGTTTTGTCCTATGCTTTATTAAATTTTATTTATGTTGTTTTAACCTATGCTTTATTAAATTGTATTTATGTTGTTTTATCCTATGCTTTATTAAATGGTATTTATGTTGTTTTATCCTATGCTTTATTAAATTGTATTTATGTTGTTTTAACCTATCCTTTATTAAATTGTATTTATGTTGTTTTATCCTATGCTTTATTAAATTGTATTTATGTTGTTTTATCCTATGTTTTATTAAATTCTATTTCTGTTGTTTTATACTATGCTTTATTAAATTGTATTTATGTTGTTTTATTGTATGCTTTATTAAATTGTATTTATGTTGTTTTATCCTATGCTTTATTAAATTGTGTTTATGTTGTTTTATCCTATGCTTTATTAAATTGTATTTATGTTGATTTGTCCTATGCTTTATTAAATTGTATTTATGTTGTTTTAACCTATGCTTTTTTAAATTGTATGTATGTTGTTTTATCCTATACTTTATTAAATTGTATTTATGTTGTTTTAACCTATGCTTGATTAAATTGTATTTATGTTGTTTTATCCTATGCTTTATTAAATTGTATTTATGTTGTTTTATCCTATGCTTTATTAAATTGTGTTTATGTTGTTTTATCCTATGCTTTATTAAATTGTATTTATGTTGTTTTATCCTATGCTTTATTAAATTGTATTTATTTTGTTTTAACCTATGCTTTATTAAATTGTATTTATGTTGTTTTATCCTATGCTTTATTAAATTGTATTTATGTTGTTTTATCCTATGCTTTATTAAATTGTGTTTATGTTGTTTTATCCTATACTTTATTAAATTGTATTTATGTTGTTTTATCCTATGCTTTATTAAATTGTATTTATGTTGTTTTAACCCATGCTTTATTAAATTTTATTTATGTTGTTTTAACCCATGCTTTATTAAATTGTATTTATGTTGTTTTATCCTATGCTTTATTAAATTGAGCTTATGTTGTTTTATCCTATGCTTTATTAAATTGTATTTATGTTGTTTTATCCTATGCTTTATTAAATTGTATTTATGTTGTTTTAACCCATGCTTTATTAAATTGTATTTATGTTGTTTTATCCTATGCTTTATTAAATTGTGTTTATGTTGTTTTATCCTATGCTTTTTTAAATTGTATTTATGTTGTTTTATCCTATGCTTTATTAAATTGTATTTATGGTGTTTTATTCTATGCTTTATTAAACTGCATTTATGTTGTTTTATCCTATGCTTTATTAAATTGTATATATGTTGTTTTATACTATGCTTTATTAAATTGTATTTATGTTGTTTTATCCTATGCTTTATTAAATTGTATTTATGTTGATTTATTGTATGCTTTATTAAACTGCATTTATGTTGTTTTATCCTATGCTTTGTTAAATTGTATTTATGTTGTTTTATCCTATGTTTTATTAAATTCTATTTCTGTTGTTTTATACTATGCTTTATTAAATTGTATTTATGTTGTTTTATCCTATGCCTTATTAAATTGCTTTTATGTTGTTTTATCCTATGCTTTATTAAATTGTATTTATGTTGTTTTAACCATGCTTTATTAAATTGCATTTATGTTGTTTTATCTTATGCTTTATTAAATTGTATTTATGTTGTTTTATCCTATGCTTTATTAAATTGTATTTATGTTGTTTTATCCTATGCTTTATTAAATTGTATATATGTTGTTTTATCCTATGCTTTATTAAATTGTATTTATGTTGTTTTGTCCTATGCTTTATTAAATTTTATTTATGTTGTTTTAACCTATGCTTTATTAAATTGTATTTATGTTGTTTTATCCTATGCTTTATTAAATGGTATTTATGTTGTTTTATCCTATGCTTTATTAATTGTATTTATGTTGTTTTAACCTATCCTTTATTAAATTGTATTTATGTTGTTTTAACCTATGCTTTATTATATTGTATTTATGTTGTTTTAACCTATGCTTTATTAAATTGCATGTATGTTGTTTTATCCTATACTTTATTAAATTGTATTTATGTTGTTTTAACCTATGCTTTATTAAATTGTATTTATGTTGTTTTATCCTATGCTTTATTAAATTGTATTTATGTTGTTTTATCCTATGCTTTATTAAATTGTGTTTATGTTGTTTTATCCTATGCTTTATTAAATTGTATTTATGTTGTTTTATCCTATGCTTTATTAAATTGTATTTATTTTGTTTTAACCTATGCTTTATTAAATTGTATTTATGTTGTTTTATCCTATGCTTTATTAAATTGTGTTTAACTTGTTTTATCCTATGCTTTATTAAATTGTATTTATGTTGTTTTAACCCATGCTTTATTAAATTGTATTTATGTTGTTTTAACCCATGCTTTATTAAATTGTATTTATGTTGTTTTATCCAATGCTTTATTAAATTGTGCTTATGTTGTTTTATCTTATGCTTTATTAAATTGTATTTATGTTGCTTTATCCTATGCTTTATTAAATTGTATTTATGTTGTTTTAACCCATGCTTTATTAAATTGTATTTATGTTGTTTTATCCTATGCTTTATTAAATTGTGTTTATGTTGTTTTATCCTATGCTTTTTTAAATTGTATTTATGTTGTTTTATCCTATGCTTTAATAAATTGTATTTATGGTGTTTTATTCTATACTTTATTAAACTGCATTTATGTTGTTTTATCCTATGCTTTATTAAATTGTATTTATGTTGTTTTATTCTATGCTTTATTAAGTTGTATTTATGTTGTTTTATCCTATGCTTTATTAAATTGTATTTATGTTGTTTTATCCTTTGCTTTATTAAATTGTATTTATGTTTTTTATTGTATGCTTTATTAAACTGCATTTATGTTGTTTTATCCTATGCTTTATTAAATTGTATTTATGTTGTTTTATCCTATGCTTTATTAAATTGTGTTTATGTTGTTTTATCCTATGCTTTATTAAATTGTATTTATGTTGATTTATTGTATGCTTTATTAAACTGCATTTATGTTGTTTTATCCTATGCTTTGTTAAATTGTATTTATGTTGTTTTATCCTATGTTTTATTAAATTCTATTTCTGTTGTTTTATACTATGCTTTATTAAATTGTATTTATGTTGTTTTATCCTATGCTTTATTAAATTGTGTTTATGTTGTTTTATCCTATGCTTTATTAAATTGTATTTATGTTGTTTTAACCATGCTTTATTAAATTGCATTTATGTTGTTTTATCTTATGCTTTATTAAATTGTATTTATGTTGTTTTATCCTATGCTTTATTAAATTGTATTTATGTTGTTTTATCCTATGCTTTATTAAATTGTATATATGTTGTTTAATCCTATGCTTTATTAAATTGTATTTATGTTGTTTTGTCCTATGCTTTATTAAATTTTATTTATGTTGTTTTAACCTATGCTTTATTAAATTGTATTTATGTTGTTTTATCCTATGCTTTATTAAATGGTATTTATGTTGTTTTATCCTATGCTTTATTAAATTGTATTTATGTTGTTTTAACCTATCCTTTATTAAATTGTATTTATGTTGTTTTATCCTATGCTTTATTAAATTGTATTTATGTTGTTTTATCCTATGTTTTATTAAATTCTATTTCTGTTGTTTTATACTATGCTTTATTAAATTGTATTTATGTTGTTTTATTGTATGCTTTATTAAATTGTATTTATGTTGTTTTATCCTATGCTTTATTAAATTGTGTTTATGTTGTTTTATCCTATGCTTTATTAAATTGTATTTATGTTGATTTGTCCTATGCTTTATTAAATTGTATTTATGTTGTTTTAACCTATGCTTTTTTAAATTGTATGTATGTTGTTTTATCCTATACTTTATTAAATTGTATTTATGTTGTTTTAACCTATGCTTGATTAAATTGTATTTATGTTGTTTTATCCTATGCTTTATTAAATTGTATTTATGTTGTTTTATCCTATGCTTTATTAAATTGTGTTTATGTTGTTTTATCCTATGCTTTATTAAATTGTATTTATGTTGTTTTATCCTATGCTTTATTAAATTGTATTTATTTTGTTTTAACCTATGCTTTATTAAATTGTATTTATGTTGTTTTATCCTATGCTTTATTAAATTGTATTTATGTTGTTTTATCCTATGCTTTATTAAATTGTGTTTATGTTGTTTTATCCTATACTTTATTAAATTGTATTTATGTTGTTTTATCCTATGCTTTATTAAATTGTATTTATGTTGTTTTAACCCATGCTTTATTAAATTTTATTTATGTTGTTTTAACCCATGCTTTATTAAATTGTATTTATGTTGTTTTATCCTATGCTTTATTAAATTGAGCTTATGTTGTTTTATCCTATGCTTTATTAAATTGTATTTATGTTGTTTTATCCTATGCTTTATTAAATTGTATTTATGTTGTTTTAACCCATGCTTTATTAAATTGTATTTATGTTGTTTTATCCTATGCTTTATTAAATTGTGTTTATGTTGTTTTATCCTATGCTTTTTTAAATTGTATTTATGTTGTTTTATCCTATGCTTTATTAAATTGTATTTATGGTGTTTTATTCTATGCTTTATTAAACTGCATTTATGTTGTTTTATCCTATGCTTTATTAAATTGTATATATGTTGTTTTATACTATGCTTTATTAAATTGTATTTATGTTGTTTTATCCTATGCTTTATTAAATTGTGTTTATGTTGTTTTATCCTATGCTTTATTAAATTGTATTTATGTTGTTTTAACCATGCTTTATTAAATTTCATTTATGTTGTTTTATGTTATGCTTTATTAAATTGTATTTATGTTGTTTTATCCTATGCTTTATTAAATTGTATTTATGTTGTTTTATCCTATGCTTTATTAAATTGTATATATGTTGTTTTATCCCATGCTTTATTAAATTGTATTTATGTTGTTTTGTCCTATGCTTTATTAAATTTTATTTATGTTGTTTTAACCTATGCTTTATTAAATTGTATTTATGTTGTTTTATCCTATGCTTTATTAAATGGTATTTATGTTGTTTTATCCTATGCTTTATTAAATTGTATTTATGTTGTTTTAACCTATCCTTTATTAAATTGTATTTATGTTGTTTTATCCTATGCTTTATTAAATTGTATTCATGTTGTTTTATCCTATGTTTTATTAAATTCTATTTCTGTTGTTTCATACTATGCTTTATTAAATTGTATTTATGTTGTTTTATCGTATGCTTTATTAAATTGTATTTATGTTGTTTTATCCTATGCTTTATTAAATTGTGTTTATGTTGTTTTATCCTATGCTTTATTAAATTGTATTATGTTGATTTGTCCTATGCTTTATTAAATTGTATTTATGTTGTTTTAACCTAT
Organism: Phyllobates terribilis; assembly: GCF_046119375.1. NCBI lineage: Eukaryota > Metazoa > Chordata > Amphibia > Anura > Dendrobatidae > Phyllobates > Phyllobates terribilis. The sequence goes on along the minus strand of NW_027362781.1, from coordinate 2,330,016 downwards.
GCTTTATTAAATTGTATGTATGTTGTTTTATCCTATACTTTATTAAATTGTATTTATGTTGTTTTAACCTATGCTTGATTAAATTGTATTTATGTTGTTTTATCCTATGCTTTATTAAATTGTATTTATGTTGTTTTATCCTATGCTTTATTAAATTGTGTTTATGTTGTTTTATCCTATGCTTTATTAAATTGTATTTATGTTGTTTTATCCTATGCTTTATTAAATTGTATTTATTTTGTTTTAACCTATGCTTTATTAAATTGTATTTATGTTGTTTTATCCTATGCTTTATTAAATTGTATTTATGTTGTTTTATCCTATGCTTTATTAAATTGTGTTTATGTTGTTTTATCCTATACTTTATTAAATTGTATTTATGTTGTTTTAAACTATGCTTTATTAAATTGTATTTATGTTGTTTTATCCTATGCTTTATTAAATTGTATTTATGTTGTTTTATCCTATGCTTTATTAACTTGTGTTTATCTTGTTTTATCCTATGCTTTTTTAAATTGTATTTATGTTGTTTTAACCCATGCTTTATTAAATTGTATTTATGTTGTTTTAACCCATGCTTTATTAAATTGTATTTATGTTGTTTTATCCTATGCTTTATTAAATTGTGCTTATGTTGTTTTATCCTATGCTTTATTAAATTGTATTTATGTTGTTTTATCCTATGCTTTATTAAATTGTATTTATGTTGTTTTAACCCATGCTTTATTAAATTGTATTTATGTTGTTTTATCCTATGCTTTATTAAATTGTGTTTATGTTGTTTTATCCTATGCTTTTTTAAATTGTATTTATGTTGTTTTATCATATGCTTTATTAAATTGTATTTATGGTGTTTTATTCTATGCTTTATTAAACTGCATTTATGTTGTTTTATCCTATGCTTTATTAAATTGTATATATGTTGTTTTATTCTATGCTTTATTAAATAGTATTTATGTTGTTTTATCCTATGCTTTATTAAATTGTATTTATGTTGTTTTATCCTTTGCTTTATTAAATTGTATTTATGTTTTTTATTGTATGCTTTATTAAACTGCATTTATGTTGTTTTATCCTATGCTTTATTAAATTGTATTTATGTTGTTTTATCCTATGCTTTATTAAATTGTGTTTATGTTGTTTTATCCTATGCTTTATTAAATTGTATTTATGTTGTTTTATCCTATGCTTTATTAAATTGTATTTATGTTGTTTTATCCTTTGCTTTATTAAATTGTATTTATGTTTTTTATTGTATGCTTTATTAAACTGCATTTATGTTGTTTTATCCTATGCTTTATTAAATTGTGTTTATGATGTTTTATCCTATGCTTTATTAAATTGTATTTATGTTGTTTTATCCTATGCTTTATTAAATTGTATTTATGTTGATTTATTGTATGCTTTATTAAACTGCATTTATGTTGTTTTATCCTATGCTTTATTAAATTGTATTTATGTTGTTTTATCCTATGCTTTATTAAATTGTATATATGTTGTTTTATCCTATGCTTTATTAAATTGTATTTATGTTGATTTATTGTATGCTTTATTAAACTGCATTTATGTTGTTTTATCCTATGCTTTATTAAATTGTATTTATGTTGTTTTATCCTATGTTTTATTAAATTCTATTTCTGTTGTTTTATACTATGCTTTATTAAATTGTATTTCTGTTGTTTTATCGTATGCTTTATTAAATTGTATTTTTGTTGTTTTATCCTATGCTTTATTAAATTGTGTTTATGTTGTTTTATCCTATGCTTTATTAAATTGTATTTATGTTGATTTGTCCTATGCTTTATTAAATTTTATTTATGTTGTTTTAACCTATGCTTTATTAAATTGTATTTATGTTGTTTTATCCTATGCTTTATTAAATGGTATTTATGTTGTTTTAACCATGCTTTATTAAATTGCATTTATGTTGTTTTATCTTATGCTTTATTAAATTGTATTTATGTTGTTTTATCCTATGCTTTATTAAATTGTATTTATGTTGTTTTATCCTATGCTTTATTAAATTGTATATATGTTGTTTTATCCTATGCTTTAATAAATTGTATTTATGTTGTTTTGTCCTATGCTTTATTAAATTTTATTTATGTTGTTTTAACCTATGCTTTATTAAATTGTATTTATGTTGTTTTATCCTATGTTTTATTAAATTGTATTTATGTTGTTTTATCCTATGCTTTATTAAATTGTGTTTATGTTGTTTTATCCTATACTTTATTAAATTGTATTTATGTTGTTTTATCCTATGCTTTATTAAATTGTATTTATGTTGTTTTAACCCATGCTTTATTAAATTTTATTTATGTTGTTTTAACCCATGCTTTATTAAATTGTATTTATGTTGTTTTATCCTATGCTTTATTAAATTGAGCTTATGTTGTTTTATCCTATGCTTTATTAAATTGTATTTATGTTGTTTTATCCTATGCTTTATTAAATTGTATTTATGTTGTTTTAACCCATGCTTTATTAAATTGTATTTATGTTGTTTTATCCTATGCTTTATTAAATTGTGTTTATGTTGTTTTATCCTATGCTTTTTTAAATTGTATTTATGTTGTTTTATCCTATGCTTTATTAAATTGTATTTATGGTGTTTTATTCTATGCTTTATTAAACTGCATTTATGTTGTTTTATCCTATGCTTTATTAAATTGTATATATGTTGTTTTATACTATGCTTTATTAAATTGTATTTATGTTGTTTTATCCTATGCTTTATTAAATTGTATTTATGTTGTTTTATCCTATGCTTTATTAAATTGTGTTTATGTTGTTTTATCCTATGCTTTATTAAATTGTATTTATGTTGTTTTAACCATGCTTTATTAAATTGCATTTATGTTGTTTTATGTTATGCTTTATTAAATTGTATTTATGTTGTTTATCCTATGCTTTATTAAATTGCATTTATGTTGTTTTATCCTATGCTTTATTAAATTGTATATATGTTGTTTTATCCTATGCTTTATTAAATTGTATTTATGTTGTTTTGTCCTATGCTTTATTAAATTTTATTTATGTTGTTTTAACCTATGCTTTATTAAATTGTATTTATGTTGTTTTATCCTATGCTTTATTAAATGGTATTTATGTTGTTTTATCCTATGCTTTATTAAATTGTATTAATGTTGTTTTAACCTATCCTTTATTAAATTGTATTTATGTTGTTTTATCCTATGCTTTATTAAATTGTATTTATGTTGTTTTATCCTATGCTTTATTAAATTGTGTTTATGTTGTTTTATCCTATACTTTATTAAATTGTATTTATGTTGTTTTAAACTATGCTTTATTAAATTGTATTTATGTTGTTTTATCCTATGCTTTATTAAATTGTATTTATGTTGTTTTATCCTATGCTTTATTAAATTGTGTTTATCTTGTTTTATCCTATGCTTTTTTAAATTGTATTTATGTTGTTTTAACCCATGCTTTATTAAATTGTATTTATGTTGTTTTAACCCATGCTTTATTAAATTGTATTTATGTTGTTTTATCCTATGCTTTATTAAATTGTGCTTATGTTGTTTTATCCTATGCTTTATTAAATTGTATTTATGTTGTTTTATCCTATGCTTTATTAAATTGTATTTATGTTGTTTTAACCCATGCTTTATTAAATTGTATTTATGTTGTTTTATCCTATGCTTTATTAAATTGTGTTTATGTTGTTTTATCCTATGCTTTTTTAAATTGTATTTATGTTGTTTTATCCTATGCTTTATTAAATTGTATTTATGGTGTTTTATTCTATGCTTTATTAAATTGTATTTATGTTGTTTTATCCTATGCTTTAATAAATTGTATATATGTTGTTTTATCCTATGCTTTATTAAATTGTATATATGTTGTTTTATCCTATGCTTTATTAAATTGTATTTATGTTGTTTTATCCTATGCTTTATTAAATTGTATTTATGTTGTTTTAACCCATGCTTTATTAAATTGTATTTATGTTGTTTTATCCTACGCTTTATTAAATTGTATTTATGTTGTTTTATCGTATGCTTTATTAAATTGTATTTATGTTGTTTTATCCTTTGCTTTATTAAATTGTATTTATGTTGTTTTATCCTATGCTTTATTAAATTGTATTCATGTTGTTTTGTCCTATGCTTTATTAAATTGTATTTATGTTGTTTTATCGTATGCTTTATTAAACTGCATTTATGTTGTTTTATCCTATGCTTTATTAAATTGTATTTATGTTGTTTTAACCTATGATTTATTAAATTGTATTTATGTTGTTTTATCCTATGCTTTATTAAATTGTATTTATGTTGTTTTAACCTATGATTTATTAAATTGTATTTATGTTGTTTTATCCTATGCTTTATTAAATTTTGTTTATGTTGTTTTATCCCATGCTTTATTAAATTGTATTTATGTTGTTTTATCCTATGCTTTATTAAATTGTATTTATGTTGTTTTCTCCTATGCTTTATTAAATTGTATTTATGTTGTTTTATCCTATGCTTCATTAAATTGTATTTATGTTATTTTATCCTATGCTTTATTAAATTGTATTTATGTTGTTTTCTCCTATGCTTTATTAAATTGTATTTATGTTGTTTTATCCTATGCTTCATTAAATTGTATTTATGTTGTTTTATCCTATGCTTTATTAAATTGTATTTATGTTGTTTTATCCTATGCTTTATTAAATTATATTTATGTTGTTTTAACCTATGCTTTATTAAATTGTATTTATGTTGTTTTATCCTATGCTTTATTAAATTGTATTTATGTTGTTTTAACCTATGCTTTATTAAATTGTATTTATGTTATTTTATCCTATGCTTTATTAAATTGTATTTATGTGGTTTTATCCTATGCTATATTAAACTGTATTTATGTTGTTTTATCCTATGCTTTATTAAATTGTATTTATGTTGTTTTAACCTATGCTTTAATAAATTGTATTTATGTTGTTTTATCCTATGCTTTATTAAATTGTATTTATGTTGTTTTATCCTATGCTTTATTAAATTGTATTTATGTTGTTTCGTCCTATGCTTTTATTAAATTGTATTTATGTTGTTTTAACCCATGCTTTATTAAATGGTATTTATGTTGTTTTATCCTATGCTTTATTAAATTGTATTTATGTTGTTTTATCGTATGCTTTATTAAATTGTATTTATGTTGTTTTATCCTATGCTTTATTAAATTGTATTTATGTTGTTTTATCCTATGCTTTATTAAATTGTATTTATGTTGTTTTATCGTATGCTTTATTAAATTGTATTTATGTTGTTTTATCCTATGCTTTATTAAATTGTATTTATGTTTTATCCTATGCTTTATTCAATTGTATTCATGTTGTTTTATCCTATGCTTTATTAAATTGTATTTATGTTGTTTTATCGTATGCTTTATTAAACTGCATTTATGTTGCTTTATCCTATGCTTTATTAAATTGTATTTATGTTGTTTTATCCTATGCTTCATTAAATTTTATTTATGTTGTTTTATCCTATGCTTTATTAAATTGTATTTATGTTGTTTTATCCTATGCTTTATTAAATTGTATTTATGTTGTTTTAACCTATGCTTTATTAAATTGTATTTATGTTGTTTTATCCTATGCTTTATTAAAATGTATTTATGTTGTTTTAACCTATGCTTTATTAAATTGTATTTATGTTGTTTTATCCTATGCTTTATTAAACTGCATTTATGTTGTTTTATCCAATGCTTTATTAAATTGTATTTATGTTGTTTTAACCTAAGATTTATTAAACTGTATTTATGTTGTTTTATCCTATGCTTTATTAAATTGTATTCATGTTGTTTTAACCTATGATTTATTAAATTGTATTTATGTTGTTTTATCCTATGCTTTATTAAATTTTGTTTATGTTGTTTTATCCCATGCTTTATTAAATTGTATTTATGTTGTTTTAACCTATGATTTATTAAATTGTATTTATGTTGTTTTGTACTATGCTTTATTAAATTGTATTTATGTTGTTTTAACCCATGCTTTATTATATTGTATTTATGTTGTTTTATCCTATGCTTTATTAAATTGTATTTATTTTGTTTTGTCTTATGCTTTATTAAATTGTATTTATGTTGTTTTAACCTATGATTTATTAAATTGTATTTATGTTGTTTTATCCTATGCTTTATTAAATTGTATTTATGTTGTTTTAACCTATGATTTATTAAATTCTATTTATGTTGTTTTATCCTATGCTTTATTAAATTGTATTTATGTTGTTTTAACCTATGATTTATTAAATTGTATTTATGTTGTTTTATCCTATGCTTTATTAAATTTTGTTTATGTTGTTTTATCCCATGCTTTATTAAATTGTATTTATGTTGTTTTATCCTATGCTTTATTAAATTGTATTTATGTTGTTTTCTCCTATGCTTTATTAAATTGTATTTATGTTGTTTTATCCTATGCTTCTTTAAATTGTATTTATGTTGTTTTATCCTATGCTTTATTAAATTGTATTTATGTTGTTTTATCCTATGCTTTATTAAATTGTATTTATGTTGTTTTAACCTATGCTTTATTAAATTGTATTTATGTTGTTTTATCCTATGCTTTATTAAATTGTATTTATGTTGGTTTAACCTATGCTTTATTAAATTGTATTTATGTTGTTTTATCCTATGCTTTATTAAATTGTATTTATGTGGTTTTATCCTATGCTATATTAAATTGTATTTATGTTGTTTTATCCTATGCTTTATTAAATTGTATTTATGTTGTTTTAACCTATGCTTTATTAAATTGTATTTATGTTGTTTTATCCTATGCTTTATTAAATTGTATTTATGTTGTTTTAACCTATGCTTTATTAAATTGGATTTATGTTGTTTTATCCTATGCTTTAATAAATTGTATTTATGTTGTTTTATCCTATGCTTTATTAAATTGTATATATGTTGTTTTATCCTATGCTTTATTAAATTGTATTTATGTTGTTTTATCCTATGCTTTATTAAATTGTATTTATGTTGTTTTAACCCATGCTTTATTAAATTGTATTTATGTTGTTTTATCCTACGCTTTATTAAATTGTATTTATGTTGTTTTATCGTACGCTTTATTAAATTGTATTTATGTAGTTTTATCCTTTGCTTTATTAAATTGTATTTATGTTGTTTTATCCTATGCTTTATTAAATTGTATTCATGTTGTTTTATCCTATGCTTTATTAAATTGTATTTATGTTGTTTTAACCCATGCTTTATTAAATTTTATTTATGTTGTTTTAACCCATGCTTTATTAAATTGTATTTATGTTGTTTTATCCTATGCTTTATTAAATTGAGCTTATGTTGTTTTATCCTATGCTTTATTAAATTGTATTTATGTTGTTTTATCCTATGCTTTATTAAATTGTATTTATGTTGTTTTAACCCATGCTTTATTAAATTGTATTTATGTTGTTTTATCCTATGCTTTATTAAATTGTGTTTATGTTGTTTTATCCTATGCTTTTTTAAATTGTATTTATGTTGTTTTATCCTATGCTTTATTAAATTGTATTTATGGTGTTTTATTCTATGCTTTATTAAACTGCATTTATGTTGTTTTATCCTATGCTTTATTAAATTGTATATATGTTGTTTTATACTATGCTTTATTAAATTGTATTTATGTTGTTTTATCCTATGCTTTATTAAATTGTATTTATGTTGTTTTATCCTATGCTTTATTAAATTGTGTTTATGTTGTTTTATCCTATGCTTTATTAAATTGTATTTATGTTGTTTTAACCATGCTTTATTAAATTGCATTTATGTTGTTTTATGTTATGCTTTATTAAATTGTATTTATGTTGTTTATCCTATGCTTTATTAAATTGCATTTATGTTGTTTTATCCTATGCTTTATTAAATTGTATATATGTTGTTTTATCCTATGCTTTATTAAATTGTATTTATGTTGTTTTGTCCTATGCTTTATTAAATTTTATTTATGTTGTTTTAACCTATGCTTTATTAAATTGTATTTATGTTGTTTTATCCTATGCTTTATTAAATGGTATTTATGTTGTTTTATCCTATGCTTTATTAAATTGTATTAATGTTGTTTTAACCTATCCTTTATTAAATTGTATTTATGTTGTTTTATCCTATGCTTTATTAAATTGTATTTATGTTGTTTTATCCTATGCTTTATTAAATTGTGTTTATGTTGTTTTATCCTATACTTTATTAAATTGTATTTATGTTGTTTTAAACTATGCTTTATTAAATTGTATTTATGTTGTTTTATCCTATGCTTTATTAAATTGTATTTATGTTGTTTTATCCTATGCTTTATTAAATTGTGTTTATCTTGTTTTATCCTATGCTTTTTTAAATTGTATTTATGTTGTTTTAACCCATGCTTTATTAAATTGTATTTATGTTGTTTTAACCCATGCTTTATTAAATTGTATTTATGTTGTTTTATCCTATGCTTTATTAAATTGTGCTTATGTTGTTTTATCCTATGCTTTATTAAATTGTATTTATGTTGTTTTATCCTATGCTTTATTAAATTGTATTTATGTTGTTTTAACCCATGCTTTATTAAATTGTATTTATGTTGTTTTATCCTATGCTTTATTAAATTGTGTTTATGTTGTTTTATCCTATGCTTTTTTAAATTGTATTTATGTTGTTTTATCCTATGCTTTATTAAATTGTATTTATGGTGTTTTATTCTATGCTTTATTAAATTGTATTTATGTTGTTTTATCCTATGCTTTAATAAATTGTATATATGTTGTTTTATCCTATGCTTTATTAAATTGTATATATGTTGTTTTATCCTATGCTTTATTAAATTGTATTTATGTTGTTTTATCCTATGCTTTATTAAATTGTATTTATGTTGTTTTAACCCATGCTTTATTAAATTGTATTTATGTTGTTTTATCCTACGCTTTATTAAATTGTATTTATGTTGTTTTATCGTATGCTTTATTAAATTGTATTTATGTTGTTTTATCCTTTGCTTTATTAAATTGTATTTATGTTGTTTTATCCTATGCTTTATTAAATTGTATTCATGTTGTTTTGTCCTATGCTTTATTAAATTGTATTTATGTTGTTTTATCGTATGCTTTATTAAACTGCATTTATGTTGTTTTATCCTATGCTTTATTAAATTGTATTTATGTTGTTTTAACCTATGATTTATTAAATTGTATTTATGTTGTTTTATCCTATGCTTTATTAAATTGTATTTATGTTGTTTTAACCTATGATTTATTAAATTGTATTTATGTTGTTTTATCCTATGCTTTATTAAATTTTGTTTATGTTGTTTTATCCCATGCTTTATTAAATTGTATTTATGTTGTTTTATCCTATGCTTTATTAAATTGTATTTATGTTGTTTTCTCCTATGCTTTATTAAATTGTATTTATGTTGTTTTATCCTATGCTTCATTAAATTGTATTTATGTTATTTTATCCTATGCTTTATTAAATTGTATTTATGTTGTTTTCTCCTATGCTTTATTAAATTGTATTTATGTTGTTTTATCCTATGCTTCATTAAATTGTATTTATGTTGTTTTATCCTATGCTTTATTAAATTGTATTTATGTTGTTTTATCCTATGCTTTATTAAATTATATTTATGTTGTTTTAACCTATGCTTTATTAAATTGTATTTATGTTGTTTTATCCTATGCTTTATTAAATTGTATTTATGTTGTTTTAACCTATGCTTTATTAAATTGTATTTATGTTATTTTATCCTATGCTTTATTAAATTGTATTTATGTGGTTTTATCCTATGCTATATTAAATTGTATTTATGTTGTTTTATCCTATGCTTTATTAAATTGTATTTATGTTGTTTTAACCTATGCTTTAATAAATTGTATTTATGTTGTTTTATCCTATGCTTTATTAAATTGTATTTATGTTGTTTTATCCTATGCTTTATTAAATTGTATTTATGTTGTTTCGTCCTATGCTTTTATTAAATTGTATTTATGTTGTTTTAACCCATGCTTTATTAAATGGTATTTATGTTGTTTTATCCTATGCTTTATTAAATTGTATTTATGTTGTTTTATCGTATGCTTTATTAAATTGTATTTATGTTGTTTTATCCTATGCTTTATTAAATTGTATTTATGTTGTTTTATCCTATGCTTTATTAAATTGTATTTATGTTGTTTTATCGTATGCTTTATTAAATTGTATTTATGTTGTTTTATCCTATGCTTTATTAAATTGTATTTATGTTTTATCCTATGCTTTATTCAATTGTATTCATGTTGTTTTATCCTATGCTTTATTAAATTGTATTTATGTTGTTTTATCGTATGCTTTATTAAACTGCATTTATGTTGCTTTATCCTATGCTTTATTAAATTGTATTTATGTTGTTTTATCCTATGCTTCATTAAATTTTATTTATGTTGTTTTATCCTATGCTTTATTAAATTGTATTTATGTTGTTTTATCCTATGCTTTATTAAATTGTATTTATGTTGTTTTAACCTATGCTTTATTAAATTGTATTTATGTTGTTTTATCCTATGCTTTATTAAAATGTATTTATGTTGTTTTAACCTATGCTTTATTAAATTGTATTTATGTTGTTTTATCCTATGCTTTATTAAACTGCATTTATGTTGTTTTATCCAATGCTTTATTAAATTGTATTTATGTTGTTTTAACCTAAGATTTATTAAACTGTATTTATGTTGTTTTATCCTATGCTTTATTAAATTGTATTCATGTTGTTTTAACCTATGATTTATTAAATTGTATTTATGTTGTTTTATCCTATGCTTTATTAAATTTTGTTTATGTTGTTTTATCCCATGCTTTATTAAATTGTATTTATGTTGTTTTAACCTATGATTTATTAAATTGTATTTATGTTGTTTTGTACTATGCTTTATTAAATTGTATTTATGTTGTTTTAACCCATGCTTTATTATATTGTATTTATGTTGTTTTATCCTATGCTTTATTAAATTGTATTTATTTTGTTTTGTCTTATGCTTTATTAAATTGTATTTATGTTGTTTTAACCTATGATTTATTAAATTGTATTTATGTTGTTTTATCCTATGCTTTATTAAATTGTATTTATGTTGTTTTAACCTATGATTTATTAAATTCTATTTATGTTGTTTTATCCTATGCTTTATTAAATTGTATTTATGTTGTTTTAACCTATGATTTATTAAATTGTATTTATGTTGTTTTATCCTATGCTTTATTAAATTTTGTTTATGTTGTTTTATCCCATGCTTTATTAAATTGTATTTATGTTGTTTTATCCTATGCTTTATTAAATTGTATTTATGTTGTTTTCTCCTATGCTTTATTAAATTGTATTTATGTTGTTTTATCCTATGCTTCTTTAAATTGTATTTATGTTGTTTTATCCTATGCTTTATTAAATTGTATTTATGTTGTTTTATCCTATGCTTTATTAAATTGTATTTATGTTGTTTTAACCTATGCTTTATTAAATTGTATTTATGTTGTTTTATCCTATGCTTTATTAAATTGTATTTATGTTGGTTTAACCTATGCTTTATTAAATTGTATTTATGTTGTTTTATCCTATGCTTTATTAAATTGTATTTATGTGGTTTTATCCTATGCTATATTAAATTGTATTTATGTTGTTTTATCCTATGCTTTATTAAATTGTATTTATGTTGTTTTAACCTATGCTTTATTAAATTGTATTTATGTTGTTTTATCCTATGCTTTATTAAATTGTATTTATGTTGTTTTAACCTATGCTTTATTAAATTGGATTTATGTTGTTTTATCCTATGCTTTAATAAATTGTATTTATGTTGTTTTATCCTATGCTTTATTAAATTGTATATATGTTGTTTTATCCTATGCTTTATTAAATTGTATTTATGTTGTTTTATCCTATGCTTTATTAAATTGTATTTATGTTGTTTTAACCCATGCTTTATTAAATTGTATTTATGTTGTTTTATCCTACGCTTTATTAAATTGTATTTATGTTGTTTTATCGTACGCTTTATTAAATTGTATTTATGTAGTTTTATCCTTTGCTTTATTAAATTGTATTTATGTTGTTTTATCCTATGCTTTATTAAATTGTATTCATGTTGTTTTGTCCTATGCTTTATTAAATTGTATTTATGTTGTTTTATCGTATGCTTTATTAAACTGCATTTATGTTGTTTTATCCTATGCTTTATTAAATTGTATTTATGTTGTTTTAACCTATGATTTATTAAATTCTATTTATGTTGTTTTATCCTATGCTTTATTAAATTGTATTTATGTTGTTTAACCTATGATTTATTAAATTGTATTTATGTTGTTTTATCCTATGCTTTATTAAATTTTGTTTATGTTGTTTTATCCCATGCTTTATTAAATTGTATTTATGTTGTTTTATCCTATGCTTTATTAAATTGTATTTATGTTGTTTTCTCCTATGCTTTATTAAATTGTATTTATGTTGTTTTATCCTATGCTTCATTAAATTGTATTTATGTTATTTTATCCTATGCTTTATTAAATTGTATGTATGTTGTTTTATCCTATGCTTTATTAAATTGTATTTATGTTGTTTTAACCTATGCTTTATTAAATTGTATTTATGTTGTTTTATCCTATGCTTTATTAAATTGTATTTATGTTGTTTTAACCTATGCTTTATTAAATTGTATTTATGTTATTTTATCCTATGCTTTATTAAATTGTATTTATGTGGTTTTATCCTATGCTATATTAAATTGTATTTATGTTGTTTTATCGTATGCTTTATTAAATTGTATTTATGTTGTTTTAACCTATGCTTTAATAAATTGTATTTATGTTGTTTTATCCTATGCTTTATTAAATTGTATTTATGTTGTTTTATCCTATGCTTTATTAAATTGTATTTATGTTGTTTCGTCCTATGCTTTATTAAATTGTATTTATGTTGTTTTAACCCATGCTTTATTAAATGGTATTTATGTTGCTTTATCCTATGCTTTATTAAATTGTATTTATGTTGTTTTATCGTATGCTTTATTAAATTGTATTTATGTTGTTTTATCCTATGCTTTATTAAATTGTATTTATGTTGTTTTATCCTATGCTTTATTAAATTGTATTCATGTTGTTTTATCCTATGCTTTATTAAATTGTATTTATGTTGTTTTATCGTATGCTTTATTAAACTGCATTTATGTTGTTTTATCCTATGCTTTATTAAATTGTATTTATGTTGTTTTATCCTATGCTTTATTAAATTGTGTTTATGTTGTTTCGTCCTATGCTTTATTAAATTGTATTTATGTTGTTTTAACCCATGCTTTATTAAATGGTATTTATGTTGCTTTATCCTATGCTTTATTAAATTGTATTTATGTTGTTTTATCGTATGCTTTATTAAATTGTATTTATGTTGTTTTATCCTATGCTTTATTAAATTGTATTTATGTTGTTTTATCCTATGCTTTATTAAATTGTATTCATGTTGTTTTATCCTATGCTTTATTAAATTGTATTTATGTTGTTTTATCGTATGCTTTATTAAACTGCATTTATGTTGTTTTATCCTATGCTTTATTAAATTGTATTTATGTTGTTTTATCCTATGCTTTATTAAATTGTGTTTATGTTGTTTCGTCCTATGCTTTATTAAATTGTATTTATGTTGTTTTATCCTATGCTTTATTAAATTGTATTTATGTTGTTTTAACCTATGCTTTATTAAATTGTATTTATGTTGTTTTATCCTATGCTTTATTAAATTGTATTTATGTTGTTTTAACCTATGTTTTGTTAAATTGTATTTATGTTGTTTTATCCTATGCTTTATTAAATTGTATTTATGTTGTTTTAACCTATGCTTTATTAAATTGTATTTATGTTGTTTTATCCTATGCTTTAATAAATTTTATTTATGTTGTTTTATCCTATGCTTTATTAAATTGTATTTATGTGGTTTTATCCTATGCTATATTAAATTGTATTTATGTTGTTTTATCCTATGCTTTATTAAATTGTATTTATGTTGTTTTAACCTATGCTTTATTAAATTGTATTTATGTTGTTTTATCCTATGCTTTATTAAATTGTATTTATGTTGTTTTAACCTATGCTTTATTAAATTGTATTTATGTTGTTTTATCCTATGCTTTAATAAATTGTATTTATGTTGTTTTATCCTATGCTTTATTAAATTGTATATATGTTGTTTTATCCTATGCTTTATTAAATTGTATTTATGTTGTTTTATCCTATGCTTTATTAAATTGTATTTATGTTGTTTTAACCCATGCTTTATTAAATTGTATTTATGTTGTTTTATCCTACGCTTTATTAAATTGTATTTATGTTGTTTTATCGTACGCTTTATTAAATTGTATTTATGTAGTTTTATCCTTTGCTTTATTAAATTGTATTTATGTTGTTTTATCCTATGCTTTATTAAATTGTATTCATGTTGTTTTGTCCTATGCTTTATTAAATTGTATTTATGTTGTTTTATCGTATGCTTTATTAAACTGCATTTATGTTGTTTTATCCTATGCTTTATTAAATTGTATTTATGTTGTTTTAACCTATGATTTATTAAATTCTATTTATGTTGTTTTATCCTATGCTTTATTAAATTGTATTTATGTTGTTTTAACCTATGATTTATTAAATTGTATTTATGTTGTTTTATCCTATGCATTATTAAATTTTGTTTATGTTGTTTTATCCCATGCTTTATTAAATTGTATTTATGTTGTTTTATCCTATGCTTTATTAAATTGTATTTATGTTGTTTTCTCCTATGCTTTATTAAATTGTATTTATGTTGTTTTATCCTATGCTTCATTAAATTGTATTTATGTTATTTTATCCTATGCTTTATTAAATTGTATTTATGTTGTTTTCTCCTATGCTTTATTAAATTGTATTTATGTTGTTTTATCCTATGCTTCATTAAATTGTATTTATGTTGTTTTATCCTATGCTTTATTAAATTGTATTTATGTTGTTTTATCCTATGCTTTATTAAATTGTATTTATGTTGTTTTAACCTATGCTTTATTAAATTGTATTTATGTTGGTTTATCCTATGCTTTATTAAATTGTATTTATGTTGTTTTAACCTATGCTTTATTAAATTGTATTTATGTTATTTTATCCTATGCTTTATTAAATTGTATTTATGTGGTTTTATCCTATGCTATATTAAATTGTATTTATGTTGTTTTATCGTATGCTTTATTAAATTGTATTTATGTTGTTTTAACCTATGCTTTAATAAATTGTATTTATGTTGTTTTATCCTATGCTTTATTAAATTGTATTTATGTTGTTTTATCCTATGCTTTATTAAATTGTATTTATGTTGTTTCGTCCTATGCTTTATTAAATTGTATTTATGTTGTTTTAACCCATGCTTTAGTAAATGGTATTTATGTTGCTTTATCCTATGCTTTATTAAATTGTATTTATGTTGTTTTATCGTATGCTTTATTAAATTGTATTTATGTTGTTTTATCCTATGCTTTATTAAATTGTATTTATGTTGTTTTATCCTATGCTTTATTAAATTGTATTCATGTTGTTTTATCCTATGCTTTATTAAATTGTATTTATGTTGTTTTATCGTATGCTTTATTAAACTGCATTTATGTTGTTTTATCCTATGCTTTATTAAATTGTATTTATGTTGTTTTATCCTATGCTTTATTAAATTGTGTTTATGTTGTTTCGTCCTATGCTTTATTAAATTGTATTTATGTTGTTTTATCCTATGCTTTATTAAATTGTATTTATGTTGTTTTAACCTATGCTTTATTAAATTGTATTTATGTTGTTTTATCCTATGCTTTATTAAATTGAATTTATGTTGTTTTAACCTATGTTTTGTTAAATTGTATTTATGTTGTTTTATCCTATGCTTTATTAAATTGTATTTATGTTGTTTTAACCTATGCTTTATTAAATTGTATTTATGTTGTTTTATCCTATGCTTTAATAAATTTTATTTATGTTGTTTTATCCTATGCTTTATTAAATTGTATTTATGTTGTTTTAACCTATGCTTTATTAAATTGTATTTATGTTGTTTTATCCTATGCTTTATTAAATTGTATTTATGTTGTTTTAACCTATTTTTTATTAAATTGTATTTATGTTGTTTTATCCTATGCTTTATTAAATTGTATGTATGTTGTTTTGTACAATGCTTTATTAAATTGTATTTATGTTTTTTTTACCCATGCTTTATCAAATTGTATTTATGTTGTTTTATCCTATGCTTTATTAAATTGTATTTATTTTGTTTTGTCCTATGCTTTATTAAATTGTATTTATGTTGTTTTAACCTATGCTTTATTAAATTGTATTTGTGTTGTTTTAACCCATGCTTTATTAAATTGTATTTATGTTGTTTTATCCTATGCTTTATTAAATTGTATTTATGTTGTTTTATCCTATGCTTTATTAAATTGTATTTATGTTGTTTTATCCTATGCTTTATTAAATTGTATTTATGTTGTTTTATCCTATGCTTTATTAAATTGTATTTATGTTGTTTTATCCTATGCTTTATTAAATTGTATTTATGTTGTTTTATCCTATGCTTTATTAAATTGTATTTATGTTGTTTTATCCTATGCTTTATTAAATTGTATTTATGTTGTTTTAACCTATGCTTTATTAAATTGTATTTATGTGGTTTTATCCTATGCTTTATTAAATTGTATTTATGTTGTTTTAACCTATGATTTATTAAATTGTATTTATGTTATTTTATCCTATGCTTTATTAAATTGTATTTATGTTATTTTATCCTATGCTATATTAAATTGTATTTATGTTGTTTTATCCTATGCTTTATTAAATTGTATTTATGTTGTTTCGTCCTATGCTTTATTAAATTGTATTTATGTTGTTTTAACCCATGCTTTATTAAATTGTATTTATGTTGTTTTATCCTATGCTTTATTAAATTGTATTTATGTTGTTTCGTCCTATGCTTTATTAAATGGTATTTATGTTGTTTTATCCTATGCTTTATTAAATTGTATTTATGTTGTTTTAACCCATGCTTTATTAAATGGTATTTATGTTGTTTTATGCTATGCTTTATTAAATTGTATTTATGTTGTTTTATCGTATGCTTTATTAAATTGTATTTATGTTGTTTTATCCTATGCTTTATTAAATTGTATTTATGTTGTTTTATCCTATGCTTTATTAAATTGTATTCATGTTGTTTTATCCTATGCTTTATTAAATTGTATTTATGTTGTTTTATCGTATGCTTTATTAAACTGCATTTATGTTGTTTTATCCTATGCTTTATTAAATTGTATTTATGTTGTTTTATCCTATGCTTTATTAAATTGTGTTTATGTTGTTTCGTCCTATGCTTTATTAAATTGTATTTATGTTGTTTTATCCTATGCTTTATTAAATTGTATTTATGTTGTTTTAACCTATGCTTTATTAAATTGTATTTATGTTGTTTTATCCTATGCTTTATTAAATTGTATTTATGTTGTTTTAACCTATGTTTTGTTAAAATGTATTTATGTTGTTTTATCCTATGCTTTATTAAATTGTATTTATGTTGTTTTAACCTATGCTTTATTAAATTGTATTTATGTTGTTTTATCCTATGCTTTAATAAATTTTATTTATGTTGTTTTATCCTATGCTTTATTAAATTGTATTTATGTTGTTTTAACCTATGCTTTATTAAATTGTATTTATGTTGTTTTATCCTATGCTTTATTAAATTGTATTTATGTTGTTTTAACCTATTTTTTATTAAATTGTATTTATGTTGTTTTATCCTATGATTTATTAAATTGTATGTATGTTGTTTTGTACTATGCTTTATTAAATTGTATTTATGTTTTTTTTACCCATGCTTTATTAAATTGTATTTATGTTGTTTTATCCTATGCTTTATTAAATTGTATTTATTTTGTTTTGTCCTATGCTTTATTAAATTGTATTTATGTTGTTTTAACCTATGCTTTATTAAATTGTATTTGTGTTGTTTTAACCCATGCTTTATTAAATTGTATTTATGTTGTTTTATCCTATGCTTTATTAAATTGTATTTATGTTGTTTTATCCTATGCTTTATTAAATTGTATTTATGTTGTTTTATCCTATGCTTTATTAAATTGTATTTATGTTGTTTTATCCTATGCTTTATTAAATTGTATTTATGTTGTTTTATCCTATGCTTTATTAAATTGTATTTATGTTGTTTTATCCTATGCTTTATTAAATTGTATTTATGTTGTTTTAACCTATGCTTTATTAAATTGTATTTATGTTGTTTTATCGTATGCTTTATTAAATTGTATTTATGTTGTTTTAACCTATGCTTTATTAAATTGTATATATGTTATTTTATCCTATGCTTTATTAAATTGTATTTATGTTATTTTATCCTATGCTATATTAAATTGTATTTATGTTGTTTTATCCTATGCTTTATTAAATTGTATTTATGTTGTTTCGTCCTATGCTTTATTAAATTGTACTTATGTTGTTTTAACCCATGCTTTATTAAATTGTATTTATGTTGTTTTATCCTATGCTTTATTAAATGTTATTTATGTTGTTTTATCGTATGCTTTATTAAATTGTATTTATGTTGTTTTATCCTATGCTTTATTAAATTGTATTAATGTTGTTTTATCCTATGCTTTATTAAATTGTATTCATGTTGTTTTATCCTATGCTTTATTAAATTGTATTTATGTTGTTTTATCCTATGCTTTATTAAACTGCATTTATGTTGTTTTATCCTATGCTTTATTAAATTGTATTTATGTTGTTTTATCCTATGCTTTATTAAATTGTGTTTATGTTGTTTCGTCCTATGCTTTATTAAATTGTATTTATGTTGTTTTATCCTATGCTTTATTAAATTGTATTTATGTTGTTTTAACCTATGCTTTATTAAATTGTATTTATGTTGTTTTATCCTATGCTTTATTAAATTGTATTTATGTTGTTTTAACCTATGTTTTGTTAAATTGTATTTATGTTGTTTTATCTTATGCTTTATTAAATTGTATTTATGTTGTTTTAACCTATGCTTTATTAAATTGTATTTATGTTGTTTTATCCTATGCTTTAATAAATTTTATTTATGTTGTTTTATCCTATGCTTTATTAAATTGTATTTATGTTGTTTTAACCTATGCTTTATTAAATTGTATTTATGTTGTTTTATCCTATGCTTTATTAAATTGTATTTATGTTGTTTTAACCTATTTTTTATTAAATTGTATTTATGTTGTTTTATCCTATGCTTTATTAAATTGTATGTATGTTGTTTTGTATTATGCTTTATTAAATTGTATTTATGTTTTTTTTACCCATGCTTTATTAAATTGTATTTATGTTGTTTTATCCTATGCTTTATTAAATTGTATTTATTTTGTTTTGTCCTATGCTTTATTAAATTGTATTTATGTTGTTTTAACCTATGCTTTATTAAATTGTATTTGTGTTGTTTTAACCCATGCTTTATTAAATTGTATTTATGTTGTTTTATCCTATGCTTTATTAAATTGTATTTATGTTGTTTTATCCTATGCTTTATTAAATTGTATTTATGTTGTTTTATCCTATGCTTTATTAAATTGTATTTATGTTGTTTTATCCTATGCTTTATTAAATTGTATTTATGTTGTTTTATCCTATGCTTTATTAAATTGTATTTATGTTGTTTTATCCTATGCTTTATTAAATTGTATTTATGTTGTTTTAACCTATGCTTTATTAAATTGTATTTATGTTGTTTTATCGTATGCTTTATTAAATTGTATTTATGTTGTTTTAACCTATGCTTTATTAAATTGTATTTATGTTATTTTATCCTATGCTTTATTAAGTTGTATTTATGTTATTTTATCCTATGCTATATTAAATTGTATTTATGTTGTTTTATCCTATGCTTTATTAAATTTTATTTATGTTGTTTTATCGTATGCTTTATTAAATTGTATTTATGTTGTTTTATCCTATGCTTTATTAAATTGTATTTATGTTGTTTTATCCTATGCTTTATTAAATTGTATTCATGTTGTTTTATCCTATGCTTTATTAAATTGTATTTATGTTGTTTTATCGTATGCTTTATTAAACTGCATTTATGTTGTTTTATCCTATGCTTTATTAAATTGTATTTATGTTGTTTTATCCTATGCTTTATTAAATTGTGTTTATGTTATTTCGTCCTATGCTTTATTAAATTGTATTTATGTTGTTTTATCCTATGCTTTATTATATTGTATTTATGTTGTTTTAACCTATGCTTTATTAAATTGTATTTATGTTGTTTTATCCTATGCTTTATTAAATTGTATTTATGTTGTTTTAACCTATGTTTTGTTAAATTGTATTTATGTTGTTTTATCCTATGCTTTATTAAATTGTATTTATGTTGTTTTAACCTATGCTTTATTAAACTGTATTTATGTTGTTTTATCCTATGCTTTAATAAATTTTATTTATGTTGTTTTATCCTATGCTTTATTAAATTGTATTTATGTTGTTTTAACCTATGCTTTATTAAATTGTATTTATGTTGTTTTATCCTATGCTTTATTAAATTGTATTTATGTTGTTTTAACCTATTTTTTATTAAATTGTATTTATGTTGTTTTATCCTATGCTTTATTAAATTGTATGTATGTTGTTTTGTACTATGCTTTATTAAATTGTATTTATGTTTTTTTTACCCATGCTTTATTAAATTGTATTTATGTTGTTTTATCCTATGCTTTATTAAATTGTATTTATTTTGTTTTGTCCTATGCTTTATTAAATTGTATTTATGTTGTTTTAACCTATGCTTTATTAAATTGTATTTGTGTTGTTTTAACCCATGCTTTATTAAATTGTATTTATGTTGTTTTATCCTATGCTTTATTAAATTGTATTTATGTTGTTTTATCCTATGCTTTATTAAATTGTATTTATGTTGTTTTATCCTATGCTTTATTAAATTGTATTTATGTTGTTTTATCCTATGCTTTATTAAATTGTATTTATGTTGTTTTATCCTATGCTTTATTAAATTGTATTTATGTTGTTTTAACCTATGCTTTATTAAATTGTCTTTATGTTGTTTTATCCTATGCTTTATTAAATTGTATTTATGTTGTTTTAACCTATGCTTTATTAAATTGTATTTATGTTGTTTTATCCTATGCTTTAATAAATTGTATTTATGTTGTTTTATCCTATGCTTTATTAAATTGTATTTATGTTTTTTATCCTATGCTTTATTAAATTGTATTTATGTTGTTTTATCTTATGCTTTATTAAATTGTATTTATGTTGTTTCGTCCTATGCTTTATTAAATTGTATTTATGTTGTTTTAACTCATGCTTTATTAAATTGTATTTATGTTGTTTTATCCTATGCTTTAATAAATTGTATTTATGTTGTTTTATCCTATGCTTTATTAAATTGTATTTATGTTGTTTTATCGTATGCTTTATTAAATTGTATTTATGTTGTTTTATCCTATGCTTTATTAAATTGTATTTATGTTTTATCCTATGCTTTATTAAATTGTATTCATGTTGTTTTATCCTATGCTTTATTAAATTGTATTTATGTTGTTTTATCGTATGCTTTATTAAACTGCATTTATGTTGCTTTATCCTATGCTTTATTAAATTGTATTTATGTTGTTTTATCCTATGCTTCATTAAATTTTATTTATGTTGTTTAATCCTATGCTTTATTAAATTGTATTTATGTTGTTTTATCCTATGCTTTATTAAATTGTATTTATGTTGTTTTAACCTATGCTTTATTAAATTGTATTTATGTTGTTTTATCCTATGCTTTATTAAATTGTATTTATGTTGTTTTAACCTATGCTTTATTAAATTGTATTTATGTTGTTTTATCCTATGCTTTATTAAACTGCTTTTATGTTGTTTTGTCCTATGCTTTATTAAATTAAATTTATGTTGTTTTATCCTATGCTTTATTAAATTTTGTTTATGTTGTTTCGTCATATGCTTTATTAAATTGTATTTATGTTGTTTTATCCTATGCTTTATTAAATTGTGTTTATGTTGTTTTATCCTATGCTTTATTAAATTGTATTCATGTTGTTTTAACCCATGCTTTATTAAATTGTATTTATGTTGTTTTATCCTATGCTTTATTAAATTGTGTTTATGTTGTTTTTTCCTATGCTTTATAAAATTGTATTCATGTTGTTTTAACCCATGCTTTATTAAATTGTATTTATATTGCTTTATCCTATGCTTTATTAAATTGTATTTATGTTGTTTTATCCTATGCTTTATTAAATTGTATGTATGTTGTTTTGTACTATGCTTTATTAAATTGTATTTATATTTTTTTACCCATGCTTTATTAAATTGTATTTATGTTGTTTTATCCTATGCTTTATTAAATTGTATTTATTTTGTTTTGTCCTATGCTTTATTAAATTGTATTTATGTTGTTTTAACCTATGCTTTATTAAACTGTATTTATGTTGTTTTAACCCATGCTTTATTAAATTGTATTTATGTTGTTTTATCCTATGCTTTATTAAATTGTATTTATGTTGTTTTATCCTATGCTTTATTAAATTGTATTTATGTTGTTTTATCCTATGCTTTATTAAATTGTATTTATGTTGTTTTATCCTATGCTTTATTAAATTGTATTTATGTTGTTTTATCCTATGGTTTATTAAATTGTATTTATGTTGTTTTAACCTATGCTGTATTAAATTGTATTTATGTTGTTTTATCCTATGCTTTATTAAATTGTATTTATGTTGTTTTAACCTATGCTTTATTAAATTGTATTTATGTTGTTTTATCCTATGCTTTAATAAATTGTATTTATGTTGTTTTATCCTATGCTTTATTAAATTGTATTTATGTTTTTTATCCTATGCTTTATTAAATTGTTTTTATGTTGTTTTATCTTATGCTTTATTAAATTGTATTTATGTTGTTTCGTCCTATGCTTTATTAAATTGTATTTATGTTGTTTTAACCCATGCTTTATTAAATTGTATTTATGTTGTTTTATCCTATGCTTTATTAAATTGTATTTATGTTGTTTTATCCTATGCTTTAATAAATTGTATTTATGTTGTTTTATCCTATGCTTTATTAAATTGTATTTATGTTGTTTTATCGTATGCTTTATTAAATTGTATTTATGTTTTTTTATCCTATGCTTTATTAAATTGTATTTATGTTTTATCCTATGCTTTATTAAATTGTATTCATGTTGTTTTATCCTATGCTTTATTAAATTGTATTTATGTTGTTTTATCGTATGCTTTATTAAACTGCATTTATGTTGCTTTATCCTATGCTTTATTAAATTGTATTTATGTTGTTTTATCCTATGCTTCATTAAATTTTATTTATGTTGTTTTATCCTATGCTTTATTAAATTGTATTTATGTTGTTTTATCCTATGCTTTATTAAATTGTATTTATGTTGTTTTAACCTATGCTTTATTAAATTGTATTTATGTTGTTTTATCCTATGCTTTATTAAATTGTATTTATGTTGTTTTAACCTATGCTTTATTAAATTGTATTTATTTTGATTTATCCTATGCTTTATTAAATTGTATTTATGTGGTTTTATCCTATGCTTTATTAAATTGTATTTATGTTGTTTTAACCTATGCTTTATTAAATTGCATTTATGTTGTTTTATCCTATGCTTTAATAAATTTTATTTATGTTGTTTTATCCTATGCTTTATTAAATTGTATTTAAGTTCTTTTATCCTATGCTTTATTAAATTGTATTTATGTTGTTTTATCCTATGCTTTATTAAATTGTATTTATGTTGTTTCGTCCTATGATTTATTAAATTGTATTTATGTTGTTTTAACCCATGCTTTATTAAACTGTATTTATGTTGTTTTATCCTATGCTTTATTAAATTGTATTTATGTTGTTTTATCCTATGCTTTAATAAATTGTATTTATGTTGTTTTATCCTATGCTTTATTAAATTGTATTTACGTTGTTTTATCGTATGCTTTATTAAATTGTATTTATGTTGTTTTAACCTATGCTTTATTAAATTGTATTTGTGTTGTTTTAACCCATGCTTTATTAAATTGTATTTATGTTGTTTTATCCTATGCTTTATTAAATTTTATTGATGTTGTTTTATCCCGTGCTTTATTAACTTGTATTTATGTTGTTTTAACCTATGATTTATTAAATTGTATTTATGTTGTTTTGTACTATGCTTTATTAAATTGTATTTATGTTGTTTTAACCCATGCTTAATTAAATTGTATTTATGTTGTTTTATCCTATGCTTTATTAAATTGTATTTATTTTGTTTTGTCTTATGCTTTATTAAATTGTATTTATGTTGTTTTAACCTATGATTTATTAAATTGTATTTATGTTGTTTTATCCTATGCTTTATTAAATTGTATTTATGTTGTTTTAACCTAAGATTTATTAAACTGTATTTATGTTTTTTTATCCTATGCTTTATTAAATTGTATTTATGTTGTTTTAACCTATGATTTATTAAATTGTATTATGTTGTTTTATCCTATGCTTTATTAAATTTTGTTTATGTTGTTTTATCCCATGCTTTATTAAATTGTATTTATGTTGTTTTAACCTATGATTTATTAAATTGTATTTATGTTGTTTTGTACTATGCTTTATTAAATTGTATTTATGTTGTTTTAACCCATGCTTTATTAAATTGTATTTATGTTGTTTTATCCTATGCTTTATTAAATTGTATTTATGTTGTTTTATCTTATGCTTTATTAAATTGTATTTATGTTGTTTCGTCCTATGCTTTTTTAAATTGTATTTATGTTGTTTTAACCCATGCTTTATTAAATTGTATTTATGTTGTTTTATCCTATGCTTTAATAAATTGTATTTATGTTGTTTTATCCTATGCTTTATTAAATTGTATTTATGTTGTTTTATCGTATGCTTTATTAAATTGTATTTATGTTGTTTTATCCTATGCTTTATTAAATTGTATTTATGTTTTATCCTATGCTTTATTAAATTGTATTCATGTTGTTTTATCCTATGCTTTATTAAATTGTATTTATTTTTGTTTTATCGTATGCTTTATTAAACTGCATTTATGTTGCTTTATCCTATGCTTTATTAAAATGTATTTATGTTGTTTTATCCTATGCTTCATTAAATTTTATTTATGTTGTTTTATCCTATGCTTTATTAAATTGTATTTATGTTGTTTTATCCTATGCTTTATTAAATTGTATTTATGTTGTTTTAACCTATGCTTTATTAAATTGTATTTATGTTGTTTTATCCTATGCTTTATTAAATTGTATTTATGTTGTTTTAACCTATGCTTTATTAAATTGTATTTATGTTGTTTTATCCTATGCTTTATTAAACTGCTTTTATGTTGTTTTGTCCTATGCTTTATTAAATAAAATTTATGTTGTTTTATCCTATGCTTTATTAAATTTTGTTTATGTTGTTTCGTCATATGCTTTATTAAATTGTATTTATGTTGTTTTATCCTATGCTTTATTAAATTGTGTTTATGTTGTTTTATCCTATGCTTTATTAAATTGTATTCATGTTGTTTTAACCCATGCTTTATTAAATTGTATTTATGTTGTTTTATCCTATGCTTTATTAAATTGTGTTTATGTTGTTTTTTCCTATGCTTTATAAAATTGTATTCATGTTGTTTTAACCCATGCTTTATTAAATTGTATTTATATTGCTTTATCCTATGCTTTATTAAATTGTATTTATGTTGTTTTATCCTATGCTTTATTAAATTGTATGTATGTTGTTTTGTACTATGCTTTATTAAATTGTATTTATGTTTTTTTACCCATGCTTTATTAAATTGTATTTATGTTGTTTTATCCTATGCTTTATTAAATTGTATTTATTTTGTTTTGTCCTATGCTTTATTAAATTGTATTTATGTTGTTTTAACCTATGCTTTATTAAATTGTATTTGTGTTGTTTTAACCCATGCTTTATTAAATTTATTTATGTTGTTTTATCCTATGCTTTATTAAATTGTATTTATGTTGTTTTATCCTATGCTTTATTAAATTGTATTTATGTTGTTTTATCCTATGCTTTATTAAATTGTATTTATGTTGTTTTATCCTATGCTTTATTAAATTGTATTTATGTTGTTTTATCCTATGGTTTATTAAATTGTATTTATGTTGTTTTAACCTATGCTGTATTAAATTGTATTTATGTTGTTTTATCCTATGCTTTATTAAATTGTATTTATGTTGTTTTAACCTATGCTTTATTAAATTGTATTTATGTTGTTTTATCCTATGCTTTAATAAATTGTATTTATGTTGTTTTATCCTATGCTTTATTAAATTGTATTTATGTTTTTTATCCTATGCTTTATTAAATTGTTTTTATGTTGTTTTATCTTATGCTTTATTAAATTGTATTTATGTTGTTTCATCCTATGCTTTATTAAATTGTATTTATGTTGTTTTAACCCATGCTTTATTAAATTGTATTTATGTTGTTTTATCCTATGCTTTATTAAATTGTATTTATGTTGTTTTATCCTATGCTTTATTAAATTGTATTTATGTTGTTTTATCCTATGCTTTATTAAATTGTATTTATGTTTTATCCTATGCTTTATTAAATTGTATTCATGTTGTTTTATCCTATGCTTTATTAAATTGTATTTATGTTGTTTTATCGTATGCTTTATTAAACTGCATTTATGTTGCTTTATCCTATGCTTTATTAAATTGTATTTATGTTGTTTTATCCTATGCTTCATTAAATTTTATTTATGTTGTTTTATCCTATGCTTTATTAAATTGTATTTATGTTGTTTTATCCTATGCTTTATTAAATTGTATTTATGTTGTTTTAACCTATGCTTTATTAAATTGTATTTATGTTGTTTTATCCTCTGCTTTATTAAATTGTATTTATGTTGTTTTAACCTATGCTTTATTAAATTGTATTTATGTTGATTTATCCTATGCTTTATTAAATTGTATTTATGTGGTTTTATCCTATGCTTTATTAAATTGTATTTATGTTGTTTTAACCTATGCTTCATTAAATTGTATTTATGTTGTTTTATCCTATGCTTTATTAAATTGTATTTATGTTGTTTTAACCTATGCTTTATTAAATTGCATTTATGTTGTTTTATCCTATGCTTTAATAAATTTTATTTATGTTGTTTTATCCTATGCTTTATTAAATTGTATTTAAGTTCTTTTATCCTATGCTTTATTAAATTGTATTTATGTTGTTTTATCCTATGCTTTATTAAATTGTATTTATGTTGTTTCGTCCTATGATTTATTAAATTGTATTTATGTTGTTTTAACCCATGCTTTATTAAACTGTATTTATGTTGTTTTATCCTATGCTTTATTAAATTGTATTTGTGTTGTTTTAACCCATGCTTTATTAAATTGTATTTATGTTGTTTTATCCTATGCTTTATTAAATTTTATTGATGTTGTTTTATCCCATGCTTTATTAACTTGTATTTATGTTGTTTTAACCTATGATTTATTAAATTGTATTTATGTTGTTTTGTACTATGCTTTATTAAATTGTATTTATGTTGTTTTAACCCATGCTTAATTAAATTGTATTTATGTTGTTTTATCCTATGCTTTATTAAATTGTATTTATTTTGTTTTGTCTTATGCTTTATTAAATTGTATTTATGTTGTTTTAACCTATGATTTATTAAATTGTATTTATGTTGTTTTATCCTATGCTTTATGAAATTGTATTTATGTTGTTTTAACCTAAGATTTATTAAACTGTATTTATGTTGTTTTATCCTATGCTTTATTAAATTGTATTTATGTTGTTTTATCCTATGCTTTATTAAATTGTATTTATGTTGTTTTAACCTATGCTTTATTAAATTGTATTTATGTTGTTTTATCCTATGCTTTATTAAATTGTATTTATGTTGTTTTAACCTATGCTTTATTAAATTGTATTTATGTTGTTTTATCCTATGCTTTATTAAACTGCTTTTATGTTGTTTTGTCCTATGCTTTATTAAATAAAATTTATGTTGTTTTATACTATGCTTTATTAAATTTTGTTTATGTTGTTTCGTCATATGCTTTATTAAATTGTATTTATGTTGTTTTATCCTATGCTTTATTAAATTGTGTTTATGTTGTTTTATCCTATGCTTTATTAAATTGTATTCATGTTGTTTTAACCCATGCTTTATTAAATTGTATTTATGTTGTTTTATCCTATGCTTTATTAAATTGTGTTTATGTTGTTTTTTCCTATGCTTTATAAAATTGTATTCATGTTGTTTTAACCCATGCTTTATTAAATTGTATTTATATTGCTTTATCCTATGCTTTATTAAATTGTATTTATGTTGTTTTAACCTATGCTTTATTAAATTGTATTTGTGTTGTTTTAACCCATGCTTTATTAAATTGTATTTATGTTGTTTTATCCTATGCTTTATTAAATTTTATTGATGTTGTTTTATCCCATGCTTTATTAACTTGTATTTATGTTGTTTTAAACTATGATTTATTAAATTGTATTTATGTTGTTTTGTACTATGCTTTATTAAATTGTATTTATGTTGTTTTAACCCATGCTTAATTAAATTGTATTTATGTTGTTTTATCCTATGCTTTATTAAATTGTATTTATTTTGTTTTGTCTTATGCTTTATTAAATTGTATTTATGTTGTTTTAACCTATGATTTATTAAATTGTATTTATGTTGTTTTATCCTATGCTTTATTAAATTGTATTTATGTTGTTTTAACCTAAGATTTATTAAACTGTATTTATGTTGTTTTATCCTATTCTTTATTAAATTGTATTTATGTTGTTTTAACCTATGATTTATTAAATTGTATTTATGTTGTTTTATCCTATGCTTTATTAAATTTTGTTTATGTTGTTTTATCCCATGCTTTATTAAATTGTATTTATGTTGTTTTAAACTATGATTTATTAAATTGTATTTATGTTGTTTTGTACTATGCTTTATTAAATTGTATTTATGTTGTTTTAACCCATGCTTTATTAAATTGTATTTATGTTGTTTTATCCTATGCTTTATTAAATTGTATTTATGTTGTTTTATCTTATGCTTTATTAAATTGTATTTATGTTGTTTCGTCCTATGCTTTATTAAATTGTATTTATGTTGTTTTAACCCATGCTTTATTAAATTGTATTTATGTTGTTTTATCCTATGCTTTAATAAATTGTATTTATGTTGTTTTATCCTATGCTTTATTAAATTGTATTTATGTTGTTTTATCGTATGCTTTATTAAATTGTATTTATGTTGTTTTATCCTATGCTTTATTAAATTGTATTTATGTTTTATCCTATGCTTTATTAAATTGTATTCATGTTGTTTTATCCTATGCTTTATTAAATTGTATTTATGTTGTTTTATCGTATGCTTTATTAAACTGCATTTATGTTGCTTTATCCTATGCTTTATTAAAATGTATTTATGTTGTTTTATCCTATGCTTCATTAAATTTTATTTATGTTGTTTTATCCTATGCTTTATTAAATTGTATTTATGTTGTTTTATCCTATGCTTTATTAAATTGTATTTATGTTGTTTTAACCTATGCTTTATTAAATTGTATTTATGTTGTTTTATCCTATGCTTTATTAAATTGTATTTATGTTGTTTTAACCTATGCTTTATTAAATTGTATTTATGTTGTTTTATCCTATGCTTTATTAAACTGCTTTTATGTTGTTTTGTCCTATGCTTTATTAAATTAAATTTATGTTGTTTTATCCTATGCTTTATTAAATTTTGTTTATGTTGTTTCGTCATATGCTTTATTAAATTGTATTTATGTTGTTTTATCCTTTGCTTTATTAAATTGTGTTTATGTTGTTTTATCCTATGCTTTATTAAATTGTATTCATGTTGTTTTAACCCATGCTTTATTAAATTGTATTTATGTTGTTTTATCCTATGCTTTATTAAATTGTGTTTATGTTGTTTTTTCCTATGCTTTATAAAATTGTATTCATGTTGTTTTAACCCATGCTTTATTAAATTGTATTTATATTGCTTTATCCTATGCTTTATTAAATTGTATTTATGTTGTTTTATCCTATGCTTTATTAAATTGTATGTATGTTGTTTTGTACTATGCTTTATTAAATTGTATTTATGTTTTTTTACCCATGCTTTATTAAATTGTATTTATGTTGTTTTATCCTATGCTTTATTAAATTGTATTTATTTTGTTTTGTCCTATGCTTTATTAAATTGTATTTATGTTGTTTTAACCTATGCTTTATTAAATTGTATTTGTGTTGTTTTAACCCATGCTTTATTAAATTGTATTTATGTTGTTTTATCCTATGCTTTATTAAATTGTATTTATGTTGTTTTATCCTATGCTTTATTAAATTGTATTTATGTTGTTTTATCCTATGCTTTATTAAATTGTATTTATGTTGTTTTATCCTATGCTTTATTAAATTGTATTTATGTTGTTTTATCCTATGGTTTATTAAATTGTATTTATGTTGTTTTAACCTATGCTGTATTAAATTGTATTTATGTTGTTTTATCCTATGCTTTATTAAATTGTATTTATGTTGTTTTAACCTATGCTTTATTAAATTGTATTTATGTTGTTTTATCCTATGCTTTAATAAATTGTATTTATGTTGTTTTATCCTATGCTTTATTAAATTGTATTTATGTTTTTTATCCTATGCTTTATTAAATTGTTTTTATGTTGTTTTATCTTATGCTTTATTAAATTGTATTTATGTTGTTTCGTCCTATGCTTTATTAAATTGTATTTATGTTGTTTTAACCCATGCTTTATTAAATTGGATTTATGTTGTTTTATCCTATGCTTTATTAAATTGTATTTATGTTGTTTTATCCTATGCTTTAATAAATTGTATTTATGTTGTTTTATCCTATGCTTTATTAAATTGTATTTATGTTGTTTTATCGTATGCTTTATTAAATTGTATTTATGTTGTTTTATCCTATGCTTTATTAAATTGTATTTATGTTTTATCCTATGCTTTATTAAATTGTATTCATGTTGTTTTATCCTATGCTTTATTAAATTGTATTTATGTTGTTTTATCGTATGCTTTATTAAACTGCATTTATGTTGCTTTATCCTATGCTTTATTAAATTGTATTTATGTTGTTTTATCCTATGCTTCATTAAATTTTATTTATGTTGTTTTATCCTATGCTTTATTAAATTGTATTTATGTTGTTTTATCCTATGCTTTATTAAATTGTATTTATGTTGTTTTAACCTATGCTTTATTAAATTGTATTTATTTTGTTTTATCGTATGCTTTATTAAATTGTATTTATGTTGTTTTATCCTATGCTTTATTAAATTGTATTTATGTTTTATCCTATGCTTTATTAAATTGTATTCATGTTGTTTTATCCTATGCTTTATTAAATTGTATTTATGTTGTTTTATCGTATGCTTTATTAAACTGCATTTATGTTGCTTTATCCTATGCTTTATTAAATTGTATTTATGTTGTTTTATCCTATGCTTCATTAAATTTTATTTATGTTGTTTTATCCTATGCTTTATTAAATTGTATTTATGTTGTTTTATCCTATGCTTTATTAAATTGTATTTATGTTGTTTTAACCTATGCTTTATTAAATTGTATTTATGTTGTTTTATCCTATGCTTTATTAAATTGTATTTATGTTGTTTTAACCTATGCTTTATTAAATTGTATTTATGTTGTTTTATCCTATGCTTTATTAAACTGCTTTTATGTTGTTTTGTCCTATGCTTTATTAAATTAAATTTATGTTGTTTTATCCTATGCTTTATTAAATTTTGTTTATGTTGTTTCGTCATATGCTTTATTAAATTGTATTTATGTTGTTTTATCCTATGCTTTATTAAATTGTGTTTATGTTGTTTTATCCTATGCTTTATTAAATTGTATTCATGTTGTTTTAACCCATGCTTTATTAAATTGTATTTATGTTGTTTTATCCTATGCTTTATTAAATTGTGTTTATGTTGTTTTTTCCTATGCTTTATAAAATTGTATTCATGTTGTTTTAACCCATGCTTTATTAAATTGTATTTATATTGCTTTATCCTATGCTTTATTAAATTGTATTTATGTTGTTTTATCCTATGCTTTATTAAATTGTATGTATGTTGTTTTGTACTATGCTTTATTAAATTGTATTTAAGTTTTTTTACCCATGCTTTATTAAATTGTATTTATGTTGTTTTATCCTATGCTTTATTAAATTGTATTTATTTTGTTTTGTCCTATGCTTTATTAAATTGTATTTATGTTGTTTTAACCTATGCTTTATTAAATTGTATTTGTGTTGTTTTAACCCATGCTTTATTAAATTGTATTTATGTTGTTTTATCCTATGCTTTATTAAATTGTATTTATGTTGTTTTATCCTATGCTTTATTAAATTGTATTTATGTTGTTTTATCCTATGCTTTATTAAATTGTATTTATGTTGTTTTATCCTATGCTTTATTAAATTGTATTTATGTTGTTTTATCCTATGGTTTATTAAATTGTATTTATGTTGTTTTAACCTATGCTGTATTAAATTGTATTTATGTTGTTTTATCCTATGCTTTATTAAATTGTATTTATGTTGTTTTAACCTATGCTTTATTAAATTGTATTTATGTTGTTTTATCCTATGCTTTAATAAATTGTATTTATGTTGTTTTATCCTATGCTTTATTAAATTGTATTTATGTTTTTTATCCTATGCTTTATTAAATTGTTTTTATGTTGTTTTATCTTATGCTTTATTAAATTGTATTTATGTTGTTTCGTCCTATGCTTTATTAAATTGTATTTATGTTGTTTTAACCCATGCTTTATTAAATTGTATTTATGTTGTTTTATCCTATGCTTTATTAAATTGTATTTATGTTGTTTTATCCTATGCTTTAATAAATTGTATTTATGTTGTTTTATCCTATGCTTTATTAAATTGTATTTATGTTGTTTTATCGTATGCTTTATTAAATTGTATTTATGTTGTTTTATCCTATGCTTTATTAAATTGTATTTATGTTTTATCCTATGCTTTATTAAATTGTATTCATGTTGTTTTATCCTATGCTTTATTAAATTGTATTTATGTTGTTTTATCGTATGCTTTATTAAACTGCATTTATGTTGCTTTATCCTATGCTTTATTAAATTGTATTTATGTTGTTTTATCCTATGCTTCATTAAATTTTATTTATGTTGTTTTATCCTATGCTTTATTAAATTGTATTTATGTTGTTTTATCCTATGCTTTATTAAATTGTATTTATGTTGTTTTAACCTATGCTTTATTAAATTGTATTTATGTTGTTTTATCCTATGCTTTATTAAATTGTATTTATGTTGTTTTAACCTATGCTTTATTAAATTGTATTTATGTTGATTTATCCTATGCTTTATTAAATTGTATTTATGTGGTTTTATCATATGCTTTATTAAATTGTATTTATGTTGTTTTAACCTATGCTTCATTAAATTGTATTTATGTTGTTTTATCCTATGCTTTATTAAATTGTATTTATGTTGTTTTAACCTATGCTTTATTAAATTGCATTTATGTTGTTTTATCCTATGCTTTAATAAATTTTATTTATGTTGTTTTATCCTATGCTTTATTAAATTGTATTTAAGTTCTTTTATCCTATGCTTTATTAAATGGTATTTATGTTGTTTTATCCTATGCTTTATTAAATTGTATTTATGTTGTTTCGTCCTATGATTTATTAAATTGTATTTATGTTGTTTTAACCCATGCTTTATTAAACTGTATTTATGTTGTTTTATCCTATGCTTTATTAAATTGTATTTATGTTGTTTTATCCTATGCTTTAATAAATTGTATTTATGTTGTTTTATCCTATGCTTTATTAAATTGTATTTACGTTGTTTTATCGTATGCTTTATTAAATTGTATTTATGTTGTTTTAACCTATGCTTTATTAAATTGTATTTGTGTTGTTTTAACCCATGCTTTATTAAATTGTATTTATGTTGTTTTATCCTATGCTTTATTAAATTTTATTGATGTTGTTTTATCCCATGCTTTATTAAATTGTATTTATGTTGTTTTAACCTATGATTTATTAAATTGTATTTATGTTGTTTTGTACTATGCTTTATTAAATTGTATTTATGTTGTTTTAACCCATGCTTAATTAAATTGTATTTATGTTGTTTTATCCTATGCTTTATTAAATTGTATTTATTTTGTTTTGTCTTATGCTTTATTAAATTGTATTTATGTTGTTTTAACCTATGATTTATTAAATTGTATTTATGTTGTTTTATCCTATGCTTTATTAAATTGTATTTATGTTGTTTTAACCTAAGATTTATTAAACTGTATTTATGTTGTTTTATCCTATGCTTTATTAAATTGTATTTATGTTGTTTTAACCTATGATTTATTAAATTGTATTTATGTTGTTTTATCCTATGCTTTATTAAATTTTGTTTATGTTGTTTTATCCCATGCTTTATTAAATTGTATTTATGTTGTTTTAACCTATGATTTATTAAATTGTATTTATGTTGTTTTGTACTATGCTTTATTAAATTGTATTTATGTTGTTTTAACCCATGCTTTATTAAATTGTATTTATGTTGTTTTATCCTATGCTTTATTAAATTGTATTTATTTTGTTTTGTCTTATGCTTTAATAAATTGTATTTATGTTGTTTTAACCTATGATTTATTAAATTGTATTTATGTTGTTTTATCCTATGCTTTATTAAATTGTATTTATGTTGTTTTAACCTAAGATTTATTAAACTGTATTTATGTTGTTTTATCCTATGCTTTATTAAATTGTATTTATGTTGTTTTAACCTATGATTTATTAAATTGTATTTATGTTGTTTTATCCTATGCTTTATTAAATTTTGTTTATGTTGTTTTATCCCATGCTTTATTAAATTGCATTTATGTTGTTTTATCCTATGCTTTATTAAATTGTATTAATGTTGCTTTCTCCTATGCTTTATTAAATTGTATTTATGTTGTTTTATCCTATGCTTCATTAAATTGTATTTATGTTATTTTATCCTATGCTTTATTAAATTGTATTTATGTTGTTTTCTCCTATGCTTTATTAAATTGTATTTATGTTGTTTTATCCTATGCTTTATTAAATTGTATTTATGTTGTTTTATCCTATGCTTTATTAAATTGTATTTATGTTGTTTTAACCTATGCTTTATTAAATTGTATTTATGTTGTTTTATCCTATGCTTTATTAAATTGTATTTATGTTGTTTTAACCTATGCTTTATTAAATTGTATTTATGTTGTTTTATCCTATGCTTTATTAAACTGCATTTATGTTGTTTTATCCTATGCTTTATTAAATTGTATTTATGTTGTTTTAACCTAAGATTTATTAAACTGTATTTATGTTGTTTTATCGTATGCTTTATTAAATTGTATTTATGTTGTTTTATCCTATGCTTTATTAAATTGTATTTATGTTTTATCCTATGCTTTATTAAATTGTATTCATGTTGTTTTATCCTATGCTTTATTAAATTGTATTTATGTTGTTTTATCGTATGCTTTATTAAACTGCATTTATGTTGCTTTATCCTATGCTTTATTAAATTGTATTTATGTTGTTTTATCCTATGCTTCATTAAATTTTATTTATGTTGTTTTATCCTATGCTTTATTAAATTGTATTTATGTTGTTTTAACCCATGCTTTATTAAATTGTATTTATGTTGTTTTATCCTATGCTTTATTAAATTGTATTTATTTTGTTTTGTCTTATGCTTTAATAAATTGTATTTATGTTGTTTTAACCTATGATTTATTAAATTGTATTTATGTTGTTTTATCCTATGCTTTATTAAATTGTATTTATGTTGTTTTAACCTAAGATTTATTAAACTGTATTTATGTTGTTTTATCCTATGCTTTATTAAATTGTATTTATGTTGTTTTAACCTATGATTTATTAAATTATATTTATGTTGTTTTATCCTATGCTTTATTAAATTTTGTTTATGTTGTTTTATCCCATGCTTTATTAAATTGCATTTATGTTGTTTTATCCTATGCTTTATTAAATTGTATTAATGTTGCTTTCTCCTATGCTTTATTAAATTGTATTTATGTTGTTTTATCCTATGCTTCATTAAATTGTATTTTTGTTATTTTATCCTATGCTTTATTAAATTGTATTTATGTTGTTTTCTCCTATGCTTTATTAAATTGTATTTATGTTGTTTTATCCTATGCTTTATTAAATTGTATTTATGTTGTTTTATCCTATGCTTTATTAAATTGTATTTATGTTGTTTTAACCTATGCTTTATTAAATTGTATTTATGTTGTTTTATCCTATGCTTTATTAAATTGTATTTATGTTGTTTTAACCTATGCTTTATTAAATTGTATTTATGTTGTTTTATCCTATGCTTTATTAAACTGCATTTATGTTGTTTTATCCTATGCTTTATTAAATTGTATTTATGTTGTTTTAACCTAAGATTTATTAAACTGTATTTATGTTGTTTTATCGTATGCTTTATTAAATTGTATTTATGTTGTTTTATCCTATGCTTTATTAAATTGTATTTATGTTTTATCCTATGCTTTATTAAATTGTATTCATGTTGTTTTATCCTATGCTTTATTAAATTGTATTTATGTTGTTTTATCGTATGATTTATTAAACTGCATTTATGTTGCTTTATCCTATGCTTTATTAAATTGTATTTATGTTGTTTTATCCTATGCTTCATTAAATTTTATTTATGTTGTTTTATCCTATGCTTTATTAAATTGTATTTATGTTGTTTTATCCTATGCTTTTTTAAATTGTATTTATGTTGTTTTAACCTATGCTTTATTAAATTGTATTTATGTTGTTTTATCCTATGCTTTATTAAATTGTATTTATGTTGTTTTAACCTATGCTTTATTAAATTGTATTTATGTTGTTTTATCCTATGCTTTATTAAACTGCTTTTATGTTGTTTTATCCTATGCTTTATTAAATTGTATTTATGTTGTTTTATCCTATGCTTTATTAAATTTTGTTTATGTTGTTTCGTCATATGCTTTATTAAATTGTATTTATGTTGTTTTATCCTATGCTTTATTAAATTGTGCTTATGTTGTTTTATCCTATGCTTTATTAAATTGTATTTATGTTGTTTTATCCTATGCTTTATTAAATTGTATTTATGTTGTTTTATCGTATGCTTTATTAAATTGTATTTATGTTGTTTTATCCTATGCTTTATTAAATTGTATTTATGTTTTATCCTATGCTTTATTAAATTGTATTCATGTTGTTTTATCCTATGCTTTATTAAATTGTATTTATGTTGTTTTATCGTATGCTTTATTAAACTGCATTTATGTTGCTTTATCCTATGCTTTATTAAATTGTATTTATGTTGTTTTATCCTATGCTTCATTAAATTTTATTTATGTTGTTTTATCCTATGCTTTATTAAATTGTATTTATGTTGTTTTATCCTATGCTTTATTAAATTGTATTTATGTTGTTTTAACCTATGCTTTATTAAATTGTATTTATGTTGTTTTATCCTATGCTTTATTAAATTGTATTTATGTTGTTTTAACCTATGCTTTATTAAATTGTATTTATGTTGATTTATCCTATGCTTTATTAAATTGTATTTATGTGGTTTTATCCTATGCTTTATTAAATTGTATTTATGTTGTTTTAACCTATGCTTCATTAAATTGTATTTATGTTGTTTTATCCTATGCTTTATTAAATTGTATTTATGTTGTTTTAACCTATGCTTTATTAAATTGCATTTATGTTGTTTTATCCTATGCATTAATAAATTTTATTTATGTTGTTTTATCCTATGCTTTATTAAATTGTATTTAAGTTCTTTTATCCTATGCTTTATTAAATTGTATTTATGTTGTTTTATCCTATGCTTTATTAAATTGTATTTATGTTGTTTCGTCCTATGATTTATTAAATTGTATTTATGTTGTTTTAACCCATGCTTTATTAAACTGTATTTATGTTGTTTTATCCTATGCTTTATTAAATTGTATTTATGTTGTTTTATCCTATGCTTTAATAAATTGTATTTATGTTGTTTTATCCTATGCTTTATTAAATTGTATTTACGTTGTTTTATCGTATGCTTTATTAAATTGTATTTATGTTGTTTTAAGCTATGCTTTATTAAATTGTATTTGTGTTGTTTTAACCCATGCTTTATTAAATTGTATTTATGTTGTTTTATCCTATGCTTTATTAAATTTTATTGATGTTGTTTTATCCCATGCTTTATTAAATTGTATATATGTTGTTTTAACCTATGATTTATTAAATTGTATTTATGTTGTTTTGTACTATGCTTTATTAAATTGTATTTATGTTGTTTTAACCCATGCTTAATTAAATTGTATTTATGTTGTTTTATCCTATGCTTTATTAAATTGTATTTATTTTGTTTTGTCTTATGCTTTATTAAATTGTATTTATGTTGTTTTAACCTATGATTTATTAAATTGCATTTATGTTGTTTTATCCTATGCTTTATTAAATTGTATTTATGTTGTTTTAACCTAAGATTTATTAAACTGTATTTATGTTGTTTTATCCTATGCTTTATTAAATTGTATTTATGTTGTTTTAACCTATGATTTATTAAATTGTATTTATGTTGTTTTATCCTATGCTTTATTAAATTTTGTTTATGTTGTTTTATCCCATGCTTTATTAAATTGTATTTATGTTGTTTTAACCTATGATTTATTAAATTGTATTTATGTTGTTTTGTACTAGGCTTTATTAAATTGTATTTATGTTGTTTTAACCCATGCTTTATTAAATTGTATTTATGTTGTTTTATCCTATGCTTTATTAAATTGTATTTATTTTGTTTTGTCTTATGCTTTAATAAATTGTATTTATGTTGTTTTAACCTATGATTTATTAAATTGTATTTATGTTGTTTTATCCTATGCTTTATTAAATTGTATTTATGTTGTTTTAACCTAAGATTTATTAAACTGTATTTATGTTGTTTTATCCTATGCTTTATTAAATTGTATTTATGTTGTTTTAACCTATGATTTATTAAATTGTATTTATGTTGTTTTATCCTATGCTTTATTAAATTTTGTTTATGTTGTTTTATCCCATGCTTTATTAAATTGCATTTATGTTGTTTTATCCTATGCTTTATTAAATTGTATTAATGTTGCTTTCTCCTATGCTTTATTAAATTGTATTTATGTTGTTTTATCCTATGCTTCATTAAATTGTATTTATGTTATTTTATCCTATGCTTTATTAAATTGTATTTATGTTGTTTTCTCCTATGCTTTATTAAATTGTATTTATGTTGTTTTATCCTATGCTTTATTAAATTGTATTTATGTTGTTTTATCCTATGCTTTATTAAATTGTATTTATGTTGTTTTAACCTATGCTTTATTAAATTGTATTTATGTTGTTTTATCCTATGCTTTATTAAATTGTATTTATGTTGTTTTAACCTATGCTTTATTAAATTGTATTTATGTTGTTTTATCGTAAGCTTTATTAAATTGTATTTATGTTGTTTTATCCTATGCTTTATTAAATTGTATTTATGTTTTATCCTATGCTTTATTAAATTGTATTCATGTTGTTTTATCGTATGCTTTATTAAATTGTATTTATGTTGTTTTATCGTATGCTTTATTAAACTGCATTTATGTTGCTTTATCCTATGCTTTATTAAATTGTATTTATGTTGTTTTATCCTATGCTTCATTAAATTTTATTTATGTTGTTTTATCCTATGCTTTATTAAATTGTATTTATGTTGTTTTATCCTATGCTTTTTTAAATTGTATTTATGTTGTTTTAACCTATGCTTTATTAAATTGTATTTATGTTGTTTTATCCTATGCTTTATTAAATTGTATTTATGTTGTTTTATCCTATGCTTCATTAAATTTTATTTATGTTGTTTTATCCTATGCTTTATTAAATTGTATTTATGTTGTTTTATCCTATGCTTTTTTAAATTGTATTTATGTTGTTTTAACCTATGCTTTATTAAATTGTATTTATGTTGTTTTATCCTATGCTTTATTAAATTGTATTTATGTTGTTTTAACCTATGCTTTATTAAATTGTATTTATGTTGTTTTATCCTATGCTTTATTAAACTGCTTTTATGTTGTTTTATCCTATGCTTTATTAAATTGTATTTATGTTGTTTTATCCTATGCTTTATTAAATTTTGTTTATGTTGTTTCGTCATATGCTTTATTAAATTGTATTTATGTTGTTTTATCCTATGCTTTATTAAATTGTGTTTATGTTGTTTTATCCTATGCTTTATTAAATTGTATTTATGTTGTTTTAACCCATGCTTTATTAAATTGTATTTATGTTGTTTTATCCTATGCTTTATTAAATTGTGTTTATGTTGTTTTATCCTATGCTTTATTAAATTGTATTTATGTTGTTTTAACCCATGCTGTATTAAATTGTATTTATGTTGTTTTATCCTATGCTTTATTAAATTGTGTTTATGTTGTTTTTTCCTACGCTTTATAAAATTGTATTTATGTTGTTTTAACCCATGCTTTATTAAATTGTATTTATATTGCTTTATCCTATGCTTCATTAAATTGTATTTATGTTGTTTTATCCTATGCTTTATTAAATTGTATGCATGTTGCTTTATTAAATTGTATTTATATTGCTTTATCCTATGCTTCATTAAATTGTATTTATGTTGTTTTATCCTATGCTTTATTAAATTGTATGCATGTTGTTTTGTACTATGCTTTATTAAATTGTATGCATGTTTTTTTTACCCATGCTTTATTAAATTGTATTTATGTTGTTTTATCCTATGCTTTATTAAATTTTATTTATTTTGTTTTGTCCTATGCTTTATTAAATTGTATTTATGTTGTTTTAACCTATGCTTTATTAAATTGTATTTGTGTTGTTTTAACCCATGCTTTATTAAATTGTATTTATGTTGTTTTATCCTATGCTTTATTAAATTGTATTTATGTTGTTTTATCCTATGCTTTATTAAATTGTATTTATGTTGTTTTATCCTATGCTTTATTAAATTGTATTTATGTTGTTTTATCCTATGCTTTATTAAATTGTATTTATGTTGTTTTATCCTATGCTTTATTAAATTGTATTTATGTTGTTTTAACCTATGCTTTATTAAATTGTATTTATGTTGTTTTATCCTATGCTTTATTAAATTGTATTTATGTTGTTTTAATGTATGCTTTATTAAATTGTATTTATGTTGTTTTATCCTATGCTTTATTAAATTGTATTTATGTTGTTTTATCCTATAGTTTATTAAATTGTATTTATGTTGTTTTATCCTATAGTTTATTAAATTGTATTTATGTTTTATCCTATGCTTTATTAAATTGTATTCATGTTGTTTTATCCTATGCTTTATTAAATTGTATTTATGTTGTTTTATCGTATGCTTTATTAAACTGCATTTATGTTGCTTTATCCTATGCATTATTAAATTGTATTTATGTTGTTTTATCCTATGCTTCATTAAATTTTATTTATGTTGTTTTATCCTATGCTTTATTAAATTGTATTTATGTTGTTTTATCCTATGCTTTATTAAATTGTATTTATGTTGTTTTAACCTATGCTTTATTAAATTGTATTTATGTTGTTTTATCCTATGCTTTATTAAATTGTATTTATGTTGTTTTAACCTATGCTTTATTAAATTGTATTTATGTTGTTTTATCCTATGCTTTATTAAATTGTATTTATGTTGTTTTAACCTATGCTTTATTAAATTGTATTTATGTTGTTTTATCCTATGCTTTATTAAACTGCTTTTATGTTGTTTTATCCTATGCTTTATTAAATTGTATTTATGTTGTTTTATCCTATGCTTTATTAAATTTTGTTTATGTTGTTTCGTCATATGCTTTATTAAATTGTATTTATGTTGTTTTATCCTATGCTTTATTAAATTGTATTTATGTTGTTTTTTCCTATGCTTTATAAAATTGTATTTATGTTGTTTTAACCCATGCTTTATTAAATTGTATTTATATTGCTTTATCCTATGCTTCATTAAATTGTATTTATGTTGTTTTATCCTATGCTTTATTAAATTGTATGTATGTTGTTTTGTACTATGCTTTATTAAATTGTATTTATGTTTTTTTTACCCATGCTTTATTAAATTGT
Organism: Phyllobates terribilis; assembly: GCF_046119375.1. Lineage (NCBI taxonomy): Eukaryota > Metazoa > Chordata > Amphibia > Anura > Dendrobatidae > Phyllobates > Phyllobates terribilis. Next base: position 2,287,738 of record NW_027362781.1, on the reverse strand, counting down.
ATTTATGTTGTTTTATCCTATGCTTTATTAAATTGTATTTATTTTGTTTTGTCCTATGCTTTATTAAATTGTATTTATGTTGTTTTATCCTATGCTTTATTAAATTGTATTTATGTTGTTTTATCCTATGCTTCATTAAATTTTATTTATGTTGTTTTATCCTATGCTTTATTAAATTGTATTTATGTTGTTTTATCCTATGCTTTATTAAATTGTATTTATGTTGTTTTAACCTATGCTTTATTAAATTGTATTTATGTTGTTTTATCCTATGCTTTATTAAATTGTATTTATGTTGTTTTAACCTATGCTTTATTAAATTGTATTTATGTTGTTTTATCCTATGCTTTATTAAATTGTATTTATGTTGTTTTAACCTATGCTTTATTAAATTGTATTTATGTTGTTTTATCCTATGCTTTATTAAACTGCTTTTATGTTGTTTTATCCTATGCTTTATTAAATTGTATTTATGTTGTTTTATCCTATGCTTTATTAAATTTTGTTTATGTTGTTTCGTCATATGCTTTATTAAATTGTATTTATGTTGTTTTATCCTATGCTTTATTAAATTGTATTTATGTTGTTTTATCCTATGCTTTATTAAATTGTATTTATGTTGTTTTAACCCATGCTTTATTAAATTGTATTTATGTTGTATTATCCTATGCTTTATTAAATTGTGTTTATGTTGTTTTTTCCTATGCTTTATAAAATTGTATTTATGTTGTTTTAACCCATGCTTTATTAAATTGTATTTATATTGCTTTATCCTATGCTTCATTAAATTGTATTTATGTTGTTTTATCCTATGCTTTATTAAATTGTATGTATGTTGTTTTGTACTATGCTTTATTAAATTGTATTTATGTTTTTTTTACCCATGCTTTATTAAATTGTATTTATGTTGTTTTATCCTATGCTTTATTAAATTGTATTTATTTTGTTTTGTCCTATGCTTTATTAAATTGTATTTATGTTGTTTTAACCTATGCTTTATTAAATTGTATTTGTGTTGTTTTAACCCATGCTTTATTAAATTGTATTTATGTTGTTTTATCCGATGCTTTATTAAATTGTATTTATGTTGTTTTATCCTATGCTTTATTAAATTGTATTTATGTTGTTTTATCCTATGCTTTATTAAATTGTATTTATGTTGTTTTATCCTATGCTTTATTAAATTGTATTTATGTTGTTTTATCCTATGCTTTATTAAATTGTATTTATGTTGTTTTAACCTATGCTTTATTAAATTGTATTTATGTTGTTTTATCCTATGCTTTATTAAATTGTATTTATGTTGTTTTAACCTATGCTTTATTAAATTGTATTTATGTTGTTTTATCCTATGCTTTAATAAATTGTATTTATGTTGTTTTATCCTATGCTTTATTAAATTGTATTTATGTTTTTTATCCTATGCTTTATTAAATTGTATTTATGTTGTTTTATCTTATGCTTTATCAAATTGTATTTATGTTGTTTCGTCCTATGCTTTATTAAATTGTATTTATGTTGTTTTAACCCATGCTTTATTAAATTGTATTTATGTTGTTTTATCCTATGCTTTATTAAATTGTATTTATGTTGTTTTATCCTATGCTTTAATAAATTGTATTTATGTTGTTTTATCCTATGCTTTATTAAATTGTATTTATGTTGTTTTATCGTATGCTTTATTAAATTGTATTTATGTTGTTTTATCCTATGCTTTATTAAATTGTATTTATGTTTTATCCTATGCTTTATTAAATTGTATTCATGTTGTTTTATCCTATGCTTTATTAAATTGTATTTATGTTGTTTTATCGTATGCTTTATTAAACTGCATTTATGTTGCTTTATCCTATGCATTATTAAATTGTATTTATGTTGTTTTATCCTATGCTTCATTAAATTTTATTTATGTTGTTTTATCCTATGCTTTATTAAATTGTATTTATGTTGTTTTATCCTATGCTTTATTAAATTGTATTTATGTTGTTTTAACCTATGCTTTATTAAATTGTATTTATGTTGTTTTATCCTATGCTTTATTAAATTGTATTTATGTTGTTTTAACCTATGCTTTATTAAATTGTATTTATGTTGATTTATCCTATGCTTTATTAAATTGTATTTATGTGGTTTTATCCTATGCTTTATTAAATTGTATTTATGTTGTTTTAACCTATGCTTCATTAAATTGTATTTATGTTGTTTTATCCTATGCTTTATTAAATTGTATTTATGTTGTTTTAACCTATGCTTTATTAAATTGCATTTATGTTGTTTTATCCTATGCTTTAATAAATTTTATCTATGTTGTTTTATCCTATGCTTTATTAAATTGTATTTAAGTTCTTTTATCCTATGCTTTATTAAATTGTATTTATGTTGTTTTATCCTATGCTTTATTAAATTTTATTGATGTTGTTTTATCCCATGCTTTATTAAATTGTATTTATGTTGTTTTAACCTATGATTTATTAAATTGTATTTATGTTGTTTTGTACTATGCTTTATTAAATTGTATTTATGTTGTTTTAACCCATGCTTAATTAAATTGTATTTATGTTGTTTTATCCTATGCTTTATTAAATTGTATTTATTTTGTTTTGTCTTATGCTTTATTAAATTGTATTTATGTTGTTTTAACCCATGCTTAATTAAATTGTATTTATGTTGTTTTATCCTATGCTTTATTAAATTGTATTTATGTTGTTTTAACCTAAGATTTATTAAACTGTATTTATGTTGTTTTATCCTATGCTTTATTAAATTGTATTTATGTTGTTTTAACCTATGCTTTATTAAATTGTATTTATGTTGATTTATCCTATGCTTTATTAAATTGTATTTATGTGGTTTTATCCTATGCTTTATTAAATTGTATTTATGTTGTTTTAACCTATGCTTCATTAAATTGTATTTATGTTGTTTTATCCTATGCTTTATTAAATTGTATTTATGTTGTTTTAACCTATGCTTTATTAAATTGCATTTATGTTGTTTTATCCTATGCTTTAATAAATTTTATCTATGTTGTTTTATCCTATGCTTTATTAAATTGTATTTAAGTTCTTTTATCCTATGCTTTATTAAATTGTATTTATGTTGTTTTATCCTATGCTTTAATAAATTGTATTTATGTTGTTTTATCCTATGCTTTATTAAACTGCTTTTATGTTGTTTTATCCTATGCTTTATTAAATTGTATTTATGTTGTTTTATCCTATGCTTTATTAAATTTTGTTTATGTTGTTTCGTCATATGCTTTATTAAATTGTATTTATGTTGTTTTATCCTATGCTTTATTAAATTGTATTTATGTTGTTTTATCCTATGCTTTATTAAATTGTATTTATGTTGTTTTAACCCATGCTTTATTAAATTGTATTTATGTTGTATTATCCTATGCTTTATTAAATTGTGTTTATGTTGTTTTTTCCTATGCTTTATAAAATTGTATTTATGTTGTTTTAACCCATGCTTTATTAAATTGTATTTATATTGCTTTATCCTATGCTTCATTAAATTGTATTTATGTTGTTTTATCCTATGCTTTATTAAATTGTATGTATGTTGTTTTGTACTATGCTTTATTAAATTGTATTTATGTTTTTTTTACCCATGCTTTATTAAATTGTATTTATGTTGTTTTATCCTATGCTTTATTAAATTGTATTTATTTTGTTTTGTCCTATGCTTTATTAAATTGTATTTATGTTGTTTTAACCTATGCTTTATTAAATTGTATTTGTGTTGTTTTAACCCATGCTTTATTAAATTGTATTTATGTTGTTTTATCCTATGCTTTATTAAATTGTATTTATGTTGTTTTATCCTATGCTTTATTAAATTGTATTTATGTTGTTTTATCCTATGCTTTATTAAATTGTATTTATGTTGTTTTATCCTATGCTTTATTAAATTGTATTTATGTTGTTTTATCCTATGCTTTATTAAATTGTATTTATGTTGTTTTAACCTATGCTTTATTAAATTGTATTTATGTTGTTTTATCCTATGCTTTATTAAATTGTATTTATGTTGTTTTAACCTATGCTTTATTAAATTGTATTTATGTTGTTTTATCCTATGCTTTAATAAATTGTATTTATGTTGTTTTATCCTATGCTTTATTAAATTGTATTTATGTTTTTTATCCTATGCTTTATTAAATTGTATTTATGTTGTTTTATCTTATGCTTTATCAAATTGTATTTATGTTGTTTCGTCCTATGCTTTATTAAATTGTATTTATGTTGTTTTAACCCATGCTTTATTAAATTGTATTTATGTTGTTTTATCCTATGCTTTATTAAATTGTATTTATGTTGTTTTATCCTATGCTTTAATAAATTGTATTTATGTTGTTTTATCCTATGCTTTATTAAATTGTATTTATGTTGTTTTATCGTATGCTTTATTAAATTGTATTTATGTTGTTTTATCCTATGCTTTATTAAATTGTATTTATGTTTTATCCTATGCTTTATTAAATTGTATTCATGTTGTTTTATCCTATGCTTTATTAAATTGTATTTATGTTGTTTTATCGTATGCTTTATTAAACTGCATTTATGTTGCTTTATCCTATGCATTATTAAATTGTATTTATGTTGTTTTATCCTATGCTTCATTAAATTTTATTTATGTTGTTTTATCCTATGCTTTATTAAATTGTATTTATGTTGTTTTATCCTATGCTTTATTAAATTGTATTTATGTTGTTTTAAACTATGCTTTATTAAATTGTATTTATGTTGTTTTATCCTATGCTTTATTAAATTGTATTTATGTTGTTTTAACCTATGCTTTATTAAATTGTATTTATGTTGATTTATCCTATGCTTTATTAAATTGTATTTATGTGGTTTTATCCTATGCTTTATTAAATTGTATTTATGTTGTTTTAACCTATGCTTCATTAAATTGTATTTATGTTGTTTTATCCTATGCTTTATTAAATTGTATTTATGTTGTTTTAACCTATGCTTTATTAAATTGCATTTATGTTGTTTTATCCTATGCTTTAATAAATTTTATCTATGTTGTTTTATCCTATGCTTTATTAAATTGTATTTAAGTTCTTTTATCCTATGCTTTATTAAATTGTATTTATGTTGTTTTATCCTATGCTTTATTAAATTTTATTGATGTTGTTTTATCCCATGCTTTATTAAATTGTATTTATGTTGTTTTAACCTATGATTTATTAAATTGTATTTATGTTGTTTTGTACTATGCTTTATTAAATTGTATTTATGTTGTTTTAACCCATGCTTAATTAAATTGTATTTATGTTGTTTTATCCTATGCTTTATTAAATTGTATTTATTTTGTTTTGTCTTATGCTTTATTAAATTGTATTTATGTTGTTTTAACCCATGCTTAATTAAATTGTATTTATGTTGTTTTATCCTATGCTTTATTAAATTGTATTTATGTTGTTTTAACCTAAGATTTATTAAACTGTATTTATGTTGTTTTATCCTATGCTTTATTAAATTGTATTTATGTTGTTTTAACCTATGCTTTATTAAATTGTATTTATGTTGATTTATCCTATGCTTTATTAAATTGTATTTATGTGGTTTTATCCTATGCTTTATTAAATTGTATTTATGTTGTTTTAACCTATGCTTCATTAAATTGTATTTATGTTGTTTTATCCTATGCTTTATTAAATTGTATTTATGTTGTTTTAACCTATGCTTTATTAAATTGCATTTATGTTGTTTTATCCTATGCTTTAATAAATTTTATCTATGTTGTTTTATCCTATGCTTTATTAAATTGTATTTAAGTTCTTTTATCCTATGCTTTATTAAATTGTATTTATGTTGTTTTATCCTATGCTTTAATAAATTGTATTTATGTTGTTTTATCCTATGCTTTATTAAATTGTATTTACGTTGTTTTATCGTATGCTTTATTAAATTGTATTTATGTTGTTTTAACCTATGCTTTATTAAATTGTATTTGTGTTGTTTTAACCCTTGCTTTATTAAATTGTATTTATGTTGTTTTATCCTATGCTTTATTAAATTTTATTGATGTTGTTTTATCCCATGCTTTATTAAATTGTATTTATGTTGTTTTAACCTATGATTTATTAAATTGTATTTATGTTGTTTTGTACTATGCTTTATTAAATTGTATTTATGTTGTTTTAACCCATGCTTAATTAAATTGTATTTATGTTGTTTTATCCTATGCTTTATTAAATTGTATTTATTTTGTTTTGTCTTATGCTTTATTAAATTGTATTTATGTTGTTTTAACCCATGCTTAATTAAATTGTATTTATGTTGTTTTATCCTATGCTTTATTAAATTGTATTTATGTTGTTTTAACCTAAGATTTATTAAACTGTATTTATGTTGTTTTATCCTATGCTTTATTAAATTGTATTTATGTTGTTTTAACCTATGATTTATTAAATTGTATTTATGTTGTTTTATCCTATGCTTTATTAAATTTTGTTTATGGTGTTTTATCCCATGCTTTATTAAATTGCATTTATGTTGTTTTATCCTATGCTTTATTAAATTGTATTAATGTTGCTTTCTCCTATGCTTTATTAAATTGTATTTATGTTGTTTTATCCTATGCTTCATTAAATTGTATTTATGTTATTTTATCCTATGCTTTATTAAATTGTATTTATGTTGTTTTATCCTATGCTTTAATAAATTGTATTTATGTTGTTTTATCCTATGCTTTATTAAATTGTATTTATGTTGTTTTATCGTATGCTTTATTAAATTGTATTTATGTTCTTTTATCCTATGCTTTATTAAATTGTATTTATGTTTTATCCTATGCTTTATTAAATTGTATTCATGTTGTTTTATCCTATGCTTTATTAAATTGTATTTATGTTGTTTTATCGTATGCTTTATTAAACTGCATTTATGTTGCTTTATCCTATGCTTTATTAAATTGTATGCATGTTGTTTTATCCTATGCTTCATTAAATTTTATTTATGTTGTTTTATCCTATGCTTTATTAAATTGTATTTATGTTGTTTTATCCTATGCTTTATTAAATTGTATTTATGTTGTTTTAACCTATGCTTTATTAAATTGTATTTATGTTGTTTTATCCTATGCTTTATTAAATTGTATTTATGTTGTTTTAACCTATGCTTTATTAAATTGTATTTATGTTGTTTTATCCTATGCTTTATTAAACTGCATTTATGTTGTTTTATCCTATGCTTTATTAAATTGTATTTATGTTGTTTTAACCTAAGATTTATTAAACTGTATTTATGTTGTTTTATCCTATGTTTTATTAAATTGCATTCATGTTGTTTTAACCTATGATTTATTAAATTGTATTTATGTTGTTTTATCCTATGCTTTATTAAATTTTGTTTATGTTGTTTTATCCCATGCTTTATTAAATTGTATTTATGTTGTTTTAACCTATGATTTATTAAATTGTATTTATGTTGTTTTGTACTATGCTTTATTAAATTGTATTTATGTTGTTTTAACCCATGCTTTATTAAATTGTATTTATGTTGTTTTATCCTATGCTTTATTAAATTGTATTTATTTTGTTTTGTCTTATGCTTTATTAAATTGTATTTATGTTGTTTTAACCTATGATTTATTAAATTGTATTTATGTTGTTTTATCCTATGCTTTATTAAATTGTATTTATTTTGTTTTAACCTAAGATTTATTAAACTGTATTTATGTTGTTTTATCCTATGCTTTATTAAATTGTATTTATGTTGTTTTAACCTATGATTTATTAAATTGTATTTATGTTGTTTTATCCTATGCTTTATTAAATTTTGTTTATGTTGTTTTATCCCATGCTTTATTAAATTGTATTTATGTTGTTTTATCCTATGCTTTATTAAATTGTATTAATGTTGCTTTCTCCTATGCTTTATTAAATTGTATTTATGTTGTTTTATCCTATGCTTCATTAAATTGTATTTATGTTATTTTATCCTATGCTTTATTAAATTGTATTTATGTTGTTTTCTGCTATGCTTTATTAAATTGTATTTATGTTGTTTTATCCTATGCTTTAATAAATTGTATTTATGTTGTTTTATTCTATGCTTTATTAAATTGTATTTATGTTTTATCCTATGCTTTATTAAATTGTATTCATGTTGTTTTATCCTATGCTTTATTAAATTGTATTTATGTTGTTTTATCGTATGCTTTATTAAACTGCATTTATGTTGCTTTATCCTATGCTTTATTAAATTGTATTTATGTTGTTTTATCCTATGCTTCATTAAATTTTATTTATGTTGTTTTATCCTATGCTTTATTAAATTGTATTTATGTTGTTTTATCCTATGCTTTATTAAATTGTATTTATGTTGTTTTAACCTATGCTTTATTAAATTGTATTTATGTTGTTTTATCCTATGCTTTATTAAATTGTATTTATGTTGTTTTAACCTATGCTTTATTAAATTGTATTTATGTTGTTTTATCCTATGCTTTATTAAACTGCATTTATGTTGTTTTATCCTATGCTTTATTAAATTGTATTTATGTTGTTTTATCCTATGCTTTATTAAATTGTGTTTATGTTGTTTCGTCATATGCTTTATTAAATTGTATTTATGTTGTTTTATCCTATGCTTTATTAAATTGTGTTTATGTTGTTTTATCCTATGCTTTATTAAATTGTATTTATGTTGTTTTAACCCATGCTTTATTAAATTGTATTTATGTTGTTTTATCCTATGCTTTATTAAATTGTGTTTATGTTGTTTTTTCCTATGCTTTATAAAATTGTATTTATGTTGTTTTAACCCATGCTTTATTAAATTGTATTTATATTGCTTTATCCTATGCTTTATTAAATTGTATTTATGTTGTTTTATCCTATGCTTTATTAAATTGTATGTATGTTGTTTTGTACTATGCTTTATTAAATTGTATTTATGTTTTTTTACCCATGCTTTATTAAATTGTATTTATGTTGTTTTATCCTATGCTTTATTAAATTGTATTTATTTTGTTTTGTCCTATGCTTTATTAAATTGTATTTATGTTGTTTTAACCTATGCTTTATTAAATTGTATTTGTGTTGTTTTAACCCATGCTTTATTAAATTGTATTTATGTTGTTTTATCCTATGCTTTATTAAATTGTATTTATGTTGTTTTATCCTATGCTTTATTAAATTGTATTTATGTTGTTTTAACCTATGATTTATTAAATTGTATTTATGTTGTTTTATCCTATGCTTTATTAAATTTTGTTTATGTTGTTTTATCCCATGCTTTATTAAATTGTATTTATGTTGTTTTATCCTATGCTTTATTAAATTGTATTAATGTTGCTTTCTCCTATGCTTTATTAAATTGTATTTATGTTGTTTTATCCTATGCTTCATTAAATTGTATTTATGTTATTTTATCCTATGCTTTATTAAATTGTATTTATGTTGTTTTCTGCTATGCTTTATTAAATTGTATTTATGTTGTTTTATCCTATGCTTTAATAAATTGTATTTATGTTGTTTTATTCTATGCTTTATTAAATTGTATTTATGTTTTATCCTATGCTTTATTAAATTGTATTCATGTTGTTTTATCCTATGCTTTATTAAATTGTATTTATGTTGTTTTATCGTATGCTTTATTAAACTGCATTTATGTTGCTTTATCCTATGCTTTATTAAATTGTATTTATGTTGTTTTATCCTATGCTTCATTAAATTTTATTTATGTTGTTTTATCCTATGCTTTATTAAATTGTATTTATGTTGTTTTATCCTATGCTTTATTAAATTGTATTTATGTTGTTTTAACCTATGCTTTATTAAATTGTATTTATGTTGTTTTATCCTATGCTTTATTAAATTGTATTTATGTTGTTTTAACCTATGCTTTATTAAATTGTATTTATGTTGTTTTATCCTATGCTTTATTAAACTGCATTTATGTTGTTTTATCCTATGCTTTATTAAATTGTATTTATGTTGTTTTATCCTATGCTTTATTAAATTGTGTTTATGTTGTTTCGTCATATGCTTTATTAAATTGTATTTATGTTGTTTTATCCTATGCTTTATTAAATTGTATTTATGTTGTTTTATCCTATGCTTTATTAAATTGTGTTTATGTTTTTTCGTCATATGCTTTATTAAATTGTATTTATGTTGTTTTATCCTATGCTTTATTAAATTGTATTTATGTTGTTTTAACCCATGCTTTATTAAATTGTATTTATGTTGTTTTATCCTATGCTTTATTAAATTGTGTTTATGTTGTTTTTTCCTATGCTTTATAAAATTGTATTTATGTTGTTTTAACCCATGCTTTATTAAATTGTATTTATATTGCTTTATCCTATGCTTTATTAAATTGTATTTATGTTGTTTTATCCTATGCTTTATTAAATTGTATGTATGTTGTTTTGTACTATGCTTTATTAAATTGTATTTATGTTTTTTTACCCATGCTTTATTAAATTGTATTTATGTTGTTTTATCCTATGCTTTATTAAATTGTATTTATTTTGTTTTGTCCTATGCTTTATTAAATTGTATTTATGTTGTTTTAACCTATGCTTTATTAAATTGTATTTGTGTTGTTTTAACCCATGCTTTATTAAATTGTATTTATGTTGTTTTATCCTATGCTTTATTAAATTGTATTTATGTTGTTTTATCCTATGCTTTATTAAATTGTATTTATGTTGTTTTATCCTATGCTTTATTAAATTGTATTTATGTTGTTTTATCCTATGCTTTATTAAATTGTATTTATGTTGTTTTAACCTATGCTTTATTAAATTGTATTTATGTTGTTTTATCCTATGCTTTATTAAATTGTATTTATGTTTTTTATCCTATGCTTTATTAAATTGTATTTATGTTTTTTATCCTATGCTTTATTAAATTGTATTTATGTTGTTTTATCTTATGCTTTATTAAATTGTATTTATGTTGTTTCGTCCTATGCTTTATTAAATTGTATTTATGTTGTTTTAACCCATGCTTTATTAAATTGTATTTATGTTTTATCCTATGCTTTATTAAATTGTATTTATGTTGTTTTATCCTATGCTTTAATAAATTGTATTTATGTTGTTTTATCCTATGCTTTATTAAATTGTATTTATGTTGCTTTATCGTATGCTTTATTAAATTGTATTTATGTTGTTTTATCCTATGCTTTATTAAACTGCATTTATGTTGTTTTATCCTATGCTTTATTAAATTGTATTTATGTTGTTTTATCCTATGCTTTATTAAATTGTGTTTATGTTGTTTCGTCATATGCTTTATTAAATTGTATTTATGTTGTGTTATCCTATGCTTTATTAAATTGTGTTTATGTTGTTTTATCCTATGCTTTATTAAATTGTATTTATGTTGTTTTAACCTAAGATTTATTAAACTGTATTTATGTTGTTTTATCCTATGCTTTATTAAATTGTATTTATGTTGTTTTAACCTATGATTTATTAAATTGTATTTATGTTGTTTTATCCTATGCTTTATTAAATTTTGTTTATGTTGTTTTATCCCATGCTTTATTAAATTGCATTTATGTTGTTTTATCCTATGCTTTATTAAATTGTATTAATGTTGCTTTCTCCTATGCTTTATTAAATTGTATTTATGTTGTTTTATCCTATGCTTCATTAAATTGTATTTATGTTATTTTATCCTATGCTTTATTAAATTGTATTTATGTTGTTTTATCCTATGCTTTATTAAATTGTATTTATGTTGTTTTATCCTATGCTTTAATAAATTGTATTTATGTTGTTTTATCCTATGCTTTATTAAATTGTATTTATGTTGTTTTATCCTATGCTTTATTAAATTGTATTTATGTTGTTTTATCCTATGCTTTATTAAATTGTATTTATGTTTTATCCTATGCTTTATTAAATTGTATTCATGTTGTTTTATCCTATGCTTTATTAAATTGTATTTATGTTGTTTTATCGTATGCTTTATTAAACTGCATTTATGTTGCTTTATCCTATGCTTTATTAAATTGCATGTATGTTGTTTTATCCTATGCTTCATTAAATTTTATTTATGTTGTTTTAACCTATGCTTTATTAAATTGTATTTATGTTGTTTTATCCTATGCTTTATTAAATTGTATTTATGTTGTTTTAACCTATGCTTTATTAAATTGTATTTATGTTGTTTTATCCTATGCTTTATTAAACTGCATTTATGTTGTTTTATCCTATGCTTTATTAAATTGTATTTATGTTGTTTTAACCTAAGATTTATTAAACTGTATTTATGTTGTTTTATCCTATGCTTTATTAAATTGTATTCATGTTGTTTTAACCTATGATTTATTAAATTGTATTTATGTTGTTTTATCCTATGCTTTATTAAATTTTGTTTATGTTGTTTTATCCCATGCTTTATTAAATTGTATTTATGTTGTTTTAACCTATGATTTATTAAATTGTATTTATGTTGTTTTGTACTATGCTTTATTAAATTGTATTTATGTTGTTTTAACCCATGCTTTATTAAATTGTATTTATGTTGTTTTATCCTATGCTTTATTAAATTGCATTTATTTTGTTTTGTCTTATGCTTTATTAAATTGTATTTATGTTGTTTTAACCTATGATTTATTAAATTGTATTTATGTTGTTTTATCCTATGCTTTATTAAATTGTATTTATGTTGTTTTAACCTAAGATTTATTAAACTGTATTTATGTTGTTTTATCCTATGCTTTATTAAATTGTATTTATGTTGTTTTAACCTATGATTTATTAAATTGTATTTATGTTGTTTTATCCTATGCTTTATTAAATTTTGTTTATGTTGTTTTATCCCATGCTTTATTAAATTGTATTTATGTTGTTTTATCCTATGCTTTATTAAATTGTATTAATGTTGCTTTCTCCTATGCTTTATTAAATTGTATTTATGTTGTTTTATCCTATGCTTCATTAAATTGTATTTATGTTATTTTATCCTATGCTTTATTAAATTGTATTTATGTTGTTTTCTCCTATGCTTTATTAAATTGTATTTATGTTGTTTTATCCTATGCTTTAATAAATTGTATTTATGTTGTTTTATTCTATGCTTTATTAAATTGTATTTATGTTGTTTTATCGTATGCTTTATTAAATTGTATTTATGTTGTTTTATCCAATGCTTTATTAAATTGTATTTATGTTTTATCCTATGCTTTATTAAATTGTATTCATGTTGTTTTATCCTATGCTTTATTAAATTGTATTTATGTTGTTTTATCGTATGCTTTATTAAACTGCATTTATGTTGCTTTATCCTATGCTTTATTAAATTGTATTTATGTTGTTTTATCCTATGCTTCATTAAATTTTATTTATGTTGTTTTATCCTATGCTTTATTAAATTGTATTTATGTTGTTTTATCCTATGCTTTATTAAATTGTATTTATGTTGTTTTAACCTATGCTTTATTAAATTGTATTTATGTTGTTTTATCCTATGCTTTATTAAATTGTATTTATGTTGTTTTAACCTATGCTTTATTAAATTGTATTTATGTTGTTTTATCCTATGCTTTATTAAACTGCATTTATGTTGTTTTATCCTATGCTTTATTAAATTGTATTTATGTTGTTTTATCCTATGCTTTATTAAATTGTGTTTATGTTGTTTCGTCATATGCTTTATTAATTTGTATTTATGTTGTTTTATCCTATGCTTTATTAAATTGTGTTTATGTTGTTTTGTACTATGCTTTATTAAATTGTATTTATGTTTTTTTACCCATGCTTTATTAAATTGTATTTATGTTGTTTTATCCTATGCTTTATTAAATTGTATTTATTTTGTTTTGTCCTATGCTTTATTAAATTGTATTTATGTTGTTTTAACCTATGCTTTATTAAATTGTATTTGTGTTGTTTTAACCTATGCTTTATTAAATTGTATTTATGTTGTTTTATCCTATGCTTTATTAAATTGTATTTATGTTGTTTTATCCTATGCTTTATTAAATTGTATTTATGTTGTTTTATCCTATGCTTTATTAAATTGTATTTATGTTGTTTTATCCTATGCTTTATTAAATTGTATTTATGTTGTTTTAACCTATGCTTTATTAAATTGTATTTATGTTGTTTTATCCTATGCTTTATTAAATTGTATTTATGTTGTTTTAACCTATGCTTTATTAAATTGTATTTATGTTGTTTTATCCTATGCTTTATTAAACTGCATTTATGTTGTTTTATCCTATGCTTTATTAAATTGTATTTATGTTGTTTTATCCTATGCTTTATTAAATTGTGTTTATGTTGTTTCGTCATATGCTTTATTAATTTGTATTTATGTTGTTTTATCCTATGCTTTATTAAATTGTGTTTATGTTGTTTTGTACTATGCTTTATTAAATTGTATTTATGTTTTTTTACCCATGCTTTATTAAATTGTATTTATGTTGTTTTATCCTATGCTTTATTAAATTGTATTTATTTTGTTTTGTCCTATGCTTTATTAAATTGTATTTATGTTGTTTTAACCTATGCTTTATTAAATTGTATTTGTGTTGTTTTAACCTATGCTTTATTAAATTGTATTTATGTTGTTTTATCCTATGCTTTATTAAATTGTATTTATGTTGTTTTATCCTATGCTTTATTAAATTGTATTTATGTTGTTTTATCCTATGCTTCATTAAATTTTATTTATGTTGTTTTATCCTATGCTTTATTAAATTGTATTTATGTTGTTTTATCCTATGCTTTATTAAATTGTATTTATGTTGTTTTAACCTATGCTTTATTAAATTGTATTTATGTTGTTTTATCCTATGCTTTATTAAATTGTATTTATGTTGTTTTAACCTATGCTTTATTAAATTGTATTTATGTTGTTTTATCCTATGATTTATTAAACTGCATTTATGTTGTTTTATCCTATGCTTTATTAAATTGTATTTATGTTGTTTTATCCTATGCTTTATTAAATTGTGTTTATGTTGTTTCGTCATATGCTTTATTAATTTGTATTTATGTTGTTTTATCCTATGCTTTATTAAATTGTGTTTATGTTGTTTTGTACTATGCTTTATTAAATTGTATTTATGTTTTTTTACCCATGCTTTATTAAATTGTATTTATGTTGTTTTATCCTATGCTTTATTAAATTGTATTTATTTTGTTTTGTCCTATGCTTTATTAAATTGTATTTATGTTGTTTTAACCTATGCTTTATTAAATTGTATTTGTGTTGTTTTAACCTATGCTTTATTAAATTGTATTTATGTTGTTTTATCCTATGCTTTATTAAATTGTATTTATGTTGTTTTATCCTATGCTTTATTAAATTGTATTTATGTTGTTTTATCCTATGCTTTATTAAATTGTATTTATGTTGTTTTATCCTATGCTTTATTAAATTGTATTTATGTTGTTTTAACCTATGCTTTATTAAATTGTATTTATGTTGTTTTATCCTATGCTTTATTAAATTGTATTTATGTTGTTTTAACCTATGCTTTATTAAATTGTATTTATGTTGTTTTATCCTATGCTTTAATAAATTGTATTTATGTTGTTTTATCCTATGCTTTATTAAATTGTATTTATGTTTTTTATCCTATGCTTTATTAAATTGTGTTTATGTTGTTTTATCTTATGCTTTATTAAATTGTATTTATGTTGTTTCGTCCTATGCTTTATTAAATTGTATTTATGTTGTTTTAACCCATGCTTTATTAAATTGTATTTATGTTGTTTTATCCTCTGCTTTATTAAATTGTATTTATGTTGTTTTATCCTATGCTTTAATAAATTGTATTTATGTTGTTTTATCCTATGCTTTATTAAATTGTATTTATGTTGCTTTATCGTATGCTTTATTAAATTGTATTTATGTTGTTTTATCGTATGCTTTATTAAACTGCATTTATGTTGCTTTATCCTATGCTTTATTAAATTGCATGTATGTTGTTTTATCCTATGCTTCATTAAATTTTATTTATGTTGTTTTAACCTATGCTTTATTAAATTGTATTTATGTTGTTTTATCCTATGCTTTATTAAATTGTATTTATGTTGTTTTAACCTATGCTTTATTAAATTGTATTTATGTTGTTTTATCCTATGCTTTATTAAACTGCATTTATGTTGTTTTATCCTATGCTTTATTAAATTGTATTTATGTTGTTTTAACCTAAGATTTATTAAACTGTATTTATGTTGTTTTATCCTATGCTTTATTAAATTGTATTCATGTTGTTTTAACCTATGATTTATTAAATTGTATTTATGTTGTTTTATCCTATGCTTTATTAAATTTTGTTTATGTTGTTTTATCCCATGCTTTATTAAATTGTATTTATGTTGTTTTAACCTATGATTTATTAAATTGTATTTATGTTGTTTTGTACTATGCTTTATTAAATTGTATTTATGTTGTTTTAACCCATGCTTTATTAAATTGTATTTATGTTGTTTTATCCTATGCTTTATTAAATTGTATTTATTTTGTTTTGTCTTATGCTTTATTAAATTGTATTTATGTTGTTTTAACCTATGATTTATTAAATTGTATTTATGTTGTTTTAACCTAAGATTTATTAAACTGTATTTATGTTGTTTTATCCTATGCTTTATTAAATTGTATTTATGTTGTTTTAACCTATGATTTATTAAATTGTATTTATGTTGTTTTATCCTATGCTTTATTAAATTTTGTTTATGTTGTTTTATCCCATGCTTTATTAAATTGTATTTATGTTGTTTTATCCTATGCTTTATTAAATTGTATTAATGTTGCTTTCTCCTATGCTTTATTAAATTGTATTTATGTTGTTTTATCCTATGCTTCATTAAATTGTATTTATGTTATTTTATCCTATGCTTTATTAAATTGTATTTATGTTGTTTTCTCCTATGCTTTATTAAATTGTATTTATGTTGTTTTATCCTATGCTTTAATAAATTGTATTTATGTTGTTTTATTCTATGCTTTATTAAATTGTATTCATGTTGTTTTATCGTATGCTTTATTAAACTGCATTTATGTTGTTTTATCCTATGCTTTATTAAATTGTATTTATGTTGTTTTATCCTATGCTTTATTAAATTGTGTTTATGTTGTTTCGTCATATGCTTTATTAATTTGTATTTATGTTGTTTTATCCTATGCTTTATTAAATTGTGTTTATGTTGTTTTGTACTATGCTTTATTAAATTGTATTTATGTTTTTTTACCCATGCTTTATTAAATTGTATTTATGTTGTTTTATCCTATGCTTTATTAAATTGTATTTATTTTGTTTTGTCCTATGCTTTATTAAATTGTATTTATGTTGTTTTAACCTATGCTTTATTAAATTGTATTTGTGTTGTTTTAACCTATGCTTTATTAAATTGTATTTATGTTGTTTTATCCTATGCTTTATTAAATTGTATTTATGTTGTTTTATCCTATGCTTTATTAAATTGTATTTATGTTGTTTTATCCTATGCTTTATTAAATTGTATTTATGTTGTTTTATCCTATGCTTTATTAAATTGTATTTATGTTGTTTTAACCTATGCTTTATTAAATTGTATTTATGTTGTTTTATCCTATGCTTTATTAAATTGTATTTATGTTGTTTTAACCTATGCTTTATTAAATTGTATTTATGTTGTTTTATCCTATGCTTTATTAAACTGCATTTATGTTGTTTTATCCTATGCTTTATTAAATTGTATTTATGTTGTTTTATCCTATGCTTTATTAAATTGTGTTTATGTTGTTTCGTCATATGCTTTATTAATTTGTATTTATGTTGTTTTATCCTATGCTTTATTAAATTGTGTTTATGTTGTTTTGTACTATGCTTTATTAAATTGTATTTATGTTTTTTTACCCATGCTTTATTAAATTGTATTTATGTTGTTTTATCCTATGCTTTATTAAATTGTATTTATTTTGTTTTGTCCTATGCTTTATTAAATTGTATTTATGTTGTTTTAACCTATGCTTTATTAAATTGTATTTGTGTTGTTTTAACCTATGCTTTATTAAATTGTATTTATGTTGTTTTATCCTATGCTTTATTAAATTGTATTTATGTTGTTTTATCCTATGCTTTATTAAATTGTATTTATGTTGTTTTATCCTATGCTTCATTAAATTTTATTTATGTTGTTTTATCCTATGCTTTATTAAATTGTATTTATGTTGTTTTATCCTATGCTTTATTAAATTGTATTTATGTTGTTTTAACCTATGCTTTATTAAATTGTATTTATGTTGTTTTATCCTATGCTTTATTAAATTGTATTTATGTTGTTTTAACCTATGCTTTATTAAATTGTATTTATGTTGTTTTATCCTATGCTTTATTAAACTGCATTTATGTTGTTTTATCCTATGCTTTATTAAATTGTATTTATGTTGTTTTATCCTATGCTTTATTAAATTGTGTTTATGTTGTTTCGTCATATGCTTTATTAATTTGTATTTATGTTGTTTTATCCTATGCTTTATTAAATTGTGTTTATGTTGTTTTGTACTATGCTTTATTAAATTGTATTTATGTTTTTTTACCCATGCTTTATTAAATTGTATTTATGTTGTTTTATCCTATGCTTTATTAAATTGTATTTATTTTGTTTTGTCCTATGCTTTATTAAATTGTATTTATGTTGTTTTAACCTATGCTTTATTAAATTGTATTTGTGTTGTTTTAACCTATGCTTTATTAAATTGTATTTATGTTGTTTTATCCTATGCTTTATTAAATTGTATTTATGTTGTTTTATCCTATGCTTTATTAAATTGTATTTATGTTGTTTTATCCTATGCTTTATTAAATTGTATTTATGTTGTTTTATCCTATGCTTTATTAAATTGTATTTATGTTGTTTTAACCTATGCTTTATTAAATTGTATTTATGTTGTTTTATCCTATGCTTTATTAAATTGTATTTATGTTGTTTTAACCTATGCTTTATTAAATTGTATTTATGTTGTTTTATCCTATGCTTTAATAAATTGTATTTATGTTGTTTTATCCTATGCTTTATTAAATTGTATTTATGTTTTTTATCCTATGCTTTATTAAATTGTGTTTATGTTGTTTTATCTTATGCTTTATTAAATTGTATTTATGTTGTTTCGTCCTATGCTTTATTAAATTGTATTTATGTTGTTTTAACCCATGCTTTATTAAATTGTATTTATGTTGTTTTATCCTCTGCTTTATTAAATTGTATTTATGTTGTTTTATCCTATGCTTTAATAAATTGTATTTATGTTGTTTTATCCTATGCTTTATTAAATTGTATTTATGTTGCTTTATCGTATGCTTTATTAAATTGTATTTATGTTGTTTTATCCTATGCTTTATTAAACTGCATTTATGTTGTTTTATCCTATGCTTTATTAAATTGTATTTATGTTGTTTTATCCTATGCTTTATTAAATTGTGTTTATGTTGTTTCATCATATGCTTTATTAAATTGTATTTATGTTGTTTTATCCTATGCTTTATTAAATTGTGTTTATGTTGTTTTATCCTATGCTTTATTAAATTGTATTTATGTTGTTTTAACCCATGCTTTATTAAATTGTATTTATGTTGTTTTATCCTATGCTTTATTAAATTGTGTTTATGTTGTTTTTTCCTATGCTTTATAAAATTTTATTTATGTTGTTTTAACCCATGCTTTATTAAATTGTATTTATATTGCTTTATCCTATGCTTTATTAAATTGTATTTACGTTGTTTTATCCTATGCTTTATTAAATTATATTTATGTTGTTTTAACCTATGATTTATTAAATTGTATTTATGTTGTTTTATCCTATGCTTTATTAAATTTTGTTTATGTTGTTTTATCCCATGCTTTATTAAATTGTATTTATGTTGTTTTATCCTATGCTTTATTAAATTGTATTAATGTTGCTTTCTCCTATGCTTTATTAAATTGTATTTATGTTGTTTTATCCTATGCTTCATTAAATTGTATTTATGTTGTTTTATCCTATGCTTTATTAAATTGTATTTATGTTGTTTTCTCCTATGCTTTATTAAATTGTATTTATGTTGTTTTATCCTATGCTTTAATAAATTGTATTTATGTTGTTTTATTCTATGCTTTATTAAATTGTATTTATTTTGTTTTATCGTATGCTTTATTAAATTGTATTTATGTTGTTTTATCCAATGCTTTATTAAATTGTATTTATGTTTTATCCTATGCTTTATTAAATTGTATTCATGTTGTT
Organism: Phyllobates terribilis; assembly: GCF_046119375.1. Taxonomy (NCBI): domain Eukaryota; kingdom Metazoa; phylum Chordata; class Amphibia; order Anura; family Dendrobatidae; genus Phyllobates; species Phyllobates terribilis. The sequence goes on along the minus strand of NW_027362781.1, from coordinate 2,267,535 downwards.
TTATCCTATGCTTCATTAAATTTTATTTATGTTGTTTTATCCTATGCTTTATTAAACTGCATTTATGTTGCTTTATCCTATGCTTTATTAAATTGTATTTATGTTGTTTTATCCTATGCTTCATTAAATTTTATTTATGTTGTTTTATCCTATGCTTTATTAAATTGTATGTATGTTGTTTTATCCTATGCTTTATTAAATTGTATTTATGTTGTTTTAACCTATGCTTTATTAAATTGTATTTATGTTGTTTTATCCTATGCTTTATTAAATTGTATTTATGTTGTTTTAACCTATGCTTTATTATATTGTATTTATGTTGTTTTATCCTATGCTTTATTAAACTGCATTTATGTTGTTTTATCCTATGCTTTATTAAATTGTATTTATGTTGTTTTATCCTATGCTTTATTAAATTGTGTTTATGTTGTTTCGTCATATGCTTTATTAAATTGTATTTATGTTGTTTTATCCTATGCTTTATTAAATTGTGTTTATGTTGTTTTATCCTATGCTTTATTAAATTGTATTTATGTTGTTTTAACCCATGCTTTATTAAATTGTATTTATGTTGTTTTATCCTATGCTTTATTAAATTGTGTTTATGTTGTTTTTTCCTATGCTTTATAAAATTGTATTTATGTTGTTTTAACCCATGCTTTATTAAATTGTATTTATATTGCTTTATCCTATGCTTTATTAAATTGTATTTATGTTGTTTTATCCTATGCTTTATTAAATTGTATGTATGTTGTTTTGTACTATGCTTTATTAAATTGTATTTATGTTTTTTTACCCATGCTTTATTAAATTGTATTTATGTTGTTTTATCCTATGCTTTATTAAATTGTATTTATTTTGTTTTGTCCTATGCTTTATTAAATTGTATTTATGTTGTTTGAACCTTTGCTTTATTAAATTGTATTTGTGTTGTTTTAACCTATGCTTTATTAAATTGTATTTATGTTGTTTTATCCTATGCTATATTAAATTGTATTTATGATGTTTTATCCTATGCTTTATTAAATTGTATTTATGTTGTTTTATCCTATGCTTTATTAAATTGTATTTATGTTGTTTTATCCTATGCTTTATTAAATTGTATTTATGTTGTTTTAACCTATGCTTTATTAAATTGTATTTATGTTGTTTTATCCTATGCTTTATTAAATTGTATTTATGTTGTTTTAACCTATGCTTTATTAAATTGTATTTATGTTGTTTTATCCTATGCTTTAATAAATTGTATTTATGTTGTTTTATCCTATGCTTTATTAAATTGTATTTATGTTTTTTATCCTATGCTTTATTAAATTGTGTTTATGTTGTTTTATCTTATGCTTTATTAAATTGTATTTATGTTGTTTCGTCCTATGCTTTATTAAATTGTATTTATGTTGTTTTAACCCATGCTTTATTAAATTGTATTTATGTTGTTTTATCCTCTGCTTTATTAAATTGTATTTATGTTGTTTTATCCTATGCTTTAATAAATTGTATTTATGTTGTTTTATCCTATGCTTTATTAAATTGTATTTATGTTGCTTTATCGTATGCTTTATTAAATTGTATTTATGTTGTTTTATCCTATGCTTTATTAAACTGCATTTATGTTGTTTTATCCTATGCTTTATTAAATTGTATTTATGTTGTTTTATCCTATGCTTTATTAAATTGTTTTTATGTTGTTTCGTCATATGCTTTATTAAATTGTATTTATGTTGTTTTATCCTATGCTTTATTAAATTGTGTTTATGTTGTTTTATCCTATGCTTTATTAAATTGTATTTATGTTGTTTTAACCCATGCTTTATTAAATTGTATTTATGTTGTTTTATCCTATGCTTTATTAAATTGTGTTTATGTTGTTTTTACCTATGCTTTATAAAATTTTATTTATGTTGTTTTAACCCATGCTTTATTAAATTGTATTTGTATTGCTTTATCCTATGCTTTATTAAATTGTATTTACGTTGTTTTATCCTATGCTTTATTAAATTATATTTATGTTGTTTTAACCTATGATTTATTAAATTGTATTTATGTTGTTTTATCCTATGCTTTATTAAATTTTGTTTATGTTGTTTTATCCCATGCTTTATTAAATTGTATTTATTTTGTTTTAACCTATGATTTATTAAATTGTATTTATGTTGTTTTGTACTATGCTTTATTAAATTGTATTTATGTTGTTTTAACCCATGCTTTATTAAATTGTATTTATGTTGTTTTATCCTATGCTTTATTAAATTGTATTTATTTTGTTTTGTCTTATGCTTTATTAAATTGTATTTATGTTGTTTTAACCTATGATTTATTAAATTGTATTTATGTTGTTTTATCCTATGCTTTATTAAATTGTATTTATGTTGTTTTAACCTAAGATTTATTAAACTGTATTTATGTTGTTTTATCCTATGCTTTATTAAATTGTATTTATGTTGTTTTAACCTATGATTTATTAAATTGTATTTATGTTGTTTTATCCTATGCTTTATTAAAATTTTGTTTATGTTGTTTTATCCCATGCTTTATTAAATTGTATTTATGTTGTTTTATCCTATGCTTTATTAAATTGTATTAATGTTGCTTTCTCCTATGCTTTATTAAATTGTATTTATGTTGTTTTATCCTATGCTTCATTAAATTGTATTTATGTTATTTTATCCTATGCTTTATTAAATTGTATTCATGTTGTTTTCTCCTATGCTTTATTAAATTGTATTTATGTTGTTTTATCCTATGCTTTAATAAATTGTATTTATGTTGTTTTATCCTATGCTTTATTAAATTGTATTTATGTTGTTTTATCGTATGCTTTATTAAATTGTATTTATGTTGTTTTATCCTATGCTTTATTAAATTGTATTTATGTTTTATCCTATGCTTTATTAAATTGTATTTATGTTGTTTTATCGTATGCTTTATTAAATTGTATTTATGTTGTTTTATCCTATGCTTTATTAAATTGTATTTATGTTGTTTTATCCTATGCTTCATTAAATTTTATTTATGTTGTTTTATCCTGAGCTTTATTAAATTGTATTTACGTTGTTTTATCCTATGCTTTATTAAATTGTATTTATGTTGTTTTAACCTATGCTTTATTAAATTGTATTTATGTTGTTTTATCCTATGCTTTATTAAATTGTATTTATGTTGTTTTAACCTATGCTTTATTAAATTGTATTTATGTTGTTTTATCCTATGCTTTATTAAACTGCATTTATGTTGTTTTATCCTATGCTTTATTAAATTGTATTTATGTTGTTTTATCCTATGCTTTATTAAATTGTGTTTATGTTGTTTCGTCATATGCTTTATTAAATTGTATTTATGTTGTTTTATCCTATGCTTTATTAAATTGTGTTTATGTTGTTTTATCCTATGCTTTATTAAATTGTGTTTATGTTGTTTTTTCCTATGCTTTATAAAATTGTATTTATGTTGTTTTAACCCATGCTTTATTAAATTGTATTTATATTGCTTTATCCTATGCTTTATTAAATTGTATTTATGTTGTTTTATCCTATGCTTTATTAAACTGCATTTATGTTGTTTTATCCTATGCTTCATTAAATTGTATTTATGTTGTTTTATCCTATGCTTTATTAAATTGTGTTTATGTTGTTTCATCATATGCTTTATTAAATTGTATTTATGTTGTTTTATCCTATGCTTTATTAAATTGTGTTTATGTTGTTTTATCCTATGCTTTATTAAATTGTATTTATGTTGTTTTAACCCATGCTTTATTAAATTGTATTTATGTTGTTTTATCCTATGCTTTATTAAATTGTGTTTATGTTGTTTTTTCCTATGCTTTATAAAATTGTATTTATGTTGTTTTAACCCATGCTTTATTAAATTGTATTTATATTGCTTTATCCTATGCTTTATTAAATTGTATTTATGTTGTTTTATCCTATGCTTTATTAAATTGTATTTATGTTGTTTTAACCTATGATTTATTAAATTGTATTTATGTTGTTTTATCCTATGCTTTATTAAATTTTGTTTATTTTGTTTTATCCCATGCTTTATTAAATTGTATTTATGTTGTTTTAACCTATGATTTATTAAATTGTATTTATGTTGTTTTGTACTATGCTTTATTAAATTGTATTTATGTTGTTTTAACCCATGCTTTATTAAATTGTATTTATGTTGTTTTATCCTATGCTTTATTAAATTGTATTTATGTTGTTTTAACCTAAGATTTATTAAACTGTATTTATGTTGTTTTATCCTATGCTTTATTAAATTGTATTTATGTTGTTTTAACCTATGATTTATTAAATTGTATTTATGTTGTTTTATCCTATGCTTTATTAAATTTTGTTTATGTTGTTTTATCCCATGCTTTATTAAATTGTATTTATGTTGTTTTATCCTATGCTTTATTAAATTGTATTAATGTTGCTTTCTCCTATGCTTTATTAAATTGTATTTATGTTGTTTTATCCTATGCTTCATTAAATTGTATTTATGTTATTTTATCCTATGCTTTATTAAATTGTATTTATGTTGTTTTATCCTATGCTTTATTAAATTGTATTTATGTTGTTTTATCCTATGCTTTATTAAATTGTATTCATGTTGTTTTATCCTATGCTTTATTAAATTGTATTTATGTTGTTTTATCGTATGCTTTATTAAACTACATTTATGTTGCTTTATCCTATGCTTTATTAAATTGTATTTATGTTGTTTTATCCTATGCTTCATTAAATTGTATTTATGTTGTTTTATCCTATGCTTTATTAAACTGCATTTATGTTGTTTTATCCTATGCTTTATTAAATTGTATTTATGTTGTTTTATCCTATGCTTTATTAAATTGTGTTTATGTTGTTTCGTCATACGCTTTATTAAATTGTATTTATGTTGTTTTATCCTATGCTTTATTAAATTGTGTTTATGTTGTTTTATCCTATGCTTTATTAAATTGTATTTATGTTGTTTTAACCCATGCTTTATTAAATTGTATTTATGTTGTTTTATCCTATGCTTTATTAAATTGTGTTTATGTTGTTTTTTCCTATGCTTTTTAAAATTGTATTTATGTTGTTTTAACCGATGCTTTATTAAATTGTATTTATGTTGTTTTATCCTATGATTTATTAAATTGTATGTATGTTGTTTTGTACTATGCTTTATTAAATTGTATTTATGTTTTTTTTACCCATGCTTTATTAAATTGTATTTATGTTGTTTTATCCTATGCTTTATTAAATTGTATTTATTTTGTTTTGTCCTATGCTTTATTAAATTGTATTTATGTTGTTTTAACCTATGTTTTATTAAATTGTATTTGTGTTGTTTTAACCCATGCTTTATTAAATTGTATTTATGTTGTTTTATCCTATGCTTTATTAAATTGTATTTATGTTGTTTTATCCTATGCTTTATTAAATTGTATTCATGTTGTTTTATCCTATGCTTTATTAAATTGTATTTATGTTGTTTTATCGTATGCTTTATTAAACTACATTTATGTTGCTTTATCCTATGCTTTATTAAATTGTATTTATGTTGTTTTATCCTATGCTTCATTAAATTGTATTTATGTTGTTTTATCCTATGCTTTATTAAACTGCATTTATGTTGTTTTATCCTATGCTTTATTAAATTGTATTTATGTTGTTTTATCCTATGCTTTATTAAATTGTGTTTATGTTGTTTCGTCATATGCTTTATTAAATTGTATTTATGTTGTTTTATCCTATGCTTTATTAAATTGTGTTTATGTTGTTTTATCCTATGATTTATTAAATTGTATTTATGTTGTTTTAACCCATGCTTTATTAAATTGTATTTATGTTGTTTTATCCTATGCTTTATTAAATTGTGTTTATGTTGTTTTTTCCTATGCTTTATAAAATTGTATTTATGTTGTTTTAACCGATGCTTTATTAAATTGTATTTATGTTGTTTTATCCTATGATTTATTAAATTGTATGTATGTTGTTTTGTACTATGCTTTATTAAATTGTATTTATGTTTTTTTTACCCATGCTTTATTAAATTGTATTTATGTTGTTTTATCCTATGCTTTATTAAATTGTATTTATTTTGTTTTGTCCTATGCTTTATTAAATTGTATTTATGTTGTTTTAACCTATGTTTTATTAAATTGTATTTGTGTTGTTTTAACCCATGCTTTATTAAATTGTATTTATGTTGTTTTATCCTATGCTTTATTAAATTGTATTTATGTTGTTTTATCCTATGCTTTATTAAATTGTATTTATGTTGTTTTAACCCATGCTTTATTAAATTGTATTTATGTTGTTTTATCCTATGCTTTATTAAATTGTGTTTATGTTGTTTTTTCCTATGCTTTATAAAATTGTATTTATGTTGTTTTAACCGATGCTTTATTAAATTGTATTTATGTTGTTTTATCCTATGATTTATTAAATTGTATGTATGTTGTTTTGTACTATGCTTTATTAAATTGTATTTATGTTTTTTTTACCCATGCTTTATTAAATTGTATTTATGTTGTTTTATCCTATGCTTTATTAAATTGTATTTATTTTGTTTTGTCCTATGCTTTATTAAATTGTATTTATGTTGTTTTAACCTATGTTTTATTAAATTGTATTTGTGTTGTTTTAACCCATGCTTTATTAAATTGTATTTATGTTGTTTTATCCTATGCTTTATTAAATTGTATTTATGTTGTTTTATCCTATGCTTTATTAAATTGTATTTATGTTGTTTTATCCTATGCTTTATTAAATTGTATATATGTTGTTTTATCCTATGCTTTATTAAATTTTATTTATGTTGTTTTATCCTATGCTTTATTAAATTGTATTTATGTTGTTTTAACCTATGCTTTATTAAATTGTATTTATGTTGTTTTATCCTATGCTTTATTAAATTGTATTTATGTTGTTTTAACCTATGCTTTATTAAATTGTATTTATGTTGTTTTATCCTATGCTTTAATAAATTGTATTTATGTTGTTTTATACTATGCTTTATTAAATTGTATTTATGTTTTTTATCCTATGCTTTATTAAATTGTATTTATGTTGTTTTATCTTATGCTTTATTAAATTGTATTTATGTTGTTTCGTCCTATGCTTTATTAAATTGTATTTATGTTGTTTTAACCCATGCTTTATTAAATTGTATTTATGTTGTTTTATCCTATGCTTTATTAAATTGTATTTATGTTGTTTTATCCTATGCTTTAATAAATTGTATTTATCTTGTTTTATCCTATGCTTTATTAAATTGTATTTATGTTGCTTTATCGTATGCTTTATTAAATTGTATTTATGTTGTTTTATCCTATGCTTTATTAAACTGCATTTATGTTGTTTTATCCTATGCTTTATTAAATTGTATTTATGTTGTTTTCTCCTATGCTTTATTAAATTGTGTTTATGTTGTTTCGTCATATGCTTTATTAAATTGTATTTATGTTGTTTTATCCTATGCTTTATTAAATTGTGTTTATGTTGTTAAATCCTATGCTTTATTAAATTGTATTTATGTTGTTTTAACCCATGCTTTATTAAATTGTATTTATGTTGTTTTATCCTATGCTTTATTAAATTGTGTTTATGTTGTTTTTTCCTATGCTTTATAAAATTGTATTTATGTTGTTTTAACCCATGCTTTATTAAATTGTATTTATATTGCTTTATCCTATGCTTTATTAATTTGTATTTATGTTGTTTTAACCTATGCTTTATTAAATTGTATTTATGTTGTTTTATCCTATGCTTTATTAAATTGTATTTATGTTGTTTTAACCTATGCTTTATTAAATTGTATTTATGTTGTTTTATCCTATGCTTTAATAAATTGTATTTATGTTGTTTTATCCTATGCTTTATTAAATTGTATTTATGTTTTTTATCTTATGCTTTATTAAATTGTATTTATGTTGTTTCGTCCTATGCTTTATTAAATTGTATTTATGTTGTTTTAACCCATGCTTTATTAAATTGTATTTATGTTGTTTTATCCTATGCTTTATTAAATTGTATTTATGTTGTTTTATCCTATGCTTTAATAAATTGTATTTATGTTGTTTTATCCTATGCTTTATTAAATTGTATTTATGTTGCTTTATCGTATGCTTTATTAAATTGTATTTATGTTGTTTTATCCTATGCTTTATTAAACTGCATTTATGTTGTTTTATCCTATGCTTTATTAAATTGTATTTATGTTGTTTCGTCATATGCTTTATTAAATTGTATTTATGTTGTTTTATCCTATGCTTTATTAAATTGTGTTTATGTTGTTTTATCCTATGCTTTATTAAATTGTATTTATGTTGTTTTAACCCATGCTTTATTAAATTGTATTTATGTTGCTTTATCCTATGCTTTATTAAATTGTATTTATGTTGTTTTAACCTATGCTTTATTAAATTGTATTTATGTTGTTTTATCCTATGCTTTATTAAATTGTATTTATGTTGTTTTAACCTATGTTTTATTAAATTGTATTTGTGTTGTTTTAACCCATGCTTTATTAAATTGTATTTATGTTGTTTTATCCTATGCTTTATTAAATTGTATTTATGTTGTTTTATCCTATGCTTTATTAAATTGTATTCATGTTGTTTTATCCTATGCTTTATTAAATTGTATTTATGTTGTTTTATCGTATGCTTTATTAAACTACATTTATGTTGCTTTATCCTATGCTTTATTAAATTGTATTTATGTTGTTTTATCCTATGCTTCATTAAATTGTATTTATGTTGTTTTATCCTATGCTTTATTAAACTGCATTTATGTTGTTTTATCCTATGCTTTATTAAATTGTATTTATGTTGTTTTATCCTATGCTTTATTAAATTGTGTTTATGTTGTTTCGTCATATGCTTTATTAAATTGTATTTATGTTGTTTTATCCTATGCTTTATTAAATTGTGTTTATGTTGTTTTATCCTATGATTTATTAAATTGTATTTATGTTGTTTTAACCCATGCTTTATTAAATTGTATTTATGTTGTTTTATCCTATGCTTTATTAAATTGTGTTTATGTTGTTTTTTCCTATGCTTTATAAAATTGTATTTATGTTGTTTTAACCGATGCTTTATTAAATTGTATTTATGTTGTTTTATCCTATGATTTATTAAATTGTATGTATGTTGTTTTGTACTATGCTTTATTAAATTGTATTTATGTTTTTTTTACCCATGCTTTATTAAATTGTATTTATGTTGTTTTATCCTATGCTTTGTTAAATTGTATTTATTTTGTTTTGTCCTATGCTTTATTAAATTGTATTTATGTTGTTTTAACCTATGTTTTATTAAATTGTATTTGTGTTGTTTTAACCCATGCTTTATTAAATTGTATTTATGTTGTTTTATCCTATGCTTTATTAAATTGTATTTATGTTGTTTTATCCTATGCTTTATTAAATTGTATTTATGTTGTTTTAACCCATGCTTTATTAAATTGTATTTATGTTGTTTTATCCTATGCTTTATTAAATTGTGTTTATGTTGTTTTTTCCTATGCTTTATAAAATTGTATTTATGTTGTTTTAACCGATGCTTTATTAAATTGTATTTATGTTGTTTTATCCTATGATTTATTAAATTGTATGTATGTTGTTTTGTACTATGCTTTATTAAATTGTATTTATGTTTTTTTTACCCATGCTTTATTAAATTGTATTTATGTTGTTTTATCCTATGCTTTATTAAATTGTATTTATTTTGTTTTGTCCTATGCTTTATTAAATTGTATTTATGTTGTTTTAACCTATGTTTTATTAAATTGTATTTGTGTTGTTTTAACCCATGCTTTATTAAATTGTATTTATGTTGTTTTATCCTATGCTTTATTAAATTGTATTTATGTTGTTTTATCCTATGCTTTATTAAATTGTATTTATGTTGTTTTATCCTATGCTTTATTAAATTGTATATATGTTGTTTTATCCTATGCTTTATTAAATTTTATTTATGTTGTTTTATCCTATGCTTTATTAAATTGTATTTATGTTGTTTTAACCTATGCTTTATTAAATTGTATTTATGTTGTTTTATCCTATGCTTTATTAAATTGTATTTATGTTGTTTTAACCTATGCTTTATAAAATTGTATTTATGTTGTTTTATCCTATGCTTTAATAAATTGTATTTATGTTGTTTTATACTATGCTTTATTAAATTGTATTTATGTTTTTTATCCTATGCTTTATTAAATTGTATTTATGTTGTTTTATCTTATGCTTTATTAAATTGTATTTATGTTGTTTCGTCCTATGCTTTATTAAATTGTATTTATGTTGTTTTAACCCATGCTTTATTAAATTGTATTTATGTTGTTTTATCCTATGCTTTATTAAATTGTATTTATGTTGTTTTATCCTATGCTTTAATAAATTGTATTTATGTTGTTTTATCCTATGCTTTATTAAATTGTATTTATGTTGCTTTATCGTATGCTTTATTAAATTGTATTTATGTTGTTTTATCCTATGCTTTATTAAACTGCATTTATGTTGTTTTATCCTATGCTTTATTAAATTGTATTTATGTTGTTTTCTCCTATGCTTTATTAAATTGTGTTTATGTTGTTTCGTCATATGCTTTATTAAATTGTATTTATGTTGTTTTATCCTATGCTTTATTAAATTGTGTTTATGTTGTTAAATCCTATGCTTTATTAAATTGTATTTATGTTGTTTTAACCCATGCTTTATTAAATTGTATTTATGTTGTTTTATCCTATGCTTTATTAAATTGTGTTTATGTTGTTTTTTCCTATGCTTTATAAAATTGTATTTATGTTGTTTTAACCCATGCTTTATTAAATTGTATTTATATTGCTTTATCCTATGCTTTATTAATTTGTATTTATGTTGTTTTAACCTATGCTTTATTAAATTGTATTTATGTTGTTTTATCCTATGCTTTATTAAATTGTATTTATGTTGTTTTAACCTATGCTTTATTAAATTGTATTTATGTTGTTTTATCCTATGCTTTAATAAATTGTATTTATGTTGTTTTATCCTATGCTTTATTAAATTGTATTTATGTTTTTTATCTTATGCTTTATTAAATTGTATTTATGTTGTTTCGTCCTATGCTTTATTAAATTGTATTTATGTTGTTTTAACCCATGCTTTATTAAATTGTATTTATGTTGTTTTATCCTATGCTTTATTAAATTGTATTTATGTTGTTTTATCCTATGCTTTAATAAATTGTATTTATGTTGTTTTATCCTATGCTTTATTAAATTGTATTTATGTTGCTTTATCGTATGCTTTATTAAATTGTATTTATGTTGTTTTATCCTATGCTTTATTAAACTGCATTTATGTTGTTTTATCCTATGCTTTATTAAATTGTATTTATGTTGTTTCGTCATATGCTTTATTAAATTGTATTTATGTTGTTTTATCCTATGCTTTATTAAATTGTGTTTATGTTGTTTTATCCTATGCTTTATTAAATTGTATTTATGTTGTTTTAACCCATGCTTTATTAAATTGTATTTATGTTGCTTTATCCTATGCTTTATTAAATTGTATTTATGTTGTTTTAACCTATGCTTTATTAAATTGTATTTATGTTGTTTTATCCTATGCTTTATTAAATTGTATTTATGTTGTTTTATCCTATGCTTTATTAAATTGTGTTTATGTTGTTTCATCATATGCTTTATTAAATTGTATTTATGTTGTTTTATCCTATGCTTTATTAAATTGTGTTTATGTTGTTTTATCCTATGCTTTATTAAATTGTATTTATGTTGTTTTAACCCATGCTTTATTAAATTGTATTTATGTTGTTTTATCCTATGCTTTATTAAATTGTGTTTATGTTGTTTTTTCCTATGCTTTATAAAATTGTATTTATGTTGTTTTAACCCATGCTTTATTAAATTGTATTTATATTGCTTTATCCTATGCTTTATTAAATTGTATTTATGTTGTTTTATCCTATGCTTTATTAAATTGTATTTATGTTGTTTTAACCTATGATTTATTAAATTGTATTTATGTTGTTTTATCCTATGCTTTATTAAATTTTGTTTATGTTGTTTTATCCCATGCTTTATTAAATTGTATTTATGTTGTTTTAACCTATGATTTATTAAATTGTATTTATGTTGTTTTGTACTATGCTTTATTAAATTGTATTTATGTTGTTTTAACCCATGCTTTATTAAATTGTATTTATGTTGTTTTATCCTATGCTTTATTAAATTGTATTTATTTTGTTTTATCCTATGCTTTATTAAATTGTATTTATGTTGTTTTAACCTAAGATTTATTAAACTGTATTTATGTTGTTTTATCCTATGCTTTATTAAATTGTATTAATGTTGCTTTCTCCTATGCTTTATTAAATTGTATTTATGTTGTTTTATCCTATGCTTTATTAAATTGTATTTATTTTGTTTTGTCCTATGCTTTATTAAATTGTATTTATGTTGTTTTAACCTATGCTTTATTAAATTGTATTTGTGTTGTTTTAACCCATGCTTTATTAAATTGTATTTATGTTGTTTTATCCTATGCTTTATTAAATTGTATTTATGTTGTTTTATCCTATGCTTTATTAAATTGTATTTATGTTGTTTTATCCTATGCTTTATTAAATTGTATTTATGTTGTTTTAACCTATGCTTTATTAAATTGTATTTATGTTGTTTTATCCTATGCTTTATTAAATTGTATTTATGTTGTTTTAACCTATGCTTTATTAAATTGTATTTATGTTGTTTTATCCTATGCTTTAATAAATTGTATTTATGTTGTTTTATACTATGCTTTATTAAATTGTATTTATGTTTTTTATCCTATGCTTTATTAAATTGTATTTATGTTGTTTTATCTTATGCTTTATTAAATTGTATTTATGTTGTTTCGTCCTATGCTTTATTAAATTGTATTTATGTTGTTTTAACCCATGCTTTATTAAATTGTATTTATGTTGTTTTATCCTATGCTTTATTAAATTGTATTTATGTTGTTTTATCCTATGCTTTAATAAATTGTATTTATGTTGTTTTATCCTATGCTTTATTAAATTGTATTTATGTTGCTTTATCGTATGCTTTATTAAATTGTATTTATGTTGTTTTATCCTATGCTTTATTAAACTGCATTTATGTTGTTTTATCCTATGCTTTATTAAATTGTATTTATGTTGTTTTATCCTATGCTTTATTAAATTGTGTTTATGTTGTTTCGTCATATGCTTTATTAAATTGTATTTATGTTGTTTTATCCTATGCTTTATTAAATTGTGTTTATGTTGTTTTATCCTATGCTTTATTAAATAGTATTTATGTTGTTTTAACCCATGCTTTATTAAATTGTATTTATGTTGTTTTATCCTATGCTTTATTAAATTGTGTTTATGTTGTTTTTTCCTATGCTTTATAAAATTGTATTTATGTTGTTTTAACCCATGCTTTATTAAATTGTATTTATATTGCTTTATCCTATGCTTTATTAAATTGTATTTATGTTGTTTTAACCTATGCTTTATTAAATTGTATTTATGTTGTTTTATCCTATGCTTTATTAAATTGTATTTATGTTGTTTTAACCTATGCTTTATTAAATTGTATTTATGTTGTTTTATCCTATGCTTTAATAAATTGTATTTATGTTGTTTTATCCTATGCTTTATTAAATTGTATTTATGTTTTTTATCCTATGCTTTATTAAATTGTATTTATGTTGTTTTATCTTATGCTTTATTAAATTGTATTTATGTTGTTTCGTCCTATGCTTTATTAAATTGTATTTATGTTGTTTTAACCCATGCTTTATTAAATTGTATTTATGTTGTTTTATCCTATGCTTTATTAAATTGTATTTATGTTGTTTTATCCTATGCTTTAATAAATTGTATTTATGTTGTTTTATCCTATGCTTTATTAAATTGTATTTATGTTGCTTTATCGTATGCTTTATTAAATTGTATTTATGTTGTTTTATCCTATGCTTTATTAAACTGCATTTATGTTGTTTTATCCTATGCTTTATTAAATTGTATTTATGTTGTTTTATCCTATGCTTTATTAAATTGTGTTTATGTTGTTTCGTCATATGCTTTATTAAATTGTATTTATGTTGTTTTATCCTATGCTTTATTAAATTGTGTTTATGTTGTTTTATCCTATGCTTTATTAAATTGTATTTATGTTGTTTTAACCCATGCTTTATTAAATTGTATTTATGTTGCTTTATCCTATGCTTTATTAAATTGTATTTATGTTGTTTTAACCTATGCTTTATTAAATTGTATTTATGTTGTTTTATCCTATGCTTTATTAAATTGTATTTATGTTGTTTTAACCTATGCTTTATTAAATTGTATTTATGTTGTTTTATCCTATGCTTTAATAAATTGTATTTATGTTGTTTTATCCTATGCTTTATTAAATTGTATTTATGTTTTTTATCCTATGCTTTATTAAATTGTATTTATGTTGTTTTATCTTATGCTTTATTAAATTGTATTTATGTTGTTTCGTCCTATGCTTTATTAAATTGTATTTATGTTGTTTTAACCCATGCTTTATTAAATTGTATTTATGTTGTTTTATCCTATGCTTTATTAAATTGTATTTATGTTGTTTTATCCTATGCTTTAATAAATTGTATTTATGTTGTTTTATCCTATGCTTTATTAAATTGTATTTATGTTGCTTTATCGTATGCTTTATTAAATTGTATTTATGTTGTTTTATCCTATGCTTTATTAAATTGTATTTATGTTTTATCCTATGCTTTATTAAATTGTATTCATGTAGTTTTATCCTATGCTTTATTAAATTGTATTTATGTTGTTTTATCGTATGCTTTATTAAACTGCATTTATGTTGCTTTATCCTATGCTTTATTAAATTGTATTTATGCTGTTTTATCCTATGCTTCATTAAATTTTATTTATGTTGTTTTATCCTATGCTTTATTAAATTGTATTTATGTTGTTTTATCCTATACTTTATTAAATTGTATTTATGTTGTTTTAACCTATGCTTTATTAATTTGCATTTATGTTGTTTTATCCTATGCTTTATTAAATTGTATTTATGTTGTTTTAACCTATGCTTTATTAAATTGTATTTATGTTGATTTATCCTATGCTTTATTAAATTGTATTTATGTGGTTTTATCCTATGCTTTATTAAATTGTATTTATGTTGTTTTAACCTATGCTTCATTAAATTGTATTTATGTTGTTTTATCCTATGCTTTATTAAATTGTATTTATGTTGTTTTAACCTATGCTTTATTAAATTGCATTTATGTTGTTTTATCCTATGCTTTAATAAATTTTATTTATGTTGTTTTATCCTATGCTTTATTAAATTGTATTTATGTTGTTTTATCCTATGCTTTAATAAATTGTATTTATGTTGTTTTATCCTATGCTTTATTAAATTGTATTTACGTTGTTTTATCGTATGCTTTATTAAATTGTATTTATGTTGTTTTAACCTATGCTTTATTAAATTGTATTTGTGTTGTTTTAACCCATGCTTTATTAAATTGTATTTATGTTGTTTTATCCTATGCTTTATTAAATTTTATTGATGTTGTTTTATCCCATGCTTCATTAAATTGTATTTATGTTGTTTTAACCTATGATTTATTAAATTGTATTTATGTTGTTTTGTACTATGCTTTATTAAATTGTATTTATGTTGTTTTAACCCATGCTTAATTAAATTGTATTTATGTTGTTTTATCCTATGCTTTATTAAATTGTATTTATTTTGTTTTGTCTTATGCTTTATTAAATTGTATTTATGTTGTTTTAACCTATGATTTATTAAATTGTATTTATGTTGTTTTATCCTATGCTTTATTAAATTTTATTTATGTTGTTTTAACCTAAGATTTATTGAACTGTATTTATGTTGTTTTATCCTATGCTTTATTAAATTGTATTTATGTTGTTTTAACCTATGATTTATTAAATTGTATTTACGTTGAATTATCCTATGCTTTATTAAATTTTGTTTATGTTGTTTTTTCCCATGCTTTACTAAATTGTATTTATGTTGTTTTAACCTATGATTTATTAAATTGTATTTATGTTGTTTTGTACTATGCTTTATTAAATTGTATTTATGTTGTTTTAACCCATGCTTTATTAAATTGTATTTATGTTGTTTTATCCTATGCTTTATTAAATTGTATTTATTTTGTTTTGTCTTATGCTTTATTAAATTGTATTTATGTTGTTTTAACCTATGATTTATTAAATTGTATTTATGTTGTTTTATCCTATGCTTTATTAAATTGTATTTATGTTGTTTTAACCTAAGATTTATTAAACTGTATTTATGTTGTTTTATCCTATGCTTTATTAAATTGTATTTATGTTGTTTTAACCTATGATTTATTAAATTGTATTTATGTTGTTTTATCCTATGCTTTATTAAATTTTGTTTATGTTGTTTTATCCCATGCTTTATTAAATTGTATTTATGTTGTTTTATCCTATGCTTTATTAAATTGTATTAATGTTGCTTTCTCCTATGCTTTATTAAATTGTATTTATGTTGTTTTTTCCTATGCTTTATAAAATTGTATTTATGTTGTTTTAACCCATGCTTTATTAAATTGTATTTATATTGTTTTATCCTATGCTTTATTAAATTGTATTTATGTTGTTTTATCCTATGCTTTATTAAATTGTATTTATGTTGTTTTATCCTATGCTTTATTAAATTGTATTTATTTTGTTTTATCCTATGCTTTATTAAATTTTATTTATGTTGTTTTATCCTATGCTTTATTAAATTGTATTTATGTTGTTTTAACCTATGCTTTATTAAATTGTATTTATGTTGTTTTATCCTATGCTTTATTAAATTGTATTTATGTTGTTTTAACCTATGCTTTATTAAATTGTATTTATGTTGTTTTATCCTATGCTTTAATAAATTGTATTTATGTTGTTTTATACTATGCTTTATTAAATTGTATTTATGTTTTTTATCCTATGCTTTATTAAATTGTATTTATGTTGTTTTATCTTATGCTTTATTAAATTGTATTTATGTTGTTTCGTCCTATGCTTTATTAAATTGTATTTATGTTGTTTTAACCCATGCTTTATTAAATTGTATTTATGTTGTTTTATCCTATGCTTTATTAAATTGTATTTATGTTGTTTTATCCTATTCTTTAATAAATTGTATTTATGTTGTTTTATCCTATGCTTTATTAAATTGTATTTATGTTGCTTTATCGTATGCTTTATTAAATTGTATTTATGTTGTTTTATCCTATGCTTTATTAAACTGCATTTATGTTGTTTTATCCTATGCTTTATTAAATTGTATTTATGTTGTTTTATCCTATGCTTTATTAAATTGTGTTTATGTTGTTTCGTCATATGCTTTATTAAATTGTATTTATGTTGTTTTATCCTATGCTTTATTAAATTGTGTTTATGTTGTTTTATCCTATGCTTTATTAAATTGTATTTATGTTGTTTTAACCCATGCTTTATTAAATTGTATTTATGTTGCTTTATCCTATGCTTTATTAAATTGTATTTATGTTGTTTTAACCTATGCTTTATTAAATAGTATTTATGTTGTTTTATCCTATGCTTTATTAAATTGTATTTATGTTGTTTTAACCTATGCTTTATTAAATTGTATTTATGTTGTTTTATCCTATGCTTTAATAAATTGTATTTATGTTGTTTTATCCTATGCTTTATTAAATTGTATTTATGTTTTTTATCCTATGCTTTATTAAATTGTATTTATGTTGTTTTATCTTATGCTTTATTAAATTGTATTTATGTTGTTTCGTCCTATGCTTTATTAAATTGTATTTATGTTGTTTTAACCCATGCTTTATTAAATTGTATTTATGTTGTTTTATCCTATGCTTTATTAAATTGTATTTATGTTGTTTTATCCTATGCTTTAATAAATTGTATTTATGTTGCTTTATCCTATGCTTTATTAAATTGTATTTATGTTGCTTTATCGTATGCTTTATTAAGTTGTATTTATGTTGTTTTATCCTATGCTTTATTAAATTGTATTTATGTTTTATCCTATGCTTTATTAAATTGTATTCATGTAGTTTTATCCTATGCTTTATTAAATTGTATTTATATTGTTTTATCGTATGCTTTATTAAACTGCATTTATGTTGCTTTATCCTATGCTTTATTAAATTGTATTTATGTTGTTTTATCCTATGCTTCATTAAATTTTATTTATGTTGTTTTATCCTATGCTTTATTAAATTGTATTTATGTTGTTTTATCCTATACTTTATTAAATTGTATTTATGTTGTTTTAACCTATGCTTTATTAATTTGTATTTATGTTGTTTTATCCTATGCTTTATTAAATTGTATTTATGTTGTTTTAACCTATGCTTTATTAAATTGTATTTATGTTGATTTATCCTATGCTTTATTAAATTGTATTTATGTGGTTTTATCCTATGCTTTATTAAATTGTATTTATGTTGTTTTAACCTATGCTTCATTAAATTGTATTTATGTTGTTTTATCCTATGCTTTATTAAATTGTATTTATGTTGTTTTAACCTATGCTTTATTAAATTGCATTTATGTTGTTTTATCCTATGCTTTAATAAATTTTATTTATGTTGTTTTATCCTATGCTTTATTAAATTGTATTTATGTTGTTTTATCCTATGCTTTAATAAATTGTATTTATGTTGTTTTATCCTATGCTTTATTAAATTGTATTTACGTTGTTTTATCGTATGCTTTATTAAATTGTATTTATGTTGTTTTAACCTATGCTTTATTAAATTGTATTTGTGTTGTTTTAACCCATGCTTTATTAAATTGTATTTATGTTGTTTTATCCTATGCTTTATTAAATTTTATTGATGTTGTTTTATCCCATGCTTCATTAAATTGTATTTATGTTGTTTTAACCTATGATTTATTAAATTGTATTTATGTTGTTTTGTACTATGCTTTATTAAATTGTATTTATGTTGTTTTAACCCATGCTTAATTAAATTGTATTTATGTTGTTTTATCCTATGCTTTATTAAATTGTATTTATTTTGTTTTGTCTTATGCTTTATTAAATTGTATTTATGTTGTTTTAACCTATGATTTATTAAATTGTATTTATGTTGTTTTATCCTATGCTTTATTAAATTGTATTTATGTTGTTTTAACCTAAGATTTATTAAACTGTATTTATGTTGTTTTATCCTATGCTTTATTAAATTGTATTTATGTTGTTTTAACCTATGATTTATTAAATTGTATTTACGTTGAATTATCCTATGCTTTATTAAATTTTGTTTATGTTGTTTTTTCCCATGCTTTACTAAATTGTATTTATGTTGTTTTAACCTATGATTTATTAAATTGTATTTATGTTGTTTTGTACTATGCTTTATTAAATTGTATTTATGTTGTTTTAACCCATGCTTTATTAAATTGTATTTATGTTGTTTTATCCTATGCTTTATTAAATTGTATTTATTTTGTTTTGTCTTATGCTTTATTAAATTGTATTTATGTTGTTTTAACCTATGATTTATTAAATTGTATTTATGTTGTTTTATCCTATGCTTTATTAAATTGTATTTATGTTGTTTTAACCTAAGATTTATTAAACTGTATTTATGTTGTTTTATCCTATGCTTTATTAAATTGTATTTATGTTGTTTTAACCCATGCTTTATTAAATTGTATTTATGTTGTTTTATCCTATGCTTTATTAAATTGTGTTTATGTTGTTTTTTCCTATGCTTTATAAAATTGTATTTAGGTTGTTTTAACCCATGCTTTATTAAATTGTATTTATATTGCTTTTTCCTATGCTTTATTAAATTGTATTTATGTTGTTTTATCCTATGCTTTATTAAATTGTATGTATGTTGTTTTGTACTATGCTTTATTAAATTGTATTTATGTTTTTTTTACCCATGCTTTATTAAATTGTATTTATGTTGTTTTATCCTATGCTTTATTAAATTGTATTTATTTTGTTTTGTCCTATGCTTTATTAAATTGTATTTATGTTGTTTTAACCTATGCTTTATTAAATTGTATTTGTGTTGTTTTAACCCATGCTTTATTAAATTGTATTTATGTTGTTTTATCCTATGCTTTATTAAATTGTATTTATGTTGTTTTATCCTATGCTTTATTAAATTGTATTTATGTTGTTTTATCCTATGCTTTATTAAATTGTATTTATTTTGTTTTATCCTATGCTTTATTAAATTTTATTTATGTTGTTTTATCCTATGCTTTATTAAATTGTATTTATGTTGTTTTAACCTATGCTTTATTAAATTGTATTTATGTTGTTTTATCCTATGCTTTATTAAATTGTATTTATGTTGTTTTAACCTATGCTTTATTAAATTGTATTTATGTTGTTTTATCCTATGCTTTAATAAATTGTATTTATGTTGTTTTATACTATGCTTTATTAAATTGTATTTATGTTTTTTATCCTATGCTTTATTAAATTGTATTTATGTTGTTTTATCTTATGCTTTATTAAATTGTATTTATGTTGTTTCGTCCTATGCTTTATTAAATTGTATTTATGTTGTTTTAACCCATGCTTTATTAAATTGTATTTATGTTGTTTTATCCTATGCTTTATTAAATTGTATTTATGTTGTTTTATCCTATTCTTTAATAAATTGTATTTATGTTGTTTTATCCTATGCTTTATTAAATTGTATTTATGTTGCTTTATCGTATGCTTTATTAAATTGTATTTATGTTGTTTTATCCTATGCTTTATTAAACTGCATTTATGTTGTTTTATCCTATGCTTTATTAAATTGTATTTATGTTGTTTTATCCTATGCTTTATTAAATTGTGTTTATGTTGTTTCGTCATATGCTTTATTAAATTGTATTTATGTTGTTTTATCCTATGCTTTATTAAATTGCGTTTATGTTGTTTTATCCTATGCTTTATTAAATTGTATTTATGTTGTTTTAACCCATGCTTTATTAAATTGTATTTATGTTGTTTTATCCTATGCTTTATTAAATTGTGTTTATGTTGTTTTTTCCTATGCTTTATAAAATTGTATTTATGTTGTTTTAACCCATGCTTTATTAAATTGTATTTATATTGCTTTATCCTATGCTTTATTAAATTGTATTTATGTTGTTTTAACCTATGCTTTATTAAATTGTATTTATGTTGTTTTATCCTATGCTTTATTAAATTGTATTTATGTTGTTTTAACCTATGCTTTATTAAATTGTATTTATGTTGTTTTATCCTATGCTTTAATAAATTGTATTTATGTTGTTTTATCCTATGCTTTATTAAATTGTATTTATGTTTTTTATCCTATGCTTTATTAAATTGTATTTATGTTGTTTTATCTTATGCTTTATTAAATTGTATTTATGTTGTTTCGTCCTATGCTTTATTAAATTGTATTTATGTTGTTTTAACCCATGCTTTATTAAATTGTATTTATGTTGTTTTATCCTATGCTTTATTAAATTGTATTTATGTTGTTTTATCCTATGCTTTAATAAATTGTATTTATGTTGTTTTATCCTATGCTTTATTAAATTGTATTTATGTTGCTTTATCGTATGCTTTATTAAATTGTATTTATGTTGTTTTATCCTATGCTTTATTAAACTGCATTTATGTTGTTTTATCCTATGCTTTATTAAATTGTATTTATGTTGTTTTATCCTATGCTTTATTAAATTGTGTTTATGTTGTTTCGTCATATGCTTTATTAAATTGTATTTATGTTGTTTTATCCTATGCTTTATTAAATTGTGTTTATGTTGTTTTATCCTATGCTTTATTAAATTGTATTTATGTTGTTTTAACCCATGCTTTATTAAATTGTATTTATGTTGCTTTATCCTATGCTTTATTAAATTGTATTTATGTTGTTTTAACCTATGCTTTATTAAATTGTATTTATGTTGTTTTATCCTATGCTTTATTAAATTGTATTTATGTTGTTTTAACCTATGCTTTATTAAATTGTATTTATGTTGTTTTATCCTATGCTTTAATAAATTGTATTTATGTTGTTTTATCCTATGCTTTATTAAATTGTATTTATGTTTTTTATCCTATGCTTTATTAAATTGTATTTATGTTGTTTTATCTTATGCTTTATTAAATTGTATTTATGTTGTTTCGTCCTATGCTTTATTAAATTGTATTTATGTTGTTTTAACCCATGCTTTATTAAATTGTATTTATGTTGTTTTATCCTATGCTTTATTAAATTGTATTTATGTTGTTTTATCCTATGCTTTAATAAATTGTATTTATGTTGTTTTATCCTATGCTTTATTAAATTGTATTTATGTTGCTTTATCGTATGCTTTATTAAATTGTATTTATGTTGTTTTATCCTATGCTTTATTAAATTGTATTTATGTTTTATCCTATGCTTTATTAAATTGTATTCATGTAGTTTTATCCTATGCTTTATTAAATTGTATTTATGTTGTTTTATCGTATGCTTTATTAAACTGCATTTATGTTGCTTTATCCTATGCTTTATTAAATTGTATTTATGTTGTTTTATCCTATGCTTCATTAAATTTTATTTATGTTGTTTTATCCTATGCTTTATTAAATTGTATTTATGTTGTTTTATCCTATACTTTATTAAATTGTATTTATGTTGTTTTAACCTATGCTTTATTAATTTGTATTTATGTTGTTTTATCCTATGCTTTATTAAATTGTATTTATGTTGTTTTAACCTATGCTTTATTAAATTGTATTTATGTTGATTTATCCTATGCTTTATTAAATTGTATTTATGTGGTTTTATCCTATGCTTTATTAAATTGTATTTATGTTGTTTTAACCTATGCTTCATTAAATTGTATTTATGTTGTTTTATCCTATGCTTTATTAAATTGTATTTATGTTGTTTTAACCTATGCTTTATTAAATTGCATTTATGTTGTTTTATCCTATGCTTTAATACATTTTATTTATGTTGTTTTATCCTATGCTTTATTAAATTGTATTTATGTTGTTTTATCCTATGCTTTAATAAATTGTATTTATGTTGTTTTATCCTATGCTTTATTAAATTGTATTTACGTTGTTTTATCGTATGCTTTATTAAATTGTATTTATGTTGTTTTAACCTATGCTTTATTAAATTGTATTTGTGTTGTTTTAACCTATGCTTTATTAAATTGTATTTATGTTGTTTTATCCTATGCTTTATTAAATTTTATTGATGTTGTTTTATCCCATGCTTCATTAAATTGTATTTATGTTGTTTTAACCTATGATTTATTAAATTGTATTTATGTTGTTTTGTACTATGCTTTATTAAATTGTATTTATGTTGTTTTAACCCATGCTTAATTAAATTGTATTTATGTTGTTTTATCCTATGCTTTATTAAATTGTATTTATTTTGTTTTGTCTTATGCTTTATTAAATTGTATTTATGTTGTTTTAACCTATGATTTATTAAATTGTATTTATGTTGTTTTATCCTATGCTTTATTAAATTGTATTTATGTTGTTTTAACCTAAGATTTATTAAACTGTATTTATGTTGTTTTATCCTATGCTTTATTAAATTGTATTTATGTTGTTTTAACCTATGATTTATTAAATTGTATTTACGTTGAATTATCCTATGCTTTATTAAATTTTGTTTATGTTGTTTTATCCTATGCTTTATTAAATTGTATTTATGTTGTTTTAACCTATGCTTTATTAAATTGTATTTATGTTGTTTTATCCTATGCTTTATTAAATTGTATTTATGTTGTTTTAACCTATGCTTTATTAAATTGTATTTATGTTGTTTTATCCTATGCTTTAATAAATTGTATTTATGTTGTTTTATACTATGCTTTATTAAATTGTATTTATGTTTTTTATCCTATGCTTTATTAAATTGTATTTATGTTGTTTTATCTTATGCTTTATTAAATTGTATTTATGTTGTTTCGTCCTATGCTTTATTAAATTGTATTTATGTTGTTTTAACCCATGCTTTATTAAATTGTATTTATGTTGTTTTATCCTATGCTTTATTAAATTGTATTTATGTTGTTTTATCCTATTCTTTAATAAATTGTATTTATGTTGTTTTATCCTATGCTTTATTAAATTGTATTTATGTTGCTTTATCGTATGCTTTATTAAATTGTATTTATGTTGTTTTATCCTATGCTTTATTAAACTGCATTTATGTTGTTTTATCCTATGCTTTATTAAATTGTATTTATGTTGTTTTATCCTATGCTTTATTAAATTGTGTTTATGTTGTTTCGTCATATGCTTTATTAAATTGTATTTATGTTGTTTTATCCTATGCTTTATTAAATTGCGTTTATGTTGTTTTATCCTATGCTTTATTAAATTGTATTTATGTTGTTTTAACCCATGCTTTATTAAATTGTATTTATGTTGTTTTATCCTATGCTTTATTAAATTGTGTTTATGTTGTTTTTTCCTATGCTTTATAAAATTGTATTTATGTTGTTTTAACCCATGCTTTATTAAATTGTATTTATATTGCTTTATCCTATGCTTTATTAAATTGTATTTATGTTGTTTTAACCTATGCTTTATTAAATTGTATTTATGTTGTTTTATCCTATGCTTTATTAAATTGTATTTATGTTGTTTTAACCTATGCTTTATTAAATTGTATTTATGTTGTTTTATCCTATGCTTTAATAAATTGTATTTATGTTGTTTTATCCTATGCTTTATTAAATTGTATTTATGTTTTTTATCCTATGCTTTATTAAATTGTATTTATGTTGTTTTATCTTATGCTTTATTAAATTGTATTTATGTTGTTTCGTCCTATGCTTTATTAAATTGTATTTATGTTGTTTTAACCCATGCTTTATTAAATTGTATTTATGTTGTTTTATCCTATGCTTTATTAAATTGTATTTATGTTGTTTTATCCTATGCTTTAATAAATTGTATTTATGTTGTTTTATCCTATGCTTTATTAAATTGTATTTATGTTGCTTTATCGTATGCTTTATTAAATTGTATTTATGTTGTTTTATCCTATGCTTTATTAAACTGCATTTATGTTGTTTTATCCTATGCTTTATTAAATTGTATTTATGTTGTTTTATCCTATGCTTTATTAAATTGTGTTTATGTTGTTTCGTCATATGCTTTATTAAATTGTATTTATGTTGTTTTATCCTATGCTTTATTAAATTGTGTTTATGTTGTTTTATCCTATGCTTTATTAAATTGTATTTATGTTGTTTTAACCCATGCTTTATTAAATTGTATTTATGTTGCTTTATCCTATGCTTTATTAAATTGTATTTATGTTGTTTTAACCTATGCTTTATTAAATTGTATTTATGTTGTTTTATCCTATGCTTTATTAAATTGTATTTATGTTGTTTTAACCTATGCTTTATTAAATTGTATTTATGTTGTTTTATCCTATGCTTTAATAAATTGTATTTATGTTGTTTTATCCTATGCTTTATTAAATTGTATTTATGTTTTTTATCCTATGCTTTATTAAATTGTATTTATGTTGTTTTATCTTATGCTTTATTAAATTGTATTTATGTTGTTTCGTCCTATGCTTTATTAAATTGTATTTATGTTGTTTTAACCCATGCTTTATTAAATTGTATTTATGTTGTTTTATCCTATGCTTTATTAAATTGTATTTATGTTGTTTTATCCTATGCTTTAATAAATTGTATTTATGTTGTTTTATCCTATGCTTTATTAAATTGTATTTATGTTGCTTTATCGTATGCTTTATTAAATTGTATTTATGTTGTTTTATCCTATGCTTTATTAAATTGTATTTATGTTTTATCCTATGCTTTAATAAATTGTATTCATGTAGTTTTATCCTATGCTTTATTAAATTGTATTTATGTTGTTTTATCGTATGCTTTATTAAACTGCATTTATGTTGCTTTATCCTATGCTTTATTAAATTGTATTTATGTTGTTTTATCCTATGCTTCATTAAATTTTATTTATGTTGTTTTATCCTATGCTTTATTAAATTGTATTTATGTTGTTTTATCCTATACTTTATTAAATTGTATTTATGTTGTTTTAACCTATGCTTTATTAATTTGTATTTATGTTGTTTTATCCTATGCTTTATTAAATTGTATTTATGTTGTTTTAACCTATGCTTTATTAAATTGTATTTATGTTGATTTATCCTATGCTTTATTAAATTGTATTTATGTGGTTTTATCCTATGCTTTATTAAATTGTATTTATGTTGTTTTAACCTATGCTTCATTAAATTGTATTTATGTTGTTTTATCCTATGCTTTATTAAATTGTATTTATGTTGTTTTAACCTATGCTTTATTAAATTGCATTTATGTTGTTTTATCCTATGCTTTAATACATTTTATTTATGTTGTTTTATCCTATGCTTTATTAAATTGTATTTATGTTGTTTTATCCTATGCTTTAATAAATTGTATTTATGTTGTTTTATCCTATGCTTTATTAAATTGTATTTACGTTGTTTTATCGTATGCTTTATTAAATTGTATTTATGTTGTTTTAACCTATGCTTTATTAAATTGTATTTGTGTTGTTTTAACCCATGCTTTATTAAATTGTATTTATGTTGTTTTATCCTATGCTTTATTAAATTTTATTGATGTTGTTTTATCCCATGCTTCATTAAATTGTATTTATGTTGTTTTAACCTATGATTTATTAAATTGTATTTATGTTGTTTTGTACTATGCTTTATTAAATTGTATTTATGTTGTTTTAACCCATGCTTAATTAAATTGTATTTATGTTGTTTTATCCTATGCTTTATTAAATTGTATTTATTTTGTTTTGTCTTATGCTTTATTAAATTGTATTTATGTTGTTTTAACCTATGATTTATTAAATTGTATTTATGTTGTTTTATCCTATGCTTTATTAAATTGTATTTATGTTGTTTTAACCTAAGATTTATTAAACTGTATTTATGTTGTTTTATCCTATGCTTTATTAAATTGTATTTATGTTGTTTTAACCTATGATTTATTAAATTGTATTTACGTTGAATTATCCTATGCTTTATTAAATTTTGTTTATGTTGTTTTTTCCCATGCTTTACTAAATTGTATTTATGTTGTTTTAACCTATGATTTATTAAATTGTATTTATGTTGTTTTAACCCATGCTTTATTAAATTGTATTTATGTTGTTTTATCCTATGCTTTATTAAATTGTATTTATTTTGTTTTGTCTTATGCTTTATTAAATTGTATTTATGTTGTTTTAACCTATGATTTATTAAATTGTATTTATGTTGTTTTATCCTAGGCTTTATTAAATTGTATTTTTGTTGTTTTAACCTATGATTTATTAAATTGTATTTATGTTGTTTTATCCTAAGCTTTATTAAATTGTATTTATGTTGTTTTAACCTATGATTTATTAAATTGTATTTATGTTGTTTTATCCTATGCTTTATTACATTTTGTTTATGTTGTTTTATCCCATGTTTTATTAAATTGTATTTATGTTGTTTTATCCTATGCTTTATTAAATTGTATTTATGTAGTTTTCTCCTATGCTTTATTAAATTGTATTTATGTTGTTTTATCCTATGCTTCATTAAATTGTATTTATGTTATTTAATCCTATGCTTTATTAAATTGTATTTATGTTGTTTTCTCCTATGCTTTATTAAATTGTATTTATGTTGTTTTATCCTATGCTTTATTAAATTGTATTTATGTTGTTTTATCCTATGCTTTATTAAATTATATTTATGTTGTTTTAACCTATGCTTTATTAAATTGTATTTATGTTGTTTTATCCTATGCTTTATTAAATTGTATTTATGTTGTTTTAACCTATGCTTTATTAAATTGTATTTATGTTGTTTTATCCTATGCTTTATTAAATTGTATTTATGTGGTTTTATCCTATGCTTTATTAAATTGTATTTATGTTTTTTTATCCTATGCTTTATTAAATTGTATTTATGTTGTTTTAACCTATGCTTTATTAAATTGTATTTATGTTGTTTTATCCTATGCTTTATTAAATTGTATTTATGTTGTTTTAACCTATGCTTTATTAAATTGTATTTATGTTGTTTTATCCTATGCTTTATTAAATTGTATTTATGTGGTTTTATCCTATGCTTTATTAAATTGTATTTATGTTGTTTTATCCTATGCTTTATTAAATTGTATTTATGTTGTTTTGTCCTATGCTTTATTAAATTGTATTTATGTTGTTTTAACCCATGCTTCATTAAATTGCATTTATGTTGTTTTATCTTATGCTTTATTAAATTGTATTTATCTGGTTTTATCCTATGCTTTATTAAATTGTATTTATGTTGTTTTATCCTATGCTTTATTAAATTGTATTTATCTGGTTTTATCCTATGCTTTATTAAATTGTTTTTATGTTGTTTTATCCTATGCTTTATTAAATTGTGTTTATGTTGTTTTATCCTATGCTTTATTAAATTGTATTTATGTTGTTTTATCCTATGCTTTATTAAATTGTGTTTATGTTGTTTTATCCTATGCTTTATTAAATTGTATTATGTTGTTTTAACCTATGATTTATTAAATTGTATTTATGTTGTTTTATCCTATGCTTTATTAAATTTTGTTTATGTTGTTTTATCCCATGCTTTATTAAATTGTATTTATGTTGTTTTATCCTATGCTTTATTAAATTGTATTTATGTTGTTTTCTCCAATGCTTTATTAAATTGTATTTATGTTGTTTTATCCTATGCTTCATTAAATTGTATTTATGTTATTTAATCCTATGCTTTATTAAATTGTATTTATTTTGTTTTCTCCTCTGCTTTATTAAATTGTATTTATGTTGTTTTATCCTATGCTTCATAAAATTGTATTTATGTTGTTTTATCCTATGCTTTATTAAATTGTATTTATGTTGTTAAATCGTATGCTTTATTAAATTGTATTTATGTTGTTTTAACCTATGCTTTATTAAATTGTATTTATGTTGTTTTATCCTATGCTTTATTAAATTGTATTTATGTGGTTTTATCCTATGCTTTATTAAATTGTATTTATGTTGTTTTATCCTATGCTTTATTAAATTGTATTTATGTTGTTTTGTCCTATGCTTTATTAAATTGTATTTATGTTGTTTTAACCCATGCTTCATTAAATTGCATTTATGTTGTTTTATCTTATGCTTTATTAAATTGTATTTATCTGGTTTTATCCTATGCTTTATTAAATAGTATTTATGTTGTTTTATCCTATGCTTTATTAAATTTTGTTTATGTTGTTTTATCCCATGCTTTATTAAATTGTATTTATCTTGTTTTATCCTATGCTTTATTAAATTGTATTTATGTTGTTTTCTCCAATGCTTTATTAAATTGTATTTATGTTGTTTTATCCTATGCTTCATTAAATTGTATTTATGTTATTTAATCCTATGCTTTATTAAATTGTATTTATTTTGTTTTCTCCTATGCTTTATTAAATTGTATTTATGTTGTTTTATCCTATGCTTCATTAAATTGTATTTATGTTGTTTTATCCTATGCTTTATTAAATTGTATTTATGTTGTTTTAACCTATGCTTTATTAAATTGTATTTATGTTGTTTTATCCTATGCTTTATTAAATTGTATTTATGTGGTTTTATCCTATGCTTTATTAAATTGTATTTATGTTGTTTTATCCTATGCTTTATTAAATTGTATTTATGTTGTTTTGTCCTATGCTTTATTAAATTGTATTTATGTTGTTTTAACTCATGCTTCATTAAATTGCATTTATGTTGTTTTATCTTATGCTTTATTAAATTGTATTTATCTGGTTTTATCCTATGCTTTATTAAATAGTATTTATGTTGTTTTATCCTATGCTTTATTAAATTGTATTTATCTGGTTTTATCCTATGCTTTATTAAATTGTTTTTATGTTGTTTTATCCTATGCTTTATTAAATTGTGTTTATGTTGTTTTATCCTATGCTTTATTAAATTGTATTTATGTTGTTTTATCCTATGCTTTATTAAATTGTGTTTATGTTGTTTTATCCTATGCTTTATTAAATTGTATTTATGTTGTTTTAACCCATGCTTTATTAAATTGTATTTATGTTGTTTTATCCTATGCTTTATTAAATTGTATTTATGTTGTTTTATCCTATGCTTTATTAAATTGTATTTATGTTGTTTTGTACTATGCTTTATTAAATTGTATTTATGTTGTTTTAACCCATGCTTTATTAAATTGTATTTCTGTTGTTTTAACCCATGCTTTATTAAATTATATTTATGT
This sequence comes from Phyllobates terribilis, assembly GCF_046119375.1. Taxonomy (NCBI): domain Eukaryota; kingdom Metazoa; phylum Chordata; class Amphibia; order Anura; family Dendrobatidae; genus Phyllobates; species Phyllobates terribilis. The sequence continues at coordinate 2,237,259 of NW_027362781.1, read as the reverse complement.
TGTTTTATCCTATGCTTTATTAAATTGTATTTATGTTGTTTTATCCTATGCTTTATTAAATTGTATTTATGTTGTTTTATCCTATGCTTTATAAAATTGTATTGATGTTGTTTTATCCCATGCTTTATTAAATTGTATTTATGTTGTTTTAACCTATGATTTATTAAATTGTATTTATGTTGCTTTGTACAATGCTTTATTAAATTGTATTTATGTTGTTTTAACCCATGCTTTATTAAATTGTATTTATGTTGTTTTATCCTATGCTTTATTAAATTGTATTTATTTTGTTTTGTCCTATGCTTTATTAAATTGTATTTATGTTGTTTTAACCTATGATTTATTAAATTGTATTTATGTTGTTTTAACCCATGCTTTATTAAATTGTATTTATGTTGTTTTCTCCAATGCTTTATTAAATTGTATTTATGTTGTTTTATCCTATGCTTCATTAAATTGTATTTATGTTATTTAATCCTATGCTTTATTAAATTGTATTTATTTTGTTTTCTCCTCTGCTTTATTAAATTGTATTTATGTTGTTTTATCCTATGCTTCATTAAATTGTATTTATGTTGTTTTATCCTATGCTTTATTAAATTGTATTTATGTTGTTAAATCGTATGCTTTATTAAATTGTATTTATGTTGTTTTAACCTATGCTTTATTAAATTGTATTTATGTTGTTTTATCCTATGCTTTATTAAATTGTATTTATGTGGTTTTATCCTATGCTTTATTAAATTGTATTTATGTTGTTTTATCCTATGCTTTATTAAATTGTATTTATGTTGTTTTGTCCTATGCTTTATTAAATTGTATTTATGTTGTTTTAACCCATGCTTCATTAAATTGCATTTATGTTGTTTTATCTTATGCTTTATTAAATTGTATTTATCTGGTTTTATCCTATGCTTTATTAAATAGTATTTATGTTGTTTTATCCTATGCTTTATTAAATTTTGTTTATGTTGTTTTATCCCATGCTTTATTAAATTGTATTTATCTTGTTTTATCCTATGCTTTATTAAATTGTATTTATGTTGTTTTCTCCAATGCTTTATTAAATTGTATTTATGTTGTTTTATCCTATGCTTCATTAAATTGTATTTATGTTATTTAATCCTATGCTTTATTAAATTGTATTTATTTTGTTTTCTCCTATGCTTTATTAAATTGTATTTATGTTGTTTTATCCTATGCTTCATTAAATTGTATTTATGTTGTTTTATCCTATGCTTTATTAAATTGTATTTATGTTGTTTTAACCTATGCTTTATTAAATTGTATTTATGTTGTTTTATCCTATGCTTTATTAAATTGTATTTATGTGGTTTTATCCTATGCTTTATTAAATTGTATTTATGTTGTTTTATCCTATGCTTTATTAAATTGTATTTATGTTGTTTTGTCCTATGCTTTATTAAATTGTATTTATGTTGTTTTAACTCATGCTTCATTAAATTGCATTTATGTTGTTTTATCTTATGCTTTATTAAATTGTATTTATCTGGTTTTATCCTATGCTTTATTAAATAGAATTTATGTTGTTTTATCCTATGCTTTATTAAATTGTATTTATCTGGTTTTATCCTATGCTTTATTAAATTGTTTTTATGTTGTTTTATCCTATGCTTTATTAAATTGTGTTTATGTTGTTTTATCCTATGCTTTATTAAATTGTATTTATGTTGTTTTATCCTATGCTTTATTAAATTGTGTTTATGTTGTTTTATCCTATGCTTTATTAAATTGTATTTATGTTGTTTTAACCCATGCTTTATTAAATTGTATTTATGTTGTTTTATCCTATGCTTTATTAAATTGTATTTATGTTGTTTTATCCTATGCTTTATTAAATTGTATTTATGTTGTTTTGTACTATGCTTTATTAAATTGTATTTATGTTGTTTTAACCCATGCTTTATTAAATTGTATTTGTGTTGTTTTAACCCATGCTTTATTAAATTATATTTATGTTGTTTTATCCTATGCTTTATTAAATTGTATTTATGTTGTTTTATCCTATGCTTTATTAAATTGTATTTATGTTGTTTTATCCTATGCTTTATAAAATTGTATTGATGTTGTTTTATCCCATGCTTTATTAAATTGTATTTATGTTGTTTTAACCTATGATTTATTAAATTGTATTTATGTTGCTTTGTACAATGCTTTATTAAATTGTATTTATGTTGTTTTAACCCATGCTTTATTAAATTGTATTTATGTTGTTTTATCCTATGCTTTATTAAATTGTATTTATTTTGTTTTGTCCTATGCTTTATTAAATTGTATTTATGTTGTTTTAACCTATGATTTATTAAATTGTATTTATGTTGTTTTATCCTATGCTTTATTAAATTGTATTTATGTTGTTTTAACCTATGATTTATTAAATTGTATTTATGCTGTTTTATCCTATGCTTTATTAAATTGTATTTATGTTGTTTTAACCTATGATTTATTAAATTGTATTTATGTTGTTTTATCCTATGCTTTATTAAATTTTGTTTATGTTGTTTTATCCCATGCTTTATTAAAATGTATTTATGTTGTTTTATCCTATGCTTTATTAAATTGTATTTATGTTGTTTTCTCCTATGCTTTATTAAATTGTATTTATGTTGTTTTATCCTATGCTTTATTAAAATGTATTTATGTTGTTTTGTACTATGCTTTAATAAATTGTATTTATGTTGTTTTAACCCATGCTTTATTAAATTGTATTTATTTTGTTTTATCCTATGCTTCATTAAATTGTATTTATGTTGTTTTATCCTATGCTTTATTAAATTGTATTTATGTTGTTTTAACCTATGCTTTATTAAATTGTATTTTTGTTGTTTTATCCTATGCTTTATTACATTGTATTTATGTTGTTTTAACCTATGCTTTATTTAATTGTATTTATGTTGTTTTATCCTATGCTTTATTAAATTGTATTTATCTGGTTTTATCCTATGCTTTATTAAATTGTATTTATGTTGTTTTATCCTATGCTTTATTAAATTGTATTTATGTTGTTTTAACCTATGCTTTAATAAATTGTGTTTAGGTTGTTTTATCCTATGCTTTATTAAATTGTATTTATGTTGTTTTAACCCATGCTTTATTAAATTGTATTTATGTTGTTTTAGCCCATGCTTTATTAAATTGTATTTATGTTGTTTTGTCCTATGCTTTATTAAATTGTATTGATGTTGTTTTATCCCATGCTTTATTAAATTGTATTTATGTTGTTTTAACCTATGATTTATTAAATTGTATTTATGTTGTTTTGTACTATGCTTTATTAAATTGTATTTATGTTGTTTTAACCTATGATTTATTAAATTGTATTTATGTTATTTTAACCCATGCTTTATTAAATTGTATTTATGTTGTTTTATCCTATGCTTTATTAAATTGTATTTATTTTGTTTTGTCTTATGCTTTATTAAATTGTATTTATGTTGTTTTAACCTATGATTTATTAAATTGTATTTATGTTGTTTTATCCTATGCTTTATTAAATTGTATTTTTGTTGTTTTAACCTATGATTTATTAAATTGTATTTATGTTGTTTTATCCTAAGCTTTATTAAATTGTATTTATGTTGTTTTAACCTATGATTTATTAAATTGTATTTATGTTGTTTTATCCTATGCTTTATTACATTTTGTTTATGTTGTTTTATCCCATGTTTTATTAAATTGTATTTATGTTGTTTTATCCTATGCTTTATTAAATTGTATTTATGTAGTTTTCTCCTATGCTTTATTAAATTGTATTTATGTTGTTTTATCCTATGCTTCATTAAATAGTATTTATGTTATTTAATCCTATGCTTTATTAAATTGTATTTATGTTGTTTTCTCCTATGCTTTATTAAATTGTATTTATGTTGTTTTATCCTATGCTTTATTAAATTGTATTTATGTTGTTTTATCCTATGCTTTATTAAATTATATTTATGTTGTTTTAACCTATGCTTTATTAAATTGTATTTATGTTGTTTTATTCTATGCTTTATTAAATTGTATTTATGTTGTTTTAACCTATGCTTTATTAAATTGTATTTATGTTGTTTTATCCTATGCTTTATTAAATTGTATTTATGTGGTTTTATCCTATGCTTTATTAAATTGTATTTATGTTTTTTTATCCTATGCTTTATTAAATTGTATTTATGTTGTTTTAACCTATGCTTTATTAAATTGTATTTATGTTGTTTTATCCTATGCTTTATTAAATTGTATTTATGTTGTTTTAACCTATGCTTTATTAAATTGTATTTATGTTGTTTTATCCTATGCTTTATTAAATTGTATTTATGTGGTTTTATCCTATGCTTTATTAAATTGTATTTATGTTGTTTTATCCTATGCTTTATTAAATTGTATTTATGTTGTTTTGTCCTATGCTTTATTAAATTGTATTTATGTTGTTTTAACCCATGCTTCATTAAATTGCATTTATGTTGTTTTATCTTATGCTTTATTAAATTCTATTTATCTGGTTTTATCCTATGCTTTATTAAATTGTATTTATGTTGTTTTATCCTATGCTTTATTAAATTGTATTTATCTGGTTTTATCCTATGCTTTATTAAATTGTTTTTATGTTGTTTTATCCTATGCTTTATTAAATTGTGTTTATGTTGTTTTATCCTATGCTTTATTAAATTGTATTTATGTTGTTTTAACCTATGCTTTAATAAATTGTGTTTAGGTTGTTTTATCCTATGCTTTATTAAATTGTATTTATGTTGTTTTAACCCATGCTTTATTAAATTGTATTTATGTTGTTTTAGCCCATGCTTTATTAAATTGTATTTATGTTGTTTTGTCCTATGCTTTATTAAATTGTATTGATGTTGTTTTATCCCATGCTTTATTAAATTGTATTTATGTTGTTTTAACCTATGATTTATTAAATTGTATTTATGTTGTTTTGTATTATGCTTTATTAAATTGTATTTATGTTGTTTTAACCTATGATTTATTAAATTGTATTTATGTTATTTTAACCCATGCTTTATTAAATTGTATTTATGTTGTTTTATCCTATGCTTTATTAAATTGTATTTATTTTGTTTTGTCTTATGCTTTATTAAATTGTATTTATGTTGTTTTAACCTATGATTTATTAAATTGTATTTATGTTGTTTTATCCTATGCTTTATTAAATTGTATTTTTGTTGTTTTAACCTATGATTTATTAAATTGTATTTATGTTGTTTTATCCTAATCTTTATTAAATTGTATTTATGTTGTTTTAACCTATGATTTATTAAATTGTATTTATGTTGTTTTATCCTATGCTTTATTACATTTTGTTTATGTTGTTTTATCCCATGTTTTATTAAATTGTATTTATGTTGTTTTATCCTATGCTTTATTAAATTGTATTTATGTAGTTTTCTCCTATGCTTTATTAAATTGTATTTATGTTGTTTTATCCTATGCTTCATTAAATAGTATTTATGTTATTTAATCCTATGCTTTATTAAATTGTATTTATGTTGTTTTCTCCTATGCTTTATTAAATTGTATTTATGTTGTTTTATCCTATGCTTTATTAAATTGTATTTATGTTGTTTTATCCTATGCTTTATTAAATTATATTTATGTTGTTTTAACCTATGCTTTATTAAATTGTATTTATGTTGTTTTATTCTATGCTTTATTAAATTGTATTTATGTTGTTTTAACCTATGCTTTATTAAATTGTATTTATGTTGTTTTATCCTATGCTTTATTAAATTGTATTTATGTGGTTTTATCCTATGCTTTATTAAATTGTATTTATGTTTTTTTATCCTATGCTTTATTAAATTGTATTTATGTTGTTTTAACCTATGCTTTATTAAATTGTATTTATGTTGTTTTATCCTATGCTTTATTAAATTGTATTTATGTTGTTTTAACCTATGCTTTATTAAATTGTATTTATGTTGTTTTATCCTATGCTTTATTAAATTGTATTTATGTGGTTTTATCCTATGCTTTATTAAATTGTATTTATGTTGTTTTATCCTATGCTTTATTAAATTGTATTTATGTTGTTTTGTCCTATGCTTTATTAAATTGTATTTATGTTGTTTTAACCCATGCTTCATTAAATTGCATTTATGTTGTTTTATCTTATGCTTTATTAAATTCTATTTATCTGGTTTTATCCTATGCTTTATTAAATTGTATTTATGTTGTTTTATCCTATGCTTTATTAAATTGTATTTATCTGGTTTTATCCTATGCTTTATTAAATTGTTTTTATGTTGTTTTATCCTATGCTTTATTAAATTGTGTTTATGTTGTTTTATCCTATGCTTTATTAAATTGTATTTATGTTGTTTTATCCTATGCTTTATTAAATTGTGTTTATGTTGTTTTATCCTATGCTTTATTAAATTGTATTTATGTTGTTTTAACCTATGATTTATTAAATTGTATTTATGTTGTTTTATCCTATGCTTTATTAAATTGTATTATGTTGTTTTAACCTATGATTTATTAAATTGTATTTATGTTGTTTTATCCTATGCTTTATTAAATTTTGTTTATGTTGTTTTATCCCATGCTTTATTAAATTGTATTTATGTTGTTTTATCCTATGCTTTATTAAATTGTATTTATGTTGTTTTCTCCAATGCTTTATTAAATTGTATTTATGTTGTTTTATCCTATGCTTCATTAAATTGTATTTATGTTATTTAATCCTATGCTTTATTAAATTGTATTTATTTTGTTTTCTCCTATGCTTTATTAAATTGTATTTATGTTGTTTTATCCTATGCTTCATTAAATTGTATTTATGTTGTTTTATCCTATGCTTTATTAAATTGTATTTATGTTGTTAAATCGTATGCTTTATTAAATTGTATTTATGTTGTTTTAACCTATGCTTTATTAAATTGTATTTATGTTGTTTTATCCTATGCTTTATTAAATTGTATTTATGTGGTTTTATCCTATGCTTTATTAAATTGTATTTATGTTGTTTTATCCTATGCTTTATTAAATTGTATTTATGTTGTTTTGTCCTATGCTTTATTAAATTGTATTTATGTTGTTTTAACCCATGCTTCATTAAATTGCATTTATGTTGTTTTATCTTATGCTTTATTAAATTGTATTTATCTGGTTTTATCCTATGCTTTATTAAATAGTATTTATGTTGTTTTATCCTATGCTTTATTAAATTTTGTTTATGTTGTTTTATCCCATGCTTTATTAAATTGTATTTATGTTGTTTTATCCTATGCTTTATTAAATTGTATTTATGTTGTTTTCTCCAATGCTTTATTAAATTGTATTTATGTTGTTTTATCCTATGCTTCATTAAATTGTATTTATGTTATTTAATCCTATGCTTTATTAAATTGTATTTATTTTGTTTTCTCCTATGCTTTATTAAATTGTATTTATGTTGTTTTATCCTATGCTTCATTAAATTGTATTTATGTTGTTTTATCCTATGCTTTATTAAATTGTATTTATGTTGTTTTATCCTATGCTTTATTAAATTGTATTTATGTTGTTTTAACCTATGCTTTATTAAATTGTATTTATGTTGTTTTATCCTATGCTTTATTAAATTGTATTTATGTGGTTTTATCCTATGCTTTATTAAATTGTTTTTATGTTGTTTTATCCTATGCTTTATTAAATTTTATTTATGTTGTTTTGTCCTATGCTTTATTAAATTGTATTTATGTTGTTTTAACCCATGCTTCATTAAATTGCATTTATGTTGTTTTATCTTATGCTTTATTAAATTGTATTTATCTGGTTTTATCCTATGCTTTATTAAATAGTATTTATGTTGTTTTATCCTATGCTTTATTAAATTGTATTTATCTGGTTTTATCCTATGCTTTATTAAATTGTTTTTATGTTGTTTTATCCTATGCTTTATTAAATTGTGTTTATGTTGTTTTATCCTATGCTTTATGAAATTGTATTTATGTTGTTTTATCCTATGCTTTATTAAATTGTGTTTATGTTGTTTTATCCTATGCTTTATTAAATTGTATTTATGTTGTTTTAACCCATGCTTTATTAAATTGTATTTATGTTGTTTTATCCTATGCTTTATTAAATTGTATTTATGTTGTTTTATCCTATGCTTTATTAAATTGTATTTATGTTGTTTTGTACTATGCTTTATTAAATTGTATTTATGTTGTTTTAACCCATGCTTTATTAAATTGTATTTGTGTTGTTTTAACCCATGCTTTATTAAATTATATTTATGTTGTTTTATCCTATGCTTTATTAAATTGTATTTATGTTGTTTTATCCTATGCTTTATTAAATTGTATTTATGTTGTTTTATCCTATGCTTTATAAAATTGTATTGATGTTGTTTTATCCCATGCTTTATTAAATTGTATTTATGTTGTTTTAACCTATGATTTATGAAATTGTATTTATGTTGCTTTGTACTATGCTTTATTAAATTGTATTTATGTTGTTTTAACCCATGCTTTATTAAATTGTATTTATGTTGTTTTATCCTATGCTTTATTAAATTGTATTTATTTTGTTTTGTCCTATGCTTTATTAAATTGTATTTATGTTGTTTTAACCTATGATTTATTAAATTGTATTTATGTTGTTTTATCCTATGCTTTATTAAATTGTATTTATGTTGTTTTAACCTATGATTTATTAAATTGTATTTATGCTGTTTTATCCTATGCTTTATTAAATTGTATTTATGTTGTTTTAACCTATGATTTATTAAATTGTATTTATGTTGTTTTATCCTATGCTTTATTAAATTTTGTTTATGTTGTTTTATCCCATGCTTTATTAAAATGTATTTATGTTGTTTTATCCTATGCTTTATTAAATTGTATTTATGTTGTTTTCTCCTATGCTTTATTAAATTGTATTTATGTTGTTTTATCCTATGCTTTATTAAAATGTATTTATGTTGTTTTGTACTATGCTTTAATAAATTGTATTTATGTTGTTTTAACCCATGCTTTCTTAAATTGTATTTATGTTGTTTTATCCTATGCTTTATTAAATTGTATTTATTTTGTTTTGTCCTATGCTTTATTAAATTGTATTTATATTGTTTTAACCTATGCTTTATTAAATTGTATTTGTGTTGTCTTAACCCATGCTTTATTAAATTGTATTTAAATTGTTTTATCCTATGCTTTATTAAATTGTATTTATGTTGTTTTATCCTATGCTTTATTAAATTTTATTGATGTTGTTTATCCCATTCTTTATTAAATTGTTTTTATGTTGTTTTAACCTATGATTTATTAAATTGTATTTATGTTGTTTTGTACTATGCTTTATTAAATTGTATTTATGTTGTTTTATCCTATGCTTTATTAAATTGTATTTATGTTGTTTTAACCTATGCTTTATTAAATTGTATTTATGTTGTTTTATCCTATGCTTTATTAAATTGTATTTATGTGGTTTTATCCTATGCTTTATTAAATTGTATTTATGTTGCTTTATCCTATGCTTTATTAAATTGTATTTATGTTGTTTTGTCCTATGCTTTATTAAATTGTATTTATGTTGTTTTAACCCATGCTTCATTAAATTGCATTTATGTTGTTTTATCTTATGCTTTATTAAATTGTATTTATCTGGTTTTATCCTATGCTTTATTAAATAGTATTTATGTTGTTTTATCCTATGCTTTATTAAATTGTTTTTATGTTGTGTTATCCTATGCTTTATTAAATTGTGTTTATGTTGTTTTATCCTATGCTTTATTAAATTGTATTTATGTTGTTTTATCCTATGCTTTATTAAATTGTGTTTATGTTGTTTTATCCTATGCTTTATTAAATTGTATTTATGTTGTTTTAACCCATGCTTTATTAAATTGTATTTATGTTGTTTTATCCTATGCTTTATTAAATTGTATTTATGTTGTTTTATCCTATGCTTTATTAAATTGTATTTATGTTGTTTTGTACTATGCTTTATTAAATTGTATTTATGTTGTTTTAACCCATGCTTTATTAAATTGTATTTGTGTTGTTTTAACCCATGCTTTATTAAATTATATTTATGTTGTTTTATCCTATGCTTTATTAAATTGTATTTATGTTGTTTTATCCTATGCTTTATTAAATTGTATTTATGTTGTTTTATCCTATGCTTTATAAAATTGTATTGATGTTGTTTTATCCCATGCTTTATTAAATTGTATTTATGTTGTTTTAACCTATGATTTATTAAATTGTATTTATGTTGCTTTGTACTATGCTTTATTAAATTGTATTTATGTTGTTTTAACCCATGCTTTATTAAATTGTATTTATGTTGTTTTATCCTATGCTTTATTAAATTGTATTTATTTTGTTTTGTCCTATGCTTTATTAAATTGTATTTATGTTGTTTTAACCTATGATTTATTAAATTGTATTTATGTTGTTTTATCCTATGCTTTATTAAATTGTATTTATGTTGTTTTAACCTATGATTTATTAAATTGTATTTATGCTGTTTTATCCTATGCTTTATTAAATTGTATTTATGTTGTTTTAACCTATGATTTATTAAATTGTATTTATGTTGTTTTATCCTATGCTTTATTAAATTTTGTTTATGTTGTTTTATCCCATGCTTTATTAAAATGTATTTATGTTGTTTTATCCTATGCTTTATTAAATTGTATTTATGTTGTTTTCTCCTATGCTTTATTAAATTGTATTTATGTTGTTTTATCCTATGCTTTATTAAAATGTATTTATGTTGTTTTGTACTATGCTTTAATAAATTGTATTTATGTTGTTTTAACCCATGCTTTCTTAAATTGTATTTATGTTGTTTTATCCTATGCTTTATTAAATTGTATTTATTTTGTTTTGTCCTATGCTTTATTAAATTGTATTTATATTGTTTTAACCTATGCTTTATTAAATTGTATTTGTGTTGTCTTAACCCATGCTTTATTAAATTGTATTTAAATTGTTTTATCCTATGCTTTATTAAATTGTATTTATGTTGTTTTATCCTATGCTTTATTAAATTGTATTTATGTTGTTTTATCCTATGCTTTATTAAATTTTATTGATGTTGTTTATCCCATTCTTTATTAAATTGTTTTTATGTTGTTTTAACCTATGATTTATTAAATTGTATTTATGTTGTTTTGTACTATGCTTTATTAAATTGTATTTATGTTGTTTTAACCCATGCTTTATTAAATTGTATTTATGTTGTTTTATCCTATGCTTTATTAAATTGTATTTATGTTTTTTAATCCTATGCTTTATTAAATTTTATTGATGTTGTTTTATCCCATGCTTTATTAAATTGTATTTATGTTGTTTTAACCTATGATTTATTAAATTGTATTTATGTTGTTTTGTACTATGCTTTATTAAATTGTATTTATGTTGTTTTAACCCATGCTTTATTAAATTGTATTTATGTTGTTTTATCCTATGCTTTATTAAATTGTATTTATTTTGTTTTGTCTTATGCTTTATTAAATTGTATTTATGTTGTTTTAAGCTATGATTTATTAAATTGTATTTATGTTGTTTAATCCTATGCTTTATTAAATTGTATTTATGTTGTTTTAACCTAAGATTTATTAAATTGTATTTATGTTGTTTTATCCTATGCTTTATTAAATTGTATTTATGTTGTTTTAACCTATGATTTATTAAATTTTAATTATGTTGTTTTATCCTATGCTTTATTAAATTTTGTTTATGTTGTTTTATCCCATGCTTTATTAAATTGTATTTATGTTGTTTTATCCTATGCTTTATTAAATTGTATTAATGTTGTTTTCTCCTATGCTTTATTAAATTGCATTTATGTTGTTTTATCCTATGCTTCATTAAATTGTATTTATGTTATTTTATCCTTTGCTTTATTAAATTGTATTTATGTTGTTTTCTCCTATGCTTTATTAAATTGTATTTATGTTGTTTTATCCTATGCTTTATTAAATTGTATTTATGTTGTTTTAACCTATGATTTATTAAATTGTATTTATGCTGTTTTATCCTATGCTTTATTAAATTGTATTTATGTTGTTTTAACCTATGATTTATTAAATTGTATTTATGTTGTTTTATCCTATGCTTTATTAAATTTTGTTTATGTTGTTTTATCCCATGCTTTATTAAAATGTATTTATGTTGTTTTATCCTATGCTTTATTAAATTGTATTTATGTTGTTTTCTCCTATGCTTTATTAAATTGTATTTATGTTGTTTTATCCTATGCTTTATTAAAATGTATTTATGTTGTTTTGTACTATGCTTTAATAAATTGTATTTATGTTGTTTTAACCCATGCTTTCTTAAATTGTATTTATGTTGTTTTATCCTATGCTTTATTAAATTGTATTTATTTTGTTTTGTCCTATGCTTTATTAAATTGTATTTATATTGTTTTAACCTATGCTTTATTAAATTGTATTTGTGTTGTCTTAACCCATGCTTTATTAAATTGTATTTAAATTGTTTTATCCTATGCTTTATTAAATTGTATTTATGTTGTTTTATCCTATGCTTTATTAAATTGTATTTATGTTGTTTTATCCTATGCTTTATTAAATTTTATTGATGTTGTTTATCCCATTCTTTATTAAATTGTTTTTATGTTGTTTTAACCTATGATTTATTAAATTGTATTTATGTTGTTTTGTACTATGCTTTATTAAATTGTATTTATGTTGTTTTAACCCATGCTTTATTAAATTGTATTTATGTTGTTTTATCCTATGCTTTATTAAATTGTATTTATGTTTTTTAATCCTATGCTTTATTAAATTTTATTGATGTTGTTTTATCCCATGCTTTATTAAATTGTATTTATGTTGTTTTAACCTATGATTTATTAAATTGTATTTATGTTGTTTTGTACTATGCTTTATTAAATTGTATTTATGTTGTTTTAACCCATGCTTTATTAAATTGTATTTATGTTGTTTTATCCTATGCTTTATTAAATTGTATTTATTTTGTTTTGTCTTATGCTTTATTAAATTGTATTTATGTTGTTTTAAGCTATGATTTATTAAATTGTATTTATGTTGTTTAATCCTATGCTTTATTAAATTGTATTTATGTTGTTTTAACCTAAGATTTATTAAATTGTATTTATGTTGTTTTATCCTATGCTTTATTAAATTGTATTTATGTTGTTTTAACCTATGATTTATTAAATTTTAATTATGTTGTTTTATCCTATGCTTTATTAAATTTTGTTTATGTTGTTTTATCCCATGCTTTATTAAATTGTATTTATGTTGTTTTATCCTATGCTTTATTAAATTGTATTAATGTTGTTTTCTCCTATGCTTTATTAAATTGCATTTATGTTGTTTTATCCTATGCTTCATTAAATTGTATTTATGTTATTTTATCCTTTGCTTTATTAAATTGTATTTATGTTGTTTTCTCCTATGCTTTATTAAATTGTATTTATGTTTTTTTATCCTATGCTTCATTAAATTGTATTTATGTTGTTTTATCCTATGCTTTATTAAATTGTATTTATGTTGTTTTAACCTATGCTTTATTAAATTGTATTTTTGTTGTTTTATCCTATGCTTTATTACATTGTATTTATGTTGTTTTAACCTATGCTTTATTAAATTGTATTTATGTTGTTTTATCCTATGCTTTATTAAATTGTATTTATGTGGTTTTATCCTATGCTTTATTAAATTGTATTTATGTTGTTTTATCCTATGCTTTATTAAATTGTATTTATGTAGTTTCGTCCTATGCTTTATTAAATTGTATTTATGTTGTTTTAACCCATGCTTCATTAAATTGTATTTATGTTGTTTTATCCTATGCTTTATTAAATTGTATTTATGTTGTTTTATCCTATGCTTTAATAAATTGTATTTATGTTGTTTTATCCTATGCTTTATTAAATTGTATTTATGTTGTTTTATCTTATGCTTTATTAAATTGTATTTATGTTGTTTTATCCTATACTTTATTAAATTGTATTTATGTTTTATCCTATGCTTTATTAAATTGTATTCATGTCGTTTTATCCTATGCTTTATTAAATTGTATTTATGTTGTTTTATCGTATGCTTTATTAAACTGCATTTATGTTGCTTTATCCTATGCTTTATTAAATTGTATTTATGTTGTTTTATCCTATGCTTTATTAAATTGTGTTTATTTTGTTTTATCCTATGCTTTATTAAATTGTATTTATGTTGTTTTAACCCATGCTTTATTAAATTGTATTTATGTTGTTTTATCCTATGCTTTATTAAATTGTATTTATGTTGTTTTATCCTATGCTTTATTAAATTGTATTTATGTTGTTTTGTACTATGCTTTATTAAATTGTATTTATGTTGTTTTAACCCATGCTTTATTAAATTGTATTTATGTTGTTTTATCCTATGCTTTATTAAATTGTATTTATTTTGTTTTGTCATATGCTTTATTAAATTGTATTTATGTTGTTTTATCCTATGCTTTATTAAATTGTATTTATTTTGTTTTGTCATATGCTTTATTAAATTGTATTTATGTTGTTTTAACCTATGCTTTATTAAATTGTATTTATGTTGTTTTATCCTATGCTTTATTAAATTGTATTTATGTTGTTTTAAACTATGATTTATTAAATTGTATTTATGTTGTTTTATCCTATGCTTTATTAAATTTTGTTTATGTTGTTTTATCCCATGCTTTATTAAATTGTATTTATGTTGTTTTATCCTATGCTTTATTAAATTGTATTTATGTTGTTTTCTCCTATGCTTTATTAAATTGTATTTATGTTGTTTTAACCCATGCTTTATTAAATTGTATTTATGTTGTTTTATCCTATGCTTTATTAAATTGTATTTATGTTGTTTTAACCTATGATTTATTAAATTGTATTTATGTTGTTTTATCCTATGCTTTATTAAATTTTGTTTATGTTGTTTTATCCCATGCTTTATTAAATTGTATTTATGTTGTTTTATCCTATGCTTTATTAAATTGTATTTATGTTGTTTTCTCCTATGCTTTATTAAATTGTATTTATGTTGTTTTATCCTATGCTTCATTAAATTGTATTTATGTTATTTAATCCTATGCTTTATTAAATTGTATTTATGTTGTTTTCTCCTATGCTTTATAAATTGTATTTATGTTGTTTTATCCTATGCTTCATTAAATTGTATTTATGTTGTTTTATCCTATGCTTTATTAAATTGTATTTATGTTGTTTTATCCTATGCTTTATTAAATTGTATTTATGTTGTTTTAACCTATGCTTAATTAAATTGTATTTATGTTGTTTTGTCCTATGCTTTATTAAATTGTATTTAAGTTGTTTTAACCTATGCTTTATTAAAATGTATTTATGTTGTTTTATCCTATGCTTTATTAAATTGTGTTTATGTTGTTTTATCCTATGCTTTATTAAATTGTATTTATGTTGTTTTAACCTATGATTTATTAAATTGTATTTATGTTGTTTTATCCTATGCTTTATTAAATTGTATTATGTTGTTTTAACCTATGATTTATTAAATTGTATTTATGTTGTTTTATCCTATGCTTTATTAAATTTTGTTTATGTTGTTTTATCCCATGCTTTATTAAATTGTATTTATGTTGTTTTATCCTATGCTTTATTAAATTGTATTTATGTTGTTTTCTCCAATGCTTTATTAAATTGTATTTATGTTGTTTTATCCTATGCTTCATTAAATTGTATTTATGTTATTTAATCCTATGCTTTATTAAATTGTATTTATTTTGTTTTCTCCTATGCTTTATTAAATTGTATTTATGTTGTTTTATCCTATGCTTCATTAAATTGTATTTATGTTGTTTTATCCTATGCTTTATTAAATTGTATTTATGTTGTTAAATCGTATGCTTTATTAAATTGTATTTATGTTGTTTTAACCTATGCTTTATTAAATTGTATTTATGTTGTTTTATCCTATGCTTTATTAAATTGTATTTATGTGGTTTTATCCTATGCTTTATTAAATTGTATTTATGTTGTTTTATCCTATGCTTTATTAAATTGTATTTATGTTGTTTTGTCCTATGCTTTATTAAATTGTATTTATGTTGTTTTAACCCATGCTTCATTAAATTGCATTTATGTTGTTTTATCTTATGCTTTATTAAATTGTATTTATCTGGTTTTATCCTATGCTTTATTAAATAGTATTTATGTTGTTTTATCCTATGCTTTATTAAATTTTGTTTATGTTGTTTTATCCCATGCTTTATTAAATTGTATTTATGTTGTTTTATCCTATGCTTTATTAAATTGTATTTATGTTGTTTTCTCCAATGCTTTATTAAATTGTATTTATGTTGTTTTATCCTATGCTTCATTAAATTGTATTTATGTTATTTAATCCTATGCTTTATTAAATTGTATTTATTTTGTTTTCTCCTATGCTTTATTAAATTGTATTTATGTTGTTTTATCCTATGCTTCATTAAATTGTATTTATGTTGTTTTATCCTATGCTTTATTAAATTGTATTTATGTTGTTTTATCCTATGCTTTATTAAATTGTATTTATGTTGTTTTAACCTATGCTTTATTAAATTGTATTTATGTTGTTTTATCCTATGCTTTATTAAATTGTATTTATGTGGTTTTATCCTATGCTTTATTAAATTGTATTTATGTTGTTTTATCCTATGCTTTATTAAATTTTATTTATGTTGTTTTGTCCTATGCTTTATTAAATTGTATTTATGTTGTTTTAACCCATGCTTCATTAAATTGCATTTATGTTGTTTTATCTTATGCTTTATTAAATTGTATTTATCTGGTTTTATCCTATGCTTTATTAAATAGTATTTATGTTGTTTTATCCTATGCTTTATTAAATTGTATTTATCTGGTTTTATCCTATGCTTTATTAAATTGTTTTTATGTTGTTTTATCCTATGCTTTATTAAATTGTGTTTATGTTGTTTTATCCTATGCTTTATGAAATTGTATTTATGTTGTTTTATCCTATGCTTTATTAAATTGTGTTTATGTTGTTTTATCCTATGCTTTATTAAATTGTATTTATGTTGTTTTAACCCATGCTTTATTAAATTGTATTTATGTTGTTTTATCCTATGCTTTATTAAATTGTATTTATGTTGTTTTATCCTATGCTTTATTAAATTGTATTTATGTTGTTTTGTACTATGCTTTATTAAATTGTATTTATGTTGTTTTAACCCATGCTTTATTAAATTGTATTTGTGTTGTTTTAACCCATGCTTTATTAAATTATATTTATGTTGTTTTATCCTATGCTTTATTAAATTGTATTTATGTTGTTTTATCCTATGCTTTATTAAATTGTATTTATGTTGTTTTATCCTATGCTTTATAAAATTGTATTGATGTTGTTTTATCCCATGCTTTATTAAATTGTATTTATGTTGTTTTAACCTATGATTTATGAAATTGTATTTATGTTGCTTTGTACTATGCTTTATTAAATTGTATTTATGTTGTTTTAACCCATGCTTTATTAAATTGTATTTATGTTGTTTTATCCTATGCTTTATTAAATTGTATTTATTTTGTTTTGTCCTATGCTTTATTAAATTGTATTTATGTTGTTTTAACCTATGATTTATTAAATTGTATTTATGTTGTTTTATCCTATGCTTTATTAAATTGTATTTATGTTGTTTTAACCTATGATTTATTAAATTGTATTTATGCTGTTTTATCCTATGCTTTATTAAATTGTATTTATGTTGTTTTAACCTATGATTTATTAAATTGTATTTATGTTGTTTTATCCTATGCTTTATTAAATTTTGTTTATGTTGTTTTATCCCATGCTTTATTAAAATGTATTTATGTTGTTTTATCCTATGCTTTATTAAATTGTATTTATGTTGTTTTCTCCTATGCTTTATTAAATTGTATTTATGTTGTTTTATCCTATGCTTTATTAAAATGTATTTATGTTGTTTTGTACTATGCTTTAATAAATTGTATTTATGTTGTTTTAACCCATGCTTTCTTAAATTGTATTTATGTTGTTTTATCCTATGCTTTATTAAATTGTATTTATTTTGTTTTGTCCTATGCTTTATTAAATTGTATTTATATTGTTTTAACCTATGCTTTATTAAATTGTATTTGTGTTGTCTTAACCCATGCTTTATTAAATTGTATTTAAATTGTTTTATCCTATGCTTTATTAAATTGTATTTATGTTGTTTTATCCTATGCTTTATTAAATTTTATTGATGTTGTTTATCCCATTCTTTATTAAATTGTTTTTATGTTGTTTTAACCTATGATTTATTAAATTGTATTTATGTTGTTTTGTACTATGCTTTATTAAATTGTATTTATGTTGTTTTATCCTATGCTTTATTAAATTGTATTTATGTTGTTTTAACCTATGCTTTATTAAATTGTATTTATGTTGTTTTATCCTATGCTTTATTAAATTGTATTTATGTGGTTTTATCCTATGCTTTATTAAATTGTATTTATGTTGCTTTATCCTATGCTTTATTAAATTGTATTTATGTTGTTTTGTCCTATGCTTTATTAAATTGTATTTATGTTGTTTTAACCCATGCTTCATTAAATTGCATTTATGTTGTTTTATCTTATGCTTTATTAAATTGTATTTATCTGGTTTTATCCTATGCTTTATTAAATAGTATTTATGTTGTTTTATCCTATGCTTTATTAAATTGTTTTTATGTTGTGTTATCCTATGCTTTATTAAATTGTGTTTATGTTGTTTTATCCTATGCTTTATTAAATTGTATTTATGTTGTTTTATCCTATGCTTTATTAAATTGTGTTTATGTTGTTTTATCCTATGCTTTATTAAATTGTATTTATGTTGTTTTAACCCATGCTTTATTAAATTGTATTTATGTTGTTTTATCCTATGCTTTATTAAATTGTATTTATGTTGTTTTATCCTATGCTTTATTAAATTGTATTTATGTTGTTTTGTACTATGCTTTATTAAATTGTATTTATGTTGTTTTAACCCATGCTTTATTAAATTGTATTTGTGTTGTTTTAACCCATGCTTTATTAAATTATATTTATGTTGTTTTATCCTATGCTTTATTAAATTGTATTTATGTTGTTTTATCCTATGCTTTATTAAATTGTATTTATGTTGTTTTATCCTATGCTTTATAAAATTGTATTGATGTTGTTTTATCCCATGCTTTATTAAATTGTATTTATGTTGTTTTAACCTATGATTTATTAAATTGTATTTATGTTGCTTTGTACTATGCTTTATTAAATTGTATTTATGTTGTTTTAACCCATGTTTTGTTAAATTGTATTTATGTTGTTTTATCCTATGCTTTATTAAATTGTATTTATTTTGTTTTGTCCTATGCTTTATTAAATTGTATTTATGTTGTTTTAACCTATGATTTATTAAATTGTATTTATGTTGTTTTATCCTATGCTTTATTAAATTGTATTTATGTTGTTTTAACCTATGATTTATTAAATTGTATTTATGCTGTTTTATCCTATGCTTTATTAAATTGTATTTATGTTGTTTTAACCTATGATTTATTAAATTGTATTTATGTTGTTTTATCCTATGCTTTATTAAATTTTGTTTATGTTGTTTTATCCCATGCTTTATTAAAATGTATTTATGTTGTTTTATCCTATGCTTTATTAAATTGTATTTATGTTGTTTTCTCCTATGCTTTATTAAATTGTATTTATGTTGTTTTATCCTATGCTTTATTAAAATGTATTTATGTTGTTTTGTACTATGCTTTAATAAATTGTATTTATGTTGTTTTAACCCATGCTTTCTTAAATTGTATTTATGTTGTTTTATCCTATGCTTTATTAAATTGTATTTATTTTGTTTTGTCCTATGCTTTATTAAATTGTATTTATATTGTTTTAACCTAT
The DNA here is from genome assembly GCF_046119375.1 of Phyllobates terribilis. Classification (NCBI taxonomy): domain Eukaryota; kingdom Metazoa; phylum Chordata; class Amphibia; order Anura; family Dendrobatidae; genus Phyllobates; species Phyllobates terribilis. The sequence goes on along the minus strand of NW_027362781.1, from coordinate 2,217,384 downwards.
GCTTTATTAAATTGTATTTGTGTTGTCTTAACCCATGCTTTATTAAATTGTATTTAAATTGTTTTATCCTATGCTTTATTAAATTGTATTTATGTTGTTTTATCCTATGCTTTATTAAATTGTATTTATGTTGTTTTATCCTATGCTTTATTAAATTGTATTTATGTGGTTTTATCCTATGCTTTATTAAATTGTTTTTATGTTGTTTTAACCTATGATTTATTAAATTGTATTTATGTTGTTTTGTACTATGCTTTATTAAATTGTATTTATGTTGTTTTAACCCATGCTTTATTAAATTGTATTTATGTTGTTTTATCCTATGCTTTATTAAATTGTATTTATGTTTTTTAATCCTATGCTTTATTAAATTTTATTGATGTTGTTTTATCCCATGCTTTATTAAATTGTATTTATGTTGTTTTAACCTATGATTTATTAAATTGTATTTATGTTGTTTTGTACTATGCTTTATTAAATTGTATTTATGTTGTTTTAACCCATGCTTTATTAAATTGTATTTATGTTGTTTTATCCTATGCTTTATTAAATTGTATTATGTTATTTTATCCTATGCTTTATTAAATTGTATTATGTTGTTTTATCCTATGCTTTATTAAATTGTATTTATGTTGTTTTATCCTATGCTTTATTAAATTGTATTTATGTTGTTTTATCCTATGCTTTATTAAATTGTATTTATGTTGTTTTGTACTATGCTTTATTAAATTGTATTTATGTTGTTTTAACCTATGATTTATTAAATTGTATTTATGTTGTTTTATCCTATGCTTTATTAAATTGTATTTATGTTGTTTTAACCTATGATTTATTAAATTGTATTTATGTTGTTTTATCCTATGCTTTATTAAATTGTATTTATGTTGTTTTAACCTATGATTTATTAAATTGTATTTATGTTGTTTTATCCTATGCTTTATTAAATTTTGTTTATGTTGTTTTATCCAATGCTTTATTAAATTGTATTTATGTTGTTTTATCCTATGCTTTATTAAATTGTATTTATGTTGTTTTCTCCTATGCTTTATTAAATTGTATTTATGTTGTATTTTCCTATGCTTCATTAAATTGTATTTATGTTATTTAATCCTATGCTTTAATAAATTGTATTTATGTTGTTTTATCCTATGCTTTATTAAATTGTATTTATGTTGTTTTAACCTATGCTTTATTAAATTGTATTTATATTGTTTTATCCTATGCTTTATTAAATTGTATTTATGTTGTTTTAACCTATGCTTAATTAAATTGTATTTATGTTGTTTTGTCCTATGCTTTATTAAATTGTATTTATGTTGTTTTAACCTATGCTTTATTAAAATGTATTTATGTTGTTTTATCCTATGCTTTATTAAATTGTATTTATGTGGTTTTATCCTATGCTTTATAAAATTGTATTTATGTTGTTTTATCCTATGCTTTATTAAATTGTATTTATGTTGTTTTGTCCTATGCTTTATTAAATTGTATTTATGTTGTTTTAACCCATGCTTCATTAAATTGCATTTATGTTGTTTTATCTTATGCTTTATTAAATTGTATTTATGTTGTTTTATCCTATGCTTTATCAAATTGTATTTATGTTGTTTTATCCTATGCTTTATTAAATTTTATTTATCTGGTTTTATCCTATGCTTTATTAAATTGTTTTTATGTTGTTTTATCCTATGCTTTATTAAATTGTATTATGTTGTTTTATCCTATGCTTTATTAAATTGTATTATGTTGTTTTATCCTATGCTTTATTAAATTGTATTTATGTTGTTTTATCCTATGCTTTATTAAATTGTGTTTATGTTGTTTTATCCTATGCTTTATTAAATTGTATTTATGTTGTTTTAACCCATGCTTTATTAAATTGTATTTGTGTTGTTTTAACCCATGCTTTATTAAATTGTATTTATGTTGTTTTGTACTATGCTTTATTAAATTGTATTTATGTTGTTTTATCCTATGCTTTATTAAATTGTATTTATGTTGTTTTAACCTATGCTTTATTAAATTGTATTTATGTTGTTTTATCCTATGCTTTATTAAATTGTATTTATGTGGTTTTATCCTATGCTTTATTAAATTGTATTTATGTTGCTTTATCCTATGCTTTATTAAATTGTATTTATGTTGTTTTGTCCTATGCTTTATTAAATTGTATTTATGTTGTTTTAACCCATGCTTCATTAAATTGCATTTATGTTGTTTTATCTTATGCTTTATTAAATTGTATTTATCTGGTTTTATCCTATGCTTTATTAAATAGTATTTATGTTGTTTTATCCTATGCTTTATTAAATTGTTTTTATGTTGTGTTATCCTATGCTTTATTAAATTGTGTTTATGTTGTTTTATCCTATGCTTTATTAAATTGTATTTATGTTGTTTTATCCTATGCTTTATTAAATTGTGTTTATGTTGTTTTATCCTATGCTTTATTAAATTGTATTTATGTTGTTTTAACCCATGCTTTATTAAATTGTATTTATGTTGTTTTATCCTATGCTTTATTAAATTGTATTTATGTTGTTTTATCCTATGCTTTATTAAATTGTATTTATGTTGTTTTGTACTATGCTTTATTAAATTGTATTTATGTTGTTTTAACCCATGCTTTATTAAATTGTATTTGTGTTGTTTTAACCCATGCTTTATTAAATTATATTTATGTTGTTTTATCCTATGCTTTATTAAATTGTATTTATGTTGTTTTATCCTATGCTTTATTAAATTGTATTTATGTTGTTTTATCCTATGCTTTATAAAATTGTATTGATGTTGTTTTATCCCATGCTTTATTAAATTGTATTTATGTTGTTTTAACCTATGATTTATTAAATTGTATTTATGTTGCTTTGTACTATGCTTTATTAAATTGTATTTATGTTGTTTTAACCCATGTTTTGTTAAATTGTATTTATGTTGTTTTATCCTATGCTTTATTAAATTGTATTTATTTTGTTTTGTCCTATGCTTTATTAAATTGTATTTATGTTGTTTTAACCTATGATTTATTAAATTGTATTTATGTTGTTTTATCCTATGCTTTATTAAATTGTATTTATGTTGTTTTAACCTATGATTTATTAAATTGTATTTATGCTGTTTTATCCTATGCTTTATTAAATTGTATTTATGTTGTTTTAACCTATGATTTATTAAATTGTATTTATGTTGTTTTATCCTATGCTTTATTAAATTTTGTTTATGTTGTTTTATCCCATGCTTTATTAAAATGTATTTATGTTGTTTTATCCTATGCTTTATTAAATTGTATTTATGTTGTTTTCTCCTATGCTTTATTAAATTGTATTTATGTTGTTTTATCCTATGCTTTATTAAAATGTATTTATGTTGTTTTGTACTATGCTTTAATAAATTGTATTTATGTTGTTTTAACCCATGCTTTCTTAAATTGTATTTATGTTGTTTTATCCTATGCTTTATTAAATTGTATTTATTTTGTTTTGTCCTATGCTTTATTAAATTGTATTTATATTGTTTTAACCTATGCTTTATTAAATTGTATTTGTGTTGTCTTAACCCATGCTTTATTAAATTGTATTTAAATTGTTTTATCCTATGCTTTATTAAATTGTATTTATGTTGTTTTATCCTATGCTTTATTAAATTGTATTTATGTTGTTTTATCCTATGCTTTATTAAATTGTATTTATGTGGTTTTATCCTATGCTTTATTAAATTGTTTTTATGTTGTTTTAACCTATGATTTATTAAATTGTATTTATGTTGTTTTGTACTATGCTTTATTAAATTGTATTTATGTTGTTTTAACCCATGCTTTATTAAATTGTATTTATGTTGTTTTATCCTATGCTTTATTAAATTGTATTTATGTTTTTTAATCCTATGCTTTATTAAATTTTATTGATGTTGTTTTATCCCATGCTTTATTAAATTGTATTTATGTTGTTTTAACCTATGATTTATTAAATTGTATTTATGTTGTTTTGTACTATGCTTTATTAAATTGTATTTATGTTGTTTTAACCCATGCTTTATTAAATTGTATTTATGTTGTTTTATCCTATGCTTTATTAAATTGTATTATGTTATTTTATCCTATGCTTTATTAAATTGTATTATGTTGTTTTATCCTATGCTTTATTAAATTGTATTTATGTTGTTTTATCCTATGCTTTATTAAATTGTATTTATGTTGTTTTATCCTATGCTTTATTAAATTGTATTTATGTTGTTTTGTACTATGCTTTATTAAATTGTATTTATGTTGTTTTAACCTATGATTTATTAAATTGTATTTATGTTGTTTTATCCTATGCTTTATTAAATTGTATTTATGTTGTTTTAACCTATGATTTATTAAATTGTATTTATGTTGTTTTATCCTATGCTTTATTAAATTGTATTTATGTTGTTTTAACCTATGATTTATTAAATTGTATTTATGTTGTTTTATCCTATGCTTTATTAAATTTTGTTTATGTTGTTTTATCCAATGCTTTATTAAATTGTATTTATGTTGTTTTATCCTATGCTTTATTAAATTGTATTTATGTTGTTTTCTCCTATGCTTTATTAAATTGTATTTATGTTGTATTTTCCTATGCTTCATTAAATTGTATTTATGTTATTTAATCCTATGCTTTAATAAATTGTATTTATGTTGTTTTATCCTATGCTTTATTAAATTGTATTTATGTTGTTTTAACCTATGCTTTATTAAATTGTATTTATATTGTTTTATCCTATGCTTTATTAAATTGTATTTATGTTGTTTTAACCTATGCTTAATTAAATTGTATTTATGTTGTTTTGTCCTATGCTTTATTAAATTGTATTTATGTTGTTTTAACCTATGCTTTATTAAAATGTATTTATGTTGTTTTATCCTATGCTTTATTAAATTGTATTTATGTGGTTTTATCCTATGCTTTATAAAATTGTATTTATGTTGTTTTATCCTATGCTTTATTAAATTGTATTTATGTTGTTTTGTCCTATGCTTTATTAAATTGTATTTATGTTGTTTTAACCCATGCTTCATTAAATTGCATTTATGTTGTTTTATCTTATGCTTTATTAAATTGTATTTATGTTGTTTTATCCTATGCTTTATCAAATTGTATTTATGTTGTTTTATCCTATGCTTTATTAAATTTTATTTATCTGGTTTTATCCTATGCTTTATTAAATTGTTTTTATGTTGTTTTATCCTATGCTTTATTAAATTGTATTATGTTGTTTTATCCTATGCTTTATTAAATTGTATTATGTTGTTTTATCCTATGCTTTATTAAATTGTATTTATGTTGTTTTATCCTATGCTTTATTAAATTGTGTTTATGTTGTTTTATCCTATGCTTTATTAAATTGTATTTATGTTGTTTTAACCCATGCTTTATTAAATTGTATTTGTGTTGTTTTAACCCATGCTTTATTAAATTGTATTTATGTTGTTTTATCCTATGCTTTATTAAATTGTATTTATGTTGTTTTATCCTATGCTTTATTAAATTGTATTTATGTTGTTTTATCCTATGCTTTTTAAAATTGTATTGATGTTGTTTTATCCCATGCTTTATTAAATTGTATTTATGTTGTTTTAACCCATGCTTTATTAAATTGTATTTATGTTGTTTTATCCTATGCTTTATTAAATTGTATTTATTTTGTTTTATCCTATGCTTTATTACATTGTATTTATGTTGTTTTAACCTATGCTTTATTAAATTGTATTTATGTTGTTTTATCCTATGCTTTATTAAATTGTATTTATGTGGTTTTATCCTATGCTTTATTAAATTGTATTTATGTTGTTTTATCCTATGCTTTATTAAATTGTATTTATGTAGTTTCGTCCTATGCTTTATTAAATTGTATTTATGTTGTTTTATCCTATGCTTTATTAAATTGTATTTATGTAGTTTCGTCCTATGCTTTATTAAATTGTATTTATGTTGTTTTATCCTATGCTTTAATAAATTGTATTTATGTAGTTTTATCCTATGCTTTATTAAATTGTATTTATGTTGTTTTATCTTATGCTTTATTAAATTGTATTTATGTTGTTTTATCCTATACTTTATTAAATTGTATTTATGTTTTATCCTATGCTTTATTAAATTGTATTCATGTCGTTTTATCCTATGCTTTATTAAATTGTATTTATGTTGTTTTATCGTATGCTTTATTAAACTGCATTTATGTTGCTTTATCCTATGCTTTATTAAATTGTATTTATGTTGTTTTATCCTATGCTTTATTAAATTGTGTTTATTTTGTTTTATCCTATGCTTTATTAAATTGTATTTATGTTGTTTTAACCCATGCTTTATTAAATTGTATTTATGTTGTTTTATCCTATGCTTTATTAAATTGTATTTATGTTGTTTTATCCTATGCTTTATTAAATTGTATTTATGTTGTTTTGTACTATGCTTTATTAAATTGTATTTATGTTGTTTTAACCCATGCTTTATTAAATTGTATTTATGTTGTTTTATCCTATGCTTTATTAAATTGTATTTATGTTGTTTTATCCTATGCTTCATTAAATTGTATTTATGTTATTTAATCCTATGCTTTATTAAATTGTATTTATGTTGTTTTCTCCTATGCTTTATAAATTGTATTTATGTTGTTTTATCCTATGCTTCATTAAATTGTATTTATGTTGTTTTATCCTATGCTTTATTAAATTGTATTTATGTTGTTTTATCCTATGCTTTATTAAATTGTATTTATGTTGTTTTAACCTATGCTTAATTAAATTGTATTTATGTTGTTTTGTCCTATGCTTTATTAAATTGTATTTAAGTTGTTTTAACCTATGCTTTATTAAAATGTATTTATGTTGTTTTATCCTATGCTTTATTAAATTGTATTTATGTGGTTTTATCCTATGCTTTATTAAATTGTATTTATGTTGTTTTATCCTATGCTTTATTAAATTGTATTTATGTTGTTTTGTCCTATGCTTTATTAAATTGTATTTATGTTGTTTTAACCCATGCTTCATTAAATTGCATTTATGTTGTTTTATCTTATGCTTTATTAAATTGTATTTATGTTGTTTTATCCTATGCTTTATTAAATTGTATTTATGTTGTTTTATCCTATGCTTTATTAAATTGTATTTGTCTGGTTTTATCCTATGCTTTATTAAATTGTTTTTATGTTGTTTTATCCTATGCTTTATTAAATTGTATTATGTTATTTTATCCTATGCTTTATTAAATTGTATTATGTTGTTTTATCCTATGCTTTATTAAATTGTATTTATGTTGTTTTATCCTATGCTTTATTTAATTGTATTTATGTTGTTTTATCCTATGCTTTATTAAATTGTATTTATGTTGTTTTGTACTATGCTTTATTAAATTGTATTTATGTTGTTTTAACCTATGATTTATTAAATTGTATTTATGTTATTTTATCCTATGCTTTATTAAATTGTATTTATGTTGTTTTAACCTATGATTTATTAAATTGTATTTATGTTGTTTTATCCTATGCTTTATTAAATTGTATTTATGTTGTTTTAACCTATGATTTATTAAATTGTATTTATGTTGTTTTATCCTATGCTTTATTAAATTTTGTTTATGTTGTTTTATCCCATGCTTTATTAAATTGTATTTATGTTGTTTTATCCTATGCTTTATTAAATTGTATTTATGTTGTTTTCTCCTATGCTTTATTAAATTGTATTTATGTTGTATTTTCCTATGCTTCATTAAATTGTATTTATGTTATTTAATCCTATGCTTTAATAAATTGTATTTATGTTGTTTTATCCTATGCTTTATTAAATTGTATTTATGTTGTTTTAACCTATGCTTTATTAAATTGTATTTATGTTGTTTTAACCTATGCTTTATTAAAATGTATTTATGTTGTTTTATCCTATGCTTTATTAAATTGTATTTATGTGGTTTTATCCTATGCTTTATAAAATTGTATTTATGTTGTTTTATCCTATGCTTTATTAAATTGTATTTATGTTGTTTTGTCCTATGCTTTATTAAATTGTATTTATGTTGTTTTAACCCATGCTTCATTAAATTGCATTTATGTTGTTTTATCTTATGCTTTATTAAATTGTATTTATGTTGTTTTATCCTATGCTTTATCAAATTGTATTTATGTTGTTTTATCCTATGCTTTATTAAATTTTATTTATCTGGTTTTATCCTATGCTTTATTAAATTGTTTTTATGTTGTTTTATCCTATGCTTTATTAAATTGTATTATGTTGGTTTATCCTATGCTTTATTAAATTGTATTATGTTGTTTTATCCTATGCTTTATTAAATTGTATTTATGTTGTTTTATCCTATGCTTTATTAAATTGTGTTTATGTTGTTTTATCCTATGCTTTATTAAATTGTATTTATGTTGTTTTAACCCATGCTTTATTAAATTGTATTTATGTTGTTTTATCCTATGCTTTATTAAATTGTATTTATGTTGTTTTATCCTATGCTTTATTAAATTGTATTTATGTTGTTTTAACCCATGCTTTATTAAATTGTATTTGTGTTGTTTTAACCCATGCTTTATTAAATTGTATTTATGTTGTTTTATCCTATGCTTTATTAAATTGTATTTATGTTGTTTTATCCTATGCTTTATTAAATTGTATTTATGTTGTTTTATCCTATGCTTTTTAAAATTGTATTGATGTTGTTTTATCCCATGCTTTATTATATTGTATTTAGGTTGTTTTAACCTATGATTTATTAAATTGTATTTATGTTGTTTTGTACTATGCTTTATTAAATTGTATTTATGTTGTTTTAACCTATGATTTATTAAATTGTATTTATGTTGTTTTATCCTATGCTTTATTAAATTGTATTTATGTTGTTTTAACCTATGATTTATTAAATTGTATTTATGTTGTTTTATCCTATGCTTTATTAAATTGTATTTATGTTGTTTTAACCTATGATTTATTAAATTGTATTTATGTTGTTTTATCCTATGCTTTATTAAATTTTGTTTATGTTGTTTTATCCAATGCTTTATTAAATTGTATTTATGTTGTTTTATCCTATGCTTTATTAAATTGTATTTATGTTGTTTTCTCCTATGCTTTATTAAATTGTATTTATGTTGTATTTTCCTATGCTTCATTAAATTGTATTTATGTTATTTAATCCTATGCTTTAATAAATTGTATTTATGTTGTTTTATCCTATGCTTTATTAAATTGTATTTATGTTGTTTTAACCTATGCTTTATTAAATTGTATTTATATTGTTTTATCCTATGCTTTATTAAATTGTATTTATGTTGTTTTAACCTATGCTTAATTAAATTGTATTTATGTTGTTTTGTCCTATGCTTTATTAAATTGTATTTATGTTGTTTTAACCTATGCTTTATTAAAATGTATTTATGTTGTTTTATCCTATGCTTTATTAAATTGTATTTATGTGGTTTTATCCTATGCTTTATAAAATTGTATTTATGTTGTTTTATCCTATGCTTTATTAAATTGTATTTATGTTGTTTTGTCCTATGCTTTATTAAATTGTATTTATGTTGTTTTAACCCATGCTTCATTAAATTGCATTTATGTTGTTTTATCTTATGCTTTATTAAATTGTATTTATGTTGTTTTATCCTATGCTTTATCAAATTGTATTTATGTTGTTTTATCCTATGCTTTATTAAATTTTATTTATCTGGTTTTATCCTATGCTTTATTAAATTGTTTTTATGTTGTTTTATCCTATGCTTTATTAAATTGTATTATGTTGTTTTATCCTATGCTTTATTAAATTGTATTATGTTGTTTTATCCTATGCTTTATTAAATTGTATTTATGTTGTTTTATCCTATGCTTTATTAAATTGTGTTTATGTTGTTTTATCCTATGCTTTATTAAATTGTATTTATGTTGTTTTAACCCATGCTTTATTAAATTGTATTTATGTTGTTTTATCCTATGCTTTATTAAATTGTATTTATGTTGTTTTATCCTATGCTTTATTAAATTGTATTTATGTTGTTTTAACCCATGCTTTATTAAATTGTATTTGTGTTGTTTTAACCCATGCTTTATTAAATTGTATTTATGTTGTTTTATCCTATGCTTTATTAAATTGTATTTATGTTGTTTTATCCTATGCTTTATTAAATTGTATTTATGTTGTTTTATCCTATGCTTTTTAAAATTGTATTGATGTTGTTTTATCCCATGCTTTATTATATTGTATTTAGGTTGTTTTAACCTATGATTTATTAAATTGTATTTATGTTGTTTTGTACTATGCTTTATTAAATTGTATTTATGTTGTTTTAACCCATGCTTTATTAAATTGTATTTATGTTGTTTTATCCTATGCTTTATTAAATTGTATTTATTTAGTTTTATCCTATGCTTTATTACATTGTATTTATGTTGTTTTAACCTATGCTTTATTAAATTGTATTTATGTTGTTTTATCCTATGCTTTATTAAATTGTATTTATGTGGTTTTATCCTATGCTTTATTAAATTGTATTTATGTTGTTTTATCCTATGCTTTATTAAATTGTATTTATGTAGTTTCGTCCTATGCTTTATTAAATTGTATTTATGTTGTTTTAACCCATGCTTCATTAAATTGTATTTATGTTGTTTTATCCTATGCTTTATTAAATTGTATTTATGTTGTTTTATCCTATGCTTTAATAAATTGTATTTATGTAGTTTTATCCTATGCTTTATTAAATTGTATTTATGTTGTTTTATCTTATGCTTTATTAAATTGTATTTATGTTGTTTTATCCTATACTTTATTAAATTGTATTTATGTTTTATCCTATGCTTTATTAAATTGTATTCATGTCGTTTTATCCTATGCTTTATTAAATTGTATTTATGTTGTTTTATCGTATGCTTTATTAAACTGCATTTATGTTGCTTTATCCTATGCTTTATTAAATTGTATTTATGTTGTTTTATCCTATGCTTTATTAAATTGTGTTTATTTTGTTTTATCCTATGCTTTATTAAATTGTATTTATGTTGTTTTAACCCATGCTTTATTAAATTGTATTTATGTTGTTTTATCCTATGCTTTATTAAATTGTATTTATGTTGTTTTATCCTATGCTTTATTAAATTGTATTTATGTTGTTTTGTACTATGCTTTATTAAATTGTATTTATGTTGTTTTAACCCATGCTTTATTAAATTGTATTTATGTTGTTTTATCCTATGCTTTATTAAATTGTATTTATGTTGTTTTATCCTATGCTTCATTAAATTGTATTTATGTTATTTAATCCTATGCTTTATTAAATTGTATTTATGTTGTTTTCTCCTATGCTTTATAAATTGTATTTATGTTGTTTTATCCTATGCTTCATTAAATTGTATTTATGTTGTTTTATCCTATGCTTTATTAAATTGTATTTATGTTGTTTTATCCTATGCTTTATTAAATTGTATTTATGTTGTTTTAACCTATGCTTAATTAAATTGTATTTATGTTGTTTTGTCCTATGCTTTATTAAATTGTATTTAAGTTGTTTTAACCTATGCTTTATTAAAATGTATTTATGTTGTTTTATCCTATGCTTTATTAAATTGTATTTATGTGGTTTTATCCTATGCTTTATTAAATTGTATTTATGTTGTTTTATCCTATGCTTTATTAAATTGTATTTATGTTGTTTTGTCCTATGCTTTATTAAATTGTATTTATGTTGTTTTAACCCATGCTTCATTAAATTGCATTTATGTTGTTTTATCTTATGCTTTATTAAATTGTATTTATGTTGTTTTATCCTATGCTTTATTAAATTGTATTTTTGTTGTTTTATCCTATGCTTTATTAAATTGTATTTGTCTGGTTTTATCCTATGCTTTATTAAATTGTTTTTATGTTGTTTTATCCTATGCTTTATTAAATTGTATTATGTTATTTTATCCTATGCTTTATTAAATTGTATTATGTTGTTTTATCCTATGCTTTATTAAATTGTATTTATGTTGTTTTATCCTATGCTTTATTTAATTGTATTTATGTTGTTTTATCCTATGCTTTATTAAATTGTATTTATGTTGTTTTGTACTATGCTTTATTAAATTGTATTTATGTTGTTTTAACCTATGATTTATTAAATTGTATTTATGTTATTTTATCCTATGCTTTATTAAATTGTATTTATGTTGTTTTAACCTATGATTTATTAAATTGTATTTATGTTGTTTTATCCTATGCTTTATTAAATTGTATTTATGTTGTTTTAACCTATGATTTATTAAATTGTATTTATGTTGTTTTATCCTATGCTTTATTAAATTTTGTTTATGTTGTTTTATCCCATGCTTTATTAAATTGTATTTATGTTGTTTTATCCTATGCTTTATTAAATTGTATTTATGTTGTTTTCTCCTATGCTTTATTAAATTGTATTTATGTTGTATTTTCCTATGCTTCATTAAATTGTATTTATGTTATTTAATCCTATGCTTTAATAAATTGTATTTATGTTGTTTTATCCTATGCTTTATTAAATTGTATTTATGTTGTTTTAACCTATGCTTTATTAAATTGTATTTATGTTGTTTTAACCTATGCTTTATTAAAATGTATTTATGTTGTTTTATCCTATGCTTTATTAAATTGTATTTATGTGGTTTTATCCTATGCTTTATAAAATTGTATTTATGTTGTTTTATCCTATGCTTTATTAAATTGTATTTATGTTGTTTTGTCCTATGCTTTATTAAATTGTATTTATGTTGTTTTAACCCATGCTTCATTAAATTGCATTTATGTTGTTTTATCTTATGCTTTATTAAATTGTATTTATGTTGTTTTATCCTATGCTTTATCAAATTGTATTTATGTTGTTTTATCCTATGCTTTATTAAATTTTATTTATCTGGTTTTATCCTATGCTTTATTAAATTGTTTTTATGTTGTTTTATCCTATGCTTTATTAAATTGTATTATGTTGTTTTATCCTATGCTTTATTAAATTGTATTATGTTGTTTTATCCTATGCTTTATTAAATTGTATTTATGTTGTTTTATCCTATGCTTTATTAAATTGTGTTTATGTTGTTTTATCCTATGCTTTATTAAATTGTATTTATGTTGTTTTAACCCATGCTTTATTAAATTGTATTTATGTTGTTTTATCCTATGCTTTATTAAATTGTATTTATGTTGTTTTATCCTATGCTTTATTAAATTGTATTTATGTTGTTTTAACCCATGCTTTATTAAATTGTATTTGTGTTGTTTTAACCCATGCTTTATTAAATTGTATTTATGTTGTTTTATCCTATGCTTTATTAAATTGTATTTATGTTGTTTTATCCTATGCTTTATTAAATTGTATTTATGTTGTTTTATCCTATGCTTTTTAAAATTGTATTGATGTTGTTTTATCCCATGCTTTATTATATTGTATTTAGGTTGTTTTAACCTATGATTTATTAAATTGTATTTATGTTGTTTTGTACTATGCTTTATTAAATTGTATTTATGTTGTTTTAACCTATGATTTATTAAATTGTATTTATGTTGTTTTATCCTATGCTTTATTAAATTGTATTTATGTTGTTTTAACCTATGATTTATTAAATTGTATTTATGTTGTTTTATCCTATGCTTTATTAAATTGTATTTATGTTGTTTTAACCTATGATTTATTAAATTGTATTTATGTTGTTTTGTCCTATGCTTTATTAAATTTTGTTTATGTTGTTTTATCCCATGCTTTATTAAATTGTATTTATGTTGTTTTATCCTATGCTTTATTAAATTGTATTTATGTTGTTTTCTCCTATGCTTTATTAAATTGTATTTATGTTGTATTATCCTATGCTTCATTAAATTGTATTTATGTTATTTAATCCTATGCTTTAATAAATTGTATTTATGTTGTTTTCTCCTATGCTTTATTAAATTGTATTTATGTTGTTTTATCCTATGCTTCATTAAATTGTATTTATGTTGTTTTATCCTATGCTTTATTAAATTGTATTTATGTTGTTTTATCCTATGCTTTATTAAATTGTATTTATGTTGTTTTATCCTATGCTTTTTTTAAATTGTATTTATGTTGTTTTAACCTATGCTTTATTACATCCTGTTTATGTTGTTTTATCCTATGCTTTATTAAATTGTATTTATGTTGTTTTATCCTATGTTATATTAAATTGTATTTACATGGTTTCATCCTATGCTGTATTAAATTGTATTTATGTTGTTTTGTCCTATGCTTTATTACATCGTGTTTATGTTGTTTTATCCTATGCTTTATTAAATCGTATTTATGTTGTTTTATCCTATGCTTTATTAAATTGTATTTATGTTGTTTTATCCTATGCTTTATTAAATTGTATTTATGTTGTTTTATCCTATGCTTTATTAAATTGTATTTATGTTGTTTTGTCCTATGCTTTATTAAATTGTATTTATGTTGTTTTAACCCATACTTCATTAAATTGTATTTATGTTGTTTTATCCTATGCTTCATTAAATTGTATATATGTTGTTTTATCCTATGCTTTATTAAATTGTATTTATGTTGTTTTATCCTATGCTTTATTAAATTGTATTTATGTTGTTTTAACCTATGTTTTATTAAATTGTATTTATGTTGTTTTATCCTATGCTTTATAAAATTGTATTTATGTTGTTTTAACCTATGCATTATTAAATTGTATTTATGTTGTTTTAACCTATGTTTTATTAAATTGTATTTATGTTGTTTTAACCTATGCTTTATCAAATTGTATTTATGTTGTTTTATCCTATACTTTATTAAATTGTATTTATGTTGTATTAACCTATGCTTTATTAAATTGTATTTATGTTGTTTTATCCTATGCTTTATTAAATTGCATTTATGTTGTTTTATCCTATACTTTATTAAATTGTATTTATGTTGTATTAACCTATGCTTTATTAAATTGTATTTATGTTGTTTTATCCTATGCTTTATTAAATTGCATTTATGTTGTTTTATCTTATGCTTTATTAAATTGTATTTATGTTGTTTTATCCTATGCTTTATTAAATTGTATTTATGTTGTTTTAACCTATGCTTTATTAAATTGTATTTATGTTGTTTTATCCTATGCTGTATTAAATTGTATTTATGTTGTTTTGTCCTATGCTTTATTACATCGTGTTTATGTTGTTTTATCCTATGCTTTATTAAATTGTATTTATGTTGTTTTGTCCTATGCTTTATTACATCGTGTTTATGTTGTTTTATCCTATGCTTTATTTAATTGTATTTATGTTGTTTTAACCTATGCTTTATTAAATTGTATTTATGTTGTTTTATCCTATACTTTATTAAATTGTATTTATGTTGTTTTATCCTATGCTTTATTAAATTGTATTTATGTTCTTTTATCCTATGCTTTATTAAATTGTATTTATGTTGTTTTATCCTATACTTTATTAAATTGTATTTATGTTGTTTTATCCTATGCTTTATTAAATTGTATTTATGTTGTTTTAACCTATGCTTTATTAAATTGTATTTATGTTGTTTTATCCTATACTTTATTAAATTGTATTTATGTTGTTTTATCCTATGCTTTATTAAATTGTATTTATGTTGTTTTATCCTATGCTTTATTAAATTGTATCTATGTTGTTTTATCCTATACTTTATTAAATTGTATTTATGTTGTTTTAACCTATGTTTTATTAAATTGTATTTATGTTGTTTTATCCTATGCTTTATTAAATTGTATTTATGTTGTTTTAACCCATGCTTTATTAAATTGTATTTATGTTGTTTTATCCTATGCTTTATTAAATTGTATTTATGTTGTTTTATCCTATGCTTTATTAAATTGTATTTATGTTGTTTTAACCCATGCTTTATTAAATTGTATTTGTGTTGTTTTAACCCATGCTTTATTAAATTGTATTTATGTTGTTTTATCCTATGCTTTATTAAATTGTATTTATGTTGTTTTATCCTATGCTTTATTAAATTGTATTTATGTTGTTTTATCCTATGCTTTATAAAATTGTATTGATGTTGTTTTATCCCATGCTTTATTATATTGTATTTAGGTTGTTTTAACCTATGATTTATTAAATTGTATTTATGTTGTTTTGTACTATGCTTTATTAAATTGTATTTATGTTGTTTTATCCTATGCTTTTTTAAATTGTATTTATGTTGTTTTAACCTATGCTTTATTACATCCTGTTTATGTTGTTTTATCTTATGCTTTATTAAATTGTATTTATGTTGTTTTATCCTATGTTATATTAAATTGTATTTACATGGTTTCATCCTATGCTGTATTAAATTGTATTTATGTTGTTTTGTCCTATGCTTTATTACATCGTGTTTATGTTGTTTTATCCTATGCTTTATTAAATCGTATTTATGTTGTTTTATCCTATGCTTTATTAAATTGTATTTATGTTGTTTTATCCTATGATTTATTAAATTGTATTTATGTTGTTTTATCCTATGCTTTATTAAATTGTATTTATGTTGTTTTGTCCTATGCTTTATTAAAATGTATTTATGTTGTTTTAACCCATGCTTCATTAAATTGTATTTATGTTGTTTTATCCTATGCTTCATTAAATTGTATATATGTTGTTTTATCCTATGCTTTATTAAATTGTATTTATTTTGTTTTATCCTATGCTTTATTAAATTGTATTTATGTTGTTTTAACCTATGTTTTATTAAATTGTATTTATGTTGTTTTATCCTATGCTTTATTAAATTGTATTTATGTTGTTTTATCCTATGCATTATTAAATTGTATTTATGTTGTTTTAACCTATGTTTTATTAAATTGTATTTATGTTGTTTTATCCTATGCTTTATTAAATTGTATTTATGTTGTTTTAACCCATGCTTTATTAAATTGTATTTATGTTGTTTTATCCTATGCTTTATTAAATTGTATTTATGTTGTTTTAACCTATGCTTTATTAAATTGTATTTATGTTGTTTTAACCTATGCTTTATTAAATTGTATTTATGTTGTTTTATCCTATGCTTTACTAAATTGTATTTATGTTGTTTTATCCTATGCTTTATTAAATTGTATTTATGTTGTTTTATCCTATGCTTTATTAAATTGTATTTATGTTGTTTTAACCTATGCTTTATCAAATTGTATTTATGTTGTTTTATCCTATACTTTATTAAATTGTATTTATGTTGTATTAACCTATGCTTTATTAAATTGTATTTATGTTGTTTTATCCTATGCTTTATTAAATTGCATTTATGTTGTTTTATCTTATGCTTTATTAAATTGTATTTATGTTGTTTTATCCTATGCTTTATTAAATTGTATTTATGTTGTTTTAACCTATGCTTTATTAAATTGTATTTATGTTGTTTTATCCTATGCTGTATTAAATTGTATTTATGTTGTTTTGTCCTATGCTTTATTACATCGTGTTTATGTTGTTTTATCCTATGCTTTATTAAATTGTATTTATGTTGTTTTGTCCTATGCTTTATTACATCGTGTTTATGTTGTTTTATCCTATGCTTTATTAAATTGTATTTATGTTGTTTTAACCTATGCTTTATTAAATTGTATTTATGTTGTTTTATCCTATACTTTATTAAATTGTATTTATGTTGTTTTATCCTATGCTTTATTAAATTGTATTTATGTTCTTTTATCCTATGCTTTATTAAATTGTATTTATGTTGTTTTATCCTATACTTTATTAAATTGTATTTATGTTGTTTTATCCTATGCTTTATTAAATTGTATTTATGTTGTTTTAACCTATGCTTTATTAAATTGTATTTATGTTGTTTTATCCTATACTTTATTAAATTGTATTTATGTTGTTTTATCCTATGCTTTATTAAATTGTATTTATGTTGTTTTATCCTATGCTTTATTAAATTGTATTTATGTTGTTTTATCCTATACTTTATTAAATTGTATTTATGTTGTTTTAACCTATGCTTTATTAAATTGTATTTATGTTGTTTTATCCTATGCTTTATTAAATTGTATTTATGTTGTTTTAACCTATGCTTTATTAAATTGTATTTATGTTGTTTTAACCTATGCTTTATTAAATTGTATTTATGTTGTTTTATCCTATGCTTTATTAAATTGTTTTTACGTGGTTTCATCCTATGCTTTATTAAATTGTATTTATGTTGTTTTAACCTATACTTTATTAAATTGTATTTATGTTGTTTTATCCTATGCTTTATTAAATTGTATTTATGTTGTTTTATCCTATGCTTTATTAAATTGTATTTATGTTGTTTTATCCTATACTTTATTAAATTGTATTTATGTTGTTTTAACCTATGCTTTATTAAATTGTATTTATGTTGTTTTATCCTATGCTTTATTAAATTGTATTTATGTTGTTTTAACCTATGCTTTATTAAATTGTATTTATGTTGTTTTAACCTATGCTTTATTAAATTGTATTTATGTTGTTTTATCCTATGCTTTATTAAATTGTTTTTACGTGGTTTCATCCTATGCTTTATTAAATTGTATTTATGTTGTTTTAACCTATACTTTATTAAATTGTATTTATGTTGTTTTATCCTATGCTTTATTAAATTGTATTTTTGTTGTTTTATCCTATGCTTTATTAAATTGTATTTATGTTCTTTTATCCTATGCTTTATTAAATTGTATTTATGTTGTTTTAACCTATGCTTAATTAAATTGTATTTATGTTGTTTTGTCCTATGCTTTATTAAATTGTATTTAAGTTGTTTTAACCTATGCTTTATTAAAATGTATTTATGTTGTTTTATCCTATGCTTTATTAAATTGTATTTATGTGGTTTTATCCTATGCTTTATTAAATTGTATTTATGTTGTTTTATCCTATGCTTTATTAAATTGTATTTATGTTGTTTTGTCCTATGCTTTATTAAATTGTATTTATGTTGTTTTAACCCATGCTTCATTAAATTGCATTTATGTTGTTTTATCTTATGCTTTATTAAATTGTATTTATGTTGTTTTATCCTATGCTTTATTAAATTGTATTTATGTTGTTTTATCCTATGCTTTATTAAATTGTATTTGTCTGGTTTTATCCTATGCTTTATTAAATTGTTTTTATGTTGTTTTATCCTATGCTTTATTAAATTGTATTATGTTATTTTATCCTATGCTTTATTAAATTGTATTATGTTGTTTTATCCTATGCTTTATTAAATTGTATTTATGTTGTTTTATCCTATGCTTTATTAAATTGTATTTATGTTGTTTTATCCTATGCTTTATTAAATTGTATTTATGTTGTTTTGTACTATGCTTTATTAAATTGTATTTATGTTGTTTTAACCTATGATTTATTAAATTGTATTTATGTTGTTTTATCCTATGCTTTATTAAATTGTATTTATGTTGTTTTAACCTATGATTTATTAAATTGTATTTATGTTGTTTTATCCTATGCTTTATTAAATTGTATTTATGTTGTTTTAACCTATGCTTTATTAAATTGTATTTATGTTGTTTTATCCTATACTTTATTAAATTGTATTTATGTTGTTTTATCCTATGCTTTATTAAATTGTATTTATGTTGTTTTATCCTATGCTTTATTAAATTGTATTTATGTTGTTTTATCCTATACTTTATTAAATTGTATTTATGTTGTTTTAACCTATGCTTTATTAAATTGTATTTATGTTGTTTTATCCTATGCTTTATTAAATTGTATTTATGTTGTTTTAACCTATGCTTTATTAAATTGTATTTATGTTGTTTTAACCTATGCTTTATTAAATTGTATTTATGTTGTTTTATCCTATGCTTTATTAAATTGTTTTTACGTGGTTTCATCCTATGCTTTATTAAATTGTATTTATGTTGTTTTAACCTATACTTTATTAAATTGTATTTATGTTGTTTTATCCTATGCTTTATTAAATTGTATTTATGTTGTTTTATCCTATGCTTTATTAAATTGTATTTATGTTGTTTTAACCTATGCTTTATTAAATTGTATTTATGTTGTTTTATCCTATGCTTTATTAAATTGTATTTATGTTGTTTTAACCTATGCTTTATTAAATTGTATTTATGTTGTTTTAACCTATGCTTTATTAAATTGTATTTATGTTGTTTTATCCTATGCTTTATTAAATTGTTTTTACGTGGTTTCATCCTATGCTTTATTAAATTGTATTTATGTTGTTTTAACCTATACTTTATTAAATTGTATTTATGTTGTTTTATCCTATGCTTTATTAAATTGTATTTATGTTGTTTTATCCTATGCTTTATTAAATTGTATTTATGTTGTTTTATCCTATGCTTTATTAAATTGTATTTATGTTGTTTTAACCTATGCTTAATTAAATTGTATTTATGTTGTTTTGTCCTATGCTTTATTAAATTGTATTTAAGTTGTTTTAACCTATGCTTTATTAAAATGTATTTATGTTGTTTTATCCTATGCTTTATTAAATTGTATTTATGTGGTTTTATCCTATGCTTTATTAAATTGTATTTATGTTGTTTTATCCTATGCTTTATTAAATTGTATTTATGTTGTTTTGTCCTATGCTTTATTAAATTGTATTTATGTTGTTTTAACCCATGCTTCATTAAATTGCATTTATGTTGTTTTATCTTATGCTTTATTAAATTGTATTTATGTTGTTTTATCCTATGCTTTATTAAATTGTATTTATGTTGTTTTATCCTATGCTTTATTAAATTGTATTTGTCTGGTTTTATCCTATGCTTTATTAAATTGTTTTTATGTTGTTTTATCCTATGCTTTATTAAATTGTATTATGTTATTTTATCCTATGCTTTATTAAATTGTATTATGTTGTTTTATCCTATGCTTTATTAAATTGTATTTATGTTGTTTTATCCTATGCTTTATTAAATTGTATTTATGATGTTTTATCCTATGCTTTATTAAATTGTATTTATGTTGTTTTGTACTATGCTTTATTAAATTGTATTTATGTTGTTTTAACCTATGATTTATTAAATTGTATTTATGTTGTTTTATCCTATGCTTTATTAAATTGTATTTATGTTGTTTTAACCTATGATTTATTAAATTGTATTTATGTTGTTTTATCCTATGCTTTATTAAATTGTATTTATGTTGTTTTAACCTATGATTTATTAAATTGTATTTATGTTGTTTTATCCTATGCTTTATTAAATTTTGTTTATGTTGTTTTATCCCATGCTTTATTAAATTGTATTTATGTTGTTTTATCCTATGCTTTATTAAATTGTATTTATGTTGTTTTCTCCTATGCTTTATTAAATTGTATTTATGTTGTATTTTCCTATGCTTCATTAAATTGTATTTATGTTATTTAATCCTATGCTTTAATAAATTGTATTTATGTTGTTTTATCCTATGCTTTATTAAATTGTATTTATGTTGTTTTAACCTATGCTTTATTAAATTGTATTTATATTGTTTTATCCTATGCTTTATTAAATTGTATTTATGTTGTTTTAACCTATGCTTAATTAAATTGTATTTATGTTGTTTTGTCCTATGCTTTATTAAATTGTATTTATGTTGTTTTAACCTATGCTTTATTAAAATGTATTTATGTTGTTTTATCCTATGCTTTATTAAATTGTATTTATGTGGTTTTATCCTATGCTTTATAAAATTGTATTTATGTTGTTTTATCCTATGCTTTATTAAATTGTATTTATGTTGTTTTGTCCTATGCTTTATTAAATTGTATTTATGTTGTTTTAACCCATGCTTCATTAAATTGCATTTATGTTGTTTTATCTTATGCTTTATTAAATTGTATTTATGTTGTTTTATCCTATGCTTTATCAAATTGTATTTATGTTGTTTTATCCTATGCTTTATTAAATTTTATTTATCTGGTTTTATCCTATGCTTTATTAAATTGTTTTTATGTTGTTTTATCCTATGCTTTATTAAATTGTATTATGTTGTTTTATCCTATGCTTTATTAAATTGTATTATGTTGTTTTATCCTATGCTTTATTAAATTGTATTTATGTTGTTTTATCCTATGCTTTATTAAATTGTGTTTATGTTGTTTTATCCTATGCTTTATTAAATTTTATTTATGTTGTTTTAACCCATGCTTTATTAAATTGTATTTATGTTGTTTTATCCTATGCTTTATTAAATTGTATTTATGTTGTTTTATCCTATGCTTTATTAAATTGTATTTATGTTGTTTTAACCCATGCTTTATTAAATTGTATTTGTGTTGTTTTAACCCATGCTTTATTAAATTGTATTTATGTTGTTTTATCCTATGCTTTATTAAATTGTATTTATGTTGTTTTATCCTATGCTTTATTAAATTGTATTTATGTTGTTTTATCCTATGCTTTTTAAAATTGTATTGATGTTGTTTTATCCCATGCTTTATTATATTGTATTTAGGTTGTTTTAACCTATGATTTATAAAATTGTTTTTATGTTGTTTTGTACTATGCTTTATTAAATTGTATTTATGTTGTTTTAACCCATGCTTTATTAAATTGTATTTATGTTGTTTTATCCTATGCTTTATTAAATTGTATTTATTTTGTTTTGTCCTATGCTTTATTAAATTGTATTTATGTTGTTTTAACCTATGATTTATTAAATTGTATTTATGTTGTTTTATCCTATGCTTTATTAAATTGTATTTATGTTGTTTTAACCTATGATTTATTAAATTGTATTTATGTTGTTTTATCCTATGCTTTATTAAATTGTATTTATGTTGTTTTAACCTATGATTTATTAAATTGTATTTATGTTGTTTTGTCCTATGCTTTATTAAATTTTGTTTATGTTGTTTTATCCCATGCTTTATTAAATTGTATTTATGTTGTTTTATCCTATGCTTTATTAAATTGTATTTATGTTGTTTTCTCCTATGCTTTATTAAATTGTATTTATGTTGTATTATCCTATGCTTCATTAAATTGTATTTATGTTATTTAATCCTATGCTTTAATAAATTGTATTTATGTTGTTTTCTCCTATGCTTTATTAAATTGTATTTATGTTGTTTTATCCTATGCTTCATTAAATTGTATTTATGTTGTTTTATCCTATGCTTTATTATATTGTATTTATGTTGTTTTATCCTATGCTTTATTAAATTGTATTTATGTTGTTTTATCCTATGCTTTTTTTAAATTGTATTTATGTTGTTTTAACCTATGCTTTATTACATCCTGTTTATGTTGTTTTATCCTATGCTTTATTAAATTGTATTTATGTTGTTTTATCCTATGTTATATTAAATTGTATTTACATGGTTTCATCCTATGCTGTATTAAATTGTATTTATGTTGTTTTGTCCTATGCTTTATTACATCGTGTTTATGTTGTTTTATCCTATGCTTTATTAAATCGTATTTATGTTGTTTTATCCTATGCTTTATTAAATTGTATTTATGTTGTTTTATCCTATGCTTTATTAAATTGTATTTATGTTGTTTTATCCTATGCTTTATTAAATTGTATTTATGTTGTTTTGTCCTATGCTTTATTAAATTGTATTTATGTTCTTTTAACCCATACTTCATTAAATTGTATTTATGTTGTTTTATCCTATGCTTCATTAAATTGTATATATGTTGTTTTATCCTATGCTTTATTAAATTGTATTTATGTTGTTTTATCCTATGCTTTATTAAATTGTATTTATGTTGTTTTAACCTATGTTTTATTAAATTGTATTTATGTTGTTTTATCCTATGCTTTATTAAATTGTATTTATGTTGTTTTATCCTATGCATTATTAAATTGTATTTATGTTGTTTTAACCTATGTTTTATTAAATTGTATTTATGTTGTTTTATCCTATGCTTTATTAAATTGTATTTATGTTGTTTTAACCCATGCTTTATTAAATTGTATTTATGTTGTTTTATCCTATGCTTTATTAAATTGTATTTATGTTGTTTTAACCTATGCTTTATTAAATTGTATTTATGTTGTTTTAACCTATGCTTTATTAAATTGTATTTATGTTGTTTTATCCTATGCTTTACTAAATTGTATTTATGTTGTTTTATCCTATGCTTTATTAAATTGTATTTATGTTGTTTTATCCTATGCTTTATTAAATTGTATTTATGTTGTTTTAACCTATGCTTTATCAAATTGTATTTATGTTGTTTTATCCTATACTTTATTAAATTGTATTTATGTTGTATTAACCTATGCTTTATTAAATTGTATTTATGTTGTTTTATCCTATGCTTTATTAAATTGCATTTATGTTGTTTTATCTTATGCTTTATTAAATTGTATTTATGTTGTTTTATCCTATGCTTTATTAAATTGTATTTATGTTGTTTTAACCTATGCTTTATTAAATTGTATTTATGTTGTTTTATCCTATGCTGTATTAAATTGTATTTATGTTGTTTTGTCCTATGCTTTATTACATCGTGTTTATGTTGTTTTATCCTATGCTTTATTAAATTGTATTTATGTTGTTTTGTCCTATGCTTTATTACATCGTGTTTATGTTGTTTTATCCTATGCTTTATTTAATTGTATTTATGTTGTTTTAACCTATGCTTTATTAAATTGTATTTATGTTGTTTTATCCTATACTTTATTAAATTGTATTTATGTTGTTTTATCCTATGCTTTATTAAATTGTATTTATGTTCTTTTATCCTATGCTTTATTAAATTGTATTTATGTTGTTTTAACCTATACTTTATTAAATTGTATTTATGTTGTTTTATCCTATGCTTTATTAAATTGTATTTATGTTGTTTTAACCTATGCTTTATTAAATTGTATTTATGTTGTTTTATCCTATACTTTATTAAATTGTATTTATGTTGTTTTATCCTATGCTTTATTAAATTGTATTTATGTTGTTTTATCCTATGCTTTATTAAATTGTATTTATGTTGTTTTAACCCATGCTTCATTAAATTGCATTTATGTTGTTTTATCTTATGCTTTATTAAATTGTATTTATGTTGTTTTATCCTATGCTTTATTAAATTGTATTTATGTTGTTTTATCCTATGCTTTATTAAATTGTATTTGTCTGGTTTTATCCTATGCTTTATTAAATTGTTTTTATGTTGTTTTATCCTATGCTTTATTAAATTGTATTATGTTATTTTATCCTATGCTTTATTAAATTGTATTATGTTGTTTTATCCTATGCTTTATTAAATTGTATTTATGTTGTTTTATCCTATGCTTTATTAAATTGTATTTATGTTGTTTTATCCTATGCTTTATTAAATTGTATTTATGTTGTTTTGTACTATGCTTTATTAAATTGTATTTATGTTGTTTTAACCTATGATTTATTAAATTGTATTTATGTTGTTTTATCCTATGCTTTATTAAATTGTATTTATGTTGTTTTAACCTATGATTTATTAAATTGTATTTATGTTGTTTTATCCTATGCTTTATTAAATTGTATTTATGTTGTTTTAACCTATGATTTATTAAATTGTATTTATGTTGTTTTATCCTATGCTTTATTAAATTTTGTTTATGTTGTTTTATCCCATGCTTTATTAAATTGTATTTATGTTGTTTTATCCTATGCTTTATTAAATTGTATTTATGTTGTTTTCTCCTATGCTTTATTAAATTGTATTTATGTTGTATTTTCCTATGCTTCATTAAATTGTATTTATGTTATTTAATCCTATGCTTTAATAAATTGTATTTATGTTGTTTTATCCTATGCTTTATTAAATTGTATTTATGTTGTTTTAACCTATGCTTTATTAAATTGTATTTATATTGTTTTATCCTATGCTTTATTAAATTGTATTTATGTTGTTTTAACCTATGCTTAATTAAATTGTATTTATGTTGTTTTGTCCTATGCTTTATTAAATTGTATTTATGTTGTTTTAACCTATGCTTTATTAAAATGTATTTATGTTGTTTTATCCTATGCTTTATTAAATTGTATTTATGTGGTTTTATCCTATGCTTTATAAAATTGTATTTATGTTGTTTTATCCTATGCTTTATTAAATTGTATTTATGTTGTTTTGTCCTATGCTTTATTAAATTGTATTTATGTTGTTTTAACCCATGCTTCATTAAATTGCATTTATGTTGTTTTATCTTATGCTTTATTAAATTGTATTTATGTTGTTTTATCCTATGCTTTATCAAATTGTATTTATGTTGTTTTATCCTATGCTTTATTAAATTTTATTTATCTGGTTTTATCCTATGCTTTATTAAATTGTTTTTATGTTGTTTTATCCTATGCTTTATTAAATTGTATTATGTTGTTTTATCCTATGCTTTATTAAATTGTATTATGTTGTTTTATCCTATGCTTTATTAAATTGTATTTATGTTGTTTTATCCTATGCTTTATTAAATTGTGTTTATGTTGTTTTATCCTATGCTTTATTAAATTGTATTTATGTTGTTTTAACCCATGCTTTATTAAATTGTATTTATGTTGTTTTATCCTATGCTTTATTAAATTGTATTTATGTTGTTTTATCCTATGCTTTATTAAATTGTATTTATGTTGTTTTAACCCATGCTTTATTAAATTGTATTTGTGTTGTTTTAACCCATGCTTTATTAAATTGTATTTATGTTGTTTTATCCTATGCTTTATTAAATTGTATTTATGTTGTTTTATCCTATGCTTTATTAAATTGTATTTATGTTGTTTTATCCTATGCTTTTTAAAATTGTATTGATGTTGTTTTATCCCATGCTTTATTATATTGTATTTAGGTTGTTTTAACCTATGATTTATAAAATTGTATTTATGTTGTTTTGTACTATGCTTTATTAAATTGTATTTATGTTGTTTTAACCCATGCTTTATTAAATTGTATTTATGTTGTTTTATCCTATGCTTTATTAAATTGTATTTATTTTGTTTTGTCCTATGCTTTATTAAATTGTATTTATGTTGTTTTAACCTATGATTTATTAAATTGTATTTATGTTGTTTTATCCTATGCTTTATTAAATTGTATTTATGTTGTTTTAACCTATGATTTATTAAATTGTATTTATGTTGTTTTATCCTATGCTTTATTAAATTGTATTTATGTTGTTTTAACCTATGATTTATTAAATTGTATTTATGTTGTTTTGTCCTATGCTTTATTAAATTTTGTTTATGTTGTTTTATCCCATGCTTTATTAAATTGTATTTATGTTGTTTTATCCTATGCTTTATTAAATTGTATTTATGTTGTTTTCTCCTATGCTTTATTAAATTGTATTTATGTTGTATTATTCTATGCTTCATTAAATTGTATTTATGTTATTTAATCCTATGCTTTAATAAATTGTATTTATGTTGTTTTCTCCTATGCTTTATTAAATTGTATTTATGTTGTTTTCTCCTATGCTTCATTAAATTGTATTTATGTTGTTTTATCCTATGCTTTATTAAATTGTATTTATGTTGTTTTATCCTATGCTTTATTAAATTGTATTTATGTTGTTTTATCCTATGCTTTTTTTAAATTGTATTTATGTTGTTTTAACCTATGCTTTATTACATCCTGTTTATGTTGTTTTATCCTATGCTTTATTAAATTGTATTTATGTTGTTTTATCCTATGTTATATTAAATTGTATTTACATGGTTTCATCCTATGCTGTATTAAATTGTATTTATGTTGTTTTGTCCTATGCTTTATTACATCGTGTTTATGTTGTTTTATCCTATGCTTTATTAAATCGTATTTATGTTGTTTTATCCTATGCTTTATTAAATTGTATTTATGTTGTTTTATCCTATGCTTTATTAAATTGTATTTATGTTGTTTTATCCTATGCTTTATTAAATTGTATTTATGTTGTTTTGTCCTATGCTTTATTAAATTGTATTTATGTTCTTTTAACCCATACTTCATTAAATTGTATTTATGTTGTTTTATCCTATGCTTCATTAAATTGTATATATGTTGTTTTATCCTATGCTTTATTAAATTGTATTTATGTTGTTTTATCCTATGCTTTATTAAATTGTATTTATGTTGTTTTAACCTATGTTTTATTAAATTGTATTTATGTTGTTTTATCCTATGCTTTATTAAATTGTATTTATGTTGTTTTATCCTATGCATTATTAAATTGTATTTATGTTGTTTTAACCTATGTTTTATTAAATTGTATTTATGTTGTTTTATCCTATGCTTTATTAAATTGTATTTATGTTGTTTTAACCCATGCTTTATTAAATTGTATTTATGTTGTTTTATCCTATGCTTTATTAAATTGTATTTATGTTGTTTTAACCTATGCTTTATTAAATTGTATTTATGTTGTTTTAACCTATGCTTTATTAAATTGTATTTATGTTGTTTTATCCTATGCTTTACTAAATTGTATTTATGTTGTTTTATCCTATGCTTTATTAAATTGTATTTATGTTGTTTTATCCTATGCTTTATTAAATTGTATTTATGTTGTTTTAACCTATGCTTTATCAAATTGTATTTATGTTGTTTTATCCTATACTTTATTAAATTGTATTTATTTTGTATTAACCTATGCTTTATTAAATTGTATTTATGTTGTTTTATCCTATGCTTTATTAAATTGCATTTATGTTGTTTTATCTTATGCTTTATTAAATTGTATTTATGTTGTTTTATCCTATGCTTTATTAAATTGTATTTATGTTGTTTTAACCTATGCTTTATTAAATTGTATTTATGTTGTTTTATCCTATGCTGTATTAAATTGTATTTATGTTGTTTTGTCCTATGCTTTATTACATCGTGTTTATGTTGTTTTATCCTATGCTTTATTAAATTGTATTTATGTTGTTTTGTCCTATGCTTTATTACATCGTGTTTATGTTGTTTTATCCTATGCTTTATTTAATTGTATTTATGTTGTTTTAACCTATGCTTTATTAAATTGTATTTATGTTGTTTTATCCTATACTTTATTAAATTGTATTTATGTTGTTTTATCCTATGCTTTATTAAATTGTATTTATGTTCTTTTATCCTATGCTTTATTAAATTGTATTTATGTTGTTTTATCCTATACTTTATTAAATTGTATTTATGTTGTTTTATCCTATGCTTTATTAAATTGTATTTATGTTGTTTTAACCTATGCTTTATTAAATTGTATTTATGTTGTTTTATCCTATACTTTATTAAATTGTATTTATGTTGTTTTATCCTATGCTTTATTAAATTGTATTTATGTTGTTTTATCCTATGCTTTATTAAATTGTATTTATGTTGTTTTATCCTATACTTTATTAAATTGTATTTATGTTGTTTTAACCTATGTTTTATTAAATTGTATTTATGTTGTTTTATCCTATGCTTTATTAAATTGTATTTATGTTGTTTTAACCCATGCTTTATTAAATTGTATTTATGTTGTTTTATCCTATGCTTTATTAAATTGTATTTATGTTGTTTTATCCTATGCTTTATTAAATTGTATTTATGTTGTTTTAACCCATGCTTTATTAAATTGTATTTGTGTTGTTTTAACCCATGCTTTATTAAATTGTATTTATGTTGTTTTATCCTATGCTTTATTAAATTGTATTTATGTTGTTTTATCCTATGCTTTATTAAATTGTATTTATGTTGTTTTATCCTATGCTTTATAAAATTGTATTGATGTTGTTTTATCCCATGCTTTATTATATTGTATTTAGGTTGTTTTAACCTATGATTTATTAAATTGTATTTATGTTGTTTTGTACTATGCTTTATTAAATTGTATTTATGTTGTTTTATCCTATGCTTTTTTAAATTGTATTTATGTTGTTTTAACCTATGCTTTATTACATCCTGTTTATGTTGTTTTATCCTATGCTTTATTAAATTGTATTTATGTTGTTTTATCCTATGTTATATTAAATTGTATTTACATGGTTTCATCCTATGCTGTATTAAATTGTATTTATGTTGTTTTGTCCTATGCTTTATTACATCGTGTTTATGTTGTTTTATCCTATGCTTTATTAAATCATATTTATGTTGTTTTATCCTATGCTTTATTAAATTGTATTTATGTTGTTTTATCCTATGATTTATTAAATTGTATTTATGTTGTTTTATCCTATGCTTTATTAAATTGTATTTATGTTGTTTTGTCCTATGCTTTATTAAATTGTATTTATGTTGTTTTAACCCATGCTTCATTAAATTGTATTTATGTTGTTTTATCCTATGCTTCATTAAATTGTATATATGTTGTTTTATCCTATGCTTTATTAAATTGTATTTATTTTGTTTTATCCTATGCTTTATTAAATTGTATTTATGTTGTTTTAACCTATGTTTTATTAAATTGTATTTATGTTGTTTTATCCTATGCTTTAT
The DNA here is from genome assembly GCF_046119375.1 of Phyllobates terribilis. Classification (NCBI taxonomy): domain Eukaryota; kingdom Metazoa; phylum Chordata; class Amphibia; order Anura; family Dendrobatidae; genus Phyllobates; species Phyllobates terribilis. The sequence goes on along the minus strand of NW_027362781.1, from coordinate 2,187,098 downwards.
TAAATTGTATTTATGTTGTTTTATCCTATGCATTATTAAATTGTATTTATGTTGTTTTAACCTATGTTTTATTAAATTGTATTTATGTTGTTTTATCCTATGCTTTATTAAATTGTATTTATGTTGTTTTAACCCATGCTTTATTAAATTGTATTTATGTTGTTTTATCCTATGCTTTATTAAATTGTATTTATGTTGTTTTAACCTATGCTTTATTAAATTGTATTTATGTTGTTTTAACCTATGCTTTATTAAATTGTATTTATGTTGTTTTATCCTATGCTTTACTAAATTGTATTTATGTTGTTTTATCCTATGCTTTATTAAATTGTATTTATGTTGTTTTATCCTATGCTTTATTAAATTGTATTTATGTTGTTTTAACCTATGCTTTATCAAATTGTATTTATGTTGTTTTATCCTATACTTTATTAAATTGTATTTATGTTGTATTAACCTATGCTTTATTAAATTGTATTTATGTTGTTTTATCCTATGCTTTATTAAATTGCATTTATGTTGTTTTATCCTATGCTTTATTAAATTGTATTTATGTTGTTTTAACCTATGCTTTATTAAATTGTATTTATGTTGTTTTATCCTATGCTGTATTCAATTGTATTTATGTTGTTTTGTCCTATGCTTTATTACATCGTGTTTATGTTGTTTTATCCTATGCTTTATTAAATTGTATTTATGTTGTTTTAAACTATGCTTTATTAAATTGTATTTATGTTGTTTTATCCTATACTTTATTAAATTGTATTTATGTTGTTTTAACCTATGCTTTATTAAATTGTATTTATGTTGTTTTATCCTATGCTGTATTAAATTGTATTTATGTTGTTTTGTCCTATGCTTTATTACATCGTGTTTATGTTGTTTTATCCTATGCTTTATTAAATTGTATTTATGTTGTTTTGTCCTATGCTTTATTACATCGTGTTTATGTTGTTTTATCCTATGCTTTATTAAATTGTATTTATGTTGTTTTAACCTATGCTTTATTAAATTGTATTTATGTTGTTTTATCCTATACTTTATTAAATTGTATTTATGTTGTTTTATCCTATGCTTTATTAAATTGTATTTATGTTCTTTTATCCTATGCTTTATTAAATTGTATTTATGTTGTTTTATCCTATACTTTATTAAATTGTATTTATGTTGTTTTATCCTATGCTTTATTAAATTGTATTTATGTTGTTTTAACCTATGCTTTATTAAATTGTATTTATGTTGTTTTATCCTATACTTTATTAAATTGTATTTATGTTGTTTTATCCTATGCTTTATTAAATTGTATTTATGTTGTTTTATCCTATGCTTTATTAAATTGTATTTATGTTGTTTTATCCTATACTTTATTAAATTGTATTTATGTTGTTTTAACCTATGCTTTATTAAATTGTATTTATGTTGTTTTATCCTATGCTTTATTAAATTGTATTTATGTTGTTTTAACCTATGCTTTATTAAATTGTATTTATGTTGTTTTAACCTATGCTTTATTAAATTGTATTTATGTTGTTTTATCCTATGCTTTATTAAATTGTTTTTACGTGGTTTCATCCTATGCTTTATTAAATTGTATTTATGTTGTTTTAACCTATACTTTATTAAATTGTATTTATGTTGTTTTATCCTATGCTTTATTAAATTGTATTTATGTTGTTTTATCCTATGCTTTATTAAATTGTATTTATGTTGTTTTATCCTATGCTTTATTAAATTGTATTTATGTTGTTTTAACCCCTTACTTACCGGGGACGTATTAGCACGCATATTTGCGTACCGCCGGTTCAGTGAGGGCTGCTGCGCTGAGCCCTCACTGAACCGAGCACATGTCAGCTGATTCTTACAGCTGACATGTGCCCGCAACAGCCGCGGGTGGAATTGCGATCCACCCGCGGCTGTTAACCAATTAAATGCTGCTGTCAATCTCCGACAGCAGCATTTAACGCGTGCTTCCGGGTAGCGCGTCATAAGCCCCGCCCACCGGCGACCCCGTCACGTGATCGCGGGTCGCCGATGGGCGTGCATGACAACCCAGGGTCTGCAGCAGACGCCTGTGGTTGTCATGATCTTGTCGCTATGAGCGCCACCTAGTGGTCGGCGCTCATAGCACAGGACCATTTCTGCTGCATGCAGGGGACCTGCTCGTCCCCTGTATGTAGCAGAGGCGATCGGATAGTTGCTGCTTCTAGTCTCCTATGGAGACTATAGAAGCATGCAAAAAGTAAAAAAAAAAAGTTTTTAAAAATATTAAAAAAAATAAAAAAATATAAAAGTTTAAATCACCCCCCTTTCACCCCATTCAAAATAAAATATATAAAAAAAAAACCCACATACACATATTTGGTATCTCCGCGTTCAGAATCGCCCGATCTATCAATATAAAAAAAGAATTATTCCGATCGGTAAACGATGTAACGAGAAAAAAATTCTAAACGCCAGAATTACGTTTTTTGGTCGCCGCAAAATTGCAATAAAATGCAATAACGGGCGATCAAAACATCGGATCTACCCCAAAATGGTATCAATAAAAACGTCAGCCTGGCACGCAAAAAATAAGCCATCAATCAGCCCCAGATCACGAAAAATGGAGACGCTACGGGTCTTAGAAAATGGCGCTATTTTTTATTTTTTTTTTTACCAAATTTTGGAATTTTTTTTCACCACTTAAATATAAAAGAACCTATACATGTTTGGTGTCTATGAACTCGTAATGACCTGTAGAATAAGAAGAGCAGGTCAGTTTTAGCATTCAGTGAACATGGTAAAAAAAATAAATAAAAAACAACTGTGGTATTGCACTTTTTTTGCAATTTTACCGCACTTGGAATTTTTTTCCCGTTTTCCCGTACAGGATATGATAAAACTAGTAAAGGCGTTGAAAAGTACAACTCGTCCCGCAAAAAATAAGCCCTCACATGGCCATATTGACCAAAAAATAAAAACGCTATGGCTCTGGGAACAAGGGGAGCAAAAACGAAAATGCAAAAACGAAAAATGCTCCGGGGCTTAAGGGGTTAACCTATGCTTTATTAAATTGTATTTATGTTGTTTTATCCTATACTTTATTAAATTGTATTTATGTTGTATTAACCTATGCTTTATTAAATTGTATTTATGTTGTTTTAACCTATGCTTTATTAAATTGTATTTATGTTGTTTTATCCTATGCTTTATTAAATTGTATTTATGTTGTTTTAACCTATGTTTTATTAAATTGTATTTATGTTGTTTTGTCCTATGCTTTATTAAATTGTATTTATGTTGTTTTAACCCATGCTTCATTAAACTGTATTTATGTTGTTTTATCCTATGCTTCATTAAATTGTATATATGTTGTTTTATTCTATGCTTTATTAAATTGTATTTATGTTGTTTTATCCTATGCTTTATTAAATTGTATTTATGTTGTTTTAACCTATGCTTTATTAAATTGTATTTATGTTGTTTTATCCTATGCTTTATTAAATTGTATATATGTTGCTTTATCCTATGCTTTATTAAATTGTGTTTATGTTGTTTTAACCCATGCTTTATTAAATTGTATTTATGTTGTTTTATCCTATGCTTTATTAAATTGCATCTATGTTATTTTATCCTATGCTTTATTAAATTGTATTTATGTTGTTTTATCCTATGCTTTATAAAATTATATTTATGTGGTTTTATCCTATGCTTTATTAAATTGTATTCATGTTGTTTTATCTTATGCTTTATTAAATTGAATTTATGTTGTTTTATCTTATGCTTTATTAAATTGTATTTATATAGTTTTATCCTATGCTTTATTAAATTGTATTTATGTGGTTTTATCCTATGCTTTATTAAATTGTATTTATGTGGTTTTATCCTATGCTTTATTAAATTGTATTTATGTTGTTTTAACCCATGCTTTATTAAATTGTATTTATGTTGTTTTATCCTATGCTTTATTAAATTGTATTTATGTTGTTTTAACCTATGCTTTATTAAATTGTATTTATGTTGTTTTAACCTATGCTTTATTAAATTGTATTTATGTTGTTTTATCCTATGCTTTACTAAATTGTATTTATGTTGTTTTATCCTATGCTTTATTAAATTGTATTTATGTTGTTTTATCCTATGCTTTATTAAATTGTATTTATGTTGTTTTAACCTATGCTTTATCAAATTGTATTTATGTTGTTTTATCCTATACTTTATTAAATTGTATTTATTTTGTATTAACCTATGCTTTATTAAATTGTATTTATGTTGTTTTATCCTATGCTTTATTAAATTGCATTTATGTTGTTTTATCTTATGCTTTATTAAATTGTATTTATGTTGTTTTATCCTATGCTTTATTAAATTGTATTTATGTTGTTTTAACCTATGCTTTATTAAATTGTATTTATGTTGTTTTATCCTATGCTGTATTAAATTGTATTTATGTTGTTTTGTCCTATGCTTTATTACATCGTGTTTATGTTGTTTTATCCTATGCTTTATTAAATTGTATTTATGTTGTTTTGTCCTATGCTTTATTACATCGTGTTTATGTTGTTTTATCCTATGCTTTATTTAATTGTATTTATGTTGTTTTAACCTATGCTTTATTAAATTGTATTTATGTTGTTTTATCCTATACTTTATTAAATTGTATTTATGTTGTTTTATCCTATGCTTTATTAAATTGTATTTATGTTCTTTTATCCTATGCTTTATTAAATTGTATTTATGTTGTTTTATCCTATACTTTATTAAATTGTATTTATGTTGTTTTATCCTATGCTTTATTAAATTGTATTTATGTTGTTTTAACCTATGCTTTATTAAATTGTATTTATGTTGTTTTATCCTATACTTTATTAAATTGTATTTATGTTGTTTTATCCTATGCTTTATTAAATTGTATTTATGTTGTTTTATCCTATGCTTTATTAAATTGTATTTATGTTGTTTTATCCTATACTTTATTAAATTGTATTTATGTTGTTTTAACCTATGTTTTATTAAATTGTATTTATGTTGTTTTATCCTATGCTTTATTAAATTGTATTTATGTTGTTTTAACCCATGCTTTATTAAATTGTATTTATGTTGTTTTATCCTATGCTTTATTAAATTGTATTTATGTTGTTTTATCCTATGCTTTATTAAATTGTATTTATGTTGTTTTAACCCATGCTTTATTAAATTGTATTTGTGTTGTTTTAACCCATGCTTTATTAAATTGTATTTATGTTGTTTTATCCTATGCTTTATTAAATTGTATTTATGTTGTTTTATCCCATGCTTTATTAAATTGTATTTATGTTGTTTTATCCTATGCTTTATAAAATTGTATTGATGTTGTTTTATCCCATGCTTTATTATATTGTATTTAGGTTGTTTTAACCTATGATTTATTAAATTGTATTTATGTTGTTTTGTACTATGCTTTATTAAATTGTATTTATGTTGTTTTATCCTATGCTTTTTTAAATTGTATTTATGTTGTTTTAACCTATGCTTTATTACATCCTGTTTATGTTGTTTTATCCTATGCTTTATTAAATTGTATTTATGTTGTTTTATCCTATGTTATATTAAATTGTATTTACATGGTTTCATCCTATGCTGTATTAAATTGTATTTATGTTGTTTTGTCCTATGCTTTATTACATCGTGTTTATGTTGTTTTATCCTATGCTTTATTAAATCATATTTATGTTGTTTTATCCTATGCTTTATTAAATTGTATTTATGTTGTTTTATCCTATGATTTATTAAATTGTATTTATGTTGTTTTATCCTATGCTTTATTAAATTGTATTTATGTTGTTTTGTCCTATGCTTTATTAAATTGTATTTATGTTGTTTTAACCCATGCTTCATTAAATTGTATTTATGTTGTTTTATCCTATGCTTCATTAAATTGTATATATGTTGTTTTATCCTATGCTTTATTAAATTGTATTTATTTTGTTTTATCCTATGCTTTATTAAATTGTATTTATGTTGTTTTAACCTATGTTTTATTAAATTGTATTTATGTTGTTTTATCCTATGCTTTATTAAATTGTATTTATGTTGTTTTATCCTATGCATTATTAAATTGTATTTATGTTGTTTTAACCTATGCTTTATTAAATTGTATTTATGTGGTTTTATCCTATGCTTTATTAAATTGTATTTATGTTGTTTTAACCCATGCTTTATTAAATTGTATTTATGTTGTTTTATCCTATGCTTTATTAAATTGTATTTATGTTGTTTTAACCTATGCTTTATTAAATTGTATTTATGTTGTTTTAACCTATGCTTTATTAAATTGTATTTATGTTGTTTTATCCTATGCTTTACTAAATTGTATTTATGTTGTTTTATCCTATGCTTTATTAAATTGTATTTATGTTGTTTTATCCTATGCTTTATTAAATTGTATTTATGTTGTTTTAACCTATGCTTTATCAAATTGTATTTATGTTGTTTTATCCTATACTTTATTAAATTGTATTTATTTTGTATTAACCTATGCTTTATTAAATTGTATTTATGTTGTTTTATCCTATGCTTTATTAAATTGCATTTATGTTGTTTTATCTTATGCTTTATTAAATTGTATTTATGTTGTTTTATCCTATGCTTTATTAAATTGTATTTATGTTGTTTTAACCTATGCTTTATTAAATTGTATTTATGTTGTTTTATCCTATGCTGTATTAAATTGTATTTATGTTGTTTTGTCCTATGCTTTATTACATCGTGTTTATGTTGTTTTATCCTATGCTTTATTAAATTGTATTTATGTTGTTTTGTCCTATGCTTTATTACATCGTGTTTATGTTGTTTTATCCTATGCTTTATTTAATTGTATTTATGTTGTTTTAACCTATGCTTTATTAAATTGTATTTATGTTGTTTTATCCTATACTTTATTAAATTGTATTTATGTTGTTTTATCCTATGCTTTATTAAATTGTATTTATGTTCTTTTATCCTATGCTTTATTAAATTGTATTTATGTTGTTTTATCCTATACTTTATTAAATTGTATTTATGTTGTTTTATCCTATGCTTTATTAAATTGTATTTATGTTGTTTTAACCTATGCTTTATTAAATTGTATTTATGTTGTTTTATCCTATACTTTATTAAATTGTATTTATGTTGTTTTATCCTATGCTTTATTAAATTGTATTTATGTTGTTTTATCCTATGCTTTATTAAATTGTATTTATGTTGTTTTATCCTATACTTTATTAAATTGTATTTATGTTGTTTTAACCTATGTTTTATTAAATTGTATTTATGTTGTTTTATCCTATGCTTTATTAAATTGTATTTATGTTGTTTTAACCCATGCTTTATTAAATTGTATTTATGTTGTTTTATCCTATGCTTTATTAAATTGTATTTATGTTGTTTTATCCTATGCTTTATTAAATTGTATTTATGTTGTTTTAACCCATGCTTTATTAAATTGTATTTGTGTTGTTTTAACCCATGCTTTATTAAATTGTATTTATGTTGTTTTATCCTATGCTTTATTAAATTGTATTTATGTTGTTTTATCCTATGCTTTATTAAATTGTATTTATGTTGTTTTATCCTATGCTTTATAAAATTGTATTGATGTTGTTTTATCCCATGCTTTATTATATTGTATTTAGGTTGTTTTAACCTATGATTTATTAAATTGTATTTATGTTGTTTTGTACTATGCTTTATTAAATTGTATTTATGTTGTTTTATCCTATGCTTTTTTAAATTGTATTTATGTTGTTTTAACCTATGCTTTATTACATCCTGTTTATGTTGTTTTATCCTATGCTTTATTAAATTGTATTTATGTTGTTTTATCCTATGTTATATTAAATTGTATTTACATGGTTTCATCCTATGCTGTATTAAATTGTATTTATGTTGTTTTGTCCTATGCTTTATTACATCGTGTTTATGTTGTTTTATCCTATGCTTTATTAAATCATATTTATGTTGTTTTATCCTATGCTTTATTAAATTGTATTTATGTTGTTTTATCCTATGATTTATTAAATTGTATTTATGTTGTTTTATCCTATGCTTTATTAAATTGTATTTATGTTGTTTTGTCCTATGCTTTATTAAATTGTATTTATGTTGTTTTAACCCATGCTTCATTAAATTGTATTTATGTTGTTTTATCCTATGCTTCATTAAATTGTATATATGTTGTTTTATCCTATGCTTTATTAAATTGTATTTATTTTGTTTTATCCTATGCTTTATTAAATTGTATTTATGTTGTTTTAACCTATGTTTTATTAAATTGTATTTATGTTGTTTTATCCTATGCTTTATTAAATTGTATTTATGTTGTTTTATCCTATGCATTATTAAATTGTATTTATGTTGTTTTAACCTATGTTTTATTAAATTGTATTTATGTTGTTTTATCCTATGCTTTATTAAATTGTATTTATGTTGTTTTAACCCATGCTTTATTAAATTGTATTTATGTTGTTTTATCCTATGCTTTATTAAATTGTATTTATGTTGTTTTAACCTATGCTTTATTAAATTGTATTTATGTTGTTTTAACCTATGCTTTATTAAATTGTATTTATGTTGTTTTATCCTATGCTTTACTAAATTGTATTTATGTTGTTTTATCCTATGCTTTATTAAATTGTATTTATGTTGTTTTATCCTATGCTTTATTAAATTGTATTTATGTTGTTTTAACCTATGCTTTATCAAATTGTATTTATGTTGTTTTATCCTATACTTTATTAAATTGTATTTATGTTGTATTAACCTATGCTTTATTAAATTGTATTTATGTTGTTTTATCCTATGCTTTATTAAATTGCATTTATGTTGTTTTATCCTATGCTTTATTAAATTGTATTTATGTTGTTTTAACCTATGCTTTATTAAATTGTATTTATGTTGTTTTATCCTATGCTGTATTCAATTGTATTTATGTTGTTTTGTCCTATGCTTTATTACATCGTGTTTATGTTGTTTTATCCTATGCTTTATTAAATTGTATTTATGTTGTTTTGTCCTATGCTTTATTACATCGTGTTTATGTTGTTTTATCCTATGCTTTATTAAATTGTATTTATGTTGTTTTAAACTATGCTTTATTAAATTGTATTTATGTTGTTTTATCCTATACTTTATTAAATTGTATTTATGTTGTTTTGTCCTATGCTTTATTACATCGTGTTTATGTTGTTTTATCCTATGCTTTATTTAATTGTATTTATGTTGTTTTAACCTATGCTTTATTAAATTGTATTTATGTTGTTTTATCCTATACTTTATTAAATTGTATTTATGTTGTTTTATCCTATGCTTTATTAAATTGTATTTATGTTCTTTTATCCTATGCTTTATTAAATTGTATTTATGTTGTTTTATCCTATACTTTATTAAATTGTATTTATGTTGTTTTATCCTATGCTTTATTAAATTGTATTTATGTTGTTTTAACCTATGCTTTATTAAATTGTATTTATGTTGTTTTATCCTATACTTTATTAAATTGTATTTATGTTGTTTTATCCTATGCTTTATTAAATTGTATTTATGTTGTTTTATCCTATGCTTTATTAAATTGTATTTATGTTGTTTTATCCTATACTTTATTAAATTGTATTTATGTTGTTTTAACCTATGTTTTATTAAATTGTATTTATGTTGTTTTATCCTATGCTTTATTAAATTGTATTTATGTTGTTTTAACCCATGCTTTATTAAATTGTATTTATGTTGTTTTATCCTATGCTTTATTAAATTGTATTTATGTTGTTTTATCCTATGCTTTATTAAATTGTATTTATGTTGTTTTAACCCATGCTTTATTAAATTGTATTTGTGTTGTTTTAACCCATGCTTTATTAAATTGTATTTATGTTGTTTTATCCTATGCTTTATTAAATTGTATTTATGTTGTTTTATCCTATGCTTTATTAAATTGTATTTATGTTGTTTTATCCTATGCTTTATAAAATTGTATTGATGTTGTTTTATCCCATGCTTTATTATATTGTATTTAGGTTGTTTTAACCTATGATTTATTAAATTGTATTTATGTTGTTTTGTACTATGCTTTATTAAATTGTATTTATGTTGTTTTATCCTATGCTTTTTTAAATTGTATTTATGTTGTTTTAACCTATGCTTTATTACATCCTGTTTATGTTGTTTTATCCTATGCTTTATTAAATTGTATTTATGTTGTTTTATCCTATGTTATATTAAATTGTATTTACATGGTTTCATCCTATGCTGTATTAAATTGTATTTATGTTGTTTTGTCCTATGCTTTATTACATCGTGTTTATGTTGTTTTATCCTATGCTTTATTAAATCATATTTATGTTGTTTTATCCTATGCTTTATTAAATTGTATTTATGTTGTTTTATCCTATGATTTATTAAATTGTATTTATGTTGTTTTATCCTATGCTTTATTAAATTGTATTTATGTTGTTTTGTCCTATGCTTTATTAAATTGTATTTATGTTGTTTTAACCCATGCTTCATTAAATTGTATTTATGTTGTTTTATCCTATGCTTCATTAAATTGTATATATGTTGTTTTATCCTATGCTTTATTAAATTGTATTTATTTTGTTTTATCCTATGCTTTATTAAATTGTATTTATGTTGTTTTAACCTATGTTTTATTAAATTGTATTTATGTTGTTTTATCCTATGCTTTATTAAATTGTATTTATGTTGTTTTATCCTATGCATTATTAAATTGTATTTATGTTGTTTTAACCTATGTTTTATTAAATTGTATTTATGTTGTTTTATCCTATGCTTTATTAAATTGTATTTATGTTGTTTTAACCCATGCTTTATTAAATTGTATTTATGTTGTTTTATCCTATGCTTTATTAAATTGTATTTATGTTGTTTTAACCTATGCTTTATTAAATTGTATTTATGTTGTTTTAACCTATGCTTTATTAAATTGTATTTATGTTGTTTTATCCTATGCTTTACTAAATTGTATTTATGTTGTTTTATCCTATGCTTTATTAAATTGTATTTATGTTGTTTTATCCTATGCTTTATTAAATTGTATTTATGTTGTTTTAACCTATGCTTTATCAAATTGTATTTATGTTGTTTTATCCTATACTTTATTAAATTGTATTTATGTTGTATTAACCTATGCTTTATTAAATTGTATTTATGTTGTTTTATCCTATGCTTTATTAAATTGCATTTATGTTGTTTTATCCTATGCTTTATTAAATTGTATTTATGTTGTTTTAACCTATGCTTTATTAAATTGTATTTATGTTGTTTTATCCTATGCTGTATTCAATTGTATTTATGTTGTTTTGTCCTATGCTTTATTACATCGTGTTTATGTTGTTTTATCCTATGCTTTATTAAATTGTATTTATGTTGTTTTAAACTATGCTTTATTAAATTGTATTTATGTTGTTTTATCCTATACTTTATTAAATTGTATTTATGTTGTTTTAACCTATGCTTTATTAAATTGTATTTATGTTGTTTTATCCTATGCTGTATTAAATTGTATTTATGTTGTTTTGTCCTATGCTTTATTACATCGTGTTTATGTTGTTTTATCCTATGCTTTATTAAATTGTATTTATGTTGTTTTGTCCTATGCTTTATTACATCGTGTTTATGTTGTTTTATCCTATGCTTTATTAAATTGTATTTATGTTGTTTTAACCTATGCTTTATTAAATTGTATTTATGTTGTTTTATCCTATACTTTATTAAATTGTATTTATGTTGTTTTATCCTATGCTTTATTAAATTGTATTTATGTTCTTTTATCCTATGCTTTATTAAATTGTATTTATGTTGTTTTATCCTATACTTTATTAAATTGTATTTATGTTGTTTTATCCTATGCTTTATTAAATTGTATTTATGTTGTTTTAACCTATGCTTTATTAAATTGTATTTATGTTGTTTTATCCTATACTTTATTAAATTGTATTTATGTTGTTTTATCCTATGCTTTATTAAATTGTATTTATGTTGTTTTATCCTATGCTTTATTAAATTGTATTTATGTTGTTTTATCCTATACTTTATTAAATTGTATTTATGTTGTTTTAACCTATGCTTTATTAAATTGTATTTATGTTGTTTTATCCTATGCTTTATTAAATTGTATTTATGTTGTTTTAACCTATGCTTTATTAAATTGTATTTATGTTGTTTTAACCTATGCTTTATTAAATTGTATTTATGTTGTTTTATCCTATGCTTTATTAAATTGTTTTTACGTGGTTTCATCCTATGCTTTATTAAATTGTATTTATGTTGTTTTAACCTATACTTTATTAAATTGTATTTATGTTGTTTTATCCTATGCTTTATTAAATTGTATTTATGTTGTTTTATCCTATGCTTTATTAAATTGTATTTATGTTGTTTTATCCTATGCTTTATTAAATTGTATTTATGTTGTTTTAACCCCTTACTTACCGGGGACGTATTAGCACGCATATTTGCGTACCGCCGGTTCAGTGAGGGCTGCTGCGCTGAGCCCTCACTGAACCGAGCACATGTCAGCTGATTCTTACAGCTGACATGTGCCCGCAACAGCCGCGGGTGGAATTGCGATCCACCCGCGGCTGTTAACCAATTAAATGCTGCTGTCAATCTCCGACAGCAGCATTTAACGCGTGCTTCCGGGTAGCGCGTCATAAGCCCCGCCCACCGGCGACCCCGTCACGTGATCGCGGGTCGCCGATGGGCGTGCATGACAACCCAGGGTCTGCAGCAGACGCCTGTGGTTGTCATGATCTTGTCGCTATGAGCGCCACCTAGTGGTCGGCGCTCATAGCACAGGACCATTTCTGCTGCATGCAGGGGACCTGCTCGTCCCCTGTATGTAGCAGAGGCGATCGGATAGTTGCTGCTTCTAGTCTCCTATGGAGACTATAGAAGCATGCAAAAAGTAAAAAAAAAAAGTTTTTAAAAATATTAAAAAAAATAAAAAAATATAAAAGTTTAAATCACCCCCCTTTCACCCCATTCAAAATAAAATATATAAAAAAAAAACCCACATACACATATTTGGTATCTCCGCGTTCAGAATCGCCCGATCTATCAATATAAAAAAAGAATTATTCCGATCGGTAAACGATGTAACGAGAAAAAAATTCTAAACGCCAGAATTACGTTTTTTGGTCGCCGCAAAATTGCAATAAAATGCAATAACGGGCGATCAAAACATCGGATCTACCCCAAAATGGTATCAATAAAAACGTCAGCCTGGCACGCAAAAAATAAGCCATCAATCAGCCCCAGATCACGAAAAATGGAGACGCTACGGGTCTTAGAAAATGGCGCTATTTTTTTATTTTTTTTTTTACCAAATTTTGGAATTTTTTTTCACCACTTAAATATAAAAGAACCTATACATGTTTGGTGTCTATGAACTCGTAATGACCTGTAGAATAAGAAGAGCAGGTCAGTTTTAGCATTCAGTGAACATGGTAAAAAAAATAAATAAAAAACAACTGTGGTATTGCACTTTTTTTGCAATTTTACCGCACTTGGAATTTTTTTCCCGTTTTCCCGTACAGGATATGATAAAACTAGTAATGGCGTTGAAAAGTACAACTCGTCCCGCAAAAAATAAGCCCTCACATGGCCATATTGACCAAAAAATAAAAACGCTATGGCTCTGGGAACAAGGGGAGCAAAAACGAAAATGCAAAAACGAAAAATGCTCCGGGGCTTAAGGGGTTAACCTATGCTTTATTAAATTGTATTTATGTTGTTTTATCCTATACTTTATTAAATTGTATTTATGTTGTATTAACCTATGCTTTATTAAATTGTATTTATGTTGTTTTAACCTATGCTTTATTAAATTGTATTTATGTTGTTTTATCCTATGCTTTATTAAATTGTATTTATGTTGTTTTAACCTATGTTTTATTAAATTGTATTTATGTTGTTTTGTCCTATGCTTTATTAAATTGTATTTATGTTGTTTTAACCCATGCTTCATTAAACTGTATTTATGTTGTTTTATCCTATGCTTCATTAAATTGTATATATGTTGTTTTATTCTATGCTTTATTAAATTGTATTTATGTTGTTTTATCCTATGCTTTATTAAATTGTATTTATGTTGTTTTAACCTATGCTTTATTAAATTGTATTTATGTTGTTTTATCCTATGCTTTATTAAATTGTATATATGTTGCTTTATCCTATGCTTTATTAAATTGTGTTTATGTTGTTTTAACCCATGCTTTATTAAATTGTATTTATGTTGTTTTATCCTATGCTTTATTAAATTGCATCTATGTTATTTTATCCTATGCTTTATTAAATTGTATTTATGTTGTTTTATCCTATGCTTTATAAAATTATATTTATGTGGTTTTATCCTATGCTTTATTAAATTGTATTCATGTTGTTTTATCTTATGCTTTATTAAATTGAATTTATGTTGTTTTATCTTATGCTTTATTAAATTGTATTTATATAGTTTTATCCTATGCTTTATTAAATTGTATTTATGTGGTTTTATCCTATGCTTTATTAAATTGTATTTATGTGGTTTTATCCTATGCTTTATTAAATTGTATTTATGTTGTTTTATCCTATGCTTTATTAAATTGTATTTATGTTGTTTTATCCTATGCTTTATTAAATTGTATTTATGTTGTTTTATCCTATGCTTTATTAAATTGTATTTATGTTGTTTTATCCTATGCTTTATTAAATTGTATTTATGTTGTTTTAACCCATGCTTTATTAAATTGGATTTATGTTGTTTTATCCTATGCTTTATTAAATTGTTTTTATGTTGTTTTATCCTATGCTTTATTAAATTGTATTTATGTTGTTTTATCCTATGCTTTATTAAATTGTATTTATGTTGTTTTATCCTATGCTTTATTAAATTGTATTTATGTTGTTTTATCCTATGCTTTATTAAATTATATTTATGTTGTTTTATCCTATGCTTTATTAAATTGTATTTATGTTGTTTTATCCTATGCTTTATTAAATTTTATTTATGTTGTTTATCCTATGCTTTATTAAATTGTATTTATGTTGTTTTAACCTATGATTTATTATATTGTATTTATGTTGTTTTATCCTATGCTTTATTAAATTGTATTTATGTTGTTTTATCCTATGCTTTATTAAATTGTATTTATGTTGTTTTATCCTATGCTTTTTTAAATTGTATTTATGTTGTTTTAACCTATGCTTTATTACATTCTGTTTATGTTGTTTTATCCTATGCTTTATTAAATTGTATTTATGTTGTTTTAACCTATGCTTTATTAAATTGTATTTATGTTGTTTTATCCTATGTTATATTAAATTGTATTTACGTGGTTTAATCCTATGCTTTATTAAATTGTATTTACGTGGTTTCATCCTATGCTTTGTTAAATTGTTTTTACGTGGTTTCATCCTATGCTTTATTAAATTGTATTTATGTTGTTTTAACCTATGCTTTATTAAATTGTATTTATGTTGCTTTAACCTATGCTTTATTAAATTGTATTTATGTTGTTTTGTCCTATGCTTTATTAAATTGTATTTATGTTGTTTTAACCCATGCTTCATTAAATTGTATTTATGTTGTTTTATCCTATGCTTTATTAAATTGTATTTATGTTGTTTTAACCTATGTTTTATTAAATTGTATTTATGTTGTTTTAACCTATGTTTTATTAAATTGTATTTATGTTGTTTTATCCTATGCTTTATTAAATTGTATTTATGTTGTTTTATCCTATGCTTTATTAAATTGTATTTATGTTGTTTTAACCTATGTTTTATTAAATTGTATTTATGTTGTTTTATCCTATGCTTTATTAAATTGTATTTATGTTGTTTTAACCCATGCTTTATTAAATTGTATTTATGTTGTTTTATCCTATGCTTTATTAAATTGTATTTATGTTGTTCTATCCTATGCTTTATTAAATTGTATTTATGTTGTTTTAACCTATGCTTTATTAAATTGTATTTATGTTGTTTTATCCTATGCTGTATTAAATTGTATTTAAGTTGTTTTGTCCTATGCTTTATTACATCGTGTTTATGTTGTTTTATCCTATGCTTTATTAAATTGTATTTATGTTGCTTTAACCTATGCTTTATTAAATTGTATTTATGTTGTTTTATCCTATGCTTTATTAAATTGTATTTATGTTGTTTTAACCTAGGCTTTATTAAATTGTATTTATGTTGTTTTATCCTATACTTTATTAAATTGTATTTAGGTTGTTTTATCCTATGCTTTATTAAATTGTATTTATGTTGTTTTATCCTATGCTTTATTAAATTGTATTTATGTTGTTTTAACCTATGTTTTATTAAATTGTATTTATGTTGTTTTATCCTATGCTTTATTAAATTGTATTTATGTTGTTTTAACCCATGCTTTATTAAATTGTATTTATGTTGTTTTATCCTATGCTTTATTAAATTGTATTTATGTTGTTTTAACCTATGCTTTATTCAATTGTATTTATGTTGTTTTAACCTATGCTTTATTAAATTGTATTTATGTTGTTTTATCCTATGCTTTACTAAATTGTATTTATGTTGTTTTATCCTATGCATTATTAAATTGTATTTATGTTGTTTTATCCTATGCTTTATTAAATTGTATTTATGTTGTTTTAACCTATGCTTTATTAAATTGTATTTATGTTGTTTTATCCTATACTTTATTAAATTGTATTTATGTTGTTTTATCCTATGCTTTATTAAATTGTATTTATGTTGTTTTAACCTATGCTTTATTAAATTGTATTTAGGTTGTTTTATCCTATGCTGTATTAAATTGCATTTATGTTGTTTTATCCTATGCTTTATTAAATTGTATTTATGTTGTTTTATCCTATGCTTTATTAAATTGTATTTATGTTGTTTTAACCTATGCTTTATTAAATTGTATTTATGATGTTTTATCCTATGCTGTATTAAATTGTATTTATGTTGTTTTGTCCTATGCTTTATTACATCGTGTTTATGTTGTTTTATCCTATGCTTTATTAAATTGTATTTATGTTGCTTTAACCTATGCTTTATTAAATTGTATTTATGTTGTTTTATCCTATGCTTTATTAAATTGTATTTATGTTGTTTTAACCTAGGCTTTATTAAATTGTATTTATGTTGTTTTATCCTATACTTTATTAAATTGTATTTAGGTTGTTTTATCCTATGCTTTATTAAATTGTATTTATGTTGTTTTATCCTATGCTTTATTAAATTGTATTTATGTTGTTTTATCCTATACTTTATTAAATTGTATTTATGTTGTTTTATCCTATGCTTTATTAAATTGTATTTATGTTGTTTTAACCTATGCTTTATTAAATTGTTTTTATGTTGTTTTATCCTATACCTTATTAAATTGTATTTATGTTGTTTTATCCTATGCTTTATTAAATTGTATTTATGTTGTTTTATCCTATGCTTTATTAAATTGTATTTATGTTGTTTTATCCTATACTTTATTAAATTGTATTTATGTTGTTTTATCCTATGCTCTATTAAATTGTATTTATGTTGTTTTATCCTATGCTGTATTAAATTGTATTTAAGTTGTTTTGTCCTATGCTTTATTACATCGTGTTTATGTTGTTTTATCCTATGCTTTATTAAATTGTATTTATGTTGCTTTAACCTATGCTTTATTAAATTGTATTCATGTTGTTTTATCTTATGCTTTATTAAATTGAATTTATGTTGTTTTATCTTATGCTTTATTAAATTGTATTTATATAGTTTTATCCTATGCTTTATTAAATTGTATTTATGTGGTTTTATCCTATGCTTTATTAAATTGTATTTATGTGGTTTTATCCTATGCTTTATTAAATTGTATTTATGTTGTTTTATCCTATGCTTTATTAAATTGTATTTATGTTGTTTTATCCTATGCTTTATTAAATTGTATTTATGTTGTTTTATCCTATGCTTTATTAAATTGTATTTATGTTGTTTTATCCTATGCTTTATTAAATTGTATTTATGTTGTTTTAACCCATGCTTTATTAAATTGGATTTATGTTGTTTTATCCTATGCTTTATTAAATTGTTTTTATGTTGTTTTATCCTATGCTTTATTAAATTGTATTTATGTTGTTTTATCCTATGCTTTATTAAATTGTATTTATGTTGTTTTATCCTATGCTTTATTAAATTGTATTTATGTTGTTTTATCCTATGCTTTATTAAATTATATTTATGTTGTTTTATCCTATGCTTTATTAAATTGTATTTATGTTGTTTTATCCTATGCTTTATTAAATTTTATTTATGTTGTTTATCCTATGCTTTATTAAATTGTATTTATGTTGTTTTAACCTATGATTTATTATATTGTATTTATGTTGTTTTATCCTATGCTTTATTAAATTGTATTTATGTTGTTTTATCCTATGCTTTATTAAATTGTATTTATGTTGTTTTATCCTATGCTTTTTTAAATTGTATTTATGTTGTTTTAACCTATGCTTTATTACATTCTGTTTATGTTGTTTTATCCTATGCTTTATTAAATTGTATTTATGTTGTTTTAACCTATGCTTTATTAAATTGTATTTATGTTGTTTTATCCTATGTTATATTAAATTGTATTTACGTGGTTTAATCCTATGCTTTATTAAATTGTATTTACGTGGTTTCATCCTATGCTTTGTTAAATTGTTTTTACGTGGTTTCATCCTATGCTTTATTAAATTGTATTTATGTTGTTTTAACCTATGCTTTATTAAATTGTATTTATGTTGCTTTAACCTATGCTTTATTAAATTGTATTTATGTTGTTTTGTCCTATGCTTTATTAAATTGTATTTATGTTGTTTTAACCCATGCTTCATTAAATTGTATTTATGTTGTTTTATCCTATGCTTTATTAAATTGTATTTATGTTGTTTTAACCTATGTTTTATTAAATTGTATTTATGTTGTTTTAACCTATGTTTTATTAAATTGTATTTATGTTGTTTTATCCTATGCTTTATTAAATTGTATTTATGTTGTTTTATCCTATGCTTTATTAAATTGTATTTATGTTGTTTTAACCTATGTTTTATTAAATTGTATTTATGTTGTTTTATCCTATGCTTTATTAAATTGTATTTATGTTGTTTTAACCCATGCTTTATTAAATTGTATTTATGTTGTTTTATCCTATGCTTTATTAAATTGTATTTATGTTGTTCTAACCTATGCTTTATTAAATTGTATTTATGTTGTTTTAACCTATGCTTTATTAAATTGTATTTATGTTGTTTTATCCTATGCTGTATTAAATTGTATTTAAGTTGTTTTGTCCTATGCTTTATTACATCGTGTTTATGTTGTTTTATCCTATGCTTTATTAAATTGTATTTATGTTGCTTTAACCTATGCTTTATTAAATTGTATTTATGTTGTTTTATCCTATGCTTTATTAAATTGTATTTATGTTGTTTTAACCTAGGCTTTATTAAATTGTATTTATGTTGTTTTATCCTATACTTTATTAAATTGTATTTAGGTTGTTTTATCCTATGCTTTATTAAATTGTATTTATGTTGTTTTATCCTATGCTTTATTAAATTGTATTAATGTTGTTTTAACCTATGTTTTATTAAATTGTATTTATGTTGTTTTATCCTATGCTTTATTAAATTGTATTTATGTTGTTTTAACCCATGCTTTATTAAATTGTATTTATGTTGTTTTATCCTATGCTTTATTAAATTGTATTTATGTTGTTTTAACCTATGCTTTATTCAATTGTATTTATGTTGTTTTAACCTATGCTTTATTAAATTGTATTTATGTTGTTTTATCCTATGCTTTACTAAATTGTATTTATGTTGTTTTATCCTATGCATTATTAAATTGTATTTATGTTGTTTTATCCTATGCTTTATTAAATTGTATTTATGTTGTTTTAACCTATGCTTTATTAAATTGTATTTATGTTGTTTTATCCTATACTTTATTAAATTGTATTTATGTTGTTTTATCCTATGCTTTATTAAATTGTATTTATGTTGTTTTAACCTATGCTTTATTAAATTGTATTTAGGTTGTTTTATCCTATGCTGTATTAAATTGCATTTATGTTGTTTTATCCTATGCTTTATTAAATTGTATTTATGTTGTTTTATCCTATGCTTTATTAAATTGTATTTATGTTGTTTTAACCTATGCTTTATTAAATTGTATTTATGATGTTTTATCCTATGCTGTATTAAATTGTATTTATGTTGTTTTGTCCTATGCTTTATTACATCGTGTTTATGTTGTTTTATCCTATGCTTTATTAAATTGTATTTATGTTGCTTTAACCTATGCTTTATTAAATTGTATTTATGTTGTTTTATCCTATGCTTTATTAAATTGTATTTATGTTGTTTTAACCTAGGCTTTATTAAATTGTATTTATGTTGTTTTATCCTATACTTTATTAAATTGTATTTAGGTTGTTTTATCCTATGCTTTATTAAATTGTATTTATGTTGTTTTATCCTATGCTTTATTAAATTGTATTTATGTTGTTTTATCCTATACTTTATTAAATTGTATTTATGTTGTTTTATCCTATGCTTTATTAAATTGTATTTATGTTGTTTTAACCTATGCTTTATTAAATTGTTTTTATGTTGTTTTATCCTATACCTTATTAAATTGTATTTATGTTGTTTTATCCTATGCTTTATTAAATTGTATTTATGTTGTTTTATCCTATGCTTTATTAAATTGTATTTATGTTGTTTTATCCTATACTTTATTAAATTGTATTTATGTTGTTTTATCCTATGCTCTATTAAATTGGATTTATGTTGTTTTATCCTATGCTTTATTAAATTGTATTTATGTTGTTTTATCCTATGCTTTATTAAATTGTATTTATGTTGTTTTAACCCATGCTTTATTAAATTGGATTTATGTTGTTTTATCCTATGCTTTATTAAATTGTTTTTATGTTGTTTTATCCTATGCTTTATTAAATTGTATTTATGTTGTTTTATCCTATGCTTTATTAAATTGTATTTATGTTGTTTTATCCTATGCTTTATTAAATTGTATTTATGTTGTTTTATCCTATGCTTTATTAAATTATATTTATGTTGTTTTATCCTATGCTTTATTAAATTGTATTTATGTTGTTTTATCCTATGCTTTATTAAATTTTATTTATGTTGTTTATCCTATGCTTTATTAAATTGTATTTATGTTGTTTTAACCTATGATTTATTATATTGTATTTATGTTGTTTTATCCTATGCTTTATTAAATTGTATTTATGTTGTTTTATCCTATGCTTTATTAAATTGTATTTATGTTGTTTTATCCTATGCTTTTTTAAATTGTATTTATGTTGTTTTAACCTATGCTTTATTACATTCTGTTTATGTTGTTTTATCCTATGCTTTATTAAATTGTATTTATGTTGTTTTAACCTATGCTTTATTAAATTGTATTTATGTTGTTTTATCCTATGTTATATTAAATTGTATTTACGTGGTTTAATCCTATGCTTTATTAAATTGTATTTACGTTGTTTCATCCTATGCTTTGTTAAATTGTTTTTACGTGGTTTCATCCTATGCTTTATTAAATTGTATTTATGTTGTTTTAACCTATGCTTTATTAAATTGTATTTATGTTGCTTTAACCTATGCTTTATTAAATTGTATTTATGTTGTTTTGTCCTTTGCTTTATTAAATTGTATTTATGTTGTTTTAACCCATGCTTCATTAAATTGTATTTATGTTGTTTTATCCTATGCTTTATTAAATTGTATTTATGTTGTTTTAACCTATGTTTTATTAAATTGTATTTATGTTGTTTTAACCTATGTTTTATTAAATTGTATTTATGTTGTTTTATCCTATGCTTTATTAAATTGTATTTATGTTGTTTTATCCTATGCTTTATTAAATTGTATTTATGTTGTTTTAACCTATGTTTTATTAAATTGTATTTATGTTGTTTTATCCTATGCTTTATTAAATTGTATTTATGTTGTTTTAACCCATGCTTTATTAAATTGTATTTATGTTGTTTTATCCTATGCTTTATTAAATTGTATTTATGTTGTTCTATCCTATGCTTTATTAAATTGTATTTATGTTGTTTTAACCTATGCTTTATTAAATTGTATTTATGTTGTTTTATCCTATGCTGTATTAAATTGTATTTAAGTTGTTTTGTCCTATGCTTTATTACATCGTGTTTATGTTGTTTTATCCTATGCTTTATTAAATTGTATTTATGTTGCTTTAACCTATGCTTTATTAAATTGTATTTATGTTGTTTTATCCTATGCTTTATTAAATTGTATTTATGTTGTTTTAACCTAGGCTTTATTAAATTGTATTTATGTTGTTTTATCCTATACTTTATTAAATTGTATTTAGGTTGTTTTATCCTATGCTTTATTAAATTGTATTTATGTTGTTTTATCCTATGCTTTATTAAATTGTATTTATGTTGTTTTAACCTATGTTTTATTAAATTGTATTTATGTTGTTTTATCCTATGCTTTATTAAATTGTATTTATGTTGTTTTAACCCATGCTTTATTAAATTGTATTTATGTTGTTTTATCCTATGCTTTATTAAATTGTATTTATGTTGTTTTAACCTATGCTTTATTCAATTGTATTTATGTTGTTTTAACCTATGCTTTATTAAATTGTATTTATGTTGTTTTATCCTATGCTTTACTAAATTGTATTTATGTTGTTTTATCCTATGCTTTATTAAATTGTATTTATGTTGTTTTATCCTATGCTTTATTAAATTGTATTTATGTTGGTTTAACCTATGCTTTATTAAATTGTATTTATGTTGTTTTATCCTATACTTTATTAAATTGTATTTATGTTGTTTTATCCTATGCTTTATTAAATTGTATTTATGTTGTTTTAACCTATGCTTTATTAAATTGTATTTAGGTTGTTTTATCCTATGCTGTATTAAATTGCATTTATGTTGTTTTATCCTATGCTTTATTAAATTGTATTTATGTTGTTTTATCCTATGCTTTATTAAATTGTATTTATGTTGTTTTAACCTATGCTTTATTAAATTGTATTTATGTTGTTTTATCCTATGCTGTATTAAATTGTATTTATGTTGTTTTGTCCTATGCTTTATTACATCGTGTTTATGTTGTTTTATCCTATGCTTTATTAAATTGTATTTATGTTGTTTTATCCTATGCTTTATTAAATTGTATTTATGTTGTTTTATCCTATGCTTTATTAAATTGTATTTATGTTGTTTTATCCTATGCTTTATTAAATTGTATTTATGTTGTTTTGTCCTATGCTTTATTAAATTGTATTTATGTTGTTTTATCCTATGCTTTATTAAATTGTATTTATGTTGTTTTAACCCATGCTTTATTAAATTGTATTTATGTTGTTTTATCCTATGCTTTATTAAATTGTATTTATGTTGTTTTATCCTATGCTTTATTAAATTGTATTTATGTTGTTTTAACCCATGCTTTATTAAATTGGATTTATGTTGTTTTATCCTATGCTTTATTAAATTGTTTTTATGTTGTTTTATCCTATGCTTTATTAAATTGTATTTATGTTGTTTTATCCTATGCTTTATTAAATTGTATTTATGTTGTTTTATCCTATGCTTTATTAAATTGTATTTATGTTGTTTTATCCTATGCTTTATTAAATTATATTTATGTTGTTTTATCCTATGCTTTATTAAATTGTATTTATGTTGTTTTATCCTATGCTTTATTAAATTTTATTTATGTTGTTTATCCTATGCTTTATTAAATTGTATTTATGTTGTTTTAACCTATGATTTATTATATTGTATTTATGTTGTTTTATCCTATGCTTTATTAAATTGTATTTATGTTGTTTTATCCTATGCTTTATTAAATTGTATTTATGTTGTTTTATCCTATGCTTTTTTAAATTGTATTTATGTTGTTTTAACCTATGCTTTATTACATTCTGTTTATGTTGTTTTATCCTATGCTTTATTAAATTGTATTTATGTTGTTTTAACCTATGCTTTATTAAATTGTATTTATGTTGTTTTATCCTATGTTATATTAAATTGTATTTACGTGGTTTAATCCTATGCTTTATTAAATTGTATTTACGTGGTTTCATCCTATGCTTTGTTAAATTGTTTTTACGTGGTTTCATCCTATGCTTTATTAAATTGTATTTATGTTGTTTTATCCTATGCTTTATTAAATTGTATTTATGTTGTTTTAACCTATGTTTTATTAAATTGTATTTATGTTGTTTTAACCTATGTTTTATTAAATTGTATTTATGTTGTTTTATCCTATGCTTTATTAAATTGTATTTATGTTGTTTTATCCTATGCTTTATTAAATTGTATTTATGTTGTTTTAACCTATGTTTTATTAAATTGTATTTATGTTGTTTTATCCTATGCTTTATTAAATTGTATTTATGTTGTTTTAACCCATGCTTTATTAAATTGTATTTATGTTGTTTTATCCTATGCTTTATTAAATTGTATTTATGTTGTTCTACCCTATGCTTTATTAAATTGTATTTATGTTGTTTTAACCTATGCTTTATTAAATTGTATTTATGTTGTTTTATCCTATGCTGTATTAAATTGTATTTAAGTTGTTTTGTCCTATGCTTTATTACATCGTGTTTATGTTGTTTTATCCTATGCTTTATTAAATTGTATTTATGTTGCTTTAACCTATGCTTTATTAAATTGTATTTATGTTGTTTTATCCTATGCTTTATTAAATTGTATTTATGTTGTTTTAACCTAGGCTTTATTAAATTGTATTTATGTTGTTTTATCCTATACTTTATTAAATTGTATTTAGGTTGTTTTATCCTATGCTTTATTAAATTGTATTTATGTTGTTTTATCCTATGCTTTATTAAATTGTATTTATGTTGTTTTAACCTATGTTTTATTAAATTGTATTTATGTTGTTTTATCCTATGCTTTATTAAATTGTATTTATGTTGTTTTAACCCATGCTTTATTAAATTGTATTTATGTTGTTTTATCCTATGCTTTATTAAATTGTATTTATGTTGTTTTAACCTATGCTTTATTCAATTGTATTTATGTTGTTTTAACCTATGCTTTATTAAATTGTATTTATTTTGTTTTATCCTATGCTTTACTAAATTGTATTTATGTTGTTTTATCCTATGCTTTATTAAATTGTATTTATGTTGTTTTATCCTATGCTTTATTAAATTGTATTTATGTTGTTTTAACCTATGCTTTATTAAATTGTATTTATGTTGTTTTATCCTATACTTTATTAAATTGTATTTATGTTGTTTTATCCTATGCTTTATTAAATTGTATTTATGTTGTTTTAACCTATGCTTTATTAAATTTTATTTAGGTTGTTTTATCCTATGCTGTATTAAATTGCATTTATGTTGTTTTATCCTATGCTTTATTAAATTGTATTTATGTTGTTTTATCCTATGCTTTATTAAATTGTATTTATGTTGTTTTAACCTATGCTTTATTAAATTGTATTTATGTTGTTTTATCCTATGCTGTATTAAATTGTATTTATGTTGTTTTGTCCTATGCTTTATTACATCGTGTTTATGTTGTTTTATCCTATGCTTTATTAAATTGTATTTATGTTGCTTTAACCTATGCTTTATTAAATTGTATTTATGTTGTTTTATCCTATGCTTTATTAAATTGTATTTATGTTGTTTTAACCTAGGCTTTATTAAATTGTATTTATGTTGTTTTATCCTATACTTTATTAAATTGTATTTAGGTTGTTTTATCCTATGCTTTATTAAATTGTATTTATGTTGTTTTATCCTATGCTTTATTAAATTGTATTTATGTTGTTTTATCCTATACTTTATTAAATTGTATTTATGTTGTTTTATCCTATGCTTTATTAAATTGTATTTATGTTGTTTTAACCTATGCTTTATTAAATTGTTTTTATGTTGTTTTATCCTATACCTTATTAAATTGTATTTATGTTGTTTTATCCTATGCTTTATTAAATTATATTTATGTTGTTTTATCCTATGCTTTATTAAATTGTATTTATGTTGTTTTATCCTATGCTTTATTAAATTTTATTTATGTTGTTTATCCTATGCTTTATTAAATTGTATTTATGTTGTTTTAACCTATGATTTATTATATTGTATTTATGTTGTTTTATCCTATGCTTTATTAAATTGTATTTATGTTGTTTTATCCTATGCTTTATTAAATTGTATTTATGTTGTTTTATCCTATGATTTTTTAAATTGTATTTATGTTGTTTTAACCTATGCTTTATTACATTCTGTTTATGTTGTTTTATCCTATGCTTTATTAAATTGTATTTATGTTGTTTTAACCTATGCTTTATTAAATTGTATTTATGTTGTTTTATCCTATGTTATATTAAATTGTATTTACGTGGTTTAATCCTATGCTTTATTAAATTGTATTTACGTGGTTTCATCCTATGCTTTGTTAAATTGTTTTTACGTGGTTTCATCCTATGCTTTATTAAATTGTATTTATGTTGTTTTAACCTATGCTTTATTAAATTGTATTTATGTTGCTTTAACCTATGCTTTATTAAATTGTATTTATGTTGTTTTGTCCTATGCTTTATTAAATTGTATTTATGTTGTTTTAACCCATGCTTCATTAAATTGTATTTATGTTGTTTTATCCTATGCTTTATTAAATTGTATTTATGTTGTTTTAACATATGTTTTATTAAATTGTATTTATGTTGTTTTAACCTATGTTTTATTAAATTGTATTTATGTTGTTTTATCCTATGCTTTATTAAATTGTATTTATGTTGTTTTATCCTATGCTTTATTAAATTGTATTTATGTTGTTTTAACCTATGTTTTATTAAATTGTATTTATGTTGTTTTATCCTATGCTTTATTAAATTGTATTTATGTTGTTTTAACCCATGCTTTATTAAATTGTATTTATGTTGTTTTATCCTATGCTTTATTAAATTGTATTTATGTTGTTCTATCCTATGCTTGTTTTAACATATGTTTTATTAAATTGTATTTATGTTGTTTTAACCTATGTTTTATTAAATTGTATTTATGTTGTTTTATCCTATGCTTTATTAAATTGTATTTATGTTGTTTTAACCTATGTTTTATTAAATTGTATTTATGTTGTTTTAACCTATGTTTTATTAAATTGTATTTATGTTGTTTTATCCTATGCTTTATTAAATTGTATTTATGTTGTTTTATCCTATGCTTTATTAAATTGTATTTATGTTGTTTTAACCTATGTTTTATTAAATTGTATTTATGTTGTTTTATCCTATGCTTTATTAAATTGTATTTATGTTGTTTTAACCCATGCTTTATTAAATTGTATTTATGTTGTTTTATCCTATGCTTTATTAAATTGTATTTATGTTGTTCTACCCTATGCTTTATTAAATTGTATTTATGTTGTTTTAACCTATGCTTTATTAAATTGTATTTATGTTGTTTTATCCTATGCTGTATTAAATTGTATTTAAGTTGTTTTGTCCTATGCTTTATTACATCGTGTTTATGTTGTTTTATCCTATGCTTTATTAAATTGTATTTATGTTGCTTTAACCTAT
Source organism: Phyllobates terribilis (assembly GCF_046119375.1). Classification (NCBI taxonomy): domain Eukaryota; kingdom Metazoa; phylum Chordata; class Amphibia; order Anura; family Dendrobatidae; genus Phyllobates; species Phyllobates terribilis. Next base: position 2,159,505 of record NW_027362781.1, on the reverse strand, counting down.
GCTTTATTAAATTGTATTTATGTTGTTTTATCCTATGCTTTATTAAATTGTATTTATGTTGTTTTAACCTAGGCTTTATTAAATTGTATTTATGTTGTTTTATCCTATACTTTATTAAATTGTATTTAGGTTGTTTTATCCTATGCTTTATTAAATTGTATTTATGTTGTTTTATCCTATGCTTTATTAAATTGTATTTATGTTGTTTTAACCTATGTTTTATTAAATTGTATTTATGTTGTTTTATCCTATGCTTTATTAAATTGTATTTATGTTGTTTTAACCCATGCTTTATTAAATTGTATTTATGTTGTTTTATCCTATGCTTTATTAAATTGTATTTATGTTGTTTTAACCTATGCTTTATTCAATTGTATTTATGTTGTTTTAACCTATGCTTTATTAAATTGTATTTATGTTGTTTTATCCTATGCTTTACTAAATTGTATTTATGTTGTTTTATCCTATGCTTTATTAAATTGTATTTATGTTGTTTTATCCTATGCTTTATTAAATTGTATTTATGTTGTTTTAACCTATGCTTTATTAAATTGTATTTATGTTGTTTTATCCTATACTTTATTAAATTGTATTTATGTTGTTTTATCCTATGCTTTATTAAATTGTATTTATGTTGTTTTAACCTATGCTTTATTAAATTTTATTTAGGTTGTTTTATCCTATGCTGTATTAAATTGCATTTATGTTGTTTTATCCTATGCTTTATTAAATTGTATTTATGTTGTTTTATCCTATGCTTTATTAAATTGTATTTATGTTGTTTTAACCTATGCTTTATTAAATTGTATTTATGTTGTTTTATCCTATGCTGTATTAAATTGTATTTATGTTGTTTTGTCCTATGCTTTATTACATCGTGTTTATGTTGTTTTATCCTATGCTTTATTAAATTGTATTTATGTTGCTTTAACCTATGCTTTATTAAATTGTATTTATGTTGTTTTATCCTATGCTTTATTAAATTGTATTTATGTTGTTTTAACCTAGGCTTTATTAAATTGTATTTATGTTGTTTTATCCTATACTTTATTAAATTGTATTTAGGTTGTTTTATCCTATGCTTTATTAAATTGTATTTATGTTGTTTTATCCTATGCTTTATTAAATTGTATTTATGTTGTTTTTTCCTATACTTTATTAAATTGTATTTATGTTGTTTTATCCTATGCTTTATTAAATTGTATTTATGTTGTTTTAACCTATGCTTTATTAAATTGTTTTTATGTTGTTTTATCCTATACCTTATTAAATTGTATTTATGTTGTTTTATCCTATGCTTTATTAAATTGTATTTATGTTGTTTTATCCTATGCTTTATTAAATTGTATTTATGTTGTTTTATCCTATACTTTATTAAATTGTATTTATGTTGTTTTATCCTATGCTTTATTAAATTGTATTTATGTTGTTTTATCCTATGCTTTATTAAATTGTATTTATGTTGTTTTATCCTATGCTTTATTAAATTGTATTTATGTTGTTTTAACCCATGCTTTATTAAATTGGATTTATGTTGTTTTATCCTATGCTTTATTAAATTGTTTTTATGTTGTTTTATCCTATGCTTTATTAAATTGTATTTATGTTGTTTTATCCTATGCTTTATTAAATTGTATTTATGTTGTTTTATCCTATGCTTTATTAAATTGTATTTATGTTGTTTTATCCTATGCTTTATTAAATTATATTTATGTTGTTTTATCCTATGCTTTATTAAATTGTATTTATGTTGTTTTATCCTATGCTTTATTAAATTGTATTTATGTTGTTTTATCCTATGATTTTTTAAATTGTATTTATGTTGTTTTAACCTATGATTTATTATATTGTATTTATGTTGTTTTATCCTATGCTTTATTAAATTGTATTTATGTTGTTTTATCCTATGCTTTATTAAATTGTATTTATGTTGTTTTATCCTATGATTTTTTAAATTGTATTTATGTTGTTTTAACCTATGCTTTATTACATTCTGTTTATGTTGTTTTATCCTATGCTTTATTAAATTGTATTTATGTTGTTTTAACCTATGCTTTATTAAATTGTATTTATGTTGTTTTATCCTATGTTATATTAAATTGTATTTATGTTGCTTTAACCTATGCTTTATTAAATTGTATTTATGTTGTTTTGTCCTATGCTTTATTAAATTGTATTTATGTTGTTTTAACCCATGCTTCATTAAATTGTATTTATGTTGTTTTATCCTATGCTTTATTAAATTGTATTTATGTTGTTTTAACATATGTTTTATTAAATTGTATTTATGTTGTTTTAACCTATGTTTTATTAAATTGTATTTATGTTGTTTTATCCTATGCTTTATTAAATTGTATTTATGTTGTTTTATCCTATGCTTTATTAAATTGTATTTATGTTGTTTTAACCTATGTTTTATTAAATTGTATTTATGTTGTTTTATCCTATGCTTTATTAAATTGTATTTATGTTGTTTTAACCCATGCTTTATTAAATTGTATTTATGTTGTTTTATCCTATGCTTTATTAAATTGTATTTATGTTGTTCTATCCTATGCTTGTTTTAACATATGTTTTATTAAATTGTATTTATGTTGTTTTAACCTATGTTTTATTAAATTGTATTTATGTTGTTTTATCCTATGCTTTATTAAATTGTATTTATGTTGTTTTATCCTATGCTTTATTAAATTGTATTTATGTTGTTTTAACCTATGTTTTATTAAATTGTATTTATGTTGTTTTATCCTATGCTTTATTAAATTGTATTTATGTTGTTTTAACCCATGCTTTATTAAATTGTATTTATGTTGTTTTATCCTATGCTTTATTAAATTGTATTTATGTTGTTCTATCCTATGCTTTATTAAATTGTATTTATGTTGTTTTAACCTATGCTTTATTAAATTGTATTTATGTTGTTTTATCCTATGCTGTATTAAATTGTATTTAAGTTGTTTTGTCCTATGCTTTATTACATCGTGTTTATGTTGTTTTATCCTATGCTTTATTAAATTGTATTTATGTTGCTTTAACCTATGCTTTATTAAATTGTATTTATGTTGTTTTATCCTATGCTTTATTAAATTCTATTTATGTTGTTTTAACCTAGGCTTTATTAAATTGTATTTATGTTGTTTTATCCTATACTTTATTAAATTGTATTTAGGTTGTTTTATCCTATGCTTTATTAAATTGTATTTATGTTGTTTTATCCTATGCTTTATTAAATTGTATTTATGTTGTTTTAACCTATGTTTTATTAAATTGTATTTATGTTGTTTTATCCTATGCTTTATTAAATTGTATTTATGTTGTTTTAACCCATGCTTTATTAAATTGTATTTATGTTGTTTTATCCTATGCTTTATTAAATTGTATTTATGTTGTTTTAACCTATGCTTTATTCAATTGTATTTATGTTGTTTTAACCTATGCTTTATTAAATTGTATTTATGTTGTTTTATCCTATGCTTTACTAAATTGTATTTATGTTGTTTTATCCTATGCTTTATTAAATTGTATTTATGTTGTTTTATCCTATGCTTTATTAAATTGTATTTATGTTGGTTTAACCTATGCTTTATTAAATTGTATTTATGTTGTTTTATCCTATACTTTATTAAATTGTATTTATGTTGTTTTATCTTATGCTTTATTAAATTGTATTTATGTTGTTTTAACCTATGCTTTATTAAATTGTAATTAGGTTGTTTTATCCTATGCTGTATTAAATTGCATTTATGTTGTTTTATCCTATGCTTTATTAAATTGTATTTATGTTGTTTTATCCTATGCTTTATTAAATTGTATTCATGTTGTTTTAACCTATGCTTTATTAAATTGTATTTATGTTGTTTTATCCTATGCTGTATTAAATTGTATTTATGTTGTTTTGTCCTATGCTTTATTACATCGTGTTTATGTTGTTTTATATTATGCTTTATTAAATTGTATTTATGTTGCTTTAACCTATGCTTTATTAAATTGTATTTATGTTGTTTTATCCTATGCTTTATTAAATTGTATTTATGTTGTTTTAACCTAGGCTTTATTAAATTGTATTTATGTTGTTTTATCCTATACTTTATTAAATTGTATTTAGGTTGTTTTATCCTATGCTTTATTAAATTGTATTTATGTTGTTTTATCCTATGCTTTATTAAATTGTATTTATGTTGTTTTATCCTATACTTTATTAAATTGTATTTATGTTGTTTTATCCTATGCTTTATTAAATTGTATTTATGTTGTTTTAACCTATGCTTTATTAAATTGTATTTATGTTGTTTTAACCTATGCTTTATTAAATTGTATTTATGTTGTTTTATCCTATGCTTTATTAAATTGTATTTATGTTGTTTTAACCTATGTTTTATTAAATTGTATTTATGTTGTTTTGTCCTATGCTTTATTAAATTGTATTTATGTTGTTTTAACCCATGCTTCATTAAATTGTATTTATGTTGTTTTATCCTATGCTTCATTAAATTGTATGTATGTTGTTTTATCCTATGCTTTATTAAATTGTATTTATGTTGTTTTATCCTATGCTTTATTAAATTGTATTTATGTTGTTTTAACCTATGCTTTATTAAATTGTATTTATGTTGTTTTAACCTATGCTTTATTAAATTGTATTTATGTTGTTTTATCCTATGCTTTATTAAATTGTATTTATGTTGTTTTAACCTATGTTTTATTAAATTGTATTTATGTTGTTTTGTCCTATGCTTTATTAAATTGTATTTATGTTGTTTTAACCCATGCTTCATTAAATTGTATTTATGTTGTTTTATCCTATGCTTCATTAAATTGTATATATGTTGTTTTATCCTATGCTTTATTAAATTGTATTTATGTTGTTTTATCCTATGCTTTATTAAATTGTATTTTTGTTGTTTTAACCTATGTTTTATTAAATTGTATTTATGTTGATTTATCCTATGCTTTATTAAATTGTATTTATGTTGTTTTATCCTATGCTTTATTAAATTGTATTTATGTTGTTTTAACCTATGTTTTATTAAATTGTATTTATGTTGTTTTATCCTATGCTTTATTAAATTGTATTTATGTTGTTTTAACCCATGCTTTAATAAATTGTATTTATGTTGTTTTATCCTATGCTTTATTAAATTGTATTTATGTTGTTTTAACCTATGCTTTATTAAATTGTATTTATGTTGTTTTAACCCATGCTTTATTAAATTGTATTTATGTTGTTTTATCCTATGCTTTATTAAATTGTATTTATGTTGTTTTATCCTATGCTTTATTAAATTGTATATATGTTGTTTTATCCTATGCTTTATTAAATTGTGTTTATGTTGTTTTATCCTATGCTTTATTAAATTGTATTTATGTTGTTTTATCCTATACTTTATTAAATTGTATTTATGTTGTTTTATCCTATGCTTTATTAAATTGTATTTATGTTGTTTTAACCTATGCTTTATTAAATTGTATTTATGTTGTTTTATCCTATACTTTATTAAATTGTATTTATGTTGTTTTATCCTATGCTTTATTAAATTGTATTTATGTTGTTTTATCCTATGCTTTATTAAATTGTATTTATGTTGTTTTATCCTATACTTTATTAAATTGTATTTATGTTGTTTTATCCTATGCTTTATTAAAATGTATTTATGTTGTTTTAACCTATGCTTTATTAAATTGTATTTATGTTGTTTTATCCTATACTTTATTAAATTGTATTTATGTTGTTTTATCCTATGCTTTATTAAATTGTATTTATGTTGCTTTATCCTATGCTTTATTAAATTGTATTTATGTTGTTTTATCCTATGCTTTATTAAATTGTATTTATGTTGTTTTGTCCTATGCTTTATTAAATTGTATTTATGTTGTTTTAACCCATGCTTCATTAAATTGTATTTATGTTGTTTTATCCTATGGTTCATTAAATTGTATTTATTTTGTTTTGTCCTATGCTTTATTAAATTGTATTTATGTTGTTTTATCCTATGCTTTATTAAATTGTATTTATGTTGTTTTAACCTATGTTTTATTAAATTGTATTTATGTTGATTTATCCTATGCTTTATTAAATTGTACTTATGTTGTTTTATCCTATGCTTTATTAAATTGTATTTATGTTGTTTTAACGTATGTTTTATTAAATTGTATTTATGTTGTTTTATCCTATGCTTTATTAAATTGTATTTATGTTGTTTTAACCCATGCTTTAATAAATTGTATTTATGTTGTTTTATCCTATGCTTTATTAAATTGTATTTATGTTGTTTTAACCTATGCTTTATTAAATTGTATTTATGTTGTTTTAACCCATGCTTTATTAAATTGTATTTATGTTGTTTTATCCTATGCTTTATTAAATTGTATTTATGTTGATTTATCCTATGCTTTATTAAATTGTATTTATGTTGTTTTAATCTATGCATTATTAAATTGTATTTATGTTGTTTTATCCTATACTTTATTAAATTGTATTTATGTTGTTTTAACCTATGCTTTATTAAATTGTATATATGTTGTTTTATCCTATACTTTATTAAATTGTATTTATGTTGTTTTATCCTATGCTTTATTAAATTGTATATATGTGGTTTTAACCTATGCTTTATTAAATTGTATTTATGTTGTTTTATCCTATACTTTATTAAATTGTATTTATGTTGTTTTATCCTATGCTTTATTAAATTGTATTTATGTTGTTTTATCCTATGCTTTATTAAATTGTATTTATGTTGTTTTATCCTATACTTTATTAAATTGTATTTATGTTGTTTTATCCTATGCTTTATTAAATTGTATTATGTTGTTTTAACATATGCTTTATTAAATTGTATTTATGTTGTTTTATCCTACACTTTATTAAATTGTATTTATGTTGTTTTATCCTATGCTTTATTAAATTGTATTTATGTTGTTTTATCCTATGCTTTATTAAATTGTATTTATGTTGTTTTATCCTATGCTTTATTAAATTGTATTTATGTTGTTTTGTCCTATGCTTTATTAAACTGTATTTATGTTGTTTTAACCCATGCTTCATTAAATTGTATTTATGTTGTTTTATCCTATGGTTCATTAAATTGTATTTATTTTGTTTTGTCCTATGCTTTATTAAATTGTATTTATGTTGTTTTATCCTATGCTTTATTAAATTGTATTTATGTTGTTTTAACGTATGTTTTATTAAATTGTATTTATGTTGTTTTATCCTATGCTTTATTAAATTGTATTTATGTTGTTTTAACCCATGCTTTAATAAATTGTATTTATGTTGTTTTAACGTATGTTTTATTAAATTGTATTTATGTTGTTTTATCCTATGCTTTATTAAATTGTATTTATGTTGTTTTAACCCATGCTTTATTAAATTGTATTTATGTTGTTTTATCCTATGCTTTATTAAATTGTATTTATGTTGTTTTAACCTATGCTTTATTAAATTGTATTTATGTTGTTTTAACCCATGCTTTATTAAATTGTATTTATGTTGTTTTATCCTATGCTTTATTAAATTGTATTTATGTTGTTTTATCCTATGCTTTATTAAATTGTATTTACGTTGTTTTAACCTACGCTTTATTAAATTGTATTTATGTTGTTTTAACCTATGCTTTATTAAATTGTATTTATGTTGTTTTATCCTATGCTTTATTAAATTGTATTTATGTTGTTTTAACCTATGCTTTATTAAATTGTATTTATGTTGTTTTATCCTATGCTTTATTAAATTGTATTTATGTTGTTTTAACCTATGTTTTATTAAATTGTATTTATGTTGTTTTGTCCTATGCTTTATTAAATTGTATTTATGTTGTTTTAACCCATGCTTCATTAAATTGTATTTATGTTGTTTTATCCTATGTTTCATTAAATTGTATATATGTTGTTTTATCCTATTCTTTATTAAATTGTATTTATGTTGTTTTATCCTATGCTTTATTAAATTGTATTTATGTTGTTTTAATCTATGCTTTATTAAATTGTATTTATGTTGTTTTATCCTATACTTTATTAAATTGTATTTATGTTGTTTTATCCTATGCTTTATTAAATTGTATTTATGTTGTTTTATCCTATGCTTTATTAAATTGTATTTATGTTGTTTTATCCTATACTTTATTAAATTGTATTTATGTTGTTTTATCCTATGCTTTATTAAATTGTATTTATGTTGTTTTATCCTATGCTTTATTAAATTGTATTTATGTTGTTTTGTCCTATGCTTTATTAAATTGTATTTATGTTGTTTTAACCCATGCTTCATTAAATTGTATTTATGTTGTTTTATCCTATGGTTCATTAAATTGTATTTATTTTGTTTTGTCCTATGCTTTATTAAATTGTATTTATGTTGTTTTATCCTATGCTTTATTAAATTGTATTTATGTTGTTTTAACCTATGTTTTATTAAATTGTATTTATGTTGATTTATCCTATGCTTTATTAAATTGTATTTATGTTGTTTTATCCTATGCTTTATTAAATTGTATTTATGTTGTTTTAACGTATGTTTTATTAAATTGTATTTATGTTGTTTTATCCTATGCTTTATTAAATTGTATTTATGTTGTTTTAACCCATGCTTTAATAAATTGTATTTATGTTGTTTTATCCTATGCTTTATTAAATTGTATTTATGTTGTTTTAACCTATGCTTTATTAAATTGTATTTATGTTGTTTTAACCCATGCTTTATTAAATTGTATTTATGTTGTTTTATCCTATGCTTTATTAAATTGTATTTATGTTGTTTTATCCTATGCTTTATTAAATTGTATTTATGTTGTTTTAATCTATGCTTTATTAAATTGTATTTATGTTGTTTTATCCTATACTTTATTAAATTGTATTTATGTTGTTTTATCCTATGCTTTATTAAATTGTATTTATGTTGTTTTATCCTATGCTTTATTAAATTGTATTTATGTTGTTTTATCCTATACTTTATTAAATTGTATTTATGTTGTTTTATCCTATGCTTTATTAAATTGTAGTATGTTGTTTTAACATATGCTTTATTAAATTGTATTTATGTTGTTTTATCCTACACTTTATTAAATTGTATTTATGTTGTTTTATCCTATGCTTTATTAAATTGTATTTATGTTGTTTTATCCTATGCTTTATTAAATTGTATTTATGTTGTTTTATCCTATGCTTTATTAAATTGTATTTATGTTGTTTTGTCCTATGCTTTATTAAACTGTATTTATGTTGTTTTAACCCATGCTTCATTAAATTGTATTTATGTTGTTTTATCCTATGGTTCATTAAATTGTATTTATTTTGTTTTGTCCTATGCTTTATTAAATTGTATTTATGTTGTTTTATCCTATGCTTTATTAAATTGTATTTATGTTGTTTTAACGTATGTTTTATTAAATTGTATTTATGTTGTTTTATCCTATGCTTTATTAAATTGTATTTATGTTGTTTTAACCCATGCTTTAATAAATTGTATTTATGTTGTTTTAACGTATGTTTTATTAAATTGTATTTATGTTGTTTTATCCTATGCTTTATTAAATTGTATTTATGTTGTTTTAACCCATGCTTTATTAAATTGTATTTATGTTGTTTTATCCTATGCTTTATTAAATTGTATTTATGTTGTTTTAACCTATGCTTTATTAAATTGTATTTATGTTGTTTTAACCCATGCTTTATTAAATTGTATTTATGTTGTTTTATCCTATGCTTTATTAAATTGTATTTATGTTGTTTTATCCTATGCTTTATTAAATTGTATTTACGTTGTTTTAACCTACGCTTTATTAAATTGTATTTATGTTGTTTTAACCTATGCTTTATTAAATTGTATTTATGTTGTTTTATCCTATGCTTTATTAAATTGTATTTATGTTGTTTTAACCTATGCTTTATTAAATTGTATTTATGTTGTTTTATCCTATGCTTTATTAAATTGTATTTATGTTGTTTTAACCTATGTTTTATTAAATTGTATTTATGTTGTTTTGTCCTATGCTTTATTAAATTGTATTTATGTTGTTTTAACCCATGCTTCATTAAATTGTATTTATGTTGTTTTATCCTATGTTTCATTAAATTGTATATATGTTGTTTTATCCTATTCTTTATTAAATTGTATTTATGTTGTTTTATCCTATGCTTTATTAAATTGTATTTATGTTGTTTTAATCTATGCTTTATTAAATTGTATTTATGTTGTTTTATCCTATACTTTATTAAATTGTATTTATGTTGTTTTATCCTATGCTTTATTAAATTGTATTTATGTTGTTTTATCCTATGCTTTATTAAATTGTATTTATGTTGTTTTATCCTATACTTTATTAAATTGTATTTATGTTGTTTTATCCTATGCTTTATTAAATTGTATTTATGTTGTTTTATCCTATGCTTTATTAAATTGTATTTATGTTGTTTTGTCCTATGCTTTATTAAATTGTATTTATGTTGTTTTAACCCATGCTTCATTAAATTGTATTTATGTTGTTTTATCCTATGGTTCATTAAATTGTATTTATTTTGTTTTGTCCTATGCTTTATTAAATTGTATTTATGTTGTTTTATCCTATGCTTTATTAAATTGTATTTATGTTGTTTTAACCTATGTTTTATTAAATTGTATTTATGTTGATTTATCCTATGCTTTATTAAATTGTATTTATGTTGTTTTATCCTATGCTTTATTAAATTGTATTTATGTTGTTTTAACGTATGTTTTATTAAATTGTATTTATGTTGTTTTATCCTATGCTTTATTAAATTGTATTTATGTTGTTTTAACCCATGCTTTAATAAATTGTATTTATGTTGTTTTATCCTATGCTTTATTAAATTGTATTTATGTTGTTTTAACCTATGCTTTATTAAATTGTATTTATGTTGTTTTAACCCATGCTTTATTAAATTGTATTTATGTTGTTTTATCCTATGCTTTATTAAATTGTATTTATGTTGTTTTATCCTATGCTTTATTAAATTGTATTTATGTTGTTTTAATCTATGCTTTATTAAATTGTATTTATGTTGTTTTATCCTATACTTTATTAAATTGTATTTAGGTTGTTTTATCTTATGCTTTATTAAATTGTATTTATGTTGTTTTATCCTATGCTTTATTAAATTGTATTTATGTTGTTTTATCCTATGCTCTATTAAATTGTATTTATGTTGTTTTAACCTATGCTTTATTAAATTGTATTTATGTTGTTTTATCCTATACTTTATTAAATTGTATTTATGTTGTTTTATCCTATGCTTTATTAAATTGTATTTATGTTGTTTTATCCTATGCTTTATTAAATTGTATTTATGTTGTTTTATCCTATACTTTATTAAATTGTATTTATGTTGTTTTATCCTATGCTTTATTAAATTGTATTTATGTTGTTTTAACCTATGCTTTATTAAATTGTATTTATGTTGTTTTATCCTATACTTTATTAAATTGTATTTATGTTGTTTTATCCTATGCTTTATTAAATTGTATTTATGTTGTTTTATCCTATGCTTTATTAAATTGCATTTATGTTGTTTTATCCTATGCTTTATTAAATTGTATTTATGTTGTTTTGTCCTATGCTTTATTAAATTGTATTTATGTTGTTTTAACCCATGCTTCATTAAATTGTATTTATGTTGTTTTATCCTATGGTTCATTAAATTGTATTTATTTTGTTTTGTCCTATGCTTTATTAAATTGTATTTATGTTGTTTTATCCTATGCTTTATTAAATTGTATTTATGTTGTTTTAACCTATGTTTTATTAAATTGTATTTATGTTGATTTATCCTATGCTTTATTAAATTGTATTTATGTTGTTTTATCCTATGCTTTATTAAATTGTATTTATGTTGATTTAACGTATGTTTTATTAAATTGTATTTATGTTGTTTTATCCTATGCTTTATTAAATTGTATTTATGTTGTTTTAACCCATGCTTTAATAAATTGTATTTATGTTGTTTTATCCTATGCTTTATTAAATTGTATTTATGTTGTTTTAACCTATGCTTTATTAAATTGTATTTATGTTGTTTTAACCCATGCTTTATTAAATTGTATTTATGTTGTTTTATCCTATGCTTTATTAAATTGTATTTATGTTGTTTTATCCTATGCTTTTTTAACTTGTATTTATGTTGTTTTAACCTATGCTTTATTAAATTGTATTTATGTTGTTTTAACCTATGCTTTATTAAATTGTATTTATGTTGTTTTATCCTATGCTTTATTAAATTGTATTTATGTTGTTTTAACCTATGCTTTATTAAATTGTATTTATGTTGTTTTATCCTATGCTTTATTAAATTGTATTTATGTTGTTTTAACCTATGTTTTATTAAATTGTATTTATGTTGTTTTATCCTATGCTTTATTAAATTGTATTTATGTTGTTTTAACCTATGTTTTATTAAATTGTATTTATGTTGTTTTGTCCTATGCTTTATTAAATTGTATTTATGTTGTTTTAACCCATGCTTCATTAAATTGTATTTATGTTGTTTTATCCTATGTTTCATTAAATTGTATATATGTTGTTTTATCCTATTCTTTATTAAATTGTATTTATGTTGTTTTATCCTATGTTTTATTAAATTGTATTTATGTTGATTTATCCTATGCTTTATTAAATTGTATTTATGTTGTTTTATCCTATGCTTTATTAAATTGTATTTATGTTGTTTTAATCTATGTTTTATTAAATTGTATTTATGTTGTTTTATCCTATGCTTTATTAAATTGTATTTATGTTGTTTTAACCCATGCTTTAATAAATTGTATTTATGTTGTTTTATCCTATACTCTATTAAATTGTATTTATGTTGTTTTATCCTTAGCTTTATTAAATTGTATTTATGTTGTTTTAACCTATGCTTTATTAAATTGTATTTATGTTGTTTTATCCTATACTTTATTAAATTGTATTTATGTTGTTTTATCCTATGCTTTATTAAATTGTATTTATGTTGTTTTATCCTATGCTTTATTAAATTCTATTTATGTTGTTTTATCCTATGCTTTATTAAATTGCATTTATGTTGTTTTGTCCTATGCTTTATTAAATTGTATTTATGTTGTTTTAACCCATGCTTCAATAAATTGTATTTATGTTGTTTTATCCTATGGTTCATTAAATTGTATTTATTTTGTTTTGTCCTATGCTTTATTGAATTGTATTTATGTTGTTTTAACGTATGTTTTATTAAATTGTATTTATGTTGTTTTATCCTATGCTTTATTAAATTGTATTTATGTTGTTTTAACCCATGCTTTAATAAATTGTATTTATGTTGTTTTATCCTATGCTTTATTAAATTGTATTTATGTTGTTTTAACTTATGCTTTATTAAATTGTATTTATGTTGTTTTAACCCATGCTTTATTAAATTGTATTTATGTTGTTTTATCCTATGCTTTATTAAATTGTATGTATGTTGTTTTATCCTATACTTTATTAAATTGTATTTATGTTGTTTTATCCTATGCTTTATTAAATTGTATTTATGTTGTTTTATCCTATGCTTTATTAAATTGTATTTATGTTGTTTTATCCTATGCTTTATTAAACTGTATTTATGTTGTTTTGTCCTATGCTTTATTAAATTGTATTTATGTTGTTTTAACCCATGCTTCATTAAATTGTATTTATGTTGTTTTATCCTATGGTTCATTAAATTGTATTTATTTTGTTTTGTCCTATGCTTTATTAAATTGTATTTATGTTGTTTTAACGTATGTTTTATTAAATTGTATTTATGTTGTTTTATCCTATGCTTTATTAAATTGTATTTATGTTGTTTTAACCCATGCTTTAATAAATTGTATTTATGTTGTTTTATCCTATGCTTTATTAAATTGTATTTATGTTGTTTTAACCTATGCTTTATTAAATTGTATTTATGTTGTTTTAACCCATGCTTTATTAAATTGTATTTATGTTGTTTTATCCTATGCTTTATTAAATTGTATTTATGTTGTTTTATCCTATGCTTTATTAAATTGTATTTATGTTGTTTTAATCTATGCTTTATTAAATTGTATTTATGTTGTTTTATCCTATACTTTATTAAATTGTATTTAGGTTGTTTTATCCTATGCTTTATTAAATTGTATTTATGTTGTTTTATCCTATGCTTTATTAAATTGTATTTATGTTGTTTTATCCTATGCTTTATTAAATTGTATTTATGTTGTTTTAACCTATGCTTTATTAAATTGTATTTATGTTGTTTTATCCTATACTTTATTAAATTGTATTTATGTTGTTTTATCCTATGCTTTATTAAATTGTATTTATGTTGTTTTATCCTATGCTTTATTAAATTGTATTTATGTTGTTTTATCCTATACTTTATTAAATTGTATTTATGTTGTTTTATCCTATGCTTTATTAAATTGTATTTATGTTGTTTTAACCTATGCTTTATTAAATTGTATTTATGTTGTTTTATCCTATGCTTTATTAAATTGTATTTATGTTGTTTTATCCTATGCTTTATTAAATTGTATTTATGTTGTTTTATCCTATGCTTTATTAAATTGTATTCATGTTGTTTTATCCTATGCTTTATTAAATTGTATTTATGTTGTTTTGTCCTATGCTTTATTAAATTGTATTTATGTTGTTTTACCCATGCTTCATTAAATTGTATTTATGTTGTTTTATCCTATGGTTCATTAAATTGTATTTATTTTGTTTTGTCCTATGCTTTATTAAATTGTATTTATGTTGTTTTATCCTATGCTTTATTAAATTGTATTTATGTTGTTTTAACCTATGTTTTATTAAATTGTATTTATGTTGATTTATCCTATGCTTTATTAAATTGTATTTATGTTGTTTTATCCTATGCTTTATTAAATTGTATTTATGTTGTTTTAACGTATGTTTTATTAAATTGTATTTATGTTGTTTTATCCTATGCTTTATTAAATTGTATTTATGTTGTTTTAACCTATGCTTTATTAAATTGTATTTATGTTGTTTTATCCTATACTTTATTAAATTGTATTTATGTTGTTTTATCCTATGCTTTATTAAATTGTATTTATGTTGTTTTATCCTATGCTTTATTAAATTGCATTTATGTTGTTTTATCCTATGCTTTATTAAATTGTATTTATGTTGTTTTGTCCTATGCTTTATTAAATTGTATTTATGTTGTTTTAACCCATGCTTCATTAAATTGTATTTATGTTGTTTTATCCTATGGTTCATTAAATTGTATTTATTTTGTTTTGTCCTATGCTTTATTAAATTGTATTTATGTTGTTTTATCCTATGCTTTATTAAATTGTATTTATGTTGTTTTAACCTATGTTTTATTAAATTGTATTTATGTTGATTTATCCTATGCTTTATTAAATTGTATTTATGTTGTTTTATCCTATGCTTTATTAAATTGTATTTATGTTGATTTAACGTATGTTTTATTAAATTGTATTTATGTTGTTTTATCCTATGCTTTATTAAATTGTATTTATGTTGTTTTAACCCATGCTTTAATAAATTGTATTTATGTTGTTTTATCCTATGCTTTATTAAATTGTATTTATGTTGTTTTAACCTATGCTTTATTAAATTGTATTTATGTTGTTTTAACCCATGCTTTATTAAATTGTATTTATGTTGTTTTATCCTATGCTTTATTAAATTGTATTTATGTTGTTTTAACCTATGTTTTATTAAATTGTATTTATGTTGTTTTGTCCTATGCTTTATTAAATTGTATTTATGTTGTTTTAACCCATGCTTCATTAAATTGTATTTATGTTGTTTTATCCTATGTTTCATTAAATTGTATATATGTTGTTTTATCCTATTCTTTATTAAATTGTATTTATGTTGTTTTATCCTATGTTTTATTAAATTGTATTTATGTTGATTTATCCTATGCTTTATTAAATTGTATTTATGTTGTTTTATCCTATGCTTTATTAAATTGTATTTATGTTGTTTTAATCTATGTTTTATTAAATTGTATTTATGTTGTTTTATCCTATGCTTTATTAAATTGTATTTATGTTGTTTTAACCCATGCTTTAATAAATTGTATTTATGTTGTTTTATCCTATACTCTATTAAATTGTATTTATGTTGTTTTATCCTTAGCTTTATTAAATTGTATTTATGTTGTTTTAACCTATGCTTTTTTAAATTGTATTTATGTTGTTTTATCCTATACTTTATTAAATTGTATTTATGTTGTTTTATCCTATGCTTTATTAAATTGTATTTATGTTGTTTTATCCTATGCTTTATTAAATTCTATTTATGTTGTTTTATCCTATGCTTTATTAAATTGCATTTATGTTGTTTTGTCCTATGCTTTATTAAATTGTATTTATGTTGTTTTAACCCATGCTTCAATAAATTGTATTTATGTTGTTTTATCCTATGGTTCATTAAATTGTATTTATTTTGTTTTGTCCTATGCTTTATTGAATTGTATTTATGTTGTTTTAACGTATGTTTTATTAAATTGTATTTATGTTGTTTTATCCTATGCTTTATTAAATTGTATTTATGTTGTTTTAACCCATGCTTTAATAAATTGTATTTATGTTGTTTTATCCTATGCTTTATTAAATTGTATTTATGTTGTTTTAACTTATGCTTTATTAAATTGTATTTATGTTGTTTTAACCCATGCTTTATTAAATTGTATTTATGTTGTTTTATCCTATGCTTTATTAAATTGTATGTATGTTGTTTTATCCTATACTTTATTAAATTGTATTTATGTTGTTTTATCCTATGCTTTATTAAATTGTATTTATGTTGTTTTATCCTATGCTTTATTAAATTGTATTTATGTTGTTTTATCCTATGCTTTATTAAATTGTATTTATGTTGTTTTGTCCTATGCTTTATTAAATTGTATTTATGTTGTTTTAACCCATGCTTCATTAAATTGTATTTATGTTGTTTTATCCTATGGTTCATTAAATTGTATTTATTTTGTTTTGTCCTATGCTTTATTAAATTGTATTTATGTTGTTTTAACGTATGTTTTATTAAATTGTATTTATGTTGTTTTATCCTATGCTTTATTAAATTGTATTTATGTTGTTTTAACCCATGCTTTAATAAATTGTATTTATGTTGTTTTATCCTATGCTTTATTAAATTGTATTTATGTTGTTTTAACCTATGCTTTATTAAATTGTATTTATGTTGTTTTAACCCATGCTTTATTAAATTGTATTTATGTTGTTTTATCCTATGCTTTATTAAATTGTATTTATGTTGTTTTATCCTATGCTTTATTAAATTGTATTTATGTTGTTTTAATCTATGCTTTATTAAATTGTATTTATGTTGTTTTATCCTATACTTTATTAAATTGTATTTAGGTTGTTTTATCCTATGCTTTATTAAATTGTATTTATGTTGTTTTATCCTATGCTTTATTAAATTGTATTTATGTTGTTTTATCCTATGCTTTATTAAATTGTATTTATGTTGTTTTAACCTATGCTTTATTAAATTGTATTTATGTTGTTTTATCCTATACTTTATTAAATTGTATTTATGTTGTTTTATCCTATGCTTTATTAAATTGTATTTATGTTGTTTTATCCTATGCTTTATTAAATTGTATTTATGTTGTTTTATCCTATACTTTATTAAATTGTATTTATGTTGTTTTATCCTATGCTTTATTAAATTGTATTTATGTTGTTTTAACCTATGCTTTATTAAATTGTATTTATGTTGTTTTATCCTATGCTTTATTAAATTGTATTTATGTTGTTTTATCCTATGCTTTATTAAATTGTATTTATGTTGTTTTATCCTATGCTTTATTAAATTGTATTCATGTTGTTTTATCCTATGCTTTATTAAATTGTATTTATGTTGTTTTGTCCTATGCTTTATTAAATTGTATTTATGTTGTTTTACCCATGCTTCATTAAATTGTATTTATGTTGTTTTATCCTATGGTTCATTAAATTGTATTTATTTTGTTTTGTCCTATGCTTTATTAAATTGTATTTATGTTGTTTTATCCTATGCTTTATTAAATTGTATTTATGTTGTTTTAACCTATGTTTTATTAAATTGTATTTATGTTGATTTATCCTATGCTTTATTAAATTGTATTTATGTTGTTTTATCCTATGCTTTATTAAATTGTATTTATGTTGTTTTAACGTATGTTTTATTAAATTGTATTTATGTTGTTTTATCCTATGCTTTATTAAATTGTATTTATGTTGTTTTAACCCATGCTTTAATAAATTGTATTTATGTTGTTTTATCCTATGCTTTATTAAATTGTATTTATGTTGTTTTAACCTATGCTTTATTAAATTGTATTTATGTTGTTTTAACCCATGCTTTATTAAATTGTATTTATGTTGTTTTATCCTATGCTTTATTAAATTGTATTTATGTTGTTTTATCCTATGCTTTATTAAATTGTATTTATGTTGTTTTAACCTATGCTTTATTAAATTGTATTTATGCTGTTTTATCCTATGCTTTATTAAATTGTATTTATGTTGTTTTAACCTATGTTTTATTAAATTGTATTTATGTTGTTTTGTCCTATGCTTTATTAAATTGTATTTATGTTGTTTTAACCCATGCTTCATTAAATTGTATTTATGTTGTTTTATCCTATGTTTCATTAAATTGTATATATGTTGTTTTATCCTATTCTTTATTAAATTGTATTTATGTTGTTTTATCCTATGCTTTATTAAATTGTATTTATGTTGTTTTAACCTATGTTTTATTAAATTGTATTTATGTTGATTTATCCTATGCTTTATTAAATTGTATTTATGTTGTTTTATCCTATGCTTTATTAAATTGTATTTATGTTGTTTTAACCAATGCTTTAATAAATTGTATTTATGTTGTTTTATCCTATACTTTATTAAATTGTATTTATGTTGTTTTAATCCATGCTTTATTAAATTGTATTTATGTTGTTTTAACCCATGCTTTATTAAATTGTATTTATGTTGTTTTATCCTATGCTTTATAAAATTATATTTATGTTGTTTTATCCTATGCTTTATTAAATTGTATTTATGTTGTTTTATCCTATGCTTTATTAAATTGTATTTATGTTGTTTTATCCTATGCTTTATTAAATTGTATTTATGTTGTTTTAACCTATGCTTTATTAAATTGTATTTATGTTATTTTATCCTATACTTTATTAAATTGTATTTATGTTGTTTTATCCTATGCTTTATTAAATTGTATTTATGTTGTTTTATCCTATGCTTTATTAAATTGTATTTATGTTGTTTTATCCTATACTTTATTAAATTGTATTTATGTTGTTTTATCCTATGCTTTATTAAATGTATTTATGTTGTTTTAACCTATGCTTTATTAAATTGTATTTATGTTGTTTTATCCTATACTTTATTAAATTGTATTTATGTTGTTTTATCCTATGCTTTATTAAATTGTATTTATGTTGTTTTATCCTATGCTTTATTAAATTGTATTTATGTTGTTTTATCCTATGCTTTATTAAATTGTATTTATGTTGTTTTGTCCTATGCTTTATTAAATTGTATTTATGTTGTTTTACCCATGCTTCATTAAATTGTATTTATGTTGTTTTAACGTATGTTTTATTAAATTGTATTTATGTTGTTTTGTCCTATGCTTTATTAAATTGTATTTATGTTGTTTTAACCTATGCTTTATTAAATTGTATTTATGTTGTTTTAACCCATGCTTTATTAAATTGTATTTATGTTGTTTTATCCTATGCTTTATTAAATTGTATTTATGTTGTTTTATCCTATGCTTTATTAAATTGTATTTATGTTGTTTTAACCTATGCTTTATTAAATTGTATTTATGCTGTTTTATCCTATGCTTTATTAAATTGTATTTATGTTGTTTTAACCTATGTTTTATTAAATTGTATTTATGTTGTTTTGTCCTATGCTTTATTAAATTGTATTTATGTTGTTTTAACCCATGCTTCATTAAATTGTATTTATGTTGTTTTATCCTATGTTTCATTAAATTGTATATATGTTGTTTTATCCTATTCTTTATTAAATTGTATTTATGTTGTTTTATCCTATGCTTTATTAAATTGTATTTATGTTGTTTTAACCTATGTTTTATTAAATTGTATTTATGTTGATTTATCCTATGCTTTATTAAATTGTATTTATGTTGTTTTATCCTATGCTTTATTAAATTGTATTTATGTTGTTTTAACCCATGCTTTAATAAATTGTATTTGTGTTGTTTTATCCTATACTTTATTAAATTGTATTTATGTTGTTTTAACCCATGCTTTATTAAATTGTATTTATGTTGTTTTAACCCATGCTTTATTAAATTGTATTTATGTTGTTTTATCCTATGCTTTATAAAATTATATTTATGTTGTTTTATCCTATGCTTTATTAAATTGTATTTATGTTGTTTTATCCTATGCTTTATTAAATTGTATTTATGTTGTTTTATCCTATGCTTTATTAAATTGTATTTATGTTGTTTTAACCTATGCTTTATTAAATTGTATTTATGTTGTTTTATCCTATACTTTATTAAATTGTATTTATGTTGTTTTATCCTATGCTTTATTAAATTGTATTTATGTTGTTTTATCCTATGCTTTATTAAATTGTATTTATGTTGTTTTATCCTATACTTTATTAAATTGTATTTATGTTGTTTTATCCTATGCTTTATTAAATTGTATTTATGTTGTTTTAACCTATGCTTTATTAAATTGTATTTATGTTGTTTTATCCTATACTTTATTAAATTGTATTTATGTTGTTTTATCCTATGCTTTATTAAATTGTATTTATGTTGTTTTATCCTATGCTTTATTAAATTGTATTTATGTTGTTTTATCCTATGCTTTATTAAATTGTATTTATGTTGTTTTGTCCTATGCTTTATTAAATTGTATTTATGTTGTTTTACCCATGCTTCATTAAATTGTATTTATGTTGTTTTCTCCTATGGTTCATTAAATTGTATTTATTTTGTTTTGTCCTATGCTTTATTAAATTGTATTTATGTTGTTTTATCCTATGCTTTATTAAATTGTATTTATGTTGTTTTAACCTATGTTTTATTAAATTGTATTTATGTTGATTTATCCTATGCTTTATTAAATTGTATTTATGTTGTTTTAACCCATGCTTTAATAAATTGTATTTATGTTGTTTTATCCTATGCTTTATTAAATTGTATTTATGTTGTTTTAACCCATGCTTTATTAAATTGTATTTATGTTGTTTTATCCTATGCTTTATTAAATTGTATTTATGTTGTTTTATCCTATGCTTTATTAAATTGTATTTATGTTGTTTTAACCTATGCTTTATTAAATTGTATTTATGCTGTTTTATCCTATGCTTTATTAAATTGTATTTATGTTGTTTTAACCTATGTTTTATTAAATTGTATTTATGTTGTTTTGTCCTATGCTTTATTAAATTGTATTTATGTTGTTTTAACCCATGCTTCATTAAATTGTATTTATGTTGTTTTATCCTATGTTTCATTAAATTGTATATATGTTGTTTTATCCTATTCTTTATTAAATTGTATTTATGTTGTTTTATCCTATGCTTTATTAAATTGTATTTATGTTGTTTTAACCTATGTTTTATTAAATTGTATTTATGTTGATTTATCCTATGCTTTATTAAATTGTATTTATGTTGTTTTATCCTATGCTTTATTAAATTGTATTTATGTTGTTTTAACCTTTGTTTTATTACATTGTATTTATGTTGTTTTATACTATGCTTTATTAAATTGTATTTATGTTGTTTTAACCCATGCTTTAATAAATTGTATTTATGTTGTTTTATCCTATACTTTATTAAATTGTATTTATGTTGTTTTAACCTATGCTTTATTAAATTGTATTTATGTTGTTTTAACCCATGCTTTATTAAATTGTATTTATGTTGTTTTATCCTATGCTTTATTAAATTGTATTTATGTTGTTTTATCCTATGCTTTATTAAATTGTATATATGTTGCTTTATCCTATGCTTTATTAAATTGTGTTTATGTTGTTTTAACCCATGCTTTATTAAATTGTATTTATGTTGTTTTATCCTATGTTTTATTAAATTGCATCTATGTTATTTTATCCTATGCTTTATTAAATTGTATTTATGTTGTTTTATCCTATGCTTTATAAAATTATATTTATGTGGTTTTATCCTATGCTTTATTAAATTGTATTCATGTTGTTTTATCCTATGCTTTATTAAATTGTATTCATGTTGTTTTATCTTATGCTTTATTAAATTGTATTTATGTAGTTTTATCCTATGCTTTATTAAATTGTATTTATGTGGTTTTATCCTATGCTTTATTAAATTGTATTTATGTTGTTTTATCCTATGCTTTATTAAATTGTATTCATGTTGTTTTATCCTATGCTTTATTAAATTGTATTTATGTTGTTTTAACGTATGTTTTATTAAATTGTATTTATGTTGTTTTAACCCATGCTTTATTAAATTGTATTTATTTTGTTTTATCCTATGCTTTATTAAATTGTATTTATGTTGTTTTATCCTATGCTTTATTAAATTGTATATATGTTGCTTTATCCTATGCTTTATTAAATTGTATTTATGTTGTTTTAACCCATGCTTTAATTGTATTTATGTTGTTTTATCCTATGCTTTATTAAATTGTATTTATGTTGTTTTAACCTATGCTTTATTAAATTGTATTTATGTTGTTTTAACCCATGCTTTATTAAATTGTATTTATGTTGTTTTATCCTATGCTTTATTAAATTGTATTTATGTTGTTTTATCCTATGCTTTATTAAATTGTATTTATGTTGTTTTAATCTATGCTTTATTAAATTGTATTTATGTTGTTTTATCCTATACTTTATTAAATTGTATTTAGGTTGTTTTATCCTATGCTTTATTAAATTGTATTTATGTTGTTTTATCCTATGCTTTATTAAATTGTATTTATGTTGTTTTATCCTATGCTTTATTAAATTGTATTTATGTTGTTTTAACCTATGCTTTATTAAATTGTATTTATGTTGTTTTATCCTATACTTTATTAAATTGTATTTATGTTGTTTTATCCTATGCTTTATTAAATTGTATTTATGTTGTTTTATCCTATGCTTTATTAAATTGTATTTATGTTGTGTTATCCTATACTTTATTAAATTGTATTTATGTTGTTTTATCCTATGCTTTATTAAATTGTATTTATGTTGTTTTAACCTATGCTTTATTAAATTGTATTTATGTTGTTTTATCCTATACTTTATTAAATTGTATTACCGTTGTTTTATCCTATGCTTTATTAAATTGTATTTATGTTGTTTTATCCTATGCTTTATTAAATTGTATTTATGTTGTTTTATCCTATGCTTTATTAAATTGTATTTATGTTGTTTTGTCCTATGCTTTATTAAATTGTATTTATGTTGTTTTAACCCATGCTTCATTAAATTGTATTTATGTTGTTTTATCCTATGGTTCATTAAATTGTATTTATTTTGTTTTGACCTATGCTTTATTAAATTGTATTTATGTTGTTTTATCCTATGCTTTATTAAATTGTATTTATGTTGTTTTAACCCATGCTTCATTAAATTGTATTTATGTTGTTTTATCCTATGGTTCATTAAATTGTATTTATTTTGTTTTGTCCTATGCTTTATTAAATTGTATTTATGTTGTTTTATCCTATGCTTTATTAAATTGTATTTATGTTGTTTTAACGTATGTTTTATTAAATTGTATTTATGTTGTTTTATCCTATGCTTTATTAAATTGTATTTATGTTGTTTTAACCCATGCTTTAATAAATTGTATTTATGTTGTTTTAACGTATGTTTTATTAAATTGTATTTATGTTGTTTTATCCTATGCTTTATTAAATTGTATTTATGTTGTTTTAACCCATGCTTTATTAAATTGTATTTATGTTGTTTTATCCTATGCTTTATTAAATTGTATTTATGTTGTTTTAACCTATGCTTTATTAAATTGTATTTATGTTGTTTTAACCCATGCTTTATTAAATTGTATTTATGTTGTTTTATCCTATGCTTTATTAAATTGTATTTATGTTGTTTTATCCTATGCTTTATTAAATTGTATTTATGTTGTTTTAACCTACGCTTTATTAAATTGTATTTATGTTGTTTTAACCTATGCTTTATTAAATTGTATTTATGTTGTTTTATCCTATGCTTTATTAAATTGTATTTATGTTGTTTTAACCTATGCTTTATTAAATTGTATTTATGTTGTTTTATCCTATGCTTTATTAAATTGTATTTATGTTGTTTTAACCTATGTTTTA
Source organism: Phyllobates terribilis (assembly GCF_046119375.1). NCBI lineage: Eukaryota > Metazoa > Chordata > Amphibia > Anura > Dendrobatidae > Phyllobates > Phyllobates terribilis. Next base: position 2,135,194 of record NW_027362781.1, on the reverse strand, counting down.
TTAAATTGTATTTATGTTGTTTTGTCCTATGCTTTATTAAATTGTATTTATGTTGTTTTAACCCATGCTTCATTAAATTGTATTTATGTTGTTTTATCCTATGTTTCATTAAATTGTATATATGTTGTTTTATCCTATTCTTTATTAAATTGTATTTATGTTGTTTTATCCTATGCTTTATTAAATTGTATTTATGTTGTTTTAACCTATGCTTTATTAAATTGTATTTATGTTGTTTTATCCTATACTTTATTAAATTGTATTTATGTTGTTTTATCCTATGCTTTATTAAATTGTATTTATGTTGTTTTATCCTATGCTTTATTAAATTGTATTTATGTTGTTTTATCCTATACTTTATTAAATTGTATTTATGTTGTTTTATCCTATGCTTTATTAAATTGTATTTATGTTGTTTTAACCTATGCTTTATTAAATTGTATTTATGTTGTTTTATCCTATACTTTATTAAATTGTATTTATGTTGTTTTATCCTATGCTTTATTAAATTGTATTTATGTTGTTTTATCCTATGCTTTATTAAATTGTATTTATGTTGTTTTATCCTATGCTTTATTAAATTGTATTTATGTTGTTTTGTCCTATGCTTTATTAAATTGTATTCATGTTGTTTTAACCCATGCTTCATTAAATTGTATTTATGTTGTTTTATCCTATGGTTCATTAAATTGTATTTATTTTGTTTTGTCCTATGCTTTATTAAATTGTATTTATGTTGTTTTATCCTATGCTTTATTAAATTGTATTTATGTTGTTTTAACCTATGTTTTATTAAATTGTATTTATGTTGATTTATCCTATGCTTTATTAAATTGTATTTATGTTGTTTTATCCTATGCTTTATTAAATTGTATTTATGTTGTTTTAACGTATGTTTTATTAAATTGTATTTATGTTGTTTTATCCTATGCTTTATTAAATTGTATTTATGTTGTTTTAACCCATGCTTTAATAAATTGTATTTATGTTGTTTTATCCTATGCTTTATTAAATTGTATTTATGTTGTTTTAACCTATGCTTTATTAAATTGTATTTATGTTGTTTTAACCCATGCTTTATTAAATTGTATTTATGTTGTTTTATCCTATGCTTTATTAAATTGTATTTATGTTGTTTTATCCTATGCTTTATTAAATTGTATTTATGTTGTTTTAATCTATGCTTTATTAAATTGTATTTATGTTGTTTTATCCTATACTTTATTAAATTGTATTTAGGTTGTTTTATCTTATGCTTTATTAAATTGTATTTATGTTGTTTTATCCTATGCTTTATTAAATTGTATTTATGTTGTTTTATCCTATGCTTTATTAAATTGTATTTATGTTGTTTTAACCTATGCTTTATTAAATTGTATTTATGTTGTTTTATCCTATACTTTATTAAATTGTATTTATGTTGTTTTATCCTATGCTTTATTAAATTGTATTTATGTTGTTTTATCCTATGCTTTATTAAATTGTATTTATGTTGTTTTATCCTATACTTTATTAAATTGTATTTATGTTGTTTTATCCTATGCTTTATTAAATTGTATTTATGTTGTTTTAACCTATGCTTTATTAAATTTTATTTATGTTGTTTTATCCTATACTTTATTAAATTGTATTTATGTTGTTTTATCCTATGCTTTATTAAATTGTATTTATGTTGTTTTATCCTATGCTTTATTAAATTGTATTTATGTTGTTTTATCCTATGCTTTATTAAATTGTATTTATGTTGTTTTGTCCTATGCTTTATTAAATTGTATTTATGTTGTTTTAACCCATGCTTCATTAAATTGTATTTATGTTGTTTTATCCTATGGTTCATTAAATTGTATTTATTTTGTTTTGTCCTATGCTTTATTAAATTGTATTTATGTTGTTTTATCCTATGCTTTATTAAATTGTATTTATGTTGTTTTAACCTATGTTTTATTAAATTGTATTTATGTTGATTTATCCTATGCTTTATTAAATTGTATTTATGTTGTTTTATCCTATGCTTTATTAAATTGTATTTATGTTGATTTAACGTATGTTTTATTAAATTGTATTTATGTTGTTTTATCCTATGCTTTATTAAATTGTATTTATGTTGTTTTAACCCATGCTTTAATAAATTGTATTTATGTTGTTTTATCCTATGCTTTATTAAATTGTATTTATGTTGTTTTAACCTATGCTTTATTAAATTGTATTTATGTTGTTTTAACCCATGCTTTATTAAATTGTATTTATGTTGTTTTATCCTATGCTTTATTAAATTGTATTTATGTTGTTTTATCCTATGCTTTTTTAACTTGTATTTATGTTGTTTTAACCTATGCTTTATTAAATTGTATTTATGTTGTTTTAACCTATGCTTTATTAAATTGTATTTATGTTGTTTTATCCTATGCTTTATTAAATTGTATTTATGTTGTTTTAACCTATGCTTTATTAAATTGTATTTATGTTGTTTTATCCTATGCTTTATTAAATTGTATTTATGTTGTTTTAACATATGTTTTATGAAATTGTATTTATGTTGTTTTGTCCTATGCTTTATTAAATTGTATTTATGTTGTTTTAACCCATGCTTCATTAAATTGTATTTATGTTGTTTTATCCTATGTTTCATTAAATTGTATATATGTTGTTTTATCCTATTCTTTATTAAATTGTATTTATGTTGTTTTATCCTATGCTTTATTAAATTGTATTTATGTTGTTTTAACCTATGTTTTATTAAATTGTATTTATGTTGATTTATCCTATGCTTTATTAAATTGTATTTATGTTGTTTTATCCTATGCTTTATTAAATTGTATTTATGTTGTTTTAACCTTTGTTTTATTACATTGTATTTATGTTGTTTTATACTATGCTTTATTAAATTGTATTTATGTTGTTTTAACCCATGCTTTAATAAATTGTATTTATGTTGTTTTATCCTATACTTTATTAAATTGTATTTATGTTGTTTTAACCTATGCTTTATTAAATTGTATTTATGTTGTTTTAACCCATGCTTTATTAAATTGTATTTATGTTGTTTTATCCTATGCTTTATTAAATTGTATTTATGTTGTTTTATCCTATGCTTTATTAAATTGTATATATGTTGCTTTATCCTATGCTTTATTAAATTGTGTTTATGTTGTTTTAACCCATGCTTTATTAAATTGTATTTATGTTGTTTTATCCTATGTTTTATTAAATTGCATCTATGTTATTTTATCCTATGCTTTATTAAATTGTATTTATGTTGTTTTATCCTATGCTTTATAAAATTGTATTTATGTGGTTTTATCCTATGCTTTATTAAATTGTATTCATGTTGTTTTATCCTATGCTTTATTAAATTGTATTCATGTTGTTTTATCTTATGCTTTATTAAATTGTATTTATGTAGTTTTATCCTATGCTTTATTAAATTGTATTTATGTGGTTTTATCCTATGCTTTATTAAATTGTATTTATGTTGTTTTATCCTATGCTTTATTAAATTGTATTCATGTTGTTTTATCCTATGCTTTATTAAATTGTATTTATGTTGTTTTAACGTATGTTTTATTAAATTGTATTTATGTTGTTTTAACCCATGCTTTATTAAATTGTATTTATTTTGTTTTATCCTATGCTTTATTAAATTGTATTTATGTTGTTTTATCCTATGCTTTATTAAATTGTATATATGTTGCTTTATCCTATGCTTTATTAAATTGTATTTATGTTGTTTTAACCCATGCTTTAATTGTATTTATGTTGTTTTATCCTATGCTTTATTAAATTGTATTTATGTTGTTTTAACCTATGCTTTATTAAATTGTATTTATGTTGTTTTAACCCATGCTTTATTAAATTGTATTTATGTTGTTTTATCCTATGCTTTATTAAATTGTATTTATGTTGTTTTATCCTATGCTTTATTAAATTGTATTTATGTTGTTTTAATCTATGCTTTATTAAATTGTATTTATGTTGTTTTATCCTATACTTTATTAAATTGTATTTAGGTTGTTTTATCCTATGCTTTATTAAATTGTATTTATGTTGTTTTATCCTATGCTTTATTAAATTGTATTTATGTTGTTTTATCCTATGCTTTATTAAATTGTATTTATGTTGTTTTAACCTATGCTTTATTAAATTGTATTTATGTTGTTTTATCCTATACTTTATTAAATTGTATTTATGTTGTTTTATCCTATGCTTTATTAAATTGTATTTATGTTGTTTTATCCTATGCTTTATTAAATTGTATTTATGTTGTGTTATCCTATACTTTATTAAATTGTATTTATGTTGTTTTATCCTATGCTTTATTAAATTGTATTTATGTTGTTTTAACCTATGCTTTATTAAATTGTATTTATGTTGTTTTATCCTATACTTTATTAAATTGTATTACCGTTGTTTTATCCTATGCTTTATTAAATTGTATTTATGTTGTTTTATCCTATGCTTTATTAAATTGTATTTATGTTGTTTTATCCTATGCTTTATTAAATTGTATTTATGTTGTTTTGTCCTATGCTTTATTAAATTGTATTTATGTTGTTTTAACCCATGCTTCATTAAATTGTATTTATGTTGTTTTATCCTATGGTTCATTAAATTGTATTTATTTTGTTTTGACCTATGCTTTATTAAATTGTATTTATGTTGTTTTATCCTATGCTTTATTAAATTGTATTTATGTTGTTTTAACCCATGCTTCATTAAATTGTATTTATGTTGTTTTATCCTATGGTTCATTAAATTGTATTTATTTTGTTTTGTCCTATGCTTTATTAAATTGTATTTATGTTGTTTTATCCTATGCTTTATTAAATTGTATTTATGTTGTTTTAACGTATGTTTTATTAAATTGTATTTATGTTGTTTTATCCTATGCTTTATTAAATTGTATTTATGTTGTTTTAACCCATGCTTTAATAAATTGTATTTATGTTGTTTTAACGTATGTTTTATTAAATTGTATTTATGTTGTTTTATCCTATGCTTTATTAAATTGTATTTATGTTGTTTTAACCCATGCTTTATTAAATTGTATTTATGTTGTTTTATCCTATGCTTTATTAAATTGTATTTATGTTGTTTTAACCTATGCTTTATTAAATTGTATTTATGTTGTTTTAACCCATGCTTTATTAAATTGTATTTATGTTGTTTTATCCTATGCTTTATTAAATTGTATTTATGTTGTTTTATCCTATGCTTTATTAAATTGTATTTATGTTGTTTTAACCTACGCTTTATTAAATTGTATTTATGTTGTTTTAACCTATGCTTTATTAAATTGTATTTATGTTGTTTTATCCTATGCTTTATTAAATTGTATTTATGTTGTTTTAACCTATGCTTTATTAAATTGTATTTATGTTGTTTTATCCTATGCTTTATTAAATTGTATTTATGTTGTTTTAACCTATGTTTTATTAAATTGTATTTATGTTGTTTTGTCCTATGCTTTATTAAATTGTATTTATGTTGTTTTAACCCATGCTTCATTAAATTGTATTTATGTTGTTTTATCCTATGTTTCATTAAATTGTATATATGTTGTTTTATCCTATTCTTTATTAAATTGTATTTATGTTGTTTTATCCTATGCTTTATTAAATTGTATTTATGTTGTTTTAACCTATGCTTTATTAAATTGTATTTATGTTGTTTTATCCTATACTTTATTAAATTGTATTTATGTTGTTTTATCCTATGCTTTATTAAATTGTATTTATGTTGTTTTATCCTATGCTTTATTAAATTGTATTTATGTTGTTTTATCCTATACTTTATTAAATTGTATTTATGTTGTTTTATCCTATGCTTTATTAAATTGTATTTATGTTGTTTTAACCTATGCTTTATTAAATTGTATTTATCTTGTTTTATCCTATACTTTATTAAATTGTATTTATGTTGTTTTATCCTATGCTTTATTAAATTGTATTTATGTTGTTTTATCCTATGCTTTATTAAATTGTATTTATGTTGTTTTATCCTATGCTTTATTAAATTGTATTTATGTTGTTTTGTCCTATGCTTTATTAAATTGTATTCATGTTGTTTTAACCCATGCTTCATTAAATTGTATTTATGTTGTTTTATCCTATGGTTCATTAAATTGTATTTATTTTGTTTTGTCCTATGCTTTATTAAATTGTATTTATGTTGTTTTATCCTATGCTTTATTAAATTGTATTTATGTTGTTTTAACCTATGTTTTATTAAATTGTATTTATGTTGATTTATCCTATGCTTTATTAAATTGTATTTATGTTGTTTTATCCTATGCTTTATTAAATTGTATTTATGTTGTTTTAACGTATGTTTTATTAAATTGTATTTATGTTGTTTTATCCTATGCTTTATTAAATTGTATTTATGTTGTTTTAACCCATGCTTTAATAAATTGTATTTATGTTGTTTTATCCTATGCTTTATTAAATTGTATTTATGTTGTTTTAACCTATGCTTTATTAAATTGTATTTATGTTGTTTTAACCCATGCTTTATTAAATTGTATTTATGTTGTTTTATCCTATGCTTTATTAAATTGTATTTATGTTGTTTTATCCTATGCTTTATTAAATTGTATTTATGTTGTTTTAATCTATGCTTTATTAAATTGTATTTATGTTGTTTTATCCTATACTTTATTAAATTGTATTTAGGTTGTTTTATCTTATGCTTTATTAAATTGTATTTATGTTGTTTTATCCTATGCTTTATTAAATTGTATTTATGTTGTTTTATCCTATGCTTTATTAAATTGTATTTATGTTGTTTTAACCTATGCTTTATTAAATTGTATTTATGTTGTTTTATCCTATACTTTATTAAATTGTATTTATGTTGTTTTATCCTATGCTTTATTAAATTGTATTTATGTTGTTTTATCCTATGCTTTATTAAATTGTATTTATGTTGTTTTATCCTATACTTTATTAAATTGTATTTATGTTGTTTTATCCTATGCTTTATTAAATTGTATTTATGTTGTTTTAACCTATGCTTTATTAAATTTTATTTATGTTGTTTTATCCTATACTTTATTAAATTGTATTTATGTTGTTTTATCCTATGCTTTATTAAATTGTATTTATGTTGTTTTATCCTATGCTTTATTAAATTGTATTTATGTTGTTTTATCCTATGCTTTATTAAATTGTATTTATGTTGTTTTGTCCTATGCTTTATTAAATTGTATTTATGTTGTTTTAACCCATGCTTCATTAAATTGTATTTATGTTGTTTTATCCTATGGTTCATTAAATTGTATTTATTTTGTTTTGTCCTATGCTTTATTAAATTGTATTTATGTTGTTTTATCCTATGCTTTATTAAATTGTATTTATGTTGTTTTAACCTATGTTTTATTAAATTGTATTTATGTTGATTTATCCTATGCTTTATTAAATTGTATTTATGTTGTTTTATCCTATGCTTTATTAAATTGTATTTATGTTGATTTAACGTATGTTTTATTAAATTGTATTTATGTTGTTTTATCCTATGCTTTATTAAATTGTATTTATGTTGTTTTAACCCATGCTTTAATAAATTGTATTTATGTTGTTTTATCCTATGCTTTATTAAATTGTATTTATGTTGTTTTAACCTATGCTTTATTAAATTGTATTTATGTTGTTTTAACCCATGCTTTATTAAATTGTATTTATGTTGTTTTATCCTATGCTTTATTAAATTGTATTTATGTTGTTTTATCCTATGCTTTTTTAACTTGTATTTATGTTGTTTTAACCTATGCTTTATTAAATTGTATTTATGTTGTTTTAACCTATGCTTTATTAAATTGTATTTATGTTGTTTTATCCTATGCTTTATTAAATTGTATTTATGTTGTTTTAACCTATGCTTTATTAAATTGTATTTATGTTGTTTTATCCTATGCTTTATTAAATTGTATTTATGTTGTTTTAACATATGTTTTATTAAATTGTATTTATGTTGTTTTGTCCTATGCTTTATTAAATTGTATTTATGTTGTTTTAACCCATGCTTCATTAAATTGTATTTATGTTGTTTTATCCTATGTTTCATTAAATTGTATATATGTTGTTTTATCCTATTCTTTATTAAATTGTATTTATGTTGTTTTATCCTATGCTTTATTAAATTGTATTTATGTTGTTTTAACCTATGTTTTATTAAATTGTATTTATGTTGATTTATCCTATGCTTTATTAAATTGTATTTATGTTGTTTTATCCTATGCTTTATTAAATTGTATTTATGTTGTTTTAACCTATGTTTTATTAAATTGTATTTATGTTGTTTTATCCTATGCTTTATTAAATTGTATTTATGTTGTTTTAACCCATGCTTTAATAAATTGTATTTATGTTGTTTTATCCTATACTTTATTAAATTGTATTTATGTTGTTTTAACCTATGCTTTATTAAATTGTATTTATGTTGTTTTAACCCATGCTTTATTAAATTGTATTTATGTTGTTTTATCCTATGCTTTATTAAATTGTATTTATGTTGTTTCATCCTATGCTTTATTAAATTGTATATATGTTGCTTTATCCTATGCTTTATTAAATTGTGTTTATGTTGTTTTAACCCATGCTTCATTAAATTGTATTTATGTTGTTTTATCCTATGTTTTATTAAATTGCATCTATGTTATTTTATCCTATGCTTTATTAAATTGTATTTATGTTGTTTTATCCTATGCTTTATTAAATTGTATTTATGTTGTTTTAACCTATGCTTTATTAAATTGTATTTATGTTGTTTTAACCTATGCTTTATTAAATTGTATTTATGTTGTTTTATCCTATGCTTTATTAAATTGTATTTATGTTGTTTTAACCTATGCTTTATTAAATTGTATTTATGTTGTTTTATCATATGCTTTATTAAATTGTATTTATGTTGTTTTAACCTATGTTTTATTAAATTGTATTTATGTTGTTTTGTCCTATGCTTTATTAAATTGTATTTATGTTGTTTTAACCCATGCTTCATTAAATTGTATTTATGTTGTTTTATCCTATGTTTCATTAAATTGTATATATGTTGTTTTATCCTATTCTTTATTAAATTGTATTTATGTTGTTTTATCCTATGCTTTATTAAATTGTATTTATGTTGTTTTAACCTATGCTTTATTAAATTGTATTTATGTTGTTTTATCCTATACTTTATTAAATTGTATTTATGTTGTTTTATCCTATGCTTTATTAAATTGTATTTATGTTGTTTTATCCTATGCTTTATTAAATTGTATTTATGTTGTTTTATCCTATACTTTATTAAATTGTATTTATGTTGTTTTATCCTTAGCTTTATTAAATTGTATTTATGTTGTTTTAACCTATGCTTTATTAAATTGTATTTATGTTGTTTTATCCTATACTCTATTAAATTGTATTTATGTTGTTTTATCCTATGCTTTATTAAATTGTATTTATGTTGTTTTATCCTATGCTTTATTAAATTGTATTTATGTTGTTTTAACCTATGCTTTATTAAATTGTATTTATGTTGTTTTAACCTATGCTTTATTAAATTGTATTTATGTTGTTTTATCCTATGCTTTATTAAATTGTATTTATGTTGTTTTAACCTATGCTTTATTAAATTGTATTTATGTTGTTTTATCATATGCTTTATTAAATTGTATTTATGTTGTTTTAACCTATGTTTTATTAAATTGTATTTATGTTGTTTTATCCTATGCTTTATTAAATTGTATTTATGTTGTTTTAACCTATGTTTTATTAAATTGTATTTATGTTGTTTTGTCCTATGCTTTATTAAATTGTATTTATGTTGTTTTAACCCATGCTTCATTAAATTGTATTTATGTTGTTTTATCCTATGTTTCATTAAATTGTATATATGTTGTTTTATCCTATTCTTTATTAAATTGTATTTATGTTGTTTTATCCTATGCTTTATTAAATTGTATTTATGTTGTTTTAACCTATGCTTTATTAAATTGTATTTATGTTGTTTTATCCTATACTTTATTAAATTGTATTTATGTTGTTTTATCCTATGCTTTATTAAATTGTATTTATGTTGTTTTATCCTATGCTTTATTAAATTGTATTTATGTTGTTTTATCCTATACTTTATTAAATTGTATTTATGTTGTTTTATCCTATGCTTTATTAAATTGTATTTATGTTGTTTTAACCTATGCTTTATTAAATTGTATTTATGTTGTTTTATCCTATACTTTATTAAATTGTATTTATGTTGTTTTATCCTATGCTTTATTAAATTGTATTTATGTTGTTTTATCCTATGCTTTATTAAATTGTATTTATGTTGTTTTATCCTATGCTTTATTAAATTGTATTTATGTTGTTTTGTCCTATGCTTTATTAAATTGTATTCATGTTGTTTTAACCCATGCTTCATTAAATTGTATTTATGTTGTTTTATCCTATGGTTCATTAAATTGTATTTATTTTGTTTTGTCCTATGCTTTATTAAATTGTATTTATGTTGTTTTATCCTATGCTTTATTAAATTGTATTTATGTTGTTTTAACCTATGTTTTATTAAATTGTATTTATGTTGATTTATCCTATGCTTTATTAAATTGTATTTATGTTGTTTTATCCTATGCTTTATTAAATTGTATTTATGTTGTTTTAACGTATGTTTTATTAAATTGTATTTATGTTGTTTTATCCTATGCTTTATTAAATTGTATTTATGTTGTTTTAACCCATGCTTTAATAAATTGTATTTATGTTGTTTTATCCTATGCTTTATTAAATTGTATTTATGTTGTTTTAACCTATGCTTTATTAAATTGTATTTATGTTGTTTTAACCCATGCTTTATTAAATTGTATTTATGTTGTTTTATCCTATGCTTTATTAAATTGTATTTATGTTGTTTTATCCTATGCTTTATTAAATTGTATTTATGTTGTTTTAATCTATGCTTTATTAAATTGTATTTATGTTGTTTTATCCTATACTTTATTAAATTGTATTTAGGTTGTTTTATCTTATGCTTTATTAAATTGTATTTATGTTGTTTTATCCTATGCTTTATTAAATTGTATTTATGTTGTTTTATCCTATGCTTTATTAAATTGTATTTATGTTGTTTTAACCTATGCTTTATTAAATTGTATTTATGTTGTTTTATCCTATACTTTATTAAATTGTATTTATGTTGTTTTATCCTATGCTTTATTAAATTGTATTTATGTTGTTTTATCCTATGCTTTATTAAATTGTATTTATGTTGTTTTATCCTATACTTTATTAAATTGTATTTATGTTGTTTTATCCTATGCTTTATTAAATTGTATTTATGTTGTTTTAACCTATGCTTTATTAAATTTTATTTATGTTGTTTTATCCTATACTTTATTAAATTGTATTTATGTTGTTTTATCCTATGCTTTATTAAATTGTATTTATGTTGTTTTATCCTATGCTTTATTAAATTGTATTTATGTTGTTTTATCCTATGCTTTATTAAATTGTATTTATGTTGTTTTGTCCTATGCTTTATTAAATTGTATTTATGTTGTTTTAACCCATGCTTCATTAAATTGTATTTATGTTGTTTTATCCTATGGTTCATTAAATTGTATTTATTTTGTTTTGTCCTATGCTTTATTAAATTGTATTTATGTTGTTTTATCCTATGCTTTATTAAATTGTATTTATGTTGTTTTAACCTATGTTTTATTAAATTGTATTTATGTTGATTTATCCTATGCTTTATTAAATTGTATTTATGTTGTTTTATCCTATGCTTTATTAAATTGTATTTATGTTGATTTAACGTATGTTTTATTAAATTGTATTTATGTTGTTTTATCCTATGCTTTATTAAATTGTATTTATGTTGTTTTAACCCATGCTTTAATAAATTGTATTTATGTTGTTTTATCCTATGCTTTATTAAATTGTATTTATGTTGTTTTATCCTATGCTTTTTTAACTTGTATTTATGTTGTTTTAACCTATGCTTTATTAAATTGTATTTATGTTGTTTTAACCTATGCTTTATTAAATTGTATTTATGTTGTTTTATCCTATGCTTTATTAAATTGTATTTATGTTGTTTTAACCTATGCTTTATTAAATTGTATTTATGTTGTTTTATCCTATGCTTTATTAAATTGTATTTATGTTGTTTTAACATATGTTTTATTAAATTGTATTTATGTTGTTTTGTCCTATGCTTTATTAAATTGTATTTATGTTGTTTTAACCCATGCTTCATTAAATTGTATTTATGTTGTTTTATCCTATGTTTCATTAAATTGTATATATGTTGTTTTATCCTATTCTTTATTAAATTGTATTTATGTTGTTTTATCCTATGCTTTATTAAATTGTATTTATGTTGTTTTAACCTATGTTTTATTAAATTGTATTTATGTTGATTTATCCTATGCTTTATTAAATTGTATTTATGTTGTTTTATCCTATGCTTTATTAAATTGTATTTATGTTGTTTTAACCTATGTTTTATTAAATTGTATTTATGTTGTTTTATCCTATGCTTTATTAAATTGTATTTATGTTGTTTTAACCCATGCTTTAATAAATTGTATTTATGTTGTTTTATCCTATACTTTATTAAATTGTATTTATGTTGTTTTAACCTATGCTTTATTAAATTGTATTTATGTTGTTTTAACCCATGCTTTATTAAATTGTATTTATGTTGTTTTATCCTATGCTTTATTAAATTGTATTTATGTTGTTTCATCCTATGCTTTATTAAATTGTATATATGTTGCTTTATCCTATGCTTTATTAAATTGTGTTCATGTTGTTTTAACCCATGCTTTATTAAATTGTATTTATGTTGTTTTATCCTATGTTTTATTAAATTGCATCTATGTTATTTTATCCTATGCTTTATTAAATTGTATTTATGTTGTTTTATCCTATGCTTTATTAAATTGTATTTATGTTGTTTTAACCTATGCTTTATTAAATTGTATTTATGTTGTTTTAACCTATGCTTTATTAAATTGTATTTATGTTGTTTTATCCTATGCTTTATTAAATTGTATTTATGTTGTTTTAACCTATGCTTTATTAAATTGTATTTATGTTGTTTTATCATATGCTTTATTAAATTGTATTTATGTTGTTTTAACCTATGTTTTATTAAATTGTATTTATGTTGTTTTGTCCTATGCTTTATTAAATTGTATTTATGTTGTTTTAACCCATGCTTCATTAAATTGTATTTATGTTGTTTTATCCTATGTTTCATTAAATTGTATATATGTTGTTTTATCCTATTCTTTATTAAATTGTATTTATGTTGTTTTATCCTATGCTTTATTAAATTGTATTTATGTTGTTTTAACCTATGCTTTATTAAATTGTATTTATGTTGTTTTATCCTATACTTTATTAAATTGTATTTATGTTGTTTTATCCTATGCTTTATTAAATTGTATTTATGTTGTTTTATCCTATGCTTTATTAAATTGTATTTATGTTGTTTTATCCTATACTTTATTAAATTGTATTTATGTTGTTTTATCCTTAGCTTTATTAAATTGTATTTATGTTGTTTTAACCTATGCTTTATTAAATTGTATTTATGTTGTTTTATCCTATACTTTATTAAATTGTATTTATGTTGTTTTATCCTATGCTTTATTAAATTGTATTTATGTTGTTTTATCCTATGCTTTATTAAATTGTATTTATGTTGTTTTAACCTATGCTTTATTAAATTGTATTTATGTTGTTTTAACCTATGCTTTATTAAATTGTATTTATGTTGTTTTATCCTATGCTTTATTAAATTGTATTTATGTTGTTTTAACCTATGCTTTATTAAATTGTATTTATGTTGTTTTATCATATGCTTTATTAAATTGTATTTATGTTGTTTTAACCTATGTTTTATTAAATTGTATTTATGTTGTTTTGTCCTATGCTTTATTAAATTGTATTTATGTTGTTTTAACCCATGCTTCATTAAATTGTATTTATGTTGTTTTATCCTATGTTTCATTAAATTGTATATATGTTGTTTTATCCTATTCTTTATTAAATTGTATTTATGTTGTTTTATCCTATGCTTTATTAAATTGTATTTATGTTGTTTTAACCTATGCTTTATTAAATTGTATTTATGTTGTTTTATCCTATACTTTATTAAATTGTATTTATGTTGTTTTATCCTATGCTTTATTAAATTGTATTTATGTTGTTTTATCCTATGCTTTATTAAATTGTATTTATGTTGTTTTATCCTATACTTTATTAAATTGTATTTATGTTGTTTTATCCTTAGCTTTATTAAATTGTATTTATGTTGTTTTAACCTATGCTTTATTAAATTGTATTTATGTTGTTTTATCCTATACTTTATTAAATTGTATTTATGTTGTTTTATCCTATGCTTTATTAAATTGTATTTATGTTGTTTTATCCTATGCTTTATTAAATTGTATTTATGTTGTTTTATCCTATGCTTTATTAAATTGTATTTATGTTGTTTTGTCCTATGCTTTATTAAATTGTATTTATGTTGTTTTAACTCATGCTTCATTAAATTGTATTTATGTTGTTTTATCCTATGGTTCATTAAATTGTATTTATTTTGTTTTGTCCTATGCTTTATTAAATTGTATTTATGTTGTTTTATCCTATGCTTTATTAAATTGTATTTATGTTGTTTTAACCTATGTTTTATTAAATTGTATTTATGTTGATTTATCCTATGCTTTATTAAATTGTATTTATGTTGTTTTATCCTATGCTTTATTAAATTGTATTTATGTTGTTTTAACGTATGTTTTATTAAATTGTATTTATGTTGTTTTATCCTATGCTTTATTAAATTGTATTTATGTTGTTTTAACCCATGCTTTAATAAATTGTATTTATGTTGTTTTATCCTATGCTTTATTAAATTGTATTTATGTTGTTTTAACCTATGCTTTATTAAATTGTATTTATGTTGTTTTAACCCATGCTTTATTAAATTGTATTTATGTTGTTTTATCCTATGCTTTATTAAATTGTATTTATGTTGTTTTATCCTATGCTTTATTAAATTGTATTTATGTTGTTTTAATCTATGCTTTATTAAATTGTATTTATGTTGTTTTATCCTATACTTTATTAAATTGTATTTAGGTTGTTTTATCCTATGCTTTATTAAATTGTTTTTATGTTGTTTTATCCTATGCTTTATTAAATTGTATTTATGTTGTTTTATCCTATGCTTTATTAAATTGTATTTATGTTGTTTTAACCTATGCTTTATTAAATTGTATTTATGTTGTTTTATCCTATGCTTTATTAAATTGTATTTATGTTGTTTTATCCTATGCTTTATTAAATTGTATTTATGTTGTTTTATCCTATACTTTATTAAATTGTATTTATGTTGTTTTATCCTATGCTTTATTAAATTGTATTTATGTTGTTTTAACCTATGCTTTATTAAATTGTATTTATGTTGTTTTATCCTATACTTTATTAAATTGTATTTATGTTGTTTTATCCTATGCTTTATTAAATTGTATTTATGTTGTTTTATCCTATGCTTTATTAAATTGTATTTATGTTGTTTTATCCTATGCTTTATTAAATTGTATTTATGTTGTTTTGTCCTATGCTTTATTAAATTGTATTTATGTTGTTTTACCCATGCTTCATTAAATTGTATTTATGTTGTTTTATCCTATGGTTCATTAAATTGTATTTATTTTGTTTTGTCCTATGCTTTATTAAATTGTATTTATGTTGTTTTATCCTATGCTTTATTAAATTGTATTTATGTTGTTTTAACCTATGTTTTATTAAATTGTATTTATGTTGATTTATCCTATGCTTTATTAAATTGTATTTATGTTGTTTTATCCTATGCTTTATTAAATTGTATTTATGTTGTTTTATCCTATGCTTTATTAAATTGTATTTATGTTGTTTTATCCTATACTTTATTAAATTGTATTTATGTTGTTTTATCCTTAGCTTTATTAAATTGTATTTATGTTGTTTTAACCTATGCTTTATTAAATTGTATTTATGTTGTTTTATCCTATACTTTATTAAATTGTATTTATGTTGTTTTATCCTATGCTTTATTAAATTGTATTTATGTTGTTTTATCCTATGCTTTATTAAATTGTATTTATGTTGTTTTAACCTATGCTTTATTAAATTGTATTTATGTTGTTTTAACCTATGCTTTATTAAATTGTATTTATGTTGTTTTATCCTATGCTTTATTAAATTGTATTTATGTTGTTTTAACCTATGCTTTATTAAATTGTATTTATGTTGTTTTATCATATGCTTTATTAAATTGTATTTATGTTGTTTTAACCTATGTTTTATTAAATTGTATTTATGTTGTTTTGTCCTATGCTTTATTAAATTGTATTTATGTTGTTTTAACCCATGCTTCATTAAATTGTATTTATGTTGTTTTATCCTATGTTTCATTAAATTGTATATATGTTGTTTTATCCTATTCTTTATTAAATTGTATTTATGTTGTTTTATCCTATGCTTTATTAAATTGTATTTATGTTGTTTTAACCTATGCTTTATTAAATTGTATTTATGTTGTTTTATCCTATACTTTATTAAATTGTATTTATGTTGTTTTATCCTATGCTTTATTAAATTGTATTTATGTTGTTTTATCCTATGCTTTATTAAATTGTATTTATGTTGTTTTATCCTATACTTTATTAAATTGTATTTATGTTGTTTTATCCTTAGCTTTATTAAATTGTATTTATGTTGTTTTAACCTATGCTTTATTAAATTGTATTTATGTTGTTTTATCCTATACTTTATTAAATTGTATTTATGTTGTTTTATCCTATGCTTTATTAAATTGTATTTATGTTGTTTTATCCTATGCTTTATTAAATTGTATTTATGTTGTTTTATCCTATGCTTTATTAAATTGTATTTATGTTGTTTTGTCCTATGCTTTATTAAATTGTATTTATGTTGTTTTAACTCATGCTTCATTAAATTGTATTTATGTTGTTTTATCCTATGGTTCATTAAATTGTATTTATTTTGTTTTGTCCTATGCTTTATTAAATTGTATTTATGTTGTTTTATCCTATGCTTTATTAAATTGTATTTATGTTGTTTTAACCTATGTTTTATTAAATTGTATTTATGTTGATTTATCCTATGCTTTATTAAATTGTATTTATGTTGTTTTATCCTATGCTTTATTAAATTGTATTTATGTTGTTTTAACGTATGTTTTATTAAATTGTATTTATGTTGTTTTATCCTATGCTTTATTAAATTGTATTTATGTTGTTTTAACCCATGCTTTAATAAATTGTATTTATGTTGTTTTATCCTATGCTTTATTAAATTGTATTTATGTTGTTTTAACCTATGCTTTATTAAATTGTATTTATGTTGTTTTAACCCATGCTTTATTAAATTGTATTTATGTTGTTTTATCCTATGCTTTATTAAATTGTATTTATGTTGTTTTATCCTATGCTTTATTAAATTGTATTTATGTTGTTTTAACCTATGCTTTATTAAATTGTATTTATGTTGTTTTATCCTATACTTTATTAAATTGTATTTAGGTTGTTTTATCCTATGCTTTATTAAATTGTTTTTATGTTGTTTTATCCTATGCTTTATTAAATTGTATTTATGTTGTTTTATCCTATGCTTTATTAAATTGTATTTATGTTGTTTTAACCTATGCTTTATTAAATTGTATTTATGTTGTTTTATCCTATGCTTTATTAAATTGTATTTATGTTGTTTTATCCTATGCTTTATTAAATTGTATTTATGTTGTTTTATCCTATACTTTATTAAATTGTATTTATGTTGTTTTATCCTATGCTTTATTAAATTGTATTTATGTTGTTTTAACCTATGCTTTATTAAATTGTATTTATGTTGTTTTATCCTATACTTTATTAAATTGTATTTATGTTGTTTTATCCTATGCTTTATTAAATTGTATTTATGTTGTTTTATCCTATGCTTTATTAAATTGTATTTATGTTGTTTTATCCTATGCTTTATTAAATTGTATTTATGTTGTTTTGTCCTATGCTTTATTAAATTGTATTTATGTTGTTTTACCCATGCTTCATTAAATTGTATTTATGTTGTTTTATCCTATGGTTCATTAAATTGTATTTATTTTGTTTTGTCCTATGCTTTATTAAATTGTATTTATGTTGTTTTATCCTATGCTTTATTAAATTGTATTTATGTTGTTTTAACCTATGTTTTATTAAATTGTATTTATGTTGATTTATCCTATGCTTTATTAAATTGTATTTATGTTGTTTTATCCTATGCTTTATTAAATTGTATTTATGTTGTTTTAACGTATGTTTTATTAAATTGTATTTATGTTGTTTTATCCTATGCTTTATTAAATTGTATTTATGTTGTTTTAACCCATGCTTTAATAAATTGTATTTATGTTGTTTTATCCTATGCTTTATGAAATTGTATTTATGTTGTTTTAACCTATGCTTTATTAAATTGTATTTATGTTGTTTTAACCCATGCTTTATTAAATTGTATTTATGTTGTTTTATCCTATGCTTTATTAAATTGTATTTATGTTGTTTTATCCTATGCTTTATTAAATTGTATTTATGTTGTTTTAACCTATGCTTTATTAAATTGTATTTATGCTGTTTTATCCTATGCTTTATTAAATTGTATTTATGTTGTTTTAACCTATGTTTTATTAAATTGTATTTATGTTGTTTTGTCCTATGCTTTATTAAATTGTATTTATGTTGTTTTAACCCATGCTTCATTAAATTGTTTTTATGTTGTTTTATCCTATGTTTCATTAAATTGTATATATGTTGTTTTATCCTATTCTTTATTAAATTGTATTTATGTTGTTTTATCCTATGCTTTATTAAATTGTATTTATGTTGTTTTAACCTATGTTTTATTAAATTGTATTTATGTTGATTTATCCTATGCTTTATTAAATTGTATTTATGTTGTTTTATCCTATGCTTTATTAAATTGTATTTATGTTGTTTTAACCTATGTTTTATTAAATTGTATTTATGTTGTTTTATCCTATGCTTTATTAAATTGTATTTATGTTGTTTTAACCCATGCTTTAATAAATTGTATTTATGTTGTTTTATCCTATACTTTATTAAATTGTATTTATGTTGTTTTAACCTATGCTTTATTAAATTGTATTTATGTTGTTTTAACCCATGCTTTATTAAATTGTATTTATGTTGTTTTATCCTATGCTTTATTAAATTGTATTTATGTTGTTTTATCCTATGCTTTATTAAATTGTATATATGTTGCTTTATCCTTTGCTTTATTAAATTGTGTTTATGTTGTTTTAACCCATGCTTTATTAAATTGTATTTATGTTGTTTTATCCTATGTTTTATTAAATTGCATCTATGTTATTTTATCCTATGCTTTATTAAATTGTATTTATGTTGTTTTATCCTATGCTTTATAAAATTATATTTATGTGGTTTTATCCTATGCTTTATTAAATTGTATTCATGTTGTTTTATACTATGCTTTATTAAATTGTATTCATGTTGTTTTATCTTATGCTTTATTAAATTGTATTTATGTAGTTTTATCCTATGCTTTATTAAATTGTATTTATGTGGTTTTATCCTATGCTTTATTAAATTGTATTTATGTTGTTTTATCCTATGCTTTATTAAATTGTATTTATGTTTTTTTATCCTATGCTTTATTAAATTGTATTTATGTTGTTTTAACGTATGTTTTATTAAATTGTATTTATGTTGTTTTAACCCATGCTTTATTAAATTGTATTTATGTTGTTTTATCCTATGCTTTATTAAATTGTATTTATGTTGTTTTATCCTATGCTTTATTAAATTGTATATATGTTGCTTTATCCTATGCTTTATTAAATTGTATTTATGTTGTTTTAACCCATGCTTTAATTGTATTTATGTTGTTTTAACCCATGCTTTAATAAATTGTATTTATGTTGTTTTATCCTATGCTTTATTAAATTGTATTTATGTTGTTTTATCCTATGCTTTATTAAATTGTATTTATGTTGTTTTAACCTATGCTTTATTAAATTGTATTTATGTTGTTTTATCCTATGCTTTATTAAATTGTATTTATGTTGTTTTATCCTATGCTTTATTAAATTGTATTTATGTTGTTTTATCCTATACTTTATTAAATTGTATTTATGTTGTTTTATCCTATGCTTTATTAAATTGTATTTATGTTGTTTTAACCTATGCTTTATTAAATTGTATTTATGTTGTTTTATCCTATACTTTATTAAATTGTATTTATGTTGTTTTATCCTATGCTTTATTAAATTGTATTTATGTTGTTTTATCCTATGCTTTATTAAATTGTATTTATGTTGTTTTATCCTATGCTTTATTAAATTGTATTTATGTTGTTTTGTCCTATGCTTTATTAAATTGTATTTATGTTGTTTTACCCATGCTTCATTAAATTGTATTTATGTTGTTTTATCCTATGGTTCATTAAATTGTATTTATTTTGTTTTGTCCTATGCTTTATTAAATTGTATTTATTTTGTTTTATCCTATGCTTTATTAAATTGTATTTATGTTGTTTTAACCTATGTTTTATTAAATTGTATTTATGTTGATTTATCCTATGCTTTATTAAATTGTATTTATGTTGTTTTATCCTATGCTTTATTAAATTGTATTTATGTTGTTTTAACGTATGTTTTATTAAATTGTATTTATGTTGTTTTATCCTATGCTTTATTAAATTGTATTTATGTTGTTTTAACCCATGCTTTAATAAATTGTATTTATGTTGTTTTATCCTATGCTTTATGAAATTGTATTTATGTTGTTTTAACCTATGCTTTATTAAATTGTATTTATGTTGTTTTAACCCATGCTTTATTAAATTGTATTTATGTTGTTTTATCCTATGCTTTATTAAATTGTATTTATGTTGTTTTATCCTATGCTTTATTAAATTGTATTTATGTTGTTTTAACCTATGCTTTATTAAATTGTATTTATGCTGTTTTATCCTATGCTTTATTAAATTGTATTTATGTTGTTTTAACCTATGTTTTATTAAATTGTATTTATGTTGTTTTGTCCTATGCTTTATTAAATTGTATTTATGTTGTTTTAACCCATGCTTCATTAAATTGTTTTTATGTTGTTTTATCCTATGTTTCATTAAATTGTATATATGTTGTTTTATCCTATTCTTTATTAAATTGTATTTATGTTGTTTTATCCTATGCTTTATTAAATTGTATTTATGTTGTTTTAACCTATGTTTTATTAAATTGTATTTATGTTGATTTATCCTATGCTTTATTAAATTGTATTTATGTTGTTTTATCCTATGCTTTATTAAATTGTATTTATGTTGTTTTAACCTATGTTTTATTAAATTGTATTTATGTTGTTTTATCCTATGCTTTATTAAATTGTATTTATGTTGTTTTAACCCATGCTTTAATAAATTGTATTTATGTTGTTTTATCCTATACTTTATTAAATTGTATTTATGTTGTTTTAACCTATGCTTTATTAAATTGTATTTATGTTGTTTTAACCCATGCTTTATTAAATTGTATTTATGTTGTTTTATCCTATGCTTTATTAAATTGTATTTATGTTGTTTTATCCTATGCTTTATTAAATTGTATATATGTTGCTTTATCCTATGCTTTATTAAATTGTGTTTATGTTGTTTTAACCCATGCTTTATTAAATTGTATTTATGTTGTTTTATCCTATGTTTTATTAAATTGCATCTATGTTATTTTATCCTATGCTTTATTAAATTGTATTTATGTTGTTTTAACCTATGCTTTATTAAATTGTATTTATGTTGTTTTATCATATGCTTTATTAAATTGTATTTATGTTGTTTTAACCTATGTTTTATTAAATTGTATTTATGTTGTTTTGTCCTATGCTTTATTAAATTGTATTTATGTTGTTTTAACCCATGCTTCATTAAATTGTATTTATGTTGTTTTATCCTATGTTTCATTAAATTGTATATATGTTGTTTTATCCTATTCTTTATTAAATTGTATTTATGTTGTTTTATCCTATGCTTTATTAAATTGTATTTATGTTGTTTTAACCTATGCTTTATTAAATTGTATTTATGTTGTTTTATCCTATACTTTATTAAATTGTATTTATGTTGTTTTATCCTATGCTTTATTAAATTGTATTTATGTTGTTTTATCCTATGCTTTATTAAATTGTATTTATGTTGTTTTATCCTATACTTTATTAAATTGTATTTATGTTGTTTTATCCTTAGCTTTATTAAATTGTATTTATGTTGTTTTAACCTATGCTTTATTAAATTGTATTTATGTTGTTTTATCCTATACTTTATTAAATTGTATTTATGTTGTTTTATCCTATGCTTTATTAAATTGTATTTATGTTGTTTTATCCTATGCTTTATTAAATTGTATTTATGTTGTTTTATCCTATGCTTTATTAAATTGTATTTATGTTGTTTTAACCTATGTTTTATTAAATTGTATTTATGTTGTTTTATCCTATGCTTTATTAAATTGTATTTATGTTGTTTTAACCCATGCTTTAATAAATTGTATTTATGTTGTTTTATCCTATACTTTATTAAATTGTATTTATGTTGTTTTAACGTATGTTTTATTAAATTGTATTTATGTTGTTTTAACTCATGCTTCATTAAATTGTATTTATGTTGTTTTATCCTATGCTTTATTAAATTGTATTTATGTTGTTTTATCCTATGCTTTATTAAATTGTATTTATGTTGTTTTAACCTATGTTTTATTAAATTGTATTTATGTTGTTTTATCCTATGCTTTATTAAATTGTATTTATGTTGTTTTAACCCATGCTTTAATAAATTGTATTTATGTTGTTTTATCCTATACTTTATTAAATTGTATTTATGTTGTTTTAACCTATGCTTTATTAAATTGTATTTATGTTGTTTTAACCCATGCTTTATTAAATTGTATTTATGTTGTTTTATCCTATGCTTTATTAAATTGTATTTATGTTGTTTTATCCTATGCTTTATTAAATTGTATATATGTTGCTTTATCCTATGCTTTATTAAATTGTGTTTATGTTGTTTTAACCCATGCTTTATTAAATTGTATTTATGTTGTTTTATCCTATGTTTTATTAAATTGCATCTATGTTATTTTATCCTATGCTTTATTAAATTGTATTTATGTTGTTTTATCCTATGCTTTATAAAATTATATTTATGTGGTTTTATCCTATGCTTTATTAAATTGTATTCATGTTGTTTTATCCTATGCTTTATTAAATTGTATTCATGTTGTTTTATCTTATGCTTTATTAAATTGTATTTATGTAGTTTTATCCTATGCTTTATTAAATTGTATTTATGTGGTTTTATCCTATGCTTTATTAAATTGTATTTATGTTGTTTTAACCTATGTTTTATTAAATTGTATTTATGTTGTTTTGTCCTATGCTTTATTAAATTGTATTTATGTTGTTTTAACCCATGCTTCATTAAATTGTTTTTATGTTGTTTTATCCTATGTTTCATTAAATTGTATATATGTTGTTTTATCCTATTCTTTATTAAATTGTATTTATGTTGTTTTATCCTATGCTTTAATAAATTGTATTTATGTTGTTTTAACCTATGTTTTATTAAATTGTATTTATGTTGATTTATCCTATGCTTTATTAAATTGTATTTATGTTGTTTTATCCTATGCTTTATTAAATTGTATTTATGTTGTTTTAACCTATGTTTTATTAAATTGTATTTATGTTGTTTTATCCTATGCTTTATTAAATTGTATTTATGTTGTTTTAACCCATGCTTTAATAAATTGTATTTATGTTGTTTTATCCTATACTTTATTAAATTGTATTTATGTTGTTTTAACCTATGCTTTATTAAATTGTATTTATGTTGTTTTAACCCATGCTTTATTAAATTGTATTTATGTTGTTTTATCCTATGCTTTATTAAATTGTATTTATGTTGTTTTATCCTATGCTTTATTAAATTGTATATATGTTGCTTTATCCTATGCTTTATTAAATTGTGTTTATGTTGTTTTAACCCATGCTTTATTAAATTGTATTTATGTTGTTTTATCCTATGTTTTATTAAATTGCATCTATGTTATTTTATCCTATGCTTTATTAAATTGTATTTATGTTGTTTTATCCTATGCTTTATAAAATTATATTTATGTGGTTTTATCCTATGCTTTATTAAATTGTATTCATGTTGTTTTATACTATGCTTTATTAAATTGTATTCATGTTGTTTTATCTTATGCTTTATTAAATTGTATTTATATAGTTTTATCCTATGCTTTATTAAATTGTATTTATGTGGTTTTATCCTATGCTTTATTAAATTGTATTTATGTTGTTTTATCCTATGCTTTATTAAATTGTATTTATGTTTTTTTATCCTATGCTTTATTAAATTGTATTTATGTTGTTTTAACGTATGTTTTATTAAATTGTATTTAGGTTGTTTTAACCCATGCTTTATTAAATTGTATTTATGTTGTTTTATCCTATGCTTTATTAAATTGTATTTATGTTGTTTTATCCTATGCTTTATTAAATTGTATATATGTTGCTTTATCCTATGCTTTATTAAATTGTATTTATGTTGTTTTAACCCATGCTTTAATTGTATTTATGTTGTTTTATCCTATGCTTTATTAAATTGTATTTATGTTTTTTTATCCTATGCTTTATTAAATTGTATTTATGTTGTTTTAACGTATGTTTTATTAAATTGTATTTATGTTGTTTTAACTCATGCTTCATTAAATTGTATTTATGTTGTTTTATCCTATGCTTTATTAAATTGTATTTATGTTGTTTTATCCTATGCTTTATTAAATTGTATTTATGTTGTTTTAACCTATGTTTTATTAAATTGTATTTATGTTGTTTTATCCTATGCTTTATTAAATTGTATTTATGTTGTTTTAACCCATGCTTTAATAAATTGTATTTATGTTGTTTTATCCTATACTTTATTAAATTGTATTTATGTTGTTTTAACCTATGCTTTATTAAATTGTATTTATGTTGTTTTAACCCATGCTTTATTAAATTGTATTTATGTTGTTTTATCCTATGCTTTATTAAATTGTATTTATGTTGTTTTATCCTATGCTTTATTAAATTGTATATATGTTGCTTTATCCTATGCTTTATTAAATTGTGTTTATGTTGTTTTAACCCATGCTTTATTAAATTGTATTTATGTTGTTTTATCCTATGTTTTATTAAATTGCATCTATGTTATTTTATCCTATGCTTTATTAAATTGTATTTATGTTGTTTTATCCTATGCTTTATAAAATTATATTTATGTGGTTTTATCCTATGCTTTATTAAATTGTATTCATGTTGTTTTATCCTATGCTTTATTAAATTGTATTCATGTTGTTTTATCTTATGCTTTATTAAATTGTATTTATGTAGTTTTATCCTATGCTTTATTAAATTGTATTTATGTGGTTTTATCCTATGCTTTATTAAATTGTATTTATGTTGTTTTATCCTATGCTTTATTAAATTGTATTTATGTTTTTTTATCCTATGCTTTATTAAATTGTATTTATGTTGTTTTAACGTATGTTTTATTAAATTGTATTTATGTTGTTTTAACCTATGCTTTATTAAATTGTATTTATGTTGTTTTATCCTATGCTTTATTAAATTGTATTTATGTTGTTTTATCCTATGCTTTATTAAATTGTATATATGTTGCTTTATCCTATGCTTTATTAAATTGTATTTATGTTGTTTTAACCCATGCTTTAATTGTATTTATGTTGTTTTATCCTATGCTTTATTAAATTGTATTTATGTTGTTTTAACCTATGCTTTATTAAATTGTATTTATGTTGTTTTAACCCATGCTTTATTAAATTGTATTTATGTTGTTTTATCCTATGCTTTATTAAATTGTATTTATGTTGTTTTATCCTATGCTTTATTAAATTGTATTTATGTTGTTTTAATCTATGCTTTATTAAATTGTATTTATGTTGTTTTATCCTATACTTTATTAAATTGTATTTAGGTTGTTTTATCCTATGCTTTATTAAATTGTATTTATGTTGTTTTATCCTATGCTTTATTAAATTGTATTTATGTTGTTTTATCCTATGCTTTATTAAATTGTATTTATGTTGTTTTAACCTATGCTTTATTAAATTGTATTTATGTTGTTTTATCCTATACTTTATTAAATTGTATTTATGTTGTTTTATCCTATGCTTTATTAAATTGTATTTATGTTGTTTTATCCTATGCTTTATTAAATTGTATTTATGTTGTGTTATCCTATACTTTATTAAATTGTATTTATGTTGTTTTATCCAATGCTTTATTAAATTGTATTTATGTTGTTTTAACATATGCTTTATTAAATTGTATTTATGTTGTTTTATCCTATACTTTATTAAATTGTATTTCCGTTGTTTTATCCTGTGCTTTATTAAATTGTATTTATGTTGTTTTATCCTATGCTTTATTAAATTGTATTTATGTTGTTTTATCCTATGCTTTATTAAATTGTATTTATGTTGTTTTGTCCTATGCTTTATTAAATTGTATTTATGTTGTTTTAACCCATGCTTCATTAAATTGTATTTATGTTGTTTTATCCTATGGTTCATTAAATTGTATTTATTTTGTTTTGACCTATGCTTTATTAAATTGTATTTATGTTGTTTTATCCTATGCTTTATTAAATTGTATTTATGTTGTTTTAACCTATGTTTTATTAAATTGTATTTATGTTGATTTATCCTATGCTTTATTAAATTGTATTTATGTTGTTTTATCCTATGCTTTATTAAATTGTATTTATGTTGTTTTAACGTATGTTTTATTAAATTGTATTTATGTTGTTTTATCCTATGCTTTATTAAATTGTATTTATGTTGTTTTAACCCATGCTTTATTAAATTGTATTTATGTTGTTTTATCCTATGCTTTATTAAATTGTATTTATGTTGTTTTATCCTATGCTTTATTAAATTGTATATATGTTGCTTTATCCTATGCTTTATTAAATTGTATTTATGTTGTTTTAACCCATGCTTTAATTGTATTTATGTTGTTTTATCCTATGCTTTATTAAATTGTATTTATGTTGTTTTAACCTATGCTTTATTAAATTGTATTTATGTTGTTTTAACCCATGCTTTATTAAATTGTATTTATGTTGTTTTATCCTATGCTTTATTAAATTGTATTTATGTTGTTTTATCCCATGCTTTATTAAATTGTATTTATGTTGTTTTAATCTATGCTTTATTAAATTGTATTTATGTTGTTTTATCCTATACTTTATTAAATTGTATTTAGGTTGTTTTATCCTATGCTTTATTAAATTGTATTTATGTTGTTTTATCCTATGCTTTATTAAATTGTATTTATGTTGTTTTATCCTATGCTTTATTAAATTGTATTTATGTTGTTTTAACCTATGCTTTATTAAATTGTATTTATGTTGTTTTATCCTATACTTTATTAAATTGTATTTCCGTTGTTTTATCCTGTGCTTTATTAAATTGTATTTATGTTGTTTTATCCTATGCTTTATTAAATTGTATTTATGTTATTTTATCCTATGCTTTATTAAATTGTATTTATGTTGTTTTGTCCTATGCTTTATTAAATTGTATTTATGTTGTTTTAACCCATGCTTCATTAAATTGTATTTATGTTGTTTTATCCTATGGTTCATTAAATTGTATTTATTTTGTTTTGACCTATGCTTTATTAAATTGTATTTATGTTGTTTTATCCTATGCTTTATTAAATTGCATTTATGTTGTTTTAACCTATGTTTTATTAAATTGTATTTATGTTGATTTATCCTATGCTTTATTAAATTGTATTTATGTTGTTTTATCCTATGCTTTATTAAATTGTATTTATGTTGTTTTAACGTATGTTTTATTAAATTGTATTTATGTTGTTTTATCCTATGCTTTATTAAATTGTATTTATGTTGTTTTAACCCATGCTTTAATAAATTGTATTTATGTTGTTTTATCCTATGCTTTATTAAATTGTATTTATGTAGTTTTAACCCATGCTTTAATAAATTGTATTTATGTTGTTTTATCCTATGTTTTATTAAATTGCATCTATGTTATTTTATCCTATGCTTTATTAAATTGTATTTATGTTGTTTTATCCTATGCTTTATAAAATTATATTTATGTGGTTTTATCCTATGCTTTATTAAATTGTATTCATGTTGTTTTATCCTATGCTTTATTAAATTGTATTCATGTTGTTTTATCTTATGCTTTATTAAATTGTATTTATGTAGTTTTATCCTATGCTTTATTAAATTGTATTTATGTGGTTTTATCCTATGCTTTATTAAATTGTATTTATGTTGTTTTATCCTATGCTTTATTAAATTGTATTCATGTTGTTTTATCCTATGCTTTATTAAATTGTATTTATGTTGTTTTAACGTATGTTTTATTAAATTGTATTTATGTTGTTTTAACCCATGCTTTATTAAATTGTATTTATGTTGTTTTATCCTATGCTTTATTAAATTGTATTTATGTTGTTTTATCCTATGCTTTATTAAATTGTATATATGTTGCTTTATCCTATGCTTTATTAAATTGTATTTATGTTGTTTTAACCCATGCTTTAATTGTATTTATGTTGTTTTATCCTATGCTTTATTAAATTGTATTTATATTGTTTTAACCCATGCTTTAATTGTATTTATGTTGTTTTATCCTATGCTTTATTAAATTGTATTTATGTTGTTTTAACCTATGCTTTATTAAATTGTATTTATGTTGTTTTAACCCATGCTTTATTAAATTATATTTATGTTGTTTTATCCTATGCTTTATTAAATTGTATTTATGTTGTTTTATCCTATGCTTTATTAAATTGTATTTATGTTGTTTTATCCTATACTTTATTAAATTGTATTTATGTTGTTTTATCCTTAGCTTTATTAAATTGTATTTATGTTGTTTTAACCTATGCTTTATTAAATTGTATTTATGTTGCTTTATCCTATACTTTATTAAATTGTATTTATGTTGTTTTATCCTATGCTTTATTAAATTGTATTCATGTTGTTTTATCCTATGCTTTATTAAATTGTATTCATGTTGTTTTATCTTATGCTTTATTAAATTGTATTTATGTAGTTTTATCCTATGCTTTATTAAATTGTATTTATGTTGTTTTAACCTATGTTTTATTAAATTGTATTTATGTTGTTTTATCCTATGCTTTATTAAATTGTATTTATGTTGTTTTAACCCATGCTTTAATAAATTGTATTTATGTTGTTTTATCCTATACTTTATTAAATTGTATTTATGTTGTTTTAACCTATGCTTTATTAAATTGTATTTATGTTGTTTTAACCCATGCTTTATTAAATTGTATTTATGTTGTTTTATCCTATGCTTTATTAAATTGTATTTATGTTGTTTTATCCTATGCTTTATTAAATTGTATATATGTTGCTTTATCCTATGCTTTATTAAATTGTGGTTATGTTGTTTTAACCCATGCTTTATTAAATTGTATTTATGTTGTTTTATCCTATGTTTTATTAAATTGCATCTATGTTATTTTATCCTATGCTTTATTAAATTGTATTTATGTTGTTTTATCCTATGCTTTATAAAATTATATTTATGTGGTTTTATCCTATGCTTTATTAAATTGTATTCATGTTGTTTTATACTATGCTTTATTAAATTGTATTCATGTTGTTTTATCTTATGCTTTATTAAATTGTATTTATGTAGTTTTATCCTATGCTTTATTAAATTGTATTTATGTGGTTTTATCCTATGCTTTATTAAATTGTATTTATGTTGTTTTATCCTATGCTTTATTAAATTGTATTTATGTTTTTTTATCGTATGCTTTATTAAATTGTATTTATGTTGTTTTAACGTATGTTTTATTAAATTGTATTTATGTTGTTTTAACTCATGCTTCATTAAATTGTATTTATGTTGTTTTATCCTATGCTTTATTAAATTGTATTTATGTTGTTTTATGCTATGCTTTATTAAATTGTATTTATGTTGTTTTAACCTATGTTTTATTAAATTGTATTTATGTTGTTTTATCCTATGCTTTATTAAATTGTATTTATGTTGTTTTAACCCATGCTTTAATAAATTGTATTTATGTTGTTTTATCCTATACTTTATTAAATTGTATTTATGTTGTTTTAACCTATGCTTTATTAAATTGTATTTATGTTGTTTTAACCCATGCTTTATTAAATTGTATTTATGTTGTTTTATCCTATGCTTTATTAAATTGTATTTATGTTGTTTTATCCTATGCTTTATTAAATTGTATATATGTTGCTTTATCCTATGCTTTATTAAATTGTGTTTATGTTGTTTTAACCCATGCTTTATTAAATTGTATTTATGTTGTTTTATCCTATGTTTTATTAAATTGCATCTATGTTATTTTATCCTATGCTTTATTAAATTGTATTTATGTTGTTTTATCCTATGCTTTATAAAATTATATTTATGTGGTTTTATCCTATGCTTTATTAAATTGTATTCATGTTGTTTTATCCTATGCTTTATTAAATTGTATTCATGTTGTTTTATCTTATGCTTTATTAAATTGTATTTATGTAGTTTTATCCTATGCTTTATTAAATTGTATTTATGTGGTTTTATCCTATGCTTTATTAAATTGTATTTATGTTGTTTTATCCTATGCTTTATTAAATTGTATTTATGTTTTTTTATCCTATGCTTTATTAAATTGTATTTATGTTGTTTTAACGTATGTTTTATTAAATTGTATTTATGTTGTTTTAACCCATGCTTTATTAAATTGTATTTATGTTGTTTTATCCTATGCTTTATTAAATTGTATTTATGTTGTTTTAACCCATGCTTTAATTGTATTTATGTTGTTTTATCCTATGCTTTATTACATTGTATTTATGTTGTTTTATCCTATGCTTTATTACATTGTATTTATGTTGTTTTAACCTATGCTTTATTAAATTGTATTTATGTTGTTTTAACCCATGCTTTATTAAATTGTATTTATGTTGTTTTATCCTATGCTTTATTAAATTGTATTTATGTTGTTTTATCCTATGCTTTATTAAATTGTATTTATGTTGTTTTAATCTATGCTTTATTAAATTGTATTTATGTTGTTTTATCCTATACTTTATTAAATTGTATTTAGGTTGTTTTATCCTATGCTTTATTAAATTGTATTTATGTTGTTTTATCCTATGCTTTATTAAATTGTATTTATGTTGTTTTATCCTATGCTTTATTAAATTGTATTTATGTTGTTTTAACCTATGCTTTATTAAATTGTATTTATGTTGTTTTATCCTATACTTTATTAAATTGTATTTATGTTGTTTTATCCTATGCTTTATTAAATTGTATTTATGTTGTTTTATCCTATGCTTTATTAAATTGTATTTATGTTGTGTTATCCTATACTTTATTAAATTGTATTTATGTTGTTTTATCCTATGCTTTATTAAATTGTATTTATGTTGTTTTAACCTATGCTTTATTAAATTGTATTTATGTTGTTTTATCCTATACTTTATTAAATTGTATTTCCGTTGTTTTATCCTGTGCTTTATTAAATTGTATTTATGTTGTTTTATCCTATGCTTTATTAAATTGTATTTATGTTGTTTTATCCTATGCTTTATTAAATTGTATTTATGTTGTTTTGTCCTATGCTTTATTAAATTGTATTTATGTTGTTTTAACCCATGCTTCATTAAATTGTATTTATGTTGTTTTATCCTATGGTTCATTAAATTGTATTTATTTTGTTTTGACCTATGCTTTATTAAATTGTATTTATGTTGTTTTATCCTATGCTTTATTAAATTGTATTTATGTTGTTTTAACCTATGTTTTATTAAATTGTATTTATGTTGATTTATCCTATGCTTTATTAAATTGTATTTATGTTGTTTTATCCTATGCTTTATTAAATTGTATTTATGTTGTTTTAACGTATGTTTTATTAAATTGTATTTATGTTGTTTTATCCTATGCTTTATTAAATTGTATTTATGTTGTTTTAACCCATGCTTTAATAAATTGTATTTATCTTGTTTTATCCTATGCTTTATTAAATTGTATTTATGTTGTTTTAACCCATGCTTTAATAAATTGTATTTATGTTGTTTTATCCTATGCTTTATTAAATTGTGTTTATGTTGTTTTAACCCATGCTTTATTAAATTGTATTTATGTTGTTTTATCCTATGTTTTATTAAATTGCATCTATGTTATTTTATCCTATGCTTTATTAAATTGTATTTATGTTGTTTTATCCTATGCTTTATAAAATTATATTTATGTGGTTTTATCCTATGCTTTATTAAATTGTATTCATGTTGTTTTATCCTATGCTTTATTAAATTGTATTCATGTTGTTTTATCTTATGCTTTATTAAATTGTATTTATGTAGTTTTATCCTATGCTTTATTAAATTGTATTTATGTGGTTTTATCCTATGCTTTATTAAATTGTATTTATGTTGTTTTATCCTATGCTTTATTAAATTGTATTCATGTTGTTTTATCCTATGCTTTATTAAATTGTATTTATGTTGTTTAACGTATGTTTTATTAAATTGTATTTATGTTGTTTTAACCCATGCTTTATTAAATTGTATTTATGTTGTTTTATCCTATGCTTTATTAAATTGTATTTATGTTGTTTTATCCTATGCTTTATTAAATGGTATATATGTTGCTTTATCCTATGCTTTATTAAATTGTATTTATGTTGTTTTAACCCATGCTTTAATTGTATTTATGTTGTTTTATCCTATGCTTTATTAAATTGTATTTATGTTGTTTTAACCTATGCTTTATTAAATTGTATTTATGTTGTTTTAACCCATGCTTTATTAAATTATATTTATGTTGTTTTATCCTATGCTTTATTAAATTGTATTTATGTTGTTTTATCCTATGCTTTATTAAATTGTATTTATGTTGTTTTATCCTATACTTTATTAAATTGTTTTTATGTTGTTTTATCCTTAGCTTTATTAAATTGTATTTATGTTGTTTTAACCTATGCTTTATTAAATTGTATTTATGTTGCTTTATCCTATACTTTATTAAATTGTATTTATGTTGTTTTATCCTATGCTTTATTAAATTGTATTCATGTTGTTTTATCCTATGCTTTATTAAATTGTATTCATGTTGTTTTATCTTATGCTTTATTAAATTGTATTTATGTAGTTTTATCCTATGCTTTATTAAATTGTATTTATGTGGTTTTATCCTATGCTTTATTAAATTGTATTTATGTTGTTTTATCCTATGCTTTATTAAATTGTATTCATGTTGTTTTATCCTATGCTTTATTAAATTGTATTCATGTTGTTTTATCCTATGCTTTATTAAATTGTATTTATGTTGTTTTAACGTATGTTTTATTAAATTGTATTTATGTTGTTTTAACCCATGCTTTATTAAATTGTATTTATGTTGTTTTATCCTATGCTTTATTAAATTGTATTTATGTTGTTTTATCCTATGCTTTATTAAATTGTATATATGTTGCTTTATCCTATGCTTTATTAAATTGTATTTATGTTGTTTTAACCCATGCTTTAATTGTATTTATGTTGTTTTATCCTATGCTTTATTAAATTGTATTTATGTTGTTTTAACCTATGCTTTATTAAATTGTATTTATGTTGTTTTAACCCATGCTTTATTAAATTATATTTATGTTGTTTTATCCTATGCTTTATTAAATTGTATTTATGTTGTTTTATCCTATGCTTTATTAAATTGTATTTATGTTGTTTTAATCTATGCTTTATTAAATTGTATTTATGTTGTTTTATCTTATACTTTATTAAATTGTATTAAGGTTGTTTTATCCTATGCTTTATTAAATTGTATTTATGTTGTTTTATCCTATGCTTTATTAAATTGTATTTATGTTGTTTTATCCTATGCTTTATTAAATTGTATTTATGTTGTTTTAACCTATGCTTTATTAAATTGTATTTATGTGGTTTTATCCTATGCTTTATTAAATTGTATTTATGTTGTTTTATCCTATGCTTTATTAAATTGTATTTATGTTGTTTTATCCTATGCTTTATTAAATTGTATTTATGTTGTTTTAACCTATGTTTTATTAAATTGTATTTATGTTGTTTTGTCCTATGCTTTATTAAATTGTATTTATGTTGTTTTAACCCATGCTTCATTAAATTGTATTTATGTTGTTTTATCCTATGTTTCATTAAATTGTATATATGTTGTTTTATCCTATTCTTTATTAAATTGTATTTATGTTGTTTTATCCTATGCTTTATTAAATTGTATTTATGTTGTTTTAACCTATGCTTTATTAAATTGTATTTATGTTGTTTTATCCTATACTTTATTAAATTGTATTTATGTTGTTTTATCCTATGCTTTATTAAATTGTATTTATGTTGTTTTATCCTATGCTTTATTAAATTGTATTTATGTTGTTTTATCCTATACTTTATTAAATTGTATTTATGTTGTTTTATCCTTAGCTTTATTAAATTGTATTTATGTTGTTTTAACCTATGCTTTATTAAATTGTATTTATGTTGCTTTATCCTATACTTTATTAAATTGTATTTATGTTGTTTTATCCTATGCTTTATTAAATTGTATTTATGTTGTTTTATCCTATGCTTTATTAAATTGTATTTATGTTGTTTTATCCTATGCTTTATTAAATTGTATTTATGTCGTTTTGTCCTATGCTTTATTAAATTGTATTTATGTTGTTTTAACCCATGCTTCATTAAATTGTATTTATGTTGTTTTATCCTATGGTTCATTAAATTGTATTTATTTTGTTTTGTCCTATGCTTTATTAAATTGTATTTATGTTGTTTTATCCTATGCTTTATTAAATTGTATTTATATTGTTTTAACCTATGTTTTATTAAATTGTATTTATGTTGATTTATCCTATGCTTTATTAAATTGTCTTTATGTTGTTTTATCCTATGCTTTATTAAATTGTATTTATGTTGTTTTAACGTATGTTTTATTAAATTGTATTTATGTTGTTTTATCCTATGCTTTATTAAATTGTATTTATGTTGTTTTAACCTATGCTTTATTAAATTGTATTTATGTTGTTTTAACCCATGCTTTATTAAATTGTATTTATGTTGTTTTATCCTATGCTTTATTAAATTGTATTTATGTTGTTTTAACCTATGCTTTATTAAATTGTATTTATGTTGTTTTAACCCATGCTTTATTAAATTGTATTTATGTTGTTTTATCCTATGCTTTATTAAATTGTATTTATGTTGTTTTATCCTATGCTTTATTAAATTGTATTTATGTTGTTTTAACCTATGCTTTATTAAATTGTATTTATGTTGTTTTATCCTATACTTTATTAAATTGTATTTATGTTGTTTTATCCTATGCTTTATTAAATTGTATTTATGTTGTTTTATCCTATGCTTTATTAAATTGTATTTATGTTGTTTTATCCTATACTTTATTAAATTGTATTTATGTTGTTTTATCCTATGCTTTATTAAATTGTATTTATGTTGTTTTAACCTATGCTTTATTAAATTGTATTTATGTTGTTTTATCCGATACTTTATTAAATTGTATTTATGTTGTTTTATCCTATGCTTTATTAAATTGTATTTATGTTGTTTTATCCTATGCTTTATTAAATTGTATTTATGTTGTTTTATCCTATGCTTTATTAAATTGTATTTATGTTGTTTTGTCCTATGCTTTATTAAATTGTATTTATGTTGTTTTACCCATGCTTCATTAAATTGTATTTATGTTGTTTTATCCTATGGTTCATTAAATTGTATTTATTTTGTTTTGTCCTATGCTTTGTTAAATTGTATTTATGTTGTTTTATCCTATGCTTTATTAAATTGTATTTATGTTGTTTTAACCCATGCTTCATTAAATTGTATTTATGTTGTTTTATCCTATGCTTTATTAAATTGTATTTATGTTGTTTTAACCTATGTTTTATTAAATTGTATTTATGTTGTTTTGTCCTATGCTTTATTAAATTGTATTTATGTTGTTTTAACCCATGCTTCATTAAATTGTATTTATGTTGTTTTATCCTATGTTTCATTAAATTGTATATATGTTGTTTTATCCTATTCTTTATTAAATTGTATTTATGTTGTTTTATCCTATGCTTTATTAAATTGTATTTATGTTGTTTTAACCTATGCTTTATTAAATTGTATTTATGTTGTTTTATCCTATACTTTATTAAATTGTATTTATGTTGTTTTATCCTATGCTTTATTAAATTGTATTTATGTTGTTTTATCCTATGCTTTATTAAATTGTATTTATGTTGTTTTATCCTATGCTTTATTAAATTGTATTTATGTTGTTTTGTCCTATGCTTTATTAAATTGTATTTATGTTGTTTTACCCATGCTTCATTAAATTGTATTTATGTTGTTTTATCCTATGTTTCATTAAATTGTATATATGTTGTTTTATCCTATTCTTTATTAAATTGTATTTATGTTGTTTTATCCTATGCTTTATTAAATTGTATTTATGTTGTTTTAACCTATGCTTTATTAAATTGTATTTATGTTGTTTTATCCTATACTTTATTAAATTGTATTTATGTTGTTTTATCCTATGCTTTATTAAATTGTATTTATGTTGTTTTATCCTATGCTTTATTAAATTGTATTTATGTTGTTTTATCCTATACTTTATTAAATTATATTTATGTTGTTTTATCCTTAGCTTTATTAAATTGTATTTATGTTGTTTTAACCTATGCTTTATTAAATTGTATTTATGTTGCTTTATCCTATGCTTTATTAAATTGTATTTATGTTGTTTTAACCCATGCTTTAATTGTATTTATGTTGTTTTATCCTATGCTTTATTAAATTGTATTTATGTTGTTTTAACCTATGCTTTATTAAATTGTATTTATGTTGTTTTAACCCATGCTTTATTAAATTGTATTTATGTTGTTTTATCCTATGCTTTATTAAATTGTATTTATGTTGTTTTATCCTATGCTTTATTAAATTGTATTTATGTTGTTTTAATCTATGCTTTATTAAATTGTATTTATGTTGTTTTATCCTATGGTTCATTAAATTGTATTTATTTTGTTTTGTCCTATGCTTTATTAAATTGTATTTATGTTGTTTTATCCTATGCTTTATTAAATTGTATTTATGTTGTTTTAACCTATGTTTTATTAAATTGTATTTATGTTGATTTATCCTATGCTTTATTAAATTGTATTTATGTTGTTTTATCCTATGCTTTATTAAATTGTATTTATGTTGTTTTAACGTATGTTTTATTAAATTGTATTTATGTTGTTTTATCCTATGCTTTATTAAATTGTATTTATGTTGTTTTAACCCATGCTTTAATAAATTGTATTTATGTTGTTTTATCCTATGCTTTATTAAATTGTATTTATGTTGTTTTAACCTATGCTTTATTAAATTGTATTTATGTTGTTTTAACCCATGCTTTATTAAATTGTATTTATGTTGTTTTATCCTATGCTTTATTAAATTGTATTTATGTTGTTTTATCCTATGCTTTATTAAATTGTATTTATGTTGTTTTAACCTATGCTTTATTAAATTGTATTTATGCTGTTTTATCCTATGCTTTATTAAATTGTATTTATGTTGTTTTAACCTATGTTTTATTAAATTGTATTTATGTTGTTTTGTCCTATGCTTTATTAAATTGTATTTATGTTGTTTTAACCCATGCTTCATTAAATTGTATTTATGTTGTTTTATCCTATGTTTCATTAAATTGTATATATGTTGTTTTATCCTATTCTTTATTAAATTGTATTTATGTTGTTTTATCCTATGCTTTATTAAATTGTATTTATGTTGTTTTAACCTATGTTTTATTAAATTGTATTTATGTTGATTTATCCTATGCTTTATTAAATTGTATTTATGTTGTTTTATCCTATGCTTTATTAAATTGTATTTATGTTGTTTTAACCTATGTTTTATTAAATTGTATTAATGTTGTTTTATCCTATGCTTTATTAAATTGTATTTATGTTGTTTTAACCCATGCTTTAATAAATTGTATTTATATTGTTTTATCCTATACTTTATTAAATTGTATTTATGTTGTTTTAACCTATGCTTTATTAAATTGTATTTATGTTGTTTTAACCCATGCTTTATTAAATTGTATTTATGTTGTTTTATCCTATGCTTTATTAAATTGTATTTATGTTGTTTTATCCTATGCTTTATTAAATTGTATATATGTTGCTTTATCCTATGCTTTATTAAATTGTGTTTATGTTGTTTTAACCCATGCTTTATTAAATTGTATTTATGTTGTTTTATCCTATGTTTTATTAAATTGCATCTATGTTATTTTATCCTATGCTTTATTAAATTGTATTTATGTTGTTTTATCCTATGCTTTATAAAATTATATTTATGTGGTTTTATCCTATGCTTTATTAAATTGTATTCATGTTGTTTTATCCTATGCTTTATTAAATTGTATTCATGTTGTTTTATCTTATGCTTTATTAAATTGTATTTATGTAGTTTTATCCTATGCTTTATTAAATTGTATTTATGTTGTTTTATCCTATGCTTTATTAAATTGTATTTATGTTGTTTTATCCTATGCTTTATTAAATTGTATTTATGTTGTTTTATCCTATGCTTTATTAAATTGTATTTATGTTGTTTTGTCCTATGCTTTATTAAATTGTATTTATGTTGTTTTACCCATGCTTCATTAAATTGTATTTATGTTGTTTTATCCTATGGTTCATTAAATTGTATTTATTTTGTTTTGTCCTATGCTTTATTAAATTGTATTTATGTTGTTTTATCCTATGCTTTATTAAATTGTATTTATGTTGTTTTAACCTATGTTTTATTAAATTGTATTTATGTTGATTTATCCTATGCTTTATTAAATTGTATTTATGTTGTTTTATCCTATGCTTTATTAAATTGTATTTATGTTGTTTTAACGTATGTTTTATTAAATTGTATTTATGTTGTTTTATCCTGTGCTTTATTAAATTGTATTTATGTTGTTTTAACCCATGCTTTAATAAATTGTATTTATGTTGTTTTATCCTATGCTTTATTAAATTGTATTTATGTTGTTTTAACCTATGCTTTATTAAATTGTATTTATGTTGTTTTAACCCATGCTTTATTAAATTGTATTTATGTTGTTTTATCCTATGCTTTATTAAATTGTATTTATGTTGTTTTATCCTATGCTTTATTAAATTGTATTTATGCTGTTTTATCCTATGCTTTATTAAATTGTATTTATGTTGTTTTAACCTATGTTTTATTAAATTGTATTTATGTTGTTTTGTCCTATGCTTTATTAAATTGTATTTATGTTGTTTTAACCCATGCTTCATTAAATTGTATTTATGTTGTTTTATCCTATGTTTCATTAAATTGTATATATGTTGTTTTATCCTATTCTTTATTAAATTGTATTTATGTTGTTTTATCCTATGCTTTATTAAATTGTATTTATGTTGTTTTAACCTATGTTTTATTAAATTGTATTTATGTTGATTTATCCTATGCTTTATTAAATTGTATTTATGTTGTTTTATCCTATGCTTTAT
The DNA here is from genome assembly GCF_046119375.1 of Phyllobates terribilis. NCBI lineage: Eukaryota > Metazoa > Chordata > Amphibia > Anura > Dendrobatidae > Phyllobates > Phyllobates terribilis. The sequence goes on along the minus strand of NW_027362781.1, from coordinate 2,095,464 downwards.
TAAATTGTATTTATGTTGTTTTAACCTATGTTTTATTAAATTGTATTAATGTTGTTTTATCCTATGCTTTATTAAATTGTATTTATGTTGTTTTAACCCATGCTTTAATAAATTGTATTTATATTGTTTTATCCTATACTTTATTAAATTGTATTTATGTTGTTTTAACCTATGCTTTATTAAATTGTATTTATGTTGTTTTAACCCATGCTTTATTAAATTGTATTTATGTTGTTTTATCCTATGCTTTATTAAATTGTATTTATGTTGTTTTATCCTATGCTTTATTAAATTGTATATATGTTGCTTTATCCTATGCTTTATTAAATTGTGTTTATGTTGTTTTAACCCATGCTTTATTAAATTGTATTTATGTTGTTTTATCCTATGTTTTATTAAATTGCATCTATGTTATTTTATCCTATGCTTTATTAAATTGTATTTATGTTGTTTTATCCTATGCTTTATAAAATTATATTTATGTGGTTTTATCCTATGCTTTATTAAATTGTATTCATGTTGTTTTATCCTATGCTTTATTAAATTGTATTCATGTTGTTTTATCTTATGCTTTATTAAATTGTATTTATGTAGTTTTATCCTATGCTTTATTAAATTGTATTTATGTTGTTTTATCCTATGCTTTATTAAATTGTATTTATGTTGTTTTATCCTATGCTTTATTAAATTGTATTTATGTTGTTTTATCCTATGCTTTATTAAATTGTATTTATGTTGTTTTGTCCTATGCTTTATTAAATTGTATTTATGTTGTTTTACCCATGCTTCATTAAATTGTATTTATGTTGTTTTATCCTATGGTTCATTAAATTGTATTTATTTTGTTTTGTCCTATGCTTTATTAAATTGTATTTATGTTGTTTTATCCTATGCTTTATTAAATTGTATTTATGTTGTTTTAACCTATGTTTTATTAAATTGTATTTATGTTGATTTATCCTATGCTTTATTAAATTGTATTTATGTTGTTTTATCCTATGCTTTATTAAATTGTATTTATGTTGTTTTAACGTATGTTTTATTAAATTGTATTTATGTTGTTTTATCCTATGCTTTATTAAATTGTATTTATGTTGTTTTAACCCATGCTTTAATAAATTGTATTTATGTTGTTTTATCCTATGCTTTATTAAATTGTATTTATGTTGTTTTAACCTATGCTTTATTAAATTGTATTTATGTTGTTTTAACCCATGCTTTATTAAATTGTATTTATGTTGTTTTATCCTATGCTTTATTAAATTGTATTTATGTTGTTTTATCCTATGCTTTATTAAATTGTATTTATGTTGTTTTAACCTATGCTTTATTAAATTGTATTTATGCTGTTTTATCCTATGCTTTATTAAATTGTATTTATGTTGTTTTAACCTATGTTTTATTAAATTGTATTTATGTTGTTTTGTCCTATGCTTTATTAAATTGTATTTATGTTGTTTTAACCCATGCTTCATTAAATTGTATTTATGTTGTTTTATCCTATGTTTCATTAAATTGTATATATGTTGTTTTATCCTATTCTATATTAAATTGTATTTATGTTGTTTTATCCTATGCTTTATTAAATTGTATTTATGTTGTTTTAACCTATGTTTTATTAAATTGTATTTATGTTGATTTATCCTATGCTTTATTAAATTGTATTTATGTTGTTTTATCCTATGCTTTATTAAATTGTATTTATGTTGTTTTAACCTATGTTTTATTAAATTGTATTAATGTTGTTTTATCCTATGCTTTATTAAATTTTATTTATGTTGTTTTAACCCATGCTTTAATAAATTGTATTTATGTTGTTTTATCCTATACTTTATTAAATTGTATTTATGTTGTTTTAACCTATGCTTTATTAAATTGTATTTATGTTGTTTTAACCCATGCTTTATTAAATTGTATTTATGTTGTTTTATCCTATGCTTTATTAAATTGTATTTATGTTGTTTTATCCTATGCTTTATTAAATTGTATATATGTTGCTTTATCCTATGCTTTATTAAATTGTGTTTATGTTGTTTTAACCCATGCTTTATTAAATTGTATTTATGTTGTTTTATCCTATGTTTTATTAAATTGCATCTATGTTATTTTATCCTATGCTTTATTAAATTGTATTTATGTTGTTTTATCCTATGCTTTATAAAATTATATTTATGTGGATTTATCCTATGCTTTATTAAATTGTATTCATGTTGTTTTATCCTATGCTTTATTAAATTGTATTCATGTTGTTTTATCTTATGCTTTATTAAATTGTATTTATGTAGTTTTATCCTATGCTTTATTAAATTGTATTTATGTGGTTTTATCCTATGCTTTTTTAAATTGTATTTATGTTGTTTTATCCTATGCTTTATTAAATTGTATTCATGTTGTTTTATCCTATGCTTTATTAAATTGTATTTATGTTGTTTTAACGTATGTTTTATTAAATTGTATTTATTTTGTTTTAACCCATGCTTTATTAAATTGTATTTATGTTGTTTTATCCTATGCTTTATTAAATTGTATTTATGTTGTTTTATCCTATGCTTTATTAAATTGTATATATGTTGCTTTATCCTATGCTTTATTAAATTGTATTTATGTTGTTTTAACCCATGCTTTAATTGTATTTATGTTGTTTTATCCTATGCTTTATTAAATTGTATTTATGTTGTTTTATCATATACTTTATTAAATTGTATTTATGTTGTTTTATCCTTAGCTTTATTAAATTGTATTTATGTTGTTTTAACCCATGCTTTAATTGTATTTATGTTGTTTTATCCTATGCTTTATTAAATTGTATTTATGTTGTTTTATCCTATACTTTATTAAATTGTATTTATGTTGTTTTATCCTTAGCTTTATTAAATTGTATTTATGTTGTTTTATCCTATACTTTATTAAATTGTATTTATGTTGTTTTATCCTATGCTTTATTAAATTGTATTTATGTTGTTTTATCCTATGCTTTATTAAATTGTATTTATGTTGTTTTATCCTATGCTTTATTAAATTGTATTTATGTTGTTTTGTCCTATGCTTTATTAAATTGTATTTATGTTGTTTTAACCCATGCTTCATTAAATTGTATTTATGTTGTTTTATCCTATGGTTCATTAAATTGTATTTATTTTGTTTTGTCCTATGCTTTATTAAATTGTATTTATGTTGTTTTATCCTATGCTTTATTAAATTGTATTTATGTTGTTTTAACCTATGTTTTATTAAATTGTATTTATGTTGATTTATCCTATGCTTTATTAAATTGTATTTATGTTGTTTTATCCTATGCTTTATTAAATTGTATTTATGTTGTTTTAACATATGTTTTATTAAATTGTATTTATGTTGTTTTATCCTATGCTTTATTAAATTGTATTTATGTTGTTTTAACCCATGCTTTAATAAATTGTATTTATGTTGTTTTATCCTATGCTTTATTAAATTGTATTTATGTTGTTTTAACCTATGCTTTATTAAATTGTATTTATGTTGTTTTAACCCATGCTTTATTAAATTGTATTTATGTTGTTTTGTCCTATTCTTTATTAAATTGTATTTATGTTGTTTTATCCTATGCTTTATTAAATTGTATTTATGTTGTTTTAATCTATGCTTTATTAAATTGTATTTATGTTGTTTTATCCTATACTTTATTAAATTGTATTTAGGTTGTTTTATCCTATGCTTTATTAAATTGTTTTTAGGTTGTTTTATCCTATGCTTTATTAAATTGTATTTATGTTGTTTTATCCTATGCTTTATTAAATTGTATTTATGTTGTTTTAACCTATGCTTTATTAAATTGTATTTATGTTGTTTTATCCTATACTTTATTAAATTGTATTTATGTTGTTTTATCCTTTGCTTTATTAAATTGTATTTATGTTGTTTTATCCTATGCTTTATTAAATTGTATTTATGTTGTTTTATCCTATACTTTATTAAATTGTATTTATGTTGTTTTATCCTATCCTTTATTAAATTGTATTTATGTTGTTTTAACCTATGCTTTATTAAATTGTATTTATGTTGTTTTATCCTATACTTTATTAAATTGTATTTATGTTGTTTTATCCTATGCTTTATTAAATTGTATTTATGTTGTTTTATCCTATGCTTTATTAAATTGTATTTATGTTGTTTTATCCTATGCTTTATTAAATTGTATTTATGTTGTTTTGTCCTATGCTTTATTAAATTGTATTTATGTTGTTTTACCCATGCTTCATTACATTGTATTTATGTTGTTTTATCCTATGGTTCATTAAATTGTATTTATTTTGTTTTGTCCTATGCTTTATTAAATTGTATTTATGTTGTTTTATCCTATGCTTTATTAAATTGTATTTATGTTGTTTTAACCTATGTTTTATTAAATTGTATTTATGTTGATTTATCCTATGCTTTATTAAATTGTATTTATGTTGTTTTATCCTATGCTTTATTAAATTGTATTTATGTTGTTTTAACGTATGTTTTATTAAATTGTATTTATGTTGTTTTATCCTATGCTTTATTAAATTGTATTTATGTTGTTTTAACCCATGCTTTAATAAATTGTATTTATGTTGTTTTATCCTATGCTTTATTAATTTGTATTTATGTTGTTTTAACCTATGCTTTATTAAATTGTATTTATGTTGTTTTAACCCATGCTTTATTAAATTGTATTTATGTTGTTTTATCCTATGCTTTATTAAATTGTATTTATGTTGTTTTATCCTATGCTTTATTAAATTGTATTTATGTTGTTTTAACCTATGCTTTATTAAATTGTATTTATGCTGTTTTATCCTATGCTTTATTAAATTGTATTTATGTTGTTTTAACCTATGTTTTATTAAATTGTATTTATGTTGTTTTGTCCTATGCTTTATTAAATTGTATTTATGTTGTTTTAACCCATGCTTCATTAAATTGTATTTATGTTGTTTTATCCTATGTTTCATTAAATTGTATATATGTTGTTTTATCCTATTCTTTATTAAATTGTATTTATGTTGTTTTATCCTATGCTTTATTAAATTGTATTTATGTTGTTTTATCCTATGCTTTATAAAATTATATTTATGTGGATTTATCCTATGCTTTATTAAATTGTATTCATGTTGTTTTATCCTATGCTTTATTAAATTGTATTCATGTTGTTTTATCTTATGCTTTATTAAATTGTATTTATGTAGTTTTATCCTATGCTTTATTAAATTGTATTTATGTGGTTTTATCCTATGCTTTTTTAAATTGTATTTATGTTGTTTTATCCTATGCTTTATTAAATTGTATTCATGTTGTTTTATCCTATGCTTTATTAAATTGTATTTATGTTGTTTTAACGTATGTTTTATTAAATTGTATTTATTTTGTTTTAACCCATGCTTTATTAAATTGTATTTATGTTGTTTTATCCTATGCTTTATTAAATTGTATTTATGTTGTTTTATCCTATGCTTTATTAAATTGTATATATGTTGCTTTATCCTATGCTTTATTAAATTGTATTTATGTTGTTTTAACCCATGCTTTAATTGTATTTATGTTGTTTTATCCTATGCTTTATTAAATTGTATTTATGTTGTTTTATCATATACTTTATTAAATTGTATTTATGTTGTTTTATCCTTAGCTTTATTAAATTGTATTTATGTTGTTTTAACCCATGCTTTAATTGTATTTATGTTGTTTTATCCTATGCTTTATTAAATTGTATTTATGTTGTTTTATCCTATACTTTATTAAATTGTATTTATGTTGTTTTATCCTTAGCTTTATTAAATTGTATTTATGTTGTTTTATCCTATACTTTATTAAATTGTATTTATGTTGTTTTATCCTATGCTTTATTAAATTGTATTTATGTTGTTTTATCCTATGCTTTATTAAATTGTATTTATGTTGTTTTATCCTATGCTTTATTAAATTGTATTTATGTTGTTTTGTCCTATGCTTTATTAAATTGTATTTATGTTGTTTTAACCCATGCTTTAATAAATTGTATTTATGTTGTTTTATCCTATGCTTTATTAAATTGTATTTATGTTGTTTTAACATATGTTTTATTAAATTGTATTTATGTTGTTTTATCCTATGCTTTATTAAATTGTATTTATGTTGTTTTAACCCATGCTTTAATAAATTGTATTTATGTTGTTTTATCCTATGCTTTATTAAATTGTATTTATGTTGTTTTAACCTATGCTTTATTAAATTGTATTTATGTTGTTTTAACCCATGCTTTATTAAATTGTATTTATGTTGTTTTGTCCTATGCTTTATTAAATTGTATTTATGTTGTTTTATCCTATGCTTTATTAAATTGTATTTATGTTGTTTTAATCTATGCTTTATTAAATTGTATTTATGTTGTTTTATCCTATACTTTATTAAATTGTATTTAGGTTGTTTTATCCTATGCTTTATTAAATTGTTTTAGGTTGTTTTATCCTATGCTTTATTAAATTGTATTTATGTTGTTTTATCCTATGCTTTATTAAATTGTATTTATGTTGTTTTAACCTATGCTTTATTAAATTGTATTTATGTTGTTTTATCCTATACTTTATTAAATTGTATTTATGTTGTTTTATCCTTTGCTTTATTAAATTGTATTTATGTTGTTTTATCCTATGCTTTATTAAATTGTATTTATGTTGTTTTATCCTATACTTTATTAAATTGTATTTATGTTGTTTTATCCTATCCTTTATTAAATTGTATTTATGTTGTTTTAACCTATGCTTTATTAAAATGTATTTATGTTGTTTTATCCTATACTTTATTAAATTGTATTTATGTTGTTTTATCCTATGCTTTATTAAATTGTATTTATGTTGTTTTATCCTATGCTTTATTAAATTGTATTTATGTTGTTTTATCCTATGCTTTATTAAATTGTATTTATGTTGTTTTGTCCTATGCTTTATTAAATTGTATTTATGTTGTTTTACCCATGCTTCATTACATTGTATTCATGTTGTTTTATCCTATGGTTCATTAAATTGTATTTATTTTGTTTTGTCCTATGCTTTATTAAATTGTATTTATGTTGTTTTATCCTATGCTTTATTAAATTGTATTTATGTTGTTTTAACCTATGTTTTATTAAATTGTATTTATGTTGATTTATCCTATGCTTTATTAAATTGTATTTATGTTGTTTTATCCTATGCTTTATTAAATTGTATTTATGTTGTTTTAACGTATGTTTTATTAAATTGTATTTATGTTGTTTTATCCTATGCTTTATTAAATTGTATTTATGTTGTTTTAACCCATGCTTTAATAAATTGTATTTATGTTGTTTTATCCTATGCTTTATTAATTTGTATTTATGTTGTTTTAACCTATGCTTTATTAAATTGTATTTATGTTGTTTTAACCCATGCTTTATTAAATTGTATTTATGTTGTTTTATCCTATGCTTTATTAAATTGTATTTATGTTGTTTTATCCTATGCTTTATTAAATTGTATTTATGTTGTTTTAACCTATGCTTTATTAAATTGTATTTATGCTGTTTTATCCTATGCTTTATTAAATTGTATTTATGTTGTTTTAACCTATGTTTTATTAAATTGTATTTATGTTGTTTTGTCCTATGCTTTATTAAATTGTATTTATGTTGTTTTAACCCATGCTTCATTAAATTGTATTTATGTTGTTTTATCCTATGTTTCATTAAATTGTATATATGTTGTTTTATCCTATTCTTTATTAAATTGTATTTATGTTGTTTTATCCTATGCTTTATTAAATTGTATTTATGTTGTTTTAACCTATGTTTTATTAAATTGTATTTATGTTGATTTATCCTATGCTTTATTAAATTGTATTTATGTTGTTTTATCCTATGCTTTATTAAATTGTATTTATGTTGTTTTAACCTATGTTTTATTAAATTGTATTAGTGTTGTTTTATCCTATGCTTTATTAAATTGTATTTATGTTGTTTTAACCCATGCTTTAATAAATTGTATTTATGTTGTTTTATCCTATACTTTATTAAATTGTATTTATGTTGTTTTAACCTATGCTTTATTAAATTGTATTTATGTTGTTTTAACCCATGCTTTATTAAATTGTATTTATGTTGTTTTATCCTATGCTTTATTAAATTGTATTTATGTTGTTTTATCCTATGCTTTATTAAATTGTATATATGTTGCTTTATCCTATGCTTTATTAAATTGTGTTTATGTTGTTTTAACCCATGCTTTATTAAATTGTATTTATGTTGTTTTATCCTATGTTTTATTAAATTGCATCTATGTTATTTTATCCTATGCTTTATTAAATTGTATTTATGTTGTTTTATCCTATGCTTTATAAAATTATATTTATGTGGTTTTATCCTATGCTTTATTAAATTGTATTCATGTTGTTTTATCCTATGCTTTATTAAATTGTATTCATGTTGTTTTATCCTATGCTTTATTAAATTGTATTTATGTAGTTTTATCCTATGCTTTATTAAATTGTATTTATGTGGTTTTATCCTATGCTTTATTAAATTGTATTTATGTTGTTTTATCCTATGCTTTATTAAATTGTATTCATGTTGTTTTATCCTATGCTTTATTAAATTGTATTTATGTTGTTTTAACGTTTGTTTTATTAAATTGTATTTATGTTGTTTTAACCCATGCTTTATTAAATTGTATTTATGTTGTTTTATCCTATGCTTTATTAAATTGTATTTATGTTGTTTTATCCTATGCTTTATTAAATTGTATATATGTTGCTTTATCCTATGCTTTATTAAATTGTATTTATGTTGTTTTAACCCATGCTTTAATTGTATTTATGTTGTTTTATCCTATGCTTTATTAAATTGTATTTATGTTGTTTTAACCTATGCTTTATTAAATTGTATTTATGTTGTTTTAACCCATGCTTTATTAAATTGTATTTATGTTGTTTTATCCTATGCTTTATTAAATTGTATTTATGTTGTTTTATCCTATGCTTTATTAAATTGTATTTATGTTGTTTTAATCTATGCTTTATTAAATTGTATTTATGTTGTTTTATCCTATACTTTATTAAATTGTATTTAGGTTGTTTTATCCCTGCTTTATTAAATTGTATTTATGTTGTTTTATCCTATGCTTTATTAAATTGTATTTATGTTGTTTTATCCTATGCTTTATTAAATTTTATTTATGTTGTTTTAACCTATGCTTTATTAAATTGTATTTATGTTGTTTTATCCTATACTTTATTAAATTGTATTTATGTTGTTTTATCCTATGCTTTATTAAATTGTATTTATGTTGTTTTATCCTATGCTTTATTAAATTGTATTTATGTTGTTTTATCCTATACTTTATTAAATTGTATTTATGTTGTTTTATCCTATGATTTATTAAATTGTATTTATGTTGTTTTAACCTATGCTTTATTAAATTGTATTTATGTTGTTTTATCCTATACTTTATTAAATTGTATTTACGTTGTTTTATCCTATGCTTTATTAAATTGTATTTATGTTGTTTTATCCTATGCTTTATTAAATTGTATTTATGTTGTTTTATCCTATGCTTTATTAAATTGTATTTATGTTGTTTTGTCCTATGCTTTATTAAATTGTATTTATGTTGTTTTAACCCATGCTTCATTAAATTGTATTTATGTTGTTTTATCCTATGGTTCATTAAATTGTATTTATTTTGTTTTGTCCTATGCTTTATTAAATTGTATTTATGTTGTTTTATCCTATGCTTTATTAAATTGTATTTATGTTGTTTTATCCTATGGTTCATTAAATTGTATTTATGTTGTTTTATCCTATACTTTATTAAATTGTATTTATGTTGTTTTAACCTATGTTTTATTAAATTGTATTTATGTTGGTTTATCCTATGCTTTATTAAATTGTATTTATGTTGTTTTAACCTATGCTTTATTAAATTGTATTTATGTTGTTTTATCCTATGGTTCATTAAATTGTATTTATTTTGTTTTGTCCTATGCTTTATTAAATTGTATTTATGTTGTTTTATCCTATGCTTTATTAAATTGTATTTATGTTGTTTTAACCTATGTTTTATTAAATTGTATTTATGTTGATTTATCCTATGCTTTATTAAATTGTATTTATGTTGTTTTATCCTATGCTTTATTAAATTGTATTTATGTTGTTTTAACGTATGTTTTATTAAATTGTATTTATGTTGTTTTATCCTATGCTTTATTAAATTGTATTTATGTTGTTTTAACCCATGCTTTAATAAATTGTATATATGTTGTTTTATCCTATGCTTTATTAAATTGTATTTATGTTGTTTTAACCTATGCTTTATTAAATTGTATTTATGTTGTTTTAACCCATGCTTTATTAAATTGTATTTATGTTGTTTTATCCTATGCTTTATTAAATTGTATTTATGTTGTTTTATCCTATGCTTTATTAAATTGTATTTATGTTGTTTTAACCTATGCTTTATTAAATTGTATTTATGTTGTTTTATCCTATGCTTTATTAAATTGTATTTATGTTGTTTTATCCTATGCTTTATTAAATTGTATTTATGTTGTTTTAACGTATGTTTTATTAAATTGTATTTATGTTGTTTTATCCTATGCTTTATTAAATTGTATTTATGTTGTTTTAACCCATGCTTTAATAAATTGTATTTATGTTGTTTTATCCTATGCTTTATTAATTTGTATTTATGTTGTTTTAACCTATGCTTTATTAAATTGTATTTATGTTGTTTTAACCCATGCTTTATTAAATTGTATTTATGTTGTTTTATCCTATGCTTTATTAAATTGTATTTATGTTGTTTTATCCTATGCTTTATTAAATTGTATTTATGTTGTTTTAACCTATGCTTTATTAAATTGTATTTATGCTGTTTTATCCTATGCTTTATTAAATTGTATTTATGTTGTTTTAACCTATGTTTTATTAAATTGTATTTATGCTGTTTTGTCCTATGCTTTATTAAATTGTATTTATGTTGTTTTAACCCATGCTTCATTAAATTGTATTTATGTTGTTTTATCCTATGTTTCATTAAATTGTATATATGTTGTTCTATCCTATTCTTTATTAAATTGTATTTATGTTGTTTTATCCTATGCTTTATTAAATTGTATTTATGTTGTTTTAACCTATGTTTTATTAAATTGTATTTATGTTGATTTATCCTATGCTTTATTAAATTGTATTTATGTTGTTTTATCCTATGCTTTATTAAATTGTATTTATGTTGTTTTAACCTATGTTTTATTAAATTGTATTAATGTTGTTTTATCCTATGCTTTATTAAATTGTATTTATGTTGTTTTAACCCATGCTTTAATAAACTGTATTTATGTTGTTTTATCCTATACTTTATTAAATTGTATTTATGTTGTTTTAACCTATGCTTTATTAAATTGTATTTATGTTGTTTTAACCCATGCTTTATTAAATTGTATTTATGTTGTTTTATCCTATGCTTTATTAAATTGTATTTATGTTGTTTTATCCTATGCTTTATTAAATTGTATATATGTTGCTTTATCCTATGCTTTATTAAATTGTGTTTATGTTGATTTAACCCATGCTTTATTAAATTGTATTTATGTTGTTTTATCCTATGTTTTATTAAATTGCATCTATGTTATTTTATCCTATGCTTTATTAAATTGTATTTATGTTGTTTTATCCTATGCTTTATAAAATTATATTTATGTGGTTTTATCCTATGCTTTATTAAATTGTATTCATGTTGTTTTATCCTATGCTTTATTAAATTGTATTCATGTTGTTTTATCCTATGCTTTATTAAATTGTATTTATGTAGTTTTATCCTATGCTTTATTAAATTGTATTTATGTGGTTTTATCCTATGCTTTATTAAATTGTATTTATGTTGTTTTATCCTATGCTTTATTAAATTGTATTCATGTTGTTTTATCCTATGCTTTATTAAATTGTATTTATGTTGTTTTAACGTTTGTTTTATTAAATTGTATTTATGTTGTTTTAACCCATGCTTTATTAAATTGTATTTATGTTGTTTTATCCTATGCTTTATTAAATTGTATTTATGTTGTTTTATCCTATGCTTTATTAAATTGTATATATGTTGCTTTATCCTATGCTTTATTAAATTGTATTTATGTTGTTTTAACCCATGCTTTAATTGTATTTATGTTGTTTTATCCTATGCTTTATTAAATTGTATTTATGTTGTTTTAACCTATGCTTTATTAAATTGTATTTATGTTGTTTTAACCCATGCTTCATTAAATTGTATTTATGTTGTTTTATCCTATGGTTCATTAAATTGTATTTATTTTGTTTTGTCCTATGCTTTATTAAATTGTATTTATGTTGTTTTATCCTATGCTTTATTAAATTGTATTTATGTTGGTTTATCCTATGCTTTATTAAATTGTATTTATGTTGTTTTAACCTATGCTTTATTAAATTGTATTTATGTTGTTTTATCCTATGGTTCATTAAATTGTATTTATTTTGTTTTGTCCTATGCTTTATTAAATTGTATTTATGTTGTTTTATCCTATGCTTTATTAAATTGTATTTATGTTGTTTTAACCTATGTTTTATTAAATTGTATTTATGTTGATTTATCCTATGCTTTATTAAATTGTATTTATGTTGTTTTATCATATGCTTTATTAAATTGTATTTATGTTGTTTTAACGTATGTTTTATTAAATTGTATTTATGTTGTTTTATCCTATGCTTTATTAAATTGTATTTATGTTGTTTTAACCCATGCTTTAATAAATTGTATATATGTTGTTTTATCCTATGCTTTATTAAATTGTATTTATGTTGTTTTAACCTATGCTTTATTAAATTGTATTTATGTTGTTTTAACCCATGCTTTATTAAATTGTATTTATGTTGTTTTATCCTATGCTTTATTAAATTGTATTTATGTTGTTTTATCCTATGCTTTATTAAATTGTATTTATGTTGTTTTAACCTATGCTTTATTAAATTGTATTTATGTTGTTTTAACCTATGCTTTATTAAATTGTATTTATGTTGTTTTATCCTAGGCTTTATTAAATTGTATTTATGTTGTTTTAACCTATGCTTTATTAAATTGTATTTATGTTGTTTTATCCTATGCTTTATTAAATTGTATTTATGTTGTTTTATCCTATACTTTATTAAATTGTATTTACGTTGTTTTATCCTATGCTTTATTAAATTGTATTTATGTTGTTTTAACCTATGCTTTATTAAATTGTATTTATGTTGTTTTATCCTATACTTTATTAGATTGTATTTACGTTGTTTTATCCTATGCTTTATTAAATTGTATTTATGTTGTTTTATCCTATGCTTTATTAAATTGTATTTATGTTGTTTTATCCTATGCTTTATTAAATTGTATTTATGTTGTTTTGTCCTATGCTTTATTAAATTGTATTTATGTTGTTTTAACCCATGCTTCATTAAATTGTATTTATGTTGTTTTATCCTATGGTTCATTAAATTGTATTTATTTTGTTTTGTCCTATGCTTTATTAAATTGTATTTATGTTGTTTTATCCTATGCTTTATTAAATTGTATTTATGTTGTTTTAACCTATGTTTTATTAAATTGTATTTATGTTGATTTATCCTATGCTTTATTAAATTGTATTTATGTTGTTTTATCCTATGCTTTATTAAATTGTATTTATGTTGTTTTAACGTATGTTTTATTAAATTGTATTTATGTTGTTTTATCCTATGCTTTATTAAATTGTATTTATGTTGTTTTAACCCATGCTTTAATAAATTGTATTTATGTTGTTTTATCCTATGCGTTATTAAATTGTATTTATGTTGTTTTAACCTATGCTTTATTAAATTGTATTTATGTTGTTTTATCCTATGCTTTATAAAATTATATTTATGTGGTTTTATCCTATGCTTTATTAAATTGTATTCATGTTGTTTTATCCTATGCTTTATTAAATTGTATTCATGTTGTTTTATCTTATGCTTTATTAAATTGTATTTATGTAGTTTTATCCTATGCTTTATTAAATTGTATTTATGTTGTTTTAACCTATGCTTTATTAAATTGTATTTATGTTGTTTTAACCCATGCTTTATTAAATTGTATTTATGTTGTTTTATCCTATGCTTTATTAAATTGTATTTATGTTGTTTTATCCTATGCTTTATTAAATTGTATTTATGTTGTTTTAATCTATGCTTTATTAAATTGTATTTATGTTGTTTTATCCTATACTTTATTAAATTGTATTTAGGTTGTTTTATCCTATGCTTTATTAAATTGTATTTATGTTGTTTTATCCTATGCTTTATTAAATTGTATTTATGTTGTTTTATCCTATACTTTATTTAATTGTATTTATATTGTTTTATCCTATGCTTTATTAAATTGTATTTATGTTGTTTTATCCTATGCTTTATGAAATTGTATTTATGTTGTTTTATCCTATACTTTATTAAATTGTATTTATGTTGTTTTATCCTATGCTTTATTAAATTGTATTTATGTTGTTTTAACCTATGCTTTATTAAATTGTATTTATGTTGTTTTAACCCATGCTTTATTAAATTGTATTTATGTTGTTTTATCCTATGCTTTATTAAATTGTATTTATGTTGTTTTATCCTATGCTTTATTAAATTGTATTTATGTTGTTTTAATCTATGCTTTATTAAATTGTATTTATGTTGTTTTATCCTATACTTTATTAAATTGTATTTAGGTTGTTTTATCCTATGCTTTATTAAATTGTATTTATGTTGTTTTATCCTATGCTTTATTAAATTGTATTTATGTTGTTTTATCCTATACTTTATTAAATTGTATTTATATTGTTTTATCCTATGCTTTATTAAATTGTATTTATGTTGTTTTATCCTATGCTTTATGAAATTGTATTTATGTTGTTTTATCCTATACTTTATTAAATTGTATTTATGTTGTTTTATCCTATGCTTTATTAAATTGTATTTATGTTGTTTTAACATATGCTTTATTAAATTGTATTTATGTTGTTTTATCCTATGGTTCATTAAATTGTATTTATTTTGTTTTGTCCTATGCTTTATTAAATTGTATTTATGTTGTTTTATCCTATGCTTTATTAAATTGTATTTATGTTGTTTTAACCTATGTTTTATTAAATTGTATTTATGTTGATTTATCCTATGCTTTATTAAATTGTATTTATGTTGTTTTATCCTATGCTTTATTAAATTGTATTTATGTTGTTTTAACGTATGTTTTATTAAATTGTATTTATGTTGTTTTATCCTATGCTTTATTAAATTGTATTTATGTTGTTTTAACCCATGCTTTAATAAATTGTATTTATGTTGTTTTATCCTATGCTTTATTAAATTGTATTTATGTTGTTTTAACCTATGCTTTATTAAATTGTATTTATGTTGTTTTAACCCATGCTTTATTAAATTGTATTTATGTTGTTTTATCCTATGCTTTATTAAATTGTATTTATGTTGTTTTATCCTATGCTTTATTAAATTGTATTTATGTTGTTTTAACCTATGCTTTATTAAATTGTATTTATGTTGTTTTAACCTATGCTTTATTAAATTGTATTTATGTTGTTTTAACCCATGCTTTATTAAATTGTATTTATGTTGTTTTATCCTATGCTTTATTAAATTGTATTTATGTTGTTTTATCCTATGCTTTATTAAATTGTATTTATGTTGTTTTAATATATGCTTTATTAAATTGTATTTATGTTGTTTTATCCTATACTTTATTAAATTGTATTTAGGTTGTTTTATCCTATGCTTTATTAAATTGTATTTATGTTGTTTTATCCTATGCTTTATTAAATTGTATTTATGTTGTTTTAACCTATGCTTTATTAAATTGTATTTATGTTGTTTTATCCTATACTTTATTAAATTGTATTTATATTGTTTAATCCTATGCTTTATTAAATTGTATTTATGTTGTTTTATCCTATGCTTTATTAAATTGTATTTATGTTGTTTTATCCTATACTTTATTAAATTGTATTTATATTGTTTTATCCTATGCTTTATTAAATTGTATTTATGTTGTTTTAACCTATGCTTTATTAAATTGTATTTATGTTGTTTTATCCTATGCGTTATTAAATTGTATTTATGTTGTTTTAACCTATGCTTTATTAAATTGTATTTATGTTGTTTTATCCTATGCTTTATAAAATTATATTTATGTGGTTTTATCCTATGCTTTATTAAATTGTATTCATGTTGTTTTATCCTATGCTTTATTAAATTTTATTCATGTTGTTTTATCTTATGCTTTATTAAATTGTATTTATGTAGTTTTATCCTATGCTTTATTAAATTGTATTTATGTTGTTTTAACCCATGCTTTATTAAATTGTATTTATGTTGTTTTATCCTATGCTTTATTAAATTGTATTTATGTTGTTTTATCCTATGCTTTATTAAATTGTATATATGTTGCTTTATCCTATGCTTTATTAAATTGTATTTATGTTGTTTTAACCCATGCTTTAATTGTATTTATGTTGTTTTATCCTATGCTTTATTAAATTGTATTTATGTTGTTTTAACCTATGCTTTATTAAATTGTATTTATGTTGTTTTAACCCATGCTTTATTAAATTGTATTTATGTTGTTTTATCCTATGCTTTATTAAATTGTATTTATGTTGTTTTATCCTATGCTTTATTAAATTGTATTTATGTTGTTTTAATCTATGCTTTATTAAATTGTATTTATGTTGTTTTATCCTATACTTTATTAAATTGTATTTAGGTTGTTTTATCCTATGCTTTATTAAATTGTATTTATGTTGTTTTATCCTATGCTTTATTAAATTGTATTTATGTTGTTTTATCCTATGCTTTATTAAATTGTATTTATGTTGTTTTAACCTATGCTTTATTAAATTGTATTTATGTTGTTTTATCCTATACTTTATTAAATTGTATTTATATTGTTTTATCCTATGCTTTATTAAATTGTATTTATGTTGTTTTATCCTATGCTTTATTAAATTGTATTTATGTTGTTTTATCCTATACTTTATTAAATTGTATTTATGTTGTTTTATCCTATGCTTTATTAAATTGTATTTATGTTGTTTTAACCTATGCTTTATTAAATTGTATTTATGTTGTTTTATCCTATGGTTCATTAAATTGTATTTATTTTGTTTTGTCCTATGCTTTATTAAATTGTATTTATGTTGTTTTATCCTATGCTTTATTAAATTGTATTTATGTTGTTTTAACCTATGTTTTATTAAATTGTATTTATGTTGATTTATCCTATGCTTTATTAAATTGTATTTATGTTGTTTTATCCTATGCTTTATTAAATTGTATTTATGTTGTTTTAACGTATGTTTTATTAAATTGTATTTATGTTGTTTTATCCTATGCTTTATTAAATTGTATTTATGTTGTTTTAACCCATGCTTTAATAAATTGTATTTATGTTGTTTTATCTTACGCTTTATTAAATTGTATTTATGTTGTTTTAACCTATGCTTTATTAAATTGTATTTATGTTGTTTTAACCCATGCTTTATTAAATTGTATTTATGTTGTTTTATCCTATGCTTTATTAAATTGTATTTATGTTGTTTTATCCTATGCTTTATTAAATTGTATTTATGTTGTTTTAACCTATGCTTTATTAAATTGTATTTATGTTGTTTTAACCTATGCTTTATTAAATTGTATTTATGTTGTTTTAACCCATGCTTTATTAAATTGTATTTATGTTGTTTTATCCTATGCTTTATTAAATTGTATTTATGTTGTTTTATCCTATGCTTTATTAAATTGTATTTATGTTGTTTTAATCTATGCTTTATTAAATTGTATTTATGTTGTTTTATCCTATACTTTATTAAATTGTATTTAGGTTGTTTTATCCTATGCTTTATTAAATTGTATTTATGTTGTTTTATCCTATGCTTTATTAAATTGTATTTATGTTGTTTTAACCTATGCTTTATTAAATTGTATTTATGTTGTTTTATCCTATACTTTATTAAATTGTATTTATATTGTTTTATCCTATGCTTTATTAAATTGTATTTATGTTGTTTTATCCTATGCTTTATTAAATTGTATTTATGTTGTTTTATCCTATACTTTATTAAATTGTATTTATGTTGTTTTATCCTATGCTTTATTAAATTGTATTTATGTTGTTTTAACCTATGCTTTATTAAATTGTATTTATGTTGTTTTATCCTATGGTTCATTAAATTGTATTTATTTTGTTTTGTCCTATGCTTTATTAAATTGTATTTATGTTGTTTTATCCTATGCTTTATTAAATTGTATTTATGTTGTTTTAACCTATGTTTTATTAAATTGTATTTATGTTGATTTATCCTATGCTTTATTAAATTGTATTTATGTTGTTTTATCCTATGCTTTATTAAATTGTATTTATGTTGTTTTAACGTATGTTTTATTAAATTGTATTTATGTTGTTTTATCCTATGCTTTATTAAATTGTATTTATGTTGTTTTAACCCATGCTTTAATAAATTGTATTTATGTTGTTTTATCCTATGCTTTATTAAATTGTATTTATGTTGTTTTAACCTATGCTTTATTAAATTGTATTTATGTTGTTTTAACCCATGCTTTATTAAATTGTATTTATGTTGTTTTATCCTATGCTTTATTAAATTGTATTTATGTTGTTTTAACCTATGCTTTATTAAATTGTATTTATGTTGTTTTAACCTATGCTTTATTAAATTGTATTTATGTTGTTTTAACCCATGCTTTATTAAATTGTATTTATGTTGTTTTATCCTATGCTTTATTAAATTGTATTTATGTTGTTTTATCCTATGCTTTATTAAATTGTATTTATGTTGTTTTAATCTATGCTTTATTAAATTGTATTTATGTTGTTTTATCCTATACTTTATTAAATTGTATTTAGGTTGTTTTATCCTTTGCTTTATTAAATTGTATTTATGGTGTTTTATCCTATGCTTTATTAAATTGTATTTATGTTGTTTTAACCTATGCTTTATTAAATTGTATTTATGTTGTTTTATCCTATACTTTATTAAATTGTATTTATATTGTTTTATCCTATGCTTTATTAAATTGTATTTATGTTGTTTTATCCTATGCTTTATTAAATTGTATTTATGTTGTTTTATCCTATGCTTTATTAAATTGTATTTATGTTGTTTTATCCTATGCTTTATTAAATTGTATTTATGTTGTTTTAACCTATGCTTTATTAAATTGTATTTATGTTGTTTTATCCTATGCGTTATTAAATTGTATTTATGTTGTTTTAACCTATGCTTTATTAAATTGTATTTATGTTGTTTTATCCTATGCTTTATAAAATTATATTTATGTGGTTTTATCCTATGCTTTATTAAATTGTATTCATGTTGTTTTATCCTATGCTTTATTAAATTGTTTTCATGTTGTTTTATCTTATGCTTTATTAAATTGTATTTATGTAGTTTTATCCTATGCTTTATTAAATTGTATTTATGTTGTTTTAACCCATGCTTTATTAAATTGTATTTATGTTGTTTTATCCTATGCTTTATTAAATTGTATTTATGTTGTTTTATCCTATGCTTTATTAAATTGTATATATGTTGCTTTATCCTATGCTTTATTAAATTGTATTTATGTTGTTTTAACCCATGCTTTAATTGTATTTATGTTGTTTTATCCTATGCTTTATTAAATTGTATTTATGTTGTTTTAACCTATGCTTTATTAAATTGTATTTATGTTGTTTTAACCCATGCTTTATTAAATTGTATTTATGTTGTTTTATCCTATGCTTTATTAAATTGTATTTATGTTGTTTTATCCTATGCTTTATTAAATTGTATTTATGTTGTTTTAATCTATGCTTTATTAAATTGTATTTATGTTGTTTTATCCTATACTTTATTAAATTGTATTTAGGTTGTTTTATCCTATGCTTTATTAAATTGTATTTATGTTGTTTTATCCTATGCTTTATTAAATTGTATTTATGTTGTTTTATCCTATGCTTTATTAAATTGTATTTATGTTGTTTTAACCTATGCTTTATTAAATTGTATTTATGTTGTTTTATCCTATACTTTATTAAATTGTATTTATATTGTTTTATCCTATGCTTTATTAAATTGTATTTATGTTGTTTTATCCTATGCTTTATTAAATTGTATTTATGTTGTTTTATCCTATACTTTATTAAATTGTATTTATGTTGTTTTATCCTATGCTTTATTAAATTGTATTTATGTTGTTTTAACCTATGCTTTATTAAATTGTATTTATGTTGTTTTATCCTATGGTTCATTAAATTGTATTTATTTTGTTTTGTCCTATGCTTTATTAAATTGTATTTATGTTGTTTTATCCTATGCTTTATTAAATTGTATTTATGTTGTTTTAACCTATGTTTTATTAAATTGTATTTATGTTGATTTATCCTATGCTTTATTAAATTGTATTTATGTTGTTTTATCCTATGCTTTATTAAATTGTATTTATGTTGTTTTAACGTATGTTTTATTAAATTGTATTTATGTTGTTTTATCCTATGCTTTATTAAATTGTATTTATGTTGTTTTAACCCATGCTTTAATAAATTGTATTTATGTTGTTTTATCCTATGCTTTATTAAATTGTATTTATGTTGTTTTAACCTATGCTTTATTAAATTGTATTTATGTTGTTTTAACCCATGCTTTATTAAATTGTATTTATGTTGTTTTATCCTATGCTTTATTAAATTGTATTTATGTTGTTTTAACCCATGCTTTATTAAATTGTATTTAGGTTGTTTTATCCTATGCTTTATTAAATTGTATTTAGGTTGTTTTAACCTATGCTTTATTAAATTGTATTTATGTTGTTTTATCCTATGGTTCATTAAATTGTATTTATTTTGTTTTGTCCTATGCTTTATTAAATTGTATTTATGTTGTTTTATCCTATGCTTTATTAAATTGTATTTATGTTGTTTTAACCTATGTTTTATTAAATTGTATTTATGTTGATTTATCCTATGCTTTATTAAATTGTATTTATGTTGTTTAATCCTATGCTTTATTAAATTGTATTTATGTTGTTTTAACGTATGTTTTATTAAATTGTATTTATGTTGTTTTATCCTATGCTTTATTAAATTGTATTTATGTTGTTTTAACCCATGCTTTAATAAATTGTATTTATGTTGTTTTATCCTATGCTTTATTAAATTGTATTTATGTTGTTTTAACCTATGCTTTATTAAATTGTATTTATGTTGTTTTAACCCATGCTTTATTAAATTGTATTTATGTTGTTTTATCCTATGCTTTATTAAATTGTATTTATGTTGTTTTATCCTATGCTTTATTAAATTGTATTTATGTTGTTTTAATCTATGCTTTATTAAATTGTATTTATGTTGTTTTATCCTATACTTTATTAAATTGTATTTATGTTGTTTTATCCTATGCTTTATTAAATTGTATTTATGTTGTTTTAACCTATGCTTTATTAAATTGTATTTATGTTGTTTTATCCTATGGTTCATTAAATTGTATTTATTTTGTTTTGTCCTATGTTTTATTAAATTGTATTTATGTTGTTTTATCCTATGCTTTATTAAATTGTATTTATGTTGTTTTAACCTATGTTTTATTAAATTGTATTTATGTTGATTTATCCTATGCTTTATTAAATTGTATTTATGTTGTTTTATCCTATGCTTTATTAAATTGTATTTATGTTGTTTTAACGTATGTTTTATTAAATTGTATTTATGTTGTTTTATCCTATGCTTTATTAAATTGTATTTATGTTGTTTTAACCCATGCTTTAATAAATTGTATTTATGTTGTTTTATCCTATGCTTTATTAAATTGTATTTATGTTGTTTTAACCTATGCTTTATTAAATTGTATTTATGTTGTTTTAACCCATGCTTTATTAAATTGTATTTATGTTGTTTTATCCTATGCTTTATTAAATTGTATTTATGTTGTTTTATCCTATGCTTTATTAAATTGTATTTATGTTGTTTTAACCTATGCTTTATTAAATTGTATTTATGTTGTTTTAACCTATGCTTTATTAAATTGTATTTATGTTGTTTTATCCTATGCTTTATTAAATTGTATTTATGTTGTTTTAACCTATGCTTTATTAAATTGTATTTATGTTGTTTTATCCTATGCTTTATTAAATTGTATTTATGTTGTTTTATCCTATACTTTATTAAATTGTATTTATGTTGTTTTATCCTATGCTTTATTAAATTGTATTTATGTTGTTTTAACCTATGATTTATTAAATTGTATTTATGTTGTTTTATCCTATACTTTATTAAATTGTATTTACGTTGTTTTATCCTATGCTTTATTAAATTGTATTTATGTTGTTTTATCCTATGCTTTATTAAATTGTATTTATGTTGTTTTATCCTATACTTTATTAAATTGTATTTATGTTGTTTTATCCTATGCTTTATTAAATTGTATTTATGTTGTTTTAACCTATGCTTTATTAAATTGTATTTATGTTGTTTTATCCTATGGTTCATTAAATTGTATTTATTTTGTTTTGTCCTATGCTTTATTAAATTGTATTTATGTTGTTTTATCCTATGCTTTATTAAATTGTATTTATGTTGTTTTAACCTATGTTTTATTAAATTGTATTTATGTTGATTTATCCTATGCTTTATTAAATTGTATTTATGTTGTTTTATCCTATGCTTTATTAAATTGTATTTATGTTGTTTTAACGTATGTTTTATTAAATTGTATTTATGTTGTTTTATCCTATGCTTTATTAAATTGTATTTATGTTGTTTTAACCCATGCTTTAATAAATTGTATTTATGTTGTTTTATCCTATGCTTTATTAAATTGTATTTATGTTGTTTTAACCTATGCTTTATTAAATTGTATTTATGTTGTTTTAACCCATGCTTTATTAAATTGTATTTATGTTGTTTTATCCTATGCTTTATTAAATTGTATTTATGTTGTTTTAACCTATGCTTTATTAAATTGTATTTATGTTGTTTTAACCTATGCTTTATTAAATTGTATTTATGTTGTTTTAACCCATGCTTTATTAAATTGTATTTATGTTGTTTTATCCTATGCTTTATTAAATTGTATTTATGTTGTTTTATCCTATGCTTTATTAAATTGTATTTATGTTGTTTTAATCTATGCTTTATTAAATTGTATTTATGTTGTTTTATCCTATACTTTATTAAATTGTATTTAGGTTGTTTTATCCTATGCTTTATTAAATTGTATTTATGGTGTTTTATCCTATGCTTTATTAAATTGTATTTATGTTGTTTTAACCTATGCTTTATTAAATTGTATTTATGTTGTTTTATCCTATACTTTATTAAATTGTATTTATATTGTTTTATCCTATGCTTTATTAAATTGTATTTATGTTGTTTTATCCTATGCTTTATTAAATTGTATTTATGTTGTTTTATCCTATGCTTTATTAAATTGTATTTATGTTGTTTTATCCTATGCTTTATTAAATTGTATTTATGTTGTTTTAACCTATGCTTTATTAAATTGTATTTATGTTGTTTTATCCTATGCGTTATTAAATTGTATTTATGTTGTTTTAACCTATGCTTTATTAAATTGTATTTATGTTGTTTTATCCTATGCTTTATAAAATTATATTTATGTGGTTTTATCCTATGCTTTATTAAATTGTATTCATGTTGTTTTATCCTATGCTTTATTAAATTGTTTTCATGTTGTTTTATCTTATGCTTTATTAAATTGTATTTATGTAGTTTTATCCTATGCTTTATTAAATTGTATTTATGTTGTTTTAACCCATGCTTTATTAAATTGTATTTATGTTGTTTTATCCTATGCTTTATTAAATTGTATTTATGTTGTTTTATCCTATGCTTTATTAAATTGTATATATGTTGCTTTATCCTATGCTTTATTAAATTGTATTTATGTTGTTTTAACCCATGCTTTAATTGTATTTATGTTGTTTTATCCTATGCTTTATTAAATTGTATTTATGTTGTTTTAACCTATGCTTTATTAAATTGTATTTATGTTGTTTTAACCCATGCTTTATTAAATTGTATTTATGTTGTTTTATCCTATGCTTTATTAAATTGTATTTATGTTGTTTTATCCTATGCTTTATTAAATTGTATTTATGTTGTTTTAATCTATGCTTTATTAAATTGTATTTATGTTGTTTTATCCTATACTTTATTAAATTGTATTTAGGTTGTTTTATCCTATGCTTTATTAAATTGTATTTATGTTGTTTTATCCTATGCTTTATTAAATTGTATTTATGTTGTTTTATCCTATGCTTTATTAAATTGTATTTATGTTGTTTTAACCTATGCTTTATTAAATTGTATTTATGTTGTTTTATCCTATACTTTATTAAATTGTATTTATATTGTTTTATCCTATGCTTTATTAAATTGTATTTATGTTGTTTTATCCTATGCTTTATTAAATTGTATTTATGTTGTTTTATCCTATACTTTATTAAATTGTATTTATGTTGTTTTATCCTATGCTTTATTAAATTGTATTTATGTTGTTTTAACCTATGCTTTATTAAATTGTATTTATGTTGTTTTATCCTATGGTTCATTAAATTGTATTTATTTTGTTTTGTCCTATGCTTTATTAAATTGTATTTATGTTGTTTTATCCTATGCTTTATTAAATTGTATTTATGTTGTTTTAACCTATGTTTTATTAAATTGTATTTATGTTGATTTATCCTATGCTTTATTAAATTGTATTTATGTTGTTTTATCCTATGCTTTATTAAATTGTATTTATGTTGTTTTAACGTATGTTTTATTAAATTGTATTTATGTTGTTTTATCCTATGCTTTATTAAATTGTATTTATGTTGTTTTAACCCATGCTTTAATAAATTGTATTTATGTTGTTTTATCCTATGCTTTATTAAATTGTATTTATGTTGTTTTAACCTATGCTTTATTAAATTGTATTTATGTTGTTTTAACCCATGCTTTATTAAATTGTATTTATGTTGTTTTATCCTATGCTTTATTAAATTGTATTTATGTTGTTTTATCCTATGCTTTATTAAATTGTATTTATGTTGTTTTAATCTATGCTTTATTAAATTGTATTTATGTTGTTTTATCCTATACTTTATTAAATTGTATTTAGGTTGTTTTATCCTATGCTTTATTAAATTGTATTTAGGTTGTTTTAACCTATGCTTTATTAAATTGTATTTATGTTGTTTTATCCTATGGTTCATTAAATTGTATTTATTTTGTTTTGTCCTATGCTTTATTAAATTGTATTTATGTTGTTTTATCCTATGCTTTATTAAATTGTATTTATGTTGTTTTAACCTATGTTTTATTAAATTGTATTTATGTTGATTTATCCTATGCTTTATTAAATTGTATTTATGTTGTTTAATCCTATGCTTTATTAAATTGTATTTATGTTGTTTTAACGTATGTTTTATTAAATTGTATTTATGTTGTTTTATCCTATGCTTTATTAAATTGTATTTATGTTGTTTTAACCCATGCTTTAATAAATTGTATTTATGTTGTTTTATCCTATGCTTTATTAAATTGTATTTATGTTGTTTTAACCTATGCTTTATTAAATTGTATTTATGTTGTTTTATCCTATACTTTATTAAATTGTATTTATGTTGTTTTATCCTATGCTTTATTAAATTGTATTTATGTTGTTTTAACCTATGCTTTATTAAATTGTATTTATGTTGTTTTATCCTATGGTTCATTAAATTGTATTTATTTTGTTTTGTCCTATGTTTTATTAAATTGTATTTATGTTGTTTTATCCTATGCTTTATTAAATTGTATTTATGATGTTTTAACCTATGTTTTATTAAATTGTATTTATGTTGATTTATCCTATGCTTTATTAAATTGTATTTATGTTGTTTTATCCTATGCTTTATTAAATTGTATTTATGTTGTTTTAACGTATGTTTTATTAAATTGTATTTATGTTGTTTTATCCTATGCTTTATTAAATTGTATTTATGTTGTTTTAACCCATGCTTTAATAAATTGTATTTATGTTGTTTTATCCTATGCTTTATTAAATTGTATTTATGTTGTTTTAACCTATGCTTTATTAAATTGTATTTATGTTGTTTTAACCCATGCTTTATTAAATTGTATTTATGTTGTTTTATCCTATGCTTTATTAAATTGTATTTATGTTGTTTTATCCTATGCTTTATTAAATTGTATTTATGTTGTTTTAACCTATGCTTTATTAAATTGTATTTATGTTGTTTTAACCTATGCTTTATTAAATTGTATTTATGTTGTTTTATCCTATGCTTTATTAAATTGTATTTATGTTGTTTTAACCTATGCTTTATTAAATTGTATTTATGTTGTTTTATCCTATGCTTTATTAAATTGTATTTATGTTGTTTTATCCTATACTTTATTAAATTGTATTTATGTTGTTTTATCCTATGCTTTATTAAATTGTATTTATGTTGTTTTAACCTATGATTTATTAAATTGTATTTATGTTGTTTTATCCTATACTTTATTAAATTGTATTTACGTTGTTTTATCCTATGCTTTATTAAATTGTATTTATGTTGTTTTATCCTATGCTTTATTAAATTGTATTTATGTTGTTTTATCCTATGCTTTATTAAATTGTATTTATGTTGTTTTGTCCTATGCTTTATTAAATTGTATTTATGTTGTTTTAACCCATGCTTCATTAAATTGTATTTATGTTGTTTTATCCTATGGTTCATTAAATTGTATTTATTTTGTTTTGTCCTATGCTTTATTAAATTGTATTTATGTTGTTTTATCCTATGCTTTATTAAATTGTATTTATGTTGTTTTAACCTATGTTTTATTAAATTGTATTTATGTTGATTTATCCTATGCTTTATTAAATTGTATTTATGTTGTTTTATCCTATGCTTTATTAAATTGTATTTATGTTGTTTTAACGTATGTTTTATTAAATTGTATTTATGTTGTTTTATCCTATGCTTTATTAAATTGTATTTATGTTGTTTTAACCCATGCTTTAATAAATTGTATTTATGTTGTTTTATCCTATGCTTTATTAAACTGTATTTATGTTGTTTTAACCTATGCTTTATTAAATTGTATTTATGTTGTTTTAACCCATGCTTTATTAAATTGTATTTATGTTATTTTATCCTATGCTTTATTAAATTGCATTTATGTTGTTTTATCCTATGCTTTATTAAATTGTATTTATGTTGTTTTAACCTATGCTTTATTAAATTGTATTTATGTTGTTTTAACCTATGCTTTATTAAATTGTATTTATGTTGTTTTATCCTATGCTTTATTAAATTGCATTTATGTTGTTTTAACCTATGCTTTATTAAATTGTATTTATGTTGTTTTATCCTATGCTTTATTAAATTGTATTTATGTTGTTTTAACCTATGTTTTATTAAATTGTATTTATGTTGTTTTGTCCTATGCTTTATTAAATTGTATTTATGTTGTTTTAACCCATGCTTCATTAAATTGTATTTATGTTGTTTTATCCTATGTTTCATTAAATTGTATATATGTTGTTTTATCCTATGCTTTATTAAATTGTATTTATGTTGATTTATCCTATGCTTTATTAAATTGTATTTATGTTGTTTTATCCTATGCTTTATCAAATTGTATTTATGTTGTTTTATCCTATGCTTTATTAAATAGTATATATGTTGTTTTATCCTATGCTTTATTAAATTGTGTTTATGTTGTTTTAACCCATGCTTTATTAAATTGTATTTATGTTGTTTTATCCTATGCTTTATTAAATTGTATTTATGTTGTTTTAACCCATACTTTATTAAATTGTATTTATGTTGTTTTATCCTATGCTTTATTAAATTGTATTTATGTTGTTTTATCCTATGCTTTATTAAATAGTATATATGTTGTTTTATCCTATGCTTTATTAAATTGTGTTTATGTTGTTTTAAACCATGCTTTATTAAATTGTATTTATGTTGTTTTATCCTATGCTTTATTAAATTGCATCTATGTTATTTTATCCTATGCTTTATTAAATTGTATTTATGTTGTTTTATCCTACGCTTTATAAAATTATATTTATGTGGTTTTATCCTATGCTTTATTAAATTGTATTCATGTTGTTTTATCTTATGCTTTATTAAATTGAATTGATGTTGTTTTATCTTATGCTTTATTAAATTGTATTTATGTTGTTTTGTCCTATGCTTTATTACATCGTGTTTATGTTGTTTTATCCTATGCTTTATTACATCGTGTTTATGTTGTTTTATCCTATGCTTTATTAAATTGTATTTATGTTGTTTTAAACTATGCTTTATTAAATTGTATTTATGTTGTTTTATCCTATGCTGTATTAAATTGTATTTATGTTGTTTTATCCTATGCTTTATTAAATTGTATTTATGTTGTTTTGTCCTATGCTTTATTAAATTGTATTTATGTTGTTTTAACCCATGCTTCATTAAATTGTATTTATGTTGTTTTATCCTATGCTTCATTAAATTGTATTTATGTTGTTTTATCCTATGCTTTATTAAATTGTATTTATGTTGTTTTGTCCTATGCTTTATTAAATTGTATTTATGTTGTTTTAACCCATGCTTCATTAAATTGTATTTATGTTGTTTTATCCTATGCTTTATTAAATTTGATTTATGTTGTTTTATCCTATGCTTTATTAAATTGTATTTATGTTGTTTTAACCTATGTTTTATTAAATTGTATTTATGTTGTTTTAACCTATGTTTTATTAAATTGTATTTATGTTGTTTTATCCTATGCTTTATTAAATTGTATTTATGTTGTTTTATCCTATGCTTTATTAAATTGTATTTATGTTGTTTTAACCTATGTTTTATTAAATTGTATTTATGTTGTTTTATCCTATGCTTTATTAAATTGTATTTATGTTGTTTTAACCCATGCTTTATTAAATTGTATTTATGTTGTTTTATCCTATGCTTTATTAAATTGTATTTATGTTGTTTTAACCTATGCTTTATTCAATTGTATTTATGTTGTTTTAACCTATGCTTTATTAAATTGTATTTATGTTGTTTTATCCTATGCTTTACTAAATTGTATTTATGTTGTTTTATCCTATGCTTTATTAAATTGTATTTATGTTGTTTTATCCTATGCTTTATTAAATTGTATTTATGTTGTTTTAACCTATGCTTTATTAAATTGTATTCATGTTGTTTTATCCTATGCTTTATTAAATTGTATTCATGTTGTTTTATCTTATGCTTTATTAAATTGTATTTATGTAGTTTTATCCTATGCTTTATTAAATTGTATTTATGTTGTTTTAACCCATGCTTTATTAAATTGTATTTATGTTGTTTTATCCTATGCTTTATTAAATTGTATTTATGTTGTTTTAACCTATGCTTTATTCAATTGTATTTATGTTGTTTTAACCTATGCTTTATTAAATTGTATTTATGTTGTTTTATCCTATGCTTTACTAAATTGTATTTATGTTGTTTTATCCTATGCTTTATTAAATTGTATTTATGTTGTTTTATCCTATGCTTTATTAAATTGTATTTATGTTGTTTTAACCTATGCTTTATTAAATTGTATTCATGTTGTTTTATCCTATGCTTTATTAAATTGTATTCATGTTGTTTTATCTTATGCTTTATTAAATTGTATTTATGTAGTTTTATCCTATGCTTTATTAAATTGTATTTATGTTGTTTTAACCCATGCTTTATTAAATTGTATTTATGTTGTTTTATCCTATGCTTTATTAAATTGTATTTATGTTGTTTTATCCTATGCTTTATTAAATTGTATATATGTTGCTTTATCCTATGCTTTATTAAATTGTATTTATGTTGTTTTAACCCATGCTTTAATTGTATTTATGTTGTTTTATCCTATGCTTTATTAAATTGTATTTATGTTGTTTTAACCTATGCTTTATTAAATTGTATTTATGTTGTTTTAACCCATGCTTTATTAAATTGTATTTATGTTGTTTTATCCTATGCTTTATTAAATTGTATTTATGTTGTTTTATCCTATGCTTTATTAAATTGTATTTATGTTGTTTTAATCTATGCTTTATTAAATTGTATTTATGTTGTTTTATCCTATACTTTATTAAATTGTATTTAGGTTGTTTTATCCTATGCTTTATTAAATTGTATTTATGTTGTTTTATCCTATGCTTTATTAAATTGTATTTATGTTGTTTTATCCTATGCTTTATTAAATTGTATTTATGTTGTTTTAACCTATGCTTTATTAAATTGTATTTATGTTGTTTTATCCTATACTTTATTAAATTGTATTTATATTGTTTTATCCTATGCTTTATTAAATTGTATTTATGTTGTTTTATCCTATGCTTTATTAAATTGTATTTATGTTGTTTTATCCTATACTTTATTAAATTGTATTTATGTTGTTTTATCCTATGCTTTATTAAATTGTTTTTATGTTGTTTTATCCTATACCTTATTAAATTGTATTTATGTTGTTTTATCTTATGCTTTATTAAATTGTATTTATGTTGTTTTATCCTATGCTTCATTAAATTGTATTTATGTTGTTTTGTCCTATGCTTTATTAAATTGTATTTATGTTGTTTTAACCCATGCTTCATTAAATTGTATTTATGTTGTTTTATCCTATGCTTTATTAAATTGGATTTATGTTGTTTTATCCTATGCTTTATTAAATTGTATTTATGTTGTTTTAACCTATGTTTTATTAAATTGTATTTATGTTGTTTTAACCTATGTTTTATTAAATTGTATTTATGTTGTTTTATCCTATGCTTTATTAAATTGTATTTATGTTGTTTTAACCCATGCTTTATTAAATTGTATTTATGTTGTTTTATCCTATGCTTTATTAAATTGTATTTATGTTGTTTTAACCTATGCTTTATTCAATTGTATTTATGTTGTTTTAACCTATGCTTTATTAAATTGTATTTATGTTGTTTTATCCTATGCTTTACTAAATTGTATTTATGTTGTTTTATCCTATGCTTTATTAAATTGTATTTATGTTGTTTTATCCTATGCTTTATTAAATTGTATTTATGTTGTTTTAACCTATGCTTTATTAAATTGTATTTATGTTGTTTTATCCTATACTTTATTAAATTGTATTTATGTTGTTTTATCCTATGCTTTATTAAATTGTATTTATGTTGTTTTAACCTATGCTTTATTAAATTGTATTTATGTTGTTTTATCCTATGCTGTATTAAATTGCATTTATGTTGTTTTATCCTATGCTTTATTAAATTGTATTTATGTTGTTTTATCCTATGCTTTATTAAATTGTATTTATGTTGTTTTAACCTATGCTTTATTAAATTGTATTTATGTTGTTTTATCCTATGCTGTATTAAATTGTATTTAAGTTGTTTTGTCCTATGCTTTATTACATCGTGTTTATGTTGTTTTATCCTATGCTTTTTTAAATTGTATTTATGTTGCTTTAACCTATGCTTTATTAAATTGTATTTATGTTGTTTTATCCTATGCTTTATTAAATTGTATTTATGTTGTTTTAACCTAGGCTTTATTAAATTGTATTTATGTTGTTTTATCCTATACTTTATTAAATTGTATTTAGGTTGTTTTATCCTATGCTTTATTAAATTGTATTTATGTTGTTTTATCCTATGCTTTATTAAATTGTATTTATGCTGTTTTAACCTATGTTTTATTAAATTGTATTTATGTTGTTTTATCCTATGCTTTATTAAATTGTATTTATGTTGTTTTAACCCATGCTTTATTAAATTGTATTTATGTTGTTTTATCCTATGCTTTATTAAATTGTATTTATGTTGTTTTAACCTATGCTTTATTCAATTGTATTTATGTTGTTTTAACCTATGCTTTATTAAATTGTATTTATGTTGTTTTATCCTATGCTTTACTAAATTGTATTTATGTTGTTTTATCCTATGCTTTATTAAATTGTATTTATGTTGTTTTATCCTATGCTTTATTAAATTGTATTTATGTTGTTTTAACCTATGCTTTATTAAATTGTATTTATGTTGTTTTATCCTATACTTTATTAAATTGTATTTATGTTGTTTTATCCTATGCTTTATTAAATTGTATTTATGTTGTTTTAACCTATGCTTTATTAAATTGTATTTATGTTGTTTTATCCTATGCTGTATTAAATTGCATTTATGTTGTTTTATCCTATGCTTTATTAAATTGTATTTATGTTGTTTTATCCTATGCTTTATTAAATTGTATTTATGTTGTTTTAACCTATGCTTTATTAAATTGTATTTATGTTGTTTTATCCTATGCTGTATTAAATTGTATTTATGTTGTTTTGTCCTATGCTTTATTACATCGTGTTTATGTTGTTTTATCCTATGCTTTATTAAATTGTATTTATGTTGCTTTAACCTATGCTTTATTAAATTGTATTTATGTTGTTTTATCCTATGCTTTATTAAATTGTATTTATGTTGTTTTAACCTAGGCTTTATTAAATTGTATTTATGTTGTTTTATCCTATACTTTATTAAATTGTATTTAGGTTGTTTTATCCTATGCTTTATTAAATTGTATTTATGTTGTTTTATCCTATGCTTTATTAAATTGTATTTATGTTGTTTTATCCTATACTTTATTAAATTGTATTTATGTTGTTTTATCCTATGCTTTATTAAATTGTATTTATGTTGTTTTAACCTATGCTTTATTAAATTGTTTTTATGTTGTTTTATCCTATACCTTATTAAATTGTATTTATGTTGTTTTATCCTATGCTTTATTAAATTGTATTTATGTTGTTTTATCCTATGCTTTATTAAATTGTATTTATGTTGTTTTATCCTATACTTTATTAAATTGTATTTATGTTGTTTTATCCTATGCTTTATTAAATTGTATTTATGTTGTTTTAACCTATGCTTTATTAAATTGTATTTATGTTGTTTTATCCTATACTTTATGAAATTGTATTTATGTTGTTTTATCCTATGCTTTATTAAATTGTATTTATGTTGTTTTATCCTATGCTTTATTAAATTGTATTTATGTTGTTTTATCCTATGCTTTATTAAATTGTATTTATGTTGTTTTGTCCTATGCTTTATTAAATTGTATTTATGTTGTTTTAACCCATGCTTTATTAAATTGTATTTATGTTGTTTTATCCTATGCTTTATTAAATTGTATTTATGTTGTTTTATCCTATGCTTTATTAAATTGTATTTATGTTGTTTTAACCTATGCTTTATTAAATTGTATTTATGTTGTTTTATCCTATGCTGTATTAAATTGCATTTATGTTGTTTTATCCTATGCTTTATTAAATTGTATTTATGTTGTTTTATCCTATGCTTTATTAAATTGTATTTATGTTGTTTTAACCTATGTTTTATTAAATTGTATTTATGTTGTTTTATCCTATGCTGTATTAAATTGTATTTATGTTGTTTTGTCCTATGCTTTATTACATCGTGTTTATGTTGTTTTATCCTATGCTTTATTAAATTGTATTTATGTTGCTTTAACCTATGCTTTATTAAATTGTATTTATGTTGTTTTATCCTATGCTTTATTAAATTGTATTTATGTTGTTTTAACCTAGGCTTTATTAAATTGTATTTATGTTGTTTTATCCTATACTTTATTAAATTGTATTTAGGTTGTTTTATCCTATGCTTTATTAAATTGTATTTATGTTGTTTTATCCTATGCTTTATTAAATTGTATTTATGTTGTTTTATCCTATACTTTATTAAATTGTATTTATGTTGTTTTATCCTATGCTTTATTAAATTGTATTTATGTTGTTTTAACCTATGCTTTATTAAATTGTTTTTATGTTGTTTTATCCTATACCTTATTAAATTGTATTTATGTTGTTTTATCCTATGCTTTATTAAATTGTATTTATGTTGTTTTATCCTATGCTTTATTAAATTGTATTTATGTTGTTTTATCCTATACTTTATTAAATTGTATTTATGTTGTTTTATCCTATGCTTTATTAAATTGTATTTATGTTGTTTTAACCTATGCTTTATTAAATTGTATTTATGTTGTTTTATCCTATACTTTATTAAATTGTATTTATGTTGTTTTATCCTATGCTTTATTAAATTGTATTTATGTTGTTTTATCCTATGCTTTATTAAATTGTATTTATGTTGTTTTATCCTATGCTTTATTAAATTGTATTTATGTTGTTTTGTCCTATGCTTTATTAAATTGTATTTATGTTGTTTTAACCCATGCTTTATTAAATTGTATTTATGTTGTTTTATCCTATGCTTTATTAAATTGTATTTATGTTGTTTTATCCTATGCTTTATTAAATTGTATTTATGTTGTTTTAACCTATGGTTTATTAAATTGTATTTATGTTGTTTTAACCTATGCTTTATTAAATTGTATTTATGTTGTTTTATCCTATGCTTTATTAAATTGTATTTATGTTGTTTTAACCTATGTTTTATTAAATTGTATTTATGTTGTTTTGTCCTATGCTTTATTAAATTGTATTTATGTTGTTTTAACCCATGCTTCATTAAATTGTATTTATGTTGTTTTATCCTATGCTTCATTAAATTGTATATATGTTGTTTTATCCTCTGCTTTATTAAATTGTATTTATGTTGTTTTATCCTATGCTTTATTAAATTGTATTTATGTTGTTTTAACCTATGCTTTACTAAATTGTATTTATGTTGTTTTATCCTATGCTTTATTAAATTGTATTTATGTTGTTTTAACCTATGTTTTATTAAATTGTATTTATGTTGTTTTGTCCTATGCTTTATTAAATTGTATTTATGTTGTTTTAACCCATGCTTCATTAAATTGTATTTATGTTGTTTTATCCTATGCTTCATTAAATTGTATATATGTTGTTTTATCCTATGCTTTATTAAATTGTATTTATGTTGCTTTATCCTATGCTTTATTAAATTGTATTTATGTTGTTTTAACCTATGCTTTATTAAATTGTATTTATGTTGTTTTAACCTATGCTTTATTAAATTGTATTTATGTTGTTTTATCCTATGCTTTATTAAATTGTATTTATGTTGTTTTAACCTATGTTTTATTAAATTGTATTTATGTTGTTTTGTCGTATGCTTTATTAAATTGTATTTATGTTGTTTTAACCCATGCTTCATTAAATTGTATTTATGTTGTTTTATCCTATGCTTCATTAAATTGTATATATGTTGTTTTATCCTATGCTTTATTAAAGTGTATTTATGTTGTTTTATCCTATGCTTTATTAAATTGTATTTTTGTTGTTTTAACCTATGTTTTATTAAATTGTATTTATGTTGATTTATCCTATGCTTTATTAAATTGTATTTATGTTGTTTTATCCTATGCTTTATTAAATTGTATTTATGTTGTTTTAACCTATGTTTTATTAAATTGTATTTATGTTGTTTTATCCTATGCTTTATTAAATTGTATTTATGTTGTTTTAAGCCATGCTTTAATAAATTGTATTTATGTTGTTTTAAGCCATGCTTTAATAAATTGTATTTATGTTGTTTTATCCTATGCTTTATTAAATTGTATTTATGTTGTTTTAACCTATGCTTTATTAAATTGTATTTATGTTGTTTTAACCCATGCTTTATTAAATTGTATTTATGTTGTTTTATCCTATGCTTTATCAAATTGTATTTATGTTGTTTTATCCTATGCTTTATTAAATTGTATATATGTTGTTTTATCCTATGCTTTATTAAATTGTGTTTATGTTGTTTTATCCTATGCTTTATTAAATTGTATTTATGTTGTTTTATCCTATACTTTATTAAATTGTATTTATGTTGTTTTATCCTATGCTTTATTAAATTGTATTTATGTTGTTTTAACCTATGCATTATTAAATTGTATTTATGTTGTTTTATCCTATACTTTATTAAATTGTATTTATGTTGTTTTATCCTATGCTTTATTAAATTGTATTTATGTTGTTTTATCCTATGCTTTATTAAATTGTATTTATGTTGTTTTATCCTATACTTTATTAAATTGTATTTATGTTGTTTTATCCTATGCTTTATTAAATTGTATTTATGTTGTTTTAACCTATGCTTTATTAAATTGTATTTATGTTGTTTTATCCTATACTTTATTAAATTGTATTTATGTTGTTTTATCCTATGCTTTATTAAATTGTATTTATGTTGTTTTATCCTATGCTTTATTAAATTGTATTTATGTTGTTTTATCCTATGCTTTATTAAATTGTATTTATGTTGTTTTGTCCTATGCTTTACTAAATTGTATTTATGTTGTTTTAACCCATGCTTCATTAAATTGTATTTATGTTGTTTTATCCTATGGTTCATTAAAGTGTATTTATTTTGTTTTGTCCTATGCTTTATTAAATTGTATTTTTGTTGTTTTATCCTATGCTTTATTAAATTGTATTTATGTTGTTTTAACCTATGTTTTATTAAATTGTATTTATGTTGATTTATCCTATGCTTTATTAAATTGTATTTATGTTGTTTTATCCTATGCTTTATTAAATTGTATTTATGTTGTTTTAACGTATGTTTTATTAAATTGTATTTATGTTGTTTTATCCTATGCTTTATTAAATTGTATTTATGTTGTTTTAACCCATGCTTTAATAAATTGTATTTATGTTGTTTTATCCTATGCTTTATTAAATTGTATTTATGTTGTTTTAACCTATGCTTTATTAAATTGTATTTATGTTGTTTTAACCCATGCTTTATTAAATTGTATTTATGTTGTTTTATCCTATGCTTTATTAAATTGTATTTATGTTGTTTTATCCTATGCTTTATTAAATTGTATTTATGTTGTTTTAATCTATGCATTATTAAATTGTATTTATGTTGTTTTATCCTATACTTTATTAAATTGTATTTAGGTTGTTTTATCCTATGCTTTATTAAATTGTATTTAGGTTGTTTTATCCTATGCTTTATTAAATTGTATTTATGTTGTTTTATCCTATGCTTTATTAAATTGTATTTATGTTGTTTTAACCTATGCTTTATTAAATTGTATTTATGTTGTTTTATCCTATACTTTATTAAATTGTATTTATGTTGTTTTATCCTATGCTTTATTAAATTGTATTTATGTTGTTTTATCCTATGCTTTATTAAATTGTATTTATGTTGTTTTATCCTATACTTTATTAAATTGTATTTATGTTGTTTTATCCTATGCTTTATTAAATTGTATTTATGTTGTTTTAACCTATGCTTTATTAAATTGTATTTATGTTGTTTTATCCTATACTTTATTAAATTGTATTTATGTTGTTTTATCCTATGCTTTATTAAATTGTATTTATGTTGTTTTATCCTATGCTTTATTAAATTGTATTTATGTTGTTTTATCCTATGCTTTATTAAATTGTATTTATGTTGTTTTGTCCTATGCTTTATTAAATTGTATTTATGTTGTTTTAACCCATGCTTCATTAAATTGTATTTATGTTGTTTTATCCTATGGTTCATTAAATTGTATTTATTTTGTTTTGTCCTATGCTTTATTAAATTGTATTTATGTTGTTTTATCCTATGCTTTATTAAATTGTATTTATGTTGTTTTAACCTATGTTTTATTAAATTGTATTTATGTTGATTTATCCTATGCTTTATTAAATTGTATTTATGTTGTTTTATCCTATGCTTTATTAAATTGTATTTATGTTGTTTTAATGTATGTTTTATTAAATTGTATTTATGTTGCTTTATCCTATGCTTTATTAAATTGTATTTATGTTGTTTTAACCCATGCTTTAATAAATTGTATTTATGTTGTTTTATCCTATGCTTTATTAAATTGTATTTATGTTGTTTTAACCTATGCTTTATTAAATTGTATTTATGTTGTTTTAACCCATGCTTTATTAAATTGTATTTATGTTGTTTTATCCTATGCTTTATTAATCTGTATTTATGTTGTTTTATCCTATGCTTTATTAAATTGTATTTATGTTGTTTTAACCTATGCTTTATTAAATTGTATTTATGTTGTTTTAACCTATGCTTTATTAAATTGTATTTATGTTGTTTTATCCTATGCTTTATTAAATTGTATTTATGTTGTTTTATCCTATACTTTATTAAATTGTATTTATGTTGTTTTATCCTATGCTTTATTAAATTGTATTTATGTTGTTTTAACCTATGCTTTATTAAATTGTATTTATGTTGTTTTATCCTATACTTTATTAAATTGTATTTATGTTGTTTTATCCTATGCTTTATTAAATTGTATTTATGTTGTTTTATCCTATGCTTTATTAAATTGTATTTATGTTGTTTTATCCTATGCTTTATTAAATTGTATTTATGTTGTTTTGTCCTATGCTTTACTAAATTGTATTTATGTTGTTTTAACCCATGCTTCATTAAATTGTATTTATGTTGTTTTATCCTATGGTTCATTAAAGTGTATTTATTTTGTTTTGTCCTATGCTTTATTAAATTGTATTTTTGTTGTTTTATCCTATGCTTTATTAAATTGTATTTATGTTGTTTTAACCTATGTTTTATTAAATTGTATTTATGTTGATTTATCCTATGCTTTATTAAATTGTATTTATGTTGTTTTATCCTATGCTTTATTAAATTGTATTTATGTTGTTTTAACGTATGTTTTATTAAATTGTATTTATGTTGTTTTATCCTATGCTTTATTAAATTGTATTTATGTTGTTTTAACCCATGCTTTAATAAATTGTATTTATGTTGTTTTATCCTATGCTTTATTAAATTGTATTTATGTTGTTTTAACCTATGCTTTATTAAATTGTATTTATGTTGTTTTAACCCATGCTTTATTAAATTGTATTTATGTTGTTTTATCCTATGCTTTATTAAATTGTATTTATGTTGTTTTATCCTATGCTTTATTAAATTGTATTTATGTTGTTTTAATCTATGCATTATTAAATTGTATTTATGTTGTTTTATCCTATACTTTATTAAATTGTATTTAGGTTGTTTTATCCTATGCTTTATTAAATTGTATTTAGGTTGTTTTATCCTATGCTTTATTAAATTGTATTTATGTTGTTTTATCCTATGCTTTATTAAATTGTATTTATGTTGTTTTAACCTATGCTTTATTAAATTGTATTTATGTTGTTTTATCCTATACTTTATTAAATTGTATTTATGTTGTTTTATCCTATGCTTTATTAAATTGTATTTATGTTGTTTTATCCTATGCTTTATTAAATTGTATTTATGTTGTTTTATCCTATACTTTATTAAATTGTATTTATGTTGTTTTATCCTATGCTTTATTAAATTGTATTTATGTTGTTTTAACCTATGCTTTATTAAATTGTATTTATGTTGTTTTATCCTATACTTTATTAAATTGTATTTATGTTGTTTTATCCTATGCTTTATTAAATTGTATTTATGTTGTTTTATCCTATGCTTTATTAAATTGTATTTATGTTGTTTTATCCTATGCTTTATTAAATTGTATTTATGTTGTTTTGTCCTATGCTTTATTAAATTGTATTTATGTTGTTTTAACCCATGCTTCATTAAATTGTATTTATGTTGTTTTATCCTATGGTTCATTAAATTGTATTTATTTTGTTTTGTCCTATGCTTTATTAAATTGTATTTATGTTGTTTTATCCTATGCTTTATTAAATTGTATTTATGTTGTTTTAACCTATGTTTTATTAAATTGTATTTATGTTGATTTATCCTATGCTTTATTAAATTGTATTTATGTTGTTTTATCCTATGCTTTATTAAATTGTATTTATGTTGTTTTAACGTATGTTTTATTAAATTGTATTTATGTTGCTTTATCCTATGCTTTATTAAATTGTATTTATGTTGTTTTAACCCATGCTTTAATAAATTGTATTTATGTTGTTTTATCCTATGCTTTATTAAATTGTATTTATGTTGTTTTAACCTATGCTTTATTAAATTGTATTTATGTTGTTTTAACCCATGCTTTATTAAATTGTATTTATGTTGTTTTATCCTATGCTTTATTAATCTGTATTTATGTTGTTTTATCCTATGCTTTATTAAATTGTATTTATGTTGTTTTAACCTATGCTTTATTAAATTGTATTTATGTTGTTTTAACCTATGCTTTATTAAATTGTATTTATGTTGTTTTATCCTATGCTTTATTAAATTGTATTTATGTTGTTTTAACCTATGCTTTATTAAATTCTATTTATGTTGTTTTATCCTATGCTTTATTAAATTGTATTTATGTTGTTTTAACCTATGTTTTATTAAATTGTATTTATGTTGTTTTGTCCTATGCTTTATTAAATTGTATTTATGTTGTTTTAACCCATGCTTCATTAAATTGTATTTATGTTGTTTTATCCTATGTTTCATTAAATTGTATATATGTTGTTTTATCCTATTTTTTATTAAATTGTATTTATGTTGTTTTATCCTATGCTTTATTAAATTGTATTTATGTTGTTTTAACCTATGCTTTATTAAATTGTATTTATGTTGTTTTAACCTATGCTTTATTAAATTGTATTTATGTTGTTTTATCCTATACTTTATTAAATTGTATTTATGTTGTTTTATCCTATGCTTTATTAAATTGTATTTATGTTGTTTTATCCTATGCTTTATTAAATTGTATTTATGTTGTTTTATCCTATACTTTATTAAATTGTATTTATGTTGTTTTATCCTATGCTTTATTAAATTGTATTTATGTTGTTTTAACCTATGCTTTATTAAATTGTATTTATGTTGTTTTATCCTATACTTTATTAAATTGTATTTATGTTGTTTTAACCCATGCTTTAATAAATTGTATTTATGTTGTTTTATCCTATGCTTTATTAAATTGTATTTATGTTGTTTTAACCTATGCTTTATTAAATTGTATTTATGTTGTTTTAACCCATGCTTTATTAAATTGTATTTATGTTGTTTTATCCTATGCTTTATTAAATTGTATTTATGTTGTTTTATCCTATGCTTTATTAAATTGTATTTATGTTGTTTTAATCTATGCATTATTAAATTGTATTTATGTTGTTTTATCCTATACTTTATTAAATTGTATTTAGGTTGTTTTATCCTATGCTTTATTAAATTGTATTTAGGTTGTTTTATCCTATGCTTTATTAAATTGTATTTATGTTGTTTTATCCTATGCTTTATTAAATTGTATTTATGTTGTTTTAACCTATGCTTTATTAAATTGTATTTATGTTGTTTTATCCTATACTTTATTAAATTGTATTTATGTTGTTTTATCCTATGCTTTATTAAATTGTATTTATGTTGTTTTATCCTATGCTTTATTAAATTGTATTTATGTTGTTTTATCCTATACTTTATTAAATTGTATTTATGTTGTTTTATCCTATGCTTTATTAAATTGTATTTATGTTGTTTTAACCTATGCTTTATTAAATTGTATTTATGTTGTTTTATCCTATACTTTATTAAATTGTATTTATGTTGTTTTATCCTATGCTTTATTAAATTGTATTTATGTTGTTTTATCCTATGTTTTATTAAATTGTATTTATGTTGTTTTATCCTATGCTTTATTAAATTGTATTTATGTTGTTTTGTCCTATGCTTTATTAAATTGTATTTATGTTGTTTTAACCCATGCTTCATTAAATTGTATTTATGTTGTTTTATCCTATGGTTCATTAAATTGTATTTATTTTGTTTTGTCCTATGCTTTATTAAATTGTATTTATGTTGTTTTATCCTATGCTTTATTAAATTGTATTTATGTTGTTTTAACCTATGTTTTATTAAATTGTATTTATGTTGATTTATCCTATGCTTTATTAAATTGTATTTATGTTGTTTTATCCTATGCTTTATTAAATTGTATTTATGTTGTTTTAACGTATGTTTTATTAAATTGTATTTATGTTGCTTTATCCTATGCTTTATTAAATTGTATTTATGTTGTTTTAACCCATGCTTTAATAAATTGTATTTATGTTGTTTTATCCTATGCTTTCTTAAATTGTATTTATGTTGTTTTAACCTATGCTTTATTAAATTGTATTTATGTTGTTTTAACCCATGCTTTATTAAATTGTATTTATGTTGTTTTATCCTATGCTTTATTAAATTGTATTTATGTTGTTTTATCCTATGCTTTATTAAATTGTATTTATGTTGTTTTAACCTATGCTTTATTAAATTGTATTTATGTTGTTTTATCCTATGCTTTATTAAATTGTATTTATGTTGTTTTAACCTATGCTTTATTAAATTCTATTTATGTTGTTTTATCCTATGCTTTATTAAATTGTATTTATGTTGTTTTAACCTATGTTTTATTAAATTGTATTTATGTTGTTTTGTCCTATGCTTTATTAAATTGTATTTATGTTGTTTTAACCCATGCTTCATTAAATTGTATTTATGTTGTTTTATCCTATTTTTTATTAAATTGTATTTATGTTGTTTTATCCTATGCTTTATTAAATTGTATTTATGTTGTTTTAACCTATGCTTTATTAAATTGTATTTATGTTGTTTTAACCTATGCTTTATTAAATTGTATTTATGTTGTTTTATCCTATACTTTATTAAATTGTATTTATGTTGTTTTATCCTATGCTTTATTAAATTGTATTTATGTTGTTTTATCCTATGCTTTATTAAATTGTATTTATGTTGTTTTATCCTATACTTTATTAAATTGTATTTATGTTGTTTTATCCTATGCTTTATTAAATTGTATTTATGTTGTTTTAACCTATGCTTTATTAAATTGTATTTATGTTGTTTTATCCTATACTTTATTAAATTGTATTTATGTTGTTTTATCCTATGCTTTATTAAATTGTATTTATGTTGTTTTATCCTATGCTTTATTAAATTGTATTTATGTTGTTTTATCCTATGCTTTATTAAATTGTATTTATGTTGTTTTAACCCATGCTTCATTAAATTGTATTTATGTTGTTTTATCCTATGGTTCATTAAATTGTATTTATTTTGTTTTGTCCTATGCTTTATTAAATTGTATTTATGTTGTTTTATCCTATGCTTTATTAAATTGTATTTATGTTGTTTTAACCTATGTTTTATTAAATTGTAATTATGTTGATTTATCCTATGCTTTATTAAATTTTATTTATGTTGTTTTATCCTATGCTTTATTAAATTGTATTTATGTTGTTTTAACGTATGTTTTATTAAATTGTATTTATGTTGTTTTATCCTATGCTTTATTAAATTGTATTTATGTTGTTTTAACCCATGCTTTAATAAATTGTATTTATGTTGTTTTATCCTATGCTTTATTAAATTGTATTTATGTTGTTTTAACCTATGCTTTATTAAATTGTATTTATGTTGTTTTAACCCATGCTTTATTAAATTGTATTTATGTTGTTTTATCCTATGCTTTATTAAATTGTATTTATGTTGTTTTATCCTATGCTTTATTAAATTGTATTTATGTTGTTTTAATCTATGCATTATTAAATTGTATTTATGTTGTTTTATCCTATACTTTATTAAATTGTATTTAGGTTGTTTTATCCTATGCTTTATTAAATTGTATTTATGTTGTTTTATCCTATGCTTTATTAAATTGTATTTATGTTGTTTTATCCTATGCTTTATTAAATTGTATTTATGTTGTTTTAACCTATGCTTTATTAAATTGTATTTATGTTGTTTTATCCTATACTTTATTAAATTGTATTTATGTTGTTTTATCCTATGCTTTATTAAATTGTATTTATGTTGTTTTATCCTATGCTTTATTAAATTGTATTTATGTTGTTTTATCCTATACTTTATTAAAATGTATTTATGTTGTTTTATCCTATGCTTTATTAAATTGTATTTATGTTGTTTTAACCTATGCTTTATTAAATTGTATTTATGTTGTTTTATCCTATACTTTATTAAATTGTATTCATGTTGTTTTATCCTATGCTTTATTAAATTGTATTTATGTTGTTTTATCCTATGCTTTATTAAATTGTATTTATGTTGTTTTATCCTATGCTTTATTAAATTGTATTTATGTTGTTTTGTCCTATGCTTTATTAAATTGTATTTATGTTGTTTTAACCCATGCTTCATTAAATTGTATTTAT
Organism: Phyllobates terribilis; assembly: GCF_046119375.1. NCBI lineage: Eukaryota > Metazoa > Chordata > Amphibia > Anura > Dendrobatidae > Phyllobates > Phyllobates terribilis. Next base: position 2,051,323 of record NW_027362781.1, on the reverse strand, counting down.
GTTGTTTTATCCTATGGTTCATTAAATTGTATTTATTTTGTTTTGTCCTATGCTTTATTAAATTGTATTTATGTTGTTTTATCCTATGCTTTATTAAATTGTATTTATGTTGTTTTAACCTATGTTTTATTAAATTGTATTTATGTTGATTTATCCTATGCTTTATTAAATTGTATTTATGTTGTTTTATCCTATGCTTTATTAAATTGTATTTATGTTGTTTTAACCTATGTTTTATTAAATTGTATTTATGTTGATTTATCCTATGCTTTATTAAATTGTATTTATGTTGTTTTATCCTATGCTTTATTAAATTGTATATATGTTGATTTAACGTATGTTTTATTAAATTGTATTTATGTTGTTTTATCCTATGCTTTATTAAATTGTATTTATGTTGTTTTAACCCATGCTTTAATAAATTGTATTTATGTTGTTTTATCCTATGCTTTATTAAATTGTATTTATGTTGTTTTAACCTATGCTTTATTAAATTGTATTTATGTTGTTTTAACCTATGCTTAATTAAATTGTATTTATGTTGTTTTATCCTATGCTTTATTAAATTGTATTTATGTTGTTTTATCCTATGCTTTTTTAACTTGTATTTATGTTGTTTTAACCTATGCTTAATTAAATTGTATTTATGTTGTTTTAACCTATGCTTTATTAAATTGTATTTATGTTGTTTTATCCTATGTTTCATTAAATTGTATTTATGTTGTTTTAACCTATGCTTTATTAAATTGTATTTATGTTGTTTTATCCTATGCTTTATTAAATTGTATTTATGTTGTTTTAACCTATGTTTCATTAAATTGTATTTATGTTGTTTTGTCCTATGCTTTATTAAATTGTATTTATGTTGTTTTAACCCATGCTTCATTAAATTGTATTTATGTTGTTTTATCCTATGTTTCATTAAATTGTATATATGTTGTTTTATCCTATTCTTTATTAAATTGTATTTATGTTGTTTTAACCTATGTTTTATTAAATTGTATTTATGTTGTTTTATCCTATGCTTTATTAAATTGAATTTATGTTGTTTTAACCCATGCTTTAATAAATTGTATTTATGTTGTTTTATCCTATACTTTATTAAATTGTATTTATGTTGTTTTAACCTATGCTTTATTAAATTGTATTTATGTTGTTTTAACCCATGCTTTATTAAATTGTATTTATGTTGTTTTATCCTATGCTTTATTAAATTGTATTTATGTTGTTTTATCCTATGCTTTATTAAATTGTATATATGTTGCTTTATCCTATGCTTTATTAAATTGTGTTTATGTTGTTTTAACCCATGCTTTATTAAATTGTATTTATGTTGTTTTATCCTATGTTTTATTAAATTGCATCTATGTTATTTTATCCTATGCTTTATTAAATTGTATTTATGTTGTTTTATCCTATGCTTTATAAAATTATATTTATGTGGTTTTATCCTATGCTTTATTAAATTGTATTCATGTTGTTTTATCCTATGCTTTATTAAATTGTATTCATGTTGTTTTATCTTATGCTTTATTAAATTGTATTTATGTAGTTTTATCCTATGCTTTATTAAATTGTATTTATGTGGTTTTATCCTATGCTTTATTAAATTGTATTTATGTTGTTTTATCCTATGCTTTATTAAATTGTATTCATGTTGTTTTATCCTATGCTTTATTAAATTGTATTTATGTTGTTTTAACGTATGTTTTATTAAATTGTATTTATGTTGTTTTATCCTATGCTTTATTAAATTGTATTTATGTTGTTTTAACCCATGCTTTAATAAATTGTATTTATGTTGTTTTATCCTATGCTTTATTAAATTGTATTTATGTTGTTTTAACCTATGCTTTATTAAATTGTATTTATGTTGTTTTAACCCATGCTTTATTAAATTGTATTTATGTTGTTTTATCCTATGCTTTATTAAATTGTATTTATGTTGTTTTATCCTATGCTTTATTAAATTGTATTTATGTTGTTTTAACCTATGCTTTATTAAATTGTATTTATGTTGTTTTAACCTATGCTTTATTAAATTGTATTTATGTTGTTTTATCCTATGCTTTATTAAATTGTATTTATGTTGTTTTAACCTATGCTTTATTAAATTGTATTTATGTTGTTTTGTCCTATGCTTTATTAAATTGTATTTATGTTGTTTTAACCCATGCTTCATTAAATTGTATTTATGTTGTTTTATCCTATGTTTCATTAAATTGTATATATGTTGTTTTATCCTATTCTTTATTAAATTGTATTTATGTTGTTTTATCCTATGCTTTATTAAATTGTATTTATGTTGTTTTAACCTATGCTTTATTAAATTGTATTTATGTTGTTTTATCCTATACTTTATTAAATTGTATTTATGTTGTTTTATCCTATGCTTTATTAAATTGTATTTATGTTGTTTTATCCTATGCTTTATTAAATTGTATTTATGTTGTTTTATCCTATACTTTATTAAATTGTATTTATGTTGTTTTATCCTTAGCTTTATTAAATTGTATTTATGTTGTTTTAACCTATGCTTTATTAAATTGTATTTATGTTGTTTTATCCTATACTTTATTAAATTGTATTTATGTTGTTTTATCCTATGCTTTATTAAATTGTATTTATGTTGTTTTATCCTATGCTTTATTAAATTTTATTTATGTTGTTTTATCCTATGCTTTATTAAATTGTATTTATGTTGTTTTGTCCTATGCTTTATTAAATTGTATTTATGTTGTTTTAACCCATGCTTCATTAAATTGTATTTATGTTGTTTTATCCTATGGTTCATTAAATTGTATTTATTTTGTTTTGTCCTATGCTTTATTAAATTGTATTTATGTTGTTTTATTCTATGCTTTATTAAATTGTATTTATGTTGTTTTAACCTATGTTTTATTAAATTGTATTTATGTTGATTTATCCTATGCTTTATTAAATTGTATTTATGTTGTTTTATCCTATGCTTTATTAAATTGTATTTATGTTGTTTTAACGTATGTTTTATTAAATTGTATTTATGTTGTTTTATCCTATGCTTTATTAAATTGTATTTATGTTGTTTTAACCCATGCTTTAATAAATTGTATTTATGTTGTTTTATCCTATGCTTTATTAAATTGTATTTATGTTGTTTTAACCTATGCTTTATTAAATTGTATTTATGTTGTTTTAACCCATGCTTTATTAAATTGTATTTATGTTGTTTTATCCTATGCTTTATTAAATTGTATTTATGTTGTTTTATCCTATGCTTTATTAAATTGTATTTATGTTGTTTTAATCTATGCTTTATTAAATTGTATTTATGTTGTTTTATCCTATACTTTATTAAATTGTATTTAGGTTGTTTTATCCTATGCTTTATTAAATTGTATTTATGTTGTTTTATCCTATGCTTTATTAAATTGTATTTATGTTGTTTTATCCTATGCTTTATTAAATTGTATTTATGTTGTTTTAACCTATGCTTTATTAAATTGTATTTATGTTGTTTTATCCTATACTTTATTAAATTGTATTTATGTTGTTTTATCCTATGCTTTATTAAATTGTATTTATGTTGTTTTATCCTATGCTTTATTAAATTGTATTTATGTTGTTTTAACCTATGCTTTATTAAATTGTATTTATGTTGTTTTAACCCATGCTTTATTAAATTGTATTTATGTTGTTTTATCCTATGCTTTATTAAATTGTATTTATGTTGTTTTATCCTATGCTTTTTTAACTTGTATTTATGTTGTTTTAACCTATGCTTTATTAAATTGTATTTATGTTGTTTTAACCTATGCTTTATTAAATTGTATTTATGTTGTTTTATCCTATGCTTTATTAAATTGTATTTATGTTGTTTTAACCTATGCTTTATTAAATTGTATTTATGTTGTTTTATCCTATGCTTTATTAAATTGTATTTATGTTGTTTTAACCTATGTTTCATTAAATTGTATTTATGTTGTTTTGTCCTATGCTTTATTAAATTGTATTTATGTTGTTTTAACCCATGCTTCATTAAATTGTATTTATGTTGTTTTTTTGCTATGTTTCATTAAATTGTATATATGTTGTTTTATCCTATTCTTTATTAAATTGTATTTATGTTCTTTTATCCTATGCTTTATTAAATTGTATTTATGTTGTTTTAACCTATGTTTTATTAAATTATATTTATGTTGTTTTATCCTATGCTTTATTAAATTGTATTTATGTTGTTTTAACCCATGCTTTAATAAATTGTATTTATGTTGTTTTATCCTATACTTTATTAAATTGTATTTATGTTGTTTTAACCTATGCTTTATTAAATTGTATTTATGTTGTTTTAACCCATGCTTTATTAAATTGTATTTATGTTGTTTTATCCTATGCTTTATTAAATTGTATTTATGTTGTTTTATCCTATGCTTTATTAAATTGTATATATGTTGCTTTATCCTATGCTTTATTAAATTGTGTTTATGTTGTTTTAACCCATGCTTTATTAAATTGTATTTATGTTGTTTTATCCTATGTTTTATTAAATTGCATCTATGTTATTTTATCCTATGCTTTATTAAATTGTATTTATGTTGTTTTATCCTATGCTTTATAAAATTATATTTATGTGGTTTTATCCTATGCTTTATTAAATTGTATTCATGTTGTTTTATCCTATGCTTTATTAAATTGTATTCATGTTGTTTTATCTTATGCTTTATTAAATTGTATTTATGTAGTTTTATCCTATGCTTTATTAAATTGTATTTATGTGGTTTTATCCTATGCTTTATTAAATTGTATTTATGTTGTTTTATCCTATGCTTTATTAAATTGTATTCATGTTGTTTTATCCTATGCTTTATTAAATTGTATTTATGTTGTTTTAACGTATGTTTTATTAAATTGTATTTATGTTGTTTTATCCTATGCTTTATTAAATTGTATTTATGTTGTTTTAACCCATGCTTTAATAAATTGTATTTATGTTGTTTTAGCCTATGCTTTATTAAATTGTATTTATGTTGTTTTAACCTATGCTTTATTAAATTGTATTTATGTTGTTTTAACCCATGCTTTATTAAATTGTATTTATGTTGTTTTATCCTATGCTTTATTAAATTGTATTTATGTTGTTTTATCCTATGCTTTATTAAATTGTATTTATGTTGTTTTAACCTATGCTTTATTAAATTGTATTTATGTTGTTTTAACCTATGCTTTATTAAATTGTATTTATGTTGTTTTATCCTATGCTTTATTAAATTGTATTTATGTTGTTTTAACCTATGCTTTATTAAATTGTATTTATGTTGTTTTATCCTATGCTTTATTAAATTGTATTTATGTTGTTTTAACCTATGTTTTATTAAATTGTATTTATGTTGTTTTGTCCTATGCTTTATTAAATTGTATTTATGTTGTTTTAACCCATGCTTCATTAAATTGTATTTATGTTGTTTTATCCTATGTTTCATTAAATTGTATATATGTTGTTTTATCCTATTCTTTATTAAATTGTATTTATGTTGTTTTATCCTATGCCTTATTGAATTGTATTTATGTTGTTTTAACCTATGCTTTATTAAATTGTATTTATGTTGTTTTATTATATACTTTATTAAATTGTATTTATGTTGTTTTATCCTATGCTTTATTAAATTGTATTTATGTTGTTTTATCCTATGCTTTATTAAATTGTATTTATGTTGTTTTATCCTATACTTTATTAAATTGTATTTATGTTGTTTTATCCTTAGCTTTATTAAATTGTATTTATGTTGTTTTAACCTATGCTTTATTAAATTGTATTTATGTTGTTTTATCCTATACTTTATTAAATTGTATTTATGTTGTTTTATCCTATGCTTTATTAAATTGTATTTATGTTGTTTTATCCTATGCTTTATTAAATTGTATTTATGTTGTTTTATCCTATGCTTTATTAAATTGTATTTATGTTGTTTTGTCCTATGCTTTATTAAATTGTATTTATGTTGTTTTAACCCATGCTTCATTAAATTGTATTTATGTTGTTTTATCCTATGTTTCATTAAATTGTATTTATTTTGTTTTGTCCTATGCTTTATTAAATTGTATTTATGTTGTTTTATTCTATGCTTTATTAAATTGTATTTATGTTGTTTTAACCTATGTTTTATTAAATTGTATTTATGTTGATTTATCCTATGCTTTATTAAATTGTATTTATGTTGTTTTATCCTATGCTTTATTAAATTGTATTTATGTTGTTTTAATGTATGTTTTATTAAATTGTATTTATGTTGTTTTATCCTATGCTTTATTAAATTGTATTTATGTTGTTTTAACCCATGCTTTAATAAATTGTATTTATGTTGTTTTATCCTATGCTTTATTAAATTGTATTTATTTTGTTTTAACCTATGCTTTATTAAATTGTATTTATGTTGTTTTAACCCATGCTTTATTAAATTGTATTTATGTTGTTTTATCCTATGCTTTATTAAATTGTATTTATGTTGTTTTATCCTATGCTTTATTAAATTGTATTTATGTTGTTTTAATCTATGCTTTATTAAATTGTATTTATGTTGTTTTATCCTATACTTTATTAAATTGTATTTAGGTTGTTTTATCCTATGCTTTATTAAATTGTATTTATGTTGTTTTATCCTATGCTTTATTAAATTGTATTTATGTTGTTTTATCCTATGCTTTATTAAATTGTATTTATGTTGTTTTAACCTATGCTTTATTAAATTGTATTTATGTTGTTTTATCCTATACTTTATTAAATTGTATTTATGTTGTTTTATCCTATGCTTTATTAAATTGTATTTATGTTGTTTTATCCTATGCTTTATTAAATTGTATTTATGTTGTTTTATCCTATACTTTATTAAATTGTATTTATGTTGTTTTATCCTATGCTTTATTAAATTGTATTTATGTTATTTTAACCTATGCTTTATTAAATTGTATTTATGTTGTTTTATCCTATACTTTATTAAATTGTATTTATGTTGTTTTATCCTATGCTTTATTAAATTGTATTTATGTTGTTTTATCCTATGCTTTATTAAATTGTATTTATGTTGTTTTATCCTATGCTTTATTAAATTGTATTTATGTTGTTTTATCCTATGCTTTATTAAATTGTATTTATGTTGCTTTGTCCTATGCTTTATTAAATTGTATTTATGTTGTTTTACCCATGCTTCATTAAATTGTATTTATGTTGTTTTATCCTATGGTTCATTAAATTGTATTTATTTTGTTTTGTCCTATGCTTTATTAAATTATATTTATGTTGTTTTATCCTATGCTGTATTAAATTGTATTTATGTTGTTTTAACCTACGTTTTATTAAATTGTATTTATGTTGATTTATCCTATGCTTTATTAAATTGTATTTATGTTGTTTTATCCTATGCTTTATTAAATTGTATTTATGTTGTTTTAACGTATGTTTTATTAAATTGTATTTATGTTGTTTTATCCTATGCTTTATTAAATTGTATTTATGTTGTTTTAACCCATGCTTTAATAAATTGTATTTATGTTGTTTTATCCTATGCTTTATTAAATTGTATTTATGTTGTTTTAACCTATGCTTTATTAAATTGTATTTATGTTGTTTTAACCCATGCTTTATTAAATTGTATTTATGTTGTTTTATCCTATGCTTTATTAAATTGTATTTATGTTGTTTTATCCTATGCTTTATTAAATTGTATTTATGTTGTTTTAACCTATGCTTTATTAAATTGTATTTATGCTGTTTTATCCTATGCTTTATTAAATTGTATTTATGTTGTTTTAACCTATGTTTTATTAAATTGTATTTATGTTGTTTTGTCCTATGCTTTATTAAATTGTATTTATGTTGTTTTAACCCATGCTTCATTAAATTGTATTTATGTTGTTTTATCCTATGTTTCATTAAATTGTATATATGTTGTTTTATCCTATTCTTTATTAAATTGTATTTATGTTGTTTTATCCTATGCTTTATTAAATTGTATTTATGTTGTTTTAACCTATGTTTTATTAAATTGTATTTATGTTGTTTTATCCTATGCTTTATTAAATTGTATTTATGTTGTTTTAACCCATGCTTTAATAAATTGTATTTATGTTGTTTTATCCTATACTTTATTAAATTGTATTTATGTTGTTTTAACCTATGCTTTATTAAATTGTATTTATGTTGTTTTAACCCATGCTTTATTAAATTGTATTTATGTTGTTTTATCCTATGCTTTATTAAATTGTATTTATGTTGTTTTATCCTATGCTTTATTAAATTGTATATATGTTGCTTTATCCTATGCTTTATTAAATTGTGTTTATGTTGTTTTAACCCATGCTTTATTAAATTGTATTTATGTTGTTTTATCCTATGTTTTATTAAATTGCATCTATGTTATTTTATCCTATGCTTTATTAAATTGTATTTATGTTGTTTTATCCTATGCTTTATAAAATTATATTTATGTGGTTTTATCCTATGCTTTATTAAATTGTATTCATGTTGTTTTATCCTATGCTTTATTAAATTGTATTCATGTTGTTTTATCTTATGCTTTATTAAATTGTATTTATGTAGTTTTATCCTATGCTTTATTAAATTGTATTTATGTTGTTTTAACGTATGTTTTATTAAATTGTATTTATGTTGTTTTAACCCATGCTTTATTAAATTGTATTTATGTTGTTTTATCCTATGCTTTATTAAATTGTATTTATGTTGTTTTATCCTATGCTTTATTAAATTCTATATATGTTGCTTTATCCTATGCTTTATTAAATTGTATTTATGTTGTTTTAACCCATGCTTTAATTGTATTTATGTTGTTTTATCCTATGCTTTATTAAATTGTATTTATGTTGTTTTAACCTATGCTTTATTAAATTGTATTTATGTTGTTTTAACCCATGCTTTATTAAATTGTATTTATGTTGTTTTATCCTATGCTTTATTAAATTGTATTTATGTTGTTTTATCCTATGCTTTATTAAATTGTATTTATGTTGTTTTAATCTATGCTTTATTAAATTGTATTTATGTTGTTTTATCCTATACTTTATTAAATTGTATTTAGGTTGTTTTATCCTATGCTTTATTAAATTGTATTTATGTTGTTTTATCCTATGCTTTATTAAATTGTATTTATGTTGTTTTATCCTATGCTTTATTAAATTGTATTTATGTTGTTTTAACCTATGCTTTATTAAATTGTATTTATGTTGTTTTATCCTATACTTTATTAAATTGTATTTATGTTGTTTTATCCTATGCTTTATTAAATTGTATTTATGTTGTTTTATCCTATGCTTTATTAAATTGTATTTATGTTGTTTTATCCTATACTTTATTAAATTGTAATTATGTTGTTTTATCCTATGCTTTATTAAATTGTATTTATGTTGTTTTAACCTATGCTTTATTAAATTGTATTTATGTTGTTTTATCCTATACTTTATTAAATTGTATTTACGTTGTTTTATCCTATGCTTTATTAAATTGTATTTATGTTGTTTTATCCTATGCTTTATTAAATTGTATTTATGTTATTTTATCCTATGCTTTATTAAATTGTATTTATGTTGTTTTGTCCTATGCTTTATTAAATTGTATTTATGTTGTTTTAACCCATGCTTCATTAAATTGTATTTATGTTGTTTTATCCTATGGTTCATTAAATTGTATTTATTTTGTTTTGTCCTATGCTTTATTAAATTGTATTTATGTTGTTTTATCCTATGCTTTATTAAATTGTATTTATGTTGTTTTATCCTATGCTTTATTAAATTGTATTTATGTTGTTTTGTCCTATGCTTTATTAAATTGTATTTATGTTGTTTTAACCCATGCTTCATTAAATTGTATTTATGTTGTTTTATCCTATGGTTCATTAAATTGTATTTATTTTGTTTTGTCCTATGCTTTATTAAATTGTATTTATGTTGTTTTATCCTATGCTTTATTAAATTGTATTTATGTTGTTTTAACCTATGTTTTATTAAATTGTATTTATGTTGATTTATCCTATGCTTTATTAAATTGTATTTATGTTGTTTTATCCTATGCTTTATTAAATTGTATTTATGTTGTTTTAACGTATGTTTTATTAAATTGTATTTATGTTGTTTTATCCTATGCTTTATTAAATTGTATTTATGTTGTTTTAACCCATGCTTTAATAAATTGTATTTATGTTGTTTTATCCTATGCTTTATTAAATTGTGTTTATGTTGTTTTAACCCATGCTTTATTAAATTGTATTTATGTTGTTTTATCCTATGCTTTATTAAATTGTATTTATGTTGTTTTATCCTATGCTTTATTAAATTGTATATATGTTGCTTTATCCTATGCTTTATTAAATTGTATTTATGTTGTTTTAACCCATGCTTTAATTGTATTTATGTTGTTTTATCCTATGCTTTATTAAATTGTATTTATGTTGTTTTAACCTATGCTTTATTAAATTGTATTTATGTTGTTTTAACCCATGCTTTATTAAATTGTATTTATGTTGTTTTATCCTATGCTTTATTAAATTGTATTTATGTTGTTTTATCCTATGCTTTATTAAATTGTATTTATGTTGTTTTAATCTATGCTTTATTAAATTGTATTTATGTTGTTTTATCCTATACTTTATTAAATTGTATTTAGGTTGTTTTATCCTATGCTTTATTAAATTGTATTTATGTTGTTTTATCCTATGCTTTATTAAATTGTATTTATGTTGTTTTATCCTATGCTTTATTAAATTGTATTTATGTTGTTTTAACCTATGCTTTATTAAATTGTATTTATGTTGTTTTATCCTATACTTTATTAAATTGTATTTATGTTGTTTTATCCTATGCTTTGTTAAATTGTATTTATGTTGTTTTATCCTATGCTTTATTAAATTGTATTTATGTTGTTTTATCCTATACTTTATTAAATTGTAATTATGTTGTTTTATCCTATGCTTTATTAAATTGTATTTATGTTGTTTTAACCTATGCTTTATTAAATTGTATTTATGTTGTTTTATCCTATACTTTATTAAATTGTATTTACGTTGTTTTATCCTATGCTTTATTAAATTGTATTTATGTTGTTTTATCCTATGCTTTATTAAATTGTATTTATGTTGTTTTATCCTATGCTTTATTAAATTGTATTTATGTTGTTTTGTCCTATGCTTTATTAAATTGTATTTATGTTGTTTTAACCCATGCTTCATTAAATTGTATTTATGTTGTTTTATCCTATGGTTCATTAAATTGTATTTATTTTGTTTTGTCCTATGCTTTATTAAATTGTATTTATGTTGTTTTATCCTATGCTTTATTAAATTGTATTTATGTTGTTTTATCCTATGCTTTATTAAATTGTATTTATGTTGTTTTGTCCTATGCTTTATTAAATTGTATTTATGTTGTTTTAACCCATGCTTCATTAAATTGTATTTATGTTGTTTTATCCTATGGTTCATTAAATTGTATTTATTTTGTTTTGTCCTATGCTTTATTAAATTGTATTTATGTTGTTTTATCCTATGCTTTATTAAATTGTATTTATGTTGTTTTAACCTATGTTTTATTAAATTGTATTTATGTTGATTTATCCTATGCTTTATTAAATTGTATTTATGTTGTTTTATCCTATGCTTTATTAAATTGTATTTATGTTGTTTTAACGTATGTTTTATTAAATTGTATTTATGTTGTTTTATCCTATGCTTTATTAAATTGTATTTATGTTGTTTTAACCCATGCTTTAATAAATTGTATTTATGTTGTTTTATCCTATGCTTTATTAAATTGTGTTTATGTTGTTTTAACCCATGCTTTATTAAATTGTATTTATGTTGTTTTATCCTATGTTTTATTAAATTGCATCTATGTTATTTTATCCTATGCTTTATTAAATTGTATTTATGTTGTTTTATCCTATGCTTTATAAAATTATATTTATGTGGTTTTATCCTATGCTTTATTAAATTGTATTCATGTTGTTTTATCCTATGCTTTATTAAATTGTATTCATGTTGTTTTATCTTATGCTTTATTAAATTGTATTTATGTAGTTTTATCCTATGCTTTATTAAATTGTATTTATGTGGTTTTATCCTATGCTTTATTAAATTGTATTTATGTGGTTTTATCCTATGCTTTATTAAATTGTATTCATGTTGTTTTATCCTATGCTTTATTAAATTGTATTTATGTTGTTTTATCCTTAGCTTTATTAAATTGTATTTATGTTGTTTTAACCTATGCTTTATTAAATTGTATTTATGTTGTTTTATCCTATACTTTATTAAATTGTATTTATGTTGTTTTATCCTATGCTTTATTAAATTGTATTTATGTTGTTTTATCCTATGCTTTATTAAATTGTATTTATGTTGTTTTATCCTATGCTTTATTAAATTGTATTTATGTTGTTTTGTTCTATGCTTTATTAAATTGTATTTATGTTGTTTTAACCCATGCTTCATTAAATTGTATTTATGTTGTTTTATCCTATGGTTCATTAAATTGTATTTATTTTGTTTTGTCCTATGCTTTATTAAATTGTATTTATGTTGTTTTATTCTATGCTTTATTAAATTGTATTTATGTTGTTTTAACCTATGTTTTATTAAATTGTATTTATGTTGATTTATCCTATGCTTTATTAAATTGTATTTATGTTGTTTTATCCTATGCTTTATTAAATTGTATTTATGTTGTTTTAACGTATGTTTTATTAAATTGTATTTATGTTGTTTTATCCTATGCTTTATTAAATTGTATTTATGTTGTTTTAACCCATGCTTTAATAAATTGTATTTATGTTGTTTTATCCTATGCTTTATTAAATTGTATTTATGTTGTTTTAAACTATGCTTTATTAAATTGTATTTATGTTGTTTTAACCCATGCTTTATTAAATTGTATTTATGTTGTTTTATCCTATGCTTTATTAAATTGTATTTATGTTGTTTTATCCTATGCTTTATTAAATTGTATTTATGTTGTTTTAATCTATGCTTTATTAAATTGTATTTATGTTGTTTTATCCTATACTTTATTAAATTGTATTTAGGTTGTTTTATCCTATGCTTTATTAAATTGTATTTATGTTGTTTTATCCTATGCTTTATTAAATTGTATTTATGTTGTTTTATCCTATGCTTTATTAAATTGTATTTATGTTGTTTTAACCTATGCTTTATTAAATTGTATTTATGTTGTTTTATCCTATACTTTATTAAATTGTATTTATGTTGTTTTATCCTATGCTTTATTAAATTGTATTTATGTTTTATCCTATGCTTTATTAAATTGTATTTATGTTGTTTTATCCTATACTTTATTAAATTGTATTTATGTTGTTTTATCCTATGCTTTATTAAATTGTATTTATGTTATTTTAACCTATGCTTTATTAAATTGTATTTATGTTGTTTTATCCTATACTTTATTAAATTGTATTTATGTTGTTTTATCCTATGCTTTATTAAATTGTATTTATGTTGTTTTATCCTATGCTTTATTAAATTGTATTTATGTTGTTTTATCCTATGCTTTATTAAATTGTATTTATGTTGCTTTGTCCTATGCTTTATTAAATTGTATTTATGTTGTTTTACCCATGCTTCATTAAATTGTATTTATGTTGTTTTATCCTATGGTTCATTAAATTGTATTTATTGTGTTTTGTCCTATGCTTTATTAAATTATATTTATGTTGTTTTATCCTATGCTTTATTAAATTGTATTTATGTTGTTTTAACCTACGTTTTATTAAATTGTATTTATGTTGATTTATCCTATGCTTTATTAAATTGTATTTATGTTGTTTTATCCTATGCTTTATTAAATTGTATTTATGTTATTTTAACTTATGTTTTATTAAATTGTATTTATGTTGTTTTATCCTATGCTTTATTAAATTGTATTTATGTTGTTTTAACCCATGCTTTAATAAATTGTATTTATGTTGTTTTATCCTATGCTTTATTAAATTGTATTTATGTTGTTTTAACCTATGCTTTATTAAATTGTATTTATGTTGTTTTAACCCATGCTTTATTAAATTGTATTTATGTTGTTTTATCCTATGCTTTATTAAATTGTATTTATGTTGTTTTATCCTATGCTTTATTAAATTGTATTTATGTTGTTTTATCCTATGCTTTATTAAATTGTATATATGTTGCTTTATCCTATGCTTTATTAAATTGTGTTTATGTTGTTTTAACCCATGCTTTATTAAATTGTATTTATGTTGTTTTATCCTATGTTTTATTAAATTGCATCTATGTTATTTTATCCTATGCTTTATTAAATTGTATTTATGTTGTTTTATCCTATGCTTTATAAAATTATATTTATGTGGTTTTATCCTATGCTTTATTAAATTGTATTCATGTTGTTTTATCCTATGCTTTATTAAATTGTATTCATGTTGTTTTATCTTATGCTTTATTAAATTGTATTTATGTAGTTTTATCCTATGCTTTATTAAATTGTATTTATGTTGTTTTAACGTATGTTTTATTAAATTGTATTTATGTTGTTTTAACCCATGCTTTATTAAATTGTATTTATGTTGTTTTATCCTATGCTTTATTAAATTGTATTTATGTTGTTTTATCCTATACTTTATTAAATTGTATTTACGTTGTTTTATCCTATGCTTTATTAAATTGTATTTATGTTGTTTTATCCTATGCTTTATTAAATTGTATTTATGTTGTTTTATCCTATGCTTTATTAAATTGTATTTATGTTGTTTTGTCCTATGCTTTATTAAATTGTATTTATGTTGTTTTAACCCATGCTTCATTAAATTGTATTTATGTTGTTTTATCCTATGGTTCATTAAATTGTATTTATTTTGTTTTGTCCTATGCTTTATTAAATTGTATTTATGTTGTTTTATCCTATGCTTTATTAAATTGTATTTATGTTGTTTTATCCTATGCTTTATTAAATTGTATTTATGTTGTTTTGTCCTATGCTTTATTAAATTGTATTTATGTTGTTTTAACCCATGCTTCATTAAATTGTATTTATGTTGTTTTATCCTATGGTTCATTAAATTGTATTTATTTTGTTTTGTCCTATGCTTTATTAAATTGTATTTATGTTGTTTTATCCTATGCTTTATTAAATTGTATTTATGTTGTTTTAACCTATGTTTTATTAAATTGTATTTATGTTGATTTATCCTATGCTTTATTAAATTGTATTTATGTTGTTTTATCCTATGCTTTATTAAATTGTATTTATGTTGTTTTAACGTATGTTTTATTAAATTGTATTTATGTTGTTTTATCCTATGCTTTATTAAATTGTATTTATGTTGTTTTAACCCATGCTTTAATAAATTGTATTTATGTTGTTTTATCCTATGCTTTATTAAATTGTGTTTATGTTGTTTTAACCCATGCTTTATTAAATTGTATTTATGTTGTTTTATCCTATGTTTTATTAAATTGCATCTATGTTATTTTATCCTATGCTTTATTAAATTGTATTTATGTTGTTTTATCCTATGCTTTATAAAATTATATTTATGTGGTTTTATCCTATGCTTTATTAAATTGTATTCATGTTGTTTTATCCTATGCTTTATTAAATTGTATTCATGTTGTTTTATCTTATGCTTTATTAAATTGTATTTATGTAGTTTTATCCTATGCTTTATTAAATTGTATTTATGTGGTTTTATCCTATGCTTTATTAAATTGTATTTATGTGGTTTTATCCTATGCTTTATTAAATTGTATTCATGTTGTTTTATCCTATGCTTTATTAAATTGTATTTATGTTGTTTTATCCTTAGCTTTATTAAATTGTATTTATGTTGTTTTAACCTATGCTTTATTAAATTGTATTTATGTTGTTTTATCCTATACTTTATTAAATTGTATTTATGTTGTTTTATCCTATGCTTTATTAAATTGTATTTATGTTGTTTTATCCTATGCTTTATTAAATTGTATTTATGTTGTTTTATCCTATGCTTTATTAAATTGTATTTATGTTGTTTTGTTCTATGCTTTATTAAATTGTATTTATGTTGTTTTAACCCATGCTTCATTAAATTGTATTTATGTTGTTTTATCCTATGGTTCATTAAATTGTATTTATTTTGTTTTGTCCTATGCTTTATTAAATTGTATTTATGTTGTTTTATTCTATGCTTTATTAAATTGTATTTATGTTGTTTTAACCTATGTTTTATTAAATTGTATTTATGTTGATTTATCCTATGCTTTATTAAATTGTATTTATGTTGTTTTATCCTATGCTTTATTAAATTGTATTTATGTTGTTTTAACGTATGTTTTATTAAATTGTATTTATGTTGTTTTATCCTATGCTTTATTAAATTGTATTTATGTTGTTTTAACCCATGCTTTAATAAATTGTATTTATGTTGTTTTATCCTATGCTTTATTAAATTGTATTTATGTTGTTTTAAACTATGCTTTATTAAATTGTATTTATGTTGTTTTAACCCATGCTTTATTAAATTGTATTTATGTTGTTTTATCCTATGCTTTATTAAATTGTATTTATGTTGTTTTATCCTATGCTTTATTAAATTGTATTTATGTTGTTTTAATCTATGCTTTATTAAATTGTATTTATGTTGTTTTATCCTATACTTTATTAAATTGTATTTAGGTTGTTTTATCCTATGCTTTATTAAATTGTATTTATGTTGTTTTATCCTATGCTTTATTAAATTGTATTTATGTTGTTTTATCCTATGCTTTATTAAATTGTATTTATGTTGTTTTAACCTATGCTTTATTAAATTGTATTTATGTTGTTTTATCCTATACTTTATTAAATTGTATTTATGTTGTTTTATCCTATGCTTTATTAAATTGTATTTATGTTTTATCCTATGCTTTATTAAATTGTATTTATGTTGTTTTATCCTATACTTTATTAAATTGTATTTATGTTGTTTTATCCTATGCTTTATTAAATTGTATTTATGTTATTTTAACCTATGCTTTATTAAATTGTATTTATGTTGTTTTATCCTATACTTTATTAAATTGTATTTATGTTGTTTTATCCTATGCTTTATTAAATTGTATTTATGTTGTTTTATCCTATGCTTTATTAAATTGTATTTATGTTGTTTTATCCTATGCTTTATTAAATTGTATTTATGTTGCTTTGTCCTATGCTTTATTAAATTGTATTTATGTTGTTTTACCCATGCTTCATTAAATTGTATTTATGTTGTTTTATCCTATGGTTCATTAAATTGTATTTATTGTGTTTTGTCCTATGCTTTATTAAATTATATTTATGTTGTTTTATCCTATGCTTTATTAAATTGTATTTATGTTGTTTTAACCTACGTTTTATTAAATTGTATTTATGTTGATTTATCCTGTGCTTTATTAAATTGTATTTATGTTGTTTTATCCTATGCTTTATTAAATTGTATTTATGTTATTTTAACTTATGTTTTATTAAATTGTATTTATGTTGTTTTATCCTATGCTTTATTAAATTGTATTTATGTTGTTTTAACCCATGCTTTAATAAATTGTATTTATGTTGTTTTATCCTATGCTTTATTAAATTGTATTTATGTTGTTTTAACCTATGCTTTATTAAATTGTATTTATGTTGTTTTAACCCATGCTTTATTAAATTGTATTTATGTTGTTTTATCCTATGCTTTATTAAATTGTATTTATGTTGTTTTATCCTATGCTTTATTAAATTGTATTTATGTTGTTTTATCCTATGCTTTATTAAATTGTATATATGTTGCTTTATCCTATGCTTTATTAAATTGTGTTTATGTTGTTTTAACCCATGCTTTATTAAATTGTATTTATGTTGTTTTATCCTATGTTTTATTAAATTGCATCTATGTTATTTTATCCTATGCTTTATTAAATTGTATTTATGTTGTTTTATCCTATGCTTTATAAAATTATATTTATGTGGTTTTATCCTATGCTTTATTAAATTGTATTCATGTTGTTTTATCCTATGCTTTATTAAATTGTATTCATGTTGTTTTATCTTATGCTTTATTAAATTGTATTTATGTAGTTTTATCCTATGCTTTATTAAATTGTATTTATGTTGTTTTAACGTATGTTTTATTAAATTGTATTTATGTTGTTTTAACCCATGCTTTATTAAATTGTATTTATGTTGTTTTATCCTATGCTTTATTAAATTGTATTTATGTTGTTTTATCCTATGCTTTATTAAATTGTATATATGTTGCTTTATCCTATGCTTTATTAAATTGTATTTATGTTGTTTTAACCCATGCTTTAATTGTATTTATGTTGTTTTATCCTATGCTTTATTAAATTGTATTTATGTTGTTTTAACCTATGCTTTATTAAATTGTATTTATGTTGTTTTAACCCATGCTTTATTAAATTGTATTTATGTTGTTTTATCCTATGCTTTATTAAATTGTATTTATGTTGTTTTATCCTATGCTTTATTAAATTGTATTTATGTTGTTTTAATCTATGCTTTATTAAATTGTATTTATGTTGTTTTATCCTATACTTTATTAAATTGTATTTAGGTTGTTTTATCCTATGCTTTATTAAATTGTATTTATGTTGTTTTATCCTATGCTTTATTAAATTGTATTTATGTTGTTTTATCCTATGCTTTATTAAATTGTATTTATGTTGTTTTAACCTATGCTTTATTAAATTGTATTTATGTTGTTTTATCCTATACTTTATTAAATTGTATTTATGTTGTTTTATCCTATGCTTTATTAAATTGTATTTATGTTGTTTTATCCTATGCTTTATTAAATTGTATTTATGTTGTTTTATCCTATACTTTATTAAATTGTATTTATGTTGTTTTATCCTATGCTTTATTAAATTGTATTTATGTTGTTTTATCCTATGCTTTATTAAATTGTATTTATGTTGTTTTATCCTATACTTTATTAAATTGTATTTACGTTGTTTTATCCTATGCTTTATTAAATTGTATTTATGTTGTTTTATCCTATGCTTTATTAAATTGTATTTATGTTGTTTTATCCTATGCTTTATTAAATTGTATTTATGTTGTTTTGTCCTATGCTTTATTAAATTGTATTTATGTTGTTTTAACCCATGCTTCATTAAATTGTATTTATGTTGTTTTATCCTATGGTTCATTAAATTGTATTTATTTTGTTTTGTCCTATGCTTTATTAAATTGTATTTATGTTGTTTTATCCTATGCTTTATTAAATTGTATTTATGTTGTTTTATCCTATGCTTTATTAAATTGTATTTATGTTGTTTTGTCCTATGCTTTATTAAATTGTATTTATGTTGTTTTATCCTATGCTTTATTAAATTGTATATATGTTGCTTTATCCTATGCTTTATTAAATTGTGTTTATGTTGTTTTAACCCATGCTTTATTAAATTGTATTTATGTTGTTTTATCCTATGTTTTATTAAATTGCATCTATGTTATTTTATCCTATGCTTTATTAAATTGTATTTATGTTGTTTTATCCTATGCTTTATAAAATTATATTTATGTGGTTTTATCCTATGCTTTATTAAATTGTATTCATGTTGTTTTATCCTATGCTTTATTAAATTGTATTCATGTTGTTTTATCTTATGCTTTATTAAATTGTATTTATGTAGTTTTATCCTATGCTTTATTAAATTGTATTTATGTTGTTTTAACGTATGTTTTATTAAATTGTATTTATGTTGTTTTAACCCATGCTTTATTAAATTGTATTTATGTTGTTTTATCCTATGCTTTATTAAATTGTATTTATGTTGTTTTATCCTATGCTTTATTAAATTGTATATATGTTGCTTTATCCTATGCTTTATTAAATTGTATTTATGTTGTTTTAACCCATGCTTTCATTGTATTTATGTTGTTTTATCCTATGCTTTATTAAATTGTATTTATGTTGTTTTAACCTATGCTTTATTAAATTGTATTTATGTTGTTTTAACCCATGCTTTATTAAATTGTATTTATGTTGTTTTATCCTATGCTTTATTAAATTGTATTTATGTTGTTTTATCCTATGCTTTATTAAATTGTATTTATGTTGTTTTAATCTATGCTTTATTAAATTGTATTTATGTTGTTTTATCCTATACTTTATTAAATTGTATTTAGGTTGTTTTATCCTATGCTTTATTAAATTGTATTTATGTTGTTTTATCCTATGCTTTATTAAATTGTATTTATGTTGTTTTATCCTATGCTTTATTAAATTGTATTTATGTTGTTTTAACCTATGCTTTATTAAATTGTATTTATGTTGTTTTATCCTATACTTTATTAAATTGTATTTATGTTGTTTTATCCTATGCTTTATTAAATTGTATTTATGTTGTTTTATCCTATGCTTTATTAAATTGTATTTATGTTGTTTTATCCTATACTTTATTAAATTGTATTTATGTTGTTTTATCCTATGCTTTATTAAATTGTATTTATGTTGTTTTAACCTATGCTTTATTAAATTGTATTTATGTTGTTTTATCCTATACTTTATTAAATTGTATTTACGTTGTTTTATCCTATGCTTTATTAAATTGTATTTATGTTGTTTTATCCTATGCTTTATTAAATTGTATTTATGTTGTTTTATCCTATGCTTTATTAAATTGTATTTATGTTGTTTTGTCCTATGCTTTATTAAATTGTATTTATGTTGTTTTAACCCATGCTTCATTAAATTGTATTTATGTTGTTTTATCCTATGGTTCATTAAATTGTATTTATTTTGTTTTGTCCTATGCTTTATTAAATTGTATTTATGTTGTTTTATCCTATGCTTTATTAAATTGTATTTATGTTGTTTTATCCTATGCTTTATTAAATTGTATTTATGTTGTTTTGTCCTATGCTTTATTAAATTGTATTTATGTTGTTTTAACCCATGCTTCATTAAATTGTATTTATGTTGTTTTATCCTATGGTTCATTAAATTGTATTTATTTTGTTTTGTCCTATGCTTTATTAAATTGTATTTATGTTGTTTTATCCTATGCTTTATTAAATTGTATTTATGTTGTTTTAACCTATGTTTTATTAAATTGTATTTATGTTGATTTATCCTATGCTTTATTAAATTGTATTTATGTTGTTTTATGCTATGCTTTATTAAATTGTATTTATGTTGTTTTAACGTATGTTTTATTAAATTGTAATTATGTTGTTTTATCCTATGCTTTATTAAATTGTATTTATGTTGTTTTAACCCATGCTTTAATAAATTGTATTTATGTTGTTTTATCCTATGCTTTATTAAATTGTGTTTATGTTGTTTTAACCCATGCTTTATTAAATTGTATTTATGTTGTTTTATCCTATGTTTTATTAAATTGCATCTATGTTATTTTATCCTATGCTTTATTAAATTGTATTTATGTTGTTTTATCCTATGCTTTAAAAAATTATATTTATGTGGTTTTATCCTATGCTTTATTAAATTGTATTCATGTTGTTTTATCCTATGCTTTATTAAATTGTATTCATGTTGTTTTATCTTATGCTTTATTAAATTGTATTTATGTAGTTTTATCCTATGCTTTATTAAATTGTATTTATGTGGTTTTATCCTATGCTTTATTAAATTGTATTTATGTTGTTTTATCCTATGCTTTATTAAATTGTATTCATGTTGTTTTATCCTATGCTTTATTAAATAGTATTTATGTTGTTTTAACGTATGTTTTATTAAATTGTATTTATGTTGTTTTAACCCATGCTTTATTAAATTGTATTTATGTTGTTTTATCCTATGCTTTATTAAATTGTATTTATGTTGTTTTATCCTATGCTTTATTAAATTGTATATATGTTGCTTTATCCTATGCTTTATTAAATTGTATTTATGTTGTTTTAACCCATGCTTTAATTGTATTTATGTTGTTTTATCCTATGCTTTATTAAATTGTATTTATGTTGTTTTAACCTATGCTTTATTAAATTGTATTTATGTTGTTTTAACCCATGCTTTATTAAATTGTATTTATGTTGTTTTATCCTATGCTTTATTAAATTGTATTTATGTTGTTTTATCCTATGCTTTATTAAATTGTATTTATGTTGTTTTAATCTATGCTTTATTAAATTGTATTTATGTTGTTTTATCCTATACTTTATTAAATTGTATTTAGGTTGTTTTATCCTATGCTTTATTAAATTGTATTTATGTTGTTTTATCCTATGCTTTATTAAATTGTATTTATGTTGTTTTATCCTATGCTTTATTAAATTGTATTTATGTTGTTTTATCCTATGCTTTATTAAATTGTATTCATGTTGTTTTATCCTATGCTTTATTAAATTGTATTTATGTTGTTTTATCCTATGCTTTATTAAATTGTATTCATGTTGTTTTATCCTATGCTTTATTAAATTGTATTTATGTTGTTTTAACGTATGTTTTATTAAATTGTATTTATGTTGTTTTATCCTATGCTTTATTAAATTGTATTTATGTTGTTTTAACCCATGCTTTAATAAATTGTATTTTCGTTGTTTTATCCTATGCTTTATTAAATTGTATTTATGTTGTTTTAACCTATGCTTTATTAAATTGTATTTATGTTGTTTTAACCCATGCTTTATTAAATTGTATTTATGTTGTTTTATCCTATGCTTTATTAAATTGTATTTATGTTGTTTTATCCTATGCTTTATTAAATTTTATTTATGTTGTTTTAACCTATGCTTTATTAAATTGTATTTATGTTGTTTTAACCTATGCTTTATTAAATTGTATTTATGTTGTTTTATCCTATGCTTTATTAAATTGTATTTATGTTGTTTTAACCTATGCTTTATTAAATTGTATTTATGTTGTTTTATCCTATGCTTTATTAAATTGTATTTATGTTGTTTTAACCTATGTTTTATTAAATTGTATTTATGTTGTTTTGTCCTATGCTTTATTAAATTGTATTTATGTTGTTTTAACCCATGCTTCATTAAATTGTATTTATGTTGTTTTATCCTATGTTTCATTAAATTGTATATATGTTGTTTTATCCTATTCTTTATTAAATTGTATTTATATTGTTTTATCCTATGCTTTATTAAAATGTATTTATGTTGTTTTAACCTATGCTTTATTAAATTGTATTTATGTTGTTTTATCCTATACTTTATTAAATTGTATTTATGTTGTTTTATCCTATGCTTTATTAAATTGTATTTATGTTGTTTTATCCTATGCTTTATTAAATTGTATTTATGTTGTTTTATCCTATACTTTATTAAATTGTATTTATGTTGTTTTATCCTATACTTTATTAAATTGTATTTATGTTGTTTTATCCTATGCTTTATCTTTATTAAATTGTATTTATGTTGTTTTATCCTATGCTTTATTAAATTGTATTTATGTTGTTTTGTCCTATGCTTTATTAAATTGTATTTATGTTGTTTTAACCCATGCTTCATTAAATTGTATTTATGTTGTTTTATCCTATGGTTCATTAAATTGTATTTATTTTGTTTTGTCCTATGCTTTATTAAATTGTATTTATGTTGTTTTATCCTATGCTTTATTAAATTGTATTTATGTTGTTTTATCCTATGCTTTATTAAATTGTATTTATGTTGTTTTGTCCTATGCTTTATTAAATTGTATTTATGTTGTTTTAACCCATGCTTCATTAAATTGTATTTATGTTGTTTTATCCTATGGTTCATTAAATTGTATTTATTTTGTTTTGTCCTATGCTTTATTAAATTGTATTTATGTTGTTTTATCCTATGCTTTATTAAATTGTATTTATGTTGTTTTAACCTATGTTTTATTAAATTGTATTTATGTTGATTTATCCTATGCTTTATTAAATTGTATTTATGTTGTTTTATGCTATGCTTTATTAAATTGTATTTATGTTGTTTTAACGTATGTTTTATTAAATTGTAATTATGTTGTTTTATCCTATGCTTTATTAAATTGTATTTATGTTGTTTTAACCCATGCTTTAATAAATTGTATTTATGTTGTTTTATCCTATGCTTTATTAAATTGTGTTTATGTTGTTTTAACCCATGCTTTATTAAATTGTATTTATGTTGTTTTATCCTATGTTTTATTAAATTGCATCTATGTTATTTTATCCTATGCTTTATTAAATTGTATTTATGTTGTTTTATCCTATGCTTTAAAAAATTATATTTATGTGGTTTTATCCTATGCTTTATTAAATTGTATTCATGTTGTTTTATCCTATGCTTTATTAAATTGTATTCATGTTGTTTTATCTTATGCTTTATTAAATTGTATTTATGTAGTTTTATCCTATGCTTTATTAAATTGTATTTATGTGGTTTTATCCTATGCTTTATTAAATTGTATTTATGTTGTTTTATCCTATGCTTTATTAAATTGTATTCATGTTGTTTTATCCTATGCTTTATTAAATAGTATTTATGTTGTTTTAACGTATGTTTTATTAAATTGTATTTATGTTGTTTTAAACCATGCTTTATTAAATTGTATTTATGTTGTTTTATCCTATGCTTTATTAAATTGTATTTATGTTGTTTTATCCTATGCTTTATTAAATTGTATATATGTTGCTTTATCCTATGCTTTATTAAATTGTATTTATGTTGTTTTAACCCATGCTTTAATTGTATTTATGTTGTTTTATCCTATGCTTTATTAAATTGTATTTATGTTGTTTTAACCTATGCTTTATTAAATTGTATTTATGTTGTTTTAACCCATGCTTTATTAAATTGTATTTATGTTGTTTTATCCTATGCTTTATTAAATTGTATTTATGTTGTTTTATCCTATGCTTTATTAAATTGTATTTATGTTGTTTTAATCTATGCTTTATTAAATTGTATTTATGTTGTTTTATCCTATACTTTATTAAATTGTATTTAGGTTGTTTTATCCTATGCTTTATTAAATTGTATTTATGTTGTTTTATCCTATGCTTTATTAAATTGTATTTATGTTGTTTTATCCTATGCTTTATTAAATTGTATTTATGTTGTTTTATCCTATGCTTTATTAAATTGTATTCATGTTGTTTTATCCTATGCTTTATTAAATTGTATTTATGTTGTTTTATCCTATGCTTTATTAAATTGTATTCATGTTGTTTTATCCTATGCTTTATTAAATTGTATTTATGTTGTTTTAACGTATGTTTTATTAAATTGTATTTATGTTGTTTTATCCTATGCTTTATTAAATTGTATTTATGTTGTTTTAACCCATGCTTTAATAAATTGTATTTTCGTTGTTTTATCCTATGCTTTATTAAATTGTATTTATGTTGTTTTAACCTATGCTTTATTAAATTGTATTTATGTTGTTTTAACCCATGCTTTATTAAATTGTATTTATGTTGTTTTATCCTATGCTTTATTAAATTGTATTTATGTTGTTTTATCCTATGCTTTATTAAATTTTATTTATGTTGTTTTAACCTATGCTTTATTAAATTGTATTTATGTTGTTTTAACCTATGCTTTATTAAATTGTATTTATGTTGTTTTATCCTATGCTTTATTAAATTGTATTTATGTTGTTTTAACCTATGCTTTATTAAATTGTATTTATGTTGTTTTATCCTATGCTTTATTAAATTGTATTTATGTTGTTTTAACCTATGTTTTATTAAATTGTATTTATGTTGTTTTGTCCTATGCTTTATTAAATTGTATTTATGTTGTTTTAACCCATGCTTCATTAAATTGTATTTATGTTGTTTTATCCTATGTTTCATTAAATTGTATATATGTTGTTTTATCCTATTCTTTATTAAATTGTATTTATATTGTTTTATCCTATGCTTTATTAAAATGTATTTATGTTGTTTTAACCTATGCTTTATTAAATTGTATTTATGTTGTTTTATCCTATACTTTATTAAATTGTATTTATGTTGTTTTATCCTATGCTTTATTAAATTGTATTTATGTTGTTTTATCCTATGCTTTATTAAATTGTATTTATGTTGTTTTATCCTATACTTTATTAAATTGTATTTATGTTGTTTTATCCTATACTTTATTAAATTGTATTTATGTTGTTTTATCCTATGCTTTATCTTTATTAAATTGTATTTATGTTGTTTTATCCTATGCTTTATTAAATTGTATTTATGTTGTTTTGTCCTATGCTTTATTAAATTGTATTTATGTTGTTTTAACCCATGCTTCATTAAATTGTATTTATGTTGTTTTATCCTATGGTTCATTAAATTGTATTTATTTTGTTTTGTCCTATGCTTTATTAAATTGTATTTATGTTGTTTTATCCTATGCTTTATTAAATTGTATTTATGTTGTTTTAACCTATGTTTTATTAAATTGTATTTATGTTGATTTATCCTATACTTTTTAAAATTGTATTTATGTTGTTTTATCCTATGCTTTATTAAATTGTATTTATGTTGTTTTAACGTATGTTTTATTAAATTGTATTTATGTTGTTTTATCCTATGCTTTATTAAATTGTATTTATGTTGTTTTAACCCATGCTTTAATAAATTGTATTTATGTTGTTTTATCCTATGCTTTATTAAATTGTATTTATGTTGTTTTAACCTATGCTTTATTAAATTGTATTTATATTGTTTTAACCCATGCTTTATTAAATTGTATTTATGTTGTTTTATCCTATGCTTTATTAAATTGTATTTATGTTGTTTTATCCTATGCTTTATTAAATTGTATTTATGTTGTTTTAATCTATGCTTTATTAAATTGTATTTATGTTGTTTTATCCTATACTTTATTAAATTGTATTTAGGTTGTTTTATCCTATGCTTTATTAAATTGTATTTATGTTGTTTTATCCTATGCTTTATTAAATTGTATTTATGTTGTTTTATCCTATGCTTTATTAAATTGTATTTATGTTGTTTTATCCTATGCTTTATTAAATTGTATTTATGTTGTTTTATCCTATGCTTTATTAAATTGTATTTATGTTGTTTTATCCTATACTTTATTAAATTGTATTTATGGTGTTTTATCCTATACTTTATTAAATTGTATTTATGTTGTTTTATCCTATGCTTTATTAAATTGTATTTATGTTGTTTTATCCTATGCTTTATTAAATTGTATTTATGTTGTTTTGTCCTATGCTTTATTAAATTGTATTTATGTTGTTTTAACCCATGCTTCATTAAATTGTATTTATGTTGTTTTATCCTATGGTTCATTAAATTGTATTTATTTTGTTTTGTCCTATGCTTTATTAAATTGTATTTATGTTGTTTTATCCTATGCTTTATTAAATTGTATTTATGTTGTTTTAACCTATGTTTTATTAAATTGTATTTATGTTGATTTATCCTATACTTTTTTAAATTGTATTTATGTTGTTTTATCCTATGCTTTATTAAATTGTATTTATGTTGTTTTAACGTATGTTTTATTAAATTGTATTTATGTTGTTTTATCCTATGCTTTATTAAATTGTATTTATGTTGTTTTAACCCATGCTTTAATAAATTGTATTTATGTTGTTTTATCCTATGCTTTATTAAATTGTATTTATGTTGTTTTAACCTATGCTTTATTAAATTGTATTTATATTGTTTTAACCCATGCTTTATTAAATTGTATTTATGTTGTTTTATCCTATGCTTTATTAAATTGTATTTATGTTGTTTTATCCTATGCTTTATTAAATTGTATTTATGTTGTTTTAATCTATGCTTTATTAAATTGTATTTATGTTGTTTTATCCTATACTTTATTAAATTGTATTTAGGTTGTTTTATCCTATGCTTTATTAAATTGTATTTATGTTGTTTTATCCTATGCTTTATTAAATTGTATTTATGTTGTTTTATCCTATGCTTTATTAAATTGTATTTATGTTGTTTTAACCCATGCTTTATTAAATTGTATTTATGTTGTTTTATCCTATACTTTATTAAATTGTATTTATGTTGTTTTATCCTATGCTTTATTAAATTGTATTTATGTTGTTTTATCCTATGCTTTATTAAATTGTATTTATGTTGTTTTATCCTATACTTTATTAAATTGTATTTATGTTGTTTTATCCTATGCTTTATTAAATTGTATTTATGTTGTTTTAACCTATGCTTTATTAAATTGTATTTATGTTGTTTTATCCTATACTTTATTAAATTGTATTTATGTTGTTTTATCCTATGCTTTATTAAATTGTATTTATGTTGTTTTATCCCATGCTTTATTAAATTGTATTTATGTTGTTTTATCCTATGCTTTATTAAATTGTATTTATGTTGTTTTGTCCTATGCTTTATTAAATTGTATTTATGTTGTTTTACCCATGCTTCATTAAATTGTATTTATGTTGTTTTATCCTATGGTTCATTAAATTGTATTTATTTTGTTTTGTCCTATGCTTTATTAAATTGTATTTATGTTGTTTTATCCTATGCTTTATTAAATTGTATTTATGTTGTTTTAACCTATGTTTTATTAAATTGTATTTATGTTGATTTATCCTATGCTTTATTAAATTGTATTTATGTTGTTTTATCCTATGCTTTATTAAATTGTATTTATGTTGTTTTAACGTATGTTTTATTAAATTGTATTTATGTTGTTTTATCCTATGCTTTATTAAATTGTATTTATGTTGTTTTAACCCATGCTTTAATAAATTGTATTTATGTTGTTTTATCCTATGCTTTATTAAATTGTATTTATGTTGTTTTAACCTATGCTTTATTAAATTGTATTTATGTTGTTTTAACCCATGCTTTATTAAATTGTATTTATGTTGTTTTATCCTATGCTTTATTAAATTGTATTTATGTTGTTTTATCCTATGCTTTATTAAATTGTATTTATGTTGTTTTAACCTATGCTTTATTAAATTGTATTTATGCTGTTTTAACCTATGTTTTATTAAATTGTATTTATGTTGTTTTGTCCTATGCTTTATTAAATTGTATTTATGTTGTTTTAACCCATGCTTCATTAAATTGTATTTATGTTGTTTTATCCTATGTTTCATTAAATTGTATATATGTTGTTTTATCCTATTCTTTATTAAATTGTATTTATGTTGTTTTATCCTATGCTTTATTAACTTGTATTTATGTTGTTTTAACCTATGTTTTATTAAATTGTATTTATGTTGATTTATCCTATGCTTTATTAAATTGTATTTATGTTGTTTTATCCTATGCTTTATTAAATTGTATTTATGTTGTTTTAACCTATGTTTTATTAAATTGTATTTATGTTGTTTTATCCTATGCTTTATTAAATTGTATTTATGTTGTTTTAACCCATGCTTTAATAAATTGTATTTATGTTGTTTTATCCTATACTTTATTAAATTGTATTTATGTTGTTTTAACCTATGCTTTATTAAATTGTATTTATGTTGTTTTAACCCATGCTTTATTAAATTGTATTTATGTTGTTTTATCCTATGCTTTATTAAATTGTATTTATGTTGTTTTATCCTATGCTTTATTAAATTGTATATATGTTGCTTTATCCTATGCTTTATTAAATTGTGTTTATGTTGTTTTAACCCATGCTTTATTAAATTGTATTTATGTTGTTTTATCCTATGTTTTATTAAATTGCATCTATGTTATTTTATCCTATGCTTTATTAAATTGTACTTATGTTGTTTTATCCTATGCTTTATAAAATTATATTTATGTGGTTTTATCCTATGCTTTATTAAATTGTATTCATGTTGTTTTATCCTATGCTTTATTAAATTGTATTCATGTTGTTTTATCTTATGCTTTATTAAATTGTATTTATGTAGTTTTATCCTATGCTTTATTAAATTGTATTTATGTGGTTTTATCCTATGCTTTATTAAATTGTATTTATGTTGTTTTATCCTATGCTTTATTAAATTGTATTTATGTTGTTTTAACGTATGTTTTATTAAATTGTATTTATGTTGTTTTAACCCATGCTTTATTAAATTGTATTTATGTTGTTTTATCCTATGCTTTATTAAATTGTATTTATGTTGTTTTATCCTATACTTTATTAAATTGTATATATGTTGCTTTATCCAATGCTTTATTAAATTGTATTTATGTTGTTTTAACCCATGCTTTAATTGTATTTATGTTGTTTTATCCTATGCTTTATTAAATTGTATTTATGTTGTTTTAACCTATGCTTTATTAAATTGTATTTATGTTGTTTTAACCCATGCTTTATTAAATTGTATTTATGTTGTTTTATCCTATGCTTTATTAAATTGTATTTATGTTGTTTTATCCTATGCTTTATTAAATTGTATTTATGTTGTTTTAATCTATGCTTTATTAAAATGTATTTATGTTGTTTTATCCTATACTTTATTAAATTGTATTTAGGTTGTTTTATCCTATGCTTTATTAAATTGTATTTATGTTGTTTTATCCTATGCTTTATTAAATTGTATTTATGTTGTTTTATCCTATGCTTTATTAAATTGTATTTATGTTGTTTTAACCTATGCTTTATTAAATTGTATTTATGTTGTTTTATCCTATACTTTATTAAATTGTATTTATGTTGTTTTATCCTATGCTTTATTAAATTGTATTTATGTTGTTTTATCCTATGCTTTATTAAATTGTATTTATGTTGTTTTATCCTATACTTTATTAAATTGTATTTATGTTGTTTTATCCTATGCTTTATTAATTTGTATTTATGTTGTTTTAACCTATGCTTTATTAAATTGTATTTATGTTGTTTTATCCTATACTTTATTAAATTGTATTTACGTTGTTTTATCCTGTGCTTTATTAAATTGTATTTATGTTGTTTTATCCTATGCTTTATTAAATTGTATTTATGTTGTTTTATCCTATGCTTTATTAAATTGTATTTATGTTGTTTTGTCCTATGCTTTATTAAATTGTATTTATGTTTTTTTAACCCATGCTTCATTAAATTGTATTTATGTTGTTTTATCCTATGGTTCATTAAATTGTATTTATTTTGTTTTGTCCTACGCTTTATTAAATTGTATTTATGTTGTTTTATCCTATGCTTTATTAAATTGTATTTATGTTGTTTTATCCTATGCTTTATTAAATTGTATTTATGTTGTTTTATCCTATGCTTTATTAAATTGTATTTATGTTGTTTTGTCCTATGCTTTATTAAATTGTATTTATGTTGTTTTTACCCATGCTTCATTAAATTGTATTTATGTTGTTTTATCCTATGGTTCATTAAATTGTATTTATTTTGTTTTGTCCTATGCTTTATTAAATTGTATTTATGTTGTTTTATCCTATGCTTTATTAAATTGTATTTATGTTGTTTTAACCTATGTTTTATTAAATTGTATTTATGTTGATTTATCCTATGCTTTATTAAATTGTATTTATGTTGTTTTATCCTATGCTTTATTAAATTGTATTTATGTTGTTTTAACGTATGTTTTATTAAATTGTATTTATGTTGTTTTATCCTATGCTTTATTAAATTGTATTTATGTTGTTTTAACCCATGCTTTAATAAATTGTATTTATGTTGTTTTATCCTATGCTTTATTAAATTGTGTTTATGTTGTTTTAACCCATGCTTTATTAAATTGTATTTATGTTGTTTTATCCTATGTTTTATTAAAGTGCATCTATGTTATTTTATCCTATGCTTTATTAAATTGTATTTATGTTGTTTTATCCTATGCTTTATAAAATTATATTTATGTGGTTTTATCCTATGCTTTATTAAATTGTATTCATGTTGTTTTATCCTATGCTTTATTAAATTGTATTCATGTTGTTTTATCTTATGCTTTATTAAATTGTATTTATGTAGTTTTATCCTATGCTTTATTAAATTGTATTTATGTGGTTTTATCCTATGCTTTATTAAATTGTATTTATGTTGTTTTAACGTATGTTTTATTAAATTGTATTTATGTTGTTTTATCCTATGCTTTATTAAATTGTATTTATGTTGTTTTAACCCATGCTTTAATAAATTGTATTTATGTTGTTTTATCCTATGCTTTATTAAATTGTATTTATGTTGTTTTAACCTATGCTTTATTAAATTGTATTTATGTTGTTTTAACCCATGCTTTATTAAATTGTATTTATGTTGTTTTATCCTATGCTTTATTAAATTGTATTTATGTTGTTTTATCCTATGCTTTATTAAATTGTATTTATGTTGTTTTAACCTATGCTTTATTAAATTGTATTTATGCTGTTTTATCCTATGCTTTATTAAATTGTATTTATGTTGTTTTAACCTATGTTTTATTAAATTGTATTAATGTTGTTTTATCCTATGCTTTATTAAATTGTATTTATGTTGTTTTAACCCATGCTTTAATAAATTGTATTTATGTTGTTTTATCCTATACTTTATTAAATTGTATTTATGTTGTTTTAACCTATGCTTTATTAAATTGTATTTATGTTGTTTTAACCCATGCTTTATTAAATTGTATTTATGTTGTTTTATCCTATGCTTTATTAAATTGTATTTATGTTGTTTTATCCTGTGCTTTATTAAATTGTATATATGTTGCTTTATCCTATGCTTTATTAAATTGTGTTTATGTTGTTTTAACCCATGCTTTATTAAATTGTATTTATGTTGTTTTATCCTATGTTTTATTAAATTGCATCTATGTTATTTTATCCTATGCTTTATTAAATTGTATTTATGTTGTTTTATCCTATGCTTTATAAAATTATATTTATGTGGTTTTATCCTATGCTTTATTAAATTGTATTCATGTTGTTTTATCCTATGCTTTATTAAATTGTATTCATGTTGTTTTATCTTATGCTTTATTAAATTGTATTTATGTAGTTTTATCCTATGCTTTATTAAATTGTATTTATGTGGTTTTATCCTATGCTTTATTAAATTGTATTTATGTTGTTTTATCCTATGCTTTATTAAATTGTATTCATGTTGTTTTATCCTATGCTTTATTAAATTGTATTTATGTTGTTTTAACGTATGTTTTATTAAATTGTATTTATGTTGTTTTAACCCATGCTTTATTAAATTGTATTTATGTTGTTTTATCCTATGCTTTATTAAATTGTATTTATGTTGTTTTATCCTATGCTTTATTAAATTGTATATATGTTGCTTTATCCTATGCTTTATTAAATTGTATTTATGTTGTTTTAACCCATGCTTTAATTGTATTTATGTTGTTTTATCCTATGCTTTATTAAATTGTATTTATGTTGTTTTAACCTTTGCTTTATTAAATTGTATTTATGTTGTTTTAACCCATGCTTTATTAAATTGTATTTATGTTGTTTTATCCTATGCTTTATTAAATTGTATTTATGTTGTTTTATCCTATGCTTTATTAAATTGTATTTATGTTGTTTTAATCTATGCTTTATTAAATTGTATTTATGTTGTTTTATCCTATACTTTATTAAATTGTATTTAGGTTGTTTTATCCTATGCTTTATTAAATTGTATTTATGTTGTTTTATCCTATGCTTTATTAAATTGTATTTATGTTGTTTTATCCTATGCTTTATTAAATTGTATTTATGTTGTTTTAACCTATGCTTTATTAAATTGTATTTATGTTGTTTTATCCTATACTTTATTAAATTGTATTTATGTTGTTTTATCCTATGCTTTATTAAATTGTATTTATGTTGTTTTATCCTATGCTTTATTAAATTGTATTTATGTTGTTTTATCCTATACTTTATTAAATTGTATTTATGTTGTTTTATCCTATGCTTTATTAAATTGTATTTATGTTGTTTTAACCTATGCTTTATTAAATTGTATTTATGTTGTTTTATCCTATACTTTATTAAATTGTATTTACGTTGTTTTATCCTATGCTTTATTAAATTGTATTTATGTTGTTTTATCCTATGCTTTATTAAATTGTATTTATGTTGTTTTATCCTATGCTTTATTAAATTGTATTTATGTTGTTTTGTCCTATGCTTTATTAAATTGTATTTATGTTGTTTTAACCCATGCTTCATTAAATTGTATTTATGTTGTTTTATCCTATGGTTCATTAAATTGTATTTATTTTGTTTTGTCCTATGCTTTATTAAATTTTATTTATGTTGTTTTATCCTATGCTTTATTAAATTGTATTTATATTGTTTTATCCTATGCTTTATTAAATTGTATTTATGTTGTTTTGTCCTATGCTTTATTAAATTGTATTTATGTTGTTTTTACCCATGCTTCATTAAATTGTATTTATGTTGTTTTATCCTATGGTTCATTAAATTGTATTTATTTTGTTTTGTCCTATGCTTTATTAAATTGTATTTATGTTGTTTTATCCTATGCTTTATTAAATTGTATTTATGTTGTTTTAACCTATGTTTTATTAAATTGTATTTATGTTGATTTATCCTATGCTTTATTAAATTGTATTTATGTTGTTTTATCCTATGCTTTATTAAATTGTATTTATGTTGTTTTAACCCATGCTTTAATAAATTGTATTTATGTTGTTTTATCCTATGCTTTATTAAATTGTGTTTATGTTGTTTTAACCCATGCTTTATTAAATTGTATTTATGTTGTTTTATCCTATGTTTTATTAAATTGCATCTATGTTATTTTATCCTATGCTTTATTAAATTGTATTTATGTTGTTTTATCCTATGCTTTATAAAATTATATTTATGTGGTTTTATCCTATGCTTTATTAAATTGTATTCATGTTGTTTTATCCTATGCTTTATTAAATTGTATTCATGTTGTTTTATCTTATGCTTTATTAAATTGTATTTATGTAGTTTTATCCTATGCTTTATTAAATTGTATTTATGTGGTTTTATCCTATGCTTTATTAAATTGTATTTATGTTGTTTTATCCTATGCTTTATTAAATTGTATTCATGTTGTTTTATCCTATGCTTTATTAAATTGTATTTATGTTGTTTTAACGTATGTTTTATTAAATTGTATTTATGTTGTTTTAACCCATGCTTTATTAAATTGTATTTATGTTGTTTTATCCTATGCTTTATTAAATTGTATTTATGTTGTTTTATCCTATGCTTTATTAAATTGTATATATGTTGCTTTATCCTATGCTTTATTAAATTGTATTTATGTTGTTTTAACCCATGCTTTAATTGTATTTATGTTGTTTTATCCTATGCTTTATTAAATTGTATTTATGTTGTTTTAACCTATTCTTTATTAAATTGTATTTATGTTGTTTTAACCCATGCTTTATTAAATTGTATTTATGTTGTTTTATCCTATGCTTTATTAAATTGTATTTATGTTGTTTTATCCTATGCTTTATTAAATTGTATTTATGTTGTTTTAATCTATGCTTTATTAAATTGTATTTATGTTGTTTTATCCTATACTTTATTAAATTGTATTTAGGTTGTTTTATCCTATGCTTTATTAAATTGTATTTATGTTGTTTTATCCTATGCTTTATTAAATTGTATTTATGTTGTTTTATCCTATGCTTTATTAAATTGTATTTATGTTGTTTTAACCTATGCTTTATTAAATTGTATTTATGTTGTTTTATCCTATACTTTATTAAATTGTATTTATGTTGTTTTATCCTATGCTTTATTAAATTGTATTTATGTTGTTTTATCCTATGCTTTATTAAATTGTATTTATGTTGTTTTATCCTATACTTTATTAAATTGTATTTATGTTGTTTTATCCTATGCTTTATTAAAATGTATTTATGTTGTTTTAACCTATGCTTTATTAAATTGTATTTATGTTGTTTTATCCTATGGTTCATTAAATTGTATTTATTTTGTTTTGTCCTATGCTTTATTAAATTGTATTTATGTTGTTTTATCCTATGCTTTATTAAATTGTATTTATGTTGTTTTAACCTATGTTTTATTAAATTGTATTTATGTTGATTTATCCTATGCTTTATTAAATTGTATTTATGTTGTTTTATCCTATGCTTTATTAAATTGTATTTATGTTGTTTTAACGTATGTTTTATTAAATTGTATTTATGTTGTTTTATCCTATGCTTTATTAAATTGTATTTATGTTGTTTTATCCTATGCTTTATTAAATTGTATTTATGTTGTTTTAACCTATGCTTTATTAAATTGTATTTATGTTGTTTTAACCTATGCTTTATTAAATTGTATTTATGTTGTTTTATCCTATGCTTTATTAAATTGTATTTATGTTGTTTTAACCTATGCTTTATTAAATTGTATTTATGTTGTTTTATCCTATGCTTTATTAAATTGTATTTATGTTGTTTTATCCTATACTTTATTAAATTGTATTTATGTTGTTTTATCCTATGCTTTATTAAATTGTATTTATGTTGTTTTAACCTATGCTTTATTAAATTGTATTTATGTTGTTTTATCCTATACTTTATTAAATTGTATTTACGTTTTTTTATCCTATGCTTTATTAAATTGTATTTATGTTGTTTTATCCTATGCTTTATTAAATTGTATTTATGTTGTTTTATCCTATGCTTTATTAAATTGTATTTATGTTGTTTTGTCCTATGCTTTATTAAATTGTATTTATGTTGTTTTAACCCATGCTTCATTAAATTGTATTTATGTTGTTTTATCCTATGGTTCATTAAATTGTATTTATTTTGTTTTGTCCTATGCTTTATTAAATTGTATTTATGTTGTTTTATCCTATGCTTTATTAAATTGTATTTATGTTGTTTTAACCTATGTTTTATTAAATTGTATTTATGTTGATTTATCCTATGCTTTATTAAATTGTATTTATGTTGTTTTATCCTATGCTTTATTAAATTGTATTTATGTTGTTTTAACGTATGTTTTATTAAATTGTATTTATGTTGTTTTATCCTATGCTTTATTAAATTGTATTTATGTTGTTTTAACCCATGCTTTAATAAATTGTATTTATGTTGTTCTATCCTATGCTTTATTAAATTGTATTTATGTTGTTTTAACCTATGCTTTATTAAGTTGTATTTATGTTGTTTTATCCTATGCTTTATAAAATTATATTTATGTGGTTTTATCCTATGCTTTATTAAATTGTATTCATGTTGTTTTATCCTATGCTTTATTAAATTGTATTCATGTTGTTTTATCTTATGCTTTATTAAATTGTATTTATGTAGTTTTATCCTATGCTTTATTAAATTGTATTTATGTGGTTTTTTCCTATGCTTTATTAAATTGTATTTATGTGGTTTTATCCTATGCTTTATTAAATTGTATTCATGTTGTTTTATCCTATGCTTTATTAAATTGTATTTATGTTGTTTTAACGTATGTTTTATTAAATTGTATTTATGTTGTTTTAACCCATGCTTTATTAAATTGTATTTATGTTGTTTTATCCTATGCTTTATTAAATTGTATTTATGTTGTTTTATCCTATGCTTTATTAAATTGTATATATGTTGCTTTATCCTATGCTTTATTAAATTGTATTTATGTTGTTTTAACCCATGCTTTAATATTATTTATGTTGTTTTATCCTATGCTTTATTAAATTGTATTTATGTTGTTTTAACCTATGCTTTATTAAATTGTATTTATGTTGTTTTAACCCATGCTTTATTAAATTGTATTTATGTTGTTTTATCCTATGCTTTATTAAATTGTATTTATGTTGTTTTATCCTATGCTTTATTAAATTGTATTTATGTTGTTTTAATCTATGCTTTATTAAATTGTATTTATGTTGTTTTATCCTATACTTTATTAAATTGTATTTAGGTTGTTTTATCCTATTTTTATTAAATTGTATTTATGTTGTTTTATCCTATGCTTTATTAAATTGTATTTATGTTGTTTTATCCTATGCTTTATTAAATTGTATTTATGTTGTTTTAACCTATGCTTTATTAAATTGTATTTATGTTGTTTTATCCTATGCTTTATTAAATTGTATTTATGTTGTTTTATCCTATGCATTATTAAATTGTATTTATGTTGTTTTATCCTATGCTTTATTAAATTGTATTTATGTTGTTTTATCCTATACTTTATTAAATTGTATTTATGTTGTTTTATCCTATGCTTTATTAAATTGTATTTATGTTGTTTTAACCTATGCTTTATTAAATTGTATTTATGTTGTTTTATCCTATGGTTCATTAAATTGTATTTATTTTGTTTTGTCCTATGCTTTATTAAATTGTATTTATGTTGTTTTATCCTATGCTTTATTAAATTGTATTTATGTTGTTTTAACCTATGTTTTATTAAATTGTATTTATGTTGATTTATCCTATGCTTTATTAAATTGTATTTATGTTGTTTTATCCTATGCTTTATTAAATTGTATTTATGTTGTTTTAACGTGTTTTATTAAATTGTATTTATGTTGTTTTATCCTATGCTTTATTAAATTGTATTTATGTTGTTTTAACCCATGCTTTAATAAATTGTATTTATGTTGTTTTATCCTATGCTTTATTAAATTGTATTTATGTTGTTTTAACCTATGCTTTATTAAATTGTATTTATGTTGTTTTAACCCATGCTTTATTAAATTGTATTTATGTTGTTTTATCCTATGCTTTATTAAATTGTATTCATGTTGTTTTATCCTATGCTTTATTAAATTGTATTTATGTTGTTTTAACCTATGCTTTATTAAATTGTATTTATGGTGTTTTAAGCTATGCTTTATTAAATTGTATTTATGTTGTTTTATCCTATGCTTTATTAAATTGTATTTATGTTGTTTTAACCTATGCTTTATTAAATTGTATTTATGTTGTTTTATCCTATGCTTTATTAAATTGTATTTATGTTGTTTTAACCTATGCTTTATTAAATTGTATTTATGTTGTTTTATCCTATACTTTATTAAATTGTATTTACGTTGTTTTATCCTATGCTTTATTAAATTGTATTTATGTTGTTTTATCCTATGCTTTATTAAATTGTATTTATGTTGTTTTATCCTATGCTTTATTAAATTGTATTTATGTTGTTTTGTCCTATGCTTTATTAAATTGTATTTATGTTGTTTTAACAGATGCTTCATTAAATTGTATTTATGTTGTTTTATCCTATGGTTCATTAAATTGTATTTATTTTGTTTTGTCCTATGCTTTATTAAATTGTATTTATGTTGTTTTATCCTATGTTTTATTAAATTGTATTTATGTTGATTTATCCTATGCTTTATTAAATTGTATTTATGTTGTTTTATCCTATGCTTTATTAAATTGTATTTATGTTGTTTTAACGTATGTTTTATTAAATTGTATTTATGTTGTTTTATCCTATGCTTTATTAAATTGTATTTATGTTGTTTTAACCCATGCTTTAATAAATTGTATTTATGTTGTTTTATCCTATGCTTTATTAAATTGTATTTATGTTGTTTTAAAATATGCTTTATTAAATTGTATTTATGTTGTTTTAACCCATGCTTTATTAAATTGTATTTATGTTGTTTTATCCTATGCTTTATTAAATTGTATTTATGTTGTTTTATCCTATGCTTTATTAAATTGTATTTATGTTGTTTTAACCTATGCTTTATTAAATTGTATTTATGTTATTTTAACCTATGCTTTATTAAATTGTATTTATGTTGTTTTATCCTATGCTTTATTAAATTGTATTTATGTTGTTTTAACCTATGCTTTATTAAATTGTATTTATGTTGTTTTATCCTATGCTTTATTAAATTGTATTTATGTTGTTTTAACCTATGTTTTATTAAATTGTATTTATGTTGTTTTGTCCTATGCTTTATTAAATTGTATTTATGTTGTTTTAACCCATGCTTCATTAAATTGTATTTATGTTGTTTTATCCTATGTTTCATTAAATTGTATATATGTTGTTTTATCCTATGCTTTATTAAATTGTATTTATGTTGATTTATCCTATGCTTTATTAAATTGTATTTATGTTGTTTTATCCTATGCTTTATTAAATTGTATTTATGTTGTTTTATCCTATGCTTTATTAAATAGTATATATGTTGTTTTATCCTATGCTTTATTAAATTGTGTTTATGTTGTTTTAACCCATGCTTTATTAAATTGTATTTATGTTGTTTTATCCTATGCTTTATTAAATTGTATTTATGTTGTTTTAACCCATGCTTTATTAAATTGTATTTATGTTGTTTTATCCTATGCTTTATTAAATTGTATTTATGTTGTTTTATCCTATGCTTTATTAAATAGTATATATGTTGTTTTATCCTATGCTTTATTAAATTGTGTTTATGTTGTTTTAACCCATGCTTTATTAAATTGTATTTATGTTGTTTTATCCTATGCTTTATTAAATTGCATCTATGTTATTTTATCCTATGCTTTATTAAATTGTATTTATGTTGTTTTATCCTATGCTTTATAAAATTATATTTATGTGGTTTTATCCTATGCTTTATTAAATTGTATTCATGTTGTTTTATCTTATGCTTTATTAAATTGAATTTATGTTGTTTTATCTTATGCTTTATTAAATTGTATTTATGTTGTTTTATCCTATGCTTTATTAAATTGTATTTATGTGGTTTTATCCTATGCTTTATTAAATTGAATTTATGTTGTTTTCTCCTATGCTTTATTAAATTGTATTTATGTGGTTTTATCCTATGCTTTATTAAATTGTATATATGTTGTTTTATCCTATGCTTTATTAAATTGTATTTATGTTGTTTTATCCTATGCTTTATTAAATTGTATTTATGTTGCTTTAACCTATGCTTTATTAATTTGTATTTATGTTGCTTTAACCTATGCTTTATTAAATTGTATTTATGATGTTTTATCCTATCCTTTATTAAATTGTATTTATGTTGTTTTGTCCTATGCTTTATTAAATTGTATTTATGTTGTTTTAACCTATGATTTATTAAATTGTGTTTATGTTGTTTTATCCTATGCTTTATTAAATTGTATTTATGTTGTTTTATCCTATGCTTTATTAAATTTTATTTATGTTGTTTTATCCTATGCATTATTAAATTGTATTTATGTTGTTTTATCCTATGCTTTATTAAATTGTATTTATGT
Source organism: Phyllobates terribilis (assembly GCF_046119375.1). Classification (NCBI taxonomy): domain Eukaryota; kingdom Metazoa; phylum Chordata; class Amphibia; order Anura; family Dendrobatidae; genus Phyllobates; species Phyllobates terribilis. The sequence continues at coordinate 2,010,393 of NW_027362781.1, read as the reverse complement.
TGTTTTAACCTATGCTTTATTACATCGTGTTTATGTTGTTTTATCCTATGCTTTATTAAATTGTGTTTATGTTGCTTTAACCTATGCTTTATTAAATTATATTTATGTTGTTTTATCCTATGCTTTATTAAATGGTATTTAAGTTGTTTTATCCTATGCTTTATTAAATTGTATTCATGTTGTTTTAACCTATGCTTTATTAAATTGTATTTATGTTGTTTTATCCTATGCTTTATTAAATTGTATTTATGTTGTTTTATCCTATGCTTTATTAAACTGCATTTATGTTGTTTTATCCTATGCTTTATTAAATTGTATTTATGTTGTTTTATCCTATGCTTTATTAAATTGTATTTATGTTGATTTATCCTATGCTTTAATAAATTGTATTTATGTTGTTTTATCCTATGCTTTATTAAATTGTAATTATGTTGTTTTATCCTATGCTTTATTACATCGTGTTTATGTTGTTTTATCCTATGCTTTATTAAATTGTATTTATGTTGCTTTAACCTATGCTTTATTAAATTGTATTTATGTTGTTTTATCCTATGCTTTATTAAATTGTATTTATGTTGTTTTATCCTATGCTTTATTAAATTGTATTTATGTTGTTTTATCCTATGCTTTATTAAATTGTATTTATGTTGTTTTATCCTATGCTTTATTAAATTGTATTTATGTTGTTTTAACCCATGCTTTATTAAATTGTATTTATGTTGTTTTATCCTATGCTTTATTAAATTGTATTTATGTTGTTTTAACCTATGCTTTATTAAATTGTATTTATGTTGTTTTAACCCATGCTTTATTAAATTGTATTTATGTTGTTTTATCCTATGCTTTATTAAATTGTATTTATGTTGTTTTATCCTATGCTTTATTAAATTGTATATATGTTGTTTTATCCTATGCTTTATTAAATTGTGTTTATGTTGTTTTAACCCATGCTTTATTAAATTGTATTTATGTGGTTTTATCCTATGCTTTATTAAATTGTATTCATGTTGTTTTATCTTATGCTTTATTAAATTGAATTTATGTTGTTTTATCTTATGCTTTATTAAATTGTATTTATGTTGTTTTATCCTATGCTTTATTAAATTGTATTTATGTGGTTTTATCCTATGCTTTATTAAATTGAATTTATGTTGTTTTCTCCTATGCTTTATTAAATTGTATTTATGTGGTTTTATCCTATGCTTTATTAAATTGTATTTATGTTTTTTTATCCTATGCTTTATTAAATTGTATTTATGTTGTTTTATCCTATGCTTTATTAAATTGTATTTATGTTGCTTTAACCTATGCTTTATTAAATTGTATTTATGTTGCTTTAGCCTATGCTTTATTAAATTGTATTTATGATGTTTTATCCTATCCTTTATTACATTGTATTTATGTTGTTTTGTCCTATGCTTTATTAAATTGTATTTATGTTGTTTTAACCTATGATTTATTAAATTGTGTTTATGTTGTTTTACCCTATGCTTTATTAAATTGTATTTATGTTCTTTTAACCTATGCTTTATTCAATTGTATTTATGTTGTTTTAACCTATGCTTTATTAAATTGTATTTATGTTGTTTTATCCTATGCTGTATTAAATTGTATTTATGTTGTTTTGTCCTATGCTTTATTACATCGTGTTTATGTTGTTTTATCCTATGCTTTATTAAATTGTATTTATGTTGCTTTAACCTATGCTTTATTAAATTGTATTTATGTTGTTTTATCCTATGCTTTATTAAATTGTATTTATGTTGTTTTATCCTATACTTTATTAAATTGTATTTAGGTTATTTTATCCTATGCTTTATTAAATTGTATTTATGTTGTTTTATCCTATGCTTTATTAAATTGTATTTATGTTGTTTTATCCTATACTTTATTAAATTGTATTTATGTTGTTTTATCCTATGCTTTATTAAATTGTATTTATGTTGTTTTATCCTATACTTTATTAAATTGTATTTAGGTTGTTTTATCCTATGCTTTATTAAATTGTATTTATGTTGTTTTATCCTATGCTTTATTAAATTGTATTTATGTTGTTTTATCCTATACTTTATTAAATTGTATTTATGTTGTTTTATCCTATGCTTTATTAAATTGTATTTATGTTGTTTTAACCCATGCTTCATTAAATTGTATTTATGTTGTTTTATCCTATGGTTCATTAAATTGTATTTATTTTGTTTTGTCCTATGCTTTATTAAATTGTATTTATGTTGTTTTATCCTATGCTTTATTAAATTGTATTTATGTTGTTTTAACCTATGTTTTATTAAATTGTATTTATGTTGATTTATCCTATGCTTTATTAAATTGTATTTATGTTGTTTTATCCTATGCTTTATTGAATTGTATTTATGTTGTTTTAACGTATGTTTTATTAAATTGTATTTATGTTGTTTTATCCTATGCTTTATTAAATTGTATTTATGTTGTTTTAACCCATGCTTTAATAAATTGTATTTATGTTGTTTTATCCTATGCTTTATTAAATTGTATTTATGTTGTTTTAACCTATGCTTTATTAAATTGTATTTATGTTGTTTTAACCCATGCTTTATTAAATTGTATTTATGTTGTTTTATCCTATGCTTTATTAAATTGTATTTATGTTGTTTTATCCTATGCTTTATTAAATTGTATTTATGTTGTTTTAACCTATGCTTTATTAAATTGTATTTATGTTGTTTTATCCTATACTTTATTAAATTGTATTTAGGTTGTTTTATCCTATGCTTTATTAAATTGTATTTATGTTGTTTTAACCCATGCTTTATTAAATTGTATTTATGTTGTTTTATCCTATGCTTTATTAAATTGTATTTATGTTGTTTTATCCTATGCTTTATTAAATTGTATTTATGTTGTTTTAACCTATGCTTTATTAAATTGTATTTATGTTGTTTTATCCTATACTTTATTAAATTGTATTTAGGTTGTTTTATCCTATGCTTTATTAAATTGTATTTATGTTGTTTTATCCTATACTTTATTAAATTGTATTTATGTTGTTTTATCCTATGCTTTATTAAATTGTATTTATGTTGTTTTATCCTATGCTTTATTAAATTGTATTTATGTTGTTTTATCCTATACTTTATTAAATTGTATTTATGTTGTTTTATCCTATGCTTTATTAAATTGTATTTATGTTGTTTTATCCTATGCTTTATTAAATTGTATTTATGTTGTTTTATCCTATACTTTATTAAATTGTATTTATGTTGTTTTATCCTATGCTTTATTAAATTGTATTTATGTTGTTTTATCCTATGCTTTATTAAATTGTATTTATGTTGTTTTACACTATGCTTTATTAAATTGTATTTATGTTGTTTTGTCCTATGCTTTATTAAATTGTATTTATGTTGTTTTATCCTATGCTTTAATAAATGTTATTTATGTTGTTTTATCCCATGCTTTATTAAATTGTATTAATGTTGTTTTAACCTATGATTTATTAAATTGTATTTATGTTGTTTTATCCTATGCTTTATTAAATTGTATTTATGTTGTTTTATCCTATGCTTTATTAAATTGTATTTATGTTGTTTTATCCTATACTTTAATAAATTGTATTTATGTTGTTTAATCCTATGCTTTATTAAATTGTATTTATGTTGTTTTATCCTATGCTTTATTAAATTGTATTTATGTTGTTTTAACCTATGTTTTATTAAATTGTATTTATGTTGTTTTATCCTATGCTTTAATAAATTGTATTTATGTTGTTTTATCCTATGCTTTATTAAATTGTATTTATGTTGTTTTAACCTATGTTTTATTAAATTGTATTTATGTTGTTTTATCCTATGCTTTTTTAAATTGTATGTATGTTGTTTTAACCCATGCTTTATTAAATTGTATTTATGTTGTTTTATCCTATGCTTTATTAAATTGTATTTATGTTGTTTTAACCTATGCTTTATTAAATTGTATTTATGTTGTTTTAACCCATGCTTTATTAAATTGTATTTATGTTGTTTTATCCTATGCTTTATTAAATTGTATTTATGTTGTTTTATCCTATGCTTTATTAAATTGTATATATGTTGTTTTATCCTATGCTTTATTAAATTGTGTTTATGTTGTTTTAACCCATGCTTTATTAAATTGTATTTATGTTGTTTTATCCTATGCTTTATTAAATTGCATCTATGTTATTTTATCCTATGCTTTATTAAATTGTATTTATGTTGTTTTATCCTATGCTTTAAAAAATTATATTTATGTGGTTTTATCCTATGCTTTATTAAATTGTATTCATGTTGTTTTATCTTATGCATTATTAAATTGAATTTATGTTGTTTTATCTTATGCTTTATTAAATTGTATTTATGTTGTTTTATCCTATGCTTTATTAAATTGTATTTATGTGGTTTTATCCTATGCTTTATTAAATTGTATTTATGATGTTTTATCCTATCCTTTATTAAATTGTATGTATGTTGTTTTGTCCTATGCTTTATTAAATTGTATTTATGTTGTTTTAACCTATGATTTATTAAATTGTGTTTATGTTGTTTTATCCTATGCTTTATTAAATTGTATTTATGTTGTTTTAACCTATGCTTTATTCAATTATATTTATGTTGTTTTAACCTATGCTTTATTAAATTGTATTTATGTTGTTTTGTCCTATGCTTTATTACATCGTGTTTATGTTGTTTTATCCTATGCTTTATTAAATTGTATTTATGTTGCTTTAACCTATGCTTTATTAAATTGTATTTATGTTGTTTTATCCTATGCTTTATTAAATTGTATTTATGTTGTTTTATCCTATACTTTATTAAATTGTATTTAGGTTGTTTTATCCTATGCTTTATTAAATTGTATTTATGTTGTTTTATCCTATGCTTTATTAAATTGTATTTATGTTGTTTTATCCTATACTTTATTAAATTGTATTTATGTTGTTTTATCCTATGCTTTATTAAATTGTATTTATGTTGTTTTAACCTATGCTTTATTAAATTGTATTTATGTTGTTTTATCCTATACTTTATTAAATTGTATTTATGTTGTTTTATCCTATGCTTTATTAAATTGTATTTATGTTGTTTTATCCTATACTTTATTAAATAGTATTTATGTTGTTTTATCCTATGCTTTATTAAATTGTATTTATGTTGTTTTAACCTATGCTTTATTAAATTGTATTTATGTTGTTTTATCCTATACTTTATTAAATTGTATTTATGTTGTTTTATCCTATGCTTTATTAAATTGTATTTATGTTGTTTTATCCCATGCTTTATTAAATTGTATTTATGTTGTTTTATCCTATGCTTTATTAAATTGTATTTATGTTGTTTTGTCCTATGCTTTATTAAATTGTATTTATGTTGTTTTAACCCATGCTTCATTAAATTGTATTTATGTTGTTTTATCCTATGGTTCATTAAATTGTATTTATTTTGTTTTGTCCTATGCTTTATTAAATTGTATTTATGTTGTTTTATCCTATGCTTTATTAAATTGTATTTATGTTGTTTTAACCTATGTTTTATTAAATTGTATTTATGTTGATTTATCCTATGCTTTATTAAATTGTATTTATGTTGTTTTATCCTATGCTTTATTAAATTGTATTTATGTTGTTTTATCCTATACTTTATTAAATTGTATTTAGGTTGTTTTATCCTATGCTTTATTAAATTGTATTTATGTTGTTTTATCCTATGTTTATTAAATTGTATTTATGTTGTTTTATCCTATACTTTATTAAATTGTATTTATGTTGTTTTATCCTATGCTTTATTAAATTGTATTTATGTTGTTTTATCCTATGCTTTATTAAATTGTATTTATGTTGTTTTATCCTATACTTTATTAAATTGTATTTAGGATGTTTTATCCTATGCTTTATTAAATTGTATTTATGTTGTTTTATCCTATGCTTTATTAAATTGTATTTATGTTGTTTTATCCTATACTTTATTAAATTGTATTTATGTTGTTTTATCCTATGCTTTATTAAATTGTATTTATGTTGTTTTAACCTATGCTTTATTAAATTGTATTTATGTTGTTTTATCCTATACTTTATTAAATTGTATTTATGTTGTTTTATCCTATGCTTTATTAAATTGTATTTATGTTGTTTTATCCTATGCTTTATTAAATTGTATTTATGTTGTTTTATCCTATACTTTATTAAATTGTATTAATGTTGTTTTATCCTATGCTTTATTAAATTGTATTTATGTTGTTTTAACCTATGCTTTATTAAATTGTATTTATGTTGTTTTATCCTATACTTTATTAAATTGTATTTATGTTGTTTTATCCTATGCTTTATTAAATTGTATTTATGTTGTTTTATCCTATGCTTTATTAAACTGTATTTATGTTGTTTTATCCTATGCTTTATTAAATTGTACTTATGTTGTTTTGTCCTATGCTTTATTAAATTGTATTTATGTTGTTTTAACCCATGCTTCATTAAATTGTATTTATGTTGTTTTATCCTATGGTTCATTAAATTGTATTTATTTTGTTTTGTCCTATGCTTTATTAAATTGTATTTATGTTGTTTTATCCTATGCTTTATTAAATTGTATTTATGTTGTTTTAACCTATGTTTTATTAAATTGTATTTATGTTGTTTTATCCTATGCTTTATTAAATTGTATTTATGTTGTTTTATCCTATACTTTATTAAATTGTATTTAGGTTGTTTTATCCTATGCTTTATTAAATTGTATTTATGTTGTTTTATCCTATGTTTATTAAATTGTATTTATGTTGTTTTATCCTATACTTTATTAAATTGTATTTATGTTGTTTTATCCTATGCTTTATTAAATTGTATTTATGTTGTTTTATCCTATGCTTTATTAAATTGTATTTATGTTGTTTTATCCTATACTTTATTAAATTGTATTTAGGATGTTTTATCCTATGCTTTATTAAATTGTATTTATGTTGTTTTATCCTATGCTTTATTAAATTGTATTTATGTTGTTTTATCCTATACTTTATTAAATTGTATTTATGTTGTTTTATCCTATGCTTTATTAAATTGTATTTATGTTGTTTTAACCTATGCTTTATTAAATTGTATTTATGTTGTTTTATCCTATACTTTATTAAATTGTATTTATGTTGTTTTATCCTATGCTTTATTAAATTGTATTTATGTTGTTTTATCCTATGCTTTATTAAATTGTATTTATGTTGTTTTATCCTATACTTTATTAAATTGTATTTATGTTGTTTTATCCTATGCTTTATTAAATTGTATTTATGTTGTTTTAACCTATGCTTTATTAAATTGTATTTATGTTGTTTTATCCTATACTTTATTAAATTGTATTTATGTTGTTTTATCCTATGTTTATTAAATTGTATTTATGTTGTTTTATCCTATACTTTATTAAATTGTATTTATGTTGTTTTATCCTATGCTTTATTAAATTGTATTTATGTTGTTTTATCCTATGCTTTATTAAATTGTATTTATGTTGTTTTATCCTATACTTTATTAAATTGTATTTAGGATGTTTTATCCTATGCTTTATTAAATTGTATTTATGTTGTTTTATCCTATGCTTTATTAAATTGCATTTATGTTGTTTTATCCTATACTTTATTAAATTGTATTTATGTTGTTTTATCCTATGCTTTATTAAATTGTATTTATGTTGTTTTAACCTATGCTTTATTAAATTGTATTTATGTTGTTTTATCCTATACTTTATTAAATTGTATTTATGTTGTTTTATCCTATGCTTTATTAAATTGTATTTATGTTGTTTTATCCTATGCTTTATTAAATTGTATTTATGTTGTTTTATCCTATACTTTATTAAATTGTATTTATGTTGTTTTATCCTATGCTTTATTAAATTGTATTTATGTTGTTTTAACCTATGCTTTATTAAATTGTATTTATGTTGTTTTATCCTATACTTTATTAAATTGTATTTATGTTGTTTTATCCTATGCTTTATTAAATTGTATTTATGTTGTATTATCCTATGCTTTATTAAATTGTATTTATGTTGTTTTATCCTATGCTTTATTAAATTGTACTTATGTTGTTTTGTCCTATGCTTTAGTAAATTGTATTTATGTTGTTTTAACCCATGCTTCATTAAATTGTATTTATGTTGTTTTATCCTATGGTTCATTAAATTGTATTTATTTTGTTTTGTCCTATGCTTTATTAAATTGTATTTATGTTGTTTTATCCTATGCTTTATTAAATTGTATTTATGTTGTTTTAACCTATGTTTTATTAAATTGTTTTTATGTTGATTTATCCTATGCTTTATTAAATTGCATTTATGTTGTTTTATCCTATGCTTTATTAAATTGTATTTATGTTGTTTTAACGTATGTTTTATTAAATTGTATTTATGTTGTTTTATCCTATGCTTTATTAAATTGTATTTATGTTGTTTTAACCCATGCTTTAATAAATTGTATTTATGTTGTTTTATCCTATGCTTTATTAAATTGTATTTATGTTGTTTTAACCTATGCTTTATTAAATTGTATTTATGTTGTTTTATCCTATACTTTATTAAATTGTATTTAGGTTGTTTTATCCTATGCTTTATTAAATTGTATTTATGTTGTTTTATCCTATGCTTTATTAAATTTTATTTATGTTGTTTTATCCTATACTTTATTAAATTGTATTTATGTTGTTTTATCCTATGCTTTATTAAATTGTATTTATGTTGTTTTAACCTATGCTTTATTAAATTGTATTTATGTTGTTTTATCCTATACTTTATTAAATTGTATTTATGTTGTTTTATCCTATGATTTATTAAATTGTATTTATGTTGTTTTATCCTATGCTTTATTAAATTGTATTTATGTTGTTTTATCCTATGCTTTATTAAATTGTATTTATGTTGTTTTATCCTATACTTTATTAAATTGTATTTATGTTGTTTTATCCTATGCTTTATTAAATTGTATTTATGTTGTTTTATCCTATACTTTATTAAATTGTATGTATGTTGTTTTATCCTATGCTTTATTAAATTGTATTTATGTTGTTTTATCCTATGCTTTATTAAATTGTATTTATGTTGTTTTACACTATGCTTTATTAAATTGTATTTATGTTGTTTTGTCCTATGCTTTATTAAATTGTATTTATGTTGTTTTAACCCATGCTTCATTAAATTGTATTTATGTTGTTTTATCCTATGGTTCATTAAATTGTATTTATTTTGTTTTGTCCTATGCTTTATTAAATTGTATTTATGTTGTTTTAACCTATGCTTTATTAAATTGTATTTATGTTGTTTTAACCTATGTTTTATTAAATTGTATTTATGTTGATTTATCCTATGCTTTATTAAATTGTATTTATGTTGTTTTATCCTATGCTTTATTAAATTGTATTTATGTTGTTTTAACCTATGTTTTATTAAATTGTATTTATGTTGTTTTATCCTATGCTTTATTAAATTGTATTTATGTTGTTTTAACCCATGCTTTAATAAATTGTATTTATGTTGTTTTATCCTATGCTTTATTAAATTGTATTTATGTTGTTTTAACCTATGCTTTATTAAATTGTATTTATGTTGTTTTAACCCATGCTTTATTAAATTGTATTTATGTTGTTTTATCCTATGCTTTATTAAATTGTATTTATGTTGTTTTATCCTATGCTTTATTAAATTGTATATATGTTGCTTTATCCTATGCTTTATTAAATTGTGTTTATGTTGTTTTAACCCATGCTTTATTAAATTGTATTTATGTTGTTTTATCCTATGCTTTATTAAATTGCATTTATGTTATTTTATCCTATGCTTTATTAAATTGTATATATGTTGCTTTATCCTATGCTTTATTAAATTGTGTTTATGTTGTTTTAACCCATGCTTTATTAAATTGTATTTAGGTTGTTTTATCCTATGCTTTATTAAATTGTATTTATGTTGTTTTATCCTATGTTTATTAAATTGTATTTATGTTGTTTTATCCTATACTTTATTAAATTGTATTTATGTTGTTTTATCCTATGCTTTATTAAATTGTATTTATGTTGTTTTATCCTATGCTTTATTAAATTGTATTTATGTTGTTTTATCCTATACTTTATTAAATTGTATTTAGTTTGTTTTATCCTATGCTTTATTAAATTGTATTTATGTTGTTTTATCTTATGCTTTATTAAATTGTATTTATGTTGTTTTATCCTATACTTTATTAAATTGTATTTATGTTGTTTTATCCTATGCTTTATTAAATTGTATTTATGTTGTTTTAACCTATGCTTTATTAAATTGTATTTATGTTGTTTTATCCTATACTTTATTAAATTGTATTTATGTTGTTTTATCCTATGCTTTATTAAATTGTATTTATGTTGTTTTATCCTATGCTTTATTGAATTGTATTTATGTTGTTTTATCCTATACTTTATTAAATTGTATTTATGTTGTTTTATCCTATGCTTTATTAAATTGTATTTATGTTGTTTTAACCTATGCTTTATTAAATTGTATTTATGTTGTTTTATCCTATACTTTATTAAATTGTATTTATGTTGTTTTATCCTATGCTTTATTAAATTGTATTTATGTTGTTTTATCCTATGCTTTATTAAATTGTATTTATGTTGTTTTATCCTATGCTTTATTAAATTGTACTTATGTTGTTTTGTCCTATGCTTTATTAAATTGTATTTATGTTGTTTTAACCCATGCTTCATTAAATTGTATTTATGTTGTTTTATCCTATGGTTCATTAAATTGTATTTATTTTGTTTTGTCCTATGCTTTATTAAATTGTATTTATGTTGTTTTATCCTATGCTTTATTAAATTGTATTTATGTTGTTTTAACCTATGTTTTATTAAATTGTATTTATGTTGATTTATCCTATGCTTTATTAAATTGTATTTATGTTGTTTTATCCTATGCTTTATTAAATTGTATTTATGTTGTTTTAACGTATGTTTTATTAAATTTTATTTATGTTGTTTTATCCTATGCTTTATTAAATTGTATTTATGTAGTTTTAACCCATACTTTAATAAATTGTATTTATGTTGTTTTATCCTATGCTTTATTAAATTGTATTTATGTTGTTTTAACCTATGCTTTATTAAATTGTATTTATGTTGTTTTATCCTATACTTTATTAAATTGTATTTAGGTTGTTTTATCCTATGCTTTATTAAATTGTATTTATGTTGTTTTATCCTATGCTTTATTAAATTGTATTTATGTTGTTTTATCCTATGCTTTATTAAATTGTATTTATGTTGTTTTATCCTATACTTTATTAAATTGTATTTATGTTGTTTTATCCTATGCTTTATTAAATTGTATTTATGTTGTTTTATCCTATGCTTTATTAAATTGTATTTATGTTGTTTTACACTATGCTTTATTAAATTGTATTTATGTTGTTTTGTCCTATGCTTTATTAAATTGTATTTATGTTGTTTTAACCCACGCTTCATTAAATTGTATTTATGTTGTTTTATCCTATGGTTCATTAAATTGTATTTATTTTGTTTTGTCCTATGCTTTATTAAATTGTATTTATGTTGTTTTATCCTATGCTTTATTAAATTGTATTTATGTTGTTTTAACCTATGTTTTATTAAATTGTATTTATGTTGATTTATCCTATGCTTTATTAAATTGTATTTATGTTGTTTTATCCTATGCTTTATTAAATTGTATTTATGTTGTTTTAACCTATGTTTTATTAAATTGTATTTATGTTGTTTTATCCTATGCTTTATTAAATTGTATTTATGTTGTTTTAACCCATGCTTTAATAAATTGTATTTATGTTGTTTTATCCTATGCTTTATTAAATTGTATTTATGTTGTTTTAACCTATGCTTTATTAAATTGTATTTATGTTGTTTTAACCCATGCTTTATTAAATTGTATTTATGTTGTTTTATCCTATGCTTTATTAAATTGTATTTATGTTGTTTTATCCTATGCTTTATTAAATTGTATATATGTTGCTTTATCCTATGCTTTATTAAATTGTGTTTATGTTGTTTTAACCCATGCTTTATTAAATTGTATTTATGTTGTTTTATCCTATGCTTTATTAAATTGCATTTATGTTGTTTTAACCTATGCTTTATTAAATTGTATTTATGTTGTTTTAACCCATGCTTTATTAAATTGTATTTATGTTGTTTTATCCTATGCTTTATTAAATTGTATTTATGTTGTTTTATCCTATGCTTTATTAAATTGTATATATGTTGTTTTATCCTATGCTTTATTAAATTGTGTTTATGTTGTTTTAACCCATGCTTTATTAAATTGTATTTATGTTGTTTTATCCTATGCTTTATTAAATTGCATCTATGTTATTTTATCCTATGCTTTATTAAATTGTATTTATGTTGTTTTATCCTATGCTTTATAAAATTATATTTATGTGGTTTTATCCTATGCTTTATTAAATTGTATTCATGTTGTTTTATCTTATGCTTTATTAAATTGAATTTATGTTGTTTTATCTTATGCTTTATTAAATTGTATTTATGTTGTTTTATCCTATGCTTTATTAAATTGTATTTATGTGGTTTTATCCTATGCTTTATTAAATTGTATTTATGTTGTTTTATCCTATGCTTTATTAAATTGTATTTATGTTGTTTTATCCTATGCTTTATTAAATTGTATTTATGTTGCTTTAACCTATGCTTTATTAAATTGTATTTATGTTGCTTTAACCTATGCTTTATTAAATTGTATTTATGATGTTTTATCCTATCCTTTATTAAATTGTATTTATGTTGTTTTAACCTATGATTTATTAAATTGTATTTATGTTGTTTTAACCCATGCTTTAATAAATTGTATTTATGTTGTTTTAACCCATGCTTCATTAAATTGTATTTATGTTGTTTTATCCTGTGGTTCATTAAATTGTATTTATCTTGTTTTGTCCTATGCTTTATTAAATTGTATTTATGTTGTTTTATCCTATGCTTTATTAAACTGCATTTATGTTGTTTTATCCTATGCTTTATTAAATTGTATTTATGTTGTTTTAACCTATGATTTATTAAATTGTATTTATGTTGTTTTATCCTATGGTTTATTAAATTGTATTTATGTTGTTTTGTCCTATGCTTTATTAAATTGTATTTATGTTGTTTTATCCTATGCTTTATTAAATTGTATTTATGTTGTTTTAACCTATGTTTTATTAAATTGTATTTATGTTGATTTATCCTATGCTTTATTAAATTGTATTTATGTTGTTTTATCCTATGCTTTATTAAATTGTATTTATGTTGTTTTAACCCATGCTTTAATAAATTGTATTTATGTTGCTTTATCCTATGCTTTATTAAATTGTGTTTATGTTGTTTTAACCCATGCTTTATTAAATTGTATTTATGTTGTTTTATCCTATGCTTTATTAAATTGCATTTATGTTATTTTATCCTATGCTTTATTAAATTGTATATATGTTGCTTTATCCTATGCTTTATTAAATTGTGTTTATGTTGTTTTAACCCATGCTTTATTAAATTGTATTTAGGTTGTTTTATCCTATGCTTTATTAAATTGTATTTATGTTGTTTTATCCTATGTTTATTAAATTGTATTTATGTTGTTTTATCCTATACTTTATTAAATTGTATTTATGTTGTTTTATCCTATGCTTTATTAAATTGTATTTATGTTGTTTTATCCTATGCTTTATTAAATTGTATTTATGTTGTTTTATCCTATACTTTATTAAATTGTATTTAGTTTGTTTTATCCTATGCTTTATTAAATTGTATTTATGTTGTTTTATCTTATGCTTTATTAAATTGTATTTATGTTGTTTTATCCTATACTTTATTAAATTGTATTTATGTTGTTTTATCCTATGCTTTATTAAATTGTATTTATGTTGTTTTAACCTATGCTTTATTAAATTGTATTTATGTTGTTTTATCCTATACTTTATTAAATTGTATTTATGTTGTTTTATCCTATGCTTTATTAAATTGTATTTATGTTGTTTTATCCTATGCTTTATTGAATTGTATTTATGTTGTTTTATCCTATACTTTATTAAATTGTATTTATGTTGTTTTATCCTATGCTTTATTAAATTGTATTTATGTTGTTTTAACCTATGCTTTATTAAATTGTATTTATGTTGTTTTATCCTATACTTTATTAAATTGTATTTATGTTGTTTTATCCTATGCTTTATTAAATTGTATTTATGTTGTTTTATCCTATGCTTTATTAAATTGTATTTATGTTGTTTTATCCTATGCTTTATTAAATTGTACTTATGTTGTTTTGTCCTATGCTTTATTAAATTGTATTTATGTTGTTTTAACCCATGCTTCATTAAATTGTATTTATGTTGTTTTATCCTATGGTTCATTAAATTGTATTTATTTTGTTTTGTCCTATGCTTTATTAAATTGTATTTATGTTGTTTTATCCTATGCTTTATTAAATTGTATTTATGTTGTTTTAACCTATGTTTTATTAAATTGTATTTATGTTGATTTATCCTATGCTTTATTAAATTGTATTTATGTTGTTTTATCCTATGCTTTATTAAATTGTATTTATGTTGTTTTAACGTATGTTTTATTACATTTTATTTATGTTGTTTTATCCTATGCTTTATTAAATTGTATTTATGTAGTTTTAACCCATACTTTAATAAATTGTATTTATGTTGTTTTATCCTATGCTTTATTAAATTGTATTTATGTTGTTTTAACCTATGCTTTATTAAATTGTATTTATGTTGTTTTATCCTATACTTTATTAAATTGTATTTAGGTTGTTTTATCCTATGCTTTATTAAATTGTATTTATGTTGTTTTATCCTATGCTTTATTAAATTGTATTTATGTTGTTTTATCCTATGCTTTATTAAATTGTATTTATGTTGTTTTATCCTATACTTTATTAAATTGTATTTATGTTGTTTTATCCTATGCTTTATTAAATTGTATTTATGTTGTTTTATCCTATGCTTTATTAAATTGTATTTATGTTGTTTTACACTATGCTTTATTAAATTGTATTTATGTTGTTTTGTCCTATGCTTTATTAAATTGTATTTATGTTGTTTTAACCCACGCTTCATTAAATTGTATTTATGTTGTTTTATCCTATGGTTCATTAAATTGTATTTATTTTGTTTTGTCCTATGCTTTATTAAATTGTATTTATGTTGTTTTATCCTATGCTTTATTAAATTGTATTTATGTTGTTTTAACCTATGTTTTATTAAATTGTATTTATGTTGATTTATCCTATGCTTTATTAAATTGTATTTATGTTGTTTTATCCTATGCTTTATTAAATTGTATTTATGTTGTTTTAACCTATGTTTTATTAAATTGTATTTATGTTGTTTTATCCTATGCTTTATTAAATTGTATTTATGTTGTTTTAACCCATGCTTTAATAAATTGTATTTATGTTGTTTTATCCTATGCTTTATTAAATTGTATTTATGTTGTTTTAACCTATGCTTTATTAAATTGTATTTATGTTGTTTTAACCCATGCTTTATTAAATTGTATTTATGTTGTTTTATCCTATGCTTTATTAAATTGTATTTATGTTGTTTTATCCTATGCTTTATTAAATTGTATATATGTTGCTTTATCCTATGCTTTATTAAATTGTGTTTATGTTGTTTTAACCCATGCTTTATTAAATTGTATTTATGTTGTTTTATCCTATGCTTTATTAAATTGCATTTATGTTGTTTTAACCTATGCTTTATTAAATTGTATTTATGTTGTTTTAACCCATGCTTTATTAAATTGTATTTATGTTGTTTTATCCTATGCTTTATTAAATTGTATTTATGTTGTTTTATCCTATGCTTTATTAAATTGTATATATGTTGTTTTATCCTATGCTTTATTAAATTGTGTTTATGTTGTTTTAACCCATGCTTTATTAAATTGTATTTATGTTGTTTTATCCTATGCTTTATTAAATTGCATCTATGTTATTTTATCCTATGCTTTATTAAATTGTATTTATGTTGTTTTATCCTATGCTTTATAAAATTATATTTATGTGGTTTTATCCTATGCTTTATTAAATTGTATTCATGTTGTTTTATCTTATGCTTTATTAAATTGAATTTATGTTGTTTTATCTTATGCTTTATTAAATTGTATTTATGTTGTTTTATCCTATGCTTTATTAAATTGTATTTATGTGGTTTTATCCTATGCTTTATTAAATTGAATTTATGTTGTTTTCTCCTATGCTTTATTAAATTGTATTTATGTGGTTTTATCCTATGCTTTATTAAATTGTATTTATGTTGTTTTATCCTATGCTTTATTAAATTGTATTTATGTTGTTTTATCCTATGCTTTATTAAATTGTATTTATGTTGCTTTAACCTATGCTTTATTAAATTGTATTTATGTTGCTTTAACCTATGCTTTATTAAATTGTATGTATGATGTTTTATCCTATCCTTTATTAAATTGTATTTATGTTGTTTTAACCTATGATTTATTAAATTGTATTTATGTTGTTTTAACCCATGCTTTAATAAATTGTATTTATGTTGTTTTAACCCATGCTTCATTAAATTGTATTTATGTTGTTTTATCCTGTGGTTCATTAAATTGTATTTATCTTGTTTTGTCCTATGCTTTATTAAATTGTATTTATGTTGTTTTATCCTATGCTTTATTAAACTGCATTTATGTTGTTTTATCCTATGCTTTATTAAATTGTATTTATGTTGTTTTAACCTATGATTTATTAAATTGTATTTATGTTGTTTTATCCTATGGTTTATTAAATTGTATTTATGTTGTTTTGTCCTATGCTTTATTAAATTGTATTTATGTTGTTTTATCCTATGCTTTATTAAATTGTATTTATGTTGTTTTAACCTATGTTTTATTAAATTGTATTTATGTTGATTTATCCTATGCTTTATTAAATTGTATTTATGTTGTTTTATCCTATGCTTTATTAAATTGTATTTATGTTGTTTTAACCCATGCTTTAATAAATTGTATTTATGTTGTTTTATCCTATGCTTTATTAAATTGTGTTTATGTTGTTTTAACCCATGCTTTATTAAATTGTATTTATGTTGTTTTATCCTATGTTTTATTAAATTGCATCTATGTTATTTTATCCTATGCTTTATTAAATTGTATTTATGTTGTTTTATCCTATGCTTTATAAAATTATATTTATGTGGTTTTATCCTATGCTTTATTAAATTGTATTCATGTTGTTTTATCCTATGCTTTATTAAATTGTATTCATGTTGTTTTATCTTATGCTTTATTAAATTGTATTTATGTAGTTTTATCCTATGCTTTATTAAATTGTATTTATGTGGTTTTATCCTATGCTTTATTAAATTGTATTTATGTTGTTTTATCCTATGCTTTATTAAATTGTATTCATGTTGTTTTATCCTATGCTTTATTAAATTGTATTTATGTTGTTTTAACGTATGTTTTATTAAATTGTATTTATGTTGTTTTAACCCATGCTTTATTAAATTGTATTTATGTTGTTTTATCCTATGCTTTATTAAATTGTATTTATGTTGTTTTATCCTATGCTTTATTAAATTGTATATATGTTGCTTTATCCTATGCTTTATTAAATTGTATTTATGTTGTTTTAACCCATGCTTTAATTGTATTTATGTTGTTTTATCCTATGCTTTATTAAATTGTATTTATGTTGTTTTAACCTATTCTTTATTAAATTGTATTTATGTTGTTTTAACCCATGCTTTATTAAATTGTATTTATGTTGTTTTATCCTATGCTTTATTAAATTGTATTTATGTTGTTTTATCCTATGCTTTATTAAATTGTATTTATGTTGTTTTAATCTATGCTTTATTAAATTGTATTTATGTTGTTTTATCCTATACTTTATTAAATTGTATTTAGGTTGTTTTATCCTATGCTTTATTAAATTGTATTTATGTTGTTTTATCCTATGCTTTATTAAATTGTATTTATGTTGTTTTATCCTATGCTTTATTAAATTGTGTTTATGTTGTTTTAACCTATGCTTTATTAAATTGTATTTATGTTGTTTTATCCTATACTTTATTAAATTGTATTTATGTTGTTTTATCCTATGCTTTATTAAATTGTATTTATGTTGTTTTATCCTATGCTTTATTAAATTGTATTTATGTTGTTTTATCCTATACTTTATTAAATTGTATTTATGTTGTTTTATCCTATGCTTTATTAAATTGTATTTATGTTGTTTTAACCTATGCTTTATTAAATTGTATTTATGTTGTTTTATCCTATGGTTCATTAAATTGTATTTATTTTGTTTTGTCCTATGCTTTATTAAATTGTATTTATGTTGTTTTATCCTATGCTTTATTAAATTGTATTTATGTTGTTTTAACCTATGTTTTATTAAATTGTATTTATGTTGATTTATCCTATGCTTTATTAAATTGTATTTATGTTGTTTTATCCTATGCTTTATTAAATTGTTTTTATGTTGTTTTAACATATGTTTTATTAAATTGTATTTATGTTGTTTTATCCTATGCTTTATTAAATTGTATTTATGTTGTTTTATCCTATGCTTTATTAAATTGTATTTATGTTGTTTTAACCTATGCTTTATTAAATTGTATTTATGTTGTTTTAACCTATGCTTTATTAAATTGTATTTATGTTGTTTTATCCTATGCTTTATTAAATTGTATTTATGTTGTTTTAACCTATGCTTTATTAAATTGTATTTATGTTGTTTTATCCTATGCTTTATTAAATTGTATTTATGTTGTTTTATCCTATACTTTATTAAATTGTATTTATGTTGTTTTATCCTATGCTTTATTAAATTGTATTTATGTTGTTTTAACCTATGCTTTATTAAATTGTATTTATGTTGTTTTATCCTATACTTTATTAAATTGTATTTACGTTGTTTTTTCCTATGCTTTATTAAATTGTATTTATGTTGTTTTATCCTATGCTTTATTAAATTGTATTTATGTTGTTTTATCCTATGCTTTATTAAATTGTATTTATGTTGTTTTGTCCTATGCTTTATTAAATTGTATTTATGTTGTTTTAACCCATGCTTCATTAAATTGTATTTATGTTGTTTTATCCTATGGTTCATTAAATTGTATTTATTTTGTTTTGTCCTATGCTTTATTAAATTGTATTTATGTTGTTTTATCCTATGCTTTATTAAATTGTATTTATGTTGTTTTAACCTATGTTTTATTAAATTGTATTTATGTTGATTTATCCTATGCTTTATTAAATTGTATTTATGTTGTTTTATCCTATGCTTTATTAAATTGTATTTATGTTGTTTTAACGTATGTTTTATTAAATTGTATTTATGTTGTTTTATCCTATGCTTTATTAAATTGTATTTATGTTGTTTTAACCCATGCTTTAATAAATTGTATTTATGTTGTTTTATCCTATGCTTTATTAAATTGTATTTATGTTGTTTTAACCTATGCTTTATTAAGTTGTATTTATGTTGTTTTATCCTATGCTTTATAAAATTATATTTATGTGGTTTTATCCTATGCTTTATTAAATTGTATTCATGTTGTTTTATCCTATGCTTTATTAAATTGTATTCATGTTGTTTTATCTTATGCTTTATTAAATTGTATTTATGTAGTTTTATCCTATGCTTTATTAAATTGTATTTATGTGGTTTTTTCCTATGCTTTATTAAATTGTATTTATGTGGTTTTATCCTATGCTTTATTAAATTGTATTCATGTTGTTTTATCCTATGCTTTATTAAATTGTATTTATGTTGTTTTAATGTATGTTTTATTAAATTGTATTTATGTTGTTTTAACCCATGCTTTATTAAATTGTATTTATGTTGTTTTATCCTATGCTTTATTAAATTGTATTTATGTTGTTTTATCCTATGCTTTATTAAATTGTATATATGTTGCTTTATCCTATGCTTTATTAAATTGTATTTATGTTGTTTTAACCCATGCTTTAATATTATTTATGTTGTTTTATCCTATGCTTTATTAAATTGTATTTATGTTGTTTTAACCTATGCTTTATTAAATTGTATTTATGTTGTTTTAACCCATGCTTTATTAAATTGTTTTTATGTTGTTTTATCCTATGCTTTATTAAATTGTATTTATGTTGTTTTATCCTATGCTTTATTAAATTGTATTTATGTTGTTTTAATCTATGCTTTATTAAATTGTATTTCTGTTGTTTTATCCTATACTTTATTAAATTGTATTTAGGTTGTTTTATCCTATTCTTTATTAAATTGTATTTATGTTGTTTTATCCTATGCTTTATTAAATTGTATTTATGTTGTTTTATCCTATACTTTATTAAATTGTATTTATGTTGTTTTATCCTATGCTTTATTAAATTGTATTTATGTTGTTTTATCCTATGCTTTATTAAATTGTATTTATGTTGTTTTATCCTATACTTTATTAAATTGTATTTATGTTGTTTTATCCTATGCTTTATTAAATTGTATTTATGTTGTTTTAACCTATGCTTTATTAAATTGTATTTATGTTGTTTTATCCTATGGTTCATTAAATTGTATTTATTTTGTTTTGTCCTATGCTTTATTAAATTGTATTTATGTTGTTTTATCCTATGCTTTATTAAATTGTATTTATGTTGTTTTAACCTATGTTTTATTAAATTGTATTTATGTTGATTTATCCTATGCTTTATTAAATTGTATTTATGTTGTTTTAACGTATGTTTTATTAAATTGTATTTATGTTGTTTTATCCTATGCTTTATTAAATTGTATTTATGTTGTTTTAACCCATGCTTTAATAAATTGTATTTATGTTGTTTTATCCTATGCTTTATTAAATTGTATTTATGTTGTTTTAACCTATGCTTTATTAAATTGTATTTATGTTGTTTTAACCCATGCTTTATTAAATTGTATTTATGTTGTTTTATCCTATGCTTTATTAAATTGTATTTATGTTGTTTTATCCTATGCTTTATTAAATTGTATTTATGTTGTTTTAACCTATGCTTTATTAAATTGTATTTATGTTGTTTTAAGCTATGCTTTATTAAATTGTATTTATGTTGTTTTATCCTATGCTTTATTAAATTGTATTTATGTTGTTTTAACCTATGCTTTATTAAATTGTATTTATGTTGTTTTATCCTATGCTTTATTAAATTGTATTTATGTTGTTTTAACCTATGCTTTATTAAATTGTATTTATGTTGTTTTATCCTATACTTTATTAAATTGTATTTACGTTGTTTTATCCTATGCTTTATTAAATTGTATTTATGTTGTTTTATCCTATGCTTTATTAAATTGTATTTATGTTGTTTTATCCTATGCTTTATTAAATTGTATTTATGTTGTTTTGTCCTATGCTTTATTAAATTGTATTTATGTTGTTTTAACCCATGCTTCATTAAATTGTATTTATGTTGTTTTATCCTATGGTTCATTAAATTGTATTTTTTTTGTTTTGTCCTATGCTTTATTAAATTGTATTTATGTTGTTTTATCCTATGTTTTATTAAATTGTATTTATGTTGATTTATCCTATGCTTTATTAAATTGTATTTATGTTGTTTTATCCTATGCTTTATTAAATTGTATTTATGTTGTTTTAACGTATGTTTTATTAAATTGTATATATGTTGTTTTATCCTATGCTTTATTAAATTGTATTTATGTTGATTTATCCTATGCTTTATTAAATTGTATTTATGTTGTTTTATCCTATGCTTTATTAAATTGTATTTATGTTGTTTTATCCTATGCTTTATTAAATAGTATATATGTTGTTTTATCCTATGCTTTATTAAATTGTGTTTATGTTGTTTTAACCCATGCTTTATTAAATTGTATTTATGTTGTTTTATCCTATGCTTTATTAAATTGTATTTATGTTGTTTTAACCCATGCTTTATTAAATTGTATTTATGTTGTTTTATCCTATGCTTTATTAAATTGTATTTATGTTGTTTTATCCTATGCTTTATTAAATAGTATATATGTTGTTTTATCCTATGCTTTATTAAATTGTGTTTATGTTGTTTTAACCCATGCTTTATTAAATTGTATTTATGTTGTTTTATCCTATGCTTTATTAAATTGCATCTATGTTATTTTATCCTATGCTTTATTAAACTGTATTTATGTTGTTTTATCCTATGCTTTATTAAGTTGTATTTATGTTGTTTTATCCTATGCTTTATTAAACTGCATTTATGTTGTTTTATCCTATGCTTTATTAAATTGTATTTATGTTGTCTTATCCTATGCTTTATTAAATTGTATTTATGTTGTTTTATCCTATGCTTTATTAAATTGTATTTATGTTGTTTTATCCTATGCTTTATTAAATTGTAATTATGTTGTTTTATCCTATGCTTTATTACATCGTGTTTATGTTGTTTTATCCTATGCTTTATTAAATTGTATTTATGTTGCTTTAACCTATGCTTTATTAAATTGTATTTATGTTGTTTTATCCTATGCTTTATTAAATTGTATTTATGTTGTTTTATCCTATGCTTTATTAAATTGTATTTATGTTGTTTTATCCTATGCTTAATTAAATTGTATTTATGTTGTTTTATCCTATGCTTTAATAAATTTTTTTGATGTTGTTTTATCCCATGCTTTATTAAATTGTATTAATGTTGTTTTAACCTATGATTTATTAAATTGTATTTATGTTGTTTTATCCTATGCTTTATTAAATTGTATTTATGTTGTTTTATCCTATGCTTTATTAAATTGTATTTATGTTGTTTTATCCTATGCTTTATTAAATTGTATTTATGTTGTTTTAACCCATGCTTTATTAAATTGTATTTATGTTGTTTTATCCTATGCTTTATTAAATTGTATTTATGTTGTTTTAACCTATGCTTTATTAAATTGTATTTATGTTGTTTTAACCCATGCTTTATTAAATTGTATTTATGTTGTTTTATCCTATGCTTTATTAAATTATATTTATGTTGTTTTATCCTATGCTTTATTAAATTGTATATATGTTGTTTTATCCTATGCTTTATTAAATTGTGTTTATGTTGTTTTAACCCATGCTTTATTAAATTGTATTTATGTTGTTTTATCCTATGCTTTATTAAATTGCATCTATGTTATTTTATCCTATGCTTTATTAAATTGTATTTATGTTGTTTTATCCTATGCTTTATAAAATTATATTTATGTGGTTTTATCCTATGCTTTATTAAATTGTATTCATGTTGTTTTATCTTATGCTTTATTAAATTGAATTTATGTTGTTTTATCTTATGCTTTATTAAATTGTATTTATGTTGTTTTATCCTATGCTTTATTAAATTGTATTTATGTGGTTTTATCCTATGCTTTATTAAATTGAATTTATGTTGTTTTCTCCTATGCTTTATTAAATTGTATTTATGTGGTTTTATCCTATGCTTTATTAAATTGTATTTATGTTGTTTTATCCTATGCTTTATTAAATTGTATTTATGTTGTTTTATCCTATGCTTTATTAAATTGTATTTATGTTGCTTTAACCTATGCTTTATTAAATTGTATTTATGTTGCTTTAGCCTATGCTTTATTAAATTGTATTTATGATGTTTTATCCTATCCTTTATTACATTGTATTTATGTTGTTTTGTCCTATGCTTTATTAAATTGTATTTATGTTGTTTTAACCTATGATTTATTAAATTGTGTTTATGTTGTTTTACCCTATGCTTTATTAAATTGTATTTATGTTCTTTTAACCTATGCTTTATTCAATTGTATTTATGTTGTTTTAACCTATGCTTTATTAAATTGTATTTATGTTGTTTTATCCTATGCTGTATTAAATTGTATTTATGTTGTTTTGTCCTATGCTTTATTACATCGTGTTTATGTTGTTTTATCCTATGCTTTATTAAATTGTATTTATGTTGCTTTAACCTATGCTTTATTAAATTGTATTTATGTTGTTTTATCCTATGCTTTATTAAATTGTATTTATGTTGTTTTATCCTATACTTTATTAAATTGTATTTAGGTTGTTTTATCCTATGCTTTATTAAATTGTATTTATGTTGTTTTATCCTATGCTTTATTAAATTGTATTTATGTTGTTTTATCCTATACTTTATTAAATTGTATTTATGTTGTTTTATCCTATGCTTTATTAAATTGTATTTATGTTGTTTTATCCTATACTTTATTAAATTGTATTTAGGTTGTTTTATCCTATGCTTTATTAAATTGTATTTATGTTGTTTTAACCTATGCTTTATTAAATTGTATTTATGTTGTTTTATCCTATACTTTATTAAATTGTATTTATGTTGTTTTATCCTATGCTTTATTAAATTGTATTTATGTTGTTTTATCCTATGCTTTATTAAATTGTATTTATGTTGTTTTATCCTATACTTTATTAAATTGTATTTATGTTGTTTTATCCTATGCTTTATTAAATTGTATTTATGTTGTTTTAACCTATGCTTTATTAAATTGTATTTAAGTTGTTTTATCCTATACTTTATTAAATTGTATTTATGTTGTTTTATCCTATGCTTTATTAAATTGTATTTATGTTGTTTTATCCTATGCTTTATTAAATTGTATTTATGTTGTTTTATCCTATGCTTTATTAAATTGTATTTATGTTGTTTTGTCCTATGCTTTATTAAATTGTATTTATGTTGTTTTAACCCATGCTTCATTAAATTGTATTTATGTTGTTTTATCCTATGGTTCATTAAATTGTATTTATTTTGTTTTGTCCTATGCTTTATTAAATTGTATTTATGTTGTTTTATCCTATGCTTTATTAAATTGTATTTATGTTGTTTTAACCTATGTTTTATTAAATTGTATTTATGTTGATTTATCCTATGCTTTATTAAATTGTATTTATGTTGTTTTATCCTATGCTTTATTGAATTGTATTTATGTTGTTTTAACGTGTGTTTTATTAAATTGTATTTATGTTGTTTTATCCTATACTTTATTAAATTGTATTTATGTTGTTTTAACCCATGCTTTAATAAATTGTATTTATGTTGTTTTATCCTATGCTTTATTAAATTGTATTTATGTTGTTTTAACCTATGCTTTATTAAATTGTATTTATGTTGTTTTAACCCATGCTTTATTAAATTGTATTTATGTTGTTTTATCCTATGCTTTATTAAATTGTATTTATGTTGTTTTATCCTATGCTTTATTAAATTGTATTTATGTTGTTTTAACCTATGCTTTATTAAATTGTATTTATGTTGTTTTATCCTATACTTTATTAAATTGTATTTAGGTTGTTTTATCCTATGCTTTATTAAATTGTATTTATGTTGTTTTAACCCATGCTTTATTAAATTGTATTTATGTTGTTTTATCCTATGCTTTATTAAATTGTATTTATGTTGTTTTATCCTATGCTTTATTAAATTGTATTTATGTTGTTTTAACCTATGCTTTATTAAATTGTATTTATGTTGTTTTATCCTATACTTTATTAAATTGTATTTAGGTTGTTTTATCCTATGCTTTATTAAATTGTATTTATGTTGTTTTATCCTATACTTTATTAAATTGTATTTATGTTGTTTTATCCTATGCTTTATTAAATTGTATTTATGTTGTTTTATCCTATGCTTTATTAAATTGTATTTATGTTGTTTTATCCTATACTTTATTAAATTGTATTTATGTTGTTTTATCCTATGCTTTATTAAATTGTATTTATGTTGTTTTATCCTATGCTTTATTAAATTGTATTTATGTTGTTTTATCCTATACTTTATTAAATTGTATTTATGTTGTTTTATCCTATGCTTTATTAAATTGTATTTATGTTGTTTTATCCTATGCTTTATTAAATTGTATTTATGTTGTTTTACACTCTGCTTTATTAAATTGTATTTATGTTGTTTTGTCCTATGCTTTATTAAATTGTATTTATGTTGTTTTATCCTATGCTTTAATAAATGTTATTTATGTTGTTTTATCCCATGCTTTATTAAATTGTATTAATGTTGTTTTAACCTATGATTTATTAAATTGTATTTATGTTGTTTTATCCTATGCTTTATTAAATTGTATTTATGTTGTTTTATCCTATGCTTTATTAAATTGTATTTATGTTGTTTTATCCTATACTTTAATAAATTGTATTTATGTTGTTTAATCCTATGCTTTATTAAATTGTATTTATGTTGTTTTATCCTATGCTTTAATAAATTGTATTTATGTTGTTTTATCCTATGCTTTATTAAATTGTATTTATGTTGTTTTAACCTATGTTTTATTAAATTGTATTTATGTTGTTTTATCCTATGCTTTTTTAAATTGTATGTATGTTGTTTTAACCCATGCTTTATTAAATTGTATTTATGTTGTTTTATCCTATGCTTTATTAAATTGTATTTATGTTGTTTTAACCTATGCTTTATTAAATTGTATTTATGTTGTTTTAACCCATGCTTTATTAAATTGTATTTATGTTGTTTTATCCTATGCTTTATTAAATTGTATTTATGTTGTTTTATCCTATGCTTTAAAAAATTATATTTATGTGGTTTTATCCTATGCTTTATTAAATTGTATTCATGTTGTTTTATCTTATGCATTATTAAATTGAATTTATGTTGTTTTATCTTATGCTTTATTAAATTGTATTTATGTTGTTTTATCCTATGCTTTATTAAATTGTATTTATGTGGTTTTATCCTATGCTTTATTAAATTGTATTTATGATGTTTTATCCTATCCTTTATTAAATTGTATATATGTTGTTTTGTCCTATGCTTTATTAAATTGTATTTATGTTGTTTTAACCTATGATTTATTAAATTGTGTTTATGTTGTTTTATCCTATGCTTTATTAAATTGTATTCATGTTGTTTTAACCTATGCTTTATTCAATTATATTTATGTTGTTTTAACCTATGCTTTATTAAATTGTATTTATGTTGTTTTATCCTATGCTTTACTAAATTGTATTTATGTTGTTTTATCCTATGCTTTATTAAATTGTATTTATGTTGTTTTATCCTATGCTTTATTAAATTGTATTTATGTTGTTTTAACCTATGCTTTATTAAATTGTATTTATGTTGTTTTATCCTATGCTGTATTAAATTGTATTTATGTTGTTTTGTCCTATGCTTTATTACATCGTGTTTATGTTGTTTTATCCTATGCTTTATTAAATTGTATTTATGTTGCTTTAACCTATGCTTTATTAAATTGTATTTATGTTGTTTTATCCTATGCTTTATTAAATTGTATTTATGTTGTTTTATCCTATACTTTATTAAATTGTATTTAGGTTGTTTTATCCTATGCTTTATTAAATTGTATTTATGTTGTTTTATCCTATGCTTTATTAAATTGTATTTATGTTGTTTTATCCTATACTTTATTAAATTGTATTTATGTTGTTTTATCCTATTCTTTATTAAATTGTATTTATGTTGTTTTAACCTATGCTTTATTAAATTGTATTTATGTTGTTTTATCCTATACTTTATTAAATTGTATTTATGTTGTTTTATCCTATGCTTTATTAAATTGTATTTATGTTGTTTTATCCTATACTTTATTAAATTGTATTTATGTTGTTTTATCCTATGCTTTATTAAATTGTATTTATGTTGTTTTAACCTATGCTTTATTAAATTGTATTTATGTTGTTTTATCCTATACTTTATTAAATTGTATTTATGTTGTTTTATCCTATGCTTTATTAAATTGTATTTATGTTGTTTTATCCTATGCTTTATTAAATTGTATTTATGTTGTTTTATCCTATGCTTTATGAAATTGTATTTATGTTGTTTTGTCCTATGCTTTATTAAATTGTATTTATGTTGTTTTAACCCATGCTTCATTAAATTGTATTTATGTTGTTTTATCCTATGGTTCAATAAATTGTATTTATTTTGTTTTGTCCTATGCTTTATTAAATTTTATTTATGTTGTTTTATCCTATGCTTTATTAAATTGTATTTATGTTGTTTTAACCTATGTTTTATTAAATTGTATTTATGTTGATTTATCCTATGCTTTATTAAATTGTATTTATGTTGTTTTATCCTATGCTTTATTAAATTGTATTTATGTTGTTTTATCCTATACTTTATTAAATTGTATTTAGGTTGTTTTATCCTATGCTTTATTAAATTGTATTTATGTTGTTTTATCCTATGTTTATTAAATTGTATTTATGTTGTTTTATCCTATACTTTATTAAATTGTATTTATGTTGTTTTATCCTATGCTTTATTAAATTGTATTTATGTTGTTTTATCCTATGCTTTATTAAATTGTATTTATGTTGTTTTATCCTATACTTTATTAAATTGTATTTCGGATGTTTTATCCTATGCTTTATTAAATTGTATTTATGTTGTTTTATCCTATGCTTTATTAAATTGTATTTATGTTGTTTTATCCTATACTTTATTAAATTGTATTTATGTTGTTTTATCCTATGCTTTATTAAATTGTATTTATGTTGTTTTAACCTATGCTTTTTTAAATTGTATTTATGTTGTTTTATCCTATACTTTATTAAATTGTATTTATGTTGTTTAATCCTATGCTTTATTAAATTGTATTTATGTTGTTTTATCCTATGCTTTATTAAATTGTATTTATGTTGTTTTATCCTATACTTTATTAAATTGTATTTATGTTGTTTTATCCTATGCTGTATTAAATTGTATTTATGTTGTTTTAACCTATGCTTTATTAAATTGTATTTATGTTGTTTTATCCTATACTTTATTAAATTGTATTTATGTTGTTTTATCCTATGCTTTATTAAATTGTATTTATGTTGTTTTATCCTATGCTTTATTAAATTGTATTTATGTTGTTTTATCCTATGCTTTATTAAATTGTACTTATGTTGTTTTGTCCTATGCTTTATTAAATTGTATTTATGTTGTTTTAACCCATGCTTCATTAAATTGTATTTATGTTGTTTTATCCTATGGTTCATTAAATTGTATTTATTTTGTTTTGTCCTATGCTTTATTAAATTGTATTTATGTTGTTTTATCCTATGCTTTATTAAATTGTATTTATGTTGTTTTAACCTATGTTTTATTAAATTGTTTTTATGTTGATTTATCCTATGCTTTATTAAATTGTATTTATGTTGTTTTATCCTATGCTTTATTAAATTGTATTTATGTTGTTTTAACGTATGTTTTATTAAATTGTATTTATGTTGTTTTATCCTATGCTTTATTAAATTGTATTTATGTTGTTTTAACCCATGCTTTAATAAATTGTATTTATGTTGTTTTATCCTATGCTTTATTAAATTGTATTTATGTTGTTTTAACCTATGCTTTATTAAATTGTATTTATGTTGTTTTATCCTATACTTTATTAAATTGTATTTAGGTTGTTTTATCCTATGCTTTATTAAATTGTATTTATGTTGTTTTATCCTATGCTTTATTAAATTTTATTTATGTTGTTTTATCCTATACTTTATTAAATTGTATTTATGTTGTTTTATCCTATGCTTTATTAAATTGTATTTATGTTGTTTTAACCTATGCTTTATTAAATTGTATTTATGTTGTTTTATCCTATACTTTATTAAATTGTATTTATGTTGTTTTATCCTATGCTTTATTAAATTGTATTTATGTTGTTTTATCCTATGCTTTATTAAATTGTATTTATGTTGTTTTATCCTATACTTTATTAAATTGTATGTATGTTGTTTTATCCTATGCTTTATTAAATTGTATTTATGTTGTTTTATCCTATGCTTTATTAAATTGTATTTATGTTGTTTTACACTATGCTTTATTAAATTGTATTTATGTTGTTTTGTCCTATGCTTTATTAAATTGTATTTATGTTGTTTTAACCCATGCTTCATTAAATTGTATTTATGTTGTTTTATCCTATGGTTCATTAAATTGTATTTATTTTGTTTTGTCCTATGCTTTATTAAGTTGTATTTATGTTGTTTTAACCTATGCTTTATTAAATTGTATTTATGTTGTTTTAACCTATGTTTTATTAAATTGTATTTATGTTGATTTATCCTATGCTTTATTAAATTGTATTTATGTTGTTTTATCCTATGCTTTATTAAATTGTATTTATGTTGTTTTAACCTATGTTTTATTAAATTGTATTTATGTTGTTTTATCCTATGCTTTATTAAATTGTATTTATGTTGTTTTAACCCATGCTTTAATAAATTGTATTTATGTTGTTTTATCCTATGCTTTATTAAATTGTATTTATGTTGTTTTAACCTATGCTTTATTAAATTGTATTTATGTTGTTTTAACCCATGCTTTATTAAATTGTATTTATGTTGTTTTATCCTATGCTTTATTAAATTGTATTTATGTTGTTTTATCCTATGCTTTATTAAATTGTATATATGTTGCTTTATCCTATGCTTTATTAAATTGTGTTTATGTTGTTTTAACCCATGCTTTATTAAATTGTATTTATGTTGTTTTATCCTATGCTTTATTAAATTGCATTTATGTTATTTTATCCTATGCTTTATTAAATTGTATTTATGTTGTTTTATCCTATGCTTTATAAAATTATATTTATGTGGTTTTATCCTATGCTTTATTAAATTGTATTCATGTTGTTTTATCTTATGCTTTATTAAATTGAATTTATGTTGTTTTATCTTATGCTTTATTAAATTGTATTTATGTAGTTTTATCCTATGCTTTATTAAATTGTATTTATGTGGTTTTATCCCATGCTTTATTAAATTGTATTTATGTTGTTTTATCCTATGCTTTATTAAATTGTATTCATGTTGTTTTATCCTATGCTTTATTAAATTGTATTTATGTTGTTTTATCCTATGTTTTATTAAATTGTATTTATGTTGTTTTGTCCTATGCTTTATTAAATTGTATTTATGTTGTTTTAACCCATGCTTCATTAAATTGTATTTATGTTGTTTTATCCTATGCTTCATTAAATTGTATATATGTTGTTTTGTCCTATGCTTTATTAAATTGTATTTATGTTGTTTTAACCCATGCTTCATTAAATTGTATTTATGTTGTTTTATCCTATGGTTCATTAAATTGTATTTATTTTGTTTTGTCCTATGCTTTATTAAATTGGATTTATGTTGTTTTATCCTATGCTTTATTAAATTGTATTTATGTTGTTTTAACCTATGTTTTATTAAATTGTATTTATGTTGATTTATCCTATGCTTTATTAAATTGTATTTATGTTGTTTTATCCTATGCTTTATTAAATTGTATTTATGTTGTTTTATCCTATACTTTATTAAATTGTATTTAGGTTGTTTTATCCTATGCTTTATTAAATTGTATTTATGTTGTTTTATCCTATGTTTATTAAATTGTATTTATGTTGTTTTATCCTATACTTTATTAAATTGTATTTATGTTGTTTTATCCTATGCTTTATTAAATTGTATTTATGTTGTTTTATCCTATGCTTTATTAAATTGTATTTATGTTGTTTTATCCTATACTTTATTAAATTGTATTTAGGTTGTTTTATCCTATGCTTTATTAAATTGTATTTATGTTGTTTTATCCTATGCTTTATTAAATTGTATTTATGTTGTTTTATCCTATACTTTATTAAATTGTATTTATGTTGTTTTATCCTATGCTTTATTAAATTGTATTTATGTTGTTTTAACCTATGCTTTATTAAATTGTATTTATGTTGTTTTATCCTATACTTTATTAAATTGTATTTATGTTGTTT
The DNA here is from genome assembly GCF_046119375.1 of Phyllobates terribilis. NCBI lineage: Eukaryota > Metazoa > Chordata > Amphibia > Anura > Dendrobatidae > Phyllobates > Phyllobates terribilis. Next base: position 1,978,651 of record NW_027362781.1, on the reverse strand, counting down.
TATCCTATGCTTTATTAAATTGTATTTATGTTGTTTTATCCTATGCTTTATTGAATTGTATTTATGTTGTTTTATCCTATACTTTATTAAATTGTATTTATGTTGTTTTATCCTATGCTTTATTAAATTGTATTTATGTTGTTTTAACCTATGCTTTATTAAATTGTATTTATGTTGTTTTATCCTATACTTTATTAAATTGTATTTATGTTGTTTTATCCTATGCTTTATTAAATTGTATTTATGTTGTTTTATCCTATGCTTTATTAAATTGTATTTATGTTGTTTTATACTATGCTTTATTAAATTGTACTCATGTTGTTTTGTCCTATGCTTTATTAAATTGTATTTATGTTGTTTTAACCCATGCTTCATTAAATTGTATTTATGTTGTTTTATCCTATGGTTCATTAAATTGTATTTATTTTGTTTTGTCCTATGCTTTATTAAATTGTATTTATGTTGTTTTATCCTATGCTTTATTAAATTGTATTTATGTTGTTTTAACCTATGTTTTATTAAATTGTATTTATGTTGATTTATCCTATGCTTTATTAAATTGTATTTATGTTGTTTTATCCTATGCTTTATTAAATTGTATTTATGTTGTTTTAACGTATGTTTTATTAAATTTTATTTATGTTGTTTTATCCTATGCTTTATTAAATTGTATTTATGTTGTTTTAACCCATGCTTTAATAAATTGTATTTATGTTGTTTTATCCTATGCTTTATTAAATTGTATTTATGTTGTTTTAACCTATGCTTTATTAAATTGTATTTATGTTGTTTTATCCTATACTTTATTAAATTGTATTTAGGTTGTTTTATCCTATGCTTTATTAAATTGTATTTATGTTGTTTTATCCTATGCTTTATTAAATTGTATTTATGTTGTTTTATCCTATGCTTTATTAAATTGTATTTATGTTGTTTTATCCTATACTTTATTAAATTGTATTTATGTTGTTTTATCCTATGCTTTATTAAATTGTATTTATTTTGTTTTATCCTATGCTTTATTAAATTGTATTTATGTTGTCTTACACTATGCTTTATTAAATTGTATTTATGTTGTTTTGTCCTATGCTTTATTAAATTGTATTTATGTTGTTTTAACCCATGCTTCATTAAATTGTATTTATGTTGTTTTATCCTATGGTTCATTAAATTGTATTTATTTTGTTTTGTCCTATGCTTTATTAAATTGTATTTATGTTGTTTTATCCTATGCTTTATTAAATTGTATTTATGTTGTTTTAACCTATGTTTTATTAAATTGTATTTATGTTGATTTATCCTATGCTTTATTAAATTGTATTTATGTTGTTTTATCCTATGCTTTATTAAATTGTATTTATGTTGTTTTAACCTATGTTTTATTAAATTGTATTTATGTTGTTTTATCCTATGCTTTATTAAATTGTATTTATGTTGTTTTAACCCATGCTTTAATAAATTGTATTTATGTTGTTTTATCCTATGCTTTATTAAATTGTATTTATGTTGTTTTAACCTATGCTTTATTAAATAGTATTTATGTTGTTTTAACCCATGCTTTATTAAATTGTATTTATGTTGTTTTATCCTATGCTTTATTAAATTGTATTTATGTTGTTTTATCCTATGCTTTATTAAATTGTATATATGTTGCTTTATCCTATGCTTTATTAAATTGTGTTTATGTTGTTTTAACCCATGCTTTATTAAATTGTATTTATGTTGTTTTATCCTATGCTTTATTAAATTGCATTTATGTTATTTTATCCTATGCTTTATTAAATTGTATTTATGTTGTTTTATCCTATGCTTTATTAAATTGTATTTATGTTGTTTTAACCCATGCTTTAATAAATTGTATTTATGTTGTTTTATCCTATGCTTTATTAAATTGTATTTATGTTGTTTTAACCTATGCTTTATTAAATTGTATTTATGTTGTTTTAACCCATGTTTTATTAAATTGTATTTATGTTGTTTTATCCTATGCTTTATTAAATTGTATTTATGTTGTTTTATCCTATGCTTTATTAAATTGAATTTATGTTGTTTTATCTTATGCTTTATTAAATTGTATTTATGTAGTTTTATCCTATGCTTTATTAAATTGTATTTATGTAGTTTTATCCTATGCTTTATTAAATTGTATTTATGTGGTTTTATCCTATGCTTTATTAAATTGTATTTATGTTGTTTTATCCTATGCTTTATTAAATTGTATTCATGTTGTTTTATCCTATGCTTTATTAAATTGTATTTATGTTGTTTTATCCTATGTTTTATTAAATTGTATTTATGTTGTTTTGTCCTATGCTTTATTAAATTGTATTTATGTTGTTTTAACCCATGCTTCATTAAATTGTATTTATGTTGTTTTATCCTATGCTTCATTAAATTGTATATATGTTGTTTTATCCTATGCTTTATTAAATTGTATTTATGTTGTTTTATCCTATGCTTTATTAAATTGTATTTATGTTGTTTTAACCTATGTTTTATAAAATTGTATTTATGTTGTTTTATCCTATGCTTTAATAAATTGTATTTATGTTGTTTTATCCTATGCTTTATTAAATTGTATTTATGTTGTTTTAACCTATGTTTTATTAAATTGTATTTATGTTGTTTTATCCTATGCTTTAATAAATTGTATTTATGTTGTTTTATCCTATGCTTTATTAAATTGTATTTATGTTGTTTTAACCTATGTTTTATTAAATTGTATTTATGTTGTTTTATCCTATGCTTTATTAAATTGTATTTATGTTGTTTTAACCCATGCTTTAATAAATTGTATTTATGTTGTTTTATCCTATGCTTTATTAAATTGTATTTATGTTGTTTTAACCTATGCTTTATTAAATTGTATTTATGTTGTTTTAACCCATGCTTTATTAAATTGTATTTATGTTGTTTTATCCTATGCTTTATTAAATTGTATTTATGTTGTTTTACCCTATGCTTTATTAAATTGTATATATGTTGTTTTATCCTATGCTTTATTAAATTGTGTTTATGTTGTTTTAACCCATGCTTTATTAAATTGTATTTATGTTGTTTTATCCTATGCTTTATTAAATTGCATCTATGTTATTTTATCCTATGCTTTATTAAATTGTATTTATGTTGTTTTATCCTATGCTTTATAAAATTATATTTATGTGGTTTTATCCTATGCTTTATTAAATTGTATTCATGTTGTTTTATCTTATGCTTTATTAAATTGAATTTATGTTGTTTTATCTTATGCTTTATTAAATTGTATTTATGTTGTTTTATCCTATGCTTTATTAAATTGTATTTATGTGGTTTTATCCTATGCTTTATTAAATTGAATTTATGTTGTTTTCTCCTATGCTTTATTAAATTGTATTTATGTGGTTTTATCCTATGCTTTATTAAATTGTATTTATGTTGTTTTATCCTATGCTTTATTAAATTGTATTTATGTTGTTTTATCCTATGCTTTATTAAATTGTATTTATGTTGCTTTAACCTATGCTTTATTAAATTGTATTTATGTTGCTTTAACCTATGCTTTATTAAATTGTATTTATGATGTTTTATCCTATCCTTTATTAAATTGTATTTATGTTGTTTTGTCCTATGCTTTATTAAATTGTATTTATGTTGTTTTAACCTATGATTTATTAAATTGTATTTATGTTGTTTTAACCCATGCTTTAATAAATTGTATTTATGTTGTTTTAACCCATGCTTCATTAAATTGTATTTATGTTGTTTTATCCTATGGTTCATTAAATTGTATTTATCTTGTTTTGTCCTATGCTTTATTAAATTGTATTTATGTTGTTTTATCCTATGCTTTATTAAATTGTATTTATGTTGTTTTAACCTATGTTTTATTAAATTGTATTTATGTTGATTTATCCTATGCTTTATTAAATTGTATTTATGTTGTTTTATCCTATGCTTTATTAAATTGTATTTATGTTGTTTTAACCTATGTTTTATTAAATTGTATTTATGTTGTTTTATCCTATGCTTTATTAAATTGTATTTATGTTGTTTTAACCCATGCTTTAATAAATTGTATTTATGTTGTTTTATCCTATGCTTTATTAAATTGTATTTATGTTGTTTTAACCTATGCTTTATTAAACTGTATTTATGTTGTTTTAACCCATGCTTAATTAAATTGTATTTATGTTGTTTTATCCTATGCTTTATTAAATTGTATTTATGTTGTTTTATCCTATGCTTTATTAAATTGTATATATGTTGCTTTATCCTATGCTTTATTAATTTTTGTTTATGTTGTTTTAACCCATGCTTTATTAAATTGTATTTATGTTGTTTTATCCTATGCTTTATTAAATTGCATTTATGTTATTTTATCCTATGCTTTATTAAATTGTATTTATGTTGTTTTATCCTATGCTTTATAAAATTATATTTATGTGGTTTTATCCTATGCTTTATTAAATTGTTTTCATGTTGTTTTATCTTATGCTTTATTAAATTGAATTTATGTTGTTTTATCTTATGCTTTATTAAATTGTATTTATGTAGTTTTATCCTATGCTTTATTAAAATGTATTTATGTGGTTTTATCCTATGCTTTATTAAATTTTATTTATGTGGTTTTATCCTATGCTTTATTAAATTGTATTTATGTGGTTTTATCCTATGCTTTATTAAATGGAATTTATGTTGTTTTCTCCTATGCTTTATTAAATTGTATTTATGTGGTTTTATCCTATGCTTTATTAAATTGTATTTATGTTGTTTTATCCTATGCTTTATTAAATTGTATTTATGTTGTTTTATCCTATGCTTTATTAAATTGTATTTATGTTGCTTTAACCTATGCTTTATTAAATTGTATTTATGTTGCTTTAACCTATGCTTTATTAAATTGTATTTATGATGTTTTATCCTATCCTTTATTAAATTGTATTTATGTTGTTTTGTCCTATGCTTTATTAAATTGTATTTATGTTGTTTTAACCTATGATTTATTAAATTGTATTTATGTTGTTTTAACCCATGCTTTAATAAATTGTATTTATGTTGTTTTAACCCATGCTTCATTAAATTGTATTTATGTTGTTTTATCCTATGGTTCATTAAATTGTATTTATCTTGTTTTGTCCTATGCTTTATTAAATTGTATTTATGTTGTTTTATCCTATGCTTTATTAAATTGTATTTATGTTGTTTTAACCTATGTTTTATTAAATTGTATTTATGTTGATTTATCCTATGCTTTATTAAATTGTATTTATGTTGTTTTATCCTATGCTTTATTAAATTGTATTTATGTTGTTTTAACCTATGTTTTATTAAATTGTATTTATGTTGTTTTATCCTATGCTTTATTAAATTGTATTTATGTTGTTTTAACCCATGCTTTAATAAATTGTATTTATGTTGTTTTATCCTATGCTTTATTAAATTGTATTTATGTTGTTTTAACCTATGCTTTATTAAACTGTATTTATGTTGTTTTAACCCATGCTTAATTAAATTGTATTTATGTTGTTTTATCCTATGCTTTATTAAATTGTATTTGTGTTGTTTTATCCTATGCTTTATTAAATTGTATATATGTTGCTTTATCCTATGCTTTATTAATTTTTGTTTATGTTGTTTTAACCCATGCTTTATTAAATTGTATTTATGTTGTTTTATCCTATGCTTTATTAAATTGCATTTATGTTATTTTATCCTATGCTTTATTAAATTGTATTTATGTTGTTTTATCCTATGCTTTATAAAATTATATTTATGTGGTTTTATCCTATGCTTTATTAAATTGTTTTCATGTTGTTTTATCTTATGCTTTATTAAATTGAATTTATGTTGTTTTATCTTATGCTTTATTAAATTGTATTTATGTAGTTTTATCCTATGCTTTATTAAAATGTATTTATGTGGTTTTATCCTATGCTTTATTAAATTGTATTTATGTTGTTTTATCCTATGCTTTATTAAATTGTATTCATGTTGTTTTATCCTATGCTTTATTAAATTGTATTTATGTTGTTTTATCCTATGTTTTATTAAATTGTATTTATGTTGTTTTGTCCTATGCTTTATTAAATTGTATTTATGTTGTTTTAACCCATGCTTCATTAAATTGTTTTTACGTTGTTTTATCCTATGCTTCATTAAATTGTATATATGTTGTTTTATCCTATGCTTTATTAAATTGTATGTATGTTGTTTTATCCTATGCTTTATTTAATTGTATTTATGTTGTTTTAACCTATGTTTTATTAAATTGTATTTATGTTGTTTTATCCTATGCTTTAATAAATTGTATTTATGTTGTTTTATCCTATGCTTTATTAAATTGTATTTATGTTGTTTTAACCTATGTTTTATTAAATTGTATTTATGTTGTTTTATCCTATGCTTTAATAAATTGTATTTATGTTGTTTTATCCTATGCTTTATTAAATTGTATTTATGTTGTTTTAACCTATGTTTTATTAAATTGTATTTATGTTGTTTTATCCTATGCTTTATTAAATTGTATTTATGTTGTTTTAACCCACGCTTTATTAAATTGTATTTATGTTGCTTTATCCTATGCTTTATTAAATTGTCTTTATGTTGTTTTAACCTATGCTTTATTAAATTGTATTTATGTTGTTTTAACCCATGCTTTATTAAATTGTATTTATGTTGTTTTATCCTATGCTTTATTAAATTGCATCTATGTTATTTTATCCTATGCTTTATTAAATTGTATTTATGTTGTTTTAACCTATGCTTTATTAAATTGTGTTTATGTTGTTTTAACCCATGCTTTATTAAATTGTATTTATGTTGTTTTATCCTATGCTTTATTAAATTGCATCTATGTTATTTTATCCTATGCTTTATTAAATTGTATTTATGTTGTTTTATCCTATGCTTTATAAAATTATATTTATGTGGTTTTATCCTATGCTTTATTAAATTGTATTCATGTTGTTTTATCTTATGCTTTATTAAATTGAATTTATGTTGTTTTATCTTATGCTTTATTAAATTGTATTTATGTTGTTTTATCCTATGCTTTATTAAATTGTATTTATGTGGTTTTATCCTATGCTTTATTAAATTGAATTTATGTTGTTTTCTCCTATGCTTTATTAAATTGTATTTATGTGGTTTTATCCTATGCTTTATTAAATTGTATTTATGTTGTTTTATCCTATGCTTTATTAAATTGTATTTATGTTGTTTTATCCTATGCTTTATTAAATTGTATTTATGTTGCTTTAACCTATGCTTTATTAAATTGTATTTATGTTGCTTTAACCTATGCTTTATTAAATTGTATTTATGATGTTTTATCCTATCCTTTATTAAATTGTATTTATGTTGTTTTGTCCTATGCTTTATTAAATTGTATTTATGTTGTTTTAACCTATGATTTATTAAATTGTATTTATGTTGTTTTAACCCATGCTTTAATAAATTGTATTTATGTTGTTTTATCCTATGCTTTATTAAATTGTATTTATGTTGTTTTAACCTATGCTTTATTAAATTGTATTTATGTTGTTTTATCCTATACTTTATTAAATTGTATTTATGTTGTTTTATCCTATGCTTTATTAAATTGTATTTATGTTGTTTTATCCTATGCTTTATTAAATTGTATTTATGTTGTTTTATCCTATGCTTTATTAAATTGTACTTATGTTGTTTTGTCCTATGCTTTATTAAATTGTATTTATGTTGTTTTAACCCATGCTTCATTAAATTGTATTTATGTTGTTTTATCCTATGGTTCATTAAATTGTATTTATTTTGTTTTGTCCTATGCTTTATTAAATTGTATTTATGTTGTTTTATCCTATGCTTTATTAAATTGTATTTATGTTGTTTTAACCTATGTTTTATTAAATTGTATTTATGTTGATTTATCCTATGCTTTATTAAATTGTATTTATGTTGTTTTATCCTATGCTTCATTAAATTGTATATATGTTGTTTTATCCTATGCTTTATTAAATTGTATTTATGTTGTTTTAACCCACGCTTTATTAAATTGTATTTATGTTGCTTTATCCTATGCTTTATTAAATTGTCTTTATGTTGTTTTAACCTATGCTTTATTAAATTGTATTTATGTTGTTTTAACCCATGCTTTATTAAATTGTATTTATGTTGTTTTATCCTATGCTTTATTAAATTGCATCTATGTTATTTTATCCTATGCTTTATTAAATTGTATTTATGTTGTTTTAACCTATGCTTTATTAAATTGTGTTTATGTTGTTTTAACCCATGCTTTATTAAATTGTATTTATGTTGTTTTATCCTATGCTTTATTAAATTGCATCTATGTTATTTTATCCTATGCTTTATTAAATTGTATTTATGTTGTTTTATCCTATGCTTTATAAAATTATATTTATGTGGTTTTATCCTATGCTTTATTAAATTGTATTCATGTTGTTTTATCTTATGCTTTATTAAATTGAATTTATGTTGTTTTATCTTATGCTTTATTAAATTGTATTTATGTTGTTTTATCCTATGCTTTATTAAATTGTATTTATGTGGTTTTATCCTATGCTTTATTAAATTGAATTTATGTTGTTTTCTCCTATGCTTTATTAAATTGTATTTATGTGGTTTTATCCTATGCTTTATTAAATTGTATTTATGTTGTTTTATCCTATGCTTTATTAAATTGTATTTATGTTGTTTTATCCTATGCTTTATTAAATTGTATTTATGTTGCTTTAACCTATGCTTTATTAAATTGTATTTATGTTGCTTTAACCTATGCTTTATTAAATTGTATTTATGATGTTTTATCCTATCCTTTATTAAATTGTATTTATGTTGTTTTGTCCTATGCTTTATTAAATTGTATTTATGTTGTTTTAACCTATGATTTATTAAATTGTATTTATGTTGTTTTAACCCATGCTTTAATAAATTGTATTTATGTTGTTTTATCCTATGCTTTATTAAATTGTATTTATGTTGTTTTAACCTATGCTTTATTAAATTGTATTTATGTTGTTTTATCCTATACTTTATTAAATTGTATTTATGTTGTTTTATCCTATGCTTTATTAAATTGTATTTATGTTGTTTTATCCTATGCTTTATTAAATTGTATTTATGTTGTTTTATCCTATGCTTTATTAAATTGTACTTATGTTGTTTTGTCCTATGCTTTATTAAATTGTATTTATGTTGTTTTAACCCATGCTTCATTAAATTGTATTTATGTTGTTTTATCCTATGGTTCATTAAATTGTATTTATTTTGTTTTGTCCTATGCTTTATTAAATTGTATTTATGTTGTTTTATCCTATGCTTTATTAAATTGTATTTATGTTGTTTTAACCTATGTTTTATTAAATTGTATTTATGTTGATTTATCCTATGCTTTATTAAATTGTATTTATGTTGTTTTATCCTATGCTTCATTAAATTGTATATATGTTGTTTTATCCTATGCTTTATTAAATTGTATTTATGTTGTTTTATCCTATGCTTTATTAAATTGTATTTATGTTGTTTTAACCTATGTTTTATTAAATTGTATTCATGTTGTTTTATCCTATGCTTTAATAAATTGTATTTATGTTGTTTTATCCTATGCTTTTTTAAATTGTATTTATGTTGTTTTAACCTATGTTTTATTAAATTGTATTTATGTTGTTTTATCCTATGCTTTATTAAATTGTATATATGTTGCTTTATCCTATGCTTTATTAAATTGTGTTTATGTTGTTTTAACCCATGCTTTATTAAATTGTATTTATGTTGTTTTATCCTATGCTTTATTAAATTGCATTTATGTTATTTTATCCTATGCTTTATTAAATTGTATTTATGTTGTTTTATCCTATGCTTTATTAAATTGTATTTATGTTGTTTTAACCCATGCTTTAATAAATTGTATTTATGTTGTTTTATCCTATGCTTTATTAAATTGTATTTATGTTGTTTTAACCTATGCTTTATTAAATTGTATTTATGTTGTTTTAACCCATGCTTTATTAAATTGTATTTATGTTGTTTTATCCTATGCTTTATTAAATTGTATTTATGTTGTTTTATCCTATGCTTTATTAAATTGAATTTATGTTGTTTTATCTTATGCTTTATTAAATTGTATTTATGTCGTTTTATCCTATGCTTTATTAAATTGTATTTATGTAGTTTTATCCTATGCTTTGTTAAATTGTATTTATGTGGTTTTATCCTATGCTTTATTAAATTGTATTTATGTTGTTTTATCCTATGCTTTATTAAATTGTATTCATGTTGTTTTATCCTATGCTTTATTAAATTGTATTTATGTTGTTTTATCCTATGTTTTATTAAATTGTATTTATGTTGTTTTGTCCTATGCTTTATTAAATTGTATTTATGTTGTTTTAACCCATGCTTCATTAAATTGTATTTATGTTGTTTTATCCTATGCTTCATTAAATTGTATATATGTTGTTTTATCCTATGCTTTATTAAATTGTATTTATGTTGTTTTATCCTATGCTTTATTAAATTGTATTTATGTTGTTTTAACCTATGTTTTATAAAATTGTATTTATGTTGTTTTATCCTATGCTTTAATAAATTGTATTTATGTTGTTTTATCCTATGCTTTATTAAATTGTATTTATGTTGTTTTAACCTATGTTTTATTAAATTGTATTTATGTTGTTTTATCCTATGCTTTAATAAATTGTATTTATGTTGTTTTATCCTATGCTTTATTAAATTGTATTTATGTTGTTTTAACCTATGTTTTATTAAATTGTATTTATGTTGTTTTATCCTATGCTTTATTAAATTGTATTTATGTTGTTTTAACCCATGCTTTAATAAATTGTATTTATGTTGTTTTATCCTATGCTTTATTAAATTGTATTTATGTTGTTTTAACCTATGCTTTATTAAATTGTATTTATGTTGTTTTAACCCATGCTTTATTAAATTGTATTTATGTTGTTTTATCCTATGCTTTATTAAATTGTATTTATGTTGTTTTATCCTATGCTTTATTAAATTGTATATATGTTGTTTTATCCTATGCTTTATTAAATTGTGTTTATGTTGTTTTAACTCATGCTTTATTAAATTGTATTTATGTTGTTTTATCCTATGCTTTATTAAATTGCATCTATGTTATTTTATCCTATGCTTTATTAAATTGTATTTATGTTGTTTTATCCTATGCTTTATAAAATTATATTTATGTGGTTTTATCCTATGCTTTATTAAATTGTATTCATGTTGTTTTATCTTATGCTTTATTAAATTGAATTTATGTTGTTTTATCTTATGCTTTATTAAATTGTATTTATGTTGTTTTATCCTATGCTTTATTAAATTGTATTTATGTGGTTTTATCCTATGCTTTATTAAATTGAATTTATGTTGTTTTCTCCTATGCTTTATTAAATTGTATTTATGTGGTTTTATCCTATGCTTTATTAAATTGTATTTATGTTGTTTTATCCTATGCTTTATTAAATTGTATTTATGTTGTTTTATCCTATGCTTTATTAAATTGTATTTATGTTGCTTTAACCTATGCTTTATTAAATTGTATTTATGTTGCTTTAACCTATGCTTTATTAAATTGTATTTATGATGTTTTATCCTATCCTTTATTAAATTGTATTTATGTTGTTTTGTCCTATGCTTTATTAAATTGTATTTATGTTGTTTTAACCTATGATTTATTAAATTGTATTTATGTTGTTTTAACCCATGCTTTAATAAATTGTATTTATGTTGTTTTAACCCATGCTTCATTAAATTGTATTTATGTTGTTTTATCCTATGGTTCATTAAATTGTATTTATCTTGTTTTGTCCTATGCTTTATTAAATTGTATTTATGTTGTTTTATCCTATGCTTTATTAAATTGTATTTATGTTGTTTTAACCTATGTTTTATTAAATTGTATTTATGTTGATTTATCCTATGCTTTATTAAATTGTATTTATGTTGTTTTATCCTATGCTTTATTAAATTGTATTTATGTTGTTTTAACCTATGTTTTATTAAATTGTATTTATGTTGTTTTATCCTATGCTTTATTAAATTGTATTTATGTTGTTTTAACCCATGCTTTAATAAATTGTATTTATGTTGTTTTATCCTATGCTTTATTAAATTGTATTTATGTTGTTTTAACCTATGCTTTATTAAACTGTATTTATGTTGTTTTAACCCATGCTTAATTAAATTGTATTTATGTTGTTTTATCCTATGCTTTATTAAATTGTATTTATGTTGTTTTATCCTATGCTTTATTAAATTGTATATATGTTGCTTTATCCTATGCTTTATTAATTTTTGTTTATGTTGTTTTAACCCATGCTTTATTAAATTGTATTTATGTTGTTTTATCCTATGCTTTATTAAATTGCATTTATGTTATTTTATCCTATGCTTTATTAAATTGTATTTATGTTGTTTTATCCTATGCTTTATAAAATTATATTTATGTTGTTTTAACCTATGCTTTATTAAATTGTATTTATGTTGTTTTAACCTATGCTTTATTAAATTGTATTTATGTTGTTTTATCCTATACTTTATTAAATTGTATTTATGTTGTTTTATCCTATGCTTTATTAAATTGTATTTATGTTGTTTTATCCTATGCTTTATTAAATTGTATTTATGTTGTTTTATCCTATGCTTTATTAAATTGTACTTATGTTGTTTTGTCCTATGCTTTATTAAATTGTATTTATGTTGTTTTAACCCATGCTTCATTAAATTGTATTTATGTTGTTTTATCCTATGGTTCATTAAATTGTATTTATTTTGTTTTGTCCTATGCTTTATTAAATTGTATTTATGTTGTTTTATCCTATGCTTTATTAAATTGTATTTATGTTGTTTTAACCTATGTTTTATTAAATTGTATTTATGTTGATTTATCCTATGCTTTATTAAATTGTATTTATGTTGTTTTATCCTATGCTTCATTAAATTGTATATATGTTGTTTTATCCTATGCTTTATTAAATTGTATTTATGTTGTTTTATCCTATGCTTTATTAAATTGTATTTATGTTGTTTTAACCTATGTTTTATTAAATTGTATTCATGTTGTTTTATCCTATGCTTTAATAAATTGTATTTATGTTGTTTTATCCTATGCTTTTTTAAATTGTATTTATGTTGTTTTAACCTATGTTTTATTAAATTGTATTTATGTTGTTTTATCCTATGCTTTATTAAATTGTATATATGTTGCTTTATCCTATGCTTTATTAAATTGTGTTTATGTTGTTTTAACCCATGCTTTATTAAATTGTATTTATGTTGTTTTATCCTATGCTTTATTAAATTGCATTTATGTTATTTTATCCTATGCTTTATTAAATTGTATTTATGTTGTTTTATCCTATGCTTTATTAAATTGTATTTATGTTGTTTTAACCCATGCTTTAATAAATTGTATTTATGTTGTTTTATCCTATGCTTTATTAAATTGTATTTATGTTGTTTTAACCTATGCTTTATTAAATTGTATTTATGTTGTTTTAACCCATGCTTTATTAAATTGTATTTATGTTGTTTTATCCTATGCTTTATTAAATTGTATTTATGTTGTTTTATCCTATGCTTTATTAAATTGAATTTATGTTGTTTTATCTTATGCTTTATTAAATTGTATTTATGTAGTTTTATCCTATGCTTTATTAAATTGTATTTATGTAGTTTTATCCTATGCTTTGTTAAATTGTATTTATGTGGTTTTATCCTATGCTTTATTAAATTGTATTTATGTTGTTTTATCCTATGCTTTATTAAATTGTATTCATGTTGTTTTATCCTATGCTTTATTAAATTGTATTTATGTTGTTTTATCCTATGTTTTATTAAATTGTATTTATGTTGTTTTGTCCTATGCTTTATTAAATTGTATTTATGTTGTTTTAACCCATGCTTCATTAAATTGTATTTATGTTGTTTTATCCTATGCTTCATTAAATTGTATATATGTTGTTTTATCCTATGCTTTATTAAATTGTATTTATGTTGTTTTATCCTATGCTTTATTAAATTGTATTTATGTTGTTTTAACCTATGTTTTATAAAATTGTATTTATGTTGTTTTATCCTATGCTTTAATAAATTGTATTTATGTTGTTTTATCCTATGCTTTATTAAATTGTATTTATGTTGTTTTAACCTATGTTTTATTAAATTGTATTTATGTTGTTTTATCCTATGCTTTAATAAATTGTATTTATGTTGTTTTATCCTATGCTTTATTAAATTGTATTTATGTTGTTTTAACCTATGTTTTATTAAATTGTATTTATGTTGTTTTATCCTATGCTTTATTAAATTGTATTTATGTTGTTTTAACCCATGCTTTAATAAATTGTATTTATGTTGTTTTATCCTATGCTTTATTAAATTGTATTTATGTTGTTTTAACCTATGCTTTATTAAATTGTATTTATGTTGTTTTAACCCATGCTTTATTAAATTGTATTTATGTTGTTTTATCCTATGCTTTATTAAATTGTATTTATGTTGTTTTATCCTATGCTTTATTAAATTGTATATATGTTGTTTTATCCTATGCTTTATTAAATTGTGTTTATGTTGTTTTAACCCATGCTTTATTAAATTGTATTTATGTTGTTTTATCCTATGCTTTATTAAATTGCATCTATGTTATTTTATCCTATGCTTTATTAAATTGTATTTATGTTGTTTTATCCTATGCTTTATAAAATTATATTTATGTGGTTTTATCCTATGCTTTATTAAATTGTATTCATGTTGTTTTATCTTATGCTTTATTAAATTGAATTTATGTTGTTTTATCTTATGCTTTATTAAATTGTATTTATGTTGTTTTATCCTATGCTTTATTAAATTGTATTTATGTGGTTTTATCCTATGCTTTATTAAATTGAATTTATGTTGTTTTCTCCTATGCTTTATTAAATTGTATTTATGTGGTTTTATCCTATGCTTTATTAAATTGTATTTATGTTGTTTTATCCTATGCTTTATTAAATTGTATTTATGTTGTTTTATCCTATGCTTTATTAAATTGTATTTATGTTGCTTTAACCTATGCTTTATTAAATTGTATTTATGTTGCTTTAACCTATGCTTTATTAAATTGTATTTATGATGTTTTATCCTATCCTTTATTAAATTGTATTTATGTTGTTTTGTCCTATGCTTTATTAAATTGTATTTATGTTGTTTTAACCTATGATTTATTAAATTGTATTTATGTTGTTTTAACCCATGCTTTAATAAATTGTATTTATGTTGTTTTAACCCATGCTTCATTAAATTGTATTTATGTTGTTTTATCCTATGGTTCATTAAATTGTATTTATCTTGTTTTGTCCTATGCTTTATTAAATTGTATTTATGTTGTTTTATCCTATGCTTTATTAAATTGTATTTATGTTGTTTTAACCTATGTTTTATTAAATTGTATTTATGTTGATTTATCCTATGCTTTATTAAATTGTATTTATGTTGTTTTATCCTATGCTTTATTAAATTGTATTTATGTTGTTTTAACCTATGTTTTATTAAATTGTATTTATGTTGTTTTATCCTATGCTTTATTAAATTGTATTTATGTTGTTTTAACCCATGCTTTAATAAATTGTATTTATGTTGTTTTATCCTATGCTTTATTAAATTGTATTTATGTTGTTTTAACCTATGCTTTATTAAACTGTATTTATGTTGTTTTAACCCATGCTTAATTAAATTGTATTTATGTTGTTTTATCCTATGCTTTATTAAATTGTATTTATGTTGTTTTATCCTATGCTTTATTAAATTGTATATATGTTGCTTTATCCTATGCTTTATTAATTTTTGTTTATGTTGTTTTAACCCATGCTTTATTAAATTGTATTTATGTTGTTTTATCCTATGCTTTATTAAATTGCATTTATGTTATTTTATCCTATGCTTTATTAAATTGTATTTATGTTGTTTTATCCTATGCTTTATAAAATTATATTTATGTGGTTTTATCCTATGCTTTATTAAATTGTATTCATGTTGTTTTATCTTATGCTTTATTAAATTGAATTTATGTTGTTTTATCTTATGCTTTATTAAATTGTATTTATGTAGTTTTATCCTTTGCTTTATTAAAATGTATTTATGTGGTTTTATCCTATGCTTTATTAAATTGTATTTATGTTGTTTTATCCTATGCTTTATTAAATTGTATTCATGTTGTTTTATCCTATGCTTTATTAAATTGTATTTATGTTGTTTTATCCTATGTTTTATTAAATTGTATTTATGTTGTTTTGTCCTATGCTTTATTAAATTGTATTTATGTTGTTTTAACCCATGCTTCATTAAATTGTTTTTACGTTGTTTTATCCTATGCTTCATTAAATTGTATATATGTTGTTTTATCCTATGCTTTATTAAATTGTATGTATGTTGTTTTATCCTATGCTTTATTAAATTGTATTTATGTTGTTTTAACCTATGTTTTATTAAATTGTATTTATGTTGTTTTATCCTATGCTTTAATAAATTGTATTTATGTTGTTTTATCCTATGCTTTATTAAATTGTATTTATGTTGTTTTAACCTATGTTTTATTAAATTGTATTTATGTTGTTTTATCCTATGCTTTAATAAATTGTATTTATGTTGTTTTATCCTATGCTTTATTAAATTGTATTTATGTTGTTTTAACCTATGTTTTATTAAATTGTATTTATGTTGTTTTATCCTATGCTTTATTAAATTGTATTTATGTTGTTTTAACCCACGCTTTATTAAATTGTATTTATGTTGCTTTATCCTATGCTTTATTAAATTGTCTTTATGTTGTTTTAACCTATGCTTTATTAAATTGTATTTATGTTGTTTTAACCCATGCTTTATTAAATTGTATTTATGTTGTTTTATCCTATGCTTTATTAAATTGCATCTATGTTATTTTATCCTATGCTTTATTAAATTGTATTTATGTTGTTTTAACCTATGCTTTATTAAATTGTGTTTATGTTGTTTTAACCCATGCTTTATTAAATTGTATTTATGTTGTTTTATCCTATGCTTTATTAAATTGCATCTATGTTATTTTATCCTATGCTTTATTAAATTGTATTTATGTTGTTTTATCCTATGCTTTATAAAATTATATTTATGTGGTTTTATCCTATGCTTTATTAAATTGTATTCATGTTGTTTTATCTTATGCTTTATTAAATTGAATTTATGTTGTTTTATCTTATGCTTTATTAAATTGTATTTATGTTGTTTTATCCTATGCTTTATTAAATTGTATTTATGTGGTTTTATCCTATGCTTTATTAAATTGAATTTATGTTGTTTTCTCCTATGCTTTATTAAATTGTATTTATGTGGTTTTATCCTATGCTTTATTAAATTGTATTTATGTTGTTTTATCCTATGCTTTATTAAATTGTATTTATGTTGTTTTATCCTATGCTTTATTAAATTGTATTTATGTTGCTTTAACCTATGCTTTATTAAATTGTATTTATGTTGCTTTAACCTATGCTTTATTAAATTGTATTTATGATGTTTTATCCTATCCTTTATTAAATTGTATTTATGTTGTTTTGTCCTATGCTTTATTAAATTGTATTTATGTTGTTTTAACCTATGATTTATTAAATTGTATTTATGTTGTTTTAACCCATGCTTTAATAAATTGTATTTATGTTGTTTTATCCTATGCTTTATTAAATTGTATTTATGTTGTTTTAACCTATGCTTTATTAAATTGTATTTATGTTGTTTTATCCTATACTTTATTAAATTGTATTTATGTTGTTTTATCCTATGCTTTATTAAATTGTATTTATGTTGTTTTATCCTATGCTTTATTAAATTGTATTTATGTTGTTTTATCCTATGCTTTATTAAATTGTACTTATGTTGTTTTGTCCTATGCTTTATTAAATTGTATTTATGTTGTTTTAACCCATGCTTCATTAAATTGTATTTATGTTGTTTTATCCTATGGTTCATTAAATTGTATTTATTTTGTTTTGTCCTATGCTTTATTAAATTGTATTTATGTTGTTTTATCCTATGCTTTATTAAATTGTATTTATGTTGTTTTAACCTATGTTTTATTAAATTGTATTTATGTTGATTTATCCTATGCTTTATTAAATTGTATTTATGTTGTTTTATCCTATGCTTCATTAAATTGTATATATGTTGTTTTATCCTATGCTTTATTAAATTGTATTTATGTTGTTTTATCCTATGCTTTATTTAATTGTATTTATGTTGTTTTAACCTATGTTTTATTAAATTGTATTCATGTTGTTTTATCCTATGCTTTAATAAATTGTATTTATGTTGTTTTATCCTATGCTTTATTAAATTGTATTTATGTTGTTTTAACCTATGTTTTATTAAATTGTATTTATGTTGTTTTATCCTATGCTTTAATAAATTGTATTTATGTTGTTTTATCCTATGCTTTATTAAATTGTATTTATGTTGTTTTAACCTATGTTTTATTAAATTGTATTTATGTTGTTTTATCCTATGCTTTATTAAATTGTATTTATGTTGTTTTAACCCACGCTTTATTAAATTGTATTTATGTTGCTTTATCCTATGCTTTATTAAATTGTCTTTATGTTGTTTTAACCTATGCTTTATTAAATTGTATTTATGTTGTTTTAACCCATGCTTTATTAAATTGTATTTATGTTGTTTTATCCTATGCTTTATTAAATTGCATCTATGTTATTTTATCCTATGCTTTATTAAATTGTATTTATGTTGTTTTAACCTATGCTTTATTAAATTGTGTTTATGTTGTTTTAACCCATGCTTTATTAAATTGTATTTATGTTGTTTTATCCTATGCTTTATTAAATTGCATCTATGTTATTTTATCCTATGCTTTATTAAATTGTATTTATGTTGTTTTATCCTATGCTTTATAAAATTATATTTATGTGGTTTTATCCTATGCTTTATTAAATTGTATTCATGTTGTTTTATCTTATGCTTTATTAAATTGAATTTATGTTGTTTTATCTTATGCTTTATTAAATTGTATTTATGTTGTTTTATCCTATGCTTTATTAAATTGTATTTATGTGGTTTTATCCTATGCTTTATTAAATTGAATTTATGTTGTTTTCTCCTATGCTTTATTAAATTGTATTTATGTGGTTTTATCCTATGCTTTATTAAATTGTATTTATGTTGTTTTATCCTATGCTTTATTAAATTGTATTTATGTTGTTTTATCCTATGCTTTATTAAATTGTATTTATGTTGCTTTAACCTATGCTTTATTAAATTGTATTTATGTTGCTTTAACCTATGCTTTATTAAATTGTATTTATGATGTTTTATCCTATCCTTTATTAAATTGTATTTATGTTGTTTTGTCCTATGCTTTATTAAATTGTATTTATGTTGTTTTAACCTATGATTTATTAAATTATATTTATGTTGTTTTAACCCATGCTTTAATAAATTGTATTTATGTTGTTTTATCCTATGCTTTATTAAATTGTATTTATGTTGTTTTAACCTATGCTTTATTAAATTGTATTTATGTTGTTTTATCCTATACTTTATTAAATTGTATTTATGTTGTTTTATCCTATGCTTTATTAAATTGTATTTATGTTGTTTTATCCTATGCTTTATTAAATTGTATTTATGTTGTTTTATCCTATGCTTTATTAAATTGTACTTATGTTGTTTTGTCCTATGCTTTATTAAATTGTATTTATGTTGTTTTAACCCATGCTTCATTAAATTGTATTTATGTTGTTTTATCCTATGGTTCATTAAATTGTATTTATTTTGTTTTGTCCTATGCTTTATTAAATTGTATTTATGTTGTTTTATCCTATGCTTTATTAAATTGTATTTATGTTGTTTTAACCTATGTTTTATTAAATTGTATTTATGTTGATTTATCCTATGCTTTATTAAATTGTATTTATGTTGTTTTATCCTATGCTTTATTAAATTGTATTTATGTTGTTTTAACGTATGTTTTATTAAATTTTATTTATGTTGTTTTATCCTATGCTTTATTAAATTGTATTTATGTTGTTTTAACCCATGCTTTAATAAATTGTATTTATGTTGTTTTATCGTATGCTTTATTAAATTGTATTTATGTTGTTTTAACCTATGCTTTATTAAATTGTATTTATGTTGTTTTATCCTATACTTTATTAAATTGTATTTAGGTTGTTTTATCCTATGCTTTATTAAATTGTATTTATGTTGTTTTATCCTATGCTTTATTAAATTGTATTTATGTTGTTTTATCCTATGCTTTATTAAATTGTATTTATGTTGTTTTATCCTATACTTTATTAAATTGTATTTATGTTGTTTTATCCTATGCTTTATTAAATTGTATTTATGTTGTTTTATCCTATGCTTTATTAAATTGTATTTATGTTGTTTTACACTATGCTTTATTAAATTGTATTCATGTTGTTTTGTCCTATGCTTTATTAAATTGTATTTATGTTGTTTTAACCCATGCTTCATTAAATTGTATTTATGTTGTTTTATCCTATGGTTCATTAAATTGTATTTATTTTGTTTTGTCCTATGCTTTATTAAATTGTATTTATGTTGTTTTATCCTATGCTTTACTAAATTGTATTTATGTTGTTTTAACCTATGTTTTATTAAATTGTATTTATGTTGATTTATCCTATGCTTTATTAAATTGTATTTATGTTGTTTTATCCTATGCTTTATTAAATTGTATTTATGTTGTTTTAACCTATGTTTTATTAAATTGTATTTATGTTGTTTTATCCTATGCTTTATTAAATTGTATTTATGTTGTTTTAACCCATGCTTTAATAAATTGTATTTATGTTGTTTTATCCTATGCTTTATTAAATTGTATTTATGTTGTTTTAACCTATGCTTTATTAAATTGTATTTATGTTGTTTTAACCCATGCTTTATTAAATTGTATTTATGTTGTTTTATCCTATACTTTATTAAATTGTATTTATGTTGTTTTATCCTATGCTTTATTAAATTGTATATATGTTGCTTTACCCTATGCTTTATTAAATTGTGTTTATGTTGTTTTAACCCATGCTTTATTAAATTGTATTTATGTTGTTTTATCCTATGCTTTATTAAATTGCATTTATGTTATTTTATCCTATGCTTTATTAAATTGTATTTATGTTGTTTTATCCTATGCTTTATAAAATTATATTTATGTGGTTTTATCCTATGCTTTATTAAATTGTATTCATGTTGTTTTATCTTATGCTTTATTAAATTGAATTTATGTTGTTTTATCTTATGCTTTATTAAATTGTATTTATGTAGTTTTATCCTATGCTTTATTAAATTGTATTTATGTGGTTTTATCCTATGCTTTAATAAATTGTATTTATGTTGTTTTATCCTATGCTTTATTAAATTGTATTTATGTTGTTTTATCCTATGCTTTATTAAATTGTATTTATGTTGTTTTATCCTATGCTTTATTAAATTGTATTTATGTTGTTTTATCCTATGCTTTATTAAATTGTATTTATGTTGTTTTAACCTATGTTTTATAAAATTGCATTTATGTTGTTTTATCCTATGCTTTAATAAATTGTATTTATGTTGTTTTATCCTATGCTTTATTAAATTGTATTTATGTTGTTTTAACCTATGTTTTATTAAATTGTATTTATGTTGTTTTATCCTATGCTTTAATAAATTGTATTTATGTTGTTTTATCCTATGCTTTATTAAATTGTATTTATGTTGTTTTAACCTATGTTTTATTAAATTGTATTTATGTTGTTTTATCCTATGCTTTATTAAATTGTATTTATGTTGTTTTAACCCATGCTTTATTAAATTGTATTTATGTTGTTTTATCCTATGCTTTATTAAATTGTATTTATGTTGTTTTAACCTATGCTTTATTAAATTGTATTTATGTTGTTTTAACCCATGCTTTATTAAATTGTATTTATGTTGTTTTATCCTATGCTTTATTAAATTGCATCTATGTTATTTTATCCTATGCTTTATTAAATTGTATTTATGTTGTTTTATCCTATGCTTTATAAAATTATATTTATGTGGTTTTATCCTATGCTTTATTAAATTGTATTCATGTTGTTTTATCTTATGCTTTATTAAATTGAATTTATGTTGTTTTATCTTATGCTTTATTAAATTGTATTTATGTTGTTTTATCCTATGCTTTATTAAATTGTATTTATGTGGTTTTATCCTATGCTTTATTAAATTGAATTTATGTTGTTTTCTCCTATGCTTTATTAAATTGTATTTATGTGGTTTTATCCTATGCTTTATTAAATTGTATTTATGTTGTTTTATCCTATGCTTTATTAAATTGTATTTATGTTGTTTTATCCTATGCTTTATTAAATTGTATTTATGTTGCTTTAACCTATGCTTTATTAAATTGTATTTATGTTGCTTTAACCTATGATTTATTAAATTGTATTTATGATGTTTTATCCTATCCTTTATTAAATTGTATTTATGTTGTTTTGTCCTATGCTTTATTAAATTGTATTTATGTTGTTTTAACCTATGATTTATTAAATTGTATTTATGTTGTTTTAACCCATGCTTTAATAAATTGTATTTATGTTGTTTTAACCCATGCTTCATTAAATTGTATTTATGTTGTTTTATCCTATGGTTCATTAAATTGTATTTATCTTGTTTTGTCCTATGCTTTATTAAATTGTATTTATGTTGTTTTATCCTATGCTTTATTAAATTGTATTTATGTTGTTTTAACCTATGTTTTATTAAATTGTATTTATGTTGATTTATCCTATGCTTTATTAAATTGTATTTATGTTGTTTTATCCTATGCTTTATTAAATTGTATTTATGTTGTTTTAACCTATGTTTTATTAAATTGTATTTATGTTGTTTTATCCTATGCTTTATTAAATTGTATTTATGTTGTTTTAACCCATGCTTTAATAAATTGTATTTATGTTGTTTTATCCTATGCTTTATTAAATTGTATTTATGTTGTTTTAACCTATGCTTTATTAAACTGTATTTATGTTGTTTTAACCCATGCTTTATTAAATTGTATTTATGTTGTTTTATCCTATGCTTTATTAAATTGTATTTATGTTGTTTTATCCTATGCTTTATTAAATTGTATATATGTTGCTTTATCCTATGCTTTATTAATTTTTGTTTATGTTGTTTTAACCCATGCTTTATTAAATTGTATTTATGTTGTTTTATCCTATGCTTTATTAAATTGCATTTATGTTATTTTATCCTATGCTTTATTAAATTGTATTTATGTTGTTTTATCCTATGCTTTATAAAATTATATTTATGTGGTTTTATCCTATGCTTTATTAAATTGTATTTATGTTGTTTTAACCTATGTTTTATTAAATTGTATTTATGTTGATTTATCCTATGCTTTATTAAATTGTATTTATGTTGTTTTATCCTATGCTTTATTAAATTGTATTTATGTTGTTTTAACCTATGTTTTATTAAATTGTATTTATGTTGTTTTATCCTATGCTTTATTAAATTGTATTTATGTTGTTTTAACCCATGCTTTAATAAATTGTATTTATGTTGTTTTATCCTATGCTTTATTAAATTGTATTTATGTTGTTTTATCCTATGCTTTATTAAATTGTATTTATGTTGTTTTATCCTATGCTTTATTAAATTGTATTTATGTTGTTTTAACCTATGTTTTATAAAATTGCATTTATGTTGTTTTATCCTATGCTTTAATAAATTGTATTTATGTTGTTTTATCCTATGCTTTATTAAATTGTATTTATGTTGTTTTAACCTATGTTTTATTAAATTGTATTTATGTTGTTTTATCCTATGCTTTAATAAATTGTATTTATGTTGTTTTATCCTATGCTTTATTAAATTGTATTTATGTTGTTTTAACCTATGTTTTATTAAATTGTATTTATGTTGTTTTATCCTATGCTTTATTAAATTGTATTTATGTTGTTTTAACCCATGCTTTATTAAATTGTATTTATGTTGTTTTATCCTATGCTTTATTAAATTGTATTTATGTTGTTTTAACCTATGCTTTATTAAATTGTATTTATGTTGTTTTAACCCATGCTTTATTAAATTGTATTTATGTTGTTTTATCCTATGCTTTATTAAATTGCATCTATGTTATTTTATCCTATGCTTTATTAAATTGTATTTATGTTGTTTTATCCTATGCTTTATAAAATTATATTTATGTGGTTTTATCCTATGCTTTATTAAATTGTATTCATGTTGTTTTATCTTATGCTTTATTAAATTGAATTTATGTTGTTTTATCTTATGCTTTATTAAATTGTATTTATGTTGTTTTATCCTATGCTTTATTAAATTGTATTTATGTGGTTTTATCCTATGCTTTATTAAATTGAATTTATGTTGTTTTCTCCTATGCTTTATTAAATTGTATTTATGTGGTTTTATCCTATGCTTTATTAAATTGTATTTATGTTGTTTTATCCTATGCTTTATTAAATTGTATTTATGTTGTTTTATCCTATGCTTTATTAAATTGTATTTATGTTGCTTTAACCTATGCTTTATTAAATTGTATTTATGTTGCTTTAACCTATGATTTATTAAATTGTATTTATGATGTTTTATCCTATCCTTTATTAAATTGTATTTATGTTGTTTTGTCCTATGCTTTATTAAATTGTATTTATGTTGTTTTAACCTATGATTTATTAAATTGTATTTATGTTGTTTTAACCCATGCTTTAATAAATTGTATTTATGTTGTTTTAACCCATGCTTCATTAAATTGTATTTATGTTGTTTTATCCTATGGTTCATTAAATTGTATTTATCTTGTTTTGTCCTATGCTTTATTAAATTGTATTTATGTTGTTTTATCCTATGCTTTATTAAATTGTATTTATGTTGTTTTAACCTATGTTTTATTAAATTGTATTTATGTTGATTTATCCTATGCTTTATTAAATTGTATTTATGTTGTTTTATCCTATGCTTTATTAAATTGTATTTATGTTGTTTTAACCTATGTTTTATTAAATTGTATTTATGTTGTTTTATCCTATGCTTTATTAAATTGTATTTATGTTGTTTTAACCCATGCTTTAATAAATTGTATTTATGTTGTTTTATCCTATGCTTTATTAAATTGTATTTATGTTGTTTTAACCTATGCTTTATTAAACTGTATTTATGTTGTTTTAACCCATGCTTTATTAAATTGTATTTATGTTGTTTTATCCTATGCTTTATTAAATTGTATTTATGTTGTTTTATCCTATGCTTTATTAAATTGTATATATGTTGCTTTATCCTATGCTTTATTAATTTTTGTTTATGTTGTTTTAACCCATGCTTTATTAAATTGTATTTATGTTGTTTTATCCTATGCTTTATTAAATTGCATTTATGTTATTTTATCCTATGCTTTATTAAATTGTATTTATGTTGTTTTATCCTATGCTTTATAAAATTATATTTATGTGGTTTTATCCTATGCTTTATTAAATTGTATTTATGTTGCTTTAACCTATGCTTTATTAAATTGTATTTATGTTGCTTTAACCTATGCTTTATTAAATTGTATTTATGATGTTTTATCCTATCCTTTATTAAATTGTATTTATGTTGTTTTGTCCTATGCTTTATTAAATTGTATTTATGTTGTTTTAACCTATGATTTATTAAATTGTATTTATGTTGTTTTAACCCATGCTTTAATAAATTGTATTTATGTTGTTTTATCCTATGCTTTATTAAATTGTATTTATGTTGTTTTAACCTATGCTTTATTAAATTGTATTTATGTTGTTTTATCCTATACTTTATTAAATTGTATTTATGTTGTTTTATCCTATGCTTTATTAAATTGTATTTATGTTGTTTTATCCTATGCTTTATTAAATTGTATTTATGTTGTTTTATCCTATGCTTTATTAAATTGTACTTATGTTGTTTTGTCCTATGCTTTATTAAATTGTATTTATGTTGTTTTAACCCATGCTTCATTAAATTGTATTTATGTTGTTTTATCCTATGGTTCATTAAATTGTATTTATTTTGTTTTGTCCTATGCTTTATTAAATTGTATTTATGTTGTTTTATCCTATGCTTTATTAAATTGTATTTATGTTGTTTTAACCTATGTTTTATTAAATTGTATTTATGTTGATTTATCCTATGCTTTATTAAATTGTATTTATGTTGTTTTATCCTATGCTTTATTAAATTGTATTTATGTTGTTTTAACGTATGTTTTATTAAATTTTATTTATGTTGTTTTATCCTATGCTTTATTAAATTGTATTTATGTTGTTTTAACCCATGCTTTAATAAATTGTATTTATGTTGTTTTATCGTATGCTTTATTAAATTGTATTTATGTTGTTTTAACCTATGCTTTATTAAATTGTATTTATGTTGTTTTATCCTATACTTTATTAAATTGTATTTAGGTTGTTTTATCCTATGCTTTATTAAATTGTATTTATGTTGTTTTATCCTATGCTTTATTAAATTGTATTTATGTTGTTTTATCCTATGCTTTATTAAATTGTATTTATGTTGTTTTATCCTATACTTTATTAAATTGTATTTATGTTGTTTTATCCTATGCTTTATTAAATTGTATTTATGTTGTTTTATCCTATGCTTTATTAAATTGTATTTATGTTGTTTTACACTATGCTTTATTAAATTGTATTCATGTTGTTTTGTCCTATGCTTTATTAAATTGTATTTATGTTGTTTTAACCCATGCTTCATTAAATTGTATTTATGTTGTTTTATCCTATGGTTCATTAAATTGTATTTATTTTGTTTTGTCCTATGCTTTATTAAATTGTATTTATGTTGTTTTATCCTATGCTTTACTAAATTGTATTTATGTTGTTTTAACCTATGTTTTATTAAATTGTATTTATGTTGATTTATCCTATGCTTTATTAAATTGTATTTATGTTGTTTTATCCTATGCTTTATTAAATTGTATTTATGTTGTTTTAACCTATGTTTTATTAAATTGTATTTATGTTGTTTTATCCTATGCTTTATTAAATTGTATTTATGTTGTTTTAACCCATGCTTTAATAAATTGTATTTATGTTGTTTTATCCTATGCTTTATTAAATTGTATTTATGTTGTTTTAACCTATGCTTTATTAAATTGTATTTATGTTGTTTTAACCCATGCTTTATTAAATTGTATTTATGTTGTTTTATCCTATACTTTATTAAATTGTATTTATGTTGTTTTATCCTATGCTTTATTAAATTGTATATATGTTGCTTTACCCTATGCTTTATTAAATTGTGTTTATGTTGTTTTAACCCATGCTTTATTAAATTGTATTTATGTTGTTTTATCCTATGCTTTATTAAATTGCATTTATGTTATTTTATCCTATGCTTTATTAAATTGTATTTATGTTGTTTTATCCTATGCTTTATAAAATTATATTTATGTGGTTTTATCCTATGCTTTATTAAATTGTATTCATGTTGTTTTATCTTATGCTTTATTAAATTGAATTTATGTTGTTTTATCTTATGCTTTATTAAATTGTATTTATGTAGTTTTATCCTATGCTTTATTAAATTGTATTTATGTGGTTTTATCCTATGCTTTATTAAATTGTATTTATGTTGTTTTATCCTATGCTTTATTAAATTGTATTTATGTTGTTTTATCCTATGCTTTATTAAATTGTATTTATGTTGTTTTATCCTATGCTTTATTAAATTGTATTTATGTTGTTTTATCCTATGCTTTATTAAATTGTATTTATGTTGTTTTAACCTATGTTTTATAAAATTGTATTTATGTTGTTTTATCCTATGCTTTAATAAATTGTATTTATGTTGTTTTATCCTATGCTTTATTAAATTGTATTTATGTTGTTTTAACCTATGTTTTATTAAATTGTATTTATGTTGTTTTATCCTATGCTTTAATAAATTGTATTTATGTTGTTTTATCCTATGCTTTATTAAATTGTATTTATGTTGTTTTAACCTATGTTTTATTAAATTGTATTTATGTTGTTTTATCCTATGCTTTATTAAATTGTATTTATGTTGTTTTAACCCATGCTTTATTAAATTGTATTTATGTTGTTTTATCCTATGCTTTATTAAATTGTATTTATGTTGTTTTAACCTATGCTTTATTAAATTGTATTTATGTTGTTTTAACCCATGCTTTATTAAATTGTATTTATGTTGTTTTATCCTATGCTTTATTAAATTGCATCTATGTTATTTTATCCTATGCTTTATTAAATTGTATTTATGTTGTTTTATCCTATGCTTTATAAAATTATATTTATGTGGTTTTATCCTATGCTTTATTAAATTGTATTCATGTTGTTTTATCTTATGCTTTATTAAATTGAATTTATGTTGTTTTATCTTATGCTTTATTAAATTGTATTTATGTTGTTTTATCCTATGCTTTATTAAATTGTATTTATGTGGTTTTATCCTATGCTTTATTAAATTGAATTTATGTTGTTTTCTCCTATGCTTTATTAAATTGTATTTATGTGGTTTTATCCTATGCTTTATTAAATTGTATTTATGTTGTTTTATCCTATGCTTTATTAAATTGTATTTATGTTGTTTTATCCTATGCTTTATTAAATTGTATTTATGTTGCTTTAACCTATGCTTTATTAAATTGTATTTATGTTGCTTTAACCTATGATTTATTAAATTGTATTTATGATGTTTTATCCTATCCTTTATTAAATTGTATTTATGTTGTTTTGTCCTATGCTTTATTAAATTGTATTTATGTTGTTTTAACCTATGATTTATTAAATTGTATTTATGTTGTTTTAACCCATGCTTTAATAAATTGTATTTATGTTGTTTTAACCCATGCTTCATTAAATTGTATTTATGTTGTTTTATCCTATGGTTCATTAAATTGTATTTATCTTGTTTTGTCCTATGCTTTATTAAATTGTATTTATGTTGTTTTATCCTATGCTTTATTAAATTGTATTTATGTTGTTTTAACCTATGTTTTATTAAAGTGTATTTATGTTGATTTATCCTATGCTTTATTAAATTGTATTTATGTTGTTTTATCCTATGCTTTATTAAATTGTATTTATGTTGTTTTAACCTATGTTTTATTAAATTGTATTTATGTTGTTTTATCCTATGCTTTATTAAATTGTATTTATGTTGTTTTAACCCATGCTTTAATAAATTGTATTTATGTTGTTTTATCCTATGCTTTATTAAATTGTATTTATGTTGTTTTAACCTATGCTTTATTAAACTGTATTTATGTTGTTTTAACCCATGCTTTATTAAATTGTATTTATGTTGTTTTATCCTATGCTTTATTAAATTGTATTTATGTTGTTTTATCCTATGCTTTATTAAATTGTATATATGTTGCTTTATCCTATGCTTTATTAATTTTTGTTTATGTTGTTTTAACCCATGCTTTATTAAATTGTATTTATGTTGTTTTATCCTATGCTTTATTAAATTGCATTTATGTTATTTTATCCTATGCTTTATTAAATTGTATTTATGTTGTTTTATCCTATGCTTTATAAAATTATATTTATGTGGTTTTATCCTATGCTTTATTAAATTGTATTCATGTTGTTTTATCTTATGCTTTATTAAATTGAATTTATGTTGTTTTATCTTATGCTTTATTAAATTGTATTTATGTAGTTTTATCCTATGCTTTATTAAAATGTATTTATGTGGTTTTATCCTATGCTTTATTAAATTGTATTTATGTTGTTTTATCCTATGCTTTATTAAATTGTATTCATGTTGTTTTATCCTATGCTTTATTAAATTGTATTTATGTTGTTTTATCCTATGTTTTATTAAATTTTATTTATGTTGTTTTGTCCTATGCTTTATTAAATTGTATTTATGTTGTTTTAACCCATGCTTCATTAAATTGTATTTATGTTGTTTTATCCTATGCTTCATTAAATTGTATATATGTTGTTTTATCCTATGCTTTATTAAATTGTATTTATGTTGTTTTATCCTATGCTTTATTAAATTGTATTTATGTTGTTTTAACCTATGTTTTATTAAATTGTATTTATGTTGTTTTATCCTATGCTTTAATAAATTGTATTTATGTTGTTTTATCCTATGCTTTATTAAATTGTATTTATGTTGTTTTAACCTATGTTTTATTAAATTGTATTTATGTTGTTTTATCCTATGCTTTAATAAATTGTATTTATGTTGTTTTATCCTATGCTTTATTAAATTGTATTTATGTTGTTTTAACCTATGTTTTATTAAATTGTATTTATGTTGTTTTATCCTATGCTTTATTAAATTGTATTTATGTTGTTTTAACCCACGCTTTATTAAATTGTATTTATGTTGCTTTATCCTATGCTTTATTAAATTGTCTTTATGTTGTTTTAACCTATGCTTTATTAAATTGTATTTATGTTGTTTTAACCCATGCTTTATTAAATTGTATTTATGTTGTTTTATCCTATGCTTTATTAAATTGCATCTATGTTATTTTATCCTATGCTTTATTAAATTGTATTTATGTTGTTTTAACCTATGCTTTATTAAATTGTGTTTATGTTGTTTTAACCCATGCTTTATTAAATTGTATTTATGTTGTTTTATCCTATGCTTTATTAAATTGCATCTATGTTATTTTATCCTATGCTTTATTAAATTGTATTTATGTTGTTTTATCCTATGCTTTATAAAATTATATTTATGTGGTTTTATCCTATGCTTTATTAAATTGTATTCATGTTGTTTTATCTTATGCTTTATTAAATTGAATTTATATTGTTTTATCTTATGCTTTATTAAATTGTATTTATGTTGTTTTATCCTATGCTTTATTAAATTGTATTTATGTGGTTTTATCCTATGCTTTATTAAATTGAATTTATGTTGTTTTCTCCTATGCTTTATTAAATTGTATTTATGTGGTTTTATCCTATGCTTTATTAAATTGTATTTATGTTGTTTTATCCTATGCTTTATTAAATTGTATTTATGTTGTTTTATCCTATGCTTTATTAAATTGTATTTATGTTGCTTTAACCTATGCTTTATTAAATTGTATTTATGTTGCTTTAACCTATGCTTTATTAAATTGTATTTATGATGTTTTATCCTATCCTTTATTAAATTGTATTTATGTTGTTTTGTCCTATGCTTTATTAAATTGTATTTATGTTGTTTTAACCTATGATTTATTAAATTGTATTTATGTTGTTTTAACCCATGCTTTAATAAATTGTATTTATGTTGTTTTATCCTATGCTTTATTAAATTGTATTTATGTTGTTTTAACCCATGCTTTATTAAATTGTATTTATGTTGTTTTAACCCATGCTTTATTAAATTGTATTTATGTTGTTTTATCCTATGCTTTATTAAATTGTATATATGTTGCTTTATCCTATGCTTTATTAAATTGTGTTTATGTTGTTTTAACCCATGCTTTATTAAATTGTATTTATGTTGTTTTATCCTATGCTTTATTAAATTGCATCTATGTTATTTTATCCTATGCTTTATTAAATTGTATTTATGTTGTTTTATCCTATGCTTTATAAAATTATATTTATGTGGTTTTATCCTATGCTTTATTAAATTGTATTCATGTTGTTTTATCTTATGCTTTATTAAATTGAATTTATGTTGTTTTATCTTATGCTTTATTAAATTGTATTTATGTAGTTTTATCCTATGCTTTATTAAATTGTATTTATGTGGTTTTATCCTATGCTTTATTAAATTGTATTTATGTTGTTTTATCCTATGCTTTATTAAATTGTATTCATGTTGTTTTATCCTATGCTTTATTAAATTGTATTTATGTTGTTTTATCCTATGCTTTATTAAATTGTATTTATGTTGTTTTAACCTATGCTTTATTAAACTTTATTTATGTTGTTTTAACCCATGCTTTATTAAATTGTATTTATGTTGTTTTATCCTATGCTTTATTAAATTGTATTTATGTTGTTTTATCCTATGCTTTATTAAATTGTATATATGTTGCTTTATCCTATGCTTTATTAATTTTTCTTTATGTTGTTTTAACCCATGCTTTATTAAATTGTATTTATGTTGTTTTATCCTATGCTTTATTAAATTGCATTTATGTTATTTTATCCTATGCTTTATTAAATTGTATTTATGTTGTTTTATCCTATGCTTTATAAAATTATATTTATGTGGTTTTATCCTATGCTTTATTAAATTGTATTCATGTTGTTTTATCTTATGCTTTATTAAATTGAATTTATGTTGTTTTATCTTATGCTTTATTAAATTGTATTTATGTAGTTTTATCCTATGCTTTATTAAAATGTATTTATGTGGTTTTATCCTATGCTTTATTAAATTGTATTTATGTTGTTTTATCCTATGCTTTATTAAATTGTATTCATGTTGTTTTATCCTATGCTTTATTAAATTGTATTTATGTTGTTTTATCCTATGTTTTATTAAATTGTATTTATGTTGTTTTGTCCTATGCTTTATTAAATTGTATTTATGTTGTTTTAACCCATGCTTCATTAAATTGTATTTATGTTGTTTTATCCTATGCTTCATTAAATTGTATATATGTTGTTTTATCCTATGCTTTATTAAATTGTATTTATGTTGTTTTATCCTATGCTTTATTAAATTGTATTTATGTTGTTTTAACCTATGTTTTATTAAATTGTATTTATGTTGTTTTATCCTATGCTTTAATAAATTGTATTTATGTTGTTTTATCCTATGCTTTATTAAATTGTAT
Organism: Phyllobates terribilis; assembly: GCF_046119375.1. NCBI lineage: Eukaryota > Metazoa > Chordata > Amphibia > Anura > Dendrobatidae > Phyllobates > Phyllobates terribilis. The sequence continues at coordinate 1,945,866 of NW_027362781.1, read as the reverse complement.
TTATGTGGTTTTATCCTATGCTTTATTAAATTGTATTTATGTGGTTTTATCCTATGCTTTATTAAATTGAATTTATGTTGTTTTCTCCTATGCTTTATTAAATTGTATTTATGTGGTTTTATCCTATGCTTTATTAAATTGTATTTATGTTGTTTTATCCTATGCTTTATTAAATTGTATTTATGTTGTTTTATCCTATGCTTTATTAAATTGTATTTATGTTGCTTTAACCTATGCTTTATTAAATTGTATTTATGTTGCTTTAACCTATGCTTTATTAAATTGTATTTATGATGTTTTATCCTATCCTTTATTAAATTGTATTTATGTTGTTTTGTCCTATGCTTTATTAAATTGTATTTATGTTGTTTTAACCTATGATTTATTAAATTGTATTTATGTTGTTTTAACCCATGCTTTAATAAATTGTATTTATGTTGTTTTATCCTATGCTTTATTAAATTGTATTTATGTTGTTTTAACCCATGCTTTATTAAATTGTATTTATGTTGTTTTAACCCATGCTTTATTAAATTGTATTTATGTTGTTTTATCCTATGCTTTATTAAATTGTATATATGTTGCTTTATCCTATGCTTTATTAAATTGTGTTTATGTTGTTTTAACCCATGCTTTATTAAATTGTATTTATGTTGTTTTATCCTATGCTTTATTAAATTGCATCTATGTTATTTTATCCTATGCTTTATTAAATTGTATTTATGTTGTTTTATCCTATGCTTTATAAAATTATATTTATGTGGTTTTATCCTATGCTTTATTAAATTGTATTCATGTTGTTTTATCTTATGCTTTATTAAATTGAATTTATGTTGTTTTATCTTATGCTTTATTAAATTGTATTTATGTAGTTTTATCCTATGCTTTATTAAATTGTATTTATGTGGTTTTATCCTATGCTTTATTAAATTGTATTTATGTTGTTTTATCCTATGCTTTATTAAATTGTATTCATGTTGTTTTATCCTATGCTTTATTAAATTGTATTTATGTTGTTTTATCCTATGCTTTATTAAATTGTATTTATGTTGTTTTAACCTATGCTTTATTAAACTTTATTTATGTTGTTTTAACCCATGCTTTATTAAATTGTATTTATGTTGTTTTATCCTATGCTTTATTAAATTGTATTTATGTTGTTTTATCCTATGCTTTATTAAATTGTATATATGTTGCTTTATCCTATGCTTTATTAATTTTTGTTTATGTTGTTTTAACCCATGCTTTATTAAATTGTATTTATGTTGTTTTATCCTATGCTTTATTAAATTGCATTTATGTTATTTTATCCTATGCTTTATTAAATTGTATTTATGTTGTTTTATCCTATGCTTTATAAAATTATATTTATGTGGTTTTATCCTATGCTTTATTAAATTGTATTCATGTTGTTTTATCTTATGCTTTATTAAATTGAATTTATGTTGTTTTATCTTATGCTTTATTAAATTGTATTTATGTAGTTTTATCCTATGCTTTATTAAAATGTATTTATGTGGTTTTATCCTATGCTTTATTAAATTGTATTTATGTTGTTTTATCCTATGCTTTATTAAATTGTATTCATGTTGTTTTATCCTATGCTTTATTAAATTGTATTTATGTTGTTTTATCCTATGTTTTATTAAATTGTATTTATGTTGTTTTGTCCTATGCTTTATTAAATTGTATTTATGTTGTTTTAACCCATGCTTCATTAAATTGTATTTATGTTGTTTTATCCTATGCTTCATTAAATTGTATATATGTTGTTTTATCCTATGCTTTATTAAATTGTATTTATGTTGTTTTATCCTATGCTTTATTAAATTGTATTTATGTTGTTTTAACCTATGTTTTATTAAATTGTATTTATGTTGTTTTATCCTATGCTTTAATAAATTGTATTTATGTTGTTTTATCCTATGCTTTATTAAATTGTATTTATGTTGTTTTAACCTATGTTTTATTAAATTGTATTTATGTTGTTTTATCCTATGCTTTAATAAATTGTATTTATGTTGTTTTATCCTATGCTTTATTAAATTGTATTTATGTTGTTTTAACCTATGTTTTATTAAATTGTATTTATGTTGTTTTATCCTATGCTTTATTAAATTGTATTTATGTTGTTTTAACCCACGCTTTATTAAATTGTATTTATGTTGCTTTATCCTATGCTTTATTAAATTGTCTTTATGTTGTTTTAACCTATGCTTTATTAAATTGTATTTATGTTGTTTTAACCCATGCTTTATTAAATTGTATTTATGTTGTTTTATCCTATGCTTTATTAAATTGCATCTATGTTATTTTATCCTATGCTTTATTAAATTGTATTTATGTTGTTTTAAACTATGCTTTATTAAATTGTGTTTATGTTGTTTTAACCCATGCTTTATTAAATTGTATTTATGTTGTTTTATCCTATGCTTTATTAAATTGCATCTATGTTATTTTATCCTATGCTTTATTAAATTGTATTTATGTTGTTTTATCCTATGCTTTATAAAATTATATTTATGTGGTTTTATCCTATGCTTTATTAAATTGTATTCATGTTGTTTTATCTTATGCTTTATTAAATTGAATTTATATTGTTTTATCTTATGCTTTATTAAATTGTATTTATGTTGTTTTATCCTATGCTTTATTAAATTGTATTTATGTGGTTTTATCCTATGCTTTATTAAATTGAATTTATGTTGTTTTCTCCTATGCTTTATTAAATTGTATTTATGTGGTTTTATCCTATGCTTTATTAAATTGTATTTATGTTGTTTTATCCTATGCTTTATTAAATTGTATTTATGTTGTTTTATCCTATGCTTTAATAAATTGTATTTATGTTGCTTTAACCTATGCTTTATTAAATTGTATTTATGTTGCTTTAACCTATGCTTTATTAAATTGTATTTATGATGTTTTATCCTATCCTTTATTAAATTGTATTTATGTTGTTTTGTCCTATGCTTTATTAAATTGTATTTATGTTGTTTTAACCTATGATTTATTAAATTGTATTTATGTTGTTTTAACCCATGCTTTAATAAATTGTATTTATGTTGTTTTATCCTATGCTTTATTAAATTGTATTTATGTTGTTTTAACCCATGCTTTATTAAATTGTATTTATGTTGTTTTAACCCATGCTTTATTAAATTGTATTTATGTTGTTTTATCCTATGCTTTATTAAATTGTATATATGTTGCTTTATCCTATGCTTTATTAAATTGTGTTTATGTTGTTTTAACCCATGCTTTATTAAATTGTATTTATGTTGTTTTATCCTATGCTTTATTAAATTGCATCTATGTTATTTTATCCTATGCTTTATTAAATTGTATTTATGTTGTTTTATCCTATGCTTTATAAAATTATATTTATGTGGTTTTATCCTATGCTTTATTAAATTGTATTCATGTTGTTTTATCTTATGCTTTATTAAATTGAATTTATGTTGTTTTATCTTATGCTTTATTAAATTGTATTTATGTAGTTTTATCCTATGCTTTATTAAATTGTATTTATGTGGTTTTATCCTATGCTTTATTAAATTGTATTTATGTTGTTTTATCCTATGCTTTATTAAATTGTATTCATGTTGTTTTATCCTATGCTTTATTAAATTGTATTTATGTTGTTTTATCCTATGCTTTATTAAATTGTATTTATGTTGTTTTGTCCTATGCTTTCTTAAATTGTATTTATGTTGTTTTAACCCATGCTTCATTAAATTGTATTTATGTTGTTTTATCCTATGCTTCATTAAATTGTATATATGTTGTTTTATCCTATGCTTTATTAAATTGTATTTATGTTGTTTTATCCTATGCTTTATTAAATTGTATTTATGTTGTTTTAACCTATGTTTTATTAAATTGTATTTATGTTGTTTTATCCTATGCTTTATTAAATTGTATTTATGTTGTTTTAACCTATGCTTTATTAAATTGTATTTATGTTGTTTTAACCCATGCTTTATTAAATTGTATTTATGTTGTTTTATCCTATGCTTTATTAAATTGTATTTATGTTGTTTTATCCTATGCTTTATTAAATTGTATATATGTTGTTTTATCCTATGCTTTATTAAATTGTGTTTATGTTGTTTTAACCCATGCTTTATTAAATTATATTTATGTTGTTTTATCCTATGCTTTATTAAATTGCATCTATGTTATTTTATCCTATGCTTTATTAAATTGTATTTATGTTGTTTTATCCTATGCTTTATAAAATTATATTTATGTGGTTTTATCCTATGCTTTATTAAATTGTATTCATGTTGTTTTATCTTATGCTTTATTAAATTGAATTTATGTTGTTTTATCCTATGCTTTATTAAATTGTATTTATGTTGTTTTATCCTATGCTTTATTAAATTGTATTTATGTGGTTTTATCCTATGCTTTATTAAATTGAATTTATGTTGTTTTCTCTTATGCTTTATTAAATTGTATTTATGTGGTTTTATCCTATGCTTTATTAAATTGTATGTATGTTGTTTTATCCTATGCTTTATTAAATTGTATTTATGTTGTTTTATCCTATGCTTTATTAAATTGTATTTATGTTGCTTTAACCTATGCTTTATTAAATTGTATTTATGTTGCTTTAGCCTATGCTTTATTAAATTGTATTTATGATGTTTTATCCTATCCTTTATTAAATTGTATTTATGTTGTTTTGTCCTATGCTTTATTAAATTGTATTTATGTTGTTTTAACCTATGATTTATTAAATTGTGTTTATGTTGTTTTATCCTATGCTTTATTAAATTGTATTTATGTTGTTTTATCCTATGCTTTATTAAATTGTATTTATGTTGTTTTATCCTATGCTTTATTAAATTGTATTTATGTTGTTTTATCCTATGCTTTACTAAATGGTATTTATGTTGTTTTATCCTATGCTTTATTAAATTGTATTCATGTTGTTTTAACCCATGCTTTATTAAATTGTATTTATGTTGTTTTATCCTATGCTTTATTAAATTGCATCTATGTTATTTTATCCTATGATTTATTAAATTGTATTTATGTTGTTTTATCCTATGCTTTATAAAATTATATTTATGTGGTTTTATCCTATGCTTTATTAAATTGTATTCATGTTGTTTTATCTTATGCTTTATTAAATTGAATTTATGTTGTTTTATCCTATGCTTTATTAAATTGTATTTATGTTGTTTTATCCTATGCTTTATTAAATTGTATTTATGTGGTTTTATCCTATGCTTTATTAAATTGTATTTATGTGGTTTTATCCTATGCTTTATTAAATTGAATTTATGTTGTTTTCTCCTATGCTTTATTAAATTGTATTTATGTGGTTTTATCCTATGCTTTATTAAATTGTATTTATGTTGTTTTATCCTATGCTTTATTAAATTGTATTTATGTTGTTTTATCCTATGCTTTATTAAATTGTATTTATGTTGCTTTAACCTATGCTTTATTAAATTGTATTTATGTTGCTTTAACCTATGCTTTATTAAATTGTATTTATGATGTTTTATCCTATCCTTTATTAAATTGTTTTTATGTTGTTTTGTCCTATGCTTTATTAAATTGTATTTATGTTGTTTTAACCTATGATTTATTAAATTGTGTTTATGTTGTTTTATCCTATGCTTTATTAAATTGTATTTATGTTGTTTTATCCTATGCTTTATTAAATAGTATTTATGTTGTTTTATCCTATCCTTTATTAAATTGTATTTATGTTGTTTTATCCTATGCTTTATTAAATTGTATTTATGTTGTTTTAACCTATGCTTTATTACATCGTGTTTATGTTGTTTTATCCTATGCTTTATTAAATTGTGTTTATGTTGCTTTAACCTATGCTTTATTAAATTATATTTATGTTGTTTTATCCTATGCTTTATTAAATTGTATTTATGTTGTTTTCTCCTATGCTTTATTAAATTGTATTTATGTGGTTTTAACCTATGATTTATTAAATTGTGTTTATGTTGTTTTATCCTATGCTTTATTAAATTGTATTTATGTTGTTTTATCCTATGCTTTATTAAATTGTATTTATGTTGTTTTATCCTATGCTTTATAAAATTATATTTATGTGGTTTTATCCTATGCTTTATTAAATTGTATTCATGTTGTTTTATCTTATGCTTTATTAAATTGAATTTATGTTGTTTTATCCTATGCTTTATTAAATTGTATTTATGTTGTTTTATCCTATGCTTTATTAAATTGTATTTATGTGGTTTTATCCTATGCTTTATTAAATTGAATTTATGTTGTTTTCTCTTATGCTTTATTAAATTGTATTTATGTGGTTTTATCCTATGCTTTATTAAATTGTATTTATGTTGTTTTATCCTATGCTTTATTAAATTGTATTTATGTTGTTTTATCCTATGCTTTATTAAATTGTATTTATGTTGTTTTATCCTATGCTTTATTAAATTGTATTTATGTTGCTTTAACCTATGCTTTATTAAATTGTATTTATGATGTTTTATCCTATCCTTTATTAAATTGTATTTATGTTGTTTTGTCCTATGCTTTATTAAATTGTATTTATGTTGTTTTAACCTATGATTTATTAAATTGTGTTTATGTTGTTTTATCCTATGCTTTATTAAATTGTATTTATGTTGTTTTATCCTATGCTTTATTAAATTGTATTTATGTTGTTTTATCCTATGCTTTATTAAATTGTATTTATGTTGTTTTATCCTATGCTTTATTAAATGGTGTTTATGTTGTTTTATCCTATGCTTTATTAAATTGTATTCATGTTGTTTTAACCCATGCTTTATTAAATTGTATTTATGTTGTTTTATCCTATGCTTTATTAAATTGCATCTATGTTATTTTATCCTATGCTTTATTAAATTGTATTTATGTTGTTTTATCCTATGCTTTATAAAATTATATTTATGTGGTTTTATCCTATGCTTTATTAAATTGTATTCATGTTGTTTTATCTTATGCTTTATTAAATTGAATTTATGTTGTTTTATCCTATGCTTTATTAAATTGTATTTATGTTGTTTTATCCTATGCTTTATTAAATTGTATTTATGTGGTTTTATCCTATGCTTTATTAAATTGAATTTATGTTGTTTTCTCCTATGCTTTATTAAATTGTATTTATGTGGTTTTATCCTATGCTTTATTAAATTGTATTTATGTTGTTTTATCCTATGCTTTATTAAATTGTATTTATGTTGTTTTATCCTATGCTTTATTAAATTGTATTTATGTTGCTTTAACCTATGCTTTATTAAATTGTATTTATGTTGCTTTAACCTATGCTTTATTAAATTGTATTTATGATGTTTTATCCTATCCTTTATTAAATTGTATTTATGTTGTTTTGTCCTATGCTTTATTAAATTGTATTTATGTTGTTTTAACCTATGATTTATTAAATTGTGTTTATGTTGTTTTATCCTATGCTTTATTAAATTGTATTTATGTTGTTTTATCCTATGCTTTATTAAATTGTATTTATGTTGTTTTATCCTATCCTTTATTAAATTGTATTTATGTTGTTTTATCCTATGCTTTATTAAATTGTATTTATGTTGTTTTAACCTATGCTTTATTACATCGTGTTTATGTTGTTTTATCCTATGCTTTATTAAATTGTGTTTATGTTGCTTTAACCTATGCTTTATTAAATTATATTTATGTTGTTTTATCCTATGCTTTATTAAATGGTATTTATGTTGTTTTGTCCTATGCTTTATTAAATTGTATTCATGTTGTTTTAACCTATGCTTTATTAAACTGTATTTATGTTGTTTTATCCTATGCTTTATTAAATTGTATTTATGTTGTTTTATCCTATGCTTTATTAAATTGTATTTATGTTGTTTTAACCTATGCTTTATTAAATTGTATTTATGTTGTTTTAACCTATGCTTTATTAAATTGTATTTATGTTGTTTTATCCTATGCTTTATTAAACTGTATTTATGTGGTTTTATCCTATGCTTTATTAAATTGAATTTATGTTGTTTTCTCCTATGCTTTATTAAATTGTATTTATGTGGTTTATCCTATGCTTTATTAAATTGTATTTATGTTGTTTTATCCTATGCTTTATTAAATTGTATTTATGTTGTTTTATCCTATGCTTTATTAAATTGTATTTATGTTGCTTTAACCTATGCTTTATTAAATTGTATTTATGTTGCTTTAACCTATGCTTTATTAAATTGTATTTATGATGTTTTATCCTATCCTTTATTAAATTGTATTTATGTTGTTTTGTCCTATGCTTTATTAAATTGTATTTATGTTGTTTTAACCTATGATTTATTAAATTGTGTTTATGTTGTTTTATCCTATGCTTTATTAAATTGTATTTATGTTGTTTTATCCTATGCTTTAATAAATTGTATTTATGTTGTTTTATCCTATGCTTTATTAAATTGTATTTATGTTGTTTTATCCTATGCTTTATTAAACGGTATTTATGTTGTTTTATCCTATGCTTTATTAAATTGTATTCATGTTGTTTTAACCTATGCTTTATTAAACTGTATTTATGTTGTTTTATCCTATGCTTTATTAAATTGTATTTATGTTGTTTTATCCTATGCTTTATTAAATTGTATTTATGTTGTTTTAACCTATGCTTTATTAAATTGTATTTATGTTGTTTTAACCTATGCTTTATTAAATTGTATTTATGTTGTTTAACCTATGCTTTATTAAACTGCATTTATGTTGTTTTATCCTATGCTTTATTAAATTGTATTTATGTTGTTTTATCCTATGCTTTATTAAATTGTATTTATGTTGTTTTATCCTATGCTTTATTAAATTGTATTTATGTTGTTTTATCCTATGCTTTATTAAATTGTATTTATGTTGTTTTATCCTATGCTTTATTACATCGTGTTTATGTTGTTTTATCCTATGCTTTATTAAATTGTATTTATGTTGCTTTAACCTATGCTTTATTAAATTGTATTTATGTTGTTTTATCCTATGCTTTATTAAATTGTATTTATGTTGTTTTATCCTATGCTTAATTAAACTGTATTTATGTTGTTTTATCCTATGCTTTATTAAATTTTATTGATGTTGTTTTATCCCATGCTTTATTAAATTGTATTAATGTTGTTTTAACCTATGATTTATTAAATTGTATTTATGTTGTTTTATCCTATGCTTTATTAAATTGTATTTATGTTGTTTTATCCTATGCTTTATTAAATTGTATTTATGTTGTTTTATCCTATGCTTTATTAAATTGTATTTATGTTGTTTTATCCTATGGTTTATTAAATTGTATTTATGTTGTTTTAACCTATGCTTCATTACATCGTGTTTATGTTGTTTTATCCTATGCTTTATTAAATTGTATTTATGTTGCTTTAACCTATGCTTTATTTAATTATATTTATGTTGTTTTATACTATGCTTTATTAAATGGTATTTATGTTGTTTTATCCTATGCTTTATTAAATTGTATTTATGTTGTTTTAACCTATGCTTTATTAAACTGTATTTATGTTGTTTTATCCTATGCTTTATTAAATTTTATTTATGTTGTTTTATCCTATGCTTTATTAAACTGTATTTATGTTGTTTTATCCTATGCTTTATTAAATTGTATTTATGTTGTTTTATCCTATGCTTTATTAAATTGTATTTATGTTATTTTAACCTATGCTTTATTAAATTGTATTTATGTTGTTTTATCCTATACTTTATTAAATTGTATTTATGTTGTATTAACCTATGCTTTATTAAATTGTATTTATGTTGTTTTATCCTATGCTTTATTAAATTGTATTTATGTTGTTTTATCCTATGCTTTATTAAATTGCATTTATGTTGTTTTATCCTATGCATTATTAAATTGTATTTATGTTGTTTTATCCTATGCTTTATTAAATTGTATTTATGTTGTTTTAACCTATGCTTTATTAAATTGTATTTATGTTGTTTTATCCTATGCTTTATTAAATTGCATCTATGTTATTTTATCCTATGCTTTATTAAATTGTATTTATGTTGTTTTATCCTATGCTTTATAAAATTATATTTATGTGGTTTTATCCTATGCTTTATTAAATTGTATTTATGTTGTTTTATCCTATGCTTTATTACATCGTGTTTATGTTGTTTTATCCTATGCTTTATTAAATTGTATTTATGTTGCTTTAACCTATGCTTTATTAAATTGTATTTATGTTGTTTTATCCTATGCTTTATTAAATTGTATTGATGTTGTTTTATCCTATGCTTTATTAAATTGTATTTATGTTGTTTTATCCTATGCTTTATTACATCGTGTTTATGTTGTTTTATCCTATGCTTTATTAAATTGTATTTATGTTGCTTTAACCTATGCTTTATTAAATTGTATTTATGTTGTTTTATCCTATGCTTTATTAAATTGTATTTATGTTGTTTTATCCTATGCTTTATTAAATTGTATTTATGTTGTTTTATCCTATGCTTAATTAAATTGTATTTATGTTGTTTTATCCTATGCTTTATTAAATTGTATTTATGTTGCTTTAACCTATGCTTTATTAAATTGTATTTATGTTGTTTTATCCTATGCTTTATTAAATTGTATTTATGTTGTTTTATCCTATGCTTTATTAAATTGTATTTATGTTGTTTTATCCTATGCTTTATTAAATTGTATTTATGTTGTTTTATCCTATGCTTTATTAAATTGTATTTATGTTGTTTTAACCTATGCTTTATTACATCGTGTTTATGTTGTTTTATCCTATGCTTTATTAAATTGTATTTATGTTGCTTTAACCTATGCTTTATTTAATTATATTTATGTTGTTTTATCCTATGCTTTATTAAATGGTATATATGTTGTTTTATCCTATGCTTTATTAAATTGTATTTATGTTGCTTTAACCTATGCTTTATTAAATTGTATTTATGTTGTTTTATCCTATGCTTTATTAAATTGTATTTATGTTGTTTTATCCTATGCTTTATTAAATTGTATTTATGTTGTTTTATCCTATGCTTAATTAAATTGTATTTATGTTGTTTTATCCTATGCTTTATTAAATTGTATTTATGTTGTTTTATCCTATGCTTTAATAAATTGTATTTATGTTGTTTTATCCTATGCTTTATTAAATTGTATTTATGTTGTTTTATCCTATGCTTTATTAAATTGTATTTATGTTGTTTTAACCTATGCTTTATTACATCGTGTTTATGTTGTTTTATCCTATGCTTTATTAAATTGTGTTTATGTTGCTTTAACCTATGCTTTATTAAATTATATTTATGTTGTTTTATCCTATGCTTTATTAAATGGTATTTATGTTGTTTTATCCTATGCTTTATTAAATTGTATTCATGTTGTTTTAACCTATGCTTTATTAAACTGTATTTATGTTGTTTTATCCTATGCTTTATTAAATTGTATTTATGTTGTTTTATCCTATGCTTTATTAAATTGTATTTATGTTGTTTTAACCTATGCTTTATTAAATTGTATTTATGTTGTTTTAACCTATGCTTTATTAAATTGTATTTATGTTGTTTAACCTATGCTTTATTAAACTGCATTTATGTTGTTTTATCCTATGCTTTATTAAATTGTATTTATGTTGTTTTATCCTATGCTTTATTAAATTGTATTTATGTTGTTTTATCCTATGCTTTATTAAATTGTATTTATGTTGTTTTATCCTATGCTTTATTAAATTGTATTTATGTTGTTTTATCCTATGCTTTATTACATCGTGTTTATGTTGTTTTATCCTATGCTTTATTAAATTGTATTTATGTTGCTTTAACCTATGCTTTATTAAATTGTATTTATGTTGTTTTATCCTATGCTTTATTAAATTGTATTTATGTTGTTTTATCCTATGCTTAATTAAACTGTATTTATGTTGTTTTATCCTATGCTTTATTAAATTTTATTGATGTTGTTTTATCCCATGCTTTATTAAATTGTATTAATGTTGTTTTAACCTATGATTTATTAAATTGTATTTATGTTGTTTTATCCTATGCTTTATTAAATTGTATTTATGTTGTTTTATCCTATGCTTTATTAAATTGTATTTATGTTGTTTTATCCTATGCTTTATTAAATTGTATTTATGTTGTTTTATCCTATGCTTTATTAAATTGTATTTATGTTGTTTTAACCTATGCTTTATTACATCGTGTTTATGTTGTTTTATCCTATGCTTTATTAAATTGTATTTATGTTGCTTTAACCTATGCTTTATTTAATTATATTTATGTTGTTTTATCCTATGCTTTATTAAATGGTATTTATGTTGTTTTATCCTATGCTTTATTAAATTGTATTTATGTTGTTTTAACCTATGCTTTATTAAACTGTATTTATGTTGTTTTATCCTATGCTTTATTAAATTGTATTTATGTTGTTTTATCCTATGCTTTATTAAACTGTATTTATGTTGTTTTATCCTATGCTTTATTAAATTGTATTTATGTTGTTTTATCCTATGCTTTATTAAATTGTATTTATGTTATTTTAACCTATGCTTTATTAAATTGTATTTATGTTGTTTTATCCTATACTTTATTAAATTGTATTTATGTTGTATTAACCTATGCTTTATTAAATTGTATTTATGTTGTTTTATCCTATGCTTTATTAAATTGTATTTATGTTGTTTTATCCTATGCTTTATTAAATTGCATTTATGTTGTTTTATCCTATGCATTATTAAATTGTATTTATGTTGTTTTATCCTATGCTTTATTAAATTGTATTTATGTTGTTTTACCCTATGCTTTATTAAATTGTATTTATGTTGTTTTATCCTATGCTTTATTAAATTGCATCTATGTTATTTTATCCTATGCTTTATTAAATTGTATTTATGTTGTTTTATCCTATGCTTTATAAAATTATATTTATGTGGTTTTATCCTATGCTTTATTAAATTGTATTTATGTTGTTTTATCCTATGCTTTATTACATCGTGTTTATGTTGTTTTATCCTATGCTTTATTAAATTGTATTTATGTTGCTTTAACCTATGCTTTATTAAATTGTATTTATGTTGTTTTATCCTATGCTTTATTAAATTGTATTTATGTTGTTTTATCCTATGCTTTATTAAATTGTATTTATGTTGTTTTATCCTATGCTTTATTACATCGTGTTTATGTTGTTTTATCCTATGCTTTATTAAATTGTATTTATGTTGCTTTAACCTATGCTTTATTAAATTGTATTTATGTTGTTTTATCCTATGCTTTATTAAATTGTATTTATGTTGTTTTATCCTATGCTTTATTAAATTGTATTTATGTTGTTTTATCCTATGCTTAATTAAATTGTATTTATGTTGTTTTATCCTATGCTTTATTAAATTGTATTTATGTTGCTTTAACCTATGCTTTATTAAATTGTATTTATGTTGTTTTATCCTATGCTTTATTAAATTGTATTTATGTTGTTTTATCCTATGCTTTATTAAATTGTATTTATGTTGTTTTATCCTATGCTTTATTAAATTGTATTTATGTTGTTTTATCCTATGCTTTATTAAATTGTATTTATGTTGTTTTAACCTATGCTTTATTACATCGTGTTTATGTTGTTTTATCCTATGCTTTATTAAATTGTATTTATGTTGCTTTAACCTATGCTTTATTTAATTATATTTATGTTGTTTTATCCTATGCTTTATTAAATGGTATATATGTTGTTTTATCCTATGCTTTATTAAATTGTATTTATGTTGCTTTAACCTATGCTTTATTAAATTGTATTTATGTTGTTTTATCCTATGCTTTATTAAATTGTATTTATGTTGTTTTATCCTATGCTTTATTAAATTGTATTTATGTTGTTTTATCCTATGCTTAATTAAATTGTATTTATGTTGTTTTATCCTATGCTTTATTAAATTGTATTTATGTTGCTTTAACCTATGCTTTATTAAATTGTATTTATGTTGTTTTATCCTATGCTTTATTAAATTGTATTTATGTTGTTTTATCCTATGCTTTATTAAATTGTATTTATGTTGTTTTATCCTATGCTTTATTAAATTGTATTTATGTTGTTTTATCCTATGCTTTATTAAATTGTATTTATGTTGTTTTAACCTATGCTTTATTACATCGTGTTTATGTTGTTTTATCCTATGCTTTATTAAATTGTATTTATGTTGCTTTAACCTATGCTTTATTTAATTATATTTATGTTGTTTTATCCTATGCTTTATTAAATGGTATATATGTTGTTTTATCCTATGCTTTATTAAATTGTATTTATGTTGCTTTAACCTATGCTTTATTAAATTGTATTTATGTTGTTTTATCCTATGCTTTATTAAATTGTATTTATGTTGTTTTATCCTATGCTTTATTAAATTGTATTTATGTTGTTTTATCCTATGCTTAATTAAATTGTATTTATGTTGTTTTATCCTATGCTTTATTAAATTGTATTTATGTTGCTTTAACCTATGCTTTATTAAATTGTATTTATGTTGTTTTATCCTATGCTTAATTAAATTGTATTTATGTTGTTTTATCCTATGCTTTATTAAATTGTATTTATGTTGTATTAACCTATGCTTTATTAAATTGTATTTATGTTGTTTTATCCTATGCTTTATTAAATTGTATTTATGTTGTTTTATCCTATGCTTTATTAAATTGCATTTATGTTGTTTTATCCTATGCATTATTAAATTGTATTTATGTTGTTTTATCCTATGCTTTATTAAATTGTATTTATGTTGTTTTAACCTATGCTTTATTAAATTGTATTTATGTTGTTTTATCCTATGCTTTATTAAATTGCATCTATGTTATTTTATCCTATGCTTTATTAAATTGTATTTATGTTGTTTTATCCTATGCTTTATAAAATTATATTTATGTGGTTTTATCCTATGCTTTATTAAATTGTATTTATGTTGTTTTATCCTATGCTTTATTACATCGTGTTTATGTTGTTTTATCCTATGCTTTATTAAATTGTATTTATGTTGCTTTAACCTATGCTTTATTAAATTGTATTTATGTTGTTTTATCCTATGCTTTATTAAATTGTATTTATGTTGTTTTATCCTATGCTTTATTAAATTGTATTTATGTTGTTTTATCCTATGCTTTATTACATCGTGTTTATGTTGTTTTATCCTATGCTTTATTAAATTGTATTTATGTTGCTTTAACCTATGCTTTATTAAATTGTATTTATGTTGTTTTATCCTATGCTTTATTAAATTGTATTTATGTTGTTTTATCCTATGCTTTATTAAATTGTATTTATGTTGTTTTATCCTATGCTTAATTAAATTGTATTTATGTTGTTTTATCCTATGCTTTATTAAATTGTATTTATGTTGCTTTAACCTATGCTTTATTAAATTGTATTTATGTTGTTTTATCCTATGCTTTATTAAATTGTATTTATGTTGTTTTAGCCTATGCTTTATTAAATTGTATTTATGTTGTTTTATCCTATGCTTTATTAAATTGTATTTATGTTGTTTTATCCTATGCTTTATTAAATTGTATTTATGTTGTTTTAACCTATGCTTTATTACATCGTGTTTATGTTGTTTTATCCTATGCTTTATTAAATTGTATTTATGTTGCTTTAACCTATGCTTTATTTAATTATATTTATGTTGTTTTATCCTATGCTTTATTAAATGGTATATATGTTGTTTTATCCTATGCTTTATTAAATTGTATTTATGTTGCTTTAACCTATGCTTTATTAAATTGTATGTATGTTGTTTTATCCTATGCTTTATTAAATTGTATTTATGTTGTTTTATCCTATGCTTTATTAAATTGTATTTATGTTGTTTTATCCTATGCTTAATTAAATTGTATTTATGTTGTTTTATCCTATGCTTTATTAAATTGTATTTATGTTGCTTTAACCTATGCTTTATTAAATTGTATTTATGTTGTTTTATCCTATGCTTTATTAAATTGTATTTATGTTGTTTTATCCTATGCTTTATTAAATTGTATTTATGTTGTTTTATCCTATGCTTTATTAAATTGTATTTATGTTGTTTTATCCTATGCTTTATTAAATTGTATTTATGTTGTTTAAACCTATGCTTTATTACATCATGTTTATGTTGTTTTATCCTATGCTTTATTAAATGGTATATATGTTGTTTTATCCTATGCTTTATTAAATTGTATTTATGTTGTTTTAACCTATGCTTTATTAAACTGTATTTATGTTGTTTTATCCTATGCTTTATTAAATTGTATTTATGTTGTTTTATCCTATGCTTTATTAAATTGTTTTTATGTTGTTTTATCCTATGCTTTCTTAAATTGTATTTATGTTATTTTAACCTATGCTTTATTAAATTGTATTTATGTTGTTTTATCCTATACTTTATTAAATTGTATTTATGTTGTATTAACCTATGCTTTATTAAATTGTATTTATGTTGTTTTATCCTATGCTTTATTAAATTGTATTCATGTTGTTTTATCCTATGCTTTATTAAATTGCATTTATGTTGTTTTATCCTATGCTTTATTAAATTGTATTTATGTTGTTTTATCCTATGCTTTATTAAATTGTATTTATGTTGTTTTTACCTATGCTTTATTAAATTGTTTTTATGTTGTTTTATCCTATGCTTTATTAAATTGCATCTATGTTATTTTATCCTATGCTTTATTAAATTGTATTTATGTTGTTTTATCCTATGCTTTATAAAATTATATTTATGTGGTTTTATCCTATGCTTTATTAAATTGTATTCATGTTGTTTTATCTTATGCTTTATTAAATTGAATTTATGTTGTTTTATCTTATGCTTTATTAAATTGTATTTATGTTGTTTTATCCTATGCTTTATTAAATTGTATTTATGTGGTTTTATCCTATGCTTTATTAAATTGAATTTATGTTGTTTTCTCCTATGCTTTATTAAATTGTATTTATGTGGTTTTATCCTATGCTTTATTAAATTGTATTTATGTTGTTTTATCCTATGCTTTATTAAATTGTATTTATGTTGTTTTATCCTATGCTTTATTAAATTGTATTTATGTTGCTTTAACCTATGCTTTATTAAATTGTATTTATGTTGCTTTAACCTATGCTTTATTAAATTGTATTTATGATGTTTTATCCTATCCTTTATTAAATTGTATTTATGTTGTTTTGTCCTATGCTTTATTAAATTGTATTTATGTTGTTTTAACCTATGATTTATTAAATTGTGTTTATGTTGTTTTATCCTATGCTTTATTAAATTGTATTTATGTTGTTTTATCCTATGCTTTATTAAATTGTATTTATGTTGTTTTATCCTATGCTTTATTAAATTGTATTTATGTTGTTTTATCCTATGCTTTATTAAATTGTATTTATGTTGTTTTAACCTATACTTTATTACAGCGTGTTATGTTGTTTTATCCTATGCTTTATTAAATTGTGTTTATGTTGCTTTAACCTATGCTTTATTAAATTATATTTATGTTGTTTTATCCTATGCTTTACTAAATGGTATTTATGTTGTTTTATCCTATGCTTTATTAAATTGTATTCATGTTGTTTTAACCTATGCTTTATTAAACTGTATTTATGTTGTTTTATGTTGTTTTATCCTATGCTTTATTAAATTGTATTTATGTTGTTTTATCCTATGCTTTATTAAATTGTATTTATGTTGTTTTAACCTATGCTTTATTAAATTGTATTTATGTTGTTTTAACCTATGCTTTATTAAATTGTATTTATGTTGTTTAACCTATGCTTTATTAAACTGCATTTATGTTGTTTTATCCTATGCTTTATTAAATTGTATTTATGCTGTTTTATCCTATGCTTTATTAAATTGTATTTATGTTGTTTTATCCTATGCTTTATTAAATTGTATTTATGTTGTTTTATCCTATGCTTTATTAAATTGTATTTATGTTGTTTTATCCTATGCTTTATTACATCGTGTTTATGTTGTTTTATCCTATGCCTTATTAAATTGTATTTATGTTGCTTTAACCTATGCTTTATTAAATTGTATTTATGTTGTTTTATCCTATGCTTTATTAAATTGTATTTATGTTGTTTTATCCTATGCTTTATTAAATTGTATTTATGTTGATTTATCCTATGCTTAATTAAATTGTATTTATGTTGTTTTATCCTATGCTTTATTAAATTGTATTTATGTTGCTTTAACCTATGCTTTATTTAATTATATTTATGTTGTTTTATCCTATGCTTTATTAAATGGTATTTATGTTGTTTTATCCTATGCTTTATTAAATTGTATTTATGTTGTTTTAACCTATGCTTTATTAAACTGTATTTATGTTGTTTTATCCTATGCTTTATTAAATTGTATTTATGTTGTTTTATCCTATGCTCTATTAAACTGTATTTATGTTGTTTTATCCTATGCTTTATTAAATTGTATTTATGTTGTTTTATCCTATGCTTTATTAAATTGTATTTATGTTGTTTTAACCTATGCTTTATTAAATTGTATTTATGTTGTTTTATCCTATACTTTATTAAATTGTATTTATGTTGTATTAACCTATGCTTTATTAAATTGTATTTATGTTGTTTTATCCTATGCTTTATTACATCGTGTTTATGTTGTTTTATCCTATGCTTTATTAAATTGTATTTATGTTGTTTTATCCTATGCTTTATTAAATTGTATTTATGTTGTTTTATCCTATGCTTTATTAAATTGTATTTATGTTGTTTTATCCTATGCTTTATTAAATTGTATTTATGTTGCTTTAACCTATGCTTTATTAAATTGTATTTATGTTGCTTTAACCTATGCTTTATTAAATTGTATTTATGATGTTTTATCCTATCCTTTATTAAATTGTATTTATGTTGTTTTGTCCTATGCTTTATTAAATTGTATTTATGTTGTTTTAACCTATGATTTATTAAATTGTGTTTATGTTGTTTTATCCTATGCTTTATTAAATTGTATTTATGTTGTTTTATCCTATGCTTTATTAAATTGTATTTATGTTGTTTTATCCTATGCTTTATTAAATTGTATTTATGTTGTTTTATCCTATGCTTTATTAAATTGTATTTATGTTGTTTTAACCTATACTTTATTACAGCGTGTTATGTTGTTTTATCCTATGCTTTATTAAATTGTGTTTATGTTGCTTTAACCTATGCTTTATTAAATTATATTTATGTTGTTTTATCCTATGCTTTACTAAATGGTATTTATGTTGTTTTATCCTATGCTTTATTAAATTGTATTCATGTTGTTTTAACCTATGCTTTATTAAACTGTATTTATGTTGTTTTATGTTGTTTTATCCTATGCTTTATTAAATTGTATTTATGTTGTTTTATCCTATGCTTTATTAAATTGTATTTATGTTGTTTTAACCTATGCTTTATTAAATTGTATTTATGTTGTTTTAACCTATGCTTTATTAAATTGTATTTATGTTGTTTAACCTATGCTTTATTAAACTGCATTTATGTTGTTTTATCCTATGCTTTATTAAATTGTATTTATGCTGTTTTATCCTATGCTTTATTAAATTGTATTTATGTTGTTTTATCCTATGCTTTATTAAATTGTATTTATGTTGTTTTATCCTATGCTTTATTAAATTGTATTTATGTTGTTTTATCCTATGCTTTATTACATCGTGTTTATGTTGTTTTATCCTATGCCTTATTAAATTGTATTTATGTTGCTTTAACCTATGCTTTATTAAATTGTATTTATGTTGTTTTATCCTATGCTTTATTAAATTGTATTTATGTTGTTTTATCCTATGCTTTATTAAATTGTATTTATGTTGATTTATCCTATGCTTAATTAAATTGTATTTATGTTGTTTTATCCTATGCTTTATTAAATTGTATTTATGTTGCTTTAACCTATGCTTTATTTAATTATATTTATGTTGTTTTATCCTATGCTTTATTAAATGGTATTTATGTTGTTTTATCCTATGCTTTATTAAATTGTATTTATGTTGTTTTAACCTATGCTTTATTAAACTGTATTTATGTTGTTTTATCCTATGCTTTATTAAATTGTATTTATGTTGTTTTATCCTATGCTTTATTAAACTGTATTTATGTTGTTTTATCCTATGCTTTATTAAATTGTATTTATGTTGTTTTATCCTATGCTTTATTAAATTGTATTTATGTTGTTTTAACCTATGCTTTATTAAATTGTATTTATGTTGTTTTATCCTATACTTTATTAAATTGTATTTATGTTGTATTAACCTATGCTTTATTAAATTGTATTTATGTTGTTTTATCCTATGCTTTATTAAATTGTATTTATGTTGTTTTATCCTATGCTTTATTAAATTGTATTTATGTTGTTTTATCCTATGCTTTATTAAATTGTATTTATGTTGTTTTAACCTATGCTTTATTAAATTGTATTTATGTTGTTTTATCCTATGCTGTATTAAATTGTATTTATGTTGTTTTGTCCTATGCTTTATTACATCGTGTTTATGTTGTTTTATCCTATGCTTTATTAAATTGTATTTATGTTGCTTTAACCTATGCTTTATTAAATTGTATTTATGTTGTTTTATCCTATGCTTTATTAAATTGTATTTATGTTGTTTTATCCTATGCTTTATTAAATTGTATTTAGGTTGTTTTATCCTATGCTTTATTAAATTGTATTTATGTTGTTTTAACCTATGCTTTATTAAATTGTATTTATGTTGTTTTATCCTATGCTGTATTAAATTGTATTTATGTTGTTTTGTCCTATGCTTTATTACATCGTGTTTATGTTGTTTTATCCTATGCTTTATTAAATTGTATTTATGTTGCTTTAACCTATGCTTTATTAAATTGTATTTATGTTGTTTTATCCTATGCTTTATTAAATTGTTTTTATTTTGTTTTAACCTATGCTTTATTAAATTGTTTTTATGTTGTTTTATCCTATGCTTTATTAAATTGTATTTATGTTGTTTTATCCTATGCTTTATTAAATTGTATTTACGTGGTTTCATCCTATGCTTTATTAAATTGTATTTATGTTGTTGTAACCTATGCTTTATTAAATTATGCTTTATTAAATTGTATTTATGTTGTTTTATCCTATGCTTTATTAAATTGTTTTCATGTTGTTTTATCCAATGCTTTATTAAATTGTATTTATGTTGTTTTATCCTATGTTTCATTAAATTGTATTTATGTTGTTTTAATCTATGCTTTATTAAATTGTATTTATGTTGTTTTAACCTATGCTTTATTAAATTGTATTTATGTTGTTTTATCCTATGCTTTATTACATCGTGTTTATGTTGTTTTATCCTATGCTTTATTAAATTGTATTTATGTTGTTTTATCCTATGCTTTATTAAATTGTATTTAGGTTGTTTTATCCTATGCTTTATTAAATTGTATTTATGTTGTTTTATCCTATGCTTTATTAAATTGTATTTAGGTTGTTTTATCCTATGCTTTATTAAATTGTATTTATGTTGTTTTAACCTATGCTTTATTAAATTGTATTTATGTTGTTTTATCCTATGCTGTATTAAATTGTATTTATGTTGTTTTGTCCTATGCTTTATTACATCGTGTTTATGTTGTTTTATCCTATGCTTTATTAAATTGTATTTATGTTGCTTTAACCTATGCTTTATTAAATTGTATTTATGTTGTTTTATCCTATGCTTTATTAAATTGTTTTTATTTTGTTTTAACCTATGCTTTATTAAATTGTATTTATGTTGTTTTATCCTATGCTTTATTAAATTGTATTTACGTGGTTTCATCCTATGCTTTATTAAATTGTATTTATGTTGTTGTAACCTATGCTTTATTAAATTATGCTTTATTAAATTGTATTTATGTTGTTTTATCCTATGCTTTATTAAATTGTTTTCATGTTGTTTTATCCAATGCTTTATTAAATTGTATTTATGTTGTTTTATCCTATGTTTCATTAAATTGTATTTATGTTGTTTTAATCTATGCTTTATTAAATTGTATTTATGTTGTTTTAACCTATGCTTTATTAAATTGTATTTATGTTGTTTTATCCTATGCTTTATTACATCGTGTTTATGTTGTTTTATCCTATGCTTTATTAAATTGTATTTATGTTGCTTTAACCTATGCTTTATTAAATTGTATTTATGTTGTTTTATCCTATGCTTTATTAAATTGTATTTATGTTGTTTTATCCTATGCTTTTTTAAATTGTATTTATGTTGTTTTATCCTATGCTTAATTAAATTGTATTTATGTTGTTTTATCCTATGCTTTATTAAATTTTATTGATGTTGTTTTATGCCATGCTTTATTAAATTGTATTAATGTTGTTTTAACCTATGATTTATTAAATTGTATTTATGTTGTTTTATCCTATGCTTTATTAAATTGTATTTATGTTGTTTTATCCTATGCTTTATTAAATTGTATTTATGTTGTTTTATCCTATGCTTTATTAAATTGTATTTATGTTGTTTTATCCTATGCTTTATTAAATTGTATTTATGTTGTTTTAACCTATGCTTTATTACATCGTGTTTATGTTGTTTTATCCTATGCTTTATTAAATTGTATTTATGTTGCTTTAACCTATGCTTTATTTAATTATATTTATTTTGTTTTATCCTATGCTTTATTAAATGGTATTTATGTTGTTTTATCCTATGCTTTATTAAATTGTATTTATGTTGTTTTAACCTATGCTTTATTAAACTGTATTTATGTTGTTTTATCCTATGCTTTATTAAATTGTATTTATGTTGTTTTATCCTATGCTTTATTAAATTGTATTTATGTTGTTTTATCCTATGCTTTATTACATCGTGTTTATGTTGTTTTATCCTATGCCTTATTAAATTGTATTTATGTTGCTTTAACCTATGCTTTATTAAATTGTATTTATGTTGTTTTATCCTATGCTTTATTAAATTGTATTTATGTTGTTTTATCCTATGCTTTATTAAATTGTATTTATGTTGATTTATCCTATGCTTAATTAAATTGTATTTATGTTGTTTTATCCTATGCTTTATTAAATTGTATTTATGTTGCTTTAACCTATGCTTTATTTAATTATATTTATGTTGTTTTATCCTATGCTTTATTAAATGGTATTTATGTTGTTTTATCCTATGCTTTATTAAATTGTATTTATGTTGTTTTAACCTATGCTTTATTAAACTGTATTTATGTTGTTTTATCCTATGCTTTATTAAATTGTATTTATGTTGTTTTATCCTATGCTTTATTAAACTGTATTTATGTTGTTTTATCCTATGCTTTATTAAATTGTATTTATGTTGTTTTATCCTATGCTTTATTAAATTGTATTTATGTTGTTTTAACCTATGCTTTATTAAATTGTATTTATGTTGTTTTATCCTATACTTTATTAAATTGTATTTATGTTGTATTAACCTATGCTTTATTAAATTGTATTTATGTTGTTTTATCCTATGCTTTATTACATCGTGTTTATGTTGTTTTATCCTATGCTTTATTAAATTGTATTTATGTTGTTTTATCCTATGCTTTATTAAATTGTATTTATGTTGTTTTATCCTATGCTTTATTAAATTGTATTTATGTTGTTTTATCCTATGCTTTATTAAATTGTATTTATGTTGCTTTAACCTATGCTTTATTAAATTGTATTTATGTTGCTTTAACCTATGCTTTATTAAATTGTATTTATGATGTTTTATCCTATCCTTTATTAAATTGTATTTATGTTGTTTTGTCCTATGCTTTATTAAATTGTATTTATGTTGTTTTAACCTATGATTTATTAAATTGTGTTTATGTTGTTTTATCCTATGCTTTATTAAATTGTATTTATGTTGTTTTATCCTATGCTTTATTAAATTGTATTTATGTTGTTTTATCCTATGCTTTATTAAATTGTATTTATGTTGTTTTATCCTATGCTTTATTAAATTGTATTTATGTTGTTTTAACCTATACTTTATTACAGCGTGTTATGTTGTTTTATCCTATGCTTTATTAAATTGTGTTTATGTTGCTTTAACCTATGCTTTATTAAATTATATTTATGTTGTTTTATCCTATGCTTTACTAAATGGTATTTATGTTGTTTTATCCTATGCTTTATTAAATTGTATTCATGTTGTTTTAACCTATGCTTTATTAAACTGTATTTATGTTGTTTTATGTTGTTTTATCCTATGCTTTATTAAATTGTATTTATGTTGTTTTATCCTATGCTTTATTAAATTGTATTTATGTTGTTTTAACCTATGCTTTATTAAATTGTATTTATGTTGTTTTAACCTATGCTTTATTAAATTGTATTTATGTTGTTTAACCTATGCTTTATTAAACTGCATTTATGTTGTTTTATCCTATGCTTTATTAAATTGTATTTATGCTGTTTTATCCTATGCTTTATTAAATTGTATTTATGTTGTTTTATCCTATGCTTTATTAAATTGTATTTATGTTGTTTTATCCTATGCTTTATTAAATTGTATTTATGTTGTTTTATCCTATGCTTTATTACATCGTGTTTATGTTGTTTTATCCTATGCCTTATTAAATTGTATTTATGTTGCTTTAACCTATGCTTTATTAAATTGTATTTATGTTGTTTTATCCTATGCTTTATTAAATTGTATTTATGTTGTTTTATCCTATGCTTTATTAAATTGTATTTATGTTGATTTATCCTATGCTTAATTAAATTGTATTTATGTTGTTTTATCCTATGCTTTATTAAATTGTATTTATGTTGCTTTAACCTATGCTTTATTTAATTATATTTATGTTGTTTTATCCTATGCTTTATTAAATGGTATTTATGTTGTTTTATCCTATGCTTTATTAAATTGTATTTATGTTGTTTTAACCTATGCTTTATTAAACTGTATTTATGTTGTTTTATCCTATGCTTTATTAAATTGTATTTATGTTGTTTTATCCTATGCTTTATTAAACTGTATTTATGTTGTTTTATCCTATGCTTTATTAAATTGTATTTATGTTGTTTTATCCTATGCTTTATTAAATTGTATTTATGTTGTTTTAACCTATGCTTTATTAAATTGTATTTATGTTGTTTTATCCTATACTTTATTAAATTGTATTTATGTTGTATTAACCTATGCTTTATTAAATTGTATTTATGTTGTTTTATCCTATGCTTTATTAAATTGTATTTATGTTGTTTTATCCTATGCTTTATTAAATTGTATTTATGTTGTTTTATCCTATGCTTTATTAAATTGTATTTATGTTGTTTTAACCTATGCTTTATTAAATTGTATTTATGTTGTTTTATCCTATGCTGTATTAAATTGTATTTATGTTGTTTTGTCCTATGCTTTATTACATCGTGTTTATGTTGTTTTATCCTATGCTTTATTAAATTGTATTTATGTTGCTTTAACCTATGCTTTATTAAATTGTATTTATGTTGTTTTATCCTATGCTTTATTAAATTGTATTTATGTTGTTTTATCCTATGCTTTATTAAATTGTATTTAGGTTGTTTTATCCTATGCTTTATTAAATTGTATTTATGTTGTTTTAACCTATGCTTTATTAAATTGTATTTATGTTGTTTTATCCTATGCTGTATTAAATTGTATTTATGTTGTTTTGTCCTATGCTTTATTACATCGTGTTTATGTTGTTTTATCCTATGCTTTATTAAATTGTATTTATGTTGCTTTAACCTATGCTTTATTAAATTGTATTTATGTTGTTTTATCCTATGCTTTATTAAATTGTTTTTATTTTGTTTTAACCTATGCTTTATTAAATTGTTTTTATGTTGTTTTATCCTATGCTTTATTAAATTGTATTTATGTTGTTTTATCCTATGCTTTATTAAATTGTATTTACGTGGTTTCATCCTATGCTTTATTAAATTGTATTTATGTTGTTGTAACCTATGCTTTATTAAATTATGCTTTATTAAATTGTATTTATGTTGTTTTATCCTATGCTTTATTAAATTGTTTTCATGTTGTTTTATCCAATGCTTTATTAAATTGTATTTATGTTGTTTTATCCTATGTTTCATTAAATTGTATTTATGTTGTTTTAATCTATGCTTTATTAAATTGTATTTATGTTGTTTTAACCTATGCTTTATTAAATTGTATTTATGTTGTTTTATCCTATGCTTTATTACATCGTGTTTATGTTGTTTTATCCTATGCTTTATTAAATTGTATTTATGTTGTTTTATCCTATGCTTTATTAAATTGTATTTAGGTTGTTTTATCCTATGCTTTATTAAATTGTATTTATGTTGTTTTATCCTATGCTTTATTAAATTGTATTTAGGTTGTTTTATCCTATGCTTTATTAAATTGTATTTATGTTGTTTTAACCTATGCTTTATTAAATTGTATTTATGTTGTTTTATCCTATGCTGTATTAAATTGTATTTATGTTGTTTTGTCCTATGCTTTATTACATCGTGTTTATGTTGTTTTATCCTATGCTTTATTAAATTGTATTTATGTTGCTTTAACCTATGCTTTATTAAATTGTATTTATGTTGTTTTATCCTATGCTTTATTAAATTGTTTTTATTTTGTTTTAACCTATGCTTTATTAAATTGTATTTATGTTGTTTTATCCTATGCTTTATTAAATTGTATTTACGTGGTTTCATCCTATGCTTTATTAAATTGTATTTATGTTGTTGTAACCTATGCTTTATTAAATTATGCTTTATTAAATTGTATTTATGTTGTTTTATCCTATGCTTTATTAAATTGTTTTCATGTTGTTTTATCCAATGCTTTATTAAATTGTATTTATGTTGTTTTATCCTATGTTTCATTAAATTGTATTTATGTTGTTTTAATCTATGCTTTATTAAATTGTATTTATGTTGTTTTAACCTATGCTTTATTAAATTGTATTTATGTTGTTTTATCCTATGCTTTATTACATCGTGTTTATGTTGTTTTATCCTATGCTTTATTACATTGTATTTATGTTGCTTTAACCTATGCTTTATTAAATTGTATTTATGTTGTTTTATCCTATGCTTTATTAAATTGTATTTATGTTGTTTTATCCTATGCTTTTTTAAATTGTATTTATGTTGTTTTATCCTATGCTTAATTAAATTGTATTTATGTTGTTTTATCCTATGCTTTATTAAATTTTATTGATGTTGTTTTATCCCATGCTTTATTAAATTGTATTAATGTTGTTTTAACCTATGATTTATTAAATTGTATTTATGTTGTTTTATCCTATGCTTTATTAAATTGTATTTATGTTGTTTTATCCTATGCTTTATTAAATTGTATTTATGTTGTTTTATCCTATGCTTTATTAAATTGTATTTATGTTGTTTTATCCTATGCTTTATTAAATTGTATTTATGTTGTTTTAACCTATGCTTTATTACATCGTGTTTATGTTGTTTTATCCTATGCTTTATTAAATTGTATTTATGTTGCTTTAACCTATGCTTTATTTAATTATATTTATTTTGTTTTATCCTATGCTTTATTAAATGGTATTTATGTTGTTTTATCCTATGCTTTATTAAATTGTATTTATGTTGTTTTAACCTATGCTTTATTAAACTGTATTTATGTTGTTTTATCCTATGCTTTATTAAATTGTATTTATGTTGTTTTATCCTATGCTTTATTAAACTGTATTTATGTTGTTTTATCCTATGCTTTATTAAATTGTATTTATGTTGTTTTATCCTATGCTTTATTAAATTGTATTTATGTTGTTTTAACCTATGCTTTATTAAATTGTATTTATGTTGTTTTATCCTATGCTTTATTAAATTGCATTTATGTTGTTTTATCCTATGCTTTATTAAATTGCATTTATGTTGTTTTATCCTATGCTTTATTAAATTGTATTCATGTTGTTTTATCCTATGCTTTATTAAATTGTATTTATGTTGTTTTAACCTATGCTTTATTAAATTGTATTTATGTTGTTTTATCCTATGCTTTATTAAATTGCATCTATGTTATTTTATCCTATGCTTTATTAAATTGTATTTATGTTGTTTTATCCTATGCTTTATAAAATTATATTTATGTGGTTTTATCCTATGCTTTATTAAATTGTATTCATGTTGTTTTATCTTATGCTTTATTAAATTGAATTTATGTTGTTTTATCTTATGCTTTATTAAATTGTATTTATGTTGTTTTATCCTATGCTTTATTAAATTGTATTTATGTGGTTTTATCCTATGCTTTATTAAATTGAATTTATGTTGTTTTCTCCTATGCTTTATTAAATTGTATTTATGTGGTTTTATCCTATGCTTTATTAAATTGTATTTATGTTGTTTTATCCTATGCTTTATTAAATTGTATTTATGTTGTTTTATCCTATGCTTTATTAAATTGTTTTTATTTTCTTTTAACCTATGCTTTATTAAATTGTTTTTATGTTGTTTTATCCTATGCTTTATTAAATTGTATTTATGTTGTTTTATCCTATGCTTTATTAAATTGTATTTACGTGGTTTCATCCTATGCTTTATTAAATTGTATTTATGTTGTTGTAACCTATGCTTTATTAAATTATGCTTTATTAAATTGTATTTATGTTGTTTTATCCTATGCTTTATTAAATTGTTTTCATGTTGTTTTATCCAATGCTTTATTAAATTGTATTTATGTTGTTTTATCCTATGTTTCATTAAATTGTATTTATGTTGTTTTAATCTATGCTTTATTAAATTGTATTTATGTTGTTTTAACCTATGCTTTATTAAATTGTATTTATGTTGTTTTATCCTATGCTTTATTACATCGTGTTTATGTTGTTTTATCCTATGCTTTATTAAATTGTATTTATGTTGCTTTAACCTATGCTTTATTAAATTGTATTTATGTTGTTTTATCCTATGCTTTATTAAATTGTATTTATGTTGTTTTATCCTATGCTTTTTTAAATTGTATTTATGTTGTTTTATCCTATGCTTAATTAAATTGTATTTATGTTGTTTTATCCTATGCTTTATTAAATTTTATTGATGTTGTTTTATCCCATGCTTTATTAAATTGTATTAATGTTGTTTTAACCTATGATTTATTAAATTGTATTTATGTTGTTTTATCCTATGCTTTATTAAATTGTGTTTATGTTGTTTTATCCTATGCTTTATTAAATTGTATTTATGTTGTTTTATCCTATGCTTTATTAAATTGTATTTATGTTGTTTTATCCTATGCTTTATTAAATTGTATTTATGTTGTTTTAACCTATGCTTTATTACATCGTGTTTATGTTGTTTTATCCTATGCTTTATTAAATTGTATTTATGTTGCTTTAACCTATGCTTTATTTAATTATATTTATGTTGTTTTATCCTATGCTTTATTAAATGGTATTTATGTTGTTTTATCCTATGCTTTATTAAATTGTATTTATGTTGTTTTAACCTATGCTTTATTAAACTGTATTTATGTTGTTTTATCCTATGCTTTATTAAATTGTATTTATGTTGTTTTATCCTATGCTTTATTAAACTGTATTTATGTTGTTTTATCATATGCTTTATTAAATTGTATTTATGTTGTTTTATCCTATGCTTTATTAAATTGTATTTATGTTGTTTTAACCTATGCTTTATTAAATTGTATTTATGTTGTTTTATCCTATGCTTTATTAAATTGCATTTATGTTGTTTTATCCTATGCTTTATTAAATTGCATTTATGTTGTTTTATCCTATGCTTTATTAAATTGTATTTATGTTGTTTTATCCTATGCTTTATTAAATTGTATTTATGTTGTTTTAACCTATGCTTTATTAAATTGTATTTATGTTGTTTTATCCTATGCTTTATTAAATTGCATCTATGTTATTTTATCCTATGCTTTATTAAATTGTATTTATGTTGTTTTATCCTATGCTTTATAAAATTATATTTATGTGGTTTTATCCTATGCTTTATTAAATTGTATTCATGTTGTTTTATCTTATGCTTTATTAAATTGAATTTATGTTGTTTTATCTTATGCTTTATTAAATTGTATTTATGTTGTTTTATCCTATGCTTTATTAAATTGTATTTATGTGGTTTTATCCTATGCTTTATTAAATTGAATTTATGTTGTTTTCTCCTATGCTTTATTAAATTGTATTTATGTGGTTTTATCCTATGCTTTATTAAATTGTATTTATGTTGTTTTATCCTATGCTTTATTAAATTGTATTTATGTTGTTTTATCCTATGCTTTATTAAATTGTATTTATGTTGCTTTAACCTATGCTTTATTAAATTGTATTTATGTTGCTTTAACCTATGCTTTATTAAATTGTATTTATGATGTTTTATCCTATCCTTTATTAAATTGTATTTATGTTGTTTTGTCCTATGCTTTATTAAATTGTATTTATGTTGTTTTAACCTATGATTTATTAAATTGTGTTTATGTTGTTTTATCCTATGCTTTATTAAATTGTATTTATGTTGTTTTATCCTATGCTTTATTAAATTGTATTTATGTTGTTTTATCCTATGCTTTATTAAATTGTATTTATGTTGTTTTATCCTATGCTTTATTAAGTTGTATTTATGTTGTTTTAACCTATGCTTTATTACAGCGTGTTATGTTGTTTTATCCTATGCTTTATTAAATTGTGTTTATGTTGCTTTAACCTATGCTTTATTAAATTATATTTATGTTGTTTTATCCTATGCTTTATTAAATGGTATTTATGTTGTTTTATCCTATGCTTTATTAAATTGTATTCATGTTGTTTTAACCTATGCTTTATTAAACTGTATTTATGTTGTTTTATCCTATGCTTTATTAAATTGTATTTATGTTGTTTTATCCTATGCTTTATTAAATTGTATTTATGTTGTTTTAACCTATGCTTTATTAAATTGTATTTATATTGTTTTAACCTATGCTTTATTAAATTGTATTTATGTTGTTTAACCTATGCTTTATTAAACTGCATTTATGTTGTTTTATCCTATGCTTTATTAAATTGTATTTATGCTGTTTTATCCTATGCTTTATTAAATTGTATTTATGTTGTTTTATCCTATGCTTTACTAAATTGTATTTATGTTGTTTTATCCTATGCTTTATTAAATTGTATTTATGTTGTTTTATCCTATGCTTTATTACATCGTGTTTATGTTGTTTTATCCTATGCTTTATTAAATTGTATTTATGTTGCTTTAACCTATGCTTTATTAAATTGTGTTTATGTTGTTTTATCCTATGCTTTATTAAATTGTATTTATGTTGTTTTATCCTATGCTTTATTAAATTGTATTCATGTTGTTTTATCCTATGCTTAATTAAATTGTATTTATGTTGTTTTATCCTATGCTTTAATAAATTGTATTTATGTTGCTTTAACCTATGCTTTATTTAATTATATTTATGTTGTTTTATCCTATGCTTTATTAAATGGTATTTATGTTGTTTTATCCTATGCTTTATTAAATTGTATTTATGTTGTTTTAACCTATGCTTTATTAAACTGTATTTATGTTGTTTTATCCTATGCTTTATTAAATTGTATTTATGTTGTTTTATCCTATGCTTTATTAAACTGTATTTATGTTGTTTTATCCTATGCTTTATTAAATTGTATTTATGTTGTTTTATCCTATGCTTTATTAAATTGTATTTATGTTGTTTTAACCTATGATTTATTAAATTGTATTTATGTTGTTTTATCCTATACTTTATTAAATTGTATTTATGTTGTATTAACCTATGCTTTCTTAAATTGTATTTATGTTGTTTTATCCTATGCTTTATTAAATTGTATTTATGTTGTTTTATCCTATGCTTTATTAAATTGCATTTATGTTGTTTTATCCTATGCTTTATTAAATTGTATTTATGTTGTTTTATCCTATGCTTTATTAAATTGTATTTATGTTGTTTTAACCTATGCTTTATTAAATTGTATTTATGTTGTTTTATCCTATGCTGTATTAAATTGTATTTATGTTGTTTTGTCCTATGCTTTATTACATCGTGTTTATGTTGTTTTATCCTATGCTTTATTAAATTGTATTTATGTTGCTTTAACCTATGCTTTATTAAATTGTATTTATGTTGTTTTATCCTATGCTTTATTAAATTGTATTTATGTTGTTTTAACCTATGCTTTATTAAATTGTATTTATGTTGTTTTATCCTATGCTTTATTAAATTCCATCTATGTTATTTTATCCTATGCTTTATTAAATTGTATTTATGTTGTTTTATCCTATGCTTTATAAAATTATATTTATGTGGTTTTATCCTATGCTTTATTAAATTGTATTCATGTTGTTTTATCTTATGCTTTATTAAATTGAATTTATGTTGTTTTATCTTATGCTTTATTAAATTGTATTTATGTTGTTTTATCCTATGCTTTATTAAATTGTATTTATGTGGTTTTATCCTATGCTTTATTAAATTGAATTTATGTTGTTTTCTCCTATGCTTTATTAAATTGTATTTATGTGGTTTTATCCTATGCTTTATTAAATTGTATTTATGTTGTTTTATCCTATGCTTTATTAAATTGTATTTATGTTGTTTTATCCTATGCTTTATTAAATTGTATTTATGTTGCTTTAACCTATGCTTTATTAAATTGTATTTATGTTGCTTTAACCTATGCTTTATTAAATTGTATTTATGATGTTTTATCCTATCCTTTATTAAATTGTATTTATGTTGTTTTGTCCTATGCTTTATTAAATTGTATTTATGTTGTTTTAACCTATGCTTTATTAAATTGTATTTATGTTGTTTTATCCTATGCTTTATTACATCGTGTTTATGTTGTTTTATCCTATGCTTTATTAAATTGTATTTATGTTGCTTTAACCTATGCTTTATTAAATTGTATTTATGTTGTTTTATCCTATGCTTTATTAAATTGTATTTATGTTGTTTTATCCTATGCTTTTTTAAATTGTATTTATGTTGTTTTATCCTATGCTTAATTAAATTGTATTTATGTTGTTTTATCCTATGCTTTATTAAATTTTATTGATGTTGTTTTATCCCATGCTTTATTAAATTGTATTAATGTTGTTTTAACCTATGATTTATTAAATTGTATTTATGTTGTTTTATCCTATGCTTTATTAAATTGTGTTTATGTTGTTTTATCCTATGCTTTATTAAATTGTATTTATGTTGTTTTATCCTATGCTTTATTAAATTGTATTTATGTTGTTTTATCCTATGCTTTATTAAATTGTATTTATGTTGTTTTAACCTATGCTTTATTACATCGTGTTTATGTTGTTTTATCCTATGCTTTATTAAATTGTATTTATGTTGCTTTAACCTATGCTTTATTTAATTATATTTATGTTGTTTTATCCTATGCTTTATTAAATGGTATTTATGTTGTTTTATCCTATGCTTTATTAAATTGTATTTATGTTGTTTTAACCTATGCTTTATTAAACTGTATTTATGTTGTTTTATCCTATGCTTTATTAAATTGTATTTATGTTGTTTTATCCTATGCTTTATTAAACTGTATTTATGTTGTTTTATCATATGCTTTATTAAATTGTATTTATGTTGTTTTATCCTATGCTTTATTAAATTGTATTTATGTTGTTTTAACCTATGCTTTATTAAATTGTATTTATGTTGTTTTATCCTATGCTTTATTAAATTGCATTTATGTTGTTTTATCCTATGCTTTATTAAATTGCATTTATGTTGTTTTATCCTATGCTTTATTAAATTGTATTTATGTTGTTTTATCCTATGCTTTATTAAATTGTATTTATGTTGTTTTAACCTATGCTTTATTAAATTGTATTTATGTTGTTTTATCCTATGCTTTATTAAATTGCATCTATGTTATTTTATCCTATGCTTTATTAAATTGTATTTATGTTGTTTTATCCTATGCTTTATAAAATTATATTTATGTGGTTTTATCCTATGCTTTATTAAATTGTATTCATGTTGTTTTATCTTATGCTTTATTAAATTGAATTTATGTTGTTTTATCTTATGCTTTATTAAATTGTATTTATGTTGTTTTATCCTATGCTTTATTAAATTGTATTTATGTGGTTTTATCCTATGCTTTATTAAATTGAATTTATGTTGTTTTCTCCTATGCTTTATTAAATTGTATTTATGTGGTTTTATCCTATGCTTTATTAAATTGTATTTATGTTGTTTTATCCTATGCTTTATTAAATTGTATTTATGTTGTTTTATCCTATGCTTTATTAAATTGTATTTATGTTGCTTTAACCTATGCTTTATTAAATTGTATTTATGTTGCTTTAACCTATGCTTTATTAAATTGTATTTATGATGTTTTATCCTATCCTTTATTAAATTGTATTTATGTTGTTTTGTCCTATGCTTTATTAAATTGTATTTATGTTGTTTTAACCTATGATTTATTAAATTGTGTTTATGTTGTTTTATCCTATGCTTTATTAAATTGTATTTATGTTGTTTTATCCTATGCTTTATTAAATTGTATTTATGTTGTTTTATCCTATGCTTTATTAAATTGTATTTATGTTGTTTTATCCTATGCTTTATTAAGTTGTATTTATGTTGTTTTAACCTATGCTTTATTACAGCGTGTTATGTTGTTTTATCCTATGCTTTATTAAATTGTGTTTATGTTGCTTTAACCTATGCTTTATTAAATTATATTTATGTTGTTTTATCCTATGCTTTATTAAATGGTATTTATGTTGTTTTATCCTATGCTTTATTAAATTGTATTCATGTTGTTTTAACCTATGCTTTATTAAACTGTATTTATGTTGTTTTATCCTATGCTTTATTAAATTGTATTTATGTTGTTTTATCCTATGCTTTATTAAATTGTATTTATGTTGTTTTAACCTATGCTTTATTAAATTGTATTTATATTGTTTTAACCTATGCTTTATTAAATTGTATTTATGTTGTTTAACCTATGCTTTATTAAACTGCATTTATGTTGTTTTATCCTATGCTTTATTAAATTGTATTTATGCTGTTTTATCCTATGCTTTATTAAATTGTATTTATGTTGTTTTATCCTATGCTTTACTAAATTGTATTTATGTTGTTTTATCCTATGCTTTATTAAATTGTATTTATGTTGTTTTATCCTATGCTTTATTACATCGTGTTTATGTTGTTTTATCCTATGCTTTATTAAATTGTATTTATGTTGCTTTAACCTATGCTTTATTAAATTGTGTTTATGTTGTTTTATCCTATGCTTTATTAAATTGTATTTATGTTGTTTTATCCTATGCTTTATTAAATTGTATTCATGTTGTTTTATCCTATGCTTAATTAAATTGTATTTATGTTGTTTTATCCTATGCTTTAATAAATTGTATTTATGTTGCTTTAACCTATGCTTTATTTAATTATATTTATGTTGTTTTATCCTATGCTTTATTAAATGGTATTTATGTTGTTTTATCCTATGCTTTATTAAATTGTATTTATGTTGTTTTAACCTATGCTTTATTAAACTGTATTTATGTTGTTTTATCCTATGCTTTATTAAATTGTATTTATGTTGTTTTATCCTATGCTTTATTAAACTGTATTTATGTTGTTTTATCCTATGCTTTATTAAATTGTATTTATGTTGTTTTATCCTATGCTTTATTAAATTGTATTTATGTTGTTTTAACCTATGATTTATTAAATTGTATTTATGTTGTTTTATCCTATACTTTATTAAATTGTATTTATGTTGTATTAACCTATGCTTTATTAAATTGTATTTATGTTGTTTTATCCTATGCTTTATTAAATTGTATTTATGTTGTTTTATCCTAT
The DNA here is from genome assembly GCF_046119375.1 of Phyllobates terribilis. Classification (NCBI taxonomy): domain Eukaryota; kingdom Metazoa; phylum Chordata; class Amphibia; order Anura; family Dendrobatidae; genus Phyllobates; species Phyllobates terribilis. Next base: position 1,910,115 of record NW_027362781.1, on the reverse strand, counting down.
GCTTTATTAAATTGCATTTATGTTGTTTTATCCTATGCTTTATTAAATTGTATTTATGTTGTTTTATCCTATGCTTTATTAAATTGTATTTATGTTGTTTTAACCTATGCTTTATTAAATTGTATTTATGTTGTTTTATCCTATGCTGTATTAAATTGTATTTATGTTGTTTTGTCCTATGCTTTATTACATCGTGTTTATGTTGTTTTATCCTATGCTTTATTAAATTGTATTTATGTTGCTTTAACCTATGCTTTATTAAATTGTATTTATGTTGTTTTATCCTATGCTTTATTAAATTGTATTTATGTTGTTTTAACCTATGCTTTATTAAATTGTATTTATGTTGTTTTATCCTATGCTTTATTAAATTCCATCTATGTTATTTTATCCTATGCTTTATTAAATTGTATTTATGTTGTTTTATCCTATGCTTTATAAAATTATATTTATGTGGTTTTATCCTATGCTTTATTAAATTGTATTCATGTTGTTTTATCTTATGCTTTATTAAATTGAATTTATGTTGTTTTATCTTATGCTTTATTAAATTGTATTTATGTTGTTTTATCCTATGCTTTATTAAATTGTATTTATGTGGTTTTATCCTATGCTTTATTAAATTGAATTTATGTTGTTTTCTCCTATGCTTTATTAAATTGTATTTATGTGGTTTTATCCTATGCTTTATTAAATTGTATTTATGTTGTTTTATCCTATGCTTTATTAAATTGTATTTATGTTGTTTTATCCTATGCTTTATTAAATTGTATTTATGTTGCTTTAACCTATGCTTTATTAAATTGTATTTATGTTGCTTTAACCTATGCTTTATTAAATTGTATTTATGATGTTTTATCCTATCCTTTATTAAATTGTATTTATGTTGTTTTGTCCTATGCTTTATTAAATTGTATTTATGTTGTTTTAACCTATGATTTATTAAATTGTGTTTATGTTGTTTTATCCTATGCTTTATTAAATTGTATTTATGTTGTTTTATCCTATGCTTTATTAAATTGTATTTATGTTGTTTTATCCTATGCTTTATTAAATTGTATTTATGTTGTTTTATCCTATGCTTTATTAAGTTGTATTTATGTTGTTTTAACCTATGCTTTATTACAGCGTGTTATGTTGTTTTATCCTATGCTTTATTAAATTGTGTTTATGTTGCTTTAACCTATGCTTTATTAAATTATATTTATGTTGTTTTATCCTATGCTTTATTAAATGGTATTTATGTTGTTTTATCCTATGCTTTATTAAATTGTATTCATGTTGTTTTAACCTATGCTTTATTAAACTGTATTTATGTTGTTTTATCCTATGCTTTATTAAATTGTATTTATGTTGTTTTATCCTATGCTTTATTAAATTGTATTTATGTTGTTTTAACCTATGCTTTATTAAATTGTATTTATATTGTTTTAACCTATGCTTTATTAAATTGTATTTATGTTGTTTAACCTATGCTTTATTAAACTGCATTTATGTCGTTTTATCCTATGCTTTATTAAATTGTATTTATGCTGTTTTATCCTATGCTTTATTAAATTGTATTTATGTTGTTTTATCCTATGCTTTACTAAATTGTATTTATGTTGTTTTATCCTATGCTTTATTAAATTGTATTTATGTTGTTTTATCCTATGCTTTATTACATCGTGTTTATGTTGTTTTATCCTATGCTTTATTAAATTGTATTTATGTTGCTTTAACCTATGCTTTATTAAATTGTATTTATGTTGTTTTATCCTATGCTTTATTAAATTGTATTTATGTTGTTTTATCCTATGCTTTATTAAATTGTATTCATGTTGTTTTATCCTATGCTTAATTAAATTGTATTTATGTTGTTTTATCCTATGCTTTAATAAATTGTATTTATGTTGCTTTAACCTATGCTTTATTTAATTATATTTATGTTGTTTTATCCTATGCTTTATTAAAAGGTATTTATGTTGTTTTATCCTATGCTTTATTAAATTGTATTTATGTTGTTTTAACCTATGCTTTATTAAACTGTATTTATGTTGTTTTATCCTATGCTTTCTTAAATTGTATTTATGTTGTTTTATCCTATGCTTTATTAAACTGTATTTATGTTGTTTTATCCTATGCTTTATTAAATTGTATTTATGTTGTTTTATCCTATGCTTTATTAAATTGTATTTATGTTGTTTTAACCTATGCTTTATTAAATTGTATTTATGTTGTTTTATCCTATACTTTATTAAATTGTATTTATGTTGTATTAACCTATGCTTTATTAAATTGTATTTATGTTGTTTTATCCTATGCTTTATTAAATTGTATTTATGTTGTTTTATCCTATGCTTTATTTAATTGCATTTATGTTGTTTTATCCTATGCTTTATTAAATTGTATTTATGTTGTTTTATCCTATGCTTTATTAAATTGTATTTATGTTGTTTTAACCTATGCTTTATTAAATTGTATTTATGTTGTTTTATCCTATGCTGTATTAAATTGTATTTATGTTGTTTTGTCCTATGCTTTATTACATCGTGTTTATGTTGTTTTATCCTATGCTTTATTAAATTGTATTTATGTTGCTTTAACCTATGCTTTATTAAATTGTATTTATGTTGTTTTATCCTATGCTTTATTAAATTGTATTTATTTTGTTTTAACCTATGCTTTATTAAATTGTTTTTATGTTGTTTTATCCTATGCTTTATTAAATTGTATTTATGTTGTTTTATCCTATGCTTTATTAAATTGTATTTACGTGGTTTCATCCTATGCTTTATTAAATTGTATTTATGTTGTTGTAACCTATGCTTTATTAAATTGTATTTATGTTGTTTTATCCTATGCTTTATTAAATTGTTTTCATGTTGTTTTATCCAATGCTTTATTAAATTGTATTTATGTTGTTTTATCCTATGTTTCATTAAATTGTATTTATGTTGTTTTAATCTATGCTTTATTAAATTGTATTTATGTTGTTTTAACCAATGCTTTATTAAACTGTATTTATGTTGTTTTATCCTATGCTTTATTAAATTGTATTTATGTTGTTTTATCCTATGCTTTATTAAATGGTATTTATGTTGTTTTATCCTATGCTTTATTAAATTGTATTTATGTTGTTTTAACCTATGCTTTATTAAACTGTATTTATGTTGTTTTATCCTATGCTTTATTAAATTGTATTTATGTTGTTTTATACTATGCTTTATTAAATTGTATTTATGTTGCTTTAACCTATGCTTTATTTAATTATATTTATGTTGTTTTATCCTATGCTTTATTAAATGGTATTTATGTTGTTTTATCCTATGCTTTATTAAATTGTATTTATGTTGTTTTAACCTATGCTTTATTAAACTGTATTTATGTTGTTTTATCCTATGCTTTATTAAATTGTATTTATGTTGTTTTATCCTATGCTTTATTAAACTGTATTTATGTTGTTTTATCCTATGCTTTATTAAATTGTATTTATGTTGTTTTATCCTATGCTTTATTAAATTGTATTTATGTTGTTTTAACCTATGCTTTATTAAATTGTATTTATGTTGTTTTATCCTATACTTTATTAAATTGTATTCATGTTGTATTAACCTATGCTTTATTAAATTGTATTTTTGTTGTTTTATCCTATGCTTTATTAAATTGTATTTATGTTGTTTTATCCTATGCTTTATTAAATTGCATTTATGTTGTTTTATCCTATGCTTTATTAAATTGTATTTATGTTGTTTTATCCTATGCTTTATTAAATTGTATTTATGTTGTTTTAACCTATGCTTTATTAAATTGTATTTATTTTGTTTTATCCTATGCTTTATTAAATTGCATCTATGTTATTTTATCCTATGCTTTATTAAATTGTATTTATGTTGTTTTATCCTATGCTTTATAAAATTATATTTATGTGGTTTTATCCTATGCTTTATTAAATTGTATTCATGTTGTTTTATCTTATGCTTTATTAAATTGAATTTATGTTGTTTTATCTTATGCTTTATTAAATTGTATTTATGTTGTTTTATCCTATGCTTTATTAAATTGTATTTATGTGGTTTTATCCTATGCTTTATTAAATTGAATTCATGTTGTTTTCTCCTATGCTTTATTAAATTGTATTTATGTGGTTTTATCCTATGCTTTATTAAATTGTATTTATGTTGTTTTATCCTATGCTTTATTAAATTGTATTTATGTTGTTTTATCCTATGCTTTATTAAATTGTATTTATGTTGCTTTAACCTATGCTTTATTAAATTGTATTTATGTTGCTTTAACCTATGCTTTATTAAATTGTATTTATGATGTTTTATCCTATCCTTTATTAAATTGTATTTATGTTGTTTTGTCCTATGCTTTATTAAATTGTATTTATGTTGTTTTAACCTATGATTTATTAAATTGTGTTTATGTTGTTTTATCCTATGCTTTATTAAATTGTATTTATGTTGTTTTATCCTATGCTTTATTAGATTGTATTTATGTTGTTTTATCCTATGCTTTATTAAATTGTATTTATGTTGTTTTATCCTATGCTTTATTAAATTGTATTTATGTTGTTTTAACCTATGCTTTAAAACATCGTGTTTATGTTGTTTTATCCTATGCTTTATTAAATTGTGTTTATGTTGCTTTAACCTATGCTTTATTAAATTATATTTATGTTGTTTTATCCTATGCTTTATTAAATGGTATTTATGTTGTTTTATCCTATGCTTTATTAAATTGTATTCATGTTGTTTTAACCTATGCTTTATTAAACTGTATTTATGTTGTTTTATCCTATCCTTTATTAAATTGTATTTATGTTGTTTTATCCTATGCTTTATTAAATTGTATTTATGTTGTTTTAACCTATGCTTTATTAAATTGTATTTATGTTGTTTTAACCTATGCTTTATTAAATTGTATTTATGTTGTTTAACCTATGCTTTATTAAACTGCATTTATGTTGTTTTATCCTATGCTTTATTAAATTGTATTTATGTTGTTTTATCCTATGCTTTATTAAATTGTATTTATGTTGTTTTATCCTATGCTTTATTAAATTGTATTTATGTTGTTTTATCCTATGCTTTATTAAATTGTATTTATGTTGTTTTATCCTATGCTTTATTACATCGTGTTTATGTTGTTTTATCCTATGCTTTATTAAATTGTATTAATGTTGCTTTAACCTATGCTTTATTAAATTGTATTTATGTTGTTTTATCCTATGCTTTATTAAATTGTATTTATGTTGTTTTATCCTATGCTTTATTAAATTGTATTTATGTTGTTTTATCCTATGCTTAATTAAATTGTATTTATGTTGTTTTATCCTATGCTTTATTAAATTTTATTGATGTTGTTTTATCCCATGCTTTATTAAATTGTATTAATGTTGTTTTAACCTATGATTTATTAAATTGTATTTATGTTGTTTTATCCTATGCTTTATTAAATTGTATTTATGTTGTTTTATCCTATGCTTTATTAAATTGTATTTATGTTGTTTTATCCTATGCTTTATTAAATTGTATTTATGTTGTTTTATCCTATGCTTTATTAAATTGTATTTATTTTGTTTTAACCTATGCTTTATTACATCGTGTTTATGTTGTTTTATCCTATGCTTTATTAAATTGTATTTATGTTGCTTTAACCTATGCTTTATTTAATTATATTTATGTTGTTTTATCCTATGCTTTATTAAATGGTATTTATGTTGTTTTATCCTATGCTTATTAAATTGTATTTATGTTGTTTTAACCTATGCTTTATTAAACTGTATTTATGTTGTTTTATCCTATGCTTTATTAAATTGTATTTATGTTGTTTTATCCAATGCTCTATAAAACTGTATTTATGTTGTTTTATCCTATGCTTTATTAAATTGTATTTATGTTGTTTTATCCTATGCTTTATTAAATTGTATTTATGTTGTTTTAACCTATGCTTTATTAAATTGTATTTATGTTGTTTTATCCTATACTTTATTAAACTGTATTTATGTTGTATTAACCTATGCTTTATTAAATTGTATTTATGTTGTTTTATCCTATGCTTTATTAAATTGTATTTATGTTGTTTTATCCTATGTTTTATTAAATTGCATTTATGTTGTTTTATCCTATGCTTTATTAAATTGTATTTATGTTGTTTTATCCTATGCTTTATTAAATTGTATTTATTTTGTTTTAACCTATGCTTTATTAAATTGTATTTATGTTGTTTTATCCTATGCTGTATTAAATTGTATTTATGTTGTTTTGTCCTATGCTTTATTACATCGTGTTTATGTTGTTTTATCCTATGCTTTATTAAATTGTATTTATGTTGCTTTAACCTATGCTTTATTAAATTGTATTTATGTTGTTTTATCCTATGCTTTATTAAATTGTATTTATTTTGTTTTAACCTATGCTTTATTAAATTGTTTTTATGTTGTTTTATCCTATGCTTTATTAAATTGTATTTATGTTGTTTTATCCTATGCTTTATTAAATTGTATTTACGTGGTTTCATCCTATGCTTTATTAAATTGTATTTATGTTGTTTTAACCTATGCTTTATTAAATTGTATTTATGTTGTTTTATCCTTTGCTTTATTAAATTGTTTTCATGTTGTTTTATCCAATGCTTTATTAAATTGTATTTATGTTGTTTTATCCTATGTTTCATTAAATTGTATTTATGTTGTTTTAATCTATGCTTTATTAAATTGTATTTATGTTGTTTTAACCAATGCTTTATTAAACTGTATTTATGTTGTTTTATCCTATGCTTTATTAAATTGTATTTATGTTGTTTTATCCTATGCTTTATTAAATGGTATTTATGTTGTTTTATCCTATGCTTTATTAAATTGTATTTATGTTGTTTTAACCTATGCTTTATTATACTGTATTTATGTTGTTTTATCCTATGCTTTATTAAATTGTATTTATGTTGTTTTATCCTATGCTTTATTAAATTGTATTTATGTTGTTTTATCCTATGCTTTATTAAATTGTATTTATGTTGTTTTATCCTATGCTTTATTAAATTGTATTTATGTTGTTTTATCCTATGCTTTATTAAATTGTATTTATGTTGTTTTATCCTATGCTTTATTAAATTTTATTTATGTTGTTTATCCTTTGCTTTACTAAATTGTATTTATGTTGTTTTAACCTATGATTTATTAAATTGTATTTATGTTGTTTTATCCTATGCTTTATTAAATTGTATTTATGTTGTTTTATCCTATGCTTTATTAAATTGTATTTATGTTGTTTTATCCTATGCTTTATAAAATTATATTTATGTGGTTTTATCCTATGCTTTATTAAATATTTTTCATGTTGTTTTATCTTATGCTTTATTAAATTGTATTTATGTTGTTTTATCTTATGCTTTATTAAATTGTATTTATGTTGTTTTATCCTATGCTTTATTAAATTGTATTTATGTTGTTTGATCCTATGCTTTATTAAATTGTATTGATGTTGTTTTATCCTATGCTTTATTAAATTGTATTTATGTTGTTTTATCCTATGCTTTATTAAATTGTATTTATGTTGTTTTATCCTATGCTTTATTAAATTGTATTTATGTTGCTTTAACCTATGCTTTATTAAATTGTATTTATGTTGTTTTAACCCATGCTTTATTAAATTGTATTTATGTTGTTTTATCCTATGCTTTATTAAATTGTATTTATGTTGTTTTATCCTATGCTTTATTAAATTGTATTTATGTTGTTTTAACCTATGATTTATTAAATTGTATTTATGTTGTTTTATCCTAAGCTTTATTAAATTGTATTTATGTTGTTTTATCCTATGCTTTATTACATCCTGTTTATGTTGTTTTATCCTATGCTTTATTATATCCTGTTTATGTTGTTTTATCCTATGCTTTATTAAATTGTATTTATGTTGTTTTAACCTATGCTTTATTAAATTGTATTTATGTTGTTTTATCCTATGCTTTATAAAATTGTATTTACGTGGTTTCATCCTATGCTTTATTAAATTGTATTTATGTTGTTTTAACCTATGCTTTATTAAATTGTATTTATGTTGTTTTATCCTATGCTTTATTAAATGTTATTCATGTTGTTTTATCCTATGCTTTATTAAATTGTATTCATGTTGTTTTAACCTATGCTTTATTAAACTGTATTTATGTTGTTTTATCCTATGCTTTATTAAATTGTATTTATGTTGTTTTATCCTATGCTTTATTAAATTGTATTTATGTTGTTTTAACCTATGCTTTATTAAATTGTATTTATGTTGTTTTAACCTATGCTTTATTAAATTGTATTTATGTTGTTTAACCTATGCTTTATTAAACTGCATTTATGTTGTTTTATCCTATGCTTTATTAAATTGTATTTATGCTGTTTTATCCTATGCTTTATTAAATTGTATTTATGTTGTTTTATCCTATGCTTTATTAAATTGTATTTATGTTGTTTTATCCTATGCTTTATTAAATTGTATTCATGTTGTTTTATCCTATGCTTTATTACATCGTGTTTATGTTGTTTTATCCTATGCTTTATTAAATTGTATTTATGTTGCTTTAACCTATGCTTTATTAAATTGTATTTATGTTGTTTTATCCTATGCTTTATTAAATTGTATTTATGTTGTTTTATCCTATGCTTTATTAAATTGTATTTATGTTGTTTTATCCTATGCTTAATTAAATTGTATTTATGTTGTTTTATCCTATGCTTTATTAAATTGTATTTATGTTGCTTTAACCTATGCTTTATTTAATTATATTTATGTTGTTTTATCCTATGCTTTATTAAATGGTATTTATGTTGTTTTATCCTATGCTTTATTAAATTGTATTTATGTTGTTTTAACCTATGCTTTATTAAACTGTATTTATGTTGTTTTATCCTATGCTTTATTAAATTGTATTTATGTTGTTTTATCCTATGCTTTATTAAACTGTATTTATGTTGTTTTATCCTATGCTTTATTAAATTGTATTTATGTTGTTTTATCCTATACTTTATTAAATTGTATTTATGTTGTTTTAACCTATGCTTTATTAAATTGTATTTATGTTGTTTATCCTATACTTTATTAAATTGTATTTATGTTGTATTAACCTATGCTTTATTAAATTGTATTTATGTTGTTTTATCCTATGCTTTATTAAATTGTATTTATGTTGTTTTATCCTATGCTTTATTAAATTGCATTTATGTTGTTTTATCCTATGCTTTATTAAATTGTATTTATGTTGTTTTATCCTATGCTTTATTAAATTGTATTTATGTTGTTTTAACCTATGCTTTATTAAATTGTATTTATGTTGTTTTATCCTATGCTGTATTAAATTGTATTTATGTTGTTTTGTCCTATGCTTTATTACATCGTGTTTATGTTGTTTTATCCTATGCTTTATTAAATTGTATTTATGTTGCTTTAACCTATGCTTTATTAAATTGTATTTATGTTGTTTTATCCTATGCTTTATTAAATTGTATTTATTTTGTTTTAACCTATGCTTTATTAAATTGTTTTTATGTTGTTTTATCCTATGCTTTATTAAATTGTATTTATGTTGTTTTATCCTATGCTTTATTAAATTGTATTTACGTGGTTTCATCCTATGCTTTATTAAATTGTATTTATGTTGTTGTAACCTATGCTTTATTAAATTGTATTTATGTTGTTTTATCCTATGCTTTATTAAATTGTTTTCATGTTGTTTTATCCAATGCTTTATTAAGTTGTATTTATGTTGTTTTATCCTATGTTTCATTAAATTGTATTTATGTTGTTTTAATCTATGCTTTATTAAATTGTATTTATGTTGTTTTAACCAATGCTTTATTAAACTGTATTTATGTTGTTTTATCCTATGCTTTATTAAATTGTATTTATGTCGTTTTATCCTATGCTTTATTAAATGGTATTTATGTTGTTTTATCCTATGCTTTATTAAATTGTATTTATGTTGTTTTAACCTATGCTTTATTAAACTGTATTTATGTTGTTTTATCCTATGCTTTATTAAATTGTATTTATGTTGTTTTATCCTATGCTTTATTAAATTGTATTTATGTTGCTTTAACCTATGCTTTATTTAATTATATTTATGTTGTTTTATCCTATGCTTTATTAAATGGTATTTATGTTGTTTTATCCTATGCTTTATTAAATTGTATTTATGTTGTTTTAACCTATGCTTTATTAAACTGTATTTATGTTGTTTTATCCTATGCTTTATTAAATTGTATTTATGTTGTTTTATCCTATGCTTTATTAAACTGTATTTATGTTGTTTTATCCTATGCTTTATTAAATTGTATTTATGTTGTTTTATCCTATGCTTTATTAAATTGTATTTATGTTGTTTTAACCTATGCTTTATTAAATTGTATTTATGTTGTTTTATCCTATACTTTATTAAATTGTATTCATGTTGTATTAACCTATGCTTTATTAAATTGTATTTTTGTTGTTTTATCCTATGCTTTATTAAATTGTATTTATGTTGTTTTATCCTATGCTTTATTAAATTGCATTTATGTTGTTTTATCCTATGCTTTATTAAATTGTATTTATGTTGTTTTATCCTATGCTTTATTAAATTGTATTTATGTTGTTTTAACCTATGCTTTATTAAATTGTATTTATGTTGTTTTATCCTATGCTTTATTAAATTGCATCTATGTTATTTTAACCTATGCTTTATTAAATTGTATTTATGTTGTTTTATCCTATGCTTTATTAAACTGTATTTATGTTGTTTTATCCTATGCTTTATTAAATTGTATTTATGTTGTTTTATCCTATGCTTTATTAAACTGTATTTATGTGGTTTTATCCTATGCTTTATTAAATTGTATTCATGTTGTTTTATCTTATGCTTTATTAAATTGAATTTATGTTGTTTTATCTTATGCTTTATTAAATTGTATTTATGTTGTTTTATCCTATGCTTTATTAAATTGTATTTATGTGGTTTTATCCTATGCTTTATTAAATTGAATTCATGTTGTTTTCTCCTATGCTTTATTAAATTGTATTTATGTGGTTTTATCCTATGCTTTATTAAATTGTATGTATGTTGTTTTATCCTATGCTTTATTAAATTGTATTTATGTTGTTTTATCCTATGCTTTATTAAATTGTATTTATGTTGCTTTAACCTATGCTTTATTAAATTGTATTTATGTTGCTTTAACCTATGCTTTATTAAATTGTATTTATGATGTTTTATGCTATCCTTTATTAAATTGTATTTATGTTGTTTTGTCCTATGCTTTATTAAATTGTATTTATGTTGTTTTAACCTATGATTTATTAAATTGTGTTTATGTTGTTTTATCCTATGCTTTATTAAATTGTATTTATGTTGTTTTATCCTATGCTTTATTAAATTGTATTTATGTTGTTTTATCCTATGCTTTATTAAATTGTATTTATGTTGTTTTATCCTATGCTTTATTAAATTGTATTTATGTTGTTTTAACCTATGCTTTATTACATCGTGTTTATGTTGTTTTATCCTATGCTTTATTAAATTGTGTTTATGTTGCTTTAACCTATGCTTTATTAAATTATATTTATGTTGTTTTATCCTATGCTTTATTAAATGGTATTTATGTTGTTTTATCCTATGCTTTATTAAATTGTATTCATGTTGTTTTAACCTATGCTTTATTAAACTGTATTTATGTTGTTTTATCCTATCCTTTATTAAATTGTATATATGTTGTTTTATCCTATCCTTTATTAAATTGTATTTATGTTGTTTTAACCTATGCTTTATTAAATTGTATTTATGTTGTTTTAACCTATGCTTTATTAAATTGTATTTATGTTGTTTAACCTATGCTTTATTAAACTGCATTTATGTTGTTTTATCCTATGCTTTATTAAATTGTATTTATGTTGTTTTATCCTATGCTTTATTAAATTGTATTTATGTTGTTTTATCCTATGCTTTATTAAATTGTATTTATGTTGTTTTATCCTATGCTTTATTAAATTGTATTTATGTTGTTTTATCCTATGCTTTATTACATCGTGTTTATGTTGTTTTATCCTATGCTTTATTAAATTGTATTAATGTTGCTTTAACCTATGCTTTATTAAATTGTATTTATGTTGTTTTATCCTATGCTTTATTAAATTGTATTTATGTTGTTTTATCCTATGCTTTATTAAATTGTATTTATGTTGTTTTATCCTATGCTTAATTAAATTGTATTTATGTTGTTTTATCCTATGCTTTATTAAATTTTATTGATGTTGTTTTATCCCATGCTTTATTAAATTGTATTAATGTTGTTTTAACCTATGATTTATTAAATTGTATTTATGTTGTTTTATCCTATGCTTTTTTAAATTGTATTTATGTTGTTTTATCCTATGCTTAATTAAATTTTATTTATGTTGTTTTATCCTATGCTTTATTAAATTGTATTTATGTTGCTTTAACCTATGCTTTATTTAATTATATTTATGTTGTTTTATCCTATGCTTTATTAAATGGTATTTATGTTGTTTTATCCTATGCTTTATTAAATTGTATTTATGTTGTTTTAACCTATGCTTTATTAAACTGTATTTATGTTGTTTTATCCTATGCTTTATTAAATTGTATTTATGTTGTTTTATCCTATGCTTTATTAAACTGTATTTATGTTGTTTTATCCTATGCTTTATTAAATTGTATTTATGTTGTTTTATCCTATACTTTATTAAATTGTATTTATGTTGTTTTAACCTATGCTTTATTAAATTGTATTTATGTTGTTTTATCCTATACTTTATTAAATTGTATTTATGTTGTATTAACCTATGCTTTATTAAATTGTATTTATGTTGTTTTATCCTATGCTTTATTAAATTGTATTTATGTTGTTTTATCCTATGCTTTATTAAATTGCATTTATGTTGTTTTATCCTATGCTTTATTAAATTGTATTTATGTTGTTTTATCCTATGCTTTATTAAATTGTATTTATGTTGTTTTAACCTATGCTTTATTAAATTGTATTTATGTTGTTTTATCCTATGCTGTATTAAATTGTATTTATGTTGTTTTGTCCTATGCTTTATTACATCGTGTTTATGTTGTTTTATCCTATGCTTTATTAAATTGTATTTATGTTGCTTTAACCTATGCTTTATTAAATTGTATTTATGTTGTTTTATCCTATGCTTTATTAAATTGTATTTATTTTGTTTTAACCTATGCTTTATTAAATTGTTTTTATGTTGTTTTATCCTATGCTTTATTAAATTGTATTTATGTTGTTTTATCCTATGCTTTATTAAATTGTATTTACGTGGTTTCATCCTATGCTTTATTAAATTGTATTTATGTTGTTGTAACCTATGCTTTATTAAATTGTATTTATGTTGTTTTATCCTATGCTTTATTAAATTGTTTTCATGTTGTTTTATCCAATGCTTTATTAAGTTGTATTTATGTTGTTTTATCCTATGTTTCATTAAATTGTATTTATGTTGTTTTAATCTATGCTTTATTAAATTGTATTTATGTTGTTTTAACCAATGCTTTATTAAACTGTATTTATGTTGTTTTATCCTATGCTTTATTAAATTGTATTTATGTCGTTTTATCCTATGCTTTATTAAATGGTATTTATGTTGTTTTATCCTATGCTTTATTAAATTGTATTTATGTTGTTTTATCCTATGCTTTATTAAATTGTATTTATGTTGTTTTAACCTATGCTTTATTAAATTGTATTTATGTTGTTTTATCCTATGCTGTATTAAATTGTATTTATGTTGTTTTGTCCTATGCTTTATTACATCGTGTTTATGTTGTTTTATCCTATGCTTTATTAAATTGTATTTATGTTGCTTTAACCTATGCTTTATTAAATTGTATTTATGTTGTTTTATCCTATGCTTTATTAAATTGTATTTATTTTGTTTTAACCTATGCTTTATTAAATTGTTTTTATGTTGTTTTATCCTATGCTTTATTAAATTGTATTTATGTTGTTTTATCCTATGCTTTATTAAATTGTATTTACGTGGTTTCATCCTATGCTTTATTAAATTGTATTTATGTTGTTGTAACCTATGCTTTATTAAATTGTATTTATGTTGTTTTATCCTATGCTTTATTAAATTGTTTTCATGTTGTTTTATCCAATGCTTTATTAAGTTGTATTTATGTTGTTTTATCCTATGTTTCATTAAATTGTATTTATGTTGTTTTAATCTATGCTTTATTAAATTGTATTTATGTTGTTTTAACCAATGCTTTATTAAACTGTATTTATGTTGTTTTATCCTATGCTTTATTAAATTGTATTTATGTCGTTTTATCCTATGCTTTATTAAATGGTATTTATGTTGTTTTATCCTATGCTTTATTAAATTGTATTTATGTTGTTTTAACCTATGCTTTATTAAACTGTATTTATGTTGTTTTATCCTATGCTTTATTAAATTGTATTTATGTTGTTTTATCCTATGCTTTATTAAATTGTATTTATGTTGCTTTAACCTATGCTTTATTTAATTATATTTATGTTGTTTTATCCTATGCTTTATTAAATGGTATTTATGTTGTTTTATCCTATGCTTTATTAAATTGTATTTATGTTGTTTTAACCTATGCTTTATTAAACTGTATTTATGTTGTTTTATCCTATGCTTTATTAAATTGTATTTATGTTGTTTTATCCTATGCTTTATTAAACTGTATTTATGTTGTTTTATCCTATGCTTTATTAAATTGTATTTATGTTGTTTTATCCTATGCTTTATTAAATTGTATTTATGTTGTTTTAACCTATGCTTTATTAAATTGTATTTATGTTGTTTTATCCTATACTTTATTAAATTGTATTCATGTTGTATTAACCTATGCTTTATTAAATTGTATTTTTGTTGTTTTATCCTATGCTTTATTAAATTGTATTTATGTTGTTTTATCCTATGCTTTATTAAATTGCATTTATGTTGTTTTATCCTATGCTTTATTAAATTGTATTTATGTTGTTTTATCCTATGCTTTATTAAATTGTATTTATGTTGTTTTAACCTATGCTTTATTAAATTGTATTTATGTTGTTTTATCCTATGCTTTATTAAATTGCATCTATGTTATTTTAACCTATGCTTTATTAAATTGTATTTATGTTGTTTTATCCTATGCTTTATTAAACTGTATTTATGTTGTTTTATCCTATGCTTTATTAAATTGTATTTATGTTGTTTTATCCTATGCTTTATTAAACTGTATTTATGTGGTTTTATCCTATGCTTTATTAAATTGAATTCATGTTGTTTTCTCCTATGCTTTATTAAATTGTATTTATGTGGTTTTATCCTATGCTTTATTAAATTGTATGTATGTTGTTTTATCCTATGCTTTATTAAATTGTATTTATGTTGTTTTATCCTATGCTTTATTAAATTGTATTTATGTTGCTTTATCCTATGCTTTATTAAATTGTATTTATGTTGTTTTATCCTATGCTTTATTAAATTGTATTTATGTTGTTTTATCCTATGCTTAATTAAATTGTATTTATGTTGTTTTATCCTATGCTTTATTAAATTTTATTGATGTTGTTTTATCCAATGCTTTATTAAATTGTATTAATGTTGTTTTAACCTATGATTTATTAAATTGTATTTATGTTGTTTTATCCTATGCTTTATTAAATTGTATTTATGTTGTTTTATCCTATGCTTTATTAAATTGTATTTATGTTGTTTTATCCTATGCTTTATTAAATTGTATTTATGTTGTTTTATCCTATGCTTTATTAAATTGTATTTATGTTGTTTTAACCTATGCTTTATTACATCGTGTTTATGTTGTTTTATCCTATGCTTTATTAAATTGTATTTATGTTGCTTTAACCTATGCTTTATTTAATTATATTTATGTTGTTTTATCCTATGCTTTATTAAATGGTATTTATGTTGTTTTAACCTATGCTTTATTAAACTGTATTTATGTTGTTTTATCCTATGCTTTATTAAATTGTATTTATGTTGTTTTATCCAATGCTCTATTAAACTGTATTTATGTTGTTTTATCCTATGCGTTATTAAATTGTATTTATGTTGTTTTATCCTATGCTTTATTAAATTGTATTTATGTTGTTTTAACCTATGCTTTATTAAATTGTATTTATGTTGTTTTATCCTATACTTTATTAAATTGTATTTATGTTGTATTAACCTATGCTTTATTAAATTGTATTTATGTTGTTTTATCCTATGCTTTATTAAATTGTATTTATGTTGTTTTATCCTATGTTTTATTAAATTGCATTTATGTTGTTTTATCCTATGCTTTATTAAATTGTATTTATGTTGTTTTATCCTATGCTTTATTAAATTGTATTTATGTTGTTTTAACCTATGCTTTATTAAATTGTATTTATGTTGTTTTATCCTATGCTGTATTAAATTGTATTTATGTTGTTTTGTCCTATGCTTTATTACATCGTGTTTATGTTGTTTTATCCTATGCTTTATTAAATTGTATTTATGTTGCTTTAACCTATGCTTTATTAAATTGTATTTATGTTGTTTTATCCTATGCTTTATTAAATTGTATTTATTTTGTTTTAACCTATGCTTTATTAAATTGTTTTTATGTTGTTTTATCCTATGCTTTATTAAATTTTATTTATGTTGTTTTATCCTATGCTTTATTAAATTGTATTTACGTGGTTTCATCCTATGCTTTATTAAATTGTATTTATGTTGTTTTAACCTATGCTTTATTAAATTGTATTTATGTTGTTTTATCCTATGCTTTATTAAATTGTTTTCATGTTGTTTTATCCAATGCTTTATTAAATTGTATTTATGTTGTTTTAACCAATGCTTTATTAAACTGTATTTATGTTGTTTTATCCTATGCTTTATTAAATTGTATTTATGTTGTTTTATCCTATGCTTTATTAAATGGTATTTATGTTGTTTTATCATATGCTTTATTAAATTGTATTTATGTTGTTTTAACCTATGCTTTATTATACTCTATTTATGTTGTTTTATCCTATGCTTTATTAAATTGTATTTATGTTGTTTTATCCTATGCTTTATTAAATTGTATTTATGTTGTTTTATCCTATGCTTTATTAAATTGTATTTATGTTGTTTTATCCTATGCTTTATTAAATTGTATTTATGTTGTTTTATCCTATGCTTTATTAAATTGTATTTATGTTGTTTTATCCTATGCTTTATTAAATTTTATTTATGTTGTTTATCCTTTGCTTTACTAAATTGTATTTATGTTGTTTTAACCTATGATTTATTAAATTGTATTTATGTTGTTTTATCCTATGCTTTATTAAATTGTATTTATGTTGTTTTATCCTATGCTTTATTAAATTGTATTTATGTTGTTTTATGCTATGCTTTATAAAATTATATTTATGTGGTTTTATCCTATGCTTTATTAAATATTATTCATGTTGTTTTATCTTATGCTTTATTAAATTTTATTTATGTTGTTTTATCTTATGCTTTATTAAATTGTATTTATGTTGTTTTATCCTATGCTTTATTAAATTGTATTTATGTTGTTTGATCCTATGCTTTATTCAATTGTATTGATGTTGTTTTATCCTATGCTTTATTAAATTGTATTTATGTTGTTTTATCCTATGCTTTATTAAATTGTATTTATGTTGTTTTATCCTATGCTTTATTAAATTGTATTTATGTTGCTTTAACCTATGCTTTATTAAATTGTATTTATGTTGTTTTAACCCATGCTTTATTAAATTGTATTTATGTTGTTTTATCCTATGCTTTATTAAATTGTATTTATGTTGTTTTATCCTATGCTTTATTAAATTGTATTTATGTTGTTTTAACCTATGATTTATTAAATTGTATTTATGTTGTTTTATCCTATGCTTTATTAAATTGTATTTATGTTGTTTTATCCTATGCTTTATTACATCCTGTTTATGTTGTTTTATCCTATGCTTTATTATATCCTGTTTATGTTGTTTTATCCTATGCTTTATTAAATTGTATTTATGTTGTTTTAACCTATGCTTTATTAAATTGTATTTATGTTGTTTTATCCTATGCTTTATTAAATTGTATTTACGTGGTTTCATCCTATGCTTTATTAAATTGTATTTATGTTGTTTTAACCTATGCTTTATCAAATTGTATTTATGTTGTTTTATCCTATCCTTTATTAAATTGTATTCATGTTGTTTTATTCAATGCTTTATTAAATTGTATTTATGTTGTTTTATCCTATGTTTCCTTAAATTGTATTTATGTTGTTTTAATCTATGCTTTATTAAATTGTATTTATGTTGTTTTAACCAATGCTTTATTAAACTGTATTTATGTTGTTTTATCCTATGCTTTATTAAATTGTATTTATGTTGTTTTATCCTATGCTTTATTAAATTGTATTCATGTTGTTTTATCCTATGCTTTATTAAATTGTATTTAAGTTGTTTTATCCTATGCTTTATTAAATGGTATTTATGTTGTTTTATCCTATGCTTTATTAAATTGTATTTATGTTGTTTTAACCTATGCTTTATTAAACTGTATTTATGTTGTTTTATCCTATGCTTTATTAAATTGTATTTATGTTGTTTTATCCTATGCTTTATTAAATTGTATTTATGTTGTTTTATCCTATGCTTTATTAAATTGTATATATGTTGTTTTATCCTATGCTTTATTAAATTGTGTTTATGTTGTTTTAACCCATGCTTTATTAAATTGTATTTATATTGTTTTATCCTATGCTTTATTAAATTGCATCTATGTTATTTTATCCTATGCTTTATTAAATTGTATTTATGTTGTTTTATCCTATGCTTTATAAAATTATATTTATGTGGTTTTATCCTATGCTTTATTAAATTGTATTCATGTTGTTTTATCTTATGCTTTATTAAATTGAATTTATGTTGTTTTATCTTATGCTTTATTAAATTGTATTTATGTTGTTTTATCCTATGCTTTATTAAATTGTATTTATGTGGATTTATCCTATGCTTTATTAAATTGAATTTATGTTGTTTTCTCCTATGCTTTATTAAATTGTATTTATGTGGTTTTATCCTATGCTTTATTAAATTGTATTTATGTTGTTTTAACCTATGATTTATTAAATTGTATTTATGTTGTTTTATCCTATGCTTTATTAAATTGTATTTATGTTGTTTTATCCTATGCTTTATTAAATTGTATTTATGTTGTTTTATCCTATGCTTTATTAAATTGTATTTATGTTGTTTTATCCTATGCTTTATTAAATTGTATTTATGTTGTTTTAACCTATGCTTTATTACATCGTGTTTATGTTGTTTTATCCTATGCTTTATTAAATTGTATTTATGTTGCTTTAACCTATGCTTTATTTAATTATATTTATGTTGTTTTATCCTATGCTTTATTAAATGGTATTTATGTTGTTTTATGCTATGCTTTATTAAATTGTATTTATGTTGCTTTAACCTATGCTTTATTAAATTGTATTTATGTTGCTTTAACCTATGCTTTATTAAATTGTATTTATGATGATTTATCCTATCCTTTATTAAATTGTATTTATGTTGTTTTGTCCTATGCTTTATTAAATTGTATTTATGTTGTTTTAACCTATGATTTATTAAATTGTGTTTATGTTGTTTTATCCTATGCTTTATTAAATTGTATTTATGTTGTTTTATCCTATGCTTTATTAAATTGAATTTATGTTGATTTATCCTATTCTTTATTAAATTGTATTTATGTTGTTTTATCCTATGCTTTATTAAATTGTATTTATGTTGTTTTAACCTATGCTTTATTACATCGTGTTTATGTTGTTTTATCCTATGCTTTATTAAATTGTGTTTATGTTGCTTTAACCTATGCTTTATTAAATTATATTTATGTTGTTTTATCCTATGCTTTATTAAATGGTATTTATGTTGTTTTATCCTATGCTTTATTAAATTGTATTTATGTTGTTTTAACCTATGCTTTATTAAATTGTATTTATGTTGTTTTAACCTATGCTTTATTAAATTGTATTTATGTTGTTTAACCTATGCTTTATTAAACTGCATTTATGTTGTTTTATCCTATGCTTTATTAAATTGTATTTATGTTGTTTTATCCTATGCTTTATTAAATTGTATTTATATTGTTTTATCCTATGCTTTATTAAATTGTATTTATGTTGTTTTATCCTATGCTTTATTAAATTGTATTTATGTTGTTTTATCCTATGCTTTATTACATCGTGTTTATGTTGTTTTATCCTATGCTTTATTAAATTGTATTAATGTTGCTTTAACCTATGTTTTATTAAATTGTATTTATGTTGTTTTATCCTATGCTTTATTAAATTGTATTTATGTTGTTTTATCCTATGCTTTATTAAATTGTATTTATGTTGTTTTATCCTATGCTTAATTAAATTGTATTTATGTTGTTTTATCCTATGCTTTATTAAATTTTATTGATGTTGTTTTATCCCATGCTTTATTAAATTGTATTAATGTTGTTTTAACCTATGATTTATTAAATTGTATTTATGTTGTTTTATCCTATGCTTTATTAAATTGTATTTATGTTGTTTTATCCTATGCTTTATTAAATTGTATTTATGTTGTTTTATCCTATGCTTTATTAAATTGTATTTATGTTGTTTTATCCTATGCTTTATTAAAATGTATTTATGTTGTTTTAACCTATGCTTTATTACATCGTGTTTATGTTGTTTTATCCTATGCTTTATTAAATTGTATTTATGTTGCTTTAACCTATGCTTTATTTAATTATATTTATGTTGTTTTATCCTATGCTTTATTAAATGGTATTTATGTTGTTTTATCCTATGCTTTATTAAATTGTATTTATGTTGTTTTAACCTATGCTTTATTAAACTGTATTTATGTTGTTTTATCATATGCTTTATTAAATTGTATTTATGTTGTTTTATCCAATGCTCTATTAAACTGTATTTATGTTGTTTTATGCTATGATTTATTAAATTGTATTTATGTTGTTTTATCCTATGCTTTATTAAATTGTATTTATGTTGGTTTAACCTATGCTTTATTAAATTGTATTTATGTTGTTTTATCCTATACTTTATTAAATTGTATTTATGTTGTATTAACCTATGCTTTATTAAATTGTATTTATGTTGTTTTATCCTATGCTTTATTAAATTGTATTTATGTTGTTTTATCCTATGTTTTATTAAATTGCATTTATGTTGTTTTATCCTATGCTTTATTAAATTGTATTTATGTTGTTTTATTCTATGCTTTATTAAATTGTATTTATGTTGTTTTAACCTATGCTTTATTAAATTGTATTTATGTTGTTTTATCCTATGCTGTATTAAATTGTATTTATGTTGTTTTGTCCTATGCTTTATTACATCGTGTTTATGTTGTTTTATCCTATGCTTTATTAAATTGTATTTATGTTGCTTTAACCTATGCTTTATTAAATTGTATTTATGTTGTTTTATCCTATGCTTTATTAAATTGTATTTATTTTGTTTTAACCTATGCTTTATTAAATTGTTTTTATGTGTTTTATCCTATGCTTTATTAAATTGTATTTATGTTGTTTTATCCTATGCTTTATTAAATTGTATTTACGTGGTTTCATCCTATGCTTTATTAAATTGTATTTATGTTGTTTTAACCTATGCTTTATTAAATTGTATTTATGTTGTTTTATCCTATGCTTTATTAAATTGTTTTCATGTTGTTTTATCCAATGCTTTATTAAATTGTATTTATGTTGTTTTATCCTATGTTTCATTAAATTGTATTTATGTTGTTTTAATCTATGCTTTATTAAATTGTATTTATGTTGTTTTATCCTATGCTTTATTAAATGGTATTTATGTTGTTTTATCCTATGCTTTATTAAATTGTATTTATGTTGTTTTAACCTATGCTTTATTATACTGTATTTATGTTGTTTTATCCTATGCTTTATTAAATTGTATTTATGTTGTTTTATCCTATGCTTTATTAAATTGTATTTATGTTGTTTTATCCTATGCTTTATTAAATTGTATTTATGTTGTTTTATCCTATGCTTTATTAAATTGTATTTATGTTGTTTTATCCTATGCTTTATTAAATTGTATTTATGTTGTTTTATCCTATGCTTTATTAAATTTTATTTATGTTGTTTATCCTTTGCTTTACTAAATTTTATTTATGTTGTTTTAACCTATGATTTATTAAATTGTATTTATGTTGTTTTATCCTATGCTTTATTAAATTGTATTTATGTTGTTTTATCCTATGCTTTATGAAATTGTATTTATGTTGTTTTATCCTATGCTTTATAAAATTATATTTATGTGGTTTTATCCTATGCTTTATTAAATATTATTCATGTTGTTTTATCTTATGCTTTATTAAATTGTATTTATGTTGTTTTATCTTATGCTTTATTAAATTGTATTTATGTTGTTTTATCCTATGCTTTATTATATTGTATTTATGTTGTTTGATCCTATGCTTTATTAAATTGTATTGATGTTGTTTTATCCTATGCTTTATTAAATTGTATTTATGTTGTTTTATCCTATGCTTTATTAAATTGTATTTATGTTGTTTTATCCTATGCTTTATTAAATTGTATTTATGTTGCTTTAACCTATGCTTTATTAAATTGTATTTATGTTGTTTTAACCCATGCTTTATTAAATTGTATTTATGTTGTTTTATCCTATGCTTTATTAAATTGTATTTATGTTGTTTTATCCTATGCTTTATTAAATTGTATTTATGTTGTTTTAACCTATGATTTATTAAATTGTATTTATGTTGTTTTATCCTATGCTTTATTAAATTGTATTTATGTTGTTTTATCCTATGCTTTATTACATCCTGTTTATGTTGTTTTATCCTATGCTTTATTATATCCTGTTTATGTTGTTTTATCCTATGCTTTATTAAATTGTATTTATGTTGTTTTATCCTATGCTTTATTAAATTGTATTTACGTGGTTTCATCCTATGCTTTATTAAATTGTATTTATGTTGTTTTAACCTATGCTTTATTAAATTGTATTTATGTTGTTTTATCCTATGCTTTATTAAATTGTATTCATGTTGTTTTATCCAATGCTTTATTAAATTGTATTTATGTTGTTTTAATCTATGCTTTATTAAATTGTATTTATGTTGTTTTAACCAATGCTTTATTAAACTGTATTTATGTTGTTTTATCCTATGCTTTATTAAATTGTATTTATGTTGTTTTATCCTATGCTTTATTAAATTGTATTCATGTTGTTTTATCCTATGCTTTATTAAATTGTATTTATGTTGTTTTATCCTATGCTTTATTAAATGGTATTTATGTTGTTTTATCCTATGCTTTATTAAATTGTATTTATGTTGTTTTAACCTATGCTTTATTAAACTGTATTTATGTTGTTTTATCCTATGCTTTATTAAATTGTATTTATGTTGTTTTATCCTATGCTTTATTAAATTGTATTTATGTTGTTTTATCCTATGCTTTATTAAATTGTATATATGTTGTTTTATCCTATGCTTTATTAAATTGTGTTTATGTCGTTTTAACCCATGCTTTATTAAATTGTATTTATGTTGTTTTATCCTATGCTTTATTAAATTGCATCTATGTTATTTTATCCTATGCTTTATTAAATTGTATTTATGTTGTTTTATCCTATGCTTTATAAAATTATATTTATGTGGTTTTATCCTATGCTTTATTAAATTGTATTCATGTTGTTTTATCTTATGCTTTATTAAATTGAATTTATGTTGTTTTATCTTATGCTTTATTAAATTGTATTTATGTTGTTTTATCCTATGCTTTATTAAATTGTATTTATGTGGTTTTATCCTATGCTTTATTAAATTGAATTTATGTTGTTTTCTCCTATGCTTTATTAAATTGTATTTATGTGGTTTTATCCTATGCTTTATTAAATTGTATTTATGTTGTTTTAACCTATGATTTATTAAATTGTATTTATGTTGTTTTATCCTATGCTTTATTAAATTGTATTTATGTTGTTTTATCCTATGCTTTATTAAATTGTATTTATGTTGTTTTATCCTATGCTTTATTAAATTGTATTTATGTTGTTTTATCCTATGCTTTATTAAATTGTATTTATGTTGTTTTAACCTATGCTTTATTACATCGTGTTTATGTTGTTTTATCCTATGCTTTATTTAATTATATTTATGTTGTTTTATCCTATGCTTTATTAAATGGTATTTATGTTGTTTTATCCTATGCTTTATTAAATGGTATTTATGTTGTTTTATCCTATGCTTTATTTTATTGTATTTATGTTGTTTTAACCTATGCTTTATTAAACTGTATTTATGTTGTTTTATCCTATGCTTTATTAAATTGTATTTATGTTGTTTTAACCTATGCTTTATTAAATTGTATTTATGTTGTTTTAACCCATGCTTTATTAAACTGTATTTATGTTGTTTTATCCTATGCTTTATTAAATTGTATTTATGTTGTTTTATCCTATGCTTTATTAAATTGTATTTATGTTGTTTTAACGTATGATTTATTAAATTGTATTTATGTTGTTTTATCCTATGCTTTATTAAATTGTATTTATGTTGTTTTATCCTATGCTTTATTACATCCTGTTTATGTTGTTTTATCCTATGCTTTATTATATCCTGTTTATGTTGTTTTATCCTATGCTTTATTAAATTGTATTTATGTTGTTTTAACCTATGCTTTATTAAATTGTATTTATGTTGTTTTATCCTATGCTTTATTAAATTGTATTTACGTGGTTTCATCCTATGCTTTATTAAATTGTATTTATGTTGTTTTAACCTATGCTTTATTAAATTGTATTTATGTTGTTTTATCCTATGCTTTATTAAATTGTATTCATGTTGTTTTATCCAATGCTTTATTAAATTGTATTTATGTTGTTTTATCCTATGTTTCATTAAATTGTATTTATGTTGTTTTAATCTATGCTTTATTAAATTGTATTTATGTTGTTTTAACCAATGCTTTATTAAACTGTATTTATGTTGTTTTATCCTATGCTTTATTAAATTGTATTTATGTTGTTTTATCCTATGCTTTATTAAATTTTATTCATGTTGTTTTATCCTATGCTTTATTAAATTGTATTTATGTTGTTTTATCCTATGCTTTATTAAATGGTATTTATGTTGTTTTATCCTATGCTTTATTAAATTGTATTTATGTTGTTTTAACCTATGCTTTATTAAACTGTATTTATGTTGTTTTATCCTATGCTTTATTAAATTGTATTTATGTTGTTTTATCCTATGCTTTATTAAATTGTATTTATGTTGTTTTATCCTATGCTTTATTAAATTGTATATATGTTGTTTTATCCTATGCTTTATTAAATTGTGTTTATGTTGTTTTAACCCATGCTTTATTAAATTGTATTTATGTTGTTTTATCCTATGCTTTATTAAATTGCATCTATGTTATTTTATCCTATGCTTTATTAAATTGTATTTATGTTGTTTTATCCTATGCTTTATAAAATTATATTTATGTGGTTTTATCCTATGCTTTATTAAATTGTATTCATGTTGTTTTATCTTATGCTTTATTAAATTGAATTTATGTTGTTTTATCTTATGCTTTATTAAATTGTATTTATGTTGTTTTATCCTATGCTTTATTAAATTGTATTTATGGGGTTTATCCTATGCTTTATTAAATTGAATTTATGTTGTTTTCTCCTATGCTTTATTAAATTGTATTTATGTTGGTTTAACCTATGCTTTATTAAATTGTATTTATGTTGTTTTATCCTATACTTTATTAAATTGTATTTATGTTGTATTAACCTATGCTTTATTAAATTGTATTTATGTTGTTTTATCCTATGCTTTATTAAATTGTATTTATGTTGTTTTATCCTATGTTTTATTAAATTGCATTTATGTTGTTTTATCCTATGCTTTATTAAATTGTATTTATGTTGTTTTATTCTATGCTTTATTAAATTGTATTTATGTTGTTTTAACCTATGCTTTATTAAATTGTATTTATGTTGTTTTATCCTATGCTGTATTAAATTGTATTTATGTTGTTTTGTCCTATGCTTTATTACATCGTGTTTATGTTGTTTTATCCTATGCTTTATTAAATTGTATTTATGTTGCTTTAACCTATGCTTTATTAAATTGTATTTATGTTGTTTTATCCTATGCTTTATTAAATTGTATTTATTTTGTTTTAACCTATGCTTTATTAAATTGTTTTTATGTTGTTTTATCCTATGCTTTATTAAATTGTATTTATGTTGTTTTATCCTATGCTTTATTAAATTGTATTTACGTGGTTTCATCCTATGCTTTATTAAATTGTATTTATGTTGTTTTAACCTATGCTTTATTAAATTGTATTTATGTTGTTTTATCCTATGCTTTATTAAATTGTTTTCATGTTGTTTTATCCAATGCTTTATTAAATTGTATTTATGTTGTTTTATCCTATGTTTCATTAAATTGTATTTATGTTGTTTTAATCTATGCTTTATTAAATTGTATTTATGTTGTTTTATCCTATGCTTTATTAAATGGTATTTATGTTGTTTTATCCTATGCTTTATTAAATTGTATTTATGTTGTTTTAACCTATGCTTTATTATACTGTATTTATGTTGTTTTATCCTATGCTTTATTAAATTGTATTTATGTTGTTTTATCCTATGCTTTATTAAATTGTATTTATGTTGTTTTATCCTATGCTTTATTAAATTGTATTTATGTTGTTTTATCCTATGCTTTATTAAATTGTATTTATGTTGTTTTATCCTATGCTTTATTAAATTGTATTTATGTTGTTTTATCCTATGCTTTATTAAATTTTATTTATGTTGTTTATCCTTTGCTTTACTAAATTTTATTTATGTTGTTTTAACCTATGATTTATTAAATTGTATTTATGTTGTTTTATCCTATGCTTTATTAAATTGTATTTATGTTGTTTTATCCTATGCTTTATGAAATTGTATTTATGTTGTTTTATCCTATGCTTTATAAAATTATATTTATGTGGTTTTATCCTATGCTTTATTAAATATTATTCATGTTGTTTTATCTTATGCTTTATTAAATTGTATTTATGTTGTTTTATCTTATGCTTTATTAAATTGTATTTATGTTGTTTTATCCTATGCTTTATTATATTGTATTTATGTTGTTTGATCCTATGCTTTATTAAATTGTATTGATGTTGTTTTATCCTATGCTTTATTAAATTGTATTTATGTTGTTTTATCCTATGCTTTATTAAATTGTATTTATGTTGTTTTATCCTATGCTTTATTAAATTGTATTTATGTTGCTTTAACCTATGCTTTATTAAATTGTATTTATGTTGTTTTAACCCATGCTTTATTAAATTGTATTTATGTTGTTTTATCCTATGCTTTATTAAATTGTATTTATGTTGTTTTATCCTATGCTTTATTAAATTGTATTTATGTTGTTTTAACCTATGATTTATTAAATTGTATTTATGTTGTTTTATCCTATGCTTTATTAAATTGTATTTATGTTGTTTTATCCTATGCTTTATTACATCCTGTTTATGTTGTTTTATCCTATGCTTTATTATATCCTGTTTATGTTGTTTTATCCTATGCTTTATTAAATTGTATTTATGTTGTTTTAACCTATGCTTTATTAAATTGTATTTATGTTGTTTTATCCTATGCTTTATTAAATTGTATTTACGTGGTTTCATCCTATGCTTTATTAAATTGTATTTATGTTGTTTTAACCTATGCTTTATTAAATTGTATTTATGTTGTTTTATCCTATGCTTTATTAAATTGTATTCATGTTGTTTTATCCAATGCTTTATTAAATTGTATTTATGTTGTTTTATCCTATGTTTCATTAAATTGTATTTATGTTGTTTTAATCTATGCTTTATTAAATTGTATTTATGTTGTTTTAACCAATGCTTTATTAAACTGTATTTATGTTGTTTTATCCTATGCTTTATTAAATTGTATTTATGTTGTTTTATCCTATGCTTTATTAAATTGTATTCATGTTGTTTTATCCTATGCTTTATTAAATTGTATTTATGTTGTTTTATCCTATGCTTTATTAAATGGTATTTATGTTGTTTTATCCTATGCTTTATTAAATTGTATTTATGTTGTTTTAACCTATGCTTTATTAAACTGTATTTATGTTGTTTTATCCTATGCTTTATTAAATTGTATTTATGTTGTTTTATCCTATGCTTTATTAAATTGTATTTATGTTGTTTTATCCTATGCTTTATTAAATTGTATATATGTTGTTTTATCCTATGCTTTATTAAATTGTGTTTATGTCGTTTTAACCCATGCTTTATTAAATTGTATTTATGTTGTTTTATCCTATGCTTTATTAAATTGCATCTATTTTATTTTATCCTATGCTTTATTAAATTGTATTTATGTTGTTTTATCCTATGCTTTATAAAATTATATTTATGTGGTTTTATCCTATGCTTTATTAAATTGTATTCATGTTGTTTTATCTTATGCTTTATTAAATTGAATTTATGTTGTTTTATCTTATGCTTTATTAAATTGTATTTATGTTGTTTTATCCTATGCTTTATTAAATTGTATTTATGTGGTTTTATCCTATGCTTTATTAAATTGAATTTATGTTGTTTTCTCCTATGCTTTATTAAATTGTATTTATGTGGTTTTATCCTATGCTTTATTAAATTGTATTTATGTTGTTTTAACCTATGATTTATTAAATTGTATTTATGTTGTTTTATCCTATGCTTTATTAAATTGTATTTATGTTGTTTTATCCTATGCTTTATTAAATTGTATTTATGTTGTTTTATCCTATGCTTTATTAAATTGTATTTATGTTGTTTTATCCTATGCTTTATTAAATTGTATTTATGTTGTTTTAACCTATGCTTTATTACATCGTGTTTATGTTGTTTTATCCTATGCTTTATTTAATTATATTTATGTTGTTTTATCCTATGCTTTATTAAATGGTATTTATGTTGTTTTATCCTATGCTTTATTAAATGGTATTTATGTTGTTTTATCCTATGCTTTATTAAATTGTATTTATGTTGTTTTAACCTATGCTTTATTAAACTGTATTTATGTTGTTTTATCCTATGCTTTATTAAATTGTATTTATGTTGTTTTAACCTATGCTTTATTAAATTGTATTTATGTTGTTTTAACCCATGCTTTATTAAACTGTATTTATGTTGTTTTATCCTATGCTTTATTAAATTGTATTTATGTTGTTTTATCCTATGCTTTATTAAATTGTATTTATGTTGTTTTAACGTATGATTTATTAAATTGTATTTATGTTGTTTTATCCTATGCTTTATTAAATTGTATTTATGTTGTTTTATCCTATGCTTTATTACATCCTGTTTATGTTGTTTTATCCTATGCTTTATTATATCCTGTTTATGTTGTTTTATCCTATGCTTTATTAAATTGTATTTATGTTGTTTTAACCTATGCTTTATTAAATTGTATTTATGTTGTTTTATCCTATGCTTTATTAAATTGTATTTACGTGATTTCATCCTATGCTTTATTAAATTGTATTTATGTTGTTTTAACCTATGCTTTATTAAATTGTATTTATGTTGTTTTATCCTATGCTTTATTAAATTGTATTCATGTTGTTTTATCCAATGCTTTATTAAATTGTATTTATGTTGTTTTATCCTATGTTTCATTAAATTGTATTTATGTTGTTTTAATCTATGCTTTATTAAATTGTATTTATGTTGTTTTAACCAATGCTTTATTAAACTGTATTTATGTTGTTTTATCCTATGCTTTATTAAATTGTATTTATGTTGTTTTATCCTATGCTTTATTAAATTTTATTCATGTTGTTTTATCCTATGCTTTATTAAATTGTATTTATGTTGTTTTATCCTATGCTTTATTAAATGGTATTTATGTTGTTTTATCCTATGCTTTATTAAATTGTATTTATGTTGTTTTAACCTATGCTTTATTAAACTGTATTTATGTTGTTTTATCCTATGCTTTATTAAATTGTATTTATGTTGTTTTATCCTATGCTTTATTAAATTGTATTTATGTTGTTTTATCCTATGCTTTATTAAATTGTATATATGTTGTTTTATCCTATGCTTTATTAAATTGTGTTTATGTTGTTTTAACCCATGCTTTATTAAAATGTATTTATGTTGTTTTATCCTATGCTTTATTAAATTGCATCTATGTTATTTTATCCTATGCTTTATTAAATTGTATTTATGTTGTTTTATCCTATGCTTTATAAAATTATATTTATGTGGTTTTATCCTATGCTTTATTAAATTGTATTCATGTTGTTTTATCTTATGCTTTATTAAATTGAATTTATGTTGTTTTATCTTATGCTTTATTAAATTGTATTTATGTTGTTTTATCCTATGCTTTATTAAATTGTATTTATGGGGTTTATCCTATGCTTTATTAAATTGAATTTATGTTGTTTTCTCCTATGCTTTATTAAATTGTATTTATGTGGTTTTATCCTATGCTTTATTAAATTGTATTTATGTTGTTTTAACCTATGATTTATTAAATTGTATTTATGTTGTTTTATCCTATGCTTTATTAAATTGTATTTATGTTGTTTTATCCTATGCTTTATTAAATTGTATTTATGTTGTTTTATCCTATGCTTTATTAAATTGTATTTATGTTGTTTTATCCTATGCTTTATTAAATTGTATTTATGTTGTTTTAACCTATGCTTTATTACATCGTGTTTACGTTGTTTTATCCTATGCTTTATTAAATTGTATTTATGTTGCTTTAACCTATGCTTTATTTAATTATATTTATGTTGTTTTATCCTATGCTTTATTAAATGGTATTTATGTTGTTTTATCCTATGCTTTATTAAATGGTATTTATGTTGTTTTATCCTATGCTTTATTAAATTGTATTTATGTTGTTTTAACCTATGCTTTATTAAACTGTATTTATGTTGTTTTATCCTATGCTTTATTAAATTGTATTTATGTTGTTTTATCCTATGCTTTATTAAATTGTATTTATGTTGCTTTAACCTATGCTTTATTTAATTATATTTATGTTGTTTTATCCTATGCTTTATTAAATGGTATTTATGTTGTTTTATCCTATGCTTTATTAAATTGTATTTATGTTGTTTTGTCCTATGCCTTATTAAATTGTATTTATGTTGTTTTAACCTATGATTTATTAAATTGTGTTTATGTTGTTTTATCCTATGCTTTATTAAAATGTACTTATGTTGTTTTATCCTATGCTTTATTAAATTGTATTTATGTTGTTTTATCCTTTGCTTTATTAAATTTTATTTATGTTGTTTATCCTTTGCTTTACTAAATTTTATTTATGTTGTTTTAACCTATGATTTATTAAATTGTATTTATGTTGTTTTATCCTATGCTTTATTAAATTGTATTTATGTTGTTTTATCCTATGCTTTATGAAATTGTATTTATGTTGTTTTATCCTATGCTTTATAAAATTATATTTATGTGGTTTTATCCTATGCTTTATTAAATATTATTCATGTTGTTTTATCTTATGCTTTATTAAATTGTATTTATGTTGTTTTATCTTATGCTTTATTAAATTGTATTTATGTTGTTTTATCCTATGCTTTATTATATTGTATTTATGTTGTTTGATCCTATGCTTTATTAAATTGTATTGATGTTGTTTTATCCTATGCTTTATTAAATTGTATTTATGTTGTTTTATCCTATGCTTTATTAAATTGTATTTATGTTGTTTTATCCTATGCTTTATTAAATTGTATTTATGTTGCTTTAACCTATGCTTTATTAAATTGAATTTATGTTGTTTTAACCCACGCTTTATTAAATTGTATTTATGTTGTTTTATCCTATGCTTTATTAAATTGTATTTATGTTGTTTTATCCTATGCTTTATTAAATTGTATTTATGTTGTTTTAACCTATGATTTATTAAATTGTATTTATGTTGTTTTATCCTATGCTTTATTAAATTGTATTTATGTTGTTTTATCCTATGCTTTATTACATCCTGTTTATGTTGTTTTATCCTATGCTTTATTATATCCTGTTTATGTTGTTTTATCCTATGCTTTATTAAATTGTATTTATGTTGTTTTAACCTATGCTTTATTAAATTGTATTTATGTTGTTTTATCCTATGCTTTATTAAATTGTATTTACGTGGTTTCATCCTATGCTTTATTAAATTGTATTTATGTTGTTTTAACCTATGCTTTATTAAATTGTATTTATGTTGTTTTATCCTATGCTTTATTAAATTGTATTCATGTTGTTTTATCCAATGCTTTATTAAATTGTATTTATGTTGTTTTATCCTATGTTTCATTAAATTGTATTTATGTTGTTTTAATCTATGCTTTATTAAATTGTATTTATGTTGTTTTAACCAATGCTTTATTAAACTGTATTTATGTTGTTTTATCCTATGCTTTATTAAATTGTATTTATGTTGTTTTATCCTATGCTTTATTAAATTGTATTCATGTTGTTTTATCCTATGCTTTATTAAATTGTATTTATGTTGTTTTATCCTATGCTTTATTAAATGGTATTTATGTTGTTTTATCCTATGCTTTATTAAATTGTATTTATGTTGTTTTAACCTATGCTTTATTAAACTGTATTTATGTTGTTTTATCCTATGCTTTATTAAATTGTATTTATGTTGTTTTATCCTATGCTTTATTAAATTGTATTTATGTTGTTTTATCCTATGCTTTATTAAATTGTATATATGTTGTTTTATCCTATGCTTTATTAAATTGTGTTTATGTCGTTTTAACCCATGCTTTATTAAATTGTATTTATGTTGTTTTATCCTATGCTTTATTAAATTGCATCTATGTTATTTTATCCTATGCTTTATTAAATTGTATTTATGTTGTTTTATCCTATGCTTTATAAAATTATATTTATGTGGTTTTATCCTATGCTTTATTAAATTGTATTCATGTTGTTTTATCTTATGCTTTATTAAATTGAATTTATGTTGTTTTATCTTATGCTTTATTAAATTGTATTTATGTTGTTTTATCCTATGCTTTATTAAATTGTATTTATGTGGTTTTATCCTATGCTTTATTAAATTGAATTTATGTTGTTTTCTCCTATGCTTTATTAAATTGTATTTATGTGGTTTTATCCTATGCTTTATTAAATTGTATTTATGTTGTTTTAACCTATGATTTATTAAATTGTATTTATGTTGTTTTATCCTATGCTTTATTAAATTGTATTTATGTTGTTTTATCCTATGCTTTATTAAATTGTATTTATGTTGTTTTATCCTATGCTTTATTAAATTGTATTTATGTTGTTTTATCCTATGCTTTATTAAATTGTATTTATGTTGTTTTAACCTATGCTTTATTACATCGTGTTTATGTTGTTTTATCCTATGCTTTATTTAATTATATTTATGTTGTTTTATCCTATGCTTTATTAAATGGTATTTATGTTGTTTTATCCTATGCTTTATTAAATGGTATTTATGTTGTTTTATCCTATGCTTTATTAAATTGTATTTATGTTGTTTTAACCTATGCTTTATTAAACTGTATTTATGTTGTTTTATCCTATGCTTTATTAAATTGTATTTATGTTGTTTTAACCTATGCTTTATTAAATTGTATTTATGTTGTTTTAACCCATGCTTTATTAAACTGTATTTATGTTGTTTTATCCTATGCTTTATTAAATTGTATTTATGTTGTTTTATCCTATGCTTTATTAAATTGTATTTATGTTGTTTTAACGTATGATTTATTAAATTGTATTTATGTTGTTTTAT
The DNA here is from genome assembly GCF_046119375.1 of Phyllobates terribilis. Lineage (NCBI taxonomy): Eukaryota > Metazoa > Chordata > Amphibia > Anura > Dendrobatidae > Phyllobates > Phyllobates terribilis. The sequence continues at coordinate 1,876,260 of NW_027362781.1, read as the reverse complement.
CCTATGCTTTATTAAATTGTATTTATGTTGTTTTATCCTATGCTTTATTACATCCTGTTTATGTTGTTTTATCCTATGCTTTATTATATCCTGTTTATGTTGTTTTATCCTATGCTTTATTAAATTGTATTTATGTTGTTTTAACCTATGCTTTATTAAATTGTATTTATGTTGTTTTATCCTATGCTTTATTAAATTGTATTTACGTGATTTCATCCTATGCTTTATTAAATTGTATTTATGTTGTTTTAACCTATGCTTTATTAAATTGTATTTATGTTGTTTTATCCTATGCTTTATTAAATTGTATTCATGTTGTTTTATCCAATGCTTTATTAAATTGTATTTATGTTGTTTTATCCTATGTTTCATTAAATTGTATTTATGTTGTTTTAATCTATGCTTTATTAAATTGTATTTATGTTGTTTTAACCAATGCTTTATTAAACTGTATTTATGTTGTTTTATCCTATGCTTTATTAAATTGTATTTATGTTGTTTTATCCTATGCTTTATTAAATTTTATTCATGTTGTTTTATCCTATGCTTTATTAAATTGTATTTATGTTGTTTTATCCTATGCTTTATTAAATGGTATTTATGTTGTTTTATCCTATGCTTTATTAAATTGTATTTATGTTGTTTTAACCTATGCTTTATTAAACTGTATTTATGTTGTTTTATCCTATGCTTTATTAAATTGTATTTATGTTGTTTTATCCTATGCTTTATTAAATTGTATTTATGTTGTTTTATCCTATGCTTTATTAAATTGTATATATGTTGTTTTATCCTATGCTTTATTAAATTGTGTTTATGTTGTTTTAACCCATGCTTTATTAAATTGTATTTATGTTGTTTTATCCTATGCTTTATTAAATTGCATCTATGTTATTTTATCCTATGCTTTATTAAATTGTATTTATGTTGTTTTATCCTATGCTTTATAAAATTATATTTATGTGGTTTTATCCTATGCTTTATTAAATTGTATTCATGTTGTTTTATCTTATGCTTTATTAAATTGAATTTATGTTGTTTTATCTTATGCTTTATTAAATTGTATTTATGTTGTTTTATCCTATGCTTTATTAAATTGTATTTATGGGGTTTATCCTATGCTTTATTAAATTGAATTTATGTTGTTTTCTCCTATGCTTTATTAAATTGTATTTATGTGGTTTTATCCTATGCTTTATTAAATTGTATTTATGTTGTTTTAACCTATGATTTATTAAATTGTATTTATGTTGTTTTATCCTATGCTTTATTAAATTGTATTTATGTTGTTTTATCCTATGCTTTATTAAATTGTATTTATGTTGTTTTATCCTATGCTTTATTAAATTGTATTTATGTTGTTTTATCCTATGCTTTATTAAATTGTATTTATGTTGTTTTAACCTATGCTTTATTACATCGTGTTTATGTTGTTTTATCCTATGCTTTATTAAATTGTATTTATGTTGCTTTAACCTATGCTTTATTTAATTATATTTATGTTGTTTTATCCTATGCTTTATTAAATGGTATTTATGTTGTTTTATCCTATGCTTTATTAAATGGTATTTATGTTGTTTTATCCTATGCTTTATTAAATTGTATTTATGTTGTTTTAACCTATGCTTTATTAAACTGTATTTATGTTGTTTTATCCTATGCTTTATTAAATTGTATTTATGTTGTTTTATCCTATGCTTTATTAAATTGTATTTATGTTGCTTTAACCTATGCTTTATTTAATTATATTTATGTTGTTTTATCCTATGCTTTATTAAATGGTATTTATGTTGTTTTATCCTATGCTTTATTAAATTGTATTTATGTTGTTTTGTCCTATGCCTTATTAAATTGTATTTATGTTGTTTTAACCTATGATTTATTAAATTGTGTTTATGTTGTTTTATCCTATGCTTTATTAAAATGTATTTATGTTGTTTTATCCTATGCTTTATTAAATTGTATTTATGTTGTTTTAACCTATGCTTTATTAAATTGTATTTATGTTGTTTTAACCTATGCTTTATTAAATTGTATTTATGTTGTTTAACCTATGCTTTATTAAACTGCATTTATGTTGTTTTATCCTATGCTTTATTAAATTGTATTTATGTTGTTTTATCCTATGCTTTATTAAATTGTATTTATGTTGTTTTATCCTATGCTTTATTAAATTGTACTTATGTTGTTTTATCCTATGCTTTATTAAATTGTATTTATGTTGTTTTATCCTATGCTTAATTACATCGTGTTTATGTTGTTTTATCCTATGCTTTATTAAATTGTATTAATGTTGCTTTAACCTATGCTTTATTAAATTGTATTTATGTTGTTTTATCCTATGCTTTATTAAATTGTATTTATGTTGTTTTATCCTATGCTTTATTAAATTGTATTTATGTTGTTTTATCCTATGCTTAATTAAATTGTATTTATGTTGTTTTATCCTATGCTTTATTAAATTTTATTGATGTTGTTTTATCCCATGCTTTATTAAATTGTATTAATGTTGTTTTAACCTATAATTTATTAAATTGTATTTATGTTGTTTTATCCTATGCTTTATTAAATTGTATTTATGTTGTTTTATCCTATGCTTTATTAAATTGTATTTATGTTGTTTTATCCTATGCTTTATTAAATTGTATTTATGTTGTTTTATCCTATGCTTTATTAAATTGTATTTATGTTGTTTTAACCTATGCTTTATTACATCGTGTTTATGTTGTTTTATCCTATGCTTTATTAAATTGTATTTATGTTGTTTTATCCTATGCTTTATTAAACTGTATTTATGTTGTTTTATCCTATGCTTTATTAAATTGTATTTATGTTGTTTTATCCTATGCTTTATTAAATTGTATTTATGTTGTTTTAACCTATGATTTATTAAATTGTATTTATGTTGTTTTATCCTATACTTTATTAAATTGTATTTATGTTGTTTTATCCTATGCTTAATTACATCGTGTTTATGTTGTTTTATCCTATGCTTTATTAAATTGTATTAATGTTGCTTTAACCTATGCTTTATTAAATTGTATTTATGTTGTTTTATCCTATGCTTTATTAAATTGTATTTATGTTGTTTTATCCTATGCTTTATTAAATTGTATTTATGTTGTTTTATCCTATGCTTAATTAAATTGTATTTATGTTGTTTTATCCTATGCTTTATTAAATTTTATTGATGTTGTTTTATCCCATGCTTTATTAAATTGTATTAATGTTGTTTTAACCTATAATTTATTAAATTGTATTTATGTTGTTTTATCCTATACTTTATTAAATTGTATTTATGTTGTTTTATCCTATGCTTTATTAAATTGTATTTATGTTGTTTTATCCTATGCTTTATTAAATTGTATTTATGTTGTTTTATCCTATGCTTTATTAAATTGTATTTATGTTGTTTTAACCTATGCTTTATTACATCGTGTTTATGTTGTTTTATCCTATGCTTTATTAAATTGTATTTATGTTGTTTTATCCTATGCTTTATTAAACTGTATTTATGTTGTTTTATCCTATGCTTTATTAAATTGTATTTATGTTGTTTTATCCTATGCTTTATTAAATTGTATTTATGTTGTTTTAACCTATGATTTATTAAATTGTATTTATGTTGTTTTATCCTATACTTTATTAAATTGTATTTATGTTGTATTAACCTATGCTTTATTAAATTGTATTTATGTTGTTTTATCCTATGCTTTATTAAATTGCATTTATGTTGTTTTATCCTATGCTTTATTAAATTGTATTTATGTTGTTTTATCCTATGCTTTATTAAATTGTATTTATGTTGTTTTAACCTATGCTTTATTAAATTGTATTTATGTTGTTTATCCTATGCTGTATTAAATTGTATTTATGTTGTTTTGTCCTATGCTTTATTACATCGTGTTTATGTTGTTTTATCCGATGCTTTATTAAATTGTATTTATGTTGCTTTAACCTATGCTTTATTAAATTGTATTTATGTTGTTTTATCCTATGCTTTATTAAATTGTATTTATTTTGTTTTAACCTATGCTTTATTAAATTGTTTTTATGTTGTTTTATCCTATGCTTTATTAAATTGTATTTATGTTGTTTTATCCTATGCTTTATTAAATTGTATTTACGTGGTTTCATCCTATGCTTTATTAAATTGTATTTATGTTGTTTTAACCTATGCTTTATTAAATTGTATTTATGTTGTTTTATCCTATGCTTTATTAAATTGTTTTCATGTTGTTTTATCCAATGCTTTATTAAATTGTATTTATGTTGTTTTATCCTATGTTTCATTAAATTGTATTTATGTTGTTTTAATCTATGCTTTATTAAATTGTATTTATGTTGCTTTAACCAATGCTTTATTAAACTGTATTTATGTTGTTTTATCCTATGCTTTATTAAATTGTATTTATGTTGTTTTATCCTATGCTTTATTAAATGGTATTTATGTTGTTTTATCCTATGCTTTATTAAATTGTATTTATGTTGTTTTAACCTATGCTTTATTAAACTGTATTTATGTTGTTTTATCCTCTGCTTTATTAAATTGTATTTATGTTGTTTTATCCTATGCTTTATTAAATTGTATTTATGTTGTTTTATCCTATGCTTTATTAAATTGTATTTATGTTGTTTTATCATATGCTTTATTAAATTGTATTTATGTTGTTTTATCCTATGCTTTATTAAATTGTATTTATGTTGTTTTATCCTATGCTTTATTAAATTTTATTTATGTTGTTTATCCTTTGCTTTACTAAATTGTATTTATGTTGTTTTAACCTATGATTTATTAAATTGTATTTATGTTGTTTTATCCTATGCTTTATTAAATTGTATTTATGTTGTTTTATCCTATGCTTTATTAAATTGTATTTATGTTGTTTTATCCTATGCTTTATAAAATTATATTTATGTGGTTTTATCCTATGCTTTATTAAATATTATTCATGTTGTTTTATCTTATGCTTTATTAAATTGTATTTATGTTGTTTTATCTTATGCTTTATTAAATTGTATTTATGTTGTTTTATCCTATGCTTTATTAAATTGTATTTATGTTGTTTGATCCTATGCTTTATTAAATTGTATTGATGTTGTTTTATCCTATGCTTTATTAAATTGTATTTATGTTGTTTTATCCTATGCTTTATTAAATTGTATTTATGTTGTTTTATCCTATGCTTTATTAAATTGTATTTATGTTGTTTTAACCTATGCTTTATTAAATTGTATTTATGTTGTTTTAACCCATGCTTTATTAAATTGTATTTATGTTGTTTTATCCTATGCTTTATTAAATTGTATTTATGTTGTTTTATCCTATGCTTTATTAAATTGTATTTATGTTGTTTTAACCTATGATTTATTAAATTGTATTTATGTTGTTTTATCCTATGCTTTATTAAATTGTATTTATGTTGTTTTATCCTATGCTCTATTACATCCTGTTTATGTTGTTTTATCCTATGCTTTATTACATCCTGTTTATGTTGTTTTATCCTATGCTTTATTAAATTGTATTTATGTTGTTTTAACCTATGCTTTATTAAATTGTATTTATGTTGTTTTATCCTATGCTTTATTAAATTGTATTTACGTGGTTTCATCCTATGCTTTATTAAATTGTATTTATGTTGTTTTAACCTATGCTTTATTAAATTGTATTTATGTTGTTTTAACTCATGCTTTATTAAATTGTATTCATGTTGTTTTATCCTATGCTTTATTAAACTGTATTTATGTTGTTTTATCCTATGCTTTATTAAATTGTATTTATGTTGTTTTATCCTATGCTTTATTAAATTGTATTTATGTTGTTTTATCCTATGCTTTATTAAATTGTATATATGTTGTTTTATCCTATGCTTTATTAAATTGTGTTTATGTTGTTTTAACTCATGCTTTATTAAATTGTATTCATGTTTGTTTTATCCTATGCTTTATTAAATTGTATTTATGTTGTTTTATCCTATGCTTTATTAAATGGTATTTATGTTGTTTTATCCTATGCTTTATTAAATTGTATTTATGTTGTTTTAACCTATGCTTTATTAAACTGTATTTATGTTGTTTTATCCTATGCTTTATTAAATTGTATTTATGTTGTTTTATCCTATGCTTTATTAAATTGTATTTATGTTGTTTTATCCTATGCTTTATTAAATTGTATATATGTTGTTTTATCCTATGCTTTATTAAATTGTGTTTATGTTGTTTTAACTCATGCTTTATTAAATTGTATTTATGTTGTTTTATCCTATGCTTTATTAAATTGCATCTATGTTATTTTATCCTATGCTTTATTAAATTGTATTTATGTTGTTTTATCCTATGCTTTATAAAATAATATTTATGTGGTTTTATCATATGCTTTATTAAATTGTATTCATGTTGTTTTATCTTATGCTTTATTAAATTGAATTTATGTTGTTTTATCCTATGCTTTATTAAATTGTATTTATGTGGTTTTATCCTATGCTTTATTAAATTGAATTTATGTTGTTTTCTCCTATGCTTTATTAAATTGTATTTATGTGGTTTTATCCTATGCTTTATTAAATTGTATTTATGTTGTTTTAACCTATGATTTATTAAATTGTATTTATGTTGTTTTATCCTATGCTTTATTAAATTGTATTTATGTTGTTTTATCCTATGCTTTATTAAATTGTATTTATGTTGTTTTATCCTATGCTTTATTAAATTGTATTTATGTTGTTTTATCCTATGCTTTATTAAATTGTATTTATGTTGTCTTAACCTATGCTTTATTACCTCGTGTTTATGTTGTTTTATCCTACGCTTTATTAAATTGTGTTTATGTTGCTTTAACCTATGCTTTATTAAATTATATTTATGTTGTTTTATCCTATGCTTTATTAAATGGTATTTATGTTGTTTTATCCTATGCTTTATTAAATTGTATTCATGTTGTTTTAACCTATGCTTTATTAAATTGTATTTATGTTGTTTTATCCTATGCTTTATTAAATTGTATTTATGTTGTTTTATCCTATGCTTTATTAAATTGTATTTATGTTGTTTTATCCTATGCTTTATTAAATTGTATTTATGTTGTTTTATCCTAAGCTTTATTACATCGTGTTTATGTTGTTTTATCCTATGCTTTATTAAATTGTATTTATGTTGCTTTAACCTATGCTTTATTAAATTGTATTTATGTTGTTTTAATCTATGCTTTATTAAATTGTATTTATGTTGTTTTAACCATTGCTTTATTAAACTGTATTTATGTTGTTTTATCCTATGCTTTATTAAATTGTATTTATGTTGTTTTATCCTATGCTTTTTTAAATTGTATTCATGTTGTTTTATCCTATGCTTTATTAAATGGTATTTATGTTGTTTTATCCTATGCTTTATTAAATTGTATTTATGTTGTTTTAACCTATGCTTTATTAAACTGTATTTATGTTGTTTTATCCTATGCTTTATTAAATTGTATTTATGTTGTTTTATCCTATGCTTTATTAAATTGTATTTATGTTGTTTTATCCTATGCTTTATTAAATTGTATATATGTTGTTTTATCCTATGCTTTATTAAATTGTGTTTATGTTGTTTTAACTCATGCTTTATTAAATTGTATTTATGTTGTTTTATCCTATGCTTTATTAAATTGCATCTATGTTATTTTATCCTATGCTTTATTAAATTGTATTTATGTTGTTTTATCCTATGCTTTATAAAATTATATTTATGTGGTTTTATCATATGCTTTATTAAATTGTATTCATGTTGTTTTATCTTATGCTTTATTAAATTGAATTTATGTTGTTTTATCCTATGCTTTATTAAATTGTATTTATGTGGTTTTATCCTATGCTTTATTAAATTGAATTTATGTTGTTTTCTCCTATGCTTTATTAAATTGTATTTATGTGGTTTTATCCTATGCTTTATTAAATTGTATTTATGTTGTTTTAACCTATGATTTATTAAATTGTATTTATGTTGTTTTATCCTATGCTTTATTAAATTGTATTTATGTTGTTTTATCCTATGCTTTATTAAATTGTATTTATGTTGTTTTATCCTATGCTTTATTAAATTGTATTTATGTTGTTTTATCCTATGCTTTATTAAATTGTATTTATGTTGTCTTAACCTATGCTTTATTACCTCGTGTTTATGTTGTTTTATCCTATGCTTTATTAAATTGTTTTTATGTTGCTTTAACCTATGCTTTATTAAATTATATTTATGTTGTTTTATCCTATGCTTTATTAAATGGTATTTATGTTGTTTTATCCTATGCTTTATTAAATTGTTTTCATGTTGTTTTAACCTATGCTTTATTAAACTGTATTTATGTTGTTTTATCCTATGCTTAATTAAATTGTATTTATGTTGTTTTATCCTATGCTTTATTAAATTGTATTTATGTTGTTTTAACCTATGCTTTATTAAATTGTATTTATGTTGTTTTAAACTATGCTTTATTAAATTGTATTTATGTTGTTTTAACCTATGCCTAATTAAATTGTATTTATGTTGTTTTATCCTATGCTTTATTAAATTGTATTTATGTTGTTTTATCCTATGCTTTATTAAATTGTTTTTATGTTGCTTTAACCTATGCTTTATTAAATTATATTTATGTTGTTTTATCCTATGCTTTATTAAATGGTATTTATGTTGTTTTATCCTATGCTTTATTAAATTGTTTTCATGTTGTTTTAACCTATGCTTTATTAAACTGTATTTATGTTGTTTTATCCTATGCTTAATTAAATTGTATTTATGTTGTTTTATCCTATGCTTTATTAAATTGTATTTATGTTGTTTTAACCTATGCTTTATTAAATTGTATTTATGTTGTTTTAAACTATGCTTTATTAAATTGTATTTATGTTGTTTTAACCTATGCCTAATTAAATTGTATTTATGTTGTTTTATCCTATGCTTTATTAAATTGTATTTATGTTGTTTTATCCTATGCTTTATTAAATTGTATTTATGTTGTTTTAACCTATGCTTTATTAAATTGTATTTCTGTTGTTCTACCCTATGCTTTATTAAATTGTATTTATGTTGTTTTATCCTATGGTTTATTAAATTGTATTTATGTTGTTTTATCCTATGGTTTATTAAATTGTATTTATGTTGTTTTAACCCATGCTTCATTAAATTGTATTTATGTTGTTTCAACCCATGCTTCATTAAATTGTATTCATGTTGTTTTATCTTATGCTTCATTAAATTGTATTTATGTTGTTTTATCTTATGCTTTATTAAATTGTATTTATGTTGTTTTGTCCTATGCTTTATTAAATTGTATTTATGTTGTTTTAACCCATGCTTCATTAAATTGCATTTATGTTGTTTTATCTTATGCTTTATTAAATTGTATTTATGTTGTTTTATCCTATGCTTTATTAAATTGTATTTACGTTGTTTTATCCTATGGTTTATTAAATTGTATTTATGTTCTTTTATCCTATGCTTTATTAAATTGTATTTCTGTTGTTTTAACCTATGCTTTATTAAATTGTATTTACGTTGTTTTAACCTATGCTTTATTAAATTGTATTTATGTTGTTTTATCCTATGCTTTATTAAATTGTATTTATGTTGTCTTAACCTATGCTTTATTACCTCGTGTTTATGTTGTTTTATCCTATGCTTTATTAAATTGTTTTTATGTTGCTTTAACCTATGCTTTATTAAATTATATTTATGTTGTTTTATCCTATGCTTTATTAAATGGTATTTATGTTGTTTTATCCTATGCTTTATTAAATTGTTTTCATGTTGTTTTAAGCTATGCTTTATTAAATTGTATATATGTTGTTTTATCCTATGCTTTATTAAATTGTGTTTATGTTGTTTTAACCTATGCTTTATTAAATTGTATTTACGTTGTTTTAACCTATGCTTTATTAAATTGTATTTATGTTGTTTTATCCTATGCTTTATTAAATTGTATTTATGTTGTCTTAACCTATGCTTTATTACCTCGTGTTTATGTTGTTTTATCCTATGCTTTATTAAATTGTATATATGTTGTTTTATCCTATGCTTTATTAAATTGTGTTTATGTTGTTTTAACTCATGCTTTATTAAATTGTATTTATGTTGTTTTATCCTATGCTTTATTAAATTGCATCTATGTTATTTTATCCTATGCTTTATTAAATTGTATTTATGTTGTTTTATCCTATGCTTTATAAAATAATATTTATGTGGTTTTATCATATGCTTTATTAAATTGTATTCATGTTGTTTTATCTTATGCTTTATTAAATTGAATTTATGTTGTTTTATCCTATGCTTTATTAAATTGTATTTATGTGGTTTTATCCTATGCTTTATTAAATTGAATTTATGTTGTTTTCTCCTATGCTTTATTAAATTGTATTTATGTTGTTTTATCCTATGCTTTATTAAATTGTATTTATGTTGTTTTAACCTATGATTTATTAAATTGTATTTATGTTGTTTTATCCTATGCTTTATTAAATTGTATTTATGTTGTTTTATCCTATGATTTATTAAATTGTATTTATGTTGTTTTATCCTATGCTTTATTAAATTGTATTTATGTTGTTTTATCCTATGCTTTATTAAATTGTATTTATGTTGTCTTAACCTATGCTTTATTACCTCGTGTTTATGTTGTTTTATCCTACGCTTTATTAAATTGTGTTTATGTTGCTTTAACCTATGCTTTATTAAATTATATTTATGTTGTTTTATCCTATGCTTTATTAAATGGTATTTATGTTGTTTTATCCTATGCTTTATTAAATTGTATTCATGTTGTTTTAACCTATGCTTTATTAAATTGTATTTATGTTGTTTTATCCTATGCTTTATTAAATTGTATTTATGTTGTTTTATCCTATGCTTTATTAAATTGTATTTATGTTGTTTTATCCTATGCTTTATTAAATTGTATTTATGTTGTTTTATCCTAAGCTTTATTACATCGTGTTTATGTTGTTTTATCCTATGCTTTATTAAATTGTATTTATGTTGCTTTAACCTATGCTTTATTAAATTGTATTTATGTTGTTTTAATCTATGCTTTATTAAATTGTATTTATGTTGTTTTAACCATTGCTTTATTAAACTGTATTTATGTTGTTTTATCCTATGCTTTATTAAATTGTATTTATGTTGTTTTATCCTATGCTTTATTAAATTGTATTCATGTTGTTTTATCCTATGCTTTATTAAATTGTATTTATGTTGTTTTATCCTATGCTTTATTAAATGGTATTTATGTTGTTTTATCCTATGCTTTATTAAATTGTATTTATGTTGTTTTAACCTATGCTTTATTAAACTGTATTTATGTTGTTTTATCCTATGCTTTATTAAATTGTATTTATGTTGTTTTATCCTATGCTTTATTAAATTGTATTTATGTTGTTTTATCCTATGCTTTATTAAATTGTATATATGTTGTTTTATCCTATGCTTTATTAAATTGTGTTTATGTTGTTTTAACTCATGCTTTATTAAATTGTATTTATGTTGTTTTATCCTATGCTTTATTAAATTGTATTTATGTTGTTTTATCCTATGCTTTATTAAATTGTATTTATGTTGTCTTAACCTATGCTTTATTACCTCGTGTTTATGTTGTTTTATCCTACGCTTTATTAAATTGTGTTTATGTTGCTTTAACCTATGCTTTATTAAATTATATTTATGTTGTTTTATCCTATGCTTTATTAAATGGTATTTATGTTGTTTTATCCTATGCTTTATTAAATTGTATTCATGTTGTTTTAACCTATGCTTTATTAAATTGTATTTATGTTGTTTTATCCTATGCTTTATTAAATTGTATTTATGTTGTTTTATCCTATGCTTTATTAAATTGTATTTATGTTGTTTTATCCTATGCTTTATTAAATTGTATTTATGTTGTTTTATCCTAAGCTTTATTACATCGTGTTTATGTTGTTTTATCCTATGCTTTATTAAATTGTATTTATGTTGCTTTAACCTATGCTTTATTAAATTGTATTTATGTTGTTTTAATCTATGCTTTATTAAATTGTATTTATGTTGTTTTAACCATTGCTTTATTAAACTGTATTTATGTTGTTTTATCCTATGCTTTATTAAATTGTATTTATGTTGTTTTATCCTATGCTTTTTTAAATTGTATTCATGTTGTTTTATCCTATGCTTTATTAAATGGTATTTATGTTGTTTTATCCTATGCTTTATTAAATTGTATTTATGTTGTTTTAACCTATGCTTTATTAAACTGTATTTATGTTGTTTTATCCTATGCTTTATTAAATTGTATTTATGTTGTTTTATCCTATGCTTTATTAAATTGTATTTATGTTGTTTTATCCTATGCTTTATTAAATTGTATATATGTTGTTTTATCCTATGCTTTATTAAATTGTGTTTATGTTGTTTTAACTCATGCTTTATTAAATTGTATTTATGTTGTTTTATCCTATGCTTTATTAAATTGCATCTATGTTATTTTATCCTATGCTTTATTAAATTGTATTTATGTTGTTTTATCCTATGCTTTATAAAATTATATTTATGTGGTTTTATCATATGCTTTATTAAATTGTATTCATGTTGTTTTATCTTATGCTTTATTAAATTGAATTTATGTTGTTTTATCCTATGCTTTATTAAATTGTATTTATGTGGTTTTATCCTATGCTTTATTAAATTGAATTTATGTTGTTTTCTCCTATGCTTTATTAAATTGTATTTATGTGGTTTTATCCTATGCTTTATTAAATTGTATTTATGTTGTTTTAACCTATGATTTATTAAATTGTATTTATGTTGTTTTATCCTATGCTTTATTAAATTGTATTTATGTTGTTTTATCCTATGCTTTATTAAATTGTATTTATGTTGTTTTATCCTATGCTTTATTAAATTGTATTTATGTTGTTTTATCCTATGCTTTATTAAATTGTATTTATGTTGTCTTAACCTATGCTTTATTACCTCGTGTTTATGTTGTTTTATCCTATGCTTTATTAAATTGTTTTTATGTTGCTTTAACCTATGCTTTATTAAATTATATTTATGTTGTTTTATCCTATGCTTTATTAAATGGTATTTATGTTGTTTTATCCTATGCTTTATTAAATTGTTTTCATGTTGTTTTAACCTATGCTTTATTAAACTGTATTTATGTTGTTTTATCCTATGCTTAATTAAATTGTATTTATGTTGTTTTATCCTATGCTTTATTAAATTGTATTTATGTTGTTTTAACCTATGCTTTATTAAATTGTATTTATGTTGTTTTAAACTATGCTTTATTAAATTGTATTTATGTTGTTTTAACCTATGCCTAATTAAATTGTATTTATGTTGTTTTATCCTATGCTTTATTAAATTGTATTTATGTTGTTTTATCCTATGCTTTATTAAATTGTTTTTATGTTGCTTTAACCTATGCTTTATTAAATTATATTTATGTTGTTTTATCCTATGCTTTATTAAATGGTATTTATGTTGTTTTATCCTATGCTTTATTAAATTGTTTTCATGTTGTTTTAACCTATGCTTTATTAAACTGTATTTATGTTGTTTTATCCTATGCTTAATTAAATTGTATTTATGTTGTTTTATCCTATGCTTTATTAAATTGTATTTATGTTGTTTTAACCTATGCTTTATTAAATTGTATTTATGTTGTTTTAAACTATGCTTTATTAAATTGTATTTATGTTGTTTTAACCTATGCCTAATTAAATTGTATTTATGTTGTTTTATCCTATGCTTTATTAAATTGTATTTATGTTGTTTTATCCTATGCTTTATTAAATTGTATTTATGTTGTTTTAACCTATGCTTTATTAAATTGTATTTCTGTTGTTCTACCCTATTCTTTATTAAATTGTATTTATGTTGTTTTATCCTATGGTTTATTAAATTGTATTTATGTTGTTTTATCCTATGGTTTATTAAATTGTATTTATGTTGTTTTAACCCATGCTTCATTAAATTGTATTTATGTTGTTTCAACCCATGCTTCATTAAATTGTATTCATGTTGTTTTATCTTATGCTTCATTAAATTGTATTTATGTTGTTTTATCTTATGCTTTATTAAATTGTATTTATGTTGTTTTGTCCTATGCTTTATTAAATTGTATTTATGTTGTTTTAACCCATGCTTCATTAAATTGCATTTATGTTGTTTTATCTTATGCTTTATTAAATTGTATTTATGTTGTTTTATCCTATGCTTTATTAAATTGTATTTACGTTGTTTTATCCTATGGTTTATTAAATTGTATTTATGTTCTTTTATCCTATGCTTTATTAAATTGTATTTCTGTTGTTTTAACCTATGCTTTATTAAATTGTATTTACGTTGTTTTAACCTATGCTTTATTAAATTGTATTTATGTTGTTTTATCCTATGCTTTATTAAATTGTATTTATGTTGTCTTAACCTATGCTTTATTACCTCGTGTTTATGTTGTTTTATCCTATGCTTTATTAAATTGTTTTTATGTTGCTTTAACCTATGCTTTATTAAATTATATTTATGTTGTTTTATCCTATGCTTTATTAAATGGTATTTATGTTGTTTTATCCTATGCTTTATTAAATTGTTTTCATGTTGTTTTAACCTATGCTTTATTAAATTGTATATATGTTGTTTTATCCTATGCTTTATTAAATTGTGTTTATGTTGTTTTAACCTATGCTTTATTAAATTGTATTTACGTTGTTTTAACCTATGCTTTATTAAATTGTATTTATGTTGTTTTATCCTATGCTTTATTAAATTGTATTTATGTTGTCTTAACCTATGCTTTATTACCTCGTGTTTATGTTGTTTTATCCTATGCTTTATTAAATTGTATATATGTTGTTTTATCCTATGCTTTATTAAATTGTGTTTATGTTGTTTTAACTCATGCTTTATTAAATTGTATTTATGTTGTTTTATCCTATGCTTTATTAAATTGCATCTATGTTATTTTATCCTATGCTTTATTAAATTGTATTTATGTTGTTTTATCCTATGCTTTATAAAATAATATTTATGTGGTTTTATCATATGCTTTATTAAATTGTATTCATGTTGTTTTATCTTATGCTTTATTAAATTGAATTTATGTTGTTTTATCCTATGCTTTATTAAATTGTATTTATGTGGTTTTATCCTATGCTTTATTAAATTGAATTTATGTTGTTTTCTCCTATGCTTTATTAAATTGTATTTATGTTGTTTTATCCTATGCTTTATTAAATTGTATTTATGTTGTTTTAACCTATGATTTATTAAATTGTATTTATGTTGTTTTATCCTATGCTTTATTAAATTGTATTTATGTTGTTTTATCCTATGCTTTATTAAATTGTATTTATGTTGTTTTATCCTATGCTTTATTAAATTGTATTTATGTTGTTTTATCCTATGCTTTATTAAATTGTATTTATGTTGTCTTAACCTATGCTTTATTACCTCGTGTTTATGTTGTTTTATCCTACGCTTTATTAAATTGTGTTTATGTTGCTTTAACCTATGCTTTATTAAATTATATTTATGTTGTTTTATCCTATGCTTTATTAAATGGTATTTATGTTGTTTTATCCTATGCTTTATTAAATTGTATTCATGTTGTTTTAACCTATGCTTTATTAAATTGTATTTATGTTGTTTTATCCTATGCTTTATTAAATTGTATTTATGTTGTTTTATCCTATGCTTTATTAAATTGTATTTATGTTGTTTTATCCTATGCTTTATTAAATTGTATTTATGTTGTTTTATCCTAAGCTTTATTACATCGTGTTTATGTTGTTTTATCCTATGCTTTATTAAATTGTATTTATGTTGCTTTAACCTATGCTTTATTAAATTGTATTTATGTTGTTTTAATCTATGCTTTATTAAATTGTATTTATGTTGTTTTAACCATTGCTTTATTAAACTGTATTTATGTTGTTTTATCCTATGCTTTATTAAATTGTATTTATGTTGTTTTATCCTATGCTTTATTAAATTGTATTCATGTTGTTTTATCCTATGCTTTATTAAATTGTATTTATGTTGTTTTATCCTATGCTTTATTAAATGGTATTTATGTTGTTTTATCCTATGCTTTATTAAATTGTATTTATGTTGTTTTAACCTATGCTTTATTAAACTGTATTTATGTTGTTTTATCCTATGCTTTATTAAATTGTATTTATGTTGTTTTATCCTATGCTTTATTAAATTGTATTTATGTTGTTTTATCCTATGCTTTATTAAATTGTATATATGTTGTTTTATCCTATGCTTTATTAAATTGTGTTTATGTTGTTTTAACTCATGCTTTATTAAATTGTATTTATGTTGTTTTATCCTATGCTTTATTAAATTGCATCTATGTTATTTTATCCTATGCTTTATTAAATTGTATTTATGTTGTTTTATCCTATGCTTTATAAAATTATATTTATGTGGTTTTATCATATGCTTTATTAAATTGTATTCATGTTGTTTTATCTTATGCTTTATTAAATTGAATTTATGTTGTTTTATCCTATGCTTTATTAAATTGTATTTATGTTGTTTTATCCTATGCTTTATTAAATTGTATTTATGTTGTTTTCTCCTATGCTTTATTAAATTGTATTTATGTGGTTTTATCCTATGCTTTATTAAATTGTATTTATGTTGTTTTAACCTATGATTTATTAAATTGTATTTATGTTGTTTTATCCTATGCTTTATTAAATTGTATTTATGTTGTTTTATCCTATGCTTTATTAAATTGTATTTATGTTGTTTTATCCTATGCTTTATTAAATTGTATTTATGTTGTTTTATCCTATGCTTTATTAAATTGTATTTATGTTGTCTTAACCTATGCTTTATTACCTCGTGTTTATGTTGTTTTATCCTATGCTTTATTAAATTGTTTTTATGTTGCTTTAACCTATGCTTTATTAAATTATATTTATGTTGTTTTATCCTATGCTTTATTAAATGGTATTTATGTTGTTTTATCCTATGCTTTATTAAATTGTTTTCATGTTGTTTTAACCTATGCTTTATTAAACTGTATTTATGTTGTTTTATCCTATGCTTAATTAAATTGTATTTATGTTGTTTTATCCTATGCTTTATTAAATTGTATTTATGTTGTTTTAACCTATGCTTTATTAAATTGTATTTATGTTGTTTTAAACTATGCTTTATTAAATTGTATTTATGTTGTTTTAACCTATGCCTAATTAAATTGTATTTATGTTGTTTTATCCTATGCTTTATTAAATTGTATTTATGTTGTTTTATCCTATGCTTTATTAAATTGTATTTATGTTGTTTTAACCTATGCTTCATTAAATTGTATTTCTGTTGTTCTACCCTATGCTTTATTAAATTGTATTTATGTTGTTTTATCCTATGGTTTATTAAATTGTATTTATGTTGTTTTGTCCTATGCTTTATTAAATTGTATTTATGTTGTTTTAACCCATGCTTCATTAAATTGTATTTATGTTGTTTCAACCCATGCTTCATTAAATTGTATTCATGTTGTTTTATCTTATGCTTCATTAAATTGTATTTATGTTGTTTTATCTTATGCTTTATTAAATTGTATTTATGTTGTTTTGTCCTATGCTTTATTAAATTGTATTTATGTTGTTTTAACCCATGCTTCATTAAATTGCATTTATGTTGTTTTATCTTATGCTTTATTAAATTGTATTTATGTTGTTTTATCCTATGCTTTATTAAATTGTATTTACGTTGTTTTATCCTATGCTTTATTAAATTGTATTTATGTTCTTTTATCCTATGCTTTATTAAATTGTATTTCTGTTGTTTTAACCTATGCTTTATTAAATTGTATTTACGTTGTTTTAACCTATGCTTTATTAAATTGTATTTATGTTGTTTTAACCCATGCTTCATTAAATTGTATATATGTTGTTTTATCTTATGCTTTATTAAATTGTATTTATGTTGTTTTGTCCTATGCTTTCTTAAATTGTATTTATGTTGTTTAACCCATGCTTTATTAAATTGCATTTATGTTGTTTTACCTTATGCTTTATTAAATTGTATTTATGTTGTTTTATCTTATGCTTTATTAAATTGTATTTGTGTTGTTTTAACCCATGCTTTATTAAATTGTATTTATGTTGTTTTATCCTATGCTTTATTAAATTGTATTTATGTTGTTTTATCCTATGCTTTATTAAATTTTATTGATGTTGTTTTATCCTATGCTTTATTAAATTGTATTTATGTTGTTTTAACCTATGATATATTAAATTGTATTTATGTTGTTTTATCCTATGCTTTATTAAATTGTATTTATGTTGTTTTATCCTGTGCTTTATTAAATTGTATTTATGTTGTTTTATCCTATGCTTTATTAAATTGTATTTATGTTGTTTTAACCTATGCTTTATTACATCGTGTTTATGTTGTTTTATCCTATGCTTTATTAAATTGTATTTATGTTGCTTTAACCTATGCTTTATTAAATTGTATTTATGTTGTTTTATCCTATGCTTTATTAAATGGTATTTATGTTGTTTTATCCTATGCTTTATTAAATTGTATTTATGTTGTTTTAACCTATGCTTTATTAAACTGTATTTATGTTGTTTTATCCTATGATTTATTAAATTGTATTTATGTTGTTTTATCCTATGCTTTATTAAATTGTATTTATGTTGTTTTAACCTATGCTTTATTAAATTGTATTTATGTTGTTTTATCCTATGCTTTATTAAATTGTATTTATGTTGCTTTAATCTATGCTTTATTAAATTGTATTTATGTTTTTTTATCCTATGCTTTATTAAATTGTATTTATGTTGTTTTATCCTATGCTTTATTAAATTGTATTTATGTGGTTTTATCCTATGCTTTATTAAATTGTATTTATGTTGTTTTAACCTATGCTTTATTAAATTGTATTTATGTTGTTTTAACCTATGCTTTATTAAATTGTTTTTATGTTGTTTTAACCTATGCTTTACTTAATTGTATTTATGTTGTTTTATCCTATGCTTTATTAAATTTTATTTATGTTGTTTTAAAATATGCTTTATTAAATTGTATTTATGTTGTTTTATCCTATGCTTTATTAAATTGTATTTATGTTGTTTTATCCTATACTTTATTAAATTGTATTTATGTTGTTTTATCCTATGCTTTATTAAATTGTATTTATGTTGTTTTATCCTATGCTTTATTAAATTGTATTTATGTTGTTTTGTCCTATGCTTTATTAAATTGTATTTATGTTGTTTTAACCCATGCTTCATTAAATTGTATTTATATTTTTTTAACCTATGCTTTATTAAATTGTATTTATGTTGTTTTATCCTATGCTTTATTAAATTGTATTTATGTTGTTTTGTCCTATGCTTTATTAAATTGTATTTATGTTGTTTTAACCTATGCTTTATTAAATTGTATTTATGTTGTTTTAACCCATGCTTTATTAAATTGTATTCATGTTGTTTTATCCTATGCTTTAATAAATTGTATTTATGTTGTTTTATAATATGCTTTATTAAATTGTATTTATGTTGTTTTATCCTATGCTTTATTCAATTTTATTGATGTTGTTTTATCCTATGCTTTATTAAATTGTATTTATGTTGTTTTAACCTATGATTTTTTAAATTGTATTTATGTTGTTTTATCCTATGCTTTATTAAATTGTATTTATGTTGTTTTATCCTATGCTTTATTAAATTGTATTTATGTTGTTTTAACCTATGCTTTATTAAATTGTATTTATGTTGTTCTATCCTATGCTTTATTAAATTGTATTTATGTTGTTTTATCCTATGGTTTATTACATTGTATTTATGTTGTTTTGTCCTATGCTTTATTAAATTGTATTTATGTTGTTTTAACCCATGCTTCATTAAATTGTATATATGTTGTTTTATCCTATGCTTTATTAAATTGTATTCATGTTGTTTTATCTTATGCTTCAATAAATTGTACTTATGTTGTTTTATCTTATGCTTTATTAAATTGTATTTATGTTGTTTTGTCCTATGCTTTATTAAATTGTATTTATGTTGTTTTAACCCATGCTTCATTAAATTGTATTTATGTTGTTTTATCTTATGCTTTATTAAATTGTATGTATGTTGTTTTATCTTATGCTTTATTAAATTGTATTTATGTTGTTTTAACCCATGCTTTATTAAATTGCATTTATGTTAATTTATCTTATGCTTTATTAAATTGTATTTATGTTGTTTTATCCTATGCTTTATTAAATTGTATTTACGTTGTTTTATCCTATGCTTTATTAAATTGTATTTATGTTGTTTTATCCTATGCTTTACTAAATTGTATTTCTGTTGTTTTAACCTATGCTTTATTAAATTGTATTTATGTTGTTTTATCTTATGCTTTATTAAATTGTATTTATGTTGTTTTGTCCTATGCTTTATTAAATTGTATTTATGTTGTTTTAACCCATGCTTTATTAAATTGCATTTATGTTGTTTTATCTTATGTTTTATTAAATTGTATTTATGTTGTTTTATCTTATGCTTTATTAAATTGTATTTATGTTGTTTTAACCCATGCTTTATTAAATTGTATTTATGTTGTTTTATCCTATGCTTTAATAAATTGTATTTATGTTGTTTTAACCCATGCTTTATTAAATTTTATTGATGTTGTTTTATCCTATGCTTTATTAAATTGTATTTATGTTGTTTTAACCTATGATTTATTAAATTGTATTTCTGTTGTTTTAACCTATGCTTTATTAAATTGTATTTACGTTGTTTTAACCTATGCTTTATTAAATTGTATTTATGTTGTTTTAACCTATGCTTTATTAAATTGTATTTATGTTGTTTTAACCCATGCTTCATTAAATTGTATTTATGTTGTTTTATCTTATGCTTTATTAAATTGTATTTATGTTGTTTTGTCCTATGCTTTATTAAATTGTCTTTATGTTGTTTTAACCCATGCTTTATTAAATTGCATTTATGTTGTTTTACCTTATGCTTTATTAAATTGTATTTATGTTGTTTTATCTTATGCTTTATTAAATTGTATTTATGTTGTTTTAACCCATGCTTTATTAAATTGTATTTATGTTGTTTTATCCTATGCTTTATTAAATTGTATTTATGTTGTTTTATCCTATGCTTTATTAAATTTTATTGATGTTGTTTTATCCTATGCTTTATTAAATTGTATTTATGTTGTTTTAACCTATGATTTATTAAATTGTATTTATGTTGTTTTATCCTATGCTTTATTAAATTGTATTTATGTTGTTTTATCCTATGCTTTATTAAATTGTATTTATGTTGTTTTAACACATGCTTTATTAAATTGTATTTATGTTGTTTTATCTTATGCTTTATTAAATTGTATTTATGTTGTTTTAACCCATGCTTTATTAAATTGTATTTATGTTGCTTTATCCTATGCTTTAATAAATTGTATTTATGTTGTTTTATCTTATGCTTTATTAAATTGTATTTATGTTGTTTTAACCCATGCTTTATTAAATTGCATTTATGTTGTTTTATCTTATGCTTTATTAAATTGTATTTATGTTGTTTTATCCTATGCTTTATTAAATTGTATTTATGTTGTTTTATCCTATGCTTTATTAAATTGTATTTATGTTGTTTTAACCCATGCTTTATTAAATTGTATTTATGTTGTTTTATCCTATGCTTTATTAAATTGTATTTATGTTGTTTTATCCTATGCTTTATTAAATTGTATTTATGTTGTTTTAACACATGCTTTATTAAATTGTATTTATGTTGTTTTATCTTATGCTTTATTAAATTGTATTTATGTTGTTTTAACCCATGCTTTATTAAATTGTATTTATGTTGCTTTATCCTATGCTTTAATAAATTGTATTTATGTTGTTTTATCTTATGCTTTATTAAATTGTATTTATGTTGTTTTAACCCATGCTTTATTAAATTGCATTTATGTTGTTTTATCTTATGCTTTATTAAATTGTATTTATGTTGTTTTATCCTATGCTTTATTAAATTGTATTTATGTTGTTTTATCCTATGCTTTATTAAATTGTATTTATGTTGTCTTAACCTATGCTTTATTACCTCGTGTTTATGTTGTTTTATCCTATGCTTTATTAAATTGTTTTTATGTTGCTTTAACCTATGCTTTATTAAATTATATTTATGTTGTTTTATCCTATGCTTTATTAAATGGTATTTATGTTGTTTTATCCTATGCTTTATTAAATTGTTTTCATGTTGTTTTAACCTATGCTTTATTAAACTGTATTTATGTTGTTTTATCCTATGCTTAATTAAATTGTATTTATGTTGTTTTATCCTATGCTTTATTAAATTGTATTTATGTTGTTTTAACCTATGCTTTATTAAATTGTATTTATGTTGTTTTAAACTATGCTTTATTAAATTGTATTTATGTTGTTTTAACCTATGCCTAATTAAATTGTATTTATGTTGTTTTATCCTATGCTTTATTAAATTGTATTTATGTTGTTTTATCCTATGCTTTATTAAATTGTATTTATGTTGTTTTAACCTATGCTTTATTAAATTGTATTTCTGTTGTTCTACCCTATGCTTTATTAAATTGTATTTATGTTGTTTTATCCTATGGTTTATTAAATTGTATTTATGTTGTTTTGTCCTATGCTTTATTAAATTGTATTTATGTTGTTTTAACCCATGCTTCATTAAATTGTATTTATGTTGTTTCAACCCATGCTTCATTAAATTGTATTCATGTTGTTTTATCTTATGCTTCATTAAATTGTATTTATGTTGTTTTATCTTATGCTTTATTAAATTGTA
The DNA here is from genome assembly GCF_046119375.1 of Phyllobates terribilis. Lineage (NCBI taxonomy): Eukaryota > Metazoa > Chordata > Amphibia > Anura > Dendrobatidae > Phyllobates > Phyllobates terribilis. The sequence goes on along the minus strand of NW_027362781.1, from coordinate 1,853,455 downwards.
TTTATGTTGTTTTGTCCTATGCTTTATTAAATTGTATTTATGTTGTTTTAACCCATGCTTCATTAAATTGCATTTATGTTGTTTTATCTTATGCTTTATTAAATTGTATTTATGTTGTTTTATCCTATGCTTTATTAAATTGTATTTACGTTGTTTTATCCTATGCTTTATTAAATTGTATTTATGTTCTTTTATCCTATGCTTTATTAAATTGTATTTCTGTTGTTTTAACCTATGCTTTATTAAATTGTATTTACGTTGTTTTAACCTATGCTTTATTAAATTGTATTTATGTTGTTTTAACCCATGCTTCATTAAATTGTATATATGTTGTTTTATCTTATGCTTTATTAAATTGTATTTATGTTGTTTTGTCCTATGCTTTCTTAAATTGTATTTATGTTGTTTAACCCATGCTTTATTAAATTGCATTTATGTTGTTTTACCTTATGCTTTATTAAATTGTATTTATGTTGTTTTATCTTATGCTTTATTAAATTGTATTTATGTTGTTTTAACCCATGCTTTATTAAATTGTATTTATGTTGTTTTATCCTATGCTTTATTAAATTGTATTTATGTTGTTTTATCCTATGCTTTATTAAATTTTATTGATGTTGTTTTATCCTATGCTTTATTAAATTGTATTTATGTTGTTTTAACCTATGATATATTAAATTGTATTTATGTTGTTTTATCCTATGCTTTATTAAATTGTATTTATGTTGTTTTATCCTGTGCTTTATTAAATTGTATTTATGTTGTTTTATCCTATGCTTTATTAAATTGTATTTATGTTGTTTTAACCTATGCTTTATTACATCGTGTTTATGTTGTTTTATCCTATGCTTTATTAAATTGTATTTATGTTGCTTTAACCTATGCTTTATTAAATTGTATTTATGTTGTTTTATCCTATGCTTTATTAAATGGTATTTATGTTGTTTTATCCTATGCTTTATTAAATTGTATTTATGTTGTTTTAACCTATGCTTTATTAAACTGTATTTATGTTGTTTTATCCTATGATTTATTAAATTGTATTTATGTTGTTTTATCCTATGCTTTATTAAATTGTATTTATGTTGTTTTAACCTATGCTTTATTAAATTGTATTTATGTTGTTTTATCCTATGCTTTATTAAATTGTATTTATGTTGCTTTAATCTATGCTTTATTAAATTGTATTTATGTTTTTTTATCCTATGCTTTATTAAATTGTATTTATGTTGTTTTATCCTATGCTTTATTAAATTGTATTTATGTGGTTTTATCCTATGCTTTATTAAATTGTATTTATGTTGTTTTAACCTATGCTTTATTAAATTGTATTTATGTTGTTTTAACCTATGCTTTATTAAATTGTTTTTATGTTGTTTTAACCTATGCTTTACTTAATTGTATTTATGTTGTTTTATCCTATGCTTTATTAAATTTTATTTATGTTGTTTTAAAATATGCTTTATTAAATTGTATTTATGTTGTTTTATCCTATGCTTTATTAAATTGTATTTATGTTGTTTTATCCTATACTTTATTAAATTGTATTTATGTTGTTTTATCCTATGCTTTATTAAATTGTATTTATGTTGTTTTATCCTATGCTTTATTAAATTGTATTTATGTTGTTTTGTCCTATGCTTTATTAAATTGTATTTATGTTGTTTTAACCCATGCTTCATTAAATTGTATTTATATTTTTTTAACCTATGCTTTATTAAATTGTATTTATGTTGTTTTATCCTATGCTTTATTAAATTGTATTTATGTTGTTTTGTCCTATGCTTTATTAAATTGTATTTATGTTGTTTTAACCTATGCTTTATTAAATTGTATTTATGTTGTTTTAACCCATGCTTTATTAAATTGTATTCATGTTGTTTTATCCTATGCTTTAATAAATTGTATTTATGTTGTTTTATAATATGCTTTATTAAATTGTATTTATGTTGTTTTATCCTATGCTTTATTCAATTTTATTGATGTTGTTTTATCCTATGCTTTATTAAATTGTATTTATGTTGTTTTAACCTATGATTTTTTAAATTGTATTTATGTTGTTTTATCCTATGCTTTATTAAATTGTATTTATGTTGTTTTATCCTATGCTTTATTAAATTGTATTTATGTTGTTTTAACCTATGCTTTATTAAATTGTATTTATGTTGTTCTATCCTATGCTTTATTAAATTGTATTTATGTTGTTTTATCCTATGGTTTATTACATTGTATTTATGTTGTTTTGTCCTATGCTTTATTAAATTGTATTTATGTTGTTTTAACCCATGCTTCATTAAATTGTATATATGTTGTTTTATCCTATGCTTTATTAAATTGTATTCATGTTGTTTTATCTTATGCTTCAATAAATTGTACTTATGTTGTTTTATCTTATGCTTTATTAAATTGTATTTATGTTGTTTTGTCCTATGCTTTATTAAATTGTATTTATGTTGTTTTAACCCATGCTTCATTAAATTGTATTTATGTTGTTTTATCTTATGCTTTATTAAATTGTATGTATGTTGTTTTATCTTATGCTTTATTAAATTGTATTTATGTTGTTTTAACCCATGCTTTATTAAATTGCATTTATGTTAATTTATCTTATGCTTTATTAAATTGTATTTATGTTGTTTTATCCTATGCTTTATTAAATTGTATTTACGTTGTTTTATCCTATGCTTTATTAAATTGTATTTATGTTGTTTTATCCTATGCTTTACTAAATTGTATTTCTGTTGTTTTAACCTATGCTTTATTAAATTGTATTTATGTTGTTTTATCTTATGCTTTATTAAATTGTATTTATGTTGTTTTGTCCTATGCTTTATTAAATTGTATTTATGTTGTTTTAACCCATGCTTTATTAAATTGCATTTATGTTGTTTTATCTTATGTTTTATTAAATTGTATTTATGTTGTTTTATCTTATGCTTTATTAAATTGTATTTATGTTGTTTTAACCCATGCTTTATTAAATTGTATTTATGTTGTTTTATCCTATGCTTTAATAAATTGTATTTATGTTGTTTTAACCCATGCTTTATTAAATTTTATTGATGTTGTTTTATCCTATGCTTTATTAAATTGTATTTATGTTGTTTTAACCTATGATTTATTAAATTGTATTTCTGTTGTTTTAACCTATGCTTTATTAAATTGTATTTACGTTGTTTTAACCTATGCTTTATTAAATTGTATTTATGTTGTTTTAACCTATGCTTTATTAAATTGTATTTATGTTGTTTTAACCCATGCTTCATTAAATTGTATTTATGTTGTTTTATCTTATGCTTTATTAAATTGTATTTATGTTGTTTTGTCCTATGCTTTATTAAATTGTCTTTATGTTGTTTTAACCCATGCTTTATTAAATTGCATTTATGTTGTTTTACCTTATGCTTTATTAAATTGTATTTATGTTGTTTTATCTTATGCTTTATTAAATTGTATTTATGTTGTTTTAACCCATGCTTTATTAAATTGTATTTATGTTGTTTTATCCTATGCTTTATTAAATTGTATTTATGTTGTTTTATCCTATGCTTTATTAAATTTTATTGATGTTGTTTTATCCTATGCTTTATTAAATTGTATTTATGTTGTTTTAACCTATGATTTATTAAATTGTATTTATGTTGTTTTATCCTATGCTTTATTAAATTGTATTTATGTTGTTTTATCCTATGCTTTATTAAATTGTATTTATGTTGTTTTAACACATGCTTTATTAAATTGTATTTATGTTGTTTTATCTTATGCTTTATTAAATTGTATTTATGTTGTTTTAACCCATGCTTTATTAAGTTGTATTTATGTTGCTTTATCCTATGCTTTAATAAATTGTATTTATGTTGTTTTATCTTATGCTTTATTAAATTGTATTTATGTTGTTTTAACCCATGCTTTATTAAATTGCATTTATGTTGTTTTATCTTATGCTTTATTAAATTGTATTTATGTTGTTTTATCCTATGCTTTATTAAATTGTATTTATGTTGTTTTATCCTATGCTTTATTAAATTGTATTTATGTTGTTTTAACCCATGCTTTATTAAATTGTATTTATGTTGTTTTATCCTATGCTTTATTAAATTGTATTTATGTTGTTTTATCCTATGCTTTATTAAATTTTATTGATGTTGTTTTATCCTATGCTTTATTAAATTGTATTTATGTTGTTTTAACCTATGATTTTTTAAATTGTATTTATGTTGTTTTTTCCTATGCTTTATTAAATTGTATTTATGTTGTTTTATCCTATGCTTTATTAAATTGTATTTATGTTGTTTTAACCTATGCTTTATTAAATTGTATTTATGTTGTTCTATCCTATGCTTTATTAAATTGTATTTATGTTGTTTTATCCTATGGTTTATTAAATTGTATTTATGTTGTTTTGTCCTATGCTTTATTAAATTGTATTTATGTTGCTTTAACCCATGCTTCATTAAATTGTATTTATGTTGTTTCAACCCATGCTTCATTAAATTGTATTCATGTTGTTTTATCTTATGCTTCATTAAATTGTATTTATGTTGTTTTATCTTATGCTTTATTAAATTGTATTTATGTTATTTTGTCCTATGCTTTATTAAATTGTATTTATGTTGTTTTAACCCATGCTTCATTAAATTGTATTTATGTTGTTTTATCTTGTGCTTTATTAAATTGTATTTATGTTGTTTTATCTTATGCTTTATTAAATTGTATTTATGTTGTTTTAACCCATGCTTTATTAAATTGCATTTATGTTGTTTTATCTTATGCTTTATTAAATTGTATTTATGTTGTTTTATCCTATGCTTTATTAAATTGTATTTACGTTGTTTTATCCTATGCTTTATTAAATTGTATTTTTGTTGTTTTATCCTATGCTTTATTAAATTGTATTTCTGTTGTTTTAACCTATGCTTTATTAAATTGTATTTACGTTGTTTTAACCTATGCTTTATTAAATTGTATTTATGTTGTTTTAACCTATGCTTTATTAAATTGTATTTATGTTGTTTTAACCCATGCTTCATTAAATTGTATTTATGTTGTTTTATCTTATGCTTTATTAAATTGTATTTATGTTGTTTTGTCCTATGCTTTTTTAAATTGTATTTATGTTGTTTTATACTATGCTTTATTCAATTTTATTGATGTTGTTTTATCCTATGCTTTATTAAATTGTATTTATGTTGTTTTAACCTATGATTTTTTAAATTGTATTTATGTTGTTTTATCCTATGCTTTATTAAATTGTATTTATGTTGTTTTATCCTATGCTTTATTAAATTGTATTTATGTTGTTTTAACCTATGCTTTATTAAATTGTATTTATGTTGTTCTATCCTATGCTTTATTAAATTGTATTTATGTTGTTTTATCCTATGGTTTATTAAATTGTATTTATGTTCTTTTGTCCTATGCTTTATTAAATTGTATTTATGTTGTTTTAACCCATGCTTCATTAAATTGTATATATGTTGTTTTATCCTATGCTTTATTATATTGTATTCATGTTGTTTTATCTTATGCTTCATTAAATTGTACTTATGTTGTTTAATCTTATGCTTTATTAAATTGTATTTATGTTGTTTTGTCCTATGCTTTATTAAATTGTATTTATGTTGTTTTAACCCATGCTTTATTAAATTGCATTTATGTTGTTTTATCTTATGCTTTATTAAATTGTATTTATGTTGTTTTATCCTATGCTTTATTAAATTGTATTTACGTTGTTTTATCCTATGCTTTATGAAATTGTATTTATGTTGTTTTATCCTATGCTTTATTAAATTGTATTTCTGTTGTTTTAACCTATGCTTTATTAAATTGTATTTATGTTGTTTTATCTTATGCTTTATTAAATTGTATTTATGTTGTTTTGTCCTATGCTTTATTAAATTGTATTTATGTTGTTTTAACCCATGCTTTATTAAATTGTATTTATGTTGTTTTATCCTATGCTTTATTAAATTGTATTTATGTTGTTTTATCCTATGCTTTATTAAATTTTATTGATGTTGTTTTATCCTATGCTTTATTAAATTGTATTTATGTTGTTTTAACCTATGATTTTTTAAATTGTATTTATGTTGTTTTTTCCTATGCTTTATTAAATTGTATTTATGTTGTTTTATCCTATGCTTTATTAAATTGTATTTATGTTGTTTTAACCTATGCTTTATTAAATTGTATTTATGCTGTTCTATCCTATGCTTTATTAAATTGTATTTATGTTGTTTTATCCTATGGTTTATTAAATTGTATTTATGTTGTTTTGTCCTATGCTTTATTAAATTGTATTTATGTTGCTTTAACCCATGCTTCATTAAATTGTATTTATGTTGTTTCAACCCATGCTTCATTAAATTGTATTCATGTTGTTTTATCTTATGCTTCATTAAATTGTATTTATGTTGTTTTATCTTATGCTTTATTAAATTGTATTTATGTTATTTTGTCCTATGCTTTATTAAATTGTATTTATGTTGTTTTAACCCATGCTTCATTAAATTGTATTTATGTTGTTTTATCTTGTGCTTTATTAAATTGTATTTATGTTGTTTTATCTTATGCTTTATTAAATTGTATTTATGTTGTTTTAACCCATGCTTTATTAAATTGCATTTATGTTGTTTTATCTTATGCTTTATTAAATTGTATTTATGTTGTTTTATCCTATGCTTTATTAAATTGTATTTACGTTGTTTTATCCTATGCTTTATTAAATTGTATTTATGTTGTTTTATCCTATGCTTTATTAAATTGTATTTCTGTTGTTTTAACCTATGCTTTATTAAATTGTATTTACGTTGTTTTAACCTATGCTTTATTAAATTGTATTTATGTTGTTTTAACCTATGCTTTATTAAATTGTATTTATGTTGTTTTAACCCATGCTTCATTAAATTGTATTTATGTTGTTTTATCTTATGCTTTATTAAATTGTATTTATGTTGTTTTGTCCTATGCTTTTTTAAATTGTATTTATGTTGTTTTATACTATGCTTTATTCAATTTTATTGATGTTGTTTTATCCTATGCTTTATTAAATTGTATTTATGTTGTTTTAACCTATGATTTTTTAAATTGTATTTATGTTGTTTTATCCTATGCTTTATTAAATTGTATTTATGTTGTTTTATCCTATGCTTTATTAAATTGTATTTATGTTGTTTTAACCTATGCTTTATTAAATTGTATTTATGTTGTTCTATCCTATGCTTTATTAAATTGTATTTATGTTGTTTTATCCTATGGTTTATTAAATTGTATTTATGTTCTTTTGTCCTATGCTTTATTAAATTGTATTTATGTTGTTTTAACCCATGCTTCATTAAATTGTATATATGTTGTTTTATCCTATGCTTTATTATATTGTATTCATGTTGTTTTATCTTATGCTTCATTAAATTGTACTTATGTTGTTTAATCTTATGCTTTATTAAATTGTATTTATGTTGTTTTGTCCTATGCTTTATTAAATTGTATTTATGTTGTTTTAACCCATGCTTTATTAAATTGCATTTATGTTGTTTTATCTTATGCTTTATTAAATTGTATTTATGTTGTTTTATCCTATGCTTTATTAAATTGTATTTACGTTGTTTTATCCTATGCTTTATGAAATTGTATTTATGTTGTTTTATCCTATGCTTTATTAAATTGTATTTCTGTTGTTTTAACCTATGCTTTATTAAATTGTATTTATGTTGTTTTATCTTATGCTTTATTAAATTGTATTTATGTTGTTTTGTCCTATGCTTTATTAAATTGTATTTATGTTGTTTTAACCCATGCTTTATTAAATTGTATTTATGTTGTTTTATCCTATGCTTTATTAAATTGTATTTATGTTGTTTTATCCTATGCTTTATTAAATTTTATTGATGTTGTTTTATCCTATGCTTTATTAAATTGTATTTATGTTGTTTTAACCTATGATTTTTTAAATTGTATTTATGTTGTTTTTTCCTATGCTTTATTAAATTGTATTTATGTTGTTTTATCCTATGCTTTATTAAATTGTATTTATGTTGTTTTAACCTATGCTTTATTAAATTGTATTTATGTTGTTCTATCCTATGCTTTATTAAATTGTATTTATGTTGTTTTATCCTATGGTTTATTAAATTGTATTTATGTTGTTTTGTCCTATGCTTTATTAAATTGTATTTATGTTGCTTTAACCCATGCTTCATTAAATTGTATTTATGTTGTTTCAACCCATGCTTCATTAAATTGTATTCATGTTGTTTTATCTTATGCTTCATTAAATTGTATTTATGTTGTTTTATCTTATGCTTTATTAAATTGTATTTATGTTATTTTGTCCTATGCTTTATTAAATTGTATTTATGTTGTTTTAACCCATGCTTCATTAAATTGTATTTATGTTGTTTTATCTTGTGCTTTATTAAATTGTATTTATGTTGTTTTATCTTATGCTTTATTAAATTGTATTTATGTTGTTTTAACCCATGCTTTATTAAATTGCATTTATGTTGTTTTATCCTATGCTTTATTAAATTGTATTTATGTTGTTTTATCCTATGCTTTATTAAATTGTATTTATGTTGTTTTATCCTATGCTTTATTAAATTGTATTTATGTTGTTTTATCCTATGCTTTATTAAATTGTATTTATGTTGTCTTAACCTATGCTTTATTACCTCGTGTTTATGTTGTTTTATCCTATGCTTTATTAAATTGTTTTTATGTTGCTTTAACCTATGCTTTATTAAATTATATTTATGTTGTTTTATCCTATGCTTTATTAAATGGTATTTATGTTGTTTTATCCTATGCTTTATTAAATTGTTTTCATGTTGTTTTAACCTATGCTTTATTAAACTGTATTTATGTTGTTTTATCCTATGCTTAATTAAATTGTATTTATGTTGTTTTATCCTATGCTTTATTAAATTGTATTTATGTTGTTTTAACCTATGCTTTATTAAATTGTATTTATGTTGTTTTAAACTATGCTTTATTAAATTGTATTTATGTTGTTTTAACCTATGCCTAATTAAATTGTATTTATGTTGTTTTATCCTATGCTTTATTAAATTGTATTTATGTTGTTTTATCCTATGCTTTATTAAATTGTATTTATGTTGTTTTAACCTATGCTTTATTAAATTGTATTTCTGTTGTTCTACCCTATGCTTTATTAAATTGTATTTATGTTGTTTTATCCTATGGTTTATTAAATTGTATTTATGTTGTTTTGTCCTATGCTTTATTAAATTGTATTTATGTTGTTTTAACCCATGCTTCATTAAATTGTATTTATGTTGTTTCAACCCATGCTTCATTAAATTGTATTCATGTTGTTTTATCTTATGCTTCATTAAATTGTATTTATGTTGTTTTATCTTATGCTTTATTAAATTGTATTTATGTTGTTTTGTCCTATGCTTTATTAAATTGTATTTATGTTGTTTTAACCCATGCTTCATTAAATTGCATTTATGTTGTTTTATCTTATGCTTTATTAAATTGTATTTATGTTGTTTTATCCTATGCTTTATTAAATTGTATTTACGTTGTTTTATCCTATGCTTTATTAAATTGTATTTATGTTCTTTTATCCTATGCTTTATTAAATTGTATTTCTGTTGTTTTAACCTATGCTTTATTAAATTGTATTTACGTTGTTTTAACCTATGCTTTATTAAATTGTATTTATGTTGTTTTAACCTATGCTTTATTAAATTGTATTTATGTTGTTTTAACCCATGCTTCATTAAATTGTATATATGTTGTTTTATCTTATGCTTTATTAAATTGTATTTATGTTGTTTTGTCCTATGCTTTCTTAAATTGTATTTATGTTGTTTAACCCATGCTTTATTAAATTGCATTTATGTTGTTTTACCTTATGCTTTATTAAATTGTATTTATGTTGTTTTATCTTATGCTTTATTAAATTGTATTTATGTTGTTTTAACCCATGCTTTATTAAATTGTATTTATGTTGTTTTATCCTATGCTTTATTAAATTGTATTTATGTTGTTTTATCCTATGCTTTATTAAATTTTATTGATGTTGTTTTATCCTATGCTTTATTAAATTGTATTTATGTTGTTTTAACCTATGATATATTAAATTGTATTTATGTTGTTTTATCCTATGCTTTATTAAATTGTATTTATGTTGTTTTATCCTGTGCTTTATTAAATTGTATTTATGTTGTTTTATCCTATGCTTTATTAAATTGTATTTATGTTGTTTTAACCTATGCTTTATTACATCGTGTTTATGTTGTTTTATCCTATGCTTTATTAAATTGTTTTTATGTTGTTTTATCCTATGCTTTATTACATCGTGTTTATGTTGTTTTATTCTATGCTTTATTAAATTGTATTTATGTTGCTTTAACCTATGCTTTATTAAATTGTATTTATGTTGTTTTATCCTATGCTTTACTAAATTGTATTTATGTTGTTTTATCCTATGCTTTATTAAATTGTATTTATGTTGTTTTATCCTAGGCTTTATTAAATTGTATTTATGTTGTTTTAACCTATGCTTTATTAAACTGTATTTATGTTGTTTTATCCTATGCTTTATTAAATTGTATTTATGTTGTTTTATCCTATGCTTTATTAAATTGTATTTATGTTGTTTTATCCTATGCTTTATTAAATTGTATATATGTTGTTTTATCCTATGCTTTATTAAATTGTGTTTATGTTGTTTTAACTCATGCTTTATTAAATTGTATTTATGTTGTTTTATCCTATGCTTTATTAAATTGCATCTATGTTATTTTATCCTATACTTTATTAAATTGTATTTATGTTGTTTTATCCTATGCTTTATAAAATTATATTTATGTGGTTTTATCATATGCTTTATTAAATTGTATTCATGTTGTTTTATCTTATGCTTTATTAAATTGAATTTATGTTGTTTTATCCTATGCTTTATTAAATTGTATTTATGTGGTTTTATCCTATGCTTTATTAAATTGAATTTATGTTGTTTTCTCCTATGCTTTATTAAATTGTATTTATGTGGTTTTATCCTATGCTTTATTAAATTGTATTTATGTTGTTTTAACCTATGATTTATTAAATTGTATTTATGTTGTTTTATCCTATGCTTTATTAAATTGTATTTATGTTGTTTTATCCTATGCTTTATTAAATTGTATTTATGTTGTTTTATCCTATGCTTTATTAAATTGTATTTATGTTGTTTTATCCTATGCTTTATTAAATTGTATTTATGTTGTCTTAACCTATGCTTTATTACCTCGTGTTTATGTTGTTTTATCCTATGCTTTATTAAATTGTTTTTATGTTGCTTTAACCTATGCTTTATTAAATTATATTTATGTTGTTTTATCCTATGCTTTATTAAATGGTATTTATGTTGTTTTATCCTATGCTTTATTAAATTGTTTTCATGTTGTTTTAACCTATGCTTTATTAAACTGTATTTATGTTGTTTTATCCTATGCTTAATTAAATTGTATTTATGTTGTTTTATCCTATGCTTTATTAAATTGTATTTATGTTGTTTTAACCTATGCTTTATTAAATTGTATTTATGTTGTTTTAAACTATGCTTTATTAAATTGTATTTATGTTGTTTTAACCTATGCTTAATTAAATTGTATTTATGTTGTTTTATCCTATGCTTTATTAAATTGTATTTATGTTGTTTTATCCTATGCTTTATTAAATTGTATTTATGTTGTTTTATCCTATGCTTTATTAAATTGTTTTTATGTTGTTTTATCCTATGCTTTATTACATCGTGTTTATGTTGTTTTATTCTATGCTTTATTAAATTGTATTTATGTTGCTTTAACCTATGCTTTATTAAATTGTATTTATGTTGTTTTATCCTATGCTTTACTAAATTGTATTTATGTTGTTTTATCCTATGCTTTATTAAATTGTATTTATGTTGTTTTATCCTAGGCTTTATTAAATTGTATTTATGTTGTTTTAACCTATGCTTTATTAAACTGTATTTATGTTGTTTTATCCTATGCTTTATTAAATTGTATTTATGTTGTTTTATCCTATGCTTTATTAAATTGTATTTATGTTGTTTTATCCTATGCATTATTAAATTGTATATATGTTGTTTTATCCTACGCTTTATTAAATTGTGTTTATGTTGTTTTAACTCATGCTTTATTAAATTGTATTTATGTTGTTTTATCCTATGCTTTATTAAATTGCATCTATGTTATTTTATCCTATACTTTATTAAATTGTATTTATGTTGTTTTATCCTATGCTTTATAAAATTATATTTATGTGGTTTTATCATATGCTTTATTAAATTGTATTCATGTTGTTTTATCCTATGCTTTATTAAATTGTATTTATGTGGTTTTATCCTATGCTTTATTAAATTGAATTTATGTTGTTTTCTCCTATGCTTTATTAAATTGTATTTATGTGGTTTTATCCTATGCTTTATTAAATTGTATTTATGTTGTTTTAACCTATGATTTATTAAATTGTATTTATGTTGTTTTATCCTATGCTTTATTAAATTGTATTTATGTTGTTTTATCCTATGCTTTATTAAATTGTATTTATGTTGTTTTATCCTATGCTTTATTAAATTGTATTTATGTTGTTTTATCCTATGCTTTATTAAATTGTATTTATGTTGTCTTAACCTATGCTTTATTACCTCGTGTTTATGTTGTTTTATCCTATGCTTTATTAAATTGTGTTTATGTTGCTTTAACCTATGCTTTATTAAATTATATTTATGTTGTTTTATCCTATGCTTTATTAAATGGTATTTATGTTGTTTTATCCTATGCTTTATTAAATTGTATTTATGTTGTTTTATCCTATGCTTTATTAAATTGTATTTATGTTGTTTTATCCTATGCTTTATTAAATTGTATTTATGTTGTTTTATCCTATGCTTTATTAAATTGTATTTATGTTGTTTTATCCTATGCTTTATTAATTTGTATTTATGTTGTTTTATCCTATGCTTTATTAAATTGTATTTATGTTGTTTTATCCTATGCTTTATTACATCGTGTTTATGTTGTTTTATTCTATGCTTTATTAAATTGTATTTATGTTGCTTTAACCTATGCTTTATTAAATTGTATTTATGTTGTTTTATCCTATGCTTTATTAAATTGTATTTATGTTGTTTTATCCTATGCTTTATTAAATTGTATTTATGTTGTTTTATCCTTTGCTTTATTAAATTTTATTGATGTTGTTTTATCCCATGCTTTATTAAATTGTATTTATGTTGTTTTAACCTATGATTTATTAAATTGTATTTATGTTGTTTTATCCTATGCTTTATTAAATTGTATTTATGTTGTTTTATCCTATGCTTTATTAAATTGTATTTATGTTGTTTTATCCTATGCTTTATTAAATGGTATTTATGTTGTTTTATCCTATGCTTTATTAAATTGTATTTATGTTGTTTTAACCTATGCTTTATTAAACTGTATTTATGTTGTTTTATCCTATGCTTTATTAAATTGTATTTATGTTGTTTTATCCTATGCTTTATTAAATTGTATTTATGTTGTTTTATCCTATGCTTTATTAAATTGCATCTATGTTATTTTATCCTATGCTTTATTAAATTTTATTTATGTTGTTTTATCCTATGCTTTATAAAATTATATTTATGTGGTTTTATCATATGCTTTATTAAATTGTATTCATGTTGTTTTATCTTATGCTTTATTAAATTGAATTTATGTTGTTTTATCCTATGCTTTATTAAATTGTATTTATGTGGTTTTATCCTATGCTTTATTAAATTGAATTTATGTTGTTTTCTCCTATGCTTTATTAAATTGTATTTATGTGGTTTTATCCTATGCTTTATTAAATTGTATTTATGTTGTTTTAAACTATGATTTATTAAATTGTATTTATGTTGTTTTATCCTATGCTTTATTAAATTGTATTTATGTTGTTTTATCCAATGCTTTATTAAATTGTATTTATGTTGTTTTATCCTATGCTTTATTAAATTGTATTTATGTTGTTTTATCCTATGCTTTATTAAATTGTATTTATGTTGTCTTAACCTATGCTTTATTACCTCGTGTTTATGTTGTTTTATCCTATGCTTTATTAAATTGTGTTTATGTTGCTTTAACCTATGCTTTATTAAATTATATTTATGTTGTTTTATCCTATGCTTTATTAAATGGTATTTATGTTGTTTTATCCTATGCTTTATTAAATTGTATTTATGTTGTTTTATCCTATGCTTTATTAAATTGTATTTATGTTGTTTTAACCTATGCTTTATTAAATTGTATTTATGTTGTTTTATCCTATGCTTTATTAAATTGTATTTATGTTGTTTTATCCTATGCTTTATTAAATTGTATTTATGTTGTTTTATCCTATGCTTTATTAAATTGTATTTATGTTGTTTTATCCTATGCTTTATTACATCGCGTTTATGTTTTTTTATTCTATGCTTTATTAAATTGTATTTATGTTGCTTTAACCTATGCTTTATTAAATTGTATTTATGTTGTTTTATCCTATGCTTTATTAAATTGTATTTATGTTGTTTTATCCTATGCTTTATTAAATTGTATTTATGTTGTTTTATCCTTTGCTTTATTAAATTTTATAGATGTTGTTTTATCCCATGCTTTATTAAATTGTATTTTGTTGTTTTAACCTATGATTTATTAAATTGTATTTATGTTGTTTTATCCTATGCTTTATTAAATTGTATTTATGTTGTTTTATCCTATGCTTTATTAAATTGTATTTATGTTGTTTTATCCTATGCTTTATTAAATGGTATTTATGTTGTTTTATCCTATGCTTTATTAAATTGTATTTATGTTGTTTTAACCTATGCTTTATTAAACTGTATTTATGTTGTTTTATCTTATGCTTTATTAAATTGTATTTATGTTGTTTTATCCTATGCTTTATTAAATTGTATATATGTTGTTTTATCCTATGCTTTATTAAATTGTGTTTATGTAGTTTTAACCCATGCTTTATTAAATTGTATTTATGTTGTTTTATCCTATGCTTTATTAAATTGCATCTATGTTATTTTATCCTATGCTTTATTAAATTGTATTTATGTTGTTTTATCCTATGCTTTATAAAATTATATTTATGTGGTTTTATCCTATGCTTTATTAAATTTTATTCATGTTGTTTTATCTTATGCTTTATTAAATTGAATTTATGTTGTTTTATCTTATGCTTTATTAAATTGTATTTATGTTGTTTTATCCTATGCTTTATTAAATTGTATTTATGTGGTTTTATCCTATGCTTTATTAAATTGAATTTATGTTGTTTTCTCCTATGCTTTATTAAATTGTATTTATGTGGTTTTATCCTATGCTTTATTAAGTTATATGTATGTTGTTTTAACCTATGATTTATTAAATTGTATTTATGTTGTTTTATCCTATGCTTTATTAAATTATATTTATGTTGTTTTATCCTATGCTTTATTAAATTGTATTTATGTTGTTTTATCCTATGCTTTATTAAATTGTATTTATGTTGTTTTATCCTATGCTTTATTAAATTGTATTTATGTTGTCTTAACCTATGCTTTATTACCTCATGTTTATGTTGTTTTATCCTATGCTTTATTAAATTGTGTTTATGTTGCTTTAACCTATGCTTTATTAAATTATATTTATGTTGTTTTATCCTATGCTTTATTAAATGGTATTTATGTTGTTTTATCCTATACTTTATTAAATTGTATTCATGTTGTTTTAACCTATGCTTTATTAAACTGTATTTATGTTGTTTTATCCTATGCTTTATTAAATTGTATTTATGTTGTTTTATCCTATGCTTTATTAAATTGTATTTATGTTGTCTTAACCTATGCTTTATTACCTCGTGTTTATGTTGTTTTATCCTATGCTTTATTAAATTGTGTTTATGTTGCTTTAACCTATGCTTTATTAAATTATATTTATGTTGTTTTATCCTATGCTTTATTAAATGGTATTTATGTTGTTTTATCCTATGCTTTATTAAATTGTATTCATGTTGTTTTAACCTATGCTTTATTAAACTGTATTTTTGTTGTTTTATCCTATGCTTTATTAAATTGTATTTATGTTGTTTTATCCTATGCTTTATTAAATTGTATTTATGTTGTTTTAACCTATGCTTTATTAAATTGTATTTATGTTGTTTTAACCTATGCTTTATTAAATTGTATTTATGTTGTTTTAACCTATGCTTTATTAAACTGCATTTATGTTGTTTTATCCTATGCTTTATTAAATTGTATTTATGTTGTTTTATCCTATGCTTTATTAAATTGTATTTATGTTGTTTTATCCTATGCTTTATTAAATTGTATTTATGTTGTTTTATCCTATGCTTTATTAAATTGTATTTATGTTGTTTTATCCTATGCTTTATTACATCGTGTTTATGTTGTTTTATCCTATGCTTTATTAAATTGTATTTATGTTGTTTTATCCTATGCTTTATTAAATTGTATTTATGTTGTTTTATCCTATGCTTTATTAAATTTTATTTATGTTGTTTTATCCTATGCTTAATTAAATTGTATTTATGTTGTTTTATTCTTTGCTTTATTAAATTTTATTGATGTTGTTTTATCCCATGCATTACTAAATTGTATTTATGTTGTTTTAACCTATGATTTATTAAATTGTATTTATGTTGTTTTATCCTATGCTTTATTAAATTGTATTTATGTTGTTTTATCCTATGCTTTATTAAATTGTATTTATGTTGTTTTATCCTATGCTTTATTAAATTGTATTTATGTTGTTTTATCCTATGCTTTATTAAATTGTATTTATGTTGTTTTAACCTATGCTTTATTACATCGTGTTTATGTTGTTTTATCCTATGCTTTATTAAATTGTATTTATGTTGCTTTAACCTATGCTTTATTTAATTATATTTATGTTGTTTTATCCTATGCTTTATTAAATGGTATTTATGTTGTTTTATCCTATGCTTTATTAAATTGTATTTATGTTGTTTTATCCTATGCTTTATTAAATTGTATTTATGTTGTTTTATCCTATGCTTTATTAAATTGTATTTATGTTGTTTTATCCTATGCTTTATTAAATTGTATTTATGTTGTTTTATCCTATGCTTTATTAAATTGCATCTATGTTATTTTATCCTATGCTTTATTGAATTGTATTTATGTTGTTTTATCCTATGCTTTATAAAATTATATTTATGTGGTTTTATCCTATGCTTTATTAAATTGTATTCATGTTGTTTTAACTTATGCTTTATTAAATTGAATTTATGTTGTTTTATCTTATGCTTTATTAAATTGTATTTATGTTGTTTTATCCTATGCTTTATTAAATTGTATTTATGTGGTTTTATCCTATGCTTTATTAAATTGAATTTATGTTGTTTTCTCCTATGCTTTATTAAATTGTATTTATGTGGTTTTATCCTATGCTTTATTAAATTATATGTATGTTGTTTTAACCTATGATTTATTAAATTGTATTTATGTTGTTTTATCCTATGCTTTATTAAATTGTATTTATGTTGTTTTATCCTATGCTTTATTAAATTGTATTTATGTTGTTTTATCCTATGCTTTATTAAATTGTATTTATGTTGTTTTATCCTATGCTTTATTAAATTGTATTTATGTTGTCTTAATCTATGCTTTATTACCTCATGTTTATGTTGTTTTATCCTATGCTTTATTAAATTGTGTTTATGTTGCTTTAACCTATGCTTTATTAAATTATATTTATGTTGTTTTATCCTATGCTTTATTAAATGGTATTTATGTTGTTTTATCCTATGCTTTATTAAATTGTATTCATGTTGTTTTAACCTATGCTTTATTAAACTGTATTTATGTTGTTTTATCCTATGCTTTATTAAATTGTATTTATGTTGTTTTATCCTATGCTTTATTAAATTGTATTTATGTTGTCTTAACCTATGCTTTATTACCTCGTGTTTATGTTGTTTTATCCTATGCTTTATTAAATTGTGTTTATGTTGCTTTAACCTATGCTTTATTAAATTATATTTATGTTGTTTTATCCTATGCTTTATTAAATGGTATTTATGTTGTTTTATCCTATGCTTTATTAAATTGTATTCATGTTGTTTTAACCTATGCTTTATTTAACTGTATTTATGTTGTTTTATCCTATGCTTTATTAAATTGTATTTATGTTGTTTTATCCTATGCTTTATTAAATTGTATTTATGTTGTTTTAACCTATGCTTTATTAAATTGTATTTATGTTGTTTTAACCTATGCTTTATTAAATTGTATTTATGTTGTTTTAACCTATGCTTTATTAAACTGCATTTATGTTGTTTTATCCTATGCTTTATTAAATTGTATTTATGTTGTTTTATCCTATGCTTTATTAAATTGTATTTATGTTGTTTTATCCTATGCTTTATTAAATTGTATTTATGTTGTTTTATCCTATGCTTTATTAAATTGTATTTATGTTGTTTTATCCTATGCTTTATTACATCGTGTTTATGTTGTTTTATCCTATGCTTTATTAAATTGTATTTATGTTGTTTTATCCTATGCTTTATTAAATTGTATTTATGTTGTTTTATCCTATGCTTTATTAAATTTTATTTATGTTGTTTTATCCTATGCTTAATTAAATTGTATTTATGTTGTTTTATTCTTTGCTTTATTAAATTTTATTGATGTTGTTTTATCCCATGCATTATTAAATTGTATTTATGTTGTTTTAACCTATGATTTATTAAATTGTATTTATGTTGTTTTATCCTATGCTTTATTAAATTGTATTTATGTTGTTTTATCCTATGCTTTATTAAATTGTATTTATGTTGTTTTATCCTATGCTTTATTAAATTGTATTTATGTTGTTTTATCCTATGCTTTATTAAATTGTATTTATGTTGTTTTATCCTATGCTTTATTACATCGTGTTTATGTTGTTTTATCCTATGCTTTATTAAATTGTATTTATGTTGCTTTAACCTATGCTTTATTTAATTATATTTATGTTGTTTTATCCTCTGCTTTATTAAATGGTATTTATGTTGTTTTATCCTATGCTTTATTAAATTGTATTTATGTTGTTTTAACCTATGCTTTATTAAACTGTATTTATGTTGTTTTATCCTATGCTTTATTAAATTGTATTTATGTTGTTTTATCCTATGCTTTATTAAACTGTATTTATGTTGTTTTATCCTATGCCTTATTAAATTGTATTTATGTTGTTTTATCCTATGCTTTATTAAATTGTATTTATGTTGTTTTATCCTATACTTTATTAAATTGTATTTATGTTGTATTAACCTATGCTTTATTAAATTGTATTTATGTTGTTTTATCCTATGCTTTATTAAATTGTATTTATGTTGCTTTAACCTATGCTTTATTAAATTGTATTTATGTTGTTTTATCCTATGCTTTATTAAATTGTATTTATTTTGTTTTAACCTATGCTTTATTAAATTGTTTTTATGTTGTTTTATCCTATGCTTTATTAAATTGTATTTATGTTGTTTTATCCTATGCTTTATTAAATTGTATTTACGTGGTTTCATCCTATGCTTTATTAAATTGTATTTATGTTCTTTTAACCTATGCTTTATTAAATTGTATTTATGTTGTTTTATTCTATGCTTTATTAAATTGTTTTCATGTTGTTTTATCCAATGCTTTATTAAATTGTATTTATGTTGTTTTATCCTATGTTTCATTAAATTGTATTTATGTTGTTTTAATCTATGCTTTATTAAATTGTATTTATGTTGTTTTAACCAATGCTTTATTAAACTGTATTTATGTTGTTTTATCCTATGCTTTATTAAATTGTATTTATGTTGTTTTATCCTATGATTTATTAAATGGTATTTATGTTGTTTTATCCTATGTTTTATTAAATGGTATTTATGTTGTTTTAACCTATGATTTATTAAATTGTATTTATGTTGTTTTATCCTATGCTTTATTAAACTGTATTTATGTTGTTTTATCCTATGCTTTATTAAATTGTATTTATGTTGTTTTATCCTATGCTTTATTAAATGGTATTTATGTTGTTTTATCCTATGCTTTATTAAATTGTATTTATGTTGTTTTAACCTATGCTTTATTAAACTGTATTTATGTTGTTTTATCCTCTGCTTTATTAAATTGTATTTATGTTGTTTTATCCTATGCTTTATTAAATTGTATCTATGTTGTTTTATCCTATGCTTTATTAAATTGTATTTATGTTGTTTTATCCTATGCTTTATTAAATTGTATTTATGTTGTTTTATCCTATGCTTTATTAAATTTTATTTATGTTGTTTATCCTCTGCTTTACTAAATTGTATTTATGTTGTTTTAACCTATGATTTATTAAATTGTATTTATGTTGTTTTATCCTATGCTTTATTAAATTGTATTTATGTTGTTTTATCCTATGCTTTATTAAATTGTATTTATGTTGTTTTATCCTATGCTTTATAAAATTATATTTATGTGGTTTTATCCTATGCTTTATTAAATATTATTCATGATGTTTTATCTTATGCTTTATTAAATTGTATTTATGTTGTTTTATCTTATGCTTTATTAAATTGTATTTATGTTGTTTTATCCTATGCTTTATTAAATTGTATTTATGTTGTTTGATCCTATGCTTTATTAAATTGTATTGATGTTGTTTTATCCTATGCTTTATTAAATTGTATTTATGTTGTTTTATCCTATGCTTTATTAAATTGTATTTATGTTGTTTTATCCTATGCTTTATTAAATTGTATTTATGTTGTTTTAACCTATGCTTTATTAAATTGTATTTATGTTGTTTTAACCCATGCTTTATTAAATTGTATTTATGTTGTTTTATCCTATGCTTTATTAAATTGTAATTATGTTGTTTTATCCTATGCTTTATTAAATTCTATTTATGTTTTTTTTAACCTATGATTTATTAAATTGTATTTATGTTGTTTTATCCTATGCTTTATTAAATTGTATTTATGTTGTTTTATCCTATGCTCTATTACATCCTGTTTATGTTGTTTTATCCTATGCTTTATTACATGCTGTTTATGTTGTTTTATCCTATGCTTTATTAAATTGTATTTATGTTGTTTTAACCTATGCTTTATTAAATTGTATTTATGTTGTTTTATCCTATGCTTTATTAAATTGTATTTACGTGGTTTCATCCTATGCTTTATTAAATTGTATTTATGTTGTTTTAACCTATGCTTTATTAAATTGTATTTATGTTGTTTTATCCTATGCTTTATTAAATTGTATTCATCTTGTTTTATCCAATGCTTTATTAAATTGTATTTATGTTGTTTTATCCTATGTTTCATTAAATTGTATTTATGTTGTTTTAATCTATGCTTTATTAAATTGTATTTATGTTGTTTTAACCAATGCTTTATTAAACTGTATTTATGTTGTTTTATCCTATGCTTTATTAAATTGTATTTATGTTGTTTTATCCTATGCTTTATTAAATTGTATTCATGTTGTTTTATCCTATGCTTTATTAAATTGTATTTATGTTGTTTTATCCTATGCTTTATTAAATGGTATTTATGTTGTTTTATCCTATGCTTTATTAAATTGTATTTATGTTGTTTTAACCTATGCTTTATTAAACTGTATTTATGTTGTTTTATCCTATGCTTTATTAAATTGTATTTATGTTGTTTTATCCTATGCTTTATTAAATTGTATTTATGTTGTTTTATCCTATGCTTTATTAAATTGTATATATGTTGTTTTATCCTATGCTTTATTAAATTGTGTTTATGTTGTTTTAACTCATGCTTTATTAAATTGTATTTATGTTGTTTTATCCTATGCTTTATTAAATTGCATCTATGTTATTTTATCCTATGCTTTATTAAATTGTATTTATGTTGTTTTATCCTATGTTTCATTAAATTGTATTTATGTTGTTTTAATCTATGCTTTATTAAATTGTATTTATGTTGTTTTAACCAATGCTTTATTAAACTGTATTTATGTTGTTTTATCCTATGCTTTATTAAATTGTATTTATGTTGTTTTATCCTATGCTTTATTAAATTGTATTCATGTTGTTTTATCCTATGCTTTATTAAATTGTATTTATGTTGTTTTATCCTATGCTTTATTAAATGGTATTTATGTTGTTTTATCCTATGCTTTATTAAATTGTATTTATGTTGTTTTAACCTATGCTTTATTAAACTGTATTTATGTTGTTTTATCCTATGCTTTATTAAATTGTATTTATGTTGTTTTATCCTATGCTTTATTAAATTGTATTTATGTTGTTTTATCCTATGCTTTATTAAATTGTATATATGTTGTTTTATCCTATGCTTTATTAAATTGTGTTTATGTTGTTTTAACTCATGCTTTATTAAATTGTATTTATGTTGTTTTATCCTATGCTTTATTAAATTGCATCTATGTTATTTTATCCTATGCTTTATTAAATTGTATTTATGTTGTTTGATCCTATGCTTTATTAAATTGTATTGATGTTGTTTTATCCTATGCTTTATTAAATTGTATTGATGTTGTTTTATCCTATGCTTTATTAAATTGTATTTATGTTGTTTTATCCTATGCTTTATTAAATTGTATTTATGTTGTTTTATCCTATGCTTTATTAAATTGTATTTATGTTGTTTTAACCTATGCTTTATTAAATTGTATTTATGTTGTTTTAACCCATGCTTTATTAAATTGTATTTATGTTGTTTTATCCTATGCTTTATTAAATTGTATTTATGTTGTTTTATCCTATGCTTTATTAAATTCTATTTATGTTTTTTTAACCTATGATTTATTAAATTGTATTTATGTTGTTTTATCCTATGCTTTATTAAATTGTATTTATGTTGTTTTATCCTATGCTCTATTACATCCTGTTTATGTTGTTTTATCCTATGCTTTATTACATCCTGTTTATGTTGTTTTATCCTATGCTTTATTAAATTGTATTTATGTTGTTTTAACCTATGCTTTATTAAATTGTATTTATGTTGTTTTATCCTATGCTTTATTAAATTGTATTTACGTGGTTTCATCCTATGCTTTATTAAATTGTATTTATGTTGTTTTAACCTATGCTTTATTAAATTGTATTTATGTTGTTTTATCCTATGCTTTATTAAATTGTATTCATCTTGTTTTATCCAATGCTTTATTAAATTGTATTTATGTTGTTTTATCCTATGTTTCATTAAATTGTATTTATGTTGTTTTAATCTATGCTTTATTAAATTGTATTTATGTTGTTTTAACCAATGCTTTATTAAACTGTATTTATGTTGTTTTATCCTATGCTTTATTAAATTGTATTTATGTTGTTTTATCCTATGCTTTATTAAATTGTATTCATGTTGTTTTATCCTATGCTTTATTAAATTGTATTTATGTTGTTTTATCCTATGCTTTATTAAATGGTATTTATGTTGTTTTATCCTATGCTTTATTAAATTGTATTTATGTTGTTTTAACCTATGCTTTATTAAACTGTATTTATGTTGTTTTATCCTATGCTTTATTAAATTGTATTTATGTTGTTTTATCCTATGCTTTATTAAATTGTATTTATGTTGTTTTATCCTATGCTTTATTAAATTGTATATATGTTGTTTTATCCTATGCTTTATTAAATTGTGTTTATGTTGTTTTAACTCATGCTTTATTAAATTGTATTTATGTTGTTTTATCCTATGCTTTATTAAATTGCATCTATGTTATTTTATCCTATGCTTTATTAAATTGCATTTATGTTGTTTTATCCTATGCTTTATAAAATTATATTTATGTGGTTTTATCATATGCTTTATTAAATTGTATTCATGTTGTTTTATCTTATGCTTTATTAAATTGAATTTATGTTGTTTTATCCTATGCTTTATTAAATTGTATTTATGTGGTTTTATCCTATGCTTTATTAAATTGAATTTATGTTGTTTTCTCCTATGCTTTATTAAATTGTATTTATGTGGTTTTATCCTATGCTTTATTAAATTGTATTTATGTTGTTTTAACCTATGATTTATTAAATTGTATTTATGTTGTTTTATCCTATGCTTTATTAAATTGTATTTATGTTGTTTTATCCTATGCTTTATTACATTGTATTTATGTTGTTTTATCCTATGCTTTATTAAATTGTATTTATGTTGTTTTATCCTATGCTTTATTAAATTGTATTTATGTTGTCTTAACCTATGCTTTATTACCTCGTGTTTATGTTGTTTTATCCTATGCTTTATTAAATTGTGTTTATGTTGCTTTAACCTATGCTTTATTAAATTATATTTATGTTGTTTTATCCTATGCTTTATTAAATGGTATTTATGTTGTTTTATCCTATGCTTTATTAAATTGTATTCATGTTGTTTTAACCTATGCTTTATTAAACTGTATTTATGTTGTTTTATCCTATGCTTTATTAAATTGTATTTATGTTGTTTTATCCTATGCTTTATTAAATTGTATTTATGTTGTTTTAACCTATGCTTTATTAAATTGTATTTATGTTGTTTTAACCTATGCTTTATTAAATTGTATTTATGTTGTTTTAACCTATGCTTTATTAAATTGTATTTATGTTGTTTTATCCTATGCTTTATTAAATTGTATTTATGTTATTTTATCCTATGCTTTATTAAATTGTATTTATGTTGTTTTATCCTATGCTTTATTAAATTGTATTTATGTTGTTTTATCCTATGCTTTATTACATCGTGTTTATGTTGTTTTATCCTATGCTTTATTAAATTGTATTTATGTTGCTTTAACCTATGCTTTATTAAATTGTATTTATGTTGTTTTAATCTATGCTTTATTAAATTGTATTTATGTTGTTTTAACCAATGCTTTATTAAACTGTATTTATGTTGTTTTATCCTATGCTTTATTAAATTGTATTTATGTTGTTTTATCCTATGCTTTATTAAATTGTATTCATGTTGTTTTATCCTATGCTTTATTAAATTGTATTTATGTTGTTTTATCCTATGCTTTATTAAATGGTATTTATGTTGTTTTATCCTATGCTTTATTAAATTGTATTTATGTTGTTTTAACCTATGCTTTATTAAACTGTATTTATGTTGTTTTATCCTATGCTTTATTAAATTGTATTTATGTTGTTTTATCCTATGCTTTATTAAATTGTATTTATGTTGTTTTATCCTATGCTTTATTAAATTGTATATATGTTGTTTTATCCTATGCTTTATTAAATTGTGTTTATGTTGTTTTAACTCATGCTTTATTAAATTGTATTTATGTTGTTTTATCCTATGCTTTATTAAATTGCATCTATGTTATTTTATCCTATGCTTTATTAAATTGTATTTATGTTGTTTTATCCTATGCTTTATAAAATTATATTTATGTGGTTTTATCATATGCTTTATTAAATTGTATTCATGTTGTTTTATCTTATGCTTTATTAAATTGAATTTATGTTGTTTTATCCTATGCTTTATTAAATTGTATTTATGTGGTTTTATCCTATGCTTTATTAAATTGAATTTATGTTGTTTTCTCCTATGCTTTATTAAATTGTATTCATGTGGTTTTATCCTATGCTTTATTAAATTGTATTTATGTTGTTTTAACCTATGATTTATTAAATTGTATTTATGTTGTTTTATCCTATGCTTTATTAAATTGTATTTATGTTGTTTTATCCTATGCTTTATTACATTGTATTTATGTTGTTTTATCCTATGCTTTATTAAATTGTATTTATGTTGTTTTATCCTATGCTTTATTAAATTGTATTTATGTTGTCTTAACCTATGCTTTATTACCTCGTGTTTATGTTGTTTTATCCTATGCTTTATTAAATTGTGTTTATGTTGCTTTAACCTATGCTTTATTAAATTATATTTATGTTGTTTTATCCTATGCTTTATTAAATGGTATTTATGTTGTTTTATCCTATGCTTTATTAAATTGTATTCATGTTGTTTTAACCTATGCTTTATTAAACTGTATTTATGTTGTTTTATCCTATGCTTTATTAAATTGTATTTATGTTGTTTTATCCTATGCTTTATTAAATTGTATTTATGTTGTTTTAACCTATGCTTTATTAAATTGTATTTATGTTGTTTTAACCTATGCTTTATTAAATTGTATTTATGTTGTTTTAACCTATGCTTTATTAAATTGTATTTATGTTGTTTTATCCTATGCTTTATTAAATTGTATTTATGTTATTTTATCCTATGCTTTATTAAATTGTATTTATGTTGTTTTATCCTATGCTTTATTAAATTGTATTTATGTTGTTTTATCCTATGCTTTATTACATCGTGTTTATGTTGTTTTATCCTATGCTTTATTAAATTGTATTTATGTTGCTTTAACCTATGCTTTATTAAATTGTATTTATGTTGTTTTAATCTATGCTTTATTAAATTGTATTTATGTTGTTTTAACCAATGCTTTATTAAACTGTATTTATGTTGTTTTATCCTATGCTTTATTAAATTGTATTTATGTTGTTTTATCCTATGCTTTATTAAATTGTATTCATGTTGTTTTATCCTATGCTTTATTAAATTGTATTTATGTTGTTTTATCCTATGCTTTATTAAATGGTATTTATGTTGTTTTATCCTATGCTTTATTAAATTGTATTTATGTTGTTTTAACCTATGCTTTATTAAACTGTATTTATGTTGTTTTATCCTATGCTTTATTAAATTGTATTTATGTTGTTTTATCCTATGCTTTATTAAATTGTATTTATGTTGTTTTATCCTATGCTTTATTAAATTGTATATATGTTGTTTTATCCTATGCTTTATTAAATTGTGTTTATGTTGTTTTAACTCATGCTTTATTAAATTGTATTTATGTTGTTTTATCCTATGCTTTATTAAATTGCATCTATGTTATTTTATCCTATGCTTTATTAAATTGTATTTATGTTGTTTTATCCTATGCTTTATAAAATTATATTTATGTGGTTTTATCATATGCTTTATTAAATTGTATTCATGTTGTTTTATCTTATGCTTTATTAAATTGAATTTATGTTGTTTTATCCTATGCTTTATTAAATTGTATTTATGTGGTTTTATCCTATGCTTTATTAAATTGAATTTATGTTGTTTTCTCCTATGCTTTATTAAATTGTATTTATGTGGTTTTATCCTATGCTTTATTAAATTGTATTTATGTTGTTTTAACCTATGATTTATTAAATTGTATTTATGTTGTTTTATCCTATGCTTTATTAAATTGTATTTATGTTGTTTTATCCTATGCTTTATTAAATTGTATTTATGTTGTTTTATCCTATGCTTTATTAAATTGTATTTATGTTGTTTTATCCTATGCTTTATTAAATTGTATTTATGTTGTTTTATCCTATGCTTTATTAAATTGTATTTATGTTGTCTTAACCTATGCTTTATTACCTCGTGTTTATGTTGTTTTATCCTATGCTTTATTAAATTGTGTTTATGTTGCTTTAACCTATGCTTTATTAAATTATATTTATGTTGTTTTATCCTATGCTTTATTAAATGGTATTTATGTTGTTTTATCCTATGCTTTATTAAATTGTATTCATGTTGTTTTAACCTATGCTTTATTAAACTGTATTTATGTTGTTTTATCCTATGCTTTATTAAATTGTATTTATGTTGTTTTATCCTATGCTTTATTAAATTGTATTTATGTTGTTTTAACCTATGCTTTATTAAATTGTATTTATGTTGTTTTAACCTATGCTTTATTAAATTGTATTTATGTTGTTTTAACCTATGCTTTATTAAATTGTATTTATGTTGTTTTATCCTATGCTTTATTAAATTGTATTTATGTTGTTTTATCCTATGCTTTATTAAATTGTATTTATGTTGTTTTATCCTATGCTTTATTAAATTGTATTTATGTTGTTTTTTCCTATGCTTTATTACATCGTGTTTATGTTGTTTTATCCTATGCTTTATTAAATTGTATTTATGTTGCTTTAACCTATGCTTTATTAAATTGTATTTATGTTGTTTTATCCTATGCTTTATTAAATTGTATTTATGTTGTTTTATCCTATGCTTTATTAAATTGTATTTATGTTGTTTTATCCTATGCTTAATTAAATTGTATTTATGTTGTTTTATCCTTTGCTTTATTAAATTGTATTTATGTGGTTTTATCCTATGCTTTATTAAATTGTATTTATGTTGTTTTAACCTATGATTTATTAAATTGTATTTATGTTGTTTTATCCTATGCTTTATTAAATTGTATTTATGTTGTTTTATCCTATGCTTTATTAAATTGTATTTATGTTGTTTTATCCTATGCTTTATTAAATTGTATTTATGTTGTTTTATCCTATGCTTTATTAAATTGTATTTATGTTGTCTTAACCTATGCTTTATTACCTCGTGTTTATGTTGTTTTATCCTATGCTTTATTAAATTGTGTTTATGTTGCTTTAACCTATGCTTTATTAAATTATATTTATGTTGTTTTATCCTATGCTTTATTAAATGGTATTTATGTTGTTTTATCCTATGCTTTATTAAATTGTATTCATGTTGTTTTAACCTATGCTTTATTAAACTGTATTTATGTTGTTTTATCCTATGCTTTATTAAATTGTATTTATGTTGTTTTATCCTATGCTTTATTAAATTGTATTTATGTTGTTTTAACCTATGCTTTATTAAATTGTATTTATGTTGTTTTAACCTATGCTTTATTAAATTGTATTTATGTTGTTTTAACCTATGCTTTATTAAATTGTATTTATGTTGTTTTATCCTATGCTTTATTAAATTGTATTTATGTTGTTTTATCCTATGCTTTATTAAATTGTATTTATGTTGTTTTATCCTATGCTTTATTAAATTGTATTTATGTTGTTTTATCCTATGCTTAATTAAATTGTATTTATGTTGTTTTATCCTTTGCTTTATTAAATTTTATTGATGTTGTTTTATCCCATGCTTTATTAAATTGTATTTATGTTGTTTTAACCTATGATTTATTAAATTGTATTTATGTTGTTTTATCCTATGCTTTATTAAATTGTATTTATGTTGTTTTATCCTATGCTTTATTAAATGGTATTTATGTTGTTTTATCCTATGCTTTATTAAATTGTATTTATGTTGTTTTAACCTATGCTTTATTAAACTGTATTTATGTTGTTTTATCCTATGCTTTATAAAATTATATTTATGTGGTTTTATCCTATGCTTTATTAAATTGTATTCATGTTGTTTTATCTTATGCTTTATTAAATTGAATTTATGTTGTTTTATCTTATGCTTTATTAAATTGTATTTATGTTGTTTTATCCTATGCTTTATTAAATTGTATTTATGTGGTTTTATCCTATGCTTTATTAAATTGAATTTATGTTGTTTTCTCCTATGCTTTATTAAATTGTATTTATGTGGTTTTATCCTATGCTTTATTAAATTATATTTATGTTGTTTTAACCTATGATTTATTAAATTGTATTTATGTTGTTTTATCCTATGCTTTATTAAATTGTATTTATGTTGTTTTATCCTATGCTTTATTAAATTGTATTTATGTTGTTTTATCCTATGTTTTATTAAATTGTATTTATGTTGTTTTATCCTATGCTTTATTAAATTGTATTTATGTTGTCTTAACCTATGCTTTATTACCTCATGTTTATGTTGTTTTATCCTATGCTTTATTAAATTGTGTTTATGTTGCTTTAAACTATGCTTTATTAAATTATATTTATGTTGTTTTATCCTATGCTTTATTAAATGGTATTTATGTTGTTTTATCCTATGCTTTATTAAATTGTATTCATGTTGTTTTAACCTATGCTTTATTAAACTGTATTTATGTTGTTTTATCCTATGCTTTATTAAATTGTATTTATGTTGTTTTATCCTATGCTTTATTAAATTGTATTTATGTTGTCTTAAACTATGCTTTATTACCTCGTGTTTATGTTGTTTTATCCTATGCTTTATTAAATTGTGTTTATGTTGCTTTAACCTATGCTTTATTAAATTATATTTATGTTGTTTTATCCTATGCTTTATTAAATGGTATTTATGTTGTTTTATCCTATGCTTTATTAAATTGTATTCATGTTGTTTTAACCTATGCTTTTTTAAACTGTATTTATGTTGTTTTATCCTATGCTTTATTAAATTGTATTTATGTTGTTTTATCCTATGCTTTATTAAATTGTATTTATGTTGTTTTAACCTATGCTTTATTAAATTGTATTTATGTTGTTTTAACCTATGCTTTATTAAATTGTATTTATGTTGTTTTAACCTATGCTTTATTAAACTGCATTTATGTTGTTTTATCCTATGCTTTATTAAATTGTATTTATGTTGTTTTATCCTATGCTTTATTAAATTGTATTTATGTTGTGTTATCCTATGCTTTATTAAATTGTATTTATGTTGTTTTATCCTATGCTTTATTAAATTGTATTTATGTGGTTTTATCCTATGCTTTATTAAATTGAATTTATGTTGTTTTCTCCTATGCTTTATTAAATTGTATTTATGTGGTTTTATCCTATGCTTTATTAAATTATATTTATGTTGTTTTAACCTATGATTTATTAAATTGTATTTATGTTGTTTTATCCTATGCTTTATTAAATTGTATTTATGTTGTTTTATCCTATGCTTTATTAAATTGTATTTATGTTGTTTTATCCTATGTTTTATTAAATTGTATTTATGTTGTTTTATCCTATGCTTTATTAAATTGTATTTATGTTGTCTTAACCTATGCTTTATTACCTCATGTTTATGTTGTTTTATCCTATGCTTTATTAAATTGTGTTTATGTTGCTTTAAACTATGCTTTATTAAATTATATTTATGTTGTTTTATCCTATGCTTTATTAAATGGTATTTATGTTGTTTTATCCTATGATTTATTAAATTGTATTCATGTTGTTTTAACCTATGCTTTATTAAACTGTATTTATGTTGTTTTATCCTATGCTTTATTAAATTGTATTTATGTTGTTTTATCCTATGCTTTATTAAATTGTATTTATGTTGTCTTAACCTATGCTTTATTACCTCGTGTTTATGTTGTTTTATCCTATGCTTTATTAAATTGTGTTTATGTTGCTTTAACCTATGCTTTATTAAATTATATTTATGTTGTTTTATCCTATGCTTTATTAAATGGTATTTATGTTGTTTTATCCTATGCTTTATTAAATTGTATTCATGTTGTTTTAACCTATGCTTTTTTAAACTGTATTTATGTTGTTTTATCCTATGCTTTACTAAATTGTATTTATGTTGTTTTATCCTATGCTTTATTAAATTGTATTTATGTTGTTTTAACCTATGCTTTATTAAATTGTATTTATGTTGTTTTAACCTATGCTTTATTAAATTGTATTTATGTTGTTTTATCTTATGCTTTATTAAATTGAATTTATGTTGTTTTATCCTATGCTTTATTAAATTGTATTTATGTGGTTTTATCCTATGCTTTATTAAATTGAATTTATGTTGTTTTCTCCTATGCTTTATTAAATTGTATTTATGTGGTTTTATCCTATGCTTTATTAAATTGTATTTATGTTGTTTTAACCTATGATTTATTAAATTGTATTTATGTTGTTTTATCCTATGCTTTATTAAATTGTATTTATGTTGTTTTATCCTATGCTTTATTAAATTGTATTTATGTTGTTTTATCCTATGCTTTATTAAATTGTATTTATGTTGTTTTATCCTATGCTTTATTAAATTGTATTTATGTTGTTTTATCCTATGCTTTATTAAATTGTATTTATGTTGTCTTAACCTATGCTTTATTACCTCGTGTTTATGTTGTTTTATCCTATGCTTTATTAAATTGTGTTTATGTTGCTTTAACCTATGCTTTATTAAATTATATTTATGTTGTTTTATCCTATGCTTTATTAAATGGTATTTATGTTGTTTTATCCTATGCTTTATTAAATTGTATTCATGTTGTTTTAACCTATGCTTTATTAAACTGTATTTATGTTGTTTTATCCTATGCTTTATTAAATTGTATTTATGTTGTTTTATCCTATGCTTTATTAAATTGTATTTATGTTGTTTTAACCTATGCTTTATTAAATTGTATTTATGTTGTTTTAACCTATGCTTTATTAAATTGTATTTATGTTGTTTTAACCTATGCTTTATTAAATTGTATTTATGTTGTTTTATCCTATGCTTTATTAAATTGTATTTATGTTGTTTTATCCTATGCTTTATTAAATTGTATTTATGTTGTTTTATCCTATGCTTTATTAAATTGTATTTATGTTGTTTTTTCCTATGCTTTATTACATCGTGTTTATGTTGTTTTATCCTATGCTTTATTAAATTGTATTTATGTTGCTTTAACCTATGCTTTATTAAATTGTATTTATGTTGTTTTATCCTATGCTTTATTAAATTGTATTTATGTGGTTTTATCCTATGCTTTATTAAATTGTATTTATGTTGTTTTAACCTATGATTTATTAAATTGTATTTATGTTGTTTTATCCTATGCTTTATTAAATTGTATTTATGTTGTTTTATCCTATGCTTTATTAAATTGTATTTATGTTGTTTTATCCTATGCTTTATTAAATTGTATTTATGTTGTTTTATCCTATGCTTTATTAAATTGTATTTATGTTGTCTTAACCTATGCTTTATTACCTCGTGTTTATGTTGTTTTATCCTATGCTTTATTAAATTGTGTTTATGTTGCTTTAACCTATGCTTTATTAAATTATATTTATGTTGTTTTATCCTATGCTTTATTAAATGGTATTTATGTTGTTTTATCCTATGCTTTATTAAATTGTATTCATGTTGTTTTAACCTATGCTTTATTAAACTGTATTTATGTTGTTTTATCCTATGCTTTATTAAATTGTATTTATGTTGTTTTATCCTATGCTTTATTAAATTGTATTTATGTTGTTTTAACCTATGCTTTATTAAATTGTATTTATGTTGTTTTAACCTATGCTTTATTAAATTGTATTTATGTTGTTTTAACCTATGCTTTATTAAATTGTATTTATGTTGTTTTATCCTATGCTTTATTAAATTGTATTTATGTTGTTTTATCCTATGCTTTATTAAATTGTATTTATGTTGTTTTATCCTATGCTTTATTAAATTGTATTTATGTTGTTTTATCCTATGCTTAATTAAATTGTATTTATGTTGTTTTATCCTTTGCTTTATTAAATTTTATTGATGTTGTTTTATCCCATGCTTTATTAAATTGTATTTATGTTGTTTTAACCTATGATTTATTAAATTGTATTTATGTTGTTTTATCCTATGCTTTATTAAATTGTATTTATGTTGTTTTATCCTATGCTTTATTAAATTGTATTTATGTTGTTTTATCCTATGCTTTATTAAATGGTATTTATGTTGTTTTATCCTATGCTTTATTAAATTGTATTTATGTTGTTTTAACCTATGCTTTATTAAACTGTATTTATGTTGTTTTATCCTATGCTTTATTAAATTGTATTTATGTTGTTTTATCCTATGCTTTATTAAATTGTATTTATGTTGTTTTATCCTATGCTTTATTAAATTGTATATATGTTGTTTTATCCTATGCTTTATTAAATTGTGTTTATGTTGTTTTAACCCATGCTTTATTAAATTGTATTTATGTTGTTTTATCCTATGCTTTATTAAATTGCATCTATGTTATTTTATCCTATGCTTTATTAAATTGTATTTATGTTGTTTTATCCTATGCTTTATAAAATTATATTTATGTGGTTTTATCCTATGCTTTATTAAATTGTATTCATGTTGTTTTATCTTATGCTTTATTAAATTGAATTTATGTTGTTTTATCTTATGCTTTATTAAATTGTATTTATGTTGTTTTATCCTATGCTTTATTAAATTGTATTTATGTGG
This sequence comes from Phyllobates terribilis, assembly GCF_046119375.1. NCBI lineage: Eukaryota > Metazoa > Chordata > Amphibia > Anura > Dendrobatidae > Phyllobates > Phyllobates terribilis. The sequence goes on along the minus strand of NW_027362781.1, from coordinate 1,819,537 downwards.
TTTTATCCTATGCTTTATTAAATTGAATTTATGTTGTTTTCTCCTATGCTTTATTAAATTGTATTTATGTGGTTTTATCCTATGCTTTATTAAATTATATTTATGTTGTTTTAACCTATGATTTATTAAATTGTATTTATGTTGTTTTATCCTATGCTTTATTAAATTGTATTTATGTTGTTTTATCCTATGCTTTATTAAATTGTATTTATGTTGTTTTATCCTATGTTTTATTAAATTGTATTTATGTTGTTTTATCCTATGCTTTATTAAATTGTATTTATGTTGTCTTAACCTATGCTTTATTACCTCATGTTTATGTTGTTTTATCCTATGCTTTATTAAATTGTGTTTATGTTGCTTTAAACTATGCTTTATTAAATTATATTTATGTTGTTTTATCCTATGCTTTATTAAATGGTATTTATGTTGTTTTATCCTATGCTTTATTAAATTGTATTCATGTTGTTTTAACCTATGCTTTATTAAACTGTATTTATGTTGTTTTATCCTATGCTTTATTAAATTGTATTTATGTTGTTTTATCCTATGCTTTATTAAATTGTATTTATGTTGTCTTAAACTATGCTTTATTACCTCGTGTTTATGTTGTTTTATCCTATGCTTTATTAAATTGTGGTTATGTTGCTTTAACCTATGCTTTATTAAATTATATTTATGTTGTTTTATCCTATGCTTTATTAAATGGTATTTATGTTGTTTTATCCTATGCTTTATTAAATTGTATTCATGTTGTTTTAACCTATGCTTTTTTAAACTGTATTTATGTTGTTTTATCCTATGCTTTATTAAATTGTATTTATGTTGTTTTATCCTATGCTTTATTAAATTGTATTTATGTTGTTTTAACCTATGCTTTATTAAATTGTATTTATGTTGTTTTAACCTATGCTTTATTAAATTGTATTTATGTTGTTTTAACCTATGCTTTATTAAACTGCATTTATGTTGTTTTATCCTATGCTTTATTAAATTGTATTTATGTTGTTTTATCCTATGCTTTATTAAATTGTATTTATGTTGTGTTATCCTATGCTTTATTAAATTGTATTTATGTTGTTTTATCCTATGCTTTATTAAATTGTATTTATGTGGTTTTATCCTATGCTTTATTAAATTGAATTTATGTTGTTTTCTCCTATGCTTTATTAAATTGTATTTATGTGGTTTTATCCTATGCTTTATTAAATTATATTTATGTTGTTTTAACCTATGATTTATTAAATTGTATTTATGTTGTTTTATCCTATGCTTTATTAAATTGTATTTATGTTGTTTTATCCTATGCTTTATTAAATTGTATTTATGTTGTTTTATCCTATGTTTTATTAAATTGTATTTATGTTGTTTTATCCTATGCTTTATTAAATTGTATTTATGTTGTCTTAACCTATGCTTTATTACCTCATGTTTATGTTGTTTTATCCTATGCTTTATTAAATTGTGTTTATGTTGCTTTAAACTATGCTTTATTAAATTATATTTATGTTGTTTTATCCTATGCTTTATTAAATGGTATTTATGTTGTTTTATCCTATGATTTATTAAATTGTATTCATGTTGTTTTAACCTATGCTTTATTAAACTGTATTTATGTTGTTTTATCCTATGCTTTATTAAATTGTATTTATGTTGTTTTATCCTATGCTTTATTAAATTGTATTTATGTTGTCTTAACCTATGCTTTATTACCTCGTGTTTATGTTGTTTTATCCTATGCTTTATTAAATTGTGTTTATGTTGCTTTAACCTATGCTTTATTAAATTATATTTATGTTGTTTTATCCTATGCTTTATTAAATGGTATTTATGTTGTTTTATCCTATGCTTTATTAAATTGTATTCATGTTGTTTTAACCTATGCTTTTTTAAACTGTATTTATGTTGTTTTATCCTATGCTTTACTAAATTGTATTTATGTTGTTTTATCCTATGCTTTATTAAATTGTATTTATGTTGTTTTAACCTATGCTTTATTAAATTGTATTTATGTTGTTTTAACCTATGCTTTATTAAATTGTATTTATGTTGTTTTAACCTATGCTTTATTAAATTGTATTTATGTTGTTTTATCCTATGCTTTATTAAATTGTATTTATGTTGTTTTATCCTATGCTTTATTAAATGGTATTTATGTTGTTTTATCCTATGCTTTATTAAATTGTATTTATGTTGTTTTATCCTATGCTTTTTTAAATTGTATTTATGTTGTTTTAACCTATGCTTTATTACATCGTGTTTATGTTGTTTTATCCTATGCTTTATTAAATTGTATTTATGTTGCTTTAACCTATGCTTTATTTAATTATATTTATGTTGTTTTATCCTATGCTTTATTAAATGGTATTTATGTTGTTTTATCCTATGCTTTATTAAATTGTATTTATGTTGTTTTATCCTATGCTTTATTAAATTGTATTTATGTTGTGTTATCCTATGCTTTATTAAATTGTATTTATGTTGTTTTATCCTATGCTTTATTAAATTGTATTTATGTGGTTTTATCCTATGCTTTATTAAATTGAATTTATGTTGTTTTCTCCTATGCTTTATTAAATTGTATTTATGTGGTTTTATCCTATGCTTTATTAAATTATATTTATGTTGTTTTAACCTATGATTTATTAAATTGTATTTATGTTGTTTTATCCTATGCTTTATTAAATTGTATTTATGTTGTTTTATCCTATGCTTTATTAAATTGTATTTATGTTGTTTTATCCTATGTTTTATTAAATTGTATTTATGTTGTTTTATCCTATGCTTTATTAAATTGTATTTATGTTGTCTTAACCTATGCTTTATTACCTCATGTTTATGTTGTTTTATCCTATGCTTTATTAAATTGTGTTTATGTTGCTTTAAACTATGCTTTATTAAATTATATTTATGTTGTTTTATCCTATGCTTTATTAAATGGTATTTATGTTGTTTTATCCTATGCTTTATTAAATTGTATTCATGTTGTTTTAACCTATGCTTTATTAAACTGTATTTATGTTGTTTTATCCTATGCTTTATTAAATTGTATTTATGTTGTTTTATCCTATGCTTTATTAAATTGTATTTATGTTGTCTTAACCTATGCTTTATTACCTCGTGTTTATGTTGTTTTATCCTATGCTTTATTAAATTGTGTTTATGTTGCTTTAACCTATGCTTTATTAAATTATATTTATGTTGTTTTATCCTATGCTTTATTAAATGGTATTTATGTTGTTTTATCCTATGCTTTATTAAATTGTATTCATGTTGTTTTAACCTATGCTTTTTTAAACTGTATTTATGTTGTTTTATCCTATGCTTTATTAAATTGTATTTATGTTGTTTTATCCTATGCTTTATTAAATTGTATTTATGTTGTTTTAACCTATGCTTTATTAAATTGTATTTATGTTGTTTTAACCTATGCTTTATTAAATTGTATTTATGTTGTTTTAACCTATGCTTTATTAAATTGTATTTATGTTGTTTTATCCTATGCTTTATTAAATTGTATTTATGTTGTTTTATCCTATGCTTTATTAAATTGTATTTATGTTGTTTTATCCTATGCTTTATTAAATTGTATTTATGTTGTTTTATCCTATGCTTTTTTAAATTGCATTTATGTTGTTTTAACCTATGCTTTATTACATCGTGTTTATGTTGTTTTATCCTATACTTTATTAAATTGTATTTATGTTGCTTTAACCTATGCTTTATTTAATTATATTTATGTTGTTTTATCCTATGCTTTATTAAATGGTATTTATGTTGTTTTATCCTATGCTTTATTAAATTGTATTTATGTTGTTTTAACCTATGCTTTATTAAACTGTATTTATGTTGTTTTATCCTATGCTTTATTAAATTGTATTTATGTTGTTTTATCCTATGCTTTATTAAACTGTATTTATGTTGTTTTATCCTATGCTTTATTAAATTGTATTTATGTTGTTTTATCCTATGCTTTATTAAATTGTATTTATGTTGTTTTATCCTATACTTTATTAAATTGTATTTATGTTGTATTAACCTATGCTTTATTAAATTGTATTTATTTTGTTTTATCCTATGCTTTATTAAATTGTATTTATGTTGTTTTATCCTATGCTTTATTAAATTGCATTTATGTTGTTTTATCCTATGCTTTATTAAATTGTATTTATGTTGTTTTATCCTATGCTTTATTAAATTGTATTTATGTTGTTTTAACCTATGCTTTATTAAATTGTATTTATGTTGTTTTATCCTATGCTGTATTAAATTGTATTTATGTTGTTTTGTCCTATGCTTTATTACATCGTGTTTATGTTGTTTTATCCTATGCTATATTAAATTGTATTTATGTTGCTTTAACCTATGCTTTATTAAATTGTATTTATGTTGTTTTATCCTATGCTTTATTAAATTGTATTTATGTTGTTTTATCCTATGCTTTATTAAATTGTATTTATGTTGTTTTAACCTATGCTTTATTAAAATGTATTTATGTTGTTTTATCCTATGCTTTATTAAATTGTATTTATGTTGCTTTAACCTATGCTTTATTAAATTGTATTTATGTTGTTTTATCCTATGCTTTATTAAATTGTAGTTATTTTGTTTTAACCTATGCTTTATTAAATTGTTTTTATGTTGTTTTATCCTATGCTTTATTAAATTGTATTTATGTTGTTTTATCCTATGCTTTATTAAATTGTATTTACGTGGTTTCATCCTATGCTTTATTAAATTGTATTTATGTTCTTTTAACCTATGCTTTATTAAATTGTATTTATGTTGTTTTATTCTATGCTTTATTAAATTGTTTTCATGTTGTTTTATCCAATGCTTTATTAAATTGTATTTATGTTGTTTTATCCTATGTTTCATTAAATTGTATTTATGTTGTTTTAATCTATGCTTTATTAAATTGTATTTATGTTGTTTTAACCAATGCTTTATTAAACTGTATTTATGTTGTTTTATCCTATGCTTTATTAAATTGTATTAATGGTGTTTTATCCTATGCTTTATTAAATGGTATTTATGTTGTTTTATCCTATGTTTTATTAAATGGTATTTATGTTGTTTTATCCTATGCTTTATTAAATTGTATTTATGTTGTTTTAACCTATGCTTTATTAAATTGTATTTATGTTGTTTTATCCTATGCTTTATTAAATTGTATTTATGTTGTTCTATCCTATGCTTTATTAAATTGTATTTATGTTGTTTTATCCTATGCTTTATTAAATTGTATTTATGTTGTTTTATCCTATGCTTTATTAAATTGTATTTATGTTGTTTTATCCTATGCTTTATTAAATTGTATTTATGTTGTTTTATCCTATGCTTTATTAAATTTTATTTATGTTGTTTATCCTATGCTTTATTAAATTGTATTTATGTTGTTTTAACCTATGATTTATTAAATTGTATTTATGTTGTTTTATCCTATGCTTTATTAAATTGTATTTATGTTGTTTTATCCTATGCTTTATTAAATTGTATTTATGTTGTTTTATCCTATGCTTTATTAAATTGTATTTATGTTGTTTTAACCAATGCTTTATTAAACTGTATTTATGTTGTTTTATCCTATGCTTTATTAAATTGTATTTAAGTTGTTTTAACCTATGCTTTATTAAATGGTATTTATGTTGTTTTATCCTATGCTTTATTAAATTGTATTTATGTTGTTTTATCCTATGCTTTATTAAATTGTATTTATGTTGTTTTATCCTATGCTTTATTGAATTGTATTTATGTTGTTTTATCCTATGCTTTATTAAATTGTATTTATGTTGTTTTATCCTATGCTTTATTAAATTGTATTTATGTTGTTTTATCATATGCTTTATTAAATTGTATTTATGTTGCTTTAACCTATGCTTTATTAAATTGTATTTATATTGTTTTATCCTATGCTTTATTAAATTGTATTTATTTTGTTTTAACCTATGCTTTATTAAATTGTTTTTATGTTGTTTTATCCTATGCTTTATTAAATTGTATTTATGTTGTTTTATCCTATGCTTTATTAAATTTTATTTACGTGGTTTCATCCTATGCTTTATTAAATTGTATTTATGTTGTTTTAACCTATGCTTTATTAAATTGTATTTCTGTTGTTTTATCCTATGCTTTATTAAATTGTTTTCATGTTGTTTTATCCAATGCTTTATTAAATTGTATTTATGTTGTTTTATCCTATGTTTCATTAAATTGTATTTATGTTGTATTAATCTATGATTTATTAAATTGTATTTACGTTGTTTTAACCAATGCTTTATTAAACTGTATTTATGTTGTTTTATCCTATGCTTTATTAAATTGTATTTAAGTTGTTTTAACCTATGCTTTACTAAATGGTATTTATGTTGTTTTATCCTATGCTTTATTAAATTGTATTTATGTTGTTTTATCCTATGCTTTATTAAATTGTATTTATGTTGTTTTATCCTATGCTTTATTGAATTGTATTTATGTTGTTTTATCCTATGCTTTATTAAATTGTATTTATGTTGTTTTATCCTATGCTTTATTACATCGTGTTTATGTTGTTTTATCATATGCTTTATTAAATTGTATTTATGTTGCTTTAACCTATGCTTTATTAAATTGTATTTATGTTGTTTTATCCAATGCTTTATTAAATTGTATTTATGTTGTTTTATCCTATGCTTTATTAAATTGTATTTATGTTGTTTTATCCTATGCTTAATTAAATTGTATTTATGTTGTTTTATCCTATGCTTTATTAAATTTTATTGATGTTGTTTTATCCCATGCTTTATTAAATTGTATTTATGTTGTTTTAACCTATGATTTATTAAATTGTATTTATGTTGTTTTATCCTATGCTTTATTAAATTGTATTTATGTTGTTTTATCCTATGCTTTATTAAATTGTATTTATGTTGTTTTATCCTATGCTTTATTAAATTGTATTTATGTTGTTTTATCCTATGCTTTATTAAATTGTATTTATGTTGTTTTATCCTATGCTTTATAAAATTATATTTATGTGGTTTTATCATATGCTTTATTAAATTGTATTCATGTTGTTTTATCTTATGCTTTATTAAATTGAATTTATGTTGTTTTATCCTATGCTTTATTAAATTGTATTTATGTGGTTTTATCCTATGCTTTATTAAATTGAATTTATGTTGTTTTCTCCTATGCTTTATTAAATTGTATTTATGTGGTTTTATCCTATGCTTTATTAAATTGTATTTATGTTGTTTTAACCTATGATTTATTAAATTGTATTTATGTTGTTTTATCCTATGCTTTATTAAATTGTATTTATGTTGTTTTATCCTATGCTTTATTAAATTGTATTTATGTTGTTTTATCCTATGCTTTATTAAATTGTATATATGTTGTTTTATCCTATGCTTTATTAAATTGTGTTTATGTTGTTTTAACCCATGCTTTATTAAATTGTATTTATGTTGTTTTATCCTATGCTTTATTAAATTGCATCTATGTTATTTTATCCTATGCTTTATTAAATTGTGTTTATGTTGTTTTATCCTATGCTTAATTAAATTGTATTTATGTTGTTTTATCCTTTGCTTTATTAAATTTTATTGATGTTGTTTTATCCCATGCTTTATTAAATTGTATTTATGTTGTTTTAACCTATGATTTATTAAATTGTATTTATGTTGTTTTATCCTATGCTTTATTAAATTGTATTTATGTTGTTTTATCCTATGCTTTATTAAATTGTATTTATGTTGTTTTATCCTATGCTTTATTAAATGGTATTTATGTTGTTTTATCCTATGCTTTATTAAATTGTATTTATGTTGTTTTAACCTATGATTTATTAAATTGTATTTATGTTGTTTTATCCTATGCTTTATTAAATTGTATTTATGTTGTTTTATCCTATGCTTTATTAAATTGTATTTATGTTGTTTTATCCTATGCTTTATTAAATGGTATTTATGTTGTTTTATCCTATGCTTTATTAAATTGTATTTATGTTGTTTTAACCTATGCTTTATTAAACTGTATTTATGTTGTTTTATCCTATGCTTTATTAAATTGTATTTATGTTGTTTTATCCTATGCTTTATTAAATTGTATTTATGTTGTTTTATCCTATGCTTTATTAAATTGTATATATGTTGTTTTATCCTATGCTTTATTAAATTGTGTTTATGTTGTTTTAACCCATGCTTTATTAAATTGTATTTATGTTGTTTTATCCTATGCTTTATTAAATTGCATCTATGTTATTTTATCCTATGCTTTATTAAATTGTATTTATGTTGTTTTATCCTATGCTTAATTAAATTGTATTTATGTTGTTTTATCCTTTGCTTTATTAAATTTTATTGATGTTGTTTTATCCCATGCTTTATTAAATTGTATTTATGTTGTTTTAACCTATGATTTATTAAATTGTATTTATGTTGTTTTATCCTATGCTTTATTAAATTGTATTTATGTTGTTTTATCCTATGCTTTATTAAATTGTATTTATGTTGTTTTATCCTATGCTTTATTAAATGGTATTTATGTTGTTTTATCCTATGCTTTATTAAATTGTATTTATGTTGTTTTAACCTATGCTTTATTAAACTGTATTTATGTTGTTTTATCCTATGCTTTATTAAATTGTATTTATGTTGTTTTATCCTATGCTTTATTAAATTTTATTTATGTTGTTTTATCCTATGCTTTATTAAATTGTATATATGTTGTTTTATCCTATGCTTTATTAAATTGTGTTTATGTTGTTTTAACCCATGCTTTATTAAATTGTATTTATGTTGTTTTATCCTATGCTTTATTAAATTGCATCTATGTTATTTTAACCTATGCTTTATTAAATTGTATTTATGTTGTTTTATCCTATGCTTTATAAAATTATATTTATGTGGTTTTATCCTATGCTTTATTAAACTGTATTTATGTTGTTTTATCCTATGCTTTATTAAATTGTATTTATGTTGTTTTATCCTATGCTTTATTAAATTGTATTTATGTTGTTTTATCCTATACTTTATTAAATTGTATTTATGTTGTATTAACCTATGCTTTATTAAATTGTATTTATTTTGTTTTATCCTATGCTTTATTAAATTGTATTTATGTTGTTTTATCCTATGCTTTATTAAATTGCATTTATGTTGTTTTATCCTATGCTTTATTAAATTGTATTTATGTTGTTTTATCCTATGCTTTATTAAATTGTATTTATGTTGTTTTAACCTATGCTTTATTAAATTGTATTTATGTTGTTTTATCCTATGCTGTATTAAATTGTATTTATGTTGTTTTGTCCTATGCTTTATTACATCGTGTTTATGTTGTTTTATCCTATGCTTTATTAAATTGTATTTATGTTGCTTTAACCTATGCTTTATTAAATTGTATTTATGTTGTTTTATCCTATGCTTTATTAAATTGTATTTATGTTGTTTTATCCTATGCTTTATTAAATTGTATTTATGTTGTTTTAACCTATGCTTTATTAAAATGTATTTATGTTGTTTTATCCTATGCTTTATTAAATTGTATTTATGTTGTTTTATCCTATGCTTTATTAAATTGTATTTACGTGGTTTCATCCTATGCTTTATTAAATTGTATTTATGTTCTTTTAACCTATGCTTTATTAAATTGTATTTATGTTGTTTTATTCTATGCTTTATTAAATTGTTTTCATGTTGTTTTATCCAATGCTTTATTAAATTGTATTTATGTTGTTTTATCCTATGTTTCATTAAATTGTATTTATGTTGTTTTAATCTATGCTTTATTAAATTGTATTTATGTTGTTTGAACCAATGCTTTATTAAACTGTATTTATGTTGTTTTATCCTATGCTTTATTAAATTGTATTTATGGTGTTTTATCCTATGCTTTATTAAATGGTATTTATGTTGTTTTATCCTATGTTTTATTAAATGGTATTTATGTTGTTTTATCCTATGCTTTATTAAATTGTATTTATGTTGTTTTAACCTATGCTTTATTAAATTGTATTTATGTTGTTTTATCCTATGCTTTATTAAATTGTATTTATGTTGTTCTATCCTATGCTTTATTAAATTGTATTTATGTTGTTTTATCCTATGCTTTATTAAATTGTATTTATGTTGTTTTATCCTATGCTTTATTAAATTGTATTTATGTTGTTTTATCCTATGCTTTATTAAATTGTATTTATGTTGTTTTATCCTATGCTTTATTAAATTTTATTTATGTTGTTTATCCTATGCTTTATTAAATTGTATTTATGTTGTTTTAACCTATGATTTATTAAATTGTATTTATGTTGTTTTATCCTATGCTTTATTAAATTGTATTTATGTTGTTTTATCCTATGCTTTATTAAATTGTATTTATGTTGTTTTATCCTATGCTTTATTAAATTGTATTTATGTTGTTTTAACCAATGCTTTATTAAACTGTATTTATGTTGTTTTATCCTATGCTTTATTAAATTGTATTTAAGTTGTTTTAACCTATGCTTTATTAAATGGTATTTATGTTGTTTTATCCTATGCTTTATTAAATTGTATTTATGTTGTTTTATCCTATGCTTTATTAAATTGTATTTATGTTGTTTTATCCTATGCTTTATTGAATTGTATTTATGTTGTTTTATCCTATGCTTTATTAAATTGTATTTATGTTGTTTTATCCTATGCTTTATTAAATTGTATTTATGTTGTTTTATCATATGCTTTATTAAATTGTATTTATGTTGCTTTAACCTATGCTTTATTAAATTGTATTTATATTGTTTTATCCTATGCTTTATTAAATTGTATTTATTTTGTTTTAACCTATGCTTTATTAAATTGTTTTTATGTTGTTTTATCCTATGCTTTATTAAATTGTATTTATGTTGTTTTATCCTATGCTTTATTAAATTTTATTTACGTGGTTTCATCCTATGCTTTATTAAATTGTATTTATGTTGTTTTAACCTATGCTTTATTAAATTGTATTTCTGTTGTTTTATCCTATGCTTTATTAAATTGTTTTCATGTTGTTTTATCCAATGCTTTATTAAATTGTATTTATGTTGTTTTATCCTATGTTTCATTAAATTGTATTTATGTTGTATTAATCTATGATTTATTAAATTGTATTTACGTTGTTTTAACCAATGCTTTATTAAACTGTATTTATGTTGTTTTATCCTATGCTTTATTAAATTGTATTTAAGTTGTTTTAACCTATGCTTTATTAAATGGTATTTATGTTGTTTTATCCTATGCTTTATTAAATTGTATTTATGTTGTTTTATCCTATGCTTTATTAAATTGTATTTATGTTGTTTTATCCTATGCTTTATTGAATTGTATTTATGTTGTTTTATCCTATGCTTTATTAAATTGTATTTATGTTGTTTTATCCTATGCTTTATTACATCGTGTTTATGTTGTTTTATCATATGCTTTATTAAATTGTATTTATGTTGCTTTAACCTATGCTTTATTAAATTGTATTTATGTTGTTTTATCCTATGCTTTATTAAATTGTATTTATGTTGTTTTATCCTATGCTTTATTAAATTGTATTTATGTTGTTTTATCCTATGCTTAATTAAATTGTATTTATGTTGTTTTATCCTATGCTTTATTAAATTTTATTGATGTTGTTTTATCCCATGCTTTATTAAATTGTATTTATGTTGTTTTAACCTATGATTTATTAAATTGTATTTATGTTGTTTTATCCTATGCTTTATTAAATTGTATTTATGTTGTTTTATCCTATGCTTTATTAAATTGTATTTATGTTGTTTTATCCTATGCTTTATTAAATTGTATTTATGTTGTTTTATCCTATGCTTTATTAAATTGTATTTATGTTGTTTTATCCTATGCTTTATAAAATTATATTTATGTGGTTTTATCATATGCTTTATTAAATTGTATTCATGTTGTTTTATCTTATGCTTTATTAAATTGAATTTATGTTGTTTTATCCTATGCTTTATTAAATTGTATTTATGTGGTTTTATCCTATGCTTTATTAAATTGAATTTATGTTGTTTTCTCCTATGCTTTATTAAATTGTATTTATGTGGTTTTATCCTATGCTTTATTAAATTGTATTTATGTTGTTTAACCTATGATTTATTAAATTGTATTTATGTTGTTTTATCCTATGCTTTATTAAATTGTATTTATGTTGTTTTATCCTATGCTTTATTAAATTGTATTTATGTTGTTTTATCCTATGCTTTATTAAATTGTATTTATGTTGTTTTATCCTATGCTTTATTAAATTGTATTTATGTTGTCTTAACCTATGCTTTATTACCTCGTGTTTATGTTGTTTTATCCTATGCTTTATTAAATTGTGTTTATGTTGCTTTAACCTATGCTTTATTAAATTATATTTATGTTGTTTTATCCTATGCTTTATTAAATGGTATTTATGTTGTTTTATCCTATGCTTTATTAAATTGTATTCATGTTGTTTTAACCTATGCTTTATTAAACTGTATTTATGTTGTTTTATCCTATGCTTTATTAAATTGTATTTATGTTGTTTTATCCTATGCTTTATTAAATTGTATTTATGTTGTTTTAACCTATGCTTTATTAAATTGTATTTATGTTGTTTTAACCTATGCTTTATTAAATTGTATTTATGTTGTTTTAACCTATGCTTTATTAAATTGTATTTATGTTGTTTTATCCTATGCTTTATTAAATTGTATTTATGTTGTTTTATCCTATGCTTTATTAAATTGTATTTATGTTGTTTTATCCTATGCTTTATTAAATTGTATTTATGTTGTTTTATCCTATGCTTTATTACATCGTGTTTATGTTGTTTTATCCTATGCTTTATTAAATTGTATTTATGTTGCTTTAACCTATGCTTTATTAAATTGTATTTATGTTGTTTTATCCTATGCTTTATTAAATTGTATTTATGTTGTTTTATCCTATGCTTTATTAAATTGTATTTATGTCGTTTTATCCTATGCTTAATTAAATTGTATTTATGTTGTTTTATCCTTTGCTTTATTAAATTTTATTGATGTTGTTTTATCCCATGCTTTATTAAATTGTATTTATGTTGTTTTAACCTATGATTTATTAAATTGTATTTATGTTGTTTTATCCTATGCTTTATTAAATTGTATTTATGTTGTTTTATCCTATGTTTTATTAAATTGTATTTATGTTGTTTTATCCTATGCTTTATTAAATGGTATTTATGTTGTTTTATCCTATGCTTTATTAAATTGTATTTATGTTGTTTTAACCTATGCTTTATTAAACTGTATTTATGTTGTTTTATCCTATGCTTTATTAAATTGTATTTATGTTGTTTTATCCTATGCTTTATTAAATTGTATTTATGTTGTTTTATCCTATGCTTTATTAAATTGTATATATGTTGTTTTATCCTATGCTTTATTAAATTGTGTTTATGTTGTTTTAACCCATGCTTTATTAAATTGTATTTATGTTGTTTTATCCTATGCTTTATTAAATTGCATCTATGTTATTTTATCCTATGCTTTATTAAATTGTATTTATGTTGTTTTATCCTATGCTTAATTAAATTGTATTTATGTTGTTTTATCCTTTGCTTTATTAAATTTTATTGATGTTGTTTTATCCCATGCTTTATTAAATTGTATTTATGTTGTTTTAACCTATGATTTATTAAATTGTATTTATGTTGTTTTATCCTATGCTTTATTAAATTGTATTTATGTTGTTTTATCCTATGCTTTATTAAATTGTATTTATGTTGTTTTATCCTATGCTTTATTAAATGGTATTTATGTTGTTTTATCCTATGCTTTATTAAATTGTATTTATGTTGTTTTAACCTATGCTTTATTAAACTGTATTTATGTTGTTTTATCCTATGCTTTATTAAATTGTATTTATGTTGTTTTATCCTATGCTTTATTAAATTTTATTTATGTTGTTTTATCCTATGCTTTATTAAATTGTATATATGTTGTTTTATCCTATGCTTTATTAAATTGTGTTTATGTTGTTTTAACCCATGCTTTATTAAATTGTATTTATGTTGTTTTATCCTATGCTTTATTAAATTGCATCTATGATATTTTATCCTATGCTTTATTAAATTGTATTTATGTTGTTTTATCCTATGCTTTATAAAATTATATTTATGTGGTTTTATCCTATGCTTTATTAAATTGTATTCATGTTGTTTTATCTTATGCTTTATTAAATTGAATTTATGTTGTTTTATCTTATGCTTTATTAAATTGTATTTATGTTGTTTTATCCTATGCTTTATTAAATTGTATTTATGTTGTTTTATCCTATGCTTTATTAAATTGAATTTATGTTGTTTTCTCCTATGCTTTATTAAATTGTATTTATGTGGTTTTATCCTATGCTTTATTAAATTATATTTATGTTGTTTTAACCTATGATTTATTAAATTGTATTTATGTTGTTTTATCCTATGCTTTATTAAATTGTATTTATGTTGTTTTATCCTATGCTTTATTAAATTGTATTTATGTTGTTTTATCCTATGTTTTATTAAATTGTATTTATGTTGTTTTATCCTATGCTTTATTAAATTGTATTTATGTTGTCTTAACCTATGCTTTATTACCTCATGTTTATGTTGTTTTATCCTATGCTTTATTAAATTGTGTTTATGTTGCTTTAAACTATGCTTTATTAAATTATATTTATGTTGTTTTATCCTATGCTTTATGAAATGGTATTTATGTTGTTTTATCCTATGCTTTATTAAATTGTATTCATGTTGTTTTAACCTATGCTTTATTAAACTGTATTTATGTTGTTTTATCCTATGCTTTATTAAATTGTATTTATGTTGTTTTATCCTATGCTTTATTAAATTGTATTTATGTTGTCTTAACCTATGCTTTATTACCTCGTGTTTATGTTGTTTTATCCTATGCTTTATTAAATTGTGTTTATGTTGCTTTAACCTATGCTTTATTAAATTATATTTATGTTGTTTTATCCTATGCTTTATTAAATGGTATTTATGTTGTTTTATCCTATGCTTTATTAAATTGTATTCATGTTGTTTTAACCTATGCTTTTTTAAACTGTATTTATGTTGTTTTATCCTATGCTTTATTAAATTGTATTTATGTTGTTTTATCCTATGCTTTATTGAATTGTATTTATGTTGTTTTATCCTATGCTTTATTAAATTGTATTTATGTTGTTTTATCCTATGCTTTATTAAATTGTATTTATGTTGTTTTATCCTATACTTTATTAAATTGTATTTATGTTGTATTAACCTATGCTTTATTAAATTGTATTTATTTTGTTTTATCTTATGCTTTATTAAATTGTATTTATGTTGTTTTATCCTATGCTTTATTAAATTGCATTTATGTTGTTTTATCCTATGCTTTATTAAATTGTATTTATGTTGTTTTATCCTATGCTTTATTAAATTGTATTTATGTTGTTTTAACCTATGCTTTATTAAATTGTATTTATGTTGTTTTATCCTATGCTGTATTAAATTGTATTTATGTTGTTTTGTCCTATGCTTTATTACATCGTGTTTATGTTGTTTTATCCTATGCTTTATTAAATTGTATTTATGTTGCTTTAACCTATGCTTTATTAAATTGTATTTATGTTGTTTTATCCTATGCTTTATTAAATTGTATTTATGTTGTTTTATCCTATGCTTTATTAAATTGTATTTATGTTGTTTTAACCTATGCTTTATTAAATTGTATTTATGTTGTTTTATCCTATGCTTTATTAAATTGTATTTATGTTGCTTTAACCTATGCTTTATTAAATTGTATTTATGTTGTTTTATCCTATGCTTTATTAAATTGTATTTATTTTGTTTTAACCTATGCTTTATTAAATTGTTTTTATGTTGTTTTATCCTATGCTTTATTAAATTGTATTTATGTTGTTTTAATCTATGCTTTATTAATTTGTATTTATGTTGTTTTATCCTATGCTTTATTAAATTGTATTTATGTTGCTTTAACCTATGCTTTATTAAATTGTATTTATGTTGTTTTATCCTATGCTTTATTAAATTGTATTTATTTTGTTTTAACCTATGCTTTATTAAATTGTTTTCATGTTGTTTTATCCAATGCTTTATTAAATTGTATTTATGTTGTTTTATCCTATGTTTCATTAAATTGTATTTATGTTGTTTTAATCTATGCTTTATTAATTTGTATTTATGTTGTTTTAACCAATGCTTTATTAAACTGTATTTATGTTGTTTTATCCTATGCTTTATTAAATTGTATTCATGGTGTTTTATCCTATGCTTTATTAAATGGTATTTATGTTGTTTTATCCTATGTTTTAATAAATGGTATTTATGTTGTTTTATCCTATGCTTTATTAAATTGTATTTATGTTGTTTTAACCTATGCTTTATTAAATTGTATTTATGTTGTTTTATCCTATGCTTTATTAAATTGTATTTATGTTGTTCTATCCTATGCTTTATTAAATTGTATTTATGTTGTTTTATCCTATGCTTTATTAAATTGTATTTATGTTGTTTTATCCTATGCTTTATTAAATTGTATTTATGTTGTTTTATCCTATGCTTTATTAAATTGTATTTATGTTGTTTTATCCTATGCTTTATTAAATTTTATTTATGTTGTTTATCCTATGCTTTATTAAATTGTATTTATGTTGTTTTAACCTATGATTTATTAAATTGTATTTATGTTGTTTTATCCTATGCTTTATTAAATTGTATTTATGTTGTTTTATCCTATGCTTTATTAAATTGTATTTATGTTGTTTTATCCTATGCTTTATTAAATTGTATTTATGTTGTTTTAACCAATGCTTTATTAAACTGTATTTATGTTGTTTTATCCTATGCTTTATTAAATTGTATTTAAGTTGTTTTAACCTATGCTTTATTAAATGGTATTTATGTTGTTTTATCCTATGCTTTATTAAATTGTATTTATGTTGTTTTATCCTATGCTTTATTAAATTGTATTTATGTTGTTTTATCCTATGCTTTATTGAATTGTATTTATGTTGTTTTATCCTATGCTTTATTAAATTGTATTTATGTTGTTTTATCCTATGCTTTATTACATTGTGTTTATGTTGTTTTATCATATGCTTTATTAAATTGTATTTATGTTGCTTTAACCTATGCTTTATTAAATTGTATTTATGTTGTTTTATCCTATGCTTTATTAAATTGTATTTATTTTGTTTTAACCTATGCTTTATTAAATTGTTTTTATGTTGTTTTATCCTATGCTTTATTAAATTGTATTTATGTTGTTTTATCCTATGCTTTATTAAATTTTATTTACGTGGTTTCATCCTATGCTTTATTAAATTGTATTTATGTTGTTTTAACCTATGCTTTATTAAATTGTATTTATGTTGTTTTATCCTATGCTTTATTAAATTGTTTTCATGTTGTTTTATCCAATGCTTTATTAAATTGTATTTATGTTGTTTTATCCTATGTTTCATTAAATTGTATTTATGTTGTTTTAATCTATGATTTATTAAATTGTATTTACGTTGTTTTAACCAATGCTTTATTAAACTGTATTTATGTTGTTTTATCCTATGCTTTATTAAATTGTATTTAAGTTGTTTTAACCTATGCTTTATTAAATGGTATTTATGTTGTTTTATCCTATGCTTTATTAAATTGTATTTATGTTGTTTTATCCTATGCTTTATTAAATTGTATTTATGTTGTTTTATCCTATGCTTTATTGAATTGTATTTATGTTGTTTTATCCTATGCTTTATTAAATTGTATTTATGTTGTTTTATCCTATGCTTTATTACATCGTGTTTATGTTGTTTTATCATATGCTTTATTAAATTGTATTTATGTTGCTTTAACCTATGCTTTATTAAATTGTATTTATGTTGTTTTATCCTATGCTTTATTAAATTGTATTTATGTTGTTTTATCCTATGCTTTATTAAATTGTATTTATGTTGTTTTATCCTATGCTTAATTAAATTGTATTTATGTTGTTTTATCCTATGCTTTATTAAATTTTATTGATGTTGTTTTATCCCATGCTTTATTAAATTGTATTTATGTTGTTTTAACCTATGATTTATTAAATTGTATTTATGTTGTTTTATCCTATGCTTTATTAAATTGTATTTATGTTGTTTTATCCTATGCTTTATTAAATTGTATTTATGTTGTTTTATCCTATGCTTTATTAAATTGTATTTATGTTGTTTTATCCTATGCTTTATTACATCGTGTTTATGTTGTTTTATCCTATGCTTTATTAAATTGTATTTATGTTGCTTTAACCTATGCTTTATTAAATTGTATTTATGTTGTTTTATCCTATGCTTTATTAAATTGTATTTATGTTGTTTTATCCTATGCTTTATTAAATTGTATTTATGTTGTTTTATCCTATGCTTAATTAAATTGTATTTATGTTGTTTTATCCTTTGCTTTATTAAATTTTATTGATGTTGTTTTATCCCATGCTTTATTAAATTGTATTTATGTTGTTTTAACCTATGATTTATTAAATTGTATTTATGTTGTTTTATCCTATGCTTTATTAAATTGTATTTATGTTGTTTTATCCTATGCTTTATTAAATGGTATTTATGTTGTTTTATCCTATGCTTTATTAAATTGTATTTATGTTGTTTTAACCTATGCTTTATTAAACTGTATTTATGTTGTTTTATCCTATGCTTTATTAAATTGTATTTATGTTGTTTTATCCTATGCTTTATTAAATTGTATTTATGTTGTTTTATCCTATGCTTTATTAAATTGTATATATGTTGTTTTATCCTATGCTTTATTAAATTGTGTTTATGTTGTTTTAACCCATGCTTTATTAAATTGTATTTATGTTGTTTTATCCTATGCTTTATTAAATTGCATCTATGTTATTTTATCCTATGCTTTATTAAATTGTATTTATGTTGTTTTATCCTATGCTTAATTAAATTGTATTTATGTTGTTTTATCCTTTGCTTTATTAAATTTTATTGATGTTGTTTTATCCCATGCTTTATTAAATTGTATTTATGTTGTTTTAACCTATGATTTATTAAATTGTATTTATGTTGTTTTATCCTATGCTTTATTAAATTGTATTTATGTTGTTTTATCCTATGCTTTATTAAATTGTATTTATGTTGTTTTATCCTATGCTTTATTAAATGGTATTTATGTAGTTTTATCCTATGCTTTATTAAATTGTATTTATGTTGTTTTAACCTATGCTTTATTAAACTGTATTTATGTTGTTTTATCCTATGCTTTATTAAATTGTATTTATGTTGTTTTATCCTATGCTTTATTAAATTTTATTTATGTTGTTTTATCCTATGCTTTATTAAATTGTATATATGTTGTTTTATCCTATGGTTTATTAAATTGTGTTTATGTTGTTTTAACCCATGCTTTATTAAATTGTATTTATGTTGTTTTATCCTATGCTTTATTAAATTGCATCTATGTTATTTTATCCTATGCTTTATTAAATTGTATTTATGTTGTTTTATCCTATGCTTTATAAAATTATATTTATGTGGTTTTATCCTATGCTTTATTAAATTGTATTCATGTTGTTTTATCTTATGCTTTATTAAATTGAATTTATGTTGTTTTATCTTATGCTTTATTAAATTGTATTTATGTTGTTTTATCCTATGCTTTATTAAATTGTATTTATGTGGTTTTATCCTATGCTTTATTAAATTGAATTTATGTTGTTTTCTCCTATGCTTTATTAAATTGTATTTATGTGGTTTTATCCTATGCTTTATTAAATTATATTTATGTTGTTTTAACCTATGATTTATTAAATTGTATTTATGTTGTTTTATCCTATGCTTTATTAAATTGTATTTATGTTGTTTTATCCTATGCTTTATTAAATTGTATTTATGTTGTTTTATCCTATGTTTTATTAAATTGTATTTATGTTGTTTTATCCTATGCTTTATTAAATTGTATTTATGTTGTCTTAACCTATGCTTTATTACCTCATGTTTATGTTGTTTTATCCTATGCTTTATTAAATTGTGTTTATGTTGCTTTAAACTATGCTTTATTAAATTATATTTATGTTGTTTTATCCTATGCTTTATTAAATGGTATTTATGTTGTTTTATCCTATGCTTTATTAAATTGTATTCATGTTGTTTTAACCTATGCTTTATTAAACTGTATTTATGTTGTTTTATCCTATGCTTTATTAAATTGTATTTATGTTGTTTTATCCTATGCTTTATTAAATTGTATTTATGTTGTCTTAACCTATGCTTTATTACCTCGTGTTTATGTTGTTTTATCCTATGCTTTATTAAATTGTGTTTATGTTGCTTTAACCTATGCTTTATTAAATTATATTTATGTTGATTTATCCTATGCTTTATTAAATGGTATTTATGTTGTTTTATCCTATGCTTTATTAAATTGCATTCATGTTGTTTTAACCTATGCTTTATTAAATTGTATTTATGTTGTTTTAACCTATGCTTTATTAAATTGTATTTATGTTGTTTTAACCTATGCTTTATTAAACTGCATTTATGTTGTTTTATCCTATGCTTTATTAAATTGTATTTATGTTGTTTTATCCAATGCTTTATTAAATTGTATTTATGTTGTGTTATCCTATGCTTTATTAAATTGTATTTATGTTGTTTTATCCTATGCTTTATTAAATTGTATTTATGTTGTTTTATCCTATGCTTTATTACATCGTGTTTATGTTGTTTTATCCTATGCTTTATTAAATTGTATTTATGTTGTTTTATCCTATGCTTTATTAAATTGTATTTATGTTGTTTTATCCTATGCTTTATTAAATTTTATTTATGTTGTTTTATCCTATGCTTAATTAAATTGTATTTATGTTGTTTTATCCTTTGCTTTATTAAATTTTATTGATGTTGTTTTATCCCATGCTTTATTAAATTGTATTTATGTTGTTTTATCCTATGCTTTATTAAATTGTATTTATGTTGTTTTATCCTATGCTTTATTAAATTGTGTTTATGTTGTTTTATCCTATGCTTTATTAAATTGTATTTATGTTGTTTTATCCTATGCTTTATTAAATTGTATTTATGTTGTTTTATCCTATGCTTTATTAAATTGTATTTATGTTGTTTTAACCTATGCTTTATTACATCGTGTTTATGTTGTTTTATCCTATGCTTTATTAAATTGTATTTATGTTGCTTTAACCTATGCTTTATTTAATTATATTTATGTTGTTTTATCCTATGCTTTATTAAATGGTATTTATGTTGTTTTATCCTATGCTTTATTAAATTGTATTTATGTTGTTTTAACCTATGCTTTATTAAACTGTATTTATGTTGTTTTATCCTATGCTTTATTAAATTGTATTATGTTGTTTTATCCTATGCTTTATTAAACTGTATTTATGTTGTTTTATCCTATGCTTTATTAAATTGTATTTATGTTGTTTTATCCTATGCTTTATTAAATTGTATTTATGTTGTTTTATCCTATACTTTATTAAATTGTATTTATGTTGTATTAACCTATGCTTTATTAAATTGTATTTATTTTGTTTTATCCTATGCTTTATTAAATTGTATTTATGTTGTTTTATCCTATGCTTTATTAAATTGCATTTATGTTGTTTTATCCTATGCTTTATTAAATTGTATTTATGTTGTTTTATCCTATGCTTTATTAAATTGTATTTATGTTGTTTTAACCTATGCTTTATTAAATTGTATTTATGTTGTTTTATCCTATGCTGTATTAAATTGTATTTATGTTGTTTTGTCCTATGCTTTATTACATCGTGTTTATGTTGTTTTATCCTATGCTTTATTAAATTGTATTTATGTTGCTTTAACCTATGCTTTATTAAATTGTATTTATGTTGTTTTATCCTATGCTTTATTAAATTGTATTTATGTTGTTTTATCCTATGCTTTATTAAATTGTATTTATGTTGTTTTAACCTATGCTTTATTAAATTGTATTTATGTTGTTTTATCCTATGCTTTATTAAATTGTATTTATGTTGCTTTAACCTATGCTTTATTAAATTGTATTTATGTTGTTTTATCCTATGCTTTATTAAATTGTATTTATTTTGTTTTAACCTATGCTTTATTAAATTGTTTTTATGTTGTTTTATCCTATGCTTTATTAAATTGTATTTATGTTGTTTTATCCTATGCTTTATTAAATTGTATTTACGTGGTTTCATCCTATGCTTTATTAAATTGTATTTATGTTCTTTTAACCTATGCTTTATTAAATTGTATTTATGTTGTTTTATTCTATGCTTTATTAAATTGTTTTCATGTTGTTTTATCCAATGCTTTATTAAATTGTATTTATGTTGTTTTATCCTATGTTTCATTAAATTGTATTTATGTTGTTTTAATCTATGCTTTATTAAATTGTATTTATGTTGTTTTAACCAATGCTTTATTAAACTGTATTTATGTTGTTTTATCCTATGCTTTATTAAATTGTATTTATGGTGTTTTATCCTATGCTTTATTAAATGGTATTTATGTTGTTTTATCCTATGTTTTAATAAATGGTATTTATGTTGTTTTATCCTATGCTTTATTAAATTGTATTTATGTTGTTTTAACCTATGCTTTATTAAATTGTATTTATGTTGTTTTATCCTATGCTTTATTAAATTGTATTTATGTTGTTCTATCCTATGCTTTATTAAATTGTATTTATGTTGTTTTATCCTATGCTTTATTAAATTGTATTTATGTTGTTTTATCCTATGCTTTATTAAATTGTATTTATGTTGTTTTATCCTATGCTTTATTAAATTGTATTTATGTTGTTTTATCCTATGCTTTATTAAATTTTATTTATGTTGTTTATCCTATGCTTTATTAAATTGTATTTATGTTGTTTTAACCTATGATTTATTAAATTGTATTTATGTTGTTTTATCCTATGCTTTATTAAATTGTATTTATGTTGTTTTATCCTATGCTTTATTAAATTGTATTTATGTTGTTTTATCCTATGCTTTATTAAATTGTATTTATGTTGTTTTAACCAATGCTTTATTAAACTGTATTTATGTTGTTTTATCCTATGCTTTATTAAATTGTATTTAAGTTGTTTTAACCTATGCTTTATTAAATGGTATTTATGTTGTTTTATCCTATGCTTTATTAAATTGTATTTATGTTGTTTTATCCTATGCTTTATTAAATTGTATTTATGTTGTTTTATCCTATGCTTTATTGAATTGTATTTATGTTGTTTTATCCTATGCTTTATTAAATTGTATTTATGTTGTTTTATCCTATGCTTTATTACATTGTGTTTATGTTGTTTTATCATATGCTTTATTAAATTGTATTTATGTTGCTTTAACCTATGCTTTATTAAATTGTATTTATGTTGTTTTATCCTATGCTTTATTAAATTGTATTTATTTTGTTTTAACCTATGCTTTATTAAATTGTTTTTATGTTGTTTTATCCTATGCTTTATTAAATTGTATTTATGTTGTTTTATCCTATGCTTTATTAAATTTTATTTACGTGGTTTCATCCTATGCTTTATTAAATTGTATTTATGTTGTTTTAACCTATGCTTTATTAAATTGTATTTATGTTGTTTTATCCTATGCTTTATTAAATTGTTTTCATGTTGTTTTATCCAATGCTTTATTAAATTGTATTTATGTTGTTTTATCCTATGTTTCATTAAATTGTATTTATGTTGTTTTAATCTATGATTTATTAAATTGTATTTACGTTGTTTTAACCAATGCTTTATTAAACTGTATTTATGTTGTTTTATCCTATGCTTTATTAAATTGTATTTAAGTTGTTTTAACCTATGCTTTATTAAATGGTATTTATGTTGTTTTATCCTATGCTTTATTAAATTGTATTTATGTTGTTTTATCCTATGCTTTATTAAATTGTATTTATGTTGTTTTATCCTATGCTTTATTGAATTGTATTTATGTTGTTTTATCCTATGCTTTATTAAATTGTATTTATGTTGTTTTATCCTATGCTTTATTACATCGTGTTTATGTTGTTTTTTCATATGCTTTATTAAATTGTATTTATGTTGCTTTAACCTATGCTTTATTAAATTGTATTTATGTTGTTTTATCCTATGCTTTATTAAATTGTATTTATGTTGTTTTATCCTATGCTTTATTAAATTGTATTCATGTTGTTTTATCCTATGCTTAATTAAATTGTATTTATGTTGTTTTATCCTATGCTTTATTAAATTTTATTGATGTTGTTTTATCCCATGCTTTATTAAATTGTATTTATGTTGTTTTAACCTATGATTTATTAAATTGTATTTATGTTGTTTTATCCTATGCTTTATTAAATTGTATTTATGTTGTTTTATCCTATGCTTTATTAAATTGTATTTATGTTGTTTTATCCTATGCTTTATTAAATTGTATTTATGTTGTTTTATCCTATGCTTTATTAAATTGTATTTATGTTGTTTTATCCTATGCTTTATTAAATTGTATTTATGTTGCTTTAACCTATGCTTTATTTAATTATATTTATGTTGTTTTATCCTATGCTTTAATAAATGGTATTTATGTTGTTTTATCCTATGCTTTATTAAATTATATTTATGTTGTTTTAACCTATGCTTTATTAAACTGTATTTATGTTGTTTTGTCCTATGCTTTATTAAATTGTATTTATGTTGTTTTATCCTATGCTTTATTAAACTGTATTTATGTTGTTTTATCCTATGCTTTATTAAATTGTATTTATGTTGTTTTATCCTATGCTTTATTAAATTGTATTTATGTTGTTTTAACCTATGCTTTATTAAATTGTATTTATGTTGTTTTATCCTATACTTTATTAAATTGTATTTATGTTGTATTAACCTATGCTTTATTAAATTGTATTTATGTTGTTTTATCCTATGGTTTATTAAATTGTATTTATGTTGTTTTATCCTAGGCTGTATTAAATTGTATTTATGTTGTTTTGTCCTATGCTTTATTACATCGTGTTTATGTTGTTTTATCCTATGCTTTATTAAATTGTATTTATGTTGCTTTAACCTATGCTTTATTAAATTGTATTTATGTTGTTTTATCCTATGCTTTATTAAATTGTATTTATGTTGTTTTATCCTATGCTTTATTACATCGTGTTTATGTTGTTTTTTCATATGCTTTATTAAATTGTATTTATGTTGCTTTAACCTATGCTTTATTAAATTGTATTTATGTTGTTTTATCCTATGCTTTATTAAATTATATTTATGTTGTTTTAACCTATGCTTTATTAAACTGTATTTATGTTGTTTTGTCCTATGCTTTATTAAATTGTATTTATGTTGTTTTATCCTATGCTTTATTAAACTGTATTTATGTTGTTTTATCCTATGCTTTATTAAATTGTATTTATGTTGTTTTATCCTATGCTTTATTAAATTGTATTTATGTTGTTTTAACCTATGCTTTATTAAATTGTATTTATGTTGTTTTATCCTATACTTTATTAAATTGTATTTATGTTGTATTAACCTATGCTTTATTAAATTGTATTTATGTTGTTTTATCCTATGGTTTATTAAATTGTATTTATGTTGTTTTATCCTAGGCTGTATTAAATTGTATTTATGTTGTTTTGTCCTATGCTTTATTACATCGTGTTTATGTTGTTTTATCCTATGCTTTATTAAATTGTATTTATGTTGCTTTAACCTATGCTTTATTAAATTGTATTTATGTTGTTTTATCCTATGCTTTATTAAATTGTATTTATGTTGTTTTATCCTATGCTTTATTACATCGTGTTTATGTTGTTTTTTCATATGCTTTATTAAATTGTATTTATGTTGCTTTAACCTATGCTTTATTAAATTGTATTTATGTTGTTTTATCCTATGCTTTATTAAATTGTATTTATGTTGTTTTATCCTATGCTTTATTAAATTGTATTTATGTTGTTTTATCCTATGCTTAATTAAATTGTATTTATGTTGTTTTATCCTATGCTTTATTAAATTTTATTGATGTTGTTTTATCCCATGCTTTATTAAATTGTATTTATGTTGTTTTAACCTATGATTTATTAAATTGTATTTATGTTGTTTTATCCTATGCTTTATTAAATTGTATTTATGTTGTTTTATCCTATGCTTTATTAAATTGTATTTATGTTGTTTTATCCTATGCTTTATTAAATTGTATTTATGTTGTTTTATCCTATGCTTTATTAAATTGTATTTATGTTGTTTTATCCTATGCTTTATTAAATTGTATTTATGTTGCTTTAACCTATGCTTTATTTAATTATATTTATGTTGTTTTATCCTATGCTTTAATAAATGGTATTTATGTTGTTTTATCCTATGCTTTATTAAATTATATTTATGTTGTTTTAACCTATGCTTTATTAAACTGTATTTATGTTGTTTTGTCCTATGCTTTATTAAATTGTATTTATGTTGTTTTATCCTATGCTTTATTAAACTGTATTTATGTTGTTTTATCCTATGCTTTATTAAATTGTATTTATGTTGTTTTATCCTATGCTTTATTAAATTGTATTTATGTTGTTTTAACCTATGCTTTATTAAACTGTATTTATGTTGTTTTATCCTATGCTTTATTAAATGGTATTTATGTTGTTTTATCCTATGCTTTATTAAATGGTATTTATGTTGTTTTATCCTATGCTTTATTAAATTGTATTTATGTTGTTTTAACCTATGCTTTATTAAACTGTATTTATGTTGTTTTATCCTATGCTTTATTAAATTGTATTTATGTTGTTTTATCCTATGCTTTATTAAATTGTATTTATGTTGTTTTATCCTATGCTTTATTAAATTGTATTTATGTTGTTTTAACCTATGCTTTATTAAATTGTATTTATGTTGTTTTATCCCATGCTTTATTAAATTGTATTTATGTTGTTTTATCCTATGCTTTATTAAATTGTATTTATGTTGTTTTATCCTATGCTTTATTAAATTGTATTTATGTTGTTTTAACCTATGATTTATTAAATTGTATTTATGTTGTTTTATCCTATGCTTTATTAAATTGTATTTATGTTGTTTCATCCTATGCTTTATTACATCCTGTTTATGTTGTTTTATCCTATGCTTTAATACATCCTGTTTATGTTGTTTTATCCTATGCTTTATTAAATTGTATTTATGTTGTTTTAACCTATGCTTTATTAAATTGTATTTATGTTGTTTTATCCTATGCTTTATTAAATTGTATTTACGTGGTTTCATCCTATGCTTTATTACATTGTATTTATGTTGTTTTAACCTATGCTTTATTAAATTGTATTTATGTTGTTTTATCCTATGCTTTATTAAATTGTATTCATGTTGTTTTATCCAATGCTTTATTAAATTGTATTTATGTTGTTTTATCCTATGTTTCATTAAATTGTATTTATGTTGTTTTAATCTATACTTTATTAAATTGTATTTATGTTGTTTTAACCAATGCTTTATTAAACTGTATTTATGTTGTTTTATCCTATGCTTTATTAAATTGTATTTATGTTGTTTTATCCTATGCTTTATTAAATTGTATTCATGTTGTTTTATCCTATGCTTTATTAAATTGTATTTATGTTGTTTTATCCTATGCTTTATTAAATGGTATTTATGTTGTTTTATCCTATGCTTTATTAAATTGTATTAATGTTGTTTTAACCTATGCTTTATTAAACTGTATTTATGTTGTTTTATCCTATGCTTTATTAAATTGTATTTATGTTGTTTTATCCTATGCTTTATTAAATTGTATTTATGTTGTTTTATCCTATGTTTTATTAAATTGTATTTATTTTGTTTTGTCCTATGCTTTATTAAATTGTATTTATGTTGTTTTAACCTATGCTTTATTAAATTGTATTTATGTTGTTTTAACCCATGCTTTATTAAATTGTATTTATGTTGTTTTATTCTATGCTTTATTAAATTGTATTTATGTTGTTTTATCCTATGCTTTATTAAATTGTATTTATGTTGTTTTAACCTATGATTTATTAAATTGTATTTATGTTGTTTTATCCTATGCTTTATTAAATTGTATTTATGTTGTTTTATCCTATGCTTTATTACATCCTGTTTATGTTGTTTTATCCTATGCTTTATTAAATTGTATTTATGTTGTTTTAACCTATGCTTTATTAAATTGTATTTATGTTGTTTTATCCTATGTTATATTAAATTGTATTTACGTGGTTTCATCCTATGCTTTATTAAATTGTATTTATTTTGTTTTAACCTATGCTTTATTAAATTGTTTTTATGTTGTTTTATCCTATGCTTTATTAAATTGTATTTATGTTGTTTTAACCTATGCTTTATTAAATTGTATTTATGTTGTTTTATCCTATGCTTTATTAAATTGTATTTATGTTGTTTTAACCTATGCTTTATTAAATTGTATTTATGTTGTTTTATCCTATGCTTTATTAAATTGTATTTATGTTGTTTTAACCTATGCTTTATTAAATTGTATTTATGTTGTTTTAACCCATGCTTTATTAAATTGTATTTATGTTGTTTTAACCTATGCTTTATTAAATTGTATTTATGTTGTTTTATCCTATGCTTTATTAAATTGTATTTATGTTGTTTTAACCTATGATTTATTAAATTGTATTTATGTTGTTTTATCCTATGCTTTATTAAATTGTATTTATGTTGTTTCATCCTATGCTTTATTACATCCTGTTTATGTTGTTTTATCCTATGCTTTATTACATCCTGTTTATGTTGTTTTATCCTATGCTTTATTAAATTGTATTTATGTTGTTTTAACCTATGCTTTATTAAATTGTATTTATGTTGTTTTATCCTATGCTTTATTAAATTGTATTTACGTGGTTTCATCCTATGCTTTATTAAATTGTATTTATGTTGTTTTAACCTATGCTTTATTAAATTGTATTTATGTTGTTTTATCCTATGCTTTATTAAATTGTATTTACGTGGTTTCATCCTATGCTTTATTAAATTGTATTTATGTTGTTTTAATCTATGCTTTATTAAATTGTATTTATGTTGTTTTATCCTATGCTTTATTAAATTGTATTCATGTTGTTTTATCCAATGCTTTATTAAATTGTATTTATGTTGTTTTATCCTATGTTTCATTAAATTGTATTTATGTTGTTTTAATCTATGCTTTATTAAATTGTATTTATGTTGTTTTAACCACTGCTTTATTAAACTGTATTTATGTTGTTTTATCCTATGCTTTTTAAATTGTATTTATGTTGTTTTATCATATGCTTTATTAAATTGTATTTACGTGGTTTCATCCTATGCTTTATTAAATTGTATTTATGTTGTTTTAACCTATGCTTTATTAAATTGTATTTATGCTGTTTTAACCCATGCTTTATTAAATTGTATTGATGTTGATTTATCCTATGCTTTATTAAATTGTATTTATGTTGTTTTATCCTATGCTTTATTAAATTGTATTTATGTTGTTTTATCCTATGCTTTATTAAATTGTAATTATGTTGTTTTATCCTATGCATTATTAAATTATATTTATGTTGTTTTATTCTATGCTTTATTAAATTGTATTTATGTTGTTTTATCTTATGCTTTATTAAATTTTATTTATGTTGTTTATCCTATGCTTTATTAAATTGTATTTATGTTGTTTTAACCTATGATTTATTAAATTGTATTTATGTTGTTTTATCCTATGCTTTATTAAATTGTATTTATGTTGTTTTAACCTATGCTTTATTAAATTGTATTTATGTTGTTTTATCCTATGCTTTATTAAATTGTATTTATGTTGTTTTAACCTATGATTTATTAAATTGTATTTATGTTGTTTTATCCTATGCTTTATTAAATTGTATTTATGTTGTTTCATCCTATGCTTTATTACATCCTGTTTATGTTGTTTTATCCTATGCTTTATTACATCCTGTTTATGTTGTTTTATCCTATGCTTTATTAAATTGTATTTATGTTGTTTTAACCTATGCTTTATTAAATTGTATTTATGTTGTTTTATCCTATGCTTTATTAAATTGTATTTACGTGGTTTCATCCTATGCTTTATTAAATTGTATTTATGTTGTTTTAACCTATGCTTTATTAAATTGTATTTATGTTGTTTTATCCTATGCTTTATTAAATTGTATTTACGTGGTTTCATCCTATGCTTTATTAAATTGTATTTATGTTGTTTTAATCTATGCTTTATTAAATTGTATTTATGTTGTTTTATCCTATGCTTTATTAAATTGTATTCATGTTGTTTTATCCAATGCTTTATTAAATTGTATTTATGTTGTTTTATCCTATGTTTCATTAAATTGTATTTATGTTGTTTTAATCTATGTTTTATTAAATTGTATTTATGTTGTTTTAACCACTGCTTTATTAAACTGTATTTATGTTGTTTTATCCTATGCTTTTTAAATTGTATTTATGTTGTTTTATCATATGCTTTATTAAATTGTATTTACGTGGTTTCATCCTATGCTTTATTAAATTGTATTTATGTTGTTTTAACCTATGCTTTATTAAATTGTATTTATGCTGTTTTAACCCATGCTTTATTAAATTGTATTGATGTTGATTTATCCTATGCTTTATTAAATTGTATTTATGTTGTTTTATCCTATGCTTTATTAAATTGTATTTATGTTGTTTTATCCTATGCTTTATTAAATTGTATTTATGTTGTTTTATCCTATGCATTATTAAATTATATTTATGTTGTTTTATTCTATGCTTTATTAAATTGTATTTATGTTGTTTTATCTTATGCTTTATTAAATTTTATTTATGTTGTTTATCCTATGCTTTATTAAATTGTATTTATGTTGTTTTAACCTATGATTTATTAAATTGTATTTATGTTGTTTTATCCTATGCTTTATTAAATTGTATTTATGTTGTTTTATCCTATGCTTTATTAAATGGTATTTATGTTGTTTTATCCTATGCTTTATTAAATTGTATTTATGTTGTTTTAACCTATGCTTTATTAAACTGTATTTATGTTGTTTTATCCTATGCTTTATTAAATTGTATTTATGTTGTTTTATCCTATGCTTTATTAAATTGTATTTATGTTGTTTTATCCAATGTTTTATTAAATTGTATTTATTTTGTTTTGTCCTATGCTTTATTAAATTGTATTTATGTTGTTTTATCCTATGCTTTATTAAATTGTATTTATGTTGTTTTAACCCATGCTTTATTAAATTGTATTTATGTTGTTTTATTCTATGCTTTATTAAATTGTATTTATGTTGTTTTATCCTATGCTTTATTAAATTGTATTTATGTTGTTTTAACCTATGATTTATTAAATTGTATTTATGTTGTTTTATCCTATGCTTTATTAAATGGTATTTATGTTGTTTTATCCTATGCTTTATTACATCCTGTTTATGTTGTTTTATCCTATGCTTTATTAAATTGTATTTATGTTGTTTTAACCTATGCTTTATTAAATTGTATTTATGTTCTTTTATCCTATGTTATATTAAATTGTATTTACGTGGTTTCATCCTATGCTTTATTAAATTGTATTTATTTTGCTTTAACCTATGCTTTATTAAATTGTTTTTATGTTGTTTTATCCTATGCTTTATTAAATTGTATTTATGTTGTTTTAACCTATGCTTTTTAAATTGTATTTATGTTGTTTTATCATATGCTTTATTAAATTGTATTTACGTGGTTTCATCCTATGCTTTATTAAATTGTATTTATGTTGTTTTAACCTATGCTTTATTAAATTGTATTTATGCTGTTTTAACCCATGCTTTATTAAATTGTATTGATGTTGATTTATCCTATGCTTTATTAAATTGTATTTATGTTGTTTTATCCTATGCTTTATTAAATTGTATTTATGTTGTTTTATCCTATGCTTTATTAAATTGTATTTATGTTGTTTTATCCTATGCATTATTAAATTATATTTATGTTGTTTTATTCTATGCTTTATTAAATTGTATTTATGTTGTTTTATCTTATGCTTTATTAAATTTTATTTATGTTGTTTATCCTATGCTTTATTAAATTGTATTTATGTTGTTTTAACCTATGATTTATTAAATTGTATTTATGTTGTTTTATCCTATGCGTTATTAAATTGTATTTATGTTGTTTTATCCTATGCTTTATAAAATTGTATTTATGTTGTTTTATCCTATGTTTCATTAAATTGTATTTATGTTGTTTTAATCTATGCTTTATTAAATTGTATTTATGTTGTTTTAACCACTGCTTTATTAAACTGTATTTATGTTGTTTTATCCTATGCTTTATTAAATTGTACTTATGTTGTTTTATCCTATGCTTTATTAAATTGTATTCATGTTGTTTTATCCTATGCTTTATTAAATTGTATTTATGTTGCGTTATCCTATGCTTTATTAAATGGTATTTATGTTGTTTTATCCTATGCTTTATTAAATTGTATTTATGTTGTTTTAACCTATGCTTTATTAAACTGTATTTATGTTGTTTTATCCTATGCTTTATTAAATTGTATTTATGTTGTTTTATCCTATGCTTTATTAAATTGTATTTATGTTGTTTTATCCAATGTTTTATTAAATTGTATTTATTTTGTTTTGTCCTATGCTTTATTAAATTGTATTTATGTTGTTTTAACCTATGCTTTATTAAATTGTATTTATGTTGTTTTAACCCATGCTTTATTAAATTGTATTTATGTTGTTTTATTCTATGCTTTATTAAATTGTATTTATGTTGTTTTATCCTATGCTTTATTAAATTGTATTTATGTTGTTTTAACCTATGATTTATTAAATTGTATTTATGTTGTTTTATCCTATGCTTTATTAAATTGTATTTATGTTGTTTTAACCTATGATTTATTAAATTGTATTTATGTTGTTTTATCCTATGCTTTATTAAATTGTATTTATGTTGTTTTATCCTATGCTTTATTACATCCTGTTTATGTTGTTTTATCCTATGCTTTATTAAATTGTATTTATGTTGTTTTAACCTATGCTTTATTAAATTGTATTTATGTTGTTTTATCCTATGTTATATTAAATTGTATTTACGTGGTTTCATCCTATGCTTTATTAAATTGTATTTATTTTGCTTTAACCTATGCTTTATTAAATTGTTTTTATGTTGTTTTATCCTATGCTTTATTAAATTGTATTTATGTTGTTTTAACCTATGCTTTTTAAATTGTATTTATGTTGTTTTATCATATGCTTTATTAAATTGTATTTACGTGGTTTCATCCTATGCTTTATTAAATTGTATTTATGTTGTTTTAACCTATGCTTTATTAAATTGTATTTATGCTGTTTTAACCCATGCTTTATTAAATTGTATTGATGTTGATTTATCCTATGCTTTATTAAATTGTATTTATGTTGTTTTATCCTATGCTTTATTAAATTGTATTTATGTTGTTTTATCCTATGCTTTATTAAATTGTATTTATGTTGTTTTATCCTCTGCATTATTAAATTATATTTATGTTGTTTTATTCTATGCTTTATTAAATTGTATTTATGTTGTTTTATCTTATGCTTTATTAAATTTTATTTATGTTGTTTATCCTATGCTTTATTAAATTGTATTTATGTTGTTTTAACCTATGATTTATTAAATTGTATTTATGTTGTTTTATCCTATGCTTTATTAAATTGTATTTATGTTGTTTTATCCTATGCTTTATTAAATTGTATTTATGTTGTTTTATCCTATGCTTTTTTAAATTGTATTTATGGTGTTTTAACCTATGGTTTATTACATCCTGTTTATGTTGTTTTACCCTATGGTTTATTAAATTGTATTTATGTTGTTTTAACCTATGCTTTATTAAATTGTATTTATGTTGTTTTAGCCTATGTTATATTAAATTCTATTTACGTGGTTTCATCCTATGCTTTATTAAATTGTATTTATTTTGTTTTAACCTATGCTTTATTAAATTGTTTTTATTTTGTTTTATCCTATGCTTTATTAAATTGTATTTATGTTCTTTTATCCTATGCTTTATTAAATTGTATTTAAGTTGCTTTAACCTATGCTTTATTAAATTGTATTTATGTTGTTTTATCCTATGCTTTATTAAATTGTATTGATGTTGTTTTATGCTATGCTTTATTAAATTGTATTTATGTTGTTTTATCCTATGCTTTATTAAATTGTATTTACGTGGTTTCATCCTATGCTTTATTAAATTGTATTTATGTTGTTTTAACCTATGCTTTATTAAATTGTATTTATGTTGTTTTATCCTATGCTTTATTAAATTGTATTCATGTTGTTTTATCCAATGCTTTATTAAATTGTATTTATGTTGTTTTATCCTATGTTTCATTAAATTGTATTTATGTTGTTTTAATCTATGCTTTATTAAATTGTATTTATGCTGTTTTAACCCATGATTTATTAAATTGTATTTATGTTGTTTTATCCTACGCTTTATTAAATTGTATTTATGTTGTTTTATCCTATGCTTTATTAAATTGTATTTATGTTGTTTTATCCTATGCTTTATTAAATTGTATTTATGTTGTTTTATCCTATGCTTTATTAAATTGTATTTATGTTGTTTTATTCTATGCTTTATTAAATTGTATTTATGTTGTTTTATCCTATGCTTTATTAAATTTTATTTATGTTGTTTATCCTATGCTTTATCAAATTGTATTTATGTTGTTTTAACCTATGATTTATTAAATTGTATTTATGTTGTTTTATCCTATGCTTTATTAAATTGTATTTATGTTGTTTTATCCTATGCTTTATTAAATTGTATTTATGTTGTTTTACCCTATGCTTTATTAAAATGTATTTATGTTGTTTTACCCTATGCTTTCTAAAATTATATTTATGTGGTTTTATCCTATGCTTCATTAAATATTATTCATGTTGTTTTAACTTATGCTTTATTAAATTGTATTTATGTTGTTTTATCTTATGCTTTATTAAATTGTATTTATGTTGTTTTATCCTATGCTTTATTAAATT
Organism: Phyllobates terribilis; assembly: GCF_046119375.1. Taxonomy (NCBI): domain Eukaryota; kingdom Metazoa; phylum Chordata; class Amphibia; order Anura; family Dendrobatidae; genus Phyllobates; species Phyllobates terribilis. The sequence goes on along the minus strand of NW_027362781.1, from coordinate 1,784,536 downwards.
GTATTTATGTTGTTTTATCCTTTGCTTTATTAAATTGTATTTATGTTGTTTTATCATATGCTTTATTAAATTGTATTTATGTTGTTTTATCCTATGCTTTATTAAATTGTATTTATGTTGTTTTATCCTACGCTTTATTAAATTGTATTTATGTTGTTTTATCCTATGCTTTATTAAATTGTATTTATGTTGTTTTATCCTATGCTTTATTAAATTGTATTTATGTTGTTTTATCCTATGCTTTATTAAATTGTATTTATGTTGTTTTATTCTATGCTTTATTAAATTGTATTTATGTTGTTTTATCCTATGCTTTATTAAATTTTATTTATGTTGTTTATCCTATGCTTTATCAAATTGTATTTATGTTGTTTTATCCTATGCTTTATTAAATTGTATTAATGTTGTTTTAACCTATGCTTTATTAAACTGTATTTATGTTGTTTTATCCTATGCTTTATTAAATTGTATTTATGTTGTTTTATCCTATGCTTTATTAAATTGTATTTATGTTGTTTTATCCTATGTTTTATTAAATTGTATTTATTTTGTTTTGTCCTATGCTTTATTAAATTGTATTTATGTTGTTTTAACCTATGCTTTATTAAATTGTATTTATGTTGTTTTAACCCATGCTTTATTAAATTGTATTTATGTTGTTTTATTCTATGCTTTATTAAATTGTATTTATGTTGTTTTATCCTATGCTTTATTAAATTGTATTTATGTTGTTTTAACCTATGATTTATTAAATTGTATTTATGTTGTTTTATCCTATGCTTTATTAAATTGTATTTATGTTGTTTTATCCTATGCTTTATTACATCCTGTTTATGTTGTTTTATCCTATGCTTTATTAAATTGTATTTATGTTGTTTTAACCTATGCTTTATTAAATTGTATTTATGTTGTTTTATCCTATGTTATATTAAATTGTATTTACGTGGTTTCATCCTATGCTTTATTAAATTGTATTTATTTTGTTTTAACCTATGCTTTATTAAATTGTTTTTATGTTGTTTTATCCTATGCTTTATTAAATTGTATTTATGTTGTTTTAACCTATGCTTTATTAAATTGTATTTATGTTGTTTTATCCTATGCTTTATTAAATTGTATTTATGTTGTTTTAACCTATGCTTTATTAAATTGTATTTATGTTGTTTTATCCTATGCTTTATTAAATTGTATTTATGTTGTTTTAACCTATGCTTTATTAAATTGTATTTATGTTGTTTTAACCCATGCTTTATTAAATTGTATTTATGTTGTTTTAACCTATGCTTTATTAAATTGTATTTATGTTGTTTTATCCTATGCTTTATTAAATTGTATTTATGTTGTTTTAACCTATGATTTATTAAATTGTATTTATGTTGTTTTATCCTATGCTTTATTAAATTGTATTTATGTTGTTTCATCCTATGCTTTATTACATCCTGTTAATGTTGTTTTATCCTATGCTTTATTACATCCTGTTTATGTTGTTTTATCCTATGCTTTATTAAATTGTATTTATGTTGTTTTAACCTATGCTTTATTAAATTGTATTTATGTTGTTTTATCCTATGCTTTATTAAATTGTATTTACGTGGTTTCATCCTATGCTTTATTAAATTGTATTTATGTTGTTTTAACCTATGCTTTATTAAATTGTATTTATGTTGTTTTATCCTATGCTTTATTAAATTGTATTTACGTGGTTTCATCCTATGCTTTATTAAATTGTATTTATGTTGTTTTAATCTATGCTTTATTAAATTGTATTTATGTTGTTTTATCCTATGCTTTATTAAATTGTATTCATGTTGTTTTATCCAATGCTTTATTAAATTGTATTTATGTTGTTTTATCCTATGTTTCATTAAATTGTATTTATGTTGTTTTAATCTATGCTTTATTAAATTGTATTTATGTTGTTTTAACCACTGCTTTATTAAACTGTATTTATGTTGTTTTATCCTATGCTTTTTAAATTGTATTTATGTTGTTTTATCATATGCTTTATTAAATTGTATTTACGTGGTTTCATCCTATGCTTTATTAAATTGTATTTATGTTGTTTTAACCTATGCTTTATTAAATTGTATTTATGCTGTTTTAACCCATGCTTTATTAAATTGTATTGATGTTGATTTATCCTATGCTTTATTAAATTGTATTTATGTTGTTTTATCCTATGCTTTATTAAATTGTATTTATGTTGTTTTATCCTATGCTTTATTAAATTGTAATTATGTTGTTTTATCCTATGCATTATTAAATTATATTTATGTTGTTTTATTCTATGCTTTATTAAATTGTATTTATGTTGTTTTATCTTATGCTTTATTAAATTTTATTTATGTTGTTTATCCTATGCTTTATTAAATTGTATTTATGTTGTTTTAACCTATGATTTATTAAATTGTATTTATGTTGTTTTATCCTATGCTTTATTAAATTGTATTTATGTTGTTTTAACCTATGCTTTATTAAATTGTATTTATGTTGTTTTATCCTATGCTTTATTAAATTGTATTTATGTTGTTTTAACCTATGATTTATTAAATTGTATTTATGTTGTTTTATCCTATGCTTTATTAAATTGTATTTATGTTGTTTCATCCTATGCTTTATTACATCCTGTTTATGTTGTTTTATCCTATGCTTTATTACATCCTGTTTATGTTGTTTTATCCTATGCTTTATTAAATTGTATTTATGTTGTTTTAACCTATGCTTTATTAAATTGTATTTATGTTGTTTTATCCTATGCTTTATTAAATTGTATTTACGTGGTTTCATCCTATGCTTTATTAAATTGTATTTATGTTGTTTTAACCTATGCTTTATTAAATTGTATTTATGTTGTTTTATCCTATGCTTTATTAAATTGTATTTACGTGGTTTCATCCTATGCTTTATTAAATTGTATTTATGTTGTTTTAATCTATGCTTTATTAAATTGTATTTATGTTGTTTTATCCTATGCTTTATTAAATTGTATTCGTGTTGTTTTATCCAATGCTTTATTAAATTGTATTTATGTTGTTTTATCCTATGTTTCATTAAATTGTATTTATGTTGTTTTAATCTATGTTTTATTAAATTGTATTTATGTTGTTTTAACCACTGCTTTATTAAACTGTATTTATGTTGTTTTATCCTATGCTTTTTAAATTGTATTTATGTTGTTTTATCATATGCTTTATTAAATTGTATTTACGTGGTTTCATCCTATGCTTTATTAAATTGTATTTATGTTGTTTTAACCTATGCTTTATTAAATTGTATTTATGCTGTTTTAACCCATGCTTTATTAAATTGTATTGATGTTGATTTATCCTATGCTTTATTAAATTGTATTTATGTTGTTTTATCCTATGCTTTATTAAATTGTATTTATGTTGTTTTATCCTATGCTTTATTAAATTGTATTTATGTTGTTTTATCCTATGCATTATTAAATTATATTTATGTTGTTTTATTCTATGCTTTATTAAATTGTATTTATGTTGTTTTATCTTATGCTTTATTAAATTTTATTTATGTTGTTTATCCTATGCTTTATTAAATTGTATTTATGTTGTTTTAACCTATGATTTATTAAATTGTATTTATGTTGTTTTATCCTATGCTTTATTAAATTGTATTTATGTTGTTTTATCCTATGCTTTATTAAATGGTATTTATGTTGTTTTATCCTATGCTTTATTAAATTGTATTTATGTTGTTTTAACCTATGCTTTATTAAACTGTATTTATGTTGTTTTATCCTATGCTTTATTAAATTGTATTTATGTTGTTTTATCCTATGCTTTATTAAATTGTATTTATGTTGTTTTATCCAATGTTTTATTAAATTGTATTTATTTTGTTTTGTCCTATGCTTTATTAAATTGTATTTATGTTGTTTTATCCTATGCTTTATTAAATTGTATTTATGTTGTTTTAACCCATGCTTTATTAAATTGTATTTATGTTGTTTTATTCTATGCTTTATTAAATTGTATTTATGTTGTTTTATCCTATGCTTTATTAAATTGTATTTATGTTGTTTTAACCTATGATTTATTAAATTGTATTTATGTTGTTTTATCCTATGCTTTATTAAATGGTATTTATGTTGTTTTATCCTATGCTTTATTACATCCTGTTTATGTTGTTTTATCCTATGCTTTATTAAATTGTATTTATGTTGTTTTAACCTATGCTTTATTAAATTGTATTTATGTTCTTTTATCCTATGTTATATTAAATTGTATTTACGTGGTTTCATCCTATGCTTTATTAAATTGTATTTATTTTGCTTTAACCTATGCTTTATTAAATTGTTTTTATGTTGTTTTATCCTATGCTTTATTAAATTGTATTTATGTTGTTTTAACCTATGCTTTTTAAATTGTATTTATGTTGTTTTATCATATGCTTTATTAAATTGTATTTACGTGGTTTCATCCTATGCTTTATTAAATTGTATTTATGTTGTTTTAACCTATGCTTTATTAAATTGTATTTATGCTGTTTTAACCCATGCTTTATTAAATTGTATTGATGTTGATTTATCCTATGCTTTATTAAATTGTATTTATGTTGTTTTATCCTATGCTTTATTAAATTGTATTTATGTTGTTTTATCCTATGCTTTATTAAATTGTATTTATGTTGTTTTATCCTATGCATTATTAAATTATATTTATGTTGTTTTATTCTATGCTTTATTAAATTGTATTTATGTTGTTTTATCTTATGCTTTATTAAATTTTATTTATGTTGTTTATCCTATGCTTTATTAAATTGTATTTATGTTGTTTTAACCTATGATTTATTAAATTGTATTTATGTTGTTTTATCCTATGCTTTATTAAATTGTAATTATGTTGTTTTATCCTATGCATTATTAAATTATATTTATGTTGTTTTATTCTATGCTTTATTAAATTGTATTTATGTTGTTTTATCTTATGCTTTATTAAATTTTATTTATGTTGTTTATCCTATGCTTTATTAAATTGTATTTATGTTGTTTTAACCTATGATTTATTAAATTGTATTTATGTTGTTTTATCCTATGCTTTATTAAATTGTATTTATGTTGTTTTAACCTATGCTTTATTAAATTGTATTTATGTTGTTTTATCCTATGCTTTATTAAATTGTATTTATGTTGTTTTAACCTATGATTTATTAAATTGTATTTATGTTGTTTTATCCTATGCTTTATTAAATTGTATTTATGTTGTTTCATCCTATGCTTTATTACATCCTGTTTATGTTGTTTTATCCTATGCTTTATTACATCCTGTTTATGTTGTTTTATCCTATGCTTTATTAAATTGTATTTATGTTGTTTTAACCTATGCTTTATTAAATTGTATTTATGTTGTTTTATCCTATGCTTTATTAAATTGTATTTACGTGGTTTCATCCTATGCTTTATTAAATTGTATTTATGTTGTTTTAACCTATGCTTTATTAAATTGTATTTATGTTGTTTTATCCTATGCTTTATTAAATTGTATTTACGTGGTTTCATCCTATGCTTTATTAAATTGTATTTATGTTGTTTTAATCTATGCTTTATTAAATTGTATTTATGTTGTTTTATCCTATGCTTTATTAAATTGTATTCATGTTGTTTTATCCAATGCTTTATTAAATTGTATTTATGTTGTTTTATCCTATGTTTCATTAAATTGTATTTATGTTGTTTTAATCTATGTTTTATTAAATTGTATTTATGTTGTTTTAACCACTGCTTTATTAAACTGTATTTATGTTGTTTTATCCTATGCTTTTTAAATTGTATTTATGTTGTTTTATCATATGCTTTATTAAATTGTATTTACGTGGTTTCATCCTATGCTTTATTAAATTGTATTTATGTTGTTTTAACCTATGCTTTATTAAATTGTATTTATGCTGTTTTAACCCATGCTTTATTAAATTGTATTGATGTTGATTTATCCTATGCTTTATTAAATTGTATTTATGTTGTTTTATCCTATGCTTTATTAAATTGTATTTATGTTGTTTTATCCTATGCTTTATTAAATTGTATTTATGTTGTTTTATCCTATGCATTATTAAATTATATTTATGTTGTTTTATTCTATGCTTTATTAAATTGTATTTATGTTGTTTTATCTTATGCTTTATTAAATTTTATTTATGTTGTTTATCCTATGCTTTATTAAATTGTATTTATGTTGTTTTAACCTATGATTTATTAAATTGTATTTATGTTGTTTTATCCTATGCTTTATTAAATTGTATTTATGTTGTTTTATCCTATGCTTTATTAAATGGTATTTATGTTGTTTTATCCTATGCTTTATTAAATTGTATTTATGTTGTTTTAACCTATGCTTTATTAAACTGTATTTATGTTGTTTTATCCTATGCTTTATTAAATTGTATTTATGTTGTTTTATCCTATGCTTTATTAAATTGTATTTATGTTGTTTTATCCAATGTTTTATTAAATTGTATTTATTTTGTTTTGTCCTATGCTTTATTAAATTGTATTTATGTTGTTTTATCCTATGCTTTATTAAATTGTATTTATGTTGTTTTAACCCATGCTTTATTAAATTGTATTTATGTTGTTTTATTCTATGCTTTATTAAATTGTATTTATGTTGTTTTATCCTATGCTTTATTAAATTGTATTTATGTTGTTTTAACCTATGATTTATTAAATTGTATTTATGTTGTTTTATCCTATGCTTTATTAAATGGTATTTATGTTGTTTTATCCTATGCTTTATTACATCCTGTTTATGTTGTTTTATCCTATGCTTTATTAAATTGTATTTATGTTGTTTTAACCTATGCTTTATTAAATTGTATTTATGTTCTTTTATCCTATGTTATATTAAATTGTATTTACGTGGTTTCATCCTATGCTTTATTAAATTGTATTTATTTTGCTTTAACCTATGCTTTATTAAATTGTTTTTATGTTGTTTTATCCTATGCTTTATTAAATTGTATTTATGTTGTTTTAACCTATGCTTTTTAAATTGTATTTATGTTGTTTTATCATATGCTTTATTAAATTGTATTTACGTGGTTTCATCCTATGCTTTATTAAATTGTATTTATGTTGTTTTAACCTATGCTTTATTAAATTGTATTTATGCTGTTTTAACCCATGCTTTATTAAATTGTATTGATGTTGATTTATCCTATGCTTTATTAAATTGTATTTATGTTGTTTTATCCTATGCTTTATTAAATTGTATTTATGTTGTTTTATCCTATGCTTTATTAAATTGTATTTATGTTGTTTTATCCTATGCATTATTAAATTATATTTATGTTGTTTTATTCTATGCTTTATTAAATTGTATTTATGTTGTTTTATCTTATGCTTTATTAAATTTTATTTATGTTGTTTATCCTATGCTTTATTAAATTGTATTTATGTTGTTTTAACCTATGATTTATTAAATTGTATTTATGTTGTTTTATCCTATGCGTTATTAAATTGTATTTATGTTGTTTTATCCTATGCTTTATAAAATTGTATTTATGTTGTTTTATCCTATGTTTCATTAAATTGTATTTATGTTGTTTTAATCTATGCTTTATTAAATTGTATTTATGTTGTTTTAACCACTGCTTTATTAAACTGTATTTATGTTGTTTTATCCTATGCTTTATTAAATTGTACTTATGTTGTTTTATCCTATGCTTTATTAAATTGTATTCATGTTGTTTTATCCTATGCTTTATTAAATTGTATTTATGTTGCGTTATCCTATGCTTTATTAAATGGTATTTATGTTGTTTTATCCTATGCTTTATTAAATTGTATTTATGTTGTTTTAACCTATGCTTTATTAAACTGTATTTATGTTGTTTTATCCTATGCTTTATTAAATTGTATTTATGTTGTTTTATCCTATGCTTTATTAAATTGTATTTATGTTGTTTTATCCAATGTTTTATTAAATTGTATTTATTTTGTTTTGTCCTATGCTTTATTAAATTGTATTTATGTTGTTTTAACCTATGCTTTATTAAATTGTATTTATGTTGTTTTAACCCATGCTTTATTAAATTGTATTTATGTTGTTTTATTCTATGCTTTATTAAATTGTATTTATGTTGTTTTATCCTATGCTTTATTAAATTGTATTTATGTTGTTTTAACCTATGATTTATTAAATTGTATTTATGTTGTTTTATCCTATGCTTTATTAAATTGTATTTATGTTGTTTTATCCTATGCTTTATTACATCCTGTTTATGTTGTTTTATCCTATGCTTTATTAAATTGTATTTATGTTGTTTTAACCTATGCTTTATTAAATTGTATTTATGTTGTTTTATCCTATGTTATATTAAATTGTATTTACGTGGTTTCATCCTATGCTTTATTAAATTGTATTTATTTTGCTTTAACCTATGCTTTATTAAATTGTTTTTATGTTGTTTTATCCTATGCTTTATTAAATTGTATTTATGTTGTTTTAACCTATGCTTTTTAAATTGTATTTATGTTGTTTTATCATATGCTTTATTAAATTGTATTTACGTGGTTTCATCCTATGCTTTATTAAATTGTATTTATGTTGTTTTAACCTATGCTTTATTAAATTGTATTTATGCTGTTTTAACCCATGCTTTATTAAATTGTATTGATGTTGATTTATCCTATGCTTTATTAAATTGTATTTATGTTGTTTTATCCTATGCTTTATTAAATTGTATTTATGTTGTTTTATCCTATGCTTTATTAAATTGTATTTATGTTGTTTTATCCTCTGCATTATTAAATTATATTTATGTTGTTTTATTCTATGCTTTATTAAATTGTATTTATGTTGTTTTATCTTATGCTTTATTAAATTTTATTTATGTTGTTTATCCTATGCTTTATTAAATTGTATTTATGTTGTTTTAACCTATGATTTATTAAATTGTATTTATGTTGTTTTATCCTATGCTTTATTAAATTGTATTTATGTTGTTTTATCCTATGCTTTATTAAATTGTATTTATGTTGTTTTATCCTATGCTTTTTTAAATTGTATTTATGGTGTTTTAACCTATGGTTTATTACATCCTGTTTATGTTGTTTTACCCTATGGTTTATTAAATTGTATTTATGTTGTTTTAACCTATGCTTTATTAAATTGTATTTATGTTGTTTTAGCCTATGTTATATTAAATTCTATTTACGTGGTTTCATCCTATGCTTTATTAAATTGTATTTATTTTGTTTTAACCTATGCTTTATTAAATTGTTTTTATTTTGTTTTATCCTATGCTTTATTAAATTGTATTTATGTTCTTTTATCCTATGCTTTATTAAATTGTATTTAAGTTGCTTTAACCTATGCTTTATTAAATTGTATTTATGTTGTTTTATCCTATGCTTTATTAAATTGTATTGATGTTGTTTTATGCTATGCTTTATTAAATTGTATTTATGTTGTTTTATCCTATGCTTTATTAAATTGTATTTACGTGGTTTCATCCTATGCTTTATTAAATTGTATTTATGTTGTTTTAACCTATGCTTTATTAAATTGTATTTATGTTGTTTTATCCTATGCTTTATTAAATTGTATTCATGTTGTTTTATCCAATGCTTTATTAAATTGTATTTATGTTGTTTTATCCTATGTTTCATTAAATTGTATTTATGTTGTTTTAATCTATGCTTTATTAAATTGTATTTATGCTGTTTTAACCCATGATTTATTAAATTGTATTTATGTTGTTTTATCCTACGCTTTATTAAATTGTATTTATGTTGTTTTATCCTATGCTTTATTAAATTGTATTTATGTTGTTTTATCCTATGCTTTATTAAATTGTATTTATGTTGTTTTATCCTATGCTTTATTAAATTGTATTTATGTTGTTTTATTCTATGCTTTATTAAATTGTATTTATGTTGTTTTATCCTATGCTTTATTAAATTTTATTTATGTTGTTTATCCTATGCTTTATCAAATTGTATTTATGTTGTTTTAACCTATGATTTATTAAATTGTATTTATGTTGTTTTATCCTATGCTTTATTAAATTGTATTTGTGTTGTTTTATCCTATGCTTTATTAAATTGTATTTATGTTGTTTTACCCTATGCTTTATTAAAATGTATTTATGTTGTTTTACCCTATGCTTTCTAAAATTATATTTATGTGGTTTTATCCTATGCTTCATTAAATATTATTCATGTTGTTTTAACTTATGCTTTATTAAATTGTATTTATGTTGTTTTATCTTATGCTTTATTAAATTGTATTTATGTTGTTTTATCCTATGCTTTATTAAATTGTATTTATGTTGTTTTATCCTTTGCTTTATTAAATTGTATTTATGTTGTTTTATCATATGCTTTATTAAATTGTATTTATGTTGTTTTATCCTATGCTTTATTAAATTGTATTTATGTTGTTTTGTACTATGCTTTATTAAATTGTATTTATGTTGTTTTAACCCATGCTTTATTAAATTGTATTTATGTTGTTTTATCCTATGTTTTATTAAATTGTATTTATTTTGTTTTGTCCTATGCTTTATTAAATTGTATTTATGTTGTTTTAACCTATGCTTTATTAAATTGTATTTATGTTGTTTTAACCCATGCTTTATTAAATTGTATTTATGTTGTTTTATTCTATGCTTTATTAAATTGTATTTATGTTGTTTTATCCTATGCTTTATTAAATTGTATTTATGTTGTTTTATCCTATGATTTATTAAATTGTATTTATGTTGTTTTATGCTATGCTTTATTAAATTGTATTTATGTTGTTTTATCCTATGCTTTATTACATCCTGTTTATGTTGTTTTATCCTATGCTTTATTAAATTGTATTTATGTTGTTTTAACCTATGCTTTATTAAATTGTATTTATGTTGTTTTATCCTATGCTTTATTAAATGGTATTTATGTTGTTTTATCCTATGCTTTATTAAATTGTATTTATGTTGTTTTAACCTATGCTTTATTAAACTGTATTTATGTTGTTTTATCCTATGCTTTATTAAATTGTATTTATGTAGTTTTATCCTATGCTTTATTAAATTGTATTTATGTTGTTTTATCCTATGTTTTATTAAATTGTATTTATTTTGTTTTGTCCTATGCTTTATTAAATTGTATTTATGTTGTTTTAACCTATGCTTTATTAAATTGTATTTATGTTGTTTTAACCCATGCTTTATTAAATTGTATTTATGTTGTTTTATTCTATGCTTTATTAAATTGTATTTATGTTGTTTTATCCTATGCTTTATTAAATTGTATTTATGTTGCTTTATCCTATGCTTTATTACATCCTGTTTATGTTGTTTTATCCTATGCTTTATTAAATTGTATTTATGTTGTTTTAACCTATGCTTTATTAAATTGTATTTATGTTGTTTTATCCTATGTTCTATTAAATTGTATTTACGTGGTTTCATCCTATGCTTTATTAAATTGTATTTATTTTGTTTTAACCAATGCTTTATTAAATTGTTTTATGTTGTTTTATCCTATGCTTTATTAAATTGTATTTATGTTGTTTTAACCTATGCTTTATTAAATTGTATTTATGTTGTTTTATCCTATGCTTTATTAAATTGTATTTACGTGGTTTCATCCTATGCTTTATTAAATTGTATTTATGTTGTTTTAACCTATGCTTTATTAAATTGTATTTATGTTGTTTTATCCTATGCTTTATTAAATTCTATTCATGTTGTTTTATCCAATGCTTTATTAAATTGTATTTATGTTGTTTTATCCTATGTTTCATTAAATTGTATTTATGTTGTTTTAACCTATGCTTTATTAAATTGTATTTATGCTGTTTTAACCCATGCTTTATTAAATTGTATTTATGTTGTTTTATCCTATGCTTTATTAAATTGTATTTATGTTGTTTTATCCTATGCTTTATTAAATTGTATTTATGTTGTTTTATCCTATGCTTTATTAAATTGTATTTATGTTGTTTTATTCTATGCTTTATTAAATTGTATTTATGTTGTTTTATCCTATGCTTTATTAAATTTTATTTATGTTGTTTATCCTATGCTTTATTAAATTGTATTCATGTTGTTTTAACCTATGATTTATTAAATTGTATTTATGTTGTTTTATCCAATGCTTTATTAAATTGTATTTATGTTGTTTTATCCTATGCTTTATTAAATTGTATTTATGTTGTTTTATCCTATGCTTTTTTAAATTGTATTTATGTTGTTTTAACCTATGCTTTATTAAATTGTATTTATGTTGTTTTAACCTATGCTTTATTAAATTGTATTTATGTTGTTTTATCCTATGCTTTATTAAATTGTATTCATGTTGTTTTATCCAATGCTTTATTAAATTGTATTTATGTTGTTTTATCCTATGTTTCATTAAATTGTATTTATGTTGTTTTAATCTATGCTTTATTAAATTGTATTTATGTTGTTTTAAGCAATGCTTTATTAAACTGTATTTATGTTGTTTTATCCTATGCTTTATTAAATTGTATTTATGTTGTTTTATCCTATGCTTTATTAAATTGTATTCATGTTGTTTTATCCTATGCTTTATTAAATTGTATTTATGTTGTTTTATCCTATGCTTTATTAAATGGTATTTATGTTGTTTTATCCTATGCTTTATTAAATTGTATTTATGTTGTTTTAACCTATGCTTTATTAAACTGTATTTATGTTGTTTTATCCTATGCTTTATTAAATTGTATTTATGTTGTTTTATCCTATGCTTTATTAAATTGTATTTATGTTGTTTTATCCTATGTTTTATTAAATTGTATTTATTTTGTTTTGGCCTATGCTTTATTAAATTGTATTTATGTTGTTTTAACCTATGCTTTATTAAATTGTATTTATGTTGTTTTAACCCATGCTTTATTAAATTGTATTTATGTTGTTTTATTCTATGCTTTATTAAATTGTATTTATGTTGTTTTATCCTATGCTTTATTAAATTGTATTTATGTTGTTTTAACCTATGATTTATTAAATTGTATTTATGTTGTTTTATCCTATGCTTTATTAAATTGTATTTATGTTGTTTTATCCTATGCTTTATTACATCCTGTTATGTTGTTTTATCCTATGCTTTATTAAATTGTATTTATGTTGTTTTAAACTATGCTTTATTAAATTGTATTTATGTTGTTTTATCCTATGTTATATTAAATTGTATTTACGTGGTTTCATCCTATGCTTTATTAAATTGTATTTATTTAGTTTTAACCTATGCTTTATTAAATTCTTTTTATGTTGTTTTATCCTATGCTTTATTAAATTGTATTTATGTTGTTTTATCCTATGCTTTATTAAATTGTATTTATGTTGCTTTATCCTATGCTTTATTACATCCTGTTTATGTTGTTTTATCCTATGCTTTATTAAATTGTATTTATGTTGTTTTAACCTATGCTTTATTAAATTGTATTTATGTTGTTTTATCCTATGTTCTATTAAATTGTATTTACGTGGTTTCATCCTATGCTTTATTAAATTGTATTTATTTTGTTTTAACCAATGCTTTATTAAATTGTTTTATGTTGTTTTATCCTATGCTTTATTAAATTGTATTTATGTTGTTTTAACCTATGCTTTATTAAATTTTATTTATGTTGTTTTATCCTATGCTTTATTAAATTGTATTTACGTGGTTTCATCCTATGCTTTATTAAATTGTATTTATGTTGTTTTAACCTATGCTTTATTAAATTGTATTTATGTTGTTTTATCCTATGCTTTATTAAATTCTATTCATGTTGTTTTATCCAATGCTTTATTAAATTGTATTTATGTTGTTTTATCCTATGTTTCATTAAATTGTATTTATGTTGTTTTAACCTATGCTTTATTAAATTGTATTTATGCTGTTTTAACCCATGCTTTATTAAATTGTATTTATGTTGTTTTATCCTATGCTTTATTAAATTGTATTTATGTTGTTTTATCCTATGCTTTATTAAATTGTATTTATGTTGTTTTATCCTATGCTTTATTAAATTGTATTTATGTTGTTTTATTCTATGCTTTATTAAATTGTATTTATGTTGTTTTATCCTATGCTTTATTAAATTTTATTTATGTTGTTTATCCTATGCTTTATTAAATTGTATTCATGTTGTTTTAACCTATGATTTATTAAATTGTATTTATGTTGTTTTATCCAATGCTTTATTAAATTGTATTTATGTTGTTTTATCCTATGCTTTATTAAATTGTATTTATGTTGTTTTATCCTATGCTTTTTTAAATTGTATTTATGTTGTTTTAACCTATGCTTTATTAAATTGTATTTATGTTGTTTTAACCTATGCTTTATTAAATTGTATTTATGTTGTTTTATCCTATGCTTTATTAAATTGTATTCATGTTGTTTTATCCAATGCTTTATTAAATTGTATTTATGTTGTTTTATCCTATGTTTCATTAAATTGTATTTATGTTGTTTTAATCTATGCTTTATTAAATTGTATTTATGTTGTTTTAAGCAATGCTTTATTAAACTGTATTTATGTTGTTTTATCCTATGCTTTATTAAATTGTATTTATGTTGTTTTATCCTATGCTTTATTAAATTGTATTCATGTTGTTTTATCCTATGCTTTATTAAATTGTATTTATGTTGTTTTATCCTATGCTTTATTAAATGGTATTTATGTTGTTTTATCCTATGCTTTATTAAATTGTATTTATGTTGTTTTAACCTATGCTTTATTAAACTGTATTTATGTTGTTTTATCCTATGCTTTATTAAATTGTATTTATGTTGTTTTATCCTATGCTTTATTAAATTGTATTTATGTTGTTTTATCCTATGTTTTATTAAATTGTATTTATTTTGTTTTGTCCTATGCTTTATTAAATTGTATTTATGTTGTTTTAACCTATGCTTTATTAAATTGTATTTATGTTGTTTTAACCCATGCTTTATTAAATTGTATTTATGTTGTTTTATTCTATGCTTTATTAAATTGTATTTATGTTGTTTTATCCTATGCTTTATTAAATTGTATTTATGTTGTTTTAACCTATGATTTATTAAATTGTATTTATGTTGTTTTATCCTATGCTTTATTAAATTGTATTTATGTTGTTTTATCCTATGCTTTATTACATCCTGTTATGTTGTTTTATCCTATGCTTTATTAAATTGTATTTATGTTGTTTTAACCTATGCTTTATTAAGTTGTATTTATGTTGTTTTATCCTATGTTATATTAAATTGTATTTACGTGGTTTCATCCTATGCTTTATTAAATTGTATTTATTTTGTTTTAACCTATGCTTTATTAAATTCTTTTTATGTTGTTTTATCCTATGCTTTATTAAATTGTATTTATGTTGTTTTAACCTATGCTTTATTAAATTGTATTTATGTTGTTTTATCATATGCTTTATTAAATTGTATTTACGTGGTTTCATCCTATGCTTTATTAAATTGTATTTATGTTGTTTTAACCTATGCTTTATTAAATTGTATTTATGTTGTTTTATCCTATGCTTTATTAAATTGTATTCATGTTGTTTTATCCAATGCTTTATTAAATTGTATTTATGTTGTTTTATCCTATGTTTCATTAAATTGTATTTATGTTGTTTTACCCTATGCTTTATTAAATTGTATTTATGCTGTTTTAACCCATGCTTTATTAAATTGTATTGATGTTGTTTTATCCTATGCTTTATTAAATTGTATTTATGTTGTTTTATCCTATGCTTTATTAAATTGTATTTATGTTGTTTTATCCTATGCTTTATTAAATTGTATTTATGTTGTTTTATCCTATGCTTTATTAAATTATATTTATGTTGTTTTATTCTATGCTTTATTAAATTGTATTTATGTTGTTTTATCTTATGCTTTATTAAATTTTATTTATGTTGTTTATCCTATGCTTTATTAAATTGTATTTATGTTGTTTTAACCTATGATTTATTAAATTGTATTTATGTTGTTTTATCCTATGCTTTATTAAATTGTATTTATGTTGTTTTATCCTATGCTTTATTAAATTGTATTTATGTTGTTTTATCCTATGCTTTTTTAAATTGTATTTATGTTGTTTTAACCTATGGTTTATTACATCCTGTTTATGTTGTTTTATCCTATGCTTTTTTAAATTGTATTTATGTTGTTTTAACCTATGGTTTATTACATCCTGTTTATGTTGTTTTATCCTATGCTTTATTAAATTGTATTTATGTTGTTTTAACCTATGCTTTATTAAATTGTATTTATGTTGTTTTATCCTATGTTATATTAAATTCTATTTACGTGGTTTCATCCTATGCTTTATTAAATTGTATTTATTTTGTTTTAACCTATGCTTTATTAAATTGTTTTTATTTTGTTTTATCCTATGCTTTATTAAATTGTATTTAAGTTGCTTTAACCTATGCTTTATTAAATTGTATTTATGTTGTTTTATCCTATGCTTTATTAAATTGTATTGATGTTGTTTTATGCTATGCTTTATTAAATTGTATTTATGTTGTTTTATCCTATGCTTTATTAAATTGTATTTACGTGGTTTCATCCTATGCTTTATTAAATTGTATTTATGTTGTTTTAACCTATGCTTTATTAAATTGTATTTATGTTGTTTAATCCTATGCTTTATTAAATTGTATTCATGTTGTTTTATCCAATGCTTTATTAAATTGTATTTATGTTGTTTTATCCTATGTTTCATTAAATTGTATTTATGTTGTTTTAATCTATGCTTTATTAAATTGTATTTATGCTGTTTTAACCCATGATTTATTAAATTGTATTTATGTTGTTTTATCCTACGCTTTATTAAATTGTATTTATGTTGTTTTATCCTATGCTTTATTAAATTGTATTTATGTTGTTTTACCCTATGCTTTATTAAAATGTATTTATGTTGTTTTACCCTATGCTTTCTAAAATTATATTTATGTGGTTTTATCCTATGCTTCATTAAATATTATTCATGTTGTTTTAACTTATGCTTTATTAAATTGTATTTATGTTGTTTTATCTTATGCTTTATTAAATTGTATTTATGTTGTTTTATCCTATGCTTTTTTAAATTGTATTTATGTTGTTTTATCCTTTGCTTTATTAAATTGTATTTATGTTGTTTTATCATATGCTTTATTAAATTGTATTTATGTTGTTTTATCCTATGCTTTATTAAATTGTATTTATGTTGTTTTATCCTACGCTTTATTAAATTGTATTTATGTTGTTTTATCCTATGCTTTATTAAATTGTATTTATGTTGTTTTATCCTATGCTTTATTAAATTGTATTTATGTTGTTTTATCCTATGCTTTATTAAATTGTATTTATGTTGTTTTATTCTATGCTTTATTAAATTGTATTTATGTTGTTTTATCCTATGCTTTATTAAATTTTATTTATGTTGTTTATCCTATGCTTTATCAAATTGTATTTATGTTGTTTTAACCTATGATTTATTAAATTGTATTTATGTTGTTTTATCCTATGCTTTATTAAATTGTATTTATGTTGTTTTATCCTATGCTTTATTAAATTGTATTTATGTTGTTTTACCCTATGCTTTATTAAAATGTATTTATGTTGTTTTACCCTATGCTTTCTAAAATTATATTTATGTGGTTTTATCCTATGCTTCATTAAATAGTATTCATGTTGTTTTAACTTATGCTTTATTAAATTGTATTTATGTTGTTTTATCTTATGCTTTATTAAATTGTATTTATGTTGTTTTATCCTATGCTTTATTAAATTGTATTTATGTTGTTTTATCCTTTGCTTTATTAAATTGTATTTATGTTATTTTATCATATGCTTTATTAAATTGTATTTATGTTGTTTTATCCTATGCTTTATTAAATTGTATTTATGTTGTTTTGTACTATGCTTTATTAAATTGTATTTATGTTGTTTTAACCCATGCTTTATTAAATTGTATTTATGTTGTTTTATCCTATGTTTTATTAAATTGTATTTATTTTGTTTTGTCCTATGCTTTATTAAATTGTATTTATGTTGTTTTAACCTATGCTTTATTAAATTGTATTTATGTTGTTTTAACCCATGCTTTATTAAATTGTATTTATGTTGTTTTATTCTATGCTTTATTAAATTGTATTTATGTTGTTTTATCCTATGCTTTATTAAATTGTATTTATGTTGTTTTATCCTATGATTTATTAAATTGTATTTATGTTGTTTTATGCTATGCTTTATTAAATTGTATTTATGTTGTTTTATCCTATGCTTTATTACATCCTGTTTATGTTGTTTTATCCTATGCTTTATTAAATTGTATTTATGTTGTTTTAACCTATGCTTTATTAAATTGTATTTATGTTGTTTTATCCTATGCTTTATTAAATGGTATTTATGTTGTTTTATCCTATGCTTTATTAAATTGTATTTATGTTGTTTTAACCTATGCTTTATTAAACTGTATTTATGTTGTTTATCCTATGCTTTATTAAATTGTATTTATGTAGTTTTATCCTATGCTTTATTAAATTGTATTTATGTTGTTTTATCCTATGTTTTATTAAATTGTATTTATTTTGTTTTGTCCTATGCTTTATTAAATTGTATTTATGTTGTTTTAACCTATGCTTTATTAAATTGTATTTATGTTGTTTTAACCCATGCTTTATTAAATTGTATTTATGTTGTTTTATTCTATGCTTTATTAAATTGTATTTATGTTGTTTTATCCTATGCTTTATTAAATTGTATTTATGTTGCTTTATCCTATGCTTTATTACATCCTTTTTATGTTGTTTTATCCTATGCTTTATTAAATTGTATTTATGTTGTTTTAACCTATGCTTTATTAAATTGTATTTATGTTGTTTTATCCTATGTTCTATTAAATTGTATTTACGTGGTTTCATCCTATGCTTTATTAAATTGTATTTATTTTGTTTTAACCAATGCTTTATTAAATTGTTTTATGTTGTTTTATCCTATGCTTTATTAAATTGTATTTATGTTGTTTTAACCTATGCTTTATTAAATTTTATTTATGTTGTTTTATCCTATGCTTTATTAAATTGTATTTACGTGGTTTCATCCTATGCTTTATTAAATTGTATTTATGTTGTTTTAACCTATGCTTTATTAAATTGTATTTATGTTGTTTTATCCTATGCTTTATTAAATTCTATTCATGTTGTTTTATCCAATGCTTTATTAAATTGTATTTATGTTGTTTTATCCTATGTTTCATTAAATTGTATTTATGTTGTTTTAACCTATGCTTTATTAAATTGTATTTATGCTGTTTTAACCCATGCTTTATTAAATTGTATTTATGTTGTTTTATCCTATGCTTTATTAAATTGTATTTATGTTGTTTTATCCTATGCTTTATTAAATTGTATTTATGTTGTTTTATCCTATGCTTTATTAAATTGTATTTATGTTGTTTTATTCTATGCTTTATTAAATTGTATTTATGTTGTTTTATCCTATGCTTTATTAAATTTTATTTATGTTGTTTATCCTATGCTTTATTAAATTGTATTCATGTTGTTTTAACCTATGATTTATTAAATTGTATTTATGTTGTTTTATCCAATGCTTTATTAAATTGTATTTATGTTGTTTTATCCTATGCTTTATTAAATTGTATTTATGTTGTTTTATCCTATGCTTTTTTAAATTGTATTTATGTTGTTTTAACCTATGCTTTATTAAATTGTATTTATGTTGTTTTAACCTATGCTTTATTAAATTGTATTTATGTTGTTTTATCCTATGCTTTATTAAATTGTATTCATGTTGTTTTATCCAATGCTTTATTAAATTGTATTTATGTTGTTTTATCCTATGTTTCATTAAATTGTATTTATGTTGTTTTAATCTATGCTTTATTAAATTGTATTTATGTTGTTTTAAGCAATGCTTTATTAAACTGTATTTATGTTGTTTTATCCTATGCTTTATTAAATTGTATTTATGTTGTTTTATCCTATGCTTTATTAAATTGTATTCATGTTGTTTTATCCTATGCTTTATTAAATTGTATTTATGTTGTTTTATCCTATGCTTTATTAAATGGTATTTATGTTGTTTTATCCTATGCTTTATTAAATTGTATTTATGTTGTTTTAACCTATGCTTTATTAAACTGTATTTATGTTGTTTTATCCTATGCTTTATTAAATTGTATTTATGTTGTTTTATCCTATGCTTTATTAAATTGTATTTATGTTGTTTTATCCTATGTTTTATTAAATTGTATTTATTTTGTTTTGGCCTATGCTTTATTAAATTGTATTTATGTTGTTTTAACCTATGCTTTATTAAATTGTATTTATGTTGTTTTAACCCATGCTTTATTAAATTGTATTTATGTTGTTTTATTCTATGCTTTATTAAATTGTATTTATGTTGTTTTATCCTATGCTTTATTAAATTGTATTTATGTTGTTTTAACCTATGATTTATTAAATTGTATTTATGTTGTTTTATCCTATGCTTTATTAAATTGTATTTATGTTGTTTTATCCTATGCTTTATTACATCCTGTTATGTTGTTTTATCCTATGCTTTATTAAATTGTATTTATGTTGTTTTAAACTATGCTTTATTAAATTGTATTTATGTTGTTTTATCCTATGTTATATTAAATTGTATTTACGTGGTTTCATCCTATGCTTTATTAAATTGTATTTATTTTGTTTTAACCTATGCTTTATTAAATTCTTTTTATGTTGTTTTATCCTATGCTTTATTAAATTGTATTTATGTTGTTTTAACCTATGCTTTATTAAATTGTATTTATGTTGTTTTATCATATGCTTTATTAAATTGTATTTACGTGGTTTCATCCTATGCTTTATTAAATTGTATTTATGTTGTTTTAACCTATGCTTTATTAAATTGTATTTATGTTGTTTTATCCTATGCTTTATTAAATTGTATTCATGTTGTTTTATCCAATGCTTTATTAAATTGTATTTATGTTGTTTTATCCTATGTTTCATTAAATTGTATTTATGTTGTTTTACCCTATGCTTTATTAAATTGTATTTATGCTGTTTTAACCCATGCTTTATTAAATTGTATTGATGTTGTTTTATCCTATGCTTTATTAAATTGTATTTATGTTGTTTTATCCTATGCTTTATTAAATTGTATTTATGTTGTTTTATCCTATGCTTTATTAAATTGTATTTATGTTGTTTTATCCTATGCTTTATTAAATTATATTTATGTTGTTTTATTCTATGCTTTATTAAATTGTATTTATGTTGTTTTATCTTATGCTTTATTAAATTTTATTTATGTTGTTTATCCTATGCTTTATTAAATTGTATTTATGTTGTTTTAACCTATGATTTATTAAATTGTATTTATGTTGTTTTATCCTATGCTTTATTAAATTGTATTTATGTTGTTTTATCCTATGCTTTATTAAATTGTATTTATGTTGTTTTATCCTATGCTTTTTTAAATTGTATTTATGTTGTTTTAACCTATGGTTTATTACATCCTGTTTATGTTGTTTTATCCTATGCTTTTTTAAATTGTATTTATGTTGTTTTAACCTATGGTTTATTACATCCTGTTTATGTTGTTTTATCCTATGCTTTATTAAATTGTATTTATGTTGTTTTAACCTATGCTTTATTAAATTGTATTTATGTTGTTTTATCCTATGTTATATTAAATTCTATTTACGTGGTTTCATCCTATGCTTTATTAAATTGTATTTATTTTGTTTTAACCTATGCTTTATTAAATTGTTTTTATTTTGTTTTATCCTATGCTTTATTAAATTGTATTTATGTTGTTTTATCCTATGCTTTATTAAATTGTATTTAAGTTGCTTTAACCTATGCTTTATTAAATTGTATTTATGTTGTTTTATCCTATGCTTTATTAAATTGTATTGATGTTGTTTTATGCTATGCTTTATTAAATTGTATTTATGTTGTTTTATCCTATGCTTTATTAAATTGTATTTACGTGGTTTCATCCTATGCTTTATTAAATTGTATTTATGTTGTTTTAACCTATGCTTTATTAAATTGTATTTATGTTGTTTAATCCTATGCTTTATTAAATTGTATTCATGTTGTTTTATCCAATGCTTTATTAAATTGTATTTATGTTGTTTTATCCTATGTTTCATTAAATTGTATTTATGTTGTTTTAATCTATGCTTTATTAAATTGTATTTATGCTGTTTTAACCCATGATTTATTAAATTGTATTTATGTTGTTTTATCCTACGCTTTATTAAATTGTATTTATGTTGTTTTATCCTATGCTTTATTAAATTGTATTTATGTTGTTTTATCCTATGCTTTATTAAATTGTATTTATGTTGTTTTACCCTATGCATTATTAAATTATATTTATGTTGTTTTATTCTATGCTTTATTAAATTGTATTTATGTTGTTTTATCTTATGCTTTATTAAATTTTATTTATGTTGTTTATCCTATGCTTTATTAAATTGTATTTATGTTGTTTTATCCTATGTTTTATTAAATTGTATTTATTTTGTTTTGTCCTATGCTTTATTAAATTGTATTTATGTTGTTTTAACCTATGCTTTATTAAATTGTATTTATGTTGTTTTAACCCATGCTTTATTAAATTGTATTTATGTTGTTTTATTCTATGCTTTATTAAATTGTATTTATGTTGTTTTATCCTATGCTTTATTAAATTGTATTTATGTTGTTTTATCCTATGATTTATTAAATTGTATTTATGTTGTTTTATGCTATGCTTTATTAAATTGTATTTATGTTGTTTTATCCTATGCTTTATTACATCCTGTTTATGTTGTTTTATCCTATGCTTTATTAAATTGTATTTATGTTGTTTTAACCTATGCTTTATTAAATTGTATTTATGTTGTTTTATCCTATGCTTTATTAAATGGTATTTATGTTGTTTTATCCTATGCTTTATTAAATTGTATTTATGTTGTTTTAACCTATGCTTTATTAAACTGTATTTATGTTGTTTATCCTATGCTTTATTAAATTGTATTTATGTAGTTTTATCCTATGCTTTATTAAATTGTATTTATGTTGTTTTATCCTATGTTTTATTAAATTGTATTTATTTTGTTTTGTCCTATGCTTTATTAAATTGTATTTATGTTGTTTTAACCTATGCTTTATTAAATTGTATTTATGTTGTTTTAACCCATGCTTTATTAAATTGTATTTATGTTGTTTTATTCTATGCTTTATTAAATTGTATTTATGTTGTTTTATCCTATGCTTTATTAAATTGTATTTATGTTGCTTTATCCTATGCTTTATTACATCCTGTTTATGTTGTTTTATCCTATGCTTTATTAAATTGTATTTATGTTGTTTTAACCTATGCTTTATTAAATTGTATTTATGTTGTTTTATCCTATGTTCTATTAAATTGTATTTACGTGGTTTCATCCTATGCTTTATTAAATTGTATTTATTTTGTTTTAACCAATGCTTTATTAAATTGTTTTATGTTGTTTTATCCTATGCTTTATTAAATTGTATTTATGTTGTTTTAACCTATGCTTTATTAAATTTTATTTATGTTGTTTTATCCTATGCTTTATTAAATTGTATTTACGTGGTTTCATCCTATGCTTTATTAAATTGTATTTATGTTGTTTTAACCTATGCTTTATTAAATTGTATTTATGTTGTTTTATCCTATGCTTTATTAAATTCTATTCATGTTGTTTTATCCAATGCTTTATTAAATTGTATTTATGTTGTTTTATCCTATGTTTCATTAAATTGTATTTATGTTGTTTTAACCTATGCTTTATTAAATTGTATTTATGCTGTTTTAACCCATGCTTTATTAAATTGTATTTATGTTGTTTTATCCTATGCTTTATTAAATTGTATTTATGTTGTTTTATCCTATGCTTTATTAAATTGTATTTATGTTGTTTTATCCTATGCTTTATTAAATTGTATTTATGTTGTTTTATTCTATGCTTTATTAAATTGTATTTATGTTGTTTTATCCTATGCTTTATTAAATTTTATTTATGTTGTTTATCCTATGCTTTATTAAATTGTATTCATGTTGTTTTAACCTATGATTTATTAAATTGTATTTATGTTGTTTTATCCAATGCTTTATTAAATTGTATTTATGTTGTTTTATCCTATGCTTTATTAAATTGTATTTATGTTGTTTTATCCTATGCTTTTTTAAATTGTATTTATGTTGTTTTAACCTATGCTTTATTAAATTGTATTTATGTTGTTTTAACCTATGCTTTATTAAATTGTATTTATGTTGTTTTATCCTATGCTTTATTAAATTGTATTCATGTTGTTTTATCCAATGCTTTATTAAATTGTATTTATGTTGTTTTATCCTATGTTTCATTAAATTGTATTTATGTTGTTTTAATCTATGCTTTATTAAATTGTATTTATGTTGTTTTAAGCAATGCTTTATTAAACTGTATTTATGTTGTTTTATCCTATGCTTTATTAAATTGTATTTATGTTGTTTTATCCTATGCTTTATTAAATTGTATTCATGTTGTTTTATCCTATGCTTTATTAAATTGTATTTATGTTGTTTTATCCTATGCTTTATTAAATGGTATTTATGTTGTTTTATCCTATGCTTTATTAAATTGTATTTATGTTGTTTTAACCTATGCTTTATTAAACTGTATTTATGTTGTTTTATCCTATGCTTTATTAAATTGTATTTATGTTGTTTTATCCTATGCTTTATTAAATTGTATTTATGTTGTTTTATCCTATGTTTTATTAAATTGTATTTATTTTGTTTTGGCCTATGCTTTATTAAATTGTATTTATGTTGTTTTAACCTATGCTTTATTAAATTGTATTTATGTTGTTTTAACCCATGCTTTATTAAATTGTATTTATGTTGTTTTATTCTATGCTTTATTAAATTGTATTTATGTTGTTTTATCCTATGCTTTATTAAATTGTATTTATGTTGTTTTAACCTATGATTTATTAAATTGTATTTATGTTGTTTTATCCTATGCTTTATTAAATTGTATTTATGTTGTTTTATCCTATGCTTTATTACATCCTGTTATGTTGTTTTATCCTATGCTTTATTAAATTGTATTTATGTTGTTTTAAACTATGCTTTATTAAATTGTATTTATGTTGTTTTATCCTATGTTATATTAAATTGTATTTACGTGGTTTCATCCTATGCTTTATTAAATTGTATTTATTTTGTTTTAACCTATGCTTTATTAAATTCTTTTTATGTTGTTTTATCCTATGCTTTATTAAATTGTATTTATGTTGTTTTAACCTATGCTTTATTAAATTGTATTTATGTTGTTTTATCATATGCTTTATTAAATTGTATTTACGTGGTTTCATCCTATGCTTTATTAAATTGTATTTATGTTGTTTTAACCTATGCTTTATTAAATTGTATTTATGTTGTTTTATCCTATGCTTTATTAAATTGTATTCATGTTGTTTTATCCAATGCTTTATTAAATTGTATTTATGTTGTTTTATCCTATGTTTCATTAAATTGTATTTATGTTGTTTTACCCTATGCTTTATTAAATTGTATTTATGCTGTTTTAACCCATGCTTTATTAAATTGTATTGATGTTGTTTTATCCTATGCTTTATTAAATTGTATTTATGTTGTTTTATCCTATGCTTTATTAAATTGTATTTATGTTGTTTTATCCTATGCTTTATTAAATTGTATTTATGTTGTTTTATCCTATGCTTTATTAAATTATATTTATGTTGTTTTATTCTATGCTTTATTAAATTGTATTTATGTTGTTTTATCTTATGCTTTATTAAATTTTATTTATGTTGTTTATCCTATGCTTTATTAAATTGTATTTATGTTGTTTTAACCTATGATTTATTAAATTGTATTTATGTTGTTTTATCCTATGCTTTATTAAATTGTATTTATGTTGTTTTATCCTATGCTTTATTAAATTGTATTTATGTTGTTTTATCCTATGCTTTTTTAAATTGTATTTATGTTGTTTTAACCTATGGTTTATTACATCCTGTTTATGTTGTTTTATCCTATGCTTTTTTAAATTGTATTTATGTTGTTTTAACCTATGGTTTATTACATCCTGTTTATGTTGTTTTATCCTATGCTTTATTAAATTGTATTTATGTTGTTTTAACCTATGCTTTATTAAATTGTATTTATGTTGTTTTATCCTATGTTATATTAAATTCTATTTACGTGGTTTCATCCTATGCTTTATTAAATTGTATTTATTTTGTTTTAACCTATGCTTTATTAAATTGTTTTTATTTTGTTTTATCCTATGCTTTATTAAATTGTATTTATGTTGTTTTATCCTATGCTTTATTAAATTGTATTTAAGTTGCTTTAACCTATGCTTTATTAAATTGTATTTATGTTGTTTTATCCTATGCTTTATTAAATTGTATTGATGTTGTTTTATGCTATGCTTTATTAAATTGTATTTATGTTGTTTTATCCTATGCTTTATTAAATTGTATTTACGTGGTTTCATCCTATGCTTTATTAAATTGTATTTATGTTGTTTTAACCTATGCTTTATTAAATTGTATTTATGTTGTTTAATCCTATGCTTTATTAAATTGTATTCATGTTGTTTTATCCAATGCTTTATTAAATTGTATTTATGTTGTTTTATCCTATGTTTCATTAAATTGTATTTATGTTGTTTTAATCTATGCTTTATTAAATTGTATTTATGCTGTTTTAACCCATGATTTATTAAATTGTATTTATGTTGTTTTATCCTACGCTTTATTAAATTGTATTTATGTTGTTTTATCCTATGCTTTATTAAATTGTATTTATGTTGTTTTATCCTATGCTTTATTAAATTGTATTTATGTTGTTTTACCCTATGCATTATTAAATTATATTTATGTTGTTTTATTCTATGCTTTATTAAATTGTATTTATGTTGTTTTATCTTATGCTTTATTAAATTTTATTTATGTTGTTTATCCTATGCTTTATTAAATTGTATTTATGTTGTTTTAACCTATGATTTATTAAATTGTATTTATGTTGTTTTATCCTATGCTTTATTAAATTGTATTTATGTTGTTTTATCCTATGCTTTATTAAATTGTATTTATGTTGTTTTATCCTATGCTTTTTTAAATTGTATTTATGTTGTTTTAACCTATGGTTTATTACATCCTGTTTATGTTGTTTTACCCTATGGTTTATTAAATTGTATTTATGTTGTTTTAACCTATGGATTATTAAATTGTATTTATGTTGTTTTAGCCTATGTTATATTAAATTCTATTTACGTGGTTTCATCCTATGCTTTATTAAATTGCATTTATTTTGTTTTAACCTATGCTTTATTAAATTGTTTTTATTTTGTTTTATCCTATGCTTTATTAAATTGTATTTATGTTCTTTTATCCTATGCTTTATTAAATTGTATTTAAGTTGCTTTAACCTATGCTTTATTAAATTGTATTTATGTTGTTTTATCCTATGCTTTATTAAATTGTATTGATGTTGTTTTATGCTATGCTTTATTAAATTGTATTTATGTTGTTTTATCCTATGCTTTATTAAACTGTATTTACGTGGTTTCATCCTATGCTTTATTAAATTGTATTTATGTTGTTTTAACCTATGCTTTATTAAATTGTATTTATGTTGTTTTATCCTATGCTTTATTAAATTGTATTCATGTTGTTTTATCCAATGCTTTATTAAATTGTATTTATGTTGTTTTATCCTATGTTTCATTAAATTGTATTTATGTTGTTTTAATCTATGCTTTATTAAATTGTATTTATGCTGTTTTAACCCATGATTTATTAAATTGTATTTATGTTGTTTTATCCTACGCTTTATTAAATTGTATTTATGTTGTTTTATCCTATGCTTTATTAAATTGTATTTATGTTGTTTTATCCTATGCTTTATTAAATTGTATTTATGTTGTTTTATCCTATGCTTTATTAAATTGTATTTATGTTGTTTTATTCTATGCTTTATTAAATTGTATTTATGTTGTTTTATCCTATGCTTTATTAAATTTTATTTATGTTGTTTATCCTATGCTTTATCAAATTGTATTTATGTTGTTTTAACCTATGATTTATTAAATTGTATTTATGTTGTTTTATCCTATGCTTTATTAAATTGTATTTATGTTGTTTTATCCTATGCTTTATTAAATTGTATTTATGTTGTTTTATCCTATGCTTTATTAAAATGTATTTATGTTGTTTTATCCTTTGCTTTCTAAAATTATATTTATGTGGTTTTATCCTATGCTTCATTAAATATTATTCATGTTGTTTTAACTTATGCTTTATTAAATTGTATTTATGTTGTTTTATCTTATGCTTTATTAAATTGTATTTATGTTGTTTTATCCTATGCTTTATTAAATTGTATTTATGTTGTTTTATCCTTTGCTTTATTAAATTGTATTTATGTTGTTTTATCATATGCTTTATTAAATTGTATTTATGTTGTTTTATCCTATGCTTTATTAAATTATATTTATGTTGTTTTGTACTATGCTTTATTAAATTGTATTTATGTTGTTTTAACCCATGCTTTATTAAATTGTATTTATGTTGTTTTATCCTATGTTTTATTAAATTGTATTTATTTTGTTTTGTCCTATGCTTTATTAAATTGTATTTATGTTGTTTTAACCTATGCTTTATTAAATTGTATTTATGTTGTTTTAACCCATGCTTTATTAAATTGTATTTATGTTGTTTTATTCTATGCTTTATTAAATTGTATTTATGTTGTTTTATCCTATGCTTTATTAAATTGTATTTATGTTGTTTTATCCTATGATTTATTAAATTGTATTTATGTTGTTTTATCCTATGCTTTATTAAATTGTATTTATGTTGTTTTATCCTATGCTTTATTACATCCTGTTTATGTTGTTTTATCCTATGCTTTATTAAATTGTATTTATGTTGTTTTAACCTATGCTTTATTAAATTGTATTTATGTTGTTTTATCCTATGTTCTATTAAATTGTATTTACGTGGTTTCATCCTATGCTTTATTAAATTGTATTAATTTTGTTTTAACCAATGCTTTATTAAATTGTTTTATGTTGTTTTATCCTATGCTTTATTAAATTGTATTTATGTTGTTTTAACCTATGCTTTATTAAATTGTATTTATGTTGTTTTATCCTATGCTTTATTAAATTGTATTTACGTGGTTTCATCCTATGCTTTATTAAATTGTATTTATGTTGTTTTAACCTATGCTTTATTAAATTGTATTTATGTTGTTTTATCCTATGCTTTATTAAATTCTATTCATGTTGTTTTATCCAATGCTTTATTAAATTGTATTTATGTTGTTTTATCCTATGTTTCATTAAATTGTATTTATGTTGTTTTAACCTATGCTTTATTAAATTGTATTTATGCTGTTTTAACCCATGCTTTATTAAATTGTATTTATGTTGTTTTATCCTATGCTTTATTAAATTGTATTTATGTTGTTTTATCCTAGGCTTTATTAAATTGTATTTATGTTGTTTTATTCTATGCTTTATTAAATTGTATTTATGTTGTTTTATCCTATGCTTTATTAAATTTTATTTATGTTGTTTATCCTATGCTTTATTAAATTGTATTCATGTTGTTTTAACCTATGATTTATTAAATTGTATTTATGTTGTTTTATCCTATGCTTTATTAAATTGTATTTATGTTGTTTTATCCTATGTTTTATTAAATTGTATTTATGTTGTTTTATCCTATGCTTTTTTAAATTGTATTTATATTGTTTTAACCTATGCTTTATTAAATTGTATTTATGTTGTTTTTACCTATGCTTTATTAAATTGTATTTATGTTGTTTTATCCTATGCTTTATTAAATTGTATTTATGTGGTTTCATCCTATGCTTTATTAAATTGTATTTATGTTGTTTTAACCTATGCTTTATTAAATTGTATTTATGTTGTTTTATCCTATGCTTTATTAAATTGTATTTATGTTGTTTTATCCTATGCTTTATTAAATTGTATTTATGTTGTTTTATCCTATGCTTTATTACATCCTGTTTATGTTGTTTTATCCTATGCTTTATTAAATTGTATTTATGTTGTTTTAACCTATGCTTTATTAAATTGTATTTATGTTGTTTTATCCTATGTTCTATTAAATTGTATTTACGTGGTTTCATCCTATGCTTTATTAAATTGTATTTATTTTGTTTTAACCAAAGCTTTATTAAATTGTTTTATGTTGTTTTATCCTATGCTTTATTAAATTGTATTTATGTTGTTTTAACCTATGCTTTATTAAATTGTATTTATGTTGTTTTATCCTATGCTTTATTAAATTGTATTTACGTGGTTTCATCCTATGCTTTATTAAATTGTATTTATGTTGTTTTAACCTATGCTTTATTAAATTGTATTTATGTTGTTTTATCCTATGCTTTATTAAATTCTATTCATGTTGTTTTATCCAATGCTTTATTAAATTGTATTTATGTTGTTTTATCCTATGTTTCATTAAATTGTATTTATGTTGTTTTAACCTATGCTTTATTAAATTGTATTTATGCTGTTTTAACCCATGCTTTATTAAATTGTGTTTATGTTGTTTTATCCTATGCTTTATTAAATTGTATTTATGTTGTTTTATCCTATGCTTTATTAAATTGTATTTATGTTGTTTTATCCTATGCTTTATTAAATTGTATTTATGTTGTTTTATTCTATGCTTTATTAAATTGTATTTATGTTGTTTTATCCTATGCTTTATTAAATTTTATTTATGTTGTTTATCCTATGCTTTATTAAATTGTATTCATGTTGTTTTAACCTATGATTTATTAAATTGTATTTATGTTGTTTTATCCTATGCTTTATTAAATTGTATTTATGTTGTTTTATCCTATGCTTTATTAAATTGTATTTATGTTGTTTTATCCTATGCTTTTTTAAATTGTATTTACGTGGTTTCATCCTATGCTTTATTAAATTGTATTTATGTTGTTTTAACCTATGCTTTATTAAATTGTATTTATGTTGTTTTATCCTATGCTTTATTAAGTTCTATTCATGTTGTTTTATCCAATGCTTTATTAAATTGTATTTATGTTGTTTTATCCTATGTTTCATTAAATTGTATTTATGTTGTTTTAACCTATGCTTTATTAAATTGTATTTATGCTGTTTTAACCCATGCTTTATTAAATTGTGTTTATGTTGTTTTATCCTATGCTTTATTAAACTGTATTTATGTTGTTTTATCCTATGCTTTATTAAATTGTATTTAAGTTGTTTTATTCTATGCTTTATTAAATTGTATTTATGTTGTTTTATCCTATGCTTTATTAAATTTTATTTATGTTGTTTATCCTATGCTTTATTAAATTGTATTCATGTTGTTTTAACCTATGATTTATTAAATTGTATTTATGTTATTTTATCCTATGCTTTATTAAATTGTATTTATGTTGTTTTATCCTATGCTTTATTAAATTGTATTTACGTGGTTTCATCCTATGCTTTATTAAATTGTATTTATGTTGTTTTAACCTATGCTTTATTAAATTGTATTTATGTTGTTTTATCCTATGCTTTATTAAATTCTATTCATGTTGTTTTATCCAATGCTTTATTAAATTGTATTTATGTTGTTTTATCCTATGTTTCATTAAATTGTATTTATGTTGTTTTAACCTATGCTTTATTAAATTGTATTTATGCTGTTTTAACCCATGCATTATTAAATTGTATTTATGTTGTTTTATCCTATGCTTTATTAAATTGTATTTATGTTGTTTTATCCTATGCTTTATTAAATTGTATTTATGTTGTTTTATCCTAGGCTTTATTAAATTGTATTTATGTTGTTTTATTCTATGCTTTATTAAATTGTATTTATGTTGTTTTATCCTATGCTTTATTAAATTTTATTTATGTTGTTTATCCTATGCTTTATTAAATTGTATTCATGTTGTTTTAACCTATGATTTATTAAATTGTATTTATGTTGTTTTATCCTATGCTTTATTAAATTATATTTATGTTGTTTTATCCTATGCTTTATTAAATTGTATTTATGTTGTTTTATCCTATGCTTTTTTAAATTGTATTTATATTGTTTTAACCTATGCTTTATTAAATTGTATTTATGTTGTTTTAACCTATGCTTTATTAAATTGTATTTATGTTGTTTTATCCTATGCTTTATTAAATTGTATTTATGTGGTTTCATCCTATGCTTTATTAAATTGTATTTATGTTGTTTTAACCTATGCTTTATTAAATTGTATTTATGTTGTTTTATCCTATGCTTTATTAAATTGTATTCATGTTGTTTTATCCAATGCTTTATTAAATTGTATTTATGTTGTTTTATCCTATGTTTCATTAAATTGTATTTATGTTGTTTTAATCTATGCTTTATTAAATTGTATTTATGTTGTTTTAACCAATGCTTTATTAAACTGTATTTATGTTGTTTTATCCTATGCTTTATTAAATTGTATTTATGTTGTTTTATCCTATGCTTTATTAAATTGTATTCATGTTGTTTTATCCTATGCTTTATTAAATTGTATTTATGTTGTTTTATCCTATGCTTTATTAAATTGTATTTATGTTGTTTTATCCTATGCTTTATTAAATTGTATTTATGTTGTTTTATCCTATGTTTTATTAAATTGTATTTATTTTGTTTTGTCCTATGGTTTATTAAATTGTATTTATGTTGTTTTAACCTATGCTTTATTAAATTGTATTTATGTTGTTTTAACCCATGCTTTATTAAATTGTATTTATGTTGTTTTATTCTATGCTTTATTAAATTGTATTTATGTTGTTTTATCCTATGCTTTATTAAATTGTACTTATGTTGTTTTATCCTACGCTTTATTACATCCTGTTTATGTTGTTTTATCCTATGCTTTATTAAATTGTATTTATGTTGTTTTAACCTATGCTTTATTAAATTGTATTTATGTTGTTTTATCCTATGTTCTATTAAATTGTATTTACGTGGTTTCATCCTATGCTTTATTAAATTGTGTTTATTTTGTTTTAACCAATGCTTTATTAAATAGTTTTATGTTGTTTTATCCTATGCTTTATTAAATTGTATTTATGTTGTTTTAACCTATGCTTTATTAAATTGTATTTATGTTGTTTTATCCTATGCTTTATTAAATTGTATTTACGTGGTTTCATCCTATGCTTTATTAAATTGTATTTATGTTGTTTTAACCTATGCTTTATTAAATTGTATTTATGTTGTTTTATCCTATGCTTTATTAAATTCTATTCATGTTGTTTTATCCAATGCTTTATTAAATTGTATTTATGTTGTTTTATCCTATGTTTCATTAAATTGTATTTATGTTGTTTTAACCTATGCTTTATTAAATTGTATTTATGCTGTTTTAACCCATGCTTTATTAAATTGTGTTTATGTTGTTTTATCCTATGCTTTATTAAATTGTATTTATGTTGTTTTATCCTATGCTTTATTAAATTGTATTTATGTTGTTTTATCCTATGCTTTATTAAATTGTATTTATGTTGTTTTATTCTATGCTTTATTAAATTGTATTTATGTTGTTTTATCCTATGCTTTATTAAATTTTATTTATGTTGTTTATCCTATGCTTTATTAAATTGTATTCATGTTGTTTTAACCTATGATTTATTAAATTGTATTTATGTTGTTTTATCCTATGCTTTATTAAATTGTATTTATGTTGTTTTATCCTATGCTTTATTAAATTGTATTTATGTTGTTTTATCCTATGCTTTTTTAAATTGTATTTATGTTGTTTTAACCTATGCTTTATTAAATTGTATTTATGTTGTTTTAACCTATGCCTTATTAAATTGTATTTATGTTGTTTTATCCTATGCTTTATTAAATTGTATTTATGTGGTTTCATCCTATGCTTTATTAAATTGTATTTATGTTGTTTTAACCTATGCTTTATTAAATTGTATTTATGTTGTTTTATCCTATGCTTTATTAAATTGTATTCATGTTGTTTTATCCAATGCTTTATTAAATTGTATTTATGTTGTTTTATCCTATGTTTCATTAAATTGTATTTATGTTGTTTTAATCTATGCTTTATTAAATTGTATTTATGTTGTTTTAACCAATGCTTTATTAAACTGTATTTATGTTGTTTTATCCTATGCTTTATTAAATTGTATTTATGTTGTTTTATCCTATGCTTTATTAAATTGTATTCATGTTGTTTTATCCTATGCTTTATTAAATTGTATTTATGTTGTTTTATCCTATGCTTTATTAAATGGTATTTATGTTGTTTTATCCTATGCTTTATTAAATTGTATTTATGTTGTTTTAACCTATGCTTTATTAAACTGTATTTATGTTGTTTTATCCTATGCTTTATTAAATTGTATTTATGTTGTTTTATCCTATGCTTTATTAAATTGTATTTATGTTGTTTTATCCTATGTTTTATTAAATTGTATTTATTTTGTTTTGTCCTATGCTTTATTAAATTGTATTTATGTTGTTTTAACGTATGCTTTATTAAATTGTATTTATGTTGTTTTAACCCATGCTTTATTAAATTGTATTTATGTTGTTTTATTCTATGCTTTATTAAATTGTATTTATGTTTTTTTATCCTATGCTTTATTAAATTGTATTTATGTTGTTTTAACCTATGCTTTATTAAATTGTATTTATGTTGTTTTATCCTATGCTTTATTAAATTGTATTTATGTTGTTTTATCCTATGCTTTATTACATCCTGTTATGTTGTTTTATCCTATGCTTTATTAAATTGTATTTATGTTGTTTTAACCTATGCTTTATTAAATTGTATTTATGTTGTTTTATCCTATGTTATATTAAATTGTATTTACGTGGTTTCATCCTATGCTTTATTAAATTGTATTTATTTTGTTTTAACCTATGCTTTATTAAATTCTTTTTATGTTGTTTTATCCTATGCTTTATTAAATTGTATTTATGTTGTTTTAACCTATGCTTTATTAAATTGTATTTATGTTGTTTTATCATATGCTTTATTAAATTGTATTTACGTGGTTTCATCCTATGCTTTATTAAATTGTATTTATGTTGTTTTAACCTATGCTTTATTAAATTGTATTTATGCTGTTTTAACCCATGCTTTATTAAATTGTGTTTATGTTGTTTTATCCTATGCTTTATTAAATTGTATTTATGTTGTTTTATCCTATGCTTTATTAAATTGTATTTATGTTGTTTTATCCTATGCTTTATTAAATTGTATTTATGTTGTTTTATTCTATGCTTTATTAAATTGTATTTATGTTGTTTTATCCTATGCTTTATTAAATTTTATTTATGTTGTTTATCCTATGCTTTATTAAATTGTATTCATGTTGTTTTAACCTATGATTTATTAAATTGTATTTATGTTGTTTTATCCTATGCTTTATTAAATTGTATTTATGTTGTTTTATCCTATGCTTTATTAAATTGTATTTATGTTGTTTTATCCTATGCTTTTTTAAATTGTATTTATGTTGTTTTAACCTATGGTTTATTAAATTGTATTTATGTTGTTTTAACCTATGCCTTATTAAATTGTATTTATGTTGTTTTATCCTATGCTTTATTAAATTGTATTTATGTGGTTTCATCCTATGCTTTATTAAATTGTATTTATGTTGTTTTAACCTATGCTTTATTAAATTGTATTTATGTTGTTTTATCCTATGCTTTAATAAATTGTATTCATGTTGTTTTATCCAATGCTTTATTAAATTGTATTTATGTTGTTTTATCCTATGTTTCATTAAATTGTATTTATGTTGTTTTAATCTATGCTTTATTAAATTGTATTTATGTTGTTTTAACCAATGCTTTATTAAACTGTATTTATGTTGTTTTATCCTATGCATTATTAAATTGTATTTATGTTGTTTTATCCTATGCTTTATTAAATTGTATTCATGTTGTTTTATCCTATGCTTTATTAAATTGTATTTATGTTGTTTTATCCTATGCTTTATTAAATGGTATTTATGTTGTTTTATCCTATGCTTTATTAAATTGTATTTATGTTGTTTTAACCTATGCTTTATTAAACTGTATTTATGTTGTTTTATCCTATGCTTTATTAAATTGTATTTATGTTGTTTTATCCTATGCTTTATTAAATTGTATTTATGTTGTTTTATCCTATGCTTTATTAAATGGTATTTATGTTGTTTTATCCTATGCTTTATTAAATTGTATTTATGTTGTTTTAACCCATGCTTTATTAAATTGTATTTATGTTGTTTTATTCTATGCTTTATTAAATTGTATTTATGTTGTTTTATCCTATGCTTTATTAAATTGTATTTATGTTGTTTTAACCTATGATTTATTAAATTGTATTTATGTTGTTTTATCCTATGCTTTATTAAATTGTATTTATGTTGTTTTATCCTATGCTTTATTACATCCTGTTATGTTGTTTTATCCTATGCTTTATTAAATTGTATTTATGTTGTTTTAACCTATGCTTTATTAAATTGTATTTATGTTGTTTTATCCTATGTTATATTAAATTGTATTTACGTGGTTTCATCCTATGCTTTATTAAATTGTATTTATTTTGTTTTAACCTATGCTTTATTAAATTCTTTTTATGTTGTTTTATCCTATGCTTTATTAAATTGTATTTATGTTGTTTTAACCTATGCTTTATTAAATTGTATTTATGTTGTTTTATCATATGCTTTATTAAATTGTATTTACGTGGTTTCATCCTATGCTTTATTAAATTGTATTTATGTTGTTTTAACCTATGCTTTATTAAATTGTATTTATGTTGTTTTATCCTATGCTTTATTAAATTGTATTCATGTTGTTTTATCCAATGCTTTATTAAATTGTATTTATGTTGTTTTATCCTATGTTTCATTAAATTGTATTTATGTTGTTTTACCCTATGCTTTATTAAATTGTCTTTATGCTGTTTTAACCCATGCTTTATTAAATTGTATTGATGTTGTTTTATCCTATGCTTTATTAAATTGTATTTATGTTGTTTTATCCTATGCTTTATTAAATTGTATTTATGTTGTTTTATCCTATGCTTTATTAAATTGTATTTATGTTGTTTTATCCTATGCTTTATTAAATTATATTTATGTTGTTTTATTCTATGCTTTATTAAATTGTATTTATGTTGTTTTATCTTATGCTTTATTAAATTTTATTTATGTTGTTTATCCTATGCTTTATTAATTTGTATTTATGTTGTTTTAACCTATGATTTATTAAATTGTATTTATGTTGTTTTATCCTATGCTTTATTAAATTGTATTTATGTTGTTTTATCCTATGCTTTATTAAATTGTATTTATGTTGTTTTATCCTATGCTTTTTTAAATTGTATTTATGTTGTTTTAACCTATGGTTTATTACATCCTGTTTATGTTGTTTTATCCTATGCTTTATTAAATTGTATTTAAGTTGCTTTAACCTATGCTTTATTAAATTGTATTTATGTTGTTTTATCCTATGCTTTATTAAATTGTATTGATGTTGTTTTATGCTATGCTTTATTAAATTGTATTTATGTTGTTTTATACTATGCTTTATTAAATTGTATTTACGTGGTTTCATCCTATGCTTTATTAAATTGTATTTATGTTGTTTTAACCTATGCTTTATTAAATTGTATTTATGTTGTTTTATCCTATGCTTTATTAAATTGTATTCATGTTGTTTTATCCAATGCTTTATTAAATTGTATTTATGTTGTTTTATCCTATGTTTCATTAAATTGTAATTATGTTGTTTTAATCTATGCTTTATTAAATTGTATTTATGCTGTTTTAACCCATGATTTATTAAATTGTATTTATGTTGTTTTATCCTACGCTTTATTAAATTTTATTTATGTTGTTTTATCCTATGCTTTATTAAATTGTATTTATGTTGTTTTATCCTATGCTTTATTAAATTGTATTTATGTTGTTTTATCCTATGCTTTATTAAATTGTATTTATGTTGTTTTATTCTATGCTTTATTAAATTGTATTTATGTTGTTTTATCCTATGCTTTATTAAATTTTATTTATGTTGTTTATCCTATGCTTTATCAAATTGTATTTATGTTGTTTTAACCTATGATTTATTAAATTGTATTTATGTTGTTTTATCCTGTGCTTTATTAAATTGTATTTATGTTGTTTTATCCTATGCTTTATTAAATTGTATTTATGTTGTTTTATCCTATGCTTTATTAAATTGTATTTATGTTGTTTTATCCTATGCTTTCTAAAATTATATTTATGTGGTTTTATCCTATGCTTTATTAAATATTATTCATGTTGTTTTAACTTATGCTTTATTAAATTGTATTTATGTTGTTTTATCTTATGCTTTATTAAATTGTATTTATGTTGTTTTATCCTATGCTTTATTAAATTGTATTTATGTTGTTTTATCCTTTGCTTTATTAAATTGTATTTATGTTGTTTTATCATATGCTTTATTAAATTGTATTTATGTTGTTTTATCCTATGCTTTATTAAATTGTATTTATGTTGTTTTGTACTATGCTTTATTAAATTGTATTTATGTTGTTTTAACCCATGCTTTATTAAATTGTATTTATGTTGTTTTATCCTATGCTTTATTAAATTGTATTTATGTTGTTTTATCCTATGCTTTATTAAATTGTATTTATGTTGTTTTATCCTATGCTTTATTAAATTGTATTTATGTTGTTTTATCCTATGCTTTATTAAATTGTATTTATGTTGTTTTAACCTATGCTTTATTAAATTGTATTTATGTTGTTTTATCCTATACTTTATTAAATTGTATTTATGTTGTATTAACCTATGCTTTATTAAATTGTATTTATGTTGTTTTATCCTATGCTTTATTAAATTGTATTTATGTTTTTTTATCCTATGCTTTATTAAATTGTAATTATGTTGTTTTATCCTATGCTTTATTAAATTGTATTTATGTTGTTTTATCCTATGCTTTATTAAATTGTATTTATGTTGTTTTAACCTATGCTTTATTACATCGTGTTTATGTTGTTTTATCCTATGCTTTATTAAATTGTATTTATGTTGCTTTATCCTATGCTTTATTAAATTGTATTTATGTTGTTTTATCCTATGCTTTATTAAATTGTATTTATGTTGTTTTAACCTATGCTTTATTAAACTGTATTTATGTTGTTTTATCCTATGCTTTATTAAATTGTATTTATGTTGTTTTATCCTATGCTTTATTAAATTGTATTTATGTTGTTTTATCCTATGCTTTATTAAATTGTATTTATGTTGTTTTATCCTATGCTTTATTAAATTGTATTTATGTTGTTTTAATCTATGCTTTATTACATCGTGTTTATGTTGTTTTATCCTATGCTTTATTAAATTGTATTTATGTTGCTTTAACCTATGCTTTATTAAATTGTATTTATGTTGTTTTATCCTATGCTTTATTAAATGGTATTTATGTTGTTTTATCCTATGCTTTATTAAATTGTATTTATGTTGTTTTATCCTATGCTTTATTAAATTGTATTTATGTTGTTTTATCCTATACTTTATTAAATTGTATTTATGTTGTATTAACCTATGCTTTATTAAATTGTATTTATGTTTTTTTATCCTATGCTTTATTAAATTGTATTTACGTTGTTTTATCCTATGCTTTATTAAATTGTATTTATGTTGTTTTATCCTATGCTTTATTAAATTGTATTTATGTTGTTTTATCCTATGCTTTATTAAATTGTATTTATGTTGTTTTAACCTATGCTTTATTAAATCGTGTTTATGTTGTTTTATCCTATGCTTTATTAAATTGTATTTATGTTGCTTTATCCTATGCTTTATTAAATTGTATTTATGTTGTTTTATCCTATGCTTTATTAAATGGTATTTATGTTGTTTTATCCTATGCTTTATTAAATTGTATTTATGTTGTTTTAACCTATGCTTTATTAAACTGTATTTATGTTGTTTTATCCTATGCTTTATTAAATTGTATTTATGTTGTTTTATCCTATGCTTTATTAAATTGTATTTATGTTGTTTTATCCTATGCTTTATTAAATTGTATTTATGTTGTTTTATCCTATGCTTTATTAAATTGTATTTATGTTGTTTTAACCTATGCTTTATTAAATTGTATTTATGTTGTTTTAACCCATGCTTTATTAAATTGTATTTATGTAGTTATATCCTATGCTTTATTAAATTGTATTTATGTTGTTTTATCCTATGCTTTAATAAATTGTATATATGTTGTTTTATCCTATGCTTTATTAAATTGTGTTTATGTTGTTTTAACCCATGCTTTATTAAATTGTATTTATGTTGTTTTATCCTATGCTTTATTAAATTGCATCTATGTTATTTTATCCTATGCTTTATTAAATTGTATTTATGTTGTTTTATACTATGCTTTATAAAATTATATTTATGTGGTTTTATCCTATGCTTTATTAAATTGTATTCATGTTGTTTTATCTTATGCTTTACTAAATTGTATTTATGTTGTTTTATCTTAGGCTTTATTAAATTGTATTTATGTTGTTTTATCCTATGCTTTATTAAATTGTATTTATGTGGTTTTATCCTATGCTTTATTAAATTGAATTTATGTTGTTTTATCCTATGCTTTATTAAATTGTATTTATGTTGTTTTGTACTATGCTTTATTAAATTGTATTTATGTTGTTTTAACCTATGCTTTATTAAATTGTATTTATGTTGTTTTATCCAATGTTTTATTAAATTGTAATTATTTTGTTTTGTCCTATGCTTTATTAAATTGTATTTATGTTGTTTTAAACTATGCTTTATTAAATTGTATTTATGTTGTTTTAACCCATGCTTTATTAAATTGTATTTATGTTGTTTTATCCTATGTTTTACTAAATTGTATTTATGTTGTTTTATCCTATGCTTTATTAAATTGTATTTATGTTGTTTTAACCTATGATTTATTAAATTGTATTTATGTTGTTTTATCCTATGCTTTATTAAATTGTATTTATGTTGTTTTATCCTATGCATTATTACATCCTGTTTATGTTGTTTTATCCTATGCTTTATTAAATTGTATTTATGTTGTTTTAACCTATGCTTTATTAAATTGTATTTATGGTGTTTTATCCTATGCTATATTAAATTGTATTTACGTAGTTTCATCCTATGCTTTATTAATTTGTATTTATTTTGTTTTAACCTATGCTTCATTAAATTGTTTTTATGTTGTTTTATCCTATGCTTTATTAAATTGTATTTATGTTGTTTTATCCTATGCTTTATTAACTTGTATTTACGTGGTTTCATCCTATGCTTTATTAAATTGTATTTATGTTGTTTTAACCTATGCTTTATTAAATTGTATTTATGCTGTTTTAACCCATGCTTTATTAAATTGTGTTTATGTTGTTTTATCCTATGCTTTATTAAATTGTATTTATGTTGTTTTATCCTATGCTTTATTAAATTGTATTTATGTTGTTTTATCCTATGCTTTATTAAATTGTATTTATGTTGTTTTATTCTATGCTTTATTAAATTGTATTTATGTTGTTTTATCCTATGCTTTATTAAATTTTATTTATGTTGTTTATCCTATGCTTTATTAAATTGTATTCATGTTGTTTTAACCTATGATTTATTAAATTGTATTTATGTTGTTTTATCCTATGCTTTATTAAATTGTATTTATGTTGTTTTATCCTATGCTTTATTAAATTGTATTTATGTTGTTTTATCCTATGCTTTTTTAAATTGTATTTATGTTGTTTTAACCTATGCTTTATTAAATTGTATTTATGTTGTTTTAACCTATGCCTTATTAAATTGTATTTATGTTGTTTTATCCTATGCTTTATTAAATTGTATTTATGTGGTTTCATCCTATGCTTTATTAAATTGTATTTATGTTGTTTTAACCTATGCATTATTAAATTGTATTTATGTTGTTTTATCCTATGCTTTATTAAATTGTATTCATGTTGTTTTATCCAATGCTTTATTAAATTGTATTTATGTTGTTTTATCCTATGTTTCATTAAATTGTATTTATGTTGTTTTAATCTATGCTTTATTAAATTGTATTTATGTTGTTTTAACCAATGCTTTATTAAACTGTATTTATGTTGTTTTATCCTATGCATTATTAAATTGTATTTATGTTGTTTTATCCTATGCTTTATTAAATTGTATTCATGTTGTTTTATCCTATGCTTTATTAAATTGTATTTATGTTGTTTTATCCTATGCTTTATTAAATGGTATTTATGTTGTTTTATCCTATGCTTTATTAAATTGTATTTATGTTGTTTTAACCTATGCTTTATTAAACTGTATTTATGTTGTTTTATCCTATGCTTTATTAAATTGTATTTATGTTGTTTTATCCTATGCTTTATTAAATTGTATTTATGTTGTTTTATCCTATGTTTTATTAAATTGTATTTATTTTGTTTTGTCCTATGCTTTATTAAATTGTATTTATGTTGTTTTAACCTATGCTTTATTAAATTGTATTTATGTTGTTTTAACCCATGCTTTATTAAATTGTATTTATGTTGTTTTATTCTATGCTTTATTAAATTGTATTTATGTTGTTTTATCCTATGCTTTATTAAATTGTATTTATGTTGTTTTAACCTATGATTTATTAAATTGTATTTATGTTGTTTTATCCTATGCTTTATTA
This sequence comes from Phyllobates terribilis, assembly GCF_046119375.1. NCBI lineage: Eukaryota > Metazoa > Chordata > Amphibia > Anura > Dendrobatidae > Phyllobates > Phyllobates terribilis. Next base: position 1,741,858 of record NW_027362781.1, on the reverse strand, counting down.
AATTGTATTTATGTTGTTTTATCCTATGCTTTATTACATCCTGTTATGTTGTTTTATCCTATGCTTTATTAAATTGTATTTATGTTGTTTTAACCTATGCTTTATTAAATTGTATTTATGTTGTTTTATCCTATGTTATATTAAATTGTATTTACGTGGTTTCATCCTATGCTTTATTAAATTGTATTTATTTTGTTTTAACCTATGCTTTATTAAATTCTTTTTATGTTGTTTTATCCTATGCTTTATTAAATTGTATTTATGTTGTTTTAACCTATGCTTTATTAAATTGTATTTATGTTGTTTTATCATATGCTTTATTAAATTGTATTTACGTGGTTTCATCCTATGCTTTATTAAATTGTATTTATGTTGTTTTAACCTATGCTTTATTAAATTGTATTTATGTTGTTTTATCCTATGCTTTATTAAATTGTATTCATGTTGTTTTATCCAATGCTTTATTAAATTGTATTTATGTTGTTTTACCCTATGCTTTATTAAATTGTCTTTATGCTGTTTTAACCCATGCTTTATTAAATTGTATTGATGTTGTTTTATCCTATGCTTTATTAAATTGTATTTATGTTGTTTTATCCTATGCTTTATTAAATTGTATTTATGTTGTTTTATCCTATGCTTTATTAAATTGTATTTATGTTGTTTTATCCTATGCTTTATTAAATTATATTTATGTTGTTTTATTCTATGCTTTATTAAATTGTATTTATGTTGTTTTATCTTATGCTTTATTAAATTTTATTTATGTTGTTTATCCTATGCTTTATTAATTTGTATTTATGTTGTTTTAACCTATGATTTATTAAATTGTATTTATGTTGTTTTATCCTATGCTTTATTAAATTGTATTTATGTTGTTTTATCCTATGCTTTATTAAATTGTATTTATGTTGTTTTATCCTATGCTTTTTTAAATTGTATTTATGTTGTTTTAACCTATGGTTTATTACATCCTGTTTATGTTGTTTTATCCTATGCTTTATTAAATTGTATTTAAGTTGCTTTAACCTATGCTTTATTAAATTGTATTTATGTTGTTTTATCCTATGCTTTATTAAATTGTATTGATGTTGTTTTATGCTATGCTTTATTAAATTGTATTTATGTTGTTTTATCCTATGCTTTATTAAATTGTATTTACGTGGTTTCATCCTATGCTTTATTAAATTGTATTTATGTTGTTTTAACCTATGCTTTATTAAATTGTATTTATGTTGTTTTATCCTATGCTTTATTAAATTGTATTCATGTTGTTTTATCCAATGCTTTATTAAATTGTATTTATGTTGTTTTATCCTATGTTTCATTAAATTGTATTTATGTTGTTTTAATCTATGCTTTATTAAATTGTATTTATGCTGTTTTAACCCATGATTTATTAAATTGTATTTATGTTGTTTTATCCTACGCTTTATTAAATTTTATTTATGTTGTTTTATCCTATGCTTTATTAAATTGTATTTATGTTGTTTTATCCTATGCTTTATTAAATTGTATTTATGTTGTTTTATCCTATGCTTTATTAAATTGTATTTATGTTGTTTTATTCTATGCTTTATTAAATTGTATTTATGTTGTTTTATCCTATGCTTTATTAAATTTTATTTATGTTGTTTATCCTATGCTTTATCAAATTGTATTTATGTTGTTTTATCTTATGCTTTATTAAATTGGATTTATGTTGTTTTATCCTATGCTTTATTAAATTGTATTTATGTTGTTTTATCCTTTGCTTTATTAAATTGTATTTATGTTGTTTTATCATATGCTTTATTAAATTGTATTTATGTTGTTTTATCCTATGCTTTATTAAATTGTATTTATGTTGTTTTGTACTATGCTTTATTAAATTGTATTTATGTTGTTTTAACCCATGCTTTATTAAATTGTATTTATGTTGTTTTATCCTATGCTTTATTAAATTGTATTTATGTTGTTTTATCCTATGCTTTATTAAATTGTATTTATGTTGTTTTATCCTATGCTTTATTAAATTGTATTTATGTTGTTTTATCCTATGCTTTATTAAATTGTATTTATGTTGTTTTATCCTATGCTTTATTAAATGGTATTTATGTTGTTTTATCCTATGCTTTATTAAATTGTATTTATGTTGTTTTAACCTATGCTTTATTAAACTGTATTTATGTTGTTTTATCCTATGCTTTATTAAATTGTATTTATGTTGTTTTATCCTATGCTTTATTAAATTGTATTTATGTTGTTTTATCCTATGCTTTATTAAATTGTATTTATGTTGTTTTATCCTATGCTTTATTAAATTGTATTTATGTTGTTTTAACCTATGCTTTATTAAATTGTATTTATGTTGTTTTAACCCATGCTTTATTAAATTGTATTTGTGTAGTTATATCCTATGCTTTATTAAATTGTATTTATGTTGTTTTATCCTATGCTTTAATAAATTGTATATATGTTGTTTTATCCTATGCTTTATTAAATTGTGTTTATGTTGTTTTAACCCATGCTTTATTAAATTGTATTTATGTTGTTTTATCCTATGCTTTATTAAATTGCATCTATGTTATTTTATCCTATGCTTTATTAAATTGTATTTATGTTGTTTTATACTATGCTTTATAAAATTATATTTATGTGGTTTTATCCTATGCTTTATTAAATTGTATTTATGTTGTTTTATACTATGCTTTATAAAATTATATTTATGTGGTTTTATCCTATGCTTTATTAAATTGTATTCATGTTGTTTTATCTTATGCTTTACTAAATTGTATTTATGTTGTTTTATCTTAGGCTTTATTAAATTGTATTTATGTTGTTTTATCCTATGCTTTATTAAATTGTATTTATGTGGTTTTATCCTATGCTTTATTAAATTGAATTTATGTTGTTTTATCCTATGCTTTATTAAATTGTATTTATGTTGTTTTGTACTATGCTTTATTAAATTGTATTTATGTTGTTTTAACCTATGCTTTATTAAATTGTATTTATGTTGTTTTATCCAATGTTTTATTAAATTGTAATTATTTTGTTTTGTCCTATGCTTTATTAAATTGTATTTATGTTGTTTTAAACTATGCTTTATTAAATTGTATTTATGTTGTTTTAACCCATGCTTTATTAAATTGTATTTATGTTGTTTTATCCTATGTTTTACTAAATTGTATTTATGTTGTTTTATCCTATGCTTTATTAAATTGTATTTATGTTGTTTTAACATATGATTTATTAAATTGTATTTATGTTGTTTTATCCTATGCTTTATTAAATTGTATTTATGTTGTTTTATCCTATGCATTATTACATCCTGTTTATGTTGTTTTATCCTATGCTTTATTAAATTGTATTTATGTTGTTTTAACCTATGCTTTATTAAATTGTATTTATGGTGTTTTATCCTATGCTATATTAAATTGTATTTACGTAGTTTCATCCTATGCTTTATTAATTTGTATTTATTTTGTTTTAACCTATGCTTCATTAAATTGTTTTTATGTTGTTTTATCCTATGCTTTATTAAATTGTATTTATGTTGTTTTATCCTATGCTTTATTAAATTGTATTTACGTGGTTTCATCCTATGCTTTATTAAATTGTATTTATGTTGTTTTAACCTATGCTTTATTAAATTGTATTTATGTTGTTTTATCCTATGCTTTATTAAATTGTATTCATGTTGTTTTATCCAATGCTTTATTAAATTGTATTTATGTTGTTTTATCCTATGTTTCATTGAATTGTATTTATGTTGTTTTAACCTATGCTTTATTAAATTGTATTTATGCTGTTTTAACCCATGCTTTATTAAATTGTATTTATGTTGTTTTATCCTATGCTTTATTAAATTGTATTTATGTTGTTTTATCCTTTGCTTTATTAAATTGTATTTATGTTGTTTTATCCTATGCTTTATTAAATTGTATTTATGTTGTTTAATCCTATGCTTTATTAAATTGTATTTATGTTGTTTTATTCTATGCTTTATTAAATTGTATTTATGTTGTTTTATCCTATGCTTTATTAAATTTTATTTATGTTGTTTTATCCTATGCTTTATAAAATTGTATTTATGTTGTTTTATCCTATGCTTTATTAAATTGTATTTATGTTGTTTTAACCTATGCTTTATTACATCCTGTTTATGTTGTTTTATCCTATGCTTTATTAAATTGTATTTATGTTGTTTTAACCTATGCTTTAAGAAATTGTATTTATGTTGTTTTATCCTATGTTATATTAAATTGTATTTACGTGGTTTCATCCTATGCTTTATTAAATTGTATTTATTTTGTTTTAACCTATGCTTTATTAAATTGTTTTTATTTTGTTTTATCCTATGCTTTATTAAATTGTATTTATGTTGTTTTAACCTATGCTTTATTAAATTGTATTTATGTTGTTTTATCCTATGCTTTATTAAATTGTATTTACGTGGTTTCATCCTATGCTTTATTAAATTGTATTTATGTTGTTTTAACCTATGCTTTATTAAGTTGTATTTATGTTGTTTTATCCTATGCTTTATTAAATTGTATTCATGTTGTTTTATCCAATGCTTTATTAAATTGTATTTATGTTGTTTTATCCTATGTTTCATTAAATTGTATTTATGTTGTTTTAACCTATGCTTTATTAAATTGTATTTATGCTGTTTTAACCCATGCTTTATTAAATTGTATTTATGTTGTTTTATCCTATGCTTTATTAAATTGTATTTATGTTGCTTTATCCTATGCTTTATTAAATTGTATTTATGTTGTTTATCCTATGCTTTATTAAATTGTATTATGTTATTTAATCCTATGCTTTATTAAATTGTATTTATGTTGTTTTATCCTATGCTTTATAAAATTATATTTATGTGGTTTTATCCTATGCTTTATTAAATTGTATTCATGTTGTTTTATCTTATGCTTTATTAAATTGTATTTATGTTGTTTTATCTTATGCTTTATTAAATTGTATTTATGTTGTTTTATCCTATGCTTTATTAAATTGTATGTATGTGGTTTTATCCTATGCTTTATTAAATTGTATTTATGTTGTTTTATCCTATGCTTTATTAAATCGTATTTATGTTGTTTTATCCTATGCTTTATTAAATTGTATTTATGTTGTTTTGTACTATGCTTTATTAAATTGTATTTATGTTGTTTTAACCCATGCTTTATTAAATTGTATTTATGTTGTTTTATCCTATGTTTTATTAAATTGTATTTATTTTGTTTTGTCCTATGCTTTATTAAATTGTATTTATGTTGTTTTAACCTATGCTTTATTAATTTGTATTTATGTTGTTTTAACCCATGCTTTATTAAATTGTATTTATGTTGTTTTATCCTATGCTTTATTAAATTGTATTTATGTGGTTTTATCCTATGCTTTATTAAATTGAATTTATGTTGTTTTATCCTATCCTTTATTAAATTGTATTTATGTTGTTTTGTACTATGCTTTATTAAATTGTATTTATGTTGTTTTAACCTATGCTTTATTAAATTGTATTTATGTTGTTTTATCCAATGTTTTATTAAATTGTAATTATTTTGTTTTGTCCTATGCTTTATTAAATTGTATTTATGTTGTTTTAAACTATGCTTTATTAAATTGTATTTATGTTGTTTTAACCCATGTTTTATTAAATTGTATTTATGTTGTTTTATCCTATGTTTTACTAAATTGTATTTATGTTGTTTTATCCTATGCTTTATTAAATTGTATTTATGTTGTTTTAACCTATGATTTATTAAATTGTATTTACGTTGTTTTATCCTATGCTTTATTAAATTGTATTTATTTTGTTTTATCCTATGCATTATTACATCCTGTTTATGTTGTTTTATCCTATGCTTTATTAAATTGTATTTATGTTGTTTTAACCTATGCTTTATTAAATTGTATTTATGGTGTTTTATCCTATGCTATATTAAATTGTATTTACGTAGTTTCATCCTATGCTTTATTAATTTGTATTTATTTTGTTTTAACCTATGCTTCATTAAATTGTTTTTATGTTGTTTTATCCTATGCTTTATTAAATTGTATTTATGTTGTTTTATCCTATGCTTTATTAAATTGTATTTACGTGGTTTCATCCTATGCTTTATTAAATTGTATTCATGTTGTTTTATCCAATGCTTTATTAAATTGTATTTATGTTGTTTTATCCTGTTTCATTGAATTGTATTTATGTTGTTTTAACCTATGCTTTATTAAATTGTATTTATGCTGTTTTAACCCATGCTTTATTAAATTGTATTTATGTTGTTTTATCCTATGCTTTATTAAATTGTATTTATGTTGTTTTATCCTTTGCTTTATTAAATTGTATTTATGTTGTTTTATCCTATGCTTTATTAAATTGTATTTATGTTGTTTATTCCTATGCTTTATTAAATTGTATTTATGTTGTTTTATTCTATGCCTTATTAAATTGTATTTATGTTGTTTTATCCTATGCTTTATTAAATTTTATTTATGTTGTTTATCCTATGCTTTATTAAATTGTATTTATGTTGTTTTAACCTATGATTTATTAAATTGTATTTATGTTGTTTTATCCTATGCTTTATTAAATTGTATTTATGTTGTTTTATCCTATGCTTTATAAAATTGTATTTATGTTGTTTTATCCTATGCTTTATTAAATTGTATTTATGTTGTTTTAACCTATGCTTTATTACATCCTGTTTATGTTGTTTTATCCTATGCTTTATTAAATTGTATTTATGTTGTTTTAACCTATGCTTTAAGAAATTGTATTTATGTTGTTTTATCCTATGTTATATTAAATTGTATTTACGTGGTTTCATCCTATGCTTTATTAAATTGTATTTATTTTGTTTTAACCTATGCTTTATTAAATTGTTTTTATTTTGTTTTATCCTATGCTTTATTAAATTGTATTTATGTTGTTTTAACCTATGCTTTATTAAATTGTATTTATGTTGTTTTATCCTATGCTTTATTAAATTGTATTTACGTGGTTTCATCCTATGCTTTATTAAATTGTATTTATGTTGTTTTAACCTATGCTTTATTAAATTGTATTTATGTTGTTTTATCCTATGCTTTATTAAATTGTATTCATGTTGTTTTATCCAATGCTTTATTAAATTGTATTTATGTTGTTTTATCATATGTTCCATTAAATTGTATTTATGTTGTTTTAACCTATGCTTTATTAAATTGTATTTATGGTGTTTTATCCTATGCTATATTAAATTGTATTTACGTAGTTTCATCCTATGCTTTATTAATTTGTATTTATTTTGTTTTAACCTATGCTTCATTAAATTGTTTTTATGTTGTTTTATCCTATGCTTTATTAAATTGTATTTATGTTGTTTTATCCTATGCTTTATTAAATTGTATTTACGTGGTTTCATCCTATGCTTTATTAAATTGTATTTATGTTGTTTTAACCTATGCTTTATTAAATTGTATTTATGTTGTTTTATCCTATGCTTTATTAAATTGTATTCATGTTGTTTTATCCAATGCTTTATTAAATTGTATTTATGTTGTTTTATCCTATGTTTCATTGAATTGTATTTATGTTGTTTTAACCTATGCTTTATTAAATTGTATTTATGCTGTTTTAACCCATGCTTTATTAAATTGTATTTATGTTGTTTTATCCTATGCTTTATTAAATTGTATTTATGTTGTTTTATCCTTTGCTTTATTAAATTGTATTTATGTTGTTTTATCCTATGCTTTATTAAATTGTATTTATGTTGTTTAATCCTATGCTTTATTAAATTGTATTTATGTTGTTTTATTCTATGCTTTATTAAATTGTATTTATGTTGTTTTATCCTATGCTTTATTAAATTTTATTTATGTTGTTTATCCTATGCTTTATTAAATTGTATTTATGTTGTTTTAACCTATGCTTTATTAAATTGTATTTATGCTGTTTTAACCCATGCTTTATTAAATTGTATTTATGTTGTTTTATCCTATGCTTTATTAAATTGTATTTATGTTGCTTTATCCTATGCTTTATTAAATTGTATTTATGTTGTTTTATCCTATGCTTTATTAAATTGTATTTATGTTATTTAATCCTATGCTTTATTAAATTGTATTTATGTTGTTTTATCCTATGCTTTATAAAATTATATTTATGTGGTTTTATCCTATGCTTTATTAAATTGTATTCATGTTGTTTTATCTTATGCTTTATTAAATTGTATTTATGTTGTTTTATCTTATGCTTTATTAAATTGTATTTATGTTGTTTTATCCTATGCTTTATTAAATTGTATTTATGTGGTTTTATCCTATGCTTTATTAAATTGTATTTATGTTGTTTTATCCTATGCTTTATTAAATCGTATTTATGTTGTTTTATCCTATGCTTTATTAAATTGTATTTATGTTGTTTTGTACTATGCTTTATTAAATTGTATTTATGTTGTTTTAACCCATGCTTTATTAAATTGTATTTATGTTGTTTTATCCTATGTTTTATTAAATTGTATTTATTTTGTTTTGTCCTATGCTTTATTAAATTGTATTTATGTTGTTTTAACCTATGCTTTATTAATTTGTATTTATGTTGTTTTAACCCATGCTTTATTAAATTGTATTTATGTTGTTTTATCCTATGCTTTATTAAATTGTATTTATGTGGTTTTATCCTATGCTTTATTAAATTGAATTTATGTTGTTTTATCCTATCCTTTATTAAATTGTATTTATGTTGTTTTGTACTATGCTTTATTAAATTGTATTTATGTTGTTTTAACCTATGCTTTATTAAATTGTATTTATGTTGTTTTATCCAATGTTTTATTAAATTGTAATTATTTTGTTTTGTCCTATGCTTTATTAAATTGTATTTATGTTGTTTTAAACTATGCTTTATTAAATTGTATTTATGTTGTTTTAACCCATGCTTTATTAAATTGTATTTATGTTGTTTTATCCTATGTTTTACTAAATTGTATTTATGTTGTTTTATCCTATGCTTTATTAAATTGTATTTATGTTGTTTTAACCTATGATTTATTAAATTGTATTTACGTTGTTTTATCCTATGCTTTATTAAATTGTATTTATTTTGTTTTATCCTATGTATTATTACATCCTGTTTATGTTGTTTTATCCTATGCTTTATTAAATTGTATTTATGTTGTTTTAACCTATGCTTTATTAAATTGTATTTATGGTGTTTTATCCTATGCTATATTAAATTGTATTTACGTAGTTTCATCCTATGCTTTATTAATTTGTATTTATTTTGTTTTAACCTATGCTTCATTAAATTGTTTTTATGTTGTTTTATCCTATGCTTTATTAAATTGTATTTATGTTGTTTTATCCTATGCTTTATTAAATTGTATTTACGTGGTTTCATCCTATGCTTTATTAAATTGTATTTATGTTGTTTTAACCTATGCTTTATTAAATTGTATTTATGTTGTTTTATCCTATGCTTTATTAAATTGTATTCATGTTGTTTTATCCAATGCTTTATTAAATTGTTTTTATGTTGTTTTATCCTGTTTCATTGAATTGTATTTATGTTGTTTTAACCTATGCTTTATTAAATTGTATTTATGCTGTTTTAACCCATGCTTTATTAAATTGTATTTATGTTGTTTTATCCTATGCTTTATTAAATTGTATTTATGTTGTTTTATCCTTTGCTTTATTAAATTGTATTTATGTTGTTTTATCCTATGCTTTATTAAATTGTATTTATGTTGTTTAATCATATGCTTTATTAAATTGTATTTATGTTGTTTTATTCTATGCTTTATTAAATTGTATTTATGTTGTTTTATCCTATGCTTTATTAAATTTTATTTATGTTGTTTATCCTATGCTTTATTAAATTGTATTTATGTTGTTTTAACCTATGATTTATTAAATTGTATTTATGTTGTTTTATCCTATGCTTTATTAAATTGTATTTATGTTGTTTTATCCTATGCTTTATAAAATTGTATTTATGTTGTTTTATCCTATGCTTTATTAAATTGTATTTATGTTGTTTTAACCTATGCTTTATTACATCCTGTTTATGTTGTTTTATCCTATGCTTTATTAAATTGTATTTATGTTGTTTTAACCTATGCTTTAAGAAATTGTATTTATGTTGTTTTATCCTATGTTATATTAAATTGTATTTACGTGGATTCATCCTATGCTTTATTAAATTGTATTTATTTTGTTTTAACCTATGCTTTATTAAATTGTTTTTATTTTGTTTTATCCTATGCTTTATTAAATTGTATTTATGGTGTTTTAACCTATGCTTTATTAAATTGTATTTATGTTGTTTTATCCTATGCTTTATTAAATTGTATTTATGTTATTTAATCCTATGCTTTATTAAATTGTATTTATGTTGTTTTATCCTATGCTTTATAAAATTATATTTATGTGGTTTTATCCTATGCTTTATTAAATTGTATTCATGTTGTTTTATCTTATGCTTTATTAAATTGTATTTATGTTGTTTTATCTTATGCTTTATTAAATTGTATTTATGTTGTTTTATCCTATGCTTTATTAAATTGTATTTATGTGGTTTTATCCTATGCTTTATTAAATTGTATTTATGTTGTTTTATCCTATGCTTTATTAAATCGTATTTATGTTGTTTTATCCTATGCTTTATTAAATTGTATTTATGTTGTTTTGTACTATGCTTTATTAAATTGTATTTATGTTGTTTAACCCATGCTTTATTAAATTGTATTTATGTTGTTTTATCCTATGTTTTATTAAATTGTATTTATTTTGTTTTGTCCTATGCTTTATTAAATTGTATTTATGTTGTTTTAACCTATGCTTTATTAATTTGTATTTATGTTGTTTTAACCCATGCTTTATTAAATTGTATTTATGTTGTTTTATCCTATGCTTTATTAAATTGTATTTATGTGGTTTTATCCTATGCTTTATTAAATTGAATTTATGTTGTTTTATCCTATCCTTTATTAAATTGTATTTATGTTGTTTTGTACTATGCTTTATTAAATTGTATTTATGTTGTTTTAACCTATGCTTTATTAAATTGTATTTATGTTGTTTTATCCAATGTTTTATTAAATTGTAATTATTTTGTTTTGTCCTATGCTTTATTAAATTGTATTTATGTTGTTTTAAACTATGCTTTATTAAATTGTATTTATGTTGTTTTAACCCATGCTTTATTAAATTGTATTTATGTTGTTTTATCCTATGTTTTACTAAATTGTATTTATGTTGTTTTATCCTATGCTTTATTAAATTGTATTTATGTTGTTTTAACCTATGATTTATTAAATTGTATTTACGTTGTTTTATCCTATGCTTTATTAAATTGTATTTATTTTGTTTTATCCTATGTATTATTACATCCTGTTTATGTTGTTTTATCCTATGCTTTATTAAATTGTATTTATGTTGTTTTAACCTATGCTTTATTAAATTGTATTTATGGTGTTTTATCCTATGCTATATTAAATTGTATTTACGTAGTTTCATCCTATGCTTTATTAATTTGTATTTATTTTGTTTTAACCTATGCTTCATTAAATTGTTTTTATGTTGTTTTATCCTATGCTTTATTAAATTGTATTTATGTTGTTTTATCCTATGCTTTAATAAATTGTATTTACGTGGTTTCATCCTATGCTTTATTAAATTGTATTTATGTTGTTTTAACCTATGCTTTATTAAATTGTATTTATGTTGTTTTATCCTATGCTTTATTAAATTGTATTCATGTTGTTTTATCCAATGCTTTATTAAATTGTTTTTATGTTGTTTTATCCTGTTTCATTGAATTGTATTTATGTTGTTTTAACCTATGCTTTATTAAATTGTATTTATGCTGTTTTAACCCATGCTTTATTAAATTGTATTTATGTTGTTTTATCCTATGCTTTATTAAATTGTATTTATGTTGTTTTATCCTTTGCTTTATTAAATTGTATTTATGTTGTTTTATCCTATGCTTTATTAAATTGTATTTATGTTGTTTAATCATATGCTTTATTAAATTGTATTTATGTTGTTTTATTCTATGCTTTATTAAATTGTATTTATGTTGTTTTATCCTATGCTTTATTAAATTTTATTTATGTTGTTTATCCTATGCTTTATTAAATTGTATTTATGTTGTTTTAACCTATGATTTATTAAATTGTATTTATGTTGTTTTATCCTATGCTTTATTAAATTGTATTTATGTTGTTTTATCCTATGCTTTATAAAATTGTATTTATGTTGTTTTATCCTATGCTTTATTAAATTGTATTTATGTTGTTTTAACCTATGCTTTATTACATCCTGTTTATGTTGTTTTATCCTATGCTTTATTAAATTGTATTTATGTTGTTTTAACCTATGCTTTAAGAAATTGTATTTATGTTGTTTTATCCTATGTTATATTAAATTGTATTTACGTGGATTCATCCTATGCTTTATTAAATTGTATTTATTTTGTTTTAACCTATGCTTTATTAAATTGTTTTTATTTTGTTTTATCCTATGCTTTATTAAATTGTATTTATGGTGTTTTAACCTATGCTTTATTAAATTGTATTTATGTTGTTTTATCCTATGCTTTATTAAATTGTATTTACGTGGTTTCATCCTATGCTTTATTAAATTGTATTTATGTTGTTTTAACCTATGCTTTATTAAATTGTATTTATGCTGTTTTAACCCATGCTTTATTAAATTGTATTTATGTTGTTTTATCCTATGCTTTATTAAATCGTATTTATGTTGTTTTATCCTATGCTTTATTAAATTGTATTTATGTGGTTTTATCCTATGCTTTATTAAATTGTATTCATGTTGTTTTATCTTATGCTTTATTAAATTGTATTTATGTTGTTTTATCTTATGCTTTATTAAATTGTATTTATGTTGTTTTATCCTATGCTTTATTAAATTGTATTTATGTGGTTTTATCCTATGCTTTATTAAATTGTATTTATGTTGTTTTATCCTATGCTTTATTAAATCGTATTTATGTTGTTTTATCCTATGCTTTATTAAATTGTATTTATGTTGTTTTGTACTATGCTTTATTAAATTGTATTTATGTTGTTTTAACCCATGCTTTATTAAATTGTATTTATGTTGTTTTATCCTATGTTTTATTAAATTGTATTTATTTTGTTTTGTCCTATGCTTTATTAAATTGTATTTATGTTGTTTTAACCTATGCTTTATTAATTTGTATTTATGTTGTTTTAACCCATGCTTTATTAATTTGTATTTATGTTGTTTTATCCTATGCTTTATTAAATTGTATTTATGTTGTTTTATTCTATGCTTTATTAAATTGTATTTATGTTGTTTTATCCTATGCTTTATTAAATTTTATTTATGTTGTTTATCCTATGCTTTATTAAATTGTATTTATGTTGTTTTAACCTATGATTTATTAAATTGTATTTATGTTGTTTTATCCTATGCTTTATTAAATTGTATTTATGTTGTTTTATCCTATGCTTTATTAAATTGTATTTATGTTGTTTTATCCTATGCTTTAATAAATTGTATATATGTTGTTTTATCCTATGCTTTATTAAATTGTGTTTATGTTGTTTTAACCCATGCTTTATTAAATTGTATTTATGTTGTTTTATCCTATGCTTTATTAAATTGCATCTATGTTATTTTATCCTATGCTTTATTAAATTGTATTTATGTTGTTTTATACTATGCTTTATAAAATTATATTTATGTGGTTTTATCCTATGCTTTATTAAATTGTATTCATGTTGTTTTATCTTATGCTTTACTAAATTGTATTTATGTTGTTTTATCTTATGCTTTATTAAATTGTATTTATGTTGTTTTATCCTATGCTTTATTAAATTGTATTTATGTGGTTTTATCCTATGCTTTATTAAATTGAATTTATGTTGTTTTATCCTATGCTTTATTAAATTGTATTTATGTTGTTTTGTACTATGCTTTATTAAATTGTATTTATGTTGTTTTAACCTATGCTTTATTAAATTGTATTTATGTTGTTTTATCCAATGTTTTATTAAATTGTAATTATTTTGTTTTGTCCTATGCTTTATTAAATTGTATTTATGTTGTTTTAAACTATGCTTTATTAAATTGTATTTATGTTGTTTTAACCCATGCTTTATTAAATTGTATTTATGTTGTTTTATCCTATGTTTTACTAAATTGTATTTATGTTGTTTTATCCTATGCTTTATTAAATTGTATTTATGTTGTTTTAACCTATGATTTATTAAATTGTATTTATGTTGTTTTATCCTATGCTTTATTAAATTGTATTTATGTTGTTTTATCCTATGCATTATTACATCCTGTTTATGTTGTTTTATCCTATGCTTTATTAAATTGTATTTATGTTGTTTTATCCAATGTTTTATTAAATTGTAATTATTTTGTTTTGTTCTATGCTTTATTAAATTGTATTTATGTTGTTTTAAACTATGCTTTATTAAATTGTATTTATGTTGTTTTAACCCATGCTTTATTAAATTGTATTTATGTTGTTTTATCCTATGTTTTACTAAATTGTATTTATGTTGTTTTATCCTATGCTTTATTAAATTGTATTTATGTTGTTTTAACCTATGATTTATTAAATTGTATTTATGTTGTTTTATCCTATGCTTTATTAAATTGTATTTATGTTGTTTTATCCTATGCATTATTACATCCTGTTTATGTTGTTTTATCCTATGCTTTATTAAATTGTATTTATGTGGTTTTATCCTATGTTTTATTAAATTGTATTTATGTTGTTTTATCCTATGCTATATTAAATTGTATTTACGTAGTTTCATCCTATGCTTTATTAATTTGTATTTATTTTGTTTTAACCTATGCTTCATTAAATTGTTTTTATGTTGTTTTATCCTATGCTTTATTAAATTGTATTTATGTTGTTTTATCCTATGCTTTATTAAATTGTATTTACGTGGTTTCATCCTATGCTTTATTAAATTGTATTTATGTTGTTTTAACCTATGCTTTATTAAATTGTATTTATGTTGTTTTATCCTATGCTTTATTAAATTGTATTCATGTTGTTTTATCCAATGCTTTATTAAATTGTATTTATGTTGTTTTATCCTATGTTTCATTGAATTGTATTTATGTTGTTTTAACCTATGCTTTATTAAATTGTATTTATGCTGTTTTAACCCATGCTTTATTAAATTGTATTTACGTTGTTTTATCCTATGCTTTATTAAATTGTATTTATGTTGTTTTATCCTATGCTTTATTAAATTGTATTTATGTTGTTTTATCCTATGCTTTATTAAATTTTATTTATGTTGTTTTATCCTATGCTTTATTAAATTGTATTTATGTTGTTTAATCCTATGCTTTATTAAATTGTATTTATGTTGTTTTATTCTATGCTTTATTAAATTGTATTTATGTTGTTTTATCCTATGCTTTATTAAATTTTATTTATGTTGTTTATCCTATGCTTTATTAAATTGTATTTATGTTGTTTTAACCTATGATTTATTAAATTGTATTTATGTTGTTTTATCCTATGCTTTATTAAATTGTATTTATGTTGTTTTATCCTATGCTTTATTAAATTGTATTTATGTTGTTTTATCCTATGCTTTATTAAATTGTATTTATGTTGTTTTAACCTATGCTTTATTACATCCTGTTTATGTTGTTTTATCCTATGCTTTATTAAATTGTATTTATGTTGTTTTAACCTATGCTTTAAGAAATTGTATTTATGTTGTTTTATCCTATGTTATATTAAATTGTATTTACGTGGTTTCATCCTATGCTTTATTAAATTGTATTTATTTTGTTTTAACCTATGCTTTATTAAATTGTTTTTATTTTGTTTTATCCTATGCTTTATTAAATTGTATTTATGTTGTTTTAACCTATGCTTTATTAAATTGTATTTATGTTGTTTTATCCTATGCTTTATTAAATTGTATTTACGTGGTTTCATCCTATGCTTTATTAAATTGTATTTATGTTGTTTTAACCTATGCTTTATTAAATTGTATTTATGTTGTTTTATCCTATGCTTTATTAAATTGTATTCATGTTGTTTTATCCAATGCTTTATTAAATTGTATTTATGTTGTTTTATCCTATGTTTCATTAAATTGTATTTATGTTGTTTTAACCTATGCTTTATTAAATTGTATTTATGCTGTTTTAACCCATGCTTTATTATATTGTATTTATGTTGTTTTATCCTATGCTTTATTAAATTGTATTTATGTTGCTTTATCCTATGCTTTATTAAATTGTATTTATGTTGTTTTATCCTATGCTTTATTAAATTGTATTTATGTTATTTAATCCTATGCTTTATTAAATTGTATTTATGTTGTTTTATCCTATGCTTTATAAAATTATATTTATGTGGTTTTATCCTATGCTTTATTAAATTGTATTCATGTTGTTTTATCTTATGCTTTATTAAATTGTATTTATGTTGCTTTATCTTATGCTTTATTAAATTGTATTTATGTTGTTTTATCCTATGCTTTATTAAATTGTATTTATGTGGTTTTATCCTATGTTTTATTAAATTGTATTTATGTTGTTTTATCCTATGCTTTATTAAATCGTATTTATGTTGTTTTATCCTATGCTTTATTAAATTGTATTTATGTTGTTTTGTACTATGCTTTATTAAATTGTATTTATGTTGTTTTAACCCATGCTTTATTAAATTGTATTTATGTTGTTTTATCCTATGTTTTATTAAATTGTATTTATTTTGTTTTGTCCTATGCTTTATTAAATTGTATTTATGTTGTTTTAACCTATGCTTTATTAATTTGTATTTATGTTGTTTTAACCCATGCTTTATTAAATTGTATTTATGTTGTTTTATCCTATGCTTTATTAAATTGTATTTATGTTGTTTTATTCTATGCTTTATTAAATTGTATTTATGTTGTTTTATCCTATGCTTTATTAAATTTTATTTATGTTGTTTATCCTATGCTTTATTAAATTGTATTTATGTTGTTTTAACCCATGCTTTATTAAATTGTATTTATGTTGTTTTAACCCATGCTTTATTAAATTGTATTTATGTTGTTTTATCCTATGCTTTATTAAATTGTATTTATGTTGTTTTATTCTATGCTTTATTAAATTGTATTTATGTTGTTTTATCCTATGCTTTATTAAATTTTATTTATGTTGTTTATCCTATGCTTTATTAAATTGTATTTATGTTGTTTTAACCTATGATTTATTAAATTGTATTTATGTTGTTTTATCCTATGCTTTATTAAATCGTATTTATGTTGTTTTATCCTATGCTTTATTAAATTGTATTTATGTTGTTTTGTACTATGCTTTATTAAATTGTATTTATGTTGTTTTAACCCATGCTTTATTAAATTGTATTTATGTTGTTTTATCCTATGTTTTATTAAATTGTATTTATTTTGTTTTGTCCTATGCTTTATTAAATTGTATTTATGTTGTTTTAACCTATGCTTTATTAATTTGTATTTATGTTGTTTTAACCCATGCTTTATTAAATTGTATTTATGTTGTTTTATCCTATGCTTTATTAAATTGTATTTATGTGGTTTTATCCTATGCTTTATTAAATTGAATTTATGTTGTTTTATCCTATCCTTTATTAAATTGTATTTATGTTGTTTTGTACTATGCTTTATTAAATTGTATTTATGTTGTTTTAACCTATGCTTTATTAAATTGTATTTATGTTGTTTTATCCAATGTTTTATTAAATTGTAATTATTTTGTTTTGTCCTATGCTTTATTAAATTGTATTTATGTTGTTTTAAACTATGCTTTATTAAATTGTATTTATGTTGTTTTAACCCATGCTTTATTAAATTGTATTTATGTTGTTTTATCCTATGTTTTACTAAATTGTATTTATGTTGTTTTATCCTATGCTTTATTAAATTGTATTTATGTTGTTTTAACCTATGATTTATTAAATTGTATTTACGTTGTTTTATCCTATGCTTTATTAAATTGTATTTATTTTGTTTTATCCTATGCATTATTACATCCTGTTTATGTTGTTTTATCCTATGCTTTATTAAATTGTATTTATGTTGTTTTAACCTATGCTTTATTAAATTGTATTTATGGTGTTTTATCCTATGCTATATTAAATTGTATTTACGTAGTTTCATCCTATGCTTTATTAATTTGTATTTATTTTGTTTTAACCTATGCTTCATTAAATTGTTTTTATGTTGTTTTATCCTATGCTTTATTAAATTGTATTTATGTTGTTTTATCCTATGCTTTATTAAATTGTATTTACGTGGTTTCATCCTATGCTTTATTAAATTGTATTTATGTTGTTTTAACCTATGCTTTATTAAATTGTATTTATGTTGTTTTATCCTATGCTTTATTAAATTGTATTCATGTTGTTTTATCCAATGCTTTATTAAATTGTTTTTATGTTGTTTTATCCTGTTTCATTGAATTGTATTTATGTTGTTTTAACCTATGCTTTATTAAATTGTATTTATGCTGTTTTAACCCATGCTTTATTAAATTGTATTTATGTTGTTTTATCCTATGCTTTATTAAATTGTATTTATGTTGTTTTATCCTTTGCTTTATTAAATTGTATTTATGTTGTTTTATCCTATGCTTTATTAAATTGTATTTATGTTGTTTAATCATATGCTTTATTAAATTGTATTTATGTTGTTTTATTCTATGCTTTATTAAATTGTATTTATGTTGTTTTATCCTATGCTTTATTAAATTTTATTTATGTTGTTTATCCTATGCTTTATTAAATTGTATTTATGTTGTTTTAACCTATGATTTATTAAATTGTATTTATGTTGTTTTATCCTATGCTTTATTAAATTGTATTTATGTTGTTTTATCCTATGCTTTATAAAATTGTATTTATGTTGTTTTATCCTATGCTTTATTAAATTGTATTTATGTTGTTTTAACCTATGCTTTATTACATCCTGTTTATGTTGTTTTATCCTATGCTTTATTAAATTGTATTTATGTTGTTTTAACCTATGCTTTAAGAAATTGTATTTATGTTGTTTTATCCTATGTTATATTAAATTGTATTTACGTGGTTTCATCCTATGCTTTATTAAATTGTATTTATTTTGTTTTAACCTATGCTTTATTAAATTGTTTTTATTTTGTTTTATCCTATGCTTTATTAAATTGTATTTATGTTGTTTTAACCTATGCTTTATTAAATTGTATTTATGTTGTTTTATCCTATGCTTTATTAAATTGTATTTACGTGGTTTCATCCTATGCTTTATTAAATTGTATTTATGTTGTTTTAACCTATGCTTTATTAAATTGTATTTATGCTGTTTTAACCCATGCTTTATTAAATTGTATTTATGTTGTTTTATCCTATGCTTTATTAAATTGTATTTATGTTGCTTTATCCTATGCTTTATTAAATTGTATTTATGTTGTTTTATCCTATGCTTTATTAAATTGTATTTATGTTATTTAATCCTATGCTTTATTAAATTGTATTTATGTTGTTTTATCCTATGCTTTATAAAATTATATTTATGTGGTTTTATCCTATGCTTTATTAAATTGTATTCATGTTGTTTTATCTTATGCTTTATTAAATTGTATTTATGTTGTTTTATCTTATGCTTTATTAAATTGTATTTATGTTGTTTTATCCTATGCTTTATTAAATTGTATTTATGTGGTTTTATCCTATGCTTTATTAAATTGTATTTATGTTGTTTTATCCTATGCTTTATTAAATCGTATTTATGTTGTTTTATCCTATGCTTTATTAAATTGTATTTATGTTGTTTTGTACTATGCTTTATTAAATTGTATTTATGTTGTTTTAACCCATGCTTTATTAAATTGTATTTATGTTGTTTTATCCTATGTTTTATTAAATTGTATTTATTTTGTTTTGTCCTATGCTTTATTAAATTGTATTTATGTTGTTTTAACCTATGCTTTATTAATTTGTATTTATGTTGTTTTAACCCATGCTTTATTAAATTGTATTTATGTTGTTTTATCCTATGCTTTATTAAATTGTATTTATGTTGTTTTATTCTATGCTTTATTAAATTGTATTTATGTTGTTTTATCCTATGCTTTATTAAATTTTATTTATGTTGTTTATCCTATGCTTTATTAAATTGTATTTATGTTGTTTTAACCTATGATTTATTAAATTGTATTTATGTTGTTTTATCCTATGCTTTATTAAATTGTATTTATGTTGTTTTATCCTATGCTTTATTAAATTGTATTTATGTTGTTTTATCCTATGCTTTAATAAATTGTATATATGTTGTTTTATCCTATGCTTTATTAAATTGTGTTTATGTTGTTTTAACCCATGCTTTATTAAATTGTATTTATGTTGTTTTATCCTATGCTTTATTAAATTGCATCTATGTTATTTTATCCTATGCTTTATTAAATTGTATTTATGTTGTTTTATACTATGCTTTATAAAATTATATTTATGTGGTTTTATCCTATGCTTTATTAAATTGTATTCATGTTGTTTTATCTTATGCTTTACTAAATTGTATTTATGTTGTTTTATCTTATGCTTTATTAAATTGTATTTATGTTGTTTTATCCTATGCTTTATTAAATTGTATTTATGTGGTTTTATCCTATGCTTTATTAAATTGAATTTATGTTGTTTTATCCTATGCTTTATTAAATTGTATTTATGTTGTTTTGTACTATGCTTTATTAAATTGTATTTATGTTGTTTTAACCTATGCTTTATTAAATTGTATTTATGTTGTTTTATCCAATGTTTTATTAAATTGTAATTATTTTGTTTTGTCCTATGCTTTATTAAATTGTATTTATGTTGTTTTAAACTATGCTTTATTAAATTGTATTTATGTTGTTTTAACCCATGCTTTATTAAATTGTATTTATGTTGTTTTATCCTATGTTTTACTAAATTGTATTTATGTTGTTTTATCCTATGCTTTATTAAATTGTATTTATGTTGTTTTAACCTATGATTTATTAAATTGTATTTATGTTGTTTTATCCTATGCTTTATTAAATTGTATTTATGTTGTTTTATCCTATGCATTATTACATCCTGTTTATGTTGTTTTATCCTATGCTTTATTAAATTGTATTTATGTTGTTTTATCCAATGTTTTATTAAATTGTAATTATTTTGTTTTGTTCTATGCTTTATTAAATTGTATTTATGTTGTTTTAAACTATGCTTTATTAAATTGTATTTATGTTGTTTTAACCCATGCTTTATTAAATTGTATTTATGTTGTTTTATCCTATGTTTTACTAAATTGTATTTATGTTGTTTTATCCTATGCTTTATTAAATTGTATTTATGTTGTTTTAACCTATGATTTATTAAATTGTATTTATGTTGTTTTATCCTATGCTTTATTAAATTGTATTTATGTTGTTTTATCCTATGCATTATTACATCCTGTTTATGTTGTTTTATCCTATGCTTTATTAAATTGTATTTATGTGGTGTTATCCTATGTTTTATTAAATTGTATTTATGTTGTTTTATCCTATGCTATATTAAATTGTATTTACGTAGTTTCATCCTATGCTTTATTAATTTGTATTTATTTTGTTTTAACCTATGCTTCATTAAATTGTTTTTATGTTGTTTTATCCTATGCTTTATTAAATTGTATTTATGTTGTTTTATCCTATGCTTTATTAAATTGTATTTACGTGGTTTCATCCTATGCTTTATTAAATTGTATTTATGTTGTTTTAACCTATGCTTTATTAAATTGTATTTATGTTGTTTTATCCTATGCTTTATTTAATTGTATTCATGTTGTTTTATCCAATGCTTTATTAAATTGTATTTATGTTGTTTTATCCTATGTTTCATTGAATTGTATTTATGTTGTTTTAACCTATGCTTTATTAAATTGTATTTATGCTGTTTTAACCCATGCTTTATTAAATTGTATTTACGTTGTTTTATCCTATGCTTTATTAAATTGTATTTATGTTGTTTTATCCTATGCTTTATTAAATTGTATTTATGTTGTTTTATCCTATGCTTTATTAAATTTTATTTATGTTGTTTTATCCTATGCTTTATTAAATTGTATTTATGTTGTTTAATCCTATGCTTTATTAAATTGTATTTATGTTGTTTTATTCTATGCTTTATTAAATTGTATTTATGTTGTTTTATCCTATGCTTTATTAAATTTTATTTATGTTGTTTATCCTATGCTTTATTAAATTGTATTTATGTTGTTTTAACCTATGATTTATTAAATTGTATTTATGTTGTTTTATCCTATGCTTTATTAAATTGTATTTATGTTGTTTTATCCTATGCTTTATTAAATTGTATTTATGTTGTTTTATCCTATGCTTTATTAAATTGTATTTATGTTGTTTTAACCTATGCTTTATTACATCCTGTTTATGTTGTTTTATCCTATGCTTTATTAAATTGTATTTATGTTGTTTTAACCTATGCTTTAAGAAATTGTATTTATGTTGTTTTATCCTATGTTATATTAAATTGTATTTACGTGGTTTCATCCTATGCTTTATTAAATTGTATTTATTTTGTTTTAACCTATGCTTTATTAAATTGTTTTTATTTTGTTTTATCCTATGCTTTATTAAATTGTATTTATGTTGTTTTAACCTATGCTTTATTAAATTGTATTTATGTTGTTTTATCCTATGCTTTATTAAATTGTATTTACGTGGTTTCATCCTATGCTTTATTAAATTGTATTTATGTTGTTTTAACCTATGCTTTATTAAATTGTATTTATGTTGTTTTATCCTATGCTTTATTAAATTGTATTCATGTTGTTTTATCCAATGCTTTATTAAATTGTATTTATGTTGTTTTATCCTATGTTTCATTAAATTGTATTTATGTTGTTTTAACCTATGCTTTATTAAATTGTATTTATGCTGTTTTAACCCATGCTTTATTATATTGTATTTATGTTGTTTTATCCTATGCTTTATTAAATTGTATTTATGTTGCTTTATCCTATGCTTTATTAAATTGTATTTATGTTGTTTTATCCTATGCTTTATTAAATTGTATTTATGTTATTTAATCCTATGCTTTATTAAATTGTATTTATGTTGTTTTATCCTATGCTTTATAAAATTATATTTATGTGGTTTTATCCTATGCTTTATTAAATTGTATTCATGTTGTTTTATCTTATGCTTTATTAAATTGTATTTATGTTGCTTTATCTTATGCTTTATTAAATTGTATTTATGTTGTTTTATCCTATGCTTTATTAAATTGTATTTATGTGGTTTTATCCTATGTTTTATTAAATTGTATTTATGTTGTTTTATCCTATGCTTTATTAAATCGTATTTATGTTGTTTTATCCTATGCTTTATTAAATTGTATTTATGTTGTTTTGTACTATGCTTTATTAAATTGTATTTATGTTGTTTTAACCCATGCTTTATTAAATTGTATTTATGTTGTTTTATCCTATGTTTTATTAAATTGTATTTATTTTGTTTTGTCCTATGCTTTATTAAATTGTATTTATGTTGTTTTAACCTATGCTTTATTAATTTGTATTTATGTTGTTTTAACCCATGCTTTATTAAATTGTATTTATGTTGTTTTATCCTATGCTTTATTAAATTGTATTTATGTTGTTTTATTCTATGCTTTATTAAATTGTATTTATGTTGTTTTATCCTATGCTTTATTAAATTTTATTTATGTTGTTTATCCTATGCTTTATTAAATTGTATTTATGTTGTTTTAACCCATGCTTTATTAAATTGTATTTATGTTGTTTTAACCCATGCTTTATTAAATTGTATTTATGTTGTTTTATCCTATGCTTTATTAAATTGTATTTATGTTGTTTTATTCTATGCTTTATTAAATTGTATTTATGTCGTTTTATCCTATGCTTTATTAAATTTTATTTATGTTGTTTATCCTATGCTTTATTAAATTGTATTTATGTTGTTTTAACCTATGATTTATTAAATTGTATTTATGTTGTTTTATCCTATGCTTTATTAAATTGTATTTATGTTGTTTTATCCTTTGCTTTATTAAATTGTATTTATGTTGTTTTATCCTATGCTTTATTAAATTGTATTTATGTTGTTTTAACCTATGCTTTAAGAAATTGTATTTATGTTGTTTTATCCTATGTTATATTAAATTGTATTTACGTGGTTTCATCCTATGCTTTATTAAATTGTATTTATTTTGTTTTAACCTATGCTTTATTAAATTGTTTTTATTTTGTTTTATCCTATGCTTTATTAAATTGTATTTATGTTGTTTTAACCTATGCTTTATTAAATTGTATTTATGTTGTTTTATCCTATGCTTTATTAAATTGTATTTACGTGGTTTCATCCTATGCTTTATTAAATTGTATTTATGTTGTTTTAACCTATGCTTTATTAAATTGTATTTATGTTGTTTTATCCTATGCTTTATTAAATTGTATTCATGTTGTTTTATCCAATGCTTTATTAAATTGTATTTATGTTGTTTTATCCTATGTTTCATTAAATTGTATTTATGTTGTTTTAACCTATGCTTTATTAAATTGTATTTATGCTGTTTTAACCCATGCTTTATTAAATTGTATTTATGTTGTTTTATCCTATGGTTTATTAAATTGTATTTATGTTGCTTTATCCTATGTTTTATTAAATTGTATTTATGTTGTTTTATCCTATGCTTTATTAAATTGTATTTATGTTATTTAATCCTATGCTTTATTAAATTGTATTTATGTTGTTTTATCTTATGCTTTATTAAATTGTATTTATTTTGTTTTATCCTATGCTTTATTAAATTGTATTTATGTGGTTTTATCCTATGCTTTATTAAATTGTATTTATGTTGTTTTATCCTATGCTTTATTAAATCATATTTATGTTGTTTTATCCTATGCTTTATTAAATTGTATTTATGTTGTTTTATCCTATGCTTTATTAAATTGTATTTATGTTATTTAATCCTATGCTTTATTAAATTGTATTTATGTTGTTTTATCCTATGCTTTATAAAATTATATTTATGTGGTTTTATCCTATGCTTTATTAAATTGTATTCATGTTGTTTTATCTTATGCTTTATTAAATTGTATTTATGTTGCTTTATCTTATGCTTTATTAAATTGTATTTATGTTGTTTTATCCTATGCTTTATTAAATTGTATTTATGTGGTTTTATCCTATGTTTTATTAAATTGTATTTATGTTGTTTTATCCTATGCTTTATTAAATCGTATTTATGTTGTTTTATCCTATGCTTTATTAAATTGTATTTATGTTGTTTTGTACTATGCTTTATTAAATTGTATTTATGTTGTTTTAACCCATGCTTTATTAAATTGTATTTATGTTGTTTTATCCTATGTTTTATTAAATTGTATTTATTTTGTTTTGTCCTATGCTTTATTAAATTGTATTTATGTTGTTTTAACCTATGCTTTATTAATTTGTATTTATGTTGTTTTAACCCATGCTTTATTAAATTGTATTTATGTTGTTTTATCCTATGCTTTATTAAATTGTATTTATGTTGTTTTATTCTATGCTTTATTAAATTGTATTTATGTTGTTTTATCCTATGCTTTATTAAATTTTATTTATGTTGTTTATCCTATGCTTTATTAAATTGTATTTATGTTGTTTTAACCCATGCTTTATTAAATTGTATTTATGTTGTTTTAACCCATGCTTTATTAAATTGTATTTATGTTGTTTTATCCTATGCTTTATTAAATTGTATTTATGTTGTTTTATTCTATGCTTTATTAAATTGTATTTATGTCGTTTTATCCTATGCTTTATTAAATTTTATTTATGTTGTTTATCCTATGCTTTATTAAATTGTATTTATGTTGTTTTAACCTATGATTTATTAAATTGTATTTATGTTGTTTTATCCTATGCTTTATTAAATTGTATTTATGTTGTTTTATCCTTTGCTTTATTAAATTGTATTTATGTTGTTTTATCCTATGCTTTATTAAATTGTATTTATGTTGTTTTAACCTATGCTTTAAGAAATTGTATTTATGTTGTTTTATCCTATGTTATATTAAATTGTATTTACGTGGTTTCATCCTATGCTTTATTAAATTGTATTTATTTTGTTTTAACCTATGCTTTATTAAATTGTTTTTATTTTGTTTTATCCTATGCTTTATTAAATTGTATTTATGTTGTTTTAACCTATGCTTTATTAAATTGTATTTATGTTGTTTTATCCTATGCTTTATTAAATTGTATTTACGTGGTTTCATCCTATGCTTTATTAAATTGTATTTATGTTGTTTTAACCTATGCTTTATTAAATTGTATTTATGTTGTTTTATCCTATGCTTTATTAAATTGTATTCATGTTGTTTTATCCAATGCTTTATTAAATTGTATTTATGTTGTTTTATCCTATGTTTCATTAAATTGTATTTATGTTGTTTTAACCTATGCTTTATTAAATTGTATTTATGCTGTTTTAACCCATGCTTTATTAAATTGTATTTATGTTGTTTTATCCTATGGTTTATTAAATTGTATTTATGTTGCTTTATCCTATGTTTTATTAAATTGTATTTATGTTGTTTTATCCTATGCTTTATTAAATTGTATTTATGTTATTTAATCCTATGCTTTATTAAATTGTATTTATGTTGTTTTATCTTATGCTTTATTAAATTGTATTTATTTTGTTTTATCCTATGCTTTATTAAATTGTATTTATGTGGTTTTATCCTATGCTTTATTAAATTGTATTTATGTTGTTTTATCCTATGCTTTATTAAATCATATTTATGTTGTTTTATCCTATGCTTTATTAAATTGTATTTATGTTGTTTTGTACTATGCTTTATTAAATTGTATTTATGTTGTTTTAACCCATGCTTTATTAAATTGTATTTATGTTGTTTTATCCTATGTTTTATTAAATTGTATTTATTTTGTTTTGTCCTATGCTTTATTAAATTGTATTTATGTTGTTTTAACCTATGCTTTATTAATTTGTATTTATGTTGTTTTAACCCATGCTTTATTAAATTGTATTTATGTTGTTTTATCCTATGCTTTATTAAATTGTATTTATGTTGTTTTATCCTATGCTTTATTAAATTGTATTTATGTTGTTTTATCCTATGCTTTATTAAATTGTATTTATGTTGTTTTATCATATGCTTTATTACATCCTGTTTATGTTGTTTTATCCTATGCTTTATTAAATTGTATTTATGTTGTTTTAACCTATGCTTTATTGAATTGTATTTATGTTGTTTTATCCTATGTTATATTAAATTGTATTTACGTGGTTTCATCCTATGCTTTATTAAATTGTATTTATTTTGTTTTAACCTATGCTTTATTAAATTGTTTTTATGTTGTTTTATCCTATGCTTTATTAAATTGTATTTATGTTGTTTTATCCTATGCTTTATTAAATTGTATTTACGTGGTTTCATCCTATGCTTTATTAAATTGTATTTATGTTGTTTTAACCTATGCTTTATTAAATTGTATTTATGTTGTTTTATGCTATGCTTTATTAAATTGTATTCATGTTGTTTTATCCAATGCTTTATTAAATTATATTTATGTTGTTTTATCCTATGTTTCATTAAATTGTATTTATGTTGTTTTAACCTATGCTTTATTAAATTGTATTTATGCTGTTTTAACCCATGCTTTATTAAATTGTATTTATGTTGTTTTATCCTATGCTTTATTAAATTGTATTTATGTTGTTTAATCCTATGCTTTATTAAATTGTATTTATGTTGTTTTATCCTATGCTTTATTAAATTGTATTTATGTTGTTTTGTCCTATGCTTTATTAAATTGTATTTATGTTGTTTTATTCTATGCTTTATTAAATTGTATTTATGTTGTTTTATCCTATGTTATATTAAATTGTATTTACGTGGTTTCATCCTATGCTTTATTAAATTGTATTTATTTTGTTTTAACCTATGCTTTATTAAATTCTTTTTATTTTGTTTTATCCTATGCTTTATTAAATTGTATTTATGTTGTTTTAACCTATGCTTTATTACATCCTGTTTATGTTGTTTTATCCTATGCTTTATTAAATTGTATTTATGTTGTTTTAACCTATGCTTTGTTAAATTGTATTTATGTTGTTTTATCCTATGTTATATTAAATTGTATTTACGTGGTTTCATCCTATGCTTTATTAAATTGTATTTATTTTGTTTTAACCTATGCTTTATTAAATTGTTTTTATTTTGTTTTATCCTATGCTTTATTAAATTGTATTTATGTTGTTTTAACCTATGCTTTATTAAATTGTATTTATGTTGTTTTATCCTATGCTTTATTAAATTGTATTTACGTGGTTTCATCCTATGCTTTATTAAATTGTATTTATGTTGTTTTAACCTATGCTTTATTAAATTGTATTTATGTTGTTTTATCCTATGCTTTATTAAATTGTATTCATGTTGTTTTATTCAATGCTTTATTAAATTGTATTTATGTTGTTTTATCCTATGTTTCATTAAATTGTATTCATGTTGTTTTAACCTATGCTTTATTAAATTGTATTTATGCTGTTTTAACCCATGCTTTATTAAATTGTATTTATGTTGTTTTATCCTATGCTTTATTAAATTGTATTTATGTTGTTTTATCCTATGCTTTATTAAATTGTATTCATGTTGTTTTATCCAATGCTTTATTAAATTGTATTTATGTTGTTTTATCCTATGTTTCCTTAAATTGTATTCATGTTGTTTTAACCTATGCTTTATTAAATTGTATTTATGCTGTTTTAACCCATGCTTTATTAAATTGTATTTATGTTGTTTTATCCTATGCTTTATTAAATTGTATTTATGTTGTTTTATTCTATGCTTTATTAAATTGTATTTATGTTGTTTTATCCTATGCTTTATTAAATTGTATTTATGTTGTTAAATTCTATGCTTTATTAAATTGTATTTATGTTGTTTTATCCTATGCTTTATTAAATATTATTCATGTTGTTTATCCTATGCTTTATTAAATTGTATTTATGTTGTTTTAACGTATGATTTATTAAATTGTGTTTATGTTGTTTTATCCTATGCTTTATTAAATTATATTTATGTTGTTTTATCCTATGCTTTATTAAATTGTATTTATGTTGTTTTAACCTATGCTTTATTACATCCTGTTTATGTTGTTTTATCCTATGCTTTATTAAATTGGATTTATGTTGTTTTAACCTATGCTTTAATAAATTGTATTTATGTTGTTTTATCTTATGTTATATTAAATTGTATTTACGTGGTTTCATCCTATGCTTTATTAAATTTGTATTTATTTTGTTTAAACCTATGCTTTATTAAATTGTTTTTATTTTGTTTTATCTTATGCTTTATTAAATTGTATTTATGTTGTTTTAACCTATGCTTTATTAAATTGTATTTATGTTGTTTTATCCTATGCTTTATAAAATTGTATTTACGTGGTTTCATCCTATGCTTTATTAAATTGTATTTTTGTTGTTTTAACCTATGCTTTATTAAATTGTATTTATGTTGTTTTATCCTATGTTATATTAAATTGTATTTACGTGGTTTCATCCTATGCTTTATTAAATTGTATTTATTTTGTTTTAACCTATGCTTTATTAAATTGTTTTTATGTTGCTTTATCCTATGCTTTATTAAATTGTATTTATGTTGTTTTATCCTATGCTTTATTAAATTGTATTTATGTTATTTAATCCTATGCTTTATTAAATTGTATTTATGTTGTTTTATCCTATGCTTTATACAATTATATTTATGTGGTTTTATCCTATGCTTTATTAAATTGTATTCATGTTGTTTTATCTTATGCTTTATTAAATTGTATTTATGTTGCTTTATCTTATGCTTTATTAAATTGTATTTATGTTGTTTTATCCTATGCTTTATTAAATTGTATTTATGTGGTTTTATCCTATGTTTTATTAAATTGTATTTATGTTGTTTTATCCTATGCTTTATTAAATCGTATTTATGTTGTTTTATCCTATGCTTTATTAAATTGTATTTATGTTGTTTTGTACTATGCTTTATTAAATTGTATTTATGTTGTTTTAACCCATGCTTTATTAAATTGTATTTATGTTGTTTTATCCTATGTTTTATTAAATTGTATTTATTTTGTTTTGTCCTATGCTTTATTAAATTGTATTTATGTTGTTTTAACCTATGCTTTATTAATTTGTATTTATGTTGTTTTAACCCATGCTTTATTAAATTGTATTTATGTTGTTTTATCCTATGCTTTATTAAATTGTATTTATGTTGTTTTATTCTATGCTTTATTAAATTGTATTTATGTTGTTTTATCCTATGCTTTATTAAATTTTATTTATGTTGTTTATCCTATGCTTTATTAAATTGTATTTATGTTGTTTTAACCCATGCTTTATTAAATTGTATTTATGTTGTTTTAACCCATGCTTTATTAAATTGTATTTATGTTGTTTTATCCTATGCTTTATTAAATTGTATTTATGTTGTTTTATTCTATGCTTTATTAAATTGTATTTATGTTGTTTTATCCTATGCTTTATTAAATTTTATTTATGTTGTTTATCCTATGCTTTATTAAATTGTATTTATGTTGTTTTAACCTATGATTTATTAAATTGTATTTATGTTGTTTTATCCTATGCTTTATTAAATTGTATTTATGTTGTTTTATCCTATGCTTTATTAAATTGTATTTATGTTGTTTTATCCTATGCTTTATTAAATTGTATTTATGTTGTTTTAACCTATGCTTTAAGAAATTGTATTTATGTTGTTTTATCCTATGTTATATTAAATTGTATTTACGTGGTTTCATCCTATGCTTTATTAAATTGTATTTATTTTGTTTTAACCTATGCTTTATTAAATTGTTTTTATTTTGTTTTATCCTATGCTTTATTAAATTGTATTTATGTTGTTTTAACCTATGCTTTATTAAATTGTATTTATGTTGTTTTATCCTATGCTTTATTAAATTGTATTTACGTGGTTTCATCCTATGCTTTATTAAATTGTATTTATGTTGTTTTAACCTATGCTTTATTAAATTGTATTTATGTTGTTTTATCCTATGCTTTATTAAATTGTATTCATGTTGTTTTATCCAATGCTTTATTAAATTGTATTTATGTTGTTTTATCCTATGTTTCATTAAATTGTATTTATGTTGTTTTAACCTATGCTTTATTAAATTGTATTTATGCTGTTTTAACCCATGCTTTATTAAATTGTATTTATGTTGTTTTATCCTATGCTTTATTAAATTGTATTTATGTTGCTTTATCCTATGTTTTATTAAATTGTATTTATGTTGTTTTATCCTATGCTTTATTAAATTGTATTTATGTTATTTAATCCTATGCTTTATTAAATTGTATTTATGTTGTTTTATCCTATGCTTTATAAAATTATATTTATGTGGTTTTATCCTATGCTTTATTAAATTGTATTCATGTTGTTTTATCTTATGCTTTATTAAATTGTATTTATGTTGTTTTATCTTATGCTTTATTAAATTGAATTTATGTTGTTTTATCCTATGCTTTATTAAATTGTATTTATGTGGTTTTATCCTATGCTTTATTAAATTGTATTTATGTTGTTTTATCCTATGCTTTATTAAATCGTATTTATGTTGTTTTATCCTATGCTTTATTAAATTGTATTTATGTTGTTTTGTACTATGCTTTATTAAATTGTATTTATGTTGTTTTAACCCATGCTTTATTAAATTGTATTTATGTTGTTTTATCCTATGTTTTATGAAATTGTATTTATTTTGTTTTGTCCTATGCTTTATTAAATTGTATTTATGTTGTTTTAACCTATGCTTTATTAATTTGTATTTATGTTGTTTTAACCCATGCTTTATTAAATTGTATTTATGTTGTTTTATCCTATGCTTTATTAAATTGTATTTATGTTGTTTTATCCTATGCTTTATTAAATTGTATTTATGTTGTTTTATCCTATGCTTTATTAAATTGTATTTATGTTGTTTTATCATATGCTTTATTAAATTGTATTTATTTTGTTTTAACCTATGCTTTATTAAATTGTTTTTATTTTGTTTTATCCTATGCTTTATTAAATTGTTTTTATTTTGTTTTAACCTATGCTTTATTAAATTGTATTTATGTTGTTTTATCCTATGCTTTATTAAATTGTATTTATGTTGTTTTATCCTATGCTTTATTAAATTGTATTTATGTTGTTTTATCCTATGTTATATTAAATTGTATTTACGTGGTTTCATCCTATGCTTTATTAAATTGTATTTATTTTGTTTTAACCTATGCTTTATTAAATTGTTTTTATTTTGTTTTATCCTATGCTTTATTAAATTGTATTTATGTTGTTTTAACCTATGCTTTATTAAATTGTATTTATGTTGTTTTATCCTATGCTTTATTAAATTGTATTTACGTGGTTTCATCCTATGCTTTATTAAATTGTATTTATGTTGTTTTAACCTATGCTTTATTAAATTGTATTTATGTTGTTTTATCCTATGCTTTATTAAATTGTATTCATGTTGTTTTATTCAATGCTTTATTAAATTGTATTTATGTTGTTTTATCCTATGTTTCATTAAATTGTATTCATGTTGTTTTAACCTATGCTTTATTAAATTGTATTTATGCTGTTTTAACCCATGCTTTATTAAATTGTATTTATGTTGTTTTATCCTATGCTTTATTAAATTGTATTTATGTTGTTTTATCCTATGCTTTATTAAATTGTATTCATGTTGTTTTATCCAATGCTTTATTAAATTGTATTTATGTTGTTTTATCCTATGTTTCATTAAATTGTATTCATGTTGTTTTAACCTATGCTTTATTAAATTGTATTTATGCTGTTTTAACCCATGCTTTATTAAATTGTATTTATGTTGTTTTATCCTATGCTTTATTAAATTGTATTCATGTTGTTTTATCCTATGCTTTATTAAATTGTATTTATGTTGATTTATCCTATGCTTTATTAAATTGTATTTATGTTGTTTTATCCTATGCTTTATTAAATTGTATTTATGTTGTTTTATTCTATGCTTTATTAAATTGTATTTATGTTGTTTTATCCTATGCTTTATTAAATTGTATTTATGTTGTTAAATTCTATGCTTTATTAAATTGTATTTATGTTGTTTTATCCTATGCTTTATTAAATATTATTCATGTTGTTTATCCTATGCTTTATTAAATTGTATTTATGTTGTTTTAACGTATGATTTATTAAATTGTGTTTATGTTGTTTTATCCTATGCTTTATTAAATTATATTTATGTTGTTTTATCCTATGCTTTATTAAATTGTATTTATGTTGTTTTAACCTATGCTTTATTACATCCTGTTTATGTTGTTTTATCCTATGCTTTATTAAATTGGATTTATGTTGTTTTAACCTATGCTTTAATAAATTGTATTTATGTTGTTTTATCTTATGTTATATTAAATTGTATTTACGTGGTTTCATCCTATGCTTTATTAAATTTGTATTTATTTTGTTTTAACCTATGCTTTATTAAATTGTTTTTATTTTGTTTTATCTTATGCTTTATTAAATTGTATTTATGTTGTTTTAACCTATGCTTTATTAAATTGTATTTATGTTGTTTTATCCTATGCTTTATAAAATTGTATTTACGTGGTTTCATCCTATGCTTTATTAAATTGTATTTTTGTTGTTTTAACCTATGCTTTATTAAATTGTATTTATGTTGTTTTATCCTATGTTATATTAAATTGTATTTACGTGGTTTCATCCTATGCTTTATTAAATTGTATTTATTTTGTTTTAACCTATGCTTTATTAAATTGTTTTTATTTTGTTTTATCCTATGCTTTATTAAATTGTATTTATGTTGTTTTAACCTTTGATTTATTAAATTGTGTTTATGTTGTTTTATCCTATGTTTTATTAAATTATATTTATGTTGTTTTATCCTATGCTTTATTAAATTGTATTTATGTTGTTTTAACCTATGCTTTGTTACATCCTGTTTATGTTGTTTTATCCTATGCTTTGTTACATCCTGTTTATGTTGTTTTATCCTATGCTTTATTAAATTGTATTTATGTTGTTTTAACCTATGCTTTATTAAATTGTATTTATGTTGTTTTATCTTATGTTATATTAAATTGTATTTACGTGGTTTCATCCTATGCTTTATTAAATTTGTATTTATTTTGTTTTAACCTATGCTTTATTAAATTGTTTTTATTTTGTTTTATCCTATGCTTTATTAAATTGTTTTTATTTTGTTTTATCCTATGCTTTATTAAATTGTATTTATGTTGTTTTAACCTATGCTTTATTAAATTGTATTTATGATGTTTTATCCTATGCTTTATTAAATTGTATTTACGTGGTTTCATCCTATGCTTTATTAAATTGTATTTTTGTTGTTTTAACCTATGCTTTATTAAATTGTATTTATGTTGTTTTATCCTATGTTATATTGAATTGTATTTACGTGGTTTCATCCTATGCTTTATTAAATTGTATTTATTTTGTTTTAACCTATGCTTTATTAAATTGTTTTTATTTTGTTTTATCCTATGCTTTATTAAATTGTATTTATGTTGTTTTAACCTATGATTTATTAAATTGTATTTATGTTGTTTTATCCTATGCTTTATTAAATTGTATTTATGTTGCTTTATCCTATGTTATATTAAATTGTATTTATGTGGTTTCATCCTATGCTTTATTAAATTGTATTTATTTTGTTTTAACCTATGCTTTATTAAATTGTTTTTATTTTGTTTTATCCTATGCTTTATTAAATTGTATTTATGTTGTTTTAACCTATGATTTATTAAATTGTATTTATGTTGTTTTATCCTATGCTTTATTAAATTGTATTTACGTGGTTTCATCCTATGCTTTATTAAATTGTATTTTTGTTGTTTTAACCTATGCTTTATTAAATTGTATTTATGTTGTTTTATCCTATGCTTTATTAAATTGTATTCATGTTGTTTTATCCAATGCTTTATTAAATTGTATTTATGTTGTTTTATCCTGTTTCATTAAATTGTATTTATGTTGTTTTAACCTATGCTTTATTAAATTGTATTTATGCTGTTTTAACCCATGATTTCTTAAATTGTATTTATGTTGTTTTATCCTATGCTTTATTAAATTGTATTTATGTTGTTTTATCCTATGCTTTATTAAATTGTATTTATGTTGTTTTATCCTATGCTTTATTAAATTGTATTTATGTTGTTTTATCCTATGCTTTATTAAATTGTATTTATGTTGTTTTATTCTATGCTTTATTAAATTGTATTTATGTTGTTTTATCCTATGCTTTATTAAATATTATTCATGTTGTTTATCCTATGCTTTATTAAATTGTATTTATGTTGTTTTAACGTATGATTTATTAAATTGTGTTTATGTTGTTTTATCCTATGCTTTATTAAATTATATTTATGTTGTTTTATCCTATGCTTTATTAAATTGTATTTATGTTGTTTTAACCTATGCTTTATTACATCCTGTTTATGTTGTTTTATCCTATGCTTTATTAAATTGTATTTATGTTGTTTTAACCTATGCTTTAATAAATTGTATTTATGTTGTTTTATCTTATGTTATATTAAATTGTATTTACGTGGTTTCATCCTATGCTTTATTAAATTTGTATTTATTTTGTTTTAACCTATGCTTTATTAAATTGTTTTTATTTTGCTTTATCTTATGCTTTATTAAATTGTATTTATGTTGTTTTAACCTATGCTTTATTAAATTGTATTTATGTTGTTTTATCCTATGTTTTATTAAATTATATTTATGTTGTTTTATCCTATGCTTTATTAAATTGTATTTATGTTGTTTTAACCTATGCTTTATTAAATTGTATTTATGTTGTTTTATCTTATGTTATATTAAATTGTATTTACGTGGTTTCATCCTATGTTTTATTAAATTTGTATTTATTTTGTTTTAACCTATGCTTTATTAAATTGTTTTTATTTTGTTTTATCCTATGCTTTATTAAATTGTTTTTATTTTGTTTTATCCTATGCTTTATTAAATTGTATTTATGTTGTTTTAACCTATGCTTTATTAAATTGTATTTATGTTGTTTTATCCCATGCTTTATTAAATTGTATTTACGTGGTTTCATCCTATGCTTTATTAAATTGTATTTTTGTTGTTTTAACCTATGCTTTATTAAATTGTATTTATGTTGTTTTATCCTATGTTATATTAAATTGTATTTACGTGGTTTCATCCTATGCTTTATTAAATTGTATTTATTTTGTTTTAACCTATGCTTTATTAAATTGTTTTTATTTTGTTTTATCCTATGCTTTATTAAATTGTATTTATGTTGTTTTAACCTATGATTTATTAAATTGTATTTATGTTGTTTTATCCTATGCTTTATTAAATTGTATTTATGTTGCTTTATCCTATGTTATATTAAATTGTATTTATGTGGTTTCATCCTATGCTTTATTAAATTGTAT
Source organism: Phyllobates terribilis (assembly GCF_046119375.1). Classification (NCBI taxonomy): domain Eukaryota; kingdom Metazoa; phylum Chordata; class Amphibia; order Anura; family Dendrobatidae; genus Phyllobates; species Phyllobates terribilis. The sequence goes on along the minus strand of NW_027362781.1, from coordinate 1,705,341 downwards.
TTATTTTGTTTTAACCTATGCTTTATTAAATTGTATTTATGTTGTTTTATCCTATGCTTTATTAAATTGTATTTACGTGGTTTCATCCTATGCTTTATTAAATTGTATTTTTGTTGTTTTAACCTATGCTTTATTAAATTGTATTTATGTTGTTTTATCCTATGCTTTATTAAATTGTATTCATGTTGTTTTATCCAATGCTTTATTAAATTGTATTTATGTTGTTTTATCCTGTTTCATTAAATTGTATTTTTGTTGTTTTAACCTATGCTTTATTAAATTGTATTTATGTTGTTTTATCCTATGTTATATTAAATTGTATTTACGTGGTTTCATCCTATGCTTTATTAAATTGTATTTATTTTGTTTTAACCTATGCTTTATTAAATTGTTTTTATTTTGTTTTATCCTATGCTTTATTAAATTGTATTTATGTTGTTTTAACCTTTGATTTATTAAATTGTGTTTATGTTGTTTTATCCTATGTTTTATTAAATTATATTTATGTTGTTTTATCCTATGCTTTATTAAATTGTATTTATGTTGTTTTAACCTATGCTTTGTTACATCCTGTTTATGTTGTTTTATCCTATGCTTTGTTACATCCTGTTTATGTTGTTTTATCCTATGCTTTATTAAATTGTATTTATGTTGTTTTAACCTATGCTTTATTAAATTGTATTTATGTTGTTTTATCTTATGTTATATTAAATTGTATTTACGTGGTTTCATCCTATGCTTTATTAAATTTGTATTTATTTTGTTTTAACCTATGCTTTATTAAATTGTTTTTATTTTGTTTTATCCTATGCTTTATTAAATTGTTTTTATTTTGTTTTATCCTATGCTTTATTAAATTGTATTTATGTTGTTTTAACCTATGCTTTATTAAATTGTATTTATGATGTTTTATCCTATGCTTTATTAAATTGTATTTACGTGGTTTCATCCTATGCTTTATTAAATTGTATTTTTGTTGTTTTAACCTATGCTTTATTAAATTGTATTTATGTTGTTTTATCCTATGTTATATTGAATTGTATTTACGTGGTTTCATCCTATGCTTTATTAAATTGTATTTATTTTGTTTTAACCTATGCTTTATTAAATTGTTTTTATTTTGTTTTATCCTATGCTTTATTAAATTGTATTTATGTTGTTTTAACCTATGATTTATTAAATTGTATTTATGTTGTTTTATCCTATGCTTTATTAAATTGTATTTATGTTGCTTTATCCTATGTTATATTAAATTGTATTTATGTGGTTTCATCCTATGCTTTATTAAATTGTATTTATTTTGTTTTAACCTATGCTTTATTAAATTGTTTTTATTTTGTTTTATCCTATGCTTTATTAAATTGTATTTATGTTGTTTTAACCTATGATTTATTAAATTGTATTTATGTTGTTTTATCCTATGCTTTATTAAATTGTATTTACGTGGTTTCATCCTATGCTTTATTAAATTGTATTTTTGTTGTTTTAACCTATGCTTTATTAAATTGTATTTATGTTGTTTTATCCTATGCTTTATTAAATTGTATTCATGTTGTTTTATCCAATGCTTTATTAAATTGTATTTATGTTGTTTTATCCTGTTTCATTAAATTGTATTTATGTTGTTTTAACCTATGCTTTATTAAATTGTATTTATGCTGTTTTAACCCATGATTTCTTAAATTGTATTTATGTTGTTTTATCCTATGCTTTATTAAATTGTATTTATGTTGTTTTATCCTATGCTTTATTAAATTGTATTTATGTTGTTTTATCCTATGCTTTATTAAATTGTATTTATGTTGTTTTATCCTATGCTTTATTAAATTGTATTTATGTTGTTTTATTCTATGCTTTATTAAATTGTATTTATGTTGTTTTATCCTATGCTTTATTAAATATTATTCATGTTGTTTATCCTATGCTTTATTAAATTGTATTTATGTTGTTTTAACGTATGATTTATTAAATTGTGTTTATGTTGTTTTATCCTATGCTTTATTAAATTATATTTATGTTGTTTTATCCTATGCTTTATTAAATTGTATTTATGTTGTTTTAACCTATGCTTTATTACATCCTGTTTATGTTGTTTTATCCTATGCTTTATTAAATTGTATTTATGTTGTTTTAACCTATGCTTTAATAAATTGTATTTATGTTGTTTTATCTTATGTTATATTAAATTGTATTTACGTGGTTTCATCCTATGCTTTATTAAATTTGTATTTATTTTGTTTTAACCTATGCTTTATTAAATTGTTTTTATTTTGCTTTATCTTATGCTTTATTAAATTGTATTTATGTTGTTTTAACCTATGCTTTATTAAATTGTATTTATGTTGTTTTATCCTATGTTTTATTAAATTATATTTATGTTGTTTTATCCTATGCTTTATTAAATTGTATTTATGTTGTTTTAACCTATGCTTTATTAAATTGTATTTATGTTGTTTTATCTTATGTTATATTAAATTGTATTTACGTGGTTTCATCCTATGTTTTATTAAATTTGTATTTATTTTGTTTTAACCTATGCTTTATTAAATTGTTTTTATTTTGTTTTATCCTATGCTTTATTAAATTGTTTTTATTTTGTTTTATCCTATGCTTTATTAAATTGTATTTATGTTGTTTTAACCTATGCTTTATTAAATTGTATTTATGTTGTTTTATCCCATGCTTTATTAAATTGTATTTACGTGGTTTCATCCTATGCTTTATTAAATTGTATTTTTGTTGTTTTAACCTATGCTTTATTAAATTGTATTTATGTTGTTTTATCCTATGTTATATTAAATTGTATTTACGTGGTTTCATCCTATGCTTTATTAAATTGTATTTATTTTGTTTTAACCTATGCTTTATTAAATTGTTTTTATTTTGTTTTATCCTATGCTTTATTAAATTGTATTTATGTTGTTTTAACCTATGATTTATTAAATTGTATTTATGTTGTTTTATCCTATGCTTTATTAAATTGTATTTATGTTGCTTTATCCTATGTTATATTAAATTGTATTTATGTGGTTTCATCCTATGCTTTATTAAATTGTATTTATTTTGTTTTAACCTATGCTTTATTAAATTGTATTTATGTTGTTTTATCCTATGCTTTATTAAATTGTATTTACGTGGTTTCATCCTATGCTTTATTAAATTGTATTTTTGTTGTTTTAACCTATGCTTTATTAAATTGTATTTATGTTGTTTTATCCTATGCTTTATTAAATTGTATTCATGTTGTTTTATCCAATGCTTTATTAAATTGTATTTATGTTGTTTTATCCTGTTTCATTAAATTGTATTTATGTTGTTTTAACCTATGCTTTATTAAATTGTATTTATGCTGTTTTAACCCATGATTTATTAAATTGTATTTATGTTGTTTTATCCTATGCTTTATTAAATTGTATTTATGTTGTTTTATCCTATGCTTTATTAAATTGTATTTATGTTGTTTTATCCTATGCTTTATTAAATTGTATATATGTTGTTTTATTCTATGCTTTATTAAATTGTATTTATGTTGTTTTATCCTATGCTTTATTAAATATTATTTATGTTGTTTATCCTATGCTTTATTAAATTGTATTTATGTTGTTTTAACGTATGATTTATTAAATTGTGTTTATGTTGTTTTATCCTATGCTTTATTAAATTAAATTTATGTTGTTTTATCCTATGCTTTATTAAATTGTATTTATGTTGTTTTATCCTATGCTTTATTAAATTGTATTTATGTTGTTTTAACCTATGCTTTATTACATCCTGTTTATGTTGTTATATCCTATGCTTTATTAAATTGTATTTATGTTGTTTTAACCTATGCTTTATTAAATTGTATTTATGTTGTTTTATCTTATGTTTTATTAAATTGTATTTACGTGGTTTCATCCTATGCTTTATTAAATTTGTATTTATTTTGTTTTAACCTATGCTTTATTAAATTGTTTTTATTTTGTTTTATCTTATGCTTTATTAAATTGTATTTATGTTGTTTTAACCTATGCTTTATTAAATTGTATTTATGTTGCTTTATCCTATGCTTTAATAAATTGTATTTACGTGGTTTCATCCTATGCTTTATTAAATTATATTTTTGTTGTTTTAACCTATGCTTTATTAAACTGTATTTATGTTGTTTTTTCCTATGCTTTATTAAATTGTATTTATGTTATTTTAACCTATGCTTTATTACATCCTGTTTATGTTGTTTTATCCTATGCTTTATTAAATTGTATTTATGTTGTTTTAACCTATGCTTTATTAAATTGTATTTATGTTGTTTTATCTTATGTTATATTAAATTGTATTTACGTGGTTTCATCCTATGCTTTATTAAATTTGTATTTATTTTGTTTTAACCTATGCTTTATTAAATTGTTTTTATTTTGTTTTATCCTATGCTTTATTAAATAGTTTTTATATTGTTTTATCCTATGCTTTATTAAATTGTATTTATGTTGTTTTAACCTATGCTTTATTAAATTGTATTTATGTTGTTTTATCCTATGCTTTATTAAATTGTATTTACGTGGTTTCATCCTATGCTTTATTAAATTGTATTTTTGTTGTTTTAACCTATGCTTTATTAAATTGTATTTATGTTGTTTTATCCTATGTTACATTAAATTGTATTTACGTGGTTTCATCCTATGCTTTATTAAATTGTATTTATTTTGTTTTAACCTATGCTTTATTAAATTGTTTTTATTTTGTTTTATCCTATGCTTTATTAAATTGTATTTATGTTGTTTTAACCTATGATTTATTAAATTGTATTTATGTTGTTTTATCCTATGCTTTATTAAATTGTATTTATGTTGCTTTATCCTATGTTATATTAAATTGTATTTATGTGGTTTCATCCTATGCTTTATTAAATTGTATTTATTTTGTTTAAACCTATGCTTTATTAAATTGTTTTTATTTTGTTTTATCCTATGCTTTATTAAATTGTATTTATGTTGTTTTAACCTATGATTTATTAAATTGTATTTATGTTGTTTTATCCTATGCTTTATTAAATTGTATTTACGTGGTTTCATCCTATGCTTTATTAAATTGTATTTTTGTTGTTTTAACCTATGCTTTATTAAATTGTATTTATGTCGTTTTATCCTATGCTTTATTAAATTGTATTCATGTTGTTTTATCCAATGCTTTATTAAATTGTATTTATGTTGTTTTATCCTGTTTCATTAAATTGTATTTATGTTGTTTTAACCTATGCTTTATTAAATTGTATTTATGCTGTTTTAACCCATGCTTTATTAAATTGTATTTATGTTGTTTTATCCTATGCTTTATTAAATTGTATTTATGTTGTTTTGTCCTATGCTTTATTAAATTGTATTTATGTTGTTTTATCCTATGCTTTATTAAATTGTTTTTATGTTGTTTTATCCTATGCTTTATTAAATTGTATTTATGTGGTTTTATCCTATGCTTTATTAAATTGTATTTATGTTGTTTTATCCTATGCTTTATTAAATTGTATTTATGTTGTTTTGTACTATGCTTTATTAATATGTATTTATGTTGTTTTAACCTATGTTTTATTAAATTGTATTTATGTTGTTTTAACCCATGCTTTATTAAATTGTATTTATGTTGTTTTATCCTATGCTTTACTAAATTGTATTTATGTTGTTTTATCCTATGCTTTATTAAATTGTATTTATGTTGTTTTAACCTACGATTTATTAAATTGTATTTATGTAGTTTTATCCTATGCTTTATTAAATTGTATTTATGTTGTTTTATCCTATGTTATATTAAATTGTATTTACGTGCTTTCATCCTATGCTTTATTAAATTGTATTTATTTTGTTTTAACCTATGCTTTATTATATTGTTTTTATGTTGTTTCATCCTATGCTTTATTAAATTGTATTTATGTTGTTTTAACCTATGCTTTATTAAATTGTATGTATGTTGTTTTATCCTATGCTTTATTAAATTGTAATCATGTTGTTTTATCCTATGCTTTAATAAATTGTATTTATGTTGTTTTATCCTATGCTTTATTAAATTGTATTTATGTTGTTTTATCCTATGCTTTATTAAATTGTATTTATGTTGTTTTATCCTATGCTTTATTAAATTGTATTTATGTTGTTTTATTCTATGCTTTATTAAATTGTATTTATGTTGTTTTATCCTATGCTTTATTAAATTTTATTTATGTTGTTTATCCTATGCTTTATTAAATTGTATTTATGTTGTCTTAACCTATGATTTATTAAATTGTATTTATGTTGTTTTATCCTATGCTTTATTAAATTGTATGTATGTTGTTTTATCCTATGCTTTATTAAATTGTATTTATGTTGTTTTATCCTATGCTTTATTAAATTGTATTTATGTTGTTTTAACCTATGCTTTATTACATCCTGTTTATGTTGTTTTATCCTATGCTTTATTAAATTGTATTTATTTTGTTTTAACCTATGCTTTATTAAATTGTTTTTATTTTGTTTTATCCTATGCTTTATTAAATTGTATTTATGTGGTTTTATCCTATGCTTTAATAAATTGTATTTATGTTGTTTTATCCTATGTTTTATTATATTGTATTTATGTTGTTTTATCCTATGCTTTAATAAATTGTATTTATGTTGTTTTGTACTATGCTTTATTAAATTGTATTTATGTTGTTTTAACCTATGCTTTATTAAATTGTATTTATGTTGTTTTAACCTATGTTATATTAAATTGTATTTACGTGGTTTCATCCTATGCTTTATTAAATTGTATTTATTTTGTTTTAACCTATGCTTTATTAAATTGTTTTTATGTTGTTTTATCCTATGCTTTATTAAATTGTATTTATGTTGTTTTATCCTATGCTTTATTAAATTGTATTTACGTGGTTTCATCCTATGCTTTATTAAATTGTATTTATGTTGTTTTAACATATTCTTTATTAAATTGTACTTATGTTGTTTTATCCTATGCTTTATTAAATTGTATTCATGTTGTTTTATCATATGCTTTATTAAATTGTATTTATGTTGTTTTATCTTATGCTTTATTAAATTGTATTTATGTTGTTTTATCCTATGCTTTATTAAATTGTATTTATGTTGTTTTGTACTATGCTTTATTAAATTGTATTTATGTTGTTTTAACCCATGCTTTATTAAATTGTATTTATGTTGTTTTATCCTATGTTTTATTAAATTGTATTTATTTTGTTTTGTCCTATGCTTTATTAAATTGTATTTATGTTGCTTTATCCTATGCTTTATTAAATTGTATTTATGTTGTTTTATCCTATGCTTTATTAAATTGTATTTATGTTGTTTTAACCTATGATTTATTAAATTGTATTTATGTTGTTTTATCCTATGCTTTATTAAATTGTATTTATGTTGTTTTATCCTATGCTTTATTACATCCTGTTTATGTTGTTTTATCCTATGCTTTATTAAATTGTATTTATGTTGTTTTATCCTATGTTATATTAAATTGTATTTACGTGGTTTCATCCTATGCTTTATTAAATTGTATTTATTTTGTTTTAACCTATGCTTTATTAAATTGTTTTTATGTTGTTTTATCCTATGCTTTATTAAATTGTATTTATGTTGTTTTATCCTATGCTTTATTAAATTGTTTTTACGTGGTTTCATCCTATGCTTTATTAAATTGTATTTATGTTGTTTTAACATATTCTTTATTAAATTGTACTTATGTTGTTTTATCCTATGCTTTATTAAATTGTATTCATGTTGTTTTATCCAATGCTTTATTAAATTGTATTTATGTTGTTTTATCCTGTTTCATTAAATTGTATTTATGTTGTTTTATCCTATGATTTATTAAATTGTATTTATGCTGTTTTAACCCATGCTTTATTAAATTGTATTTATGTTGTTTCATCCTATGCTTTACTAAATTGTATTTATGTTGTTTTATCCTATGCTTTATTAAATTGTATTTATGTTGTTTTATCCTATGCTTTATTAAATTGTATTTATGTGGTTTTATCCTATGCTTTATTAAATTGTATTTATGTGGTTTTATCCTATGCTTTATTAAATTGTATTTATGTTGTTTTATCCTATGCTTTATTAAATTGTATTTAGGTTGTTTTATCCTATGCTTTATTAAATTGTATTTATGTTGTTTTATCCTATGCTTTATTAAATTGTATTTATGTTGTTTTGTACTATGCTTTATTAAATTGTATTTATGTTGTTTTAACCTATGCTTTATTAAATTGTATTTATGTTGTTTTATCCTATGTTTTATTAAATTATATTTATTTTGTTTTGTCCTATGCTTTATTAAATTGTATTTTTGTTGTTTTAACCTATGCTTTATTAAATTGTATTTATGTTGTTTTAACCCATGCTTTATAAAATTGTATTTATGTCGTTTTATCCTATGCTTTACTAAATTGTATTTATGTTGTTTTATCTTATGCTTTATTAAATTGTATTTATGTTGTTTTAACCTATGATTTATTAAACTGTATTTATGTTGTTTTATCCTATGCTTTATTAAATTGTATTTATGTTGTTTTATTCTATGCTTTATTACATCCTGTTTATGTTGCTTTATCCTATGCTTTATTAAATTGTATTTATGTTGTTTTAACCTATGCTTTATTAAATTGTATTTATGTTGTTTTATCCTATGTTATATTAAATTGTATTTACGTGGTTTCATCCTATGCTTTATTAAATTGTATTTATTTTGTTTTATCCTATGCTTTATTTAATTGTTTTTATGTTGTTTTATCCTATGCTTTATTAAATTGTATTTATGTTGTTTTAACCTATGCTTTGTTAAATTGTATTTATGTTGTTTTATCCTATGCTTTATTAAATTGTATTTACGTGGTTTCATCCTATGCTTTATTAAATTGCATTTATGTTGTTTTAACCTATGCTTTATTAAATTGTATTTATGTTGTTTTATCCTATGCTTTATTAAATTGTATTTATGTTGTTTTAACCCATGCTTTATTAAATTGTATTTATGTTGTTTTATCCTATGTTTTATTAAATTGTATTTATTTTGTTTTGTCATATGCTTTATTAAATTGTATTTATGTTGTCTTATCCTATGCTTTATTAAATTGTATTTATGTTGTTTTATCCTATGCTTTATTAAATTGTATTTATGTTGTTTTAACCTATGATTTATTAAATTGTATTTATGTTGTTTTATCCTATGCTTTATTAAATTGTATTTATGTTGTTTTATCCTATGCTTTATTAAATTGTATGTATGTTGTTTTATCCTATGCTTTATTAAATTGTATTTATGTTGTTTTATCCTATGCTTTATTAAATTGTATTTATGTTGTTTTAACCTATGCTTTATTACATCCTGTTTATGTTGTTTTATCCTATGCTTTATTAAATTGTATTTATTTTGTTTTAACCTATGCTTTATTAAATTGTTTTTATTTTGTTTTATCCTATGCTTTATTAAATTGTATTTATGTGGTTTTATCCTATGCTTTAATAAATTGTATTTATGTTGTTTTATCCTATGTTTTATTATATTGTATTTATGTTGTTTTATCCTATGCTTTAATAAATTGTATTTATGTTGTTTTGTACTATGCTTTATTAAATTGTATTTATGTTGTTTTAACCTATGCTTTATTAAATTGTATTTATGTTGTTTTAACCTATGTTATATTAAATTGTATTTACGTGGTTTCATCCTATGCTTTATTAAATTGTATTTATTTTGTTTTAACCTATGCTTTATTAAATTGTTTTTATGTTGTTTTATCCTATGCTTTATTAAATTGTATTTATGTTGTTTTATCCTATGCTTTATTAAATTGTATTTACGTGGTTTCATCCTATGCTTTATTAAATTGTATTTATGTTGTTTTAACATATTCTTTATTAAATTGTACTTATGTTGTTTTATCCTATGCTTTATTAAATTGTATTCATGTTGTTTTATCATATGCTTTATTAAATTGTATTTATGTTGTTTTATCTTATGCTTTATTAAATTGTATTTATGTTGTTTTATCCTATGCTTTATTAAATTGTATTTATGTTGTTTTGTACTATGCTTTATTAAATTGTATTTATGTTGTTTTAACCCATGCTTTATTAAATTGTATTTATGTTGTTTTATCCTATGTTTTATTAAATTGTATTTATTTTGTTTTGTCCTATGCTTTATTAAATTGTATTTATGTTGCTTTATCCTATGCTTTATTAAATTGTATTTATGTTGTTTTATCCTATGCTTTATTAAATTGTATTTATGTTGTTTTAACCTATGATTTATTAAATTGTATTTATGTTGTTTTATCCTATGCTTTATTAAATTGTATTTATGTTGTTTTATCCTATGCTTTATTACATCCTGTTTATGTTGTTTTATCCTATGCTTTATTAAATTGTATTTATGTTGTTTTATCCTATGTTATATTAAATTGTATTTACGTGGTTTCATCCTATGCTTTATTAAATTGTATTTATTTTGTTTTAACCTATGCTTTATTAAATTGTTTTTATGTTGTTTTATCCTATGCTTTATTAAATTGTATTTATGTTGTTTTATCCTATGCTTTATTAAATTGTTTTTACGTGGTTTCATCCTATGCTTTATTAAATTGTATTTATGTTGTTTTAACATATTCTTTATTAAATTGTACTTATGTTGTTTTATCCTATGCTTTATTAAATTGTATTCATGTTGTTTTATCCAATGCTTTATTAAATTGTATTTATGTTGTTTTATCCTGTTTCATTAAATTGTATTTATGTTGTTTTATCCTATGATTTATTAAATTGTATTTATGCTGTTTTAACCCATGCTTTATTAAATTGTATTTATGTTGTTTTATCCTATGCTTTACTAAATTGTATTTATGTTGTTTTATCCTATGCTTTATTAAATTGTATTTATGTTGTTTTATCCTATGCTTTATTAAATTGTATTTATGTGGTTTTATCCTATGCTTTATTAAATTGTATTTATGTGGTTTTATCCTATGCTTTATTAAATTGTATTTATGTTGTTTTATCCTATGCTTTATTAAATTGTATTTAGGTTGTTTTATCCTATGCTTTATTAAATTGTATTTATGTTGTTTTATCCTATGCTTTATTAAATTGTATTTATGTTGTTTTGTACTATGCTTTATTAAATTGTATTTATGTTGTTTTAACCTATGCTTTATTAAATTGTATTTATGTTGTTTTATCCTATGTTTTATTAAATTATATTTATTTTGTTTTGTCCTATGCTTTATTAAATTGTATTTTTGTTGTTTTAACCTATGCTTTATTAAATTGTATTTATGTTGTTTTAACCCATGCTTTATAAAATTGTATTTATGTCGTTTTATCCTATGCTTTACTAAATTGTATTTATGTTGTTTTATCTTATGCTTTATTAAATTGTATTTATGTTGTTTTAACCTATGATTTATTAAACTGTATTTATGTTGTTTTATCCTATGCTTTATTAAATTGTATTTATGTTGTTTTATTCTATGCTTTATTACATCCTGTTTATGTTGCTTTATCCTATGCTTTATTAAATTGTATTTATGTTGTTTTAACCTATGCTTTATTAAATTGTATTTATGTTGTTTTATCCTATGTTATATTAAATTGTATTTACGTGGTTTCATCCTATGCTTTATTAAATTGTATTTATTTTGTTTTATCCTATGCTTTATTTAATTGTTTTTATGTTGTTTTATCCTATGCTTTATTAAATTGTATTTATGTTGTTTTAACCTATGCTTTGTTAAATTGTATTTATGTTGTTTTATCCTATGCTTTATTAAATTGTATTTACGTGGTTTCATCCTATGCTTTATTAAATTGCATTTATGTTGTTTTAACCTATGCTTTATTAAATTGTATTTATGTTGTTTTATCCTATGCTTTATTAAATTGTATTTATGTTGTTTTAACCCATGCTTTATTAAATTGTATTTATGTTGTTTTATCCTATGTTTTATTAAATTGTATTTATTTTGTTTTGTCATATGCTTTATTAAATTGTATTTATGTTGTCTTATCCTATGCTTTATTAAATTGTATTTATGTTGTTTTATCCTATGCTTTATTAAATTGTATTTATGTTGTTTTAACCTATGATTTATTAAATTGTATTTATGTTGTTTTATCCTATGCTTTATTAAATTGTATTTATGTTGTTTTATCCTATGCTTTATTACATCCTGTTTATGTTGTTTTATCCTATGCTTTATTAAATTGTATTTATGTTGTTTTAACCTATGCTTTATTAAATTGTATTTATGTTGTTTTATCCTATGTTATATTAAATTGTATTTATGTTGTTTTATCCTATGCTTTATTACATCCTGTTTATGTTGTTTTATCCTATGCTTTATTAAATTGTATTTATGTTGTTTTAACCTATGCTTTATTACCTTGTATTTATGTTGTTTTATCCTATGTTATATTAAATTTTATTTACGTGGTTTCATCCTATGCTTTATTAAATTGTATTTATTTTATTTTAACCTATGCTTTATTAAATTGTTTTTATGTTGTTTTATCCTATGCTTTATTAAATTGTATTTATGTTGTTTTAACCTATGCTTTATTAAATTGCATTTATGTTGTTTTATCCTATACTTTATTAAGTTGTATTTACGTGGTTTCATCCTATGCTTTATTAAATTGTATTTATGCTGTTTTAACCCATGCTTTATTAAATTGTATTTATGTTGTTTTATCCTATGCTTTATTAAATTGTATTTATGTTGTTTTATCCTATGCTTTATTAAATTGTTTTTATGTTGTTTTATCCTATGCTTTATTAAATTGTATTTATGTGGTTTTATCCTATGCTTTATTAAATTGTATTTATGTTGTTTTATCCTATGCTTTATTAAATTGTATTTATGTTGTTTTGTACTATGCTTTATTAATATGTATTTATGTTGTTTTAACCTATGTTTTATTAAATTGTATTTATGTTGTTTTAACCCATGCTTTATTAAATTGTATTTATGTTGTTTTATCCTATGCTTTACTAAATTGTATTTATGTTGTTTTATCCTATGCTTTATTAAATTGTATTTATGTTGTTTTAACCTACGATTTATTAAATTGTATTTATGTTGTTTTATCCTATGCTTTATTAAATTGTATTTATGTTGTTTTATCCTATGTTATATTAAATTGTATTTACGTGGTTTCATCCTATGCTTTATTAAATTGTATTTATTTTGTTTTAACCCATGCTTTATTATATTGTTTTTATGTTGTTTTATCCTATGCTTTATTAAATTGTATTTATGTTGTTATATCCTATGCTTTATTAAATTGTATTTACGTGGTTTCATCCTATGCTTTATTAAATTGTATTTATGTTGTTTTAACCTATGCTTTATTAAATTGTATTTATGTTGTTTTATCCTATGCTTTATTAAATTGTAATCATGTTGTTTTATCCTATGCTTTAATAAATTGTATTTATGTTGTTTTATCCTATGCTTTATTAAATTGTATTTATGTTGTTTTATCCTATGCTTTATTAAATTGTATTTATGCTGTTTTATCCTATGCTTTATTAAATTGTATTTATGTTGTTTTATTCTATGATTTATTAAATTGTATTTATGTTGTTTTATCCTATGCTTTATTAAATTTTATTTATGTTGTTTATCCTATGCTTTATTAAATTGTATTTATGTTGTCTTAACCTATGATTTATTAAATTGTATTTATGTTGTTTTATCCTATGCTTTATTAAATTGTATGTATGTTGTTTTATCCTATGCTTTATTAAATTGTATTTATGTTGTTTTATCCTATGCTTTATTAAATTGTATTTATGTTGTTTTAACCTATGCTTTATTACATCCTGTTTATGTTGTTTTATCCTATGCTTTATTAAATTGTATTTATTTTGTTTTAACCTATGCTTTATTAAATTGTTTTTATTTTGTTTTATCCTATGCTTTATTAAATTGTATTTATGTGGTTTTATCCTATGCTTTAATAAATTGTATTTATGTTGTTTTATCCTATGCTTTATTATATTGTATTTATGTTGTTTTATCCTATGCTTTAATAAATTGTATTTATGTTGTTTTGTACTATGCTTTATTAAATTGTATTTATGTTGTTTTAACCCATGCTTCATTAAATTGTATTTATGTTGTTTTATCCTATGTTTTATTAAATTGTATTTATTTTGTTTTGTCCTATGCTTTATTAAATTGTATTTATGTTGTTTTATCCTATGCTTTATTAAATTGTATTTATGTTGTTTTATCCTATGCTTTATTAAATTGTATTTATGTTGTTTTAACCTATGATTTATTAAATTGTATTTATGTTGTTTTATCCTATGCTTTATTAAATTGTATTTATGTTGTTTTATCCTATGCTTTATAAAATTATATTTATGTGGTTTTATCCTATGCTTTATTAAATTGTATTCATGTTGTTTTATCATATGCTTTATTAAATTGTATTTATGTTGTTTTATCTTATGCTTTATTAAATTGTATTTATGTTGTTTTATCCTATGCTTTATTAAATTGTATTTATGTTGTTTTGTACTATGCTTTATTAAATTGTATTTATGTTGTTTTAACCCATGCTTTATTAAATTGTATTTATGTTGTTTTATCCTATGTTTTATTAAATTGTATTTATTTTGTTTTGTCCTATGCTTTATTAAATTGTATTTATGTTGTTTTATCCTATGCTTTATTAAATTATATTTATGTAGTTTTATCCTATGCTTTATTAAATTGTATTTATGTTGTTTTAACCTATGATTTATTAAATTGTATTTATGTTGTTTTATCCTATGCTTTATTAAATTGTATTTATGTTGTTTTATCCTATGCTTTATTACATCCTGTTTATGTTGTTTTATCCTATGCTTTATTAAATTGTATTTATGTTGTTTTAACCTATGCTTTATTAAATTGTATTTATGTTGTTTTATCCTATGTTATATTAAATTGTATTTACGTGGTTTCATCCTATGCTTTATTAAATTGTATTTATTTTGTTTTAACCTATGCTTTATTAAATTGTTTTTATGTTGTTTTATCCTATGCTTTATTAAATTGTATTTATGTTGTTTTATCCTATGCTTTATTAAATTGTATTTACGTGGTTTCATCCTATGCTTTATTAAATTGTATTTATGTTGTTTTAACATATTCTTTATTAAATTGTACTTATGTTGTTTTATCCTATGCTTTATTAAATTGTATTCATGTTGTTTTATCCAATGCTTTATTAAATTGTATTTATGTTGTTTTATCCTGTTTCATTAAATTGTATTTATGTTGTTTTATCCTATGCTTTATTAAATTGTATTTATGCTGTTTTAACCCATGCTTTATTAAATTGTAGTTATGTTGTTTTATCCTATGCTTTATTAAATTGTATTCATGTTGTTTTGTCCTTTGCTTTATTAAATTGTATTTATGTGGTTTTATCCTATGCTTTATTAAATTGTATTTATGTGGTTTTATCCTATGCTTTATTAAATTGTATTTATGTTGTTTTATCCTATGCTTTATTAAATTGTATTTAGGTTGTTTTATCCTATGCTTTATTAAATTGTATTTATGTTGTTTTATCCTATGCTTTATTAAATTGTATTTATGTTGTTTTGTACTATGCTTTATTAAATTGTATTTATGTTGTTTTAACCTATGCTTTATTAAATTGTATTTATGTTGTTTTATCCTATGTTTTATTAAATTGTATTTATTTTGTTTTGTCCTATGCTTTATTAAATTGTATTTATGTTGTTTTAACCTATGCTTTATTAAATTGTATTTATGTTGTTTTAACCCATGCTTTATTAAATTGTATTTATGTTGTTTTATCCTATGCTTTACTAAATTGTATTTATGTTGTTTTATCCTATGCTTTATTAAATTGTATTTATGTTGTTTTAACCTATGCTTTATTAAATTGTATTTATGTTGTTTTATCCTATGTTATATTAAATTGTATTTACGTGGTTTCATCCTATGCTTTATTAAATTGTATTTATTTTGTTTTAACCTATGCTTTATTAAATTGTTTTTATGTTGTTTTATCCTATGCTTTATTAAATTGTATTTATGTTGTTTTATCCTATGCTTTATTAAATTGTATTTACGTGGTTTCATCCTATGCTTTATTAAATTGTATTTATGTTGTTTTAACATATTCTTTATTAAATTGTACTTATGTTGTTTTATCCTATGCTTTATTAAATTGTATTCATGTTGTTTTATCCAATGCTTTATTAAATTGTATTTATGTTGTTTTATCCTGTTTCATTAAATTGTATTTATGTTGTTTTATCCTATGCTTTATTAAATTGTATTTATGCTGTTTTAACCCATGCTTTATTAAATTGTATTTATGTTGTTTTATCCTATGCTTTATTAAATTGTATTCATGTTGTTTTATCCTATGCTTTATTAAATTGTATTTATGTTGTTTTATCCTATGCTTTATTAAATTGTATTTATGTGGTTTTATCCTATGCTTTATTAAATTGTATTTATGTGGTTTTATCCTATGCTTTACTAAATTGTATTTATGTTGTTTTATCCTATGCTTTATTAAATTGTATTTAGGTTGTTTTATCCTATGCTTTATTAAATTGTATTTATGTTGTTTTATCCTATGCTTTATTAAATTGTATTTATGTTGTTTTGTACTATGCTTTATTAAATTGTATTTATGTTGTTTTAACCTATGCTTTATTAAATTGTATTTATGTTGTTTTATCCTATGTTTTATTAAATTGTATTTATTTTGTTTTGTCCTATGCTTTATTAAATTGTATTTATGTTGTTTTAACCTATGCTTTATTAAATTGTATTTATGTTGTTTTAACCCATGCTTTATTAAATTGTATTTATGTTGTTTTATCCTATGCTTTACTAAATTGTATTTATGTTGTTTTATCTTATGCTTTATTAAATTGTATTTATGTTGTTTTAACCTATGATTTATTAAACTGTATTTATGTTGTTTTATCCTATGCTTTATTAAATTGTATTTATGTTGTTTTATTCTATGCTTTATTACATCCTGTTTATGTTGTTTTATCCTATGCTTTATTAAATTGTATTTATGTTGTTTTAACCTATGCTTTATTAAATTGTATTTATGTTGTTTTATCCTATGCTTTATTAAATTGTATTTACGTGGTTTCATCCTATGCTTTATTAAATTGCATTTATGTTGTTTTAACCTATGCTTTATTAAATTGTATTTATGTTGTTTTATCCTATGCTTTATTAAATTGTATTTATGTTGTTTTAACCCATGCTTTATTAAATTGTATTTATGTTGTTTTATCCTTTGTTTTATTAAATTGTATTTATTTTGTTTTGTCATATGCTTTATTAAATTGTATTTATGTTGTCTTATCCTATGCTTTATTAAATTGTATTTATGTTGTTTTATCCTATGTTTTATTAAATTGTATTTATTTTGTTTTGTCCTATGCTTTATTAAATTGTATTTATGTTGTTTTATCCTATGCTTTATTAAATTGTATTTATGTTGTTTTATCCTATGTTTTATTAAATTGTATTTATTTTGTTTTGTCCTATGCTTTATTAAATTGTATTTATGTTGTTTTAACCTATGCTTTATTAAATTGTATTTATGTTGTTTTAACCCATGCTTTATTAAATTGTATTTATGTTGTTTTATCCTATGCTTTATTAAATTGTATTTACGTGGTTTCATCCTATGCTTTATTAAATTGCATTTATGTTGTTTTAACCTATGCTTTATTAAATTGTATTTATGTTGTTTTATCCTATGCTTTATTAAATTGTATTTATGTTGTTTTAACCCATGCTTTATTAAATTGTATTTATGTTGTTTTATCCTATGTTTTATTAAATTGTATTTATTTTGTTTTGTCATATGCTTTATTAAATTGTATTTATGTTGTCTTATCCTATGCTTTGTTAAATTGTATTTATGTTGTTTTATCCTATGCTTTATTAAATTGTATTTATGTTGTTTTAACCTATGATTTATTAAATTGTATTTATGTTGTTTTATCCTATGCTTTATTAAATTGTATTTATGTTGTTTTATCCTACGCTTTATTACATCCTGTTTATGTTGTTTTATCCTATGCTTTATTAAATTGTATTTATGTTGTTTTAACCTATGCTTTATTAAATTGTATTTATGTTGTTTTATCCTATGTTATATTAAATTGTATTTATGTTGTTTTATCCTATGCTTTATTACATCCTGTTTATGTTGTTTTATCCTATGCTTTATTAAATTGTATTTATGTTGTTTTAACCTATGCTTTATTAAATTGTATTTATATTGTTTTATCCTATGTTATATTAAATTTTATTTACGTGGTTTCATCCTATGCTTTATTAAATTGTATTTATTTTGTTTTAACCTATGCTTTATTAAATTGTTTTTATGTTGTTTTATCCTATGCTTTATTAAATTGTATTTATGTTGTTTTAACCTATGCTTTATTAAATTGCATTTATGTTGTTTTATCCTATACTTTATTAAGTTGTATTTACGTGGTTTCATCCTATGCTTTATTAAATTGTATTTATGTTGTTTTAACCTATGCTTTATTAAATTGTATTTATGTTGTTTTATCCTATGCTTTATTAAATTGTATTTATGTTGTTTTTTCCAATGCTTTATTAAATTGTATTTATGTTGTTTTATCCTATGTTTCATTAAATTGTATTCATGTTGTTTTAACCTATGCTTTATTAAATTGTATTTATGCTGTTTTAACCCATGCTTTATTAAATTGTATTTATGTTGTTTTATCCTATGCTTTATTAAATTGTATTTATGTTGTTTTATCCTATGCTTTATTAAATAGTATTTATGTTGTTTTATCCTATGCTTTATTAAATTGTATTTATGTTGTTTTATCCTATGCTTTATTAAATTGTATTTATGTTGTTTTATTCTATGCTTTATTAAATTGTATTTATGTTGTTTTATCCTATGTTTTATTAAATATTATTTATGTTGTTTATCCTATGCTTTATTAAATTGTATTTATGTTGTTTTAACCTATGATTTATTAAATTGTGTTTATGTTGTTTTATCCTATGCTTTATTAAATTATATTTATGTTGTTTTATCCTATGCTTTATTAAATTGTATTTATGTTGTTTTATCCTATGTTATATTAAATTTTATTTACGTGGTTTCATCCTATGCTTTATTAAATTGTATTTATTTTGTTTTAACCTATGCTTTATTAAATTGTTTTTATGTTGTTTTATCCTATGCTTTATTAAATTGTATTTATGTTGTTTTAACCTATGCTTTATTAAATTGCATTTATGTTGTTTTATCCTATACTTTATTAAGTTGTATTTACGTGGTTTCATCCTATGCTTTATTAAATTGTATTTATGTTGTTTTAACCTATGCTTTATTAAATTGTATTTATCTTGTTTTATCCTATGCTTTATTAAATTGTATTTATGTTGTTTTATCCAATGCTTTATTCAATTGTATTTATGTTGTTTTATCCTGTTTCATTAAATTGTATTCATGTTGTTTTAACCTATGCTTTATTAAATTGTATTTATGCTGTTTTAACCCATGCTTTATTAAATTGTATTTATGTTGTTTTATCCTATGCTTTATTAAATTGTATTTATGTTGTTTTATCCTATGCTTTATTAAATTGTATTTATGTTGTTTTATCCTATGCTTTATTAAATTGTATTTATGTTGTTTTATCCTATGCTTTATTAAATTGTATTTATGTTGTTTTATTCTATGCTTTATTAAATTGTATTTATGTTGTTTTATCCTATGCTTTATTAAATATTATTTATGTTGTTTATCCTATGCTTTATTAAATTGTATTTATGTTGTTTTAACCTATGATTTATTAAATTGTGTTTATGTTGTTTTATCCTATGCTTTATTAAATTATATTTATGTTGTTTTATCCAATGCTTTATTAAATTGTATTTATGTTGTTTTATCCTATGCTTTATTAAATTGTATTTATGTTGTTTTAACCTATGCTTTATTACATCCTGTTTAGGTTGTTTTTTCCTATGCTTTATTAAATTGTATTTATGTTGTTTTAACCTATGCTTTATTAAATTGTATTTATGTTATTTTATCTTATGTTATATTAAATTGTATTTACGTGGTTTCATCCTATGCTTTATTAAATTTGTATTTATTTTGTTTTAACCTATGCTTTATTAAATTGTTTTTATTTTGTTTTATCCTATGCTTTATTAAATTGTATTTATGTTGTTTTAACCTATGCTTTATTAAATTGTATTTATGTTGTTTTATCCTATGCCTTATTAAATTGTTTTTATGTTGTTTTATCCTATGCTTTATTAAATTGTATTTATGTTGTTTTAACCCATGCTTTATTAAATTGTATTTATGTTGTTTTATCCTATGTTTTATTAAATTGTATTTATTTTGTTTTAACCTATGCTTTATTAAATTGTTTTTATTTTGTTTTATCCTATGCTTTATTAAATTGTATTTATGTTGTTTTATCCTATGCTTTATTAAATTGTATTTATGTGGTTTTATCCTATGCTTTATTAAATTGTATTTATGTTGTTTTGTACTATGCTTTATTAAATTGTATTTATGTTGTTTTAACCCATGCTTTATTAAATTGTATTTATGTTGTTTTATCCTATGTTTTATTAAATTGTATTTATTTTGTTTTGTCATATGCTTTATTAAATTGTATTTATGTTGTCTTATCCTATGCTTTATTAAATTGTATTTAGGTTGTTTTATCCTATGCTTTATTAAATTGTATTTATGTTGTTTTAACCTATGATTTATTAAATTGTATTTATGTTGTTTTATCCTATGCTTTATTAAATTGTATTTATGTTGTTTTATCCTATGCTTTATTACATCCTGTTTATGTTGTTTTATCCTATGCTTTATTAAATTGTATTTATGTTGTTTTAACCTATGCTTTATTAAATTGTATTTATGTTGTTTTATCCTATGTTATATTAAATTGTATTTATGTTGTTTTATCCTATGTTATATTAAATTTTATTTACGTGGTTTCATCCTATGCTTTATTAAATTGTATTTATTTTGTTTTAACCTATGCTTTATTAAATTGTTTTTATGTTGTTTTATCCTATGCTTTATTAAATTATATTTATGTTGTTTTAACCTATGCTTTATTAAATTGCATTTATGTTGTTTTATCCTATACTTTATTAAGTTGTATTTACGTGGTTTCATCCTATGCTTTATTAAATTGTATTTATGTTGTTTTAACCTATGCTTTATTAAATTGTATTTATGTTGTTTTATCCTATGCTTTATTAAATTGTATTTATGTTATTTTATCCAATGCTTTATTAAATTGTATTTATGTTGTTTTTTCCTATGTTTCATTAAATTGTATTCATGTTGTTTTAACCTATGCTTTATTAAATTGTATTTATGCTGTTTTAACCCATGCTTTATTAAATTGTATTTATGTTGTTTTATCCTATGCTTTATTAAATTGTATTTACGTGGTTTCATATTATGCTTTATTAAATTGTATTTTTGTTGTTTTAACATATGCTTTATTAAATTGTATTTATGTTGTTTTATCCTATGTTATATTAAATTTTATTTACGTGGTTTCATCCTATGCTTTTTTAAATTGTATTTTTGTTGTTTTAACCTATGCTTTATTAAATTATATTTATGTTGTTTTATCCTATGTTATATTAAATTTTATTTACGTGGTTTCATCCTATGCTTTATTAAATTGTATTTATTTTGTTTTAACCTATGCTTTATTAAATTGTTTTTATGTTGTTTTATCATATGCTTTATTAAATTGTATTTATGTTGTTTTAACCTATGCTTTATTAAATTGCATTTATGTTGTTTTATCCTATACTTTATTAAGTTGTATTTACGTGGTTTCATCCTATGCTTTATTAAATTGTATTTATGTTGTTTTAACCTATGCTTTATTAAATTGTATTTATGTTGTTTTATCCTATGCTTTATTAAATTGTATTTATGTTGTTTTATCCAATGCTTTATTAAATTGTATTTATGTTGTTTTATCCTATGTTTCATTAAATTGTATTCATGTTGTTTTAACCTATGCTTTATTAAATTGTATTTATGCTGTTTTAACCCATGCTTTATTAAATTGTATTTATGTTGTTTTATCCTATGCTTTATTAAATTGTATTTATGTTGTTTTATCCTATGCTTTATTAAATTGTATTTATGTTGTTTTATCCTATGCTTTATTAAATTGTATTTATGTTGTTTTATCCTATGCTTTATTAAATTGTATTTATGTTGTTTTATTCTATGCTTTATTAAATTGTATTTATGTTCTTTTATCTTATGCTTTATTAAATTGTATTTATGTTGTTTTATCCTATGCTTTATTAAATTGTATTTATGTGGTTTTATCCTATGCTTTATTAAATTGTATTTATGTTGTTTTATCCTATGCTTTATTAAATTGTATTTATGTTGTTTTATCCTATGCTTTACTAAATCGTATTTATGTTGTTTTGTACTATGCCTTATTAAATTGTATTTATGTTGTTTTAACCCATGCTTTATTAAATTGTATTTATTTTGTTTTATCCTATGTTTTATTAAATTGTATTTATTTTGTTTTGTCCTATGCTTTATTAAATTGTATTTATGTTGTTTTAACCTATGATTTATTAAATTGTATTTATGTTGTTTTAACCCATGCTTTATTAAATTGCATTTATGTTGTTTTGTCCTATGCTTTATTAAATTGTATTTTGTTGTTTTATCCTATGCTTTATTAAATTGTATGTATGTTGTTTTAACCTATGATTTATTAAATTGTATTTATGTTGTTTTATCCTATGCTTTATTAAATTGTATTTATGTTGTTTAACCTATGCTTTATTAAATTGTATTTATGTTGTTTTATCCTATGCTTTATTAAATTGTATTTACGTGTTTTCATCCTATGCTTTATTAAATTGTATGTATGTTGTTTTAACCTATGCTTTATTAAATTGTATTTACGTGGTTTCATCCTATGCTTTATTAAATTGTATTTATTTTGTTTTAACCTATGCTTTATTAAATTGTTTTTATGTTGTTTTATCCTATGCTGTATTAAATTGTATTTATGTTGTTTTAACCTATGCTTTATTAAATTATATTTATGTTGTTTTATCCTATGCTTTATTAAATTGTATTTACGTGTTTTCATCCTATGCTTTATTAAATTGTATGTATGTTGTTTTAACCTATGCTTTATTAAATTGTATTTATGTTGTTTTATCCTATGCTTTATTAAATTGTATTCATGTTGTTTTATCCAATGCTTTATTAAATTGTATTTATGTTGTTTTATCCTATGTTTCATTAAATTGTATTTATGTTGTATTAACCTATGCTTTATTAAATTGTATTTATGCTGTTTTAACCCATTCTTTATTAAATTGTATTTATGTTGTTTTATCCTATGCTTTATTAAATTGTATTTATGTTGTTTTATACTGTGCTTTATTAAATTGTATTTATGTTGTTTTAACCTATGCTTTATTAAATTGTATTTATGTTGTTTTATCATATGTTATATTAAATTGTATTTACGTGGTTTCATCCTATGCTTTATTAAATTGTATTTATTTTGTTTTAACCTATGCTTTATTAAATTGTTTTTATGTTGTTTTATCATATGCTTTATTAAATTGTATTTATGTTGTTTTATCATATGCTTTATTAAATTGTATTTATGTTGTTTTAACCTATGCTTTATTAAATTATATTTATGTTGTTTTATCCTATGCTTTATTAAATTGTATTTACGTGTTTTCATCCTATGCTTTATTAAATTGAATTTATGTTGTTTTAACCTATGCTTTATTAAATTGTATCCATGTTGTTTTATCCAATGCTTTAATAAATTGTATTTATGTTGTTTTATCCTATGTTTCATTAGATTGTATTTATGTTGTTTTAACCTATGCTTTATTAAATTGTATTTATGCTGTTTTAACCCATGCTTTATTAAATTGTATTTATGTTGTTTTATCCTATGCTTTATTAAATTGTATTTATGTTGTTTTATCCTATGCTTTATTAAATTGTATTTATGTTATTTTATCCTATGCTTTATTAAATTGTATTTATTAAATTGTATTTATGTTGTTTTATCCAATGCTTTATTAAATTGTATTTATGTTGTTTTATCCTATGTTTCATTAAATTGTATTCATGTTGTTTTAACCTAAGCTTTTTTAAATTGTATTTATGCTGTTTTAACCCATGCTTTATTAAATTGTATTTATGTTGTTTTATCCTATGCTTTATTAAATTGTATTTATGTTGTTTTATCCTATGCTTTATTAAATTGTATTTATGTTGTTTTATCCTATGCTTTATTAAATTGTATTTATGTTGTTTTATTCTATGCTTTATTAAATTGTATTTATGTTGTTTTATCCTATGCTTTATTAAATATTATTTATGTTGTTTATCCTATGCTTTATTAAATTGTATTTATGTTGTTTTAACCTATGATTTATTAAATTGTATTTATGTTGTTTTATCCTATGCTTTATTAAATTGTATTTATGTTGTTTTATCCTATGCTTTATTAAATTGTATTTATGTTGTTTTATCCTATGCTTTATTAAATTGTATTTATGTTGTTTTATCCTATGCTTTATTAAATTGTATTTATGTTGTTTTAACCTATGCTTTATTAAATTATATTTATGTTGTTTTATCCTATGTTATATTAAATTGTATTTACGTGGTTTCATCCTATGCTTTATTAAATTGTAT
This sequence comes from Phyllobates terribilis, assembly GCF_046119375.1. NCBI lineage: Eukaryota > Metazoa > Chordata > Amphibia > Anura > Dendrobatidae > Phyllobates > Phyllobates terribilis. Next base: position 1,680,544 of record NW_027362781.1, on the reverse strand, counting down.
TTATGTTGTTTTAACCTATGCTTTATTAAATTGTATTTATGCTGTTTTAACCCATGCTTTATTAAATTGTATTCATGTTGTTTTATCCTATGCTTTATTAAATTGTTTTATGTTGTTTTATCCTATGCTTTATTAAATTGTATTTATGTTGTTTTATCCTATGCTTTATAAAATTATATTTATGTGGTTTTATCCTATGCTTTATTAAATTGTATTCATGTTGTTTTATCTTATGCTTTATTAAATTGTATTTATGTTGTTTTATCTTATGCTTTATTAAATTGTATTTATGTTGTTTTATCCTATGCTTTATTAAATTGTATTTATGTGGTTTTATAATATGCTTTATTAAATTGTATTTATGTTGTTTTATTCTATGCTTTATTAAATTGTATTTATGTTGTTTTATCCAATGCTTTATTAAATATTATTTATGTTGTTTATCCTATGCTTTATTAAATTGTATTTATGTTGTTTTAACCTATGATTTATTAAATTGTATTTATGTTGTTTTATCCTATGCTTTATTAAATTGTATTTATGTTGTTTTATCCTATGCTTTATTAAATTGTATTTATGTTGTTTTATCCTATGCTTTATTAAATTGTATTTATGTTGTTTTATCCTATGCTTTATTAAATTGTATTTATGTTGTTTTAACCTATGCTTTATTAAATTATATTTATGTTGTTTTATCCTATGTTATATTAAATTGTATTTACGTGGTTTCATCCTATGCTTTATTAAATTGTATTTATGTTGTTTTAACCTATGCTTTATTAAATTGTATTTATGCTGTTTTAACCCATGCTTTATTAAATTGTATTCATGTTGTTTTATCCTATGCTTTATTAAATTGTTTTTATGTTGTTTTATCCTATGCTTTATTAAATTGTATTTATGTTGTTTTATCCTATGCTTTATAAAATTATATTTATGTGGTTTTATCCTATGCTTTATTAAATTGTATTCATGTTGTTTTATCTTATGTTTTATTAAATTGTATTTATGTTGTTTTCTCTTATGCTTTATTAAATTGTATTTATGTTGTTTTATCCTATGCTTTATTAAATTGTATTTATGTGGTTTTATCCTATGCTTTATTAAATTGTATTTATGTTGTTTTGTACTATGCTTTATTAAATTGTATTTAGGTTGTCTTATCCTATGCTTTATTAAATTGTATTTAGGTTGTTTTATCCTATGCTTTATTAAATTGTATTTATGTTGTTTTAACCTATGATTTATTAAATTGTATTTATGTTGTTTTATCCTATGCTTTATTAAATTGTATTTATGTTGTTTTATCCTATGCTTTATTACATCCTGTTTATGTTGTTTTATCCTATGCTTTATTAAATTGTATTTATGTTGTTTTAACCTATGCTTTATTAAATTGTATTTATGTTGTTTTATCCTATGTTATATTAAATTGTATTTATGTTGTTTTATCCTATGTTATATTAAATTTTATTTACGTGGTTTCATCCTATGCTTTATTAAATTGTATTTATTTTGTTTTAACCTATGCTTTATTAAATTGTTTTTATGTTGTTTTATCCTATGCTTTATTAAATTATATTTATGTTGTTTTAACCTATGCTTTATTAAATTGCATTTATGTTGTTTTATCCTATACTTTATTAAGTTGTATTTACGTGGTTTCATCCTATGCTTTATTAAATTGTATTTATGTTGTTTTAACCTATGCTTTATTAAATTGTATTTATGTTGTTTTATCCTATGCTTTATTAAATTGTATTTATGTTATTTTATCCAATGCTTTATTAAATTGTATTTATGTTGTTTTTTCCTATGTTTCATTAAATTGTATTCATGTTGTTTTAACCTATGCTTTATTAAATTGTATTTATGCTGTTTTAACCCATGCTTTATTAAATTGTATTTATGTTGTTTTATCCTATGCTTTATTAAATTGTATTTACGTGGTTTCATATTATGCTTTATTAAATTGTATTTTTGTTGTTTTAACATATGCTTTATTAAATTGTATTTATGTTGTTTTATCCTATGTTATATTAAATTTTATTTACGTGGTTTCATCCTATGCTTTTTTAAATTGTATTTTTGTTGTTTTAACCTATGCTTTATTAAATTGTATTTATGTTGTTTTATCCTATGTTATATTAAATTTTATTTACGTGGTTTCATCCTATGCTTTATTAAATTGTATTTATTTTGTTTTAACCTATGCTTTATTAAATTGTTTTTATGTTGTTTTATCATATGCTTTATTAAATTGTATTTATGTTGTTTTAACCTATGCTTTATTAAATTGCATTTATGTTGTTTTATCCTATACTTTATTAAGTTGTATTTACGTGGTTTCATCCTATGCTTTATTAAATTGTATTTATGTTGTTTTAACCTATGCTTTATTAAATTGTATTTATGTTGTTTTATCCTATGCTTTATTAAATTGTATTTATGTTGTTTTATCCAATGCTTTATTAAATTGTATTTATGTTGTTTTATCCTATGTTTCATTAAATTGTATTCATGTTGTTTTAACCTATGCTTTATTAAATTGTATTTATGCTGTTTTAACCCATGCTTTATTAAATTGTATTTATGTTGTTTTATCCTATGCTTTATTAAATTGTATTTATGTTGTTTTATCCTATGCTTTATTAAATTGTATTTATGTTGTTTTATCCTATGCTTTATTAAATTGTATTTATGTTGTTTTATCCTATGCTTTACTAAATCGTATTTATGTTGTTTTGTACTATGCCTTATTAAATTGTATTTATGTTGTTTTAACCCATGCTTTATTAAATTGTATTTATTTTGTTTTATCCTATGTTTTATTAAATTGTATTTATTTTGTTTTGTCCTATGCTTTATTAAATTGTATTTATGTTGTTTTAACCTATGATTTATTAAATTGTATTTATGTTGTTTTAACCCATGCTTTATTAAATTGCATTTATGTTGTTTTGTCCTATGCTTTATTAAATTGTATTTTGTTGTTTTATCCTATGCTTTATTAAATTGTATGTATGTTGTTTTAACCTATGATTTATTAAATTGTATTTATGTTGTTTTATCCTATGCTTTATTAAATTGTATTTATGTTGTTTAACCTATGCTTTATTAAATTGTATTTATGTTGTTTTATCCTATGCTTTATTAAATTGTATTTACGTGTTTTCATCCTATGCTTTATTAAATTGTATGTATGTTGTTTTAACCTATGCTTTATTAAATTGTATTTACGTGGTTTCATCCTATGCTTTATTAAATTGTATTTATTTTGTTTTAACCTATGCTTTATTAAATTGTTTTTATGTTGTTTTATCCTATGCTGTATTAAATTGTATTTATGTTGTTTTAACCTATGCTTTATTAAATTATATTTATGTTGTTTTATCCTATGCTTTATTAAATTGTATTTACGTGTTTTCATCCTATGCTTTATTAAATTGTATGTATGTTGTTTTAACCTATGCTTTATTAAATTGTATTTATGTTGTTTTATCCTATGCTTTATTAAATTGTATTCATGTTGTTTTATCCAATGCTTTATTAAATTGTATTTATGTTGTTTTATCCTATGTTTCATTAAATTGTATTTATGTTGTATTAACCTATGCTTTATTAAATTGTATTTATGCTGTTTTAACCCATTCTTTATTAAATTGTATTTATGTTGTTTTATCCTATGCTTTATTAAATTGTATTTATGTTGTTTTATACTGTGCTTTATTAAATTGTATTTATGTTGTTTTAACCTATGCTTTATTAAATTGTATTTATGTTGTTTTATCATATGTTATATTAAATTGTATTTACGTGGTTTCATCCTATGCTTTATTAAATTGTATTTATTTTGTTTTAACCTATGCTTTATTAAATTGTTTTTATGTTGTTTTATCATATGCTTTATTAAATTGTATTTATGTTGTTTTATCATATGCTTTATTAAATTGTATTTATGTTGTTTTAACCTATGCTTTATTAAATTATATTTATGTTGTTTTATCCTATGCTTTATTAAATTGTATTTACGTGTTTTCATCCTATGCTTTATTAAATTGAATTTATGTTGTTTTAACCTATGCTTTATTAAATTGTATCCATGTTGTTTTATCCAATGCTTTAATAAATTGTATTTATGTTGTTTTATCCTATGTTTCATTAGATTGTATTTATGTTGTTTTAACCTATGCTTTATTAAATTGTATTTATGCTGTTTTAACCCATGCTTTATTAAATTGTATTTATGTTGTTTTATCCTATGCTTTATTAAATTGTATTTATGTTGTTTTATCCTATGCTTTATTAAATTGTATTTATGTTATTTTATCCTATGCTTTATTAAATTGTATTTATTAAATTGTATTTATGTTGTTTTATCCAATGCTTTATTAAATTGTATTTATGTTGTTTTATCCTATGTTTCATTAAATTGTATTCATGTTGTTTTAACCTAAGCTTTTTTAAATTGTATTTATGCTGTTTTAACCCATGCTTTATTAAATTGTATTTATGTTGTTTTATCCTATGCTTTATTAAATTGTATTTATGTTGTTTTATCCTATGCTTTATTAAATTGTATTTATGTTGTTTTATCCTATGCTTTATTAAATTGTATTTATGTTGTTTTATTCTATGCTTTATTAAATTGTATTTATGTTGTTTTATCCTATGCTTTATTAAATATTATTTATGTTGTTTATCCTATGCTTTATTAAATTGTATTTATGTTGTTTTAACCTATGATTTATTAAATTGTATTTATGTTGTTTTATCCTATGCTTTATTAAATTGTATTTATGTTGTTTTATCCTATGCTTTATTAAATTGTATTTATGTTGTTTTATCCTATGCTTTATTAAATTGTATTTATGTTGTTTTATCCTATGCTTTATTAAATTGTATTTATGTTGTTTTAACCTATGCTTTATTAAATTATATTTATGTTGTTTTATCCTATGTTATATTAAATTGTATTTACGTGGTTTCATCCTATGCTTTATTAAATTGTATTTATGTTGTTTTAACCTATGCTTTATTAAATTTTATTTATGCTGTTTTAACCCATGCTTTATTAAATTGTATTCATGTTGTTTTATCCTATGCTTTATTAAATTGTTTTATGTTGTTTTATCCTATGCTTTATTAAATTGTATTTATGTTGTTTTATCCTATGCTTTATAAAATTATATTTATGTGGTTTTATCCTATGCTTTATTAAATTGTATTCATGTTGTTTTATCTTATGCTTTATTAAATTGTATTTATGTTGTTTTATCTTATGCTTTATTAAATTGTATTTATGTTGTTTTATCCTATGCTTTATTAAATTGTATTTATGTGGTTTTATAATATGCTTTATTAAATTGTATTTATGTTGTTTTATTCTATGCTTTATTAAATTGTATTTATGTTGTTTTATCCAATGCTTTATTAAATATTATTTATGTTGTTTATCCTATGCTTTATTAAATTGTATTTATGTTGTTTTAACCTATGATTTATTAAATTGTATTTATGTTGTTTTATCCTATGCTTTATTAAATTGTATTTATGTTGTTTTATCCTATGCTTTATTAAATTGTATTTATGTTGTTTTATCCTATGCTTTATTAAATTGTATTTATGTTGTTTTATCCTATGCTTTATTAAATTGTATTTATGTTGTTTTAACCTATGCTTTATTAAATTATATTTATGTTGTTTTATCCTATGTTATATTAAATTGTATTTACGTGGTTTCATCCTATGCTTTATTAAATTGTATTTATGTTGTTTTAACCTATGCTTTATTAAATTGTATTTATGCTGTTTTAACCCATGCTTTATTAAATTGTATTCATGTTGTTTTATCCTATGCTTTATTAAATTGTTTTTATGTTGTTTTATCCTATGCTTTATTAAATTGTATTTATGTTGTTTTATCCTATGCTTTATAAAATTATATTTATGTGGTTTTATCCTATGCTTTATTAAATTGTATTCATGTTGTTTTATCTTATGTTTTATTAAATTGTATTTATGTTGTTTTCTCTTATGCTTTATTAAATTGTATTTATGTTGTTTTATCCTATGCTTTATTAAATTGTATTTATGTGGTTTTATCCTATGCTTTATTAAATTGTATTTATGTTGTTTTGTACTATGCTTTATTAAATTGTATTTATGTTGTTTTAACCCATGCTTTATTAAATTGTATTTATGTTGTTTTATCCTATGTTTTATTAAATTGTATTTATTTTGTTTTGTCATATGCTTTATTAAATTGTATTTATGTTGTTTTATCCTATGCTTTATTAAATTGTATTTATGTTGTTTTATCCTATGCTTTATTAAATTGTATTTATGTTGTTTTAACCTATGATTTATTAAATTGTATTTATGTTGTTTTATCCTATGCTTTATTAAATTGTATTTATGTTGTTTTATCCTATGCTTTATTAAATTGTATTTATGTTGTTTTAACCTATGATTTATTAAATTGTATTTATGTTGTTTTATCCTATGCTTTATTAAATTGTATTTATGTTGTTTTATCCTATGCTTTATTACATCCTGTTTATGTTGTTTTATCCTATGCTTTATTAAATTGTATTTATGTTGTTTTAACCTATGCTTTATTAAATTGCATTTATGTTTTTTATCCTATGTTATATTAAATTGTATTTACGTGGTTTCATCCTATGCTTTATTAAATTGTATTTATTTTGTTTTAACCTATGCTTTATTAAATTGTTTTTATGTTGTTTTATCCAAGCTTTATTAAATTGTATTTATGTTGTTTTAACCTATGCTTTATTAAATTGTATTTATGTTGTTTTATCCTATACTTTATTAAGTTGTATTTACGTGGTTTCATCCTATGCTTTATTAAATTGTATTTATGTTGTTTTAACCTATGCTTTATTAAATTGTATTTATGTTGTTTTATCCAATGCTTTATTAAATTGTATTTATGTTGTTGTATCCTATGTTTCATTAAATTGTATTCATGTTGTTTTAACCTATGCTTTATTAAATTGTATTTATGCTGTTTTAACCCATGCTTTATTAAATTGTATTTATGTTGTTTTATCCTATGCTTTATTAAATTGTATTTATGTTGTTTTATCCTATGCTTTATTAAATTGTATTTATGTTGTTTTATCCTATGCTTTATTAAATTGTATTTATGTTGTTTTATCCTATGCTTTATTAAATTGTATTTATGTTGTTTTATTCTATGCTTTATTAAATTGTATTTATGTTGTTTTATCCTATGCTTTATTAAATATTATTTATGTTGTTTATCCTATGCTTTATTAAATTTTATTTATGTTGTTTTAACCTATGATTTATTAAATTGTGTTTATGTTGTTTTATCCTATGCTTTATTAAATTATATTTATGTTGTTTTATCCTATGCTTTATTAAATTGTATTTATGTTGTTTTATCCTATGCTTTATTAAATTGTATTTATGTTGTTTTAACCTATGCTTTATTACATCCTGTTTTTGTTGTTTTATCCTATGCTTTAATAAATTGTATTTATGTTGTTTTAACCTATGCTTTATTAAATTGTATTTATGTTGTTTTATCTTATGTTATATTAAATTGTATTTACGTGGTTTCATCCTATGCTTTATTAAATTTGTATTTATTTTGTTTTAACCTTTGCTTTATTAAATTGTTTTTATATTGTTTTATCCTATGCTTTATTAAATTGTATTTATGTTGTTTTAACCTATGCTTTATTAAATTGTATTTATGTTGTTTTATCCTATGCTTTATTAAATTGTATTTACGTGGTTTCATCCTATGCTTTATTAAATTGTATTTTTGTTGTTTTAACCTATGCTTTATTAAACTGTATTTATGTTGTTTTATCCTATGCTTTATTAAATTGTATTCATGTTGTTTTATCCAATGCTTTATTAAATTGTATTTATGTTGTTTTATCCTATGTTTCATTAAATTGAATTTATGTTGTTTTAACCTATGCTTTATTAAATTGTATTTATGCTGTTTTAACCCATGCTTTATTAAATTGTATTTATGTTGTTTTAACCTATGCTTTATTAAATTGTATTTATGCTGTTTTAACCCATGCTTTATTAAATTGTATTTATGTTGTTTTAACCTATGCTTTATTAAATTGTATTTATGTTGTTTTATCCTAGGCTTTATTAAATTGTATTTATGTTGTTTTATCCTATGCTTTATAAAATTATATTTATGTGGTTTTATCCTATGCTTTATTAAATTGTATTCATGTTGTTTTATCTTATGCTTTATTAAATTGTATTTATGTTGGTTTATCTTATGCTTTATTAAATTGTATTTATGTTGTTTTATCCTATGCTTTATTAAATTGTATTTATGTGGTTTTATCCTATGCTTTATTAAATTGTATTTATGTTGTTTTATCCTATGCTTTATTAAAATGTATTTATGTTGTTTTATCCTATGCTTTATTAAATTGTATTTATGTTGTTTTAACCCATACTTTATTAAATTGTATTTATGTTGTTTTATCCTATGTTTTATTAAATTGTATTTATTTTGTTTTGTCCTATGCTTTATTAAATTGTATTTATGTTGTTTTAACCTATGCTTTATTAAATTGTATTTATGTTGTTTTAACCCATGCTTTATTAAATTGTATTTATGTTGTTTTATCCTATGCTTTATTAAATTGTATTTATGTTGTTTTATCCTATGCTTTATTAAATTGTATTTATGTTGTTTTAACCTATGATTTATTAAATTGTATTTATGTTGTTTTATCCTATGCTTTATTAAATTGTATTTATGTTGTTTTAACCTATGCTTTATTAAATTATATTTATGTTGTTTTATCCTATGTTATATTAAATTGTATTTACGTGGTTTCATCCTATGCTTTATTAAATTGTATTTATTTTGTTTTAACCTATGCTTTATTAAATTGTATTTATGTTGTTTTATCCTATGCTTTATTAAATTGCATTTATGTTGTTTTAACCTATGCTTTATTAAATTATATTTATGTTGTTTTATCCTATGCTTTATTAAATTGTATTTACGTGTTTTCATCCTATGCTTTATTAAATTGTATGTATGTTGTTTTAACCTATGCTTTATTAAATTGTATTTATGTTGTTTTATCCTATGCTTTATTAAATTGTATTCATGTTGTTTTATTCAATGCTTTATTAAATTGTATTTATGTTATTTTATCCTATGTTTCATTAAATTGTATTTATGTTGTTTTAACCTATGCTTTATTAAATTGTATTTATGCTGTTTTAACCCATGCTTTATTAAATTGTATTTATGTTGTTTTATCCTATGCTTTATTAAATTGTATTTATGTTGTTTTATCCTATGCTTTATTAAATTGTATTTATGTTGTTTTAACCTATGCTTTATTAAATTGTATTTATGTTGTTTTATCCTATGTTATATTAAATTGTATTTACGTGGTTTCATCCTATGCTTTATTAAATTGTATTTATTTTGTTTTAACCTATGCTTTATTAAATTGTTTTTATGTTGTTTTATCCTATGCTTTATTAAATTGTATTTATGTTGTTTTATCCTATGCTTTATTAAATTGTATTTATGTTGTTTTATCCTATGCTTTATTAAATTGTATTTATGTTGTTTTATCCTATGCTTTATTAAATTGTATTTATGTTGTTTTATTCTATGCTTTATTAAATTGTATTATGTTGTTTTATCCTATGCTTTATTAAATTGTATTTATGTTGTTTTATTCTATGCTTTATTAAATTGTATTTATGTTGTTTTATCCTATGCTTTATTAAATTGTATTTATGTTGTTTTATCCTATGCTTTATTAAATTGTATTTATGTTGTTTTAACCTATGCTTTATTAAATTATATTTATGTTGTTTTATCCTATGCTTTATTAAATTGTATTTACGTGGTTTCATCCTATGCTTTATTAAATTGTATTTATGTTGTTTTAACCTATGCTTTATTAAATTGTATTTATGTTGTTTTATCCTATGCTTTATTAAATTGTATTCATGTTGTTTTATCCAATGCTTTATTAAATAGTATTTATGTTGTTTTATCCTATGTTTCATTAAATTGTATTTATGTTGTTTTAACCTATGCTTTATTAAATTGTATTTATGCTGTTTTAACCCATGCTTTATTAAATTGTATTTATGTTGTTTTATCCTATGCTTTATTAAATTGTATTTATGTTGTTTTATCCTATGCTTTATTAAATTGTATTTATGTTGTTTTATCCTATGCTTTATTAATTTGTATTTATGGTGTTTTATCCAATGCTTTATTAAATTGTATTTATGTTGTTTTATCCTATGTTTCATTAAATTGTATTCATGTTGTTTTAACCTATGCTTTTTTAAATTGTATTTATGCTGTTTTAACCCATGCTTTATTAAATTGTATTTATGTTGTTTTATCCTATGCTTTATTAAATTGTATTTATGTTGTTTTATCCTATGCTTTAATAAATTGTATTTATGCTGTTTTATTCTATGCTTTATTAAATTGTATTTATGTTGTTTTATCCTATGCTTTATTAAATATTATTTATGTTGTTTATCCTATGCTTTATTAAATTGTATTTATGTTGTTTTAACCTATGATTTATTAAATTGTATTTATGTTGTTTTATCCTATGCTTTATTAAATTGTATTTATGTTGTTTTATCCTATGCTTTATTAAATTGTATTTATGTTGTTTTATCCTATGCTTTATTAAATTGTATTTATGTTGTTTTAACCTATGCTTTATTACATCCTGTTTATCTAGTTTTATCCTATGCTTTATTAAATTGTATTTATGTTGTTTTAACCTATGCTTTATTAAATTGTATTTATGTTGTTTTATCTTATGTTATATTAAATTGTATTTACGTGGTTTCATCCTATGCTTTATTAAATTGTATTTATGTTGTTTTAACCTATGCTTTATTAAATTGTATTTAGGTTGTTTTATCCTATGCTTTATTAAATTGTATTTACGTGGTTTCATCCTATGCTTTATTAAATTGTATTTTTGTTGTTTTAACCTATGCTTTATTAAATTGTATTTATGTTGTTTTATCCTATGCTTTATTAAATTGTATTCATGTTGTTTTATCCTATGTTTCATTAAATTGTATTTATGTTGTTTTAACCTATGCTTTATTAAATTGTTTTTATGTTGTTTTATCCTATGCTTTATTAAATTGTATTTATGTTGTTTTAACCTATGCTTTATTAAATTATATTTATGTTGTTTTATCCAATGCTTTATTAAATTGTATTTACGTGGTTTCATCCTATGCTTTATTAAATTGTATTTATGTTGTTTTAACCTATGCTTTATTAAATTGTATTTATGTTGTTTTATCCTATGCTTTATTAAATTGTATTCATGTTGTTTTATCCAATGCTTTATTAAATTGTATTTATGTTGTTTTATCCTATGTTTCATTAAATTGTATTTATGTTGTTTTAACCTATGCTTTATTAAATTGTATTTATGCTGTTTTAACCCATGCTTTATTAAATTGTATTTATGTTGTTTTATCCTATGCTTTATTAAATTGTATTTATGTTGTTTTATCCTATGCTTTATTAAATTGTATTTATGTTGTTTTATCCTATGCTTTATTAATTTGTATTTATGTTGTTTTATCCAATGCTTTATTAAATTGTATTTATGTTGTTTTATCCTATGTTTCATTAAATTGTATTCATGTTGTTTTAACCTATGCTTTTTTAAATTGTATTTATGCTGTTTTAACCCATGCTTTATTAAATTGTATTTATGTTGTTTTATCCTATGCTTTATTAAATTGTATTTATGTTGTTTTATCCTATGCTTTATTAAATTGTATTTATGTTGTTTTATCCTATGCTTTATTAAATTGTATTTATGTTGTTTTATCCTATGCTTTATTAAATTGTATTTATGTTGTTTTAACCTATGCTTTATTACATCCTGTTTATGTTGTTTTATCCTATGCTTTATTAAATTGTATTTATGTTGTTTTAACCTATGCTTTATTAAATTGTATTTATGTTGTTTTATCCTATGCTTTATTAAATTGTATTTACGTGGTTTCATCCTATGCTTTATTAAATTGTATTTTTGTTGTTTTAACCTATGCTTTATTAAATTGTTTTTATTTTGTTTTATCCTATGCTTTATTAAATTGTATTCATGTTGTTTTATCCTATGTTTCATTAAATTGTATTTATGTTGTTTTAACCTATGCTTTATTAAATTGTATTTATGCTGTTTTAACCCATGCTTTATTAAATTGTAATTATGTTGTTTCACCCTATGCTTTATTACATTGTATTTATGTTGTTTTATCCTATGCTTTATTAAATTGTATTTATGTTGTTTTATCCTATGCTTTATTAAATTGTATTTATGTTGTTTTATCCTATGCTTTAATAAATTGTATTTATGTTGTTTTATTCTATGCTTTATTAAATTGTATTTATGTTGTTTTATCCTATGCTTTATCAAATTTTATTTATGTTGTTTTATCCTATGCTTTATTAAATTGTATTTATGTTGTTTTAACCTATGATTTATTAAATTGTATTTATGTTGTTTTATCTATGCTTTATTAAATTGTATTTATGTTGTTTTATCCTATGCTTTATTACATCCTGTTTATGTTGTTTTATCCTATGGTTTATTAAATTGTATTTATGTTGTTTTAACCTATGCTTTATTACATCCTGTTTATGTTGTTTTATCCTATGCTTTATTAAATTGTATTTATGTTGTTTTATCCTATGTTATATTAAATTGTATTTACGTGGTTTCATCCTATGCTTTATCAAATTGTATTTATTTTGTTTTAACCTATGCTTTATTAAATTTTTTTTATGTTGTTTTATCCTATGCTTTATTAAATTGTATTTATGTTGTTTTAACCTATGCTTTATTAAATTGTATTTATGTTGTTTTGTCCTATTCTTTATTAAATTGTATTTATCTTGTTTTATCGTCTGCTTTATTAAACTGCATTTATGTTGTTTTATCCTATGCTTTATTAAATTGTATTTATGTTGTTTTATCCTATGCTTTATTAAATTGTATTTATGTTGTTTTATCCTATGCTTTATTAAATTGTATTTATGTTGTTTTAACCCATGCTTTATTAAATTGTATTTATGTTGTTTTATCCTATGCTTTATTAAATTGTATATAAGTTGTTTTATCCTATGCTTTATTAAATTGTATTTATGTTGTTTTGGCCTATGCTTTATTAAATTGTATTTATGTTGTTTTAACCTATGCTTTATTAAATTGTATTCATGTTGTTTTATCCTATGCTTTATTAAATTGTATTTATGTTGTTTTATCCTATGCTTTATTATATTGTATTTATGTTGTTTTATCTTATGCTTTATTAAATTGTATTTATGTTGTTTTATCCTATGCTTTATTAAATTGTATTTATGTTGTTTTATCCTATGCTTTATTAAATTGTATTTATGTTGTTTTAACCTATGCTTCATTAAATTGTATTTATGTTGTTTTAACCTACACTTTATTAAATTGTATTTATGTTGTTTTATCCTATGCTTTATTAAATTGTACTTATGTTGCTTTAACCTATGCTTTATTAAATTGTATTAATGTTGTTTTATCCTATGCTTTATTAAATTGTATTTATGTTGTTTTATCCTATGCTTTATTAAATTGTATTTATGTTGTTTTATCCTATGCTTTATTAAATTGTATTTATGTAGTTTTATCCTATGCTTTATTAAATTGCATTTATGTTGTTTTTTCCTATGCTTTATTAAATTGTATCTATGTTGTTTTATCCTATGCTTTATTAAATTGTATTTATGTTGTTTTAACCTATGCTTTATTTAATTGTATTTATGTTGTTTTATCCTATGTTATATTAAATTGTATTTACGTGGTTTCATCCTATGCTTTATTAAATTGTATTTATTTTGTTTTAACCTATGCTTTATTAAATTGTTTTTATGTTGTTTTAACCTACTCTTCATTAAATTGTATTTATGTTGTTTTAACCTACACTTTATTAAATTGTATTTATGTTGTTTTATCCTATGATTTATTAAATTGTTTTTATGTTGTTTTATCCTATGCTTTATTAAATTGTATTTATGTGGTTTTATCCTATGCTTTATTAAATTGTATTTATGTTGTTTTAACCCATGCTTTATTAAATTGTATTGATGTTGTTTTATCCTATGCTTTATTAAATTGTATTTATGTTGTTTTGTCCTATGCTTTATTAAATTGTATTCATGTTGTTTTATCCAATGCTTTATTAAATTGTATTTATGTTGTTTTATCCTATTTTTCATTAAATTGTATTTATGTTGTTTTAACCTATGCTTTATTAAATTGTATTTATGCTGTTTTAACCCATGCTTTATTAAATTGTATTTATGTTGTTTTATCCTATGCTTTATTAAATTGTATTTATGTTGTTTTATCCTATGCTTTATTAAATTGTATTTATGTTGTTTTATCCTATGCTTTATTAAATTGTATTTATGTTGTTTTATCCTATGCTTTATTAAATTGTATTTATGTTGTTTTATCGTATGTTTTATTAAATTGTATTTATGTTGTTTTATCGTATGCTTTATTAAACTGCATTTATGTTGTTTTATCCTTTGCTTTATTAAATTGTATTTATGTTGTTTTATCCTATGCTTTATTAAACTGTATTTATGTTGTTTTAACCTATGTTTTATTAAATTGTATTTATGTTGTTTTATCCTATGCTTTATTAAATTGTATTTATGTTGTTTTATACTATGCTTTATTAAATTGTATTTATGTTGTTTTATCGTATGCTTTATTAAATTGTATTTATGTTATTCTATCCTATGCTTTATTAAATTGTATTTATGTTGTTTTATCCTATGCTTTATTAAATTGTATTTATGTTGTTTTATCCTATGCTTCATTAAATTGTATATATGTTGTTTTATCCTATGCTTTATTAAATTGTATTTATGTTGTTTTATCCTATGCTTTATTAAATTGTATTTAAGTTGTTTTAACCCATGCTTTATTAAATTATATTTATGGTGTTTTATCCTATGCTTTATTAAATTGTATTTATGTTGTTTTATCCTATGCTTTATTAAATTGTATTTATGTTGTTTTTTCCTATGCTTTATTAAATTGTATGCATGTTGTTTTATCCTATGCTTTATTAAATTGTATGCATGTTGTTTTATCCTATTCTTTATTAAATTCTATTTATGTTGTTTTATCCTATGCTTTATTAAATTGTATTTATGATGCTTTATCGTATGCTTTATTAAATTGTATTTATGTTGTTTTATCCTATGCTTTATTAAATTGTGTTTATGTTGTTTTATCCTATGCTTTATTAAATTGTATTTATCTTGTTTTATCGTATGCTTTATTAAACTGTATTTATGTTGTTTTAACCCATGCTTCAGTAAATTGTATTTATGTTGTTTTATCTTATGCTTTATTAAATTGTATTTATGTTGTTTTGTCCTATGCTTTAATAAATTGTATTTTTGTTGGTTTAACCCATGCTTTATTAAATTGTATTTATGTTGTTTTATCCTATGCTTTATTAAATTGTATATATGTTGTTTTATCCTATGCGTTATTAAATTGTATTTATGTTGTTTTGTCCTATGCTTTATTAAATTGTATTTATGTTGTTTTAGCCTATGCTTTATTAAATTGTATTTATGTTGTTTTATCCTATGCTTTATTAAATTGTATTTATGTTGTTTTATCCTATGCTTTATTATATTGTATTTATGTTGTTTTATCCTATGCTTTATTAAATTGTATTTATGTTGTTTTATCCTATGCTTTATTAAATTGTATTTATGTTGTTTTATCCTATGCTTTATTAAATTGTATTTATGTTGTTTTAACCTACTCTTCATTAAATTGTATTTATGTTGTTTTAACCTACACTTTATTAAATTGTATTCATGTTGTTTTATCCTATGCTTTATTAAATTGTACTTATGTTGCTTTAACCTATGCTTTATTAAATTGTATTTATGTTGTTTTATCCTATGCTTTATTAAATTGTATTTATGTTGTTTTATCCTATGCTTTATTAAATTGTATTTATGTTGTTTTATCCTATGCTTTATTAAATTGTATTTATGTTGTTCTTTCCTATGCTTTATTAAATTGTATCTATGCTGTTTTATCCTATGCTTTATTAAATTGTATTTATGTTGTTTTGTCCTATGCTTTATTAAATTGTATTTATGTTGTTTTAACCCATGCTTCATTAAATTGTATTTATGTTGTTTTATCTTATGCTTTATTAAATTGTGTTTATGTTGTTTTATCCTATGCTTTATTAAATTGTATTTATGTTGTTTTAACCCATGCTTTATTAAATTGTATTTATGTTGTTTTATCCTATGCTTTATTAAATTGTATTTATGTTGTTTTATCCTATGGTTTATTAAATTGTATTTATGTTGTTTTGTCCTATGCTTTATTAAATTGTATTTATGCTGTTTTAACCCATGCTTCATTAAATTGTATTTATGTTGTTTTATCTTATGCTTTATTAAATTGTATTTATGTTGTTTTGTCCTATGCTTTATTAAATTGTATTTATGTTGTTTTATCGTATGCTTTATTAAATTGTATTTATGTTGTTTTATCGTATGCTTTATTAAATTGTATTTATGTTGTTTTATCCTATGCTTTATTAAATTGTATTTATGTTGTTTTATACTATGCTTTATTAAATTGTATTTATGTTGTTTTATCGTATGCTTTATTAAATTGTATTTATGTTATTTTATCCTATGCTTTATTAAATTGTATTTATGTTGTTTTACCCTATGCTTTATTAAATTGTATTTATTTTGTTTTAACCTATGCTTTATTAAATTGTATTTATCTTGTTTTATCCTATGCTTTATTAAATTGTATTTATCTTGTTTTAACCTATGCTTTATTAAATTGTATTTATGTTGTTTTAACCCATGATTTATTAAATTGTGTTTATGTGGTTTTATCCTATGCTTTATTAAATTGTATTTATGTTGTTTTAACCCATGTTTTATTAAATTGTATTTATGTTCTTTTATCCTATGCTTTATTAAATTGTATTTATGTTGTTTTATCCTATGCTTTATTAAATTGTATTTATGTTGTTTTGTCCTATGCTTTATTAAATTGTATTTATGTTATTTTAACCCATGCTTCAGTAAATTGTATTTATGTTGTTTTATCTTATGCTTTATTAAATTGTATTTATGTTATTTTGTTCTATGCTTTATTAAATTGTATTTATGTTGTTTTAACCCATGCTTTATTAAATTGTATTTATGTTGTTTTATCCTATGCTTTATTAAATTGTATATATGTTGTTTTATCCTATGCTTTATTAAATTGCATTTATGTTGTTTTGGCCTATGCTTTATTAAATTGTATTTATGTTGTTTTAACCTATGCTTTATTAAATTGTATTTATGTTGTTTTATCCTATGCTTTATTAAATTGTATTTATGTTGTTTTATCCTATGCTTTATTATATTGTATTTATGTTGTTTTATCCTATGCTTTATTAAATTGTATTTATGTTGTTTTATCCTATGTTTTATTAAATTGTATTTATGTTGTTTTATCCTATGCTTTATTAAATTGTATTTATGTTGTTTTAACCTATGCTTCATTAAATTGTATTTATGTTGTTTTAACCTACACTTTATTAAATTGTATTTATGTTGTTTTATCCTATGCTTTATTAAATTGTACTTATGTTGCTTTAACCTATGCTTTATTAAATTGTATTAATGTTGTTTTATCCTATGCTTTATTAAATTGTATTTATGTTGTTTTATCCTATGCTTTATTAAATTGTATTTATGTTGTTTTATCCTATGCTTTATTAAATTGTATTTATGTAGTTTTATCCTATGCTTTATTAAATTGCATTTATGTTGTTTTTTCCTATGCTTTATTAAATTGTATCTATGTTGTTTTATCCTATGCTTTATTAAATTGTATTTATGTTGTTTTAACCTATGCTTTATTAAATTGTATTTATGTTGTTTTATCCTATGTTATATTAAATTGTATTTACGTGGTTTCATCCTATGCTTTATTAAATTGTATTTATTTTGTTTTAACCTATGCTTTAATAAATTGTTTTTATGTTGTTTTAACCTACTCTTCATTAAATTGTATTTATGTTGTTTTAACCTACACTTTATTAAATTGTATTTATGTTGTTTTATCCTATGATTTATTAAATTGTTTTTATGTTGTTTTATCCTATGCTTTATTAAATTGTATTTATGTGGTTTTATCCTATGAATTATTAAATTGTATTTATGTTGTTTTATCCTATGCTTTATTAAATTGTATTTATGTTGTTTTAACCCATGCTTTATTAAATTGTATTGATGTTGTTTTATCCTATGCTTTATTAAATTGTATTTATGTTGTTTTGTCCTATGCTTTATTAAATTGTATTCATGTTGTTTTATCCAATGCTTTATTAAATTGTATTTATGTTGTTTTATCCTATGTTTCATTAAATTGTATTTATGTTGTTTTAACCTATGCTTTATTAAATTGTATTTATGCTGTTTTAACCCATGCTTTATTAAATTGTATTTATGTTGTTTTATCCTATGCTTTATTAAATTGTATTTATGTTGTTTTATCCTATGCTTTATTAAATTGTATTTATGTTGTTTTATCCTATGCTTTATTAAATTGTATTTATGTTGTTTTATCCTATGCTTTATTAAATTGTATTTATGTTGTTTTATCCTATGCTTTATTAAATTGTATTTATGTGGTTTTATCCTATGCTTTATTAAATAGTATTTATGTTGTTTTATCCTATGCTTTATTAAATTGCATCTATGTTGTTTTATCCTATGCTTTATTAAATTGTATTTATGTTGTTTTATCGTATGCTTTATTAAACTGCATTTATGTTGTTTTATCCTTTGCTTTATTAAATTGTATTTATGTTGTTTTATCCTATGCTTTATTAAACTGTATTTATGTTGTTTAACCTATGTTTTATTAAATTGTATTTATGTTGTTTTATCGTATGCTTTATTAAATTGTATTTATGTTGTTTTATCCTATGCTTTATTAAATTGTATTTATGTTGTTTTATACTATGCTTTATTAAATTGTATTTATGTTGTTTTATCGTATGCTTTATTAAATTGTATTTATGTTATTTTATCCTATGCTTTATTAAATTGTATTTATGTTGTTTTACCCTATGCTTTATTAAATTGTATTTATTTTGTTTTAACCTATGCTTTATTAAATTGTATTTATCTTGTTTTAACCTATGCTTTATTAACCCCTTAACTACCGGGGACGTATTAGTACGCATATCTGCGTACATCCGGTTCAGTGAGGGCTCCGGCGCTGAGCCCTCACTGAACCGAGCACATGTCAGCTGATTCTTACAGCTGACATGTGCCCGCAACAGCCGCGGGTGGAATCGCGATCCACCCGCGGCTGTTAACCAGTTAAATGCTGCTGTCAATCTCCGACAGCAGCATTTAACGCGCGCTTCCGGGTAGCGCGTCATAAGCCCCGCCCACCGGCGACCCCGTCACGTGATCGCGGGTCGCCGATGGGCGTGCATGACAACCCAGGGTCTGCAGCAGACGCCTGTGGTTGTCATGATCTTGCCGCTATGAGCGCCACCTAGTGGTCGGCGCTCATAGCACAGGACCATTTCTGCTGCATACAGGGGATCTGCTGATCCCTTGTATGTAGCAGAAGCGATCGGACAGTTGCTGCTCCTAGTCTCCTATGGAGACTATTGAAGCAAGCAAAAAGTAAAAAAAAAAAGTTTTTAAAAATATAAAAAAAATAAAAAAATATAAAAGTTTAAATCACCCCCCTTTCGCCCCATTCAAAATAAAATATATAACAAAAAAACCCACATACACATATTTGGTATCGCCGCGTTCAGAATCGCCCGATCTATCAAAATAAAAAAAGAATTATTCCGATCGGTAAACGGCGTAGCGAGAAAAAAATTCGAAATGCCAGAATTACGTTTTTTGGTTGCCGCAAAATTGCAATAAAATGCAATAACGGGCGATCAAAACATCGGATCTACCCCAAATGTTATCAATAAAAACGTCAGCCTGGCACGCAAAAAATAAGCCATCAACCAGCCCCAGATCACGAAAAATGGAGACGCTACGGGTCTTAGAAAATGGCGCTATTTTTTTATTTTTTTTTTTACCAAATTTTGGAAATTTTTTTCACCACTTAAATATAAAAGAACCTATACATGTTTGGTGTCTATGAACTCATAATGACCTGTAGAATAAGAAGGGCAGGTCAGTTTTAGCATTCAGTGAACATGGTAAAAAAAATACATAAAAAACAACTGGGGTATTGCACTTTTTTTGCAATTTTACCGCACTTGGAATTTTTTTCCTGTTTTCCCGTACAGGATATGATAAAACTAGTAATGGCGTTGAAAAGTACAACTTGTCCCGCAAAAAATAAGCCCTCACATGGCCATATTGACCAAAAAATAAAAACGCTATGGCTCTGGGAACAAGGGGAGCAAAAACGAAAATGCAAAAACGAAAAATGCTCCGGGGCTTAAGGGGTTAAATTGTATATATGTTGTTTTAACCTATGCTTTATTAAATTGTATTTATGTTGTTTTATCCTATG
Source organism: Phyllobates terribilis (assembly GCF_046119375.1). Lineage (NCBI taxonomy): Eukaryota > Metazoa > Chordata > Amphibia > Anura > Dendrobatidae > Phyllobates > Phyllobates terribilis. Next base: position 1,659,872 of record NW_027362781.1, on the reverse strand, counting down.
CTTTATTAAATTGTATTTATGTTGTTTTAACCTATGCTTCATTAAATTGTATTTATGTTGTTTTAACCTACACTTTATTAAATTGTATTTATGTTGTTTTATCCTATGCTTTATTAAATTGTACTTATGTTGCTTTAACCTATGCTTTATTAAATTGTATTAATGTTGTTTTATCCTATGCTTTATTAAATTGTATTTATGTTGTTTTATCCTATGCTTTATTAAATTGTATTTATGTTGTTTTATCCTATGCTTTATTAAATTGTATTTATGTAGTTTTATCCTATGATTTATTAAATTGCATTTATGTTGTTTTTTCCTATGCTTTATTAAATTGTATCTATGTTGTTTTATCCTATGATTTATTAAATTGTATTTATGTTGTTTTAACCTATGCTTTATTAAATTGTATTTATGTTGTTTTATCCTATGTTATATTAAATTGTATTTACGTGGTTTCATCCTATGCTTTATTAAATTGTATTTATTTTGTTTTAACCTATGCTTTATTAAATTGTTTTTATGTTGTTTTATCCTATGCTTTATTAAATTGTATTTATGTTGTTTTAACCTGTGCTTTATTAAATTCTATTTATGTTGTTTTATCCTATGATTTATTAAATTGTTTTTATGTTGTTTTATCCTATGCTTTATTAAATTGTATTGATGTTGTTTTATCCTATGCTTTATTAAATTGTATTTATGTTGTTTTGTCCTATGCTTTATTAAATTGTATTTATGTTGTTTTAACCCATGCTTTATTAAATTGTATTGATGTTGTTTTATCCTATGCTTTATTAAATTGTATTTATGTAGTTTTGTCCTATGCTTTATTAAATTGTATTTATGTTGTTTTATCGTATGCTTTATTAAATTGTATTTATGTTGTTTTATCCTATGCTTTATTAAATTGTGTTTATGTTGTTTTATCCTATGCTTTATTAAATTGCATTTATGTTGTTTTATCCTATGCTTTATTAAATTGTATTTATGTTGTTTTACCCTATGCTTTATTAAATTGTATTTATGTTGTTTTATCCTGTGTTTTATTAAATTGTATTTATGTTGTTTTATCGTATGCTTTAATAAATTGTATTTATGTTGTTTTATCCTATGCTTTATTAACTTGGATTTATGTTGTTTTATACTATGCTTTATTAAATTGTATTTATGTTGTTTTATCGTATGTTTTATTAAATTGTATTTATGTTGTTTTATCGTATGCTTTATTAAACTGCATTTATGTTGTTTTATCCTTTGCTTTATTAAATTGTATTTATGTTGTTTTATCCTATGCTTTATTAAACTGTATTTATGTTGTTTTAACCTATGTTTTATTAAATTGTATTTATGTTGTTTTATCCTATGCTTTATTAAATTGTATTTATGTTGTTTTATACTATGCTTTATTAAATTGTATTTATGTTGTTTTATCGTATGCTTTATTAAATTGTATTTATGTTATTCTATCCTATGCTTTATTAAATTGTATTTATGTTGTTTTATCCTATGCTTTATTAAATTGTATTTATGTTGTTTTATCCTATGCTTCATTAAATTGTATATATGTTGTTTTATCCTATGCTTTATTAAATTGTATTTATGTTGTTTTATCCTATGCTTTATTAAATTGTATTTAAGTTGTTTTAACCCATGCTTTATTAAATTATATTTATGGTGTTTTATCCTATGCTTTATTAAATTGTATTTATGTTGTTTTATCCTATGCTTTATTAAATTGTATTTATGTTGTTTTTTCCTATGCTTTATTAAATTGTATGCATGTTGTTTTATCCTATGCTTTATTAAATTGTATGCATGTTGTTTTATCCTATTCTTTATTAAATTCTATTTATGTTGTTTTATCCTATGCTTTATTAAATTGTATTTATGATGCTTTATCGTATGCTTTATTAAATTGTATTTATGTTGTTTTATCCTATGCTTTATTAAATTGTGTTTATGTTGTTTTATCCTATGCTTTATTAAATTGTATTTATCTTGTTTTATCGTATGCTTTATTAAACTGTATTTATGTTGTTTTAACCCATGCTTCAGTAAATTGTATTTATGTTGTTTTATCTTATGCTTTATTAAATTGTATTTATGTTGTTTTGTCCTATGCTTTAATAAATTGTATTTTTGTTGGTTTAACCCATGCTTTATTAAATTGTATTTATGTTGTTTTATCCTATGCTTTATTAAATTGTATATATGTTGTTTTATCCTATGCGTTATTAAATTGTATTTATGTTGTTTTGTCCTATGCTTTATTAAATTGTATTTATGTTGTTTTAGCCTATGCTTTATTAAATTGTATTTATGTTGTTTTATCCTATGCTTTATTAAATTGTATTTATGTTGTTTTATCCTATGCTTTATTATATTGTATTTATGTTGTTTTATCCTATGCTTTATTAAATTGTATTTATGTTGTTTTATCCTATGCTTTATTAAATTGTATTTATGTTGTTTTATCCTATGCTTTATTAAATTGTATTTATGTTGTTTTAACCTACTCTTCATTAAATTGTATTTATGTTGTTTTAACCTACACTTTATTAAATTGTATTCATGTTGTTTTATCCTATGCTTTATTAAATTGTACTTATGTTGCTTTAACCTATGCTTTATTAAATTGTATTTATGTTGTTTTATCCTATGCTTTATTAAATTGTATTTATGTTGTTTTATCCTATGCTTTATTAAATTGTATTTATGTTGTTTTATCCTATGCTTTATTAAATTGTATTTATGTTGTTCTTTCCTATGCTTTATTAAATTGTATCTATGCTGTTTTATCCTATGCTTTATTAAATTGTATTTATGTTGTTTTGTCCTATGCTTTATTAAATTGTATTTATGTTGTTTTAACCCATGCTTCATTAAATTGTATTTATGTTGTTTTATCTTATGCTTTATTAAATTGTGTTTATGTTGTTTTATCCTATGCTTTATTAAATTGTATTTATGTTGTTTTAACCCATGCTTTATTAAATTGTATTTATGTTGTTTTATCCTATGCTTTATTAAATTGTATTTATGTTGTTTTATCCTATGGTTTATTAAATTGTATTTATGTTGTTTTGTCCTATGCTTTATTAAATTGTATTTATGCTGTTTTAACCCATGCTTCATTAAATTGTATTTATGTTGTTTTATCTTATGCTTTATTAAATTGTATTTATGTTGTTTTGTCCTATGCTTTATTAAATTGTATTTATGTTGTTTTAACCCATGCTTTATTAAATTGCATTTATGTTGTTTTATCTTATGCTTTATTAAATTGTATTTATGTTGTTTTATCCTATGCTTTTTTAAATTGTATTTATGTTGTTTTATCCTATGCTTTATTAAATTGTATATATGTTGTTTTATCCTATGCTTTATTAAATTGCATTTATGTTGTTTTGTCCTATGCTTTATTAAATTGTATTTATGTTGTTTTATCGTATGATTTATTAAATTGTATTTATGTTGTTTTATCCTATGCTTTATTAAATTGTGTTTATGTTGTTTTATCCTATGCTTTATTAAATTGCATTTATGTTGTTTTATCCTATGCTTTAATAAATTGTATTTATGTTGTTTTACCCTAAGCTTTATTAAATTGTATTTATGTTGTTTTATCCTATGTTTTATTAAATTCTATTTATGTTGTTTTATCGTATGCTTTATTAAATTGTATTTATGTTGTTTTATCCTATGCTTTATTAAATTGGATTTATGTTGTTTTATACTATGCTTTATTAAATTGTATTTATGTTGTTTTATTATATGCTTTATTAAATTGTATTTATGTTGTTTTATCCTATGCTTTATTAAATTGTGTTTATGTTGTTTTATCCTATGCTTTATTAAATTGTATTTATGTTGTTTTATCCTATGTTTTATTAAATTGTATTTATGTTGTTTTATCGTATGCTTTATTAAACTGCATTTATGTTGTTTTATCCTTTGCTTTATTAAATTGTATTTATGTTGTTTTATCCTATGCTTTATTAAACTGTATTTATGTTGTTTTATCCTGTTTTATTAAATTGTATTTATGTTGTTTTATCGTATGCTTTATTAAATTGTATTTATGTTGTTTTATCCTATGCTTTATTAAATTGTATTTATGTTGTTTTATCGTATGCTTTATTAAATTGTATTTATGTTATTTTATCCTATGCTTTATTAAATTGTATTTATGTTGTTTTATCCTATGCTTTATTAAATTGTATTTATGTTGTTTTATCCTATGCTTCATTAAATTGTATTTATGTTGTTTTATCCTATGCTTTATTAAATTGTATTTATGTTGTTTTATCCTATGCTTTATTAAATTGTATTTATGTTGTTTTAACCCATGCTTTATTAAATTATATTTATGTTGTTTTATCCTATGCTTTATTAAATTATATTTATGTTGTTTTATCCTATGCTTTATTAAATTGTATTTATGTTGTTTTATCCTATGCTTTATTAAATTGTATTTATGTTGTTTTATCCTATGCTTTATTAAATTGTATTTATGTTGTTTTATCCTATGCTTTATTAAATTGTATTTATGTTGTTCTTTCCTATGCTTTATTAAATTGTATCTATGTTGTTTTATCCTATGCTTTATTAAATTGTATTTATGTTGTTTTGTCCTATGCTTTATTAAATTGTATTTATGTTGTTTTAACCCATGCTTCATTAAATTGTATTTATGTTGTTTTATCTTATGCTTTATTAAATTGTATTTATGTTGTTTTATACTATGCTTTATTATATTGTATTTATGTTGTTTTATCCTATGCTTTATTAAATTGTGTTTATGTTGTTTTATCCTATGCTTTATTAAATTGTATCTATGTTGTTTTAACCCATGCTTTATTAAATTGTATTTATGTTGTTTTATCCTATGCTTTATTAAATTGTATTTATGTTGTTTTATCCTATGGTTTATTAAATTGTATTTATGTTGTTTTGTCCTATGCTTTATTAAATTGTATTTATGCTGTTTTAACCCATGCTTCATTAAATTGTATTTATGTTGTTTTATCTTATGCTTTATTAAATTGTATTTATGTTGTTTTGTCCTATGCTTTATTAAATTGTATTTATGTTGTTTTAACCCATGCTTTATTAAATTGCATTTATGTTGTTTTATCTTATGCTTTATTAAATTGTATATATGTTGTTTTATCCTATGCTTTATTAAATTGCATTTATGTTGTTTTGTCCTATGCTTTATTAAATTGTATTTATGTTGTTTTATCGTATGCTTTATTAAATTGTATTTATGTTGTTTTATCCTATGCTTTATTAAATTGTGTTTATGTTGTTTTATCCTATGCTTTATTAAATTGTATTTATGTTGTTTTATCCTATGTTTTATTAAATTGTATTTATGTTGTTTTATCGTATGCTTTATTAAACTGCATTTATGTTGTTTTATCCTTTGCTTTATTAAATTGTATTTATGTTGTTTTATCCTATGCTTTATTAAACTGTATTTATGTTGTTTTATCCTGTTTTATTAAATTGTATTTATGTTGTTTTATCGTATGCTTTATTAAATTGTATTTATGTTGTTTTATCCTATGCTTTATTAAATTGTATTTATGTTGTTTTATCGTATGCTTTATTAAATTGTATTTATGTTATTTTATCCTATGCTTTATTAAATTGTATTTATGTTGTTTTATCCTATGCTTTATTAAATTGTATTTATGTTGTTTTATCCTATGCTTCATTAAATTGTATTTATGTTGTTTTATCCTATGCTTTATTAAATTGTATTTATGTTGTTTTATCCTATGCTTTATTAAATTGTATTTATGTTGTTTTAACCCATGCTTTATTAAATTATATTTATGTTGTTTTATCCTATGCTTTATTAAATTATATTTATGTTGTTTTATCCTATGCTTTATTAAATTGTATTTATGTTGTTTTATCCTATGCTTTATTAAATTGTATTTATGTTGTTTTATCCTATGCTTTATTAAATTGTATTTATGTTGTTTTATCCTATGCTTTATTAAATTGTATTTATGTTGTTCTTTCCTATGCTTTATTAAATTGTATCTATGTTGTTTTATCCTATGCTTTATTAAATTGTATTTATGTTGTTTTGTCCTATGCTTTATTAAATTGTATTTATGTTGTTTTAACCCATGCTTCATTAAATTGTATTTATGTTGTTTTATCTTATGCTTTATTAAATTGTATTTATGTTGTTTTATACTATGCTTTATTATATTGTATTTATGTTGTTTTATCCTATGCTTTATTAAATTGTGTTTATGTTGTTTTATCCTATGCTTTATTAAATTGTATCTATGTTGTTTTAACCCATGCTTTATTAAATTGTATTTATGTTGTTTTATCCTATGCTTTATTAAATTGTATTTATGTTGTTTTATCCTATGGTTTATTAAATTGTATTTATGTTGTTTTGTCCTATGCTTTATTAAATTGTATTTATGCTGTTTTAACCCATGCTTCATTAAATTGTATTTATGTTGTTTTATCTTATGCTTTATTAAATTGTATTTATGTTGTTTTGTCCTATGCTTTATTAAATTGTATTTATGTTGTTTTAACCCATGCTTTATTAAATTGCATTTATGTTGTTTTATCTTATGCTTTATTAAATTGTATATATGTTGTTTTATCCTATGCTTTATTAAATTGCATTTATGTTGTTTTGTCCTATGCTTTATTAAATTGTATTTATGTTGTTTTATCGTATGCTTTATTAAATTGTATTTATGTTGTTTTATCTTATGCTTTATTAAATTGTGTTTATGTTGTTTTATCCTATGCTTTATTAAATTGCATTTATGTTGTTTTATCCTATGCTTTAATAAATTGTATTTATGTTGTTTTACCCTATGCTTTATTAAATTGTATTTATGTTGTTTTATCCTATGTTTTATTAAATTCTATTTATGTTGTTTTATACTATGCTTTATTAAATTGTATTTATGTTGTTTTATCCTATGCTTTATTAAATTGTATTTATGTTGTTTTATACTATGCTTTATTAAATTGTATTTATGTTGTTTTATTATATGCTTTTTTAAATTGTATTTATGTTGTTTTATCCTATGCTTTATTAAATTGTGTTTATGTTATTTTATCCTATGCTTTATTAAATTGTATTTATGTTGTTTTATCCTATGTTTTATTAAATTGTATTTATGTTGTTTTATCGTATGCTTTATTAAACTGCATTTATGTTGTTTTATCCTTTGCTTTATTAAATTGTATTTATGTTGTTTTATCCTATGCTTTATTAAACTGTATTTATGTTGTTTTATCCTATGTTTTATTAAATTGTATTTATGTTGTTTTATCGTATGCTTTATTAAATTGTATTTATGTTGTTTTATCCTATGCTTTATTAAATTGTATTTATGTTGTTTTATCGTATGCTTTATTAAATTGTATTTATGTTATTTTATCCTATGCTTTATTAAATTGTATTTATGTTGTTTTATCCTACGCTTTATTAAATTGTATTTATGTTGTTTTATCCTATGCTTTATTAAATTGTGTTTACGCTGTTTTATCCTATGCTTTATTAAATTGTATTTATGTTTTTTTATCCTATGCTTTAATAAATTGTATTTCTTTTGCTTTAACCTATGCTTTATTAAATTGTGTTTAGTTTGTTTTAACCTATGCTTTATTAAATTGTATTTATGCTGTTTTAACCTATGCTTTATTAAATTGTATTTATGTTGTTTTATCCTATGCTTTATTAAATTGTATTTATGTTGTTTTTTCCTATGCTTTATTAAATTGTATCTATGTTGTTTTATCCTATGCTTTATTAAATTGTATTTATGTTGTTTTGTCCTATGCTTTATTAAATTGTATTTATGTTGTTTAAACCCATGCTTCATTAAATTGTATTTGTGTTGTTTTATCTTATGCTTTATTAAATTGTATTTATGTTGTTTTATCCTATGCTTTATTAAATTGTATTTATGTTGTTTTATCCTATGCTTTATTAAATTGTATTATGTTGTTTTATCCTATGCTTTATTAAATTGTATTTATGTTGTTTTATCCTATGCTTTATTAAATTGTGTTTATGTTGTTTTATCCTATGCTTTATTAAATTGTATTTATGTTGTTTTAACCCATGCTTTATTAAATTGTATTTATGTTATTTTATCCTATGCTTTATTAAATTGTATTTATATTGTTTTATCCTATGGTTTATTAAATTGTATTTATGTTGTTTTGTCCTATGCTTTATTAAATTGTATTTATGCTGTTTTAACCCATGCTTCATTAAATTGTATTTATGTTGTTTTATCTTATGCTTTATTAAATTGTATTTATGTTGTTTTGTCCTATGCTTTATTAAATTGTATTTATGTTGTTTTAACCCATGCTTTATTAAATTGCATTTATGTTGTTTTATCTTATGCTTTATTAAATTGTATTTATGTTGTTTTATCCTATGCTTTTTTAAATTGTATTTATGTTGTTTTATCCTATGCTTTACTAAATTGTATATATGTTGTTTTATCCTATGCTTTATTAAATTGCATTTATGTTGTTTTGTCCTATGCTTTATTAAATTGTATTTATGTTGTTTTATCGTATGCTTTATTAAATTGTATTTATGTTGTTTTATCCTATGCTTTATTAAATTGTGTTTATGTTGTTTTATCCTATGCTTTATTAAATTGCATTTATGTTGTTTTATCCTATGCTTTAATAAATTGTATTTATGTTGTTTTACCCTATGCTTTATTAAATTGTATTTATGTTGTTTTATCCTATGTTTTATTAAATTCTATTTATGTTGTTTTATACTATGCTTTATTAAATTGTATTTATGTTGTTTTATCCTATGCTTTATTAAATTGGATTTATGTTGTTTTATACTATGCTTTATTAAATTGTATTTATGTTGTTTTATTATATGCTTTTTTAAATTGTATTTATGTTGTTTTATCCTATGCTTTATTAAATTGTGTTTATGTTGTTTTATCCTATGCTTTATTAAATTGTATTTATGTTGTTTTATCCTATGTTTTATTAAATTGTATTTATGTTGTTTTATCGTATGCTTTATTAAACTGCATTTATGTTGTTTTATCCTTTGCTTTATTAAATTGTATTTATGTTGCTTTATCCTATGCTTTATTAAACTGTATTTATGTTGATTTATCCTATGTTTTATTAAATTGTATTTATGTTGTTTTATCGTATGCTTTATTAAATTGTATTTATGTTGTTTTATCCTATGCTTTATTAAATTGTATTTATGTTGTTTTATCGTATGCTTTATTAAATTGTATTTATGTTATTTTATCCTATGCTTTATTAAATTGTATTTATGTTGTTTTATCCTTCGCTTTATTAAATTGTATTTATGTTGTTTTATCCTATGCTTTATTAAATTGTATTTACGCTGTTTTATCCTATGCTTTATTAAATTGTATTTATGTTTTTTTATCCTATGCTTTAATAAATTGTATTTCTTTTGCTTTAACATATGCTTTATTAAATTGTGTTTAGTTTGTTTTAACCTATGCTTTATTAAATTGTATTTATGCTGTTTTAACCTATGCTTTATTAAATTGTATTTATGTTGTTTTATCCTATGCTTTATTAAATTGTATTTATGTTGTTTTTTCCTATGCTTTATTAAATTGTATCTATGTTGTTTTATCCTATGCTTTATTAAATTGTATTTATGTTGTTTTATCCTGTTTTATTAAATTGTATTTATGTTGTTTTATCGTATGCTTTATTAAATTGTATTTATGTTGTTTTATCCTATGCTTTATTAAATTGTATTTATGTTGTTTTATCGTATGCTTTATTAAATTGTATTTATGTTATTTTATCCTATGCTTTATTAAATTGTATTTATGTTGTTTTATCCTATGCTTTATTAAATTGTATTTATGTTGTTTTATCCTATGCTTCATTAAATTGTATTTATGTTGTTTTATCCTATGCTTTATTAAATTGTATTTATGTTGTTTTATCCTATGCTTTATTAAATTGTATTTATGTTGTTTTAACCCATGCTTTATTAAATTATATTTATGTTGTTTTATCCTATGCTTTATTAAATTATATTTATGTTGTTTTATCCTATGCTTTATTAAATTGTATTTATGTTGTTTTATCCTATGCTTTATTAAATTGTATTTATGTTGTTTTATCCTATGCTTTATTAAATTGTATTTATGTTGTTTTATCCTATGCTTTATTAAATTGTATTTATGTTGTTCTTTCCTATGCTTTATTAAATTGTATCTATGTTGTTTTATCCTATGCTTTATTAAATTGTATTTATGTTGTTTTGTCCTATGCTTTATTAAATTGTATTTATGTTGTTTTAACCCATGCTTCATTAAATTGTATTTATGTTGTTTTATCTTATGCTTTATTAAATTGTATTTATGTTGTTTTATACTATGCTTTATTATATTGTATTTATGTTGTTTTATCCTATGCTTTATTAAATTGTGTTTATGTTGTTTTATCCTATGCTTTATTAAATTGTATCTATGTTGTTTTAACCCATGCTTTATTAAATTGTATTTATGTTGTTTTATCCTATGCTTTATTAAATTGTATTTATGTTGTTTTATCCTATGGTTTATTAAATTGTATTTATGTTGTTTTGTCCTATGCTTTATTAAATTGTATTTATGCTGTTTTAACCCATGCTTCATTAAATTGTATTTATGTTGTTTTATCTTATGCTTTATTAAATTGTATTTATGTTGTTTTGTCCTATGCTTTATTAAATTGTATTTATGTTGTTTTAACCCATGCTTTATTAAATTGCATTTATGTTGTTTTATCTTATGCTTTATTAAATTGTATATATGTTGTTTTATCCTATGCTTTATTAAATTGCATTTATGTTGTTTTGTCCTATGCTTTATTAAATTGTATTTATGTTGTTTTATCGTATGCTTTATTAAATTGTATTTATGTTGTTTTATCCTATGCTTTATTAAATTGTGTTTATGTTGTTTTATCCTATGCTTTATTAAATTGTATTTATGTTGTTTTATCCTATGTTTTATTAAATTGTATTTATGTTGTTTTATCGTATGCTTTATTAAACTGCATTTATGTTGTTTTATCCTTTGCTTTATTAAATTGTATTTATGTTGTTTTATCCTATGCTTTATTAAACTGTATTTATGTTGTTTTATCCTGTTTTATTAAATTGTATTTATGTTGTTTTATCGTATGCTTTATTAAATTGTATTTATGTTGTTTTATCCTATGCTTTATTAAATTGTATTTATGTTGTTTTATCGTATGCTTTATTAAATTGTATTTATGTTATTTTATCCTATGCTTTATTAAATTGTATTTATGTTGTTTTATCCTATGCTTTATTAAATTGTATTTATGTTGTTTTATCCTATGCTTCATTAAATTGTATTTATGTTGTTTTATCCTATGCTTTATTAAATTGTATTTATGTTGTTTTATCCTATGCTTTATTAAATTGTATTTATGTTGTTTTAACCCATGCTTTATTAAATTATATTTATGTTGTTTTATCCTATGCTTTATTAAATTATATTTATGTTGTTTTATCCTATGCTTTATTAAATTGTATTTATGTTGTTTTATCCTATGCTTTATTAAATTGTATTTATGTTGTTTTATCCTATGCTTTATTAAATTGTATTTATATTGTTTTATCCTATGCTTTATTAAATTGTATTTATGTTGTTCTTTCCTATGCTTTATTAAATTGTATCTATGTTGTTTTATCCTATGCTTTATTAAATTGTATTTATGTTGTTTTGTCCTATGCTTTATTAAATTGTATTTATGTTGTTTTAACCCATGCTTCATTAAATTGTATTTATGTTGTTTTATCTTATGCTTTATTAAATTGTATTTATGTTGTTTTATACTATGCTTTATTATATTGTATTTATGTTGTTTTATCCTATGCTTTATTAAATTGTGTTTATGTTGTTTTATCCTATGCTTTATTAAATTGTATCTATGTTGTTTTAACCCATGCTTTATTAAATTGTATTTATGTTGTTTTATCCTATGCTTTATTAAATTGTATTTATGTTGTTTTATCCTATGGTTTATTAAATTGTATTTATGTTGTTTTGTCCTATGCTTTATTAAATTGTATTTATGCTGTTTTAACCCATGCTTCATTAAATTGTATTTATGTTGTTTTATCTTATGCTTTATTAAATTGTATTTATGTTGTTTTGTCCTATGCTTTATTAAATTGTATTTATGTTGTTTTAACCCACGCTTTATTAAATTGCATTTATGTTGTTTTATCTTATGCTTTATTAAATTGTATATATGTTGTTTTATCCTATGCTTTATTAAATTGCATTTATGTTGTTTTGTCCTATGCTTTATTAAATTGTATTTATGTTGTTTTATCGTATGCTTTATTAAATTGTATTTATGTTGTTTTATCTTATGCTTTATTAAATTGTGTTTATGTTGTTTTATCCTATGCTTTATTAAATTGCATTTATGTTGTTTTATCCTATGCTTTAATAAATTGTATTTATGTTGTTTTACCCTATGCTTTATTAAATTGTATTTATGTTGTTTTATCCTATGTTTTATTAAATTCTAATTATGTTGTTTTATACTATGCTTTATTAAATTGTATTTATGTTGTTTTATCCTATGCTTTATTAAATTGTATTTATGTTGTTTTATACTATGCTTTATTAAATTGTATTTATGTTGTTTTATTATATGCTTTTTTAAATTGTATTTATGTTGTTTTATCCTATGCTTTATTAAATTGTGTTTATGTTATTTTATCCTATGCTTTATTAAATTGTATTTATGTTGTTTTATCCTATGTTTTATTAAATTGTATTTATGTTGTTTTATCGTATGCTTTATTAAACTGCATTTATGTTGTTTTATCCTTTGCTTTATTAAATTGTATTTATGTTGTTTTATCCTATGCTTTATTAAACTGTATTTATGTTGTTTTATCCTATGTTTTATTAAATTGTATTTATGTTGTTTTATCGTATGCTTTATTAAATTGTATTTATGTTGTTTTATCCTATGCTTTATTAAATTGTATTTATGTTGTTTTATCGTATGCTTTATTAAATTGTATTTATGTTATTTTATCCTATGCTTTATTAAATTGTATTTATGTTGTTTTATCCTACGCTTTATTAAATTGTATTTATGTTGTTTTATCCTATGCTTTATTAAATTGTGTTTACGCTGTTTTATCCTATGCTTTATTAAATTGTATTTATGTTTTTTTATCCTATGCTTTAATAAATTGTATTTCTTTTGCTTTAACCTATGCTTTATTAAATTGTGTTTAGTTTGTTTTAACCTATGCTTTATTAAATTGTATTTATGCTGTTTTAACCTATGCTTTATTAAATTGTATTTATGTTGTTTTATCCTATGCTTTATTAAATTGTATTTATGTTGTTTTTTCCTATGCTTTATTAAATTGTATCTATGTTGTTTTATCCTATGCTTTATTAAATTGTATTTATGTTGTTTTGTCCTATGCTTTATTAAATTGTATTTATGTTGTTTAAACCCATGCTTCATTAAATTGTATTTGTGTTGTTTTATCTTATGCTTTATTAAATTGTATTTATGTTGTTTTATCCTATGCTTTATTAAATTGTATTTATGTTGTTTTATCCTATGCTTTATTAAATTGTATTATGTTGTTTTATCCTATGCTTTATTAAATTGTATTTATGTTGTTTTATCCTATGCTTTATTAAATTGTGTTTATGTTGTTTTATCCTATGCTTTATTAAATTGTATTTATGTTGTTTTAACCCATGCTTTATTAAATTGTATTTATGTTATTTTATCCTATGCTTTATTAAATTGTATTTATATTGTTTTATCCTATGGTTTATTAAATTGTATTTATGTTGTTTTGTCCTATGCTTTATTAAATTGTATTTATGCTGTTTTAACCCATGCTTCATTAAATTGTATTTATGTTGTTTTATCTTATGCTTTATTAAATTGTATTTATGTTGTTTTGTCCTATGCTTTATTAAATTGTATTTATGTTGTTTTAACCCATGCTTTATTAAATTGCATTTATGTTGTTTTATCTTATGCTTTATTAAATTGTATTTATGTTGTTTTATCCTATGCTTTTTTAAATTGTATTTATGTTGTTTTATCCTATGCTTTACTAAATTGTATATATGTTGTTTTATCCTATGCTTTATTAAATTGCATTTATGTTGTTTTGTCCTATGCTTTATTAAATTGTATTTATGTTGTTTTATCGTATGCTTTATTAAATTGTATTTATGTTGTTTTATCCTATGCTTTATTAAATTGTGTTTATGTTGTTTTATCCTATGCTTTATTAAATTGCATTTATGTTGTTTTATCCTATGCTTTAATAAATTGTATTTATGTTGTTTTACCCTATGCTTTATTAAATTGTATTTATGTTGTTTTATCCTATGTTTTATTAAATTCTATTTATGTTGTTTTATACTATGCTTTATTAAATTGTATTTATGTTGTTTTATCCTATGCTTTATTAAATTGGATTTATGTTGTTTTATACTATGCTTTATTAAATTGTATTTATGTTGTTTTATTATATGCTTTTTTAAATTGTATTTATGTTGTTTTATCCTATGCTTTATTAAATTGTGTTTATGTTGTTTTATCCTATGCTTTATTAAATTGTATTTATGTTGTTTTATCCTATGTTTTATTAAATTGTATTTATGTTGTTTTATCGTATGCTTTATTAAACTGCATTTATGTTGTTTTATCCTTTGCTTTATTAAATTGTATTTATGTTGCTTTATCCTATGCTTTATTAAACTGTATTTATGTTGATTTATCCTATGTTTTATTAAATTGTATTTATGTTGTTTTATCGTATGCTTTATTAAATTGTATTTATGTTGTTTTATCCTATGCTTTATTAAATTGTATTTATGTTGTTTTATCGTATGCTTTATTAAATTGTATTTATGTTATTTTATCCTATGCTTTATTAAATTGTATTTATGTTGTTTTATCCTTCGCTTTATTAAATTGTATTTATGTTGTTTTATCCTATGCTTTATTAAATTGTATTTACGCTGTTTTATCCTATGCTTTATTAAATTGTATTTATGTTTTTTTATCCTATGCTTTAATAAATTGTATTTCTTTTGCTTTAACCTATGCTTTATTAAATTGTGTTTAGTTTGTTTTAACCTATGCTTTATTAAATTGTATTTATGCTGTTTTAACCTATGCTTTATTAAATTGTATTTATGTTGTTTTATCCTATGCTTTATTAAATTGTATTTATGTTGTTTTTTCCTATGCTTTATTAAATTGTATCTATGTTGTTTTATCCTATGCTTTATTAAATTGTATTTATGTTGTTTTGTCCTATGCTTTATTAAATTGTATTTATGTTGTTTAAACCCATGCTTCATTAAATTGTATTTGTGTTGTTTTATCTTATGCTTTATTAAATTGTGTTTATGTTGTTTTATCCTATGCTTTATTAAATTGCATTTATGTTGTTTTATCCTATGCTTTAATAAATTGTATTTATGTTGTTTTACCCTATGCTTTATTAAATTGTATTTATGTTGTTTTATCCTATGTTTTATTAAATTCTATTTATGTTGTTTTATACTATGCTTTATTAAATTGTATTTATGTTGTTTTATCCTATGCTTTATTAAATTGGATTTATGTTGTTTTATACTATGCTTTATTAAATTGTATTTATGTTGTTTTATTATATGCTTTTTTAAATTGTATTTATGTTGTTTTATCCTATGCTTTATTAAATTGTGTTTATGTTGTTTTATCCTATGCTTTATTAAATTGTATTTATGTTGTTTTATCCTATGTTTTATTAAATTGTATTTATGTTGTTTTATCGTATGCTTTATTAAACTGCATTTATGTTGTTTTATCCTTTGCTTTATTAAATTGTATTTATGTTGCTTTATCCTATGCTTTATTAAACTGTATTTATGTTGATTTATCCTATGTTTTATTAAATTGTATTTATGTTGTTTTATCGTATGCTTTATTAAATTGTATTTATGTTGTTTTATCCTATGCTTTATTAAATTGTATTTATGTTGTTTTATCGTATGCTTTATTAAATTGTATTTATGTTATTTTATCCTATGCTTTATTAAATTGTATTTATGTTGTTTTATCCTTCGCTTTATTAAATTGTATTTATGTTGTTTTATCCTATGCTTTATTAAATTGTATTTACGCTGTTTTATCCTATGCTTTATTAAATTGTATTTACGCTGTTTTATCCTATGCTTTATTAAATTGTATTTATGTTGTTTTATCCTATGCTTTAATAAATTGTATTTCTTTTGTTTTAACCTATGCTTTATTAAATTGTGTTTAGTTTGTTTTAACCTATGCTTTATTAAATTGTATTTATGCTGTTTTAACCTATGCTTTATTAAATTGTATTTATGTTGTTTTATCCTATGCTTTATTAAATTGTATTTATGTTGTTTTTTCCTATGCTTTATTAAATTGTATCTATGTTGTTTTATCCTATGCTTTATTAAATTGTATTTATGTTGTTTTGTCCTATGCTTTATTAAATTGTATTTATGTTGTTTAAACCCATGCTTCATTAAATTGTATTTGTGTTGTTTTATCTTATGCTTTATTAAATTGTATTTATGTTGTTTTATCCTATGCTTTATTAAATTGTATTTATGTTGTTTTATCCTATGCTTTATTAAATTGTATTATGTTGTTTTATCCTATGCTTTATTAAATTGTATTTATGTTGTTTTATCCTATGCTTTATTAAATTGTGTTTATGTTGTTTTATCCTATGCTTTATTAAATTGTATTTATGTTGTTTTAACCCATGCTTTATTAAATTGTATTTATGTTATTTTATCCTATGCTTTATTAAATTGTATTTATATTGTTTTATCCTATGGTTTATTAAATTGTATTTATGTTGTTTTGTCCTATGCTTTATTAAATTGTATTTATGCTGTTTTAACCCATGCTTCATTAAATTGTATTTATGTTGTTTTATCTTATGCTTTATTAAATTGTATTTATGTTGTTTTGTCCTATGCTTTATTAAATTGTATTTATGTTGTTTTAACCCATGCTTTATTAAATTGCATTTATGTTGTTTTATCTTATGTTTTATTAAATTGTATTTATGTTGTTTTATCCTATCCTTTTTTAAATTGTATTTATGTTGTTTTATCCTATGCTTTATTAAATTGTATATATGTTGTTTTTTCCTATGCTTTATTAAATTGTATTTATGTTGTTTTGTCCTATGCTTTATTAAATTGTATTTATGTTGTTTTATCCTATGCTTTATTAAATTGTATTCATGTTGTTTTTTCCTATGCTTTATTAAATTGTATGCATGTTGTTTTATCCTATGCTTTATTAAATTCTATTTATGTTGTTTTATCCTATGCTTTATTAAATTCTATTTATGTTGTTTTATCCTATGCTTTATTAAATTATATTTATGTTGTTTTATCCTATGCTTTATTAAATTGTGTTTATGTTGTTTTATCCTATGCTTTATTAAATTGTATTTATCTTGTTTTATCGTATGCATTATTAAACTGCATTTATGTTGTTTTATCCTATGCTTTATTAAATTGTATTTTTGTTGTTTTATCCTATGCTTTATTAAATTGTATTTATGTTGTTTTATCCTATGCTTCATTAAAATGCATTTATGTTGTTTTATACTATGCTTCATTAAATTGTGTTTATGTTGTTTTATCCTTTGCTTTATTAAATTGTATTTATGTTGTTTTAACCCATGTTTTATTAAATTGTATTTATGTTCTTTTATCCTATGTTTTATTAAATTGTATTTATGTTGTTTTATCCTATGCTTTATTAAATTGTATTTATGTTGTTTTGTCCTATGCTTTATTAAATTGTATTTAAGTTGTTTTAACCAATGCTTCAGTAAATTGTATTTATGTTGTTTTATCTTATGCTTTATTAAATTGTATTTATGTTGTTTTGTCCTATGCTTTATTAAATTGTATCTATGTTGGTTTAACCCATGCTTTATTAAATTGTATTTATGTTGTTTTATCCTATGCTTTATTAAATTGTATATATGTTGTTTTATCCTATGCTTTATTAAATTGTATTTATGTTGTTTTGTCCTATGCTTTATTAAATTGTATTTATGTTGTTTTAGCCTATGCTTTATTAAATTGTATTTATGTTGTTTTATCCTATGCTTTATTAAATTGTATTTATGTTGTTTTATCCTATGCTTTATTATATTGTATTTATGTTGTTTTATCCTATGCTTTATTAAATTGTATTTATGTTGTTTTATCCTATGCTTTATTAAATTGTATTTATGTTGCTTTAACCTATGCTTTATTAAATTGTATTTATGTTGTTTTATCCTATGCTTTATTAAATTGTATTTATGTTGTTTTATCCTATGCTTTATTAAATTGTATTTATGTTGTTTTATCCTATGCTTTATTAAATTGTATTTATTTTGTTTTATCCTATGCTTTATTAAATTGTATTTATGTTGTTTTTTCCTATGCTTTATTAAATTGTATCTATGTTGTTTTATCCTATGCTTTATTAAATTGTATTTATGTTGTTTTGTCCTATGCTTTACTAAATTGTATTTATGTTGTTTTAACCCATGCTTCATTAAATTGTATTTGTGTTGTTTTATCTTATGCTTTATTAAATTGTATTTATGTTGTTTTATCCTATGCTTTATTAAATTGTATTTATGTTGTTTTATCCTATGCTTTATTAAATTGTATTATGTTGTTTTATCCTATGCTTTATTAAATTGTATTTATGTTGTTTTATCCTATGCTTTATTAAATTGTGTTTATGTTGTTTTATCCTATGCTTTATTAAATTGTATTTATGTTGTTTTAACCCATGCTTTATTAAATTGTATTCATGTTGTTTTATCCTATGCTTTATTAAATTGTATTTATATTGTTTTATCCTATGGTTTATTAAATTGTATTTATGTTGTTTTGTCCTATGCTTTATTAAATTGTATTTATGCTGTTTTAACCCATGCTTCATTAAATTGTATTTATGTTGTTTTATCTTATGCTTTATTAAATTGTATTTATGTTGTTTTGTCCTATGCTTTATTAAATTGTATTTATGTTGTTTTAACCCATGCTTTATTAAATTGCATTTATGTTGTTTTATCCTATGCTTTATTAAATTGTATTATGTTGTTTTATCCTATGCTTTATTAAATTGTATTTATGTTGTTTTATCCTATGCTTTATTAAATTGTGTTTATGTTGTTTTATCCTATGCTTTATTAAATTGTATTTATGTTGTTTTAACCCATGCTTTATTAAATTGTATTTATGTTATTTTATCCTATGCTTTATTAAATTGTATTTATATTGTTTTATCCTATGGTTTATTAAATTGTATTTATGTTGTTTTGTCCTATGCTTTATTAAATTGTATTTATGCTGTTTTAACCCATGCTTCATTAAATTGTATTTATGTTGTTTTATCTTATGCTTTATTAAATTGTATTTATGTTGTTTTGTCCTATGCTTTATTAAATTGTATTTATGTTGTTTTAACCCATGCTTTATTAAATTGCATTTATGTTGTTTTATCTTATGTTTTATTAAATTGTATTTATGTTGTTTTATCCTATCCTTTTTTAAATTGTATTTATGTTGTTTTATCCTATGCTTTATTAAATTGTATATATGTTGTTTTTTCCTATGCTTTATTAAATTGTATTTATGTTGTTTTGTCCTATGCTTTATTAAATTGTATTTATGTTGTTTTATCCTATGCTTTATTAAATTGTATTCATGTTGTTTTTTCCTATGCTTTATTAAATTGTATGCATGTTGTTTTATCCTATGCTTTATTAAATTCTATTTATGTTGTTTTATCCTATGCTTTATTAAATTCTATTTATGTTGTTTTATCCTATGCTTTATTAAATTATATTTATGTTGTTTTATCCTATGCTTTATTAAATTGTGTTTATGTTGTTTTATCCTATGCTTTATTAAATTGTATTTATCTTGTTTTATCGTATGCATTATTAAACTGCATTTATGTTGTTTTATCCTATGCTTTATTAAATTGTATTTTTGTTGTTTTATCCTATGCTTTATTAAATTGTATTTATGTTGTTTTATCCTATGCTTCATTAAAATGCATTTATGTTGTTTTATACTATGCTTCATTAAATTGTGTTTATGTTGTTTTATCCTTTGCTTTATTAAATTGTATTTATGTTGTTTTAACCCATGTTTTATTAAATTGTATTTATGTTCTTTTATCCTATGTTTTATTAAATTGTATTTATGTTGTTTTATCCTATGCTTTATTAAATTGTATTTATGTTGTTTTGTCCTATGCTTTATTAAATTGTATTTATGTTGTTTTAACCAATGCTTCAGTAAATTGTATTTATGTTGTTTTATCTTATGCTTTATTAAATTGTATTTATGTTGTTTTGTCCTATGCTTTATTAAATTGTATCTATGTTGGTTTAACCCATGCTTTATTAAATTGTATTTATGTTGTTTTATCCTATGCTTTATTAAATTGTATATATGTTGTTTTATCCTATGCTTTATTAAATTGTATTTATGTTGTTTTGTCCTATGGTTTATTAAATTGTATTTATGTTGTTTTAGCCTATGCTTTATTAAATTGTATTTATGTTGTTTTATCCTATGCTTTATTAAATTGTATTTATGTTGTTTTATCCTATGCTTTATTATATTGTATTTATGTTGTTTTATCCTATGCTTTATTAAATTGTATTTATGTTGTTTTATCCTATGCTTTATTAAATTGTATTTATGTTGCTTTAACCTATGCTTTATTAAATTGTATTTATGTTGTTTTATCCTATGCTTTATTAAATTGTATTTATGTTGTTTTATCCTATGCTTTATTAAATTGTATTTATGTTGTTTTATCCTATGCTTTATTAAATTGTATTTATTTTGTTTTATCCTATGCTTTATTAAATTGTATTTATGTTGTTTTTTCCTATGCTTTATTAAATTGTATCTATGTTGTTTTATCCTATGCTTTATTAAATTGTATTTATGTTGTTTTGTCCTATGCTTTACTAAATTGTATTTATGTTGTTTTAACCCATGCTTCATTAAATTGTATTTGTGTTGTTTTATCTTATGCTTTATTAAATTGTATTTATGTTGTTTTATCCTATGCTTTATTAAATTGTATTTATGTTGTTTTATCCTATGCTTTATTAAATTGTATTATGTTGTTTTATCCTATGCTTTATTAAATTGTATTTATGTTGTTTTATCCTATGCTTTATTAAATTGTGTTTATGTTGTTTTATCCTATGCTTTATTAAATTGTATTTATGTTGTTTTAACCCATGCTTTATTAAATTGTATTCATGTTGTTTTATCCTATGCTTTATTAAATTGTATTTATATTGTTTTATCCTATGGTTTATTAAATTGTATTTATGTTGTTTTGTCCTATGCTTTATTAAATTGTATTTATGCTGTTTTAACCCATGCTTCATTAAATTGTATTTATGTTGTTTTATCTTATGCTTTATTAAATTGTATTTATGTTGTTTTGTCCTATGCTTTATTAAATTGTATTTATGTTGTTTTAACCCATGCTTTATTAAATTGCATTTATGTTGTTTTATCTTATGCTTTATTAAATTGTATTTATGTTGTTTTATCCTATCCTTTTTTAAATTGTATTTATGTTGTTTTATCCGATGCTTTATTAAATTGTATATATGTTGTTTTTTCCTATGCTTTATTAAATTGCATTTATGTTGTTTTGTCCTATGCTTTATTAAATTGTATTTATGTTGTTTTAACCTATGCTTTATTAAATTGTGTTTAGTTTGTTTTAACCTATGCTTTATTAAATTGTATTTATGCTGTTTTAACCTATGCTTTATTAAATTGTATTTATGTTGTTTTATCCTATGCTTTATTAAATTGTATTTATGTTGTTTTTTCCTATGCTTTATTAAATTGTATCTATGTTGTTTTATCCTATGCTTTATTAAATTGTATTTATGTTGTTTTGTCCTATGCTTTATTAAATTGTATTTATGTTGTTTTAACCCATGCTTCATTAAATTGTATTTGTGTTGTTTTATCTTATGCTTTATTAAATGTTGTTTTATCCTATGCTTTATTAAATTGTATTTATGTTGTTTTATCCTATGCTTTATTAAATTATATTATGTTGTTTTATCCTATGCTTTATTAAATTGTATTTATGTTGTTTTATCCTATGCTTTATTAAATTGTGTTTATGTTGTTTTATCCTATGCTTTATTAAATTGTATTTATGTTGTTTTAACCCATGCTTTATTAAATTGTATTTATGTTGTTTTATCCTATGCTTTATTAAATTGTATTTATATTGTTTTATCCTATGGTTTATTAAATTGTATTTATGTTGTTTTGTCCTATGCTTTATTAAATTGTATTTATGCTGTTTTAACCCATGCTTCATTAAATTGTATTTATGTTGTTTTATCTTATGCTTTATTAAATTGTATTTATGTTGTTTTGTCCTATGCTTTATTAAATTGTATTTATGTTGTTTTAACCCATGCTTTATTAAATTGCATTTATGTTGTTTTATCTTATGCTTTATTAAATTGTATTTATGTTGTTTTATCCTATCCTTTTTTAAATTGTATTTATGTTGTTTTATCCTATGCTTTATTAAATTGTATTTATGTTGTTTTGTCCTATGCTTTATTAAATTGTATTTATGTTGTTTTATCCTATGCTTATTAAGTTGTATTTATGTTGTTTTATCCTATGCTTTATTAAATTGTATTTATGTTGTTTTATCCTATGCTTTATTAAATTGTATTTACGCTGTTTTATCCTATGCTTTATTAAATTGTATTTATGTTGTTTTATCCTATGCTTTAATAAATTGTATTTCTGTTGTTTTAACCTATGCTTTATTAAATTGCGTTTAGTTTGTTTTAACCTATGCTTTATTAAATTGTATTTATGCTGTTTTAACCTATGCTTTATTAAATTGTATTTATGTTGTTTTATCCTATGCTTTATTAAATTGTATTTATGTTGTTTTATCCTATGCTTTATTAAATTGTATTTATGTTGTTTTATCCTATGCTTTATTAAATTGTATTTATGTTGTTTCAACCTATGCTTTATTAAATTGTATTTATGTTGTTTTATCCTATGCTTTATTAAATTGTATTTATGTTGTTTTATCCTATGCTTTATTAAATTGTATTTATGTTGTTTTAACCTATGCTTTATTAAATTGCATTTATGTTGTTTTATCCTATGCTTTACTAAATTGTATTTATGTTGTTTTATCCTATGCTTTATTAAATTGTATTTATGTTGTTTTATCCTATGCTTTATTGAATTGTATTTATGTTGTTTTATCCTTCATTAAATTGTATTTGTGTTGTTTTATCCAATGCTTTATTAAATTGTATTTATGTTGTTTTATCCTATGCTTTATTAAATTGTATTTATGTTGTTTCAACCTATGCTTTATTAAATTGTATTTATGTTGTTTTATCCTATGCTTTATTAAATTGTATTTATGTTGTTTTATCCTATGCTTTATTAAATTGTATTTATGTTGTTTTAACCTATGCTTTATTAAATTGCATTTATGTTGTTTTATCCTATGCTTTACTAAATTGTATTTATGTTGTTTTATCCTATGCTTTATTAAATTGTATTTATGTTGTTTTATCCTATGCTTTATTGAATTGTATTTATGTTGTTTTATCCTATGTTTTATTAAATTGTATTTATGTTGTTTTATCCTATGCTTTATTAAATTGTATTTATGTTGTTTTGTCCTATGCTTTATTAAATTGTATTTATGTTGTTTTAACCAATGCTTCAGTAAATTGTATTTATGTTGTTTTATCTTATGCTTTATTAAATTGTATTTATGTTGTTTTGTCCTATGCTTTATTAAATTGTATCTATGTTGGTTTAACCCATGCTTTATTAAATTGTATTTATGTTGTTTTATCCTATGCTTTATTAAATTGTATATATGTTGTTTTATCCTATGCTTTATTAAATTGTATTTATGTTGTTTTGTCCTATGCTTTATTAAATTGTATTTATGTTGTTTTAGCCTATGCTTTATTAAATTGTATTTATGTTGTTTTATCCTATGCTTTATTAAATTGTATTTATGTTGTTTTATCCTATGCTTTATTATATTGTATTTATGTTGTTTTATCCTATGCTTTATTAAATTGTATTTATGTTGTTTTATCCTATGCTTTATTAAATTGTATTTATGTTGCTTTAACCTATGCTTTATTAAATTGTATTTATGTTGTTTTATCCTATGCTTTATTAAATTGTATTTATGTTGTTTTATCCTATGCTTTATTAAATTGTATTTATGTTGTTTTATCCTATGCTTTATTAAATTGTATTTATTTTGTTTTATCCTATGCTTTATTAAATTGTATTTATGTTGTTTTTTCCTATGCTTTATTAAATTGTATCTATGTTGTTTTATCCTATGCTTTATTAAATTGTATTTATGTTGTTTTGTCCTATGCTTTACTAAATTGTATTTATGTTGTTTTAACCCATGCTTCATTAAATTGTATTTGTGTTGTTTTATCTTATGCTTTATTAAATTGTATTTATGTTGTTTTATCCTATGCTTTATTAAATTGTATTTATGTTGTTTTATCCTATGCTTTATTAAATTGTATTATGTTGTTTTATCCTATGCTTTATTAAATTGTATTTATGTTGTTTTATCCTATGCTTTATTAAATTGTGTTTATGTTGTTTTATCCTATGCTTTATTAAATTGTATTTATGTTGTTTTAACCCATGCTTTATTAAATTGTATTCATGTTGTTTTATCCTATGCTTTATTAAATTGTATTTATATTGTTTTATCCTATGGTTTATTAAATTGTATTTATGTTGTTTTGTCCTATGCTTTATTAAATTGTATTTATGCTGTTTTAACCCATGCTTCATTAAATTGTATTTATGTTGTTTTATCTTATGCTTTATTAAATTGTATTTATGTTGTTTTGTCCTATGCTTTATTAAATTGTATTTATGTTGTTTTAACCCATGCTTTATTAAATTGCATTTATGTTGTTTTATCTTATGCTTTATTAAATTGTATTTATGTTGTTTTATCCTATCCTTTTTTAAATTGTATTTATGTTGTTTTATCCGATGCTTTATTAAATTGTATATATGTTGTTTTTTCCTATGCTTTATTAAATTGCATTTATGTTGTTTTGTCCTATGCTTTATTAAATTGTATTTATGTTGTTTTAACCTATGCTTTATTAAATTGTGTTTAGTTTGTTTTAACCTATGCTTTATTAAATTGTATTTATGCTGTTTTAACCTATGCTTTATTAAATTGTATTTATGTTGTTTTATCCTATGCTTTATTAAATTGTATTTATGTTGTTTTTTCCTATGCTTTATTAAATTGTATCTATGTTGTTTTATCCTATGCTTTATTAAATTGTATTTATGTTGTTTTGTCCTATGCTTTATTAAATTGTATTTATGTTGTTTTAACCCATGCTTCATTAAATTGTATTTGTGTTGTTTTATCTTATGCTTTATTAAATGTTGTTTTATCCTATGCTTTATTAAATTGTATTTATGTTGTTTTATCCTATGCTTTATTAAATTATATTATGTTGTTTTATCCTATGCTTTATTAAATTGTATTTATGTTGTTTTATCCTATGCTTTATTAAATTGTATTTATGCTGTTTTAACCTATGCTTTATTAAATTGTATTTATGTTGTTTTATCCTATGCTTTATTAAATTGTATTTATGTTGTTTTTTCCTATGCTTTATTAAATTGTATCTATGTTGTTTTATCCTATGCTTTATTAAATTGTATTTATGTTGTTTTGTCCTATGCTTTATTAAATTGTATTTATGTTGTTTTAACCCATGCTTCATTAAATTGTATTTGTGTTGTTTTATCTTATGCTTTATTAAATGTTGTTTTATCCTATGCTTTATTAAATTGTATTTATGTTGTTTTATCCTATGCTTTATTAAATTATATTATGTTGTTTTATCCTATGCTTTATTAAATTGTATTTATGTTGTTTTATCCTATGCTTTATTAAATTGTGTTTATGTTGTTTTATCCTATGCTTTATTAAATTGTATTTATGTTGTTTTAACCCATGCTTTATTAAATTGTATTTATGTTGTTTTATCCTATGCTTTATTAAATTGTATTTATATTGTTTTATCCTATGGTTTATTAAATTGTATTTATGTTGTTTTGTCCTATGCTTTATTAAATTGTATTTATGCTGTTTTAACCCATGCTTTATTAAATTGTATTTATGTTGTTTTATCCTATCCTTTTTTAAATTGTATTTATGTTGTTTTATCCTATGCTTTATTAAATTGTATTTATGTTGTTTTGTCCTATGCTTTATTAAATTGTATTTATGTTGTTTTATCCTATGCTTATTAAGTTGTATTTATGTTGTTTTATCCTATGCTTTATTAAATTGTATTTATGTTGTTTTATCCTATGCTTTATTAAATTGTATTTACGCTGTTTTATCCTATGCTTTATTAAATTGTATTTATGTTGTTTTATCCTATGCTTTAATAAATTGTATTTCTGTTGTTTTAACCTATGCTTTATTAAATTGCGTTTAGTTTGTTTTAACCTATGCTTTATTAAATTGTATTTATGCTGTTTTAACCTATGCTTTATTAAATTGTATTTATGTTGTTTTATCCTATGCTTTATTAAATTGTATTTATGTTGTTTTATCCTATGCTTTATTAAATTGTATTTATGTTGTTTTATCCTATGCTTTATTAAATTGTATTTATGTTGTTTCAACCTATGCTTTATTAAATTGTATTTATGTTGTTTTATCCTATGCTTTATTAAATTGTATTTATGTTGTTTTATCCTATGCTTTATTAAATTGTATTTATGTTGTTTTAACCTATGCTTTATTAAATTGCATTTATGTTGTTTTATCCTATGCTTTACTAAATTGTATTTATGTTGTTTTATCCTATGCTTTATTAAATTGTATTTATGTTGTTTTATCCTATGCTTTATTGAATTGTATTTATGTTGTTTTATCCTTCATTAAATTGTATTTGTGTTGTTTTATCCAATGCTTTATTAAATTGTATTTATGTTGTTTTATCCTATGCTTTATTAAATTGTATTTATGTTGTTTCAACCTATGCTTTATTAAATTGTATTTATGTTGTTTTATCCTATGCTTTATTAAATTGTATTTATGTTGTTTTATCCTATGCTTTATTAAATTGTATTTATGTTGTTTTAACCTATGCTTTATTAAATTGCATTTATGTTGTTTTATCCTATGCTTTACTAAATTGTATTTATGTTGTTTTATCCTATGCTTTATTAAATTGTATTTATGTTGTTTTATCCTATGCTTTATTGAATTGTATTTATGTTGTTTTATCCTATGCTTTATTAAATTGTATTTATGTTGTTTTATCCTATGCTTTATTAAATTGTATTTATGTTGTTTTATCCCATGCTTTATTAAATTGTATTTATGTTGTTTTATCCTATGCTTTATTAAATTGTATTTACGCTGTTTTATCCTATGCTTTATTAAATTGTATTTATGTTGTTTTATCCTATGCTTTAATAAATTGTATTTCTGTTGTTTTAACCTATGCTTTATTAAATTGTGTTTAGTTTGTTTTAACCTATGCTTTATTAAATTGTATTTATGCTGTTTTAACCTATGCTTTATTAAATTGTATTTATGTTGTTTTATCCTATGCTTTATTAAATTGTATTTATGTTGTTTATTCCTATGCTTTATTAACCCCTTAACTACCGGGGACGTATTAGTACGCATATCTGCGTACCTCCGGTTCAGTGAGGGCTCCGGCGCTGAGCCCTCACTGAACCGAGCACATGTCAGCTGATTCTTACAGCTGACATGTGCCCGCAACAGCCGCGGGTGGAATCGCGATCCACCCGCGGCTGTTAACCAGTTAAATGCTGCTGTCAATCTCCGACAGCAGCATTTAACGCGCGCTTCCGGGTAGCGCGTCATAAGCCCCGCCCACCGGCGACCCCATCACGTGATCGCGGGTCGCCGATGGGCGTGCATGACAACCCAGGGTCTGCAGCAGACGCCTGTGGTTATCATGATCTTGTCGCTATGAGCGCCACCTAGTGGTCGGCGCTCATAGCACAGGACCATTTCTGCTGCATGCAGGGGATCTGCTGGTCCCCTGTATGTAGCAGAGGCGATCGGACAGTTGCTGCTTCTAGTCTCCTATGGAGACTATAGAAGCATGCAAAAAGTAAAAAAAAAAAGTTTTTAAAAATATAAAAAAAAATAAAAAAATATAAAAGTTTAAATCACCCCCCTTTCGCCCCATTCAAAATAAAATATATAAAAAAAAACCCCACATACACATATTTGGTATTGCCGCGTTCAGAATCGCCCGATCTATCAAAATTAAAAAAGAATTATTCCGATCGGTAAACGGCGTAGCGAGAAAAAAATTCTAAACGCCAGAATTACGTTTTTTGGTCGCCGCAAAATTGCAATAAAATGCAATAACGTGCGATCAAAACATCGGATCTACCCCAAATGTTATCAATAAAAACGTCAGCCTGGCACGCAAAAAATAAGCCATCAACCAGCCCCAGATCACGAAAAATGGAGACGCTACGGGTCTTTGAAAATGGCGCTATTTTTTTATTTTTTTTTTTACCAAATTTTGGAATTTTTTTTCACCACTTAAATATAAAAGAACCTATACATGTTTGGTGTCTATGAACTCGTAATGACCTGTAGAATAAGAAGGGCAGGTCAGTTTTAGCATTCAGTGAACATGGTAAAAAAAATAAATAAAAAACAACTGGGGTATTGCACTTTTTTTGCAATTTTACCGCTCTTGGAATTTTTTTCCTGTTTTCCCGTACAGGATATGATAAAACTAGTAATGGCGTTGAAAAGTACAACTCGTGCCGCA
This sequence comes from Phyllobates terribilis, assembly GCF_046119375.1. NCBI lineage: Eukaryota > Metazoa > Chordata > Amphibia > Anura > Dendrobatidae > Phyllobates > Phyllobates terribilis. The sequence continues at coordinate 1,630,819 of NW_027362781.1, read as the reverse complement.
AAAAATAAGCCCTCACATGGCCATATTGACAAAAAAATAAAAACGCTATGGCTCTGGGAACAAGGGGAGCAAAAACGAAAATGCAAAAACGAAAAATGCTCCGGGGCTTAAGGGGTTAAATTGTATCTATGTTGTTTTCTCCTATGCTTTATTAAATTGTATTTATGTTGTTTTGTCCTATGCTTTATTAAATTGTATTTATGTTGTTTTAACCCATGCTTCATTAAATTGTATTTGTGTTGTTTTATCTTATGCTTTATTAAATGTTGTTTTATCCTATGCTTTATTAAATTGTATTTATGTTGTTTTATCCTATGCTTTATTAAATTATATTATGTTGTTTTATCCTATGCTTTATTAAATTGTATTTATGTTGTTTTATCCTATGCTTTATTAAATTGTGTTTATGTTGTTTTATCCTATGCTTTATTAAATTGTATTTATGTTGTTTTAACCCATGCTTTATTAAATTGTATTTATGTTGTTTTATCCTATGCTTTATTAAATTGTATTTATATTGTTTTATCCTATGGTTTATTAAATTGTATTTATGTTGTTTTGTCCTATGCTTTATTAAATTGTATTTATGCTTTTTTAACCCATGCTTCATTAAATTGTATTTATGTTGTTTTATCTTATGCTTTATTAAATTGAATTTATGTTGTTTTGTCCTATGCTTTATTAAATTGTATTTATGTTGTTTTAACCCATGCTTTATTAAATTGCATTTATGTTGTTTTATCTTATGCTTTATTAAATTGTATTTATGTTGTTTTATCCTATCCTTTTTTAAATTGTATTTATGTTGTTTTATCCTATGCTTTATTAAATTGTATTTATGTTGTTTTGTCCTATGCTTTATTAAATTGTATTTATGTTGTTTTATCCTATGCTTTATTAAATTGTATTTACGCTGTTTTATCCTATGCTTTATTAAATTGTATTTATGTTGTTTTATCCTATGCTTTAATAAATTGTATTTCTGTTGTTTTAACCTATGCTTTACTAAATTGTGTTTAGTTTGTTTTAACCTATGCTTTATTAAATTGTATTTATGCTGTTTTAACCTATGCTTTATTAAATTGTATATATGTTGTTTTATCCTATGCTTTATTAAATTGTATTTATGTTGTTTTATCCTATGCTTTATTAAATTGTATTTATGTTGTTTTAACCTATGCTTTATTAAATTGTATTTATGTTGTTTTATCCTATGCTTTATTAAATTGTATTTATGTTGTTTTAACCTATGCTTTATTAAATTGTATTTATGCTGTTTTATCCTATGCTTTATTAAATTGTATTTATGTTGTTTTATCCTATGCTTTATTAAATTGTATTTATGTTGTTTCAACCTATGCTTTATTAAATTGTATTGATGTTGTTTTATCCTATGCTTTATTAAATTGTATTTATGTTGTTTTATCCTATGCTTTATTAAATTGTATTTATGTTGTTTTAACCTATGCTTTATTAAATTGCATTTATGTTGTTTTATCCTATGCTTTACTAAATTGTATTTATGTTGTTTTATCCTATGCTTTATTAAATTGTATTTATGTTGTTTTATCCCATGCTTTATTAAATTGTATTTATGTTGTTTTATCCGATGATTTATTAAATTGTATTTATGTTGTTTTATCCTATGTTTTATTAAATTGTATTTATGTTGTTTTATCGTATGATTTATTAAATTCTATTTATGTTGTTTTATCCTATGCTTTATTAAATTTGATTTATGTTGTTTTATCCTATGCTTTATTAAATTGTATTTATGTTGTTTTATCCTATGTTTTATTAAATTGTATTTATGTTGTTTTATCGTATGCTTTATTAAATTCTATTTATGTTGTTTTATCCTATGCTTTATTAAATTGGATTTATGTTGTTTTATCCTATGCTTTACTAAATTGTATTTATGTTGTTTTATCCTATGCTTTATTAAATTGTATTTATGTTGTTTTTTCCTATGCTTTATTGAATTGTATTTATGTTGTTTTATCCTATGCTTTATTAAATTGTATTTATGCTGTTTTAACCTATGCTTTATTAAATTGTATTTATGTTGTTTTATCCTATGCTTTATTAAATTGTATTTATGCTGTTTTAACCTATGCTTTATTAAATTGTATTTATGTTGTTTTATCCTATGCTTTATTAAATTGTATTTATGTTGTTTTTTCCTATGCTTTATTAAATTGTATCTATGTTGTTTTATCCTATGCTTTATTAAATTGTATTTATGTTGTTTTGTCCTATGCTTTATTAAATTGTATTTATGTTGTTTTAACCCATGCTTCATTAAATTGTATTTGTGTTGTTTTATCTTATGCTTTATTAAATGTTGTTTTATCCTATGCTTTATTAAATTGTATTTATGTTGTTTTATCCTATGCTTTATTAAATTATATTATGTTGTTTTATCCTATGCTTTATTAAATTGTATTTATGTTGTTTTATCCTATGCTTTATTAAATTGTGTTTATGTTGTTTTATCCTATGCTTTATTAAATTGTATTTATGTTGTTTTAACCCATGCTTTATTAAATTGTATTTATGTTGTTTTATCCTATGCTTTATTAAATTGTATTTATATTGTTTTATCCTATGGTTTATTAAATTGTATTTATGTTGTTTTGTCCTATGCTTTATTAAATTGTATTTATGCTTTTTTAACCCATGCTTCATTAAATTGTATTTATGTTGTTTTATCTTATGCTTTATTAAATTGAATTTATGTTGTTTTGTCCTATGCTTTATTAAATTGTATTTATGTTGTTTTAACCCATGCTTTATTAAATTGCATTTATGTTGTTTTATCTTATGCTTTATTAAATTGTATTTATGTTGTTTTATCCTATCCTTTTTTAAATTGTATTTATGTTGTTTTATCCTATGCTTTATTAAATTGTATTTATGTTGTTTTGTCCTATGCTTTATTAAATTGTATTTATGTTGTTTTATCCTATGCTTTATTAAATTGTATTTACGCTGTTTTATCCTATGCTTTATTAAATTGTATTTATGTTGTTTTATCCTATGCTTTAATAAATTGTATTTCTGTTGTTTTAACCTATGCTTTATTAAATTGTATTTATGTTGTTTTTTCCTATGCTTTATTAAATTGTATTTATGTTGTTTTATCCTATGTTTTATTAAATTGTATTTATGTTGTTTTATCGTATGCTTTATTAAATTCTATTTATGCTGTTTTATCCTATGCTTTATTAAATTGGATTTATGTTGTTTTATCCTATGCTTTATTAAATTGTATTTATGCTGTTTTAACCTATGCTTTATTAAATTGTATTTATGTTGTTTTATCCTATGCTTTATTAAATTGTATTTATGTTGTTTTTTCCTATGCTTTATTAAATTGTATCTATGTTGTTTTATCCTATGCTTTATTAAATTGTATTTATGTTGTTTTGTCCTATGCTTTATTAAATTGTATTTATGTTGTTTTAACCCATGCTTCATTAAATTGTATTTGTGTTGTTTTATCTTATGCTTTATTAAATGTTGTTTTATCCTATGCTTTATTAAATTGTATTTATGTTGTTTTATCCTATGCTTTATTAAATTATATTATGTTGTTTTATCCTATGCTTTATTAAATTGTATTTATGTTGTTTTATCCTATGCTTTATTAAATTGTGTTTATGTTGTTTTATCCTATGCTTTATTAAATTGTATTTATGTTGTTTTAACCCATGCTTTATTAAATTGTATTTATGTTGTTTTATCCTATGCTTTATTAAATTGTATTTATATTGTTTTATCCTATGGTTTATTAAATTGTATTTATGTTGTTTTGTCCTATGCTTTATTAAATTGTATTTATGCTGTTTTAACCCATGCTTCATTAAATTGTATTTATGTTGTTTTATCTTATGCTTTATTAAATTGTATTTATGTTGTTTTGTCCTATGCTTTATTAAATTGTATTTATGTTGTTTTAACCCATGCTTTATTAAATTGCATTTATGTTGTTTTATCTTATGCTTTATTAAATTGTATTTATGTTGTTTTATCCTATCCTTTTTTAAATTGTATTTATGTTGTTTTATCCTATGCTTTATTAAATTGTATTTATGTTGTTTTGTCCTATGCTTTATTAAATTGTATTTATGTTGTTTTATCCTATGCTTATTAAGTTGTATTTATGTTGTTTTATCCTATGCTTTATTAAATTGTATTTATGTTGTTTTATCCTATGCTTTATTAAATTGTATTTACGCTGTTTTATCCTATGCTTTATTAAATTGTATTTATGTTGTTTTATCCTATGCTTTAATAAATTGTATTTCTGTTGTTTTAACCTATGCTTTATTAAATTGTGTTTAGTTTGTTTTAACCTATGCTTTATTAAATTGTATTTATGCTGTTTTAACCTATGCTTTATTAAATTGTATTTATGTTGTTTTATCCTATGCTTTATTAAATTGTATTTATGTTGTTTTATCCTATGCTTTATTAAATTGTATTTATGTTGTTTTATCCTATGCTTTATTAAATTGTATTTATGTTGTTTCAACCTATGCTTTATTAAATTGTATTTATGTTGTTTTATCCTATGCTTTATTAAATTGTATTTATGTTGTTTTATCCTATGCTTTATTAAATTGTATTTATGTTGTTTTAACCTATGCTTTATTAAATTGCATTTATGTTGTTTTATCCTATGCTTTACTAAATTGTATTTATGTTGTTTTATCCTATGCTTTATGAAATTGTATTTATGTTGTTTTATCCTATGCTTTATTGAATTGTATTTATGTTGTTTTATCCTATGCTTTATTAAATTGTATTTATGTTGTTTTATCCTATGCTTTATTAAATTGTATTTATGTTGTTTTATCCCATGCTTTATTAAATTGTATTTATGTTGTTTTATCCGATGATTTATTAAATTGTATTTATGTTGTTTTATCCTATGTTTTATTAAATTGTATTTATGTTGTTTTATCGCATGCTTTATTAAATTTTATTTATGTTGTTTTATCCTATGCTTTATTAAATTGTATTTACGCTGTTTTATCCTATGCTTTATTAAATTGTATTTATGTTGTTTTATCCTATGCTTTAATAAATTGTATTTCTGTTGTTTTAACCTATGCTTTATTAAATTGTGTTTAGTTTGTTTTAACCTATGCTTTATTAAATTGTATTTATGCTGTTTTAACCTATGCTTTATTAAATTGTATTTATGTTGTTTTATCCTATGCTTTATTAAATTGTATTTATGTTGTTTTTTCCTATGCTTTATTAAATTGTATCTATGTTGTTTTATCCTATGCTTTATTAAATTGTATTTATGTTGTTTTGTCCTATGCTTTATTAAATTGTATTTATGTTGTTTTAACCCATGCTTCATTAAATTGTATTTGTGTTGTTTTATCTTATGCTTTATTAAATGTTGTTTTATCCTATGCTTTATTAAATTGTATTTATGTTGTTTTATCCTATGCTTTATTAAATTATATTATGTTGTTTTATCCTATGCTTTATTAAATTGTATTTATGTTGTTTTATCCTATGCTTTATTAAATTGTGTTTATGTTGTTTTATCCTATGCTTTATTAAATTGTATTTATGTTGTTTTAACCCATGCTTTATTAAATTGTATTTATGTTGTTTTATCCTATGCTTTATTAAATTGTATTTATATTGTTTTATCCTATGGTTTATTAAATTGTATTTATGTTGTTTTGTCCTATGCTTTATTAAATTGTATTTATGCTTTTTTAACCCATGCTTCATTAAATTGTATTTATGTTGTTTTATCTTATGCTTTATTAAATTGAATTTATGTTGTTTTGTCCTATGCTTTATTAAATTGTATTTATGTTGTTTTAACCCATGCTTTATTAAATTGCATTTATGTTGTTTTATCTTATGCTTTATTAAATTGTATTTATGTTGTTTTATCCTATCCTTTTTTAAATTGTATTTATGTTGTTTTATCCTATGCTTTATTAAATTGTATTTATGTTGTTTTGTCCTATGCTTTATTAAATTGTATTTATGTTGTTTTATCCTATGCTTTATTAAATTGTATTTACGCTGTTTTATCCTATGCTTTATTAAATTGTATTTATGTTGTTTTATCCTATGCTTTAATAAATTGTATTTCTGTTGTTTTAACCTATGCTTTATTAAATTGTATTTATGCTGTTTTATCCTATGCTTTATTAAATTGTATTTATGTTGTTTTATCCTATGCTTTATTAAATTGTATTTATGTTGTTTCAACCTATGCTTTATTAAATTGTATTTATGTTGTTTTATCCTATGCTTTATTAAATTGTATTTATGTTGTTTTATCCTATGCTTTATTAAATTGTATTTATGTTGTTTTAACCTATGCTTTATTAAATTGCATTTATGTTGTTTTATCCTATGCTTTACTAAATTGTATTTATGTTGTTTTATCCTATGCTTTATTAAATTGTATTTATGTTGTTTTATCCCATGCTTTATTAAATTGTATTTATGTTGTTTTATCCGATGATTTATTAAATTGTATTTATGTTGTTTTATCCTATGTTTTATTAAATTGTATTTATGTTGTTTTATCGTATGATTTATTAAATTCTATTTATGTTGTTTTATCCTATGCTTTATTAAATTGGATTTATGTTGTTTTATCCTATGCTTTATTAAATTGTATTTATGTTGTTTTATCCTATGTTTTATTAAATTGTATTTATGTTGTTTTATCGTATGCTTTATTAAATTCTATTTATGTTGTTTTATCCTATGCTTTATTAAATTGGATTTGTTGTTTTATCCTATGCTTTACTAAATTGTATTTATGTTGTTTTATCCTATGCTTTATTAAATTGTATTTATGTTGTTTTTTCCTATGCTTTATTGAATTGTATTTATGTTGTTTTATCCTATGCTTTATTAAATTGTATTTATGCTGTTTTAACCTATGCTTTATTAAATTGTATTTATGTTGTTTTATCCTATGCTTTATTAAATTGTATTTATGCTGTTTTAACCTATGCTTTATTAAATTGTATTTATGTTGTTTTATCCTATGCTTTATTAAATTGTATTTATGTTGTTTTTTCCTATGCTTTATTAAATTGTATCTATGTTGTTTTATCCTATGCTTTATTAAATTGTATTTATGTTGTTTTGTCCTATGCTTTATTAAATTGTATTTATGTTGTTTTAACCCATGCTTCATTAAATTGTATTTGTGTTGTTTTATCTTATGCTTTATTAAATGTTGTTTTATCCTATGCTTTATTAAATTGTATTTATGTTGTTTTATCCTATGCTTTATTAAATTATATTATGTTGTTTTATCCTATGCTTTATTAAATTGTATTTATGTTGTTTTATCCTATGCTTTATTAAATTGTGTTTATGTTGTTTTATCCTATGCTTTATTAAATTGTATTTATGTTGTTTTAACCCATGCTTTATTAAATTGTATTTATGTTGTTTTATCCTATGCTTTATTAAATTGTATTTATATTGTTTTATCCTATGGTTTATTAAATTGTATTTATGTTGTTTTGTCCTATGCTTTATTAAATTGTATTTATGCTTTTTTAACCCATGCTTCATTAAATTGTATTTATGTTGTTTTATCTTATGCTTTATTAAATTGAATTTATGTTGTTTTGTCCTATGCTTTATTAAATTGTATTTATGTTGTTTTAACCCATGCTTTATTAAATTGCATTTATGTTGTTTTATCTTATGCTTTATTAAATTGTATTTATGTTGTTTTATCCTATCCTTTTTTAAATTGTATTTATGTTGTTTTATCCTATGCTTTATTAAATTGTATTTATGTTGTTTTGTCCTATGCTTTATTAAATTGTATTTATGCTGTTTTATCCTATGCTTTATTAAATTGTATTTACGCTGTTTTATCCTATGCTTTATTAAATTGTATTTATGTTGTTTTATCCTATGCTTTAATAAATTGTATTTCTGTTGTTTTAACCTATGCTTTATTAAATTGTGTTTAGTTTGTTTTAACCTATGCTTTATTAAATTGTATTTATGCTGTTTTAACCTATGCTTTATTAAATTGTATTTATGTTGTTTTATCCTATGCTTTATTAAATTGTATTTATGTTGTTTTATCCTATGCTTTATTAAATTGTATTTATGTTGTTTTAACCTATGCTTTATTAAATTGTATTTATGTTGTTTTATCCTATGCTTTATTAAATTGTATTTATGTTGTTTTAACCTATGCTTTCTTAAATTGTATTTATGCTGTTTTATCCTATGCTTTATTAAATTGTATTTATGTTGTTTTATCCTATGCTTTATTAAATTGTATTTATGTTGTTTCAACCTATGCTTTATTAAATTGTATTTATGTTGTTTTATCCTATGCTTTATTAAATTGTATTTATGTTGTTTTATCCTATGCTTTATTAAATTGTATTTATGTTGTTTTAACCTATGCTTTATTAAATTGCATTTATGTTGTTTTATCCTATGCTTTACTAAATTGTATTTATGTTGTTTTATCCTATGCTTTATTAAATTGTATTTATGTTGTTTTATCCCATGCTTTATTAAATTGTATTTATGTTGTTTTATCCGATGATTTATTAAATTGTATTTATGTTGTTTTATCCTATGTTTTATTAAATTGTATTTATGTTGTTTTATCGTATGCTTTATTAAATTCTATTTATGTTGTTTTATCCTATGCTTTATTAAATTGGATTTATGTTGTTTTATCCTATGCTTTATTAAATTGTATTTATGTTGTTTTATCCTATGTTTTATTAAATTGTATTTATGTTGTTTTATCGTATGCTTTATTAAATTCTATTTATGTTGTTTTATCCTATGCTTTATTAAATTGTATTTATGTTGTTTTTTCCTATGCTTTATTGAATTGTATTTATGTTGTTTTATCCTATGCTTTATTAAATTGTATTTATGTTGTTTTATCCTATGCTTTATTAAATTGTATTTATGTTGTTTTATCCCATGCTTTATTAAATTGTATTTATGTTGTTTTATCCGATGATTTATTAAATTGGATTTATGTTGTTTTATCCTATGTTTTATTAAATTGTATTTCTGTTGTTTTAACCCATGTTTTATTAAATTGTATTTATGTTGTTTTATCCTATGCTTTATTAAATTGTATTTATCTTGTTTTATCGTATGCTTTATTAAACTGCATTTATGTTGTTTTATCCTTTGCTTTATTAAATTGTATTTATGTTGTTTTGTCCTATGCTTTATTAAATTGTATTTATGTTGTTTTAACCCATGCTTCAGTAAATTGTATTTATGTTGTTTTATCCTATGCTTTATTAAATTGTATATATGTTGTTTTATCCTATGTTTTATTAAACTGTATTTATGTTGGTTTGTCCTATGCTTTATTAAATTGTATTTATGTTGTTTTAGCCTATGCTTTATTAAATTGTATTTATGTTGTTTTATCCTATGCTTTATTAAATTGTATTTATGTTGTTTAATCCTTTGCTTTATTAAATTGTATTTATGTTGTTTTATCCTATGCTTTATTAAATTGTATGTATGTTGTTTTATCCTATGCTTTATTAAATTGTATTTATGTTGTTTTATCCTATGCTTTATTAAATTGTATGTATGTTGTTTTATCCTATGCTTTATTAAATTGTATTTATGTTGTTTTATCCTATGCTTTATTAAATTGTATTTATGTTGTTTTATCCTATGCTTTATTAAATTGTTTTTATGTTGTTTTAGCCTATGCTTTATTAAATTGTATTTATGTTGTTTTATCCTATGCTTTATTAAATTGTATTTATGTTGTTTTATCCTATGCTTTATTAAATTGTATTTATGTGGTTTTATCCTATGCTTTATTAAATTGTGTTTATGTTGTTTTATCCTATGCTTTATTAAATTGTATTTATGTTGTTTTATGTTATGCTTTATTAAATTGTATTTATGTTGTTTTGTCCTATGCTTTATTAAATTGTATTTATGTTGTTTTATCTTATGCTTTATTAAATTGTAATTATGTTGTTTTATCCTATGCTTTATTAAATTGTATTTATGTGGTTTTATCCTATGCTTTATTAAATTGTATTTATGTTGTTTTATCCTATGTTTTATTAAATTGTATTTATGTTGTTTTATCCTATGCTTTATTAAATTGTATTTATGTTGTTTTGTACTATGCTTTATTAAATTGTATTTATGCTGTTTTAACCCATGCTTCATTAAATTGTATTTATGTTGTTTTATCTTATGCTTTATTAAATTGTATTTATGTTGTTTTGTCCTATGCTTTATTAAATTGTATTTATGTTGTTTTAACCCATGCTTTATTAAATTGCATTTATGTTGTTTTATCTTATGCTTTATTAAATTGTATTTATGTTGTTTTATCCTATCCTTTTTTAAATTGTATTTATGTTGTTTTATCCTATGCTTTATTAAATTGTATATATGTTGTTTTTTCCTATGCTTTTTTAAATTGTATTTATGTTGTTTTGTCCTATGCTTTATTAAATTGTATTTATGTTGTTTTATCCTATGCTTATTAAGTTGTATTTATGTTGTTTTATCCTATGCTTTATTAAATTGTATTTATGTTGTTTTATCCTATGCTTTATTAAATTGTATTTACGCTGTTTTATCCTATGCTTTATTAAATTGTATTTATGTTGTTTTATCCTATGTTTTAATAAATTGTATTTCTGTTGTTTTAACCTATGCTTTATTAAATTGTGTTTAGTTTGTTTTAACCTATGCTTTATTAAATTGTATTTATGCTGTTTTAACCTATGCTTTATTAAATTGTATTTATGTTGTTTTATCCTATGCTTTATTAAATTATATTTATGTTGTTTTGTCCTATGCTTTATTAAATTGTATTTATGTTGTTTTAACCGATGCTTTATTAAATTGTATTTATGTTGTTTTATCCTATGCTTTATTAAATTGTATATATGTTGTTTTATCCTATGTTTTATTAAATTGTATTTATGTTGGTTTGTCCTTTGCTTTATTAAATTGTATTTATGTTGTTTTAGCCTATGCTTTATTAAATTGTATTTATGTTGTTTTATCCTATGCTTTATTAAATTGTATTTATGTTGTTTTATCCTTTGCTTTATTAAATTGTATTTATGTTGTTTTATCCTATGCTTTATTAAATTGTATGTATGTTGTTTTATCCTATGCTTTATTAAATTGTATTTATGTTGTTTTATCCTATGCTTTATTAAATTGTATTTATGTTGTTTTATCCTATGCTTTATTAAATTGTTTTTATGTTGTTTTATCCTATGCTTTATTAAATTGTATTTATGTTTTTTTATCCTATGCTTTATTAAATTGTATCTATGTTGTTTTATCCTATGCTTTATTAAATTGTATTTATGTTGTTTTGTCCTATGCTTTATTAAATTGTATTTATGTTGTTTTAACCCATGCTTTATTAAATTGTATTTATGTTGTTTTATCCTATGCTTTATTAAATTGTATTTATGTGGTTTTATCCTATGCTTTATTAAATTGTGTTTATGTTGTTTTATCCTATGCTTTATTAAATTGTATTTATGTTGTTTTATGTTATGCTTTATTAAATTGTATTTATGTTGTTTTGTCCTATGCTTTATTAAATTTTATTTATGTTGTTTTAACCCATGCTTTATTAAACTGCATTTATGTTGTTTTATCTTATGCTTTATTAAATTGTATTTATGTTGTTTTATCCTATGCTTTATTAAATTGTATTTATGTTGTTTTTTCCTATGCTTTATTACATTGTATATATGTTGTTTTATCCTATGCTTTATTAATTTGTATTGATGCTGTTTTGTCCTATGCTTTATTAAATTGTATTTATGTTGTTTTAACCTATGCTTATTAAATTGTATTTATGTTGTTTTATCCTATGCTTTATTAAATTGTGTTTATGTTGTTTTAACCCATGCTTTATTAAATTGTATTTATGTTGTTTTATCCTATGCTTTATTAAACTGCATCTATGTTATTTTATCCTATGCTTTATTAAATTGTATTTATGTTGTTTTATCCTATGCTTTATTAAATTGTATTTATGTGGTTTTATCCTATGCTTTATTAAATTGTATTCATGTTGTTTTATCTTATGCTTTATTAAATTGTATTTATGTTGTTTTATCTTATGCTTTATTAAATTGTAATTATGTTGTTTTATCCTATGCTTTATTAAATTGTATTTATCTGGTTTTATCCTATGCTTTATTAAATTGTATTTATGTTGTTTTATCCTATGTTTTATTAAATTGTATTTATGTTGTTTTATCCTATGCTTTATTAAATTGTATTTATGTTGTTTTGTACTATGCTTTATTAAATTGTATTTATGCTGTTTTAACCCATGCTTCATTAAATTGTATTTATGTTGTTTTATCTTATGCTTTATTAAATTGTATTTATGTTGTTTTGTCCTATGCTTTATTAAATTGTATTTATGTTGTTTTAACCCATGCTTTATTAAATTGCATTTATGTTGTTTTATCTTATGCTTTATTAAATTGTATTTATGTTGTTTTATCCTATCCTTTTTAAAATTGTATTTATGTTGTTTTATCCTATGCTTTATTAAATTGTATATATGTTGTTTTTTCCTATGCTTTATTAAATTGTATTTATGTTGTTTTGTCCTATGCTTTATTAAATTGTATTTATGTTGTTTTATCCTATGCTTATTAAGTTGTATTTATGTTGTTTTATCCTATGCTTTATTAAATTGTATTTATGTTGTTTTATCCTATGCTTTATTAAATTGTATTTACGCTGTCTTATCCTATGCTTTATTAAATTGTATTTATGTTGTTTTAACCTATGCTTTATTAAATTGTATTTATGCTGTTTTAACCTATGCTTTATTAAATTGTATTTATGTTGTTTTGTCCTATGCTTTATTAAATTGTATTTATGTTGTTTTATCCTATGCTTATTAAGTTGTATTTATGTTGTTTTATCCTATGCTTTATTAAATTGTATTTATGTTGTTTTATCCTATGCTTTAATAAATTGTATTTCTGTTGTTTTAACCTATGCTTTATTAAATTGTGTTTAGTTTGTTTTAACCTATGCTTTATTAAATTGTATTTATGCTGTTTTAACCTATGCTTTATTAAATTGTATTTATGTTGTTTTATCCTATGCTTTATTAAATTGTATTTATGTTGTTTTGTCCTATGCTTTATTAAATTGTATTTATGTTGTTTTAACCCATGCTTTATTAAATTGTATTTATGTTGTTTTATCCTATGCTTTATTAAATTGTATATATGTTGTTTTATCCTATGTTTTATTAAATTGTATTTATGTTGGTTTGTCCTTTGCTTTATTAAATTGTATTTATGTTGTTTTAGCCTATGCTTTATTAAATTGTATTTATGTTGTTTTATCCTATGCTTTATTAAATTGTATTTATGTTGTTTTATCCTTTGCTTTATTAAATTGTATTTATGTTGTTTTATCCTATGCTTTATTAAATTGTATGTATGTTGTTTTATCCTATGCTTTATTAAATTGTATTTATGTTGTTTTATCCTATGCTTTATTAAATTGTATTTATGTTGTTTTATCCTATGCTTTATTAAATTGTTTTTATGTTGTTTTATCCTATGCTTTATTAAATTGTATTTATGTTTTTTTATCCTATGCTTTATTAAATTGTATCTATGTTGTTTTATCCTATGCTTTATTAAATTGTATTTATGTTGTTTTGTCCTATGCTTTATTAAATTGTATTTATGTTGTTTTAACCCATGCTTTATTAAATTGTATTTATGTTGTTTTATCCTATGCTTTATTAAATTGTATTTATGTGGTTTTATCCTATGCTTTATTAAATTGTGTTTATGTTGTTTTATCCTATGCTTTATTAAATTGTATTTATGTTGTTTTATGTTATGCTTTATTAAATTGTATTTATGTTGTTTTGTCCTATGCTTTATTAAATTGTATTTATGTTGTTTTATCTTATGCTTTATTAAATTGTAATTATGTTGTTTTATCCTATGCTTTATTAAATTGTATTTATGTGGTTTTATCCTATGCTTTATTAAATTGTATTTATGTTGTTTTATCCTATGTTTTATTAAATTGTATTTATGTTGTTTTATCCTATGCTTTATTAAATTGTATTTATGTTGTTTTGTACTATGCTTTATTAAATTGTATTTATGCTGTTTTAACCCATGCTTCATTAAATTGTATTTATGTTGTTTTATCTTATGCTTTATTAAATTGTATTTATGTTGTTTTGTCCTATGCTTTATTAAATTGTATTTATGTTGTTTTAACCCATGCTTTATTAAATTGCATTTATGTTGTTTTATCTTATGCTTTATTAAATTGTATTTATGTTGTTTTATCCTATCCTTTTTTAAATTGTATTTATGTTGTTTTATCCTATGCTTTATTAAATTGTATATATGTTGTTTTTTCCTATGCTTTTTTAAATTGTATTTATGTTGTTTTGTCCTATGCTTTATTAAATTGTATTTATGTTGTTTTATCCTATGCTTATTAAGTTGTATTTATGTTGTTTTATCCTATGCTTTATTAAATTGTATTTATGTTGTTTTATCCTATGCTTTATTAAATTGTATTTACGCTGTTTTATCCTATGCTTTATTAAATTGTATTTATGTTGTTTTATCCTATGTTTTAATAAATTGTATTTCTGTTGTTTTAACCTATGCTTTATTAAATTGTGTTTAGTTTGTTTTAACCTATGCTTTATTAAATTGTATTTATGCTGTTTTAACCTATGCTTTATTAAATTGTATTTATGTTGTTTTATCCTATGCTTTATTAAATTATATTTATGTTGTTTTGTCCTATGCTTTATTAAATTGTATTTATGTTGTTTTAACCGATGCTTTATTAAATTGTATTTATGTTGTTTTATCCTATGCTTTATTAAATTGTATATATGTTGTTTTATCCTATGTTTTATTAAATTGTATTTATGTTGGTTTGTCCTTTGCTTTATTAAATTGTATTTATGTTGTTTTAGCCTATGCTTTATTAAATTGTATTTATGTTGTTTTATCCTATGCTTTATTAAATTGTATTTATGTTGTTTTATCCTTTGCTTTATTAAATTGTATTTATGTTGTTTTATCCTATGCTTTATTAAATTGTATGTATGTTGTTTTATCCTATGCTTTATTAAATTGTATTTATGTTGTTTTATCCTATGCTTTATTAAATTGTATTTATGTTGTTTTATCCTATGCTTTATTAAATTGTTTTTATGTTGTTTTATCCTATGCTTTATTAAATTGTATTTATGTTTTTTTATCCTATGCTTTATTAAATTGTATCTATGTTGTTTTATCCTATGCTTTATTAAATTGTATTTATGTTGTTTTGTCCTATGCTTTATTAAATTGTATTTATGTTGTTTTAACCCATGCTTTATTAAATTGTATTTATGTTGTTTTATCCTATGCTTTATTAAATTGTATTTATGTGGTTTTATCCTATGCTTTATTAAATTGTGTTTATGTTGTTTTATCCTATGCTTTATTAAATTGTATTTATGTTGTTTTATGTTATGCTTTATTAAATTGTATTTATGTTGTTTTGTCCTATGCTTTATTAAATTTTATTTATGTTGTTTTAACCCATGCTTTATTAAACTGCATTTATGTTGTTTTATCTTATGCTTTATTAAATTGTATTTATGTTGTTTTATCCTATGCTTTATTAAATTGTATTTATGTTGTTTTTTCCTATGCTTTATTACATTGTATATATGTTGTTTTATCCTATGCTTTATTAATTTGTATTGATGCTGTTTTGTCCTATGCTTTATTAAATTGTATTTATGTTGTTTTAACCTATGCTTATTAAATTGTATTTATGTTGTTTTATCCTATGCTTTATTAAATTGTGTTTATGTTGTTTTAACCCATGCTTTATTAAATTGTATTTATGTTGTTTTATCCTATGCTTTATTAAACTGCATCTATGTTATTTTATCCTATGCTTTATTAAATTGTATTTATGTTGTTTTATCCTATGCTTTATTAAATTGTATTTATGTGGTTTTATCCTATGCTTTATTAAATTGTATTCATGTTGTTTTATCTTATGCTTTATTAAATTGTATTTATGTTGTTTTATCTTATGCTTTATTAAATTGTAATTATGTTGTTTTATCCTATGCTTTATTAAATTGTATTTATCTGGTTTTATCCTATGCTTTATTAAATTGTATTTATGTTGTTTTATCCTATGTTTTATTAAATTGTATTTATGTTGTTTTATCCTATGCTTTATTAAATTGTATTTATGTTGTTTTGTACTATGCTTTATTAAATTGTATTTATGCTGTTTTAACCCATGCTTCATTAAATTGTATTTATGTTGTTTTATCTTATGCTTTATTAAATTGTATTTATGTTGTTTTGTCCTATGCTTTATTAAATTGTATTTATGTTGTTTTAACCCATGCTTTATTAAATTGCATTTATGTTGTTTTATCTTATGCTTTATTAAATTGTATTTATGTTGTTTTATCCTATCCTTTTTAAAATTGTATTTATGTTGTTTTATCCTATGCTTTATTAAATTGTATATATGTTGTTTTTTCCTATGCTTTATTAAATTGTATTTATGTTGTTTTGTCCTATGCTTTATTAAATTGTATTTATGTTGTTTTATCCTATGCTTATTAAGTTGTATTTATGTTGTTTTATCCTATGCTTTATTAAATTGTATTTATGTTGTTTTATCCTATGCTTTATTAAATTGTATTTACGCTGTCTTATCCTATGCTTTATTAAATTGTATTTATGTTGTTTTAACCTATGCTTTATTAAATTGTATTTATGCTGTTTTAACCTATGCTTTATTAAATTGTATTTATGTTGTTTTGTCCTATGCTTTATTAAATTGTATTTATGTTGTTTTATCCTATGCTTATTAAGTTGTATTTATGTTGTTTTATCCTATGCTTTATTAAATTGTATTTATGTTGTTTTATCCTATGCTTTAATAAATTGTATTTCTGTTGTTTTAACCTATGCTTTATTAAATTGTGTTTAGTTTGTTTTAACCTATGCTTTATTAAATTGTATTTATGCTGTTTTAACCTATGCTTTATTAAATTGTATTTATGTTGTTTTATCCTATGCTTTATTAAATTGTATTTATGTTGTTTTGTCCTATGCTTTATTAAATTGTATTTATGTTGTTTTAACCCATGCTTTATTAAATTGTATTTATGTTGTTTTATCCTATGCTTTATTAAATTGTATATATGTTGTTTTATCCTATGTTTTATTAAATTGTATTTATGTTGGTTTGTCCTTTGCTTTATTAAATTGTATTTATGTTGTTTTAGCCTATGCTTTATTAAATTGTATTTATGTTGTTTTATCCTATGCTTTATTAAATTGTATTTATGTTGTTTTATCCTTTGCTTTATTAAATTGTATTTATGTTGTTTTATCCTATGCTTTATTAAATTGTATGTATGTTGTTTTATCCTATGCTTTATTAAATTGTATTTATGTTGTTTTATCCTATGCTTTATTAAATTGTATTTATGTTGTTTTATCCTATGCTTTATTAAATTGTTTTTATGTTGTTTTATCCTATGCTTTATTAAATTGTATTTATGTTTTTTTATCCTATGCTTTATTAAATTGTATCTATGTTGTTTTATCCTATGCTTTATTAAATTGTATTTATGTTGTTTTGTCCTATGCTTTATTAAATTGTATTTATGTTGTTTTAACCCATGCTTTATTAAATTGTATTTATGTTGTTTTATCCTATGCTTTATTAAATTGTATTTATGTGGTTTTATCCTATGCTTTATTAAATTGTGTTTATGTTGTTTTATCCTATGCTTTATTAAATTGTATTTATGTTGTTTTATGTTATGCTTTATTAAATTGTATTTATGTTGTTTTGTCCTATGCTTTATTAAATTGTAGTTATGTTGTTTTAACCTATGCTTTATTAATTTGTATTGATGCTGTTTTGTCCTATGCTTTATTAAATTGTATTTATGTTGTTTTAACCTTTGCTTATTAAATTGTATTTATGTTGTTTTATCCTATGCTTTATTAAATTGTGTTTATGTTGTTTTAACCCATGCTTTATTAAATTGTATTTATGTTGTTTTATCCTATGCTTTATTAAACTGCATCTATGTTATTTTATCCTATGCTTTATTAAATTGTATTTTTGTTGTTTTATCCTATGCTTTATTAAATTGTATTTATGTGGTTTTATCCTATGCTTTATTAAATTGTATTCATGTTGTTTTATCTTATGCTTTATTAAATTGTATTTATGTTGTTTTATCTTATGCTTTATTAAATTGTAATTATGTTGTTTTATCCTATGCTTTATTAAATTGTATTTATCTGGTTTTATCCTATGCTTTATTAAATGGTATTTATGTTGTTTTATCCTATGTTATATTAAATTGTATTTATGTTGTTTTATTTTATGCTTTATTAAATTGTATTTATGTTGTTTTGTACTATGCTTTATTAAATTGTATTTATGCTGTTTTAACCCATGCTTCATTAAATTGTATTTATGTTGTTTTATCTTATGCTTTATTAAATTGTATTTATGTTGTTTTGTCCTATGCTTTATTAAATTGTATTTATGTTGTTTTAACCCATGCTTTATTAAATTGCATTTATGTTGTTTTATCTTATGCTTTATTAAATTGTATTTATGTTGTTTTATCCTATCCTTTTTTAAATTGTATTTATGTTGTTTTATCCTATGCTTTATTAAATTGTATTTATGTTGTTTTTTCCTATGCTTTATTAAATTGTATCTATGTTGTTTTATCCTATGCTTTATTAAATTGTATTTATGTTGTTTTGTCCTATGCTTTATTAAATTGTATTGATGTTGTTTTAACCCATGCTTCATTAAATTGTATTTGTGTTGTTTTATCTTATGCTTTATTAAATTGTATTTATGTTGTTTTATCCTATGCTTTATTAAATTGTATTTATGTTGTTTTATCCTATGCTTTATTAAATTGTATTATGTTGTTTTATCCTATGCTTTATTAAATTGTATTTATGTTGTTTTATCCTATGCTTTATTAAATTGTGTTTATGTTGTTTTATCCTATGCTTTATTAAATTGTATTTATGTTGTTTTAACCCATGCTTTATTAAATTGTATTTATGTTGTTTTATCCTATGCTTTATTAAATTGTATTTATATTGTTTTATCCTATGGTTTATTAAATTGTATTTATGTTGTTTTGTCCTATGCTTTATTAAATTGTATTTATGCTGTTTTAACCCATGCTTCATTAAATTGTATTTATGTTGTTTTATCTTATGCTTTATTAAATTGTATTTATGTTGTTTTGTCCTATGCTTTATTAAATTGTATTTATGTTGTTTTAACCCATGCTTTATTAAATTGCATTTATGTTGTTTTATCTTATGCTTTATTAAATTGTATTTATGTTGTTTTATCCTATCCTTTTTTAAATTGTATTTATGTTGTTTTAACCTATGCTTATTAAATTGTATTTATGTTGTTTTATCCTATGCTTTATTAAATTGTGTTTATGTTGTTTTAACCCATGCTTTATTAAATTGTATTTATGTTGTTTTATCCTATGCTTTATTAAACTGCATCTATGTTATTTTATCCTATGCTTTATTAAATTGTATTTATGTTGTTTTATCTTATGCTTTATTAAATTGTAATTATGTTGTTTTATCCTATGCTTTATTAAATTGTATTTATGTGGTTTTATCCTATGCTTTATTAAATTGTATTTATGTTGTTTTATCCTATGTTTTATTAAATTGTATTTATGTTGTTTTATCCTATGCTTTATTAAATTGTATTTATGTTGTTTTGTACTATGCTTTATTAAATTGTATTTATGCTGTTTTAACCCATGCTTCATTAAATTGTATTTATGTTGTTTTATCTTATGCTTTATTAAATTGTATTTATGTTGTTTTGTCCTATGCTTTATTAAATTGTATTTATGTTGTTTTAACCCATGCTTTATTAAATTGCATTTATGTTGTTTTATCTTATGCTTTATTAAATTGTATTTATGTTGTTTTATCCTATCCTTTTTTAAATTGTATTTATGTTGTTTTATCCTATGCTTTATTAAATTGTATATATGTTGTTTTTTCCTATGCTTTTTTAAATTGTATTTATGTTGTTTTGTCCTATGCTTTATTAAATTGTATTTATGTTGTTTTATCCTATGCTTATTAAGTTGTATTTATGTTGTTTTATCCTATGCTTTATTAAATTGTATTTATGTTGTTTTATCCTATGCTTTATTAAATTGTATTTACGCTGTTTTATCCTATGCTTTATTAAATTGTATTTATGTTGTTTTATCCTATGTTTTAATAAATTGTATTTCTGTTGTTTTAACCTATGCTTTATTAAATTGTGTTTAGTTTGTTTTAACCTATGCTTTATTAAATTGTATTTATGCTGTTTTAACCTATGCTTTATTAAATTGTATTTATGTTGTTTTATCCTATGCTTTATTAAATTATATTTATGTTGTTTTGTCCTATGCTTTATTAAATTGTATTTATGTTGTTTTAACCGATGCTTTATTAAATTGTATTTATGTTGTTTTATCCTATGCTTTATTAAATTGTATATATGTTGTTTTATCCTATGTTTTATTAAATTGTATTTATGTTGGTTTGTCCTTTGCTTTATTAAATTGTATTTATGTTGTTTTAGCCTATGCTTTATTAAATTGTATTTATGTTGTTTTATCCTATGCTTTATTAAATTGTATTTATGTTGTTTTATCCTTTGCTTTATTAAATTGTATTTATGTTGTTTTATCCTATGCTTTATTAAATTGTATGTATGTTGTTTTATCCTATGCTTTATTAAATTGTATTTATGTTGTTTTATCCTATGCTTTATTAAATTGTATTTATGTTGTTTTATCCTATGCTTTATTAAATTGTTTTTATGTTGTTTTATCCTATGCTTTATTAAATTGTATTTATGTTTTTTTATCCTATGCTTTATTAAATTGTATCTATGTTGTTTTATCCTATGCTTTATTAAATTGTATTTATGTTGTTTTGTCCTATGCTTTATTAAATTGTATTTATGTTGTTTTAACCCATGCTTTATTAAATTGTATTTATGTTGTTTTATCCTATGCTTTATTAAATTGTATTTATGTGGTTTTATCCTATGCTTTATTAAATTGTGTTTATGTTGTTTTATCCTATGCTTTATTAAATTGTATTTATGTTGTTTTATGTTATGCTTTATTAAATTGTATTTATGTTGTTTTGTCCTATGCTTTATTAAATTTTATTTATGTTGTTTTAACCCATGCTTTATTAAACTGCATTTATGTTGTTTTATCTTATGCTTTATTAAATTGTATTTATGTTGTTTTATCCTATGCTTTATTAAATTGTATTTATGTTGTTTTTTCCTATGCTTTATTACATTGTATATATGTTGTTTTATCCTATGCTTTATTAATTTGTATTGATGCTGTTTTGTCCTATGCTTTATTAAATTGTATTTATGTTGTTTTAACCTATGCTTATTAAATTGTATTTATGTTGTTTTATCCTATGCTTTATTAAATTGTGTTTATGTTGTTTTAACCCATGCTTTATTAAATTGTATTTATGTTGTTTTATCCTATGCTTTATTAAACTGCATCTATGTTATTTTATCCTATGCTTTATTAAATTGTATTTATGTTGTTTTATCCTATGCTTTATTAAATTGTATTTATGTGGTTTTATCCTATGCTTTATTAAATTGTATTCATGTTGTTTTATCTTATGCTTTATTAAATTGTATTTATGTTGTTTTATCTTATGCTTTATTAAATTGTAATTATGTTGTTTTATCCTATGCTTTATTAAATTGTATTTATCTGGTTTTATCCTATGCTTTATTAAATTGTATTTATGTTGTTTTATCCTATGTTTTATTAAATTGTATTTATGTTGTTTTATCCTATGCTTTATTAAATTGTATTTATGTTGTTTTGTACTATGCTTTATTAAATTGTATTTATGCTGTTTTAACCCATGCTTCATTAAATTGTATTTATGTTGTTTTATCTTATGCTTTATTAAATTGTATTTATGTTGTTTTGTCCTATGCTTTATTAAATTGTATTTATGTTGTTTTAACCCATGCTTTATTAAATTGCATTTATGTTGTTTTATCTTATGCTTTATTAAATTGTATTTATGTTGTTTTATCCTATCCTTTTTAAAATTGTATTTATGTTGTTTTATCCTATGCTTTATTAAATTGTATATATGTTGTTTTTTCCTATGCTTTATTAAATTGTATTTATGTTGTTTTGTCCTATGCTTTATTAAATTGTATTTATGTTGTTTTATCCTATGCTTATTAAGTTGTATTTATGTTGTTTTATCCTATGCTTTATTAAATTGTATTTATGTTGTTTTATCCTATGCTTTATTAAATTGTATTTACGCTGTCTTATCCTATGCTTTATTAAATTGTATTTATGTTGTTTTAACCTATGCTTTATTAAATTGTATTTATGCTGTTTTAACCTATGCTTTATTAAATTGTATTTATGTTGTTTGTCCTATGCTTTATTAAATTGTATTTATGTTGTTTTATCCTATGCTTATTAAGTTGTATTTATGTTGTTTTATCCTATGCTTTATTAAATTGTATTTATGTTGTTTTATCCTATGCTTTAATAAATTGTATTTCTGTTGTTTTAACCTATGCTTTATTAAATTGTGTTTAGTTTGTTTTAACCTATGCTTTATTAAATTGTATTTATGCTGTTTTAACCTATGCTTTATTAAATTGTATTTATGTTGTTTTATCCTATGCTTTATTAAATTGTATTTATGTTGTTTTGTCCTATGCTTTATTAAATTGTATTTATGTTGTTTTAACCCATGCTTTATTAAATTGTATTTATGTTGTTTTATCCTATGCTTTATTAAATTGTATATATGTTGTTTTATCCTATGTTTTATTAAATTGTATTTATGTTGGTTTGTCCTTTGCTTTATTAAATTGTATTTATGTTGTTTTAGCCTATGCTTTATTAAATTGTATTTATGTTGTTTTATCCTATGCTTTATTAAATTGTATTTATGTTGTTTTATCCTTTGCTTTATTAAATTGTATTTATGTTGTTTTATCCTATGCTTTATTAAATTGTATGTATGTTGTTTTATCCTATGCTTTATTAAATTGTATTTATGTTGTTTTATCCTATGCTTTATTAAATTGTATTTATGTTGTTTTATCCTATGCTTTATTAAATTGTTTTTATGTTGTTTTATCCTATGCTTTATTAAATTGTATTTATGTTTTTTTATCCTATGCTTTATTAAATTGTATCTATGTTGTTTTATCCTATGCTTTATTAAATTGTATTTATGTTGTTTTGTCCTATGCTTTATTAAATTGTATTTATGTTGTTTTAACCCATGCTTTATTAAATTGTATTTATGTTGTTTTATCCTATGCTTTATTAAATTGTATTTATGTGGTTTTATCCTATGCTTTATTAAATTGTGTTTATGTTGTTTTATCCTATGCTTTATTAAATTGTATTTATGTTGTTTTATGTTATGCTTTATTAAATTGTATTTATGTTGTTTTGTCCTATGCTTTATTAAATTGTATTTATGTTGTTTTAACCCATGCTTTATTAAACTGCATTTATGTTGTTTTATCTTATGCTTTATTAAATTGTATTTATGTTGTTTTATCCTATGCTTTATTAAATTGTATTTATGTTGTTTTTTCCTATGCTTTATTACATTGTATATATGTTGTTTTATCCTATGCTTTATTAATTTGTATTGATGCTGTTTTGTCCTATGCTTTATTAAATTGTATTTATGTTGTTTTAACCTTTGCTTATTAAATTGTATTTATGTTGTTTTATCCTATGCTTTATTAAATTGTGTTTATGTTGTTTTAACCCATGCTTTATTAAATTGTATTTATGTTGTTTTATCCTATGCTTTATTAAACTGCATCTATGTTATTTTATCCTATGCTTTATTAAATTGTATTTTTGTTGTTTTATCCTATGCTTTATTAAATTGTATTTATGTGGTTTTATCCTATGCTTTATTAAATTGTATTCATGTTGTTTTATCTTATGCTTTATTAAATTGTATTTATGTTGTTTTATCTTATGCTTTATTAAATTGTAATTATGTTGTTTTATCCTATGCTTTATTAAATTGTATTTATCTGGTTTTATCCTATGCTTTATTAAATGGTATTTATGTTGTTTTATCCTATGTTTTATTAAATTGTATTTATGTTGTTTTATTTTATGCTTTATTAAATTGTATTTATGTTGTTTTGTACTATGCTTTATTAAATTGTATTTATGCTGTTTTAACCCATGCTTCATTAAATTGTATTTATGTTGTTTTATCTTATGCTTTATTAAATTGTATTTATGTTGTTTTGTCCTATGCTTTATTAAATTGTATTTATGTTGTTTTAACCCATGCTTTATTAAATTGCATTTATGTTGTTTTATCTTATGCTTTATTAAATTGTATTTATGTTGTTTTATCCTATCCTTTTTTAAATTGTATTTATGTTGTTTTATCCTATGCTTTATTAAATTGTATTTATGTTGTTTTTTCCTATGCTTTATTAAATTGTATCTATGTTGTTTTATCCTATGCTTTATTAAATTGTATTTATGTTGTTTTGTCCTATGCTTTATTAAATTGTATTGATGTTGTTTTAACCCATGCTTCATTAAATTGTATTTGTGTTGTTTTATCTTATGCTTTATTAAATTGTATTTATGTTGTTTTATCCTATGCTTTATTAAATTGTATTTATGTTGTTTTATCCTATGCTTTATTAAATTGTATTATGTTGTTTTATCCTATGCTTTATTAAATTGTATTTATGTTGTTTTATCCTATGCTTTATTAAATTGTGTTTATGTTGTTTTATCCTATGCTTTATTAAATTGTATTTATGTTGTTTTAACCCATGCTTTATTAAATTGTATTTATGTTGTTTTATCCTATGCTTTATTAAATTGTATTTATATTGTTTTATCCTATGGTTTATTAAATTGTATTTATGTTGTTTTGTCCTATGCTTTATTAAATTGTATTTATGCTGTTTTAACCCATGCTTCATTAAATTGTATTTATGTTGTTTTATCTTATGCTTTATTAAATTGTATTTATGTTGTTTTGTCCTATGCTTTATTAAATTGTATTTATGTTGTTTTAACCCATGCTTTATTAAATTGCATTTATGTTGTTTTATCTTATGCTTTATTAAATTGTATTTATGTTGTTTTATCCTATCCTTTTTTAAATTGTATTTATGTTGTTTTATCCTATGCTTTATTAAATTGTATATATGTTGTTTTTTCCTATGCTTTATTAAATTGTAGTTATGTTGTTTTGTCCTATACTTTATTAAATTGTATTTATGTTGTTTTATCCTATGCTTATTAAGTTGTATTTATGTTGTTTTATCCTATGCTTTATTAAATTGTATTTATGTTGTTTTATCCTATGCTTTATTAAATTGTATTTACGCTGTTTTATCCTATGCTTTATTAAATTGTATTTATGTTGTTTTATCCTATGCTTTAATAAATTGTATTTCTGTTGTTTTAACCTATGCTTTATTAAATTGTGTTTAGTTTGTTTTAACCTATGCTTTATTAAATTGTATTTATGCTGTTTTAACCTATGCTTTATTAAATTGTATTTATGTTGTTTTATCCTATGCTTTATTAAATTGTATTTATGTTGTTTTATCCTATGCTTTATTAAATTGTATTTATGTTGTTTTAACCTATGCTTTATTAAATTGTATTTATGTTGTTTTATCCTATGCTTTATTAAATTGTATTTATGTTGTTTTAACCTATGCTTTATTAAATTGTATTTATGCTGTTTTATCCTATGCTTTATTAAATTGTATTTATGTTGTTTTATCCTATGCTTTATTAAATTGTATTTATGTTGTTTCAACCTATGCTTTATTAAATTGAATATATGTTGTTTTATCCTATGCTTTATTAAATTGTATTTATGTTGTTTATCCTATGCTTTATTAAATTGTATTTATGTTGTTTTAACCTATGCTTTATTAAATTGTATTTATGTTGTTTTATCCTATGCTTTACTAAATTGTATTTATGTTGTTTTATCCTATGTTTTATTAAATTGTATTTATGTTGTTTTATCCTATGCTTTATTGAATTGTATTTATGTTGTTTTATCCTATGCTTTATTAAATTGTATTTATGTTGTTTTATCCTATGCTTTATTAAATTGTATTTATGTTGTTTTATCCTATGCTTTATTAAATTGTATTTATGTTGTTTTATCCGATGATTTATTAAATTGTATTTATGTTGTTTTATCCTATGTTTTATTAAATTGTATTTATGTTGTTTTATCTTATGCTTTATTAAATTGTATTTATGTTGTTTTGTCCTATGCTTTATTAAATTGTATTTATGTTGTTTTAACCCATGCTTTATTAAATTGCATTTATGTTGTTTTATCTTATGCTTTATTAAATTGTATTTATGTTGTTTTATCCTATCCTTTTTTAAATTGTATTTATGTTGTTTTATCCTATGCTTTATTAAATTGTATATATGTTGTTTTTTCCTATGCTTTATTAAATTGTAGTTATGTTGTTTTGTCCTATACTTTATTAAATTGTATTTATGTTGTTTTATCCTATGCTTATTAAGTTGTATTTATGTTGTTTTATCCTATGCTTTATTAAATTGTATTTATGTTGTTTTATCCTATGCTTTATTAAATTGTATTTACGCTGTTTTATCCTATGCTTTATTAAATTGTATTTATGTTGTTTTATCCTATGCTTTAATAAATTGTATTTCTGTTGTTTTAACCTATGCTTTATTAAATTGTGTTTAGTTTGTTTTAACCTATGCTTTATTAAATTGTATTTATGCTGTTTTAACCTATGCTTTATTAAATTGTATTTATGTTGTTTTATCCTATGCTTTATTAAATTGTATTTATGTTGTTTTATCCTATGCTTTATTAAATTGTATTTATGTTGTTTTAACCTATGCTTTATTAAATTGTATTTATGTTGTTTTATCCTATGCTTTATTAAATTGTATTTATGTTGTTTTAACCTATGCTTTATTAAATTGTATTTATGCTGTTTTATCCTATGCTTTATTAAATTGTATTTATGTTGTTTTATCCTATGCTTTATTAAATTGTATTTATGTTGTTTCAACCTATGCTTTATTAAATTGAATATATGTTGTTTTATCCTATGCTTTATTAAATTGTATTTATGTTGTTTATCCTATGCTTTATTAAATTGTATTTATGTTGTTTTAACCTATGCTTTATTAAATTGTATTTATGTTGTTTTATCCTATGCTTTACTAAATTGTATTTATGTTGTTTTATCCTATGTTTTATTAAATTGTATTTATGTTGTTTTATCCTATGCTTTATTGAATTGTATTTATGTTGTTTTATCCTATGCTTTATTAAATTGTATTTATGTTGTTTTATCCTATGCTTTATTAAATTGTATTTATGTTGTTTTATCCTATGCTTTATTAAATTGTATTTATGTTGTTTTATCCGATGATTTATTAAATTGTATTTATGTTGTTTTATCCTATGTTTTATTAAATTGTATTTATGTTGTTTTATCGTATGCTTTATTAAATTGTATTTATGTTGTTTTATCCTATGCTTTATTAAATTGTATTTATGTTGTTTTATCCGATGATTTATTAAATTGTATTTATGTTGTTTTATCCTATGTTTTATTAAATTGTATTTATGCTGTTTTATCCTATGCTTTATTAAATTGTATTTATGTTGTTTTATCCTATGCTTTATTAAATTGTATTTATGTTGTTTTTTCCTATGCTTTATTAAATTGTATGCATGTTGTTTTATCCTATGCTTTATTAAATTCTATTTATGTTGTTTTATCCTATGCTTTATTAAATTGTATTTATGATGTTTTATCGTATGCTTTATTAAATTGTATTTATGTTGTTTTATCCTAAGCTTTATTAAATTGTGTTTATGTTGTTTTATCCTATGCTTTATTAAATTATATTTATGTTGTTTTATCCTATGCTTTATTAAATTGTGTTTATGTTGTTTTATCCTATGCTTCATTAAAATGTATTTATGTTGTTTTATCCTGTGCTTAATTAAATTGTGTTTATGTTGTTTTATCCTATGCTTGATTAAATTGTATTTATGTTGTTTTAACCCATGTTTTATTAAATTGTATTTATGTTGTTTTATCCTATGCTTTATTAAATTGTATTTATCTTGTTTTATCGTATGCTTTATTAAACTGCATTTATGTTGTTTTATCCTTTGCTTTATTAAATTGTATTTATGTTGTTTTGTCCTATGCTTTATTAAATTGTTTTTATGTTGTTTTAACCCATGCTTCAGTAAATTGTATTTATGTTGTTTTATCTTATGCTTTATTAAATTGTATTTATGTTGTTTTGTCCTATGCTTTATTAAATTGTATTTATGTTGTTTTAACCCATGCTTTATTAAATTGTATTTATGTTGTTTTATCCTATGCTTTATTAAATTGTATATATGTTGTTTTATCCTATGTTTTATTAAATTGTATTTATGTTGGTTTGTCCTATGCTTTATTAAATTGTATTTATGTTGTTTTAGCCTATGCTTTATTAAATTGTATTTATGTTGTTTTATCCTATGCTTATTAAGTTGTATTTATGTTGTTTTATCCTATGCTTTATTAAATTGTATTTATGTTGTTTTATCCTATGCTTTATTAAATTGTATTTACGCTGTTTTATCCTATGCTTTATTAAATTGTATTTATGTTGTTTTATCCTATGCTTTAATAAATTGTATTTCTGTTGTTTTAACCTATGCTTTATTAAATTGTGTTTAGTTTGTTTTAACCTATGCTTTATTAAATTGTATTTATGCTGTTTTAACCTATGCTTTATTAAATTGTATTTATGTTGTTTTATCCTATGCTTTATTAAATTGTATTTATGTTGTTTTATCCTATGCTTTATTAAATTGTATTTATGTTGTTTTAACCTATGCTTTATTAAACTGTATTTATGTTGTTTTATCCTATGCTTTATTAAATTGTATTTATGTTGTTTTTACCTATGCTTTATTAAATTGTATTTATGCTGTTTTATCCTATGCTTTATTAAATTGTATTTATGTTGTTTTATCCTATGCTTTATTAAATTGTATTTATGTTGTTTCAACCTATGCTTTATTAAATTGAATATATGTTGTTTTATCCTATGCTTTATTAAATTGTATTTATGTTGTTTTATCCTATGCTTTATTAAATTGTATTTATGTTGTTTTATCCTATGCTTTATTAAATTGTATTTATGTTGTTTTATCCGATGATTTATTAAATTGTATTTATGTTGTTTTATCCTATGTTTTATTAAATTGTATTTATGTTGTTTTATCGTATGCTTTATTAAATTGTATTTATGTTGTTTTAAACTATGCTTTATTAAATTGTGTTTAGTTTGTTTTAACCTATGCTTTATTAAATTGTATTTATGCTGTTTTAACCTATGCTTTATTAAATTGTATTTATGTTGTTTTATCCTATGCTTTATTAAATTGTATTTATGTTGTTTTATCCTATGCTTTATTAAATTGTATTTATGTTGTTTTAACCTATGCTTTATTAAATTGTATTTATGTTGTTTTATCCTATGCTTTATTAAATTGTATTTATGTTGTTTTAACCTATGCTTTATTAAATTGTATTTATGCTGTTTTATCCTATGCTTTATTAAATTGTATTTATGTTGTTTTATCCTATGCTTTA
Source organism: Phyllobates terribilis (assembly GCF_046119375.1). Taxonomy (NCBI): domain Eukaryota; kingdom Metazoa; phylum Chordata; class Amphibia; order Anura; family Dendrobatidae; genus Phyllobates; species Phyllobates terribilis. Next base: position 1,600,936 of record NW_027362781.1, on the reverse strand, counting down.
TTAAATTGTATTTATGTTGTTTCAACCTATGCTTTATTAAATTGAATATATGTTGTTTTATCCTATGCTTTATTAAATTGTATTTATGTTGTTTATCCTATGCTTTATTAAATTGTATTTATGTTGTTTTAACCTATGCTTTATTAAATTGTATTTATGTTGTTTTATCCTATGCTTTACTAAATTGTATTTATGTTGTTTTATCCTATGTTTTATTAAATTGTATTTATGTTGTTTTATCCTATGCTTTATTGAATTGTATTTATGTTGTTTTATCCTATGCTTTATTAAATTGTATTTATGTTGTTTTATCCTATGCTTTATTAAATTGTATTTATGTTGTTTTATCCTATGCTTTATTAAATTGTATTTATGTTGTTTTATCCGATGATTTATTAAATTGTATTTATGTTGTTTTATCCTATGTTTTATTAAATTGTATTTATGTTGTTTTATCGTATGCTTTATTAAATTGTATTTATGTTGTTTTATCCTATGCTTTATTAATTTGGATTTATGTTGTTTTATCCTATGCTTTATTAAATTGTATTTATGTTGTTTTATCCTATGCTTTATTAAATTGTATTTATGTTGTTTTATCCTATGCTTTATTAAATTGTATTTATGTTGTTTTTTCCTATGCTTTATTAAATTGTATGCATGTTGTTTTATCCTATGCTTTATTAAATTCTATTTATGTTGTTTTATACTATGCTTTATTAAATTCTATTTATGTTGTTTTATCCTATGCTTTATTAAATTGTATTTATGTTGTTTTATCCTATGCTTTATTAAATTGTATTTATGTTGTTTCAACCTATGCTTTATTAAATTGAATATATGTTGTTTTATCCTATGCTTTATTAAATTGTATTTATGTTGTTTATCCTATGCTTTATTAAATTGTATTTATGTTGTTTTAACCTATGCTTTATTAAATTGTATTTATGTTGTTTTATCCTATGCTTTACTAAATTGTATTTATGTTGTTTTATCCTATGTTTTATTAAATTGTATTTATGTTGTTTTATCCTATGCTTTATTGAATTGTATTTATGTTGTTTTATCCTATGCTTTATTAAATTGTATTTATGTTGTTTTATCCTATGCTTTATTAAATTGTATTTATGTTGTTTTATCCTATGCTTTATTAAATTGTATTTATGTTGTTTTATCCGATGATTTATTAAATTGTATTTATGTTGTTTTATCCTATGTTTTATTAAATTGTATTTATGTTGTTTTATCGTATGCTTTATTAAATTGTATTTATGTTGTTTTATCCTATGCTTTATTAAATTGTATTTATGTTGTTTTATCCTATGCTTTATTAAATTGTATTTATGTTGTTTTATCCTATGCTTTATTAAATTGTATTTATGTTGTTTTATCCTATGCTTTATTAAATTGTATTTATGTTGTTTTTTCCTATGCTTTATTAAATTGTATGCATGTTGTTTTATCCTATGCTTTATTAAATTCTATTTATGTTGTTTTATCCTATGCTTTATTAAATTGTATTTATGATGTTTTATTGTATGCTTTATTAAATTGTATTTATGTTGTTTTATCCTAAGCTTTATTAAATTGTGTTTATGTTGTTTTATCCTATGCTTTATTAAATTATATTTATGTTGTTTTATCCTATGCTTTATTAAATTGTGTTTATGTTGTTTTATCCTATGCTTCATTAAAATGTATTTATGTTGTTTTATCCTATGCTTTATTAAATTTTATTTATGTTGTTTTATCCTATGCTTTATTAAATTGTATTTATGTTGTTTTAACCTATGCTTTATTAAATTGTATTTATGTTGTTTCAACCTATGCTTTATTAAATTGAATATATGTTGTTTTATCCTATGCTTTATTAAATTGTATTTATGTTGTTTCAACCTATGCTTTATTAAATTGAATATATGTTGTTTTATCCTATGCTTTATTAAATTGTATTTATGTTGTTTATCCTATGCTTTATTAAATTGTATTTATGTTGTTTTAACCTATGCTTTATTAAATTGTATTTATGTTGTTTTATCCTATGCTTTACTAAATTGTATTTATGTTGTTTTATCCTATGTTTTATTAAATTGTATTTATGTTGTTTTATCCTATGCTTTATTGAATTGTATTTATGTTGTTTTATCCTATGCTTTATTAAATTGTATTTATGTTGTTTTATCCGATGATTTATTAAATTGTATTTATGTTGTTTTATCCTATGTTTTATTAAATTGTATTTATGTTGTTTTATCGTATGCTTTATTAAATTGTATTTATGTTGTTTTATCCTATGCTTTATTAATTTGGATTTATGTTGTTTTATCCTATGCTTTATTAAATTGTATTTATGTTGTTTTATCCTATGCTTTATTAAATTGTATTTATGTTGTTTTATCCTATGCTTTATTAAATTGTATTTATGTTGTTTTTTCCTATGCTTTATTAAATTGTATGCATGTTGTTTTATCCTATGCTTTATTAAATTCTATTTATGTTGTTTTATCCTATGCTTTATTAAATTCTATTTATGTTGTTTTATCCTATGCTTTATTAAATTGTATTTATGATGTTTTATCGTATGCTTTATTAAATTGTATTTATGTTGTTTTATCCTAAACTTTATTAAATTGTGTTTATGTTGTTTTATCCTATGCTTTATTAAATTATATTTATGTTGTTTTATCCTATGCTTTATTAAATTGTGTTTATGTTGTTTTATCCTATGCTTCATTAAAATGTATTTATGTTGTTTTATCCTATGCTTAATTAAATTGTGTTTATGTTGTTTTATCCTATGCTTGATTAAATTGTATTTATGTTGTTTTAACCCATGTTTTATTAAATTGTATTTATGTTGTTTTATCCTATGCTTTATTAAATTGTATTTATCTTGTTTTATCGTATGCTTTATTAAACTGCATTTATGTTGTTTTATCCTTTGCTTTATTAAATTGTATTTATGTTGTTTTGTCCTATGCTTTATTAAATTGTATTTATGTTGTTTTAACCCATGCTTCAGTAAATTGTATTTATGTTGTTTTATCTTATGCTTTATTAAATTGTATTTATGTTGTTTTGTCCTATGCTTTATTAAATTGTATTTATGTTGTTTTAACCTATGCTTTATTAAATTGAATATATGTTGTTTTATCCTATGCTTTATTAAATTGAATATATGTTGTTTTATCCTATGCTTTATTAAATTGTATTTATGTTGTTTATCCTATGCTTTATTAAATTGTATTTATGTTGTTTTAACCTATGCTTTATTAAATTGTATTTATGTTGTTTTATCCTATGCTTTACTAAATTGTATTTATGTTGTTTTATCCTATGTTTTATTAAATTGTATTTATGTTGTTTTATCCTATGCTTTATTGAATTGTATTTATGTTGTTTTATCCTATGCTTTATTAAATTGTATTTATGTTGTTTTATCCTATGCTTTATTAAATTGTATTTATGTTGTTTTATCCTATGCTTTATTAAATTGTATTTATGTTGTTTTATCCGATGATTTATTAAATTGTATTTATGTTGTTTTATCCTATGTTTTATTAAATTGTATTTATGTTGTTTTATCGTATGCTTTATTAAATTGTATTTATGTTGTTTTATCCTATGCTTTATTAAATTGGATTTATGTTGTTTTATCCTATGCTTTATTAAATTGTATTTATGTTGTTTTATCCTATGCTTTATTAAATTGTATTTATGTTGTTTTATCCTATGCTTTATTAAATTGTATTTATGTTGTTTTTTCCTATGCTTTATTAAATTGTATGCATGTTGTTTTATCCTATGCTTTATTAAATTCTATTTATGTTGTTTTATCCTATGCTTTATTAAATTCTATTTATGTTGTTTTATCCTATGCTTTATTAAATTGTATTTATGATGTTTTATCGTATGCTTTATTAAATTGTATTTATGTTGTTTTATCCTAAGCTTTATTAAATTGTGTTTATGTTGTTTTATCCTATGCTTTATTAAATTATATTTATGTTGTTTTATCCTATGCTTTATTAAATTGTGTTTATGTTGTTTTATCCTATGCTTCATTAAAATGTATTTATGTTGTTTTATCCTATGCTTAATTAAATTGTGTTTATGTTGTTTTATCCTATGCTTGATTAAATTGTATTTATGTTGTTTTAACCCATGTTTTATTAAATTGTATTTATGTTGTTTTATCCTATGCTTTATTAAATTGTATTTATCTTGTTTTATCGTATGCTTTATTAAACTGCATTTATGTTGTTTTATCCTTTGCTTTATTAAATTGTATTTATGTTGTTTTGTCCTATGCTTTATTAAATTGTATTTATGTTGTTTTAACCCATGCTTCAGTAAATTGTATTTATGTTGTTTTATCTTATGCTTTATTAAATTGTATTTATGTTGTTTTGTCCTATGCTTTATTAAATTGTATTTATGTTGTTTTAACCCATGCTTTATTAAATTGTATTTATGTTGTTTTATCCTATGCTTTATTAAATTGTATATATGTTGTTTTATCCTATGTTTTATTAAATTGTATTTATGTTGGTTTGTCCTATGCTTTATTAAATTGTATTTATGTTGTTTTAGCCTATGCTTTATTAAATTGTATTTATGTTGTTTTATCCTATGCTTTATTAAATTGTATTTATGTTGTTTTATCCTTTGCTTTATTAAATTGTATTTATGTTGTTTTATCCTATGCTTTATTAAATTGTATGTATGTTGTTTTATCCTATGCTTTATTAAATTGTATTTATGTTGTTTTATCCTATGCTTTATTAAATTGTATTCATGTTGTTTTATCCTATGCTTTATTAAATTGTTTTTATGTTGTTTTATCCTATGCTTTATTAAATTGTATTTATGTTTTTTATCCTATGCTTTATTAAATTGTATCTATGTTGTTTTATCCTATGCTTTATTAAATTGTATTTATGTTGTTTTGTCCTATGCTTTATTAAATTGTATTTATGTTGTTTTAACCCATGCATCATTAAATTGTATTTATGATGTTTTATCTTATGCTTTATTAAATTGCATTTATGTTGTTTTATCCTATGCTTTATTATATTGTATTTATGTTGTTTTATCCTATGCTTTATTAAATTGTATTTATGTTGTTTTGTACTATGCTTTATTAAATTGTATTTATGCTGTTTTAACCCATGCTTCATTAAATTGTATTTATGTTGTTTTATCTTATGCTTTATTAAATTGTATTTATGTTGTTTTGTCCTATGCTTTATTAAATTGTATTTATGTTGTTTTAACCCATGCTTTATTAAATTGCATTTATGTTGTTTTATCTTATGCTTTATTAAATTGTATTTATGTTGTTTTATCCTATCCTTTTTTAAATTGTATTTATGTTGTTTAATCCTATGCTTTATTAAATTGTATATATGTTGTTTTTTCCTATGCTTTATTAAATTGTATTTATGTTGTTTTGTCCTATGCTTTATTTAATTGTATTTATGTTGTTTTATCCTATGCTTATTAAGTTGTATTTATGTTGTTTTATCCTATGCTTTATTAAATTGTATTTATGTTGTTTTATCCTATGCTTTATTAAATTGTATTTACGCTGTTTTATCCTATGCTTTATTAAATTGTATTTATGTTGTTTTATCCTATGCTTTAATAAATTGTATTTCTGTTGTTTTAACCTATGCTTTATTAAATTGTGTTTAGTTTGTTTTAACCTATGCTTTATTAAATTGTATTTATGCTGTTTTAACCTATGCTTTATTAAATTGTATTTATGTTGTTTTATCCTATGCTTTATTAAATTGTATTTATGTTGTTTTGTCCTTTGCTTTATTAAATTGTATTTATGTTGTTTTAACCCATGCTTTATTAAATTGTATTTATGTTGTTTTATCCTATGCTTTATTAAATTGTATATATGTTGTTTTATCCTATGTTTTATTAAATTGTATTTATGTTGGTTTGTCCTTTGCTTTATTAAATTGTATTTATGTTGTTTTAGCCTATGCTTTATTAAATTGTATTTATGTTGTTTTATCCTATGCTTTATTAAATTGTATTTATGTTGTTTTATCCTTTGCTTTATTAAATTGTATTTATGTTGTTTTATCCTATGCTTTATTAAATTGTATGTATGTTGTTTTATCCTATGCTTTATTAAATTGTATTTATGTTGTTTTATCCTATGCTTTATTAAATTGTATTTATGTTGTTTTATCCTATGCTTTATTAAATTGTTTTTATGTTGTTTTATCCTATGCTTTATTAAATTGTATTTATGTTTTTTTATCCTATGCTTTATTAAATTGTATATATGTTGTTTTATCCTATGCTTTATTAAATTGTATTTATGTTGTTTTGTCCTATGCTTTATTAAATTGTATTTATGTTGTTTTAACCCATGCTTTATTAAATTGTATTTATGTTGTTTTATCCTATGCTTTATTAAATTGTATTTATGTGGTTTTATCCTATGCTTTATTAAATTGTGTTTATGTTGTTTTATCCTATGCTTTATTAAATTGTATTTATGTTGTTTTATGTTATGCTTTATTAAATTGTATTTATGTTGTTTTGTCCTATGCTTTATTAAATTGTATTTATGTTGTTTTAACCCATGCTTTATTAAACTGCATTTATGTTGTTTTATCTTATGCTTTATTAAATTGTATTTATGTTGTTTTATCCTATGCTTTATTAAATTGTATTTATGTTGTTTTTTCCTATGCTTTATTACATTGTATATATGTTGTTTTATCCTATGCTTTATTAATTTGTATTGATGCTGTTTTGTCCTATGCTTTATTAAATTGTATTTATGTTGTTTCAACCTATGCTTATTAAATTGTATTTATGTTGTTTTATCCTATGCTTTATTAAATTGTGTTTATGTTGTTTTAACCCATGCTTTATTAAATTGTATTTATGTTGTTTTATCCTATGCTTTATTAAACTGCATCTATGTTATTTTATCCTATGCTTTATTAAATTGTATTTATGTTGTTTTATCCTATGCTTTATTAAATTGTATTTATGTGGTTTTATCCTATGCTTTATTAAATTGTATTCATGTTGTTTTATCTTATGCTTTATTAAATTGTATTTATGTTGTTTTATCTTATGCTTTATTAAATTGTAATTATGTTGTTTTATCCTATGCTTTATTAAATTGTATTTATCTGGTTTTATCCTATGCTTTATTAAATTGTATTTATGTTGTTTTATCCTATGTTTTATTAAATTGTATTTATGTTGTTTTATCCTATGCTTTATTAAATTGTATTTATGTTGTTTTGTACTATGCTTTATTAAATTGTATTTATGCTGTTTTAACCCATGCTTCATTAAATTGTATTTATGTTGTTTTATCTTATGCTTTATTAAATTGTATTTATGTTGTTTTGTCCTATGCTTTATTAAATTGTATTTATGTTGTTTTAACCCATGCTTTATTAAATTGCATTTATGTTGTTTTATCTTATGCTTTATTAAATTGTGTTTATGTTGTTTTATCCTATCCTTTTTTAAATTGTATTTATGTTGTTTTATCCTATGCTTTATTAAATTGTATATATGTTGTTTTTTCCTATGCTTTATTAAATTGTATTTATGTTGTTTTGTCCTATGCTTTATTAAATTGTATTTATGTTGTTTTATCCTATGCTTATTAAGTTGTATTTATGTTGTTTTATCCTATGCTTTATTAAATTGTATTTATGTTGTTTTATCCTATGCTTTATTAAATTGTATTTACGCTGTTTTATCCTATGCTTTATTAAATTGTATTTATGTTGTTTTATCCTATGCTTTAATAAATTGTATTTCTGTTGTTTTAACCTATGCTTTATTAAATTGTGTTTAGTTTGTTTTAACCTATGCTTTATTAAATTGTATTTATGCTGTTTTAACCTATTTTTTATTAAATTGTATTTATGTTGTTTTATCCTATGCTTTATTAAATTGTATTTATGTTGTTTTTTCCTATGCTTTATTAAATTGTATCTATGTTGTTTTATCCTATGCTTTATTAAATTGTATTTATGTTGTTTTGTCCTATGCTTTATTAAATTGTATTGATGTTGTTTTAACCCATGCTTCATTAAATTGTATTTGTGTTGTTTTATCTTATGCTTTATTAAATTGTATTTATGTTGTTTTATCCTATGCTTTATTAAATTGTATTTATGTTGTTTTATCCTATGCTTTATTAAATTGTATTATGTTGTTTTATCCTATGCTTTATTAAATTGTATTTATGTTGTTTTATCCTATGCTTTATTAAATTGTGTTTATGTTGTTTTATCCTATGCTTTATTAAATTGTATTTATGTTGTTTTAACCCATGCTTTATTAAATTGTATTCATGTTGTTTTATCCTATGCTTTATTAAATTGTATTTATATTGTTTTATCCTATGGTTTATTAAATTGTATTTATGTTGTTTTGTCCTATGCTTTATTAAATTGTATTTATGCTGTTTTAACCCATGCTTCATTAAATTGTATTTATGTTGTTTTATCTTATGCTTTATTAAAATGTATTTATGTTGTTTTGTCCTATGCTTTATTAAATTGTATTTATGTTGTTTTAACCCATGCTTTATTAAATTGCATTTATGTTGTTTTATCTTATGCTTTATTAAATTGTATTTATGTTGTTTTATCCTATCCTTTTTTAAATTGTATTTATGTTGTTTTATCCTATGCTTTATTAAATTGTATATATGTTGTTTTTTCCTATGCTTTATTAAATTGTATTTATGTTGTTTTGTCCTATGCTTTATTAAATTGTATTTATGTTGTTTTATCCTATGCTTATTAAGTTGTATTTATGTTGTTTTATCCTATGCTTTATTAAATTGTATTTATGTTGTTTTATCCTATGCTTTATTAAATTGCATTTACGCTGTTTAATCCTATGCTTTATTAAATTGTATTTATGTTGTTTTATCCTATGTTTTATTAAATTGTATTTATGTTGTTTTATCCTATGCTTTATTAAATTGTATTTATGTTGTTTTATCCTATGCTTTATTAAATTGTATTTATGTTGTTTTATCCGATGATTTATTAAATTGTATTTATGTTGTTTTATCCTATGTTTTATTAAATTGTATTTATGTTGTTTTATCCTATGCTTTAATAAATTGTATTTCTGTTGGTTTAACCTATGCTTTATTAAATTGTGTTTAGTGTGTTTTAACCTATGCTTTATTAAATTGTATTTATGTTGTTTATCCTATGCTTTATTAAATTGTATTTATGTTGTTTTAACCTATGCTTTATTAAATTGTATTTATGTTGTTTTATCCTATGCTTTACTAAATTGTATTTATGTTGTTTTATCCTATGCTTTATTAAATTGTATTTATGTTGTTTTATCCTATGCTTTATTGAATTGTATTTATGTTGTTTTATCCTATGCTTTATTAAATTGTATTTATGTTGTTTTATCCTATGCTTTATTAAATTGTATTTATGTTGTTTTATCCTATGCTTTATTAAATTGTATTTATGTTGTTTTATCCGATGATTTATTAAATTGTATTTATGTTGTTTTATCCTATGTTTTATTAAATTGTATTTATGTTGTTTTATCGTATGCTTTATTAAATTGTATTTATGTTGTTTTATCCTATGCTTTATTAAATTGGATTTATGTTGTTTTATCCTATGCTTTATTAAATTGTATTTATATTGTTTTATCCTATGCTTTATTAAATTGTATTTATGTTGTTTTATCCTATGCTTTATTAAATTGTATTTATGTTGTTTTTTCCTATGCTTTATTAAATTGTATGCATGTTGTTTTATCCTATGCTTTATTAAATTCTATTTATGTTGTTTTATCCTATGCTTTATTAAATTCTATTTATGTTGTTTTATCCTATGCTTTATTAAATTGTATTTATGATGTTTTATTGTATGCTTTATTAAATTGTATTTATGTTGTTTTATCCTATGCTTTATTAAATTGTGTTTATGTTGTTTTATCCTATGCTTTATTAAATTGTATTTATGTTGTTTTATCCTATGCTTTATTAAATTGTGTTTATGTTTTTTTATCCTATGCTTCATTAAAATGTATTTATGTTGTTTTATCCTATGCTTCATTAAATTGTGTTTATGTTGTTTTATCCTATGCTTGATTAAATTGTATTTATGTTGTTTTAACCCATGTTTTATTAAATTGTATTTATGTTGTTTTATCCTATGCTTTATTAAATTGTATTTATCTTGTTTTATCGTATGCTTTATTAAACTGCATTTATGTTGGTTTATCCTTTGCTTTATTAAATTGTATTTATGTTGTTTTGTCCTATGCTTTATTAAATTGTATTTATGTTGTTTTAACCCATGCTTCAGTAAATTGTATTTATGTTGTTTTATCTTATGCTTTATTAAATTGTATTTATGTTGTTTTGTCCTATGCTTTATTAAATTGTATTTATGTTGTTTTAACCCATGCTTTATTAAATTGTATTTATGTTGTTTTATCCTATGCTTTATTAAATTGTATATATGTTGTTTTATCCTATGTTTTATTAAATTGTATTTATGTTGGTTTGTCCTATGCTTTATTAAATTGTATTTATGTTGTTTTAGCCTATGCTTTATTAAATTGTATTTATGTTGTTTTATCCTATGCTTTATTAAATTGTATTTATGTTGTTTTATCCTTTGCTTTATTAAATTGTATTTATGTTGTTTTATCCTATGCTTTATTAAATTGTATGTATGTTGTTTTATCCTATGCTTTATTAAATTGTATTTATGTTATTTTATCCTATGCTTTATTAAATTGTATTTATGTTGTTTTATCCTATGCTTTATTAAATTGTTTTTATGTTGTTTTATCCTATGCTTTATTAAATTGTATTTATGTTTTTTTATCCTCTGCTTTATTAAATTGTATCTATGTTGTTTTATCCTATGCTTTATTAAATTGTATTTATGTAGTTTTGTCCTATGCTTTATTAAATTGTATTTATGTTGTTTTATCCTATGCTTTATTGAATTGTATTTATGTTGTTTTATCCTATGCTTTATTAAATTGTATTTATGTTGTTTTATCCTATGCTTTATTAAATTGTATTTATGTTGTTTTATCCTATGCTTTATTAAATTGTATTTATGTTGTTTTATCCGATGATTTATTAAATTGTATTTATGTTGTTTTATCCTATGTTTTATTAAATTGTATTTATGTTGTTTTATCGTATGCTTTATTAAATTGTATTTATGTTGTTTTATCCTATGCTTTATTAAATTGGATTTATGTTGTTTTATCCTATGCTTTATTAAATTGTATTTATATTGTTTTATCCTATGCTTTATTAAATTGTATTTATGTTGTTTTATCCTATGCTTTATTAAATTGTATTTATGTTGTTTTTTCCTATGCTTTATTAAATTGTATGCATGTTGTTTTATCCTATGCTTTATTAAATTCTATTTATGTTGTTTTATCCTATGCTTTATTAAATTCTATTTATGTTGTTTTATCCTATGCTTTATTAAATTGTATTTATGATGTTTTATCGTATGCTTTATTAAATTGTATTTATGTTGTTTTATCCTATGCTTTATTAAATTGTGTTTATGTTGTTTTATCCTATGCTTTATTAAATTGTATTTATGTTGTTTTATCCTATGCTTTATTAAATTGTGTTTATGTTTTTTTTATCCTATGCTTCATTAAAATGTATTTATGTTGTTTTATCCTATGCTTCATTAAATTGTGTTTATGTTGTTTTATCCTATGCTTGATTAAATTGTATTTATGTTGTTTTAACCCATGTTTTATTAAATTGTATTTATGTTGTTTTATCCTATGCTTTATTAAATTGTATTCATCTTGTTTTATCGTATGCTTTATTAAACTGCATTTATGTTGGTTTATCCTTTGCTTTATTAAATTGTATTTATGTTGTTTTGTCCTATGCTTTATTAAATTGTATTTATGTTGTTTTAACCCATGCTTCAGTAAATTGTATTTATGTTGTTTTATCTTATGCTTTATTAAATTGTATTTATGTTGTTTTGTCCTATGCTTTATTAAATTGTATTTATGTTGTTTTAACCCATGCTTTATTAAATTGTATTTATGTTGTTTTATCCTATGCTTTATTAAATTGTATATATGTGGTTTTATCCTATGTTTTATTAAATTGTATTTATGTTGGTTTGTCCTATGCTTTATTAAATTGTATTTATGTTGTTTTAGCCTATGCTTTATTAAATTGTATTTATGTTGTTTTATCCTATGCTTTATTAAATTGTATTTATGTTGTTTTATCCTTTGCTTTATTAAATTGTATTTATGTTGTTTTATCCTATGCTTTATTAAATTGTATGTATGTTTTTTTATCCTATGCTTTATTAAATTGTATTTATGTTATTTTATCCTATGCTTTATTAAATTGTATTTATGTTGTTTTATCCTATGCTTTATTAAATTGTTTTTATGTTGTTTTATCCTATGCTTTATTAAATTGTATTTTGTTTTTTTATCCTCTGCTTTATTAAATTGTATCTATGTTGTTTTATCCTATGCTTTATTAAATTGTATTTATGTAGTTTTGTCCTATGCTTTATTAAATTGTATTTATGTTGTTTTAACCCATGCATCATTAAATTGTATTTATGATGTTTTATCTTATGCTTTATTAAATTGCATTTATGTTGTTTTATCCTATGCTTTATTAAATTGTATTTATGTTGTTTTTTCCTATGCTTTATTAAATTGTATGCATGTTGTTTTATCCTATGCTTTATTAAATTCTATTTATGTTGTTTTATCCTATGCTTTATTAAATTCTATTTATGTTGTTTTATCCTATGCTTTATTAAATTCTATTTATGATGTTTTATCGTATGCTTTATTAAATTGTATTTATGTTGTTTTATCCTATGCTTTATTAAATTGTGTTTATGTTGTTTTATCCTATGCTTTATTAAATTGTATTTATGTTGTTTTATCCTATGCTTTATTAAATTGTGTTTATGTTTTTTTTATCCTATGCTTCATTAAAATGTATTTATGTTGTTTTATCCTATGCTTCATTAAATTGTGTTTATGTTGTTTTATCCTATGCTTGATTAAATTGTATTTATGTTGTTTTAACCCATGTTTTATTAAATTGTATTTATGTTGTTTTTTCCTATGCTTTATTAAATTGTATCTATGTTGTTTTATCCTATGCTTTATTAAATTGTATTTATGTTGTTTTGTCCTATGCTTTATTAAATTGTATTGATGTTGTTTTAACCCATGCTTCATTAAATTGTATTTGTGTTGTTTTATCTTATGCTTTATTAAATTGTATTTATGTTGTTTTATCCTATGCTTTATTAAATTGTATTTATGTTGTTTTATCCTATGCTTTATTAAATTGTATTATGTTGTTTTATCCTATGCTTTATTAAATTGTATTTATGTTGTTTTATCCTATGCTTTATTAAATTGTGTTTATGTTGTTTTATCCTATGCTTTATTAAATTGTATTTATGTTGTTTTAACCCATGCTTTATTAAATTGTATTTATGTTGTTTTATCCTATGCTTTATTAAATTGTATTTATATTGTTTTATCCTATGGTTTATTAAATTGTATTTATGTTGTTTTGTCCTATGCTTTATTAAATTGTATTTATGCTGTTTTAACCCATGCTTCATTAAATTGTATTTATGTTGTTTTATCTTATGCTTTATTAAAATGTATTTATGTTGTTTTGTCCTATGCTTTATTAAATTGTATTTATGTTGTTTTAACCCATGCTTTATTAAATTGCATTTATGTTGTTTTATCTTATGCTTTATTAAATTGTATTTATGTTGTTTTATCCTATCCTTTTTTAAATTGTATTTATGTTGTTTTATCCTATGCTTTATTAAATTGTATATATGTTGTTTTTTCCTATGCTTTATTAAATTGTATTTATGTTGTTTTGTCCTATGCTTTATTAAATTGTATTTATGTTGTTTTATCCTATGCTTATTAAGTTGTATTTATGTTGTTTTATCCTATGCTTTATTAAATTGTATTTATGTTTTTTTATCCTATGCTTTATTAAATTGCATTTACGCTGTTTAATCCTATGCTTTATTAAATTGTATTTATGTTGTTTTATCCTATGTTTTATTAAATTGTATTTATGTTGTTTTATCCTATGCTTTATTAAATTGTATTTATGTTGTTTTATCCTATGCTTTATTAAATTGTATTTATGTTGTTTTATCCGATGATTTATTAAATTGTATTTATGTTGTTTTATCCTATGTTTTATTAAATTGTATTTACGCTGTTTAATCCTATGCTTTATTAAATTGTATTTATGTTGTTTTATCCTATGTTTTATTAAATTGTATTTATGTTGTTTTATCCTATGCTTTATTAAATTGTATTTATGTTGTTTTATCCTATGCTTTATTAAATTGTATTTATGTTGTTTTATCCGATGATTTATTAAATTGTATTTATGTTGTTTTATCCTATGTTTTATTAAATTGTATTTATGTTGTTTTATCCTATGCTTTAATAAATTGTATTTCTGTTGGTTTAACCTATGCTTTATTAAATTGTGTTTAGTGTGTTTTAACCTATGCTTTATTAAATTGTATTTATGTTGTTTTATCCTATGCTTTATTAAATTGTTTTTATGTTGTTTTATCCTATGCTTTATTAAATTGTATTTTGTTTTTTTATCCTCTGCTTTATTAAATTGTATCTATGTTGTTTTATCCTATGCTTTATTAAATTGTATTTATGTAGTTTTGTCCTATGCTTTATTAAATTGTATTTATGTTGTTTTAACCCATGCATCATTAAATTGTATTTATGATGTTTTATCTTATGCTTTATTAAATTGCATTTATGTTGTTTTATCCTATGCTTTATTAAATTGTATTTATGTTGTTTTATCCTATGCTTTATTAAATTGTATTTATGTGGTTTTATCCTATGCTTTATTAAATTGTGTTTATGTTGTTTTATCCTATGCTTTATTAAATTGTATTTATGTTGTTTTATGTTATGCTTTATTAAATTGTATTTATGTTGTTTTGTCCTATGCTTTATTAAATTGTATTTATGTTGTTTTAACCCATGCTTTATTAAATTGTATATATGTTGTTTTATCCTATGCTTTATTAATTTGTATTGATGCTGTTTTGTCCTATGCTTTATTAAATTGTATTTATGTTGTTTTAACCTATGCTTATTAAATTGTATTTATGTTGTTTTATCCTATGCTTTATTAAATTGTATTTATGTTGTTTTAACCTATGCTTATTAAATTGTATTTATGTTGTTTTATCCTATGCTTTATTAAACTGCATCTATGTTATTTTATCATATGCTTTATTAAATTGTATTTATGTTGTTTTATCCTATGCTTTATTAAATTGTATTTATGTGGTTTTATCCTATGCTTTATTAAATTGTATTCATGTTGTTTTATCTTATGCTTTATTAAATTGTATTTATGTTGTTTTATCTTATGCTTTATTAAATTGTAATTATGTTGTTTTATCCTATGCTTTATTAAATTGTATTTATGTGGTTTTATCCTATGCTTTATTAAATTGTATTTATGTTGTTTTATCCTATGTTTTATTAAATTGTATATATGTTGTTTTTTCCTATGCTTTATTAAATTGTATTTATGTTGTTTTGTCCTATGCTTTATTAAATTGTATTTATGTTGTTTTATCCTATGCTTATTAAGTTGTATTTATGTTGTTTTATCCTATGCTTTATTAAATTGTATTTATGTTGTTTTATCCTATGCTTTATTAAACTGTATTTACGCTGTTTTATCCTATGCTTTATTAAATTGTATTTATGCTGTTTTAACCTATTTTTTATTAAATTGTATTTATGTTGTTTTATCCTATGCTTTATTAAATTGTATTTATGTTGTTTTTTCCTATGCTTTATTAAATTGTATCTATGTTGTTTTATCCTATGCTTTATTAAATTGTATTTATGTTGTTTTGTCCTATGCTTTATTAAATTGTATTGATGTTGTTTTAACCCATGCTTCATTAAATTGTATTTGTGTTGTTTTATCTTATGCTTTATTAAATTGTATTTATGTTGTTTTATCCTATGCTTTATTAAATTGTATTTATGTTGTTTTATCCTATGCTTTATTAAATTGTGTTTATGTTGTTTTATCCTATGCTTTATTAAATTGTATTTATGTTGTTTTAACCCATGCTTTATTAAATTGTATTTATGTTGTTTTATCCTATGCTTTATTAAATTGTATTTATATTGTTTTATCCTATGGTTTATTAAATTGTATTTATGTTGTTTTGTCCTATGCTTTATTAAATTGTATTTATGCTGTTTTAACCCATGCTTCATTAAATTGTATTTATGTTGTTTTATCTTATGCTTTATTAAATTGTATTTATGTTGTTTTGTCCTATGCTTTATTAAATTGTATTTATGTTGTTTTAACCCATGCTTTATTAAATTGCATTTATGTTGTTTTATCCTATCCTTTTTTAAATTGTATTTATGTTGTTTTATCCTATGCTTTATTAAATTGTATATATGTTGTTTTTTCCTATGCTTTATTAAATTGTATTTATGTTGTTTTGTCCTATGCTTTATTAAATTGTATTTATGTTGTTTTATCCTATGCTTATTAAGTTGTATTTATGTTGTTTTATCCTATGCTTTATTAAATTGTATTTATGTTGTTTTATCCTATGCTTTATTAAATTGCATTTACGCTGTTTAATCCTATGCTTTATTAAATTGTATTTATGTTGTTTTATCCTATGTTTTATTAAATTGTATTTATGTTGTTTTATCCTATGCTTTATTAAATTGTATTTATGTTGTTTTATCCTATGCTTTATTAAATTGTATTTATGTTGTTTTATCCGATGATTTATTAAATTGTATTTATGTTGCTTTATCCTATGTTTTATTAAATTGTATTTATGTTGTTTTATCCTATGCTTTAATAAATTGTATTTCTGTTGGTTTAACCTATGCTTTATTAAATTGTGTTTAGTTTGTTTTAACCTATGCTTTATTAAATTGTATTTATGTTGTTTATCCTATGCTTTATTAAATTGTATTTATGTTGTTTTAACCTATGCTTTATTAAATTGTATTTGTGTTGTTTTATCCTATGCTTTACTAAATTGTATTTATGTTGTTTTATCCTATGCTTTATTAAATTGTATTTATGTTGTTTTATCCTATGCTTTATTGAATTGTATTTATGTTGTTTTATCCTATGCTTTATTAAATTGTATTTATGTTGTTTTATCCTATGCTTTATTAAATTCTATTTATGTTGTTTTATCCTATGCTTTATTAAAGTGTATTTATGTTGTTTTATCCGATGATTTATTAAATTGTATTTATGTTGTTTTATCCTATGTTTTATTAAATTGTATTTATGTTGTTTTATCGTATGCTTTATTAAATTGTATTTATGTTGTTTTATCCTATGCTTTATTAAATTGGATTTATGTTGTTTTATCCTATGCTTTATTAAATTGTATTTATATTGTTTTATCCTATGCTTTATTAAATTGTATTTATGTTGTTTTATCCTATGCTTTATTAAATTGTATTTATGTTGTTTTTTCCTATGCTTTATTAAATTGTATGCATGTTGTTTTATCATATGCTTTATTAAATTCTATTTATGTTGTTTTATCCTATGCTTTATTAAATTCTATTTATGTTGTTTTATCCTATGCTTTATTAAATTGTATTTATGATGTTTTATCGTATGCTTTATTAAATTGTATTTATGTTGTTTTATCCTATGCTTTATTAAATTGTGTTTATGTTGTTTTATCCTATGCTTTATTAAATTGTATTTATGTTGTTTTATCCTATGCTTTATTAAATTGTGTTTATGTTTTTTTATCCTATGCTTCATTAAAATGTATTTATGTTGTTTTATCCTATGCTTCATTAAATTGTGTTTATGTTGTTTTATCCTATGCTTGATTAAATTGTATTTATGTTGTTTTAACCCATGTTTTACTAAATTGTATTTATGTTGTTTTATCCTATGCTTTATTAAATTGTATTTATCTTGTTTTATCGTATGCTTTATTAAACTGCATTTATGTTGTTTTATCCTTTGCTTTATTAAATTGTATTTATGTTGTTTTGTCCTATGCTTTATTAAATTGTATTTATGTTGTTTTAACCCATGCTTCAGTAAATTGTATTTATGTTGTTTTATATTATGCTTTATTAAATTGTATTTATGTTGTTTTGTCCTATGCTTTATTAAATTGTATTTATGTTGTTTTAACCCATGCTTTATTAAATTGTATTTATGTTGTTTTATCCTATGCTTTATTAAATTGTATATATGTTGTTTTATCCTATGTTTTATTAAATTGTATTTATGTTGGTTTGTCCTATGCTTTATTAAATTGTATTTATGTTGTTTTAGCCTATGCTTTATTAAATTGTATTTATGTTGTTTTATCCTATGCTTTATTAAATTGTATTTATGTTGTTTTATCCTTTGCTTTATTAAATTGTATTTATGTTGTTTTATCCTATGCTTTATTAAATTGTATTTATGTTATTTTATCCTATGCTTTATTAAATTGTATTTATGTTGTTTTATCCTATGCTTTATTAAATTGTTTTTATGTTGTTTTATCCTATGCTTTATTAAATTGTATTTATGTTTTTTTATCCTCTGCTTTATTAAATTGTATCTATGTTGTTTTATCCTATGCTTTATTAAATTGTATTTATGTAGTTTTGTCCTATGCTTTATTAAATTGTATTTATGTTGTTTTAACCCATGCATCATTAAATTGTATTTATGATGTTTTATCTTATGCTTTATTAAATTGCATTTATGTTGTTTTATCCTATGCTTTATTAAATTGTATTTATGTTGTTTTATCCTATGCTTTATTAAATTGTATGCATGTTGTTTTATCCTATGCTTTATTAAATTGTATTTATGTTGTTTTAACCCATGCATCATTAAATTGTATTTATGATGTTTTATCTTATGCTTTATTAAATTGCATTTATGTTGTTTTATCCTATGCTTTATTAAATTGTATTTATGTTGTTTTATCCTATGCTTTATTAAATTGTATTTATGTTGTTTTATCCTATGCTTTATTAAATTGTATTTATGTGGTTTTATCCTATGCTTTATTAAATTGTGTTTATGTTGTTTTATCCTATGCTTTATTAAATTGTATTTATGTTGTTTTATGTTATGCTTTATTAAATTGTATTTATGTTGTTTTGTCCTATGCTTTATTAAATTGTATTTATGTTGTTTTAACCCATGCTTTATTAAATTGTATATATGTTGTTTTATCCTATGCTTTATTAATTTGTATTGTTGCTGTTTTGTCCTATGCTTTATTAAATTGTATTTATGTTGTTTTAACCTATGCTTATTAAATTGTATTTATGTTGTTTTATCCTATGCTTTATTAAATTGTGTTTATGTTGTTTTAACCCATGCTTTATTAAATTGTATTTATGTTGTTTTATCCTATGCTTTATTAAACTGCATCTATGTTATTTTATCATATGCTTTATTAAATTGTATTTATGTTGTTGTATCCTATGCTTTATTAAATTGTATTTATGTGGTTTTATCCTATGCTTTATTAAATTGTATTCATGTTGTTTTATCTTATGCTTTATTAAATTGTATTTATGTTGTTTTATCTTATGCTTTATTAAATTGTAATTATGTTGTTTTATCCTATGCTTTATTAAATTGTATTTATGTGGTTTTATCCTATGCTTTATTAAATTGTATTTATGTTGTTTTATCCTATGTTTTATTAAATTGTATATATGTTGTTTTTTCCTATGCTTTATTAAATTGTATTTATGTTGTTTTGTCCTATGCTTTATTAAATTGTATTTATGTTGTTTTATCCTATGCTTATTAAGTTGTATTTATGTTGTTTTATCCTATGCTTCATTAAATTGTATTTATGTTGTTTTATCCTATGCTTTATTAAATTGTATTTACGCTGTTTTATCCTATGCTTTATTAAATTGTATTTATGTTGTTTTATCCTATGCTTTAATAAATTGTATTTCTGTTGTTTTAACCTATGCTTTATTAAATTGTGTTTAGTTTGTTTTAACCTATGCTTTATTAAATTGTATTTATGCTGTTTTAACCTATTTTTTATTAAATTGTATTTATGTTGATTTATCCTATGCTTTATTAAATTGTATTTATGTTGTTTTTTCCTATGCTTTATTAAATTGTATCTATGTTGTTTTATCCTATGCTTTATTAAATTGTATTTATGTTGTTTTGTCCTATGCTTTATTAAATTGTATTGATGTTGTTTTAACCCATGCTTCATTAAATTGTATTTGTGTTGTTTTATCTTATGCTTTATTAAATTGTATTTATGTTGTTTTATCCTATGCTTTATTAAATTGTATTTATGTTATTTTATCCTATGCTTTATTAAATTGTATTTATGTTGTTTTATCCTATGCTTTATTAAATTGTTTTTATGTTGTTTTATCCTATGCTTTATTAAATTGTATTTATGTTTTTTTATCCTCTGCTTTATTAAATTGTATCTATGTTGTTTTATCCTATGCTTTATTAAATTGTATTTATGTAGTTTTGTCCTATGCTTTATTAAATTGTATTTATGTTGTTTTAACCCATGCATCATTAAATTGTATTTATGATGTTTTATCTTATGCTTTATTAAATTGCATTTATGTTGTTTTATCCTATGCTTTATTAAATTGTATTTATGTTGTTTTATCCTATGCTTTATTAAATTGTATGCATGTTGTTTTATCCTATGCTTTATTAAATTGTATTTATGTTGTTTTAACCCATGCATCATTAAATTGTATTTATGATGTTTTATCTTATGCTTTATTAAATTGCATTTATGTTGTTTTATCCTATGCTTTATTAAATTGTATTTATGTTGTTTTATCCTATGCTTTATTAAATTGTATTTATGTTGTTTTATCCTATGCTTTATTAAATTGTATTTATGTGGTTTTATCCTATGCTTTATTAAATTGTGTTTATGTTGTTTTATCCTATGCTTTATTAAATTGTATTTATGTTGTTTTATGTTATGCTTTATTAAATTGTATTTATGTTGTTTTGTCCTATGCTTTATTAAATTGTATTTATGTTGTTTTAACCCATGCTTTATTAAATTGTATATATGTTGTTTTATCCTATGCTTTATTAATTTGTATTGTTGCTGTTTTGTCCTATGCTTTATTAAATTGTATTTATGTTGTTTTAACCTATGCTTATTAAATTGTATTTATGTTGTTTTATCCTATGCTTTATTAAATTGTGTTTATGTTGTTTTAACCCATGCTTTATTAAATTGTATTTATGTTGTTTTATCCTATGCTTTATTAAACTGCATCTATGTTATTTTATCATATGCTTTATTAAATTGTATTTATGTTGTTGTATCCTATGCTTTATTAAATTGTATTTATGTGGTTTTATCCTATGCTTTATTAAATTGTATTCATGTTGTTTTATCTTATGCTTTATTAAATTGTATTTATGTTGTTTTATCTTATGCTTTATTAAATTGTAATTATGTTGTTTTATCCTATGCTTTATTAAATTGTATTTATGTGGTTTTATCCTATGCTTTATTAAATTGTATTTATGTTGTTTTATCCTATGTTTTATTAAATTGTATATATGTTGTTTTTTCCTATGCTTTATTAAATTGTATTTATGTTGTTTTGTCCTATGCTTTATTAAATTGTATTTATGTTGTTTTATCCTATGCTTATTAAGTTGTATTTATGTTGTTTTATCCTATGCTTCATTAAATTGTATTTATGTTGTTTTATCCTATGCTTTATTAAATTGTATTTACGCTGTTTTATCCTATGCTTTATTAAATTGTATTTATGTTGTTTTATCCTATGCTTTAATAAATTGTATTTCTGTTGTTTTAACCTATGCTTTATTAAATTGTGTTTAGTTTGTTTTAACCTATGCTTTATTAAATTGTATTTATGCTGTTTTAACCTATTTTTTATTAAATTGTATTTATGTTGATTTATCCTATGCTTTATTAAATTGTATTTATGTTGTTTTTTCCTATGCTTTATTAAATTGTATCTATGTTGTTTTATCCTATGCTTTATTAAATTGTATTTATGTTGTTTTGTCCTATGCTTTATTAAATTGTATTGATGTTGTTTTAACCCATGCTTCATTAAATTGTATTTGTGTTGTTTTATCTTATGCTTTATTAAATTGTATTTATGTTGTTTTATCCTATGCTTTATTAAATTGTATTTATGTTGTTTTAACCCATGCTTTATTAAATTGTATTTATGTTGTTTTATCCTATGCTTTATTAAATTGTATTTATATTGTTTTATCCTATGGTTTATTAAATTGTATTTATGTTGTTTTGTCCTATGCTTTATTAAATTGTATTTATGCTGTTTTAACCCATGCTTCATTAAATTGTATTTATGTTGTTTTATCTTATGCTTTATTAAATTGTATTTATGTTGTTTTGTCCTATGCTTTATTAAATTGTATTTATGTTGTTTTAACCCATGCTTTATTAAATTGCATTTATGTTGTTTTATCTTATGCTTTATTAAATTGTATTTATGTTGTTTTATCCTATCCTTTTTTAAATTGTATTTATGTTGTTTTATCCTATGCTTTATTAAATTGTATATATGTTGTTTTTTCCTATGCTTTATTAAATTGTATTTATGTTGTTTTGTCCTATGCTTTATTAAACTGTATTTATGTTGTTTTATCCTATGCTTATTAAGTTGTATTTATGTTGTTTTATCCTATGCTTTATTAAATTGTATTTATGTTGTTTTATCCTATGCTTTATTAAATTGCATTTACGCTGTTTAATCCTATGCTTTATTAAATTGTATTTATGTTGTTTTATCCTATGTTTTATTAAATTGTATTTATGTTGTTTTATCCTATGCTTTATTAAATTGTATTTATGTTGTTTTATCCTATGCTTTATTAAATTGTATTTATGTTGTTTTATCCGATGATTTATTAAATTGTATTTATGTTGTTTTATCCTATGTTTTATTAAATTGTATTTATGTTGTTTTATCCTATGCTTTAATAAATTGTATTTCTGTTGGTTTAACCTATGCTTTATTAAATTGTGTTTAGTTTGTTTTAACCTATGCTTTATTAAATTGTATTTATGTTGTTTATCCTATGCTTTATTAAATTGTATTTATGTTGTTTTAACCTATGCTTTATTAAATAGTTTTTATGTTGTTTTATCCTATGCTTTACTAAATTGTATTTATGTTGTTTTATCCTATGCTTTATTAAATTGTATTTATGTTGTTTTATCCTATGCTTTATTGAATTGTATTTATGTTGTTTTATCCTATGCTTTATTAAATTGTATTTATGTTGTTTTATCCTATGCTTTATTGAATTGTATTTATGTTGTTTTATCCTATGCTTTATTAAATTGTATTTATGTTGTTTTATCCTATGCTTTATTAAATTGTATTTATGTTGTTTTATCCTATGCTTTATTAAATTGTATTTATGTTGTTTTATCCGATGATTTATTAAATTGTATTTATGTTGTTTTATCCTATGCTTTATTAAATTGTATTTATGTTGTTTTATCCGATGATTTATTAAATTGTATTTATGTTGTTTTATCCTATGTTTTATTAAATTGTATTTATGTTGTTTTATCGTATGCTTTATTAAATTGTATTTATGTTGTTTTATCCTATGCTTTATTAAATTGGATTTATGTTGTTTTATCCTATGCTTTATTAAATTGTATTTATATTGTTTTATCCTATGCTTTATTAAATTGTATTTATGTTGTTTTATCCTATGCTTTATTAAATTGTATTTATGTTGTTTTTTCCTATGCTTTATTAAATTGTATGCATGTTGTTTTATCCTATGCTTTATTAAATTCTATTTATGTTGTTTTATCCTATGCTTTATTAAATTCTATTTATGTTGTTTTATCCTATGCTTTATTAAATTGTATTTATGATGTTTTATCGTATGCTTTATTAAATTGTATTTATGTTGTTTTATCCTATGCTTTATTAAATTGTGTTTATGTTGTTTTATCCTATGCTTTACTAAATTGTATTTATGTTGTTTTATCCTATGCTTTATTAAATTGTATTTATCTTGTTTTATCGTATGCTTTATTAAACTGCATTTATGTTGTTTTATCCTTTGCTTTATTAAATTGTATTTATGTTGTTTTGTCCTATGCTTTATTAAATTGTATTTATGTTGTTTTAACCCATGCTTCAGTAAATTGTATTTATGTTGTTTTATCTTATGCTTTATTAAATTGTATTTATGTTGTTTTGTCCTATGCTTTATTAAATTGTGTTTATGTTGTTTTAACCCATGCTTTATTAAATTGTATTTATGTTGTTTTATCCTATGCTTTATTAAATTGTATATATGTTGTTTTATCCTATGTTTTATTAAATTCTATTTATGTTGGTTTGTCCTATGCTTTATTAAATTGTATTTATGTTGTTTTAGCCTATGCTTTATTAAATTGTATTTATGTTGTTTTATCCTATGCTTTATTAAATTGTATTTATGTTGTTTTATCCTTTGCTTTATTAAATTGTATTTATGTTGTTTTATCCTATGCTTTATTAAATTGTATGTATGTTGTTTTATCCTATGCTTTATTAAATTGTATTTATGTTATTTTATCCTATGCTTTATTAAATTGTATTTATGTTGTTTTATCCTATGCTTTATTAAATTGTTTTTATGTTGTTTTATCCTATGCTTTATTAAATTGTATTTATGTTTTTTTATCCTCTGCTTTATTAAATTGTATCTATGTTGTTTTATCCTATGCTTTATTAAATTGTATTTATGTAGTTTTGTCCTATGCTTTATTAAATTGTATTTATGTTGTTTTAACCCATGCATCATTAAATTGTATTTATGATGTTTTATCTTATGCTTTATTAAATTGCATTTATGTTGTTTTATCCTATGCTTTATTAAATTGTATTTATGTTGTTTTATCCTATGCTTTATTAAATTGTATTTATGTGGTTTTATCCTATGCTTTATTAAATTGTGTTTATGTTGTTTTATCCTATGCTTTATTAAATTGTATTTATGTTGTTTTATGTTATGCTTTATTAAATTGTAGTTATGTTGTTTTGTCCTATGCTTTATTAAATTGTATTTATGTTGTTTTAACCCATGCTTTATTAAATTGTATATATGTTGTTTTATCCTATGCTTTATTAATTTGTATTGATGCTGTTTTGTCCTATGCTTTATTAAATTGTATTTATGTTGTTTTAACCTATGCTTATTAAATTGTATTTATGTTGTTTTATCCTATGCTTTATTAAATTGTGTTTATGTTGTTTTAACCCATGCTTTATTAAATTGTATTTATGTTGTTTTATCCTATGCTTTATTAAACTGCATCTATGTTATTTTATCATATGCTTTATTAAATTGTATTTATGTTGTTTTATCCTATGCTTTATTAAATTGTATTTATGTGGTTTTATCCTATGCTTTATTAAATTGTATTCATGTTGTTTTATCTTATGCTTTATTAAATTGTATTTATGTTGTTTTATCTTATGCTTTATTAAATTGTAATTATGTTGTTTTATCCTATGCTTTATTAAATTGTATTTATGTGGTTTTATCCTATGCTTTATTAAATTGTATTTATGTTGTTTTATCCTATGTTTTATTAAATTGTATTTATGTTGTTTTATCCTATGCTTTATTAAATTTTATTGATGTTGTTTTATCCCATGCTTTATTAAATAGTATTTATGTTGTTTTAACCTATGATTTATTAAACTGTATTTATGTTGTTTTATCCTATGCTTTATTAAATTGTATTTATGTTGTTTTAACCTATGATTTATTAAATTGTATTTATGTTGTTTTATGCTATGCTTTATTAAATTGTATTTATGTTGTTTTAACCTATGCTTTATTAAATTGTATTTATGTTGTTTTATCCTATGCTTTATTAAACTGTATTTATGTTGTTTTATCCTATGCTTTATTAAATTGTATTTATGTTGTTTTAACCTATGCTTCATTAAATTGTATTTATGTTGTTTTAACCTACACTTTATTAAATTGTATTTATGTTGTTTTATCCTATGCTTTATTAAATTGTACTTATGTTGCTTTAACCTATGCTTTATTAAATTGTATTTATGATGTTTTATCCTATGCTTTATTAAATTGTATTTATGTTGTTTTAACCTATGCTTCATTAAATTGTATTTATGTTGTTTTAACCTACACTTTACTAAATTGTATTTATGTTGTTTTATCCTATGCTTTATTAAATTGTACTTATGTTGCTTTAACCTATGCTTTATTAAATTGTATTTAAGTTGTTTTATCCTATGCTTTATTAAATTGTATTTATGTTGTTTTATCCTATGCTTTATTAAATTGTATTTATGTTGTTTTATCCTATGCTTTATTAAATTGTATTTATGTTGTTTTATCCTATGCTTTATTAAATTGTATTTATGTTGTTTTTTCCTATGCTTTTTTAAATTGTATCTATGTTGTTTTATCCTATGCTTTATTAAATTGTATTTATGTTGTTTTGTCCTATGCTTTATTAAATTGTATTTATGTTGTTTTAACCCATGCTTCATTAAATTGTAGTTATGTTGTTTTATCTTATGCTTTATTAAATTGTATTTATGTTGTTTTATCCTATGCTTTATTAAATTGTATTTATGTTGTTTTATCCTATGCTTTATTAAATTGTATTATGTTGTTTTAACTCATGCTTTATTAAATTGTATTTATGTTGTTTTATCCTATGCTTTATTAAATTGTATTTATGTTGTTTTATCCTATGCTTTATTAAATTGTATTTATGTTGTTTTATCCTATGCTTTATTAAATTGTATTTATGTTGTTTTTTCCTATGCTTTATTAAATTGTATCTATGTTGTTTTATCCTATGCTTTATTAAATTGTATTTATGTTGTTTTGTCCTATGCTTTATTAAATTGTATTTACGCTGTTTTATCCTATGCTTTATTAAATTGTATTTATGTTGTTTTATCCTATGCTTTAATAAATTATATTTCTGTTGTTTTAAAATATGCTTTATTAAATTGTATTTAGTTTGTTTTAACCTATGCTTTATTAAATTGTATTTATGCTGTTTTAACTTATGCTTTATTAAATTGTATTTATGTTGTTTTATCCTATGCTTTATTAAATTGTATTTATGTTGTTTTATCCTATGCTTTATTAAATTGTATTTATGTTGTTTTAACGTATGCTTTATTAAATTGTATTTATGTTGTTTTATCCTATGCTTTATTAAATTGTATTTATGTTGTTTTAACCTATGCTTTATTAAATTGTATTTATGCTGTTTTATCCTATGCTTTATTACATTGTATTTATGTTGCTTTATCCTATGCTTTATTAAATTGTATTTATGTTGTTTCAACCTATGCTTTATTAAATTGTATTTATGTTGTTTTATCCTATGCTTTATTAAATTGTATTTATGTTGTTTTATCGTATGCTTTATTAAATTGTATTTATGTTGTTTTATCCTATGCTTTATTAAATTGTATTTATGTTGTTTTATCCTATGCTTTATTAAGTTGTATTTATGTTGTTTTATCCTATGCTTTATTAAATTGTATTTATGTTGTTTTAACCTATGCTTTATTAAATTCTATTTATGTTGTTTTATCCTATGCTTTATTAAATTGTATTTATGTTGTTTTATCCTATGCTTTATTAAATTTTATTGATGTTGTTTTATCCCATGCTTTATTAAATTGTATTTATGTTGTTTTAACCTATGATTTATTAAACTGTATTTATGTTGTTTTATCCTATGCTTTATTAAATTGTATTTATGTTGTTTTAACCTATGATTTATTAAATTGTATTTATGTTGTTTTATCCTATGCTTTATTAAATTGTATTTATGTTGTTTTAACCTATGCTTTATTAAATTGTATTTATGTTGTTTTATCCTATGCTTTATTAAACTGTATTTATGTTGTTTTATCCTATGCTTTATTAAATTGTATTTATGTTGTTTTAACCTATGCTTCATTAAATTGTATTTATGTTGTTTTAACCTACACTTTATTAAATTGTTTTTATGTTGTTTTATCCTATGCTTTATTAAATTGTACTTATGTTGCTTTAACCTATGCTTTATTAAATTGTATTTATGATGTTTTATCCTATGCTTTATTAAATTGTATTTATGTTGTTTTAACCTATGCTTCATTAAATTGTATTTATGTTGTTTTAACCTACACTTTACTAAATTGTATTTATGTTGTTTTATCCTATGCTTTATTAAATTGTACTTATGTTGCTTTAACCTATGCTTTATTAAATTGTATTTAAGTTGTTTTATCCTATGCTTTATTAAATTGTATTTATGTTGTTTTATCCTATGCTTTATTAAATTGTATTTATGTTGTTTTATCCTATGCTTTATTAAATTGTATTTATGTTGTTTTATCCTATGCTTTATTAAATTGTATTTATGTTGTTTTTTCCTATGCTTTTTTAAATTGTATCTATGTTGCTTTATCCTATGCTTTATTAAATTGTATTTATGTTGTTTTGTCCTATGCTTTATTAAATTGTATTTATGTTGTTTTAACCCATGCTTCATTAAATTGTATTTATGTTGTTTTATCTTATGCTTTATTAAATTGTATTTATGTTGTTTTATCCTATGCTTTATTAAATTGTATTTATGTTGTTTTATCCTATGCTTTATTAAATTGTATTATGTTGTTTTAACTCATGCTTTATTAAATTGTATTTATGTTGTTTTATCCTATGCTTTATTAAATTGTATTTATGTTGTTTTATCCTATGCTTTATTAAATTGTATTTATGTTGTTTTAACCTATGCTTTATTAAATTGTATTTGTGTTGTTTTAACCCATGCTTTATTAAATTGTATTTATGTTGTTTTATCCTATGCTTTATTAAATTGTATTTATGTTGTTTTATCCTATGCTTTATTAAATTCTATTTATGTTGTTTTATCCTATGCTTTTTTAAATTGTATTTATGTTGTTTTATCCTATGCTTTATTAAATTGTATTTATGTTGTTTTTTCCTATGCTTTTTTAAATTGTATCTATGTTGCTTTATCCTATGCTTTATTAAATTGTATTTATGTTGTTTTGTCCTATGCTTTATTAAATTGTATTTATGTTGTTTTAACCCATGCTTCATTAAATTGTATTTATGTTGTTTTATCTTATGCTTTATTAAATTGTATTTATGTTGTTTTATCCTATGCTTTATTAAATTGTATTTATGTTGTTTTATCCTATGCTTTATTAAATTGTATTATGTTGTTTTAACTCATGCTTTATTAAATTGTATTTATGTTGTTTTATCCTATGCTTTATTAAATTGTATTTATGTTGTTTTATCCTATGCTTTATTAAATTGTATTTATGTTGTTTTAACCTATGCTTTATTAAATTGTATTTGTGTTGTTTTAACCCATGCTTTATTAAATTGTATTTATGTTGTTTTATCCTATGCTTTATTAAATTGTATTTATGTTGTTTTATCCTATGTTTTATTAAATTGTATTTATGTTGTTTTATCCTATGCTTTATTAAATTTTATTGATGTTGTTTTATCCCATGCTTTATTAAATAGTATTTATGTTGTTTTAACCTATGATTTATTAAACTGTATTTATGTTGTTTTATCCTATGCTTTATTAAATTGTATTTATGTTGTTTTAACCTATGATTTATTAAATTGTATTTATGTTGTTTTATCCTATGCTTTATTAAATTGTATTTATGTTGTTTTAACCTATGCTTTATTAAATTGTATTTATGTTGTTTTATCCTATGCTTTATTAAACTGTATTTATGTTGTTTTATCCTATGCTTTATTAAATTGTATTTATGTTGTTTTAACCTATGCTTCATTAAATTGTATTTATGTTGTTTTAACCTACACTTTATTAAATTGTATTTATGTTGTTTTATCCTATGCTTTATTAAATTGTACTTATGTTGCTTTAACCTATGCTTTATTAAATTGTATTTATGATGTTTTATCCTATGCTTTATTAAATTGTATTTATGTTGTTTTAACCTATGCTTCATTAAATTGTATTTATGTTGTTTTAACCTACACTTTACTAAATTGTATTTATGTTGTTTTATCCTATGCTTTATTAAATTGTACTTATGTTGCTTTAACCTATGCTTTATTAAATTGTATTTAAGTTGTTTTATCCTATGCTTTATTAAATTGTATTTATGTTGTTTTATCCTATGCTTTATTAAATTGTATTTATGTTGTTTTATCCTATGCTTTATTAAATTGTATTTATGTTGTTTTATCCTATGCTTTATTAAATTGTATTTATGTTGTTTTTTCCTATGCTTTTTTAAATTGTATCTATGTTGTTTTATCCTATGCTTTATTAAATTGTATTTATGTTGTTTTGTCCTATGCTTTATTAAATTGTATTTATGTTGTTTTAACCCATGCTTCATTAAATTGTAGTTATGTTGTTTTATCTTATGCTTTATTAAATTGTATTTATGTTGTTTTATCCTATGCTTTATTAAATTGTATTTATGTTGTTTTATCCTATGCTTTATTAAATTGTATTATGTTGTTTTAACTCATGCTTTATTAAATTGTATTTATGTTGTTTTATCCTATGCTTTATTAAATTGTATTTATGTTGTTTTATCCTATGCTTTATTAAATTGTATTTATGTTGTTTTATCCTATGCTTTATTAAATTGTATTTATGTTGTTTTTTCCTATGCTTTATTAAATTGTATCTATGTTGTTTTATCCTATGCTTTATTAAATTGTATTTATGTTGTTTTGTCATATGCTTTATTAAATTGTATTTACGCTGTTTTATCCTATGCTTTATTAAATTGTATTTATGTTGTTTTATCCTATGCTTTATTAAATTGTATTTATGTTGTTTTATCCTATGCTTTATTAAATTTTATTGATGTTGTTTTATCCCATGCTTTATTAAATTGTATTTATGTTGTTTTAACCTATGATTTATTAAACTGTATTTATGTTGTTTTATCCTATGCTTTATTAAATTGTATTTATGTTGTTTTAACCTATGATTTATTAAATTGTATTTATGTTGTTTTATCCTATGCTTTATTAAATTGTATTTATGTTGTTTTAACCTATGCTTTATTAAATTGTATTTATGTTGTTTTATCCTATGCTTTATTAAACTGTATTTATGTTGTTTTATCCTATGCTTTATTAAATTGTATTTATGTTGTTTTAACCTATGCTTCATTAAATTGTATTTATGTTGTTTTAACCTACACTTTATTAAATTGTTTTTATGTTGTTTTATCCTATGCTTTATTAAATTGTACTTATGTTGCTTTAACCTATGCTTTATTAAATTGTATTTATGATGTTTTATCCTATGCTTTATTAAATTGTATTTATGTTGTTTTAACCTATGCTTCATTAAATTGTATTTATGTTGTTTTAACCTACACTTTACTAAATTGTATTTATGTTGTTTTATCCTATGCTTTATTAAATTGTACTTATGTTGCTTTAACCTATGCTTTATTAAATTGTATTTAAGTTGTTTTATCCTATGCTTTATTAAATTGTATTTATGTTGTTTTATCCTATGCTTTATTAAATTGTATTTATGTTGTTTTATCCTATGCTTTATTAAATTGTATTTATGTTGTTTTATCCTATGCTTTATTAAATTGTATTTATGTTGTTTTTTCCTATGCTTTTTTAAATTGTATCTATGTTGCTTTATCCTATGCTTTATTAAATTGTATTTATGTTGTTTTGTCCTATGCTTTATTAAATTGTATTTATGTTGTTTTAACCCATGCTTCATTAAATTGTATTTATGTTGTTTTATCTTATGCTTTATTAAATTGTATTTATGTTGTTTTATCCTATGCTTTATTAAATTGTATTTATGTTGTTTTATCCTATGCTTTATTAAATTGTATTATGTTGTTTTAACTCATGCTTTATTAAATTGTATTTATGTTGTTTTATCCTATGCTTTATTAAATTGTATTTATGTTGTTTTATCCTATGCTTTATTAAATTGTATTTATGTTGTTTTAACCTATGCTTTATTAAATTGTATTTGTGTTGTTTTAACCCATGCTTTATTAAATTGTATTTATGTTGTTTTATCCTATGCTTTATTAAATTGTATTTATGTTGTTTTATCCTATGCTTTATTAAATTCTATTTATGTTGTTTTATCCTATGCTTTTTTAAATTGTATTTATGTTGTTTTATCCTATGCTTTATTAAATTGTATTTATGTTGTTTTTTCCTATGCTTTTTTAAATTGTATCTATGTTGCTTTATCCTATGCTTTATTAAATTGTATTTATGTTGTTTTGTCCTATGCTTTATTAAATTGTATTTATGTTGTTTTAACCCATGCTTCATTAAATTGTATTTATGTTGTTTTATCTTATGCTTTATTAAATTGTATTTATGTTGTTTTATCCTATGCTTTATTAAATTGTATTTATGTTGTTTTATCCTATGCTTTATTAAATTGTATTATGTTGTTTTAACTCATGCTTTATTAAATTGTATTTATGTTGTTTTATCCTATGCTTTATTAAATTGTATTTATGTTGTTTTATCCTATGCTTTATTAAATTGTATTTATGTTGTTTTAACCTATGCTTTATTAAATTGTATTTGTGTTGTTTTAACCCATGCTTTATTAAATTGTATTTATGTTGTTTTATCCTATGCTTTATTAAATTGTATTTATGTTGTTTTATCCTATGTTTTATTAAATTGTATTTATGTTGTTTTATCCTATGCTTTATTAAATTTTATTGATGTTGTTTTATCCCATGCTTTATTAAATAGTATTTATGTTGTTTTAACCTATGATTTATTAAACTGTATTTATGTTGTTTTATCCTATGCTTTATTAAATTGTATTTATGTTGTTTTAACCTATGATTTATTAAATTGTATTTATGTTGTTTTATCCTATGCTTTATTAAATTGTATTTATGTTGTTTTAACCTATGCTTTATTAAATTGTATTTATGTTGTTTTATCCTATGCTTTATTAAACTGTATTTATGTTGTTTTATCCTATGCTTTATTAAATTGTATTTATGTTGTTTTAACCTATGCTTCATTAAATTGTATTTATGTTGTTTTAACCTACACTTTATTAAATTGTATTTATGTTGTTTTATCCTATGCTTTATTAAATTGTACTTATGTTGCTTTAACCTATGCTTTATTAAATTGTATTTATGATGTTTTATCCTATGCTTTATTAAATTGTATTTATGTTGTTTTAACCTATGCTTCATTAAATTGTATTTATGTTGTTTTAACCTACACTTTACTAAATTGTATTTATGTTGTTTTATCCTATGCTTTATTAAATTGTACTTATGTTGCTTTAACCTATGCTTTATTAAATTGTATTTAAGTTGTTTTATCCTATGCTTTATTAAATTGTATTTATGTTGTTTTATCCTATGCTTTATTAAATTGTATTTATGTTGTTTTATCCTATGCTTTATTAAATTGTATTTATGTTGTTTTATCCTATGCTTTATTAAATTGTATTTATGTTGTTTTTTCCTATGCTTTTTTAAATTGTATCTATGTTGTTTTATCCTATGCTTTATTAAATTGTATTTATGTTGTTTTGTCCTATGCTTTATTAAATTGTATTTATGTTGTTTTAACCCATGCTTCATTAAATTGTAGTTATGTTGTTTTATCTTATGCTTTATTAAATTGTATTTATGTTGTTTTATCCTATGCTTTATTAAATTGTATTTATGTTGTTTTATCCTATGCTTTATTAAATTGTATTATGTTGTTTTAACTCATGCTTTATTAAATTGTATTTATGTTGTTTTATCCTATGCTTTATTAAATTGTATTTATGTTGTTTTATCCTATGCTTTATTAAATTGTATTTATGTTGTTTTATCCTATGCTTTATTAAATTGTATTTATGTTGTTTTTTCCTATGCTTTATTAAATTGTATCTATGTTGTTTTATCCTATGCTTTATTAAATTGTATTTATGTTGTTTTGTCCTATGCTTTATTAAATTGTATTTACGCTGTTTTATCCTATGCTTTATTAAATTGTATTTATGTTGTTTTATCCTATGCTTTAATAAATTATATTTCTGTTGTTTTAAAATATGCTTTATTAAATTGTATTTAGTTTGTTTTAACCTATGCTTTATTAAATTGTATTTATGCTGTTTTAACTTATGCTTTATTAAATTGTATTTATGTTGTTTTATCCTATGCTTTATTAAATTGTATTTATGTTGTTTTATCCTATGCTTTATTAAATTGTATTTATGTTGTTTTAACGTATGCTTTATTAAATTGTATTTATGTTGTTTTATCCTATGCTTTATTAAATTGTATTTATGTTGTTTTAACCTATGCTTTATTAAATTGTATTTATGCTGTTTTATCCTATGCTTTATTACATTGTATTTATGTTGCTTTATCCTATGCTTTATTAAATTGTATTTATGTTGTTTCAACCTATGCTTTATTAAATTGTATTTATGTTGTTTTATCCTATGCTTTATTAAATTGTATTTATGTTGTTTTATCGTATGCTTTATTAAATTGTATTTATGTTGTTTTATCCTATGCTTTATTAAATTGTGTTTATGTTGTTTTATCCTATGCTTTATTAAGTTGTATTTATGTTGTTTTATCCTATGCTTTATTAAATTGTATTTATGTTGTTTTATCCTATGCTTTATTAAATTCTATTTATGTTGTTTTATCCTATGCTTTATTAAATTGTATTTATGTTGTTTTATCCTATGCTTTATTAAATTTTATTGATATTGTTTTATCCCATGCTTTATTAAATTGTATTTATGTTGTTTTAACCTATGATTTATTAAACTGTATTTATGTTGTTTTATCCTATGCTTTATTAAATTGTTTTTATGTTGTTTTAACCTATGATTTATTAAATTGTATTTATGTTGTTTTATCCTATGCTTTATTAAATTGTATTTATGTTGTTTTAACCTATGCTTTATTAAATTGTATTTATGTTGTTTTATCCTATGCTTTATTAAACTGTATTTATGTTGTTTTATCCTATGCTTTATTAAATTGTATTTATGTTGTTTTAACCTATGCTTCATTAAATTGTATTTATGTTGTTTTAACCTACACTTTATTAAATTGTTTTTATGTTGTTTTATCCTATGCTTTATTAAATTGTACTTATGTTGCTTTAACCTATGCTTTATTAAATTGTATTTATGATGTTTTATCCTATGCTTTATTAAATTGTATTTATGTTGTTTTAACCTATGCTTCATTAAATTGTATTTATGTTGTTTTAACCTACACTTTACTAAATTGTATTTATGTTGTTTTATCCTATGCTTTATTAAATTGTACTTATGTTGCTTTAACCTATGCTTTATTAAATTGTATTTAAGTTGTTTTATCCTATGCTTTATTAAATTGTATTTATGTTGTTTTATCCTATGCTTTATTAAATTGTATTTATGTTGTTTTATCCTATGCTTTATTAAATTGTATTTATGTTGTTTTATCCTATGCTTTATTAAATTGTATTTATGTTGTTTTTTCCTATGCTTTTTTAAATTGTATCTATGTTGCTTTATCCTATGCTTTATTAAATTGTATTTATGTTGTTTTGTCCTATGCTTTACTAAATTGTATTTATGTTGTTTTAACCCATGCTTCATTAAATTGTATTTATGTTGTTTTATCTTATGCTTTATTAAATTGTATTTATGTTGTTTTATCCTATGCTTTATTAAATTGTATTTATGTTGTTTTATCCTATGCTTTATTAAATTGTATTATGTTGTTTTAACTCATGCTTTATTAAATTGTATTTATGTTGTTTTATCCTATGCTTTATTAAATTGTATTTATGTTGTTTTATCCTATGCTTTATTAAATTGTATTTATGTTGTTTTAACCTATGCTTTATTAAATTGTATTTGTGTTGTTTTAACCCATGCTTTATTAAATTGTATTTATGTTGTTTTATCCTATGCTTTATTAAATTGTATTTATGTTGTTTTATCCTATGCTTTATTAAATTGTATTTATGTTGTTTTATCCTATGCTTTATTAAATTCTATTTATGTTGTTTTATCCTATGCTTTTTTAAATTGTATTTATGTTGTTTTATCCTATGCTTTATTAAATTTTATTGATGTTGTTTTATCCCATGCTTTATTAAATAGTATTTATGTTGTTTTAACCTATGATTTATTAAACTGTATTTATTTTGTTTTATCCTATGCTTTATTATATTGTATTTATGTTGTTTTAACCTATGATTTATTAAATTGTATTTATGTTGTTTTATCCTATGCTTTATTAAATTGTATTTATGTTGTTTTAACTTATGCTTTATTAAATTGTATTTATGTTGTTTTATCCTATGCTTTATTAAACTGTATTTATGTTGTTTTATCCTATGTTTTATTAAATTGTATTTATGTTGTTTTAACCTATGCTTCATTAAATTGTATTTATGTTGTTTTAACCTACACTTTATTAAATTGTATTTATGTTGTTTTATCCTATGCTTTATTAAATTGTACTTATGTTGCTTTAACCTATGCTTTATTAAATTGTATTTATGATGTTTTATCCTATGCTTTATTAAATTGTATTTATGTTGTTTTAACCTATGCTTCATTAAATTGTATTTATGTTGTTTTAACCTACACTTTACTAAATTGTATTTATGTTGTTTTATCCTATGCTTTATTAAATTGTACTTATGTTGCTTTAACCTATGCTTTATTAAATTGTATTTAAGTTGTTTTATCCTATGCTTTATTAAATTGTATTTATGTTGTTTTATCCTATGCTTTATTAAATTGTATTTATGTTGTTTTATCCTATGCTTTATTAAATTGTATTTATGTTGTTTTATCCTATGCTTTATTAAATTGTATTTATGTTGTTTTTTCCTATGCTTTTTTAAATTGTATCTATGTTGTTTTATCCTATGCTTTATTAAATTGTATTTATGTTGTTTTGTCCTATGCTTTATTAAATTGTATTTATGTTGTTTTAACCCATGCTTCATTAAATTGTATTTATGTTGTTTTATCTTATGCTTTATTAAATTGTATTTATGTTGTTTTATCCTATGCTTTATTAAATTGTATTTATGTTGTTTTATCCTATGCTTTATTAAATTGTATTATGTTGTTTTAACTCATGCTTTATTAAATTGTATTTATGTTGTTTTATCCTATGCTTTATTAAATTGTATTTATGTTGTTTTATCCTATGCTTTATTAAATTGTATTTATGTTGTTTTATCCTATGCTTTATTAAATTGTATTTATGTTGTTTTTTCCTATGCTTTATTAAATTGTATCTATGTTGTTTTATCCTATGCTTTATTAAATTGTATTTATGTTGTTTTGTCCTATGCTTTATTAAATTGTATTTACGCTGTTTTATCCTATGCTTTATTAAATTGTATTTATGTTGTTTTATCCTATGCTTTAATAAATTATATTTCTGTTGTTTTAAAATATGCTTTATTAAATTGTATTTAGTTTTTTTTAACCTATGCTTTATTAAATTGTATTTATGCTGTTTTAACTTATGCTTTATTAAATTGTATTTATGTTGTTTTATCCTATGCTTTATTAAATTGTATTTATGTTGTTTTATCCTATGCTTTATTAAATTGTATTTATGTTGTTTTAACGTATGCTTTATTAAATTGTATTTATGTTGTTTTATCCTATGCTTTATTAAATTGTATTTATGTTGTTTTAACTTATGCTTTATTAAATTGTATTTATGCTGTTTTATCCTATGCTTTATTACATTGTATTTATGTTGTTTCAACCTATGCTTTATTAAATTGTATTTATGTTGTTTTATCCTATGCTTTATTAAATTGTATTTATGTTGTTTTATCGTATGCTTTATTAAATTGTATTTATGTTGTTTTATCCTATGCTTTATTAAATTGTGTTTATTTTGTTTTATCCTATGCTTTATTAAGTTGTATTTATGTTGTTTTATCCTATGCTTTATTAAATTGTATTTATGTTGTTTTATCCTATGCTTTATTAAATTGTATTTATGTTGTTTTATCCTATGCTTTATTAAATTCTATTTATGTTGTTTTATCCTATGCTTTATTAAATTGTATTTATGTTGTTTTATCCTATGCTTTATTAAATTTTATTGATGTTGTTTTATCCCATGCTTTATTAAATTGTATTTATGTTGTTTTAACCTATGATTTATTAAGCTGTATTTATGTTGTTTTATCCTATGCTTTATTAAATTGTATTTATGTTGTTTTAACCTATGATTTATTAAATTGTATTTATGTTGTTTTATCCTATGCTTTATTAAATTGTATTTATGTTGTTTTAACGTATGCTTTATTAAATTGTATTTATGTTGTTTTATCCTATGCTTTATTAAACTGTATTTATGTTGTTTTATCCTATGCTTTATTAAATTGTATTTATGTTGTTTTAACCTATGCTTCATTAAATTGTATTTATGTTGTTTTAACCTACACTTTATTAAATTGTATTTATGTTGTTTTATCCTATGCTTTATTAAATTGTACTTATGTTGCTTTAACCTATGCTTTATTAAATTGTATTTATGATGTTTTATCCTATGCTTTATTAAATTGTATTTATGTTGTTTTAACCTATGCTTCATTAAATTGTATTTATGTTGTTTTAACCTACACTTTACTAAATTGTATTTATGTTGTTTTATCCTATGCTTTATTAAATTGTACTTATGTTGCTTTAACCTATGCTTTATTAAATTGTATTTAAGTTGTTTTATCCTATGCTTTATTAAATTGTATTTATGTTGTTTTATCCTATGCTTTATTAAATTGTATTTATGTTGTTTTATCCTATGCTTTATTAAATTGTATTTATGTTGTTTTATCCTATGCTTTATTAAATTGTATTTATGTTGTTTTATCCTATGCTTTATTAAATTGTATTATGTTGTTTTAACTCATGCTTTATTAAATTGTATTTATGTTGTTTTATCCTATGCTTTATTAAATTGTATTTATGTTGTTTTATCCTATGCTTTATTAAATTGTATTTATGTTGTTTTATCCTATGCTTTATTAAATTGTATTTATGTTGTTTTTTCCTATGCTTTATTAAATTGTATCTATGTTGTTTTATCCTATGCTTTATTAAATTGTATTTATGTTGTTTTATCCTATGCTTTATTAAATTGTATTTATGTTGTTTTTTCCTATGCTTTTTTAAATTGTATCTATGTTGTTTTATCCTATGCTTTATTAAATTGTATTTATGTTGTTTTGTCCTATGCTTTATTAAATTGTATTTATGTTGTTTTAACCCATGCTTCATTAAATTGTATTTATGTTGTTTTATCTTATGCTTTATTAAATTGTATTTATGTTGTTTTATCCTATGCTTTATTAAATTGTATTTATGTTGTTTTATCCTATGCTTTATTAAATTGTATTATGTTGTTTTAACTCATGCTTTATTAAATTGTATTTATGTTGTTTTATCCTATGCTTTATTAAATTGTATTTATGTTGTTTTATCCTATGCTTTATTAAATTGTATTTATGTTGTTTTATCCTATGCTTTATTAAATTGTATTTATGTTGTTTTTTCCTATGCTTTATTAAATTGTATCTATGTTGTTTTATCCTATGCTTTATTAAATTGTATTTATGTTGTTTTGTCCTATGCTTTATTAAATTGTATTTACGCTGTTTTATCCTATGCTTTATTAAATTGTATTTATGTTGTTTTATCCTATGCTTTAATAAATTATATTTCTGTTGTTTTAAAATATGCTTTATTAAATTGTATTTAGGTTGTTTTAACCTATGCTTTATTAAATTGTATTTATGCTGTTTTAACTTATGCTTTATTAAATTGTATTTATGTTGTTTTATCCTATGCTTTATTAAATTGTATTTATGTTGTTTTATCCTATGCTTTATTAAATTGTATTTATGTTGTTTTAACGTATGCTTTATTAAATTGTATTTATGTTGTTTTATCCTATGCTTTATTAAATTGTATTTATGTTGTTTTAACCTATGCTTTATTAAATTGTATTTATGCTGTTTTATCCTATGCTTTATTACATTGTATTTATGTTGTTTTATCCTATGCTTTATTAAATTGTATTTATGTTGTTTCAACCTATGCTTTATTAAATTGTATTTATGTTGTTTTATCCTATGCTTTATTAAATTGTATTTATGTTGTTTTATCGTATGCTTTATTAAATTGTATTTATGTTGTTTTATCCTATGCTTTATTAAATTGTATTTATGTTGTTTCAACCTATGCTTTATTAAATTGTATTTATGTTGTTTTATCCTATGCTTTATTAAATTGTATTTATGTTGTTTTATCGTATGCTTTATTAAATTGTATTTATGTTGTTTTATCCTATGCTTTATTAAATTGTGTTTATGTTGTTTATCCTATGCTTTATTAAGTTGTATTTATGTTGTTTTATCCTATGCTTTATTAAATTGTATTTATGTTGTTTTATCCTATGCTTTATTAAATTCTATTTATGTTGTTTTATCCTATGCTTTATTAAATTCTATTTATGTTGTTTTATCCTATGCTTTATTAAATTTTATTGATGTTGTTTTATCCCATGCTTTATTAAATTGTATTTATGTTGTTTTAACCTATGATTTATTAAACTGTATTTATGTTGTTTTATCCTATGCTTTATTAAATTGTATTTATGTTGTTTTAACCTATGATTTATTAAATTGTATTTATGTTGTTTTATCCTATGCTTTATTAAATTGTATTTATGTTGTTTTAACCTATGCTTTATTAAATTATATTTATGTTGTTTTATCCTATGCTTTATTAAACTGTATTTATGTTGTTTTATCCTATGCTTTATTAAATTGTATTTATGTTGTTTTAACCTATGCTTCATTAAATTGTATTTATGTTGTTTTAACCTACACTTTATTAAATTGTATTTATGTTGTTTTATCCTATGCTTTATTAAATTGTACTTATGTTGCTTTAACCTATGCTTTATTACATTGTATTTATGATGTTTTATCCTATGCTTTATTAAATTGTATTTATGTTGTTTTAACCTATGCTTCATTAAATTGTATTTATGTTGTTTTAACCTACACTTTACTAAATTGTATTTATGTTGTTTTATCCTATGCTTTATTAAATTGTACTTATGTTGCTTTAACCTATGCTTTATTAAATTGTATTTAAGTTGTTTTATCCTATGCTTTATTAAATTGTATTTATGTTGTTTTATCCTATGCTTTATTAAATTGTATTTATGTTGTTTTATCCTATGCTTTATTAAATTGTATTTATGTTGTTTTATCCTATGCTTTATTAAATTGTATTTATGTTGTTTTTTCCTATGCTTTTTTAAATTGTATCTATGTTGTTTTATCCTATGCTTTATTAAATTGTATTTATGTTGTTTTGTCCAATGCTTTATTAAATTGTATTTATGTTGTTTTAACCCATGCTTCATTAAATTGTATTTATGTTGTTTTATCTTATGCTTTATTAAATTGTATTTATGTTGTTTTATCCTATGCTTTATTAAATTGTATTTATGTTGTTTTATCCTATGCTTTATTAAATTGTATTATGTTGTTTTAACTCATGCTTTATTAAATTGTATTTATGTTGTTTTATCCTATGCTTTATTAAATTGTATTTATGTTGTTTTATCCTATGCTTTATTAAATTGTATTTATGTTGTTTTAACCTATGCTTTAATAATTGTATTTGTGTTGTTTTAACCCATGCTTTATTAAATTGTATTTATGTTGTTTTATCCTATGCTTTATTAAATTGTATTTATGTTGTTTTATCCTATGCTTTATTAAATTGTATTTATGTTGTTTTATCCTATGCTTTATTAAATTCTATTTATGTTGTTTTATCCTATGCTTTATTAAATTGTATTTATGTTGTTTTATCCTATGCTTTATTAAATTTTATTGATGTTGTTTTATCCCATGCTTTATTAAATAGTATTTATATTGTTTTAACCTATGATTTATAAAACTGTATTTATGTTGTTTTATCCTATGCTTTATTAAATTGTATTTATGTTGTTTTAACCTATGATTTATTAAATTGTATTTATGTTGTTTTATCCTATGCTTTATTAAATTGTATTTATGTTGTTTTAACCTATGCTTTATTAAATTGTATTTATGTTGTTTTATCCTATGCTTTATTAAACTGTATTTATGTTGTTTTATCCTATGCTTTATTAAATTGTATTTATGTTGTTTTAACCTATGCTTCATTAAATTGTATTTATGTTGTTTTAACCTACACTTTATTAAATTGTATTTATGTTGTTTTATCCTATGCTTTATTAAATTGTACCTATGTTGCTTTAACCTATGCTTTATTAAATTGTATTTATGATGTTTTATCCTATGCTTTATTAAATTGTATTTATGTTGTTTTAACCTATGCTTCATTAAATTGTATTTATGTTGTTTTAACCTACACTTTACTAAATTGTATTTATGTTGTTTTATCCTATGCTTTATTAAATTGTACTTATGTTGCTTTAACCTATGCTTTATTAAATTGTATTTAAGTTGTTTTATCCTATGCTTTATTAAATTGTATTTATGTTGTTTTATCCTATGCTTTATTAAATTGTATTTATGTTGTTTTATCCTATGCTTTATTAAATTGTATTTATGTTGTTTTATCCTATGCTTTATTAAATTGTATTTATGTTGTTTTTTCCTATGCTTTTTTAAATTGTATCTATGTTGTTTTATCCTATGCTTTATTAAATTGTATTTATGTTGTTTTGTCCTATGCTTTATTAAATTGTATTTATGTTGTTTTAACCCATGCTTCATTAAATTGTATTTATGTTGTTTTATCTTATGCTTTATTAAATTGTATTTATGT
The DNA here is from genome assembly GCF_046119375.1 of Phyllobates terribilis. Classification (NCBI taxonomy): domain Eukaryota; kingdom Metazoa; phylum Chordata; class Amphibia; order Anura; family Dendrobatidae; genus Phyllobates; species Phyllobates terribilis. The sequence goes on along the minus strand of NW_027362781.1, from coordinate 1,557,866 downwards.
TGTTTTATCCTATGCTTTATTAAATTGTATTTATGTTGTTTTATCCTATGCTTTATTAAATTGTATTATGTTGTTTTAACTCATGCTTTATTAAATTGTATTTATGTTGTTTTATCCTATGCTTTATTAAATTGTATTTATGTTGTTTTATCCTATGCTTTATTAAATTGTATTTATGTTGTTTTATCCTATGCTTTATTAAATTGTATTTATGTTGTTTTTTCCTATGCTTTATTAAATTGTATCTATGTTGTTTTATCCTATGCTTTATTAAATTGTATTTATGTTGTTTTGTCCTATGCTTTATTAAATTGTATTTACGCTGTTTTATCCTATGCTTTATTAAATTGTATTTATGTTGTTTTATCCTATGCTTTAATAAATTATATTTCTGTTGTTTTAAAATATGCTTTATTAAATTGTATTTAGTTTGTTTTAACCTATGCTTTATTAAATTGTATTTATGCTGTTTTAACTTATGCTTTATTAAATTGTATTTATGTTGTTTTATCCTATGCTTTATTAAATTGTATTTATGTTGTTTTATCCTATGCTTTATTAAATTGTATTTATGTTGTTTTAACGTATGCTTTATTAAATTGTATTTATGTTGTTTTATCCTATGCTTTATTAAATTGTATTTATGTTGTTTTAACTTATGCTTTATTAAATTGTATTTATGCTGTTTTATCCTATGCTTTATTACATTGTATTTATGTTGTTTTATCCTATGCTTTATTAAATTGTATTTATGTTGTTTCAACCTATGCTTTATTAAATTGTATTTATGTTGTTTTATCCTATGCTTTATTAAATTGTATTTATGTTGTTTTATCGTATGCTTTATTAAATTGTATTTATGTTGTTTTATCCTATGCTTTATTAAATTGTGTTTATGTTGTTTTATCCTATGCTTTATTAAGTTGTATTTATGTTGTTTTATCCTATGCTTTATTAAATTGTATTTATGTTGTTTTATCCTATGCTTTATTAAATTGTATTTATGTTGTTTTATCCTATGCTTTATTAAATTCTATTTATGTTGTTTTATCCTATGCTTTATTAAATTGTATTTATGTTGTTTTATCCTATGCTTTATTAAATTTTATTGATGTTGTTTTATCCCATGCTTTATTAAATTGTATTTATGTTGTTTTAACCTATGATTTATTAAACTGTATTTATGTTGTTTTATCCTATGCTTTATTAAATTTTATTTATGTTGTTTTAACCTATGATTTATTAAATTGTATTTATGTTGTTTTATCCTATGCTTTATTAAATTGTATTTATGTTGTTTTAACCTATGCTTTATTAAATTGTATTTATGTTGTTTTATCCTATGCTTTATTAAACTGTATTTATGTTGTTTTATCCTATGCTTTATTAAATTGTATTTATGTTGTTTTAACCTATGCTTCATTAAATTGTATTTATGTTGTTTTAACCTACACTTTATTAAATTGTATTTATGTTGTTTTATCCTATGCTTTATTAAATTGTACTTATGTTGCTTTAACCTATGCTTTATTAAATTGTATTTATGATGTTTTATCCTATGCTTTATTAAATTGTATTTATGTTGTTTTAACCTATGCTTCATTAAATTATATTTATGTTGTTTTAACCTACACTTTACTAAATTGTATTTATGTTGTTTTATCCTATGCTTTATTAAATTGTACTTATGTTGCTTTAACCTATGCTTTATTAAATTGTATTTAAGTTGTTTTATCCTATGCTTTATTAAATTGTATTTATGTTGTTTTATCCTATGCTTTATTAAATTGTATTTATGTTGTTTTATCCTATGCTTTATTAAATTGTATTTATGTTGTTTTTTCCTATGCTTTTTTAAATTGTATCTATGTTGTTTTATCCTATGCTTTATTAAATTGTATTTATGTTGTTTTGTCCTATGCTTTATTAAATTGTATTTATGTTGTTTTAACCCATGCTTCATTAAATTGTATTTATGTTGTTTTATCTTATGCTTTATTAAATTGTATTTATGTTGTTTTATCCTATGCTTTATTAAATTGTATTTATGTTGTTTTATCCTATGCTTTATTAAATTGTATTATGTTGTTTTAACTCATGCTTTATTAAATTGTATTTATGTTGTTTTATCCTATGCTTTATTAAATTGTATTTATGTTGTTTTATCCTATGCTTTATTAAATTGTATTTATGTTGTTTTGTCCTATGCTTTATTAAATTGTATTTACGCTGTTTTATCCTATGCTTTATTAAATTGTATTTATGTTGTTTTATCCTATGCTTTATTAAATTGTATTTATGTTGTTTTTTCCTATGCTTTATTAAATTGTATCTATGTTGTTTTATCCTATGCTTTATTAAATTGTATTTATGTTGTTTTGTCCTATGCTTTATTAAATTGTATTTACGCTGTTTTATCCTATGCTTTATTAAATTGTATTTATGTTGTTTTATCCTATGCTTTAATAAATTATATTTCTGTTGTTTTAAAATATGCTTTATTAAATTGTATTTAGTTTGTTTTAACCTATGCTTTATTAAATTGTATTTATGCTGTTTTAACTTATGCTTTATTAAATTGTATTTATGTTGTTTTATCCTATGCTTTATTAAATTGTATTTATGTTGTTTTATCCTATGCTTTATTAAATTGTATTTATGTTGTTTTAACGTATGCTTTATTAAATTGTATTTATGTTGTTTTATCCTATGCTTTATTAAATTGTATTTATGTTGTTTTAACCTATGCTTTATTAAATTGTATTTATGCTGTTTTATCCTATGCTTTATTACATTGTATTTATGTTGTTTTATCCTATGCTTTATTAAATTGTATTTATGTTGTTTCAACCTATGCTTTATTAAATTGTATTTATGTTGTTTTATCCTATGCTTTATTAAATTGTATTTATGTTGTTTTATCGTATGCTTTATTAAATTGTATTTATGTTGTTTTATCCTATGCTTTATTAATTTGTGTTTATGTTGTTTTATCCTATGGTTTATTAAATTGTATTTATCTTGTTTTATCGTATGCTTTATTAAACTGCATTTATGTTGTTTTATCCTATGCTTTATTAAATTGTATTTATGTTGTTTTATCCTATGCTTTATTAAATTGTGTTTATGTTGTTTTATCCTATGCTTCATTAAAATGTATTTATGTTGTTTTATCCTATGCTTAATTAAATTGTGTTTATGTTGTTTTATCCTATGCTTTATTAAATTGAATTTATGTTGTTTTAACCCATGTTTTATTAAATTGTATTTATGTTGTTTTATCCTATGCTTTATTAAATTGTATTTATGTTGTTTTATCCTTTGCTTTATTAAATTGTATTTATGTTGTTTTGTCCTATGCTTTATTAAATTGTATTTATGTTGTTTTAACCCATGCTTTATTAAATTGCATTTATGTTGTTTTATCTTATGCTTTATTAAATTGTATTTATGTTGTTTTATCCTATGCTTTATTAAATTGTATTTATGTTGTTTTTTCCTATACTTCAGTAAATTGTATTTATGTTGTTTTATCTTATGCTTTATTAAATTTGATTTATGTTGTTTTGTCCTATGCTTTATTAAATTGTATTTATGTTGTTTTAACCTATGCTTATTAAATTGTATTTATGTTGTTTTATCCTATGCTTTATTAAATTGTGTTTATGTTGTTTTAACCCATGCTTTATTAAATTGCATTTATGTTGTTTTATCTTATGCTTTATTAAATTGTATTTATGTTGTTTTATCCTATGCTTTATTAAATTGTATTTATGTTGTTTTGTCCTATGCTTTATTAAATTGTATTTATGTTGTTTTAACCCATGCTTCATTAAATTGTATTTATTTTGTTTTATCTTATGCTTTATTAAATTGTATTTATGTTGTTTTATCCTATGCTTTATTAAATTGTATTTATGTTGTTTTATCCTATGCTTTATTAAATTGTATTATGTTGTTTTAACTCATGCTTTATTAAATTGTATTTATGTTGTTTTATCCTATGCTTTATTAAATTGTATTTATGTTGTTTTATCCTATGCTTTATTAAATTGTATTTATGTTGTTTTATCCTATGCTTTATTAAATTGTATTTATGTTGTTTTTTCCTATGCTTTATTAAATTGTATCTATGTTGTTTTATCCTATGCTTTATTAAATTGTATTTATGTTGTTTTGTCCTATGCTTTATTAAATTGTATTTACGCTGTTTTATCCTATGCTTTATTAAATTGTATTTATGTTGTTTTATCCTATGCTTTAATAAATTCTATTTCTGTTGTTTTAAAATATGCTTTATTAAATTGTATTTAGTTTGTTTTAACCTATGCTTTATTAAATTGTATTTATGCTGTTTTAACTTATGCTTTATTAAATTGTATTTATGTTGTTTTATCCTATGCTTTATTAAATTGTATTTATGTTGTTTTATCCTATGCTTTATTAAATTGTAGTTATGTTGTTTTAACGTATGCTTTATTAAATTGTATTTATGTTGTTTTATCCTATGCTTTATTAAATTGTATTTATGTTGTTTTAACTTATGCTTTATTAAATTGTATTTATGCTGTTTTATCCTATGCTTTATTACATTGTATTTATGTTGTTTTATCCTATGCTTTATTAAATTGTATTTATGTTGTTTCAACCTATGCTTTATTAAATTGTATTTATGTTGTTTTATCCTATGCTTTATTAAATTGTATTTAAGTTGTTTTATCGTATGCTTTATTAAATTGTATTTATGTTGTTTTATCCTATGCTTTATTAAATTGTGTTTATGTTGTTTTATCCTATGCTTTATTAAGTTGTATTTATGTTGTTTTATCCTATGCTTTATTAAATTGTATTTATGTTGTTTTATCCTATGCTTTATTAAATTGTATTTATGTTGTTTTATCCTATGCTTTATTAAATTCTATTCATGTTGTTTTATCCTATGCTTTATTAAATTGTATTTATGTTGTTTTATCCTATGCTTTATTAAATTTTATTGATGTTGTTTTATCCCATGCTTTATTAAATTGTATTTATGTTGTTTTAACCTATGATTTATTAAACTGTATTTATGTTGTTTTATCCTATGCTTTATTAAATTTTATTTATGTTGTTTTAACCTATGATTTATTAAATTGTATTTATGTTGTTTTATCCTATGCTTTATTAAATTGTATTTATGTTGTTTTAACCTATGCTTTATTAAATTGTATTTATGTTGTTTTATCCTATGCTTTATTAAACTGTATTTATGTTGTTTTAACCTATGCTTCATTAAATTGTATTTATGTTGTTTTAACCTACACTTTACTAAATTGTATTTATGTTGTTTTATCCTATGCTTTATTAAATTGTACTTATGTTGCTTTAACCTATGCTTTATTAAATTGTATTTAAGTTGTTTTATCCTATGCTTTATTAAATTGTATTTATGTTGTTTTATCCTATGCTTTATTAAATTGTATTTATGTTGTTTTATCCTATGCTTTATTAAATTGTATTTATGTTGTTTTATCCTATGCTTTATTAAATTTTATTTATGTTGTTTTTTCCTATGCTTTTTTAAATTGTATCTATGTTGTTTTATCCTATGCTTTATTAAATTGTATTTATGTTGTTTTGTCCTATGCTTTATTAAATTGTATTTATGTTGTTTTAACCCATGCTTCATTAAATTGTATTTATGTTGTTTTATCTTATGCTTTATTAAAATGTATTTATGTTGTTTTATCCTATGCTTTATTAAATTGTATTTATGTTGTTTTATCCTATGCTTTATTAAATTGTATTATGTTGTTTTAACTCATGCTTTATTAAATTGTATTTATGTTGTTTTATCCTATGCTTTATTAAATTGTATTTATGTTGTTTTATCCTATGCTTTATTAAATTGTATTTATGTTGTTTTATCCTATGCTTTATTAAATTGTATTTATGTTGTTTTTTCCTATGCTTTATTAAATTGTATCTATGTTGTTTTATCCTATGCTTTATTAAATTGTATTTATGTTGTTTTGTCCTATGCTTTATTAAATTGTATTTACGCTGTTTTATCCTATGCTTTATTAAATTGTATTTATGTTGTTTTATCCTATGCTTTAATAAATTATATTTCTGTTGTTTTAAAATATGCTTTATTAAATTGTATTTAGTTTGTTTTAACCTATGCTTTATTAAATTGTATTTATGCTGTTTTAACTTATGCTTTATTAAATTGTATTTATGTTGTTTTATCCTATGCTTTATTAAATTGTATTTATGTTGTTTTATCCTATGCTTTATTAAATTGTATTTATGTTGTTTTAACGTATGCTTTATTAAATTGTATTTATGTTGTTTTATCCTATGCTTTATTAAATTGTATTTATGTTGTTTTAACCTATGCTTTATTAAATTGTATTTATGCTGTTTTATCCTATGCTTTATTACATTGTATTTATGTTGTTTTATCCTATGCTTTATTAAATTGTATTTATGTTGTTTCAACCTATGCTTTATTAAATTGTATTTATGTTGTTTTATCCTATGCTTTATTAAATTGTATTTATGTTGTTTTATCGTATGCTTTATTAAATTGTATTTATGTTGTTTTATCCTATGCTTTATTAATTTGTGTTTATGTTGTTTTATCCTATGGTTTATTAAATTGTATTTATCTTGTTTTATCGTATGCTTTATTAAACTGCATTTATGTTGTTTTATCCTATGCTTTATTAAATTGTATTTATGTTGTTTTATCCTATGCTTTATTAAATTGTGTTTATGTTGTTTTATCCTATGCTTCATTAAAATGTATTTATGTTGTTTTATCCTATGCTTAATTAAATTGTGTTTATGTTGTTTTATCCTATGCTTTATTAAATTGAATTTATGTTGTTTTAACCCATGTTTTATTAAATTGTATTTATGTTGTTTTATCCTATGCTTTATTAAATTGTATTTATGTTGTTTTATCCTTTGCTTTATTAAATTGTATTTATGTTGTTTTGTCCTATGCTTTATTAAATTGTATTTATGTTGTTTTAACCCATGCTTTATTAAATTGCATTTATGTTGTTTTATCTTATGCTTTATTAAATTGTATTTATGTTGTTTTATCCTATGCTTTATTAAATTGTATTTATGTTGTTTTTTCCTATACTTCAGTAAATTGTATTTATGTTGTTTTATCTTATGCTTTATTAAATTTTATTTATGTTGTTTTGTCCTATGCTTTATTAAATTGTATTTATGTTGTTTTAACCTATGCTTATTAAATTGTATTTATGTTGTTTTATCCTATGCTTTATTAAATTGTGTTTATGTTGTTTTAACCCATGCTTTATTAAATTGCATTTATGTTGTTTTATCTTATGCTTTATTAAATTGTATTTATGTTGTTTTATCCTATGCTTTATTAAATTGTATTTATGTTGTTTTTTCCTATGCTTCAGTAAATTGTATTTATGTTGTTTTATCTTATGCTTTATTAAATTGTATTTATGTTGTTTTATCCTATGCTTTATTAAATTGTATTTATGTTGTTTTTTCCTATGCTTTATTAAATTGTATTTATGTTGTTTTATCCTATGCTTTATTAAGTTGTATTTATGTTGTTTTATCCTATGCTTTATTAAATTGTATTTATGTTGTTTTATCCTATGCTTTATTAAATTGTATTTATGTTGTTTTATCCTATGCTTTATTAAATTCTATTCATGTTGTTTTATCCTATGCTTTATTAAATTGTATTTATGTTGTTTTATCCTATGCTTTATTAAATTTTATTGATGTTGTTTTATCCCATGCTTTATTAAATTGTATTTATGTTGTTTTAACCTATGATTTATTAAACTGTATTTATGTTGTTTTATCCTATGCTTTATTAAATTTTATTTATGTTGTTTTAACCTATGATTTATTAAATTGTATTTATGTTGTTTTATCCTATGCTTTATTAAATTGTATTTATGTTGTTTTAACCTATGCTTTATTAAATTGTATTTATGTTGTTTTATCCTATGCTTTATTAAACTGTATTTATGTTGTTTTAACCTATGCTTCATTAAATTGTATTTATGTTGTTTTAACCTACACTTTACTAAATTGTATTTATGTTGTTTTATCCTATGCTTTATTAAATTGTACTTATGTTGCTTTAACCTATGCTTTATTAAATTGTATTTAAGTTGTTTTATCCTATGCTTTATTAAATTGTATTTATGTTGTTTTATCCTATGCTTTATTAAATTGTATTTATGTTGTTTTATCCTATGCTTTATTAAATTGTATTTATGTTGTTTTATCCTATGCTTTATTAAATTGTATTTATGTTGTTTTTTCCTATGCTTTTTTAAATTGTATCTATGTTGTTTTATCCTATGCTTTATTAAATTGTATTTATGTTGTTTTGTCCTATGCTTTATTAAATTGTATTTATGTTGTTTTAACCCATGCTTCATTAAATTGTATTTATGTTGTTTTATCTTATGCTTTATTAAAATGTATTTATGTTGTTTTATCCTATGCTTTATTAAATTGTATTTATGTTGTTTTATCCTATGCTTTATTAAATTGTATTATGTTGTTTTAACTCATGCTTTATTAAATTGTATTTATGTTGTTTTATCCTATGCTTTATTAAATTGTATTTATGTTGTTTTATCCTATGCTTTATTAAATTGTATTTATGTTGTTTTATCCTATGCTTTATTAAATTGTATTTATGTTGTTTTTTCCTATGCTTTATTAAATTGTATCTATGTTGTTTTATCCTATGCTTTATTAAATTGTATTTATGTTGTTTTGTCCTATGCTTTATTAAATTGTATTTACGCTGTTTTATCCTATGCTTTATTAAATTGTATTTATGTTGTTTTATCCTATGCTTTAATAAATTATATTTCTGTTGTTTTAAAATATGCTTTATTAAATTGTATTTAGTTTGTTTTAACCTATGCTTTATTAAATTGTATTTATGCTGTTTTAACTTATGCTTTATTAAATTGTATTTATGTTGTTTTATCCTATGCTTTATTAAATTGTATTTATGTTGTTTTATCCTATGCTTTATTAAATTGTATTTATGTTGTTTTAACGTATGCTTTATTAAATTGTATTTATGTTGTTTTATCCTATGCTTTATTAAATTGTATTTATGTTGTTTTAACCTATGCTTTATTAAATTGTATTTATGCTGTTTTATCCTATGCTTTATTACATTGTATTTATGTTGTTTTATCCTATGCTTTATTAAATTGTATTTATGTTGTTTTATCGTATGCTTTATTAAATTGTATTTATGTTGTTTTATCCTATGCTTTATTAATTTGTGTTTATGTTGTTTTATCCTATGGTTTATTAAATTGTATTTATCTTGTTTTATCGTATGCTTTATTAAACTGCATTTATGTTGTTTTATCCTATGCTTTATTAAATTGTATTTATGTTGTTTTATCCTATGCTTTATTAAATTGTGTTTATGTTGTTTTATCCTATGCTTCATTAAAATGTATTTATGTTGTTTTATCCTATGCTTAATTAAATTGTGTTTATGTTGTTTTATCCTATGCTTTATTAAATTGAATTTATGTTGTTTTAACCCATGTTTTATTAAATTGTATTTATGTTGTTTTATCCTATGCTTTATTAAATTGTATTTATGTTGTTTTATCCTTTGCTTTATTAAATTGTATTTATGTTGTTTTGTCCTATGCTTTATTAAATTGTATTTATGTTGTTTTAACCCATGCTTTATTAAATTGCATTTATGTTGTTTTATCTTATGCTTTATTAAATTGTATTTATGTTGTTTTATCCTATGCTTTATTAAATTGTATTTATGTTGTTTTTTCCTATACTTCAGTAAATTGTATTTATGTTGTTTTATCTTATGCTTTATTAAATTTTATTTATGTTGTTTTGTCCTATGCTTTATTAAATTGTATTTATGTTGTTTTAACCTATGCTTATTAAATTGTATTTATGTTGTTTTATCCTATGCTTTATTAAATTGTGTTTATGTTGTTTTAACCCATGCTTTATTAAATTGCATTTATGTTGTTTTATCTTATGCTTTATTAAATTGTATTTATGTTGTTTTATCCTATGCTTTATTAAATTGTATTTATGTTGTTTTTTCCTATGCTTCAGTAAATTGTATTTATGTTGTTTTATCTTATGCTTTATTAAATTGTATTTATGTTGTTTTATCCTATGCTTTATTAAATTGTATTTATGTTGTTTTTTCCTATGCTTTATTAAATTGTATATATGTTGTTTTATCCTATGCTTTATTAATTTGTATTTATGCTGTTTTGTCCTATGCTTTATTAAATTGTATTTATGTTGTTTTAACCTATGCTTATTAAATTGTATTTATGTTGTTTTATCCTATGCTTTATTAAATTGTGTTTATGTTGTTTTAACCCATGCTTTATTAAATTGTATTTATGTTGTTTTATCCTATGCTTTATTAAATTGCATCTATGTTATTTTATCCTATGCTTTATTAAATTGTATTTATGTTGTTTTATCCTATGCTTTATTAAATTGTATTTATGTGGTTTTATCCTATGCTTTATTAAATTGTATTTATGTTGTTTTATCCTATGCTTTATTAAATTGTAATTATGTTGTTTTATCCTATGCTTTATTAAATTGTATTTATGTGGTTTTATCCTATGCTTTATTAAATTGTATTTATGTTGTTTTATCCTATGTTTTATTAAATTGTATTTATGTTGTTTTATCCTGTTTTATTAAATTGTATTTATGTTGTTTTATCCTATGCTTTATTAAATTGTATTTATGTTGTTTTGTACTATGCTTTATTAAATTGTATTTATGTTGTTTTAACCCATACTTTATTAAATTGTATTTATGTTGTTTTATCCTATGCTTTATTAAATTGTATTTATTTTGTTTTGTCCTATGCTTTATTAAATTGTATTTATGTTGTTTTAACCTATGCTTTATTAAATTGTATTTGTGTTGTTTTAACACATGCTTTATTAAATTGTATTTATGTTGTTTTATCCTATGCTTTATTAAATTGTATTTATGTTGTTTTATCCTATGCTTTATTAAATTGTATTTATGTTGTTTTATCCTATGCTTTATTAAATTGTATTTATGTTGTTTTATCCTATGCTTTATTAAATTTTATTGATGTTGTTTTATCCCATGCTTTATTAAATTGTATTTATGTTGTTTTAACCTATGATTTATTAAATTGTATTTATGTTGTTTTATCCTATGCTTTATTAAATTGTATTTATGTTGTTTTAACCTATGCTTTATTAAATTGTATTTATGTTGTTTTATCCTATGCTTTATTAAACTGTATTTATGTTGTTTTATCCTATGCTTTATTAAATTGTATTTATGTTGTTTTAACCTATGCTTCATTAAATTGTATTTATGTTGTTTTAACCTAAACTTTATTAAATTGTATTTATGTTGTTTTATCCTATGCTTTATTAAATTGTACTTATGTTGCTTTAACCTATGCTTTATTAAATTGTATTTATGATGTTTTATCCTATGCTTTATTAAATTGTATTTATGTTGTTTTAACCTATGCTTCATTAAATTGTATTTATGTTGTTTTAACCTACACTTTACTAAATTGTATTTATGTTGTTTTATCCTATGCTTTATTAAATTGTACTTATGTTGCTTTAACCTATGCTTTATTAAATTGTATTTAAGTTGTTTTATCCTATGCTTTATTAAATTGTATTTATGTTGTTTTATCCTATGCTTTATTAAATTGTATTTATGTTGTTTTTCCTATGCTTTTTTAAATTGTATCTATGTTGTTTTATCCTATGCTTTATTAAATTGTATTTATGTTGTTTTATCCTATGCTTTATTAAATTGTATTTATGTTGTTTTGTCCTATGCTTTATTAAATTGTATTTATGTTGTTTTAACCCATGCTTCATTAAATTGTATTTATGTTGTTTTATCTTATGCTTTATTAAATTGTATTTATGTTGTTTTATCCTATGCTTTATTAAATTGTATTATGTTGTTTTAACCCATGCTTTATTAAATTGTATTTATGTTGTTTTATCCTATGCTTTATTAAATTGTATTTATGTTGTTTTATCCAATGCTTTATTAAATTGTATTTATGTTGTTTTACCCTATGCTTTATTAAATTGTATTTATGTTGTTTTTTCCTATGCTTTATTAATTTGTATCTATGTTGTTTTATCCTATGCTTTATTAAATTGTATTTATGTTGTTTTGTCCTATGCTTTATTAAATTGTATTTACGCTGTTTTATCCTATGCTTTATTAAATTGTATTTATGTTGTTTTATCCTATGCTTTAATAAATTGTATTTCTGTTGTTTTAAAATATGCTTTATTAAATTGTATTTAGTTTGTTTTAACCTATGCTTTATTAAATTGTATTTATGCTGTTTTAACCTATGCTTTATTAAATTGTATTTATGTTGTTTTATCCTATGCTTTATTAAATTGTATTTATGTTGTTTTATCCTATGCTTTATTAAATTGTATTTATGTTGTTTTAACATATGCTTTATTAAATTGTATTTATGTTGTTTTATCCTATGCTTTATTAAATTGTATTTATGTTGTTTTAACCTATGCTTTATTAAATTGTATTTATGCTGTTTTATCCTATGCTTTATTACATTGTATTTATGTTGTTTTATCCTATGCTTTATTAAATTGTATTTATGTTGTTTCAACCTATGCTTTATTAAATTGTATTTATTTGGTTTTATCCTATGCTTTATTAAATTGTATTTATGTTGTTTTATCGTATGCTTTATTAAATTGTATTTATGTTGTTTTATCCTATGCTTTATTAAATTGTGTTTATGTTGTTTTATCCTATGCTTTATTAAATTGTATTTATCTTGTTTTATCGTATGCTTTATTAAACTGCATTTATGTTGTTTTATCCTATGCTTTATTAAATTGTATTTATGCTGTTTTATCCTATGCTTTAATAAATTGTGTTTATGTTGTTTTATCCTATGCTTCATTAAAATGTATTTATGTTGTTTTATCCTATGCTTAATTAAATTGTGTTTATGTTGTTTTATCCTATGCTTTATTAAATTGTATTTATGTTGTTTTAACCTATGTTTTATTAAATGGTATTTATGTTGTTTTATCCTATGCTTTATTAAATTGTATTTATGTTGTTTTATCCTATGCTTTATTAAATTGTATTTATGTTGTTTTGTCCTATGCTTTATTAAATTGTATTTATGTTATTTTAACCCATGCTTCAGTAAATTGTATTTATGTTGTTTTATCTTATGCTTTATTAAATTGTATTTATGTTATTTTGTTCTATGCTTTATTAAATTGTATTTATGTTGTTTTAACCCATGCTTTATTAAATTGTATTTATGTTGTTTTATCCTATGCTTTATTAAATTGTATATATGTTGTTTTATCCTATGCTTTATTAAATTGTATTTATGTTGTTTTGGCCTATGCTTTATTAAATTGTATTTATGTTGTTTTAACCTATGCTTTATTAAATTGTATTTATGTTGTTTTGTCCTATGCTTTCTTAAATTGTATTTATGTTGTTTTAACCTATGCTTCAGTAAATTGTATTTATGTTGTTTTATCCTATGCTTTATTAAATTGTATTTATGTTGTTTTATCCTATGCTTTATTAAAATGTATGTATGTTGTCTTATCCTATGCTTTATTAAATTGTATTTATGTTGTTTTATCCTATGCTTTATTAAATTGTATTTATGTTGTTTTATCCTATGCTTTATTAAATTGTATTTATGATGTTTTATCGTAAGCTTTATTAAATTGTATTTATGTTGTTTTATCCTATGCTTTATTAAATTGTGTTTATGTTGTTTTATCCTATGCTTTATTAAATTGTATTTATGTTGTTTTGTCCTATGTTTTATTAAATTGTATTTATCTTGTTTTATCGTCTGCTTTATTAAACTTCATTTATGTTGTTTTATCCTATGCTTTATTAAATTGTATTTATGTTGTTTTATCCTATGCTTTATTAAATTGTATTTATGTTGTTTTATCCTATGCATCATTAAAATGTATTTATGTTGTTTTATCCTATGCTTAATTAAATTGTGTTTATGTTGTTTTATCCTATGCTTTATTAAATTGTTTTTATGTTGTTTCAACCTATGCTTTATTAAATTGTATTTATTTTGTTTTATCCTATGCTTTATTAAATTGTATTTATGTTGTTTTATCGTATGCTTTATTAAATTGTATTTATGTTGTTTTATCCTATGCTTTATTAAATTGTGTTTATGTTGTTTTATCCTATGCTTTATTAAATTGTATTTATCTTGTTTTATCGTATGCTTTATTAAACTGCATTTATGTTGTTTTATCCTATGCTTTATTAAATTGTATTTATGCTGTTTTATCCTATGCTTTATTAAATTGTGTTTATGTTGTTTTATCCTATGCTTCATTAAAATGTATTTATGTTGTTTTATCCTATGCTTAATTAAATTGTGTTTATGTTGTTTTATCCTATGCTTTATTAAATTGTATTTATGTTGTTTTAACCTATGTTTTATTAAATTGTATTTATGTTGTTTTATCCTATGCTTTATTAAATTGTATTTATGTTGTTTTATCCTATGCTTTATTAAATTGTATTTATGTTGTTTTGTCCTATGCTTTATTAAATTGTATTTATGTTATTTTAACCCATGCTTCAGTAAATTGTATTTATGTTGTTTTATCTTATGCTTTATTAAATTGTATTTATGTTATTTTGTTCTATGCTTTATTAAATTGTATTTATGTTGTTTTAACCCATGCTTTATTAAATTGTATTTATGTTGTTTTATCCTATGCTTTATTAAATTGTATATATGTTGTTTTATCCTATGCTTTATTAAATTGTATTTATGTTGTTTTGGCCTATGCTTTATTAAATTGTATTTATGTTGTTTTAACCTATGCTTTATTAAATTGTATTTATGTTGTTTTGTCCTATGCTTTCTTAAATTGTATTTATGTTGTTTTAACCCATGCTTCAGTAAATTGTATTTATGTTGTTTTATCTTATGCTTTATTAAATTGTATTTATGTTGTTTTGTCCTATGCTTTATTAAATTGTATTTACGCTGTTTTATCCTATGCTTTATTAAATTGTATTTATGTTGTTTTATCCTATGCTTTAATAAATTGTATTTCTGTTGTTTTAAAATATGCTTTATTAAATTGTATTTAGTTTGTTTTAACCTATGCTTTATTAAATTGTATTTATGCTGTTTTAACCTATGCTTTATTAAATTGTATTTATGTTGTTTTATCCTATGCTTTATTAAATTGTATTTATGTTGTTTTATCCTATGCTTTATTAAATTGTATTTATGTTGTTTTAACATATGCTTTATTAAATTGTATTTATGTTGTTTTATCCTATGCTTTATTAAACTGTATTTATGTTGTTTTAACCTATGCTTTATTAAATTGTATTTATGCTGTTTTATCCTATGCTTTATTACATTGTATTTATGTTGTTTTATCCTATGCTTTATTAAATTGTATTTATGTTGTTTCAACCTATGCTTTATTAAATTGTATTTATTTTGTTTTATCCTATGCTTTATTAAATTGTATTTATGTTGTTTTATCGTATGCTTTATTAAATTGTATTTATGTTGTTTTATCCTATGCTTTATTAAATTGTGTTTATGTTGTTTTATCCTATGCTTTATTAAATTGTATTTATCTTGTTTTATCGTATGCTTTATTAAACTGCATTTATGTTGTTTTATCCTATGCTTTATTAAATTGTATTTATGCTGTTTTATCCTATGCTTTATTAAATTGTGTTTATGTTGTTTTATCCTATGCTTCATTAAAATGTATTTATGTTGTTTTATCCTATGCTTAATTAAATTGTGTTTATGTTGTTTTATCCTATGCTTTATTAAATTGTATTTATGTTGTTTTAACCTATGTTTTATTAAATTGTATTTATGTTGTTTTATCCTATGCTTTATTAAATTGTATTTATGTTGTTTTATCCTATGCTTTATTAAATTGTATTTATGTTGTTTTGTCCTATGCTTTATTAAATTGTATTTATGTTATTTTAACCCATGCTTCAGTAAATTGTATTTATGTTGTTTTATCTTATGCTTTATTAAATTGTATTTATGTTATTTTGTTCTATGCTTTATTAAATTGTATTTATGTTGTTTTAACCCATGCTTTATTAAATTGTATTTATGTTGTTTTATCCTATGCTTTATTAAATTGTATATATGTTGTTTTATCCTATGCTTTATTAAATTGTATTTATGTTGTTTTGGCCTATGCTTTATTAAATTGTATTTATGTTGTTTTAACCTATGCTTTATTAAATTGTATTTATGTTGTTTTGTCCTATGCTTTCTTAAATTGTATTTATGTTGTTTTAACCTATGCTTCAGTAAATTGTATTTATGTTGTTTTATCCTATGCTTTATTAAATTGTATTTATGTTGTTTTATCCTATGCTTTATTAAAATGTATGTATGTTGTCTTATCCTATGCTTTATTAAATTGTATTTATGTTGTTTTATCCTATGCTTTATTAAATTGTATTTATGTTGTTTTATCCTATGCTTTATTAAATTGTATTTATGATGTTTTATCGTATGCTTTATTAAATTGTATTTATGTTGTTTTATCCTATGCTTTATTAAATTGTGTTTTTGTTGTTTTATCCTATGCTTTATTAAATTGTATTTATGTTGTTTTGTCCTATGTTTTATTAAATTGTATTTATCTTGTTTTATCGTCTGCTTTATTAAACTTCATTTATGTTGTTTTATCCTATGCTTTATTAAATTGTATTTATGTTGTTTTATCCTATGCTTTATTAAAATGTATGTATGTTGTCTTATCCTATGCTTTATTAAATTGTATTTATGTTGTTTTATCCTATGCTTTATTAAATTGTATTTATGTTGTTTTATCCTATGCTTTATTAAATTGTATTTATGATGTTTTATCGTATGCTTTATTAAATTGTATTTATGTTGTTTTATCCTATGCTTTATTAAATTGTGTTTATGTTGTTTTATCCTATGCTTTATTAAATTGTATTTATGTTGTTTTGTCCTATGTTTTATTAAATTGTATTTATCTTGTTTTATCGTCTGCTTTATTAAACTTCATTTATGTTGTTTTATCCTATGCTTTATTAAATTGTATTTATGTTGTTTTATCCTATGCTTTATTAAATTGTATTTATGTTGTTTTATCCTATGCATCATTAAAATGTATTTATGTTGTTTTATCCTATGCTTAATTAAATTGTGTTTATGTTGTTTTATCCTATGCTTTATTAAATTGTATTTATGTTGTTTCAACCTATGCTTTATTAAATTGTATTTATTTTGTTTTATCCTATGCTTTATTAAATTGTATTTATGTTGTTTTATCGTATGCTTTATTAAATTGTATTTATGTTGTTTTATCCTATGCTTTATTAAATTGTGTTTATGTTGTTTTATCCTATGCTTTATTAAATTGTATTTATCTTGTTTTATCGTATGCTTTATTAAACTGCATTTATGTTGTTTTATCCTATGCTTTATTAAATTGTATTTATGCTGTTTTATCCTATGCTTTATTAAATTGTGTTTATGTTGTTTTATCCTATGCTTCATTAAAATGTATTTATGTTGTTTTATCCTATGCTTAATTAAATTGTGTTTATGTTGTTTTATCCTATGCTTTATTAAATTGTATTTATGTTGTTTTAACCTATGTTTTATTAAATTGTATTTATGTTGTTTTATCCTATGCTTTATTAAATTGTATTTATGTTGTTTTATCCTATGCTTTATTAAATTGTATTTATGTTGTTTTGTCCTATGCTTTATTAAATTGTATTTATGTTATTTTAACCCATGCTTCAGTAAATTGTATTTATGTTGTTTTATCTTATGCTTTATTAAATTGTATTTATGTTATTTTGTTCTATGCTTTATTAAATTGTATTTATGTTGTTTTAACCCATGCTTTATTAAATTGTATTTATGTTGTTTTATCCTATGCTTTATTAAATTGTATATATGTTGTTTTATCCTATGCTTTATTAAATTGTATTTATGTTGTTTTGGCCTATGCTTTATTAAATTGTATTTATGTTGTTTTAACCTATGCTTTATTAAATTGTATTTATGTTGTTTTGTCCTATGCTTTCTTAAATTGTATTTATGTTGTTTTAACCCATGCTTCAGTAAATTGTATTTATGTTGTTTTATCTTATGCTTTATTAAATTGTATTTATGTTGTTTTGTCCTATGCTTTATTAAATTGTATTTACGCTGTTTTATCCTATGCTTTATTAAATTGTATTTATGTTGTTTTATCCTATGCTTTAATAAATTGTATTTCTGTTGTTTTAAAATATGCTTTATTAAATTGTATTTAGTTTGTTTTAACCTATGCTTTATTAAATTGTATTTATGCTGTTTTAACCTATGCTTTATTAAATTGTATTTATGTTGTTTTATCCTATGCTTTATTAAATTGTATTTATGTTGTTTTATCCTATGCTTTATTAAATTGTATTTATGTTGTTTTAACATATGCTTTATTAAATTGTATTTATGTTGTTTTATCCTATGCTTTATTAAACTGTATTTATGTTGTTTTAACCTATGCTTTATTAAATTGTATTTATGCTGTTTTATCCTATGCTTTATTACATTGTATTTATGTTGTTTTATCCTATGCTTTATTAAATTGTATTTATGTTGTTTCAACCTATGCTTTATTAAATTGTATTTATTTTGTTTTATCCTATGCTTTATTAAATTGTATTTATGTTGTTTTATCGTATGCTTTATTAAATTGTATTTATGTTGTTTTATCCTATGCTTTATTAAATTGTGTTTATGTTGTTTTATCCTATGCTTTATTAAATTGTATTTATCTTGTTTTATCGTATGCTTTATTAAACTGCATTTATGTTGTTTTATCCTATGCTTTATTAAATTGTATTTATGCTGTTTTATCCTATGCTTTATTAAATTGTGTTTATGTTGTTTTATCCTATGCTTCATTAAAATGTATTTATGTTGTTTTATCCTATGCTTAATTAAATTGTGTTTATGTTGTTTTATCCTATGCTTTATTAAATTGTATTTATGTTGTTTTAACCTATGTTTTATTAAATTGTATTTATGTTGTTTTATCCTATGCTTTATTAAATTGTATTTATGTTGTTTTATCCTATGCTTTATTAAATTGTATTTATGTTGTTTTGTCCTATGCTTTATTAAATTGTATTTATGTTATTTTAACCCATGCTTCAGTAAATTGTATTTATGTTGTTTTATCTTATGCTTTATTAAATTGTATTTATGTTATTTTGTTCTATGCTTTATTAAATTGTATTTATGTTGTTTTAACCCATGCTTTATTAAATTGTATTTATGTTGTTTTATCCTATGCTTTATTAAATTGTATATATGTTGTTTTATCCTATGCTTTATTAAATTGTATTTATGTTGTTTTGGCCTATGCTTTATTAAATTGTATTTATGTTGTTTTAACCTATGCTTTATTAAATTGTATTTATGTTGTTTTGTCCTATGCTTTCTTAAATTGTATTTATGTTGTTTTAACCTATGCTTCAGTAAATTGTATTTATGTTGTTTTATCCTATGCTTTATTAAATTGTATTTATGTTGTTTTATCCTATGCTTTATTAAAATGTATGTATGTTGTCTTATCCTATGCTTTATTAAATTGTATTTATGTTGTTTTATCCTATGCTTTATTAAATTGTATTTATGTTGTTTTATCCTATGCTTTATTAAATTGTATTTATGATGTTTTATCGTATGCTTTATTAAATTGTATTTATGTTGTTTTATCCTATGCTTTATTAAATTGTGTTTATGTTGTTTTATCCTATGCTTTATTAAATTGTATTTATGTTGTTTTGTCCTATGTTTTATTAAATTGTATTTATCTTGTTTTATCGTCTGCTTTATTAAACTTCATTTATGTTGTTTTATCCTATGCTTTATTAAATTGTATTTATGTTGTTTTATCCTATGCTTTATTAAATTGTATTTATGTTGTTTTATCCTATGCATCATTAAAATTTATTTATGTTGTTTTATCCTATGCTTAATTAAATTGTGTTTATGTTGTTTTATCCTATGCTTTATTAAATTGTATTTATGTTGTTTTAACCCATGTTTTATTAAATTGTATTTATGTTCTTTTATCCTATGCTTTATTAAATTGTATTTATGTTGTTTTATCCTATGCTTTATTAAATTGTATTTATGTTGTTTTGTCCTATGCTTTATTAAATTGTATTTATGTTATTTTAACCCATGCTTCAGTAAATTGTATTTATGTTGTTTTATCTTATGCTTTATTAAATTGTATTTATGTTATTTTGTTCTATGCTTTATTAAATTGTATTTATGTTGTTTTATCCTATGCTTTATTAAATTGTATTTATGTTGTTTTAACCTATGCTTCATTAAATTGTATTTATGTTGTTTTAACCTACACTTTATTAAATTGTATTTATGTTGTTTTATCCTATGCTTTATTAAATTGTACTTATGTTGCTTTAACCTATGCTTTATTAAATTGTATTAATGTTGTTTTATCCTATGCTTTATTAAATTGTATTTATGTTGTTTTATCCTATGCTTTATTAAATTGTATTTATGTTGTTTTATCCTATGCTTCATTAAATTGTATTGATGTAGTTTTATCCTATGCTTTATTAAATTGCATTTATGTTGTTTTTTCCTATGCTTTATTAAATTGTATCTATGTTGTTTTATCCTATGCTTTATTAAATTGTATTTATGTTGTTTTAACCTATGCTTTATTAAATTGTATTTATGTTGTTTTATCCTATGTTATATTAAATTGTATTTACGTGGTTTCATCCTATGCTTTATTAAATTGTATTTATTTTGTTTTAACCTATGCTTTATTAAATTGTTTTTATGTTGTTTTATCCTATGCTTTAATAAATTGTATTTATGTTGTTTTGTCCTATGCTTTATTAAATTGTATTTATGTTATTTTAACCCATGCTTCAGTAAATTGTATTTATGTTGTTTTATCTTATGCTTTATTAAATTGTATTTATGTTATTTTGTTCTATGCTTTATTAAATTGTATTTATGTTGTTTTAACCCATGCTTTATTAAATTGTATTTATGTTGTTTTATCCTATGCTTTATTAAATTGTATATATGTTGTTTTATCCTATGCTTTATTAAATTGTATTTATGTTGTTTTGGCCTATGCTTTATTAAATTGTATTTATGTTGTTTTAACCTATGCTTTATTAAATTGTATTTATGTTGTTTTGTCCTATGCTTTCTTAAATTGTATTTATGTTGTTTTAACCCATGCTTCAGTAAATTGTATTTATGTTGTTTTATCTTATGCTTTATTAAATTGTATTTATGTTGTTTTGTCCTATGCTTTATTAAATTGTATTTATGTTGTTTTAGCCTATGCTTTATTAAATTGTATTTATGTTGTTTTATCCTAAGCTTTATTAAATTGTATTTATGTTGTTTTATCCTATGCTTTATTAAATTGTATTTATGTTGTTTTATCCTATGCTTTATTAAATTGTATGTATGTTGTCTTATCCTATGCTTTATTAAATTGTATTTATGTTGTTTTATCCTATGCTTTATTAAATTGTATTTATGTTGTTCTATCCTATGCTTTATTAAATTGTATTTATGATGTTTTATCGTATGCTTTATTAAATTGTGTTTATGTTGTTTTATCCTATGCTTTATTAAATTGTATTTATGTTGTTTTGTCCTATGTTTTATTAAATTGTATTTATCTTGTTTTATCGTCTGCTTTATTAAACTTCATTTATGTTGTTTTATCCTATGCTTTATTAAATTGTATTTATGTTGTTTTATCCTATGCTTTATTAAATTGTATTTATGTTGTTTTATCCTATGCATCATTAAAATGTATTTATGTTGTTTTATCCTATGCTTAATTAAATTGTGTTTATGTTGTTTTATCCTATGCTTTATTAAATTGTATTTATGTTGTTTTAACCCATGTTTTATTAAATTGTATTTATGTTATTTTATCCTATGCTTTATTAAATTGTATTTATGTTGTTTTATCCTATGCTTTATTAAATTGTATTTATGTTGTTTTGTCCTATGCTTTATTAAATTGTATTTATGTTATTTTAACCCATGCTTCAGTAAATTGTATTTATGTTGTTTTATCTTATGCTTTATTAAATTGTATTTATGTTATTTTGTTCTATGCTTTATTAAATTGTATTTATGTTGTTTTATCCTATGCTTTATTAAATTGTATTTATGTTGTTTTAACCTATGCTTCATTAAATTGTATTTATGTTGTTTTAACCTACACTTTATTAAATTGTATTTATGTTGTTTTATCCTATGCTTTATTAAATTGTACTTATGTTGCTTTAACCTATGCTTTATTAAATTGTATTAATGTTGTTTTATCCTATGCTTTATTAAATTGTATTTATGTTGTTTTATCCTATGCTTTATTAAATTGTATTTATGTTGTTTTATCCTATGCTTTATTAAATTGTATTGATGTAGTTTTATCCTATGCTTTATTAAATTGCATTTATGTTGTTTTTTCCTATGCTTTATTAAATTGTATCTATGTTGTTTTATCCTATGCTTTATTAAATTGTATTTATGTTGTTTTAACCTATGCTTTATTAAATTGTATTTATGTTGTTTTATCCTATGTTATATTAAATTGTATTTACGTGGTTTCATCCTATGCTTTATTAAATTGTATTTATTTTGTTTTAACCTATGCTTTATTAAATTGTTTTTATGTTGTTTTATCCTATGCTTTAATAAATTGTATTTATGTTGTTTTAACCTGTGCTTTATTAAATTGTATTTATGTTGTTTTATCCTAAGTTTCATTAAATTGTATTTATGTTGTTTTAACCTATGCTTTATTAAATTGTATTTATGCTGTTTTAACCCATGCTTTATTAAATTGTATTCATGTTGTCTTATCCAATGCTTTATTAAATTGTATTTATGCTGTTTTATCCTATGTTTCATTAAATTGTATTTATGTTGTTTTAACCTATGCTTTATTAAATTGTATTTATGCTGTTTTAACCCATGCTTTATTAAATTGTATTTATGTTGTTTTATCGTATGCTTTATTAGATTGTATTTATGTTGTTTTATCCTATGCTTTATTAAATTGTATTTATGTTGTTTTATCCTATGCTTTATTAAATTGTATTTATGTTGTTTTATCCTATGCTTTATTAAATTGTATTTATGTTGTTTTATCCTATGCTTTAATGAATTGTATTTATGTGGTTTTATCCTATGCTTTATTAAATAGTATTTATGTTGTTTTATCCTATGCTTTATTAAATTGCATCTATGTTGTTTTATCCTATGCTTTATTAAATTGTATTCATGTTGTTTTATCCTATGCTTTATTAAATTGTATTTATGTGGTTTTATCCTATGCTTTATTAAATTGTATTTATGTTGTTTTATCCTATGCTTTATTAAATTGTTTTTATTTGGTTTTATCCTATGAATTATTAAATTGTATTTATGTTGTTTTATCCTATGCTTTATTAAATTGTATTTATGTTGTTTTAACCCATGCTTTATTAAATTGTATTGATGATGTTTTATCCTATGCTTTATTAAATTGTATTTATGTTGTTTTGTCCTATGCTTTATTAAATTGTATTTATGTTGTTTTATCGTATGCTTTATTAAATTGTATTTATGTTGTTTTATCCTATGCTTTATTAAATTGTGTTTATGTTGTTTTATCCTATGCTTTATTAAATTGCATTGATGTTGTTTTAAGCTATGCTTTATTAAATTGTATTTATGTTGTTTTACCCTATGCTTTATTAAATTGTATTTATGTTGTTTTATCCTATGTTTTATTAAATTGTATTTATGTTGTTTTATCGTATGCTTTATTAAATTTTATGTATGTTGTTTTATCCTATGCTTTATTAAATTGGATTTATGTTGTTTTATCCCATGCTTTATTATATTGTATTTAGGTTTTTTTAACCTATGATTTATTAAATTGTATTTATGTTGTTTTGTACTATGCTTTATTAAATTGTATTTATGTTGTTTTAACCCATGCTTTATTAAATTGTATTTATGTTGTTTTATCCTATGCTTTATTAAATTGTATTTATTTTGTTTTGTCCTATGCTTTATTAAATTGTATTTATGTTGTTTTAACCTATGATTTATTAAATTGTATTTATATTGTTTTATCCTATGCTTTATTAAATTGTATTTATGTTGTTTTAACCTATGATTTATTAAATTGTATTTATGTTGTTTTATCCTATGCTTTATTAAATTGTATTTATGTTGTTTTAACCTATGATTTATTAAATTGTATTTATGTTGTTTTATCCTATGCTTTATTAAATTTTGTTTATGTTGTTTTATCCCATGCTTTATTAAATTGTATTTATGTTGTTTTATCCTATGCTTTATTAAATTGTATTTATGTTGTTTTCTCCTATGCTTTATTAAATTGTATTTATGTTGTATTATCCTATGCTTCATTAAATTGTATTTATGTTATTTAATCCTATGCTTTAATAAATTGTATTTATGTTGTTTTCTCCTATGCTTTATTAAATTGTATTTATGTTGTTTTATCCTATGCTTCATTAAATTGTATTTATGTTGTTTTATCCTATGCTTTATTAAATTGTATTTATGTTGTTTTATCCTATGCTTTATTAAATTGTATTATGTTGTTTTAACCTATGCTTTATTAAATTGTATTTATGTTGTTTTATCCTATGCTTTATTAAATTGTATTTATGTTGTTTTAACCTATGCTTTATTAAATTGTATTTATGTTGTTTTATCCTATGCTTTATTAAATTGTATTTATGTGGTTTTATCCTATGCTTTATTAAATTGTATTTATGTTTTTTTATCCTATGCTTTATTAAATTGTATTTATGTTGTTTTGTCCTATGCTTTATTAAATTGTATTTATGTTGTTTTAACCCATGCTTCATTAAATTGCATTTATGTTGTTTTATCCTTTGCTTTATTAAATTGTATTTATGTTGTTTTATCCTATGCTTTATTAAATTGTATTTATGTTGTTTTAACCCATGCTTTATTAAATTGTATTTATGTTGTTTTATCCTGTGCTTTATTAAATTGTATTTATGTTGTTTTATCCTATGCTTTAATAAAATGTATTTATGTTGTTTTGTACTATGCTTTAATAAATTGTATTTATGTTGTTTTAACCCATGCTTTCTTAAATTGTATTTATGTTGTTTTATCCTATGCTTTATTAAATTGTATTTATTTTGTTTTGTCCTATGCTTTATTAAATTGTATTTATGTTGTTTTAACCTATGCTTTATTAAATTGTATTTGTGTTGTCTTAACCCATGCTTTATTAAATTGTATTTATGTTGTTTTATCCTATGCTTTATTAAATTTTATTGATGTTGTTTTATCCCATGCTTTATTAAATTGTATTTATGTTGTTTTAACCTATGATTTATTAAATTGTATTTATGTTGTTTTGTACTATGCTTTATTAAATTGTAATTATGTTGTTTTAACCCATGCTTTATTAAATTGTATTTATGTTGTTTTATCCTATGCTTTATTAAATTGTATTTATTTTGTTTTGTCTTATGCTTTATTAAATTGTATTTATGTTGTTTTAACCTATGATTTATTAAATTGTATTTATGTTGTTTTATCCTATGCTTTATTAAATTGTATTTATGTTGTTTTAACCTAAGATTTATTAAATTGTATTTATGTTGTTTTATCCTATGCTTTATTAAATTGTATTTATGTTGTTTTAACCTATGATTTATTAAATTGGATTTATGTTGTTTTATCCTATGCTTTATTAAATTTTGTTTATGTTGTTTTATCCCATGCTTTATTAAATTGTATTTATGTTGTTTTATCCTTTGCTTTATTAAATTGTATTAATGTTGTTTTCTCCTATGCTTTATTAAATTGTATTTATGTTGTTTTCTCCTATGCTTCATTAAATTGTATTTATTTTATTTTATCCTATGCTTTATTAAATTGTATTTATGTTGTTTTCTCCTATGCTTTATTAAATTGTATTTATGTTGTTTTATCCTATGCTTTATTAAATTGTATTTATGTTGTTTTATCCTATGCTTTATTAAATTGTATTTATGTTGTTTTAACCTATGCTTTATTAGATTGTATTTATGTTGTTTTATCCTATGCTTTATTAAATTGTATTTATGTGGTTTTATCCGATGCTTTATTAAATTGTATTTATGTTGTTTTATCCTATGCTTTATTAGATTGTATTTATGTAGTTTCGTCCTATGCTTTATTAAATTGTATTTATGTTGTTTTAACCCATGCTTTATTAAATTGTATTTATGTTGTTTTATCCTATGCTTTATTAAATTGTATTTATGTTGTTTTATCCTATGCTTTAATAAATTGTATTTATGTTGTTTTATCCTATGCTTTATTAAATTGTATTTATGTTGTTTTATCGTATGCTTTATTAAATTGTATTTATGTTGTTTTATCCTATGCTTTATTAAATTGTATTTATGTTTTATCCTATGCTTTATTAAATTGTATTCATGTTGTTTTATCCTATGATTTATTAAATTGTATTTCTGTTGTTTTATCGTATGCTTTATTAAACTGCATTTATGTTGCTTTATCCTATGCTTTATTAAATTGTATTTATGTTGTTTTATCCTATGCTTTATTAAATTGTGTTTATGTTGTTTTATCCTATGCTTTATTAAATTGTATTTATGTTGTTTTATCCTATGCTTTATTAAATTGTATTTATGTTGTTTTGTACTATGCTTTATTAAATTGTATTTATGTTGTTTTAACCCATGCTTTATTGAATTGTATTTATGTTGTTTTATCCTATGCTTTATTAAATTGTATTTATTTTGTTTTGTCCTATGCTTTATTAAATTGTATTTATGTTGTTTTATCCTATGCTTTATTAAATTGTATTTATGTTGTTTTAACCCATGCTTTATTAAATTGTATTTATGTTGTTTTATCCTATGCTTTATTAAATTGTATTTATGTTGTTTTATCCTATGCTTTATTAAATTGTATTTATGTTGTTTTGTACTATGCTTTATTAAATTGTATTTATGTTGTTTTAACCCATGCTTTATTGAATTGTATTTATGTTGTTTTATCCTATGCTTTATTAAATTGTATTTATTTTGTTTTGTCCTATGCTTTATTAAATTGTATTTATGTTGTTTTAACCTATGCTTTATTAAATTGTATTTATGTTGTTTTAACCTATGATTTATTAAATTGTATTTATGTTGTTTTGTACTATGCTTTATTTAATTGTATTTATGTTGTTTTAACCCATGCTTTATTAAATTGTATTTATGTTGTTTTATCCTATGCTTTATTAAATTGTATTTATTCTGTTTTGTCCTATGCGTTATTAAATTGTATTTATGTTGTTTTAACCTATGATTTATTAAAATGTATTTATGTTGTTTTATCCTATGCTTTATTAAATTGTATTTATTTTGTTTTGTCCTATGCTTTATTAAATTGTATTTATGTTGTTTTAACCTATGCTTTATTAAATTGTATTTGTGTTGTCTTAACCCATGCTTTATTAAATTGTATTTATGTTGTTTTATCCTATGCTTTATTAAATTGTATTTATGTTGTTTTATCCTATGCTTTATTAAATTGTATTTATGTTGTTTTATCCTATGCTTTATTAAATTGTATTTATGTTGTTTTATCCTATGCTTTATTAAATTTTATTGATGTTGTTTTATCCCATGCTTTATTAAATTGTATTTATGTTGTTTTAACCTATGATTTATTAAATTGTATGTATGTTGTTTTGTACTATGCTTTATTAAATTGTAATTATGTTGTTTTAACCCATGCTTTATTAAATTGTATTTATGTTGTTTTATCCTATGCTTTATTAAATTGTATTTATTTTGTTTTGTCTTATGCTTTATTAAATTGTATTTATGTTGTTTTAACCTATGATTTATTAAATTGTATTTATGTTGTTTTATCCTATGCTTTATTAAATTGTATTTATGTTGTTTTAACCTAAGATTTATTAAATTGTATTTATGTTGTTTTATCCTATGCTTTATTAAATTGTATTTATGTTGTTTTAACCTATGATTTATTAAATTGTATTTATGTTGTTTTATCCTATGCTTTATTAAATTGTATTTATGTTGTTTTATCCCATGCTTTATTAAATTGTATTTATGTTGTTTTATCCTATGCTTTATTAAATTGTATTAATGTTGTTTTCTCCTATGCTTTATTAAATTGTATTAATGTTGTTTTCTCCTATGCTTTATTAAATTGTATTTATGTTGTTTTATCCTATGCTTCATTAAATTGTATTTATTTTATTTTATCCTATGCTTTATTAAATTGTATTTATGTTGTTTTCTCCTATGCTTTATTAAATTGTATTTATGTTGTTTTATCCTATGCTTCATTAAATTGTATTTATGTTGTTTTATCCTATGCTTTATTAAATTGTATTTATGTTGTTTTAACCTATGCTTTATTAAATTGTATTTATGTTGTTTTATCCTATGCTTTAATAAATTGTATTTATGTTGTTTTATCCTATGCTTTATTAAATTGTATTTATGTTGTTTTATCCTATGCTTTATTAAATTGTATTTATGTTGTTTTATCCTATGCTTTATTAAATTGTATTTATGTTTTATCCTATGCTTAATTAAATTGTATTCATGTTGTTTTATCCTATGCTTTATTAAATTGTATTTATGTTGTTTTATCGTATGCTTTATTAAACTGCATTTATGTTGCTTTATCCTATGCTTTATTAAATTGTATTTATGTTGTTTTATCCTATGCTTTATTAAATTGTGTTTATGTTGTTTTATCCTATGCTTTATTAAATTGTATTTATGTTGTTTTAACCCATGCTTTATTAAATTGTATTTATGTTGTTTTATCCTATGCTTTATTAAATTGTATTTATGTTGTTTTATCCTATGCTTTATTAAATTGTATTTATGTTGTTTTGTACTATGCTTTATTAAATTGTATTTATGTTGTTTTAACCCATGCTTTATTAAATTGTATTTATGTTGTTTTATCCTATGCTTTATTGAATTGTATTTATGTTGTTTTATCCTATGCTTTATTAAATTGTATTTATTTTGTTTTGTCCTATGCTTTATTAAATTGTATTTATGTTGTTTTAACCTATGCTTTATTAAGTTGTATTTGTGTTGTTTTAACCCATGCTTTATTAAATTGTATTTATGTTGTTTTATCCTATGCTTTATTAAATTGTATTTATGTTGTTTTAACCTATGCTTTATTAAGTTGTATTTGTGTTGTTTTAACCCATGCTTTATTAAATTGTATTTATGTTTTTTTATCCTATGCTTTATTAAATTGTATTTATGTTGTTTTATCCTATGCTTTATTAAATTGAATTTATTTTGTTTTATCCTATGCTTTATTAAATTGTATTGATGTTGTTTTATCCCATGCTTTATTAAATTGTATTTATGTTGTTTTAACCCATGCTTTATTAAATTATATTTATGTTGTTTTATCCTATGCTTTATTAAATTGTATTTATTCTGTTTTGTCCTATGCTTTATTAAATTGTATTTATGTTGTTTTAACCTATGATTTATTAAAATGTATTTATGTTGTTTTATCCTATGCTTTATTAAATTGTATTTATGTTGTTTTATCCTAAGATTTATTAAATTGTATTTATGTTGTTTTATCCTTTGCTTTATTAAATTGTATTTATGTTGTTTTATCCTATGCTTTATTAAATTGTATTTATGTTGTTTTATCCTATGCTTTATTAAATTTTATTGATGTTGTTTTATCCCATGCTTTATTAAATTGTATTTATGTTGTTTTAACCTATGATTTATTAAATTGTATTTATGTTGTTTTGTACTATGCTTTATTAAATTGTAATTATGTTGTTTTAACCCATGCTTTATTAAATTGTATTTATGTTGTTTTATCCTATGCTTTATTAAATTGTATTTATTTTGTTTTGTCTTATGCTTTATTAAATTGTATTTATGTTGTTTTAACCTATGATTTATTAAATTGTATTTATGTTGTTTTATCCTATGCTTTATTAAATTGTATTTATGTTGTTTTAACCTAAGATTTATTAAATTGTATTTATGTTGTTTTATCCTATGCTTTATTAAATTGTATTTATGTTGTTTTAACCTATGATTTATTAAATTGTATTTATGTTGTTTTATCCTATGCTTTATTAAATTGTATTTATGTTGTTTTATCCCATGCTTTATTAAATTGTATTTATGTTGTTTTATCCTATGCTTTATTAAATTGTATTAATGTTGTTTTCTCCTATGCTTTATTAAATTGTATTTATGTTGTTTTATCCTATGCTTCATTAAATTGTATTTATTTTATTTTATCCTATGCTTTATTAAATTGTATTTATGTTGTTTTATCGTATGCTTTATTAAATTGTATTTATGTTGTTTTATCCTATGCTTTATTAAATTGTATTTATGTTTTATCCTATGCTTAATTAAATTGTATTCATGTTGTTTTATCCTATGCTTTATTAAATTGTATTTATGTTGTTTTATCGTATGCTTTATTAAACTGCATTTATGTTGCTTTATCCTATGCTTTATTAAATTGTATTTATGTTGTTTTATCCTATGCTTTATTAAATTGTGTTTATGTTGTTTTATCCTATGCTTTATTAAATTGTATTTATGTTGTTTTAACCCATGCTTTATTAAATTGTATTTATGTTGTTTTATCCTATGCTTTATTAAATTGTATTTATGTTGTTTTATCCTATGCTTTATTAAATTGTATTTATGTTGTTTTGTACTATGCTTTATTAAATTGTATTTATGTTGTTTTAACCCATGCTTTATTAAATTGTATTTATGTTGTTTTATCCTATGCTTTATTAAATTGTATTTATTTTGTTTTGTCCTATGCTTTATTAAATTGTATTTATTTTGTTTTGTCCTATGCTTTATTAAATTGTATTTATGTTGTTTTAACCTATGCTTTATTAAGTTGTATTTGTGTTGTTTTAACCCATGCTTTATTAAATTGTATTTATGTTTTTTTATCCTATGCTTTATTAAATTGTATTTATGTTGTTTTATCCTATGCTTTATTAAATTGTATTTATTTTGTTTTGTCCTATGCTTTATTAAATTGTATTTATGTTGTTTTAACCTATGCTTTATTAAGTTGTATTTGTGTTGTTTTAACCCATGCTTTATTAAATTGTATTTATGTTTTTTTATCCTATGCTTTATTAAATTGTATTTATGTTGTTTTATCCTATGCTTTATTAAATTGAATTTATTTTGTTTTATCCTATGCTTTATTAAATTGTATTGATGTTGTTTTATCCCATGCTTTATTAAATTGTATTTATGTTGTTTTAACCCATGCTTTATTAAATTATATTTATGTTGTTTTATCCTATGCTTTATTAAATTGTATTTATTCTGTTTTGTCCTATGCTTTATTAAATTGTATTTATGTTGTTTTAACCTATGATTTATTAAAATGTATTTATGTTGTTTTATCCTATGCTTTATTAAATTGTATTTATGTTGTTTTAACCTAAGATTTATTAAATTGTATTTATGTTGTTTTATCCTTTGCTTTATTAAATTGTATTTATGTTGTTTTATCCTATGCTTTATTAAATTGTATTTATGTTGTTTTATCCTATGCTTTATTAAATTGTATTTATGTTTTTTTATCCTATGCTTTATTAAATTTTATTGATGTTGTTTTATCCCATGCTTTATTAAATTGTATTTATGTTGTTTTAACCTATGATTTATTAAATTGTATTTATGTTGTTTTGTACTATGCTTTATTAAATTGTATTTATGTTGTTTTAACCCATGCTTTATTAAATTGTATTTATGTTGTTTTATCCTATGCTTTATTAAATTGTATTTATTTTGTTTTGTCTTATGCTTTATTAAATTGTATTTATGTTGTTTTAAGCTATGATTTATTAAATTGTAATTATGTTGTTTTATCCTATGCTTTATTAAATTGTATTTATGTTGTTTTAACCTAAGATTTATTAAATTGTATTTATGTTGTTTTATCCTATGCTTTATTAAATTGTATTTATGTTGTTTTAACCTATGATTTATTAAATTGTATTTATGTTGTTTTATCCTATGCTTTATTAAATTTTGTTTATGTTGTTTTATCCCATGCTTTATTAAATTGTATTTATGTTGTTTTATCCTATGCTTTATTAAATTGTATTAATGTTGTTTTCTCCTATGATTTATTAAATTGTATTTATGTTGTTTTATCCTATGCTTTAATAAATTGTATTTATGTTGTTTTAACCTAAGATTTATTAAATTGTATTTATGTTGTTTTATCCTTTGCTTTATTAAATTGTATTTATGTTGTTTTATCCTATGCTTTATTAAATTGTATTTATCTTGTTTTATCCTATGCTTTATTAAAATGTATTTATGTTGTTTTATCCCATGCTTTATTAAATTGTATTTATGTGGTTTTATCCTATGCTTTATTAAATTGTATTTATGTTGTTTTATCCTATGCTTTATTAAATTGTATTTATGTTGTTTTGTCCTATGCTTTATTAAATTGTATTTATGTTGTTTTAACCCATGCTTCATTAAATTGCATTTATGTTGTTTTATCTTATGCTTTATTAAATTGTATTTATGTTGTTTTATCCTATGCTTTATTAAATTGTATTTATGTTGTTTTATCCTATGCTTTATTAAATTGTATTTATCTGGTTTTATCCTATGCTTTATTAAATTGTTTTTATGTTGTTTTATCCTATGCTTTATTAAATTGTATTATGTTGTTTTATCCTATGCTTTATTAAATTGTATTATGTTGTTTTATCCTATGCTTTATTAAATTGTATTTGTGTTGTCTTAACCCATGCTTTATTAAATTGTATTTATGTTGTTTTATCCTATGCTTTATTAAATTGTATTTATGTTGTTTTATCCTATGCTTTATTAAATTGTATTTATGTTGTTTTATCCTATGCTTTATTAAATTGCATTTATGTTGTTTTATCCTATGCTTTATTAAATTTTATTGATGTTGTTTTATCCCATGCTTTATTAAATTGTATTTATGTTGTTTTAACCTATGATTTATTAAATTGTATTTATGTTGTTTTGTACTATGCTTTATTAAATTGTATTTATGGTGTTTTAACCCATGCTTTATTAAATTGTATTTATGTTGTTTTATCCTATGCTTTATTAAATTGTATTTATTTTGTTTTGTCTTATGCTTTATTAAATTGTATTTATGTTGTTTTAACCTATGATTTATTAAATTGTATTTATGTTGTTTTATCCTATGCTTTAATAAATAGTATTTATGTTGTTTTAACCTAAGATTTATTAAATTGTATTTATGTTGTTTTATCCTATGCTTTATTAAATTGTATTTATGTTGTTTTATCCTATGCTTTATTAAATTGTATTTATGTTGTTTTATCCTATGCTTTATTAAATTTTATTGATGTTGTTTTATCCCATGCTTTATTAAATTGTATTTATGTTGTTTTAACCTATGATTTATTAAATTGTATTTATGTTGTTTTGTACTATGCTTTATTAAATTGTAATTATGTTGTTTTAACCCATGCTTTATTAAATTGTATTTATGTTGTTTTATCCTATGCTTTATTAAATTGTATTTATTTTGTTTTGTCTTATGCTTTATTAAATTGTATTTATGTTGTTTTAACCTATGATTTATTAAATTGTATTTATGTTGTTTTATCCTATGCTTTATTAAATTGTATTTATGTTGTTTTAACCTAAGATTTATTAAATTGTATTTATGTTGTTTTATCCTATGCTTTATTAAATTGTATTTATGTTGTTTTAACCTATGATTTATTAAATTGTATTTATGTTGTTTTATCCTATGCTTTATTAAATTTTGTTTATGTTGTTTTATCCCATGCTTTATTAAATTGTATTTATGTTGTTTTATCCTTTGCTTTATTAAATTGTATTAATGTTGTTTTCTCCTATGCTTTATTAAATTGTATTTATGTTGTTTTATCCTATGCTTCATTAAATTGTATTTATTTTATTTTATCCTATGCTTTATTAAATTGTATTTATGTTGTTTTCTCCTATGCTTTATTAAATTGTATTTATGTTGTTTTATCCTATGCTTTATTAAATTGTATTTATGTTGTTTTATCCTATGCTTTATTAAATTGTATTTATGTTGTTTTAACCTATGCTTTATTAAATTGTATTTATGTTGTTTTATCCTATGCTTTATTAAATTGTATTTATGTGGTTTTATCCGATGCTTTATTAAATTGTATTTATGTTGTTTTATCCTATGCTTTATTAGATTGTATTTATGTAGTTTCGTCCTATGCTTTATTAAATTGTATTTATGTTGTTTTAACCCATGCTTTATTAAATTGTATTTATGTTGTTTTATCCTATGCTTTATTAAATTGTATTTATGTTGTTTTATCCTATGCTTTAATAAATTGTATTTATGTTGTTTTATCCTATGCTTTATTAAATTGTATTTATGTTGTTTTATCGTATGCTTTATTAAATTGTATTTATGTTGTTTTATCCTATGCTTTATTAAATTGTATTTATGTTTTATCCTATGCTTTATTAAATTGTATTCATGTTGTTTTATCCTATGCTTTATTAAATTGTATTTATGTTGTTTTATCGTATGCTTTATTAAACTGCATTTATGTTGCTTTATCATATGCTTTATTAAATTGTATTTATGTTGTTTTATCCTATGCTTTATTAAATTGTGTTTATGTTGTTTTATCCTATGCTTTATTAAATTGTATTTATGTTGTTTTAACCCATGCTTTATTAAATTGTATTTATGTTGTTTTATCCTATGCTTTATTAAATTGTATTTATGTTGTTTTATCCTATGCTTTATTAAATTGTATTTATGTTGTTTAGTACTATGCTTTATTAAATTGTATTTATGTTGTTTTAACCCATGCTTTATTGAATTGTATTTATGTTGTTTTATCCTATGCTTTATTAAATTGTATTTATTTTGTTTTGTCCTATGCTTTATTAAATTGTATTTATGTTGTTTTAACCTATGCTTTATTAAGTTGTATTTGTGTTGTTTTAACCCATGCTTTATTAAATTGTATTTATGTTTTTTTATCCTATGCTTTATTAAATTGTATTTATGTTGTTTTATCCTATGCTTTATTAAATTGTATTTATGTTGTTTTATCCTATGCTTTATTAAATTGTATTGATGTTGTTTTATCCCATGCTTTATTAAATTGTATTTATGTTGTTTTAACCTATGATTTATTAAATTGTATTTATGTTGTTTTGTACTATGCTTTATTAAATTGTATTTATGTTGTTTTAACCCATGCTTTATTAAATTGTATTTATGTTGTTTTATCCTATGCTTTATTAAATTGTATTTATTCTGTTTTGTCCTATGCTTTATTAAATTGTATTTATGTTGTTTTAACCTATGATTTATTAAAATGTATTTATGTTGTTTTATCCTATGCTTTATTAAATTGTATTTATTTTGTTTTGTCCTATGCTTTATTAAATTATATTTATGTTGTTTTAACCTATGCTTTATTAAATTGTATTTGTGTTGTCTTAACCCATGCTTTATTAAATTGTATTTATGTTGTTTTATCCTATGCTTTATTAAATTGTATTTATGTTGTTTTATCCTATGCTTTATTAAATTGTATTTATGTTGTTTTATCCTATGCTTTATTAAATTGTATTTATGTTGTTTTATCCTATGCTTTATTAAATTTTATTGATGTTGTTTTATCCCATGCTTTATTAAATTGTATTTATGTTGTTTTAACCTATGATTTATTAAATTGTATTTATGTTGTTTTGTACTATGCTTTATTAAATTGTAATTATGTTGTTTTAACCCATGCTTTATTAAATTGTATTTATGTTGTTTTATCCTATGCTTTATTAAATTGTATTTATTTTGTTTTGTCTTATGCTTTATTAAATTGTATTTATGTTGTTTTAACCTATGATTTATTAAATTGTATTTATGTTGTTTTATCCTATGCTTTATTAAATTGTATTTATGTTGTTTTAACCTAAGATTTATTAAATTGTATTTATGTTGTTTTATCCTATGCTTTATTAAATTGTATTTATGTTGTTTTAACCTATGATTTATTAAATTGTATTTATGTTGTTTTATCCTATGCTTTATTAAATTGTATTTATGTTGTTTTATCCCATGCTTTATTAAATTGTATTTATGTTGTTTTATCCTATGCTTTATTAAATTGTATTAATGTTGTTTTCTCCTATGCTTTATTAAATTGTATTTATGTTGTTTTATCCTATGCTTCATTAAATTGTATTTATTTTATTTTATCCTATGCTTTATTAAATTGTATTTATGTTGTTTTCTCCTATGCTTTATTAAATTGTATTTATGTTGTTTTATCCTATGCTTCATTAAATTGTATTTATGTTGTTTTATCCTATGCTTTATTAAATTGTATTTATGTTGTTTTAACCTATGCTTTATT
The DNA here is from genome assembly GCF_046119375.1 of Phyllobates terribilis. Taxonomy (NCBI): domain Eukaryota; kingdom Metazoa; phylum Chordata; class Amphibia; order Anura; family Dendrobatidae; genus Phyllobates; species Phyllobates terribilis. The sequence continues at coordinate 1,521,189 of NW_027362781.1, read as the reverse complement.
AAATTGTATTTATGTTGTTTTATCCTATGCTTTATTAAATTGTATTTATGTTGTTTTAACCTATGCTTTATTAAATTGTATTTATGTTGTTTTATCCTATGCTTTATTAATTTGTATTTATGTGGTTTTATCCGATGCTTTATTAAATTGTATTTATGTTGTTTTATCCTATGCTTTATTAAATTGTATTTATGTAGTTTCGTCCTATGCTTTATTATATTGTATTTATGTTGTTTTAACCCATGCTTTATGAAATTGTATTTATGTTGTTTTATCCTATGCTTTATTAAATTGTATTTATGTTGTTTTATCCTATGCTTTAATAAATTGTATTTATGTTGTTTTATCCTATGCTTTATTAAATTGTATTTATGTTGTTTTATCGTATGCTTTATTAAATTGTATTTATGTTGTTTTATCCTATGCTTTATTAAATTGTATTTATGTTTTATCCAATGCTTAATTAAATTGTATTCATGTTGTTTTATCCTATGCTTTATTAAATTGTATTTATGTTGTTTTATCGTATGCTTTATTAAACTGCATTTATGTTGCTTTATCCTATGCTTTATTAAATTGTATTTATGTTGTTTTATCCTATGCTTTATTAAATTGTGTTTATGTTGTTTTATCCTATGCTTTATTAAATTGTATTTATGTTGTTTTAACCCATGCTTTATTAAATTGTATTTATGTTGTTTTATCCTATGCTTTATTAAATTGTATTTATGTTGTTTTATCCTATGCTTTATTAAATTGTATTTATGTTGTTTTGTACTATGCTTTATTAAATTGTATTTATGTTGTTTTAACCCATGCTTTATTAAATTGTATTTATGTTGTTTTATCCTATGCTTTATTAAATTGTATTTATTTTGTTTTGTCCTATGCTTTATTAAATTGTATTTATTTTGTTTTGTCCTATGCTTTATTAAATTGTATTTATGTTGTTTTAACCTATGCTTTATTAAGTTGTATTTGTGTTGTTTTAACCCATGCTTTATTAAATTGTATTTATGTTTTTTTATCCTATGCTTTATTAAATTGTATTTATGTTGTTTTATCCTATGCTTTATTAAATTGTATTTATTTTGTTTTGTCCTATGCTTTATTAAATTGTATTTATGTTGTTTTAACCTATGCTTTATTAAGTTGTATTTGTGTTGTTTTAACCCATGCTTTATTAAATTGTATTTATGTTTTTTTATCCTATGCTTTATTAAATTGTATTTATGTTGTTTTATCCTATGCTTTATTAAATTGAATTTATTTTGTTTTATCCTATGCTTTATTAAATTGTATTGATGTTGTTTTATCCCATGCTTTATTAAATTGTATTTATGTTGTTTTAACCTATGATTTATTAAATTGTATTTATGTTGTTTTATCCTATGCTTTATTAAATTGTATTTATGTTGTTTTAACCTATGATTAATTAAATTGTATTTATGTTGTTTTATCCTATGCTTTATTAAATTGTATTTATGTTGTTTTATCCCATGCTTTATTAAATTGTATTTATGTTGTTTTATCCTATGCTTTATTAAATTGTATTAATGTTGTTTTCTCCTATGCTTTATTAAATTGTATTTATGTTGTTTTATCCTATGCTTCATTAAATTGTATTTATTTTATTTTATCCTATGCTTTATTAAATTGTATTTATGTTGTTTTCTCCTATGCTTTATTAAATTGTATTTATGCTGTTTTATCCTATGCTTCATTAAATTGTATTTATGTTGTTTTATCCTATGCTTTATTAAATTGTATTTATGTTGTTTTAACCTATGCTTTATTAAATTGTATTTATGTTGTTTTATCCTATGCTTTAATAAATTGCATTTATGTTGTTTTATCCTATGCTTTATTAAATTGTATTTATGTTGTTTTATCGTATGCTTTATTAAATTGTATTTATGTTGTTTTATCCTATGCTTTATTAAATTGTATTTATGTTTTATCCTATGCTTAATTAAATTGTATTCATGTTGTTTTATCCTATGCTTTATTAAATTGTATTTATGTTGTTTTATCGTATGCTTTATTAAACTGCATTTATGTTGCTTTATCCTATGCTTTATTAAATTGTATTTATGTTGTTTTATCCTATGCTTTATTAAATTGTGTTTATGTTGTTTTATCCTATGCTTTATTAAATTGTATTTATGTTGTTTTATCCTATGCTTTAATAAATTGTATTTATGTTGTTTTATCCTATGCTTTATTAAATTGTATTTATGTTGTTTTATCGTATGCTTTATTAAATTGTATTTATGTTGTTTTATCCTATGCTTTATTAAATTGTATTTATGTTTTATCCTATGCTTAATTAAATTGTATTCATGTTGTTTTATCCTATGCTTTATTAAATTGTATTTATGTTGTTTTATCGTATGCTTTATTAAACTGCATTTATGTTGCTTTATCCTATGCTTTATTAAATTGTATTTATGTTGTTTTATCCTATGCTTTATTAAATTGTGTTTATGTTGTTTTATCCTATGCTTTATTAAATTGTATTTATGTTGTTTTAACCCATGCTTTATTAAATTGTATTTATGTTGTTTTATCCTATGCTTTATTAAATTGTATTTATGTTGTTTTATCCTATGCTTTATTAAATTGTATTTATGTTGTTTTGTACTATGCTTTATTAAAATGTATTTATGTTGTTTTAACCCATGCTTTATTAAATTGTATTTATGTTGTTTTATCCTATGCTTTATTAAATTGTATTTATTTTGTTTTGTCCTATGCTTTATTAAATTGTATTTATTTTGTTTTGTCCTATGCTTTATTAAATTGTATTTATGTTGTTTTAACCTATGCTTTATTAAGTTGTATTTGTGTTGTTTTAACCCATGCTTTATTAAATTGTATTTATGTTTTTTTATCCTATGCTTTATTAAATTGTATTTATGTTGTTTTATCCTATGCTTTATTAAATTGTATTTATTTTGTTTTGTCCTATGCTTTATTAAATTGTATTTATGTTGTTTTAACCTATGCTTTATTAAGTTGTATTTGTGTTGTTTTAACCCATGCTTTATTAAATTGTATTTATGTTTTTTTATCCTATGCTTTATTAAATTGTATTTATGTTGTTTTATCCTATGCTTTATTAAATTGAATTTATTTTGTTTTATCCTATGCTTTATTAAATTGTATTGATGTTGTTTTATCCCATGCTTTATTAAATTGTATTTATGTTGTTTTAACCTATGATTTATTAAATTGTATTTATGTTGTTTTATCCTATGCTTTATTAAATTGTATTTATGTTGTTTTAACCTATGATTTATTAAATTGTATTTATGTTGTTTTATCCTATGCTTTATTAAATTGTATTTATGTTGTTTTATCCCATGCTTTATTAAATTGTATTTATGTTGTTTTATCCTATGCTTTATTAAATTGTATTAATGTTGTTTTCTCCTATGCTTTATTAAATTGTATTTATGTTGTTTTATCCTATGCTTCATTAAATTGTATTTATTTTATTTTATCCTATGCTTTATTAAATTGTATTTATGTTGTTTTCTCCTATGCTTTATTAAATTGTATTTATGTTGTTTTATCCTATGCTTCATTAAATTGTATTTATGTTGTTTTATCCTATGCTTTATTAAATTGTATTTATGTTGTTTTAACCTATGCTTTATTAAATTGTATTTATGTTGTTTTATCCTATGCTTTAATAAATTGTATTTATGTTGTTTTATCCTATGCTTTATTAAATTGTATTTATGTTGTTTTATCGTATGCTTTATTAAATTGTATTTATGTTGTTTTATCCTATGCTTTATTAAATTGTATTTATGTTTTATCCTATGCTTAATTAAATTGTATTCATGTTGTTTTATCCTATGCTTTATTAAATTGTATTTATGTTGTTTTATCGTATGCTTTATTAAACTGCATTTATGTTGCTTTATCCTATGCTTTATTAAATTGTATTTATGTTGTTTTATCCTATGCTTTATTAAATTGTGTTTATGTTGTTTTATCCTATGCTTTATTAAATTGTATTTATGTTGTTTTAACCCATGCTTTATTAAATTGTATTTATGTTGTTTCATCCTATGCTTTATTAAATTGTATTTATGTTGTTTTATCCTATGCTTTATTAAATTGTATTTATGTTGTTTTGTACTATGCTTTATTAAATTGTATTTATGTTGTTTTAACCCATGCTTTATTAAATTGTATTTATGTTGTTTTATCCTATGCTTTATTAAATTGTATTTATTTTGTTTTGTCCTATGCTTTATTAAATTGTATTTATTTTGTTTTGTCCTATGCTTTATTAAATTGTATTTATGTTGTTTTAACCTATGCTTTATTAAGTTGTATTTGTGTTGTTTTAACCCATGCTTTATTAAATTGTATTTATGTTTTTTTATCCTATGCTTTATTAAATTGTATTTATGTTGTTTTATCCTATGCTTTATTAAATTGTATTTATTTTGTTTTGTCCTATGCTTTATTAAATTGTATTTATGTTGTTTTAACCTATGCTTTATTAAGTTATATTTGTGTTGTTTTAACCCATGCTTTATTAAATTGTATTTATGTTTTTTTATCCTATGCTTTATTAAATTGTATTTATGTTGTTTTATCCTATGCTTTATTAAATTGAATTTATTTTGTTTTATCCTATGCTTTATTAAATTGTATTGATGTTGTTTTATCCCATGCTTTATTAAATTGTATTTATGTTGTTTTAACCTATGATTTATTAAATTGTATTTATGTTGTTTTGTACTATGCTTTATTAAATTGTATTTATGTTGTTTTAACCCATGCTTTATTAAATTATATTTATGTTGTTTTATCCTATGCTTTATTAAATTGTATTTATTCTGTTTTGTCCTATGCTTTATTAAATTGTATTTATGTTGTTTTAACCTATGATTTAATAAAATGTATTTATGTTGTTTTATCCTATGCTTTATTAAATTGTATTTATGTTGTTTTAAGCTATGATTTATTAAATTGTAATTATGTTGTTTTAACCTATGCTTTATTAAGTTGTATTTGTGTTGTTTTAACCCATGCTTTATTAAATTGTATTTATGTTTTTTTATCCTATGCTTTATTAAATTGTATTTATGTTGTTTTATCCTATGCTTTATTAAATTGAATTTATTTTGTTTTATCCTATGCTTTATTAAATTGTATTGATGTTGTTTTATCCCATGCTTTATTAAATTGTATTTATGTTGTTTTAACCTATGATTTATTAAATTGTATTTATGTTGTTTTATCCTATGCTTTATTAAATTGTATTTATGTTGTTTTAACCTATGATTTATTAAATTGTATTTATGTTGTTTTATCCTATGCTTTATTAAATTGTATTTATGTTGTTTTATCCCATGCTTTATTAAATTGTATTTATGTTGTTTTATCCTATGCTTTATTAAATTGTATTAATGTTGTTTTCTCCTATGCTTTATTAAATTGTATTTATGTTGTTTTATCCTATGCTTCATTAAATTGTATTTATTTTATTTTATCCTATGCTTTATTAAATTGTATTTATGTTGTTTTCTCCTATGCTTTATTAAATTGTATTTATGCTGTTTTATCCTATGCTTCATTAAATTGTATTTATGTTGTTTTATCCTATGCTTTATTAAATTGTATTTATGTTGTTTTAACCTATGCTTTATTAAATTGTATTTATGTTGTTTTATCCTATGCTTTAATAAATTGCATTTATGTTGTTTTATCCTATGCTTTATTAAATTGTATTTATGTTGTTTTATCGTATGCTTTATTAAATTGTATTTATGTTGTTTTATCCTATGCTTTATTAAATTGTATTTATGTTTTATCCTATGCTTAATTAAATTGTATTCATGTTGTTTTATCCTATGCTTTATTAAATTGTATTTATGTTGTTTTATCGTATGCTTTATTAAACTGCATTTATGTTGCTTTATCCTATGCTTTATTAAATTGTATTTATGTTGTTTTATCCTATGCTTTATTAAATTGTGTTTATGTTGTTTTATCCTATGCTTTATTAAATTGTATTTATGTTGTTTTATCCTATGCTTTAATAAATTGTATTTATGTTGTTTTATCCTATGCTTTATTAAATTGTATTTATGTTGTTTTATCGTATGCTTTATTAAATTGTATTTATGTTGTTTTATCCTATGCTTTATTAAATTGTATTTATGTTTTATATTATGCTTAATTAAATTGTATTCATGTTGTTTTATCCTATGCTTTATTAAATTGTATTTAAGTTGTTTTATCGTATGCTTTATTAAACTGCATTTATGTTGCTTTATCCTATGCTTTATTAAATTGTATTTATGTTGTTTTATCCTATGCTTTATTAAATTGTGTTTATGTTGTTTTATCCTATGCTTTATTAAATTGTATTTATGTTGTTTTAACCCATGCTTTATTAAATTGTATTTATGTTGTTTTATCCTATGCTTTATTAAATTGTATTTATGTTGTTCTATCCTATGCTTTATTAAATTGTATTTATGTTGTTTTGTACTATGCTTTATTAAATTGTATTTATGTTGTTTTAACCCATGCTTTATTAAATTGTATTTATGTTGTTTTATCCTATGCTTTATTAAATTGTATTTATTTTGTTTTGTCCTATGCTTTATTAAATTGTATTTATTTTGTTTTGTCCTATGCTTTATTAAATTGTATTTATGTTGTTTTAACCTATGCTTTATTAAGTTGTATTTGTGTTGTTTTAACCCATGCTTTATTAAATTGTATTTATGTTTTTTTATCCTATGCTTTATTAAATTGTATTTATGTTGTTTTATCCTATGCTTTATTAAATTGTATTTATTTTGTTTTGTCCTATGCTTTATTAAATTGTATTTATGTTGTTTTAACCTATGCTTTATTAAGTTGTATTTGTGTTGTTTTAACCCATGCTTTATTAAACTGTATTTATGTTTTTTTATCCTATGCTTTATTAAATTGTATTTATGTTGTTTTATCCTATGCTTTATTAAATTGAATTTATTTTGTTTTATCCTATGCTTTATTAAATTGTATTGATGTTGTTTTATCCCATGCTTTATTAAATTGTATTTATGTTGTTTTAACCTATGATTTATTAAATTGTATTTATGTTGTTTTATCCTATGCTTTATTAAATTGTATTTATGTTGTTTTAACCTATGATTTATTAAATTGTATTTATGTTGTTTTATCCTATGCTTTATTAAATTGTATTTATGTTGTTTTATCCCATGCTTTATTAAATTGTATTTATGTTGTTTTATCCTATGCTTTATTAAATTGTATTAATGTTGTTTTCTCCTATGCTTTATTAAATTGTATTTATGTTGTTTTATCCTATGCTTCATTAAATTGTATTTATTTTATTTTATCCTATGCTTTATTAAATTGTATTTATGTTGTTTTCTCCTATGCTTTATTAAATTGTATTTATGTTGTTTTATCCTATGCTTCATTAAATTGTATTTATGTTGTTTTATCCTATGCTTTATTAAATTGTATTTATGTTGTTTTAACCTATGCTTTATTAAATTGTATTTATGTTGTTTTATCCTATGCTTTAATAAATTGTATTTATGTTGTTTTATCCTATGCTTTATTAAATTGTATTTATGTTGTTTTATCGTATGCTTTATTAAATTGTATTTATGTTGTTTTATCCTATGCTTTATTAAATTGTATTTATGTTTTATCCTATGCTTAATTAAATTGTATTCATGTTGTTTTATGCTATGCTTTATTAAATTGTATTTATGTTGTTTTATCGTATGCTTTATTAAACTGCATTTATGTTGCTTTATCCTATGCTTTATTAAATTGTATTTATGTTGTTTTATCCTATGCTTTATTAAATTGTGTTTATGTTGTTTTATCCTATGCTTTATTAAATTGTATTTATGTTGTTTTAACCCATGCTTTATTAAATTGTATTTATGTTGTTTCATCCTATGCTTTATTAAATTGTATTTATGTTGTTTTATCCTATGCTTTATTAAATTGTATTTATGTTGTTTTGTACTATGCTTTATTAAATTGTATTTATGTTGTTTTAACCCATGCTTTATTAAATTGTATTTATGTTGTTTTATCCTATGCTTTATTAAATTGTATTTATGTTGTTTTATCCTATGCTTTATTAAATTGTATTTATGTTTTATATTATGCTTAATTAAATTGTATTCATGTTGTTTTATCCTATGCTTTATTAAATTGTATTTAAGTTGTTTTATCGTATGCTTTATTAAACTGCATTTATGTTGCTTTATCCTATGCTTTATTAAATTGTATTTATGTTGTTTTATCCTATGCTTTATTAAATTGTGTTTATGTTGTTTTATCCTATGCTTTATTAAATTGTATTTATGTTGTTTTAACCCATGCTTTATTAAATTGTATTTATGTTGTTTTATCCTATGCTTTATTAAATTGTATTTATGTTGTTCTATCCTATGCTTTATTAAATTGTATTTATGTTGTTTTGTACTATGCTTTATTAAATTGTATTTATGTTGTTTTAACCCATGCTTTATTAAATTGTATTTATGTTGTTTTATCCTATGCTTTATTAAATTGTATTTATTTTGTTTTGTCCTATGCTTTATTAAATTGTATTTATTTTGTTTTGTCCTATGCTTTATTAAATTGTATTTATGTTGTTTTAACCTATGCTTTATTAAGTTGTATTTGTGTTGTTTTAACCCATGCTTTATTAAATTGTATTTATGTTTTTTTATCCTATGCTTTATTAAATTGTATTTATGTTGTTTTATCCTATGCTTTATTAAATTGTATTTATTTTGTTTTGTCCTATGCTTTATTAAATTGTATTTATGTTGTTTTAACCTATGCTTTATTAAGTTGTATTTGTGTTGTTTTAACCCATGCTTTATTAAACTGTATTTATGTTTTTTTATCCTATGCTTTATTAAATTGTATTTATGTTGTTTTATCCTATGCTTTATTAAATTGAATTTATTTTGTTTTATCCTATGCTTTATTAAATTGTATTGATGTTGTTTTATCCCATGCTTTATTAAATTGTATTTATGTTGTTTTAACCTATGATTTATTAAATTGTATTTATGTTGTTTTATCCTATGCTTTATTAAATTGTATTTATGTTGTTTTAACCTATGATTTATTAAATTGTATTTATGTTGTTTTATCCTATGCTTTATTAAATTGTATTTATGTTGTTTTATCCCATGCTTTATTAAATTGTATTTATGTTGTTTTATCCTATGCTTTATTAAATTGTATTAATGTTGTTTTCTCCTATGCTTTATTAAATTGTATTTATGTTGTTTTATCCTATGCTTCATTAAATTGTATTTATTTTATTTTATCCTATGCTTTATTAAATTGTATTTATGTTGTTTTCTCCTATGCTTTATTAAATTGTATTTATGTTGTTTTATCCTATGCTTCATTAAATTGTATTTATGTTGTTTTATCCTATGCTTTATTAAATTGTATTTATGTTGTTTTAACCTATGCTTTATTAAATTGTATTTATGTTGTTTTATCCTATGCTTTAATAAATTGTATTTATGTTGTTTTATCCTATGCTTTATTAAATTGTATTTATGTTGTTTTATCGTATGCTTTATTAAATTGTATTTATGTTGTTTTATCCTATGCTTTATTAAATTGTATTTATGTTTTATCCTATGCTTAATTAAATTGTATTCATGTTGTTTTATCCTATGCTTTATTAAATTGTATTTATGTTGTTTTATCGTATGCTTTATTAAACTGCATTTATGTTGCTTTATCCTATGCTTTATTAAATTGTATTTATGTTGTTTTATCCTATGCTTTATTAAATTGTGTTTATGTTGTTTTATCCTATGCTTTATTAAATTGTATTTATGTTGTTTTAACCCATGCTTTATTAAATTGTATTTATGTTGTTTCATCCTATGCTTTATTAAATTGTATTTATGTTGTTTTATCCTATGCTTTATTAAATTGTATTTATGTTGTTTTGTACTATGCTTTATTAAATTGTATTTATGTTGTTTTAACCCATGCTTTATTAAATTGTATTTATGTTGTTTTATCCTATGCTTTATTAAATTGTATTTATTTTGTTTTGTCCTATGCTTTATTAAATTGTATTTATTTTGTTTTGTCCTATGCTTTATTAAATTGTATTTATGTTGTTTTAACCTATGCTTTATTAAGTTGTATTTGTGTTGTTTTAACCCATGCTTTATTAAATTGTATTTATGTTTTTTTATCCTATGCTTTATTAAATTGTATTTATGTTGTTTTATCCTATGCTTTATTAAATTGTATTTATTTTGTTTTGTCCTATGCTTTATTAAATTGTATTTATGTTGTTTTAACCTATGCTTTATTAAGTTGTATTTGTGTTGTTTTAACCCATGCTTTATTAAATTGTATTTATGTTTTTTTATCCTATGCTTTATTAAATTGTATTTATGTTGTTTTATCCTATGCTTTATTAAATTGAATTTATTTTGTTTTATCCTATGCTTTATTAAATTGTATTGATGTTGTTTTATCCCATGCTTTATTAAATTGTATTTATGTTGTTTTAACCTATGATTTATTAAATTGTATTTATGTTGTTTTGTACTATGCTTTATTAAATTGTATTTATGTTGTTTTAACCCATGCTTTATTAAATTATATTTATGTTGTTTTATCCTATGCTTTATTAAATTGTATTTATTCTGTTTTGTCCTATGCTTTATTAAATTGTATTTATGTTGTTTTAACCTATGATTTAATAAAATGTATTTATGTTGTTTTATCCTATGCTTTATTAAATTGTATTTATGTTGTTTTAACCTAAGATTTATTAAATTGTATTTATGTTGTTTTATCCTTTGCTTTATTAAATTGTATTTATGTTGTTTTATCCTATGCTTTATTAAATTGTATTTATGTTGTTTTATCCTATGCTTTATTAAATTGTATTTATGTTTTTTTATCCTATGCTTTATTAAATTTTATTGATGTTGTTTTATCCCATGCTTTATTAAATTGTATTTATGTTGTTTTAACCTATGATTTATTAAATTGTATTTATGTTGTTTTGTACTATGCTTTATTAAATTGTATTTATGTTGTTTTAACCCATGCTTTATTAAATTGTATTTATGTTGTTTTATCCTATGCTTTATTAAATTGTATTTATTTTGTTTTGTCTTATGCTTTATTAAATTGTATTTATGTTGTTTTAAGCTATGATTTATTAAATTGTAATTATGTTGTTTTATCCTATGCTTTATTAAATTGTATTTATGTTGTTTTAACCTAAGATTTATTAAATTGTATTTATGTTGTTTTATCCTATGCTTTATTAAATTGTATTTATGTTGTTTTAACCTATGATTTATTAAATTGTATTTATGTTGTTTTATCCTATGCTTTATTAAATTTTGTTTATGTTGTTTTATCCCATGCTTTATTAAATTGTATTTATGTTGTTTTATCCTATGCTTTATTAAATTGTATTAATGTTGTTTTCTCCTATGATTTATTAAATTGTATTTATGTTGTTTTATCCTATGCTTTAATAAATTGTATTTATGTTGTTTTAACCTAAGATTTATTAAATTGTATTTATGTTGTTTTATCCTTTGCTTTATTAAATTGTATTTATGTTGTTTTATCCTATGCTTTATTAAATTGTATTTATCTTGTTTTATCCTATGCTTTATTAAAATGTATTTATGTTGTTTTATCCCATGCTTTATTAAATTGTATTTATGTGGTTTTATCCTATGCTTTATTAAATTGTATTTATGTTGTTTTATCCTATGCTTTATTAAATTGTATTTATGTTGTTTTAACCCATGCTTCATTAAATTGCATTTATGTTGTTTTATCTTATGCTTTATTAAATTGTATTTATGTTGTTTTATCCTATGCTTTATTAAATTGTATTTATGTTGTTTTATCCTATGCTTTATTAAATTGTATTTATGTTGTTTTATCCTATGCTTTATTAAATTGTATTTATCTGGTTTTATCCTATGCTTTATTAAATTGTTTTTATGTTGTTTTATCCTATGCTTTATTAAATTGTATTATGTTGTTTTATCCTATGCTTTATTAAATTGTATTATGTTGTTTTATCCTATGCTTTATTAAATTGTATTTGTGTTGTCTTAACCCATGCTTTATTAAATTGTATTTATGTTGTTTTATCCTATGCTTTATTAAATTGTATTTATGTTGTTTTATCCTATGCTTTATTAAATTGTATTTATGTTGTTTTATCCTATGCTTTATTAAATTGTATTTATGTTGTTTTATCCTATGCTTTATTAAATTTTATTGATGTTGTTTTATCCCATGCTTTATTAAATTGTATTTATGTTGTTTTAACCTATGATTTATTAAATTGTATTTATGTTGTTTTGTACTATGCTTTATTAAATTGTATTTATGGTGTTTTAACCCATGCTTTATTAAATTGTATTTATGTTGTTTTATCCTATGCTTTATTAAATTGTATTTATTTTGTTTTGTCTTATGCTTTATTAAATTGTATTTATGTTGTTTTAACCTATGATTTATTAAATTGTATTTATGTTGTTTTATCCTATGCTTTAATAAATTGTATTTATGTTGTTTTAACCTAAGATTTATTAAATTGTATTTATGTTGTTTTATCCTATGCTTTATTAAATTGTATTTATGTTGTTTTATCCTATGCTTTATTAAATTGTATTTATGTTGTTTTATCCTATGCTTTATTAAATTTTATTGATGTTGTTTTATCCCATGCTTTATTAAATTGTATTTATGTTGTTTTAACCTATGATTTATTAAATTGTATTTATGTTGTTTTGTACTATGCTTTATTAAATTGTAATTATGTTGTTTTAACCCATGCTTTATTAAATTGTATTTATGTTGTTTTATCCTATGCTTTATTAAATTGTATTTATTTTGTTTTGTCTTATGCTTTATTAAATTGTATTTATGTTGTTTTAACCTATGATTTATTAAATTGTATTTATGTTGTTTTATCCTATGCTTTATTAAATTGTATTTATGTTGTTTTAACCTAAGATTTATTAAATTGTATTTATGTTGTTTTATCCTATGCTTTATTAAATTGTATTTATGTTGTTTTAACCTATAATTTATTAAATTGCATTTATGTTGTTTTATCCTATGCTTTATTAAATTTTGTTTATGTTGTTTTATCCCATGCTTTATTAAATTGTATTTATGTTGTTTTATCCTTTGCTTTATTAAATTGTATTAATGTTGTTTTCTCCTATGCTTTATTAAATTGTATTTATGTTGTTTTATCCTATGCTTCATTAAATTGTATTTATTTTATTTTATCCTATGCTTTATTAAATTGTATTTATGTTGTTTTCTCCTATGCTTTATTAAATTGTATTTATGTTGTTTTATCCTATGCTTTATTAAATTGTATTTATGTTGTTTTATCCTATGCTTTATTAAATTGTATTTATGTTGTTTTAACCTATGCTTTATTAAATTGTATTTATGTTGTTTTATCCTATGCTTTATTAAATTGTATTTATGTGGTTTTATCCGATGCTTTATTAAATTGTATTTATGTTGTTTTATCCTATGCTTTATTAAATTGTATTTATGTTGTTTTATCCTATGCTTTATTAAATTGTATTTATGTTGTTTTATCGTATGCTTTATTAAATTGTATTTATGTTGTTTTATCCTATGCTTTATTAAATTGTATTTATGTTTTATCCTATGCTTTATTAAATTGTATTCATGTTGTTTTATCCTATGCTTTATTAAATTGTATTTATGTTGTTTTATCGTATGCTTTATTAAACTGCATTTATGTTGCTTTATCCTATGCTTTATTAAATTGTATTTATGTTGTTTTATCCTATGCTTTATTAAATTGTGTTTATGTTGTTTTATCCTATGCTTTATTAAATTGTATTTATGTTGTTTTAACCCATGCTTTATTAAATTGTATTTATGTTGTTTTATCCTATGCTTTATTAAATTGTATTTATGTTGTTTTATCCTATGCTTTATTAAATTGTATTTATGTTGTTTTGTACTATGCTTTATTAAATTGTATTTATGTTGTTTTAACCCATGCTTTATTGAATTGTATTTATGTTGTTTTATCCTATGCTTTATTAAATTGTATTTATTTTGTTTTGTCCTATGCTTTATTAAATTGTATTTATGTTGTTTTAACCTATGCTTTATTAAGTTGTATTTGTGTTGTTTTAACCCATGCTTTATTAAATTGTATTTATGTTTTTTTATCCTATGCTTTATTAAATTGTATTTATGTTGTTTTATCCTATGCTTTATTAAATTGTATTTATGTTGTTTTATCCTATGCTTTATTAAATTGTATTGATGTTGTTTTATCCCATGCTTTATTAAATTGTATTTATGTTGTTTTAACCTATGATTTATTAAATTGTATTTATGTTGTTTTGTACTATGCTTTATTAAATTGTATTTATGTTGTTTTAACCCATGCTTTATTAAATTGTATTTATGTTGTTTTATCCTATGCTTTATTAAATTGTATTTATTCTGTTTTGTCCTATGCTTTATTAAATTGTATTTATGTTGTTTTAACCTATGATTTATTAAAATGTATTTATGTTGTTTTATCCTATGCTTTATTAAATTGTATTTATTTTGTTTTGTCCTATGCTTTATTAAATTGTATTTATGTTGTTTTAACCTATGCTTTATTAAATTGTATTTGTGTTGTCTTAACCCATGCTTTATTAAATTGTATTTATGTTGTTTTATCCTATGCTTTATTAAATTGTATTTATGTTGTTTTATCCTATGCTTTATTAAATTGTATTTATGTTGTTTTATCCTATGCTTTATTAAATTGTATTTATGTTGTTTTATCCTATGCTTTATTAAATTTTATTGATGTTGTTTTATCCCATGCTTTATTAAATTGTATTTATATTGTTTTAACCTATGATTTATTAAATTGTATTTATGTTGTTTTGTACTATGCTTTATTAAATTGTAATTATGTTGTTTTAACCCATGCTTTATTAAATTGTATTTATGTTGTTTTATCCTATGCTTTATTAAATTGTATTTATTTTGTTTTGTCTTATGCTTTATTAAATTGTATTTATGTTGTTTTAACCTATGATTTATTAAATTGTATTTATGTTGTTTTATCCTATGCTTTATTAAATTGTATTTATGTTGTTTTAACCTAAGATTTATTAAATTGTATTTATGTTGTTTTATCCTATGCTTTATTAAATTGTATTGATGTTGTTTTATCCCATGCTTTATTAAATTGTATTTATGTTGTTTTAACCTATGATTTATTAAATTGTATTTATGTTGTTTTGTACTATGCTTTATTAAATTGTATTTATGTTGTTTTAACCCATGCTTTATTAAATTGTATTTATGTTGTTTTATCCTATGCTTTATTAAATTGTATTTATTCTGTTTTGTCCTATGCTTTATTAAATTGTATTTATGTTGTTTTAACCTATGATTTATTAAAATGTATTTATGTTGTTTTATCCTATGCTTTATTAAATTGTATTTATTTTGTTTTGTCCTATGCTTTATTAAATTGTATTTATGTTGTTTTAACCTATGCTTTATTAAATTGTATTTGTGTTGTCTTAACCCATGCTTTATTAAATTGTATTTATGTTGTTTTATCCTATGCTTTATTAAATTGTATTTATGTTGTTTTATCCTATGCTTTATTAAATTGTATTTATGTTGTTTTATCCTATGCTTTATTAAATTGTATTTATGTTGTTTTATCCTATGCTTTATTAAATTTTATTGATGTTGTTTTATCCCATGCTTTATTAAATTGTATTTATATTGTTTTAACCTATGATTTATTAAATTGTATTTATGTTGTTTTGTACTATGCTTTATTAAATTGTAATTATGTTGTTTTAACCCATGCTTTATTAAATTGTATTTATGTTGTTTTATCCTATGCTTTATTAAATTGTATTTATTTTGTTTTGTCTTATGCTTTATTAAATTGTATTTATGTTGTTTTAACCTATGATTTATTAAATTGTATTTATGTTGTTTTATCCTATGCTTTATTAAATTGTATTTATGTTGTTTTAACCTAAGATTTATTAAATTGTATTTATGTTGTTTTATCCTATGCTTTATTAAATTGTATTTATGTTGTTTTAACCTATGATTTATTAAATTGTATTTATGTTGTTTTAACCTATGCTTTATTAAATTGTATTTGTGTTGTCTTAACCCATGCTTTATTAAATTGTATTTATGTTGTTTTATCCTATGCTTTATTAAATTGTATTTATGTTGTTTTATCCTATGCTTTATTAAATTGTATTTATGTTGTTTTATCCTATGCTTTATTAAATTGTATTTATGTTGTTTTATCCTATGCTTTATTAAATTTTATTGATGTTGTTTTATCCCATGCTTTATTAAATTGTATTTATGTTGTTTTAACCTATGATTTATTAAATTGTATTTATGTTGTTTTGTACTATGCTTTATTAAATTGTAATTATGTTGTTTTAACCCATGCTTTATTAAATTGTATTTATGTTGTTTTATCCTATGCTTTATTAAATTGTATTTATTTTGTTTTGTCTTATGCTTTATTAATTTGTATTTATGTTGTTTTAACCTATGATTTATTAAATTGTATTTATGTTGTTTTATCCTATGCTTTATTAAATTGTATTTATGTTGTTTTAACCTAAGATTTATTAAATTGTATTTATGTTGTTTTATCCTATGCTTTATTAAATTGTATTTATGTTGTTTTAACCTATGATTTATTAAATTGTATTTATGTTGTTTTATCCTATGCTTTATTAAATTGTATTTATGTTGTTTTATCCCATGCTTTATTAAATTGTATTTATGTTGTTTTATCCTATGCTTTATTAAATTGTATTAATGTTGTTTTCTCCTATGCTTTATTAAATTGTATTTATGTTGTTTTATCCTATGCTTCATTAAATTGTATTTATTTTATTTTATCCTATGCTTTATTAAATTGTATTTATGTTGTTTTCTCCTATGCTTTATTAAATTGTATTTATGTTGTTTTATCCTATGCTTCATTAAATTGTATTTATGTTGTTTTATCCTATGCTTTATTAAATTGTATTTATGTTGTTTTAACCTATGCTTTATTAAATTGTATTTATGTTGTTTTATCCTATGCTTTATTAAATTGTATTTATGTTTTATCCTATGCTTAATTAAATTGTATTCATGTTGTTTTATCCTATGCTTTATTAAATTGTATTTATGTTGTTTTATCGTATGCTTTATTAAACTGCATTTATGTTGCTTTATCCTATGCTTTATTAAATTGTATTTATGTTGTTTTATCCTATGCTTTATTAAATTGTGTTTATGTTGTTTTATCCTATGCTTTATTAAATTGTATTTATGTTGTTTTAACCCATGCTTTATTAAATTGTATTTATGTTGTTTTATCCTATGCTTTATTAAATTGTATTTATGTTGTTTTATCCTATGCTTTATTAAATTGTATTTATGTGTTTTGTACTATGCTTTATTAAATTGTATTTATGTTGTTTTAACCCATGCTTTATTAAATTGTATTTATGTTGTTTTATCCTATGCTTTATTAAATTGTATTTATTTTGTTTTGTCCTATGCTTTATTAAATTGTATTTATTTTGTTTTGTACTATGCTTTATTAAATTGTATTTATGTTGTTTTAACCTATGCTTTATTAAGTTGTATTTGTGTTGTTTTAACCCATGCTTTATTAAATTGTATTTATGTTTTTTTATCCTATGCTTTATTAAATTGTATTTATGTTGTTTTATCCTATGCTTTATTAAATTGTATTTATTTTGTTTTGTCCTATGCTTTATTAAATTGTATTTATGTTGTTTTAACCTATGCTTTATTAAGTTGTATTTGTGTTGTTTTAACCCATGCTTTATTAAATTGTATTTATGTTTTTTTATCCTATGCTTTATTAAATTGTATTTATGTTGTTTTATCCTATGCTTTATTAAATTGAATTTATTTTGTTTTATCCTATGCTTTATTAAATTGTATTGATGTTGTTTTATCCCATGCTTTATTAAATTGTATTTATGTTGTTTTAACCTATGATTTATTAAATTGTATTTATGTGGTTTTGTACTATGCTTTATTAAATTGTATTTATGTTGTTTTAACCCATGCTTTATTAAATTATATTTATGTTGTTTTATCCTATGCTTTATTAAATTGTATTTATTCTGTTTTGTCCTATGCTTTATTAAATTGTATTTATGTTGTTTTAACCTATGATTTATTAAAATGTATTTATGTTGTTTTATCCTATGCTTTATTAAATTGTATTTATGTTGTTTTAACCTAAGATTTATTAAATTGTATTTATGTTGTTTTATCCTTTGCTTTATTAAATTGTATTTATGTTGTTTTATCCTATGCTTTATTAAATTGTATTTATGTTGTTTTATCCTATGCTTTATTAAATTGTATTTATGTTTTTTATCCAATGCTTTATTAAATTTTATTGATGTTGTTTTATCCCATGCTTTATTAAATTGTATTTATGTTGTTTTAACCTATGATTTATTAAATTGTATTTATGTTGTTTTGTACTATGCTTTATTAAATTGTATTTATGTTGTTTTAACCCATGCTTTATTAAATTGTATTTATGTTGTTTTATCCTATGCTTTATTAAATTGTATTTATTTTGTTTTGTCTTATGCTTTATTAAATTGTATTTATGTTGTTTTAAGCTATGATTTATTAAATTGTAATTATGTTGTTTTATCCTATGCTTTATTAAATTGTATTTATGATGTTTTAACCTAAGATTTATTAAATTGTATTTATGTTGTTTTATCCTATGCTTTATTAAATTGTATTTATGTTGTTTTAACCTATGATTTATTAAATTGTATTTATGTTGTTTTATCCTATGCTTTATTAAATTTTGTTTATGTTGTTTTATCCCATGCTTTATTAAATTGTATTTATGTTGTTTTATCCTATGCTTTATTAAATTGTATTAATGTTGTTTTCTCCTATGATTTATTAAATTGTATTTATGTTGTTTTATCCTATGCTTTAATAAATTGTATTTATGTTGTTTTAACCTAAGATTTATTAAATTGTATTTATGTTGTTTTATCCATTGCTTTATTAAATTGTATTTATGTTGTTTTATCCTATGCTTTATTAAATTGTATTTATCTTGTTTTATCCTATGCTTTATTAAAATGTATTTATGTTGTTTTATCCCATGCTTTATTAAATTGTATTTATGTGGTTTTATCCTATGCTTTATTAAATTGTATTTATGTTGTTTTATCCTATGCTTTATTAAATTGTATTTATGTTGTTTTGTCCTATGCTTTATTAAATTGTATTTATGTTGTTTTAACCCATGCTTCATTAAATTGCATTTATGTTGTTTTATCTTATGCTTTATTAAATTGTATTTATGTTGTTTTATCCTATGCTTTATTAAATTGTATTTATGTTGTTTTATCCTATGCTTTATTAAATTGTATTTATCTGGTTTTATCCTATGCTTTATTAAATTGTTTTTATGTTGTTTTATCCTATGCTTTATTAAATTGTATTATGTTGTTTTATCCTATGCTTTATTAAATTGTATTATGTTGTTTTATCCTATGCTTTATTAAATTGTATTTGTGTTGTCTTAACCCATGCTTTATTAAATTGTATTTATGTTGTTTTATCCTATGCTTTATTAAATTGTATTTATGTTGTTTTATCCTATGCTTTATTAAATTGTATTTATGTTGTTTTATCCTATGCTTTATTAAATTGTATTTATGTTGTTTTATCCTATGCTTTATTAAATTTTATTGATGTTGTTTTATCCCATGCTTTATTAAATTGTATTTATGTTGTTTTAACCTATGATTTATTAAATTGTATTTATGTTGTTTTGTACTATGCTTTATTAAATTGTATTTATGGTGTTTTAACCCATGCTTTATTAAATTGTATTTATGTTGTTTTATCCTATGCTTTATTAAATTGTATTTATTTTGTTTTGTCTTATGCTTTATTAAATTGTATTTATGTTGTTTTAACCTATGATTTATTAAATTGTATTTATGTTGTTTTATCCTATGCTTTAATAAATTGTATTTATGTTGTTTTAACCTAAGATTTATTAAATTGTATTTATGTTGTTTTATCCTATGCTTTATTAAATTGTATTTATGTTGTTTATCCTATGCTTTATTAAATTGTATTTATGTTGTTTTATCCTATGCTTTATTAAATTTTATTGATGTTGTTTTATCCCATGCTTTATTAAATTGTATTTATGTTGTTTTAACCTATGATTTATTAAATTGTATTTATGTTGTTTTGTACTATGCTTTATTAAATTGTAATTATGTTGTTTTAACCCATGCTTTATTAAATTGTATTTATGTTGTTTTATCCTATGCTTTATTAAATTGTATTTATTTTGTTTTGTCTTATGCTTTATTAAATTGTATTTATGTTGTTTTAACCTATGATTTATTAAATTGTATTTATGTTGTTTTATCCTATGCTTTATTAAATTGTATTTATGTTGTTTTAACCTAAGATTTATTAAATTGTATTTATGTTGTTTTATCCTATGCTTTATTAAATTGTATTTATGTTGTTTTAACCTATGATTTATTAAATTGTATTTATGTTGTTTTATCCTATGCTTTATTAAATTTTGTTTATGTTGTTTTATCCCATGCTTTATTAAATTGTATTTATGTTGTTTTATCCTTTGCTTTATTAAATTGTATTAATGTTGTTTTCTCCTATGCTTTATTAAATTGTATTTATGTTGTTTTATCCTATGCTTCATTAAATTGTATTTATTTTATTTTATCCTATGCTTTATTAAATTGTATTTATGTTGTTTTCTCCTATGCTTTATTAAATTGTATTTATGTTGTTTTATCCTATGCTTTATTAAATTGTATTTATGTTGTTTTATCCTATGCTTTATTAAATTGTATTTATGTGGTTTTATCCGATGCTTTATTAAATTGTATTTATGTTGTTTTATCCTATGCTTTATTAGATTGTATTTATGTAGTTTCGTCCTATGCTTTATTAAATTGTATTTATGTTGTTTTAACCCATGCTTTATTAAATTGTATTTATGTTGTTTTATCCTATGCTTTATTAAATTGTATTTATGTTGTTTTATCCTATGCTTTAATAAATTGTATTTATGTTGTTTTATCCTATGCTTTATTAAATTGTATTTATGTTGTTTTATCGTATGCTTTATTAAATTGTATTTATGTTGTTTTATCCTATGCTTTATTAAATTGTATTTATGTTTTATCCTATGCTTTATTAAATTGTATTCATGTTGTTTTATCCTATGCTTTATTAAATTGTATTTATGTTGTTTTATCGTATGCTTTATTAAACTGCATTTATGTTGCTTTATCCTATGCTTTATTAAATTGTATTTATGTTGTTTTATCCTATGCTTTATTAAATTGTGTTTATGTTGTTTTATCCTATGCTTTATTAAATTGTATTTATGTTGTTTTAACCCATGCTTTATTAAATTGTATTTATGTTGTTTTATCCTATGCTTTATTAAATTGTATTTATGTTGTTTTATCCTATGCTTTATTAAATTGTATTTATGTTGTTTTGTACTATGCTTTATTAAATTGTATTTATGTTGTTTTAACCCATGCTTTATTGAATTGTATTTATGTTGTTTTATCCTATGCTTTATTAAATTGTATTTATTTTGTTTTGTCCTATGCTTTATTAAATTGTATTTATGTTGTTTTAACCTATGCTTTATTAAGTTGTATTTGTGTTGTTTTAACCCATGCTTTATTAAATTGTATTTATGTTTTTTTATCCTATGCTTTATTAAATTGTATTTATGTTGTTTTATCCTATGCTTTATTAAATTGTATTTATGTTGTTTTATCCTATGCTTTATTAAATTGTATTGATGTTGTTTTATCCCATGCTTTATTAAATTGTATTTATGTCGTTTTAACCTATGATTTATTAAATTGTATTTATGTTGTTTTGTACTATGCTTTATTAAATTGTATTTATGTTGTTTTAACCCATGCTTTATTAAATTGTATTTATGTTGTTTTATCCTATGCTTTATTAAATTGTATTTATTCTGTTTTGTCCTATGCTTTATTAAATTGTATTTATGTTGTTTTAACCTATGATTTATTAAAATGTATTTATGTTGTTTTATCCTATGCTTTATTAAATTGTATTTATTTTGTTTTGTCCTATGCTTTATTAAATTGTATTTATGTTGTTTTAACCTATGCTTTATTAAGTTGTATTTGTGTTGTCTTAACCCATGCTTTATTAAATTGTATTTATGTTGTTTTATCCTATGCTTTATTAAATTGTATTTATGTTGTTTTATCCTATGCTTTATTAAATTGTATTTATGTTGTTTTATCCTATGCTTTATTAAATTGTATTTATGTTGTTTTATCCTATGCTTTATTAAATTTTATTGATGTTGTTTTATCCCATGCTTTATTAAATTGTATTTATGTTGTTTTAACCTATGATTTATTAAATTGTATTTATGTTGTTTTGTACTATGCTTTATTAAATTGTAATTATGTTGTTTTAACCCATGCTTTATTAAATTGTATTTATGTTGTTTTATCCTATGCTTTATTAAATTGTATTTATTTTGTTTTGTCTTATGCTTTATTAAATTGTATTTATGTTGTTTTAACCTATGATTTATTAAATTGTATTTATGTTGTTTTATCCTATGCTTTATTAAATTGTATTTATGTTGTTTTAACCTAAGATTTATTAAATTGTATTTATGTTGTTTTATCCTATGCTTTATTAAATTGTATTTATGTTGTTTTAACCTATGATTTATTAAATTGTATTTATGTTGTTTTATCCTATGCTTTATTAAATTGTATTTATGTTGTTTTATCCCATGCTTTATTAAATTGTATTTATGTTGTTTTATCCTATGCTTTATTAAATTGTATTAATGTTGTTTTCTCCTATGCTTTATTAAATTGTATTTATGTTGTTTTATCCTATGCTTCATTAAATTGTATTTATTTTATTTTATCCTATGCTTTATTAAATTGTATTTATGTTGTTTTCTCCTATGCTTTATTAAATTGTATTTATGTTGTTTTATCCTATGCTTCATTAAATTGTATTTATGTTGTTTTATCCTATGCTTTATTAAATTGTATTTATGTTGTTTTAACCTATGCTTTATTAAATTGTATTTATGTTGTTTTATCCTATGCTTTATTAAATTGTATTTATGTTGTTTTAACCTATGCTTTATTAAGTTGTATTTGTGTTGTCTTAACCCATGCTTTATTAAATTGTATTTATGTTGTTTTATCCTATGCTTTATTAAATTGTATTTATGTTGTTTTATCCTATGCTTTATTAAATTGTATTTATGTTGTTTTATCCTATGCTTTATTAAATTGTATTTATGTTGTTTTATCCTATGCTTTATTAAATTTTATTGATGTTGTTTTATCCCATGCTTTATTAAATTGTATTTATGTTGTTTTAACCTATGATTTATTAAATTGTATTTATGTTGTTTTGTACTATGCTTTATTAAATTGTAATTATGTTGTTTTAACCCATGCTTTATTAAATTGTATTTATGTTGTTTTATCCTATGCTTTATTAAATTGTATTTATTTTGTTTTGTCTTATGCTTTATTAAATTGTATTTATGTTGTTTTAACCTATGATTTATTAAATTGTATTTATGTTGTTTTATCCTATGCTTTATTAAATTGTATTTATGTTGTTTTAACCTAAGATTTATTAAATTGTATTTATGTTGTTTTATCCTATGCTTTATTAAATTGTATTTATGTTGTTTTAACCTATGATTTATTAAATTGTATTTATGTTGTTTTATCCTATGCTTTATTAAATTGTATTTATGTTGTTTTATCCCATGCTTTATTAAATTGTATTTATGTTGTTTTATCCTATGCTTTATTAAATTGTATTAATGTTGTTTTCTCCTATGCTTTATTAAATTGTATTTATGTTGTTTTATCCTATGCTTCATTAAATTGTATTTATTTTATTTTATCCTATGCTTTATTAAATTGTATTTATGTTGTTTTCTCCTATGCTTTATTAAATTGTATTTATGTTGTTTTATCCTATGCTTCATTAAATTGTATTTATGTTGTTTTATCCTATGCTTTATTAAATTGTATTTATGTTGTTTTAACCTATGCTTTATTAAATTGTATTTATGTTGTTTTATCCTATGCTTTATTAAATTGTATTTATGTTGTTTTATCGTATGCTTTATTAAATTGTATTTATGTTGTTTTATCCTATGCTTTATTAAATTGTATTTATGTTTTATCCTATGCTTAATTAAATTGTATTCATGTTGTTTTATCCTATGCTTTATTAAATTGTATTTATGTTGTTTTATCGTATGCTTTATTAAACTGCATTTATGTTGCTTTATCCTATGCTTTATTAAATTGTATTTATGTTGTTTTATCCTATGCTTTATTAAATTGTGTTTATGTTGTTTTATCCTATGCTTTATTAAATTGTATTTATGTTGTTTTAACCCATGCTTTATTAAATTGTATTTATGTTGTTTTATCCTATGCTTTATTAAATTGTATTTATGTTGTTTTATCCTATGCTTTATTAAATTGTATTTATGTTGTTTTGTACTATGCTTTATTAAATTGTATTTATGTTGTTTTAACCCATGCTTTATTAAATTGTATTTATGTTGTTTTATCCTATGCTTTATTAAATTGTATTTATTTTGTTTTGTCCTATGCTTTATTAAATTGTATTTATTTTGTTTTGTCCTATGCTTTATTAAATTGTATTTATGTTGTTTTAACCTATGCTTTATTAAGTTGTATTTGTGTTGTTTTAACCCATGCTTTATTAAATTGTATTTATGTTTTTTTATCCTATGCTTTATTAAATTGTATTTATGTTGTTTTATCCTATGCTTTATTAAATTGTATTTATTTTGTTTTGTCCTATGCTTTATTAAATTGTATTTATGTTGTTTTAACCTATGCTTTATTAAGTTGTATTTGTGTTGTTTTAACCCATGCTTTATTAAATTGTATTTATGTTTTTTTATCCTATGCTTTATTAAATTGTATTTATGTTGTTTTATCCTATGCTTTACTAAATTGAATTTATTTTGTTTTATCCTATGCTTTATTAAATTGTATTGATGTTGTTTTATCCCATGCTTTATTAAATTGTATTTATGTTGTTTTAACCTATGATTTATTAAATTGTATTTATGTTGTTTTGTACTATGCTTTATTAAATTGTATTTATGTTGTTTTAACCCATGCTTTATTAAATTATATTTATGTTGTTTTATCCTATGCTTTATTAAATTGTATTTATTCTGTTTTGTCCTATGCTTTATTAAATTGTATTTATGTTGTTTTAACCTATGATTTATTACAATGTATTTATGTTGTTTTATCCTATGCTTTATTAAATTGTATTTATGTTGTTTTAACCTAAGATTTATTAAATTGTATTTATGTTGTTTTATCCTTTGCTTTATTAAATTGTATTTATGTTGTTTTATCCTATGCTTTATTAAATTGTATTTATGTTGTTTTATCCTATGCTTTATTAAATTGTATTTATGTTTTTTTATCCTATGCTTTATTAAATTTTATTGATGTTGTTTTATCCCATGCTTTATTAAATTGTATTTATGTTGTTTTAACCTATGATTTATTAAATTGTATTTATGTTGTTTTGTACTATGCTTTATTAAATTGTATTTATGTTGTTTTAACCCATGCTTTATTAAATTGTATTTATGTTTTTTTATCCTATGCTTTATTAAATTGTATTTATTTTGTTTTGTCTTATGCTTTATTAAATTGTATTTATGTTGTTTTAAGCTATGATTTATTAAATTGTAATTATGTTGTTTTATCCTATGCTTTATTAAATTGTATTTATGTTGTTTTAACCTAAGATTTATTAAATTGTATTTATGTTGTTTTATCCTATGCTTTATTAAATTGTATTTATGTTGTTTTAACCTATGATTTATTAAATTGTATTTATGTTGTTTTATCCTATGCTTTATTAAATTTTGTTTATGTTGTTTTATCCCATGCTTTATTAAATTGTATTTATGTTGTTTTATCCTATGCTTTATTAAATTGTATTAATGTTGTTTTCTCCTATGATTTATTAAATTGTATTTATGTTGTTTTATCCTATGCTTTAATAAATTGTATTTATGTTGTTTTAACCTAAGATTTATTAAATTGTATTTATGTTGTTTTATCCTTTGCTTTATTAAATTGTATTTATGTTGTTTTATCCTATGCTTTATTAAATTGTATTTATCTTGTTTTATCCTATGCTTTATTAAAATGTATTTATGTTGTTTTATCCCATGCTTTATTAAATTGTATTTATGTGGTTTTATCCTATGCTTTATTAAATTGTATTTATGTTGTTTTATCCTATGCTTTATTAAATTGTATTTATGTTGTTTTGTCCTATGCTTTATTAAATTGTATTTATGTTGTTTTAACCCATGCTTCATTAAACTGCATTTATGTTGTTTTATCTTATGCTTTATTAAATTGTATTTATGTTGTTTTATCCTATGCTTTATTAAATTGTATTTATCTGGTTTTATCCTATGCTTTATTAAATTGTTTTTATGTTGTTTTATCCTATGCTTTATTAAATTGTATTATGTTGTTTTATCCTATGCTTTATTAAATTGTATTATGTTGTTTTATCCTATGCTTTATTAAATTGTATTTGTGTTGTCTTAACCCATGCTTTATTAAATTGTATTTATGTTGTTTTATCCTATGCTTTATTAAATTGTATTTATGTTGTTTTATCCTATGCTTTATTAAATTGTATTTATGTTGTTTTATCCTATGCTTTATTAAATTGTATTTATGTTGTTTTATCCTATGCTTTATTAAATTTTATTGATGTTGTTTTATCCCATGCTTTATTAAATTGTATTTATGTTGTTTTAACCTATGATTTATTAAATTGTATTTATGTTGTTTTGTACTATGCTTTATTAAATTGTATTTATGGTGTTTTAACCCATGCTTTATTAAATTGTATTTATGTTGTTTTATCCTATGCTTTATTAAATTGTATTTATTTTGTTTTGTCTTATGCTTTATTAAATTGTATTTATGTTGTTTTAACCTATGATTTATTAAATTGTATTTATGTTGTTTTATCCTATGCTTTAATAAATTGTATTTATGTTGTTTTAACCTAAGATTTATTAAATTGTATTTATGTTGTTTTATCCTATGCTTTATTAAATTGTATTTATGTTGTTTTATCCTATGCTTTATTAAATTGTATTTATGTTGTTTTATCCTATGCTTTATTAAATTTTATTGATGTTGTTTTATCCCATGCTTTATTAAATTGTATTTATGTTGTTTTAACCTATGATTTATTAAATTGTATTTATGTTGTTTTAACCTATGCTTTATTAAATTGTAATTATGTTGTTTTAACCCATGCTTTATTAAATTGTATTTATGTTGTTTTATCCTATGCTTTATTAAATTGTATTTATTTTGTTTTGTCTTATGCTTTATTAAATTGTATTTATGTTGTTTTAACCTATGATTTATTAAATTGTATTTATGTTGTTTTATCCTATGCTTTATTAAATTGTATTTATGTTGTTTTAAACTAAGATTTATTAAATTGTATTTATGTTGTTTTATCCTATGCTTTATTAAATTGTATTTATGATGTTTTAACCTATGATTTATTAAATTGTATTCATGTTGTTTTATCCTATGCTTTATTAAATTTTGTTTATGTTGTTTTATCCTATGCTTTATTAAATTTTGTTTATGTTGTTTTATCCCATGCTTTATTAAATTGTATTTATGTTGTTTTATCCTATGCTTTATTAAATTGTATTAATGTGGTTTTCTCCTATGCTTTATTAAATTGTATTTATGTTGTTTTATCCTATGCTTCATTAAATTGTATTTATGTTGTTTTATCCTATGCTTTATTAAATTGTATTATGTTGTTTTATCCTATGCTTTATTAAATTGTATTTATGTTGTTTTATCCTATGCTTTATTAAATTGTGTTTATGTTGTTTTATCCTATGCTTTATTAAATTGCATTTATGTTGTTTTAACCCATGCTTTATTAAATTGTATTTATGTTGTTTTATCCTATGCTTAATTAAATTGTATTTATGTTGTTTTATCCTATGCTTTATTAAATTGTATTTATGTTGTTTTGTACTATGCTTTATTAAATTGTATTTATGTTGTTTTAACCCATGCTTTATTAAATTGTATTTGTGTTGTTTTAACCCATGCTTTATTAAATTGTATATATGTTGTTTTATCCTATGCTTTATTAAATTGTATTTATGTTGTTTTATCCTATGCTTTATTAAATTGTATTTATGTTGTTTTATCCTATGCTTTATAAAATTGTATTGATGTTGTTTTATCCCATGCTTTATTATATTGTATTTAGGTTGTTTTAACCTATGATTTATTAAATTGTATTTATGTTGTTTTGTACTATGCTTTATTAAATTGTATTTATGTTGTTTTAACCCATGCTTTATTAAATTGTATTTATGTTGTTTTATCCTATACTTTATTAAATTGTATTTATTTTGTTTTGTCCTATGCTTTATTAAAATGTATTTATGTTGTTTTAACCTATGATTTATTAAATTGTATTTATGCTGTTTTATCCTATGCTTTATTAAATTGTATTTATGTTGTTTTATCCTATGCTTTATTAAATTGTATTTATCTGGTTTTATCCTATGCTTTATTAAATTGTATTTATGTTGTTTTATCCTATGCTTTATTAAATTGTATTATGTTGTTTTATCCTATGCTTTATTAAATTGTATTATGTTGTTTTATCCTTTGCTTTATTAAATTGTATTTATGTTGTTTTATCCTATGCTTTATTAAATTGTGTTTATGTTGTTTTATCCTATGCTTTATTAAATTGTATTTATGTTGTTTTAACCCATGCTTTAATAAATTGTATTTATGTTGTTTTATCCTATGCTTTATTAAATTGTATTTATGTTGTTTTATCCTATGCTTTATTAAAATGTATTTATGTTGTTTTGTACTATGCTTTAATAAATTGTATTTATGTTGTTTTAACCCATGCTTTCTTAAATTGTATTTATGTTGTTTTATCCTATGCTTTATTAAATTGTATTTATTTTGTTTTGTCCTATGCTTTATTAAATTGTATTTATGTTGTTTTAACCTATGCTTTATTAAATTGTATTTGTGTTGTCTTAACCCATGCTTTATTAAATTGTATTTATGTTGTTTTATCCTATGCTTTATTAAATTGTATTTATGTTGTTTTATCCTATGCTTTATTAAATTGTATTTATGTTGTTTTATCCTATGCTTTATTAAATTGTATTTATGTTGTTTTATCCTATGCTTTATTAAATTTTATTGATGTTGTTTTATCCCATGCTTTATTAAATTGTATTTATGTTGTTTTAACCTATGATTTATTAAATTGTATTTATGTTGTTTTGTACTTTGCTTTATTAAATTGTATTTATGGTGTTTTAACCCATGCTTTATTAAATTGTATTTATGTTGTTTTATCCTATGCTTTATTAAATTGTATTTATTTTGTTTTGTCTTATGCTTTATTAAATTGTATTTATGTTGTTTTAACCTATGATTTATTAAATTGTATTTATGTTGTTTTATCCTATGCTTTAATAAATTGTATTTATGTTGTTTTATCCTATGCTTTATTAAATTGTATTTATGTTGTTTTATCCTATGCTTTATTAAATTGTATTTATGTTGTTTTATCCTATGCTTTATTAAATTGTATTTATGTTGTTTTATCCTATGCTTTATTAAATTGTATTTATGTTGTTTTATCCTATGCTTTATTAAATTTTATTGATGTTGTTTTATCCCATGCTTTATTAAATTGTATTTATGTTGTTTTAACCTATGATTTATTAAATTGTATTTATGTTGTTTTGTACTATGCTTTATTAAATTGTAATTATGTTGTTTTAACCCATGCTTTATTAAATTGTATTTATGTTGTTTTATCCTATGCTTTATTAAATTTTGTTTATGTTGTTTTATCCTATGCTTTATTAAATTTTGTTTATGTTGTTTTATCCCATGCTTTATTAAATTGTATTTATGTTGTTTTATCCTATGCTTTATTAAATTGTATTAATGTTGTTTTCTCCTATGCTTTATTAAATTGTATTTATGTTGTTTTATCCTATGCTTCATTAAATTGTATTTATGTTGTTTTCTCTAATGCTTTATTAAATTGTATTTATGTTGTTTTATCCTATGCTTCATTAAATTGTATTTATGTTGTTTTATCCTATGCTTTATCAAATTGTATTTATGTTGTTTTAACCTATGCTTTATTAAATTGTATTTATGTTGTTTTATCCTATGCTTTATTAAATTGCATTTATGTTGTTTTAACCTATGCTTTATTAAATTGTATTTATGTTGTTTTATCCTATGCTTTATTAAATTGTATTTATGTGGTTTTATCCGATGCTTTATTAAATTGTATTTATGTTGTTTTATCCTATGCTTTATTAAATTGTATTTATGTAGTTTCGTCCTATGCTTTATTAAATTGTATTTATGTTGTTTTAACCCATGCTTTAATAAATTGTATTTATGTTGTTTTATCCTATGCTTTATTAAATTGTATTTATGTGGTTTTATCCTATGCTTTAATAAATTGTATTTATGTTGTTTTATCCTATGCTTTAATAAATTGTATTTATGTTGTTTTATCCTATGCTTTATTAAATTGTATTTATGTTGTTTTATCGTATGCTTTATTAAATTGTATTTATGTTTTATCCTATGCTTTATTAAATTGTATTCATGTTGTTTTATCCTATGCTTTATTAAATTGTATTTATGATGTTTTATCGTATGCTTTATTAAACTGCATTTATGTTGCTTTATCCTATGCTTTATTAAATTGTATTTATGTTGTTTTATCCTATGCTTTATTAAATTGTGTTTATGTTGTTTTATCCTATGCTTTATTAAATTGTATTTATGTTGTTTTAACCCATGCTTTATTAAATTGTATTTATGTTGTTTTATCCTATTCTTTATTAAATTGTATTTATGTTGTTTTATCCTATGCTTTATTACATTTTATTGATCTTGTTTTATCCCATGCTTTATTAAATTGTATTTATGTTGTTTTAACCTATGATTTATTAAATTGTATTTATGTTGTTTTGTACTATGCTTTATTAAATTGTATTTATGTTGTTTTAACCCATGCTTTATTAAATTGTATTTATGTTGTTTTATCCTATGCTTTATTAAATTGTATTTATTTTGTTTTGTCTTATGCTTTATTAAATTGTATTTATGTTGTTTTAACCTATGATTTATTAAATTGTATTTATGTTGTTTTATCCTATGCTTTAATAAATTGTATTTATGTTGTTTTAACCTAAGATTTATTAAATTGTATTTATGTTGTTTTATCCTATGCTTTATTAAATTGTATTTATGTTGTTTTATCCTATGCTTTATTAAATTGTATTTATGTTGTTTTATCCTATGCTTTATTAAATTGTATTTATGTTTTTTTATCCTATGCTTTATTAAATTTTATTGATGTTGTTTTATCCCATGCTTTATTAAATTGTATTTATGTTGTTTTAACCTATGATTTATTAAATTGTATTTATGTTGTTTTGTACTATGCTTTATTAAATTGTAATTATGTTGTTTTAACCCATGCTTTATTAAATTGTATTTATGTTGTTTTATCCTATGCTTTATTAAATTGTATTTATTTTGTTTTGTCTTATGCTTTATTACATTGTATTTATGTTGTTTTAACCTATGATTTATTAAATTGTATTTATGTTGTTTTATCCTATGCTTTATTAAATTGTATTTATGTTGTTTTAACCTAAGATTTATTAAATTGTATTTATGTTGTTTTATCCTATGCTTTATTAAATTGTATTTATGTTGTTTTAACCTATGATTTATTAAATTGTATTTATGTTGTTTTATCCTATGCTTTATTAAATTTTGTTTACGTTGTTTTATCCCATGCTTTATTAAATTGTATTTATGTTGTTTTATCCTATGCTTTATTAAATTGTATTAATGTTGTTTTCTCCTATGCTTTATTAAATTGTATTTATGTTGTTTTATCCTATGCTTCATTAAATTGTATTTATTTTATTTTATCCTATGTTTTATTAAATTGTATTTATGTTGTTTTCTCCTATGCTTTATTAAATTGTATTTATGTTGTTTTAACCCATGCTTCATTAAATTGTATTTATGTTGTTTTATCTTAAGCTTTATTAAATTGTATTTATGTTGTTTTATCTTATGCTTTATTAAATTGTATTTATGTTGTTTTAACCCATGCTTTATTAAATTTCATTTATGTTGTTTTATCTTATGCTTTATTAAATTGTAGTTATGTTGTTTTATCCTATGCTTTATTAAATTGTATTTACGTTGTTTTATCCTATGCTTTATTAAATTGTATTTATGTTGTTTTATCCTATGCTTTATTAAATAGTTTTTCTGTTGTTTAAACCTATGCTTTATTAAATTGTATTTACGTTGTTTTAACCTATGCTTTATTAAATTGTATTTATATTGTTTTAACCTATGCTTTATTAAATTGTATTTATGTTGTTTTAACCCATGCTTCATTAAATTGTATTTATGTTGTTTTATCTTATGCTTTATTAAATTGTATTTATGTTGTTTTGTCCTATGCTTTATTAAATTGTATTTATATTGTTTTAACCCATGCTTTATTAAATTGCATTTATGTTGTTTTATCTTATGCTTTATTAAATTGAATTTATGTTGTTTTATCTTATGCTTTATTAAATTGTATTTATGTTGTTTTAACCCATGCTTTATTAAATTGTATTTATGTTGTTTTATCCTATGCTTTATTAAATTGTATTTATGTTGTTTTATCCTATGCTTTATTAAATTGTATTTATGTTGTTTTAACCCATGCTTTATTAAATTGTATTTATGTTGTTTTATCCTATGCTTTTTTAAATTGTATTTATGTTGTTTTATCCTATGCTTTATTAAATTTTATTGATGTTGTTTTATCCCATGCTTTATTAAATTGTATTTATGTTGTTTTAACCTATGATTTATTAAATTGTATTTATATTGTTTTGTACTATGCTTTATTAAATTGTATTTATGTTGTTTTAACCCATGCTTTATTAAATTGTATTTATGTTGTATTATCCTATGCTTTATTAAATTGTATTTATTTTGTTTTGTCTTATGCTTTATTAAATTGTATTTATGTTGTTTTAACCTATGATTTATTAAATTGTATTTATGTTGTTTTATCCTATGCTTTAATAAATTGTATTTATGTTGTTTTAACCTAAGATTTATTAAATTGTATTTATGTTGTTTTATCCTATGCTTTATTAACATGTATTTATGTTGTTTTATCCTATGCTTTATTAAATTGTATTTATGTTGTTTTATCCTATGCTTTATTAAATTGTATTTATGTTTTTTTATCCTATGCTTTCTTAAATTTTATTGATGTTGTTTTATCCCATGCTTTATTAAATTGTATTTATGTTGTTTTAGCCTATGATTTATTAAATTGTATTTATGTTGTTTTGTACTATGCTTTATTAAATTGTAATTATGTTGTTTTAACCCATGCTTTATTAAATTGTATTTATGTTGTTTTATCCTATGCTTTATTAAATTGTATTTATTTTGTTTTGTCTTATGCTTTATTACATTGTATTTATGTTGTTTTAACCTATGATTTATTAAATTGTATTTATGTTGTTTTATCCTATGCTTTATTAAATTGTATTTATGTTGTTTTAACCTAAGATTTATTAAATTGTATTTATGTTGTTTTATCCTATGCTTTATTAAATTGTATTTATGTTGTTTTAACCTATGATTTATTAAATTGTATTTATGTTGTTTTATCCTATGCTTTATTAAATTTTGTTTATGTTGTTTTATCCCATGCTTTATTAAATTGTATTTATGTTGTTTTATCCTATGCTTTATTAAATTGTATTAATGTTGTTTTCTCCTATGCTTTATTAAATTGTATTTATGTTGTTTTATACTATGCTTCATTAAATTGTATTTATTTTATTTCATCCTATGCTTTATTAAATTCTATTTATGTTGTTTTCTCCTATGCTTTATTAAATTGTATTTATGTTGTTTTAACCCAGGCTTCATTAAATTGTATTTATGTTGTTTTATCTTATGCTTTATTAAATTGTATTTATGTTGTTTTAACCCATGCTTTATTAAATTGCATTTATGTTGTTTTATCTTATGCTTTATTAAATTGTAGTTATGTTGTTTTATCTTATGCTTTATTAAATTGTATTTACGTTGTTTTATCCTATGCTTTATTAAATTGTATTTATGTTGTTTTATCCTATGCTTTATTAAATTGTTTTTCTGTTGTTTAAACCTATGCTTTATTAAATTGTATTTACGTTGTTTTAACCTATGCTTTATTAAATTGTATTTATGTTGTTTTAACCTATGCTTTATTAAATTGTATTTATGTTGTTTTAACCCATGCTTCATTAAATTGCATTTATGTTGTTTTATCTTATGCTTTATTAAATTGTATTTATGTTGTTTTGTCCTATGCTTTATTAAATTGTATTTATGTTGTTTTAACCCATGCTTTATTAAATTGCATTTATGTTGTTTTATCTTATGCTTTATTAAATTGAATTTATGTTGTTTTATCTTATGCTTTATTAAATTGTATTTATGTTGTTTTAACCCATGCTTTATTAAATTGTTTTTATGTTGTTTTATCCTATGCTTTATTAAATTGTATTTATGTTGTTCTATCCTATGCTTTATTAAATTGTATTTATGTTTTTTTTATCCTATGGTTTATTAAATTGTATTTATGTTGTTTTGTCCTATGCTTTATTAAATTGTATTTATGTTGTTTTAACCCATGCTTCATTAAATTGTATTTATGTTGTTTTATCCCATGCTTTATTAAATTGTATTCATGTTGTTTTATATTATGCTTCATTAAATTGTATTTATGTTGTTTTATCTTATGCTTTATTAAATTGTATTTATGTTGTTTTGTCCTATGCTTTATTAAATTGTATTTATGTTGTTTTAACCCATGCTTCATTAAATTGTATTTATGTTGTTTTATCTTATGCTTTATTAAATTGTATTTATGTTGTTTTATCTTATGCTTTATTAAATTGTATTTATGTTGTTTTAACCCATGCTTTATTAAATTGCATTTATGTTGTTTTATCTTATGCTTTATTAAATTGTATTTATGTTGTTTTATCCTATGCTTTATTAAATTGTATTTATGTTGTTTTATCCTATGCTTTATTAAATTGTATTTATGTTGTTTTAACCCATGCTTTATTAAATTGTATTTATGTTGTTTTATCCTATGCTTTATTAAATTGTATTTATGTTGTTTTATCCTATGCTTTATTAAATTTTATTGATGTTGTTTTATCCTATGCTTTATTAAATTGTATTTATGTTGTTTTAACCTATGATTTTTTAAATTGTATTTATGTTGTTTTTTCCTATGCTTTATTAAATTGTATTTATGTTGTTTTATCCTATGCTTTATTAAATTGTATTTATGTTGTTTTAACCTATGCTTTATTAAATTGTATTTATGTTGTTCTATCCTATGCTTTATTAAATTGTATTTATGTTGTTTTATCCTATGGTTTATTAAATTGTATTTATGTTGTTTTGCCCTATGCTTTATTAAATTGTATTTATGTAGTTTTAACCCATGCTTCATTAAATTGTATTTATGTTGTTTCAACCCATGCTTCATTAAATTGTATTCATGTTGTTTTATCTTATGCTTCATTAAATTGTATTTATGTTGTTTTATCTTATGCTTTATTAAATTGTATTTATGTTGTTTTGTCCTATGCTTTATTAAATTGTATTTAGGTTGTTTTAACCCATGCTTCATTAAATTGTATTTATGTTGTTTTATCTTGTGCTTTATTAAATTGTATTTATGTTGTTTTATCTTATGCTTTATTAAATTGTATTTATGTTGTTTTAACCCATGCTTTATTAAATTGCATTTATGTTGTTTTATCTTATGCTTTATTAAATTGTATTTATGTTGTTTTATCCTATGCTTTATTAAATTGTATTTACGTTGTTTTATCCTATGCTTTATTAAATTGTATTTATGTTGTTTTATCCTATGCTTTATTAAATTGTATTTCTGTTGTTTTAACCTATGCTTTATTAAATTGTATTTACGTTGTTTTAACCTATGCTTTATTAAATTGTATTTATGTTGTTTTAACCTATGCTTTATTAAATTGTATTTATGTTGTTTTAACCCATGCTTCATTAAATTGTATTTATGTTGTTTTATCTTATGCTTTATTAAATTGTATTTATGTTGTTTTGTCCTATGCTTTATTAAATTGTATTTATGTTGTTTTAACCCATGCTTTATTAAATTGCATTTATGTTGTT
Organism: Phyllobates terribilis; assembly: GCF_046119375.1. NCBI lineage: Eukaryota > Metazoa > Chordata > Amphibia > Anura > Dendrobatidae > Phyllobates > Phyllobates terribilis. The sequence goes on along the minus strand of NW_027362781.1, from coordinate 1,484,539 downwards.
TTACCTTATGCTTTATTAAATAGTATTTATGTTGTTTTATCCTATGCTTTATTAAATTGTATTTATGTTGTTTTATCCTATGCTTTATTAAATTTTATTGATGTTGTTTTATCCTATGCTTTATTAAATTGTATTTATGTTGTTTTATTCTATGCTTTATTAAATTGTATTTATGTTGCTTTAACTTATGCTTTATTAAATTGTATTTATGTTGTTTTATCCTATGCTTTATTAAATTGTATTTATGTTGTTTTAAAATATGCTTTATTAAATTGTATTTATGTTGTTTTATCCTATGCTTTATTAAATTGTATTTATGTTGTTTTATCCTATACTTTATTAAATTGTATTTATGTTGTTTTATCCTATGCTTTATTAAATTGTATTTATGTTGTTTTATCCTATGCTTTTTTAAATTGTATTTATGTTGTTTTATCCTATGCTTTATTAAATTGTATTTATGTTGTTTTAACCCATGCTTCATTAAATTGTATTTATGTTTTTTTAACCTATGCTTTATTAAATTGTATTTATGTTGTTTTATCCTATGCTTTATTAAATTGTATTTATGTTGTTTTGTCCTATGCTTTATTAAATTGTATTTATGTTGTTTTAACCTATGCTTTATTAAATTGTATTTATGTTGTTTTAACCCATGCTTTATTAAATTGTATTCATGTTGTTTTATCCTATGCTTTAATAAATTGTATTTATGTTGTTTTATACTATGCTTAATTAAATTGTATTTATGTTGTTTTATCCTATGCTTTAATCAATTTTATTGATGTTGTTTTATCCTATGCTTTATTAAATTGTATTTATGTTGTTTTAACCTATGATTTTTTAAATTGTATTTATGTTGTTTTATCCTATGCTTTATTAAATTGTATTTATGTTGTTTTATCCTATGCTTTATTAAATTGTATTTATGTTGTTTTAACCTATGCTTTTTTAAATTGTATATATGTTGTTCTATCCTATGCTTTATTAAATTGTATTTATGTTGTTTTATCCTATGGTTTATTAAATTGTATTTATGTTGTTTTGTCCTATGCTTTATTAAATTGTATTTATGTTGTTTTATCCTATGCTTTATTAAATTGTATTTATGTTGTTTTATCTTATGCTTTATTAAATTGTATTTATGTTGTTTTATCCTATGCTTTATTAAATTGTATTTATGTTGTTTTATCCTATGCTTTATTAAATTGTATTTATGTTGTTTTATCCTATGCTTTATTAAATTGTATTTCTGTTGTTTTAACCTATGCTTTATTAAATTGTATTTATGTTGTTTTATCTTATGCTTTATTAAATTGTATTTATGTTGTTTTGTCCTATGCTTTATTAAATTGTATTTATGTTGTTTTAACCCTTGCTTTATTAAATTGCATTTATGTTGTTTTATCTTATGTTTTATTAAATTGTATTTATGTTGTTTTATCTTATTCTTTATTAAATTGTTTTTATGTTGTTTTAACCCATGCTTTATTAAATTGTATTTATGTTGTTTTATCCTATGCTTTATTAAATTGTATTTATGTTGTTTTAACCCATGCTTTATTAAATTTTATTGATGTTGTTTTATCCTATGCTTTATTAAATTGTATTTATGTTGTTTTAACCTATGCTTTATTACATCGTGTTTATGTTGTTTTATCCTATGCTTTATTAAATTGCATTTATGTTGTTTTATCTTATGTTTTATTAAATTGTATTTATGTTGTTTTATCCTATACTTTATTAAATTGTATTTATGTTGTTTTATCCTATGCTTTATTAAATTGTATTTATGTTGTTTTATCCTATGCTTTATTAAATTGTATTTATGTTGTTTTGTCCTATGCTTTATTAAATTGTATTTATGTTGTTTTAACCCATGCTTCATTAAATTGTATTTATGTTTTTTTAGCCTATGCTTTATTAAATTGTATTTATGTTGTTTTATCCTATGCTTTATTAAATTGTATTTATGTTGTTTTGTCCTATGCTTTATTAAATTGTATTTATGTTGTTTTAACCTATGCTTTATTAAATTGTATTTATGTTGTTTTATCCTATGCTTTATTAAATTGTATTTATGTTGTTTTATCCTATGCTTTATTAAATTGTATTTATGTTTTTTTAACCTATGCTTTATTAAATTGTATTTATGTTGTTTTATCCTATGCTTTATTAAATTGTATTTATGTTGTTTTAACCTATGCTTTATTAAATTGGATTTATGTTTTTTTAACCTATGCTTTATTAAATTGTTTTTATGTTGTTTTAACCTATGCTTTACTAAATTGTATTTATGATGTTTTATCCTATGTTTTATTCAATAGTATTTATGTTGTTTTAAAATATGCTTTATTAAATTCTATTTATGTTGTTTTATCCTATGCTTTATTAAATTGTATTTATGTTGTTTTATCCTATACTTTATTAAATTGTATTTATGTTGTTTTATCCTATGCTTTATTAAATTGTATTTATGTTGTTTTATCCTATGCTTTATTAAATTGTATTTATGTTGTTTTAACCTATGCTTTATTAAATTGTTTTTATGTTGTTTTAACCTATGCTTTACTAAATTGTATTTATGTTGTTTTATCCTATGCTTTATTAAATTGTATTTATGTTGTTTTAAAATATGCTTTATTAAATTGTATTTATGTTGTTTTAAAATATGCTTTATTAAATTGTATTTATGTTGTTTTATCCTATGCTTTATTAAATTGTATTTATGTTGTTTTATCCTATGCTTTATTAAATTGTATTTATGTTGTATTATCCTATGCTTTATTAAATTGTATTTATGTTGTTTTGTCCTATGCTTTATTAAATTGTATTTATGTTGTTTTAACCCATGCTTCATTAAATTGTATTTATGTTTTTTTAACCTATGCTTTATTAAATTGTATTTATGTTGTTTTATCCTATGCTTTATTAAATTGTATTTATGTTGTTTTATCCTATGCTTTATTAAATTGTATTTATGTTGTTTTATCCTATGCTTTATTAAATTGTATTTATGTTTTTTTAACCTATGCTTTATTAAATTGTATTTATGTTGTTTTATCCTATGCTTTATTAAATTGTATTTATGTTGTTTAACCTATGCTTTATTAAATTGTATTTATGTTGTTTTAACCTATGCTTTATTAAATTGTTTTTATGTTGTTTTAACCTATGCTTTACTAAATTGTATTTATGTTGTTTTATCCTATGTTTTATTCAATAGTATTTATGTTGTTTTAAAATATGCTTTATTAAATTGTATTTATGTTGTTTTATCCTATGCTATATTAAATTGTATTTATGTTGTTTTATCCTATACTTTATTAAATTGTATTTATGTTGTTTTATCCTATGCTTTATTAAATTGTATTTATGTTGTTTTATCCTATGCTTTATTAAATTGTATTTATGTTGTTTTGTCCTATGCTTTATTAAATTGTATTTATGTTGTTTTAACCCATGCTTCATTAAATTGTATTTATGTTTTTTTAACCTATGCTTTATTAAATTGTATTTATGTTGTTTTATCCTATGCTTTATTAAATTGTATTTATGTTGTTTTATCCTATGCTTTATTAAATTGTATTTATGTTGTTTTATCCTATGCTTTATTAAATTGTATTTATGTTTTTTTAACCTATGCTTTATTAAATTGTATTTATGTTGTTTTATCCTATGCTTTATTAAATTGTATTTATGTTGTTTAACCTATGCTTTATTAAATTGTATTTATGTTGTTTTAACCTATGCTTTATTAAATTGTTTTTATGTTGTTTTAACCTATGCTTTACTAAATTGTATTTATGTTGTTTTATCCTATGTTTTATTCAATAGTATTTATGTTGTTTTAAAATATGCTTTATTAAATTGTATTTATGTTGTTTTATCCTATGCTATATTAAATTGTATTTATGTTGTTTTATCCTATACTTTATTAAATTGTATTTATGTTGTTTTATCCTATGCTTTATTAAATTGTATTTATGTTGTTTTATCCTATGCTTTATTAAATTGTATTTATGTTGTTTTGTCCTATGCTTTATTAAATTGTATTTATGTTGTTTTAACCCATGCTTCATTAAATTGTATTTATGTTTTTTTAACCTATGCTTTATTAAATTGTATTTATGTTGTTTTATCCTATGCTTTATTTAATTGTATTTATGTTGTTTTGTCCTATGCTTTATTAAATTGTATTTATGTTGTTTTAACCTATGCTTTGTTAAATTGTATTTATGTTGTTTTATCCTATGCTTTATTAAATTGTATTTATGTTGTTTTATCCTATGGTTTATTAAATTGTATTTATGTTGTTTTGTCCTATGCTTTATTAAATTGTATTTATGTTGTTTTATCCTATGCTTTATTAAATTGTATTTATGTTTTTTTAACCTATGCTTTATTAAATTGTATTTATGTTGTTTTATCCTATGCTTTATTAAATTGTATTTATGTTGTTTTAACCTATGCTTTATTAAATTGTATTTATGTTGTTTTAACCTATGCTTTATTAAATTGTTTTTATGTTGTTTTAACCTATGCTTTACTAAATTGTATTTATGTTGTTTTATCCTATGTTTTATTCAATAGTATTTATGTTGTTTTAAAATATGCTTTATTAAATTGTATTTATGTTGTTTTATCCTATGCTATATTAAATTGTATTTATGTTGTTTTATCCTATGCTTTATTAAATTGTATTTATGTTGTTTTGTCCTATGCTTTATTAAATTGTATTTATGTTGTTTTAACCCATGCTTCATTAAATTGTATTTATGTTTTTTTAACCTATGCTTTATTAAATTGTATTTATGTTGTTTTATCCTATGCTTTATTTAATTGTATTTATGTTGTTTTGTCCTATGCTTTATTAAATTGTATTTATGTTGTTTTAACCTATGCTTTGTTAAATTGTATTTATGTTGTTTTATCCTATGCTTTATTAAATTGTATTTATGTTGTTTTATCCTATGGTTTATTAAATTGTATTTATGTTGTTTTGTCCTATGCTTTATTAAATTGTATTTATGTTGTTTTATCCTATGCTTTATTAAATTGTATTTATGTTTTTTTAACCTATGCTTTATTAAATTGTATTTATGTTGTTTTATCCTATGCTTTATTAAATTGTATTTATGTTGTTTTAACCTATGCTTTATTAAATTGTATTTATGTTGTTTTAACCTATGCTTTATTAAATTGTTTTTATGTTGTTTTAACCTATGCTTTACTAAATTGTATTTATGTTGTTTTATCCTATGTTTTATTCAATAGTATTTATGTTGTTTTAAAATATGCTTTATTAAATTGTATTTATGTTGTTTTATCCTATGCTATATTAAATTGTATTTATGTTGTTTTATCCTATGCTTTATTAAATTGTATTTATGTTGTTTTATCCTATGCTTTATTAAATTGTATTTATGTTGTTTTATCCTATGCTTTATTAAATTGTATTTATGTTGTTTTGTCCTATGCTTTATTAAATTGTATTTATGTTGTTTTAACCCATGCTTCATTAAATTGTATTTATGTTTTTTTAACCTATGCTTTATTAAATTGTATTTATGTTGTTTTATCCTATGCTTTATTTAATTGTATTTATGTTGTTTTGTCCTATGCTTTATTAAATTGTATTTATGTTGTTTTAACCTATGCTTTGTTAAATTGTATTTATGTTGTTTTATCCTATGCTTTATTAAATTGTATTTATGTTGTTTTATCCTATGGTTTATTAAATTGTATTTATGTTGTTTTGTCCTATGCTTTATTAAATTGTATTTATGTTGTTTTAACCCATGCTTCATTAAATTGTATTTATGTTGTTTTATCCTATGCTTTATTAAATTGTATTCATGTTGTTTTATCTTATGCTTCATTAAATTGTATTTATGTTGTTTTATCTTATGCTTTATTAAATTGTATTTATGTTGTTTTGTCCTATGCTTTATTAAATTGTATTTATGTTGTTTTAACCCATGCATCATTAAATTGTATTTATGTTGTTTTATCTTATGCTTTATTAAATTGTATTTATGTTGTTTTAACCCATGCTTCATTAAATTGTATTTATTTTGTTTTATCTTATGCTTTATTAAATTATATTTATGTTGTTTTATCTTATGCTTTATTAAATTGTATTTATGTTGTTTTAACCCATGCTTTATTAAATTGCATTTATGTTGTTTTATCTTATGCTTTATTAAATTCTATTTATGTTGTTTTATCCTATGCTTTATTAAATTGTATTTAAGTTGTTTTATCCTATGCTTTATTAAATTGTATTTATGTTGTTTTATCCTATGCTTTTTTAAATTGTATTTCTGTTGTTTTAACCTGTGCTTTATTAAATTGTATTTACGTTTTTTTAACCTATGCTTTATTAAATTGTATTTATGTTGTTTTAACCTATGCTTTATTAAATTGTATTTATGTTGTTTTAACCCATGCTTCATTAAATTGTATTTATGTTGTTTTATCTTATGCTTTATTAAATTGTATTTATGTTGTTTTGTCCTATGCTTTATTAAATTGTATTTATGTTGTTTTAACCCATGCTTTATTAAATTGTATTTATGTTGTTTTATCTTATGCTTTATTAAATTGTATTTATGTTGTTTTAACCCTGCTTTATTAAATTGTATTTATGTTGTTTTATCCTATGCTTTAATAAATTGTATTTATGTTGTTTTATCTTATGCTTTATTAAATTGCATTTATGTTGTTTTAACCCATGCTTTATTAAATTGCATTTATGTTGTTTTATCTTATGCTTTATTAAATTGTATTTATGTTGTTTTATCCTATGCTTTATTAAATTGTATTTATGTTGTATTATCCTATGCTTTATTAAATTGTATTTATGTTGTTTTGTCCTATGCTTTATTAAATTGTATTTATGTTGTTTTAACCCATGCGTCATTAAATTGTATTTATGTTTTTTTAACCTATGCTTTATTAAATTGTATTTATGTTGTTTTATCCCATGCTTTATTAAATTGTATTTATGTTGTTTTGTCCTATGCTTTATTAAATTGTATTTATGTTGTTTTAACCTATGCTTTATTAAATTGTATTTATGTTGTTTTATCCTATGCTTTATTAAATTGTATTTATGTTGTTTTATCCTATGCTTTATTAAATTGTATTTATGTTTTTTTAACCTATGCTTTATTAAATTGTATTTATGTTGTTTTATCCTATGCTTTATTAAATTGTATTTATGTTGTTTTAACCTATGCTTTATTAAATTGTATTTATGTTTTTTTAACCTATGCTTTATTAAATTGTTTTTATGTTGTTTTAACCTATGCTTTACTAAATTGTATTTATGTTGTTTTATCCTATGTTTTATTCAATAGTATTTATGTTGTTTTAAAATATGCTTTATTAAATTGTATTTATGTTGTTTTAAAATATGCTTTATTAAATGGTATTTATGTTGTTTTATCCTATACTTTATTAAATTGTATTTATGTTGTTTTATCCTATGCTTTATTAAATTGTATTTATGTTGTTTTATCCTATGCTTTATTAAATTGTATTTATGTTGTTTTATCCTATGCTTTAATGAATTGTATTTATGTTGTTTTATCTTATGCTTTATTAAATTGTATTTATGTTGTTTTAACCCATGCTTTATTAAATTGCATTTATGTTGTTTTATCTTATGCTTTATTAAATTGTATTTATGTTGTTTTATCCTATGCTTTATTAAATTGTATTTATGTTGTATTATCCTATGCTTTATTAAATTGTATTTATGTTGTTTTATCCTATGCTTTTTTAAATTGTATTTATGTTGTTTTGTCCTATGCTTTATTAAATTGTATTTATGTTGTTTTAACCTATGCTTTATTAAATTGTATTTATGTTGTTTTATCCTATGCTTTATTAAATTGTATTTATGTTGTTTTATCCTATGCTTTATTAAATTGTATTTATGTTTTTTTAACCTATGCTTTATTAAATTGTATTTATGTTGTTTTATCCTATGCTTTATTAAATTGTATTTATGTTGTTTTAACCTATGCTTTATTAAATTGTATTTATGTTGTTTTAACCTATGCTTTATTAAATTGTTTTTATGTTGTTTTAACCTATGCTTTACTAAATTGTATTTATGTTTTTTTATCCTATGTTTTATTCAATAGTATTTATGTTGTTTTAAAATATGCTTTATTAAATTGTATTTATGTTGTTTTATCCTATGCTTTATTAAATTGTATTTATGTTGTTTTATCCTATGCTTTATTAAATTGTATTTATGTTTTTTTAACCTATGCTTTATTAAATTGTATTTATGTTGTTTTATCCTATGCTTTATTAAATTGTATTTATGTTGTTTTAACCTATGCTTTATTAAATTGTATTTATGTTTTTTTAACCTATGCTTTATTAAATTGTTTTTATGTTGTTTTAACCTATGCTTTACTAAATTGTATTTATGTTGTTTTATCCTATGTTTTATTCAATAGTATTTATGTTGTTTTAAAATATGCTTTATTAAATTGTATTTATGTTGTTTTAAAATATGCTTTATTAAATTGTATTTATGTTGTTTTATCCTATACTTTATTAAATTGTATTTATGTTGTTTTATCCTATGCTTTATTAAATTGTATTTATGTTGTTTTATCCTATGCTTTATTAAATTGTATTTATGTTGTTTTATCCTATGCTTTAATGAATTGTATTTATGTTGTTTTATCTTATGCTTTATTAAATTGTATTTATGTTGTTTTAACCCATGCTTTATTAAATTGCATTTATGTTGTTTTATCTTATGCTTTATTAAATTGTATTTATGTTGTTTTATCCTATGCTTTATTAAATTGTATTTATGTTGTATTATCCTATGCTTTATTAAATTGTATTTATGTTGTTTTATCCTATGCTTTTTTAAATTGTATTTATGTTGTTTTGTCCTATGCTTTATTAAATTGTATTTATGTTGTTTTAACCTATGCTTTATTAAATTGTATTTATGTTGTTTTATCCTATGCTTTATTAAATTGTATTTATGTTGTTTTATCCTATGCTTTATTAAATTGTATTTATGTTTTTTTAACCTATGCTTTATTAAATTGTATTTATGTTGTTTTATCCTATGCTTTATTAAATTGTATTTATGTTGTTTTAACCTATGCTTTATTAAATTGTATTTATGTTGTTTTAACCTATGCTTTATTAAATTGTTTTTATGTTGTTTTAACCTATGCTTTACTAAATTGTATTTATGTTTTTTTATCCTATGTTTTATTCAATAGTATTTATGTTGTTTTAAAATATGCTTTATTAAATTGTATTTATGTTGTTTTATCCTATGCTATATTAAATTGTATTTATGTTGTTTTATCCTATACTTTATTAAATTGTATTTATGTTGTTTTATCCTATGCTTTATTAAATTGTATTTATGTTGTTTTATCCTATGCTTTATTAAATTGTATTTATGTTGTTTTGTCCTATGCTTTATTAAATTGTATTTATGTTGTTTTAACCCATGCTTCATTAAATTGTATTTATGTTTTTTTAACCTATGCTTTATTAAATTGTATTTATGTTGTTTTATCCTATGCTTTATTAAATTGTATTTATGTTGTTTTGTCCTATGCTTTATTAAATTGTATTTATGTTGTTTTAACCTATGCTTTGTTAAATTGTATTTATGTTGTTTTATCCTATGCTTTATTAAATTGTATTTATGTTGTTTTATCCTATGGTTTATTAAATTGTATTTATGTTGTTTTGTCCTATGCTTTATTAAATTGTCATTATGTTGTTTTATCCCATGCTTCATTAAATTGTATTTATGTTGTTTTATCCTATGCTTTATTAAATTGTATTCATGTTGTTTTATCTTATGCTTTATTAAATTGTATTTATGTTGTTTTATCTCATGCTTTATTAAATTGTATTTATGTTGTTTTGTCCTATGCTTTATTAAATTGTATTTATGTTGTTTTAACCCATGCTTCATTAAATTGTATTTATGTTGTTTTATCTTATGCTTTATTAAATTGTATTTATGTTGTTTTAACCAATGCTTCATTAAATTGTATTTATGTTGTTTTATCTTATGCTTTATTAAATTGTATTTATGTTGTTTTATCTTATGCTTTATTAAATTGTATTTATGTTGTTTTAACCCATGCTTTATTAAATTGCATTTATGTTGTTTTATCTTATGCTTTATTAAATTGTATTTATGTTGTTTTATCCTATGCTTTATTAAATTGTATTTACGTTGTTTTATCCTATGCTTTATTAAATTGTATTTATGTTGTTTTATCCTATGCTTTATTAAATTGTATTTCTGTTGTTTTAACCTATGCTTTATTAAATTGTATTTACGTTGTTTTAACCTATGCTTTATTAAATTGTATTTATGTTGTTTTAACCTATGCTTTATTAAATTGTATTTATGTTGTTTTAACCCATGCTTCATTAAATTGTATTTATGTTGTTTTATCTTATGCTTTATTAAATTGTATTTATGTTGTTTTGTCTTATGCTTTATTAAATTGTATTTATGTTGTTTTAACCCATGCTTTATTAAATTGTATTTATGTTGTTTTATCCTATGCTTTATTAAATTGTATTTTTGTTGTTTTAACCCATGCTTTATTAAATTGTATTTATGTTGTTTTATCCTATGCTTTAATAAATTGTATTTATGTTGTTTTATCTTATGCTTTATTAAATTGTATTTATGTTGTTTTAACCCATGCTTTATTAAATTGCATTTATGTTGTTTTATCTTATGCTTTATTAAATTGTATTTATGTTGTTTTATCCTATGCTTTATTAAATTGTATTTATGTTGTTTTATCCTATGCTTTATTAAATTGTATTTATGTTGTTTTATCCTATGCTTTATTAAATTTTATTGATGTTGTTTTATCCTATGCTTTATTAAATTGTATTTATGTTGTTTTAACCTATGATTTTTTAAATTGTATTTATGTTGTTTTTTCCTATGCTTTATTAAATTGTATTTATGTTGTTTTATCCTATGCTTTATTAAATTGTATTTATGTTGTTTTAACCTATGCTTTATTAAATTGTATTTCTGTTGTTCTACCCTATGCTTTATTAAATTGTATTTATGTTGTTTTATCCTATGGTTTATTAAATTGTATTTATGTTGTTTTGTCCTATGCTTTATTAAATTGTATTTATGTTGTTTTAACCCATGCTTCATTAAATTGTATTTATGTTGTTTCAACCCATGCTTCATTAAATTGTATTCATGTTGTTTTATCTTATGCTTCATTAAATTGTATTTATGTTGTTTTATCTTATGCTTTATTAAATTGTATTTATGTTGTTTTGTCCTATGCTTTATTAAATTGTATTTATGTTGTTTTAACCCATGCTTCATTAAATTGCATTTATGTTGTTTTATCTTATGCTTTATTAAATTGTATTTATGTTGTTTTATCCTATGCTTTATTAAATTGTATTTACGTTGTTTTATCCTATGCTTTATTAAATTGTATTTATGTTCTTTTATCCTATGCTTTATTAAATTGTATTTCTGTTGTTTTAACCTATGCTTTATTAAATTGTATTTACGTTGTTTTAACCTATGCTTTATTAAATTGTATTTATGTTGTTTTAACCTATGCTTTATTAAATTGTATTTATGTTGTTTTAACCCATGCTTCATTAAATTGTATATATGTTGTTTTATCTTATGCTTTATTAAATTGTATTTATGTTGTTTTGTCCTATGCTTTCTTAAATTGTATTTATGTTGTTTAACCCATGCTTTATTAAATTGCATTTATGTTGTTTTACCTTATGCTTTATTAAATTGTATTTATGTTGTTTTATCTTATGCTTTATTAAATTGTATTTATGTTGTTTTAACCCATGCTTTATTAAATTGTATTTATGTTGTTTTATCCTATGCTTTATTAAATTGTATTTATGTTGTTTTATCCTATGCTTTATTAAATTTTATTGATGTTGTTTTATCCTATGCTTTATTAAATTGTATTTATGTTGTTTTAACCTATGATATATTAAATTGTATGTATGTTGTTTTATCCTATGCTTTATTAAATTGTATTTATGTTGTTTTATCCTGTGCTTTATTAAATTGTATTTATGTTGTTTTATCCTATGCTTTATTAAATTGTATTTATGTTGTTTTAACCTATGCTTTATTACATCGTGTTTATGTTGTTTTATCCTATGCTTTATTAAATTGTATTTATGTTGCTTTAACCTATGCTTTATTAAATTGTATTTATGTTGTTTTATCCTATGCTTTATTAAATGGTATTTATGTTGTTTTATCCTATGCTTTATTAAATTGTATTTATGTTGTTTTAACCTATGCTTTATTAAACTGTATTTATGTTGTTTTATCCTATGATTTATTAAATTGTATTTATGTTGTTTTATCCTATGCTTTATTAAATTGTATTTATGTTGTTTTAACCTATGCTTTATTAAATTGTATTTATGTTGTTTTATCCTATGCTTTATTAAATTGTATTTATGTTGCTTTAATCTATGCTTTATTAAATTGTATTTATGTTTTTTTATCCTATGCTTTATTAAATTGTATTTATGTTGTTTTATCCTATGCTTTATTAAATTGTATTTATGTGGTTTTATCCTATGCTTTATTAAATTGTATTTATGTTGTTTTAACCTATGCTTTATTAAATTGTATTTATGTTGTTTTAACCTATGCTTTATTAAATTGTTTTTATGTTGTTTTAACCTATGCTTTACTTAATTGTATTTATGTTGTTTTATCCTATGCTTTATTAAATTTTATTTATGTTGTTTTAAAATATGCTTTATTAAATTGTATTTATGTTGTTTTATCCTATGCTTTATTAAATTGTATTTATGTTGTTTTATCCTATACTTTATTAAATTGTATTTATGTTGTTTTATCCTATGCTTTATTAAATTGTATTTATGTTGTTTTATCCTATGCTTTATTAAATTGTATTTATGTTGTTTTGTCCTATGCTTTATTAAATTGTATTTATGTTGTTTTAACCCATGCTTCATTAAATTGTATTTATATTTTTTTAACCTATGCTTTATTAAATTGTATTTATGTTGTTTTATCCTATGCTTTATTAAATTGTATTTATGTTGTTTTGTCCTATGCTTTATTAAATTGTATTTATGTTGTTTTAACCTATGCTTTATTAAATTGTATTTATGTTGTTTTAACCCATGCTTTATTAAATTGTATTCATGTTGTTTTATCCTATGCTTTAATAAATTGTATTTATGTTGTTTTATAATATGCTTTATTAAATTGTATTTATGTTGTTTTATCCTATGCTTTATTAAATTGTATTTATGTTGTTTTATCCTATGCTTTATTAAATTGTATTTATGTTGTTTTAACCTATGCTTTATTAAATTGTATTTATGTTGTTCTATCCTATGCTTTATTAAATTGTATTTATGTTGTTTTATCCTATGGTTTATTATATTGTATTTATGTTGTTTTGTCCTATGCTTTATTAAATTGTATTTATGTTGTTTTAACCCATGCTTCATTAAATTGTATATATGTTGTTTTATCCTATGCTTTATTAAATTGTATTCATGTTGTTTTATCTTATGCTTCAATAAATTGTACTTATGTTGTTTTATCTTATGCTTTATTAAATTGTATTTATGTTGTTTTGTCCTATGCTTTATTAAATTGTATTTATGTTGTTTTAACCCATGCTTCATTAAATTGTATTTATGTTGTTTTATCTTATGCTTTATTAAATTGTATGTATGTTGTTTTATCTTATGCTTTATTAAATTGTATTTATGTTGTTTTAACCCATGCTTTATTAAATTGCATTTATGTTAATTTATCTTATGCTTTATTAAATTGTATTTATGTTGTTTTATCCTATGCTTTATTAAATTGTATTTACGTTGTTTTATCCTATGCTTTATTAAATTGTATTTATGTTGTTTTATCCTATGCTTTACTAAATTGTATTTCTGTTGTTTTAACCTATGCTTTATTAAATTGTATTTATGTTGTTTTATCTTATGCTTTATTAAATTGTATTTATGTTGTTTTGTCCTATGCTTTATTAAATTGTATTTATGTTGTTTTAACCCATGCTTTATTAAATTGCATTTATGTTGTTTTATCTTATGTTTTATTAAATTGTATTTATGTTGTTTTATCTTATGCTTTATTAAATTGTATTTATGTTGTTTTAACCCATGCTTTATTAAATTGTATTTATGTTGTTTTATCCTATGCTTTAATAAATTGTATTTATGTTGTTTTAACCCATGCTTTATTAAATTTTATTGATGTTGTTTTATCCTATGCTTTATTAAATTGTATTTATGTTGTTTTAACCTATGATTTATTAAATTGTATTTCTGTTGTTTTAACCTATGCTTTATTAAATTGTATTTACGTTGTTTTAACCTATGCTTTATTAAATTGTATTTATGTTGTTTTAACCTATGCTTTATTAAATTGTATATATGTTGTTTTAACCCATGCTTCATTAAATTGTATTTATGTTGTTTTATCTTATGCTTTATTAAATTGTATTTATGTTGTTTTGTCCTATGCTTTATTAAATTGTCTTTATGTTGTTTTAACCCATGCTTTATTAAATTGCATTTATGTTGTTTTACCTTATGCTTTATTAAATTGTATTTATGTTGTTTTATCTTATGCTTTATTAAATTGTATTTATGTTGTTTTATCCTATGCTTTATTAAATTGTATTTATGTTGTTTTATCCTATACTTTATTAAATTGTATTTATGTTGTTTTATCCTATGCTTTATTAAATTGTATTTATGTTGTTTTATCCTATGCTTTATTAAATTGTATTTATGTTGTTCTGTCCTATACTTTATTAAATTGTATTTATGTTGTTTTAACCCATGCTTCATTAAATTGTATTTATGTTTTTTTAACCTATGCTTTATTAAATTGTATTTATGTTGTTTTATCCTATGCTTTATTAAATTGTATTTATGTTGTTTTAACCTATGCTTTATTAAATTGTATTTATGTTGTTTTAACCTATGCTTTATTAAATTGTTTTTATGTTGTTTTAACCTATGCTTTACTAAATTGTATTTATGTTGTTTTATCCTATGCTTTATTAAATTGTATTTATGTTGTTTTAAAATATGCTTTATTAAATTGTATTTATGTTGTTTTATCCTATGCTTTATTAAATTGTATTTATGTTGTTTTATCCTATACTTTATTAAATTGTATTTATGTTGTTTTATCCTATGCTTTATTAAATTGTATTCATGTTGTTTTATCCTATGCTTTATTAAATTGTATTTATGTTGTTTTGTCCTATGCTTTATTAAATTGTATTTATGCTGTTTTAACCCATGCTTCATTAAATTGTATTTATGTTTTTTTAACCTATGCTTTATTAAATTGTATTTATGTTGTTTTATCCTATGCTTTATTAAATTGTATTTATGTTGTTTTGTCCTATGCTTTATTAAATTGCATTAATGTTGTTTTAACCTATGCTTTATTAAATTGTTTTTATGTTGTTTTATCCTATGCTTTATTAAATTGTATTTATGTTGTTTTATCCTATGCTTTATTAAATTGTATTTATGTTTTTTTAACCTATGCTTTATTAAATTGTATTTATGTTGTTTTATCCTATGCTTTATTAAATTGTATTTATGTTGTTTTAACCTATGCTTTATTAAATTGTATTTATGTTGTTTTAACCTATGCTTTATTAAATTGTTTTTATGTTGTTTTAACCTATGCTTTACTAAATTGTATTTATGTTGTTTTATCCTATGTTTTATTCAATAGTATTTATGTTGTTTTAAAATATGCTTTATTAAATTGTATTTATGTTGTTTTATCCTATGCTTTATTAAATTGTATTTATGTTGTTTTATCCTATACTTTATTAAATTGTATTTATGTTGTTTTATCCTATGCTTTATTAAATTGTATTTATGTTGTTTTATCCTATGCTTTATTAAATTGTATTTATGTTGTTTTGTCCTATGCTTTATTAAATTGTATTTATGTTGTTTTAACCCATGCTTCATTAAATTGTATTTATGTTTTTTTAACCTATGCTTTATTAAATTGTATTTATGTTGTTTTATCCTATGCTTTATTAAATTGTATTTATGTTGTTTTGTCCTATGCTTTATTAAATTGTATTTATGTTGTTTTAACCTATGCTTTGTTAAATTGTATTTATGTAGTTTTATCCTATGCTTTATTAAATTGTATTTATGTTGTTTTATCCTATGCTTTATTAAATTGCATTTATGTTTTTTTAACCTATGCTTTATTAAATTGTATTTATGTTGTTTTATCCTATGCTTTATTAAATTGTATTTATGTTGTTTTAACCTATGCTTTATTAAATTGTATTTATGTTGTTCTATCCTCTGCTTTATTAAATTGTATTTATGTTGTTTTATCCTATGGTTTATTAAATTGTATTTATGTTGTTTTGTCCTATGCTTTATTAGTTTGTATTTATGTTGTTTTAACCCAAGCTTCATTAAATTGTATTTATGTTGTTTTATCCTATGCTTTATTAAATTGTATTCATGTTGTTTTATCTTATGCTTTATTAAATTGTATTTATGTTGTTTTATCTTATGCTTTATTAAATTGTATTTATGTTGTTTTGTCCTATGCTTTATTAAATTGTTTTTATGTTGTTTTAACCTATGCTTTACTAAATTGTATTTATGTTGTTTTATCCTATGCTTTATTAAATTGTATTTATGTTGTTTTAAAATATGCTTTATTAAATTGTATTTATGTTGTTTTATCCTATGCTTTATTAAATTGTATTTATGTTGTTTTATCCTATACTTTATTAAATTGTATTTATGTTGTTTTATCCTATGCTTTATTAAATTGTATTTATGTTGTTTTATCCTATGCTTTATTAAATTGTATTTATGTTGTTTTGTCCTATGCTTTATTAAATTGTATTTATGTTGTTTTAACCCATGCTTCATTAAATTGTATTTATGTTTTTTTAACCTATGCTTTACTAAATTGTATTTATGTTGTTTTATCCTATGCTTTATTAAATTGTATTTATGTTGTTTTGTCCTATGCTTTATTAAATTGTATTTATGTTGTTTTAACCTATGCTTTGTTAAATTGTATTTATGTTGTTTTATCCTATGCTTTATTAAATTGTATTTATGTTGTTTTATCCTATGCTTTATTAAATTGCATTTAGGTTTTTTTAACCTATGCTTTATTAATTTGTATTTATGTTGTTTTATCCTATGCTTTATTAAATTGTATTTATGTTGTTTTAACCTATGCTTTATTAAATTGTATTTATGTTGTTCTATCCTCTGCTTTATTAAATTGTATTTATGTTGTTTTATCCTATGGTTTATTAAATTGTATTTATGTTGTTTTGTCCTATGCTTTATTAATTTGTATTTATGTTGTTTTAACCCAAGCTTCATTAAATTGTATTTATGTTGTTTTATCCTATGCTTTATTAAATTGTATTCATGTTGTTTTATCTTATGCTTTATTAAATTGTATTTATGTTGTTTTATCTTATGCTTTATTAAATTGTATTTATGTTGTTTTGTCCTATGCTTTATTAAATTGTTTTTATGTTGTTTTAACCTATGCTTTACTAAATTGTATTTATGTTGTTTTATCCTATGCTTTATTAAATTGTATTTATGTTGTTTTAAAATATGCTTTATTAAATTGTATTTATGTTGTTTTATCCTATGCTTTATTAAATTGTATTTATGTTGTTTTATCCTATACTTTATTAAATTGTATTAATGTTGTTTTATCCTATGCTTTATTAAATTGTATTTATGTTGTTTTATCCTATGCTTTATTAAATTGTATTTATGTTGTTTTGGTCTATGCTTTATTAAATTGTATTTATGCTGTTTTAACCCATGCTTCATTAAATTGTATTTATGTTTTTTTAACCTATGCTTTATTAAATTGTATTTTTGTTGTTTTTTCCTATGCTTTATTAAATTGTATTTATGTTGTTTTGTCCTATGCTTTATTAAATTGTATTAATGTTGTTTTAACCTATGCTTTATTAAATTGTTTTTATGTTGTTTTATCCTATGCTTTATTAAATTGTATTTATGTTGTTTTATCCTATGCTTTATTAAATTGTATTTATGTTTTTTTAACCTATGCTTTATTAAATTGTATTTATGTTGTTTTATCCTATGCTTTATTAAATTGTATTTATGTTGTTTTATCCTATGTTTTATTCAATAGTATTTATGTTGTTTTAAAATATGCTTTATTAAATTGTATTTATGTTGTTTTATCCTATGCTTTATAAAATTGTATTTATGTTGTTTTATCCTATACTTTATTAAATTGTATTTATGTTGTTTTATCCTATGCTTTATTAAATTGTATTTATGTTGTTTTATCCTATGCTTTATTAAATTGTATTTATGTTGTTTTGTCCTATGCTTTATTAAATTGTATTTATGTTGTTTTAACCCATGCTTCATTAAATTGTATTTATGTTTTTTTAACCTATGCTTTATTAAATTGTATTTATGTTGTTTTATCCTATGCTTTATTAAATTGTATTTATGTTGTTTTGTCCTATGCTTTATTAAATTGTATTTATGTTGTTTTAACCTATGCTTTGTTAAATTGTATTTATGTTGTTTTATCCTATGCTTTATTAAATTGTATTTATGTTGTTTTATCCTATGCTTTATTAAATTCCATTTATGTTTTTTTAACCTATGCTTTATTAAATTGTATTTATGTTGTTTTATCCTATGCTTTATTAAATTGTATTTATGTTGTTTTAACCTATGCTTTATTAAATTGTATTTATGTTGTTCTATCCTATGCTTTATTAAATTGTATTTATGTTGTTTTATCCTATGGTTTATTAAATTGTATTTATGTTGTTTTGTCCTATGCTTTACTAATTTGTATTTATGTTGTTTTAACCCAAGCTTCATTAAATTGTATTTATGTTGTTTTATCCTATGCTTTATTAAATTGTATTCATGTTGTTTTATCTTATGCTTTATTAACCCCTTAAGCCCCGGAGCATTTTTCGTTTTTGCATTTTCGTTTTTGCTCCCCTTGTTCCCAGAGCCATAGCGTTTTTATTTTTTGGTCAATATGGCCATGTGAGGGCTTATTTTTTGCGGGACGAGTTGTACTTTTCAACGCCATTAGTAGTTTTATCATATCCTGTACGGGAAAACGGGAAAAAAATTCCAAGTGCGGTAAAATTGCAAAAAAAGTGCAATACCACAGTTGTTTTTTATTTATTTTTTTTACCATGTTCACTGAATGCTAAAACTGACCTGCTCTTCTTATTCTACAGGTCATTACGAGTTCATAGACACCAAACATGTATAGGTTCTTTTATATTTAAGTGGTGAAAAAAAATTCCAAAATTTGGTAAAAAAAAATAAAAAAATAGCGCCATTTTCTAAGACCCGTAGCGTCTCCATTTTTCAGGATCTGGGGCTGGTTGAGGGCTTATTTTTTGCGTGCCGGGCTGTCGTTTTTATTGATACCATTTTGGGGTAGATCCGATGTTTTGATCGCCCGTTATTGCATTTTATTGCAATTTTGCAGCGACCAAAAAACGTAATTCTGGCGTTTAGAATTTTTTTCTCGTTACGCCGTTTACCGATCGGAATAATTCTTTTTTCATATTGATAGATCGGGCGATTCTGAACGCGGTGATACCAAATATGTGTATGTGGGGTTTTTTTTTATATATTTTATTTTGAATGGGGCGAAAGGGGGGTGATTTAAACTTTTATATTTTTTTATTTTTTTTTATATTTTTAAAAACTTTTTTTTTTTACTTTTTGCATGCTTCTATAGTCTCCATAGGAGACTAGAAGCAGCAACTGTCCGATCGCCTCTGCTACATACAGGGGACGAGCAGGTCCCCTGCATGCAGCAGAAATGGTCCTGTGCTATGAGCGCCGACCACTAGGTGGCGCTCATAGCGACAAGATCATGACAACCACAGGTGTCTGCTGCAGACCCTGGGTTGTCATGCACGCCCATCGGCGACCCGCGATCACGTGACGGGGTCGCCGGTGGGCGGGGCTTATGACGCGCTACCCGGAAGCGCGCGTTAAATGCTGCTGTCGGAGATTGACAGCAGCATTTAACTGGTTAACAGCCGCGGGTGGATCGCGATTCCACCCGCGGCTGTTGCGGGCACATGTCAGCTGTAAGAATCAGCTGACATGTGCTCGGTTCAGTGAGGGCTCAGCGCCGGAGCCCTCACTGAACCGGCGGTACGCAAATATGCGTACTAATACGTCCCCGGTAAGTAAGGGGTTAAATTGTATTTATGTTGTTTTATCTTATGCTTTATTAAATTGTATTTATGTTGTTTTGTCCTATGCTTTATTAAATTGTATTTATGTTGTTTTAACCCATGCTTCATTAAATTGTATTTATGTTGTTTTATCCTATGCTTTATTAAATTGTATTCATGTTGTTTTATCTTATGCTTCATTAAATTGTATTTATGTTGTTTTATCTTATGCTTTATTAAATTGTATTTATGTTGTTTTGTCCTATGCTTTATTAAATTGTATTTATGTTGCTTTAACCCATGCTTTATTAAATTGTATTTATGTTGTTTTATCCTATGCTTTATTAAATGGTATTTATGTTGTTTTATCCTATGCTTTATTAAATTGTATTTATGTTGTTTTAACCCATGCTTTATTAAATTGCATTTATGTTGTTTTATCTTATGTTTTATTAAATTGTATTTATGTTGTTTTATCTTATGCTTTATTAAATTGTATTTATGTTGTTTTAGCCCATGCTTTATTAAATTGTATTTATGTTGTTTTATCCTATGCTTTATTAAATTGTATTTATGTTGTTTTATCCTATGCTTTATTAAATTTTATTGATGTTGTTTTATCCTATGCTTTATTAAATTGTATTTATGTTGTTTTAACCTATGATTTATTAAATTGTATTTATGTTGTTTTATCCTATGCTTTATTAAATTGTATTTATGTTGTTTTAACCTATGCTTTATTAAAGTGTATTTATGCTGTTTTAACCTATTCTTTATTAAATTGTTTTTATGTTGTTTTAACCTATGCTTTACTAAATTGTATTTATGTTGTTTTATCCTATGCTTTATTAAATTGTATTTATGTTGTTTTAAAATATGCTTTATTAAATTGTATTTATGTTGTTTTATCCTATGCTTTATTAAATTGTATTTATGTTGTTTTATCCTATACTTTATTAAATTGTATTTATGTTGTTTTATCCTATGCTTTATTAAATTGTATTTATGTTGTTTTATCCTATGCTTCATTAAATTGTATTTATGTTGTTTTAACCTATGCTTTATTAAACTGTATTTATGTTGTTTTATCCTATGCTTTATTAAATTGTATTTATGTTGTTTTATCCTATGCTTTATTAAATTGTATTTACGTTGTTTTAACCTATGCTTTATTAAATTGTATTTATGTTGTTTTATCCTATACTTTATTAAATTGTATTTATGTTGCTTTAACCTATGCTTTATTAAATTGTATTTATGTTGTTTTATCCTATGCTTTATTAAATTGTATTTATGTTGTTTGATCCTATGCTTTATTAAATTGTATTTATGTGGTTTTATCCTATGCTTTATTAAATTGTATTTATGTTGTTTTAACCTATGCTTTATTAAATTGTATTTATGTTGTTTTAACCTATGCTTTATTAAATTGTTTTTATGTTGTTTTAACCTATGCTTTACTAAATTGTATTTATGTTGTTTTATCCTATGCTTTATTAAATTGTATTTATGTTGTTTTAAAATATGCTTTATTAAATTGTATTTATGTTGTTTTATCCTATGCTTTATTAAATTGTATTTATGTTGTTTTATCCTATACTTTATTAAATTGTAATTATGTTGTTTTATCCTATGCTTTATTAAATTGTATTTATGTTGTTTTATCCTATGCTTTATTAAATTGTATTTATGTTGTTTTGTCCTATGCTTTATTAAATTGTATTTATGTTGTTTTAACCCATGCTTCATTAAATTGTATTTATATTTTTTAGCCTATGCTTTATTAAATTGTATTTATGTTGTTTTATCCTATGCTTTATTAAATTGTATTTATGTTGTTTTATCCTATGCTTTATTAAATTGTATTTATGTTTTTTTAACCTATGCTTCATTAAATTGTATTTATGTTGTTTTATCCTATGCTTTATTAAATTGTATTCATGTTGTTTTATCTTATGCTTTATTAAATTGTATTTATGTTGTTTTATCTTATGCTTTATTAAATTGTATTTATGTTGTTTTGTCCTATGCTTTATTAAATTGTTTTTATGTTGTTTTAACCTATGCTTTACTAAATTGTATTTATGTTGTTTTATCCTATGCTTTATTAAATTGTATTTATGTTGTTTTAAAATATGCTTTATTAAATTGTATTTATGTTGTTTTATCCTATGCTTTATTAAATTGTATTTATGTTGTTTTATCCTATACTTTATTAAATTGTATTTATGTTGTTTTATCCTATGCTTTATTAAATTGTATTTATGTTGTTTTATCCTATGCTTTATTAAATTGTATTTATGTTGTTTTGTCCTATGCTTTATTAAATTGTATTTATGTTGTTTTAACCCATGCTTCATTAAATTGTATTTATGTTTTTTTAACCTATGCTTTACTAAATTGTATTTATGTTGTTTTATCCTATGCTTTATTAAATTGTATTTATGTTGTTTTGTCCTATGCTGTATTAAATTGTATTTATGTTGTTTTAACCTATGCTTTGTTAAATTGTATTTATGTTGTTTTATCCTATGCTTTATTAAATTGTATTTATGTTGTTTTATCCTATGCTTTATTAAATTGCATTTAGGTTTTTTTAACCTATGCTTTATTAAATTGTATTTATGTTGTTTTATCCTATGCTTTATTAAATTGTATTTATGTTGTTTTAACCTATGCTTTATTAAATTGTATTTATGTTGTTCTATCCTCTGCTTTATTAAATTGTATTTATGTTGTTTTATCCTATGGTTTATTAAATTGTATTTATGTTGTTTTGTCCTATGCTTTATTAATTTGTATTTATGTTGTTTTAACCCAAGCTTCATTAAATTGTATTTATGTTGTTTTATCCTATGCTTTATTAAATTGTATTCATGTCGTTTTATCTTATGCTTTATTAAATTGTATTTATGTTGTTTTATCTTATGCTTTATTAAATTGTATTTATGTTGTTTTGTCCTATGCTTTATTAAATTGTTTTTATGTTGTTTTAACCTATGCTTTACTAAATTGTATTTATGTTGTTTTATCCTATGCTTTATTAAATTGTATTTATTTTGTTTTAAAATATGCTTTATTAAATTGTATTTATGTTGTTTTATCCTATGCTTTATTAAATTGTATTTATGTTGTTTTATCCTATACTTTATTAAATTGTATTAATGTTGTTTTATCCTATGCTTTATTAAATTGTATTTATGTTGTTTTATCCTATGCTTTATTAAATTGTATTTATGTTGTTTTGGTCTATGCTTTATTAAATTGTATTTATGCTGTTTTAACCCATGCTTCATTAAATTGTATTTATGTTTTTTTAACCTATGCTTTATTAAATTGTATTTTTGTTGTTTTATCCTATGCTTTATTAAATTGTATTTATGTTGTTTTGTCCTATGCTTTATTAAATTGTATTAATGTTGTTTTAACCTATGCTTTATTAAATTGTTTTTATGTTGTTTTATCCTATGCTTTATTAAATTGTATTTATGTTGTTTTATCCTATGCTTTATTAAATTGTATTTATGTTTTTTTAACCTATGCTTTATTAAATTGTATTTATGTTGTTTTATCCTATGCTTTATTAAATTGTATTTATGTTGTTTTATCCTATGTTTTATTCAATAGTATTTATGTTGTTTTAAAATATGCTTTATTAAATTGTATTTATGTTGTTTTATCCTATGCTTTATAAAATTGTATTTATGTTGTTTTATCCTATACTTTATTAAATTGTATTTATGTTGTTTTATCCTATGCTTTATTAAATTGTATTTATGTTGTTTTATCCTATGCTTTATTAAATTGTATTTATGTTGTTTTGTCCTATGCTTTATTAAATTGTATTTATGTTGTTTTAACCCATGCTTCATTAAATTGTATTTATGTTTTTTTAACCTATGCTTTATTAAATTGTATTTATGTTGTTTTATCCTATGCTTTATTAAATTGTATTTATGTTGTTTTGTCCTATGCTTTATTAAATTGTATTTATGTTGTTTTAACCTATGCTTTGTTAAATTGTATTTATGTTGTTTTATCCTATGCTTTATTAAATTGTATTTATGTTGTTTTATCCTATGCTTTATTAAATTGCATTTATGTTTTTTTAACCTATGCTTTATTAAATTGTATTTATGTTGTTTTATCCTATGCTTTATTAAATTGTATTTATGTTGTTTTAACCTATGCTTTATTAAATTGTATTTATGTTGTTCTATCCTATGCTTTATTAAATTGTATTTATGTTGTTTTATCCTATGGTTTATTAAATTGTATTTATGTTGTTTTGTCCTATGCTTTACTAATTTGTATTTATGTTGTTTTAACCCAAGCTTCATTAAATTGTATTTATGTTGTTTTATCCTATGCTTTATTAAATTGTATTCATGTTGTTTTATCTTATGCTTTATTAACCCCTTAAGCCCCGGAGCATTTTTCGTTTTTGCATTTTCGTTTTTGCTCCCCTTGTTCCCAGAGCCATAGCGTTTTTATTTTTTGGTCAATATGGCCATGTGAGGGCTTATTTTTTGCGGGACGAGTTGTACTTTTCAACGCCATTAGTAGTTTTATCATATCCTGTACGGGAAAACGGGAAAAAAATTCCAAGTGCGGTAAAATTGCAAAAAAAGTGCAATACCACAGTTGTTTTTTATTTATTTTTTTTACCATGTTCACTGAATGCTAAAACTGACCTGCTCTTCTTATTCTACAGGTCATTACGAGTTCATAGACACCAAACATGTATAGGTTCTTTTATATTTAAGTGGTGAAAAAAAATTCCAAAATTTGGTAAAAAAAAAATAAAAAAATAGCGCCATTTTCTAAGACCCGTAGCGTCTCCATTTTTCAGGATCTGGGGCTGGTTGAGGGCTTATTTTTTGCGTGCCGGGCTGTCGTTTTTATTGATACCATTTTGGGGTAGATCCGATGTTTTGATCGCCCGTTATTGCATTTTATTGCAATTTTGCAGCGACCAAAAAACGTAATTCTGGCGTTTAGAATTTTTTTCTCGTTACGCCGTTTACCGATCGGAATAATTCTTTTTTTATATTGATAGATCGGGCGATTCTGAACGCGGTGATACCAAATATGTGTATGTGGGTTTTTTTTTTATATATTTTATTTTGAATGGGGCGAAAGGGGGGTGATTTAAACTTTTATATTTTTTTATTTTTTTTTATATTTTTAAAAACTTTTTTTTTTTACTTTTTGCATGCTTCTATAGTCTCCATAGGAGACTAGAAGCAGCAACTGTCCGATCGCCTCTGCTACATACAGGGGACGAGCAGGTCCCCTGCATGCAGCAGAAATGGTCCTGTGCTATGAGCGCCGACCACTAGGTGGCGCTCATAGCGACAAGATCATGACAACCACAGGTGTCTGCTGCAGACCCTGGGTTGTCATGCACGCCCATCGGCGACCCGCGATCACGTGACGGGGTCGCCGGTGGGCGGGGCTTATGACGCGCTACCCGGAAGCGCGCGTTAAATGCTGCTGTCGGAGATTGACAGCAGCATTTAACTGGTTAACAGCCGCGGGTGGATCGCGATTCCACCCGCGGCTGTTGCGGGCACATGTCAGCTGTAAGAATCAGCTGACATGTGCTCGGTTCAGTGAGGGCTCAGCGCCGGAGCCCTCACTGAACCGGCGGTACGCAAATATGCGTACTAATACGTCCCCGGTAAGTAAGGGGTTAAATTGTATTTATGTTGTTTTATCTTATGCTTTATTAAATTGTATTTATGTTGTTTTGTCCTATGCTTTATTAAATTGTATTTATGTTGTTTTAACCCATGCTTCATTAAATTGTATTTATGTTGTTTTATCCTATGCTTTATTAAATTGTATTCATGTTGTTTTATCTTATGCTTCATTAAATTGTATTTATGATGTTTTATCTTATGCTTTATTAAATTGTATTTATGTTGTTTTGTCCTATGCTTTATTAAATTGTATTTATGTTGCTTTAACCTATGCTTTATTAAATTGTATTTATGTTGTTTTATCCTATGCTTTATTAAATGGTATTTATGTTGTTTTATCCTATGCTTTATTAAATTGTATTTATGTTGTTTTAACCCATGCTTTATTAAATTGCATTTATGTTGTTTTATCTTATGTTTTATTAAATTGTATTTATGTTGTTTTATCTTATGCTTTATTAAATTGTATTTATGTTGTTTTAGCCCATGCTTTATTAAATTGTATTTATGTTGTTTTATCCTATGCTTTATTAAATTGTATTTATGTTGTTTTATCCTATGCTTTATTAAATTTTATTGATGTTGTTTTATCCTATGCTTTATTAAATTGTATTTATGTTGTTTTAACCTATGATTTATTAAATTGTATTTATGTTGTTTTATCCTATGCTTTATTAAATTGTATTTATGTTGTTTTAACCTATGCTTTATTAAATTGTATGTATGCTGTTTTAACCTATTCTTTATTAAATTGTTTTTATGTTGTTTTAACCTATGCTTTACTAAATTGTATTTATGTTGTTTTATCCTATGCTTTATTAAATTGTATTTATGTTGTTTTAAAATATGCTTTATTAAATTGTATTTATGTTGTTTTATCCTATGCTTTATTAAATTGTATTTATGTTGTTTTATCCTATACTTTATTAAATTGTATTTATGTTGTTTTATCCTATGCTTTATTAAATTGTATTTATGTTGTTTTATCCTATGCTTCATTAAATTGTATTTATGTTGTTTTAACCTATGCTTTATTAAACTGTATTTATGTTGTTTTATCCTATGCTTTATTAAATTGTATTTATGTTGTTTTATCCTATGCTTTATTAAATTGTATTTACGTTGTTTTAACCTATGCTTTATTAAATTGTATTTATGTTGTTTTATCCTATACTTTATTAAATTGTATTTATGTTGCTTTAACCTATGCTTTATTAAATTGTATTTATGTTGTTTTATCCTATGCTTTATTAAATTGTATTTATGTTGTTTGATCCTATGCTTTATTAAATTGTATTTATGTGGTTTTATCCTATGCTTTATTAAATTGTATTTATGTTGTTTTAACCTATGCTTTATTAAATTGTATTTATGTTGTTTTAACCTATGCTTTATTAAATTGTTTTTATGTTGTTTTAACCTATGCTTTACTAAATTGTATTTATGTTGTTTTATCCTATGCTTTATTAAATTGTATTTATGTTGTTTTAAAATATGCTTTATTAAATTGTATTTATGTTGTTTTATCCTATGCTTTATTAAATTGTATTTATGTTGTTTTATCCTATACTTTATTAAATTGTAATTATGTTGTTTTATCCTATGCTTTATTAAATTGTATTTATGTTGTTTTATCCTATGCTTTATTAAATTGTATTTATGTTGTTTTGTCCTATGCTTTATTAAATTGTATTTATGTTGTTTTAACCCATGCTTCATTAAATTGTATTTATATTTTTTTAGCCTATGCTTTATTAAATTGTATTTATGTTGTTTTATCCTATGCTTTATTAAATTGTATTTATGTTGTTTTATCCTATGCTTTATTAAATTGTATTTATGTTTTTTTAACCTATGCTTTATTAAATTGTATTTATGTTGTTTTATCCTATGCTTTATTAAATTGTATTTATGTTGTTTTAACCAATGCTTTATTAAATTGTATTTATGTTGTTTTAACCTATGCTTTATTAAATTGTTTTTATGTTGTTTTAACCTATGCTTTACTAAATTATATTTATGTTGTTTTATCCTATGTTTTATTCAATAGTATTTATGTTGTTTTAAAATATGCTTTATTAAATTGTATTTATGTTGTTTTATCCTATGCTTTATTAAATTGTATTTATGTTGTTTTATCCTATACTTTATTAAATTGTATTTATGTTGTTTTATCCTATGCTTTATTAAATTGTATTTATGTTGTTTTATCCTATGCTTTATTAAATTCTATTTATGTTGTTTTAACCTATGCTTTATTAAATTGTTTTTATGTTGTTTTAACCTATGCTTTACTAAATTGTATTTATGTTGTTTTATCCTAAGCTTTATTAAATTGTATTTATGTTGTTTTAACCTATGCTTTATTACATCGTGTTTATGTTGTTTTATCCTATGCTTTATTAAATTGTATTTATGTTGCTTTAACCTATGCTTTATTAAATTGTATTTATGTTGTTTTATCCTATGCTTTATTAAATGGTATTTATGTTGTTTTATCCTATGCTTTATTAAATTGTATTTATGTTGTTTTAACCCATGCTTTATTAAATTGCATTTATGTTGTTTTATCTTATGTTTTATTAAATTGTATTTATGTTGTTTTATCTTATGCTTTATTAAATTGTATTTATGTTGTTTTAGCCCATGCTTTATTAAATTGTATTTATGTTGTTTTATCCTATGCTTTATTAAATTGTATTTATGTTGTTTTATCCTATGCTTTATTAAATTTTATTGATGTTGTTTTATCCTATGCTTTATTAAATTGTATTTATGTTGTTTTAACCTATGATTTATTAAATTGTATTTATGTTGTTTTATCCTATGCTTTATTAAATTGTATTTATGTTGTTTTAACCTATGCTTTATTAAATTGTATGTATGCTGTTTTAACCTATTCTTTATTAAATTGTTTTTATGTTGTTTTAACCTATGCTTTACTAAATTGTATTTATGTTGTTTTATCCTATGCTTTATTAAATTGTATTTATGTTGTTTTAAAATATGCTTTATTAAATTGTATTTATGTTGTTTTATCCTATGCTTTATTAAATTGTATTTATGTTGTTTTATCCTATACTTTATTAAATTGTATTTATGTTGTTTTATCCTATGCTTTATTAAATTGTATTTATGTTGTTTTATCCTATGCTTCATTAAATTGTATTTATGTTGTTTTAACCTATGCTTTATTAAACTGTATTTATGTTGTTTTATCCTATGCTTTATTAAATTGTATTTATGTTGTTTTATCCTATGCTTTATTAAATTGTATTTACGTTGTTTTAACCTATGCTTTATTAAATTGTATTTATGTTGTTTTATCCTATACTTTATTAAATTGTATTTATGTTGCTTTAACCTATGCTTTATTAAATTGTATTTATGTTGTTTTATCCTATGCTTTATTAAATTGTATTTATGTTGTTTGATCCTATGCTTTATTAAATTGTATTTATGTGGTTTTATCCTATGCTTTATTAAATTGTATTTATGTTGTTTTAACCTATGCTTTATTAAATTGTATTTATGTTGTTTTAACCTATGCTTTATTAAATTGTTTTTATGTTGTTTTAACCTATGCTTTACTAAATTGTATTTATGTTGTTTTATCCTATGCTTTATTAAATTGTATTTATGTTGTTTTAAAATATGCTTTATTAAATTGTATTTATGTTGTTTTATCCTATGCTTTATTAAATTGAATTTATGTTGTTTTATCCTATACTTTATTAAATTGTAATTATGTTGTTTTATCCTATGCTTTATTAAATTGTATTTATGTTGTTTTATCCTATGCTTTATTAAATTGTATTTATGTTGTTTTGTCCTATGCTTTATTAAATTGTATTTATGTTGTTTTAACCCATGCTTCATTAAATTGTATTTATATTTTTTTAGCCTATGCTTTATTAAATTGTATTTATGTTGTTTTATCCTATGCTTTATTAAATTGTATTTATGTTGTTTTATCCTATGCTTTATTAAATTGTATTTATGTTTTTTTAACCTATGCTTTATTAAATTGTATTTATGTTGTTTTATCCTATGCTTTATTAAATTGTATTTATGTTGTTTTAACCAATGCTTTATTAAATTGTATTTATGTTGTTTTAACCTATGCTTTATTAAATTGTTTTTATGTTGTTTTAACCTATGCTTTACTAAATTATATTTATGTTGTTTTATCCTATGTTTTATTCAATAGTATTTATGTTGTTTTAAAATATGCTTTATTAAATTGTATTTATGTTGTTTTATCCTATGCTTTATTAAATTGTATTTATGTTGTTTTATCCTATACTTTATTAAATTGTATTTATGTTGTTTTATCCTATGCTTTATTAAATTGTATTTATGTTGTTTTATCCTATGCTTTATTAAATTCTATTTATGTTGTTTTAACCTATGCTTTATTAAATTGTTTTTATGTTGTTTTAACCTATGCTTTACTAAATTGTATTTATGTTGTTTTATCCTAAGCTTTATTAAATTGTATTTATGTTGTTTTAACCTATGCTTTATTACATCGTGTTTATGTTGTTTTATCCTATGCTTTATTAAATTGTATTTATGTTGCTTTAACCTATGCTTTATTAAATTGTATTTATGTTGTTTTATCCTATGCTTTATTAAATGGTATTTATGTTGTTTTATCCTATGCTTTATTAAATTGTATTTATGTTGTTTTAACCCATGCTTTATTAAATTGCATTTATGTTGTTTTATCTTATGTTTTATTAAATTGTATTTATGTTGTTTTATCTTATGCTTTATTAAATTGTATTTATGTTGTTTTAACCCATGCTTTATTAAATTGTATTTATGTTGTTTTATCCTATGCTTTATTAAATTGTATTTATGTTGTTTTATCCAATGCTTTATTAAATTTTATTGATGTTGTTTTATCCTATGCTTTATTAAATTGTATTTATGTTGTTTTAACCTATGATTTATTAAATTGTATTTATGTTGTTTTATCCTATGCTTTATTAAATTGTATTTATGTTGTTTTAACCTATGCTTTATTAAATTGTTTTATGTTGTTTTAACCTATGCTTTACTAAATTGTATTTATGTTGTTTTATCCTATGCTTTATTAAATTGTATTTATGTTGTTTTAAAATATGCTTTATTAAATTGTATTTATGTTGTTTTATCCTATGCTTTATTAAATTGTATTTATGTTGTTTTATCCTATACTTTATTAAATTGTATTTATGTTGTTTTATCCTATGCTTTATTAAATTGTATTTATGTTGTTTTATCCTATGCTTTATTAAATTGTATTTATGTTGTTTTAACCTATGCTTTATTAAACTGTATTTATGTTGTTTTATCCTATGCTTTATTAAATTGTATTTATGTTGTTTTATCCTATGCTTTATTAAATTGTATTTACGTTGTTTTAACCTATGCTTTATTAAATTGTATTTATGTTGTTTTATCCTATGCTTTATTAAATTGTATTTATGTTGCTTTAACCTATGCTTTATTAAATTGTATTTATGTTGTTTTATCCTATGCTTTATTAAATTGTATTTATATTGTTTGATCCTATGCTTTATTAAATTGTATTTATGTGGTTTTATCCTATGCTTTATTAAATTGTATTTATGTTGTTTTAACCTATGCTTTATTAAATTGTATTTATGTTGTTTTAACCTATGCTTTATTAAATTGTTTTTATGTTGTTTTAACCTATGCTTTACTAAATTGTATTTATGTTGTTTTATCCTATGCTTTATTAAATTGTATTTATGTTGCTTTAAAATATGCTTTATTAAATTGTATTTATGTTGTTTTATCCTATGCTTTATTAAATTGTATTTATGTTGTTTTATCCTATGCTTTATTAAATTGTATTTATGTTGTTTTGTCCTATGCTTTATTAAATTGTATTTATGTTGTTTTAACCTATGCTTTATTAAATTGTATTTATGTTGTTTTATCCTATGCTTTATTAAATTGTATTTATGTTGTTTTATCCTATGCTTTATTAAATTGTATTTATGTTTTTTTAACCTATGCTTTATTAACTTGTATTTATGTTGTTTTATCCTATGCTTTATTAAATTGTATTTATGTTGTTTTAACCTATGCTTTATTAAATTGTATTTATGTTGTTTTAACCTATGCTTTATTAAATTGTTTTTATGTTGTTTTAACCTATGCTTTACTAAATTATATTTATGTTGTTTTATCCTATGTTTTATTCAATAGTATTTATGTTGTTTTATCCTATGCTTTATTAAATTGTATTTATGTTGTTTTATCCTATACTTTATTAAATTGTATTTATGTTGTTTTTTCCTATACTTTATTAAATTGTATTTATGTTGTTTTATCCTATGCTTTATTAAATTGTATTTATGTTGTTTTATCCTATGTTTTATCAAATTGTATTTATGTTGTTTTAACCTATGCTTTATTAAATTGTTTTTATGTTGTTTTAACCTATGCTTTACTAAATTGTATTTATGTTGTTTTATCCTATGCTTTATTAAATTGTATTTATGTTGTTTTAAAACATGCTTTATTAAATTGTTTTTATGTTGTTTTAACCTATGCTTTACTAAATTGTATTTATGTTGTTTTATCCTATGTTTTATTCAATAGTATTTATGTTGTTTTAAAATATGCTTTATTAAATTGTATTTATGTTGTTTTATCCTATGCTTTATAAAATTGTATTTATGTTGTTTTATCCTATACTTTATTAAATTGTATTTATGTTGTTTTATCCTATGCTTTATTAAATTGTATTTATGTTGTTTTATCCTATGCTTTATTAAATTGTATTTATGTTGTTTTGTCCTATGCTTTATTAAATTGTATTTATGTTGTTTTAACCCATGCTTCATTAAATTGTATTTATGTTTTTTTAACCTATGCTTTATTAAATTGTATTTATGTTGTTTTATCCTATGTTTTATCAAATTGTATTTATGTTGTTTTAACCTATGCTTTATTAAATTGTTTTTATGTTGTTTTAACCTATGCTTTACTAAATTGTATTTATGTTGTTTTATCCTATGCTTTATTAAATTGTATTTATGTTGTTTTAAAACATGCTTTATTAAATTGTTTTTATGTTGTTTTAACCTATGCTTTACTAAATTGTATTTATGTTGTTTTATCCTATGTTTTATTCAATAGTATTTATGTTGTTTTAAAATATGCTTTATTAAATTGTATTTATGTTGTTTTATCCTATGCTTTATAAAATTGTATTTATGTTGTTTTATCCTATACTTTATTAAATTGTATTTATGTTGTTTTATCCTATGCTTTATTAAATTGTATTTATGTTGTTTTATCCTATGCTTTATTAAATTGTATTTATGTTGTTTTGTCCTATGCTTTATTAAATTGTATTTATGTTGTTTTAACCCATGCTTCATTAAATTGTATTTATGTTTTTTTAACCTATGCTTTATTAAATTGTATTTATGTTGTTTTATCCTATTCTTTATTAAATTGTATTTATGTTGTTTTGTCCTATGCTTTATTAAATTGTATTTATGTTGTTTTAACCTATGCTTTGTTAAATTGTATTTATGTTGTTTTATCCTATGCTTTATTAAATTGTATTTATGTTGTTTTATCCTATGCTTTATTAAATTGCATTTATGTTTTTTTAACCTATGCTTTATTAAATTGTATTTATGTTGTTTTATCCTATGCTTTATTAAATTGTATTTATGTTGTTTTAACCTATGCTTTATTAAATTGTATTTATGTTGTTCTATCCTATGCTTTATTAAATTGTATTTATGTTGTTTTATCCTATGGTTTATTAAATTGTATTTATGTTGTTTTGTCCTATGCTTTACTAATTTGTATTTATGTTGTTTTAACCCAAGCTTCATTAAATTGTATTTATGTTGTTTTATCCTATGCTTTATTAAATTGTATTCATGTTGTTTTATCTTATGCTTTATTAACCCCTTAAGCCCCGGAGCATTTTTCGTTTTTGCATTTTCGTTTTTGCTCCCCTTGTTCCCAGAGCCATAGCGTTTTTATTTTTTGGTCAATATGGCCATGTGAGGGCTTATTTTTTGCGGGACGAGTTGTACTTTTCAACGCCATTACTAGTTTTATCATATCCTGTACGGGAAAACGGGAAAAAAATTCCAAGTGCGGTAAAATTGCAAAAAAAGTGCAATACCACAGTTGTTTTTTATTTATTTTTTTTACCATGTTCACTGAATGCTAAAACTGACCTGCTCTTCTTATTCTACAGGTCATTACGAGTTCATAGACACCAAACATGTATAGGTTCTTTTATATTTAAGTGGTGAAAAAAAATTCCAAAATTTGGTAAAAAAAAAAATAAAAAAATAGCGCCATTTTCTAAGACCCATAGCGTCTCCATTTTTCAGGATCTGGGGCTGGTTGAGGGCTTATTTTTTGCGTGCCGGGCTGTCGTTTTTATTGATACCATTTTGGGGTAGATCCGATGTTTTGATCGCCCGTTATTGCATTTTATTGCAATTTTGCAGCGACCAAAAAACGTAATTCTGGCGTTTAGAATTTTTTTCTCGTTACGCCGTTTACCGATCGGAATAATTCTTTTTTTATATTGATAGATCGGGCGATTCTGAACGCGGTGATACCAAATATGTGTATGTGGGTTTTTTTTTTATATATTTTATTTTGAATGGGGCGAAAGGGGGGTGATTTAAACTTTAATATTTTTTTATTTTTTTTAATATTTTTAAAAACTTTTTTTTTTTACTTTTTGCATGCTTCTATAGTCTCCATAGGAGACTAGAAGCAGCAACTGTCCGATCGCCTCTGCTACATACAGGGGACGAGCAGGTCCCCTGCATGCAGCAGAAATGGTCCTGTGCTATGAGCGCCGACCACTAGGTGGCGCTCATAGCGACAAGATCATGACAACCACAGGTGTCTGCTGCAGACCCTGGGTTGTCATGCACGCCCATCGGCGACCCGCGATCACGTGACGGGGTCGCCGGTGGGCGGGGCTTATGACGCGCTACCCGGAAGCGCGCGTTAAATGCTGCTGTCGGAGATTGACAGCAGCATTTAACTGGTTAACAGCCGCGGGTGGATCGCGATTCCACCCGCGGCTGTTGTGGGCACATGTCAGCTGTAAGAATCAGCTGACATGTGCTCGGTTCAGTGAGGGCTCAGCGCCGGAGCCCTCACTGAACCGGCGGTACGCAAATGTGCGTACTAATACGTCCCCGGTAAGTAAGGGGTTAAATTGTATTTATGTTGTTTTATCTTATGCTTTATTAAATTGTATTTATGTTGTTTTTTCCTATGCTTTATTAAATTGTATTTATGTTGTTTTAACCCATGCTTCATTAAATTGTATTTATGTTGTTTTATCCTATGCTTTATTAAAGTGTGTTCATGTTGTTTTATCTTATGCTTCATTAAATTGTATTTATGTTGTTTTATCTTATGCTTTATTAAATTGTATTTATGTTGTTTTGTCCTATGCTTTATTAAATTGTATTTATGTTGCTTTAACCTATGCTTTATTAAATTGTATTTATGTTGTTTTATCCTATGCTTTATTAAATGGTATTTATGTTGTTTTATCCTATGCTTTATTAAATTGCATTTATGTTGTTTTAACCCATGCTTTATTAAATTGCATTTATGTTGTTTTATCTTATGTTTTATTAAATTGTATTTATGTTGTTTTATCTTATGCTTTATTAAATTGTATTTATGTTGTTTTAGCCCATGCTTTATTAAATTGTATTTATGTTGTTTTATCCTATGCTTTATTAAATTGTATTTATGTTGTTTTATCCTATGCTTTATTAAATTGTATTTATGTTGTTTTAACCTATGCTTTATTAAATTGTTTTTATGTTGTTTTAACCTATGCTTTACTAAATTGTATTTATGTTGTTTTATCCTATGCTTTATTAAATTGTATTTATGTTGTTTTAAAATATGCATTATTAAATTGTATTTATGTTGTTTTATCCAATGCTTTATTAAATTGTATTTATGTTGTTTTATCCTATACTTTATTAAATTGTATTTATGTTGTTTTATCCTATGCTTTATTAAATTGTATTTATGTTGTTTTATCCTATGCTTTATTAAATTGTATTTATGTTGTTTTAACCTATGCTTTATTAAACTGTATTTATGTTGTTTTATCCTATGCTTTATTAAATTGTATTTATGTTGTTTTATCCTATGCTTTATTAAATTGTATTTACGTTGTTTTAACCTATGCTTTATTAAATTGTATTTATGTTGTTTTATCCTATGCTTTATTAAATTGTATTTATGTTGCTTTAACCTATGCTTTATTAAATTGTATTTATGTTGTTTTATCCTATGCTTTATTAAATTGTATTTATGTTGTTTGATCCTATGCTTTATTAAATTGTATTTATGTGGTTTTATCCTATGCTTTATTAAATTGTATTTATGTTGTTTTATCCTATGCTTTATTAAATTGTATTTACGTTGTTTTAACCTATGCTTTATTAAATTGTATTTATGTTGTTTTAAAATATGCTTTATTAAATTGTATTTATGTTGTTTTATCCTTTGCTTTATTAAATTGTATTTATGTTGTTTTATCCTATACTTTATTAAATTGTAATTATGTTGTTTTATCCTATGCTTTATTAAATTGTATTTATGTTGTTTTATCCTATGCTTTATTAAATTGTATTTATGTTGTTTTGTCCTATGCTTTATTAAATTGTATTTATGTTGTTTTAACCCATGCTTCATTAAATTGTATTTATATTTTTTTAGCCTATGCTTTATTAAATTGTATTTATGTTGTTTTATCCTATGCTTTATTAAATTGTATTTATGTTGTTTTATCCTATGCTTTATTAAATTGTATTTATGTTTTTTTAACCTATGCTTTATTAAATTGTATTTATGTTGTTTTATCCTATGCTTTATTAAATTGTATTTATGTTGTTTTAACCTATGCTTTATTAAATTGTATTTATGTTGTTTTAACCTATGCTTTATTAAATTGTTTTTATGTTGTTTTAACCTATGCTTTACTAAATTATATTTATGTTGTTTTATCCTATGTTTTATTCAATAGTATTTATGTTGTTTTAAAATATGCTTTATTAAATTGTATTTATGTTGTTTTATCCTATGCTTTATTAAATTGTATTTATGTTGTTTTATCCTATACTTTATTAAATTGTATTTATGTTGTTTTATCCTATGCTTTATTAAATTGTATTTATGTTGTTTTATCCTATGCTTTATTAAATTGTATTTATGTTGTTTTAACCTATGCTTTATTAAATTGTTTTTATGTTGTTTAAACCTATGCTTTACTAAATTGTATTTATGTTGTTTTATCCTATGCTTTATTAAATTGTATTTATGTTGTTTTAACCTATGCTTTATTACATCGTGTTTATGTTGTTTTATCCTATGCTTTATTAAATTGTATTTATGTTGCTTTAACCTATGCTTTATTAAATTGTATTTATGTTGTTTTATCCTATGCTTTATTAAATGGTATTTATGTTGTTTTATCCTATGCTTTATTAAATTGTATTTATGTTGTTTTAACCCATGCTTTATTAAATTGCATTTATGTTGTTTTATCTTATGTTTTATTAAATTGTATTTATGTTGTTTTATCTTATGCTTTATTAAATTGTATTTATGTTGTTTTAACCCATGCTTTATTAAATTGTATTTATGTTGTTTTATCCTATGCTTTATTAAATTGTATTTATGTTGTTTTATCCAATGCTTTATTAAATTTTATTGATGTTGTTTTATCCTATGCTTTATTAAATTGTATTTATGTTGTTTTAACCTATGATTTATTAAATTGTATTTATGTTGTTTTATCCTATGCTTTATTAAATTGTATTTATGTTGTTTTAACCTATGCTTTATTAAATTGTTTTATGTTGTTTCAACCTATGCTTTACTAAATTGTATTTATGTTGTTTTATCCTATGCTTTATTAAATTGTATTTATGTTTTTTTAAAATATGCTTTATTAAATTGTATTTATGTTGTTTTATCCTATGCTTTATTAAATTGTATTTATGTTGTTTTATCCTATACTTTATTAAATTGTATTTATGTTGTTTTATCCTATGCTTTATTAAATTGTATTTATGTTGTTTTATCCTATGCTTTATTAAATTGTATTTATGTTGTTTTAACCTATGCTTTATTAAACTGTATTTATGTTGTTTTATCCTATGCTTTATTAAATTGTATTTATGTTGTTTAATCCTATGCTTTATTAAATTGTATTTACGTTGTTTTAACCTATGCTTTATTAAATTGTATTTATGTTGTTTTATCCTATGCTTTATTAAATTGTATTTATGTTGCTTTAACCTATGCTTTATTAAATTGTATTTATGTTGTTTTATCCTATGCTTTATTAAATTGTATTTATGTTGTTTGATCCTATGCTTTATTAAATTGTATTTATGTGGTTTTATCCTATGCTTTATTAAATTGTATTTATGTTGTTTTAACCTATGCTTTATTAAATTGTATTTATGTTGTTTTAACCTATGCTTTATTAAATTGTTTTTATGTTGTTTTAACCTATGCTTTACTAAATTGTATTTATGTTGTTTTATCCTATGCTTTATTAAATTGTATTTATGTTGCTTTAAAATATGCTTTATTAAATTGTATTTATGTTGTTTTATCCTATGCTTTATTAAATTGTATTTATGTTGTTTTATCCTATACTTTATTAAATTGTATTTATGTTGTTTTATCCTATGCTTTATTAAATTGTATTTATGTTGTTTTATCCTATGCTTTATTAAATTGTATTTATGTTGTTTTGTCCTATGCTTTATTAAATTGTATTTATGTTGTTTTAACCTATGCTTTATTAAATTGTATTTATGTTGTTTTATCCTATGCTTTATTAAATTGTATTTATGTTGTTTTATCCTATGCTTTATTAAATTGTATTTATGTTTTTTTAACCTATGCTTTATTAACTTGTATTTATGTTGTTTTATCCTATGCTTTATTAAATTGTATTTATGTTGTTTTAACCTATGCTTTATTAAATTGTATTTATGTTGTTTTAACCTATGCTTTATTAAATTGTTTTTATGTTGTTTTAACCTATGCTTTACTAAATTATATTTATGTTGTTTTATCCTATGTTTTATTCAATAGTATTTATGTTGTTTTATCCTATGCTTTATTAAATTGTATTTATGTTGTTTTATCCTATACTTTATTAAATTGTATTTATGTTGTTTTATCCTATACTTTATTAAATTGTATTTATGTTGTTTTATCCTATGCTTTATTAAATTGTATTTATGTTGTTTTATCCTATGTTTTATCAAATTGTATTTATGTTGTTTTAACCTATGCTTTATTAAATTGTTTTTATGTTGTTTTAACCTATGCTTTACTAAATTGTATTTATGTTGTTTTATCCTATGCTTTATTAAATTGTATTTATGTTGTTTTAAAACATGCTTTATTAAATTGTTTTTATGTTGTTTTAACCTATGCTTTACTAAATTGTATTTATGTTGTTTTATCCTATGTTTTATTCAATAGTATTTATGTTGTTTTAAAATATGCTTTATTAAATTGTATTTATGTTGTTTTATCCTATGCTTTATAAAATTGTATTTATGTTGTTTTATCCTATACTTTATTAAATTGTATTTATGTTGTTTTATCCTATGCTTTATTAAATTGTATTTATGTTGTTTTATCCTATGCTTTATTAAATTGTATTTATGTTGTTTTGTCCTATGCTTTATTAAATTGTATTTATGTTGTTTTAACCCATGCTTCATTAAATTGTATTTATGTTTTTTTAACCTATGCTTTATTAAATTGTATTTATGTTGTTTTATCCTATGCTTTATTAAATTGTATTTATGTTGTTTTGTCCTATGCTTTATTAAATTGTATTTATGTTGTTTTAACCTATGCTTTGTTAAATTGTATTTATGTTGTTTTATCCTATGCTTTATTAAATTGTATTTATGTTGTTTTATCCTATGCTTTATTAAATTGCATTTATGTTTTTTTAACCTATGCTTTATTAAATTGTATTTATGTTGTTTTATCCTATGCTTTATTAAATTGTATTTATGTTGTTTTAACCTATGCTTTATTAAATTGTATTTATGTTGTTCTATCCTATGCTTTATTAAATTGTATTTATGTTGTTTTATCCTATGGTTTATTAAATTGTATTTATGTTGTTTTGTCCTATGCTTTACTAATTTGTATTTATGTTGTTTTAACCCAAGCTTCATTAAATTGTATTTATGTTGTTTTATCCTATGCTTTATTAAATTGTATTCATGTTGTTTTATCTTATGCTTTATTAAATTGTATTTATGTTGTTTTATCTTATGCTTTATTAAATTGTATTTATGTTGTTTTGTCCTATGCTTTATTAAATTGTATTTATGTTGTTTTAACCCATGCTTCATTAAATTGTATTTATGTTGTTTTATCCTATGCTTTATTAAATTGTATTCATGTTGTTTTATCTTATGCTTCATTAAATTGTATTTATGTTGTTTTATCTTATGCTTTATTAAATTGTATTTATGTTGTTTTGTCCTATGCTTTATTAAATTGTATTTATGTTGCTTTAACCTATGCTTTATTAAATTGTATTTATGTTGTTTTATCCTATGCTTTATTAAATGGTATTTATGTTGTTTTATCCTATGCTTTATTAAATTGTATTTATGTTGTTTTAACCCATGCTTTATTAAATTGCATTTATGTTGTTTTATCTTATGTTTTATTAAATTGTATTTATGTTGTTTTATCTTATGCTTTATTAAATTGTATTTATGTTGTTTTAGCCCATGCTTTATTAAATTGTATTTATGTTGTTTTATCCTATGCTTTATTAAATTGTATTTATGTTGTTTTATCCTATGCTTTATTAAATTTTATTGATGTTGTTTTATCCTATGCTTTATTAAATTGTATTTATGTTGTTTTAACCTATGATTTATTAAATTGTATTTATGTTGTTTTATCCTATGCTTTATTAAATTGTATTTATGTTGTTTTAACCTATGCTTTATTAAATTGTATTTATGCTGTTTTAACCTATGCTTTATTAAATTGTTTTTATGTTGTTTTAACCTATGCTTTACTAAATTGTATTTATGTTGTTTTATCCTATGCTTTATTAAATTGTATTTATGTTGTTTTAAAATATGCTTTATTAAATTGTATTTATGTTGTTTTATCCTATGCTTTATTAAATTGTATTTATGTTGTTTTATCCTATACTTTATTAAATTGTATTTATATTGTTTTATCCTATGCTTTATTAAATTGTATTTATGTTGTTTTATCCTATGCTTCATTAAATTGTATTTATGTTGTTTTAACCTATGCTTTATTAAACTGTATTTATGTTGTTTTATCCTATGCTTTATTAAATTGTATTTATGTTGTTTTATCCTATGCTTTATTAAATTGTATTTACGTTGTTTTAACCTATGCTTTATTAAATTGTATTTATGTTGTTTTATCCTATACTTTATTAAATTGTATTTATGTTGCTTTAACCTATGCTTTATTAAATTGTATTTATGTTGTTTTATCCTATGCTTTATTAAATTGTATTTATGTTGTTTGATCCTATGCTTTATTAAATTGTATTTATGTGGTTTTAACCTATGCTTTATTAAATTGTATTTATGTTGTTTTAACCTATGCTTTATTAAATTGTTTTTATGTTGTTTTAACCTATGCTTTACTAAATTGTATTTATGTTGTTTTATCCTATGCTTTATTAAATTGTATTTATGTTGTTTTAAAATATGCTTTATTAAATTATATTTATGTTGTTTTATCCTATGCTTTATTAAATTGTATTTATGTTGTTTTATCCTATACTTTATTAAATTGTAATTATGTTGTTTTATCCTATGCTTTATTAAATTGTATTTATGTTGTTTTATCCTATGCTTTATTAAATTGTATTTATGTTGTTTTGTCCTATGCTTTATTAAATTGTATTTATGTTGTTTTAACCCATGCTTCATTAAATTGTATTTATATTTTTTTAGCCTATGCTTTATTAAATTGTATTTATGTTGTTTTATCCCATGCTTTATTAAATTGTATTTATGTTGTTTTATCCTATGCTTTATTAAATTGTATTTATGTTTTTTTAACCTATGCTTTATTAAATTGTATTTATGTTGTTTTATCCTATGCTTTATTAAATTGTATTTATGTTGTTTTAACCTATGCTTTATTAAATTGTATTTATGTTGTTTTAACCTATGCTTTATTAAATTGTTTTTATGTTGTTTTAACCTATGCTTTACTAAATTATATTTATGTTGTTTTATCCTATGTTTTATTCAATAGTATTTATGTTGTTTTAAAATATGCTTTATTAAATTGTATTTATGTTGTTTTATCCTATGCTTTATTAAATTGTATTTATGTTGTTTTATCCTATACTTTATTAAATTGTATTTATGTTGTTTTATCCTATGCTTTATTAAATTGTATTTATGTTGTTTTATCCTATGCTTTATTAAATTGTATTTATGTTGTTTTAACCTATGCTTTATTAAATTGTTTTTATGTTGTTTTAACCTATGCTTTACTAAATTGTATTTATGTTGTTTTATCCTATGCTTTATTAAATTGTATTTATGTTGTTTTAACCTATGCTTTATTACATCGTGTTTATGTTGTTTTATCCTATGCTTTATTAAATTGTATTTATGTTGCTTTAACCTATGCTTTATTAAATTGTATTTATGTTGTTTTATCCTATGCTTTATTAAATGGTATTTATGTTGTTTTATCCTATGCTTTATTAAATTGTATTTATGTTGTTTTA
The DNA here is from genome assembly GCF_046119375.1 of Phyllobates terribilis. Lineage (NCBI taxonomy): Eukaryota > Metazoa > Chordata > Amphibia > Anura > Dendrobatidae > Phyllobates > Phyllobates terribilis. Next base: position 1,441,667 of record NW_027362781.1, on the reverse strand, counting down.
ACCCATGCTTTATTAAATTGCATTTATGCTGTTTTATCTTATGTTTTATTAAATTGTATTTATGTTGTTTTATCTTATGCTTTATTAAATTGTATTTATGTTGTTTTAACCCATGCTTTATTAAATTTTATTTATGTTGTTTTATCCTATGCTTTATTAAATTGTATTTATGTTGTTTTATCCAATGCTTTATTAAATTTTATTGATGTTGTTTTATCCTATGCTTTATTAAATTGTATTTATGTTGTTTTAACCTATGATTTATTAAATTGTATTTATGTTGTTTTATCCTATGCTTTATTAAATTGTATTTATGTTGTTTTAACCTATGCTTTATTAAATTGTTTTATGTTGTTTTAACCTATGCTTTACTAAATTGTATTTATGTTGTTTTATCCTATGCTTTATTAAATTGTATTTATGTTGTTTTAAAATATGCTTTATTAAATTGTATTTATGTTGTTTTATCCTATGCTTTATTAAATTGTATTTATGTTGTTTTATCCTATACTTTATTAAATTGTATTTATGTTGTTTTATCCTATGCTTTATTAAATTGTATTTATGTTGTTTTATCCTATGCTTTATTAAATTGTATTTATGTTGTTTTAACCTATGCTTTATTAAACTGTATTTATGTTGTTTTATCCTATGCTTTATTAAATTGTATTTATGTTGTTTTATCCTATGCTTTATTAAATTGTATTTACGTTGTTTTAACCTATGCTTTATTAAATTGTATTTATGTTGTTTTATCCTATGCTTTATTAAATTGTATTTATGTTGCTTTAACCTATGCTTTATTAAATTGTATTTATGTTGTTTTATCCTATGCTTTATTAAATTGTATTTATGTTGTTTGATCCTATGCTTTATTAAATTGTATTTATGTGGTTTTATCCTATGCTTTATTAAATTGTATTTATGTTGTTTTAACCTATGCTTTATTAAATTGTATTTATGTTGTTTTAACCTATGCTTTATTAAATTGTTTTTATGTTGTTTTAACCTATGCTTTACTAAATTGTATTTATGTTGTTTTATCCTATGCTTTATTAAATTGTATTTATGTTGCTTTAAAATATGCTTTATTAAATTGTATTTATGTTGTTTTATCCTATGCTTTATTAAATTGTATTTATGTTGTTTTATCCTATACTTTATTAAATTGTATTTATGTTGTTTTATCCTATGCTTTATTAAATTGTATTTATGTTGTTTTATCCTATGCTTTATTAAATTGTATTTATGTTGTTTTGTCCTATGCTTTATTAAATTGTATTTATGTTGTTTTAACCTATGCTTTATTAAAAGGTATTTATGTTGTTTTATCCTATGCTTTATTAAATTGTATTTATGTTGTTTTAACCTATGCTTTATTAAATTGTTTTTATGTTGTTTTAACCTATGCTTTACTAAATTATATTTATGTTGTTTTATCCTATGTTTTATTCAATAGTATTTATGTTGTTTTATCCTATGCTTTATTAAATTGTATTTATGTTGTTTTATCCTATACTTTATTAAATTGTATTTATGTTGTTTTATCCTATACTTTATTAAATTGTATTTATGTTGTTTTATCCTATGCTTTATTAAATTGTATTTATGTTGTTTTATCCTATGTTTTATCAAATTGTATTTATGTTGTTTTAACCTATGCTTTATTAAATTGTTTTTATGTTGTTTTAACCTATGCTTTACTAAATTGTATTTATGTTGTTTTATCCTATGCTTTATTAAATTGTATTTATGTTGTTTTAAAACATGCTTTATTAAATTGTATTTATGTTGTTTTATCCTATGCTTTATTAAATTGTATTTATGTTGTTTTATCCTATAATTTATTAAATTGTATTTATGTTGTTTTATCCTATGCTTTATTAAATTGTATTTATGTTGTTTTAAAATATGCTTTATTAAATTGTTTTTATGTTGTTTTAACCTATGCTTTACTAAATTGTATTTATGTTGTTTTATCGTATGCTTTATTAAATTGTATTCATGTTGTTTTAAAATATGCTTTATTAAATTGTATTTATGTTGTTTTATCCTATGCTTTATTAAATTGTATTTATGTTGTTTTATCCTATACTTTATTAAATTGTATTTATGTTGTTTTATCCTATGCTTTATTAAATTGTATTTATGTTGTTTTATCCTATGCTTTATTAAATTGTATTTATGTTGTTTTAACCTATGCTTTATTAAACTGTATTTATGTTGTTTTATCCTATGCTTTATTAAATTGTATTTATGTTGTTTTAACCTATGCTTTATTAAATTGTATTTATGTTGCTTTAACCTATGCTTTATTAAATTGTATTTATGTTGTTTTATCCTATGCTTTATTAAATTGTATTTATGTTGTTTTAACCCATGCTTTATTAAATTGCATTTATGCTGTTTTATCTTATGTTTTATTAAATTGTATTTATGTTGTTTTATCTTATGCTTTATTAAATTGTATTTATGTTGTTTTAACCCATGCTTTATTAAATTTTATTTATGTTGTTTTATCCTATGCTTTATTAAATTGTATTTATGTTGTTTTATCCTATACTTTATTAAATTGTATTTATGTTGTTTTATCCTATGCTTTATTAAATTGTATTTATGTTGTTTTAACCTATGCTTTATTACATCGTGTTTATGTTGTTTTATCCTATGCTTTATTAAATTGTATTTATGTTGCTTTAACCTATGCTTTATTAAATTGTATTTATGTTGTTTTATCCTATGCTTTATTAAATGGTATTTATGTTGTTTTATCCTATGCTTTATTAAATTGTATTTATGTTGTTTTAACCCATGCTTTATTAAATTGCATTTATGCTGTTTTATCTTATGTTTTATTAAATTGTATTTATGTTGTTTTATCTTATGCTTTATTAAATTGTATTTATGTTGTTTTAACCCATGCTTTATTAAATTTTATTTATGTTGTTTTATCCTATGCTTTATTAAATTGTATTTATGTTGTTTTATCCAATGCTTTATTAAATTTTATTGATGTTGTTTTATCCTATGCTTTATTAAATTGTATTTATGTTGTTTTAACCTATGATTTATTAAATTGTATTTATGTTGTTTTATCCTATGCTTTATTAAATTGTATTTATGTTGTTTTAACCTATGCTTTATTAAATTGTTTTATGTTGTTTTAACCTATGCTTTACTAAATTGTATTTATGTTGTTTTATCCTATGCTTTATTAAATTGTATTTATGTTGTTTTAAAATATGCTTTATTAAATTGTATTTATGTTGTTTTATCCTATGCTTTATTAAATTGTATTTATGTTGTTTTATCCTATACTTTATTAAATTGTATTTATGTTGTTTTATCCTATGCTTTATTAAATTGTATTTATGTTGTTTTATCCTATGCTTTATTAAATTGTATTTATGTTGTTTTAACCTATGCTTTATTAAACTGTATTTATGTTGTTTTATCCTATGCTTTATTAAATTGTATTTATGTTGTTTTATCCTATGCTTTATTAAATTGTATTTACGTTGTTTTAACCTATGCTTTATTAAATTGTATTTATGTTGTTTTATCCTATGCTTTATTAAATTGTATTTATGTTGCTTTAACCTATGCTTTATTAAATTGTATTTATGTTGTTTTATCCTATGCTTTATTAAATTGTATTTATGTTGTTTGATCCTATGCTTTATTAAATTGTATTTATGTGGTTTTATCCTATGCTTTATTAAATTGTATTTATGTTGTTTTAACCTATGCTTTATTAAATTGTATTTATGTTGTTTTAACCTATGCTTTATTAAATTGTTTTTATGTTGTTTTAACCTATGCTTTACTAAATTGTATTTATGTTGTTTTATCCTATGCTTTATTAAATTGTATTTATGTTGCTTTAAAATATGCTTTATTAAATTGTATTTATGTTGTTTTATCCTATGCTTTATTAAATTGTATTTATGTTGTTTTATCCTATACTTTATTAAATTGTATTTATGTTGTTTTATCCTATGCTTTATTAAATTGTATTTATGTTGTTTTATCCTATGCTTTATTAAATTGTATTTATGTTGTTTTGTCCTATGCTTTATTAAATTGTATTTATGTTGTTTTAACCTATGCTTTATTAAAAGGTATTTATGTTGTTTTATCCTATGCTTTATTAAATTGTATTTATGTTGTTTTAACCTATGCTTTATTAAATTGTTTTTATGTTGTTTTAACCTATGCTTTACTAAATTATATTTATGTTGTTTTATCCTATGTTTTATTCAATAGTATTTATGTTGTTTTATCCTATGCTTTATTAAATTGTATTTATGTTGTTTTATCCTATACTTTATTAAATTGTATTTATGTTGTTTTATCCTATACTTTATTAAATTGTATTTATGTTGTTTTATCCTATGCTTTATTAAATTGTATTTATGTTGTTTTATCCTATGTTTTATCAAATTGTATTTATGTTGTTTTAACCTATGCTTTATTAAATTGTTTTTATGTTGTTTTAACCTATGCTTTACTAAATTGTATTTATGTTGTTTTATCCTATGCTTTATTAAATTGTATTTATGTTGTTTTAAAACATGCTTTATTAAATTGTATTTATGTTGTTTTATCCTATGCTTTATTAAATTGTATTTATGTTGTTTTATCCTATAATTTATTAAATTGTATTTATGTTGTTTTATCCTATGCTTTATTAAATTGTATTTATGTTGTTTTAAAATATGCTTTATTAAATTGTTTTTATGTTGTTTTAACCTATGCTTTACTAAATTGTATTTATGTTGTTTTATCGTATGCTTTATTAAATTGTATTCATGTTGTTTTAAAATATGCTTTATTAAATTGTATTTATGTTGTTTTATCCTATGCTTTATTAAATTGTATTTATGTTGTTTTATCCTATACTTTATTAAATTGTATTTATGTTGTTTTATCCTATGCTTTATTAAATTGTATTTATGTTGTTTTATCCTATGCTTTATTAAATTGTATTTATGTTGTTTTAACCTATGCTTTATTAAACTGTATTTATGTTGTTTTATCCTATGCTTTATTAAATTGTATTTATGTTGTTTTATCCTATGCTTTATTAAATTGTATTTACGTTGTTTTAACCTATGCTTTATTAAATTGTATTTATGTTGTTTTATCCTATGCTTTATTAAATTGTATTTATGTTGCTTTAACCTATGCTTTATTAAATTGTATTTATGTTGTTTTATCCTATGCTTTATTAAATTGTATTTATGTTGTTTGATCCTATGCTTTATTAAATTGTATTTATGTGGTTTTATCCTATGCTTTATTAAATTGTATTTATGTTGTTTTAACCTATGCTTTATTAAATTGTATTTATGTTGTTTTAACCTATGCTTTATTAAATTGTTTTTATGTTGTTTTAACCTATGCTTTACTAAATTGTATTTATGTTGTTTTATCCTATGCTTTATTAAATTGTATTTATGTTGCTTTAAAATATGCTTTATTAAATTGTATTTATGTTGTTTTATCCTATGCTTTATTAAATTGTATTTATGTTGTTTTATCCTATACTTTATTAAATTGTATTTATGTTGTTTTATCCTATGCTTTATTAAATTGTATTTGTGTTGTTTTATCCTATGCTTTATTAAATTGTATTTATGTTGTTTTGTCCTATGCTTTATTAAATTGTATTTATGTTGTTTTAACCTATGCTTTATTAAATTGTATTTATGTTGTTTTATCCTATGCTTTATTAAATTGTATTTATGTTGTTTTATCCTATGCTTTATTAAATTGTATTTATGTTTTTTTAACCTATGCTTTATTAACTTGTATTTATGTTGTTTTATCCTATGCTTTATTAAATTGTATTTATGTTGTTTTAACCTATGCTTTATTAAATTGTATTTATGTTGTTTTAACCTATGCTTTATTAAATTGTTTTTATGTTGTTTTAACCTATGCTTTACTAAATTATATTTATGTTGTTTTATCCTATGTTTTATTCAATAGTATTTATGTTGTTTTATCCTATGCTTTATTAAATTGTATTTATGTTGTTTTATCCTATACTTTATTAAATTGTATTTATGTTGTTTTATCCTATACTTTATTAAATTGTATTTATGTTGTTTTATCCTATGCTTTATTAAATTGTATTTATGTTGTTTTATCCTATGTTTTATCAAATTGTATTTATGTTGTTTTAACCTATGCTTTATTAAATTGTTTTTATGTTGTTTTAACCTATGCTTTACTAAATTGTATTTATGTTGTTTTATCCTATGCTTTATTAAATTGTATTTATGTTGTTTTAAAACATGCTTTATTAAATTGTATTTATGTTGTTTTATCCTATGCTTTATTAAATTGTATTTATGTTGTTTTATCCTATAATTTATTAAATTGTATTTATGTTGTTTTATCCTATGCTTTATTAAATTGTATTTATGTTGTTTTAAAATATGCTTTATTAAATTGTTTTTATGTTGTTTTAACCTATGCTTTACTAAATTGTATTTATGTTGTTTTATCGTATGCTTTATTAAATTGTATTTATGTTGTTTTAAAATATGCTTTATTAAATTGTATTTATGTTGTTTTATCCTATGCTTTATTAAATTGTATTTATGTTGTTTTATCCTATACTTTATTAAATTGTATTTATGTTGTTTTATCCTATGCTTTATTAAATTGTATTCATGTTGTTTTATCCTATGCTTTATTAAATTGTATTTATGTTGTTTTGTCCTATGCTTTATTAAATTGTATTTATGCTGTTTTAACCCATGCTTCATTAAATTGTATTTATGTTTTTTTAACCTATGCTTTACTAAATTGTATTTATGTTGTTTTATCCTATGTTTTATTCAATAGTATTTATGTTGTTTTAAAATATGCTTTATTAAATTGTATTTATGTTGTTTTATCCTATGCTTTATTAAATTGTATTTATGTTGTTTTATCCTATACTTTATTAAATTGTATTTATGTTGTTTTATCCTATGCTTTATTAAATTGTATTTATGTTGTTTTATCCTATGCTTTATTAAATTGTATTTATGTTGTTTTGTCCTATGCTTTATTAAATTGTATTTATGTTGTTTTAACCCATGCTTCATTAAATTGTATTTATGTTTTTTTAACCTATGCTTTATTAAATTGTAATTATGTTGTTTTATCCTATGCTTTATTAAATTGTATTTATGTTGTTTTGTCCTATGCTTTATTAAATTGTATTTATGTTGTTTTAACCTATGCTTTGTTAAATTGTATTTATGTTGTTTTATCCTATGCTTTATTAAATTGTATTTATGTTGTTTTATCCTATGCTTTATTAAATTGCATTTATGTTTTTTTAACCTATGCTTTATTAAATTGTATTTATGTTGTTTTATCCTATGCTTTATTAAATTGTATTTATGTTGTTTTAACCTATGCTTTATTAAATTGTATTTATGTTGTTCTATCCTCTGCTTTATTAAATTGTATTTATGTTGTTTTATCCTATGGTTTATTAAATTGTATTTATGTTGTTTTGTCCTATGCTTTATTAATTTGTATTTATGTTGTTTTAACCCAAGCTTCATTAAATTGTATTTATGTTGTTTTATCCTATGCTTTATTAAATTGTATTCATGTTGTTTTATCTTATGCTTTATTAAATTGTATTTATGTTGTTTTATCTTATGCTTTATTAAATTGTATTTATGTTTTTTTGTCCTATGCTTTATTAAATTGTTTTTATGTTGTTTTAACCTATGCTTTACTAAATTGTATTTATGTTGTTTTATCCTATGCTTTATTAAATTGTATTTATGTTGTTTTAAAATATGCTTTATTAAATTGTATTTATGTTGTTTTATCCTATGCTTTATTAAATTGTATTTATGTTGTTTTATCCTATACTTTATTAAATTGTATTTATGTTGTTTTATCCTATGCTTTATTAAATTGTATTTATGTTGTTTTATCCTATGCTTTATTAAATTGTATTTATGTTGTTTTGTCCTATGCTTTATTAAATTGTATTTATGCTGTTTTAACCCATGCTTCATTAAATTGTATTTATGTTTTTTTAACCTATGCTTTATTAAATTGTATTTATGTTGTTTTATCCTATGCTTTATTAAATTGTATTTATGTTGTTTTGTCCTATGCTTTATTAAATTGTATTAATGTTGTTTTAACCTATGCTTTATTAAATTGTTTTTATGTTGTTTTATCCTATGCTTTATTAAATTGTATTTATGTTGTTTTATCCTATGCTTTATTAAATTGTATTTATGTTGTTTTGTCCTATGCTTTATTAAATTGTATTTATGTTGTTTTAACCTATGCTTTGTTAAATTGTATTTATGTTGTTTTATCCTATGCTTTATTAAATTGTATTTATGTTGTTTTATCCTATGCTTTATTAAATTGCATTTATGTTTTTTTAACCTATGCTTTATTAAATTGTATTTATGTTGTTTTATCCTATGCTTTATTAAATTGTATTTATGTTGTTTTAACCTATGCTTTATTAAATTGTATTTATGTTGTTCTATCCTCTGCTTTATTAAATTGTATTTATGTTGTTTTATCCTATGGTTTATTAAATTGTATTTATGTTGTTTTGTCCTATGCTTTATTAATTTGTATTTATGTTGTTTTAACCCAAGCTTCATTAAATTGTATTTATGTTGTTTTATCCTATGCTTTATTAAATTGTATTCATGTTGTTTTATCTTATGCTTTATTAAATTGTATTTATGTTGTTTTATCTTATGCTTTATTAAATTGTATTTATGTTGTTTTGTCCTATGCTTTATTAAATTGTTTTTATGTTGTTTTAACCTATGCTTTACTAAATTGTATTTATGTTGTTTTATCCTATGCTTTATTAAATTGTATTTATGTTGTTTTAAAATATGCTTTATTAAATTGTATTTATGTTGTTTTATCCTATGCTTTATTAAATTGTATTTATGTTGTTTTATCCTATACTTTATTAAATTGTATTTATGTTGTTTTATCCTATGCTTTATTAAATTGTATTTATGTTGTTTTATCCTATGCTTTATTAAATTGTATTTATGTTGTTTTGTCCTATGCTTTATTAAATTGTATTTATGCTGTTTTAACCCATGCTTCATTAAATTGTATTTATGTTTTTTTAACCTATGCTTTATTAAATTGTATTTATGTTGTTTTATCCTATGCTTTATTAAATTGTATTTATGTTGTTTTGTCCTATGCTTTATTAAATTGTATTAATGTTGTTTTAACCTATGCTTTATTAAATTGTTTTTATGTTGTTTTATCCTATGCTTTATTAAATTGTATTTATGTTGTTTTATCCTATGCTTTATTAAATAGTATTTATGTTTTTTTAACTTATGCTTTATTAAATTGTATTTATGTTGTTTTATCCTATGCTTTATTAAATTGTATTTATGTTGTTTTAACCTATGCTTTATTAAATTGTATTTATGTTGTTTTAACCTATGCTTTATTAAATTGTTTTTATGTTGTTTTAACCTATGCTTTACTAAATTGTATTTATGTTGTTTTATCCTATGTTTTATTCAATAGTATTTATGTTGTTTTAAAATATGCTTTATTAAATTGTATTTATGTTGTTTTATCCTATGCTTTATTAAATTGTATTTATGTTGTTTTATCCTATACTTTATTAAATTGTATTTATGTTGTTTTATCCTATGCTTTATTAAATTGTATTTATGTTGTTTTATCCTATGCTTTATTAAATTGTATTTATGTTGTTTTGTCCTATGCTTTATTAAATTGTATTTATGTTGTTTTAACCCATGCTTCATTAAATTGTATTTATGTTTTTTTAACCTATGCTTTATTAAATTGTATTTATGTTGTTTTATCCTATGCTTTATTAAATTGTATTTATGTTGTTTTGTCCTATGCTTTATTAAATTGTATTTATGTTGTTTTAACCTATGCTTTATTAAATTGTATTTATGTTGTTTTATCCTATGCTTTATTAAATTGTATTTATGTTGTTTTATCCTATGCTTTATTAAATTGCATTTATGTTTTTTTAACCTATGCTTTATTAAATTGTATTTATGTTGTTTTATCCTATGCTTTATTAAATTGTATTTATGTTGTTTTAACCTATGCTTTATTAAATTGTATTTATGTTGTTCTATCCTATGCTTTATTAAATTGTATTTATGTTGTTTTATCCTATGGTTTATTAAATCGTATTTATGTTGTTTTGTCCTATGCTTTATTAATTTGTATTTATGTTGTTTTAACCCAAGCTTCATTAAATTGTATTTATGTTGTTTTATCCTATGCTTTATTAATTTGTATTCATGTTGTTTTATCTTATGCTTTATTAAATTGTATTTATGTTGTTTTATCTTATGCTTTATTAAATTGTATTTATGTTGTTTTGTCCTATGCTTTATTAAATTGTATTTATGTTGTTTTAACCCATGCTTCATTAAATTGTATTTATGTTGTTTTATCCTATGCTTTATTAAATTGTATTCATGTTGTTTTATCTTATGCTTCATTAAATTGTATTTATGTTGTTTTATCTTATGCTTTATTAAATTGTATTTATGTTGTTTTGTCCTATGCTTTATTAAATTGTATTTATGTTGCTTTAACCTATGCTTTATTAAATTGTATTTATGTTGTTTTATCCTATGCTTTATTAAATGGTATTTATGTTGTTTTATCCTATGCTTTATTAAATTGTATTTATGTTGTTTTAACCCATGCTTTATTAAATTGCATTTATGTTGTTTTATCTTATGTTTTATTAAATTGTATTTATGTTGTTTTATCTTATGCTTTATTAAATTGTATTTATGTTGTTTTAGCCCATGCTTTATTAAATTGTATTTATGTTGTTTTATCCTATGCTTTATTAAATTGTATTTATGTTGTTTTATCCTATGCTTTATTACATTTTATTGATGTTGTTTTATCCTATGCTTTATTAAATTGTATTTATGTTGTTTTAACCTATGATTTATTAAATTGTATTTATGTTGTTTTATCCTATGCTTTATTAAATTGTATTTATGTTGTTTTAACCTATGCTTTATTAAATTGTATTTATGTTGTTTTAACCTATGCTTTATTAAATTGTTTTTATGTTGTTTTAACCTATGCTTTACTAAATTGTATTTATGTTGTTTTATCCTATGCTTTATTAAATTGTATTTATGTTGTTTTAAAATATGCTTTATTAAATTGTATTTATGTTGTTTTATCCTATGCTTTATTAAATTGTATTTATGTTGTTTTATCCTATACTTTATTAAATTGTATTTATGTTGTTTTATCCTATGCTTTATTAAATTGTATTTATGTTGTTTTATCCTATGCTTTATTAAATTGTATTTATGTTGTTTTAACCTATGCTTTATTAAACTGTATTTATGTTGTTTTATCCTATGCTTTATTAAATTGTATTTATGTTGTTTTATCCTATGCTTTATTAAATTGTATTTACGTTGTTTTAACCTATGCTTTATTAAATTGTATTTATGTTGTTTTATCCTATACTTTATAAAATTGTATTTATGTTGCTTTAACCTATGCTTTATTAAATTGTATTTATGTTGTTTTATCCTATGCTTTATTAAATTGTATTTATGTTGTTTGATCCTATGCTTTATTAAATTGTATTTATGTGGTTTTATCCTATGCTTTATTAAATTGTATTTATGTTGTTTTAACCTATGATTTATTAAATTGTATTTATGTTGTTTTATCCTATGCTTTATTAAATTGTATTTATGTTGTTTTAACCTATGCTTTATTAAATTGTATTTATGTTGTTTTAACCTATGCTTTATTAAATTGTTTTTATGTTGTTTTAACCTATGCTTTACTAAATTGTATTTATGTTGTTTTATCCTATGCTTTATTAAATTGTATTTATGTTGTTTTAAAATATGCTTTATTAAATTGTATTTATGTTGTTTTATCCTATGCTTTATTAAATTGTATTTATGTTGTTTTATCCTATACTTTATTAAATTGTATTTATGTTGTTTTATCCTATGCTTTATTAAATTGCATTTATGTTGTTTTATCCTATGCTTTATTAAATTGTATTTATGTTGTTTTAACCTATGCTTTATTAAACTGTATTTATGTTGTTTTATCCAATGCTTTATTAAATTGTATTTATGTTGTTTTATCCTATGCTTTATTAAATTGTATTTACGTTGTTTTAACCTATGCTTTATTAAATTGTATTTATGTTGTTTTATCCTATACTTTATTAAATTGTATTTATGTTGCTTTAACCTATGCTTTATTAAATTGTATTTATGTTGTTTTATCCTATGCTTTATTAAATTGTATTTATGTTGTTTGATCCTATGCTTTATTAAATTGTATTTATGTGGTTTTATCCTATGCTTTATTAAATTGTATTTATGTTGTTTTAACCTATGCTTTATTAAATTGTATTTATGTTGTTTTAACCTATGCTTTATTAAATTGTTTTTATGTTGTTTTAACCTATGCTTTACTAAATTGTATTTATGTTGTTTTATCCTATGCTTTATTAAATTGTATTTATGTTGTTTTAAAATATGCTTTATTAAATTGTATTTATGTTGTTTTATCCTATGCTTTATTAAATTGTATTTATGTTGTTTTATCCTATAATTTATTAAATTGTATTTATGTTGTTTTATCCTATGCTTTATTAAATTGTATTTATGTTGTTTTATCCTATGCTTTATTAAATTGTATTTATGTTGTTTTGTCCTATGCTTTATTAAATTGTATTTATGTTGTTTTAACCCATGCTTCATTAAATTGTATTTATGTTTTTTTAGCCTATGCTTTATTAAATTGTATTTATGTTGTTTTATCCTATGCTTTATTAAATTGTATTTATGTTGTTTTGTCCTATGCTTTATTAAATTGTATTTATGTTGTTTTAACCTATGCTTTATTAAATTGTATTTATGTTGTTTTATCCTATGCTTTATTAAATTGTATTTATGTTGTTTTATCCTATGCTTTATTAAATTGTATTTATGTTTTTTTAACCTATGCTTTATTAAATTGTATTTATGTTGTTTTATCCTATGCTTTATTAAATTGTATTTATGTTGTTTTAACCTATGCTTTATTAAATTGTATTTATGTTGTTTTAACCTATGCTTTATTAAATTGTTTTTATGTTGTTTTAACCTATGCTTTACTAAATTATATTTATGTTGTTTTATCCTATGTTTTATTCAATAGTATTTATGTTGTTTTAAAATATGCTTTATTAAATTGTATTTATGTTGTTTTATCCTATGCTTTATTAAATTGTATTTATGTTGTTTTATCCTATACTTTATTAAATTGTATTTATGTTGTTTTATCCTATGCTTTGTTAAATTGTATTTATGTTGTTTTATCCTATGCTTTATTAAATTGTATTTATGTTGTTTTAACCTATGCTTTATTAAATTGTTTTTATGTTGTTTTAACCTATGCTTTACTAAATTGTATTTATGTTGTTTTATCCTATGCTTTATTAAATTGTATTTATGTTGTTTTATCCTATGCTTTATTAAATTGTATTTATGTTGTTTTAACCTATGCTTTATTACATCGTGTTTATGTTGTTTTATCCTATGCTTTATTAAATTGTATTTATGTTGCTTTAACCTATGCTTTATTAAATTGTATTTATGTTGTTTTATCCTATGCTTTATTAAATGGTATTTATGTTGTTTTATCCTATGCTTTATTAAATTGTATTTATGTTGTTTTAACCCAGGCTTTATTAAATTGCATTTATGTTGTTTTATCTTATGTTTTATTAAATTGTATTTATGTTGTTTTATCTTATGCTTTATTAAATTGTATTTATGTTGTTTTAACCCATGCTTTATTAAATTGTATTTATGTTGTTTTATCCTATGCTTTATTAAATTGTATTTATGTTGTTTTATCCAATGCTTTATAAAATTTTATTGATGTTGTTTTATCCTATGCTTTATTAAATTGTATTTATGTTGTTTTAACCTATGATTTATTAAATTGTATTTATGTTGTTTTATCCTATGCTTTATTAAATTGTATTTATGTTGTTTTAACCTATGCTTTATTAAATTGTTTTTATGTTGTTTTAACCTATGCTTTACTAAATTGTATTTATGTTGTTTTATCCTATGCTTTATTAAATTGTATTTATGTTGTTTTAAAATATGCTTTATTAAATTGTATTTATGTTGTTTTATCCTATGCTTTATTAAATTGTATTTATGTTGTTTTATCCTATGCTTTATTAAATTGTATTTATGCTGTTTTAACCCATGCTTCATTAAATTGTATTTATGTTTTTTTAACCTATGCTTTATTAAATTGTATTTATGTTGTTTTATCCTATGCTTTATTAAATTGTATTTATGTTGTTTTGTCCTATGCTTTATTAAATTGTATTAATGTTGTTTTAACCTATGCTTTATTAAATTGTTTTATGTTGTTTTATCCTATGCTTTATTAAATTGTATTTATGTTGTTTTATCCTATGCTTTATTAAATTGTATTTATGTTTTTTTAACCTATGCTTTATTAAATTGTATTTATGTTGTTTTATCCTATGCTTTATTAAATTGTATTTATGTTGTTTTATCCTATGCTTTATTAAATTGCATTTATGTTTTTTTAACCTATGCTTTATTAAATTGTATTTATGTTGTTTTATCCTATGCTTTATTAAATTGTATTTATGTTGTTTTAACCTATGCTTTATTAAATTGTATTTATGTTGTTCTATCCTATGCTTTATTAAATTGTATTTATGTTGTTTTATCCTATGGTTTATTAAATTGTATTTATGTTGTTTTGTCCTATGCTTTATTAATTTGTATTTATGTTGTTTTATCCTATGCTTTATTAAATTGTATTTATGTTTTTTTAACCTATGCTTTATTAAATTGTATTTATGTTGTTTTATCCTATGCTTTATTAAATTGTATTTATGTTGTTTTAACCTATGCTTTATTAAATTGTATTTATGTTGTTTTAACCTATGCTTTATTAAATTGTTTTTATGTTGTTTTAACCTATGCTTTACTAAATTGTATTTATGTTGTTTTATCCTATGTTTTATTCAATAGTATTTATGTTGTTTTAAAATATGCTTTATTAAATTGTATTTATGTTGTTTTATCCTATGCTTTATTAAATTGTATTTATGTTGTTTATCCTATACTTTATTAAATTGTATTTATGTTGTTTTAATCTATGCTTTATTAAATTGTATTTATGTTGTTTTATCCTATGCTTTATTAAATTGTATTTATGTTGTTTTGTCCTATGCTTTATTAAATTGTATTTATGTTGTTTTAACCCATGCTTCATTAAATTGTATTTATGTTTTTTTAACCTATGCTTTATTAAATTGTATTTATGTTGTTTTATCCTATGCTTTATTAAATTGTATTTATGTTGTTTTGTCCTATGCTTTATTAAATTGTATTTATGTTGTTTTAACCTATGCTTTGTTAAATTGTATTTATGTTGTTTTATCCTATGCTTTATTAAATTGTATTTATGTTGTTTTATCCTATGCTTTATTAAATTGCATTTATGTTTTTTTAACCTATGCTTTATTAAATTGTATTTATGTTGTTTTATCCTATGCTTTATTAAATTCTATTTATGTTGTTTTAACCTATGCTTTATTAAATTGTATTTATGTTGTTCTATCCTATGCTTTATTAAATTGTATTTATGTTGTTTTATCCTATGGTTTATTAAATTGTATTTATGTTGTTTTGGCCTATGCTTTATTAAATTGTATTTATGTTGTTTTAACCCAAGCTTCATTAAATTGCATTTATGTTGTTTTATCCTATGCTTTCTTAAATTGTATTCATGTTGTTTTATCTTATGCTTTATTAAATTGTATTTATGTTGTTTTATCTTATGCTTTATTAAATTGTATTTATGTTGTTTTGTCCTATGCTTTATCAAATTGTATTTATGTTGTTTTAACCCATGCTTCATTAAATTGTATTTATGTTGTTTTATCCTATGCTTTATTAAATTGTATTCATGTTGTTTTATCTTATGCTTCATTAAATTGTATTTATGTTGTTTTATCTTATGCTTTATTAAATTGTATTTATGTTGTTTTGTCCTATGCTTTATTAAATTGTATTTATGTTGCTTTAACCTATGCTTTATTAAATTGTATCTATGTTGTTTTATCCTATGCTTTATTAAATGGTATTTATGTTGTTTTATCCTATGCTTTATTAAATTGTATTTATGTTGTTTTAACCCATGCTTTATTAAATTGCATTTATGTTGTTTTATCTTATGTTTTATTAAATTGTATTTATGTTGTTTTATCTTATGCTTTATTAAATTGTATTTATGTTGTTTTAGCCCATGCTTTATTAAATTGTATTTATGTTGTTTTATCCTATGCTTTATTAAATTTTATTGATGTTGTTTTATCCTATGCTTTATTAAATTGTATTTATGTTGTTTTAACCTATGATTTATTAAATTGTATTTTTGTTGTTTTATCCTATGCTTTATTAAATTGTATTTATGTTGTTTTAACCTATGCTTTATTAAATTGTATTTATGTTGTTTTAACCTATGCTTTATTAAATTGTTTTTATGTTGTTTTAACCTATGCTTTACTAAATTGTATTTATGTTGTTTTATCCTATGCTTTATTAAATTGTATTTATGTTGTTTTAAAATATGCTTTATTAAATTGTATTTATGTTGTTTTATCCTATGCTTTATTAAATTGTATTTATGTTGTTTTATCCTATACTTTATTAAATTGTATTTATGTTGTTTTATCCTATGCTTTATTAAATTGTATTTATGTTGTTTTATCTTATGCTTTATTAAATTGTATTTATGTTGTTTTATCTTATGCTTTATTAAATTGTATTTATGTTGTTTTATCCTATGCTTTATTAAATTGTATTTATGTTGTTTTATCCAATGCTTTATAAAATTTTATTGATGTTGTTTTATCCTATGCTTTATTAAATTGTATTTATGTTGTTTTAACCTATGATTTATTAAATTGTATTTATGTTGTTTTATCCTATGCTTTATTAAATTGTATTTATGTTGTTTTAACCTATGCTTTATTAAATTGTTTTTATGTTGTTTTAACCTATGCTTTACTAAATTGTATTTATGTTGTTTTATCCTATGCTTTATTAAATTGTATTTATGTTGTTTTAAAATATGCTTTATTAAATTGTATTTATGTTATTTTATCCTATGCTTTATTAAATTGTATTTATGTTGTTTTATCCTATGCTTTATTAAATTGTATTTATGCAGTTTTAACCCATGCTTCATTAAATTGTATTTATGTTTTTTTAACCTATGCTTTATTAAATTGTATTTATGTTGTTTTATCCTATGCTTTATTAAATTGTATTTATGTTGTTTTGTCCTATGCTTTATTAAATTGTATTAATGTTGTTTTAACCTATGCTTTATTAAATTGTTTTTATGTTGTTTTATCCTATGCTTTATTAAATTGTATTTATGTTGTTTTATCCTATGCTTTATTAAATTGTATTTATGTTTTTTTAACCTATGCTTTATTAAATTGTATTTATGTTGTTTTATCCTATGCTTTATTAAATTGTATTTATGTTGTTTTAACCTATGCTTTATTAAATTGTTTTTATGTTGTTTTAACCTATGCTTTACTAAATTGTATTTATGTTGTTTTATCCTATGTTTTATTCAATAGTATTTATGTTGTTTTAAAATATGCTTTATTAAATTGTATTTTTGTTGTTTTATCCTATGCTTTATTAAATTGTATTTATGTTGTTTTATCCTATACTTTATTAAATTGTATTTATGTTGTTTTATCCTATGCTTTATTAAATTGTATTTATGTTGTTTTATCCTATGCTTTATTAAATTGTATTTATGTTGTTTTGTCCTATGCTTTATTAAATTGTATTTATGTTGTTTTAACCCATGCTTCATTAAATTGTATTTATGTTTTTTTAACCTATGCTTTATTAAATTGTATTTATGTTGTTTTATCCTATGCTTTATTAAATTGTATTTATGTTGTTTTGTCCTATGCTTTATTAAATTGTATTTATGTTGTTTTAACCTATGCTTTGTTAAATTGTATTTATGTTGTTTTATCCTATGCTTTATTAAATTGTATTTATGTTGTTTTATCCTATGCTTTATTAAATTGCATTTATGTTTTTTTAACCTATGCTTTATTAAATTGTATTTATGTTGTTTTATCCTATGCTTTATTAAATTGTATTTATGTTGTTTTAACCTATGCTTTATTAAATTGTGTTTATGTTGTTCTATCCTATGCTTTATTAAATTGTATTTATGTTGTTTTATCCTATGGTTTATTAAATTGTATTTATGTTGTTTTGTCCTATGCTTTATTAATTTGTATTTATGTTGTTTTATCCTATGCTTTATTAAATTGTATTTATGTTTTTTTAACCTATGCTTTATTAAATTGTATTTATGTTGTTTTATCCTATGCTTTATTAAATTGTATTTATGTTGTTTTAACCTATGCTTTATTAAATTGTATTTATGTTGTTTTAACCTATCCTTTATTAAATTGTTTTTATGTTGTTTTAACCTATGCTTTACTAAATTGTATTTATGTTGTTTTATCCTATGTTTTATTCAATAGTATTTATGTTGTTTTAAAATATGCTTTATTAAATTGTATTTATGTTGTTTTATCCTATGCTTTATTAAATTGTATTTATGTTGTTTTATCCTATACTTTATTAAATTGTATTTATGTTGTTTTATCCTATGCTTTATTAAATTGTATTTATGTTGTTTTATCCTATGCTTTATTAAATTGTATTTATGTTGTTTTGTCCTATGCCTTATTAAATTGTATTTATGTTGTTTTAACCCATGCTTCATTAAATTGTATTTATGTTTTTTTAACCTATGCTTTATTAAATTGTATTTATGTTGTTTTATCCTATGCTTTATTAAATTGTATTTATGTTTTTTTGCCTATGCTTTATTAAATTGTATTTATGTTGTTTTAACCTATGCTTTGTTAAATTGTATTTATGTTGTTTTATCCTTTGCTTTATTAAATTGTATTTATGTTGTTTTATCCTATGCTTTATTAAATTGCATTTATGTTTTTTTAACCTATGCTTTATTAAATTGTATTTATGTTGTTTTATCCTATGCTTTATTAAATTGTATTTATGTTGTTTTAACCTATGCTTTATTAAATTGTATTTATGTTGTTCTATCCTATGCTTTATTAAATTGTATTTATGTTGTTTTATCCTATGGTTTATTAAATTGTATTTATGTTGTTTTGTCCTATGCTTTATTAATTTGTATTTATGTTGTTTTAACCCAAGCTTCATTAAATTGTATTTATGTTGTTTTATCCTATGCTTTATTAAATTGTATTCATGTTGTTTTATCTTATGCTTTATTAAATTGTATTTATGTTGTTTTATCTTATGCTTTATTAAATTGTATTTATGTTGTTTTGTCCTATGCTTTATTAAATTGTATTTATGTTGTTTTAACCCATGCTTCATTAAATTGTATTTATGTTGTTTTATCCTATGCTTTATTAAATTGTATTCATGTTGTTTTATCTTATGCTTCATTAAATTGTATTTATGTTGTTTTATCTTATGCTTTATTAAATTGTATTTATGTTGTTTTGTCCTATGCTTTATTAAATTGTATTTATGTTGCTTTAACCTATGCTTTATTAAATTGTATTTATGTTGTTTTATCCTATGCTTTATTAAATGGTATTTATGTTATTTTATCCTATGCTTTATTAAATTGTATTTATGTTGTTTTAACCCATGCTTTATTAAATTGCATTTATGTTGTTTTATCTTATGTTTTATTAAATTGTATTTATGTTGTTTTATCTTATGCTTTATTAAATTGTATTTATGTTGTTTTAGCCCATGCTTTATTAAATTGTATTTATGTTGTTTTATCCTATGCTTTATTAAATTGTATTTATGTTGTTTTATCCTATGCTTTATTAAATTTTATTGATGTTGTTTTATCCTATGCTTTATTAAATTGTATTTATGTTGTTTTAACCTATGATTTATTAAATTGTATTTTTGTTGTTTTATCCTATGCTTTATTAAATTGTATTTATGTTGTTTTAACCTATGCTTTATTAAATTGTATTTATGTTGTTTTAACCTATGCTTTATTAATTTTTTTTGTTGTTGTTTTAACCTATGCTTTACTAAATTGTATTTATGTTGTTTTATCCTATGCTTTATTAAATTGTATTTATGTTGTTTTAAAATATGCTTTATTAAATTGTATTTATGTTGTTTTATCCTATGCTTTATTAAATTGTATTTATGTTGTTTTATCCTATATTTTATTAAATTGTATTTATGTTGTTTTATCCTATGCTTTATTAAATTGTATTTATGTTGTTTTATCCTATGCTTTATTAAATTGTATTTATGTTGTTTTAACCTATGCTTTATTAAACTGTATTTATGTTGTTTTATCCTATGCTTTATTAAATTGTATTTATGTTGTTTTATCCTATGCTTTATTAAATTGTATTTACGTTGTTTTAACCTATGCTTTATTAAATTGTATTTATGTTGTTTTATCCTATACTTTATTAAATTGTATTTATGTTGCTTTAACCTATGCTTTATTAAATTGTATTTATGTTGTTTTATCCTATGCTTTATTAAATTGTATTTATGTTGTTTGATCCTATGCTTTATTAAATTGTATTTATGTGGTTTTATCCTATGCTTTATTAAATTGTATTTATGTTGTTTTAACCTATGATTTATTAAATTGTATTTATGTTGTTTTATCCTATGCTTTATTAAATTGTATTTATGTTGTTTTAACCTATGCTTTACTAAATTGTATTTATGTTGTTTTATCCTATGCTTTATTAAATTGTATTTATGTTGTTTTAAAATATGCTTTATTAAATTGTATTTATGTTGTTTTATCCTATGCTTTATTAAATTGTATTTATGTTGTTTTATCCTATACTTTATTAAATTGTATTTATGTTGTTTTATCCTATGCTTTATTAAATTGTATTTATGTTGTTTTATCTTATGCTTTATTAAATTGTATTTATGTTGTTTTATCTTATGCTTTATTAAATTGTATTTATGTTGTTTTATCCTATGCTTTATTAAATTGTATTTATGTTGTTTTATCCAATGCTTTATAAAATTTTATTGATGTTGTTTTATCCTATGCTTTATTAAATTGTATTTATGTTGTTTTAACCTATGATTTATTAAATTGTATTTATGTTGTTTTATCCTATGCTTTATTAAATTGTATTTATGTTGTTTTAACCTATGCTTTATTAAATTGTTTTTATGTTGTTTTAACCTATGCTTTACTAAATTGTATTTATGTTGTTTTATCCTATGCTTTATTAAATTGTATTTATGTTGTTTTAAAATATGCTTTATTAAATTGTATTTATGTTATTTTATCCTATGCTTTATTAAATTGTATTTATGTTGTTTTATCCTATGCTTTATTAAATTGTATTTATGCAGTTTTAACCCATGCTTCATTAAATTGTATTTATGTTTTTTTAACCTATGCTTTATTAAATTGTATTTATGTTGTTTTATCCTATGCTTTATTAAATTGTATTTATGTTGTTTTGTCCTATGCTTTATTAAATTGTATTAATGTTGTTTTAACCTATGCTTTATTAAATTGTTTTTATGTTGTTTTATCCTATGCTTTATTAAATTGTATTTATGTTGTTTTATCCTATGCTTTATTAAATTGTATTTATGTTTTTTTAACCTATGCTTTATTAAATTGTATTTATGTTGTTTTATCCTATGCTTTATTAAATTGTATTTATGTTGTTTTAACCTATGCTTTATTAAATTGTTTTTATGTTGTTTTAACCTATGCTTTACTAAATTGTATTTATGTTGTTTTATCCTATGTTTTATTCAATAGTATTTATGTTGTTTTAAAATATGCTTTATTAAATTGTATTTATGTTGTTTTATCCTATGCTTTATTAAATTGTATTTATGTTGTTTTATCCTATACTTTATTAAATTGTATTTATGTTGTTTTATCCTATGCTTTATTAAATTGTATTTATGTTGTTTTATCCTATGCTTTATTAAATTGTATTTATGTTGTTTTGTCCTATGCTTTATTAAATTGTATTTATGTTGTTTTAACCCATGCTTCATTAAATTGTATTTATGTTTTTTTAACCTATGCTTTATTAAATTGTATTTATGTTGTTTTATCCTATGCTTTATTAAATTGTATTTATGTTGTTTTGTCCTATGCTTTATTAAATTGTATTTATGTTGTTTTAACCTATGCTTTGTTAAATTGTATTTATGTTGTTTTATCCTATGCTTTATTAAATTGTATTTATGTTGTTTTATCCTATGCTTTATTAAATTGCATTTATGTTTTTTTAACCTATGCTTTATTAAATTGTATTTATGTTGTTTTATCCTATGCTTTATTAAATTGTATTTATGTTGTTTTAACCTATGCTTTATTAAATTGTGTTTATGTTGTTCTATCCTATGCTTTATTAAATTGTATTTATGTTGTTTTATCCTATGGTTTATTAAATTGTATTTATGTTGTTTTGTCCTATGCTTTATTAATTTGTATTTATGTTGTTTTATCCTATGCTTTATTAAATTGTATTTATGTTTTTTTAACCTATGCTTTATTAAATTGTATTTATGTTGTTTTATCCTATGCTTTATTAAATTGTATTTATGTTGTTTTAACCTATGCTTTATTAAATTGTATTTATGTTGTTTTAACCTATCCTTTATTAAATTGTTTTTATGTTGTTTTAACCTATGCTTTACTAAATTGTATTTATGTTGTTTTATCCTATGTTTTATTCAATAGTATTTATGTTGTTTTAAAATATGCTTTATTAAATTGTATTTATGTTGTTTTATCCTATGCTTTATTAAATTGTATTTATGTTGTTTTATCCTATACTTTATTAAATTGTATTTATGTTGTTTTATCCTATGCTTTATTAAATTGTATTTATGTTGTTTTATCCTATGCTTTATTAAATTGTATTTATGTTGTTTTGTCCTATGCCTTATTAAATTGTATTTATGTTGTTTTAACCCATGCTTCATTAAATTGTATTTATGTTTTTTTAACCTATGCTTTATTAAATTGTATTTATGTTGTTTTATCCTATGCTTTATTAAATTGTATTTATGTTTTTTTGCCTATGCTTTATTAAATTGTATTTATGTTGTTTTAACCTATGCTTTGTTAAATTGTATTTATGTTGTTTTATCCTTTGCTTTATTAAATTGTATTTATGTTGTTTTATCCTATGCTTTATTAAATTGCATTTATGTTTTTTTAACCTATGCTTTATTAAATTGTATTTATGTTGTTTTATCCTATGCTTTATTAAATTGTATTTATGTTGTTTTAACCTATGCTTTATTAAATTGTATTTATGTTGTTCTATCCTATGCTTTATTAAATTGTATTTATGTTGTTTTATCCTATGGTTTATTAAATTGTATTTATGTTGTTTTGTCCTATGCTTTATTAATTTGTATTTATGTTGTTTTAACCCAAGCTTCATTAAATTGTATTTATGTTGTTTTATCCTATGCTTTATTAAATTGTATTCATGTTGTTTTATCTTATGCTTTATTAAATTGTATTTATGTTGTTTTATCTTATGCTTTATTAAATTGTATTTATGTTGTTTTGTCCTATGCTTTATTAAATTGTATTTATGTTGTTTTAACCCATGCTTCATTAAATTGTATTTATGTTGTTTTATCCTATGCTTTATTAAATTGTATTCATGTTGTTTTATCTTATGCTTCATTAAATTGTATTTATGTTGTTTTATCTTATGCTTTATTAAATTGTATTTATGTTGTTTTGTCCTATGCTTTATTAAATTGTATTTATGTTGCTTTAACCTATGCTTTATTAAATTGTATTTATGTTGTTTTATCCTATGCTTTATTAAATGGTATTTATGTTATTTTATCCTATGCTTTATTAAATTGTATTTATGTTGTTTTAACCCATGCTTTATTAAATTGCATTTATGTTGTTTTATCTTATGTTTTATTAAATTGTATTTATGTTGTTTTATCTTATGCTTTATTAAATTGTATTTATGTTGTTTTAGCCCATGCTTTATTAAATTGTATTTATGTTGTTTTATCCTATGCTTTATTAAATTGTATTTATGTTGTTTTATCCTATGCTTTATTAAATTTTATTGATGTTGTTTTATCCTATGCTTTATTAAATTGTATTTATGTTGTTTTAACCTATGATTTATTAAATTGTATTTTTGTTGTTTTATCCTATGCTTTATTAAATTGTATTTATGTTGTTTTAACCTATGCTTTATTAAATTGTATTTATGTTGTTTTAACCTATGCTTTATTAATTTTTTTTGTTGTTGTTTTAACCTATGCTTTACTAAATTGTATTTATGTTGTTTTATCCTATGCTTTATTAAATTGTATTTATGTTGTTTTAAAATATGCTTTATTAAATTGTATTTATGTTGTTTTATCCTATGCTTTATTAAATTGTATTTATGTTGTTTTATCCTATATTTTATTAAATTGTATTTATGTTGTTTTATCCTATGCTTTATTAAATTGTATTTATGTTGTTTTATCCTATGCTTTATTAAATTGTATTTATGTTGTTTTAACCTATGCTTTATTAAACTGTATTTATGTTGTTTTATCCTATGCTTTATTAAATTGTATTTATGTTGTTTTATCCTATGCTTTATTAAATTGTATTTACGTTGTTTTAACCTATGCTTTATTAAATTGTATTTATGTTGTTTTATCCTATACTTTATTAAATTGTATTTATGTTGCTTTAACCTATGCTTTATTAAATTGTATTTATGTTGTTTTATCCTATGCTTTATTAAATTGTATTTATGTTGTTTGATCCTATGCTTTATTAAATTGTATTTATGTGGTTTTATCCTATGCTTTATTAAATTGTATTTATGTTGTTTTAACCTATGATTTATTAAATTGTATTTATGTTGTTTTATCCTATGCTTTATTAAATTGTATTTATGTTGTTTTAACCTATGCTTTATTAAATTGTATTTATGTTGTTTTAACCTATGCTTTATTAAATTGTTTTTATGTTGTTTTAACCTATGCTTTACTAAATTGTATTTATGTTGTTTTATCCTATGCTTTATTAAATTGTATTTATGTTGTTTTAAAATATGCTTTATTAAATTGTATTTATGTTGTTTTATCCTATGCTTTATTAAATTGTATTTATGTTGTTTTATCCTATACTTTATTAAATTGTATTTATGTTGTTTTATCCTATGCTTTATTAAATTGCATTTATGTTGTTTTATCCTATGCTTTATTAAATTGTATTTATGTTGTTTTAACCTATGCTTTATTAAACTGTATTTATGTTGTTTTATCCTATGCTTTATTAAATTGTATTTATGTTGTTTTATCCTATGCTTTATTAAATTGTATTTACGTTGTTTTAACCTATGCTTTATTAAATTGTATTTATATTGTTTTATCCTATACTTTATTAAATTGTATTTATGTTGCTTTAACCTATGCTTTATTAAATTGTATTTATGTTGTTTTATCCTATGCTTTATTAAATTGTATTTATGTTGTTTGATCCTATGCTTTATTAAATTGTATTTATGTGGTTTTATCCTATGCTTTATTAAATTGTATTTATGTTGTTTTAACCTATGCTTTATTAAATTGTATTTATGTTGTTTTAACCTATGCTTTATTAAATTGTTTTTATGTTGTTTTAACCTATGCTTTACTAAATTGTATTTATGTTGTTTTATCCTATGCTTTATTAAATTGTATTTATGTTGTTTTAAAATATGCTTTATTAAATTGTATTTATGTTGTTTTATCCTATGCTTTATTAAATTGTATTTATGTTGTTTTATCCTATACTTTATTAAATTGTATTTATGTTGTTTTATCCTATGCTTTATTAAATTGTATTTATGTTGTTTTATCCTATGCTTTATTAAATTGTATTTATGTTGTTTTGTCCTATGCTTTATTAAATTGTATTTATGTTGTTTTAACCCATGCTTCATTAAATTGTATTTATGTTTTTTTAGCCTATGCTTTATTAAATTGTATTTATGTTGTTTTATCCTATGCTTTATTAAATTGTATTTATGTTGTTTTGTCCTATGCTTTATTAAATTGTATTTATGTTGTTTTAACCTATGCTTTATTAAATTGTATTTATGTTGTTTTATTCTATGCTTTATTAAATTGTATTTATGTTGTTTTATCCTATGCTTTATTAAATTGTATTTATGTTTTTTTAACCTATGCTTTATTAAATTGTATTTATGTTGTTTTATCCTATGCTTTATTAAATTGTATTTATGTTGTTTTAACCTATGCTTTATTAAATTGTATTTATGTTGTTTTAACCTATGCTTTATTAAATTGTTTTTATGTTGTTTTAACCTATGCTTTACTAAATTATATTTATGTTGTTTTATCCTATGTTTTATTCAATAGTATTTATGTTGTTTTAAAATATGCTTTATTAAATTGTATTTATGTTGTTTTATCCTATGCTTTATTAAATTGTATTTATGTTGTTTTATCCTATACTTTATTAAATTGTATTTATGTTGTTTTATCCTATGATTTATTAAATTGTATTTATGTTGTTTTATCCTATGCTTTATTAAATTGTATTTATGTTGTTTTAACCTATGCTTTATTAAATTGTTTTTATGTTGTTTTAACCTATGCTTTACTAAATTGTATTTATGTTGTTTTATCCTATGCTTTATTAAATTGTATTTATGTTGTTTTATCCTATGCTTTATTAAATTGTATTTATGTTGTTTTAACCTATGCTTTATTACATCGTGTTTATGTTGTTTTATCCTATGCTTTATTAAATTGTATTTATGTTGCTTTAACCTATGCTTTATTAAATTGTATTTATGTTGTTTTATCCTATGCTTTATTAAATGGTATTTATGTTGTTTTATCCTATGCTTTATTAAATTGTATTTATGTTGTTTTAACCCAGGCTTTATTAAATTGCATTTATGTTGTTTTATCTTATGTTTTATTAAATTGTATTTATGTTGTTTTATCTTATGCTTTATTAAATTGTATTTATGTTGTTTTAACCCATGCTTTATTAAATTGTATTTATGTTGTTTTATCCTATGCTTTATTAAATTGTATTTATGTTGTTTTATCCAATGCTTTATTAAATTTTATTGATGTTGTTTTATCCTATGCTTTATTAAATTGTATTTATGTTGTGTTAACCTATGATTTATTAAATTGTATTTATGTTGTTTTATCCTATGCTTTATTAAATTGTATTTATGTTGTTTTAACCTATGCTTTATAAAATTGTTTTTATGTTGTTTTAACCTATGCTTTACTAAATTGTATTTATGTTGTTTTATCCTATGCTTTATTAAATTGTATTTATGTTGTTTTAAAATATGCTTTATTAAATTGTATTTATGTTGTTTTATCCTATGCTTTATTAAATTGTATTTATGTTGTTTTATCCTATACTTTATTAAATTGTATTTATGTTGTTTTATCCTATGCTTTATTAAATTGTATTTATGTTGTTTTATCCTATGCTTTATTAAATTGTATTTATGTTGTTTTAACCTATGCTTTATTAAACTGTATTTATGTTGTTTTATCCTATGCTTTATTAAATTGTATTTATGTTGTTTTATCCTATGCTTTATTAAATTGTATTTACGTTGTTTTAACCTATGCTTTATTAAATTGTATTTATGTTGTTTTATCCTATGCTTTATTAAATTGTATTTATGTTGCTTTAACCTATGCTTTATTAAATTGTATTTATGTTGTTTTATCCTATGCTTTATTAAATTGTATTTATGTTGTTTGATCCTATGCTTTATTAAATTGTATTTATGTGGTTTTATCCTATGCTTTATTAAATTGTATTTATGTTGTTTTAACCTATGCTTTATTAAATTGTATTTATGTTGTTTTAACCTATGCTTTATTAAATTGTTTTTATGTTGTTTTAACCTATGCTTTACTAAATTGTATTTATGTTGTTTTATCCTATGCTTTATTAAATTGTATTTATGTTGCTTTAAAATATGCTTTATTAAATTGTATTTATGTTGTTTTATCCTATGCTTTATGAAATTGTATTTATGTTGTTTTATCCTATACTTTATTAAATTGTATTTATGTTGTTTTATCCTATGCTTTATTAAATTGTATTTATGTTGTTTTATCCTATGCTTTATTAAATTGTATTTATGTTGTTTTGTCCTATGCTTTATTAAATTGTATTTATGTTGTTTTAACCTATGCTTTATTAAATTGTATTTATGTTGTTTTATCCTATGCTTTATTAAATTGTATTTATGTTGTTTTATCCTATGCTTTATTAAATTGTATTTATGTTTTTTTAACCTATGCTTTATTAAATTGTATTTATGTTGTTTTATCCTATGCTTTATTAAATTGTATTTATGTTGTTTTAACCTATGCTTTATTAAATTGTATTTATGTTGTTTTAACCTATGCTTTATTAAATTGTTTTTATGTTGTTTTAACCTATGCTTTACTAAATTATATTTATGTTGTTTTATCCTATGTTTTATTCAATAGTATTTATGTTGTTTTATCCTATGCTTTATTAAATTGTATTTATGTTGTTTTATCCTATACTTTATTAAATTGTATTTATGTTGTATTATCCTATACTTTATTAAATTGTATTTATGTTGTTTTATCCTATGCTTTATTAAATTGTATTTATGTTGTTTTATCCTATGTTTTATTAAATTGTATTTATGTTGTTTTAACCTATGCTTTATTAAAAAATTTTTTATGTTGTTTTAACCTATGCTTTACTAAATTGTATTTATGTTGTTTTATCCTATGCTTTATTAAATTGTATTTATGTTGTTTTAAAATATGCTTTATTAAATTGTATTTATGTTGTTTTATCCTATGCTTTATTAAATTGTATTTATGTTGTTTTATCCTATACTTTATTAAATTGTATTTATGTTGTTTTATCCTATGCTTTATTATATTGTATTTATGTTGTTTTAACCTATGCTTTATTAAATTGTATTTATGTTGTTTTAACCTATGCTTTATTAAATTGTTTTTATGTTGTTTTAACCTATGCTTTACTAAATTGTATTTATGTTGTTTTATCCTATGCTTTATTAAATTGTATTTATGTTGCTTTAAAATATGCTTTATTAAATTGTATTTATGTTGTTTTATCCTATGCTTTATGAAATTGTATTTATGTTGTTTTATCCTATACTTTATTAAATTGTATTTATGTTGTTTTATCCTATGCTTTATTAAATTGTATTTATGTTGTTTTATCCTATGCTTTATTAAATTGTATTTATGTTGTTTTGTCCTATGCTTTATTAAATTGTATTTATGTTGTTTTAACCTATGCTTTATTAAATTGTATTTATGTTGTTTTATCCTATGCTTTATTAAATTGTATTTATGTTGTTTTATCCTATGCTTTATTAAATTGTATTTATGTTTTTTTAACCTATGCTTTATTAAATTGTATTTATGTTGTTTTATCCTATGCTTTATTAAATTGTATTTATGTTGTTTTAACCTATGCTTTATTAAATTGTATTTATGTTGTTTTAACCTATGCTTTATTAAATTGTTTTTATGTTGTTTTAACCTATGCTTTACTAAATTATATTTATGTTGTTTTATCCTATGTTTTATTCAATAGTATTTATGTTGTTTTATCCTATGCTTTATTAAATTGTATTTATGTTGTTTTATCCTATACTTTATTAAATTGTATTTATGTTGTATTATCCTATACTTTATTAAATTGTATTTATGTTGTTTTATCCTATGCTTTATTAAATTGTATTTATGTTGTTTTATCCTATGTTTTATTAAATTGTATTTATGTTGTTTTAACCTATGCTTTATTAAAAAATTTTTTATGTTGTTTTAACCTATGCTTTACTAAATTGTATTTATGTTGTTTTATCCTATGCTTTATTAAATTGTATTTATGTTGTTTTAAAATATGCTTTATTAAATTGTATTTATGTTGTTTTATCCTATGCTTTATTAAATTGTATTTATGTTGTTTTATCCTATACTTTATTAAATTGTATTTATGTTGTTTTATCCTATGCTTTATTATATTGTATTTATGTTGTTTTATCCTATGCTTTATTAAATTGTATTTATGTTGTTTTGTCCTATGCTTTATTAAATTGTATTTATGTTGTTTTAACCTATGCTTTATTAAATTGTATTTATGTTGTTTTATCCTATGCTTTATTAAATTGTATTTATGTTGTTTTATCCCATGTTTTATTCAATAGTATTTATGTTGTTTTAAAATATGCTTTATTAAATTGTATTTATGTTGTTTTATCCTATGCTTTATTAAATTGTATTTATGTTGTTTTATCCTATACTTTATTAAATTGTATTTATGTTGTTTTATCCTATGCTTTATTAAATTGCATTTATGTTGTTTTATCTTATGCTTTATTAAATTGTATTTATGTTGTTTTATCCTATGCTTTATTAAATTGTATTTACGTTGTTTTATCCTATGCTTTATTAAATTGTATTTATGTTGTTTTATCCTATGCTTTATTAAATTGTATTTCTGTTGTTTTAACCTATGCTTTATTAAATTGTATTTACGTTGTTTTAACCTATGCTTTATTAAATTGTATTTATGTTGTTTAAACCTATGCTTTATTAAATTGTATTTATGTTGTTTTAACCCATGCTTCATTAAATTGTATTTATGTTGTTTTATCTTATGCTTTATTAAATTGTATTTATGTTGTTTTGTCCTATGCTTTATTAAATTGTATTTATGTTGTTTTAACCCATGCTTTATTAAATTGCATTTATGTTGTTTTATCTTATGCTTTATTAAATTGTATTTATGTTGTTTTATCTTTTGCTTTATTAAATTGTATTTATGTTGTTTTAACCCATGCTTTATTAAATTGTATTTATGTTGTTTTATCCTATGCTTTAATAAATTGTATTTATGCTGTTTTATACTATGCTTTATTAAATTGTATTTATGTTGTTTTATCCTATGCTTTATTAAATTTTATTGATGTTGTTTTATCCTATGCTTTATTAAATTTTATTTATGTTGTTTTAACCTATGATTTTTTAAATTGTATTTATGTTGTTTTATCCTATGCTTTATTAAATTGTATTTATGTTGTTTTATCCTATGCTTTATTAAATTGTATTTATGTTGTTTTATCCTATGCTTTATTAAATTGTATTTATGTTGTTTTATCCTATGCTTTATTAAATTGTATTTACGTTGTTTTATCCTATGCTTTATTAAATTGTATTTATGTTGTTTTAACCTATGCTTTATTAAATTGTATTTATGTTGTTCTATCCTCTGCTTTATTAAATTGTATTTATGTTGTTTTATCCTATGGTTTATTAAATTGTATTTATGTTGTTTTGTCCTATGCTTTATTAATTTGTATTTATGTTGTTTTAACCCAAGCTTCATTAAATTGTATTTATGTTGTTTTATCCTATGCTTTATTAAATTGTATTCATGTTGTTTTATCTTATGCTTTATTAAATTGTATTTATGTTTTTTTATCTTATGCTTTATTAAATTGTATTTATGTTGTTTTGTCCTATGCTTTATTAAATTGTTTTTATGTTGTTTTAACCTATGCTTTACTAAATTGTATTTATGTTGTTTTATCCTATGCTTTATTAATCTGTATTTATGTTGTTTTATCCTATGCTTTATTAAATTGTATTTATGTTGTTTTGTCCTATGCTTTATTAAATTGTATTAATGTTGTTTTAACCTATGCTTTATTAAATTGTTTTTATGTTGTTTTATCCTATGCTTTATTAAATTGTATTTATGTTGTTTTATCCTATGCTTTATTAAATTGTATTTATGTTTTTTTAACCTATGCTTTATTAAATTGTATTTATGTTGTTTTATCCTATGCTTTATTAAATTGTATTTATGTTGTTTTAACCTATGCTTTATTAAATTGTATTTATGTTGTTTTAACCTATGCTTTATTAAATTGTTTTTATGTTGTTTTAACCTATGCTTTACTAAATTGTATTTATGTTGTTTTATCCTATGTTTTATTCAATAGTATTTATGTTGTTTTAAAATATGCTTTATTAAATTGTATTTATGTTGTTTTATCCTATGCTTTATTAAATTGTATTTATGTTGTTTTATCCTATACTTTATTAAATTGTATTTATGTTGTTTTATCCTATGCTTTATTAAATTGTATTTACGTTGTTTTATCCTATGCTTTATTAAATTGTATTTATGTTGTTTTGTCCTATGCTTTATTAAATTGTATTTCTGTTGTTTTAACCCATGCTTCATTAAATTGTATTTATGTTTTTTTAACCTATGCTTTATTAAATTGTATTTATGTTGTTTTATCCTATGCTTTATTAAATTGTATTTATGTTTTTTTGTCCTATGCTTTATTAAATTGTATTTATGTTGTTTTAACCTATGCTTTGTTAAATTGTATTTATGTTGTTTTATCCTTTGCTTTATTAAATTGTATTTATGTTGTTTTATCCTATGCTTTATTAAATTGTATTCATGTTGTTTTATCTTATGCTTTATTAAATTGTATTTATGTTGTTTTATCTTATGCTTTATTAAATTGTATTTATGTTGTTTTGTCCTATGCTTTATTAAATTGTATTTATGTTGTTTTAACCCATGCTTCATTAAATTGTATTTATGTTGTTTTATCCTATGCTTTATTAAATTGTATTCATGTTGTTTTATCTTATGCTTCATTAAATTGTATTTATGTTGTTTTATCTTATGCTTTATTAAATTGTATTTATGTTGTTTTGTCCTATGCTTTATTAAATTGTATTTATGTTGTTTTATCCTATACTTTATTAAATTGTATTTATGTTGTTTTAACCCATGCTTTATTAAATTGCATTTATGTTGTTTTTTCTTATGTTTTATTAAATTGTATTTATGTTGTTTTATCTTATGCTTTATTAAATTGTATTTATGTTGTTTTAGCCCATGCTTTATTAAATTGTATTTATGTTGTTTTATCCTATGCTTTATTAAATTGTATTTATGTTGTTTTATCTTATGCTTTATTAAATTTTATTGATGTTGTTTTATCCTATGCTTTATTAAATTGTATTTATGTTGTTTTAACCTATGATTTATTAAATTGTATTTATGTTGTTTTATCCTATGCTTTATTAAATTGTATTTATGTTGTTTTAACCCATGCTTTATTAAATTGCATTTATGTTGTTTTTTCTTATGTTTTATTAAATTGTATTTATGTTGTTTTATCTTATGCTTTATTAAATTGTATTTATGTTGTTTTAGCCCATGCTTTATTAAATTGTATTTATGTTGTTTTATCCTATGCTTTATTAAATTGTATTTATGTTGTTTTATCTTATGCTTTATTAAATTTTATTGATGTTGTTTTATCCTATGCTTTATTAAATTGTATTTATGTTGTTTTAACCTATGATTTATTAAATTGTATTTATGTTGTTTTATCCTATGCTTTATTAAATTGTATTTATGTTGTTTTAACCTATGCTTTATTAAATTGTATTTATGTTGTTTTAACCTATGCTTTATTAAATTGTTTTTATGTTGTTTTAACCTATGCTTTACTAAATTGTATTTATGTTGTTTTATCCTATGCTTTATTAAACTGTATTTATGTTGTTTTAAAATATGCTTTATTAAATTGTATTTATGTTGTTTTATCCTATGCTTTATTAAATTGTATTTATGTTGTTTTATCCTATACTTTATTAAATTGTATTTATGTTGTTTTATCCTATGCTTTATTAAATTGTATTTATGTTGTTTTATCCTATGCTTTATTAAATTGTATTTATGTTGTTTTAACCTATGCTTTATTAAACTGTATTTATGTTGTTTTATCCTATGCTTTATTAAATTGTATTTATGTTGTTTTATCCTATGCTTTATTAAATTGTATTTACGTTGTTTTAACCTATGCTTTATTAAATTGTATTTATGTTGTTTTATCCTATACTTTATTAAATTGTATTTATGTTGCTTTAACCTATGCTTTATTAAATTGCATTTATGTTGTTTTATCCTATGCTTTATTAAATTGTATTTATGTTGTTTGATCCTATGCTTTTTTAAATTGTATTTATGTGGTTTTATCCTATGCTTTATTAAATTGTATTTATGTTGTTTTAACCTATGATTTATTAAATTGTATTTATGTTGTTTTATCCTATGCTTTATTAAATTGTATTTATGTTGTTTTAACCTATGCTTTATTAAATTGTATTTATGTTGTTTTAACCTATGCTTTATTAAATTGTTTTTATGTTGTTTTAACCTATGCTTTACTAAATTGTATTTATGTTGTTTTATCCTATGCTTTATTAAATTGTATTTATGTTGTTTTAAAATATGCTTTATTAAATTGTATTTATGTTGTTTTATCCTATGCTTTATTAAATTGTATTTATGTTGTTTTATCCTATACTTTATTAAATTGTATTTATGTTGTTTTATCCTATGCTTTATTAAATTGTATTTATGTTGTTTTATCCTATGCTTTATTAAATTGTATTTATGTTGTTTTAACCTATGCTTTATTAAACTGTATTTATGTTGTTTTATACTATGCTTTATTAAATTGTATTTATGTTGTTTTATCCTATGCTTTATTAAATAGTATTTACGTTGTTTTAACCTATGCTTTATTAAATTGTATTTATGTTGTTTTATCCTATACTTTATTAAATTGTATTTATGTTGCTTTAACCTATGCTTTATTAAATTGTATTTATGTTGTTTTATCCTATGCTTTATTAAATTGTATTTATGTTGTTTGATCCTATGCTTTATTAAATTGTACTTATGTGGTTTTATCCTATGCTTTATTAAATTGTATTTATGTTGTTTTAACCTATGCTTTATTAAATTGTATTTATGTTGTTTTAACCTATGCTTTATTAAATTGTTTTTATGTTGTTTTAACCTATGCTTTACTAAATTATATTTATGTTGTTTTATCCTATGCTTTATTAAATTGTATTTATGTTGTTTTAAAATATGCTTTATTAAATTGTATTTATGTTGTTTTATCCTATGCTTTATTAAATTGTAATTGTGTTGTTTTATCCTATACTTTATTAAATTGTATTTATGTTGTTTTATCCTATGCTTTATTAAATTGTATTTATGTTGTTTTATCCTATGCTTTAATAAATTGTATTTATGTTGTTTTGTCCTATGCTTTATTAAATTGTATTTATGTTGTTTTAACCCATGCTTCATTAAATTGTATTTATGTTTTTTTAGCCTATGCTTTATTAAATTGTATTTATGTTGTTTTATCCTATGCTTTATTAAATTGTATTTATGTTGTTTTGTCCTATGCTTTATTAAATTGTATTTATGTTGTTTTAACCTATGCTTTATTAAATTGTATTTATGTTGTTTTATCCTATGCTTTATTAAATTGTATTTATGTTGTTTTATCCTATGCTTTATTAAATTGTATTTATGTTTTTTTAACCTATGCTTTATTAAATTGTATTTATGTTGTTTTATCCTATGCTTTATTAAATTGTATTTATGTTGTTTTAACCTATGCTTTATTAAATTGTATTTATGTTGTTTTAACCTATGCTTTATTAAATTGTTTTTATGTTGTTTTAACCTATGCTTTACTAAATTATATTTATGTTGTTTTATCCTGTTTTATTCAATAGTATTTATGTTGTTTTAAAATATGCTTTATTAAATTGTATTTATGTTGTTTTATCCTATGCTTTATTAAATTGTATTTATGTTGTTTTATCCTATACTTTATTAAATTGTATTTATGTTGCTTTAACCTATGCTTTATTAAATTGTATTTATGTTGTTTTATCCTATGCTTTATTAAATGGTATTTATGTTGTTTTATCCTATGCTTTATTAAATTGTATTTATGTTGTTTTAACCCATGCTTTATTAAATTGCATTTATGTTGTTTTTTCTTATGTTTTATTAAATTGTATTTATGTTGTTTTATCTTATGCTTTATTAAATTGTATTTATGTTGTTTTAGCCCATGCTTTATTAAATTGTATTTATGTTGTTTTATCCTATGCTTTATTAAATTGTATTTATGTTGTTTTATCTTATGCTTTATTAAATTTTATTGATGTTGTTTTATCCTATGCTTTATTAAATTGTATTTATGTTGTTTTAACCTATGATTTATTAAATTGTATTTATGTTGTTTTATCCTATGCTTTATTAAATTGTATTTATGTTGTTTTAACCTATGCTTTATTAAATTGTATTTATGTTGTTTTAACCTATGCTTTATTAAATTGTTTTTATGTTGTTTTAACCTATGCTTTACTAAATTGTATTTATGTTGTTTTATCCTATGCTTTATTAAACTGTATTTATGTTGTTTTAAAATATGCTTTATTAAATTGTATTTATGTTGTTTTATCCTATGCTTTATTAAATTGTATTTATGTTGTTTTATCCTATACTTTATTAAATTGTATTTATGTTGTTTTATCCTATGCTTTATTAAATTGTAT
Organism: Phyllobates terribilis; assembly: GCF_046119375.1. Classification (NCBI taxonomy): domain Eukaryota; kingdom Metazoa; phylum Chordata; class Amphibia; order Anura; family Dendrobatidae; genus Phyllobates; species Phyllobates terribilis. The sequence goes on along the minus strand of NW_027362781.1, from coordinate 1,404,966 downwards.
TTATGTTGTTTTATCCTATGCTTTATTAAATTGTATTTATGTTGTTTTAACCTATGCTTTATTAAACTGTATTTATGTTGTTTTATCCTATGCTTTATTAAATTGTATTTATGTTGTTTTATCCTATGCTTTATTAAATTGTATTTACGTTGTTTTAACCTATGCTTTATTAAATTGTATTTATGTTGTTTTATCCTATACTTTATTAAATTGTATTTATGTTCCTTTAACCTATGCTTTATTAAATTGCATTTATGTTGTTTTATCCTATGCTTTATTAAATTGTATTTATGTTGTTTGATCCTATGCTTTATTAAATTGTATTTATGTGGTTTTATCCTATGCTTTATTAAATTGTATTTATGTTGTTTTAACCTATGATTTATTAAATTGTATTTATGTTGTTTTATCCTATGCTTTATTAAATTGTATTTATGTTGTTTTAACCTATGCTTTATTAAATTGTATTTATGTTGTTTTAACCTATGCTTTATTAAATTGTTTTTATGTTGTTTTAACCTATGCTTTACTAAATTGTATTTATGTTGTTTTATCCTATGCTTTATTAAATTGTATTTATGTTGTTTTAAAATATGCTTTATTAAATTGTATTTATGTTGTTTTATCCTATGCTTTATTAAATTGTATTTATGTTGTTTTATCCTATACTTTATTAAATTGTATTTATGTTGTTTTATCCTATGCTTTATTAAATTGTATTTATGTTGTTTTATCCTATGCTTTATTAAATTGTATTTATGTTGTTTTAACCTATGCTTTATTAAACTGTATTTATGTTGTTTTATCCTATGCTTTATTAAATTGTATTTATGTTGTTTTATCCTATGCTTTATTAAATAGTATTTACGTGGTTTTAACCTATGCTTTATTAAATTGTATTTATGTTGTTTTATCCTATACTTTATTAAATTGTATTTATGTTGCTTTAACCTATGCTTTATTAAATTGTATTTATGTTGTTTTATCCTATGCTTTATTAAATTGTATTTATGTTGTTTGATCCTATGCTTTATTAAATTGTACTTATGTGGTTTTATCCTATGCTTTATTAAATTGTATTTATGTTGTTTTAACCTATGCTTTATTAAATTGTATTTATGTTGTTTTAACCTATGCTTTATTAAATTGTTTTTATGTTGTTTTAACCTATGCTTTACTAAATTGTATTTATGTTGTTTTATCCTATGCTTTATTAAATTGTATTTATGTTGTTTTAAAATATGCTTTATTAAATTGTATTTATGTTGTTTTATCCTATGCTTTATTAAATTGTAATTGTGTTGTTTTATCCTATACTTTATTAAATTGTATTTATGTTGTTTTATCCTATGCTTTATTAAATTGTATTTATGTTGTTTTATCCTATGCTTTAATAAATTGTATTTATGTTGTTTTGTCCTATGCTTTATTAAATTGTATTTATGTTGTTTTAACCCATGCTTCATTAAATTGTATTTATGTTTTTTTAGCCTATGCTTTATTAAATTGTATTTATGTTGTTTTATCCTATGCTTTATTAAATTGTATTTATGTTGTTTTGTCCTATGCTTTATTAAATTGTATTTATGTTGTTTTAACCTATGCTTTATTAAATTGTATTTATGTTGTTTTATCCTATGCTTTATTAAATTGTATTTATGTTGTTTTATCCTATGCTTTATTAAATTGTATTTATGTTTTTTTAACCTATGCTTTATTAAATTGTATTTATGTTGTTTTATCCTATGCTTTATTAAATTGTATTTATGTTGTTTTAACCTATGCTTTATTAAATTGTATTTATGTTGTTTTAACCTATGCTTTATTAAATTGTTTTTATGTTGTTTTAACCTATGCTTTACTAAATTATATTTATGTTGTTTTATCCTATGTTTTATTCAATAGTATTTATGTTGTTTTAAAATATGCTTTATTAAATTGTATTTATGTTGTTTTATCCTATGCTTTATTAAATTGTATTTATGTTGTTTTATCCTATACTTTATTAAATTGTATTTATGTTGTTTTATCCTATGCTTTATTAAATTGTATTTATGTTGTTTTTTCCTATGCTTTATTAAATTGTATTTATGTTGTTTTAACCTATGCTTTATTAAATTGTTTTTATGTTGTTTTAACCTATGCTTTACTAAATTGTATTTATGTTGTTTTATCCTATGCTTTATTAAATTGTATTTATGTTATTTTATCCTATGCTTTATTAAATTGTATTTATGTTGTTTTATCCTATGCTTTATTAAATTGTATTTATGTTGTTTTAACCTATGCTTTATTACATCGTGTTTATGTTGTTTTATCCTATGCTTTATTAAATTGTATTTATGTTGCTTTAACCTATGCTTTATTAAATTGTATTTATGTTGTTTTATCCTATGCTTTATTAAATGGTATTTATGTTGTTTTATCCTATGCTTTATTAAATTGTATTTATGTTGTTTTAACCCAGGCTTTATTAAATTGCATTTATGTTGTTTTATCTTATGTTTTATTAAATTGTATTTATGTTGTTTTATCTTATGCTTTATTAAATTGTATTTATGTTGTTTTAACCCATGCTTTATTAAATTGTATTTATGTTGTTTTATCCTATGCTTTATTAAATTGTATTTATGTTGTTTTATCCAATGCTTTATTAAATTTTATTGATGTTGTTTTATCCTATGCTTTATTAAATTGTATTTATGTTGTTTTAACCTATGATTTATTAAATTGTATTTATGTTGTTTTATCCTATGCTTTATTAAATTGTATTTATGTTGTTTTAACCTATGCTTTATTAAATTGTTTTTATGTTGTTTTAACCTATGCTTTACTAAATTGTATTTATGTTGTTTTATCCTATGCTTTATTAAATTGTATTTATGTTGTTTTAAAATATGCTTTATTAAATTGTATTTATGTTGTTTTATCCTATGCTTTATTAAATTGTATTTATGTTGTTTTATCCTATACTTTATTATTTTGTATTTATGTTGTTTTATCCTATGCTTTATTTAATTGTATTTATGTTGTTTTATCCTATGCTTTATTAAATTGTATTTATGTTGTTTTAACCTATGCTTTATTAAACTGTATTTATGTTGTTTTATCCTATGCTTTATTAAATTGTATTTATGTTGTTTTATCCTATGCTTTATTAAATTGTATTTACGTTGTTTTAACCTATGCTTTATTAAATTGTATTTATGTTGTTTTATCCTATGCTTTATTAAATTGTATTTATGTTGCTTTAACCTATGCTTTATTAAATTGTATTTATGTTGTTTTATCCTATGCTTTATTAAATTGTATTTATGTTGTTTGATCCTATGCTTTATTAAATTGTATTTATGTGGTTTTATCCTATGCTTTATTAAATTGTATTTATGTTGTTTTAACCTATGCTTTATTAAATTGTATTTATGTTGTTTTAACCTATGCTTTATTAAATTGTTTTTATGTTGTTTTAACCTATGCTTTACTAAATTGTATTTATGTTGTTTTATCCTATGCTTTATTAAATTGTATTTATGTTGTTTTATCCTATACTTTATTAAATTGTATTTATGTTGTTTTATCCTATGCTTTATTAAATTGTATTTATGTTGTTTTATCCTATACTTTATTAAATTGTATTTATGTTGTTTTATCCTATGCTTTATTAAATTGTATTTATGTTGTTTTATCCTATGCTTTATTAAATTGTATTTATGTTGTTTTAACCTATGCTTTATTAAATTGTATTTATGTTGTTTTATCCTATGCTTTATTAAATTGTATTTATGTTGTTTTATCCTATACTTTATTAAATTGTATTTATGTTGTTTTATCCTATGCTTTATTAAATTGTATTTATGTTGTTTTTTCCTATGCTTTATTAAATTGTATTTATGTTGTTTTAACCTATGCTTTATTAAATTGTTTTTATGTTGTTTTAACCTATGCTTTACTAAATTGTATTTATGTTGTTTTATCCTATGCTTTATTAAATTGTATTTATGTTATTTTATCCTATGCTTTATTAAATTGTATTTATGTTGTTTTATCCTATGCTTTATTAAATTGTATTTATGTTGTTTTAACCTATGCTTTATTACATCGTGTTTATGTTGTTTTATCCTATGCTTTATTAAATTGTATTTATGTTGCTTTAACCTATGCTTTATTAAATTGTATTTATGTTGTTTTATCCTATGCTTTATTAAATGGTATTTATGTTGTTTTATCCTATGCTTTATTAAATTGTATTTATGTTGTTTTAAAATATGCTTTATTAAATTGTTTTTATGTTGTTTTAACCTATGCTTTACTAAATTGTATTTATGTTGTTTTATCCTATGCTTTATTAAATTGTATTTATGTTGTTTTAAAATATGCTTTATTAAATTGTATTTATGTTGTTTTATCCTATGCTTTATTAAATTGTAATTGTGTTGTTTTATCCTATACTTTATTAAATTGTATTTATGTTGTTTTATCCTATGCTTTATTAAATTGTATTTATGTTGTTTTATCCTATGCTTTAATAAATTGTATTTATGTTGTTTTGTCCTATGCTTTATTAAATTGTATTTATGTTGTTTTAACCCATGCTTCATTAAATTGTATTTATGTTTTTTTAGCCTATGCTTTATTAAATTGTATTTATGTTGTTTTATCCTATGCTTTATTAAATTGTATTTATGTTGTTTTGTCCTATGCTTTATTAAATTGTATTTATGTTGTTTTAACCTATGCTTTATTAAATTGTATTTATGTTGTTTTATCCTATGCTTTATTAAATTGTATTTATGTTGTTTTATCCTATACTTTATTAAATTGTATTTATGTTGCTTTAACCTATGCTTTATTAAATTGTATTTATGTTGTTTTATCCTATGCTTTATTAAATGGTATTTATGTTGTTTTATCCTATGCTTTATTAAATTGTATTTATGTTGTTTTAACCTATGCTTTATTAAATTGTTTTTATGTTGTTTTAACCTATGCTTTACTAAATTGTATTTATGTTGTTTTATCCTATGCTTTATTAAATTGTATTTATGTTGTTTTAAAATATGCTTTATTAAATTGTATTTATGTTGTTTTATCCTATGCTTTATTAAATTGTAATTGTGTTGTTTTATCCTATACTTTATTAAATTGTATTTATGTTGTTTTATCCTATGCTTTATTAAATTGTATTTATGTTGTTTTATCCTATGCTTTAATAAATTGTATTTATGTTGTTTTGTCCTATGCTTTATTAAATTGTATTTATGTTGTTTTAACCCATGCTTCATTAAATTGTATTTATGTTTTTTTAGCCTATGCTTTATTAAATTGTATTTATGTTGTTTTATCCTATGCTTTATTAAATTGTATTTATGTTGTTTTGTCCTATGCTTTATTAAATTGTATTTATGTTGTTTTAACCTATGCTTTATTAAATTGTATTTATGTTGTTTTATCCTATGCTTTATTAAATTGTATTTATGTTGTTTTATCCTATGCTTTATTAAATTGTATTTATGTTTTTTTAACCTATGCTTTATTAAATTGTATTTATGTTGTTTTATCCTATGCTTTATTAAATTGTATTTATGTTGTTTTAACCTATGCTTTATTAAATTGTATTTATGTTGTTTTAACCTATGCTTTATTAAATTGTTTTTATGTTGTTTTAACCTATGCTTTACTAAATTATATTTATGTTGTTTTATCCTATGTTTTATTCAATAGTATTTATGTTGTTTTAAAATATGCTTTATTAAATTGTATTTATGTTGTTTTATCCTATGCTTTATTAAATTGTATTTATGTTGTTTTATCCTATACTTTATTAAATTGTATTTATGTTGCTTTAACCTATGCTTTATTAAATTGTATTTATGTTGTTTTATCCTATGCTTTATTAAATGGTATTTATGTTGTTTTATCCTATGCTTTATTAAATTGTATTTATGTTGTTTTAACCCATGCTTTATTAAATTGCATTTATGTTGTTTTTTCTTATGTTTTATTAAATTGTATTTATGTTGTTTTATCTTATGCTTTATTAAATTGTATTTATGTTGTTTTAGCCCATGCTTTATTAAATTGTATTTATGTTGTTTTATCCTATGCTTTATTAAATTGTATTTATGTTGTTTTATCTTATGCTTTATTAAATTTTATTGATGTTGTTTTATCCTATGCTTTATTAAATTGTATTTATGTTGTTTTAACCTATGATTTATTAAATTGTATTTATGTTGTTTTATCCTATGCTTTATTAAATTGTATTTATGTCGTTTTAACCTATGCTTTATTAAATTGTATTTATGTTGTTTTAACCTATGCTTTATTAAATTGTTTTTATGTTGTTTTAACCTATGCTTTACTAAATTGTATTTATGTTGTTTTATCCTATGCTTTATTAAACTGTATTTATGTTGTTTTAAAATATGCTTTATTAAATTGTATTTATGTTGTTTTATCCTATGCTTTATTAAATTGTATTTATGTTGTTTTATCCTATACTTTATTAAATTGTATTTATGTTGTTTTATCCTATGCTTTATTAAATTGTATTTATGTTGTTTTATCCTATGCTTTATTAAATTGTATTTATGTTGTTTTAACCTATGCTTTATTAAACTGTATTTATGTTGTTTTATCCTATGCTTTATTAAATTGTATTTATGTTGTTTTATCCTATGCTTTATTAAATTGTATTTATGTTGTTTTATCCTATGCTTTATTAAATTGTATTTATGTTGTTTTAACCTATGCTTTATTAAATTGTATTTATGTTGTTTTAACCTATGCTTTATTAAATTGTTTTTATGTTGTTTTAACCTATGCTTTACTAAATTGTATTTATGTTGTTTTATCCTATGCTTTATTAAATTGTATTTATGTTGTTTTAAAATATGCTTTATTAAATTGTATTTATGTTGTTTTATCCTATGCTTTATTAAATTGTATTTATGTTGTTTTATCCTATACTTTATTAAATTGTATTTATGTTGTTTTATCCTATGCTTTATTAAATTGTATTTATGTTGTTTTATCCTATGCTTTATTAAATTGTATTTATGTTGTTTTAACCTATGCTTTATTAAACTGTATTTATGTTGTTTTATCCTATGCTTTATTAAATTGTATTTATGTTGTTTTATCCTATGCTTTATTAAATAGTATTTACGTTGTTTTAACCTATGCTTTATTAAATTGTATTTATGTTGTTTTATCCTATACTTTATTAAATTGTATTTATGTTGCTTTAACCTATGCTTTATTAAATTGTATTTATGTTGTTTTATCCTATGCTTTATTAAATTGTATTTATGTTGTTTGATCCTATGCTTTATTAAATTGTACTTATGTGGTTTTATCCTATGCTTTATTAAATTGTATTTATGTTGTTTTAACCTATGCTTTATTAAATTGTATTTATGTTGTTTTAACCTATGCTTTATTAAATTGTTTTTATGTTGTTTTAACCTATGCTTTACTAAATTGTATTTATGTTGTTTTATCCTATGCTTTATTAAATTGTATTTATGTTGTTTTAAAATATGCTTTATTAAATTGTATTTATGTTGTTTTATCCTATGCTTTATTAAATTGTAATTGTGTTGTTTTATCCTATACTTTATTAAATTGTATTTATGTTGTTTTATCCTATGCTTTATTAAATTGTATTTATGTTGTTTTATCCTATGCTTTAATAAATTGTATTTATGTTGTTTTGTCCTATGCTTTATTAAATTGTATTTATGTTGTTTTAACCCATGCTTCATTAAATTGTATTTATGTTTTTTTAGCCTATGCTTTATTAAATTGTATTTATGTTGTTTTATCCTATGCTTTATTAAATTGTATTTATGTTGTTTTGTCCTATGCTTTATTAAATTGTATTTATGTTGTTTTAACCTATGCTTTATTAAATTGTATTTATGTTGTTTTATCCTATGCTTTATTAAATTGTATTTATGTTGTTTTATCCTATGCTTTATTAAATTGTATTTATGTTTTTTTAACCTATGCTTTATTAAATTGTATTTATGTTGTTTTATCCTATGCTTTATTAAATTGTATTTATGTTGTTTTAACCTATGCTTTATTAAATTGTATTTATGTTGTTTTAACCTATGCTTTATTAAATTGTTTTTATGTTGTTTTAACCTATGCTTTACTAAATTATATTTATGTTGTTTTATCCTATGTTTTATTCAATAGTATTTATGTTGTTTTAAAATATGCTTTATTAAATTGTATTTATGTTGTTTTATCCTATGCTTTATTAAATTGTATTTATGTTGTTTTATCCTATACTTTATTAAATTGTATTTATGTTGTTTTATCCTATGCTTTATTAAATTGTATTTATGTTGTTTTTTCCTATGCTTTATTAAATTGTATTTATGTTGTTTTAACCTATGCTTTACTAAATTGTATTTATGTTGTTTTATCCTATGCTTTATTAAATTGTATTTATGTTGTTTTAACCTATGCTTTATTACATCGTGTTTATGTTGTTTTATCCTATGCTTTATTAAATTGTATTTATGTTGCTTTAACCTATGCTTTATTAAATTGTATTTATGTTGTTTTATCCTATGCTTTATTAAATGGTATTTATGTTGTTTTATCCTATGCTTTATTAAATTGTATTTATGTTGTTTTAACCCAGGCTTTATTAAATTGCATTTATGTTGTTTTATCTTATGTTTTATTAAATTGTATTTATGTTGTTTTATCTTATGCTTTATTAAATTGTATTTATGTTGTTTTAACCCATGCTTTATTAAATTGTATTTATGTTGTTTTATCCTATGCTTTATTAAATTGTATTTATGTTGTTTTATCCAATGCTTTATTAAATTTTATTGATGTTGTTTTATCCTATGCTTTATTAAATTGTATTTATGTTGTTTTAACCTATGATTTATTAAATTGTATTTATGTTGTTTTATCCTATGCTTTATTAAATTGTATTTATGTTGTTTTAACCTATGCTTTATTAAATTGTTTTTATGTTGTTTTAACCTATGCTTTACTAAATTGTATTTATGTTGTTTTATCCTATGCTTTATTAAATTGTATTTATGTTGTTTTAAAATATGCTTTATTAAATTGTATTTATGTTGTTTTATCCTATGCTTTATTAAATTGTATTTATGTTGTTTTATCCTATACTTTATTATTTTGTATTTATGTTGTTTTATCCTATGCTTTATTAAATTGTATTTATGTTGTTTTATCCTATGCTTTATTAAATTGTATTTATGTTGTTTTAACCTATGCTTTATTAAACTGTATTTATGTTGTTTTATCCTATGCTTTATTAAATTGTATTTATGTTGTTTTATCCTATGCTTTATTAAATTGTATTTACGTTGTTTTAACCTATGCTTTATTAAATTGTATTTATGTTGTTTTATCCTATGCTTTATTAAATTGTATTTATGTTGCTTTAACCTATGCTTTATTAAATTGTATTTATGTTGTTTTATCCTATGCTTTATTAAATTGTATTTATGTTGTTTGATCCTATGCTTTATTAAATTGTATTTATGTGGTTTTATCCTATGCTTTATTAAATTGTATTTATGTTGTTTTAACCTATGCTTTATTAAATTGTATTTATGTTGTTTTAACCTATGCTTTATTAAATTGTTTTTATGTTGTTTTAACCTATGCTTTACTAAATTGTATTTATGTTGTTTTATCCTATGCTTTATTAAATTGTATTTATGTTGTTTTATCCTATACTTTATTAAATTGTATTTATGTTGTTTTATCCTATGCTTTATTAAATTGTATTTATGTTGTTTTATCCTATACTTTATTAAATTGTATTTATGTTGTTTTATCCTATGCTTTATTAAATTGTATTTATGTTGTTTTATCCTATGCTTTATTAAATTGTATTTATGTTGTTTTAACCTATGCTTTATTAAATTGTATTTATGTTGTTTTATCCTATGCTTTATTAAATTGTATTTATGTTGTTTTATCCTATACTTTATTAAATTGTATTTATGTTGTTTTATCCTATGCTTTATTAAATTGTATTTATGTTGTTTTTTCCTATGCTTTATTAAATTGTATTTATGTTGTTTTAACCTATGCTTTATTAAATTGTTTTTATGTTGTTTTAACCTATGCTTTACTAAATTGTATTTATGTTGTTTTATCCTATGCTTTATTAAATTGTATTTATGTTATTTTATCCTATGCTTTATTAAATTGTATTTATGTTGTTTTATCCTATGCTTTATTAAATTGTATTTATGTTGTTTTAACCTATGCTTTATTACATCGTGTTTATGTTGTTTTATCCTATGCTTTATTAAATTGTATTTATGTTGCTTTAACCTATGCTTTATTAAATTGTATTTATGTTGTTTTATCCTATGCTTTATTAAATGGTATTTATGTTGTTTTATCCTATGCTTTATTAAATTGTATTTATGTTGTTTTAACCCAGGCTTTATTAAATTGCATTTATGTTGTTTTATCTTATGTTTTATTAAATTTTATTGATGTTGTTTTATCCTATGCTTTATTAAATTGTATTTATGTTGTTTTAACCTATGATTTATTAAATTGTATTTATGTTGTTTTAACCTATGCTTTATTAAATTGTTTTTATGTTGTTTTAACCTATGCTTTACTAAATTGTATTTATGTTGTTTTATCCTATGCTTTATTAAATTGTATTTATGTTGTTTTAAAATATGCTTTATTAAATTGTATTTATGTTGTTTTATCCTATGCTTTATTAAATTGTATTTATGTTGTTTTATCCTATACTTTATTATTTTGTATTTATGTTGTTTTATCCTATGCTTTATTAAATTGTATTTATGTTGTTTTATCCTATGCTTTATTAAATTGTATTTATGTTGTTTTAACCTATGCTTTATTAAACTGTATTTATGTTGTTTTATCCTATGCTTTATTAAATTGTATTTATGTTGTTTTATCCTATGCTTTATTAAATTGTATTTACGTTGTTTTAACCTATGCTTTATTAAATTGTATTTATGTTGTTTTATCCTATGCTTTATTAAATTGTATTTATGTTGCTTTAACCTATGCTTTATTAAATTGTATTTATGTTGTTTTATCCTATGCTTTATTAAATTGTATTTATGTTGTTTGATCCTATGCTTTATTAAATTGTATTTATGTGGTTTTATCCTATGCTTTATTAAATTGTATTTATGTTGTTTTAACCTATGCTTTATTAAATTGTATTTATGTTGTTTTAACCTATGCTTTATTAAATTGTTTTTATGTTGTTTTAACCTATGCTTTACTAAATTGTATTTATGTTGTTTTATCCTATGCTTTATTAAATTGTATTTATGTTGTTTTAAAATATGCTTTATTAAATTGTATTTACGTTGTTTTATCCTATGCTTTATTAAATTGTATTTATGTTGTTTTATCCTATACTTTATTAAATTGTATTTATGTTGTTTTATCCTATGCTTTATTAAATTGTATTTATGTTGTTTTATCCTATGCTTTATTAAATTGTATTTATGTTGTTTTAACCTATGCTTTATTAAACTGTATTTATGTTGTTTTATCCTATGCTTTATTAAATTGTATTTATGTTGTTTTATCCTATGCTTTATTAAATTGTATTTACGTTGTTTTAACCTATGCTTTATTAAATTGTATTTATGTTGTTTTATCCTATGCTTTATTAAATTGTATTTATGTTGCTTTAACCTATGCTTTATTAAATTGTATTTATGTTGTTTTATCCTATGCTTTATTAAATTGTATTTATGTTGTTTGATCCTATGCTTTATTAAATTGTATTTATGATGTTTTATCCTATACTTTATTAAATTGTATTTATGTTGTTTTATCCTATACTTTATTAAATTGTATTTATGTTGTTTTATCCTATGCTTTATTAAATTGTATTTATGTTGTTTTATCCTATGTTTTATTAAATTGTATTTATGTTGTTTTAACCTATGCTTTATTAAATTGTTTTTATGTTGTTTTAACCTATGCTTTACTAAATTGTATTTATGTTGTTTTATCCTATGCTTTATTAAATTGTATTTATGTTGTTTTAAAATATGCTTTATTAAATTGTATTTATGTTGTTTTATCCTATGCTTTATTAAATTGTATTTATGTTGTTTTATCCTATACTTTATTAAATTGTATTTATGTTGTTTTATCCTATGCTTTATTAAATTGTATTTATGTTGTTTTATCCTATGATTTATTAAATTGTATTTATGTTGTTGTGTCCTATGCTTTATTAAATTGTATTTATGTTGTTTTAACCTATGCTTTATTAAATTGTATTTATGTTGTTTTATCCTATGCTTTATTAAATTGTATTTATGTTGTTTTATCCCATGTTTTATTCAATAGTATTTATGTTGTTTTAAAATATGCTTTATTAAATTGTATTTATGTTGTTTTATCCTATGCTTTATTAAATTGTATTTATGTTGTTTTATCCTATACTTTATTAAATTGTATTTATGTTGTTTTATCCTATGCTTTATTAAATTGCATTTATGTTGTTTTATCTTATGCTTTATTAAATTGTATTTATGTTGTTTTATCCTATGCTTTATTAAATTGTATTTACGTTGTTTTATCCTATGCTTTATTAAATTGTATTTATGTTGTTTTATCCTATGCTTTATTAAATTGTATTTCTGTTGTTTAACCTATGCTGTATTAAATTGTATTTACTTTGTTTTAACCTATGCTTTATTAAATTGTATTTATGTTGTTTTAACCTATGCTTTATTAAATTGTATTTATGTTGTTTTAACCCATGCTTCATTAAATTGTATTTATGTTGTTTTATCTTATGCTTTATTGAATTGTATTTATGTTGTTTTGTCCTATGCTTTATTAAATTGTATTTATGTTGTTTTAACCCATGCTTTATTAAATTGCATTTATGTTGTTTTATCTTATGCTTTATTAAATTGTATTTATGTTGTTTTATCTTTTGCTTTATTAAATTGTATTTATGTTGTTTTAACCCATGCTTTATTAAATTGTATTTATGTTGTTTTATCCTATGCTTTAATAAATTGTATTTATGCTGTTTTATACTATGCTTTATTAAATTGTATTTATGTTGTTTTATCCTATGCTTTATTAAATTTTATTGATGTTGTTTTATCCTATGCTTTATTAAATTTTATTTATGTTGTTTTAACCTATGATTTTTTAAATTGTATTTATGTTGTTTTATCCTATGCTTTATTAAATTGTATTTATGTTGTTTTATCCTATGCTTTATTAAATTGTATTTATGTTGTTTTATCCTATGCTTTATTAAATTGTATTTATGTTGTTTTATCCTATGCTTTATTAAATTGTATTTACGTTGTTTTAACCTATGCTTTATTAAATTGTATTTATGTTGTTTTATCCTATGCTTTATTAAATTTTATTGATGTTGTTTTATCCTATGCTTTATTCAATTTTATTTATGTTGTTTTAACCTATGATTTTTTAAATTGTATTTATGTTGTTTTATCCTATGCTTTATTAAATTGTATTTATGTTGTTTTATCCTATGCTTTATTAAATTGTATTTATGTTGTTTTATCCTATGCTTTATTAAATTGTATTTATGTTGTTTTATCCTATGCTTTATTAAATTGTATTTATGTTGTTTTAACCCATGCTTCATTAAATTGTATTTATGTTGTTTTATCTTATGCTTTATTAAATTGTATTTATGTTGTTTTGTCCTATGCTTTATTAAATTGTATTTATGTTGTTTTAACCCATGCTTTATTAAATTGCATTTATGTTGTTTTATCTTATGCTTTATTAAATTGTATTTATGTTGTTTTATCTTTTGCTTTATTAAATTGTATTTATGTTGTTTTAACCCATGCTTTATTAAATTGTATTTATGTTGTTTTATCCTATGCTTTAATAAATTGTATTTATGCTGTTTTATCCTATGCTTTATTAAATTGTATTTATGTTGTTTTAACCTATGCTTTATTAAATTGTATTTATGTTGTTTTAACCTATGCTTTATTAAATTGTTTTTATGTTGTTTTAACCTATGCTTTACTAAATTATATTTATGTTGTTTTATCCTATGTTTTATTCAATAGTATTTATGTTGTTTTAAAATATGCTTTATTAAATTGTATTTATGTTGTTTTATCCTATGCTTTATTAAATTGTATTTATGTTGTTTTATCCTATACTTTATTAAATTGTATTTATGTTGTTTTATCCTATGCTTTATTAAATTGTATTTATGTTGTTTTATCCTATGCTTTATTAAATTGTATTTATGTTGTTTTAACCTATGCTTTATTAAATTGTTTTTATGTTGTTTTAACCTATGCTTTACTAAATTGTATTTATGTTGTTTTATCCTATGCTTTATTAAATTGTATTTATGTTGTTTTATCCTATGCTTTATTAAATTGTATTTATGTTGTTTTAACCTATGCTTTATTACATCGTGTTTATGTTGTTTTATCCTATGCTTTATTAAATTGTATTTATGTTGCTTTAACCTATGCTTTATTAAATTGTATTTATGTTGTTTTATCCTATGCTTTATTAAATGGTATTTATGTTGTTTTATCCTATGCTTTATTAAATTGTATTTATGTTGTTTTAAAATATGCTTTATTAAATTGTTTTTATGTTGTTTTAACCTATGCTTTACTAAATTGTATTTATGTTGTTTTAAAATATGCTTTATTAAATTGTATTTATGTTGTTTTAAAATATGCTTTATTAAATTGTATTTATGTTGTTTTATCCTATGCTTTATTAAATTGTAATTGTGTTGTTTTATCCTATACTTTATTAAATTGTATTTATGTTGTTTTATCCTATGCTTTATTAAATTGTATTTATGTTGTTTTATCCTATGCTTTAATAAATTGTATTTATGTTGTTTTGTCCTATGCTTTATTAAATTGTATTTATGTTGTTTTAACCCATGCTTCATTAAATTGTATTTATGTTTTTTTAGCCTATGCTTTATTAAATTGTATTTATGTTGTTTTATCCTATGCTTTATTAAATTGTATTTATGTTGTTTTGTCCTATGCTTTATTAAATTGTATTTATGTTGTTTTAACCTATGCTTTATTAAATTGTATTTATGTTGTTTTATCCTATGCTTTATTAAATTGTATTTATGTTGTTTTATCCTATGCTTTATTAAATTGTATTTATGTTTTTTTAACCTATGCTTTATTAAATTGTATTTATGTTGTTTTATCCTATGCTTTATTAAATTGTATTTATGTTGTTTTAACCTATGCTTTATTAAATTGTATTTATGTTGTTTTAACCTATGCTTTATTAAATTGTTTTTATGTTGTTTTAACCTATGCTTTACTAAATTATATTTATGTTGTTTTATCCTATGTTTTATTCAATAGTATTTATGTTGTTTTAAAATATGCTTTATTAAATTGTATTTATGTTGTTTTATCCTATGCTTTATTAAATTGTATTTATGTTGTTTTATCCTATACTTTATTAAATTGTATTTATGTTGCTTTAACCTATGCTTTATTAAATTGTATTTATGTTGTTTTATCCTATGCTTTATTAAATGGTATTTATGTTGTTTTATCCTATGCTTTATTAAATTGTATTTATGTTGTTTTAACCTATGCTTTATTAAATTGTTTTTATGTTGTTTTAACCTATGCTTTACTAAATTGTATTTATGTTGTTTTATCCTATGCTTTATTAAATTGTATTTATGTTGTTTTAAAATATGCTTTATTAAATTGTATTTATGTTGTTTTATCCTATGCTTTATTAAATTGTAATTGTGTTGTTTTATCCTATACTTTATTAAATTGTATTTATGTTGTTTTATCCTATGCTTTATTAAATTGTATTTATGTTGTTTTATCCTATGCTTTAATAAATTGTATTTATGTTGTTTTGTCCTATGCTTTATTAAATTGTATTTATGTTGTTTTAACCCATGCTTCATTAAATTGTATTTATGTTTTTTTAGCCTATGCTTTATTAAATTGTATTTATGTTGTTTTATCCTATGCTTTATTAAATTGTATTTATGTTGTTTTGTCCTATGCTTTATTAAATTGTATTTATGTTGTTTTAACCTATGCTTTATTAAATTGTATTTATGTTGTTTTATCCTATGCTTTATTAAATTGTATTTATGTTGTTTTATCCTATGCTTTATTAAATTGTATTTATGTTTTTTTAACCTATGCTTTATTAAATTGTATTTATGTTGTTTTATCCTATGCTTTATTAAATTGTATTTATGTTGTTTTAACCTATGCTTTATTAAATTGTATTTATGTTGTTTTAACCTATGCTTTATTAAATTGTTTTTATGTTGTTTTAACCTATGCTTTACTAAATTATATTTATGTTGTTTTATCCTATGTTTTATTCAATAGTATTTATGTTGTTTTAAAATATGCTTTATTAAATTGTATTTATGTTGTTTTATCCTATGCTTTATTAAATTGTATTTATGTTGTTTTATCCTATACTTTATTAAATTGTATTTATGTTGCTTTAACCTATGCTTTATTAAATTGTATTTATGTTGTTTTATCCTATGCTTTATTAAATGGTATTTATGTTGTTTTATCCTATGCTTTATTAAATTGTATTTATGTTGTTTTAACCCATGCTTTATTAAATTGCATTTATGTTGTTTTTTCTTATGTTTTATTAAATTGTATTTATGTTGTTTTATCTTATGCTTTATTAAATTGTATTTATGTTGTTTTAGCCCATGCTTTATTAAATTGTATTTATGTTGTTTTATCCTATGCTTTATTAAATTGTATTTATGTTGTTTTATCTTATGCTTTATTAAATTTTATTGATGTTGTTTTATCCTATGCTTTATTAAATTGTATTTATGTTGTTTTAACCTATGATTTATTAAATTGTATTTATGTTGTTTTATCCTATGCTTTATTAAATTGTATTTATGTTGTTTTAACCTATGCTTTATTAAATTGTATTTATGTTGTTTTAACCTATGCTTTATTAAATTGTTTTTATGTTGTTTTAACCTATGCTTTACTAAATTGCATTTATGTTGTTTTATCCTATGCTTTATTAAACTGTATTTATGTTGTTTTAAAATATGCTTTATTAAATTGTATTTATGTTGTTTTATCCTATGCTTTATTAAATTGTATTTATGTTGTTTTATCCTATACTTTATTAAATTGTATTTATGTTGTTTTATCCTATGCTTTATTAAATTGTATTTATGTTGTTTTATCCTATGCTTTATTAAATTGTATTTATGTTGTTTTAACCTATGCTTTATTAAACTGTATTTATGTTGTTTTATCCTATGCTTTATTAAATTGTATTTATGTTGTTTTATCCTATGCTTTATTAAATTGTATTTACGTTGTTTTAACCTATGCTTTATTAAATTGTATTTATGTTGTTTTATCCTATACTTTATTAAATTGTATTTATGTTGCTTTAACCTATGCTTTATTAAATTGCATTTATGTTGTTTTATCCTATGCTTTATTAAATTGTATTTATGTTGTTTGATCCTATGCTTTATTAAATTGTATTTATGTGGTTTTATCCTATGCTTTATTAAATTGTATTTATGTTGTTTTAACCTATGATTTATTAAATTGTATTTATGTTGTTTTATCCTATGCTTTATTAAATTGTATTTATGTTGTTTTAACCTATGCTTTATTAAATTGTATTTATGTTGTTTTAACCTATGCTTTATTAAATTGTTTTTATGTTGTTTTAACCTATGCTTTACTAAATTGTATTTATGTTGTTTTATCTTATGCTTTATTAAATTGTATTTATGTTGTTTTATCCTATGCTTTATTAAATTGTATTTACGTTGTTTTAACCTATGCTTTATTAAATTGTATTTATGTTGTTTTATCCTATGCTTTATTAAATTTTATTGATGTTGTTTTATCCTATGCTTTATTCAATTTTATTTATGTTGTTTTAACCTATGATTTTTTAAATTGTATTTATGTTGTTTTATCCTATGCTTTATTAAATTGTATTTATGTTGTTTTATCCTATGCTTTATTAAATTGTATTTATGTTGTTTTATCCTATGCTTTATTAAATTGTATTTATGTTGTTTTATCCTATGCTTTATTAAATTGTATTTATGTTGTTTTAACCCATGCTTCATTAAATTGTATTTATGTTGTTTTATCTTATGCTTTATTAAATTGTATTTATGTTGTTTTGTCCTATGCTTTATTAAATTGTATTTATGTTGTTTTAACCCATGCTTTATTAAATTGCATTTATGTTGTTTTATCTTATGCTTTATTAAATTGTATTTATGTTGTTTTATCTTTTGCTTTATTAAATTGTATTTATGTTGTTTTAACCCATGCTTTATTAAATTGTATTTATGTTGTTTTATCCTATGCTTTAATAAATTGTATTTATGCTGTTTTATCCTATGCTTTATTAAATTGTATTTATGTTGTTTTAACCTATGCTTTATTAAATTGTATTTATGTTGTTTTAACCTATGCTTTATTAAATTGTTTTTATGTTGTTTTAACCTATGCTTTACTAAATTATATTTATGTTGTTTTATCCTATGTTTTATTCAATAGTATTTATGTTGTTTTAAAATATGCTTTATTAAATTGTATTTATGTTGTTTTATCCTATGCTTTATTAAATTGTATTAATGTTGTTTTATCCTATACTTTATTAAATTGTATTTATGTTGTTTTATCCTATGCTTTATTAAATTGTATTTATGTTGTTTTATCCTATGCTTTATTAAATTGTATTTATGTTGTTTTAACCTATGCTTTATTAAATTGTTTTTATGTTGTTTTAACCTATGCTTTACTAAATTGTATTTATGTTGTTTTATCCTATGCTTTATTAAATTGTATTTATGTTGTTTTATCCTATGCTTTATTAAATTGTATTTATGTTGTTTTAACCTATGCTTTATTACATCGTGTTTATGTTGTTTTATCCTATGCTTTATTAAATTGTATTTATGTTGCTTTAACCTATGCTTTATTAAATTGTATTTATGTTGTTTTATCCTATGCTTTATTAAATGGTATTTATGTTGTTTTATCCTATGCTTTATTAAATTGTATTTATGTTGTTTTAAAATATGCTTTATTAAATTGTTTTTATGTTGTTTTAACCTATGCTTTACTAAATTGTATTTATGTTGTTTTATCCTATGCTTTATTAAATTGTATTTATGTTGTTTTAAAATATGCTTTATTAAATTGTATTTATGTTGTTTTATCCTATGCTTTATTAAATTGTAATTGTGTTGTTTTATCCTATACTTTATTAAATTGTATTTATGTTGTTTTATCCTATGCTTTATTAAATTGTATTTATGTTGTTTTATCCTATGCTTTAATAAATTGTATTTATGTTGTTTTGTCCTATGCTTTATTAAATTGTATTTATGTTGTTTTAACCCATGCTTCATTAAATTGTATTTATGTTTTTTTAGCCTATGCTTTATTAAATTGTATTTATGTTGTTTTATCCTATGCTTTATTAAATTGTATTTATGTTGTTTTGTCCTATGCTTTATTAAATTGTATTTATGTTGTTTTAACCTATGCTTTATTAAATTGTATTTATGTTGTTTTATCCTATGCTTTATTAAATTGTATTTATGTTGTTTTATCCTATGCTTTATTAAATTGTATTTATGTTTTTTTAACCTATGCTTTATTAAATTGTATTTATGTTGTTTTATCCTATGCTTTATTAAATTGTATTTATGTTGTTTTAACCTATGCTTTATTAAATTGTATTTATGTTGTTTTAACCTATGCTTTATTAAATTGTTTTTATGTTGTTTTAACCTATGCTTTACTAAATTATATTTATGTTGTTTTATCCTATGTTTTATTCAATAGTATTTATGTTGTTTTAAAATATGCTTTATTAAATTGTATTTATGTTGTTTTATCCTATGCTTTATTAAATTGTATTTATGTTGTTTTATCCTATACTTTATTAAATTGTATTTATGTTGCTTTAACCTATGCTTTATTAAATTGTATTTATGTTGTTTTATCCTATGCTTTATTAAATGGTATTTATGTTGTTTTATCCTATGCTTTATTAAATTGTATTTATGTTGTTTTAACCTATGCTTTATTAAATTGTTTTTATGTTGTTTTAACCTATGCTTTACTAAATTGTATTTATGTTGTTTTATCCTATGCTTTATTAAATTGTATTTATGTTGTTTTAAAATATGCTTTATTAAATTGTATTTATGTTGTTTTATCCTATGCTTTATTAAATTGTAATTGTGTTGTTTTATCCTATACTTTATTAAATTGTATTTATGTTGTTTTATCCTATGCTTTATTAAATTGTATTTATGTTGTTTTATCCTATGCTTTAATAAATTGTATTTATGTTGTTTTGTCCTATGCTTTATTAAATTGTATTTATGTTGTTTTAACCCATGCTTCATTAAATTGTATTTATGTTTTTTTAGCCTATGCTTTATTAAATTGTATTTATGTTGTTTTATCCTATGCTTTATTAAATTGTATTTATGTTGTTTTGTCCTATGCTTTATTAAATTGTATTTATGTTGTTTTAACCTATGCTTTATTAAATTGTATTTATGTTGTTTTATCCTATGCTTTATTAAATTGTATTTATGTTGTTTTATCCTATGCTTTATTAAATTGTATTTATGTTTTTTTAACCTATGCTTTATTAAATTGTATTTATGTTGTTTTATCCTATGCTTTATTAAATTGTATTTATGTTGTTTTAACCTATGCTTTATTAAATTGTATTTATGTTGTTTTAACCTATGCTTTATTAAATTGTTTTTATGTTGTTTTAACCTATGCTTTACTAAATTATATTTATGTTGTTTTATCCTATGTTTTATTCAATAGTATTTATGTTGTTTTAAAATATGCTTTATTAAATTGTATTTATGTTGTTTTATCCTATGCTTTATTAAATTGTATTTATGTTGTTTTATCCTATACTTTATTAAATTGTATTTATGTTGCTTTAACCTATGCTTTATTAAATTGTATTTATGTTGTTTTATCCTATGCTTTATTAAATGGTATTTATGTTGTTTTATCCTATGCTTTATTAAATTGTATTTATGTTGTTTTAACCCATGCTTTATTAAATTGCATTTATGTTGTTTTTTCTTATGTTTTATTAAATTGTATTTATGTTGTTTTATCTTATGCTTTATTAAATTGTATTTATGTTGTTTTAGCCCATGCTTTATTAAATTGTATTTATGTTGTTTTATCCTATGCTTTATTAAATTGTATTTATGTTGTTTTATCTTATGCTTTATTAAATTTTATTGATGTTGTTTTATCCTATGCTTTATTAAATTGTATTTATGTTGTTTTAACCTATGATTTATTAAATTGTATTTATGTTGTTTTATCCTATGCTTTATTAAATTGTATTTATGTTGTTTTAACCTATGCTTTATTAAATTGTATTTATGTTGTTTTAACCTATGCTTTATTAAATTGTTTTTATGTTGTTTTAACCTATGCTTTACTAAATTGTATTTATGTTGTTTTATCCTATGCTTTATTAAACTGTATTTATGTTGTTTTAAAATATGCTTTATTAAATTGTATTTATGTTGTTTTATCCTATGCTTTATTAAATTGTATTTATGTTGTTTTATCCTATACTTTATTAAATTGTATTTATGTTGTTTTATCCTATGCTTTATTAAATTGTATTTATGTTGTTTTATCCTATGCTTTATTAAATTGTATTTATGTTGTTTTAACCTATGCTTTATTAAACTGTATTTATGTTGTTTTATCCTATGCTTTATTAAATTGTATTTATGTTGTTTTATCCTATGCTTTATTAAATTGTATTTACGTTGTTTTAACCTATGCTTTATTAAATTGTATTTATGTTGTTTTATCCTATACTTTATTAAATTGTATTTATGTTGCTTTAACCTATGCTTTATTAAATTGCATTTATGTTGTTTTATCCTATGCTTTATTAAATTGTATTTATGTTGTTTGATCCTATGCTTTATTAAATTGTATTTATGTGGTTTTATCCTATGCTTTATTAAATTGTATTTATGTTGTTTTAACCTATGATTTATTAAATTGTATTTATGTTGTTTTATCCTATGCTTTATTAAATTGTATTTATGTTGTTTTAACCTATGCTTTATTAAATTGTATTTATGTTGTTTTAACCTATGCTTTATTAAATTGTTTTTATGTTGTTTTAACCTATGCTTTACTAAATTGTATTTATGTTGTTTTATCCTATGCTTTATTAAATTGTATTTATGTTGTTTTAAAATATGCTTTATTAAATTGTATTTATGTTGTTTTATCCTATGCTTTATTAAATTGTATTTATGTTGTTTTATCCTATACTTTATTAAATTGTATTTATGTTGTTTTATCCTATGCTTTATTAAATTGTATTTATGTTGTTTTATCCTATGCTTTATTAAATTGTATTTATGTTGTTTTAACCTATGCTTTATTAAACTGTATTTATGTTGTTTTATCCTATGCTTTATTAAATTGTATTTATGTTGTTTTATCCTATGCTTTATTAAATAGTATTTACGTTGTTTTAACCTATGCTTTATTAAATTGTATTTATGTTGTTTTATCCTATACTTTATTAAATTGTATTTATGTTGCTTTAACCTATGCTTTATTAAATTGTATTTATGTTGTTTTATCCTATGCTTTATTAAATTGTATTTATGTTGTTTGATCCTATGCTTTATTAAATTGTACTTATGTGGTTTTATCCTATGCTTTATTAAATTGTATTTATGTTGTTTTAACCTATGCTTTATTAAATTGTATTTATGTTGTTTTAACCTATGCTTTATTAAATTGTTTTTATGTTGTTTTAACCTATGCTTTACTAAATTGTATTTATGTTGTTTTATCCTATGCTTTATTAAATTGTATTTATGTTGTTTTAAAATATGCTTTATTAAATTGTATTTATGTTGTTTTATCCTATGCTTTATTAAATTGTAATTGTGTTGTTTTATCCTATACTTTATTAAATTGTATTTATGTTGTTTTATCCTATGCTTTATTAAATTGTATTTATGTTGTTTTATCCTATGCTTTAATAAATTGTATTTATGTTGTTTTGTCCTATGCTTTATTAAATTGTATTTATGTTGTTTTAACCCATGCTTCATTAAATTGTATTTATGTTTTTTTAGCCTATGCTTTATTAAATTGTATTTATGTTGTTTTATCCTATGCTTTATTAAATTGTATTTATGTTGTTTTGTCCTATGCTTTATTAAATTGTATTTATGTTGTTTTAACCTATGCTTTATTAAATTGTATTTATGTTGTTTTATCCTATGCTTTATTAAATTGTATTTATGTTGTTTTATCCTATGCTTTATTAAATTGTATTTATGTTTTTTTAACCTATGCTTTATTAAATTGTATTTATGTTGTTTTATCCTATGCTTTATTAAATTGTATTTATGTTGTTTTAACCTATGCTTTATTAAATTGTATTTATGTTGTTTTAACCTATGCTTTATTAAATTGTTTTTATGTTGTTTTAACCTATGCTTTACTAAATTATATTTATGTTGTTTTATCCTATGTTTTATTCAATAGTATTTATGTTGTTTTAAAATATGCTTTATTAAATTGTATTTATGTTGTTTTATCCTATGCTTTATTAAATTGTATTTATGTTGTTTTATCCTATACTTTATTAAATTGTATTTATGTTGTTTTATCCTATGCTTTATTAAATTGTATTTATGTTGTTTTTTCCTATGCTTTATTAAATTGTATTTATGTTGTTTTAACCTATGCTTTACTAAATTGTATTTATGTTGTTTTATCCTATGCTTTATTAAATTGTATTTATGTTGTTTTAACCTATGCTTTATTACATCGTGTTTATGTTGTTTTATCCTATGCTTTATTAAATTGTATTTATGTTGCTTTAACCTATGCTTTATTAAATTGTATTTATGTTGTTTTATCCTATGCTTTATTAAATGGTATTTATGTTGTTTTATCCTATGCTTTATTAAATTGTATTTATGTTGTTTTAACCCAGGCTTTATTAAATTGCATTTATGTTGTTTTATCTTATGTTTTATTAAATTGTATTTATGTTGTTTTATCTTATGCTTTATTAAATTGTATTTATGTTGTTTTAACCCATGCTTTATTAAATTGTATTTATGTTGTTTTATCCTATGCTTTATTAAATTGTATTTATGTTGTTTTATCCAATGCTTTATTAAATTTTATTGATGTTGTTTTATCCTATGCTTTATTAAATTGTATTTATGTTGTTTTAACCTATGATTTATTAAATTGTATTTATGTTGTTTTATCCTATGCTTTATTAAATTGTATTTATGTTGTTTTAACCTATGCTTTATTAAATTGTTTTTATGTTGTTTTAACCTATGCTTTACTAAATTGTATTTATGTTGTTTTATCCTATGCTTTATTAAATTGTATTTATGTTGTTTTAAAATATGCTTTATTAAATTGTATTTATGTTGTTTTATCCTATGCTTTATTAAATTGTATTTATGTTGTTTTATCCTATACTTTATTATTTTGTATTTATGTTGTTTTATCCTATGCTTTATTAAATTGTATTTATGTTGTTTTATCCTATGCTTTATTAAATTGTATTTATGTTGTTTTAACCTATGCTTTATTAAACTGTATTTATGTTGTTTTATCCTATGCTTTATTAAATTGTATTTATGTTGTTTTATCCTATGCTTTATTAAATTGTATTTACGTTGTTTTAACCTATGCTTTATTAAATTGTATTTATGTTGTTTTATCCTATGCTTTATTAAATTGTATTTATGTTGCTTTAACCTATGCTTTATTAAATTGTATTTATGTTGTTTTATCCTATGCTTTATTAAATTGTATTTATGTTGTTTGATCCTATGCTTTATTAAATTGTATTTATGTGGTTTTATCCTATGCTTTATTAAATTGTATTTATGTTGTTTTAACCTATGCTTTATTAAATTGTATTTATGTTGTTTTAACCTATGCTTTATTAAATTGTTTTTATGTTGTTTTAACCTATGCTTTACTAAATTGTATTTATGTTGTTTTATCCTATGCTTTATTAAATTGTATTTATGTTGTTTTATCCTATACTTTATTAAATTGTATTTATGTTGTTTTATCCTATGCTTTATTAAATTGTATTTATGTTGTTTTATCCTATACTTTATTAAATTGTATTTATGTTGTTTTATCCTATGCTTTATTAAATTGTATTTATGTTGTTTTATCCTATGCTTTATTAAATTGTATTTATGTTGTTTTAACCTATGCTTTATTAAATTTTATTTATGTTGTTTTATCCTATGCTTTATTAAATTGTATTTATGTTGTTTTATCCTATACTTTATTAAATTGTATTTATGTTGTTTTATCCTATGCTTTATTAAATTGTATTTATGTTGTTTTTTCCTATGCTTTATTAAATTGTATTTATGTTGTTTTAACCTATGCTTTATTAAATTGTTTTTATGTTGTTTTAACCTATGCTTTACTAAATTGTATTTATGATGTTTTATCCTATGCTTTATTAAATTGTATTTATGTTGTTTTATCCTATACTTTATTAAATTGTATTTATGTTGTTTTATCCTATGCTTTATTAAATTGTATTTATGTTGTTTTTTCCTATGCTTTATTAAATTGTATTTATGTTGTTTTAACCTATGCTTTACTAAATTGTATTTATGTTGTTTTATCCTATGCTTTATTAAATTGTATTTATGTTGTTTTAACCTATGCTTTATTACATCGTGTTTATGTTGTTTTATCCTATGCTTTATTAAATTGTATTTATGTTGCTTTAACCTATGCTTTATTAAATTGTATTTATGTTGTTTTATCCTATGCTTTATTAAATGGTATTTATGTTGTTTTATCCTATGCTTTATTAAATTGTATTTATGTTGTTTTAACCCAGGCTTTATTAAATTGCATTTATGTTGTTTTATCTTATGTTTTATTAAATTGTATTTATGTTGTTTTATCTTATGCTTTATTAAATTGTATTTATGTTGTTTTAACCCATGCTTTATTAAATTGTATTTATGTTGTTTTATCCTATGCTTTATTAAATTGTATTTATGTTGTTTTATCCAATGCTTTATTAAATTTTATTGATGTTGTTTTATCCTATGCTTTATTAAATTGTATTTATGTTGTTTTAACCTATGATTTATTAAATTGTATTTATGTTGTTTTATCCTATGCTTTATTAAATTGTATTTATGTTGTTTTAACCTATGCTTTATTAAATTGTTTTTATGTTGTTTTAACCTATGCTTTACTAAATTGTATTTATGTTGTTTTATCCTATGCTTTATTAAATTGTATTTATGTTGTTTTAAAATATGCTTTATTAAATTGTATTTATGTTGTTTTATCCTATGCTTTATTAAATTGTATTTATGTTGTTTTATCCTATACTTTATTATTTTGTATTTATGTTGTTTTATCCTATGCTTTATTAAATTGTATTTATGTTGTTTTATCCTATGCTTTATTAAATTGTATTTATGTTGTTTTAACCTATGCTTTATTAAACTGTATTTATGTTGTTTTATCCTATGCTTTATTAAATTGTATTTATGTTGTTTTATCCTATGCTTTATTAAATTGTATTTACGTTGTTTTAACCTATGCTTTATTAAATTGTATTTATGTTGTTTTATCCTATGCTTTATTAAATTGTATTTATGTTGCTTTAACCTATGCTTTATTAAATTGTATTTATGTTGTTTTATCCTATGCTTTATTAAATTGTATTTATGTTGTTTGATCCTATGCTTTATTAAATTGTATTTATGTGGTTTTATCCTATGCTTTATTAAATTGTATTTATGTTGTTTTAACCTATGCTTTATTAAATTGTATTTATGTTGTTTTAACCTATGCTTTATTAAATTGTTTTTATGTTGTTTTAACCTATGCTTTACTAAATTGTATTTATGTTGTTTTATCCTATGCTTTATTAAATTGTATTTATGTTGTTTTATCCTATACTTTATTAAATTGTATTTATGTTGTTTTATCCTATGCTTTATTAAATTGTAT
The DNA here is from genome assembly GCF_046119375.1 of Phyllobates terribilis. NCBI lineage: Eukaryota > Metazoa > Chordata > Amphibia > Anura > Dendrobatidae > Phyllobates > Phyllobates terribilis. The sequence continues at coordinate 1,377,823 of NW_027362781.1, read as the reverse complement.
TTATGTTGTTTTATCCTATACTTTATTAAATTGTATTTATGTTGTTTTATCCTATGCTTTATTAAATTGTATTTATGTTGTTTTATCCTATGCTTTATTAAATTGTATTTATGTTGTTTTAACCTATGCTTTATTAAATTTTATTTATGTTGTTTTATCCTATGCTTTATTAAATTGTATTTATGTTGTTTTATCCTATACTTTATTAAATTGTATTTATGTTGTTTTATCCTATGCTTTATTAAATTGTATTTATGTTGTTTTTTCCTATGCTTTATTAAATTGTATTTATGTTGTTTTAACCTATGCTTTATTAAATTGTTTTTATGTTGTTTTAACCTATGCTTTACTAAATTGTATTTATGATGTTTTATCCTATGCTTTATTAAATTGTATTTATGTTATTTTATCCTATGCTTTATTAAATTGTATTTATGTTGTTTTATCCTATGCTTTATTAAATTGTATTTATGTTGTTTTAACCTATGCTTTATTACATCGTGTTTATGTTGTTTTATCCTATGCTTTATTAAATTGTATTTATGTTGCTTTAACCTATGCTTTATTAAATTGTATTTATGTTGTTTTATCCTATGCTTTATTAAATGGTATTTATGTTGTTTTATCCTATGCTTTATTAAATTGTATTTATGTTGTTTTAACCCAGGCTTTATTAAATTGCATTTATGTTGTTTTATCTTATGTTTTATTAAATTTTATTGATGTTGTTTTATCCTATGCTTTATTAAATTGTATTTATGTTGTTTTAACCTATGATTTATTAAATTGTATTTATGTTGTTTTAACCTATGCTTTATTAAATTGTTTTTATGTTGTTTTAACCTATGCTTTACTAAATTGTATTTATGTTGTTTTATCCTATGCTTTATTAAATTGTATTTATGTTGTTTTAAAATATGCTTTATTAAATTGTATTTATGTTGTTTTATCCTATGCTTTATTAAATTGTATTTATGTTGTTTTATCCTATACTTTATTATTTTGTATTTATGTTGTTTTATCCTATGCTTTATTAAATTGTATTTATGTTGTTTTATCCTATGCTTTATTAAATTGTATTTATGTTGTTTTAACCTATGCTTTATTAAACTGTATTTATGTTGTTTTATCCTATGCTTTATTAAATTGTATTTATGTTGTTTTATCCTATGCTTTATTAAATTGTATTTACGTTGTTTTAACCTATGCTTTATTAAATTGTATTTATGTTGTTTTATCCTATGCTTTATTAAATTGTATTTATGTTGCTTTAACCTATGCTTTATTAAATTGTATTTATGTTGTTTTATCCTATGCTTTATTAAATTGTATTTATGTTGTTTGATCCTATGCTTTATTAAATTGTATTTATGTGGTTTTATCCTATGCTTTATTAAATTGTATTTATGTTGTTTTAACCTATGCTTTATTAAATTGTATTTATGTTGTTTTAACCTATGCTTTATTAAATTGTTTTTATGTTGTTTTAACCTATGCTTTACTAAATTGTATTTATGTTGTTTTATCCTATGCTTTATTAAATTGTATTTATGTTGTTTTAAAATATGCTTTATTAAATTGTATTTACGTTGTTTTATCCTATGCTTTATTAAATTGTATTTATGTTGTTTTATCCTATACTTTATTAAATTGTATTTATGTTGTTTTATCCTATGCTTTATTAAATTGTATTTATGTTGTTTTATCCTATGCTTTATTAAATTGTATTTATGTTGTTTTAACCTATGCTTTATTAAACTGTATTTATGTTGTTTTATCCTATGCTTTATTAAATTGTATTTATGTTGTTTTATCCTATGCTTTATTAAATTGTATTTACATTGTTTTAACCTATGCTTTATTAAATTGTATTTATGTTGTTTTATCCTATGCTTTATTAAATTGTATTTATGTTGCTTTAACCTATGCTTTATTAAATTGTATTTATGTTGTTTTATCCTATGCTTTATTAAATTGTATTTATGTTGTTTGATCCTATGCTTTATTAAATTGTATTTATGTGGTTTTATCCTATGCTTTATTAAATTGTATTTATGTTGTTTTAACCTATGCTTTATTAAATTGTATTTATGTTGTTTTAACCTATGCTTTATTAAATTGTTTTTATGTTGTTTTAACCTATGCTTAACTAAATTGTATTTATGTTGTTTTATCCTATGCTTTATTAAATTGTATTTATGTTGCTTTAAAATATGCTTTATTAAATTGTATTTATGTTGTTTTATCCTATGCTTTATTAAATTGTATTTATGTTGTTTTATCCTATACTTTATTAAATTGTATTTATGTTGTTTTATCCTATGCTTTATTAAATTGTATTTATGTTGTTTTATCCTATGCTTTATTAAATTGTATTTATGTTGTTTTGTCCTATGCTTTATTAAATTGTATTTATGTTGTTTTAACCTATGCTTTATTAAATTGTATTTATGTTGTTTTATCCTATGCTTTATTAAATTGTATTTATGTTGTTTTATCCTATGCTTTATTAAATTGTATTTATGTTTTTTTAACCTATGCTTTATTAAATTGTATTTATGTTGTTTTATCCTTTACTTTATTAAATTGTATTTATGTTGTTTTAACCTATGCTTTATTAAATTGTATTTATGTTGTTTTAACCTATGCTTTATTAAATTGTTTTTATGTTGTTTTAACCTATGCTTTACTAAATTATATTTATGTTGTTTTATCCTATGTTTTATTCAATAGTATTTATGTTGTTTTATCCTATGCTTTATTAAATTGTATTTATGTTGTTTTATCCTATACTTTATTAAATTGTATTTATGTTGTTTTATCCTATACTTTATTAAATTGTATTTATGTTGTTTTATCCTATGCTTTATTAAATTGTATTTATGTTGTTTTATCCTATGTTTTATTAAATTGTATTTATGTTGTTTTAACCTATGCTTTATTAAATTGTTTTTATGTTGTTTTAACCTATGCTTTACTAAATTGTATTCATGTTGTTTTATCCTATGCTTTATTAAATTGTATTTATGTTGTTTTAAAATATGCTTTATTAAATTGTATTTATGTTGTTTTATCCTATGCTTTATTAAATTGTATTTATGTTGTTTTATCCTATACTTTATTAAATTGTATTTATGTTGTTTTATCCTATGCTTTATTAAATTGTATTTATGTTGTTTTATCCTATGATTTATTAAATTGTATTTATGTTGTTGTGTCCTATGCTTTATTAAATTGTATTTATGTTGTTTTAACCTATGCTTTATTAAATTGTATTTATGTTGTTTTATCCTATGCTTTATTAAATTGTATTTATGTTGTTTTATCCCATGTTTTATTCAATAGTATTTATGTTGTTTTAAAATATGCTTTATTAAATTGTATTTATGTTGTTTTATCCTATGCTTTATTAAATTGTATTTATGTTGTTTTATCCTATACTTTATTAAATTGTATTTATGTTGTTTTATCCTATGCTTTATTAAATTGCATTTATGTTGTTTTATCTTATGCTTTATTAAATTGTATTTATGTTGTTTTATCCTATGCTTTATTAAATTGTATTTACGTTGTTTTATCCTATGCTTTATTAAATTGTATTTATGTTGTTTTATCCTATGCTTTATTAAATTGTATTTCTGTTGTTTTAACCTATGCTGTATTAAATTGTATTTACTTTGTTTTAACCTATGCTTTATTAAATTGTATTTATGTTGTTTTAACCTATGCTTTATTAAATTGTATTTATGTTGTTTTAACCCATGCTTCATTAAATTGTATTTATGTTGTTTTATCTTATGCTTTATTGAATTGTATTTATGTTGTTTTGTCCTATGCTTTATTAAATTGTATTTATGTTGTTTTAACCCATGCTTTATTAAATTGCATTTATGTTGTTTTATCTTATGCTTTATTAAATTGTATTTATGTTGTTTTATCTTTTGCTTTATTAAATTGTATTTATGTTGTTTTAACCCATGCTTTATTAAATTGTATTTATGTTGTTTTATCCTATGCTTTAATAAATTGTATTTATGCTGTTTTATACTATGCTTTATTAAATTGTATTTATGTTGTTTTATCCTATGCTTTATTAAATTTTATTGATGTTGTTTTATCCTATGCTTTATTAAATTTTATTTATGTTGTTTTAACCTATGATTTTTTAAATTGTATTTATGTTGTTTTATCCTATGCTTTATTAAATTGTATTTATGTTGTTTTATCCTATGCTTTATTAAATTGTATTTATGTTGTTTTATCCTATGCTTTATTAAATTGTATTTATGTTGTTTTATCCTATGCTTTATTAAATTGTATTTACGTTGTTTTAACCTATGCTTTATTAAATTGTATTTATGTTGTTTTATCCTATGCTTTATTAAATTTTATTGATGTTGTTTTATCCTATGCTTTATTCAATTTTATTTATGTTGTTTTAACCTATGATTTTTTAAATTGTATTTATGTTGTTTTATCCTATGCTTTATTAAATTGTATTTATGTTGTTTTATCCTATGCTTTATTAAATTGTATTTATGTTGTTTTATCCTATGCTTTATTAAATTGTATTTATGTTGTTTTATCCTATGCTTTATTAAATTGTATTTATGTTGTTTTAACCCATGCTTCATTAAATTGTATTTATGTTGTTTTATCTTATGCTTTATTAAATTGTATTTATGTTGTTTTGTCCTATGCTTTATTAAATTGTATTTATGTTGTTTTAACCCATGCTTTATTAAATTGCATTTATGTTGTTTTATCTTATGCTTTATTAAATTGTATTTATGTTGTTTTATCTTTTGCTTTATTAAATTGTATTTATGTTGTTTTAACCCATGCTTTATTAAATTGTATTTATGTTGTTTTATCCTATGCTTTAATAAATTGTATTTATGCTGTTTTATCCTATGCTTTATTAAATTGTATTTATGTTGTTTTAACCTATGCTTTATTAAATTGTATTTATGTTGTTTTAACCTATGCTTTATTAAATTGTTTTTATGTTGTTTTAACCTATGCTTTACTAAATTATATTTATGTTGTTTTATCCTATGTTTTATTCAATAGTATTTATGTTGTTTTAAAATATGCTTTATTAAATTGTATTTATGTTGTTTTATCCTATGCTTTATTAAATTGTATTTATGTTGTTTTATCCTATACTTTATTAAATTGTATTTATGTTGTTTTATCCTATGCTTTATTAAATTGTATTTATGTTGTTTTATCCTATGCTTTATTAAATTGTATTTATGTTGTTTTAACCTATGCTTTATTAAATTGTTTTTATGTTGTTTTAACCTATGCTTTACTAAATTGTATTTATGTTGTTTTATCCTATGCTTTATTAAATTGTATTTATGTTGTTTTATCCTATGCTTTATTAAATTGTATTTATGTTGTTTTAACCTATGCTTTATTACATCGTGTTTATGTTGTTTTATCCTATGCTTTATTAAATTGTATTTATGTTGCTTTAACCTATGCTTTATTAAATTGTATTTATGTTGTTTTATCCTATGCTTTATTAAATGGTATTTATGTTGTTTTATCCTATGCTTTATTAAATTGTATTTATGTTGTTTTAACCCATGCTTTATTAAATTGCATTTATGTTGTTTTATCTTATGTTTTATTAAATTGTATTTATGTTGTTTTATCTTATGCTTTATTAAATTGTATTTATGTTGTTTTAACCCATGCTTTATTAAATTGTATTTATGTTGTTTTATCCTATGCTTTATTAAATTGTATTTATGTTGTTTTATCCAATGCTTTATTAAATTTTATTGATGTTGTTTTATCCTATGCTTTATTAAATTGTATTTATGTTGCTTTAACCTATGATTTATTAAATTGTATTTATGTTGTTTTATCCTATGCTTTATTAAATTGTATTTATGTTGTTTTAACCTATGCTTTATTAAATTGTTTTTATGTTGTTTTAACCTATGCTTTACTAAATTGTATTTAGGTTGTTTTATCCTATGTTTTATTAAATTGTATTTATGTTGTTTTAAAATATGCTTTATTAAATTGTATTTATGTTGTTTTATCCTATGCTTTATTAAATTGTATTTATGTTGTTTTATCCTATACTTTATTAAATTGTATTTATGTTGTTTTATCCTATGCTTTATTAAATTGTATTCATGTTGTTTTATCCTATGCTTTATTAAATTGTATTTATGTTGTTTTAACCTATGCTTTATTAAACTGTATTTATGTTGTTTTATCCTATGCTTTATTAAATTGTATTTATGCTGTTTTATCCTATGCTTTATTAAATTGTATTTACGTTGTTTTAACCTATGCTTTATTAAATTGTATTTATGTTGTTTTATCCTATGCTTTATTAAATTGTATTTATGTTGCTTTAACCTATGCTTTATTAAATTGTATTTATGTTGTTTTATCCTATGCTTTATTAATTTGTATTTATGTTGTTTGATCCTATGCTTTATTAAATTGTATTTATGTGGTTTTATCCTATGCTTTATTAAATTGTATTTATGTTGTTTTAACCTATGCTTTATTAAATTGTATTTATGTTGTTTTAACCTATGCTTTATTAAATTGTATTTATGTTGTTTTATCCTATGTTTTATTCAATAGTATTTATGTTGTTTTAAAATATGCTTTATTAAATTGTATTTATGTTGTTTTATCCTATGCTTTATTAAATTGCATTTATGTTGTTTTATCCTATACTTTATTAAATTGTATTTATGTTGTTTTATCCTATGCTTTATTAAATTGCATTTACGTTGTTTTATCCTATGCTTTATTAAATTGTATTTATGTTGTTTTATCCTATGCTTTATTAAATTGTATTTCTGTTGTTTTAACCTATGCTTTATTAAATTGTATTTACGTTGTTTTAACCTATGCTTTATTAAATTGTATTTATGTTGTTTTAACCTATGCTTTATTAAATTGTATTTATGTTGTTTTAACCTATGCTTTATTAAATTGTATTTATGTTGTTTTAACCCATGCTTCATTAAATTGTATTCATGTTGTTTTATCTTATGCTTCATTAAATTGTATTTATGTTGTTTTATCTTATGCTTTATTAAATTGTATTTATGTTGTTTTGTCCTATGCTTTATTAAATTGTATTTATGTTGCTTTAACCTATGCTTTATTAAATTGTATTTATGTTGTTTTATCCTATGCTTTATTAAATGGTATTTATGTTGTTTTATCCTATGCTTTATTAAATTGTATTTATGTTGTTTTAACCCATGCTTTATTAAATTGCATTTATGTTGTTTTATCTTATGTTTTATTAAATTGTATTTATGTTGTTTTATCTTATGCTTTATTAAATTGTATTTATGTTGTTTTAGCCCATGCTTTATTAAATTGTATTTATGTTGTTTTATCCTATGCTTTATTAAATTGTATTTATGTTGTTTTATCCTATGCTTTATTAAGTTTTATTGATGTTGTTTTATCCTATGCTTTATTAAATTGTATTTATGTTGTTTGATCCTATGCTTTATTAAATTGTATTTATGTGGTTTTATCCTATGCTTTATTAAATTGTATTTATGTTGTTTTAACCTATGCTTTATTAAATTGTATTTATGTTGTTTTAACCTATGCTTTATTAAATTGTTTTTATGTTGTTTTAACCTATGCTTTATGACGCGCCCCCTGGGACATATTCCTTTTTGAGGGGAATACCCGGCACCGGATCAGATGGGGGTTGTAGTCTTCCGAGCGGCTGTGACCCGGCCCGTGCCCAGGGTGTCAAACTCAGTTGTATGTGGCAGTCCTTACTGATGTTATTAAGTTCGTTGTGTCGACTACGCCACCCGTTGTGATGCGGTCACTGTGGCCGCCGCTGCAGCAGGGTCCGCCGAGGCTGATGGTGGGTGCGCAGCTTGGTGGGATAACCCCCAACGGGAGGGGTATAGCCTCAGAGGGGACAGGTGCAGAGGATGGGGGTTGTGGTGGTGCAGCGCAGACGGCAATGAAGACAGAGTCGGGTATGCAGTTAAGGGTATTTTACTCACTGCTGACTGCTGATGTTCCGGGTCACTCTAGCTCCAAGTGACCACCCGAGCCGTGCTGCGTCCACCAGGTCCTGGATCCAGCCAACCCCCAAACAAGTCCGGAGCGTGGCCCTGAGCTCTCCCTCTGTCCTTTCTTCCGCCGTCCCCACTAGTGATCCACCTAGGTCCAGCTCCCTCGGGCCTTCTGTTGGGCAACCTTTGGCCTTAGGTTCCCTGACCCTCCATGTGGTGTGCCTTCAGGGTGGATATAGTGGGTGGCCGTGGCAGACACTGCCCACGGCCTCCGGTCTCTGGCTAGGGATGTTTTTACCCCCACCAGCTTGGGTTCCGGTACCCTGGTGCTGACTCCTCACCCGGTGATTTTAGTTGGGATCTTAGAGTCCTTTCTTTGTCCCCCTCTGGGTCTTTCTTTACTCCACTCTCTCTCTTCAGGGCCTCTCTTTCTTTCAGCTGCTCCTCTGCCTGCTTCCGCTCCTCCTCTCCTGCTGACTTGTTCTCTGTACTGACAGGCTGACCTGTCCTCTGCATCTGACCCTGATCCTAGTTGGTTCCCACCTTTTATATCCCTCTATGTGTGAGCTCAGGTGACCAGCACCCAATGAGCTCCTAACTTTACCCAGGCTGCTCCCCCTATCTGCCCCTACACTACATGGGATGTTCCTCCCCCCTCCCACTCCAGCCAGGAACAGGCTCGGTCGCACCTGCACATTTCTAAGTGGGAGTGCCGTTGGCCTGCTCCCCGGAAATGGGATGTATGTAGTGCATGCAGTCTAACTGAGCTCAGTTCCACTCTCCATCCTTACCCGGGAGTGGAATATCACACCTCTGGGTTGAGGTGCAATACTCCTGTAGCAGCCGGATCCTCAGGGTGCTACATTCCCCCCTGGTAAACCACAGCACGTCCTCGGGCTGTAAGACAAAAAACACCAAAAACATACAATTTTTTTCATATAAACATATAAAACATGTAAAACATATAAATTAGCAGCATATAAAACATTCTCGTCGTCTCTTTCTCTCTTCTCATCCGGTCACCGTGCAACTCGTGACCAGGTAAAGTGCGACAGTCTTTTGAAAAGCAGTTCCTTATAAAACCAGTAGGGGGCGCCTTAGGAAGCGCAACTATTTACAGGGGAATTTGGCCGTTCTCAGTCCCCGGCCAGGTAAGGGAAAGGGATGGCTGCTCACAGTCCTCAGCCTGGTTTGGGTAAGGGACACACGGGTTAAACTGTTCACTGGTCCCAACGGGGACTAAACTTCTCAGTAGTTACGGCTACTTGGGTACCCCGACGGGTAACTATATACAGTTTTTCTTTACTACTGTTCTTAATCGTAGTACCTCCTAGCCTTGAACCCGTCCGGGTCTTCTGGCTCTTCCTCCCTACACCGCAGCCCCTCCTCTGTCAGGCGATGCACGTGGAGGGCGTAAGGTCCCTTGGCACACTTGTGCCGGGTGAACGTTACCTCGTCACCGACGTAGAGGTCACGGCCTTTGTGACCCTCTGGCAGGTGGGACTCGACGTCCCGTCGGGTAACGAAGACGTCACCCATGGTGTTCCGGTCCTTTATAAAGCCCCACCCATGCTGCGGGTTGAACTTTATTACCATCCCGATGGTACGGGGACGATCTGCTGCACGAGGGTCCCTTCTGGTCCGACTCTTCTGCTCCGCGCTGCGGGTCTGGGCCCATTGCTCTCTGGCCCGCCTCTCCTCCCTCTCCTTAGCAAATTGCGCGAGCTGCTGGCGGCAGATCTCACTGCGCTCTTCTGCGGCCGCCCGGCTCTTTTCGGTGAACCACATCAAATCATCTCCCTTGAGGTCCCATGCAAATTGAGCCTCTTCCAGGGGAGGCGAGACCCGAGTCACGGGCTTTGGAGCCGGGATCAGGGGCTCACACAGGGGACCTAGTTGCTTCTGCCGCTCCAGCTCCAAAAACTCTTCGGGCCAGATGAAAGGCCGCCCGTCCGGCCACGTTAGCTGGCTGAAAGGGTCCTCTCCCAGATGTGGCACTCTTGGTCTTATGGGCGCGGTGGTGGTGGCGCCCGGGTTGCCCAGGCCTTGCGGCCAGGCCTGGGGCACCTGGAAGGTGAAGGGCACCGTAAGGACGGCAGCGCCCTGGGCTACCTGGCCTTGCGACCAGGCCGGGGGCTCCGCGGAGGTAGGGGGCACTGTTGGTGACGCGGCGCCCTGAAACGCTAGGCCTTGCGACCAGGCCGGAGGCTCTTCCTGCTTAGTCACACTCCGGGTCGAGGCGTGTGACGTCACGGGGGTCGCGGCGGCGGCTTCCGGTCGGGGCCTAGTTGGTGGCGGTGTCATGGCGGTTTCGGGTACGGCAGGGGGACTCTCGGGCTCTGCGACGGGGAGCTGGGGCAGGTTGGCGGTTTCCCGGTATGGGGTATAGGCGTCCCCTTTACCTGCCTCCTTGCGTCCGGCTCCCTTCTCTGCGCCGTCTCCGGCCTTGGGTCCTCCCGCGCCATCCTCGGAGGTGGTCTGCTTCTTCTTCCAGGGCAGCATGCTCTGCGGACGGGTCTTAGTTTTCTGGGCCATCTCCCGGCTCCACTCCGCCAAGATCTCACGCTGCACCCGGGCCATCCTCCTTGCGAGGCCCTCCAGGGCATTTTGTGCGCACTCCCGGTCTCGGGGGAGCTGCGCTAGAACCTCCGCTAAGCCTAGCGGGGTGGTGGACTCCAGCAGGCTCCTGACCATCGGGTCGGTGCTGCGCTGCTCTTCTCCTGGCAGGCTCCTGGCCTGCGGGCCGGTGCTGCTCTGCCCTCCTTCTTCTTCCTTTTGCAGGCTCCTGGCCATCGGGCCGGTGCTGCTCTGCCGCCACTCCATTCCCGGGTCCACTCTTCCTCTTCTCGACTCCGGGTGCTCTCTCTCCATACTCCTTAACTCCGGGTGCGCTCGTTCTAGACTGCTCCAGGCGACACCCATCGTTGCTCTTTTCTTTCGTCTCCTCCTACTTCGAGGGCGGTCCCGGGGCAACTCGGTGACTGTCAGCTCCAGGGGTAGTTCTTTCACGCTGACAGACACCTCTAGCATCACAGTCTCTGTTGGTGGGGGCGGTTTCCACTTTTGGCGCCATTTTCTGTCCTGGCCCACGATGGGAGGCGGCCTCTTGCCCTCCTTTGGCACGCCCATAATGGCGTCCGCTGCTCTTCCAAGGCGGGAAATCTGCGGTTTTGGCGGGAAGCGTCGCCCAGTGGCGGGAAACTCTGCAGATGGCGGGAACAAGCTGGAAATGGCGGACAATCGGCGGGAAACGACTGGTGATGGGGTCCGATGGCGTGGACCCTCCGGAACCGTCGGGAGACTTCTTTCTGAGGTAAACTTGCACTTTCCTTCAGGCACGCAGCACCCGGTTGTTGCGGGCACGTAATCCTGCCGACTACGCCAAAGTTGACGTGCCCCCTGGGACATATTCCTTTTTGAGGGGAATACCCGGCACCGGATCAGATGGGGGTTGTAGTCTTCCGAGCGGCTGTGACCCGGCCCGTGCCCAGGGTGTCAAACTCAGTTGTATGTGGCAGTCCTTACTGATGTTATTAAGTTCGTTGTGTCGACTACGCCACCCGTTGTGATGCGGTCACTGTGGCCGCCGCTGCAGCAGGGTCCGCCGAGGCTGATGGTGGGTGCGCAGCTTGGTGGGATAACCCCCAACGGGAGGGGTATAGCCTCAGAGGGGACAGGTGCAGAGGATGGGGGTTGTGGTGGTGCAGCGCAGACGGCAATGAAGACAGAGTCGGGTATGCAGTTAAGGGTATTTTACTCACTGCTGACTGCTGATGTTCCGGGTCACTCTAGCTCCAAGTGACCACCCGAGCCGTGCTGCGTCCACCAGGTCCTGGATCCAGCCAACCCCCAAACAAGTCCGGAGCGTGGCCCTGAGCTCTCCCTCTGTCCTTTCTTCCGCCGTCCCCACTAGTGATCCACCTAGGTCCAGCTCCCTCGGGCCTTCTGTTGGGCAACCTTTGGCCTTAGGTTCCCTGACCCTCCATGTGGTGTGCCTTCAGGGTGGATATAGTGGGTGGCCGTGGCAGACACTGCCCACGGCCTCCGGTCTCTGGCTAGGGATGTTTTTACCCCCACCAGCTTGGGTTCCGGTACCCTGGTGCTGACTCCTCACCCGGTGATTTTAGTTGGGATCTTAGAGTCCTTTCTTTGTCCCCCTCTGGGTCTTTCTTTACTCCACTCTCTCTCTTCAGGGCCTCTCTTTCTTTCAGCTGCTCCTCTGCCTGCTTCCGCTCCTCCTCTCCTGCTGACTTGTTCTCTGTACTGACAGGCTGACCTGTCCTCTGCATCTGACCCTGATCCTAGTTGGTTCCCACCTTTTATATCCCTCTATGTGTGAGCTCAGGTGACCAGCACCCAATGAGCTCCTAACTTTACCCAGGCTGCTCCCCCTATCTGCCCCTACACTACATGGGATGTTCCTCCCCCCTCCCACTCCAGCCAGGAACAGGCTCGGTCGCACCTGCACATTTCTAAGTGGGAGTGCCGTTGGCCTGCTCCCCGGAAATGGGATGTATGTAGTGCATGCAGTCTAACTGAGCTCAGTTCCACTCTCCATCCTTACCCGGGAGTGGAATATCACACCTCTGGGTTGAGGTGCAATACTCCTGTAGCAGCCGGATCCTCAGGGTGCTACACTTTACTAAATTGTATTTATGTTGTTTTATCCTATGCTTTATTAAATTGTATTTATGTTGTTTTAAAATATGCTTTATTAAATTGTATTTATGTTGTTTTATCCTATGCTTTATTAAATTGTATTTATGTTGTTTTATCCTATACTTTATTAAATTGTATTTATGTTGTTTTATCCTATGCTTTATTAAATTGTATTTATGTTGTTTTATCCTATGCTTTATTAAATTGTATTTATGTTGTTTTAACCTATGCTTTATTAAACTGTATTTATGTTGTTTTATCCTATGCTTTATTAAATTGTATTTATGTTGTTTTATCCTATGCTTTATTAAATTGTATTTACGTTGTTTTAACCTATGCTTTATTAAATTGTATTTATGTTGTTTTATCCTATGCTTTATTAAATTGTATTTATGTTGCTTTAACCTATGCTTTATTAAATTGTATTTATGTTGTTTTATCCTATGCTTTATTAAATTGTATTTATGTTGTTTGATCCTATGCTTTATTAAATTGTATTTATGTGGTTTTATCCTATGCTTTATTAAATTGTATTTATGTTGTTTTAACCTATGCTTTATTAAATTGTATTTATGTTGTTTTAACCTATGCTTTATTAAATTGTTTTTATGTTGTTTTAACCTATGCTTTACTAAATTGTATTTATGTTGTTTTATCCTATGCTTTATTAAATTGTATTTATGTTGCTTTAAAATATGCTTTATTAAATTGTATTTATGTTGTTTTATCCTATGCTTTATTAAATTGTATTTATGTTGTTTTATCCTATACTTTATTAAATTGTATTTATGTTGTTTTATCCTATGCTTTATTAAATTGTATTTATGTTGTTTTATCCTATGCTTTATTAAATTGTATTTATGTTGTTTTGTCCTATGCTTTATTAAATTGTATTTATGTTGTTTTAACCTATGCTTTATTAAATTGTATTTATGTTGTTTTATCCTATGCTTTATTAAATTGTATTTATGTTGTTTTATCCTATGCTTTATTAAATTGTATTTATGTTTTTTTAACCTATGCTTTATTAAATTGTATTTATGTTGTTTTATCCTTTACTTTATTAAATTGTATTTATGTTGTTTTAACCTATGCTTTATTAAATTGTATTTATGTTGTTTTAACCTATGCTTTATTAAATTGTTTTTATGTTGTTTTAACCTATGCTTTACTAAATTATATTTATGTTGTTTTATCCTATGTTTTATTCAATAGTATTTATGTTGTTTTATCCTATGCTTTATTAAATTGTATTTATGTTGTTTTATCCTATACTTTATTAAATTGTATTTATGTTGTTTTATCCTATACTTTATTAAATTGTATTTATGTTGTTTTATCCTATGCTTTATTAAATTGTATTTATGTTGTTTTATCCTATGTTTTATTAAATTGTATTTATGTTGTTTTAACCTATGCATTATTAAATTGTTTTTATGTTGTTTTAACCTATGCTTTACTAAATTGTATTTATGTTGTTTTATCCTATGCTTTATTAAATTGTATTTATGTTGTTTTAAAATATGCTTTATTAAATTGTATTTATGTTGTTTTATCCTATGCTTTATTAAATTGTATTTATGTTGTTTTATCCTATACTTTATTAAATTGTATTTATGTTGTTTTATCCTATGCTTTATTAAATTGTATTTATGTTGTTTTATCCTATGCTTTATTAAATTGTATTTATGTTGTTGTGTCCTATGCTTTATTAAATTGTATTTATGTTGTTTTAACCTATGCTTTATTAAATTGTATTTATGTTGTTTTATCCTATGCTTTATTAAATTGTATTTATGTTGTTTTATCCCATGTTTTATTCAATAGTATTTATGTTGTTTTAAAATATGCTTTATTAAATTGTATTTATGTTGTTTTATCCTATGCTTTATTAAATTGTATTTATGTTGTTTTATCCTATACTTTATTAAATTGTATTTATGTTGTTTTATCCTATGCTTTATTAAATTGCATTTATGTTGTTTTATCTTATGCTTTATTAAATTGTATTTATGTTGTTTTATCCTATGCTTTATTAAATTGTATTTACGTTGTTTTATCCTATGCTTTATTAAATTGTATTTATGTTGTTTTATCCTATGCTTTATTAAATTGTATTTCTGTTGTTTTAACCTATGCTTTATTAAATTTTATTTACGTTGTTTTAAACTATGCTTTATTAAATTGTATTTATGTTGTTTTAACCTATGCTTTATTAAATTGTATTTATGTTGTTTTAACCCATGCTTCATTAAATTGTATTTATGTTGTTTTATCTTATGCTTTATTAAATTGTATTTATGTTGTTTTGTCCTATGCTTTATTAAATTGTATTTCTGTTGTTTTAACCCATGCTTTATTAAATTGCATTTATGTTGTTTTATCTTATGCTTTATTAAATTGTATTTATGTTGTTTTATCTTTTGCTTTATTAAATTGTATTTATGTTGTTTTAACCCATGCTTTATTAAATTGTATTTATGTTGTTTTATCCTATGCTTTAATAAATTGTATTTATGCTGTTTTATACTATGCTTTATTAAATTGTATTTATGTTGTTTTATCCTATGCTTTATTAAATTTTATTGATGTTGTTTTATCCTATGCTTTATTAAATTTTATTTATGTTGTTTTAACCTATGATTTTTTAAATTGTATTTATGTTTTTTATCCTATGCTTTATTAAATTGTATTTATGTTGTTTTATCCTATGCTTTATTAAATTGTATTTATGTTGTTTTATCCTATGCTTTATTAAATTGTATTTATGTTGTTTTATCCTATGCTTTATTAAATTGTATTTACGTTGTTTTAACCTATGCTTTATTAAATTGTATTTATGTTGTTTTATCCTATGCTTTATTAAATTTTATTGATGTTGTTTTATCCTATGCTTTATTAAATTGTATTTATGTTGTTTTGTCCTATGCTTTATTAAATTGTATTTATGTTGTTTTAACCTATGCTTTATTAAATTGCATTTATGTTGTTTTATCTTATGCTTTATTAAATTGTATTTATGTTGTTTTATCTTTTGCTTTATTAAATTGTATTTATGTTGTTTTAACCCATGCTTTATTAAATTGTATTTATGTTGTTTTATCCTATGCTTTAATAAATTGTATTTATGCTGTTTTATCCTATGCTTTATTAAATTGTATTTATGTTGTTTTAACCTATGCTTTATTAAATTGTATTTATGTTGTTTTAACCTATGCTTTATTAAATTGTTTTTATGTTGTTTTAACCTATGCTTTACTAAATTATATTTATGTTGTTTTATCCTATGCTTTATTAAATTGTATTTATGTTGTTTTAACCTATGCTTTATTAAATTGTTTTTATGTTGTTTTAACCTATGCTTTACTAAATTATATTTATGTTGTTTTATCCTATGTTTTATTCAATAGTATTTATGTTGTTTTAAAATATGCTTTATTAAATTGTATTTATGTTGTTTTATCCTATGCTTTATTAAATTGTATTTATGTTGTTTTATCCTATACTTTATTAAATTGTATTTATGTTGTTTTATCCTATGCTTTATTAAATTGTATTTATGTTGTTTTATCCTATGCTTTATTAAATTGTATTTATGTTGTTTTAACCTATGCTTTATTAAATTGTTTTTATGTTGTTTTAACCTATGCTTTACTAAATTGTATTTATGTTGTTTTATCCTATGCTTTATTAAATTGTATTTATGTTGTTTTATCCTATGCTTTATTAAATTGTATTTATGTTGTTTTAACCTATGCTTTATTACATCGTGTTTATGTTGTTTTATCCTATGCTTTATTAAATTGTATTTATGTTGCTTTAACCTATGCTTTATTAAATTGTATTTATGTTGTTTTATCCTATGCTTTATTAAATGGTATTTATGTTGTTTTATCCTATGCTTTATTAAATTGTATTTATGTTGTTTTAACCCATGCTTTATTAAATTGCATTTATGTTGTTTTATCTTATGTTTTATTAAATTGTATTTATGTTGTTTTATCTTATGCTTTATTAAATTGTATTTATGTTGTTTTATCCTATGCTTTAATAAATTGTATTTATGCTGTTTTATCCTATGCTTTATTAAATTGTATTTATGTTGTTTTAACCTATGCTTTATTAAATTGTATTTATGTTGTTTTAACCTATGCTTTATTAAATTGTTTTTATGTTGTTTTAACCTATGCTTTACTAAATTATATTTATGTTGTTTTATCCTATGTTTTATTCAATAGTATTTATGTTGTTTTAAAATATGCTTTATTAAATTGTATTTATGTTGTTTTATCCTATGCTTTATTAAATTGTATTTATGTTGTTTTATCCTATACTTTATTAAATTGTATTTATGTTGTTTTATCCTATGCTTTATTAAATTGTATTTATGTTGTTTGATCCTATGCTTTATTAAATTGTATTTATGTTGTTTTAACCTATGCTTTATTAAATTGTTTTTATGTTGTTTTAACATATGCTTTACTAAATTGTATTTATGTTGTTTTATCCTATGCTTTATTAAATTGTATTTATGTTGTTTTATCCTATGCTTTATTAAATTGTATTTATGTTGTTTTAACCTATGCTTTATTACATCGTGTTTATGTTGTTTTATCCTATGCTTTATTAAATTGTATTTATGTTGCTTTAACCTATGCTTTATTAAATTGTATTTATGTTGTTTTATCCTATGCTTTATTAAATGGTATTTATGTTGTTTTATCCTATGCTTTATTAAATTGTATTTATGTTGTTTTAACCCATGCTTTATTAAATTGCATTTATGTTGTTTTATCTTATGTTTTATTAAATTGTATTTATGTTGTTTTATCTTATGCTTTATTAAATTGTATTTATGTTGTTTTAACCCATGCTTTATTAAATTGTATTTATGTTGTTTTATCCTATGCTTTATTAAATTGTATTTATGTTGTTTTATCCAATGCTTTATTAAATTTTATTGATGTTGTTTTATCCTATGCTTTATTAAATTGTATTTATGTTGTTTTAACCTATGATTTATTAAATTGTATTTGTGTTGTTTTATCCTATGCTTTATTAAATTGTATTTATGTTGTTTTAACCTATGCTTTATTAAATTGTTTTTATGTTGTTTTAACCTATGCTTTACTAAATTGTGTTTATGTTGTTTTATCCTATGTTTTATTAAATTGTATTTATGTTGTTTTAAAATATGCTTTATTAAATTGTATTTATGTTGTTTTATCCTATGCTTTATTAAATTGTATTTATGTTGTTTTATCCTATACTTTATTAAATTGTATTTATGTTGTTTTATCCTATGCTTTATTAAATTGTATTTATGTTGTTTTATCCTATGCTTTATTAAATTGTATTTACGTTGTTTTAACCTATGCTTTATTAAATTGTATTTATGTTGTTTTATCCTATGCTTTATTAAATTGTATTTATGTTGCTTTAACCTATGCTTTATTAAATTGTATTTATGTTGTTTTATCCTATGCTTTATTAATTTGTATTTATGTTGTTTGATCCTATGCTTTATTAAATTGTATTTATGTGGTTTTATCCTATGCTTTATTAAATTGTATTTATGTTGTTTTAACCTATGCTTTATTAAATTGTATTTATGTTGTTTTAACCTATGCTTTATTAAATTGTATTTATGTTGTTTTATCCTATGTTTTATTCGATAGTATTTATGTTGTTTTAAAATATGCTTTATTAAATTGTATTTATGTTGTTTTATCCTATGCTTTATTAAATTGCATTTATGTTGTTTTATCTTATGCTTTATTAAATTGTATTTATGTTGTTTTATCCTATGCTTTATTAAATTGCATTTACGTTGTTTTATCCTATGCTTTATTAAATTGTATTTATGTTGTTTTATCCTATGCTTTATTAAATTGTATTTCTGTTGTTTTAACCTATGCTTTATTAAATTGTATTTACGTTGTTTTAACCTATGCTTTATTAAATTGTATTTATGTTGTTTTAACCTATGCTTTATTAAATTGTATTTATGTTGTTTTAACCTATGCTTTATTAAATTGTATTTATGTTGTTTTAACCCATGCTTCATTAAATTGTATTCATGTTGTTTTATCTTATGCTTCATTAAATTGTATTTATGTTGTTTTATCTTATGCTTTATTAAATTGTATTTATGTTGTTTTGTCCTATGCTTTATTAAATTGTATTTATGTTGCTTTAACCTATGCTTTATTAAATTGTATTTATGTTGTTTTATCCTATGCTTTATTAAATTGTATTTATGTTGTTTTATCCAATGCTTTATTAAATTTTATTGATGTTGTTTTATCCTATGCTTTATTAAATTGTATTGATGTTGTTTTAACCTATGATTTATTAAATTGTATTTGTGTTGTTTTATCCTATGCTTTATTAAATTGTATTTATGTTGTTTTAACCTATGCTTTATTAAATTGTTTTTATGTTGTTTTAACCTATGCTTTACTAAATTGTGTTTATGTTGTTTTATCCTATGTTTTATTAAATTGTATTTATGTTGTTTTAAAATATGCTTTATTAAATTGTATTTATGTTGTTTTATCCTATGCTTTATTAAATTTTATTTATGTTGTTTTATCCTATACTTTATTAAATTGTATTTATGTTGTTTTATCCTATGCTTTAATAAATTGTATTTATGTTGTTTTATCCTATGCTTTATTAAATTGTATTTATGTTGTTTTAACCTATGCTTTATTAAACTGTATTTATGTTGTTTTATCCTATGCTTTATTAAATTGTATTTATGTTGTTTTATCCTATGCTTTATTAAATTGTATTTACGTTGTTTTAACCTATGCTTTATTAAATTGTATTTATGTTGTTTTATCCTATGCTTTATTAAATTGTATTTATGTTGCTTTAACCTATGCTTTATTAAATTGTATTTATGTTGTTTTATCCTATGCTTTATTAATTTGTATTTATGTTGTTTGATCCTATGCTTTATTAAATTGTATTTAGGTGGTTTTATCCTATGCTTTATTAAATTGTATTTATGTTGTTTTAACCTATGCTTTATTAAATTGTATTTATGTTGTTTTAACCTATGCTTTATTAAATTGTATTTATGTTGTTTTATCCTATGTTTTATTCGATAGTATTTATGTTGTTTTAAAATATGCTTTATTAAATTGTATTTATGTTGTTTTATCCTATGCTTTATTAAATTGCATTTATGTTGTTTTATCTTATGCTTTATTAAATTGTATTTATGTTGTTTTATCCTATGCTTTATTAAATTGCATTTACGTTGTTTTATCCTATGCTTTATTAAATTGTATTTATGTTGTTTTATCCTATGCTTTATTAAATTGTATTTCTGTTGTTTTAACCTATGCTTTATTAAATTGTATTTACGTTGTTTTAACCTATGCTTTATTAAATTGTATTTATGTTGTTTTAACCTATGCTTTATTAAATTGTATTTATGTTGTTTTAACCTATGCTTTATTAAATTGTATTTATGTTGTTTTAACCCATGCTTCATTAAATTGTATTCATGTTGTTTTATCTTATGCTTCATTAAATTGTATTTATGTTGTTTTATCTTATGCTTTATTAAATTGTATTTATGTTGTTTTGTCCTATGCTTTATTAAATTGTATTTATGTTGCTTTAACCTATGCTTTATTAAATTGTATTTATGTTGTTTTATCCTATGCTTTATTAAATTGTATTTATGTTGTTTTATCCAATGCTTTATTAAATTTTATTGATGTTGTTTTATCCTATGCTTTATTAAATTGTATTTATGTTGTTTTAACCTATGATTTATTAAATTGTATTTGTGTTGTTTTATCCTATGCTTTATTAAATTGTATTTATGTTGTTTTAACCTATGCTTTATTAAATTGTTTTTATGTTGTTTTAACCTATGCTTTACTAAATTGTGTTTATGTTGTTTTATCCTATGTTTTATTAAATTGTATTTATGTTGTTTTAAAATATGCTTTATTAAATTGTATTTATGTTGTTTTATCCTATGCTTTATTAAATTGTATTTATGTTGTTTTATCCTATACTTTATTAAATTGTATTTATGTTGTTTTATCCTATGCTTTATTAAATTGTATTTATGTTGTTTTATCCTATGCTTTATTAAATTGTATTTATGTTGTTTTAACCTATGCTTTATTAAACTGTATTTATGTTGTTTTATCCTATGCTTTATTAAATTGTATTTATGTTGTTTTATCCTATGCTTTATTAAATTGTATTTACGTTGTTTTAACCTATGCTTTATTAAATTGTATTTATGTTGTTTTATCCTATGCTTTATTAAATTGTATTTATGTTGCTTTAACCTATGCTTTATTAAATTGTATTTATGTTGTTTTATCCTATGCTTTATTAATTTGTATTTATGTTGTTTGATCCTATGCTTTATTAAATTGTATTTATGTGGTTTTATCCTATGCTTTATTAAATTGTATTTATGTTGTTTTAACCTATGCTTTATTAAATTGTATTTATGTTGTTTTAACCTATGCTTTATTAAATTGTATTTATGTTGTTTTATCCTATGTTTTATTCAATAGTATTTATGTTGTTTTAAAATATGCTTTATTAAATTGTATTTATGTTGTTTTATCCTATGCTTTATTAAATTGCATTTATGTTGTTTTATCTTATGCTTTATTAAATTGTATTTATGTTGTTTTATCCTATGCTTTATTAAATTGCATTTACGTTGTTTTATCCTATGCTTTATTAAATTGTATTTATGTTGTTTTATCCTATGCTTTATTAAATTTTATTTCTGTTGTTTTAACCTATGCTTTATTAAATTGTATTTACGTTGTTTTAACCTATGCTTTATTAAATTGTATTTATGTTGTTTTAACCTATGCTTTATTAAATTGTATTTATGTTGTTTTAACCTATGCTTTATTAAATTGTATTTATGTTGTTTTAACCCATGCTTCATTAAATTGTATTCATGTTGTTTTATCTTATGCTTCATTAAATTGTATTTATGTTGTTTTATCTTATGCTTTATTAAATTGTATTTATGTTGTTTTGTCCTATGCTTTATTAAATTGTATTTATGTTGCTTTAACCTATGCTTTATTAAATTGTATTTATGTTGTTTTATCCTATGCTTTATTAAATGGTATTTATGTTGTTTTATCCTATGCTTTATTAAATTGTATTTATGTTGTTTTAACCCATGCTTTATTAAATTGCATTTATGTTGTTTTATCTTATGTTTTATTAAATTGTATTTATGTTGTTTTATCTTATGCTTTATTAAATTGTATTTATGTTGTTTTAGCCCATGCTTTATTAAATTGTATTTATGTTGTTTTATCCTATGCTTTATTAAATTGTATTTATGTTGTTTTATCCTATGCTTTATTAAATTTTATTGATGTTGTTTTATCCTATGCTTTATTAAATTGTATTTATGTTGTTTTAACCTATGATTTATTAAATTGTATTTATGTTGTTTTATCCTATGCTTTATTAAATTGTATTTATGTTGTTTTAACCTATGCTTTATTAAATTGTATTTATGTTGTTTTAACCTATGCTTTATTAAATTGTTTTTATGTTGTTTTAACCTATGCTTTACTAAATTGTTTTTATGTTGTTTTATCCTATGCTTTATTAAATTGTATTTATGTTGTTTTAAAATATGCTTTATTAAATTGTATTTATGTTGTTTTATCCTATGCTTTATTAAATTGTATTTATGTTGTTTTATCCTATACTTTATTAAATTGTATTTATGTTGTTTTATCCTATGCTTTATTAAATTGTATTTATGTTGTTTTATCCTATGCTTTATTAAATTGTATTTATGTTGTTTTAACCTATGCTTTATTAAACTGTATTTATGTTGTTTTATCCTATGCTTTATTAAATTGTATTTATGTTGTTTTATCCTATGCTTTATTAAATTGTATTTACGTTGTTTTAACCTATGCTTTATTAAATTGTATTTATGTTGTTTTATCCTATACTTTATTAAATTGTATTTATGTTGCTTTAACCTATGCTTTATTAAATTGTATTTATGTTGTTTTATCCTATGCTTTATTAAATTGTATTTATGTTGTTTGATCCTATGCTTTATTAAATTGTATTTATGTGGTTTTATCCTATGCTTTATTAAATTGTATTTATGTTGTTTTAACCTATGATTTATTAAATTGTATTTATGTTGTTTTATCCTATGCTTTATTAAATTGTATTTATGTTGTTTTATCCTATGCTTTATTAAATTGTATTTATGTTGTTTTATCCTATGCTTTATTAAATTGTATTTATGTTGTTTTATCCTATGCTTTATTAAATTGTATTTACGTTGTTTTAACCTATGCTTTATTAAATTGTATTTATGTTGTTTTATCCTATGCTTTATTAAATTTTATTGATGTTGTTTTATCCTATGCTTTATTAAATTTTATTTATGTTGTTTTAACCTATGATTTTTTAAATTGTATTTATGTTGTTTTATCCTATGCTTTATTAAATTGTGTTTATGTTGTTTTATCCTATGCTTTATTAAATTGTATTTATGTTGTTTTATCCTATGCTTTATTAAATTGTATTTATGTTGTTTTATCCTATGCTTTGTTAAATTGTATTTATGTTGTTTTAACCCATGCTTCATTAAATTGTATTTATGTTGTTTTATCTTATGCTTTATTAAATTGTATTTATGTTGTTTTGTCCTATGCTTTATTAAATTGTATTTATGTTGTTTTAACCCATGCTTTATTAAATTGCATTTATGTTGTTTTATCTTATGCTTTATTAAATTGTATTTATGTTGTTTTATCTTTTGCTTTATTAAATTGTATTTATGTTGTTTTAACCCATGCTTTATTAAATTGTGTTTATGTTGTTTTATCCTATGCTTTAATAAATTGTATTTATGCTGTTTTATCCTATGCTTTATTAAATTGTATTTATGTTGTTTTAACCTATGCTTTATTAAATTGTATTTATGTTGTTTTAACCTATGCTTTATTAAATTGTTTTTATGTTGTTTTAACCTATGCTTTACTAAATTATATTTATGTTGTTTTATCCTATGTTTTATTCAATAGTATTTATGTTGTTTTAAAATATGCTTTATTAAATTGTATTTATGTTGTTTTATCCTATGCTTTATTAAATTGTATTTATGTTGTTTTATCCTATACTTTATTAAATTGTATTTATGTTGTTTTATCCTATGCTTTATTAAATTGTATTTATGTTGTTTTATCCTATGCTTTATTAAATTGTATTTATGTTGTTTTAACCTATGCTTTATTAAATTGTTTTTATGTTGTTTTAACCTATGCTTTACTAAATTGTATTTATGTTGTTTTATCCTATGCTTTATTAAATTGTATTTATGTTGTTTTATCCTATGCTTTATTAAATTGTATTTATGTTGTTTTAACCTATGCTTTATTACATCGTGTTTATGTTGTTTTATCCTATGCTTTATTAAATTGTATTTATGTTGCTTTAACCTATGCTTTATTAAATTGTATTTATGTTGTTTTATCCTATGCTTTATTAAATGGTATTTATGTTGTTTTATCCTATGCTTTATTAAATTGTATTTATGTTGTTTTAACCCATGCTTTATTAAATTGCATTTATGTTGTTTTATCTTATGTTTTATTAAATTGTATTTATGTTGTTTTATCTTATGCTTTATTAAATTGTATTTATGTTGTTTTAACCCATGCTTTATTAAATTGTATTTATGTTGTTTTATCCTATGCTTTATTAAATTGTATTTATGTTGTTTTATCCAAAGCTTTATTAAATTTTATTGATGTTGTTTTATCCTATGCTTTATTAAATTGTATTTATGTTGTTTTAACCTATGATTTATTAAATTGTATTTATGTTGTTTTATCCTATGCTTTATTAAATTGTATTTATGTTGTTTTAACCTATGCTTTATTAAATTGTTTTTATGTTGTTTTAACCTATGCTTTACTAAATTGTGTTTATGTTGTTTTATCCTATGTTTTATTAAATTGTATTTATGTTGTTTTAAAATATGCTTTATTAAATTGTATTTATGTTGTTTTATCCTATGCTTTATTAAATTGTATTTATGTTGTTTTATCCTATACTTTATTAAATTGTATTTATGTTGTTTTATCCTATGCTTTATTAAATTGTATTTATGTTGTTTTATCCTATGCTTTATTAAATTGTATTTATGTTGTTTTAACCTATGCTTTATTAAACTGTATTTATGTTGTTTTATCCTATGCTTTATTAAATTGTATTTATGTTGTTTTATCCTATGCTTTATTAAATTGTATTTACGTTGTTTTAACCTATGCTTTATTAAATTGTATTTATGTTGTTTTATCCTATGCTTTATTAAATTGTATTTATGTTGCTTTAACCTATGCTTTATTAAATTGTATTTATGTTGCTTTATCCTATGCTTTATTAATTTGTATTTATGTTGTTTGATCCTATGCTTTATTAAATTGTATTTATGTGGTTTTATCCTATGCTTTATTAAATTGTATTTATGTTGTTTTAACCTATGCTTTATTAAATTGTATTTATGTTGTTTTAACCTATGCTTTATTAAATTGTATTTATGTTGTTTTATCCTATGTTTTATTCAATAGAATTTATGTTGTTTTAAAATATGCTTTATTAAATTGTATTTATGTTGTTTTATCCTATGCTTTATTAAATTGCATTTATGTTGTTTTATCTTATGCTTTATTAAATTGTATTTATGTTGTTTTATCCTATGCTTTATTAAATTGCATTTACGTTGTTTTATCCTATGCTTTATTAAATTGTATTTATGTTGTTTTATCCTATGCTTTATTAAATTGTATTTCTGTTGTTTTAACCTATGCTTTATTAAATTGTATTTACGTTGTTTTAACCTATGCTTTATTAAATTGTATTTATGTTGTTTTAACCTATGCTTTATTAAATTGTATTTATGTTGTTTTAACCTATGCTTTATTAAATTGTATTTATGTTGTTTTAACCCATGCTTCATTAAATTGTATTCATGTTGTTTTATCTTATGCTTCATTAAATTGTATTTATGTTGTTTTATCTTATGCTTTATTAAATTGTATTTATGTTGTTTTGTCCTATGCTTTATTAAATTGTATTTATGTTGCTTTAACCTATGCTTTATTAAATTGTATTTATGTTGTTTTATCCTATGCTTTATTAAATGGTATTTATGTTGTTTTATCCTATGCTTTATTAAATTGTATTTATGTTGTTTTAACCCATGCTTTATTAAATTGCATTTATGTTGTTTTATCTTATGTTTTATTAAATTGTATTTATGTTGTTTTATCTTATGCTTTATTAAATTGTATTTATGTTGTTTTAGCCCATGCTTTATTAAATTGTATTTATGTTGTTTTATCCTATGCTTTATTAAATTGTATTTATGTTGTTTTATCCTATGCTTTATTAAATTTTATTGATGTTGTTTTATCCTATGCTTTATTAAATTGTATTTATGTTGTTTTAACCTATGATTTATTAAATTGTATTTATGTTGTTTTATCCTATGCTTTATTAAATTGTATTTATGTTGTTTTAACCTATGCTTTATTAAATTGCATTTATGTTGTTTTAACCTATGCTTTATTAAATTGTTTTTATGTTGTTTTAACCTATGCTTTACTAAATTGTATTTATGTTGTTTTATCCTATGCTTTATTAAATTGTATTTATGTTGTTTTAAAATATGCTTTATTAAATTGTATTTATGTTGTTTTATCCTATGCTTTATTAAATTGTATTTATGTTGTTTTATCCTATGCTTTATTAAATTGTATTTATGTTGTTTTATCCTATGCTTTATTAAATTGTATTTATGTTGTTTTAACCTATGCTTTATTAAACTGTATTTATGTTGTTTTATCCTATGCTTTATTAAATTGTATTTATGTTGTTTTATCCTATGCTTTATTAAATTGTATTTACGTTGTTTTAACCTATGCTTTATTAAATTGTATTTATGTTGTTTTATCCTATACTTTATTAAATTGTATTTATGTTGCTTTAACCTATGCTTTATTAAATTGTATTTATGTTGTTTTATCCTATGCTTTATTAAATTGTATTTATGTTGTTTGATCCTATGCTTTATTAAATTGTATTTATGTGGTTTTATCCTATGCTTTATTAAATTGTATTTATGTTGTTTTAACCTATGATTTATTAAATTGTATTTATGTTGTTTTATCCTATGCTTTATTAAATTGTATTTATGTTGTTTTAACCTATGCTTTATTAAATTGTATTTATGTTGTTTTAACCTATGCTTTATTAAATTGTTTTTATGTTGTTTTAACCTATGCTTTACTAAATTGTATTTATGTTGTTTTATCCTATGCTTTATTAAATTGTATTTATGTTGTTTTAAAATATGCTTTATTAAATTGTATTTATGTTGTTTTATCCTATGCTTTATTAAATTGTATTTATGTTGTTTTATCCTATACTTTATTAAATTGTATTTATGTTGTTTTATCCTATGCTTTATTAAATTGTATTTATGTTGTTTTATCCTATGCTTTATTAAATTGTATTTATGTTGTTTTAACCTATGCTTTATTAAACTGTATTTATGTTGTTTTATCCTATGCTTTATTAAATTGTATTTATGTTATTTTATCCTATGCTTTATTAAATAGTATTTACGTTGTTTTAACCTATGCTTTATTAAATTGTATTTATGTTGTTTTATCCTATACTTTATTAAATTGTATTTATGTTGCTTTAACCTATGCTTTATTAAATTGTATTTATGTTGTTTTATCCTATGCTTTATTAAATTGTATTTATGTTGTTTGATCCTATGCTTTATTAAATTGTATTTATGTGGTTTTATCCTATGCTTTATTAAATTGTATTTATGTTGTTTTAACCTATGCTTTATTAAATTGTATTTATGTTGTTTTAACCTATGCTTTATTAAATTGTTTTTATGTTGTTTTAACCTATGCTTTACTAAATTGTATTTATGTTGTTTTATCCTATGCTTTATTAAATTGTATTTATGTTGTTTTAAAATATGCTTTATTAAATTGTATTTATGTTGTTTTATCCTATGCTTTATTAAATTGTAATTGTGTTGTTTTATCCTATACTTTATTAAATTGTATTTATGTTGTTTTATCCTATGCTTTATTAAATTGTATTTATGTTGTTTTATCCTATGCTTTATTAAATTGTATTTATGTTGTTTTGTCCTATGCTTTATTAAATTGTATTTATGATGTTTTAACCCATGCTTCATTAAATTGTATTTATGTTTTTTTAGCCTATGCTTTATTAAATTGTATTTATGTTGTTTTATCCTATGCTTTATTAAATTGTATTTATGTTGTTTTGTCCTATGCTTTATTAAATTGTATTTATGTTGTTTTAACCTATGCTTTATTAAATTGTATTTATGTTGTTTTATCCTATGCTTTATTAAATTGTATTTATGTTGTTTTATCCTATGCTTTATTAAATTGTATTTATGTTTTTTTAACCTATGCTTTATTAAATTGTATTTATGTTGTTTTATCCTATGCTTTATTAAATTGTATTTATGTTGTTTTAAGCTATGCTTTATTAAATTGTATTTATGTTGTTTTAACCTATGCTTTATTAAATTGTTTTTATGTTGTTTTAACCTATGCTTTACTAAATTATATTTATGTTGTTTTATCCTATGTTTTATTCAATAGTATTTATGTTGTTTTAAAATATGCTTTATTAAATTGGATTTATGTTGTTTTATCCTATGCTTTATTAAATTGTATTTATGTTGTTTTATCCTATACTTTATTAAATTGTATTTATGTTGTTTTATCCTATGCTTTATTAAATTGTATTTATGTTGTTTTTTCCTATGCTTTATTAAATTGTATTTATGTTGTTTTAACCTATGCTTTATTAAATTGTTTTTATGTTGTTTTAAACTATGCTTTACTAAATTGTATTTATGTTGTTTTATCCTATGCTTTATTAAATTGTATTTATGTTGCTTTAACCTATGCTTTATTAAATTGTATTTATGTTGTTTTATCCTATGCTTTATTAAATGGTATTTATGTTGTTTTATCCTATGCTTTATTAAATTGTATTTATGTTGTTTTAACCCAGGCTTTATTAAATTGCATTTATGTTGTTTTATCTTATGTTTTATTAAATTGTATTTATGTTGTTTTATCTTATGCTTTATTAAATTGTATTTATGTTGTTTTAACCCATGCTTTATTAAATTGTATTTATGTTGTTTTATCCTATGCTTTATTAAATTGTATTTATGTTGTTTTATCCAATGCTTTATTAAATTTTATTGATGTTGTTTTATACTATGCTTTATTAAATTGTATTTATGTTGTTTTAACCTTTGATTTATTAAATTGTATTTATGTTGTTTTATCCTATGCTTTATTAAATTGTATTTATGTTGTTTTAACCTATGCTTTATTAAATTGTTTTTATGTTGTTTTAACCTATGCTTTACTAAATTGTATTTATGTTGTTTTATCCTATGCTTTATTAAATTGTATTTATGTTGTTTTAAAATATGCTTTATTAAATTGTATTTATGTTGTTTTATCCTATGCTTTATTAAATTGTATTTATGTTGTTTTATCCTATACTTTATTATTTTGTATTTATGTTGTTTTATCCTATGCTTTATTAAATTGTATTTATGTTGTTTTATCCTATGCTTTATTAAATTGTATTTATGTTGTTTTAACCTATGCTTTATTAAACTGTATTTATGTTGTTTTATCCTATGCTTTATTAAATTGTATTTATGTTGTTTTATCCTATGCTTTATTAAATTGTATTTACGTTGTTTTAACCTATGCTTTATTAAATTGTATTTATGTTGTTTTATCCTATGCTTTATTAAATTGTATTTATGTTGCTTTAACCTATGCTTTATTAAATTGTATTTATGTTGTTTTATCCTATGCTTTATTAAATTGTATTTATGTTGTTTGATCCTATGCTTTATTAAATTGTATTTATGTGGTTTTATCCTATGCTTTATTAAATTGTATTTATGTTGTTTTATCCAAAGCTTTATTAAATTTTATTGATGTTGTTTTATCCTATGCTTTATTAAATTGTATTTATGTTGTTTTAACCTATGATTTATTAAATTGTATTTATGTTGTTTTATCCTATGCTTTATTAAATTGTATTTATGTTGTTTTAACCTATGCTTTATTAAATTGTTTTTATGTTGTTTTAACCTATGCTTTACTAAATTGTGTTTATGTTGTTTTATCCTATGTTTTATTAAATTGTATTTATGTTGTTTTAAAATATGCTTTATTAAATTGTATTTATGTTGTTTTATCCTATGCTTTATTAAATTGTATTTATGTTGTTTTATCCTATACTTTATTAAATTGTATTTATGTTGTTTTATCCTATGCTTTATTAAATTGTATTTATGTTGTTTTATCCTATGCTTTATTAAATTGTATTTATGTTGTTTTAACCTATGCTTTATTAAACTGTATTTATGTTGTTTTATCCTATGCTTTATTAAATTGTATTTATGTTGTTTTATCCTATGCTTTATTAAATTGTATTTACGTTGTTTTAACCTATGCTTTATTAAATTGTATTTATGTTGTTTTATCCTATGCTTTATTAAATTGTATTTATGTTGCTTTAACCTATGCTTTATTAAATTGTATTTATGTTGCTTTATCCTATGCTTTATTAATTTGTATTTATGTTGTTTGATCCTATGCTTTATTAAATTGTATTTATGTGGTTTTATCCTATGCTTTATTAAATTGTATTTATGTTGTTTTAACCTATGCTTTATTAAATTGTATTTATGTTGTTTTAACCTATGCTTTATTAAATTGTATTTATGTTGTTTTATCCTATGTTTTATTCAATAGAATTTATGTTGTTTTAAAATATGCTTTATTAAATTGTATTTATGTTGTTTTATCCTATGCTTTATTAAATTGCATTTATGTTGTTTTATCTTATGCTTTATTAAATTGTATTTATGTTGTTTTATCCTATGCTTTATTAAATTGCATTTACGTTGTTTTATCCTATGCTTTATTAAATTGTATTTATGTTGTTTTATCCTATGCTTTATTAAATTGTATTTCTGTTGTTTTAACCTATGCTTTATTAAATTGTATTTACGTTGTTTTAACCTATGCTTTATTAAATTGTATTTATGTTGTTTTAACCTATGCTTTATTAAATTGTATTTATGTTGTTTTAACCTATGCTTTATTAAATTGTATTTATGTTGTTTTAACCCATGCTTCATTAAATTGTATTCATGTTGTTTTATCTTATGCTTCATTAAATTGTATTTATGTTGTTTTATCTTATGCTTTATTAAATTGTATTTATGTTGTTTTGTCCTATGCTTTATTAAATTGTATTTATGTTGCTTTAACCTATGCTTTATTAAATTGTATTTATGTTGTTTTATCCTATGCTTTATTAAATGGTATTTATGTTGTTTTATCCTATGCTTTATTAAATTGTATTTATGTTGTTTTAACCCATGCTTTATTAAATTGCATTTATGTTGTTTTATCTTATGTTTTATTAAATTGTATTTATGTTGTTTTATCTTATGCTTTATTAAATTGTATTTATGTTGTTTTAGCCCATGCTTTATTAAATTGTATTTATGTTGTTTTATCCTATGCTTTATTAAATTGTATTTATGTTGTTTTATCCTATGCTTTATTAAATTTTATTGATGTTGTTTTATCCTATGCTTTATTAAATTGTATTTATGTTGTTTTAACCTATGATTTATTAAATTGTATTTATGTTGTTTTATCCTATGCTTTATTAAATTGTATTTATGTTGTTTTAACCTATGCTTTATTAAATTGCATTTATGTTGTTTTAACCTATGCTTTATTAAATTGTTTTTATGTTGTTTTAACCTATGCTTTACTAAATTGTATTTATGTTGTTTTATCCTATGCTTTATTAAATTGTATTTATGTTGTTTTAAAATATGCTTTATTAAATTGTATTTATGTTGTTTTATCCTATGCTTTATTAAATTGTATTTATGTTGTTTTATCCTATGCTTTATTAAATTGTATTTATGTTGTTTTATCCTATGCTTTATTAAATTGTATTTATGTTGTTTTAACCTATGCTTTATTAAACTGTATTTATGTTGTTTTATCCTATGCTTTATTAAATTGTATTTATGTTGTTTTATCCTATGCTTTATTAAATTGTATTTACGTTGTTTTAACCTATGCTTTATTAAATTGTATTTATGTTGTTTTATCCTATACTTTATTAAATTGTATTTATGTTGCTTTAACCTATGCTTTATTAAATTGTATTTATGTTGTTTTATCCTATGCTTTATTAAATTGTATTTATGTTGTTTGATCCTATGCTTTATTAAATTGTATTTATGTGGTTTTATCCTATGCTTTATTAAATTGTATTTATGTTGTTTTAACCTATGATTTATTAAATTGTATTTATGTTGTTTTATCCTATGCTTTATTAAATTGTATTTATGTTGTTTTAACCTATGCTTTATTAAATTGTATTTATGTTGTTTTAACCTATGCTTTATTAAATTGTTTTTATGTTGTTTTAACCTATGCTTTACTAAATTGTATTTATGTTGTTTTATCCTATGCTTTATTAAATTGTATTTATGTTGTTTTAAAATATGCTTTATTAAATTGTATTTATGTTGTTTTATCCTATGCTTTATTAAATTGTATTTATGTTGTTTTATCCTATACTTTATTAAATTGTATTTATGTTGTTTTATCCTATGCTTTATTAAATTGTATTTATGTTGTTTTATCCTATGCTTTATTAAATTGTATTTATGTTGTTTTAACCTATGCTTTATTAAACTGTATTTATGTTGTTTTATCCTATGCTTTATTAAATTGTATTTATGTTATTTTATCCTATGCTTTATTAAATAGTATTTACGTTGTTTTAACCTATGCTTTATTAAATTGTATTTATGTTGTTTTATCCTATACTTTATTAAATTGTATTTATGTTGCTTTAACCTATGCTTTATTAAATTGTATTTATGTTGTTTTATCCTATGCTTTATTAAATTGTATTTATGTTGTTTGATCCTATGCTTTATTAAATTGTATTTATGTGGTTTTATCCTATGCTTTATTAAATTGTATTTATGTTGTTTTAACCTATGCTTTATTAAATTGTATTTATGTTGTTTTAACCTATGCTTTATTAAATTGTTTTTATGTTGTTTTAACCTATGCTTTACTAAATTGTATTTATGTTGTTTTATCCTATGCTTTATTAAATTGTATTTATGTTGTTTTAAAATATGCTTTATTAAATTGTATTTATGTTGTTTTATCCTATGCTTTATTAAATTGTAATTGTGTTGTTTTATCCTATACTTTATTAAATTGTATTTATGTTGTTTTATCCTATGCTTTATTAAATTGTATTTATGTTGTTTTATCCTATGCTTTATTAAATTGTATTTATGTTGTTTTGTCCTATGCTTTATTAAATTGTATTTATGATGTTTTAACCCATGCTTCATTAAATTGTATTTATGTTTTTTTAGCCTATGCTTTATTAAATTGTATTTATGTTGTTTTATCCTATGCTTTATTAAATTGTATTTATGTTGTTTTGTCCTATGCTTTATTAAATTGTATTTATGTTGTTTTAACCTATGCTTTATTAAATTGTATTTATGTTGTTTTATCCTATGCTTTATTAAATTGTATTTATGTTGTTTTATCCTATGCTTTATTAAATTGTATTTATGTTTTTTTAACCTATGCTTTATTAAATTGTATTTATGTTGTTTTATCCTATGCTTTATTAAATTGTATTTATGTTGTTTTAAGCTATGCTTTATTAAATTGTATTTATGTTGTTTTAACCTATGCTTTATTAAATTGTTTTTATGTTGTTTTAACCTATGCTTTACTAAATTATATTTATGTTGTTTTATCCTATGTTTTATTCAATAGTATTTATGTTGTTTTAAAATATGCTTTATTAAATTGGATTTATGTTGTTTTATCCTATGCTTTATTAAATTGTATTTATGTTGTTTTATCCTATACTTTATTAAATTGTATTTATGTTGTTTTATCCTATGCTTTATTAAATTGTATTTATGTTGTTTTTTCCTATGCTTTATTAAATTGTATTTATGTTGTTTTAACCTATGCTTTATTAAATTGTTTTTATGTTGTTTTAAACTATGCTTTACTAAATTGTATTTATGTTGTTTTATCCTATGCTTTATTAAATTGTATTTATGTTGCTTTAACCTATGCTTTATTAAATTGTATTTATGTTGTTTTATCCTATGCTTTATTAAATGGTATTTATGTTGTTTTATCCTATGCTTTATTAAATTGTATTTATGTTGTTTTAACCCAGGCTTTATTAAATTGCATTTATGTTGTTTTATCTTATGTTTTATTAAATTGTATTTATGTTGTTTTATCTTATGCTTTATTAAATTGTATTTATGTTGTTTTAACCCATGCTTTATTAAATTGTATTTATGTTGTTTTATCCTATGCTTTATTAAATTGTATTTATGTTGTTTTATCCAATGCTTTATTAAATTTTATTGATGTTGTTTTATACTATGCTTTATTAAATTGTATTTATGTTGTTTTAACCTTTGATTTATTAAATTGTATTTATGTTGTTTTATCCTATGCTTTATTAAATTGTATTTATGTTGTTTTAACCTATGCTTTATTAAATTGTTTTTATGTTGTTTTAACCTATGCTTTACTAAATTGTATTTATGTTGTTTTATCCTATGCTTTATTAAATTGTATTTATGTTGTTTTAAAATATGCTTTATTAAATTGTATTTATGTTGTTTTATCCTATGCTTTATTAAATTGTATTTATGTTGTTTTATCCTATACTTTATTATTTTGTATTTATGTTGTTTTATCCTATGCTTTATTAAATTGTATTTATGTTGTTTTATCCTATGCTTTATTAAATTGTATTTATGTTGTTTTAACCTATGCTTTATTAAACTGTATTTATGTTGTTTTATCCTATGCTTTATTAAATTGTATTTATGTTGTTTTATCCTATGCTTTATTAAATTGTATTTACGTTGTTTTAACCTATGCTTTATTAAATTGTATTTATGTTGTTTTATCCTATGCTTTATTAAATTGTATTTATGTTGCTTTAACCTATGCTTTATTAAATTGTATTTATGTTGTTTTATCCTATGCTTTATTAAATTGTATTTATGTTGTTTGATCCTATGCTTTATTAAATTGTATTTATGTGGTTTTATCCTATGCTTTATTAAATTGTATTTATGTTGTTTTAACCTATGCTTTATTAAATTGTATTTATGTTGTTTTAACCTATGCTTTATTAAATTGTTTTTATGTTGTTTTAACCTATGCTTTACTAAATTGTATTTATGTTGTTTTATCCTATGCTTTATTAAATTGTATTTATGTTGTTTTAAAATATGCTTTATTAAATTGTATTTATGTTGTTTTATCCTATGCTTTATTAAATTGTATTTATGTTGTTTTATCCTATACTTTATTAAATTGTATTTATGTTGTTTTATCCTATGCTTTATTAAATTGTATTTATGTTGTTTTATCCTATTCTTTATTAAATTGTATTTATGTTGTTTTAACCTATGCTTTATTAAACTGTATTTATGTTGTTTTATCCTATGCTTTATTAAATTGTATTTATGTTGTTTTATCCTATGCTTTATTAAATTGTATTTACGTTGTTTTAACCTATGCTTTATTAAATTGTATTTATGTTGTTTTATCCTATGCTTTATTAAATTGTATTTATGTTGCTTTAACCTATGCTTTATTAAATTGTATTTATGTTGTTTTATCCTATGCTTTATTAAATTGTATTTATGTTGTTTGATCCTATGCTTTATTAAATTGTATTTATGTGGTTTTATCCTATGCTTTATTAAATTGTATTTATGTTGTTTTAACCTATGCTTTATTAAATTGTATTTATGTTGTTTTAACCTATGCTTTATTAAATTGTTTTTATGTTGTTTTAACCTATGCTTTACTAAATTGTATTTATGTTGTTTTATCCTATGCTTTATTAAATTGTATTTATGTTGCTTTAAAATATGCTTTATTAAATTGTATTTATGTTGTTTTATAATATGCTTTATTAAATTGTATTTATGTTGTTTTATCCTATACTTTATTAAATTGTATTTATGTTGTTTTATCCTATGCTTTATTAAATTGTATTTATGTTGTTTTATCCTATGCTTTATTAAATTGTATTTATGTTGTTTTGTCCTATGCTTTATTAAGTTGTATTTATGTTGTTTTAACCTATGCTTTATTAAATTGTATTTATGTTGTTTTATCCTATGCTTTATTAAATTGTATTTATGTTGTTTTATCCTATGCTTTATTAAATTGTATTTATGTTTTTTTAACCTTTGCTTTATTAAATTGTATTTATGTTGTTTTATCCTTTACTTTATTAAATTGTATTTATGTTGTTTTAACCTATGCTTTATTAAATTGTATTTATGTTGTTTTAACCTATGCTTTATTAAATTGTTTTTATGTTGTTTTAACCTATGCTTTACTAAATTATATTTATGTTGTTTTATCCTATGTTTTATTCAATAGTATTTATGTTGTTTTATCCTATGCTTTATTAAATTGTATTTATGTTGTTTTATCCTATACTTTATTAAATTGTATTTATGTTGTTTTATCCTATACTTTATTAAATTGTATTTATGTTGTTTTATCCTATGCTTTATTAAATTGTATTTATGTTGTTTTATCCTATGTTTTATTAAATTGTATTTATGTTGTTTTAACCTATGCTTTATTAAATTGTTTTTATGTTGTTTTAACCTATGCTTTACTAAATTGTATTTATGTTGTTTTATCCTATGCTTTATTAAATTGTATTTATGTTGTTTTAAAATATGCTTTATTAAATTGTATTTATGTTGTTTTATCCTATACTTTATTAAATTGTATTTATGTTGTTTTATCCTATGCTTTATTAAATTGTATTTATGTTGTTTTATCCTATGCTTTATTAAATTGTATTTATGTTGTTGTGTCCTATGCTTTATTAAATTGTATTTATGTTGTTTTAACCTATGCTTTATTAAATTGTATTTATGTTGTTTTATCCTATGCTTTATTAAATTGTATTTATGTTGTTTTATCCCATGTTTTATTCAATAGTATTTATGTTGTTTTAAAATATGCTTTATTAAATTGTATTTATGTTGTTTTATCCTATGCTTTATTAAATTGTATTTATGTTGTTTTATCCTATACTTTATTAAATTGTATTTATGTTGTTTTATCCTATGCTTTATTAAATTGCATTTATGTTGTTTTATCTTATGCTTTATTAAATTGTATTTATGTTGTTTTATCCTATGCTTTATTAAATTGTATTTATGTTGTTTTATCCTATGCTTTATTAAATTGTATTTATGTTGTTTTGTCCTATGCTTTATTAAATTGTATTTATGTTGTTTTAACCCAAGCTTCATTAAATTGTATTCATGTTGTTTTATCCTATGCTTTATTAAATTGTATTCATGTTGTTTTATCTTATGCTTTATTAAATTGTATTTATGTTGTTTTATCTTATGCTTTATTAAATTGTATTTATGTTGTTTTGTCCTATGCTTTATTAAATTGTATTTATGTTGTTTTAACCCATGCTTCATTAAATTGTATTTATGTTGTTTTATCTTATGCTTTATTAAATTGTATTTATGTTGTTTTAACCCATGCTTCATTAAATTGTATTCATGTTTTTTTAACCTATGCTATATTAAATTGTATTTATGTTGTTTTATCCTATGCTTTATTAAATTGTATTTATGTTGTTTTGTCCTATGCTTTATTAAATTGTATTTATGTTGTTTTAACCTATGCTTTATTAAATTGTATTTATGTTGCTTTAACCTATGCTTTATTAAATTGTATTTATGTTGTTTTATCCTATGTTTTATTCAACAGTATTTATGTTGTTTTAAAATATGCTTTATTAAATTGTATTTATGTTGTTTTATCCTATGCTTTATTAAATTGCATTTATGTTGTTTTATCTTATGCTTTATTAAATTGTATTTATGTTGTTTTATCCTATGCTTTATTAAATTGTATTTACGTTGTTTTATCCTATGCTTTATTAAATTGTATTTATGTTGTTTTATCCTATGCTTTATTAAATTGTATTTCTGTTGTTTTAACCTATGCTTTATTAAATTGTATTTACGTTGTTTTAACCTATGCTTTATTAAATTGTATTTATGTTGTTTTAACCTATGCTTTATTAAATTGTATTTATGTTGTTTTAACCCATGCTTCATTAAATTGTATTTATGTTGTTTTATCCTATGCTTTATTAAATTGCATTTATGTTGTTTTATCTTTTGCTTTATTAAATTGTATTTATGTTGTTTTAACCCATGCTTTATTAAATTGTATTTATGTTGTTTTATCCTATGCTTTAATAAATTGTATTTATGCTGTTTTATCCTATGCTTTATTAAATTGTATTTATGTTGTTTTAACCTATGCTTTATTAAATTGTATTTATGTTGTTTTAACCTATGCTTTATTAAATTGTTTTTATGTTGTTTTAACCTATGCTTTACTAAATTATATTTATGTTGTTTTATCCTATGTTTTATTCAATAGTATTTATGTTGTTTTAAAATATGCTTTATTAAATTGTATTTATGTTGTTTTATCCTATGCTTTATTAAATTGTATTTATGTTGTTTTATCCTATACTTTATTAAATTGTATTTATGTTGTTTTATCCTATGCTTTATTAAATTGTATTTATGTTGTTTTATCCTATGCTTTATTAAATTGTATTTATGTTGTTTTAACCTATGCTTTATTAAATTGTTTTTATGTTGTTTTAACCTATGCTTTACTAAATTGTATTTATGTTGTTTTATCCTATGCTTTATTAAATTGTATTTATGTTGTTTTATCCTATGCTTTATTAAATTGTATTTATGTTGTTTTAACCTATGCTTTATTACATCGTGTTTATGTTGTTTTATCCTATGCTTTATTAAATTGTATTTATGTTGCTTTAACCTATGCTTTATTAAATTGTATTTATGTTGTTTTATCCTATGCTTTATTAAATGGTATTTATGTTGTTTTATCCTATGCTTTATTAAATTGTATTTATGTTGTTTTAACCCATGCTTTATTAAATTGCATTTATGTTGTTTTATCTTATGTTTTATTAAATTGTATTTATGTTGTTTTATCTTATGCTTTATTAAATTGTATTTATGTTGTTTTAACCCATGCTTTATTAAATTGTATTTATGTTGTTTTATCCTATGCTTTATTAAATTGTATTTATGTTGTTTTATCCAATGCTTTATTAAATTTTATTGATGTTGTTTTATCCTATGCTTTATTAAATTGTATTTATGTTGTTTTAACCTATGATTTATTAAATTGTATTTATGTTGTTTTATCCTATGCTTTATTAAATTGTATTTATGTTGTTTTAACCTATGCTTTATTAAATTGTTTTTATGTTGTTTTAACCTATGCTTTACTAAATTGTATTTATGTTGTTTTATCCTATGTTTTATTAAATTGTATTTATGTTGTTTTAAAATATGCTTTATTAAATTGTATTTATGTTGTTTTATCCTATGCTTTATTAAATTGTATTTATGTTGTTTTATCCTATACTTTATTAAATTGTATTTATGTTGTTTTATCCTATGCTTTATTAAATTGTATTTATGTTGTTTTATCCTATGCTTTATTAAATTGTATTTATGTTGTTTTAACCTATGCTTTATTAAACTGTATTTATGTTGTTTTATCCTATGCTTTATTAAATTGTATTTATGTTGTTTTATCCTATGCTTTATTAAATTGTATTTACGTTGTTTTAACCTATGCTTTATTAAATTGTATTTATGTTGTTTTATCCTATGCTTTATTAAATTGTATTTATGTTGCTTTAACCTATGCTTTATTAAATTGTATTTATGTTGTTTTATCCTATGCTTTATTAATTTGTATTTATGTTGTTTGATCCTATGCTTTATTAAATTGTATTTATGTGGTTTTATCCTATGCTTTATTAAATTGTATTTATGTTGTTTTAACCTATGCTTTATTAAATTGTATTTATGTTGTTTTAACCTATGCTTTATTAAATTGTATTTATGTTGTTTTATCCTATGTTTTATTCAATAGTATTTATGTTGTTTTAAAATATGCTTTATTAAATTGTATTTATGTTGTTTTATCCTATGCTTTATTAAATTGCATTTATGTTGTTTTATCTTATGCTTTATTAAATTGTATTTATGTTGTTTTATCCTATGCTTTATTAAATTGCATTTACGTTGTTTTATCCTATGCTTTATTAAATTGTATTTATGTTGTTTTATCCTATGCTTTATTAAATTGTATTTCTGTTGTTTTAACCTATGCTTTATTAAATTGTATTTACGTTGTTTTAACCTATGCTTTATTAAATTGTATTTATGTTGTTTTAACCTATGCTTTATTAAATTGTATTTATGTTGTTTTAATCCATGCTTCATTAAATTGTATTTATGTTGTTTTATCTTATGCTTTATTAAATTGTATTTATGTTGTTTTGTCCTATGCTTTATTAAATTGTATTTATGTTGTTTTAACCCATGCTTTATTAAATTGCATTTATGTTGTTTTATTTTATGCTTTATTAAATTGTATTTATGTTGTTTTATCTTTTGCTTTATTAAATTGTATTTATGTTGTTTTAACCCATGCTTTATTAAATTGTATTTATGTTGTTTTATCCTATGCTTTAATAAATTGTATTTATGCTGTTTTATACTATGCTTTATTAAATTGTATTTATGTTGTTTTATCCTATGCTTTATTAAATTTTATTGATGTTGTTTTATCCTATGCTTTATTAAATTTTATTTATGTTGTTTTAACCTATGATTTTTTAAATTGTATTTATGTTGTTTTATCCTATGCTTTATTAAATTGTATTTATGTTGTTTTATCCTATGCTTTATTAAATTGTATTTATGTTGTTTTATCCTATGCTTTATTAAATTGTATTTATGTTGTTTTATCCTATGCTTTATTAAATTGTATTTACGTTGTTTTAACCTATGCTTTATTAAATTGTATTTATGTTGTTTTATCCTATGCTTTATTAAATTGTATTTATGTTGTTTTATCCTATACTTTATTAAATTGTATTTATGTTGTTTTATCCTATGCTTTATTAAATTGTATTTATGTTGTTTTATCCTATGCTTTATTAAATTGTATTTATGTTGTTTTGTCCTATGCTTTATTAAATTGTATTTATGTTGTTTTAACCCATGCTTCATTAAATTGTATTTATGTTTTTTTAGCCTATGCTTTATTAAATTGTATTTATGTTGTTTTATCCTATGCTTTATTAAATTGTATTTATGTTGTTTTGTCCTATGCTTTATTAAATTGTATTTATGTTGTTTTAACCTATGCTTTATTAAATTGTATTTATGTTGTTTTATCCTATGCTTTATTAAATTGTATTTATGTTGTTTTATCCTATACTTTATTAAATTGTTTTTATGTTGTTTTATCCTATGCTTTATTAAATTGTATTTATGTTGTTTTATCCTATGCTTTATTAAATTGTATTTATGTTGTTTTAACCTATGCTTTATTAAATTGTTTTTATGTTGTTTTAACCTATGCTTTACTAAATTGTATATATGTTGTTTTATCCTATGCTTTATTAAATTGTATTTATGTTGTTTTATCCTATGCTTTATTAAATTGTATTTATGTTGTTTTATCCTATGCTTTATTAAATTGCATTTATGTTTTTTTAACCTATGCTTTATTAAATTGTATTTATGTTGTTTTATCCTATGCTTTATTAAATTGTATTTATGTTGTTCTATCCTATGCTTTATTAAATTGTATTTATGTTGTTTTATCCTATGCTTTATTAAATTGCATTTATGTTTTTTTAACCTATGGTTTATTAAATTGTATTTATGTTGTTTTGTCCTATGCTTTATTAAATTGTATTTATGTTGTTTTAACCCAAGCTTCATTAAATTGTATTCATGTTGTTTTATCCTATGCTTTATTAAATTGTATTCATGTTGTTTTATCTTATGCTTTATTAAATTGTATTTATGTTGTTTTATCTTATGCTTTATTAAATTGTATTTATGTTGTTTTGTCCTATGCTTTATTAAATTGTATTTATGTTGTTTTAACACATGCTTCATTAAATTGTATTTATGTTGTTTTAACCCATGCTTCATTAAATTGTATTTATGTTGTTTTA
This sequence comes from Phyllobates terribilis, assembly GCF_046119375.1. Lineage (NCBI taxonomy): Eukaryota > Metazoa > Chordata > Amphibia > Anura > Dendrobatidae > Phyllobates > Phyllobates terribilis. The sequence continues at coordinate 1,335,740 of NW_027362781.1, read as the reverse complement.
TCTTATGCTTTATTAAATTGTATTTATGTTGTTTTAACCCATGCTTCATTAAATTGTATTCATGTTTTTTTTAACCTATGCTATATTAAATTGTATTTATGTTGTTTTATCCTATGCTTTATTAAATTGTATTTATGTTGTTTTGTCCTATGCTTTATTAAATTGTATTTATGTTGTTTTAACCTATGCTTTATTAAATTGTATTTATGTTGCTTTAACCTATGCTTTATTAAATTGTATTTATGTTGTTTTATCCTATGTTTTATTCAACAGTATTTATGTTGTTTTAAAATATGCTTTATTAAATTGTATTTATGTTGTTTTATCCTATGCTTTATTAAATTGCATTTATGTTGTTTTATCTTATGCTTTATTAAATTGTATTTACGTTGTTTTATCCTATGCTTTATTAAATTGTATTTATGTTGTTTTATCCTATGCTTTATTAAATTGTATTTCTGTTGTTTTAACCTATGCTTTATTAAATTGTATTTACGTTGTTTTAACCTATGCTTTATTAAATTGTATTTATGTTGTTTTAACCTATGCTTTATTAAATTGTATTTATGTTGTTTTAACCCATGCTTCATTAAATTGTATTTATGTTGTTTTATCTTATGCTTTATTAAATTGTATTTATGTTGTTTTGTCCTATGCTTTATTAAATTGTATTTATGTTGTTTTAACCCATGCTTTATTAAATTGCATTTATGTTGTTTTATCTTATGCTTTATTAAATTGTATTTATGTTGTTTTATCTTTTGCTTTATTAAATTGTATTTATGTTGTTTTAACCCATGCTTTATTAAATTGTATTTATGTTGTTTTATCCTATGCTTTAATAAATTGTATTTATGCTGTTTTATACTATGCTTTATTAAATTGTATTTATGTTGTTTTATCCTATGCTTTATTAAATTTTATTGATGTTGTTTTATCCTATGCTTTATTAAATTTTATTTATGTTGTTTTAACCTATGATTTTTTAAATTGTATTTATGTTGTTTTATCCTATGCTTTATTAAATTGTATTTATGTTGTTTTATCCTATGCTTTATTAAATTGTATTTATGTTGTTTTATCCTATGCTTTATTAAATTGTATTTATGTTGTTTTATCCTATGCTTTATTAAATTGTATTTACGTTGTTTTAACCTATGCTTTATTAAATTGTATTTATGTTGTTTTATCCTATGCTTTATTAAATTGTATTTATGTTGTTTTATCCTATACTTTATTAAATTGTATTTATGTTGTTTTATCCTATGCTTTATTAAATTGTATTTATGTTGTTTTATCCTATGCTTTATTAAATTGTATTTATGTTGTTTTGTCCTATGCTTTATTAAATTATATTTATGTTGTTTTAACCCATGCTTCATTAAATTGTATTTATGTTGTTTTATCCTATGCTTTATTAAATTTTATTGATGTTGTTTTATCCTATGCTTTATTAAATTGTATTTATGTTGTTTTAACCTATGATTTATTAAATTGTATTTATGTTGTTTTATCCTATGCTTTATTAAATTGTATTTATGTTGTTTTAACCTATGCTTTATTAAATTGTTTTTATGTTGTTTTAACCTATGCTTTACTAAATTGTATTTATGTTGTTTTATCCTATGTTTTATTAAATTGTATTTATGTTGTTTTAAAATATGCTTTATTAAATTGTATTTATGTTGTTTTATCCTATGCTTTATTAAATTGTATTTATGTTGTTTTATCCTATACTTTATTAAATTGTAATTATGTTGTTTTATCCTATGCTTTATTAAATTGTATTTATGTTGTTTTATCCTATGCTTTATTAAATTGTATTTATGTTGTTTTAACCTATGCTTTATTAAACTGTATTTATGTTGTTTTATCCTATGCTTTATTAAATTGTATTTATGTTGTTTTATCCTATGCTTTATTAAATTGTATTTACGTTGTTTTAACCTATGCTTTATTAAATTGTATTTATGTTGTTTTATCCTATGCTTTATTAAATTGTATTTATGTTGCTTTAACCTATGCTTTATTAAATTGTATTTATGTTGTTTTATCCTATGCTTTATTAATTTGTATTTATGTTGTTTGATCCTATGCTTTATTAAATTGTATTTATGTGGTTTTATCCTATGCTTTATTAAATTGTATTTATGTTGTTTTAACCTATGCTTTATTAAATTGTATTTATGTTGTTTTAACCTATGCTTTATTAAATTGTATTTATGTTGTTTTATCCTATGTTTTATTCAATAGTATTTATGTTGTTTTAAAATATGCTTTATTAAATTGTATTTATGTTGTTTTATCCTATGCTTTATTAAATTGCATTTATGTTGTTTTATCTTATGCTTTATTAAATTGTATTTATGTTGTTTTATCCTATGCTTTATTAAATTGCATTTACGTTGTTTTATCCTATGCTTTATTAAATTGTATTTATGTTGTTTTATCCTATGCTTTATTAAATTGTATTTCTGTTGTTTTAACCTATGCTTTATTAATTTGTATTTACGTTGTTTTAACCTATGCTTTATTAAATTGTATTTATGTTGTTTTAACCTATGCTTTATTAAATTGTATTTATGTTGTTTTAACCCATGCTTCATTAAATTGTATTTATGTTGTTTTATCTTATGCTTTATTAAATTGTATTTATGTTGTTTTGTCCTATGCTTTATTAAATTGTATTTATGTTGTTTTAACCCATGCTTTATTAAATTGCATTTATGTTGTTTTATTTTATGCTTTATTAAATTGTATTTATGTTGTTTTATCTTTTGCTTTATTAAATTGTATTTATGTTGTTTTAACCCATGCTTTATTAAATTGTATTTATGTTGTTTTATCCTATGCTTTATTAAATTGTATTTATGTTGTTTTATCCTATACTTTATTAAATTGTATTTATGTTGTTTTATCCTATGCTTTATTAAATTGTATTTATGTTGTTTTATCCTATGCTTTATTAAATTGTATTTATGTTGTTTTGTCCTATGCTTTATTAAATTGTATTTATGTTGTTTTAACCCATGCTTCATTAAATTGTATTTATGTTTTTTTAGCCTATGCTTTATTAAATTGTATTTATGTTGTTTTATCCTATGCTTTATTAAATTGTATTTATGTTGTTTTGTCCTATGCTTTATTAAATTGTATTTATGTTGTTTTAACCTATGCTTTATTAAATTGTATTTATGTTGTTTTATCCTATGCTTTATTAAATTGTATTTATGTTGTTTTATCCTATACTTTATTAAATTGTTTTTATGTTGTTTTATCCTATGCTTTATTAAATTGTATTTATGTTGTTTTATCCTATGCTTTATTAAATTGTATTTATGTTGTTTTAACTAATGCTTTATTAAATTGTTTTTATGTTGTTTTAACCTATGCTTTACTAAATTGTATATATGTTGTTTTATCATATGCTTTATTAAATTGTATTTATGTTGTTTTATCCTATGCTTTATTAAATTGTATTTATGTTGTTTTATCCTATGCTTTATTAAATTGCATTTATGTTTTTTTAACCTATGCTTTATTAAATTGTATTTATGTTGTTTTATCCTATGCTTTATTAAATTGTATTTATGTTGTTCTATCCTATGCTTTATTAAATTGTATTTATGTTGTTTTATCCTATGCTTTATTTAATTGCATTTATGTTTTTTTAACCTATGGTTTATTAAATTGTATTTATGTTGTTTTGTCCTATGCTTTATTAAATTGTATTTATGTTGTTTTAACCCAAGCTTCATTAAATTGTATTTATGTTGTTTTATCCTATGCTTTATTAAATTGTATTCATGTTGTTTTATCTTATGCTTTATTAAATTGTATTTGTGTTGTTTTATCTTATGCTTTATTAAATTGTATTTATGTTGTTTTGTCCTATGCTTTATTAAATTGTATTTATGTTGTTTTAACCCATGCTTCATTAAATTGTATTTATGTTGTTTTATCTTATGCTTTATTAAATTGTATTTATGTTGTTTTAACCCATGCTTCATTAAATTGTATTCATGTTTTTTTAACCTATGCTATATTAAATTGTATTTATGTTGTTTTATCCTATGCTTTATTAAATTGTATTTATGTTGTTTTGTCCTATGCTTTATTAAATTGTATTTATGTTGTTTTAACCTATGCTTTATTAAATTGTATTTATGTTGCTTTAACCTATGCTTTATTAAATTGTATTTATGTTGTTTTATCCTATGTTTTATTCAATAGTATTTATGTTGTTTTAAAATATGCTTTATTAAATTGTATTTATGTTGTTTTATCCTATGCTTTATTAAATTGCATTTATGTTGTTTTATCTTATGCTTTATTAAATTGTATTTATGTTGTTTTATCCTATGCTTTATTAAATTGTATTTACGTTGTTTTATCCTATGCTTTATTAAATTGTATTTATGTTGTTTTATCCTATGCTTTATTAAATTGTATTTCTGTTGTTTTAACCTATGCTTTATTAAATTGTATTTACGTTGTTTTAACCTATGCTTTATTAAATTGTATTTATGTTGTTTTAACCTATGCTTTATTAAATTGTATTTATGTTGTTTTAACCCATGCTTCAATAAATTGTATTTATGTTGTTTTATCTTATGCTTTATTAAATTGTATTTATGTTGTTTTGTCCTATGCTTTATTAAATTGTATTTATGTTGTTTTAACCCATGCTTTATTAAATTGCATTTATGTTGTTTTATCTTATGCTTTATTAAATTGTATTTATGTTGTTTTATCTTTTGCTTTATTAAATTGTATTTATGTTGTTTTAACCCATGCTTTATTAAATTGTATTTATGTTGTTTTATCCTATGCTTTAATAAATTGTATTTATGCTGTTTTATACTATGCTTTATTAAATTGTATTTATGTTGTTTTATCCTATGCTTTATTAAATTTTATTGATGTTGTTTTATCCTATGCTTTATTAAATTTTATTTATGTTGTTTTAACCTATGATTTTTTAAATTGTATTTATGTTGTTTTATCCTATGCTTTATTAAATTGTATTTATGTTGTTTTATCCTATGCTTTATTAAATTGTATTTATGTTGTTTTATCCTATGCTTTATTAAATTGTATTTATGTTGTTTTATCCTATGCTTTATTAAATTGTATTTACGTTGTTTTAACCTATGCTTTATTAAATTGTATTTATGTTGTTTTATCCTATGCTTTATTAAATTGTATTTATGTTGTTTTATCCTATACTTTATTAAATTGTATTTATGTTGTTTTATCCTATGCTTTATTAAATTGTATTTATGTTGTTTTATCCTATGCTTTATTAAATTGTATTTATGTTGTTTTGTCCTATGCTTTATTAAATTGTATTTATGTTGTTTTAACCCATGCTTCATTAAATTGTATTTATGTTTTTTTAGCCTATGCTTTATTAAATTGTATTTATGTTGTTTTATCCTATGCTTTATTAAATTGTATTTATGTTGTTTTGTCCTATGCTTTATTAAATTGTATTTATGTTGTTTTAACCTATGCTTTATTAAATTGTATTTATGTTGTTTTATCCTATGCTTTATTAAATTGTATTTATGTTGTTTTATCCTATGCTTTATTAAATTGTATTTATGTTTTTTTAACCTATGCTTTATTAAATTGTATTTATGTTGTTTTATCCTATGCTTTATTAAATTGTATTTATGTTGTTTTAACCTATGCTTTATTAAATTGTATTTATGTTGTTTTAACCTATGCTTTATTAAATTGTTTTTATGTTGTTTTAACCTATGCTTTACTAAATTATATTTATGTTGTTTTATCCTATGTTTTATTCAATAGTATTTATGTTGTTTTAAAATATGCTTTATTAAATTGTATTTATGTTGTTTTATCCTATGCTTTATTAAATTGTATTTATGTTGTTTTATCCTATACTTTATTAAATTGTTTTTATGTTGTTTTATCCTATGCTTTATTAAATTGTATTTATGTTGTTTTATCCTATGCTTTATTAAATTGTATTTATGTTGTTTTAACCTATGCTTTATTAAATTGTTTTATGTTGTTTTAACCTATGCTTTACTAAATTGTATTTATGTTGTTTTATCCTATGCTTTATTAAATTGTATTTATGTTGTTTTAAAATATGCTTTATTAAATTGTATTTATGTTGTTTTATCCTATGCTTTATTAAATTGTATTTATGTTGTTTTATCCTATACTTTATTAAATTGTATTTATGTTGTTTTATCCTATGATTTATTAAATTGTATTTATGTTGTTTTATCCTATGCTTTATTAAATTGCATTTATGTTTTTTTAACCTATGCTTTATTAAATTGTATTTATGTTGTTTTATCCTATGCTTTATTAAATTGTATTTATGTTGTTTTAACCTATGCTTTATTAAATTGTATTTATGTTGTTCTATCCTATGCTTTATTAAATTGTATTTATGTTGTTTTATCCTATGCTTTATTAAATTGCATTTATGTTTTTTTAACCTATGGTTTATTAAATTGTATTTATGTTGTTTTGTCCTATGCTTTATTAAATTGTATTTATGTTGTTTTAACCCAAGCTTCATTAAATTGTATTTATATTGTTTTATCCTATGCTTTATTAAATTGTATTCATGTTGTTTTATCTTATGCTTTATTAAATTGTATTTATGTTGTTTTATCTTATGCTTTATTAAATTGTATTTATGTTGTTTTGTCCTATGCTTTATTAAATTGTATTTATGTTGTTTTAACCCATGCTTCATTAAATTGTATTTATGTTGTTTTATCTTATGCTTTATTAAATTGTATTTATGTTGTTTTAACCCATGCTTCATTAAATTGTATTTATGTTTTTTTAACCTATGCTATATTAAATTGTATTTATGTTGTTTTATCCTATGCTTTATTAAATTGTATTTATGTTGTTTTGTCCTATGCTTTATTAAATTGTATTTATGTTGTTTTAACCTATGCTTTGTTAAATTGTATTTATGTTGTTTTATCCTATGCTTTATTAAATTGTATTTATGTTGTTTTATCCTATGGTTTATTAAATTGTATTTATGTTGTTTTGGCCTATGCTTTATTAAATTGTATTTATGTTGTTTTAACCCATGCTTCATTAAATTGTATTTATGTTGTTTTATCCTATGCTTTATTAATTTGTATTCATGTTGTTTTATGTTATGCTTCATTAAATTGTATTTATGTTGTTTTATCTTTTGCTTTATTAAATTGTATTTATGTTGTTTTGTCCTATGCTTTATTAAATTGTATTTATGTTGTTTTAACCCATGCTTCATTAAATTGTATTTATGTTGTTTTATCTTATGCTTTATTAAATTTTATTTATGTTGTTTTATCTTATGCTTTATTAAATTGTATTTATGTTGTTTTAACCCATGCTTTATTAAATTACATTTATGTTGTTTTATCTTATGCTTTATTAAATTGTATTTATGTTGTTTTATCCTATGCTTTATTAAATTGTATTTACGTTGTTTTATCCTATGCTTTATTAAATTGTATTTCTGTTGTTTTATCCTATGCTTTATTAAATTGTATTTCTGTTGTTTTAACCTATGCTTTATTAAATTGTATTTACGTTGTTTTAACCTATGCTTTATTAAATTGTATTTATGTTGTTTTAACCTATGCTTTATTAAATTGTATTTATGTTGTTTTATCCTATGCTTTATTAAATTTTATTGATGTTGTTTTATCCTATGCTTTATTAAATTTTATTTATGTTGTTTTAACCTATGATTTTTTAAATTGTATTTATGTTGTTTTATCCTATGCTTTATTAAATTGTATTTATGTTGTTTTATCCTATGCTTTATTAAATTGTATTTACGTTGTTTTAACCTATGCTTTATTAAATTGTATTTATGTTGTTTTATCCTATGCTTTATTAAATTGTATTTATGTTGTTTTATCCTATACTTTATTAAATTGTATTTATGTTGTTTTATCCTATGCTTTATTAAATTGTATTTATGTTGTTTTATCCTATGCTTTATTAAATTGTATTTATGTTGTTTTGTCCTATGCTTTATTAAATTGTATTTATGTTGTTTTAACCTATGCTTTATTAAATTGTATTTATGTTGTTTTAACCTATGCTTTATTAAATTGTTTTTATGTTGTTTTAACCTATGCTTTACTAAATTATATTTATGTTGTTTTATCCTATGTTTTATTCAATAGTATTTATGTTGTTTTAAAATATGCTTTATTAAATTGTATTTATGTTGTTTTATCCTATGCTTTATTAAATTGTATTTATGTTGTTTTATCCTATACTTTATTAAATTGTTTTTATTTTGTTTTATCCTATGCTTTATTAAATTGTATTTATGTTGTTTTATCCTATGCTTTATTAAATTGTATTTATGTTGTTTTAACCTATGCTTTATTAAATTGTTTTTATGTTGTTTTAACCTATGCTTTACTAAATTGTATTTATGTTGTTTTATCCTATGCTTTATTAAATTGTATTTATGTTGTTTTAAAATATGCTTTATTAAATTGTATTTATGTTGTTTTATCCTATGCTTTATTAAATTGTATTTATGTTGTTTTATCCTATACTTTATTAAATTGTATTTATGTTGTTTTATCCTATGCTTTATTAAATTGTATTTATGTTGTTTTATCCTATGCTTTATTAAATTGCATTTATGTTTTTTTAACCTATGCTTTATTAAATTGTATTTATGTTGTTTTATCCTATGCTTTATTAAATTGTATTTATGTTGTTTTAACCTATGCTTTATTAAATTGTATTTATGTTGTTCTATCCTATGCTTTATTAAATTGTATTTATGTTGTTTTATCCTATGCTTTATTAAATTGCATTTATGTTTTTTTAACCTATGGTTTATTAAATTGTATTTATGTTGTTTTGTCCTATGCTTTATTAAATTGTATTTATGTTGTTTTAACCCAAGCTTCATTAAATTGTATTTATATTGTTTTATCCTATGCTTTATTAAATTGTATTCATGTTGTTTTATCTTATGCTTTATTAAATTGTATTTATGTTGTTTTATCTTATGCTTTATTAAATTGTATTTATGTTGTTTTGTCCTATGCTTTATTAAATTGTATTTATGTTGTTTTAACCCATGCTTCATTAAATTGTATTTATGTTGTTTTATCTTATGCTTTATTAAATTGTATTAATGTTGTTTTAACCCATGCTTCATTAAATTGTATTTATGTTTTTTTAACCTATGCTATATTAAATTGTATTTATGTTGTTTTATCCTATGCTTTATTAAATTGTATTTATGTTGTTTTGTCCTATGCTTTATTAAATTGTATTTATGTTGTTTTAACCTATGCTTTGTTAAATTGTATTTATGTTGTTTTATCCTATGCTTTATTAAATTGTATTTATGTTGTTTTATCCTATGGTTTATTAAATTGTATTTATGTTGTTTTGTCCTATGCTTTATTAAATTGTATTTATGTTGTTTTAACCCATGCTTCATTAAATTGTATTTATGTTGTTTTATCCTATGCTTTATTAATTTGTATTCATGTTGTTTTATGTTATGCTTCATTAAATTGTATTTATGTTGTTTTATCTTTTGCTTTATTAAATTGTATTTATGTTGTTTTGTCCTATGCTTTATTAAATTGTATTTATGTTGTTTTAACCCATGCTTCATTAAATTGTATTTATGTTGTTTTATCTTATGCTTTATTAAATTGTATTTATGTTGTTTTATCTTATGCTTTATTAAATTGTATTTATGTTGTTTTAACCCATGCTTTATTAAATTGCATTTATGTTGTTTTATCTTATGCTTTATTAAATTGTATTTATGTTGTTTTATCCTATGCTTTATTAAATTGTATTTACGTTGTTTTATCCTATGCTTTATTAAATTGTATTTCTGTTGTTTTATCCTATGCTTTATTAAATTGTATTTCTGTTGTTTTAACCTATGCTTTATTAAATTGTATTTACGTTGTTTTAACCTATGCTTTATTAAATTGTATTTATGTTGTTTTAACCTATGCTTTATTAAATTGTATTTATGTTGTTTTAACCCATGCTTCATTAAATTGTATTTATGTTGTTTTATCTTATGCTTTATTAAATTGTATTTATGTTGTTTTGTCCTATGCTTTATTAAATTGTATTTATGTTGTTTTAACCCATGCTTTATTAAATTGCATTTATGTTGTTTTATCTTATGCTTTATTAAATTGTATTTATGTTGTTTTATCTTATGCTTTATTAAATTGTATTTACGTTGTTTTATCGTATGCTTTATTAAATTGTATTTCTGTTGTTTTATCCTATGCTTTATTAAATTGTATTTCTGTTGTTTTAACCTATGCTTTATTAAATTGTATTTACGTTGTTTTAACCTATGCTTTATTAAATTGTATTTATGTTGTTTTAACCTATGCTTTATTAAATTGTATTTATGTTGTTTTAACCCATGCTTCATTAAATTGTATTTATGTTGTTTTATCTTATGCTTTATTAAATTGTATTTATGTTGTTTTGTCCTATGCTTTATTAAATTGTATTTATGTTGTTTTAACCCATGCTTTATTAAATTGCATTTATGTTGTTTTATCTTATGCTTTATTAAATTGTATTTATGTTGTTTTATCTTATGCTTTATTAATTTGTATTTATGTTGTTTTAACCCATGCTTTATTAAATTGTATTTATGTTGTTTTATCCTATGCTTTAATAAATTGTATTTTTGCTGTTTTATACTATGCTTTATTAAATTGTATTTATGTTGTTTTATCCTATGCTTTATTAAATTTTATTGATGTTGTTTTATCCTATGCTTTATTAAATTGTATTTATGTTGTTTTAACCTATGATTTTTTAAATTGTATTTATGTTGTTTTATCCTATGCTTTATTAAATTGTATTTATGTTGTTTTATCCTATGCTTTATTAAATTGTATTTATGTTGTTTTAACCTATGCTTTATTAAATTGTATTTATGTTGTTCTATCCTATGCTTTATTAAATTGTATTTATGTTGTTTTATCCTATGGTTTATTAAATTGTGTTTATGTTGTTTTGTCCTATGCTTTATTAAATTGTATTTATGTTGTTTTAACCCATGCTTCATTAAATTGTTTTTATGTTGTTTTGTCCTATGCTTTATTAAATTGTATTCATGTTGTTTTATCTTATGCTTCATTAAATTGTATTTATGTTGTTTTATCATATGCTTTATTAAATTGTATTTATGTTGTTTTGTCCTATGCTTTATTAAATTGTATTTATGTTGTTTTAACCCATGCTTCATTAAATTGTATTTATGTTGTTTTATCTTATGCTTTATTAAATTGTATTTATGTTGTTTTATCTTATGCTTTATTAAATTGTATTTATGTTGTTTTAACCCATGCTTTATTAAATTGCATTTATGTTGTTTTATCTTATGCTTTATTAAATTGTATTTATGTTGTTTTATCCTATGCTTTATTAAATTGTATTTACGTTGTTTTATCCTATGCTTTATTAAATTGTATTTATGTTGTTTTATCCTATGCTTTATTAAATTGTATTTCTGTTGTTTTAACCTATGCTTTATTAAATTGTATTTACGTTGTTTTAACCTATGCTTTATTAAATTGTATTTATGTTGTTTTAACCTATGCTTTATTAAATTGTATTTATGTTGTTTTAACCCATGCTTCATTAAATTGTATTTATGTTGTTTTATCTTATGCTTTATTAAATTGTATTTATGTTGTTTTGTCCTATGCTTTATTAAATTGTATTTATGTTGTTTTAACCCATGCTTTATTAAATTGCATTTATGTTGTTTTATCTTATGTTTTATTAAATTGTATTTATGTTGTTTTATCTTATGCTCTATTAAATTGTATTTATGTTGTTTTATCCCATGCTTTATTAAATTGTATTTATGTTGTTTTATCCTATGCTTTATTAAATTGTATTTATGTTGTTTTAACCCATGCTTTATTAAATTTTATTGATGTTGTTTTATCCTATGCTTTATTAAATTGTATTTATGTTGTTTTAACCTATGATTTATTAAATTGTATTTATGTTGTTTTATCCTATGCTTTATTAAATTGTATTTATGTTGTTTTATCCTATGCTTTATTAAATTGTATTTATGTTGTTTTATCCTATGCTTTATTAAATTGTATTTATGTTGTTTTAACCTATGCTTTATTACATCGTGTTTATGTTGTTTTATCCTATGCTTTATTAAATTGTATTTATGTTGCTTTAACCTATGCTTTATTAAATTGTATTTATGTTGTTTTATCCTATGCTTTATTAAATGGTATTTATGTTGTTTTATCCTATGCTTTATTAAATTGTATTTATGTTTTTTTAACCTATGCTTTATTAAATTGTATTTATGTTGTTTTATCCTATGCTTTATTAAATTGTATTTATGTTGTTTTAACCTATGCTTTATTAAATTGTATTTATGTTGTTTTAACCTATGCTTTATTAAATTGTTTTTATGTTGTTTTAACCTATGCTTTACTAAATTATATTTATGTTGTTTTATCCTATGTTTTATTCAATAGTATTTATGTTGTTTTAAAATATGCTTTATTAAATTGTATTTATGTTGTTTTATCCTATGCTTTATTAAATTGTATTTATGTTGTTTTATCCTATACTTTATTAAATTGTTTTTATGTTGTTTTATCCTATGCTTTATTAAATTGTATTTATGTTGTTTTATCCTATGCTTTATTAAATTGTATTTATGTTGTTTTAACCTATGCTTTATTAAATTGTTTTTATGTTGTTTTAACCTATGCTTTACTAAATTGTATTTATGTTGTTTTATCCTATGCTTTATTAAATTGTATTTATGTTGTTTTAAAATATGCTTCATTAAATTGTATTTATGTTGTTTTATCATATACTTTATTAAATTGTATTTATGTTGTTTTGTCCTATGCTTTATTAAATTGTATTTATGTTGTTTTAACCCATGCTTCATTAAATTGTATTTATGTTGTTTTATCTTATGCTTTATTAAATTGTATTTATGTTGTTTTATCTTATGCTTTATTAAATTGTATTTATGTTGTTTTAACCCATGCTTTATTAAATTGCATTTATGTTGTTTTATCTTATGCTTTATTAAATTGTATTTATGTTGTTTTATCCTATGCTTTATTAAATTGTATTTACGTTGTTTTATCCTATGCTTTATTAAATTGTATTTATGTTGTTTTATCCTATGCTTTATTAAATTGTATTTCTGTTGTTTTAACCTATGCTTTATTAAATTGTATTTACGTTGTTTTAACCTATGCTTTATTAAATTGTATTTATGTTGTTTTAACCTATGCTTTATTAAATTGTATTTATGTTGTTTTAACCCATGCTTCATTAAATTGTATTTATGTTGTTTTATCTTATGCTTTATTAAATTGTATTTATGTTGTTTTGTCCTATGCTTTATTAAATTGTATTTATGTTGTTTTAACCCATGCTTTATTAAATTGCATTTATGTTGTTTTATCTTATGTTTTATTAAATTGTATTTATGTTGTTTTATCTTATGCTCTATTAAATTGTATTTATGTTGTTTTATCCCATGCTTTATTAAATTGTATTTATGTTGTTTTATCCTATGCTTTATTAAATTGTATTTATGTTGTTTTAACCCATGCTTTATTAAATTTTATTGATGTTGTTTTATCCTATGCTTTATTAAATTGTATTTATGTTGTTTTAACCTATGATTTATTAAATTGTATTTATGTTGTTTTATCCTATGCTTTATTAAATTGTATTTATGTTGTTTTATCCTATGCTTTATTAAATTGTATTTATTTTGTTTTATCCTATGCTTTATTAAATTGTATTTATGTTGTTTTAACCTATGCTTTATTACATCGTGTTTATGTTGTTTTATCCTATGCTTTATTAAATTGTATTTATGTTGCTTTAACCTATGCTTTATTAAATTGTATTTATGTTGTTTTATCCTATGCTTTATTAAATGGTATTTATGTTGTTTTATCCTATGCTTTATTAAATTGTATTTATGTTGTTTTAACCCATGCTTTATTAAATTGCATTTATGTTGTTTTATCTTATGTTTTATTAAATTGTATTTATGTTGTTTTATCTTATGCTTTATTAAATTGTATTTATGTTGTTTTAACCCATGCTTTACTAAATTGTATTTATGTTGTTTTATCCTATGCTTTATTAAATTGTATTTATGTTGTTTTATCCTATGCTTTATTAAATTTTATTGATGTTGTTTTATCCTATGCTTTATTAAATTGTATTTATGTTGTTTTAACCTATGATTTATTAAATTGTATTTATGTTGTTTTATCCTATGCTTTATTAAATTGTATTTATGTTGTTTTGTCCTATGCTTTATTAAATTGTATTTATGTTGTTTTAACCTATGCTTTGTTAAATTGTATTTATGTTGTTTTATCCTATGCTTTATTAAATTGTATTTATGTTGTTTTATCCTATGGTTTATTAAATTGTATTTATGTTGTTTTGTCCTATGCTTTATTAAATTGTATTTATGTTGTTTTAACCCATGCTTCATTAAATTGTATTTATGTTGTTTTATCCTATGCTTTATTAAATTGTATTCATGTTGTTTTATGTTATGCTTCATTAAATTGTATTTATGTTGTTTTATCTTTTGCTTTATTAAATTGTATTTATGTTGTTTTGTCCTATGCTTTATTAAATTGTATTTATGTTGTTTTAACCCATGCTTCATTAAATTGTATTTATGTTGTTTTATCTTATGCTTTATTAAATTGTATTTATGTTGTTTTATCTTATGCTTTATTAAATTGTATTTATGTTGTTTTAACCCATGCTTTATTAAATTACATTTATGTTGTTTTATCTTATGCTTTATTAAATTGTATTTATGTTGTTTTATCCTATGCTTTATTAAATTGTATTCACGTTGTTTTATCCTATGCTTTATTAAATTGTATTTATGTTGTTTTATCCTATGCTTTATTAAATTGTATTTCTGTTGTTTTAACCTATGCTTTATTAAATTGTATTTACGTTGTTTTAACCTATGCTTTATTAAATTGAATTTATGTTGTTTTAACCTATGCTTTATTAAATTGTATTTATGTTGTTTTAACCCATGCTTCATTAAATTGTATTTATGTTGTTTTATCTTATGCTTTATTAAATTGTATTTATGTTGTTTTGTCCTATGCTTTATTAAATTGTATTTATGTTGTTTTAACCCATGCTTTATTAAATTGCATTTATGTTGTTTTATCTTATGCTTTATTAAATTGTATTTATGTTGTTTTATCTTATGCTTTATTAAATTGTATTTATGTTGTTTTAACCCATGCTTTATTAAATTGTATTTATGTTGTTTTATCCTATGCTTTAATAAATTGTATTTTTGCTGTTTTATACTATGCTTTATTAAATTGTATTTATGTTGTTTTATCCTATGCTTTATTAAATTTTATTGATGTTGTTTTATCCTATGCTTTATTAAATTGTATTTATGTTGTTTTAACCTATGATTTTTTAAATTGTATTTATGTTGTTTTATCCTATGCTTTATTAAATTGTATTTATGTTGTTTTATCCTATGCTTTATTAAATTGTATTTATGTTGTTTTAACCTATGCTTTATTAAATTGTATTTATGTTGTTCTATCCTATGCTTTATTAAATTGTATTTATGTTGTTTTATCCTATGGTTTATTAAATTGTATTTATGTTGTTTTGTCCTATGCTTTATTAAATTGTATTTATGTTGTTTTAACCCATGCTTCATTAAATTGTATTTATGTTGTTTTATCCTATGCTTTATTAAATTGTATTCATGTTGTTTTATCTTATGCTTCATTAAATTGTATTTATGTTGTTTTATCTTATGCTTTATTAAATTGTATTTATGTTGTTTTGTCCTATGCTTTATTAAATTGTATTTATGTTGTTTTAACCCATGCTTCATTAAATTGTATTTATGTTGTTTTATCTTATGCTTTAACAAATTGTATTTATGTTGTTTTATCTTATGCTTTATTAAATTGTATTTATGTTGTTTTAACCCATGCTTTATTAAATTGCATTTATGTTGTTTTATCTTATGCTTTATTAAATTGTATTTATGTTGTTTTATCCTATGCTTTATTAAATTGTATTTACGTTGTTTTATCCTATGCTTTATTAAATTGTATTTATGTTGTTTTATCCTATGCTTTATTAATTTGTATTTCTGTTGTTTTAACCTATGCTTTATTAAATTGTATTTACGTTGTTTTAACCTATGCTTTATTAAATTGTATTTATGTTGTTTTAACCTATGCTTTATTAAATTGTATTTATGTTGTTTTAACCCATGCTTCATTAAATTGTATTTACGTTGTTTTATCATATGCTTTATTAAATTGTATTTATGTTGTTTTGTCCTATGCTTTATTAAATTGTATTTATGTTGTTTTAACCCATGCTTTATTAAATTGCATTTATGTTGTTTTATCTTATGTTTTATTAAATTATATTTATGTTGTTTTATCTTATGCTCTATTAAATTGTATTTATGTTGTTTTAACCCATGCTTTATTAAATTGTATTTATGTTGTTTTATCTTATGCTTTATTAAATTGTATTTATGTTGTTTTAACCCATGCTTTATTAAATTTTATTGATTTTGTTTTATCCTATGCTTTATTAAATTGTATTTATGTTGTTTTAACCTATGATTTATTAAATTGTATTTATGTTGTTTTATCCTATGCTTTATTAAATTGTATTTATGTTGTTTTATCCTATGCTTTATTAAATTGTATTTATGTTGTTTTATCCTATGCTTTATTAAATTGTATTTATGTTGTTTTAACCTATGCTTTATTACATCGTGTTTATGTTGTTTTATCCTATGCTTTATTAAATTGTATTTATGTTGCTTTAACCTATGCTTTATTAAATTGTATTTATGTTGTTTTATCCTATGCTTTATTAAATTGTATTTATGTTGTTTTATCCTATGGTTTATTAAATTGTATTTATGTTGTTTTGTCCTATGCTTTATTAAATTGTATTTATGTTGTTTTAACCCATGCTTCATTAAATTGTATTTATGTTGTTTTATCCTATGCTTTATTAAATTGTATTCATGTTGTTTTATGTTATGCTTCATTAAATTGTATTTATGTTGTTTTATCTTTTGCTTTATTAAATTGTATTTATGTTGTTTTGTCCTATGCTTTATTAAATTGTATTTATGTTGTTTTAACCCATGCTTCATTAAATTGTATTTATGTTGTTTTATCTTATGCTTTATTAAATTGTATTTATGTTGTTTTATCTTATGCTTTATTAAATTGTATTTATGTTGTTTTAACCCATGCTTTATTAAATTGCATTTATGTTGTTTTATCTTATGCTTTATTAAATTGTATTTATGTTGTTTTATCCTATGCTTTATTAAATTGTATTTACGTTGTTTTATCCTATGCTTTATTAAATTGTATTTATGTTGTTTTATCCTATGCTTTATTAAATTGTATTTCTGTTGTTTTAACCTATGCTTTATTAAATTGTATTTATGTTGTTTTGTCCTATGCTTTATTAAATTGTATTTATGTTGTTTTAACCCATGCTTTATTAAATTGCATTTATGTTGTTTTATCTTATGCTTTATTAAATTGTATTTATGTTGTTTTATCTTATGCTTTATTAAATTGTATTTATGTTGTTTTAACCCATGCTTTATTAAATTGTATTTATGTTGTTTTATCCTATGCTTTAATAAATTGTATTTTTGCTGTTTTATACTATGCTTTATTAAATTGTATTTATGTTGTTTTATCCTATGCTTTAATAAATTGTATTTTTGCTGTTTTATACTATGCTTTATTAAATTGTATTTATGTTGTTTTATCCTATGCTTTATTAAATTTTATTGATGTTGTTTTATCCTATGCTTTATTAAATTGTATTTATGTTGTTTTAACCTATGATTTTTTAAATTGTATTTATGTTGTTTTATCCTATGCTTTATTAAATTGTATTTATGTTGTTTTATCCTATGCTTTATTAAATTGTATTTATGTTGTTTTAACCTATGCTTTATTAAATTGTATTTATGTTGTTCTATCCTATGCTTTATTAAATTGTATTTATGTTGTTTTATCCTATGGTTTATTAAATTGTATTTATGTTGTTTTGTCCTATGCTTTATTAAATTGTATTTATTTGTTTTATCCTATGCTTTATTAAATTGTATTCATGTTGTTTTATCTTATGCTTCATTAAATTGTATTTATGTTGTTTTATCTTATGCTTTATTAAATTGTATTTATGTTGTTTTGTCCTATGCTTTATTAAATTGTATTTATGTTGTTTTAACCCATGCTTCATTAAATTGTATTTATGTTGTTTTATCTTATGCTTTAATAAATTGTATTTATGTTGTTTTATCCTATGCTTTATTAAATTGTATTTCTGTTGTTTTAACCTATGCTTTATTAAATTGTATTTACGTTGTTTTAACCTATGCTTTATTAAATTGTATTTATGTTGTTTTAACCTATGCTTTATTAAATTGTATTTATGTTGTTTTAACCCATGCTTCATTAAATTGTATTTACGTTGTTTTATCTTATGCTTTATTAAATTGTATTTATGTTGTTTTAACCCATGCTTTATTAAATTTTATTGATTTTGTTTTATCCTATGCTTTATTAAATTGTATTTATGTTGTTTTAACCTATGATTTATTAAATTGTATTTATGTTGTTTTATCCTATGCTTTATTAAATTGTATTTATGTTGTTTTATCCTATGCTTTATTAAATTGTATTTATGTTGTTTTATCCTATGCTTTATTAAATTGTATTTATGTTGTTTTAACCTATGCTTTATTACATCGTGTTTATGTTGTTTTATCCTATGCTTTATTAAATTGTATTTATGTTGCTTTAACCTATGCTTTATTAAATTGTATTTATGTTGTTTTATCCTATGCTTTATTAAATTGTATTTATGTTGTTTTATCCTATGGTTTATTAAATTGTATTTATGTTGTTTTGTCCTATGCTTTATTAAATTGTATTTATGTTGTTTTAACCCATGCTTCATTAAATTGTATTTATGTTGTTTTATCCTATGCTTTATTAAATTGTATTCATGTTGTTTTATGTTATGCTTCATTAAATTGTATTTATGTTGTTTTATCTTTTGCTTTATTAAATTGTATTTATGTTGTTTTGTCCTATGCTTTATTAAATTGTATTTATGTTGTTTTAACCCATGCTTCATTAAATTGTATTTATGTTCTTTTATCTTATGCTTTATTAAATTGTATTTATGTTGTTTTATCTTATGCTTTATTAAATTGTATTTATGTTGTTTTAACCCATGCTTTATTAAATTGCATTTATGTTGTTTTATCTTATGCTTTATTAAATTGTATTTATGTTGTTTTATCCTATGCTTTATTAAATTGTATTTACGTTGTTTTATCCTATGCTTTATTAAATTGTATTTATGTTGTTTTATCCTATGCTTTATTAAATTGTATTTCTGTTGTTTTAACCTATGCTTTATTAAATTGTATTTATGTTGTTTTGTCCTATGCTTTATTAAATTGTATTTATGTTGTTTTAACCCATGCTTTATTAAATTGCATTTATGTTGTTTTATCTTATGCTTTATTAAATTGTATTTATGTTGTTTTATCTTATTCTTTATTAAATTGTATTTATGTTGTTTTAACCCATGCTTTATTAAATTGTATTTATGTTGTTTTATCCTATGCTTTAATAAATTGTATTTTTGCTGTTTTATACTATGCTTTATTAAATTGTATTTATGTTGTTTTATCCTATGCTTTAATAAATTGTATTTTTGCTGTTTTATACTATGCTTTATTAAATTGTATTTATGTTGTTTTATCCTATGCTTTATTAAATTTTATTGATGTTGTTTTATCCTATGCTTTATTAAATTGTATTTATGTTGTTTTAACCTATGATTTTTTAAATTGTATTTATGTTGTTTTATCCTATGCTTTATTAAATTGTATTTATGTTGTTTTATCCTATGCTTTATTAAATTGTATTTATGTTGTTTTAACCTATGCTTTATTAAATTGTATTTATGTTGTTCTATCCTATGCTTTATTAAATTGTATTTATGTTGTTTTATCCTATGGTTTATTAAATTGTATTTATGTTGTTTTGTCCTATGCTTTATTAAATTGTATTTATTTGTTTTATCCTATGCTTTATTAAATTGTATTCATGTTGTTTTATCTTATGCTTCATTAAATTGTATTTATGTTGTTTTATCTTATGCTTTATTAAATTGTATTTATGTTGTTTTGTCCTATGCTTTATTAAATTGTATTTATGTTGTTTTAACCCATGCTTCATTAAATTGTATTTATGTTGTTTTATCTTATGCTTTAATAAATTGTATTTATGTTGTTTTATCCTATGCTTTATTAAATTGTATTTCTGTTGTTTTAACCTATGCTTTATTAAATTGTATTTACGTTGTTTTAACCTATGCTTTATTAAATTGTATTTATGTTGTTTTAACCTATGCTTTATTAAATTGTATTTATGTTGTTTTAACCCATGCTTCATTAAATTGTATTTACGTTGTTTTATCTTATGCTTTATTAAATTGTATTTATGTTGTTTTGTCCTATGCTTTATTAAATTGCATTTATGTTGTTTTAACCCATGCTTTATTAAATTGCATTTATGTTGTTTTATCTTATGTTTTATTAAATTGTATTTATGTTGTTTTATCTTATGCTCTATTAAATTGTATTTATGTTGTTTTAACCCATGCTTTATTAAATTGTATTTATGTTGTTTTATCTTATGCTTTATTAAATTGTATTTATGTTGTTTTAACCCATGCTTTATTAAATTTTATTGATGTTGTTTTATCCTATGCTTTATTAAATTGTATTTATGTTGTTTTAACCTATGATTTATTAAATTGTATTTATGTTGTTTTATCCTATGCTTTATTAAATTGTATTTATGTTGTTTTATCCTATGCTTTATTAAATTGTATTTATGTTGTTTTATCCTATGCTTTATTAAATTGTATTTATGTTGTTTTAACCTATGCTTTATTACATCGTGTTTATGTTGTTTTATCCTATGCTTTATTAAATTGTATTTATGTTGCTTTAACCTATGCTTTATTAAATTGTATTTATGTTGTTTTATCCTATGCTTTATTAAATGGTATTTATGTTGTTTTATCCTATGCTTTATTAAATTGTATTTATGTTGTTTTATCTTATGTTTTATTAAATTGTATTTATGTTGTTTTATCTTATGCTTTATTAAATTGTATTTATGTTGTTTTAACCCATGCTTCATTAAATTGTATTTATGTTGTTTTATCCTATGCTTTATTAAATTGTATTTATGTTGTTTTATCCTATGCTTTATTAAATTGTATTTATGTTGTTTTATCCTATGCTTTATTAAATTGTATTTATGTTGTTTTAACCTATGATTTATTAAATTGTATTTATGTTGTTTTATCCTATGCTTTATTAAATTGTATTTATGTTGTTTTATCCTATGCTTTATTAAATTGTATTTATGTTGTTTTATCCTATGCTTTATTAAATTGTATTTATGTTGTTTTAACCTATGCTTTATTACATCGTGTTTATGTTGTTTTAACCTATGCTTTATTAAATTGTATTTATGTTGTTTTATCCTATGCTTTATTAAATTGTATTTATGTTGCTTTAACCTATGCTTTATTAAATTGTATTTATGTTGTTTTATCCTATGCTTTATTAAATTGTATTTATGTTGTTTTATCCTATGCTTTAAAAAATTGTATTTATGAGGTTTTATCCTATGCTTTATTAAATTGTATTTATGTTGTTTTAACCTATGCTTTATTAAATTGTATTTATGTTGTTTTAACCTATGCTTTATTAAATTGTTTTTATGTTGTTTTAACCTATGATTTACTAAATTGTATTTATGTTGTTTTATCCTATGCTTTATTAAATTGTATTTATGTTGTTTTAAAATATGCTTTATTAAATTGTATTTATGTTGTTTTATCCTATGCTTTATTAAATTGTATTTATGTTGTTTTATGCTATACTTTATTAAATTGTATTTATGTTGTTTTATCCTATGCTTTATTAAATTGTATTTATGTTGTTTTGTCCTATGCTTTATTAAATTGTATTTATGCTGTTTTAACCCATGCTTCATTAAATTGTATTTATGTTTTTTTAACCTATGCTTTATTAAATTGTATTTATGTTGTTTTATCCTATGCTTTATTAAATTGTATTTATGTTGTTTTATCCTATGCTTTATTAAATTGTATTTATGTTTTTTTAACCTATGCTTTATTAAATTGTATTTATGTTGTTTTATCCTATGCTTTATTAAATTGTATTTATGTTTTTTTAACCTATGCTTTATTAAATTGTATTTATGTTGTTTTATCCTATGCTTTATTACATAGTTACATAGTTACATAGTTTATAAGGCCGAAAAAAGACAAGCGTCCATCCAGTTCAGCCTATTTCTTGTGCACTGCAGCTATTCCGCAGCGTTGATCCAGGGGAATGCAAAAAAAAACAAAAAAAAAAAAACATGCGGTATAGGCCAATTGACATCATTGAGGAAAAAATTCACTTCCCGACACCAATCTGGATTAATTAACTATCACTAAGCATAAGATGTAATTTTATTGTTCTCAAGAAAGGCATCCAGGCCTCTCTTGAACTCATTAAGTGAGTTGGACATCACCACTTCCTCTCCCAGAGAGTTCCAGAGTCTCACGGCTCTGACCGTAAAGAATCCCCTTCTATGCTGGTGCAGGAACCTCCTTTCCTCCAGACGCATAGTGTGCCCCCTCGTCTTTGTCACCATCCTTGGTATAAACAGGTCATGGGAGAGATATCTGTACTGCCCCCTGATGTATTTATACATGTTTATGAGGTCTCCCCTAAGCCTTCTCTTTTCCAACGTAAATAGGCCTAATTTTGACAACCTCTCTGGGTATTCTAGTCCCTCCATTCCCTTTATTACCTTAGTCGCCCTCCTTTGTACCCTCTCTAGCTCCAATATGTCTTTCCTGAGCACCGGAGCCCAGAACTGTGCACAATATTCTAAGTGCGGCCTTACCAGCGCTTTATACAGAGGAAGAACAATGTTCTCATCATATGCCCCTATTCCTCTTCTGATGCATGCCATGACTCTATTTGCCTTCGCAGCTGCTGCCTGACACTGGGCACTCCAATTTAATTTGCTATTAACCAAGACGCCCAGGTCCTTCTCCATGTCAGATTTCCCCAACGGTTTCCCATTTAATATGTATGGGTGACTGCTGTTTTTCTTTCCCATGTGCATGACCTTACATTTATCGGCATTGAACCCCATTTGCCATTTTTTGGCCCAACTCCCCAATTTATCTAAATCCTCCTGTAGCTGTGCCCTATCCTCATCTGTGTTAACTACTTTACAAAGTTTAGTATCATCTGCAAATATTGCTATTTTACTATGCAACCCTTCCACTAGATCATTAATAAATATATTAAATAATATAGGGCCCAAGACAGACCCTTGAGGCACCCCGCTAGTAACCCTGACACACCCTGAGCTTACTCCATTGATAACCACCCTCTGCTTTCTATCACTCAGCCACTATTTACCCACTTACACACATTATCCCCCAGACCAAGCATTCTCATTTTATATACCAACCTTTTGTGTGGCACGGTATCAAACGCTTTGGAGAAGTCAAGGTATACAACATCCACTGACTCTCCCCGGTCCAGCTGTGAGCTCACCTCCTCGTAGAAGGCGATCAGGTTTGTTTGGCAGGAGCGATCTCTCATGAATCCATGTTGATATGGAGTTAGACAGTTATTATCATTAAGATATTCTACAATAGCATCTCTAAGAAATCCTTCAAACAATTTACCCACAACAGACGTTAAGCTGACTGGTCTATAGTTCCCAGGGTCACTTTTAGACCCCTTTTTGAATATTGGTACCACATTTGCTTGGCGCCAGTCTAGTGGGGCAGTCCCTGTCCATAAAGAGTGCTTGAATATAAGATACAGCGGTCTGTCTATCACATTACTTAATTCTTTTAGTACCCGGGGGTGTATGTCATCTGGGCCTGGTGACTTGTCTATTTTGATATTATTTAGGCGTTTCTGAACTTCCTCCTGGGTTAGGTGGGTGATATTTAGCGGAGGGTTTACTTTATCACTTTGCATTTCCTCCGATAAATTGTTTTCTTTTGTGAAAACAGTGGAGAAGAAGCTATTGAGTAGGTTTGCTTTACCCTCATCGCCGTCTATGATTTTACCCAGTTTATTTTTCAATGGGCCAACTCCATCAGTTTTAATCCTTTTACTGTTTATATAGTTAAAGAACAGTTTGGGATTCGTTTTACTTTCCTTGGCAATTAGTCTCTCTGTCTCCTCTTTTGCTATTCTTATTTGTTTCTTACAGATTTTGTTTTTTTCCCTATAAGATATTAGCGCTTCCTCGCTGCCTTCTTGTTTAAGTTTACCGAAAGCCCTTTTTTTGTTTTTCATTGCCCTCTTGACTTCCTTATTTAGCCACATTGGCTTCCTCCTAAAATTAAATTGTATTTATGTTGTTTTGTCCTATGCTTTATTAAATTGTATTTATGTTGTTTTAACCCATGCTTTATTAAATTGCATTTATGTTGTTTTATCTTATGTTTTATTAAATTGTATTTATGTTGTTTTATCTTATGCTCTATTAAATTGTATTTATGTTGTTTTAACCCATGCTTTATTAAATTGTATTTATGTTGTTTTATCTTATGCTTTATTAAAGTGTATTTATGTTGTTTTAACCCATGCTTTATTAAATTTTATTGATGTTGTTTTATCCTATGCTTTATTAAATTGTATTTATGTTGTTTTAACCTATGATTTATTAAATTGTATTTATGTTGTTTTATCCTATGCTTTATTAAATTGTATTTATGTTGTTTTATCCTATGCTTTATTAAATTGTATTTATGTTGTTTTATCCTATGCTTTATTAAATTGTATTTATGTTGTTTTAACCTATGCTTTATTACATCGTGTTTATGTTGTTTTATCCTATGCTTTATTAAATTGTATTTATGTTGCTTTAACCTATGCTTTATTAAATTGTATTTATGTTGTTTTATCCTATGCTTTATTAAATGGTATTTATGTTGTTTTATCCTATGCTTTATTAAATTGTATTTATGTTGTTTTATCTTATGTTTTATTAAATTGTATTTATGTTGTTTTATCTTATGCTTTATTAAATTGTATTTATGTTGTTTTAACCCATGCTTTATTAAATTGTATTTATGTTGTTTTAACCCATGCTTTATTAAATTGTATTTATGTTGTTTTATCCTATGCTTTATTAAATTGTATTTATGTTGTTTTATCCTATGCTTTATTAAATTGTATTTATGTTGTTTTATCCTATGCTTTATTAAATTGTATTTATGTTGTTTTAACCTATGATTTATTAAATTGTATTTATGTTGTTTTATCCTATGCTTTATTAAATTGTATTTATGTTGTTTTATCCTATGCTTTATTAAATTGTATTTATGTTGTTTTATCCTATGCTTTATTAAATTGTATTTATGTTGTTTTAACCTATGCTTTATTACATCGTGTTTATGTTGTTTTAACCTATGCTTTATTAAATTGTATTTAAGTTGTTTTATCCTATGCTTTATTAAATTGTATTCATGTTGCTTTAACCTATGCTTTATTAAATTGTATTTATGTTGTTTTATCCTATGCTTTATTAAATTGTATTTATGTTGTTTTATCCTATGCTTTAAAAAATTGTATTTATGAGGTTTTATCCTATGCTTTATTAAATTGTATTTATGTTGTTTTAACCTATGCTTTATTAAATTGTATTTATGTTGTTTTAACCTATGCTTTATTAAATTGTTTTTATGTTGTTTTAACCTATGATTTACTAAATTGTATTTATGTTGTTTTATCCTATGCTTTATTAAATTGTATTTATGTTGTTTTAAAATATGCTTTATTAAATTGTATTTATGTTGTTTTATCCTATGCTTTATTAAATTGTATTTATGTTGTTTTATGCTATACTTTATTAAATTGTATTTATGTTGTTTTATCCTATGCTTTATTAAATTGTATTTATGTTGTTTTGTCCTATGCTTTATTAAATTGTATTTATGCTGTTTTAACCCATGCTTCATTAAATTGTATTTATGTTTTTTTAACCTATGCTTTATTAAATTGTATTTATGTTGTTTTATCCTATGCTTTATTAAATTGTATTTATGTTGTTTTATCCTATGCTTTATTAAATTGTATTTATGTTTTTTTAACCTATGCTTTATTAAATTGTATTTATGTTGTTTTATCCTATGCTTTATTAAATTGTATTTATGTTTTTTTAACCTATGCTTTATTAAATTGTATTTATGTTGTTTTATCCTATGCTTTATTAAATTGTATTTATGTTGTTTTAACCTATGCTTTATTAAATTGTATTTATGTTGTTTTAACCTATGCTTTATTAAATTGTTTTTATGTTGTTTTAACCTATGCTTTACTAAATTGTATTTATGTTGTTTTATCCTATGTTTTATTCAATAGTATTTATGTTGTTTTAAAATATGCTTTATTAAATTGTATTTATGTTGTTTTATCCTATGCTTTATTAAATTGTATTTATGTTGTTTTATCCTATACTTTATTAAATTGTATTTATGTTGTTTTATCCTATGCTTTATTAAATTGTATTTATGTTGTTTTATCCTATGCTTTATTAAATTGTATTTATGTTGTTTTGTCCTATGCATTATTAAATTGTATTTATGTTGTTTTAACCCATGCTTCATTAAATTGTATTTACGTTTTTTTAACCTATGCTTTATTAAATTGTATTTATGTTGTTTTATCCTATGCTTTATTAAATTGTATTTATGTTGTTTTGTCCTATGCTTTATTAAATTGTATTTATGTTGTTTTAACCTATGCTTTGTTAAATTGTATTTATGTTGTTTTATCCTATGCTTTATTAAATTGTATTTATGTTGTTTTATCCTATGCTTTATTAAATTGCATTTATGTTTTTTTAACCTATGCTTTATTAAATTGTATTTATGTTGTTCTATCCTATGCTTTATTAAATTGTATTTATGTTGTTTTATCCTATGGTTTATTAAATTGTATTTATGTTGTTTTGTCCTATGCTTTATTAAATTGTATTTATGTTGTTTTAACCCAAGCTTCATTAAATTGTATTTATGTTGTTTTATCCTATGCTTTATTAAATTGTATTCATGTTGTTTTATCTTATGCTTTATTAAATTGTATTTATGTTGTTTTATCTTATGCTTTATTAAATTGTATTTATGTTGTTTTGTCCTATGCTTTATTAAATTGTATTTATGTTGTTTTAACCCATGCTTCATTAAATTGTATTTATGTTGTTTTATCTTATGCTTTATTAAATTGTATTTATGTTGTTTTATCTTATGCTTTATTAAATTGTATTTATGTTGTTTTAACCCATGCTTTATTAAATTGCATTTATGTTGTTTTATCTTATGCTTTATATTATTGTATTTATGTTGTTTTATCTTATGCTTTATTAAATTGTATTTATGTTGTTTTATCCTATGCTTTATTAAATTGTATTTACGTTGTTTTATCCTATGATTTATTAAATTGTATTTATATTGTTTTATCCTATGCTTTATTAAATTGTATTTCTGTTGTTTTAACCTATGCTTTATTAAATTGTATTTCTGTTGTTTTAACCTATGCTTTATTAAATTGTATTTATGTTGTTTTAACCTATGCTTTATTAAATTGTATTTATGTTGTTTTAACCCTTGCTTCATTAAATTGTATTTATGTTGTTTTATCTTATGCTTTATTAAATTGTATTTATGTTGTTTTGTCCTATGCTTTATTAAATTGTATTTATGTTGTTTTAACCCATGCTTTATTACATTGCATTTATGTTGTTTTATCTTATGCTTTATTAAATTGTATTTATGTTGTTTTATCTTATGCTTTATTAAATTGTATTTATGTTGTTTTAACCCATGCTTTATTAAATTGTATTTATGTTGTTTTATCCTATACTTTATTAAATTGTATTTATGTTGTTTTATCCTATGCTTTATTAAATTGTATTTATGTTGTTTTATCCTATGCTTTATTAAATTGTATTTATGTTGTTTTGTCCTATGCTTTATTAAATTGTATTTATGTTGTTTTAACCCATGCTTCATTAAATTGTATTTATGTTTTTTTAACCTATGCTTTATTAAATTGTATTTATGTTGTTTTATCCTATGCTTTATTAAATTGTATTTATGTTGTTTTGTCCTATGCTTTATTAAATTGTATTTATGTTGTTTTAACCTATGCTTTGTTAAATTGTATTTATGTTGTTTTATCCTATGCTTTATTAAATTGTATTTATGTTGTTTTATCCTATGCTTTATTAAATTGCATTTATGTTTTTTTAACCTAGGCTTTATTAAATTGTATTTATGTTGTTTTATCCTATGCTTTATTAAATTGTATTTATGTTGTTTTAACCTATGCTTTATTAAATTGTATTTATGTTGTTCTATCCTATGCTTTATTAAATTTTTTTTATGTTGTTTTATCCTATGGTTTATTAAATTGTATTTATGTTGTTTTGTCCTATGCTTTATTAAATTGTATTTATGTTGCTTTAACCCAAGCTTCATTAAATTGTATTTATGTTGTTTTATCCTATGCTTTATTAAATTGTATTCATGTTGTTTTATCTTATGCTTTATTAAATTGTATTTATGTTGTTTTATCTTATGCTTTATTAAATTGTATTTATGTTGTTTTGTCCTATGCTTTATTAAATTGTATTTATGTTGTTTTAACCCATGCTTCATTAAATTGTATTTATGTTGTTTTATCCTATGCTTTATTAAATTGTATTTATGTAGCTTTAACCTATGCTTTATTAAATTGCATTTATGTTGTTTTAACCCATGCTTTATTAAATTGTATTTATGTTGTTTTCTCCTATGCTTTATTAAATTGTATTTATGTTGTTTTATCCTATGCTTTATTAAATTGTATTTCTGTTGTTTTAACCTATGCTTTATTAAATTGTATTTATGTTGTTTTATCCTATGCTTTATTAAATTGTATTCATGTTGTTTTAACCTATGCTTTATTAAATTGTGTTTATGTTGTTTTATCCTATGCTTTATTAAATTGTATTTATGTTGTTTTATCCTATGCTTTTTTAAATTGTATTTATGTTGTTTCAACCTATGCTTTATTAATTGTATTTATGTTGTTTTATCCTATGCTTTATTAAATTTTATTTATGTTGTTTTATTCTATGCTTTATTAAATTGTATTTATGTTGTTTTAACCCATGCTTCATTAAATTGTATTTATGTTGTTTTATCCTATGCTTCATTAAATTGTATGTATGTTGTTTTATCCTATGCTTTATTAAATTGTATTTATGTTGTTTTATCCTATGCTTTATTAAATTGTATTTATGTTGTTTTAACCTACGTTTTATTAAATTGTATTTATGTTGTTTTATCCTATGCTTTATTAAATTGTATTTATGTTGTTTTAACCCATGCTTTATTAAATTGTATTTATGTTGTTTTATCCTATGCTTTATTAAATTGTATTTATGTAGCTTTAACCTATGCTTTATTAAATTGTATTTATGTTGTTTTAACCCATGCTATATTAAATTGTATTTATGTTGTTTTCTCCTATGCTTTATTAAATTGTATTTATGTTGTTTTATCCTATGCTTTATTAAATTGTATTTCTGTTGTTTTAACCTATGCTTTATTAAATTGTATTTATGTTGTTTTTTCCTATGCTTTATTAAATTGTATTCATGTTGTTTTAACCTATGCTTTATTAAATTGTATTTATGTTGTTTTATCCTATGCTTTATTAAATTGTATTTATGTTGTTTTATCCTATGCTTTTTTAAATTGTATTTATGTTGTTTCAACCTATGCTTTATTAATTGTATTTATGTTGTTTTATCCTATGCTTTATTAAATTTTATTTATGTTGTTTTATTCTATGCTTTATTAAATTGTATTTATGTTGTTTTAACCTATGATTTATTAAATTGTATTTATGTTGTTTTATCCTATGCTTTATTAAATTGTATTTATGTTGTTTTATCCTATGCTTTATTAAATTGTTTTATGTTGTTTTAACCCATGCTTTATTAAATTGCATTTATGTTGTTTTATCTTATGCTTTATTAAATTCTATTTATGTTGTTTTATCCTATGCTTTATTCAATTCTATTTATGTTGTTTTATCCTATGCTTTATTAAATTTTATTGATGTTGTTTTATCCTATGCTTTATTAAATTGTATTTATGTTGTTTTTACCTATGATTTATTAAATTGTATTTATGTTGTTTTATCCTATGCTTTATTAAATTGTATTTATGTTGTTTTATCCTATGCTTTATTAAATTGTATTTATGTTGTTTTATCCTATGCTTTATTAAATTGTATTTATGTTGATTTATCCTATGCTTTATTAAATTGTATTTATGTAGCTTTAACCTATGCTTTATTAACTTGTATTTATGTAGTTTTATCCTATGCTTTATTAAATGGTATTTATGTTGTTTTATCCTATGCTTTATTAAATTGTATTTATGTTGTTTTAACCTATGCTTTATTAAACTGTATTTATGTTGTTTTATCCTATGCTTTATTAAATTGTATTTATGTTGTTTTATCATATGCTTTATTAAATTGTATTTATGTTGTTTTAACCTATGCTTTATTAAATTGTATTTATGTTGTTTTATCCTATGCTTTATTAAATTGTATTTATGTTATTTTAACCCATGCTTCATTAAATTGTATTTATGTTGTTTTATCCTATGCTTTATTAAATTGTATACATGTTGTTTTATCTTATGCTTCATTAAATTGTATTTATGTTGTTTTATCTTATGCTTTATTAAATTGTATTTATGTTGTTTTGTCCTATGCTTTATTAAATTGTATTTATGTTGTTTTAACCCATGCTTCATTAAATTGTATTTATGTTGTTTTATCTTATGCTTTATTAAATTGTATTTATGTTGTTTTATCTTATGCTTTATTAAATTGTATTTATGTTGTTTTAACCCATGCTTTATTAAATTGCATTTATGTTGTTTTATCTTATGCTTTATTAAATTGTATTTATGTTGTTTTATCCTATGCTTTATTAAATTGTATTTACGTTGTTTTATCCTATGCTTTATTAAATTGTATTTATGTTGTTTTATCCTATGCTTTATTAAATTGTATTTCTGTTGTTTTAACCTACGCTTTATTAAATTGTATTTACGTTGTTTTAACCTATGCTTTATTAAATTGTATTTATGTTGTTTTAACCTATGCTTTAATAAATTGTATTTATGTTGTTTTAACCCATGCTTCATTAAATTGTATTTATGCTGTTTTATCTTATGCTTTATTTTATTGTATTTATGTTGTTTTGTCCTATGCTTTATTAAATTGTATTTATGTTGTTTTAACCCATGCTTTATTAAATTGCATTTATGTTGTTTTATCTTATGCTTTATAAAATTGTATTTATGTTGTTTTATCTTATGCTTTATTAAATTGTATGTATGTTGTTTTAACCCATGCTTTATTAAATTGTATTTATGTTGTTTTATCCTATGCTTTATTAAATTGTAATTATGTTGTTTTATCCTATGCTTTATTAAATTGTATTTATGTTGTTTTAACCTATGATTTATTAAATTGTATTTATGTTGTTTTATCCTATGCTTTATTAAATTGTATTTATGTTGTTTTATCCTATGCTTTATTAAATTGTATTTATGTTGTTTTATCCTATGCTTTATTAAATTGTATTTATGTTGTTTTAACCTTTGCTTTATTACATCGTGTTTATGTTGTTTTATCCTATGCTTTATTAAATTGTATTTATGTTGCTTTAACCTATGCTTTATTAAATTGTATTTATGTTGTTTTATCCTATGCTTTATTAAATGGTATTTATGTTGTTTTATCCTATGATTTATTAAATTGTATTTATGTTGTTTTAACCTATGCTTTATTAAACTGTATTTATGTTGTTTTATCCTATGCTTTATTAAATTGTATTTATGTTGTTTTATCCTATGCTTTATTAAATTGTATTTATGTTGTTTTCACCTATGCTTTATTAAATTGTATTTATGTTGTTTTATCCTATGCTTTATTAAATTGTATTTATGTTGCTTTAACCTATGCTTTATTAAATTGTATTTATGTTGTTTTATCCTATGCTTTATTAAATTGTATTTATGTTGTTTTATCCTATGCTTTAATAAATTGTATGTATGTGGTTTTATCCTATGCTTTATTAAATTGTATTTATGTTGTTTTAACCTATGCTTTATTAAATTGTATTTATGTTGTTTTAACCTATGCTTTATTAAATTGTTTTTATGTTGTTTTAACCTATGCTTTACTAAATTGTATTTATGTTGTTTTATCCTATGCTTTATTAAATTGTATTTATGTTATTTTAAAATATGCTTTATTAAATTGTATTTATGTTGTTTTATCCTATGCTTTATTAAATTGTATTTATGTTGTTTTATCCTATACTTTATTAAATTGTATTTATGTTGTTTTATCCTATGCTTTATTAAATTGTATTTATGTTGTTTTATCCTATGCTTTATTAAATTGTATTTATGTTGTTTTGTCCTATGCTTTATTAAATTGTATTTATGCTGTTTTAACCCATGCTTCATTAAAATGTATTTATGTTTTTTTAACCTATGCTTTATTAAATTGTATTTATGTTGTTTTATCCTATGCTTTATTAAATTGTATTTATGTTTTTTAACCTATGCTTTATTAAATTGTATTTATGTTGTTTTATCCTATGCTTTATTAAATTGTATTTATGTTGTTTTAACCTATGCTTTATTAAATTGTATTTATGTTATTTTAACCTATGCTTTATTAAATTGTTTTTATGTTGTTTTAACCTATGCTTTACTAAATTGTATTTATGTTGTTTTATCCTATGTTTTATTCAATAGTATTTATGTTGTTGTAAAATATGCTTTATTAAATTGTATTTATGTTGTTATATCCTATGCTTTATTAAATTGTGTTTATGTTGTTTTGTCCTATGCTTTATTAAATTGTATTTATGTTGTTTTAACCCATACTTCATTAAATTGTATTTATGTTTTTTTAACCTATGCTTTATTAAATTGTATTTATGTTGTTTTATCCTATGCTTTATTAAATTGTGTTTATGTTGTTTTGTCCTATGCTTTATTAAATTGTATTTATGTTGTTTTAACCTATGCTTTGTTAAATTGTATTTATGTTGTTTTATCCTATGCTTTATTAAATTGTATTTATGTTGTTTTATCCTATGCTTTATTAAATTGCATTTATGTTTTTTTAACCTATGCTTTATAAAATTGTATTTATGTTGTTTTATCCTATGCTTTATTAAATTGTATTTATGTTGTTTTAACCTATGCTTTATTAAATTGTATTTATGTTGTTCTATCCTATGCTTTATTAAATTGTATTTATGTTGTTTTATCCTATGGTTTATTAAATTGTATTTATGTTGTTTTGTCCTATGCTTTATTAAATTGTATTTATGTTGTTTTACCCCAAGCTTCATTAAATTGTATTTATGTTGTTTTATCCTATGCTTTATTAAATTGTATTCATGTTGTTTTATCTTATGCTTTATTAAATTGTATTTATGTTGTTTTATGTTATGCTTTATTAAATTGTATTTATGTTGTTTTAACCTATGTTTTATTAAATTGTATTTATGTTGTTTTATCCTATGCTTTATTAAATTGTATTTATGTTGTTTTATCCTATACTTTATTAAATTGTATTTATGTTGTTTTAACCTATGTTTTATTAAATTGTATTTATGTTGTTTTATCCTATGCTTTATTAAATTGTATTTATGTTGTTTTAACCCATGCTTTATTAAATTGTATTTATGTTTTTTTAACCTATGCTTTATTAAATTGTATTTATGTTGTTTTATCCTATGCTTTATTAAATTGTATTTATGTTGTTTTGTCCTATGCTTTATTAAATTGTATTTATGTTGTTTTAACCTATGCTTTGTTAAATTGTATTTATGTTGTTTTATCCTATGCTTTATTAAATTGTATTTATGTTGTTTTATCCTATGCTTTATTAAATTGCATTTATGTTTTTTTAACCTATGCTTTATTAAATTGTATTTATGTTGTTTTATCCTATGCTTTATTAAATTGTATTTATGTTGTTCTATCCTATGCTTTATTAAATTGTATTTATGTTGTTTTATCCTATGATTTATTAAATTGAATTTATGTTGTTTTATACTATGCTTTATTAAATTGCATTTATGTTTTTTTAACCTATGCTTTATTAAATTGTATTTATGTTGTTTTAACCTATGCTTTATTAAATTGTATTTATGTTGTTCTATCCTATGCTTTATTAAATTGTATTTATGTTGTTTTATCCTATGGTTTATTAAATTGTATTTATGTTGTTTTGTCCTATGCTTTATTAAATTGTATTTATGTTGTTTTACCCCAAGCTTCATTAAATTGTATTTATGTTGTTTTATCCTATGCTTTATTAAATTGTATTCATGTTGTTTTATCTTATGCTTTATTAAATTGTATTTATGTTGTTTTATCTTATGCTTTATTAAATTGTATTTATGTTGTTTTAACCTATGTTTTATTAAATTGTATTTATGTTGTTTTATCCTATGCTTTATTAAATTGTATTTATGTTGTTTTATCCTATACTTTATTAAATTGTATTTATGTTGTTTTAACCTATGTTTTATTAAATTGTATTTATGTTGTTTTATCCTATACTTTATTAAATTGTATTTATGTTGTTTTAACCTATGTTTTATTAAATTGTTTTTATGTTGTTTTATCCTATGCTTTATTAAATTGTATTTATGTTTTTTTAACCTATGCTTTATTAAATTGTATTTATGTTGTTTTATCCTATGCTTTATTAAATTATATTTATGTTGTTTTGTCCTATGCTTTATTAAATTGTATTTATGTTGTTTTAACCTATGCTTTGTTAAATTGTATTTATGTTGTTTTATCCTATGCTTTATTAATTTGTATTTATGTTGTTTTATCCTATGCTTTATTAAATTGCATTTATGTTTTTTTAACCTTTGCTTTATTAAATTGTATTTATGTTGTTTTATCCTATGCTTTATTAAATTGCATTTATGTTTTTTTATCCTATGCTTTATTAAATTGTATTTATGTTGTTTTAACCTATGCTTTATTAAATTGTATTTATGTTGTTCTATCCTATGCTTTATTAAATTGTATTTATGTTGTTTTATCCTATGGTTTATTAAATTGAATTTATGTTGTTTTATCCTATGCTTTATTAAATTGCATTTATGTTTTTTTATCCTATGCTTTATTAAATTGTATTTATGTTGTTTTAACCTATGCTTTATTAAATTGTATTTATGTTGTTCTATCCTATGCTTTATTAAATTGTATTTATGTTGTTTTATCCTATGGTTTATTAAATTGTATTTATGTTGTTTTGTCCTATGCTTTATTAAATTGTATTTATGTTGTTTTATCCTATGCTTTATTAAATTGTATTTATGTTGTTTTATCCTATGCTTTATTAAATTGCATTTATGTTTTTTTAACCTAT
This sequence comes from Phyllobates terribilis, assembly GCF_046119375.1. Taxonomy (NCBI): domain Eukaryota; kingdom Metazoa; phylum Chordata; class Amphibia; order Anura; family Dendrobatidae; genus Phyllobates; species Phyllobates terribilis. The sequence continues at coordinate 1,299,973 of NW_027362781.1, read as the reverse complement.
GCTTTATTAAATTGTATTTATGTTGTTTTAACCTATGCTTTATTAAATTGTATTTATGTTGTTCTATCCTATGCTTTATTAAATTGTATTTATGTTGTTTTATCCTATGGTTTATTAAATTGTATTTATGTTGTTTTGTCCTATGCTTTATTAAATTGTATTTATGTTGTTTTAACCCAAGCTTCATTAAATTGTATTTATGTTGTTTTATCCTATGCTTTATTAAATTGTATTCATGTTGTTTTATCTTATGCTTTATTAAATTGTATTTATGTTGTTTTATCTTATGCTTTATTAAATTGTATTTATGTTGTTTTGTCCTATGCTTTATTAAATTGCATTTATGTTGTTTTAACCCATGCTTCATTAAATTGTATTTATGTTGTTTTATCTTATGCTTTATTAAATTGTATTTATGTTGTTTTATCTTATGCTTTATTAAATTGTATTTATGTTGTTTTAACCCATGCTTTATTAAATTGCATTTATGTTGTTTTATCTTATGCTTTATATTATTGTATTTATGTTGTTTTATCCTATGCTTTATTAAATTGTATTTACGTTGTTTTATCCTATGCTTTATTAAATTGCATTTATGTTGTTTTATCCTATGCTTTATTAAATTGTATTTCTGTTGTTTTAACCTATGCTTTATTAAATTGTATTTCCGTTGTTTTAACCTATGCTTTATTAAATTGTATTTATGTTGTTTTAACCTATGCTTTATTAAATTGTATTTATGTTGTTTTAACCCATGCTTCATTAAATTGTATTTATGTTGTTTTATCTTATGCTTTATTAAATTGTATTTATTTTGTTTTGTCCTATGCTTTATTAAATTGTATTTATGTTGTTTTAACCCATGCTTTATTAAATTGTATTTATGTTGTTTTATCCTATACTTTATTAAATTGTATTTATGTTGTTTTATCCTATGTTTTATTAAATTGTATTTATGTTGTTTTATCCTATGCTTTATTAAATTGTATTTATGTTGTTTTAACCTATGCTTTATTACATCGTGTTTATGTTGTTTTATCCTATGCTTTATTAAATTGCATTTATGTTGCTTTAACCTATGCTTTATTAAATTATATTTATGTTGTTTAATCCTATGCTTTATTAAATGGTATTTATGTTGTTTTATCCTATGCTTTATTAAATTGTATTTATGTTGTTTTATCCTATGCTTTATTAAATTGTTTTTATGTTGTTTTAACCTATGCTTTACTAAATTGTATTTATGTTTTTTTATCCTTTGCTTTATTAAATTGTATTTATGTTGTTTTAAAATATGCTTTATTAAATTGTATTTATGTTGCTTTATCCTATGCTTTATTAAATTGTATTTATGTTGTTTTATCCTATACTTTATTAAATTGTATTTATGTTGTTTTATCCTATGCTTTATTAAATTGTATTTATGTTGTTTTATCCTATGCTTTATTAAATTGTATTTATGTTGTTTTGTCCTATGCTTTATTAAATTGCATTTATGTTGTTTTATCCTATGCTTTATTAAATTGCATTTATGTTTTTTTAACCTATGCTTTATTAAATTGTATTTATGTTGTTTTATCCTATGCTTTATTAAATTGTATTTATGTTGTTCTATCCTATGCTTTATTAAATTGTATTTAGGTTGTTTTATCCTATGATTTATTAAATTGAATTTATGTTGTTTTATCCTATGCTTTATTAAATTGCATTTATGTTTTTTTATCCTATGCTTTATTAAATTGTATTTATGTTGTTTTAACCTATGCTTTATTAAATTGTATTTATGTTGTTCTATCCTATGCTTTATTAAATTGTATTTATGTTGTTTTATCCTATACTTTATTAAATTGTATTTATGTTATTTTATCCTATGCTTTATTAAATTGTATTTATGTTGTTTTATCCTATGCTTTATTAAATTGTATTTATGTTGTTTTGTCCTATGCTTTATTAAATTGCATTTATGTTGTTTTATCCTATGGTTTATTAAATTGTATTTATGTTGTTTTAACCTATGCTTCGGAACTCTTCCATTGTTCTCGGAATTCCGCTGACATTTAAAAATGCTTCGGAACTCTTCCATTGTTCTCGGAATTCCACTGACGTTTAAAAATGCTTCACAACTCTTCCATTTTTCTCAGTATTCCACTGACTTTTAAAAATGCTTCGGAACTCTTCCATTGTTCTCGGAATTCCGCTGAAGTTTAAATATTCTTCGGAACTCTTCCATTGTTCTCGGAATTATGCTGAAGATTAAAAATGCTTCGGAACTCTTCCATTGCTCTCAGAATTCCGCTGACGTTTAAAAATGCTTCACAACTCTTCCATTGTTCTCGGAATTCCGCTGACTTTTAAAAATGCTTCGGAATTCTTCCATTGTTCTCGGAATTTGGGTGAAGTTTAAAAATGCATCGGAACTCTTCCATTGTTCTCGGAATTTGGGTGAAGTTTAAAAATGCTTCACAACTCTTCTATTGTTCTCGGTATTCCGCTGAAGTTTAAATATGCTTCGGAACTCTTCCATTGTTCTCGGAATTCCGCTGACATATAAAAATGCTTCGGAACTCTTCCTTTTATCTCGGAATTCCGTTGATGTTTAAAAATGCTTCAGAACTCTTCCATTGTTCTCGGAATTCCGCTGAAGTTTAAGTATGCTTCGGAACTCTTCCATTGTTCTGGAATTCCGCTGACGTTTAAAAATGCTTCACAACTCTTCCATTGTTCTCGGTATTCCCCTGACTTTTAAAAATGCTTCGGAACTCTTCCATTGTTCTCGGAATTCCGCTGAAGTTTAAGTATGCTTCGGAACTCTTCCATTGTTCTCAGAATTCTGCTGAAGTTTAAAAATGCTTCAGAACTCTTCCATTGTTCTCAGAATTCCGCTGACATTTAAAAATGCTTCAGAACTCTTCCATTGTTCTCAGAATTCCGCTGATGTTGAAAAATGCTTCGGAACTCTTCCATTGTTCTTGGAATTCCGCTGACGCTTAAAATTGCTTCACAACTCTTCTATTGTTCTCGGAAATTCCGCTGACTTTAAAAAATGCTTCGGAACTCTTCCATTGTTCTCGGAATTCCGCTGAAGTTTAAGAATGCTTCGGAACTCTTCCAATGTTCTCGGAATTCTGCTGAAGTTTAAAAATGCTTTGGAACTCTTCCATTGTTCTCGGAATTCGGCTGACGCTTAAAGATGCTTCACAACTCTTCTATTGTTCTCGGAATTCCGCTGACTTTTAAAAATGCTTCGGAACTCTTCCATTGTTCTCGGAATTCCGCTGACGTTTAAAAATGCTTCACAACTCTTCCATTTTTCTCGGTATTCCGCTGACTTTTAAAAATGCTTCGGAAATCTTCCATTGTTTTCAAAATTCCGCTGACGTTTAAAAATGCTTTGGAAATCTTCCATTGTTTTCAAAATTCCGCTGACGTTTAAAAATGCTTCAGAACTCTTCCATTGTTCTCGGAATTCCGCTGATGTTGAAAAATGCTTCGGAACTCTTTCATTGTTCTAGGAATTCCGCTGACGCTTAAAATTGCTTCACAACTCTTCTATTGTTCTCGGTATTCTGCTGACGTTTAAAAATGCTTCGGAACTCTTCCATTGTTCTCGGAATTCCGCTGAAGTTTAAGTATGCTTCGGAGCTCTTCCATTGTTCTCAGAATTCCGCTGACATTTAAAAATGCTTCAGAACTCTTCCATTGTTCTCGGAATTCCGTTGAGGTTTAAAAATGCTTCGGAACTCTTCCATTGTTCTCGGAATTCCGCTGACTTTTAAAAATGCTTCGGAACTCTTCCATTGTTCTCCAAATTCCGCTGACGTTTAAAAATGCTTCACAACTCTTCCATTGTTCTCAGAATTCCGCTGACGTTTAAAAATGCTTCAGAACTCTTCCATTGTTCTCGTAATTCCGCTGATGTTTAAAAATGCTTCGGAACTCTTCCATTGTTCTCGAAATTCCAGTGAAGTTTAAAAATGCTTCGGAACTCTTACATTGTTCTCAGAATTCCGCTGACGCTTAAAATTGCTTCACAACTCTTCTATTGTTCTCGGAATTCCCCTGACTTTTAAAAATGCTTCGGAACTCTTCCATTGTTCTCGGAATTCCGCTGAAGGTTAAGAATGCTTCAGAACTCTTCCATTGTTCTCGGAAATCTGCTGAAGTTTTGAAGTTTAAAAATGCTTCGGAACTCTTCCATTGTTCTCGGAATTCCGCTGACGCTTAAAAATGCTTCACAACTCTTCTATTGTTCTCGGAATTCCGCTGACTTTTAAAAATACTTCAGAACTCGTCCATTTTTCTCGGAATTCTGCTGAAGTTTAAAAATGCTTCGGAACTCTTTGAATTGTTTTCAGAATTCCGCTGACATTTAAAAATGCTTTGGAACTCTTCCATTGTTCTTGGAATTCTGCTGACATTTAAAAATGCTTCGGAACTCTTCCATTGTTCTCGGAATTCCGCTGACATTTAAAAATGCTTCACAACTCTTCCATTGTTCTCGGAATTTCGCGGACTTTTAAAAATGCTTCGGAACTCTTCCATTGTTCTCAAAATTCCGCTGAAGTTTAAAAATGCCTCGGAACTCTTCCATTGTTCTTAGAATTCCGCTGACGTTTAAAAATGCTTCGGAAATCTTCCATTGTTTTCAAAATTCCGCTGACGTTTAAAAATGCTTCAGAACTCTTCCATTGTTCTCGGAATTCCGCTGATGTTGAAAAATGCTTCGGAACTCTTCCATTGTTCTCGGAATTCTGCTGAAGTTTAAAAATGCTTCGGAACTCTTCCATTGTTTTCAGAATTCCGCTGACATTTAAAAATGCTTTGGAACTCTTCCATTGTTCTCAGAATTCTGCAGACATATAAAAATGCTTCGGAACTCTTCCATTGTTCTCGGAATTCCGCTGACATTTAAAAATGCTTCGGAACTCTTCCATTGTTCTGGAATTCCGCTGACGTTTAAAAATGCTTCACAACTCTTCCATTGTTCTCGGTATTCTGCTGACTTTTAAAAATGCTTCAGAACTCTTCCATTGTTCTCGGAATTCCGCTGAAGTTTAAGTATGCTACGGAGCTCTTCCATTGTTCTCGGAATTCCGCTGAGGTTTAAAAATGCTTCGGAACCCTTCCATTGTTCTCGGAATTCCGCTGACGTTTAAAAATGCTTCACAACTCTTCCATTGTTCTCGGAATTCCGCTGTCTTTTAAAAATGCTTCGGAACTCTTCGATTGTTCTCCAAATTCCGCTGACGTTTAAAAATGCTTCACAACTCTTCCATTGTTCTCAGAATTCCGCTGACGTTTAAAAATGCTTCGGAAATCTTCCATTGTTTTCAAAATTCCGCTGACGTTTAAAAATGCTTCAGAACTCTTCCATTGTTCTCGGAATTCCAGTGAAGTTTAAAAATGCTTCGGAACTGTTCCATTGTTCTCGGAATTCCAGTGAAGTTTAAAAATGCTTTGGAACTCTTCCATTGTTCTCGGAATTCCGCTGATGTTGAAAAATGCTTCAGAACTCTTCCATTGTTCTCGGAATTCCGCTGACGCTTAAAATTGCTTCACAACTCTTCTATTATTCTCCTTAATTCCGCTGACTTTAAAAAATGCTTCGGAACTCTTCCATTGTTCTCGGAATTCCGCTGAAGTTTAAGAATGCTTCGGAACTCTTCCATTGTTCTCGGAATTCTGCTGAAGTTTAAAAATGCTTTGGAACTCTTCCATTGTTCTCGGAATTCCGCTGGCGCTTAAAAATGCTTCACAACTCTTCTATTGTTCTCGGAATTCCGCTGACTTTTAAAAATGCTTCGGAACTCTTCCATTGTTCTCGGAATTCCGCAGAAGTTTAAGAATGCTTCGGAACCCTTCCATTGTTCTCGGAATTCTGCTGAAGTTTAAAAATGCTTCGGAACTCTTCCATTGTTTTCAGAATTCCGCTGACATTTAAAAATGCTTTGGAACTCTTCCATTGTTCTCAGAATTCTGCAGACATATAAAAATGCTTCGGAACTCTTCCATTGTTCTCGAAATTCCGCTGACATTTAAAAATGCTTCGGAACTCTTCCATTGTTCTGGAATTCCGCTGACGTTTAAAAATGCTTCACAACTCTTCCATTGTTCTCGGTATTCTGCTGACTTTTAAAAATGCTTCAGAACTCTTCCATTGTTCTCGGAATTCCGCTGAAGTTTAAGTATGCTACGGAGCTCTTCCATTGTTCTCGGAATTCCGCTGAGATTTAAAAATGCTTCGGAACCCTTCCATTGTTCTCGGAATTCTGCTGACGTTTAAAAATGCTTCACAACTCTTCCATTGTTCTCGGAATTCCGCTGACTTTTAAAAATGCTTCGGAACTCTTCGATTGTTCTCCAAATTCCGCTGACGTTTAAAACTGCTTCACAACTCTTCCATTGTTCTCAGAATTCTGCAGACATATAAAAATGCTTCGGAACTCTTCCATTGTTCTCGGAATTCCGCTGACATTTAAAAATGCTTCGGAACTCTTCCATTGTTCTGGAATTCCGCTGACGTTTAAAAATGCTTCACAACTCTTCCATTGTTCTCGGTATTCTGCTGACTTTTAAAAATGCTTCAGAACTCTTCCATTGTTCTCGGAATTCCGCTGAAGTTTAAGTATGCTACGGAGCTCTTCCATTGTTCTCGGAATTCCGCTGAGATTTAAAAATGCTTCGGAACCCTTCCATTGTTCTCGGAATTCTGCTGACGTTTAAAAATGCTTCACAACTCTTCCATTGTTCTGGGAATTCCGCTAACTTTTAAAAATGCTTCGGAACTCTTCGATTGTTCTCCAAATTCCGCTGACGTTTAAAAATGCTTCACAACTCTTCCATTGTTCTCAGAATTCCGCTGACGTTTAAAAATGCTTCGGAAATCTTCCATTGTTTTCAAAATTCCGCTGACGTTTAAAAATGCTTCAGAACTCTTCCATTGTTCTCGGAATTCCGCTGATGTTTAAAAATGCTTCGGAACTCTTCCATTGTTCTCGGAATTCCAGTGAAGTTTAAAAATGCTTCGGAACTCTTACATTGTTCTCAGAATTCCGCTGACGCTTAAAATTGCTTCACAACTCTTCTATTGTTCTCGGAATTCCCCTGACTTTTAAAAATGCTTCGGAACTCTTCCATTGTTCTCGGAATTCCGCTGAAGTTTAAGAATGCTTCAGAACTCTTCCATTGTTCTCGGAAATCTGCTGAAGTTTTGAAGTTTAAAAATGATTCGGAACTCTTCCATTGTTCTCGGAATTCCGCTGACGCTTAAAAATGCTTCACAACTCTTCTATTGTTCTCGGAATTCCGCTGACTTTTAAAAATACTTCGGAACTCTTCCATTTTTCTCGGAATTCTGCTGAAGTTTAAAAATGCTTCGGAACTCTTCCATTGTTTTCAGAATTCCGCTGACATTTAAAAATGCTTTGGAACTCTTCCCTTGTTCTTGGAATTCTGCTGACATTTAAAAATGCTTCGGAACTCTTCCATTGTTCTCGGAATTCCGCTGACATTTAAAAATGCTTCGGAACTCTTCCATTGTTCTCGGAATTCCGCTGACGTTTAAAAATGCTTCACAACTCTTCCATTTTTCTCGGTATTCCGCTGACTTTTAAAAATGCTTCGGAAATCTTCCATTGTTTTCAAAATTCCGCTGACGTTTAAAAATGCTTCGGAAATCTTCCATTGTTTTCAAAATTCCGCTGACATTTAAAAATGCTTCAGAACTCTTCCATTGTTCTCGGAATTCCGCTGATGTTGAAAAATGCTTCGGAACTCTTCCATTGTTCTCGGAATTCCGCTGACGCTTAAAATTGCTTCACAACTCTTCTATTGTTCTCGGAAATTCCGCTGACTTTAAAAAATGTTTCGGAACTCTTCCATTGTTCTCGGAATTCTGCTGAAGTTTAAAAATGCTTTGGAACTCTTCCATTGTTCTCGGAATTCCGCTGACGCTTAAAAATGCTTCGGAACTCTTCCATTGTTCTCGGAATTCCGCAGAAGTTTAAGAATGCTTCGGAACTCTTCCATTGTTCTCGGAATTCTGCTGAAGTTTAAAAATGCTTCGGAACTCTTCCATTGTTTTCAGAATTCCGCTGACATTTAAAAATGCTTTGGAACTCTTCCATTGTTCTCAGAATTCTGCAGACATATAAAAATGCTTCGGAACTCTTCCATTGTTCTCGGAATTCCGCTGACATTTAAAAATGCTTCGGAACTCTTCGATTGTTCTGGAATTCCGCTGATGTTTAAAAATGCTTCACAACTCTTCCATTGTTCTCGGTATTCTGCTGACTTTTAAAAATGCTTCGGAACTGTTCCATTGTTCTCGGAATTCCGCTGAAGTTTAAGTATGCTTCGGAGCTCTTCCATTGTTCTCGGAATTCCGCTGACATTCAAAAATGCTTCAGAACTCTTCCATTGTTCTCGGAATTCCGCTGAGGTTTAAAAATGCTTCGGAACTCTTCCATTGTTCTCGGAATTCCGCTGACGTTTAAAAATGCTTCACAACTCTTCCATTGTTCTCGGAATTCCGCTGACTTTTAAAAATGCTTCGGAACTCTTCGATTGTTCTCCAAATTCCGCTGACCTTTAAAAATGCTTCACAACTCTTCCATTGTTCTCAGAATTCCGCTGACGTTTAAAAATGCTTCAGAAATCTTCCATTGTTTTCAAAATTCCGCTGACGTTTAAAAATGCTTCAGAACTCTTCCATTGTTCTCGGAATTCCGCTGATGTTTAAAAATGCTTCGGAACTCTTCCATTGTTCTCGGAATTCTGCTGAAGTTTAAAAATGCTTCGGAACTCTTCCATTGTTTTCAGAATTCCGCTGACATTTAAAAATGCTTTGGAACTCTTCCATTGTTCTCAGAATTCTGCAGACATATAAAAATGCTTCGGAACTCTTCCATTGTTCTCGGAATTCCGCTGACATTTAAAAATGCTTCGGAACTCTTCGATTGTTCTGGAATTCCGCTGATGTTTAAAAATGCTTCACAACTCTTCCATTGTTCTCGGTATTCTGCTGACTTTTAAAAATGCTTCGGAACTGTTCCATTGTTCTCGGAATTCCGCTGAAGTTTAAGTATGCTTCGGAGCTCTTCCATTGTTCTCGGAATTCCGCTGACATTCAAAAATGCTTCAGAACTCTTCCATTGTTCTCGGAATTCCGCTGAGGTTTAAAAATGCTTCGGAACTCTTCCATTGTTCTCGGAATTCCGCTGACGTTTAAAAATGCTTCACAACTCTTCCATTGTTCTCGGAATTCCGCTGACTTTTAAAAATGCTTCGGAACTCTTCGATTGTTCTCCAAATTCCGCTGACCTTTAAAAATGCTTCACAACTCTTCCATTGTTCTCAGAATTCCGCTGACGTTTAAAAATGCTTCAGAAATCTTCCATTGTTTTCAAAATTCCGCTGACGTTTAAAAATGCTTCACAACTCTTCCATTGTTCTCGGAATTCCGCTGATGTTTAAAAATGCTTCAGAACTCTTCCATTGTTCTCGGAAATCTGCTGAAGTTTTGAAGTTTAAAAATGCTTCGGAACTCTTCCATTGTTCTCGGAATTCCGCTGACGCTTAAAAATGCTTCACAACTCTTCTATTGTTCTCGGAATTCCGCTGACTTTTAAAAATACTTCGGAACTCTTCCATTTTTCTCGGAATTCTGCTGAAGTTTAAAAATGCTTCGGAACTCTTCCATTGTTTTCAGAATTCCGCTGACATTTAAAAATGCTTTGGAACTCTTACATTGTTCTTGGAATTATGCTGACATTTAAAAATGTTTCGGAACTCTTACATTGTTCTCGGAATTCCGCTGACATTTAAAAATGCTTCGGAACTCTTCCATTGTTCTCGGAATTCCACTGACGTTTAAAAATGCTTCACAACTCTTCCATTTTTCTCGGTATTCCGCTGACTTTTAAAAATGCTTCGGAACTCTTCCATTGTTCTCGGAATTCCGCTGAAGTTTAAATATTCTTCGGAACTCTTCCATTGTTCTCGGAATTATGCTGAAGATTAAAAATGCTTCGGAACTCTTTCATTGCTCTCAGAATTCCGCTGACTTTTAAAAATGCTTCACAACTCTTCCATTGTTCTCGGAATTCCGCTGACTTTTAAAAATGGTTCGGAACTCTTCCATTGTTCTCGGAATTATGCTGAAGATTATAAATGCTTCGGAACTCTTCCATTGTTGTAGGAATTCTGCTGAAGTTTAAAAATGCATCGGAACTCTTCCATTGTTCTCAGAATTTGGGTGAAGTTTAAAAATGCTTCGGAACTCTTCCATTGTTCTCGGATTTCCGCTGACGTTTAAAAATGCTTCACAACTCTTCTATTGTTCTCGCTATTCCGCTGAAGTTTAAATATGCTTCGGAACTCTTCCATTGTTCTCGGAATTCCGCTGACATTTAAAAATGCTTCAGAACTCTTCCATTGTTCTCTGAATTCCGCTGACGTTTAAAAATGCTTCAGAACTCTTCCATTGTTCTCGGAATTCCGCTGACGTTTAAAAATGCTTCACAACTCTTCCATTGTTCTCGGAATTTTGCGGACTTTTAAAAATGCTTCGGAACTCTTCCATTGTTCTCAAAATTCCTCTGAAGTTTAAAAATGCCTCGGAACTCTTCCATTGTTCTCAGAATTCCGCTGACGTTTAAAAATGCTTCGGAAATCTTCCATTGTTTTCAAAATTCCGCTGACGTTTAAAAATGCTTCAGAACTCTTCCATTGTTCTCAGAATTCCGCTGATGTTGAAAAATGCTTCGGAACTCTTCCATTGTTCTTGGAATTCCGCTGACGCTTAAAATTGCTTCACAACTCTTCTATTGTTCTCGGAAATTCCGCTGACTTTAAAAAATGCTTCGGAACTCTTCCATTGTTCTCGGAATTCCGCTGAAGTTTAAGAATGCTTCGGAACTCTTCCAATGTTCTCGGAATTCTGCTGAAGTTTAAAAATGCTTTGGAACTCTTCCATTGTTCTCGGAATTCGGCTGACGCTTAAAAATGCTTCACAACTCTTCTATTGTTCTCGGAATTCCGCTGACTTTTAAAAATGCTTCGGAACTCTTCCATTGTTTTCAGAATTCCGCTGACATTTAAAAATGCTTTGGAACTCTTACATTGTTCTTGGAATTATGCTGACATTTAAAAATGCTTCGGAACTCTTACATTGTTCTCGGAATTCCGCTGACATTTAAAAATGCTTCGGAACTCTTCCATTGTTCTCGGAATTCCACTGACGTTTAAAAATGCTTCACAACTCTTCCATTTTTCTCGGTATTCCGCTGACTTTTAAAAATGCTTCGGAACTCTTCCATTGTTCTCGGAATTCCGCTGAAGTTTAAATATTCTTTGGAACTCTTCCATTGTTCTCGGAATTATGCTGAAGATTAAAAATGCTTCGGAACTCTTTCATTGCTCTCAGAATTCCGCTGACGTTTAAAAATGCTTCACAACTCTTCCATTGTTCTCGGAATTCCGCTGACTTTTAAAAATGGTTCGGAACTCTTCCATTGTTCTCGGAATTATGCTGAAGATTATAAATGCTTCGGAACTCTTCCATTGTTGTAGGAATTCTGCTGAAGTTTAAAAATGCATCGGAACTCTTCCATTGTTCTCAGAATTTGGGTGAAGTTTAAAAATGCTTCGGAACTCTTCCATTGTTCTCGGATTTCCGCTGACGTTTAAAAATGCTTCACAACTCTTCTATTGTTCTCGGTATTCCGCTGAAGTTTAAATATGCTTCGGAACTCTTCCATTGTTCTCGGAATTCCGCTGACATTTAAAAATGCTTCAGAACTCTTCCATTGTTCTCTGAATTCCGCTGACGTTTAAAAATGCTTCAGAACTATTCCATTGTTCTCGGAATTCCGCTGACGTTTAAAAATGCTTCACAACTCTTCCATTGTTCTCGGAATTTTGCGGACTTTTAAAAATGCTTCGGAACTCTTCCATTGTTCTCAAAATTCCTCTGAAGTTTAAAAATGCCTCGGAACTCTTCCATTGTTCTCAGAATTCAGCTGACGTTTAAAAATGCTTCGGAAATCTTCCATTGTTTTCAAAATTCCGCTGACGTTTAAAAATGCTTCAGAACTCTTCCATTGTTCTCAGAATTCCGCTGATGTTGAAAAATGCTTCGGAACTCTTCCATTGTTCTTGGAATTCCGCTGACGCTTAAAATTGCTTCACAACTCTTCTATTGTTCTCGGAAATTCCGCTGACTTTAAAAAATGCTTCGGAACTCTTCCATTGTTCTCGGAATTCCGCTGAAGTTTAAGAATGCTTCGTAACTCTTCCAATGTTCTCGGAATTCTGCTGAAGTTTAAAAATGCTTTGGAACTCTTCCATTGTTCTCGGAATTCGGCTGACGCTTAAAAATGCTTCACAACTCTTCTATTGTTCTCGGAATTCCGCTGACTTTTAAAAATGCTTCGGAACTCTTCCATTGTTCTCGGAATTCCGCTGACGTTTAAAAATGCTTCACAACTCTTCCATTTTTCTCGGTATTCCGGTGACTTTTAAAAATGCTTCGGAAATCTTCCATTGTTTTCAAAATTCCGCTGACGTTTAAAAATGCTTCGGAAATCTTCCATTGTTTTCAAAATTCCGCTGACGTTTAAAAATGCTTCAGAAATCTTCCATTGTTCTCGGAATTCCGCTGATGTTGAAAAATGCTTCGGAACTCTTCCATTGTTCTCGGAATTCCGCTGACGCTTAAAATTGCTTCACAACTCTTCTATTGTTCTCGGAAATTCCGCTGACTTTAAAAAATGCTTCGGAACTCTTCCATTGTTCTCGGAATTCCGCTGAAGTTTAAGAATGCTTCGGAACTCTTCCATTGTTCTCGGAATTCTGCTGAAGTTTAAAAATGCTTTGGAACTCTTCCATTGTTCTCGGAATTCCGCTGACGCTTAAAAATGCTTCGGAACTCTTCCATTGTTCTCGGAATTCCGCTGACGCTTAAAAATGCTTCGGAACTCTTCCATTGTTCTCGGAATTCCGCAGAAGTTTAAGAATGCTTCGGAACTCTTCCATTGTTCTCGTAATTCTGCTGAAGTTTAAAAATGCTTCGGAACTCTTCCATTGTTTTCAGAATTCCGCTGACATTTAAAAATGCTTTGGAACTCTTCCATTGTTCTCAGAATTCTGCAGACATATAAAAATGCTTCGGAACTCTTCCATTGTTCTCGGAATTCCGCTGACATTTAAAAATGCTTCGGAACTCTTCGATTGTTCTGGAATTCCGCTGATGTTTAAAAATGCTTCACAACTCTTCCATTGTTCTCGGTATTCTGCTGACTTTTAAAAATGCTTCGGAACTGTTCCATTGTTCTCGGAATTCCGCTGAAGTTTAAGTATGCTTCGGAGCTCTTCCATTGTTCTCGGAATTCCGCTGACATTCAAAAATGCTTCAGAACTCTTCCATTGTTCTCGGAATTCCGCTGAGGTTTAAAAATGCTTCGGAACTCTTCCATTGTTCTCGGAATTCCGCTGACGTTTAAAAATGCTTCACAACTCTTCCATTGTTCTCGGAATTCCGCTGACTTTTAAAAATGCTTCGGAACTCTTCGATTGTTCTCCAAATTCCGCTGACCTTTAAAAATGCTTCACAACTCTTCCATTGTTCTCAGAATTCCGCTGACCTTTAAAAATGCTTCAGAAATCTTCCATTGTTTTCAAAATTCCGCTGACGTTTAAAAATGCTTCACAACTCTTCCATTGTTCTCGGAATTCCGCTGATGTTTAAAAATGCTTCAGAACTCTTCCATTGTTCTCGGAAATCTGCTGAAGTTTTGAAGTTTAAAAATGCTTCGGAACTCTTCCATTGTTCTCGGAATTCCGCTGACGCTTAAAAATGCTTCACAACTCTTCTATTGTTCTCGGAATTCCGCTGACTTTTAAAAATACTTCGGAACTCTTCCATTTTTCTCGGAATTCTGCTGAAGTTTAAAAATGCTTCGGAACTCTTCCATTGTTTTCAGAATTCCGCTGACATTTAAAAATGCTTTGGAACTCTTACATTGTTCTTGGAATTATGCTGACATTTAAAAATGTTTCGGAACTCTTACATTGTTCTCGGAATTCCGCTGACATTTAAAAATGCTTCGGAACTCTTCCATTGTTCTCGGAATTCCACTGACGTTTAAAAATGCTTCACAACTCTTCCATTTTTCTCGGTATTCCGCTGACTTTTAAAAATGCTTCGGAACTCTTCCATTGTTCTCGGAATTCCGCTGAAGTTTAAATATTCTTCGGAACTCTTCCATTGTTCTCGGAATTATGCTGAAGATTAAAAATGCTTCGGAACTCTTTCATTGCTCTCAGAATTCCGCTGACTTTTAAAAATGCTTCACAACTCTTCCATTGTTCTCGGAATTCCGCTGACTTTTAAAAATGGTTCGGAACTCTTCCATTGTTCTCGGAATTATGCTGAAGATTATAAATGCTTCGGAACTCTTCCATTGTTGTAGGAATTCTGCTGAAGTTTAAAAATGCATCGGAACTCTTCCATTGTTCTCAGAATTTGGGTGAAGTTTAAAAATGCTTCGGAACTCTTCCATTGTTCTCGGATTTCCGCTGACGTTTAAAAATGCTTCACAACTCTTCTATTGTTCTCGCTATTCCGCTGAAGTTTAAATATGCTTCGGAACTCTTCCATTGTTCTCGGAATTCCGCTGACATTTAAAAATGCTTCAGAACTCTTCCATTGTTCTCTGAATTCCGCTGACGTTTAAAAATGCTTCAGAACTCTTCCATTGTTCTCGGAATTCCGCTGACGTTTAAAAATGCTTCACAACTCTTCCATTGTTCTCGGAATTTTGCGGACTTTTAAAAATGCTTCGGAACTCTTCCATTGTTCTCAAAATTCCTCTGAAGTTTAAAAATGCCTCGGAACTCTTCCATTGTTCTCAGAATTCCGCTGACGTTTAAAAATGCTTCGGAAATCTTCCATTGTTTTCAAAATTCCGCTGACGTTTAAAAATGCTTCAGAACTCTTCCATTGTTCTCAGAATTCCGCTGATGTTGAAAAATGCTTCGGAACTCTTCCATTGTTCTTGGAATTCCGCTGACGCTTAAAATTGCTTCACAACTCTTCTATTGTTCTCGGAAATTCCGCTGACTTTAAAAAATGCTTCGGAACTCTTCCATTGTTCTCGGAATTCCGCTGAAGTTTAAGAATGCTTCGGAACTCTTCCAATGTTCTCGGAATTCTGCTGAAGTTTAAAAATGCTTTGGAACTCTTCCATTGTTCTCGGAATTCGGCTGACGCTTAAAAATGCTTCACAACTCTTCTATTGTTCTCGGAATTCCGCTGACTTTTAAAAATGCTTCGGAACTCTTCCATTGTTTTCAGAATTCCGCTGACATTTAAAAATGCTTTGGAACTCTTACATTGTTCTTGGAATTATGCTGACATTTAAAAATGCTTCGGAACTCTTACATTGTTCTCAGAATTCCGCTGACATTTAAAAATGCTTCGGAACTCTTCCATTGTTCTCGGAATTCCACTGACGTTTAAAAATGCTTCACAACTCTTCCATTTTTCTCGGTATTCCGCTGACTTTTAAAAATGCTTCGGAACTCTTCCATTGTTCTCGGAATTCCGCTGAAGTTTAAATATTCTTTGGAACTCTTCCATTGTTCTCGGAATTATGCTGAAGATTAAAAATGCTTCGGAACTCTTTCATTGCTCTCAGAATTCCGCTGACGTTTAAAAATGCTTCACAACTCTTCCATTGTTCTCGGAATTCCGCTGACTTTTAAAAATGGTTCGGAACTCTTCCATTGTTCTCGGAATTATGCTGAAGATTATAAATGCTTCGGAACTCTTCCATTGTTGTAGGAATTCTGCTGAAGTTTAAAAATGCATCGGAACTCTTCCATTGTTCTCAGAATTTGGGTGAAGTTTAAAAATGCTTCGGAACTCTTCCATTGTTCTCGGATTTCCGCTGACGTTTAAAAATGCTTCACAACTCTTCTATTGTTCTCGGTATTCCGCTGAAGTTTAAATATGCTTCGGAACTCTTCCATTGTTCTCGGAATTCCGCTGACATTTAAAAATGCTTCAGAACTCTTCCATTGTTCTCTGAATTCCGCTGACGTTTAAAAATGCTTCAGAACTATTCCATTGTTCTCGGAATTCCGCTGACGTTTAAAAATGCTTCACAACTCTTCCATTGTTCTCGGAATTTTGCGGACTTTTAAAAATGCTTCGGAACTCTTCCATTGTTCTCAAAATTCCTCTGAAGTTTAAAAATGCCTCGGAACTCTTCCATTGTTCTCAGAATTCAGCTGACGTTTAAAAATGCTTCGGAAATCTTCCATTGTTTTCAAAATTCCGCTGACGTTTAAAAATGCTTCAGAACTCTTCCATTGTTCTCAGAATTCCGCTGATGTTGAAAAATGCTTCGGAACTCTTCCATTGTTCTTGGAATTCCGCTGACGCTTAAAATTGCTTCACAACTCTTCTATTGTTCTCGGAAATTCCGCTGACTTTAAAAAATGCTTCGGAACTCTTCCATTGTTCTCGGAATTCCGCTGAAGTTTAAGAATGCTTCGTAGCTCTTCCAATGTTCTCGGAATTCTGCTGAAGTTTAAAAATGCTTTGGAACTCTTCCATTGTTCTCGGAATTCGGCTGACGCTTAAAAATGCTTCACAACTCTTCTATTGTTCTCGGAATTCCGCTGACTTTTAAAAATGCTTCGGAACTCTTCCATTGTTCTCGGAATTCCGCTGACGTTTAAAAATGCTTCACAACTCTTCCATTTTTCTCGGTATTCCGGTGACTTTTAAAAATGCTTCGGAAATCTTCCATTGTTTTCAAAATTCCGCTGACGTTTAAAAATGCTTCGGAAATCTTCCATTGTTTTCAAAATTCCGCTGACGTTTAAAAATGCTTCAGAAATCTTCCATTGTTCTCGGAATTCCGCTGATGTTGAAAAATGCTTCGGAACTCTTCCATTGTTCTCGGAATTCCGCTGACGCTTAAAATTGCTTCACAACTCTTCTATTGTTCTCGGAAATTCCGCTGACTTTAAAAAATGCTTCGGAACTCTTCCATTGTTCTCGGAATTCCGCTGAAGTTTAAGAATGCTTCGGAACTCTTCCATTGTTCTCGGAATTCTGCTGAAGTTTAAAAATGCTTTGGAACTCTTCCATTGTTCTCGGAATTCCGCTGACGCTTAAAAATGCTTCGGAACTCTTCCATTGTTCTCGGAATTCCGCTGACGCTTAAAAATGCTTCGGAACTCTTCCATTGTTCTCGGAATTCCGCAGAAGTTTAAGAAT
The DNA here is from genome assembly GCF_046119375.1 of Phyllobates terribilis. Classification (NCBI taxonomy): domain Eukaryota; kingdom Metazoa; phylum Chordata; class Amphibia; order Anura; family Dendrobatidae; genus Phyllobates; species Phyllobates terribilis. Next base: position 1,282,683 of record NW_027362781.1, on the reverse strand, counting down.
GCTTCGGAACTCTTCCATTGTTCTCGTAATTCTGCTGAAGTTTAAAAATGCTTCGGAACTCTTCCATTGTTTTCAGAATTCCGCTGACATTTAAAAATGCTTTGGAACTCTTCCATTGTTCTCAGAATTCTGCAGACATATAAAAATGCTTCGGAACTCTTCCATTGTTCTCGGAATTCCGCTGACATTTAAAAATGCTTCGGAACTCTTCGATTGTTCTGGAATTCCGCTGATGTTTAAAAATGCTTCACAACTCTTCCATTGTTCTCGGTATTCTGCTGACTTTTAAAAATGCTTCGGAACTGTTCCATTGTTCTCGGAATTCCGCTGAAGTTTAAGTATGCTTCGGAGCTCTTCCATTGTTCTCGGAATTCCGCTGACATTCAAAAATGCTTCAGAACTCTTCCATTGTTCTCGGAATTCCGCTGAGGTTTAAAAATGCTTCGGAACTCTTCCATTGTTCTCGGAATTCCGCTGACGTTTAAAAATGCTTCACAACTCTTCCATTGTTCTCGGAATTCCGCTGACTTTTAAAAATGCTTCGGAACTCTTCGATTGTTCTCCAAATTCCGCTGACCTTTAAAAATGCTTCACAACTCTTCCATTGTTCTCAGAATTCCGCTGACGTTTAAAAATGCTTCAGAAATCTTCCATTGTTTTCAAAATTCCGCTGACGTTTAAAAATGCTTCAGAACTCTTCCATTGTTCTCGGAATTCCGCTGATGTTTAAAAATGCTTCGGAACTCTTCCATTGTTCTCGGAATTCTGCTGAAGTTTAAAAATGCTTCGGAACTCTTCCATTGTTTTCAGAATTCCGCTGACATTTAAAAATGCTTTGGAACTCTTCCATTGTTCTCAGAATTCTGCAGACATATAAAAATGCTTCGGAACTCTTCCATTGTTCTCGGAATTCCGCTGACATTTAAAAATGCTTCGGAACTCTTCGATTGTTCTGGAATTCCGCTGATGTTTAAAAATGCTTCACAACTCTTCCATTGTTCTCGGTATTCTGCTGACTTTTAAAAATGCTTCGGAACTGTTCCATTGTTCTCGGAATTCCGCTGAAGTTTAAGTATGCTTCGGAGCTCTTCCATTGTTCTCGGAATTCCGCTGACATTCAAAAATGCTTCAGAACTCTTCCATTGTTCTCGGAATTCCGCTGAGGTTTAAAAATGCTTCGGAACTCTTCCATTGTTCTCGGAATTCCGCTGACGTTTAAAAATGCTTCACAACTCTTCCATTGTTCTCGGAATTCCGCTGACTTTTAAAAATGCTTCGGAACTCTTCGATTGTTCTCCAAATTCCGCTGACCTTTAAAAATGCTTCACAACTCTTCCATTGTTCTCAGAATTCCGCTGACGTTTAAAAATGCTTCAGAAATCTTCCATTGTTTTCAAAATTCCGCTGACGTTTAAAAATGCTTCAGAACTCTTCCATTGTTCTCGGAAATTCCGCTGATGTTTAAAAATGCTTCAGAACTCTTCCATTGTTCTCGGAAATCTGCTGAAGTTTTGAAGTTTAAAAATGCTTCGGAACTCTTCCATTGTTCTCGGAATTCCGCTGACGCTTAAAAATGCTTCACAACTCTTCTATTGTTCTCGGAATTCCGCTGACTTTTAAAAATACTTCGGAACTCTTCCATTTTTCTCGGAATTCTGCTGAAGTTTAAAAATGCTTCGGAACTCTTCCATTGTTTTCAGAATTCCGCTGACATTTAAAAATGCTTTGGAACTCTTACATTGTTCTTGGAATTCTGCTGACATTTAAAAATGCTTCGGAACTCTTCCATTGTTCTCGGAATTCCGCTGACATTTAAAAATGCTTCGGAACTCTTCCATTGTTCTCGGAATTCCACTAACGTTTAAAAATGCTTCACAACTCTTCCATTTTTCTCGGTATTCCGCTGACTTTTAAAAATGCTTCGGAACTCTTCCATTGTTCTCGGAATTCCGCTGAAGTTTAAATATTCTTCGGAACTCTTCCATTGTTCTCGGAATTATGCTGAAGATTAAAAATGCTTCGGAACTCTTTCATTGCTCTCAGAATTCCGCTGACTTTTAAAAATGCTTCACAACTCTTCCATTGTTCTCGGAATTCCGCTGACTTTTAAAAATGGTTCGGAACTCTTCCATTGTTCTCGGAATTATGCTGAAGATTATAAATGCTTCGGAACTCTTCCATTGTTGTAGGAATTCTGCTGAAGTTTAAAAATGCATCGGAACTCTTCCATTGTTCTCAGAATTTGGGTGAAGTTTAAAAATGCTTCGGAACTCTTCCATTGTTCACGGATTTCCGCTGACGTTTAAAAATTTTTCACAACTCTTCTATTGTTCTCGGTATTCCGCTGAAGTTTAAATATGCTTCGGAACTCTTCCATTGTTCTCGGAATTCCGCTGACATTTAAAAATGCTTCAGAACTCTTCCATTGTTCTCTGAATTCCGCTGACGTTTAAAAATGCTTCAGAACTCTTCCATTGTTCTCGGAATTCCACTGACGTTTAAAAATGCTTCACAACTCTTCCATTGTTCTCGGAATTTTGCGGACTTTTAAAAATGCTTCGGAACTCTTCCATTGTTCTCAAAATTCCTCTGAAGTTTAAAAATGCCTCGGAACTCTTCCATTGTTCTCAGAATTCCGCTGACGTTTAAAAATGCTTCGGAAATCTTCCATTGTTTTCAAAATTCCGCTGGCGTTTAAAAATGCTTCAGAACTCTTCCATTGTTCTCAGAATTCCGCTGATGTTGAAAAATCTTCGGAACTCTTCCATTGTTCTTGGAATTCCGCTGACGCTTAAAATTGCTTCACAACTCTTCTATTGTTCTCGGAAATTCCGCTGACTTTAAAAAATGCTTCGGAACTCTTCCATTGTTCTCGGAATTCCGCTGAAGTTTAAGAATGCTTCGGAACTCTTCCAATGTTCTCGGAATTCTGCTGAAGTTTAAAAATGCTTTGGAACTCTTCCATTGTTCTCGGAATTCGGCTGACGCTTAAAAATGCTTCACAACTCTTCTATTGTTCTCGGAATTCCGCTGACTTTTAAAAATGCTTCGGAACTCTTCCATTGTTCTCGGAATTCCGCTGACGTTTAAAAATGCTTCACAACTCTTCCATTTTTCTCGGTATTCCGCTGACTTTTAAAAATGCTTCGGAAATCTTCCATTGTTTTCAAAATTCCGCTGACGTTTAAAAATGCTTCGGAAATCTTCCATTGTTTTCAAAATTCCGCTGACGTTTAAAAATGCTTCAGAACTCTTCCATTGTTCTCGGAATTCCGCTGATGTTGAAAAATGCTTCGGAACTCTTCCATTGTTCTCGGAATTCCGCTGACGCTTAAAATTGCTTCACAACTCTTCTATTGTTCTCGGAAATTCCGCTGACTTTAAAAAATGCTTCGGAACTCTTCCATTGTTCTCGGAATTCCGCTGAAATTTAAGAATGCTTTGGAACTCTTCCATTGTTCTCGGAATTCTGCTGAAGTTTAAAAATGCTTCGGAACTCTTCCATTGTTTTCAGAATTCCGCTGACATTTAAAAATGCTTTGGAACTCTTCCATTGTTCTCAGAATTCTGCAGACATATAAAAATGCTTCGGAACTCTTCCATTGTTCTCGGAATTCCGCTGACATTTAAAAATGCTTCGGAACTCTTCGATTGTTCTGGAATTCCGCTGATGTTTAAAAATGCTTCACAACTCTTCCATTGTTCTCGGTATTCTGCTGACTTTTAAAAATGCTTCGGAACTCTTCCATTGTTCTCGGAATTCCGCTGAAGTTTAAGTATGCTTCAGAGCACTTCCATTGTTCTCGGAATTCCGCTGACATTCAAAAATGCTTCAGAACTCTTCCATTGTTCTCGGAATTCCGCTGAGGTTTAAAAATGCTTCGGAACTCTTCCATTGTTCTCGGAATTCCGCTGACGTTTAAAAATGCTTCACAACTCTTCCATTGTTCTCGGAATTCCGCTGACTTTTAAAAATGCTTCGGAACTCTTCGATTGTTCTCCAAATTCCGCTGACCTTTAAAAATGCTTCACAACTCTTCCATTGTTCTCAGAATTCCGCTGACGTTTAAAAATGCTTCAGAAATCTTCCATTGTTTTCAAAATTCCGCTGACGTTTAAAAATGCTTCAGAACTCTTCCATTGTTCTCGGAATTCCGCTGATGTTTAAAAATGCTTCGGAACTCTCCCATTGTTCTCGGAATTCCAGTGAAGTTTAAAAATGCTTCGGAACTCTTACATTGTTCTCAGAATTCCGCTGACGCTTAAAATTGCTTCACAACTCTTCTATTGTTCTCGGAATTCCCCTGACTTTTAAAAATGCTTCGGAACTCTTCCATTGTTCTCGGAATTCCGCTGAAGTTTAAGAATGCTTCAGAACTCTTCCATTTTTCTCGGAATTCTGCTGAAGTTGAAAAATGCTTCGGAACTCTTCCATTGTTTTCAGAATTCCGCTGACATTTAAAAATGCTTCGGAACTCTTCCATTGTTCTCGGAATTCCGCTGACATTTAAAAATGCTTCGGAACTCTTCCATTGCTCTCAGAATTCCGCTGACGTTTAAAAATGCTTCACAACTCTTCCATTGTTCTCGGAATTCCGCTGACTTTTAAAAATGCTTCGGAACTCTTCCATTGTTCTCGGAATTATGCTGAAGTTTAAAAATGCTTCGGAACTCTTCCATTGTTCTCAGAATTCCGCTGACATTTAAAAATGCTTCGGAACTCTTCCATTGTTCTCGGAATTCCGCTGACGTTTAAAAATGCTTCGGAACTCTTCCATTGTTCTCGGAATTCCGCTGAAGTTTAAAAATGCTTCGGAACTCTTCCATTGTTGTAGGAATTCTGCTGAAGTTTAAAAATGCATCGGAACTCTTCCATTGTTCTCGGAATTCGGGTGAAGTTTAAAAATGCTTCGGAACTCTTCCATTGTTCTCGGATTTCCGCTGACGTTTAAAAATGCTTCACAACTCTTCTATTGTTCTCGGTATTCCGCTGAAGTTTAAATATGCTTCGGAACTCTTCCATTGTTCTCGTAATTCCGCTGAAGTTTAAAAATGCTTCGGAACTCTTCCATTGTTCTCGTAATTCCGCTGAAGTTTAAAAATGCTTCGGAACTCTTCCATTGTTCTTGGAATTCCGCTGACGTTTAAAAATGCTTCACAACTCTTCCATTTTTCTCGGTATTCCGCTGACTTTTAAAAATGCTTCGGAAATCTTCCTCTGTTTTCAAAATTCCGCTGACGTTTAAAAATGCTTCGGAAATCTTCCATTGTTTTCAAAATTCCGCTGACGTTTAAAAATGCTTCAGAACTCTTCCATTGTTCTCGGAATTCCGCTGATGTTGAAAAATGCTTCGGAACTCTTCCATTGTTCTCGGAATTCCGCTGACGCTTAAAATTGCTTCACAACTCTTCTATTGTTCTCGGAAATTCCGCTGACTTTAAAAAATGCTTCGGAACTCTTCCATTGTTCTCGGAATTCCGCTGAAGTTTAAGAATGCTTCGGAACTCTTCCATTGTTCTCGGAATTCTGCTGAAGTTTAAAAATGCTTTGGAACTCTTCCATTGTTCTCGGAATTCCGCTGACGCTTAAAAATGCTTCACAACTCTTCTATTGTTCTCGGAATTCCGCTGACTTTTAAAAATGCTTCGGAACTCTTCCATTGTTCTCGGAATTCCGCAGAAGTTTAAGAATGCTTCGGAACTCTTCCATTGTTCTTGGAATTCTGCTGAAGTTTAAAAATGCTTCAGAACTCTTCCATTGTTTTCAGAATTCTGCAGACATATAAAAATGCTTCGGAACTCTTCCATTGTTCTCGGAATTCCGCTGACATTTAAAAATGCTTTGGAACTCTTCCATTGTTCTCAGAATTCTGCAGACATATAAAAATGCTTCGGAACTCTTCCATTGTTCTCGGAATTCCGCTGACATTTAAAAATGCTTTGGAACTCTTCGATTGTTCTGGAATTCCGCTGATGTTTAAAAATGCTTCACAACTCTTCCATTGTTCTCGGTATTCTGCTGACTTTTAAAAATGCTTCGGAACTCTTCCATTGTTCTCGGAATTCCGCTGAAGTTTAAGTATGCTTCGGAGCACTTCCATTGTTCTCGGAATTCCGTTGACATTCAAAAATGCTTCAGAACTCTTCCATTGTTCTCGGAATTCCGCTGAGGTTTAAAAATGCTTCGGAACTCTTCCATTATTCTCGGAATTCCGCTGACGTTTAAAAATGCTTCACAACTCTTCCATTGTTCTCGGAATTCCGCTGACTTTTAAAAATGCTTCGAAACTCTTCGATTGTTCTCCAAATTCCGCTGACCTTTAAAAATGCTTCACAACTCTTCCATTGTTCTCAGAATTCCGCTGACATTTAAAAATGCTTCAGAAATCTTCCATTGTTTTCAAAATTCCGCTGACGTTTAAAAATGCTTCACAACTCTTCTATTGTTCTCGGAATTCCCCTGACTTTTAAAAATGCTTCGGAACTCTTCCATTGTTCTCGGAATTCCGCTGAAGTTTAAGAATGCTTCAGAACTCTTCCATTGTTCTCGGAAATCTGCTGAAGTTTTGAAGTTTAAAAATGCTTCGGAACTCTTCCATTGTTCTTGGAATTCCGCTGACGCTTAAAAATGCTTCACAACTCTTCTATTGTTCTCGGAATTCCGCTGACTTTTAAAAATACTTCGGAACTCTTCCATTTTTCTCGGAATTCTGCTGAAGTTTAAAAATGCTTCGGAACTCTTCCATTGTTTTCAGAATTCCGCTGACATTTAAAAATGCTTCGGAACTCTTCCATTGTTCTCGGAATTCTGCTGACATTTAAAAATGCTTCGGAACTCTTTCATTGTTCTCGGAATTCCGCTGAAGTTTAAATATTCTTCGGAACTCTTCCATTGTTCTCGGAATTATGCTGAAGATTAAAAATGCTTCGGAACTCTTCCATTGCTCTCAGAATTCCGCTGACGTTTAAAAATGCTTCACAACTCTTCCATTGTTCTCGGAATTCCGCTGACTTTTAAAAATGCTTCGGAACTCTTCCATTGTTCTCGGAATTATGCTGAAGTTTAAAAATGCTTCGGAACTCTTCCATTGTTCTCAGAATTCCACTGACATTTAAAAATGCTTCGGAACTCTTCCATTGTTCTCGGAATTCCGCTGACGTTGAAAAATGCTTCGGAACTCTTCCATTGTTCTCGGAATTCCACTGAAGTTTAAAAATGCTTCGGAACTCTTCCATTGTTGTAGGAATTCTGCTAAAGTTTAAAAATGCATCGGAACTCTTCCATTGTTCTCGGAATTCGGGTGAAGTTTAAAAATGCTTCGGAACTCTTCCATTGTTCTCGGATTTCCGCTGACGTTTAAAAATGCTTCACAACTCTTCTATTGTTCTCGGTATTCCGCTGAAGTTAAAATATGCTTCGGAACTCTTCCATTGTTCTTGTAATTCCGCTGAAGTTTAAGAATGCTTCGGAACTCTTCCATTGTTCTCGGAATTCCGCTGACGTTTAAAAATGCTTCACAACTCTTCCATTTTTCTCGGTATTCCGCTGACTTTTAAAAATGCTTCGGAAATCTTCCGATGTTTTCAAAATTCCGCTGACGTTTAAAAATGCTTCGGAAATCTTCCATTGTTTTCAAAATTCCGCTGACGTTTAAAAATGCTTCAGAACTCTTCCATTGTTCTCGGAATTCCGCTGATGTTGAAAAATGCTTCGGAACTCTTCCATTGTTCTCGGAATTCCGCTGACACTTAAAATTGCTTCACAACTCTTCTATTGTTCTCGGAAATTCCGCTGACTTTAAAAAATGCTTCGGAACTCTTCCATTGTTCTCGGAATTCCGCTGAAGTTTAAGAATGCTTCGGAACTCTTCCATTGTTCTCGGAATTCTGCTGAAGTTTAAAAATGCTTTGGAACTCTTCCATTGTTCTCGGAATTCCGCTGACGCTTAAAAATGCTTCACAACTCTTCTATTGTTCTCGGAATTCCGCTGACTTTTAAAAATGCTTCGGAACTCTTACATTGTTCTCGGAATTCCGCAGAAGTTAAAGAATGCTTCGGAACTCTTCCATTGTTCTCGGAATTCTGCTGAAGTTTAAAAATGCTTCGGAACTCTTCCATTGTTTTCAGAATTCCGCTGACATTTAAAAATGCTTTGGAACTCTTCCATTGTTCTCAGAATTCTGCAGACATATAAAAATGCTACGGAACTCTTCCATTGTTCTCGGAATTCCGCTGACATTTAAAAATGCTTCGGAACTCTTCGATTGTTCTGGAATTCCGCTGATGTTTAAAAATGCTTCACAACTCTTCCATTGTTCTCGGTATGTTGCTGACTTTTAAAAATGCTTCGGAACTCTTCGATTGTTCTCCAAATTCCGCTGACCTTTAAAAATGCTTCACAACTCTTCCATTGTTCTCAGAATTCCGCTGACGTTTAAAAATGCTTCAGAAATCTTCCATTGTTTTCAAAATTCCGCTGACGTTTAAAAATGCTTCAGAACTCTTCCATTGTTCTCGGAATTCCGCTGATGTTTAAAAATGCTTCAGAACTCTTCCATTGTTCTCGGAAATCTGCTGAAGTTTTGAAGTTTAAAAATGCTTCGGAACTCTTCCATTGTTCTCGGAATTCCGCTGACGCTTAAAAATGCTTCACAACTCTTCTATTGTTCTCGGAATTCCGCTGACTTTTAAAAATACTTCGGAACTCTTCCATTTTTCTCGGAATTCTGCTGAAGTTTAAAAATGCTTCGGAACTCTTCCATTGTTTTCAGAATTCCGCTGACATTTAAAAATGCTTTGGAACTCTTCCATTGTTCTTGGAATTCTGCTGACATTTAAAAATGCTTCGGAACTCTTCCATTGTTCTCGGAATTCCGCAGACATTTAAAAATGCTTCGGAACTCTTCCATTGTTCTCGGAATTCCACTGACGTTTAAAAATGCTTCACAACTCTTCCATTTTTCTCGGAATTCTGCTGAAGTTTAAAAATGCTTCGGAACTCTTCCATTGTTTTCAGAATTCCGCTGACATTTAAAAATGCTTTGGAACTCTTCCATTGTTCTCAGAATTATGCTGAAGATTAAAAATGCTTCGGAACTCTTCCATTGCTCTCAGAATTCCGCTGACGTTTAAAAATGCTTCACAACTCTTCCATTGTTCTCGGAATTCCGCTGACTTTAAAAATGGTTCGGAACTCTTCCATTGTTCTCGGAATTATGCTGAAGATTATAAATGCTTCGGAACTCTTCCATTGTTGTAGGAATTCTGCTGAAGTTTAAAAATGCATCGGAACTCTTCCATTGTTCTCGGAATTTGGGTGAAGTTTAAAAATGCTTCGGAACTCTTCCATTGTTCTCGGATTTCCGCTGACGTTTAAAAATGCTTCACAACTCTTCTATTGTTCTCGGTATTCCGCTGAAGTTTAAATATGCTTCGGAACTCTTCCATTGTTCTCGGAATTCCGCTGACATTTAAAAATGCTTCACAACTCTTCCATTGTTCTCGGAATTTTGCGGACTTTTAAAAATGCTTCGGAACTCTTCCTTTGTTCTCAAAATTCCGCTGAAGTTTAAAAATGCCTCGGAACTCTTCCATTGTTCTCAGAATTCCGCTGACGTTTAAAAATGCTTCGGAAATCTTCCATTGTTTTCAAAATTCCGCTGTCATTTAAAAATGCTTCAGAACTCTTCCATTGTTCTCAGAATTCCGCTGATGTTGAAAAATGCTTCGGAACTCTTCCATTGTTCTTGGAATTCCGCTGACGCTTAAAATTGCTTCACAACTCTTCTATTGTTCTCGGAAATTCCGCTGACTTTAAAAAATGCTTCGGAACTCTTCCATTGTTCTCGGAATTCAGCTGAAGTTTAAGAATGCTTCGGAACTCTTCCAATGTTCTCGGAATTCTGCTGAAGTTTAAAAATGCTTTGGAACTCTTCCATTGTTCTCGGAATTCGGCTGACGCTTAAAAATGCTTCACAACTCTTCTATTGTTCTCGGAATTCCGCTGACTTTTAAAAATGCTTCGGAACTCTTCCATTGTTCTCGGAATTCCGCTGACGTTTAAAAATGCTTCACAACTCTTCCATTTTTCTCGGTATTCCGCTGACTTTTAAAAATGCTTCGGAAATCTTCCATTGTTTTCAAAATTCCGCTGACGTTTAAAAATGCTTCGGAAATCTTCCATTGTTTTCAAAATTCCGCTGACGTTTAAAAATGCTTCAGAACTCTTCCATTGTTCTCGGAATTCCGCTGATGTTGAAAAATGCTTCGGAACTCTTCCATTGTTCTCGGAATTCTGCAGAAGTTTAAGAATGCTTCGGAACTCTTCCATTGTTCTCGGAATTCTGCTGAAGTTTAAAAGTGCTTCGGAACTCTTCCATTGTTTTCAGAATTCCGCTGACATTTAAAAATGCGTTGGAAATCTTCCATTGTTCTCAGAATTCTGCAGACATATAAAAATGCTTCGGAACTCTTCCATTGTTCTCGGAATTCCGCTGACATTTAAAAATGCTTCGGAACTCTTCGATTGTTCTGGAATTCCGCTGATGTTTAAAAATGCTTCACAACTCTTCCATTGTTCTCGGTATTCTGCTGACTTTTAAAAATGCTTCGGAACTGTTCCATTGTTCTCGGAATTCCGCTGAAGTTTAAGTATGCTTCGGAGCTCTTCCATTGTTCTCGGAATTCCGCTGACATTCAAAAATGCTTCAGAACTCTTCCATTGTTCTCGGAATTCTGCTGAGGTTTAAAAATGCTTCGGAACTCTTCCATTGTTCTCGGAATTCCGCTGAGGTTTAAAAATGCTTCGGAACTCTTCCATTGTTCTCGGAATTCCGCTGACTTTTAAAAATGCTTCGGAACTCTTCGATTGTTCTCCAAATTCCGCTGACCTTTATAAATGCTTCACAACTCTTCCATTGTTCTCAGAATTCCGCTGACGTTTAAAAATGCTTCAGAAATCTTCCATTGTTTTCAAAATTCCGCTGACGTTTAAAAATGCTTCAGAACTCTTCCATTGTTCTCGGAATTCCGCTGATGTTTAAAAATGCTTCGGAACTCTTCCATTGTTCTCGGAATTCTGCTGAAGTTTAAAAATGCTTCGGAACTCTTCCATTGTTTTCAGAATTCCGCTGACATTTAAAAATGCTTTGGAACTCTTCCATTGTTCTCAGAATTCTGCAGACATATAAAAATGCTTCGGAACTCTTCCATTGTTCTCGTAATTCCGCTGACATTTAAAAATGCTTCGGAACTCTTCGATTGTTCTGGAATTCCGCTGATGTTTAAAAATGCTTCACAACTCTTCCATTGTTCTCGGTATTCTGCTGACTTTTAAAAATGCTTCGGAACTGTTCCATTGTTCTCGAAATTCCGCTGAAGTTTAAGTATGCTTCGGAGCTCTTCCATTGTTCTCGGAATTCCGCTGACATTCAAAAATGCTTCAGAACTCTTCCATTGTTCTCGGAATTCCGCTGAGGTTTAAAAATGCTTCGGAACTCTTCCATTGTTCTCGGAATTCTGCTGACGTTTAAAAAAGCTTCACAACTATTCCATTGTTCTCGGAATTCCGCTGACTTTTAAAAATGCTTCGGAACTCTTCGATTGTTCTCCAAATTCCGCTGACCTTTAAAAATGCTTCACAACTCTTCCATTTTTCTCGGTATTCCGCTGACTTTTAAAAATGCTTCGGAAATCTTCCGATGTTTTCAAAATTCCGCTGACGTTTAAAAATGCTTCGGAAATCTTCCATTGTTTTCAAAATTCCGCTGACGTTTAAAAATGCTTCAGAACTCTTCCATTGTTCTCGGAATTCCGCTGATGTTGAAAAATGCTTCGGAACTCTTCCATTGTTCTCGGAATTCCGCTGACACTTAAAATTGCTTCACAACTCTTCTATTGTTCTCGGAAATTCCGCTGACTTTAAAAAATGCTTCGGAACTCTTCCATTGTTCTCGGAATTCCGCTGAAGTTTAAGAATGCTTCGGAACTCTTCCATTGTTCTCGGAATTCTGCTGAAGTTTAAAAATGCTTTGGAACTCTTCCATTGTTCTCGGAATTCCGCTGACGCTTAAAAATGCTTCACAACTCTTCTATTGTTCTCGGAATTCCGCTGACTTTTAAAAATGCTTCGGAACTCTTCCATTGTTCTCGGAATTCCGCAGAAGTTTAAGAATGCTTCGGAACTCTTCCATTGTTCTCGGAATTCTGCTGAAGTTTAAAAATGCTTCGGAACTCTTCCATTGTTTTCAGAATTCCGCTGACATTTAAAAATGCTTTGGAACTCTTCCATTGTTCTCAGAATTCTGCAGACATATAAAAATGCTACGGAACTCTTCCATTGTTCTCGGAATTCCGCTGACATTTAAAAATGCTTCAGAACTCTTCGATTGTTCTGGAATTCCGCTGATGTTTAAAAATGCTTCACAACTCTTCCATTGTTCTCGGTATGTTGCTGACTTTTAAAAATGCTTCGGAACTCTTCGATTGTTCTCCAAATTCCGCTGACCTTTAAAAATGCTTCACAACTCTTCCATTGTTCTCAGAATTCCGCTGACGTTTAAAAATGCTTCAGAAATCTTCCATTGTTTTCAAAATTCCGCTGACGTTTAAAAATGCTTCAGAACTCTTCCATTGTTCTCGGAATTCCGCTGATGTTTAAAAATGCTTCAGAACTCTTCCATTGTTCTCGGAAATCTGCTGAAGTTTTGAAGTTTAAAAATGCTTCGGAACTCTTCCATTGTTCTCGGAATTCCGCTGACGCTTAAAAATGCTTCACAACTCTTCTATTGTTCTCGGAATTCCGCTGACTTTTAAAAATACTTCGGAACTCTTCCATTTTTCTCGGAATTCTGCTGAAGTTTAAAAATGCTTCGGAACTCTTCCATTGTTTTCAGAATTCCGCTGACATTTAAAAATGCTTTGGAACTCTTCCATTGTTCTTGGAATTCTGCTGACATTTAAAAATGCTTCGGAACTCTTCCATTGTTCTCGGAATTCCGCAGACATTTAAAAATGCTTCGGAACTCTTCCATTGTTCTCGGAATTCCACTGACGTTTAAAAATGCTTCACAACTCTTCCATTTTTCTCGGTATTCCGCTGACTTTTAAAAATGCTTCGGAACTCTTCCATTGTTCTCGGAATTCCGCTGAAGTTTAAATATTCTTCGGAACTCTTCCATTGTTCTCAGAATTATGCTGAAGATTAAAAATGCTTCGGAACTCTTCCATTGCTCTCAGAATTCCGCTGACGTTTAAAAATGCTTCACAACTCTTCCATTGTTCTCGGAATTCCGCTGACTTTAAAAATGGTTCGGAACTCTTCCATTGTTCTCGGAATTATGCTGAAGATTATAAATGCTTCGGAACTCTTCCATTGTTGTAGGAATTCTGCTGAAGTTTAAAAATGCATCGGAACTCTTCCATTGTTCTCGGAATTTGGGTGAAGTTTAAAAATGCTTCGGAACTCTTCCATTGTTCTCGGATTTCCGCTGACGTTTAAAAATGCTTCACAACTCTTCTATTGTTCTCGGTATTCCGCTGAAGTTTAAATATGCTTCGGAACTCTTCCATTGTTCTCGGAATTCCGCTGACATTTAAAAATGCTTCACAACTCTTCCATTGTTCTCGGAATTTTGCGGACTTTTAAAAATGCTTCGGAACTCTTCCTTTGTTCTCAAAATTCCGCTGAAGTTTAAAAATGCCTCGGAACTCTTCCATTGTTCTCAGAATTCCGCTGACGTTTAAAAATGCTTCTGAAATCTTCCATTGTTTTCAAAATTCCGCTGTCATTTAAAAATGCTTCAGAACTCTTCCATTGTTCTCAGAATTCCGCTGATGTTGAAAAATGCTTCGGAACTCTTCCATTGTTCTTGGAATTCCGCTGACGCTTAAAATTGCTTCACAACTCTTCTATTGTTCTCGGAAATTCCGCTGACTTTAAAAAATGCTTCGGAACTCTTCCATTGTTCTCGGAATTCAGCTGAAGTTTAAGAATGCTTCGGAACTCTTCCAATGTTCTCGGAATTCTGCTGAAGTTTAAAAATGCTTTGGAACTCTTCCATTGTTCTCGGAATTCGGCTGACGCTTAAAAATGCTTCACAACTCTTCTATTGTTCTCGGAATTCCGCTGACTTTTAAAAATGCTTCGGAACTCTTCCATTGTTCTCGGAATTCCGCTGACGTTTAAAAATGCTTCACAACTCTTCCATTTTTCTCGGTATTCCGCTGACTTTTAAAAATGCTTCGGAAATCTTACATTGTTTTCAAAATTCTGCTGACGTTTAAAAATGCTTCGGAAATCTTCCATTGTTTTCAAAATTCCGCTGACGTTTAAAAATGCTTCAGAACTCTTCCATTGTTCTCGGAATTCCGCTGATGTTGAAAAATGCTTCGGAACTCTTCCATTGTTCTCGGAATTCCGCTGACGCTTAAAATTGCTTCACAACTCTTCTATTGTTCTCGGAAATTCCGCTGACTTTAAAAAATGCTTCGGAACTCTTCCATTGTTCTCGGAATTCCGCTGAAATTTAAGAATGCTTTGGAACTCTTCCATTGTTCTCGGAATTCTGCTGAAGTTTAAAAATGCTTCGGAACTCTTCCATTGTTTTCAGAATTCCGCTGACATTTAAAAATGCTTTGGAACTCTTCCATTGTTCTCAGAATTCTGCAGACATATAAAAATGCTTCGGAACTCTTCCATTGTTCTCGGAATTCCGCTGACATTTAAAAATGCTTCGGAACTCTTCGATTGTTCTGGAATTCCGCTGATGTTTAAAAATGCTTCACAACTCTTCCATTGTTCTCGGTATTCTGCTGACTTTTAAAAATGCTTCGGAACTCTTCCATTGTTCTCGGAATTCCGCTGAAGTTTAAGTATGCTTCGGAGCACTTCCATTGTTCTCGGAATTCCGCTGACATTCAAAAATGCTTCAGAACTCTTCCATTGTTCTCGGAATTCCGCTGAGGTTTAAAAATGCTTCGGAACTCTTCCATTGTTCTCGGAATTCCGCTGACGTTTAAAAATGCTTCACAACTCTTCCATTGTTCTCGGAATTCCGCTGACTTTTAAAAATGCTTCGGAACTCTTCGATTGTTCTCCAAATTCCGCTGACCTTTAAAAATGCTTCACAACTCTTCCATTGTTCTCAGAATTCCGCTGACGTTTAAAAATGCTTCAGAAATCTTCCATTGTTTTCAAAATTCCGCTGACGTTTAAAAATGCTTCAGAACTCTTCCATTGTTCTCGGAATTCCGCTGATGTTTAAAAATGCTTCGGAACTCTTCCATTGTTCTCGGAATTCCAGTGAAGTTTAAAAATGCTTCGGAACTCTTACATTGTTCTCAGAATTCCGCTGACGCTTAAAATTGCTTCACAACTCTTCTATTGTTCTCGGAATTCCCCTGACTTTTAAAAATGCTTCGGAACTCTTCCATTGTTCTCGGAATTCCGCTGAAGTTTAAGAATGCTTCAGAACTCTTCCATTTTTCTCGGAATTCTGCTGAAGTTGAAAAATGCTTCGGAACTCTTCCATTGTTTTCAGAATTCCGCTGACATTTAAAAATGCTTCGGAACTCTTCCATTGTTCTCGGAATTCCGCTGACATTTAAAAATGCTTCGGAACTCTTCCATTGCTCTCAGAATTCCGCTGACGTTTAAAAATGCTTCACAACTCTTCCATTGTTCTCGGAATTCCGCTGACTTTTAAAAATGCTTCGGAACTCTTCCATTGTTCTCGGAATTATGCTGAAGTTTAAAAATGCTTCGGAACTCTTCCATTGTTCTCAGAATTCCGCTGACATTTAAAAATGCTTCGGAACTCTTCCATTGTTCTCGGAATTCCGCTGACGTTTAAAAATGCTTCGGAACTCTTCCATTGTTCTCGGAATTCCGCTGAAGTTTAAAAATGCTTCGGAACTCTTCCATTGTTGTAGGAATTCTGCTGAAGTTTAAAAATGCATCGGAACTCTTCCATTGTTCTCGGAATTCGGGTGAAGTTTAAAAATGCTTCGGAACTCTTCCATTGTTCTCGGATTTCCGCTGACGTTTAAAAATGCTTCACAACTCTTCTATTGTTCTCGGTATTCCGCTGAAGTTTAAATATGCTTCGGAACTCTTCCATTGTTCTCGTAATTCCGCAGAAGTTTAAAAATGCTTCGGAACTCTTCCATTGTTCTCGTAATTCCGCTGAAGTTTAAAAATGCTTCGGAACTCTTCCATTGTTCTTGGAATTCCGCTGACGTTTAAAAATGCTTCACAACTCTTCCATTTTTCTCGGTATTCCGCTGACTTTTAAAAATGCTTCGGAAATCTTCCTCTGTTTTCAAAATTCCGCTGACGTTTAAAAATGCTTCGGAAATCTTCCATTGTTTTCAAAATTCCGCTGACGTTTAAAAATGCTTCAGAACTCTTCCATTGTTCTCGGAATTCCGCTGATGTTGAAAAATGCTTCGGAACTCTTCCATTGTTCTCGGAATTCCGCTGACGCTTAAAATTGCTTCACAACTCTTCTATTGTTCTCGGAAATTCCGCTGACTTTAAAAAATGCTTCGGAACTCTTCCATTGTTCTCGGAATTCCGCTGAAGTTTAAGAATGCTTCGGAACTCTTCCATTGTTCTCGGAATTCTGCTGAAGTTTAAAAATGCTTTGGAACTCTTCCATTGTTCTCGGAATTCCGCTGACGCTTAAAAATGCTTCACAACTCTTCTATTGTTCTCGGAATTCCGCTGACTTTTAAAAATGCTTCGGAACTCTTCCATTGTTCTCGGAATTCCGCAGAAGTTTAAGAATGCTTCGGAACTCTTCCATTGTTCTTGGAATTCTGCTGAAGTTTAAAAATGCTTCAGAACTCTTCCATTGTTTTCAGAATTCTGCAGACATATAAAAATGCTTCGGAACTCTTCCATTGTTCTCGGAATTCCGCTGACATTTAAAAATGCTTTGGAACTCTTCCATTGTTCTCAGAATTCTGCAGACATATAAAAATGCTTCGGAACTCTTCCATTGTTCTCGGAATTCCGCTGACATTTAAAAATGCTTTGGAACTCTTCGATTGTTCTGGAATTCCGCTGATGTTTAAAAATGCTTCACAACTCTTCCATTGTTCTCGGTATTCTGCTGACTTTTAAAAATGCTTCGGAACTCTTCCATTGTTCTCGGAATTCCGCTGAAGTTTAAGTATGCTTCGGAGCACTTCCATTGTTCTCGGAATTCCGTTGACATTCAAAAATGCTTCAGAACTCTTCCATTGTTCTCGGAATTCCGCTGAGGTTTAAAAATGCTTCGGAACTCTTCCATTATTCTCGGAATTCCGCTGACGTTTAAAAATGCTTCACAACTCTTCCATTGTTCTCGGAATTCCGCTGACTTTTAAAAATGCTTCGAAACTCTTCGATTGTTCTCCAAATTCCGCTGACCTTTAAAAATGCTTCACAACTCTTCCATTGTTCTCAGAATTCCGCTGACATTTAAAAATGCTTCAGAAATCTTCCATTGTTTTCAAAATTCCGCTGACGTTTAAAAATGCTTCACAACTCTTCTATTGTTCTCGGAATTCCCCTGACTTTTAAAAATGCTTCGGAACTCTTCCATTGTTCTCGGAATTCCGCTGAAGTTTAAGAATGCTTCAGAACTCTTCCATTGTTCTCGGAAATCTGCTGAAGTTTTGAAGTTTAAAAATGCTTCGGAACTCTTCCATTGTTCTTGGAATTCCGCTGACGCTTAAAAATGCTTCACAACTCTTCTATTGTTCTCGGAATTCCGCTGACTTTTAAAAATACTTCGGAACTCTTCCATTTTTCTCGGAATTCTGCTGAAGTTTAAAAATGCTTCGGAACTCTTCCATTGTTTTCAGAATTCCGCTGACATTTAAAAATGCTTCGGAACTCTTCCATTGTTCTCGGAATTCTGCTGACATTTAAAAATGCTTCGGAACTCTTTCATTGTTCTCGGAATTCCGCTGAAGTTTAAATATTCTTCGGAACTCTTCCATTGTTCTCGGAATTATGCTGAAGATTAAAAATGCTTCGGAACTCTTCCATTGCTCTCAGAATTCCGCTGACGTTTAAAAATGCTTCACAACTCTTCCATTGTTCTCGGAATTCCGCTGACTTTTAAAAATGCTTCGGAACTCTTCCATTGTTCTCGGAATTATGCTGAAGTTTAAAAATGCTTCGGAACTCTTCCATTGTTCTCAGAATTCCACTGACATTTAAAAATGCTTCGGAACTCTTCCATTGTTCTCGGAATTCCGCTGACGTTGAAAAATGCTTCGGAACTCTTCCATTGTTCTCGGAATTCCACTGAAGTTTAAAAATGCTTCGGAACTCTTCCATTGTTGTAGGAATTCTGCTAAAGTTTAAAAATGCATCGGAACTCTTCCATTGTTCTCGGAATTCGGGTGAAGTTTAAAAATGCTTCGGAACTCTTCCATTGTTCTCGGATTTCCGCTGACGTTTAAAAATGCTTCACAACTCTTCTATTGTTCTCGGTATTCCGCTGAAGTTAAAATATGCTTCGGAACTCTTCCATTGTTCTTGTAATTCCGCTGAAGTTTAAGAATGCTTCGGAACTCTTCCATTGTTCTCGGAATTCCGCTGACGTTTAAAAATGCTTCACAACTCTTCCATTTTTCTCGGTATTCCGCTGACTTTTAAAAATGCTTCGGAAATCTTCCGATGTTTTCAAAATTCCGCTGACGTTTAAAAATGCTTCGGAAATCTTCCATTGTTTTCAAAATTCCGCTGACGTTTAAAAATGCTTCAGAACTCTTCCATTGTTCTCGGAATTCCGCTGATGTTGAAAAATGCTTCGGAACTCTTCCATTGTTCTCGGAATTCCGCTGACACTTAAAATTGCTTCACAACTCTTCTATTGTTCTCGGAAATTCCGCTGACTTTAAAAAATGCTTCGGAACTCTTCCATTGTTCTCGGAATTCCGCTGAAGTTTAAGAATGCTTCGGAACTCTTCCATTGTTCTCGGAATTCTGCTGAAGTTTAAAAATGCTTTGGAACTCTTCCATTGTTCTCGGAATTCCGCTGACGCTTAAAAATGCTTCACAACTCTTCTATTGTTCTCGGAATTCCGCTGACTTTTAAAAATGCTTCGGAACTCTTACATTGTTCTCGGAATTCCGCAGAAGTTAAAGAATGATTCGGAACTCTTCCATTGTTCTCGGAATTCTGCTGAAGTTTAAAAATGCTTCGGAACTCTTCCATTGTTTTCAGAATTCCGCTGACATTTAAAAATGCTTTGGAACTCTTCCATTGTTCTCAGAATTCTGCAGACATATAAAAATGCTACGGAACTCTTCCATTGTTCTCGGAATTCCGCTGACATTTAAAAATGCTTCGGAACTCTTCGATTGTTCTGGAATTCCGCTGATGTTTAAAAATGCTTCACAACTCTTCCATTGTTCTCGGTATGTTGCTGACTTTTAAAAATGCTTCGGAACTCTTCGATTGTTCTCCAAATTCCGCTGACCTTTAAAAATGCTTCACAACTCTTCCATTGTTCTCAGAATTCCGCTGACGTTTAAAAATGCTTCAGAAATCTTCCATTGTTTTCAAAATTCCGCTGACGTTTAAAAATGCTTCAGAACTCTTCCATTGTTCTCGGAATTCCGCTGATGTTTAAAAATGCTTCAGAACTCTTCCATTGTTCTCGGAAATCTGCTGAAGTTTTGAAGTTTAAAAATGCTTCGGAACTCTTCCATTGTTCTCGGAATTCCGCTGACGCTTAAAAATGCTTCACAACTCTTCTATTGTTCTCGGAATTCCGCTGACTTTTAAAAATACTTCGGAACTCTTCCATTTTTCTCGGAATTCTGCTGAAGTTTAAAAATGCTTCGGAACTCTTCCATTGTTTTCAGAATTCCGCTGACATTTAAAAATGCTTTGGAACTCTTCCATTGTTCTTGGAATTCTGCTGACATTTAAAAATGCTTCGGAACTCTTCCATTGTTCTCGGAATTCCGCAGACATTTAAAAATGCTTCGGAACTCTTCCATTGTTCTCGGAATTCCACTGACGTTTAAAAATGCTTCACAACTCTTCCATTTTTCTCGGTATTCCGCTGACTTTTAAAAATGCTTCGGAACTCTTCCATTGTTCTCGGAATTCCGCTGAAGTTTAAATATTCTTCGGAACTCTTCCATTGTTCTCAGAATTATGCTGAAGATTAAAAATGCTTCGGAACTCTTCCATTGCTCTCAGAATTCCGCTGACGTTTAAAAATGCTTCACAACTCTT
The DNA here is from genome assembly GCF_046119375.1 of Phyllobates terribilis. Taxonomy (NCBI): domain Eukaryota; kingdom Metazoa; phylum Chordata; class Amphibia; order Anura; family Dendrobatidae; genus Phyllobates; species Phyllobates terribilis. The sequence continues at coordinate 1,262,436 of NW_027362781.1, read as the reverse complement.
CCATTGTTCTCGGAATTCCGCTGACTTTAAAAATGGTTCGGAACTCTTCCATTGTTCTCGGAATTATGCTGAAGATTATAAATGCTTCGGAACTCTTCCATTGTTGTAGGAATTCTGCTGAAGTTTAAAAATGCATCGGAACTCTTCCATTGTTCTCGGAATTTGGGTGAAGTTTAAAAATGCTTCGGAACTCTTCCATTGTTCTCGGATTTCCGCTGACGTTTAAAAATGCTTCACAACTCTTCTATTGTTCTCGGTATTCCGCTGAAGTTTAAATATGCTTCGGAACTCTTCCATTGTTCTCGGAATTCCGCTGACATTTAAAAATGCTTCACAACTCTTCCATTGTTCTCGGAATTTTGCGGACTTTTAAAAATGCTTCGGAACTCTTCCTTTGTTCTCAAAATTCCGCTGAAGTTTAAAAATGCCTCGGAACTCTTCCATTGTTCTCAGAATTCCGCTGACGTTTAAAAATGCTTCGGAAATCTTCCATTGTTTTCAAAATTCCGCTGTCATTTAAAAATGCTTCAGAACTCTTCCATTGTTCTCAGAATTCCGCTGATGTTGAAAAATGCTTCGGAACTCTTCCATTGTTCTTGGAATTCCGCTGACGCTTAAAATTGCTTCACAACTCTTCTATTGTTCTCGGAAATTCCGCTGACTTTAAAAAATGCTTCGGAACTCTTCCATTGTTCTCGGAATTCAGCTGAAGTTTAAGAATGCTTCGGAACTCTTCCAATGTTCTCGGAATTCTGCTGAAGTTTAAAAATGCTTTGGAACTCTTCCATTGTTCTCGGAATTCGGCTGACGCTTAAAAATGCTTCACAACTCTTCTATTGTTCTCGGAATTCCGCTGACTTTTAAAAATGCTTCGGAACTCTTCCATTGTTCTCGGAATTCCGCTGACGTTTAAAAATGCTTCACAACTCTTCCATTTTTCTCGGTATTCCGCTGACTTTTAAAAATGCTTCGGAAATCTTCCATTGTTTTCAAAATTCCGCTGACGTTTAAAAATGCTTCGGAAATCTTCCATTGTTTTCAAAATTCCGCTGACGTTTAAAAATGCTTCAGAACTCTTCCATTGTTCTCGGAATTCCGCTGATGTTGAAAAATGCTTCGGAACTCTTCCATTGTTCTCGGAATTCTGCAGAAGTTTAAGAATGCTTCGGAACTCTTCCATTGTTCTCGGAATTCTGCTGAAGTTTAAAAGTGCTTCGGAACTCTTCCATTGTTTTCAGAATTCCGCTGACATTTAAAAATGCGTTGGAAATCTTCCATTGTTCTCAGAATTCTGCAGACATATAAAAATGCTTCGGAACTCTTCCATTGTTCTCGGAATTCCGCTGACATTTAAAAATGCTTCGGAACTCTTCGATTGTTCTGGAATTCCGCTGATGTTTAAAAATGCTTCACAACTCTTCCATTGTTCTCGGTATTCTGCTGACTTTTAAAAATGCTTCGGAACTGTTCCATTGTTCTCGGAATTCCGCTGAAGTTTAAGTATGCTTCGGAGCTCTTCCATTGTTCTCGGAATTCCGCTGACATTCAAAAATGCTTCAGAACTCTTCCATTGTTCTCGGAATTCTGCTGAGGTTTAAAAATGCTTCGGAACTCTTCCATTGTTCTCGGAATTCCGCTGAGGTTTAAAAATGCTTCGGAACTCTTCCATTGTTCTCGGAATTCCGCTGACTTTTAAAAATGCTTCGGAACTCTTCGATTGTTCTCCAAATTCCGCTGACCTTTATAAATGCTTCACAACTCTTCCATTGTTCTCAGAATTCCGCTGACGTTTAAAAATGCTTCAGAAATCTTCCATTGTTTTCAAAATTCCGCTGACGTTTAAAAATGCTTCAGAACTCTTCCATTGTTCTCGGAATTCCGCTGATGTTTAAAAATGCTTCGGAACTCTTCCATTGTTCTCGGAATTCTGCTGAAGTTTAAAAATGCTTCGGAACTCTTCCATTGTTTTCAGAATTCCGCTGACATTTAAAAATGCTTTGGAACTCTTCCATTGTTCTCAGAATTCTGCAGACATATAAAAATGCTTCGGAACTCTTCCATTGTTCTCGGAATTCCGCTGACATTTAAAAATGCTTCGGAACTCTTCGATTGTTCTGGAATTCCGCTGATGTTTAAAAATGCTTCACAACTCTTCCATTGTTCTCGGTATTCTGCTGACTTTTAAAAATGCTTCGGAACTGTTCCATTGTTCTCGAAATTCCGCTGAAGTTTAAGTATGCTTCGGAGCTCTTCCATTGTTCTCGGAATTCCGCTGACATTCAAAAATGCTTCAGAACTCTTCCATTGTTCTCGGAATTCCGCTGAGGTTTAAAAATGCTTCGGAACTCTTCCATTGTTCTCGGAATTCTGCTGACGTTTAAAAAAGCTTCACAACTATTCCATTGTTCTCGGAATTCCGCTGACTTTTAAAAATGCTTCGGAACTCTTCGATTGTTCTCCAAATTCCGCTGACCTTTAAAAATGCTTCACAACTCTTCCATTTTTCTCGGTATTCCGCTGACTTTTAAAAATGCTTCGGAAATCTTCCGATGTTTTCAAAATTCCGCTGACGTTTAAAAATGCTTCGGAAATCTTCCATTGTTTTCAAAATTCCGCTGACGTTTAAAAATGCTTCAGAACTCTTCCATTGTTCTCGGAATTCCGCTGATGTTGAAAAATGCTTCGGAACTCTTCCATTGTTCTCGGAATTCCGCTGACACTTAAAATTGCTTCACAACTCTTCTATTGTTCTCGGAAATTCCGCTGACTTTAAAAAATGCTTCGGAACTCTTCCATTGTTCTCGGAATTCCGCTGAAGTTTAAGAATGCTTCGGAACTCTTCCATTGTTCTCGGAATTCTGCTGAAGTTTAAAAATGCTTTGGAACTCTTCCATTGTTCTCGGAATTCCGCTGACGCTTAAAAATGCTTCACAACTCTTCTATTGTTCTCGGAATTCCGCTGACTTTTAAAAATGCTTCGGAACTCTTCCATTGTTCTCGGAATTCCGCAGAAGTTTAAGAATGCTTCGGAACTCTTCCATTGTTCTCGGAATTCTGCTGAAGTTTAAAAATGCTTCGGAACTCTTCCATTGTTTTCAGAATTCCGCTGACATTTAAAAATGCTTTGGAACTCTTCCATTGTTCTCAGAATTCTGCAGACATATAAAAATGCTACGGAACTCTTCCATTGTTCTCGGAATTCCGCTGACATTTAAAAATGCTTCAGAACTCTTCGATTGTTCTGGAATTCCGCTGATGTTTAAAAATGCTTCACAACTCTTCCATTGTTCTCGGTATGTTGCTGACTTTTAAAAATGCTTCGGAACTCTTCGATTGTTCTCCAAATTCCGCTGACCTTTAAAAATGCTTCACAACTCTTCCATTGTTCTCAGAATTCCGCTGACGTTTAAAAATGCTTCAGAAATCTTCCATTGTTTTCAAAATTCCGCTGACGTTTAAAAATGCTTCAGAACTCTTCCATTGTTCTCGGAATTCCGCTGATGTTTAAAAATGCTTCAGAACTCTTCCATTGTTCTCGGAAATCTGCTGAAGTTTTGAAGTTTAAAAATGCTTCGGAACTCTTCCATTGTTCTCGGAATTCCGCTGACGCTTAAAAATGCTTCACAACTCTTCTATTGTTCTCGGAATTCCGCTGACTTTTAAAAATACTTCGGAACTCTTCCATTTTTCTCGGAATTCTGCTGAAGTTTAAAAATGCTTCGGAACTCTTCCATTGTTTTCAGAATTCCGCTGACATTTAAAAATGCTTTGGAACTCTTCCATTGTTCTTGGAATTCTGCTGACATTTAAAAATGCTTCGGAACTCTTCCATTGTTCTCGGAATTCCGCAGACATTTAAAAATGCTTCGGAACTCTTCCATTGTTCTCGGAATTCCACTGACGTTTAAAAATGCTTCACAACTCTTCCATTTTTCTCGGTATTCCGCTGACTTTTAAAAATGCTTCGGAACTCTTCCATTGTTCTCGGAATTCCGCTGAAGTTTAAATATTCTTCGGAACTCTTCCATTGTTCTCAGAATTATGCTGAAGATTAAAAATGCTTCGGAACTCTTCCATTGCTCTCAGAATTCCGCTGACGTTTAAAAATGCTTCACAACTCTTCCATTGTTCTCGGAATTCCGCTGACTTTAAAAATGGTTCGGAACTCTTCCATTGTTCTCGGAATTATGCTGAAGATTATAAATGCTTCGGAACTCTTCCATTGTTGTAGGAATTCTGCTGAAGTTTAAAAATGCATCGGAACTCTTCCATTGTTCTCGGAATTTGGGTGAAGTTTAAAAATGCTTCGGAACTCTTCCATTGTTCTCGGATTTCCGCTGACGTTTAAAAATGCTTCACAACTCTTCTATTGTTCTCGGTATTCCGCTGAAGTTTAAATATGCTTCGGAACTCTTCCATTGTTCTCGGAATTCCGCTGACATTTAAAAATGCTTCACAACTCTTCCATTGTTCTCGGAATTTTGCGGACTTTTAAAAATGCTTCGGAACTCTTCCTTTGTTCTCAAAATTCCGCTGAAGTTTAAAAATGCCTCGGAACTCTTCCATTGTTCTCAGAATTCCGCTGACGTTTAAAAATGCTTCACAACTCTTCCATTGTTCTCGGAATTTTGCGGACTTTTAAAAATGCTTCGGAACTCTTCCATTGTTCTCAAAATTCTGCTGAAGTTTAAAAATGCCTCGGAACTCTTCCATTGTTCTCAGAATTCCGCTGACGTTTAAAAATGCTTCGGAAATCTTCCATTGTTTTCAAAATTCCGCTGACGTTTAAAAATGCTTCAGAACTCTTCCATTGTTCTCAGAATTCCGCTGATGTTGAAAAATGCTTCGGAACTCTTCCATTGTTCTTGGAATTCTGCTGACGCTTAAAATTGCTTCACAACTCTTCTATTGTTCTCGGAAATTCCGCTGACTTTAAAAAATGCTTCGGAACTCTTCCATTGTTCTCGGAATTCCGCTGAAGTTTAAGAATGCTTCGGAACTCTTCCAATGTTCTCGGAATTCTGCTGAAGTTTAAAAATGCTTTGGAACTCTTCCATTGTTCTCGGAATTCGGCTGACGCTTAGAAATGCTTCACAACTCTTCTATTGTTCTCGGAATTCCGCTGACTTTTAAAAATGCTTCGGAACTCTTCCATTGTTCTCGGAATTCCGCTGACGTTTAAAAATGCTTCACAACTCTTCCATTTTTCTCGGTTTTCCGCTGACTTTAAAAAATGCTTCGGAAATCTTCAATTGTTTTCAAAATTCCGCTGACGTTTAAAAATGCTTCGGAAATCTTCCATTGTTTTCAAAATTCCGCTGACGTTTAAAAATGCTTCAGAACTCTTCCATTGTTCTCGGAAGTCCGCTGATGTTGAAAAATGCTTCGGAACTCTTCCATTGTTCTCGGAATTCCGCTGACGCTTAAAATTGCTTCACAACTCTTCTATTGTTCTCGGAAATTCCGCTGACTTTAAAAAATGCTTCGGAACTCTTCCATTGTTCTCGGAATTCCGCTGAAGTTTAAGAATGCTTCGGAACTCTTCCATTGTTCTCGGAATTCTGCTGAAGTTTAAAAATGCTTTGGAACTCTTCCATTGTTCTCGGAATTCCGCTGACGCTTAAAAATGCTTCACAACTCTTCTATTGTTCTCGGAATTCCGCTGACTTTTAAAAATGCTTCGGAACTCTTCCATTGTTCTCGGAATTCCGCAGAAGTTTAAGAATGCTTCGGAACTCTTCCATTGTTCTCGGAATTCTGCTGAAGTTTAAAAATGCTTCGGAACTCTTCCATTGTTTTCAGAATTCCGCTGACATTTAAAAATGCTTTGGAACTCTTCCATTGTTCTCAGAATTCTGCAGACATATAAAAATGCTTCGGAACTTTTCCATTGTTCTCGGAATTCCGCTGACATTTAAAAATGCTTCGGAACTCTTCGATTGTTCTGGAATTCCGCTGATGTTTAAAAATGCTTCACAACTCTTCCATTGTTCTCGGTATTCTGCTGACTTTTAAAAATGCTTCGGAACTCTTCCATTGTTCTCGGAATTTCGCGGACTTTTAAAAATGCTTCGGAACTCTTCCATTGTTCTCAAAATTCCGCTGAAGTTTAAAAATACCTCGGAACTCTTCCATTGTTCTCGGAATTCCGCTGACATTCAAAAATGCTTCAGAACTCTTCCATTGTTCTCGGAATTCCGCTGAGGTTTAAAAATGCTTCGGAACTCTTCCATTGTTCTCGGAATTCTGCTGACGTTTAAAAAAGCTTCACAACTATTCCATTGTTCTCGGAATTCCGCTGACTTTTAAAAATGCTTCGGAACTCTTCGATTGTTCTCCAAATTCCGCTGACCTTTAAAAATGCTTCACAACTCTTCCATTGTTCTCAGAATTCCGCTGACGTTTAAAAATGCTTCAGAAATTTTCCATTGTTTTCAAAATTCCGCTGACGTTTAAAAATGCTTCAGAACTCTTCCATTGTTCTCGGAATTCCGCTGATGTTTAAAAATGCTTCAGAACTCTTCCATTGTTCTCGGAAATCTGCTGAAGTTTTGAAGTTTAAAAATGCTTCGGAACTCTTCCATTGTTCTCGGAATTCCGCTGACGCTTAAAAATGCTTCACAACTCTTCTATTGTTCTCGGAATTCCGCTGACTTTTAAAAATACTTCGGAACTCTTCCATTTTTCTCGGAATTCTGCTGAAGTTTAAAAATGCTTCGGAACTCTTCCATTGTTTTCAGAATTCCGCTGACATTTAAAAATGCTTTGGAACTCTTCCATTGTTCTTGGAATTCTGCTGACATTTAAAAATGCTTCGGAACTCTTCCATTGTTCTCGGAATTCCGCTGACATTTAAAAATGCTTCGGAACTCTTCCATTGTTCTCGGAATTCCACTGACGTATAAAAATGCTTCACAACTCTTCCATTTTTCTCGGTATTCCGCTGACTTTTAAAAATGCTTCGGAACTCTTCCATTGTTCTCGGAATTCCGTTGAAGTTTAAATATTCTTCGGAACTCTTCCATTGTTCTCGGAATTATGCTGAAGATTAAAAATGCTTCGGAACTCTTCCATTGCTCTCAGAATTCCGCTGACGTTTAAAAATGCTTCACAACTCTTCCATTGTTCTCGGAATTCCGCTGACTTTTAAAAATGGTTCGGAACTCTTCCATTGTTCTCGGAATTATGCTGAAGATTATAAATGCTTCGGAACTCTTCCATTGTTGTAGGAATTCTGCTGAAGTTTAAAAATGCATCGGAACTCTTCCATTGTTCTCGAAATTTGGGTGAAGTTTAAAAATGCTTCGGAACTCTTCCATTGTTCTCGGATTTCCGCTGACGTTTAAAAATGCTAAACAACTCTTCTATTGTTCTCGGTATTCCGCTGAAGTTTAAATATGCTTCGGAACTCTTCCATTGTTCTCGGAATTCCGCTGACATTTAAAAATGCTTCGGAACTCTTCCATTGCTCTCAGAATTCCGCTGACGTTTAAAAATGCTTCAGAACTCTTCCATTGTTCTCGGAATTCCGCTGACGTTTAAAAATGCTTCACAACTCTTCCATTGTTCTCGGAATTTTGCGGACTTTTAAAAATGCTTCGGAACTCTTCCATTGTTCTCAAAATTCCGCTGAAGTTTAAAAATGCCTCGGAACTCTTCCATTGTTCTCAGAATTCCGCTGACGTTTAAAAATGCTTCGGAAATCTTCCATTGTTTTCAAAATTCCGCTGACGTTTAAAAATGCTTCAGAACTCTTCCATTGTTCTCAGAATTCCGCTGATGTTGAAAAATGCTTCGGAACTCTTCCATTGTTCTTGGAATTCTGCTGACGCTTAAAATTGCTTCACAACTCTTCTATTGTTCTCGGAAATTCCGCTGACTTTAAAAAATGCTTCGGAACTCTTCCATTGTTCTCGGAATTCCGCTGAAGTTTAAGAATGCTTCGGAACTCTTCCAATGTTCTCGGAATTCTGCTGAAGTTTAAAAATGCTTTGGAACTCTTCCATTGTTCTCGGAATTCGGCTGACGCTTAGAAATGCTTCACAACTCTTCTATTGTTCTCGGAATTCCGCTGACTTTTAAAAATGCTTCGGAACTCTTCCATTGTTCTCGGAATTCCGCTGACGTTTAAAAATGCTTCACAACTCTTCCATTTTTCTCGGTTTTCCGCTGACTTTAAAAAATGCTTCGGAAATCTTCAATTGTTTTCAAAATTCCGCTGACGTTTAAAAATGCTTCGGAAATCTTCCATTGTTTTCAAAATTCCGCTGACGTTTAAAAATGCTTCAGAACTCTTCCATTGTTCTCGGAAGTCCGCTGATGTTGAAAAATGCTTCGGAACTCTTCCATTGTTCTCGGAATTCCGCTGACGCTTAAAATTGCTTCACAACTCTTCTATTGTTCTCGGAAATTCCGCTGACTTTAAAAAATGCTTCGGAACTCTTCCATTGTTCTCGGAATTCCGCTGAAGTTTAAGAATGCTTCGGAACTCTTCCATTGTTCTCGGAATTCTGCTGAAGTTTAAAAATGCTTTGGAACTCTTCGATTGTTCTCGGAATTCCGCTGACGCTTAAAAATGCTTCACAACTCTTCTATTGTTCTCGGAATTCCGCTGACTTTTAAAAATGCTTCGGAACTCTTCCATTGTTCTCGGAATTCCGCAGAAGTTTAAGAATGCTTCGGAACTCTTCCATTGTTCTCGGAATTCTGCTGAAGTTTAAAAATGCTTCGGAACTCTTCCATTGTTTTCAGAATTCCGCTGACATTTAAAAATGCTTTGGAACTCTTCCATTGTTCTCAGAATTCTGCAGACATATAAAAATGCTTCGGAACTTTTCCATTGTTCTCGGAATTCCGCTGACATTTAAAAATGCTTCGGAACTCTTCGATTGTTCTGGAATTCCGCTGATGTTTAAAAATGCTTCACAACTCTTCCATTGTTCTCGGTATTCTGCTGACTTTTAAAAATGCTTCGGAACTCTTCCATTGTTCTCGGAATTTCGCGGACTTTTAAAAATGCTTCGGAACTCTTCCATTGTTCTCAAAATTCCGCTGAAGTTTAAAAATGCCTCGGAACTCTTCCATTGTTCTTAGAATTCCGCTGACGTTTAAAAATGCTTCGGAAATCTTCCATTGTTTTCAAAATTCCGCTGACGTTTAAAAATGCTTCAGAACTCTTCCATTGTTCTCGGAATTCCGCTGATGTTGAAAAATGCTTCGGAACTCTTCCATTGTTCTCGGAATTCTGCTGAAGTTTAAAAATGCTTCGGAACTCTTCCATTGTTTTCAGAATTCCGCTGACATTTAAAAATGCTTTGGAACTCTTCCATTGTTCTCAGAAATCTGCAGACATATAAAAATGCTTCGGAACTCTTCCATTGTTCTCGGTATTCCGCTGACATTTAAAAATGCTTCGGAACTCTTCCATTGTTCTGGAATTCCGCTGACGTTTAAAAATGCTTCACAACTCTTCCATTGTTCTCGGTATTCTGCTGACTTTTAAAAATGCTTCAGAACTCTTCCATTGTTCTCGGAATTCCGCTGAAGTTTAAGTATGCTACGGAGCTCTTCCATTGTTCTCGGAATTCCGCTGAGGTTTAAAAATGCTTCGGAACCCTTCCATTGTTCTCGGAATTCCGCTGACGTTTAAAAATGCTTCACAACTCTTCCATTGTTCTCGGAATTCCGCTGACTTTTAAAAATGCTTCGGAACTCTTCGATTGTTCTCCAAATTCCGCTGACGTTTAAAAATGCTTCACAACTCTTCCATTGTTCTCAGAATTCCGCTGACGTTTAAAAATGCTTCGGAAATCTTCCATTGTTTTCAAAATTCCGCTGACGTTTAAAAATGCTTCAGAACTCTTCCATTTTTCTCGGAATTCCAGTGAAGTTTAAAAATGCTTCGGAACTGTTCCATTGTTCTCGGAATTCCAGTGAAGTTTAAAAATGCTTCGGAACTCTTACATTGTTCTCAGAATTCCGCTGACGCTTAAAATTGCTTCACAACTCTTCTATTGTTCTCGGAATTCCCCTGACTTTTAAAAATGCTTCGGAACTCTTCCATTGTTCTCGGAATTCCGCTGACGCTTAAAAATGCTTCACAACTCTTCTAATGTTCTCGGAATTCCGCTGACTTTTAAAAATACTTCGGAACTCGTCCATTTTTCTCGGAATTCTGCTGAAGTTTAAAAATGCTTCGGAACTCTTCCTTTGTTTTCAGAATTCCGCTGACATTTAAAAATGCTTTGGAACTCTTCCATTGTTCTTGGAATTCTGCTGACATTTAAAAATGCTTCGGAACTCTTCCATTGTTCTCGGAATTCCGCTGACGCTTAAAATTGCTTCACAACTCTTCTATTATTCTCCGTAATTCCGCTGACTTTAAAAAATGCTTCGGAACTCTTCCATTGTTCTCGGAATTCCGCTGAAGTTTAAGAATGCTTCGGAACTCTTCCATTGTTCTCGGAATTCTGCTGAAGTTTAAAAATGCTTTGGAACTCTTCCATTGTTCTCGGAATTGCGCTGACGCTTAAAAATGCTTCACAACTCTTCTATTGTTCTCGGAATTCCGCTGACTTTTAAAAATGCTTCGGAACTCTTCCATTGTTCTCGGAATTCCGCAGAAGTTTAAGAATGCTTCGGAACCCTTCCATTGTTCTCGGAATTCTGCTGAAGTTTAAAAATGCTTCGGAACTCTTCCATTGTTTTCAGAATTCCGCTGACATTTAAAAATGCTTTGGAACTCTTCCATTGTTCTCAGAATTCTGCAGACATATAAAAATGCTTCGGAACTCTTCCATTGTTCTCGAAATTCCGCTGACATTTAAAAATGCTTCGGAACTCTTCCATTGTTCTGGAATTCCGCTGACGTTTAAAAATGCTTCACAACTCTTCCATTGTTCTCGGTATTCTGCTGACTTTTAAAAATGCTTCAGAACTCTTCCATTGTTCTCGGAATTCCGCTGAAGTTTAAGTATGCTACGGAGCTCTTCCATTGTTCTCGGAATTCCGCTGAGATTTAAAAATGCTTCGGAACCCTTCCATTGTTCTCGGAATTCTGCTGACGTTTAAAAATGCTTCACAACTCTTCCATTGTTCTCGGAATTCCGCTGACTTTTAAAAATGCTTCGGAACTCTTCGATTGTTCTCCAAATTCCGCTGACGTTTAAAAATGCTTCACAACTCTTCCATTGTTCTCAGAATTCTGCAGACATATAAAAATGCTTCGGAACTCTTCCATTGTTCTCGGAATTCCGCTGACATTTAAAAATGCTTCGGAACTCTTCCATTGTTCTGGAATTCCGCTGACGTTTAAAAATGCTTCACAACTCTTCCATTGTTCTCGGTATTCTGCTGACTTTTAAAAATGCTTCAGAACTCTTCCATTGTTCTCGGAATTCCGCTGAAGTTTAAGTATGCTACGGAGCTCTTCCATTGTTCTCGGAATTCCGCTGAGATTTAAAAATGCTTCGGAACCCTTCCATTGTTCTCGGAATTCTGCTGTCGTTTAAAAATGCTTCACAACTCTTCCATTGTTCTCGGAATTCCGCTAACTTTTAAAAATGCTTCGGAACTCTTCGATTGTTCTCCAAATTCCGCTGACGTTTAAAAATGCTTCACAACTCTTCCATTGTTCTCAGAATTCCGCTGACGTTTAAAAATGCTTCGGAAATCTTCCATTGTTTTCAAAATTCCGCTGACGTTTAAAAATGCTTCAGAACTCTTCCATTGTTCTCGGAATTCCGCTGATGTTTAAAAATGCTTCGGAACTCTTCCATTGTTCTCGGAATTCCAGTGAAGTTTAAAAATGCTTCGGAACTCTTACATTGTTCTCAGAATTCCGCTGACGCTTAAAATTGCTTCACAACTCTTCTATTGTTCTCGGAATTCCCCTGACTTTTAAAAATGCTTCGGAACTCTTCCATTGTTCTCGGAATTCCGCTGAAGTTTAAGAATGCTTCAGAACTCTTCCATTGTTCTCGGAAATCTGCTGAAGTTTTGAAGTTTAAAAATGATTCGGAACTCTTCCATTGTTCTCGGAATTCCGCTGACGCTTAAAAATGCTTCACAACTCTTCTATTGTTCTCGGAATTCCGCTGACTTTTAAAAATACTTTGGAACTCTTCCATTTTTCTCGGAATTCTGCTGAAGTTTAAAAATGCTTCGGAACTCTTCCATTGTTTTCAGAATTCCGCTGACATTTAAAAATGCTTTGGAACTCTTCCCTTGTTCTTGGAATTCTGCTGACATTTAAAAATGCTTCGGAACTCTTCCATTGTTCTCGGAATTCCGCTGACATTTAAAAATGCTTCGGAACTCTTCCATTGTTCTCGGAATTCCGCTGACTTTTAAAAATGCTTCACAACTCTTCCATTTTTCTCGGTATTCCGCTGACTTTTAAAAATGCTTCGGAAATCTTCCATTGTTTTCAAAATTCCGCTGACGTTTAAAAATGCTTCGGAAATCTTCCGTTGTTTTCAAAATTCCGCTGACGTTTAAAAATGCTTCAGAACTCTTCCATTGTTCTCGGAATTCCGCTGATGTTGAAAAATGCTTCGGAACTCTTCCATTGTTCTCGGAATTCCGCTGACGCTTAAAATTGCTTCACAACTCTTCTATTGTTCTCGGAAATTCCGCTGACTTTAAAAAATGCTTCGGAACTCTTCCATTGTTCTCGGAATTCCGCTGAAGTTTAAGAATGCTTCGGAACTCTTCCATTGTTCTCGGAATTCTGCTGAAGTTTAAAAATGCTTTGGAACTCTTCCATTGTTCTCGGAATTCCGCTGACGCTTAAAAATGCTTCGGAACTCTTCCATTGTTCTCGGAATTCCGCAGAAGTTTAAGAATGCTTCGGAACTCTTCCATTGTTCTCGGAATTCTGCTGAAGTTTAAAAATGCTTCGGAACTCTTCCTTTGTTTTCAGAATTCCGCTGACATTTAAAAATGCTTTGGAACTCTTCCATTGTTCTCAGAATTCTGCAGACATATAAAAATGCTTCGGAACTCTTCCATTGTTCTCGGAATTCCGCTGACATTTAAAAATGCTTCGGAACTCTTCCATTGTTCTGGAATTCCGCTGATGTTTAAAAATGCTTCACAACTCTTCCATTGTTCTCGGTATTCTGCTGACTATTAAAAATGCTTCGGAACTGTTCCATTGTTCTCGGAATTCCGCTGAAGTTTAAGTATGCTTCGGAGCTCTTCCATTGTTCTCGGAATTCCGCTGACATTCAAAAATGCTTCAGAACTCTTCCATTGTTCTCGGAATTCCGCTGAGGTTTAAAAATGCTTCGGAACTCTTCCATTGTTCTCGGAATTCCGCTGACGTTTAAAAATGCTTCACAACTCTTCCATTGTTCTCGGAATTCCGCTGACTTTTAAAAATGCTTCGTAACTCTTCGATTGTTCTCCAAATTCCGCTGACCTTTAAAAATGCTTCACAACTCTTCCATTGTTCTCAGAATTCCGCTGACGTTTAAAAATGCTTCAGAAATCTTCCATTGTTTTCAAAATTCCGCTGACGTTTAAAAATGCTTCAGAACTCTTCCATTGTTCTCGGAATTCCGCTGATGTTTAAAAATGCTTCGGAACTCTTCCATTGTTCTCGGAATTCTGCTGAAGTTTAAAAATGCTTCGGAACTCTTCCATTGTTTTCAGAATTCCGCTGACATTTAAAAATGCTTTGGAACTCTTCCATTGTTCTCAGAATTCTGCAGACATATAAAAATGCTTCGGAACTCTTCCATTGTTCTCGGAATTCCGCTGACATTTAAAAATGCTTCGGAACTCTTCGATTGTTCTGGAATTCTGCTGATGTTTAAAAATGCTTCACAACTCTTCCATTGTTCTCGGTATTCTGCTGACTTTTAAAAATGCTTCGGAACTGTTCCATTGTTCTCGGAATTCCGCTGAAGTTTAAGTATGCTTCGGAGCTCTTCCATTGTTCTCGGAATTCCGCTGACATTCAAAAATGCTTCAGAACTCTTCCATTGTTCTCGGAATTCCGCTGAGGTTTAAAAATGCTTCGGAACTCTTCCATTGTTCTCGGAATTCCGCTGACGTTTAAAAATGCTTCACAACTCTTCCATTGTTCTCGGAATTCCGCTGACTTTTAAAAATGCTTCGGAACTCTTCGATTGTTCTCCAAATTCCGCTGACCTTTAAAAATGCTTCACAACTCTTCCATTGTTCTCAGAATTCCGCTGACGTTTAAAAATGCTTCAGAAATCTTTCATTGTTTTCAAAATTCCGCTGACGTTTAAAAATGCTTCAGAACTCTTCCATTGTTCTCGGAATTCCGCTGATGTTTAAAAATGCTTCAGAACTCTTCCATTGTTCTCGGAAATCTGCTGAAGTTTTGAAGTTTAAAAATGGTCCGGAACTCTTCCATTGTTCTCGGAATTCCGCTGACGCTTAAAAATGCTTCACAACTCTTCTATTGTTCTCGGAATTCCGCTGACTTTTAAAAATACTTCGGAACTCTTCCATTTTTCTCGGAATTCTGCTGAAGTTTAAAAATGCTTCGGAACTCTTCCATTGTTTTCAGAATTCCGCTGACATTTAAAAATGCTTTGGAACTCTTACATTGTTCTTGGAATTCTGCTGACATTTAAAAATGCTTCGGAACTCTTACATTGTTCTCGGAATTCCGCTGACATTTAAAAATGCTTCGGAACTCTTCCATTGTTCTCGGAATTCCACTGACGTTTAAAAATGCTTCACAACTCTTCCATTTTTCTCGGTATTCCGCTGACTTTTAAAAATGCTTCGGAACTCTTCCATTGTTCTCGGAATTCCGCTGAAGTTTAAATATTCTTCGGAACTCTTCCATTGTTCTCGGAATTATGCTGAAGATTAAAAATGCTTCGGAACTCTTTCATTGCTCTCAGAATTCCGCTGACGTTTAAAAATGCTTCACAACTCTTCCATTGTTCTCGGAATTCCGCTGACTTTTAAAAATTGTTCGGAACTCTTCCATTGTTCTCGGAATTATGCTGAAGATTATAAATGCTTCGGAACTCTTCCATTGTTGTAGGAATTCTGCTGAAGTTTAAAAATGCATCGGAACTCTTCCATTGTTCTCAGAATTTGGGTGAAATTTAAAAATGCTTCGGAACTCTTCCATTGTTCTCGGATTTCCGCTGACGTTTAAAAATGCTTCACAACTCTTCTATTGTTCTCGGTATTCCGCTGAAGTTTAAATATGCTTCGGAACTCTTCCATTGTTCTCGGAATTCCGCTGACATTTAAAAATGCTTCAGAACTCTTCCATTGTTCTCTGAATTCCGCTGACGTTTAAAAATGCTTCAGAACTCTTCCATTGTTCTCGGAATTCCGCTGACGTTTAAAAATGCTTCACAACTCTTCCATTGTTCTCGGAATTTTGCGGACTTTTAAAAATGCTTCGGAACTCTTCCATTGTTCTCAAAATTCCTCTGAAGTTTAAAAATGCCTCGGAACTCTTCCATTGTTCTCAGAATTCCGCTGATGTTGAAAAATGCTTCGGAACTCTTCCATTGTTCTTGGAATTCCGCTGACACTTAAAATTGCTTCACAACTCTTCTATTGTTCTCGGAAATTCCGCTGACTTTAAAAAATGCTTCGGAACTCTTCCATTGTTCTCGGAATTCCGCTGAAGTTTAAGAATGCTTCGGAACTCTTCCAATGTTCTCGGAATTCTGCTGAAGTTTAAAAATGCTTTGGAACTCTTCCATTGTTCTCGGAATTCGGCTGACGCTTAAAAATGCTTCACAACTCTTCTATTGTTCTCGGAATTCCGCTGACTTTTAAAAATGCTTCGGAACTCTTCCATTGTTCTCGGAATTCCGCTGACGTTTAAAAATGCTTCACAACTCTTCCATTTTTCTCGGTATTCCGCTGACTTTTAAAAATGCTTCGGAAATCTTCCATTGTTTTCAAAATTCCGCTGACGTTTAAAAATACTTCGGAAATCTTCCATTGTTTTCAAAATTCCGCTGACGTTTAAAAATGCTTCAGAACTCTTCCATTGTTCTCGGAATTCCGCTGATGTTGAAAAATGCTTCGGAACTCTTCCATTGTTCTCGGAATTCCGCTGACGCTTAAAATTGCTTCACAACTCTTCTATTGTTCTCGGAAATTCCGCTGACTTTAAAAAATGCTTCGGAACTCTTCCATTGTTCTCGGAATTCCGCTGAAGTTTAAGAATGCTTCGGAACTCTTCCATTGTTCTCGGAATTCTGCTGAAGTTTAAAAATGCTTTGGAACTCTTCCATTGTTCTCGGAATTCCGCTGACGCTTAAAAATGCTTTGGAACTCTTCCATTGTTCTCGGAATTCCGCAGAAGTTTAAGAATGCTTCGGAACTCTTCCATTGTTCTCGGAATTCTGCTGAAGTTTAAAAATGCTTCGGAACTCTTCCATTGTTTTCAGAATTCTGCTGACATTTAAAAATGCTTTGGAACTCTTCCATTGTTCTCAGAATTCTGCAGACATATAAAAATGCTTCGGAACTCTTCCATTGTTCTCGGAATTCCGCTGACATTTAAAAATGCTTCGGAACTCTTCGATTGTTCTGGAATTCCGCTGATGTTTAAAAATGCTTCACAACTCTTCCATTGTTCTCGGTATTCTGCTGACTTTTAAAAATGCTTCGGAACTGTTCCATTGTTCTCGGAATTCCGCTGAAGTTTAAGTATGCTTAGGAGCTCTTCCATTGTTCTCGGAATTCCGCTGACATTCAAAAATGCTTCAGAACTCTTCCATTGTTCTCGGAATTCCGCTGAGGTTTAAAAATGCTTCGGAACTCTTCCATTGTTCTCGGAATTCCGCTGACGTTTAAAAATGCTTCACAACTCTTCCATTGTTCTCGGAATTCCGCTGACTTTTAAAAATGCTTCGGAACTCTTCGATTGTTCTCCAAATTCCGCTGACCTTTAAAAATGCTTCACAACTCTTCCATTGTTCTCAGAATTCCGCTGAAGTTTAAAAATGCTTCAGAAATCTTCCATTGTTTTCAAAATTCCGCTGACGTTTAAAAATGCTTCAGAACTCTTCCATTGTTCTCGGAATTCCGCTGATGTTTAAAAATGCTTCGGAACTCTTCCATTGTTCTCGGAATTCTGCTGAAGTTTAAAAATGCTTCGGAACTCTTCCATTGTTTTCAGAATTCCGCTGACATTTAAAAATGCTTTGGAACTCTTCCATTGTTCTCAGAATTCTGCAGACATATAAAAATGCTTCAGAACTCTTCCATTGTTCTCGGAATTCCGCTGACATTTAAAAATGCTTCGGAACTCTTCGATTGTTCTGGAATTCCGCTGATGTTTAAAAATGCTTCACAACTCTTCCATTGTTCTCGGTATTCTGCTGACTTTTAAAAATGCTTCGGAACTGTTCCATTGTTCTCGGAATTCCGCTGAAGTTTAAGTATGCTTCGGAGCTCTTCCATTGTTCTCGGAATTCCGCTGACATTCAAAAATGCTTCAGAACTCTTCCATTGTTCTCGGAATTCCGCTGAGGTTTAAAAATGCTTCGGAACTCTTCCATTGTTCTCGGAATTCCGCTGACGTTTAAAAATGCTTCACAACTCTTCCATTGTTCTCGGAATTCCGCTGACTTTTAAAAATGCTTCGGAACTCTTCGATTGTTCTCCAAATTCCGCTGACCTTTAAAAATGCTTCACAACTCTTCCATTGTTCTCAGAATTCCGCTGACGTTTAAAAATGCTTCAGAAATCTTCCATTGTTTTCAAAATTCCGCTGACGTTTAAAAATGCTTCAGAACTCTTCCATTGTTCTCGGAATTCCGCTGATGTTTAAAAATGCTTCAGAACTCTTCCATTGTTCTCAGAAATCTGCTGAAGTTTTGAAGTTTAAAAATGCTTCGGAACTCTTCCATTGTTCTCGGAATTCCGCTGACGCTTAAAAATGCTTCACAACTCTTCTATTGTTCTCGGAATTCCGCTGACTTTTAAAAATACTTCGGAACTCTTCCATTTTTCTCGGAATTCTGCTGAAGTTTAAAAATGCTTCGGAACTCTTCCATTGTTTTCAGAATTCCGCTGACATTTAAAAATGCTTTGGAACTCTTACATTGTTCTTGGAATTCTGCTGACATTTAAAAATGCTTCGGAACTCTTCCATTGTTCTCGGAATTCCGCTGACATTTAAAAATGCTTCGGAACTCTTCCATTGTTCTCGGAATTCCACTGACGTTTAAAAATGCTTCACAACTCTTCCATTTTTCTCGGTATTCCGCTGACTTTTAAAAATGCTTCAGAACTCTTCCATTGTTCTCGGAATTCCGCTGAAGTTTAAATATTCTTCGGAACTCTTCCATTGTTCTCGGAATTATGCTGAAGATTAAAAATGCTTCGGAACTCTTTCATTGCTCTCAGAATTCCGCTGACTTTTAAAAATGCTTCACAACTCTTCCATTGTTCTCGGAATTCCGCTGACTTTTAAAAATGGTTCGGAACTCTTCCATTGTTCTCGGAATTATGCTGAAGATTATAAATGCTTCGGAACTCTTCCATTGTTGTAGGAATTCTGCTGAAGTTTAAAAATGCATCGGAACTCTTCCATTGTTCTCAGAATTTGGGTGAAGTTTAAAAATGCTTCGGAACTCTTCCATTGTTCTCGGATTTCCGCTGACGTTTAAAAATGCTTCACAACTCTTCTATTGTTCTCGGTATTCCGCTGAAGTTTAAATATGCTTCGGAACTCTTCCATTGTTCTCGGAATTCCGCTGACATTTAAAAATGCTTCAGAACTCTTCCATTGTTCTCTGAATTCCGCTGACGTTTAAAAATGCTTCAGAACTCTTCCATTGTTCTCGGAATTCCGCTGACGTTTAAAAATGCTTCACAACTCTTCCATTGTTCTCGGAATTTTGCTGACTTTTAAAAATGCTTCGGAACTCTTCCATTGTTCTCAAAATTCCTCTGAAGTTTAAAAATGCCTCGGAACTCTTCCATTGTTCTCAGAATTCCGCTGACGTTTAAAAATGCTTCGGAAATCTTCCATTGTTTTCAAAATTCCGCTGACGTTTAAAAATGCTTCAGAACTCTTCCATTGTTCTCAGAATTCCGCTGATGTTGAAAAATGCTTCGGAACTCTTCCATTGTTCTTGGAATTCCGCTGACGCTTAAAATTGCTTCACAACTCTTCTATTGTTCTCGGAAATTCCGCTGACTTTAAAAAATGCTTCGGAACTCTTCCATTGTTCTCGGAATTCCGCTGAAGTTTAAGAATGCTTCGGAACTCTTCCAATGTTCTCGGAATTCTGCTGAAGTTTAAAAATGCTTTGGAACTCTTCCATTGTTCTCGGAATTCGGCTGACGCTTAAAAATGCTTCACAACTCTTCTATTGTTCTCGGAATTCCGCTGACTTTTAAAAATGCTTCGGAACTCTTCCATTGTTCTCGGAATTCCGCTGACGTTTAAAAATGCTTCACAACTCTTCCATTTTTCTCGGTATTCCGCTGACTTTTAAAAATGCTTCGGAAATCTTCCATTGTTTTCAAAATTCCGCTGACGTTTAAAAATGCTTCGGAAATCTTCCATTGTTTTCAAAATTCCGCTGACGTTTAAAAATGCTTCAGAACTCTTCCATTGTTCTCGGAATTCCGCTGATGTTGAAAAATGCTTCGGAACTCTTCCATTGTTCTCGGAATTCCGCTGACGCTTAAAATTGCTTCACAACTCTTCTATTGTTCTCGGAAATTCCGCTGACTTTAAAAAATGCTTCGGAACTCTTCCATTGTTCTCGGAATTCCGCTGAAATTTAAGAATGCTTTGGAACTCTTCCATTGTTCTCGGAATTCTGCTGAAGTTTAAAAATGCTTTGGAACTCTTCCATTGTTCTCGGAATTCCGCTGACGCTTAAAAATGCTTCACAACTCTTCTATTGTTCTCGGAATTCCGCTGACTTTTAAAAATGCTTCTGAACTCTTCCATTGTTCTCGGAATTCCGCAGAAGTTTAAGAATGCTTCGGAACTCTTCCATTGTTCTCGGAATTCTGCTGAAGTTTAAAAATGCTTCGGAACTCTGCCATTGTTTTCAGAATTCCGCTGACATTTAAAAATGCTTTGGAACTCTTCCATTGTTCTCAGAATTCTGCAGACATATAAAAATGCTTCGGAACTCTTCCATTGTTCTCGGAATTCCGCTGACATTTAAAAATGCTTCGGAACTCTTCGATTGTTCTGGAATTCCGCTGATGTTTAAAAATGCTTCACAACTCTTCCATTGTTCTCGGTATTCTGCTGACTTTTAAAAATGCTTCGGAACTCTTCCATTGTTCTTGGAATTCCGCTGAAGTTTCAGTATGCTTCGGAGCACTTCCATTGTTCTCGGAATTCCGCTGACATTCAAAAATGCTTCAGAACTCTTCCATTGTTCTCGGAATTCCGCTGAGGTTTAAAAATGGTTCGGAACTCTTCCATTGTTCTCGGAATTCCGCTGACGTTTAAAAATGCTTCACAACTCTTCCATTGTTCTCGGAATTCCGCTGACTTTTAAAAATGCTTCGGAACTCTTCCATTGTTCTCGGAATTTTGCTGAAGTTTAAAAATGCTTCGGAACTCTTCCATTGTTCTCAGAATTCCGCTGACATTTAAAAATGCTTCGGAACTCTTCCATTGTTCTCGGAATTCCGCTGACGTTTAAAAATGCTTCGGAACTCTTCCATTGTTCTCGGAATTCCGCTGAAGTTTAAAAATGCTTCGGAACTCTTCCATTGTTGTAGGAATTCTGCTGAAGTTTAAAAATGCATCGGAACTCTTCCATTGTTCTCGGAATTCGGGTGAAGTTTAAAAATGCTTCGGAACTCTTCCATTGTTCTCGGATTTCCGCTGACGTTTAAAAATGCTTCACAACTCTTCCATTGTTCTCGGTATTCCGCTGAAGTTTAAATATGCTTCGGAACTCTTCCATTGTTCTCGTAATTCCGCTGAAGTTTAAAAATGCTTCGGAACTCTTCCATTGTTCTCGTAATTCCGCTGAAGTTTAAAAATGCTTCGGAACTCTTCCATTGTTCTCGGAATTCCGCTGACGTTTAACCCCTTCCCGACCCTTGTCACACCGTTTGTGACATGGAAAACAGTTCGTTCCCGACCCATGTCACAGCGTCTGTGACATGGAGGGAAAGACCCCCTTCAGCGCCTGCGAGCGGGGTCGCTCAGATGTTACAGTTGCTACTGCAACTGGACATCCTGAAGTCGACCCCCCGGGGGGTGGATTAACCCCCCCCGTGCCTGGGACCCCTCCGATTGGCTGTTTCATTTTCACTTTTAATGAAACTGCCAATCGGTATGAATTAAATATTTCACCAATGAAAATTGGTGTAATATTTAAATCTGGGCATGGCCTGATGCTTACAGCATCAGCCATTGGCTGGGGGGAGTGTCACCTCTGTCCCCCCCTCCCCCCAGATCTGATTGGGGGGCTAGCGTCACATGGATACTAGCCCCAATCAGATGTGGAGGGAGTTTTTAATGATGGCCGCAACTGCCCGTCCATGGATCGGGTGCCGGCCGTTGTGGACCCTCTGCTGCTGCCCCCCCGTGGACCCTCTGCAGCTGCCCCCCCGTGGATCGCCTGCTGCCCCCCCGTGGATCGCCTGCTGCCCCCCCGTGGATCGCCTGCTGCCGCCGCTGATCGCCTGCTGCCGCCGCTGATCTGCATCAGGTAGTATTGCCCCCGCTCCCCCCCGACCCCCCCTCCACTCCACCCTGCCCCCCCCTCCACCCCCGACCCCCCCTCCACTTTCATACCTGCACCCCGACCTCCGCTCCCTCTGCTCCCTCTCCCACGTCTTCATCCACCGGCTGCTGCTCTCCTTCTGACAGCCGGTGGACTGTGATCACAGCAGCAGCAGGCTCAGTGTAAATGCCCTGCTCCTGTGATCAAACCCACCATCCCCCAGTCCCAGTGATATCACCCCCCACCTCCCAATAATCACCCCTCCCCCAGTGTTCACCCCCCCTGTCCCCAGTGTTCACCCCCCCTGTCCCCAGTGTTCACCCCCCCTGTCCCCAGTGTTCACCCCCCCTGACCCCAGTGTTCACCCCCCCAGTGTTCACCCCCCCTGTCCCCAGTGTTCACCCCCCCTGTCCCCAGTGTTCACCCCCCCTGTCTCCAGTGTTCACTCCCCATCCCCAGTGTGCACCCCCCCATCCCAGTGATCACCCCCCCCCCCCCCCGCAAACCCAGTGATCACCCCCCTTGCTGCTGCCGGCTCCTGCCCCAGTGAACACCCCCCTTGCTGCTGCCGGCTCCTGCCCCAGTGATCACCCCCCTTGCTGCAGCTGCTGGCTCCTCCATCTCTTCAGCCCCCCCGTACGACTGACAGCCCCCGTACGCCTGACAGCCCCCGTACGCCTGACAGCCCCCACACGTGACTGCAGAAGGTTACACCAAGCACACACACACACACACACACACGTACACTCACACTATAATAAAGTTTTGATTTTTTTTTTTTTTTTTTTTTTTTACACACGCACACAGCACACAAAATGTCCCGCCCGTCCCACTCATCCCAGTCTAGGGCGTACTCAGCTTAGTAGGCTATGTCAGGTTGGTGTGTGTGTTGTAGTGTGTGTGTGTGTGTGTGTGGTGTATACACTACAATATACCACACCGCACACCAACCTGACATACACTACACAATGGTGTCCACTAACAAATTGGAACCATGTTGCGTTTGGAGAGTCCCTGTGTGCCCAAACATTGGAGCTCCCCAACAAGTGACCCCATTTTGGAAACTAGACCCCCCAAGGCACCTATCTAGATGCATAGTGAGCACTTGAAACCCCCAGGTGCTTCACAAATTGATTCATAAAAATGAAAAAGTGGAAAAAAAAACACTTTTTTATTTTTACGGATTAATTTGTGAAGGACCTGGGGGTTCCAAGTGCTCACTATGCATCTAGATAGGTGCCTTGGGGGGTCTAGTTTCCAAAATGGGGTCACTTGTGGGGGAGCTACAATGTTTGGCCACACAGCGGCTCTCCAAACGCAACATGGTGTCTTCTAACAATTTGAGCCGACAATTTGTTAGCGGACACCATGTTGCTTTTGGAGAGCCGCTGTGTGCCCAAACATTGGAGCTCCCCAACAAGTGACCCCATTTTGGAAACTAGACCCCCCAAGGCACCTATCTAGATGCATAGTGAGCACTTGGAACCCCCAGGTGCTTCACAAATTGATTCATAAAAATGAAAAAGTGGAAAAAAAAACACTTTTTTATTTTTACGGATTAATTTGTGAAGGACCTGGGGGTTCCAAGTGCTCACTATGCATCTAGATAGGTGCCTTGGGGGGTCTAGTTTCCAAAATGGGGTCACTTGTGGGGGAGCTCCAATGTTTGGCCACACAGCGGCTCTCCAAACGCAACATGGTGTCTTCTAACAATTTGAGCCGACAATTTGTTAGCGGACACCATGTTGCTTTTGGAGAGCCGCTGTGTGCCCAAACATTGGAGCTCCCCCACAAGTGACCCCATTTTGGAAACTAGACCCCCCAAGGCACCTATCTAGATGCATAGTGAGCACTTGGAACCCCCAGGTGCTTCACAAATTAATCCATAAAAATGAAAAAGTATTTTTTTTTCCACTTTTTCATTTTTACGAATCAATTTGTGAAGCACCTGGGGGTTCCAAGTGCTCACTATGCATCTAGATAGGTGCCTTGGGGGGTCTAGTTTCCAAAATGGGGTCACTTATGGGGGAGCTCCAATGTTTAGGCACACAGGAGCTCTTTAAACGCAACATGGTGTACGCTAACAATTTCGGCTCAAATTGTTAGCGGACACCATGTTGCGTTTCGAGAGGCCCTGTGTGCCTAAACATTGGAGCTCCCCCACAAGTGACCCCATTTTGGAAACTAGACCCCCGAAGGCACCTATCTAGATGCACAGTGAGCACTTGGAACCCCCAGGTGCTGCACAAATTAATCCGTAAAAATTAAAAATACTTTTTTTTTTTACAAAAAATTTCTTTTAGCCTATTTTTTTAAATTTTCACATAGGTAACAGGATAAAATGCATCCTAAAATTTGTTGGGCAATTTCTCCTGAGTACAACGATACCTCATATGTGGTCATAAACCACTGTTTGGGCGCATGGCAGGGCTCAGAAGGGAAGGAGCGCAATTTGACTTTTGGAGCTAATTTTCCAATCAAAAAGTGAAATGGCGCTCCTTCCCTTCTGAGCCCTGTCGTGTGCCCAAACAGTGGTTTATGACCACATATGAGGTATTGGTTTACTCAGGAGAAAATGCCCAACAAATTTTAGGATGCAATTTACCCTGTTACCCATGTGAAAATTAAAAAATTTAGGCTAGAAAAAAAATTTTGTTAGAAAAATTAAAATGTTCATTTTTTTCTTCCATGTTGCTTTAGTTCCTGTGATGCACCTGAAGGGTTAATAATCTTCATGAATGTTGTTTTGAGTAGCTTGAGGGGTGCAGTTTTTGGAATGGTGTCACTTTTGGGTGTTTTCTGTCATGTACACCCCTCAAAGGGACTTCAAATGTGATGTGGTCACTAAAAAAAATGGCTTTGCAAATTTTGCTCGAAAAAAGAAAATTTGCTGATGAACTTTGAACCCTTCTAACTTCCTACCAAAATTTTTTTTTTTTCCAAAATTGTGCTGATGTAAAGTAGACATGTGGGAAATGTTATTTATTAATTATTTTGTGTCACATCGCTCTCTAGTTTAGCAGAATAAAAATTCAAAATTTGAAAATTGCAAAATTTTCAAAATTTTTCCCATATTTTTGATTTTTTCACAAATAAACGCAAATATTATCGACCTAAATTTAATACTAACATGAAGCCCAATATGTCACGAAAAAACAATCTCAGAATCGCTAGGATCCGTTGAAGTGTTCCAGAGTTTTTACTTCGTAAAGGGACACTGGTCAGAATTGACAAAAATGCCAAGGTCTTTAGGGTCAAAATAGGCTGGGTCCTGAAGGGGTTAAAAATGCTTCACAACTCTTCCATTTTTCTCGGTATTCCGCTGACTTTTAAAAATGCTTCGAAAATCTTCCATTGTTTTCAAAATTCCGCTGACGTTTAAAAATGCTTCAGAACTCTTCCATTGTTCTCGGAATTCCGTTGATGTTGAAAAATGCTTCGGAACTCTTCCATTGTTCTCGGAATTCCGCTGACGCTTAAAATTGCTTCACAACTCTTCTATTGTTCTCGGAAATTCCGCTGACTTTAAAAAATGCTTCGGAACTCTTCCATTGTTCTCGGAATTCCGCTGAAGTTTAAGAATGCTTCGGAACTCTTCCATTGTTCTCGGAATTCTGCTGAAGTTTAAAAATGCTTTGGAACTCTTCCATTGTTCTCGGAATTCCGCTGACGCTTAAAAATGCTTCACAACTCTTCTATTGTTCTCGGAATTCCGCTGACTTTTAAAAATGCTTCGGAACTCTTCCATTGTTCTCGGAATTCCGCAGAAGTTTAAGAATGCTTCGGAACTCTTCCATTGTTCTCGGAATTCTGCTGAAGTTTAAAAATGCTTCGGAACTCTTCCATTGTTTTCAGAATTCCGCTGACATTTAAAAATGCTTTGGAACTCTTCCATTGTTCTCAGAATTCTGCAGACATATAAAAATGCTTCGGAACTCTTCCATTGTTCTCGGAATTCCGCTGACATTTAAAAATGCTTCGGAACTCTTCGATTGTTCTGGAATTCCGCTGATGTTTAAAAATGATTCACAACTCTTCCATTGTTCTCGGTATGTTGCTGACTTTTAAAAATGCTTCGGAACTCTTCCATTGTTCTCGGAATTCCGCTGAGGTTTAAAAATGCTTCGGAACTCTTCCATTGTTCTCGGAATTCCGCTGACGTTTAAAAATGCTTCACAACTCTTCCATTGTTCTCGGAATTCCGCTGACTTTTAAAAATGCTTCGGAACTCTTCGATTGTTCTCCAAATTCCGCTGACCTTTAAAAATGCTTCACAACTCTTCCATTGTTCTCAGAATTCCGCTGACGTTTAAAAATGCTTCAGAAATCTTCCATTGTTTTCAAAATTCCGCTGACGTTTAAAAATGCTTCAGAACTCTTCCATTGTTCTCGGAATTCCGCTGAAGTTTAAAAATGCTTCGGAACTCTTCCATTGTTCTCGGAATTCCGCTGACGCTTAAAAATGCTTCACAACTCTTCTATTGTTCTCGGAATTCCGCTGACTTTTAAAAATACTTCGGAACTCTTCCATTTTTCTCGGAATTCTGCTGAAGTTTAAAAATGCTTCAGAACTCTTCCATTGTTTTCAGAATTCCGCTGACATTTAAAAATGCTTTGGAACTCTTCCATTGTTCTTGGAATTCCGCTGACATTTAAAAATGCTTCGGAACTCTTCCATTGTTCTCGGAATTCCGCTGACTTTTAAAAATGCTTCGGAACTCTTCCATTGTTCTCGGAATTCCGCTGAAGTTTAAATATTCTTCGGAACTCTTCCATTGTTCTCGGAATTATGCTGAAGATTAAAAATGCTTCGGAAGTCTTCCATTGCTCTCAGAATTCCGCTGACGTTTAAAAATGCTTCACAACTCTTCCATTGTTCTCGGAATTCCGCTGACTTTTAAAAATGCTTTGGAACTCTTCCATTGTTCTCGGAATTATGCTGAAGTTTAAAAATGCTTCGGAACTCTTCCATTTTTCTCAGAATTCCGCTGACATTTAAAAATGCTTCGGAACTCTTCCATTGTTCTCGGAATTCCGCTGACGTTTAAAAATGCTTTGGAACTCTTCCATTGTTCTCGGAATTCCGCTGAAGTTTAAAAATGCTTCGGAACTCTTCCATTGTTGTAGGAATTCTGCTGAAGTTTAAAAATGCATCAGAACTCTTCCATTGTTCTCGGAATTCGGGTGAAGTTTAAAAATGCTTCGGAACTCTTCCATTGTTCTCGGATTTCCGCTGACGTTTAAAAATGCTTCACAACTCTTCTATTGTTCTCGGTATTCCGCTGAAGTTTAAATATGCTTCGGAACTCTTCCATTGTTCTCGTAATTCCGCTGAAGTTTAAAAATGCTTCGGAACTCTTCCATTGTTCTCGTAATTCCGCTGAAGTTTAAAAATGCTTCGGAACTCTTCCAGTTTTCTCGGAATTCCGCTGACATATAAAAATGCTTCGGAACTCTTCCTTTTTTCTCGGAATTCCGTTGATGTTTAAAAATGCTTCAGAACTCTTCCATTGTTCTCGGAATTCCGCTGAAGTTTACGTATGCTTCGGAACTCTTCCATTGTTCTGGAATTCCGCTGACGTTTAAAAATGCTTCACAACTCTTCCATTGTTCTCGGTATTCCCCTGACTTATAAAAATGCTTCGGAACTCTTCCATTGTTCTCGGAATTCCGCTGAAGTTTAAGTATGCTTCGGAACTCTTCCATTGTTCTCGGAATTCTGCTGAAGTTTAAAAATGCTTCAGAACTCTTCCATTGTTCTCAGAATTCCGCTGACATTTAAAAATGCTTCGGAACTCTTCCATTGTTCTCGGAATTCCGCTGACATTTAAAAATGCTTCAGAACTCTTTCATTGTTCTCTGAATTCCGCTGACGTTTAAAAATGCTTCAGAACTCTTCCATTGTTCTCGGAATTCCGCTGACGTTTAAAAATGCTTCACAACTCTTCCATTGTTCTCGGAATTTTGCGGACTTTTAAAAATGCTTCGGAACTCTTCCATTGTTCTCAAAATTCCGCTGAAGTTTAAAAATGCCTCGGAACTCTTCCATTGTTCTCAGAATTCCGCTGACGATTAAAAATGCTTCGGAAATCTTCCATTGTTTTCAAAATTCCGCTGACGTTTAAAAATGCTTCAGAACTCTTCCATTGTTCTCAGAATTCCGCTGATGTTGAAAAATGCTTCGGAACTCTTCCATTGTTCTTGGAATTCCGCTGACGCTTAAAATTGCTTCACAACTCTTCTATTGTTCTCGGAAATTCCGCTGACTTTAAAAAATGCTTCGGAACTCTTCCATTGTTCTCGGAATTCCGCTGAAGTTTAAGAATGCTTCGGAACTCTTCCAATGTTCTCGGAATTCTGCTGAAGTTTAAAAATGCTTTGGAACTCTTCCATTGTTCTCGGAATTCGGCTGACGCTTAAAAATGCTTCACAACTCTTCTATTGTTCTCGGAATTCCGCTGACTTTTAAAAATGCTTCGGAACTCTTCCATTCTTCTCGGAATTCCGCAGAAGTTTAAGAATGCTTCGGAACTCTTCCATTGTTCCACGGAATTCTGCTGAAGTTTAAAAATGCTTCGGAACTCTTCCATTGTTTTCAGAATTCCGCTGACATTTAAAAATGCTTTGGAACTCTTCCATTGTTCTCAGAATTCTGCAGACATATAAAAATGCTTCGGAACTCTTCCATTGTTCTCGTAATTCCGCTGACATTTAAAAATGCTTCGGAACACTTCCATTGTTTTGGAATTCCGCTGACGTTTAAAAATACTTCACAACTCTTCCATTGTTCTCGGTATTCTGCTGACTTTTAAAAATGCTTCGGAACTCTTCCATTGTTCTCGGAATTCCGGTGAAGTTTACGTATGCTTCGGAGCTCTTCCATTGTTCTCGGAATTCCGCTGACATTTAAAAATGCTTCAGAACTCTTCCATTGTTCTCGGAATTCCGCTGATGTTTAAAAATGCTTCGGAACTCTTCCATTGTTCTCGGAATTCCAGTGAAGTTTAAAAATGCTTCGGAACTCTTACATTGCTCTCAGAATTCCGCTGACGTTTAAAAATGCTTCACAACTCTTCCATTGTTCTCGGAATTCCGCTGACTTTTAAAAATGCTTTGGAACTCTTCCATTGTTCTCGGAATTATGCTGAAGTTTAAAAATGCTTCGGAACTCTTCCATTTTTCTCAGAATTCCGCTGACATTTAAAAATGCTTCGGAACTCTTCCATTGTTCTCGGAATTCCGCTGACGTTTAAAAATGCTTTGGAACTCTTCCATTGTTCTCGGAATTCCGCTGAAGTTTAAAAATGCTTCGGAACTCTTCCATTGTTGTAGGAATTCTGCTGAAGTTTAAAAATGCATCAGAACTCTTCCATTGTTCTCGGAATTCGGGTGAAGTTTAAAAATGCTTCGGAACTCTTCCATTGTTCTCGGATTTCCGCTGACGTTTAAAAATGCTTCACAACTCTTCTATTGTTCTCGGTATTCCGCTGAAGTTTAAATATGCTTCGGAACTCTTCCATTGTTCTCGTAATTCCGCTGAAGTTTAAAAATGCTTCGGAACTCTTCCATTGTTCTCGTAATTCCGCTGAAGTTTAAAAATGCTTCGGAACTCTTCCAGTTTTCTCGGAATTCCGCTGACATATAAAAATGCTTCGGAACTCTTCCTTTTTTCTCGGAATTCCGTTGATGTTTAAAAATGCTTCAGAACTCTTCCATTGTTCTCGGAATTCCGCTGAAGTTTACGTATGCTTCGGAACTCTTCCATTGTTCTGGAATTCCGCTGACGTTTAAAAATGCTTCACAACTCTTCCATTGTTCTCGGTATTCCCCTGACTTATAAAAATGCTTCGGAACTCTTCCATTGTTCTCGGAATTCCGCTGAAGTTTAAGTATGCTTCGGAACTCTTCCATTGTTCTCGGAATTCTGCTGAAGTTTAAAAATGCTTCAGAACTCTTCCATTGTTCTCAGAATTCCGCTGACATTTAAAAATGCTTCGGAACTCTTCCATTGTTCTCGGAATTCCGCTGACATTTAAAAATGCTTCAGAACTCTTTCATTGTTCTCTGAATTCCGCTGACGTTTAAAAATGCTTCAGAACTCTTCCATTGTTCTCGGAATTCCGCTGACGTTTAAAAATGCTTCACAACTCTTCCATTGTTCTCGGAATTTTGCGGACTTTTAAAAATGCTTCGGAACTCTTCCATTGTTCTCAAAATTCCGCTGAAGTTTAAAAATGCCTCGGAACTCTTCCATTGTTCTCAGAATTCCGCTGACGATTAAAAATGCTTCGGAAATCTTCCATTGTTTTCAAAATTCCGCTGACGTTTAAAAATGCTTCAGAACTCTTCCATTGTTCTCAGAATTCCGCTGATGTTGAAAAATGCTTCGGAACTCTTCCATTGTTCTTGGAATTCCGCTGACGCTTAAAATTGCTTCACAACTCTTCTATTGTTCTCGGAAATTCCGCTGACTTTAAAAAATGCTTCGGAACTCTTCCATTGTTCTCGGAATTCCGCTGAAGTTTAAGAATGCTTCGGAACTCTTCCAATGTTCTCGGAATTCTGCTGAAGTTTAAAAATGCTTTGGAACTCTTCCATTGTTCTCGGAATTCGGCTGACGCTTAAAAATGCTTCACAACTCTTCTATTGTTCTCGGAATTCCGCTGACTTTTAAAAATGCTTCGGAACTCTTCCATTGTTCTCGGAATTCCGCAGAAGTTTAAGAATGCTTCGGAACTCTTCCATTGTTCCACGGAATTCTGCTGAAGTTTAAAAATGCTTCGGAACTCTTCCATTGTTTTCAGAATTCCGCTGACATTTAAAAATGCTTTGGAACTCTTCCATTGTTCTCAGAATTCTGCAGACATATAAAAATGCTTCGGAACTCTTCCATTGTTCTCGTAATTCCGCTGACATTTAAAAATGCTTCGGAACACTTCCATTGTTTTGGAATTCCGCTGACGTTTAAAAATACTTCACAACTCTTCCATTGTTCTCGGTATTCTGCTGACTTTTAAAAATGCTTCGGAACTCTTCCATTGTTCTCGGAATTCCGGTGAAGTTTACGTATGCTTCGGAGCTCTTCCATTGTTCTCGGAATTCCGCTGACATTTAAAAATGCTTCAGAACTCTTCCATTGTTCTCGGAATTCCGCTGATGTTTAAAAATGCTTCGGAACTCTTCCATTGTTCTCGGAACTCCAGTGAAGTTTAAAAATGCTTCGGAACTCTTACATTGTTCTCAGAATTCCGCTGACGCTTAAAATTGCTTCACAACTCTTCTATTGTTCTCGGCATTCCCCTGACTTTTAAAAATGCTTCGGAACTCTTCCATTGTTCTCGGAATTCCGCTAAAGTTTAAAAATGCTTCGGAACTCTTCCATTGTTCTCGTAATTCCGCTGACGTTTAAAAATGCTTCAGAACCCTTCCATTGTTCTCGGAATTCCGCTGATGTTGAAAAATGCTTCGGAACTCTTCCATTGTTCTCGGAATTCCGCTGACGCTTAAAATTGCTTCACAACTCTTCTATTGTTCTCGGAATTCCGCAGAAGTTTAAGAATGCTTCGGAACTCTTCCATTGTTCTCGGAATTCTGCTGAAGTTTAAAAATGCTTCGGAACTCTTCCATTGTTTTCAGAATTCCGCTGACATTTAAAAATGCTTTGGAACTCTTCCATTGTTCTCAGAATTCTGCAGACATATAAAAATGCTTCGGAACTCTTCCATTGTTCTCGGTATTCCGCTGACATTTAAAAATGCTTCGGAACTCTTCGATTGTTCTGGAATTCCGCTGATGTTTAAAAATGCTTCACAACTCTTCCATTGTTCTCGGTATTCTGCTGACTTTTAAAAATGCTTCGGAACTCTTCCATTGTTCTCGGAATTCCGCTGAAGTTTAAGTATGCTTCGGAGCTCTTCCATTGTTCTCGGAATTCCGCTGACATTCAAAAATGCTTCAGAACTCTTCCATTGTTCTCGGAATTCCGCTGAGGTTTAAAAATGCTTCGGAACTCTTCCATTGTTCTCAAAATTCGGCTGACGTTTAAAAATGCTTCACAACTCTTCCATTGTTCTCGGAATTCCGCTGACTTTTAAAAATGCTTCGGAACTCTTCGATTGTTCTCCAAATTCCGCTGACCTTTAAAAATGCTTCACAACTCTTCCATTGTTCTCAGAATTCCGCTGACGTTTAAAAATGCTTCAGAACTCTTCCATTGTTCTCGGAATTCCGCTGATGTTTAAAAATGTATCGGAACTCTTCCATTGTTCTCGGAATTCCAGTGAAGTTTAAAAATGCTTCGGAACTCTTACATTGTTCTCAGAATTCCGCGGACGCTTAAAATTGCTTCACAACTCTTCTATTGTTCTCCGAATTCCCCTGACTTTTAAAAATGCTTCGGAACTCTTCCATTGTTCTCGGAATTCCGCTGAAGTTTAAGAATGCTTCAGAACTCTTCCATTGTTCTCGGAAATCTGCTGAAGTTTTGTAGTTTAAAAATGCTTCGGAACACTTCCATTGTTCTCGGAATTCCGCTGACGCTTAAAAATGCTTCACAACTCTTCTATTGTTCTCGGAATTCCGCTGACTTTTAAAAATACTTCGGAACTCTTCCATTTTTCTCGGAATTCTGCTAAAGTTTAAAAATGCTTCGGAACTCTTCCATTGTTTTCAGAATTCCGCTGACATTTAAAAATGCTTTGGAACTCTTCCATTGTTCTTGGAATTCTGCTGACATTTAAAAATGCTTCGGAACTCTTCCATTGTTCTCGGAATTCCGCTGACATTTAAAAATGCTTCGGAACTCTTCCATTCTTCTCGGAATTCCACTGACGTTTAAAAATGCTTCACAACTCTTCCATTTTTCTCGGTATTCCGCTGACTTTTAAAAATGCTTCGGAACTCTTCCATTGTTCTCGGAATTCCGCTGAAGTTTAAATATTCTTCGGAACTCTTCCATTGTTCTCGGAATTATGCTGAATATTAAAAATGCTTCGGAACTCTTCCATTGCTCTCAGAATTCCGCTGACGTTTAAAAATGCTTCACAACTCTTCCATTGTTCTCGGAATTCCGCTGACTTTTAAAAATGCTTCGGAACTCTTCCATTGTTCTCGGAATTCGGGTGAAGTTTAAAAATGCTTCGGAACTCTTCCATTGTTCTCGGATTTCCGCTGACGTTTAAAAATGCTTCACAACTCTTCTATTGTTCTCGGTATTCCGCTGAAGTTTAAATATGCTTCGGAACTCTTCCATTGTTCTCGTAATTCCGCTGAAGTTTAAAAATGCTTCGGAACTCTTCCATTGTTCTCGTAATTCCGCTGAAGTTTAAAAATGCTTCGGAACTCTTCCAGTTTTCTCGGAATTCCGCTGACATTTAAAAATGCTTCGGAACTCTTCCTTTTTTCTCGGAATTCCATTGATGTTTAAAAATGCTTCAGAACTCTTCCATTGTTCTCGGAATTCCGCTGAAGTTTAAGTATGCTTCGGAACTCTTCCATTGTTCTGGAATTCCGCTGACGTTTAAAAATGCTTCACAACTCTTCCATTGTTCTCGGTATTCCCCTGACTTTTAAAAATGCTTCGGAACTCTTCCATTGTTCTCGGAATTCCGCTGAAGTTTAAGTATGCTTTGGAACTCTTCCATTGTTCTCGGAATTCTGCTGAAGTTTAAAAATGCTTCAGAACTCTTCCATTGTTCTCAGAATTCCGCTGACATTTAAAAATGCTTCGGAACTCTTCCATTGTTCTCTGAATTCCGCTGACGTTTAAAAATGCTTCAGAACTCTTCCATTGTTCTCGGAATTCCGCTGACGTTTAAAAATGCTTCACAACTCTTCCATTGTTCTCGGAATTTTGCGGACTTTTAAAAATGCTTCGGAACTCTTCCATTGTTCTCAAAATTCCGCTGAAGTTTAAAAATGCCTCGGAACTCTTCCATTGTTCTCAGAATTCCGCTGACGTTTAAAAATGCTTCGGAAATCTTCCATTGTTTTCAAAATTCCGCTGACGTTTAAAAATGCTTCAGAACTCTTCCATTGTTCTCAGAATTCCGCTGATGTTGAAAAATGCTTCGGAACTCTTCCATTGTTCTTGGAATTCCGCTGACGCTTAAAATTGCTTCACAACTCTTCTATTGTTCTCGGTAATTCCGCTGACTTTAAAAAATGCTTCGGAACTCTTCCATTGTTCTCGGAATTCCGCTGAAGTTTAAGAATGCTTCGGAACTCTTCCATTGTTCCACGGAATTCTGCTGAAGTTTAAAAATGCTTCGGAACTCTTCCATTGTTTTCAGAATTCCGCTGACATTTAAAAATGCTTTGGAACACTTCCATTGTTCTCAGAATTCTGCAGACATATAAAAATGCTTCGGAACTCTTCCATTGTTCTCGTAATTCCACTGACATTTAAAAATGCTTCGGAACACTTCCATTGTTCTGGAATTCCGCTGACGTTTAAAAATACTTCACAACTCTTCCATTGTTCACGGTATTCTACTGACTTTAAAAAATGCTTCGGAACTCTTCCATTATTCTCGGAATTCCGGTGAAGTTTACGTATGCTTCGGAGCTCTTCCATTGTTCTCGTAATTCCGCTGACATTTAAAAATGCTTCAGAACTCTTCCATTGTTCTCGGAATTCCGCTGATGTTTAAAAATGCTTCGGAACTCTTCCATTGTTCTCGGAAATCCAGTGAAGTTTAAAAATGCTTCGGAACGCTTACATTGTTCTCAGAATTCCGCTGATGCTTAAAATTGCTTCACAACTCTTCTATTGTTCTCGGCATTCCCCTGACTTTTAAAAATGCTTCGGAACTCTTCCATTGTTCTCGGAATTCCGCTGAAGTTTAAGAATGCTTCAGAACTCTTCCATTGTTCTCGGAAATCTGCTGAAGTTTTGAAGTTTAAAAATGCTTCGGAACTCTTCCATTGTTCTCGGAATTCCGCTGACGCTTAAAAATGCTTCACAACTCTTCTATTGTTCTCGGAATTCCGCTGACTTTTAAAAATACTTCGGAACTCTTCCATTTTTCTCGGAATTCTGCTGAAGTTTAAAAATGCTTCGGAACTCTTCCATTGTTTTCAGAATTCCGCTGACATTTAAAAATGCTTCGGAACTCTTCCATTGTTCTCGGAATTCTGCTGAAGTTTAAAAATGCTTTGGAACTCTTCCATTGTTCTCGGAATTCCGCTGACGCTTAAAAATGCTTCACAACTCTTCTATTGTTCTCGGAATTCCGCTGACTTTTAAAAATGCTTCGGAACTCTTCCATTGTTCTCGGAATTCCGCAGAAGTTTAAGAATGCTTCGGAACTCTTCCATTGTTCTCGGAATTCTGCTGAAGTTTAAAAATGCTTCGGAACTCTTCCATTGTTTTCAGAATTCCGCTGACATTTAAAAATGCTTTGGAACACTTCCATTGTTCTCAGAATTCTGCAGACATATAAAAATGCTTCGGAACTCTTCCATTGTTCTCGGAATTCCGCTGACATTTAAAAATGCTTCGGAACTCTTCCATTGTTCTGGAATTCCGCTGATGTTTAAAAATGCTTCGGAACTCTTCCATTGTTCTCAGAATTCCGCTGACATTTAAAAATGCTTCAGAACTCTTCCATTGTTCTCGGAATTCCGCTGAGGTTTAAAAATGCTTCGGAACTCTTCCATTGTTCTCAGAATTCCGCTGACATTTAAAAATGCTTCAGAACTCTTCCATTGTTCTCGGAATTCCGCTGAGGTTTAAGAATGCTTCGGAACTCTTCCATTGTTCTCAGAATTCCGCTGACGTTTAAAAATGCTTCACAACTCTTCCATTGTTCTCGGAATTCCGCTGACTTTTAAAAATGCTTCGGAACTCTTCGATTGTTCTCCAAATTCCGCTGACGTTTAAAAATGCTTCACAACTCTTCCATTGTTCTCAGAATTCCGCTGACGTTTAAAAATGCTTCAGAAATCTTCCATTGTTTTCAAAATTCCGCTGACGTTTAAAAATTCTTCAGAACTCTTCCATTGTTCTCGGAATTCCGCTGATGTTTAAAAATGCTTCGGAACTCTTCCATTGTTCTCGGAATTCCAGTGAAGTTTAAAAATGCTTCGGAACTCTTACATTGTTCTCAGAATTCCGCTGACGCTTAAAATTGCTTCACAACTCTTCTATTGTTCTCGGAATTCCCCTGACTTTTAAAAATGCTTCGGAACTCTTCCTTTTTTCTCGGAATTCCGTTGATGTTTAAAAATGCTTCAGAACTCTTCCATTGTTCTCGGAATTCCGCTGAAGTTTAAGTATGCTTCGGAACTCTTCCATTGTTCTGGAATTCCGCTGATGTTTAAAAATGCTTCACAACTCTTCCATTGTTCTCGGTATTCCCCTGACTTTTAAAAATGCTTCGGAACTCTTCCATTGTTCTCGGAATTTTGCTGAAGTTTAAGTATGCTTCGGAACTCTTCCATTGTTCTCGGAATTCTGCTGAAGTTTAAAAATGCTTCAGAACTCTTCCATTGTTCTCAGAATTCTGCTGACATTTAAAAATGCTTCGGAACTCTTCCATTGTTCTCGGAATTCTGGTGACATTTAATAATGCTTCAGAACTCTTCCATTGTTTTCTGAATTCCGCTGACGTTTAAAAATGCTTCGGAACTCTTCCATTGTTCTCGGAATTCCGCTGGAGGTTAAGAATGCTTCAGAACTCTTCCATTGTTCTCGGAAATCTGCTGAAGTTTTGAAGTTTAAAAATGCTTCGGAACTCTTCCATTGTTCTCGGAATTGCGCTGACGTTTAAAAATGCTTCACAACTCTTCTATTGTTCTCGGAATTCCGCTGACTTTTAAAAATACATCGGAACTCGTCCATTTTTCTCGGAATTCTGCTGAAGTTTAAAAATGCTTCGGAACTCTTCCATTGTTCTCGGAATTTTGCCGACTTTTAAAAATGCTTCGGAACTCTTCCATTGTTCTCAAAATTCCGCTGAAGTTTAAAAATGCCTCGGAACTCTTCCATTGTTCTCAGAATTCCGCTGATGTTGAAAAATGCTTCGGAACCCTTCCATTGTTCTCGGAATTCCGCAGAAGTTTAAGAATGCTTCGGAACTCTTCCATTGTTCTCGGAATTCTGCTGAAGTTTAAAAATGCTTCGGAACTCTTCCATTGTTTTCAGAATTCCGCTGACATTTAAAAATGCTTTGGAACTCTTCCATTGTTCTCAGAATTCTGCAGACATATAAAAATGCTTCGGAACTCTTCCATTGTTCTCGGAATTCCGCTGACATTTAAAAATGCTTCGGAACTCTTCCATTGTTCTGGAATTCCGCTGATGTTTAAAAATGCTTCGGAACTCTTCCATTGTTCTCAGAATTCCGCTGACATTTAAAAATGCTTCAGAACTCTTCCATTGTTCTCGGAATTCCGCTGAGGTTTAAAAATGCTTCGGAACTCTTCCATTGTTCTCAGAATTCCGCTGACATTTAAAAATGCTTCAGAACTCTTCCATTGTTCTCGGAATTCCGCTGAGGTTTAAAAATGTTTCGGAACTCTTCCATTGTTCTCGGAATTCCGCTGACGTTTAAAAATGCTTCACAACTCTTCCATTGTTCTCGGAATTCCGCTGACTTTTAAAAATGCTTCGGAACTCTTCGATTGTTCTCCAAATTCCGCTGACGTTTAAAAATGCTTCACAACTCTTCCATTGTTCTCAGAATTCCGCTGACGTTTAAAAATGCTTCAGAAATCTTCCATTGTTTTCAAAATTCCGCTGACGTTTAAAAATTCTTCAGAACTCTTCCATTGTTCTCGGAATTCCGCTGATGTTTAAAAATGCTTCGGAACTCTTCCATTGTTCTCGGAATTCCAGTGAAGTTTAAAAATGCTTCGGAACTCTTACATTGTTCTCAGAATTCCGCTGACGCTTAAAATTGCTTCACAACTCTTCTATTGTTCTCGGAATTCCCCTGACTTTTAAAAATGCTTCAGAACTCTTCCATTGTTCTCGGAATTCCGCTGACGTTTAAAAATGCTTCACAACTCTTCCATTGTTCTCGGAATTTTGCGGACTTTTAAAAATGCTTCGGAACTCTTCCATTGTTCTCAAAATTCCGCTGAAGTTTAAAAATGCCTCGGAACTCTTCCATTGTTCTCAGAATTCCGCTGACGTTTAAAAATGCTTCGGAAATCTTCCATTGTTTTCAAAATTCCGCTGACGTTTAAAAATGCTTCAGAACTCTTCCATTGTTCTCAGAATTCCGCTGATGTTGAAAAATGCTTCGGAACTCTTCCATTGTTCTTGGAATTCCGCTGACGCTTAAAATTGCTTCACAACTCTTCTATTGTTCTCGGTAATTCCGCTGACTTTAAAAAATGCTTCGGAACTCTTCCATTGTTCTCGGAATTCCGCTGAAGTTTAAGAATGCTTCGGAACTCTTCCATTGTTCCACGGAATTCTGCTGAAGTTTAAAAATGCTTCGGAACTCTTCCATTGTTTTCAGAATTCCGCTGACATTTAAAAATGCTTTGGAACACTTCCATTGTTCTCAGAATTCTGCAGACATATAAAAATGCTTCGGAACTCTTCCATTGTTCTCGTAATTCCACTGACATTTAAAAATGCTTCGGAACACTTCCATTGTTCTGGAATTCCGCTGACGTTTAAAAATACTTCACAACTCTTCCATTGTTCACGGTATTCTACTGACTTTAAAAAATGCTTCGGAACTCTTCCATTATTCTCGGAATTCCGGTGAAGTTTATGTATGCTTCGGAGCTCTTCCATTGTTCTCGTAATTCCGCTGACATTTAAAAATGCTTCAGAACTCTTCCATTGTTCTCGGAATTCCGCTGATGTTTAAAAATGCTTCGGAACTCTTACATTGTTCTCGGAATTCCAGTGAAGTTTAAAAATGCTTCGGAACGCTTACATTGTTCTCAGAATTCCGCTGACGCTTAAAATTGCTTCACAACTCTTCTATTGTTCTCGGCATTCCCCTGACTTTTAAAAATGCTTCGGAACTCTTCCATTGTTCTCGGAATTCCGCTGAAGTTTAAGAATGCTTCAGAACTCTTCCATTGTTCTCGGAAATCTGCTGAAGTTTTGAAGTTTAAAAATGCTTCGGAACTCTTCCATTGTTCTCGGAATTCCGCTGACGCTTAAAAATGCTTCACAACTCTTCTATTGTTCTCGGAATTCCGCTGACTTTTAAAAATACTTCGGAACTCTTCCATTTTTCTCGGAATTCTGCTGAAGTTTAAAAATGCTTCGGAACTCTTCCATTGTTTTCAGAATTCCGCTGACATTTAAAAATGCTTCGGAACTCTTCCATTGTTCTCGGAATTCTGCTGAAGTTTAAAAATGCTTTGGAACTCTTCCATTGTTCTCGGAATTCCGCTGACGCTTAAAAATGCTTCACAACTCTTCTATTGTTCTCGGAATTCCGCTGACTTTTAAAAATGCTTCGGAACTCTTCCATTGTTCTCGGAATTCCGCAGAAGTTTAAGAATGCTTCGGAACTCTTCCATTGTTCTCGGAATTCTGCTGAAGTTTAAAAATGCTTCGGAACTCTTCCATTGTTTTCAGAATTCCGCTGACATTTAAAAATGCTTTGGAACACTTCCATTGTTCTCAGAATTCTGCAGACATATAAAAATGCTTCGGAACTCTTCCATTGTTCTCGGAATTCCGCTGACATTTAAAAATGCTTCGGAACTCTTCCATTGTTCTGGAATTCCGCTGATGTTTAAAAATGCTTCGGAACTCTTCCATTGTTCTCGGAATTCCGCTGAGGTTTAAAAATGCTTCGGAACTCTTCCATTGTTCTCAGAATTCCGCTGACATTTAAAAATGCTTCAGAACTCTTCCATTGTTCTCGGAATTCCGCTGACATTTAAAAATGCTTCGGAACTCTTCCATTGTTCTGGAATTCCGCTGATGTTTAAAAATGCTTCGGAACTCTTCCATTGTTCTCGGAATTCCGCTGAGGTTTAAAAATGCTTCGGAACTCTTCCATTGTTCTCAGAATTCCGCTGACATTTAAAAATGCTTCAGAACTCTTCCATTGTTCTCGGAATTCCGCTGAGGTTTAAGAATGCTTCGGAACTCTTCCATTGTTCTCAGAATTCCGCTGACGTTTAAAAATGCTTCACAACTCTTCCATTGTTCTCGGAATTCCGCTGACTTTTAAAAATGCTTCGGAACTCTTCGATTGTTCTCCAAATTCCGCTGACGTTTAAAAATGCTTCACAACTCTTCCATTGTTCTCAGAATTCCGCTGACGTTTAAAAATGCTTCAGAAATCTTCCATTGTTTTCAAAATTCCGCTGACGTTTAAAAATTCTTCAGAACTCTTCCATTGTTCTCGGAATTCCGCTGATGTTTAAAAATGCTTCGGAACTCTTCCATTGTTCTCGGAATTCCAGTGAAGTTTAAAAATGCTTCGGAACTCTTACATTGTTCTCAGAATTCCGCTGACGCTTAAAATTGCTTCACAACTCTTCTATTGTTCTCGGAATTCCCCTGACTTTTAAAAATGCTTCGGAACTCTTCCTTTTTTCTCGGAATTCCGTTGATGTTTAAAAATGCTTCAGAACTCTTCCATTGTTCTCGGAATTCCGCTGAAGTTTAAGTATGCTTCGGAACTCTTCCATTGTTCTGGAATTCCGCTGATGTTTAAAAATGCTTCACAACTCTTCCATTGTTCTCGGTATTCCCCTGACTTTTAAAAATGCTTCGGAACTCTTCCATTGTTCTCGGAATTTTGCTGAAGTTTAAGTATGCTTCGGAACTCTTCCATTGTTCTCGGAATTCTGCTGAAGTTTAAAAATGCTTCAGAACTCTTCCATTGTTCTCAGAATTCTGCTGACATTTAAAAATGCTTCGGAACTCTTCCATTGTTCTCGGAATTCTGGTGACATTTAAAAATGCTTCAGAACTCTTCTATTGTTTTCTGAATTCCGCTGACGTTTAAAAATGCTTCGGAACTCTTCCATTGTTCTCGGAATTCGGCTGGAGGTTAAGAATGCTTCAGAACTCTTCCATTGTTCTCGGAAATCTGCTGAAGTTTTGAAGTTTAAAAATGCTTCGGAACTCTTCCATTGTTCTCGGAATTGCGCTGACGTTTAAAAATGCTTCACAACTCTTCTATTGTTCTCGGAATTCCGCTGACTTTTAAAAATACATCGGAACTCGTCCATTTTTCTCGGAATTCTGCTGAAGTTTAAAAATGCTTCGGAACTCTTCCATTGTTCTCGGAATTTTGCCGACTTTTAAAAATGCTTCGGAACTCTTCCATTGTTCTCAAAATTCCGCTGAAGTTTAAAAATGCCTCGGAACTCTTCCATTGTTCTCAGAATTCCGCTGATGTTGAAAAATGCTTCGGAACTCTTCCATTGTTCTCGGAATTCCGCAGAAGTTTAAGAATGCTTCGGAACTCTTCCATTGTTCTCGGAATTCTGCTGAAGTTTAAAAATGCTTCGGAACTCTTCCATTGTTTTCAGAATTCCGCTGACATTTAAAAATGCTTTGGAACTCTTCCATTGTTCTCAGAATTCTGCAGACATATAAAAATGCTTCGGAACTCTTCCATTATTCTCGGAATTCCGCTGACATTTAAAAATGCTTCGGAACTCTTCCATTGTTCTGGAATTCCGCTGATGTTTAAAAATGCTTCGGAACTCTTCCATTGTTCTCAGAATTCCGCTGACTTTTAAAAATGCTTCAGAACTCTTCCATTGTTCTCGGAATTCCGCTGAGGTTTAAAAATGCTTCGGAAC
Organism: Phyllobates terribilis; assembly: GCF_046119375.1. NCBI lineage: Eukaryota > Metazoa > Chordata > Amphibia > Anura > Dendrobatidae > Phyllobates > Phyllobates terribilis. The sequence goes on along the minus strand of NW_027362781.1, from coordinate 1,221,007 downwards.
TCTTCCATTGTTCTCAGAATTCCGCTGACATTTAAAAATGCTTCAGAACTCTTCCATTGTTCTCGGAATTCCGCTGAGGTTTAAAAATGCTTCGGAACTCTTCCATTGTTCTCGGAATTCCGCAGACGTTTAAAAATGCTTCACAACTCTTCCATTGTTCTCGGAATTCCGCTGACTTTTAAAAATGCTTCGGAACTCTTCGATTGTTCTCCAAATTCCGCTGACGTTTAAAAATGCTTCACAACTCTTCCATTGTTCTCAGAATTCCGCTGACGTTTAAAAATGCTTCAGAAATCTTCCATTGTTTTCAAAATTCCGCTGACGTTTAAAAATTCTTCAGAACTCTTCCATTGTTCTCGGAATTCCGCTGATGTTTAAAAATGCTTCGGAACTCTTCCATTGTTCTCGGAATTCCAGTGAAGTTTAAAAATGCTTCGGAACTCTTACATTGTTCTCAGAATTCCGCTGACGCTTAAAATTGCTTCACAACTCTTCTATTGTTCTCGGAATTCCCCTGACTTTTAAAAATGCTTCGGAACTCTTCCTTTTTTCTCGGAATTCCGTTGATGTTTAAAAATGCTTCAGAACTCTTCCATTGTTCTCGGAATTCCGCTGAAGTTTAAGTATGCTTCGGAACTCTTCCATTGTTCTGGAATTCCGCTGATGTTTAAAAATGCTTCACAACTCTTCCATTGTTCTCGGTATTCCCCTGACTTTTAAAAATGCTTCGGAACTCTTCCATTGTTCTCGGAATTCTGCTGAAGTTTAAAAATGCTTCAGAACTCTTCCATTGTTCTCAGAAATCTGCTGACATTTAAAAATGCTTCGGAACTCTTCCATTGTTCTCGGAATTGCGCTGACGCTTAAAAATGCTTCACAACTCTTCTATTGTTCTCGGTATTCCGCTGACTTTTAAAAATACATCGGAACTCGTCCATTTTTCTCGGAATTCTGCTGAACTTTAAAAATGCTTCGGAACTCTTCCATTGTTCTCGGAATTTTGCCGACTTTTAAAAATGCTTCGGAACTCTTCCATTGTTCTCAAAATTCCGCTGAAGTTTAAAAATGCCTCGGAACTCTTCCATTGTTCTCAGAATTCCGCTGACGTTTAAAAATGCTTCGGAAATCTTCCATTGTTTTCAAAATTCCGCTGACGTTTAAAAATGCTTCAGAACTCTTCCATTGTTCTCGGAATTCCGCTGATGTTGAAAAATGCTTCGGAACTCTTCCATTGTTCTCGGAATTCTACTGAAGTTTAAGAATGCTTCGGAACTCTTCCATTGTTCTCGGAATTCCGCTGACGCTTAAAAATGCTTCACAACTCTTCTATTGTTCTCGGAAATTCCGCTGACTTTAAAAAATGCTTCGGAACTCTTCCATTGTTCTCGGAATTCTACTGAAGTTTAAGAATGCTTCGGAACTCTTCCATTGTTCTCGGAATTCTGCTGAAGTTTAAAAATGCTTTGGAACTCTTCCATTGTTCTCGGAATTCCGCTGACGCTTAAAAATGCTTCACAACTCTTCTATTGTTCTCGGAATTCCGCTGACTTTTAAAAATGCTTCGGAACTCTTCCATTGTTCTCGGAATTCCGCAGAAGTTTAAGAATGCTTCGGAACTCTTCCATTGTTCTCGGAATTCTGCTGAAGTTTAAAAATGCTTCGGAACTCTTCCATTGTTCTCAGAATTCTGCAGACATATAAAAATGCTTCGGAACTCTTCCATTGTTCTCGGAATTCCGCTGACATTTAAAAATGCTTCGGAACTCTTCCATTGTTCTGGAATTCCGCTGACGTTTAAAAATGCTTCACAACTCTTCCATTGTTCTCTGTATTCTGCTGACTTTTAAAAATGCTTCGGAACTCTTCCATTGTTCTCGGAATTCCGCTGAAGTTTAAGTATGCTTCGGAGCTCTTCCATTGTTCTCGGAATTCCGCTGACATTTAAAAATGCTTCAAAACTCTTCCATTGTTCTCGGAATTCCGCTGAGTTTTAAAAATGCTTCGGAACTCTTCCATTGTTCTCGGAATTCCGCTGATGTTTAAAAATGCTTCACAACTCTTCCATTGTTCTCGGAATTCCGCTGACTTTTAAAAATGCTTCGGAACTCTTCCATTGTTCTCCAAATTCCGCTGACGTTTAAAAATGCGTCACAACTCTTCCATTGTTCTCAGAATTCCGCTGACGTTTAAAAATGCTTCGGAAATCTTCCATTGTTTTCAAAATTCCGTATACGTTTAAAAATGCTTCAGAACTCTTCCATTGTTCTCGGAATTCCGCTGATGTTTAAAAATGCTTCGGAACTCTTCCATTGTTCTCGGAATTCCAGTGAAGTTTAAAAATGCTTCGGAACTCTTACATTGTTCTCAGAATTCCGCTGACGCTTAAAATTGCTTCACAACTCTTCTATTGTTCTCGGAATTCCCCTGACTTTTAAAAATGCTTCGGAACTCTTCCATTGTTCTCGGAATTCCGCTAAAGTTTAAGAATGCTTCAGAACTCTTCCATTGTTCTCGGAAATCTGCTGAAGTTTTGAAGTTTAAAAATGCTTCGGAACTCTTCCATTGTTCTCGGAATTCCGCTGACGCTTAAAAACGCTTCACAACTCTTCTATTGTTCTCGGAATTCCGCTGACTTTTAAAAATACTTCAGAACTCTTCCATTTTTCTCGGAATTCAGCTGAAGTTTAAAAATGCTTCAGAACTCTTCCATTGTTTTCAGAATTCCGCTGACATTTAAAAATGCTTTGGAACTCTTCCCTTGTTCTTGGAATTCTGCTGACATTTAAAAATGCTTCGGAACTCTTCCATTGTTCTCGGAATTCCGCTGACATTTAAAAATGCTTCGGAACTCTTCCATTGTTCTCGGAATTCCGCTGATGTTTAAAAATGCTTCACAACTCTTCCATTTTTCTCGGTATTCCGCTGACTTTTAAAAATGCTTCGGAAATCTTCCATTGTTTTCAAAATTCCGCTGACGTTTAAAAATGCTTCGGAAATCTTCCATTGTTTTCAAAATTCCGCTGACGTTTAAAAATGCTTCAGAACTCTTCCATTGTTCTCGGAATTCCGCTGATGTTGAAAAATGCTTCGGAACTCTTCCATTGTTCTCGGAATTCCGTTGACGCTTAAAATTGCTTCACAACTCTTCTATTGTACTCGGAAATTCCGCTGACTTTAAAAAATGCTTCGGAACTCTTCCATTGTTCTCGGAATTCCGCTGAAGTTTAAGAATGCTTCGGAACTCTTCCATTGTTCTCGGAATTCTGCTGAAGTTTAAAAATGCTTTGGAACTCTTCCATTGTTCTCGGAATTCGGCTGACGCTTAAAAATGCTTCACAACTCTTCTATTGTTCTCGGAATTCCGCTGACTTTTAAAAATGCTTCGGAACTCTTCAATTGTTCTCGGAATTCCGCAGAAGTTTAAGAATGCTTCGGAACTCTTCCATTGTTCTCGGTATTCTGCTGACTTTTAAAAATGCTTCGGAACTCTTCCATTGTTCTCGGAATTCGCTGAAGTTTAAGTATGCTTCGGAGCTCTTCCATTGTTCTCGGAATTCCGCTGACATTTAAAAATGCTTCAGAACTCTTCCATTGTTCTCGGAATTCCGCTGAGGTTTAAAAATGCTTCGGAACTCTTCCATTGTTCTCGGACTTCCGCTGACGTTTAAATATGCTTCACAACTCTTCCATTGTTCTCGGAATTCCGCTGACTTTTAAAAATGCTTCGGAACTCTTCGATTGTTCTCCAAATTCCGCTGACGTTTAAAAATGCTTCACAACTCTTCTATTGTTCTCGGAATTCCGCTGACTTTTAAAAATGCTTCAGAACTCTTCCATTGTTCTCGGAATTCCGCAGAAGTTTAAGAATGCTTCGGAACTCTTCCATTATTCTCGGAATTCTGCTGAAGTTTAAAAATGCTTTGGAACTCTTCCATTGTTTTCAGAATTCCGCTGACATTTAAAAATGCTTTGGAACTCTTCCATTGTTCTCAGAATACTGCAGACATATAAAAATGCTTCGGAACTCTTCCATTGTTCTCGGAATTCCGCTGACATTTAAAAATGCTTCGGAACTCTTCCATTGTTCTCGGAATTCCGCTGACATTTAAAAATGCTTCGGAACTCTTCCATTGTTCTCGGAATTCCACTGACGTTTAAAAATGCTTCGGAACTCTTCCATTGTTCTCGGAATTCCGCTGAAGTTTAAAAATGCTTCGGAACTCTTCCATTGTTGTAGGAATTCTGCTGAAGTTTAAAAATGTATCGGAACTCTTCCATTGTTCTCGGAATTCCGCTGATGTTTAAAAATGCTTCGGAACTCTTCCATTGTTTTCGGAATTCCACTGACGTTTAAAAATGCTTGAAAACTCTTCCATTGTTCTCGGAATTCTGCTGATGTTTAAAAATGCTTCGGAACTCTTCCATTGTTCTCGTAATTCCGCTGAAGTTTAAAAATGCTTCGGAACTCTTCCTTTGTTCTCGTAATTCCGCTAAAGTTTAAAAATGCTTCGGAACTCTTCCATTGTTCTCGGATTTCCGCTGACATATAAAAATGCTTCGGAACTCTTCCTTTTTTCTCGGAATTCCGTTGATGTTTAAAAATGCTTCAGAACTCTTCCATTGTTCTCGGAATTCCGCTGAAGTTTAAGTATGCTTCGGAACTCTTCCATTGTTCTGGAATTCCGCTGATGTTTAAAAATGCTTCACAACTCTTCCATTGTTCTCGGTATTCCCCTGACTTTTAAAAATGCTTCGGAACTCTTCCATTGTTCTCGGAATTCCGCTGAAGTTTAAGTATGCTTCGGAACTCTTCCATTGTTCTCGGAATTCTGCTGAAGTTTAAAAATGCTTCAGAACTCTTCCATTGTTCTCAGAATTCCGCTGACATTTAAAAATGCTTCGGAACTCTTCCATTGTTCTCGGAATTCAGGTGACATTTAAAAATGCTTCAGAACTCTTCCATTGTTCTCTGAATTCCGCTGACGTTTAAAAATGCTTCGGAACTCTTCCATTGTTCTCGGAATTCCGCTGACGTTTAAAAATGCTTCACAACTCTTCCATTGTTCTCGGAATTTCGCGGACTTTTAAAAATGCTTCGGAACTCTTCCATTGTTCTCAAATTTCCGCTGACGTTTAAAAATGCCTCGGAACTCTTCCATTGTTCTCAGAATTCCGCTGACGTTTAAAAATGCTTCGGAAATCTTCCATTGTTTTCAAAATTCCGCTGACGTTTAAAAATGCTTCAGAACTCTTCCATTGTTCTCAGAATTCCGCTGATGTTGAAAAATGCTTCGGAACTCTTCCATTGTTCTTGGAATTCCGCTGACGCTTAAAATTGCTTCACAACTCTTCCTTCTATTGTTCTCGGAAATTCCGCTGACTTTAAAAAATGCTTCGGAACTCTTCCATTGTTCTCGGAATTCCGCTGAAGTTTAAGAATGCTTCGGAACTCTTCCATTGTTCTCGGAATTCTGCTGAAGTTTAAAAATGCTTTGGAACTCTTCCATTGTTCTCGGAATTCGGCTGACGCTTAAAAATGCTTCACAACTCTTCTATTGTTCTCGGAATTCCGCTGACTTTTAAAAATGCTTCGGAACTCTTCCATTGTTCTCGGAATTCCGCAGAAGTTTAAGAATGCTTCGGAACTCTTCCATTGTTCTCGGAATTCTGCTAAAGTTTAAAAATGCTTCGGAACTCTTCCATTGTTTTCAGAATTCCGCTGACATTTAAAAATGCTTTGGAACTCTTCCATTGTTCTCAGAATACTGCAGACATATAAAAATGCTTCGGAACTCTTCCATTGTTCTCGGAATTCCGCTGACATTTAAAAATGCTTCGGAACTCTTCCATTGTTCTGGAATTCCGCTGACGTTTAAAAATGCTTCACAACTCTTCCATTGTTCTCGGTATTCTGTTGACTTTTAAAAATGTTTCGGAACTCTTCCATTGTTCTCGGAATTCCGCTGAAGTTTAAGTATGCTTCGGAGCTCTTCCATTGTTCTCGGAATTCCGCTGACATTTAAAAATGCTTCAGAACTGTTCCATTGTTCTCGGAATTCCACTGAGGTTTAAAAATGCTTCACAACTCTCCCATTGATCTCAGAATTCCGCTGACGTTTAAAAATGCTTCGGAAATCTTCCATTGTTTTCAAAATTCCGCTGACGTTTAAAAATGCTTCAGAACTCTTCCATTGTTCTCGGAATTCCGCTGATGCTTAAAAATGCTTCGGAACTCTTCCATTGTTCTCGGAATTCCAGTGAAGTTTAAAAATGCTTCGGAACTCTTACATTGTTCTCAGAATTCCGCTGATGCTTAAAATTGCTTCACAACTCTTCTATTGTTCTCGGAATTCCCCTGAGTTTTAAAAATGCTTCGGAACTCTTCCATTTTTCTCGGAATTCCGCTGAAGTTTAAGAATGCTTCAGAACTCTTCCATTGTTCTCGGAAATCTGCTGAAGTTTTGAAGTTTAAAAATGCTTCGGAACTCTTCCATTGTTCTCGGAATTCCGCTGACGCTTAAAAATGCTTCACAACTCTTCTATTGTTCTCGGAATTCCGCTGACTTTTAAAAATACTTCGGAACTCTTCCATTTTTCTCGGAATTCTGCTGAAGTTTAAAAATGCTTCGGAACTCTTCCATTGTTTTCAGAATTCCGCTGACATTTAAAAATGCTTTGGAACTCTTCCATTGTTCTTGGAATTCTGCTGACATTTAAAAATGCTTCGGAACTCTTTCATTGTTCTCGGAATTCCGCTGACATTTAAAAATGCTTCGGAACTAGTGTTGAGCATTCCAATACTGTAATATCGGGTATCGGCCGATATTCGCGGTATCGGAATTCCGATACTTAATTCCGATACTTTTACAATATCGAATACCGGAATTGGAAGTTCCCATAATGCCTGCACTCTGCAGTGACTGTGAAGGATGACAAGTTGGATGGCAGCGCGATCCAGCCTGTCATCAGAATGCCATCCCAGCGGGGGAGAATTCTCCTGATTGTTTAAAAGCCGGCGCGCGGTAAAAAGCCGCCGGCTTTTAAACAATCACACAGCCCCATACTGCTTCCCTGCAGCCTCCCACCCCGATCCTCCGCTCCCCTCGCCACCTCCAATCCCAATCGTAAATTAGGACCGGGCGGGGATCGCAGCTCCAAGGAGCGGGGAGCGAAGGACCCGGGCGGGGAAGCCGGCAGTGAAAAGACTTCACCGCCGGCTTTCCCGTTCTGTGCTGTGCTTTCCCGCCGGTTATTTCAAATGAACAGCTGAGGTATCAGGTGATGCCGATCAGCTGTTCATTTGAAGTCGCCGCGTTGCCCTCAGAGGGTTCATGTGAGTTCATGCTTGACTGCATGAACTCACATGAACTTTCCCACGGCCGCACAGGTCAGCCTCACCTCCCAGACCCGTCATGATTAGTGTGTGTGCGGGTGTGTGTGCGGGGTGTGTGTGTGCGGGGTGTGTGTGCGGGGTGTGTGTGCGGGGTGTGTGTGCGGTGTCTGTGCGGGGTGTGTGTGTGCGGGGTATCTGTGCGGTGTCTGTGCGATGTTTGTGCGGGTGTGCGCGGTGTCTGTGCGTGCAGGCAGACATAGGCCAATGTGACACTACTACTCCCATCGGCCTATGTCTGTCCCCTGTCCACTCATGCCAGCAGGATCAGCTTGATGGGAGCAGTAGTTCCCATCAGCCTGATCCTGCTATTTAAATTGCCCTACTGTGTCCCCAATAAATGTTAGATACATGTCATTGGTGGCCAGTGGTTGCCTACAATAAATTAGTTCATACATTACCTGTCCCCGCCGATCGCCACCTAAAATAAAGTAAAAAATAAAAAACTACACCTATACTCACCTAGACACCTAATTCCCCAAAGCCATCGATCTCCTGTAATAAAATATAAAATAATAAACCACAACCTTATCCTTACCCCTCCGGAGTAGTCCACGAGTGTCCCACGAAGATCTCCAGTTCAGAGCAGCCACATAGAATGTGACCGCTCTAAACCGCTGCCGCCTCTAGAATGACGGGGCCGTAAGGGTTCACCGGAGTTCAGGCAGCGCTGCTCCGGTTAGCTGCTTTACGGCCCCGCTGTATCGTGAGAAATTCCCACGGTACAGCAGTGCCGTAAAGGAGGTCTCCGGAGCTGCGCTGCCTGAATGCACTCCGGTGACCTCAGTCAGTGGCTCCCGCTGCCGAGAGCGGACTTGTTCCCGGCAGCGTGAGCTTACAGCAGCCATGCACAGCTGTCACCATCTCCAGATGTGACAGCTGTGCATGAGAGATCAGCGCAGGAACGTGGACAGGTAACTATTATTTTTAGTAAACTAAGAATTAAATAAAATGGTGTGTTTTATTTCAAATAAATTATTTTTTTCTGGGTGTAGTGTGTGTTTTCTTTTTAACACTTTGTAGGTTAGTAATGGGGGTGTCTTATAGACGCCCATCATTACTAACCTGGGCTTCATGGCAGCTGGCGCTGACATGAACCCCACCACTATTACCCCCTGCCACCGCACCAGGGCAGCGTGGAAGAGCGAGGCTAAGTGCCAGAATTGGCGCATCCTATGGATGCGCCATTTCTGGGGCGGCTGACGGCTGGTGTTTCTAGCCTGGGAGGGGGCCATTATTCATGGCACCCTTCCTGGGCTATTAATATCAGCCCCCAGCTGTCTGCCTAGCCTTTGCTAGCTATTAAAATAGGGGGGACCCCACGTCATTTTTTTTGGGGGGTCCCCCATTTTAATAGCTAGTAAAGGCTAGGTATTCAGCTGGGGGCAGATATTAGTAGCCTGGGAAGCTCTGTGGGTTTTGCCCCCTTCCCAGGCTTCAAACATCTGCCCCAGCCGTCTGCTTAACCTCCGCTAGAGACTAAAATTATGGGGGATCCCACGCCATTTTTTTTTTTAAATAAATCCTTTATTTTAACACTAAATGACATTTGAGGAGTTAATAAAGATGCAGTCCCTAAATTATTATTTATTTTTTAATTAATTTTTCCCAAAACTTTTGACGTGGGCTTCGCCATATTTTTGTATGCCAGCCAGGTACAGCATCCAGCTTCTATGAACGCGCCATTTTCTGGGGCATCTGCGGACTGCAATTTTCAGCGGAGGGGGGGGCAGAAAGCTTGGGCCTCCCTGCGCTGCAGATTCCATCCCCCAGCTGCCTAGTTGTACCTGGCTGGACACAAAAATAGGGAGAAGCTCCACGTTTTTTTTTTTTTTAATTATTTCATGAAATTCATGGAATAATTAAGAAAAAAAGGGCTTCCCTATATTGTTGTGTCCAACCAGGTACAAATAGGCAGCTGGTGGTTGGTGGCAGCCCGTTCCTGCCTGCTGTACCTGGCTGGACACAAATATAGTGCAAAGCCCCATGTCAATTTTTTTTTAATTATTTCAGGAAATTCATGAAATAATTAAAAAAAAATTATGTGGGGCTTCTCCTTATATTTGTGTCCAGTCAGGTACAGCAGGCAGGAACGGGCTGCCCCCAACCACCAGCTGCCTATTTGTACCTAGCCGGACACAACAATATAGGGAAGCCCTTTTTTTCTTAATTATTCCATGAATTTCATGAAATAATTTAAAAAAAAAATACGTGGGGCTTCGCCCTATTTTTGTGTCCAGCCAGGTACAACAAGGCAGCTGGGGCCTGGAATCCGCAGCGCAGGGAGGCCCAAGCTTTCTGGGCCCCAAGCGCTGCAAATTGCAGTCCGCAGCCGCCCCGGAAAATGGCGCGTTCATAGAAGCGCCATCTTCTGGCGCTGTACCCAACTCATCCAGGGCCCTGGTGCGGTGGCTCACTGGGTAATAAAGGGGTTAAGGCCAGCTTGGCATTATCAGTTGGCCCTAAGCCCGAAATTCATGGGGTCACGCCAATATTAGACATGACCGCCATGAATTTCTAGTAAAGTATTTAAAAAAAACACAAACACCCAGAAAAAAGTCCTTTAATTGAAATAAAGACACAATTCTTTATTGTTCTAAATTAAACCATACTTACCACCACGCCCATTCCAGCTGAAGCCAACGATCTCCTGCAATAAAAGAAAAATAATAAAGCAACCTCATCCTTACCTTTCCATGGTTCCCACGACAGCTTCAGCTCTGCTACATCGAGATGACAGGCTGGACCGCAGCAGAACGCTGCCATCCAGCCTGTCATCCCGCAGACACTGAGAAGCGCAGATGTAGCAGAGCTGAAGCTGTCGTACTTTTATTGCAGGAGATCGTTGGCTTCAGCTGGAATGGGCGTGACTGTAAGTATGGTTTAATTTAGAACAATAAAGAATTGTGTGTTTATTTCAATTAAAGGACTTTTTTCTGGGTGTTTGTGTTTTTTTTAAATACTTTACTAGAAATTCATGGTGGTCCTGTCTAATATTGGCGTGACCCCATGAATTTCGGGCTTAGGGCCAGCCGATAATGCCAAGCTGGCCTTAACCCCTTTATTACAGAGTGAGCCACCGCTTCTATGAACGCGCCATTTTCTGGGGCGGCTGCGGACTGCAATTTGCAGCGGGTGAGGCCCAGAAAGCTTGGGCCTCCCTGCGCTGCGGATTCCAGCCCCCAGCTGCCTTGTTGTACCTGGCTGGACACAAAAATAGGGCGAAGCCCCACGTATTTTTTTTTTAATTATTTCATGAAATTCATGGAATAATTAAGAAAAAAAGGGCTTCCCTATATTGTTGTGTCTGGCTAGGTACAAATAGGCAGCTGGTGGTTGGGGGCAGCCCGTTCCTGCCTGCTGTACCTGACTGGACACAAATATAGGGCGAAGCCCCACATCAATTTTTTTTAATTATTTCATGAATTTCCTGAAATGATTTAAAAAAAATTGACGTGGGGCTTCGCACTATATTTGTGTCCAGCCAGGTACAGCAGGCAGGAACGGGCTGCCCCCAACCACCAGCTGCCTATTTGTACCTGGTTGGACACAACAATATAGGGAAGCCCTGTTTTCTTAATTATTTCATGAATTTCATGAAATAATTTAAAAAAAAAAATACGTGAAGCTTCTCCCTATTTTTGTGTCCAGCCAGGTAAAACTAGGCAGCTGGGGGATGGAATCTGCAGCGCAGGGAGGCCCAAGCTTTCTGCCCCCCCCGCTGAAAATTGCAGTCCGCAGCCACCCCGGAAAATGACGCATTCATAGAAGCTGGATGCTGTACCTGGCTGGCATACAAAAATATGGCGAAGCCCACGTCAAAAGTTTTGGGAAAAATTAATTAAAAAATAAATAATAATTTAGGGACTGCATCTTTATTAACTCCTCAAATGTCATTTAGTGTTAAAATAAAGGATTTATTTTAAAAAAAATTCATGTGGGGCTTCGCCCTATATTTGTGTCCAGCCAGGTACAGCAGGCAGGAACAGGCTGCCCCCAACCACCAGCTGCCTATTTGTACCTGGCCAGACACAACAATATAGGGAAGCCCTTTTTTTAAAAAATTATTTCATGAAATAATTAAAAAAAAATTGACGTGGGGCTTCGCACTATATTTGTGTCCAGCCAGGTACAGCAGGCAGGAATGGGCTGCCCCCAACCACCAGCTGCCTATTTGTACCTGGTTGGACACAGCAATATAGGGAAGCCCTTTTTTTCTTAATTATTCCATGAATTTCATGAAATAATTTAAAAAAAAAATGCGTGGGGCTTCGCCCTATTTTTGTGCCCAGCCAGGTACAACTAGGCAGCTGGGGGCTGGAATCCGCAGCGCAGGGAGACCCAAGCTTTCTGGGCCACCCCCGCTGCAAATTGCAGTCCGCAGCCACCCCGGAAAATGGCGCGTTCATAGAAGCGCCATCTTCTGGCGCTGTACCCAACTCATCCAGGGCCCTGGTGCGGTGGCTCACTGGGTAATAAAGGGGTTAAGGCCAGCTTGGCATTATCAGCTGGCCCTAAGCCCGAAATTCATGGGGTCACGCCAATATTAGACATGACCACCATGAATTTCTAGTAAAGTATTTAAAAAAACACAACACCCAGAATAAAGTCCTTTAATTGAAATAAACACACAATTCTTTATTGTTCTAAATTAAACCATACTTACCATCACGCCCATTCCAGCTGAAGCCAACAATCTCCTGCAATAAAAGTAAAATAATAAAGCAACCTCATCCTTACCTTTCCATGGTTCCCAGGACAGCTCCAGCTCTGCTACATCGAGATGACAGGCTGGACCGCAGCAGAACACTGCCATTCAGCCTGTCATCCCGCAGACACTGAGAAGCGCAGGCATGCTTCCACTCCTCAGTGTCTGGCTGTGACGGCATAAAGATGAGCCGAGGTCATGTCCAATGAACTCAGCTCACCTCATGCACGTCACTGACAGCGTGGGAAAATTCTCCTGCACTCAGCACTTCAGCGTGAGAATTTTCCCACGCTGTCAGTGACGTGCATGAGGTGAGCCGAGTTCATTGGACATGAACTCGGCTCATCTGGATGACGTCACAGAGAGACACTGAGGAGCGCAAGCATGCCTGCGCTTCTCAGTGTCTGCGGGATGACAGGCTGGATGGCAGCGTTCTGCTGCGTTCCAGCCTGTCATCTCGATGTAGCAGAGCTGAAGCTGTCGTGGGAACCATGGAAAGGTAAGGATGAGGTTGCTTTATTATTTTTCTTTTATTGCAGGAGATCGTTGGCTTCAGCTGGAATGGGCGTGACTGTAAGTATGGTTTAATTTAGAACAATAAAGAATTGTGTGTTTATTTCAATTAAAGGACTTTATTCTGGGTGTTTGTGTTTTTCTTTAACTTTGACTATGGGGTTAGTAATGGGGGTGTCTTATAGACGCCTCTCCATTACTAACCTGGGCTTGATGTCAGCTGGCATTATAAGCTGACATCAACCCCAGCCCTATTACCCCACTGCCACCGCTACAGGGCAGTGGGAAGAGCGAGGCTAAGTGCCAGAATTGGCGCATCCTATGGATGCGCCATTTCTGGGGCGGCTGACGGCTGGTGTTTCTAGCCTGGGAGGGGGCCAATATTCATGGCACCCTTCCTGGGCTATTAAAATCAGCCCCCAGCTGTCTGCCTAGCCTTTGCTAGATATTAAATTAGGGGGGACCCCACGTTATTTTTTGGGGGGGTCCCCCATTTTAATAGCTAGTAAAGGCTAGGTATTCAGCTGGGGGCTGATATTAGTTGCTGGGAAGCTCCGTGGGTATTACCCCCTTCCCAGGCTTCAAACATTTGCCCCAGCTGTCTGCTTAACCTCTGCTAGAGCCTAAAATTAAGGGGAACCCCACGCCAATTTTTTTTTAAATAAGTCCTTTATTTTAAAACTAAATGACAAGTACAGTAATCAACACTGTCACTGTACTTCATATATATGTGACTGACATGTTTCTATCTATCTAATCTATGTGTGATTCTCTATTCTTTCTATTCTAAATTGTCGGGTACAGATGCTGAATTGCCGGCCGGCTTTCTTAAAGAGACGGTGCACGAAAACACTAATATTTTTTTAAATAAATCCTTTACACTAAATGACAAGTACAGTAAGCAACACTGTCACTGTACTTCATATATATGTGACTGACATGTTTCTATCTATCTAATCTATGTATGAAGCTCTATTCTGTCTGTTATAAATTGTCAGGTACCGCTGCTGAATTGCCGGTCGGCTTTTTTAAAGAGACGGTGCACGAAAACACTAATATTTTTTTAAATAAATCCTTTACACTAAATGACAAGTACAGTAAGCAACACTGTCACTGTACTTCATATATATGTGACTGACATGGTTCTATCTACCTAATCTATGTGTGAAGCTCTATTCTTTCTGTTGTAAATTGTCGGGTACCGGTGAATGCCGCTGATGAATTGCCGGCTTTTCATGTCATTCTACATTATTCTTAGTTGTTTTCCTTCATGTAGAATTAACCTACAAGGAAAGAAAGGGTTTATTTTCATTCCGATATATGTGTCCCATTGACTTGCATTGGTTTCCGGTATCGGAATCGGCGATATCCGATACTTTTTGGGTATCGGCCCGATCCAATCCGATACGATATTTCCTGATATCGGAAGGTATCGCTCAACACTATTCGGAACTCTTCCATTGTTCTCGGAATTCCGCTGACGTTTAAAAATGCTTCACAACTCTTCCATTTTTCTCGGTATTCCTCTGACTTTTAAAAATGCTTCGGAACTCTTCCATTGTTCTCGGAATTATGCTGAAGACTAAAAATGCTTCGGAACTCTTCCATTGTTCTCAGAATTCCGCTGACGTTTAAAAATGCTTCACAACTCTTCCATTGTTCTCGGAATTCCACTGACTTTTAAAAATGCTTCGGAACTCTTCCATTGTTCTCGGAATTATGCTGAAGATTAAAAATGCTTCGGAACTCTTCCATTGTTCTCGGAATTCCGCTGACGTTTAAAAATGCTTCGGAACTCTTCCATTGTTCTCGGAATTCCGCTGAAGTTTAAAAATGCTTCGGAACTCTTCCATTGTTCTAGGAATTCTGCTGAAGTTTAAAAATGCATCGGAGCTCTTCCATTGTTCTCGGAATTCGGGTGAAGTTTAAAAATGCTTTGGAACACTTCCATTGTTCTCAGAATTCCGCTGATGTTTAAAAATGCTTCGGAACTCTTCCATTGTTTTCGGAATTCCACTGACGTTTAAAAATGCTTAAAAACTCTTCCATTGTTCTCGGAACTCTGCTGATGTTTAAAAATGCTTCGGAACTCTTCCATTGTTCTCGGAAATCTGCTGAAGTTTTGAAGTTTAAAAATGCTTCGGAACTCTTCCATTGTTCTCGGAATTCCGCTGACGCTTAAAAATGCTTCACAACTCTTCTATTGTTCTCGGAATTCCGCTGACTTTTAAAAATACTTCGGAACTCTTCCATTTTTCTCGGAATTCTGCTGAAGTTTAAAAATGCTTCGGAACTCTTCCATTGTTTTCAGAATTCCGCTGACATTTAAAAATGCTTTGGAACTCTTCCATTGTTCTTGGAATTCTGCTGACACTTAAAAATGCTTCGGAACTCTTCCATTGTTCTCGGAATTCCGCTGACATTTAAAAATGCTTCGGAACTAGTGTTGAGCATTCCAATACTGTAATGTCGGGTATCGGCCGTTATTCGCGGTATCGGAATTCCGATACTTAATTCCGATACTTTTACAATATCGAATACCGGAATTGGAAGTTCCCATAATGCCTGCGCTCTGCAGTGACTGTGAAGGATGACAAGTTGGATGGCAGCGCGATCCAGCCTGTCATCAGAATGCCATCCCAGCGGGGGAGAATTCTCCTGATTGTTTAAAAGCCGGCGCGCGGTAAAAAGCCGCCGGCTTTTAAACAATTACACAGCCCCATACTGCTTCCCTGCAGCCTCCCACCCCGATCCTCCGCTCCCCTCGCCACCTCCAATCCCAATCATAAATTAGGACCGGGCGGGGAGCGCAGCTCCAAGGAGCGGGGAGCGAAGGACCCGGGCGGGGAAGCCAGCAGTGAAAAGACTTCACCGCCGGCTTTCCCGTTCTGTGCTGTGCTTTCCCGCCGGTTATTTCAAATGAACAGCTGAGGTATCAGGTGATGCCGATCAGCTGTTCATTTGAAGTCGCCGCGTTGCCCTCAGAGGGTTCATGTGAGTTCATGCTTGACTGCATGAACTCACATGAACTTTCCCACGGCCGCACAGGTCAGCCTCACCTCCCAGACCCGTCATGATTAGTGTGTGTGTGGGTGTGTGTGCGGGGTGTGTGTGTGCGGGGTGTGTGTGCGGGGTGTGTTTGCGGGGTGTGTGTGCGGTGTCTGTGCGGGGTGTGTGTGTGCGGGGTATCTGTGCGGTGTCTGTGCGATGTTTGTGCAGGTGTGCGCGGTGTCTGTGCGTGCAGGCAGACATAGGCCAATGTGACACTACTACTCCCATCGGCCTATGTCTGTCCCCTGTCCACTCATGCCAGCAGGATCAGCTTGATGGGAGCAGTAGTTCCCATCAGCCTGATCCTGCTATTTAAATTGCCCTACTGTGTCCCCAATAAATGTTAGATACATGTCATTGGTGGCCAGTGGTTGCCTACAATAAATTAGTTCATACATTACCTGTCCCCGCCGATCGCCACCTAAAATAAAGTAAAAAATAAAAAACTACACCTATACTCACCTAGACACCTAATTCCCCAAAGCCATCGATCTCCTGTAATAAAATATAAAATAATAAACCACAACCTTATCCTTACCCCTCCGGAGTAGTCCACGAGTGTCCCACGAAGATCTCCAGTTCAGAGCAGCCACATAGAATGTGACCGCTCTGAACCGCTGCCGCCTCTAGAATGACGGGGCCGTAAGGGTTCACCGGAGTTCAGGCAGCGCTGCTCCGGTTAGCTGCTTTACGGCCCCGCTGTATCGTGAGAAATTCCCACGGTACAGCAGTGCCGTAAAGGAGGTCTCCGGAGCTGCGCTGCCTGAATGCACTCCGGTGACCTCAGTCAGTGGCTCCCGCTGCCGAGAGCGGACTTGTTCCCGGCAGCGTGAGCTTACAGCAGCCATGCACAGCTGTCACCATCTCCAGATGTGACAGCTGTGCATGGGAGATCAGCGCAGGAACGTGGACAGGTAACTATTATTTTTAGTAAACTAAGAATTAAATAAAATGGTGTGTTTTATTTCAAATAAATTATTTTTTTCTGGGTGTAGTGTGTGTTTTCTTTTTAACACTTTGTAGGTTAGTAATGGGGGTGTCTTATAGACGCCCATCATTACTAACCTGGGCTTCATGGCAGCTGGCGCTGACATGAACCCCACCACTATTACCCCCTGCCACCGCACCAGGGCAGCGTGGAAGAGCGAGGCTAAGTGCCAGAATTGGCGCATCCTATGGATGCGCCATTTCTGGGGCGGCTGATGGCTGGTGTTTCTAGCCTGGGAGGGGGCCATTATTCATGGCACCCTTCCTGGGCTATTAATATCAGCCCCCAGCTGTCTGCCTAGCCTTTGCTAGCTATTAAAATAGGGGGGACCCCACGTCATTTTTTTTGGGGGGTCCCCCATTTTAATAGCTAGTAAAGGCTAGGTATTCAGCTGGGGGCAGATATTAGTAGCCTGGGAAGCTCTGTGGGTTTTGCCCCCTTCCCAGGCTTCAAACATCTGCCCCAGCCGTCTGCTTAACCTCCGCTAGAGACTAAAATTATGGGGGATCCCACGCCATTTTTTTTTTAAAATAAATCCTTTATTTTAACACTAAATGACATTTGAGGAGTTAATAAAGATGCAGTCCCTAAATTATTATTTATTTTTTAATTAATTTTTCCCAAAACTTTTGACGTGGGCTTCGCCATATTTTTGTATGCCAGCCAGGTACAGCATCCAGCTTCTATGAACGCGCCATTTTCTGGGGCGTCTGCGGACTGCAATTTTCAGCGGAGGGGGGGGCAGAAAGCTTGGGCCTCCCTGCGCTGCAGATTCCATCCCCCAGCTGCCTAGTTGTACCTGGCTGGACACAAAAATAGGGAGAAGCTCCACGTTTTTTTTTTTTTAATTATTTCATGAAATTCATGGAATAATTAAGAAAAAAAGGGCTTCCCTATATTGTTGTGTCCAACCAGGTACAAATAGGCAGCTGGTGGTTGGTGGCAGCCCGTTCCTGCCTGCTGTACCTGGCTGGACACAAATATAGTGCAAAGCCCCATGTCAATTTTTTTTTAATTATTTCAGGAAATTCATGAAATAATTAAAAAAAAATTATGTGGGGCTTCGCCTTATATTTGTGTCCAGTCAGGTACAGCAGGCAGGAACGGGCTGCCCCCAACCACCAGCTGCCTATTTGTACCTAGCCGGACACAACAATATAGGGAAGCCCTTTTTTTCTTAATTATTCCATGAATTTCATGAAATAATTTAAAAAAAAAATACGTGGGGCTTCGCCCTATTTTTGTGTCCAGCCAGGTACAACAAGGCAGCTGGGGGCTGGAATCCGCAGCGCAGGGAGGCCCAAGCTTTCTGGGCCCCAAGCGCTGAAAATTGCAGTCCGCAGCCGCCCCGGAAAATGGCGCGTTCATAGAAGCGCCATCTTCTGGCGCTGTACCCAACTCATCCAGGGCCCTGGTGCGGTGGCTCACTGGGTAATAAAGGGGTTAAGGCCAGCTTGGCATTATCAGTTGGCCCTAAGCCCGAAATTCATGGGGTCACGCCAATATTAGACATGACCGCCATGAATTTCTAGTAAAGTATTTAAAAAAAACACAAACACCCAGAAAAAAGTCCTTTAATTGAAATAAAGACACAATTCTTTATTGTTCTAAATTAAACCATACTTACCACCACGCCCATTCCAGCTGAAGCCAACGATCTCCTGCAATAAAAGAAAAATAATAAAGCAACCTCATCCTTACCTTTCCATGGTTCCCACGACAGCTTCAGCTCTGCTACATCGAGATGACAGGCTGGACCGCAGCAGAACGCTGCCATCCAGCCTGTCATCCCGCAGACACTGAGAAGCGCAGATGTAGCAGAGCTGAAGCTGTCGTACTTTTATTGCAGGAGATCGTTGGCTTCAGCTGGAATGGGCGTGACTGTAAGTATGGTTTAATTTAGAACAATAAAGAATTGTGTGTTTATTTCAATTAAAGGACTTTTTTCTGGGTGTTTGTGTTTTTTTTAAATACTTTACTAGAAATTTATGGTGGTCCTGTCTAATATTGGCGTGACCCCATGAATTTCGGGCTTAGGGCCAGCTGATAATGCCAAGCTGGCCTTAACCCCTTTATTACCCAGTGAGCCACCGCTTCTATGAACGCGCCATTTTCTGGGGCGGCTGCGGACTGCAATTTGCAGCGGGTGAGGCCCAGAAAGCTTGGGCCTCCCTGCGCTGCGGATTCCAGCCCCCAGCTGCCTTGTTGTACCTGGCTGGACACAAAAATAGGGCGAAGCCCCACGTATTTTTTTTTTAATTATTTCATGAAATTCATGGAATAATTAAGAAAAAAAGGGCTTCCCTATATTGTTGTGTCTGGCTAGGTACAAATAGGCAGCTGGTGGTTGGGGGCAGCCCGTTCCTGCCTGCTGTACCTGACTGGACACAAATATAGGGCGAAGCCCCACATCAATTTTTTTTAATTATTTCATGAATTTCCTGAAATGATTTAAAAAAAATTGACGTGGGGCTTCGCACTATATTTGTGTCCAGCCACGTACAGCAGGCAGGAACGGGCTGCCCCCAACCACCAGCTGCCTATTTGTACCTGGTTGGACACAACAATATAGGGAAGCCCTGTTTTCTTAATTATTTCATGAATTTCATGAAATAATTTAAAAAAAAAAATACGTGAAGCTTCTCCCTATTTTTGTGTCCAGCCAGGTAAAACTAGGCAGCTGGGGGATGGAATCTGCAGCGCAGGGAGGCCCAAGCTTTCTGCCCCCCCCGCTGAAAATTGCAGTCCGCAGCCACCCCAGAAAATGACGCATTCATAGAAGCTGGATGCTGTACCTGGCTGGCATACAAAAATATGGCGAAGCCCACGTCAAAAGTTTTGGGAAAAATTAATTAAAAAATAAATAATAATTTAGGGACTGCATCTTTATTAACTCCTCAAATGTCATTTAGTGTTAAAATAAAGGATTTATTTTAAAAAAAATTCATGTGGGGCTTCGCCCTATATTTGTGTCCAGCCAGGTACAGCAGGCAGGAACAGGCTGCCCCCAACCACCAGCTGCCTATTTGTACCTGGCCAGACACAACAATATAGGGAAGCCCTTTTTTTTAAAAATTATTTCATGAAATAATTAAAAAAAAATTGACGTGGGGCTTCGCACTATATTTGTGTCCAGCCAGGTACAGCAGGCAGGAATGGGCTGCCCCCAACCACCAGCTGCCTATTTGTACCTGGTTGGACACAGCAATATAGGGAAGCCCTTTTTTTCTTAATTATTCCATGAATTTCATGAAATAATTAAAAAAAAAATGCGTGGGGCTTCGCCCTATTTTTGTGCCCAGCCAGGTACAACTAGGCAGCTGGGGGCTGGAATCCGCAGCGCAGGGAGACCCAAGCTTTCTGGGCCACCCCCGCTGCAAATTGCAGTCCGCAGCCACCCCGGAAAATGGCGCGTTCATAGAAGCGCCATCTTCTGGCGCTGTACCCAACTCATCCAGGGCCCTGGTGCGGTGGCTCACTGGGTAATAAAGGGGTTAAGGCCAGCTTGGCATTATCAGCTGGCCCTAAGCCCGAAATTCATGGGGTCACGCCAATATTAGACATGACCACCATGAATTTCTAGTAAAGTATTTAAAAAAACACAACACCCAGAATAAAGTCCTTTAATTGAAATAAACACACAATTCTTTATTGTTCTAAATTAGACCATACTTACCATCACGCCCATTCCAGCTGAAGCCAACGATCTCCTGCAATAAAAGTAAAATAATAAAGCAACCTCATCCTTACCTTTCCATGGTTCCCAGGACAGCTCCAGCTCTGCTACATCGAGATGACAGGCTGGACCGCAGCAGAACACTGCCATTCAGCCTGTCATCCCGCAGACACTGAGAAGCGCAGGCATGCTTCCACTCCTCAGTGTCTGGCTGTGACGGCATAAAGATGAGCCGAGGTCATGTCCAATGAACTCAGCTCACCTCATGCACGTCACTGACAGCGTGGGAAAATTCTCCTGCACTCAGCACTTCAGCGTGAGAATTTTCCCACGCTGTCAGTGACGTGCATGAGGTGAGCCGAGTTCATTGGACATGAACTCGGCTCATCTGGATGACGTCACAGAGAGACACTGAGGAGCGCAAGCATGCCTGCGCTTCTCAGTGTCTGCGGGATGACAGGCTGGATGGCAGCGTTTTGCTGCGTTCCAGCCTGTCATCTCAATGTAGCAGAGCTGAAGCTGTCGTGGGAACCATGGAAAGGTAAGGATGAGGTTGCTTTATTATTTTTCTTTTATTGCAGGAGATCGTTGGCTTCAGCTGGAATGGGCGTGACTGTAAGTATGGTTTAATTTAGAACAATAAAGAATTGTGTGTTTATTTCAATTAAAGGACTTTATTCTGGGTGTTTGTGTTTTTCTTTAACTTTGACTATGGGGTTAGTAATGGGGGTGTCTTATAGACGCCTCTCCATTACTAACCTGGGCTTGATGTCAGCTGGCATTATAAGCTGACATCAACCCCAGCCCTATTACCCCACTGCCACCGCTACAGGGCAGTGGGAAGAGCGAGGCTAAGTGCCAGAATTGGCGCATCCTATGGATGCGCCATTTCTGGGGCGGCTGACGGCTGGTGTTTCTAGCCTGGGAAGGGGCCAATATTCATGGCACCCTTCCTGGGCTATTAAAATCAGCCCCCAGCTGTCTGCCTAGCCTTTGCTAGCTATTAAATTAGGGGGGACCCCACGTTATTTTTTGGGGGGGTCCCCCATTTTAATAGCTAGTAAAGGCTAGGTATTCAGCTGGGGGCTGATATTAGTTGCCTGGGAAGCTCCGTGGGTATTACCCCCTTCCCAGGCTTCAAACATTTGCCCCAGCTGTCTGCTTAACCTCTGCTAGAGCCTAAAATTAAGGGGAACCCCACGCCAATTTTTTTTTAAATAAATCCTTTATTTTAACACTAAATGACAAGTACAGTAATCAACACTGTCACTGTGCTTCATATATATGTGACTGACATGTTTCTATCTATCTAATCTATGTGTGATTCTCTATTCTTTCTATTCTAAATTGTCGGGTACAGATGCTGAATTGCCGGCCGGCTTTCTTAAAGAGACGGTGCACGAAAACACTAATATTTTTTTAAATAAATCCTTTACACTAAATGACAAGTACAGTAAGCAACACTGTCACTGTACTTCATATATATGTGACTGACATGTTTCTATCTATCTAATCTATGTGTGAAGCTCTATTCTGTCTGTTATAAATTGTCGGGTACCGCTGCTGAATTGCCGGCCGGCTTTTTTAAAGAGACGGTGCACGAAAACACTAATATTTTTTTAAATAAATCCTTTACACTAAATGACAAGTACAGTAAGCAACACTGTCACTGTACTTCATATATATGTGACTGACATGGTTCTATCTACCTAATCTATGTGTGAAGCTCTATTCTTTCTGTTGTAAATTGTCGGGTACCGGTGAATGCCGCTGATGAATTGCCGGCTTTTCATGTCATTCTACATTATTCTTAGTTGTTTTCCTTCATGTAGAATTAACCTACAAGGAAAGAAAGGGTTTATTTTCATTCCGATATTTGTGTCCCATTGACTTGCATTGGTTTCCGGTATCGGAATCGGCGATATCCGATACTTTTTGGGTATCGGCCCGATCCAATCCGATACGATATTTCCTGATATCGGAAGGTATCGCTCAACACTATTCGGAACTCTTCCATTGTTCTCGGAATTCCGCTGACGTTTAAAAATGCTTCACAACTCTTCCATTTTTCTCGGTATTCCTCTGACTTTTAAAAATGCTTCGGAACTCTTCCATTGTTCTCGGAATTCCGCTGAAGTTTAAATATGCTTCGGAACTCTTCCATTGTTCTCGGAATTATGCTGAAGATTAAAAATGCTTCGGAACTCTTCCATTGTTCTCAGAATTCCGCTGACGTTTAAAAATGCTTCACAACTCTTCCATTGTTCTCGGAATTCCGCTGACTTTTAAAAATGCTTCGGAACTCTTCCATTGTTCTCGGAATTATGCTGAAGATTAAAAATGCTTCGGAACTCTTCCATTGTTCTCGGAATTCCGCTGACGTTTAAAAATGCTTCGGAACTCTTCCATTGTTCTCGGAATTCCGCTGAAGTTTAAAAATGCTTCGGAACTCTTCCATTGTTCTAGGAATTCTGCTGAAGTTTAAAAATGCATCGGAACTCTTCCATTGTTCTCGGAATTCGGGTGAAGTTTAAAAATGCTTTGGAACACTTCCATTGTTCTCAGAATTCCGCTGATGTTTAAAAATGCTTCGGAACTCTTCCATTGTTTTCGGAATTCCACTGACGTTTAAAAATGCTTAAAAACTCTTCCATTGTTCTCGGAACTTTGCTGATGTTTAAAAATGCTTCGGAACTCTTCCATTGTTCTCGGAAATCTGCTGAAGTTTTGAAGTTTAAATATGCTTCGGAACTCTTCCATTGTTCTCGGAATTCCGCTGACGCTTAAAAATGCTTCACAACTCTTCTATTGTTCTCGGAATTCCGCTGACTTTTAAAAATACTTCGGAACTCTTCCATTTTTCTCGGAATTCTGCTGAAGTTTAAAAATGCTTCGGAACTCTTCCATTGTTTTCAGAATTCTGCTGACATTTAAAAATGCTTTGGAACTCTTCCATTGTTCTTGGAATTCTGCTGACATTTAAAAATGCTTCGGAACTCTTCCATTGTTCTCGGAATTCCGCTGACATTTAAAAATGCTTCGGAACTAGTGTTGAGCATTCCAATACTGTAATATCGGGTATCGGCCGATATTCGCGGTATCGGAATTCCGATACTTAATTCCGATACTTTTACAATATCGAATACCTGAATTGGAAGTTCCCATAATGCCTGCGCTCTGCAGTGACTGTGAAGGATGACAAGTTGGATGGCAGCGCGATCCAGCCTGTCATCAGAATGCCATCCCAGCGGGGGAGAATTCTCCTGATTGTTTAAAAGCCGGCGCGCGGTAAAAAGCCGCCGGCTTTTAAACAATCACACAGCCCCATACTGCTTCCCTGCAGCCTCCCACCCCGATCCTCCGCTCCCCTCGCCACCTCCAATCCCAATCGTAAATTAGGACCGGGCGGGGAGCGCAGCTCCAAGGAGCGGGGAGCGAAGGACCCGGGCGGGGAAGCCGGCAGTGAAAAGACTTCACCGCCGGCTTTCCCGTTCTGTGCTGTGCTTTCCCGCCGGTTATTTCAAATGAACAGCTGAGGTATCAGGTGATGCCGATCAGCTGTTCATTTGAAGTCGCCGCGTTGCCCTCAGAGGGTTCATGTGAGTTCATGCTTGACTGCATGAACTCACATGAACTTTCCCACGGCCGCACAGGTCAGCCTCACCTCCCAGACCCGTCATGATTAGTGTGTGTGCGGGTGTGTGTGCGGGGTGTGTGTGTGCGGGGTGTGTGTGCGGGGTGTGTGTGCGGGGTGTGTGTGTGGTGTCTGTGCGGGGTGTGTGTGTGCGGGGTATCTGTGCGGTGTCTGTGCGATGTTTGTGCGGGTGTGCGCGGTGTCTGTGCGTGCAGGCAGACATAGGCCGATGTGACACTACTACTCCCATCGGTCTATGTCTGTCCCCTGTCCACTCATGCCAGCAGGATCAGCTTGATGGGAGCAGTAGTTCCCATCAGCCTGATCCTGCTATTTAAATTGCCCTACTGTGTCCCCAATAAATGTTAGATACATGTCATTGGTGGCCAGTGGTTGCCTACAATAAATTAGTTCATACATTACCTGTCCCCGCCGATCGCCACCTAAAATAAAGTAAAAAATAAAAAACTACACCTATACTCACCTAGACACCTAATTCCCCAAAGCCATCGATCTCCTGTAATAAAATATAAAATAATAAACCACAACCTTATCCTTACCCCTCCGGAGTAGTCCACGAGTGTCCCACGAAGATCTCCAGTTCAGAGCAGCCACATAGAATGTGACCGCTCTGAACCGCTGCCGCCTCTAGAATGACGGGGCCGTAAGGGTTCACCGGAGTTCAGGCAGCGCTGCTCCGGTTAGCTGCTTTACGGCCCCGCTGTATCGTGAGAAATTCCCACGGTACAGCAGTGCCGTAAAGGAGGTCTCCGGAGCTGCGCTGCCTGAATGCACTCCGGTGACCTCAGTCAGTGGCTCCCGCTGCCGAGAGCGGACTTGTTCCCGGCAGCGTGAGCTTACAGCAGCCATGCACAGCTGTCACCATCTCCAGATGTGACAGCTGTGCATGGGAGATCAGCGCAGGAACGTGGACAGGTAACTATTATTTTTAGTAAACTAAGAATTAAATAAAATGGTGTGTTTTATTTCAAATAAATTATTTTTTTCTGGGTGTAGTGTGTGTTTTCTTTTTAACACTTTGTAGGTTAGTAATGGGGGTGTCTTATAGACGCCCATCATTACTAACCTGGGCTTCATGGCAGCTGGCGCTGACATGAACCCCACCACTATTACCCCCTGCCACCGCACCAGGGCAGCGTGGAAGAGCGAGGCTAAGTGCCAGAATTGGCGCATCCTATGGATGCGCCATTTCTGGGGCGGCTGACGGCTGGTGTTTCTAGCCTGGGAGGGGGCCATTATTCATGGCACCCTTCCTGGGCTATTAATATCAGCCCCCAGCTGTCTGCCTAGCCTTTGCTAGCTATTAAAATAGGGGGGACCCCACGTCATTTTTTTTGGGGGGTCCCCCATTTTAATAGCTAGTAAAGGCTAGGTATTCAGCTGGGGGCAGATATTAGTAGCCTGGGAAGCTCTGTGGGTTTTGCCCCCTTCCCAGGCTTCAAACATCTGCCCCAGCCGTCTGCTTAACCTCCGCTAGAGACTAAAATTATGGGGGATCCCACGCCATTTTTTTTTTAAAATAAATCCTTTATTTTAACACTAAATGACATTTGAGGAGTTAATAAAGATGCAGTCCCTAAATTATTATTTATTTTTTAATTAATTTTTCCCAAAACTTTTGACGTGGGCTTCGCCATATTTTTGTATGCCAGCCAGGTACAGCATCCAGCTTCTATGAACGCGCCATTTTCTGGGGCGTCTGCGGACTGCAATTTTCAGCGGAGGGGGGGGCAGAAAGCTTGGGCCTCCCTGCGCTGCAGATTCCATCCCCCAGCTGCCTAGTTGTACCTGGCTGGACACAAAAATAGGGAGAAGCTCCACGTTTTTTTTTTTTTAATTATTTCATGAAATTCATGGAATAATTAAGAATAAAAGGGCTTCCCTATATTGTTGTGTCCAACAGGTACAAATAGGCAGCTGGTGGTTGGTGGCAGCCCGTTCCTGCCTGCTGTACCTGGCTGGACACAAATATAGTGCAAAGCCCCATGTCAATTTTTTTTTAATTATTTCAGGAAATTCATGAAATAATTAAAAAAAAATTATGTGGGGCTTCGCCTTATATTTGTGTCCAGTCAGGTACAGCAGGCAGGAACGGGCTGCCCCCAACCACCAGCTGCCTATTTGTACCTAGCCGGACACAACAATATAGGGAAGCCCTTTTTTTCTTAATTATTCCATGAATTTCATGAAATAATTTTAAAAAAAAATACGTGGGGCTTCGCCCTATTTTTGTGTCCAGCCAGGTACAACAAGGCAGCTGGGGGCTGGAATCCGCAGCGCAGGGAGGCCCAAGCTTTCTGGGCCCCAAGCGCTGAAAATTGCAGTCCGCAGCCGCCCCGGAAAATGGCGCGTTCATAGAAGCGCCATCTTCTGGCGCTGTACCCAACTCATCCAGGGCCCTGGTGCGGTGGCTCACTGGGTAATAAAGGGGTTAAGGCCAGCTTGGCATTATCAGTTGGCCCTAAGCCCGAAATTCATGGGGTCACGCCAATATTAGACATGACCGCCATGAATTTCTAGTAAAGTATTTAAAAAAAACACAAACACCCAGAAAAAAGTCCTTTAATTGAAATAAAGACACAATTCTTTATTGTTCTAAATTAAACCATACTTACCACCACGCCCATTCCAGCTGAAGCCAACGATCTCCTGCAATAAAAGAAAAATAATAAAGCAACCTCATCCTTACCTTTCCATGGTTCCCACGACAGCTTCAGCTCTGCTACATCGAGATGACAGGCTGGACCGCAGCAGAACGCTGCCATCCAGCCTGTCATCCCGCAGACACTGAGAAGCGCAGATGTAGCAGAGCTGAAGCTGTCGTACTTTTATTGCAGGAGATCGTTGGCTTCAGCTGGAATGGGCGTGACTGTAAGTATGGTTTAATTTAGAACAATAAAGAATTGTGTGTTTATTTCAATTAAAGGACTTTTTTCTGGGTGTTTGTGTTTTTTTTAAATACTTTACTAGAAATTCATGGTGGTCCTGTCTAATATTGGCGTGACCCCATGAATTTCGGGCTTAGGGCCAGCTGATAATGCCAAGCTGGCCTTAACCCCTTTATTACCCAGTGAGCCACCGCTTCTATGAACGCGCCATTTTCTGGGGCGGCTGCGGACTGCAATTTGCAGCGGGTGAGGCCCAGAAAGCTTGGGCCTCCCTGCGCTGCGGATTCCAGCCCCCAGCTGCCTTGTTGTACCTGGCTGGACACAAAAATAGGGTGAAGTCCCACGTATTTTTTTTTTAATTATTTCATGAAATTCATGGAATAATTAAGAAAAAAAGGGCTTCCCTATATTGTTGTGTCTGGCTAGGTACAAATAGGCAGCTGGTGGTTGGGGGCAGCCCGTTCCTGCCTGCTGTACCTGACTGGACACAAATATAGGGCGAAGCCCCACATCAATTTTTTTTAATTATTTCATGAATTTCCTGAAATGATTTAAAAAAAATTGACGTGGGGCTTCGCACTATATTTGTGTCCAGCCAGGTACAGCAGGCAGGAACGGGCTGCCCCCAACCACCAGCTGCCTATTTGTACCTGGTTGGACACAACAATATAGGGAAGCCCTGTTTTCTTAATTATTTCATGAATTTCATGAAATAATTTTAAAAAAAAAATACGTGAAGCTTCTCCCTATTTTTGTGTCCAGCCAGGTAAAACTAGGCAGCTGGGGGATGGAATCTGCAGCGCAGGGAGGCCCAAGCTTTCTGCCCCCCCCGCTGAAAATTGCAGTCCGCAGCCACCCCGGAAAATGACGCATTCATAGAAGCTGGATGCTGTACCTGGCTGGCATACAAAAATGTGGCGAAGCCCACGTCAAAAGTTTTGGGAAAAATTAATTAAAAAATAAATAATAATTTAGGGACTGCATCTTTATTAACTCCTCAAATGTCATTTAGTGTTAAAATAAAGGATTTATTTAAAAAAAAATTCATGTATGGCTTCGCCCTATATTTGTGTCCAGCCAGGTACAGCAGGCAGGAACAGGCTGCCCCCAACCACCAGCTGCCTATTTGTACCTGGCCAGACACAACAATATAGGGAAGCCCTTTTTTTAAAATATTATTTCATGAAATAATTAAAAAAAAATTGACGTGGGGCTTCGCACTATATTTGTGTCCAGCCAGGTACAGCAGGCAGGAATGGGCTGCCCCCAACCACCAGCTGCCTATTTGTACCTGGTTGGACACAGCAATATAGGGAAGCCCTTTTTTTCTTAATTATTCCATGAATTTCATGAAATAATTTAAAAAAAAAATGCGTGGGGCTTCGCCCTATTTTTGTGCCCAGCCAGGTACAACTAGGCAGCTGGGGGCTGGAATCCGCAGCGCAGGGAGACCCAAGCTTTCTGGGCCACCCCCGCTGCAAATTGCAGTCCGCAGCCACCCCGGAAAATGGCGCGTTCATAGAAGCGCCATCTTCTGGCGCTGTACCCAACTCATCCAGGGCCCTGGTGCGGTGGCTCACTGGGTAATAAAGGGGTTAAGGCCAGCTTGGCATTATCAGCTGGCCCTAAGCCCGAAATTCATGGGGTCACGCCAATATTAGACATGACCACCATGAATTTCTAGTAAAGTATTTAAAAAAACACAACACCCAGAATAAAGTCCTTTAATTGAAATAAACACACAATTCTTTATTGTTCTAAATTAAACCATACTTACCATCACGCCCATTCCAGCTGAAGCCAACGATCTCCTGCAATAAAAGTAAAATAATAAAGCAACCTCATCCTTACCTTTCCATGGTTCCCAGGACAGCTCCAGCTCTGCTACATCGAGATGACAGGCTGGACCGCAGCAGAACACTGCCATTCAGCCTGTCATCCCGCAGACACTGAGAAGCGCAGGCATGCTTCCACTCCTCAGTGTCTGGCTGTGACGGCATAAAGATGAGCCGAGGTCATGTCCAATGAACTCAGCTCACCTCATGCACGTCACTGACAGCGTGGGAAAATTCTCCTGCACTCAGCACTTCAGCGTGAGAATTTTCCCACGCTGTCAGTGACGTGCATGAGGTGAGCCGAGTTCATTGGACATGAACTCGGCTCATCTGGATGACGTCACAGAGAGACACTGAGGAGCGCAAGCATGCCTGCGCTTCTCAGTGTCTGCGGGATGACAGGCTGGATGGCAGCGTTCTGCTGCGTTCCAGCCTGTCATCTCGATGTAGCAGAGCTGAAGCTGTCGTGGGAACCATGGAAAGGTAAGGATGAGGTTGCTTTATTATTTTTCTTTTATTGCAGGAGATCGTTGGCTTCAGCTGGAATGGGCGTGACTGTAAGTATGGTTTAATTTAGAACAATAAAGAATTGTGTGTTTATTTCAATTAAAGGACTTTATTCTGGGTGTTTGTGTTTTTCTTTAACTTTGACTATGGGGTTAGTAATGGGGGTGTCTTATAGACGCCTCTCCATTACTAACCTGGGCTTGATGTCAGCTGGCATTATAAGCTGACATCAACCCCAGCCCTATTACCCCACTGCCACCGCTACAGGGCAGTGGGAAGAGCGAGGCTAAGTGCCAGAATTGGCGCATCCTATGGATGCGCCATTTCTGGGGCGGCTGACGGCTGGTGTTTCTAGCCTGGGAGGGGGCCAATATTCATGGCACCCTTCCTGGGCTATTAAAATCAGCCCCCAGCTGTCTGCCTAGCCTTTGCTAGCTATTAAATTAGGGGGGACCCCACGTTATTTTTTGGGGGGGTCCCCCATTTTAATAGCTAGTAAAGGCTAGGTATTCAGCTGGGGGCTGATATTAGTTGCCTGGGAAGCTCCGTGGGTATTACCCCCTTCCCAGGCTTCAAACATTTGCCCCAGCTGTCTGCTTAACCTCTGCTAGAGCCTAAAATTAAGGGGAACCCCACGCCAATTTTTTTTTAAATAAATCCTTTATTTTAACACTAAATGACAAGTACAGAAATCAACACTGTCACTGTACTTCATATATATGTGACTGACATGTTTCTATCTATCTAATCTATGTGTGATTCTCTATTCTTTCTATTCTAAATTGTCGGGTACAGATGCTGAATTGCCGGCCGGCTTTCTTAAAGAGACGGTGCACGAAAACACTAATATTTTTTTAAATAAATCCTTTACACTAAATGACAAGTACAGTAAGCAACACTGTCACTGTACTTCATATATATGTGACTGACATGTTTCTATCTATCTAATCTATGTGTGAAGCTCTATTCTGTCTGTTATAAATTGTCGGGTACCGCTGCTGAATTGCCGGCCGGCTTTTTTAAAGAGACGGTGCACGAAAACACTAATATTTTTTTAAATAAATCCTTTACACTAAATGACAAGTACAGTAAGCAACACTGTCACTGTACTTCATATATATGTGACTGACATGGTTCTATCTACCTAATCTATGTGTGAAGCTCTATTCTTTCTGTTGTAAATTGTCGGGTACCGGTGAATGCCGCTGATGAATTGCCGGCTTTTCATGTCATTCTACATTATTCTTAGTTGTTTTCCTTCATGTAGAATTAACCTACAAGGAAAGAAAGGGTTTATTTTCATTCCGATATTTGTGTCCCATTGACTTGCATTGGTTTCCGGTATCGGAATCGGCGATATCCGATACTTTTTGGGTATCGGCCCGATCCAATCCGATACGATATTTCCTGATATCGGAAGGTATCGCTCAACACTATTCGGAACTCTTCCATTGTTCTCGGAATTCCGCTGACGTTTAAAAATGCTTCACAACTCTTCCATTTTTCTCGGTATTCCTCTGACTTTTAAAAATGCTTCGGAACTCTTCCATTGTTCTCGGAATTCCGCTGAAGTTTAAATATGCTTCGGAACTCTTCCATTGTTCTCGGAATTATGCTGAAGATTAAAAATGCTTCGGAACTCTTCCATTGTTCTCAGAATTCCGCTGACGTTTAAAAATGCTTCACAACTCTTCCATTGTTCTCGGAATTCCGCTGACTTTTAAAAATGCTTCGGAACTCTTCCATTGTTCTCGGAATTATGCTGAAGATTAAAAATGCTTCGGAACTCTTCCATTGTTCTCGGAATTCCGCTGACGTTTAAAAATGCTTCGGAACTCTTCCATTGTTCTCGGAATTCCGCTGAAGTTTAAAAATGCTTCGGAACTCTTCCATTGTTCTAGGAATTCTGCTGAAGTTTAAAAATGCATCGGAACTCTTCCATTGTTCTCGGAATTCGGGTGAAGTTTAAAAATGCTTTGGAACACTTCCATTGTTCTCAGAATTCCGCTGATGTTTAAAAATGCTTCGGAACTCTTTCATTGTTTTCGGAATTCCACTGACGTTTAAAAATGCTTAAAAACTCTTCCATTGTTCTCGGAACTCTGCTGATGTTTAAAAATGCTTCGGAACTCTTCCATTGTTCTCGTAATTCCGCTGAAGTTTAAAAATGCGTCGGAACTCTTCCATTGTTCTCGAAATTCCGCTGACATATAAAAATGCTTCGGAACTCTTCCTTTTTTCTCAGAATTCCGTTGATGTTTAAAAATGTTTCAGAACTCTTCCATTGTTCTCGGAATTCCGCTGTAGTTTAAGTATGCTTTGGAACTCTTCCATTGTTCTGGAATTCCGCTGACGTTTAAAAATGCTTCACAACTCTTCCATTGTTCTCGGTATTTCCCTGACTTTTAAAAATGCTTCGGAACTCTTCCATTGTTCTCAGAATTCCGCTGAAGTTTAAGTATGCTTCGGAACTCTTCCATTGTTCTCTGAATTCTGCTGAAGTTTGAAAATGCTTCGGAACTCTTCCATTGTTCTCAGAATTCCGCTGACTTTTAAAAATGCTTCGGAACTCTTCCATTGTTCTCGGAATTATGCTGAAGATTAAAAATGCTTCGGAACTCTTCCATTGTTCTCGGAATTCCGCTGACGTTTAAAAATGCTTCGGAACTCTTCCATTGTTCTCGGAATTCCGCTGAAGTTTAAAAATGCTTCGGAACTCTTCCATTGTTCTAGGAATTCTGCTGAAGTTTAAAAATGCATCGGAACTCTTCCATTGTTCTCGGAATTCGGGTGAAGTTTAAAAATGCTTCGGAACTCTTCCATTGTTCTCGTAATTCCGCTGAAGTTTAAAAATGCGTCGGAACTCTTCCATTGTTCTCGAAATTCCGCTGACATATAAAAATGCTTCGGAACTCTTTCTTTTTTCTCGGAATTCCGTTGACGTTTAAAAATGCTTCACAACTCTTCCATTGTTCTCGGTATTCCCCTGACTTTTAAAAATGCTTCGGAACTCTTCCATTGTTCTCAGAATTCCGCTGAAGTTTAAATATGCTTCGGAACTCTTCCATTGTTCTCGGAATTCTGCTGAAGTTTAAAAATGCTTCGGAACCCTTCCATTGTTCTCAGAATTCCGCTGACATTTAAAAATGCTTCGGAACTCTTCCATTGTTCTCGGAATTCCGCTGACATTTAAAAATGTTTCATAACTCTTCCATTGTTCTGGGAATTCCGCTGACGTATAAAAATGCTTCGGAACTCTTCCATTGTTCTCGGAATTCCGCTGACGTTTAAAAATGCTTCACAACTCTTACATTGTTCTCGGAATTTCGCGGACTTTTAAAAATGCTTCGGAACTCTTCCATTGTTCTCAGAATTCCGCTGACGTTTAAGAATGCTTCTGAACTCTTCCATTGTTCTCGGAATTCTGCTGAAGTTTAAAAATGGTTTGGAACTCTTCCATTGTTCTCGGAATTCCGCTGACGCTTAAAAATGTTTCACAACTCTTCTATTGTTCTCTGAATTCCGCTGACTTTTAAAAATGCTTCGGAACTCTTCCATTGTTCTCGGAATTCGGGTGAAGTTTAAAAATGCTTTGGAACACTTCCATTGTTCTCAGAATTCCGCTGATGTTTAAAAATGCTTCGGAACTCTTTCATTGTTTTCGGAATTCCACTGACGTTTAAAAATGATTAAAAACTCTTCCATTGTTCTCGGAACTCTGCTGATGTTTAAAAATGCTTCGGAACTCTTCCATTGTTCTCGTAATTCCGCTGAAGTTTAAAAATGCGTCGGAACTCTTCCATTGTTCTCGAAATTCCGCTGACATATAAAAATGCTTCGGAACTCTTCCTTTTTTCTCAGAATTCCGTTGATGTTTAAAAATGTTTCAGAACTCTTCCATTGTTCTCGGAATTCCGCTGTAGTTTAAGTATGCTTTGGAACTCTTCCATTGTTCTGGAATTCCGCTGACGTTTAAAAATGCTTCACAACTCTTCCATTGTTCTCGGTATTTCCCTGACTTTTAAAAATGCTTCGGAACTCTTCCATTGTTCTCAGAATTCCGCTGAAGTTTAAGTATGCTTCGGAACTCTTCCATTGTTCTCTGAATTCTGCTGAAGTTTGAAAATGCTTCGGAACTCTTCCATTGTTCTCAGAATTCCGCTGACTTTTAAAAATGCTTCGGAACTCTTCTATTGTTCTCGGAATTATGCTGAAGATTAAAAATGCTTCGGAACTCTTCCATTGTTCTCGGAATTCCGCTGACGTTTAAAAATGCTTCGGAACTCTTCCATTGTTCTCGGAATTCCGCTGAAGTTTAAAAATGCTTCGGAACTCTTCCATTGTTCTAGGAATTCTGCTGAAGTTTAAAAATGCATCGGAACTCTTCCATTGTTCTCGGAATTCGGGTGAAGTTTAAAAATGCTTCGGAACTCTTCCATTGTTCTCGTAATTCCGCTGAAGTTTAAAAATGCGTCGGAACTCTTCCATTGTTCTCGAAATTCCGCTGACATATAAAAATGCTTCGGAACTCTTTCTTTTTTCTCGGAATTCCGTTGACGTTTAAAAATGCTTCACAACTCTTCCATTGTTCTCGGTATTCCCCTGACTTTTAAAAATGCTTCGGAACTCTTCCATTGTTCTCAGAATTCCGCTGAAGTTTAAATATGCTTCGGAACTCTTCCATTGTTCTCGGAATTCTGCTGAAGTTTAAAAATGCTTCGGAACCCTTCCATTGTTCTCAGAATTCCGCTGACATTTAAAAATGCTTCGGAACTCTTCCATTGTTCTCGGAATTCCGCTGACATTTAAAAATGTTTCATAACTCTTCCATTGTTCTGGGAATTCCGCTGACGTATAAAAATGCTTCGGAACTCTTCCATTGTTCTCGGAATTCCGCTGACGTTTAAAAATGCTTCACAACTCTTACATTGTTCTCGGAATTTCGCGGACTTTTAAAAATGCTTCGGAACTCTTCCATTGTTCTCAGAATTCCGCTGACGTTTAAGAATGCTTCTGAACTCTTCCATTGTTCTCGGAATTCTGCTGAAGTTTAAAAATGGTTTGGAACTCTTCCATTGTTCTCGGAATTCCGCTGACGCTTAAAAATGTTTCACAACTCTTCTATTGTTCTCTGAATTCCGCTGACTTTTAAAAATGCTTCGGAACTCTTCCTTTGTTCTCGGAATTCCGCTGAAGTTTAAAAATGCTTCGGAACTCTTCCATTGTTCTAGGAATTCTGCTGAAGTTTAAAAATGCTTCGGTACTCTTCCAATGTTCTTGGAACTCCGCTGACATATAAAAATGCTTCGGAAACCTTGCATTGTTCTCGGCATTCCGCTGATGTTTAAAAATGCTTAAGAACTCTTCCATTGTTCTCGGAATTCCACTGACGTTTAAAAATGCTTAAAACCTCTTCCATTGTTCTCGGAATTCTGCTGATGTTTAAAAATGCTTCGGAACTCTTCCATTGTTCTCGGAATTCCATAGAAGTTTAACAATGCTTCGGAACTCTTCCATTGTTCTCGGAATTCTGCTGAAGTTTAAAAATTCTTCGGAACTCTTCCATTGTTTTCAGAATTCCGCTGACATTTAAAAATGCTTTGGAACTTTTCCATTGTTCTCAGAATTCTGCAGACATATAAAAATGCTTCGGAACTCTTCCATTGTTCTGGAATTCCGCTGATGTTTAAAAATGCTTCACAACTCTTCCATTGTTCTCGGTATTCTGCTGACTTTTAAAAATGCTTCGGAACTCTTCCAATGTTCGCGGAATTCCGCTGAAGTTTAAGTATGCTTCGGAACTCTTCCATTGTTCTCGGAATTCTGCTGACATTTAAAAATGCTTCAGAACCCTTCCATTGTTCTCGGAATTCCGCTGAGGTTTAAAAATGCTTCGGAACTTTTCCATTGTTCTCGGAATTCCGCTGACATTTAAAAATGTTTTGGAACACTTCCATTGTTCTCAGAATTCCGCTGATGTTTAAAAATGCTTCGGAACTCTTCCATTGTTTTCGGAATTCCAATGACGTTTAAAAATGCTTAAAAACTCTTCCATTGTTCTCGGAATTCTGCTGATGTTTAAAAATGCTTCGGAACTCTTCCATTGTTCTCGTAATTCCGCTGAAGTTTAAAAATGCTTCGGAACATTTCCATTGTTCTCGGAATTCCGCTGACATATAAAAATGCTTCGGAACTCTTCCTTTTTTCTCGGAATTCCGTTGATGTTTAAAAATGCTTCAGAACTCTTCCATTGTTCTCGGAATTCCGCTGACGTTTAAGTATGCTTCGGAACTCTTCCATTGTTCTGGAATTCCGCTGACGTTTAAAAATGCTTCACAACTCTTCCATTGTTCTCGGTATTCCCCTGACTTTTAAAAATGCTTCGGAACTCTTCCATTGTTCTGGGAATTCTGCTGAAGTTTAAGCATGCTTCGGAACCCTTCCATTGTTCTCGGAATTCTGCTGAAGTTTAAAAATGCTTCGGAATTCTTCCATTGTCCTCAGAATTCCGCTGACATTTAAAAATGCTTCGGAACTCTTCCATTGTTCTCAAAATTCCGCTGACGTTTAAAAATGCTTCACAACTCTTCCATTTTTCTCGTTATTTCGCTGACTTTTAAAAATGCTTCGGAACTCTTCCATTGTTCTCGGAATTCCGCTGAAGTTTAAATATGCTTCGGAACTCTTCCATTGTTCTCGGAATTATGCTGAAGATTAAAAATGCTTCGGAACTCTTCCATTGTTCTCAGAACTCCGCTGACGTTTAAAAATGCTTCACAACTCTTCCATTGTTCTCGGAATTCCGCTGACTTTTAAAAATGCTTCGGAACTCTTCCATTGTTCTCGGAATTCCGCTGAAGTTTAAAAATGCTTCGGAACTCTTCCATTGTTCTAGGAATTCTGCTGAAGTTTAAAAATGCATCCGAACTCTTCCATTGTTCTCGGAATTCGGGTGAAGTTTAAAAATGCTTCGGAACTCTTCCATTGTTCTCGGAATTCCGCTGACGTTTAAAAATGCTTCACAACTCTTCTATTGTTCTCGGTATTCCGCTGAAGTTTAAATATGCTTCGGAACTCTTCCATTGTTCTCGGAATTCTACTGAAGTTTAAAAATGCTTCTGAACTCTTCCATTGTTCTAGGAATTCTGCTGAAGTTTAAAAATGCTTTGGAACACTTCCATTGTTCTCAGAATTCTGCTGATGTTTAAAAATGCTTCGAAACTCTTCCATTGTTTTTGGAATTCCACTGACGTTTAAAAATGCTTAAAAACTGTTACATTGTTCTCGGAATTCTGCTGATGTTTAAAAATGCTTCGGAACTCTTCCATTGTTCTCGTAATTCCGCTGAAGTTTAAAAATGCGTCGGAACTCTTCCATTGTTCTCGAAATTCCGCTGACATATAAAAATGCTTCGGAACTCTTCCTTTTTTATCGGAATTCCGTTGACGTTTAAAAATGCTTCACAACTCTTCCATTGTTCTCGGTATTCCCCTGACTTTTAAAAATGCTTCGGAACTCTTCCATTGTTCTCGGTATTCCCCTGACTTTTAAAAATGCTTCGGAACTCTTCCATTGTTCTCAGAATTCCGCTGAAGTTTAAATATGCTTCGGAAATCTTCCATTGTTCTCGGAATTCTACTGAAGTTTAAAAATGCTTCGGAACCCTTCCATTGTTCTCAGAATTCCGCTGACATTTAAAAATGCTTCGGAACTCTTCCATTGTTCTCGGAATTCTGATGACATTTAAAAATGTTTCATAACTCTTCCATTGTTCTCGGAATTCCGCTGACGTTTAAAAATGCTTCGGAACTCTTCCATTGTTCTCGGAATTCCGCTGACGTTTAAAAATGCTTCACAACTCTTCCATTGTTCTCGGAATTTCGCGGACTTTTAAAAATGCTTCGGAACTCTTCCATTGTTCTCAAAATTCCGCTGAAGTTTAAAAATGCTTCGGAACTCTTCCATTGTTCTCAAAATTCCGCTGAAGTTTAAAAATGCTTCGGAACTCTTCCATCGTTCTCAGAATTCCGCTGACGTTTAAGAATGCTTCTGAACTCTTCCATTGTTCTCGGAATTCTGCTGAAGTTTAAAAATGGTTGGGAACTCTTCTATTGTTCTCGGAATTCCGCTGACGCTTAAAAATGTTTCACAACTCTTCTATTGTTCTCGGAATACCGCTGACGCTTAAAAATGTTTCACAACTCTTCTATTGTTCTCGGAATTCCGCTGAAGTCTAAAAATGCTTCGGAACTTTTCCATTGTTCTAGGAATTCTGCTGAAGTTTAAAAATGCTTCGGTACTCTTCCAATGTTCTCGGAATTCCGCTGACATATAAAAATTCTTCGGAAATCTTGCATTGTTCTCGGCATTCCGCTGATGTTTAAAAATGCTTAAGAACTCTTCCATTGTTCTCGGAATTCCACTGACATTTAAAAATGCTTCGGAACTCTTCTATTGTTCTCGGAATTCCGCTGACGCTTAAAATTGCTTCACAACTCTTCTATTGTTCTCGGAATTCCGCTGACTTTTAAAAATGCTTCGGAACTCTTCCATTGTTCTCGGAATTCCGCTGAAGTTTAAGAATGCTTCGGAACTCTTCCATTGTTCTCGGAATTCTGCTGAAGTTTAAAAATGCTTTGGAACTCTTTCGTTGTTTTCGGAATTCCGCTGAAGCTTGAAAATGTTTCACAACTCTTCTATTGTTCTCGGAATTCCGCTGACTTTTAAAAATGCTTTGGAACTCTTCCATTGTTCTCGGAATTCCGCAGAAGTTTAAGAATGCTTCGGAACTCTTCCATTGTTCTCGGAATTCTGCTGAAGTTTAAAAATGCTTCGGAACTCTTCCATTGTTTTCAGAATTCCGCTGACATTTAAAAATGCTTCAGAACTCTTCCATTGTTCTCGGAATTCCGCTGATGTTTAAAAATGCTTCGGAACTCTTCCATTGTTCTCGGAATTCCAGTGAAGTTTAAAAATGCTTCGGAACTCTTACAGTGTTCTCGGAATTCTGCTGACATTTAAAAATGTTTCATAACTCTTCCATTGTTCTCGGAATTCCGCTGACGTTTAAAAATGCTTCGGAACTCTTCCATTGTTCTCGGAATTCCGCTGACGTTTAAAAATGCTTCGAAACTCTTCCATTGTTCTCGGAATTCTGCTGACATTTAAAAATGCTTCGGAACTCTTCCATTGTTCTGGAATTCCGCTGACGTTTAAAAATGCTTCACAACTCTTCCATTGTTCTCGGTATTCTGCTGACTTTTAAAAATGCTTCGGAACTCTTCCATTGTTCGCGGAATTCCGCTGAAGTTTGAGTATGCTTCGGAACTCTTCCATTGTTCTCGGAATTCCGCTGAGGTTTAAAAATGCTTCGGAACTCTTCGATTGTTCTCGAAATTCCGCTGACGTTTAAAAATGCTTCACAACTCTTCCCTTGTTCTCAGAATTCCGCTGACGTTCAAAAATGCTTCGGAAATCTTCCATTGTTTTCAAAATTCCACTGACGTTTAAAAATGCTTCAGAACTCTTCCATTGTTCTCGGAATTCCGCTGATGTTTAAAAATGCTTCGGAACTCTTCCATTGTTCTCGGAATTCCAGTGAAGTTTAAAAATGCTTCGGAACTCTTACAGTGTTCTCGGAATTCTGCTGACATTTAAAAATGTTTCATAACTCTTCCATTGTTCTTGGAATTCCGCTGACGTTTAAAAATGCTTCGGAACTCTTCCATTGTTCTCGGAATTCCGCTGACGTTTAAAAATGCTTCACAACTCTTCCATTGTTCTCGGAATTTCGCGGACTTTTAAAAATGCTTTGGAACTCTTCCATTGTTATCAAAATTCCGCTGAAGTTTAAAAATGCTTCGGAACTCTTCCATTGTTCTCAAAATTCCGCTGAAGTTTAAAAATGCTTCGGAACTCTTCCATCGTTCTCAGAATTCCTCTGACGTTTAAGAATGCTTCTGAACTCTTCCATTGTTCTCGGAATTCTGCTGAAGTTTAAAAATGGTTTGGAACTCTTCCATTGTTCTCGGAATTCCGCTGACGCTTAAAAATGATTCACAACTCTTCTATTGTTCTCGGAATTCCGCTGACGTTTAAAAATGCTTCACAACTCTTCCATTGTTCTCAGAATTCCGCTGACGTTCAAAAATGCTTCGGAAATCTTCCATTGTTTTCAAAATTCCACTGACGTTTAAAAATGCTTCAGAACTCTTCCATTGTTCTCGGAATTACGCTGATGTTTAAAAATGCTTCGGAACTCTTCCATTGTTCTCGGAATTCCAGTGAAGTTTAAAAATGCTTCGGAACTCTTACAGTGTTCTCAGAATTCCGCTGAAGTTTATATATGCTTTGGTACCCTTCTAGTGTTCTCGGAATTCTGCTGACTTTTAAAAATGCTTCGGAACTCTTCCATTGTTCCAGGAATTCCGCTGAAGTTTAAAAATGCTTCGGAACTCTTCCATTGTTCTCGGAATTCCGCTGACGCTTAAAATTGCTTCACAGCTCTTCTATTGTTCTCGGA
Organism: Phyllobates terribilis; assembly: GCF_046119375.1. Classification (NCBI taxonomy): domain Eukaryota; kingdom Metazoa; phylum Chordata; class Amphibia; order Anura; family Dendrobatidae; genus Phyllobates; species Phyllobates terribilis. The sequence goes on along the minus strand of NW_027362781.1, from coordinate 1,181,274 downwards.
ATTCCCCTGACTTTTAGAAATGCTTCGGAACTCTTCCATTGTTCTCGTAATTCCGCTGAAGTTTAAGAATGCTTCAGAACTCTTCCATTGTTCTCGGAAATCTGCTGAAGTTTTGAAATTTAAAAATGCTTCGGAACTCTTCCATTGTTCTCGGAATTCCGCTGACGCTTAAAAATGCTTCACAACTCTTCTATTGTTCTCTGAATTCCGCTGACTTTTAAAAATGCTTCGGAACTCTTCCATTGTTCTCGGAATTCCGATGAAGTTTAAGAATGCTTCGGAACTCTTCCATTGTTTTCGGAATTCCACTGACGTTTAAAAATGCTTAAAAACTCTTCCATTGTTCTCGGAATTCTGCTGATGTTTAAAAATGCTTCGGAACTCTTCCATTGTTCTCGTAATTCCGCTGAAGTTTAAAAATGCGTCGGAACTCTTCCATTGTTCTCGAAATTCCGCTGACATATAAAAATGCTTCGGAACTCTTCCTTTTTTCTCGGAATTCCGTTGACGTTTAAAAATGCTTCACAACTCTTCCATTGTTCTCGGTATTCCCCTGACTTTTAAAAATGCTTCGGAACTCTTCCATTGTTCTCAGAATTCCGCTGAAGTTTAAATATGCTTCGGAACTCTTCCATTGTTCTCAGAATTCTGCTGAAGTTTAAAAATGCTTCGGAACCCTTCCATTGTTCTCATAATTCCGCTGACATTTAAAAATGCTTCGGAACTCTTCCATTGCTCTCGGAATTCCGCTGACATTTAAAAATGTTTCATAACTCTTCCATTGTTCTCGGAATTCCGCTGACGTTTAAAAATGCTTCGGAACTCTTCCATTGTTCTCGGAATTCCGCTGACGTTTAAAAATGCTTCACAACTCTTCCATTGTTCTCGGAATTTCGCGGACTTTTAAAAATGCTTCGGAACTCTTCCATTGTTCTCAAAATTCCGCTGAAGTTTAAAAATGCTTCGGAACGCTTCCATTGTTCTCAAAATTCCGCTGAAGTTTAAAAATGCTTCGGAACTCTTCCATTGTTCTCAGAATTCCGCTGACGTTTAAGAATGCTTCTGAACTCTTCCATTGTTCTCGGAATTCTGCTGAAGTTTAAAAATGGTTTGGAACTCTTCCATTGTTCTCGGAATTCCGCTGACGCTTAAAAATGTTTCACAACTCTTCTATTGTTCTCGGAATTCCGCTGACTTTTAAAAATGCTTCGGAACTCTTCCATTGTTCTCGGAATTCTGCTGAAGTTTAAAAATGCTTCGGAACTCTTCCATTGTTCTATGAATTCTGCTGAAGTTTAAAAATGCTTCGGTACTCTTCCAATGTTCTCGGAATTCCGCTGACATATAAAAATGCTTCGAAAATCTTGCATTGTTCTCGGCTTTCCGCTGATGTTTAAAAATGCTTAAGAACTCTTCCATTGTTCTCGGAATTCCGCTGACGTTTAAAAATGCTTCGGAACTCTTCTATTGTTCTCGGAATTCCGCTGACGCTTAAAATTGCTTCACAACTCTTCTATTGTTCTCGGAATTCCGCTGACTTTTAAAAATGCTTCGGAACTCTTCCATTGTTCTCGGAATTCCGCTGAAGTTTAAGAATGCTTCGGAACTCTTCCATTGTTCTCGGAATTCTGCTGAAGTTTAAAAATGCTTTGGAACTCTTCCGTTGTTCTCGGAATTCCGCTGAAGCTTGAAAATGTTTCACAACTCTTCTATTGTTCTCAGAATTCCGCTGACTTTTAAAAATGCTTTGGAACTCTTCCATTGTTCTCGGAATTCCGCAGAAGTTTAAGAATGCTTCGGAACTCTTCCATTGTTCTCGGAATTCTGCTGAAGTTTAAAAATGCTTCGGAACTCTTCCATTGTTTTCAGAATTCCGCTGACATTTAAAAATGCTTTGGAACTCTTCCATTGTTCTCAGAATTCTGCAGACATATAAAAATGCTTCGAAACTCTTCCATTGTTCTCGGAATTCTGCTGACATTTAAAAATGCTTCGGAACTCTTCCATTGTTCTCGGAATTCTGCTGACATTTAAAAATGCTTCGGAACTCTTCCATTGTTCTGGAATTCCGCTGACGTTTAAAAATGCTTCACAACTCTTCCATTGTTCTCGGTATTCTGCTGACTTTTAAAAATGCTTCGGAACTCTTCCATTGTTCGCGGAATTCCGCTGAAGTTTAAGTATGCTTCGGAACTCTTCCATTGTTTTCGGAATTCCGCTGACATTTAAAAATGCTTCAGAACCCTTCCATTGTTCTCGGAATTCCGCTGAGGTTTAAAAATGCTTCGGAACTTTTCCATTGTTCTCGGAATTCTGCTGACATTTAAAAATGTTTTGGAACACTTCCATTGTTCTCAGAATTCCGCTGATGTTTAAAAATGCTTCGGAACTCTTCCATTGTTTTCGGAATTCCAATGACGTTTAAAAATGCTTAAAAACTCTTCCATTGTTCTCGGAATTCTGCTGATGTTTAAAAATGCTTCGGAACTCTTCCATTGTTCTCGTAATTCCGCTGAAGTTTAAAAATGCTTCGGAACATTTCCATTGTTCTCGGAATTCCGCTGACATATAAAAATGCTTCGGAACTCTTCCTTTTTTCTCGGAATTCCGTTGATGTTTAAAAATGCTTCAGAACTCTTCCATTGTTCTCGGAATTCCGCTGAAGTTTAAGTATGCTTCGGAACTCTTCCATTGTTCTGGAATTCCGCTGACGTTTAAAAATGCTTCGGAACTCTTCCATTGTTCTCAGAACTCCGCTGACGTTTAAAAATGCTTCACAACTCTTCCATTGTTCTCGGAATTCTGCTGAAGTTTAAAAATGCTTCGGAACTCTTCCATTGTTTTCAGAATTCCGCTGACATTTAAAAATGCTTTGGAACTCTTCCATTGTTCTCAGAATTCTGCAGACATATAAAAATGCTTCGAAACTCTTCCATTGTTCTCGGAATTCTGCTGACATTTAAAAATGCTTCGGAACTCTTCCATTGTTCTCGGAATTCTGCTGACATTTAAAAATGCTTCGGAACTCTTCCATTGTTCTGGAATTCCGCTGACGTTTAAAAATGCTTCACAACTCTTCCATTGTTCTCGGTATTCTGCTGACTTTTAAAAATGCTTCGGAACTCTTCCATTGTTCGCGGAATTCCGCTGAAGTTTAAGTATGCTTCGGAACTCTTCCATTGTTTTCGGAATTCCGCTGACATTTAAAAATGCTTCAGAACCCTTCCATTGTTCTCGGAATTCCGCTGAGGTTTAAAAATGCTTCGGAACTTTTCCATTGTTCTCGGAATTCTGCTGACATTTAAAAATGTTTTGGAACACTTCCATTGTTCTCAGAATTCCGCTGATGTTTAAAAATGCTTCGGAACTCTTCCATTGTTTTCGGAATTCCAATGACGTTTAAAAATGCTTAAAAACTCTTCCATTGTTCTCGGAATTCTGCTGATGTTTAAAAATGCTTCGGAACTCTTCCATTGTTCTCGTAATTCCGCTGAAGTTTAAAAATGCTTCGGAACATTTCCATTGTTCTCGGAATTCCGCTGACATATAAAAATGCTTCGGAACTCTTCCTTTTTTCTCGGAATTCCGTTGATGTTTAAAAATGCTTCAGAACTCTTCCATTGTTCTCGGAATTCCGCTGAAGTTTAAGTATGCTTCGGAACTCTTCCATTGTTCTGGAATTCCGCTGACGTTTAAAAATGCTTCGGAACTCTTCCATTGTTCTCAGAACTCCGCTGACATTTAAAAATGCTTCACAACTCTTCCATTGTTCTCGGAATTCCGCTGACTTTTAAAAATGCTTCGGAACTCTTCCATTGTTCTCGGAATTATGCTGAAAATTAAAAATGCTTCGGAACTCTTCCATTGTTCTCAGAATTCCGCTGACATTTAAAAATGCTTCGGAACTCTTCCATTGTTCTCGGAATTCCGCTGACTTTTAAAAATGCTTCGGAACTCTTCCATTGTTCTCGGAATTCCGCTGAAGTTTAAAAATGCTTCGGAACTCTTCCATTGTTCTATGAATACTGCTGAAGTTTAAAAATGCTTCGGTACTCTTCCAATGTTCTCGGAATTCCTCTGACATATAAAAATGCTTCGAAAATCTTGCATTGTTCTCGGCATTCCGCTGATGTTTAAAAATGCTTAAGAACTCTTCCATTGTTCTCGGAATTTCGCTGACGTTTAAAAATGCTTCGGAACTCTTCTATTGTTCTCGGAATTCCGCTGACGCTTAAAATTGCTTCACAACTCTTCTATTGTTCTCGGAATTCCGCTGACTTTTAAAAATGCTTCGGAACTCTTCCATTGTTCTCGGAATTCCGCTGAAGTTTTAGAATGCTTCGGAACTCTTCCATTGTTCTCGGAATTCTGCTGAAGTTTAAAAATGCTATGGAACTCTTCCGCTGTTCTCGGAATTCCGCTGAAGCTTGAAAATGTTTCACAACTCTTCTATTGTTCTCGGAATTCCGCTGACTTTTAAAAATGCTTTGGAACTCTTCCATTGTTCTCGGAATTCCGCTGACTTTTAAAAATGCTTTGGAACTCTTCCATTGTTCTCAGAATTCTGCAGACATATAAAAATGCTTCGAAACTCTTCCATTGTTCTCGGAATTCTGCTGACATTTAAAAATGCTTCGGAACTCTTCCATTGTTCTCGGAATTCTGCTGACATTTAAAAATGCTTCGGAACTCTTCCATTGTTCTGGAATTCCGCTGACGTTTAAAAATGCTTCACAACTCTTCCATTGTTCTCGGTATTCTGCTGACTTTTAAAAATGCTTCGGAACTCTTCCATTGTTCGCGGAATTCCGCTGAAGTTTAAGTATGCTTCGGAACTCTTCCATTGTTCTCGGAATTCCGCTGACATTTAAAAATGCTTCAGAACCCTTCCATTGTTCTCGGAATTCCGCTGAGGTTTAAAAATGCTTCGGAACTTTTCCATTGTTCTCGGAATTCCGCTGACATTTAAAAATGTTTTGGAACACTTCGTTTGTTCTCAGAATTCCGCTGATGTTTAAAAATGCTTCGGAACTCTTCCATTGTTTTCGGAATTCCAATGACGTTTAAAAATGCTTAAAAACTCTTCCATTGTTCTCGGAATTCTGCTGATGTTTAAAAATGCTTCGGAACTCTTCCATTGTTCTCGTAATTCCGCTGAAGTTTAAAAATGCTTCGGAACATTTCCATTGTTCTCGGAATTCCGCTGACATATAAAAATGCTTCGGAACTCTTCCTTTTTTCTCGGAATTCCGTTGATGTTTAAAAATGCTTCAGAACTCTTCCATTGTTCTCGGAATTCCGCTGAAGTTTAAGTATGCTTCGGAACTCTTCCATTGTTCTGGAATTCCGCTGACGTTTAAAAATGCTTCACAACTCTTCCATTGTTCTCGGTATTCCCCTGACTTTTAAAAATGCTTCTGAACTCTTCCATTGTTCTCGGAATTCCGCTGAAGTTTAAGCATGCTTCGGGACTCTTCCATTGTTCTCGGAATTATGCTGAAGATTAAAAATGCTTCGGAACTCTTCCATTGTTCTCAGAACTCCGCTGACGTTTAAAAATGCTTCACAACTCTTCCATTGTTCTCGGAATTCTGCTGACTTTTAAAAATGCTTCGGAACTCTTCCATTGTTCTCGGAATTATGCTGAAGATTAAAAATGCTTCGGAACTCTTCCATTGTTCTCAGAATTCCGCTGACATTTAAAAATGCTTCGGAACTCTTCCATTGTTCTCGGAATTCCGCTGACTTTTAAAAATGCTTCGGAACTCTTCCATTGTTCTCGGAATTCCGCTGAAGTTTAAAAATGCTTCAGAACTCTTCCATTGTTCTAGGAATTCTGCTGAAGTTTAAAAATGCTTCGGAACTCTTCCATTGTTCTCGGAATTCCGCTGACGTTTAAAAATGCTTCACAACTCTTCTATTGTTCTCGGTATTCCGCTGAAGTTTAAATATGCTTTAGAACTCTTCCATTGTTCTCGGAATTCTAATGAAGTTTAAAAATGCTTCTGAACTCTTCCATTGTTCTAGGAATTCTGCTGAAGTTTAAAAATGCTGTGGAACACTTCCATTGTTCTCAGAATTCTGCTGATGTTTAAAAATGCTTCGGAACTCTTCCATTGTTTTTGGAATTCCACTGACGTTTAAAAATGCTTAAAAACTCTTCCATTGTTCTCGGAATTCTGCTGATGTTTAAAAATGCTTCGGAACTATTCCATTTTTCTCGTAATTCCGCTGAAGTTTAAAAATGCGTCGGAACTCTTCCATTGTTCTCGAAATTCCGCTGACATATAAAAATGCTTCGGAACTCTTCCTTTTTTCTCGGAATTCCGTTGACGTTTAAAAATGCTTCACAACTCTTCCATTGTTCTCGGTATTCCCCTGACTTTTAAAAATGCTTCGGAACTCTTCCATTGTTCTCAGAATTCCGCTGAAGTTTAAATATGCTTCGGAACTCTTCCATTGTTCTCGGAATTCTGCTGAAGTTTAAAAATGCTTCTGAACTCTTCCATTGTTCTCGGAATTCCGCTGAAGCTTGAAAATGTTTCACAACTCTTCTATTGTTCTCGGAATTCCGCTGACTTTTAAAAATGCTTTGGAACTCTTCCATTGTTCTCGGAATTCCGCAGAAGTTTAAGAATGCTTCGGAACTCTTCCATTGTTCTCGGAATTCTGCTGAAGTTTAAAAATGCTTCGGAACTCTTCCATTGTTTTCAGAGTTCCGCTGACATTTAAAAATGCTTTGGAACTCTTCCATTGTTCTCAGAATTCTGCAGACATATAAAAATGCTTCGAAACTCTTCCATTGTTCTCGGAATTCTGCTGACATTTAAAAATGCTTCGGAACTCTTCCATTGTTCTCGGAATTCTGCTGACATTTAAAAATGCTTCGGAACTCTTCCATTGTTCTGGAATTCCGCTGACGTTTAAAAATGCTTCACAACTCTTCCATTGTTCTCGGTATTCTGCTGACTTTTAAAAATGCTTCGGAACTCTTCCATTGTTCGCGGAATTCCGCTGAAGTTTAAGTATGCTTCGGAACTCTTCCATTGTTCTCGGAATTCCGCTGACATTAAAAAATGCTTCAGAACCCTTCCATTGTTCTCGGAATTCCGCTGAGGTTTAAAAATGCTTCGGAACTTTTCCATTGTTCTCGGAATTCCGCTGACATTTAAAAATGTTTTGGAACACTACCATTGTTCTCAGAATTCCGCTGATGTTTAAAAATGCTTCGGAACTCTTCCATTGTTTTCGCAATTCCAATGATGTTTAAAAATGCTTAAAAACTCTTCCATTGTTCTCGGAATTCTGCTGATGTTTAAAAATGCTTCGGAACTCTTCCATTGTTCTCGTAATTCCGCTGAAGTTTAAAAATGCTTCGGAACATTTCCATTGTTCTCGGAATTCCGCTGACATATAAAAATGCTTCGGAACTCTTCCTTTTTTCTCGGAATTCCGTTGATGTTTAAAAATGCTTCAGAACTCTTCCATTGTTCTCGGAATTCCGCTGAAGTTTAAGTATGCTTCGGAACTCTTCCATTGTTCTGGAATTCCGCTGACGTTTAAAAATGCTTCACAACTCTTCCATTGTTCTCGGTATTCCCCTGACTTTTAAAAATGCTTTGGAACTCTTCCATTGTTCTCGGAATTCCGCTGGAGTTTAAGCATGCTTCGGAACCCTTCCATTGTTCTCGGAATTCTGCTGAAGTTTAAAAATGCTTCGGAACTCTTCCATTGTCCTCAGAATTCCGCTGACATTTAAAAATGCTTCGGAACTCTTCCATTGTTCTCAAAATTCCGCTGACGTTTAAAAGTGCTTCACAACTCTTCCATTTTTCTCGTTATTTTGCTGACTTTTAAAAATGCTTCGGAACTCTTCCATTGTTCTCGGAATTCCGCTGAAGTTTAAATATGCTTCGGGACTCTTCCATTGTTCTCGGAATTATGCTGAAGATTAAAAATGCTTCGGAACTCTTCCATTGTTCTCAGAACTCCGCTGACGTTTAAAAATGCTTCACAACTCTTCCATTGTTCTCGGAATTCCGCTGACTTTTAAAAATGCTTCGGAACTCTTCCATTGTTCTCGGAATTATGCTGAAGATTAAAAATGCTTCGGAACTCTTCCATTGTTCTCAGAATTCCGCTGACATTTAAAAATGCTTCGGAACTCTTCCATTGTTCTCGGAATTCCGCTGACTTTTAAAAATGCTTCGGAACTCTTCCATTGTTCTCGGAATTCGGGTGAAGTTTAAAAATGCTTCGGAACTCTAACATTGTTCTCGGAATTCCGCTGACGTTTAAAAATGCTTCACAACTCTTCTATTGTTCTCGGTATTCCGCTGAAGCTAAAATATGCTTTGGAACTCTTCCATTGTTCTCGGAATTCTACTGAAGTTTAAAAATGCTTCTGAACTCTTCCATTGTTCTAGGAATTCTGCTGAAGTTTTAAAATGCTTTGGAACACTTCCATTGTTCTCAGAATTCTGCTGATGTTTAAAAATGCTTCGGAACTCTTCCATTGTTTTTGGAATTCCACTGACGTTTAAAAATGCTTAAAAACTCTTCCATTGTTCTCGGAATTCTGCTGATGTTTAAAAATGCTTCGGAACTATTCCATTTTTCTCGTAATTCCGCTGAAGTTTAAAAATGCGTCGGAACTCTTCCATTGTTCTCGAAATTCCGCTGACATATAAAAATGCTTCGGAACTCTTCCTTTTTTCTCGGAATTCCGTTGACGTTTAAAAATGCTTCACAACTCTTCCATTGTTCTCGGTATTCCCCTGACTTTTAAAAATGCTTCGGAACTCTTCCATTGTTCTCAGAATTCCGCTGAAGTTTAAATATGCTTCGGAACTCTTCCATTGTTCTCGGAATTCTGCTGAAGTTTAAAAATGCTTCGGAACCCTTCCATTGTTCTCAGAATTCCGCTGACATTTAAAAATGCTTCGGAACTCTTCCATTGTTCTCGGAATTCCGCTGACATTTAAAAATGTTTCATAACTCTTCCATTGTTCTCGGAATTCCGCTGACGTTTAAAAATGCTTCGGAACTCTTCCATTGTTCTCGGAATTCCGCTGACATTTAAAAATGCTTCACAACTCTTCCATTGTTCTCGGAATTTCGCGGACTTTTAAAAATGCTTCGGAACTCTTCCATTGTTCTCAAAATTCCGCTGAAGTTTAAAAATGCTTCGGAACTCTTCCATTGTTCTCAAAATTCCGCTGAAGTTTAAAAATGCTTCGGAACTCTTCCATTGTTCTCAGAATTCCGCTGACGTTTAAGAATGCTTCTGAACTCTTCCATTGTTCTCGGAATTCTGCTGAAGTTTAAAAATGGTTTGGAACTCTTCCATTGTTTTCGGAATTCCGCTGACGCTTAAAAATGTTTCACAACTCTTCCATTGTTCTCAGAATTCCGCTGACGTTTAAGAATGCTTCTGAACTCTTCCATTGTTCTAGGAATTCTGCTGAAGTTTAAAAATGCTTCGGTACTCTTCCAATGTTCTTGGAATTCCGCTGACATATAAAAATGCTTCGGAAATCTTGCATTGTTCTCGGCATTCCGCTGATGTTTAAAAATGCTTAAGAACTCTTCCATTGTTCTCGGAATTCCGCTGACATTTAAAAATGCTTCGGAACTTTTCTATTGTTCTCGGAATTCCGCTGACGCTTAAAATTGCTTCACAACTCTTCTATTGTTCTCGGAATTCCGCTGACTTTTAAAAATGCTTCGGAACTCTTCCATTGTTCTGGGAATTCCGCTGAAGTTTAAGAATGCTTCGGAACTCTTCCATTGTTCTCGGAATTCTGCTGAAGTTTAAAAATGCTTTGGAACTCTTCCGTTGTTCTCGGAATTCCGCTGAAGCTTGAAAATGTTTCACAACTCTTCTATTGTTCTCGGAATTCCGCTGACTTTTAAAAATGCTTTGGAACTCTTCCATTGTTCTCGGAATTCCGCAGAAGTTTAAGAATGCTTCGGAACTCTTCCATTGTTCTCGGAATTCTGCTGAAGTTTAAAAATGCTTCGGAACTCTTCCATTGTTCTCAGAATTCTGCAGACATATAAAAATGCTTCGAAACTCTTCCATTGTTCTCGGAATTCTGCTGACATTTAAAAATGCTTCGGAACTCTTCCATTGTTCTGGAATTCCGCTGACGTTTAAAAATGCTTCACAACTCTTCCATTGTTCTCGGTATTCTGCTGACTTTTAAAAATGCTTCGGAACTCTTCCATTGTTCGCGGAATTCCGCTGAAGTTTGAGTATGCTTCAGAACTCTTCCATTGTTCTCGGAATTCCGCTGAGGTTTAAAAATGCTTCGGAACTCTTCGATTGTTATCCAAATTCCGCTGACGTTTAAAAATGCTTCGCAACTCTTCCATTGTTCTCAGAATTCCGCTGACGTTCAAAAATGCTTCGGAAATCTTCCATTGTTTTCAAAATTCCACTGACGTTTAAAAATGCTTCAGAACTCTTCCATTGTTCTCGGAATTCCGCTGATGTTTAAAAATGCTTCAGAACTCTTCCATTGTTCTCGGAATTCCAGTGAAGTTTAAAAATGCTTCGGAACTCTTACAGTGTTCTCAGAATTCCGCTGAAGTTTATATATGCTTTGGTACCCTTCTAGTGTTCTCGGAATTCTGCTGACATTTAAAAATGCTTCGGAACTCTTCCATTGTTCCAGGTATTCCGCTGAAGTTTAAAAATGCTTCGGAACTCTTCCATTGTTCTCGGAATTCCGCTGACGCTTAAAATTGCTTCACAGCTCTTCTATTGTTCTCGGAATTCCCCTGACTTTTAGAAATGCTTCGGAACTCTTCCATTGTTCTCGTAATTCCGCTGAAGTTTAAGAATGCTTCAGAACTCTTCCATTGTTCTCGGAAATCTGCTGAAGTTTTGAAATTTAAAAATGCTTCGGAACTCTTCCATTGATCTCGGAATTCCGCTGATGCTTAAAAATGCTTCACAACTCTTCTATTGTTCTCTGAATTCCGCTGACTTTTAAAAATGCTTCGGAACTCTTCCATTGTTTTCGGAATTCCGATGAAGTTTAAGAATGCTTCGGAACTCTTCCATTGTTTTCGGAATTCCACTGACGTTTAAAAATGCTTAAAAACTCTTCCATTGTTCTCGGAATTCTGCTGATGTTTAAAAATGCTTCGGAACTCTTCCATTGTTCTCGTAATTCCGCTGAAGTTTAAAAATGCGTCGGAACTCTTCCATTGTTCTCGAAATTCCGCTGACATATAAAAATGCTTCGGAACTCTTCCTTTTTTCTCGGAATTCCGTTGACGTTTAAAAATGCTTCACATCTCTTCCATTGTTCTCGCTATTCCCCTGACTTTTAAAAATGCTTCGGAACTCTTCCATTGTTCTCAGAATTCCGCTGAAGTTTAAATATGCTTCGGAACTCTTCCATTGTTCTCGGAATTCTGCTGAAGTTTAAAAATGCTTCGGAACCCTTCCATTGTTCTCAGAATTCCGCTGACATTTAAAAATGCTTCGGAACTCTTCCATTGTTCTCGGAATTCCGCTGACATTTAAAAATGTTTCATAACTCTTCCATTGTTCTCGGAATTCCGCTGACGTTTAAAAATGCTTCGGAACTCTTCCATTGTTCTCGGAATTCCGCTGACGTTTAAAAATGCTTCTCAACTCTTCCATTGTTCTCGGAATTTCGCGGACTTTTATAAATGCTTCGGAACTCTTCCATTGTTCTCAAAATTCCGCTGAAGTTTAAAAATGCTTCGGAACTCTTCCATTGTTCTCAAAATTCCGCTGAAGTTTAAAAATGCTTCGGAACTCTTCCATTGTTCTCAGAATTCCGCTGACGTTTAAGAATGCTTCTGAACTCTTCCATTGTTCTCGGAATTCTGCTGAAGTTTAAAAATGGTTTGGAACTCTTCCATTGTTCTCGGAATTCCGCTGACGCTTAAAAATGTTTCACAACTCTTCTATTGTTCTCGGAATTCCGCTGACTTTTAAAAATGCTTCGGAACTCTTCCATTGTTCTCGGAATTCTGCTGAAGTTTAAAAATGCTTTGGAACTCTTCCATTGTTCTCGAAATTCCGCTGACGTTTAAAAATGCTTGATGTTTGATCAGCTAATGTTTGATCAGCTAAGAGATGCCCTTCACCTTATAGACTGGGATAGTATCTTCAGTAATAGGAGCACGGATAGAAAATGGGAAATTTTCAAAACAGTCCTACATAGTCACTGTAGAAGGTACATACCTTATGGGAATAAAAGGGCTAGGAATAGGAGGAAGCCAATGTGGCTAAATAAGGAAGTCAAGAGGGCAATGAAAAACAAAAAAAGGGCTTTCGGTAAACTTAAACAAGAAGGCAGCGAGGAAGCGCTAATAACTTATAGGGAAAAAAACAAAATCTGTAAGAAACAAATAAGAATAGCAAAAGAGGAGACAGAGAGACTAATTGTCAAGGAAAGTAAAACGAATCCCAAACTGTTCTTTAACTATATAAACAGTAAAAGGATTAAAACAGATGGAGTTGGCCCATTGAAAAATAACCTGGGTAAAATCATAGAGGGCGATGACTTTTAAAAATGCTTCGGAACTCTTCCATTGTTCTCGGAATTCCGCTGAAGTTTAAGAATGCTTCGGAACTCTTCCATTGTTCTCGGAATTCTGCTGAAGTTTAAAAATGCTTTGGAACTCTTCCGTTGTTCTCGGAATTCCGCTGAAGCTTGAAAATGTTTCACAACTCTTCTATTGTTCTCGGAATTCCGCTGACTTTTAAAAATGCTTTGGAACTCATCCATTGTTCTCGGAATTCCGCAGAAGTTTAAGAATGCTTCGGAACTCTTCCATTGTTCTCGGAATTCTGCTGAAGTTTAAAAATGCTTCGGAACTCTTCCATTGTTTTCAGAATTCCGCTGACATTTAAAAATGCTTTGGAACTCTTCCATTGTTCTCAGAATTCTGCAGACATATAAAAATGCTTCGAAACTCTTCCATTGTTCTCGGAATTCTGCTGACATTTAAAAATGCTTCGGAACTCTTCCATTGTTCTCGGAATTCTGCTGACATTTAAAAATGCTTCGGAACTCTTCCATTGTTCTGGAATTCCGCTGACGTTTAAAAATGCTTCACAACTCTTCCATTGTTCTCGGTATTCTGCTGACTTTTAAAAATGCTTCGGAACTCTTCCATTGTTCGCGGAATTCCGCTGAAGTTTAAGTATGCTTCGGAACTCTTCCATTGTTCTCGGAATTCCGCTGACATTTAAAAATGCTTCAGAACCCTTCCATTGTTCTCGGAATTCCGCTGAGGTTTAAAAATGCTTCGGAACTTTTCCATTGTTCTCGGAATTCCGCTGACATTTAAAAATGTTTTGGAACACTTCCATTGTTCTCAGAATTCCGCTGATGTTTAAAAATGCTTCGGAACTCTTCCATTGTTTTCGGAATTCCGCTGACATTTAAAAATGCTTCAGAACCCTTCCATTGTTCTCGGAATTCCGCTGAGGTTTAAAAATGCTTCGGAACTTTTCCATTGTTCTCGGAATTCTGCTGACATTTAAAAATGTTTTGGAACACTTCCATTGTTCTCAGAATTCCGCTGATGTTTAAAAATGCTTCGGAACTCTTCCATTGTTTTCGGAATTCCAATGACGTTTAAAAATGCTTAAAAACTCTTCCATTGTTCTCGGAATTCTGCTGATGTTTAAAAATGCTTCGGAACTCTTCCATTGTTCTCGTAATTCCGCTGAAGTTTAAAAATGCTTCGGAACATTTCCATTGTTCTCGGAATTCCGCTGACATATAAAAATGCTTCGGAACTCTTCCTTTTTTCTCGGAATTCCGTTGATGTTTAAAAATGCTTCAGAACTCTTCCATTGTTCTCGGAATTCCGCTGAAGTTTAAGTATGCTTCGGAACTCTTCCATTGTTCTGGAATTCCGCTGACGTTTAAAAATGCTTCGGAACTCTTCCATTGTTCTCAGAACTCCGCTGACATTTAAAAATGCTTCACAACTCTTCCATTGTTCTCGGAATTCCGCTGACTTTTAAAAATGCTTCGGAACTCTTCCATTGTTCTCGGAATTATGCTGAAAATTAAAAATGCTTCGGAACTCTTCCATTGTTCTCAGAATTCCGCTGACATTTAAAAATGCTTCGGAACTCTTCCATTGTTCTCGGAATTCCGCTGACTTTTAAAAATGCTTCGGAACTCTTCCATTGTTCTCGGAATTCCGCTGAAGTTTAAAAATGCTTCGGAACTCTTCCATTGTTCTATGAATACTGCTGAAGTTTAAAAATGCTTCGGTACTCTTCCAATGTTCTCGGAATTCCTCTGACATATAAAAATGCTTCGAAAATCTTGCATTGTTCTCGGCATTCCGCTGATGTTTAAAAATGCTTAAGAACTCTTCCATTGTTCTCGGAATTTCGCTGACGTTTAAAAATGCTTCGGAACTCTTCTATTGTTCTCGGAATTCCGCTGACGCTTAAAATTGCTTCACAACTCTTCTATTGTTCTCGGAATTCCGCTGACTTTTAAAAATGCTTCGGAACTCTTCCATTGTTCTCGGAATTCCGCTGAAGTTTAAGAATGCTTCGGAACTCTTCCATTGTTCTCGGAATTCTGCTGAAGTTTAAAAATGCTATGGAACTCTTCCGCTGTTCTCGGAATTCCGCTGAAGCTTGAAAATGTTTCACAACTCTTCTATTGTTCTCGGAATTCCGCTGACTTTTAAAAATGCTTTGGAACTCTTCCATTGTTCTCGGAATTCCGCTGACTTTTAAAAATGCTTTGGAACTCTTCCATTGTTCTCAGAATTCTGCAGACATATAAAAATGCTTCGAAACTCTTCCATTGTTCTCGGAATTCTGCTGACATTTAAAAATGCTTCGGAACTCTTCCATTGTTCTCGGAATTCTGCTGACATTTAAAAATGCTTCGGAACTCTTCCATTGTTCTGGAATTCCGCTGACGTTTAAAAATGCTTCACAACTCTTCCATTGTTCTCGGTATTCTGCTGACTTTTAAAAATGCTTCGGAACTCTTCCATTGTTCGCGGAATTCCGCTGAAGTTTAAGTATGCTTCGGAACTCTTCCATTGTTCTCGGAATTCCGCTGACATTTAAAAATGCTTCAGAACCCTTCCATTGTTCTCGGAATTCCGCTGAGGTTTAAAAATGCTTCGGAACTTTTCCATTGTTCTCGGAATTCCGCTGACATTTAAAAATGTTTTGGAACACTTCGTTTGTTCTCAGAATTCCGCTGATGTTTAAAAATGCTTCGGAACTCTTCCATTGTTTTCGGAATTCCAATGACGTTTAAAAATGCTTAAAAACTCTTCCATTGTTCTCGGAATTCTGCTGATGTTTAAAAATGCTTCGGAACTCTTCCATTGTTCTCGTAATTCCGCTGAAGTTTAAAAATGCTTCGGAACATTTCCATTGTTCTCGGAATTCCGCTGACATATAAAAATGCTTCGGAACTCTTCCTTTTTTCTCGGAATTCCGTTGATGTTTAAAAATGCTTCAGAACTCTTCCATTGTTCTCGGAATTCCGCTGAAGTTTAAGTATGCTTCGGAACTCTTCCATTGTTCTGGAATTCCGCTGACGTTTAAAAATGCTTCACAACTCTTCCATTGTTCTCGGTATTCCCCTGACTTTTAAAAATGCTTCTGAACTCTTCCATTGTTCTCGGAATTCCGCTGAAGTTTAAGCATGCTTCGGGACTCTTCCATTGTTCTCGGAATTATGCTGAAGATTAAAAATGCTTCGGAACTCTTCCATTGTTCTCAGAACTCCGCTGACGTTTAAAAATGCTTCACAACTCTTCCATTGTTCTCGGAATTCTGCTGACTTTTAAAAATGCTTCGGAACTCTTCCATTGTTCTCGGAATTATGCTGAAGATTAAAAATGCTTCGGAACTCTTCCATTGTTCTCAGAATTCCGCTGACATTTAAAAATGCTTCGGAACTCTTCCATTGTTCTCGGAATTCCGCTGACTTTTAAAAATGCTTCGGAACTCTTCCATTGTTCTCGGAATTCCGCTGAAGTTTAAAAATGCTTCAGAACTCTTCCATTGTTCTAGGAATTCTGCTGAAGTTTAAAAATGCTTCGGAACTCTTCCATTGTTCTCGGAATTCCGCTGACGTTTAAAAATGCTTCACAACTCTTCTATTGTTCTCGGTATTCCGCTGAAGTTTAAATATGCTTTAGAACTCTTCCATTGTTCTCGGAATTCTACTGAAGTTTAAAAATGCTTCTGAACTCTTCCATTGTTCTAGGAATTCTGCTGAAGTTTAAAAATGCTGTGGAACACTTCCATTGTTCTCAGAATTCTGCTGATGTTTAAAAATGCTTCGGAACTCTTCCATTGTTTTTGGAATTCCACTGACGTTTAAAAATGCTTAAAAACTCTTCCATTGTTCTCGGAATTCTGCTGATGTTTAAAAATGCTTCGGAACTATTCCATTTTTCTCGTAATTCCGCTGAAGTTTAAAAATGCGTCGGAACTCTTCCATTGTTCTCGAAATTCCGCTGACATATAAAAATGCTTCGGAACTCTTCCTTTTTTCTCGGAATTCCGTTGACGTTTAAAAATGCTTCACAACTCTTCCATTGTTCTCGGTATTCCCCTGACTTTTAAAAATGCTTCGGAACTCTTCCATTGTTCTCAGAATTCCGCTGAAGTTTAAATATGCTTCGGAACTCTTCCATTGTTCTCGGAATTCTGCTGAAGTTTAAAAATGCTTCTGAACTCTTCCATTGTTCTCGGAATTCCGCTGAAGCTTGAAAATGTTTCACAACTCTTCTATTGTTCTCGGAATTCCGCTGACTTTTAAAAATGCTTTGGAACTCTTCCATTGTTCTCGGAATTCCGCAGAAGTTTAAGAATGCTTCGGAACTCTTCCATTGTTCTCGGAATTCTGCTGAAGTTTAAAAATGCTTCGGAACTCTTCCATTGTTTTCAGAGTTCCGCTGACATTTAAAAATGCTTTGGAACTCTTCCATTGTTCTCAGAATTCTGCAGACATATAAAAATGCTTCGAAACTCTTCCATTGTTCTCGGAATTCTGCTGACATTTAAAAATGCTTCGGAACTCTTCCATTGTTCTCGGAATTCTGCTGACATTTAAAAATGCTTCGGAACTCTTCCATTGTTCTGGAATTCCGCTGACGTTTAAAAATGCTTCACAACTCTTCCATTGTTCTCGGTATTCTGCTGACTTTTAAAAATGCTTCGGAACTCTTCCATTGTTCGCGGAATTCCGCTGAAGTTTAAGTATGCTTCGGAACTCTTCCATTGTTCTCGGAATTCCGCTGACATTAAAAAATGCTTCAGAACCCTTCCATTGTTCTCGGAATTCCGCTGAGGTTTAAAAATGCTTCGGAACTTTTCCATTGTTCTCGGAATTCCGCTGACATTTAAAAATGTTTTGGAACACTACCATTGTTCTCAGAATTCCGCTGATGTTTAAAAATGCTTCGGAACTCTTCCATTGTTTTCGCAATTCCAATGATGTTTAAAAATGCTTAAAAACTCTTCCATTGTTCTCGGAATTCTGCTGATGTTTAAAAATGCTTCGGAACTCTTCCATTGTTCTCGTAATTCCGCTGAAGTTTAAAAATGCTTCGGAACATTTCCATTGTTCTCGGAATTCCGCTGACATATAAAAATGCTTCGGAACTCTTCCTTTTTTCTCGGAATTCCGTTGATGTTTAAAAATGCTTCAGAACTCTTCCATTGTTCTCGGAATTCCGCTGAAGTTTAAGTATGCTTCGGAACTCTTCCATTGTTCTGGAATTCCGCTGACGTTTAAAAATGCTTCACAACTCTTCCATTGTTCTCGGTATTCCCCTGACTTTTAAAAATGCTTTGGAACTCTTCCATTGTTCTCGGAATTCCGCTGGAGTTTAAGCATGCTTCGGAACCCTTCCATTGTTCTCGGAATTCTGCTGAAGTTTAAAAATGCTTCGGAACTCTTCCATTGTCCTCAGAATTCCGCTGACATTTAAAAATGCTTCGGAACTCTTCCATTGTTCTCAAAATTCCGCTGACGTTTAAAAGTGCTTCACAACTCTTCCATTTTTCTCGTTATTTTGCTGACTTTTAAAAATGCTTCGGAACTCTTCCATTGTTCTCGGAATTCCGCTGAAGTTTAAATATGCTTCGGGACTCTTCCATTGTTCTCGGAATTATGCTGAAGATTAAAAATGCTTCGGAACTCTTCCATTGTTCTCAGAACTCCGCTGACGTTTAAAAATGCTTCACAACTCTTCCATTGTTCTCGGAATTCCGCTGACTTTTAAAAATGCTTCGGAACTCTTCCATTGTTCTCGGAATTATGCTGAAGATTAAAAATGCTTCGGAACTCTTCCATTGTTCTCAGAATTCCGCTGACATTTAAAAATGCTTCGGAACTCTTCCATTGTTCTCGGAATTCCGCTGACTTTTAAAAATGCTTCGGAACTCTTCCATTGTTCTCGGAATTCGGGTGAAGTTTAAAAATGCTTCGGAACTCTAACATTGTTCTCGGAATTCCGCTGACGTTTAAAAATGCTTCACAACTCTTCTATTGTTCTCGGTATTCCGCTGAAGCTAAAATATGCTTTGGAACTCTTCCATTGTTCTCGGAATTCTACTGAAGTTTAAAAATGCTTCTGAACTCTTCCATTGTTCTAGGAATTCTGCTGAAGTTTTAAAATGCTTTGGAACACTTCCATTGTTCTCAGAATTCTGCTGATGTTTAAAAATGCTTCGGAACTCTTCCATTGTTTTTGGAATTCCACTGACGTTTAAAAATGCTTAAAAACTCTTCCATTGTTCTCGGAATTCTGCTGATGTTTAAAAATGCTTCGGAACTATTCCATTTTTCTCGTAATTCCGCTGAAGTTTAAAAATGCGTCGGAACTCTTCCATTGTTCTCGAAATTCCGCTGACATATAAAAATGCTTCGGAACTCTTCCTTTTTTCTCGGAATTCCGTTGACGTTTAAAAATGCTTCACAACTCTTCCATTGTTCTCGGTATTCCCCTGACTTTTAAAAATGCTTCGGAACTCTTCCATTGTTCTCAGAATTCCGCTGAAGTTTAAATATGCTTCGGAACTCTTCCATTGTTCTCGGAATTCTGCTGAAGTTTAAAAATGCTTCGGAACCCTTCCATTGTTCTCAGAATTCCGCTGACATTTAAAAATGCTTCGGAACTCTTCCATTGTTCTCGGAATTCCGCTGACATTTAAAAATGTTTCATAACTCTTCCATTGTTCTCGGAATTCCGCTGACGTTTAAAAATGCTTCGGAACTCTTCCATTGTTCTCGGAATTCCGCTGACATTTAAAAATGCTTCACAACTCTTCCATTGTTCTCGGAATTTCGCGGACTTTTAAAAATGCTTCGGAACTCTTCCATTGTTCTCAAAATTCCGCTGAAGTTTAAAAATGCTTCGGAACTCTTCCATTGTTCTCAAAATTCCGCTGAAGTTTAAAAATGCTTCGGAACTCTTCCATTGTTCTCAGAATTCCGCTGACGTTTAAGAATGCTTCTGAACTCTTCCATTGTTCTCGGAATTCTGCTGAAGTTTAAAAATGGTTTGGAACTCTTCCATTGTTTTCGGAATTCCGCTGACGCTTAAAAATGTTTCACAACTCTTCCATTGTTCTCAGAATTCCGCTGACGTTTAAGAATGCTTCTGAACTCTTCCATTGTTCTAGGAATTCTGCTGAAGTTTAAAAATGCTTCGGTACTCTTCCAATGTTCTTGGAATTCCGCTGACATATAAAAATGCTTCGGAAATCTTGCATTGTTCTCGGCATTCCGCTGATGTTTAAAAATGCTTAAGAACTCTTCCATTGTTCTCGGAATTCCGCTGACATTTAAAAATGCTTCGGAACTTTTCTATTGTTCTCGGAATTCCGCTGACGCTTAAAATTGCTTCACAACTCTTCTATTGTTCTCGGAATTCCGCTGACTTTTAAAAATGCTTCGGAACTCTTCCATTGTTCTGGGAATTCCGCTGAAGTTTAAGAATGCTTCGGAACTCTTCCATTGTTCTCGGAATTCTGCTGAAGTTTAAAAATGCTTTGGAACTCTTCCGTTGTTCTCGGAATTCCGCTGAAGCTTGAAAATGTTTCACAACTCTTCTATTGTTCTCGGAATTCCGCTGACTTTTAAAAATGCTTTGGAACTCTTCCATTGTTCTCGGAATTCCGCAGAAGTTTAAGAATGCTTCGGAACTCTTCCATTGTTCTCGGAATTCTGCTGAAGTTTAAAAATGCTTCGGAACTCTTCCATTGTTCTCAGAATTCTGCAGACATATAAAAATGCTTCGAAACTCTTCCATTGTTCTCGGAATTCTGCTGACATTTAAAAATGCTTCGGAACTCTTCCATTGTTCTGGAATTCCGCTGACGTTTAAAAATGCTTCACAACTCTTCCATTGTTCTCGGTATTCTGCTGACTTTTAAAAATGCTTCGGAACTCTTCCATTGTTCGCGGAATTCCGCTGAAGTTTGAGTATGCTTCGGAACTCTTCCATTGTTCTCGGAATTCCGCTGAGGTTTAAAAATGCTTCGGAACTCTTCGATTGTTATCCAAATTCCGCTGACGTTTAAAAATGCTTCGCAACTCTTCCATTGTTCTCAGAATTCCGCTGACGTTCAAAAATGCTTCGGAAATCTTCCATTGTTTTCAAAATTCCACTGACGTTTAAAAATGCTTCAGAACTCTTCCATTGTTCTCGGAATTCCGCTGATGTTTAAAAATGCTTCAGAACTCTTCCATTGTTCTCGGAATTCCAGTGAAGTTTAAAAATGCTTCGGAACTCTTACAGTGTTCTCAGAATTCCGCTGAAGTTTATATATGCTTTGGTACCCTTCTAGTGTTCTCGGAATTCTGCTGACATTTAAAAATGCTTCGGAACTCTTCCATTGTTCCAGGTATTCCGCTGAAGTTTAAAAATGCTTCGGAACTCTTCCATTGTTCTCGGAATTCCGCTGACGCTTAAAATTGCTTCACAGCTCTTCTATTGTTCTCGGAATTCCCCTGACTTTTAGAAATGCTTCGGAACTCTTCCATTGTTCTCGTAATTCCGCTGAAGTTTAAGAATGCTTCAGAACTCTTCCATTGTTCTCGGAAATCTGCTGAAGTTTTGAAATTTAAAAATGCTTCGGAACTCTTCCATTGATCTCGGAATTCCGCTGATGCTTAAAAATGCTTCACAACTCTTCTATTGTTCTCTGAATTCCGCTGACTTTTAAAAATGCTTCGGAACTCTTCCATTGTTTTCGGAATTCCGATGAAGTTTAAGAATGCTTCGGAACTCTTCCATTGTTTTCGGAATTCCACTGACGTTTAAAAATGCTTAAAAACTCTTCCATTGTTCTCGGAATTCTGCTGATGTTTAAAAATGCTTCGGAACTCTTCCATTGTTCTCGTAATTCCGCTGAAGTTTAAAAATGCGTCGGAACTCTTCCATTGTTCTCGAAATTCCGCTGACATATAAAAATGCTTCGGAACTCTTCCTTTTTTCTCGGAATTCCGTTGACGTTTAAAAATGCTTCACATCTCTTCCATTGTTCTCGCTATTCCCCTGACTTTTAAAAATGCTTCGGAACTCTTCCATTGTTCTCAGAATTCCGCTGAAGTTTAAATATGCTTCGGAACTCTTCCATTGTTCTCGGAATTCTGCTGAAGTTTAAAAATGCTTCGGAACCCTTCCATTGTTCTCAGAATTCCGCTGACATTTAAAAATGCTTCGGAACTCTTCCATTGTTCTCGGAATTCCGCTGACATTTAAAAATGTTTCATAACTCTTCCATTGTTCTCGGAATTCCGCTGACGTTTAAAAATGCTTCGGAACTCTTCCATTGTTCTCGGAATTCCGCTGACGTTTAAAAATGCTTCTCAACTCTTCCATTGTTCTCGGAATTTCGCGGACTTTTATAAATGCTTCGGAACTCTTCCATTGTTCTCAAAATTCCGCTGAAGTTTAAAAATGCTTCGGAACTCTTCCATTGTTCTCAAAATTCCGCTGAAGTTTAAAAATGCTTCGGAACTCTTCCATTGTTCTCAGAATTCCGCTGACGTTTAAGAATGCTTCTGAACTCTTCCATTGTTCTCGGAATTCTGCTGAAGTTTAAAAATGGTTTGGAACTCTTCCATTGTTCTCGGAATTCCGCTGACGCTTAAAAATGTTTCACAACTCTTCTATTGTTCTCGGAATTCCGCTGACTTTTAAAAATGCTTCGGAACTCTTCCATTGTTCTCGGAATTCTGCTGAAGTTTAAAAATGCTTTGGAACTCTTCCATTGTTCTCGAAATTCCGCTGACGTTTAAAAATGCTTGATGTTTGATCAGCTAATGTTTGATCAGCTAAGAGATGCCCTTCACCTTATAGACTGGGATAGTATCTTCAGTAATAGGAGCACGGATAGAAAATGGGAAATTTTCAAAACAGTCCTACATAGTCACTGTAGAAGGTACATACCTTATGGGAATAAAAGGGCTAGGAATAGGAGGAAGCCAATGTGGCTAAATAAGGAAGTCAAGAGGGCAATGAAAAACAAAAAAAGGGCTTTCGGTAAACTTAAACAAGAAGGCAGCGAGGAAGCGCTAATAACTTATAGGGAAAAAAACAAAATCTGTAAGAAACAAATAAGAATAGCAAAAGAGGAGACAGAGAGACTAATTGTCAAGGAAAGTAAAACGAATCCCAAACTGTTCTTTAACTATATAAACAGTAAAAGGATTAAAACAGATGGAGTTGGCCCATTGAAAAATAACCTGGGTAAAATCATAGAGGGCGATGACTTTTAAAAATGCTTCGGAACTCTTCCATTGTTCTCGGAATTCCGCTGAAGTTTAAGAATGCTTCGGAACTCTTCCATTGTTCTCGGAATTCTGCTGAAGTTTAAAAATGCTTTGGAACTCTTCCGTTGTTCTCGGAATTCCGCTGAAGCTTGAAAATGTTTCACAACTCTTCTATTGTTCTCGGAATTCCGCTGACTTTTAAAAATGCTTTGGAACTCATCCATTGTTCTCGGAATTCCGCAGAAGTTTAAGAATGCTTCGGAACTCTTCCATTGTTCTCGGAATTCTGCTGAAGTTTAAAAATGCTTCGGAACTCTTCCATTGTTTTCAGAATTCCGCTGACATTTAAAAATGCTTTGGAACTCTTCCATTGTTCTCAGAATTCTGCAGACATATAAAAATGCTTCGAAACTCTTCCATTGTTCTCGGAATTCTGCTGACATTTAAAAATGCTTCGGAACTCTTCCATTGTTCTCGGAATTCTGCTGACATTTAAAAATGCTTCGGAACTCTTCCATTGTTCTGGAATTCCGCTGACGTTTAAAAATGCTTCACAACTCTTCCATTGTTCTCGGTATTCTGCTGACTTTTAAAAATGCTTCGGAACTCTTCCATTGTTCGCGGAATTCCGCTGAAGTTTAAGTATGCTTCGGAACTCTTCCATTGTTCTCGGAATTCCGCTGACATTTAAAAATGCTTCAGAACCCTTCCATTGTTCTCGGAATTCCGCTGAGGTTTAAAAATGCTTCGGAACTTTTCCATTGTTCTCGGAATTCCGCTGACATTTAAAAATGTTTTGGAACACTTCCATTGTTCTCAGAATTCCGCTGATGTTTAAAAATGCTTCGGAACTCTTCCATTGTTTTCGGAATTCCAATGACGTTTAAAAATGCTTAAAAACTCTTCCATTGTTCTCGGAATTCTGCTAATGTTTAAAAATGCTTCGGAACTCTTCCATTGTTCTCGTAATTCCGCTGAAGTTTAAAAATGCTTCGGAACATTTCCATTGTTCTCTGAATTCCGCTGACATATAAAAATGCTTCGGAACTCTTCCTTTTTTCTCGGAATTCCGTTGATGTTTAAAAATGCTTCAGAACTCTTCCATTGTTCTCGGAATTCCGCTGAAGTTTAAGTATGCTTCGGAACTCTTCCATTGTTCTGGAATTCCGCTGACGTTTAAAAATGCTTCACAACTCTTCCATTGTTCTCGGTATTCCCCTGACTTTAAAAAATGCTTCGGAACTCTTCTATTGTTCTCGGAATTCCGCTGAAGTTTAAGCATGCTTCGGAACCCTTCCATTGTTCTCGGAATTCTGCTGAAGTTTAAAAATGCTTCGGAACTCTTCCATTGTCCTCAGAATTCCGCTGACATTTATAAATGCTTCGGAACTCTTCCATTGTTCTCAAAATTCCGCTGACGTTTAAAAATGCTTCACAACTCTTCCATTTTTCTCGTTATTTCGCTGACTTTTAAAAATGCTTCGGAACTCTTCCATTGTTCTCGGAATTCCGCTGAAGTTTATATATGCTTCGGAACTCTTCCATTGTTCTCGGAATTATGCTGAAGATTAAAAATGCATCGGAACTCTTCCATTGTTCTCAGAACTCCGCTGACGTTTAAAAATGCTTCACAACTCTTCCATTGTTCTCGGAATTCCGCTGACTTTTAAAAATGCTTCGGAACTCTTCCATTGTTCTCGGAATTATGCTGAAGATTAAAAATGCTTCGGAACTCTTCCATTGTTCTCAGAATTCCGCTGACATTTAAAAATGCTTCGGAACTCTTCCATTGTTCTCGGAATTCCGCTGACTTTTAAAAATGCTTCGGAACTCTTCCATTGTTCTCGGAATTCCGCTGAAGTTTAAAAATGCTTCGGAACTCTTCCATTGTTCTAGGAATTCTGCTGAAGTTTAAAAATGCATCCAAACTCTTCCATTGTTCTCGGAATTCGGGTGAAGTTTAAAAATGCTTCGGAACTCTTCCATTGTTCTCGGAATTCCGCTGACGTTTAAAAATGCTTCACAACTCTTCTATTGTTCTCGGTATTCCGCTGAAGTTTAAATATGCTTCGGAACTCTTCCATTGTTCTCGGAATTCTACTGAAGTTTAAAAATGCTTCTGAACTCTTCCATTGTTCTAGGAATTCTGCTGAAGTTTAAAAATGCTTTGGAACACTTCCATTGTTCTCAGAATTCTGCTGATGTTTAAAAATGCTTCGGAACTCTTCCATTGTTTTTGGAATTCCACTGACGTTTAAAAATGCTTAAAAACTCTTCCATTGTTCTCGGAATTCTGCTGATGTTTAAAAATGCTTCGGAACTCTTCCATTGTTCTCGTAATTCCGCTGAAGTTTAAAAATGCGTCGGAACTCTTCCATTGTTCTCGAAATTCCGCTGACATATAAAAATGCTTCGGAACTCTTCCTTTTTTCTCGGAATTCCGTTGACGTTTAAAAATGCTTCACAACTCTTCCATTGTTCTCGGTATTCCCCTGACTTTTAAAAATGCTTCGGAACTCTTCCATTGTTCTCAGAATTCCGCTGAAGTTTAAATATGCTTCGGAACTCTTCCATTGTTCTCGGAATTCTGCTGAAGTTTAAAAATGCTTCGGAACCCTTCCATTGTTCTCAGAATTCCGCTGACATTTAAAAATGCTTCGGAACTCTTCCATTGTTCTCGGAATTCCGCTGACATTTAAAAATGTTTCATAACTCTTCCATTGTTCTCGGAATTCCGCTGACGTTTAAAAATGCTTCGGAACTCTTCCATTGTTCTCGGAATTCCGCTGACATTTAAAAATGCTTCACAACTCTTCCATTGTTCTCGGAATTTCGCGGACTTTTAAAAATGCTTCGGAACTCTTCCATTGTTCTCAAAATTCCGCTGAAGTTTAAAAATGCTTCGGAACTCTTCCATTGTTCTCAAAATTCCGCTGAAGTTTAAAAATGCTTCGGAAC
Source organism: Phyllobates terribilis (assembly GCF_046119375.1). Lineage (NCBI taxonomy): Eukaryota > Metazoa > Chordata > Amphibia > Anura > Dendrobatidae > Phyllobates > Phyllobates terribilis. The sequence continues at coordinate 1,155,532 of NW_027362781.1, read as the reverse complement.
TCTTCCATTGTTCTCAGAATTCCGCTGACGTTTAAGAATGCTTCTGAACTCTTCCATTGTTCTCGGAATTCTGCTGAAGTTTAAAAATGGTTTGGAACTCTTCCATTGTTCTCGGAATTCCGCTGACGCTTAAAAATGTTTCACAACTCTTCTATTGTTCTCGGAATTCCGCTGACTTTTAAAAATGCTTCGGAACTCTTCCATTGTTCTCGGAATTCCGCTGAAGTTTAAAAATGCTTCGGAACTCTTCCATTGTTCTAGGAATTCTGCTGAAGTTTAAAAATGCTTCGGTACTCTTCCAATGTTCTTGGAATTCCGCTGACATATAAAAATGCTTCGGAAATCTTGCATTGTTCTCGGCATTCCGCTGATGTTTAAAAATGCTTAAGAACTCTTCCATTGTTCTCGGAATTCCGCTGACATTTAAAAATGCTTCGGAACTTTTCTATTGTTCTCGGAATTCCGCTGACGCTTAAAATTGCTTCACAACTCTTCTATTGTTCTCGGAATTCCGCTGACTTTTAAAAATGCTTCGGAACTCTTCCATTGTTCTCGGAATTCTGCTGAAGTTTAAAAATGCTTTGGAACTCTTCCGTTGTTCTCGGAATTCCGCTGAAGCTTGAAAATGTTTCACAACTCTTATATTGTTCTCGGAATTCCGCTGACTTTTAAAAATGCTTTGCAACTCTTCCATTGTTCTGGAATTCCGCTGACGTTTAAAAATGCTTCACAACTCTTCCATTGTTCTCGGTATTCTGCTGACTTTTAAAAATGCTTCGGAACTCTTCCATTGTTAGCGGAATTACGCTGAAGTTTGAGTATGCTTCGGAACTCTTCCATTGTTCTCGGAATTCCGCTGAGGTTTAAAAATGCTTCGGAACTCTTCGATTGTTCTCCAAATTCCGCTGACGTTTAAAAATGCTTCACAACTCTTCCATTGTTCTCAGAATTCCGCTGACGTTCAAAAATGCTTCGGAAATCTTCCATTGTTTTCAAAATTCCACTGACGTTTAAAAATGCTTCAGAACTCTTCCATTGTTCTCGGAATTCCGCTGATGTTTAAAAATGCTTCGGAACTCTTCCATTGTTCTCGGAATTCCAGTGAAGTTTAAAAATGCTTCGGAACTCTTACAGTGTTCTCAGAATTCTGCTGAAGTTTATATATGCTTTGGTACACTTCTAGTGTTCTCGGAATTCTGCTGACTTTTAAAAATGCTTCGGAACTCTTCCATTGTTCCAGGAATTCCGCTGAAGTTTAAAAATGCTTCGGAACTCTTCCATTGTTCTCGGAATTCCGCTGACGCTTAAAATTGCTTCACAGCTCTTCTATTGTTCTCGGAATTCCCCTGACTTTTAGAAATGCTTCGGAACTCTTCCATTGTTCTCGTAATTCCGCTGAAGTTTAAGAATGCTTCAGAACTCTTCCATTGTTCTCGGAAATCTGCTGAAGTTTTGAAATTTAAAAATGCTTCGGAACTCTTCCATTGATCTCGGAATTCCGCTGACGCTTAAAAATGCTTCACAACTCTTCTATTGTTCTCTGAATTCCGCTGACTTTTAAAAATGCTTCGGAACTCTTCCATTGTTCTCGAAATTCCGATGAAGTTTAAGAATGCTTCGGAACTCTTCCATTGTTTTCGGAATTCCACTGACGTTTAAAAATGCTTAAAAACTCTTCCATTTTTCTCGGAATTCTGCTGATGTTTAAAAATGCTTCGGAACTCTTCCATTGTTCTCGTAATTCCGCTGAAGTTTAAAAATGCGTCGGAACTCTTCCATTGTTCTCGAAATTCCGCTGACATATAAAAATGCTTCGGAACTCTTCCATTGTTCTCGGTATTCCCCTGACTTTTAAAAATGCTTCGGAACTCTTCCATTGTTCTCAGAATTCCGCTGAAGTTTAAATATGCTTCGGAACTCTTCCATTGTTCTCGGAATTCTGCTGAAGTTTAAAAATGCTTCGGAACCCTTCCATTGTTCTCAGAATTCCGCTGACATTTAAAAATGCTTCGGAACTCTTCCATTGTTCTCGGAATTCCGCTGACATTTAAAAATGTTTCATAACTCTTCCATTGTTCTCGGAATTCCGCTGACGTTTAAAAATGCTTCGGAACTCTTCCATTGTTCTCGGAATTCCGCTGACGTTTAAAAATGCTTCACAACTCTTCCATTGTTCTCGGAATTTCGCGGACTTTTAAAAATGCTTCGGAACTCTTCCATTGTTCTCAAAATTCCGCTGAAGTTTAAAAATGCTTCGGAACTCTTCCATTGTTCTCAAAATTCCGCTGAAGTTTAAAAATGCTTCGGAACTCTTCCATTGTTCTCAGAATTCCGCTGACGTTTAAGAATGCTTCTGAACTCTTCCATTGTTCTCGGAATTCTGCTGAAGTTTAAAAATGGTTTGGAACTCTTCCATTGTTCTCGGAATTCCGCTGACGCTTAAAAATGTTTCACAACTCTTCTATTGTTCTCGGAATTCCGCTGACTTTTAAAAATGCTTCGGAACTCTTCCATTGTTCTCGGAATTCTGCTGAAGTTTAAAAATGCTTCGGAACTCTTCCATTGTTCTCGGAATTCCGCTGACGTTTAAAAATGCTTGATGTTTGATCAGCTAATGTTTGATCAGCTAAGAGATGCCCTTCACCTTATAGACTGGGATAGTATCTTCAGTAATAGGAGCACGGATAGAAAATGGGAAATTTTCAAAACAGTCCTACATAGTCACTGTAGAAGGTACATACCTTATGGGAATAAAAGGGCTAGGAATAGGAGGAAGCCAATGTGGCTAAATAAGGAAGTCAAGAGGGCAATGAAAAACAAAAAAAGGGCTTTCGGTAAACTTAAACAAGAAGGCAGCGAGGAAGCGCAAATAACTTATAGGGAAAAAAACAAAATCTGTAAGAAACAAATAAGAATAGCAAAAGAGGAGACAGAGAGACTAATTGCCAAGGAAAGTAAAACGAATCCCAAACTGTTCTTTAACTATATAAACAGTAAAAGGATTAAAACTGATGGAGTTGGCCCATTGAAAAATAACCTGGGTAAAATCATAGAGGGCGATGAGGGTAAAGCAAACCTACTCAATAGCTTCTTCTCCACTGTTTTCACAAAAGAAAACAATTTATCGGAGGAAATGCAAAGTGATAAAGTAAACCCTCCGCTAAATATCACCCACCTAACCCAGGAGGAAGTTCAGAAACGCCTAAATAATATCAAAATAGACAAGTCACCAGGCCCAGATGGCATACACCCCCGGGTACTAAAAGAATTAAGTAATGTGATAGACAGACCGCTGTATCTTATATTTAAGCACTCTTTATGGACAGGGACTGCCCCACTAGACTGGCGCCAAGCAAATGTGGTACCAATATTCAAAAAGGGGTCTAAAAGTGACCCTGGGAACTATAGACCAGTCAGCTTAACGTCTGTTGTGGGTAAATTGTTTGAAGGATTTCTTAGAGATGCTATTGTAGAATATCTTAATGATAATAACTGTCTAACTCCATATCAACATGGATTCATGAGAGATCGCTCCTGCCAAACAAACCTGATTGCCTTCTACGAGGAGGTGAGCTCACAGCTGGACCAGGGAGAGTCAGTGGATGTTGTATACCTTGACTTCTCCAAAGCTTTTGATACCGTGCCACACAAAAGGTTGGTATATAAAATGAGAATGCTTGGTCTGGGGGATAATGTGTGTAAGTGGGTAAATAGCTGGCTGAGTGATAGAAAGCAGAGGGTGGTTATCAATGGAGTAAGCTCAGGGTGTGTCAGGGTTACGAGCGGGGTGCCTCAAGGGTCTGTCTTGGGCCCTATATTATTTAATATATATATTAATGATCTAGTGGAAGGGTTGCATAGTAAAATAGCAATATTTGCAGATGATACTAAACTTTGTAAAGTAGTTAACACAGATGAGGATAGGGCACAGCTACAGGAGGATTTAGATAAATTGGGGAGTTGGGCCAAAAAATGGCAAATGGGGTTCAATGCCGATAAATGTAAGGTCATGCACATGGGAAAGAAAAACAGCAGTCACCCATACATATTAAATGGGAAACCGTTGGGTAAATCTGACATGGAGAAGGACCTGGGCGTCTTGGTTAATAGCAAATTAAATTGGAGTGCCCAGTGTCAGGCAGCAGCTGCGAAGGCAAATAGAGTCATGGCATGCATCAGAAGAGGAATAGGGGCATATGATGAGAACATTGTTCTTCCTCTGTATAAAGCGCTGGTAAGGCCGCACTTAGAATATTGTGCACAGTTCTGGGCTCCGGTGCTCAGGAAAGACATATTGGAGCTAGAGAGGGTATAAAGGAGGGCGACTAAGGTAATAAAGGGAATGGAGGGACTAGAATACCCAGAGAGGTTGTCAAAATTAGGCCTATTTACGTTGGAAAAGAGAAGGCTTAGGGGAGACCTCATAAACATGTATAAATACATCAGGGGGCAGTACAGAGATCTCTCCCATGACCTGTTTATACCAAGGATGGTTACAAAGACGAGGGGGCACACTATGCGTCTGGAGGAAAGGAGGTTCCTGCACCAGCATAGAAGGGGATTCTTTACGGTCAGAGCCGTGAGACTCTGGAACTCTCTGGGAGAGGAAGTGGTGATGTCCAACTCACTTAATGAGTTCAAGAGAGGCCTGGACGCCTTTCTTGAGAACAATAAAATTACATCTTATGCTTAGTGATAGTTAATTAATCCAGATTGGTGTCGGGAAGTGAATTTTTTCCTCAATGATGTCAATTGGCCTATACCGCATGTTTTTTTTTTGTTTTGTTTTGTTTTTTTTTGCGTTCCCCTGGATCAACGCTGCGGAATAGCTGCAGTGCACAAGAAATAGGCTGAACTGGATGGACGCTTGTCTTTTTTCGGCCTTATAAACTATGTAACTATGTAACTATGTAAAAGCTTCACAACTCTTCCATTGTTCTCGGAATTTCGCGGACTTTTAAAAATGCTTCGGAACTCTTCCATTGTTCTCAAAATTCCGCTGAAGTTTAAAAATGCTTCGGAACTCTTCCATTGTTCTCAGAATTCCGCTGACGTTTAAAAATGCTTCGGAAATCTTCCTTTGTTTTCAAAATTCCGCTGACATTTAAAAATGCTTCAGAACTCTTTCATTGTTCTCGGAATTCCGCTGACGTTTAAAAATGCTTCGGAACTCTTCCATTGTTCTCAGAATTCCACTGAAGTTTAAGAATGCTTCGGAACTCTTCCATTGTTCTCGGAATTCTGCTGAAGTTTAAAAATGCTTTGGAACTCTTCCATTGTTCTCGGAATTCCGCTGACGCTTAAAAATGTTTCACAACTCTTCTATTGTTCTCGGAATTCCGCTGACTTTTAAAAATGCTTCGGAACTCTTCCATTGTTCTCGGAATTCCATAGAAGTTTAAGAATGCTTCGGAACTCTTCCATTGTTCTCGGAATTCTGCTGAAGTTTAAAAATTCTTCGGAACTCTTCCATTGTTTTCAGAATTCCGCTGACATTTAAAAATGCTTTGGAACTTTTCCATTGTTCTCAGAATTCTGCAGACATATAAAAATGCTTCGGAACTCTTCCATTGTTCTGGAATTCCGCTGATGTTTAAAAATGCTTCACAACTCTTCCATTGTTCTCGGTATTCTGCTGACTTTTAAAAATGCTTCGGAACTCTTCCATTGTTCGCGGAATTCCGCTGAAGTTTAAGTATGCTTCGGAACTCTTCCATTGTTCTCGGAATTCCGCTGACATTTAAAAATACTTCAGAACCCTTCCATTGTTCTCGGAATTCCGCTGAGGTTTAAAAATGCTTCGGAACTTTTCCATTGTTCTCGAAATTCCGCTGACATTTAAAAATGTTTTGGAACACTTCCATTGTTCTCAGAATTCCGCTGATGTTTAAAAATGCTTCGGAACTCTTCCATTGTTTTCGGAATTCCAATGACGTTTAAAAATGCTTAAAAACTCTTCCATTGTTCTCGGAATTCTGCTGATGTTTAAAAATGCTTCGGAACTCTTCCATTGTTCTCGTAATTCCGCTGAAGTTTAAAAATGCTTCGGAACTTTTCCATTGTTCTCGGAATTCCGCTGACATATAAAAATGCTTCGGAACTCTTCCTTTTTTCTCGGAATTCCGTTGATGTTTAAAAATGCTTCAGAACTCTTCCATTGTTCTCGGAATTCCGCTGAAGTTTAAGTATGCTTCAGAACTCTTCCATTGTTCTGGAATTCCGCTGACGTTTAAAAATGCTTCACAACTCTTCCATTGTTCTCGGTATTCCCCTGACTTTTAAAAATGCTTCGGAACTCTTCCATTGTTCTCGGAATTCCGCTGAAGTTTAAGCATGCTTCGGAACCCTTCCATTGTTCTCGGAATTCTGCTGAAGTTTAAAAATGCTTCGGAACTCTTCCATTGTCCTCAGAATTCCGCTGACATTTAAAAATGCTTCGGAACTCTTCCATTGTTCTCAAAATTCCGCTGACGTTTAAAAATGCTTCACAACTCTTCCATTTTTCTCGGTATTTCGCTGACTTTTAAAAATGCTTCGGAACTCTTCCATTGTTCTCGGAATTCCGCTGAAGTTTAAATATGCTTCGGAACTCTTCCATTGTTCTCGTAATTATGCTGAAGATTAAAAATGCTTCGGAACTCTTCCATTGTTCTCAGAATTCCGCTGACGTTTAAAAATGCTTCACAACTCTTCCATTGTTCTCGGAATTCCGCTGACTTTTAAAAATGCTTCGGAACTCTTCCATTGTTCTCGGAATTATGCTGAAGATTAAAAATGCTTCGGAACTCTTCCATTGTTCTCGGAATTCCGCTGAAGTTTAAAAATGCTTCGGAATTCTTCCATTGTTCTAGGAATTCTGCTGAAGTTTAAAAATGCATCCGAACTCTTCCATTGTTCTCGGAATTCGGGTGATGTTTAAAAATGCTTCAGAACTCTTCCATTGTTCTCGGAATTCTACTGAAGTTTAAAAATGCTTCTGAACTCTTCCATTGTTCTAGGAATTCTGCTGAAGTTTAAAAATGCTTTGGAACACTTCCATTGTTCTCAGAATTCTGCTGATGTTTAAAAATGCTTCGGAACTCTTCAATTGTTTTTGGAATTCCACTGACGTTTAAAAATGCTTAAAAACTCTTCCATTGTTCTCGGTATTCCCCTGACTTTTAAAAATGCTTCGGAACTCTTCCATTGTTCTCAGAATTCCGCTGAAGCTTAAATATGCTTCGAAACTCTTCCATTTTTCTCGGAATTCTGCTGAAGTTTAAAAATGCTTCGGAACCCTTCCATTGTTCTCAGAATTACGCTGACATTTAAAAATGCTTCGGAACTCTTCCATTGTTCTCGGAATTCCGCTGACATTTAAAAATGTTTCATAACTCTTCCATTGTTCTCGGAATTTCGCGGACTTTTAAAAATGCTTCGGAACTCTTCCATTGTTCTCAAAATTCCGCTGAAGTTTAAAAATGCTTCGGAACTCTTCCATTGTTCTCAGAATTCCGCTGACATTTAAAAATGCTTCGGAACTCTTCCATTGTTCTCGGAATTCCGCTGACATTTAAAAATGTTTCATAACTCTTCCAGTGTTCTCGGAATTTCGCGGACTTTTAAAAATGCTTCGGAACTCTTCCATTGTTCTCGGAATTCCGCTGAAGTTTAAGAATGCTTCGGAATTCTTCCATTGTTCTCGGAATTCTGCTGAAGTTTAAAAATGCTTTGGAACTCTTCCATTGTTCTCGGAATTCCGCTGAAGCTTGAAAGTGTTTCACAACTCTTCTATTGTTCTCGGAATTCCGCTGACTTTTAAAATGCTTTGGAACTCTTCCATTGTTCTCGGAATTCCGCAGAAGTTTAAGAATGCTTCGGAACTCTTCCATTGTTCTCGGAATTCTGCTGAAGTTTAAAAATGCTTCAGAACTCTTCCATTGTTTTCAGAATTCCGCTGACATTTAAAAATGCTTTGGAACTCTTCCATTGTTCTCAGAATTCTGCAGACATATAAAAATGCTTCGGAACTCTTCCATTGTTCTCGGAATTCTGCTGACATTTAAAAATGCTTCGGAACTCTTCCATTGTTCTGGAATTCCGCTGACGTTTAAAAATGCTTCACAACTCTTCCATTGTTCTCGGTATTCTGCTGACTTTTAAAAATGCTTCGGAACTCTTCCATTGTTCGCGGAATTCCGCTGAAGTTTAAGTATGCTTCGGAACTCTTCCATTGTTCTCGGAATTCCGCTGAGGTTTAAAAATGCTTCGGAACTCTTCGATTGTTCTCCAAATTCCGCTGACGTTTAAAAATGCTTCACAACTCTTCCATTGTTCTCTTAATTCCGCTGACGTTCAAAAATGCTTCGGAAATCTTCCATTGTTTTCAAAATTCCACTGACGTTTAAAAATGCTTCAGAACTCTTCCATTGTTCTCGGAATTCCGCTGATGTTTAAAAATGCTTCGGAACTCTTCCATTGTTCTCGGAATTCCAGTGAAGTTTAAAAATGCTTCGGAACTCTTACATTGTTCTCAGAATTCCGCTGAAGTTTATATATGCTTTGGTACCCTTCTAGTGTTCTCGGAATTCTGCTGACTTTTAAAAATGCTTCGGAACTCTTCCATTGTTCCAGGAATTCCGCTGAAGTTTAAAAATGCTTCGGAACTCTTCCATTGTTCTCGGAATTCCGCTGACGCTTAAAATTGCTTCACAGCTCTTCTATTGTTCTCGGAATTCCCCTGACTTTTAAAAATGCTTCGGAACTCTTCCATTGTTCTCGTAATTCCGCTGAAGTTTAAGAATGCTTCAGAACTCTTCCATTGTTCTCGGAAATCTGCTGAAGTTTTGAAATTTAAATATGCTTCGGAACTCTTCCATTGTTCTCGGAATTCCGCTGACGCTTAAAAATGCTTCACAACTCTTCTATTGTTCTCTGAATTCCGCTGACTTTTAAAAATGCTTCGGAACTCTTCCATTGTTCTCGGAATTCCGATGAAGTTTAAGAATGCTTCGGAACTCTTCCATTGTTCTCGGAATTCTGCTGAAGTTTAAAAATGCTTCGGAACTCTTCCATTGTTTTCAGAATTCAGCTGACATTTAAAAATGCTTTGGAACTCTTCCATTGTTCTTGGAATTCTGCTGACATTCAAAAATGCTTCGGAACTTTTCCATTGTACTCGGAATTCCGCTAACATTTAAAAATGCTTCGGAACTCTTCCATTGTTCTCGGAATTCCGCTGACGTTTAAAAATGCTTCACAGCTCTTCCGTTTTTGTCGCTATTCCGCTGACTTTTAAAAATGCTTCGGAACTCTTCCATTGTTCTCGGAATTCCGCTGAAGTTTAAATATGCTTCGGAACTCTTCCATTGTTCTCGGAATTATGCTGAAGATTAAAAATGCTTCGGAACTCTTCCATTGTTCTCAGAATTCCGCTGACATTTAAAAATGCTTCGGAACTCTTCCATTGTTCTCGGAATTCCGCTGACATTTAAATATGCTTCACAACTCTTCCATTGTTCTCGGAATTCTGCTGAAGTTTAAAAATGCTTCGGAACTCTTCCATTGTTCTCGGAATTCCGCTGACTTTTAAAAATGCTTCGGAACTCTTCCTTTGTTCTCCAAATTCCGCTGAAGTTTAAAAATGCTTCGGAACTCTTCCATTGTTCTCGGAATTCTGCTGAAGTTTAAAAATGCTTCGGAAATCTTTCATTGTTTTCAAAATTCCGCTGACATTTAAAAATGCTTCAGAACTCTTCCATTGTTCTCGGAATTCCGCTGAAGTTTAAAAATGCTTCGGAACTCTTCCATTGTTTTCAGAATTCCGCTGACATTTAAAAATGCTTTGGAACTCTTCCATTGTTCTCGGAATTCCGCAGAAGTTTAAGAATGCTTTGGAACTCTTCAATTGTTCTCGGAATTCCGCAGAAGTTTAAAAATGCTTCGGAACTCTTCCATTGTTCTCGGAATTCCGCTGACGTTTAAAAATGCTTCACAACTCTTCCATTGTTCTCGGAATTCTGCTGAAGTTTAAAAATGCTTCGGAACTCTTCCATTGTTCTCGGAGTTCAGCTGACTTTTAAAAATGCTTCGGAACTCTTCCTTTGTTCTCCAAATTCAGCTGAAGTTTAAAAATGCTTCGGAACTCTTCCATTGTTCTCAGAATTCCGCTGACGTTTAAAAATGCTTCGGAAAACTTCCATTGTTCTCAGAATTCCGCTGACGTTTAAAAATGCTTCGGAACTCTTCCATTGTTCTCGGAATTCTGCTGAAGTTTAAAAATGCTTCGAAACTCTTCCATTGTTCTCGGAATTCCGCTGACGTTTAAAAATGCTTCGGAACTCTTCCATTGTTCTCGGAATTCTGCTGAAGTTTAAAAATGCTTCGGAACTCTTCCATTGTTCTCGGAATTCCGCTGGCTTTTAAAAATGCTTCGGAACTCTTCCTTTGTTCTCCAAATTCCGCTGAAGTTTAAAAATGCTTCGGAACTCTTACATTGTTCTCGGAATTCTGCTGAAGTTTAAAAATGCTTCGGAACTCTTCCATTGTTCTCAGAATTCCGCTGACGTTTAAAAATGCTTCAGAACACTTCCATTGTTCTCGGAATTCCGCTGACGTTTAAAAATGCTTCACAACTCTTCTATTGTTCTCGGTATTCCGCTGACTTTTAAAAATGCTTCAGAACTCTTCCATTGTTCTCGGAATTCCACTGAAGTTTAAATATGCTTCGGAACTCTTCCATTGTTCTCGGAATTATGCTGAAGATTAAAAATGCTTCGGAACTCTTCCATTGTTCTCAGAATTCCGCTGACATTTAAAAATGCTTCGGAACTCTTCCATTGTTCTACAAATTCTGCTGAAGTTTAAAAATGCTTCGGAACTCTTCCATTGTTCTCGGAATTCTGCTGAAGTTTAAAAATGCTTCGCAACTCTTCCATTCTTCTCAGAATTCCGCTGACGTTTAAAAATGCTTCGGAAATCTTCCATTGTTCTCGGAATTCCGCTGAAGTTTAAAAATGCATCGGAACTCTTCCATTCTTCTGGGAATTCTGCTGAAGTTTAAAAATGCATCGGAACTCTTCCATTGTTCTCGGAATTCGGGCGAAGTTTAAAAATGCTTCGGAAATCTTCTATTGTTCTCGGAATTCCACTGAAGTTTAAAAATGCTTAAAATCTCTTCCATTGTTCTCGGAATTCTGCTCATATTTAAAAATGCTTCGGATCTCTTCCATTGTTCTCGTAATTCCGCTGAAGTTTAAAAATGATTCGGAACTCTTCCATTGTTCTCGGAATTCTGCTGAAGTTTAAAAATGCTTCGGAACTCTTCCATTCTTCTCAGAATTCCGCTGACGTTTAAAAATGCTTCGGAAGTCTTTCATTGTTTTCAAAATTCCGCTGACGTTTAAAAATGCTTCAGAACTCTTCCATTGTTCTCGGAATTCCGCTGACGTTTAAAAATGCTTCGGAACTCTTCCATTGTTCTCGGAATTCCGCTGAAGTTTAAAAATGCTTCGGAACTCTTCAATTGTTTTAGGAATTCTGCTGAAGTTTAAAAATGCATCGGAACTCTTCCATTGTTCTCGGAATTCCGCTGACGTTTTAAAATGCTTCGGTACTCTTCCAATGTTCTCGGAATTCCGCTGACATATAAAAATGCTTCGGAAATCTTGCATTGTTCTCGGCATTCCGCTGATGTTTAAAAATGCTTAAGAACTCTTCCATTGTTCTCGGAATTCCGCTGACGTTTAAAAATGCTTCGGAACTCTTCTATTGTCCTCAGAATTCCGCTGACGCTTTAAATTGCTTTACAACTCTTCTATTGCTCTCGGAATTCCGCTGACTTTTAAAAATGCTTCGGAACTCTTCCATTGTTCTCGGAATTCCGCTGAAGTTTAAGAATGCTTCGGAACTCTTCCATTGTTCTCGGAATTCTGCTGAAGTTTAAAAATGCTTTGGAACTCTTCCATTGTTCTCGGAATTCCGCTGACGCTTGAAAATGTTTCACAACTCTTCTATTGTTCTCGGAATTCCGCTGACTTTTAAAAATGCTTTGGAACTCTTCCATTGTTCTCGGAAATCCGCTGAAGTTTAAAAATGCTTCGGAACTCTTCCACTGTTTTGAGAATTCCGCTGACATTTAAAAATGCTTTGGAACTCTTCCATTGTTCTCAGAATTCTGCAGACATATAAAAATGCTTCGGAACTCTTCCATTGTTCTCAGAATTCTGCTGACATTTAAAAATGCTTCGGAACTCTTCCATTGTTCTGGAATTCCGCTGACGTTTAAAAATGCTTCACAACTCTTCCATTGTTCTCGGTATTCTGCTGACTTTTAAAAATGCTTCGGAACTCTTCCATTGTTCGCGGAATTCCGCTGAAGTTTAAGTATGCTTCGGAACTCTTCCATTGTTCTCGGAATTCCGCTGAGGTTTAAAAATGCTTCGGAACTCTTCGATTGTTCTCCAAATTCCGCTGACGTTTAAAAATGCTTCACAACTCTTCCATTGTTCTCAGAATTCCGCTGACGTTTAAATATGCTTCGGAACTCTTCCATTGTTCTCGGAATTCCAGTGAAGTTTAAAAATGCTTCGGAACTCTTCCATTGTTCTCGGTATTCCGCTGACTTTTAAAAATGCTTCGGAACTCTTCCATTGTTCTCGGAATTCCGATGAAGTTTAAGAATGCTTCGGAACTCTTCCATTGTTCTCGGAATTCTGCTGAAGTTTAAAAATGCTTTGGAACTCTTCCATTGTTTTCAGAATTCCGCTGACATTTAAAAATGCTTTGGAACTCTTCCATTGTTCTCGGAATTCTGCTGACATTCAAAAATGCTTCAGAACTCTTCCATTGTACTCGGAATTCCGCTGACATTTAAAAATGCTTTGTAACTCTTCCATTGTTCTCGGAATTCCGCTGACGTTTAAAAATGCTTCACAACTCTTCCATTTTTGTCGCTATTCCGCTGACTTTTAAAAATGCTTCGGAACTCTTCCATTGTTCTCGGAATTCCGCTGATGTTTAAAAATGCTTCGGAACTCTTCCATTGTTCTCGGAATTCCAGTGAAGTTTAAAAATGCTTCGGAACTCTTACATTGTTCTCAGAATTCCGCTGAAGTTTATATATGCTTTGGTACCCTTCTAGTGTTCTCGGAATTCTGCTGACTTTTAAAAATGCTTCGGAACTCTTCCATTGTTCCAGGAATTCCGCTGAAGTTTAAAAATGCTTCGGAACTCTTCCATTGTTTTCAGAATTCCGCTTACATTTAAAAATGCATTGGAACTCTTCCATTGTTCTCGGAATTCCGCAGAAGTTTAAGAATGCTTTGGAACTCTTCCATTGTTCTCGGAATTCCGCAGAAGTTTAAAAATGCTTCGGAACTCTTCCATTGTTCTCGGAATTCCGCTGACGTTTAAAAATGGTTCACAACTCTTCCATTGTTCTCGGAATTCTGCTGAAGTTTAAAAATGCTTCGGAACTCTTCCATTGTTCTCGGAATTCCGCTGACTTTTAAAAATGCTTCGGAACTCTTCCTTTGTTCTCCAAATTCAGCTGAAGTTTAAAAATGCTTCGGAACTCTTCCATTGTTCTCGGAATTCTGCTGAAGTTTAAAAATGCTTCGGAACTCTTCCATTGTTCTCAGAATTCCGCTGACGTTTAAAAATGCTTCGGAAAACTTCCATTGTTCTCAGAATTCCGCTGACGTTTAAAAATGCTTCGGAACTCTTCCATTGTTCTCGGAATTCTGCTGAAGTTTAAAAATGCTTCGGAACTCTTCCATTGTTCTCGGAATTCCGCTGACTTTTAAAAATGCTTCGGAACTCTTCCTTTGTTCTCCAAATTCCGCTGAAGTTTAAAAATGCTTCGGAACTCTTACATTGTTCTCGGAATTCTGCTGAAGTTTAAAAATGCTTCGGAACTCTTCCATTGTTCTCAGAATTCCGCTGACGTTTAAAAATGCTTCAGAACACTTCCATTGTTCTCGGAATTCCGCTGACGTTTAAAAATGCTTCGGAACTCTTCCATTGTTCTCGGAATTCCGCTGAAGTTTAAAAATGCTTCGGAACTCTTCCATTGTTCTAGAAATTCTGCTGAAGTTTAAAAATGCATCGGAACTCTTCCATTGTTCTTGGAATTCGGGTGAAGTTTAAAAATGCTTCGGAACTCTTCTATTGTTCTCGGAATTCCGCTGACGTTTAAAAATGCTTCACAACTCTTCTATTGTTCTCGGTATTCCGCTGACTTTTAAAAATGCTTCAGAACTCTTCCATTGTTCTCGGAATTCCGCTGAAATTTAAATATGCTTCGGAACTCTTCCATTGTTCTCGGAATTATGCTGAAGATTAAAAATGCTTTGGAACTCTTCCATTGTTCTCAGAATTCCGCTGACATTTAAAAATGCTTCGGAACTCTTCCATTGTTCTACAAATTCTGCTGAAGTTTAAAAATGCTTCGGAACTCTTCCATTGTTCTCGGAATTCTGCTGAAGTTTAAAAATGCTTCGCAACTCTTCCATTCTTCTCAGAATTCCGCTGACGTTTAAAAATGCTTCGGAAATCTTCCATTGTTCTCGGAATTCCGCTGAAGTTTAAAAATGCTTCGGAACTCTTTCATTGTTCTAGGAATTCTGCTGAAGTTTAAAAATGCATCGGAACTCTTCGATTGTTCTCGGAATTCTGCTGACTTTTAAAAATGCTTCGGAACTCTTCCATTGTTCCAGGAATTCCGCTGAAGTTTAAAAATGCTTCGGAACTCTTCCATTGTTTTCAGAATTCCGCTGACATTTAAAAATGCATTGGAACTCTTCCATTGTTCTCGGAATTCCGCAGAAGTTTAAGAATGCTTTGGAACTCTTCCATTGTTCTCGGAATTCCGCAGAAGTTTAAAAATGCTTCGGAACTCTTCCATTGTTCTCGGAATTCCGCTGACGTTTAAAAATGCTTCACAACTCTTCCATTGTTCTCGGAATTCTGCTGAAGTTTAAAAATGCTTCGGAACTCTTCCATTGTTCTCGGAATTCCGCTGACTTTTAAAAATGCTTCGGAACTCTTCCTTTGTTCTCCAAATTCAGCTGAAGTTTAAAAATGCTTCGGAACTCTTCCATTGTTCTCGGAATTCTGCTGACGTTTAAAAATGCTTCGGAAAACTTCCATTGTTCTCAGAATTCCGCTGACGTTTAAAAATGCTTCGGAACTCTTCCATTGTTCTCGGAATTCTGCTGAAGTTTAAAAATGCTTCGGAACTCTTCCATTGTTCTCGGAATTCCGCTGACTTTTAAAAATGCTTCGGAACTCTTCCTTTGTTCTCCAAATTCCGCTGAAGTTTAAAAATGCTTCGGAACTCTTACATTGTTCTCGGAATTCTGCTGAAGTTTAAAAATGCTTCGGAACTCTTCCATTGTTCTCAGAATTCCGCTGACGTTTAAAAATGCTTCAGAACACTTCCATTGTTCTCGGAATTCCGCTGACGTTTAAAAATGCTTCGGAACTCTTCCATTGTTCTCGGAATTCCGCTGAAGTTTAAAAATGCTTCGGAACTCTTCCATTGTTCTAGAAATTCTGCTGAAGTTTAAAAATGCATCGGAACTCTTCCATTGTTCTTGGAATTCGGGTGAAGTTTAAAAATGCTTCGGAACTCTTCTATTGTTCTCGGAATTCCGCTGACGTTTAAAAATGCTTCACAACTCTTCTATTGTTCTCGGTATTCCGCTGACTTTTAAAAATGCTTCAGAACTCTTCCATTGTTCTCGGAATTCCGCTGAAGTTTAAATATGCTTCGGAACTCTTCCATTGTTCTCGGAATTATGCTGAAGATTAAAAATGCTTTGGAACTCTTCCATTGTTCTCAGAATTCCGCTGACATTTAAAAATGCTTCGGAACTCTTCCATTGTTCTACAAATTCTGCTGAAGTTTAAAAATGCTTCGGAACTCTTCCATTGTTCTCGGAATTCTGCTGAAGTTTAAAAATGCTTCGCAACTCTTCCATTCTTCTCAGAATTCCGCTGACGTTTAAAAATGCTTCGGAAATCTTCCATTGTTCTCGGAATTCCGCTGAAGTTTAAAAATGCTTCGGAACTCTTTCATTGTTCTAGGAATTCTGCTGAAGTTTAAAAATGCATCGGAACTCTTCGATTGTTCTCGGAATTCTGCTGAAGTTTAAAAATGCTTCGGAACTCTTCCATTCTTCTCAGAATTCCGCTGACGTTTAAAAATGCTTCGGAAGTCTTTCATTGTTTTCAAAATTCCGCTGACGTTTAAAAATGCTTAAAATCTCTTCCATTGTTCTCGGAATTCTGCTCATATTTAAAAATGCTTCGGATCTCTTCCATTGTTCTCGTAATTCCGCTGAAGTTTAAAAATGATTCGGAACTCTTCCATTATTCTCGGAATTCTGCTGAAGTTTAAAAATGCTTCGGAACTCTTCCATTCTTCTCAGAATTCCGCTGACGTTTAAAAATGCTTCGGAAGTCTTTCATTGTTTTCAAAATTCCGCTGACATTTAAAAATGCTTCAGAACTCTTCCATTGTTCTCGGAATTCCGCTGACGTTTAGAAATGCTTCGGAACTCTTCCATTGTTCTCGGAATTCCGCTGAAGTTTAAAAATGCTTCGGAACTCTTCCATTGTTCTAGGAATTCTGCTGAAGTTTAAAAATGCATCGGAACTCTTCCATTGTTCTCGGAATTCCGCTGACGTTTTAAAATGCTTCGGTACTCTTCCAATGTTCTCGGAATTCCGCTGACATATAAAAATGCTTCGGAAATCTTGCATTGTTCTCGGCATTCCGCTGATGTTTAAAAATGCTTAAGAACTCTTCCATTGTTCTCGGAATTCCGCTGACGTTTAAAAATGCTTCGGAACTCTTCTATTGTTCTCAGAATTCCGCTGATGCTTTAAATTGCTTCACAACTCTTCTATTGTTCTCGGAATTCCGCTGACTTTTAAAAATGCTTCGGAACTCTTCTATTGTTCTCGGAATTCTGCTGAAGTTTAAGAATGCTTCGGAACTCTTCCATTGTTCTCGGAATTCTGCTGAAGTTTAAAAATGCTTTGGAACTCTTCCATTGTTCTCGGAATTCCGCTGACGCTTGAAAATGTTTCACAACTCTTCTATTGTTCTCGGAATTCCGCTGACTTTTAAAAATGCTTTGGAACTCTTCCATTGTTCTCGGAATTCCGCTGAAGTTTAAAAATGCTTCGGAACTCTTCCACTGTTTTCAGAATTCCGCTGACATTTAAAAATGCTTTGGAACTCTTCCATTGTTCTCAGAATTCTGCAGACATATAAAAATGCTTCGGAACTCTTCCATTGTTCTCGGAATTCTGCTGACATTTAAAAATGCTTCGGAACTCTTCCATTGTTCTGGAATTCCGCTGACGTTTAAAAATGCTTCACAACTCTTCCATTGTTCTCGGTATTCTGCTGACTTTTAAAAATGCTTCGGAACTCTTCCATTGTTCGCGGAATTCCGCTGAAGTTTAAGTATGCTTCGGAACTCTTCCATTGTTCTCGGAATTCCGCTGAGGTTTAAAAATGCTTCGGAACTCTTCGATTGTTCTCCAAATTCCGCTGACGTTTAAAAATGCTTCACAACTCTTCCATTGTTCTCAGAATTCCGCTGACGTTTAAATATGCTTCAGAACTCTTCCATTGTTCTCGGAATTCCAGTGAAGTTTAAAAATGGTTCGGAACTCTTCCATTGTTCTCGGAATTCCGCTGTAGTTTAAGAATGCTTCAGAACTCTTGCATTGTTCTCGGAAATCTGCTGAAGTTTTGAAGTTTAAAAATGCTTCGGAACTCTTCCATTGTTCTCGGAATTCCGCTGACTTTTAAAAATTCTTCGGAACTCTTCCATTGTTCTCGGAATTCCGATGAAGTTTAAGAATGCTTCGGAACTCTTCCATTGTTCTCGGAATTCTGCTGAAGTTTAAAAATGCTTTGGAACTCTTCCATTGTTTTCAGAATTCCGCTGACATTTAAAAATGCTTTGGAACTCTTCCATTGTTCTCGGAATTCTGCTGACATTCAAAAATGCTTCGGAACTCTTCCATTGTACTCGGAATTCCGCTGACATTTAAAAATGCTTTGGAACTCTTCCATTGTTCTCGGAATTCCGCTGACGTTTAAAAATGCTTCACAACTCTTCCATTTTTGTCGCTATTCCGCTGACTTTTAAAAATGCTTCGGAACTCTTCCATTGTTCTCGGAATTCCGCTGATGTTTAAAAATGCTTCGGAACTCTTCCATTGTTCTCGGAATTCCAGTGAAGTTTAAAAATGCTTCGGAACTCTTACATTGTTCTCAGAATTCCGCTGAAGTTTAAAAATGCTTCGGAACTCTTCCATTGTTCTCGGAATTCCGCAGAAGTTTAAAAATGCTTCGGAACTCTTCCATTGTTCTCGGAATTCCGCTGACTTTTAAAAATGCTTCGGAACTCTTCCTTTGTTCTCCAAATTCAGCTGAAGTTTAAAAATGCTTCGGAACTCTTCCATTGTTCTCGGAATTCTGCTGAAGTTTAAAAATGCTTCGGAACTCTTCCATTGTTTTCAGAATTCCGCTGACGTTTAAAAATGCTTTGGAAAACTTCCATTGTTCTCAGAATTCCGCTGACGTTTAAAAATGCTTCGGAACTCTTCCATTGTTCTCGGAATTCTGCTGAAGTTTAAAAATGCTTCACAACTCTTCCATTGTTCTCGGAATTCTGCTGAAGTTTAAAAATGCTTCGGATCTCTTCCTTTGTTCTCCAAATTCCGCTGAAGTTTAAAAATGCTTCGGAACTCTTCCATTGTTCTCGGAATTCTGCTGAAGTTTAAAAATGCTTCGGAACTCTTCCATTGTTCTCAGAATTCCGCTGACGTTTAAAAATGCTTCAGAACACTTCCATTGTTCTCGGAATTCTGCTGACGTTTAAAAATGCTTCGGAACTCTTCCATTGTTCTCGGAATTCCGCTGAAGTTTAAAAATGCTTCGGAACTCCTCCATTGTTCTAGGAATTTTGCTGAAGTTTAAAAATGCATCGGAACTCTTCCATTGTTCTCGGAATTCGGGTGAAGTTAAAAAATGCTTCGGAACTCTTCCATTATTCTCGGAATTCCGCTGACGTTTAAAAATGCTTCACAACTCTTCTATTGTTCTCGGTATTCTGCTGACTTTTAAAAATGCTTTGGAACTCTTCCATTGTTCTCGGAATTCCGCTGAAGTTTAAATATGCTTCGGAACTCTTCCATTGTTCTCGGAATTATGCTGAAGATTAAAAATGCTTCGGAACTCTTCCATTGTTCTCAGAATTCCGCTGACATTTAAAAATGCTTCGGAACTCTTCCATTGTTCTCCAAATTCCGCTGAAGTTTAAAAATGCTTCGGAACTCTTCCATTCTTCTCAGAATTCCGCTGACGTTTAAAAATGCTTCAGAAATCTTTCATTGTTTTCAAAATTCCGCTGACGTTTAAAAATGCTTCAGAACTCTTCCAATGTTCTCGGAATTCCGCTGACATATAAAAATGCTTCGGAAATCTTGCATTGTTCTCGGCATTCCGCTGATGTTTAAAAATGCTTAAGAACTCTTCCATTGTTCTCGCAATTCCGTTGATGTTTAAAAATGCTTCGGAACACTTCAATTGTTCTTGGAATTCTGCTGAAGTTTTAAAATGCTTTGGAACTCTTTCATTGTTCTAAGAATTCCGCTGACATTTAAAAATGCTTCGGAACTCTTCCATTGTTTTCGGAATTCCGCTGTCGTTTAAAAATTCTTCAGGACTCTTCTATTGTTCTCGGAACTCCGCTGAAGTTTAAAAATGCTTAAAAACTCTTCCATTGTTCTCGGAATTCTGCTGATGTTTAAAAATGCTTCGGTACTCTTCCATTGTTCTCGTAATTCCGCTGAAGTTTAAAAATGCTTCGGAACTCTTCCATTGTTCTCAGAATTCCGCAGACATATAAAAATGCTTCGGAACTCTTCCATTGTTCTCGGCATTCCGCTGATGTTTAAAAATGCTTCAGAACTCTTCCATTGTTCTCGCAATTCCGGTGAAGTTTAAAAATGCTTCGGAACTCTTCCATTATTCTCGGAATTCCGCTGAAGTTTTAAAATGCTTCGGAACTCTTCTATTGTTCTCGGAATTCCGCTGACTTTTAAAAATGCTTCGGAACTCTTCCATTGTTCTCGGAATTCCGATGAAGTTTAAGAATGCTTCAGAACTCTTCCATTGTTCTCGGAATTCATAGTTACATAGTTTATAAGGCCGAAAAAAGACAAGCGTCCATCCAGTTCAGCCTATTTCTTGTGCACTGCAGCTATTCCGCAGCGTTGATCCAGGGGAACGCAAAAAAAAACAAAACAAAAAAAAAACATGCGGTATAGGCCAATTGACATCATTGAGGAAAAAATTCACTTCCCGACACCAATCTGGATTAATTAACTATCACTAAGCATAAGATGTAATTTTATTGTTCTCAAGAAAGGCGTCCAGGCCTCTCTTGAACTCATTAAGTGAGTTGGACATCACCACTTCCTCTCCCAGAGAGTTCCAGAGTCTCACGGCTCTGACCGTAAAGAATCCCCTTCTATGCTGGTGCAGGAACCTCCTTTCCTCCAGACGCATAGTGTGCCCCCTCGTCTTTGTCACCATCCTTGGTATAAACAGGTCATGGGAGAGATCTCTGTACTGCCCCCTGATGTATTTATACATGTTTATGAGGTCTCCCCTAAGCCTTCTCTTTTCCAACGTAAATAGGCCTAATTTTGACAACCTCTCTGGGTATTCTAGTCCCTCCATTCCCTTTATTACCTTAGTCGCCCTCCTTTGTACCCTCTCTAGCTCCAATATGTCTTTCCTGAGCACCGGAGCCCAGAACTGTGCACAATATTCTAAGTGCGGCCTTACCAGCGCTTTATACAGAGGAAGAACAATGTTCTCATCATATGCCCCTATTCCTCTTCTGATGCATGCCATGACTCTATTTGCCTTCGCAGCTGCTGCCTGACACTGGGCACTCCAATTTAATTTGCTATTAACCAAGACGCCCAGGTCCTTCTCCATGTCAGATTTCCCCAACGGTTTCCCATTTAATATGTATGGGTGACTGCTGTTTTTCTTTCCCATGTGCATGACTTTACATTTATCGGCATTGAACCCCATTTGCCATTTTTTGGCCCAACTCCCCAATTTATCTAAATCCTCCTGTAGCTGTGCCCTATCCTCATCTGTGTTAACTACTTTACAAAGTTTAGTATCATCTGCAAATATTGCTATTTTACTATGCAACCCTTCCACTAGATCATTAATAAATATATTAAATAATATAGGGCCCAAGACAGACCCTTGAGGCACCCCGCTAGTAACCCTGACACACCCTGAGCTTACTCCATTGATAACCACCCTCTGCTTTCTATCACTCAGCCAGCTATTTACCCACTTACACACATTATCCCCCAGACCAAGCATTCTCATTTTATATACCAACCTTTTGTGTGGCACGGTATCAAACGCTTTGGAGAAGTCAAGGTATACAACATCCACTGACTCTCCCCGGTCCAGCTGTGAGCTCACCTCCTCGTAGAAGGCAATCAGGTTTGTTTGGCAGGAGCGATCTCTCATGAATCCATGTTGATATGGAGTTAGACAGTTATTATCATTAAGATATTCTACAATAGCATCTCTAAGAAATCCTTCAAACAATTTACCCACAACAGACGTTAAGCTGACTGGTCTATAGTTCCCAGGGTCACTTTTAGACCCCTTTTTGAATATTGGTACCACATTTGCTTGGCGCCAGTCTAGTGGGGCAGTCCCTGTCCATAAAGAGTGCTTGAATATAAGATACAGCGGTCTGTCTATCACATTACTTAATTCTTTTAGTACCCGGGGGTGTATGCCATCTGGGCCTGGTGACTTGTCTATTTTGATATTATTTAGGCGTTTCTGAACTTCCTCCTGGGTTAGGTGGGTGATATTTAGCGGAGGGTTTACTTTATTACTTTGCATTTCCTCCGATAAATTGTTTTCTTTTGTGAAAACAGTGGAGAAGAAGCTATTGAGTAGGTTTGCTTTACCCTCATCGCCCTCTATGATTTTACCCAGGTTATTTTTCAATGGGCCAACTCCATCAGTTTTAATCCTTTTACTGTTTATATAGTTAAAGAACAGTTTGGGATTCGTTTTACTTTCTTTGGCAATTAGTCTCTCTGTCTCCTCTTTTGCTATTCTTATTTGTTTCTTACAGATTTAGTTTTTTTCCCTATAAGTTATTAGCGCTTCCTCGCTGCCTTCTTGTTTAAGTTTACCAAAAGCCCTTTTTTTGTTTTTCATTGCCCTCTTGACTTCCTTATTTAGCCACATTGGCTTCCTCCTATTCCTAGCCCTTTTATTCCCATAAGGTATGTACCTTCTACAGTGACTATGTAGGACTGTTTTGAAAATTTCCCATTTTCTATCCGTGCTCCTATTACTGAAGATACTATCCCAGTCTATAAGGTGAAGGGCATCTCTTAGCTGATCAAACTTTGCCCTCCTGAAGTTCAGTGTTTTTGTGACTCCCTTGCTGGGCACCCTACTGAAGCACATGTGGAATTGTATAATGTTGTGGTCACTATTTCCCAGGTGCCCCCCAACCTGCACCTCAGTTATTCTGTCTGGCCTGTTAGTTAATATTAAGTCTAAAAGGGCCGTCCCTCTAGTTGGTTCCTGCACAAGTTGTGACAAATAATTGTCTTTGATAATTGACAGAAACCTGTTTCCTTTCTGAGATCTACAGCTTTCGGTTTCCCAGTCTATATCGGGGTAGTTGAAGTCCCCCATAATAATCACCTCGTTATTTTTTGCTACTTCGTCTATTTGTCTCATTAATAGACTTTCCGTGGCTTCTGCTATATTTGGTGGTTTATAACAGACTCCTATGATAATTTTATTATTGTTTTTTGCCCCATGTATCTCCACCCATAAGGACTCGACCTCCTCATTTCCCTCCCATACATCCTCCCGTATTGTAGGCTTTAGACACGTCTTTACATATAGACAGACTCCACCCCCTTTCCGATTTCTTCGA
Organism: Phyllobates terribilis; assembly: GCF_046119375.1. NCBI lineage: Eukaryota > Metazoa > Chordata > Amphibia > Anura > Dendrobatidae > Phyllobates > Phyllobates terribilis. The sequence continues at coordinate 1,132,511 of NW_027362781.1, read as the reverse complement.
TCCCTTCTAAACAGACTGTAACCCTGTAAGTTAACTGCCCAGTCATAGCTTTCATCCAACCATGTCTCGGTTATTCCCACTATGTCATAGTTACCTGTAGATATTTCTGCTTCCAGTTCATCCATCTTGTTTGTCAGGCTCCTGGCATTTGCTAGCACGCAGTTTACACGATTTTGTTTTGTTCCAATCTTCTCCCTGTGGATTGTATTAGAAATTTTCTTACCTTCCTTCCAAGAATCTTGTCTTGGACCTTCTTTGTCGCACTTCATATCTTTCATTAGTATGTCCTCTGGTTGCATGTTCGTGTCCGGCGTTTTTCTTCCCATCCCCTCTTCTTCTAGTTTAACGACCTCCTGATGAGTGTTGCGAGTCTCCTGGCGAATGTGTGTTTCCCGGGTTTGTTGAGGTGTAGTCCGTCTCTGGCAAGGAGTCCATCATAGAGGTAATTCACACCGTGGTCCAGGAATCCAAATCCTTGTTGTCTGCACCATCGTCTCAGCCAGCTGTTCACATCAAGGATCCTGTTCCATCTCCTGACGCCATGCCATGCATTTAAAAATGCTTCGGAACTCTTCCATTGTTTTCGGAATTCCGCTGACATTTAAAAATGCTTCACAACTCTTCCATTGTTCTCGGAATTATGCTGAAGATTAAAAATGCTTCGGAACTCTTCCATTGTTCTCAGAATTCCGCTGACATTTAAAAATGCTTCGGAACTCTTCCATTGTTCTCGGAATCCCGCTAAAATTTAAATATGTTTCAGAACTATTACATTGTTCTCAGAATTCCGCTGACGTTTAAAAATGCTTCGGAACTCTTCCATTGTTCTCGGAATTCCGCTGACGTTTAAAAATGCTTCACAACTCTTCCATTGTTCTCGGAATTCTGCTGAAGTTTAAAAATTCTTCGGAACTCTTCCATTGTTCTCGGAATTCCGCTGACATTTAAAAATGCTTCGGAACTCTTCCTTTGTTCTCCAAATTCCGCTGAAGTTTAAAAATGCTTCAGAACTCTTCCATTGTTCTCGGAATTCTGCTGAAGTTTAAAAATGCTTCGGAACTCTTCCATTGTTCTCAGAATGCCGCTGACATTTAAAAATGCTTCAGAACACTTCCATTGTTCTCGGAATTCCGCTGACGTTTAAAAATGCTTCGGAACTCTTCCATTGTTCTCGGAATTCCGCTGAAGTTTAAAAATGCTTCGGAACTCTTCCATTGTTCTAGGAATTCTGCTGAAGTTTAAAAATGCATCGGAACTCTTCCATTGTTCTCGGAATTCGGGTGAAGTTTAAAAATGCTTCGGAACTCTTCCATTGTTCTCGGAATTCCGCTGACGATTAAAAATGCTTCACAACTCTTCTATTGTTCTCGGTATTCCGTTGACTTTTAAAAATGCTTCAGAACTCTTCCATTGTTCTCGGAATTCCGCTGAAGTTTAAATATGCTTCGGAACTCTTCCATTGTTCTCGGAATTATGCTGAAGATTAAAAATGCTTTGGAACTCTTCCATTCTTCTCAGAATTCCGCTGACGTTTAAAAATGCTTTGGAACTCTTCAATTGTTCTCGGAATTCTGCTGACGTTTAAAAATGGTTCGGAACTCTTCCATTGTTCTCCGAAATCTGCTGAAGTTTAAAAATGCTTCGGAACTCTTCCATTGTTCACGGAATTCCGCTGAAGTTTAAAAATGCTTCGGAACTCTTCCATTGTTCCTCGAATTCTGCTGAAGTTTAAAAATTCTTCGGAACTCTTTCCTTCTTGAAGGAAATCCGCTGAAGTTTAAAAATGTTTCGGAACTCTTCCATTGTTCTCAGAATTCCGCTGACGTTTAATAATGCTTCGCAACTCTTTCATTGTTCTCGGAATTCCGCTGACATTTAAAAATGCTTCGGAACGCTTCCATTGTTTTCGGATTTCCGCTGACATTTACAAATGCTTCGGAACTCTTCCATTGTTCTCGGTATTAGGCTGACATTTAATAATGCTTCGAAACTCTTTCATTGTTCAAGGAATTCCGCTGCAGTTTAAAAATGCTTCGGAACTATTCCAATTTTCTCGGATTTCGGCTGACGTTTCAAAATGCTTCGGAACTCTTCCATTTCTTGGAAATCAGCTGAAGTTTAAAATGCTTCGGAACTCTTCCATTGTTCTCGGAATTCTGCTGAAGTTTTAAAATGCTTCGGAACTCTTCCATTGTTCTAGGAATTCCGTTGAAATTTAAAAATGCTTCGGAACTCTTCCATTGTTCTTGGAATTATGCTGAAGTTTAAAAATGCTTCGGAACTCTTCATTTGTTCTCGAAATTCCGCTGACATTTAATAATGCTTCGCAACACTTTCATTGTTCTCGGAATTCCACTGACATCTAAAAATGCTTTGGAACTCTTCCATTGTTCCCGGATTTCCGCTGACGTTTAAAAATGCTTCGGAACTCTTCCATTGTTCTCGGATTTCTGCTGACGTTTCAAAATGATTTGGAACTTTTCCATTTCTCGGAAATCCGCTGAAGCTTAAAAATGCTTTGGAACTGTTCCATTGTTCTCGGAATTCGGCTGAAGTTTTAAAATGCTTAAGAACTCTTCCATTGTTCTCGGAATTCTGTTGAAGTTTAAAAATGCTTCGAAACTCTTCCATTGTTCTCGGAATTCCGCTGACATTTAAAAATGCTTCGGAACTCTTCCATTGTTTTCGGAATTCCGCTGTCGTTTAAAAATTCTTCAGGACTCTTCTATTGTTCTCGGAACTCCGCTGAAGTTTAAAAATGTTTAAAAACTCTTTCATTGTTCTCGGAATTCTGCTGATGTTTAAAAATGCTTCGGTACTCTTCCATTGTTCTCGTAATTCCGCTGAAGTTTAAAAATGCTTCAGAACTCTTCCAATGTTCTCGGAATTCCGCAGACATATAAAAATGCTTCGGAACTCTTCCATTGTTCTTGGCATTCCGCTGATGTTTAAAAATGCTTCAGAACTCTTCCATTGTTCTCGCAATTCCGGTGAAGTTTAAAAATGCTTCGGAACTCTTCCATTATTCTTGGAATTCCGCTGAAGTTTAAAAATGCTTCGGAACTGTTCAATTGTTCTCGGAATTCTGCTGAAGTTTTAAAATGCTTTGGAACTCTTCCATTGCTCTCGGAATTCTGCTGAAGTTTAAAAATGCATCGGAACTCTTCCATTGTTCTCGGAATTCGGGTAAAGTTTAAAAATGCTTCACAACTCTTCTATTGTTCTCGGTACTCCGCTGACTTTTAAAAATGCTTCGGAACTCTTCCATTGTTCTCGGAATTCCGCTGAAGTTTAAATATGCTTCGGAACTCTTCCATTGTTCTCGGAATTATGCTGAAGATTAAAAATGCTTCGGAACTCTTCCATTGTTCTCAGAATTCCGCTGACATTTAAAATTGCTTCGGAACTCTTCCATTGTTCTCCAAATTCCGCTGAAGTTTAAAAATGCTTCGGAACTCTTCCATTGTTCTCGGAATTCTGCTGAAGTTTAAAAATGCTTCGGAACTCTTCCATTCTTCTCAGAATTCCGCTGACATTTAAAAATGCTTCGGAAATCTTTCATTGTTTTCAAAATTCCACTGACGTTTAAAAATGCTTCAGAACTCTTCCATTGTTCTCGGAATTCCGCTGACGTTTAAAAATGCTTCGGAACTCTTCCATTGTTCTCGGAATTCCGCTGAAGTTTAAAAATGCTTCGGAACTCTTCCATTGTTCTAGGAATTCTGCTGAAGTTTAAAAATGCATCGGAACTCTTCCATTGTTCTCGTAATTCGGGTGAAGTTTAAAAATGCTTCGGAACTCTTCTATTGTTCTCGGAATTCCGCTGAAGTTTAAAAATGCTTAAAATCTCTTCCATTGTTCTCGGAATTCTGCTCATGTTTAAAAATGCTTCGGATCTCTTCCATTGTGCTCGGAATTCCCCTGAAGTTTAAAAATGCTTCGGAACTCTTCCATTGTTCTCGGAATTCCGCTGACGTTTTAAAATGCTTCGGTACTCTTCCAATGTTCTCGGAATTCCGCTGACATATAAAAATGCTTCGGAAATCTTGCATTGTTCTCGGCATTCCGCTGATGTTTAAAAATGCTTAAGAACTCTTCCATTGTTCTCGCAATTCCGCTGACGTTTAAAATAGCTTCGGAACACTTCAATTGTTCTTGGAATTCTGCTGAAGTTTTAAAATGCTTTGGAACTCTTCCATTGCTCTCGGAATTCTGCTGAAGTTTAAAAATGCTTCAGATCTCTTACATTGTTCTCGGAATTCAGCTGACATTTAAAAATGCTTCGGAACTCTTCCATTGTTCTCGGAATTCCGCTGACGTTTAAAAATGCTTTGGAACTCTTCAATTGTTCTCGGAATTCTGCTGACGTTTAAAAATGCTTCGGAACTCTTCCATTGTTCTCCGAATTCTGCTGAAGTTTAAAAATGCTTTGAAACTCTTCCATTGTTCCCGGATTTCTGCTGAAGTTTAAAACTGCTTTGGAACTCTTCCATTGTTCCTCGAATTCTGCTGAAGTTTAAAAATTCTTCGGAACTCTTTCATTCTTGAAGGAAATCCGCTGATGTTTAAAAAGGTTTCGGAACTCTTCCATTGATCTCAGAATTCCGCTGACGTTTAATAATGCTTCACAACTCTTTCATTGTTCTCGGAATTCCGCTGACATTTAAAAATGCTTCGGAACGCTTCCATTGTTCTTGGATTTCCGCTGACATTTAATAATGCTTCGCAACTCTTTCATTGTTCAAGGAATTCCGCTGAAGTTTAAAAATGCTTCGGAACTCTTCCAATTTTCTCGGATTTCGGCTGACATTTCAAAATGATTCGGAACTCTTGCATTTCTCGGAAATCAGCTGAAGTTTAAAATGCTTCGGAACTCTTCCATTGTTTTCGGAATTCCGCTGTCGTTTAAAAATTCTTCTGTTGTTTTAACCTATGCTTTAATAAATTGTATTTATGTTGTTTTATCCTATGCTTTATTAAATTGTATTTATGTTGTTTTATCCTATGCTTTATTAAATTGTATTTATGTTGTTTTATCCTATGCTTTATTAAATTGTATTTATGTTGTTTTAACCTATGCTTTATTAAATTGTATTTATGTTGTTTTATCCTATGCTTTATTAAATTGTATTTATGTTGTTTTAACCTATGCTTTATTAAATTGTATTTATGTTGTTTTAACCTATGCTTTATTAAATTGTATTTATGTTGTTTTAACCTATGCTTTATTAAATTGTATTTATGTTGTTTTATCCTATGCTTTATTAAATTGTATTTATGTTGTTTTATCCTATGCTTTATTAAATTGTATTTATGTTGTTTTAACCTATGCTTTATTAAATTGTATTCATGCTGTTTTAACCTATGCTTTATTAAATTGTATTTATGTTGTTTTAACCTATGCTTTATTAAATTGTATTTATGTTGTTTTATCCTATGCTTTATTAAATTGTATTTATGTTGTTTTAACCTATGCTTTATTAAATTGTATTTATGTTGTTTTATCCTATGCTTTATTAAATTATATTTATGTTGTTTTATCCTATGCTTTATTAAATTGTATTTATGTTGTTTTATCCTATGCTTTATTAAATTGTATTTATGTTGTTTTAACCTATGCTTTATTAAATTGTATTTATGTTGTTTTATCCTATGCTTTATTAAATTGTATTTATGTTGTTTTAACCTATGCTTTATTAAATTGTATTTATGTTGTTTTATCCTATGCTTTATTAAATTATATTTATGTTGTTTTATCCTATGCTTTATTAAATTGTATTTATGTTGTTTTATCCTATGCTTTATTAAATTGTATTTATGTTGTTTATAACCTATGCTTTATTAAATTGTATTTATGTTGTTTTATCCTATGCTTTATTAAATTGTATTTATGTTGTTCCAACCTATGCTTTATTAAATTGTATTTATGTAGTTTTATCCTATGCTTTATTAAATTGTATTTATGTTGTTTTATCCTATGCTTTATTAAATTTTATTTATGTTGTTTTATCCTATGCTTTATTAAATTGTATTTATGTTGTTTTAACCCATGCTTTATTAAATTGTATTTATGTTGTTTTATCCTATGCTTTATTAAATTGTATTTATGTTGTTTTATCCTATGCTTTATTAAATTGTATTTATGTTGTTTTAACCTATGCTTTATTAAATTGTATTTATGTTGTTTTATCCTATGCTTTATTAAATTGTATTTATGTTGTTTTAGCCCATGCTTCATTAAATTGTATTTATGTTGTTTTATCCTATGCTTCATTAAATGGTATTTATGTTGTTTTATCCTATGCTTTATTAAATTGTATTTTGGTTGTTTTATCCTATGCTTTATTAAATTGTATTTATTTTGTTTTAACCTATGCTTTATTAAATTGTATTTATGTTGTTTTATCCTATGCTTTATTAAATTGTATTTATGTTGTTTTATCCTATGCTTTATTAAATTGTATTTATGTTGTTCTAACCTATGTGTTATGTTCTGCTACCAAAGCTAAGGAAAGAGAGGAGATCTGTCCCTACTATAGGACTCAGCTGAATCCCTACGATGTAACAGGGAACCTGATCCTGCGATCAGACCTGCTAAAGTCCTAATCTAGTCTGTACGGAGACCTCTACATGTGGGGAGGGAATCCCTACAAGTACTAAGGACTGGGAGGAATATGGGACACCTCCTAACAGAAATAGTAGCAGACAGACGAACAAACAAAATAGATAGAACATAGAGGTCCGTAGACCAAGCAAACTAACAGAGTTAGATACAGAGCACAGGCTAGCTAGAAAGTAGATATACAATGAAGTTCAGCAAAGCCAGAAGGGCGGAGCAGGATTAAATAGGCCAACAAGGTCATGTGACCAGCAAAGGAAAAAAAAACCTAACAGCAAGGTTCTAACAGTACCCCCCCTTCTAAGAGGATCCTCCGGATCCCCTAGGACCAGGCTTATCAGTTAATCTCCTGTGAAACGCTCTGATAAGTCTGGACGCGGAAACATCATCTGACCTCACCCAAGAGTTATCCTCGGGTCCGAAACCTTTCCAGGCCACAAGATACTGCAAACTACCTCTATACCGTCTAGAGTCAAGGATGCGAGAAATTTCATATTCCCCGTCCTCCACCACCGGAGGAACAGAGGCAGAGGCGTCACCATCCGACACAACAGCTTTTTTTAACAGAGAGACATGAAATACCGGATTAATTCTCCAGGAGGTAGGAACCTCCAACCTAACAGCAGATTGGTTGACAACCTGAAGCACCTTAAAGGGCCCTACAAACTTGGTACCCACTTTCTTAGAAGGAATCCTCAACCGCAGATTCCTAGAGGACAACCAAACCATGTCACCAACAGCGAACAAAACCTCCTGTCGTTTCCTATCAAAGTAGTCTTTAGATTTTCTGTTGGCCTCCTGAAGATTACCACGCACATCCGTCCAAACTCTTTCCAAATCACCGGAAAAATTCTCCTCCTCAGGCACGGCAGATCCCAACTTGGAGAACGACCCAAACAACGGATGTCTCCCAGAACAAAAAAAAAAAGGCGAACAACCAGCAGAAGAAGATGTATGATTGTTCAGAGCAAATTCAGCAAGTGGCAGAAACTCAGACCACCCCTCTTGATTGTCTGCCACAAAACAACGCAAGAACTGCTCAACATCCTGGTTTTTCCTTTCTGTCTGGCCATTAGATTCAGGATGATATCCGGACGAAAACGACAAATGAATTCCCAACCTGTCACAAAAGGCACGCCAAAAACGAGCCACGAACTGAGGACCCCTATCAGAAACAATGTCAGTAGGAACGCCATGAAGTCTGACAATTTCCTTGACAAAGGCCTTAGCGAGAGTTTTAGCGCAGGGCAGTTTGACAAAGGGAACAAAGTGACACATCTTGCTAAAACGGTCCACGACCACCCAGATGACAGTAAAACCCTCAGAGGGGGGAAGGTCAGTTATAAAGTCCATAGCCAAATGTGTCCAAGGAGCACTGGGGACCTCCAAAGGACAAAGCAACCCCGCAGCAGGAGTATGTGAGGACTTAGATCTAGCACATATAGTACATTGGCGCACCCACTTAATGACTTCCTTCTGCCATCCAGGCCACCAAAAACTGCGACCCACCAGTCTCTTGGTCTCAGAGATTCCGGGATGACCTGCCAACCGAGATTCGTGACACTCAACAAACAAATCTCTCCTAAAGGTCCCAGGCACAAACAACCTCCCATGAGGAGTTTTAGATGGGGCATTCTCCTGAGCTTTAAGAATCTCATCTTCCAAAACGGAGTCTAAAGCAGCTATCACAACACCTTCTTGTAAAATGTTTTCCTCTTTCTCAGCACCGACTATGGGAGAAAAACTGCGAGACAAGGCATCCGCCTTAACATTCTTAGTACCAGGGATGTAAGTAACGGAGAAATTAAACCGCGAGAAAAACAGTGCCCACCTAGCCTGACGGGCATTCAGGCGCTTGGCAGCATCAAGATATATCAGATTTTTATGATCCGTAAGAACCTGAACGGGAAATTCCGCACCTTCCAAGAAGTGGCGCCAGTGTTCAAATGCGAGTTTAATAGCCAATAATTCCCGATTACCAATATCGTAATTCAGTTCAGTCTCTGAAAATTTTTTTGAAAAAAAGGCACAGGGATGTAATCCATCCCCGTTATCCTGAGACAATACTGGTCCAACCCCCACAGAGGAAGCATCAACCTCAACCAAAAATGGCTTAGTCACATCAGGCTGCATAAGGATGGGAGCAGAGGTGAACCTCTCCTTGAGATACACAAAAGCTTCAATGGCCTCAGAAGACCACTGAACCGCATCAGCACCTTTCCTGGTGAGATCGGTCAGAGGTTTGACAATACTAGAAAATTTTTTTATGAATTTTCTGTAATAATTGGCGAAACCTAAAAACCTCTGTATCGATTTCAAACCAATAGGCCTAGGCCATTCCTGTATAGCTTGAACTTTAACCGGATCCATCTCAAAACCTTCGCTGGAGATAATGTAACCCAAAAAACTAATTCTCTGTACAGCGAATTCACATTTCTCCAGCTTGGCAAAAAGCGAATTCTCCATTAATAACTGTAATACCTCACGTACGCTCCGCCAATGAGACTCCAGATCCGGCGAATAAATCAAAATGTCATCCAAATACACAACCACATTTTTGCCGATCAAAGGCCCAAGGATGTCATTAATAAGATTCTGAAAAAATGCAGGAGCATTGGTAAGACCAAAAGGCATCACCAGATTCTCAAAATGACCCACAGGAGTGTTAAAAGCAGTCTTCCATTCGTCACCCTCCTTCATGCGCAACAGATTGTATGCCCCCTTAAGGTCAATTTTAGAGAACCACTTGGCCCCCATTAACTGGTTAAACAGATCAGGAATCAATGGCAGTGGGTAAGGATTGCGTACAGTAATTTTGTTAATCTCACGAAAATCCAGACAAGGACGTAAACCACCGTCCTTCTTTTTTACAAAAAAAATCCAACCGCCACAGGAGACTTAGAGGGCCTAATGTGACCGGCGGCCAAACTTGTCTGTATGTATTCCTCCAAAGCCTTCCTCTCAGGAATAGTAAGGTTAAATAAACGACTTTTAGGAAGAGTCGCTCCAGGGACAAATTCAATAGAGCAATCATAGTCTCTATGGGGAGGCAAAACCTGCGATTCCTTCTCAGAAAAAACTCTCCAAAAATCCTGAATAGGAACAGGCAATTCTCCCCTATCCAAAGCTGCAATACGCCCGTTACAACACTTGTCATAACATTTATGGCTCCAGGATTTAATTTCACTGGTAGACCAATCCAGTACAGGATTGTGAAATTTTAACCAGGGCAAACCCAATATTACTGGAGAAGGCAAGTTATTCAACACTACCATATCCAATTTCTCATGGTGAACACCATTAATAGTGAGAGGAAATTCACTGACCTTGAGAGTAATATTCTTCAAAGGGGAACCATCCACAGAAACCACAGCAATGGGGGATGATAAAGGTTCAGGTTTTAAATTGAGTCTTTCCACAAATCCCCCATCAATTACATTCAGAGTAGGCCCGCAATCAACAAATACCCGAAATTCCATTAATTTTTCCTGAGCAATCGTGGAAGCAGCTAAAAATATACCCTTGGAATTTAAACAGGCAATACGGGCGTGACTGACCTTTTTTTTTTCTTTCTTCATACGAAGCTCACAGCCTTTAATCAAATGACCAGATTTTCCGCAATAGAAACACAAGCCTTCCGAAAAACGACGGTCTTTTTCTTGAGAGCGAGGTGCCACCGATCCAATCTCCATCGGTTCACCACTGTTAGTACACACATTCTCATAACCAGAAACTGACATAGCAGAGGATTTGCTCTCATTAACCCTTGCACGCAGTCTTCTATCCACCCGTATAGCTAATTGCATAGCCTGTTGCAAATCTTCAGGTGTAGGATAAGCAATTAGCAGGTCTTTAACCCTTTCACTGAGCCCAGCAAGAAATAGACTTTTCAGAGCAGAATCGTTCCACCCTGTTTGAGTGGACCAACGACGAAAATGAGTACAATATTTTTCCACATTACCTGATCCTTGTTTTAAACGTCTCAACTCAGTCTCAGCTGATGCCACACTGTCAGGATCATCATATAATAGTCCTAAAGCAGAAAAAAAAACTATCCACTGATCTGAAGCATGTATCACTAGGTTGCAAAGAAAAGGCCCACTCCTGAGGCTCTTTGCGCAAAAGTGACATTATGAACCCTACGCGCTGGGATTCATCCCCAAAGGACTTGGGTCTCAAACGAAAATACAATAAGCAAGCATTTTTAAATGAAAAAAATTCTCGATGTTCACCAAAAAATAAATCCGGCAAACATACCTTAGGCTCCAAGAAATATGCTCCAGGACAGTTACTCACGTGCTGACGGAGCTCGGCCACTTCCAGAGAGAGTCCCTGCAGGTGTTTAGCCAAATCCTGAACCGACACCATGATGGAACAGAAAAATCTTTCCTTAGAGAATTTGCAGGCTGGACTTACTGTTATGTTCTGCTACCAAAGCTAAGGAAAGAGAGGAGATCTGTCCCTACTATAGGACTCAGCTGAATCCCTACAATGTAACAGGGAACCTGATCCTGCGATCAGACCTGCTAAAGTCCTAATCTAGTCTGTACGGAGACCTATAGATGTGGGGAGGGAATCCCTACAAGTACTAAGGACTGGGAGGAATATGGGACACCTCCTAACAGAAATAGTAGCAGACAGACGAACAAACAAAATAGATAGAACATAGAGGTCCGTAGACCAAGCAAACTAACAGAGTTAGATACAGAGCACAGGCTAGCTAGAAAGTAGATATACAATGAAGTCCAGCAAAGCCAGAAGGGCGGAGCAGGATTAAATAGGCCAACAAGGTCATGTGACCAGCAAAGGAAAAAAAAACCTAACAGCAAGGTTCTAACACTATGCTTTATTAAATTGTATTTATGTTGTTCTAACCTATGCTTTATAAAATTGTATTTATGTTGTTTTATCCTATGCTTTATTAAATTGTATTTATGTTGTTTTAACCTATGCTTTATTAAATTGTATTTATGTTGTTTTATCCTATGCTTTATTAAATTGTATTTATGTTGTTTTATCCTATGCTTTATTAAATTGTATTTATGTTGTTTTATCCTATGCATTATTAAATTGTATTTATGTTGTTTTAACCTATGCTTTATTAAATTGTATTTATGCTGTTTTAACCTATGCTTTATTAAATTGTATTTATGTTGTTTTAACCTATGCTTTATTAAATTGTATTTATGTTGTTTTATCCTATGCTTTATTAAATTGTATTTATGTTGTTTTAACCTATGCTTTATTAAATTGTATTTATGTTGTTTTATCCTATGCTTTATTAAATTGTATTTATGTTGTTTTAACCTATGCTTTATAAAATTGTATTTATGTTGTTTTAACCTATGCTTTATTAAATTGTATTTATGTTGTTTTATCCTATGCTTTATTAAATTGTATTTATGTTGTTTTAACCTATGCTTTATTAAATTGTATTTATGTTGTTTTAACCTATGCTTTATTAAATTGTATTTATGCTGTTTTAACCTATGCTTTATTAAATTGTATTTATGTTGTTTTAACCTATGCTTTATTAAATTGTATTTATGTTGTTTTAACCTATGCTTTATTAAATTGTATTCATGTTGTTTTATCCTATGCTTTATTAAATTGTATTTATGTTGTTTTAACCTATGCTTTATTAAATTGTATTTATGTTGTTTTATCCTATGCTTTATTAAATTGTATTTATGTTGTTTTATCCTATGCTTTATTAAATTGTATTTATGTTGTTTTAACCTATGCTTTATTAAATTGTATTTATGTTGTTTTATCCTATGCTTTATTAAATTATATTTATGTTGTTTTATCCTATGCTTTATTAAATTGTATTTATGTTGTTTTATCCTATGCTTTATTAAATTGTATTTATGTTGTTTATAACCTATGCTTTATTAAATTGTATTTATGTTGTTTTATCCTATGCTTTATTAAATTGTATTTATGTTGTTCTAACCTATGCCTTATTAAATTGTATTTATGTTGTTTTAACCCATGCTTTATTAAATTGTATTTATGTTGTTTTATCCTATGCTTTATTAAATTGTATTTATGTTGTTTTATCCTATGCTTTATTAAATTGTATTTATGTTGTTTTAACCCATGCTTTATTAAATTGTATTTATGTTGTTTTATCCTATGCTTTATTAAATTGTATTTATGTTGTTTTATCCTATGCTTTATTAAATTGTATTTATGTTGTTTTAACCTATGCTTTATTAAATTGTATTTATGTTGTTTTATCCTATGCTTTATTAAATTGTATTTATGTTGTTTTAGCCCATGCTTCATTAAATTGTATTTATGTTGTTTTATCCTATGCTTCATTAAATGGTATTCATGTTGTTTTATCCTATGCTTTATTAAATTGTATTTTGGTTGTTTTATCCTATGCTTTATTAAATTGTATTTATTTTGTTTTAACCTATGCTTTATTAAATTGTATTTATGTTGTTTTATCCTATGCTTTATTAAATTGTATTTATGTTGTTTTAACCTATGCTTTATTAAATTGTATTTATGTAGTTTTATCCTATGCTTTATTAAATTGTATTTATGTTGTTCTAACCTATGTGTTATGTTCTGCTACCAAAGCTAAGGAAAGAGAGGAGATCTGTCCCTACTATAGGACTCAGCTGAATCCCTACAATGTAACAGGGAACCTGATCCTGCGATCAGACCTGCTAAAGTCCTAATCTAGTCTGTACGGAGACCTATAGATGTGGGGAGGGAATCCCTACAAGTACTAAGGACTGGGAGGAATATGGGACACCTCCTAACAGAAATAGTAGCAGACAGACGAACAAACAAAATAGATAGAACATAGAGGTCCGTAGACCAAGCAAACTAACAGAGTTAGATACAGAGCACAGGCTAGCTAGAAAGTAGATATACAATGAAGTCCAGCAAAGCCAGAAGGGCGGAGCAGGATTAAATAGGCCAACAAGGTCATGTGACCAACAAAGGAAAAAAAAACCTAACAGCAAGGTTCTAACAGTACCCCCCCTTCTAAGAGGATCCTCCGGATCCCCTAGGACCAGGCTTATCAGGAAATCTCCTGTGAAACGCTCTGATAAGTCTGGACGCGGAAACATCATCTGACCTCACCCAAGAGTTATCCTCGGGTCCGAAACCTTTCCAGGCCACAAGATACTGCAAACTACCTCTATACCGTCTAGAGTCAAGGATGCGAGAAATTTCATATTCCCCGTCCTCCACCACCGGAGGAACAGAGGCAGAGGCGTCACCATCCGACACAACAGCTTTTTTTAACAGAGAGACATGAAATACCGGATTAATTCTCCAGGAGGTAGGAACCTCCAACCTAACAGCAGATTGGTTGACAACCTGAAGCACCTTAAAGGGCCCTACAAACTTGGTACCCACTTTCTTAGAAGGAATCCTCAACCGCAGATTCCTAGAGGACAACCAAACCATGTCACCAACAGCGAACAAAACCTCCTGTCGTTTCCTATCAAAGTAGTCTTTAGATTTTCTGTTGGCCTCCTGAAGATTACCACGCACATCCGTCCAAACTCTTTCCAAATCACCGGAAAAATTCTCCTCCTCAGGCACGGCAGATCCCAACTTGGAGAACGACCCAAACAACGGATGTCTCCCAGAACAAAAAAAAAAAGGCGAACAACCAGCAGAAGAAGATGTATGATTGTTCAGAGCAAATTCAGCAAGTGGCAGAAACTCAGACCACCCCTCTTGATTGTCTGCCACAAAACAACGCAAGAACTGCTCAACATCCTGGTTTTTCCTTTCTGTCTGGCCATTAGATTCAGGATGATATCCGGACGAAAACGACAAATGAATTCCCAACCTGTCACAAAAGGCACGCCAAAAACGAGCCACGAACTGAGGACCCCTATCAGAAACAATGTCAGTAGGAACGCCATGAAGTCTGACAATTTCCTTGACAAAGGCCTTAGCGAGAGTTTTAGCGCAGGGCAGTTTGACAAAGGGAACAAAGTGACACATCTTGCTAAAACGGTCCACGACCACCCAGATGACAGTAAAACCCTCAGAGGGGGGAAGGTCAGTTATAAAGTCCATAGCCAAATGTGTCCAAGGAGCACTGGGGACCTCCAAAGGACAAAGCAACCCCGCAGCAGGAGTATGTGAGGACTTAGATCTAGCACATATAGTACATTGGCGCACCCACTTAATGACTTCCTTCTGCCATCCAGGCCACCAAAAACTGCGACCCACCAGTCTCTTGGTCTCAGAGATTCCGGGATGACCTGCCAACCGAGATTCGTGACACTCAACAAACAAATCTCTCCTAAAGGTCCCAGGCACAAACAACCTCCCATGAGGAGTTTTAGATGGGGCATTCTCCTGAGCTTTAAGAATCTCATCTTCCAAAACGGAGTCTAAAGCAGCTATCACAACACCTTCTTGTAAAATGTTTTCCTCTTTCTCAGCACCGACTATGGGAGAAAAACTGCGAGACAAGGCATCCGCCTTAACATTCTTAGTACCAGGGATGTAAGTAACGGAGAAATTAAACCGCGAGAAAAACAGTGCCCACCTAGCCTGACGGGCATTCAGGCGCTTGGCAGCATCAAGATATATCAGATTTTTATGATCCGTAAGAACCTGAACGGGAAATTCCGCACCTTCCAAGAAGTGGCGCCAGTGTTCAAATGCGAGTTTAATAGCCAATAATTCCCGATTACCAATATCGTAATTCAGTTCAGTCTCTGAAAATTTTTTTGAAAAAAAGGCACAGGGATGTAATCCATCCCCGTTATCCTGAGACAATACTGGTCCAACCCCCACAGAGGAAGCATCAACCTCAACCAAAAACGGCTTAGTCACATCAGGCTGCATAAGGATGGGAGCAGAGGTGAACCTCTCCTTGAGATACACAAAAGCTTCAATGGCCTCAGAAGACCACTGAACCGCATCAGCACCTTTCCTGGTGAGATCGGTCAGAGGCTTGACAATACTAGAAATTTTTTTTATGAATTTTCTGTAATAATTGGCGAAACCTAAAAACCTCTGTATCGATTTCAAACCAATAGGCCTAGGCCATTCCTGTATAGCTTGAACTTTAACCGGATCCATCTCAAAACCTTCGCTGGAGATAATGTAACCCAAAAAACTAATTCTCTGTACAGCGAATTCACATTTCTCCAGCTTGGCAAAAAGCGAATTCTCCATTAATAACTGTAATACCTCACGTACGCTCCGCCAATGAGACTCCAGATCCGGCGAATAAATCAAAATGTCATCCAAATACACAACCACATTTTTGCCGATCAAAGGCCCAAGGATGTCATTAATAAGATTCTGAAAAAATGCAGGAGCATTGGTAAGACCAAAAGGCATCACCAGATTCTCAAAATGACCCACAGGAGTGTTAAAAGCAGTCTTCCATTCGTCACCCTCCTTCATGCGCAACAGATTGTATGCCCCCTTAAGGTCAATTTTAGAGAACCACTTGGCCCCCATTAACTGGTTAAACAGATCAGGAATCAATGGCAGTGGGTAAGGATTGCGTACAGTAATTTTGTTAATCTCACGAAAATCCAGACAAGGACGTAAACCACCGTCCTTCTTTTTTACAAAAAAAAATCCAACCGCCACAGGAGACTTAGAGGGCCTAATGTGACCGGCGGCCAAACTTGTCTGTATGTATTCCTCCAAAGCCTTCCTCTCAGGAATAGTAAGGTTAAATAAACGACTTTTAGGAAGAGTCGCTCCAGGGACAAATTCAATAGAGCAATCATAGTCTCTATGGGGAGGCAAAACCTGCGATTCCTTCTCAGAAAAAACTCTCCAAAAATCCTGAATAGGAACAGGCAATTCTCCCCTATCCAAAGCTGCAATACGCCCGTTACAACACTTGTCATAACATTTATGGCTCCAGGATTTAATTTCACTGGTAGACCAATCCAGTACAGGATTGTGAAATTTTAACCAGGGCAAACCCAATATTACTGGAGAAGGCAAGTTATTCAACACTACCAAATCCAATTTCTCATGGTGAACACCATTAATAGTGAGAGGAAATTCACTGACCTTGAGAGTAATATTCTTCAAAGGGGAACCATCCACAGAAACCACAGCAATGGGGGATGATAAAGGTTCAGGTTTTAAATTGAGTCTTTCCACAAATCCCCCATCAATTACATTCAGAGTAGGCCCGCAATCAACAAATACCCGAAATTCCATTAATTTTTCCTGAGCAATCGTGGAAGCAGCTAAAAATATACCCTTGGAATTTAAACAGGCAATACGGGCGTGACTGACCTTTTTTTTTTCTTTCTTCATACGAAGCTCACAGCCTTTAATCAAATGACCAGATTTTCCGCAATAGAAACACAAGCCTTCCGAAAAACGACGGTCTTTTTCTTGAGAGCGAGGTGCCACCGATCCAATCTCCATCGGTTCACCACTGTTAGTACACAGATTCTCATAACCAGAAACTGACATAGCAGAGGATTTGCTCTCATTAACCCTTGCACGCAGTCTTCTATCCACCCGTATAGCTAATTGCATAGCCTGTTGCAAATCTTCAGGTGTAGGATAAGCAATTAGCAGGTCTTTAACCCTTTCACTGAGCCCAGCAAGAAATAGACTTTTCAGAGCAGAATCGTTCCACCCTGTTTGAGTGGACCAACGACGAAAATGAGTACAATATTTTTCCACATTACCTGATCCTTGTTTTAAACGTCTCAACTCAGTCTCAGCTGATGCCACACTGTCAGGATCATCATATAATAGTCCTAAAGCAGAAAAAAAAACTATCCACTGATCTGAAGCATGTATCACTAGGTTGCAAAGAAAAGGCCCACTCCTGAGGCTCTTTGCGCAAAAGTGACATTATGAACCCTACGCGCTGGGATTCATCCCCAAAGGACTTGGGTCTCAAACGAAAATACAATAAGCAAGCATTTTTAAATGAAAAAAATTCTCGATGTTCACCAAAAAATAAATCCGGCAAACATACCTTAGGCTCCAAGAAATATGCTCCAGGACAGTTACTCACGTGCTGACGGAGCTCGGCCACTTCCAGAGAGAGTCCCTGCAGGTGTTTAGCCAAATACTGAACCGACACCATGATGGAACAGAAAAATCTTTCCTTAGAGAATTTGCAGGCTGGACTTACTGTTATGTTCTGCTACCAAAGCTAAGGAAAGAGAGGAGATCTGTCCCTACTATAGGACTCAGCTGAATCCCTACAATGTAACAGGGAACCTGATCCTGCGATCAGACCTGCTAAAGTCCTAATCTAGTCTGTACGGAGACCTATAGATGTGGGGAGGGAATCCCTACAAGTACTAAGGACTAGGAGGAATATGGGACACCTCCTAACAGAAATAGTAGCAGACAGACGAACAAACAAAATAGATAGAACATAGAGGTCCGTAGACCAAGCAAACTAACAGAGTTAGATACAGAGCACAGGCTAGCTAGAAAGTAGATATACAATGAAGTCCAGCAAAGCCAGAAGGGCGGAGCAGGATTAAATAGACCAACAAGGTCATGTGACCAGCAAAGGAAAAAAAAACCTAACAGCAAGGTTCTAACACTATGCTTTATTAAATTGTATTTATGTTGTTCTAACCTATGCTTTATAAAATTGTATTTATGTTGTTTTATCCTATGCTTTATTAAATTGTATTTATGTTGTTTTAACCTATGCTTTATTAAATTGTATTTATGTTGTTTTATCCTATGCTTTATTAAATTGTATTTATGTTGTTTTATCCTATGCTTTATTAAATTGTATTTATGTTGTTTTATCCTATGCATTATTAAATTGTATTTATGTTGTTTTAACCTATGCTTTATTAAATTGTATTTATGCTGTTTTAACCTATGCTTTATTAAATTGTATTTATGTTGTTTTAACCTATGCTTTATTAAATTGTATTTATGTTGTTTTATCCTATGCTTTATTAAATTGTATTTATGTTGTTTTAACCTATGCTTTATTAAATTGTATTTATGTTGTTTTATCCTATGCTTTATTAAATTGTATTTATGTTGTTTTAACCTATGCTTTATAAAATTGTATTTATGTTGTTTTAACCTATGCTTTATTAAATTGTATTTATGTTGTTTTATCCTATGCTTTATTAAATTGTATTTATGTTGCTTTATCCTATGCTTTATTAAATTGTATTTATGTTGTTTTAACCTATGCTTTATTAAATTGTATTTATGCTGTTTTAAACTATGCTTTATCAAATTGTATTTATGTTGTTTTAACCTATGCTTTATTAAATTGTATTTATGTTGTTTTATCCTATGCTTTATTAAATTGTATTTATGTTGTTTTATCCTATGCTTTATTAAATTGTATTTATGTTGTTTTAACCTATGCTTTATTAAATTGTATTTATGCTGTTTTAACCTATGCTTTATTAAATTGTATTCATGTTGTTTTAACCTATGCTTTATTAAATTGTATTTATGTTGTTTTATCCTATGCTTTATTAAATTGTATTTATGTTGTTTTAACCTATGCTTTATTAAATTGTATTTATGTTGTTTTATCCTATGCTTTATTAAATTATATTTATGTTGTTTTATCCTATGCTTTATTAAATTGTATTTATGTTGTTTTAACCTATGCTTTATTAAATTGTATTTATGTTGTTTTATCCTATGCTTTATTAAATTATATTTATGTTGTTTTATCCTATGCTTTATTAAATTGTATTAATGTTGTTTTTACCTATGCTTTATTAAATTGTATTTATGTTGTTTTATCCTATGCTTTATTAAATTGTATTTATGTTGTTTTAACCTATGCTTTATTAAATTGTATTTATGTTGTGTTAACCTATGCTTTATTAAATTGTATTTATGTTGTTTTATCCTATGCTTTATTAAATTGTGTTTATGTTGTTTTATCCTATGCTTTATTAAATTGTATTTATGTTGTTTTAACCTATGCTTTATTAAATTGTATTTATGCTGTTTTAACCTATGCTTTATTAAATTGTATTTATGTTGTTTTAACCTATGCTTTATTAAATTGTATTTATGTTGTTTTATCCTATGCTTTATTAAATTGTATTTATGTTGTTTTATCCTATGCTTTATTAAATTGTATTTATGTTGTTTTAACCTATGCTTTATTAAATTGTATTTATGTTGTTTTATCCTATGCTTTATTAAATTATATTTATGTTGTTTTATCCTATGCTTTATTAAATTGTATTTATGTTGTTTTATCCTATGCTTTATTAAATTGTATTTATGTTGTTTATAACCTATGCTTTATTAAATTGTATTTATGTTGTTTTATCCTATGCTTTATTAAATTGTATTTATGTTGTTCTAACCTATGCTTTATTAAATTGTATTTATGTAGTTTTATCCTATGCTTTATTAAATTGTATTTATGTTGTTTTATCCTATGCTTTATTAAATTGTATTTATGTTGTTTTATCCTATGCTTTATTAAATTGTATTTATGTTGTTTTAACCTATGCTTTATTAAATTGTATTTATGTTGTTTTATCCTATGCTTTATTAAATTGTATTTATGTTGTTTTAGCCCATGCTTCATTAAATTGTATTTATGTTGTTTTATCCTATGCTTCATTAAATGGTATTTATGTTGTTTTATCCTATGCTTTATTAAATTGTATTTTGGTTGTTTTATCCTATGCTTTATTAAATTGTATTTATGTTGTTTTAACCTATGCTTTATTAAATTGTATTTATGTTGTTTTATCCTATGCTTTATTAAATTGTATTTATGTTGTTTTAACCTATGCTTTATTAAATTGTATTTATGTAGTTTTATTCTATGCTTTATTAAATTGTATTTATGTTGTTCTAACCTATGCTTTATTAAATTGTATTTATGTTGTTCTAACCTATGCTTTATAAAATTGTATTTATGTTGTTTTATCCTATGCTTTATTAAATTGTATTTATGTTGTTTTAACCTATGCTTTATTAAATTGTATTTATGTTGTTTTATCCTATGCTTTATTAAATTGTATTTATGTTGTTTTATCCTATGCTTTATTAAATTGTATTTATGTTGTTTTATCCTATGCATTATTAAATTGTATTTATGTTGTTTTAACCTATGCTTTATTAAATTGTATTTATGCTGTTTTAACCTATGCTTTATTAAATTGTATTTATGTTGTTTTAACCTATGCTTTATTAAATTGTATTTATGTTGTTTTATCCTATGCTTTATTAAATTGTATTTATGTTGTTTTAACCTATGCTTTATTAAATTGTATTTATGTTGTTTTATCCTATGCTTTATTAAATTGTATTTAAGTTGTTTTAACCTATGCTTTATAAAATTGTATTTATGTTGTTTTAACCTATGCTTTATTAAATTGTATTTATGTTGTTTTATCCTATGCATTATTAAATTGTATTTATGTTGCTTTATCCTATGCTTTATTAAATTGTATTTATGTTGTTTTAACCTATGCTTTATTAAATTGTATTTATGCTGTTTTAACCTATGCTTTATTAAATTGTATTTATGTTGTTTTAACCTATGCTTTATTAAATTGTATTTATGTTGTTTTATCCTATGCTTTATTAAATTGTATTTATGTTGTTTTATCCTATGCTTTATTAAATTGTATTTATGTTGTTTTAACCTATGCTTTATTAAATTGTATTTATGCTGTTTTAACCTATGCTTTATTAAATTGTATTTATGTTGTTTTAACCTATGCTTTATTAAATTGTATTTATGTTGTTTTATCCTATGCATTATTAAATTGTATTTATGTTGTTTTATCCTATGCTTTATT
The DNA here is from genome assembly GCF_046119375.1 of Phyllobates terribilis. NCBI lineage: Eukaryota > Metazoa > Chordata > Amphibia > Anura > Dendrobatidae > Phyllobates > Phyllobates terribilis. The sequence goes on along the minus strand of NW_027362781.1, from coordinate 1,111,127 downwards.
AAATTGTATTTATGTTGTTTTAACCTATGCTTTAATAAATTGTATTTATGTTGTTTTATCCTATGCTTTATTAAATTATATTTATGTTGTTTTATCCTATGCTTTATTAAATTGTATTTATGTTGTTTTATCCTATGCTTTATTAAATTGTATTTATGTTGTTTATAACCTATGCTTTATTAAATTGTATTTATGTTGTTCTAACCTATGCTTTATTAAATTGTATATATGTAGTTTTATCTTATGCTTTATTAAATTGTATTTATGTTGTTTTATCCTATGCTTTATTAAATTGTATTTATGTTGTTTTATCCTATGCTTTATTAAATTGTATTTATGTTGTTTTAACCCATGCTTTATTAAATTGTATTTATGTTGTTTTATCCTATGCTTTATTAAATTGTATTTATGTTGTTTTATCCTATGATTTATTAAATTGTATTTATGTTGTTTTAACCTATGCTTTATTAAATTGTATTTATGTTGTTTTATCCTATGCTTTATTAAATTGTATTTATGTTGTTTTAGCCCATGCTTCATTAAATTGTATTTATGTTGTTTTATCCTATGCTTCATTAAATGGTATTTATGTTGTTTTATCCTATGCTTTATTAAATTGTATTTTGGTTGTTTTATCCTATGCTTTATTAAATTGTATTTATGTTGTTTTAACCTATGCTTTATTAAATTGTATTTATGTTGTTTTATCCTATGCTTTATTAAATTGTATTTATGTTGTTTTAACCTATGCTTTATTAAATTGTATTTATGTAGTTTTATCCTATGCTTTATTAAATTGTATTTATGTTGTTCTAACCTACGCTTTATTAAATTGTATTTATGTTGTTCTAACCTATGCTTTATAAAATTGTATTTATGTTGTTTTATCCTATGCTTTATTAAATTGTATTTATGTTGTTTTAACCTATGCTTTATTAAATTGTATTTATGTTGTTTTATCCTATGCTTTATTAAATTGTATTTATGTTGTTTTATCCTATGCTTTATTAAATTGTATTTATGTTGTTTTATCCTATGCATTATTAAATTGTATTTATGTTGTTTTAACCTATGCTTTATTAAATTGTATATATGCTGTTTTAACCTATGCTTTATTAAATTGTATTTATGTTGTTTTAACCTATGCTTTATTAAATTGTATTTATGTTGTTTTATCCTATGCTTTATTAAATTGTATTTATGTTGTTTTATCCTATGCTTTATTAAATTGTATTTATGTTGTTTTAACCTATGCTTTATTAAATTGTATTTATGTTGTTTTATCCTATGCTTTATTAAATTGTATTTATGTTGTTTTATCCTATGCTTTATTAAATTGTATTTATGTTGTTTTATCCTATGCTTTATTAAATTGTATATATGCTGTTTTAACCTATGCTTTATTAAATTGTATTTATGTTGTTTTAACCTATGCTTTATTAAATTGTATTTATGTTGTTTTATCCTATGCTTCATTAAATGGTATTTATGTTGTTTTATCCTATGCTTTATTAAATTGTATTTATGTTGTTTTAACCTATGCTTTATTAAATTGTATTTATGTTGTTTTATCCTATGCTTTATTAAATTGTATTTATGTTGTTTTATCCTATGCTTTATTAAATTGTATTTATGTTGTTTTATCCTATGCTTTATTAAATTGTATTTATGTTGTTTATAACCTATGCTTTATTAAACTGTATTTATGTTGTTTTATCCTATGCTTTATTAAATTGTATTTATGTTGTTCTAACCTATGCTTTATTAAATTGTATTTATGTTGTTTTATCCTATGCTTTATTAAATTGTATTTATGTTGTTTTATCCTATGCTTTATTAAATTGTATTTATGTTGTTTTATCCTATGCTTTATTAAATTGTATTTATGTTGTTTTAACCCATGCTTCATTAAATTGTATTTATGTTGTTTTATCCTATGCTTCATTAAATGGTATTTATGTTTTTTTATCCTATGCTTTATTAAATTGTATTTATGTTGTTTTAACCTATGCTTTATTAAATTGTATTTATGTTGTTTTATCCTATGCTTTATTAAATTGTATTTATGTTGTTTTATCCTATGCTTTATTAAATTGTATTTATGTTGTTTTAACCCATGCTTTTTTAAATTGTATTTATGTTGTTTTATCCTATGCTTTATTAACTTATATTTATGTTGTTTTAACCTATGCTTTATTAAATTGTATTTATGTTGTTTTATCCTATGCTTTATTAAAGCATATTGTTGTTTTAACCCATGCTTTATTAAATTGTATTTATGTTGTTTTAACCCATGCTTCATTAAATTGCATTTATGTTGTTTTATCCTATGCTTCATTAAATGGTATTTATGTTGTTTTATCCTATGCTTTATTAAATTGTATTTATGTTGTTTTAACCTATGCTTTATTAAATTGTATTTATGTTGTTTTATCCTATGCTTTATTAAATTGTATTTATGTTGTTTTATCCTATGCTTTATTAAATTGTATTTATGTTGTTTTATCCTATGCTTTATTAAATTGTATTTATGTTGTTTATAACCTATGCTTTATTAAATTGTATTTATGTTGTTTTATCCTATGCTTTATTAAATTGTATTTATGTTGTTCTAACCTATGCTTTATTAAATTGTATTTATGTTGTTTTATCCTATGCTTTATTAAATTGTATTTATGTTGTTTTATCCTATGCTTTATTAAATTGTATTTATGTTGTTTTATCCTATGCTTTATTAAATTGTATTTATGTTGTTTTAACCCATGCTTCATTAAATTGTATTTATGTTGTTTTATCCTATGCTTTATTAAATTGTATTTATGTTGTTTTATCCTATGCTTTATTAAATTGTATTTATGTTGTTTTAACCCATGCTTTTTTAAATTGTATTTATGTTGTTTTATCCTATGCTTTATTAACTTGTATTTATGTTGTTTTAACCTATGCTTTATTAAATTGTATTTATGTTGTTTTATCCTATGCTTTATTAAAGCATATTGTTGTTTTAACCCATGCTTTATTAAATTGTATTTATGTTGTTTTAACCCATGCTTCATTAAATTGTATTTATGTTGTTTTATCCTATGCTTCATTAAATGGTATTTATGTTGTTTTATCCTATGCTTTATTAAATTGTATTTATGTTGTTTTATCCTATGCTTTATTAAATTGTATTTATGTTGTTTTATCCTATGCTTTATTAAATTGTATTTATGTTGTTTATAACCTATGCTTTATTAAATTGTATTTATGTTGTTTTATCCTATGCTTTATTAAATTGTATTTATGTTGTTCTAACCTATGCTTTATTAAATTGTATTTATGTTGTTTTATCCTATGCTTTATTAAATTGTATTTATGTTGTTTTATCCTATGCTTTATTAAATTGTATTTATGTTGTTTTATCCTATGCTTTATTAAATTGTATTTATGTTGTTTTAACCCATGCTTCATTAAATTGTATTTATGTTGTTTTATCCTATGCTTCATTAAATGGTATTTATGTTGTTTTATCCTATGCTTTATTAAATTGTATTTATGTTGTTTTAACCTATGCTTTATTAAATTGTATTTATGTTGTTTTATCCTATGCTTTATTAAATTGTATTTATGTTGTTTTATCCTATGCTTTATTAAATTGTATTTATGTTGTTTTATCCTATGCTTTATTAAATTGTATTTATGTTGTTTTAACCCATGCTTCATTAAATTGTATTTATGTTGTTTTATCCTATGCTTCATTAAATGGTATTTATGTTTTTTTATCCTATGCTTTATTAAATTGTATTTATGTTTTTTTAACCTATGCTTTATTAAATTGTATTTATGTTGTTTTATCCTATGCTTTATTAAATTGTATTTATGTTGTTTTATCCTATGCTTTATTAAATTGTATTTATGTTGTTTTAGCCTATGCTTTATTAAATTGTATTTATGTTGTTTATAACCTATTCTTTATTAAATTGTATTTATGTTGTTTTATCCTATGCTTTATTAAATCGTATTTATGTTGTTCTAACCTATGCTTTATTAAATTGTATTTATGTTGTTTTATCCTATGCTTTATTAAATTGTATTTATGTTGTTTTATCCTATGCTTTATTAAATTGTATTTATGTTGTTTTATCCTATGCTTTATTAAATTGTATTTATGTTGTTTTAACCCATGCTTTATTAAATTGTATTTATGTTGTTTTATCCTATGCTTTATTAAACTGTATTTATGTTGTTTTATCCTATGCTTTATTAAATTGTATTTATGTTGTTTTAACCTATGCTTTATTAAATTGTATTTATGTTGTTTTATCCTATGCTTTATTAAATTGTATTTATGTTGTTTTAACCCATGCTTCATTAAATTGTATTTATGTTGTTCTAACCTATGCTTTATTAAATTGTTTTTATGTTGTTTTATCCTATGCTTTATTAAATTGTATTTATGTTGTTTTATCCTATGCTTTATTAAATTGTATTTATGTTGTTTTATCCTATGCTTTATTAAATTGTATTTATGTTGTTTTATCCTATGCTTTATTAAATTGTATTTATGTTGTTTTAACCTATGCTTTATTAAATTGTATTTATGTTGTTTTATCCTATGCTTTATTAAATTGTATTTATGTTGTTTTATCCTATGCTTTATTAAATTGTATTTATGTTGTTTTATCCTATGCTTTATTAAATTGTATTTATGTTGTTTTAACCTATGCTTTATTAAATTGTATTTATGCTGTTTTAACCTATGCTTTATTAAATTGTATTTATGTTGTTTTAACCTATGCTTTATTAAATTGTATTTATGTTGTTTTATCCTATGCTTTATTAAATTGTATTTATGTTGTTTTATCCTATGCTTTATTAAATTGTATTTATGTTGTTTTAACCTATGCTTTATTAAATTGTATTTATGTTGTTTTATCCTATGCTTTATTAAATTCTATTTATGTTGTTTTATCCTATGCTTTATTAAATTGTATTTATGTTGTTTTATCCTATGCTTTATTAAATTGTATTTATGTTGTTTTAACCTATGCTTTATTAAATTGTATTTATGTTGTTTTATCCTATGCTTTATTAAATTGTATTTATGTTGTTTTATCCTATGCTTTATTAAATTGTATTTATGTTGTTTTATCCTATGCTTTATTAAATTGTATTTATGTTGTTTTATCCTATGCTTTATTAAATTGTATTTATGTTGTTTTATCCTATGCTTTATTAAATTGTATTTATGTTGTTTTAACCCATGCTTTATTAAATTGTATTTATGTTGTTTTATCCTATGCTTTATTAAATTGTATTTATGTTGTTTTAGCCCATGCTTCATTAAATTGTATTTATGTTGTTTTATCCTATGCTTCATTAAATGGTATTTATGTTGTTTTATCCTATGCTTTATTAAATTGTATTTTGGTTGTTTTATACTATGCTTTATTAAATTGTATTTATGTTGTTTATAACCTATGCTTTATTAAATTGTATTTATGTTGTTTTAACCTATGCTTTAATAAATTGTATTTATGTTGTTTTAACCTATGCTTTATTAAATTGTATTTATGTTGTTTTATCCTATGCTTTATTAAATTGTATTTATGTTGTTTTAACCTATGCTTTATTAAATTGTATTTATGTTGTTTTATCCTATGCTTTATTAAATTGTATTTATGTTGTTTTAGCCCATGCTTCATTAAATTGTATTTATGTTGTTTTATCCTATGCTTCATTAAATGGTATTTATGTTGTTTTATCCTATGCTTTATTAAATTGTATTTTGGTTGTTTTATACTATGCTTTATTAAATTGTATTTATGTTGTTTATAACCTATGCTTTATTAAATTGTATTTATGTTGTTTTAACCTATGCTTTAATAAATTGTATTTATGTTGTTTTAACCTATGCTTTATTAAATTGTATTTATGTTGTTTTATCCTATGCTTTATTAAATTGTATTTATGTTGTTCTAACCTATGCTTTATTAAATTGTTTTTATGTTGTTTTATCCTATGCTTTATTAAATTGTATTTATGTTGTTTTATCCTATGCTTTATTAAATTGTATTTATGTTGTTTTATCCTATGCTTTATTAAATTGTATTTATGTTGTTTTATCCTATGCTTTATTAAATTGTATTTATGTTGTTTTAACCTATGCTTTATTAAATTGTATTTATGTTGTTTTATCCTATGCTTTATTAAATTGTATTTATGATGTTTTATCCTATGCTTTATTAAATTGTATTTATGTTGTTTTATCCTATGCTTTATTAAATTGTATTTATGTTGTTTTAACCTATGCTTTATTAAATTGTATTTATGCTGTTTTAACCTATGCTTTATTAAATTGTATTTATGTTGTTTTAACCTATGCTTTATTAAATTGTATTTATGTTGTTTTATCCTATGCTTTATTAAATTGTATTTATGTTGTTTTATCCTATGCTTTATTAAATTGTATTTATGTTGTTTTATCCTATGCTTTATTAAATTGTATTTATGTTGTTTTAACCCATGCTTTATTAAATTGTATTTATGTTGTTTTATCCTATGCTTTATTAAATTGTATTTATGTTGTTTTATCCTATGCTTTATTAAATTGTATTTATGTTGTTTTAACCTATGCTTTATTAAATTGTATTTATGTTGTTTTATCCTATGCTTTATTAAATTGTATTTATGTTGTTTTAGCCCATGCTTCATTAAATTGTATTTATGTTGTTTTATCCTATGCTTCATTAAATGGTATTTATGTTGTTTTATCCTATGCTTTATTAAATTGTATTTTGGTTGTTTTATCCTATGCTTTATTAAATTGTATTTATGTTGTTTTAACCTATGCTTTATTAAATTGTATTTATGTTGTTTTATCCTATGCTTTATTAAATTGTATTTATGTTGTTATAACCTATGCTTTAATAAATTGTATTTATGTAGTTTTATCCTATGCTTTATTAAATTGTATTTATGTTGTTCTAACCTATGCTTTATTAAATTGTATTTATGTTATTCTAACCTATGCTTTATAAAATTGTATTTATGTTGTTTTATCCTATGCTTTATTAAATTGTATTTATGTTGTTCTAACCTATGCTTTATTAAATTGTATTTATGTTGTTCTAACCTATGCTTTATAAAATTGTATTTATGTTGTTTTATCCTATGCTTTATTAAATTGTATTTATGTTGTTTTAACCTATGCTTTATTAAATTGTATTTATGTTGTTTTATCCTATGCTTTATTAAATTGTATTTATGTTGTTTTATTCTATGCTTTATTAAATTGTATTTATGTTGTTTTATCCTATGCATTATTAAATTGTATTTATGTTGTTTTAACCTATGCTTTATTAAATTGTATTTATGCTGTTTTAACCTATGCTTTATTAAACTGTATTTATGTTGTTTTAACCTATGCTTTATTAAATTGTATTTATGTTGTTTTATCCTATGCTTTATTAAATTGGATTTATGTTGTTTTATCCTATGCTTTATTAAATTGTATTTATGTTGTTTTAACCTATGCTTTATTAAATTGTATTTATGTTGTTTTATCCTATGCTTTATTAAATTGTATTTATGTTGTTTTATCCTATGCTTTATTAAATTGTATTTATGTTGTTTTATCCTATGCTTTATTAAATTGTATTTATGTTGTTTATAACCTATGCTTTATTAAATTGTATTTATGTTGTTTTATCCTATGCTTTATTAAATTGTATTTATGTTGTTTTAGCCCATGCTTCATTAAATTGTATTTATGTTGTTTTATCCTATGCTTCATTAAATGGTATTTATGTTGTTTTATCCTATGCTTTATTAAATTGTATTTTGGTTGTTTTATCCTATGCTTTATTAAATTGTATTTATGTTGTTTTAACCTATGCTTTATTAAATTGTATTTATGTTGTTTTATCCTATGCTTTATTAAATTGTATTTATGTTGTTTTAACCTATGCTTTAATAAATTGTATTTATGTAGTTTTATCCTATGCTTTATTAAATTGTATTTATGTTGTTCTAACCTATGCTTTATTAAATTGTATTTATGTTGTTCTAACCTATGCTTTATAAAATTGTATTTATGTTGTTTTATCCTATGCTTTATTAAATTGTATTTATGTTGTTTTAACCTATGCTTTATTAAATTGTATTTATGTTGTTTTATCCTATGCTTTATTAAATTGTATTTATGTTGTTTTATCCTATGCTTTATTAAATTGTATTTATGTTGTTTTAGCCCATGCTTCATTAAATTGTATTTATGTTGTTTTATCCTATGCTTCATTAAATGGTATTTATGTTGTTTTATCCTATGCTTTATTAAATTGTATTTTGGTTGTTTTATACTATGCTTTATTAAATTGTATTTATGTTGTTTATAACCTATGCTTTATTAAATTGTATTTATGTTGTTTTAACCTATGCTTTAATAAATTGTATTTATGTTGTTTTAACCTATGCTTTATTAAATTGTATTTATGTTGTTTTATCCTATGCTTTATTAAATTGTATTTATGTTGTTTTATCCTATGCTTTATTAAATTCTATTTATGTTGTTTTATCCTATGCTTTATTAAATTGTATTTATGTTGTTTTATCCTATGCTTTATTAAATTGTATTTATGTTGTTTTAACCTATGCTTTATTAAATTGTATTTATGTTGTTTTATCCTATGCTTTATTAAATTCTATTTATGTTGTTTTATCCTATGCTTTATTAAATTGTATTTATGTTGTTTTATCCTATGCTTTATTAAATTGTATTTATGTTGTTTTAACCTATGCTTTATTAAATTGTATTTATGTTGTTTTATCCTATGCTTTATTAAATTGTATTTATGTTGTTTTATCCTATGCTTTATTAAATTGTATTTATGTTGTTTTATCCTATGCTTTATTAAATTGTATTTATGTTGTTTTATCCTATGCTTTATTAAATTGTATTTATGTTGTTTTATCCTATGCTTTATTAAATTGTATTTATGTTGTTTTAACCCATGCTTTATTAAATTGTATTTATGTTGTTTTATCCTATGCTTTATTAAATTGTATTTATGTTGTTTTAGCCCATGCTTCATTAAATTGTATTTATGTTGTTTTATCCTATGCTTCATTAAATGGTATTTATGTTGTTTTATCCTATGCTTTATTAAATTGTATTTTGGTTGTTTTATACTATGCTTTATTAAATTGTATTTATGTTGTTTATAACCTATGCTTTATTAAATTGTATTTATGTTGTTTTAACCTATGCTTTAATAAATTGTATTTATGTTGTTTTAACCTATGCTTTATTAAATTGTATTTATGTTGTTTTATCCTATGCTTTATTAAATTGTATTTATGTTGTTTTAACCTATGCTTTATTAAATTGTATTTATGTTGTTTTATCCTATGCTTTATTAAATTGTATTTATGTTGTTTTAGCCCATGCTTCATTAAATTGTATTTATGTTGTTTTATCCTATGCTTCATTAAATGGTATTTATGTTGTTTTATCCTATGCTTTATTAAATTGTATTTTGGTTGTTTTATACTATGCTTTATTAAATTGTATTTATGTTGTTTATAACCTATGCTTTATTAAATTGTATTTATGTTGTTTTAACCTATGCTTTAATAAATTGTATTTATGTTGTTTTAACCTATGCTTTATTAAATTGTATTTATGTTGTTTTATCCTATGCTTTATTAAATTGTATTTATGTTGTTCTAACCTATGCTTTATTAAATTGTTTTTATGTTGTTTTATCCTATGCTTTATTAAATTGTATTTATGTTGTTTTATCCTATGCTTTATTAAATTGTATTTATGTTGTTTTATCCTATGCTTTATTAAATTGTATTTATGTTGTTTTATCCTATGCTTTATTAAATTGTATTTATGTTGTTTTAACCTATGCTTTATTAAATTGTATTTATGTTGTTTTATCCTATGCTTTATTAAATTGTATTTATGATGTTTTATCCTATGCTTTATTAAATTGTATTTATGTTGTTTTATCCTATGCTTTATTAAATTGTATTTATGTTGTTTTAACCTATGCTTTATTAAATTGTATTTATGCTGTTTTAACCTATGCTTTATTAAATTGTATTTATGTTGTTTTAACCTATGCTTTATTAAATTGTATTTATGTTGTTTTATCCTATGCTTTATTAAATTGTATTTATGTTGTTTTATCCTATGCTTTATTAAATTGTATTTATGTTGTTTTATCCTATGCTTTATTAAATTGTATTTATGTTGTTTTAACCCATGCTTTATTAAATTGTATTTATGTTGTTTTATCCTATGCTTTATTAAATTGTATTTATGTTGTTTTATCCTATGCTTTATTAAATTGTATTTATGTTGTTTTAACCTATGCTTTATTAAATTGTATTTATGTTGTTTTATCCTATGCTTTATTAAATTGTATTTATGTTGTTTTAGCCCATGCTTCATTAAATTGTATTTATGTTGTTTTATCCTATGCTTCATTAAATGGTATTTATGTTGTTTTATCCTATGCTTTATTAAATTGTATTTTGGTTGTTTTATCCTATGCTTTATTAAATTGTATTTATGTTGTTTTAACCTATGCTTTATTAAATTGTATTTATGTTGTTTTATCCTATGCTTTATTAAATTGTATTTATGTTGTTATAACCTATGCTTTAATAAATTGTATTTATGTAGTTTTATCCTATGCTTTATTAAATTGTATTTATGTTGTTCTAACCTATGCTTTATTAAATTGTATTTATGTTATTCTAACCTATGCTTTATAAAATTGTATTTATGTTGTTTTATCCTATGCTTTATTAAATTGTATTTATGTTGTTCTAACCTATGCTTTATTAAATTGTATTTATGTTGTTCTAACCTATGCTTTATAAAATTGTATTTATGTTGTTTTATCCTATGCTTTATTAAATTGTATTTATGTTGTTTTAACCTATGCTTTATTAAATTGTATTTATGTTGTTTTATCCTATGCTTTATTAAATTGTATTTATGTTGTTTTATTCTATGCTTTATTAAATTGTATTTATGTTGTTTTATCCTATGCATTATTAAATTGTATTTATGTTGTTTTAACCTATGCTTTATTAAATTGTATTTATGCTGTTTTAACCTATGCTTTATTAAACTGTATTTATGTTGTTTTAACCTATGCTTTATTAAATTGTATTTATGTTGTTTTATCCTATGCTTTATTAAATTGGATTTATGTTGTTTTATCCTATGCTTTATTAAATTGTATTTATGTTGTTTTAACCTATGCTTTATTAAATTGTATTTATGTTGTTTTATCCTATGCTTTATTAAATTGTATTTATGTTGTTTTATCCTATGCTTTATTAAATTGTATTTATGTTGTTTTATCCTATGCTTTATTAAATTGTATTTATGTTGTTTATAACCTATGCTTTATTAAATTGTATTTATGTTGTTTTATCCTATGCTTTATTAAATTGTATTTATGTTGTTTTAGCCCATGCTTCATTAAATTGTATTTATGTTGTTTTATCCTATGCTTCATTAAATGGTATTTATGTTGTTTTATCCTATGCTTTATTAAATTGTATTTTGGTTGTTTTATCCTATGCTTTATTAAATTGTATTTATGTTGTTTTAACCTATGCTTTATTAAATTGTATTTATGTTGTTTTATCCTATGCTTTATTAAATTGTATTTATGTTGTTTTAACCTATGCTTTAATAAATTGTATTTATGTAGTTTTATCCTATGCTTTATTAAATTGTATTTATGTTGTTCTAACCTATGCTTTATTAAATTGTATTTATGTTGTTCTAACCTATGCTTTATAAAATTGTATTTATGTTGTTTTATCCTATGCTTTATTAAATTGTATTTATGTTGTTTTAACCTATGCTTTATTAAATTGTATTTATGTTGTTTTATCCTATGCTTTATTAAATTGTATTTATGTTGTTTTATCCTATGCTTTATTAAATTGTATTTATGTTGTTTTATCCTATGCATTATTAAATTGTATTTATGTTGTTTTAACCTATGCTTTATTAAATTGCATTTATGCTGTTTTAACCAATGCTTTATTAAATTGTATTTATGTTGTTTTAACCTATGCTTTATTAAATTGTATTTATGTTGTTTTATCCTATGCTTTATTAAATTGTATTTATGTTGTTTTAGCCCATGCTTCATTAAATTGTATTTATGTTGTTTTATCCTATGCTTCATTAAATGGTATTTATGTTGTTTTATCCTATGCTTTATTAAATTGTATTTTGGTTGTTTTATACTATGCTTTATTAAATTGTATTTATGTTGTTTATAACCTATGCTTTATTAAATTGTATTTATGTTGTTTTAACCTATGCTTTAATAAATTGTATTTATGTTGTTTTAACCTATGCTTTATTAAATTGTATTTATGTTGTTTTATCCTATGCTTTATTAAATTGTATTTATGTTGTTCTAACCTATGCTTTATTAAATTGTTTTTATGTTGTTTTATCCTATGCTTTATTAAATTGTATTTATGTTGTTTTATCCTATGCTTTATTAAATTGTATTTATGTTGTTTTATCCTATGCTTTATTAAATTGTATTTATGTTGTTTTATCCTATGCTTTATTAAATTGTATTTATGTTGTTTTAACCTATGCTTTATTAAATTGTATTTATGTTGTTTTATCCTATGCTTTATTAAATTGTATTTATGATGTTTTATCCTATGCTTTATTAAATTGTATTTATGTTGTTTTATCCTATGCTTTATTAAATTGTATTTATGTTGTTTTAACCTATGCTTTATTAAATTGTATTTATGCTGTTTTAACCTATGCTTTATTAAATTGTATTTATGTTGTTTTAACCTATGCTTTATTAAATTGTATTTATGTTGTTTTATCCTATGCTTTATTAAATTGTATTTATGTTGTTTTATCCTATGCTTTATTAAATTGTATTTATGTTGTTTTATCCTATGCTTTATTAAATTGTATTTATGTTGTTTTAACCCATGCTTTATTAAATTGTATTTATGTTGTTTTATCCTATGCTTTATTAAATTGTATTTATGTTGTTTTATCCTATGCTTTATTAAATTGTATTTATGTTGTTTTAACCTATGCTTTATTAAATTGTATTTATGTTGTTTTATCCTATGCTTTATTAAATTGTATTTATGTTGTTTTAGCCCATGCTTCATTAAATTGTATTTATGTTGTTTTATCCTATGCTTCATTAAATGGTATTTATGTTGTTTTATCCTATGCTTTATTAAATTGTATTTTGGTTGTTTTATCCTATGCTTTATTAAATTGTATTTATGTTGTTTTAACCTATGCTTTATTAAATTGTATTTATGTTGTTTTATCCTATGCTTTATTAAATTGTATTTATGTTGTTATAACCTATGCTTTAATAAATTGTATTTATGTAGTTTTATCCTATGCTTTATTAAATTGTATTTATGTTGTTCTAACCTATGCTTTATTAAATTGTATTTATGTTATTCTAACCTATGCTTTATAAAATTGTATTTATGTTGTTTTATCCTATGCTTTATTAAATTGTATTTATGTTGTTCTAACCTATGCTTTATTAAATTGTATTTATGTTGTTCTAACCTATGCTTTATAAAATTGTATTTATGTTGTTTTATCCTATGCTTTATTAAATTGTATTTATGTTGTTTTAACCTATGCTTTATTAAATTGTATTTATGTTGTTTTATCCTATGCTTTATTAAATTGTATTTATGTTGTTTTATTCTATGCTTTATTAAATTGTATTTATGTTGTTTTATCCTATGCATTATTAAATTGTATTTATGTTGTTTTAACCTATGCTTTATTAAATTGTATTTATGCTGTTTTAACCTATGCTTTATTAAACTGTATTTATGTTGTTTTAACCTATGCTTTATTAAATTGTATTTATGTTGTTTTATCCTATGCTTTATTAAATTGGATTTATGTTGTTTTATCCTATGCTTTATTAAATTGTATTTATGTTGTTTTAACCTATGCTTTATTAAATTGTATTTATGTTGTTTTATCCTATGCTTTATTAAATTGTATTTATGTTGTTTTATCCTATGCTTTATTAAATTGTATTTATGTTGTTTTATCCTATGCTTTATTAAATTGTATTTATGTTGTTTATAACCTATGCTTTATTAAATTGTATTTATGTTGTTTTATCCTATGCTTTATTAAATTGTATTTATGTTGTTTTAGCCCATGCTTCATTAAATTGTATTTATGTTGTTTTATCCTATGCTTCATTAAATGGTATTTATGTTGTTTTATCCTATGCTTTATTAAATTGTATTTTGGTTGTTTTATCCTATGCTTTATTAAATTGTATTTATGTTGTTTTAACCTATGCTTTATTAAATTGTATTTATGTTGTTTTATCCTATGCTTTATTAAATTGTATTTATGTTGTTTTAACCTATGCTTTAATAAATTGTATTTATGTAGTTTTATCCTATGCTTTATTAAATTGTATTTATGTTGTTCTAACCTATGCTTTATTAAATTGTATTTATGTTGTTCTAACCTATGCTTTATAAAATTGTATTTATGTTGTTTTATCCTATGCTTTATTAAATTGTATTTATGTTGTTTTAACCTATGCTTTATTAAATTGTATTTATGTTGTTTTATCCTATGCTTTATTAAATTGTATTTATGTTGTTTTATCCTATGCTTTATTAAATTGTATTTATGTTGTTTTATCCTATGCATTATTAAATTGTATTTATGTTGTTTTAACCTATGCTTTATTAAATTGCATTTATGCTGTTTTAACCAATGCTTTATTAAATTGTATTTATGTTGTTTTAACCTATGCTTTATTAAATTGTATTTATGTTGTTTTATCCTATGCTTTATTAAATTGTATTTATGTTGTTTTATCCTATGCTTTATTAAATTGTATTTATGTTGTTTTAACCTATGCTTTATTAAATTGTATTTATGTTGTTTTATCCTATGCTTTATTAAATTGTATTTATGTTGTTTTATCCTATGCTTTATTACATTGTATTTATGTTGTTTTATCCTATGCTTTATTAAATTGTATTTATGTTGTTTATAACCTATGCTTTATTAAATTGTATTTATGTTGTTTTATCCTATGCTTTATTAAATTGTATTTATGTTGTTCTAACCTATGCTTTATTAAATTGTATTTATGTTGTTTTATCCTATGCTTTATTAAATTGTATTTATGTTGTTTTATCCTATGCTTTATTAAATTGTATTTATGTTGTTTTAACCCATGCTTTATTAAATTGTATTTATGTTGTTTTATCCTATGCTTTATTAAATTGTATTTATGTTGTTTTATCCTATGCTTTATTAAATTGTATTTATGTTGTTTTAACCTATGCTTTATTAAATTGTATTTATGTTGTTTTATCCTATGCTTTATTAAATTGTATTTATGTTGTTTTAGCCCATGCTTCATTAAATTGTATTTATGTTGTTTTATCCTATGCTTCATTAAATGGTATTTATGTTGTTTTATCCTATGCTTTATTAAATTGTATTTTGGTTGTTTTATCCTATGCTTTATTAAATTGTATTTATGTTGTTTTAACCTATGCTTTATTAAATTGTATTTATGTTGTTTTATCCTATGCTTTATTAAATTGTATTTATGTTGTTTTAACCTATGCTTTAATAAATTGTATTTATGTAGTTTTATCCTATGCTTTATTAAATTGTATTTATGTTGTTCTAACCTATGCTTTATTAAATTGTATTTATGTTGTTCTAACCTATGCTTTATAAAATTGTATTTATGTTGTTTTATCCTATGCTTTATTAAATTGTATTTATGTTGTTTTAACCTATGCTTTATTAAATTGTATTTATGTTGTTTTATCCTATGCTTTATTAAATTGTATTTATGTTGTTTTATCCTATGCTTTATTAAATTGTATTTATGTTGTTTTATCCTATGCATTATTAAATTGTATTTATGTTGTTTTAACCTATGCTTTATTAAATTGTATTTATGCTGTTTTAACCTATGCTTTATTAAACTGTATTTATGTTGTTTTAACCTATGCTTTATTAAATTGTATTTATGTTGTTTTATCCTATGCTTTATTAAATTGTATTTATGTTGTTTTATCCTATGCTTTATTAAATTGTATTTATGTTGTTTTAACCTATGCTTTATTAAATTGTATTTATGTTGTTTTATCCTATGCTTTATTAAATTGTATTTATGTTGTTTTATCCTATGCTTTATTAAATTGTATTTATGTTGTTTTATCCTATGCTTTATTAAATTGTATTTATGTTGTTTATAACCTATGCTTTATTAAATTGTATTTATGTTGTTTTATCCTATGCTTTATTAAATTGTATTTATGTTGTTTTAGCCCATGCTTCATTAAATTGTATTTATGTTGTTTTATCCTATGCTTCATTAAATGGTATTTATGTTGTTTTATCCTATGCTTTATTAAATTGTATTTTGGTTGTTTTATCCTATGCTTTATTAAATTGTATTTATGTTGTTTTAACCTATGCTTTATTAAATTGTATTTATGTTGTTTTATCCTATGCTTTATTAAATTGTATTTATGTTGTTTTAACCTATGCTTTAATAAATTGTATTTATGTAGTTTTATCCTATGCTTTATTAAATTGTATTTATGTTGTTCTAACCTATGCTTTATTAAATTGTATTTATGTTGTTCTAACCTATGCTTTATAAAATTGTATTTATGTTGTTTTATCCTATGCTTTATTAAATTGTATTTATGTTGTTTTAACCTATGCTTTATTAAATTGTATTTATGTTGTTTTATCCTATGCTTTATTAAATTGTATTTATGTTGTTTTATCCTATGCTTTATTAAATTGTATTTATGTTGTTTTATCCTATGCATTATTAAATTGTATTTATGTTGTTTTAACCTATGCTTTATTAAATTGCATTTATGCTGTTTTAACCAATGCTTTATTAAATTGTATTTATGTTGTTTTAACCTATGCTTTATTAAATTGTATTTATGTTGTTTTATCCTATGCTTTATTAAATTGTATTTATGTTGTTTTATCCTATGCTTTATTAAATTGTATTTATGTTGTTTTAACCTATGCTTTATTAAATTGTATTTATGTTGTTTTATCCTATGCTTTATTAAATTGTATTTATGTTGTTTTATCCTATGCTTTATTACATTGTATTTATGTTGTTTTATCCTATGCTTTATTAAATTGTATTTATGTTGTTTATAACCTATGCTTTATTAAATTGTATTTATGTTGTTTTATCCTATGCTTTATTAAATTGTATTTATGTTGTTCTAACCTATGCTTTATTAAATTGTATTTATGTTGTTTTATCCTATGCTTTATTAAATTGTATTTATGTTGTTTTATCCTATGCTTTATTAAATTGTATTTATGTTGTTTTATCCTATGCTTTATTAAATTGTATTTATGTTGTTTTAACCCATGCTTTATTAAATTGTATTTATGTTGTTTTATCCTATGCTTTATTAAATTGTATTTATGTTGTTTTATCCTATGCTTTATTAAATTGTATTTATGTTGTTTTAACCTATGCTTTATTAAATGGTATTTATGTTGTTTTATCCTATGCTTTATTAAATTGTATTTATGTTGTTCTAACCTATGCTTTATTAAATTGTACTTATGTTGTTCTATCCTTTGCTTTATTAAATTGTATTTATGTTGTTTTATCCTATGCTTTATTAAATTGTATTTATGTTGTTTTAACCTATGCTTTATTAAATTGTATTTATGTTGTTTTATCCTATGCTTTATTAAATTGTATTTATGTTGTTTTAACCTATGCTTTATTAAATTGTATTTATGTTGTTTTATCCTATGCTTTATTAAAATGTATTTATGTTGTTCTAACCTATGCTTTATTAAATTGTATTTATGTTGTTCTAACCTATGCTTTATTAAATTGTATTTATGTTGTTTTATCCTATGCTTAATTAAATTGTATTTATGTTGTTTTAACCTATGCTTTATTAAATTGTATTTATGTTGTTTTATCCTATGCTTTATTAAATTGTATTTATGTTGTTTTATCCTATGCTTTATTAAATTGTATTTATGTTGTTTTATCCTATGCTTTATTAAATTGTATTTATGTTGTTTTAACCTAAGCTTTATTAAATTGTATTTATGTTGTTTTATCCTATGCTTTATTAAATTGTATTTATGTTGTTTTAACCTATGCTTTATTAAATTGTATTTATGTTGTTTTATCCTATGCTTTATTAAATTGTATTTATGTTGTTTATAACCTATGCTTTATTAAATTGTATTTATGTTGTTTTATCCTATGCTTTATTAAATTGTATTTATGTTGTTCTAACCTATGCTTTATTAAATTGTATTTATGTTGTTTTATCCTATGCTTTATTAAATTGTATTTATGTTGTTTTATCCTATGCTTTATTAAATTGTATTTATGTTGTTTTATCCTATGCTTTATTAAATTGTATTTATGTTGTTTTAACCCATGCTTTATTAAATTGTATTTATGTTGTTTTATCCTATGCTTTATTAAATTGTATTTATGTTGTTTTATCCTATGCTTTATTAAATTGTATTTATGTTGTTTTAACCTATGCTTTATTAAATGGTATTTATGTTGTTTTATCCTATGCTTTATTAAATTGTATTTATGTTGTTCTAACCTATGCTTTATTAAATTGTACTTATGTTGTTCTATCCTTTGCTTTATTAAATTGTATTTATGTTGTTTTATCCTATGCTTTATTAAATTGTATTTATGTTGTTTTAACCTATGCTTTATTAAATTGTATTTATGTTGTTTTATCCTATGCTTTATTAAATTGTATTTATGTTGTTTTAACCTATGCTTTATTAAATTGTATTTATGTTGTTTTATCCTATGCTTTATTAAAATGTATTTATGTTGTTCTAACCTATGCTTTATTAAATTGTATTTATGTTGTTCTAACCTATGCTTTATTAAATTGTATTTATGTTGTTTTATCCTATGCTTTATTAAATTGTATTTATGTTGTTTTAACCTATGCTTTATTAAATTGTATTTATGTTGTTTTATCCTATGCTTTATTAAATTGTATTTATGTTGTTTTATCCTATGCTTTATTAAATTGTATTTATGTTGTTTTATCCTATGCTTTATTAAATTGTATTTATGTTGTTTTAACCTAAGCTTTATTAAATTGTATTTATGTTGTTTTATCCTATGCTTTATTAAATTGTATTTATGTTGTTTTAACCTATGCTTTATTAAATTGTATTTATGTTGTTTTATCCTATGCTTTATTAAATTGTATTTATGTTGTTTTATCCTATGCTTTATTAAATTGTATTTATGTTGTTTTATCCTATGCATTATTAAATTGTATTTATGTTGTTTTAACCTATGCTTTATTAAATTGTATTTATGCTGTTTTAACCTATGCTTTATTAAACTGTATTTATGTTGTTTTAACCTATGCTTTATTAAATTGTATTTATGTTGTTTTATCCTATGCTTTATTAAATTGTATTTATGTTGTTTTATCCTATGCTTTATTAAATTGTATTTATGTTGTTTTAACCTATGCTTTATTAAATTGTATTTATGTTGTTTTATCCTATGCTTTATTAAATTGTATTTATGTTGTTTTATCCTATGCTTTATTAAATTGTATTTATGTTGTTTTATCCTATGCTTTATTAAATTGTATTTATGTTGTTTATAACCTATGCTTTATTAAATTGTATTTATGTTGTTTTATCCTATGCTTTATTAAATTGTATTTATGTTGTTTTAGCCCATGCTTCATTAAATTGTATTTATGTTGTTTTATCCTATGCTTCATTAAATGGTATTTATGTTGTTTTATCCTATGCTTTATTAAATTGTATTTTGCTTGTTTTATCCTATGCTTTATTAAATTGTATTTATGTTGTTTTAACCTATGCTTTATTAAATTGTATTTATGTTGTTTTATCCTATGCTTTATTAAATTGTATTTATGTTGTTTTAACCTATGCTTTAATAAATTGTATTTATGTAGTTTTATCCTATGCTTTATTAAATTGTATTTATGTTGTTCTAACCTATGCTTTATTAAATTGTATTTATGTTGTTCTAACCTATGCTTTATAAAATTGTATTTATGTTGTTTTATCCTATGCTTTATTAAATTGTATTTATGTTGTTTTAACCTATGCTTTATTAAATTGTATTTATGTTGTTTTATCCTATGCTTTATTAAATTGTATTTATGTTGTTTTATCCTATGCTTTATTAAATTGTATTTATGTTGTTTTATCCTATGCATTATTAAATTGTATTTATGTTGTTTTAACCTATGCTTTATTAAATTGCATTTATGCTGTTTTAACCAATGCTTTATTAAATTGTATTTATGTTGTTTTAACCTATGCTTTATTAAATTGTATTTATGTTGTTTTATCCTATGCTTTATTAAATTGTATTTATCTTGTTTTATCCTATGCTTTATTAAATTGTATTTATGTTGTTTTAACCTATGCTTTATTAAATTGTATTTATGTTGTTTTATCCTATGCTTTATTAAATTGTATTTATGTTGTTTTATCCTATGCTTTATTACATTGTATTTATGTTGTTTTATCCTATGCTTTATTAAATTGTATTTATGTTGTTTATAACCTATGCTTTATTAAATTGTATTTATGTTGTTTTATCCTATGCTTTATTAAATTGTATTTATGTTGTTCTAACCTATGCTTTATTAAATTGTATTTATGTTGTTTTATCCTATGCTTTATTAAATTGTATTTATGTTGTTTTATCCTATGCTTTATTAAATTGTATTTATGTTGTTTTATCCTATGCTTTATTAAATTGTATTTATGTTGTTTTAACCCATGCTTTATTAAATTGTATTTATGTTGTTTTATCCTATGCTTTATTAAATTGTATTTATGTTGTTTTATCCTATGCTTTATTAAATTGTATTTATGTTGTTTTAACCTATGCTTTATTAAATTGTATTTATGTTGTTTTATCCTATGCTTTATTAAATTGTATTTATGTTGTTCTAACCTATGCTTTATTAAATTGTATTTATGTTGTTCTATCCTATGCTTTATTAAATTGTATTTATGTTGTTTTATCCTATGCTTTATTAAATTGTATTTATGTTGTTTTAACCTATGCTTTATTAAATTGTATTTATGTTGTTTTATCCTATGCTTTATTAAATTGTATTTATGTTGTTTTAACCTATGCTTTATTAAATTGTATTTATGTTGTTTTATCCTATGCTTTATTAAAATGTATTTATGTTGTTCTAACCTATGCTTTATTAAATTGTATTTATGTTGTTCTAACCTATGCTTTATTAAATTGTATTTATGTTGTTTTATCCTATGCTTTATTAAATTGTATTTATGTTGTTTTATCCTATGCTTTATTAAATTGTATTTATGTTGTTTTATCCTATGCTTTATTAAATTGTATTTATGTTGTTTTAGCCCATGCTTCATTAAATTGTATTTATGTTGTTTTATCCTATGCTTCATTAAATGGTATTTATGTTGTTTTATCCTATGCTTTATTAAATTGTATTTATGTTGTTTTATCCTATGCTTTATTAAATTGTATTTATGTTGTTTTATCCTATGCTTTATTAAATTGTATTTATGTTGTTTTATCCTATGCTTTATTAAATTGTATTTATGTTGTTTTAACCTATGCTTTATTAAATTGT
The DNA here is from genome assembly GCF_046119375.1 of Phyllobates terribilis. NCBI lineage: Eukaryota > Metazoa > Chordata > Amphibia > Anura > Dendrobatidae > Phyllobates > Phyllobates terribilis. Next base: position 1,089,398 of record NW_027362781.1, on the reverse strand, counting down.
ATTTATGTTGTTTTATCCTATGCTTTATTAAATTGTATTTATGATGTTTTATCCTATGCTTTATTAAATTGTATTTATGTTGTTTTATCCTATGCTTTATTAAATTGTATTTATGTTGTTTTAACCTATGCTTTATTAAATTGTATTTATGTTGTTTTAACCTATGCTTTATTAAATTGTATTTATGTTGTTTTAACCTATGCTTTATTAAATTGTATTTATGTTGTTTTATCCTATGCTTTATTAAATTGTATTTATGTTGTTTTATCCTATGCTTTATTAAATTGTATTTATGTTGTTTTATCCTATGCTTTATTAAATTGTATTTATGTTGTTTTAACCCATGCTTTATTAAATTGTATTTATGTTGTTTTATCCTATGCTTTATTAAATTGTATTTATGTTGTTTTATCCTATGCTTTATTAAATTGTATTTATGTTGTTTTAACCTATGCTTTATTAAATTGTATTTATGTTGTTTTATCCTATGCTTTATTAAATTGTATTTATGTTGTTTTAGCCCATGCTTCATTAAATTGTATTTATGTTGTTTTATCCTATGCTTCATTAAATGGTATTTATGTTGTTTTATCCTATGCTTTATTAAATTGTATTTTGGTTGTTTTATCCTATGCTTTATTAAATTGTATTTATGTTGTTTTAACCTATGCTTTATTAAATTGTATTTATGTTGTTTTATCCTATGCTTTATTAAATTGTATTTATGTTGTTATAACCTATGCTTTAATAAATTGTATTTATGTAGTTTTATCCTATGCTTTATTAAATTGTATTTATGTTGTTCTAACCTATGCTTTATTAAATTGTATTTATGTTGTTCTAACCTATGCTTTATAAAATTGTATTTATGTTGTTTTATCCTATGCTTTATTAAATTGTATTTATGTTGTTCTAACCTATGCTTTATTAAATTGTATTTATGTTGTTCTAACCTATGCTTTATAAAATTGTATTTATGTTGTTTTATCCTATGCTTTATTAAATTGTATTTATGTTGTTTTAACCTATGCTTTATTAAATTGTATTTATGTTGTTTTATCCTATGCTTTATTAAATTGTATTTATGTTGTTTTATTCTATGCTTTATTAAATTGTATTTATGTTGTTTTATCCTATGCATTATTAAATTGTATTTATGTTGTTTTAACCTATGCTTTATTAAATTGTATTTATGCTGTTTTAACCTATGCTTTATTAAACTGTATTTATGTTGTTTTAACCTATGCTTTATTAAATTGTATTCATGTTGTTTTATCCTATGCTTTATTAAATTGTATTTATGTTGTTTTATCCTATGCTTTATTAAATTGTATTTATGTTGTTTTAACCTATGCTTTATTAAATTGTATTTATGTTGTTTTATCCTATGCTTTATTAAATTGTATTTATGTTGTTTTATCCTATGCTTTATTAAATTGTATTTATGTTGTTTTATCCTATGCTTTATTAAATTGTATTTATGTTGTTTATAACCTATGCTTTATTAAATTGTATTTATGTTGTTTTATCCTATGCTTTATTAAATTGTATTTATGTTGTTTTAGCCCATGCTTCATTAAATTGTATTTATGTTGTTTTATCCTATGCTTCATTAAATGGTATTTATGTTGTTTTATCCTATGCTTTATTAAATTGTATTTTGGTTGTTTTATCCTATGCTTTATTAAATTGTATTTATGTTGTTTTAACCTATGCTTTATTAAATTGTATTTATGTTGTTTTATCCTATGCTTTATTAAATTGTATTTATGTTGTTTTAACCTATGCTTTAATAAATTGTATTTATGTAGTTTTATCCTATGCTTTATTAAATTGTATTTATGTTGTTCTAACCTATGCTTTATTAAATTGTATTTATGTTGTTCTAACCTATGCTTTATAAAATTGTATTTATGTTGTTTTATCCTATGCTTTATTAAATTGTATTTATGTTGTTTTAACCTATGCTTTATTAAATTGTATTTATGTTGTTTTATCCTATGCTTTATTAAATTGTATTTATGTTGTTTTATCCTATGCTTTATTAAATTGTATTTATGTTGTTTTATCCTATGCATTATTAAATTGTATTTATGTTGTTTTAACCTATGCTTTATTAAATTGCATTTATGCTGTTTTAACCAATGCTTTATTAAATTGTATTTATGTTGTTTTAACCTATGCTTTATTAAATTTTTTTTATGTTGTTTTATCCTATGCTTTATTAAATTGTATTTATGTTGTTTTATCCTATGCTTTATTAAATTGTATTTATGTTGTTTTAACCTATGCTTTATTAAATTGTATTTATGTTGTTTTATCCTATGCTTTATTAAATTGTATTTATGTTGTTTTATCCTATGCTTTATTACATTGTATTTATGTTGTTTTATCCTATGCTTTATTAAATTGTATTTATGTTGTTTATAACCTATGCTTTATTAAATTGTATTTATGTTGTTTTATCCTATGCTTTATTAAATTGTATTTATGTTGTTCTAACCTATGCTTTATTAAATTGTATTTATGTTGTTTTATCCTATGCTTTATTAAATTGTATTTATGTTGTTTTATTCTATGCTTTATTAAATTGTATTTATGTTGTTTTAACCCATGCTTTATTAAATTGTATTTATGTTGTTTTATCCTATGCTTTATTAAATTGTATTTATGTTGTTTTATCCTATGCTTTATTAAATTGTATTTATGTTGTTTTAACCTATGCTTTATTAAATTGTATTTATGTTGTTTTATCCTATGCTTTATTAAATTGTATTTATGTTGTTTTAGCCCATGCTTCATTAAATTGTATTTATGTTGTTTTATCCTATGCTTCATTAAATGGTATTTATGTTGTTTTATCCTATGCTTTATTAAATTGTATTTTGGTTGTTTTATCCTATGCTTTATTAAATTGTATTTATGTTGTTTTAACCTATGCTTTATTAAATTGTATTTATGTTGTTTTATCCTATGCTTTATTAAATTGTACTTATGTTGTTTTAACCTATGCTTTAATAAATTGTATTTATGTAGTTTTATCCTATGCTTTATTAAATTGTATTTATGTTGTTCTAACCTATGCTTTATTAAATTGTATTTATGTTGTTCTAACCTATGCTTTATAAAATTGTATTTATGTTGTTTTATCCTATGCTTTATTAAATTGTATTTATGTTGTTTTAACCTATGCTTTATTAAATTGTATTTATGTTGTTTTATCCTATGCTTTATTAAATTGTATTTATGTTGTTTTATCCTATGCTTTATTAAATTGTATTTATGTTGTTTTATCCTATGCATTATTAAATTGTATTTATGTTGTTTTAACCTATGCTTTATTAAATTGTATTTATGCTGTTTTAACCTATGCTTTATTAAACTGTATTTATGTTGTTTTAACCTATGCTTTATTAAATTGTATTTATGTTGTTTTATCCTATGCTTTATTAAATTGTATTTATGTTGTTTTATCCTATGCTTTATTAAATTGTATTTATGTTGTTTTAACCTATGCTTTATTAAATTGTATTTATGTTGTTTTATCCTATGCTTTATTAAATTGTATTTATGTTGTTTTATCCTATGCTTTATTAAATTGTATTTATGTTGTTTTATCCTATGCTTTATTAAATTGTATTTATGTTGTTTATAACCTATGCTTTATTAAATTGTATTTATGTTGTTTTATCCTATGCTTTATTAAATTGTATTTATGTTGTTTTAGCCCATGCTTCATTAAATTGTATTTATGTTGTTTTATCCTATGCTTCATTAAATGGTATTTATGTTGTTTTATCCTATGCTTTATTAAATTGTATTTTGGTTGTTTTATCCTATGCTTTATTAAATTGTATTTATGTTGTTTTAACCTATGCTTTATTAAATTGTATTTATGTTGTTTTATCCTATGCTTTATTAAATTGTATTTATGTTGTTTTAACCTATGCTTTAATAAATTGTATTTATGTAGTTTTATCCTATGCTTTATTAAATTGTATTTATGTTGTTCTAACCTATGCTTTATTAAATTGTATTTATGTTGTTCTAACCTATGCTTTATAAAATTGTATTTATGTTGTTTTATCCTATGCTTTATTAAATTGTATTTATGTTGTTTTAACCTATGCTTTATTAAATTGTATTTATGTTGTTTTATCCTATGCTTTATTAAATTGTATTTATGTTGTTTTATCCTATGCTTTATTAAATTGTATTTATGTTGTTTTATCCTATGCATTATTAAATTGTATTTATGTTGTTTTAACCTATGCTTTATTAAATTGCATTTATGCTGTTTTAACCAATGCTTTATTAAATTGTATTTATGTTGTTTTAACCTATGCTTTATTAAATTGTATTTATGTTGTTTTATCCTATGCTTTATTAAATTGTATTTATGTTGTTTTATCCTATGCTTTATTAAATTGTATTTATGTTGTTTTAACCTATGCTTTATTAAATTGTATTTATGTTGTTTTATCCTATGCTTTATTAAATTGTATTTATGTTGTTTTATCCTATGCTTTATTACATTGTATTTATGTTGTTTTATCCTATGCTTTATTAAATTGTATTTATGTTGTTTATAACCTATGCTTTATTAAATTGTATTTATGTTGTTTTATCCTATGCTTTATTAAATTGTATTTATGTTGTTCTAACCTATGCTTTATTAAATTGTATTTATGTTGTTTTATCCTATGCTTTATTAAATTGTATTTATGTTGTTTTATCCTATGCTTTATTAAATTGTATTTATGTTGTTTTATCCTATGCTTTATTAAATTGTATTTATGTTGTTTTAACCCATGCTTTATTAAATTGTATTTATGTTGTTTTATCCTATGCTTTATTAAATTGTATTTATGTTGTTTTATCCTATGCTTTATTAAATTGTATTTATGTTGTTTTAACCTATGCTTTATTAAATGGTATTTATGTTGTTTTATCCTATGCTTTATTAAATTGTATTTATGTTGTTCTAACCTATGCTTTATTAAATTGTACTTATGTTGTTCTATCCTATGCTTTATTAAATTGTATTTATGTTGTTTTATCCTATGCTTTATTAAATTGTATTTATGTTGTTTTAACCTATGCTTTATTAAATTGTATTTATGTTGTTTTATCCTATGCTTTATTAAATTGTATTTATGTTGTTTTAACCTATGCTTTATTAAATTGTATTTATGTTGTTTTATCCTATGCTTTATTAAAATGTATTTATGTTGTTCTAACCTATGCTTTATTAAATTGTATTTATGTTGTTCTAACCTATGCTTTATTAAATTGTATTTATGTTGTTTTATCCTATGCTTTATTAAATTGTATTTATGTTGTTTTAACCTATGCTTTATTAAATTGTATTTATGTTGTTTTATCCTATGCTTTATTAAATTGTATTTATGTTGTTTTATCCTATGCTTTATTAAATTGTATTTATGTTGTTTTATCCTATGCTTTATTAAATTGTATTTATGTTGTTTTAGCCCATGCTTCATTAAATTGTATTTATGTTGTTTTATCCTATGCTTCATTAAATGGTATTTATGTTGTTTTATCCTATGCTTTATTAAATTGTATTTTGGTTGTTTTATCCTATGCTTTATTAAATTGTATTTATGTTGTTTTAACCTATGCTTTATTAAATTGTATTTATGTTGTTTTATCCTATGCTTTATTAAATTGTATTTATGTTGTTTTAACCTATGCTTTAATAAATTGTATTTATGTAGTTTTATCCTATGCTTTATTAAATTGTATTTATGTTGTTCTAACCTATGCTTTATTAAATTGTATTTATGTTGTTCTAACCTATGCTTTATAAAATTGTATTTATGTTGTTTTATCCTATGCTTTATTAAATTGTATTTATGTTGTTTTAACCTATGCTTTATTAAATTGTATTTATGTTGTTTTATCCTATGCTTTATTAAATTGTATTTATGTTGTTTTATCCTATGCTTTATTAAATTGTATTTATGTTGTTTTATCCTATGCATTATTAAATTGTATTTATGTTGTTTTAACCTATGCTTTATTAAATTGCATTTATGCTGTTTTAACCAATGCTTTATTAAATTGTATTTATGTTGTTTTAACCTATGCTTTATTAAATTGTATTTATGTTGTTTTATCCTATGCTTTATTAAATTGTATTTATGTTGTTTTATCCTATGCTTTATTAAATTGTATTTATGTTGTTTTAACCTATGCTTTATTAAATTGTATTTATGTTGTTTTATCCTATGCTTTATTAAATTGTATTTATGTTGTTTTATCCTATGCTTTATTACATTGTATTTATGTTGTTTTATCCTATGCTTTATTAAATTGTATTTATGTTGTTTATAACCTATGCTTTATTAAATTGTATTTATGTTGTTTTATCCTATGCTTTATTAAATTGTATTTATGTTGTTCTAACCTATGCTTTATTAAATTGTATTTATGTTGTTTTATCCTATGCTTTATTAAATTGTATTTATGTTGTTTTATCCTATGCTTTATTAAATTGTATTTATGTTGTTTTATCCTATGCTTTATTAAATTGTATTTATGTTGTTTTAACCCATGCTTTATTAAATTGTATTTATGTTGTTTTATCCTATGCTTTATTAAATTGTATTTATGTTGTTTTATCCTATGCTTTATTAAATTGTATTTATGTTGTTTTAACCTATGCTTTATTAAATGGTATTTATGTTGTTTTATCCTATGCTTTATTAAATTGTATTTATGTTGTTCTAACCTATGCTTTATTAAATTGTACTTATGTTGTTCTATCCTATGCTTTATTAAATTGTATTTATGTTGTTTTATCCTATGCTTTATTAAATTGTATTTATGTTGTTTTAACCTATGCTTTATTAAATTGTATTTATGTTGTTTTATCCTATGCTTTATTAAATTGTATTTATGTTGTTTTAACCTATGCTTTATTAAATTGTATTTATGTTGTTTTATCCTATGCTTTATTAAAATGTATTTATGTTGTTCTAACCTATGCTTTATTAAATTGTATTTATGTTGTTCTAACCTATGCTTTATTAAATTGTATTTATGTTGTTTTATCCTATGCTTTATTAAATTGTATTTATGTTGTTTTAACCTATGCTTTATTAAATTGTATTTATGTTGTTTTATCCTATGCTTTATTAAATTGTATTTATGTTGTTTTATCCTATGCTTTATTAAATTGTATTTATGTTGTTTTATCCTATGCTTTATTAAATTGTATTTATGTTGTTTTAACCTAAGCTTTATTAAATTGTATTTATGTTGTTTTATCCTATGCTTTATTAAATTGTATTTATGTTGTTTTAACCTATGCTTTATTAAATTGTATTTATGTTGTTTTATCCTATGCTTTATTAAATTGTATTTATGTTGTTTTATCCTATGCTTTATTAAATTGTATTTATGTTGTTTTATCCTATGCATTATTAAATTGTATTTATGTTGTTTTAACCTATGCTTTATTAAATTGTATTTATGCTGTTTTAACCTATGCTTTATTAAACTGTATTTATGTTGTTTTAACCTATGCTTTATTAAATTGTATTTATGTTGTTTTATCCTATGCTTTATTAAATTGTATTTATGTTGTTTTATCCTATGCTTTATTAAATTGTATTTATGTTGTTTTAACCTATGCTTTATTAAATTGTATTTATGTTGTTTTATCCTATGCTTTATTAAATTGTATTTATGTTGTTTTATCCTATGCTTTATTAAATTGTATTTATGTTGTTTTATCCTATGCTTTATTAAATTGTATTTATGTTGTTTATAACCTATGCTTTATTAAATTGTATTTATGTTGTTTTATCCTATGCTTTATTAAATTGTATTTATGTTGTTTTAGCCCATGCTTCATTAAATTGTATTTATGTTGTTTTATCCTATGCTTCATTAAATGGTATTTATGTTGTTTTATCCTATGCTTTATTAAATTGTATTTTGGTTGTTTTATCCTATGCTTTATTAAATTGTATTTATGTTGTTTTAACCTATGCTTTATTAAATTGTATTTATGTTGTTTTATCCTATGCTTTATTAAATTGTATTTATGTTGTTTTAACCTATGCTTTAATAAATTGTATTTATGTAGTTTTATCCTATGCTTTATTAAATTGTATTTATGTTGTTCTAACCTATGCTTTATTAAATTGTATTTATGTTGTTCTAACCTATGCTTTATAAAATTGTATTTATGTTGTTTTATCCTATGCTTTATTAAATTGTATTTATGTTGTTTTAACCTATGCTTTATTAAATTGTATTTATGTTGTTTTATCCTATGCTTTATTAAATTGTATTTATGTTGTTTTATCCTATGCTTTATTAAATTGTATTTATGTTGTTTTATCCTATGCATTATTAAATTGTATTTATGTTGTTTTAACCTATGCTTTATTAAATTGCATTTATGCTGTTTTAACCAATGCTTTATTAAATTGTATTTATGTTGTTTTAACCTATGCTTTATTAAATTGTATTTATGTTGTTTTATCCTATGCTTTATTAAATTGTATTTATGTTGTTTTATCCTATGCTTTATTAAATTGTATTTATGTTGTTTTAACCTATGCTTTATTAAATTGTATTTATGTTGTTTTATCCTATGCTTTATTAAATTGTATTTATGTTGTTTTATCCTATGCTTTATTACATTGTATTTATGTTGTTTTATCCTATGCTTTATTAAATTGTATTTATGTTGTTTATAACCTATGCTTTATTAAATTGTATTTATGTTGTTTTATCCTATGCTTTATTAAATTGTATTTATGTTGTTTTAACCTATGCTTTATTAAATTGTATTTATGTTGTTTTAACCTATGCTTTATTAAATTGTATTTATGTTGTTTTAACCTATGCTTTATTAAATTGTATTTATGTTGTTTTATCCTATGCTTTATTAAATTGTATTTATGTTGTTTTATCCTATGCTTTATTAAATTGTATTTATGTTGTTTTATCCTATGCTTTATTAAATTGTATTTATGTTGTTTTAACCCATGCTTTATTAAATTGTATTTATGTTGTTTTATCCTATGCTTTATTAAATTGTATTTATGTTGTTTTATCCTATGCTTTATTAAATTGTATTTATGTTGTTTTAACCTATGCTTTATTAAATTGTATTTATGTTGTTTTATCCTATGCTTTATTAAATTGTATTTATGTTGTTTTAGCCCATGCTTCATTAAATTGTATTTATGTTGTTTTATCCTATGCTTCATTAAATGGTATTTATGTTGTTTTATCCTATGCTTTATTAAATTGTATTTTGGTTGTTTTATCCTATGCTTTATTAAATTGTATTTATGTTGTTTTAACCTATGCTTTATTAAATTGTATTTATGTTGTTTTATCCTATGCTTTATTAAATTGTATTTATGTTGTTATAACCTATGCTTTAATAAATTGTATTTATGTAGTTTTATCCTATGCTTTATTAAATTGTATTTATGTTGTTCTAACCTATGCTTTATTAAATTGTATTTATGTTGTTCTAACCTATGCTTTATAAAATTGTATTTATGTTGTTTTATCCTATGCTTTATTAAATTGTATTTATGTTGTTCTAACCTATGCTTTATTAAATTGTATTTATGTTGTTCTAACCTATGCTTTATAAAATTGTATTTATGTTGTTTTATCCTATGCTTTATTAAATTGTATTTATGTTGTTTTAACCTATGCTTTATTAAATTGTATTTATGTTGTTTTATCCTATGCTTTATTAAATTGTATTTATGTTGTTTTATTCTATGCTTTATTAAATTGTATTTATGTTGTTTTATCCTATGCATTATTAAATTGTATTTATGTTGTTTTAACCTATGCTTTATTAAATTGTATTTATGCTGTTTTAACCTATGCTTTATTAAACTGTATTTATGTTGTTTTAACCTATGCTTTATTAAATTGTATTCATGTTGTTTTATCCTATGCTTTATTAAATTGTATTTATGTTGTTTTATCCTATGCTTTATTAAATTGTATTTATGTTGTTTTAACCTATGCTTTATTAAATTGTATTTATGTTGTTTTATCCTATGCTTTATTAAATTGTATTTATGTTGTTTTATCCTATGCTTTATTAAATTGTATTTATGTTGTTTTATCCTATGCTTTATTAAATTGTATTTATGTTGTTTATAACCTATGCTTTATTAAATTGTATTTATGTTGTTTTATCCTATGCTTTATTAAATTGTATTTATGTTGTTTTAGCCCATGCTTCATTAAATTGTATTTATGTTGTTTTATCCTATGCTTCATTAAATGGTATTTATGTTGTTTTATCCTATGCTTTATTAAATTGTATTTTGGTTGTTTTATCCTATGCTTTATTAAATTGTATTTATGTTGTTTTAACCTATGCTTTATTAAATTGTATTTATGTTGTTTTATCCTATGCTTTATTAAATTGTATTTATGTTGTTTTAACCTATGCTTTAATAAATTGTATTTATGTAGTTTTATCCTATGCTTTATTAAATTGTATTTATGTTGTTCTAACCTATGCTTTATTAAATTGTATTTATGTTGTTCTAACCTATGCTTTATAAAATTGTATTTATGTTGTTTTATCCTATGCTTTATTAAATTGTATTTATGTTGTTTTAACCTATGCTTTATTAAATTGTATTTATGTTGTTTTATCCTATGCTTTATTAAATTGTATTTATGTTGTTTTATCCTATGCTTTATTAAATTGTATTTATGTTGTTTTATCCTATGCATTATTAAATTGTATTTATGTTGTTTTAACCTATGCTTTATTAAATTGCATTTATGCTGTTTTAACCAATGCTTTATTAAATTGTATTTATGTTGTTTTAACCTATGCTTTATTAAATTTTTTTTATGTTGTTTTATCCTATGCTTTATTAAATTGTATTTATGTTGTTTTATCCTATGCTTTATTAAATTGTATTTATGTTGTTTTAACCTATGCTTTATTAAATTGTATTTATGTTGTTTTATCCTATGCTTTATTAAATTGTATTTATGTTGTTTTATCCTATGCTTTATTACATTGTATTTATGTTGTTTTATCCTATGCTTTATTAAATTGTATTTATGTTGTTTATAACCTATGCTTTATTAAATTGTATTTATGTTGTTTTATCCTATGCTTTATTAAATTGTATTTATGTTGTTCTAACCTATGCTTTATTAAATTGTATTTATGTTGTTTTATCCTATGCTTTATTAAATTGTATTTATGTTGTTTTATTCTATGCTTTATTAAATTGTATTTATGTTGTTTTAACCCATGCTTTATTAAATTGTATTTATGTTGTTTTATCCTATGCTTTATTAAATTGTATTTATGTTGTTTTATCCTATGCTTTATTAAATTGTATTTATGTTGTTTTAACCTATGCTTTATTAAATTGTATTTATGTTGTTTTATCCTATGCTTTATTAAATTGTATTTATGTTGTTTTAGCCCATGCTTCATTAAATTGTATTTATGTTGTTTTATCCTATGCTTCATTAAATGGTATTTATGTTGTTTTATCCTATGCTTTATTAAATTGTATTTTGGTTGTTTTATCCTATGCTTTATTAAATTGTATTTATGTTGTTTTAACCTATGCTTTATTAAATTGTATTTATGTTGTTTTATCCTATGCTTTATTAAATTGTACTTATGTTGTTTTAACCTATGCTTTAATAAATTGTATTTATGTAGTTTTATCCTATGCTTTATTAAATTGTATTTATGTTGTTCTAACCTATGCTTTATTAAATTGTATTTATGTTGTTCTAACCTATGCTTTATAAAATTGTATTTATGTTGTTTTATCCTATGCTTTATTAAATTGTATTTATGTTGTTTTAACCTATGCTTTATTAAATTGTATTTATGTTGTTTTATCCTATGCTTTATTAAATTGTATTTATGTTGTTTTATCCTATGCTTTATTAAATTGTATTTATGTTGTTTTATCCTATGCATTATTAAATTGTATTTATGTTGTTTTAACCTATGCTTTATTAAATTGTATTTATGCTGTTTTAACCTATGCTTTATTAAACTGTATTTATGTTGTTTTAACCTATGCTTTATTAAATTGTATTTATGTTGTTTTATCCTATGCTTTATTAAATTGTATTTATGTTGTTTTATCCTATGCTTTATTAAATTGTATTTATGTTGTTTTAACCTATGCTTTATTAAATTGTATTTATGTTGTTTTATCCTATGCTTTATTAAATTGTATTTATGTTGTTTTATCCTATGCTTTATTAAATTGTATTTATGTTGTTTATAACCTATGCTTTATTAAATTGTATTTATGTTGTTTTATCCTATGCTTTATTAAATTGTATTTATGTTGTTTTAGCCCATGCTTCATTAAATTGTATTTATGTTGTTTTATCCTATGCTTCATTAAATGGTATTTATGTTGTTTTATCCTATGCTTTATTAAATTGTATTTTGGTTGTTTTATCCTATGCTTTATTAAATTGTATTTATGTTGTTTTAACCTATGCTTTATTAAATTGTATTTATGTTGTTTTATCCTATGCTTTATTAAATTGTATTTATGTTGTTTTAACCTATGCTTTAATAAATTGTATTTATGTAGTTTTATCCTATGCTTTATTAAATTGTATTTATGTTGTTCTAACCTATGCTTTATTAAATTGTATTTATGTTGTTCTAACCTATGCTTTATAAAATTGTATTTATGTTGTTTTATCCTATGCTTTATTAAATTGTATTTATGTTGTTTTAACCTATGCTTTATTAAATTGTATTTATGTTGTTTTATCCTATGCTTTATTAAATTGTATTTATGTTGTTTTATCCTATGCTTTATTAAATTGTATTTATGTTGTTTTATCCTATGCATTATTAAATTGTATTTATGTTGTTTTAACCTATGCTTTATTAAATTGCATTTATGCTGTTTTAACCAATGCTTTATTAAATTGTATTTATGTTGTTTTAACCTATGCTTTATTAAATTGTATTTATGTTGTTTTATCCTATGCTTTATTAAATTGTATTTATGTTGTTTTATCCTATGCTTTATTAAATTGTATTTATGTTGTTTTAACCTATGCTTTATTAAATTGTATTTATGTTGTTTTATCCTATGCTTTATTAAATTGTATTTATGTTGTTTTATCCTATGCTTTATTACATTGTATTTATGTTGTTTTATCCTATGCTTTATTAAATTGTATTTATGTTGTTTATAACCTATGCTTTATTAAATTGTATTTATGTTGTTTTATCCTATGCTTTATTAAATTGTATTTATGTTGTTCTAACCTATGCTTTATTAAATTGTATTTATGTTGTTTTATCCTATGCTTTATTAAATTGTATTTATGTTGTTTTATCCTATGCTTTATTAAATTGTATTTATGTTGTTTTATCCTATGCTTTATTAAATTGTATTTATGTTGTTTTAACCCATGCTTTATTAAATTGTATTTATGTTGTTTTATCCTATGCTTTATTAAATTGTATTTATGTTGTTTTATCCTATGCTTTATTAAATTGTATTTATGTTGTTTTAACCTATGCTTTATTAAATGGTATTTATGTTGTTTTATCCTATGCTTTATTAAATTGTATTTATGTTGTTCTAACCTATGCTTTATTAAATTGTACTTATGTTGTTCTATCCTATGCTTTATTAAATTGTATTTATGTTGTTTTATCCTATGCTTTATTAAATTGTATTTATGTTGTTTTAACCTATGCTTTATTAAATTGTATTTATGTTGTTTTATCCTATGCTTTATTAAATTGTATTTATGTTGTTTTAACCTATGCTTTATTAAATTGTATTTATGTTGTTTTATCCTATGCTTTATTAAAATGTATTTATGTTGTTCTAACCTATGCTTTATTAAATTGTATTTATGTTGTTCTAACCTATGCTTTATTAAATTGTATTTATGTTGTTTTATCCTATGCTTTATTAAATTGTATTTATGTTGTTTTAACCTATGCTTTATTAAATTGTATTTATGTTGTTTTATCCTATGCTTTATTAAATTGTATTTATGTTGTTTTATCCTATGCTTTATTAAATTGTATTTATGTTGTTTTATCCTATGCTTTATTAAATTGTATTTATGTTGTTTTAACCTAAGCTTTATTAAATTGTATTTATGTTGTTTTATCCTATGCTTTATTAAATTGTATTTATGTTGTTTTAACCTATGCTTTATTAAATTGTATTTATGTTGTTTTATCCTATGCTTTATTAAATTGTATTTATGTTGTTTTATCCTATGCTTTATTAAATTGTATTTATGTTGTTTTATCCTATGCATTATTAAATTGTATTTATGTTGTTTTAACCTATGCTTTATTAAATTGTATTTATGTTGTTTTAACCTATGCTTTATTAAATTGTATTTATGCTGTTTTAACCTATGCTTTATTAAACTGTATTTATGTTGTTTTAACCTATGCTTTATTAAATTGTATTTATGTTGTTTTATCCTATGCTTTATTAAATTGTATTTATGTTGTTTTATCCTATGCTTTATTAAATTGTATTTATGTTGTTTTAACCTATGCTTTATTAAATTGTATTTATGTTGTTTTATCCTATGCTTTATTAAATTGTATTTATGTTGTTTTATCCTATGCTTTATTAAATTGTATTTATGTTGTTTTATCCTATGCTTTATTAAATTGTATTTATGTTGTTTATAACCTATGCTTTATTAAATTGTATTTATGTTGTTTTATCCTATGCTTTATTAAATTGTATTTATGTTGTTTTAGCCCATGCTTCATTAAATTGTATTTATGTTGTTTTATCCTATGCTTCATTAAATGGTATTTATGTTGTTTTATCCTATGCTTTATTAAATTGTATTTTGGTTGTTTTATCCTATGCTTTATTAAATTGTATTTATGTTGTTTTAACCTATGCTTTATTAAATTGTATTTATGTTGTTTTATCCTATGCTTTATTAAATTGTATTTATGTTGTTTTAACCTATGCTTTAATAAATTGTATTTATGTAGTTTTATCCTATGCTTTATTAAATTGTTTTTATGTTGTTCTAACCTATGCTTTATTAAATTGTATTTATGTTGTTCTAACCTATGCTTTATAAAATTGTATTTATGTTGTTTTATCCTATGCTTTATTAAATTGTATTTATGTTGTTTTAACCTATGCTTTATTAAATTGTATTTATGTTGTTTTATCCTATGCTTTATTAAATTGTATTTATGTTGTTTTATCCTATGCTTTATTAAATTGTATTTATGTTGTTTTATCCTATGCATTATTAAATTGTATTTATGTTGTTTTAACCTATGCTTTATTAAATTGCATTTATGCTGTTTTAACCAATGCTTTATTAAATTGTATTTATGTTGTTTTAACCTATGCTTTATTAAATTGTATTTATGTTGTTTTATCCTATGCTTTATTAAATTGTATTTATGTTGTTTTATCCTATGCTTTATTAAATTGTATTTATGTTGTTTTAACCTATGCTTTATTAAATTGTATTTATGTTGTTTTATCCTATGCTTTATTAAATTGTATTTATGTTGTTTTATCCTATGCTTTATTACATTGTATTTATGTTGTTTTATCCTATGCTTTATTAAATTGTATTTATGTTGTTTATAACCTATGCTTTATTAAATTGTATTTATGTTGTTTTATCCTATGCTTTATTAAATTGTATTTATGTTGTTCTAACCTATGCTTTATTAAATTGTATTTATGTTGTTTTATCCTATGCTTTATTAAATTGTATTTATGTTGTTTTATCCTATGCTTTATTAAATTGTATTTATGTTGTTTTATCCTATGCTTTATTAAATTGTATTTATGTTGTTTTAACCCATGCTTTATTAAATTGTATTTATGTTGTTTTATCCTATGCTTTATTAAATTGTATTTATGTTGTTTTATCCTATGCTTTATTAAATTGTATTTATGTTGTTTTAACCTATGCTTTATTAAATTGTATTTATGTTGTATTATCCTATGCTTTATTAAATTGTATTTATGTTGTTCTAACCTATGCTTTATTAAATTGTATTTATGTTGTTCTATCCTATGCTTTATTAAATTGTATTTATGTTGTTTTATCCTATGCTTTATTAAATTGTATTTATGTTGTTTTAACCTATGCTTTATTAAATTGTATTTATGTTGTTTTATCCTATGCTTTATTAAATTGTATTTATGTTGTTTTAACCTATGCTTTATTAAATTGTATTTATGTTGTTTTATCCTATGCTTTATTAAAATGTATTTATGTTGTTCTAACCTATGCTTTATTAAATTGTATTTATGTTGTTCTAACCTATGCTTTATTAAATTGTATTTATGTTGTTTTATCCTATGCTTTATTAAATTGTATTTATGTTGTTTTATCCTATGCTTTATTAAATTGTATTTATGTTGTTTTATCCTATGCTTTATTAAATTGTATTTATGTTTTTTTAACCTATGCTTTATTAAATTGTATTTATGTTGTTTTATCCTATGCTTTATTAAATTGTATTTATGTTGTTTTATCCTATGCTTTATTAAATTGTATTTATGTTGTTTTATCCTATGCTTTATTAAATTGTATTTATGTTGTTTTAACCTAAGCTTTATTAAATTGTATTTATGCTGTTTTAACCTATGCTTTATTAAATTGTATTTATGTTGTTTTAACCTATGCTTTATTAAATTGTATTTATGTTGTTTTATCCTATGTTTTATTAAATTGTATTTATGTTGTTTTATCCTATGCTTTATTAAATTGTATTTATGTTGTTTTATCCTATGCTTTATTAAATTGTATTTATGTTGTTTTAACCTATGCTTTATTAAATTGTATTTATGTTGTTTTATCCTATGATTTATTAAATTGTATTTATGTTGTTTTATCCTATGCTTTATTAAATTGTATTTATGTTGTTTTATCCTATGCTTTATTAAATTGTATTTATGTTGTTTATAACCTATGCTTTATTAAATTGTATTTATGTTATTTTATCCTATGCTTTATTAAATTGTATTTATGTTGTTCTAACCTATGCTTTATTAAATTGTATTTATGTTGTTTTATCCTATGCTTTATTAAATTGTATTTATGTTGTTTTATCCTATGCTTTATTAAATTGTATTTATGTCGTTTTATCCTATGCTTTATTAAATTGTATTTATGTTGTTTTAACCCATGCTTTATTAAATTGTATTTATGTTGTTTTATCCTATGCTTTATTAAATTGTATTTATGTTGTTTTATCCTATGCTTTATTAAATTGTATTTATGTTGTTTTAACCTATGCTTTATTAAATTGTATTTATGTTGTTTTATCCTATGGTTTATTAAATTGTATTTATGTTGTTTTAACCCATGCTTCATTAAATTGTATTTATGTTGTTTTATCCTATGCTTTATTAAATTGTATTTATATTGTTTTATCCTATGCTTTATTAAATTGTATTTATGTTGTTTTATCCTATGCTTTATTAAATTGTATTTATGTTGTTTTATCCTATGCTTTATTAAATTGTATTTATGTTGTTTATAACCTATGCTTTATTAAATTGTATTTATGTTGTTTTATCCTATGCTTTATTAAATTGTATTTATGTTGTTCTAACCTATGCTTTATTAAATTGTATTTATGTTGTTTTATCCTATGCTCTATTAAATTGTATTTATGTTGTTTTATCCTATGCTTTATTAAATTGTATTTATGTTGTTTTTTCCAATGCTTTATTAAATTGTATTTATGTTGTTTTAACCCATGCTTTATTAAATTGTATTTATGTTGTTTTATCCTATGCTTTATTAAATTGTATTTATGTTGTTTTATCCTATGATTTATTAAATTGTATTTATGTTGTTTTATCCTATGCTTTATTAAATTGTATTTATGTTGTTTTATCCTATGGTTTATTAAATTGTATTTATGTTGTTTTAACCCATGCTTCATTAAATTGTATTTATGTTGTTTTATCCTATGCTTTATTAAATTGTATTTATGTTGTTTTAACCTATGCTTTATTAAATTGTATTTATGCTGTTTTAACCTATGCTTTATTAAATTATATTTATGTTGTTTTAACCTATGCTTTATTAAATTGTATTTATGTTGTTTTATCCTATGCTTTATTAAATTGTATTTATGTTGTTTTATCCTATGCTTTATTAAATTGTATTTATGTTGTTTTAACCTATGCTTTATTAAATTGTATTTATGTTGTTTTATCCTATGCTTTATTAAATTGTATTTATGTTGTTTTATCCTATGCTTTATTAAATTGTATTTATGTTGTTTATAACCTATGCTTTATTAAAATGTATTTATGTTATTTTATCCTATGCTTTATTAAATTGTATTTATGTTGTTCTAACCTATGCTTTATTAAATTGTATTTATGTTGTTTTATCCTATGCTTTATTAAATTGTATTTATGTTGTTTTATCCTATGCTTTATTACATTGTATTTATGTTGTTTTATCCTATGCTTTATTAAATTGTATTTATGTTGTTTTAACCCATGCTTTATTAAATTGTATTTATGTTGTTTTATCCTATGCTTTATTAAATTGTATTTATGTTGTTTTATCCTATGCTTTATTAAATTGTATTTATGTTGTTTAAACCTATGCTTTATTAAATTGTATTTATGTTGTTTTATCCTATGGTTTATTAAATTGTATTTATGTTGTTTTAACCCATGCTTCATTAAATTGTATTTATGTTGTTTTATCCTATGCTTTATTAAATTGTATTTATGTTGTTTTATCCTATGCTTTATTAAATTGTATTTATGTTGTTTTATCCTATGCTTTATTAAATTGTATTTATGTTGTTTTATCCTATGCTTTATTAAATTGTATTTATGTTGTTTATAACATATGCTTTATTAAATTGTATTTATGTTGTTTTATCCTATGCTTTATTAAATTGTATTTATGTTGTTTATAACCTATGCTTTATTAAATTGTATTTATGTTGTTTTATCCTATGCTTTATTAAATTGTATTTATGTTGTTCTAACCTATGCTTTATTAAATTGTATTTATGTTGTTTTATCCTATGCTTTATTAAATTGTATTTATGTTGTTTTAACCCATGCTTTATTAAATTGTATTTATGTTGTTTTTTTCTATGCTTTATTAAATTGTATTTATGTTGTTTTAACCCATGCTTTATTAAATTGTATTTATGTTGTTTTATCCTATGCTTTATTAAATTGTATTTATGTTGTTTTATCCTATGCTTTATTAAATTGTATTTATGTTTGTTTTATCCTATGCTTTATTAAATTGTATTTATGTTGTTTTAACCCATGCTTTATTAAATTGTATTTATGTTGTTTTATCCTATGCTTTATTAAATTGTATTTATGTTGTTTTATCCTATGCTTTATTAAATTGTATTTATGTTGTTTTAACCTATGCTTTATTAAATTGTATTTATGTTGTTTTATCCTATGCTTTATTAAATTGTATTTATGTTGTTTTAACCTATGCTTTATTAAATTGTATTTATGTTGTTTTATCCTATGCTTTATTAAATTGTATTTATGTTGTTTTATCCTATGCTTTATTAAATTGTATTTATGTTGTTTTAACCTATGCTTTATTAAATTGTATTTATGTTGTTTTATCCTATGCTTTATTAAATTGTATTTATGTTGTTTTAACCTATGCTTTATTAAATTGTATTTATGTTGTTTTATCCTATGCTTTATTAAATTGTATTTAAGTTGTTTTAACCTATGGTTTATAAAATTGTATTTATGTTGTTTTAACCTATGCTTTATTAAATTGTATTTATGTTGTTTTATCCTATGCATTATTAAATTGTATTTATGTTGCTTTATCCTATGCTTTATTAAATTGTATTTATGTTGTTTTAACCTATGCTTTATTAAATTGTATTTATGCTGTTTTAACCTATGCTTTATTAAATTGTATTTATGTTGTTTTAACCTATGCTTTATTAAATTGTATTTATGTTGTTTTATCCTATGCTTTATTAAATTGTATTTATGTTGTTTTATCCTATGCTTTATTAAATTGTATTTATGTTGTTTTAACCTATGCTTTATTAAATTGTATTTATGCTGTTTTAACCTATGCTTTATTAAATTGTATTTATGTTGTTTTAACCTATGCTTTATTAAATTGTATTTATGTTGTTTTATCCTATGCTTTATTAAATTGTATTTATGTTGTTTTATCCTATGCTTTATTAAATTGTATTTATGTTGTTTTAACCTATGCTTTAATAAATTGTATTTATGTTGTTTTATCCTATGCTTTATTAAATTATATTTATGTTGTTTTATCCTATGCTTTATTAAATTGTATTTATGTTGTTTTATCCTATGCTTTATTAAATTGTATTTATGTTGTTTATAACCTATGCTTTATTAAATTGTATTTATGTTGTTTTATCCTATGCTTTATTAAATTGTATTTATGTTGTTCTAACCTATGCTTTATTAAATTGTATTTATGTAGTTTTATCCTATGCTTTATTAAATTGTATTTATGTTGTTTTATCCTATGCTTTATTAAATTGTATTTATGTTGTTTTATCCTATGCTTTATTAAATTGCATTTATGTTGTTTTAACCCATGCTTTATTAAATTGTATTTATGTTGTTTTATCCTATGCTTTATTAAATTGTATTTATGTTGTTTTATCCTATGATTTATTAAATTGTATTTATGTTGTTTTAACCTATGGTTTATTAAATTGTATTTATGTTGTTTTATCCTATGCTTTATTAAATTGTATTTATGTTGTTTTAGCCCATGCTTCATTAAATTGTATTTATGTTGTTTTATCCTATGCTTCATTAAATGGTATTTATGTTGTTTTATCCTATGCTTTATTAAATTGTATTTTGGTTGTTTTATCCTATGCTTTATTAAATTGTATTTATGTTGTTTTAACCTATGCTTTATTAAATTGTATTTATGTTGTTTTATCCTATGCTTTATTAAATTGTATTTATGTTGTTTTAACCTATGCTTTATTAAATTGTATTTATGTAGTTTTATCCTATGCTTTATTAAATTGTATTTATGTTGTTCTAACCTACGCTTTATTAAATTGTATTTATGTTGTTCTAACCTATGCTTTATAAAATTGTATTTATGTTGTTTTATCCTATGCTTTATTAAATTGTATTTATGTTGTTTTAACCTATGCTTTATTAAATTGTATTTATGTTGTTTTATCCTATGCTTTATTAAATTGTATTTATGTTGTTTTATCCTATGCTTTATTAAATTGTATTTATGTTGTTTTATCCTATGCATTATTAAATTGTATTTATGTTGTTTTAACCTATGCTTTATTAAATTGTATATATGCTGTTTTAACCTATGCTTTATTAAATTGTATTTATGTTGTTTTAACCTATGCTTTATTAAATTGTATTTATGTTGTTTTATCCTATGCTTTATTAAATTGTATTTATGTTGTTTTATCCTATGCTTTATTAAATTGTATTTATGTTGTTTTATCCTATGATTTATTAAATTGTATTTATGTTGTTTTATCCTATGCTTTATTAAATTGTATTTATGTTGTTTTATCCTATGCTTTATTAAATTGTATTTATGTTGTTTTATCCTATGCATTATTAAATTGTATTTATGTTGTTTTAACCTATGCTTTATTAAATTGTATATATGCTGTTTTAACCTATGCTTTATTAAATTGTATTTATGTTGTTTTAACCTATGCTTTATTAAATTGTATTTATGTTGTTTTAACCCATGCTTTATTAAATTGTATTTATGTTGTTTTATCCTATGCTTTATTAAATTGTATTTATGTTGTTTTATCCTATGATTTATTAAATTGTATTTATGTTGTTTTATCCTATGCTTTATTAAATTGTATTTATGTTGTTTTATCCTATGGTTTATTAAATTGTATTTATGTTGTTTTAACCCATGCTTCATTAAATTGTATTTATGTTGTTTTATCCTATGCTTTATTAAATTGTATTTATGTTGTTTTAACCTATGCTTTATTAAATTGTATTTATGCTGTTTTAACCTATGCTTTATTAAATTATATTTATGTTGTTTTAACCTATGCTTTATTAAATTGTATTTATGTTGTTTTATCCTATGCTTTATTAAATTGTATTTATGTTGTTTTATCCTATGCTTTATTAAATTGTATTTATGTTGTTTTAACCTATGCTTTATTAAATTGTATTTATGTTGTTTTATCCTATGCTTTATTAAATTGTATTTATGTTGTTTTATCCTATGCTTTATTAAATTGTATTTATGTTGTTTTAACCTATGCTTTATTAAATTGTATTTATGTTGTTTTATCCTATGCTTTATTAAATTGTATTTATGTTGTTTTATCCTATGCTTTATTAAATTGTATTTATGTTGTTTTATCCTATGCTTTATTAAATTGTATTTATGTTGTTTTAACCTAAGCTTTATTAAATTGTATTTATGCTGTTTTAACCTATGCTTTATTAAATTGTATTTATGTTGTTTTAACCTATGCTTTATTAAATTGTATTTATGTTGTTTTATCCTATGTTTTATTAAATTGTATTTATGTTGTTTTATCCTATGCTTTATTAAATTGTATTTATGTTGTTTTATCCTATGCTTTATTAAATTGTATTTATGTTGTTTTAACCTATGCTTTATTAAATTGTATTTATGTTGTTTTATCCTATGATTTATTAAATTGTATTTATGTTGTTTTATCCTATGCTTTATTAAATTGTATTTATGTTGTTTTATCCTATGCTTTATTAAATTGTATTTATGTTGTTTATAACCTATGCTTTATTAAATTGTATTTATGTTATTTTATCCTATGCTTTATTAAATTGTATTTATGTTGTTCTAACCTATGCTTTATTAAATTGTATTTATGTTGTTTTATCCTATGCTTTATTAAATTGTATTTATGTTGTTTTATCCTATGCTTTATTAAATTGTATTTATGTCGTTTTATCCTATGCTTTATTAAATTGTATTTATGTTGTTTTAACCCATGCTTTATTAAATTGTATTTATGTTGTTTTATCCTATGCTTTATTAAATTGTATTTATGTTGTTTTATCCTATGCTTTATTAAATTGTATTTATGTTGTTTTAACCTATGCTTTATTAAATTGTATTTATGTTGTTTTATCCTATGGTTTATTAAATTGTATTTATGTTGTTTTAACCCATGCTTCATTAAATTGTATTTATGTTGTTTTATCCTATGCTTTATTA
Source organism: Phyllobates terribilis (assembly GCF_046119375.1). Lineage (NCBI taxonomy): Eukaryota > Metazoa > Chordata > Amphibia > Anura > Dendrobatidae > Phyllobates > Phyllobates terribilis. The sequence continues at coordinate 1,066,127 of NW_027362781.1, read as the reverse complement.
AATTGTATTTATATTGTTTTATCCTATGCTTTATTAAATTGTATTTATGTTGTTTTATCCTATGCTTTATTAAATTGTATTTATGTTGTTTTATCCTATGCTTTATTAAATTGTATTTATGTTGTTTATAACCTATGCTTTATTAAATTGTATTTATGTTGTTTTATCCTATGCTTTATTAAATTGTATTTATGTTGTTCTAACCTATGCTTTATTAAATTGTATTTATGTTGTTTTATCCTATGCTCTATTAAATTGTATTTATGTTGTTTTATCCTATGCTTTATTAAATTGTATTTATGTTGTTTTTTCCTATGCTTTATTAAATTGTATTTATGTTGTTTTAACCCATGCTTTATTAAATTGTATTTATGTTGTTTTATCCTATGCTTTGTTAAATTGTATTTATGTTGTTTTATCCTATGATTTATTAAATTGTATTTATGTTGTTTTATCCTATGCTTTATTAAATTGTATTTATGTTGTTTTATCCTATGGTTTATTAAATTGTATTTATGTTGTTTTAACCCATGCTTCATTAAATTGTATTTATGTTGTTTTATCCTATGCTTTATTAAATTGTATTTATGTTGTTTTAACCTATGCTTTATTAAATTGTATTTATGCTGTTTTAACCTATGCTTTATTAAATTATATTTATGTTGTTTTAACCTATGCTTTATTAAATTGTATTTATGTTGTTTTATCCTATGCTTTATTAAATTGTATTTATGTTGTTTTATCCTATGCTTTATTAAATTGTATTTATGTTGTTTTAACCTATGCTTTATTAAATTGTATTTATGTTGTTTTATCCTATGCTTTATTAAATTGTATTTATGTTGTTTTATCCTATGCTTTATTAAATTGTATTTATGTTGTTTATAACCTATGCTTTATTAAAATGTATTTATGTTATTTTATCCTATGCTTTATTAAATTGTATTTATGTTGTTCTAACCTATGCTTTATTAAATTGTATTTATGTTGTTTTATCCTATGCTTTATTAAATTGTATTTATGTTGTTTTATCCTATGCTTTATTACATTGTATTTATGTTGTTTTATCCTATGCTTTATTAAATTGTATTTATGTTGTTTTAACCCATGCTTTATTAAATTGTATTTATGTTGTTTTATCCTATGCTTTATTAAATTGTATTTATGTTGTTTTATCCTATGCTTTATTAAATTGTATTTATGTTGTTTAAACCTATGCTTTATTAAATTGTATTTATGTTGTTTTATCCTATGGTTTATTAAATTGTATTTATGTTGTTTTAACCCATGCTTCATTAAATTGTATTTATGTTGTTTTATCCTATGCTTTATTAAATTGTATTTATGTTGTTTTATCCTATGCTTTATTAAATTGTATTTATGTTGTTTTATCCTATGCTTTATTAAATTGTATTTATGTTGTTTTATCCTATGCTTTATTAAATTGTATTTATGTTGTTTATAACATATGCTTTATTAAATTGTATTTATGTTGTTTTATCCTATGCTTTATTAAATTGTATTTATGTTGTTTATAACCTATGCTTTATTAAATTGTATTTATGTTGTTTTATCCTATGCTTTATTAAATTGTATTTATGTTGTTCTAACCTATGCTTTATTAAATTGTATTTATGTTGTTTTATCCTATGCTTTATTAAATTGTATTTATGTTGTTTTAACCCATGCTTTATTAAATTGTATTTATGTTGTTTTTTTCTATGCTTTATTAAATTGTATTTATGTTGTTTTAACCCATGCTTTATTAAATTGTATTTATGTTGTTTTATCCTATGCTTTATTAAATTGTATTTATGTTGTTTTATCCTATGCTTTATTAAATTGTATTTATGTTTGTTTTATCCTATGCTTTATTAAATTGTATTTATGTTGTTTTAACCCATGCTTTATTAAATTGTATTTATGTTGTTTTATCCTATGCTTTATTAAATTGTATTTATGTTGTTTTATCCTATGCTTTATTAAATTGTATTTATGTTGTTTTAACCTATGCTTTATTAAATTGTATTTATGTTGTTTTATCCTATGCTTTATTAAATTGTATTTATGTTGTTTTAACCTATGCTTTATTAAATTGTATTTATGTTGTTTTATCCTATGCTTTATTAAATTGTATTTATGTTGTTTTATCCTATGCTTTATTAAATTGTATTTATGTTGTTTTAACCTATGCTTTATTAAATTGTATTTATGCTGTTTTAACCTATGCTTTATTAAATTGTATTTATGTTGTTTTAACCTATGCTTTATTAAATTGTATTTATGTTGTTTTATCCTATGCTTTATTAAATTGTATTTATGTTGTTTTATCCTATGCTTTATTAAATTGTATTTATGTTGTTTTAACCTATGCTTTATTAAATTGTATTTATGCTGTTTTAACCTATGCTTTATTAAATTGTATTTATGTTGTTTTAACCTATGCTTTATTAAATTGTATTTATGTTGTTTTATCCTATGCTTTATTAAATTGTATTTATGTTGTTTTATCCTATGCTTTATTAAATTGTATTTATGTTGTTTTAACCTATGCTTTAATAAATTGTATTTATGTTGTTTTATCCTATGCTTTATTAAATTATATTTATGTTGTTTTATCCTATGCTTTATTAAATTGTATTTATGTTGTTTTATCCTATGCTTTATTAAATTGTATTTATGTTGTTTATAACCTATGCTTTATTAAATTGTATTTATGTTGTTTTATCCTATGCTTTATTAAATTGTATTTATGTTGTTCTAACCTATGCTTTATTAAATTGTATTTATGTAGTTTTATCCTATGCTTTATTAAATTGTATTTATGTTGTTTTATCCTATGCTTTATTAAATTGTATTTATGTTGTTTTATCCTATGCTTTATTAAATTGCATTTATGTTGTTTTAACCCATGCTTTATTAAATTGTATTTATGTTGTTTTATCCTATGCTTTATTAAATTGTATTTATGTTGTTTTATCCTATGATTTATTAAATTGTATTTATGTTGTTTTAACCTATGCTTTATTAAATTGTATTTATGTTGTTTTATCCTATGCTTTATTAAATTGTATTTATGTTGTTTTAGCCCATGCTTCATTAAATTGTATTTATGTTGTTTTATCCTATGCTTCATTAAATGGTATTTATGTTGTTTTATCCTATGCTTTATTAAATTGTATTTTGGTTGTTTTATCCTATGCTTTATTAAATTGTATTTATGTTGTTTTAACCTATGCTTTATTAAATTGTATTTATGTTGTTTTATCCTATGCTTTATTAAATTGTATTTATGTTGTTTTAACCTATGCTTTATTAAATTGTATTTATGTAGTTTTATCCTATGCTTTATTAAATTGTATTTATGTTGTTCTAACCTACGCTTTATTAAATTGTATTTATGTTGTTCTAACCTATGCTTTATAAAATTGTATTTATGTTGTTTTATCCTATGCTTTATTAAATTGTATTTATGTTGTTTTAACCTATGCTTTATTAAATTGTATTTATGTTGTTTTATCCTATGCTTTATTAAATTGTATTTATGTTGTTTTATCCTATGCTTTATTAAATTGTATTTATGTTGTTTTATCCTATGCATTATTAAATTGTATTTATGTTGTTTTAACCTATGCTTTATTAAATTGTATATATGCTGTTTTAACCTATGCTTTATTAAATTGTATTTATGTTGTTTTAACCTATGCTTTATTAAATTGTATTTATGTTGTTTTATCCTATGCTTTATTAAATTGTATTTATGTTGTTTTATCCTATGCTTTATTAAATTGTATTTATGTTGTTTTATCCTATGATTTATTAAATTGTATTTATGTTGTTTTATCCTATGCTTTATTAAATTGTATTTATGTTGTTTTATCCTATGCTTTATTAAATTGTATTTATGTTGTTTTATCCTATGCATTATTAAATTGTATTTATGTTGTTTTAACCTATGCTTTATTAAATTGTATATATGCTGTTTTAACCTATGCTTTATTAAATTGTATTTATGTTGTTTTAACCTATGCTTTATTAAATTGTATTTATGTTGTTTTAACAAATGCTTTATTAAATTGTATTTATGTTGTTTTATCCTATGCTTTATTAAATTGTATTTATGTTGTTTTATCCTATGATTTATTAAATTGTATTTATGTTGTTTTATCCTATGCTTTATTAAATTGTATTTATGTTGTTTTATCCTATGGTTTATTAAATTGTATTTATGTTGTTTTAACCCATGCTTCATTAAATTGTATTTATGTTGTTTTATCCTATGCTTTATTAAATTGTATTTATGTTGTTTTAACCTATGCTTTATTAAATTGTATTTATGCTGTTTTAACCTATGCTTTATTAAATTATATTTATGTTGTTTTAACCTATGCTTTATTAAATTGTATTTATGTTGTTTTATCCTATGCTTTATTAAATTGTATTTATGTTGTTTTATCCTATGCTTTATTAAATTGTATTTATGTTGTTTTAACCTATGCTTTATTAAATTGTATTTATGTTGTTTTATCCTATGCTTTATTAAATTGTATTTATGTTGTTTTATCCTATGCTTTATTAAATTGTATTTATGTTGTTTATAACCTATGCTTTATTAAATTGTATTTATGTTATTTTATCCTATGCTTTATTAAATTGTATTTATGTTGTTCTAACCTATGCTTTATTAAATTGTATTTATGTTGTTTTATCCTATGCTTTATTAAATTGTATTTATGTTGTTTTATCCTATGCTTTATTACATTGTATTTATGTTGTTTTATCCTATGCTTTATTAAATTGTATTTATGTTGTTTTAACCCATGCTTTATTAAATTGTATTTATGTTGTTTTATCCTATGCTTTATTAAATTGTATTTATGTTGTTTTATCCTATGCTTTATTAAATTGTATTTATGTTGTTTAAACCTATGCTTTATTAAATTGTATTTATGTTGTTTTATCCTATGGTTTATTAAATTGTATTTATGTTGTTTTAACCCATGCTTCATTAAATTGTATTTATGTTGTTTTATCCTATGCTTTATTAAATTGTATTTATGTTGTTTTATCCTATGCTTTATTAAATTGTATTTATGTTGTTTTATCCTATGCTTTATTAAATTGTATTTATGTTGTTTTATCCTATGCTTTATTAAATTGTATTTATGCTGTTTATAACATATGCTTTATTAAATTGTATTTATGTTGTTTTATCCTATGCTTTATTAAATTGTATTTATGTTGTTTATAACCTATGCTTTATTAAATTGTATTTATGTTGTTTTATCCTATGCTTTATTAAATTGTATTTATGTTGTTCTAACCTATGCTTTATTAAATTGTATTTATGTTGTTTTATCCTATGCTTTATTAAATTGTATTTATGTTGTTTTAACCCATGCTTTATTAAATTGTATTTATGTTGTTTTTTTCTATGCTTTATTAAATTGTATTTATGTTGTTTTAACCCATGCTTTATTAAATTGTATTTATGTTGTTTTATCCTATGCTTTATTAAATTGTATTTATGTTGTTTTATCCTATGCTTTATTAAATTGTATTTATGTTTGTTTTATCCTATGCTTTATTAAATTGTATTTATGTTGTTTTAACCCATGCTTTATTAAATTGTATTTATGTTGTTTTATCCTATGCTTTATTAAATTGTATTTATGTTGTTTTATCCTATGCTTTATTAAATTGTATTTATGTTGTTTTAACCTATGCTTTATTAAATTGTATTTATGTTGTTTTATCCTATGCTTTATTAAATTGTATTTATGTTGTTTTAACCTATGCTTTATTAAATTGTATTTATGTTGTTTTATCCTATGCTTTATTAAATTGTATTTATGTTGTTTTATCCTATGCTTTATTAAATTGTATTTATGTTGTTTTAACCTATGCTTTATTAAATTGTATTTATGTTGTTTTATCCTATGCTTTATTAAATTGTATTTATGTTGTTTTAACCTATACTTTATTAAATTGTATTTATGTTGTTTTATCCTATGCTTTATTAAATTGTATTTAAGTTGTTTTAACCTATGCTTTATAAAATTGTATTTATGTTGTTTTAACCTATGCTTTATTAAATTGTATTTATGTTGTTTTATCCTATGCATTATTAAATTGTATTTATGTTGCTTTATCCTATGCTTTATTAAATTGTATTTATGTTGTTTTAACCTATGCTTTATTAAATTGTATTTATGCTGTTTTAACCTATGCTTTATTAAATTGTATTTATGTTGTTTTAACCTGTGCTTTATTAAATTGCATTTATGTTGTTTTATCCTATGCTTTATTAAATTGTATTTATGTTGTTTTATCCTATGCTTTATTAAATTGTATTTATGTTGTTTTAACCTATGCTTTATTAAATTGTATTTATGCTGTTTTAACCTATGCTTTATTAAATTGTATTTATGTTGTTTTAACCTATGCTTTATTAAATTGTATTTATGTTGTTTTATCCTATGCTTTATTAAATTGTATTTATGTTGTTTTATCCTATGCTTTATTAAATTGTATATATGTTGTTTTAACCTATGCTTTAATAAATTGTATTTATGTTGTTTTATCCTATGCTTTATTAAATTATATTTATGTTGTTTTATCCTATGCTTTATTAAATTGTATTTATGTTGTTTTATCCTATGCTTTATTAAATTGTATTTATGTTGTTTATAACCTATGCTTTATTAAATTGTATTTATGTTGTTTTATCCTATGCTTTATTAAATTGTATTTATGTTGTTCTAACCTATGCTTTATTAAATTGTATTTATGTAGTTTTATCCTATGCTTTATTAAATTGTATTTATGTTGTTTTATCCTATGCTTTATTAAATTGTATTTATGTTGTTTTATCCTATGATTTATTAAATTGTATTTATGTTGTTTTAACCTATGCTTTATTAAATTGTATTTATGTTGTTTTATCCTATGCTTTATTAAATTGTATTTATGTTGTTTTAGCCCATGCTTCATTAAATTGTATTTATGTTGTTTTATCCTATGCTTCATTAAATGGTATTTATGTTGTTTTATCCTATGCTTTATTAAATTGTATTTTGGTTGTTTTATCCTATGCTTTATTAAATTGTATTTATGTTGTTTTAACCTATGCTTTATTAAATTGTATTTATGTTGTTTTATCCTATGCTTTATTAAATTGTATTTATGTTGTTTTAACCTATGCTTTATTAAATTGTATTTATGTAGTTTTATCCTATGCTTTATTAAATTGTATTTATGTTGTTCTAACCTACGCTTTATTAAATTGTATTTATGTTGTTCTAACCTATGCTTTATAAAATTGTATTTATGTTGTTTTATCCTATGCTTTATTAAATTGTATTTATGTTGTTTTATCCTATGCTTTATTAAATTGTATTTATGTTGTTTTAACCTATGCTTTATTAAATTGTATTTATGTTGTTTTATCCTATGCTTTATTAAATTGTATTTATGTTGTTTTATCCTATGCTTTATTAAATTGTATTTATGTTGTTTTATCCTATGCTTTATTAAATTGTATATATGCTGTTTTAACCTATGCTTTATTAAATTGTATTTATGTTGTTTTAACCTATGCTTTATTAAATTGTATTTATGTTGTTTTATCCTATGCTTCATTAAATGGTATTTATGTTGTTTTATCCTATGCTTTATTAAATTGTATTTATGTTGTTTTAACCTATGCTTTATTAAATTGTATTTATGTTGTTTTATCCTATGCTTTATTAAATTGTATTTATGTTGTTTTATCCTATGCTTTATTAAATTGTATTTATGTTGTTTTATCCTATGCTTTATTAAATTGTATTTATGTTGTTTATAACCTATGCTTTATTAAACTGTATTTATGTTGTTTTATCCTATGCTTTATTAAATTGTATTTATGTTGTTCTAACCTATGCTTTATTAAATTGTATTTATGTTGTTTTATCCTATGCTTTATTAAATTGTATTTATGTTGTTTTATCCTATGCTTTATTAAATTGTATTTATGTTGTTTTATCCTATGCTTTATTAAATTGTATTTATGTTGTTTTAACCCATGCTTCATTAAATTGTATTTATGTTGTTTTATCCTATGCTTAATTAAATGGTATTTATGTTTTTTTATCCTATGCTTTATTAAATTGTATTTATGTTGTTTTAACCTATGCTTTATTAAATTGTATTTATGTTGTTTTATCCTATGCTTTATTAAATTGTATTTATGTTGTTTTATCCTATGCTTTATTAAATTGTATTTATGTTGTTTTAACCCATGCTTTTTTAAATTGTATTTATGTTGTTTTATCCTATGCTTTATTAACTTGTATTTATGTTGTTTTAACCTATGCTTTATTAAATTGTATTTATGTTGTTTTATCCTATGCTTTATTAAAGCATATTGTTGTTTTAACCCATGCTTTATTAAATTGTATTTATGTTGTTTTAACCCATGCTTCATTAAATTGTATTTATGTTGTTTATCCTATGCTTCATTAAATGGTATTTATGTTGTTTTATCCTATGCTTTATTAAATTGTATTTATGTTGTTTTAACCTATGCTTTATTAAATTGTATTTATGTTGTTTTATCCTATGCTTTATTAAATTGTATTTATGTTGTTTTATCCTATGCTTTATTAAATTGTATTTATGTTGTTTTATCCTATGCTTTATTAAATTGTATTTATGTTGTTTATAACCTATGCTTTATTAAATTGTATTTATGTTGTTTTATCCTATGCTTTATTAAATTGTATTTATGTTGTTCTAACCTATGCTTTATTAAATTGTATTTATGTTGTTTTATCCTATGCTTTATTAAATTGTATTTATGTTGTTTTATCCTATGCTTTATTAAATTGTATTTATGTTGTTTTATCCTATGCTTTATTAAATTCTATTTATGTTGTTTTAACCCATGCTTCATTAAATTGTATTTATGTTGTTTTATCCTATGCTTCATTAAATGGTATTTATGTTTTTTTATCCTATGCTTTATTAAATTGTATTTATGTTGTTTTAACCTATGCTTTATTAAATTGTATTTATGTTGTTTTATCCTATGCTTTATTAAATTGTATTTATGTTGTTTTATCCTATGCTTTATTAAATTGTATTTATGTTGTTTTAGCCTATGCTTTATTAATTTGTATTTATGTTGTTTATAACCTATTCTTTATTAAATTGTATTTATGTTGTTTTATCCTATGCTTTATTAAATCGTATTTATGTTGTTCTAACCTATGCTTTATTAAATTGTATTTATGTTGTTTTATCCTATGCTTTATTAAATTGTAATTATGTTGTTTTAACCCATGCTTTATTAAATTGTATTTATGTTGTTTTATCCTATGCTTTATTAAATTGTATTTATGTTGTTTTATCCTATGCTTTATTAAATTGTATTTATGTTGTTTTAACCTATGCTTTATTAAATTGTATTTATGTTGTTTTATCCTATGCTTTATTAAATTGTATTTATGTTGTTTTAACCCATGCTTCATTAAATTGTATTTATGTTGTTCTAACCTATGCTTTATTAAATTGTTTTTATGTTGTTTTATCCTATGCTTTATTAAATTGTATTTATGTTGTTTTATCCTATGCTTTATTAAATTGTATTTATGTTGTTTTATCCTATGCTTTATTAAATTGTATTTATATTGTTTTATCCTATGCTTTATTAAATTGTATTTATGTTGTTTTAACCTATGCTTTATTAAATTGTATTTATGTTGTTTTATCCTATGCTTTATTAAATTGTATTTATGTTGTTTTATCCTATGCTTTATTAAATTGTATTTATGTTGTTTTATCCTATGCTTTATTAAATTGTATTTATGTTGTTTTAACCTATGCTTTATTAAATTGTATTTATGCTGTTTTAACCTATGCTTTATTAAATTGTATTTATGTTGTTTTAACCTATGCTTTATTAAATTGTATTTATGTTGTTTTATCCTATGCTTTATTAAATTGTATTTATGTTGTTTTATCCTATGCTTTATTAAATTGTATTTATGTTGTTTTAACCTATGCTTTATTAAATTGTATTTATGTTGTTTTATCCTATGCTTTATTAAATTGTATTTATGTTGTTTTATCCTATGCTTTATTAAATTGTATTTATGTTGTTTTATCCTATGCTTTATTAAATTGTATTTATGTTGTTTTAACCTATGCTTTATTAAATTGTATTTATGTTGTTTTATCCTATGCTTTATTAAATTGTATTTATGTTGTTTTATCCTATGCTTTTTTAAATTGTATTTATGTTGTTTTATCCTATGCTTTATTAAATTGTATTTATGTTGTTTTATCCTATGCTTTATTAAATTGTATTTATGTTGTTTTATCCTATGCTTTATTAAATTGTATTTATGTTGTTTTAACCCATGCTTTATTAAATTGTACTTATGTTGTTTTATCCTATGCTTTATTAAATTGTATTTATGTTGTTTTATCCTATGCTTTATTAAATTGTATTTATGTTGTTTTATCCTATGCTTTATTAAATTGTATTTATGTTGTTTTATCCTATGCTTTATTAAATTGTATTTATGTTGTTTTAGCCCATGCTTCATTAAATTGTATTTATGTTGTTTTATCCTATGCTTCATTAAATGGTATTTATGTTGTTTTATCCTATGCTTTATTAAATTGTATTTTGGTTGTTTTATCCTATGCTTTATTAAATTGTATTTATGTTGTTTTATCCTATGCTTTATTAAATTGTATTTATGTTGTTTATAACCTATGCTTTATTAAATTGTATTTATGTTGTTTTAACCTATGCTTTATTAAATTGTATTTATGTTGTTTTAACCTATGCTTTATTAAATTGTATTTATGTTGTTTTATCCTATGCTTTATTAAATTGTATTTATGTTGTTCTAACCTATGCTTTATTAAATTGTTTTTATGTTGTTTTATCCTATGCTTTATTAAATTGTATTTATGTTGTTTTATCCTATGCTTTATTAAATTGTATTTATGTTGTTTTATCCTATGCTTTATTAAATTGTATTTATGTTGTTTTATCCTATGCTTTATTAAATTGTATTTATGTTGTTTTAACCTATGCTTTATTAAATTGTATTTATGTTGTTTTATCCTATGCTTTATTAAATTGTATTTATGTTGTTTTATCCTATGCTTTATTAAATTGTATTTATGTTGTTTTATCCTATGCTTTATTAAATTGTATTTATGTTGTTTTAACCTATGCTTTATTAAATTGTATTTATGCTGTTTTAACCTATGCTTTATTAAATTGTATTTATGTTGTTTTAACCTATGCTTTATTAAATTGTATTTATGTTGTTTTATCCTATGCTTTATTAAATTGTATTTATGTTGTTTTATCCTATGCTTTATTAAATTGTATTTATGTTGTTTTAACCTATGCTTTATTAAATTGTATTTATGTTGTTTTATCCTATGCTTTATTAAATTCTATTTATGTTGTTTTATCCTATGCTTTATTAAATTGTATTTATGTTGTTTTATCCTATGCTTTATTAAATTGTATTTATGTTGTTTTATCCTATGCTTTATTAAATTGTATTTATGTTGTTTTATCCTATGCTTTATTAAATTGTATTTATGTTGTTTTATCCTATGCTTTATTAAATTGTATTTATGTTGTTTTATCCTATGCTTTATTAAATTGTATTTATGTTGTTTTATCCTATGCTTTATTAAATTGTATTTATGTTGTTTTATCCTATGCTTTATTAAATTGTATTTATGTTGTTTTAACCCATGCTTTATTAAATTGTATTTATGTTGTTTTATCCTATGCTTTATTAAATTGTATTTATGTTGTTTTATCCTATGCTTTATTAAATTGTATTTATGTTGTTTTAACCTATGCTTTATTAAATTGTATTTATGTTGTTTTATCCTATGCTTTATTAAATTGTATTTATGTTGTTTTAGCCCATGCTTCATTAAATTGTATTTATGTTGTTTTATCCTATGCTTCATTAAATGGTATTTATGTTGTTTTATCCTATGCTTTATTAAATTGTATTTTGGTTGTTTTATCCTATGCTTTATTAAATTGTATTTATGTTGTTTTAACCTATGCTTTATTAAATTGTATTTATGTTGTTTTATCCTATGCTTTATTAAATTGTATTTATGTTGTTTTAACCTATGCTTTAATAAATTGTTTTTATGTAGTTTTATCCTATGCTTTATTAAATTGTATTTATGTTGTTCTAACCTATGCTTTATTAAATTGTATTTATGTTGTTCTAACCTATGCTTTATAAAATTGTATTTATGTTGTTTTATCCTATGCTTTATTAAATTGTATTTATGTTGTTTTAACCTATGCTTTATTAAATTGTATTTATGTTGTTTTATCCTATGCTTTATTAAATTGTATTTATGTTGTTTTATCCTATGCTTTATTAAATTGTATTTATGTTGTTTTATCCTATGCATTATTAAATTGTATTTATGTTGTTTTAACCTATGCTTTATTAAATTGTATTTATGCTGTTTTAACCTATGCTTTATTAAACTGTATTTATGTTGTTTTAACCTATGCTTTATTAAATTGTATTTATGTTGTTTTATCCTATGCTTTATTAAATTGTATTTATGTTGTTTTATCCTATGCTTTATTAAATTGTATTTATGTTGTTTTAACCTATGCTTTATTAAATTGTATTTATGTTGTTTTATCCTATGCTTTATTAAATTGTATTTATGTTGTTTTATCCTATGCTTTATTAAATTGTATTTATGTTGTTTTATCCTATGCTTTATTAAATTGTATTTATGTTGTTTATAACCTATGCTTTATTAAATTGTATTTATGTTGTTTTATCCTATGCTTTATTAAATTGTATTTATGTTGTTTTAGCCCATGCTTCATTAAATTGTATTTATGTTGTTTTATCCTATGCTTCAATAAATGGTATTTATGTTGTTTTATCCTATGCTTTATTAAATTGTATTTTGGTTGTTTTATCCTATGCTTTATTAAATTGTATTTATGTTGTTTTAACCTATGCTTTATTAAATTGTATTTATGTTGTTTTATCCTATGCTTTATTAAATTGTATTTATGTTGTTTTAACCTATGCTTTAATAAATTGTATTTATGTAGTTTTATCCTATGCTTTATTAAATTGTATATATGTTGTTCTAACCTATGCTTTATTAAATTGTATTTATGTTGTTCTAACCTATGCTTTATAAAATTGTATTTATGTTGTTTTATCCTATGCTTTATTAAATTGTATTTATGTTGTTTTAACCTATGCTTTATTAAATTGTATTTATGTTGTTTTATCCTATGCTTTATTAAATTGTATTTATGTTGTTTTATCCTATGCTTTATTAAATTGTATTTATGTTGTTTTATCCTATGCATTATTAAATTGTATTTATGTTGTTTTAACCTATGCTTTATTAAATTGCATTTATGCTGTTTTAACCAATGCTTTATTAAATTGTATTTATGTTGTTTTAACCTATGCTTTATTAAATTGTATTTATGTTGTTTTATCCTATGCTTTATTAAATTGTATTTATGTTGTTTTATCCTATGCTTTATTAAATTGTATTTATGTTGTTTTAACCTATGCTTTATTAAATTGTATTTATGTTGTTTTATCCTATGCTTTATTAAATTGTATTTATGTTGTTTTATCCTATGCTTTATTACATTGTATTTATGTTGTTTTATCCTATGCTTTATTAAATTGTATTTATGTTGTTTATAACCTATGCTTTATTAAATTGTATTTATGTTGTTTTATCCTATGCTTTATTAAATTGTATTTATGTTGTTCTAACCTATGCTTTATTAAATTGTATTTATGTTGTTTTATCCTATGCTTTATTAAATTGTATTTATGTTGTTTTATCCTATGCTTTATTAAATTGTATTTATGTTGTTTTATCCTATGCTTTATTAAATTGTATTTATGTTGTTTTAACCCATGCTTTATTAAATTGTATTTATGTTGTTTTATCCTATGCTTTATTAAATTGTATTTATGTTGTTTTATCCTATGCTTTATTAAATTGTATTTATGTTGTTTTAACCTATGCTTTATTAAATTGTATTTATGTTGTTTTATCCTATGCTTTATTAAATTGTATTTATGTTGTTCTAACCTATGCTTTATTAAATTGTATTTATGTTGTTCTATCCTATGCTTTATTAAATTGTATTTATGTTGTTTTATCCTATGCTTTATTAAATTGTATTTATGTTGTTTTAACCTATGCTTTATTAAATTGTATTTATGTTGTTTTATCCTATGCTTTATTAAATTGTATTTATGTTGTTTTAACCTATGCTTTATTAAATTGTATTTATGTTGTTTTATCCTATGCTTTATTAAAATGTATTTATGTTGTTCTAACCTATGCTTTATTAAATTGTATTTATGTTGTTCTAACCTATGCTTTATTAAATTGTATTTATGTTGTTTTATCCTATGCTTTATTAAATTGTATTTATGTTGTTTTAACCTATGCTTTATTAAATTGTATTTATGTTGTTTTATCCTATGCTTTATTAAATTGTATTTATGTTGTTTTATCCTATGCTTTATTAAATTGTATTTATGTTGTTTTATCCTATGCTTTATTAAATTGTATTTATGTTGTTTTAACCTAAGCTTTATTAAATTGTATTTATGCTGTTTTAACCTATGCTTTATTAAATTGTATTTATGTTGTTTTAACCTATGCTTTATTAAATTGTATTTATGTTGTTTTATCCTATGCTTTATTAAATTGTATTTATGTTGTTTTATCCTATGCTTTATTAAATTGTATTTATGTTGTTTTAACCTATGCTTTATTAAATTGTATTTATGTTGTTTTATCCTATGATTTATTAAATTGTATTTATGTTGTTTTATCCTATGCTTTATTAAATTGTATTTATGTTGTTTTATCCTATGCTTTATTAAATTGTATTTATGTTGTTTATAACCTATGCTTTATTAAATTGTATTTATGTTATTTTATCCTATGCTTTATTAAATTGTATTTATGTTGTTCTAACCTATGCTTTATTAAATTGTATTTATGTTGTTTTATCCTATGCTTTATTAAATTGTATTTATGTTGTTTTATCCTATGCTTTATTAAATTGTATTCATGTCGTTTTATCCTATGCTTTATTAAATTGTATTTATGTTGTTTTAACCCATGCTTTATTAAATTGTATTTATGTTGTTTTATCCTATGCTTTATTAAATTGTATTTATGTTGTTTTATCCTATGCTTTATTAAATTGTATTTATGTTGTTTTAACCTATGCTTTATTAAATTGTATTTATGTTGTTTTATCCTATGGTTTATTAAATTGTATTTATGTTGTTTTAACCCATGCTTCATTAAATTGTATTTATGTTGTTTTATCCTATGCTTTATTAAATTGTATTTATATTGTTTTATCCTATGCTTTATTAAATTGTATTTATGTTGTTTTATCCTATGCTTTATTAAATTGTATTTATGTTGTTTTATCCTATGCTTTATTAAATTGTATTTATGTTGTTTTATCCTATGCTTTATTAAATTGTATTTATGTTGTTTTATCCTATGCTTTATTAAATTGTATTTATGTTGTTTTATCCTATGCTTTATTAAATTGTATTTATGTTGTTTTATCCTTTGCTTTATTAAATTGTATTTATGTTGTTTTATCCTATGCTTTATTAAATTGTATTTATGTTGTTTTAACCTATGCTTTATTAAATTGTATTTATGTTGTTTTATCCTATGCTTTATTAAATTGTATTTATGTTGTTTTATCCTATGCTTTATTAAATTGTATTTATGTTGTTTTATCCTATGCTTTATTAAATTGTATTTATGTTGTTTTAACCTATGCTTTATTAAATTGTATTTATGCTGTTTTAACCTATGCTTTATTAAATTGTATTTATGTTGTTTTAACCTATGCTTTATTAAATTGTATTTATGTTGTTTTATCCTATGCTTTATTAAATTGTATTTATGTTGTTTTATCCTATGCTTTATTAAATTGTATTTATGTTGTTTTAACCTATGCTTTATTAAATTGTATTTATGTTGTTTTATCCTATGCTTTATTAAATTCTATTTATGTTGTTTTATCCTATGCTTTATTAAATTGTATTTATGTTGTTTTATCCTATGCTTTATTAAATTGTATTTATGTTGTTTTAACCTATGCTTTATTAAATTGTATTTATGTTGTTTTATCCTATGCTTTATTAAATTGTATTTATGTTGTTTTATCCTATGCTTTATTAAATTGTATTTATGTTGTTTTATCCTATGCTTTATTAAATTGTATTTATGTTGTTTTATCCTATGCTTTATTAAATTGTATTTATGTTGTTTTAACCCATGCTTTATTAAATTGTACTTATGTTGTTTTATCCTATGCTTTATTAAATTGTATTTATGTTGTTTTATCCTATGCTTTATTAAATTGTATTTATGTTGTTTTAACCTATGCTTTATTAAATTGTATTTATGTTGTTTTATCCTATGCTTTATTAAATTGTATTTATGTTGTTTTAGCCCATGCTTCATTAAATTGTATTTATGTTGTTTTATCCTATGCTTCATTAAATGGTATTTATGTTGTTTTATCCTATGCTTTATTAAATTGTATTTTGGTTGTTTTATCCTATGCTTTATTAAATTGTATTTATGTTGTTTTATCCTATGCTTTATTAAATTGTATTTATGTTGTTTATAACCTATGCTTTATTAAATTGTATTTATGTTGTTTTAACCTATGCTTTATTAAATTGTATTTATGTTGTTTTAACCTATGCTTTATTAAATTGTATTTATGTTGTTTTATCCTATGCTTTATTAAATTGTATTTATGTTGTTCTAACCTATGCTTTATTAAATTGTTTTTATGTTGTTTTATCCTATGCTTTATTAAATTGTATTTATGTTGTTTTATCCTATGCTTTATTAAATTGTATTTATGTTGTTTTATCCTATGCTTTATTAAATTGTATTTATGTTGTTTTATCCTATGCTTTATTAAATTGTATTTATGTTGTTTTAACCTATGCTTTATTAAATTGTATTTATGTTGTTTTATCCTATGCTTTATTAAATTGTATTTATGTTGTTTTATCCTATGCTTTATTAAATTGTATTTATGTTGTTTTATCCTATGCTTTATTAAATTGTATTTATGTTGTTTTAACCTATGCTTTATTAAATTGTATTTATGCTGTTTTAACCTATGCTTTATTAAATTGTATTTATGTTGTTTTAACCTATGCTTTATTAAATTGTATTTATGTTGTTTTATCCTATGCTTTATTAAATTGTATTTATGTTGTTTTATCCTATGCTTTATTAAATTGTATTTATGTTGTTTTAACCTATGCTTTATTAAATTGTATTTATGTTGTTTTATCCTATGCTTAATTAAATTCTATTTATGTTGTTTTATCCTATGCTTTATTAAATTGTATTTATGTTGTTTTATCCTATGCTTTATTAAATTGTATTTATGTTGTTTTATCCTATGCTTTATTAAATTGTATTTATGTTGTTTTATCCTATGCTTTATTAAATTGTATTTATGTTATTTTATCCTATGCTTTATTAAATTGTATTTATGTTGTTTTATCCTATGCTTTATTAAATTGTATTTATGTTGTTTTATCCTATGCTTTATTAAATTGTATTTATGTTGTTTTATCCTATGCTTTATTAAATTGTATTTATGTTGTTTTAACCCATGCTTTATTAAATTGTATTTATGTTGTTTTATCCTATGCTTTATTAAATTGTATTTATGTTGTTTTATCCTATGCTTTATTAAATTGTATTTATGTTGTTTTAACCTATGCTTTATTAAATTGTATTTATGTTGTTTTATCCTATGCTTTATTAAATTGTATTTATGTTGTTTTAGCCCATGCTTCATTAAATTGTATTTATGTTGTTTTATCCTATGCTTCATTAAATGGTATTTATGTTGTTTTATCCTATGCTTTATTAAATTGTATTTTGGTTGTTTTATCCTATGCTTTATTAAATTGTATTTATGTTGTTTTAACCTATGCTTTATTAAATTGTATTTATGTTGTTTTATCCTATGCTTTATTAAATTGTATTTATGTTGTTTTAACCTATGCTTTAATAAATTGTATTTATGTAGTTTTATCCTATGCTTTATTAAATTGTATTTATGTTGTTCTAACCTATGCTTTATTAAATTGTATTTATGTTGTTCTAACCTATGCTTTATAAAATTGTATTTATGTTGTTTTATCCTATGCTTTATTAAATTGTATTTATGTTGTTTTATCCTATGCTTTATTAAATTGTATTTATGTTGTTTTATCCTATGCTTTATTAAATTGTATTTATGTTGTTTTAACCTATGCTTTATTAAATTGTATTTATGTTGTTTTATCCTATGCTTTATTAAATTCTATTTATGTTGTTTTATCCTATGCTTTATTAAATTGTATTTATGTTGTTTTATCCTATGCTTTATTAAATTGTATTTATGTTGTTTTAACCTATGCTTTATTAAATTGTATTTATGTTGTTTTATCCTATGCTTTATTAAATTGTATTTATGTTGTTTTATCCTATGCTTTATTAAATTGTATTTATGTTGTTTTATCCTATGCTTTATTAAATTGTATTTATGTTGTTTTATCCTATGCTTTATTAAATTGTATTTATGTTGTTTTATCCTATGCTTTATTAAATTGTATTTATGTTGTTTTAACCCATGCTTTATTAAATTGTACTTATGTTGTTTTATCCTATGCTTTATTAAATTGTATTTATGTTGTTTTATCCTATGCTTTATTAAATTGTATTTATGTTGTTTTAACCTATGCTTTATTAAATTGTATTTATGTTGTTTTATCCTATGCTTTATTAAATTGTATTTATGTTGTTTTAGCCCATGCTTCATTAAATTGTATTTATGTTGTTTTATCCTATGCTTCATTAAATGGTATTTATGTTGTTTTATCCTATGCTTTATTAAATTGTATTTTGGTTGTTTTATCCTATGCTTTATTAAATTGTATTTATGTTGTTTTATCCTATGCTTTATTAAATTGTATTTATGTTGTTTATAACCTATGCTTTATTAAATTGTATTTATGTTGTTTTAACCTATGCTTTATTAAATTGTATTTATGTTGTTTTAACCTATGCTTTATTAAATTGTATTTATGTTGTTTTATCCTATGCTTTATTAAATTGTATTTATGTTGTTCTAACCTATGCTTTATTAAATTGTTTTTATGTTGTTTTATCCTATGCTTTATTAAATTGTATTTATGTTGTTTTATCCTATGCTTTATTAAATTGTATTTATGTTGTTTTATCCTATGCTTTATTAAATTGTATTTATGTTGTTTTATCCTATGCTTTATTAAATTGTATTTATGTTGTTTTAACCTATGCTTTATTAAATTGTATTTATGTTGTTTTATCCTATGCTTTATTAAATTGTATTTATGTTGTTTTATCCTATGCTTTATTAAATTGTATTTATGTTGTTTTATCCTATGCTTTATTAAATTGTATTTATGTTGTTTTAACCTATGCTTTATTAAATTGTATTTATGCTGTTTTAACCTATGCTTTATTAAATTGTATTTATGTTGTTTTAACCTATGCTTTATTAAATTGTATTTATGTTGTTTTATCCTATGCTTTATTAAATTGTATTTATGTTGTTTTATCCTATGCTTTATTAAATTGTATTTATGTTGTTTTAACCTATGCTTTATTAAATTGTATTTATGTTGTTTTATCCTATGCTTAATTAAATTCTATTTATGTTGTTTTATCCTATGCTTTATTAAATTGTATTTATGCTGTTTTATCCTATGCTTTATTAAATTGTATTTATGTTGTTTTATCCTATGCTTTATTAAATTGTATTTATGTTGTTTTATCCTATGCTTTATTAAATTGTATTTATGTTATTTTATCCTATGCTTTATTAAATTGTATTTATGTTGTTTTATCCTATGCTTTATTAAATTGTATTTATGTTGTTTTATCCTATGCTTTATTAAATTGTATTTATGTTGTTTTATCCTATGCTTTATTAAATTGTATTTATGTTGTTTTAACCCATGCTTTATTAAATTGTATTTATGTTGTTTTATCCTATGCTTTATTAAATTGTATTTATGTTGTTTTATCCTATGCTTTATTAAATTGTATTTATGTTGTTTTAACCTATGCTTTATTAAATTGTATTTATGTTGTTTTATCCTATGCTTTATTAAATTGTATTTATGTTGTTTTAGCCCATGCTTCATTAAATTGTATTTATGTTGTTTTATCCTATGCTTCATTAAATGGTATTTATGTTGTTTTATCCTATGCTTTATTAAATTGTATTTTGGTTGTTTTATCCTATGCTTTATTAAATTGTATTTATGTTGTTTTAACCTATGCTTTATTAAATTGTATTTATGTTGTTTTATCCTATGCTTTATTAAATTGTATTTATGTTGTTTTAACCTATGCTTTAATAAATTGTATTGATGTAGTTTTATCCTATGCTTTATTAAATTGTATTTATGTTGTTCTAACCTATGCTTTATTAAATTGTATTTATGTTGTTCTAACCTATGCTTTATAAAATTGTATTTATGTTGTTTTATCCTATGCTTTATTAAATTGTATTTATGTTGTTTTAACCTATGCTTTATTAAATTGTATTTATGTTGTTTTATCCTATGCTTTATTAAATTGTATTTATGTTGTTTTATCCTATGATTTATTAAATTGTATTTATGTTGTTTTATCCTATGCATTATTAAATTGTATTTATGTTGTTTTAACCTATGCTTTATTAAATTGTATTTATGCTGTTTTAACCTATGCTTTATTAAACTGTATTTATGTTGTTTTAACCTATGCTTTATTAAATTGTATTTATGTTGTTTTATCCTATGCTTTATTAAATTGTATTTATGTTGTTTTATCCTATGCTTTATTAAATTGTATTTATGTTGTTTTAACCTATGCTTTATTAAATTGTATTTATGTTGTTTTAGCCCATGCTTCATTAAATTGTATTTATGTTGTTTTATCCTATGCTTCATTAAATGGTATTTATGTTGTTTTATCCTATGCTTTATTAAATTGTATTTATGTTGTTTTATCCTATGCTTTATTAAATTGTATTTATGTTGTTTTAACCTATGCTTTATTAAATTGTATTTATGTTGTTTTATCCTATGCTTTATTAAATTGTATTTATGTTGTTTTAACCTATGCTTTAATAAATTGTATTTATGTAGTTTTATCCTATGCTTTATTAAATTGTATATATGTTGTTCTAACCTATGCTTTATTAAATTGTATTTATGTTGTTCTAACCTATGCTTTATAAAATTGTATTTATGTTGTTTTATCCTATGCTTTATTAAATTGTATTTATGTTGTTTTAACCTATGCTTTATTAAATTGTATTTATGTTGTTTTATCCTATGCTTTATTAAATTGTATTTATTTTGTTTTATCCTATGCTTTATTAAATTGTATTTATGTTGTTTTATCCTATGCATTATTAAATTGTATTTATGTTGTTTTAACCTATGCTTTATTAAATTGCATTTATGCTGTTTTAACCAATGCTTTATTAAATTGTATTTATGTTGTTTTAACCTATGCTTTATTAAATTGTATTTATGTTGTTTTATCCTATGCTTTATTAAATTGTATTTATGTTGTTTTATCCTATGCTTTATTAAATTGTACTTATGTTGTTTTAACCTATGCTTTATTAAATTGTATTTATGTTGTTTTATCCTATGCTTTATTAAATTGTATTTATGTTGTTTTATCCTATGCTTTATTAAATTGTATTTATGTTGTTTTATCCTATGCTTTATTAAATTGTATTTATGTTGTTTTAACCTATGCTTTATTAAATTGTATTTATGTTGTTTTATCCTATGCTTTATTAAATTGTATTTATGTTGTTTTATCCTATGCTTTATTAAATTGTATTTATGTTGTTTTATCCTATGCTTTATTAAATTGTATTTATGTTGTTTTAACCTATGCTTTATTAAATTGTATTTATGCTGTTTTAACCTATGCTTTATTAAATTGTATTTATGTTGTTTTAACCTATGCTTTATTAAATTGTATTTATGTTGTTTTATCCTATGCTTTATTAAATTATATTTATGTTGTTTTATCCTATGCTTTATTAAATTGTATTTATGTTGTTTTAACCTATGCTTTATTAAATTGTATTTATGTTGTTTTATCCTATGCTTTATTAAATTCTATTTATGTTGTTTTATCCTATGCTTTATTAAATTGTATTTATGTTGTTTTATCCTATGCTTTATTAAATTGTATTTATGTTGTTTTATCCTATGCTTTATTAAATTGTATTTATGTTGTTTTATCCTATGCTTTATTAAATTGTATTTATGTTGTTTTATCCTATGCTTTATTAAATTGTATTTATGTTGTTTTATCCTATGCTTTATTAAATTGTATTTATGTTGTTTTATCCTATGCTTTATTAAATTGTATTTATGTTGTTTTATCCTATGCTTTATTAAATTGTATTTATGTTGTTTTAACCCATGCTTTATTAAATTGTATTTATGTTGTTTTATCCTATGCTTTATTAAATTGTATTTATGTTGTTTTATCCTATGCTTTATTAAATTGTATTTATGTTGTTTTAACCTATGCTTATTAAATTGTATTTATGTTGTTTTATCCTATGCTTTATTAAATTGTATTTATGTTGTTTTAGCCCATGCTTCATTAAATTGTATTTATGTTGTTTTATCCTATGCTTCATTAAATGGTATTTATGTTGTTTTATCCTATGCTTTATTAAATTGTATTTTGGTTGTTTTATCCTATGCTTTATTAAATTGTATTTATGTTGTTTTAACCTATGCTTTATTAAATTGTATTTATGTTGTTTTATCCTATGCTTTATTAAATTGTATTTATGTTGTTTTAACCTATGCTTTAATAAATTGTATTTATGTAGTTTTATCCTATGCTTTATTAAATTGTATTTATGTTGTTCTAACCTATGCTTTATTAAATTGTATTTATGTTGTTCTAACCTATGCTTTATAAAATTGTATTTATGTTGTTTTATCCTATGCTTTATTAAATTGTATTTATGTTGTTTTAACCTATGCTTTATTAAATTGTATTTATGTTGTTTTATCCTATGCTTTATTAAATTGTATTTATGTTGTTTTATCCTATGCTTTATTAAATTGTATTTATGTTGTTTTATCCTATGCATTATTAAATTGTATTTATGTTGTTTTAACCTATGCTTTATTAAATTGTATTTATGCTGTTTTAACCTATGCTTTATTAAACTGTATTTATGTTGTTTTAACCTATGCTTTATTAAATTGTATTTATGTTGTTTTATCCTATGCTTTATTAAATTGTATTTATGTTGTTTTATCCTATGCTTTATTAAATTGTATTTATGTTGTTTTAACCTATGCTTTATTAAATTGTATTTATGTTGTTTTATCCTATGCTTTATTAAATTGTATTTATGTTGTTTTATCCTATGCTTTATTAAATTGTATTTATGTTGTTTTATCCTATGCTTTATTAAATTGTATTTATGTTGTTTATAACCTATGCTTTATTAAATTGTATTTATGTTGTTTTATCCTATGCTTTATTAAATTGTATTTATGTTGTTTTAGCCCATGCTTCATTAAATTGTATTTATGTTGTTTTATCCTATGCTTCATTAAATGGTATTTATGTTGTTTTATCCTATGCTTTATTAAATTGTATTTTGGTTGTTTTATCCTATGCTTTATTAAATTGTATTTATGTTGTTTTAACCTATGCTTTATTAAATTGTATTTATGTTGTTTTATCCTATGCTTTATTAAATTGTATTTATGTTGTTTTAACCTATGCTTTAATAAATTGTATTTATGTAGTTTTATCCTATGCTTTATTAAATTGTATATATGTTGTTCTAACCTATGCTTTATTAAATTGTATTTATGTTGTTCTAACCTATACTTTATAAAATTGTATTTATGTTGTTTTATCCTATGCTTTATTAAATTGTATTTATGTTGTTTTAACCTATGCTTTATTAAATTGTATTTATGTTGTTTTATCCTATGCTTTATTAAATTGTATTTATGTTGTTTTATCCTATGCTTTATTAAATTGTATTTATGTTGTTTTATCCTATGCATTATTAAATTGTATTTATGTTGTTTTAACCTATGCTTTATTAAATTGCATTTATGCTGTTTTAACCAATGCTTTATTAAATTGTATTTATGTTGTTTTAACCTATGCTTTATTAAATTGTATTTATGTTGTTTTATCCTATGCTTTATTAAATTGTATTTATGTTGTTTTATCCTATGCTTTATTAAATTGTATTTATGTTGTTTTAACCTATGCTTTATTAAATTGTATTTATGTTGTTTTATCCTATGCTTTATTAAATTGTATTTATGTTGTTTTATCCTATGCTTTATTACATTGTATTTATGTTGTTTTATCCTATGCTTTATTAAATTGTATTTATGTTGTTTATAACCTATGCTTTATTAAATTGTATTTATGTTGTTTTATCCTATGCTTTATTAAATTGTATTTATGTTGTTCTAACCTATGCTTTATTAAATTGTATTTATGTTGTTTTATCCTATGCTTTATTAAATTGTATTTATGTTGTTTTATCCTATGCTTTATTAAATTGTATTTATGTTGTTTTATCCTATGCTTTATTAAATTGTGTTTATGTTGTTTTAACCCATGCTTTATTAAATTGTATTTATGTTGTTTTATCCTATGCTTTATTAAATTGTATTTATGTTGTTTTATCCTATGCTTTATTAAATTGTATTTATGTTGTTTTAACCTATGCTTTATTAAATTGTATTTATGTTGTTTTATCCTATGCTTTATTAAATTGTATTTATGTTGTTCTAACCTATGCTTTATTAAATTGTATTTATGTTGTTCTATCCTATGCTTTATTAAATTGTATTTATGTTGTTTTATCCTATGCTTTATTAAATTGTATTTATGTTGTTTTAACCTATGCTTTATTAAATTGTATTTATGTTGTTTTATCCTATGCTTTATTAAATTGTATTTATGTTGTTTTAACCTATGCTTTATTAAATTGTATTTATGTTGTTTTATCCTATGCTTTATTAAAATGTATTTATGTTGTTCTAACCTATGCTTTATTAAATTGTATTTATGTTGTTCTAACCTATGCTTTATTAAATTGTATTTATGTTGTTTTATCCTATGCTTTATTAAATTGTATTTATGTTGTTTTAACCTATGCTTTATTAAATTGTATTTATGTTGTTTTATCCTATGCTTTATTAAATTGTATTTATGTTGTTTTATCCTATGCTTTGTTAAATTGTATTTATGTTGTTTTATCCTATGCTTTATTAAATTGTATTTATGTTGTTTTAACCTAAGCTTTATTAAATTGTATTTATGCTGTTTTAACCTATGCTTTATTAAATTGTATTTATGTTGTTTTAACCTATGCTTTATTAAATTGTATTTATGTTGTTTTATCCTATGCTTTATTAAATTGTATTTATGTTGTTTTATCCTATGCTTTATTAAATTGTATTTATGTTGTTTTAACCTATGCTTTATTAAATTGTATTTATGTTGTTTTATCCTATGATTTATTAAATTGTATTTATGTTGTTTTATCCTATGCTTTATTAAATTGTATTTATGTTGTTTTATCCTATGCTTTATTAAATTGTATTTATGTTGTTTATAACCTATGCTTTATTAAATTGTATTTATGTTATTTTATCCTATGCTTTATTAAATTGTATTTATGTTGTTCTAACCTATGCTTTATTAAATTGTATTTATGTTGTTTTATCCTATGCTTTATTAAATTGTATTTATGTTGTTTTATCCTATGCTTTATTAAATTGTATTTATGTCGTTTTATCCTATGCTTTATTAAATTGTATTTATGTTGTTTTAACCCATGCTTTATTAAATTGTATTTATGTTGTTTTATCCTATGCTTTATTAAATTGTATTTATGTTGTTTTATCCTATGCTTTATTAAATTGTATTTATGTTGTTTTAACCTATGCTTTATTAAATTGTATTTATGTTGTTTTATCCTATGGTTTATTAAATTGTATTTATGTTGTTTTAACCCATGCTTCATTAAATTGTATTTATGTTGTTTTATCCTATGCTTTATTAAATTGTATTTATATTGTTTTATCCTATGCTTTATTAAATTGTATTTATGTTGTTTTATCCTATGCTTTATTAAATTGTATTTATGTTGTTTTATCCTATGCTTTATTAAATTGTATTTATGTTGTTTATAACCTATGCTTTATTAAATTGTATTTATGTTGTTTTATCCTATGCTTTATTAAATTGTATTTATGTTGTTCTAACCTATGCTTTATTAAATTGTATTTATGTTGTTTTATCCTATGCTCTATTAAATTGTATTTATGTTGTTTTATCCTATGCTTTATTAAATTGTATTTATGTTGTTTTTTCCTATGCTTTATTAAATTGTATTTATGTTGTTTTAACCCATGCTTTATTAAATTGTATTTATGTTGTTTTATCCTATGCTTTATTAAATTGTATTTATGTTGTTTTATCCTATGATTTATTGAATTGTATTTATGTTGTTTTATCCTATGCTTTATTAAATTGTATTTATGTTGTTTTATCCTATGGTTTATTAAATTGTATTTATGTTGTTTTAACCCATGCTTCATTAAATTGTATTTATGTTGTTTTATCCTATGCTTTATTAAATTGTATTTATGTTGTTTTATCCTATGCTTTATTAAATTGTATTTATGTTGTTTATAACCTATGCTTTATTAAATTGTATTTATGTTGTTTTATCCTATGCTTTATTAAATTGTATTTATGTTGTTCTAACCTATGCTTTATTAAATTGTATTTATGTTGTTTTATCCTATGCTTTATTAAATTGTATTTATGTTGTTTTATCCTATGCTTTATTAAATTGTATTTATGTTGTTTTTTCCTATGCTTTATTAAATTGTATTTATGTTGTTTTAACCCATGCTTTATTAAATTGTATTTATGTTGTTTTATCCTATGCTTTATTAAATTGTATTTATGTTGTTTTATCCTATGCTTTATTAAATTGTATTTATGTTGTTTTATCCTATGCTTTATTAAATTGTATTTATGTTGTTTTAACCCATGCTTTATTAAATTGTATTTATGTTGTTTTATCCTATGCTTTATTAAATTGTATTTATGTTGTTTTAACCTATGCTTTATTAAATTGTATTTATGCTGTTTTAACCTATGCTTTATTAAATTGTATTTATGTTGTTTTAACCTATGCTTTATTAAATTGTATTTATGTTGTTTTATCCTATGCTTTATTAAATTGTATTTATGTTGTTTTATCCTATGCTTTATTAAATTGTATTTATGTTGTTTTAACCTATGCTTTATTAAATTGTATTTATGTTGTTTTATCCTATGCTTTATTAAATTGTATTTATGTTGTTTTATCCTATGCTTTATTAAATTGTATTTATGTTGTTTATAACCTATGCTTATTAAATTGTATTTATGTTATTTTATCCTATGCTTTATTAAATTGTATTTATGTTGTTCTAACCTATGCTTTATTAAATTGTATTTATGTTGTTTTATCCTATGCTTTATTAAATTGTATTTATGTTGTTTTATCCTATGCTTTATTACATTGTATTTATGTTGTTTTATCCTATGCTTTATTAAATTGTATTTATGTTGTTTTAACCCATGCTTTATTAAATTGTATTTATGTTGTTTTATCCTATGCTTTATTAAATTGTATTTATGTTGTTTTATCCTATGCTTTATTAAATTGTATTTATGTTGTTCTAACCTATGCTTTATTAAATTGTATTTATGTTGTTTTATCCTATGCTTTATTAAATTGTATTTATGTTGTTTTAACCCATGCTTTATTAAATTGTATTTATGTTGTTTTATCCTATGCTTTATTAAATTGTATTTATGTTGTTTTAACCCATGCTTTATTAAATTGTATTTATGTTGTTTTATCCTATGCTTTATTAAATTGTATTTATGTTGTTTTATCCTATGCTTTATTAAATTGTATTTATGTTGTTTTAACCTATGCTTTATTAAATTGTATTTATGTTGTTTTATCCTATGCTTTATTAAATTGTATTTATGTTGTTTTAACCCATGCTTCATTAAATTGTATTTATGTTGTTTTATCCTATGCTTTATTAAATTGTATTTATGTTGTTTTATCCTATGCTTTATTACATTGTATTTATGTTGTTTTAACCTATGCTTTATTAAATTGTATTTATGTTGTTTTAACCCATGCTTTATTAAATTGTATTTATGTTGTTTTATCCTATGCTTTATTAAATTGTATTTCTGTTGTTCTAACCTATGCTTTATTAAATTGTATTTATGTTGTTTTATCCTATGCTTTATTAAATTGTATTTATGTTGTTTTAACCTATGCTTTATTAAATTGTATTTATGTTGTTTTATCCTATGCTTTATTAAATTGTATTTATGTTGTTTTATCCTATGCTTTATTAAATTGTATTTATGTTGTTTTAACCCATGCTTTATTAAATTGTATTTATGTTGTTTTATCCTATGCTTTATTAAATTGTATTTATGTTGTTTTAACCTATGCTTTATTAAATTGTATTTATGCTGTTTTAACCTATGCTTTATTAAATTGTATTTATGTTGTTTTAACCTATGCTTTATTAAATTGTATTTATGTTGTTTTATCCTATGCTTTATTAAATTGTATTTATGTTGTTTTATCCTATGCTTTATTAAATTGTATTTATGTTGTTTTAACCTATGCTTTATTAAATTGTATTTATGTTGTTTTATCCTATGCTTTATTAAATTGTATTTATGTTGTTTATAACCTATGCTTTATTAAATTGTATTTATGTTATTTTATCCTATGCTTTATTAAATTGTATTTATGTTGTTCTAACCTATGCTTTATTAAATTGTATTTATGTTGTTTTATCCTATGCTTTATTAAATTGTATTTATGTTGTTTTATCCTATGCTTTATTACATTGTATTTATGTTGTTTTATCCTATGCTTTATTAAATTGTATTTATGTTGTTTTATCCCATGCTTTATTAAATTGTATTTATGTTGTTTTATCCTATGCTTTATTAAATTGTATTTATGTTGTTTTATCCTATGCTTTATTAAATTGTATTTATGTTGTTTTAACCTATGCTTTATTAAATTGTATTTATGTTGTTTTATCCTATGGTTTATTAAATTGTATTTATGTTGTTTTAACCCATGCTTCATTAAATTGTATTTATGTTGTTTTATCCTATGCTTTATTAAATTGTATTTATGTTGTTTTATCCTATGCTTTATTAAATTGTATTTATGTTGTTTTATCCTATGCTTTATTAAATTGTATTTATGTTGTTTTATCCTATGCTTTATTAAATTGTATTTATGTTGTTTATAACATATGCTTTATTAAATTGTATTTATGTTGTTTTATCCTATGCTTTATTAAATTGTATTTATGTTGTTTATAACCTATGCTTTATTAAATTGTATTTATGTTGTTTTATCCTATGCTTTATTAAATTGTATTTATGTTGTTTTATCCTATGCTTTATTAAATTGTATTTATGTTGTTTAACCCATGCTTTATTAAATTGTATTTATGTTGTTTTTTCCTATGCTTTATTAAATTGTATTTATGTTGTTTTAACCCATGCTTTATTAAATTGTATTTATGTTGTTTTATCCTATGCTTTATTAAATTGTATTTATGTTGTTTTATCCTATGCTTTATTAAATTGTATTAATGTTTGTTTTATCCTATGCTTTATTAAATTGTATTTATGTTGTTTTAACCCATGCTTTATTAAATTGTATTTATGTTGTTTTATCCTATGCTTTATTAAATTGTATTTATGTTGTTTTATCCTATGCTTTATTAAATTGTATTTATGTTGTTTTAACCTATGCTTTATTAAATTGTATTTATGTTGTTTTATCCTATGCTTTATTAAATTGTATTTATGTTGTTTTATCCTATGCTTCATTAAATGGTATTTATGTTATTTTATCCTATGCTTTATTAAATTGTATTTATGTTGTTTTAACCTATGCTTTATTAAATTGTATTTATGTTGTTTTATCCTATGCTTTATTAAATTGTATTTATGTTGTTCTAACCTATGCTTTATTAAATTGTATTTCTGTTGTTCTAACCTATGCTTTATTAAATTGTATTTATGTTGTTTTATCCTATGCTTTATTAAATTGTATTTATGTTGTTTTAACCTATGCTTTATTAAATTGTATTTATGTTGTTTTATCCTATGCTTTATTAAATTGTTTTTATGTTGTTTTATCCTATGCTTTATTAAATTGTATTTATGTTGTTCTAACCTATGCTTTATTAAATTGTATTTATGTTGTTTTATCCTATGCTTTATTAAATTGTATTTATGTTGTTTTATCCTATGCTTTATTAAATTGTATTTATGTTGTTTTATCCTATGCTTTATTAAATTGTATTTATGTTGTTGTATCCTATGCTTTATTAAATTGTATTTATGTTGTTTATAACCTATGCTTTATTAAATTGTATTTATGTTGTTTTATCCTATGCTTTATTAAATTGTATTTATGTTGTTTTAACCTATGCTTTATTAAATTGTATTTATGTTGTTTTATCCTATGCTTTATTAAATTGTATTTAGGTTGTTTTATCCTATGCTTTATTAAATTGTATTTATGTTGTTTTAACCCATGCTTCATTAAATTGTATTTATGTTGTTTTATCCTATGCTTCATTAAATGGTATTTATGTTGTTTTATCCTATGCTTTATTAAATTGTATTTATGTTGTTTTAACCTATGCTTTATTAAATTGTATTTATGTTGTTTTAACCTATGCTTTATTAAATTGTATTTATGTTGTTCTAACCTATGCTTTATTAAATTGTATTTATGTTGTTTTATCCTATGCTTTATTAAATTGTATTTATGTTGTTTTAACCTATGCTTTATTAAATTGTATTTATGTTGTTTTATCCTATGCTTTATTAAATTGTATTTATGTTGTTTTATCCTATGCTTTATTAAATTGTATTTATGTTGTTTTATCCTATGCTTTATTAAATTGTATTAATGTTTGTTTTATCCTATGCTTTATTAAATTGTATTTATGTTGTTTTAACCCATGCTTTATTAAATTGTATTTATGTTGTTTTATCCTATGCTTTATTAAATTGTATTTATGTTGTTTTATCCTATGCTTTATTAAATTGTATTTATGTTGTTTTAACCTATGCTTTATTAAATTGTATTTATGTTGTTTTATCCTATGCTTTATTAAATTGTATTTATCTTGTTTTAACCCATGCTTCATTAAATTGTATTTATGTTGTTTTATCCTATGCTTCATTAAATGGTATTTATGTTATTTTATCCTATGCTTTATTAAATTGTATTTATGTTGTTTTAACCTATGCTTTATTAAATTGTATTTATGTTGTTTTATCCTATGCTTTATTAAATTGTATTTATGTTGTTCTAACCTATGCTTTATTAAATTGTATTTCTGTTGTTCTAACCTATGCTTTATTAAATTGTATTTATGTTGTTTTATCCTATGCTTTATTAAATTGTATTTATGTTGTTTTAACCTATGCTTTATTAAATTGTATTTATGTTGTTTTATCCTATGCTTTATTAAATTGTTTTTATGTTGTTTTATCCTATGCTTTATTAAATTGTATTTATGTTGTTCTAACCTATGCTTTATTAAATTGTATTTATGTTGTTTTATCCTATGCTTTATTAAATTGTATTTATGTTGTTTTATCCTATGCTTTATTAAATTGTATTTATGTTGTTTTATCCTATGCTTTATTAAATTGTATTTATGTTGTTGTATCCTATGCTTTATTAAATTGTATTTATGTTGTTTATAACCTATGCTTTATTAAATTGTATTTATGTTGTTTTATCCTATGCTTTATTAAATTGTATTTATGTTGTTTTAACCTATGCTTTATTAAATTGTATTTATGTTGTTTTATCCTATGCTTTATTAAATTGTATTTAGGTTGTTTTATCCTATGCTTTATTAAATTGTATTTATGTTGTTTTAACCCATGCTTCATTAAATTGTATTTATGTTGTTTTATCCTATGCTTCATTAAATGGTATTTATGTTGTTTTATCCTATGCTTTATTAAATTGTATTTATGTTGTTTTAACCTATGCTTTATTAAATTGTATTTATGTTGTTTTAACCTATGCTTTATTAAATTGTATTTATGTTGTTCTAACCTATGCTTTATTAAATTGTATTTATGTTGTTCTAACCTATGCTTTATTAAATTGTATTTATGTTGTTTTATCCTATGCTTTATTAAATTGTATTTATGTTGTTTTAACCTATGCTTTATTAAATTGTATTTATGTTGTTTTATCCTATGCTTTATTAAATTGTATTTATGTTGTTTTATCCTATGCTTTATTAAATTGTATTTATGTTGTTTATAACCTATGCTTTATTAAATTGTATTTATGTTATTTTATCCTATGCTTTATTAAATTGTATTTATGTTGTTCTAACCTATGCTTTATTAAATTGTATTTATGTTGTTTTATCCTATGCTTTATTAAATTGTATTTATGTTGTTTTATCCTATGCTTTATTACATTGTATTTATGTTGTTTTATCCTATGCTTTATTAAATTGTATTTATGTTGTTTTATCCTATGCTTCATTAAATGGTATTTATGTTATTTTATCCTATGCTTTATTAAATTGTATTTATGTTGTTTTAACCTATGCTTTATTAAATTGTATTTATGTTGTTTTATCCTATGCTTTATTAAATTGTATTTATGTTGTTTTAACCTATGCTTTATTAAATTGTATTTCTGTTGTTCTAACCTATGCTTTATTAAATTGTATTTATGTTGTTTTATCCTATGCTTTATTAAATTGTATTTATGTTGTTTTAACCTATGCTTTATTAAATTGTATTTATGTTGTTTTATCCTATGCTTTATTAAATTGTTTTTATGTTGTTTTATCCTATGCTTTATTAAATTGTATTTATGTTGTTCTAACCTATGCTTTATTAAATTGTATTTATGTTGTTTTATCCTATGCTTTATTAAATTGTATTTATGTTGTTTTATCCTATGCTTTATTAAATTGTATTTATGTTGTTTTATCCTATGCTTTATTAAATTGTATTTATGTTGTTGTATCCTATGCTTTATTAAATTGTATTTATGTTGTTTATAACCTATGCTTTATTAAATTGTATTTATGTTGTTTTATCCTATGCTTTATTAAATTGTATTTATGTTGTTTTAACCTATGCTTTATTAAATTGTATTTATGTTGTTTTATCCTATGCTTTATTAAATTGTATTTAGGTTGTTTTATCCTATGCTTTATTAAATTGTATTTATGTTGTTTTAACCCATGCTTCATTAAATTGTATTTATGTTGTTTTATCCTATGCTTCATTAAATGGTATTTATGTTGTTTTATCCTATGCTTTATTAAATTGTATTTATGTTGTTTTAACCTATGCTTTATTAAATTGTATTTATGTTGTTTTAACCTATGCTTTATTAAATTGTATTTATGTTGTTCTAACCTATGCTTTATTAAATTGTATTTATGTTGTTTTATCCTATGCTTTATTAAATTGTATTTATGTTGTTTTAACCTATGCTTTATTAAATTGTATTTATGTTGTTTTATCCTATGCTTTATTAAATTGTATTTATGTTGTTTTATCCTATGCTTTATTAAATTGTATTTATGTTGTTTTATCCTATGCTTTATTAAATTGTATTAATGTTTGTTTTATCCTATGCTTTATTAAATTGTATTTATGTTGTTTTAACCCATGCTTTATTAAATTGTATTTATGTTGTTTTATCCTATGCTTTATTAAATTGTATTTATGTTGTTTTATCCTATGCTTTATTAAATTGTATTTATGTTGTTTTAACCTATGCTTTATTAAATTGTATTTATGTTGTTTTATCCTATGCTTTATTAAATTGTATTTATGTTGTTTTAACCCATGCTTCATTAAATTGTATTTATGTTGTTTTATCCTATGCTTCATTAAATGGTATTTATGTTATTTTATCCTATGCTTTATTAAATTGTATTTATGTTGTTTTAACCTATGCTTTATTAAATTGTATTTATGTTGTTTTATCCTATGCTTTATTAAATTGTATTTATGTTGTTCTAACCTATGCTTTATTAAATTGTATTTCTGTTGTTCTAACCTATGCTTTATTAAATTGTATTTATGTTGTTTTATCCTATGCTTTATTAAATTGTATTTATGTTGTTTTAACCTATGCTTTATTAAATTGTATTTATGTTGTTTTATCCTATGCTTTATTAAATTGTTTTTATGTTGTTTTATCCTATGCTTTATTAAATTGTATTTATGTTGTTCTAACCTATGCTTTATTAAATTGTATTTATGTTGTTTTATCCTATGCTTTATTAAATTGTATTTATGTTGTTTTATCCTATGCTTTATTAAATTGTATTTATGTTGTTTTATCCTATGCTTTATTAAATTGTATTTATGTTGTTGTATCCTATGCTTTATTAAATTGTATTTATGTTGTTTATAACCTATGCTTTATTAAATTGTATTTATGTTGTTTTATCCTATGCTTTATTAAATTGTATTTATGTTGTTTTAACCTATGCTTTATTAAATTGTATTTATGTTGTTTTATCCTATGCTTTATTAAATTGTATTTAGGTTGTTTTATCCTATGCTTTATTAAATTGTATTTATGTTGTTTTAACCCATGCTTCATTAAATTGTATTTATGTTGTTTTATCCTATGCTTCATTAAATGGTATTTATGTTGTTTTATCCTATGCTTTATTAAATTGTATTTATGTTGTTTTAACCTATGCTTTATTAAATTGTATTTATGTTGTTTTAACCTATGCTTTATTAAATTGTATTTATGTTGTTCTAACCTATGCTTTATTAAATTGTATTTATGTTGTTCTAACCTATGCTTTATTAAATTGTATTTATGTTGTTTTATCCTATGCTTTATTAAATTGTATTTATGTTGTTTTAACCTATGCTTTATTAAATTGTATTTATGTTGTTTTATCCTATGCTTTATTAAATTGTATTTATGTTGTTTTATCCTATGCTTTATTAAATTGTATTTATGTTGTTTATAACCTATGCTTTATTAAATTGTATTTATGTTATTTTATCCTATGCTTTATTAAATTGTATTTATGTTGTTCTAACCTATGCTTTATTAAATTGTATTTATGTTGTTTTATCCTATGCTTTATTAAATTGTATTTATGTTGTTTTATCCTATGCTTTATTACATTGTATTTATGTTGTTTTATCCTATGCTTTATTAAATTGTATTTATGTTGTTTTAACCCATGCTTTATTAAATTGTATTTATGTTGTTTTATCCTATGCTTTATTAAATTGTATTTATGTTGTTTTATCCTATGCTTTATTAAATTGTATTTATGTTGTTTTAACCTATGCTTTATTAAATTGTATTTATGTTGTTTTATCCTATGGTTTATTAAATTGTATTTATGTTGTTTTAACCCATGCTTCATTAAATTGTATTTATGTTGTTTTATCCTATGCTTTATTAAATTGTATTTATGTTGTTTTATCCTATGCTTTATTAAATTGTATTTATGTTGTTTTATCCTATGCTTTATTAAATTGTATTTATGTTGTTTTATCCTATGCTTTATTAAATTGTATTTATGTTGTTTATAACATATGCTTTATTAAATTGTATTTATGTTGTTTTATCCTATGCTTTATTAAATTGTATTTATGTTGTTTATAACCTATGCTTTATTAAATTGTATTTATGTTGTTTTATCCTATGCTTTATTAAATTGTATTTATGTTGTTCTAACCTATGCTTTATTAAATTGTATTTATGTTGTTTTATCCTATGCTTTATTAAATTGTATTTATGTTGTTTTAACCCATGCTTTATTAAATTGTATTTATGCTGTTTTTTCCTATGCTTTATTAAATTGTATTTATGTTGTTTTAACCCATGCTTTATTAAATTGTATTTATGTTGTTTTATCCTATGCTTTATTAAATTGTATTTATGTTGTTTTATCCTATGCTTTATTAAATTGTATTTATGTTTGTTTTATCCTATGCTTTATTAAATTGTATTTATGTTGTTTTAACCCATGCTTTATTAAATTGTATTTATGTTGTTTTATCCTATGCTTTATTAAATTGTATTTATGTTGTTTTATCCTATGCTTTATTAAATTGTATTTATGTTGTTTTAACCTATGCTTTATTAAATTGTATTTATGTTGTTTTATCCTATGCTTTATTAAATTGTATTTATGTTGTTTTAACCCATGCTTCATTAAATTGTATTTATGTTGTTTTATCCTATGCTTCATTAAATGGTATTTATGTTGTTTTATCCTATGCTTTATTAAATTGTATTTATGTTGTTTTAACCTATGCTTTATTAAATTGTATTTATGTTGTTTTAACCTATGCTTTATTAAATTGTATTTATGTTGTTCTAACCTATGCTTTATTAAATTGTATTTATGTTGTTCTAACCTATGCTTTATTAAATTGTATTTATGTTGTTTTATCCTATGCATTATTAAATTGTATTTATGTTGTTTTAACCTATGCTTTATTAAATTGTATTTATGTTGTTTTATCCTATGCTTTATTAAATTGTATTTATGTTGTTTTATCCTATGCTTTATTAAATTGTATTTATGTTGTTTTAACCCATGCTTTATTAAATTGTATTTATGTTGTTTTATCCTATGCTTTATTAAATTGTATTTATGTTGTTTTAACCTATGCTTTATTAAATTGTATTTATGCTGTTTTAACCTATGCTTTATTAAATTGTATTTATGTTGTTTTAACCTATGCTTTATTAAATTGTATTTATGTTGTTTTATCCTATGCTTTATTAAATTGTATTTATGTTGTTTTATCCTATGCTTTATTAAATTGTATTTATGTTGTTTTAACCTATGCTTTATTAAATTGTATTTATGTTGTTTTATCCTATGCTTTATTAAATTGTATTTATGTTGTTTTATCCTATGCTTTATTAAATTGTATTTATGTTGTTTATAACCTATGCTTTATTAAATTGTATTTATGTTATTTTATCCTATGCTTTATTAAATTGTATTTATGTTGTTCTAACCTATGCTTTATTAAATTGTATTTATGTTGTTTTATCCTATGCTTTATTAAATTGTATTTATGTTGTTTTAACCTATGCTTTATTAAATTGTATTTATGTTGTTTTAACCTATGCTTTATTAAATTGTATTTATGTTGTTCTAACCTATGCTTTATTAAATTGTATTTATGTTGTTTTAACCTATGCTTTATTAAATTGTATTTATGCTGTTTTAACCTATGCTTTATTAAATTGTATTTATGTTGTTTTAACCTATGCTTTATTAAATTGTATTTATGTTGTTTTATCCTATGCTTTATTAAATTGTATTTATGTTGTTCTAACCTATGCTTTATTAAATTGTATTTATGTTGTTTTATCCTATGCTTTATTAAATTGTAATTATGTTGTTTTAACCTATGCTTTATTAAATTGTATTTATGTTGTTTTATCCTATGCTTTATTAAATTGTATTTATGTTGTTTTATCCTATGCTTTATTAAATTGTATTTATGTTGTTTTATCCTATGCTTTATTAAATTGTATTTATGTTGTTTTATCCTATGCTTTATTAAATTGTATTTATGTTGTTTTAACCTATGCTTTATTAAATTGTATTTATGCTGTTTTAACCTATGCTTTATTAAATTGTATTTATGTTGTTTTAACCTATGCTTTATTAAATTGTATTTATGTTGTTTTATCCTATGCTTTATTAAATTGTATTTATGTTGTTCTAACCTATGCTTTATTAAATTGTATTTATGTTGTTTTATCCTGTGCTTTATTAAATTGTAATTATGTTGTTTTAACCTATGCTTTATTAAATTGTATTTATGTTGTTTTATCCTATGCTTTATTAAATTGTATTTATGTTGTTTTAAACTATGCTTTATTAAATTGTGTTTATGTTGTTTTAACCTATGTTTTATTAAATTGTATTTATGTTGTTTTAAACTATGCTTTATTAAATTGTATTTATGTTGTTTTAAACTATGCTTTATTAAATTGTATTTATGTTGTTTTAACCTATGCTTTATTAATTTGTATTTATGTTGTTTTATCCTATGCTTTATTAAATTGTATTTATGTTGTTTTATCCTATGCTTTATTAAATTGTATTTATGTTGTTTTATCCTATGCTTTATTAAATTGTATTCATGCTGTTTTAACCTATGCTTTATTAAATTGTATTTATGTTGTTTTATCCTATGCTTTATTAAATTGTATTTATGTTGTTTAATCCTATGCTTTATTAAATTGTATTTATGTTGTTTTAACCCATGCTTTATTAAATTGTATTTATGTTATTTTATCCTATGCTTTATTAAATTGTATTTATGTTGTTCTAACCTATGCTTTATTAAATTGTATTTATGTTGTTTTATCCTATGCTTTATTAAATTGTATTTATGTTGTTTTATCCTATGCTTTATTAAATTGTATTTATGTTGTTTAATCCTATGCTTTATTAAATTGTATTTATGTTGTTTTTACCCATGCTTTATTAAATTGTATTTATGTTGTTTTATCCTATGCTTTATTAAATTGTATTTATGTTGTTTTATCCTATGCTTTATTAAATTGTATTTATGTTGTTTTAACCTATGCTTTATTAAATTGTATTTATGTTGTTTTATCCTATGCTTTATTAAATTGTATTTATGTTGTTTTAACCCATGCTTCATTAAATTGTATTTATGTTGTTTTATCCTATGCTTCATTAAATGGTATTTATGTTGTTTTATCCTATGCTTTATTAAATTGTATTTATGTTGTTTTATGCTATGCTTTATTAAATTGTATTTATGTTGTTTTAACCTATGCTTTATTAAATTGTATTTATGTTGTTTTATCCTATGGTTTATTAAATTGTATTTATGTTGTTTTAACCCATGCTTCATTAAATTGTATTTATGTTGTTTTATCCTATGCTTTATTAAATTGTATTTATGTTGTTTTATCCTATGCTTTATTAAATTGTATTTATGTTGTTTTATCCTATGCTTTATTAAATTGTATTTATGTTGTTTTATCCTATGCTTTATTAAATTGTATTTATGTTGTTTATAACATATGCTTTATTAAATTGTATTTATGTTGTTTTATCCTATGCTTTATTAAATTGTATTTATGTTGTTTATAACCTATGCTTTATTAAATTGTATTTATGTTGTTTTATCCTATGCTTTATTAAATTGTATTTATGTTGTTCTAACCTATGCTTTATTAAATTGTATTTATGTTGTTTTATCCTATGCTTTATTAAATTGTATTTATGTTGTTTTAACCCATGCTTTATTAAATTGTATTTATGCTGTTTTTTCCTATGCTTTATTAAATTGTATTTATGTTGTTTTAACCCATGCTTTATTAAATTGTATTTATGTTGTTTTATCCTATGCTTTATTAAATTGTATTTATGTTGTTTTATCCTATGCTTTATTAAATTGTATTTATGTTTGTTTTATCCTATGCTTTATTAAATTGTATTTATGTTGTTTTAACCCATGCTTTATTAAATTGTATT
Source organism: Phyllobates terribilis (assembly GCF_046119375.1). Taxonomy (NCBI): domain Eukaryota; kingdom Metazoa; phylum Chordata; class Amphibia; order Anura; family Dendrobatidae; genus Phyllobates; species Phyllobates terribilis. Next base: position 1,026,264 of record NW_027362781.1, on the reverse strand, counting down.
TATGTTGTTTTATCCTATGCTTTATTAAATTGTATTTATGTTGTTTTATCCTATGCTTTATTAAATTGTATTTATGTTGTTTTAACCTATGCTTTATTAAATTGTATTTATGTTGTTTTATCCTATGCTTTATTAAATTGTATTTATGTTGTTTTAACCCATGCTTCATTAAATTGTATTTATGTTGTTTTATCCTATGCTTCATTAAATGGTATTTATGTTGTTTTATCCTATGCTTTATTAAATTGTATTTATGTTGTTTTAACCTATGCTTTATTAAATTGTATTTATGTTGTTTTAACCTATGCTTTATTAAATTGTATTTATGTTGTTCTAACCTATGCTTTATTAAATTGTATTTATGTTGTTCTAACCTATGCTTTATTAAATTGTATTTATGTTGTTTTATCCTATGCATTATTAAATTGTATTTATGTTGTTTTAACCTATGCTTTATTAAATTGTATTTATGTTGTTTTATCCTATGCTTTATTAAATTGTATTTATGTTGTTTTATCCTATGCTTTATTAAATTGTATTTATGTTGTTTTAACCCATGCTTTATTAAATTGTATTTATGTTGTTTTATCCTATGCTTTATTAAATTGTATTTATGTTGTTTTAACCTATGCTTTATTAAATTGTATTTATGCTGTTTTAACCTATGCTTTATTAAATTGTATTTATGTTGTTTTAACCTATGCTTTATTAAATTGTATTTATGTTGTTTTATCCTATGCTTTATTAAATTGTATTTATGTTGTTTTATCCTATGCTTTATTAAATTGTATTTATGTTGTTTTAACCTATGCTTTATTAAATTGTATTTATGTTGTTTTATCCTATGCTTTATTAAATTGTATTTATGTTGTTTTATCCTATGCTTTATTAAATTGTATTTATGTTGTTTATAACCTATGCTTTATTAAATTGTATTTATGTTATTTTATCCTATGCTTTATTAAATTGTATTTATGTTGTTCTAACCTATGCTTTATTAAATTGTATTTATGTTGTTTTATCCTATGCTTTATTAAATTGTATTTATGTTGTTTTAACCTATGCTTTATTAAATTGTATTTATGTTGTTTTAACCTATGCTTTATTAAATTGTATTTATGTTGTTCTAACCTATGCTTTATTAAATTGTATTTATGTTGTTTTAACCTATGCTTTATTAAATTGTATTTATGCTGTTTTAACCTATGCTTTATTAAATTGTATTTATGTTGTTTTAACCTATGCTTTATTAAATTGTATTTATGTTGTTTTATCCTATGCTTTATTAAATTGTATTTATGTTGTTCTAACCTATGCTTTATTAAATTGTATTTATGTTGTTTTATCCTATGCTTTATTAAATTGTAATTATGTTGTTTTAACCTATGCTTTATTAAATTGTATTTATGTTGTTTTATCCTATGCTTTATTAAATTGTATTTATGTTGTTTTATCCTATGCTTTATTAAATTGTATTTATGTTGTTTTATCCTATGCTTTATTAAATTGTATTTATGTTGTTTTATCCTATGCTTTATTAAATTGTATTTATGTTGTTTTAACCTATGCTTTATTAAATTGTATTTATGCTGTTTTAACCTATGCTTTATTAAATTGTATTTATGTTGTTTTAACCTATGCTTTATTAAATTGTATTTATGTTGTTTTATCCTATGCTTTATTAAATTGTATTTATGTTGTTCTAACCTATGCTTTATTAAATTGTATTTATGTTGTTTTATCCTATGCTTTATTAAATTGTAATTATGTTGTTTTAACCTATGCTTTATTAAATTGTATTTATGTTGTTTTATCCTATGCTTTATTAAATTGTATTTATGTTGTTTTAAACTATGCTTTATTAAATTGTGTTTATGTTGTTTTAACCTATGTTTTATTAAATTGTATTTATGTTGTTTTAAACTATGCTTTATTAAATTGTATTTATGTTGTTTTAAACTATGCTTTATTAAATTGTATTTATGTTGTTTTAACCTATGCTTTATTAATTTGTATTTATGTTGTTTTATCCTATGCTTTATTAAATTGTATTTATGTTGTTTTATCCTATGCTTTATTAAATTGTATTTATGTTGTTTTATCCTATGCTTTATTAAATTGTATTCATGCTGTTTTAACCTATGCTTTATTAAATTGTATTTATGTTGTTTTATCCTATGCTTTATTAAATTGTATTTATGTTGTTTAATCCTATGCTTTATTAAATTGTATTTATGTTGTTTTAACCCATGCTTTATTAAATTGTATTTATGTTATTTTATCCTATGCTTTATTAAATTGTATTTATGTTGTTCTAACCTATGCTTTATTAAATTGTATTTATGTTGTTTTATCCTATGCTTTATTAAATTGTATTTATGTTGTTTTATCCTATGCTTTATTAAATTGTATTTATGTTGTTTAATCCTATGCTTTATTAAATTGTATTTATGTTGTTTTTACCCATGCTTTATTAAATTGTATTTATGTTGTTTTATCCTATGCTTTATTAAATTGTATTTATGTTGTTTTATCCTATGCTTTATTAAATTGTATTTATGTTGTTTTAACCTATGCTTTATTAAATTGTATTTATGTTGTTTTATCCTATGCTTTATTAAATTGTATTTATGTTGTTTTAACCCATGCTTCATTAAATTGTATTTATGTTGTTTTATCCTATGCTTCATTAAATGGTATTTATGTTGTTTTATCCTATGCTTTATTAAATTGTATTTATGTTGTTTTATGCTATGCTTTATTAAATTGTATTTATGTTGTTTTAACCTATGCTTTATTAAATTGTATTTATGTTGTTTTATCCTATGCTTTATTAAATTGTATTTATGTTGTTTTAAACTATGCTTTATTAAATTGTATTTATGTTGTTTTAACCTATGCTTTATTAAATTGTATTTATGTTGTTTTATCCTATGCTTTATTAAATTGTATTTATGTTGTTTTAACCTATGCTTTAATAAATTGTATTTATGTAGTTTTATCCTATGCTTTATTAAATTGTATTTATGTTGTTTTATCCTATGCTTTATTAAATTGTATTTATGTTGTTTTAACCTATGTTTTATTAAATTGTATTTATGTTGTTTTATCCTATGCTTTATTAAATTGTATTTATGTTGTTTTATCCTATGCTTTATTAAATTGTATTTATGTTGTTTATAACCTATGCTTTATTAAATTGTATTTATGTTATTTTATCCTATGCTTTATTAAATTGTATTTATGTTGTTCTAACCTATGCTTTATTAAATTGTATTTATGTTGTTTTATCCTATGCTTTATTAAATTGTATTTATGTTGTTTTAACCTATGCTTTATTAAATTGTATTTATGTTGTTTTAACCTATGCTTTATTAAATTGTATTTATGTTGTTCTAACCTATGCTTTATTAAATTGTATTTATGTTGTTTTAACCTATGCTTTATTAAATTGTATTTATGCTGTTTTAACCTATGCTTTATTAAATTGTATTTATGTTGTTTTAACCTATGCTTTATTAAATTGTATTTATGTTGTTTTATCCTATGCTTTATTAAATTGTATTTATGTTGTTCTAACCTATGCTTTATTAAATTGTATTTATGTTGTTTTATCCTATGCTTTATTAAATTGTAATTATGTTGTTTTAACCTATGCTTTATTAAATTGTATTTATGTTGTTTTATCCTATGCTTTATTAAATTGTATTTATGTTGTTTTATCCTATGCTTTATTAAATTGTATTTATGTTGTTTTATCCTATGCTTTATTAAATTGTATTTATGTTGTTTTATCCTATGCTTTATTAAATTGTATTTATGTTGTTTTAACCTATGCTTTATTAAATTGTATTTATGCTGTTTTAACCTATGCTTTATTAAATTGTATTTATGTTGTTTTAACCTATGCTTTATTAAATTGTATTTATGTTGTTTTATCCTATGCTTTATTAAATTGTATTTATGTTGTTCTAACCTATGCTTTATTAAATTGTATTTATGTTGTTTTATCCTATGCTTTATTAAATTGTAATTATGTTGTTTTAACCTATGCTTTATTAAATTGTATTTATGTTGTTTTATCCTATGCTTTATTAAATTGTATTTATGTTGTTTTAAACTATGCTTTATTAAATTGTGTTTATGTTGTTTTAACCTATGTTTTATTAAATTGTATTTATGTTGTTTTAAACTATGCTTTATTAAATTGTATTTATGTTGTTTTAAACTATGCTTTATTAAATTGTATTTATGTTGTTTTAACCTATGCTTTATTAAATTGTATTTATGTTGTTTTATCCTATGCTTTATTAAATTGTATTTATGTTGTTTTATCCTATGCTTTATTAAATTGTATTTATGTTGTTTTATCCTATGCTTTATTAAATTGTATTCATGCTGTTTTAACCTATGCTTTATTAAATTGTATTTATGTTGTTTTATCCTATGCTTTATTAAATTGTATTTATGTTGTTTAATCCTATGCTTTATTAAATTGTATTTATGTTGTTTTAACCCATGCTTTATTAAATTGTATTTATGTTATTTTATCCTATGCTTTATTAAATTGTATTTATGTTGTTCTAACCTATGCTTTATTAAATTGTATTTATGTTGTTTTATCCTATGCTTTATTAAATTGTATTTATGTTGTTTTATCCTATGCTTTATTAAATTGTATTTATGTTGTTTAATCCTATGCTTTATTAAATTGTATTTATGTTGTTTTTACCCATGCTTTATTAAATTGTATTTATGTTGTTTTATCCTATGCTTTATTAAATTGTATTTATGTTGTTTTATCCTATGCTTTATTAAATTGTATTTATGTTGTTTTAACCTATGCTTTATTAAATTGTATTTATGTTGTTTTATCCTATGCTTTATTAAATTGTATTTATGTTGTTTTATCCTATGCTTTATTAAATTGTATTTATGTTGTTTTAACCTATGCTTTATTAAATTGTATTTATGTTGTTTTAACCTATGCTTTATTAAATTGTATTTATGTTGTTCTAACCTATGCTTTATTAAATTGTATTTATGTTGTTTTAACCTATGCTTTATTAAATTGTATTTATGCTGTTTTAACCTATGCTTTATTAAATTGTATTTATGTTGTTTTAACCTATGCTTTATTAAATTGTATTTATGTTGTTTTATCCTATGCTTTATTAAATTGTATTTATGTTGTTCTAACCTATGCTTTATTAAATTGTATTTATGTTGTTTTATCCTATGCTTTATTAAATTGTAATTATGTTGTTTTAACCTATGCTTTATTAAATTGTATTTATGTTGTTTTATCCTATGCTTTATTAAATTGTATTTATGTTGTTTTATCCTATGCTTTATTAAATTGTATTTATGTTGTTTTATCCTATGCTTTATTAAATTGTATTTATGTTGTTTTATCCTATGCTTTATTAAATTGTATTTATGTTGTTTTAACCTATGCTTTATTAAATTGTATTTATGCTGTTTTAACCTATGCTTTATTAAATTGTATTTATGTTGTTTTAACCTATGCTTTATTAAATTGTATTTATGTTGTTTTATCCTATGCTTTATTAAATTGTATTTATGTTGTTCTAACCTATGCTTTATTAAATTGTATTTATGTTGTTTTATCCTATGCTTTATTAAATTGTAATTATGTTGTTTTAACCTATGCTTTATTAAATTGTATTTATGTTGTTTTATCCTATGCTTTATTAAATTGTATTTATGTTGTTTTAAACTATGCTTTATTAAATTGTGTTTATGTTGTTTTAACCTATGTTTTATTAAATTGTATTTATGTTGTTTTAAACTATGCTTTATTAAATTGTATTTATGTTGTTTTAAACTATGCTTTATTAAATTGTATTTATGTTGTTTTAACCTATGCTTTATTAAATTGTATTTATGTTGTTTTATCCTATGCTTTATTAAATTGTATTTATGTTGTTTTATCCTATGCTTTATTAAATAGTATTTATGTTGTTTTATCCTATGCTTTATTAAATTGTATTCATGCTGTTTTAACCTATGCTTTATTAAATTGTATTTATGTTGTTTTATCCTATGCTTTATTAAATTGTATTTATGTTGTTTAATCCTATGCTTTATTAAATTGTATTTATGTTGTTTTAACCCATGCTTTATTAAATTGTATTTATGTTATTTTATCCTATGCTTTATTAAATTGTATTTATGTTGTTCTAACCTATGCTTTATTAAATTGTATTTATGTTGTTTTATCCTATGCTTTATTAAATTGTATTTATGTTGTTTTATCCTATGCTTTATTAAATTGTATTTATGTTGTTTAATCCTATGCTTTATTAAATTGTATTTATGTTGTTTTTACCCATGCTTTATTAAATTGTATTTATGTTGTTTTATCCTATGCTTTATTAAATTGTATTTATGTTGTTTTATCCTATGCTTTATTAAATTGTATTTATGTTGTTTTAACCTATGCTTTATTAAATTGTATTTATGTTGTTTTATCCTATGCTTTATTAAATTGTATTTATGTTGTTTTAACCCATGCTTCATTAAATTGTATTTATGTTGTTTTATCCTATGCTTCATTAAATGGTATTTATGTTGTTTTATCCTATGCTTTATTAAATTGTATTTATGTTGTTTTATGCTATGCTTTATTAAATTGTATTTATGTTGTTTTAACCTATGCTTTATTAAATTGTATTTATGTTGTTTTAACCTATGCTTTATTAAATTGTATTTATGTTGTTTTATCCTATGCTTTATTAAATTGTATTTATGTTGTTTTATCCTATGCTTTATTAAATTGTATTTATGTTGTTTTATCCTATGCTTTATTAAATTGTATTTATGTTGTTTTATCCTATGCTTTATTAAATAGTATTTATGTTGTTTTATCCTATGCTTTATTAAATTGTATTCATGCTGTTTTAACCTATGCTTTATTAAATTGTATTTATGTTGTTTTATCCTATGCTTTATTAAATTGTATTTATGTTGTTTAATCCTATGCTTTATTAAATTGTATTTATGTTGTTTTAACCCATGCTTTATTAAATTGTATTTATGTTATTTTATCCTATGCTTTATTAAATTGTATTTATGTTGTTCTAACCTATGCTTTATTAAATTGTATTTATGTTGTTTTATCCTATGCTTTATTAAATTGTATTTATGTTGTTTTATCCTATGCTTTATTAAATTGTATTTATGTTGTTTAATCCTATGCTTTATTAAATTGTATTTATGTTGTTTTTACCCATGCTTTATTAAATTGTATTTATGTTGTTTTATCCTATGCTTTATTAAATTGTATTTATGTTGTTTTATCCTATGCTTTATTAAATTGTATTTATGTTGTTTTAACCTATGCTTTATTAAATTGTATTTATGTTGTTTTATCCTATGCTTTATTAAATTGTATTTATGTTGTTTTAACCCATGCTTCATTAAATTGTATTTATGTTGTTTTATCCTATGCTTCATTAAATGGTATTTATGTTGTTTTATCCTATGCTTTATTAAATTGTATTTATGTTGTTTTATGCTATGCTTTATTAAATTGTATTTATGTTGTTTTAACCTATGCTTTATTAAATTGTATTTATGTTGTTTTAACCTATGCTTTATTAAATTGTATTTATGTTGTTTTATCCTATGCTTTATTAAATTGTATTTATGTTGTTTTATCCTATGCTTTATTAAATTGTATTTATGTTGTTGTAACCTATGCTTTATTAAATTGTATTTATGTTGTTTTATCCTATGCTTTATTAAATTGTATTTATGTTGTTTTATCCTATGCTTTATTAAATTGTATTTATGTTGTTTTATCCTATGCTTTATTAAATTGTATTTATGTTGTTTTATCCTATGCTTTATTAAATTGTATTTATGTTGTTTATAACCTATGCTTTATTAAATTGTATTTATGTTGTTTTATCCTATGCTTTATTAAATTGTATTTATGTTGTTTTAACCTATGCTTTATTAAATTGTATTTATGTTGTTTTATCCTATGCTTTATTAAATTGTATTTATGTTGTTTTATCCTATGCTTTATTAAATTGTATTTAGGTTGTTTTATCCTATGCTTTATTAAATTGTATTTATGTTGTTTTAACCCATGCTTCATTAAATTGTATTTATGTTGTTTTATCCTATGCTTCATTAAATGGTATTTATGTTGTTTTATCCTATGCTTTATTAAATTGTATTTATGTTGTTTTAACCTATGCTTTATTAAATTGTATTTATGTTGTTTTAACCTATGCTTTATTAAATTGTATTTATGTTGTTCTAACCTATGCTTTATTAAATTGTATTTATGTTGTTCTAACCTATGCTTTATTAAATTGTATTTATGTTGTTTTATCCTATGCTTTATTAAATTGTATTTATGTTGTTTTAATCTATGCTTTATTAAATTGTATTTATGCTGTTTTAACCTATGCTTTATTAAATTGTATTTATGTTGTTTTAACCTATGCTTTATTAAATTGTATTTATGTTGTTTTATCCTATGCTTTATTAAATTGTATTTATGTTGTTTTATCCTATGATTTATTAAATTGTATTTATGTTGTTTTAACCTATGCTTTATTAAATTGTATTTATATTGTTTTATCCTATGCTTTATTAAATTGTATTTATGTTGTTTTAACCTATGCGTTATTAAATTGTATTTATGTTGTTTTATCCTATGCTTTATTAAATTGTATTTATGTTGTTTTAACCTATGCTTTATTAAATTGTATTTATGTAGTTTTATCCTATGCTTTATTAAATTGTATTTATGTTGTTCTAACCTATGCTTTATTAAATTGTATTTATGTTGTTCTAACCTATGCTTTATTAAATTGTATTTATGTTGTTTTATCCTATGCTTTATTAAATTGTATTTATGTTGTTTTATCCTATGCTTTATTAAATTGTATTTAGGTTGTTTTATCCTATGCTTTATTAAATTGTATTTATGTTGTTTTAACCCATGCTTCATTAAATTGTATTTATGTTGTTTTATCCTATGCTTCATTAAATGGTATTTATGTTGTTTTATCCTATGCTTTATTAAATTGTATTTATGTTGTTTTAACCTATGCTTTATTAAATTGTATTTATGTTGTTTTAACCTATGCTTTATTAAATTGTATTTATGTTGTTCTAACCTATGCTTTATTAAATTGTATTTATGTTGTTCTAACCTATGCTTTATTAAATTGTATTTATGTTGTTTTATCCTATGCTTTATTAAATTGTATTTATGTTGTTTTAATCTATGCTTTATTAAATTGTATTTATGCTGTTTTAACCTATGCTTTATTAAATTGTATTTATGTTGTTTTAACCTATGCTTTATTAAATTGTATTTATGTTGTTTTATCCTATGCTTTATTAAATTGTATTTATGTTGTTTTATCCTATGATTTATTAAATTGTATTTATGTTGTTTTAACCTATGCTTTATTAAATTGTATTTATATTGTTTTATCCTATGCTTTATTAAATTGTATTTATGTTGTTTTAACCTATGCATTATTAAATTGTATTTATGTTGTTTTATCCTATGCTTTATTAAATTGTATTTATGTTGTTTTAACCTATGCTTTATTAAATTGTATTTATGTAGTTTTATCCTATGCTTTATTAAATTGTATTTATGTTGTTCTAACCTATGCTTTATTAAATTGTATTTATGTTGTTCTAACCTATGCTTTATTAAATTGTATTTATGTTGTTTTATCCTATGCTTTATTAAATTGTATTTATGTTGTTTTAACCTATGCTTTATTAAATTGTATTTATGTTGTTTTATCCAATGCTTTATTAAATTGTATTTATGTTGTTTTATCCTATGCTTTATTATATTGTATTTATGTTGTTTTAACCTATGCTTTATTAAATTGTATTTATGCTGTTTTAACCTATGCTTTATTAAATTGTATTTATGTTGTTTTAACCTATGCTTTATTAAATTGTATTTATGTTGTTTTATCCTATGCTTTATTAAATTGTATTTATGTTGTTCTAACCTATGCTTTATTAAATTGTATTTATGTTGTTTTATCCTATGCTTTATTAAATTGTAATTATGTTGTTTTAACCTATGCTTTATTAAATTGTATTTATGTTGTTTTATCCTATGCTTTATTAAATTGTATTTATGTTGTTTTAAACTATGCTTTATTAAATTGTGTTTATGTTGTTTTAACCTATGTTTTATTAAATTGTATTTATGTTTTTTTAAACTATGCTTTATTAAATTGTATTTATGTTGTTTTAAACTATGCTTTATTAAATTGTATTTATGTTGTTTTATCCTATGCTTTATTAAATTGTATTTATGTTGTTTTAACCTATGCTTTATTAAATTGTATTTATGTTGTTTTATCGTATGCTTTATTAAATTGTATTTATGTTGTTTTATCCTATGCTTTATTAAATTGTATTTATGTTGTTTTAACCTATGCTTTATTAAATTGTATTTATGCTGTTTTAACCTATGCTTTATTAAATTATATTTATGTTGTTTTAACCTATGCTTTATTAAATTGTATTTATGTTGTTTTATCCTATGCTTTATTAAATTGTATTTATGTTGTTCTAACCTATGCTTTATTAAATTGTATTTATGTTGTTTTATCCTATGCTTTATTAAATTGTATTTATGATGTTTTATCCTATGCTTTATTAAATTGTATTTATGTTGTTTTAACCTATGCTTTATTAAATTGTATTTATGTTGTTTTATCCTATGCTTTATTAAATTGTATTTATGTTGTTTTATCCTATGCTTTATTAAATTGTATTTATGTTGTTTTATCCTATGCTTTATTAAATTGTATTCATGCTGTTTTAACCTATGCTTTATTAAATTGTATTTATGTTGTTTTATCCTATGCTTTATTAAATTGTATTTATGTTGTTTAATCCTATGCTTTATTAAATTGTATTTATGTTGTTTTAACCCATGCTTTATTAAATTGTATTTATGTTATTTTATCCTATGCTTTATTAAATTGTATTTATGTTGTTCTAACCTATGCTTTATTAAATTGTATTTATGTTGTTTTATCCTATGCTTTATTAAATTGTATTTATGTTGTTTTATCCTATGCTTTATTAAATTGTATTTATGTTGTTTAATCCTATGCTTTATTAAATTGTATTTATGTTGTTTTTACCCATGCTTTATTAAATTGTATTTATGTTGTTTTATCCTATGCTTTATTAAATTGTATTTATGTTGTTTTATCCTATGCTTTATTAAATTGTATTTATGTTGTTTTAACCTATGCTTTATTAAATTGTATTTATGTTGTTTTATCCTATGCTTTATTAAATTGTATTTATGTTGTTTTAACCCATGCTTCATTAAATTGTATTTATGTTGTTTTATCCTATGCTTCATTAAATGGTATTTATGTTGTTCTATCCTATGCTTTATTAAATTGTATTTATGTTGTTTTATGCTATGCTTTATTAAATTGTATTTATGTTGTTTTAACCTATGCTTTATTAAATTGTATTTATGTTGTTTTATCCTATGCTTTATTAAATTGTATTTATGTTGTTTTAAACTATGCTTTATTAAATTGTATTTATGTTGTTTTAACCTATGCTTTATTAAATTGTATTTATGTTGTTTTATCCTATGCTTTATTAAATTGTATTTATGTTGTTTTAACCTATGCTTTAATAAATTGTATTTATGTAGTTTTATCCTATGCTTTATTAAATTGTATTTATGTTGTTCTAACCTATGCTTTATTAAATTGTATTTATGTTGTTTTAACCTATGCTTTATTAAATTGTATTTATGTTGATTTATCCTATGCTTTATTAAATTGTATTTATGTTGTTTTATCCTATGCTTTATTAAATTGTATTTATGTTGTTTTATCCTATGCTTTATTAAATTGTATTTATGTTGTTTTATCCTATGCTTTATTAAATTGTATTTATGTTGTTTTATCCTATGCTTTATTAAATTGTATTTATGTTGTTTTAACCTATGCTTTATTAAATTGTATTTATGCTGTTTTAACCTATGCTTTATTAAATTGTATTTATGTTGTTTTAACCTATGCTTTATTAAATTGTATTTATGTTGTTTTATCATATGCTTTATTAAATTGTATTTATGTTGTTCTAACCTATGCTTTATTAAATTTTATTTATGTTGTTTTATCCTATGCTTTATTAAATTGTATTTATGTTGTTTTACCCTATGCTTTATTAAATTGTATTTATGTTGTTTTATCCCATGCTTTATTAAATTGTATTTATGTTGTTTGAACCTATGCTTTATTAAATTGTATTTATGTTGTTTTATCCTATGCTTTATTAAATTGTATTTATGTTGTTTTAACCCATGCTTTATTAAATTGTATTTATGTTATTTTATCCTATGCTTTATTAAATTGTATTTATGTTGTTCTAACCTATGCTTTATTAAATTGTATTTATGTTGTTTTATCCTATGCTTTATTAAATTGTATTTATGTTGTTTTATCCTATGCTTTATTAAATTGTATTTATGTTGTTTAATCCTATGCTTTATTAAATTGTATTTATGTTGTTTTTACCCATGCTTTATTAAATTGTATTTATGTTGTTTTATCCTATGCTTTATTAAATTGTATTTATGTTGTTTTAACCCATGCTTTATTAAATTGTATTTATGCTGTTTTTTCCTATGCTTTATTAAATTGTATTTATGTTGTTTTAACCCATGCTTTATTAAATTGTATTTATGTTGTTTTATCCTATGCTTTATTAAATTGTATTTATGTTGTTTTATCCTATGCTTTATTAAATTGTATTTATGTTTGTTTTATCCTATGCTTTATTAAATTGTATTTATGTTGTTTTAACCCATGCTTTATTAAATTGTATTTATGTTGTTTTATCCTATGCTTTATTAAATTGTATTTATGTTGTTTTATCCTATGCTTTATTAAATTGTATTTATGTTGTTTTAACCTATGCTTTATTAAATTGTATTTATGTTGTTTTATCCTATGCTTTATTAAATTGTATTTATGTTGTTTTAACCCATGCTTCATTAAATTGTATTTATGTTGTTTTATCCTATGCTTCATTAAATGGTATTTATGTTGTTTTATCCTATGCTTTATTAAATTGTATTTATGTTGTTTTAACCTATGCTTTATTAAATTGTATTTATGTTGTTTTAACCTATGCTTTATTAAATTGTATTTATGTTGTTCTAACCTATGCTTTATTAAATTGTATTTATGTTGTTCTAACCTATGCTTTATTAAATTGTATTTATGTTGTTTTATCCTATGCTTTATTAAATTGTATTTATGTTGTTTTAACCTATGCTTTATTAAATTGTATTTATGTTGTTTTATCCTATGCTTTATTAAATTGTATTTATGTTGTTTTATCCTATGCTTTATTAAATTGTATTTATGTTGTTTTAACCCATGCTTTATTAAATTGTATTTATGTTGTTTTATCCTATGCTTTATTAAATTGTATTTATGTTGTTTTAACCTATGCTTTATTAAATTGTATTTATGCTGTTTTAACCTATGCTTTATTAAATTGTATTTATGTTGTTTTAACCTATGCTTTATTAAATTGTATTTATGTTGTTTTATCCTATGCTTTATTAAATTGTATTTATGTTGTTTTATCCTATGCTTTATTAAATTGTATTTATGTTGTTTTAACCTATGCTTTATTAAATTGTATTTATGTTGTTTTATCCTATGCTTTATTAAATTGTATTTATGTTGTTTTATCCTATGCTTTATTAAATTGTATTTATGTTGTTTATAACCTATGCTTTATTAAATTGTATTTATGTTATTTTATCCTATGCTTTATTAAATTGTATTTATGTTGTTCTAACCTATGCTTTATTAAATTGTATTTATGTTGTTTTATCCTATGCTTTATTAAATTGTATTTATGTTGTTTTAACCTATGCTTTATTAAATTGTATTTATGTTGTTTTAACCTATGCTTTATTAAATTGTATTTATGTTGTTCTAACCTATGCTTTATTAAATTGTATTTATGTTGTTTTAACCTATGCTTTATTAAATTGTATTTATGCTGTTTTAACCTATGCTTTATTAAATTGTATTTATGTTGTTTTAACCTATGCTTTATTAAATTGTATTTATGTTGTTTTATCCTATGCTTTATTAAATTGTATTTATGTTGTTCTAACCTATGCTTTATTAAATTGTATTTATGTTGTTTTATCCTATGCTTTATTAAATTGTAATTATGTTGTTTTAACCTATGCTTTATTAAATTGTATTTATGTTGTTTTATCCTATGCTTTATTAAATTGTATTTATGTTGTTTTATCCTATGCTTTATTAAATTGTATTTATGTTGTTTTATCCTATGCTTTATTAAATTGTATTTATGTTGTTTTATCCTATGCTTTATTAAATTGTATTTATGTTGTTTTAACCTATGCTTTATTAAATTGTATTTATGCTGTTTTAACCTATGCTTTATTAAATTTTATTTATGTTGTTTTAACCTATGCTTTATTAAATTGTATTTATGTTGTTTTATCCTATGCTTTATTAAATTGTATTTATGTTGTTCTAACCTATGCTTTATTAAATTGTATTTATGTTGTTTTATCCTATGCTTTATTAAATTGTAATTATGTTGTTTTAACCTATGCTTTATTAAATTGTATTTATGTTGTTTTATCCTATGCTTTATTAAATTGTATTTATGTTGTTTTAAACTATGCTTTATTAAATTGTGTTTATGTTGTTTTAACCTATGTTTTATTAAATTGTATTTATGTTGTTTTAAACTATGCTTTATTAAATTGTATTTATGTTGTTTTAACCTATGCTTTATTAAATTGTATTTATGCTGTTTTAACCTATGCTTTATTAAATTATATTTATGTTGTTTTAACCTATGCTTTATTAAATTGTATTTATGTTGTTTTATCCTATGCTTTATTAAATTGTATTTATGTTGTTCTAACCTATGCTTTATTAAATTGTATTTATGTTGTTTTATCCTATGCTTTATTAAATTGTATTTATGATGTTTTATCCTATGCTTTATTAAATTGTATTTATGTTGTTTTAACCTATGCTTTATTAAATTGTATTTATGTTGTTTTATCCTATGCTTTATTAAATTGTATTTATGTTGTTTTATCCTATGCTTTATTAAATTGTATTTATGTTGTTTTATCCTATGCTTTATTAAATTGTATTCATGCTGTTTTAACCTATGCTTTATTAAATTGTATTTATGTTGTTTTATCCTATGCTTTATTAAATTGTATTTATGTTGTTTAATCCTATGCTTTATTAAATTGTATTTATGTTGTTTTAACCCATGCTTTATTAAATTGTATTTATGTTATTTTATCCTATGCTTTATTAAATTGTATTTATCTTGTTCTAACCTATGCTTTATTAAATTGTATTTATGTTGTTTTATCCTATGCTTTATTAAATTGTATTTATGTTGTTTTATCCTATGCTTTATTAAATTGTATTTATGTTGTTTAATCCTATGCTTTATTAAATTGTATTTATGTTGTTTTTACCCATGCTTTATTAAATTGTATTTATGTTGTTTTATCCTATGCTTTATTAAATTGTATTTATGTTGTTTTATCCTATGCTTTATTAAATTGTATTTATGTTGTTTTATGCTATGCTTTATTAAATTGTATTTATGTTGTTTTAACCTATGCTTTATTAAATTGTATTTATGTTGTTTTATCCTATGCTTTATTAAATTGTATTTATGTTGTTTTAAACTATGCTTTATTAAATTGTATTTATGTTGTTTTAACCTATGCTTTATTAAATTGTATTTATGTTGTTTTATCCTATGCTTTATTAAATTGTATTTATGTTGTTTTAACCTATGCTTTAATAAATTGTATTTATGTAGTTTTATCCTATGCTTTATTAAATTGTATTGATGTTGTTCTAACCTATGCTTTATTAAAATGTATTTATGTTGTTTTAACCTATGCTTTATTAAATTGTATTTATGTTGATTTATCCTATGCTTTATTAAATTGTATTTATGTTGTTTTATCCTATGCTTTATTAAATTGTATTTATGTTGTTTTATCCTATGCTTTATTAAATTGTATTTATGTTGTTTTATCCTATGCTTTATTAAATTGTATTTATGTTTGTTTTATCCTATGCTTTATTAAATTGTATTTATGTTGTTTTAACCCATACTTTATTAAATTGTATTTATGTTGTTTTATCCTATGCTTTATTAAATTGTATTTATGTTGTTTTATCCTATGCTTTATTAAATTGTATTTATGTTGTTTTAACCTATGCTTTATTAAATTGTATTTATGTTGTTTTATCCTATGCTTTATTAAATTGTATTTATGTTGTTTTAACCCATGCTTCATTAAATTGTATTTATGTTGTTTTATCCTATGCTTCATTAAATGGTATTTATGTTATTTTATCCTATGCTTTATTAAATTGTATTTATGTTGTTTTAACCTATGCTTTATTAAATTGTATTTATGTTGTTTTATCCTATGCTTTATTAAATTGTATTTATGTTGTTCTAACCTATGCTTTATTAAATTGTATTTCTGTTGTTCTAACCTATGCTTTATTAAATTGTATTTATGTTGTTTTATCCTATGCTTTATTAAATTGTATTTATGTTGTTTTAACCTATGCTTTATTAAATTGTATTTATGTTGTTTTATCCTATGCTTTATTAAATTGTATTTATGTTGTTTTATCCTATGCTTTATTAAATTGTATTTATGTTGTTCTAACCTATGCTTTATTAAATTGTATTTATGTTGTTTTATCCTATGCTTTATTAAATTGTATTTATGTTGTTTTATCCTATGCTTTATTAAATTGTATTTATGTTGTTTTATCCTATGCTTTATTAAATTGTATTTATGTTGTTTTATCCTATGCTTTATTAAATTGTATTTATGTTGTTTATAACCTATGCTTTATTAAATTGTATTTATGTTGTTTTATCCTATGCTTTATTAAATTGTATTTATGTTGTTTTAACCTATGCTTTATTAAATTGTATTTATGTTGTTTTATCCTATGCTTTATTAAATTGTATTTATGTTGTTTTATCCTATGCTTTATTAAATTGTATTTAGGTTGTTTTATCCTATGCTTTATTAAATTGTATTTATGTTGTTTTAACCCATGCTTCATTAAATTGTATTTATGTTGTTTTATCCTATGCTTCATTAAATGGTATTTATGTTGTTTTATCCTATGCTTTATTAAATTGTATTTATGTTGTTTTAACCTATGCTTTATTAAATTGTATTTATGTTGTTTTAACCTATGCTTTATTAAATTGTATTTATGTTGTTCTAACCTATGCTTTATTAAATTGTATTTATGTTGTTCTAACCTATGCTTTATTAAATTGTATTTATGTTGTTTTATCCTATGCTTTATTAAATTGTATTTATGTTGTTTTAATCTATGCTTTATTAAATTGTATTTATGCTGTTTTAACCTATGCTTTATTAAATTGTATTTATGTTGTTTTAACCTATGCTTTATTAAATTGTATTTATGTTGTTTTATCCTATGCTTTATTAAATTGTATTTATGTTGTTCTAACCTATGCTTTATTAAATTGTATTTATGTTGTTTTAACCCATGCTTCATTAAATTGTATTTATGTTGTTTTATCCTATGCTTCATTAAATGGTATTTATGTTGTTTTATCCTATGCTTTATTAAATTGTATTTATGTTGTTTTAACCTATGCTTTATTAAATTGTATTTATGTTGTTTTAACCTATGCTTTATTAAATTGTATTTATGTTGTTCTAACCTATGCTTTATTAAATTGTATTTATGTTGTTCTAACCTATGCTTTATTAAATTGTATTTATGTTGTTTTATCCTATGCTTTATTAAATTGTATTTATGTTGTTTTAATCTATGCTTTATTAAATTGTATTTATGCTGTTTTAACCTATGCTTTATTAAATTGTATTTATGTTGTTTTAACCTATGCTTTATTAAATTGTATTTATGTTGTTTTATCCTATGCTTTATTAAATTGTATTTATGTTGTTCTAACCTATGCTTTATTAAATTGTATTTATGTTGTTCTAACCTATGCTTTATTAAATTGTATTTATGTTGTTTTATCCTATGCTTTATTAAATTGTATTTATGTTGTTTTATCCTATGCTTTATTAAATTGTATTTAGGTTGTTTTATCCTATGCTTTATTAAATTGTATTTATGTTGTTTTAACCCATGCTTCATTAAATTGTATTTATGTTGTTTTATCCTATGCTTCATTAAATGGTATTTATGTTGTTTTATCCTATGCTTTATTAAATTGTATTTATGTTGTTTTAACCTATGCTTTATTAAATTGTATTTATGTTGTTTTAACCTATGCTTTATTAAATTGTGTTTATGTTGTTCTAACCTATGCTTTATTAAATTGTATTTATGTTGTTCTAACCTATGCTTTATTAAATTGTATTTATGTTGTTTTATCCTATGCTTTATTAAATTGTATTTATGTTGTTTTAACCTATGCTTTATTAAATTGTATTTATGTTGTTTTAACCTATGCTTTATTAAATTGTATTTATGTTGTTCTAACCTATGCTTTATTAAATTGTATTTATGTTGTTTTAACCTATGCTTTATTAAATTGTATTTATGCTGTTTTAACCTATGCTTTATTAAATTGTATTTATGTTGTTTTAACCTATGCTTTATTAAATTGTATTTATGTTGTTTTATCCTATGCTTTATTAAATTGTATTTATGTTGTTTTATCCTATGCTTTATTAAATTGTATTTATGTTGTTCTAACCTATGCTTTATTAAATTGTATTTATGTTGTTTTATCCTATGCTTTATTAAATTGTATTTATGTTGTTTTATCCTATGCTTTATTAAATTGTATTTATGTTGTTTTATCCTATGCTTTATTAAATTGTATTTATGTTGTTTTATCCTATGCTTTATTAAATTGTATTTATGTTGTTTATAACCTATGCTTTATTAAATTGTATTTATGTTGTTTTATCCTATGCTTTATTAAATTGTATTTATGTTGTTTTAACCTATGCTTTATTAAATTGTATTTATGTTGTTTTATCCTATGCTTTATTAAATTGTATTTAGGTTGTTTTATCCTATGCTTTATTAAATTGTATTTATGTTGTTTTAACCCATGCTTCATTAAATTGTATTTATGTTGTTTTATCCTATGCTTCATTAAATGGTATTTATGTTGTTTTATCCTATGCTTTATTAAATTGTATTTATGTTGTTTTAACCTATGCTTTATTAAATTGTATTTATGTTGTTTTAACCTATGCTTTATTAAATTGTATTTATGTTGTTCTAACCTATGCTTTATTAAATTGTATTTATGTTGTTCTAACCTATGCTTTATTAAATTGTATTTATGTTGTTTTATCCTATGCTTTATTAAATTGTATTTATGTTGTTTTAATCTATGCTTTATTAAATTGTATTTATGCTGTTTTAACCTATGCTTTATTAAATTGTATTTATGTTGTTTTAACCTATGCTTTATTAAATTGTATTTATGTTGTTTTATCCTATGCTTTATTAAATTGTATTTATGTTGTTTTATCCTATGATTTATTAAATTGTATTTATGTTGTTTTAACCTATGCTTTATTAAATTGTATTTATATTGTTTTATCCTATGCTTTATTAAATTGTATTTATGTTGTTTTAACCTATGCGTTATTAAATTGTATTTATGTTGTTTTATCCTATGCTTTATTAAATTGTATTTATGTTGTTTTAACCTATGCTTTATTAAATTGTATTTATGTAGTTTTTCCTATGCTTTATTAAATTGTATTTATGTTGTTCTAACCTATGCTTTATTAAATTGTATTTATGTTGTTCTAACCTATGCTTTATTAAATTGTATTTATGTTGTTTTATCCTATGCTTTATTAAATTGTATTTATGTTGTTTTATCCTATGCTTTATTAAATTGTATTTAGGTTGTTTTATCCTATGCTTTATTAAATTGTATTTATGTTGTTTTAACCCATGCTTCATTAAATTGTATTTATGTTGTTTTATCCTATGCTTCATTAAATGGTATTTATGTTGTTTTATCCTATGCTTTATTAAATTGTATTTATGTTGTTTTAACCTATGCTTTATTAAATTGTATTTATGTTGTTTTAACCTATGCTTTATTAAATTGTGTTTATGTTGTTCTAACCTATGCTTTATTAAATTGTATTTATGTTGTTCTAACCTATGCTTTATTAAATTGTATTTATGTTGTTTTATCCTATGCTTTATTAAATTGTATTTATGTTGTTTTAACCTATGCTTTATTAAATTGTATTTATGTTGTTTTAACCTATGCTTTATTAAATTGTATTTATGTTGTTCTAACCTATGCTTTATTAAATTGTATTTATGTTGTTTTAACCTATGCTTTATTAAATTGTATTTATGCTGTTTTAACCTATGCTTTATTAAATTGTATTTATGTTGTTTTAACCTATGCTTTATTAAATTGTATTTATGTTGTTTTATCCTATGCTTTATTAAATTGTATTTATGTTGTTCTAACCTATGCTTTATTAAATTGTATTTATGTTGTTTTATCCTATGCTTTATTAAATTGTATTTATGTTGTTTTAACCTATGCTTTATTAAATTGTATTTATGTTGTTTTAACCTATGCTTTATTAAATTGTATTTATGCTGTTTTAACCTATGCTTTATTAAATTGTATTTATGTTGTTTTAACCTATGCTTTATTAAATTGTATTTATGTTGTTTTATCCTATGCTTTATTAAATTGTATTTATGTTGTTCTAACCTATGCTTTATTAAATTGTATTTATGTTGTTTTATCCTATGCTTTATTAAATTGTATTTATGTTGTTTTAAACTATGCTTTATTAAATTGTGTTTATGTTGTTTTAACCTATGTTTTATTAAATTGTATTTATGTTGTTTTAAACTATGCTTTATTAAATTGTATTTATGTTGTTTTAAACTATGCTTTATTAAATTGTATTTATGTTGTTTTATCCTATGCTTTATTAAATTGTATTTATGTTGTTTTAACCTATGCTTTATTAAATTGTATTTATGTTGTTTTATCCTATGCTTTATTAAATTGTATTTATGTTGTTTTAACCCATGCTTCATTAAATTGTATTTATGTTGTTTTATCCTATGCTTCATTAAATGGTATTTATGTTATTTTATCCTATGCTTTATTAAATTGTATTTATGTTGTTTTAACCTATGCTTTATTAAATTGTATTTATGTTGTTTTATCCTATGCTTTATTAAATTGTATTTATGTTGTTCTAACCTATGCTTTATTAAATTGTATTTCTGTTGTTCTAACCTATGCTTTATTAAATTGTATTTATGTTGTTTTATCCTATGCTTTATTAAATTGTATTTATGTTGTTTTAACCTATGCTTTATTAAATTGTATTTATGTTGTTTTATCCTATGCTTTATTAAATTGTATTTATGTTGTTTTATCCTATGCTTTATTAAATTGTATTTATGTTGTTCTAACCTATGCTTTATTAAATTGTATTTATGTTGTTTTATCCTATGCTTTATTAAATTGTATTTATGTTGTTTTATCCTATGCTTTATTAAATTGTATTTATGTTGTTTTATCCTATGCTTTATTAAATTGTATTTATGTTGTTTTATCCTATGCTTTATTAAATTGTATTTATGTTGTTTATAACCTATGCTTTATTAAATTGTATTTATGTTGTTTTATCCTATGCTTTATTAAATTGTATTTATGTTGTTTTAACCTATGCTTTATTAAATTGTATTTATGTTGTTTTATCCTATGCTTTATTAAATTGTATTTATGTTGTTTTATCCTATGCTTTATTAAATTGTATTTAGGTTGTTTTATCCTATGCTTTATTAAATTGTATTTATGTTGTTTTAACCCATGCTTCATTAAATTGTATTTATGTTGTTTTATCCTATGCTTCATTAAATGGTATTTATGTTGTTTTATCCTATGCTTTATTAAATTGTATTTATGTTGTTTTAACCTATGCTTTATTAAATTGTATTTATGTTGTTTTAACCTATGCTTTATTAAATTGTATTTATGTTGTTCTAACCTATGCTTTATTAAATTGTATTTATGTTGTTCTAACCTATGCTTTATTAAATTGTATTTATGTTGTTTTATCCTATGCTTTATTAAATTGTATTTATGTTGTTTTAATCTATGCTTTATTAAATTGTATTTATGCTGTTTTAACCTATGCTTTATTAAATTGTATTTATGTTGTTTTAACCTATGCTTTATTAAATTGTATTTATGTTGTTTTATCCTATGCTTTATTAAATTGTATTTATGTTGTTTTATCCTATGATTTATTAAATTGTATTTATGTTGTTTTAACCTATGCTTTATTAAATTGTATTTATATTGTTTTATCCTATGCTTTATTAAATTGTATTTATGTTGTTTTAACCTATGCGTTATTAAATTGTATTTATGTTGTTTTATCCTATGCTTTATTAAATTGTATTTATGTTGTTTTAACCTATGCTTTATTAAATTGTATTTATGTAGTTTTTCCTATGCTTTATTAAATTGTATTTATGTTGTTCTAACCTATGCTTTATTAAATTGTATTTATGTTGTTCTAACCTATGCTTTATTAAATTGTATTTATGTTGTTTTATCCTATGCTTTATTAAATTGTATTTATGTTGTTTTATCCTATGCTTTATTAAATTGTATTTAGGTTGTTTTATCCTATGCTTTATTAAATTGTATTTATGTTGTTTTAACCCATGCTTCATTAAATTGTATTTATGTTGTTTTATCCTATGCTTCATTAAATGGTATTTATGTTGTTTTATCCTATGCTTTATTAAATTGTATTTATGTTGTTTTAACCTATGCTTTATTAAATTGTATTTATGTTGTTTTAACCTATGCTTTATTAAATTGTGTTTATGTTGTTCTAACCTATGCTTTATTAAATTGTATTTATGTTGTTCTAACCTATGCTTTATTAAATTGTATTTATGTTGTTTTATCCTATGCTTTATTAAATTGTATTTATGTTGTTTTAACCTATGCTTTATTAAATTGTATTTATGTTGTTTTAACCTATGCTTTATTAAATTGTATTTATGTTGTTCTAACCTATGCTTTATTAAATTGTATTTATGTTGTTTTAACCTATGCTTTATTAAATTGTATTTATGCTGTTTTAACCTATGCTTTATTAAATTGTATTTATGTTGTTTTAACCTATGCTTTATTAAATTGTATTTATGTTGTTTTATCCTATGCTTTATTAAATTGTATTTATGTTGTTCTAACCTATGCTTTATTAAATTGTATTTATGTTGTTTTATCCTATGCTTTATTAAATTGTATTTATGTTGTTTTAACCTATGCTTTATTAAATTGTATTTATGTTGTTTTAACCTATGCTTTATTAAATTGTATTTATGCTGTTTTAACCTATGCTTTATTAAATTGTATTTATGTTGTTTTAACCTATGCTTTATTAAATTGTATTTATGTTGTTTTATCCTATGCTTTATTAAATTGTATTTATGTTGTTCTAACCTATGCTTTATTAAATTGTATTTATGTTGTTTTATCCTATGCTTTATTAAATTGTATTTATGTTGTTTTAAACTATGCTTTATTAAATTGTGTTTATGTTGTTTTAACCTATGTTTTATTAAATTGTATTTATGTTGTTTTAAACTATGCTTTATTAAATTGTATTTATGTTGTTTTAAACTATGCTTTATTAAATTGTATTTATGTTGTTTTATCCTATGCTTTATTAAATTGTATTTATGTTGTTTTAACCTATGCTTTATTAAATTGTATTTATGTTGTTTTATCGTATGCTTTATTAAATTGTATTTATGTTGTTTTAACCTATGCGTTATTAAATTGTATTTATGTTGTTTTATCCTATGCTTTATTAAATTGTATTTATGTTGTTTTAACCTATGCTTTATTAAATTGTATTTATGTAGTTTTTCCTATGCTTTATTAAATTGTATTTATGTTGTTCTAACCTATGCTTTATTAAATTGTATTTATGTTGTTCTAACCTATGCTTTATTAAATTGTATTTATGTTGTTTTATCCTATGCTTTATTAAATTGTATTTATGTTGTTTTATCCTATGCTTTATTAAATTGTATTTAGGTTGTTTTATCCTATGCTTTATTAAATTGTATTTATGTTGTTTTAACCCATGCTTCATTAAATTGTATTTATGTTGTTTTATCCTATGCTTCATTAAATGGTATTTATGTTGTTTTATCCTATGCTTTATTAAATTGTATTTATGTTGTTTTAACCTATGCTTTATTAAATTGTATTTATGTTGTTTTAACCTATGCTTTATTAAATTGTGTTTATGTTGTTCTAACCTATGCTTTATTAAATTGTATTTATGTTGTTCTAACCTATGCTTTATTAAATTGTATTTATGTTGTTTTATCCTATGCTTTATTAAATTGTATTTATGTTGTTTTAACCTATGCTTTATTAAATTGTATTTATGTTGTTTTAACCTATGCTTTATTAAATTGTATTTATGTTGTTCTAACCTATGCTTTATTAAATTGTATTTATGTTGTTTTAACCTATGCTTTATTAAATTGTATTTATGCTGTTTTAACCTATGCTTTATTAAATTGTATTTATGTTGTTTTAACCTATGCTTTATTAAATTGTATTTATGTTGTTTTATCCTATGCTTTATTAAATTGTATTTATGTTGTTCTAACCTATGCTTTATTAAATTGTATTTATGTTGTTTTATCCTATGCTTTATTAAATTGTATTTATGTTGTTTTAACCTATGCTTTATTAAATTGTATTTATGTTGTTTTAACCTATGCTTTATTAAATTGTATTTATGCTGTTTTAACCTATGCTTTATTAAATTGTATTTATGTTGTTTTAACCTATGCTTTATTAAATTGTATTTATGTTGTTTTATCCTATGCTTTATTAAATTGTATTTATGTTGTTCTAACCTATGCTTTATTAAATTGTATTTATGTTGTTTTATCCTATGCTTTATTAAATTGTATTTATGTTGTTTTAAACTATGCTTTATTAAATTGTGTTTATGTTGTTTTAACCTATGTTTTATTAAATTGTATTTATGTTGTTTTAAACTATGCTTTATTAAATTGTATTTATGTTGTTTTAAACTATGCTTTATTAAATTGTATTTATGTTGTTTTATCCTATGCTTTATTAAATTGTATTTATGTTGTTTTAACCTATGCTTTATTAAATTGTATTTATGTTGTTTTATCGTATGCTTTATTAAATTGTATTTATGTTGTTTTATCCTATGCTTTATTAAATTGTATTTATGTTGTTTTAACCTATGCTTTATTAAATTGTATTTATGCTGTTTTAACCTATGCTTTATTAAATTATATTTATGTTGTTTTAACCTATGCTTTATTAAATTGTATTTATGTTGTTTTATCCTATGCTTTATTAAATTGTATTTATGTTGTTCTAACCTATGCTTTATTAAATTGTATTTATGTTGTTTTATCCTATGCTTTATTAAATTGTATTTATGATGTTTTATCCTATGCTTTATTAAATTGTATTTATGTTGTTTTAACCTATGCTTTATTAAATTGTATTTATGTTGTTTTATCCTATGCTTTATTAAATTGTATTTATGTTGTTTTATCCTATGCTTTATTAAATTGTATTTATGTTGTTTTATCCTATGCTTTATTAAATTGTATTCATGCTGTTTTAACCTATGCTTTATTAAATTGTATTTATGTTGTTTTATCCTATGCTTTATTAAATTGTATTTATGTTGTTTAATCCTATGCTTTATTAAATTGTATTTATGTTGTTTTAACCCATGCTTTATTAAATTGTATTTATGTTATTTTATCCTATGCTTTATTAAATTGTATTTATGTTGTTCTAACCTATGCTTTATTAAATTGTATTTATGTTGTTTTATCCTATGCTTTATTAAATTGTATTTATGTTGTTTTATCCTATGCTTTATTAAATTGTATTTATGTTGTTTAATCCTATGCTTTATTAAATTGTATTTATGTTGTTTTTACCCATGCTTTATTAAATTGTATTTATGTTGTTTTATCCTATGCTTTATTAAATTGTATTTATGTTGTTTTATCCTATGCTTTATTAAATTGTATTTATGTTGTTTTAACCTATGCTTTATTAAATTGTATTTATGTTGTTTTATCCTATGCTTTATTAAATTGTATTTATGTTGTTTTAACCCATGCTTCATTAAATTGTATTTATGTTGTTTTATCCTATGCTTCATTAAATGGTATTTATGTTGTTTTATCCTATGCTTTATTAAATTGTATTTATGTTGTTTTATGCTATGCTTTATTAAATTGTATTTATGTTGTTTTAACCTATGCTTTATTAAATTGTATTTATGTTGTTTTATCCTATGCTTTATTAAATTGTATTTATGTTGTTTTAAACTATGCTTTATTAAATTGTATTTATGTTGTTTTAACCTATGCTTTATTAAATTGTATTTATGTTGTTTTATCCTATGCTTTATTAAATTGTATTTATGTTGTTTTAACCTATGCTTTAATAAATTGTATTTATGTAGTTTTATCCTATGCTTTATTAAATTGTATTGATGTTGTTCTAACCTATGCTTTATTAAATTGTATTTATGTTGTTTTAACCTATGCTTTATTAAATTGTATTTATGTTGATTTATCCTATGCTTTATTAAATTGTATTTATGTTGTTTTATCCTATGCTTTATTAAATTGTATTTATGTTGTTTTATCCTATGCTTTATTAAATTGTATTTATGTTGTTTTATCCTATGCTTTATTAAATTGTATTTATGTTTGTTTTATCCTATGCTTTATTAAATTGTATTTATGTTGTTTTAACCCATGCTTTATTAAATTGTATTTATGTTGTTTTATCCTATGCTTTATTAAATTGTATTTATGTTGTTTTATCCTATGCTTTATTAAATTGTATTTATGTTGTTTTAACCTATGCTTTATTAAATTGTATTTATGTTGTTTTATCCTATGCTTTATTAAATTGTATTTATGTTGTTTTAACCCATGCTTCATTAAATTGTATTTATGTTGTTTTATCCTATGCTTCATTAAATGGTATTTATGTTATTTTATCCTATGCTTTATTAAATTGTATTTATGTTGTTTTAACCTATGCTTTATTAAATTGTATTTATGTTGTTTTATCCTATGCTTTATTAAATTGTATTTATGTTGTTCTAACCTATGCTTTATTAAATTGTATTTCTGTTGTTCTAACCTATGCTTTATTAAATTGTATTTATGTTGTTTTATCCTATGCTTTATTAAATTGTATTTATGTTGTTTTATCCTATGCTTTATTAAATTGTATTTATGTTGTTTTATCCTATGCTTTATTAAATTGTATTTATGTTGTTTTATCCTATGCTTTATTAAATTGTATTTATGTTGTTTTATCCTATGCTTTATTAAATTGTATTTATGTTGTTTATAACCTATGCTTTATTAAATTGTATTTATGTTGTTTTATCCTATGCTTTATTAAATTGTATTTATGTTGTTTTAACCTATGCTTTATTAAATTGTATTTATGTTGTTTTATCCTATGCTTTATTAAATTGTATTTATGTTGTTTTATCCTATGCTTTATTAAATTGTATTTAGGTTGTTTTATCCTATGCTTTATTAAATTGTATTTATGTTGTTTTAACCCATGCTTCATTAAATTGTATTTATGTTGTTTTATCCTATGCTTCATTAAATGGTATTTATGTTGTTTTATCCTATGCTTTATTAAATTGTATTTATGTTGTTTTAACCTATGCTTTATTAAATTGTATTTATGTTGTTTTAACCTATGCTTTATTAAATTGTATTTATGTTGTTCTAACCTATGCTTTATTAAATTGTATTTATGTTGTTCTAACCTATGCTTTATTAAATTGTATTTATGTTGTTTTATCCTATGCTTTATTAAATTGTATTTATGTTGTTTTAATCTATGCTTTATTAAATTGTATTTATGCTGTTTTAACCTATGCTTTATTAAATTGTATTTATGTTGTTTTAACCTATGCTTTATTAAATTGTATTTATGTTGTTTTATCCTATGCTTTATTAAATTGTATTTATGTTGTTTTATCCTATGATTTATTAAATTGTATTTATGTTGTTTTAACCTATGCTTTATTAAATTGTATTTATATTGTTTTATCCTATGCTTTATTAAATTGTATTTATGTTGTTTTAACCTATGCGTTATTAAATTGTATTTATGTTGTTTTATCCTATGCTTTATTAAATTGTATTTATGTTGTTTTAACCTATGCTTTATTAAATTGTATTTATGTAGTTTTTCCTATGCTTTATTAAATTGTATTTATGTTGTTCTAACCTATGCTTTATTAAATTGTATTTATGTTGTTCTAACCTATGCTTTATTAAATTGTATTTATGTTGTTTTATCCTATGCTTTATTAAATTGTATTTATGTTGTTTTATCCTATGCTTTATTAAATTGTATTTATGTTTGTTTTATCCTATGCTTTATTAAATTGTATTTATGTTGTTTTAACCCATGCTTTATTAAATTGTATTTATGTTGTTTTATCCTATGCTTTATTAAATTGTATTTATGTTGTTTTATCCTATGCTTTATTAAATTGTATTTATGTTGTTTTAACCTATGCTTTATTAAATTGTATTTATGTTGTTTTATCCTATGCTTTATTAAATTGTATTTATGTTGTTTTAACCCATGCTTCATTAAATTGTATTTATGTTGTTTTATCCTATGCTTCATTAAATGGTATTTATGTTATTTTATCCTATGCTTTATTAAATTGTATTTATGTTGTTTTAACCTATGCTTTATTAAATTGTATTTATGTTGTTTTATCCTATGCTTTATTAAATTGTATTTATGTTGTTCTAACCTATGCTTTATTAAATTGTATTTCTGTTGTTCTAACCTATGCTTTATTAAATTGTATTTATGTTGTTTTATCCTATGCTTTATTAAATTGTATTTATGTTGTTTTAACCTATGCTTTATTAAATTGTATTTATGTTGTTTTATCCTATGCTTTATTAAATTGTATTTATGTTGTTTTATCCTATGCTTTATTAAATTGTATTTATGTTGTTCTAACCTATGCTTTATTAAATTGTATTTATGTTGTTTTATCCTATGCTTTATTAAATTGTATTTATGTTGTTTTATCCTATGCTTTATTAAATTGTATTTATGTTGTTTTATCCTATGCTTTATTAAATTGTATTTATGTTGTTTTATCCTATGCTTTATTAAATTGTATTTATGTTGTTTATAACCTATGCTTTATTAAATTGTATTTATGTTGTTTTATCCTATGCTTTATTAAATTGTATTTATGTTGTTTTAACCTATGCTTTATTAAATTGTATTTATGTTGTTTTATCCTATGCTTTATTAAATTGTATTTATGTTGTTTTATCCTATGCTTTATTAAATTGTATTTAGGTTGTTTTATCCTATGCTTTATTAAATTGTATTTATGTTGTTTTAACCCATGCTTCATTAAATTGTATTTATGTTGTTTTATCCTATGCTTCATTAAATGGTATTTATGTTGTTTTATCCTATGCTTTATTAAATTGTATTTATGTTGTTTTAACCTATGCTTTATTAAATTGTATTTATGTTGTTTTAACCTATGCTTTATTAAATTGTATTTATGTTGTTCTAACCTATGCTTTATTAAATTGTATTTATGTTGTTCTAACCTATGCTTTATTAAATTGTATTTATGTTGTTTTATCCTATGCTTTATTAAATTGTATTTATGTTGTTTTAATCTATGCTTTATTAAATTGTATTTATGCTGTTTTAACCTATGCTTTATTAAATTGTATTTATGTTGTTTTAACCTATGCTTTATTAAATTGTATTTATGTTGTTTTATCCTATGCTTTATTAAATTGTATTTATGTTGTTTTATCCTATGATTTATTAAATTGTATTTATGTTGTTTTAACCTATGCTTTATTAAATTGTATTTATATTGTTTTATCCTATGCTTTATTAAATTGTATTTATGTTGTTTTAACCTATGCGTTATTAAATTGTATTTATGTTGTTTTATCCTATGCTTTATTAAATTGTATTTATGTTGTTTTAACCTATGCTTTATTAAATTGTATTTATGTAGTTTTTCCTATGCTTTATTAAATTGTATTTATGTTGTTCTAACCTATGCTTTATTAAATTGTATTTATGTTGTTCTAACCTATGCTTTATTAAATTGTATTTATGTTGTTTTATCCTATGCTTTATTAAATTGTATTTATGTTGTTTTATCCTATGCTTTATTAAATTGTATTTAGGTTGTTTTATCCTATGCTTTATTAAATTGTATTTATGTTGTTTTAACCCATGCTTCATTAAATTGTATTTATGTTGTTTTATCCTATGCTTCATTAAATGGTATTTATGT
Source organism: Phyllobates terribilis (assembly GCF_046119375.1). Lineage (NCBI taxonomy): Eukaryota > Metazoa > Chordata > Amphibia > Anura > Dendrobatidae > Phyllobates > Phyllobates terribilis. The sequence goes on along the minus strand of NW_027362781.1, from coordinate 995,687 downwards.
TGTTTTATCCTATGCTTTATTAAATTGTATTTATGTTGTTTTAACCTATGCTTTATTAAATTGTATTTATGTTGTTTTAACCTATGCTTTATTAAATTGTGTTTATGTTGTTCTAACCTATGCTTTATTAAATTGTATTTATGTTGTTCTAACCTATGCTTTATTAAATTGTATTTATGTTGTTTTATCCTATGCTTTATTAAATTGTATTTATGTTGTTTTAATCTATGCTTTATTAAATTGTATTTATGCTGTTTTAACCTATGCTTTATTAAATTGTATTTATGTTGTTTTAACCTATGCTTTATTAAATTGTATTTATGTTGTTTTATCCTATGCTTTATTAAATTGTATTTATGTTGTTTTATCCTATGATTTATTAAATTGTATTTATGTTGTTTTAACCTATGCTTTATTAAATTGTATTTATATTGTTTTATCCTATGCTTTATTAAATTGTATTTATGTTGTTTTAACCTATGCGTTATTAAATTGTATTTATGTTGTTTTATCCTATGCTTTATTAAATTGTATTTATGTTGTTTTAACCTATGCTTTATTAAATTGTATTTATGTAGTTTTATCCTATGCTTTATTAAATTGTATTTATGTTGTTCTAACCTATGCTTTATTAAATTGTATTTATGTTGTTCTAACCTATGCTTTATTAAATTGTATTTATGTTGTTTTATCCTATGCTTTATTAAATTGTATTTATGTTGTTTTAACCTATGCTTTATTAAATTGTATTTATGTTGTTTTATCCTATGCTTTATTAAATTGTATTTATGTTGTTTTATCCTATGCTTTATTATATTGTATTTATGTTGTTTTAACCTATGCTTTATTAAATTGTATTTATGCTGTTTTAACCTATGCTTTATTAAATTGTATTTATGTTGTTTTAACCTATGCTTTATTAAATTGTATTTATGTTGTTTTATCCTATGCTTTATTAAATTGTATTTATGTTGTTCTAACCTATGCTTTATTAAATTGTATTTATGTTGTTTTATCCTATGCTTTATTAAATTGTAATTATGTTGTTTTAACCTATGCTTTATTAAATTGTATTTATGTTGTTTTATCCTATGCTTTATTAAATTGTATTTATGTTGTTTTAAACTATGCTTTATTAAATTGTGTTTATGTTGTTTTAACCTATGTTTTATTAAATTGTATTTATGTTGTTTTAAACTATGCTTTATTAAATTGTATTTATGTTGTTTTAAACTATGCTTTATTAAATTGTATTTATGTTGTTTTATCCTATGCTTTATTAAATTGTATTTATGTTGTTTTAACCTATGCTTTATTAAATTGTATTTATGTTGTTTTATCGTATGCTTTATTAAATTGTATTTATGTTGTTTTATCCTATGCTTTATTAAATTGTATTTATGTTGTTTTAACCTATGCTTTATTAAATTGTATTTATGCTGTTTTAACCTATGCTTTATTAAATTATATTTATGTTGTTTTAACCTATGCTTTATTAAATTGTATTTATGTTGTTTTATCCTATGCTTTATTAAATTGTATTTATGTTGTTCTAACCTATGCTTTATTAAATTGTATTTATGTTGTTTTATCCTATGCTTTATTAAATTGTATTTATGATGTTTTATCCTATGCTTTATTAAATTGTATTTATGTTGTTTTAACCTATGCTTTATTAAATTGTATTTATGTTGTTTTATCCTATGCTTTCTTAAATTGTATTTATGTTGTTTTATCCTATGCTTTATTAAATTGTATTTATGTTGTTTTATCCTATGCTTTATTAAATTGTATTCATGCTGTTTTAACCTATGCTTTATTAAATTGTATTTATGTTGTTTTATCCTATGCTTTATTAAATTGTATTTATGTTGTTTAATCCTATGCTTTATTAAATTGTATTTATGTTGTTTTAACCCATGCTTTATTAAATTGTATTTATGTTATTTTATCCTATGCTTTATTAAATTGTATTTATGTTGTTCTAACCTATGCTTTATTAAATTGTATTTATGTTGTTTTATCCTATGCTTTATTAAATTGTATTTATGTTGTTTTATCCTATGCTTTATTAAATTGTATTTATGTTGTTTAATCCTATGCTTTATTAAATTGTATTTATGTTGTTTTTACCCATGCTTTATTAAATTGTATTTATGTTGTTTTATCCTATGCTTTATTAAATTGTATTTATGTTGTTTTATCCTATGCTTTATTAAATTGTATTTATGTTGTTTTAACCTATGCTTTATTAAATTGTATTTATGTTGTTTTATCCTATGCTTTATTAAATTGTATTTATGTTGTTTTAACCCATGCTTCATTAAATTGTATTTATGTTGTTTTATCCTATGCTTCATTAAATGGTATTTATGTTGTTCTATCCTATGCTTTATTAAATTGTATTTATGTTGTTTTATGCTATGCTTTATTAAATTGTATTTATGTTGTTTTAACCTATGCTTTATTAAATTGTATTTATGTTGTTTTATCCTATGCTTTATTAAATTGTATTTATGTTGTTTTAAACTATGCTTTATTAAATTGTATTTATGTTGTTTTAACCTATGCTTTATTAAATTGTATTTATGTTGTTTTATCCTATGCTTTATTAAATTGTATTTATGTTGTTTTAACCTATGCTTTAATAAATTGTATTTATGTAGTTTTATCCTATGCTTTATTAAATTGTATTTATGTTGTTCTAACCTATGCTTTATTAAATTGTATTTATGTTGTTTTAACCTATGCTTTATTAAATTGTATTTATGTTGATTTATCCTATGCTTTATTAAATTGTATTTATGTTGTTTTATCCTATGCTTTATTAAATTGTATTTATGTTGTTTTATCCTATGCTTTATTAAATTGTATTTATGTTGTTTTATCCTATGCTTTATTAAATTGTATTTATGTTGTTTTATCCTATGCTTTATTAAATTGTATTTATGTTGTTTTAACCTATGCTTTATTAAATTGTATTTATGCTGTTTTAACCTATGCTTTATTAAATTGTATTTATGTTGTTTTAACCTATGCTTTATTAAATTGTATTTATGTTGTTTTATCATATGCTTTATTAAATTGTATTTATGTTGTTCTAACCTATGCTTTATTAAATTTTATTTATGTTGTTTTATCCTATGCTTTATTAAATTGTATTTATGTTGTTTTACCCTATGCTTTATTAAATTGTATTTATGTTGTTTTATCCCATGCTTTATTAAATTGTATTTATGTTGTTTGAACCTATGCTTTATTAAATTGTATTTATGTTGTTTTATCCTATGCTTTATTAAATTGTATTTATGTTGTTTTAACCCATGCTTTATTAAATTGTATTTATGTTATTTTATCCTATGCTTTATTAAATTGTATTTATGTTGTTCTAACCTATGCTTTATTAAATTGTATTTATGTTGTTTTATCCTATGCTTTATTAAATTGTATTTATGTTGTTTTATCCTATGCTTTATTAAATTGTATTTATGTTGTTTAATCCTATGCTTTATTAAATTGTATTTATGTTGTTTTTACCCATGCTTTATTAAATTGTATTTATGTTGTTTTATCCTATGCTTTATTAAATTGTATTTATGTTGTTTTATCCTATGCTTTATTAAATTGTATTTATGTTGTTTTAACCTATGCTTTATTAAATTGTATTTATGTTGTTTTATCCTATGCTTTATTAAATTGTATTTATGTTGTTTTAACCCATGCTTCATTAAATTGTATTTATGTTGTTTTATCCTATGCTTCATTAAATGGTATTTATGTTGTTTTATCCTATGCTTTATTAAATTGTATTTATGTTGTTTTAAACTATGCTTTATTAAATTGTATTTATGTTGTTTTATCCTATGCTTTATTAAATTGTATTTATGTTGTTTTATCCTATGCTTTATTAAATTGTATTTATGTTGTTTTAACCTATGCTTTATTAAATTGTATTTATGCTGTTTTAACCTATGCTTTATTAAATTGTATTTATGTTGTTTTAACCTATGCTTTATTAAATTGTATTTATGTTGTTTTATCATATGCTTTATTAAATTGTATTTATGTTGTTCTAACCTATGCTTTATTAAATTTTATTTATGTTGTTTTATCCTATGCTTTATTAAATTGTATTTATGTTGTTTTACCCTATGCTTTATTAAATTGTATTTATGTTGTTTTATCCTATGCTTTATTAAATTGTATTTATGTTGTTTTAACCTATGCTTTAATAAATTGTATTTATGTAGTTTTATCCTATGCTTTATTAAATTGTATTTATGTTCTTCTAACCTATGCTTTATTAAATTGTATTTATGTTGTTTTAACCTATGCTTTATTAAATGGTATTTATGTTGATTTATCCTATGCTTTATTAAATTGTATTTATGTTGTTTTATCCTATGCTTTATTAAATTGTATTTATGTTGTTTTATCCTATGCTTTATTAAATTGTATTTATGTTGTTTTATCCTATGCTTTATTAAATTGTATTTATGTTGTTTTATCCTATGCTTTATTAAATTGTATTTATGTTGTTTTAACCTATGCTTTATTAAATTGTATTTATGCTGTTTTAACCTATGCTTTATTAAATTGTATTTATGTTGTTTTAACCTATGCTTTATTAAATTGTATTTATGTTGTTTTATCATATGCTTTATTAAATTGTATTTATGTTGTTCTAACCTATGCTTTATTAAATTTTATTTATGTTGTTTTATCCTATGCTTTATTAAATTGTATTTATGTTGTTTTACCCTATGCTTTATTAAATTGTATTTATGTTGTTTTATCCCATGCTTTATTAAATTGTATTTATGTTGTTTGAACCTATGCTTTATTAAATTGTATTTATGTTGTTTTATCCTATGCTTTATTAAATTGTATTTATGTTGTTTATAACCTATGCTTTATTAAATTGTATTTATGCTGTTTTATCCTATGCTTTATTAAATTGTTTTTATGTTGTTTATAACCTATGCTTTATTAAATTGTATTTATGTTGTTTTAACCTATGCTTTATTAAATTGTATTTATGTTGTTCTAACCTATGCTTTATTAAATTGTATTTATGTTGTTTTATCCTATGCTTTATTAAATTGTATTTATGTTGTTTTATCCTATGCTTTATTAAATTGTATTTATGTTGTTTAATCCTATGCTTTATTAAATTGTATTTATGTTGTTTTTACCCATGCTTTATTAAATTGTATTTATGTTGTTTTATCCTATGCTTTATTAAATTGTATTTATGTTGTTTTATCCTATGCTTTATTAAATTGTATTTATGTTGTTTTAACCTATGCTTTATTAAATTGTATTTATGTTGTTTTATCCTATGCTTTATTAAATTGTATTTATGTTGTTTTAACCCATGCTTCATTAAATTGTATTTATGTTGTTTTATCCTATGCTTCATTAAATGGTATTTATGTTGTTCTATCCTATGCTTTATTAAATTGTATTTATGTTGTTTTATGCTATGCTTTATTAAATTGTATTTATGTTGTTTTAACCTATGCTTTATTAAATTGTATTTATGTTGTTTTATCCTATGCTTTATTAAATTGTATTTATGTTGTTTTAAACTATGCTTTATTAAATTGTATTTATGTTGTTTTAACCTATGCTTTATTAAATTGTATTTATGTTGTTTTATCCTATGCTTTATTAAATTGTATTTATGTTGTTTTAACCTATGCTTTAATAAATTGTATTTATGTAGTTTTATCCTATGCTTTATTAAATTGTATTTATGTTGTTCTAACCTATGCTTTATTAAATTGTATTTATGTTGTTTTAACCTATGCTTTATTAAATTGTATTTATGTTGATTTATCCTATGCTTTATTAAATTGTATTTATGTTGTTTTATCCTATGCTTTATTAAATTGTATTTATGTTGTTTTATCCTATGCTTTATTAAATTGTATTTATGTTGTTTTATCCTATGCTTTATTAAATTGTATTTATGTTGTTTTATCCTATGCTTTATTAAATTGTATTTATGTTGTTTTAACCTATGCTTTATTAAATTGTATTTATGCTGTTTTAACCTATGCTTTATTAAATTGTATTTATGTTGTTTTAACCTATGCTTTATTAAATTGTATTTATGTTGTTTTATCATATGCTTTATTAAATTGTATTTATGTTGTTCTAACCTATGCTTTATTAAATTTTATTTATGTTGTTTTATCCTATGCTTTATTAAATTGTATTTATGTTGTTTTACCCTATGCTTTATTAAATTGTATTTATGTTGTTTTATCCCATGCTTTATTAAATTGTATTTATGTTGTTTGAACCTATGCTTTATTAAATTGTATTTATGTTGTTTTATCCTATGCTTTATTAAATTGTATTTATGTTGTTTTAACCCATGCTTTATTAAATTGTATTTATGTTATTTTATCCTATGCTTTATTAAATTGTATTTATGTTGTTCTAACCTATGCTTTATTAAATTGTATTTATGTTGTTTTATCCTATGCTTTATTAAATTGTATTTATGTTGTTTTATCCTATGCTTTATTAAATTGTATTTATGTTGTTTAATCCTATGCTTTATTAAATTGTATTTATGTTGTTTTTACCCATGCTTTATTAAATTGTATTTATGTTGTTTTATCCTATGCTTTATTAAATTGTATTTATGTTGTTTTATCCTATGCTTTATTAAATTGTATTTATGTTGTTTTAACCTATGCTTTATTAAATTGTATTTATGTTGTTTTATCCTATGCTTTATTAAATTGTATTTATGTTGTTTTAACCCATGCTTCATTAAATTGTATTTATGTTGTTTTATCCTATGCTTCATTAAATGGTATTTATGTTGTTTTATCCTATGCTTTATTAAATTGTATTTATGTTGTTTTATCCTATGCTTTATTAAATTGTATTTATGTTGTTTTAACCTATGCTTTATTAAATTGTATTTATGTTGTTTTATCCTATGCTTTATTAAATTGTATTTATGTTGTTTTAAACTATGCTTTATTAAATTGTATTTATGTTGTTTTAACCTATGCTTTATTAAATTGTATTTATGTTGTTTTATCCTATGCTTTATTAAATTGTATTTATGTTGTTTTAACCTATGCTTTAATAAATTGTATTTATGTAGTTTTATCCTATGCTTTATTAAATTGTATTTATGTTCTTCTAACCTATGCTTTATTAAATTGTATTTATGTTGTTTTAACCTATGCTTTATTAAATGGTATTTATGTTGATTTATCCTATGCTTTATTAAATTGTATTTATGTTGTTTTATCCTATGCTTTATTAAATTGTATTTATGTTGTTTTATCCTATGCTTTATTAAATTGTATTTATGTTGTTTTATCCTATGCTTTATTAAATTGTATTTATGTTGTTTTATCCTATGCTTTATTAAATTGTATTTATGTTGTTTTAACCTATGCTTTATTAAATTGTATTTATGCTGTTTTAACCTATGCTTTATTAAATTGTATTTATGTTGTTTTAACCTATGCTTTATTAAATTGTATTTATGTTGTTTTATCATATGCTTTATTAAATTGTATTTATGTTGTTCTAACCTATGCTTTATTAAATTTTATTTATGTTGTTTTATCCTATGCTTTATTAAATTGTATTTATGTTGTTTTACCCTATGCTTTATTAAATTGTATTTATGTTGTTTTATCCCATGCTTTATTAAATTGTATTTATGTTGTTTGAACCTATGCTTTATTAAATTGTATTTATGTTGTTTTATCCTATGCTTTATTAAATTGTATTTATGTTGTTTATAACCTATGCTTTATTAAATTGTATTTATGCTGTTTTATCCTATGCTTTATTAAATTGTATTTATGTTGTTTTAACCCATGCTTTATTAAATTGTATTTATGTTGTTTTATCCTATGCTTTATTAAATTGTATTTATGTTGTTTTATCCTATGCTTTATTAAATTGTATTTATGTTGTTTTAACCTATGCTTTATTAAATTGTATTTATGTTGTTTTATCCTATGGTTTATTAAATTGTATTTATGTTGTTTTAACCCATGCTTCATTAAATTGTATTTATGTTGTTTTATCCTATGCTTTATTAAATTGTATTTATGTTGTTTTATCCTATGCTTTATTAAATTGTATTTATGTTGTTCTAACCTATGCTTTATTAAATTGTATTTATGTTGTTTTATCCTATGCTTTATTAAATTGTATTTATGTTGTTTTATCCTATGCTTTATTAAATTGTATTTATGTTGTTTTTTCCTATGCTTTATTAAATTGTATTTATGTTGTTTTAACCCATGCTTTATTAAATTGTATTTATGTTGTTTTATCCTATGCTTTATTAAATTGTATTTATGTTGTTTTATCCTATGCTTTATTAAATTGTATTTATGTTGTTTTATCCTATGCTTTATTAAATTGTATTTATGTTGTTTTAACCCATGCTTTATTAAATTGTATTTATGTTGTTTTATCCTATGCTTTATTAAATTGTATTTATGTTGTTTTAACCTATGCTTTATTAAATTGTATTTATGCTGTTTTAACCTATGCTTTATTAAATTGTATTTATGTTGTTTTAACCTATGCTTTATTAAATTGTATTTATGTTGTTTTATCCTATGCTTTATTAAATTGTATTTATGTTGTTTTATCCTATGCTTTATTAAATTGTATTTATGTTGTTTTAACCTATGCTTTATTAAATTGTATTTATGTTGTTTTATCCTATGCTTTATTAAATTGTATTTATGTTGTTTTATCCTATGCTTTATTAAATTGTATTTATGTTGTTTATAACCTATGCTTTATTAAATTGTATTTATGTTATTTTATCCTATGCTTTATTAAATTGTATTTATGTTGTTCTAACCTATGCTTTATTAAATTGTATTTATGTTGTTTTATCCTATGCTTTATTAAATTGTATTTATGTTGTTTTATCCTATGCTTTATTAAATTGTATTTATGTTGTTTTATCCTATGCTTTATTAAATTGTTTTTATGTTGTTTATAACCTATGCTTTATTAAATTGTATTTATGTTGTTTTATCCTATGCTTTATTAAATTGTATTTATGTTGTTTTATCCTATGCTTTATTAAATTGTATTTTTGTTGTTTTAACCTATGCTTTATTAAATTGTATTTATGTTGTTTTATCCTATGCTTTATTAAATTGTATTTATGTTGTTTTATCCTATGCTTTATTAAATTGTATTTATGTTGTTTATAACCTATGCTTTATTAAATTGTATTTATGTTATTTTATCCTATGCTTTATTAAATTGTATTTATGTTGTTCTAACCTATGCTTTATTAAATTGTATTTATGTTGTTTTATCCTATGCTTTATTAAATTGTATTTATGTTGTTTTATCCTATGCTTTATTAAATTGTATTTATGTTGTTTTATCCTATGCTTTATTAAATTGTATTTATGTTGTTTTAACCCATGCTTTATTAAATTGTATTTATTTTGTTTAATCCTATGCTTTATTAAATTGTATTTATGTTGTTTTATCCTATGCTTTATTAAATTGTATTTATGTTGTTTTAACCTATTCTTTATTAAATTGTATTTATGTTGTTTTATCCTATGGTTTATTAAATTGTATTTATGTTGTTTTAACCCATGCTTCATTAAATTGTATTTATGTTGTTTTATCCTATGCTTTATTAAATTGTATTTATGTTGTTTTATCCTATGCTTTATTAAATTGTATTTATGTTGTTTTATCCTATGCTTTATTAAATTGTATTTATGTTGTTTTATCCTATGCTTTATTAAATTGTTTTTATGTTGTTTATAACCTATGCTTTATTAAATTGTATTTATGTTGTTTTATCCTATGCTTTATTAAATTGTATTTATGTTGTTTATAACCTATGCTTTATTAAATTGTATTTATGTTGTTTTATCCTATGCTTTATTAAATTGTATTTATGTTGTTTTATCCTATGCTTTATTAAATTGTATTTATGTTGTTCTATCCTATGCTTTATTAAATTGTATTTATGTTGTTTTAACCCATGCTTTATTAAATTGTATTTATGTTGTTTTATCCTATGCTTTATTAAATTGTATTTATGTTGTTTTATCCTATGCTTTATTAAATTGTATTTATGTTGTTTTAACCTATGCTTTATTAAATTGTATTTATGTTGTTTTATCCTATGGTTTATTAAATTGTATTTATGTTGTTTTAACCCATGCTTCATTAAATTGTATTTATGTTGTTTTATCCTATGCTTTATTAAATTGTATTTATGTTGTTTTATCCTACGCTTTATTAAATTGTATTTATGTTGTTTTATCCTATGTTTTATTAAATTGTATTTATGTTGTTTTATCCTATGCTTTATTAAAATGTATTTATGTTGTTTATAACCTATGCTTTATTAAATTGTATTTATGTTGTTTTATCCTATGCTTTATTAAATTGTATTTATGTTGTTCTAACCTATGCTTTATTAAATTGTATTTATGTTGTTTTATCCTATGCTTTATTAAATTGTATTTATGTTGTTTATAACCTATGCTTTATTAAATTGTATTTATGTTATTTTATCCTATGCTTTATTAAATTGTATTTTTGTTGTTCTAACCTATGCTTTATTAAATTGTATTTATGTTGTTTTATCCTATGCTTTATTAAATTGTATTTATGTTGTTTTATCCTATGCTTTATTAAATTGTATTTATGTTGTTTTATCCTATGCTTTATTAAATTGTATTTATGTTGTTTTAACCCATGCTTTATTAAATTGTATTTATGTTGTTTTATCCTATGCTTTATTAAATTGTATTTATGTTGTTTTATCCTATGCTTTATTAAATTGTATTTATGTTGTTTTAACCTATGCTTTATTAAATTGTATTTATGTTGTTTTATCCTATGGTATATTAAATTGTATTTATGTTGTTTTAACCCATGCTTCATTAAATTGTATTTATGTTGTTTTATCCTATGCTTTATTAAATTGTATTTATTTTGTTTTATCCTATGCTTTATTAAATTGTATTTATGTTGTTTTATCCTATGCTTTATTAAATTGTATTTATGTTGTTTTATCCTATGCTTTATTAAATTGTATTTATGTTGTTTATAACCTATGCTTTATTAAATTGTATTTATGTTGTTTTATCCTATGCTTTATTAAATTGTATTTATGTTGTTTATAACCTATGCTTTATTAAATTGTATTTATGTTGTTTTATCCTATGCTTTATTAAATTGTATTTATGTTGTTCTAACCTATGCTTTATTAAATTGTATTTATGTTGTTTTATCCTATGCTTTATTAAATTGTATTTATGTTGTTTTAACCCATGCTTTATTAAATTGTATTTATGTTGTTTTTTCCTATGCTTTATTAAATTGTATTTATGTTGTTTTAACCCATGCTTTATTAAATTGTATTTATGTTGTTTTATCCTATGCTTTATTAAATTGTATTTATGTTGTTTTATCCTATGCTTTATTAAATTGTATTTATGTTTGTTTTATCCTATGCTTTATTAAATTGTATTTATGTTGTTTATCCTATGCTTTATTAAATTGTATTTATGTTGTTTTAACCTATGCTTTATTAAATTGTATTTATGTTGTTTTATCCTATGCTTTTTTAAATTGTATTTATGTTGCTTTATCCTATGCTTTATTAAATTGTATTTAGGTTGTTTTATCCTATGCTTTATTAAATTGTATTTATGTTGTTTTAACCCATGCTTCATTAAATTGAATTTATGTTGTGTTATCCTATGCTTCATTAAATGATATTTATGTTGTTTTATCCTATGCTTTATTAAATTGTATTTATGTTGTTTTAACCTATGCTTTATTAAATTGTATTTATGCTGTTTTAACCTATGCTTTATTAAATTGTATTTATGTTGTTTTAACCTATGCTTTATTAAATTGTATTTATGTTGTTTTATCCTATGCTTTATTAAATTGTATTTATGTTGTTCTAACCTATGCTTTATTAAATTGTATTTATGTTGTTTTTTCCTATGCTTTATTAAATTGTAATTATGTTGTTTTAACCTATGCTTTATTAAATTGTATTTATGTTGTTTTATCCTATGCTTTATTAAATTGTATTTATGTTGTTTTAAACTATGCTTTATTAAATTGTGTTTATGTTGTTTTAACCTATGTTTTATTAAATTGTATTTATGTTGTTTTAAACTATGCTTTATTAAATTGTATTTATGTTGTTTTAAACTATGCTTTATTAAATTGTATTTATGTTGTTTTATCCTATGCTTTATTAAATTGTATTTATGTTGTTTTAACCTATGCTTTATTAAATTGTATTTATGTTGTTTTAACCTATGCTTTATTAAATTGTATTTATGCTGTTTTAACCTATGCTTTATTAAATTATATTTATGTTGTTTTAACCTATGCTTTATTAAATTGTATTTATGTTGCTTTATCCTATGCTTTATTAAATTGTATTTATGTTGTTCTAACCTATGTTTTATTAAATTGTATTTATGTTGTTTTATCCTATGCTTTATTAAATTGTATTTATGATGTTTTATCCTATGCTTTATTAAATTGTATTTATGTTGTTTTAACCTATGCTTTATTAAATTGTATTTATGTTGTTTTATCCTATGCTTTATTAAATTGTATTTATGTTGTTTTATCCTATGCTTTATTAAATTGTATTTATGTTGTTTTATCCTATGCTTTATTAAATTGTATTCATGCTGTTTTAACCTATGCTTTATTAAATTGTATTTATGTTGTTTTATCCTATGCTTTATTAAATTGTATTTATGTTGTTTAATCCTATGCTTTATTAAATTGTATTTATGTTGTTTTATCCTATGCTTTATTAAATTGTATTTATGTTGTTTAATCCTATGCTTTATTAAATTGTATTTATGTTGTTTTAACGCATGCTTTATTAAATTGTATTTATGTTATTTTATCCTATGCTTTATTAAATTGTATTTATGTTGTTCTAACCTATGCTTCATTAAATTGTATTTATGTTGTTTTATCCTATGCTTCATTAAATTGTGTTTATGTTGTTTTATCCTATGCTTTATTAAATTGTATTTATGTTGTTTTATCCTATGCTTCATTAAATTGTGTTTATGTTGTTTTATCCTATGCTTTATTAAATTGTAGTTATGTTGTTTATCCTATGCTTTATTAAATTGTATTTATGTTGTTTTATCCTATGCTTTATTAAATTGTATTTATGCTGTTTTATCCTATGATTCATTAAATTGTATTTATGTTGTTTTATCCTATGCTTTATTAAATTGTATTTATGTTGTTTTAACCCATGCTTTATTAAATTGTATTTATGTTGTTTTATCCTATGCTTTATTAAATTGTATTTATGTTGTTTTATCCTATGCTTTATTAAATTGTATTTATGTTGTTTTAACCTGTGCTTTATTAAATTTTATTTATGTTGTTTTATCCTATGCTTTATTAAATTGTATTTGTGTTGTTTTAACCTATGCTTTATTAAATTGTATTTATGTTGTTTTATCCTATGCTTTATTAAATTGTATTTATGTTGTTTTAACCTATGCTTTATTAAATTTTGTTTGCGTTGTTTTAAGCTATGCTTTATTAAATTGTATTTATCTTGTTTTAACCTATGCTTTATTAAATTGTACTTATGTTGTTTTATCCTATGCTTTATTAAATTGTATTTATGTTGTTTTATCCTATGCTTTATTAAATTGTATTTATGTTGTTTTAACCTATGCTTTATTAAATTGTATTTATGTTGTTCTAACCTATGCTTTATTAAATTGTATTTATGTTGTTTTAACCTATGCTTTATTAAATTGTATTTATGTTGTTTTATCCTATGCTTTATTAAATTGTATTTATGTTGTTTAATCCTATGCTTTATTAAATTGTATTTATGTTGTTTTAACCCATGCTTTATTAAATTGCATTTATGTTGTTTTATCCTATGCTTTATTAAATTGTATTTATGTTGTTCTAACCTATGCTTTATTAAATTGTATTTATGTTGTTTTATCCTATGCTTTATTAAATTGTATTTATGTTGTTTTATCCTATGCTTTATTAAATTGTATTTATGTTGTTTAATCCTATGCTTTATTAAATTGTATTTATGTTGTTTTAACCCATGGTTTATTAAATTTTATTTATGTTGTTTTATCCTATGCTTTATTAAATTGTATTTATGTTGTTTTATCCTATGCTTTATTAAATTGTATTTATGTTGTTTTAACCCATGCTTTATTAAATTGTATTTATGTTGTTTTATCCTATGCTTTATTAAATTGTATTTATGTTGTTTTCTCCTATGCTTTATTAAATTGTATTTATGTTGATTTAACCTGTGCTTTACTAAATTTTATTTATGTTGTTTTATCCTATGCTTTATTAAATTGTATTTATGTTGTTTTAACCTATGCTTTATTAAATTGTATGTATGTTGTTTTATCCTATGCTTTATTAAATTGTATTTATGTTGTTTTAACCTATGCTTTATTAAATTTTGTTTGTGTTGTTTTAACCTGTGCTTTATTAAATTGTATTTATCTTGTTTTAACCTATGCTTTATTAAATTGTATTTATGTTGTTTTATCCTATGCTTTATTAAATTGTATTTCTGTTGTTTTATCCTATGCTTTATTAAATTGTATTTATGTTGTTTTAACCTATGCTTTATTAAATTGTATTTATGTTGTTTTAACCTATGCTTTATTAAATTGTATTTATGTTGTTTTATCCTATGCTTTATTAAATTGTATTTATGTTGTTTTATCCTATGCTTTAGTAAAATGTATTTATGTTGTTTTATCCTATGCTTTATTAAATTGTATTTATGTTGTTTTATCCTATGCTTTATTAAATTGTATTTATGTTGTTTTATCCTATGCTTTATTAAATTGTATTTATGTTGTTTTAACCTATGCTTTATTAAATTGTATTTATGCTGTTTTAACCTATGCTTTATTAAATTGTATTTATGTTGTTTTAACCTATGCTTTATTAAATTGTATTTATGTTGTTTTATCATATGCTTTATTAAATTGTATTTATGTTGTTCTAACCTATGCTTTATTAAATTGTATTTATGTTGTTTTATCCTATGCTTTATTAAATTGTATTTATGTTGTTTTAACCTATGCTTTATTAAATTGTATTTATGTTGTTTTATCCTATGCTTTATTAAATTGTATTTATGTTGTTTATAACCTCTGCTTTATTAAATTGTATTTATGTTGTTTTATCTTATGCTTTATTAAATTGTTTTTATGTTGTTCTAACCTATGCTTTATTAAATTGTATTTATGTTGTTTTATCCTATGCTTTATTAAATTGTATTTATGTTGTTTTATCCTATGCTTTATTAAATTGTATTTATGTTGTTTTATCCTCTGCTTTATTAAATTGTATTTATGTTGTTTTAACACATGCTTTATTAAATTGTATTTATGTTGTTTTATCCTATGCTTTATTAAATTGTATTTATGTTGTTTTATCCTATGATTTATTAAATTGTATTTATGTTGTTTTAACCTATGCTTTATTAAATTGTATTTATGTTGCTTTATCCTATGCTTTATTAAATTGTATTTATGTTGTTTTAACCCATGCTTCATTAAATTGTATTTATGTTGTTTTATCCTATGCTTCATTAAATTGTGTTTATGTTGTTTTATCCTATGCTTTATTAAATTGTAGTTATGTTGTTTTATCCTATGCTTTATTAAATTGTATTTATGTTGTTTTAACCCATGCTTCATTAAATTGTATTTATGTTGTTTTATCCTATGCTTTATTAAATTGTGTTTATGTTGTTTTGTCCTATGCTTTATTAAATTGTATTTATGTTGTTTTATCCTATGCTTTATTAAATTGTATTTATGTTGTTTTATCCTATGCTTTATTAAATTGTATTTATGTTGTTTTATCCTATGATTCATTAAATTGTATTTATGTTGTTTTATCCTATGCTTTATTAAATTGTATTTATGTTGTTTTAACCCATGCTTTATTAAATTGTATTTATGCTGTTTTATCCTATGCTTTATTAAATTGTATTTATGTTGTTTTATCCTATGCTTTATTAAATTGTATTTATGTTGTTTTAACCTGTGCTTTTTAAAATTTTATTTATGTTGTTTTATCCTATGCTTTATTAAATAGTATTTGTGTTGTTTTAACCTATGCTTTATTAAATTGTATTTATGTTGTTTTATCCTATGCTTTATTAAATTGTATTTATGTTGTTTTAACCTATGTTTTATTAAATTTTGTTTGTGTTGTTTTAACCTATGCTTTATTAAATTGTATTTATCTTGTTTTAACCTATGCTTTATTAAATTGTATTTATGTTGTTTTAACCTATGCTTTATTAAATTGTATGTATGTGGTTTTATCCTATGCTTTATTAAATTGTATTTATGTTGTTTTAACCTATGCTTTATTAAATTGTGTTTGTGTTGTTTTAACCTATGCTTTATTAAATTGTATTTATCTTGTTTTAACCTATGCTTTATTAAATTGTATTTATGTTGTTTTATCCTATGCTTTATTAAATTGTATTTATGTTGTTTTATCCTATGCTTTATTAAATTGTATTTATGTTGTTTTAACCTATGCTTTATTAAATTGTATTTATGTTGTTTTAACCTATGCTTTATTAAATTGTATTTATGTTGTTTTATCCTATGCTTTATTAAATTGTATTTATTTTGTTTTATCCTATGCTTTATTAAATTGTATTTATGTTGTTTTATCCTATGCTTTATTAAATTGTATTTATGTTGTTTTATCCTATGCTTTATTAAATTGTATTTATGTTGTTTTATCCTATGCTTTATTAAATTGTATTTATGTTGTTTTAACCTATGCTTTATTAAATTGTATTTATGCTGTTTTAACCTATGCTTTATTAAATTGTATTTATGTTGTTTTAACCTATGCTTTATTAAATTGTATTTATGTTGTTTTATCCTATGCTTTATTAAATTGTATTTATGTTGTTTTATCCTATGCTTTATTAAATTGTATTTATGTTGTTTTAACCCATGCTTCATTAAATTGTATTTATGTTGTTTTATCCTATGCTTTATTAAATTGTGTTTATGTTGTTTTGTCCTATGCTTTATTAACTTGTATTTATGTTGTTTTATCCTATGCTTTATTAAATTGTAATTAATGTTGTTTTATCCTATGCTTTATTAAATTGTATTTATGTTGTTTTAACCCATGCTTTATTAAATTGTATTTATGTTGTTTTATCCAATGCTTTATTAAATTGTATTTATGTTGTTTTATCCTATGCTTTATTAAATTGTATTTATATTGATTTAACCTGTGCTTTATTAAATTTTATTTATGTTGTTTTATCCTATGCTTTATTAAATTGTATTGATGTTGTTTTAACCTATGCGTTATTAAATTGTATGTATGTTGTTTTATCCTATGCTTTATTAAATTGTATTTATGTTGTTTTAACCTATGCTTTATTAAATTGTGTTTGTGTTGTTTTAACCTATGCTTTATTAAATTGTATTTATCTTGTTTTAACCTATGCTTTATTAAATTGTATTTATGTTGTTTTATCCTATGCTTTATTAAATTGTATTTATGTTGTTTTATCCTATGCTTTATTAAATTGTATTTATGTTGTTTTAACCTATGCTTTATTAAATTGTATTTATGTTGTTTTAACCTATGCTTTATTAAATTGTATTTATGCTGTTTTAACCTATGCTTTATTAAATTATATTTATGTTGTTTTAACCTATGCTTTATTAAATTGTATTTATGTTGCTTTATCCTATGCTTTATTAAATTGTATTTATGTTGTTCTAACCTATGTTTTATTACATTGTATTTATGTTGTTTTATCCTATGCTTTATTAAATTGTATTTATGATGTTTTATCCTATGCTTTATTAAATTGTATTTATGTTGTTTTAACCTATGCTTTATTAAATTGTATTTATGTTGTTTTATCCTATGCTTTATTAAATTGTATTTCTGTTGTTTTATCCTATGCTTTATTAAATTGTATTTATGTTGTTTTATCCTATGCTTTATTAAATTGTATTCATGCTGTTTTAACCTATGCTTTATTAAATTGTATTTATGTTGTTTTATCCTATGCTTTATTAAATTGTATTTATGTTGTTTAATCCTATGCTTTATTAAATTGTATTTATGTTGTTTTATCCTATGCTTTATTAAATTGTATTTATGTTGTTTAATCCTATGCTTTATTAAATTGTATTTATGTTGTTTTAACCCATGCTTTATTAAATTGTATTTATGTTATTTTATCCTATGCTTTATTAAATTGTATTTATGTTGTTCTAACCTATGCTTCATTAAATTGTATTTATGTTGTTTTATCCTATGCTTCATTAAATTGTGTTTATGTTGTTTTATCCTATGCTTTATTAAATTGTATTTATGTTGTTTTATCCTATGCTTCATTAAATTGTGTTTATGTTGTTTTATCCTATGCTTTATTAAATTGTAGTTATGTTGTTTATCCTATGCTTTATTAAATTGTATTTATGTTGTTTTATCCTATGCTTTATTAAATTGTATTTATGCTGTTTTATCCTATGATTCATTAAATTGTATTTATGTTGTTTTATCCTATGCTTTATTAAATTGTATTTATGTTGTTTTAACCCATGCTTTATTAAATTGTATTTATGTTGTTTTATCCTATGCTTTATTAAATTGTATTTATGTTGTTTTATCCTATGCTTTATTAAATTGTATTTATGTTGTTTTAACCTGTGCTTTATTAAATTTTATTTATGTTGTTTTATCCTATGCTTTATTAAATTGTATTTGTGTTGTTTTAACCTATGCTTTATTAAATTGTATTTATGTTGTTTTATCCTATGCTTTATTAAATTGTATTTATGTTGTTTTAACCTATGCTTTATTAAATTTTGTTTGCGTTGTTTTAACCTATGCTTTATTAAATTGTATTTATCTTGTTTTAACCTATGCTTTATTAAATTGTACTTATGTTGTTTTATCCTATGCTTTATTAAATTGTATTTATGTTGTTTTATCCTATGCTTTATTAAATTGTATTTATGTTGTTTTAACCTATGCTTTATTAAATTGTATTTATGTTGTTCTAACCTATGCTTTATTAAATTGTATTTATGTTGTTTTAACCTATGCTTTATTAAATTGTATTTATGTTGTTTTATCCTATGCTTTATTAAATTGTATTTATGTTGTTTAATCCTATGCTTTATTAAATTGTATTTATGTTGTTTTAACCCATGCTTTATTAAATTGCATTTATGTTGTTTTATCCTATGCTTTATTAAATTGTATTTATGTTGTTCTAACCTATGCTTTATTAAATTGTATTTATGTTGTTTTATCCTATGCTTTATTAAATTGTATTTATGTTGTTTTATCCTATGCTTTATTAAATTGTATTTATGTTGTTTAATCCTATGCTTTATTAAATTGTATTTATGTTGTTTTAACCCATGGTTTATTAAATTTTATTTATGTTGTTTTATCCTATGCTTTATTAAATTGTATTTATGTTGTTTTATCCTATGCTTTATTAAATTGTATTTATGTTGTTTTAACCCATGCTTTATTAAATTGTATTTATGTTGTTTTATCCTATGCTTTATTAAATTGTATTTATGTTGTTTTATCCTATGCTTTATTAAATTGTATTTATGTTGTTTTATCCTATGCTTTATTAAATTGTATTTATGTTGTTTTATCCTATGATTCATTAAATTGTATTTATGTTGTTTTATCCTATGCTTTATTAAATTGTATTTATGTTGTTTTAACCCATGCTTTATTAAATTGTATTTATGCTGTTTTATCCTATGCTTTATTAAATTGTATTTATGTTGTTTTATCCTATGCTTTATTAAATTGTATTTATGTTGTTTTAACCTGTGCTTTTTAAAATTTTATTTATGTTGTTTTATCCTATGCTTTATTAAATTGTATTTGTGTTGTTTTAACCTATGCTTTATTAAATTGTATTTATGTTGTTTTATCCTATGCTTTATTAAATTGTATTTATGTTGTTTTAACCTATGTTTTATTAAATTTTGTTTGTGTTGTTTTAACCTATGCTTTATTAAATTGTATTTATCTTGTTTTAACCTATGCTTTATTAAATTGTATTTATGTTGTTTTAACCTATGCTTTATTAAATTGTATGTATGTGGTTTTATCCTATGCTTTATTAAATTGTATTTATGTTGTTTTAACCTATGCTTTATTAAATTGTGTTTGTGTTGTTTTAACCTATGCTTTATTAAATTGTATTTATCTTGTTTTAACCTACGCTTTATTAAATTGTATTTATGTTGTTTTATCCTATGCTTTATTAAATTGTATTTATGTTGTTTTATCCTATGCTTTATTAAATTGTATTTATGTTGTTTTAACCTATGCTTTATTAAATTGTATTTATGTTGTTTTAACCTATGCTTTATTAAATTGAATTTATGTTGTTTTATCCTATGCTTTATTAAATTGTATTTATTTTGTTTTATCCTATGCTTTATTAAATTGTATTTATGTTGTTTTATCCTATGCTTTATTAAATTGTATTTATGTTGTTTTATCCTATGCTTTATTAAATTGTATTTATGTTGTTTTATCCTATGCTTTATTAAATTGTATTTATGTTGTTTTAACCTATGCTTTATTAAATTGTATTTATGCTGTTTTAACCTATGCTTTATTAAATTGTATTTATGTTGTTTTAACCTATGCTTTATTAAATTGTATTTATGTTGTTTTATCCTATGCTTTATTAAATTGTATTTATGTTGTTTTATCCTATGCTTTATTAAATTGTATTTATGTTGTTTTAACCCATGCTTCATTAAATTGTATTTATGTTGTTTTATCCTATGCTTTATTAAATTGTGTTTATGTTGTTTTGTCCTATGCTTTATTAACTTGTATTTATGTTGTTTTATCCTATGCTTTATTAAATTGTAATTAATGTTGTTTTATCCTATGCTTTATTAAATTGTATTTATGTTGTTTTAACCCATGCTTTATTAAATTGTATTTATGTTGTTTTATCCTATGCTTTATTAAATTGTATTTATATTGATTTAACCTGTGCTTTATTAAATTTTATTTATGTTGTTTTATCCTATGCTTTATTAAATTGTATTGATGTTGTTTTAACCTATGCGTTATTAAATTGTATGTATGTTGTTTTATCCTATGCTTTATTAAATTGTATTTATGTTGTTTTAACCTATGCTTTATTAAATTGTGCTTGTGTTGTTTTAACCTATGCTTTATTAAATTGTATTTATCTTGTTTTAACCTATGCTTTATTAAATTGTATTTATGTTGTTTTATCCTATGCTTTATTAAATTGTATTTATGTTGTTTTATCCTATGCTTTATTAAATTGTATTTATGTTGTTTTAACCTATGCTTTATTAAATTGTATTTATGTTGTTTTAACCTATGCTTTATTAAATTGTATTTATGTTGTTTTATCCTATGCTTTATTAAATTGCATTTATGTTGTTTTATCCTATGCTTTATTAAAATGTATTTATGTTGTTTTATCCTATGCTTTATTAAATTGTATTTATGTTGTTTTATCCTATGCTTTATTAAATTGTATTTATGTTGTTTTATCCTATGCTTTATTAAATTGTATTTATGTAGTTTTAACCTATGCTTTATTAAATTGTATTTATGCTGTTTTAACCTATGCTTTATTAAATTGTATTTATGTTGTTTTAACCTATGCTTTATTAAATTGTATTTATGTTGTTTTATCATATGCTTTATTAAATTGTATTTATGTTGTTTTATCCTATGCTTTATTAAATTGTATTTATGTTGTTTTATCCTATGCTTTATTAAATTGTATTTATGTTGTTTTATTCTATGCTTTATTAAATTGTATTTATGTTGTTTTAACCTATGCTTTATTAAATTGTGTTTGTGTTGTTTTAACCTATGCTTTATTAAATTGTATTTATCTTGTTTTAACCTATGCTTTATTAAATTGTATTTATGTTGTTTTATCCTATGCTTTATTAAATTGTATTTATGTTGTTTTATCCTATGCTTTATTAAATTGTATTTATGTTGTTTTAACCTATGCTTTATTAAATTGTATTTATGTTGTTTTAACCTATGCTTTATTAAATTGTATTTATGTTGTTTTATCCTATGCTTTATTAAATTGCATTTATGTTGTTTTATCCTATGCTTTATTAAAATGTATTTATGTTGTTTTATCCTATGCTTTATTAAATTGTATTTATGTTGTTTTATCCTATGCTTTATTAAATTGTATTTATGTTGTTTTATCCTATGCTTTATTAAATTGTATTTATGTTGTTTTAACCTATGCTTTATTAAATTTTATTTATGCTGTTTTAACCTATGCTTTATTAAATTGTATTTATGTTGTTTTAACCTATGCTTTATTAAATTGTATTTATGTTGTTTTATCATATGCTTTATTAAATTGTATTTATGTTGTTCTAACCTATGCTTTATTAAATTGTATTTATGTTGTTCTAATCTATGCTTTATTAAATTGTATTTATGTTGTTTTATCCTATGCTTTATTAAATTGTATTTATGTTGTTTTATCCTATGCTTTATTAAATTGTATTTATGTTGTTTTACCCTATGCTTTATTAAATTGTATTTATGTTGTTTTATCCCATGCTTTATTAAATTGTATTTATGTTGTTTGAACCTATGCTTTATTAAATTGTATTTATGTTGTTTATAACCTATGCTTTATTAAATTGTATTTATGTTGTTTTATCTTATGCTTTATTAAATTGTTTTTATGTTGTTCTAACCTATGCTTTATTAAATTGTATTTATGTTGTTTTATCCTATGCTTTATTAAATTGTATTTATGTTGTTTTATCCTATGCTTTATTAAATTGTATTTATGTTGTTTTATCCTCTGCTTTATTAAATTGTATTTATGTTGTTTTAACACATGCTTTATTAAATTGTATTTATGTTGTTTTATCCTATGCTTTATTAAATTGTATTTATGTTGTTTTATCCTATGATTTATTAAATTGTATTTATGTTGTTTTAACCTATGCTTTATTAAATTGTATTTATGTTGTTTTATCCTATGCTTTATTAAATTGTATTCATGTTGTTTTAACCCATGCTTCATTAAATTGTATTTATGTTGTTTTATCCTATGCTTCATTAAATTGTGTTTATGTTGTTTTATCCTATGCTTTATTAAATTGTAGTTATGTTGTTTTATCCTATGCTTTATTAAATTGTATTTATGTTGTTTTAACCCATGCTTCATTAAATTGTATTTATGTTGTTTTATCCTATGCTTTATTAAATTGTGTTTATGTTGTTTTGTCCTATGCTTTATTAAATTGTATTTATGTTGTTTTATCCTATGCTTTATTAAATTGTATTTATGTTGTTTTATCCTATGCTTTATTAAATTGTATTTATGTTGTTTTATCCTATGATTCAATAAATTGTATTTATGTTGTTTTATCCTATGCTTTATTAAATTGTATTTATGTTGTTTTAACCAATGCTTTATTAAATTGTATTTATGCTGTTTTATCCTATGCTTTATTAAATTCTATTTATGTTGTTTTATCCTATGCTTTATTAAATTGTATTTATGTTGTTTTAACCTGTGCTTTTTAAAATTTTATTTATGTTGTTTTATCCTATGCTTTATTAAATTGTATTTGTGTTGTTTTAACCTATGCTTTATTAAATTGTATTTATGTTGTTTTATCCTATGCTTTATTAAATTGTATTTATGTTGTTTTAACCTATGCTTTATTAAATTTTGTTTGTGTTGTTTTAACCTATGCTTTATTAAATTGTATTTATCTTGTTTTAACCTATGCTTTTTTAAATTGTATTTATGTTGTTTTATCCTATGCTTTATTAAATTGTATTTATGTTGTTTTATCCTATGCTTTATTAAATTGTATTTATGTTGTTTTAACCTATGCTTTATTAAATTGTATTTATGTTTTTTTAACCTATGCTTTCTTAAATTGTATTTATGTTGTTTTATCCTATGCTTTATTAAATGGTATTTATGTTGTTTTATCCTATGCTTTATTAAATTGTATTTATGTTGTTTTATGCTATGCTTTATTAAATTGTATTTATGTTGTTTTATCCTATGCTTTATTAAATTGTATTTATGTTCTTTTAACCTATGCTTTATTAAATTGTATTTATGCTGTTTTAACCTATGCTTTATTAAATTGTATTTATGTTGTTTTATCCTATGCTTTATTAAATTGTATTTATGTTGTTTTATCCTATGATTCATTAAATTGTATTTATGTTGTTTTATCCTATGCTTTATTAAATTGTATTTATGTTGTTTTAACCCATGCTTTATTAAATTGTATTTATGCTGTTTTATCCTATGCTTTATTAAATTGTATTTATGTTGTTTTATCCTATGCTTTATTAAATTGTATTTATGTTGTTTTAACCTGTGCTTTTTAAAATTTTATTTATGTTGTTTTATCCTATGCTTTATTAAATTGTATTTGTGTTGTTTTAACCTATGCTTTATTAAATTGTATTTATGTTGTTTTATCCTATGCTTTATTAAATTGTATTTATGTTGTTTTAACCTATGCTTTATTAAATTTTGTTTGTGTTGTTTTAACCTATGCTTTATTAAATTGTATTTATCTTGTTTTAACCTATGCTTTATTAAATTGTATTTATGTTGTTTTATCCTATGCTTTATTAAATTGTATTTATGTTGTTTTATCCTATGCTTTATTAAATTGTATTTATGTTGTTTTAACCTATGCTTTATTAAATTGTATTTATGTTTTTTTAACCTATGCTTTCTTAAATTGTATTTATGTTGTTTTATCCTATGCTTTATTAAATGGTATTTATGTTGTTTTATCCTATGCTTTATTAAATTGTATTTATGTTGTTTTATCCTATGCTTTATTAAATTGTATTTATGTTGTTTTATCCTATGCTTTATTAAATTGTATTTATGTTCTTTTAACCTATGCTTTATTAAATTGTATTTATGCTGTTTTAACCTATGCTTTATTAAATTGTATTCATGTTGTTTTAACCTATGCTTTATTAAATTGTATTTATGTTGTTTTATCCTATGCTTTATTAACTTGTATTTATGTTGTTCTAACCTATGCTTTATTAAATTGTATTTATGTTGTTTTATCCTATGCTTTATTAAATTGTATTTATGTTGTTTTAACCTATGCTTTATTAAATTGTATTTATGTTGTTTTATCCTATGCTTTATTAAATTGTATTTCTGTTGTTTTATCCTATGCTTTATTAAATTGAATTTATGTTGTTTTATCCCATACTTTATTAAATTGTATTTATGTTGTTTTAACCTATGCTTTATTAAATTGTATTTATGTTGTTTTATCCTATGCTTTATTAAATTGTATTTATGTTGTTTTATCCTATGCTTTATTAAATTGCATTTATGTTGTTTTATCCTATGCTTTATTAAAATGTATTTATGTTGTTTTATCCTATGCTTTATTAAATTGTATTTATGTTGTTTTATCCTATGCTTTATTAAATTGTATTTATGTTGTTTTATCCTATGCTTTATTAAATTGTATTTATGTTGTTTTAACCTATGCTTTATTAAATTGTATTTATGCTGTTTTAACCTATGCTTTATTAAATTGTATTTATGTTGTTTTAACCTATGCTTTATTAAATTGTATTTATGTTGTTTTATCATATGCTTTATTAAATTGTATTTATGTTGTTCTAACCTATGCTTTATTAAATTGTATTTATGTTGTTCTAACCTATGCTTTATTAAATTGTATTTATGTTGTTTTATCCTATGCTTTATTAAATTGTATTTATGTTGTTTTATCCTATGCTTTATTAAATTGTATTTATGTTGTTTTACCCTATGCTTTATTAAATTGTATTTATGTTGTTTTATCCCATGCTTTATTAAATTGTATTTATGTTGTTTGAACCTATGCTTTATTAAATTGTATTTATGTTGTTTTATCCTATGCTTTATTAAATTGTATTTATGTTGTTTATAACCTATGCTTTATTAAATTGTATTTATGTTGTTTTATCTTATGCTTTATTAAATTGTTTTTATGTTGTTCTAACCTATGCTTTATTAAATTGTATTTATGTTGTTTTATCCTATGCTTTATTAAATTGTATTTATGTTGTTTTATCCTATGCTTTATTAAATTGTATTTATGTTGTTTTATCCTCTGCTTTATTAAATTGTATTTATGTTGTTTTAACACATGCTTTATTAAATTGTATTTATGTTGTTTTATCCTATGCTTTATTAAATTGTATTTATGTTGTTTTATCCTATGATTTATTAAATTGTATTTATGTTGTTTTAACCTATGCTTTATTAAATTGTATTTATCTTGTTTTATCCTATGCTTTATTAAATTGTATTCATGTTGTTTTAACCCATGCTTCATTAAATTGTATTTATGTTGTTTTATCCTATGCTTCATTAAATTGTGTTTATGTTGTTTTATCCTATGCTTTATTAAATTGTAGTTATGTTGTTTTATCCTATGCTTTATTAAATTGTATTTATGTTGTTTTAACCCATGCTTCATTAAATTGTATTTATGTTGTTTTATCCTATGCTTTATTAAATTGTGTTTATGTTGTTTTGTCCTATGCTTTATTAAATTGTATTTATGTTGTTTTATCCTATGCTTTATTAAATTGTATTTATGTTGTTTTATCCTATGCTTTATTAAATTGTATTTATGTTGTTTTATCCTATGATTCATTAAATTGTATTTATGTTGTTTTATCCTATGCTTTATTAAATTGTATTTATGTTGTTTTAACCCATGCTTTATTAAATTGTATTTATGCTGTTTTATCCTATGCTTTATTAAATTCTATTTATGTTGTTTTATCCTATGCTTTATTAAATTGTATTTGTGTTGTTTTAACCTATGCTTTATTAAATTGTATTTATGTTGTTTTATCCTATGCTTTATTAAATTGTATTTATGTTGTTTTAACCTATGCTTTATTAAATTTTGTTTGTGTTGTTTTAACCTATGCTTTATTAAATTGTATTTATCTTGTTTTAACCTATGCTTTTTTAAATTGTATTTATGTTGTTTTATCCTATGCTTTATTAAATTGTATTTATGTTGTTTTATCCTATGCTTTATTAAATTGTATTTATGTTGTTTTAACCTATGCTTTATTAAATTGTATTTATGTTTTTTTAACCTATACTTTCTTAAATTGTATTTATGTTGTTTTATCCTATGCTTTATTAAATGGTATTTATGTTGTTTTATCCTATGCTTTATTAAATTGTATTTATGTTGTTTTATGCTATGCTTTATTAAATTGTATTTATGTTGTTTTATCCTATGCTTTATTAAATTTTATTTATGTTCTTTTAACCTATGCTTTATTAAATTGTATTTATGCTGTTTTAACCTATGCTTTATTAAATTGTATTTATGTTGTTTTATCCTATGCTTTATTAAATTGTATTTATGTTGTTTTATCCTATGATTCATTAAATTGTATTTATGTTGTTTTATCCTATGCTTTATTAAATTGTATTTATGTTGTTTTAACCCATGCTTTATTAAATTGTATTTATGCTGTTTTATCCTATGCTTTATTAAATTGTATTTATGTTGTTTTATCCTATGCTTTATTAAATTGTATTTATGTTGTTTTAACTTGTGCTTTTTAAAATTTTATTTATGTTGTTTTCTCCTATGCTTTATTAAATTGTATTTGTGTTGTTTTAACCTATGCTTTATTAAATTGTATTTATGTTGTTTTATCCTATGCTTTATTAAATTGTATTTATGTTGTTTTAACCTATGCTTTATTAAATTTTGTTTGTGTTGTTTTAACCTATGCTTTATTAAATTGTATTTATCTTGTTTTAACCTATGCTTTATTAAATTGTATTTATGTTGTTTTATCCTATGCTTTATTAAATTGTATTTATGTTGTTTTATCCTATGCTTTATTAAATTGTATTTATTTTGTTTTAACCTATGCTTTATTAAATTGTATTTATGTTTTTTTAACCTATGCTTTCTTAAATTGTATTTATGTTGTTTTATCCTATGCTTTATTAAATGGTATTTATGTTGTTTTATCCTGTGCTTTATTAAATTGTATTTATGTTGTTTTATCCTATGCTTTATTAAATTGTATTTATGTTGTTTTATCCTATGCTTTATTAAATTGTATTTATGTTCTTTTAACCTATGCTTTATTAAATTGTATTTATGCTGTTTTAACCTATGCTTTATTAAATTGTATTTATGTTGTTTTAACCTATGCTTTATTAAATTGTATTTATGTTGTTTTATCCTATGCTTTATTAACTTGTATTTATGTTGTTCTAACCTATGCTTTATTAAATTGTATTTATGTTGTTTTATCCTATGCTTTATTAAATTGTATTTATGTTGTTTTAACCTATGCTTTATTAAATTGTATTTATGTTGTTTTATCCTATGCTTTATTAAATTGTATTTCTGTTGTTTTATCCTATGCTTTATTAAATTGAATTTATGTTGTTTTATCCCATACTTTATTAAATTGTATTTATGTTGTTTTAACCTATGCTTTATTAAATTGTATTTATGTTGTTTTATCCTATGCTTTATTAAATTGTATTTATGTTGTTTTATCCTATGCTTTATTAAATTGTTTTTATGTTGTTCTAACCTATGCTTTATTAAATTGTATTTATGTTGTTTTATCCTATGCTTTATTAAATTGTGTTTATGTTGTTTTAACCTATGCTTTATTAAATTGTATTTATGTTGTTTTATCCTATGCTTTATTAAATTGTATTTATGTTGTTTTAACCCATGCTTCATTAAATTGTATTTATGTTGTTTTATCCTATGCTTCATTAAATGTTATTTATGTTGTTTTATCCTATGCTTTATTAAATTGTGTTTATGTTGTTTTATCCTATGCTTTATTAAATTGTATTTATGTTGTTTTAACCTATGCTTTATTAAATTGTATTTATGTTGTTTTATCCTATGCTTTATTAAATTGTATTTATGTTGTTTTAACCTATGCTTTATTAAATTGTATTTATGCTGTTTTATCCTATGCTTTATTAAATTGTATTTATGTTGTTTTAACCTATGCTTTATTAAATTGTATTTATGTAGTTTTATCCTATGATTTATTAAATTGTATTTATGTTGTTCTAACCTATGCTTTAGTAAATTGTATTTATGTTGTTTTATCCTATGCTTTATTAAATTGTATTTATGTTGTTTTATCCTCTGCTTTATTAAATTGTATTTATGTTGTTTTAGCACATGCTTTATTAAATTGTATTTATGTTGTTTTATCCTATGATTTATTAAATTGTATTTATGTTGTTTTAACCTATGCTTTATTAAATTGTATTTATGTTGTTATATCCTATGCTTTATTAAATTGTATTTATGTTGTTTTAACCCATGCTTCATTAAATTGTATTTATGTTGTTTTATCCTATGCTTCATTAAATTGTGTTTATGTTGTTTTATCCTATGCTTTATTAAATTGTAGTTATGTTGTTTTATCCTATGCTTTATTAAATTGTATTTATGTTGTTTTAACCCATGCTTCATTAGATTGTATTTATGTTGTTTTATCCTATGCTTTATTAAATTGTGTTTATGTTGTTTTGTCCTATGCTTTATTAAATTGTATTTATGTTGTTTTATCCTATGCTTTATTAAATTGTATTTATGTTGTTTTATCCTATGCTTTATTAAATTGTATTTATGTTGTTTTATCCTATGATTCATTAAATTGTATTTATGTTGTTTTATCCTATGCTTTATTAAATTGTATTTATGTTGTTTTAACCCATGCTTTATTAAATTGTATTTATGCTGTTTTATCCTATGCTTTATTAAATTGTATTTATGTTGTTTTATCCTATGCTTTATTAAATTGTATTTATGTTGTTTTAACCTGTGCTTTTTAAAATTTTATTTATGTTGTTTTATCCTATGCTTTATTAAATTGTATTTGTGTTGTTTTAACCTATGCTTTATTAAATTGTATTTATGTTGTTTTATCCTATGCTTTATTAAATTGTATTTATGTTGTTTTAACCTATGCTTTATTAAATTTTGTTTGTGTTGTTTTAACCTATGCTTTATTAAATTGTATTTATCTTGTTTTAACCTATGCTTTATTAAATTGTATTTATGTTGTTTTAACCTGTGCTTTTTAAAATTTTATTTATGTTGTTTTATCCTATGCTTTATTAAATTGTATTTGTGTTGTTTTAACCTATGCTTTATTAAATTGTATTTATGTTGTTTTATGCTATGCTTTATTAAATTGTATTTATGTTGTTTTAACCTATGCTTTATTAAATTGTATTTATGTTGTTTTATCCTATGCTTTATTAAATTGTATTTATGTTGTTTTATCCTATGCTTTATTAAATTGTATTTATGCTGTTTTAACCTATGCTTTATTAAATTGTATTTATGTTTTTTTAACCTATGCTTTCTTAAATTGTATTTATGTTGTTTTATCCTATGCTTTATTAAATGGTATTTATGTTGTTTTATCCTATGCTTTATTAAATTGTATTTATGTTGTTTTATCCTATGCTTTATTAAATTGTATTTATGTTGTTTTATCCTATGCTTTATTAAATTGTATTTATGTTCTTTTAACCTATGCTTTATTAAATTGTATTTATGATGTTTTAACCTATGCTTTATTAAATTGTATTTATGTTGTTTTAACCTATGCTTTATTAAATTGTATTTATGTTGTTTTATCCTATGCTTTATTAACTTGTATTTATGTTGTTCTAACCTATGCTTTATTAAATTGTATTTATGTTGTTTTATCCTATGCTTTATTAAATTGTATTTATGTTGTTTTAACCTATG
The DNA here is from genome assembly GCF_046119375.1 of Phyllobates terribilis. Lineage (NCBI taxonomy): Eukaryota > Metazoa > Chordata > Amphibia > Anura > Dendrobatidae > Phyllobates > Phyllobates terribilis. Next base: position 964,734 of record NW_027362781.1, on the reverse strand, counting down.
CTTTATTAAATTGTATTTATGTTGTTTTATCCTATGCTTTATTAAATTGTATTTATGTTGTTTTATCCTATGCTTTATTAAATTGTTTTTATGTTGTTCTAACCTATGCTTTATTAAATTGTATTTATGTTGTTTTATCCTATGCTTTATTAAATTGTATTTATGTTGTTTTAACCTATGCTTTATTAAATTGTATTTATGTTGTTTTTTCCTATGCTTTATTAAATTGTGTTTATGTTGTTTTAACCTATGCTTTATTAAATTGTATTTATGTTGTTTTATCCTATGCTTTATTAAATTGTATTTATGTTGTTTTAACCCATGCTTCATTAAATTGTATTTATGTTGTTTTATCCTATGCTTCATTAAATGTTATTTATGTTGTTTTATCCTATGCTTTATTAAATTGTATTTATGTTGTTTTATCCTATGCTTTATTAAATTGTATTTATGTTGTTTTAACCTATGCTTTATTAAATTGTATTTATGCTGTTTTATCCTATGCTTTATTAAATTGTATTTATGTTGTTTTATCCTATGATTTATTAAATTGTATTTATGTTGTTTTATCTTATGCTTTATTAAATTGTTTTTATGTTGTTCTAACCTATGCTTTATTAAATTGTATTTATGTTGTTTATAACCTATGCTTTATTAAATTGTATTTATGTTGTTTTATCCTATGCTTTATTAAATTGTATTTATGTTGTTTTATCCTATGATTTATTAAATTGTATTTATGTTGTTTTAACCTATGCTTTATTAAATTGTATTTATGTTGTTTTATCCTATGCTTTATTAAATTGTATTTATGTTGTTTTAACCCATGCTTCATTAAATTGTATTTATGTTGTTTTATCCTATGCTTCATTAAATTGTGTTTATGTTGTTTTATCCTATGCTTTATTAAATTGTAGTTATGTTGTTTTATCCTATGCTTTATTAAATTGTATTTATGTTATTTTAACCCATGCTTTATTAAATTGTGTTTATGTTGTTTTATCCTATGCTTTATTAAATTGTAGTTATGTTGTTTTTTCCTATGCTTTATTAAATTGTGTTTATGTTGTTTTAACCTATGCTTTATTAAATTGTATTTATGTTGTTTTATCCTATGCTTTATTAAATTGTATTTATGTTGTTTTAACCCATGCTTCATTAAATTGTATTTATGTTGTTTTATCCTATGCTTCATTAAATGTTATTTATGTTGTTTTATCCTATGCTTTATTAAATTGTGTTTATGTTGTTTTATCCTATGCTTTATTAAATTGTATTTATGTTGTTTTAACCTATGCTTTATTAAATTGTATTTATGTTGTTTTATCCTATGCTTTATTAAATTGTATTTATGTTGTTTTAACCTATGCTTTATTAAATTGTATTTATGCTGTTTTATCCTATGCTTTATTAAATTGTATTTATGTTGTTTTAACCTATGCTTTATTAAATTGTATTTATGTAGTTTTATCCTATGATTTATTAAATTGTATTTATGTTGTTCTAACCAATGCTTTAGTAAATTGTATTTATGTTGTTCTAACCTATGCTTTATTAAATTGTATTTATGTTGTTTTATCCTATGCTTTATTAAATTGTATTTATGTTGTTTTATCCTATGCTTTATTAAATTGTATTTAGGTTGTTTTAACCCATGCTTTATTAAATTGTATTTATGTTGTTTTATCCTATGCTTTATTAAATTGTATTTATGTTGTTTTTTCCTATGCTTTATTACATTGTATTTATGTTGTTTTAACCTATGCTTTATTAAATTGTATTTATGTTGTTTTATCCTATGCTTTATTAAATTGTATTTATGTTGTTTTAACCCATGCTTCATTAAATTGTATTTATGTTGTTTTATCCTATGCTTCATTAAATGTTATTTATGTTGTTTTATCCTATGCTTTATTAAATTGTATTTATGTTGTTTTATCCTATGCTTTATTAAATTGTATTTATGTTGTTTTATCCTATGCTTTATTAAATTGTATTTATGTTGTTTTAACCTATGCTTTATTAAATTGTATTTATGCTGTTTTAACCTATGCTTTATTAAATTGTATTTATGTTGTTTTAACCTATGCTTTATTAAATTGTATTTATGTTGTTTTATCATATGCTTTATTAAATTGTATTTATGTTGTTCTAACCTATGCTTTATTAAATTGTATTTATGTTGTTTTATCCTATGCTTTATTAAATTGTATCTATGTTGTTTTAACCTATGCTTTATTAAATTGTATTTATGTTGTTTTATCCTATGCTTTATTAAATTGTATTTATGTTGTTTTACCCTATGCTTTATTAAATTGTATTTATGTTGTTTTATCCCATGCTTTATTAAATTGTATTTATGTTGTTTGAACCTATGCTTTATTAAATTGTATTTATGTTGTTTTATCCTATGCTTTATTAAATTGTATTTATGTTGTTTATAACCTATGCTTTATTAAATTGTATTTATGTTGTTTTATCTTATGCTTTATTAAATTGTTTTTATGTTGTTCTAACCTATGCTTTATTAAATTGTATTTATGTTGTTTTATCCTATGCTTTATTAAATTGTATTTATGTTGTTTTATCCTCTGCTTTATTAAATTGTATTTATGTTGTTTTAACACATGCTTTATTAAATTGTATTTATGTTGTTTTATCCTATGCTTTATTAAATTGTATTTATGTTGTTTTATCCTATGATTTATTAAATTGTATTTATGTTGTTTTAACCTATGCTTTATTAAATTGTATTTATGTTGTTTTATCCTATGCTTTATTAAATTGTATTTATGTTGTTTTAACCCATGCTTCATTAAATTGTATTTATGTTGTTTTATCCTATGCTTCATTAAATTGTGTTTATGTTGTTTTATCCTATGCTTTATTAAATTGTAGTTATGTTGTTTTATCCTATGCTTTATTAAATTGTTTTTATGTTGTTTTAACCCATGCTTCATTAAATTGTATTTATGTTGTTTTATCCTATGCTTTATTAAATTGTGTTTATGTTGTTTTGTCCTATGCTTTATTAAATTGTATTTATGTTGTTTTATCCTATGCTTTATTAAATTGTATTTATGTTGTTTTATCCTATGCTTTATTAAATTGTATTTATGTTGTTTTATCCTATGATTCATTAAATTGTATTTATGTTGTTTTATCCTATGCTTTATTAAATTGTATTTATGTTGTTTTAACCCATGCTTTATTAAATTGTATTTATGCTGTTTTATCCTATGCTTTATTAAATTGTATTTATGTTGTTTTATCCTATGCTTTATTAAATTGTATTTATGTTGTTTTAACCTGTGCTTTTTAAAATTTTAATTATGTTGTTTTATCCTATGCTTTATTAAATTGTATTTGTGTTGTTTTAACCTATGCTTTATTAAATTGTATTTATGTTGTTTTATCCTATGCTTTATTAAATTGTATTTATGTTGTTTTAACCTATGCTTTATTAAATTTTGTTTGTGTTGTTTTAACCTATGCTTTATTAAATTGTATTTATCTTGTTTTAACCTATGCTTTATTAAATTGTATTTATGTTTTTTTAACCTATGCTTTCTTAAATTGTATTTATGTTGTTTTATCCTATGCTTTATTAAATGGTATTTATGTTGTTTTATCCTATGCTTTATTAAATTGTATTTATGTTGTTTTATCCTGTGCTTTATTAAATTGTATTTATGTTGTTTTATCCTATGCTTTATTAAATTGTATTTATGTTGTTTTATCCTATGCTTTATTAAATTGTATTTATGTTCTTTTAACCTATGCTTTATTAAATTGTATTTATGCTGTTTTAACCTATGCTTTATTAAATTGTATTTATGTTGTTTTAACCTATGCTTTATTAAATTGTATTTATGTTGTTTTATCCTATGCTTTATTAACCTTTATTTATGTTGTTCTAACCTATGCTTTATTAAATTGTATTTATGTTGTTTTATCCTATGCTTTATTAAATTGTATTTATGTTGTTTTAACCTATGCTTTATTAAATTGTATTTATGTTGTTTTATCCTATGCTTTATTAAATTGTATTTCTGTTGTTTTATCCTATGCTTTATTAAATTGTATTTATGTTGTTTTATCCTATGCTTTATTAAATTGTATTTCTGTTGTTTTATCCTATGCTTTATTAAATTGTATTTATGTTGTTTATAACCTATGCTTTATTAAATTGTATTTATGTTGTTTTATCTTATGCTTTATTAAATTGTTTTTATTTTGTTCTAACCTATGCTTTATTAAATTGTATTTATGTTGTTTTATCCTATGCTTTATTAAATTGTATTTATGTTGTTTTATCCTATGCTTTATTAAATTGTATTTATGTTGTTTTAACCCATGCTTCATTAAATTGTATTTATGTTGTTTTATCCTATGCTTCATTAAATTGTGTTTATGTTGTTTTATCCTATGCTTTATTAAATTGTAGTTATGTTGTTTTATTCTATGCTTTATTAAATTGTATTTATGTTGTTTTAACCCATGCTTTATTAAATTGTGTTTATGTTGTTTTATCCTATGCTTTATTAAATTGTAGTTATGTTGTTTTTTCCTATGCTTTATTAAATTGTGTTTATGTTGTTTTAACCTATGCTTTATTAAATTGTATTTATGTTGTTTTATCCTATGCTTTATTAAATTGTATTTATGTTGTTTTAACCCATGCTTCATTAAATTGTTTTTATGTTGTTTTATCCTATGCTTCATTAAATGTTATTTATGTTGTTTTATCCTATGCTTTATTAAATTGTGTTTATGTTGTTTTATCCTATGCTTTATTAAATTGTATTTATGTTGTTTTAACCTATGCTTTATTAAATTGTATTTATGTTGTTTTATCCTATGCTTTATTAAATTGTATTTATGTTGTTTTAACCTATGCTTTATTAAATTGTATTTATGCTGTTTTATCCTATGCTTTATTAAATTGTATTTATGTTGTTTTAACCTATGCTTTATTAAATTGTATTTATGTAGTTTTATCCTATGATTTATTAAATTGTATTTATGTTGTTCTAACCTATGCTTTAGTAAATTGTATTTATGTTGTTCTAACCTATGCTTTATTAAATTGCATTTATGTTGTTTTATCCTATGCTTTATTAAATTGTATTTATGTTGTTTTATCCTTTGCTTTATTAAATTGTATTTAGGTTGTTTTAACCCATGCTTTATTAAATTGTATTTATGTTGTTTTATCCTATGCTTTATTAAATTGTATTTATGTTGTTTTTTCCTATGCTTTATTACATTGTATTTATGTTGTTTTAACCTATGCTTTATTAAATTGTATTTATGTTGTTTTATCCTATGCTTTATTAAATTGTATTTATGTTGTTTTAACCCATGCTTCATTAAATTGTATTTATGTTGTTTTATCCTATGCTTCATTAAATGTTAATTATGTTGTTTTATCCTATGCTTTATTAAATTGTATTTATGTTGTTTTATCCTATGCTTTATTAAATTGTATTTATGTTGTTTTATCCTATGCTTTATTAAATTGTATTTATGTTGTTTTAACCTATGCTTTATTAAATTGTATTTATGCTGTTTTAACCTATGCTTTATTAAATTGTATTTATGTTGTTTTAACCTATGCTTTATTAAATTGTATTTATGTTGTTTTATCATATGCTTTATTAAATTGTATTTATGTTGTTCTAACCTATGCTTTATTAAATTGTATTTATGTTGTTTTATCCTATGCTTTATTAAATTGTATCTATGTTGTTTTAACCTATGCTTTATTAAATTGTATTTATGTTGTTTTATCCTATGCTTTATTAAATTGTATTTATGTTGTTTTAACCTATGCTTTATTAAATTGTATTTATGTAGTTTTATCCTATGATTTATTAAATTGTATTTATGTTGTTCTAACCTATGCTTTAGTAAATTGTATTTATGTTGTTCTAACCTATGCTTTATTAAATTGCATTTATGTTGTTTTATCCTATGCTTTATTAAATTGTATTTATGTTGTTTTATCCTATGCTTTATTAAATTGTATTTAGGTTGTTTTAACCCATGCTTTATTAAATTGTATTTATGTTGTTTTATCCTATGCTTTATTAAATTGTATTTATGTTGTTTTTTCCTATGCTTTATTACATTGTATTTATGTTGTTTTAACCTATGCTTTATTAAATTGTATTTATGTTGTTTTATCCTATGCTTTATTAAATTGTATGTATGTTGTTTTAACCCATGCTTCATTAAATTGTATTTATGTTGTTTTATCCTATGCTTCATTAAATGTTATTCATGTTGTTTTATCCTATGCTTTATTAAATTGTATTTATGTTGTTTTATCCTATGCTTTATTAAATTGTATTTATGTTGTTTTATCCTATGCTTTATTAAATTGTATTTATGTTGTTTTAACCTATGCTTTATTAAATTGTATTTATGCTGTTTTAACCTATGCTTTATTAAATTGTATTTATGTTGTTTTAACCTATGCTTTATTAAATTGTATTTATGTTGTTTTATCATATGCTTTATTAAATTGTATTTATGTTGTTCTAACCTATGCTTTATTAAATTGTATTTATGTTGTTTTATCCTATGCTTTATTAAATTGTATCTATGTTGTTTTAACCTATGCTTTATTAAATTGTATTTATGTTGTTTTATCCTATGCTTTATTAAATTGTATTTATGTTGTTTTACCCTACGCTTTATTAAATTGTATTTATGTTGTTTTATCCCATGCTTTATTAAATTGTATTTATGTTGTTTGAACCTATGCTTTATTAAATTGTATTTATGTTGTTTTATCCTATGCTTTATTAAATTGTATTTATGTTGTTTATAACCTATGCTTTATTAAATTGTATTTATGTTGTTTTATCTTATGCTTTATTAAATTGTTTTTATGTTGTTCTAACCTATGCTTTATTAAATTGTATTTATGTTGTTTTATCCTATGCTTTATTAAATTGTATTTATGTTGTTTTATCCTATGCTTTATTAAATTGTATTTATGTTGTTTTAACACATGCTTTCTTAAATTGTATTTATGTTGTTTTATCCTATGCTTTATTAAATGGTATTTATGTTGTTTTATCCTATGCTTTATTAAATTGTATTTATGTTGTTTTATCCTGTGCTTTATTAAATTGTATTTATGTTGTTTTATCCTATGCTTTATTAAATTGTATTTATGTTGTTTTATCCTATGCTTTATTAAATTGTATTTATGTTCTTTTAACCTATGCTTTATTAAATTGTATTTATGCTGTTTTAACCTATGCTTTATTAAATTGTATTTATGTTGTTTTAACCTATGCTTTATTAAATTGCATTTATGTTGTTTTATCCTATGCTTTATTAACCTTTATTTATGTTGTTCTAACCTATGCTTTATTAAATTGTATTTATGTTGTTTTATCCTATGCTTTATTAAATTGTATTTATGTTGTTTTAACCTATGCTTTATTAAATTGTATTTATGTTGTTTTATCCTATGCTTTATTAAATTGTATTTCTGTTGTTTTATCCTATGCTTTATTAAATTGTATTTATGTTGTTTTATCCTATGCTTTATTAAATTGTATTTCTGTTGTTTTATCCTATGCTTTATTAAATTGTATTTATGTTGTTTATAACCTATGCTTTATTAAATTGTATTTATGTTGTTTTATCTTATGCTTTATTAAATTGTTTTTATTTTGTTCTAACCTATGCTTTATTAAATTGTATTTATGTTGTTTTATCCTATGCTTTATTAAATTGTATTTATGTTGTTTTATCCTATGCTTTATTAAATTGTATTTATGTTGTTTTATCCTCTGCTTTATTAAATTGTATTTATGTTGTTTTAACACATGCTTTATTAAATTGTATTTATGTTGTTTTATCCTATGCTTTATTAAATTGTATTTATGTTGTTTTATCCTCTGCTTTATTAAATTGTATTTATGTTGTTTTAGCACATGCTTTATTAAATTGTATTTATGTTGTTTTATCCTATGATTTATTAAATTGTATTTATGTTGTTTTAACCTATGCTTTATTAAATTGTATTTATGTTGTTTTATCCTATGCTTTATTAAATTGTATTTATGTTGTTTTAACCCATGCTTCATTAAATTGTATTTATGTTGTTTTATCCTATGCTTCATTAAATTGTGTTTATGTTGTTTTATCCTATGCTTTATTAAATTGTAGTTATGTTGTTTTATCCTATGCTTTATTAAATTGTATTTATGTTGTTTTAACCCATGCTTTATTAAATTGTGTTTATGTTGTTTTATCCTATGCTTTATTAAATTGTAGTTATGTTGTTTTTTCCTATGCTTTATTAAATTGTGTTTATGTTGTTTTAACCTATGCTTTATTAAATTGTATTTATGTTGTTTTATCCTATGCTTTATTAAATTGTATTTATGTTGTTTTAACCCATGCTTCATTAAATTGTATTTATGTTGTTTTATCCTATGCTTCATTAAATGTTATTTATGTTGTTTTATCCTATGCTTTATTAAATTGTGTTTATGTTGTTTTATCCTATGCTTTATTAAATTGTATTTATGTTGTTTTAACCTATGCTTTATTAAATTGTATTTATGTTGTTTTATCCTATGCTTTATTAAATTGTATTTATGTTGTTTTAACCTATGCTTTATTAAATTGTATTTATGCTGTTTTATCCTATGCTTTATTAAATTGTATTTATGTTGTTTTAACCTATGCTTTATTAAATTGTATTTATGTAGTTTTATCCTATGATTTATTAAATTGTATTTATGTTGTTCTAACCTATGCTTTAGTAAATTGTATTTATGTTGTTCTAACCTATGCTTTATTAAATTGTATTTAGGTTGTTTTATCATATGCTTCATTAAATGTTATTTATGTTGTTTTATCCTATGCTTTATTAAATTGTATTTATGTTGTTTTATCCTATGCTTTATTAAATTGTATTTATGTTGTTTTATCCTATGCTTTATTAAATTGTATTTATGTTGTTTTAACCTATGCTTTATTAAATTGTATTTATGCTGTTTTAACCTATGCTTTATTAAATTGTATTTATGTTGTTTTAACCTATGCTTTATTAAATTGTATTTATGTTGTTTTATCATATGCTTTATTAAATTGTATTTATGTTGTTCTAACCTATGCTTTATTAAATTGTATTTATGTTGTTTTATCCTATGCTTTATTAAATTGTATCTATGTTGTTTTAACCTATGCTTTATTAAATTGTATTTATGTTGTTTTATCCTATGCTTTATTAAATTGTATTTATGTTGTTTTAACCTATGCTTTATTAAATTGTATTTATGCTGTTTTATCCTATGCTTTATTAAATTGTATTTATGTTGTTTTAACCTATGCTTTATTAAATTGTATTTATGTAGTTTTATCCTATGATTTATTAAATTGTATTTATGTTGTTCTAACCTATGCTTTAGTAAATTGTATTTATGTTGTTCTAACCTATGCTTTATTAAATTGTATTTAGGTTGTTTTATCCTATGCTTCATTAAATGTTATTTATGTTGTTTTATCCTATGCTTTATTAAATTGTATTTATGTTGTTTTATCCAATGCTTTATTAAATTGTATTTATGTTGTTTTAACCCATGCTTCATTAAATTGTATTTATGTTGTTTTATCCTATGCTTCATTAAATTGTATTTATGTTGTTTTATCCTATGCTTTATTAAATTGTATTTATGTTGTTTTAACCTATGTTTCATTAAATTGTATTTATGTTGTTTTATCCTATGCTCCATTAAATTGTATTTATGTTGTTTTATCCTATGCTTTATTAAATTGTATTTATGTTGTTTTATCCTATGCTTTATTAAATTGTATTTATGTTGTTTTATCCTATGCTTTATTAAATTGTATTTATGTTGTTTTGTCCTATGCTTTATTAAATTGTATTTATGTTGTTCTATCCTATGCTCCATTAAATTGTATTTATGTTGTTTTATCCTATGCTTTATTAAATTGTATTTATGTTGTTTTGTCCTATGCTTTATTAAATTGTATTTATGTTGTTTTATCCTATGCTTTATTAAATTGTATTTATGTTGTTTTATCCAATGCTTTATTAAATTGTATTTATGTTGTTTTAACCCATGCTTCATTAAATTGTATTTATGTTGTTTTATACTATGCTTCATTAAATTGTATTTATGTTGTTTTATCCTATGCTTTATTAAATTGTATTTATGTTGTTTTAACCTATGCTTCATTAAATTGTATTTATGTTGTTTTATCCTATGCTCCATTAAATTGTATTTATGTTGTTTTATCCTATGCTTTATTAAATTGTATTTATGTTGTTTTATCCTATGCTTTATTAAATTGTATTTATGTTGTTTTATCCTATGCTTTATTAAATTGTATTTATGTTGTTTTATCCTATGCTTTATTAAATTGTATTTATGTTGTTTTGTCCTATGCTTTATTAAATTGTATTTATGTTGTTCTACCCTATGCTCCATTAAATTGTATTTATGTTGTTTTATCCTATGCATTATTAAATTGTATTTATGTTGTTTTAACCCATGCTTTATTAAATTGTGTTTATGTTGTTTTATCCTATGCTTTATTAAATTATGTTTATGTTGTTTTATCCTATACTTTATTAAATTGTATTTATGTTGTTTTATCCTATGCTTTATTAAATTGTATTTATGTTGTTTTATCCCATGCTTTATTAAATTGTATTTATGTTGTTTTAACCCATGCTTTATTAAATTGTATTTATGCTGTTTTATCCTATGCTTTATTAAATTGTGTTTATGTTGTTTTATCCTATGCTTTATTAAATTGTATTTATGTTGTTTTATCCTATGCTTTATTAAATTGTATTTATGTTGTTTTAACCCATGCTTTATTAAATTGTATTTATGTTGTTTTATCCTATGCTTTATTAAATTGTGTTTATGTTGTTTTATCCTATGCTTTTTTAAATTGTATTTTTGTTGTTTTATCCTATGCTTTATTAAATTGTATTTATGTTGTTTTAACCCATGCTTTATTAAATTGTATTTATGTTGTTTTAACCCATGCTTTATTAAATTGTATTTATGTTGTTTTATCCTATGCTTTATTAAATTGTGTTTAGGTTGTTTTATCCTATGCTTTATTAAATAGTATTTATGTTGTTTTATCCTATGCTTTATTAAATTGTATTTATGTTGTTTTAACCCATGCTTTATTAAATTGTATTTATGTTGTTTTATCCTATGCTTTATTAAATTGTGTTTATGTTGTTTTATCCTATGCTTTTTAAATTGTATTTATGTTGTTTTATCCTATGCTTTATTAAATTGTACTTATGTTGTTTTAACCTATGCTTCATTAAATTGTATTTATGTTGTTTTATCCTATGCTCCATTAAATTGTATTTATGTTGTTTTATCCTATGCTTTATTAAATTGTATTTATGTTGTTTTATCCTATGCTTTATTAAATTGTGTTTATGTTGTTTTATCCTATGCTTTTTAAATTGTATTTATGTTGTTTTATCCTATGCTTTATTAAATTGTATTTATGTTGTTTTAACCTATGCTTCATTAAATTGTATTTATGTTGTTTTATCCTATGCTCCATTAAATTGTATTTATGTTGTTTTATCCTATGCTTTATTAAATTGTATTTATGTTGTTTTATCCTATGTTTTATTAAATTGTATTTATGTTGTTTTATCCTATGCTTTATTAAATTGTATTTATGTTGTTTTGTCCTATGCTTTATTAAATTGTATTTATGTTGTTTTGTCCTATGCTTTATTAAATTGTATTTATGTTGTTTTATCCTATGCTTTATTAAATTATATTGATGTTGTTTTATCCAATGCTTTATTAAATTGTATTTATGTTGTTTTAACCCATGCTTTATTAAATTGTATTTATGTTGTTTTATCCTATGCTTTATTAAATTGTATTTATGTTGTTTTATCCTATGCTTTATTAAATTATGTTTATGTTGTTTTATCCTATACTTTATTAAATTGTATTTATGTTGTTTTATCCTATGCTTTATTAAATTGTATTTATGTTGTTTTATCCCATGCTTTATTAAATTGTATTTATGTTGTTTTAACCCATGCTTTATTAAATTGTATTTATGTTGTTTTATCCTATGCTTTTTTAAATTGTGTTTATGTTGTTTTATCCTATGCTTTATTAAATTGTATTTATGTTGTTTTATCCTATGCTTTATTAAATTGTATTTATGTTGTTTTAACCCATGCTTTATTAAATTGTATTTATGTTGTTTTATCCTATGCTTTATTAAATTGTGTTTATGTTGTTTTATCCTATGCTTTTTTAAATTGCATTTTTGTTGTTTTATCCTATGCTTTATTAAATTGTATTTATGTTGTTTTAACCCATGCTTTATTAAATTGTGTTTATGTTGTTTTAACCCATGCTTTATTAAATTGTATTTATGTTGTTTTATCCTATGCTTTATTAAATTGTGTTTATGTTGTTTTATCCTATGCTTTATTAAATAGTATTTATGTTGTTTTATCCTATGCTTTATTAAATTGTATTTATGTTGTTTTAACCCATGCTTTATTAAATTGTATTTATGTTGTTTTATCCTATGCTTTATTAAATTGTGTTTATGTTGTTTTATCCTATGCTTTTTAAATTGTATTTATGTTGTTTTATCCTATGCTTTATTAAATTGTATTTATGTTGTTTTAACCTATGCTTCATTAAATTGTATTTATGTTGTTTTATCCTATGCTTTATTAAATTGTATGTATGTTGTTTTAACCCATGCTTCATTAAATTGTATTTATGTTGTTTTATCCTATGCTTCATTAAATGTTATTTATGTTGTTTTATCCTATGCTTTATTAAATTGTATTTATGTTGTTTTATCCTATGCTTTATTAAATTGTATTTATGTTGTTTTATCCTATGCTTTATTAAATTGTATTTATGTTGTTTTAACCTATGCTTTATTAAATTGTATTTATGCTGTTTTAACCTATGCTTTATTAAATTGTATTTATGTTGTTTTAACCTATGCTTTATTAAATTGTATTTATGTTGTTTTATCATATGCTTTATTAAATTGTATTTATGTTGTTCTAACCTATGCTTTATTAAATTGTATTTATGTTGTTTTATCCTATGCTTTATTAAATTGTATCTATGTTGTTTTAACCTATGCTTTATTAAATTGTATTTATGTTGTTTTATCCTATGCTTTATTAAATTGTATTTATGTTGTTTTACCCTACGCTTTATTAAATTGTATTTATGTTGTTTTATCCCATGCTTTATTAAATTGTATTTATGTTGTTTGAACCTATGCTTTATTAAATTGTATTTATGTTGTTTTATCCTATGCTTTATTAAATTGTATTTATGTTGTTTATAACCTATGCTTTATTAAATTGTATTTATGTTGTTTTATCTTATGCTTTATTAAATTGTTTTTATGTTGTTCTAACCTATGCTTTATTAAATTGTATTTATGTTGTTTTATCCTATGCTTTATTAAATTGTATTTATGTTGTTTTATCCTATGCTTTATTAAATTGTATTTATGTTGTTTTAACACATGCTTTCTTAAATTGTATTTATGTTGTTTTATCCTATGCTTTATTAAATGGTATTTATGTTGTTTTATCCTATGCTTTATTAAATTGTATTTATGTTGTTTTATCCTGTGCTTTATTAAATTGTATTTATGTTGTTTTATCCTATGCTTTATTAAATTGTATTTATGTTGTTTTATCCTATGCTTTATTAAATTGTATTTATGTTCTTTTAACCTATGCTTTATTAAATTGTATTTATGCTGTTTTAACCTATGCTTTATTAAATTGTATTTATGTTGTTTTAACCTATGCTTTATTAAATTGCATTTATGTTGTTTTATCCTATGCTTTATTAACCTTTATTTATGTTGTTCTAACCTATGCTTTATTAAATTGTATTTATGTTGTTTTATCCTATGCTCCATTAAATTGTATTTATGTTGTTTTATCCTATGCTTTATTAAATTGTATTTATGTTGTTTTATCCTATGTTTTATTAAATTGTATTTATGTTGTTTTATCCTATGCTTTATTAAATTGTATTTATGTTGTTTTGTCCTATGCTTTATTAAATTGTATTTATGTTGTTTTGTCCTATGCTTTATTAAATTGTATTTATGTTGTTTTATCCTATGCTTTATTAAATTATATTGATGTTGTTTTATCCAATGCTTTATTAAATTGTATTTATATTGTTTTAACCCATGCTTTATTAAATTGTATTTATGTTGTTTTATCCTATGCTTTATTAAATTGTATTTATGTTGTTTTATCCTATGCTTTATTAAATTATGTTTATGTTGTTTTATCCTATACTTTATTAAATTGTATTTATGTTGTTTTATCCTATGCTTTATTAAATTGTATTTATGTTGTTTTATCCCATGCTTTATTAAATTGTATTTATGTTGTTTTAACCCATGCTTTATTAAATTGTATTTATGTTGTTTTATCCTATGCTTTTTTAAATTGTGTTTATGTTGTTTTATCCTATGCTTTATTAAATTGTATTTATGTTGTTTTATCCTATGCTTTATTAAATTGTATTTATGTTGTTTTAACCCATGCTTTATTAAATTGTATTTATGTTGTTTTATCCTATGCTTTATTAAATTGTGTTTATGTTGTTTTATCCTATGCTTTTTTAAATTGCATTTTTGTTGTTTTATCCTATGCTTTATTAAATTGTATTTATGTTGTTTTAACCCATGCTTTATTAAATTGTGTTTATGTTGTTTTAACCCATGCTTTATTAAATTGTATTTATGTTGTTTTATCCTATGCTTTATTAAATTGTGTTTATGTTGTTTTATCCTATGCTTTATTAAATAGTATTTATGTTGTTTTATCCTATGCTTTATTAAATTGTATTTATGTTGTTTTAACCCATGCTTTATTAAATTGTATTTATGTTGTTTTATCCTATGCTTTATTAAATTGTGTTTATGTTGTTTTATCCTATGCTTTTTAAATTGTATTTATGTTGTTTTATCCTATGCTTTATTAAATTGTATTTATGTTGTTTTAACCTATGCTTCATTAAATTGTATTTATGTTGTTTTATCCTATGCTTTATTAAATTGTATGTATGTTGTTTTAACCCATGCTTCATTAAATTGTATTTATGTTGTTTTATCCTATGCTTCATTAAATGTTATTTATGTTGTTTTATCCTATGCTTTATTAAATTGTATTTATGTTGTTTTATCCTATGCTTTATTAAATTGTATTTATGTTGTTTTATCCTATGCTTTATTAAATTGTATTTATGTTGTTTTAACCTATGCTTTATTAAATTGTATTTATGCTGTTTTAACCTATGCTTTATTAAATTGTATTTATGTTGTTTTAACCTATGCTTTATTAAATTGTATTTATGTTGTTTTATCATATGCTTTATTAAATTGTATTTATGTTGTTCTAACCTATGCTTTATTAAATTGTATTTATGTTGTTTTATCCTATGCTTTATTAAATTGTATCTATGTTGTTTTAACCTATGCTTTATTAAATTGTATTTATGTTGTTTTATCCTATGCTTTATTAAATTGTATTTATGTTGTTTTACCCTACGCTTTATTAAATTGTATTTATGTTGTTTTATCCCATGCTTTATTAAATTGTATTTATGTTGTTTGAACCTATGCTTTATTAAATTGTATTTATGTTGTTTTATCCTATGCTTTATTAAATTGTATTTATGTTGTTTATAACCTATGCTTTATTAAATTGTATTTATGTTGTTTTATCTTATGCTTTATTAAATTGTTTTTATGTTGTTCTAACCTATGCTTTATTAAATTGTATTTATGTTGTTTTATCCTATGCTTTATTAAATTGTATTTATGTTGTTTTATCCTATGCTTTATTAAATTGTATTTATGTTGTTTTAACACATGCTTTCTTAAATTGTATTTATGTTGTTTTATCCTATGCTTTATTAAATGGTATTTATGTTGTTTTATCCTATGCTTTATTAAATTGTATTTATGTTGTTTTATCCTGTGCTTTATTAAATTGTATTTATGTTGTTTTATCCTATGCTTTATTAAATTGTATTTATGTTGTTTTATCCTATGCTTTATTAAATTGTATTTATGTTCTTTTAACCTATGCTTTATTAAATTGTATTTATGCTGTTTTAACCTATGCTTTATTAAATTGTATTTATGTTGTTTTAACCTATGCTTTATTAAATTGCATTTATGTTGTTTTATCCTATGCTTTATTAACCTTTATTTATGTTGTTCTAACCTATGCTTTATTAAATTGTATTTATGTTGTTTTATCCTATGCTTTATTAAATTGTATTTATGTTGTTTTAACCTATGCTTTATTAAATTGTATTTATGTTGTTTTATCCTATGCTTTATTAAATTGTATTTCTGTTGTTTTATCCTATGCTTTATTAAATTGTATTTATGTTGTTTTATCCTATGCTTTATTAAATTGTATTTCTGTTGTTTTATCCTATGCTTTATTAAATTGTATTTATGTTGTTTATAACCTATGCTTTATTAAATTGTATTTATGTTGTTTTATCTTATGCTTTATTAAATTGTTTTTATTTTGTTCTAACCTATGCTTTATTAAATTGTATTTATGTTGTTTTATCCTATGCTTTATTAAATTGTATTTATGTTGTTTTATCCTATGCTTTATTAAATTGTATTTATGTTGTTTTATCCTCTGCTTTATTAAATTGTATTTATGTTGTTTTAACACATGCTTTATTAAATTGTATTTATGTTGTTTTATCCTATGCTTTATTAAATTGTATTTATGTTGTTTTATCCTCTGCTTTATTAAATTGTATTTATGTTGTTTTAGCACATGCTTTATTAAATTGTATTTATGTTGTTTTATCCTATGATTTATTAAATTGTATTTATGTTGTTTTAACCTATGCTTTATTAAATTGTATTTATGTTGTTTTATCCTATGCTTTATTAAATTGTATTTATGTTGTTTTAACCCATGCTTCATTAAATTGTATTTATGTTGTTTTATCCTATGCTTCATTAAATTGTGTTTATGTTGTTTTATCCTATGCTTTATTAAATTGTAGTTATGTTGTTTTATCCTATGCTTTATTAAATTGTATTTATGTTGTTTTAACCCATGCTTTATTAAATTGTGTTTATGTTGTTTTATCCTATGCTTTATTAAATTGTAGTTATGCTGTTTTTTCCTATGCTTTATTAAATTGTGTTTATGTTGTTTTAACCTATGCTTTATTAAATTGTATTTATGTTGTTTTATCCTATGCTTTATTAAATTGTATTTATGTTGTTTTAACCCATGCTTCATTAAATTGTATTTATGTTGTTTTATCCTATGCTTCATTAAATGTTATTTATGTTGTTTTATCCTATGCTTTATTAAATTGTATTTATGTTGTTTTGTCCTATGCTTTATTAAATTGTATTTATGTTGTTCTACCCTATGCTCCATTAAATTGTATTTATGTTGTTTTATCCTATGCGTTATTAAATTGTATTTATGTTGTTTTAACCCATGCTTTATTAAATTGTGTTTATGTTGTTTTATCCTATGCTTTATTAAATTATGTTTATGTTGTTTTATCCTATACTTTATTAAATTGTATTTATGTTGTTTTATCCTATGCTTTATTAAATTGTATTTATGTTGTTTTAACCCATGCTTCATTAAATTGTATTTATGTTGTTTTATCCTATGCTTCATTAAATGTTATTTATGTTGTTTTATCCTATGCTTTATTAAATTGTGTTTATGTTGTTTTATCCTATGCTTTATTAAATTGTATTTATGTTGTTTTAACCTATGCTTTATTAAATTGTATTTATGTTGTTTTATCCTATGCTTTATTAAATTGTATTTATGTTGTTTTAACCTATGCTTTATTAAATTGTATTTATGCTGTTTTATCCTATGCTTTATTAAATTGTATTTATGTTGTTTTAACCTATGCTTTATTAAATTGTATTTATGTAGTTTTATCCTATGATTTATTAAATTGTATTTATGTTGTTCTAACCTATGCTTTAGTAAATTGTATTTATGTTGTTCTAACCTATGCTTTATTAAATTGTATTTAGGTTGTTTTATCATATGCTTCATTAAATGTTATTTATGTTGTTTTATCCTATGCTTTATTAAATTGTATTTATGTTGTTTTATCCTATGCTTTATTAAATTGTATTTATGTTGTTTTATCCTATGCTTTATTAAATTGTATTTATGTTGTTTTAACCTATGCTTTATTAAATTGTATTTATGCTGTTTTAACCTATGCTTTATTAAATTGTATTTATGTTGTTTTAACCTATGCTTTATTAAATTGTATTTATGTTGTTTTATCATATGCTTTATTAAATTGTATTTATGTTGTTCTAACCTATGCTTTATTAAATTGTATTTATGTTGTTTTATCCTATGCTTTATTAAATTGTATCTATGTTGTTTTAACCTATGCTTTATTAAATTGTATTTATGTTGTTTTATCCTATGCTTTATTAAATTGTATTTATGTTGTTTTAACCTATGCTTTATTAAATTGTATTTATGCTGTTTTATCCTATGCTTTATTAAATTGTATTTATGTTGTTTTAACCTATGCTTTATTAAATTGTATTTATGTAGTTTTATCCTATGATTTATTAAATTGTATTTATGTTGTTCTAACCTATGCTTTAGTAAATTGTATTTATGTTGTTCTAACCTATGCTTTATTAAATTGTATTTAGGTTGTTTTATCCTATGCTTCATTAAATGTTATTTATGTTGTTTTATCCTATGCTTTATTAAATTGTATTTATGTTGTTTTATCCAATGCTTTATTAAATTGTATTTATGTTGTTTTAACCCATGCTTCATTAAATTGTATTTATGTTGTTTTATCCTATGCTTCATTAAATTGTATTTATGTTGTTTTATCCTATGCTTTATTAAATTGTATTTATGTTGTTTTAACCTATGCTTCATTAAATTGTATTTATGTTGTTTTATCCTATGCTCCATTAAATTGTATTTATGTTGTTTTATCCTATGCTTTATTAAATTGTATTTATGTTGTTTTATCCTATGCTTTATTAAATTGTATTTATGTTGTTTTATCCTATGCTTTATTAAATTGTATTTATGTTGTTTTGTCCTATGCTTTATTAAATTGTATTTATGTTGTTCTATCCTATGCTCCATTAAATTGTATTTATGTTGTTTTATCCTATGCTTTATTAAATTGTATTTATGTTGTTTTGTCCTATGCTTTATTAAATTGTATTTATGTTGTTTTATCCTATGCTTTATTAAATTGTATTTATGTTGTTTTATCCAATGCTTTATTAAATTGTATTTATGTTGTTTTAACCCATGCTTCATTAAATTGTATTTAAGTTGTTTTATACTATGCTTCATTAAATTGTATTTATGTTGTTTTATCCTATGCTTTATTAAATTGTATTTATGTTGTTTTAACCTATGCTTCATTAAATTGTATTTATGTTGTTTTATCCTATGCTCCATTAAATTGTATTTATGTTGTTTTATCCTATGCTTTATTAAATTGTATTTATGTTGTTTTATCCTATGCTTTATTAAATTGTATTTATGTTGTTTTATCCTATGCTTTATTAAATTGTATTTATGTTGTTTTATCCTATGCTTTATTAAATTGTATTTATGTTGTTTTGTCCTATGCTTTATTAAATTGTATTTATGTTGTTCTACCCTATGCTCCATTAAATTGTATTTATGTTGTTTTATCCTATGCGTTATTAAATTGTATTTATGTTGTTTTAACCCATGCTTTATTAAATTGTGTTTATGTTGTTTTATCCTATGCTTTATTAAATTATGTTTATGTTGTTTTATCCTATACTTTATTAAATTGTATTTATGTTGTTTTATCCTATGCTTTATTAAATTGTATTTATGTTGTTTTATCCCATGCTTTATTAAATTGTATTTATGTTGTTTTAACCCATGCTTTATTAAATTGTATTTATGCTGTTTTATCCTATGCTTTATTAAATTGTGTTTATGTTGTTTTATCCTATGCTTTATTAAATTGTATTTATGTTGTTTTATCCTATGCTTTATTAAATTGTATTTATGTTGTTTTAACCCATGCTTTATTAAATTGTATTTATGTTGTTTTATCCTATGCTTTATTAAATTGTGTTTATGTTGTTTTATCCTATGCTTTTTTAAATTGTATTTTTGTTGTTTTATCCTATGCTTTATTAAATTGTATTTATGTTGTTTTAACCCATGCTTTATTAAATTGTATTTATGTTGTTTTAACCCATGCTTTATTAAATTGTATTTATGTTGTTTTATCCTATGCTTTATTAAATTGTGTTTAGGTTGTTTTATCCTATGCTTTATTAAATAGTATTTATGTTGTTTTATCCTATGCTTTATTAAATTGTATTTATGTTGTTTTAACCCATGCTTTATTAAATTGTATTTATGTTGTTTTATCCTATGCTTTATTAAATTGTGTTTATGTTGTTTTATCCTATGCTTTTTAAATTGTATTTATGTTGTTTTATCCTATGCTTTATTAAATTGTACTTATGTTGTTTTAACCTATGCTTCATTAAATTGTATTTATGTTGTTTTATCCTATGCTCCATTAAATTGTATTTATGTTGTTTTATCCTATGCTTTATTAAATTGTATTTATGTTGTTTTATCCTATGCTTTATTAAATTGTGTTTATGTTGTTTTATCCTATGCTTTTTAAATTGTATTTATGTTGTTTTATCCTATGCTTTATTAAATTGTATTTATGTTGTTTTAACCTATGCTTCATTAAATTGTATTTATGTTGTTTTATCCTATGCTCCATTAAATTGTATTTATGTTGTTTTATCCTATGCTTTATTAAATTGTATTTATGTTGTTTTATCCTATGTTTTATTAAATTGTATTTATGTTGTTTTATCCTATGCTTTATTAAATTGTATTTATGTTGTTTTGTCCTATGCTTTATTAAATTGTATTTATGTTGTTTTGTCCTATGCTTTATTAAATTGTATTTATGTTGTTTTATCCTATGCTTTATTAAATTATATTGATGTTGTTTTATCCAATGCTTTATTAAATTGTATTTATGTTGTTTTAACCCATGCTTTATTAAATTGTATTTATGTTGTTTTATCCTATGCTTTATTAAATTGTATTTATGTTGTTTTATCCTATGCTTTATTAAATTATGTTTATGTTGTTTTATCCTATACTTTATTAAATTGTATTTATGTTGTTTTATCCTATGCTTTATTAAATTGTATTTATGTTGTTTTATCCCATGCTTTATTAAATTGTATTTATGTTGTTTTAACCCATGCTTTATTAAATTGTATTTATGTTGTTTTATCCTATGCTTTTTTAAATTGTGTTTATGTTGTTTTATCCTATGCTTTATTAAATTGTATTTATGTTGTTTTATCCTATGCTTTATTAAATTGTATTTATGTTGTTTTAACCCATGCTTTATTAAATTGTATTTATGTTGTTTTATCCTATGCTTTATTAAATTGTGTTTATGTTGTTTTATCCTATGCTTTTTTAAATTGCATTTTTGTTGTTTTATCCTATGCTTTATTAAATTGTATTTATGTTGTTTTAACCCATGCTTTATTAAATTGTGTTTATGTTGTTTTAACCCATGCTTTATTAAATTGTATTTATGTTGTTTTATCCTATGCTTTATTAAATTGTGTTTATGTTGTTTTATCCTATGCTTTATTAAATAGTATTTATGTTGTTTTATCCTATGCTTTATTAAATTGTATTTATGTTGTTTTAACCCATGCTTTATTAAATTGTATTTATGTTGTTTTATCCTATGCTTTATTAAATTGTGTTTATGTTGTTTTATCCTATGCTTTTTAAATTGTATTTATGTTGTTTTATCCTATGCTTTATTAAATTGTATTTATGTTGTTTTAACCTATGCTTCATTAAATTGTATTTATGTTGTTTTATCCTATGCTCCATTAAATTGTATTTATGTTGTTTTATCCTACGCTTTATTAAATTGTATTTATGTTGTTTTATCCTATGTTTTATTAAATTGTATTTATGTTGTTTTATCCTATGCTTTATTAAATTGTATTTATGTTGTTTTGTCCTATGCTTTATTAAATTGTATTTATGTTGTTTTGTCCTATGCTTTATTAAATTGTATTTATGTTGTTTTATCCTATGCTTTATTAAATTGTATTGACGTTGTTTTACCCAATGCTTTGTTAAATTGTATTTATGTTGTTTTAACCCATGCTTTATTAAATTGTATTTATGTTGTTTTATCCTATGCTTTATTAAATTGTCTTTATGTTGTTTTATCTTATGCTTTATTAAATTATGTTTATGTTGTTTTATCCTATACTTTATTAAATTGTATTTATGTTGTTTTATCCTATGCTTTATTAAATTGTATTTATGTTGTTTTATCCCATGCTTTATTAAATTGTATTTATGTTGTTTTAACCCATGCTTTATTAAATTGTATTTATGTTGTTTTATCCTATGCCTTTTTAAATTGTGTTTATGTTGTTTTATCCTATGCTTTATTAAATTGTATTTATGTTGTTTTATCCTATGCTTTATTAAATTGTATTTATGTTGTTTTAACCCATGCTTTATTAAATTGTATTTATGTTGTTTTATCCTATGCTTTATTAAATTGTGTTTATGTTGTTTTATCCTATGCTTTTTTAAATTGTATTTTTGTTGTTTTATCCTATGCTTTATTAAATTGTATTTATGTTGTTTTAACCCATGCTTTATTAAATTGTGTTTATGTTGTTTTAACCCATGCTTTATTAAATTGTATTTATGTTGTTTTATCCTATGCTTTATTAAATTGTGTTTATGTTGTTTTATCCTATGCTTTATTAAATAGTATTTATGTTGTTTTATCCTATGCTTTATTAAATTGTATTTATGTTGTTTTATCCTATGCTTTATTAAATTGTGTTTATGTTGTTTTATCCTATGCTTTTTAAATTGTATTTATGTTGTTTTATCCTATGCTTTATTAAATTGTATTTATGTTGTTTTATTGTATGCTTTATTATACTTCATTTATGTTGTTTTATCCTATGCTTTATTAAATTGTATTTATGTTGTTGTATTCTATGCTTTATTAAATTGTATTTATGTTGTTTTATCCTATGCTTTATTAAATTATATTTATGTTGTTTTATCCTATGCTTTATTAAATTGTATTTATGTTGTTTTATTGCATGTTTTATTAAACTGCATTTATGTTGTTTTATCCTATGCTTTATTAAATTGTATTTATGTTGTTTTATCCTATGCTTTATTAAATTATGTTTATGTTGTTTTATCCTATGCTTTATTAAATTGTATTTATGTTGTTTTAACCATGCTTTATTAAATTGCATTTATGTTGTTTTATCTTATGCTTTATTAAATTGTATTTATGTAGTTTTATCCTATGCTTTATTAAATTGTATTTATGTTGTTTTATCCTATGCTTTATTAAATTGTATATATGTTGTTTTATCCTATGCTTTATTAAATTGTATTTATGTTGTTTTGTCCTATGCTTTATTAAATTTTATTTATGTTGTTTTAACCTATGCTTTATTAAATTGTATTTATGTTGTTTTAACCTATCCTTTATTAAATTGTATTTATGTTGTTTTATCCTATGCTTTATTAAATTGTATTTATGTTGTTTTATCCTATGTTTTATTAAATTCTATTTCTGTTGTTTTATACTGTGCTTTATTAAATTGTATTTATGTTGTTTTATCGTATGCTTTATTAAATTGTATTTATGTTGTTTTATCCTATGCTTTATTAAATTGTGTTTATGTTGTTTTATCCTATGCTTTATTAAATTGTATTTATGTTGATTTGTCCTATGCTTTATTAAATTGTATTTATGTTGTTTTAACCTATGCTTTATTAAATTGTATGTTGTTTTATCCTATACTTTATTAAATTGTATTTATGTTGTTTTAAACTATGCTTTATTAAATTGTATTTATGTTGTTTTAACCCATGCTTTATTAAATTGTATTTATGTTGTTTTAACCCATGCTTTATTAAATTGTATTTATGTTGTTTTATCCTATGCTTTATTAAATTGTGCTTATGTTGTTTTATCCTATGCTTTATTAAATTGTATTTATGTTGTTTTATCCTATGCTTTATTAAATTGTATTTATGTTGTTTTAACCCATGCTTTATTAAATTGTATTTATGTTGTTTTATCCTATGCTTTATTAAATTGTGTTTATGTTGTTTTATCCTATGCTTTTTTAAATTTTATTTATGTTGTTTTATCCTATGCTTTATTAAATTGTATTTAT
The DNA here is from genome assembly GCF_046119375.1 of Phyllobates terribilis. NCBI lineage: Eukaryota > Metazoa > Chordata > Amphibia > Anura > Dendrobatidae > Phyllobates > Phyllobates terribilis. The sequence continues at coordinate 940,347 of NW_027362781.1, read as the reverse complement.
GGTGTTTTATTCTATGCTTTATTAAACTGCATTTATGTTGTTTTATCCTATGCTTTATTAAATTGTATATATGTTGTTTTATTCTATGCTTTATTAAATTGTATTTATGTTATTTTATCCTATGCTTTATTAAATTGTATTTATGTTGTTTTATCCTTTGCTTTATTAAATTGTATTTATGTTTTTTATTGTATGCTTTATTAAACTGCATTTATGTTGTTTTATCCTATGCTTTATTAAATTGTATTTATGTTGTTTTATCCTATGCTTTATTAAATTGTGTTTATGTTGTTTTATCCTATGCTTTATTAAATTGTATTTATGTTGTTTTATCCTATGCTTTATTAAATTGTATTTATGTTGATTTATTGTATGCTTTATTAAACTGCATTTATGTTGTTTTATCCTATGCTTTATTAAATTGTATTTATGTTGTTTTATCCTATGCTTTATTAAATTGTGTTTATGTTGTTTTATCCTATACTTTATTAAAATGTATTTATGTTGTTTTAAACTATGCTTTATTAAATTGTATTTATGTTGTTTTAACCCATGCTTTATTAAATTGTATTTATGTTGTTTTATCCTATGCCTTTTTAAATTGTGTTTATGTTGTTTTATCCTATGCTTTATTAAATTGTATTTATGTTGTTTTATCCTATGCTTTATTAAATTGTATTTATGTTGTTTTAACCCATGCTTTATTAAATTGTATTTATGTTGTTTTATCCTATGCTTTATTAAATTGTGTTTATGTTGTTTTATCCTATGCTTTTTTAAATTGTATTTTTGTTGTTTTATCCTATGCTTTATTAAATTGTATTTATGTTGTTTTAACCCATGCTTTATTAAATTGTGTTTATGTTGTTTTAACCCATGCTTTATTAAATTGTATTTATGTTGTTTTATCCTATGCTTTATTAAATTGTGTTTATGTTGTTTTATCCTATGCTTTATAAAATAGTATTTATGTTGTTTTATCCTATGCTTTATTAAATTGTATTTATGTTGTTTTATCCTATGCTTTATTAAATTGTGTTTATGTTGTTTTATCCTATGCTTTTTAAATTGTATTTATGTTGTTTTATCCTATGCTTTATTAAATTGTATTTATGTTGTTTTATTGTATGCTTTATTATACTTCATTTATGTTGTTTTATCCTATGCTTTATTAAATTGTATTTATGTTGTTTTATTCTATGCTTTATTAAATTGTATTTATGTTGTTTTATCCTATGCTTTATTAAATTATATTTATGTTGTTTTATCCTATGCTTTATTAAATTGTATTTATGTTGTTTTATTGCATGTTTTATTAAACTGCATTTATGTTGTTTTATCCTATGCTTTATTAAATTGTATTTATGTTGTTTTATCCTATGCTTTATTAAATTATGTTTATGTTGTTTTATCCTATGCTTTATTAAATTGTATTTATGTTGTTTTAACCATGCTTTATTAAATTGCATTTATGTTGTTTTATCTTATGCTTTATTAAATTGTATTTATGTTGTTTTATCCTATGCTTTATTAAATTGTATTTATGTTGTTTTATCCTATGCTTTATTAAATTGTATATATGTTGTTTTATCCTATGCTTTATTAAATTGTATTTATGTTGTTTTGTCCTATGCTTTATTAAATTTTATTTATGTTGTTTTAACCTATGCTTTATTAAATTGTATTTATGTTGTTTTAACCTATCCTTTATTAAATTGTATTTATGTTGTTTTATCCTATGCTTTATTAAATTGTATTTATGTTGTTTTATCCTATGTTTTATTAAATTCTATTTCTGTTGTTTTATACTGTGCTTTATTAAATTGTATTTATGTTGTTTTATCGTATGCTTTATTAAATTGTATTTATGTTGTTTTATCCTATGCTTTATTAAATTGTGTTTATGTTGTTTTATCCTATGCTTTATTAAATTGTATTTATGTTGATTTGTCCTATGCTTTATTAAATTGTATTTATGTTGTTTTAACCTATGCTTTATTAAATTGTATGTATGTTGTTTTATCCTATACTTTATTAAATTGTATTTATGTTGTTTTAAACTATGCTTTATTAAATTGTATTTATGTTGTTTTAACCCATGCTTTATTAAATTGTATTTATGTTGTTTTAACCCATGCTTTATTAAATTGTATTTATGTTGTTTTATCCTATGCTTTATTAAATTGTGCTTATGTTGTTTTATCCTATGCTTTATTAAATTGTATTTATGTTGTTTTATCCTATGCTTTATTAAATTGTATTTATGTTGTTTTAACCCATGCTTTATTAAATTGTATTTATGTTGTTTTATCCTATGCTTTATTAAATTGTGTTTATGTTGTTTTATCCTATGCTTTTTTAAATTGTATTTATGTTGTTTTATCCTATGCTTTATTAAATTGTATTTATGGTGTTTTATTCTATGCTTTATTAAACTGCATTTATGTTGTTTTATCCTATGCTTTAGTAAATTGTATATATGTTGTTTTATTCTATGCTTTATTAAATTGTATTTATGTTGTTTTATCCTATGCTTTATTAAATTGTATTTATGTTGTTTTATCCTTTGCTTTATTAAATTGTATTTATGTTTTTTATTGTATGCTTTATTAAACTGCATTTATGTTGTTTTATCCTATGCTTTATTAAATTGTATTTATGTTGTTTTATCCTATGCTTTATTAAATTGTGTTTATGTTGTTTTATCCTATGCTTTATTAAATTGTATTTATGTTGTTTTATCCTATGCTTTATTAAATTGTATTTATGTTGATTTATTGTATGCTTTATTAAACTGCATTTATGTTGTTTTATCCTATGCTTTATTAAATTGTATTTAAGTTGTTTTATCCTATGCTTTATTAAATTGTGTTTATGTTGTTTTATCCTATACTTTATTAAAATGTATTTATGTTGTTTTAAACTATGCTTTATTAAATTGTATTTATGTTGTTTTAACCCATGCTTTATTAAATTGTATTTATGTTGTTTTAACCCATGCTTTATTAAATTGTATTTATGTTGTTTTATCCTATGCTCTATTAAATTGTGCTTATGTTGTTTTATCCTATGCTTTATTAAATTGTATTTATGTTGTTTTATCCTATGCTTTATTAAATTGTATTTATGTTGTTTTAACCCATGCTTTATTAAATTGTATTTATGTTGTTTTATCCTATGCTTTATTAAATTGTGTTTATGTTGTTTTATCCTATGCTTTTTTAAATTGTATTTATGTTGTTTTATCCTATGCTTTATTAAATTGTATTTATGGTGTTTTATTCTATGCTTTATTAAACTGCATTTATGTTGTTTTATCCTATGCTTTATTAAATTGTATATATGTTGTTTTATTCTATGCTTTATTAAATTGTATTTATGTTGTTTTATCCTATGCTTTATTAAATTGTATTTATGTTGTTTTATCCTTTGCTTTATTAAATTGTATTTATGTTTTTTATTGTATGCTTTATTAAACTGCATTCATGTTGTTTTATCCTATGCTTTATTAAATTGTATTTATGTTGTTTTATCCTATGCTTTATTAAATTGTGTTTATGTTGTTTATTCTATGCTTTATTAAATTGTATTTATGTTGTTTTATCCTATGCTTTATTAAATTGTATATATGTTGTTTTATCCTATGCTTTATTAAATTGTATTTATGTTGTTTTGTCCTATGCTTTATTAAATTTTATTTATGTTGTTTTAACCTATGCTTTATTAAATTGTATTTATGTTGTTTTAACCTATCCTTTATTAAATTGTATTTATGTTGTTTTATCCTATGCTTTATTAAATTGTATTTATGTTGTTTTATCCTATGTTTTATTAAATTCTATTTCTGTTGTTTTATACTGTGCTTTATTAAATTGTATTTATGTTGTTTTATCGTATGCTTTATTAAATTGTATTTATGTTGTTTTATCCTATGCTTTATTAAATTGTGTTTATGTTGTTTTATCCTATGCTTTATTAAATTGTATTTATGTTGATTTGTCCTATGCTTTATTAAATTGTATTTATGTTGTTTTAACCTATGCTTTATTAAATTGTATGTATGTTGTTTTATCCTATACTTTATTAAATTGTATTTATGTTGTTTAAAACTATGCTTTATTAAATTGTATTTATGTTGTTTTAACCCATGCTTTATTAAATTGTATTTATGTTGTTTTAACCCATGCTTTATTAAATTGTATTTATGTTGTTTTATCCTATGCTTTATTAAATTGTGCTTATGTTGTTTTATCCTATGCTTTATTAAATTGTATTTATGTTGTTTTATCCTATGCTTTATTAAATTGTATTTATGTTGTTTTAACCCATGCTTTATTAAATTGTATTTATGTTGTTTTATCCTATGCTTTATTAAATTGTGTTTATGTTGTTTTATCCTATGCTTTTTTAAATTGTATTTATGTTGTTTTATCCTATGCTTTATTAAATTGTATTTATGGTGTTTTATTCTATGCTTTATTAAACTGCATTTATGTTGTTTTATCCTATGCTTTATTAAATTGTATATATGTTGTTTTATTCTATGCTTTATTAAATTGTATTTATGTTGTTTTATCCTATGCTTTATTAAATTGTATTTATGTTGTTTTATCCTTTGCTTTATTAAATTGTATTTATGTTTTTTATTGTATGCTTTATTAAACTGCATTTATGTTGTTTTATCCTATGCTTTATTAAATTGTATTTATGTTGTTTTATCCTATGCTTTATTAAATTGTGTTTATGTTGTTTTATCCTATGCTTTATTAAATTGTATTTATGTTGTTTTATCCTATGCTTTATTAAATTGTATTTATGTTGATTTATTGTATGCTTTATTAAACTGCATTTATGTTGTTTTATCCTATGCTTTATTAAATTGTATTTAAGTTGTTTTATCCTATGCTTTATTAAATTGTGTTTATGTTGTTTTATCCTATACTTTATTAAAATGTATTTATGTTGTTTTAAACTATGCTTTATTAAATTGTATTTATGTTGTTTTAACCCATGCTTTATTAAATTGTATTTATGTTGTTTTATCCTATGCTTTATTAAATTGTATTTATGTTGTTTTATCCTATGCTCTATTAAATTGTGCTTATGTTGTTTTATCCTATGCTTTATTAAATTGTATTTATGTTGTTTTATCCTATGCTTTATTAAATTGTATTTATGTTGTTTTAACCCATGCTTTATTAAATTGTATTTATGTTGTTTTATCCTATGCTTTATTAAATTGTGTTTATGTTGTTTTATCCTATGCTTTTTTAAATTGTATTTATGTTGTTTTATCCTATGCTTTATTAAATTGTATTTATGGTGTTTTATTCTATGCTTTATTAAACTGCATTTATGTTGTTTTATCCTATGCTTTATTAAATTGTATATATGTTGTTTTATTCTATGCTTTATTAAATTGTATTTATGTTGTTTTATCCTATGCTTTATTAAATTGTATTTATGTTGTTTTATCCTTTGCTTTATTAAATTGTATTTATGTTTTTTATTGTATGCTTTATTAAACTGCATTCATGTTGTTTTATCCTATGCTTTATTAAATTGTATTTATGTTGTTTTATCCTATGCTTTATTAAATTGTGTTTATGTTGTTTATTCTATGCTTTATTAAATTGTATTTATGTTGTTTTATCCTATGCTTTATTAAATTGTATATATGTTGTTTTATCCTATGCTTTATTAAATTGTATTTATGTTGTTTTGTCCTATGCTTTATTAAATTTTATTTATGTTGTTTTAACCTATGCTTTATTAAATTGTATTTATGTTGTTTTAACCTATCCTTTATTAAATTGTATTTATGTTGTTTTATCCTATGCTTTATTAAATTGTATTTATGTTGTTTTATCCTATGTTTTATTAAATTCTATTTCTGTTGTTTTATACTGTGCTTTATTAAATTGTATTTATGTTGTTTTATCGTATGCTTTATTAAATTGTATTTATGTTGTTTTATCCTATGCTTTATTAAATTGTGTTTATGTTGTTTTATCCTATGCTTTATTAAATTGTATTTATGTTGATTTGTCCTATGCTTTATTAAATTGTATTTATGTTGTTTTAACCTATGCTTTATTAAATTGTATGTATGTTGTTTTATCCTATACTTTATTAAATTGTATTTATGTTGTTTTAAACTATGCTTTATTAAATTGTATTTATGTTGTTTTAACCCATGCTTTATTAAATTGTATTTATGTTGTTTTAACCCATGCTTTATTAAATTGTATTTATGTTGTTTTATCCTATGCTTTATTAAATTGTGCTTATGTTGTTTTATCCTATGCTTTATTAAATTGTATTTATGTTGTTTTATCCTATGCTTTATTAAATTGTATTTATGTTGTTTTAACCCATGCTTTATTAAATTGTATTTATGTTGTTTTATCCTATGCTTTATTAAATTGTGTTTATGTTGTTTTATCCTATGCTTTTTTAAATTGTATTTATGTTGTTTTATCCTATGCTTTATTAAATTGTATTTATGGTGTTTTTTTCTATGCTTTATTAAACTGCATTTATGTTGTTTTATCCTATGCTTTATTAAATTGTATATATGTTGTTTTATTCTATGCTTTATTAAATTGTATTTATGTTATTTTATCCTATGCTTTATTAAATTGTATTTATGTTGTTTTATCCTTTGCTTTATTAAATTGTATTTATGTTTTTTATTGTATGCTTTATTAAACTGCATTTATGTTGTTTTATCCTATGCTTTATTAAATTGTATTTATGTTGTTTTATCCTATGCTTTATTAAATTGTGTTTATGTTGTTTTATCCTATGCTTTATTAAATTGTATTTATGTTGTTTTATCCTATGCTTTATTAAATTGTATTTATGTTGATTTATTGTATGCTTTATTAAACTGCATTTATGTTGTTTTATCCTATGCTTTATTAAATTGTATTTATGTTGTTTTATCCTATGCTTTATTAAATTGTGTTTATGTTGTTTTATCCTATACTTTATTAAAATGTATTTATGTTGTTTTAAACTATGCTTTATTAAATTGTATTTATGTTGTTTTAACCCATGCTTTATTAAATTGTATTTATGTTGTTTTATCCTATGCTTTTTTAAATTGTGTTTATGTTGTTTTATCCTATGCTTTATTAAATTGTATTTATGTTGTTTTATCCTATGCTTTATTAAATTGTATTTATGTTGTTTTAACCCATGCTTTATTAAATTGTATTTATGTTGTTTTATCCTATGCTTTATTAAATTGTGTTTATGTTGTTTTATCCTATGCTTTTTTAAATTGTATTTTTGTTGTTTTATCCTATGCTTTATTAAATTGTATTTATGTTGTTTTAACCCATGCTTTATTAAATTGTGTTTATGTTGTTTTAACCCATGCTTTATTAAATTGTATTTATGTTGTTTTATCCTATGCTTTATTAAATTGTGTTTATGTTGTTTTATCCTATGCTTTATAAAATAGTATTTATGTTGTTTTATCCTATGCTTTATTAAATTGTATTTATGTTGTTTTATCCTATGCTTTATTAAATTGTGTTTATGTTGTTTTATCCTATGCTTTTTAAATTGTATTTATGTTGTTTTATCCTATGCTTTATTAAATTGTATTTATGTTGTTTTATTGCATGCTTTATTATACTTCATTTATGTTGTTTTATCCTATGCTTTATTAAATTGTATTTATGTTGTTTTATTCTATGCTTTATTAAATTGTATTTATGTTGTTTTATCCTATGCTTTATTAAATTATATTTATGTTGTTTTATCCTATGCTTTATTAAATTGTATTTATGTTGTTTTATTGCATGTTTTATTAAACTGCATTTATGTTGTTTTATCCTATGCTTTATTAAATTGTATTTATGTTGTTTTATCCTATGCTTTATTAAATTATGTTTATGTTGTTTTATCCTATGCTTTATTAAATTGTATTTATGTTGTTTTAACCATGCTTTATTAAATTGCATTTATGTTGTTTTATCTTATGCTTTATTAAATTGTATTTATGTTGTTTTATCCTATGCTTTATTAAATTGTATTTATGTTGTTTTATCCTATGCTTTATTAAATTGTATGTATGTTGTTTTATCCTATACTTTATTAAATTGTATTTATGTTGTTTTAAACTATGCTTTATTAAATTGTATTTATGTTGTTTTAACCCATGCTTTATTAAATTGTATTTATGTTGTTTTAACCCATGCTTTATTAAATTGTATTTATGTTGTTTTATCCTATGCTTTATTAAATTGTGCTTATGTTGTTTTATCCTATGCTTTATTAAATTGTATTTATGTTGTTTTATCCTATGCTTTATTAAATTGTATTTATGTTGTTTTAACCCATGCATTATTAAATTGTATTTATGTTGTTTTATCCTATGCTTTATTAAATTGTGTTTATGTTGTTTTATCCTATGCTTTTTTAAATTGTATTTATGTTGTTTTATCCTATGCTTTATTAAATTGTATTTATGGTGTTTTATTCTATGCTTTATTAAACTGCATTTATGTTGTTTTATCCTATGCTTTATTAAATTGTATATATGTTGTTTTATTCTATGCTTTATTAAATTGTATTTATGTTGTTTTATCCTATGCTTTATTAAATTGTATTTATGTTGTTTTATCCTTTGCTTTATTAAATTGTATTTATGTTTTTTATTGTATGCTTTATTAAACTGCATTTATGTTGTTTTATCCTATGCTTTATTAAATTGTATTTATGTTGTTTTAACCCATGCTTTATTAAATTGTATTTATGTTGTTTTAACCCATGCTTTATTAAATTGTATTTATGTTGTTTTATCCTATGCTCTATTAAATTGTGCTTATGTTGTTTTATCCTATGCTTTATTAAATTGTATTTATGTTGTTTTATCCTATGCTTTATTAAATTGTATTTATGTTGTTTTAACCCATGCTTTATTAAATTGTATTTATGTTGTTTTATCCTATGCTTTATTAAATTGTGTTTATGTTGTTTTATCCTATGCTTTTTTAAATTGTATTTATGTTGTTTTATCCTATGCTTTATTAAATTGTATTTATGTTGTTTTATCCTTTGCTTTATTAAATTGTATTTATGTTTTTTATTGTATGCTTTATTAAACTGCATTCATGTTGTTTTATCCTATGCTTTATTAAATTGTATTTATGTTGTTTTATCCTATGCTTTATTAAATTGTGTTTATGTTGTTTATTCTATGCTTTATTAAATTGTATTTATGTTGTTTATCCTATGCTTTATTAAATTGAATTTATGTTGATTTATTGTATGCTTTATTAAACTGCATTTATGTTGTTTTATCCTATGCTTTATTAAATTGTATTTATGTTGTTTTATCCTATGTTTTATTAAATTCTATTTCTGTTGTTTTATACTATGCTTTATTAAATTGTATTTATGTTGTTTTATCCTATGCTTTATTAAATTGTATTTATGTTGTTTTATCCTATGCTTTATTAAATTGTATTTATGTTGTTTTATCCTATGCTTTATTAAATTGTATTTATGTTGTTTTATCTTATGCTTTATTAAATTGTATTTATGTTGTTTAATCCTATGCTTTATTAAATTGTATTTATGTTGTTTTATCCTATGCTTTATTAAATTGTATATATGTTGTTTTATCCTATGCTTTATTAAATTGTATTTATGTTGTTTTGTCCTATGCTTTATTAAATTTTATTTATGTTGTTTTAACCTATGCTTTATTAAATTGTATTTATGTTGTTTTATCCTATGCTTTATTAAATTGTATTTATGTTGTTTTATCCTATGCTTTATTAAATTGTATTTATGTTGTTTTAACCTATGCTTTATTAAATTGTATTTATGTTGTTTTATCCTATGCTTTATTAAATTGTACTTATGTTGCTTTAACCTATGCTTTATTAAAATGTATTTATGTTGTTTTATCCTATGCTTTATTAAATTGTATTTATGTTGTTTTATCCTATGCTTTTTTAAATTGTATTTATGTTGTTTTATCCTATGCTTTATTAAATTGTATTTATGTTGTTTTATCCTATGCTTTATTAAATTGTATTTATGTTGTTTTAACCTATGCTTTATTAAATTGTATTTATGTTGTTTTATCCTATGCTTTATTAAATTGTACTTATGTTGCTTTAACCTATGCTTTATTAAAATGTATTTATGTTGTTTTATCCTATGTTTATTAAATTGTATTTATGTTGTTTTATCCTATGCTTTTTTAAATTGTATTTATGTTGTTTTATCCTATGCTTTATTAAATTGTATTTATGTTGTTTTATCTTATGCTTTATTAAATTGTATTTATGTTGTTTTATCCTATGCTTTATTAAATTGTATTTATGTTCTTTTATCCTATGCTTTAATAAATTGTATTTATGTTGTTTTGTCCTATGCTTTATTAAATTGTATTTATGTTGTTTTAACCCATGCTTCATTAAATTGTATTTATGTTGTTTTATCCTATGCTTTATTAAATTGTATTGATGTTGTTTTATCCTATGCTTTATTAAATTGTATTTATGTTGTTTTAACCAAAGTTTTATTAAATTGTATTTATGTTGTTTTATCCTATGCTTTATTAAATTGTATTTATGTGTTTTTATCCTATGCTTTATTAAATTGTATTTATGTTGTTTTAACCTATGTTTTATTAAATTGTATTTATGTTGTTTTATCCTATACTTCATTAAATTGTATTGATGTTGTTTTATCCTATGCTTTATTAAATTGTATTTATGTTGTTTTAACCTATGTTTTATTAAATTGTATTTATGTTGCTTTATCCTATGCTTTATTAAATTGTATTTATGTGTTTTTATCCTATGCTTTATTAAATTGTATTTATGTTGTTTTAACCTATGTTTTATTAAATTGTATTTATGTTGTTTTATCCTATGCTTTATTAAATTGTGTTTATGTTGTTTTAACCCATGCTTTATTAAATGGTATTTATGTTGTTTTATCCTATGCTTTATTAAATTGTATTTATGTTGTTTTAACCTATGCTTTATTAAACTGCATTTATGTTGTTTTATCCTATGCTTTATTAAATTGTATTTATGTTGTTTTATCCTATGCTTTATTAAATTGTATTTATGTTGTTTTAACCTATCCTTTATTAATTTGTATTTATGTTGTTTTAACCTATGCTTTATTAAATTGTATTTATGTTGTTTTATCCTATGCTTTATTAAATTGTATTTATGTTGTTTTAACCTATCCTTTATTAATTTGTATTTATGTTGTTTTAACCTATGCTTTATTAAATTGTATTTATGTTGTTTTATCCTATGCTTTATTAAATTGTATTTATGTTGTTTTATCCTATGCTTTATTAAATTGTATTTATGTTGTTTTATCCTATGCTTTATTAAATTGTATTTATGTTGTTCTATCCTATGCTTTATTAAATTGTATTTATGATGTTTTATCCTATGCTTTATTAAATTGTATTTATGTTGTTTTGTCCTCTGCTTAATTAAATTGTATTTATGTTGTTTTGTACTATGCTTTATTAAATTGTATTTATGTTGTTTTAACCCATGCTTTATTAAATTGTATTTATGTTGTTTTATCCTATGCTTTATTAAATTGTATTTATTTTGTTTTGTCCTATGCTTTATTAAATTGTGTTTATGTTGTTTTAACCTATGCTTTATTAAATTGTATTTGTGTTGTTTTAACCCATGCTTTATTAAATTGTATTTATGTTGTTTTATCCTATGCTTTATTAAATTGTATTTATGTTGTTTTATCCTATGCTTTATTAAATTGTATTTATGTTGTTTTACCCTATGCTTTATTAAATTGTATTTATCTTGTTTTATCCTATGCTTTATTAAATTTTATTGATGTTGTTTTATCCCATGCTTTATTAAATTGTATTTATGTTGTTTTAACCTATGATTTATTAAATTGTATTTATGTTGTTTTATCCTATGATTTATTAAATTGTATTTATGTTGTTTTATCCTATGATTTATTAAATTGTATTTATGTTGTTTTATCCTATGCTTTATTAAATTGTATTTATGTTGTTTTAACCTATGCTTTATTAAATTGTATTTATGTTGTTTTATCCTATGCTTTATTAAATTGTGTTTATGTTGTTTTATCCTATGCTTTATTAAATTGTATTTATGTTGTTTTAACCTATGCTTTATTAAATTGTATTTATGTTGTTTTATCCTATGCTTTATTAAATTGTACTTATGTTGCTTTAACCTATGCTTTATTAAAATGTATTTATGTTGTTTTATCCTATGTTTATTAAATTGTATTTATGTTGTTTTATCCTATGCTTTTTTAAATTGTATTTATGTTGTTTTATCCTATGCTTTATTAAATTGTATTTATGTTGTTTTATCTTATGCTTTATTAAATTGTATTTATGTTGTTTTATCCTATGCTTTATTAAATTGTATTTATGTTCTTTTATCCTATGCTTTAATAAATTGTATTTATGTTGTTTTGTCCTATGCTTTATTAAATTGTATTTATGTTGTTTTAACCCATGCTTCATTAAATTGTATTTATGTTGTTTTATCCTATGCTTTATTAAATTGTATTGATGTTGTTTTATCCTATGCTTTATTAAATTGTATTTATGTTGTTTTAACCAAAGTTTTATTAAATTGTATTTATGTTGTTTTATCCTATGCTTTATTAAATTGTATTTATGTGTTTTTATCCTATGCTTTATTAAATTGTATTTATGTTGTTTTAACCTATGTTTTATTAAATTGTATTTATGTTGTTTTATCCTATACTTCATTAAATTGTATTGATGTTGTTTTATCCTATGCTTTATTAAATTGTATTTATGTTGTTTTAACCTATGTTTTATTAAATTGTATTTATGTTGCTTTATCCTATGCTTTATTAAATTGTATTTATGTGTTTTTATCCTATGCTTTATTAAATTGTATTTATGTTGTTTTAACCTATGTTTTATTAAATTGTATTTATGTTGTTTTATCCTATGCTTTATTAAATTGTGTTTATGTTGTTTTAACCCATGCTTTATTAAATGGTATTTATGTTGTTTTATCCTATGCTTTATTAAATTGTATTTATGTTGTTTTAACCTATGCTTTATTAAACTGCATTTATGTTGTTTTATCCTATGCTTTATTAAATTGTATTTATGTTGTTTTATCCTATGCTTTATTAAATTGTATTTATGTTGTTTTAACCTATCCTTTATTAATTTGTATTTATGTTGTTTTAACCTATGCTTTATTAAATTGTATTTATGTTGTTTTATCCTATGCTTTATTAAATTGTATTTATGTTGTTTTAACCTATCCTTTATTAATTTGTATTTATGTTGTTTTAACCTATGCTTTATTAAATTGTATTTATGTTGTTTTATCCTATGCTTTATTAAATTGTATTTATGTTGTTTTATCCTATGCTTTATTAAATTGTATTTATGTTGTTTTATCCTATGCTTTATTAAATTGTATTTATGTTGTTCTATCCTATGCTTTATTAAATTGTATTTATGATGTTTTATCCTATGCTTTATTAAATTGTATTTATGTTGTTTTGTCCTCTGCTTAATTAAATTGTATTTATGTTGTTTTGTACTATGCTTTATTAAATTGTATTTATGTTGTTTTAACCCATGCTTTATTAAATTGTATTTATGTTGTTTTATCCTATGCTTTATTAAATTGTATTTATTTTGTTTTGTCCTATGCTTTATTAAATTGTGTTTATGTTGTTTTAACCTATGCTTTATTAAATTGTATTTGTGTTGTTTTAACCCATGCTTTATTAAATTGTATTTATGTTGTTTTATCCTATGCTTTATTAAATTGTATTTATGTTGTTTTATCCTATGCTTTATTAAATTGTATTTATGTTGTTTTACCCTATGCTTTATTAAATTGTATTTATCTTGTTTTATCCTATGCTTTATTAAATTTTATTGATGTTGTTTTATCCCATGCTTTATTAAATTGTATTTATGTTGTTTTAACCTATGATTTATTAAATTGTATTTATGTTGTTTTATCCTATGATTTATTAAATTGTATTTATGTTGTTTTATCCTATGCTTTATTAAATTGTATTTATGTTGTTTTATCCTATGCTTTATTAAATTGTATTTATGTTGTTTTAACCTATGCTTTATTAAATTGTATTTATGTTGTTTTATCCTATGCTTTATTAAATTGTGTTTATGTTGTTTTATCCTATGCTTTATTAAATTGTATTTATGTTGTTTTATCCTATGCTTTATTAAATTGTATTTATGTTGTTTTATCCTATGCTTTATTAAATTGTATTTATGTTATTTTAACCTATGCTTTATTACATTGTGTTTATGTTGTTTTATCCTATGCTTTATTAAATTGTATTCATGTTGCTTTAACCTATGCTTTATTAAATTATATTTATGTTGTTTTATCCTATGCTTTATTAAATGGTATTTATGTTGTTTTATCCTATGCTTTATTAAATTGTATTTATGTTGTTTTAACCTATGCTTTATTAAACTGTATTTATGTTGTTTTATCCTATGCTTTATTAAATTGTATTTATGTTGTTTAATACTATGCTTTATTAAATTGTATTTATGTTGTTTTATCCTATGCTTTATTAAATTGTATTTATGTTGTTTTAACTTATGCTTTATTAAATTGTATTGATGTTGTGTTAACCTATGCTTTATTAAATTGTATTTATGTTGTTTTATCCTATGCTTTATTAAATTGTATTTATGTTGCTTTAACCTATGCTTTATTAAATTGTATTTATGTTGTTTTATCCTATGCTTTATTAAATTGTATTTATGTTGTTTTATCCTATGCTTTATTAAATTGTATTTATGTTCTTTTAACCTATGTTTTATTAAATTGTTTTTATGTTGCTTTATCCTATGCTTTATTAAATTGTATTTATGTGTTTTTATCCTATGCTTTATTAAATTGTGTTTATGTTGTTTTATCCTATGCTTTATTAAATTGTATTTATGTTGTTTTATCCTATGCTTTATTAAATTGTGTTTATGTTGTTTTAACCCATGCTTTATTAAATGGTATTTATGTTGTTTTATCCTATGCTTTATTAAATTGTATTTATGTTGTTTTAACCTATGCTTTATTAAACTGCATTTATGTTGTTTTATCCTATGCTTTATTAAATTGTATTTATGTTGTTTTATCCTATGCTTTATTAAATTGTATTTATGTTGTTTTATCCTATGCTTTATTAATTTGTATTTATGTTGTTTTAACCTATGCTTTATTAAATTGTATTTATGTTGTTTTATCCTATGCTTTATTAAATTGTATTTATGTTGTTTTAACCTATCCTTTATTAATTTGTATTTATGTTGTTTTAACCTATGCTTTATTAAATTGTATTTATGTTGTTTTATCCTATGCTTTATTAAATTGTATTTATGTTGTTTTATCCTATGCTTTATTAAATTGTATTTATGTTGTTTTATCCTATGCTTTATTAAATTGTATTTATGTTGTTTTATCCTATGCTTTATTAAATTGTATTTATGTTGTTTTATCATATGCTTTATTAAATTGTATTTATGTTGTTTTGTCCTCTGCTTTATTAAATTGTATTTATGTTGTTTTGTACTATGCTTTATTAAATTGTATTTATGTTGTTTTAACCCATGCTTTATTAAATTGTATTTATGTTGTTTTATCCTATGCTTTATTAAATTGTATTTATTTTGTTTTGTCCTATGCTTTATTAAATTGTATTCATGTTGCTTTAACCTATGCTTTATTAAATTATATTTATGTTGTTTTATCCTATGCTTTATTAAATGGTATTTATGTTGTTTTATCCTATGCTTTATTAAATTGTATTTATGTTGTTTTAACCTATGCTTTATTAAACTGTATTTATGTTGTTTTATCCTATGCTTTATTAAATTGTATTTATGTTGTTTAATACTATGCTTTATTAAATTGTATTTATGTTGTTTTATCCTATGCTTTATTAAATTGTATTTATGTTGTTTTAACTTATGCTTTATTAAATTGTATTGATGTTGTGTTAACCTATGCTTTATTAAATTGTATTTATGTTGTTTTATCCTATGCTTTATTAAATTGTATTTATGTTGCTTTAACCTATGCTTTATTAAATTGTATTTATGTTGTTTTATCCTATGCTTTATTAAATTGTATTTATGTTGTTTTATCCTATGCTTTATTAAATTGTATTTATGTTCTTTTAACCTATGTTTTATTAAATTGTTTTTATGTTGCTTTATCCTATGCTTTATTAAATTGTATTTATGTGTTTTTATCCTATGCTTTATTAAATTGTGTTTATGTTGTTTTATCCTATGCTTTATTAAATTGTATTTATGTTGTTTTATCCTATGCTTTATTAAATTGTGTTTATGTTGTTTTAACCCATGCTTTATTAAATGGTATTTATGTTGTTTTATCCTATGCTTTATTAAATTGTATTTATGTTGTTTTAACCTATGCTTTATTACACTGCATTTATGTTGTTTTATCCTATGCTTTATTAAATTGTATTTATGTTGTTTTATCCTATGCTTTATTAAATTGTATTTATGTTGTTTTATCCTATGCTTTATTAATTTGTATTTATGTTGTTTTAACCTATGCTTTATTAAATTGTATTTATGTTGTTTTATCCTATGCTTTATTAAATTGTATTTATGTTGTTTTAACCTATCCTTTATTAATTTGTATTTATGTTGTTTTAACCTATGCTTTATTAAATTGTATTTATGTTGTTTTATCCTATGCTTTATTAAATTGTATTTATGTTGTTTTATCCTATGCTTTATTAAATTGTATTTATGTTGTTTTATCCTATGCTTTATTAAATTGTATTTATGTTGTTTTATCCTATGCTTTATTAAATTGTATTTATGTTGTTTTATCATATGCTTTATTAAATTGTATTTATGTTGTTTTGTCCTCTGCTTTATTAAATTGTATTTATGTTGTTTTGTACTATGCTTTATTAAATTGTATTTATGTTGTTTTAACCCATGCTTTATTAAATTGTATTTATGTTGTTTTATCCTATGCTTTATTAAATTGTATTTATTTTGTTTTGTCCTATGCTTTATTAAATTGTGTTTATGTTGTTTTAACCTATGCTTTATTAAATTGTATTTGTGTTGTTTTAACCCATGCTTTATTAAATTGTATTTATGTTGTTTTATCCTATGCTTTATTAAATTGTATTTATGTTGTTTTATCCTATGCTTTATTAAATTGTATTTATGTTGTTTTACCCTATGCTTTATTAAATTGTATTTATGTTGTTTTATCCTATGCTTTATTAAATTTTATTGTTGTTGTTTTATCCCATGCTTTATTAAATTGTATTTATGTTGTTTTAACCTATGATTTATTAAATTGTATTTATGTTGTTTTATCCTATGATTTATTAAATTGTATTTATGTTGTTTTATCCTATGCTTTATTAAATTGTATTTATGTTGTTTTATCCTATGCTTTATTAAATTGTATTTATGTTGTTTTAACCTATGCTTTATTAAATTGTATTCATGTTGTTTTATCCTATGCTTTATTAAATTGTGTTTATGTTGTCTTATCCTATGCTTTATTAAATTGTATTTATGTTGTTTTATCCTATGCTTTATTAAATTGTATTTATGTTGTTTTATCCTATGCTTTATTAAATTGTATTTATGTTGTTTTAACCTATGCTTTATTACATTGTGTTTATGTTGTTTTATCCTATGCTTTATTAAATTGTATTCATGTTGCTTTAACCTATGCTTTATTAAATTATATTTATGTTGTTTTATCCTATGCTTTATTAAATGGTATTTATGTTGTTTTATCCTATGCTTTATTAAATTGTATTTATGTTGTTTTAACCTATGCTTTATTAAATTGTATTTATGTTGTTTAATCCTATGCTTTATTTAATTGTATTTATGTTGTTTTAACCTATGCTTTATTAAATTGTATTTATGTTGTTTTAACTTATGCTTTATTAAATTGTATTTATGTTGTTTTAACCTATGCTTTATTAAATTGTATTTATGTTGTTTTATCCTATGCTTTATTAAATTGTATTTATGTTGCTTTAACCTATGCTTTATTAAATTGTATTTATGTTGTTTTATCCTATGCTTTATTAAATTGTATTTATGTTGTTTTATCCTATGCTTTATTAAATTGTATTTATGTTGTTTTATCCTATGCTTTATTAAATTGTTTTTATGTTGTTTTAACCTATGCTTTATTAAATTGTATTTATGTTGTTTTATCCTATGCTTTACTAAATTGTGTTTATGTTGTTTTATCCTATGCTTAATTAAATTGTATTTATGTTGTTTTATCCTATGCTTTATTAAACTGCATTTATGTTGTTTTATCCTATGCTTTATTAAATTGTATTTATGTTGTTTTATCCTATGTTTTATTAAATTGTATTTATGTTGTTTTATACTATGCTTTATTAAATTGTATTTATGTTGTTTTATCGGATGCTTTATTAAATTGTATTTATGTTGTTTTATCGGATGCTTTATTAAATTGTATTTATGTTGTTTTATCCTATGCTTTATTAATTTGTATTTATGTTGTTTTATCCTATGCTTTAATAAATTGTATTTATGTTGTTTTGTCCTATGCTTTATTAAATTGTATTTATGTTGTTTTAACCCATGCTTCATTAAATTGTATTTATGTTGTTTTATCCTATGCTTCATTAAATTGTATTTATGTTGTTTTATCGTATGCTTTATTAAATTGTATTTATGTTGTTTTATCCTTTGCTTTATTAAATTGTGTTTATGCTGTCTTATCCTATGCTTTATTAAATTGTATTTATGTTGATTTGTCCTATGCTTTATTAAATTGTATTTATGTTGTTTTAACCTATGCTTTATTAAATTGTATGTATGTTGTTTTATCCTATACTTTATTAAATTGTATTTATGTTGTTTTAACCTATGCTTGATTGATTAAATTGTATTTATGTTGTTTTATCCTATGCTTTATTAAATTGTATTTATGTTGTTTTATCCTATGCTTTATTAAATTGTGTTTATGTTGTTTTATCCTATGCTTTATTAAATCGTATTTATGTTGTTTTATCCTATGCTTTATTAAATTGTATTTATTTTGTTTTAACCTATGCTTTATTAAATTGTATTTATGTTGTTTTATCCTATGCTTTATTAAATTGTATTTATGTTGTTTTATCCTATGCTTTATTAAATTGTGTTTATGTTGTTTTATCCTATACTTTATTAAATTGTATTTATGTTGTTTTAAACTATGCTTTATTAAATTGTATTTATGTTGTTTTATCCTATGCTTTATTAAATTGTATTTATGTTGTTTTATCTTATGCTTTATTAAATTGTATTTATGTTGTTTTATCCTTTGCTTTATTAAATTGTATTTATGTTGTTTTATCCTATGCTTTATTAAATTGTTCTTATGTTGCTTTAACCCCTTAATAACATCTGACGTACTAATACGCGTCTGTGCCCTGGGACTTAAGAGCCAGACCCGTATTAGTACGTCATCGCGATCGAGCCCGCACACAGGCTGTGCGGGCGCGATCGCCGCCGGGTGTCAGCTGATTGTCACAGCTGACACCCGGTACTATGTGCAGGGAGCGGTCTTGCACCGCTCCCAGCACATTAACCCCCGCGATGCTGCGATCGAAGTCGATCGAAGTCGATCGCGGCATTGCGGGGGCAAGGGGAGGTGATCGGCGATACTCACCTCCTCTTCCGGCTTCCAGCGCAGTCTGCAGCGGCTTCCCGGGTGTTGCCATGACGACCCGATGTCGTCATGACAACATCCGGGTCACCAGAGAGCAGGAAGATTGCTTGGACATGCGCAGTGCATCTCCAAGCAATCTTCACACTGTGCACTTCTGACAGCCTTCATGGCATAGGGATGGTGCTCCATTCCTGTGCCATGCAGGCGATCAGAAAAAAAAAAGTGAAAGTCCCAGAGTGGGACAAAGTAATAAAGTGTATAAACTGTGTGAAAGTGGAAAAAAAAAAAAAATGTGCAAAAATATTATAAAAAAATAAAAAAAATAATACACCAAAAATAAAAATATAATGTACCCATCAATAAATATTATTATAAAAAAAATAAAAAAAAAACAATAAAAGTACACATATTTGGTATCGCCGCGTCCGGAACAACCTGACCTATAAAACTGTCCCACTGGTTAACCCCTTCAGTGAACACGGTAAAAAAAAAAAAAAAAAAACGAAGCAAAAAACAATGCTTTATCACCATACCGCCAAACAAAAAGTGGAATAACACACGATCAAAAAGACGCATATAAATAAAAATGACACCGCTGAAAACGTCATCTCGTCCCGCAAAAAACAAGCCGCCATACAGCTCCATCAGCCGAAAAATAAAAAAGTTATAGCTCTCAGAATAAAGCGATACTAAAAAATATTTTTTTCTATAAAATAGCTTTTATTGTGTATAAGCGCCAAAACATAGAAAAATTATACAAATGTGGTACCGCTGTAAACGTACTGACCCGAAGAGTAAAGCTACCTCATCAATTTTACCACACGCGGAACAGAATAAAAAAAAAAAAAAAAACAATTCCTGAATTGTTGGTTTTTGTTTATTCTGCCTCCCAAAAATCGGAATAGAATGCGATCAAAAAATGTCACGTGCCTGAAAATGGCACCAATAACAACGTCAAGTCATCCCGCAAAAAACGAGCCGTCACATGACTGTCTGCCAAAATCTGGAAAAATTATAGCTCTCAAAATATGGCGATGCAAAAACTAGATTTTACAACAAATGAGTCTTTTAGTGTGTGACAGCTGTCAGTCATAAAAACCCCATATGATTCTGGCATTGCTGTAATCGCACCGACCCGAAGAATAAAGTCGTCTAATCACTTATACCGCACAAGGAACGGCGTCAAAAATAAACTCTTGGGTTAGGATTGGGCTAGGGTTGTGCTGGGGCTAGGGTTAAGGCTGGGTTTGGGGCTAGGGTTGTGCTGGGGCTAGGGTTGTGCTGGGGCTAGGGTTGTGCTGGGGCTAGGGTTGTGCTGGGGTTAGGGCTGTGGTTGGGATTTTTTTCAAAAGTAAGAAAAAAAGATGACGATATGGCGACTAGTGTTGAGAGCAAGTGCTTGCTACTTGAGTTTGCATCGGGTGCTCTGGTATGCATTGAGTATCGTGGGTATTTGAGTGACACGCTCGAGTCTCTTCCCCATATGCTTCGCGGCCAAAAAACTTTACGGGGATTGCCTGCCATGCACAAGCGATCCCCGCATGTTTTTTTTTGGGTGTCTAATAACCGTGAAACATGCGGAGCAGGGACTCGAGCATGTCACTCGAGCACACGCTGTACATGGTGCATACCTGAGTACCCGATGCAAACTCAAGTAGCGAGCACTTGCGCTCAAGAATAATGACAACTTATTCAATATGATGACCTAATGTAAACAAATAATGTGCCGTACCTCTGGGTTCAAAATGTTCACTATACACCTTAATAAAATCCTTGAGGGGTATAGTTTCCAAAATGGGGACACTTGTGGGGGAGCTCCACTGTTTAGGCACATCAGGGGCTCTCCAAACGCGACATGGTGTCCGCTAACAAATTGAATGGAAAATCAGCTCAAATTGTTAGCGGACGCCATGTTGCGTTTGGAGAGCCCCTGTTTGCCCAAACATTGGAGCTCCCCCACAAGTGACCCCATTTTGGAAACTAGACCCCCCAAGGCACCTATCTAGATGCATAGTGAGCACTTGGAACCCCCAGGTGCTTCACAAATTGATTCGTAAAAATGAAAAAGTGAAAAAAAAAACACTTTTTCATTTTTATGAATCAATTTGTGAAGCACCTGGGGTTCCAAGTGCTCACTATGAATCTAGATAGGTGCCTTGGGGGGTCTAGTTTCCAAAATGGGGTCACTTGTGGGGGAGCTCCAATGTTTGGGCACACAGGGACTCTCTAAATGCAACATGGTATCCGCTAACAAATTGAATGGAAAATCGGCTCAAATTGTTAGGGGACACCACATTGCGTTTGGAGAGCCCCTCTGTGCCCAAACTTTGGAGCTCCCCCACAAGTGACCCCATTTTGGAAACTAGACCCCCCAAGGCACCTTTCTAGATGCATAGTGAGCACTTGGAACCCCCAGGTGCTTCACAAATTGATTCGTAAAAATGAAAAAGTGAAAAAAAAAACACTTTTTCATTTTTATGAATCAATTTGTGAAGCACCTGGGGTTCCAAGTGCTCACTATGAATCTAGATAGGTGCCTTGGGGGGTCTAGTTTCCAAAATGGGGTCACTTGTGGGGGAGCTCCAATGTTTGGGCACACAGGGACTCTCCAAATGCAACATGATATCCGCTAACAAATTGTTGGCTCAAATTGTTAGCGGATATCATGTTGCATTTGGAGAGTCCCTGTGTGCCCAAACATTGGAGCTCCCCCACAAATGACCCCATTTTGGAAACTAGACCCCCCCAAGGCACCTATCTAGATGCATAGTGAGCACTTGGAACCCCAGGTGCTTCACAAATTGATTCATAAAAATGAAAAAGTGTTTTTTTTTCACTTTTTCATTATTACGAATCAATTATGAAGCACCTGGGGGTTCCAAGTGCTCACTATGCATCTAGAAAGGTGCCTTGGGGGGTCTAGTTTCCAAAATGGAGTCACTTGTGGGGGAGCTCCAAAGTTTGGGCACAGAGGGGCTCTCCAAACGCAATGTGGCGTCCGCTAACAATTTGAGCCGATTTTCCATTCAATTTGTTAGCGGATACCATGTTGCATTTAGAGAGTCCCTGTGTGCCCAAACATTGGAGCTCCCCCACAAGTGACCCCATTTTGGAAACTAGACCCCCCAAGGCACCTATCTAGATGCATAGTGAGCACTTGGAACCCCTAGGTGCTTCACAAATTGATTCGTAAAAATGAAAAAGGGGTTTTTTTTTCACTTTTTCATTATTACGAATCAATTTGTGAAGCACCTGGGGGTTCCAAGTGCTCACTATGCATCTAGAAAGGTGCCTTGGGGGGTCTAGTTTCCAAAATGGGGTCACTTGTGGGGGAGCTCCAAAGTTTGGGCACAGAGGGGCTCTCCAAACGCAATGTGGCGTCCGCTAACAATTTGAGCCGATTTTCCATTCAATTTGTTAGCGGATACCATGTTGCATTTAGAGAGTCCCTGTGTGCCCAAACATTAAAGCTCCCCCACAAGTGACCCCATTTTGGAAACTAGACCCCCCAAGGCACCTATCTAGATGCATAGTGAGCACTTGGAACCCCTAGGTGCTTCACAAATTGATTCGTAAAAATGAAAAAGGGGTTTTTTTTCACTTTTTCATTATTACGAATCAATTTGTGAAGCACCTGGGGGTTCCAAGTGCTCACTATGCATCTAGAAAGGTGCCTTGGGGGGTCTAGTTTCCAAAATGGGGTCACTTGTGGGGGAGCTCCAAAGTTTGGGCACAGAGGGGCTCTCCAAACGCAATGTGGCGTCCGCTAACAATTTGAGCCGATTTTCCATTCAATTTGTTAGCGGATACCATGTTGCATTTAGAGAGTCCCTGTGTGCCCAAACATTGGAGCTCCCCCACAAGTGACCCCATTTTGGAAACTAGACCCCCCAAGGCACCTATCTAGATGCATAGTGAGCACTTGGAACCCCTAGGTGCTTCACAAATTGATTTGTAAAAATGAAAAAGGGTTTTTTTTTTCACTTTTTCATTATTACGAATCAATTTGTGAAGCACCTGGGGGTTCCAAGTGCTCACTATGCATCTAGAAAGGTGCCTTGGGGGGTCTAGTTTCCAAAATGGGGTCACTTGTGGGGGAGCTCCAAAGTTTGGGCACAGAGGGGCTCTCCAAACGCAATGTGGCGTCCGCTAACAATTTGAGCCGATTTTCCATTCAATTTGTTAGCGGATACCATGTTGCATTTAGAGAGTCCCTGTGTGCCCAAACATTGGAGCTCCCCCACAAGTGACCCCATTTTGGAAACTAGACCCCCCAAGGCACCTATCTAGTTGCATAGTGAGCAGTTGGAACCCCCAGGTGCTTCACAAATTGATTCATAAAAATGAAAAAGTGTTTTTTTTTCACTTTTTCATTGTTACTAATCAATTTGTGAAGCACCTGGGGGTTCCAAGTGCTCACTATGCATCTAGATAGGTGCCTTGGGGGGTCTAGTTTCCAAAATGGGGTCACTTGTGGGGGAGCTCCAATGTTTGGGCACACAGCAGCTCTCCAAACGCAACATGGTGTCGCTAACAATTTGAGCCAATTTTGCGTTAAATTTGTTAGCGGACACCATGTTGCATTTAGAGAGCCGCTGTGTGCCCAAATATTGGAGCTCCCCCACAAGTGACCCCATTTTGGAAACTAGACCACCCAAGGCACCTATCTAGATGCATAGTGAGCACTTGGAACCCTCAGGTGCTTCACAAATTGATTCATACAAATGAAAAAGTGTTTTTTTTTCACTTTTTCATTGCTACGAATCAATTTGTGAAGCAACTGGGGGTTCCAAGTGCTCACTATGCATCTAGATAGGTGCCTTGGGGGGTCTAGTTTCCAAAATGGGGTCACTTGTGGGGGAGCTCCAATGTTTGGGCACACAGGGACTCTCTAAATGCAACATGGTGTCCTCTAACAAATTTAACGGAAAATCGTCTCAAATTGTTAGCGACACCATGTTGCGTTTGGAGAGCCGCTGTGTGCCCAAACATTGGAGCTCCCCCACAAGTGACCTCATTTCGGAAACTAGACCCCCCAAGGCACCTATCTAGATGCATTGTGAGCACTTGGAACCCTCAGGTGCTTCACAAATTGATTCATACAAATGAAAAAGTGTTTTTTTTTTCACTTTTTCATTGCTACGAATCAATTTGTGAAGCACCTGGGGGTTCCAAGTGCTCACTATGCATCTAGATAGGTGCCTTGGGGGGTCTAGTTTCCAAAATGGGGTCACTTGTGGGGGAGCTCCAAAGTTTGGGCACACATGGGCTCTTCAAACACAACATGGCGTCCGCTAATTATTCAAGCAAATTTTACAATCAAAAAGTCAAATGGCGCTCCTTCCCTTCCGAGCCCTGCTGTGCGCCCAAACAGTGTTTTTTCCCCAAATATTGGGTATCTGCGTGCCCAGGGGAAATTGCACAACAAATTTTGGGGTCCATTTTTTATTGTTACCCGTGTGAAAATAAAAAAAATTGGGTCTAAAGTAACATTTTTGGGAAAAAAGTTAAATGTTCATTTTTTTCTTCCACATTCAAAAAATTCCTGTGAAGCACCTGAAGGGTTAATAAAGTTCTTGAATGTGGTTTTGAGCACCTTGAGGGGTGCAGTTTTTAGAATGGTGTCACTTTTGGGTATTTTCTGTCATAAAGACCTCTCAAAGTGACTTCAAATGTGATGTGGTCCCTAAAAAAATGGTTTTGTAAATTTTGTTGGAAAAATGAGAAATCGCTGGTCAACTTTTAACCCTTATAGCTCCCTAACAAAAAAAAATTTTGGTTCCAAAAATGTGCTGATGTAAAGTAGACATGTGGGAAATGTTATTTATTAACTCTTTTGTGTGACATATCGCTCTGATTTCAGGGCTTAAAAATTCAAATTTTGAAAATTGCAAAATTTTCAAAATTTTCGCCAAATTTCCATTTTTTTCACAAATAAACGCAAGTGATATCGAAGAAATTTTTCCACAATCATGAAGTACAATATGTCACGAAAAAACAATCTCAGAATCAGGGGGATCCGTTGAAGCGTTCCAGAGTAATTACCTCATAAAGTGACAGTGGTCAGAATTGTAAAAATTGGCCCGGTCATTAACGTGCAAACCACCCGCGGGGCTTAAGGGGTTAACCTATGCTTTATTAAATTGTATTTATGTTGTTTTATCCTATGCTTTATTAAATTGTATTTTTGTTGTTTTATCCTATGCTTTATTAAATTGTATGCATGTTATTTTATCCTATGCTTTATTAAATTCTATTTATGTTGTTTTATCCTATGCTTTATTAAATTCTATTTATGTTGTTTTATCCTATGCTTTATTAAATTGTATTATGTTGTTTTATCCTATGCTTTATTAAATTGTATTTATGTTGTTTTATCCTATGCTTTATTAAATTGTGTTTATGTTGTTTTATCCTATGCTTTATTAAATTGTATTTATGTTGTTTTATCCTATGCTTTTTTAAATTGTATTTATATTGTTTTATCCTATGGTTTATTAAATTGTATTTATGTTGTTTTGTCCTATGCTTTATTAAATTGTATTTATTTTGTTTTAACCCATGCTTCAGTAAATTGTATTTATGTTGTTTTATCTTATGCTTTATTAAATTGTATTTATTTTGTTTTATCCTATGCTTTATTAAATTGTGTTTATGTTGTTTTAACCCATGCTTTATTAAATTGTATCTATGTTGTTTTATCCTATGCTTTATTAAATTGCATCTATGTTATTTTATCATATGCTTTATTAAATTGTATTTATGTTGTTTTATCCTATGCTTTATTAAATTGTATTTATGTGGTTTTATCCTATGCTTTATTAAATTGTATTCATGTTGTTTTATCTTATGCTTTATTAAATTGTATTTATGTTGTTTTATCTTATGCTTTATTAAATTGTATTTATGTTGTTTTATCCTATGCTTTATTAAATTGTACTTATGTTGTTTTATCCTATGCTTTATTAAATTGTATTTATGTTGTTTTATCCTATGCTTTATTAAATTGTATTTATGTTGTTTTACCCTATGCTTTATTAAATTGTATTTATGTTGTTTTGTACTTTGCTTTATTAAATTATATTTATGTTGTTTTAACCCATGCTTTATTAAATTGTATTTACGTTGTTTTATCCTATGCTTTATTAAATTGTATTTATTTTGTTTTGTCCTATGCTTTATTAAATTGTATTTATGTTGTTTTAACCTATGCTTTATTAAATTGTATTTGTGTTGTTTTAACCCATGCTTTATTAAATTGTATTTATGTTGTTTTATCCTATGCTTTATTAAATTGTATTTATGTTGTTTTATCCTATGCTTTATTAAATTGTATTTATGTTGTTTTATCCTATGCTTTATTAAATTGTATTTATGTTGTTTTATCCTATGCTTTATTAAATTTTATTGATGTTGTTTTATCCCATGCTTTATTAAATTGTATTTATGTTGTTTTAACCTATGATTTATTAAATTGTATTTATTTTGTTTTGTCCTATGCTTTATTAAATTGTATTTATGTTGTTTTAACCTATGCTTTAATAAATTGTATTTGTGTTGTTTTAACCCATGCTTTATTAAATTGTATCTATGTTGTTTTATCCTATGCTTTATTAAATTGTATTTATGTTGTTTTGTCCTATGCTTTATTAAATTGTATTTATGTTGTTTTATCCTATGCTTTATTAAATTGTATTATGTTGTTTTAACCCATGCTTTATTAAATTGTATTTATGTTGTTTTATCCTATGCTTTATTAAATTGTATTTATGTTGTTTTTTCCTATGCTTTATTAAATTGTATCTATGTTGTTTTATCCTATGCTTTATTAAATTGTATTTATGTTGTTTTAACCTATGATTTATTAAATTGTATTTATGTTGTTTTATCCTATGCTTTATTAAATTGTATTTATGTTGTTTTAACCTATGCTTTATTAAATTGTATCTATGTTGTTTTATCCTATGCTTTATTAAATTGTATTTATGTTGTTTTATCCTATGCTTTATTAAATTGTATTTATGTTGTTTTAACCTATGCTTCATTAAACTGTATTTATGTTGTTTTAACCTACACTTTATTAAATTGTATTTATTTTGTTTTATCCTATGCTTTATTAAATTGTACTTATGTTGCTTTAACATATGCTTTATTAAATTGTATTTATGTTGTTTTATCCTATGCTTTTTTAAATTGAATTTATGTTGTTTTATCCTATGCTTTATTAAATTGTATTTATGTTGTTTTATCCTATCCTTTATTAAATTGTATTTATGTTGTTTTATCCTATGCTTTATTAAATTGTATTCATGTTGTTTTTTTTCCTATGCTTTATTAAATTGTATCTATGTTGTTTTATCCTATGCTTTATTAAATTGTATTTATGTTGTTTTGTCCTATGCTTTATTAAATTGTATTCATGTTGTTTTAACCCATGCTTCATTAAATTGTATTTATGTTGTTTTATCTTATGCTTTATTAAATTGTATTTATGTTGTTTTATCCTATGCTTTATTAAATTGTATTTATGTTGTTTTATCCTATGCTTTATTAAATTGTATTATGTTGTTTTAACCCATGCTTTATTAAATTGTATTTATGTTGTTTTATCCTATGCTTTATTAAATTGTATTTATGTTGTTTTAACCTATGCTTCATTAAATTGTATTTATGTTGTTTTAACCTACACTTTATTAAATTGTATTTATTTTGTTTTATCCTATGCTTTAATAAATTGTACTTATGTTGCTTTAACATATGCTTTATTAAATTGTATTTATGTTGTTTTATCCTATGCTTTTTTAAATTGAATTTATGTTGTTTTATCCTATGCTTTATTAAATTGTATTTATGTTGTTTTATCCTATCCTTTATTAAATTGTATTTATGTTGTTTTATCCTATGCTTTATTAAATTGTATTTATGTTGTTTTTTTTCCTATGCTTTATTAAATTGTATCTATGTTGTTTTATCCTATGCTTTATTAAATTGTATTTATGTTGTTTTGTCCTATGCTTTATTAAATTGTATTCATGTTGTTTTAACCCATGTTTCATTAAATTGTATTTATGTTGTTTTATCTTATGCTTTATTAAATTGTATTTATGTTGTTTTATCCTATGCTTTATTAAATTGTATTTATGTTGTTTTATCCTATGCTTTATTAAATTGTATTATGTTCTTTTAACCCATGCTTTATTAAATTGTATTTATGTTGTTTTATCCTATGCTTTATTAAATTGTATTTATGTTGTTTTATCCTATGCTTTATTAAATTGTATTTATGTTGTTTTGTCCTATGCTTTATTAAATTGTATTTACGCTGTTTTATCCTATGCTTTATTAAATTGTATTTATGTTGTTTTATCATATGCTTTAATAAATTGTATTTCTGTTGTTTTAAAATATGCTTTATTAAATTGTATTTAGCTTGTTTTAACCTATGCTTTATTAAATTGTATTATGCTGTTTTAACCTATGCTTTATTAAATTGTATTTATGTTGTTTTATCCTATGCTTTATTAAATTGTATTTATGTTGTTTTATCCTATGCTTTATTAAATTGTATTTATGTTGTTTTAACCTATGCTTTATTAAATTGTATTTATGTTGTTTTATCCTATGCTTTATTAAATTGTATTTATGTTGTTTTAACCCATGCTTTATTAAATTGTATTTATGTTGTTTTATCCTATGCTTTATTAAATTGCATCTATGTTATTTTATCCTATGCTTTATTAAATTTTATTTATGTTGTTTTATCCTATGCTTTATTAAATTGTATTTATGTTGTTCTATCCTATGCTTTATTAAATTGTATTTATGTTGTTTTTTCCTATGCTTTATTAAATTGTATCTATGTTGTTTTATCCTATGCTTTATTAAATTGTATTTATGTTGTTTTGTCCTATGCTTTATTAAATTGTATTTACGCTGTTTTATCCTATGCTTTATTAAATTGTATTTATGTTGTTTTATCCTATGCTTTAATAAATTGTATTTCTGTTGTTTTAAAATATGCTTTATTAAATTGTATTTAGTTTGTTTTAGCCTATGCTTTATTAAATTATATTATGCTGTTTTAACCTATGCTTTATTAAATTGTATTTATGTTGTTTTATCCTATGCTTTATTAAATTGTATTTATGTTGTTTTATCCTATGCTTTATTAAATTGTATTTATGTTGTTTTAACCTATGCTTTATTAAATTGTATTTATGTTGTTTTGTCCTATGCTTTATTAAATTGTATTTATGTTGTTTTAACCCATGCTTTATTAAATTGTGTTTATGTTGTTTTATCCTATGCTTTATTAAATTGCATCTATGTTATTTTATCCTATGCTTTATTAAATTGTATTTATGTTGTTTTATCCTATGCTTTATTAAATTGTATTTATGTGGTTTTATCCTATGCTTTATTAAATTGTATTCATGTTGTTTTATCTTATGCTTTATTAAATTGTATTTATGTTGTTTTATCTTATGCTTTATTAAATTGTATTTATGTTGTTTTATCTTATGCTTTATTAAATTGTATTTATGTTGTTTTATCCTCTGCTTTATTAAATTGTATTTATGTTGTTTTAGCACATGCTTTATTAAATTGTATTTATGTTGTTTTATCCTATGATTTATTAAATTGTATTTATGTTGTTTTAACCTATGCTTTATTAAATTGTATTTATGTTGTTTTATCCTATGCTTTATTAAATTGTATTTATGTTGTTTAACCCATGCTTCATTAAATTGTATTTATGTTGTTTTATCCTATGCTTCATTAAATTGTGTTTATGTTGTTTTATCCTATGCTTTATTAAATTGTAGTTATGTTGTTTTATCCTATGCTTTATTAAATTGTATTTATGTTGTTTTAACCCATGCTTTATTAAATTGTGTTTATGTTGTTTTATCCTATGCTTTATTAAATTGTAGTTATGTTGTTTTTTCCTATGCTTTATTACATTGTATTTATGTTGTTTTAACCTATGCTTTATTAAATTGTATTTATGTTGTTTTATCCTATGCTTTATTAAATTGTATTTATGTTGTTTTAACCCATGCTTCATTAAATTGTATTTATGTTGTTTTATCCTATGCTTCATTAAATGTTATTTATGTTGTTTTATCCTATGCTTTATTAAATTGTATTTATGTTGTTTTATCCTATGCTTTATTAAATTGTATTTATGTTGTTTTACCCTATGCTTTATTAAATTGTATTTATGTTGTTTTATCCCATGCTTTATTAAATTGTATTTATGTTGTTTGAACCTATGCTTTATTAAATTGTATTTATGTTGTTTTATCCTATGCTTTATTAAATTGTATTTATGTTGTTTATAACCTATGCTTTATTAAATTGTATTTATGTTGTTTTATCTTATGCTTTATTAAATTGTTTTTATGTTGTTCTAACCTATGCTTTATTAAATTGTATTTATGTTGTTTTATCCTATGCTTTATTAAATTGTATTTATGTTGTTTTATCCTATGCTTTATTAAATTGTATTTATGTTGTTTTATCCTCTGCTTTATTAAATTGTATTTATGTTGTTTTAACACATGCTTTATTAAATTGTATTTATGTTGTTTTATCCTATGCTTTATTAAATTGTATTTATGTTGTTTTATCCTATGATTTATTAAATTGTATTTATGTTGTTTTAACCTATGCTTTATTAAATTGTATTTATGTTGTTTTATCCTATGCTTTATTAAATTGTATTTATGTTGTTTTAACCCATGCTTCATTAAATTGTATTTATGCTGTTTTATCCTATGCTTCATTAAATTGTGTTTATGTTGTTTTATCCTATGCTTTATTAAATTGTAGTTATTTTGTTTTATCCTATGCTTTATTAAATTGTATTTATGTTGTTTTAACCCATGCTTTATTAAATTGTGTTTATGTTGTTTTATCCTATGCTTTATTAAATTGTAGTTATGTTGTTTTTTCCTATGCTTTATTAAATTGTGTTTATGTTGTTTTAACCTATGCTTTATTAAATTGTATTTATGTTGTTTTATCCTATGCTTTATTAAATTGTATTTATGTTGTTTTAACCCATGCTTCATTAAATTGTATTTATGTTGTTTTATCCTATGCTTCATTAAATGTTATTTATGTTGTTTTATCCTATGCTTTATTAAATTGTGTTTATGTTGTTTTATCCTATGCTTTATTAAATTGTATTTATGTTGTTTTAACCTATGCTTTATTAAATTGTATTTATGTTGTTTTATCCTATGCTTTATTAAATTGTATTTATGTTGTTTTAACCTATGCTTTATTAAATTGTATTTATGTAGTTTTATCCTATGATTTATTAAATTGTATTTATGTTGTTCTAACCTATGCTTTAGTAAATTGTATTTATGTTGTTCTAACCTATGCTTTATTAAATTGTATTTATGTTGTTTTATCCTATGCTTTATTAAATTGTATTTATGTTGTTTTATCCTATGCTTTATTAAATTGTATTTAGGTTGTTTTAACCCATGCTTTATTAAATTGTATTTATGTTGTTTTATCCTATGCTTTATTAAATTGTATTTATGTTGTTTTTTCCTATGCTTTATTACATTGTATTTATGTTGTTTTAACCTATGCTTTATTAAATTGTATTTATGTTGTTTTATCCTATGCTTTATTAAATTGTATTTATGTTGTTTTAACCCATGCTTCATTAATTTGTATTTATGTTGTTTTATCCTATGCTTCATTAAATGTTATTTATGTTGTTTTATCCTATGCTTTATTAAATTGCATTTATGTTCTTTTATCCTATGCTTTATTAAATTGTATTTATGTTGTTTTATCCTATGCTTTATTAAATTGTATTTATGTTGTTTTAACCTATGCTTTATTAAATTGTATTTATGCTGTTTTAACCTATGCTTTATTAAATTGTATTTATGTTGTTTTAACCTATGCTTTATTAAATTGTATTTATGTTGTTTTATCATATGCTTTATTAAATTGTATTTATGTTGTTCTAACCTATGCTTTATTAAATTGTATTTATGTTGTTTTATCCTATGCTTTATTAAATTGTATCTATGTTGTTTTAACCTATGCTTTATTAAATTGTATTTATGTTGTTTTATCCTATGCTTTATTAAATTGTATTTATGTTGTTTTACCCTATGCTTTATTAAATTGTATATATGTTGTTTTATCCCATGCTTTATTAAATTGTATTTATGTTGTTTGAACCTATGCTTTATTAAATTGTATTTATGTTGTTTTATCCTATGCTTTATTAAATTGTATTTATGTTGTTTATAACCTATGCTTTATTAAATTGTATTTATGTTGTTTTATCTTATGCTTTATTAAATTGTTTTTATGTTGTTCTAACCTATGCTTTATTAAATTGTATTTATGTTGTTTTATCCTATGCTTTATTAAATTGTATTTATGTTGTTTTATCCTATGCTTTATTAAATTGTATTTATGTTGTTTTAACACATGCTTTATTAAATTGTATTTATGTTGTTTTATCCTATGCTTTATTAAATTGTATTTATGTTGTTTTATCCTATGATTTATTAAATTGTATTTATGTTGTTTTAACCTATGCTTTATTAAATTGTATTTATGTTGTTTTATCCTATGCTTTATTAAATTGTATTTATGTTGTTTTAACCCATGCTTCATTAAATTGTATTTATGTTGTTTTATCCTATGCTTCATTAAATTGTGTTTATGTTGTTTTATCCTATGCTTTATTAAATTGTAGTTAAGTTGTTTTATCCTATGCTTTATTAAATTGTATTTATGTTGTTTTAACCCATGCTTCATTAAATTGTATTTATGTTGTTTTATCCTATGCTTTATTAAATTGTATTTATGTTGTTTTAACCTATGCTTTATTAAATTGTATTTATGTTGTTTTATCCTATGCTTTATTAAATTGTATTTATGTTGTTTTAACCTATGCTTTATTAAATTGTATTTATGTAGTTTTATCCTATGATTTATTAAATTGTATTTATGTTGTTCTAACCTATGCTTTAGTAAATTGTATTTATGTTGTTCTAACCTATGCTTTATTAAATTGTATTTATGTTGTTTTATCCTATGCTTTATTAAATTGTATTTATGTTGTTTTATCCTATGCTTTATTAAATTGTATTTAGGTTGTTTTAACCCATGCTTTATTAAATTGTATTTATGTTGTTTTATCCTATGCTTTATTAAATTGTATTTATGTTGTTTTTTCCTATGCTTTATTACATTGTATTTATGTTGTTTTAACCTATGCTTTATTAAATTGTATTTATGTTGTTTTATCCTATGCTTTATTAAATTGTATTTATGTTGTTTTAACCCATGCTTCATTAATTTGTATTTATGTTGTTTTATCCTATGCTTCATTAAATGTTATTTATGTTGTTTTATCCTATGCTTTATTAAATTGCATTTATGTTCTTTTATCCTATGCTTTATTAAATTGTATTTATGTTGTTTTATCCTATGCTTTATTAAATTGTATTTATGTTGTTTTAACCTATGCTTTATTAAATTGTATTTATGCTGTTTTAACCTATGCTTTATTAAATTGTATTTATGTTGTTTTAACCTATGCTTTATTAAATTGTATTTATGTTGTTTTATCATATGCTTTATTAAATTGTATTTATGTTGTTCTAACCTATGCTTTATTAAATTGTATTTATGTTGTTTTATCCTATGCTTTATTAAATTGTATCTATGTTGTTTTAACCTATGCTTTATTAAATTGTATTTATGTTGTTTTATCCTATGCTTTATTAAATTGTATTTATGTTGTTTTACCCTATGCTTTATTAAATTGTATATATGTTGTTTTATCCCATGCTTTATTAAATTGTATTTATGTTGTTTGAACCTATGCTTTATTAAATTGTATTTATGTTGTTTTATCCTATGCTTTATTAAATTGTATTTATGTTGTTTATAACCTATGCTTTATTAAATTGTATTTATGTTGTTTTATCTTATGCTTTATTAAATTGTTTTTATGTTGTTCTAACCTATGCTTTATTAAATTGTATTTATGTTGTTTTATCCTATGCTTTATTAAATTGTATTTATGTTGTTTTATCCTATGCTTTATTAAATTGTATTTATGTTGTTTTAACACATGCTTTATTAAATTGTATTTATGTTGTTTTATCCTATGCTTTATTAAATTGTATTAATGTTGTTTTATCCTATGATTTATTAAATTGTATTTATGTTGTTTTAACCTATGCTTTATTAAATTGTATTTATGTTGTTTTATCCTATGCTTTATTAAATTGTATTTATGTTGTTTTAACCCATGCTTCATTAAATTGTATTTATGTTGTTTTATCCTATGCTTCATTAAATTGTGTTTATGTTGTTTTATCCTATGCTTTATTAAATTGTAGTTAAGTTGTTTTATCCTATGCTTTATTAAATTGTATTTATGTTGTTTTAACCCATGCTTCATTAAATTGTATTTATGTTGTTTTATCCTATGCTTTATTAAATTGTGTTTTTGTTGTTTTGTCCTATGCTTTATTAAATTGTATTTATGTTGTTTTATCCTATGCTTTATTAAATTGTATTTATGTTGTTTTATCCTATGCTTTATTAAATTGTATTTATGTTGTTTTATCCTATGATTCATTAAATTGTATTTATGTTGTTTTATCCTATGCTTTATTAAATTGTATTTATGTTGTTTTAACCCATGCTTTATTAAATTGTATTTATGCTGTTTTATCCTATGCTTTATTAAATTGTATTTATGTTGTTTTATCCTATGCTTTATTAAATTGTATTTATGTTGTTTTAACCTGTGCTTTTTAAAATTTTAATTATGTTGTTTTATCCTATGCTTTATTAAATTGTATTTGTGTTGTTTTAACCTATGCTTTATTAAATTGTATTTATGTTGTTTTATCCTATGCTTTATTAAATTGTATTTATGTTGTTTTAACCTATGCTTTATTAAATTTTGTTTGTGTTGTTTTAACCTATGCTTTATTAAATTGTATTTATCTTGTTTTAACCTATGCTTTATTAAATTGTATTTATGTTTTTTTAACCTATGCTTTCTTAAATTGTATTTATGTTGTTTTATCCTATGCTTTATTAAATGGTATTTATGTTGTTTTATCCTATGCTTTATTAAATTGTATTTATGTTGTTTTATCCTGTGCTTTATTAAATTGTATTTATGTTGTTTTATCCTATGCTTTATTAAATTGTATTTATGTTGTTTTATCCTATGCTTTATTAAATTGTATTTATGTTCTTTTAACCTATGCTTTATTAAATTGTATTTATGCTGTTTTAACCTATGCTTTATTAAATTGTATTTATGTTGTTTTAACCTATGCTTTATTAAATTGTATTTATGTTGTTTTATCCTATGCTTTATTAACCTTTATTTATGTTGTTCTAACCTATGCTTTATTAAATTGTATTTATGTTGTTTTATCCTATGCTTTATTAAATTGTATTTATGTTGTTTTAACCTATGCTTTATTAAATTGTATTTATGTTGTTTTATCCTATGCTTTATTAAATTGTATTTCTGTTGTTTTATCCTATGCTTTATTAAATTGTATTTATGTTGTTTTATCCTATGCTTTATTAAATTGTATTTCTGTTGTTTTATCCTATGCTTTATTAAATTGTATTTATGTTGTTTATAACCTATGCTTTATTAAATTGTATTTATGTTGTTTTATCTTATGCTTTATTAAATTGTTTTTATTTTGTTCTAACCTATGCTTTATTAAATTGTATTTATGTTGTTTTATCCTATGCTTTATTAAATTGTATTTATGTTGTTTTATCCTATGCTTTATTAAATTGTATTTATGTTGTTTTATCCTCTGCTTTATTAAATTGTATTTATGTTGTTTTAACACATGCTTTATTAAATTGTATTTATGTTGTTTTATCCTATGCTTTATTAAATTGTATTTATGTTGTTTTATCCTCTGCTTTATTAAATTGTATTTATGTTGTTTTAGCACATGCTTTATTAAATTGTATTTATGTTGTTTTATCCTATGATTTATTAAATTGTATTTATGTTGTTTTAACCTATGCTTTATTAAATTGTATTTATGTTGTTTTATCCTATGCTTTATTAAATTGTATTTATGTTGTTTTAACCCATGCTTCATTAAATTGTATTTATGTTGTTTTATCCTATGCTTCATTAAATTGTGTTTATGTTGTTTTATCCTATGCTTTATTAAATTGTAGTTATGTTGTTTTATCCTATGCTTTATTAAATTGTATTTATGTTGTTTTAACCCATGCTTTATTAAATTGTGTTTATGTTGTTTTATCATATGCTTTATTAAATTGTAGTTATGTTGTTTTTTCCTATGCTTTATTAAATTGTGTTTATGTTGTTTTAACCTATGCTTTATTAAATTGTATTTATGTTGTTTTATCCTATGCTTTATTAAATTGTATTTATGTTGTTTTAACCCATGCTTCATTAAATTGTATTTATGTTGTTTTATCCTATGCTTTATTAAATTGTATTCATGTTGTTTTATTTTATGCTTTATTAAATTGTATTTATGTTGTTTTATCCTATGCTTTATTAAATTGTATTTATGTTGTTTTATCCTATGCTTTATTAAATTGTATTTATGTTGTTTTATCCTATGCTTTATTAAATTGTATTTATATTGTTTTATTCTATGCTTTATTAAATTGTATTTATGTTGTTTTAATCTATGCTTTATTAAATTTTATTTATGTTGTTTTATCCTATGCTTTATTAAATTGTATTTATGTTGTTTTAACCTATGATTTATTAAATTGTATTTATGTTGTTTTATCCTATGCTTTATTAAATTCTATTTATGTTGTTTTATCCTATGCTTTATTGAATTGTATTTATGTTGTTTTAACCTATGCTTTATTACATCCTGTTTATGTTGTTTTATCCTATGCTTTATTAAATTGTATTTATGTTGTTTTATCCTATGTTATATTAAATTGTATTTACGTGGTTTCATCCTATGCTTTATTAAATTGTATTTATTTTGTTTTAACGTATGCTTTATTAAATTGTATTTATGTTGTTTTATCCTATGCTTTATTAAATTGTATTTATGTTGTTTTAACCTATGCTTTATTAAATTTTATTTATGTTGTTTTATCCTATGCTTTATTAAATTATATTTACGTGGTTTCATCCTATGCTTTATTAAATTGTATTTATGTTGTTTTAACCTATGCTTTATTAAATTGTATTTATGTTGTTTTATCCTATGCTTTATTAAATTGTATTCATGTTGTTTTATCCAATGCTTTATTAAATTGTATTTATGTTGTTTTATCCTATGTTTCATTATATTGTATTTATGTTGTTTTAACCTATGCTTTATTAAATTGTATTTATGCTGTTTTAACCCATGCTTTATTAAATTGCATTTATGTTGTTTTATCCTATGCTTTATTAAATTGTATTTATGTTGTTTTATCCTATGCTATAAAAAAATTGTATTTATGTTGTTTTAACCTATGCTTTATTAAATTGTATTTATGTTGTTTTATCCTATGTTATATTAAATTGTATTTACGTGGTTTCATCCTATGCTTTATTAAATTGTATTTATTTCGTTTTAACCTATGCTTTATTAAATTGTTTTTATGTTGTTTTATCCTATGCTTTATTAAATTGTATTTATGTTGTTTTAACCTATGCTTTATTAAATTGTATTTATGTTGTTTTATCCTATGCTTTATTAAATTGTATTTACGTGGTTTCATCCTATGCTTTAT
Source organism: Phyllobates terribilis (assembly GCF_046119375.1). NCBI lineage: Eukaryota > Metazoa > Chordata > Amphibia > Anura > Dendrobatidae > Phyllobates > Phyllobates terribilis. The sequence goes on along the minus strand of NW_027362781.1, from coordinate 901,819 downwards.
TAAATTGTTTTTATGTTGTTTTAATCTATGCTTTTTTAAATTTTATTTATGTTGTTTTATCCTATGCTTTATTAAATTGTATTTATGTTGTTTTAACCTATGATTTATTAAATTGTATTTATGTTGTTTTATCCTATGCTTTATTAAATTGTATTTATGTTGTTTTAACCTATGCTTTATTACATCCTGTTTATGTTGTTTTATCCAATGCCTTATTAAATTGTATTTATGTTGTTTTAACCTATGCTTTATTAAATTCTATTTATGTTGTTTTATCCTATGTTATATTAAATTGTATTTACGTGGTTTCATCCTATGCTGTATTAAATTGTATTTATTTTGTTTTAACCTATGCTTTATTAAATTGTTTTTATGCTGTTTTATCCTATGCTTTATTAAATTGTATTTATGTTGTTTTAACCTATTCTTTATTAAATTGTATTTATGTTGTTTTATCCTATGCTTTATTAAATTGTATTCATGTTGTTTTATCCAATGCTTTATTAAATTGTATTTATGTTGTTTTATCCTACGTTTCATTAAATTGTATTTATGTTGTTTTAACCAATGCTTTATTAAATTGTATTTATGCTGTTTTAACCCATGCTTTATTAAATTGTATTTATGTTGTTTTATCCTATGCTTTATTAAATTGTATTTATGTTGTTTTATCCTATGCTTTATTAAATTGTATTTATGTTGTTTTATTTTATGCTTTATTAAATTGTATTTATGTTGTTTTATCCTATGCTTTATTAAATTGTATTTATGTTGTTTTATCCTATGCTTTATTAAATTGTATTTATGTTGTTTTATCCTATGCTTTATTAAATTGTATTTATATTGTTTTATTCTATGCTTTATTAAATTGTATTTATGTTGTTTTAATTTATGCTTTATTAAATTTTATTTATGTTCTTTTATCCTATGCTTTATTAAATTGTATTTATGTTGTTTTATCCTATGCTATAAAAAAATTGTATTTATGTTGTTTTAACCTATGCTTTATTACATCCTGTTTATGTTGTTTTATCCTATGCTTTATTAAATTGTATTTACGTGGTTTCATCCTATGCTTTATTAAATTGTATTTATGTTGTTTTAACCTATGCTTTATTAAATTGTATTTATGTTGTTTTATCCTATGCTTTATTAAATTGTATTCATGTTGTTTTATCCAATGCTTTATTAAATTGTATTTATGTTGTTTTATCCTATGTTTCATTATATTGTATTTATGTTGTTTTAACCTATGCTTTATTAAATTGTATTTATGCTGTTTTAACCCATGCTTTATTAAATTGTATTTATGTTGTTTTATCCTATGCTTTATTAAATTGTATTTATGTTGTTTTATCCTATGCTATAAAAAATTGTATTTATGTTGTTTTAACCTATGCTTTATTACATCCTGTTTATGTTGTTTTATCCTATGCTTTATTAAATTGTATTTATGTTGTTTTATCCTATGTTATATTAAATTGTATTTACGTGGTTTCATCCTATGCTTTATTAAATTGTATTTATTTCGTTTTAACCTATGCTTTATTAAATTGTTTTTATGTTGTTTTATCCTATGCTTTATTAAATTGTATTTATGTTGTTTTAACCTATGCTTTATTAAATTGTATTTATGTTGTTTTATCCTATGCTTTATTAAATTGTATTCATGTTGTTTTATCCAATGCTTTATTAAATTGTATTTATGTTGTTTTATCCTACGTTTCATTAAATTGTATTTATGTTGTTTTAACCAATGCTTTATTAAATTGTATTTATGCTGTTTTAACCCATGCTTTATTAAATTGTATTTATGTTGTTTTATCCTATGCTTTATTAAATTGTATTTATGTTGTTTTATCCTATGCTTTATTAAATTGTATTTATGTTGTTTTATTTTATGCTTTATTAAATTGTATTTATGTTGTTTTATCCTATGCTTTATTAAATTGTATTTATGTTGTTTTATCCTATGCTTTATTAAATTGTATTTATGTTGTTTTATCCTATGCTTTATTAAATTGTATTTATATTGTTTTATTCTATGCTTTATTAAATTGTATTTATGTTGTTTTAATCTATGCTTTATTAAATTTTATTTATGTTGTTTTATCCTATGCTTTATTAAATTGTATTTATGTTGTTTTATCCTATGCTTTATTAAATTGTATTTATGTTGTTTTAACCTATGCTTTATTACATCCTGTTTATGTTGTTTTATCCTATGCTTTATTAAATTGTATTTATGTTGTTTTAACCTATGCTTTATTAAATTGTATTTATGTTGTTTTAACCTATGCTTTATTAAATTGTATTTATGTTGTTTTATCCTATGTTATATTAAATTGTATTTACGTGGTTTCATCCTATGCTTTATTAAATTGTATTTATTTTGTTTTAACGTATGCTTTATTAAATTGTATTTATGTTGTTTTATCCTATGCTTTATTAAAATGTATTTATGTTGTTTTAACCTATGCTTTATTAAATTTTATTTATGTTGTTTTATCCTATGCTTTATTAAATTGTATTTACGTGGTTTCATCCTATGCTTTATTAAATTGTATTTATGTTGTTTTAACCTATGCTTTATTAAATTGTATTTATGTTGTTTTATCCTATGCTTTATTAAATTGTATTCATGTTGTTTTATCCAGTGCTTTATTAAATTGTATTTATGTTGTTTTATCCTATGCTTTATTAAATTGTATTTATGTTGTTTTATCCTATGTTTCATTATATTGTATTTATGTTGTTTTAACCTATGCTTTATTAAATTGTATTTATGCTGTTTTAACCCATGCTTTATTAAATTGTATTTATGTTGTTTTATCCTATGCTTTATTAAATTGTATTTATGTTGTTTTATCCTATGCTATATTAAATTGTATTTATGTTGTTTTATCCTATACTTTATTAAATTGTATTTATGTTGTTTTATCCTATGCTTTATTAAATTGTATTTATATTGTTTTATTCTATGCTTTATTAAATTGTTTTTATGTTGTTTTAATCTATGCTTTTTTAAATTGTATTTATGTTGTTTTATCCTATGCTTTATTAAATTGTATTTATGTTGTTTTAACCTATGATTTATTAAATTGTATTTATGTTGTTTTATCCTATGCTTTATTAAATTGTATTTATGTTGTTTTAACCTATGCTTTATTACATCCTGTTTATGTTGTTTTATCCTATGCTTTATTAAATTGTATTTATGTTGTTTTAACCTATGCTTTATTAAATTCTATTTATGTTGTTTTATCCTATGTTATATTAAATTGTATTTACGTGGTTTTATCCTATGCTTTATTAAATTGTATTTATTTTGTTTTAACCTATGCTTTATTAAATTGGATTTATGTTGTTTTATCCTATGCTTAATTAAATTGTATTTATGTTGTTTTATCCTATGCTTTATTAAATTGTATTTATGTTGTTTTATCCTATGCTTTATTAAATTGTATTTATGTTGTTTTGTCCTATGCTTTATTAAATTGTATTTTTGTTGTTTTAACCCATGTTTCATTAAATTGTATTTATGTTGTTTTATCCTATGCTTCATTAAATTGTATTTATGTTGTTTTATCCTATGCTTTATTAAATTGTATTTATGTTGTTTTATCCTATGCTTTATTAAATTGTATTTATGTTGTTTTAACCTATGTTTTATTAAATTGTATTTATGTTGTTTTATCCTATGCTTTATTAAATTGTATTTATGTTGTTTTATCCTATGCTTTATTAAATTGTATTTATGTTGTTTTAAACCTATGCTTTATTAAATTGTATTTATGTTGTTTTATCCTATGCTTTATTAAATTGTATTTATGTTGTTTTAACCTATGCTTTATTAAATTGGATTTATGGTGTTTTAACCTATGTTTTATTAAATTGGATTTATGTTGTTTTATCCTATGCTTTATTAAATTGTATTTATGTTGTTTTAACCTATGCTTTATTAAATTGTATTTATGTTGTTTTAACCCATGCTTTATTAAATTGTATTTATTTTGTTCTGTCCTATGCTTTATTAAATTGCATTTATGTTGTTTTAACCTATGCTTTATTAAATTGTATTTATATTGTTTTATCCTATGCTTTATTAAATTGTATTTATGTTGTTTTATTCTATGCTTTATTAAATTGTATTTATGTTGTTTTATCCTATGCTTTATTAAATTGTATTTATGTTGTTTTATCCTATGCTTTATTAAATTGTATATATGTTGTTTTAACCTATGCTTTATTACATCCTGTTTATGTTGTTTTATCCTATGCTTTATTAAATTGTATTTATGTTGTTTTAACCTATGCTTTATTAAATTGTATTTATGTTGTTTTATCCTATGCTTTATTAAATTGTATTTACGTGGTTTCATCCTATGCTTTATTAAATTGTATTTATGTTGTTTTAACCTATGCTTTATTAAATTGTATTTATGTTGTTTTATCCTATGTTTCATTATATTGTATTTATGTTGTTTTAACCTATGCTTTATTAAATTGTATTTATGCTGTTTTAACCCATGCTTTATTAAATTGTATTTATGTTGTTTTATCCTATACTTTATTAAATTGTATTTATGTTGTTTTATCCTATGCTTTATTAAATTGTATTCATGTTGTTTTATCCAATGCTTTATTAAATTGTATTTATGTTGTTTTATCCTATGTTTCATTATATTGTATTTATGTTGTTTTAACCTATGCTTTATTAAATTGTATTTATGCTGTTTTAACCCATGCTTTATTAAATTGTATTTATGTTGTTTTATCCTATACTTTATTAAATTGTATTTATGTTGTTTTATCCTATGCTTTATTAAATTGTATTTATATTGTTTTATTCTATGCTTTATTAAATTGTTTTTATGTTGTTTTAATCTATGCTTTTTTAAATTTTATTTATGTTTTTTTATCCTATGCTTTATTAAATTGTATTTATGTTGTTTTAACCTATGCTTTATTACATCCTGTTTATGTTGTTTTATCCTATGCTTTATTAAATTGTATTTATGTTGTTTTAACCTATGTTTTATTAAATTCTATTTATGTTGTTTTATCCTATGCTTCATTAAATTGTATTTATGTTGTTTTAACCCATGCTTTATTAAATTGTATTTATTTTGTTCTGTCCTATGCTTTATTAAATTGCATTTATGTTGTTTTAACCTATGCTTTATTAAATTGTATTTATATTGTTTTATCCTATGCTTTATTAAATTGTATTTATGTTGTTTTATTCTATGCTTTATTAAATTGTATTTATGTTGTTTTATCCTATGCTTTATCAAATTGTATTTATGTTGTTTTATCCTATGCTTTATAAAATTGTATTTATGTTGTTTTAACCTATGCTTTATTACATCCTGTTTATGTTGTTTTATCCTATGCCTTATTAAATTGTATTTATGTTGTTTTAACCTATGCTTTATTAAATTGTATTTATGTTGTTTTATCCTATGTTATATTAAATTGTATTTACGTGGTTTCATCCTATGCTTTATTAAATTGTATTTATTTTGTTTTAACCTATGCTTTATTAAATTGTTTTTATGTTGTTTTATCCTATGCTTTATTAAATTGTATTTATGTTGTTTTAACCTATGCTTTATTAAATTGTATTTATGTTGTTTTATCCTATGCTTTATTAAATTGTATTTACGTGGTTTCATCCTATGCTTTATTAAATTGTATTTATGTTGTTTTAACCTATGCTTTATTAAATTGTATTTATGTTGTTTTATCCTATGCTTTATTAAATTGTATTCATGTTGTTTTATCCAATGCTTTATTAAATTGTATTTATGTTGTTTTATCCTATGTTTCATTATATTGTATTTATGTTGTTTTAACCTATGCTTTATTAAATTGTATTTATGCTGTTTTAACCCATGCTTTATTAAATTGTATTTATGTTGTTTTATCCTATACTTTATTAAATTGTATTTATGTTGTTTTATCCTATGCTTTATTAAATTGTTTTTATGTTGTTTTAATCTATGCTTTTTTAAATTTTATTTATGTTGTTTTATCCTATGCTTTATTAAATTGTATTTATGTTGTTTTAACCTATGATTTATTAAATTGTATTTATGTTGTTTTATCCTATGCTTTATTAAATTGTATTTGTGTTGTTTTAACCTATGCTTTATTACATCCTGTTTATGTTGTTTTATCCTATGCTTTATTAAATTGTATTTATGTTGTTTTAACCTATGTTTTATTAAATTATATTTATGTTGTTTTATCCTATGCTTCATTAAATTGTATTTATGTTGTTTTATCCTATGCTTTATTAAATTGTATTTATGTTGTTTTATCCTATGCTTTATTAAATTGTATTTATGTTGTTTTAACCTATGTTTTATTAAATTGTATTTATGTTGTTTTATCCTATGCTTTATTAAATTGTATTTATGTTGTTTTATCCTATGCTTTATTAAATTGTATTTATGTTGTTTTAACCTATGTTTTATTAAATTGTATCTATGTTGTTTTATCCTATGCTTTATTAAATTGTATTTATGTTGTTTTAACCCATGCTTTATTAAATTGTATTTATGTTGTTTTATCCTATGCTTTATTAAATTGTATTTATGTTGTTTTATCCTATGCTTTATTAAATTGTATTTATGTTGTTTTATCCTATGCTTTATTAAATTGTATTTATGTTGTTTTATCCTATGCTTTATTAAATTGTATTTATATTGTTTTATTCTATGCTTTATTAAATTGTATTTATGTTGTTTTAATCTATGCTTTATTAAATTGTATTTATGTTGTTTTATCCTATGCTTTATTAAATTGTATTTATATTGTTTTATTCTATGCTTTATTAAATTGCATTTATGTTGTTTTAACCTATGCTTTATTAAATTGTATTTATATTGTTTTATCCTATGCTTTATTAAATTGTATTTATGTTGTTTTATTCTATGCTTTATTAAATTGTATTTATGTTGTTTTATCCTATGCTTTATCAAATTGTATTTATGTTGTTTTATCCTATGCTTTATTAAATTGTATTTATGTTGTTTTAACCTATGCTTTATTACATCCTGTTTATGTTGTTTTATCCTATGCCTTATTAAATTGTATGTATGTTGTTTTAACCTATGCTTTATTAAATTGTATTTATGTTGTTTTATCCTATGTTATATTAAATTGTATTTACGTGGTTTCATCCTATGCTTTATTAAATTGTATTTATTTTGTTTTAACCTATGCTTTATTAAATTGTTTTTATGTTGTTTTATCCTATGCTTTATTAAATTGTATTTATGTTGTTTTAACCTATGCTTTATTAAATTGTATTTATGTTGTTTTATCCTATGCTTTATTAAATTGTATTTACGTGGTTTCATCCTATGCTTTATTAAATTGTATTTATGTTGTTTTAACCTATGCTTTATTAAATTGTATTTATGTTGTTTTATCCTATGCTTTATTAAATTGTATTCATGTTGTTTTATCCAATGCTTTATTAAATTGTATTTATGTTGTTTTATCCTATGTTTCATTATATTGTATTTATGTTGTTTTAACCTATGCTTTATTAAATTGTATTTATGCTGTTTTAACCCATGCTTTATTAAATTGTATTTATGTTGTTTTATCCTATACTTTATTAAATTGTATTTATGTTGTTTTATCCTATGCTTTATTAAATTGTTTTTATGTTGTTTTAATCTATGCTTTTTTAAATTTTATTTATGTTGTTTTATCCTATGCTTTATTAAATTGTATTTATGTTGTTTTAGCCTATGATTTATTAAATTGTATTTATGTTGTTTTATCCTATGCTTTATTAAATTGTATTTGTGTTGTTTTAACCTATGCTTTATTACATCCTGTTTATGTTGTTTTATCCTATGCTTTATTAAATTGTATTTATGTTGTTTTAACCTATGTTTTATTAAATTCTATTTATGTTGTTTTATCCTATGCTTCATTAAATTGTATTTATGTTGTTTTATCCTATGCTTTATTAAATTGTATTTATGTTGTTTTATCCTATGCTTTATTAAATTGTATTTATGTTGTTTTAACCTATGTTTTATTAAATTGTATTTATGTTGTTTTATCCTATGCTTTATTAAATTGTATTTATGTTGTTTTATCCTATGCTTTATTAAATTGTATTTATGTTGTTTTAACCTATGTTTTATTAAATTGTATCTATGTTGTTTTATCCTATGCTTTATTAAATTGTATTTATGTTGTTTTAACCCATGCTTTATTAAATTGTATTTATGTTGTTTTATCCTATGCTTTATTAAATTGTATTTATGTTGTTTTATCCTATGCTTTATTAAATTGTATTTATGTTGTTTTATCCTATGCTTTATTAAATTGTATTTATGTTGTTTTATCCTATGCTTTATTAAATTGTATTTATATTGTTTTATTCTATGCTTTATTAAATTGTATTTATGTTGTTTTAATCTATGCTTTATTAAATTGTATTTATGTTGTTTTATCCTATGCTTTATTAAATTGTATTTATATTGTTTTATTCTATGCTTTATTAAATTGCATTTATGTTGTTTTAACCTATGCTTTATTAAATTGTATTTATATTGTTTTATCCTATGCTTTATTAAATTGTATTTATGTTGTTTTATTCTATGCTTTATTAAATTGTATTTATGTTGTTTTATCCTATGCTTTATTAAATTGTATTTATGTTGTTTTATCCTATGCTTTATTAAATTGTATTTATGTTGTTTTAACCTATGCTTTATTACATCCTGTTTATGTTGTTTTATCCTATGCTTTATTAAATTGTATTTATGTTGTTTTAACCTATGCTTTATTAAATTGTATTTATGTTGTTTTATCCTATGTTATATTAAATTGTATTTACGTGGTTTCATCCTATGCTTTATTAAATTGTATTTATTTTGTTTTAACCTATGCTTTATTAAATTGTTTTTATGTTGTTTTATCCTATGCTTTATTAAATTGTATTTATGTTGTTTTAACCTATGCTTTATTAAATTGTATTTATGTTGTTTTATCCTATGCTTTATTAAATTGTATTTACGTGGTTTCATCCTATGCTTTATTAAATTGTATTTATGTTGTTGTAACCTATGCTTTATTAAATTGTATTTATGTTGTTTTATCCTATACTTTATTAAATTGTATTTATGCTGTTTTAACCCATGCTTTATTAAATTGTATTTATTTTGTTTTATCCTATACTTTATTAAATTGTATTTATGTTGTTTTATCCTATGCTTTATTAAATTGTTTTTATGTTGTTTTAATCTATGCTTTTTTAAATTTTATTTATGTTGTTTTATCCTATGCTTTATTAAATTGTATTTATGTTGTTTTAGCCTATGATTTATTAAATTGTATTTATGTTGTTTTATCCTATGCTTTATTAAATTGTATTTGTGTTGTTTTAACCTATGCTTTATTACATCCTGTTTATGTTGTTTTATCCTATGCTTTATTAAATTGTATTTATGTTGTTTTAACCTATGTTTTATTAAATTCTATTTATGTTGTTTTATCCTATGCTTCATTAAATTGTATTTATGTTGTTTTATCCTATGCTTTATTAAATTGTATTTATGTTGTTTTATCCTATGCTTTATTAAATTGTATTTATGTTGTTTTAACCTATGTTTTATTAAATTGTATTTATGTTGTTTTATCCTATGCTTTATTAAATTGTATTTATGTTGTTTTATCCTATGCTTTATTAAATTGTATTTATGTTGTTTTAACCTATGTTTTATTAAATTGTATCTATGTTGTTTTATCCTATGCTTTATTAAATTGTATTTATGTTGTTTTAACCCATGCTTTATTAAATTGTATTTATGTTGTTTTATCCTATGCTTTATTAAATTGTATTTATGTTGTTTTATCCTATGCTTTATTAAATTGTATTTATGTTGTTTTATCCTATGCTTTATTAAATTGTATTTATGTTGTTTTATCCTATGCTTTATTAAATTGTATTTATATTGTTTTATTCTATGCTTTATTAAATTGTATTTATGTTGTTTTAATCTATGCTTTATTAAATTGTATTTATGTTGTTTTATCCTATGCTTTATTAAATTGTATTTATATTGTTTTATTCTATGCTTTATTAAATTGCATTTATGTTGTTTTAACCTATGCTTTATTAAATTGTATTTATATTGTTTTATCCTATGCTTTATTAAATTGTATTTATGTTGTTTTATTCTATGCTTTATTAAATTGTATTTATGTTGTTTTATCCTATGCTTTATTAAATTGTATTTATGTTGTTTTATCCTATGCTTTATTAAATTGTATTTATGTTGTTTTAACCTATGCTTTATTACATCCTGTTTATGTTGTTTTATCCTATGCTTTATTAAATTGTATTTATGTTGTTTTAACCTATGCTTTATTAAATTGTATTTATGTTGTTTTATCCTATGTTATATTAAATTGTATTTACGTGGTTTCATCCTATGCTTTATTAAATTGTATTTATTTTGTTTTAACCTATGCTTTATTAAATTGTTTTTATGTTGTTTTATCCTATGCTTTATTAAATTGTATTTATGTTGTTTTAACCTATGCTTTATTAAATTGTATTTATGTTGTTTTATCCTATGCTTTATTAAATTGTATTTACGTGGTTTCATCCTATGCTTTATTAAATTGTATTTATGTTGTTGTAACCTATGCTTTATTAAATTGTATTTATGTTGTTTTATCCTATGCTTTATTAAATTGTATTCATGTTGTTTTATCCAATGCTTTATTAAATTGTATTTATGTTGTTTTATCCTATGTTTCATTATATTGTATTTATGTTGTTTTAACCTATGCTTTATTAAATTGTATTTATGCTGTTTTAACCCATGCTTTATTAAATTGTATTTATGTTGTTTTATCCTATACTTTATTAAATTGTATTTATGTTGTTTTATCCTATGCTTTATTAAATTGTATTTATATTGTTTTATTCTATGCTTTATTAAATTGTTTTTATGTTGTTTTAATCTATGCTTTTTTAAATTTTATTTATGTTGTTTTATCCTATGCTTTATTAAATTGTATTTATGTTGTTTTAACCTATGATTTATTAAATTGTATTTATGTTGTTTTATCCTATGCTTTATTAAATTGTATTTATGTTGTTTTAACCTATGCTTTATTACATCCTGTTTATGTTGTTTTATCCTATGCTTTATTAAATTGTATTTATGTTGTTTTAACCTATGTTTTATTAAATTCTATTTATGTTGTTTTATCCTATGCTTTATTAAATTGTATTTATGTTGTTTTATCCTATGCTTTATTAAATTGTATTTATGTTGTTTTAACCTATGTTTTATTAAATTGTATTTATGTTGTTTTATCCTATGCTTTATTAAATTGTATTTATGTTGTTTTATCCTATGCTTTATTAAATTGTATTTATGTTGTTTTAACCTATGTTTTATTAAATTGTATCTATGTTGTTTTATCCTATGCTTTATTAAATTGTATTTATGTTGTTTTAACCCATGCTTTATTAAATTGTATTTATGTTGTTTTATCCTATGCTTTATTAAATTGTATTTATGTTGTTTTAACCTATGATTTATTAAATTGTATTTATGTTGTTTTATCCTATGCTTTATTAAATTGTATTTATGTTGTTTTATCCTATGCTTTATTAAATTGTATTTATGTTGTTTTAACCTATGCTTTATTACATCCTGTTTATTTTGTTTTATCCTATGCTTTATTAAATTGTATTTATGTTGTTTTAACCTATGCTTTATTAAATTCTATTTATGTTGTTTTATCCTATGTTATATTAAATGGTATTTACGTGGTTTCATCCTATGCTTTATTAAATTGTATTTATTTGTTTTAACCTATGCTTTATTAAATTGTTTTTATGTTGTTTTACCCTATGCTTTATTAAATTGTATTTATGTTGTTTTAACCTATGCTTTATTAAATTGTATTTATGCTGTTTTAACCCATGCTTTATTAAATTGTATTTATGTTGTTTTATCCTATGCTTTATTAAATTGTATTTATGTTGTTTTATCCTATGCTTTATTAAACTGTATTTATGTTGTTTTATCCTATGCTTTATTAAATTGTATTTATGTTGTTTTATTTTATGCTTTATTAAATTGTATTTATGTTGTTTTATCCTATGCTTTATTAAATTTTATTTATGTTGTTTTATCCTATGCTTTATTAAATTGTATTTATGTTGTTTTAACCTATGATTTATAAAATTGTATTTATGTTGTTTTATCCTATGCTTTATTAAATTGTATTTATGTTGTTTTATCCTATGCTTTATTAAATTGTATTTGTGTTGTTTTATCCTATGGTTTATTAAATTGTATTTATGTTGTTTTAGCCTATGCTTTATTACATCGTGTTTATGTTGTTTTATCCTATGCTTTATTAAATTGTATTTATGTTGTTTTAACCTATGCTTTATTAAATTGTATTTATGTTGTTTTATCCTATGTTATATTAAATTGTATTTACGTGGTTTCATCCTATGCTTTATTAAATTGTATTTATTTTGTTTTAACGTATGCTTTATTAAATTGTATTTATGTTGTTTTATCCTATGCTTTATTAAATTGTATTTATGTTGTTTTAACCTATGCTTTATTAAATTTTATTTATGTTGTTTTATCCTATGCTTTATTAAATTGTATTTACGTGGTTTCATCCTATGCTTTATTAAATTGTATTTATGTTGTTTTAACCTATGCTTTATTAAATTGTATTTATGTTGTTTTATCATATGCTTTATTAAATTGTATTCATGTTGTTTTATCCAATGCTTTATTAAATTGTATTTATGTTGTTTTATCCTATGTTTCATTATATTGTATTTATGTTGTTTTAACCTATGCTTTATTAAATTGTATTTATGCTGTTTTAACCCATGCTTTATTAAATTGTATTTATGTTGTTTTATCCTATGCTTTATTAAATTGTATTTATGTTGTTTTATCCTATGCTATATTAAATTGTATTTATGTTGTTTTATCCTATACTTTATTAAATTGTATTTATGTTGTTTTATCCTATGCTTTATTAAATTGTATTTATATTGTTTTATTCTATGCTTTATTAAATTGTTTTTATGTTGTTTTAATCTATGCTTTTTTAAATTGTATTTATGTTGTTTTATCCTATGCTTTATTAAATTGTATTTATGTTGTTTTAACCTATGATTTATTAAATTGTATTTATGTTGTTTTATCCTATGCTTTATTAAATTGTATTTATGTTGTTTTAACCTATGCTTTATTACATCCTGTTTATGTTGTTTTATCCTATGCTTTATTAAATTTTATTTATGTTGTTTTAACCTATGCTTTATTAAATTCTATTTATGTTGTTTTATCCTATGTTATATTAAATTGTATTTACGTGGTTTCATCCTATGCTTTATTAAATTGTATTTATTTTGTTTTAACCTATGCTTTATTAAATTGTATTTATGTTGTTTTATCCTATGCTTAATTAAATTGTATTTATGTTGTTTTATCCTATGCTTTATTAAATTGTATTTATGTTGTTTTATCCTATGCTTTATTAAATTGTATTTATGTTGTTTTGTCCTATGCTTTATTAAATTGTATTTTTGTTGTTTTAACCCATGTTTCATTAAATTGTATTTATGTTGTTTTATCCTATGCTTCATTAAATTGTATTTATGTTGTTTTATCCTATGCTTTATTAAATTGTATTTATGTTGTTTTATCCTATGCTTTATTAAATTGTATTTATGTTGTTTTAACCTATGTTTTATTAAATTGTATTTATGTTGTTTTATCCTATGCTTTATTAAATTGTATTTATGTTGTTTTATCCTATGCTTTATTAAATTGTATTTATGTTGTTTTAACCTATGCTTTATTAAATTGTATTTATGTTGTTTTATCCTATGCTTTATTAAATTGTATTTATGTTGTTTTAACCTATGTTTTATTAAATTGGATTTATGTTGTTTTATCCTATGCTTTATTAAATTGTATTTATGTTGTTTTAACCTATGCTTTATTAAATTGTATTTATGTTGTTTTAACCCATGCTTTATTAAATTGTATTTATTTTGTTCTGTCCTATGCTTTATTAAATTGCATTTATGTTGTTTTAACCTATGCTTTATTAAATTGTATTTATATTGTTTTATCCTATGCTTTATTAAATTGTATTTATGTTGTTTTATTCTATGCTTTAATAAATTGTATTTATGTTGTTTTATCCTATGCTTTATTAAATTGTATTTATGTTGTTTTATCCTATGCTTTATTAAATTGTATTTATGTTGTTTTAACCTATGCTTTATTACATCCTGTTTATGTTGTTTTATCCTATGCTTTATTAAATTGTATTTATGTTGTTTTAACCTATGCTTTATTAAATTGTATTTATGTTGTTTTATCCTATGTTATATTAAATTGTATTTACGTGGTTTCATCCTATGCTTTATTAAATTGTATTTATTTTGTTTTAACCTATGCTTTATTAAATTGTTTTTATGTTGTTTTATCCTATGCTTTATTAAATTGTATTTATGTTGTTTTAACCTATGCTTTATTAAATTGTATTTATGTTGTTTTATCCTATGCTTTATTAAATTGTATTTACGTGGTTTCATCCTATGCTTTATTAAATTGTATTTATGTTGTTTTAACCTATGCTTTATTAAATTGTATTTATGTTGTTTTATCGTATGCTTTATTAAATTGTATTCATGTTGTTTTATCCAATGCTTTATTAAATTGTATTTATGTTGTTTTATCCTATGTTTCATTATATTGTATTTATGTTGTTTTAACCTATGCTTTATTAAATTGTATTTATGCTGTTTTAACCCATGCTTTATTAAATTGTATTTATGTTGTTTTATCCTATGCTTTATTAAATTGTATTTATGTTGTTTTATCCTATGCTATATTAAATTGTATTTATGTTGTTTTATCCTATACTTTATTAAATTGTATTTATGTTGTTTTATCCTATGCTTTACTAAATTGTATTTATATTGTTTTATTCTATGCTTTATTAAATTGTTTTTATGTTGTTTTAATCTATGCTTTTTTAAATTTTATTTATGTTGTTTTATCCTATGCTTTATTAAATTGTATTTATGTTGTTTTATCCTATGCTTTATTAAATTGTATTTATGTTGTTTTAACCTATGCTTTATTACATCCTGTTTATGTTGTTTTATCCTATGCTTTATTAAATTGTATTTATGTTGTTTTAACCTAGGTTTTAGTAAATTCTATTTATGTTGTTTTATCCTATGCTTCATTAAATTGGATTTATGTTGTTTTATCCTATGCTTTATTAAATTGTATTTATGTTGTTTTATCCTATGCTATATTAAATTGTATTTATGTTGTTTTATCCTATACTTTATTAAATTGTATTTATGTTGTTTTATCCTATGCTTTATTAAATTGTATTTATATTGTTTTATTCTATGCTTTATTAAATTGTTTTTATGTTGTTTTAATCTATGCTTTTTTAAATTTTATTTATGTTGTTTTATCCTATGCTTTATTAAATTGTATTTATGTTGTTTTATCCTATGCTTTATTAAATTGTATTTATGTTGTTTTAACCTATGCTTTATTACATCCTGTTTATGTTGTTTTATCCTATGCTTTATTAAATTGTATTTATGTTGTTTTAACCTATGTTTTATTAAATTCTATTTATGTTGTTTTATCCTATGCTTCATTAAATTGGATTTATGTTGTTTTATCCTATGCTTTATTAAATTGTATTTATGTTGTTTTATCCTATGCTTTATTAAATTGTATTTATGTTGTTTTAACCTATGTTTTATTAAATTGTATTTATGTTGTTTTATCCTATGCTTTATTAAATTGTATTTATGTTGTTTTATCCTATGCTTTATTAAATTGTATTTATGTTGTTTTAACCTATGTTTTATTAAACTGTATCTATGTTGTTTTATCCTATGCTTTATTAAATTGTATTTATGTTGTTTTAACCCATGCTTTATTAAATTGTATTTATGTTGTTTTATCCTATGCTTTATTAAATTGTATTTATGTTGTTTTAACCTATGCTTTATTAAATTGTATTTATGTTGTTTTAACCCATGCTTTATTAAATTGTATTTATTTTGTTTTGTCCTATGCTTTATTACATTTTATTTATGTTGTTTTAACCTATGCTTTATTAAATTGTATTTATATTGTTTTATCCTATGCTTTATTAAATTGTATTTATGTTGTTTTATTCTATGCTTTATTAAATTGTATTTATGTTGTTTTATCCTATGCTTTATTAAATTGTATTTATGTTGTTTTATCCTATGCTTTATTAAATTGTATTTATGTTGTTTTAACCTATGCTTTATTACATCCTGTTTATGTTGTTTTATCCTATGCTTTATTAAATTGTATTTATGTTGTTTTAACCTATGCTTTATTAAATTGTATTTATGTTGTTTTATCCTATGTTATATTAAATTGTATTTACGTGGTTTCATCCTATGCTTTATTAAATTGTATTTATTTTGTTTTAACCTATGCTTTATTAAATTGTTTTTATGTTGTTTTATCCTATGCTTTATTAAATTGTATTTATGTTGTTTTAACCTATGCTTTATTAAATTTTATTTATGTTGTTTTATCCTATGCTTTATTAAATTGTATTTACGTGGTTTCATCCTATGCTTTATTAAATTGTATTTATGTTGTTTTAACCTATGCTTTATTAAATTGTATTTATGTTGTTTTATCCTATGCTTTATTAAATTGTATTCATGTTGTTTTATCCAATGCTTTATTAAATTGTATTTATGTTGTTTTATCCTATGTTTCATTATATTGTATTTATGTTGTTTTAACCTATGCTTTATTAAATTGTATTTATGCTGTTTTAACCCATGCTTTATTAAATTGTATTTATGTTGTTTTATCCTATGCTTTATTAAATTGTATTTATGTTGTTTTATCCTATGCTATATTAAATTGTATTTATGTTGTTTTATCCTATACTTTATTAAATTGCATTTATGTTGTTTTAACCTATGCTTTATTAAATTGTATATATATTGTTTTATCCTATGCTTTATTAAATTGTATTTATGTTGTTTTATTCTATGCTTTATTAAATTGTATTTATGTTGTTTTATCCTATGCTTTATTAAATTGTATTTATGTTGTTTTATCCTATGCTTTATTAAATTGTATTTATGTTGTTTTAACCTATGCTTTATTACATCCTGTTTATGTTGTTTTATCCTATGCTTTATTAAATTGTATTTATGTTGTTTTAACCTATGCTTTATTAAATTGTATTTATGTTGTTTTATCCTATGTTATATTAAATTGTATTTACGTGGTTTCATCCTATGCTTTAATAAATTGTATTTATTTTGTTTTAACCTATGCTTTATTAAATTGTTTTTATGTTGTTTTATCCTATGCTTTATTAAATTGTATTTATGTTGTTTTAACCTATGCTTTATTAAATTGTATTTATGTTGTTTTATCCTATGCTTTATTAAATTGTATTTACGTGGTTTCATCCTATGCTTTATTAAATTGTATTTATGTTGTTTTAACCTATGCTTTATTAAATTGTATTTATGTTGTTTTATCCTATGCTTTATTAAATTGTATTCATGTTGTTTTATCCAATGCTTTATTAAATTGTATTTATGTTGTTTTATCCTATGTTTTATTATATTGTATTTATGTTGTTTTAACCTATGCTTTATTAAATTGTATTTATGCTGTTTTAACCCATGCTTTATTAAATTGTATTTATGCTGTTTTAACCCATGCTTTATTAAATTGTATTTATGTTGTTTTATCCTATGCTATATTAAATTGTATTTATGTTGTTTTATCCTATACTTTATTAAATTGTATTTATGTTGTTTTATCCTATACTTTATTAAATTGTATTTATATTGTTTTATTCTATGCTTTATTAAATTGTTTTTATGTTGTTTTAATCTATGCTTTTTTAAATTTTATTTATGTTGTTTTATCCTATGCTTTATTAAATTGTATTTATGTTGTTTTAACCTATGATATATTAAATTGTATTTATGTTGTTTTATCCTATGCTTTATTAAATTGTATTTATGTTGTTTTATCCTATGCTTTATTAAATTGTATTTATGTTGTTTTAACCTATGCTTTATTACATCCTGTTTATGTTGTTTTATCCTATGCTTTATTAAATTGTATTTATGTTGTTTTAACCTATGTTTTATTAAATTCTATTTATGTTGTTTTATCCTATGCTTCATTAAATTGTATTTATGTTGTTTTATCCTATGCTTTATTAAATTGTATTTATGTTGTTTTAACCTATGTTTTATTAAATTGTATCTATGTTGTTTTATCCTATGCTTTATTAAATTGTATTTATGGTGTTTTAATCCATGCTTTATTAAATTGTATTTATGTTGTTTTATCCTATGCTTTATTAAATTGTATTTATGTTGTTTTAACCTATGCTTTATTAAATTGTATTTATGTTGTTTTAACCCATGCTTTATTAAATTGTATTTATTTTGTTTTGTCCTATGCTTTATTAAATTGTATTTATGTTGTTTTAACCTATGCTTTATTAAATTGTATTTATATTGTTTTATCCTATGCTTTATTAAATTGTATTTATGTTGTTTTATTCTATGCTTTATTAAATTGTATTTATGTTGTTTTATCCTATGCTTTATTAAATTGTATTTATGTTGTTTTATCCTATGCTTTATTAAATTGTATTTATGTTGTTTTAACCTATGCTTTATTACATCCTGTTTATGTTGTTTTATCCTATGCTTTATTAAAATGTATTTATGTTGTTTTAACCTATGCTTTATTAAATTGTATTTATGTTGTTTTATCCTATGTTATATTAAATTGTATTTACGTGGTTTCATCCTATGCTTTATTAAATTGTATTTATTTCGTTTTAACCTATGCTTTATTAAATTGTTTTTATGTTGTTTTATCCTATGCTTTATTAAATTGTATTTATGTTGTTTTAACCTATGCTTTATTAAATTTTATTTATGTTGTTTTATCCTATGTTTTATTAAATTGTATTTACGTGGTTTCAGCCTATGTTTTATTAAATTGTATTTATGTTGTTTTAACCTATGCTTTATTAAATTGTATTTATGTTGTTTTATCCTATGCTTTATTAAATTGTATTCATGTTGTTTTATCCAATGCTTTATTAAATTGTAGTTATGTTGTTTTATCCTATGTTTCATTATATTGTATTTAAGTTGTTTTAACCTATGCTTTATTAAATTGTATTTATGCTGTTTTAACCCATGCTTTATTAAATTGTATTTATGTTGTTTTATCCTATGCTTTATTAAATTGTATTTATGTTGTTTTATCCTATACTTTATTAAATTGTATTTATGTTGTTTTATCCTATGCTTTATTAAATTGTATTTATATTGTTTTATTCTATGCTTTATTAAATTGTTTTTATGTTGTTTTAATCTATGCTTTTTTAAATTGTATTTATGTTGTTTTATCCTATGCTTTATTAAATTGTATTTATGTTGTTTTAACCTATGATTTATTAAATTGTATTTATGTTGTTTTATCCTATGCTTTATTAAATTGTATTTATGTTGTTTTAACCTATGCTTTATTACATCCTGTTTATGTTGTTTTATCCTATGCTTTATTAAATTGTATTTATTTTGTTTTAACCTATGCTTCATTAAATTGTATTTATGTTGTTTTATCCTATGCTTTATTAAATTGTATTTATGTTGTTTTAACCTATGTTTTATTAAATTGGATTTATGTTGTTTTATCCTATGCTTTATTAAATTGTATTTATGTTGTTTTAACCTATGCTTTATTAAATTGTATTTATGTTGTTTTAACCCATGCTTTATTAAATTGTATTTATTTTGTTCTGTCCTATGCTTTATTAAATTGCATTTATGTTGTTTTAACCTATGCTTTATTAAATTGTATTTATATTGTTTTATCCTATGCTTTATTAAATTGTATTTATGTTGTTTTATTCTATGCTTTAATAAATTGTATTTATGTTGTTTTATCCTATGCTTTATTAAATTGTATTTATGTTGTTTTATCCTATGCTTTATTAAATTGTATTTATGTTGTTTTAACCTATGCTTTATTACATCCTGTTTATGTTGTTTTATCCTATGCTTTATTAAATTGTATTTATGTTGTTTTAACCTATGCTTTATTAAATTGTATTTATGTTGTTTTATCCTATGTTATATTAAATTGTATTTACGTGGTTTCATCCTATGCTTTATTAAATTGTATTTATGCTGTTTTAACCTATGCTTTATTAAATTGTATTTATGTTGTTTTAACCCATGCTTTATTAAATTGTATTTATTTTGTTTTGTCCTATGCTTTATTAAATTTTATTTATGTTGTTTTAACCTATGCTTTATTAAATTGTATTTATATTGTTTTATCCTATGCTTTATTAAATTGTATTTATGTTGTTTTATTCTATGCTTTATTAAATTGTATTTATGTTGTTTTATCCTATGCTTTATTAAATTGTATTTATGTTGTTTTATCCTATGCTTTATTAAATTGTATTTATGTTGTTTTAACCTATGCTTTATTACATCCTGTTTATGTTGTTTTATCCTATGCTTTATTAAATTGTATTTATGTTGTTTTAACCTATGCTTTATTAAATTGTATTTATGTTGTTTTATCCTATGTTATATTAAATTGTATTTACGTGGTTTCATCCTATGCTTTATTAAATTGTATTTATTTTGTTTTAACCTATGCTTTATTAAATTGTTTTTATGTTGTTTTATCCTATGCTTTATTAAATTGTATTTATGTTGTTTTAACCTATGCTTTATTAAATTTTATTTATGTTGTTTTATCCTATGCTTTATTAAATTGTATTTACGTGGTTTCATCCTATGCTTTATTAAATTGTATTTATGTTGTTTTAACCTATGCTTTATTAAATTGTATTTATGTTGTTTTATCCTATGCTTTATTAAATTGTATTCATGTTGTTTTATCCAATGCTTTATTAAATTGTATTTATGTTGTTTTATCCTATGTTTCATTATATTGTATTTATGTTGTTTTAACCTATGCTTTATTAAATTGTATTTATGCTGTTTTAACCCATGCTTTATTAAATTGTATTTATGTTGTTTTATCCTATGCTTTATTAAATTGTATTTATGTTGTTTTATCCTATGCTATATTAAATTGTATTTATGTTGTTTTATCCTATACTTTATTAAATTGCATTTATGTTGTTTTAACCTATGCTTTATTAAATTGTATATATATTGTTTTATCCTATGCTTTATTAAATTGTATTTATGTTGTTTTATTCTATGCTTTATTAAATTGTATTTATGTTGTTTTATCCTATGCTTTATTAAATTGTATTTATGTTGTTTTATCCTATGCTTTATTAAATTGTATTCATGTTGTTTTAACCTATGCTTTATTACATCCTGTTTATGTTGTTTTATCCTATCCTTTATTAAATTGTATTTATGTTGTTTTAACCTATGCTTTATTAAATTGTATTTATGTTGTTTTATCCTATGTTATATTAAATTGTATTTACGTGGTTTCATCCTATGCTTTAATAAATTGTATTTATTTTGTTTTAACCTATGCTTTATTAAATTGTTTTTATGTTGTTTTATCCTATGCTTTATTAAATTGTATTTATGTTGTTTTAACCTATGCTTTATTAAATTGTATTTATGTTGTTTTATCCTATGCTTTATTAAATTGTATTTACGTGGTTTCATCCTATGCTTTATTAAATTGTATTTATGTTGTTTTAACCTATGCTTTATTAAATTGTATTTATGTTGTTTTATCCTATGCTTTATTAAATTGTATTCATGTTGTTTTATCCAATGCTTTATTAACTTGTATTTATGTTGTTTTATCCTATGTTTTATTATATTGTATTTATGTTGTTTTAACCTATGCTTTATTAAATTGTATTTATGCTGTTTTAACCCATGCTTTATTAAATTGTATTTATGCTGTTTTAACCCATGCTTTATTAAATTGTATTTATGTTGTTTTATCCTATGCTTTATTACATCCTGTTTATGTTGTTTTATCCTATGCTTTATTAAATTGTATTTATGTTGTTTTAACCTATGTTTTATTAAATTCTATTTATGTTGTTTTATCCTATGCTTCATTAAATTGTATTTATGTTGTTTTATCCTATGCTTTATTACATCCTGTTTATGTTGTTTTATCCTATGCTTTATTAAATTGTATTTATGTTGTTTTAACCTATGTTTTATTAAATTCTATTTATGTTGTTTTATCCTATGCTTCATTAAATTGTATTTATGTTGTTTTATCCTATGCTTTATTAAATTGTATTTATGTTGTTTTAACCTATGTTTTATTAAATTGTATCTATGTTGTTTTATCCTATGCTTTATTAAATTGTATTTATGGTGTTTTAATCCATGCTTTATTAAATTGTATTTATGTTGTTTTATCCTATGCTTTATTAAATTGTATTTATGTTGTTTTAACCTATGCTTTATTAAATTGTATTTATGTTGTTTTAACCCATGCTTTATTAAATTGTATTTATTTTGTTTTGTCCTATGCTTTATTAAATTGTATTTATGTTGTTTTAACCTATGCTTTATTAAATTGTATTTATATTGTTTTATCCTATGCTTTATTAAATTGTATTTATGTTGTTTTATTCTATGCTTTATTAAATTGTATTTATGTTGTTTTATCCTATGCTTTATTAAATTGTATTTATGTTGTTTTATCCTATGCTTTATTAAATTGTATTTATGTTGTTTTAACCTATGCTTTATTACATCCTGTTTATGTTGTTTTATCCTATGCTTTATTAAAATGTATTTATGTTGTTTTAACCTATGCTTTATTAAATTGTATTTATGTTGTTTTATCCTATGTTATATTAAATTGTATTTACGTGGTTTCATCCTATGCTTTATTAAATTGTATTTATTTCGTTTTAACCTATGCTTTATTAAATTGTTTTTATGTTGTTTTATCCTATGCTTTATTAAATTGTATTTATGTTGTTTTAACCTATGCTTTATTAAATTTTATTTATGTTGTTTTATCCTATGTTTTATTAAATTGTATTTACGTGGTTTCAGCCTATGTTTTATTAAATTGTATTTATGTTGTTTTAACCTATGCTTTATTAAATTGTATTTATGTTGTTTTATCCTATGCTTTATTAAATTGTATTCATGTTGTTTTATCCAATGCTTTATTAAATTGTAGTTATGTTGTTTTATCCTATGTTTCATTATATTGTATTTAAGTTGTTTTAACCTATGCTTTATTAAATTGTATTTATGCTGTTTTAACCCATGCTTTATTAAATTGTATTTATGTTGTTTTATCCTATGCTTTATTAAATTGTATTTATGTTGTTTTATCCTATACTTTATTAAATTGTATTTATGTTGTTTTATCCTATGCTTTATTAAATTGTATTTATATTGTTTTATTCTATGCTTTATTAAATTGTTTTTATGTTGTTTTAATCTATGCTTTTTTAAATTGTATTTATGTTGTTTTATCCTATGCTTTATTAAATTGTATTTATGTTGTTTTAACCTATGATTTATTAAATTGTATTTATGTTGTTTTATCCTATGCTTTATTAAATTGTATTTATGTTGTTTTAACCTATGCTTTATTACATCCTGTTTATGTTGTTTTATCCTATGCTTTATTAAATTGTATTTATTTTGTTTTAACCTATGCTTCATTAAATTGTATTTATGTTGTTTTATCCTATGCTTTATTAAATTGTATTTATGTTGTTTTAACCTATGTTTTATTAAATTGGATTTATGTTGTTTTATCCTATGCTTTATTAAATTGTATTTATGTTGTTTTAACCTATGCTTTATTAAATTGTATTTATGTTGTTTTAACCCATGCTTTATTAAATTGTATTTATTTTGTTCTGTCCTATGCTTTATTAAATTGCATTTATGTTGTTTTAACCTATGCTTTATTAAATTGTATTTATATTGTTTTATCCTATGCTTTATTAAATTGTATTTATGTTGTTTTATTCTATGCTTTAATAAATTGTATTTATGTTGTTTTATCCTATGCTTTATTAAATTGTATTTATGTTGTTTTATCCTATGCTTTATTAAATTGTATTTATGTTGTTTTAACCTATGCTTTATTACATCCTGTTTATGTTGTTTTATCCTATGCTTTATTAAATTGTATTTATGTTGTTTTAACCTATGCTTTATTAAATTGTATTTATGTTGTTTTATCCTATGTTATATTAAATTGTATTTACGTGGTTTCATCCTATGCTTTATTAAATTGTATTTATTTTGTTTTAACCTATGCTTTATTAAATTGTTTTTATGTTGTTTTATCCTATGCTTTATTAAATTGTATTTATGTTGTTTTAACCTATGCTTTATTAAATTGTATTTATGTTGTTTTATCCTATGCTTTATTAAATTGTATTTACGTGGTTTCATCCTATGCTTTATTAAATTGTATTTATGTTGTTTTAACCTATGCTTTATTAAATTGTATTTATGTTGTTTTATCGTATGCTTTATTAAATTGTATTCATGTTGTTTTATCCAATGCTTTATTAAATTGTATTTATGTTGTTTTATCCTATGTTTCATTATATTGTATTTATGTTGTTTTAACCTATGCTTTATTAAATTGTATTTATGCTGTTTTAACCCATGCTTTATTAAATTGTATTTATGTTGTTTTATCCTATGCTTTATTAAATTGTTTTTATGTTGTTTTATCCTATGCTATATTAAATTGTATTTATGTTGTTTTATCCTATACTTTATTAAATTGTATTTATGTTGTTTTATCCTATGCTTTACTAAATTGTATTTATATTGTTTTATTCTATGCTTTATTAAATTGTTTTTATGTTGTTTTAATCTATGCTTTTTTAAATTTTATTTATGTTGTTTTATCCTATGCTTTATTAAATTGTATTTATGTTGTTTTATCCTATGCTTTATTAAATTGTATTTATGTTGTTTTAACCTATGCTTTATTACATCCTGTTTATGTTGTTTTATCCTATGCTTTATTAAATTGTATTTATGTTGTTTTAACCTAGGTTTTAGTAAATTCTATTTATGTTGTTTTATCCTATGCTTCATTAAATTGGATTTATGTTGTTTTATCCTATGCTTTATTAAATTGTATTTATGTTGTTTTATCCTATGCTATATTAAATTGTATTTATGTTGTTTTATCCTATACTTTATTAAATTGTATTTATGTTGTTTTATCCTATGCTTTATTAAATTGTATTTATATTGTTTTATTCTATGCTTTATTAAATTGTTTTTATGTTGTTTTAATCTATGCTTTTTTAAATTTTATTTATGTTGTTTTATCCTATGCTTTATTAAATTGTATTTATGTTGTTTTATCCTATGCTTTATTAAATTGTATTTATGTTGTTTTAACCTATGCTTTATTACATCCTGTTTATGTTGTTTTATCCTATGCTTTATTAAATTGTATTTATGTTGTTTTAACCTATGTTTTATTAAATTCTATTTATGTTGTTTTATCCTATGCTTCATTAAATTGGATTTATGTTGTTTTATCCTATGCTTTATTAAATTGTATTTATGTTGTTTTATCCTATGCTTTATTAAATTGTATTTATGTTGTTTTAACCTATGTTTTATTAAATTGTATTTATGTTGTTTTATCCTATGCTTTATTAAATTGTATTTATGTTGTTTTATCCTATGCTTTATTAAATTGTATTTATGTTGTTTTAACCTATGTTTTATTAAACTGTATCTATGTTGTTTTATCCTATGCTTTATTAAATTGTATTTATGTTGTTTTAACCCATGCTTTATTAAATTGTATTTATGTTGTTTTATCCTATGCTTTATTAAATTGTATTTATGCTGTTTTAACCTATGCTTTATTAAATTGTATTTATGTTGTTTTAACCCATGCTTTATTAAATTGTATTTATTTTGTTTTGTCCTATGCTTTATTAAATTTTATTTATGTTGTTTTAACCTATGCTTTATTAAATTGTATTTATATTGTTTTATCCTATGCTTTATTAAATTGTATTTATGTTGTTTTATTCTATGCTTTATTAAATTGTATTTATGTTGTTTTATCCTATGCTTTATTAAATTGTATTTATGTTGTTTTATCCTATGCTTTATTAAATTGTATTTATGTTGTTTTAACCTATGCTTTATTACATCCTGTTTATGTTGTTTTATCCTATGCTTTATTAAATTGTATTTATGTTGTTTTAACCTATGCTTTATTAAATTGTATTTATGTTGTTTTATCCTATGTTATATTAAATTGTATTTACGTGGTTTCATCCTATGCTTTATTAAATTGTATTTATTTTGTTTTAACCTATGCTTTATTAAATTGTTTTTATGTTGTTTTATCCTATGCTTTATTAAATTGTATTTATGTTGTTTTAACCTATGCTTTATTAAATTTTATTTATGTTGTTTTATCCTATGCTTTATTAAATTGTATTTACGTGGTTTCATCCTATGCTTTATTAAATTGTATTTATGTTGTTTTAACCTATGCTTTATTAAATTGTATTTATGTTGTTTTATCCTATGCTTTATTAAATTGTATTCATGTTGTTTTATCCAATGCTTTATTAAATTGTATTTATGTTGTTTTATCCTATGTTTCATTATATTGTATTTATGTTGTTTTAACCTATGCTTTATTAAATTGTATTTATGCTGTTTTAACCCATGCTTTATTAAATTGTATTTATGTTGTTTTATCCTATGCTTTATTAAATTGTATTTATGTTGTTTTATCCTATGCTATATTAAATTGTATTTATGTTGTTTTATCCTATACTTTATTAAATTGCATTTATGTTGTTTTAACCTATGCTTTATTAAATTGTATATATATTGTTTTATCCTATGCTTTATTAAATTGTATTTATGTTGTTTTATTCTATGCTTTATTAAATTGTATTTATGTTGTTTTATCCTATGCTTTATTAAATTGTATTTATGTTGTTTTATCCTATGCTTTATTAAATTGTATTCATGTTGTTTTAACCTATGCTTTATTACATCCTGTTTATGTTGTTTTATCCTATGCTTTATTAAATTGTATTTATGTTGTTTTAACCTATGCTTTATTAAATTGTATTTATGTTGTTTTATCCTATGTTATATTAAATTGTATTTACGTGGTTTCATCCTATGCTTTAATAAATTGTATTTATTTTGTTTTAACCTATGCTTTATTAAATTGTTTTTATGTTGTTTTATCCTATGCTTTATTAAATTGTATTTATGTTGTTTTAACCTATGCTTTATTAAATTGTATTTATGTTGTTTTATCCTATGCTTTATTAAATTGTATTTACGTGGTTTCATCCTATGCTTTATTAAATTGTATTTATGTTGTTTTAACCTATGCTTTATTAAATTGTATTTATGTTGTTTTATCCTATGCTTTATTAAATTGTATTCATGTTGTTTTATCCAATGCTTTATTAACTTGTATTTATGTTGTTTTATCCTATGTTTTATTATATTGTATTTATGTTGTTTTAACCTATGCTTTATTAAATTGTATTTATGCTGTTTTAACCCATGCTTTATTAAATTGTATTTATGCTGTTTTAACCCATGCTTTATTAAATTGTATTTATGTTGTTTTATCCTATGCTATATTAAATTGTATTTATGTTGTTTTATCCTATACTTTATTAAATTGTATTTATGTTGTTTTATCCTATACTTTATTAAATTGTATTTATATTGTTTTATTCTATGCTTTATTAAATTGTTTTTATGTTGTTTTAATCTATGCTTTTTTAAATTTTATTTATGTTGTTTTATCCTATGCTTTATTAAATTGTATTTATGTTGTTTTAACCTATGATATATTAAATTGTATTTATGTTGTTTTATCCTATGCTTTATTAAATTGTATTTATGTTGTTTTATCCTATGCTTTATTAAATTGTATTTATGTTGTTTTAACCTATGCTTTATTACATCCTGTTTATGTTGTTTTATCCTATGCTTTATTAAATTGTATTTATGTTGTTTTAACCTATGTTTTATTAAATTCTATTTATGTTGTTTTATCCTATGCTTCATTAAATTGTATTTATGTTGTTTTATCCTATGCTTTATTAAATTGTATTTATGTTGTTTTAACCTATGTTTTATTAAATTGTATCTATGTTGTTTTATCCTATGCTTTATTAAATTGTATTTATGGTGTTTTAATCCATGCTTTATTAAATTGTATTTATGTTGTTTTATCCTATGCTTTATTAAATTGTATTTATGTTGTTTTAACCTATGCTTTATTAAATTGTATTTATGTTGTTTTAACCCATGCTTTATTAAATTGTATTTATTTTGTTTTGTCCTATGCTTTATTAAATTGTATTTATGTTGTTTTAACCTATGCTTTATTAAATTGTATTTATATTGTTTTATCCTATGCTTTATTAAATTGTATTTATGTTGTTTTATTCTATGCTTTATTAAATTGTATTTATGTTGTTTTATCCTATGCTTTATTAAATTGTATTTATGTTGTTTTATCCTATGCTTTATTAAATTGTATTTATGTTGTTTTAACCTATGCTTTATTACATCCTGTTTATGTTGTTTTATCCTATGCTTTATTAAAATGTATTTATGTTGTTTTAACCTATGCTTTATTAAATTG
Organism: Phyllobates terribilis; assembly: GCF_046119375.1. Classification (NCBI taxonomy): domain Eukaryota; kingdom Metazoa; phylum Chordata; class Amphibia; order Anura; family Dendrobatidae; genus Phyllobates; species Phyllobates terribilis. Next base: position 873,047 of record NW_027362781.1, on the reverse strand, counting down.
TATTTATGTTGTTTTATCCTATGTTATATTAAATTGTATTTACGTGGTTTCATCCTATGCTTTATTAAATTGTATTTATTTTGTTTTAACCTATGCTTTATTAAATTGTTTTTATGTTGTTTTATCCTATGCTTTATTAAATTGTATTTATGTTGTTTTAACCTATGCTTTATTAAATTTTATTTATGTTGTTTTATCCTATGCTTAATTAAATTGTATTTACGTGGTTTCAGCCTATGCTTTATTAAATTGTATTTATGTTGTTGTAACCTATGCTTTATTAAATTGTATTTATGTTGTTTTATCCTATGCTTTATTAAATTGTATTCATGTTGTTTTATCCAATGCTTTATTAAATTGTAGTTATGTTGTTTTATCCTATGTTTCATTATATTGTATTTAAGTTGTTTTAACCTATGCTTTATTAAATTGTATTTATGCTGTTTTAACCCATGCTTTATTAAATTGTATTTATGTTGTTTTATCCTATGCTTTATTAAATTGTATTTATGTTGTTTTATCCTATACTTTATTAAATTGTATTTATGTTGTTTTATCCTATGCTTTATTAAATTGTATTTATATTGTTTTATTCTATGCTTTATTAAATTGTTTTTATGTTGTTTTAATCTATGCTTTTTTAAATTGTATTTATGTTGTTTTATCCTATGCTTTATTAAATTGTATTTATGTTGTTTTAACCTATGATTTATTAAATTGTATTTATGTTGTTTTATCCTATGCTTTATTAAATTGTATTTATGTTGTTTTAACCTATGCTTTATTACATCCTGTTTATGTTGTTTTATCCTATGCTTTATTAAATTGTATTTATTTTGTTTTAACCTATGCTTCATTAAATTGTATTTATGTTGTTTTATCCTATGCTTTATTAAATTGTATTTATGTTGTTTTATCCTATGCTTTATTAAATTGTATTTATGTTGTTTTAACCTATGTTTTATTAAATTGTATTTATGTTGTTTTATCCTATGCTTTATTAAATTGTATTTATGTTGTTTTATCCTATGCTTTATTAAATTGTATTTATATTGTTTTAACCTATGCTTTATTAAATTGTATTTATGTTGTTTTAACCCATGCTTTATTAAATTGTATTTATTTTGTTTTGTCCTATGCTTTATTAAATTGCATTTATGTTGTTTTAACCTATGCTTTATTAAATTGTATTTATATTGTTTTATCCTATGCTTTATTAAATTGTATTTATGTTGTTTTATTCTATGCTTTATTAAATTGTATTTATGTTGTTTTATCCTATGCTTTATTAAATTGTATTTATGTTGTTTTATCCTATGCTTTATTAAATTGTATTTATGTTGTTTTAACCTATGCTTTATTACATCCTGTTTATGTTGTTTTATCCTATGCTTTATTAAATTGTATTTATGTTGTTTTAACCTATGCTTTATTAAATTGTATTTATGTTGTTTTACCCTATGTTATATTAAATTGTATTTACGTGGTTTCATCCTATGCTTTATTAAATTGTATTTATTTTGTTTTAACCTATGCTTTATTAAATTATTTTTATGTTGTTTTATCCTATGCTTTATTAAATTGTATTTATGTTGTTTTAACCTATGCTTTATTAAATTGTATTTATGTTGTTTTATCCTATGCTTTATTAAATTGTATTTACGTGGTTTCATCCTATGCTTTATTAAATTGTATTTATGTTGTTTTATCCTATGCTTTATTAAATTGTATTCATGTTGTTTTATCCAATGCTTTATTAAATTGTATTTATGTTGTTTTATCCTATGTTTCATTATATTGTATTTATGTTGTTTTAACCTATGCTTTATTAAATTGTATTTATGCTGTTTTAACCCATGCTTTATTAAATTGTATTTATGTTGTTTTATCCTATGCTTTATTAAATTGTATTTATGTTGTTTTATCCTATGCTATATTAAATTGTATTTATGTTGTTTTATCCTATACTTTATTAAATTGTATTTATGTTGTTTTATCCTATGCTTTATTAAATTGTATTTATATTGTTTTATTCTATGCTTTATTAAATGGTTTTTATGTTGTTTTAATCTATGCTTTTTTAAATTTTATTTATGTTGTTTTATCCTATGCTTTATTAAATTGTATTTATGTTGTTTTAACCTATGATTTATTAAATTGTATTTATGTTGTTTTATCCTATGCTTTATTAAATTGTATTTATGTTGTTTTAACCTATGCTTTATTACATCCTGTTTATGTTGTTTTATCCTATGCTTTATTAAATTGTATTTATGTTGTTTTAACCTATGCTTTATTAAATTCTATTTATGTTGTTTTATCCTATGTTATATTAAATTGTATTTACGTGGTTTCATCCTATGCTGTATTAAATTGTATTTATTTTGTTTTAACCTATGCTTTATAAAATTGTTTTTATGCTGTTTTATCCTATGCTTTATTAAATTGTATTTATGTTGTTTTAACCTATGCTTTATTAAATTGTATTTATGTTGTTTTATCCTATGCTTTATTAAATTGTATTCATGTTGTTTTATCCAATGCTTTATTAAATTGTATTTATGTTGTTTTATCCTACGTTTCATTAAATTGTATTTATGTTGTTTTAACCAATGCTTTATTAAATTGTATTTATGCTGTTTTAACCCATGCTTTATTAAATTGTATTTATGTTGTTTTATCCTATGCTTTATTAAATTGTATTTATGTTGTTTTAACCTATGATTTATTAAATTGTATTTATGTTGTTTTAACCCATGCTTTATTAAATTGTATTTATTTTGTTTTGTCCTATGCTTTCTTAAATTGTATTTATGTTGTTTTAACCTATGCTTTATTAAATTGTATTTATATTGTTTTATCCTATGCTTTATTAAATTGTATTTATGTTGTTTTATTCTATGCTTTATTAAATTGTATTTATGTTGTGTTATCCTATGCTTTATTAAATTGTATTTATGTTGTTTTATCCTATGCTTTATTAAATTGTATTTATGTTGTTTTAACCTATGCTTTATTACATCCTGTTTATGTTGTTTTATCCTATGCTTTATTAAATTGTATTTATGTTGTTTTAACCTATGCTTTATTAAATTGTATTTATGTTGTTTTATCCTATGTTATATTAAATTGTATTTACGTGGTTTCATCCTATGCTTTATTAAATTGTATTTATTTTGTTTTAACCTATGCTTTATTAAATTGTTTTTATGTTGTTTTATCCTATGCTTTATTAAATTGTATTTATGTTGTTTTAACCTATGCTTTATTAAATTTTATTTATGTTGTTTTATCCTATGCTTTATTAAATTGTATTTACGTGGTTTCATCCTATGCTTTATTAAATTGTATTTATGTTGTTTTAACCTATGCTTTATTAAATTGTATTTATGTTGTTTTATCCTATGCTTTATTAAATTGTATTCATGTTGTTTTATCCAATGCTTTATTAAATTGTATTTATGTTGTTTTATCCTATGTTTCATTATATTGTATTTATGTTGTTTTAACCTATGCTTTATTAAATTGTATTTATGCTGTTTTAACCCATGCTTTATTAAATTGTATTTATGTTGTTTTATCCTATGCTTTATTAAATTGTATTTATGTTGTTTTATCCTATGCTATATTAAATTGTATTTATGTTGTTTTATCCTATACTTTATTAAATTGTATTTATGTTGTTTTATCCTATGCTTTATTAAATTGTATTGATATTGTTTTATTCTATGCTTTATTAAATTGTTTTTATGTTGTTTTAATCTATGCTTTTTTAAATTGTATTTATGTTGTTTTATCCTATGCTTTATTAAATTGTATTTATGTTGTTTTAACCTATGATTTATTAAATTGTATTTATGTTGTTTTATCCTATGCTTTATTAAATTGTATTTATGTTGTTTTAACCTATGCTTTATTACATCCTGTTTATGTTGTTTTATCCTATGCTTTATTAAATTGTATTTATTTTGTTTTAACCTATGCTTCATTAAATTGTATTTATGTTGTTTTATCCTATGCTTTATTAAATTGTATTTATGTTGTTTTATCCTATGCTTTATTAAATTGTATTTATGTTGTTTTAACCTATGTTTTATTAAATTGTATTTATGTTGTTTTATCCTATGCTTTATTAAATTGTATTTATTTTGTTTTATCCTATGCTTTATTAAATTGTATTTATGTTGTTTTAACCTATGCTTTATTAAATTGTATTTATGTTGTTTTATCCTATGCTTTATTAAATTGTATTTATGTTGTTTTAACCTATGTTTTATTAAATTGTATTTATGTTGTTTTATCCTATGCTTTATTAAATTGTATTTATGTTGTTTTAAACTATGCTTTATTAAATTGTATTCATGTTGTTTTAACCCATGCTTTATTAAATTGTATTTATTTTGTTTTATCCTATGCTTTATTAAATTGCATTTATGTTGTTTTAACCTATGCTTTATTAAATTGTATTTATATTGTTTTATCCTATGCTTTATTAAATTGTATTTATGTTGTTTTATTCTATGCTTTATTAAATTGTATTTATGTTGTTTTATTCTATGCTTTATTAAATTGTATTTATGTTGTTTTATCCTATGCTTTATTAAATTGTATTTATGTTGTTTTAACCTATGCTTTATTACATCCTGTTTATGTTGTTTTATCCTATGCTTTATTAAATTGTATTTATGTTGTTTTAACCTATGCTTTATTAAATTGTATTTATGTTGTTTTATCCTATGCTTTATTAAATTGTATTCATGTTGTTTTATCCAATGCTTTATTAAATTGTATTTATGTTGTTTTATCCTACGTTTCATTAAATTGTATTTATGTTGTTTTAACCAATGCTTTATTAAATTGTATTTATGCTGTTTTAACCCATGCTTTATTAAATTGTATTTATGTTGTTTTATCCTATGCTTTATTAAATTGTATTTATGTTGTTTTAACCTATGATTTATTAAATTGTATTTATGTTGTTTTATCCTATGCTTTATTAAATTGTATTTATGTTGTTTTAACCTATGCTTTATTACATCCTGTTTATGTTGTTTTATCCTATGCTTTATTAAATTGTATTTATGTTGTTTTAACCTATGCTTTATTAAATTCTATTTATGTTGTTTTATCCTATGTTATATTAAATTGTATTTACGTGGTTTCATCCTATGCTTTATTAAATTGTATTTATTTTGTTTTAACCTATGCTTCATTAAATTGTATTTATGTTGTTTTATCCTATGCTTTATTAAATTGTATTTATGTTGTTTTATCCTATGCTTTATTAAATTGTATTTATGTTGTTTTAACCTATGTTTTATTAAATTGTATTTATGTTGTTTTATCCTATGCTTTATTAAATTGTATTTATGTTGTTTTATCCTATGCTTTATTAAATTGTATTTATGTTGTTTTAACCTATGCTTTATTAAATTGTATTTATGTTGTTTTATCCTATGCTTTATTAAATTGTATTTATGTTGTTTTAACCTATGTTTTATTAAATTGTATTTATGTTGTTTTATCCTATGCTTTATTAAATTGTATTTATGTTGTTTTAAACTATGCTTTATTAAATTGTATTTATGTTGTTTTAACCCATGCTTTATTAAATTGTATTTATTTTGTTTTGTCCTATGCTTTATTAAATTGCATTTATGTTGTTTTAACCTATGCTTTATTAAATTGTATTTATATTGTTTTATTCTATGCTTTATTAAATTGTATTTATGTTGTTTTATTCTATGCTTTATTAAATTGTATTTATGTTGTTTTATCCTATGCTTTATTAAAGTGTATTTATGTTGTTTTATCCTATGCTTTATTAAATTGTATTTATTTTGTTTTAACCTATGCTTTATTACATCCTGTTTATGTTGTTTTATCCTATGCTTTATTAAATTGTATTTATGTTGTTTTAACCTATGCTTTATTAAATTGTATTTATGTTGTTTTATCCTATGTTATATTAAATTGTATTTACGTGGTTTCATCCTATGCTTTATTAAATTGTATTTATTTTGTTTTAACCTATGCTTTATTAAATTGTTTTTATGTTGTTTTATCCTATGCTTTATTAAATTGTATTTATGTTGTTTTAACCTATGCTTTATTAAATTGTATTTATGTTGTTTTATCCTATGCTTTATTAAATTGTATTTACGTGGATTCATCCTATGCTTTATTAAATTGTATTTATGTTGTTTTAACCTATGCTTTTTTAAATTGTATTTATGTTGTTTTATCCTATGCTTTATTAAATTGTATTCATGTTGTTTTATTCAATGCTTTATTAAATTGTATTTATGTTGTTTTATCCTATGTTTCATTATATTGTATTTATGTTGTTTTAACCTATGCTTTATTAAATTGTATTTATGCTGTTTTAACCCATGCTTTATTAAATTGTATTTATGTTGTTTTATCCTATGCTTTATTAAATTGTATTTATGTTGTTTTATCCTATGCTATATTAAATTGTATTTATGTTGTTTTATCCTATACTTTATTAAATTGTATTTATGTTTTTTTATCCTATGCTTTATTAAATTTTATTTATATTGTTTTATTTTATGCTTTATTAAATGGTTTTTTTGTTGTTTTAAATTATGCTTTTTTAAATTTTATTTATGTTGTTTTATCCTATGCTTTATTAAATTGTATTTATGTTGTTTTAACCTATGATTTATTAAATTGTATTTATGTTGTTTTATCCTATGCTTTATTAAATTGTATTTATGTTGTTTTAACCTATGCTTTATTACATCCTGTTTATGTTGTTTTATCCTATGCTTTATTAAATTGTATTTATGTTGTTTTAACCTATGCTTTATTAAATTCTATTTATGTTGTTTTATCCTATGTTATATTAAATTGTATTTACGTGGTTTCATCCTATGCTGTATTAAATTGTATTCATTTTGTTTTAACCTATGCTTTATTAAATTGTTTTTATGCTGTTTTATCCTATGCTTTATTAAATTGTATTTATGTTGTTTTAACCTATGCTTTATTAAATTGTATTTATGTTGTTTTATCCTATGCTTTATTAAATTGTATTCATGTTGTTTTATCCAATGCTTTATTAAATTGTATTTATGTTGTTTTATCCTATGTTTCATTATATTGTATTTATGTTGTTTTAACCTATGCTTTATTAAATTGTATTTATGCTGTTTTAACCCATGCTTTATTAAATTGTATTTATGTTGTTTTATCCTATGCTTTATTAAATTGTATTTATGTTGTTTTATCCTATGCTATATTAAATTGTATTTATGTTGTTTTATCCTATACTTTATTAAATTGTATTTATGTTGTTTTATCCTATGCTTTATTAAATTGTATTTATATTGTTTTATTCTATGCTTTATTAAATGGTTTTTATGTTGTTTTAATCTATGCTTTTTTAAATTTTATTTATGTTGTTTTATCCTATGCTTTATTAAATTGTATTTATGTTGTTTTAACCTATGATTTATTAAATTGTATTTATGTTGTTTTATCCTATGCTTTATTAAATTGTATTTATGTTGTTTTAACCTATGCTTTATTACATCCTGTTTATGTTGTTTTATCCTATGCTTTATTAAATTGTATTTATGTTGTTTTAACCTATGCTTTATTAAATTCTATTTATGTTGTTTTATCCTATGTTATATTAAATTGTATTTACGTGGTTTCATCCTATGCTGTATTAAATTGTATTTATTTTGTTTTAACCTATGCTTTATTAAATTGTTTTTATGCTGTTTTATCCTATGCTTTATTAAATTGTATTTATGTTGTTTTAACCTATGCTTTATTAAATTGTATTCATGTTGTTTTATCCAATGCTTTATTAAATTGTATTTATGTTGTTTTATCCTATGCTTTATTAAATTGTATTTATATTGTTTTATTCTATGCTTTATTAAATTGTATTTATGTTGTTTTAATCTATGCTTTATTAAATTTTATTTATGTTGTTTTATCCTATGCTTTATTAAATTGTATTTATGTTGTTTTAACCTATGATTTATTAAATTGTATTTATGTTGTTTTATCCTATGCTTTATTAAATTGTATTTATGTTGTTTTATCCTATGCTTTATTAAATTGTATTTATGTTGTTTTAACCTATGCTTTATTACATCCTGTTTATGTTGTTTTATCCTATGCTTTATTAAATTGTATTTATGTTGTTTTAACCTATGCTTTATTAAATTATATTTATGTTGTTTTATCCTATGTTATATTAAATTGTATTTACGTGGTTTCATCCTATGCTTTATTAAATTGTATTTATTTGTTTTAACCTATGCTTTATTAAATTGTTTTTATGTTGTTTTATCCTATGCTTTATTAAATTGTATTTATGTTGTTTTAACCTATGCTTTATTAAATTGTATTTATGCTGTTTTAACCCATGCTTTATTAAATTGTATTTATGTTGTTTTATCCTATGCTTTATTAAATTGTATTTATGTTGTTTTATCCTATGCTTTATTAAACTGTATTTATGTTGTTTTATCCTATGCTTTATTAAATTGTATTTATGTTGTTTTATTTTATGCTTTATTAAATTGTCTTTATGTTGTTTTATCCTATGCTTTATTAAATTTTATTTATGTTGTTTTATCCTATGCTTTATTAAATTGTATTTATGTTGTTTTAACCTATGATTTATAAAATTGTATTTATGTTGTTTTATCCTATGCTTTATTAAATTGTATTTATGTTGTTTTATCCTATGCTTTATTAAATTGTATTTGTGTTGTTTTATCCTATGCTTTATTAAATTGTATTTATGTTGTTTTAACCTATGCTTTATTACATCGTGTTTATGTTGTTTTATCCTATGCTTTATTAAATTGTATTTATGTTGTTTTAACCTATGCTTTATTAAATTGTATTTATGTTGTTTTATCCTATGCTTTATTAAATTGTATTCATGTTGTTTTATCCAATGCTTTATTAAATTGTATTTATGTTGTTTTATCCTACGTTTCATTAAATTGTATTTATGTTGTTTTAACCAATGCTTTATTAAATTGTATTTATGCTGTTTTAACCCATGCTTTATTAAATTGTATTTATGTTGTTTTATCCTATGCTTTATTAAATTGTATTTATGTTGTTTTATCCTATGCTTTATTAAATTGTATTTATGTTGTTTTATCCTATGCTTTATTAAATTGTATTTATGTTGTTTTATCCTATGCTTTATTAAATTGTATTTATGTTGTTTTATTTTATGCTTTATTAAATTGTATTTATGTTGTTTTATCCTATGCTTTATTAAATTGTATTTATATTGTTTTATTCTATGATTTATTAAATTGTATTTATTTTGTTTTAATCTATGCTTTATTAAATGTTATTTATGTTGTTTTATCCTATGCTTTATTAAATTGTATTTATGTTGTTTTAACCTATGATTTATTAAATTGTATTTATGTTGTTTTATCCTATGCTTTATTAAATTGTATTTATGTTGTTTTATCCTATGCTTTATTAAATTGTATTTATGTTGTTTTAACCTATGCTTTATTACATCCTGTTTATGTTGTTTTATCCTATGCTTTATTAAATTGTATTTATGTTGTTTTAACCTATGCTTTATTAAATTCTATTTATGTTGTTTTATCCTATGTTATATTAAATTGTATTTACGTGGTTTCATCCTATGCTTTATTAAATTGTATTTATTTGTTTTAACCTATGCTTTATTAAATTGTTTTTATGTTGTTTTATCCTATGCTTTATTAAATTGTATTTATGTTGTTTTAACCTATGCTTTATTAAATTGTATTTATGTTGTTTTATCCTATGTTATATTAAATTGTATTTACGTGGTTTCATCCTATGCTTTATTAAATTGTATTTATTTTGTTTTAACGTATGCTTTATTAAATTGTATTTATGTTGTTTTATCCTATGCTTTATTAAATTGTATTTATGTTGTTTTATCCTATGCTTTATTAAATTGTATTTACGTGGTTTCATCCTATGCTTTATTAAATTCTATTTATGTTGTTTTAACCTATGCTTTATTAAATTGTATTTATGTTGTTTTATCCTATGCTTTATTAAATTGTATTCATGTTGTTTTATCCAATGCTTTATTAAATTGTATTTATGTTGTTTTATCCTATGTTTCATTAAATTGTATTTATGTTGTTTTAACCTATGCTTTATTAAATTGTATTTATGCTGTTTTAACCCATGCTTTGTTAAATTGTATTTGTGTTGTTTTATCCTATGCTTTATTAAATTGTATTTATGTTGTTTAATCCTATGCTTTATTAAATTGTATTTATATTGTTTTATTCTATGCTTTATTAAATTGTATTTATGTTGTTTTATTCTATGGTTTTTTAAATTTTATTTATGTTGTTTTATCCTATGCTTTATTAAATTGTATTTATGTTGTTTTATCCTATGCTTTATTAAATTGTATTTATGTTGTTTTATCCTATGTTTCATTAAATTGTATTTATGTTGTTTTAACCTATGCTTTATTAAATTGTATTTATGTTGTTTTAATCTATGGTTTTTTAAATTTTATTTATGTTGTTTTATCCTATGCTTTATTAAACTATATTTATGATGTTTTAACCTATGATTTATTAAATTGTATTTATGTTGTTTTATCCTATGCTTTATTAAATTGTATTTATGTTGTTTTATCCTATGCTTTATTAAATTGTATTTATGTTGTTTTATCCTATGCTTTATTAAATTGTATTTATGTTGTTTTATCCTATGCTTTATTAAATTGTATTTATGTTGTTTTATCCTATGTTTCATTAAATTGTATTTATGTTGTTTTAACCTATGCTTTATTAAATTGTATTTATGCTGTTTTAACCCATGCTTTATTAAATTGTATTTATGTTGTTTTATCCTATGCTTTATTAAATTGTATTTATGTTGTTTTATCCTATGCTTTATTAAACTGTATTTATGTTGTTTTATCCTATGCTTTATTAAATTGTATTTATGTTGTTTTATTTTATGCTTTATTAAATTGCATTTATGTTGTTTTATCCTATGCTTTATTAAATTGTATTTATGTTGTTTTATCCTATGCTTTATTAAATTGTATTTATGTTGTTTTAATCTATGATTTATTAAATTGTATTTATGTTGTTTTATCCTATGCTTTATTAAATTGTATTTATGTTGTTTTATCCTATGCTTTATTAAATTGTATTTATGTTGTTTTATCCTATGCTTTATTAAATTGTATTTGTGTTGTTTTATCCTATGTTTCATTAAATTGTATTTATGTTGTTTTAACCTATGCTTTATTAAATTGTATTTATGCTGTTTTAACCCATGCTTTATTAAATTGTATTTATGTTGTTTTATCCTATGCTTTATTAAATTGTATTTATGTTGTTTAATCCTATGCTTTATTAAATTGTATTTATATTGTTTTATTCTATGCTTTATTAAATTGTATTTATGTTGTTTTAATCTATGGTTTTTTAAATTTTATTTATGTTGTTTTATCCTATGCTTTATTAAATTGTATTTATGTTGTTTTATCCTATGCTTTATTAAATTGTATTTATGTTGTTTTATCCTATGTTTCATTAAATTGTATTTATGTTGTTTTAACCTATGCTTTATTAAATTGTATTTATGTTGTTTTAATCTATGGTTTTTTAAATTTTATTTATGTTGTTTTATCCTATGCTTTATTAAATTGTATTTATGTTGTTTTATCCTATGCTTTATTAAATTGTATTTATGTTGTTTTATCCTATGTTTCATTAAATTGTATTTATGTTGTTTTAACCTATGCTTTATTAAATTGTATTTATGTTGTTTTAACCAATGCTTTATTAAATTGTTTTTATGTTGTTTTATCCTATGCTTTATTAAATTGTATTTATGTTGTTTTAACCTATGTTTTATTAAATTGTATTTATGTTGTTTTATCCTATGCTTTATTAAATTGTATTTATGTTGTTTTAATCTATGCTTTATTAAATTGTATTTATGTTGTTTTTTCCTATGCTTTATTAAATTGTATTTACGTGGTTTCATCCTATGCTTTATTAAATTGTATTTATGTTGTTTTAACCTATGCTTTATAAAATTGTATTTATGTTGTTTTAACCTATGCTTTATTACATCGTGTTTATGTTGTTTTATCCTATGCTTTATTAAATTGTATGTATGTTGTTTTAACCTATGCTTTATTAAATTGTATTTATGTTGTTTTATCCTATGCTTTATTAAATTGTATTCATGTTGTTTTATCCAATGCTTTATTAAATTGTATTTATGTTGTTTTATCCTACGTTTCATTAAATTGTATTTATGTTGTTTTAACCTATGCTTTATTAAATTGTATTTATGCTGTTTTAACCCATGCTTTATTAAATTGTATTTATGTTGTTTTATCCTATGCTTTATTAAATTGTATTTATGTTGTTTATCCTATGCTATATTAAATTGTATTTATGTTGTTTTATCCTATACTTTATTAAATTGTATTTATGTTGTTTTATCCTATGCTTTATTAAATTGTATTTATATTGTTTTATTTTATGCTTTATTAAATGGTTTTTATGTTGTTTTAAATTATGCTTTTTTAAATTTTATTTATGTTGTTTTATCCTATGCTTTATTAAATTGTATTTATGTTGTTTTATCCTATGCTTTATTAAATTGTATTTATGTTGTTTTATCCTATGCTTTATTAAATTGTATTTATGTTGTTTTATCCTATGCTTTATTAAATTTTATTTATGTTGTTTTATCCTATGCTTTATTAAATTGTATTTATGTTGTTTTAACCTATGATTTATTAAATTGTATTTATGTTGTTTTATCCTATGCTTTATTAAATTGTATTTATGTTGTTTTATCCTATGCTTTATTAAATTGTACTTATGTTGTTTTATCCTATGCTTTATTAAATTGTATTTATGTTGTTTTAACCTATGCTTTATTAAATTCTATTTATGTTGTTTTATCCTATGTTATATTAAATTGTATTTACGTGGTTTCATCCTATGCTGTATTAAATTGTATTTATTTTGTTTTAACCTATGCTTTATTAAATTGTATTCATGTTGTTTTATCCAATGCTTTATTAAATTGTATTTATGTTGTTTTATCCTATGCTTTATTAAATTGTATTTATGTTGTTTTATCCTATGCTTTATTAAATTGTATTTATGTTGTTTTATCCTATGCTTTATTAAATTGTATTTATATTGTTTTATTCTATGCTTTATTAAATTGTATTTATGTTGTTTTAATCTATGCTTTATTAAATTTTATTTATGTTGTTTTATCCTATGCTTTATTAAATTGTATTTATGTTGTTTTAACCTATGATTTATTAAATTGTATTTATGTTGTTTTATCCTATGCTTTATTAAATTGTATTTATGTTGTTTTATCCTATGCTTTATTAAATTGTATTTATGTTGTTTTAACCTATGCTTTATTACATCCTGTTTATGTTGTTTTATCCTATGCTTTATTAAATTGTATTTATGTTGTTTTAACCTATGCTTTATTAAATTGTATTTATGCTGTTTTAACCCATGCTTTATTAAATTGTATTTATATTGTTTTATCCTATGCTTTATTAAATTGTATTTATGTTGTTTTATCCTATGCTTTATTAAATTGTATTTATGTTGTTTTATTTTATGCTTTATTAAATTGTATTTATGTTGTTTTATCTTATGCTTTATTAAATTGTATTTATGTTGTTTTATCCTATGCTTTATTAAATTGTATTTATGTTGTTTTATCCTATGCTTTATTAAATTGTATTTATATTGTTTTATTCTATGCTTTATTAAATTGTATTTATGTTGTTTTAATCTATGCTTTATTAAATTTTATTTATGTTGTTTTATCCTATGCTTTATTAAATTGTATTTATGTTGTTTTAACCTATGATTTATTAAATTGTATTTATGTTGTTTTATCCTATGCTTTATTAAATTGTATTTATGTTGTTTTATCCTATGCTTTCTTAAATTGTATTTATGTTGTTTTAACCTATGCTTTATTACATCCTGTTTATGTTGTTTTATCCTATGCTTTATTAAATTGTATTTATGTTGTTTTAACCTATGCTTTATTAAATTAAATTTATGTTGTTTTATCCTATGTTATATTAAATTGTATTTACGTGGTTTCATCCTATGCTTTATTAAATTGTATTTATTTGTTTTAACCTATGCTTTATTAAATTGTTTTTATGTTGTTTTATCCTATGCTTTATTAAATTGTATTTATGTTGTTTTAACCTATGCTTTATTAAATTGTATTTATGTTGTTTTATCCTATGCTTTATTAAATTGTATTCATGTTGTTTTATCCAATGCTTTATTAAATTGTATTTATGTTGTTTTATCCTACGTTTCATTAAATTGTATTTATGTTGTTTTAACCAATGCTTTATTAAATTGTATTTATGCTGTTTTAACCCATGCTTTATTAAATTGTATTTATGTTGTTTTATCCTATGCTTTATTAAATTGTATTTATGTTGTTTTATCCTATGCTTTATTAAATTGTATTTATGTTGTTTTATCCTATGCTTTATTAAATTGTATTTATGTTGTTTTATCCTATGCTTTATTAAATTGTATTTATGTTGTTTTATTTTATGCTTTATTAAATTGTATTTATGTTGTTTTATCCTATGCTTTATTAAATTGTATTTATATTGTTTTATTCTATGATTTATTAAATTGTATTTATTTTGTTTTAATCTATGCTTTATTAAATTTTATTTATGTTGTTTTATCCTATGCTTTATTAAATTGTATTTATGTTGTTTTAACCTATGATTTATTAAATTGTATTTATGTTGTTTTATCCTATGCTTTATTAAATTGTATTTATGTTGTTTTATCCTATGCTTTATTAAATTGTATTTATGTTGTTTTAACCTATGCTTTATTACATCCTGTTTATGTTGTTTTATCCTATGCTTTATTAAATTGTATTTATGTTGTTTTAACCTATGCTTTATTAAATTCTATTTATGTTGTTTTATCCTATGTTATATTAAATTGTATTTACGTGGTTTCATCCTATGCTTTATTAAATTGTATTTATTTGTTTTAACCTATGATTTATTAAATTGTTTTTATGTTGTTTTATCCTATGCTTTATTAAATTGTATTTATGTTGTTTTAACCTATGCTTTATTAAATTGCATTTATGTTGTTTTATCCTATGTTATATTAAATTGTATTTACGTGGTTTCATCCTATGCTTTATTAAATTGTATTTATTTTGTTTTAACGTATGCTTTATTAAATTCTATTTATGTTGTTTTATCCTATGCTTTATTAAATTGTATTTATGTTGTTTTATCCTATGCTTTATTAAATTGTATTTACGTGGTTTCATCCTATGCTTTATTAAATTCTATTTATGTTGTTTTAACCTATGCTTTATTAAATTGTATTTATGTTGTTTTATCCTATGCTTTATTAAATTGTATTCATGTTGTTTTATCCAATGCTTTATTAAATTGTATATATGTTGTTTTATCCTATGTTTCATTAAATTGTATTTATGTTGTTTTAACCTATGCTTTATTAAATTGTATTTATGCTGTTTTAACCCATGCTTTATTAAATTGTATTTATGTTGTTTTATCCTATGCTTTATTAAATTGTATTTATGTTGTTTAATCCTATGCTTTATTAAATTGTATTTATATTGTTTTATTCTATGCTTTATTAAATTGTATTTATGTTGTTTTATTCTATGGTTTTTTAAATTTTATTTATGTTGTTTTATCCTATGCTTTATTAAATTGTATTTATGTTGTTTTATCCTATGCTTTATTAAATTGTATTTATGTTGTTTTATCCTATGTTTCATTAAATTGTATTTATGTTGTTTTAACCTATGCTTTATTAAATTGTATTTATGTTGTTTTAATCTATGGTTTTTTAAATTTTATTTATGTTGTTTTATCCTATGCTTTATTAAACTATATTTATGATGTTTTAACCTATGATTTATTAAATTGTATTTATGTTGTTTTATCCTATGCTTTATTAAATTGTATTTATGTTGTTTTATCCTATGCTTTATTAAATTGTATTTATGTTGTTTTATCCTATGCTTTATTAAATTGTATTTATGTTGTTTTATCCTATGCTTTATTAAATTGTATTTATGTTGTTTTATCCTATGTTTCATTAAATTGTTTTTATGTTGTTTTAACCTATGCTTTATTAAATTGTATTTATGCTGTTTTAACCCATGCTTTATTAAATTGTATTTATGTTGTTTTATCCTATGCTTTATTAAATTGTATTTATGTTGTTTTATCCTATGCTTTATTAAACTGTATTTATGTTGTTTTATCCTATGCTTTATTAAATTGTATTTATGTTGTTTTATTTTATACTTTATTAAATTGCATTTATGTTGTTTTATCCTATGCTTTATTAAATTGTATTTATGTTGTTTTATCCTATGCTTTATTAAATTGTATTTATGTTGTTTTAAAGTATGATTTATTAAATTGTATTTATGTTGTTTTATCCTATGCTTTATTAAATTGTATTTATGTTGTTTTATCCTATGCTTTATTAAATTGTATTTATGTTGTTTTATCCTATGCTTTATTAAATTGTATTTGTGTTGTTTTATCCTATGTTTCGTTAAATTGTATTTATGTTGTTTTAACCTATGCTTTATTAAATTGTATTTATGCTGTTTTAACCCATGCTTTATTAAATTGTATTTATGTTGTTTTATCCTATGCTTTATTAAATTGTATTTATGTTGTTTAATCCTATGCTTTATTAAATTGTATTTATATTGTTTTATTCTATGCTTTATTAAATTGTATTTATGTTGTTTTAATCTATGGTTTTTTAAATTTTATTTATGTTGTTTTATCCTATGCTTTATTAAATTGTATTTATGTTGTTTTATCCTATGCTTTATTAAATTGTATTTATGTTGTTTTATCCTATGTTTCATTAAATTGTATTTATGTTGTTTTAACCTATGCTTTATTAAATTGTATTTATGTTGTTTTAATCTATGGTTTTTTAAATTTTATTTATGTTGTTTTATCCTATGCTTTATTAAATTGTATTTATGTTGTTTTATCCTATGCTTTATTAAATTGTATTTATGTTGTTTTATCCTATGTTTCATTAAATTGTATTTATGTTGTTTTAACCTATGCTTTATTAAATTGTATTTATGATGTTTTAACCTATGATTTATTAAATTGTATTTATGTTGTTTTATCCTATGCTTTATTAAATTTTATTTATGTTGTTTTATCCTATGCTTTATTAAATTGTATTTATGTTGTTTTAACCTATGATTTATTAAATTGTATTTATGTTGTTTTATCCTATGCTTTATTAAATTGTATTTATGTTGTTTTATCCTATGCTTTATTAAATTGTATTTATGTTGTTTTAACCTATGCTTTATTACATCCTGTTTATGTTGTTTTATCCTATGCTTTATTAAATTGTATTTATGTTGTTTTAACCTATGCTTTATTAAATTCTATTTATGTTGTTTTATCCTATGTTATATTAAATTGTATTTACGTGGTTTCATCCTATGCTTTATTAAATTGTATTTATTTGTTTTAACCTATGCTTTATTAAATTGTTTTATGTTGTTTTATCCTATGCTTTATTAAATTGTATTTATGTTGTTTTAACCTATGCTTTATTAAATTGTATTTATGTTGTTTTATCCTATGTTATATTAAATTGTATTTACGTGGTTTCATCCTATGCTTTATTAAATTGTATTTATTTTGTTTTAACGTATGCTTTATTAAATTGTATTTATGTTGTTTTATCCTATGCTTTATTAAATTGTATTTATGTTGTTTTATCCTATGCTTTATTAAATTGTATTTATGTGGTTTCATCCTATGCTTTATTAAATTCTATTTATGTTGTTTTAACCTATGCTTTATTAAATTGTATTTATGTTGTTTTATCCTATGCTTTATTAAATTGTATTCATGTTGTTTTATCCAATGCTTTATTAAATTGTATTTATGTTGTTTTATCCTATGTTTCATTAAATTGTATTTATGTTGTTTTAATCTATGCTTTATTAAATTGTATTTATGCTGTTTTAACCCATGCTTTATTAAATTGTATTTATGTTGTTTTATCCTATGCTTTATTAAATTGTATTTATGTTGTTTAATCCTATGCTTTATTAAATTGTATTTATATTGTTTTATTCTATGCTTTATTAAATTGTATTTATGTTGTTTTATTCTATGGTTTTTTAAATTTTATTTATGTTGTTTTATCCTATGCTTTATTAAATTGTATTTATGTTGTTTTATCCTATGCTTTATTAAATTGTATTTATGTTGTTTTATCCTATGTTTCATTAAATTGTATTTATGTTGTTTTAACCTATGCTTTATTAAATTGTATTTATGTTGTTTTAATCTATGGTTTTTTAAATTTTATTTATGTTGTTTTATCCTATGCTTTATTAAACTATATTTATGATGTTTTAACCTATGATTTATTAAATTGTATTTATGTTGTTTTATCCTATGCTTTATTAAATTGTATTTATGTTGTTTTATCCTATGCTTTATTAAATTGTATTTATGTTGTTTTATCCTATGCTTTATTAAATTGTATTTATGTTGTTTTATCCTATGCTTTATTAAATTGTATTTATGCTGTTTTATCCTATGCTTTATTAAATTGTATTTGTGTTGTTTTATCCTATGTTTCATTAAATTGTATTTATGTTGTTTTAACCTATGCTTTATTAAATTGTATTCATGCTGTTTTAACCCATGCTTTATTAAATTGTATTTATGTTGTTTTATCCTATGCTTTATTAAATTGTATTTATGTTGTTTAATCCTATGCTTTATTAAATTGTATTTATATTGTTTTATTCTATGCTTTATTATATTGTATTTATGTTGTTTTAATCTATGGTTTTTTAAATTTTATTTATGTTGTTTTATCCTATGCTTTATTAAATTGTATTTATGTTGTTTTATCCTATGCTTTATTAAATTGTATTTATGTTGTTTTATCCTATGTTTCATTAAATTGTATTTATGTTGTTTTAACCTATGCTTTATTAAATTGTATTTATGTTGTTTTAATCTATGGTTTTTTAAATTTTATTTATGTTGTTTTATCCTATGCTTTATTAAATTGTATTTATGTTGTTTTATCCTATGCTTTATTAAATTGTATTTATGTTGTTTTATCCTATGTTTCATTAAATTGTATTTATGTTGTTTTAACCTATGCTTTATTAAATTGTATTTATGATGTTTTAACCTATGATTTATTAAATTGTATTTATGTTGTTTTATCCTATGCTTTATTAAATTGTATGTATGTTGTTTTATCCTATGCTTTATTAAATTGTATTTATGTTGTTTTATCCTATGCTTTATTAAATTGTATTTATGTTGTTTTATCCTATGCTTCATTACATCCTGTTTATGTTGTTTTATCCTATGCTTTATTAAATTGTATTTATGTTGTTTTAACCTATGCTTTATTAAATTCTATTTATGTTGTTTTATCCTATGTTATATTAAATTGTATTTACATGGTTTCATCCTATGCTTTATTAAATTGTATTTATTTGTTTTAACCTATGCTTTATTAAATTGTTTTTATGTTGTTTTATCCTATGCTTTATTAAATTGTATTTATGTTGTTTTAACCTATGCTTTATTAAATTGTATTTATGTTGTTTTATCCTATGCTTTATTAAATTGTATTTATGTTGTTTTATCCTATGCTTTATTAAATTGTATTTATGATTTATGTTGTTTTATCCTATGCTTTATTAAATTGTATTTATGTTGTTTTATTTTATGCTTTATTAAATTGTATTTATGTTGTTTTATCCTATGCTTTATTAAATTGTATTTATATTGTTTTATTCTATGCTTTATTAAATTGTATTTATTTTGTTTTAATCTATGCTTTATTAAATTTTATTTATGTTGTTTTATCCTATGCTTTATTAAATTGTATTTATGTTGTTTTAACCTATGATTTATTAAATTGTATTTATGTTGTTTTATCCCATGCTTTATTAAATTGTATTTATGTTGTTTTATCCTATGCTTTATTAAATTGTATTTACGTTGTTTTAACCTATGCTTTATTACATCCTGTTTATGTTGTTTTATCCTATGCTTTATTAAATTGTATTTATGTTGTTTTAACCTATGCTTTATTAAATTCTATTTATGTTGTTTTATCCTATGTTATATTAAATTGTATTTACATGGTTTCATCCTATGCTTTATTAAATTGTATTTATTTGTTTTAACCTATGCTTTATTAAATTGTTTTTATGTTGTTTTATCCTATGCTTTATTAAATTGTATTTATGTTGTTTTAACCTATGCTTTATTAAATTGTATTTATGTTGTTTTATCCCATGCTTTATTAAATTGTATTTATGTTGTTTTAACCCATGCTTTATTAAATTGTATTTATGTTGTTTTATCCTATGCTTTATTAAACTGTATTTATGTTGTTTTATCCTATGCTTTATTAAATTGTATTTATGCTGTTTTATTTTATGCTTTATTAAATTGTATTTATGTTTTTTTATCCTATGCCTTAATAAATTTTATTTATGTTGTTTTATCCTATGCTTTATTAAATTGTATTTATGTTGTTTTAACCTATGATTTATAAAATTGTACTTATGTTGTTTTATCCTATGCTTTATTAAATTGTATTTATTTTGTTTTATCCTATGCTTTATTAAATTGTATTTGTGTTGTTTTATCCTATGCTTTATTAAATTGTATTTATGTTGTTTTAACCTATGCTTTATTACATCGTGTTTATGTTGTTTTATCCTATGCTTTATTAAATTGTATTTATGTTGTTTTAACCTATGCTTTATTAAATTGTATTTATGTTGTTTTATCCTATGTTATATTAAATTGTATTTACGTGGTTTAATCCTATGCTTTATTAAATTGTATTTATTTTGTTTTAACGTTTGCTTTATTAAATTGTATTTACGTGGTTTCATCCTATGCTTTATTAAATTGTATTTATGTTGTTTTAACCTATGCTTTATTAAATTGTATTTATGTTGTTTTATCCTATGCTTTATTAAATTGTATTCATGTTGTTTTATCCAATGCTTTATTAAATTGTATTTATGTTGTTTTATCCTATGTTTCATTAAATTGTATTTATGTTGTTTTAACCTATGCTTTATTAAATTGTATTTATGCTGTTTTAACCCATGCTTTATTAAATTGTATTTATGTTGTTTTATCCTATGCTTTATTAAATTGTATTTATGTTGTTTTATCCTATGCTATATTAAATTGTATTTATGTTGTTTTATCCTATGCTTTATAAAATTGTATTTATGTTGTTTTATCCTATGCTTTATTAAATTGTATTTATATTGTTTTATTCTATGCTTTATTAAATTGTATTTCTGTTGTTTTAATCTATGCTTTTTTAAATTTTATTTATGTTGTTTTATCCTATGCTTTATTAAATTATATTTATGTTGTTTTAACCTATGATTTATTAAATTGTATTTATGTTGTTTGATCCTATGCTTTATTAAATTGTATTTATGTTGTTTTATCCTATGCTTTATTAAATTGTATTTATGTTGTTTTATCCTATGCTTTATTAAATTGTATTTATGTTGTTTTATTCTATGCTTTATTAAATTGTATTTATGTTGTTTTATTTTATGCTTTATTAAATTGTATTTATGTTGTTTTATCCTATGCTTTATTAAATTGTATTTATATTGTTTTATTCTATGCTTTATTAAATTGTATTTATGTTGTTTTAATCTATGCTTTATTAAATTTTATTTATGTTGTTTTATCCTATGCTTTATTAAATTGTATTTATGTTGTTTTATCCTATGCTTTATTAAATTGTATTTATGTTGTTTTAACCTATGCTTTATTACATCCTGTTTATGTTGTTTTATTCTATGCTTTATTAAATTGTATTTATGTTGTTTTAATCTATGCTTTTTTAAATTTTATTTATGTTGCTTTACCCTATGCTTTATTAAATTGTATTTATGTTGTTTTAATCTATGCTTTTTTAAATTGTATTTATGTTGCTTTACCCTATGCTTTATTAAATTGTATTTATGTTGTTTTAATCTATGCTTTTTTAAATTTTATTTATGTAGTTTTATCCTATGCTTTATTAAATTATATTTATGTTGTTTTAACCTATGATTTATTAAATTGTATTTATGTTGTTTTATCCTATGCTTTATTAAATTGTATTTATGTTGTTTTATCCTATGCTTTATTAAATTGTATTTATGTTGTTTTATCCTATGCTTTATTAAATTGTATTTATGTTGTTTTATTTTATGCTTTATTAAATTGTATTTATGTTGTTTTATCCTATGCTTTATTAAATTGTATTTATATTGTTTTATTCTATGCTTTATTAAATTGTATTTATGTTGTTTTAATCTATGC
Source organism: Phyllobates terribilis (assembly GCF_046119375.1). Classification (NCBI taxonomy): domain Eukaryota; kingdom Metazoa; phylum Chordata; class Amphibia; order Anura; family Dendrobatidae; genus Phyllobates; species Phyllobates terribilis. The sequence goes on along the minus strand of NW_027362781.1, from coordinate 850,561 downwards.
TTTATTAAATTTTATTTATGTTGTTTTATCCTATGCTTTATTAAACTGTATTTATGTTGTTTTATCCTATGCTTTATTAAATTGTATTTATGTTGTTTTAACCTATGCTTTATTACATCCTGTTTATGTTGTTTTATCCTATGCTTTATTAAATTGTATTTATGTTGTTTTAACCTATGCTTTATTAAATTCTATTTATGTTGTTTTATCCTATGTTATATTAAATTGTATTTACGTGGTTTCATCCTATGCTTTATTAAATTGTATTTATGTTGTTTTATCCTATGTTTGATTAAATTGTATTTATGTTGTTTTAACCTATGCTTTATTAAATTGTATTTATGCTGTTTTAACCCATGCTTTATTAAATTGTATTTATGCTGTTTTATCCTATGTTTCATTAAATTGTATTTATGTTGTTTTATCCTATGCTTTATTAAATTGTATTTATGCTGTTTTAACCCATGCTTTATTAAATTGTATTTATGTTGTTTTATCCTATGCTTTATTAAATTGTATTTATGTTGTTTTATCCTATGCTTTATTAAACTGTATTTATGTTGTTTTATCCTATGCTTTATTAAATTGTATTTATGTTGTTTTATTTTATGCTTTATTAAATTGTATTTATGTTGTTTTATCCTATGCTTTATTAAATTTTATTTATGTTGTTTTATCCTATGCTTTATTAAATTGTATTTATGTTGTTTTAACCGATGATTTACTAAATTGTATTTATGTTGTTTTATCCTATGCTTTATTAAATTGTATTTATGTTGTTTTATCCTATGTTATATTAAATTGTATTTACGTGGTTTCATCCTATGCTTTATTAAATTGTATTTATTTTGTTTTAACATATGCTTTATTAAATTGTATTTATGTTGTTTTATCCTATGCTTTATTAAATTGTATTTATGTTGTTTTAATCTATGCTTTATTAAATTGTTTTTATGTTGTTTTACCCTATGCTTTATTAAATTGTATTTACGTGGTTTCATCCTATGCTTTATTAAATTGTATTTATGTTGTTTTAACCTATGCTTTATTAAATTGTATTTATGTTGTTTTATCCTATGCTTTTTTAAATTGTATTCATGTTGTTTTATCCAATGCTTTATTAAATTGTATTTATGTTGTTTTAACCTATGCTTTATTAAATTGTATTTATGTTGTTTTATCCTATGCTTTATTAAATTGTATATATGTTGTTTTATTCTTTGCTTTATTAAATTGTATTTATGTTGTTTTATCCTATGCTTTATTAAATTGTTTTTATGTGGTTTTATCCTATGCTTTATTAAATTGTATTTATGTTGTATTATCCTTTGCTTTATTAAATTGCATCTATCTTGTTTTATCCTATGCTTTATTAAATTGTATTTATGTTGTTTTAACCCATGCTTTATTAAATTGTATTTATGTTGTTTTATCCTATGCTTTATTAAATTGTATTTATGTTGTTTTGTCCTATGCTTTATTAAATTGTATTTATGTTGTTTTATCGTATGCTTTATTAAATTGTATTTATGTTGTTTTATCCTATGCTTTATTAAATTGTGTTTATGTTGTATTATCCTATGCTTTATTAAATTGTATTTATGTTGTTTTATCCTATGTTTTATTAAATTGTATTTATGTTGTTTTATCGTATGCTTTCTTAAACTGCATTTATGTTGTTTTACCTATGCTTTATTAAATTGTATTTTTGTTGTTTTATCCTATGCTTTATTAAATTGTATTTATGTTGTTTTATCCTATGCTTCATTAAATTGTATTTATGTTGTTTTATCCTATGCTTTATTAAATTGTATTTATGTTGTTTTAACCCATGCTTCATTAAATTGTATTTATGTTGTTTTATCCTATGCTTCATTAAATTGTATTTATGTTCTTTTATCCTATGCTTTATTAAATTGTATTTATTTTGTTTTATCCTATGCTTTGTTAAATTGTATTTATGTTGTTTTAACCTATGCTTTATTAAATTGTATTTATGTTGTTTTATCCTATGCTTTATTAAATGGTATTTATGTTGTTTTTTCCTATGCTTTATTAAATTGTATTTATATTGTTTTAACATATGCTTTATTAAACTTTATTTATGTTGTTTTATCCTATGCTTTATTAAATTGTATTTATGTTTTTTTATCCTATGCTTTATTAAATTGTATTTATGTTGTTTTAACCTATCCTTTATTAAATTGTATTTATGTTGTTTTAACCTATGCTTTTTTAAATTGTATTTATGTTGTTTTAACCTATGCTTTATTAAATTGTATTTATGTTGTTTTATCCTATGCTTTATTAAATTGTATTTATGTTGTTTTAACCTATGCTTTATTAAATTGTATTTATGTTGTTTTATCCTATACTTTATTAAATTGTATTTATGTTGTTTTAACCTATGCTTTATTAAATTGTATTTATGTTGTTTTATCCTATGCTTTATTAAATTGTATTTATGTTGTTTTATCCTATGCTTTATTAAATTGTGTTTATGTTGTTTTATCCTATGCTTTATTAAATTGTATTTATGTTGTTTTATCCTATGCTTTATTAAATTGTATTTATGTTGTTTTAACCTATGCTTTATTAAATTGTATTTATGTTGTTTTATCCTATGCTTTATTAAATTGTATTTATGTTGTTTTAACCTATGCTTTATTAAATTGTATTTATGTTGTTTTATCCTATGCTTTATTAAATTGTATTTATGTTGTTTTAACCTATGCTTTATTAAATTGTATTTATGTTGTTTTAACCTATGCTTTATTAAATTGTATTTATGTTGTTTTATCCTATGCTTCATTAAATTGTATTTATGTTCTTTTATCCTATGCTTTATTAAATTGTATTTATTTTGTTTTATCCTATGCTTTGTTAAATTGTATTTATGTTGTTTTAACCTATGCTTTATTAAATTGTATTTATGTTGTTTTATCCTATGCTTTATTAAATGGTATTTATGTTGTTTTTTCCTATGCTTTATTAAATTGTATTTATATTGTTTTAACATATGCTTTATTAAACTTTATTTATGTTGTTTTATCCTATGCTTTATTAAATTGTATTTATGTTGTTTTATCCTATGCTTTATTAAATTGTATTTATGTTGTTTTAACCTATCCTTTATTAAATTGTATTTATGTTGTTTTAACCTATGCTTTTTTAAATTGTATTTATGTTGTTTTAACCTATGCTTTATTAAATTGTATTTATGTTGTTTTATCCTATGCTTTATTAAATTGTATTTATGTTGTTTTAACCTATGCTTTATTAAATTGTATTTATGTTGTTTTATCCTATACTTTATTAAATTGTATTTATGTTGTTTTAACCTATGCTTTATTAAATTGTATTTATGTTGTTTTATCCTATGCTTTATTAAATTGTATTTATGTTGTTTTATCCTATGCTTTATTAAATTGTGTTTATGTTGTTTTATCCTATGCTTTATTAAATTGTATTTATGTTGTTTTATCCTATGCTTTATTAAATTGTATTTATGTTGTTTTAACCTATGCTTTATTAAATTGTATTTATGTTGTTTTATCCTATGCTTTATTAAATTGTATTTATGTTGTTTTAACCTATGCTTTATTAAATTGTATTTATGTTGTTTTATCCTATGCTTTATTAAATTGTATTTATGTTGTTTTAACCTATGCTTTATTAAATTGTATTTATGTTGTTTTAACCTATGCTTTATTAAATTGTATTTATGTTGTTTTATCCTATGCTTTATTAAATTGTATTTATGTTGTTTTATCCTATGCTTTATTAAATTGTGTTTATGTTGTTTTATCCTATGCTTTATTAAATTGTATTTATGTTGTTTTATCCTATGCTTTATTAAATTGTGTTTATGTTGTTTTATCCTATGCTTTATTAAATTGTATTTATGTTGTTTTATCCTATGCTTTATTAAATTGTATTTATGTTGTTTTATCCTATGCTTTATTAAATTGTGTTTATGTTGTTTTATCCTATGCTTTATTAAATTGTATTTATGTTGTTTTATCCTATGCTTTATTAAATTGTATTTATATTGTTTTATTCTATGCTTTATTAAATTGTATTTTTGTTGTTTTAATCTATGCTTTATTAAATTTTATTTATGTTGTTTTATCCTATGCTTTATTAAATTGTATTTATGTTGTTTTATCCTATGCTTTATTGAATTGCATTTATGTTGTTTTAACCTATGCTTTATTATATCCTGTTTATGTTGTTTTATTCTATGCTTTATTAAATTGTATTTATGTTGTTTTAATCTATGCTTTTTTAAATTTTATTTATGTTGTTTTATCCTATGCTTTATTAAATTGTATTTATGTTGTTTTAATCTATGCTTTTTTAAATTTTATTTATGTTGTTTTATCCTATGCTTTATTAAATTATACTTATGTTGTTTTAACCTATGATTTATTAAATTGTATTTATGTTGTTTTATCCTATGCTTTATTAAATTGTATTTATGTTGTTTTATCCTATGCTTTATTAAATTGTATTTATGTTGTTTTATCCTATGCTTTATTAAATTGTATTTATGTTGTTTTATCCTATGCTTTATTAAATTGTATTTATGTTGTTTTATTTTATGCTTTATTAAATTGTATTTATGTTGTTTTATCCTATGCTTTATTAAATTGTATTTATATTGTTTTATTCTATGCTTTATTAAATTGTATTTATGTTGTTTTAATCTATGCTTTATTAAATTTTATTTATGTTGTTTTATCCTATGCTTTATTAAATTGTATTTATGTTGTTTTATCCTATGCTTTATTAAATTGTATTTATGTTGTTTTAACCTATGCTTTATTACATCCTGTTTATGTTGTTTTATCCTATGCTTTATTAAATTGTATTTATGTTGTTTTAACCTATGCTTTATTAAATTCTATTTATGTTGTTTTATCCTATGTTATATTAAATTGTATTTACGTGGTTTCATCCTATGCTTTATTAAATTGTATTTATTTTGTTTTAACCTATGCTTTATTAAATTGTTTTTATGTTGTTTTATCCTTTGCTTTATTAAATTGTATTTATGTTGTTTTAACCTATGCTTTATTAAATTGTATTTACGTTGTTTTATCCTATGCTTTATTAAATTGTATTCATGTTGTTTTATCCAATGCTTTATTAAATTGTATTTATGTTGTTTTATCCTATGTTTCATTAAATTGTATTTATGTTGTTTTAACCTATGCTTTATTAAATTGTATTTATGCTGTTTTAACCCATACTTTATTAAATTGTATTTATGCTGTTTTATCCTATGCTTTATTAAATTGTATTTACGTTGTTTTATCCTATGCTTTATTAAACTGTATTTATGTTGTTTTATCCTATGCTTTATTAAATTGTATTTATGTTGTTTTATTTTATGCTTTATTAAATTGTATTTATGTTGTTTTATCCTATGCTTTATTAAATTTTAATTATGTTGTTTTATCCTATGCTTTATTAAATTGTATTTATGTTGTTTTAACCGATGATTTACTAAATTGTATTTATGTTGTTTTATCCTATGCTTTATTAAATTGTATTTATGTTGTTTTATCCTATGCTTTATTAAATTGTATTTGTGTTGTTTTATCCTATGCTTTATTAAATTGTATTTATGTTGTTTTAACCTATGCTTTATTACATCGTGTTTATGTTGTTTTATCCTATGCTTTATTAAATTGTATTTATGTTGTTTTAACCTATGCTTTATTAAATTGTATTTATGTTGTTTTATCCTATGTTATATTAAATTGTATTTACGTGGTTTCATCCTATGCTTTATTAAATTGTATTTATGTTGTTTTATCCTATGCTTTATTAAATTGTATTTATGTTGTTTTTATCTCTGCTTTATTAAATTGTATTTATGTTGTTTTATCCTATGCTTTATTAAATTGTATTTACGTGGTTTCATCCTATGCTTTATTAAATTGTATTTATGTTGTTTTAACCTATGCTTTATTAAATTGTATTTATGTTGTTTTATCCTATGCTTTATTAAATTGTATTCATGTTGTTTTATCCAATGCTTTATTAAATTGTATTTATGTTGTTTTATCCTATGCTTCATTAAATTGTATTTATGTTGTTTTAACCTATGCTTTATTAAATTGTATTTATGTTGTTTTATCCTATGCTTTATTAAATTGTATATATGTTGTTTTATTCTTTGCTTTATTAAATTGTATTATGTTGTTTTATCCTATGCTTTATTAAATTGTATTTATGTGATTTTATCCTATGCTTTATTAAATTGTATTTATGTGGTTTTATCCTATGCTTCATTAAATTGTATTTATGTTGTTTTATCCTATGCTTTATTAAATTGTTTTTATGTGGTTTTATCCTATGCTTTATTAAATTGTATTTATGTTGTATTATCCTTTGCTTTATTAAATTGCATCTATCTTGTTTTATCCTATGCTTTATTAAATTGTATTTATGTTGTTTTAACCCATGCTTTATTAAATTGTATTTATGTTGTTTTATCCTATGCTTTATTAAATTGTATTTATGTTGTTTTGTCCTATGCTTTATTAAATTGTATTTATGTTGTTTTATCGTATGCTTTATTAAATTGTATTTATGTTGTTTTATCCTATGCTTTATTAAATTGTGTTTATGTTGTATTATCCTATGCTTTATTAAATTGTATTTATGTTGTTTTGTCCTATGCTTTATTAAATTGTATTTATGTTGTTTTATCGTATGCTTTATTAAATTGTATTTATGTTGTTTTATCCTATGCTTTATTAAATTGTGTTTATGTTGTATTATCCTATGCTTTATTAAATTGTATTTATGTTGTTTTATCCTATGTTTTATTAAATTGTATTTATGTTGTTTTATCGTATGCTTTCTTAAACTGCATTTATGTTGTTTTACCTATGCTTTATTAAATTGTATTTTTGTTGTTTTATCCTATGCTTTATTAAATTGTATTTATGTTGTTTTATCCTATGCTTCATTAAATTGTATTTATGTTGTTTTATCCTATGCTTTATTAAATTGTATTTATGTTGTTTTAACCCATGCTTCATTAAATTGTATTTATGTTGTTTTATCCTATGCTTCATTAAATTGTATTTATGTTCTTTTATCCTATGCTTTATTAAATTGTATTTATTTTGTTTTATCCTATGCTTTTTTAAATTGTATTTATGTTGTTTTAACCTATGCTTTATTAAATTGTATTTATGTTGTTTTATCCTATGCTTTATTAAATGGTATTTATGTCTTTTTTTCCTATGCTTTATTAAATTGTATTTATATTGTTTTAACCTATGCTTTATTAAACTGTATTTATGTTGTTTTATCCTATGCTTTATTAAATTGTATTTATGTTGTTTTATCCTATGCTTTATTAAATTGTATTTATATTGTTTTATTCTATGCTTTATTAAATTGTATTTATGTTGTTTTAATCTATGCTTTATTAAATTTTATTTATGTTGTTTTATCCTATGCTTTATTAAATTGTATTTATGTTGTTTTATCCTATGCTTTATTAAATTGTATTTATGTTGTTTTAACCTATGCTTTATTACATCCTGTTTATGTTGTTTTATCCTATGCTTTATTAAATTGTATTTATGTTGTTTTAACCTATGCTTTATTAAATTCTATTTATGTTGTTTTATCCTATGTTATATTAAATTGTATTTACGTGGTTTCATCCTATGCTTTATTAAATTGTATTTATTTTGTTTTAACCTATGCTTTATTAAATTGTTTTTACGTTGTTTTATCCTATGCTTTATTAAATTGTATTCATGTTGTTTTATCCAATGCTTTATTAAATTGTATTTATGTTGTTTTATCCTATGTTTCATTAAATTGTATTTATGTTGTTTTAACCTATGCTTTATTAAATTGTATTTATGCTGTTTTAACCCATGCTTTATTAAATTGTATTTATGTTGTTTTATCCTATGCTTTATTAAATTGTATTTATGTTGTTTTATCCTATGCTTTATTAAACTGTATTTATGTTGTTTTATCCTATGCTTTATTAAATTGTATTTATGTTGTTTTATTTTATGCATTATTAAATTGTATTTATGTTGTTTTATCCTATGCTTTATTAAATTTTATTTATGTTGTTTTATCCTATGCTTTATTAAATTGTATTTATGGTGTTTTAACCGATGATTTACTAAATTGTATTTATGTTGTTTTATCCTATGCTTTATTAAATTGTATTTATGTTGTTTTATCCTATGCTTTATTAAATTGTGTTTGTGTTGTTTTATCCTATGCTTTATTAAATTGTATTTATGTTGTTTTAACCTATGCTTTATTACATCGTGTTTATGTTGTTTTATCCTATGCTTTATTAAATTGTATTTATGTTGTTTTAACCTATGCTTTATTAAATTGTATTTATGTTGTTTTATCCTATGTTATATTAAATTGTATTTACGTGGTTTCATCCTATGCTTTATTAAATTGTATTTATTTTGTTTTAACGTATGCTTTATCAAATTGTATTTATGTTGTTTTATCCTATGCTTTATTAAATTGTATTTATGTTGTTTTAATTTATGCTTTATTAAATTGTATTTATGTTGTTTTATCCTATGCTTTATTAAATTGTATTTACGTGGTTTCATCCTATGCTTTATTAAATTGTATTTATTTTGTTTTAACGTATGCTTTATTAAATTGTATTTATGGTGTTTTATCCTATGCTTTATTAAATTGTATTTATGTTGTTTTAATCTATGCTTTATTAAATTGTATTTATGTTGTTTTATCCTATGCTTTATTAAATTGTATTTACGTGGTTTCATCCTATGCTTTATTAAATTGTATTTATGTTGTTTTAACCTATGCTTTATTAAATTGTATTTATGTTGTTTTATCCTATGCTTTATTAAATTGTATTCATGTTGTTTTATCCAATGCTTTATTAAATTGTATTTATGTTGTTTTATCCTATGCTTTATTAAATTGTATTTATGTGGTTTTATCCTATGCTTCATTAAATTGTATTTATGTTGTTTTATCCTATGCTTTATTAAATTGTTTTTATGTGGTTTTATCCTATGCTTTATTAAATTGTATTTATGTTGTATTATCCTTTGCTTTATTAAATTGCATCTATCTTGTTTTATCCTATGCTTTATTAAATTGTATTTATGTTGTTTTAACCTATGCTTTATTAAATTGTATTTATGTTGTTTTATCCTATGCTTTATTAAATTGTATTCATGTTGTTTTATCCAATGCTTTATTAAATTGTATTTATGTTGTTTTATCCTATGCTTCATTAGATTGTATTTATGTTGTTTTAACCTATGCTTTATTAAATTGTATTTATGTTGTTTTATCCTATGCTTTATTAAATTGTATATATGTTGTTTTATTCTTTGCTTTATTAAATTGTATTTATGTTGTTTTATCCTATGCTTTATTAAATTGTATTTATGTGATTTTATCCTATGCTTTATTAAATTGTATTTATGTGGTTTTATCCTATGCTTCATTAAATTGTATTTATGTTGTTTTATCCTATGCTTTATTAAATTGTTTTTATGTGGTTTTATCCTATGCTTTATTAAATTGTATTTATGTTGTATTATCCTTTGCTTTATTAAATTGCATCTATCTTGTTTTATCCTATGCTTTATTAAATTGTATTTATGTTGTTTTAACCCATGCTTTATTAAATTGTATTTATGTTGTTTTATCCTATGCTTTATTAAATTGTATTTATGTTGTTTTGTCCTATGCTTTATTAAATTGTATTTATGTTGTTTTATCGTATGCTTTATTAAATTGTGTTTATGTTGTTTTATCCTATGCTTTATTAAATTGTGTTTATGTTGTATTATCCTATGCTTTATTAAATTGTATTTATGTTGTTTTGTCCTATGCTTTATTAAATTGTATTTATGTTGTTTTATCCTATGCTTTATTAAATTGTATTTATGTTGTTTTATCCTATGCTTTATTAAATTGTGTTTATGTTGTATTATCCTATGCTTTATTAAATTGTATTTATGTTGTTTTATCCTATGTTTTATTAAATTGTATTTATGTTGTTTTATCGTATGCTTTCTTAAACTGCATTTATGTTGTTTTACCTATGCTTTATTAAATTGTATTTTTGTTGTTTTATCCTATGCTTTATTAAATTGTATTTATGTTGTTTTATCCTATGCTTCATTAAATTGTATTTATGTTGTTTTATCCTATGCTTTATTAAATTGTATTTATGTTGTTTTAACCCATGCTTCATTAAATTGTATTTATGTTGTTTTATCCTATGCTTCATTAAATTGTATTTATGTTCTTTTATCCTATGCTTTATTAAATTGTATTTATTTTGTTTTATCCTATGCTTTGTTAAATTGTATTTATGTTGTTTTAACCTATGCTTTATTAAATTGTATTCATGTTGTTTTATCCTATGCTTTATTAAATGGTATGTATGTTGTTTTTTCCTATGCTTTATTAAATTGTATTTATATTGTTTTAACCTATGCTTTATTAAACTGTATTTATGTTGTTTTATCCTATGCTTTATTAAATTGTATTTATGTTGTTTTATCCTATGCTTTATTAAATTGTATTTATATTGTTTTATTCTATGCTTTATTAAATTGTATTTATGTTGTTTTAATCTATGCTTTATTAAATTTTATTTATGTTGTTTTATCCTATGCTTTATTAAATTGTATTTATGTTGTTTTATCCTATGCTTTATTAAATTGTATTTATGTTGTTTTAACCTATGCTTTATTACATCCTGTTTATGTAGTTTTATCCTATGCTTTATTAAATTGTATTTATGTTGTTTTAACCTATGCTTTATTAAATTCTATTTATGTTGTTTTATCCTATGTTATATTAAATTGTATTTACGTGGTTTCATCCTATGCTTTATTAAATTGTATTTATTTTGTTTTAACCTATGCTTTATTAGATTGTTTTTATGTTGTTTTATCCTATGCTTTATTAAATTGTATTCATGTTGTTTTATTCAATGCTTTATTAAATTGTATTTATGTTGTTTTATCCTATGTTTCATTAAATTGTATTTATGTTGTTTTAACCTATGCTTTATTAAATTGTATTTATGCTGTTTTAACCCATGCTTTATTAAATTGTATTTATGTTGTTTTATCCTATGCTTTATTAAATTGTATTTATGTTGTTTTATCCTATGCTTTATTAAACTGTATTTATGTTGTTTTATCCTATGCTTTATTAAATTGTATTTATGTTGTTTTATTTTATGCATTATTAAATTGTATTTATGTTGTTTTATCCTATGCTTTATTAAATTTTATTTATGTTGTTTTATCCTATGCTTTATTAAATTGTATTTATGGTGTTTTAACCGATGATTTACTAAATTGTATTTATGTTGTTTTATCCTATGCTTTATTAAATTGTATTTATGTTGTTTTATCCTATGCTTTATTAAATTGTATTTGTGTTGTTTTATCCTATGCTTTATTAAATTGTATTTATGTTGTTTTAACCTATGCTTTATTACATCGTGTTTATGTTGTTTTATCCTATGCTTTATTAAATTGTATTTATGTTGTTTTAACCTATGCTTTATTAAATTGTATTTATGTTGTTTTATCCTATGTTATATTAAATTGTATTTACGTGGTTTCATCCTATGCTTTATTAAATTGTATTTATTTTGTTTTAACGTATGCTTTATTAAATTGTATTTATGTTGTTTTATCCTATGCTTTATTAAATTGTATTTATGTTGTTTTAATTTATGCTTTATTAAATTGTATTTATGGTGTTTTATCCTATGCTTTATTAAATTGTATTTATGTTGTTTTAATCTATGCTTTATTAAATTGTATTTATGTTGTTTTATCCTATGCTTTATTAAATTGTATTTACGTGGTTTCATCCTATGTTTTATTAAATTGTATTTATGTTGTTTTAACCTATGCTTTATTAAATTGTATTTATGTTGTTTTATCCTATGCTTTATTAAATTGTATTCATGTTGTTTTATCCAATGCTTTATTAAATTGTATTTATGTTGTTTTATCCTATGCTTTATTAAATTGTATTTATGTGGTTTTATCCTATGCTACATTAAATTGTATTTATGTTGTTTTATCCTATGCTTTATTAAATTGTTTTTATGTGGTTTTATCCTATGCTTTATTAAATTGTATTTATGTTGTATTATCCTTTGCTTTATTAAATTGCATCTATCTTGTTTTATCCTATGCTTTATTAAATTGTATTTATGTTGTTTTAACCTATGCTTTATTAAATTGTATTTATGTTGTTTTATCCTATGCTTTATTAAATTGTATTCATGTTGTTTTATCCAATGCTTTATTAAATTGTATTTATGTTGTTTTATCCTATGCTTCATTAAATTGTATTTATGTTGTTTTAACCTATGCTTTATTAAATTGTATTTATGTTGTTTTATCCTATGCTTTATTAAATTGTATATATGTTGTTTTATTCTTTGCTTTATTAAATTGTATTTATGTTGTTTTATCCTATGCTTTATTAAATTGTATTTATGTGATTTTATCCTATGCTTTATTAAATTGTATTTATGTGGTTTTATCCTATGCTTCATTAAATTGTATTTATGTTGTTTTATCCTATGCTTTATTAAATTGTTTTTATGTGGTTTTATCCTATGCTTTATTAAATTGTATTTATGTTGTATTATCCTTTGCTTTATTAAATTGCATCTATCTTGTTTTATCCTATGCTTTATTAAATTGTATTTATGTTGTTTTAACCCATGCTTTATTAAATTGTATTTATGTTGTTTTATCCTATGCTTTATTAAATTGTATTTATGTTGTTTTGTCCTATGCTTTATTAAATTGTATTTATGTTGTTTTATCGTATGCTTTATTAAATTGTATTTATGTTGTTTTATCCTATGCTTTATTAAATTGTGTTTATGTTGTATTATCCTATGCTTTATTAAATTATATTTATGTTGTTTTGTCCTATGCTTTATTAAATTGTATTTATGTTGTTTTATCCTATGCTTTATTAAATTGTATTTATGTTGTTTTATCCTATGCTTTATTAAATTGTGTTTATGTTGTATTATCCTATGCTTTATTAAATAGTATTTATGTTGTTTTATCCTATGTTTTATTAAATTGTATTTATGTTGTTTTATCGTATGCTTTCTTAAACTGCATTTATGTTGTTTTACCTATGCTTTATTAAATTGTATTTTTGTTGATTTATCCTATGCTTTATTAAATTGTATTTATGTTGTTTTATCCTATGCTTCATTAAATTGTATTTATGTTGTTTTATCCTATGCTTTATTAAATTGTATTTATGTTGTTTTAACCCATGCTTCATTAAATTGTATTTATGTTGTTTTATCCTATGCTTCATTAAATTGTATTTATGTTCTTTTATCCTATGCTTTATTAAATTGTATTTATTTTGTTTTATCCTATGCTTTGTTAAATTGTATTTATGTTGTTTTAACCTATGCTTTATTAAATTGTATTCATGTTGTTTTATCCTATGCTTTATTAAATGGTATTTATGTTGTTTTTCCTATGCTTTATTAAATTGTATTTATATTGTTTTAACCTATGCTTTATTAAACTGTATTTATGTTGTTTTATCCTATGCTTTATTAAATTGTATTTATGTTGTTTTATCCTATGCTTTATTAAATTGTATTTATATTGTTTTATTCTATGCTTTATTAAATTGTATTTATGTTGTTTTAATCTATGCTTTATTAAATTTTATTTATGTTGTTTTATCCTATGCTTTATTAAATTGTATTTATGTTGTTTTATCCTATGCTTTATTAAATTGTATTTATGTTGTTTTAACCTATTCTTTATTACATCCTGTTTATGTTGTTTTATCCTATGCTTTATTAAATTGTATTTATGTTGTTTTAACCTATGCTTTATTAAATTCTATTTATGTTGTTTTATCCTATGTTATATTAAATTGTATTTACGTGGTTTCGTCCTATGCTTTATTAAATTGTATTTATTTTGTTTTAACCTATGCTTTATTAAATTGTTTTTATGTTGTTTTATCCTATGCTTTATTAAATTGTATTCATGTTGTTTTATCCAATGCTTTATTAAATTGTATTTATGTTGTTTTATCCTATGTTTCATTAAATTGTATTTATGTTGTTTTAACCTATGCTTTATTAAATTGTATTTATGCTGTTGTAACCCATGCTTTATTAAATTGTATTTATGTTGTTTTATCCTATGCTTTATTAAATTGTATTTATGTTGTTTTATCCTATGCTTTATTAAACTGTATTTATGTTGTTTTATCCTATGCTTTATTAAATTGTATTTATGGTGTTTTAACCGATGATTTACTAAATTGTATTTATGTTGTTTTATCCTATGCTTTATTAAATTGTATTTATGTTGTTTTATCCTATGCTTTATTAAATTGTATTTGTGTTGTTTTATCCTATGCTTTATTAAATTGTATTTATGTTGTTTTAACCTATGCTTTATTACATCGTGTTTATGTTGTTTTATCCTATGCTTTATTTAATTGTATTTATGTTGTTTTAACCTATGCTTTATTAAATTGTATTTATGTTGTTTTATCCTATGTTATATTAAATTGTATTTACGTGGTTTCATCCTATGCTTTATTAAATTGTATTTATTTTGTTTTAACGTATGCTTTATTAAATTGTATTTATGTTGTTTTATCCTATGCTTTATTAAATTGTATTTATGTTGTTTTAATTTATGCTTTATTAAATTGTATTTATGTTGTTTTATCCTATGCTTTATTAAATTGTATTTACGTGGTTTCATCCTATGCTTTATTAAATTGTATTTATTTTGTTTTAACGTAAGCTTTATTAAATTGTATTTATGGTGTTTTATCCTATGCTTTATTAAATTGTATTTATGTTGTTTTAATCTATGCTTTATTAAATTGTATTTATGTTGTTTTATCCTATGCTTTATTAAATTGTATTTACGTGGTTTCATCCTATGCTTTATTAAATTGTATTTATGTTGTTTTAACCTATGCTTTATTAAATTGTATTTATGTTGTTTTATCCTATGCTTTATTAAATTGTATTCATGTTGTTTTATCCAATGCTTTATTAAATTGTATTTATGTTGTTTTATCCTATGCTTTATTAAATTGTATTTATGTGGTTTTATCCTATGCTTCATTAAATTGTATTTATGTTGTTTTATCCTATGCTTTATTAAATTGTATTTATGTTGTTTTATCCTATGCTTTATTAAATTGTATTTGTGTTGTTTTATCCTATGCTTTATTAAATTGTATTTATGTTGTTTTAACCTATGCTTTATTACATCGTGTTTATGTTGTTTTATCCTATGCTTTATTTAATTGTATTTATGTTGTTTTAACCTATGCTTTATTAAATTGTATTTATGTTGTTTTATCCTATGTTATATTAAATTGTATTTACGTGGTTTCATCCTATGCTTTATTAAATTGTATTTATTTTGTTTTAACGTATGCTTTATTAAATTGTATTCATGTTGTTTTATCCTATGCTTTATTAAATTGTATTTATGTTGTTTTAATTTATGCTTTATTAAATTGTATTTATGTTGTTTTATCCTATGCTTTATTAAATTGTATTTATGTTGTTTTATCCTATGCTTTATTAAATTGTGTTTATGTTGTATTATCCTATGCTTTATTAAATTGTATTTATGTTGTTTTATCCTATGTTTTATTAAATTGTATTTATGTTGTTTTATCTTATGCTTTCTTAAACTGCATTTATGTTGTTTTACCTATGCTTTATTAAATTGTATTTTTGTTGTTTTATCCTATGCTTTATTAAATTGTATTTATGTTGTTTTATCCTATGCTTCATTAAATTGTATTTATGTTGTTTTATCCTATGCTTTATTAAATTGTATTTATGTTGTTTTAACCCATGCTTCATTAAATTGTATTTATGTTGTTTTATCCTATGCTTCATTAAATTGTATTTATGTTCTTTTATCCTATGCTTTATTAAATTGTATTTATTTTGTTTTATCCTATGCTTTGTTAAATTGTATTTATGTTGTTTTAACCTATGCTTTATTAAATTGTATTTATGTTGTTTTATCCTGTGCTTTATTAAATGGTATTTATGTTGTTTTTTCCTATGCTTTATTAAATTGTATTTATATTGTTTTAACCTATGCTTTATTAAACTGTATTTATGTTGTTTTATCCTATGCTTTATTAAATTGTATTTATGTTGTTTTATCCTATGCTTTATTAAATTGTATTTATGTTGTTTTAACCTATCCTTTATTAAATTGTATTTATGTTGTTTTAACCTGTGCTTTATTAAATTGTATTTATGTTGTTTTAACCTATGCTTTATTAAATTGTATTTATGTTGTTTTATCCTATGCTTTATTAAATTGTATTTATGTTGTTTTAACCTATGCTTTATTAAATTGTATTTATGTTGTTTTATCCTATACTTTATTAAATTGTATTTATGTTGTTTTAACCTATGCTTTATTAAATTGTATTTATGTTGTTTTATCCTATGCTTTATTAAATTGTATTTATGTTGTTTTATCCTATGCTTCATTAAATTATATTTATGTTGTTTTATCCTATGCTTTATTAAATTGTATTTATGTTGTTTTAACCCATGCTTCATTAAATTGTATTTATGTTGTTTTATCCTATGCTTCATTAAATTGTATTTATGTTCTTTTATCCTATGCTTTATTAAATTGTATTTATTTTGTTTTATCCTATGCTTTGTTAAATTGTATTTATGTTGTTTTATCCTATGCTTTATTAAATTGTATTTATGTTGTTTTAACCCATGCTTCATTAAATTGTATTTATGTTGTTTTATCCTATGCTTCATTAAATTGTATTTATGTTCTTTTATCCTATGCTTTATTAAATTGTATTTATTTTGTTTTATCCTATGCTTTATTAAATGGTATTTATGTTGTTTTTTCCTATGCTTTATTAAATTGTATTTATATTGTTTTAACCTATGCTTTATTAAACTGTATTTATGTTGTTTTATCCTATGCTTTATTAAATTGTATTTATGTTGTTTTATCCTATGCTTTATTAAATTGTATTTATATTGTTTTATTCTATGCTTTATTAAATTGTATTTATGTTGTTTTAATCTATGCTTTATTAAATTTTATTTATGTTGTTTTATCCTATGCTTTATTAAATTGTATTTATGTTGTTTTATCCTATGCTTTATTAAATTGTATTTATGTTGTTTTAACCTATGCTTTATTACATCCTGTTTATGTTGTTTTATCCTATGCTTTATTAAATTGTATTTATGTTGTTTTAACCTATGCTTTATTAAATTCTATTTATGTTATTTTATCCTATGTTATATTAAATTGTATTTACGTGGTTTCATCCTATGCTTTATTAAATTGTATTTATTTTGTTTTAACCTATGCTTTATTAAATTGTTTTTATGTTGTTTTATCCTATGCTTTATTAAATTGTATTTATGTTGTTTTATCCAATGCTTTATTAAATTGTATTTATGTTGTTTTATCCTATGTTTCATTAAATTGTATTTATGTTGTTTTAACCTATGCTTTATTAAATTGTATTTATGCTGTTTTAACCCATGCTTTATTAAATTGTATTTATGTTGTTTTCTCCTATGCTTTATTAAATTGTATTTATGTTGTTTTATCCTATGCTTTATTAAACTGTATTTATGTTGTTTTATCCTATGCTTTATTAAATTGTATTTATGTTGTTTTATTTTATGCATTATTGAATTGTATGTATGTTGTTTTATCCTATGCTTTATTAAATTTTATTTATGTTGTTTTATCCTATGCTTTATTAAATTGTATTTATGGTGTTTTAACCGATGATTTACTAAATTGTATTTATGTTGTTTTATCCTATGCTTTATTAAATTGTATTTATGTTGTTTTATCCTATCCTTTATTAAATTGTATTTGTGTTGTTTTATCTAATGCTTTATTAAATTGTATTTATGTTGTTTTAACCTATGCTTTATTACATCGTGTTTATGTTGTTTTATCCTATGCTTTATTTAATTGTATTTATGTTGTTTTAACCTATGCTTTATTAAATTGTATTTTTGTTGTTTTATCCTATGTTATATTAAATTGTATTTACGTGGTTTCATCCTATGCTTTATTAAATTGTATTTATTTTTTTTTAACGTATGCTTTATTAAATTGTATTTATGTTGTTTTATCCTATGCTTTATTAAATTGTATTTATGTTGTTTTAATTTATGCTTTATTAAATTGTATTTATGTTGTTTTATCCTATGCTTTATTAAATTGTATTTACGTGGTTTCATCCTATGCTTTATTAAATTGTATTTATGTTGTTTTAACCTATGCTTTATTAAATTGTATTTATGTTGTTTTATCCAATGCTTTATTAAATTGTATTTATGTTGTTTTATCCTATGCTTTATTAAATTGTATTTATGTGGTTTTATCCTATGCTTCATTAAATTGTATTTATGTTGTTTTATCCTATGCTTTATTAAATTGTTTTTATGTGGTTTTATCCTATGCTTTATTAAATTGTATTTATGTTGTATTTTCCTTTGCTTTATTAAATTGCATCTATCTTGTTTTATCCTATGCTTTATTAAATTGTATTTATGTTGTTTTAACCCATGCTTCATTAAATTGTATTTATGTTGTTTTATCCTATGCTTCATTAAATTTTATTTATGTTCTTTTATCCTATGCTTTATTAAATTGTATTTATTTTGTTTTATCCTATGCTTTGTTAAATTGTATTTATGTTGTTTTAACCTATGCATTATTAAATTGTATTTATGTTGTTTTATCCTATGCTTTATTAAATGGTATTTATGTTGTTTTTTCCTATGCTTTATTAAATTGTATTTATATTGTTTTAACCTAAGCTTTATTAAACTGTATTTATGTTGTTTTATCCTATGCTTTATTAAATTGTATTTATGTTGTTTTATCCTATGCTTTATTAAATTGTATTTATATTGTTTTATTCTATGCTTTATTAAATTGTATTTAGGTTGTTTTAATCTATGCTTTATTAAATTTTATTTATGTTGTTTTATCCTATGCTTTATTAAATTGTATTTATGTTGTTTTATCCTATGCTTTATTAAATTGTATTTATGTTGTTTTAACCTATGCTTTATTACATCCTGTTTATGTTATTTTATCCTATGCTTTATTAAATTGTATTTATGTTGTTTTAACCTATGCTTTATTAAATTCTATTTATGTTGTTTTATCCTATGTTATATTAAATTGTATTTACGTGGTTTCATCCTATGCTTTATTAAATTGTATTTATTTTGTTTTAACCTATGCTTTATTAAATTGTTTTTATGTTGTTTTATCCTATGCTTTATTAAATTGTATTCATGTTGTTTTATCCAATGCTTTATTAAATTGTATTTATGTTGTTTTATCCTATGTTTCATTAAATTGTATTTATGTTGTTTTAACCTATGCTTTATTAAATTGTATTTATGCTGTTTTAACCCATGCTTTATTAAATTGTATTTATGTTGTTTTATCCTATGCTTTATTAAATTGTATTTATGTTGTTTTATCCTATGCTTTATTAAACTGTATTTATGTTGTTTTATCCTATGCTTTATTAAATTGTATTTATGTTGTTTTATTTTATGCATTATTAAATTGTATTTATGCTGTTTTATCCTATGCTTTATTAAATTTTATTTATGTTGTTTTATCCTATGCTTTATTAAATTGTATTTATGGTGTTTTAACCGATGATTTACTAAATTGTATTTATGTTGTTTTATCCTATGCTTTATTAAATTGTATTTATGTTGTTTTATCCTATGCTTTATTAAATTGTACTTGTGTTGTTTTATCCTATGCTTTATTAAATTGTATTTATGTTGTTTTAACCTATGCTTTATTACATCGTGTTTATGTTGTTTTATCCTATGCTTTATTTAATTGTATTTATGTTGTTTTAACCTATGCTTTATTAAATTGTATTTATGTTGTTTTATCCTATGCTTTATTAAATTGTATTTATGTTGTTTTATCCTATGCTTTATTAAATTGTATTTATGTTGTTTTATCCTATGCTTTATTAAATTGTATTTATGTTGTTTTGTCCTATGCTTTATTAAATTGTATTTATGTTGTTTTAACCCATGCTTCATTAAATTGTATTTATGTTGTTTTATCCTATGGTTCATTAAATTGTATTTATTTTGTTTTGTCCTATGCTTTATTAAATTGTATTTATGTTGTTTTATCCTATGCTTTATTAAATTGTATTTATGTTGTTTTATCCTATGCTTTATTAAATTGTATTTATGTTGTTTTATCCTATGCTTTATTAAATTGTATTTATGTTGTTTTGTCCTATGCTTTATTAAATTGTATTTATGTTGTTTTTACCCATGCTTCATTAAATTGTATTTATGTTGTTTTATCCTATGGTTCATTAAATTGTATTTATTTTGTTTTGTCCTATGCTTTATTAAATTGTATTTATGTTGTTTTATCCTATGCTTTATTAAATTGTATTTATGTTGTTTTAACCTATGTTTTATTAAATTGTATTTATGTTGATTTATCCTATGCTTTATTAAATTGTATTTATGTTGTTTTATCCTATGCTTTATTAAATTGTATTTATGTTGTTTTAACGTATGTTTTATTAAATTGTATTTATGTTGTTTTATCCTATGCTTTATTAAATTGTATTTATGTTGTTTTAACCCATGCTTTCATAAATTGTATTTATGTTGTTTTATCCTATGCTTTATTAAATTGTGTTTATGTTGTTTTAACCCATGCTTTATTAAATTGTATTTATGTTGTTTTATCCTATGTTTTATTAAATTACATCTATGTTATTTTATCCTATGCTTTATTAAATTGTATTTATGTTGTTTTATCCTATGCTTTATAAAATTATATATATGTGGTTTTATCCTATGCTTTATTAAATTGTATTCATGTTGTTTTATCCTATGCTTTATTAAATTGTATTCATGTTGTTTTATCATATGCTTTATTAAATTGTATTTATGTAGTTTTATCCTATGCTTTATTAAATTGTATTTATGTGGTTTTATCCTATGCTTTATTAAATTGTATTTATGTTGTTTTAACGTATGTTTTATTAAATTGTATTTATGTTGTTTTATCCTATGCTTTATTAAATTGTATTTATGTTGTTTTAACCCATGCTTTAATAAATTGTATTTATGTTGTTTTATCCTATGCTTTATTAAATTGTATTTATGTTGTTTTAACCTATGCTTTATTAAATTGTATTTATGTTGTTTTAACCCATGCTTTATTAAATTGTATTTATGTTGTTTTATCCTATGCTTTATTAAATTGTATTTATGTTGTTTTATCCTATGCTTTATTAAATTGTATTTATGTTGTTTTAACCTATGCTTTATTAAATTGTATTTATGCTGTTTTATCCTATGCTTTATTAAATTGTATTTATGTTGTTTTAACCTATGTTTTATTAAATTGTATTTATGTTGTTTTATCCTATGCTTTATTAAATTGTATTTATGTTGTTTTAACCCATGCTTTAATAAATTGTATTTATGTTGTTTTATCCTATACTTTATTAAATTGTATTTATGTTGTTTTAACCTATGCTTTATTAAATTGTATTTATGTTGTTTTAACCCATGCTTTATTAAATTGTATTTATGTTGTTTTATCCTATGCTTTATTAAATTGTATTTATGTTGTTTTATCCTATGCTTTATTAAATTGTATAAATGTTGCTTTATCCTATGCTTTATTAAATTGTGTTTATGTTGTTTTAACCCATGCTTTATTAAATTGTATTTATGTTGTTTTATCCTATGTTTTATTAAATTGCATCTATGTTATTTTATCCTATGCTTTATTAAATTGTATTTATGTTGTTTTATCCTATGCTTTATAAAATTATATTTATGTGGTTTTATCCTATGCTTTATTAAATTGTATTCATGTTGTTTTATCCTATGCTTTATTAAATTGTATTCATGTTGTTTTATCTTATGCTTTATTAAATTGTATTTATGTAGTTTTATCCTATGCTTTATTAAATTGTATTTATGTGGTTTTATCCTATGCTTTATTAAATTGTATTTATGTTGTTTTATCCTATGCTTTATTAAATTGTATTCATGTTGTTTTATCCTATGCTTTATTAAATTGTATTTATGTTGTTTTAACGTATGTTTCATTAAATTGTATTTATGTTGTTTTAACCCATGCTTTATTAAATTGTATTTATGTTGTTTTATCCTATGCTTTATTAAATTGTATTTATGTTGTTTTATCCTATGCTTTATTAAATTGTATATATGTTGCTTTATCCTATGCTTTATTAAATTGTATTTATGTTGTTTTAACCCATGCTTTAATTGTATTTATGTTGTTTTATCCTATGCTTTATTAAATTGTATTTATGTTGTTTTAACCTATGCTTTATTAAATTGTATTTATGTTGTTTTAACCCATGCTTTATTAAATTGTATTTATGTTGTTTTATCCTATGCTTTATTAAATTGTATTTATGTTGTTTTATCCTATGCTTTATTAAATTGTATTTATGTTGTTTTAATCTATGCTTTATTAAATTGTATTTATGTTGTTTTATCCTATACTTTATTAAATTGTATTTAGGTTGTTTTATCCTATGCTTTATTAAATTGTATTTATGTTGTTTTATCCTATGCTTTATTAAATTGTATTTATGTTGTTTTATCCTATGCTTTATTAAATTGAATTTATGTTGTTTTAACCTATGCTTTATTAAATTGTATTTATGTTGTTTTATCCTATACTTTATTAAATTGTATTTATGTTGTTTTATCCTATGCTTTATTAAATTGTATTTATGTTGTTTTATCCTATGCTTTATTAAATTGTATTTATGTTGTTGTATCCTATACTTTATTAAATTGTATTTATGTTGTTTTATCCTATGCTTTATTAAATTGTATTTATGTTGTTTTAACCTATGCTTTATTAAATTGTATTTATGTTGTTTTATCCTATACTTTATTAAATTGTATTTACGTTGTTTTATCCTATGCTTTATTAAATTGTATTTATGTTGTTTTATCCTATGCTTTATTAAATTGTATTTATGTTGTTTTAACCCATGCTTTAATAAATTGTATTTATGTTGTTTTATCCTATACTTTATTAAATTGTATTTATGTTGTTTTAACTTATGCTTTATTAAATTGTATTTATGTTGTTTTAACCCATGCTTTATTAAATTGTATTTATGTTGTTTTATCCTATGCTTTATTAAATTGTATTTATGTTGTTTTATCCTATGCTTTATTAAATTGTATATATGTTGCTTTATCCTATGCTTTATTAAATTGTGTTTATGTTGTTTTAACCCATGCTTTATTAAATTGTATTTATGTTGTTTTATCCTATGTTTTATTAAATTGCATCTATGTTATTTTATCCTATGCTTTATTAAATTGTATTTATGTTGTTTTATCCTATGCTTTATAAAATTATATTTATGTGGTTTTATCCTATGCTTTATTAAATTGTATTCATGTTGTTTTATCCTATGCTTTATTAAATTGTATTCATGTTGTTTTATCTTATGCTTTATTAAATTGTATTTATGTAGTTTTATCCTATGCTTTATTAAATTGTATTTATGTGGTTTTATCCTATGCTTTATTAAATTGTATTTATGTTGTTTTATCCTATGCTTTATTAAATTGTATTCATGTTGTTTTATCCTATGCTTTATTAAATTGTATTTATGTTGTTTTAACGTATGTTTTATTAAATTGTATTTATGTTGTTTTAACCCATGCTTTATTAAATTGTATTTATGTTGTTTTATCCTATGCTTTATTAAATTGTATTTATGTTGTTTTATCCTATGCTTTATTAAATTGTATATATGTTGCTTTATCCTATGCTTTATTAAATTGTATTTATGTTGTTTTAACCCATGCTTTAATTGTATTTATGTTGTTTTATCCTATGCTTTATTAAATTGTATTTATGTTGTTTTAACCTATGCTTTATTAAATTGTATTTATGTTGTTTTAACCCATGCTTTATTAAATTGTATTTATGTTGTTTTATCCTATGCTTTATTAAATTGTATTTATGTTGTTTTATCCTATGCTTTATTAAATTGTATTTATGTTGTTTTAATCTATGCTTTATTAAATTGTATTTATGTTGTTTTATCCTATACTTTATTAAATTGTATTTAGGTTGTTTTATCCTATGCTTTATTAAATTGTATTTATGTTGTTTATCCTATGCTTTATTAAATTGTATTTATGTTGTTTTATCCTATGCTTTATTAAATTGTATTTATGTTGTTTTAACCTATGCTTTATTAAATTGTATTTATGTTGTTTTATCCTATACTTTATTAAATTGTATTTATGTTGTTTTATCCTATGCTTTATTAAATTGTATTTATGTTGTTTTATCCTATGCTTTATTAAATTGTATTTATGTTGTTTTATCCTATACTTTATTAAATTGTATTTATGTTGTTTTATCCTATGCTTTATTAAATTGTATTTATGTTGTTTTAACCTATGCTTTATTAAATTGTATTTATGTTGTTTTATCCTATACTTTATTAAATTGTATTTACGTTGTTTTATCCTATGCTTTATTAAATTGTATTTATGTTGTTTTATCCTATGCTTTATTAAATTGTATTTATGTTGTTTTATCCTATGCTTTATTAAATTGTATTTATGTTGTTTTGTCCTATGCTTTATTAAATTGTATTTATGTTGTTTTAACCCATGCTTCATTAAATTGTATTTATGTTGTTTTATCCTATGGTTCATTAAATTGTATTTATTTTGTTTTGTCCTATGCTTTATTAAATTGTATTTATGTTGTTTTATCCTATGCTTTATTAAATTGTATTTATGTTGTTTTATCCTATGCTTTATTAAATTGTATTTATGTTGTTTTATCCTATGCTTTATTAAATTGTATTTATGTTGTTTTGTCCTATGCTTTATTAAATTTTATTTATGTTGTTTTTACCCATGCTTCATTAAATTGTATTCATGTTGTTTTATCCTATGGTTCATTAAATTGTATTTATTTTGTTTTGTCCTATGCTTTATTAAATTGTATTTATGTTGTTTTATCCTATGCTTTATTAAATTGTATTTATGTTGTTTTAACCTATGTTTTATTAAATTGTATTTATGTTGATTTATCCTATGCTTTATTAAATTGTATTTATGTTGTTTTATCCTATGCTTTATTAAATTGTATTTATGTTGTTTTAACGTATGTTTTATTAAATTGTATTTATGTTGTTTTATCCTATGCTTTATTAAATTGTATTTATGTTGTTTTAACCCATGCTTTAATAAATTGTATTTATGTTGTTTTATCCTATGCTTTATTAAATTGTGTTTATGTTGTTTTAACCCATGCTTTATTAAATTGTATTTATGTTGTTTTATCCTATGTTTTATTAAATTGCATCTATGTTATTTTATCCTATGCTTTATTAAATTGTATTTATGTTGTTTTATCCTATGCTTTATAAAATTATATTTCTGTGGTTTTATCCTATGCTTTATTAAATTGTATTTATGTAGTTTTATCCTATGCTTTATTAAATTGTATTTATGTTGTTTTATCCTATGCTTTATTAAATTGTATATATGTTGTTTTATTCTTTGCTTTATTAAATTATATTTATGTTGTTTTATCCTATGCTTTATTAAATTGTATTTATGTGATTTTATCCTATGCTTTATTAAATTGTATTTATGTGGTTTTATCCTATGCTTCATTAAATTGTATTTATGTTGTTTTATCCTATGCTTTATTAAATTGTTTTTATGTGGTTTTATCCTATGCTTTATTAAATTGTATTTATGTTGTATTATCCTTTGCTTTATTAAATTGCATCTATCTTGTTTTATCCTATGCTTTATTAAATTGTATTTATGTTGTTTTAACCCATGCTTTATTAAATTGTATTTATGTTGTTTTATCCTATGCTTTATTAAATTGTATTTATGTTGTTTTGTCCTATGCTTTATTAAATTGTATTTATGTTGTTTTATCGTATGCTTTATTAAATTGTATTTATGTTGTTTTATCCTATGCTTTATTAAATTGTGTTTATGTTGTATTTTCCTATGCTTTATTAAATTGTATTTATGTTGTATTGTCCTATGCTTTATTAAATTGTATTTATGTTGTTTTATCCTATGCTTTATTAAATTGTATTTATGTTGTTTTATCCTATGCTTTATTAAATTGTGTTTATGTTGTATTATCCTATGCTTTATTAAATAGTATTTATGTTGTTTTATCCTATGTTTTATTAAATTGTATTTATGTTGTTTTATCGTATGCTTTCTTAAACTGCATTTATGTTGTTTTACCTATGCTTTATTAAATTGTATTTTTGTTGTTTTATCCTATGCTTTATTAAATTGTATTTATGTTGTTTTATCCTATGCTTCATTAAATTGTATTTATGTTGTTTTATCCTATGCTTTATTAAATTGTATTTATGTTGTTTTAACCCATGCTTCATTAAATTGTATTTATGTTGTTTTATCCTATGCTTCATTAAATTGTATTTATGTTCTTTTATCCTATGCTTTATTAAATTGTATTTATTTTGTTTTATCCTATGCTTTGTTAAATTGTATTTATGTTGTTTTAACCTATGCTTTATTAAATTGTATTTATGTTGTTTTATCCTATGCTTTATTAAATGGTATTTATGTTGTTTTTTCCTATGCTTTATTAAATTGTATTTATATTGTTTTAACCTATGCTTTATTAAACTGTATTTATGTTGTTTTATCCTATGCTTTATTAAATTGTATTTATGTTGTTTTATCCTATGCTTTATTAAATTGTATTTATATTGTTTTATTCTATGCTTTATTAAATTGTATTTATGTTGTTTTAATCTATGCTTTATTAAATTTTATTTATGTTGTTTTATCCTATGCTTTATTAAATTGTATTTATGTTGTTTTATCCTATGCTTTATTAAATTGTATTTATGTTGTTTTAACCTATGCTTTATTACATCCTGTTTATGTTGTTTTATCCTATGCTTTATTAAATTGTATTTATGTTGTTTTAACCCATGCTTTAATAAATTGTATTTATGTTGTTTTATCCTATGCTTTATTAAATTGTATTTATGTTGTTTTAACCTATGCTTTATTAAATTGTATTTATGTTGTTTTAACCCATGCTTTATTAAATTGTA
This sequence comes from Phyllobates terribilis, assembly GCF_046119375.1. Classification (NCBI taxonomy): domain Eukaryota; kingdom Metazoa; phylum Chordata; class Amphibia; order Anura; family Dendrobatidae; genus Phyllobates; species Phyllobates terribilis. The sequence continues at coordinate 823,276 of NW_027362781.1, read as the reverse complement.
TTTATGTTGTTTTATCCTATGCTTTATTAAATTGTATTTATGTTGTTTTATCCTATGCTTTATTAAATTGTATTTATGTTGTTTTAACCTATGCTTTATTAAATTGTATTTATGCTGTTTTATCCTATGCTTTATTAAATTGTATTTATGTTGTTTTATCCTATGCTTTATTAAATTGTATTTATGTTGTTTTAACCCATGCTTTAATAAATTGTATTTATGTTGTTTTATCCTATGCTTTATTAAATTGTATTTATGTTGTTTTAACCTATGCTTTATTAAATTGTATTTATGTTGTTTTAACCCATGCTTTATTAAATTGTATTTATGTTGTTTTATCCTATGCTTTATTAAATTGTATTTATGTTGTTTTATCCTATGCTTTATTAAATTGTATTTATGTTGTTTTAACCTATGCTTTATTAAATTGTATTTATGCTGTTTTATCCTATGCTTTATTAAATTGTATTTATGTTGTTTTAACCTATGTTTTATTAAATTGTATTTATGTTGTTTTATCCTATGCTTTATTAAATTGTATTTATGTTGTTTTAACCCATGCTTTAATAAATTGTATTTATGTTGTTTTATCCTATACTTTATTAAATTGTATTTATGTTGTTTTAACCTATGCTTTATTAAATTGTATTTATGTTGTTTTAACCCATGCTTTATTAAATTGTATTTATGTTGTTTTATCCTATGCTTTATTAAATTGTATTTATGTTGTTTTATCCTATGCTTTATTAAATTGTATAAATGTTGCTTTATCCTATGCTTTATTAAATTGTGTTTATGTTGTTTTAACCCATGCTTTATTAAATTGTATTTATGTTGTTTTATCCTATGTTTTATTAAATTGCATCTATGTTATTTTATCCTATGCTTTATTAAATTGTATTTATGTTGTTTTATCCTATGCTTTATAAAATTATATTTATGTGGTTTTATCCTATGCTTTATTAAATTGTATTCATGTTGTTTTATCCTATGCTTTATTAAATTGTATTCATGTTGTTTTATCTTATGCTTTATTAAATTGTATTTATGTAGTTTTATCCTATGCTTTATTAAATTGTATTTATGTGGTTTTATCCTATGCTTTATTAAATTGTATTTATGTTGTTTTATCCTATGCTTTATTAAATTGTATTCATGTTGTTTTATCCTATGCTTTATTAAATTGTATTTATGTTGTTTTAACGTATGTTTCATTAAATTGTATTTATGTTGTTTTAACCCATGCTTTATTAAATTGTATTTATGTTGTTTTATCCTATGCTTTATTAAATTGTATTTATGTTGTTTTATCCTATGCTTTATTAAATTGTATATATGTTGCTTTATCCTATGCTTTATTAAATTGTATTTATGTTGTTTTAACCCATGCTTTAATTGTATTTATGTTGTTTTATCCTATGCTTTATTAAATTGTATTTATGTTGTTTTAACCTATGCTTTATTAAATTGTATTTATGTTGTTTTAACCCATGCTTTATTAAATTGTATTTATGTTGTTTTATCCTATGCTTTATTAAATTGTATTTATGTTGTTTTATCCTATGCTTTATTAAATTGTATTTATGTTGTTTTAATCTATGCTTTATTAAATTGTATTTATGTTGTTTTATCCTATACTTTATTAAATTGTATTTAGGTTGTTTTATCCTATGCTTTATTAAATTGTATTTATGTTGTTTTATCCTATGCTTTATTAAATTGTATTTATGTTGTTTTATCCTATGCTTTATTAAATTGAATTTATGTTGTTTTAACCTATGCTTTATTAAATTGTATTTATGTTGTTTTATCCTATACTTTATTAAATTGTATTTATGTTGTTTTATCCTATGCTTTATTAAATTGTATTTATGTTGTTTTATCCTATGCTTTATTAAATTGTATTTATGTTGTTGTATCCTATACTTTATTAAATTGTATTTATGTTGTTTTATCCTATGCTTTATTAAATTGTATTTATGTTGTTTTAACCTATGCTTTATTAAATTGTATTTATGTTGTTTTATCCTATACTTTATTAAATTGTATTTACGTTGTTTTATCCTATGCTTTATTAAATTGTATTTATGTTGTTTTATCCTATGCTTTATTAAATTGTATTTATGTTGTTTTAACCCATGCTTTAATAAATTGTATTTATGTTGTTTTATCCTATACTTTATTAAATTGTATTTATGTTGTTTTAACTTATGCTTTATTAAATTGTATTTATGTTGTTTTAACCCATGCTTTATTAAATTGTATTTATGTTGTTTTATCCTATGCTTTATTAAATTGTATTTATGTTGTTTTATCCTATGCTTTATTAAATTGTATATATGTTGCTTTATCCTATGCTTTATTAAATTGTGTTTATGTTGTTTTAACCCATGCTTTATTAAATTGTATTTATGTTGTTTTATCCTATGTTTTATTAAATTGCATCTATGTTATTTTATCCTATGCTTTATTAAATTGTATTTATGTTGTTTTATCCTATGCTTTATAAAATTATATTTATGTGGTTTTATCCTATGCTTTATTAAATTGTATTCATGTTGTTTTATCCTATGCTTTATTAAATTGTATTCATGTTGTTTTATCTTATGCTTTATTAAATTGTATTTATGTAGTTTTATCCTATGCTTTATTAAATTGTATTTATGTGGTTTTATCCTATGCTTTATTAAATTGTATTTATGTTGTTTTATCCTATGCTTTATTAAATTGTATTCATGTTGTTTTATCCTATGCTTTATTAAATTGTATTTATGTTGTTTTAACGTATGTTTTATTAAATTGTATTTATGTTGTTTTAACCCATGCTTTATTAAATTGTATTTATGTTGTTTTATCCTATGCTTTATTAAATTGTATTTATGTTGTTTTATCCTATGCTTTATTAAATTGTATATATGTTGCTTTATCCTATGCTTTATTAAATTGTATTTATGTTGTTTTAACCCATGCTTTAATTGTATTTATGTTGTTTTATCCTATGCTTTATTAAATTGTATTTATGTTGTTTTAACCTATGCTTTATTAAATTGTATTTATGTTGTTTTAACCCATGCTTTATTAAATTGTATTTATGTTGTTTTATCCTATGCTTTATTAAATTGTATTTATGTTGTTTTATCCTATGCTTTATTAAATTGTATTTATGTTGTTTTAATCTATGCTTTATTAAATTGTATTTATGTTGTTTTATCCTATACTTTATTAAATTGTATTTAGGTTGTTTTATCCTATGCTTTATTAAATTGTATTTATGTTGTTTATCCTATGCTTTATTAAATTGTATTTATGTTGTTTTATCCTATGCTTTATTAAATTATATTTATGTTGTTTTATCCTATGCTTTATTAAATTGTATTTATGTTGTTTTATCCTATGCTTTATTAAATTGTATTTATGTTGTTTTATCCTATACTTTATTAAATTGTATTTATGTTGTTTTATCCTATGCTTTATTAAATTGTATTTATGTTGTTTTAACCTATGCTTTATTAAATTGTATTTATGTTGTTTTATCCTATACTTTATTAAATTGTATTTACGTTGTTTTATCCTATGCTTTATTAAATTGTATTTATGTTGTTTTATCCTATGCTTTATTAAATTGTATTTATGTTGTTTTATCCTATGCTTTATTAAATTGTATTTATGTTGTTTTGTCCTATGCTTTATTAAATTGTATTTATGTTGTTTTAACCCATGCTTCATTAAATTGTATTTATGTTGTTTTATCCTATGGTTCATTAAATTGTATTTATTTTGTTTTGTCCTATGCTTTATTAAATTGTATTTATGTTGTTTTATCCTATGCTTTATTAAATTGTATTTATGTTGTTTTATCCTATGCTTTATTAAATTGTATTTATGTTGTTTTATCCTATGCTTTATTAAATTGTATTTATGTTGTTTTGTCCTATGCTTTATTAAATTTTATTTATGTTGTTTTTACCCATGCTTCATTAAATTGTATTCATGTTGTTTTATCCTATGGTTCATTAAATTGTATTTATTTTGTTTTGTCCTATGCTTTATTAAATTGTATTTATGTTGTTTTATCCTATACTTTATTAAATTGTATTTATGTTGTTTTAACTTATGCTTTATTAAATTGTATTTATGTTGTTTTAACCCATGCTTTATTAAATTGTATTTATGTTGTTTTATCCTATGCTTTATTAAATTGTATTTATGTTGTTTTATCCTATGCTTTATTAAATTGTATATATGTTGCTTTATCCTATGCTTTATTAAATTGTGTTTATGTTGTTTTAACCCATGCTTTATTAAATTGTATTTATGTTGTTTTATCCTATGTTTTATTAAATTGCATCTATGTTATTTTATCCTATGCTTTATTAAATTGTATTTATGTTGTTTTATCCTATGCTTTATAAAATTATATTTATGTGGTTTTATCCTATGCTTTATTAAATTGTATTCATGTTGTTTTATCCTATGCTTTATTAAATTGTATTCATGTTGTTTTATCTTATGCTTTATTAAATTGTATTTATGTAGTTTTATCCTATGCTTTATTAAATTGTATTTATGTGGTTTTATCCTATGCTTTATTAAATTGTATTTATGTTGTTTTATCCTATGCTTTATTAAATTGTATTCATGTTGTTTTATCCTATGCTTTATTAAATTGTATTTATGTTGTTTTAACGTATGTTTTATTAAATTGTATTTATGTTGTTTTAACCCATGCTTTATTAAATTGTATTTATGTTGTTTTATCCTATGCTTTATTAAATTGTATTTATGTTGTTTTATCCTATGCTTTATTAAATTGTATATATGTTGCTTTATCCTATGCTTTATTAAATTGTATTTATGTTGTTTTAACCCATGCTTTAATTGTATTTATGTTGTTTTATCCTATGCTTTATTAAATTGTATTTATGTTGTTTTAACCTATGCTTTATTAAATTGTATTTATGTTGTTTTAACCCATGCTTTATTAAATTGTATTTATGTTGTTTTATCCTATGCTTTATTAAATTGTATTTATGTTGTTTTATCCTATGCTTTATTAAATTGTATTTATGTTGTTTTAATCTATGCTTTATTAAATTGTATTTATGTTGTTTTATCCTATACTTTATTAAATTGTATTTAGGTTGTTTTATCCTATGCTTTATTAAATTGTATTTATGTTGTTTATCCTATGCTTTATTAAATTGTATTTATGTTGTTTTATCCTATGCTTTATTAAATTGTATTTATGTTGTTTTATCCTATGCTTTATTAAATTGTATTTATGTTGTTTTATCCTATGCTTTATTAAATTGTATTTATGTTGTTTTATCCTATACTTTATTAAATTGTATTTATGTTGTTTTATCCTATGCTTTATTAAATTGTATTTATGTTGTTTTAACCTATGCTTTATTAAATTGTATTTATGTTGTTTTATCCTATACTTTATTAAATTGTATTTACGTTGTTTTATCCTATGCTTTATTAAATTGTATTTATGTTGTTTTATCCTATGCTTTATTAAATTGTATTTATGTTGTTTTATCCTATGCTTTATTAAATTGTATTTATGTTGTTTTGTCCTATGCTTTATTAAATTGTATTTATGTTGTTTTAACCCATGCTTCATTAAATTGTATTTATGTTGTTTTATCCTATGGTTCATTAAATTGTATTTATTTTGTTTTGTCCTATGCTTTATTAAATTGTATTTATGTTGTTTTATCCTATGCTTTATTAAATTGTATTTATGTTGTTTTATCCTATGCTTTATTAAATTGTATTTATGTTGTTTTATCCTATGCTTTATTAAATTGTATTTATGTTGTTTTGTCCTATGCTTTATTAAATTTTATTTATGTTGTTTTTACCCATGCTTCATTAAATTGTATTCATGTTGTTTTATCCTATGGTTCATTAAATTGTATTTATTTTGTTTTGTCCTATGCTTTATTAAATTGTATTTATGTTGTTTTATCCTATGCTTTATTAAATTGTATTTATGTTGTTTTAACCTATGTTTTATTAAATTGTATTTATGTTGATTTATCCTATGCTTTATTAAATTGTATTTATGTTGTTTTATCCTATGCTTTATTAAATTGTATTTATGTTGTTTTAACGTATGTTTTATTAAATTGTATTTATGTTGTTTTATCCTATGCTTTATTAAATTGTATTTATGTTGTTTTAACCCATGCTTTAATAAATTGTATTTATGTTGTTTTATCCTATGCTTTATTAAATTGTGTTTATGTTGTTTTAACCCATGCTTTATTAAATTGTATTTATGTTGTTTTATCCTATGTTTTATTAAATTGCATCTATGTTATTTTATCCTATGCTTTATTAAATTGTATTTATGTTGTTTTATCCTATGCTTTATAAAATTATATTTCTGTGGTTTTATCCTATGCTTTATTAAATTGTATTTATGTAGTTTTATCCTATGCTTTATTAAATTGTATTTATGTTGTTTTATCCTATGCTTTATTAAATTGTATATATGTTGTTTTATTCTTTGCTTTATTAAATTATATTTATGTTGTTTTATCCTATGCTTTATTAAATTGTATTTATGTGATTTTATCCTATGCTTTATTAAATTGTATTTATGTGGTTTTATCCTATGCTTCATTAAATTGTATTTATGTTGTTTTATCCTATGCTTTATTAAATTGTTTTTATGTGGTTTTATCCTATGCTTTATTAAATTGTATTTATGTTGTATTATCCTTTGCTTTATTAAATTGCATCTATCTTGTTTTATCCTATGCTTTATTAAATTGTATTTATGTTGTTTTAACCCATGCTTTATTAAATTGTATTTATGTTGTTTTATCCTATGCTTTATTAAATTGTATTTATGTTGTTTTGTCCTATGCTTTATTAAATTGTATTTATGTTGTTTTATCGTATGCTTTATTAAATTGTATTTATGTTGTTTTATCCTATGCTTTATTAAATTGTGTTTATGTTGTATTTTCCTATGCTTTATTAAATTGTATTTATGTTGTATTGTCCTATGCTTTATTAAATTGTATTTATGTTGTTTTATCCTATGCTTTATTAAATTGTATTTATGTTGTTTTATCCTATGCTTTATTAAATTGTGTTTATGTTGTATTATCCTATGCTTTATTAAATAGTATTTATGTTGTTTTATCCTATGTTTTATTAAATTGTATTTATGTTGTTTTATCGTATGCTTTCTTAAACTGCATTTATGTTGTTTTACCTATGCTTTATTAAATTGTATTTTTGTTGTTTTATCCTATGCTTTATTAAATTGTATTTATGTTGTTTTATCCTATGCTTCATTAAATTGTATTTATGTTGTTTTATCCTATGCTTTATTAAATTGTATTTATGTTGTTTTAACCCATGCTTCATTAAATTGTATTTATGTTGTTTTATCCTATGCTTCATTAAATTGTATTTATGTTCTTTTATCCTATGCTTTATTAAATTGTATTTATTTTGTTTTATCCTATGCTTTGTTAAATTGTATTTATGTTGTTTTAACCTATGCTTTATTAAATTGTATTTATGTTGTTTTATCCTATGCTTTATTAAATGGTATTTATGTTGTTTTTTCCTATGCTTTATTAAATTGTATTTATATTGTTTTAACCTATGCTTTATTAAACTGTATTTATGTTGTTTTATCCTATGCTTTATTAAATTGTATTTATGTTGTTTTATCCTATGCTTTATTAAATTGTATTTATATTGTTTTATTCTATGCTTTATTAAATTGTATTTATGTTGTTTTAATCTATGCTTTATTAAATTTTATTTATGTTGTTTTATCCTATGCTTTATTAAATTGTATTTATGTTGTTTTATCCTATGCTTTATTAAATTGTATTTATGTTGTTTTAACCTATGCTTTATTACATCCTGTTTATGTTGTTTTATCCTATGCTTTATTAAATTGTATTTATGTTGTTTTAACCTATGCTTTATTAAATTCTATTTTTGTTGTTTTATCCTATGTTATATTAAATTGTATTTACGTGGTTTCATCCTATGCTTTATTAAATTGTATTTATTTTGTTTTAACCTATGCTTTATTAAATTGTTTTTATGTTGTTTTATCCTATGCTTTATTAAATTGTATTCATGTTGTTTTATCCAATGCTTTATTAAATTGTATTTATGTTGTTTTATCCTATGTTTCATTAAATTGTATTTATGTTGTTTTAACCTATGCTTTATTAAATTGTATTTATGCTGTTTTAACCCATGCTTTATTAAATTGTATGTATGTTGTTTTATCCTATGCTTTATTAAATTGTATTTATGTTGTTTTATCCTATGCTTTATTAAACTGTATTTATGTTGTTTTATCCTATGCTTTATTAAATTGTATTTATGTTGTTTTATTTTATGCATTATTAAATTGTATTTATGTTGTTTTATCCTATGCTTTATTAAATTTTATTTATGTTGTTTTATCCTATGCTTTATTAAATTGTATTTATGGTGTTTTAACCGATGATTTACTAAATTGTATTTATGTTGTTTTATCCTATGCTTTATTAAATTGTATTTATGTTGTTTTATCCTATGCTTTATTAAATTGTATTTGTGTTGTTTTATCCTATGCTTTATTAAATTGTATTTATGTTGTTTTAACCTATGCTTTATTACATCGTGTTTATGTTGTTTTATCCTATGCTTTATTTAATTGTATTTATGTTGTTTTAACCTATGCTTTATTAAATTGTATTTATGTTGTTTTATCCTATGTTATATTAAATTGTATTTACGTGGTTTCATCCTATGCTTTATTAAATTGTATTTATTTTGTTTTAACGTATGCTTTATTAAATTGTATTTATGTTGTTTTATCCTATGCTTTATTAAATTGTATTTACGTGGTTTCATCCTATGCTTTATTAAATTGCATTTATGTTGTTTTAACCTATGCTTTATTAAATTGTATTTATGTTGTTTTATCCTATGCTTTATTAAATTGTATTCATGTTGTTTTATCCAATGCTTTATTAAATTGTATTTATGTTGTTTTATCCTATGCTTTATTAAATTGTATTTATGTGGTTTTATCCTATGCTTCATTAAATTGTATTTATGTTGTTTTATCCTATGCTTTATTAAATTGTTTTTATGTGGTTTTATCCTATGCTTTATTAAATTGTATTTATGTTGTATTATCCTTTGCTTTATTAAATTGCATCTATCTTGTTTTATCCTATGCTTTATTAAATTGTATTTATGTTGTTTTAACCCATGCTTCATTGAATTGTATTTATGTTGTTTTATCCTATGCTTCATTAAATTGTATTTATGTTCTTTTATCCTATGCTTTATTAAATTGTATTTATTTTGTTTTATCCTATGCTTTGTTAAATTGTATTTATGTTGTTTTAACCTATGCTTTATTAAATTGTATTTATGTTGTTTTCTCCTATGCTTTATTAAATGGTATTTATGTTGTTTTTTCCTATGCTTTATTAAATTGTATTTATATTGTTTTAACCTATGCTTTATTAAACTGTATTTATGTTGTTTTATCCTATGCTTTATTAAATTGTATTTATGTTGTTTTATCCTATGCTTTATTAAATTGTATTTATATTGTTTTATTCTATGCTTTATTAAATTGTATTTATGTTGTTTTATCCTATGCTTTATTAAACTGTATTTATGTTGTTTTATCCTATGCTTTATTAAATTGTATTTATGTTGTTTTAACCTATGCTTTATTACATCCTGTTTATGTTGTTTTATCCTATGCTTTATTAAATTGTATTTATGTTGTTTTAACCTATGCTTTATTAAATTCTTTTTATGTTGTTTTATCCTATGTTATATTAAATTGTATTTACGTGGTTTCATCCTATGCTTTATTAAATTGTATTTATTTTGTTTTAACCTATGCTTTATTAAATTGTTTTTATGTTGTTTTATCCTATGCTTTATTAAATTGTATTCATGTTGTTTTATCCAATGCTTTATTAAATTGTATTTATGTTGTTTTATCCTATGTTTCATTAAATTGTATTTATGTTGTTTTAACCTATGCTTTATTAAATTGTATTTATGCTGTTTTAACCCATGCTTTATTACATTGTATTTATATTGTTTTATCCTATGCTTTATTAAATTGTATTTATGTTGTTTTATCCTATGCTTTATTAAACTGTATTTATGTTGTTTTATCCTATGCTTTATTAAATTGTATTTATGTTGTTTTATTTTATGCATTATTAAATTGTATTTATGTTGTTTTATCCTATGCTTTATTAAATTTTATTTATGTTGTTTTATCCTATGCTTTATTAAATTGTATTTATGGTGTTTTAACCGATGATTTACTAAATTGTATTTATGTTGTTTTATCCTATGCTTTATTAAATTGTATTTATGTTGTTTTATCCTATTCTTTATTAAATTGTATTTGTGTTGTTTTATCCTATGCTTTATTAAATTGTATTTATGTTGTTTTAACCTATGCTTTATTACATCGTGTTTATGTTGTTTTATCCTATGCTTTATTTAATTGTATTTATGTTGTTTTAACCTATGCTTTATTAAATTGTATTTATGTTGTTTTATCCTATGTTATATTAAATTGTATTTACGTGGTTTCATCCTATGCTTTATTAAATTGTATTTATTTTGTTTTAACGTATGCTTTATTAAATTGTATTTATGTTGTTTTATCCTATGCTTTATTAAATTGTATTTATGTTGTTTTAATTTATGCTTTATTAAATTGTATTTATGTTGTTTTATCCTATGCTTTATTAAATTGTATTTACGTGGTTTCATCCTATGCTTTATTAAATTGTATTTATTTTGTTTTAACGTATGCTTTATTAAATTGTATTTATTTTGTTTTAACGTATGCTTTATTAAATTGTATTTATGGTGTTTTATCCTATGCTTTATTAAATTGTATTTATGTTGTTTTAATCTATGCTTTATTAAATTGTATTTATGTTGTTTTATCCTATGCTTTATTAAATTGTATTTACGTGGTTTCATCCTATGCTTTATTAAATTGTATTTATGTTGTTTTAACCTATGCTTTATTAAATTGTATTTATGTTGTTTTATCCTATGCTTTATTAAATTGTATTCATGTTGTTTTATCCAATGCTTTATTAAATTGTATTTATGTTGTTTTATCCTATGCTTTATTAAATTGTATTTATGTGGTTTTATCCTATGCTTCATTAAATTGTATTTATGTTGTTTTATCCTATTCTTTATTAAATTGTTTTTATGTGGTTTTATCCTATGCTTTATTAAATTGTATTTATGTTGTATTATCCTTTGCTTTATTAAATTGCATCTATCTTGTTTTATCCTATGCTTTATTAAATTGTATTTATGTTGTTTTAACCCATGCTTTATTAAATTGTATTTATGTTGTTTTATCCTATGCTTTATTAAATTGTATTTATGTTGTTTTGTCCTATGCTTTATTAAATTGTATTTATGTTGTTTTATCCTATGCTTTATTAAATTGTATTCATGTTGTTTTATCCAATGCTTTATTAAATTGTATTTATGTTGTTTTATCCTATGCTTTATTAAATTGTATTTATGTGGTTTTATCCTATGCTTCATTAAATTGTATTTATGTTGTTTTATCCTATGCTTTATTAAATTGTTTTTATGTGGTTTTATCCTATGCTTTATTAAATTGTATTTATGTTGTATTATCCTTTGCTTTATTAAATTGCATCTATCTTGTTTTATCCTATGCTTTATTAAATTGTATTTATGTTGTTTTAACCCATGCTTCATTGAATTGTATTTATGTTGTTTTATCCTATGCTTCATTAAATTGTATTTATGTTCTTTTATCCTATGCTTTATTAAATTGTATTTATTTTGTTTTATCCTATGCTTTGTTAAATTGTATTTATGTTGTTTTAACCTATGCTTTATTAAATTGTATTTATGTTGTTTTCTCCTATGCTTTATTAAATGGTATTTATGTTGTTTTTTCCTATGCTTTATTAAATTGTATTTATATTGTTTTAACCTATGCTTTATTAAACTGTATTTATGTTGTTTTATCCTATGCTTTATTAAATTGTATTTATGTTGTTTTATCCTATGCTTTATTAAATTGTATTTATATTGTTTTATTCTATGCTTTATTAAATTGTATTTATGTTGTTTTATCCTATGCTTTATTAAACTGTATTTATGTTGTTTTATCCTATGCTTTATTAAATTGTATTTATGTTGTTTTAACCTATGCTTTATTACATCCTGTTTATGTTGTTTTATCCTATGCTTTATTAAATTGTATTTATGTTGTTTTAACCTATGCTTTATTAAATTCTTTTTATGTTGTTTTATCCTATGTTATATTAAATTGTATTTACGTGGTTTCATCCTATGCTTTATTAAATTGTATTTATTTTGTTTTAACCTATGCTTTATTAAATTGTTTTTATGTTGTTTTATCCTATGCTTTATTAAATTGTATTCATGTTGTTTTATCCAATGCTTTATTAAATTGTATTTATGTTGTTTTATCCTATGTTTCATTAAATTGTATTTATGTTGTTTTAACCTATGCTTTATTAAATTGTATTTATGCTGTTTTAACCCATGCTTTATTACATTGTATTTATGTTGTTTTATCCTATGCTTTATTAAATTGTATTTATGTTGTTTTATCCTATGCTTTATTAAACTGTATTTATGTTGTTTTATCCTATGCTTTATTAAATTGTATTTATGTTGTTTTATTTTATGCATTATTAAATTGTATTTATGTTGTTTTATCCTATGCTTTATTAAATTTTATTTATGTTGTTTTATCCTATGCTTTATTAAATTGTATTTATGGTGTTTTAACCGATGATTTACTAAATTGTATTTATGTTGTTTTATCCTATGCTTTATTAAATTGTATTTATGTTGTTTTATCCTATGCTTTATTAAATTGTATTTGTGTTGTTTTATCCTATGCTTTATTAAATTGTATTTATGTTGTTTTAACCTATGCTTTATTACATCGTGTTTATGTTGTTTTATCCTATGCTTTATTTAATTGTATTTATGTTGTTTTAACCTATGCTTTATTAAATTGTATTTATGTTGTTTTATCCTATGTTATATTAAATTGTATTTACGTGGTTTCATCCTATGCTTTATTAAATTGTATTTATTTTGTTTTAACGTATGCTTTATTAAATTGTATTTATGTTGTTTTATCCTATGCTTTATTAAATTGTATTTATGTTGTTTTAATTTATGCTTTATTAAATTGTATTTATGTTGTTTTATCCTATGCTTTATTAAATTGTATTTACGTGGTTTCATCCTATGCTTTATTAAATTGTATTTATTTTGTTTTAACGTATGCTTTATTAAATTGTATTTATTTTGTTTTAACGTATGCCTTATTAAATTGTATTTATGGTGTTTTATCCTATGCTTTATTAAATTGTATTTATGTTGTTTTAATCTATGCTTTATTAAATTGTATTTATGTTGTTTTATCCTATGCTTTATTAAATTGTATTTACGTGGTTTCATCCTATGCTTTATTAAATTGTATTTATGTTGTTTTAACCTATGCTTTATTAAATTGTATTTATGTTGTTTTATCCTATGCTTTATTAAATTGTATTCATGTTGTTTTATCCAATGCTTTATTAAATTGTATTTATGTTGTTTTATCCTATGCTTTATTAAATTGTATTTATGTGGTTTTATCCTATGCTTCATTAAATTGTATTTATGTTGTTTTATCCTATGCTTTATTAAATTGTTTTTATGTGGTTTTATCCTATGCTTTATTAAATTGTATTTATGTTGTATTATCCTTTGCTTTATTAAATTGCATCTATCTTGTTTTATCCTATGCTTTATTAAATTGTATTTATGTTGTTTTAACCCATGCTTTATTAAATTGTATTTATGTTGTTTTATCCTATGCTTTATTAAATTGTATTTATGTTGTTTTGTCCTATGCTTTATTAAATTGTATTTATGTTGTTTTATCGTATGCTTTATTAAATTGTATTTATGTTGTTTTATCCTATGCTTTATTAAATTGTGTTTATGTTGTATTATCCTATGCTTCATTAAATTGTATTTATGTTGTTTTATCCTATGTTTTATTAAATTGTATTTATGTTGTTTTATCGTATGCTTTCTTAAACTGCATTTATGTTGTTTTACCTATGCTTTATTAAATTGTATTTTTGTTGTTTTATCCTATGCTTTATTAAATTGTATTTATGTTGTTTTATCCTATGCTTCATTAAATTGTATTTATGTTGTTTTATCCTATGCTTTATTAAATTGTATTTATGTTGTTTTAACCCATGCTTCATTAAATTGTATTTATGTTGTTTTATCCTATGCTTCATTAAATTGTATTTATGTTCTTTTATCCTATGCTTTATTAAATTGTATTTATTTTGTTTTATCCTATGCTTTGTTAAATTGTATTTATGTTGTTTTAACCTATGCTTTATTAAATTGTATTTATGTTGTTTTATCCTGTGCTTTATTAAATGGTATTTATGTTGTTTTTTCCTATGCTTTATTAAATTGTATTTATATTGTTTTAACCTATGCTTTATTAAACTGTATTTATGTTGTTTTATCCTATGCTTTATTAAATTGTATTTATGTTGTTTTATCCTATGCTTTATTAAATTGTATTTATGTTGTTTTAACCTATCCTTTATTAAATTGTATTTATGTTGTTTTAACCTATGCTTTATTAAATTGTATTTATGTTGTTTTAACCTATGCTTTATTAAATTGTATTTATGTTGTTTTATCCTATGCTTTATTAAATTGTATTTATGTTGTTTTAACCTATGCATTATTAAATTGTATTTATGTTGTTTTATCCTATACTTTATTAAATTGTATTTATGTTGTTTTAACCTATGCTTTATTAAATTGTATTTATGTTGTTTTATCCTATGCTTTATTAAATTGTATTTATGTTGTTTTATCCTATGCTTCATTAAATTGTATTTATGTTGTTTTATCCTATGCTTTATTAAATTGTATTTATGTTGTTTTAACCCATGCTTCATTAAATTGTATTTATGTTGTTTTATCCTACGCTTCATTAAATTGTATTTATGTTCTTTTATCCTATGCTTTATTAAATTTTATTTATTTTGTTTTATCCTATGCTTTGTTAAATTGTATTTATGTTGTTTTAACCTATGCTTTATTAAATTGTATTTATGTTGTTTTATCCTATGCTTTATTAAATGGTATTTATGTTGTTTTTTCCTATGCTTTATTAAATTGTATTTATATTGTTTTAACCTATGCTTTATTAAACTGTATTTATGTTGTTTTATCCTATGCTTTATTAAATTGTATTTATGTTGTTTTATCCTATGCTTTATTAAATTGTATTTATATTGTTTTATTCTATGCTTTATTAAATTGTATTTATGTTGTTTTAATCTATGCTTTATTAAATTTTATTTATGTTGTTTTATCCTATGCTTTATTAAATTGTATTTATGTTGTTTTATCCTATGCTTTATTAAATTGTATTTATGTTGTTTTAACCTATGCTTTATTACATCCTGTTTATGTTGTTTTATCCTATGCTTTATTAAATTGTATTTATGTTGTTTTAACCTATGCTTTATTAAATTCTATTTATGTTGTTTTATCCTATGTTATATTAAATTGTATTTACGTGGTTTCATCCTATGCTTTATTAAATTGTATTTATTTTGTTTTAACCTATGCTTTATTAAATTGTTTTTATGTTGTTTTATCCTATGCTTTATTAAATTGTATTCATGTTGTTTTATCCAATGCTTTATTAAATTGTATTTATGTTGTTTTATCCTATGTTTCATTAAATTGTATTTATGTTGTTTTAACCTATGCTTTATTAAATTGTATTTATGCTGTTTTAACCCATGCTTTATTAAATTGTATTTATGTTGTTTTATCCTATGCTTTATTAAATTGTATTCATGTTGTTTTATCCAATGCTTTATTAAATTGTATTTATGTTGTTTTATCCTATGCTTTATTAAATTGTATTTATGTGGTTTTATCCTATGCTTCATTAAATTGTATTTATGTTGTTTTATCCTATGCTTTATTAAATTGTTTTTATGTGGTTTTATCCTATGCTTTATTAAATTGTATTTATGTTGTATTATCCTTTGCTTTATTAAATTGCATCTATCTTGTTTTATCCTATGCTTTATTAAATTGTATTTATGTTGTTTTAACCCATGCTTCATTAAATTGTATTTATGTTGTTTTATCCTATGCTTCATTAAATTGTATTTATGTTGTTTTAACCTATGCTTTATTAAATTGTATTTATGCTGTTTTAACCCATGCTTTATTAAATTGTATTTATGTTGTTTTATCCTATGCTTTATTAAATTGTATTTATGTTGTTTTATCCTATGCTTTATTAAACTGTATTTATGTTGTTTTATCCTATGCTTTATTAAATTGTATTTATGTTGTTTTATTTTATGCATTATTAAATTGTATTTATGTTGTTTTATCCTATGCTTTATTAAATTGTATTTATGTTGTTTTATCCTATGCTTTATTAAATTGTATTTATGGTGTTTTAACCGATGATTTACTAAATTGTATTTATGTTGTTTTATCCTATGCTTTATTAAATTGTATTTATGTTGTTTTATCCTATGCTTTATTAAATTGTATTTGTGTTGTTTTATCCTATGCTTTATTAAATTGTATTTATGTTGTTTTAACCTATGCTTTATTACATCGTGTTTATGTTGTTTTAACCTATGCTTTATTTAATTGTATTTATGTTGTTTTAACCTATGCTTTATTAAATTGTATTTATGTTGTTTTATCCTATGTTATATTAAATTGTATTTACGTGGTTTCATCCTATGCTTTATTAAATTGTATTTATTTTGTTTTAACGTATGCTTTATTAAATTGTATTTATGTTGTTTTATCCTATGCTTTATAAAATTGTATTTATGTTGTTTTAATTTATGCTTTATTAAATTGTATTTATGTTGTTTTATCCTATGCTTTATTAAAGTGTATTTACGTGGTTTCATCCTATGCTTTATTAAATTGTATTTATTTTGTTTTAACGTATGCTTTATTAAATTGTATTTATGGTGTTTTATCCTATGCTTTATTAAATTGTATTTATGTTGTTTTAATCTATGCTTTATTAAATTGTATTTATGTTGTTTTATCCTATGCTTTATTAAATTGTATTTACGTGGTTTCATCCTATGCTTTATTAAATTGTATTTATGTTGTTTTAACCTATGCTTTATTAAATTGTATTTATGTTGTTTTATCCTATGCTTTATTAAATTGTATTCATGTTGTTTTATCCAATGCTTTATTAAATTGTATTTATGTTGTTTTATCCTATGCTTTATTAAATTGTATTTATGTGGTTTTATCCTATGCTTCATTAAATTGTATTTATGTTGTTTTATCCTATGCTTTATTAAATTGTATTTACGTGGTTTCATCCTATGCTTTATTAAATTGTATTTATTTTGTTTTAACGTATGCTTTATTAAATTGTATTTATGGTGTTTTATCCTATGCTTTATTAAATTGTATTTATGTTGTTTTAATCTATGCTTTATTAAATTGTATTTATGTTGTTTTATCCTATGCTTTATTAAATTGTATTTACGTGGTTTCATCCTATGCTTTATTAAATTGCATTTATGTTGTTTTAACCTATGCTTTATTAAATTGTATTTATGTTGTTTTATCCTATGCTTTATTAAATTGTATTCATGTTGTTTTATCCAATGCTTTATTAAATTGTATTTATGTTGTTTTATCCTATGCTTTATTAAATTGTATTTATGTGGTTTTATCCTATGCTTCATTAAATTGTATTTATGTTGTTTTATCCTATGCTTTATTAAATTGTTTTTATGTGGTTTTATCCTATGCTTTATTAAATTGTATTTATGTTGTATTATCCTTTGCTTTATTAAATTGCATCTATCTTGTTTTATCCTATGCTTTATTAAATTGTATTTATGTTGTTTTAACCCATGCTTCATTAAATTGTATTTATGTTGTTTTATCCTATGCTTCATTAAATTGTATTTATGTTCTTTTATCCTATGCTTTATTAAATTGTATTTATTTTGTTTTATCCTATGCTTTGTTAAATTGTATTTATGTTGTTTTAACCTATGCTTTATTAAATTGTATTTATGTTGTTTTATCCTATGCTTTATTAAATGGTATTTATGTTGTTTTTTCCTATGCTTTATTAAATTGTATTTATATTGTTTTAACCTATGCTTTATTAAACTGTATTTATGTTGTTTTATCCTATGCTTTATTAAATTGTATTTATGTTGTTTTATCCTATGCTTTATTAAATTGTATTTATATTGTTTTATTCTATGCTTTATTAAATTGTATTTATGTTGTTTTAATCTATGCTTTATTAAATTTTATTTATGTTGTTTTATCCTATGCTTTATTAAATTGTATTTATGTTGTTTTATCCTATGCTTTATTAAATTGTATTTATGTTGTTTTAACCTATGCTTTATTACATCCTGTTTATGTTGTTTTATCCTATGCTTTATTAAATTGTATTTATGTTGTTTTAACCTATGCTTTATTAAATTCTATTTATGTTGTTTTATCCTATGTTATATTAAATTGTATTTACGTGGTTTCATCCTATGCTTTATTAAATTGTATTTATTTTGTTTTAACCTATGCTTTATTAAATTGTTTTTATGTTGTTTTATCCTATGCTTTATTAAATTGTATTCATGTTGTTTTATCCAATGCTTTATTAAATTGTATTTATGTTGTTTTATCCTATGTTTCATTAAATTGTATTTATGTTGTTTTAACCTATGCTTTATTAAATTGTATTTATGCTGTTTTAACCCATGCTTTATTAAATTGTATTTATGTTGTTTTATCCTATGCTTTATTAAATTGTATTCATGTTGTTTTATCCAATGCTTTATTAAATTGTATTTATGTTGTTTTATCCTATGCTTTATTAAATTGTATTTATGTGGTTTTATCCTATGCTTCATTAAATTGTATTTATGTTGTTTTATCCTATGCTTTATTAAATTGTTTTTATGTGGTTTTATCCTATGCTTTATTAAATTGTATTTATGTTGTATTATCCTTTGCTTTATTAAATTGCATCTATCTTGTTTTATCCTATGCTTTATTAAATTGTATTTATGTTGTTTTAACCCATGCTTCATTAAATTGTATTTATGTTGTTTTATCCTATGCTTCATTAAATTGTATTTATGTTGTTTTAACCTATGCTTTATTAAATTGTATTTATGCTGTTTTAACCCATGCTTTATTAAATTGTATTTATGTTGTTTTATCCTATGCTTTATTAAATTGTATTTATGTTGTTTTATCCTATGCTTTATTAAACTGTATTTATGTTGTTTTATCCTATGCTTTATTAAATTGTATTTATGTTGTTTTATTTTATGCATTATTAAATTGTATTTATGTTGTTTTATCCTATGCTTTATTAAATTGTATTTATGTTGTTTTATCCTATGCTTTATTAAATTGTATTTATGGTGTTTTAACCGATGATTTACTAAATTGTATTTATGTTGTTTTATCCTATGCTTTATTAAATTGTATTTATGTTGTTTTATCCTATGCTTTATTAAATTGTATTTGTGTTGTTTTATCCTATGCTTTATTAAATTGTATTTATGTTGTTTTAACCTATGCTTTATTACATCGTGTTTATGTTGTTTTAACCTATGCTTTATTTAATTGTATTTATGTTGTTTTAACCTATGCTTTATTAAATTGTATTTATGTTGTTTTATCCTATGTTATATTAAATTGTATTTACGTGGTTTCATCCTATGCTTTATTAAATTGTATTTATTTTGTTTTAACGTATGCTTTATTAAATTGTATTTATGTTGTTTTATCCTATGCTTTATAAAATTGTATTTATGTTGTTTTAATTTATGCTTTATTAAATTGTATTTATGTTGTTTTATCCTATGCTTTATTAAAGTGTATTTACGTGGTTTCATCCTATGCTTTATTAAATTGTATTTATTTTGTTTTAACGTATGCTTTATTAAATTGTATTTATGGTGTTTTATCCTATGCTTTATTAAATTGTATTTATGTTGTTTTAATCTATGCTTTATTAAATTGTATTTATGTTGTTTTATCCTATGCTTTATTAAATTGTATTTACGTGGTTTCATCCTATGCTTTATTAAATTGTATTTATGTTGTTTTAACCTATGCTTTATTAAATTGTATTTATGTTGTTTTATCCTATGCTTTATTAAATTGTATTCATGTTGTTTTATCCAATGCTTTATTAAATTGTATTTATGTTGTTTTATCCTATGCTTTATTAAATTGTATTTATGTGGTTTTATCCTATGCTTCATTAAATTGTATTTATGTTGTTTTATCCTATGCTTTATTAAATTGTTTTTATGTGGTTTTATCCTATGCTTTATTAAATTGTATTTATGTTGTATTATCCTTTGCTTTATTAAATTGCATCTATCTTGTTTTATCCTATGCATTATTAAATTGTATTTATGTTGTTTTAACCCATGCTTTATTAAATTGTATTTATGTTGTTTTATCCTATGCTTTATTAAATTGTATTTATGTTGTTTTGTCCTATGCTTTATTAAATTGTATTTATGTTGTTTTATCGTATGCTTTATTAAATTGTATTTATGTTGTTTTATCCTATGCTTTATTAAATTGTGTTTATGTTGTATTATCCTATGCTTTATTAAATTGTATTTATGTTGTTTTATCCTATGTTTTATTAAATTGTATTTATGTTGTTTTATCGTATGCTTTCTTAAACTGCATTTATGTTGTTTTACCTATGCTTTATTAAATTGTATTTTTGTTGTTTTATCCTATGCTTTATTTAATTGTATTTATGTTGTTTTATCCTATGCTTCATTAAATTGTATTTATGTTGTTTTATCCTATGCTTTATTAAATTGTATTTATGTTGTTTTAACCCATGCTTCATTAAATTGTATTTATGTTGTTTTATCCTATGCTTCATTAAATTGTATTTATGTTCTTTTATCCTATGCTTTATTAAATTGTATTTATTTTGTTTTATCCTATGCTTTGTTAGATTGTATTTATGTTGTTTTAACCTATGCTTTATTAAATTGTATTTATGTTGTTTTATCCTGTGCTTTATTAAATGGTATTTATGTTGTTTTTTCCTATGCTTTATTAAATTGTATTTATATTGTTTTAACCTATGCTTTATTAAACTGTATTTATGTTGTTTTATCCTATGCTTTATTAAATTGTATTTATGTTGTTTTATCCTATGCTTTATTAAATTGTATTTATGTTGTTTTAACCTATCCTTTATTAAATTGTATTTATGTTGTTTTAACCTATGCTTTATTAAATTGTATTTATGTTGTTTTAACCTATGCTTTATTAAATTGTATTTATGTTGTTTTATCCTATGCTTTATTAAATTGTATTTATGTTGTTTTAACCTATGCTTTATTAAATTGTATTTATGTTGTTTTATCCTATACTTTATTAAATTGTATTTATGTTGTTTTAACCTATGCTTTATTAAATTGTATTTATGTTGTTTTATCCTATGCTTTATTAAATTGTATTTATGTTGTTTTATCCTATGCTTTATTAAATTGTGTTTATGTTGTTTTATCCTATGCTTTATTAAATTGTATTTATGTTGTTTTATCCTATGCTTTATTAAATTGTATTTATGTTGTTTTAACCTATGCTTTATTAAATTGTATTTATGTTGTTTTATCCTATGCTTTATTAAATTGTATTTATGTTGTTTTAACCTATGTTTTATTAAATTGTATTTATGTTGTTTTATCCTATGCTTTATTAAATTGTATTTATGTTGTTTTAACCTATGCTTTATTAAATTGTATTTATGTTGTTTTAACCTATGCTTTATTAAATTGTATTTATGTTGTTTTATCCTATGCTTTATTAAATTGTATTTATGTTATTTTATCCTATGCTTTATTAAATTGTGTTTATGTTGTTTTATCCTATGCTTTATTAAATTGTATTTATGTTGTTTTATCCTATGCTTTATTAAATTGTGTTTATGTTGTTTTATCCTATGCTTTATTAAATTGTATTTATGTTCTTTTATCCTATGCTTTATTAAATTGTGTTTATGTTGTTTTATCCTATGCTTTATTAAATTGTATTTATGTTGTTTTATCCTATGCTTTATTAAATTGTGTTTATGTTGTTTTATCCTATGCTTTATTAAATTGTATTTATGTTGTTTTATCCTATGCTTTATTAAATTGTATTTATGTTCTTTTATCCTATGCTTTATTAAATTGTGTTTATGTTGTTTTATCCTATGCTTTATTAAATTGTATTTATGTTGTTTTATCCTATGCTTTATTAAATTGTGTTTATGTTGTTTTATCCTATGCTTTATTAAATTGTATTTATGTTGTTTTATCCTATGCTTTATTAAATTGTATTTATGTTGTTTTATCCTATGCTTTATTAAATTGTGTTTATGTTGTTTTATCCTATGCTTTATTAAATTGTATTTATGTTGTTTTATCCTATGCTTTATTAAATTGTGTTTATGTTGTTTTATCCTATGCTTTTTTAAATTGTATTTATGTTGTTTTATCCTATGCTTTATTAAATTGTATTTATATTGTTTTATTCTATGCTTTATTAAATTGTATTTATGTTGTTTTAATCTATGCTTTATTAAATTTTATTTATGTTGTTTTATCCTATGCTTTATTAAATTGTATTTATGTTGTTTTATCCTATGCTTTATTAAATTGTATTTATGTTGTTTTAACCTATGCTTTATTACATCCTGTTTATGTTGTTTTATTCTATGCTTTAATAAATTGTATTTATGTTGTTTTAATCTATGCTTTTTTAAATTTTATTTATGTTGTTTTATCCTATGCTTTATTAAATTGTATTTATGTTGTTTTAATCTATGCTTTTTTAAATTTTATTTATGTTGTTTTATCCTATGCTTTATTAAATTGTATTTATGTTGTTTTATCCTATGCTTTATTAAATTGTATTTATGTTATTTTATCCTATGCTTTATTAAATTGTGTTTATGTTGTTTTATCCTATGCTTTATTAAATTGTATTTATGTTGTTTTATCCTATGCTTTATTAAATTGTGTTTATGTTGTTTTATCCTATGCTTTATTAAATTGTATTTATGTTCTTTTATCCTATGCTTTATTAAATTGTGTTTATGTTGTTTTATCCTATGCTTTATTAAATTGTATTTATGTTGTTTTATCCTATGCTTTATTAAATTGTGTTTATGTTGTTTTATCCTATGCTTTATTAAATTGTATTTATGTTGTTTTATCCTATGCTTTATTAAATTGTATTTATGTTCTTTTATCCTATGCTTTATTAAATTGTGTTTATGTTGTTTTATCCTATGCTTTATTAAATTGTATTTATGTTGTTTTATCCTATGCTTTATTAAATTGTGTTTATGTTGTTTTATCCTATGCTTTATTAAATTGTATTTATGTTGTTTTATCCTATGCTTTATTAAATTGTATTTATGTTGTTTTATCCTATGCTTTATTAAAGTGTATTTACGTGGTTTCATCCTATGCTTTATTAAATTGTATTTATTTTGTTTTAACGTATGCTTTATTAAATTGTATTTATGGTGTTTTATCCTATGCTTTATTAAATTGTATTTATGTTGTTTTAATCTATGCTTTATTAAATTGTATTTATGTTGTTTTATCCTATGCTTTATTAAATTGTATTTACGTGGTTTCATCCTATGCTTTATTAAATTGTATTTATGTTGTTTTAACCTATGCTTTATTAAATTGTATTTATGTTGTTTTATCCTATGCTTTATTAAATTGTATTCATGTTGTTTTATCCAATGCTTTATTAAATTGTATTTATGTTGTTTTATCCTATGCTTTATTAAATTGTATTTATGTGGTTTTATCCTATGCTTCATTAAATTGTATTTATGTTGTTTTATCCTATGCTTTATTAAATTGTTTTTATGTGGTTTTATCCTATGCTTTATTAAATTGTATTTATGTTGTATTATCCTTTGCTTTATTAAATTGCATCTATCTTGTTTTATCCTATGCATTATTAAATTGTATTTATGTTGTTTTAACCCATGCTTTATTAAATTGTATTTATGTTGTTTTATCCTATGCTTTATTAAATTGTATTTATGTTGTTTTGTCCTATGCTTTATTAAATTGTATTTATGTTGTTTTATCGTATGCTTTATTAAATTGTATTTATGTTGTTTTATCCTATGCTTTATTAAATTGTGTTTATGTTGTATTATCCTATGCTTTATTAAATTGTATTTATGTTGTTTTATCCTATGTTTTATTAAATTGTATTTATGTTGTTTTATCGTATGCTTTCTTAAACTGCATTTATGTTGTTTTACCTATGCTTTATTAAATTGTATTTTTGTTGTTTTATCCTATGCTTTATTTAATTGTATTTATGTTGTTTTATCCTATGCTTCATTAAATTGTATTTATGTTGTTTTATCCTATGCTTTATTAAATTGTATTTATGTTGTTTTAACCCATGCTTCATTAAATTGTATTTATGTTGTTTTATCCTATGCTTCATTAAATTGTATTTATGTTCTTTTATCCTATGCTTTATTAAATTGTATTTATTTTGTTTTATCCTATGCTTTGTTAGATTGTATTTATGTTGTTTTAACCTATGCTTTATTAAATTGTATTTATGTTGTTTTATCCTGTGCTTTATTAAATGGTATTTATGTTGTTTTTTCCTATGCTTTATTAAATTGTATTTATATTGTTTTAACCTATGCTTTATTAAACTGTATTTATGTTGTTTTATCCTATGCTTTATTAAATTGTATTTATGTTGTTTTATCCTATGCTTTATTAAATTGTATTTATGTTGTTTTAACCTATCCTTTATTAAATTGTATTTATGTTGTTTTAACCTATGCTTTATTAAATTGTATTTATGTTGTTTTAACCTATGCTTTATTAAATTGTATTTATGTTGTTTTATCCTATGCTTTATTAAATTGTATTTATGTTGTTTTAACCTATGCTTTATTAAATTGTATTTATGTTGTTTTATCCTATACTTTATTAAATTGTATTTATGTTGTTTTAACCTATGCTTTATTAAATTGTATTTATGTTGTTTTATCCTATGCTTTATTAAATTGTATTTATGTTGTTTTATCCTATGCTTTATTAAATTGTGTTTATGTTGTTTTATCCTATGCTTTATTAAATTGTATTTATGTTGTTTTATCCTATGCTTTATTAAATTGTATTTATGTTGTTTTAACCTATGCTTTATTAAATTGTATTTATGTTGTTTTATCCTATGCTTTATTAAATTGTATTTATGTTGTTTTAACCTATGTTTTATTAAATTGTATTTATGTTGTTTTATCCTATGCTTTATTAAATTGTATTTATGTTGTTTTAACCTATGCTTTATTAAATTGTATTTATGTTGTTTTAACCTATGCTTTATTAAATTGTATTTATGTTGTTTTATCCTATGCTTTATTAAATTGTATTTATGTTATTTTATCCTATGCTTTATTAAATTGTGTTTATGTTGTTTTATCCTATGCTTTATTAAATTGTATTTATGTTGTTTTATCCTATGCTTTATTAAATTGTGTTTATGTTGTTTTATCCTATGCTTTATTAAATTGTATTTATGTTCTTTTATCCTATGCTTTATTAAATTGTGTTTATGTTGTTTTATCCTATGCTTTATTAAATTGTTTTTATGTGGTTTTATCCTATGCTTTATTAAATTGTATTTATGTTGTATTATCCTTTGCTTTATTAAATTGCATCTATCTTGTTTTATCCTATGCTTTATTAAATTGTATTTATGTTGTTTTAACCCATGCTTCATTAAATTGTATTTATGTTGTTTTATCCTATGCTTCATTAAATTGTATTTATGTTCTTTTATCCTATGCTTTATTAAATTGTATTTATTTTGTTTTATCCTATGCTTTGTTAAATTGTATTTATGTTGTTTTAACCTATGCTTTATTAAATTGTATTTATGTTGTTTTATCCTATGCTTTATTAAATGGTATTTATGTTGTTTTTTCCTATGCTTTATTAAATTGTATTTATATTGTTTTAACCTATGCTTTATTAAACTGTATTTATGTTGTTTTATCCTATGCTTTATTAAATTGTATTTATGTTGTTTTATCCTATGCTTTATTAAATTGTATTTATATTGTTTTATTCTATGCTTTATTAAATTGTATTTATGTTGTTTTAATCTATGCTTTATTAAATTTTATTTATGTTGTTTTATCCTATGCTTTATTAAATTGTATTTATGTTGTTTTATCCTATGCTTTATTAAATTGTATTTATGTTGTTTTAACCTATGCTTTATTACATCCTGTTTATGTTGTTTTATCCTATGCTTTATTAAATTGTATTTATGTTGTTTTAACCTATGCTTTATTAAATTCTATTTATGTTGTTTTATCCTATGTTATATTAAATTGTATTTACGTGGTTTCATCCTATGCTTTATTAAATTGTATTTATTTTGTTTTAACCTATGCTTTATTAAATTGTTTTTATGTTGTTTTATCCTATGCTTTATTAAATTGTATTCATGTTGTTTTATCCAATGCTTTATTAAATTGTATTTATGTTGTTTTATCCTATGTTTCATTAAATTGTATTTATGTTGTTTTAACCTATGCTTTATTAAATTGTATTTATGCTGTTTTAACCCATGCTTTATTAAATTGTATTTATGTTGTTTTATCCTATGCTTTATTAAATTGTATTCATGTTGTTTTATCCAATGCTTTATTAAATTGTATTTATGTTGTTTTATCCTATGCTTTATTAAATTGTATTTATGTGGTTTTATCCTATGCTTCATTAAATTGTATTTATGTTGTTTTATCCTATGCTTTATTAAATTGTTTTTATGTGGTTTTATCCTATGCTTTATTAAATTGTATTTATGTTGTATTATCCTTTGCTTTATTAAATTGCATCTATCTTGTTTTATCCTATGCTTTATTAAATTGTATTTATGTTGCTTTAACCCATGCTTCATTAAATTGTATTTATGTTGTTTTATCCTATGCTTCATTAAATTGTATTTATGTTGTTTTAACCTATGCTTTATTAAATTGTATTTATGCTGTTTTAACCCATGCTTTATTAAATTGTATTTATGTTGTTTTATCCTATGCTTTATTAAATTGTATTTATGTTGTTTTATCCTATGCTTTATTAAACTGTATTTATGTTGTTTTATCCTATGCTTTATTAAATTGTATTTATGTTGTTTTATTTTATGCATTATTAAATTGTATTTATGTTGTTTTATCCTATGCTTTATTAAATTGTATTTATGTTGTTTTATCCTATGCTTTATTAAATTGTATTTATGGTGTTTTAACCGATGATTTACTAAATTGTATTTATGTTGTTTTATCCTATGCTTTATTAAATTGTATTTATGTTGTTTTATCCTATGCTTTATTAAATTGTATTTGTGTTGTTTTATCCTATGCTTTATTAAATTGTATTTATGTTGTTTTAACCTATGCTTTATTACATCGTGTTTATGTTGTTTTAACCTATGCTTTATTTAATTGTATTTATGTTGTTTTAACCTATGCTTTATTAAATTGTATTTATGTTGTTTTATCCTATGTTATATTAAATTGTATTTACGTGGTTTCATCCTATGCTTTATTAAATTGTATTTATTTTGTTTTAACGTATGCTTTATTAAATTGTATTTATGTTGTTTTATCCTATGCTTTATAAAATTGTATTTATGTTGTTTTAATTTATGCTTTATTAAATTGTATTTATGTTGTTTTATCCTATGCTTTATTAAAGTGTATTTACGTGGTTTCATCCTATGCTTTATTAAATTGTATTT
The DNA here is from genome assembly GCF_046119375.1 of Phyllobates terribilis. Classification (NCBI taxonomy): domain Eukaryota; kingdom Metazoa; phylum Chordata; class Amphibia; order Anura; family Dendrobatidae; genus Phyllobates; species Phyllobates terribilis. The sequence continues at coordinate 795,283 of NW_027362781.1, read as the reverse complement.
ATTTTGTTTTAACGTATGCTTTATTAAATTGTATTTATGGTGTTTTATCCTATGCTTTATTAAATTGTATTTATGTTGTTTTAATCTATGCTTTATTAAATTGTATTTATGTTGTTTTATCCTATGCTTTATTAAATTGTATTTACGTGGTTTCATCCTATGCTTTATTAAATTGTATTTATGTTGTTTTAACCTATGCTTTATTAAATTGTATTTATGTTGTTTTATCCTATGCTTTATTAAATTGTATTCATGTTGTTTTATCCAATGCTTTATTAAATTGTATTTATGTTGTTTTATCCTATGCTTTATTAAATTGTATTTATGTGGTTTTATCCTATGCTTCATTAAATTGTATTTATGTTGTTTTATCCTATGCTTTATTAAATTGTTTTTATGTGGTTTTATCCTATGCTTTATTAAATTGTATTTATGTTGTATTATCCTTTGCTTTATTAAATTGCATCTATCTTGTTTTATCCTATGCATTATTAAATTGTATTTATGTTGTTTTATCCTATGCTTTATTAAATTGTATTTATGTTGTTTTATCCTATGCTTTATTAAATTGTATTTATGGTGTTTTAACCGATGATTTACTAAATTGTATTTATGTTGTTTTATCCTATGCTTTATTAAATTGTATTTATGTTGTTTTATCCTATGCTTTATTAAATTGTATTTGTGTTGTTTTATCCTATGCTTTATTAAATTGTATTTATGTTGTTTTAACCTATGCTTTATTACATCGTGTTTATGTTGTTTTAACCTATGCTTTATTTAATTGTATTTATGTTGTTTTAACCTATGCTTTATTAAATTGTATTTATGTTGTTTTATCCTATGTTATATTAAATTGTATTTACGTGGTTTCATCCTATGCTTTATTAAATTGTATTTATTTTGTTTTAACGTATGCTTTATTAAATTGTATTTATGTTGTTTTATCCTATGCTTTATAAAATTGTATTTATGTTGTTTTAATTTATGCTTTATTAAATTGTATTTATGTTGTTTTATCCTATGCTTTATTAAAGTGTATTTACGTGGTTTCATCCTATGCTTTATTAAATTGTATTTATTTTGTTTTAACGTATGCTTTATTAAATTGTATTTATGGTGTTTTATCCTATGCTTTATTAAATTGTATTTATGTTGTTTTAATCTATGCTTTATTAAATTGTATTTATGTTGTTTTATCCTATGCTTTATTAAATTGTATTTACGTGGTTTCATCCTATGCTTTATTAAATTGTATTTATGTTGTTTTAACCTATGCTTTATTAAATTGTATTTATGTTGTTTTATCCTATGCTTTATTAAATTGTATTCATGTTGTTTTATCCAATGCTTTATTAAATTGTATTTATGTTGTTTTATCCTATGCTTTATTAAATTGTATTTATGTGGTTTTATCCTATGCTTCATTAAATTGTATTTATGTTGTTTTATCCTATGCTTTATTAAATTGTTTTTATGTGGTTTTATCCTATGCTTTATTAAATTGTATTTATGTTGTATTATCCTTTGCTTTATTAAATTGCATCTATCTTGTTTTATCCTATGCATTATTAAATTGTATTTATGTTGTTTTAACCCATGCTTTATTAAATTGTATTTATGTTGTTTTATCCTATGCTTTATTAAATTGTATTTATGTTGTTTTGTCCTATGCTTTATTAAATTGTATTTATGTTGTTTTATCGTATGCTTTATTAAATTGTATTTATGTTGTTTTATCCTATGCTTTATTAAATTGTGTTTATGTTGTATTATCCTATGCTTTATTAAATTGTATTTATGTTGTTTTATCCTATGTTTTATTAAATTGTATTTATGTTGTTTTATCGTATGCTTTCTTAAACTGCATTTATGTTGTTTTACCTATGCTTTATTAAATTGTATTTTTGTTGTTTTATCCTATGCTTTATTTAATTGTATTTATGTTGTTTTATCCTATGCTTCATTAAATTGTATTTATGTTGTTTTATCCTATGCTTTATTAAATTGTATTTATGTTGTTTTAACCCATGCTTCATTAAATTGTATTTATGTTGTTTTATCCTATGCTTCATTAAATTGTATTTATGTTCTTTTATCCTATGCTTTATTAAATTGTATTTATTTTGTTTTATCCTATGCTTTGTTAGATTGTATTTATGTTGTTTTAACCTATGCTTTATTAAATTGTATTTATGTTGTTTTATCCTGTGCTTTATTAAATGGTATTTATGTTGTTTTTTCCTATGCTTTATTAAATTGTATTTATATTGTTTTAACCTATGCTTTATTAAACTGTATTTATGTTGTTTTATCCTATGCTTTATTAAATTGTATTTATGTTGTTTTATCCTATGCTTTATTAAATTGTATTTATGTTGTTTTAACCTATCCTTTATTAAATTGTATTTATGTTGTTTTAACCTATGCTTTATTAAATTGTATTTATGTTGTTTTAACCTATGCTTTATTAAATTGTATTTATGTTGTTTTATCCTATGCTTTATTAAATTGTATTTATGTTGTTTTAACCTATGCTTTATTAAATTGTATTTATGTTGTTTTATCCTATACTTTATTAAATTGTATTTATGTTGTTTTAACCTATGCTTTATTAAATTGTATTTATGTTGTTTTATCCTATGCTTTATTAAATTGTATTTATGTTGTTTTATCCTATGCTTTATTAAATTGTGTTTATGTTGTTTTATCCTATGCTTTATTAAATTGTATTTATGTTGTTTTATCCTATGCTTTATTAAATTGTATTTATGTTGTTTTAACCTATGCTTTATTAAATTGTATTTATGTTGTTTTATCCTATGCTTTATTAAATTGTATTTATGTTGTTTTAACCTATGTTTTATTAAATTGTATTTATGTTGTTTTATCCTATGCTTTATTAAATTGTATTTATGTTGTTTTAACCTATGCTTTATTAAATTGTATTTATGTTGTTTTAACCTATGCTTTATTAAATTGTATTTATGTTGTTTTATCCTATGCTTTATTAAATTGTATTTATGTTATTTTATCCTATGCTTTATTAAATTGTGTTTATGTTGTTTTATCCTATGCTTTATTAAATTGTATTTATGTTGTTTTATCCTATGCTTTATTAAATTGTGTTTATGTTGTTTTATCCTATGCTTTATTAAATTGTATTTATGTTCTTTTATCCTATGCTTTATTAAATTGTGTTTATGTTGTTTTATCCTATGCTTTATTAAATTGTATTTATGTTGTTTTATCCTATGCTTTATTAAATTGTGTTTATGTTGTTTTATCCTATGCTTTATTAAATTGTATTTATGTTGTTTTATCCTATGCTTTATTAAATTGTATTTATGTTCTTTTATCCTATGCTTTATTAAATTGTGTTTATGTTGTTTTATCCTATGCTTTATTAAATTGTATTTATGTTGTTTTATCCTATGCTTTATTAAATTGTGTTTATGTTGTTTTATCCTATGCTTTATTAAATTGTATTTATGTTGTTTTATCCTATGCTTTATTAAATTGTATTTATGTTGTTTTATCCTATGCTTTATTAAATTGTGTTTATGTTGTTTTATCCTATGCTTTATTAAATTGTATTTATGTTGTTTTATCCTATGCTTTATTAAATTGTGTTTATGTTGTTTTATCCTATGCTTTTTTAAATTGTATTTATGTTGTTTTATCCTATGCTTTATTAAATTGTATTTATATTGTTTTATTCTATGCTTTATTAAATTGTATTTATGTTGTTTTAATCTATGCTTTATTAAATTTTATTTATGTTGTTTTATCCTATGCTTTATTAAATTGTATTTATGTTGTTTTATCCTATGCTTTATTAAATTGTATTTATGTTGTTTTAACCTATGCTTTATTACATCCTGTTTATGTTGTTTTATTCTATGCTTTAATAAATTGTATTTATGTTGTTTTAATCTATGCTTTTTTAAATTTTATTTATGTTGTTTTATCCTATGCTTTATTAAATTGTATTTATGTTGTTTTAATCTATGCTTTTTTAAATTTTATTTATGTTGTTTTATCCTATGCTTTATTAAATTGTATTTATGTTGTTTTATCCTATGCTTTATTAAATTGTATTTATGTTATTTTATCCTATGCTTTATTAAATTGTGTTTATGTTGTTTTATCCTATGCTTTATTAAATTGTATTTATGTTGTTTTATCCTATGCTTTATTAAATTGTGTTTATGTTGTTTTATCCTATGCTTTATTAAATTGTATTTATGTTCTTTTATCCTATGCTTTATTAAATTGTGTTTATGTTGTTTTATCCTATGCTTTATTAAATTGTATTTATGTTGTTTTATCCTATGCTTTATTAAATTGTGTTTATGTTGTTTTATCCTATGCTTTATTAAATTGTATTTATGTTGTTTTATCCTATGCTTTATTAAATTGTATTTATGTTCTTTTATCCTATGCTTTATTAAATTGTGTTTATGTTGTTTTATCCTATGCTTTATTAAATTGTATTTATGTTGTTTTATCCTATGCTTTATTAAATTGTGTTTATGTTGTTTTATCCTATGCTTTATTAAATTGTATTTATGTTGTTTTATCCTATGCTTTATTAAATTGTATTTATGTTGTTTTATCCTATGCTTTATTAAATTGTGTTTATGTTGTTTTATCCTATGCTTTATTAAATTGTATTTATGTTGTTTTATCCTATGCTTTATTAAATTTTGTTTATGTTGTTTTATCCTATGCTTTTTTAAATTGTATTTATGTTGTTTTATCCTATGCTTTATTAAATTGTATTTATATTGTTTTATTCTATGCTTTATTAAATTGTATTTATGTTGTTTTAATCTATGCTTTATTAAATTTTATTTATGTTGTTTTATCCTATGCTTTATTAAATTGTATTTATGTTGTTTTATCCTATGCTTTATTAAATTGTATTTATGTTGTTTTAACCTATGCTTTATTACATCCTGTTTATGTTGTTTTATTCTATGCTTTAATAAATTGTATTTATGTTGTTTTAATCTATGCTTTTTTAAATTTTATTTATGTTGTTTTATCCTATGCTTTATTAAATTGTATTTATGTTGTTTTAATCTATGCTTTTTTAAATTTTATTTATGTTGTTTTATCCTATGCTTTATTAAATTGTATTTATGTTGTTTTATCCTATGCTTTATTAAATTGTATTTATGTTGTTTTAACCTATGCTTTATTACATTCTGTTTATGTTGTTTTATTCTATGCTTTATTAAATTGTATTGATGTTGTTTTAATCTATGCTTTTTTAAATTTTATTTATGTTGTTTTATCCTATGCTTTATTAAATTGTATTTATGTTGTTTTAATCTATGCTTTTTTAAATTTTATTTATGTTGTTTTATCCTATGCTTTATTAAATTATATTTATGTTGTTTTATCCTATGCTTTATTAAATTGTATTTATGTTGTTTTATCCTATGCTTTAATAAATTGTGTTTATGTTGTTTTATCCTATGCTTTATTAAATTGTATTTATGTTGTTTTATCCTATGCTTTATTAAATTGTGTTTATGTTGTTTTATCCTATGCTTTTTTAAATTGTATTTATGTTGTTTTATCCTATGCTTTATTAAATTGTATTTATATTGTTTTATTCTATGCTTTATTAAATTGTATTTATGTTGTTTTAATCTATGCTTTATTAAATTTTATTTATGTTGTTTTATCCTATGCTTTATTAAATTGTATTTATGTTGTTTTATCCTATGCTTTATTAAATTGTATTTATGTTGTTTTAACCTATGCTTTATTACATCCTGTTTATGTTGTTTTATTCTATGCTTTAATAAATTGTATTTATGTTGTTTTAATCTATGCTTTTTTAAATTTTATTTATGTTGTTTTATCCTATGCTTTATTAAATTGTATTTATGTTGTTTTAATCTATGCTTTTTTAAATTTTATTTATGTTGTTTTATCCTATGCTTTATTAAATTGTATTTATGTTGTTTTATCCTATGCTTTATTAAATTGTATTTATGTTGTTTTAACCTATGCTTTATTACATTCTGTTTATGTTGTTTTATTCTATGCTTTATTAAATTGTATTGATGTTGTTTTAATCTATGCTTTTTTAAATTTTATTTATGTTGTTTTATCCTATGCTTTATTAAATTGTATTTATGTTGTTTTAATCTATGCTTTTTTAAATTTTATTTATGTTGTTTTATCCTATGCTTTATTAAATTATATTTATGTTGTTTTATCCTATGCTTTATTAAATTGTATTTATGTTGTTTTATCCTATGCTTTATTAAATTGTGTTTATGTTGTTTTATCCTATGCTTTATTAAATTGTATTTATGTTGTTTTATCCTATGCTTTATTAAATTGTGTTTATGTTGTTTTATCCTATGCTTTTTTAAATTGTATTTATGTTGTTTTATCCTATGCTTTATTAAATTGTATTTATATTGTTTTATTCTATGCTTTATTAAATTGTATTTATGTTGTTTTAATCTATGCTTTATTAAATTTTATTTATGTTGTTTTATCCTATGCTTTATTAAATTGTATTTATGTTGTTTTATCCTATGCTTTATTAAATTGTATTTATGTTGTTTTAACCTATGCTTTATTACATCCTGTTTATGTTGTTTTATTCTATGCTTTAATAAATTGTATTTATGTTGTTTTAATCTATGCTTTTTTAAATTTTATTTATGTTGTTTTATCCTATGCTTTATTAAATTGTATTTATGTTGTTTTAATCTATGCTTTTTTAAATTTTATTTATGTTGTTTTATCCTATGCTTTATTAAATTGTATTTATGTTGTTTTATCCTATGCTTTATTAAATTGTATGTATGTTGTTTTAACCTATGCTTTATTACATTCTGTTTATGTTGTTTTATTCTATGCTTTATTAAATTGTATTGATGTTGTTTTAATCTATGCTTTTTTAAATTTTATTTATGTTGTTTTATCCTATGCTTTATTAAATTGTATTTATGTTGTTTTAATCTATGCTTTTTTAAATTTTATTTATGTTGTTTTATCCTATGCTTTATTAAATTATATTTATGTTGTTTTATCCTATGCTTTATTAAATTGTATTTATATTGTTTTATTCTATGCTTTATTAAATTGTATTTATGTTGTTTTAATCTATGCTTTATTAAATTTTATTTATGTTGTTTTATCCTATGCTTTATTAAATTGTATTTATGTTGTTTTATCCTATGCTTTATTAAATTGTATTTATGTTGTTTTAACCTATGCTTTATTACATCCTGTTTATGTTGTTTTATCCTATGCTTTATTAAATTGTGTTTATGTTGTTTTAACCTATGCTTTATTAAATTCTATTTATGTTGTTTTATCCTATGTTATATTAAATTGTATTTACGTGGTTTCATCCTATGCTTTATTAAATTGTATTTATTTTGTTTTAACCTATGCTTTATTAAATTGTTTTTATGTTGTTTTATCCTATGCTTTATTAAATTGTATTTATGTTGTTTTAACCTATGCTTTATTAAATTGTATTTATGTTGTTTTATCCTATGCTTTATTAAATTGTATTCATGTTGTTTTATCCAATGCTTTATTAAATTGTATTTATGTTGTTTTATCCTATGTTTTATTAAATTGTATTTATGTTGTTTTAACCTATGCTTTATTAAATTGTATTTATGCTGTTTTAACCCATGCTTTATTAAATTGTATTTATGTTGTTTTATCCTATGCTTTATTAAATTGTATTTATGTTGTTTTATCCTATGCTTTATTAAACTGCATTTATGTTGTTTTATCCTATGCTTTATTAAATTGTATTTATGTTGTTTTATTTTATGCTTTATTAAATTGTATTTATGTTGTTTTATCCTATGCTTTATTAAACTGCATTTATGTTGTTTTATCCTATGCTTTATTAAATTGTATTTATGTTGTTTTAACCGATGATTTATTAAATTGTATTTATGTTGTTTTATCCTATGCTTTATTAAATTGTATTTGTGTTGTTTTATCCTATGCTTTATTAAATTGTATTTATGTTGTTTTAACCTATGCTTTATTACATCGTGTTTATGTTGTTTTATCCTATGCTTTATTAAATTGTATTTATGTTGTTTTAACCTATGCTTTATTAAATTGTATTTATGTTGTTTTATCCTATGCTTTATTAAATTGTATTCATGTTGTTTTATCCAATGCTTTATTAAATTGTATTTATGTTGTTTTATCCTATGTTTCATTAAATTGTATTTATGTTGTTTTAACCTATGCTTTATTAAATTGTATTTATGCTGTTTTAACCCATGCTTTATTAAACTGTATTTATGTTGTTTTAACCCATGCTTTATTAAATTGTATTTATGTTGTTTTATCCTATGCTTTATTAAACTGTATTTATGTTGTTTTATCCTATGCTTTATTAAATTGTATTTATGTTATTTTATTTTATGCTTTATTAAATTGTATTTATGTTGTTTTATCCTATGCCTTATTAAATTTTATTTATGTTGTTTTATCCTATGCTTTATTAAATTGTATTTATGTTGTTTTAACCTATGATTTATAAAATTGTATTTATGTTGTTTTATCCTATGCTTTATTAAATTGTATTTATGTTGTTTTATCCTATGCTTTATTAAATTGTATTTGTGTTGTTTTATCCTATGCTTTATTAAATTGTATTTATGTTGTTTTAACCTATGCTTTATTACATCGTGTTTATGTTGTTTTATCCTATGCTTTATTAAATTGTATTTATGTTGTTTTAACCTATGCTTTATTAAATTGTATTTATGTTGTTTTATCCTATGTTATATTAAAATGTATTTACGTGGTTTCATCCTATGTTTTATTAAATTGTATTTATTTTGTTTTAACGTATGCTTTATTAAATTGTATTTATGTTGTTTTATCCTATGCTTTATTAAATTGTATTTATGTTGTTTTATCCTATGCTTTATTAAATTGTATTTACGTGGTTTCATCCTATGCTTTATTAAATTGTATTTATGTTGTTTTAACCTATGCTTTATTAAATTGTATTTATGTTGTTTTATCCTATGCTTTATTAAATTGTGTTTATGTTGTTTTATCCTATGCTTTATTAAATTGTATTTATGTTGTTTTATCCTATGCTTTATTAAATTGTATTTATGTTGTTTTAACCTATGCTTTATTAAATTGTATTTATGTTGTTTTATCCTATGCTTTATTAAATTGTATTTATGTTGTTTTAACCTATGCTTTATTAAATTGTATTTATGTTGTTTTATCCTATGCTTTATTAAATTGTATTTATGTTGTTTTAACCTATGCTTTATTAAATTGTATTTATGTTGTTTTAACCTATGCTTTATTAAATTGTATTTATGTTGTTTTATCCTATGCTTTATTAAATTGTATTTATGTTATTTTATCCTATGCTTTATTAAATTGTGTTTATGTTGTTTTATCCTATGCTTTATTAAATTGTATTTATGTTGTTTTATCCTATGCTTTATTAAATTGTGTTTATGTTGTTTTATCCTATGCTTTATTAAATTGTATTTATGTTCTTTTATCCTATGCTTTATTAAATTGTGTTTATGTTGTTTTATCCTATGCTTTATTAAATTGTATTTATGTTGTTTTATCCTATGCTTTATTAAATTGTGTTTATGTTGTTTTATCCTATGCTTTATTAAATTGTATTTATGTTGTTTTATCCTATGCCTTATTAAATTGTATTTATGTTCTTTTATCCTATGCTTTATTAAATTGTGTTTATGTTGTTTTATCCTATGCTTTATTAAATTGTATTTATGTTGTTTTATCCTATGCTTTATTAAATTGTGTTTATGTTGTTTTATCCTATGCTTTATTAAATTGTATTTATGTTGTTTTATCCTATGCTTTATTAAATTGTATTTATGTTGTTTTATCCTATGCTTTATTAAATTGTGTTTATGTTGTTTTATCCTATGCTTTATTAAATTGTATTTATGTTGTTTTATCCTATGCTTTATTAAATTGTGTTTATGTTGTTTTATCCTATGCTTTTTTAAATTGTATTTATGTTGTTTTATCCTATGCTTTATTAAATTGTATTTATATTGTTTTATTCTATGCTTTATTAAATTGTATTTATGTTGTTTTAATCTATGCTTTATTAAATTTTATTTATGTTGTTTTATCCTATGCTTTATTAAATTGTATTTATGTTGTTTTATCCTATGCTTTATTAAATTGTATTTATGTTGTTTTAACCTATGCTTTATTACATCCTGTTTATGTTGTTTTATTCTATGCTTTAATAAATTGTATTTATGTTGTTTTAATCTATGCTTTTTTAAATTTTATTTATGTTGTTTTATCCTATGCTTTATTAAATTGTATTTATGTTGTTTTAATCTATGCTTTTTTAAATTTTATTTATGTTGTTTTATCCTATGCTTTATTAAATTGTATTTATGTTGTTTTATCCTATGCTTTATTAAATTGTATTTATGTTGTTTTAACCTATGCTTTATTACATTCTGTTTATGTTGTTTTATTCTATGCTTTATTAAATTGTATTGATGTTGTTTTAATCTATGCTTTTTTAAATTTTATTTATGTTGTTTTATCCTATGCTTTATTAAATTGTATTTATGTTGTTTTAATCTATGCTTTTTTAAATTTTATTTATGTTGTTTTATCCTATGCTTTATTAAATTATATTTATGTTGTTTTATCCTATGCTTTATTAAATTGTATTTATGTTGTTTTATCCTATGCTTTATTAAATTGTGTTTATGTTGTTTTATCCTATGCTTTATTAAATTGTATTTATGTTGTTTTATCCTATGCTTTATTAAATTGTGTTTATGTTGTTTTATCCTATGCTTTTTTAAATTGTATTTATGTTGTTTTATCCTATGCTTTATTAAATTGCATTTATATTGTTTTATTCTATGCTTTATTAAATTGTATTTATTTTGTTTTAATCTATGCTTTATTAAATTTTATTTATGTTGTTTTATCCTATGCTTTATTAAATTGTATTTATGTTGTTTTATCCTATGCTTTATTAAATTGTATTTATGTTGTTTTAACCTATGCTTTATTACATCCTGTTTATGTTGTTTTATTCTATGCTTTATTACATCCTGTTTATGTTGTTTTATTCTATGCTTTAATAAATTGTATTTATGTTGTTTTAATCTATGCTTTTTTAAATTTTATTTATGTTGTTTTATCCTATGCTTTATTAAATTGTATTTATGTTGTTTTAATCTATGCTTTTTTAAATTTTATTTATGTTGTTTTATCCTATGCTTTATTAAATTGTATTTATGTTGTTTTATCCTATGCTTTATTAAATTGTATTTATGTTGTTTTAACCTATGCTTTATTACATTCTGTTTATGTTGTTTTATTCTATGCTTTATTAAATTGTATTGATGTTGTTTTAATCTATGCTTTTTTAAATTTTATTTATGTTGTTTTATCCTATGCTTTATTAAATTGTATTTATGTTGTTTTAATCTATGCTTTTTTAAATTTTATTTATGTTGTTTTATCCTATGCTTTATTAAATTATATTTATGTTGTTTTATCCTATGCTTTATTAAATTGTATTTATATTGTTTTATTCTATGCTTTATTAAATTGTATTTATGTTGTTTTAATCTATGCTTTATTAAATTTTATTTATGTTGTTTTATCCTATGCTTTATTAAATTGTATTTATGTTGTTTTATCCTATGCTTTATTAAATTGTATTTATGTTGTTTTAACCTATGCTTTATTACATCCTGTTTATGTTGTTTTATCCTATGCTTTATTAAATTGTGTTTATGTTGTTTTAACCTATGCTTTATTAAATTCTATTTATGTTGTTTTATCCTATGTTATATTAAATTGTATTTACGTGGTTTCATCCTATGCTTTATTAAATTGTATTTATTTTGTTTTAACCTATGCTTTATTAAATTGTTTTTATGTTGTTTTATCCTATGCTTTATTAAATTGTATTTATGTTGTTTTAACCTATGCTTTATTAAATTGTATTTATGTTGTTTTATCCTATGCTTTATTATATTGTATTCATGTTGTTTTATCCAATGCTTTATTAAATTGTATTTATGTTGTTTTATCCTATGTTTTATTAAATTGTATTTATGTTGTTTTAACCTATGCTTTATTAAATTGTATTTATGCTGTTTTAACCCATGCTTTATTAAATTGTATTTATGTTGTTTTATCCTATGCTTTATTAAATTGTATTTATGTTGTTTTATCCTATGCTTTATTAAACTGCATTTATGTTGTTTTATCCTATGCTTTATTAAATTGTATTTATGTTGTTTTATTTTATGCTTTATTAAATTGTATTTATGTTGTTTTATCCTATGCTTTATTAAATTTTATTTATGTTGTTTTATCCTATGCTTTATTAAATTGTATTTATGTTGTTTTAACCGATGATTTACTAAATTGTATTTATGTTGTTTTATCCTATGCTTTATTAAATTGTATTTATGTTGTTTTATCCTATGCTTTATTAAATTGTATTTGTGTTGTTTTATCCTATGCTTTATTAAATTGTATTTATGTTGTTTTAACCTATGCTTTATTACATCGTGTTTATGTTGTTTTATCCTATGCTTTATTAAATTGTATTTATGTTGTTTTAACCTATGCTTTATTAAATTGTATTTATGTTGTTTTATCCTATGCTTTATTAAATTGTATTCATGTTGTTTTATCCAATGCTTTATTAAATTGTATTTATGTTATTTTATCCTATGTTTCATTAAATTGTATTTATGTTGTTTTAACCTATGCTTTATTAAATTGTATTTATGCTGTTTTAACCCATGCTTTATTAAACTGTATTTATGTTGTTTTAACCCATGCTTTATTAAATTGTATTTATGTTGTTTTATCCTATGCTTTATTAAACTGTATTTATGTTGTTTTATCCTATGCTTTATTAAATTGTATTTATGTTGTTTTATTTTATGCTTTATTAAATTGTATTCATGTTGTTTTATCCAATGCTTTATTAAATTGTATTTATGTTGTTTTATCCTATGTTTCATTAAATTGTATTTATGTTGTTTTAACCTATGCTTTATTAAATTGTATTTATGCTGTTTTAACCCATGCTTTATTAAATTGTATTTATGTTGTTTTATCCTATGCTTTATTAAATTGTATTTATGTTGTTTTATCCTATGCTTTATTAAACTGTATTTATGTTGTTTTATCCTATGCTTTATTAAATTGTATTTATGTTGTTTTATTTTATGCTTTATTAAATTGTATTTACGTTGTTTTATCCTATGCTTTATTAAATTGTATTTATGTTGTTTTATCCTATGCTTTATTAAATTGTATTTATGTTGTTTTAACCGATGATTTACTAAATTGTATTTATGTTGTTTTATCCTATGCTTTATTAAATTGTATTTATGTTGTTTTATCCTATGCTTTATTAAATTGTATTTGTGTTGTTTTATCCTATGCTTTATTAAATTTTATTTATGTTGTTTTATCCTATGTTTCATTAAATTGTATTTATGTTGTTTTAACCTATGCTTTATTAAATTGTATTTATGCTGTTTTAACCCATGCTTTATTAAATTGTATTTATGTTGTTTTAATCTATGCTTTATTAAATTGTATTTATGTTGTTTTATCCTATGCTTTATTAAATTGTATTTACGTGGTTTCATCCTATGCTTTATTAAATTGTATTTATGTTGTTTTAACCTATGCTTTATTAAATTGTATTTATGTTGTTTTATCCTATGCTTTATTAAATTGTATTCATGTTGTTTTATCCAATGCTTTATTAAATTGTATTTATGTTGTTTTATCCTATGCTTCATTAAATTGGATTTATGTTGTTTTATCCTATGCTTTATTAAATTGTTTTTATGTGGTTTTATCCATTGTTTTTTAAATTGTATTTATGTTGTATTATCATTTGCTTTATTAAATTGCATCTATCTTGTTTTATCCTATGCTTTATTAAATTGTATTTATGTTGTTTTAACCCATGCTTTATTAAATTGTATTTATGTTGTTTTATCCTATGCTTTATTAAATTGTATTTATGTTGTTTTGTCCTATGCTTTATTAAATTGTATTTATGTTGTTTTATCGTATGCTTTATTAAATTGTATTTATGTTGTTTTATCCTATGCTTTATTAAATTGTGTTTATGTTGTATTATCCTATGCTTTATTAAATTGTATTTATGTTGTTTTGTCCTATGCTTTATTAAATTGTATTTATGTTGTTTTATCGTATGCTTTATTAAATTGTATTTATGTTGTTTTATCCTATGCTTTATTAAATTGTGTTTATGTTGTATTATCCTATGCTTTATTAAATTGTATTTATGTTGTTTTATCCTATGTTTTATTAAATTGTATTTATGTTGTTTTATCGTATGCTTTCTTAAACTGCATTTATGTTGTTTTACCTATGCTTTATTAAATTGTATTTTTGTTGTTTTATCCTATGCTTTATTAAATTGTATTTATGTTGTTTTATCCTATGCTTCATTAAATTGTATTTATGTTGTTTTATCCTATGCTTTATTAAATTGTATTTATGTTGTTTTAACCCATGCTTCATTAAATTGTATTTATGTTGTTTTATCCTATGCTTCATTAAATTGTATTTATGTTCTTTTATCCTATGCTTTATTAAATTGTATTTATTTTGTTTTATCCTATGCTTTGTTAAATTGTATTTATGTTGTTTTAACCTATGCTTTATTAAATTGTATTTATGTTGTTTTATCCTATGCTTTATTAAATGGTATTTATGTTGTTTTTTCCTATGCTTTATTAAATTGTATTTATATTGTTTTAACCTATGCTTTATTAAACTGTATTTATGTTGTTTTATCCTATGCTTTATTAAATTGTATTTATGTTGTTTTATCCTATGCTTTATTAAATTGTATTTATATTGTTTTATTCTATGCTTTATTAAATTGTATTTATGTTGTTTTAATCTACGCTTTATTAAATTTTAATTATGTTGTTTTATCCTATGCTTTATTAAATTGTATTTATGTTGTTTTATCCTATGCTTTATTAAATTGTATTTATGTTGTTTTAACCTATGCTTTATTACATCCTGTTTATGTTGTTTTATCCTATGATTTATTAAATTGTATTTATGTTGTTTTAACCTATGCTTTATTAAATTCTATTTATGTTGTTTTATCCTATGTTATATTAAATTGTATTTACGTGGTTTCATCCTTTGCTTTATTAAATTGTATTTATTTTGTTTTAACCTATGCTTTATTAAACTGTATTTATGTTGTTTTATCCTATGCTTTATTAAATTGTATTTATGTTGTTTTATTTTATGCTTTATTAAATTGTATTTATGTTGTTTTATCCTATGCTTTATTAAATTTTATTTATGTTGTTTTATCCTATGCTTTATTAAATTGTATTTATGTTGTTTTAACCGATGATTTACTAAATTGTATTTATGTTGTTTTATCCTATGCTTTATTAAATTGTATTTATGTTGTTTTATCCTATGCTTTATTAAATTGTATTTGTGTTGTTTTATCCTATGCTTTATTAAATTGTATTTATGTTGTTTTAACCTATGCTTTATTACATCGTGTTTATGTTGTTTTATCCTATGCTTTATTAAATTGTATTTATGTTGTTTTAACCTATACTTTATTAAATTGTATTTATGTTGTTTTATCCTATGTTATATTAAATTGTATTTACGTGGTTTCATCCTATGCTTTATTAAATTGTATTTATTTTGTTTTAACGTATGCTTTATTAAATTGTATTTATGTTGTTTTATCCTATGCTTTATTAAATTGTATTTATGTTGTTTTAATCTATGCTTTATTAAATTGTATTTATGTTGTTTTATCCTATGCTTTATTAAATTGTATTTACGTGGTTTCATCCTATGCTTTATTAAATTGTATTTATGTTGTTTTAACCTATGCTTTATTAAATTGTATTTATGTTGTTTTATCCTATGCTGTATTAAATTGTATTCATGTTGTTTTATCCAATGCTTTATTAAATTGTATTTATGTTGTTTTATCCTATGCTTCATTAAATTGTATTTATGTTGTTTTAACCTATGCTTTATTAAATTGTATTTATGTTGTTTTATCCTATGCTTTATTAAATTGTATATATGTTGTTTTATTCTTTGCTTTATTAAATTGTATTTATGTTGTTTTATCCTATGCTTTTTTAAATTGTATTTATGTGATTTTATCCTATGCTTTATTAAATTGTATTTATGTTGTTTTATCCTATGCTTTATTAAATTGTATTTATGTGGTTTTATCCTATGCTTCATTAAATTGTATTTATGTTGTTTTATCCTATGCTTTATTAAATTGTTTTTATGTGGTTTTATCCTATGCTTTATTAAATTGTATTTATGTTGTATTATCCTTTGCTTTATTAAATTGCATCTATCTTGTTTTATCCTATGCTTTATTAAATTGTATTTATGTTGTTTTAACCCATGCTTTATTAAATTGTATTTATGTTGTTTTATCCTATGCTTTATTAAATTGTATTTATGTTGTTTTGTCCTATGCTTTATTAAATTGTATTTATGTTGTTTTATCGTATGCTTTATTAAATTGTATTTATGTTGTTTTATCCTATGCTTTATTAAATTGTGTTTATGTTGTATTATCCTATGCTTTATTAAATTGTATTTATGTTGTTTTATCCTATGTTTTATTAAATTGTATTTATGTTGTTTTATCGTATGCTTTCTTAAACTGCATTTATGTTGTTTTACCTATGCTTTATTAAATTGTATTTTTGTTGTTTTATCCTATGCTTTATTAAATTGTATTTATGTTGTTTTAACCTATGCTTTATTAAATTGTATTTATGTTGTTTTATCCTATACTTTATTAAATTGTATTTATGTTGTTTTAACCTATGCTTTATTAAATTGTATTTATGTTGTTTTATCCTATGCTTTATTAAATTGTATTTATGTTGTTTTATCCTATGCTTTATTAAATTGTGTTTATGTTGTTTTATCCTATGCTTTATTAAATTGTATTTATGTTGTTTTATCCTATGCTTTATTAAATTGTATTTATGTTGTTTTAACCTATGCTTTATTAAATTGTATATATGTTGTTTTATTCTTTGCTTTATTAAATTGTATTTATGTTGTTTTATCCTATGCTTTTTGAAATTGTATTTATGTGATTTTATCCTATGCTTTATTAAATTGTATTTATGTTGTTTTATCCTATGCTTTATTAAATTGTATTTATGTGGTTTTATCCTATGCTTCATTAAATTGTATTTATGTTGTTTTATCCTATGCTTTATTAAATTGTTTTTATGTGGTTTTATCCTATGCTTTATTAAATTGTATTTATGTTGTATTATCCTTTGCTTTATTAAATTGCATCTATCTTGTTTTATCCTATGCTTTATTAAATTGTATTTATGTTGTTTTAACCCATGCTTTATTAAATTGTATTTATGTTGTTTTATCCTATGCTTTATTAAATTGTATTTATGTTGTTTTGTCCTATGCTTTATTAAATTGTATTTATGTTGTTTTATCGTATGCTTTATTAAATTGTATTTATGTTGTTTTATCCTATGCTTTATTAAATTGTGTTTATGTTGTATTATCCTATGCTTTATTAAATTGTATTTATGTTGTTTTATCCTATGTTTTATTAAATTGTATTTATGTTGTTTTATCGTATGCTTTCTTAAACTGCATTTATGTTGTTTTACCTATGCTTTATTAAATTGTATTTTTGTTGTTTTATCCTATGCTTTATTAAATTGTATTTATGTTGTTTTAACCTATGCTTTATTAAATTGTATTTATGTTGTTTTATCCTATACTTTATTAAATTGTATTTATGTTGTTTTAACCTATGCTTTATTAAATTGTATTTATGTTGTTTTATCCTATGCTTTATTAAATTGTATTTATGTTGTTTTATCCTATGCTTTATTAAATTGTGTTTATGTTGTTTTATCCTATGCTTTATTAAATTGTATTTATGTTGTTTTATCCTATGCTTTATTAAATTGTATTTATGTTGTTTTAACCTATGCTTTATTAAATTGTATTTATGTTGTTTTATTCTATGCTTTATTAAATTGTATTTATGTTGTTTTAACCTATGCTTTATTAAATTGTATTTATGTTGTTTTATCCTATGCTTTATTAAATTGTATTTATGTTGTTTTAACCTATGCTTTATTAAATTGTGTTTATGTTGTTTTATCCTATGCTTTATTAAATTGTATTTATGTTGTTTTATCCTATGCTTTTTTAAATTGTATTTATGTGATTTTATCCTATGCTTTATTAAATTGTATTTATGTTGTTTTATCCTATGCTTTATTAAATTGTATTTATGTGGTTTTATCCTATGCTTCATTAAATTGTATTTATGTTGTTTTATCCTATGCTTTATTAAATTGTTTTTATGTGGTTTTATCCTATGCTTTATTAAATTGTATTTATGTTGTATTATCCTTTGCTTTATTAAATTGCATCTATCTTGTTTTATCCTATGCTTTATTAAATTGTATTTATGTTGTTTTAACCCATGCTTTATTAAATTGTATTTATGTTGTTTTATCCTATGCTTTATTAAATTGTATTTATGTTGTTTTGTCCTATGCTTTATTAAATTGTATTTATGTTGTTTTATCGTATGCTTTATTAAATTGTATTTATGTTGTTTTATCCTATGCTTTATTAAATTGTGTTTATGTTCTATTATCCTATGCTTTATTAAATTGTATTTATGTTGTTTTATCCTATGTTTTATTAAATTGTATTTATGTTGTTTTATCGTATGCTTTCTTAAACTACATTTATG
The DNA here is from genome assembly GCF_046119375.1 of Phyllobates terribilis. Classification (NCBI taxonomy): domain Eukaryota; kingdom Metazoa; phylum Chordata; class Amphibia; order Anura; family Dendrobatidae; genus Phyllobates; species Phyllobates terribilis. Next base: position 776,421 of record NW_027362781.1, on the reverse strand, counting down.
TTGTTTTACCTATGCTTTATTAAATTGTATTTTTGTTGTTTTATCCTATGCTTTATTAAATTGTATTTATGTTGTTTTAACCTATGCTTTATTAAATTGTATTTATGTTGTTTTATCCTATGCTTTATTAAATTGTATTTATGTTGTTTTATCCTATGCTTTATTAAATTGTGTTTATGTTGTTTTATCCTATGCTTTATTAAATTGTATTTATGTTGTTTTATCCTATGCTTTATTAAATTGTATTTATGTTGTTTTAACCTATGCTTTATTAAATTGTATTTATGTTGTTTTATCCTATGCTTTATTAAATTGTATTTATGTTGTTTTAACCTATGCTTTATTAAATTGTATTTATGTTGTTTTATCCTATGCTTTATTAAATTGTATTTATGTTGTTTTAACCTATGCTTTATTAAATTGTATTTATGTTGTTTTAACCTATGCTTTATTAAATTGTATTTATGTTGTTTTATCCTATACTTTATTAAATTGTATTTATGTTGTTTTATCCTATGCTTTATTAAATTGTGTTTATGTTGTTTTATCCTATGCTTTATTAAATTGTATTTAAGTTGTTTTATCCTATGCTTTATTAAATTGTGTTTATGTTGTTTTATCCTATGCTTTATTAAATTGTATTTATGTTGTTTTATCCTATGCTTTATTAAATTGTGTTTATGTTGTTTTATCCTATGCTTTATTAAATTGTATTTATGTTGTTTTATCCTATGCTTTATTAAATTGTGTTTATGTTGTTTTATCCTATGCTTTATTAAATTGTATTTATGTTGTTTTATCCTATGCTTTATTAAATTGTGTTTATGTTGTTTTATCCTATGCTTTTTTAAATTGTATTTATGTTGTTTTATCCTATGCTTTATTAAATTGTATTTATATTGTTTTATCCTATGCTTTATTAAATTGTATTTATGTTGTTTTAATCTATGCTTTATTAAATTTTATTTATGTTGTTTTATCCTATGCTTTATTAAATTGTATTTATGTTGTTTTATCCTATGCTTTATTAAATTGTATTTATGTTGTTTTATCCTATGCTTTATTAAATTGTATTTATGTTGTTTTATCCTATGCTTTATTAAATTGTATTTATGTTGTTTTAACCTATGCTTTATTACATCCTGTTTATGTTGTTTTATTCTATGCTTTATTAAATTGTATTTATGTTGTTTTAATCTATGCTTTTTTAAATTTTATTTATGTTGTTTTATCCTATGCTTTATTAAATTGTATTTATGTTGTTTTAATCTATGCTTTTTTAAATTTTATTTATGTTGTTTTATCCTATGCTTTATTAAATTATATTTATGTTGTTTTAACCTATGATTTATTAAATTGTAGTTATGTTGTTTTATCCTATGCTTTATTAAATTGTATTTATGTTGTTTTATCCTATGCTTTATTAAATTGTATTTATGTTGTTTTATCCTATGCTTTATTAAATTGTATTTATGTTGTTTTATTTTATGCTTTATTAAATTGTATTTATGTTGTTTCATCCTATGCTTTATTAAATTGTTTTTATATTGTTTTATTCTATGCTTTATTAAATTGTATTTATGTTGTTTTAATCTATGCTTTATTAAATTTTATTTATGTTGTTTTATCCTATGCTTTATTAAATTGTATTTATGTTGTTTTATCCTATGCTTTATTAAATTGTATTTATGTTGTTTTAACCTATGCTTTATTACATCCTGTTTATGTTGTTTTATCCTATGCTTTATTAAATTGTATTTATGTTGTTTTATCCTATGCTTTATTAAATTGTGTTTATGTTGTATTATCCTATGCTTTATTAAATTGTATTTATGTTGTTTTATCCTATGTTTTATTAAATTGTATTTATGTTGTTTTATCGTATGCTTTCTTAAACTGCATTTATGTTGTTTTACCTATGCTTTATTAAATTGTATTTATGTTGTTTTAACCTATGCTTTATTAAATTGTATTTATGTTGTTTTAACCTATGCTTTATTAAATTGTATTTATGTTGTTTTATCCTATGCTTTATTAAATTGTATTTATGTTGTTTTAACCTATGCTTTATTAAATTGTATTTATGTTGTTTTATCCTACACTTTATTAAATTGTATTTATGTTGTTTTAACCTATGCTTTATTAAATTGTATTTATGTTGTTTTATCCTATGCTTTATTAAATTGTATTTATGTTGTTTTATCCTATGCTTTATTAAATTGTGTTTATGTTGTTTTATCCTATGCTTTATTAAATTGTATTTATGTTGTTTTATCCTATGCTTTATTAAATTGTATTTATGTTGTTTTAACCTATGCTTTATTAAATTGTATATATGTTGTTTTATCCTATGCTTTATTAAATTGTATTTATGTTGTTTTAACCTATGCTTTATTAAATTGTATTTATGTTGTTTTATCCTATGCTTTATTAAATTGTATTTATGTTGTTTTAACCTATGCTTTATTAAATTGTATTTATGTTGTTTTAACCTATGCTTTATTAAATTGTATTTATGTTGTTTTATCCTATGCTTTATTAAATTGTATTTATGTTGTTTTATCCTATGCTTTATTAAATTGTGTTTATGTTGTTTTATCCTATGCTTTATTAAATTGTATTTATGTTGTTTTATCCTATGCTTTATTAAATTGTGTTTATGTTGTTTTATCCTATGCTTTATTAAATTGTATTTATGTTGTTTTATCCTATGCTTTATTAAATTGTATTTATGTTGTTTTATTTTATGCTTTATTAAATTGTATTTATGTTGTTTTATCCTATGCTTTATTAAATTGTATTTATATTGTTTTATTCTATGCTTTATTAAATTGTATTTATGTTGTTTTAATCTATGCTTTCTTAAATTTTATTTATGTTGTTTTATCCTATGCTTTATTAAATTGTATTTATGTTGTTTTATCCTATGCTTTATTAAATTGTATTTATGTTGTTTTAACCTATGCTTTATTACATCCTGTTTATGTTGTTTTATCCTATGCTTTATTAAATTGTATTTATGTTGTTTTAACCTATGCTTTATTAAATTCTATTTATGTTGTTTTATCCTATGTTATATTAAATTGTATTTACGTGGTTTCATCCTATGCTTTATTAAATTGTATTTATGTTGTTTTAACCTATGCTTTATTACATCGTGTTTATGTTGTTTTATCCTATGCTTTATTAAATTGTATTTATGTTGTTTTAACCTATGCTTTATTAAATTGTATTTATGTTGTTTTATCCTATGCTTTATTAAATTGTATTTATGTTGTTTTATCCTATGCTTTATTAAATTGTATTTATGTTGTTTTATCCTATGCTTTATTAAATTGTATTTATGTTGTTTTATCCTATGCTTTATTAAATTGTATTTATGTTGTTTTATTTTATGCTTTATTAAATTGTATTTATGTTGTTTCATCCTATGCTTTATTAAAATGTTTTTATATTGTTTTATTCTATGCTTTATTAAATTGTATTTATGTTGTTTTAATCTATGCTTTATTAAATTTTATTTATGTTGTTTTATCCTATGCTTTATTAAATTGTATTTATGTTGTTTTATCCTATGCTTTATTAAATTGTATTTATGTTTTTTTAACCTATGCTTTATTACATCCTGTTTATGTTGTTTTATCCTATGCTTTATTAAATTGTATTTATGTTGTTTTATCCTATGCTTTATTAAATTGTGTTTATGTTGTATTATCCTATGCTTTATTAAATTGTATTTATGTTGTTTTATCCTATGTTTTATTAAATTGTATTTATGTTGTTTTATCGTATGCTTTCTTAAACTGCATTTATGTTGTTTTACCTATGCTTTATTAAATTGTATTTTTGTTGTTTTATCCTATGCTTTATTAAATTGTATTTATGTTGTTTTATCCTATGCTTCATTAAATTGTATTTATGTTGTTTTATCCTATGCTTTATTAAATTGTATTTATGTTGTTTTAACCCATGCTTCATTAAATTGTATTTATGTTGTTTTATCCTATGCTTCATTAAATTGTATTTATGTTCTTTTATCCTATGTTATATTAAATTGTATTCATGTTGTTTTATCCAATGCTTTATTAAATTGTATTTATTTTGTTTTAACGTATGCTTTATTAAATTGTATTTATGTTGTTTTAACCTATGCTTTATTAAATTGTATTTTTGTTGTTTTATCCTATGCTTTATTAAATGGTATTTATGTTGTTTTTTCCTATGCTTTATTAAATTGTATTTATATTGTTTTAACCTATGCTTTATTAAACTGAATTTATGTTGTTTTATCCTATGCTTTATTAAATTGTATTTATGTTGTTTTATCCTATGCTTTATTAAATTGTATTTATGTTGTTTTAACCTATCCTTTATTAAATTGTATTTATGTTGTTTTAACCTATGCTTTATTAAATTGTATTTATGTTGTTTTAACCTATGCTTTATTAAATTGTATTTATGTTGTTTTATCCTATGCTTTATTAAATTGTATTTATGTTGTTTTAACCTATGCTTTATTAAATTGTATTTATGTTGTTTTATCCTATACTTTATTAAATTGTATTTATGTTGTTTTAACCTATGCTTTATTAAATTGTATTTATGTTGTTTTATCCTATGCTTTATTAAATTGTATTTATGTTGTTTTATCCTATGCTTTATTAAATTGTGTTTATGTTGTTTTATCCTATGCTTTATTAAATTGTATTTATGTTGTTTTATCCTATGCTTTATTAAATTGTATTTATGTTGTTTTAACCTATGCTTTATTAAATTGTATTTATGTTGTTTTATCCTATGCTTTATTAAATTGTATTTATGTTGTTTTAACCTATGCTTTATTAAATTGTATTTATGTTGTTTTATCCTATGCTTTATTAAATTGTATTTATGTTGTTTTAACCTATGCTTTATTAAATTGTATTTATGTTGTTTTAACCTATGCTTTATTAAATTGTATTTATGTTGTTTTATACTATGCTTTATTAAATTGTATTTATGTTGTTTTATCCTATGCTTTATTAAATTGTGTTTATGTTGTTTTATCCTATGCTTTATTAAATTGTATTTATGTTGTTTTAGCCTATGCTTTATTAAATTGTGTTTATGTTGTTTTATCCTATGCTTTATTAAATTGTATTTATGTTGTTTTATCCTATGCTTTATTAAATTGTGTTTATGTTGTTTTATCCTATGCTTTATTAAATTGTATTTATGTTGTTTTATCCTATGCTTTATTAAATTGTGTTTATGTTGTTTTATCCTATGCTTTATTAAATTGTATTTATGTTGTTTTATTCTATGCTTTATTAAATTGTATTTATGTTGTTTTATCCTATGCTTTATTAAATTGTATTTATGTTGTTTTATCCTATGCTTTATTAAATTGTATTTATGTTGTTTTATTGTATGCTTTATTAAACTGCATTTATGTTGTTTTATCCTATGCTTTATTAAATTGTATTTATGTTGTTTTATCCTATGCTTTATTAAATTGTGTTTATGTTGTTTTATCCTATGCTTTATTAAATTGTATTTATGTTGTTTTATCCTATGCTTTATTAAATTGTATTTATGCTGTGTTATCCTATGCTTTATTAAATTGTGTTTATGTTGTTTTATCCTATGCTTTATTAAATGGTATTTATGTTGTTTTATCCTATGCTTTATTAAATTGTATTTATGGTGTTTTATCCTATGCTTTATTAAATTGTATTTATGTGGTTTTATCCTATGCTTTATTAAATTGTATTTATGTTGTTTTATCCTATGCTTTATTAAATTGCATCTATCTTGTTTTATCCTATGCTTTATTAAATTGTATTTATGTTGTTTTATCCTATGCTTTATTAAATTGTATTTATGTGGTTTTATCCTATGCTTTATTAAATTGTATTTATGTTGTTTTATCCTATGCTTTATTAAATTGTATTTATGTGGTTTTATCCTATGATTTATTAAATTACATTTATGTTGTTTTATCCTATGCTTTATTAAATTGTATTTATGTTGTTTTAACCCATGCTTTATTAAATTGTATTTATGTTGTTTTATCCTATGCTTTATTAAATTGTATTTATGTTGTTTTGTCCTATGCTTTATTAAATTGTATTTATGTTGTTTTATCCTATGCTTTATTAAATTGTATTTATGTTGTTTTATCCTATGCTTTATTAAATTGTGTTTATGTTGTATTATCCTATGCTTTATTAAATTGTATTTATGTTGTTTTATCCTATGTTTTATTAAATTGTATTTATGTTGTTTTATCGTATGCTTTATTAAACTGCATTTATGTTGTATTATCCTATGCTTCATTAAATTGCATCTATCTTGTTTTATCCTATGCTTTATTAAATTGTATTTATGTTGTTTTATCCTATACTTTATTAAATTGTATTTATGTGGTTTTATCCTATGCTTTATTAAATTGTATTTATGTTGTTTTATCCTATGCTTTATTAAATAGTATTTATGTGGTTTTATCCTATGATTTATTAAATTGTATTTATGTTGTTTTATGCTATGCGTTATTAAATTGTATTTATGTTGTTTTAACCCATGCTTTATTAAATTGTATTTATGTTGTTTTATCCTATGCTTTATTAAATTGTATTTATGTTGTTTTGTCCTATGCTTTATAAAATTGTATTTATGTTGTTTTATCGTATGCTTTATTAAATTGTATTTATGTTGTTTTATCCTATGCTTTATTAAATTGTGTTTATGTTGTATTATCCTATGCTTTATTAAATTGTATTTATGTTGTTTTATTGTATGCTTTATTAAACTGCATTTATGTTGTTTTACCTATGCTTTATTAAATTGTATTTTTGTTGTTTTAACCTATGCTTTATTACATCGTGTTTATGTTGTTTTATCCTATGCTTTATTAAATTGTATTTATGTTGTTTTATCCTATGCTTTATTAAATAGTATTTATGTGGTTTTATCCTATGATTTATTAAATTGTATTTATGTTGTTTTATGCTATGCGTTATTAAATTGTATTTATGTTGTTTTAACCCATGCTTTATTAAATTGTATTTATGTTGTTTTATCCTATGCTTTATTAAACTGCATTTATGTTGTTTTATCCTATGCTTTATTAAATTGTATTTATGTTGTTTTATCCTAGGCTTTATTAAATTGTATTTATGTTGTTTTATCCTATGCTTTATTAAATTGTATTTATGTTGTTTTAACCTATGCTTTATTAAATTCTATTTATGTTGTTTTATCCTATGTTATATTAAATTGTATTTACGTGGTTTCATCCTATGCTTTATTAAATTGTATTTATGTTGTTTTAACCTATGCTTTATTACATCGTGTTTATGTTGTTTTATCCTATGCTTTATTAAATTGTATTTATGTTGTTTTAACCTATGCTTTATTAAATTGTATTTATGTTGTTTTATCCTATGCTTTATTAAATTGTATTTATGTTGTTTTATCCTATGCTTTATTAAATTGTATTTATGTTGTTTTATCCTATGCTTTATTAAATTGTATTTATGTTGTTTTATCCTATGCTTTATTAAATTGTATTCATGTTGTTTTATTTTATGCTTTATTAAATTGTATTTATGTTGTTTCATCCTATGCTTTATTAAATTGTTTTTATATTGTTTTATTCTATGCTTTATTAAATTGTATTTATGTTGTTTTAATCTATGCTTTATTAAATTTTATTTATGTTGTTTTATCCTATGCTTTATTAAATTGTATTTATGTTGTTTTATCCTATGCTTTATTAAATTGTATTTATGTTTTTTTAACCTATGCTTTATTACATCCTGTTTATGTTGTTTTATCCTATGCTTTATTAAATTGTATTTATGTTGTTTTATCCTATGCTTTATTAAATTGTGTTTATGTTGTATTATCCTATGCTTTATTAAATTGTATTTATGTTGTTTTATCCTATGTTTTATTAAATTGTATTTATGTTGTTTTATCGTATGCTTTCTTAAACTGCATTTATGTTGTTTTACCTATGCTTTATTAAATTGTATTTTTGTTGTTTTATCCTATGCTTTATTAAATTGTATTTATGTTGTTTTATCCTATGCTTTATTAAATTGTATTTATGTTGTTTTATCCTATGCTTTATTAAATTGTGTTTATGTTGTTTTATCCTATGCTTTATTAAATTGTATTTATGTTGTTTTATCCTATGCTTTATTAAATTGTGTTTATGTTGTTTTATCCTATGCTTTATTAAATTGTATTTATGTTGTTTTATCCTATGCTTTATTAAATTGTATTTATGTTGTTTTATTTTATGCTTTATTAAATTGTATTTATGTTGTTTTATCCTATGCTTTATTAAATTGTATTTATATTGTTTTATTCTATGCTTTATTAAATTGTATTTATGTTGTTTTAATCTATGCTTTCTTAAATTTTATTTATGTTGTTTTATCCTATGCTTTATTAAATTGTATTTATGTTGTTTTATCCTATGCTTTATTAAATTGTATTTATGTTGTTTTAACCTATGCTTTATTACATCCTGTTTATGTTGTTTTATCCTATGCTTTATTAAATTGTATTTATGTTGTTTTAACCTATGCTTTATTAAATTCTATTTATGTTGTTTTATCCTATGTTATATTAAATTGTATTTACGTGGTTTCATCCTATGCTTTATTAAATTGTATTTATGTTGTTTTAACCTATGCTTTATTACATCGTGTTTATGTTGTTTTATCCTATGCTTTATTAAATTGTATTTATGTTGTTTTAACCTATGCTTTATTAAATTGTATTTATGTTGTTTTATCCTATGCTTTATTAAATTGTATTTATGTTGTTTTATCCTATGCTTTATTAAATTGTATTTATGTTGTTTTATCCTATGCTTTATTAAATTGTATTTATGTTGTTTTATCCTATGCTTTATTAAATTGTATTTATGTTGTTTTATTTTATGCTTTATTAAATTGTATTTATGTTGTTTCATCCTATGCTTTATTAAATTGTTTTTATATTGTTTTATTCTATGCTTTATTAAATTGTATTTATGTTGTTTTAATCTATGCTTTATTAAATTTTATTTATGTTGTTTTATCCTATGCTTTATTAAATTGTATTTATGTTGTTTTATCCTATGCTTTATTAAATTGTATTTATGTTTTTTTAACCTATGCTTTATTACATCCTGTTTATGTTGTTTTATCCTATGCTTTATTAAATTGTATTTATGTTGTTTTATCCTATGCTTTATTAAATTGTGTTTATGTTGTATTATCCTATGCTTTATTAAATTGTATTTATGTTGTTTTATCCTATGTTTTATTAAATTGTATTTATGTTGTTTTATCGTATGCTTTCTTAAACTGCATTTATGTTGTTTTACCTATGCTTTATTAAATTGTATTTTTGTTGTTTTATCCTATGCTTTATTAAATTGTATTTATGTTGTTTTATCCTATGCTTCATTAAATTGTATTTATGTTGTTTTATCCTATGCTTTATTAAATTGTATTTATGTTGTTTTAACCCATGCTTCATTAAATTGTATTTATGTTGTTTTATCCTATGCTTCATTAAATTGTATTTATGTTCTTTTATCCTATGTTATATTAAATTGTATTCATGTTGTTTTATCCAATGCTTTATTAAATTGTATTTATTTTGTTTTAACGTATGCTTTATTAAATTGTATTCATGTTGTTTTAACCTATGCTTTATTAAATTGTATTTTTGTTGTTTTATCCTATGCTTTATTAAATGGTATTTATGTTGTTTTTTCCTATGCTTTATTAAATTGTATTTATATTGTTTTAACCTATGCTTTATTAAACTGAATTTATGTTGTTTTATCCTATGCTTTATTAAATTGTATTTATGTTGTTTTATCCTATGCTTTATTAAATTGTATTTATGTTGTTTTAACCTATCCTTTATTAAATTGTATTTATGTTGTTTTAACCTATGCTTTATTAAATTGTATTTATGTTGTTTTAACCTATGCTTTATTAAATTGTATTTATGTTGTTTTATCCTATGCTTTATTAAATTGTATTTATGTTGTTTTAACCTATGCTTTATTAAATTGTATTTATGTTGTTTTATCCTATACTTTATTAAATTGTATTTATGTTGTTTTAACCTATGCTTTATTAAATTGTATTTATGTTGTTTTATCCTATGCTTTATTAAATTGTATTTATGTTGTTTTATCCTATGCTTTATTAAATTGTGTTTATGTTGTTTTATCCTATGCTTTATTAAATTGTATTTATGTTGTTTTATCCTATGCTTTATTAAATTGTATTTATGTTGTTTTAACCTATGCTTTATTAAATTGTATTTATGTTGTTTTATCCTATGCTTTATTAAATTGTATTTATGTTGTTTTAACCTATGCTTTATTAAATTGTATTTATGTTGTTTTATCCTATGCTTTATTAAATTGTATTTATGTTGTTTTAACCTATGCTTTATTAAATTGTATTTATGTTGTTTTAACCTATGCTTTATTAAATTGTATTTATGTTGTTTTATACTATGCTTTATTAAATTGTATTTATGTTGTTTTATCCTATGCTTTATTAAATTGTGTTTATGTTGTTTTATCCTATGCTTTATTAAATTGTATTTATGTTGTTTTAGCCTATGCTTTATTAAATTGTGTTTATGTTGTTTTATCCTATGCTTTATTAAATTGTATTTATGTTGTTTTATCCTATGCTTTATTAAATTGTGTTTATGTTGTTTTATCCTATGCTTTATTAAATTGTATTTATGTTGTTTTATCCTATGCTTTATTAAATTGTGTTTATGTTTTTTTATCCTATGCTTTATTAAATTGTATTTATGTTGTTTTATTCTATGCTTTATTAAATTGTATTTATGTTGTTTTATCCTATGCTTTATTAAATTGTATTTATGTTGTTTTATCCTATGCTTTATTAAATTGTATTTATGTTGTTTTATTGTATGCTTTATTAAACTGCATTTATGTTGTTTTATCCTATGCTTTATTAAATTGTATTTATGTTGTTTTATCCTATGCTTTATTAAATTGTGTTTATGTTGTTTTATCCTATGCTTTATTAAATTGTGTTTATGTTGTTTTATCCTATGCTTTATTAAATTGTATTTATGTTGTTTTAGCCTATGCTTTATTAAATTGTGTTTATGTTGTTTTATCCTATGCTTTATTAAATTGTATTTATGTTGTTTTATCCTATGCTTTATTAAATTGTGTTTATGTTGTTTTATCCTATGCTTTATTAAATTGTATTTATGTTGTTTTATCCTATGCTTTATTAAATTGTGTTTATGTTGTTTTATCCTATGCTTTATTAAATTGTATTTATGTTGTTTTATTCTATGCTTTATTAAATTGTATTTATGTTGTTTTATCCTATGCTTTATTAAATTGTATTTATGTTGTTTTATCCTATGCTTTATTAAATTGTATTTATGTTGTTTTATTGTATGCTTTATTAAACTGCATTTATGTTGTTTTATCCTATGCTTTATTAAATTGTATTTATGTTGTTTTATCCTATGCTTTATTAAATTGTGTTTATGTTGTTTTATCCTATGCTTTATTAAATTGTATTTATGTTGTTTTATCCTATGCTTTATTAAATTGTATTTATGCTGTGTTATCCTATGCTTTATTAAATTGTGTTTATGTTGTTTTATCCTATGCTTTATTAAATGGTATTTATGTTGTTTTATCCTATGCTTTATTAAATTGTATTTATGGTGTTTTATCCTATGCTTTATTAAATTGTATTTATGTGGTTTTATCCTATGCTTTATTAAATTGTATTTATGTTGTTTTATCCTATGCTTTATTAAATTGCATCTATCTTGTTTTATCCTATGCTTTATTAAATTGTATTTATGTTGTTTTATCCTATGCTTTATTAAATTGTATTTATGTGGTTTTATCCTATGCTTTATTAAATTGTATTTATGTTGTTTTATCCTATGCTTTATTAAATTGTATTTATGTGGTTTTATCCTATGATTTATTAAATTACATTTATGTTGTTTTATCCTATGCTTTATTAAATTGTATTTATGTTGTTTTAACCCATGCTTTATTAAATTGTATTTATGTTGTTTTATCCTATGCTTTATTAAATTGTATTTATGTTGTTTTGTCCTATGCTTTATTAAATTGTATTTATGTTGTTTTATCCTATGCTTTATTAAATTGTATTTATGTTGTTTTATCCTATGCTTTATTAAATTGTGTTTATGTTGTATTATCCTATGCTTTATTAAATTGTATTTATGTTGTTTTATCCTATGTTTTATTAAATTGTATTTATGTTGTTTTATCGTATGCTTTATTAAACTGCATTTATGTTGTATTATCCTATGCTTCATTAAATTGCATCTATCTTGTTTTATCCTATGCTTTATTAAATTGTATTTATGTTGTTTTATCCTATACTTTATTAAATTGTATTTATGTGGTTTTATCCTATGCTTTATTAAATTGTATTTATGTTGTTTTATCCTATGCTTTATTAAATAGTATTTATGTGGTTTTATCCTATGATTTATTAAATTGTATTTATGTTGTTTTATGCTATGCGTTATTAAATTGTATTTATGTTGTTTTAACCCATGCTTTATTAAATTGTATTTATGTTGTTTTATCCTATGCTTTATTAAATTGTATTTATGTTGTTTTGTCCTATGCTTTATAAAATTGTATTTATGTTGTTTTATCGTATGCTTTATTAAATTGTATTTATGTTGTTTTATCCTATGCTTTATTAAATTGTGTTTATGTTGTATTATCCTATGCTTTATTAAATTGTATTTATGTTGTTTTATTGTATGCTTTATTAAACTGCATTTATGTTGTTTTACCTATGCTTTATTAAATTGTATTTTTGTTGTTTTAACCTATGCTTTATTACATCGTGTTTATGTTGTTTTATCCTATGCTTTATTAAATTGTATTTATGTTGTTTTATCCTATGCTTTATTAAATAGTATTTATGTGGTTTTATCCTATGATTTATTAAATTGTATTTATGTTGTTTTATGCTATGCGTTATTAAATTGTATTTATGTTGTTTTAACCCATGCTTTATTAAATTGTATTTATGTTGTTTTATCCTATGCTTTATTAAACTGCATTTATGTTGTTTTATCCTATGCTTTATTAAATTGTATTTATGTTGTTTTATCCTAGGCTTTATTAAATTGTATTTATGTTGTTTTATCCTATGCTTTATTAAATTGTATTTATGTTGTTTTAACCTATGCTTTATTAAATTCTATTTATGTTGTTTTATCCTATGTTATATTAAATTGTATTTACGTGGTTTCATCCTATGCTTTATTAAATTGTATTTATGTTGTTTTAACCTATGCTTTATTACATCGTGTTTATGTTGTTTTATCCTATGCTTTATTAAATTGTATTTATGTTGTTTTAACCTATGCTTTATTAAATTGTATTTATGTTGTTTTATCCTATGCTTTATTAAATTGTATTTATGTTGTTTTATCCTATGCTTTATTAAATTGTATTTATGTTGTTTTATCCTATGCTTTATTAAATTGTATTTATGTTGTTTTATCCTATGCTTTATTAAATTGTATTCATGTTGTTTTATTTTATGCTTTATTAAATTGTATTTATGTTGTTTCATCCTATGCTTTATTAAATTGTTTTTATATTGTTTTATTCTATGCTTTATTAAATTGTATTTATGTTGTTTTAATCTATGCTTTATTAAATTTTATTTATGTTGTTTTATCCTATGCTTTATTAAATTGTATTTATGTTGTTTTATCCTATGCTTTATTAAATTGTATTTATGTTTTTTTAACCTATGCTTTATTACATCCTGTTTATGTTGTTTTATCCTATGCTTTATTAAATTGTATTTATGTTGTTTTATCCTATGCTTTATTAAATTGTGTTTATGTTGTATTATCCTATGCTTTATTAAATTGTATTTATGTTGTTTTATCCTATGTTTTATTAAATTGTATTTATGTTGTTTTATCGTATGCTTTCTTAAACTGCATTTATGTTGTTTTACCTATGCTTTATTAAATTGTATTTTTGTTGTTTTATCCTATGCTTTATTAAATTGTATTTATGTTGTTTTATCCTATGCTTTATTAAATTGTATTTATGTTGTTTTATCCTATGCTTTATTAAATTGTGTTTATGTTGTTTTATCCTATGCTTTATTAAATTGTATTTATGTTGTTTTATCCTATGCTTTATTAAATTGTGTTTATGTTGTTTTATCCTATGCTTTATTAAATTGTATTTATGTTGTTTTATCCTATGCTTTATTAAATTGTATTTATGTTGTTTTATCCTATGCTTTATTAAATTGTATTTATATTGTTTTATTCTATGCTTTATTAAATTGTATTTATGTTGTTTTAATCTATGCTTTCTTAAATTTTATTTATGTTGTTTTATCCTATGCTTTATTAAATTGTATTTATGTTGTTTTATCCTATGCTTTATTAAATTGTATTTATGTTGTTTTAACCTATGCTTTATTACATCCTGTTTATGTTGTTTTATCCTATGCTTTATTAAATTGTATTTATGTTGTTTTAACCTATGCTTTATTAAATTCTATTTATGTTGTTTTATCCTATGTTATATTAAATTGTATTTACGTGGTTTCATCCTATGCTTTATTAAATTGTATTTATGTTGTTTTAACCTATGCTTTATTACATCGTGTTTATGTTGTTTTATCCTATGCTTTATTAAATTGTATTTATGTTGTTTTAACCTATGCTTTATTAAATTGTATTTATGTTGTTTTATCCTATGCTTTATTAAATTGTATTTATGTTGTTTTATCCTATGCTTTATTAAATTGTATTTATGTTGTTTTATTCTATGCTTTATTAAATTGTATTTATGTTGTTTTATCCTATGCTTTATTAAATTGTATTTATGTTGTTTTATTTTATGCTTTATTAAATTGTATTTATGTTGTTTCATCCTATGCTTTATTAAATTGTTTTTATATTGTTTTATTCTATGCTTTATTAAATTGTATTTATGTTGTTTTAATCTATGCTTTATTAAATTTTATTTATGTTGTTTTATCCTATGCTTTATTAAATTGTATTTATGTTGTTTTATCCTATGCTTTATTAAATTGTATTTATGTTTTTTTAACCTATGCTTTATTACATCCTGTTTATGTTGTTTTATCCTATGCTTTATTAAATTGTATTTATGTTGTTTTATCCTATGCTTTATTAAATTGTGTTTATGTTGTATTATCCTATGCTTTATTAAATTGTATTTATGTTGTTTTATCCTATGTTTTATTAAATTGTATTTATGTTGTTTTATCGTATGCTTTCTTAAACTGCATTTATGTTGTTTTACCTATGCTTTATTAAATTGTATTTTTGTTGTTTTATCCTATGCTTTATTAAATTGTATTTATGTTGTTTTATCCTATGCTTCATTAAATTGTATTTATGTTGTTTTATCCTATGCTTTATTAAATTGTATTTATGTTGTTTTAACCCATGCTTCATTAAATTGTATTTATGTTGTTTTATCCTATGCTTCATTAAATTGTATTTATGTTCTTTTATCCTATGTTATATTAAATTGTATTCATGTTGTTTTATCCAATGCTTTATTAAATTGTATTTATTTTGTTTTAACGTATGCTTTATTAAATTGTATTCATGTTGTTTTAACCTATGCTTTATTAAATTGTATTTTTGTTGTTTTATCCTATGCTTTATTAAATGGTATTTATGTTGTTTTTTCCTATGCTTTATTAAATTGTATTTATATTGTTTTAACCTATGCTTTATTAAACTGAATTTATGTTGTTTTATCCTATGCTTTATTAAATTGTATTTATGTTGTTTTATCCTATGCTTTATTAAATTGTATTTATGTTGTTTTAACCTATCCTTTATTAAATTGTATTTATGTTGTTTTAACCTATGCTTTATTAAATTGTATTTATGTTGTTTTAACCTATGCTTTATTAAATTGTATTTATGTTGTTTTATCCTATGCTTTATTAAATTGTATTTATGTTGTTTTAACCTATGCTTTATTAAATTGTATTTATGTTGTTTTATCCTATACTTTATTAAATTGTATTTATGTTGTTTTAACCTATGCTTTATTAAATTGTATTTATGTTGTTTTATCCTATGCTTTATTAAATTGTATTTATGTTGTTTTATCCTATGCTTTATTAAATTGTGTTTATGTTGTTTTATCCTATGCTTTATTAAATTGTATTTATGTTGTTTTATCCTATGCTTTATTAAATTGTATTTATGTTGTTTTAACCTATGCTTTATTAAATTGTATTTATGTTGTTTTATCCTATGCTTTATTAAATTGTATTTATGTTGTTTTAACCTATGCTTTATTAAATTGTATTTATGTTGTTTTATCCTATGCTTTATTAAATTGTATTTATGTTGTTTTAACCTATGCTTTATTAAATTGTATTTATGTTGTTTTAACCTATGCTTTATTAAATTGTATTTATGTTGTTTTATACTATGCTTTATTAAATTGTATTTATGTTGTTTTATCCTATGCTTTATTAAATTGTGTTTATGTTGTTTTATCCTATGCTTTATTAAATTGTATTTATGTTGTTTTAGCCTATGCTTTATTAAATTGTGTTTATGTTGTTTTATCCTATGCTTTATTAAATTGTATTTATGTTGTTTTATCCTATGCTTTATTAAATTGTGTTTATGTTGTTTTATCCTATGCTTTATTAAATTGTATTTATGTTGTTTTATCCTATGCTTTATTAAATTGTGTTTATGTTTTTTTATCCTATGCTTTATTAAATTGTATTTATGTTGTTTTATTCTATGCTTTATTAAATTGTATTTATGTTGTTTTATCCTATGCTTTATTAAATTGTATTTATGTTGTTTTATCCTATGCTTTATTAAATTGTATTTATGTTGTTTTATTGTATGCTTTATTAAACTGCATTTATGTTGTTTTATCCTATGCTTTATTAAATTGTATTTATGTTGTTTTATCCTATGCTTTATTAAATTGTGTTTATGTTGTTTTATCCTATGCTTTATTAAATTGTATTTATGTTGTTTTATCCTATGCTTTATTAAATTGTATTTATGTTGTGTTATCCTATGCTTTATTAAATTGTGTTTATGTTGTTTTATCCTATGCTTTATTAAATGGTATTTATGTTATTTTATCCTATGCTTTATTAAATTGTATTTATGGTGTTTTATCCTATGCTTTATTAAATTGTATTTATGTGGTTTTATCCTATGCTTTATTAAATTGTATTTATGTTGTTTTATCCTATGCTTTATTAAATTGCATCTATCTTGTTTTATCCTATGCTTTATTAAATTGTATTTATGTTGTTTTATCCTATGCTTTATTAAATTGTATTTATGTGGTTTTATCCTATGCTTTATTAAATTGTATTTATGTTGTTTTATCCTATGCTTTATTAAATTGTATTTATGTGGTTTTATCCTATGATTTATTAAATTACATTTATGTTGTTTTATCCTATGCTTTATTAAATTGTATTTATGTTGTTTTAACCCATGCTTTATTAAATTGTATTTATGTTGTTTTATCCTATGCTTTATTAAATTGTATTTATGTTGTTTTGTCCTATGCTTTATTAAATTGTATTTATGTTGTTTTATCCTATGCTTTATTAAATTGTATTTATGTTGTTTTATCCTATGCTTTATTAAATTGTGTTTATGTTGTATTATCCTATGCTTTATTAAATTGTATTTATGTTGTTTTATCCTATGTTTTATTAAATTGTATTTATGTTGTTTTATCGTATGCTTTATTAAACTGCATTTATGTTGTATTATCCTATGCTTCATTAAATTGCATCTATCTTGTTTTATCCTATGCTTTATTAAATTGTATTTATGTTGTTTTATCCTATACTTTATTAAATTGTATTTATGTGGTTTTATCCTATGCTTTATTAAATTGTATTTATGTTGTTTTATCCTATGCTTTATTAAATAGTATTTATGTGGTTTTATCCTATGATTTATTAAATTGTATTTATGTTGTTTTATGCTATGCGTTATTAAATTGTATTTATGTTGTTTTAACCCATGCTTTATTAAATTGTATTTATGTTGTTTTATCCTATGCTTTATTAAATTGTATTTATGTTGTTTTGTCCTATGCTTTATAAAATTGTATTTATGTTGTTTTATCGTATGCTTTATTAAATTGTATTTATGTTGTTTTATCCTATGCTTTATTAAATTGTGTTTATGTTGTATTATCCTATGCTTTATTAAATTGTATTTATGTTGTTTTATTGTATGCTTTATTAAACTGCATTTATGTTGTTTTACCTATGCTTTATTAAATTGTATTTTTGTTGTTTTATCCTATGCTTTATTAAATTGTGTTTATGTTGTTTTATCCTATGCTTTATTAAATTGTATTTATGTTGTTTTATCCTAGGCTTTATTAAATTGTATTTATGTTGTTTTATCCTATGCTTTATTAAATTGTGTTTATGTTGTTTTATGCTATGCTTTATTAAATGGTATTTATGTTGTTTTATCCTATGCTTTATTAAATTGTATTTATGTAGTTTTATCCTATGCGTTATTAAATTGTATTTATGTAGTTTTATCCTATGCTTTATTAAATTGTATTTATGTTGTTTTATCCTATGCTTTATTAAATTGCATCTATCTTGTTTTATCCTATGCTTTATTAAATTGTATTTATGTTGTTTTATCCTATGCTTTATTAAATTGTATTTATGTGGTTTTATCCTATGCTTTATTAAATTGTATTTATGTTGTTTTATCCTATGCTTTTTTAAATTGTATTTATGTGGTTTTATCCTATGATTTATTAAATTGCATTTATGTTGTTTTATCCTATGCTTTATTAAATTGTATTTATGTTGTTTTAACCCATGCTTTATTAAATTGTATTTATGTTGTTTTATCCTATGCTTTATTAAATTGCATTTATGTTGTTTTGTCCTATGCTTTATTAAATTGTATTTATGTTGTTTTATCCTATGCTTTATTAAATTGTATTTATGTTGTTTTATCCTATGCTTTATTAAATTGTGTTTATGTTGTATTATCCTATGCTTTATTAAATTGTATTTATGTTGTTTTATCCTATGTTTTATTAAATTGTATTTATGTTGCTTTATCGTATGCTTTATTAAACTGCATTTATGTTGTATTATCCTATGCTTTATTAAATTGCATCTATCTTGTTTTATCCTATGCTTTATTAAATTGTATTTATGTTGTTTTATCCTATGCTTTATTAAATTGTATTTATGTGGTTTTATCCTATGCTTTATTAAATTGTATTTATGTTGTTTTATCCTATGCTTTATTAAATTGTATTTATGTGGTTTTATCCTATGATTTATTAAATTGTATGTATGTTGTTTTATCCTATGCGGTATTAAATTGTATTTATGTTGTTTTAACCCATGCTTTATTAAATAGTATTTATGTTGTTTTATCCTATGCTTTATTAAATTGTATTTATGTTGTTTTGTCCTATGCTTTATTAAATTGTATTTATGTTGTTTTATCCTATGCTTTTTTAAATTGTATTTATGTTGTTTTATCCTATGCTTTATTAAATTGTATTTATGTTGTTTTATTGTATGCTTTATTAAACTGTGTTTATGTTGTTTTATCCTATGCTTTATTAAATTGTATTTATGTTGTTTTATCCTATGCTTTATTAAATTGTATTTATGTTGTTTTAACTTATGCTTTATTAAATTGTATTTATACTGTTTTATCCTATGCTTTATTAAATGGTATTTATGTTGTTTTATCCTATGCTTTATTAAATTGTATTTATGTTGTTTTAACCTATGCTTTATTAAACTGTATTTATGTTGTTTTATCCTATGCTTTATTAAATTGTATTTATGTTGTTTTATCCTATGCTTTATTAAATTGTATTTATGTTGTTTTAACCTATCCTTTATTAAATTGTATTTATGTTGTTTTAACCTATGCTTTATTAAATTGTATTTATGTTGTTTTAACCTATGCTTTATTAAATTGTATTTATGTTGTTTTATCCTATGCTTTATTAAATTGTATTTATGCTGTTTTAACCTATGCTTTATTAAATTGTATTTATGTTGTTTTATCCTATGCTTTATTAAATTGTATTTATGTTGTTTTATCCTATGCTTTATTAAATTGTATTTATGTTGTTTTAACCTATGCTTTATTAAATTGTATTTATGTTGTTTTATCCTATGCTTTATTAAATTGTATTTATGTTGTTTTAACCTATGCTTTATTAAATTGTATTTATGTTGTTTTATCCTATGCTTTATTCAATTGTATTTATGTTGTATTAACCTATGCTTTATTAAATTGTATTTATGTTCTTTTAACCTATGCTTTATTAAATTGTATTTATGTTGTTTTATCCTATGCTTTATTAAATTGTATTTATGTTGTTTTATCCTATGCTTTATTAAATTGTATTTATGTTGTTTTATCCTATGCTTTATTAAACTGCATTTATGTTGTTTTATCCTATGCTTTATTAAATTGTATTTATGTTGTTTTATCCTATGCTTTATTAAATTGTGTTTATGTTGTTTTATCCTATGCTTTATTAAATTGTATTTATGTTGTTTTATCCTATGCTTTATTAAATTGTATTTATGTTGTTTTATCCTATGCTTTATTAAATTGTATTTATGTTGTTTTATCCTATGCGCTATTAAATTGTATTTATGTTGTTTTAACCCATGCTTTATTAAATAGTATTTATGTTGTTTTATCCTATGCTTTATTAAATTGTATTTATGTTGTTTTGTCCTATGCTTTATTAAATTGTATTTATGTTGTTTTATCCTATGCTTTTTTAAATTGTATTTATGTTGTTTTATCCTATGCTTTATTAAATTGTATTTATGTTGTTTTATTGTATGCTTTATTAAACTGTGTTTATGTTGTTTTATCCTATGCTTTATTAAATGGTATTTATGTTGTTTTATCCTATGCTTTATTAAATTGTATTTATGTTGTTTTAACCTATGCTTTATTAAACTGTATTTATGTTGTTTTATCCTATGCTTTATTAAATTGTATTTATGTTGTTTTATCCTATGCTTTATTAAATTGTATTTATGTTGTTTTAACCTATGCTTTATTAAATTGTATTTATGTTGTTTAACCTATGCTTTATTAAATTGTATTTATGTTGTTTTATCCTATGCTTTATTAAATTGTATTTATGTTGTTTTAACCTATGCTTTATTAAATTGTATTTATGTTGTTTTATCCTATGCTTTATTAAATTGTATTTATGTTGTTTTATCCTATGCTTTATTAAATTGTATTTATGTTGTTTTATCCTATGCTTTATTAAATTGTATTTATGTTGTTTTAACCTATGCTTTATTAAATTGTATTTATGTTGTTTTATTCTATGCTTTATTAAATTGTATTTATGTTGTTTTATCCTATGCTTTATTAAATTGTATTTATGTTGTTTTATCCTATGCTTTATTAAATTGTATTTTTGTTGTTTTATTGTATGCTTTATTAAACTGCATTTATGTTGTTTTATCCTATGCTTTATTAAATTGTATTTATGTTGTTTTATCCTATGCTTTATTAAATTGTATTTATGTTGTTTTATCCTATGCTTTATTAAATTGTGTTTATGTTGTTTTATCCTATGCTTTATTAAATTGTATTTATGTTGTTTTATCCTATGCTTTATTAAATTGTATTTATGTTGTTTTATCCTATGCTTTATTAAATTGTGTTTATGTTGTTTTATGCTATGCTTTATTAAATTGTATTTATGTTGTTTTGTCCTATGCTTTATTAAATTGTATTTATGTTGTTTTATCCTATGCTTTTTTAAATTGTATTTATGTTGTTTTATCCTATGCTTTATTAAATTGTATTTATGTTGTTTTAATGTATGCTTTATTAAACTGTGTTTATGTTGTTTTATCCTATGCTTTATTAAATTGTATTTATGTTGTTTTATCCTATGCTTTATTAAATTGTATTTATGTTGTTTTAACTTATGCTTTATTAAATTGTATTTATGTTGTTTTATCCTATGCTTTATTAAATGGTATTTATGTTGTTTTATCCTATGCTTTATTAAATTGTATTTATGTTGTTTTAACCTATGCTTTATTAAACTGTATTTATGTTGTTTTATCCTATGCTTTATTAAATTGTATTTATGTTGTTTTATCCTATGCTTTATTAAATTGTATTTATGTTGTTTTAACCTATACTTTATTAAATTGTATTTATGTTGTTTTATCCTATGCTTTATTAAATTGTATTTATGTTGTTTTAACCTATACTTTATTAAATTGTATTTATGTTGTTTTATCCTATGCTTTATTAAATTGTATTTATGTTGTTTTAACCTATGCTTTATTAAATTGTATTTATGTTGTTTTATCCTATGTTTTATACAATTGTATTTATGTTGTATTAACCTATGCTTTATTAAATTGTATTTATGTTGTTTTAACCTATGCTTTATTAAATTGTATTTATGTTGTTTTATCCTATGCTTTATTAAATTGTATTTATGTTGTTTTATTCTATGCTTTATTAAATTGTATTTATGTTGTTTTATCCTATGCTTTATTAAATTGTATTTATGTTGTTTTATCCTATGCGCTATTAAATTGTATTTATGTTGTTTTAACCCATGCTTTATTAAATAGTATTTATGTTGTTTTATCCTATGCTTTATTAAATTGTATTTATGTTGTTTTGTCCTATGCTTTATTAAATTGTATTTATGTTGTTTTATCCTATGCTTTTTTAAATTGTATTTATGTTGTTTTATCCTATGCTTTATTAAATTGTATTTATGTTGTTTTATTGTATGCTTTATTAAACTGTGTTTATGTTGTTTTATCCTATGCTTTATTAAATGGTATTTATGTTGTTTTATCCTATGCTTTATTAAATTGTATTTATGTTGTTTTAACCTATGCTTTATTAAACTGTATTTATGTTGTTTTATCCTATGCTTTATTAAATTGTATTTATGTTGTTTTATCCTATGCTTTATTAAATTGTATTTATGTTGTTTTAACCTATCCTTTATTAAATTGTATTTATGTTGTTTTAACCTATGCTTTATTAAATTGTATTTATGTTGTTTAACCTATGCTTTATTAAATTGTATTTATGTTGTTTTATCCTATGCTTTATTAAATTGTATTTATGTTGTTTTAACCTATGCTTTATTAAATTGTATTTATGTTGTTTTATCCTATGCTTTATTAAATTGTATTTATGTTGTTTTATCCTATGCTTTATTAAATTGTATTTATGTTGTTTTAACCTATGCTTTATTAAATTGTATTTATGTTGTTTTATCCTATGCTTTATTAAATTGTATTTATGTTGTTTTATTCTATGCTTTATTAAATTGTATTTATGTTGTTTTATCCTATGCTTTATTAAATTGTATTTATGTTGTTTTATCCTATGCTTTATTAAATTGTATTTTTGTTGTTTTATTGTATGCTTTATTAAACTGCATTTATGTTGTTTTATCCTATGCTTTATTAAATTGTATTTATGTTGTTTTATCCTATGCTTTATTAAATTGTGTTTATGTTGTTTTATCCTATGCTTTATTAAATTGTATTTATGTTGTTTTATCCTATGCTTTATTAAATTGTATTTATGTTGTTTTATCCTATGCTTTATTAAATTGTATTTATGTTGTTTTATCCTATGCTTTATTAAATTGTATTTATGTTGTTTTAATGTATGCTTTATTAAACTGTGTTTATGTTGTTTTATCCTATGCTTTATACAATTGTATTTATGTTGTATTAACCTATGCTTTATTAAATTGTATTTATGTTGTTTTATCCTATGCTTTATACAATTGTATTTATGTTGTATTAACCTATGCTTTATTAAATTGTATTTATGTTGTTTTAACCTATGCTTTATTAAATTGTATTTATGTTGTTTTATCCTATGCTTTATTAAATTGTATTTATGTTGTTTTATTCTATGCTTTATTAAATTGTATTTATGTTGTTTTATCCTATGCTTTATTAAATTGTATTTATGTTGTTTTATCCTATGCTTTATTAAATTGTATTTATGTTGTTTTATTGTATGCTTTATTAAACTGCATTTATGTTGTTTTATCCTATGCTTTATTAAATTGTATTTATGTTGTTTTATCCTATGCTTTATTAAATTGTGTTTATGTTGTTTTATCCTATGCTTTATTAAATTGTATTTATGTTGTTTTATCCTATGCTTTATTAAATTGTATTTATGTTGTTTTATCCTATGCTTTATTAAATTGTATTTATGTTGTTTTATCCTATGCGCTATTAAATTGTATTTATGTTGTTTTAACCCATGCTTTATTAAATAGTATTTATGTTGTTTTATCTTATGCTTTATTAAATTGTATTTATGTTGTTTTGTCCTATGCTTTATTAAATTGTATTTATGTTGTTTTATCCTATGCTTTTTTAAATTGTATTTATGTTGTTTTATCCTATGCTTTATTAAATTGTATTTATGTTGTTTTATTGTATGCTTTATTAAACTGCATTTATGTTGTTTTATCCTATGCTTTATTAAATTGTATTTATGTTGTTTTATCCTATGCTTTATTAAATTGTATTTATGTTGTTTTAACTTATGCTTTATTAAATTGTATTTATGTTGTTTTATCCTATGCTTTATTAAATGGTATTTATGTTGTTTTATCCTATGCTTTATTAAATTGTATTTATGTTGTTTTAACCTATGCTTTATTAAACTGTATTTATGTTGTTTTATCCTATGCTTTATTAAATTGTATTTATGTTGTTTTATCATATGCTTTATTAAATTGTATTTATGTTGTTTTAACCTATCCTTTATTAAATTGTATTTATGTTGTTTTAACCTATGCTTTATTAAATTGTATTTATGTTGTTTTATCCTATGCTTTATTAAATTGTATTTATGTTGTTTTAACCTATGCTTTATTAAATTGTATTTATGTTGTTTTATCCTATGCTTTATTAAATTGTATTTATGTTGTTTTATCCTATGCTTTATTAAATTGTATTTATGTTGTTTTAACCTATGCTTTATTAAATTGTATTTATGTTGTTTTATCCTATGCTTTATTAAATTGTATTTATGTTGTTTTAACCTATGCTTTATTAAATTGTATTTATGTTGTTTTATCCTATGCTTTATTCAATTGTATTTATGTTGTATTAACCTATGCTTTATTAAATTGTATTTATGTTGTTTTAACCTATGCTTTATTAAATTGTATTTATGTTGTTTTATCCTATGCTTTATTAAATTGTATTTATGTTGTTTTATTCTATGCTTTATTAAATTGTATTTATGTTGTTTTATCCTATGCTTTATTAAATTGTATTTATGTTGTTTTATCCTATGCTTCATTAAATTGTATTTATGTTGTTTTATTGTATGCTTTATTAAACTGCATTTATGTTGTTTTATCCTATGCTTTATTAAATTGTATTTATGTTGTTTTATCCTATGCTTTATTAAATTGTGTTTATGTTGTTTTATCCTATGCTTTATTAAATTGTATTTATGTTGTTTTATCCTATGCTTTATTAAATTGTATTTATGTTGTTTTATCCTATGCTTTATTAAATTGTGTTTATGTTGTTTTATGCTATGCTTTATTAAATTGTATTTATGTTGTTTTGTCCTATGCTTTATTAAATTGTATTTATGTTGTTTTATCCTATGCTTTTTTAAATTGTATTTATGTTGTTTTATCCTATGCTTTATTAAATTGTATTTATGTTGTTTTATTGTATGCTTTATTAAACTGTGTTTATGTTGTTTTGTCCTATGCTTTATTAAATTGTATTTATGTTGTTTTATCCTATGCTTTATTAAATTGTATTTATGTTGTTTTAACTTATGCTTTATTAAATTGTATTTATGTTGTTTTATCCTATGCTTTATTAAATGGTATTTATGTTGTTTTATCCTATGCTTTATTAAATTGTATTTATGTTGTTTTAACCTATGCTTTATTAAACTGTATTTATGTTGTTTTATCCTATGCTTTATTAAATTGTATTTATGTTGTTTTTTCCTATGCTTTATTAATTTGTATTTATGTTGTTTTAACCTATCCTTTATTAAATTGTATTTATGTTGTTTTAACCTATGCTTTATTAAATTGTGTTTATGTTGTTTTATCCTATGCTTTATTAAATTGTATTTATGTTGTTTTAGCCTATGCTTTATTAAATTGTGTTTATGTTGTTTTATCCTATGCTTTATTAAATTGTATTTATGTTGTTTTATCCTATGCTTTATTAAATTGTGTTTATGTTGTTTTATCCTATGCTTTATTAAATTGTATTTATGGTGTTTTATCCTATGCTTTATTAAATTGTATTTATGTGGTTTTATCCTATGCTTTATTAAATTGTATTTATGTTGTTTTATCCTATGCTTTATTAAATTGCATCTATCTTGTTTTATCCTATGCTTTATTAAATTGTATTTATGTTGTTTTATCCTATGCTTTATTAAATTGTATTTATGTGGTTTTATCCTATGCTTTATTAAATTGCATTTATGTTGTTTTATCCTATGCTTTATTAAATTGTATTTATGTGGTTTTATCCTATGATTTATTAAATTACATTTATGTTGTTTTATCCTATGCTTTATTAAATTGTATTTATGTTGTTTTAACCCATGCTTTATTAAATTGTATTTATTTTGTTTTATCCTATGCTTTATTAAATTGTATTCATGTTGTTTTGTCCTATGCTTTATTAAATTGTATTTATGTTGTTTTATCCTATGCTTTATTAAATTGTATTTATGTTGTTTTATCCTATGCTTTATTAAATTGTGTTTATGTTGTATTATCCTATGCTTTATTAAATTGTATTTATGTTGTTTTATCCTATGTTTTATTAAATTGTATTTATGTTGTTTTATCGTATGCTTTATTAAACTGCATTTATGTTGTATTATCCTATGCTTCATTAAATTGCATCTATCTTGTTTTATCCTATGCTTTATTAAATTGTATTTATGTTGTTTTATCCTATGCTTTATTAAATTGTATTTATGTGGTTTTATCCTATGCTTTATTAAATTCTATTTATGTTGTTTTATCCTATGCTTTATTAAATAGTATTTATGTGGTTTTATCCTATGATTTATTAAATTGTATTTATGTTGTTTTATCCTATGCGTTATTAAATTGTATTTATGTTGTTTTATCCTATGCTTTATTAAATTGTATTTATGTTGTTTTAACCTATGCTTTATTAAATTGTATTTATGTTGTTTTATCTTATGCTTTATTAAATGGTATTTATGTTGTTTTATCCTATGCTTTATTAAATTGTATTTATGTTGTTTTATTGTATGCTTTATTAAACTGTGTTTATGTTGTTTTGTCCTATGCTTTATTAAATTGTATTTATGTTGTTTTATCCTATGCTTTATTAAATTGTATTTATGTTGTTTTAACTTATGCTTTATTAAATTGTATTTATGTTGTTTTATCCTATGCTTTATTAAATGGTATTTATGTTGTTTTATCCTATGCTTTATTAAATTGTATTTATGTTGTTTTAACCTATGCTTTATTAAACTGTATTTATGTTGTTTTATCCTATGCTTTATTAAATTGTATTTATGTTGTTTTTTCCTATGCTTTATTAAATTGTATTTATGTTGTTTTAACCTATCCTTTATTAAATTGTATTTATGTTATTTTAACCTATGCTTTATTAAATTGTGTTTATGTTGTTTTATCCTATGCTTTATTAAATTGTATTTATGTTGTTTTAACCTATGCTTTATTAATTTGTGTTTATGTTGTTTTATCCTATGCTTTATTAAATTGTATTTATGTTGTTTTATCCTATGCTTTATTAAATTGTGTTTATGTTGTTTTATCCTATGCTTTATTAAATTGTATTTATGGTGTTTTATCCTATGCTTTATTAAATTGTATTTATGTGGTTTTATCCTATGCTTTATTAAATTGTATTTATGTTGTTTTATCCTATGCTTTATTAAATTGCATCTATCTTGTTTTATCCTATGCTTTATTAAATTGTATTTATGTTGTTTTATCCTATGCTTTATTAAATTGTATTTATGTGGTTTTATCCTATGCTTTATTAAATTGTATTTATGTTGTTTTATCCTATGCTTTATTAAATTGTATTTATGTGGTTTTATCCTATGATTTATTAAATTACATTTATGTTGTTTTATCCTATGCTTTATTAAATTGTATTTATGTTGTTTTAACCCATGCTTTATTAAATTGTATTTATGTTGTTTTATCCTATGCTTTATTAAATTGTATTTATGTTGTTTTGTCCTATGCTTTATTAAATTGTATTTATGTTGTTTTATCCTATGCTTTATTAAATTGTATTTATGTTGTTTTATCCTATGCTTTATTAATTTGTGTTTATGTTGTATTATCCTATGCTTTATTAAATTGTATTTATGTTGTTTTATCCTATGTTTTATTAAATTGTATTTATGTTGTTTTATCGTATGCTTTATTAAACTGCATTTATGTTGTATTATCCTATGCTTCATTAAATTGCATCTATCTTGTTTTATCCTATGCTTTATTAAATTGTATTTATGTTGTTTTATCCTATGCTTTATTAAATTGTATTTATGTGGTTTTATCCTATGCTTTATTAAATTCTATTTATGTTGTTTTATCCTATGCTTTATTAAATAGTATTTATGTGGTTTTATCCTATGATTTATTAAATTGTATTTATGTTGTTTTATCCTATGCGTTATTAAATTGTATTTATGTTGTTTTAACCCATGCTTTATTAAATTGTATTTATGTTGTTTTATCCTATGCTTTATTAAATTGTATTTATGTTGTTTTGTCCTATGCTTTATTAAATTGTATTTATGTTGTTTTATCGTATGCTTTATTAAATTGTCTTTATGTTGTTTTATCCTATGCTTTATTAAATTGTGTTTATGTTGTATTATCCTATGCTTTATTAAATTGTATTTATGTTGTTTTATTGTATGCTTTATTAAACTGCATTTATGTTGTTTTACCTATGCTTTATTAAATTGTATTTTTGTTGTTTTATCCTATGCTTTATTAAATTGTATTTATGTGGTTTTATCCTATGCTTTATTAAATTCTATTTATGTTGTTTTATCCTATGCTTTATTAAATAGTATTTATGTGGTTTTATCCTATGATTTATTAAATTGTATTTATGTTGTTTTATCCTATGCGTTATTAAATTGTATTTATGTTGTTTTAACCCATGCTTTATTAAATTGTATTTATGTTGTTTTATCCTATGCTTTATTAAATTGTATTTATGTTGTTTTGTCCTATGCTTTATTAAATTGTATTGATGTTGTTTTATCGTATGCTTTATTAAATTGTCTTTATGTTGTTTTATCCTATGCTTTATTAAATTGTGTTTATGTTGTATTATCCTATGCTTTATTAAATTGTATTTATGTTGTTTTATTGTATGCTTTATTAAACTGCATTTATGTTGTTTTACCTATGCTTTATTAAATTGTATTTTTGTTGTTTTATCCTATGCTTTATTAAATTGTGTTTATGTTGTTTTATCCTATGCTTTATTAAATTGTATTTATGTTGTTTTATCCTATGCTTTATTAAATTGTGTTTATGTTGTTTTATCCTATGCTTTATTAAATTGTATTTATGGTGTTTTATCCTATGCTTTATTAAATTGTATTTATGTGGTTTTATCCTATGCTTTATTAAATTGTATTTATGTTGTTTTATCCTATGCTTTATTAAATTGCATCTATATTGTTTTATCCTATGCTTTATTAAATTGTATTTATGTTGTTTTATCCTATGCTTTATTAAATTGTATTTATGTGGTTTTATCCTATGCTTTATTAAATTGTATTTATGTTGTTTTATCCTATGCTTTATTAAATTGTATTTATGTGGTTTTATCCTATGATTTATTAAATTACATTTATTTTGTTTTATCCTATGCTTTATTAAATTGTATTTATGTTGTTTTAACCCATGCTTTATTAAATTGTATTTATTTTGTTTTATCCTATGCTTTATTAAATTGTATTTATGTTGTTTTGTCCTATGCTTTATTAAATTGTATTTATGTTGTTTTATCCTATGCTTTATTAAATTGTATTTATGTTGTTTTATCCTATGCTTTATTAAATTGTGTTTATGTTGTATTATCCTATGCTTTATTAAATTGTATTTATGTTGTTTTATCGTATGCTTTATTAAACTGCATTTATGTTGTATTATCCTATGCTTCATTAAATTGCATCTATCTTGTTTTATCCTATGCTTTATTAAATTGTATTTATGTTGTTTTATCCTATGCTTTATTAAATTGTATTTATGTGGTTTTATCCTATGCTTTATTAAATTCTATTTATGTTGTTTTATCCTATGCTTTATTAAATAGTATTTATGTGGTTTTATCCTATGATTTATTAAATTGTATTTATGTTGTTTTATCCTATGCGTTATTAAATTGTATTTATGTTGTTTTATCCTATGCTTTATTAAATTGTATTTATGTTGTTTTAACCTATGCTTTATTAAATTGTATTTATGTTGTTTTATCCTATGCTTTATTCAATTGTATTTATGTTGTATTAACCTATGCTTTATTAAATTGTATTTATGTTGTTTTAACCTATGCTTTATTAAATTGTATTTATGTTGTTTTATCCTATGCTTTATTAAATTGTATTTATGTTGTTTTATTCTATGCTTTATTAAATTGTATTTATGTTGTTTTATCCTATGCTTTATTAAATTGTATTTATGTTGTTTTATTGTATGCTTTATTAAACTGCATTTATGTTGTTTTATCCTATGCTTTATTAAATTGTATTTATGTTGTTTTATCCTATGCTTTATTAAATTGTGTTTATGTTGTTTTATCCTATGCTTTATTAAATTGTATTTATGTTGTTTTATCCTATGCTTTATTAAATTGTATTTATGTTGTTTTATCCTATGCTTTATTAAATTGTGTTTATGTTGTTTTATGCTATGCTTTATTAAATTGTATTTATGTTGTTTTATCCTATGCTTTATTAAATTGTATTTATGTTGTTTTATCCTATGCTTTTTTAAATTGTATTTATGTTGTTTTATCATATGCTTTATTAAATTGTATTTATGTTGTTTTATTGTATGCTTTATTAAACTGTGTTTATGTTGTTTTGTCCTATGCTTTATTAAATTGTATTTATGTTGTTTTATCCTATGCTTTATTAAATTGTATTTATGTTGTTTTAACTTATGCTTTATTAAATTGTATTTATGTTGTTTTATCCTATGCTTTATTAAATGGTATTTATGTTGTTTTATCCTATGCTTTATTAAATTGTATTTATGTTGTTTTAACCTATGCTTTATTAAACTGTATTTATGTTGTTTTATCCTATGCTTTATTAAATTGTATTTATGTTGTTTTTTCCTATGCTTTATTAAATTGTATTTATGTTGTTTTAACCTATCCTTTATTAAATTGTATTTATGTTGTTTTAACCTATGCTTTATTAAATTGTGTTTATGTTGTTTTATCCTATGCTTTATTAAATTGTATTTATGTTGTTTTAGCCTATGCTTTATTAAATTGTGTTTATGTTGTTTTATCCTATGCTTTATTAAATTGTATTTATGTTGTTTTATCCTATGCTTTATTAAATTGTGTTTATGTTGTTTTATCCTATGCTTTATTAAATTGTATTTATGGTGTTTTATCCTATGCTTTATTAAATTGTATTTATGTGGTTTTATCCTATGCTTTATTAAATTGTATTTATGTTGTTTTATCCTATGCTTTATTAAATTGCATCTATCTTGTTTTATCCTATGCTTTATTAAATTGTATTTATGTTGTTTTATCCTATGCTTTATTAAATTGTATTTATGTGGTTTTATCCTATGCTTTATTAAATTGTATTTATGTTGTTTTATCCTATGCTTTATTAAATTGTATTTATGTGGTTTTATCCTATGATTTATTAAATTACATTTATGTTGTTTTATCCTATGCTTTATTAAATTGTATTTATGTTGTTTTAACCCATGCTTTATTAAATTGTATTTATGTTGTTTTATCCTATGCTTTATTAAATTGTATTTATGTTGTTTTGTCCTATGCTTTATTAAATTGTATTTATGTTGTTTTATCCTATGCTTTATTAAATTGTATTTATGTTGTTTTATCCTATGCTTTATTAAATTGTGTTTATGTTGTATTATCCTATGCTTTATTAAATTGTATTTATGTTGTTTTATCCTATGTTTTATTAAATTGTATTTATGTTGTTTTATCGTATGCTTTATTAAACTGCATTTATGTTGTATTATCCTATGCTTCATTAAATTGCATCTATCTTGTTTTATCCTATGCTTTATTAAATTGTATTTATGTTGTTTTATCCTATGCTTTATTAAATTGTATTTATGTGGTTTTATCCTATGCTTTATTAAATTCTATTTATGTTGTTTTATCCTATGCTTTATTAAATAGTATTTATGTGGTTTTATCCTATGATTTATTAAATTGTATTTATGTTGTTTTATCCTATGCGTTATTAAATTGTATTTATGTTGTTTTAACCCATGCTTTATTAAATTGTATTTATGTTGTTTTATCCTATGCTTTATTAAATTGTATTTATGTTGTTTTGTCCTATGCTTTATTAAATTGTATTTATGGTGTTTTATCGTATGCTTTATTAAATTGTCTTTATGTTGTTTTATCCTATGCTTTATTAAATTGTGTTTATGTTGTATTATCCTATGCTTTATTAAATTGTATTTATGTTGTTTTATTGTATGCTTTATTAAACTGCATTTATGTTGTTTTACCTATGCTTTATTAAATTGTATTTTTGTTGTTTTATCCTATGCTTTATTAAATTGTATTTATGTGGTTTTATCCTATGCTTTATTAAATTCTATTTATGTTGTTTTATCCTATGCTTTATTAAATAGTATTTATGTGGTTTTATCCTATGATTTATTAAATTGTATTTATGTTGTTTTATCCTATGCGTTATTAAATTGTATTTATGTTGTTTTAACCCATGCTTTATTAAATTGTATTTATGTTGTTTTATCCTATGCTTTATTAAATTGTATTTATGTTGTTTTGTCCTATGCTTTATTAAATTGTATTGATGTTGTTTTATCGTATGCTTTATTAAATTGTCTTTATGTTGTTTTATCCTATGCTTTATTAAATTGTGTTTATGTTGTATTATCCTATGCTTTATTAAATTGTATTTATGTTGTTTTATTGTATGCTTTATTAAACTGCATTTATGTTGTTTTACCTATGCTTTATTAAATTGTATTTTTGTTGTTTTATCCTATGCTTTATTAAATTTGTTTATGTTGTTTTATCCTATGCTTTATTAAATTGTATTTATGTTGTTTTATCCTAGGCTTTATTAAATTGTATTTATGTTGTTTTATCCTATGCTTTATTAAATTGTGTTTATGTTGTTTTATGCTATGCTTTATTAAATGGTATTTATGTTGTTTTATCCTATGCTTTATTAAATTGTATTTATGTAGTTTTATCCTATGCTTTATTAAATTGTATTTATGTTGTTTTATCCTATGCTTTATTAAATTGCATCTATCTTGTTTTATCCTATGCTTTATTAAATTGTATTTATGTTGTTTTATCCTATTCTTTTTTTAAATTGTATTTATGTGGTTTTATCCTATGCTTTATTAAATTGTATTTATGTTGTTTTATCCTATGCTTTATTAAATAGTATTTATGTGGTTTTATCCTATGATTTATTAAATTGTATTTATGTTGTTTTAACCCATGCTTTATTAAATTGTATTTATGTTGTTTTATCCTATGCTTTATTAAATTGTATTTATGTTGTTTTGTCCTATGCTTTATTAAATTGTATTTATGTTGTTTTATCGTATGCTTTATTAAATTGTCTTTATGTTTTTTTATCCTTTGCTTTATTAAATTGTGTTTATGTTATATTATCCTATGCTTTATTAAATTGTATTTATGTTGTTTTATTGTATGCTTTATTAAACTGCATTTATGTTGTTTTACCTATGCTTTATTAAATTGTATTTTTGTTGTTTTATCCTATGCTTTATTAAATTGTATTTATGTTGTTTTGTCCTATGCTTTATTAAATTGTATTTATGTTGTTTTATCCTATGCTTTATTAAATTGTATTTATGTTGTTTTATCCTATGCTTTATTAAATTGTGTTTATGTTGTATTATCCTATGCTTTATTAAATTGTATTTATGTTGTTTTATCGTATGCTTTATTAAACTGCATTTATGTTGTATTATCCTATGCTTCATTAAATTGCATCTATCTTGTTTTATCCTATGCTTTATTAAATTGTATTTATGTTGTTTTATCCTATGCTTTATTAAATTGTATTTATGTGGTTTTATCCTATGCTTTATTAAATTCTATTTATGTTGTTTTATCCTATGCTTTATTAAATAGTATTTATGTGGTTTTATCCTATGATTTATTAAATTGTATTTATGTTGTTTTATCCTATGCGTTATTAAATTGTATTTATGTTGTTTTATCCTATGCTTTATTAAATTGTATTTATGTTGTTTTAACCTATGCTTTATTAAATTGTATTTATGTTGTTTTATCCTATGCTTTATTCAATTGTATTTATGTTGTATTAACCTATGCTTTATTAAATTGTATTTATGTTGTTTTAACCTATGCTTTATTAAATTGTATTTATGTTGTTTTATCCTATGCTTTATTAAATTGTATTTATGTTGTTTTATTCTATGCTTTATTAAATTGTATTTATGTTGTTTTATCCTATGCTTTATTAAATTGTATTTATGTTGTTTTATTGTATGCTTTATTAAACTGCATTTATGTTGTTTTATCCTATGCTTTATTAAATTGTATTTATGTTGTTTTATCCTATGCTTTATTAAATTGTGTTTATGTTGTTTTATCCTATGCTTTATTAAATTGTATTTATGTTGTTTTATCCTATGCTTTATTAAATTGTATTTATGTTGTTTTATCCTATGCTTTATTAAATTGTGTTTATGTTGTTTTATGCTATGCTTTATTAAATTGTATTTATGTTGTTTTATCCTATGCTTTATTAAATTGTATTTATGTTGTTTTATCCTATGCTTTTTTAAATTGTATTTATGTTGTTTTATCATATGCTTTATTAAATTGTATTTATGTTGTTTTATTGTATGCTTTATTAAACTGTGTTTATGTTGTTTTGTCCTATGCTTTATTAAATTGTATTTATGTTGTTTTATCCTATGCTTTATTAAATTGTATTTATGTTGTTTTAACTTATGCTTTATTAAATTGTATTTATGTTGTTTTATCCTATGCTTTATTAAATGGTATTTATGTTGTTTTATCCTATGCTTTATTAAATTGTATTTATGTTGTTTTAACCTATGCTTTATTAAACTGTATTTATGTTGTTTTATCCTATGCTTTATTAAATTGTATTTATGTTGTTTTTTCCTATGCTTTATTAAATTGTATTTATGTTGTTTTAACCTATCCTTTATTAAATTGCATTTATGTTGTTTTAACCTATGCTTTATTAAATTGTGTTTATGTTGTTTTATCCTATGCTTTATTAAATTGTATTTATGTTGTTTTAGCCTATGCTTTATTAAATTGTGTTTATGTTGTTTTATCCTATGCTTTATTAAATTGTATTTATGTTGTTTTATCCTATGCTTTATTAAATTGTGTTTATGTTGTTTTATCCTATGCTTTATTAAATTGTATTTATGGTGTTTTATCCTATGCTTTATTAAATTGTATTTATGTGGTTTTATCCTATGCTTTATTAAATTGTATTTATGTTGTTTTATCCTATGCTTTATTAAATTGCATCTATCTTGTTTTATCCTATGCTTTATTAAATTGTATTTATGTTGTTTTATCCTATGCTTTATTAAATTGTATTTATGTGGTTTTATCCTATGCTTTATTAAATTGTATTTATGTTGTTTTATCCTATGCTTTATTAAATTGTATTTATGTGGTTTTATCCTATGATTTATTAAATTACATTTATGTTGTTTTATCCTATGCTTTATTAAATTGTATTTATGTTGTTTTAACCCATGCTTTATTAAATTGTATTTATGTTGTTTTATCCTATGCTTTATTAAATTGTATTTATGTTGTTTTGTCCTATGCTTTATTAAATTGTATTTATGTTGTTTTATCCTATGCTTTATTAAATTGTATTTATGTTGTTTTATCCTATGCTTTATTAAATTGTGTTTATGTTGTATTATCCTATGCTTTATTAAATTGTATTTATGTTGTTTTATCCTATGTTTTATTAAATTGTATTTATGTTGTTTTATCGTATGCTTTATTAAACTGCATTTATGTTGTATTATCCTATGCTTCATTAAATTGCATCTATCTTGTTTTATCCTATGCTTTATTAAATTGTATTTATGTTGTTTTATCCTATGCTTTATTAAATTGTATTTATGTGGTTTTATCCTATGCTTTATTAAATTCTATTTATGTTGTTTTATCCTATGCTTTATTAAATAGTATTTATGTGGTTTTATCCTATGATTTATTAAATTGTATTTATGTTGTTTTATCCTATGCGTTATTAAATTGTATTTATGTTGTTTTAACCCATGCTTTATTAAATTGTATTTATGTTGTTTTATCCTATGCTTTATTAAATTGTATTTATGTTGTTTTGTCCTATGCTTTATTAAATTGTATTTATGGTGTTTTATCGTATGCTTTATTAAATTGTCTTTATGTTGTTTTATCCTATGCTTTATTAAATTGTGTTTATGTTGTATTATCCTATGCTTTATTAAATTGTATTTATGTTGTTTTATTGTATGCTTTATTAAACTGCATTTATGTTGTTTTACCTATGCTTTATTAAATTGTATTTTTGTTGTTTTATCCTATGCTTTATTAAATTGTATTTATGTGGTTTTATCCTATGCTTTATTAAATTCTATTTATGTTGTTTTATCCTATGCTTTATTAAATAGTATTTATGTGGTTTTATCCTATGATTTATTAAATTGTATTTATGTTGTTTTATCCTATGCGTTATTAAATTGTATTTATGTTGTTTTAACCCATGCTTTATTAAATTGTATTTATGTTGTTTTATCCTATGCTTTATTAAATTGTATTTATGTTGTTTTGTCCTATGCTTTATTAAATTGTATTGATGTTGTTTTATCGTATGCTTTATTAAATTGTCTTTATGTTGTTTTATCCTATGCTTTATTAAATTGTGTTTATGTTGTATTATCCTATGCTTTATTAAATTGTATTTATGTTGTTTTATTGTATGCTTTATTAAACTGCATTTATGTTGTTTTACCTATGCTTTATTAAATTGTATTTTTGTTGTTTTATCCTATGCTTTATTAAATTTGTTTATGTTGTTTTATCCTATGCTTTATTAAATTGTATTTATGTTGTTTTATCCTAGGCTTTATTAAATTGTATTTATGTTGTTTTATCCTATGCTTTATTAAATTGTGTTTATGTTGTTTTATGCTATGCTTTATTAAATGGTATTTATGTTGTTTTATCCTATGCTTTATTAAATTGTATTTATGTAGTTTTATCCTATGCTTTATTAAATTGTATTTATGTTGTTTTATCCTATGCTTTATTAAATTGCATCTATCTTGTTTTATCCTATGCTTTATTAAATTGTATTTATGTTGTTTTATCCTATTCTTTTTTTAAATTGTATTTATGTGGTTTTATCCTATGCTTTATTAAATTGTATTTATGTTGTTTTATCCTATGCTTTATTAAATAGTATTTATGTGGTTTTATCCTATGATTTATTAAATTGTATTTATGTTGTTTTAACCCATGCTTTATTAAATTGTATTTATGTTGTTTTATCCTATGCTTTATTAAATTGTATTTATGTTGTTTTGTCCTATGCTTTATTAAATTGTATTTATGTTGTTTTATCGTATGCTTTATTAAATTGTCTTTATGTTTTTTTATCCTTTGCTTTATTAAATTGTGTTTATGTTATATTATCCTATGCTTTATTAAATTGTATTTATGTTGTTTTATTGTATGCTTTATTAAACTGCATTTATGTTGTTTTACCTATGCTTTATTAAATTGTATTTTTGTTGTTTTATCCTATGCTTTATTAAATTGTGTTTATGTTGTTTTATCCTATGCTTTATTAAATTGTATTTATGTTGTTTTATCCTAGGCTTTATTAAATTGTATTTATGTTGTTTTATCCTATGCTTTATTAAATTGCGTTTATGTTGTTTTATGCTATGCTTTATTAAATGGTATTTATGTTGTTTTATCCTATGTTTTATTAAATTGTATTTATGTAGTTTTATCCTATGCTTTATTAAATTGTATTTATGTTGTTTTATCCTATGCTTTATTAAATTGTATTTATGTGGTTTTATCCTATGCTTTATTAAATTGTATTTATGTTGTTTTATCCTATGCTTTATTAAATTGTATTTATGTGGTTTTATCCTATGCTTTATTAAATTCTATTTATGTTGTTTTATCCTATGCTTTATTAAATAGTATTTATGTGGTTTTATCCTATGATTTATTAAATTGTATTTATGTTGTTTTATCCTATGCGTTATTAAATTGTATTTATGTTGTTTTAACCCATGCTTTATTAAATTGTATTTATGTTGTTTTATCCTATGCTTTATTAAATTGTATTTATGTTGTTTTGTCCTATGCTTTATTAAATTGTATTTATGTTGTTTTATCGTATGCTTTATTAAATTGTCTTTATGTTGTTTTATCCTATGCTTTATTAAATTGTGTTTATGTTGTATTATCCTATGCTTTATTAAATTGTATTTATGTTGTTTTATTGTATGCTTTATTAAACTGCATTTATGTTGTTTTACCTATGCTTTATTAAATTGTATTTTTGTTGTTTTATCCTATGCTTTATTAAATTGTATTTATGTGGTTTTATCCTATGCTTTATTAAATTCTATTTATGTTGTTTTATCCTATGCTTTATTAAATAGTATTTATGTGGTTTTATCCTATGATTTATTAAATTGTATTTATGTTGTTTTATCCTATGCGTTATTAAATTGTATTTATGTTGTTTTAACCCATGCTTTATTAAATTGTATTTATGTTGTTTTATCCTATGCTTTATTAAATTGTATTTATGTTGTTTTGTCCTATGCTTTATTAAATTGTATTGATGTTGTTTTATCGTATGCTTTATTAAATTGTCTTTATGTTGTTTTATCCTATGCTTTATTAAATTGTGTTTATGTTGTATTATCCTATGCTTTATTAAATTGTATTTATGTTGTTTTATTGTATGCTTTATTAAACTGCATTTATGTTGTTTTACCTATGCTTTATTAAATTGTATTTTTGTTGTTTTATCCTATGCTTTATTAAATTGTGTTTATGTTGTTTTATCCTATGCTTTATTAAATTGTATTTATGTTGTTTTATCCTAGGCTTTATTAAATTGTATTTATGTTGTTTTATCCTATGCTTTATTAAATTGTGTTTATGTTGTTTTATGCTATGCTTTATTAAATGGTATTTATGTTGTTTTATCCTATGCTTTATTAAATTGTATTTATGTAGTTTTATCCTATGCTTTATTAAATTGTATTTATGTTGTTTTATCCTATGCTTTATTAAATTGCATCTATCTTGTTTTATCCTATGCTTTATTAAATTGTATTTATGTTGTTTTATCCTATTCTTTTTTTAAATTGTATTTATGTGGTTTTATCCTATGCTTTATTAAATTGTATTTATGTTGTTTTATCCTATGCTTTATTAAATAGTATTTATGTGGTTTTATCCTATGATTTATTAAATTGTATTTATGTTGTTTTAACCCATGCTTTATTAAATTGTATTTATGTTGTTTTATCCTATGCTTTATTAAATTGTATTTATGTTGTTTTGTCCTATGCTTTATTAAATTGTATTTATGTTGTTTTATCGTATGCTTTATTAAATTGTCTTTATGTTGTTTTATCCTATGCTTTATTAAATTGTATTTATGTTGTTTTATCCTAGGCTTTATTAAATTGTATTTATGTTGTTTTATCCTATGCTTTATTAAATTGTGTTTATGTTGTTTTATGCTATGCTTTATTAAATGGTATTTATGTTGTTTTATCCTATGCTTTATTAAATTGTATTTATGTAGTTTTATCCTATGCTTTATTAAATTGTATTTATGTTGTTTTATCCTATGCTTTATTAAATTGCATCTATCTTGTTTTATCCTATGCTTTATTAAATTGTATTTATGTTGTTTTATCCTATTCTTTTTTTAAATTGTATTTATGTGGTTTTATCCTATGCTTTATTAAATTGTATTTATGTTGTTTTATCCTATGCTTTATTAAATAGTATTTATGTGGTTTTATCCTATGATTTATTAAATTGTATTTATGTTGTTTTATCCTATGCTTTATTAAATTGTGTTTATGTTGTTTTATGCTATGCTTTATTAAATGGTATTTATGTTGTTTTATCCTATGCTTTATTAAATTGTATTTATGTAGTTTTATCCTATGCTTTATTAAATTGTATTTATGTTGTTTTATCCTATGCTTTATTAAATTGCATCTATCTTGTTTTATCCTATGCTTTATTAAATTGTATTTATGTTGTTTTATCCTATTCTTTTTTTAAATTGTATTTATGTGGTTTTATCCTATGCTTTATTAAATTGTATTTATGTTGTTTTATCCTATGCTTTATTAAATAGTATTTATGTGGTTTTATCCTATGATTTATTAAATTGTATTTATGTTGTTTTAACCCATGCTTTATTAAATTGTATTTATGTTGTTTTATCCTATGCTTTATTAAATTGTATTTATGTTGTTTTGTCCTATGCTTTATTAAATTGTATTTATGTTGTTTTATCGTATGCTTTATTAAATTGTCTTTATGTTGTTTTATCCTATGCTTTATTAAATTGTATTTATGTTGTTTTATCCTAGGCTTTATTAAATTGTATTTATGTTGTTTTATCCTATGCTTTATTAAATTGTGTTTATGTTGTTTTATGCTATGCTTTATTAAATGGTATTTATGTTGTTTTATCCTATGCTTTATTAAATTGTATTTATGTAGTTTTATCCTATGCTTTATTACATTGTATTTATGTTGTTTTATCCTATGCTTTATTAAATTGCATCTATCTTGTTTTATCCTATGCTTTATTAAATTGTATTTATGTTGTTTTATCCTATTCTTTTTTTAAATTGTATTTATGTGGTTTTATCCTATGCTTTATTAAATTGTATTTATGTTGTTTTATCCTATGCTTTATTAAATAGTATTTATGTGGTTTTATCCTATGATTTATTAAATTGTATTTATGTTGTTTTAACCCATGCTTTATTAAATTGTATTTATGTTGTTTTATCCTATGCTTTATTAAATTGTATTTATGTTGTTTTGTCCTATGCTTTATTAAATTGTATTTTTGTTGTTTTATCGTATGCTTTATTAAATTGTCTTTATGTTGTTTTATCCTATGCTTTATTAAATTGTGTTTATGTTGTATTATCCTATGCTTTATTAAATTGTATTTATGTTGTTTTATTGTATGCTTTATTAAACTGCATTTATGTTGTTTTACCTATGCTTTATTAAATTGTATTTTTGTTGTTTTATCCTATGCTTTATTAAATTGTGTTTATGTTGTTTTATCCTATGCTTTATTAAATTGTATTTATGTTGTTTTATCCTAGGCTTTATTAAATTGTATTTATGTTGTTTTATCCTATGCTTTATTAAATTGCGTTTATGTTGTTTTATGCTATGCTTTATTAAATGGTATTTATGTTGTTTTATCCTATGTTTTATTAAATTGTATTTATGTAGTTTTATCCTATGCTTTATTAAATTGTATTTATGTTGTTTTATCCTATGCTTTATTAAATTGTATTTATGTGGTTTTATCCTATGCTTTATTAAATTGTATTTATGTTGTTTTATCCTATGCTTTATTAAATTGTATTTATGTGGTTTTATCCTATGCTTTATTAAATTCTATTTATGTTGTTTTATCCTATGCTTTATTAAATAGTATTTATGTGGTTTTATCCTATGATTTATTAAATTGTATTTATGTTGTTTTATCCTATGCGTTATTAAATTGTATTTATGTTGTTTTAACCCATGCTTTATTAAATTGTATTTATGTTGTTTTATCCTATGCTTTATTAAATTGTATTTATGTTGTTTTGTCCTATGCTTTATTAAATTGTATTTATGTTGTTTTATCGTATGCTTTATTAAATTGTCTTTATGTTGTTTTATCCTATGCTTTATTAAATTGTGTTTATGTTGTATTATCCTATGCTTTATTAAATTGTATTTATGTTGTTTTATTGTATGCTTTATTAAACTGCATTTATGTTGTTTTACCTATGCTTTATTAAATTGTATTTTTGTTGTTTTATCCTATGCTTTATTAAATTGTATTTATGTGGTTTTATCCTATGCTTTATTAAATTCTATTTATGTTGTTTTATCCTATGCTTTATTAAATAGTATTTATGTGGTTTTATCCTATGATTTATTAAATTGTATTTATGTTGTTTTATCCTATGCGTTATTAAATTGTATTTATGTTGTTTTAACCCATGCTTTATTAAATTGTATTTATGTTGTTTTATCCTATGCTTTATTAAATTGTATTTATGTTGTTTTGTCCTATGCTTTATTAAATTGTATTGATGTTGTTTTATCGTATGCTTTATTAAATTGTCTTTATGTTGTTTTATCCTATGCTTTATTAAATTGTGTTTATGTTGTATTATCCTATGCTTTATTAAATTGTATTTATGTTGTTTTATTGTATGCTTTATTAAACTGCATTTATGTTGTTTTACCTATGCTTTATTAAATTGTATTTTTGTTGTTTTATCCTATGCTTTATTAAATTGTGTTTATGTTGTTTTATCCTATGCTTTATTAAATTGTATTTATGTTGTTTTATCCTAGGCTTTATTAAATTGTATTTATGTTGTTTTATCCTATGCTTTATTAAATTGTGTTTATGTTGTTTTATGCTATGCTTTATTAAATGGTATTTATGTTGTTTTATCCTATGCTTTATTAAATTGTATTTATGTAGTTTTATCCTATGCTTTATTAAATTGTATTTATGTTGTTTTATCCTATGCTTTATTAAATTGCATCTATCTTGTTTTATCCTATGCTTTATTAAATTGTATTTATGTTGTTTTATCCTATTCTTTTTTTAAATTGTATTTATGTGGTTTTATCCTATGCTTTATTAAATTGTATTTATGTTGTTTTATCCTATGCTTTATTAAATAGTATTTATGTGGTTTTATCCTATGATTTATTAAATTGTATTTATGTTGTTTTAACCCATGCTTTATTAAATTGTATTTATGTTGTTTTATCCTATGCTTTATTAAATTGTATTTATGTTGTTTTGTCCTATGCTTTATTAAATTGTATTTATGTTGTTTTATCGTATGCTTTATTAAATTGTCTTTATGTTGTTTTATCCTATGCTTTATTAAATTGTGTTTATGTTGTATTATCCTATGCTTTATTAAATTGTATTTATGTTGTTTTATTGTATGCTTTATTAAACTGCATTTATGTTGTTTTACCTATGCTTTATTAAATTGTATTTTTGTTGTTTTATCCTATGCTTTATTAAATTGTGTTTATGTTGTTTTATCCTATGCTTTATTAAATTGTATTTATGTTGTTTTATCCTAGGCTTTATTAAATTGTATTTATGTTGTTTTATCCTATGCTTTATTAAATTGCGTTTATGTTGTTTTATGCTATGCTTTATTAAATGGTATTTATGTTGTTTTATCCTATGTTTTATTAAATTGTATTTATGTAGTTTTATCCTATGCTTTATTAAATTGTATTTATGTTGTTTTATCCTATGCTTTATTAAATTGCATCTATCTTGTTTTATCCTATGCTTTATTAAATTGTATTTATGTTGTTTTATCCTATGCTTTATTAAATTGTATTTATGTGGTTTTATCCTATGCTTTATTAAATTGTATTTATGTTGTTTTAACCCATGCTTTATTAAATTGTATTTATGTTGTTTTATCCTATGCTTTATTAAATTGTATTTATGTTGTTTTGTCCTATGCTTTATTAAATTGTATTTATGTTGTTTTATCGTATGCTTTATTAAATTGTCTTTATGTTGTTTTATCCTATGCTTTATTAAATTGTGTTTATGTTGTATTATCCTATGCTTTATTAAATTGTATTTATGTTGTTTTATTGTATGCTTTATTAAA
Organism: Phyllobates terribilis; assembly: GCF_046119375.1. Lineage (NCBI taxonomy): Eukaryota > Metazoa > Chordata > Amphibia > Anura > Dendrobatidae > Phyllobates > Phyllobates terribilis. Next base: position 731,993 of record NW_027362781.1, on the reverse strand, counting down.
CTGCATTTATGTTGTTTTACCTATGCTTTATTAAATTGTATTTTTGTTGTTTTATCCTATGCTTTATTAAATTGTATTTATGTGGTTTTATCCTATGCTTTATTAAATTCTATTTATGTTGTTTTATCCTATGCTTTATTAAATAGTATTTATGTGGTTTTATCCTATGATTTATTAAATTGTATTTATGTTGTTTTATCCTATGCGTTATTAAATTGTATTTATGTTGTTTTAACCCATGCTTTATTAAATTGTATTTATGTTGTTTTATCCTATGCTTTATTAAATTGTATTTATGTTGTTTTGTCCTATGCTTTATTAAATTGTATTGATGTTGTTTTATCGTATGCTTTATTAAATTGTCTTTATGTTGTTTTATCCTATGCTTTATTAAATTGTGTTTATGTTGTATTATCCTATGCTTTATTAAATTGTATTTATGTTGTTTTATTGTATGCTTTATTAAACTGCATTTATGTTGTTTTACCTATGCTTTATTAAATTGTATTTTTGTTGTTTTATCCTATGCTTTATTAAATTGTGTTTATGTTGTTTTATCCTATGCTTTATTAAATTGTATTTATGTTGTTTTATCCTAGGCTTTATTAAATTGTATTTATGTTGTTTTATCCTATGCTTTATTAAATTGTGTTTATGTTGTTTTATGCTATGCTTTATTAAATGGTATTTATGTTGTTTTATCCTATGCTTTATTAAATTGTATTTATGTAGTTTTATCCTATGCTTTATTAAATTGTATTTATGTTGTTTTATCCTATGCTTTATTAAATTGCATCTATCTTGTTTTATCCTATGCTTTATTAAATTGTATTTATGTTGTTTTATCCTATTCTTTTTTTAAATTGTATTTATGTGATTTTATCCTATGCTTTATTAAATTGTATTTATGTTGTTTTATCCTATGCTTTATTAAATAGTATTTATGTGGTTTTATCCTATGATTTATTAAATTGTATTTATGTTGTTTTAACCCATGCTTTATTAAATTGTATTTATGTTGTTTTATCCTATGCTTTATTAAATTGTATTTATGTTGTTTTGTCCTATGCTTTATTAAATTGTATTTATGTTGTTTTATCGTATGCTTTATTAAATTGTCTTTATGTTGTTTTATCCTATGCTTTATTAAATTGTGTTTATGTTGTATTATCCTATGCTTTATTAAATTGTATTTATGTTGTTTTATTGTATGCTTTATTAAACTGCATTTATGTTGTTTTACCTATGCTTTATTAAATTGTATTTTTGTTGTTTTATCCTATGCTTTATTAAATTGTGTTTATGTTGTTTTATCCTATGCTTTATTAAATTGTATTTATGTTGTTTTATCCTAGGCTTTATTAAATTGTATTTATGTTGTTTTATCCTATGCTTTATTAAATTGCGTTTATGTTGTTTTATGCTATGCTTTATTAAATGGTATTTATGTTGTTTTATCCTATGCTTTATTAAATTGTATTTATGTAGTTTTATCCTATGCTTTATTAAATTGTATTTATGTTGTTTTATCCTATGCTTTATTAAATTGCATCTATCTTGTTTTATCCTATGCTTTATTAAATTGTATTTATGTTGTTTTATCCTATGCTTTATTAAATTGTATTTATGTGGTTTTATCCTATGCTTTATTAAATTGTATTTATGTTGTTTTATCCTATGCTTTATTAAATTGTATTTATGTGGTTTTATCCTATGATTTATTAAATTGCATTTATGTTGTTTTATCCTATGCTTTATTAAATTGTATTTATGTTGTTTTAACCCATGCTTTATTAAATTGTATTTATTTTTTTTTATCCTATGCTTTATTAAATTGTATTTATGTTGTTTTGTCCTATGCTTTATTAAATTGTATTTATGTTGTTTTATCCTATGCTTTATTAAATTGTATTTATGTTGTTTTATCCTATGCTTTATTAAATTGTGTTTATGTTGTATTATCCTATGCTTTATTAAATTGTATTTATGTTGTTTTATCCTATGTTTTATTAAATTGTATTTATGTTGCTTTATCGTATGCTTTATTAAACTGCATTTATGTTGTATTATCCTATGCTTTATTAAATTGCATCTATCTTGTTTTATCCTATGCTTTATTAAATTGTATTTATGTTGTTTTATCCTATGCTTTATTAAATTGTATTTATGTGGTTTTATCCTATGCTTTATTAAATTGTATTTATGTTGTTTTATCCTATGCTTTATTAAATTGTATTTATGTTGTTTATCCTATGCTTTATTAAATTGTATTTATGTTGTTTTAACTTATGCTTTATTAAATTGTATTTATGTTGTTTTATCCTATGCTTTATTAAATGGTATTTATGTTGTTTTATCCTATGCTTTATTAAATTGTATTTATGTTGTTTTATCCTATGCTTTATTAAATTGTATTTATGTTGTTTTATCCTATGCTTTATTAAATTGTATTTATGTTGTTTTAACCTATGCTTTATTAAATTGCATTTATGTTGTTTTATCCTATGCTTTATTAAATTGTATTTATGTTGTTTTAACCTATGCTTTATTAAATTGTATTTATGTTGTTTTATCCTATGCTTTATTCAATTGTATTTATGTTGTATTAACCTATGCTTTATTAAATTGTATTTATGTTGTTTTAACCTATGCTTTATTAAATTGTATTTATGTTGTTTTATCCTATGCTTTATTAAATTGTATTTATGTTGTTTTATTCTATGCTTTATTAAATTGTATTTATGTTGTTTTATCCTATGCTTTATTAAATTGTATTTATGTTGTTTTATCCTATGCTTTATTAAATTGTATTTATGTTGTTTTATTGTATGCTTTATTAAACTGCATTTATGTTGTTTTATCCTATGCTTTATTAAATTGTATTTATGTTGTTTTATCCTATGCTTTATTAAATTGTGTTTATGTTGTTTTATCCTATGCTTTATTAAATTGTATTTATGTTGTTTTATCCTATGCTTTATTAAATTGTATTTATGTTGTTTTATCCTATGCTTTATTAAATTGTGTTTATGTTGTTTTATGCTATGCTTTATTTAATTGTATTTATGTTGTTTTGTCCTATGCTTTATTAAATTGTATTTATGTTGTTTTATCCTATGCTTTTTTAAATTGTATTTATGTTGTTTTATCCTATGCTTTATTAAATTGTATTTATGTTGTTTTATTGTATGCTTTATTAAACTGTGTTTATGTTGTTTTGTCCTATGCTTTATTAAATTGTATTTATGTTGTTTTATCCTATGCTTTATTAAATTGTATTTATGTTGTTTTAACTTATGCTTTATTAAATTGTATTTATGTTGTTTTACCCTATGCTTTATTAAATGGTATTTATGTTGTTTTATCCTATGCTTTATTAAATTGTATTTATGTTGTTTTAACCTATGCTTTATTAAACTGTATTTATGTTGTTTTATCCTATGCTTTATTAAATTGTATTTATGTTGTTTTTTCCTATGCTTTATTAAATTGTATTTATGTTGTTTTAACCTATCCTTTATTAAATTGTATTTATGTTGTTTTAACCTATGCTTTATTAAATTGTGTTTATGTTGTTTTATCCTATGCTTTATTAAATTGTATTTATGTTGTTTTAGCCTATGCTTTATTAAATTGTGTTTATGTTGTTTTATCCTATGCTTTATTAAATTGTATTTATGTTGTTTTATCCTATGCTTTATTAAATTGTGTTTATGTTGTTTTATCCTATGCTTTATTAAATTGTATTTATGGTGTTTTATCCTATGCTTTATTAAATTGTATTTATGTGGTTTTATCCTATGCTTTATTAAATTGTATTTATGTTGTTTTATCCTATGCTTTATTAAATTGCATCTATCTTGTTTTATCCTATGCTTTATTAAATTGTATTTATGTTGTTTTATCCTATGCTTTATTAAATTGTATTTATGTGGTTTTATCCTATGCTTTATTAAATTGTATTTATGTTGTTTTATCCTATGCTTTATTAAATTGTATTTATGTGGTTTTATCCTATGATTTATTAAATTACATTTATGTTGTTTTATCCTATGCTTTATTAAATTGTATTTATGTTGTTTTAACCCATGCTTTATTAAATTGTATTTATGTTGTTTTATCCTATGCTTTATTAAATTGTATTTATGTTGTTTTGTCCTATGCTTTATTAAATTGTATTTATGTTGTTTTATCCTATGCTTTATTAAATTGTATTTATGTTGTTTTATCCTATGCTTTATTAAATTGTGTTTATGTTGTATTATCCTATGCTTTATTAAATTGTATTTATGTTGTTTTATCCTATGTTTTATTAAATTGTATTTATGTTGTTTTATCGTATGCTTTATTAAACTGCATTTATGTTGTATTATCCTATGCTTCATTAAATTGCATCTATCTTGTTTTATCCTATGCTTTATTAAATTGTATTTATGTTGTTTTATCCTATGCTTTATTAAATTGTATTTATGTGGTTTTATCCTATGCTTTATTAAATTCTATTTATGTTGTTTTATCCTATGCTTTATTAAATAGTATTTATGTGGTTTTATCCTATGATTTATTAAATTGTATTTATGTTGTTTTATCCTATGCGTTATTAAATTGTATTTATGTTGTTTTAACCCATGCTTTATTAAATTGTATTTATGTTGTTTTATCCTATGCTTTAGTAAATTGTATTTATGTTGTTTTGTCCTATGCTTTATTAAATTGTATTTATGTTGTTTTATCGTATGCTTTATTAAATTGTCTTTATGTTGTTTTATCCTATGCTTTATTAAATTGTGTTTATGTTGTACTATCCTATGCTTTATTAAATTGTATTTATGTTGTTTTATTGTATGCTTTATTAAACTGCATTTATGTTGTTTTACCTATGCTTTATTAAATTGTATTTTTGTTGTTTTATCCTATGCTTTATTAAATTGTGTTTATGTTGTTTTATCCTATGCTTTATTAAATTGTATTTATGTTGTTTTATCCTAGGCTTTATTAAATTGTATTTATGTTGTTTTATCCTATGCTTTATTAAATTGTGTTTATGTTGTTTTATGCTATGCTTTATTAAATGGTATTTATGTTGTTTTATCCTATGCTTTATTAAATTGTATTTATGTAGTTTTATCCTATGCTTTATTAAATTGTATTTATGTTGTTTTATCCTATGCTTTATTAAATTGCATCTATCTTGTTTTATCCTATGCTTTATTAAATTGTATTTATGTTGTTTTATCCTATTCTTTTTTTAAATTGTATTTATGTGGTTTTATCCTATGCTTTATTAAATTGTATTTATGTTGTTTTATCCTATGCTTTATTAAATAGTATTTATGTGGTTTTATCCTATGATTTATTAAATTGTATTTATGTTGTTTTATCCTATGCGTTATTAAATTGTATTTATGTTGTTTTAACCCATGCTTTATTAAATTGTATTTATGTTGTTTTATCCTATGCTTTATTAAATTGTATTTATGTTGTTTTGTCCTATGCTTTATTAAATTGTATTTATGTTGTTTTATCATATGCTTTATTAAATTGTCTTTATGTTGTTTTATCCTATGCTTTATTAAATTGTGTTTATGTTGTATTATCCTATGCTTTATTAAATTGTATTTATGTTGTTTTATTGTATGCTTTATTAAACTGCATTTATGTTGTTTTACCTATGCTTTATTAAATTGTATTTTTGTTGTTTTATCCTATGCTTTATTAAATTGTGTTTATGTTGTTTTATCCTATGCTTTATTAAATTGTATTTATGTTGTTTTATCCTAGGCTTTATTAAATTGTATTTATGTTGTTTTATCCTATGCTTTATTAAATTGCGTTTATGTTGTTTTATGCTATGCTTTATTAAATGGTATTTATGTTGTTTTATCCTATGCTTTATTAAATTGTATTTATGTAGTTTTATCCTATGCTTTATTAAATTGTATTTATGTTGTTTTATCCTATGCTTTATTAAATTGCATCTATCTTGTTTTATCCTATGCTTTATTAAATTGTATTTATGTTGTTTTATCCTATGCTTTATTAAATTGTATTTATGTGGTTTTATCCTATGCTTTATTAAATTGTATTTATGTTGTTTTATCCTATGCTTTATTAAATTGTATTTATGTGGTTTTATCCTATGATTTATTAAATTGCATTTATGTTGTTTTATCCTATGCTTTATTAAATTGTATTTATGTTGTTTTAACCCATGCTTTATTAAATTGTATTTATGTTGTTTTATCCTATGCTTTATTAAATTGTATTTATGTTGTTTTGTCCTATGCTTTATTAAATTGTATTTATGTTGTTTTATCCTATGCTTTATTAAATTGTATTTATGTTGTTTTATCCTATGCTTTATTAAATTGTGTTTATGTTGTTTTATCCTATGATTTATTAAATTGTATTTATGTTGTTTTATCCTATGCTTTATTAAATTGTATTTATGTTGTTTTATCCTATGCTTTATTAAATTGTATTTATGTTGTTTTATCCTATGCGCTATTAAATTGTATTTATGTTGTTTTAACCCATGCTTTATTAAATAGTATTTATGTTGTTTTATCCTATGCTTTATTAAATTGTATTTATGTTGTTTTGTCCTATGCTTTATTAAATTGTATTTATGTTGTTTTATCCTATGCTTTTTTAAATTGTATTTATGTTGTTTTATCCTATGCTTTATTAAATTGTATTTATGTTGTTTTATTGTATGCTTTATTAAACTTTGTTTATGTTGTTTTATCCTATGCTTTATTAAATTGTATTTATGTTGTTTTATCCTATGCTTTATTAAATTGTATTTATGTTGTTTTAACTTATGCTTTATTAAATTGTATTTATGTTGTTTTATCCTATGCTTTATTAAATTGTATTTATGTTGTTTTAACCTATGCTTTATTAAATTGTATTTATGTTGTTTTAACCTATGCTTTATTAAATTGTATTTATGTTGTTTTATCCTATGCTTTATTAAATTGTATTTATGTTGTTTTAACCTATGCTTTATTAAATTGTATATATGTTGTTTTATCCTATGCTTTATTAAATTGTATTTATGTTGTTTTATCCTATGCTTTATTAAATTGTATTTATGTTGTTTTAACCTATGCTTTATTAAATTGTATTTATGTTGTTTTATCCTATGCTTTATTAAATTGTATTTATGTTGTTTTAACCTATGCTTTATTAAATTGTATTTATGTTGTTTTATCCTATGCTTTATTCAATTGTATTTATGTTGTATTAACCTATGCTTTATTAAATTGTATTTATGTTGTTTTAACCTATGCTTTATTAAATTGTATTTATGTTGTTTTATCCTATGCTTTATTAAATTGTATTTATGTTGTTTTATTCTATGCTTTATTAAATTGTATTTATGTTGTTTTATCCAATGCTTTATTAAATTGTATTTATGTTGTTTTATCCTATGCTTTATTAAATTGTATTTATGTTGTTTTATTGTATACTTTATTAAACTGCATTTATGTTGTTTTATCCTATGCTTTATTAAATTGTATTTATGTTGTTTCATCCTATGCTTTATTAAATTGTGTTTATGTTGTTTTATCCTATGCTTTATTAAATTGTATTTATGTTGTTTTATCCTATGCTTTATTAAATTGTATTTATGTTGTTTTATCCTATGCTTTATTAAATTGTGTTTATGTTGTTTTATGCTATGCTTTATTAAATTGTATTTATGTTGTTTTGTCCTATGCTTTATTAAATTGTATTTATGTTGTTTTATCCTATGCTTTTTTAAATTGTATTTATGTTGTTTTATCCTATGCTTTATTAAATTGTATTTATGTTGTTTTATTGTATGCTTTATTAAACTGTGTTTATGTTGTTTTATCCTATGCTTTATTAAATTGTATTTATGTTGTTTTATCCTATGCTTTATTAAATTGTATTTATGTTGTTTTAACTTATGCTTTATTAAATTGTATTTATGTTGTTTTATCCTATGCTTTATTAAATGGTATTTATGTTGTTTTATCCTATGCTTTATTAAATTGTATTTATGTTGTTTTAACCTATGCTTTATTAAACTGTATTTATGTTGTTTTATCCTATGCTTTATTAAATTGTATTTATGTTGTTTTATCCTATGCTTTATTCAATTGTATTTATGTTGTATTAACCTATGCTTTATTAAATTGTATTTATGTTGTTTTAACCTATGCTTTATTAAATTGTATTTATGTTGTTTTATCCTATGCTTTATTAAATTGTATTTATGTTGTTTTATTCTATGCTTTATTAAATTGTATTTATGTTGTTTTATCCTATGCTTTATTAAATTGTATTTATGTTGTTTTATCCTATGCTTTATTAAATTGTATTTATGTTGTTTTATTGTATGCTTTATTAAACTGCATTTATGTTGTTTTATCCTATGCTTTATTAAATTGTATTTATGTTGTTTTATCCTATGCTTTATTAAATTGTGTTTATGTTGTTTTATCCTATGCTTTATTAAATTGTATTTATGTTGTTTTATCCTATGCTTTATTAAATTGTATTTATGTTGTTTTATCCTATGCTTTATTAAATTGTGTTTATGTTGTTTTATGCTATGCTTTATTTAATTGTATTTATGTTGTTTTGTCCTATGCTTTATTAAATTGTATTTATGTTGTTTTATCCTATGCTTTTTTAAATTGTATTTATGTTGTTTTATCCTATGCTTTATTAAATTGTATTTATGTTGTTTTATTGTATGCTTTATTAAACTGTGTTTATGTTGTTTTGTCCTATGCTTTATTAAATTGTATTTATGTTGTTTTATCCTATGCTTTATTAAATTGTATTTATGTTGTTTTAACTTATGCTTTATTAAATTGTATTTATGTTGTTTTACCCTATGCTTTATTAAATGGTATTTATGTTGTTTTATCCTATGCTTTATTAAATTGTATTTATGTTGTTTTAACCTATGCTTTATTAAACTGTATTTATGTTGTTTTATCCTATGCTTTATTAAATTGTATTTATGTTGTTTTTTCCTATGCTTTATTAAATTGTATTTATGTTGTTTTAACCTATCCTTTATTAAATTGTATTTATGTTGTTTTAACCTATGCTTTATTAAATTGTGTTTATGTTGTTTTATCCTATGCTTTATTAAATTGTATTTATGTTGTTTTAGCCTATGCTTTATTAAATTGTGTTTATGTTGTTTTATCCTATGCTTTATTAAATTGTATTTATGTTGTTTTATCCTATGCTTTATTAAATTGTGTTTATGTTGTTTTATCCTATGCTTTATTAAATTGTATTTATGGTGTTTTATCCTATGCTTTATTAAATTGTATTTATGTGGTTTTATCCTATGCTTTATTAAATTGTATTTATGTTGTTTTATCCTATGCTTTATTAAATTGCATCTATCTTGTTTTATCCTATGCTTTATTAAATTGCATTTATGTTGTTTTATCCTATGCTTTATTAAATTGTATTTATGTGGTTTTATCCTATGCTTTATTAAATTGTATTTATGTTGTTTTATCCTATGCTTTATTAAATTGTATTTATGTGGTTTTATCCTATGATTTATTAAATTACATTTATGTTGTTTTATCCTATGCTTTATTAAATTGTATTTATGTTGTTTTAACCCATGCTTTATTAAATTGTATTTATGTTGTTTTATCCTATGCTTTATTAAATTGTATTTATGTTGTTTTGTCCTATGCTTTATTAAATTGTATTTATGTTGTTTTATCCTATGCTTTATTAAATTGTATTTATGTTGTTTTATCCTATGCTTTATTAAATTGTGTTTATGTTGTATTATCCTATGCTTTATTAAATTGTATTTATGTTGTTTTATCCTATGTTTTATTAAATTGTATTTATGTTGTTTTATCGTATGCTTTATTAAACTGCATTTATGTTGTATTATCCTATGCTTCATTAAATTGCATCTATCTTGTTTTATCCTATGCTTTATTAAATTGTATTTATGTTGTTTTATCCTATGCTTTATTAAATTGTATTTATGTGGTTTTATCCTATGCTTTATTAAATTCTATTTATGTTGTTTTATCCTATGCTTTATTAAATAGTATTTATGTGGTTTTATCCTATGATTTATTAAATTGTATTTATGTTGTTTTATCCTATGCGTTATTAAATTGTATTTATGTTGTTTTAACCCATGCTTTATTAAATTGTATTTATGTTGTTTTATCCTATGCTTTAGTAAATTGTATTTATGTTGTTTTGTCCTATGCTTTATTAAATTGTATTTATGTTGTTTTATCGTATGCTTTATTAAATTGTCTTTATGTTGTTTTATCCTATGCTTTATTAAATTGTGTTTATGTTGTACTATCCTATGCTTTATTAAATTGTATTTATGTTGTTTTATTGTATGCTTTATTAAACTGCATTTATGTTGTTTTACCTATGCTTTATTAAATTGTATTTTTGTTGTTTTATCCTATGCTTTATTAAATTGTGTTTATGTTGTTTTATCCTATGCTTTATTAAATTGTATTTATGTTGTTTTATCCTAGGCTTTATTAAATTGTATTTATGTTGTTTTATCCTATGCTTTATTAAATTGTGTTTATGTTGTTTTATGCTATGCTTTATTAAATGGTATTTATGTTGTTTTATCCTATGCTTTATTAAATTGTATTTATGTAGTTTTATCCTATGCTTTATTAAATTGTATTTATGTTGTTTTATCCTATGCTTTATTAAATTGCATCTATCTTGTTTTATCCTATGCTTTATTAAATTGTATTTATGTTGTTTTATCCTATTCTTTTTTTAAATTGTATTTATGTGGTTTTATCCTATGCTTTATTAAATTGTATTTATGTTGTTTTATCCTATGCTTTATTAAATAGTATTTATGTGGTTTTATCCTATGATTTATTAAATTGTATTTATGTTGTTTTATCCTATGCGTTATTAAATTGTATTTATGTTGTTTTAACCCATGCTTTATTAAATTGTATTTATGTTGTTTTATCCTATGCTTTATTAAATTGTATTTATGTTGTTTTGTCCTATGCTTTATTAAATTGTATTTATGTTGTTTTATCATATGCTTTATTAAATTGTCTTTATGTTGTTTTATCCTATGCTTTATTAAATTGTGTTTATGTTGTATTATCCTATGCTTTATTAAATTGTATTTATGTTGTTTTATTGTATGCTTTATTAAACTGCATTTATGTTGTTTTACCTATGCTTTATTAAATTGTATTTTTGTTGTTTTATCCTATGCTTTATTAAATTGTGTTTATGTTGTTTTATCCTATGCTTTATTAAATTGTATTTATGTTGTTTTATCCTAGGCTTTATTAAATTGTATTTATGTTGTTTTATCCTATGCTTTATTAAATTGCGTTTATGTTGTTTTATGCTATGCTTTATTAAATGGTATTTATGTTGTTTTATCCTATGCTTTATTAAATTGTATTTATGTAGTTTTATCCTATGCTTTATTAAATTGTATTTATGTTGTTTTATCCTATGCTTTATTAAATTGCATCTATCTTGTTTTATCCTATGCTTTATTAAATTGTATTTATGTTGTTTTATCCTATGCTTTATTAAATTGTATTTATGTGGTTTTATCCTATGCTTTATTAAATTGTATTTATGTTGTTTTATCCTATGCTTTATTAAATTGTATTTATGTGGTTTTATCCTATGATTTATTAAATTGCATTTATGTTGTTTTATCCTATGCTTTATTAAATTGTATTTATGTTGTTTTAACCCATGCTTTATTAAATTGTATTTATGTTGTTTTATCCTATGCTTTATTAAATTGTATTTATGTTGTTTTGTCCTATGCTTTATTAAATTGTATTTATGTTGTTTTATCCTATGCTTTATTAAATTGTATTTATGTTGTTTTATCCTATGCTTTATTAAATTGTGTTTATGTTGTTTTATCCTATGATTTATTAAATTGTATTTATGTTGTTTTATCCTATGCTTTATTAAATTGTATTTATGTTGTTTTATCCTATGCTTTATTAAATTGTATTTATGTTGTTTTATCCTATGCGCTATTAAATTGTATTTATGTTGTTTTAACCCATGCTTTATTAAATAGTATTTATGTTGTTTTATCCTATGCTTTATTAAATTGTATTTATGTTGTTTTGTCCTATGCTTTATTAAATGGTATTTATGTTGTTTTATCCTATGCTTTTTTAAATTGTATTTATGTTGTTTTATCCTATGCTTTATTAAATTGTATTTATGTTGTTTTATTGTATGCTTTATTAAACTTTGTTTATGTTGTTTTATCCTATGCTTTATTAAATTGTATTTATGTTGTTTTATCCTATGCTTTATTAAATTGTATTTATGTTGTTTTAACTTATGCTTTATTAAATTGTATTTATGTTGTTTTATCCTATGCTTTATTAAATTGTATTTATGTTGTTTTAACCTATGCTTTATTAAATTGTATTTATGTTGTTTTAACCTATGCTTTATTAAATTGTATTTATGTTGTTTTATCCTATGCTTTATTAAATTGTATTTATGTTGTTTTAACCTATGCTTTATTAAATTGTATATATGTTGTTTTATCCTATGCTTTATTAAATTGTATTTATGTTGTTTTATCCTATGCTTTATTAAATTGTATTTATGTTGTTTTAACCTATGCTTTATTAAATTGTATTTATGTTGTTTTATCCTATGCTTTATTAAATTGTATTTATGTTGTTTTAACCTATGCTTTATTAAATTGTATTTATGTTGTTTTATCCTATGCTTTATTCAATTGTATTTATGTTGTATTAACCTATGCTTTATTAAATTGTATTTATGTTGTTTTAACCTATGCTTTATTAAATTGTATTTATGTTGTTTTATCCTATGCTTTATTAAATTGTATTTATGTTGTTTTATTCTATGCTTTATTAAATTGTATTTATGTTGTTTTATCCAATGCTTTATTAAATTGTATTTATGTTGTTTTATCCTATGCTTTATTAAATTGTATTTATGTTGTTTTATTGTATACTTTATTAAACTGCATTTATGTTGTTTTATCCTATGCTTTATTAAATTGTATTTATGTTGTTTCATCCTATGCTTTATTAAATTGTGTTTATGTTGTTTTATCCTATGCTTTATTAAATTGTATTTATGTTGTTTTATCCTATGCTTTATTAAATTGTATTTATGTTGTTTTATCCTATGCTTTATTAAATTGTGTTTATGTTGTTTTATGCTATGCTTTATTAAATTGTATTTATGTTGTTTTGTCCTATGCTTTATTAAATTGTATTTATGTTGTTTTATCCTATGCTTTTTTAAATTGTATTTATGTTGTTTTATCCTATGCTTTATTAAATTGTATTTATGTTGTTTTATTGTATGCTTTATTAAACTGTGTTTATGTTGTTTTATCCTATGCTTTATTAAATTGTATTTATGTTGTTTTATCCTATGCTTTATTAAATTGTATTTATGTTGTTTTAACTTATGCTTTATTAAATTGTATTTATGTTGTTTTATCCTATGCTTTATTAAATGGTATTTATGTTGTTTTATCCTATGCTTTATTAAATTGTATTTATGTTGTTTTAACCTATGCTTTATTAAACTGTATTTATGTTGTTTTATCCTATGCTTTATTAAATTGTATTTATGTTGTTTTATCCTATGCTTTATTAAATTGTATTTATGTTGTTTTAACCTATCCTTTATTAAATTGTATTTATGTTGTTTTAACCTATGCTTTATTAAATTGTGTTTATGTTGTTTTATCCTATGCTTTATTAAATTGTATTTATGTTGTTTTAGCCTATGCTTTATTAAATTGTGTTTATGTTGTTTTATCCTATGCTTTATTAAATTGTATTTATGTTGTTTTATCCTATGCTTTATTAAATTGTGTTTATGTTGTTTTATCCTATGCTTTATTAAATTGTATTTATGGTGTTTTATCCTATGCTTTATTAAATTGTATTTATGTGGTTTTATCCTATGCTTTATTAAATTGTATTTATGTTGTTTTATCCTATGCTTTATTAAATTGTATTTATGTTGTTTTAACCTATGCTTTATTAAATTGTGTTTATGTTGTTTTATCCTATGCTTTATTAAATTGTATTTATGTGGTTTTATCCTATGCTTTATTAAATTTTATTTATGTTGTTTTGTCCTATGCTTTATTAAATTGTATTTATGTTGTTTTATCCTATGCTTTATTAAATTGTATTTATGTTGTTTTATCCTATGCTTTATTAAATTGTGTTTATGTTGTATTAACCTATGCTTTATTAAACTGTATTTATGTTGTTTTATCCTATGCTTTATTAAATTGTATTTATGTTGTTTTATCCTATGCTTTATTAAATTGTATTTATGTTGTTTTAACCTATCCTTTATTAAATTGTATTTATGTTGTTTTAACCTATGCTTTATTAAATTGTATTTATGTTGTTTTAACCTATGCTTTATTAAATTGTATTTATGTTGTTTTATCCTATGCTTTATTAAATTGTATTTATGTTGTTTTAACCTATGCTTTATTAAATTGTATTTATGTTGTTTTATCCTATGCTTTATTAAATTGTATTTATGTTGTTTTATCCTATGCTTTATTAAATTGTATTTATGTTGTTTTAACCTATGCTTTATTAAATTGTATTTATGTTGTTTTATCCTATGCTTTATTAAATTGTATTTATGTTGTTTTAACCTATGCTTTATTAAATTGTATTTATGTTGTTTTATCCTATGCTTTATTCAATTGTATTTATGTTGTATTAACCTATGCTTTATTAAATTGTATTTATGTTGTTTTAACCTATGCTTTATTAAATTGTATTTATGTTGTTTTATCCTATGCTTTATTAAATTGTATTTATGTTGTTTTATTCTATGCTTTATTAAATTGTATTTATGTTGTTTTATCCTAGGCTTTATTAAATTGTATTTATGTTGTTTTATCCTATGCTTTATTAAATTGTATTTATGTTGTTTTATTGTATACTTTATTAAACTGCATTTATGTTGTTTTATCCTATGCTTTATTAAATTGTATTTATGTTGTTTTATCCTATGCTTTATTAAATTGTGTTTATGTTGTTTTATCCTATGCTTTATTAAATTGTATTTATGTTGTTTTATCCTATGCTTTATTAAATTGTATTTATGTTGTTTTATCCTATGCTTTATTAAATTGTGTTTATGTTGTTTTATGCTATGCTTTATTAAATTGTATTTATGTTGTTTTGTCCTATGCTTTATTAAATTGTATTTATGTTGTTTTATCCTATGCTTTTTTAAATTGTATTTATGTTGTTTTATCCTATGCTTTATTAAATTGTATTTATGTTGTTTTATTGTATGCTTTATTAAACTGTGTTTATGTTGTTTTATCCTATGCTTTATTAAATTGTATTTATGTTGTTTTATCCTATGCTTTATTAAATTGTATTTATGTTGTTTTAACTTATGCTTTATTAAATTGTATTTATGTTGTTTTATCCTATGCTTTATTAAATGGTATTTATGTTGTTTTATCCTATGCTTTATTAAATTGTATTTATGTTGTTTTAACCTATGCTTTATTAAACTGTATTTATGTTGTTTTATCCTACGCTTTATTAAATTGTATTTATGTTGTTTTATCCCATGCTTTATTAAATTGTATTTATGTTGTTTTAACCTATCCTTTATTAAATTGTATTTATGTTGTTTTAACCTATGGTTTATTAAATTGTGTTTATGTTGTTTTATCCTATGCTTTATTAAATTGTATTTATGTTGTTTTAGCCTATGCTTTATTAAATTGTGTTTATGTTGTTTTATCCTATGCTTTATTAAATTGTATTTATGTTGTTTTATCCTATGCTTTATTAAATTGTGTTTATGTTGTTTTATCCTATGCTTTATTAAATTGTATTTATGGTGTTTTATCCTATGCTTTATTAAATTGTATTTATGTGGTTTTATCCTATGCTTTATTAAATTGTATTTATGTTGTTTTATCCTATGCTTTATTAAATTGTATTTATGTTGTTTTAACCTATGCTTTATTAAATTTTATTTATGTTGTTTTATCCTATGCTTTATTAAATTGTATTTATGTGGTTTTATCCTATGCTTTATTAAATTGTATTTATGTTGTTTTGTCCTATGCTTTATTAAATTGTATTTATGTTGTTTTATCCTATGCTTTATTAAATTGTATTTATGTTGTTTTATCCTATGCTTTATTAAATTGTGTTTATGTTGTATTATCCTATGCTTTATTAAATTGTATTTATGTTGTTTTATCCTATGTTTTATTAAATTGTATTTATGTTGTTTTATCGTATGCTTTATTAAACTGCATTTATGTTGTATTATCCTATGCTTCATTAAATTGCATCTATCTTGTTTTATCCTATGCTTTATTAAATTGTATTTATGTTGTTTTATCCTATGCTTTATTAAATTGTATTTATGTGGTTTTATCCTATGCTTTATTAAATTCTATTTATGTTGTTTTATCCTATGCTTTATTAAATAGTATTTATGTGGTTTTATCCTATGATTTATTAAATTGTATTTATGTTGTTTTATCCTATGCGTTATTAAATTGTATTTATGTTGTTTTAACCCATGCTTTATTAAATTGTATTTATGTTGTTTTAACCCATGCTTTATTAAATTGTATTTATGTTGTTTTATCCTATGCTTTATTAAATTGTATTTATGTTGTTTTGTCCTATGCTTTATTAAATTGTATTTATGTTGTTTTATCGTATGCTTTATTAAATTGTATTTATGTTGTTTTATCCTATGCTTTATTAAATTGTGTTTATGTTGTATTATCCTATGCTTTATTAAATTGTATTTATGTTGTTTTATTGTATGCTTTATTAAACTGCATTTATGTTGTTTTAACTATGCTTTATTAAATTGTATTTTTGTTGTTTTATCCTATGCTTTATTAAATTGTGTTTATGTTGTTTTATCCTATGCTTTATTAAATTGTATTTATGTTGTTTTATCCTAGGCTTTATTAAATTGTATTTATGTTGTTTTATCCTATGCTTTATTAAATTGTGTTTATGTTGTTTTATGCTATGCTTTATTAAATGGTATTTATGTTGTTTTATCCTATGCTTTATTAAATTGTATTTATGTAGTTTTATCCTATGCTTTATTAAATTGCATCTATCTTGTTTTATCCTATGCTTTATTAAATTGTATTTATGTTGTTTTATCCTATGCTTTATTAAATTGTATTTATGTTGTTTTATCCTATGCTTTATTAAATTGTATTTATGTGGTTTTATCCTATGCTTTATTAAATTGTATTTATGTTGTTTTATCCTATGCTTTATTAAATTGTATTTATGTGGTTTTATCCTATGATTTATTAAATTGCATTTATGTTGTTTTATCCTATGCTTTATTAAATTGTATTTATGTTGTTTTAACCCATGCTTTATTAAATTGTATTTATGTTGTTTTATCCTATGCTTTATTAAATTGTATTTATGTTGTTTTGTCCTATGCTTTATTAAATTGTATTTATGTTGTTTTATCCTATGCTTTATTAAATTGTATTTATGTTGTTTTATCCTATGCTTTATTAAATTGTGTTTATGTTGTATTATCCTATGCTTTATTAAATTGTATTTATGTTGTTTTATCCTATGTTTTATTAAATTGTATTTATGTTGCTTTATCGTATGCTTTATTAAACTGCATTTATGTTGTATTATCCTATGCTTTATTAAATTGCATCTATCTTGTTTTATCCTATGCTTTATTAAATTGTATTTATGTTGTTTTATCCTATGCTTTATTAAATTGTATTTATGTTGTTTTATCCTATGCTTTATTAAATTGTATTTATGTTGTTTTATCCTATGCTTTATTAAATTGTATTTATGTTGTTTTATC
This sequence comes from Phyllobates terribilis, assembly GCF_046119375.1. Classification (NCBI taxonomy): domain Eukaryota; kingdom Metazoa; phylum Chordata; class Amphibia; order Anura; family Dendrobatidae; genus Phyllobates; species Phyllobates terribilis. The sequence goes on along the minus strand of NW_027362781.1, from coordinate 714,086 downwards.
CTATGCGCTATTAAATTGTATTTATGTTGTTTTAACCCATGCTTTATTAAATAGTATTTATGTTGTTTTATCCTTTGCTTTATTAAATTGTATTTATGTTGTTTTGTCCTATGCTTTATTAAATTGTATTTATGTTGTTTTATCCTATGCTTTTTTAAATTGTATTTATGTTGTTTTATCCTATGCTTTATTAAATTGTATTTATGTTGTTTTATTGTATGCTTTATTAAACTGTGTTTATGTTGTTTTATCCTATGCTTTATTAAATTGTGTTTATGTTGTTTTATCCTATGCTTTATTAAATTGTATTTATGTTGTTTTATCCTATGCTTTATTAAATTGTATTTATGTTGTTTTAACTTATGCTATATTAAATTGTATTTATGTTGTTTTATCCTATGCTTTATTAAATGGTATTTATGTTGTTTTATCCTATGCTTTATTAAATTGTATTTATGTTGTTTTAACCTATGCTTTATTAAACTGTATTTATGTTGTTTTATCCTATGCTTTATTAAATTGTATTTATGTTGTTTTATCCTATGCTTTATTAAATTGTATTTATGTTGTTTTAACCTATCCTTTATTAAATTGTATTTATGTTGTTTTAACCTATGCTTTATTAAATTGTATTTATGTTGTTTTAACCTATGCTTTATTAAATTGTATTTATGTTGTTTTATCCTATGCTTTATTAAATTGTATTTATGTTGTTTTAACCTATGCTTTATTAAATTGTATTTATGTTGTTTTATCCTATGCTTTATTAAATTGTATTTATGTTGTTTTATCCTATGCTTTATTAAATTGTATTTATGTTGTTTTAACCTATGCTTTATTAAATTGTATTTATGTTGCTTTATCCTATGCTTTATTAAATTGTATTTATGTTGTTTTAACCTATGCTTTATTAAATTGTATTTATGTTGTTTTATCCTATGCTTTATTCAATTGTATTTATGTTGTATTAACCTATGCTTTATTAAATTGTATTTATGTTGTTTTAACCTATGCTTTATTAAATTGTATTTATGTTGTTTTATCCTATGCTTTATTAAATTGTATTTATGTTGTTTTATTCTATGCTTTATTAAATTGTATTTATGTTGTTTTATCCTATGCTTTATTAAATTGTATTTATGTTGTTTTATCCTATGCTTTATTAAATTGTATTTATGTTGTTTTATTGTATGCTTTATTAAACTGCATTTATGTTGTTTTATCCTATGCTTTATTAAATTGTATTTATGTTGTTTTATCCTATGCTTTATTAAATTGTGTTTATGTTGTTTTATCCTATGCTTTATTAAATTGTATTTATGTTGTTTTATCCTATGCTTTATTAAATTGTATTTATGTTGTTTTATCCTATGCTTTATTAAATTGTATTTATGTTGTTTTGTCCTATGCTTTATTAAATTGTATTTATGTTGTTTTATCCTATGCTTTTTTAAATTGTATTTATGTTGTTTTATCCTATGCTTTATTAAATTGTATTTATGTTGTTTTATTGTATGCTTTATTAAACTGTGTTTATGTTGTTTTATCCTATGCTTTATTAAATTGTATTTATGTTGTTTTATCCTATGTTTTATTAAATTGTATTTATGTTGTTTTAACTTATGCTTTATTAAATTGTATTTATGTTGTTTTATCCTATGCTTTATTAAATGGTATTTATGTTGTTTTATCCTATGCTTTATTAAATTGTATTTATGTTGTTTTAACCTATGCTTTATTAAACTGTATTTATGTTGTTTTATCCTATGCTTTATTAAATTGTATTTATGTTGTTTTATCCTATGCTTTATTAAATTGTATTTATGTTGTTTTAACCTATCCTTTATTAAATTGTATTTATGTTGTTTTAACCTATGCTTTATTAAATTGTGTTTATGTTGTTTTATCCTATACTTTATTAAATTGTATTTATGTTGTTTTAGCCTATGCTTTATTAAATTGTGTTTATGTTGTTTTATCCTATGCTTTATTAAATTGTATTTATGTTGTTTTATCTTATGCTTTATTAAATTGTGTTTATGTTGTTTTATCCTATGCTTTATTAAATTGTATTTATGTTGTTTTATCCTATGCTTTATTAAATTGTGTTTATGTTGTTTTATCCTATGCTTTATTAAATTGTATTTATGTTGTTTTATCCTATGCTTTATTAAATTGTGTTTATGTTGTTTTATCCTATGCTTTTTTAAATTGTATTTATGTTGTTTTATCCTATGCTTTATTAAATTGTATTTATGTTGTTTTATTCTATGCTTTATTAAACTGTGTTTATGTTGTTTTATCCTATGCTTTATTAAATTGTATTTATGTTGTTTTATTCTATGCTTTATTAAATTGTATTTATGTTGTTTTATCCTATGCTTTATTAAATTGTATTTATGTTGTTTTATCCTATGCTTTATTAAATTGTATTTATGTTGTTTTATCCTATGCTTTATTAAATTGTATTTATGTTGTTTTAACCTATCCTTTATTAAATTGTATTTATGTTGTTTTAACCTATGCTTTATTAAATTGTATTTATGTTGTTTTAACCTATGCTTTATTAAATTGTATTTATGTTGTTTTATCCTATGCTTTATTAAATTGTATTTATGTTGTTTTAACCTATGCTTTATTAAATTGTATTTATGTTGTTTTATCCTATGCTTTATTACATTGTATTTATGTTGTTTTATCCTATGCTTTATTAAATTGTATTTATGTTGTTTTAACCTATGCTTTATTAAATTGTATTTATGTTGCTTTATCCTATGCTTTATTAAATTGTATTTATGTTGTTTTAACCTATGCTTTATTAAATTGTATTTATGTTGTTTTATCCTATGCTTTATTCAATTGTATTTATGTTGTATTAACCTATGCTTTATTAAATTGTATTTATGTTGTTTTAACCTATGCTTTATTAAATTGTATTTATGTTGTTTTATCCTATGCTTTATTAAATTGTATTTATGTTGTTTTATTCTATGCTTTATTAAATTGTATTTATGTTGTTTTATTGTATGCTTTATTAAACTGCATTTATGTTGTTTTAACTATGCTTTATTAAATTGTATTTTTGTTGTTTTATCCTATGCTTTATTAAATTGTGTTTATGTTGTTTTATCCTATGCTTTATTAAATTGTATTTATGTTGTTTTATCCTAGGCTTTATTAAATTGTATTTATGTTGTTTTATCCTATGCTTTATTAAATTGTGTTTATGTTGTTTTATGCTATGCTTTATTAAATGGTATTTATGTTGTTTTATCCTATGCTTTATTAAATTGTATTTATGTAGTTTTATCCTATGCTTTATTAAATTGCATCTATCTTGTTTTATCCTATGCTTTATTAAATTGTATTTATGTTGTTTTATCCTATGCTTTATTAAATTGTATTTATGTTGTTTTATCCTATGCTTTATTAAATTGTATTTATGTGGTTTTATCCTATGCTTTATTAAATTGTATTTATGTTGTTTTATCCTATGCTTTATTAAATTGTATTTATGTGGTTTTATCCTATGATTTATTAAATTGCATTTATGTTGTTTTATCCTATGCTTTATTAAATTGTATTTATGTTGTTTTAACCCATGCTTTATTAAATTGTATTTATGTTGTTTTATCCTATGCTTTATTAAATTGTATTTATGTTGTTTTGTCCTATGCTTTATTAAATTGTATTTATGTTGTTTTATCCTATGCTTTATTAAATTGTATTTATGTTGTTTTATCCTATGCTTTATTAAATTGTGTTTATGTTGTATTATCCTATGCTTTATTAAATTGTATTTATGTTGTTTTATCCTATGTTTTATTAAATTGTATTTATGTTGCTTTATCGTATGCTTTATTAAACTGCATTTATGTTGTATTATCCTATGCTTTATTAAATTGCATCTATCTTGTTTTATCCTATGCTTTATTAAATTGTATTTATGTTGTTTTATCCTATGCTTTATTAAATTGTATTTATGTTGTTTTATCCTATGCTTTATTAAATTGTATTTATGTTGTTTTATCCTATGCTTTATTAAATTGTATTTATGTTGTTTTATCCTATGCGCTATTAAATTGTATTTATGTTGTTTTAACCCATGCTTTATTAAATAGTATTTATGTTGTTTTATCCTTTGCTTTATTAAATTGTATTTATGTTGTTTTGTCCTATGCTTTATTAAATTGTATTTATGTTGTTTTATCCTATGCTTTTTTAAATTGTATTTATGTTGTTTTATCCTATGCTTTATTAAATTGTATTTATGTTGTTTTATTGTATGCTTTATTAAACTGTGTTTATGTTGTTTTATCCTATGCTTTATTAAATTGTGTTTATGTTGTTTTATCCTATGCTTTATTAAATTGTATTTATGTTGTTTTATCCTATGCTTTATTAAATTGTATTTATGTTGTTTTAACTTATGCTATATTAAATTGTATTTATGTTGTTTTATCCTATGCTTTATTAAATGGTATTTATGTTGTTTTATCCTATGCTTTATTAAATTGTATTTATGTTGTTTTAACCTATGCTTTATTAAACTGTATTTATGTTGTTTTATCCTATGCTTTATTAAATTGTATTTATGTTGTTTTATCCTATGCTTTATTAAATTGTATTTATGTTGTTTTAACCTATCCTTTATTAAATTGTATTTATGTTGTTTTAACCTATGCTTTATTAAATTGTATTTATGTTGTTTTAACCTATGCTTTATTAAATTGTATTTATGTTGTTTTATCCTATGCTTTATTAAATTGTATTTATGTTGTTTTAACCTATGCTTTATTAAATTGTATTTATGTTGTTTTATCCTATGCTTTATTAAATTGTATTTATGTTGTTTTATCCTATGCTTTATTAAATTGTATTTATGTTGTTTTAACCTATGCTTTATTAAATTGTATTTATGTTGCTTTATCCTATGCTTTATTAAATTGTATTTATGTTGTTTTAACCTATGCTTTATTAAATTGTATTTATGTTGTTTTATCCTATGCTTTATTCAATTGTATTTATGTTGTATTAACCTATGCTTTATTAAATTGTATTTATGTTGTTTTAACCTATGCTTTATTAAATTGTATTTATGTTGTTTTATCCTATGCTTTATTAAATTGTATTTATGTTGTTTTATTCTATGCTTTATTAAATTGTATTTATGTTGTTTTATCCTATGCTTTATTAAATTGTATTTATGTTGTTTTATCCTATGCTTTATTAAATTGTATTTATGTTGTTTTATTGTATGCTTTATTAATCTGCATTTATGTTGTTTTATCCTATGCTTTATTAAATTGTATTTATGTTGTTTTATCCTATGCTTTATTAAATTGTGTTTATGTTGTTTTATCCTATGCTTTATTAAATTGTATTTATGTTGTTTTATCCTATGCTTTATTAAATTGTATTTATGTTGTTTTATCCTATGCTTTATTAAATTGTATTTATGTTGTTTTGTCCTATGCTTTATTAAATTGTATTTATGTTGTTTTATCCTATGCTTTTTTAAATTGTATTTATGTTGTTTTATCCTATGCTTTATTAAATTGTATTTATGTTGTTTTATTGTATGCTTTATTAAACTGTGTTTATGTTGTTTTATCCTATGCTTTATTAAATTGTATTTATGTTGTTTTATCCTATGTTTTATTAAATTGTATTTATGTTGTTTTAACTTATGCTTTATTAAATTGTATTTATGTTGTTTTATCCTATGCTTTATTAAATGGTATTTATGTTGTTTTATCCTATGCTTTATTAAATTGTATTTATGTTGTTTTAACCTATGCTTTATTAAACTGTATTTATGTTGTTTTATCCTATGCTTTATTAAATTGTATTTATGTTGTTTTATCCTATGCTTTATTAAATTGTATTTATGTTGTTTTAACCTATCCTTTATTAAATTGTATTTATGTTGTTTTAACCTATGCTTTATTAAATTGTGTTTATGTTGTTTTATCCTATACTTTATTAAATTGTATTTATGTTGTTTTAGCCTATGCTTTATTAAATTGTGTTTATGTTGTTTTATCCTATGCTTTATTAAATTGTATTTATGTTGTTTTATCTTATGCTTTATTAAATTGTGTTTATGTTGTTTTATCCTATGCTTTATTAAATTGTATTTATGTTGTTTTATCCTATGCTTTATTAAATTGTGTTTATGTTGTTTTATCCTATGCTTTATTAAATTGTATTTATGTTGTTTTATCCTATGCTTTTTTAAATTGTATTTATGTTGTTTTATCCTATGCTTTATTAAATTGTATTTATGTTGTTTTATTCTATGCTTTATTAAACTGTGTTTATGTTGTTTTATCCTATGCTTTATTAAATTGTATTTATGTTGTTTTATTCTATGCTTTATTAAATTGTATTTATGTTGTTTTATCCTATGCTTTATTAAATTGTATTTATGTTGTTTTATCCTATGCTTTATTAAATTGTATTTATGTTGTTTTATCCTATGCTTTATTAAATTGTATTTATGTTGTTTTAACCTATCCTTTATTAAATTGTATTTATGTTGTTTTAACCTATGCTTTATTAAATTGTATTTATGTTGTTTTAACCTATGCTTTATTAAATTGTATTTATGTTGTTTTATCCTATGCTTTATTAAATTGTATTTATGTTGTTTTAACCTATGCTTTATTAAATTGTATTTATGTTGTTTTATCCTATGCTTTATTACATTGTATTTATGTTGTTTTATCCTATGCTTTATTAAATTGTATTTATGTTGTTTTAACCTATGCTTTATTAAATTGTATTTATGTTGCTTTATCCTATGCTTTATTAAATTGTATTTATGTTTTTTTAACCTATGCTTTATTAAATTGTATTTATGTTGTTTTATCCTATGCTTTATTCAATTGTATTTATGTTGTATTAACCTATGCTTTATTAAATTGTATTTATGTTGTTTTAACCTATGCTTTATTAAATTGTATTTATGTTGTTTTATCCTATGCTTTATTAAATTGTATTTATGTTGTTTTATTCTATGCTTTATTAAATTGTATTTATGTTGTTTTATCCTATGCTTTATTAAATTGTATTTATGTTGTTTTATCCTATGCTTTATTAAATTGTATTTATGTTGTTTTATTGTATGCTTTATTAAACTGCATTTATGTTGTTTTATCCTATGCTTTATTAAATTGTATTTATGTTGTTTTATCCTATGCTTTATTAAATTGTGTTTATGTTGTTTTATCCTATGCTTTATTAAATTGTATTTATGTTGTTTTATCCTATGCTTTATTAAATTGTATTTATGTTGTTTTATCCTATGCTTTATTAAATTGTGTTTATGTTGTTTTATGCTATGCTTTATTAAATTGTATTTATGTTGTTTTGTCCTATGCTTTATTAAATTGTATTTATGTTGTTTTATCCTATGCTTTTTTAAATTGTATTTATGTTGTTTTATCCTATGCTTTATTAAATTGTATTTATGTTGTTTTATTGTATGCTTTATTAAACTGTGTTTATGTTGTTTTATCCTATGCTTTATTAAATTGTATTTATGTTGTTTTATCCTATGCTTTATTAAATTGTATTTATGTTGTTTTAACTTATGCTTTATTAAATTGTATTTATGTTGTTTTATCCTATGCTTTATTAAATGGTATTTATGTTGTTTTATCCTATGCTTTATTAAATTGTATTTATGTTGTTTTAACCTATGCTTTATTAAACTGTATTTATGTTGTTTTATCCTATGCTTTATTAAATTGTATTTATGTTGTTTTATCCTATGCTTTATTAAATTGTATTTATGTTGTTTTAACCTATCCTTTATTAAATTGTATTTATGTTGTTTTAACCTATGCTTTATTAAATTGTGTTTATGTTGTTTTATCCTATACTTTATTAAATTGTATTTATGTTGTTTTAGCCTATGCTTTATTAAATTGTGTTTATGTTGTTTTATCCTATGCTTTATTAAATTGTATTTATGTTGTTTTATCCTATGCTTTATTAAATTGTGTTTATGTTGTTTTATCCTATGCTTTATTAAATTGTATTTATGTTGTTTTATCCTATGCTTTATTAAATTGTGTTTATGTTGTTTTATCCTATGCTTTATTAAATTGTATTTATGTTGTTTTATCCTATGCTTTATTAAATTGTGTTTATGTTGTTTTATCCTATGCTTTTTTAAATTGTATTTATGTTGTTTTATCCTATGCTTTATTAAATTGTATTTATGTTGTTTTATTGTATGCTTTATTAAACTGTGTTTATGTTGTTTTATCCTATGCTTTATTAAATTGCATTTATGTTGTTTTATTCTATGCTTTATTAAATTGTATTTATGTTGTTTTATCCTATGCTTTATTAAATTGTATTTATGTTGTTTTATCCTATGCTTTATTAAATTGTATTTATGTTGTTTTATCCTATGCGCTATTAAATTGTATTTATGTTGTTTTAACCCATGCTTTATTAAATAGTATTTATGTTGTTTTATCCTATGCTTTATTAAATTGTATTTATGTTGTTTTGTCCTATGCTTTATTAAATTGTATTTATGTTGTTTTATCCTATGCTTTTTTAAATTGTATTTATGTTGTTTTATCCTATGCTTTATTAAATTGTATTTATGTTGTTTTATTGTATGCTTTATTAAACTGTGTTTATGTTGTTTTATCCTATGCTTTATTAAATTGTATTTATGTTGTTTTATCCTATGCTTTATTAAATTGTATTTATGTTGTTTTAACTTATGCTTTATTAAATTGTATTTATGTTGTTTTATCCTATGCTTTATTAAATGGTATTTATGTTGTTTTATCCTATGCTTTATTAAATTGTATTTATGTTGTTTTAACCTATGCTTTATTAAACTGTATTTATGTTGTTTTATCCTATGCTTTATTAAATTGTATTTATGTTGTTTTATCCTATGCTTTATTAAATTGTATTTATGTTGTTTTAACCTATCCTTTATTAAATTGTATTTATGTTGTTTTAACCTATGCTTTATTAAATTGTATTTATGTTGTTTTAACCTATGCTTTATTAAATTGTATTTATGTTGTTTTATCCTATGCTTTATTAAATTGTATTTATGTTGTTTTAACCTATGCTTTATTAAATTGTATTTATGTTGTTTTATCCTATGCTTTATTAAATTGTATTTATGTTGTTTTATCCTATGCTTTATTAAATTGTATTTATGTTGTTTTAACCTATGCTTTATTAAATTGTATTTATGTTGTTTTATCCTATGCTTTATTAAATTGTATTTATGTTGTTTTAACCTATGCTTTATTAAATTGTATTTATGTTGTTTTATCCTATGCTTTATTCAATTGTATTTATGTTGTATTAACCTATGCTTTATTAAATTGTATTTATGTTGTTTTAACCTATGCTTTATTAAATTGTATTTATGTTGTTTTATCCTATGCTTTATTAAATTGTATTTATGTTGTTTTATTGTATGCTTTATTAAATTGTATTTATGTTGTTTTATCCAATGCTTTATTAAATTGTATTTATGTTGTTTTATCCTATGCTTTATTAAATTGTATTTATGTTGTTTTATTGTATACTTTATTAAACTGCATTTATGTTGTTTTATCCTATGCTTTATTAAATTGTATTTATGTTGTTTTATCCTATGCTTTATTAAATTGTGTTTATGTTGTTTTATCCTATGCTTTATTAAATTGTATTTATGTTGTTTTATCCTATGCTTTATTAAATTGTATTTATGTTGTTTTATCCTATGCTTTATTAAATTGTGTATATGTTGTTTTATGCTATGCTTTATTAAATTGTATTTATGTTGTTTTGTCCTATGCTTTATTAAATTGTATTTATGTTGTATTATCCTATGCTTTTTTAAATTGTATTTATGTTGTTTTATCCTATGCTTTATTAAATTGTATTTATGTTGTTTTATTGTATGCTTTATTAAACTGTGTTTATGTTGTTTTATCCTATGCTTTATTAAATTGTATTTATGTTGTTTTATCCTATGCTTTATTAAATTGTATTTATGTTGTTTTAACTTATGCTTTATTAAATTGTATTTATGTTGTTTTATCCTATGCTTTATTAAATGGTATTTATGTTGTTTTATCCTATGCTTTATTAAATTGTATTTATGTTGTTTTAACCTATGCTTTATTAAACTGTATTTATGTTGTTTTATCCTATGCTTTATTAAATTGTATTTATGTTGTTTTATCCTATGCTTTATTAAATTGTATTTATGTTGTTTTAACCTATCCTTTATTAAATTGTATTTATGTTGTTTTAACCTATGCTTTATTAAATTGTGTTTATGTTGTTTTATCCTATGCTTTATTAAATTGTATTTATGTTGTTTTAGCCTATGCTTTATTAAATTGTGTTTATGTTGTTTTATCCTATGCTTTATTAAATTGTATTTATGTTGTTTTATCCTATGCTTTATTAAATTGTGTTTATGTTGTTTTATCCTATGCTTTATTAAATTGTATTTATGGTGTTTTATCCTATGCTTTATTAAATTGTATTTATGTGGTTTTATCCTATGCTTTATTAAATTGTATTTATGTGGTTTTATCCTATGCTTTATTAAATTGTATTTATGTTGTTTTATCCTATGCTTTATTAAATTGTATTTATGTTGTTTTAACCTATGCTTTATTAAATTGTGTTTATGTTGTTTTATCCTATGCTTTATTAAATTGTATTTATGTGGTTTTATCCTATGCTTTATTAAATTGTATTTATGTTGTTTTGTCCTATGCTTTATTAAATTGTATTTATGTTGTTTTATCCTATGCTTTATTAAATTGTATTTATGTTGTTTTATCCTATGCTTTATTAAATTGTGTTTATGTTGTATTATCCTATGCTTTATTAAATTGTATTTATGTTGTTTTATCCTATGTTTTATTAAATTGTATTTATGTTGTTTTATCGTATGCTTTATTAAACTGCATTTATGTTGTATTATCCTATGCTTCATTAAATTGCATCTATCTTGTTTTATCCTATGCTTTATTAAATTGTATTTATGTTGTTTTATCCTATGCTTTATTAAATTGTATTTATGTGGTTTTATCCTATGCTTTATTAAATTCTATTTATGTTGTTTTATCCTATGCTTTATTAAATAGTATTTATGTGGTTTTATCCTATGATTTATTAAATTGTATTTATGTTGTTTTATCCTATGCGTTATTAAATTGTATTTATGTTGTTTTAACCCATGCTTTATTAAATTGTATTTATGTTGTTTTATCCTATGCTTTATTAAATTGTATTTATGTTGTTTTGTCCTATGCTTTATTAAATTGTATTTATGTTGTTTTATCGTATGCTTTATTAAATTGTATTTATGTTGTTTTATCCTATGCTTTATTAAATTGTGTTTATGTTGTATTATCCTATGCTTTATTAAATTGTATTTATGTTGTTTTATTGTATGCTTTATTAAACTGCATTTATGTTGTTTTACCTATGCTTTATTAAATTGTATTTTTGTTGTTTTATCCTATGCTTTATTAAATTGTGTTTATGTTGTTTTATCCTATGCTTTATTAAATTGTATTTATGTTGTTTTATCCTAGGCTTTATTAAATTGTATTTATGTTGTTTTATCCTATGCTTTATTAAATTGTGTTTATGTTGTTTTATGCTATGCTTTATTAAATGGTATTTATGTTGTTTTATCCTATGCTTTATTAAATTGTATATATGTAGTTTTATCCTATGCTTTATTAAATTGTATTTATGTTGTTTTATCCTATGCTTTATTAAATTGCATCTATCTTGTTTTATCCTATGCTTTATTAAATTGTATTTATGTTGTTTTATCCTATGCTTTATTAAATTGTATTTATGTGGTTTTATCCTATGCTTTATTAAATTGTATTTATGTTGTTTTATCCTATGCTTTATTAAATTGTATTTATGTGGTTTTATCCTTTGATTTATTAAATTGCATTTATGTTGTTTTATCCTATGCTTTATTAAATTGTATTTATGTTGTTTTAACCCATGCTTTATTAAATTGTATTTATGTTGTTTTATCCTATGCTTTATTAAATTGTATTTATGTTGTTTTGTCCTATGCTTTATTAAATTGTATTTATGTTGTTTTATCCTATGCTTTATTAAATTGTATTTATGTTGTTTTATCCTATGCTTTATTAAATTGTGTTTATGTTGTATTATCCTATGCTTTATTAAATTGTATTTATGTTGTTTTATCCTATGTTTTATTAAATTGTATTTATTTTGCTTTATCGTATGCTTTATTAAACTGCATTTATGTTGTATTATCCTATGCTTTATTAAATTGCATCTATCTTGTTTTATCCTATGCTTTATTAAATTGCATCTATCTTGTTTTATCCTATGCTTTATTAAATTGTATTTATGTGGTTTTATCCTATGCTTTATTAAATTGTATTTATGTTGTTTTATCCTATGCTTTATTAAATTGTATTTATGTGGTTTTATCCTATGATTTATTAAATTGTATTTATGTTGTTTTATCCTATGCGCTATTAAATTGTATTTATGTTGTTTTAACCCATGCTTTATTAAATAGTATTTATGTTGTTTTATCCTTTGCTTTATTAAATTGTATTTATGTTGTTTTGTCCTATGCTTTATTAAATTGTATTTATGTTGTTTTATCCTATGCTTTTTTAAATTGTATTTATGTTGTTTTATCCTATGCTTTATTAAATTGTATTTATGTTGTTTTATTGTATGCTTTATTAAACTGTGTTTATGTTGTTTTATCCTATGCTTTATTAAATTGTATTTATGTTGTTTTATCCTATGCTTTATTAAATTGTATTTATGTTGTTTTAACTTATGCTTTATTAAATTGTATTTATGTTGTTTTATCCTATGCTTTATTAAATGGTATTTATGTTGTTTTATCCTATGCTTTATTAAATTGTATTTATGTTGTTTTAACCTATGCTTTATTAAACTGTATTTATGTTGTTTTATCCTATGCTTTATTAAATTGTATTTATGTTGTTTTATCCTATGCTTTATTAAATTGTATTTATGTTGTTTTAACCTATCCTTTATTAAATTGTATTTATGTTGTTTTAACCTATGCTTTATTAAATTGTATTTATGTTGTTTTAACCTATGCTTTATTAAATTGTATTTATGTTGTTTTATCCTATGCTTTATTAAATTGTATTTATGTTGTTTTAACCTATGCTTTATTAAATTGTATTTATGTTGTTTTATCCTATGCTTTATTAAATTGTATTTATGTTGTTTTATCCTATGCTTTATTAAATTGTATTTATGTTGTTTTAACCTATGCTTTATTAAATTGTATTTATGTTGCTTTATCCTATGCTTTATTAAATTGTATTTATGTTGTTTTAACCTATGCTTTATTAAATTGTATTTATGTTGTATTAACCTATGCTTTATTAAATTGTATTTATGTTGTTTTAACCTATGCTTTATTAAATTGTATTTATGTTGTTTTATCCTATGCTTTATTCAATTGTATTTATGTTGTATTAACCTATGCTTTATTAAATTGTATTTATGTTGTTTTAACCTATGCTTTATTAAATTGTATTTATGTTGTTTTATCCTATGCTTTATTAAATTGTATTTATGTTGTTTTATTCTATGCTTTATTAAATTGTATTTATGTTGTTTTATCCTATGCTTTATTTAATTGTATTTATGTTGTTTTATCCTATGCTTTATTAAATTGTATTTATGTTGTTTTATTGTATGCTTTATTAAACTGCATTTATGTTGTTTTATCCTATGCTTTATTAAATTGTATTTATGTTGTTTTATCCTATGCTTTATTAAATTGTGTTTATGTTGTTTTATCCTATGCTTTATTAAATTGTATTTATGTTGTTTTATCCTATGCTTTATTAAATTGTATTTATGTTGTTTTATCCTATGCTTTATTAAATTGTGTTTATGTTGTTTTATGCTATGCTTTATTAAATTGTATTTATGTTGTTTTGTCCTATGCTTTATTAAATTGTATTTATGTTGTTTTATCCTATGCTTTTTTAAATTGTATTTATGTTGTTTTATCCTATGCTTTATTAAATTGTATTTATGTTGTTTTATTGTATGCTTTATTAAACTGTGTTTATGTTGTTTTATCCTATGCTTTATTAAATTGTATTTATGTTGTTTTATCCTATGCTTTATTAAATGGTATTTATGTTGTTTTATCCTATGCTTTATTAAATTGTATTTATGTTGTTTTAACCTATGCTTTATTAAACTGTATTTATGTTGTTTTATCCTATGCTTTATTAAATTGTATTTATGTTGTTTTATCCTATGCTTTATTAAATTGTATTTATGTTGTTTTAACCTATCCTTTATTAAATTGTATTTATGTTGTTTTAACCTATGCTTTATTAAATTGTGTTTATGTTGTTTTATCCTATACTTTATTAAATTGTATTTATGTTGTTTTAGCCTATGCTTTATTAATTTGTGTTTATGTTGTTTTATCCTATGCTTTATTAAATTGTATTTATGTTGTTTTATCCTATGCTTTATTAAATTGTGTTTATGTTGTTTTATCCTATGCTTTATTAAATTGTATTTATGTTGTTTTATCCTATGCTTTATTAAATTGTGTTTATGTTGTTTTATCCTATGCTTTATTAAATTGTATTTATGTTGTTTTATCCTATGCTTTATTAAATTGTGTTTATGTTGTTTTATCCTATGCTTTTTTAAATTGTATTTATGTTGTTTTATCCTATGCTTTATTAAATTGTATTTATGTTGTTTTATTGTATGCTTTATTAAACTGTGTTTATGTTGTTTTATCCTATGCTTTATTAAATTGTATTTATGTTGTTTTATTCTATGCTTTATTAAATTGTATTTATGTTGTTTTATCCTATGCTTTATTAAATTGTATTTATGTTGTTTTATCCTATGCTTTATTAAATTGTATTTATGTTGTTTTATTGTATGCTTTATTAAACTGCATTTATGTTGTTTTATCCTATGCTTTATTAAATTGTATTTATGTTGTTTTATCCTATGCTTTATTAAATTGTATTTATGTTGTTTTATCCTATGCTTTATTAAATTGTATTTATGTTGTTTTATCCTATGCTTTATTAAATTGTATTTATGTTGTGTTATCCTATGCTTTATTAAATTGTGTTTATGTTGTTTTATCTTATAGTTTATTAAATGGTATTTATGTTGTTTTATCCTATGCTTTATTAAATTGTATTTATGGTGTTTTATCCTATGCTTTATTAAATTGTATTTATGTGGTTTTATCCTATGCTTTATTAAATTGCATCTATCTTGTTTTATCCTATGCTTTATTAAATTGTATTTATGTTGTTTTATCCTATGCTTTATTAAATTGTATTTATGTGGTTTTATCCTATGCTTTATTAAATTGTATTTATGTTGTTTTATCCTATGCTTTATTAAATTGTATTTATGTGGTTTTATCCTATGATTTATTAAATTACATTTATGTTGTTTTATCCTATGCTTTATTAAATTGTATTTATGTTGTTTTAACCCATGCTTTATTAAATTGTATTTATGTTGTTTTATCCTATGCTTTATTAAATAGTATTTATGTTGTTTTGTCCTATGCTTTATTAAATTGTATTTATGTTGTTTTATCCTATGCTTTATTAAATTGTATTTATGTTGTTTTATCCTATGCTTTATTAAATTGTGTTTATGTTGTATTATCCTATGCTTTATTAAATTGTATTTATGTTGTTTTATCCTATGTTTTATTAAATTGTATTTATGTTGTTTTATCGTATGCTTTATTAAACTGCATTTATGTTGTATTATCCTATGCTTCATTAAATTGCATCTATCTTGTTTTATCCTATGCTTTATTAAATTGTATTTATGTTGTTTTATCCTATGCTTTATTAAATTGTATTTATGTGGTTTTATCCTATGCTTTATTAAATTGTATTTATGTTGTTTTATCCTATGCTTTATTAAATAGTATTTATGTGGTTTTATCCTATGATTTATTAAATTATATTTATGTTGTTTTATCCTATGCGTTATTAAATTGTATTTATGTTGTTTTAACCCATGCTTTATTAAATTGTATTTATGTTGTTTTATCCTATGCTTTATTAAATTGTATTTATGTTGTTTTGTCCTATGCTTTATTAAATTGTATTTATGTTGTTTTATCGTATGCTTTATTAAATTGTATTTATGTTGTTTTATCCTATGCTTTATTAAATTGTGTTTATGTTGGATTATCCTATGCTTTATTAAATTGTATTTATGTTGTTTTATTGTATGCTTTATTAAACTGCATTTATGTTGTTTTACCTATGCTTTATTAAATTGTATTTTTGTTGTTTTATCCTATGCTTTATTAAATTGTGTTTATGTTGTTTTATCCTATGCTTTATTAAATTGTATTTATGTTGTTTTATCCTAGGCTTTATTAAATTGTATTTATGTTGTTTTATCCTATGCTTTATTAAATTGTGTTTATGTTGTTTTATGCTATGCTTTATTAAATGGTATTTATGTTGTTTTATCCTATGCTTTATTAAATTGTATTTATGTAGTTTTATCCTATGCTTTATTAAATTGTATTTATGTTGTTTTATCCTATGCTTTATTAAATTGCATCTATCTTGTTTTATCCTATGCTTTATTAAATTGTATTTATGTTGTTTTATCCTATGCTTTATTAAATTGTATTTATGTGGTTTTATCCTATGCTTTATTAAATTGTATTTATGTTGTTTTATCCTATGCTTTATTAAATTGTATTTATGTGGTTTTATCCTATGATTTATTAAATTGCATTTATGTTGTTTTATCCTATGCTTTATTAAATTGTATTTATGTTGTTTTAACCCATGCTTTATTAAATTGTATTTATGTTGTTTTATCCTATGCTTTATTAAATTGTATTTATGTTGTTTTGTCCTATGCTTTATTAAATTGTATTTATGTTGTTTTATCCTATGCTTTATTAAATTGTATTTATGTTGTTTTATCCTATGCTTTATTAAATTGTGTTTATGTTGTATTATCCTATGCTTTATTAAATTGTATTTATGTTGTTTTATCCTATGTTTTATTAAATTGTATTTATGTTGCTTTATCGTATGCTTTATTAAATTGTATTTATGTGGTTTTATCCTATGCTTTATTAAATTGTATTTATGTTGTTTTATCCTATGCTTTATTAAATTGTATTTATGTGGTTTTATCCTATGATTTATTAAATTGTATTTATGTTGTTTTATCCTATGCGCTATTAAATTGTATTTATGTTGTTTTTACCCATGCTTTATTAAATAGTATTTATGTTGTTTTATCCTATGCTTTATTAAATTGTATTTATGTTGTTTTGTCCTATGCTTTATTAAATTGTATTTATGTTGTTTTATCCTATGCTTTTTTAAATTGTATTTATGTTGTTTTATCCTATGCTTTATTAAATTGTATTTATGTTGTTTTATTGTATGCTTTATTAAACTGTGTTTATGTTGTTTTATCCTATGCTTTATTAAATTGTATTTATGTTGTTTTATCCTATGCTTTATTAAATTGTATTTATGTTGTTTTAACTTATGCTTTATTAAATTGTATTTATGTTGTTTTATCCTATGCTTTATTAAATGGTATTTATGTTGTTTTATCCTATGCTTTATTAAATTGTATTTATGTTGTTTTAACCTATGCTTTATTAAATTGTATTTATGTTGTTTTATCCTATGCTTTATTAAATTGTATTTATGTTGTTTTATTCTATGCTTTATTAAATTGTATTTATGTTGTTTTATCCTATGCTTTATTAAATTGTATTTATGTTGTTTTATCCTATGCTTTATTAAATTGTATTTATGTTGTTTTATTGTATGCTTTATTAAACTGCATTTATGTTGTTTTATCCTATGCTTTATTAAATTGTATTTATGTTGTTTTATCCTATGCTTTATTAAATTGTGTTTATGTTGTTTTATCCTATGCTTTATTAAATTGTATTTATGTTGTTTTATCCTATGCTTTATTAAATTGTATTTATGTTGTTTTATCCTATGCTTTATTAAATTGTGTTTATGTTGTTTTATGCTATGCTTTATTAAATTGTATTTATGTTGTTTTGTCCTATGCTTTATTAAATTGTATTTATGTTGTTTTATCCTATGCTTTATTAAATTGTATTTATGTTGTTTTATCCTATGCTTCATTAAATTGTATTTATGTTGTTTTAACCCATGCTTCATTAAATTGTATTTATGTTGTTTTAACCTATGCTTCATTAAATTGTATTTATGTTCTTTTATCCTATGCTTTATTAAATTGCATTTATTTTGTTTTATCCTATGCTTCGTTAAATTGTATTTATGTTGTTTTAACCTATGCTTTATTAAATTGTATTTATGTTGTTTTATCCTATGCTTTATTAAATGGTATTTATGTTGTTTTTTCCTATGCTTTATTAAATTGTATTTATATTGTTTTAACCTATGCTTTATTAAACTGTATTTATGTTGTTTTATCCTATGCTTTATTAAATTGTATTTATGTTGTTTTATCCTATGCTTTATTAAATTGTATTTATGTTGTTTTAACCTATCCTTTATTAAATTGTATTTATGTTGTTTTAACCTATGCTTTATTAAATTGTATTTATGTTGTTTTAACCTATGCTTTATTAAATTGTATTTATGTTGTTTTATCCTATGCTTTATTAAATTGTATTTATGTTGTTTTAACCTATGCTTTATTAAATTGTATTTATGTTGTTTTATCCTATACTTTATTAAATTGTATTTATGTTGTTTTAACCTATGCTTTATTAAATTGTATTTATGTTGTTTTATCCTATGCTTTATTAAATTGTATTTATGTTGTTTTATCCTATGCTTTATTAAATTGTGTTTATGTTGTTTTATCCTATGCTTTATTAAATTGTATTTATGTTGTTTTATCCTATGCTTTATTAAATTGTATTTATGTTGTTTTAACCTATGCTTTATTAAATTGTATTTATGTTGTTTTATCCTATGCTTTATTAAATTGTATTTATGTTGTTTTAACCTATGCTTTATTAAATTGTATTTATGTTGTTTTATCCTATGCTTTATTAAATTGTATTTATGTTGTTTTAACCTATGCTTTATTAAATTGTATTTATGTTGTTTTAACCTATGCTTTATTAAATTGTATTTATGTTGTTTTATCCTATGCTTTATTAAATTGTATTTATGTTGTTTTATCCTATGCTTTATTAAATTGTGTTTATGTTGTTTTATCCTATGCTTTACTAAATTGTATTTATGTTGTTTTATCCTATGCTTTATTAAATTGTGTTTATGTTGTTTTATCCTATGCTTTATTAAATTGTATTTATGTTGTTTTATCCTATGCTTTATTAAATTGTGTTTATGTTGTTTTATCCTATGCTTTATTAAATTGTATTTATGTTGTTTTATCCTATGCTTTATTAAATTGTGTTTATATTGTTTTATCCTATGCTTTATTAAATTGTATTTATGTTGTTTTATCCTATGCTTTATTAAATTGTGTTTATGTTGTTTTATCCTATGCTTTTTTAAATTGTATTTATGTTGTTTTATCCTATGCTTTATTAAATTGTATTTATATTGTTTTATTCTATGCTTTATTAAATTGTATTTATGTTGTTTTAATCTATGCTTTTTAAAATTTTATTTATGTTGTTTTATCCTATGCTTTATTAAATTATATTTATGTTGTTTTAACCTATGATTTATTAAATTGTATTTATGTTGTTTTATCCTATGCTTTATTAAATTGTATTTATGTTGTTTTATCCTATGCTTTATTAAATTGTATTTATGTTGTTTTATCCTATGCTTTATTAAATTGTATTTATGTTGTTTTATTTTATGTTTTATTAAATTGTATTTATGTTGTTTTATCCTATGCTTTATTAAATTGTATTTATATTGTTTTATTCTATGCTTTATTAAATTGTATTTATGTTGTTTTAATCTATGCTTTATTAAATTTTATTTATGTTGTTTTATCCTATGCTTTATTAAATTGTATTTATGTTGTTTTATCCTATGCTTTATTAAATTGTATTTATGTTGTTTTAACCTATGCTTTATTACATCCTGTTTATGTTGTTTTATCCTATGCTTTATTAAATTGTATTTATGTTGTTTTAACCTATGCTCTATTAAATTGTATTTATGTTGTTTTATCCTATGTTATATTAAATTGTATTTACGTGGTTTCATCCTATGCTTTATTAAATTGTATTTATGTTGTTTTAACGTATGCTTTATTAAATTGTATTTATGTTGTTTTATCCTATGCTTTATTAAATTGTATTTATGTTGTTTTAATCTATGCTTTTTTAAATTTTATTTATGTTGTTTTAATCTATGCTTTATTAAATTTTATTTATGTTGTTTTATCCTATGCTTTATTAAATTGTATTTATGTTGTTTTATCCTATGCTTTATTAAATTGTATTTATGTTGTTTTAACCTATGCTTTATTAAATTGTATTTATGTTGTTTTATCCTATGCTTTATTAAATTGTATTTATGTTGTTTTATCCTATGCTTTATTAAATTGTATTTATGTTGTTTTATTTTATGCTTTATTAAATTGTATTTATGTTGTTTTATCCTATGCTTTATTAAATTGTATTTATATTGTTTTATTCTATGCTTTATTAAATTGTATTTATGTTGTTTTAATCTATGCTTTATTAAATTTTATTTATGTTGTTTTATCCTATGCTTTATTAAATTGTATTTATGTTGTTTTATCCTATGCTTTATTAAATTGTATTTATGTTGTTTTAACCTATGCTTTATTACATCCTGTTTATGTTGTTTTATCCTATGCTTTATTAAATTGTATTTATGTTGTTTTATCCTATGCTTTATTAAATTGTGTTTATGTTGTATTATCCTATGCTTTATTAAATTGTATTTATGTTGTTTTATCCTATGTTTTATTAAATTGTATTTATGTTGTTTTAATCTATGCTTTTTTAAATTTTATTTATGTTGTTTTATCCTATGCTTTATTAAATTATATTTATGTTGTTTTAACCTATGATTTATTAAATTGTATTTATGTTGTTTTATCCTATGCTTTATTAAATTGTATTTATGTTGTTTTATCCTATGCTTTATTAAATTGTATTTATGTTGTTTTATCCTATGCTTTATTAAATTGTATTTATGTTGTTTTATCCTATGCTTTATTAAATTGTATTTATGTTGTTTTATTTTATGTTTTATTAAATTGTATTTATGTTGTTTTATCCTATGCTTTATTAAATTGTATTTATATTGTTTTATTCTATGCTTTATTAAATTGTATTTATGTTGTTTTAATCTATGCTTTATTAAATTTTATTTATGTTGTTTTATCCTATGCTTTATTAAATTGTATTTATGTTGTTTTATCCTATGCTTTATTAAATTGTATTTATGTTGTTTTAACCTATGCTTTATTACATCCTGTTTATGTTGTTTTATCCTATGCTTTATTAAATTGTATTTATGTTGTTTTAACCTATGCTTTATTAAATTGTATTTATGTTGTTTTATCCTATGTTATATTAAATTGTATTTACGTGGTTTCATCCTATGCTTTATTAAATTGTATTTATGTTGTTTTAACGTATGCTTTATTAAATTGTATTTATGTTGTTTTATCCTATGCTTTATTAAATTGTATTTATGTTGTTTTAATCTATGCTTTTTTAAATTTTATTTATGTTGTTTTATCCCATGCTTTATTAAATTATATTTATGTTGTTTTAACCTATGATTTATTAAATTGTATTTATGTTGTTTTATCCTATGCTTTATTAAATTGTATTTATGTTGTTTTATCCTATGCTTTATTAAATTGTATTTATGTTGTTTTATCCTATGCTTTATTAAATTGTATTTATGTTGTTTTATCCTATGCTTTATTAAATTGTATTTATGTTGTTTTATTTTATGCTTTATTAAATTGTATTTATGTTGTTTTATCCTATGCTTTATTAAATTGTATTTATATTGTTTTATTCTATGCTTTATTAAATTGTATTTATGTTGTTTTAATCTATGCTGTATTAAATTTTATTTATGTTGTTTTATCCTATGCTTTATTAAATTGTATTTATGTTGTTTTATCCTATGCTTTATTAAATTGTATTTATGTTGTTTTAACCTATGCTTTATTACATCCTGTTTATGTTGTTTTATCCTATGCTTTATTAAATTGTATTTATGTTGTTTTATCCTATGCTTTATTAAATTGTGTTTATGTTGTATTATCCTATGCTTTATTAAATTGTATTTATGTTGTTTTATCCTATGTTTTATTAAATTGTATTTATGTTGTTTTATTGTATGCTTTCTTAAACTGCATTTATGTTGTTTTACCTATGCTTTATTAAATTGTATTTTTGTTGTTTTATCCTATGCTTTATTAAATTGTATTTATGTTGTTTTATCCTATGCTTCATTAAATTGTATTTATGTTGTTTTATCCTATGCTTTATTAAATTGTATTTATGTTGTTTTAACCCATGCTTCATTAAATTGTATTTATGTTGTTTTATCCTATGCTTCATTAAATTGTATTTATGTTCTTTTATCCTATGCTTTATTAAATTGCATTTATTTTGTTTTATCCTATGCTTCGTTAAATTGTATTTATGTTGTTTTAACCTATGCTTTATTAAATTGTATTTATGTTGTTTTATCCTATGCTTTATTAAATTGTATTTATGTTGTTTTAACCTATGCTTTATTAAATTGTATTTATGTTGTTTTATCCTATGCTTTATTAAATTGTATTTATGTTGTTTTATCCTATGCTTTATTAAATTGTATTTATGTTGTTTTAACCTATGCTTTATTAAATTGTATTTATGTTGTTTTATCCTATGCTTTATTAAATTGTATTTATGTTGTTTTAACCTATGCTTTATTAAATTGTTTTTATGTTGTTTTATTCTATGCTTTATTAAATTGTATATATGTTGTTTTATCCTATGCTTTATTAAATTGTATTTATGTTGTTTTATCCTATGCTTTATTAAATTGTATTTATGTTGTTTTAACCTATGCTTTATTACATCCTGTTTATGTTTTTTTATCCTATGCTTTATTAAATTGTATTTATGTTGTTTTATCCTATGCTTTATTAAATTGTGTTTATGTTGTTTTATCCTATGCTTTATTAAATTGTATTTATGTTGTTTTATCCTATGCTTTATTAAATTGTATTTATGTTGTTTTATCCTATGCTTTATTAAATTGTGTTTATGTTGTTTTATGCTATGCTTTATTAAATGGTATTTATGTTGTTTTATCCTATGCTTTATTAAATTGTATTTATGTAGTTTTATCCTATGCTTTATTAAATTGTATTTATGTTGTTTTATCCTATGCTTTATTAAATTGCATCTCTCTTGTTTTATCCTATGCTTTATTAAATTGTATTTATGTTGTTTTATCCTATGCTTTATTAAATTGTATTTATGTGGTTTTATCCTATGCTTTATTAAATTGTATTTATGTTGTTTTATCCTATGCATTATTAAATTGTATTTATGTGGTTTTATCCTATGATTTATTAAATTGCATTTATGTTGTTTTATCCTATGCTTTATTAAATTGTATTTATGTTGTTTTATCCTATGCTTTATTAAATTGTATTTATGTTGTTTTATCCTATGCTTTATTAAATTGTATTTATGTTGTTTTGTGCTATGCTTTATTAAATTGTATTCATGTTGTTTTATCCTATGCTTTATTAAATTGTATTTATGTTGTTTTATCCTATGCTTTATTAAATTGTGTTTATGTTGTATTATCCTATGCTTTATTAAATTGTATTTATGTTGTTTTATCCTATGTTTTATTAAATTGTATTTATGTTGATTTATTGTATGCTTTATTAAACTGCATTTATGTTGTATTATCCTATGCTTTATTAAATTGCATCTATCTTGTTTTATCCTATGCTTTATTAAATTGTATTTATGTTGTTTTATCCTATGCTTTATTAAATTGTATTTATGTGGTTTTATCCTATGCTTTATTAAATTGTATTTATGTTGTTTTATCCTATGCTTTATTAAATTGTATTTATGTGGTTTTATCCTATGATTTATTAAATTGTATTTATGTTGTTTTATCCTATGCTTTATTAAATTGTGTTTATGTTGTTTTATCCTATGCTTTATTAAATTGTATTTATGTTGTTTTATCCTATGCTTTATTAAATTGTATTTATGTTGTTTTGTCCTATGCTTTATTAAATTGTATTTATGTTGTTTTATCCTATGCTTTATTAAATTGTATTTATGTTGTTTTATCCTATGCTTTATTAAATTGTGTTTATGTTGTATTATCCTATGCTTTATTAAATTGTATTTATGTTGTTTTATCCTATGTTTTATTAAATTGTATTTATGTTGATTTATTGTATGCTTTATTAAACTGCATTTATGTTGTATTATCCTATGCTTTATTAAATTGCATCTATCTTGTTTTATCCTATGCTTTATTAAATTGTATTTATGTTGTTTTATCCTATGCTTTATTAAATTGTATTTATGTGGTTTTATCCTATGCTTTATTAAATTGTATTTATGTTGTTTTATCCTATGCTTTATTAAATTGTATTTATGTGGTTTTATTCTATGATTTATTAAATTGTATTTATGTTGTTTTATCCTATGCTTTATTAAATTGTGTTTATGTTGTTTTATCCTATGCTTTATTAAATTGTATTTATGTTGTTTTATCCTATGCTTTATTAAATTGTATTTATGTTGTTTTAAGCTATGCTTTAATAAATTGTATTTATGTTGTTTTATCCTATGCTTTATTAAATTGTATTTATGTTGTTTTAACCTATGCTTTATTAAATTGTATTTATGTTGTTTTATCCTATGCTTTATTAAATTGTATTTATGTTGTTTTAACCTATGCTTTATTAAATTGTATTTATGTTGTTTTAACCTATGCTTTATTAAATTGTATTTATGTTGTTTTATCCTATGCTTTATTAAATTGTATTTATGTTGTTTTATCCTATGCTTTATTAAATTGTGTTTATGTTGTTTTATCCTATGCTTTATTAAATTGTATTTATGTTGTTTTATCCTATGCTTTATTAAATTGTGTTTATGTTGTTTTATCCTATGCTTTATTAAATTGTATTTATGTTGTTTTATCCTATGCTTTATTAAATTGTGTTTATGTTGTTTTATCCTATGCTTTATTAAATTGTATTTATGTTGTTTTATCCTATGCTTTATTAAATTGTGTTTATGTTGTTTTATCCTATGCTTTATTAAATTGTATTTATGTTGTTTTATCCTATGCTTTATTAAATTGTGTTTATGTTGTTTTATCCTATGCTTTTTTAAATTGTATTTATGTTGTTTTATCCTATGCTTTATTAAATTGTATTTATATTGTTTTATTCTATGTTTTATTAAATTGTATTTATGTTGTTTTAATCTATGCTTTATTAAATTTTATTTATGTTGTTTTATCCTATGCTTTATTAAATTGTATTTATGTTGTTTTATCCTATGCTTTATTAAATTGTATTTATGTTGTTTTAACCTATGCTTTATTACATCCTGTTTATGTTGTTTTATTCTATGCTTTATTAAATTGTATTTATGTTGTTTTAATCTATGCTTTTTTAAATTTTATTTATGTTGTTTTATCCTATGCTTTATTAAATTGTATTTATGTTGTTTTAATCTATGCTTTTTTAATTTTATTTATGTTGTTTTATCCTATGCTTTATTAAATTATATTTATGTTGTTTTAACCTATGATTTATTAAATTGTATTTATGTTGTTTTATCCTATGCTTTATTAAATTGTATTTATGTTGTTTTATCCTATGCTTTATTAAATTGTATTTATGTTGTTTTATCCTATGCTTTATTAAATTGTATTTATGTTGTTTTATTTTATGCTTTATTAAATTGTATTTATGTTGTTTTATCCTATGCTTTATTAAATTGTATTTATATTGTTTTATTCTATGCTTTATTAAATTGTATTTATGTTGTTTTAATCTATGCTTTATTAAATTTTATTTAAGTTGTTTTATCCTATGCTTTATTAAATTGTATTTATGTTGTTTTATCCTATGCTTTATTAAATTGTATTTATGTTGTTTTAACCTATGCTTTATTACATCCTGTTTATGTTGTTTTATCCTATGTTTTATTAAATTGTATTTATGTTGTTTTATCGTATGCTTTCTTAAACTGCATTTATGTTGTTTTACCTATGCTTTATTAAATTGTATTTTTGTTGTTTTATCCTATGCTTTATTAAATTGTATTTTTGTTGTTTTATCCTATGCTTTATTAAATTGTATTTATGTTGTTTTATCCTATGCTTCATTAAATTGTATTTATGTTGTTTTAACCCATGCTTCATTAAATTGTATTTATGTTGTTTTATCCTATGCTTCATTAAATTGTATTTATGTTCTTTTATCCTATGCTTTATTAAATTGCATTTATTTTGTTTTATCCTATGCTTCGTTAAATTGTATTTATGTTGTTTTAACCTATGCTTTATTAAATTGTATTTATGTTGTTTTATCCTATGCTTTATTAAATGGTATTTATGTTGTTTTTTCCTATGCTTTATTAAATTGTATTTATATTGTTTTAACCTATGCTTTATTAAACTGTATTTATGTTGTTTTATCCTATGCTTTATTAAATTGTATTTATGTTGTTTTATCCTATGCTTTATTAAATTGTATTTATGTTGTTTTAACCTATCCTTTATTAAATTGTATTTATGTTGTTTTAACCTATGCTTTATTAAATTGTATTTATGTTGTTTTAACCTATGCTTTATTAAATTGTATTTATGTTGTTTTATCCTATGCTTTATTAAATTGTATTTATGTTGTTTTAACCTATGCTTTATTAAATTGTATTTATGTTGTTTTATCCTATACTTTATTAAATTGTATTTATGTTGTTTTAACCTATGCTTTATTAAATTGTATTTATGTTGTTTTATCCTATGCTTTATTAAATTGTATTTATGTTGTTTTATCCTATGCTTTATTAAATTGTGTTTATGTTGTTTTATCCTATGCTTTATTAAATTGTATTTATGTTGTTTTATCCTATGCTTTATTAAATTGTATTTATGTTGTTTTAACCTATGCTTTATTAAATTGTATTTATGTTGTTTTATCCTATGCTTTATTAAATTGTATTTATGTTGTTTTAACCTATGCTTTATTAAATTGTATTTATGTTGTTTTATCCTATGCTTTATTAAATTGTATTTATGTTGTTTTAACCTATGCTTTATTAAATTGTATTTATGTTGTTTTAACCTATGCTTTATTAAATTGTATTTATGTTGTTTTATCCTATGCTTTATTAAATTGTATTTATGTTGTTTTATCCTATGCTTTATTAAATTGTGTTTATGTTGTTTTATCCTATGCTTTATTAAATTGTATTTATGTTGTTTTATCCTATGCTTTATTAAATTGTGTTTATGTTGTTTTATCCTATGCTTTATTAAATTGTATTTATGTTGTTTTATCCTATGCTTTATTAAATTGTGTTTATGTTGTTTTATCCTATGCTTTATTAAATTGTATTTATGTTGTTTTATCCTATGCTTTATTAAATTGTGTTTATGTTGTTTTATCCTATGCTTTATTAAATTGTATTTATGTTGTTTTATCCTATGCTTTATTAAATTGTGTTTATGTTGTTTTATCCTATGCTTTTTTAAATTGTATTTATGTTGTTTTATCCTATGCTTTATTAAATTGTATTTATATTGTTTTATTCTACGCTTTATTAAATTGTATTTATGTTGTTTTAATCTATGCTTTATTAAATTTTATTTATGTTGTTTTATCCTATGCTTTATTAAATTGTATTTATGTTGTTTTATCCTATGCTTTATTAAATTGTATTTATGTTGTTTTAACCTATGCTTTATTACATCCTGTTTATGTTGTTTTATTCTATGCTTTATTAAATTGTATTTTTGTTGTTTTAATCTATGCTTTTTTAAATTTTATTTATGTTGTTTTATCCTATGCTTTATTAAATTGTATTTATGTTGTTTTAATCTATGCTTTTTTAAATTTTATTTATGTTGTTTTATCCCATGCTTTATTAAATTATATTTATGTTGTTTTAACCTATGATTTATTAAATTGTATTTATGTTGTTTTATCCTATGCTTTATTAAATTGTATTTATGTTGTTTTATCCTATGCTTTATTAAATTGTATTTATGTTGTTTTATCCTATGCTTTATTAAATTGTATTTATGTTGTTTTATCCTATGCTTTATTAAATTGTATTTATGTTGTTTTATTTTATGTTTTATTAAATTGTATTTATGTTGTTTTATCCTATGCTTTATTAAATTGTATTTATATTGTTTTATTCTATGCTTTATTAAATTGTATTTATGTTGTTTTAATCTATGCTTTATTAAATTTTATTTATGTTGTTTTATCCTATGCTTTATTAAATTGTATTTATGTTGTTTTATCCTATGCTTTATTAAATTGTATTTATGTTGTTTTAACCTATGCTTTATTACATCCTGTTTATGTTGTTTTATCCTATGCTTTATTAAATTGTATTTATGTTGTTTTAACCTATGCTTTATTAAATTGTATTTATGTTGTTTTATCCTATGTTATATTAAATTGTATTTACGTGGTTTCATCCTATGCTTTATTAAATTGTATTTATGTTGTTTTAACGTATGCTTTATTAAATTGTATTTATGTTGTTTTATCCTATGCTTTATTAAATTGTATTTATGTTGTTTTAATCTATGCTTTATTAAATTGTATTTATTTTGTTTTATCCTATGCTTTGTTAAATTGTATTTATGTTGTTTTAACCTATGCTTTATTAAATTGTATTTATGTTGTTTTATCCTATGCTTTATTAAATGGTATTTATGTTGTTTTTTCCTATGCTTTATTAAATTGTATTTATATTGTTTTAACCTATGCTTTATTAAACTGAATTTATGTTGTTTTATCCTATGCTTTATTAAATTGTATTTATGTTGTTTTATCCTATGCTTTATTAAATTGTATTTATGTTGTTTTAACCTATCCTTTATTAAATTGTATTTATGTTGTTTTAACCTATG
Organism: Phyllobates terribilis; assembly: GCF_046119375.1. Classification (NCBI taxonomy): domain Eukaryota; kingdom Metazoa; phylum Chordata; class Amphibia; order Anura; family Dendrobatidae; genus Phyllobates; species Phyllobates terribilis. The sequence continues at coordinate 684,891 of NW_027362781.1, read as the reverse complement.
CTTTATTAAATTGTATTTATGTTGTTTTAACCTATGCTTTATTAAATTGTATTTATGTTGTTTTATCCTATGCTTTATTAAATTGTATTTATGTTGTTTTAACCTATGCTTTATTAAATTGTATTTATGTTGTTTTAACCTATGCTTTATTAAATTGTATTTATGTTGTTTTATCCTATGCTTTATTAAATTGTATTTATGTTGTTTTAACCTATGCTTTATTAAATTGTATTTATGTTGTTTTATCCTATACTTTATTAAATTGTATTTATGTTGTTTTAACCTATGCTTTATTAAATTGTATTTATGTTGTTTTATCCTATGCTTTATTAAATTGTATTTATGTTGTTTTATCCTATGCTTTATTAAATTGTGTTTATGTTGTTTTATCCTATGCTTTATTAAATTGTATTTATGTTGTTTTATCCTATGCTTTATTAAATTGTATTTATGTTGTTTTAACCTATTCTTTATTAAATTGTATTTATGTTGTTTTATACTATGCTTTATTAAATTGTATTTATGTTGTTTTAACCTATGCTTTATTAAATTGTATTTATGTTGTTTTATCCTATGCTTTATTAAATTGTATTTATGTTGTTTTAACCTATGCTTTATTAAATTGTATTTATGTTGTTTTAACCTATGCTTTATTAAATTGTATTTATGTTGTTTTATCCTATGCTTTATTAAATTGTATTTATGTTGTTTTATCCTATGCTTTATTAAATTGTGTTTATGTTGTTTTATCCTATGCTTTATTAAATTGTATTTATGTTGTTTTAGCCTATGCTTTATTAAATTGTGTTTATGTTGTTTTATCCTATGCTTTATTAAATTGTATTTATGTTGTTTTATCCTATGCTTTATTAAATTGTGTTTATGTTGTTTTATCCTATGCTTTATTAAATTGTATTTATGTTGTTTTATCCTATGCTTTATTAAATTGTGTTTATGTTGTTTTATCCTATGCTTTATTAAATTGTATTTATGTTGTTTTATCCTATGCTTTATTAAATTGTGTTTATGTTGTTTTATCCTATGCTTTTTTAAATTGTATTTATGTTGTTTTATCCTATGCTTTATTAAATTGTATTTATGTTGTTTTATCCTATGCTTTATTAAATTGTATTTATGTTGTTTTATCCTATGCTTTATTAAATTGTATTTATGTTGTTTTATTGTATGCTTTATTAAACTGCATTTATGTTGTTTTATCCTATGCTTTATTAAATTGTATTTATGTTGTTTTATCCTATGCTTTATTAAATTGTGTTTATGTTGTTTTATCCTATGCTTTATTAAATTGTATTTATGTTGTTTTATCCTATGCTTTATTAAATTGTATTTATGTTGTGTTATCCTATGCTTTATTAAATTGTGTTTATGTTGTTTTATCCTATGCTTTATTAAATGGTATTTATGTTGTTTTATCCTATGCTTTATTAAATTGTATTTATGGTGTTTTATCCTATGCTTTATTAAATTGTATTTATGTGGTTTTATCCTATGCTTTATTAAATTGTATTTATGTTGTTTTATCCTATGCTTTATTAAATTGTATTTATGTTGTTTTAACCCATGCTTTATTAAATTGTATTTATGTTGTTTTATCCTATGCTTTATTAAATTGTATTTATGTTGTTTTGTCCTATGCTTTATTAAATTGTATTTATGTTGTTTTATCCTATGCTTTATTAAATTGTATTTATGTTGTTTTATCCTATGCTTTATTAAATTGTGTTTATGTTGTATTTTCCTATGCTTTATTAAATTGTATTTATGTTGTTTTATCCTATGTTTTATTAAATTGTATTTATGTTGTTTTATCGTATGCTTTATTAAACTGCATTTATGTTGTATTATCCTATGCTTCATTAAATTGCATCTATCTTGTTTTATCCTATGCTTTATTAAATTGTATTTATGTTGTTTTATCCTATGCTTTATTAAATTGTATTTATGTGGTTTTATCCTATGCTTTATTAAATTGTATTTATGTTGTTTTATCCTATGCTTTATTAAATAGTATTTATGTGGTTTTATCCTATGATTTATTAAATTGTATTTATGTTGTTTTATCCTATGCGTTATTAAATTGTATTTATGTTGTTTTAACCCATGCTTTATTAAATTGTATTTATGTTGTTTTATCCTATGCTTTATTAAATTGTATTTATGTTGTTTTGTCCTATGCTTTATTAAATTGTATTTATGTTGTTTTATCGTATGCTTTATTAAATTGTATTTATGTTGTTTCATCCTATGCTTTATTAAATTGTGTTTATGTTGTTTTATCCTATGCTTTATTAAATTGTATTTATGTTGTTTTATCCTAGGCTTTATTAAATTGTATTTATGTTGTTTTTTCCTATGCTTTATTAAATTGTGTTTATGTTGTTTTATGCTATGCTTTATTAAATGGTATTTATGTTGTTTTATCCTATGCTTTATTAAATTGTATTTATGTAGTTTTATCCTATGCTTTATTAAATTGTATTTATGTTGTTTTATCCTATGCTTTATTAAATTGCATCTATCTTGTTTTATCCTATGCTTTATTAAATTGTATTTATGTTGTTTTATCCTATGCTTTATTAAATTGTATTTATGTTGTTTTAACCCATGCTTTATTAAATTGTATTTATGTTGTTTTATCCTATGCTTTATTAAATTGTATTTATGTTGTTTTGTCCTATGCTTTATTAAATTGTATTTATGTTGTTTTATCGTATGCTTTATTAAATTGTATTTATGTTGTTTTATCCTATGCTTTATTAAATTGTGTTTATGTTGTTTTATCCTATGCTTTATTAAATTGTATTTATGTTGTTTTATCCTATGCTTTATTAAATTGTATTTATGTTGTTTTATCCTAGGCTTTATTAAATTGTATTTATGTTGTTTTATCCTATGCTTTATTAAATTGTGTTTATGTTGTTTTATGCTATGCTTTATTAAATGGTATTTATGTTGTTTTATCCTATGCTTTATTAAATTGTATTTATGTAGTTTTATCCTATGCTTTATTAAATTGCATCTATCTTGTTTTATCCTATGCTTTATTAAATTGTATTTATGTTGTTTTATCCTAGGCTTTATTAAATTGTATTTATGTTGTTTTATCCTATGCTTTATTAAATTGTATTTATGTTGTTTTATCCTATGCTTTATTAAATTGTATTTATGTTGTTTTATCCTATGCTTTATTAAATTGTATTTATGTTGTTTTAACCTATGCTTTATTAAATTGTATTTATGTTGTTTTAACCTATGCTTTATTAAATTGTATTTATGTTGTTTTATCCTATGCTTTATTAAATTGTATTTATGTTGTTTTATCCTATGCTTTATTAAATTGTGTTTATGTTGTTTTATCCTATGCTTTATTAAATTGTATTTATGTTGTTTTAGCCTATGCTTTATTAAATTGTGTTTATGTTGTTTTATCCTATGCTTTATTAAATTGTATTTATGTTGTTTTATCCTATGCTTTATTAAATTGTGTTTATGTTGTTTTATCCTATGCTTTATTAAATTGTATTTATGTTGTTTTATCCTATGCTTTATTAAATTGTGTTTATGTTGTTTTATCCTATGCTTTATTAAATTGTATTTATGTTGTTTTATCCTATGCTTTATTAAATTGTGTTTATGTTGTTTTATCCTATGCTTTTTTAAATTGTATTTATGTTGTTTTATCCTATGCTTTATTAAATTGTATTTATGTTGTTTTATCCTATGCTTTATTAAATTGTATTTATGTTGTTTTATCCTATGCTTTATTAAATTGTATTTATGTTGTTTTATTGTATGCTTTATTAAACTGCATTTATGTTGTTTTATCCTATGCTTTATTAAATTGTATTTATGTTGTTTTATCCTATGCTTTATTAAATTGTGTTTATGTTGTTTTATCCTATGCTTTATTAAATTGTATTTATGTTGTTTTATCCTATGCTTTATTAAATTGTATTTATGTTGTGTTATCCTATGCTTTATTAAATTGTGTTTATGTTGTTTTATCCTATGCTTTATTAAATGGTATTTATGTTGTTTTATCCTATGCTTTATTAAATTGTATTTATGGTGTTTTATCCTATGCTTTATTAAATTGTATTTATGTGGTTTTATCCTATGCTTTATTAAATTGTATTTATGTTGTTTTATCCTATGCTTTATTAAATTGTATTTATGTTGTTTTAACCCATGCTTTATTAAATTGTATTTATGTTGTTTTATCCTATGCTTTATTAAATTGTATTTATGTTGTTTTGTCCTATGCTTTATTAAATTGTATTTATGTTGTTTTATCCTATGCTTTATTAAATTGTATTTATGTTGTTTTATCCTATGCTTTATTAAATTGTGTTTATGTTGTATTTTCCTATGCTTTATTAAATTGTATTTATGTTGTTTTATCCTATGTTTTATTAAATTGTATTTATGTTGTTTTATCGTATGCTTTATTAAACTGCATTTATGTTGTATTATCCTATGCTTCATTAAATTGCATCTATCTTGTTTTATCCTATGCTTTATTAAATTGTATTTATGTTGTTTTATCCTATGCTTTATTAAATTGTATTTATGTGGTTTTATCCTATGCTTTATTAAATTGTATTTATGTTGTTTTATCCTATGCTTTATTAAATAGTATTTATGTGGTTTTATCCTATGATTTATTAAATTGTATTTATGTTGTTTTATCCTATGCGTTATTAAATTGTATTTATGTTGTTTTAACCCATGCTTTATTAAATTGTATTTATGTTGTTTTATCCTATGCTTTATTAAATTGTATTTATGTTGTTTTGTCCTATGCTTTATTAAATTGTATTTATGTTGTTTTATCGTATGCTTTATTAAATTGTATTTATGTTGTTTCATCCTATGCTTTATTAAATTGTGTTTATGTTGTTTTATCCTATGCTTTATTAAATTGTATTTATGTTGTTTTATCCTAGGCTTTATTAAATTGTATTTATGTTGTTTTTTCCTATGCTTTATTAAATTGTGTTTATGTTGTTTTATGCTATGCTTTATTAAATGGTATTTATGTTGTTTTATCCTATGCTTTATTAAATTGTATTTATGTAGTTTTATCCTATGCTTTATTAAATTGTATTTATGTTGTTTTATCCTATGCTTTATTAAATTGCATCTATCTTGTTTTATCCTATGCTTTAATAAATTGTATTTATGTTGTTTTATCCTATGCTTTATTAAATTGTATTTATGTTGTTTTAACCCATGCTTTATTAAATTGTATTTATGTTGTTTTATCCTATGCTTTATTAAATTGTATTTATGTTGTTTTGTCCTATGCTTTATTAAATTGTATTTATGTTGTTTTATCGTATGCTTTATTAAATTGTATTTATGTTGTTTTATCCTATGCTTTATTAAATTGTGTTTATGTTGTTTTATCCTATGCTTTATTAAATTGTATTTATGTTGTTTTATCCTATGCTTTATTAAATTGTATTTATGTTGTTTTATCCTAGGCTTTATTAAATTGTATTTATGTTGTTTTATCCTATGCTTTATTAAATTGTGTTTATGTTGTTTTATGCTATGCTTTATTAAATGGTATTTATGTTGTTTTATCCTATGCTTTATTAAATTGTATTTATGTAGTTTTATCCTATGCTTTATTAAATTGCATCTATCTTGTTTTATCCTATGCTTTATTAAATTGTATTTATGTTGTTTTATCCTATGCTTTATTAAATTGTATTTATGTTGTTTTATCCTATGCTTTATTAAATTGTATTTATGTGGTTTTATCCTATGATTTATTAAATTGCATTTATGTTGTTTTATTCAATGCTTTATTAAATTGTATTTATGTTGTTTTACCCCATGCTTTATTAAATTGTATTTACGTTGTTTTATCCTATGCTTTATTAAATTGTATTTATGTTGTTTTGTCCTATGCTTTATTAAATTGTATTTATGTTGTTTTATCCTATGCTTTATTAAATTGTATTTATGTTGTTTTATCCTATGCTTTATTAAATTGTGTTTATGTTGTATTATCCTATGCTTTATTAAATTGTATTTATGTTGTTTTATCCTATGTTTTATTAAATTGTATTTATGTTGCTTTATCGTATGCTTTATTAAACTGCATTTATGTTGTATTATCCTATGCTTTATTAAATTGCTTCTATCTTGTTTTATCCTATGCTTTATTAAATTGTATTTATGTTGTTTTATCCTATGCTTTATTAAATTGTATTTATGTGGTTTTATCCTATGCTTTATTAAATTGTATTTATGCTGTTTTATCCTATGCTTTATTAAATTGTATTTATGTGGTTTTATCCTATGATTTATTAAATTGTATTTATGTTGTTTTATCCTATGCGCTATTAAATTGTATTTATGTTGTTTTAACCCATGCTTTATTAAATAGTATTTATGTTGTTTTATCCTATGCTTTATTAAATTGTATTTATGTTGTTTTAACCTATCCTTTATTAAATTGTATTTATGTTGTTTTAACCTATGCTTTATTAAATTGTATTTATGTTGTTTTAACCTATGCTTTATTAAATTGTATTTATGTTGTTTTATCCTATGCTTTATTAAATTGTATTTATGTTGTTTTAACCTATGCTTTATTAAATTGTATTTATGTTGTTTTAACCTATGCTTTATTAAATTGTATTTATGTTGTTTTATCCTATGCTTTATTAAATTGTATTTATGTTGTTTTAACCTATGCTTTATTAAATTGTATTTATGTTGTTTTATCCTATACTTTATTAAATTGTATTTATGTTGTTTTAACCTATGCTTTATTAAATTGTATTTATGTTGTTTTATCCTATGCTTTATTAAATTGTATTTATGTTGTTTTATCCTATGCTTTATTAAATTGTGTTTATGTTGTTTTATCCTATGCTTTATTAAATTGTATTTATGTTGTTTTATCCTATGCTTTATTAAATTGTATTTATGTTGTTTTAACCTATTCTTTATTAAATTGTATTTATGTTGTTTTATACTATGCTTTATTAAATTGTATTTATGTTGTTTTAACCTATGCTTTATTAAATTGTATTTATGTTGTTTTATCCTATGCTTTATTAAATTGTATTTATGTTGTTTTAACCTATGCTTTATTAAATTGTATTTATGTTGTTTTAACCTATGCTTTATTAAATTGTATTTATGTTGTTTTATCCTATGCTTTATTAAATTGTATTTATGTTGTTTTATCCTATGCTTTATTAAATTGTGTTTATGTTGTTTTATCCTATGCTTTATTAAATTGTATTTATGTTGTTTTAGCCTATGCTTTATTAAATTGTGTTTATGTTGTTTTATCCTATGCTTTATTAAATTGTATTTATGTTGTTTTATCCTATGCTTTATTAAATTGTGTTTATGTTGTTTTATCCTATGCTTTATTAAATTGTATTTATGTTGTTTTATCCTATGCTTTATTAAATTGTGTTTATGTTGTTTTATCCTATGCTTTATTAAATTGTATTTATGTTGTTTTATCCTATGCTTTATTAAATTGTGTTTATGTTGTTTTATCCTATGCTTTTTTAAATTGTATTTATGTTGTTTTATCCTATGCTTTATTAAATTGTATTTATGTTGTTTTATCCTATGCTTTATTAAATTGTATTTATGTTGTTTTATCCTATGCTTTATTAAATTGTATTTATGTTGTTTTATTGTATGCTTTATTAAACTGCATTTATGTTGTTTTATCCTATGCTTTATTAAATTGTATTTATGTTGTTTTATCCTATGCTTTATTAAATTGTGTTTATGTTGTTTTATCCTATGCTTTATTAAATTGTATTTATGTTGTTTTATCCTATGCTTTATTAAATTGTATTTATGTTGTGTTATCCTATGCTTTATTAAATTGTGTTTATGTTGTTTTATCCTATGCTTTATTAAATGGTATTTATGTTGTTTTATCCTATGCTTTATTAAATTGTATTTATGGTGTTTTATCCTATGCTTTATTAAATTGTATTTATGTGGTTTTATCCTATGCTTTATTAAATTGTATTTATGTTGTTTTATCCTATGCTTTATTAAATTGTATTTATGTTGTTTTAACCCATGCTTTATTAAATTGTATTTATGTTGTTTTATCCTATGCTTTATTAAATTGTATTTATGTTGTTTTGTCCTATGCTTTATTAAATTGTATTTATGTTGTTTTATCCTATGCTTTATTAAATTGTATTTATGTTGTTTTATCCTATGCTTTATTAAATTGTGTTTATGTTGTATTTTCCTATGCTTTATTAAATTGTATTTATGTTGTTTTATCCTATGTTTTATTAAATTGTATTTATGTTGTTTTATCGTATGCTTTATTAAACTGCATTTATGTTGTATTATCCTATGCTTCATTAAATTGCATCTATCTTGTTTTATCCTATGCTTTATTAAATTGTATTTATGTTGTTTTATCCTATGCTTTATTAAATTGTATTTATGTGGTTTTATCCTATGCTTTATTAAATTGTATTTATGTTGTTTTATCCTATGCTTTATTAAATAGTATTTATGTGGTTTTATCCTATGATTTATTAAATTGTATTTATGTTGTTTTATCCTATGCGTTATTAAATTGTATTTATGTTGTTTTAACCCATGCTTTATTAAATTGTATTTATGTTGTTTTATCCTATGCTTTATTAAATTGTATTTATGTTGTTTTGTCCTATGCTTTATTAAATTGTATTTATGTTGTTTTATCGTATGCTTTATTAAATTGTATTTATGTTGTTTCATCCTATGCTTTATTAAATTGTGTTTATGTTGTTTTATCCTATGCTTTATTAAATTGTATTTATGTTGTTTTATCCTAGGCTTTATTAAATTGTATTTATGTTGTTTTTTCCTATGCTTTATTAAATTGTGTTTATGTTGTTTTATGCTATGCTTTATTAAATGGTATTTATGTTGTTTTATCCTATGCTTTATTAAATTGTATTTATGTAGTTTTATCCTATGCTTTATTAAATTGTATTTATGTTGTTTTATCCTATGCTTTATTAAATTGCATCTATCTTGTTTTATCCTATGCTTTATTAAATTGTATTTATGTTGTTTTATCCTATGCTTTATTAAATTGTATTTATGTTGTTTTAACCCATGCTTTATTAAATTGTATTTATGTTGTTTTATCCTATGCTTTATTAAATTGTATTTATGTTGTTTTGTCCTATGCTTTATTAAATTGTATTTATGTTGTTTTATCGTATGCTTTATTAAATTGTATTTATGTTGTTTTATCCTATGCTTTATTAAATTGTGTTTATGTTGTTTTATCCTATGCTTTATTAAATTGTATTTATGTTGTTTTATCCTATGCTTTATTAAATTGTATTTATGTTGTTTTATCCTAGGCTTTATTAAATTGTATTTATGTTGTTTTATCCTATGCTTTATTAAATTGTGTTTATGTTGTTTTATGCTATGCTTTATTAAATGGTATTTATGTTGTTTTATCCTATGCTTTATTAAATTGTATTTATGTAGTTTTATCCTATGCTTTATTAAATTGCATCTATCTTGTTTTATCCTATGCTTTATTAAATTGTATTTATGTTGTTTTATCCTATGCTTTATTAAATTGTATTTATGTTGTTTTATCCTATGCTTTATTAAATTGTATTTATGTGGTTTTATCCTATGATTTATTAAATTGCATTTATGTTGTTTTATTCAATGCTTTATTAAATTGTATTTATGTTGTTTTACCCCATGCTTTATTAAATTGTATTTACGTTGTTTTATCCTATGCTTTATTAAATTGTATTTATGTTGTTTTGTCCTATGCTTTATTAAATTGTATTTATGTTGTTTTATCCTATGCTTTATTAAATTGTATTTATGTTGTTTTATCCTATGCTTTATTAAATTGTGTTTATGTTGTATTATCCTATGCTTTATTAAATTGTATTTATGTTGTTTTATCCTATGTTTTATTAAATTGTATTTATGTTGCTTTATCGTATGCTTTATTAAACTGCATTTATGTTGTATTATCCTATGCTTTATTAAATTGCTTCTATCTTGTTTTATCCTATGCTTTATTAAATTGTATTTATGTTGTTTTATCCTATGCTTTATTAAATTGTATTTATGTGGTTTTATCCTATGCTTTATTAAATTGTATTTATGCTGTTTTATCCTATGCTTTATTAAATTGTATTTATGTGGTTTTATCCTATGATTTATTAAATTGTATTTATGTTGTTTTATCCTATGCGCTATTAAATTGTATTTATGTTGTTTTAACCCATGCTTTATTAAATAGTATTTATGTTGTTTTATCCTATGCTTTATTAAATTGTATTTATGTTGTTTTGTCCTATGCTTTATTAAATTGTATTTATGTTGTTTTATCCTATGCTTTTTTAAATTGTATTTATGTTGTTTTATCCTATGCTTTATTAAATTGTATTTATGTTGTTTTATTGCATGCTTTATTAAACTGTGTTTATGTTGTTTTATCCTATGCTTTATTAAATTGTATTTATATTGTTTTATTCTATGCTTTATTAAATTGTATTTATGTTGTTTTAATCTATGCTTTATTAAATTTTATTTATGTTGTTTTATCCTATGCTTTATTAAATTGCATTTATGTTGTTTTATCCTATGCTTTATTAAATTGTATTTATGTTGTTTTAACCTATGCTTTATTACATCCTGTTTATGTTGTTTTATCCTATGCTTTATTAAATTGTATTTATGTTGTTTTATCCTATGCTTTATTAAATTGTGTTTATGTTGTATTATCCTATGCTTTATTAAATTGTATTTATGTTGTTTTATCCTATGTTTTATTAAATTGTATTTATGTTGTTTTATCGTATGCTTTCTTAAACTGCATTTATGTTGTTTTACCTATGCTTTATTAAATTGTATTTTTGTTGTTTTTTCCTATGCTTTATTAAATTGTATTTTTGTTGTTTTATCCTATGCTTTATTAAATTGTATTTATGTTGTTTTATCCTATGCTTCATTAAATTGTATTTATGTTGTTTTAACACATGCTTCATTAAATTGTATTTATGTTGTTTTAACACATGCTTCATTAAATTGTATTTATGTTGTTTTATCCTATGCTTCATTAAATTGTATTTATGTTCTTTTATCCTATGCTTTATTAAATTGCATTTATTTTGTTTTATCCTATGCTTCGTTAAATTGTATTTATGTTGTTTTAACCTATGCTTTATTAAATTGTATTTATGTTGTTTTATCCTATGCTTTATTAAATGGTATTTATGTTGTTTTTTCCTATGCTTTATTAAATTGTATTTATATTGTTTTAACCTATGCTTTATTAAACTGTATTTATGTTGTTTTATCCTATGCTTTATTAAATTGTATTTATGTTGTTTTATCCTATGCTTTATTAAATTGTATTTATGTTGTTTTAACCTATCCTTTATTAAATTGTATTTATGTTGTTTTAACCTATGCTTTATTAAATTGTATTTATGTTGTTTTAACCTATGCTTTATTAAATTGTATTTATGTTGTTTTATCCTATGCTTTAATAAATTGTATTTATGTTGTTTTAACCTATGCTTTATTAAATTGTATTTATGTTGTTTTATCCTATACTTTATTAAATTGTATATATGTTGTTTTAACCTATGCTTTATTAAATTGTATTTATGTTGTTTTATCCTATGCTTTATTAAATTGTATTTATGTTGTTTTATCCTATGCTTTATTAAATTGTGTTTATGTTGTTTTATCCTATGCTTTATTAAATTGTATTTATGTTGTTTTAACCTATGCTTTATTAAATTGTATTTATGTTGTTTTATCCTATGCTTTAATAAATTGTATTTATGTTGTTTTATCCTATGCTTTATTAAATTGTGTTTATGTTGTTTTATCCTATGCTTTATTAAATTGTATTTATGTTGTTTTATCCTATGCTTTATTAAATTGTGTTTATGTTGTTTTATCCTATGCTTTATTAAATTGTATTTATGTTGTTTTATCCTATGCTTTATTAAATTGTGTTTATGTTGTTTTATCCTATGCTTTATTAAATTGTATTTATGTTGTTTTATCCTATGCTTTATTAAATTGTGTTTATGTTGTTTTATCCTATGCTTTATTAAATTGTATTTATGTTGTTTTATCCTATGCTTTATTAAATTGTGTTTATGTTGTTTTATCCTATGCTTTTTTAAATTGTATTTATGTTGTTTTATCCTATGCTTTATTAAATTGTATTTATATTGTTTTATTCTATGCTTTATTAAATTGTATTTATGTTGTTTTAATCTATGCTTTATTAAATTTTATTTATGTTGTTTTATCCTATGCTTTATTAAATTGTATTTATGTTGTTTTATCCTATGCTTTATTAAATTGTATTTATGTTGTTTTAACCTATGCTTTATTACATCCTGTTTATGTTGTTTTATTCTATGCTTTATTAAATTGTATTTTTGTTGTTTTAATCTATGCTTTTTTAAATTTTATTTATTTTGTTTTATCCTATGCTTTATTAAATTGTATTTATGTTGTTTTAATCTATGCTTTTTTAAATTTTATTTATGTTGTTTTATCCTATGCTTTATTAAATTATATTTATGTTGTTTTAACCTATGATTTATTAAATTGTATTTATGTTGTTTTATCCTATGCTTTATTAAATTGTCTTTATGTTGTTTTATCCTATGCTTTATTAAATTGTATTTATGTTGTTTTATCCTATGCTTTATTAAATTGTATTTATGTTGTTGTATTTTATGCTTTATTAAATTGTATTTATGTTGTTTTATCCTATGCTTTATTAAATTGTATTTATATTGTTTTATTCTATGCTTTATTAAATTGTATTTATGTTGTTTTAATCTATGCTTTATTAAATTTTATTTATGTTGTTTTATCCTATGCTTTATTAAATTGTATTTATGTTGTTTTATCCTATGCTTTATTAAATTGTATTTATGTTGTTTTAACCTATGCTTTATTACATCCTGTTTATGTTGTTTTATCCTATGCTTTATTAAATTGTATTTATGTTGTTTTAACCTATGCTTTATTAAATTGTATTTATGTTGTTTTATCCTATGTTATATTAAATTGTATTTACGTGGTTTCATCCTATGCTTTATTAAATTGTATTTATGTTGTTTTAACGTATGCTTTATTAAATTGTATTTATGTTGTTTTATCCTATGCTTTATTAAATTGTATTTATGTTGTTTTAATCTATGCTTTATTAAATTGTATTTATGTTGTTTTATCCTATGCTTTATTAAATTGTATTTACGTGGTTTCATCCTATGCTTTATTAAATTGTATTTATGTTTTTTTAACCTATGCTTTATTAAATTTTATTTATGTTGTTTTATCCTATGCTTTATTAAATTGTATTCATGTTGTTTTATCCAATGCTTTATTAAATTGTATTTATGTTGTTTTATCCTATGCTTTATTAAATTGTATTTATGTGGTTTTATCCTATGCTTCATTAAATTGTATTTATGTTGTTTTATCCTATGCTTTATTAAATTGTTTTTATGTGGTTTTATCCTATGCTTTATTAAATTGTATTTATGTTGTTTTATCCTATGCTTTATTAAATTGTTTTTATGTGGTTTTATCCTATGCTTTATTAAATTGTATTTATGTTGTATTATCCTTTGCTTTATTAAATTGCATCTATCTTGTTTTATCCTATGCTTTATTAAATTGTATTTATGTTGTTTTAACCCATGCTTTATTAAATTGTATTTATGTTGTTTTATCCTATGCTTTATTAAATTGTATTTATGTTGTTTTGTCCTATGCTTTATTAAATTGTATTTATGTTGTTTTATCGTATGCTTTATTAAATTGTATTTATGTTGTTTTATCCTATGCTTTATTAAATTGTGTTTATGTTGTATTATCCTATGCTTTATTAAATTGTATTTATGTTGTTTTATCCTATGTTTTATTAAATTGTATTCATGTTGTTTTATCGTATGCTTTATTAAACTGCATTTATGTTGTTTTACCTATGCTTTATTAAATTGTATTTTTGTTGTTTTATCCTATGCTTTATTAAATTGTATTTATGTTGTTTTATCCTATGCTTCATTAAATTGTATTTATGTTCTTTTATCCTATGCTTTATTAAATTGTATTTATTTTGTTTTATCCTATGCTTTGTTAAATTGTATTTATGTTGTTTTAACCTATGCTTTATTAAATTGTATTTATGTTGTTTTATCCTATGCTTTATTAAATGGTATTTATGTTGTTTTTTCCTATGCTTTATTAAATTGTATTTATATTGTTTTAACCTATGCTTTATTAAACTGAATTTATGTTGTTTTATCCTATGCTTTATTAAATTGTATTTATGTTGTTTTATCCTATGCTTTATTAAATTGTATTTATGTTGTTTTAACCTATCCTTTATTAAATTGTATTTATGTTGTTTTAACCTATGCTTTATTAAATTGTATTTATGTTGTTTTAACCTATGCTTTATTAAATTGTATTTATGTTGTTTTATCCTATGCTTTATTAAATTGTATTTATGTTGTTTTAACCTATGCTTTATTAAATTGTATTTATGTTGTTTTATCCTATACTTTATTAAATTGTATTTATGTTGTTTTAACCTATGCTTTATTAAATTGTATTTATGTTGTTTTATCCTATGCTTTATTAAATTGTATTTATGTTGTTTTATCCTATGCTTTATTAAATTGTGTTTATGTTGTTTTATCCTATGCTTTATTAAATTGTATTTATGTTGTTTTATCCTATGCTTTATTAAATTGTATTTATGTTGTTTTAACCTATGCTTTATTAAATTGTATTTATGTTGTTTTATCCTATGCTTTATTAAATTGTATTTATGTTGTTTTAACCTATGCTTTATTAAATTGTATTTATGTTGTTTTATCCTATGCTTTATTAAATTGTATTTATGTTGTTTTAACCTATGCTTTATTAAATTGTATTTATGTTGTTTTAACCTATGCTTTATTAAATTGTATTTATGTTGTTTTATCCTATGCTTTATTAAATTGTATTTATGTTGTTTTATCCTATGCTTTATTAAATTGTGTTTATGTTGTTTTATCCTATGCTTTATTAAATTGTATTTATGTTGTTTTAGCCTATGCTTTATTAAATTGTGTTTATGTTGTTTTATCCTATGCTTTATTAAATTGTATTTATGTTGTTTTATCCTATGCTTTATTAAATTGTGTTTATGTTGTTTTATCCTATGCTTTATTAAATTGTATTTATGTTGTTTTATCCTATGCTTTATTAAATTGTGTTTATGTTGTTTTATCCTATGCTTTATTAAATTGTATTTATGTTGTTTTATCCTATGCTTTATTAAATTGTGTTTATGTTGTTTTATCCTATGCTTTTTTAAATTGTATTTATGTTGTTTTATCCTATGCTTTATTAAATTGTATTTATGTTGTTTTATCCTATGCTTTATTAAATTGTATTTATGTTGTTTTATCCTATGCTTTATTAAATTGTATTTATGTTGTTTTATTGTATGCTTTATTAAACTGCATTTATGTTGTTTTATCCTATGCTTTTTTAAATTGTATTTATGTTGTTTTATCCTATGCTTTATTAAATTGTGTTTATGTTGTTTTATCCTATGCTTTATTAAATTGTATTTATGTTGTTTTATCCTATGCTTTATTAAATTGTATTTATGTTGTGTAATCCTATGCTTTATTAAATTGTGTTTATGTTGTTTTATCCTATGCTTTATTAAATGGTATTTATGTTGTTTTATCCTATGCTTTATTAAATTGTGTTTATGTTGTTTTATCCTATGCTTTATTAAATTGTATTTATGTTGTTTTATCCTATGCTTTATTAAATTGTATTTATGTTGTTTTAACCTATGCTTTATTAAATTGTATTTATGTTGTTTTATCCTATGCTTTATTAAATTGTATTTATGTTGTTTTTACCTATGCTTTATTAAATTGTATTTATGTTGTTTTATCCTATGCTTTATTAAATTGTATTTATGTTGTTTTAACCTATGCTTTATTAAATTGTATTTATGTTGTTTTAACCTATGCTTTATTAAATTGTATTTATGTTGTTTTATCCTATGCTTTATTAAATTGTATTTATGTTGTTTTATCCTATGCTTTATTAAATTGTGTTTATGTTGTTTTATCCTATGCTTTATTAAATTGTATTTATGTTGTTTTAGCCTATGCTTTATTAAATTGTGTTTATGTTGTTTTATCCTATGCTTTATTAAATTGTATTTATGTTGTTTTATCCTATGCTTTATTAAATTGTGTTTATGTTGTTTTATCCTATGCTTTATTAAATTGTATTTATGTTGTTTTATCCTATGCTTTATTAAATTGTGTTTATGTTGTTTTATCCTATGCTTTATTAAATTGTATTTATGTTGTTTTATCCTATGCTTTATTAAATTGTGTTTATGTTGTTTTATCCTATGCTTTTTTAAATTGTATTTATGTTGTTTTATCCTATGCTTTATTAAATTGTATTTATGTTGTTTTATCCTATGCTTTATTAAATTGTATTTATGTTGTTTTATCCTATGCTTTATTAAATTGTATTTATGTTGTTTTATTGTATGCTTTATTAAACTGCATTTATGTTGTTTTATCCTATGCTTTTTTAAATTGTATTTATGTTGTTTTATCCTATGCTTTATTAAATTGTGTTTATGTTGTTTTATCCTATGCTTTATTAAATTGTATTTATGTTGTTTTATCCTATGCTTTATTAAATTGTATTTATGTTGTGTAATCCTATGCTTTATTAAATTGTGTTTATGTTGTTTTATCCTATGCTTTATTAAATGGTATTTATGTTGTTTTATCCTATGCTTTATTAAATTGTGTTTATGGTGTTTTATCCTATGCTTTATTAAATTGTATTTATGTGGTTTTATCCTATGCTTTATTAAATTGTATTTATGTTGTTTTATCCTATGCTTTATTAAATTGTATTTATGTTGTTTTAACCCATGCTTTATTAAATTGTATTTATGTTGTTTTAACCCATGCTTTATTAAATTGTATTTATGTTGTTTTATCCTATGCTTTATTAAATTGTATTTATGTTGTTTTATCCTATGCTTTATTAAATTGTATTTATGTTGTTTTATCCTATGCTTTATTAAATTGTGTTTATGTTGTATTATCCTATGCTTTATTAAATTGTATTTATGTTGTTTTATCCTATGTTTTATTAAATTGTATTTATGTTGTTTTATCGTATGCTTTATTAAACTGCATTTATGTTGTATTATCCTATGCTTCATTAAATTGCATCTATCTTGTTTTATCCTATGCTTTATTAAATTGTATTTATGTTGTTTTATCCTATGCTTTATTAAATTGTATTTATGTGGTTTTATCCTATGCTTTATTAAATTGTATTTATGTTGTTTTATCCTATGCTTTATTAAATAGTATTTATGTGGTTTTATCCTATGATTTATTAAATTGTATTTATGTTGTTTTATCCTATGCGTTATTAAATTGTATTTATGTTGTTTTAACCCATGCTTTATTAAATTGTATTTATGTTGTTTTATCCTATGCTTTATTAAATTGTATTTATGTTGTTTTGTCCTATGCTTTATTAAATTGTATTTATGTTGTTTTATCGTATGCTTTATTAAATTGTATTTATGTTGTTTTATCCTATGCTTTATTAAATTGTGTTTATGTTGTTTTATCCTATGCTTTATTAAATTGTATTTATGTTGTTTTATCCTAGGCTTTATTAAATTGTATTTATGTTGTTTTATCCTATGCTTTATTAAATTGTGTTTATGTTGTTTTATGCTATGCTTTATTAAATGGTATTTATGTTGTTTTATCCTATGCTTTATTAAATTGTATTTATGTAGTTTTATCCTATGCTTTATTAAATTGTATTTATGTTGTTTTATCCTATGCTTTATTAAATTGCATCTATCTTGTTTTATCCTATGCTTTATTAAATTGTATTTATGTTGTTTTATCCTATGCTTTATTAAATTGTATTTATGTTGTTTTAACCCATGCTTTATTAAATTGTATTTATGTTGTTTTATCCTATGCTTTATTAAATTGTATTTATGTTGTTTTGTCCTATGCTTTATTAAATTGTATTTATGTTGTTTTATCGTATGCTTTATTAAATTGTATTTATGTTGTTTTATCCTATGCTTTATTAAATTGTGTTTATGTTGTTTTATCCTATGCTTTATTAAATTGTATTTATGTTGTTTTATCCTATGCTTTATTAAATTGTATTTATGTTGTTTTATCCTAGGCTTTATTAAATTGTATTTATGTTGTTTTATCCTATGCTTTATTAAATTGTGTTTATGTTGTTTTATGCTATGCTTTATTAAATGGTATTTATGTTGTTTTATCCTATGCTTTATTAAATTGTATTTATGTAGTTTTATCCTATGCTTTATTAAATTGCATCTATCTTGTTTTATCCTATGCTTTATTAAATTGTATTTATGTTGTTTTATTGTATGCTTTATTAAATTGTATTTATGTTGTGTTATCCTATGCTTTATTAAATTGTATTTATGTTGTTTTATCCTATGCTTTATTAAATTGTATTTATGTTGTTTTAACCTATCCTTTATTAAATTGTATTTATGTTGTTTTAACCTATGCTTTATTAAATTGTATTTATGTTGTTTTAACCTATGCTTTATTAAATTGTATTTATGTTGTTTTATCCTATGCTTTAATAAATTGTATTTATGTTGTTTTAACCTATGCTTTATTAAATTGTATTTATGTTGTTTTATCCTATACTTTATTAAATTGTATTTATGTTGTTTTAACCTATGCTTTATTAAATTGTATTTATGTTGTTTTATCCTATGCTTTATTAAATTGTATTTATGTTGTTTTATCCTATGCTTTATTAAATTGTGTTTATGTTGTTTTATCCTATGCTTTATTAAATTGTATTTATGTTGTTTTATCCTATGCTTTATTAAATTGTATTTATGTTGTTTTAACCTATGCTTTATTAAATTGTATTTATGTTGTTTTATCCTATGCTTTATTAAATTGTATTTATGTTGTTTTAACCTATACTTTATTAAATTGTATTTATGTTGTTTTATCCTATGCTTTATTAAATTGTATTTATGTTGTTTTAACCTATGCTTTATTAAATTGTATTTATGTTGTTTTAACCTATGCTTTATTAAATTGTATTTATGTTGTTTTATCCTATGCTTTATTAAATTGTATTTATGTTGTTTTATCCTGTGCTTTATTAAATTGTGTTTATGTTGTTTTATCCTATGCTTTATTAAATTGTATTTATGTTGTTTTATCCTATGCTTTATTAAATTGTGTTTATGTTGTTTTATCCTATGCTTTATTAAATTGTATTTATGTTGTTTTATCCTATGCTTTATTAAATTGTGTTTATGTTGTTTTATCCTATGCTTTATTAAATTGTATTTATGTTGTTTTATCCTATGCTTTATTAAATTGTGTTTATGTTGTTTTATCCTATGCTTTATTAAATTGTATTTATGTTGTTTTATCCTATGCTTTATTAAATTGTGTTTATGTTGTTTTATCCTATGCTTTTTTAAATTGTATTTATGTTGTTTTATCCTATGCTTTATTAAATTGTATTTATATTGTTTTATTCTATGCTTTATTAAATTGTATTTATGTTGTTTTAATCTATGCTTTATTAAATTTTATTTATGTTGTTTTATCCTATGCTTTATTAAATTGTATTTATGTTGTTTTATCCTATGCTTTATTAAATTGTATTTATGTTGTTTTAACCTATGCTTTATTACATCCTGTTTATGTTGTTTTATTCTATGCTTTATTAAATTGTATTTTTGTTGTTTTAATCTATGCTTTTTTAAATTTTATTTATGTTGTTTTATCCTATGCTTTATTAAATTGTATTTATGTTGTTTTAATCTATGCTTTTTTAAATTTTATTTATGTTGTTTTATCCTATGCTTTATTAAATTGTATTTATGTTGTTTTATCCTATGCTTTATTAAATTGTATTTATGTTGTTTTATCCTATGCTTTATTAAATTGTATTTATGTTGTTTTATTTTATGCTTTATTAAATTGTATTTATGTTGTTTTATCCTATGCTTTATTAAATTGTATTTATATTGTTTTATTCTATGCTTTATTAAATTGTATTTATGTTGTTTTAATCTATGCTTTATTAAATTTTATTTATGTTGTTTTATCCTATGCTTTATTAAATTGTATTTATGTTGTTTTATCCTATGCTTTATTAAATTGTATTTATGTTGTTTTAACCTATGCTTTATTACATCCTGTTTATGTTGTTTTATCCTATGCTTTATTAAATTGTATTTATGTTGTTTTAACCTATGCTTTATTAAATTGTATTTATGTTGTTTTATCCTATGTTATATTAAATTGTATTTACGTGGTTTCATCCTATGCTTTATTAAATTGTATTTATGTTGTTTTAACGTATGCTTTATTAAATTGTATTTATGTTGTTTTATCCTATGCTTTATTAAATTGTATTTATGTTGTTTTAATCTATGCTTTATTAAATTGTATTTATGTTGTTTTATCCTATGCTTTATTAAATTGTATTTACGTGGTTTCATCCTATGCTTTATTAAATTGTATTTATGTTTTTTTAACCTATGCTTTATTAAATTGTATTTATGTTGTTTTATCCTATGCTTTATTAAATTGTATTCATGTTGTTTTATCCAATGCTTTATTAAATTGTATTTATGTTGTTTTATCCTATGCTTTATTAAATTGTATTTATGTGGTTTTATCCTATGCTTCATTAAATTGTATTTATGTTGTTTTATCCTATGCTTTATTAAATTGTTTTTATGTGGTTTTATCCTATGCTTTATTAAATTGTATTTATGTTGTTTTATCCTATGCTTTATTAAATTGTTTTTATGTGGTTTTATCCTATGCTTTATTAAATTGTATTTATGTTGTATTATCCTTTGCTTTATTAAATTGCATCTATCTTGTTTTATCCTATGCTTTATTAAATTGTATTTATGTTGTTTTAACCCATGCTTTATTAAATTGTATTTATGTTGTTTTATCCTATGCTTTATTAAATTGTATTTATGTTGTTTTGTCCTATGCTTTATTAAATTGTATTTATGTTGTTTTATCGTATGCTTTATTAAATTGTATTTATGTTGTTTTATCCTATGCTTTATTAAATTGTGTTTATGTTGTATTATCCTATGCTTTATTAAATTGTATTTATGTTGTTTTATCCTATGTTTTATTAAATTGTATTCATGTTGTTTTATCGTATGCTTTATTAAACTGCATTTATGTTGTTTTACCTATGCTTTATTAAATTGTATTTTTGTTGTTTTATCCTATGCTTTATTAAATTGTATTTATGTTGTTTTATCCTATGCTTCATTAAATTGTATTTATGTTCTTTTATCCTATGCTTTATTAAATTGTGTTTATTTTGTTTTATCCTATGCTTTGTTAAATTGTATTTATGTTGTTTTAACCTATGCTTTATTAAATTGTATTTATGTTGTTTTATCCTATGCTTTATTAAATGGTATTTATGTTGTTTTTTCCTATGCTTTATTAAATTGTATTTATATTGTTTTAACCTATGCTTTATTAAACTGAATTTATGTTGTTTTATCCTATGCTTTATTAAATTGTATTTATGTTGTTTTATCCTATGCTTTATTAAATTGTATTTATGTTGTTTTAACCTATCCTTTATTAAATTGTATTTATGTTGTTTTAACCTATGCTTTATTAAATTGTATTTATGTTGTTTTAACCTATGCTTTATTAAATTGTATTTATGTTGTTTTATCCTATGCTTTATTAAATTGTATTTATGTTGTTTTAACCTATGCTTTATTAAATTGTATTTATGTTGTTTTATCCTATACTTTATTAAATTGTATTTATGTTGTTTTAACCTATGCTTTATTAAATTGTATTTATGTTGTTTTATCCTATGCTTTATTAAATTGTATTTATTTTGTTTTATCCTATGCTTTATTAAATTGTGTTTATGTTGTTTTATCCTATGCTTTATTAAATTGTATTTATGTTGTTTTATCCTATGCTTTATTAAATTGTATTTATGTTGTTTTAACCTATGCTTTATTAAATTGTATTTATGTTGTTTTATCCTATGCTTTATTAAATTGTATTTATGTTGTTTTAACCTATGCTTTATTAAATTGTATTTATGTTGTTTTATCCTATGCTTTATTAAATTGTATTTATGTTGTTTTAACCTATGCTTTATTAAATTGTATTTATGTTGTTTTAACCTATGCTTTATTAAATTGTATTTATGTTGTTTTATCCTATGCTTTATTAAATTGTATTTATGTTGTTTTATCCTATGCTTTATTAAATTGTGTTTATGTTGTTTTATCCTATGCTTTATTAAATTGTATTTATGTTGTTTTAGCCTATGCTTTATTAAATTGTGTTTATGTTGTTTTATCCTATGCTTTATTAAATTGTATTTATGTTGTTTTATCCTATGCTTTATTAAATTGTATTTATGTTGTTTTGTTCTATGCTTTATTAAATTGTATTTATGTTGTTTTATCCTATGCTTTATTAAATTGTATTTATGTTGTTTTATCCTATGCTTTATTAAATTGTGTTTATGTTGTATTATCCTATGCTTTATTAAATTGTATTTATGTTGTTTTATCCTATGTTTTATTAAATTGTATTTATGTTGTTTTATCGTATGCTTTATTAAACTGCATTTATGTTGTATTATCCTATGCTTCATTAAATTCCATCTATCTTGTTTTATCCTATGCTTTATTAAATTGTATTTATGTTGTTTTATCCTATGCTTTATTAAATTGTATTTATGTGGTTTTATCCTATGCTTTATTAAATTGTATTTATGTTGTTTTATCCTATGCTTTATTAAATAGTATTTATGTGGTTTTATCCTATGATTTATTAAATTGTATTTATGTTGTTTTATCCTATGCGTTATTAAATTGTATTTATGTTGTTTTAACCCATGCTTTATTAAATTGTATTTATGTTGTTTTATCCTATGCTTTATTAAATTGTATTTATGTTGTTTTGTCCTATGCTTTATTAAATTGTATTTATGTTGTTTTATCGTATGCTTTATTAAATTGTATTTATGTTGTTTTATCCTATGCTTTATTAAATTGTGTTTATGTTGTTTTATCCTATGCTTTATTAAATTGTATTTATGTTGTTTTATCCTAGGCTTTATTAAATTGTATTTATGTTGTTTTATCCTATGCTTTATTAAATTGTGTTTATGTTGTTTTATGCTATGCTTTATTAAATGGTATTTATGTTGTTTTATCCTATGCTTTATTAAATTGTATTTATGTAGTTTTATCCTATGCTTTCTTAAATTGTATTTATGTTGTTTTATCCTATGCTTTATTAAATTGCATCTATCTTGTTTTATCCTATGCTTTATTAAATTGTATTTATGTTGTTTTATCCTATGCTTTATTAAATTGTATTTATGTTGTTTTAACCCATGCTTTATTAAATTGTATTTATGTTGTTTTATCCTATGCTTTATTAAATTGTATTTATGTTGTTTTGTCCTATGCTTTATTAAATTGTATTTATGTTGTTTTATCGTATGCTTTATTAAATTGTATTTATGTTGTTTTATCCTATGCTTTATTAAATTGTGTTTATGTTGTTTTATCCTATGCTTTATTAAATTGTATTTATGTTGTTTTATCCTATGCTTTATTAAATTGTATTTATGTTGTTTTATCCTAGGCTTTATTAAATTGTATTTATGTTGTTTCATCCTATGCTTTATTAAATTGTGTTTATGTTGTTTTATGCTATGCTTTATTAAATGGTATTTATGTTGTTTTATCCTATGCTTTATTAAATTGTATTTATGTAGTTTTATCCTATGCTTTATTAAATTGCATCTATCTTGTTTTATCCTATGCTTTATTAAATTGTATTTATGTTGTTTTATCGTATGCTTTATTAAATTGTATTTATGTTGTTTTATCCTATGCTTTATTAAATTGTATTTATGTTGTTTTATCCTATGCTTTATTAAATTGTATTTATGTTGTTTTGTCCTATGCTTTATTAAATTGTATTTATGTTGTTTTATCGTATGCTTTATTAAATTTTATTTATGTTGTTTTATCCTATGCTTTATTAAATTGTGTTTATGTTGTTTTATCCTATGCTTTATTAAATTGTATTTATGTTGTTTTATCCTATGCTTTATTAAATTGTATTTATGTTGTTTTATCCTAGGCTTTATTAAATTGTATTTATGTTGTTTTATCCTATGCTTTATTAAATTGTGTTTATGTTGTTTTATGCTATGCTTTATTAAATGGTATTTATGTTGTTTTATCCTATGCTTTATTAAATTGTATTTATGTTGTTTTATCCTATGCTTTATTAAATTGTATTTATGTTGTGTAATCCTATGCTTTATTAAATTGTGTTTATGTTGTTTTATCCTATGCTTTATTAAATGGTATTTATGTTGTTTTATCCTATGCTTTATTAAATTGTATTTATGGTGTTTTATCCTATGCTTTATTAAATTGTATTTATGTGGTTTTATCCTATGCTTTATTAAATTGTATTTATGTTGTTTTATCCTATGCTTTATTAAATTGTATTTATGTTGTTTTAACCCATGCTTTATTAAATTGTATTTATGTTGTTTTATCCTATGCTTTATTAAATTGTATTTATGTTGTTTTGTCCTATGCTTTATTAAATTGTATTTATGTTGTTTTATCCTATGCTTTATTAAATTGTATTTATGTTGTTTTATCCTATGCTTTATTAAATTGTGTTTATGTTGTATTATCCTATGCTTTATTAAATTGTATTTATGTTGTTTTATCCTATGTTTTATTAAATTGTATTTATGTTGTTTTATCGTATGCTTTATTAAACTGCATTTATGTTGTATTATCCTATGCTTCATTAAATTGCATCTATCTTGTTTTATCCTATGCTTTATTAAATTGTATTTATGTTGTTTTATCCTATGCTTTATTAAATTGTATTTATGTGGTTTTATCCTATGCTTTATTAAATTGTATTTATGTTGTTTAATCCTATGCTTTATTAAATAGTATTTATGTGGTTTTATCCTATGATTTATTAAATTGTATTTATGTTGTTTTATCCTATGCGTTATTAAATTGTATTTATGTTGTTTTAACCCATGCTTTATTAAATTGTATTTATGTTGTTTTATCCTATGCTTTATTAAATTGTATTTATGTTGTTTTGTCCAATGCTTTATTAAATTGTATTTATGTTGTTTTATCGTATGCTTTATTAAATTGTATTTATGTTGTTTTATCCTATGCTTTATTAAATTGTGTTTATGTTGTTTTATCCTATGCTTTATTAAATTGTATTTATGTTGTTTTATCCTAGGCTTTATTAAATTGTATTTATGTTGTTTTATCCTATGCTTTATTAAATTGTGTTTATGTTGTTTTATGCTATGCTTTATTAAATGGTATTTATGTTGTTTTATCCTATGCTTTATTAAATTGTATTTATGTAGTTTTATCCTATGCTTTATTAAATTGTATTTATGTTGTTTTATCCTATGCTTTATTAAATTGCATCTATCTTGTTTTATCCTATGCTTTATTAAATTGTATTTATGTTGTTTTATCCTATGCTTTATTAAATTGTATTTATGTTGTTTTAACCCATGCTTTATTAAATTGTATTTATGTTGTTTTATCCTATGCTTTATTAAATTGTATTTATGTTGTTTTGTCCTATGCTTTATTAAATTGTATTTATGTTGTTTTATCGTATGCTTTATTAAATTGTATTTATGTTGTTTTATCCTATGCTTTATTAAATTGTGTTTATGTTGTTTTATCCTATGCTTTATTAAATTGTATTTATGTTGTTTTATCCTATGCTTTATTAAATTGTATTTATGTTGTTTTA
The DNA here is from genome assembly GCF_046119375.1 of Phyllobates terribilis. Classification (NCBI taxonomy): domain Eukaryota; kingdom Metazoa; phylum Chordata; class Amphibia; order Anura; family Dendrobatidae; genus Phyllobates; species Phyllobates terribilis. Next base: position 658,873 of record NW_027362781.1, on the reverse strand, counting down.
TCCTAGGCTTTATTAAATTGTATTTATGTTGTTTTATCCTATGCTTTATTAAATTGTGTTTATGTTGTTTTATGCTATGCTTTATTAAATGGTATTTATGTTGTTTTATCCTATGCTTTATTAAATTGTATTTATGTAGTTTTATCCTATGCTTTATTAAATTGCATCTATCTTGTTTTATCCTATGCTTTATTAAATTGTATTTATGTTGTTTTATCGTATGCTTTATTAAATTGTATTTATGTTGTTTTATCCTATGCTTTATTAAATTGTATTTATGTTGTTTTATCCTATGCTTTATTAAATTGTATTTATGTGGTTTTATCCTATGATTTATTAAATTGCATTTATGTTGTTTTATCCAATGCTTTATTAAATTGTATTTATGTTGTTTTAACCCATGCTTTATTAAATTGTATTTATGTTGTTTTATCCTATGCTTTATTAAATTGTATTTATGTTGTTTTGTCCTATGCTTTATTAAATTGTATTTATGTTGTTTTATCCTATGTTTTATTAAATTGTATTTATGTTGCTTTATCGTATGCTTTATTAAACTGCATTTATGTTGTATTATCCTATGCTTTATTAAATTGCTTCTATCTTGTTTTATCCTATGCTTTATTAAATTGTATTTATGTTGTTTTATCCTATGCTTTATTAAATTGTATTTATGTGGTTTTATCCTATGCTTTATTAAATTGTATTTATGTTGTTTTATCCTATGCTTTATTAAATTGTATTTATGTGGTTTTATCCTATGATTTATTAAATTGTATTTATGTTGTTTTATCCTATGCGCTATTAAATTGTATTTATGTTGTTTTAACCCATGCTTTATTAAATAGTATTTATGTTGTTTTATCCTATGCTTTATTAAATTGTATTTATGTTGTTTTGTCCTATGCTTTATTAAATTGTATTTATGTTGTTTTATCCTATGCTTTTTTAAATTGTATTTATGTTGTTTTATTGTATGCTTTATTAAACTGTGTTTATGTTGTTTTATCCTATGCTTTATTAAATTGTATTTATGTTGTTTTATCCTATGCTTTATTAAATTGTATTTATGTTGTTTTAACTTATGCTTTATTAAATTGTATTTATGTTGTTTTATCCTATGCTTTATTAAATGGTATTTATGTTGTTTTATCCTATGCTTTATTAAATTGTATTTATGTTGTTTTAACCTATGCTTTATTAAACTGTATTTATGTTGTTTTATCCTATGCTTTATTAAATTGTATTTATGTTGTTTTATCCTATGCTTTATTAAATTGTATTTATGTTGTTTTAACCTATCCTTTATTAAATTGTATTTATGTTGTTTTAACCTATGCTTTATTAAATTGTATTTATGTTGTTTTAAACTATGCTTTATTAAATTGTATTTATGTTGTTTTATCCTATGCTTTATTAAATTGTATTTATGTTGTTTTAACCTATGCTTTATTAAATTGTATTTATGTTGTTTTATCCTATGCTTTATTACATTGTATTTATGTTGTTTTATCCTATGCTTTATTAAATTGTATTTATGTTGTTTTAACCTATGCTTTATTAAATTGTATTTATGTTGTTTTATCCTATGCTTTATTAAATTGTATTTATGTTGTTTTAACCTATGCTTTATTAAATTGTATTTATGTTGTTTTATCCTATGCTTTATTCAATTGTATTTATGTTGTATTAACCTATGCTTTATTAAATTGTATTTATGTTGTTTTAACCTATGCTTTATTAAATTGTATTTATGTTGTTTTATCCTATGCTTTATTAAATTGTATTTATGTTGTTTTATCCTATGCTTTATTAAATTGTGTTTATGTTGTATTATCCTATGCTTTATTAAATTGTATTTATGTTGTTTTATCCTATGTTTTATTAAATTGTATTTATGTTGTTTTATCGTATGCTTTATTAAACTGCATTTATGTTGTATTATCCTATGCTTCATTAAATTGCATCTATCTTGTTTTATCCTATGCTTTATTAAATTGTATTTATGTTGTTTTATCCTATGCTTTATTAAATTGTATTTATGTGGTTTTATCCTATGCTTTATTAAATTGTATTTATGTTGTTTTATCCTATGCTTTATTAAATAGTATTTATGTGGTTTTATCCTATGATTTATTAAATTGTATTTATGTTGGTTTATCCTATGCGTTATTAAATTGTATTTATGTTGTTTTAACCCATGCTTTATTAAATTGTATTTATGTTGTTTTATCCTATGCTTTATTAAATTGTATTTATGTTGTTTTGTCCTATGCTTTATTAAATTGTATTTATGTTGTTTTATCGTATGCTTTATTAAATTGTATTTATGTTGTTTTATCCTATGCTTTATTAAATTGTGTTTATGTTGTTTTATCCTATGCTTTATTAAATTGTATTTATGTTGTTTTATCCTAGGCTTTATTAAATTGTATTTATGTTGTTTTATCCTATGCTTTATTAAATTGTGTTTATGTTGTTTTATGCTATGCTTTATTAAATGGTATTTATGTTGTTTTATCCTATGCTTTATTAAATTGTATTTATGTAGTTTTATCCTATGCTTTATTAAATTGTATTTATGTTGTTTTATCCTATGCTTTATTAAATTGCATCTATCTTGTTTTATCCTATGCTTTATTAAATTGTATTTATGTTGTTTTATCCTATGCTTTATTAAATTGTATTTATGTTGTTTTAACCCATGCTTTATTAAATTGTATTTATGTTGTTTTATCCTATGCTTTATTAAATTGTATTTATGTTGTTTTGTCCTATGCTTTATTAAATTGTATTTATGTTGTTTTATCCTAGGCTTTATTAAATTGTATTTATGTTGTTTTATCCTATGCTTTATTAAATTGTGTTTATGTTGTTTTATCCTATGCTTTATTAAATTGTATTTATGTTGTTTTATCCTATGCTTTATTAAAGTGTATTTATGTTGTTTTATCCTAGGCTTTATTAAATTGTATTTATGTTGTTTTATCCTATGCTTTATTAAATTGTGTTTATGTTGTTTTATGCTATGCTTTATTAAATGGTATTTATGTTGTTTTATCCTATGCTTTATTAAATTGTATTTATGTAGTTTTATCCTATGCTTTATTAAATTGCATCTATCTTGTTTAATCCTATGCTTTATTAAATTGTATTTATGTTGTTTTATCGTATGCTTTATTAAATTGTATTTATGTTGTTTTATCCTATGCTTTATTACATTGTATTTATGTTGTTTTATCCTATGCTTTATTAAATTGTATTTATGTGGTTTTATCCTATGATTTATTAAATTGCATTTATGTTGTTTTATTCAATGCTTTATTAAATTGTATTTATGTTGTTTTAACCCATGCTTTATTAAATTGTATTTATGTTGTTTTATCATATGCTTTATTAAATTGTATTTATGTTGTTTTGTCCTATGCTTTATTAAATTGTATTTATGTTGTTTTATCCTATGCTATATTAAATTGTATTTATGTTGTTTTATCCTATGCTTTATTAAATTGTGTTTATGTTGTATTATCCTATGCTTTATTAAATTGTATTTATGTTGTTTTATCCTATGTTTTATTAAATTGTATTTATGTTGCTTTATCGTATGCTTTATTAAACTGCATTTATGTTGTATTATCCTATGCTTTATTAAATTGCTTCTATCTTGTTTTATCCTATGCTTTATTAAATTGTATTTATGTTGTTTTATCCTATGCTTTATTAAATTGTATTTATGTGGTTTTATCCTATGCTTTATTAAATTGTATTTATGTTGTTTTATCCTATGCTTTATTAAATTGTATTTATGTGGTTTTATCCTATGATTTATTAAATTGTATTTATGTTGTTTTATCCTATGCGCTATTAAATTGTATTTATGTTGTTTTAACCCATGCTTTATTAAATAGTATTTATGTTGTTTTATCCTATGCTTTATTAAATTGTATTTATGTTGTTTTGTCCTATGCTTTATTAAATTGTATTTATGTTGTTTTATCCTATGCTTTTTTAAATTGTATTTATGTTGTTTTATTGTATGCTTTATTAAACTGTGTTTATGTTGTTTTATCCTATGCTTTATTAAATTGTATTTATGTTGTTTTATCCTATGCTTTATTAAATTGTATTTATGTTGTTTTAACTTATGCTTTATTAAATTGTATTTATGTTGTTTTATCCTATGCTTTATTAAATGGTATTTATGTTGTTTTATCCTATGCTTTATTAAATTGTATTTATGTTGTTTTAACCTATGCTTTATTAAACTGTATTTATGTTGTTTTATCCTATGCTTTATTAAATTGTATTTATGTTGTTTTATCCTATGCTTTATTAAATTGTATTTATGTTGTTTTAACCTATCCTTTATTAAATTGTATTTATGTTGTTTTAACCTATGCTTTATTAAATTGTATTTATGTTGTTTTAAACTATGCTTTATTAAATTGTATTTATGTTGTTTTATCCTATGCTTTATTAAATTGTATTTATGTTGTTTTAACCTATGCTTTATTAAATTGTATTTATGTTGTTTTATCCTATGCTTTATTACATTGTATTTATGTTGTTTTATCCTATGCTTTATTAAATTGTATTTATGTTGTTTTAACCTATGCTTTATTAAATTGTATTTATGTTGTTTTATCCTATGCTTTATTAAATTGTATTTATGTTGTTTTAACCTATGCTTTATTAAATTGTATTTATGTTGTTTTATCCTATGCTTTATTCAATTGTATTTATGTTGTATTAACCTATGCTTTATTAAATTGTATTTATGTTGTTTTAACCTATGCTTTATTAAATTGTATTTATGTTGTTTTATCCTATGCTTTATTAAATTGTATTTATGTTGTTTTATCCTATGCTTTATTAAATTGTGTTTATGTTGTATTATCCTATGCTTTATTAAATTGTATTTATGTTGTTTTATCCTATGTTTTATTAAATTGTATTTATGTTGTTTTATCGTATGCTTTATTAAACTGCATTTATGTTGTATTATCCTATGCTTCATTAAATTGCATCTATCTTGTTTTATCCTATGCTTTATTAAATTGTATTTATGTTGTTTTATCCTATGCTTTATTAAATTGTATTTATGTGGTTTTATCCTATGCTTTATTAAATTGTATTTATGTTGTTTTATCCTATGCTTTATTAAATAGTATTTATGTGGTTTTATCCTATGATTTATTAAATTGTATTTATGTTGGTTTATCCTATGCGTTATTAAATTGTATTTATGTTGTTTTAACCCATGCTTTATTAAATTGTATTTATGTTGTTTTATCCTATGCTTTATTAAATTGTATTTATGTTGTTTTGTCCTATGCTTTATTAAATTGTATTTATGTTGTTTTATCGTATGCTTTATTAAATTGTATTTATGTTGTTTTATCCTATGCTTTATTAAATTGTGTTTATGTTGTTTTATCCTATGCTTTATTAAATTGTATTTATGTTGTTTTATCCTAGGCTTTATTAAATTGTATTTATGTTGTTTTATCCTATGCTTTATTAAATTGTGTTTATGTTGTTTTATGCTATGCTTTATTAAATGGTATTTATGTTGTTTTATCCTATGCTTTATTAAATTGTATTTATGTAGTTTTATCCTATGCTTTATTAAATTGTATTTATGTTGTTTTATCCTATGCTTTATTAAATTGCATCTATCTTGTTTTATCCTATGCTTTATTAAATTGTATTTATGTTGTTTTATCCTATGCTTTATTAAATTGTATTTATGTTGTTTTAACCCATGCTTTATTAAATTGTATTTATGTTGTTTTATCCTATGCTTTATTAAATTGTATTTATGTTGTTTTGTCCTATGCTTTATTAAATTGTATTTATGTTGTTTTATCCTAGGCTTTATTAAATTGTATTTATGTTGTTTTATCCTATGCTTTATTAAATTGTGTTTATGTTGTTTTATCCTATGCTTTATTAAATTGTATTTATGTTGTTTTATCCTATGCTTTATTAAAGTGTATTTATGTTGTTTTATCCTAGGCTTTATTAAATTGTATTTATGTTGTTTTATCCTATGCTTTATTAAATTGTGTTTATGTTGTTTTATGCTATGCTTTATTAAATGGTATTTATGTTGTTTTATCCTATGCTTTATTAAATTGTATTTATGTAGTTTTATCCTATGCTTTATTAAATTGCATCTATCTTGTTTAATCCTATGCTTTATTAAATTGTATTTATGTTGTTTTATCGTATGCTTTATTAAATTGTATTTATGTTGTTTTATCCTATGCTTTATTACATTGTATTTATGTTGTTTTATCCTATGCTTTATTAAATTGTATTTATGTGGTTTTATCCTATGATTTATTAAATTGCATTTATGTTGTTTTATTCAATGCTTTATTAAATTGTATTTATGTTGTTTTAACCCATGCTTTATTAAATTGTATTTATGTTGTTTTATCATATGCTTTATTAAATTGTATTTATGTTGTTTTGTCCTATGCTTTATTAAATTGTATTTATGTTGTTTTATCCTATGCTATATTAAATTGTATTTATGTTGTTTTATCCTATGCTTTATTAAATTGTGTTTATGTTGTATTATCCTATGCTTTATTAAATTGTATTTATGTTGTTTTATCCTATGTTTTATTAAATTGTATTTATGTTGCTTTATCGTATGCTTTATTAAACTGCATTTATGTTGTATTATCCTATGCTTTATTAAATTGCTTCTATCTTGTTTTATCCTATGCTTTATTAAATTGTATTTATGTTGTTTTATCCTATGCTTTATTAAATTGTATTTATGTTGTTTTATCCTATGCTTTATTAAATTGTATTTATGTTGTTTTAACTTATGCTTTATTAAATTGTATTTATGTTGTTTTATCCTATGCTTTATTAAATGGTATTTATGTTGTTTTATCCTATGCTTTATTAAATTGTATTTATGTTGTTTTAACCTATGCTTTATTAAACTGTATTTATGTTGTTTTATCCTATGCTTTATTAAATTGTATTTATGTTGTTTTATCCTATGCTTTATTAAATTGTATTTATGTTGTTTTAACCTATCCTTTATTAAATTGTATTTATGTTGTTTTAACCTATGCTTTATTAAATTGTATTTATGTTGTTTTAACCTATGCTTTATTAAATTGTATTTATGTTGTTTTATCCTATGCGTTATTAAATTGTATTTATGTTGTTTTAACCTATGCTTTATTAAATTGTATTTATGTTGTTTTATCCTATGCTTTATTAAATTGTATTTATGTTGTTTTATCCTATGCTTTATTAAATTGTATTTATGTTGTTTTAACCTATGCTTTATTAAATTGTATTTATGTTGTTTTATCCTATGCTTTATTAAATTGTATTTATGTTGTTTTAACCTATGCTTTATTAAATTGTATTTATGTTGTTTTATCCTATGCTTTATTCAATTGTATTTATGTTGTATTAACCTATGCTTTATTAAATTGTATTTATGTTGTTTTAACCTATGCTTTATTAAATTGTATTTATGTTGTTTTATCCTAGGCTTTATTAAATTGTATTTATGTTGTTTTATCCTATGCTTTATTAAATTGTGTTTATGTTGTTTTATGCTATGCTTTATTAAATTGTATTTATGTTGTTTTATCCTATGCTTTATTAAAGTGTATTTATGTTGTTTTATCCTAGGCTTTATTAAATTGTATTTATGTTGTTTTATCCTATGCTTTATTAAATTGTGTTTATGTTGTTTTATGCTATGCTTTATTAAATGGTATTTATGTTGTTTTATCCTATGCTTTATTAAATTGTATTTATGTAGTTTTATCCTATGCTTTATTAAATTGCATCTATCTTGTTTAATCCTATGCTTTATTAAATTGTATTTATGTTGTTTTATCGTATGCTTTATTAAATTGTATTTATGTTGTTTTATCCTATGCTTTATTACATTGTATTTATGTTGTTTTATCCTATGCTTTATTAAATTGTATTTATGTGGTTTTATCCTATGATTTATTAAATTGCATTTATGTTGTTTTATTCAATGCTTTATTAAATTGTATTTATGTTGTTTTAACCCATGCTTTATTAAATTGTATTTATGTTGTTTTATCATATGCTTTATTAAATTGTATTTATGTTGTTTTGTCCTATGCTTTATTAAATTGTATTTATGTTGTTTTATCTTATGCTATATTAAATTGTATTTATGTTGTTTTATCCTATGCTTTATTAAATTGTGTTTATGTTGTATTATCCTATGCTTTATTAAATTGTATTTATGTTGTTTTATCCTATGTTTTATTAAATTGTATTTATGTTGCTTTATCGTATGCTTTATTAAACTGCATTTATGTTGTATTATCCTATGCTTTATTAAATTGCTTCTATCTTGTTTTATCCTATGCTTTATTAAATTGTATTTATGTTGTTTTATCCTATGCTTTATTAAATTGTATTTATGTTGTTTTATCCTATGCTTTATTAAATTGTATTTATGTTGTTTTAACTTATGCTTTATTAAATTGTATTTATGTTGTTTTATCCTATGCTTTATTAAATGGTATTTATGTTGTTTTATCCTATGCTTTATTAAATTGTATTTATGTTGTTTTAACCTATGCTTTATTAAACTGTATTTATGTTGTTTTATCCTATGCTTTATTAAATTGTATTTATGTTGTTTTATCCTATGCTTTATTAAATTGTATTTATGTTGTTTTAACCTATCCTTTATTAAATTGTATTTATGTTGTTTTAACCTATGCTTTATTAAATTGTATTTATGTTGTTTTAACCTATGCTTTATTAAATTGTATTTATGTTGTTTTATCCTATGCGTTATTAAATTGTATTTATGTTGTTTTAACCTATGCTTTATTAAATTGTATTTATGTTGTTTTATCCTATGCTTTATTAAATTGTATTTATGTTGTTTTATCCTATGCTTTATTAAATTGTATTTATGTTGTTTTAACCTATGCTTTATTAAATTGTATTTATGTTGTTTTATCCTATGCTTTATTAAATTGTATTTATGTTGTTTTAACCTATGCTTTATTAAATTGTATTTATGTTGTTTTATCCTATGCTTTATTCAATTGTATTTATGTTGTATTAACCTATGCTTTATTAAATTGTATTTATGTTGTTTTAACCTATGCTTTATTAAATTGTATTTATGTTGTTTTATCCTATGCTTTATTAAATTGTATTTATGTTGTTTTATTCTATGCTTTATTAAATTGTATTTATGTTGTTTTATCCTATGCTTTATTAAATTGTATTTATGTTGTTTTATCCTATGCTTTATTAAATTGTATTTATGTTGTTTTATTGTATGCTTTATTAAACTGCATTTATGTTGTTTTATCCTATGCTTTATTAAATTGTATTTATGTTGTTTTATCCTATGCTTTATTAAATTGTGTTTATGTTGTTTTATCCTATGCTTTATTAAATTGTATTTATGTTGTTTTATCCTATGCTTTATTAAATTGTATTTATGTTGTTTTATCCTATGCTTTATTAAATTGTGTTTATGTTGTTTTATGCTATGCTTTATTAAATTGTATTTATGTTGTTTTGTCCTATGCTTTATTAAATTGTATTTATGTTGTTTTATCCTATGCTTTTTTAAATTGTATTTATGTTGTTTTATCCTATGCTTTATTAAATTGTATTTATGTTGTTTTATTGTATGCTTTATTAAACTGTGTTTATGTTGTTTTATCCTATGCTTTATTAAATTGTATTTATGTTGTTTTATCCTATGCTTTATTAAATTGTATTTATGTTGTTTTAACTTATGCTTTATTAAATTGTATTTATGTTGTTTTATCCTATGCTTTATTAAATGGTATTTATGTTGTTTTATCCTATGCTTTATTAAATTGTATTTATGTTGTTTTAACCTATGCTTTATTAAACTGTATTTATGTTGTTTTATCCTATGCTTTATTAAATTGTATTTATGTTGTTTTATCCTATGCTTTATTAAATTGTATTTATGTTGTTTTATCCTATGCTTTATTAAATTGTATTTATGTTGTTTTATTGTATGCTTTATTAAACTGTGTTTATGTTGTTTTATCCTATGCTTTATTAAATTGTATTTATGTTGTTTTATCCTATGCTTTATTAAATTGTATTTATGTTGTTTTAACTTATGCTTTATTAAATTGTATTTATGTTGTTTTATCCTATGCTTTATTAAATGGTATTTATGTTGTTTTATCCTATGCTTTATTAAATTGTATTTATGTTGTTTTAACCTATGCTTTATTAAATTGTATTTATGTTGTTTTATCCTATGCTTTATTAAATTGTATTTATGTTGTTTTATCCTATGCTTTATTAAATTGTATTTATGTTGTTTTATCCTATGCTTTATTAAATTGTATTTATGTTGTTTTATCCTATGCTTTATTAAATTGTATTTATGTTGTTTTATTGTATGCTTTATTAAACTGCATTTATGTTGTTTTATCCTATGCTTTATTAAATTGTATTTATGTTGTTTTATCCTATGCTTTATTAAATTGTGTTTATGTTGTTTTATCCTATGCTTTATTAAATTGTATTTATGTTGTTTTATCCTATGCTTTATTAAATTGTATTTATGTTGTTTTATCCTATGCTTTATTAAATTGTGTTTATGTTGTTTTATGCTATGCTTTATTAAATTGTATTTATGTTGTTTTGTCCTATGCTTTATTAAATTGTATTTATGTTGTTTTATCCTATGCTTTTTTAAATTGTATTTATGTTGTTTTATCCTATGCTTTATTAAATTGTATTTATGTTGTTTTATTGTATGCTTTATTAAACTGTGTTTATGTTGTTTTATCCTATGCTTTATTAAATTGTATTTATGTTGTTTTATCCTATGCTTTATTAAATTGTATTTATGTTGTTTTAACTTATGCTTTATTAAATTGTATTTATGTTGTTTTATCCTATGCTTTATTAAATGGTATTTATGTTGTTTTATCCTATGCTTTATTAAATTGTATTTATGTTGTTTTAACCTATGCTTTATTAAACTGTATTTATGTTGTTTTATCCTATGCTTTATTAAATTGTATTTATGTTGTTTTATCCTATGCTTTATTAAATTGTATTTATGTTGTTTTAACCTATCCTTTATTAAATTGTATTTATGTTGTTTTAACCTATGCTTTATTAAATTGTATTTATGTTGTTTTAACCTATGCTTTATTAAATTGTATTTATGTTGTTTTATCCTATGCTTTATTAAATTGTATTTATGTTGTTTTAACCTATGCTTTATTAAATTGTATTTATGTTGTTTTATCCTATGCTTTATTAAATTGTATTTATGTTGTTTTATCCTATGCTTTATTAAATTGTATTTATGTTGTTTTAACCTATGCTTTATTAAATTGTATTTATGTTGTTTTATCCTATGCTTTATTAAATTGTATTTATGTTGTTTTAACCTATGCTTTATTAAATTGTATTTATGTTGTCTTATCCTATGCTTTATTCAATTGTATTTATGTTGTATTAACCTATGCTTTATTAAATTGTATTTATGTTGTTTTAACCTATGCTTTATTAAATTGTATTTATGTTGTTTTATCCTATGCTTTATTAAATTGTATTTATGTTGTTTTATTCTATGCTTTATTAAATTGTATTTATGTTGTTTTATCCTATGCTTTATTAAATTGTATTTATGTTGTTTTATCCTATGCTTTATTAAATTGTATTTATGTTGTTTTATTGTATGCTTTATTAAACTGCATTTATGTTGTTTTATCCTATGCTTTATTAAATTGTATTTATGTTGTTTTATCCTATGCTTTATTAAATTGTGTTTATGTTGTTTTATCCTATGCTTTATTAAATTGTATTTATGTTGTTTTATCCTATGCTTTATTAAATTGTATTTATGTTGTTTTATCCTATGCTTTATTAAATTGTGTTTATGTTGTTTTATGCTATGCTTTATTAAATGGTATTTATGTTGTTTTATCCTATGCTTTATTAAATTGTATTTATGTAGTTTTATCCTATGCTTTATTAAATTGTATTTATGTTGTTTTATCCTATGCTTTATTAAATTGCATCTCTCTTGTTTTATCCTATGCTTTATTAAATTGTATTTATGTTGTTTTATCCTATGCTTTATTTAATTGTATTTATGTGGTTTTATCCTATGCTTTATTAAATTGTATTTATGTTGTTTTATCCTATGCTTTATTAAATTGTATTTATGTGGTTTTATCCTATGATTTATTAAATTGCATTTATGTTGTTTTATCCTATGCTTTATTAAATTGTATTTATGTTGTTTTATCCTATGCTTTATTAAATTGTATTTATGTTGTTTTATCCTATGCTTTATTAAATTGTATTTATGTTGTTTTGTCCTATGCTTTATTAAATTGTATTTATGTTGTTTTATCCTATGCTTTATTAAATTGTATTTATGTTGTTTTATCCTATGCTTTATTAAATTGTGTTTATGTTGTATTATCCTATGCTTTATTAAATTGTATTTATGTTGTTTTATCCTATGTTTTATTAAATTGTATTTATGTTGTTTTAATGTATGCTTTATTAAACTGCATTTATGTTGTATTATCCTATGCTTTATTAAATTGCATCTATCTTGTTTTATCCTATGCTTTATTAAATTGTATTTATGTTGTTTTATCCTATGCTTTATTAAATTGTATTTATGTGGTTTTATCCTATGCGTTATTAAATTGTATTTATGTTGTTTTAACCCATGCTTTATTAAATTGTATTTATGTTGTTTTATCCTATGCTTTATTAAATTGTATTTATGTTGTTTTGTCCAATGCTTTATTAAATTGTATTTATGTTGTTTTATCGTATGCTTTATTAAATTGCATTTATGTTGTTTTATCCTATGCTTTATTAAATTGTGTTTATGTTGTGTTATCCTATGCTTTATTAAATGGTATTTATGTTGCTTTATCCTATGCTTTATTAAATTGTATTTATGTAGTTTTAACCTATGCTTTATTAAATGGTATTTATGTTGTTTTATCCTATGCTTTATTAAATTGTATTTATGTTGTTTCAACCTATGCTTTATTAAACTGTATTTATGTTGTTTTATCCTATGCTTTATTAAATTGTATTTATGTTGTTTTATCCTATGCTTTATTAAATTGTATTTATGTTGTTTTAACCTATCCTTTATTAAATTGTATTTATGTTGTTTTAACCTATGCTTTTTTAAATTGTATTTATGTTGTTTTAACCTATGCTTTATTAAATTGTATTTATGTTGTTTTATCCTATGCTTTTTTAAATTGTATTTATGTTGTTTTAACCTATGCTTTATTAAATTGTATTTATGTTGTTTTATCCTATGCTTTATTAAATTGTATTTATGTTGTTTTAACCTATGCTTTATTAAATTGTATTTATGTTGTTTTATCCTATACTTTATTAAATTGTATTTATGTTGTTTTAACATATGCTTTATTAAATTGTATTTATGTTGTTTTATCCTATGCTTTATTTAATTGTATTTATGTTGTTTTGTCCTATGCTTTATTAAATTGTGTTTATGTTGTTTTATTCTATGCTTTATTAAATTGTATTTATGTTGTTTTATCCTATGCTTTATTAAATTGTATTTATGTTGTTTTATTGTATGCTTTATTAAACTGTGTTTATGTTGTTTTATCCTATGCTTTATTAAATTGTATTTATGCTGTTTTATTCTATGCTTTATTAAATTGTATTTATGTTGTTTTATCCTATGCTTTATTAAATTGTATTTATGTTGTTTTATCCTATGCTTTATTAAATTGTGTTTATGTTGTTTTATGCTATGCTTTATTAAATGGGATTTATGTTGTTTTATCCTATGCTTTATTAAATTGTATTTATGTAGTTTTATCGAAAGCTTTATTAAATTGTATTTATGTTGTTTTATCCTATGCTTTATTAAATTGCATCTATCTTGTTTTATCCTATGCTTTATTAAATTGTATTTATGTTGTTTTATCCTATGCTTTATTAAATTGTAATTATGTGGTTTTATCCTATGCTTTATTAAATTGTATTTATGTTGTTTTATCCTATGCTTTATTAAATTGTATTTATGTGGTTTTATCCTATGATTTATTAAATTGCATTTATGTTGTTTTATCCTATGCTTTATTAAATTGTATTTATGTTGTTTTAACCCGTGCTTTATTAAATTATATTTATGTTGTTTTATCCTATGCTTTATTAAATTGTATTTATGTTGTTTTGTCCTATGCTTTATTAAATTGTATTTATGTTGTTTTATCCTATGCTTTATTAAATTGTATTTATGTTGTTTTATCCTATGCTTTATTAAATTGTGTTTATGTTGTATTATCCTATGCTTTATTAAATTGTATTTATGTTGTTTTATCCAGTGTTTTATTAAATTGTATTTATGTTGTTTTATCGTATGCTTTATTAAACTGCATTTATGTTGTATTATCCTATGCTTTATTAAATTGCATCTATCTTGTTTTATCCTATGCTTTATTAAATTGTATTTATGTTGTTTTATCCTATGCTTTATTAAATTGTGTTTATGTTGTTTTATGCTATGTTTTATTAAATGGGATTTATGTTGTTTTATCCTATGCTTTATTAAATTGTATTTATGTAGTTTTATCGAAAGCTTTATTAAATTGTATTTATGTTGTTTTATCCTATGCTTTATTAAATTGCATCTATCTTGTTTTATCCTATGCTTTATTAAATTGTATTTATGTTGTTTTATCCTATGCTTTATTAAATTGTATTTATGTGGTATTATCCTATGATTTATTAAATTGCATTTATGTTGTTTTATCCTATGCTTTATTAAATTGTATTTATGTTGTTTTAACCCATGCTTTATTAAATTGTATTTATGTTGTTTTGTCCTATGCTTTATTAAATTGTATTTATGTTGTTTTATCCTATGCTTTATTAAATTGTATTTATGTTGTTTTATCCTATGCTTTATTAAATTGTGTTTATGTTGTATTATCCTATGCTTTATTAAATTGTATTTATGTTGTTTTATCCAATGTTTTATTAAATTGTATTTATGTTGTTTTATCGTATGCTTTATTAAACTGCATTTATGTTGTATTATCCTATGCTTTATTAAATTGCATCTATCTTGTTTTATCCTATGCTTTATTAAATTGTATTTATGTTGTTTTATCCTATGCTTTATTAAATTGTATTTATGTGGTTTTATCCTATGCTTTATTAAATTGTATTTATGTTGTTTTATCCTATGCTTTATTAAATTGTATTTATGTGGTTTTATCCTATGATTTATTAAATAGTATTTATGTTGTTTTATCCTATGCGTTATTAAATTGTATTTATGTTGTTTTAACCCATGCTTTATTAAATTGTATGTATGTTGTTTTATCCTATGCTTTATTAAATTGTATTTATGTTGTTTTGTCCTATGCTTTATTAAATTGTATTTATGTTGTTTTATCGTATGCTTTATTTAATTGTATTTATGTTGTTTTATCATATGCTTTATTAAATTGTGTTTATGTTGTATTATCCTATGCTTTATTAAATTGTATTTATGTTGTTTTATCCTATGTTTTATTAAATTGTATTTATGTTGTTTTATCGTATGCTTTATTAAACTGCATTTATGTTGTTTTACCTATGCTTTATTAAATTGTATTTTTGTTGTTTTATCCTATGCTTTATTAAATTGTATTTATGTTGTTTTATCCTATGCTTCATTAAATTGTATTTATGTTGTTTTATCCTATGCTTTATTAAATTGTATTTATTTTGTTTTAACCTATGCTTTATTAAATTGTTTATATGTTGTTTTATCCTATGCTTTATTAAATTGTATTTATGTTGTTTTATCCTATGCTTTATTAAATTGTATTTATGTTGTTTTAACCCATGCTTCATTAAATTGTATTTATGTTGTTTTATCCTATGCTTCATTAAATTGTATTTATGTTCTTTTATCCTATGCTTTATTAAATTGTATTTATGTTGTTTTATCCTTTGCTTTATTAAATTGTATTTATGTTGTTTTAACCTATGCTTTATTAAATTGTATTTATGTTGTTTTATCCTATGCTTTATTAAATTGTATTTATGTTGTTTTAACCTATGCTTTATTAAATTGTATTTATGTTGTTTTATCCTATGCTTTATTAAATTGTATTTATGTTGTTTTGTCCTATGCTTTATTAAATTGTATTTATGTTGTTTTATCCTATGCTTTATTAAATTGTATTTATGTTGTTTTATCCTATGCTTTATTAAATTGTGTTTATGTTGTATTATCCTATGCTTTATTAAATTGTATTTATGTTGTTTTATCCAATGTTTTATTAAATTGTATTTATGTTGTTTTATCGTATGCTTTATTAAACTGCATTTATGTTGTATTATCCTATGCTTTATTAAATTGCATCTATCTTGTTTTATCCTATGCTTTATTAAATTGTATTTATGTTGTTTTATCCTATGCTTTATTAAATTGTGTTTATGTTGTTTTATGCTATGTTTTATTAAATGGGATTTATGTTGTTTTATCCTATGCTTTATTAAATTGTATTTATGTAGTTTTATCGAAAGCTTTATTAAATTGTATTTATGTTGTTTTATCCTATGCTTTATTAAATTGCATCTATCTTGTTTTATCCTATGCTTTATTAAATTGTATTTATGTTGTTTTATCCTATGCTTTATTAAATTGTATTTATGTGGTTTTATCCTATGCTTTATTAAATTGTATTTATGTTGTTTTATCCTATGCTTTATTAAATTGTATTTATGTGGTTTTATCCTATGATTTATTAAATAGTATTTATGTTGTTTTATCCTATGCGTTATTAAATTGTATTTATGTTGTTTTAACCCATGCTTTATTAAATTGTATGTATGTTGTTTTATCCTATGCTTTATTAAATTGTATTTATGTTGTTTTGTCCTATGCTTTATTAAATTGTATTTATGTTGTTTTATCGTATGCTTTATTTAATTGTATTTATGTTGTTTTATCATATGCTTTATTAAATTGTGTTTATGTTGTATTATCCTATGCTTTATTAAATTGTATTTATGTTGTTTTATCCTATGTTTTATTAAATTGTATTTATGTTGTTTTATCGTATGCTTTATTAAACTGCATTTATGTTGTTTTACCTATGCTTTATTAAATTGTATTTTTGTTGTTTTATCCTATGGTTTATTAAATTGTATTTATGTTGTTTTATCCTATGCTTCATTAAATTGTATTTATGTTGTTTTATCCTATGCTTTATTAAATTGTATTTATTTTGTTTTAACCTATGCTTTATTAAATTGTTTATATGTTGTTTTATCCTATGCTTTATTAAATTGTATTTATGTTGTTTTATCCTATGCTTTATTAAATTGTATTTATGTTGTTTTAACCCATGCTTCATTAAATTGTATTTATTTTGTTTTATCCTATGATTCATTAAATTGTATTTATGTTCTTTTATCCTATGCTTTAATAAATTGTATTTATGTTGTTTTATCCTTTGCTTTATTAAATTGTATTTATGTTGTTTTAACCTATGCTTTATTAAATTGTATTTATGTTGTTTTATCATATGCTTTATTCAATTGTATTTATGTTGTTTTAACCTATGCTTTATTAAATTGTATTTATGTTGTTTTATCCTGTGCTTTATTAAATTGTATTTATGTTGTTTTGTCCTATGCTTTATTAAATTGTATTTATGTTGTTTTATCCTATGCTTTATTAAATTGTATTTATGTTGTTTTATCCAATGTTTTATTAAATTGTATTTATGTTGTTTTATCGTATGCTTTATTAAACTGCATTTATGTTGTATTATCCTATGCTTTATTAAATTGCATCTATCTTGTTTTATCCTATGCTTTATTAAATTGTATTTATGTTGTTTTATCCTATGCTTTATTAAATTGTGTTTATGTTGTTTTATGCTATGTTTTATTAAATGGGATTTATGTTGTTTTATCCTATGCTTTATTAAATTGTATTTATGTAGTTTTATCGAAAGCTTTATTAAATTGTATTTATGTTGTTTTATCCTATGCTTTATTAAATTGCATCTATCTTGTTTTATCCTATGCTTTATTAAATTGTATTTATGTTGTTTTATCCTATGCTTTATTAAATTGTATTTATGTGGTTTTATCCTATGCTTTATTAAATTGTATTTATGTTGTTTTATCCTATGCTTTATTAAATTGTATTTATGTGGTATTATCCTATGATTTATTAAATTGCATTTATGTTCTTTTATCCTATGCTTTATTAAATTGTATTTATGTTGTTTTATCCTTTGCTTTATTAAATTGTATTTATGTTGTTTTAACCTATGCTTTATTAAATTGTATTTATGTTGTTTTATCCTATGCTTTATTCAATTGTATTTATGTTGTTTTAACCTATGCTTTATTAAATTGTATTTATGTTGTTTTATCCTATGCTTTATTAAATTGTATTTATGTTGTTTTGTCCTATGCTTTATTAAATTGTATTTATGTTGTTTTATCCTATGCTTTATTAAATTGTATTTATGTTGTTTTATCCTATGCTTTATTAAATTGTGTTTATGTTGTATTATCCTATGCTTTATTAAATTGTATTTATGTTGTTTTATCCAATGTTTTATTAAATTGTATTTATGTTGTTTTATCGTATGCTTTATTAAACTGCATTTATGTTGTATTATCCTATGCTTTATTAAATTGCATCTATCTTGTTTTATCCTATGCTTTATTAAATTGTATTTATGTTGTTTTATCCTATGCTTTATTAAATTGTGTTTATGTTGTTTTATGCTATGTTTTATTAAATGGGATTTATGTTGTTTTATCCTATGCTTTATTAAATTGTATTTATGTAGTTTTATCGAAAGCTTTATTAAATTGTATTTATGTTGTTTTATCCTATGCTTTATTAAATTGCATCTATCTTGTTTTATCCTATGCTTTATTAAATTGTATTTATGTTGTTTTATCCTATGCTTTATTAAATTGTATTTATGTGGTTTTATCCTATGCTTTATTAAATTGTATTTATGTTGTTTTATCCTATGCTTTATTAAATTGTATTTATGTGGTTTTATCCTATGATTTATTAAATAGTATTTATGTTGTTTTATCCTATGCGTTATTAAATTGTATTTATGTTGTTTTAACCCATGCTTTATTAAATTGTATGTATGTTGTTTTATCCTATGCTTTATTAAATTGTATTTATGTTGTTTTGTCCTATGCTTTATTAAATTGTATTTATGTTGTTTTATCGTATGCTTTATTTAATTGTATTTATGTTGTTTTATCATATGCTTTATTAAATTGTGTTTATGTTGTATTATCCTGTGCTTTATTAAATTGTATTTATGTTGTTTTATCCTATGTTTTATTAAATTGTATTTATGTTGTTTTATCGTATGCTTTATTAAACTGCATTTATGTTGTTTTACCTATGCATTATTAAATTGTATTTTTGTTGTTTTATCCTATGCTTTATTAAATTGTATTTATGTTGTTTTATCCTATGCTTCATTAAATTGTATTTATGTTGTTTTATCCTATGCTTTATTAAATTGTATTTATTTTGTTTTAACCTATGCTTTATTAAATTGTTTATATGTTGTTTTATCCTATGCTTTATTAAATTGTATTTATGTTGTTTTATCCTATGCTTTATTAAATTGTATTTATGTTGTTTTAACCCATGCTTCATTAAATTGTATTTATTTTGTTTTATCCTATGATTCATTAAATTGTATTTATGTTCTTTTATCCTATGCTTTATTAAATTGTATTTATGTTGTTTTATCCTTTGCTTTATTAAATTGTATTTATGTTGTTTTAACCTATGCTTTATTAAATTGTATTTATGTTGTTTTATCATATGCTTTATTCAATTGTATTTATGTTGTTTTAACCTATGCTTTATTAAATTGTATTCATGTTGTTTTATCCTGTGCTTTATTAAATTGTATTTATGTTGTTTTGTCCTATGCTTTATTAAATTGTATTTATGTTGTTTTATCCTATGCTTTATTAAATTGTATTTATGTTGTTTTATCCTATGCTTTATTAAATTGTGTTTATGTTGTATTATCCTATGCTTTATTAAATTGTATTTATGTTGTTTTATCCAATGTTTTATTAAATTGTATTTATGTTGTTTTATCGTATGCTTTATTAAACTGCATTTATGTTGTATTATCCTATGCTTTATTAAATTGCATCTATCTTGTTTTATCCTATGCTTTATTAAATTGTATTTATGTTGTTTTATCCTATGCTTTATTAAATTGTGTTTATGTTGTTTTATGCTATGTTTTATTAAATGGGATTTATGTTGTTTTATCCTATGCTTTATTAAATTGTATTTATGTAGTTTTATCGAAAGCTTTATTAAATTGTATTTATGTTGTTTTATCCTATGCTTTATTAAATTGCATCTATCTTGTTTTATCCTATGCTTTATTAAATTGTATTTATGTTGTTTTATCCTATGCTTTATTAAATTGTATTTATGTGGTTTTATCCTATGCTTTATTAAATTGTATTTATGTTGTTTTATCCTATGCTTTATTAAATTGTATTTATGTGGTATTATCCTATGATTTATTAAATTGCATTTATGTTGTTTTATCCTATGCTTTATTAAATTGTATTTATGTTGTTTTAACCCATGCTTTATTAAATTGTATTTATGTTGTTTTATCCTATGCTTTATTAAATTGTATTTATGTTGTTTTGTCCTATGCTTTATTAAATTGTATTTATGTAGTTTTATCGAAAGCTTTATTAAATTGTATTTATGTTGTTTTATCCTATGCTTTATTAAATTGTGTTTATGTTGTGGTATCCTATGCTTTATTAAATTGTATTTATGTTGTTTTATCCAATGTTTTATTAAATTGTATTTATGTTGTTTTATCTTATGCTTTATTAAACTGCATTTATGTTGTATTATCCTATGCTTTATTAAATTGCATCTATCTTGTTTTATCCTATGCTTTATTAAATTGTATTTATGTTGTTTTATCCTATGCTTCATTAAATTGTATTTATGTTGTTTTATCCTATGCTTTATTAAATTGTATTTATTTTGTTTTAACCTATGCTTTATTAAATTGTTTATATGTTGTTTTATCCTATGCTTTATTAAATTGTATTTATGTTGTTTTATCCTATGCTTTATTAAATTGTATTTATGTTGTTTTAACCCATGCTTCATTAAATTGTATTTATGTTGTTTTATCCTATGCTTCATTAAATTGTATTTATGTTCTTTTATCCTATGCTTTATTAAATTGTATTTATGTTGTTTTATCCTTTGCTTTTTTAAATTGTATTTATGTTGTTTTAACCTATGCTTTATTAAATTGTATTTATGTTGTTTTATCCTATGCTTTATTCAATTGTATTTATGTTGTTTTAACCTATGCTTTATTAAATTGTATTTATGTTGTTTTATCCTATGCTTTATTAAATTGTTTTTATGTTGTTTTAACCTATGCTTTATTAAATTGTATTTATGTTGTTTTATCCTATGCTTTATTAAATTGTTTTTATGTTGTTTTAACCTATGCTTTATTAAATTGTATTTATGTTGTTTTATCCTATGCTTTATTCAATTGTATTTATGTTGTTTTAACCTATGCTTTATTAAATTGTATTTATGTTGTTTTATCCTATGCTTTATTCAATTGTATTTATGTTGTTTTAACCTATGCTTTATTAAATTGTATTTATGTTGTTTTATCCTATGCTTTATTCAATTGTATTTATGTTGTTTTATCCTATGCTTTATTAAATTGTATTTATGTTGTTTTATCCTATGCTTTATTAAATTCTGTTTATGTTGTTTTATCCTATGCTTTATTAAATTGTATTTATGTTGTTTTATCCTATGCTTTATTAAATTCTGTTTATGTTGTTTTATCCTATGCTTTATTAAATTGTATTTATGTTGTTTTATCCTATGCTTTATAAATTGTGTTTATGTTGTTTTATCCTATGCTTTATTAAATTGTATTTATGTTGTTTTATCCTATGCTTTATTAAATTGTGTTTATTTAGTTTTATCCTATACTTTATTAAATTGTATTTATGTTGTTTTATCCTATGCTTTATTAAATTGTGTTTATGTTGTTTTATCCTATGCTTTTTTAAATTGTATTTATGTTGTTTTGTCCTATGCTTTATTAAATTGTATTTATGTTGTTTTATCGTATGCTTTATTAAATTGTATTTATGTTGTTTTATCCTATGCTTTATTAAATTGTGTTTATGTTGTATTATCCTATGCTTTATTAAATTGTATTTATGTTGTTTTATCCTATGTTTTATTAAATTGTATTTATGTTGTTTTATCGTATGCTTTATTAAACTGCATTTATGTTGTTTTACCTATGCTTTATTAAATTGTATTTTGTTGTTTTATCCTATGCTTTATTAAATTGTATTTATGTTGTTTTATTCTATGCTTCATTAAATTGTATTTATGTTCTTTTATCCTATGCTTTATTAAATTGTATTTATGTTGTTTTATCCTATGCTTTATTAAATTGTATTTATGTTGTTTTAACCTATGCTTTATTAAATTGTATTTATGTTGTTTTATCCTATGCTTTATTAAATGGTATTTATGTTGTTTTATCATATGCTTTATTAAATTGTATTTATGTTGTTTTAACCTATGCTTTATTAAACTGTATTTATGTTGTTTTATCCTATGCTTTATTAAATTGTATTTATGTTGTTTTATCCTATGCTTTATTAAATTGTATTTATGTTGTTTTAACCTATCCTTTATTAAATTGTATTTATGTTGTTTTAACCTATGCTTTATTAAATTGTATTTATGTTGTTTTAACCTATGCTTTATTAAATTGTATTTATGTTGTTTTATCCTATGCTTTATTAAATTGTATTTATGTTGTTTTAACCTATGCTTTATTAAATTGTATTTATGTTGTTTTATCCTATACTTTATTAAATTGTATTTATGTTGTTTTATCCTATGCTTTATTAAATTGTATTTATGTTGTTTTATCCTATGCTTTATTAAATTGTATTTATGTTGTTTTATCCTATGCTTTATTAAATTGTGTTTATGTTGTTTTATCCTATGCTTTATTAAATTGTATTTATGTTGTTTTATCCTATGCTTTATTAAATTGTATTTATGTTGTTTTAACCTATGCTTTATTAAACTGTATTTATGTTGTTTTATCCTATGCTTTATTAAATTGTATTTATGTTGTTTTATCCTATGCTTTATTAAATTGTATTTATGTTGTTTTAACCTATCCTTTATTAAATTGTATTTATGTTGTTTTAACCTATGCTTTATTAAATTGTGTTTATTTAGTTTTATCCTATACTTTATTAAATTGTATTTATGTTGTTTTATCCTATGCTTTATTAAATTGTGTTTATGTTGTTTTATCCTATGCTTTTTTAAATTGTATTTATGTTGTTTTGTCCTATGCTTTATTAAATTGTATTTATATTGTTTTATCATATGCTTTATTAAATTGTATTTATGTTGTTTTATCCTATGCTTTATTAAATTGTGTTTATGTTGTATTATCCTATGCTTTATTAAATTGTATTTATGTTGTTTTATCCTATGTTTTATTAAATTGTATTTATGTTGTTTTATCGTATGCTTTATTAAACTGCATTTATGTTGTTTTACCTATGCTTTATTAAATTGTATGTTGTTGTTTTATCCTATGCTTTATTAAATTGTATTTATGTTGTTTTATCCTATGCTTCATTAAATTGTATTTATGTTGTTTTAATCTATGCTTTATTAAATTGTATTTATTTTGTTTTAACCTATGCTTTATTAAATTGTTTTTATGTTGTTTTATCTTATGCTTTATTAAATTGTATTTATGTTGTTTTATCCTATGCTTTATTAAATTGTATTTATGTTGTTTTATCCTATGCTTTATTAAATTGTATTTATGTTGTTTTATCCTATGCTTTATTAAATTGTGTTTATGTTGTTTTATGCTATGCTTTATTAAATGGGATTTATGTTGTTTTATCCTATGCTTTATTAAATTGTATTTATGTAGTTTTATCGAAAGCTTTATTAAATTGTGTTTATGTTGTTTTATCCTATGCTTTATTAAATTGCATCTATCTTGTTTTATCCTATGCTTTATTAAATTGTATTTATGTTGTTTTATCCTATGCTTTATTAAATTGTATTTATGTGGTTTTATCCTATGCTTTATTAAATTGTATTTATGATGTTTTATCCTATGCTTTATTAAATTGTATTTATGTGGTTTTATCCTATGATTTATTAAATTGCATTTATGTTGTTTTATCCTATGCTTTATTAAATTGTATTTATGTTGTTTTAACCCATGCTTTATTAAATTGTATTTATGTTGTTTTATCCTATGCTTTATTAAATTGTATTTATGTTGTTTTGTCCTATGCTTTATTAAATTGTATTTATGTTGTTTTATCCTATGCTTTATTAAATTGTATTTATGTTGTTTTATCCTATGCTTTATTAAATTGTGTTTATGTTGTATTATCCTATGCTTTATTAAATTGTATTTATGTTGTTTTATCCTATGTTTTATTAAATTGTATTTATGTTGTTTTATCGTACGCTTTATTAAACTGCATTTATGTTGTATTATCCTATGCTTTATTAAATTGCATCTATCTTGTTTTATCCTATGCTTTAATAAATTGTATTTATGTTGTTTTATCCTATGCTTTATTAAATTGTATTTATGTGGTTTTATCCTATGCTTTATTAAATTGTATTTATGTTGTTTTATCCTATGCTTTATTAAATTGTATTTATGTGGTTTTATCCTATGATTTATTAAATAGTATTTATGTTGTTTTATCCTATGCGTTATTAAATTGTATTTATGTTGTTTTAACCCATGCTTTATTAAATTGTATTTATGTTGTTTTATCCTATGCTTTATTAAATTGTATTTATGTTGTTTTGTCCTATGCTTTATTAAATTGTATTTATGTTGTTTTATCGTATGCTTTATTAAATTGTATTTATGTTGTTTTATCCTATGCTTTATTAAATTGTGTTTATTTTGTATTATCCTATGCTTTATTAAATTCTATTTATGTTGTTTTATCCTATGTTTTATTAAATTGTATTTATGTTGTTTTATCGTATGCTTTATTAAACTGCATTTATGTTGTTTTACCTATGCTTTATTAAATTGTATTTTTGTTGTTTTATCCTATGCTTCATTAAATTGTATTTATGTTGTTTTATCCTATGCTTTATTAAATTGTATTTATTTTGTTTTAACCTATGCTTTATTAAATTGTTTTTATGTTGTTTTATCCTATGCTTTATTAAATTGTATTTATGTTGTTTTATCCTATGCTTTATTAAATTGTATTTATGTTGTTTTAACCCATGCTTCATTAAATTGTATTTATGTTGTTTTATCCTATGCTTCATTAAATTGTATTTATGTTCTTTTATCCTATGCTTTATTAAATTGTATTTATGTTGTTTTATCCTATGCTTTATTAAATTGTATTTATGTTGTTTTAACCTATGCTTTATTAAATTGTATTTATGTTGTTTTATCCTATGCTTTATTAAATGGTATTTATGTTGTTTTATCCTATGCTTTATTAAATTGTATTTATGTTGTTTTAACCTATGCTTTATTAAACTGTATTTATGTTGTTTTATCCTATGCTTTATTAAATTGTATTTATGTTGTTTTATCCTATGCTTTATTAAATTGTATTTATGTTGTTTTAACCTATCCTTTATTAAATTGTATTTATGTTGATTTAACCTATGCTTTATTAAATTGTATTTATGTTGTTTTAACCTATGCTTTATTAAATTGGATTTATGTTGTTTTATCCTATGCTTTATTAAATTGTATTTATGTTGTTTTAACCTATGCTTTATTAAATTGTATTTATGTTGTTTTATCCTATACTTTATTAAATTGTATTTATGTTGTTTTAACCTATGCTTTATTAAATTGTATTTATGTTGTTTTATCCTATGCTTTATTAAATTGTATTTATGTTGTTTTATCCTATGCTTTATTAAATTGTGTTTATGTTGTTTTATCCTATGCTTTATTAAATTGTATTTATGTTGTTTTATCCTATGCTTTATTAAATTGTATTTATGTTGTTTTAACCTATGCTTTATTAAATTGTATTTATGTTGTTTTATCCTATGCTTTATTCAATTGTATTTATGTTGTTTTAACCTATGCTTTATTAAATTGTATTTATTTTGTTTTATCCTATGCTTTATTCAATTGTATTTATGTTGTTTTAACCTATGCTTTATTAAATTGTATTTATGTTGTTTTAACCTATGCTTTATTAAATTGTATTTATGTTGTTTTATCCTATGCTTTATTAAATTTTATTTATGTTGTTTTATCCTCTACTTTATTAAATTCTGTTTATGTTGTTTTATCCTATGCTTTATTAAATTGTATTTATGTTGTTTTATCCTATGCTTTATTAAATTCTGTTTATGTTGTTTTATCCTATGCTTTATTAATTTGTATTTATGTTGTTTTATCCTATGCTTTATAAATTGTGTTTATGTTGTTTTATCCTATGCTTTATTAAATTGTATTTATGTTGTTTTATCCTATGCTTTATTAAATTGTGTTTATTTAGTTTTATCCTATACTTTATTAAATTGTATTTATGTTGTTTTATCCTATGCTTTATTAAATTGTGTTTATGTTGTTTTATCCTATGCTTTTTTAAGTTGTATTTATGTTGTTTTATCCTATGCTTTATTAAATTGTATTTATGTTGTTTTATTGTATGCTTTATTAAACTGTGTTTATGTTGTTTTATCCTATGCTTTATTAAATTGTATTTATGTTCTTTTATCCTATGCTTTATTAAATTGTATTTATGTTGTTTTAACCTATGCTTTATTAAATTGTATTTATGTTGTTTTATCCTATGCTTTATTAAATTGTATTTATGTTGTTTTATCCTATGCTTTATTAAATTGTATTCATGTTGTTTCAACCTATGCTTTATTAAACTGTATTTATGTTGTTTTATCCTATGCTTTATTAAATTTTATTTATGTTGTTTTATCCTATGCTTTATTAAATTGTATTTATGTTGTTTTAACCTATGCTTTATTAAATTGTATTTATGTTGTTTTAACCTATGCTTTATTAAATTGTATTTATGTTGTTTTATCCTATGCTTTATTAAATTGTATTTATGTTGTTTTAACCTATGCTTTATTAAATTGTATTTATGTTGTTTTATCCTATACTTTATTAAATTGTATTTATGTTGTTTTAACCTGTGCTTTATTAAATTGCATTTATGTTGTTTTATCCTATGCTTTATAAATTGTGTTTATGTTGTTTTATCCTATGCTTTATTAAATTGTATTCATGTTGTTTTATCCTATGCTTTATTAAATTGTGTTTATTTAGTTTTATCCTATACTTTATTAAATTGTATTTATGTTGTTTTATCCTATGCTTTATTAAATTGTGTTTATGTTGTTTTATCCTATGCTTTTTTAAGTTGTATTTATGTTGTTTTATCCTATGCTTTATTAAATTGTATTTATGTTGTTTTATTGTATGCTTTATTAAACTGTGTTTATGTTGTTTTATCCTATGCTTTATTAAATTGTGTTTATGTTGTTTTATTCTATGCTTTATTAAATTGTATTTATGTTGTTTTATCCTATGCTTTATTAAATTGTATTTATGTTGTTTTATCCTATGCTTTATTAAATTGTGTTTATGTTATTTTATCCTATGCTTTATTAAATTGTATTTATGTTGTTTTATCCTATGCTTTATTAAATTGTATTTATGTTGTTTTATCCTATGCTTTATTAAATTGTGTTTATGTTGTTTTATCCTATGCTTTATTAAATGGTATTTATGTTGTTTTATCCTATGCTTTATTAAATTGTATTTATGTAGTTTTATCCTATGCTTTATTAAATTGTATTTATGTTGTTTTATCCTATGCTTTATTAAATTGCATCTATCTTGTTTTATCCTATGCTTTATTAAATTGTATTTATGTTGTTTTATCCTATGCTTTATTAAATTGTATTTATGTGGTTTTATCCTATGCTTTATTAAATTGTATTTATGTTGTTTTAATCCATGCTTTATTAAATTGTATTTATGTTGTTTTATCCTATGCTTTATTAAATTGTATTTATGTTGTTTTAATCCATGCTTTATTAAATTGTATTTATGTTGTTTTATCCTATGCTTTATTAAATTGTATTTATGTTGTTTTGTCCTATGCTTTATTAAATTGTGTTTATGTTGTTTTATCCTATGCTTTATTAAATTGTATTTATGTTGTTTTATCCTAAGCTTTATTAAATTGTGTTTATGTTGTATTATCCTATGCTTTATTAAATTGTATTTATGTTGTTTTATCCTATGCTTTATTAAATTGCATCTATCTTGTTTTATCCTATGCTTTATTAAATTGTATTTATGTTGTTTTATCCTATGTTTTATTAAGTTGTATTTATGTTGTTTTAACCCATGCTTCATTAAATTGTATTTATGTTGTTTTATCCTATGCTTCATTAAATTGTATTTATGTTCTTTTATCCTATGCTTTATTAAATTGTATTTATGTTGTTTTAACCCATGCTTCATTAAATTGTATTTATGTTGTTTTATCCTATGCTTCATTAAATTATATTTATGTTCTTTTATCCTATGCTTTATTAAATTGTATTTATGTTGTTTTAACCTATGCTTTATTAAATTGTATTTATGTTGTTTTATCCTATGCTTTATTAAATTGTATTTATGTTGTTTTATCCTATGCTTTATTAAATTGTATTCATGTTGTTTCAACCTATGCTTTATTAAACTGTATTTATGTTGTTTTATCCTATGCTTTATTAAATTTTATTTATGTTGTTTTATCCTATGCTTTATTAAATTGTATTTATGTTGTTTTAACCTATGCTTTATTAAATTGTATTTATGTTGTTTTAACCTATGCTTTATTAAATTGTATTTATGTTGTTTTATCCTATGCTTTATTAAATTGTATTTATGTTGTTTTAACCTATGCTTTATTAAATTGTATTTATGTTGTTTTATCCTATACTTTATTAAATTGTATTTATGTTGTTTTAACCTGTGCTTTATTAAATTGCATTTATGTTGTTTTATCCTATGCTTTATTAAATTGTATTTATGTTGTTTTATCCTATGCTTTATTAAATTGTATTTATGTGGTTTTATCCTATGCTTTATTAAATTGTATTTATGTTGTTTTATCCTATGCTTTATTAAATTGCATCTGTCTTGTTTTATCCTATGCTTTATTAAACTGCATTTATGTTGTTTTATCCTATGCTTTATTAAATTGTATTTATGTTGTTTTATCCTATGTTTTATTGAATTCTATTTATGTTGTTTTATCCAATGCTTTATTAAATTGTATTTATGTTGTTTTAACCCGTGCTTCATTAAATTGTATTTATGTTGTTTTATCCTATGCTTCATTAAATTGTATTTATGTTCTTTTATCCTATGCTTTATTAAATTGTATTTATGTTGTTTTAACCTATGCTTTATTAAATTGTATTTATGTTGTTTTATCCTATGCTTTATTAAATTGTATTTATGTTGTTTTATCCTATGCTTTATTAAATTGTATTCATGTTGTTTTAACCTATGCTTTATTAAATTGTATTTATGTTGTTTTATCCTATGCTTTATTAAATTGTGTTTATGTTGTATTATCCTATGCTTTATTAAATTGTATTTATGTTGTTTTATCCTATGTTTTATTAAATTGTATTTATGTTGTTTTATCGTATGCTTTATTAAACTGCATTTATGTTGTTTTATCCTATGCTTTATTAAATTGTATTTATGTTGTTTTATCCTATGCTTTATTAAATTGTATTTATGTTGTTTAATCCTATGTTTTTTTAAATTGTATTTATGTTGTTTTATCGTATGCTTTATTAAACTGCATTTATGTTGTTTTATCCTATGCAATATTAAATTGTATTTATGTTGTTTTATCGTATGCTTTATTAAATTGTATTTATGTTGTTTTATCCTATGTTTTATTAAATTGTATTTATGTTGTTTTATCCTATACTTTATTAAATTGTATTTATGTTGTTTTAACCTTTGCTTTATTAAATTGTATTTATGTTGTTTTATCCTATGCTATATTAAATTGTATTTATGTTGTTTTATCCTATGCCTTATTAAATTGTGTTTATGTTGTTTTATCCTATGCTTTATTAAATTGTATTTATGTTGTTTTATCCTATGCTTTATTAAATTGTATTTATGTTGTTTAAACTATGCTTTATTAAATTGTATTTATGTTGTTTTAACCTATGCTTTATTAAATTGTATTTATGTTGTTTTAACCTATGCTTTATTAAATTGTATTTATGTTGTTTTATCCTATGCTTTATTAAATTGTATTTATGTTGTTTTAACCTATGCTTTATTAAATTGTATTTATGTTGTTTTATCCTATACTTTATTAAATTGTATTTATGTTGTTTTAACTTATGCTTTATTAAATTGTATTTATGTTGTTTTATCCTATGCTATATTAAATTGTATTTATGTTGTTTTATCCTATGCTTTATTAAATTGTGTTTATGTTTTTTTATCCTATGTTTTATTAAATTGTATTTATGTTGTTTTATCCTATGCTTTATTAAATTGTGTTTATGTTATTTTATACTATGCTTTATTAAATTGTATTTATGTTGTTTTATCCTATGCTTTATTAAATTGTGTTTATGTTGTTTTATCCTATGCTTTATTAAATTGTATTTGTGTTGTTTTATCCTATGCTTTATTAAATTGTGTTTATGATGTTTTATCCTATGCTTTATTAAATGGTATTTATGTTGTTTTATCCTATGCTTTATTAAATTGTATTTATGTTGTTTTATCCTATGCTTTATTAAATTGTGTTTATGTTATTTTATCCTATGCTTTATTAAATTGTATTTATATTGTTTTATCCTATGCTTTATTAAATTGTGTTTATGTTGTTTTATCCTATGCTTTATTAAATTGTATTTATGTTGTTTTATCCTATGCTTTATTAAATTGTGTTTATGTTGTTTTATCCTATGCTTTATTAAATGGTATTTATGTTGTTTTATCCTATGCTTTATTAAATTGTATTTATGTTGTTTTAACCTATGCTTTATTAAATTGTATTTATGTTGTTTTATCCTATGCTTTATTAAATTGTATTTATGTTGTTTTATCCTATGCTTTATTAAATTGTATTTATGTTGTTTTATCTTATGCTTTATTAAATTTTATTTATGTTGTTTTATCCTATGCTTTATTAAATTGTATTTATGTTGTTTTAACCTATGCTTTATTAAATTGTATTTATGTTGTTTTAACCTATGCTTTATTAAATTGTATTTATGTTGTTTTATCCTATGCTTTATTAAATTGTATTTATGTTGTTTTATCCTATGCTTTATTAAATTGTATTTATGTAGTTTTATCCTATGTTTTATTAAATTGTATTTATGTTGTTTTATCCTATGTTTTATTAAATTGTATTTATGTTGTTTTATTGTATGCTTTATTAAACTGCATTTATGTTGTTTTATCCTATGCTTTATTAAATTGTATTTATGTTGTTTTATCGTATGCTTTATTAAATTGTATTTATGTTGTTTTATCGTATGCTTTATTAAATTGTATGTATGTTGTTTTATCCTATGTTTTATTAAATTGTATTTATGTTGTTTTATCCTATACTTTATTAAACTGTATTTATGTTGTTTTATCCTATGCTTTATTAAATTGTATTTATGTTGTTTTATCCTATGCTTTATTAAATTGTGTTTATTTAGTTTTATCCTATACTTTATTAAATTGTATTTATGTTGTTTTATCCTATGCTTTTTTAAGTTGTATTTATGTTGTTTTATCCTATGCTTTATTAAATTGTATTTATGTTGTTTTATTGTATGCTTTATTAAACTGTGTTTATGTTGTTTTATCCTATGCTTTATTAAATTGTGTTTATGTTGTTTTATTCTATGCTTTATTAAATTGTATTTATGTTGTTTTATCCTATGCTTTATTAAATTGTATTTATGTTGTTTTATCCTATGCTTTACTAAATTGAATTTATGTTGTTTTATTATATGCTTTATTAAACTGCATTTATGTTGTTTTATCCTATGCTTTATTAAATTGTATTTATGTTGTTTTATCCTATGCTTTATTAAATTGTGTTTATGTTGTTTTATCCTATGCTTTATTAAATTGTATTTATGTTGTTTTATCCTATGCTTTATTAAATTGTATTTATGCTGTTTTATCCTATGCTTTATTAAATTGTGTTTATGTTGTTTTATCCTATGCTTTATTAAATGGTATTTATGTAGTTTTATCCTATGCTTTATTAAACTGTATTTATGTTGTTTTATCCTATGCTTTATTAAATTGCATCTATCTTGTTTTATCCTATGCTTTATTAAATTGTATTTATGTTGTTTTATCCTATGCTTTATTAAATTGTATTTATGTTTTTTTATCCTATGCTTTATTAAATTGTATTTATGTTGTTTTAATCCATGCTTTATTAAATTGTATTTATGTTGTTTTATCCTATGCTTTATTAAATTGTATTTATGTTGTTTTAATCCATGCTTTATTAAATTGTATTTATGTTGTTTTATCCTATGCTTTATTAAATTGTATTTATGTTGTTTTGTCCTATGCTTTATTAAATTGTGTTTATGTTGTTTTATCCTATGCTTTATTAAATTGTATTTATGTTGTTTTATCCTAAGCTTTATTAAATTGTGTTTATGTTGTATTATCCTATGCTTTATTAAATTGTATTTATGTTGTTTTATCCTATGTTTTATTAAATTGTATTTATGTTGTTTTATCGTATGCTTTATTAAACTGCATTTATGTTGTTTTATCCTATGTTTTATTAAGTTGTATTTATGTTGTTTTAACCCATGCTTCATTAAATTGTATTTATGTTGTTTTATCCTATGCTTCATTAAATTGTATTTATGTTCTTTTATCCTATGCTTTATTAAATTGTATTTATGTTGTTTTAACCTATGCTTTATTAAATTGTATTTATGTTGTTTTATCCTATGCTTTATTAAATTGTATTTATGTTGTTTTATCCTATGCTTTATTAAATTGTATTCATGTTGTTTCAACCTATGCTTTATTAAACTGTATTTATGTTGTTTTATCCTATGCTTTATTAAATTTTATTTATGTTGTTTTATCCTATGCTTTATTAAATTGTATTTATGTTGTTTTAACCTATGCTTTATTAAATTGTATTTATGTTGTTTTAACCTATGCTTTATTAAATTGTATTTATGTTGTTTTATCCTATGCTTTATTAAATTGTATTTATGTTGTTTTAACCTATGCTTTATTAAATTGTATTTATGTTGTTTTATCCTATACTTTATTAAATTGTATTTATGTTGTTTTAACCTGTGCTTTATTAAATTGCATTTATGTTGTTTTATCCTATGCTTTATTAAATTGTATTTATGTTGTTTTATCCTATGCTTTATTAAATTGTATTTATGTGGTTTAATCCTATGCTTTATTAAATTGTATTTATGTTGTTTTATCCTATGCTTTATTAAATTGCATCTGTCTTGTTTTATCCTATGCTTTATTAAACTGCATTTATGTTGTTTTATCCTATGCTTTATTAAATTGTATTTATGTTGTTTTATCCTATGTTTTATTGAATTCTATTTATGTTGTTTTATCCAATGCTTTATTAAATTGTATTTATGTTGTTTTAACCCGTGCTTCATTAAATTGTATTTATGTTGTTTTATCCTATGCTTCATTAAATTGTATTTATGTTCTTTTATCCTATGCTTTATTAAATTGTATTTATGTTGTTTTAACCTATGCTTTATTAAATTGTATTTATGTTGTTTTATCCTATGCTTTATTAAATTGTATTTATGTTGTTTTATCCTATGCTTTATTAAATTGTATTCATGTTGTTTTAACCTATGCTTTATTAAATTGTATTTATGTTGTTTTATCCTATGCTTTATTAAATTGTGTTTATGTTGTATTATCCTATGCTTTATTAAATTGTATTTATGTTGTTTTATCCTATGTTATATTAAATTGTATTTATGTTGTTTTATCGTATGCTTTATTAAACTGCATTTATGTTGTTTTATCCTATGCTTTATTAAATTGTATTTATGTTGTTTTATCATATGCTTTATTAAATTGTATTTATGTTGTTTAATCCTATGTTTTATTAAATTGTATTTATGTTGTTTTATCGTATGCTTTATTAAACTGCATTTATGTTGTTTTATCCTATGCTATATTAAATTGTATTTATGTTGTTTTATCGTATGCTTTATTAAATTGTATTTATGTTGTTTTATCCTATGTTTTATTAAATTGTATTTATGTTGTTTTATCCTGTACTTTATTAAATTGTATTATGTTGTTTTAACCTTTGCTTTATTAAATTGTATTTATGTTGTTTTATCCTATGCTATATTAAATTGTATTTATGTTGTTTTATCCTATGCCTTATTAAATTGTGTTTATGTTGTTTTATCCTATGCTTTATTAAATTGTATTTATGTTGTTTTATCCTATGCTTTATTAAATTGTATTTATGTTGTTTAACCTATGGTTTATTAAATTGTATTTATGTTGTTTTAACCTATGCTTTATTAAATTGTATTTATGTTGTTTTAACCTATGCTTTATTAAATTGTATTTATGTTGTTTTATCCTATGCTTTATTAAATTGTATTTATGTTGTTTTAACCTATGCTTTATTAAATTGTATTTATGTTGTTTTATCCTATATTTTATTAAATTGTATTTATGTTGTTTTAACTTATGCTTTATTAAATTGTATTTATGTTGTTTTATCCTATGCTATATTAAATTGTATTTATGTTGTTTTATCCTATGCTTTATTAAATTGTGTTTATGTTTTTTTATCCTATGTTTTATTAAATTGTATTTATGTTGTTTTATCCTGTGCTTTATTAAATTGTGTTTATGTTATTTTATACTATGCTTTATTAAATTGTATTTATGTTGTTTTATCCTATGCTTTATTAAATTGTGTTTATGTTGTTTTATCCTATGCTTTATTAAATTGTATTTATGTTGTTTTATCCTATGCTTTATTAAATTGTGTTTATGATGTTTTATCCTATGCTTTATTAAATTGTGTTTATGATGTTTTATCCTATGCTTTATTAAATTGTATTTATGTTGTTTTATCCTATGCTTTATTAAATTGTGTTTATGTTATTTTATCCTATGCTTTATTAAATTGTATTTATATTGTTTTATCCTATGCTTTATTAAATTGTGTTTATGTTGTTTTATCCTATGCTTTATTAAATTGTATTTATGTTGTTTTATCCTATGCTTTATTAAATTGTGTTTATGTTGTTTTATCCTATGCTTTATTAAATGGTATTTATGTTGTTTTATCCTATGCTTTATTAAATTGTATTTATGTTGTTTTAACCTATGCTTTATTAAATTGTATCTATGTTGTTTTATCCTATGCTTTATTAAATTGTATTTATGTTGTTTTATCCTATGCTTTATTAAATTGTATTTATGTTGTTTTATCCTATGCTTTATTAAATTTTATTTATGTTGTTTTATCCTATGCTTTATTAAATTGTATTTATGTTGTTTTAACCTATGCTTTATTAAATTGTATTTATGTTGTTTTAACCTATGCTTTATTAAATTGTATTTATGTTGTTTTATCCTATGATTTATTAAATTGTATTTATGTTGTTTTATCCTATGATTTATTAAATTGTATTTATGTTGTTTTATCCTATGCTTTATTAAATTGTATTTATGTTGTTTTAACCTATGCTTTATTAAATTGTATTTATGTTGTTTTATCCTATGCTTTATTAAATTGTATTTATGTTGTTTTATCCTATGCTTTATTAAATTTTATTTATGTTGTTTTATCCTATGCTTTATTAAATTGTATTTATGTTGTTTTAACCTATGCTTTATTAAATTGTATTTATGTTGTTTTAACCTATGCTTTATTAAATTGTATTTATGTTGTTTTATCCTATGATTTATTAAATTGTATTTATGTTGTTTTATCCTATGATTTATTAAATTGTATTTATGTTCTTTTATCCTATGCTTTATTAAATTGTATTTATGTTGTTTTAACCTATGCTTTATTAAATTGTATTTATGTTGTTTTATCCTATGCTTTATTAAATTGTATTTATGTTGTTTTATCCTATGCTTTATTAAATTGTATTCATG
Source organism: Phyllobates terribilis (assembly GCF_046119375.1). NCBI lineage: Eukaryota > Metazoa > Chordata > Amphibia > Anura > Dendrobatidae > Phyllobates > Phyllobates terribilis. Next base: position 622,499 of record NW_027362781.1, on the reverse strand, counting down.
TTGTTTTAACCTATGCTTTATTAAATTGTATTTATGTTGTTTTATCCTATGCTTTATTAAATTGTGTTTATGTTGTATTATCCTATGCTTTATTAAATTGTATTTATGTTGTTTTATCCTATGTTATATTAAATTGTATTTATGTTGTTTTATCGTATGCTTTATTAAACTGAATTTATGTTGTTTTATCCTATGCTTTATTAAATTGTATTTATGTTGTTTTATCATATGCTTTATTAAATTGTATTTATGTTGTTTAATCCTATGTTTTATTAAATTGTATTTATGTTGTTTTATCGTATGCTTTATTAAACTGCATTTATGTTGTTTTATCCTATGCTATATTAAATTGTATTTATGTTGTTTTATCGTATGCTTTATTAAATTGTATTTATGTTGTTTTATCCTATGTTTTATTAAATTGTATTTATGTTGTTTTATCCTGTACTTTATTAAATTGTATTATGTTGTTTTAACCTTTGCTTTATTAAATTGTATTTATGTTGTTTTATCCTATGCTATATTAAATTGTATTTATGTTGTTTTATCCTATGCCTTATTAAATTGTGTTTATGTTGTTTTATCCTATGCTTTATTAAATTGTATTTATGTTGTTTTATCCTATGCTTTATTAAATTGTATTTATGTTGTTTAACCTATGGTTTATTAAATTGTATTTATGTTGTTTTAACCTATGCTTTATTAAATTGTATTTATGTTGTTTTAACCTATGCTTTATTAAATTGTATTTATGTTGTTTTATCCTATGCTTTATTAAATTGTATTTATGTTGTTTTAACCTATGCTTTATTAAATTGTATTTATGTTGTTTTATCCTATATTTTATTAAATTGTATTTATGTTGTTTTAACTTATGCTTTATTAAATTGTATTTATGTTGTTTTATCCTATGCTATATTAAATTGTATTTATGTTGTTTTATCCTATGCTTTATTAAATTGTGTTTATGTTTTTTTATCCTATGTTTTATTAAATTGTATTTATGTTGTTTTATCCTATGCTTTATTAAATTGTGTTTATGTTATTTTATACTATGCTTTATTAAATTGTATTTATGTTGTTTTATCCTATGCTTTATTAAATTGTGTTTATGTTGTTTTATCCTATGCTTTATTAAATTGTATTTATGTTGTTTTATCCTATGCTTTATTAAATTGTGTTTATGATGTTTTATCCTATGCTTTATTAAATTGTGTTTATGATGTTTTATCCTATGCTTTATTAAATTGTATTTATGTTGTTTTATCCTATGCTTTATTAAATTGTGTTTATGTTATTTTATCCTATGCTTTATTAAATTGTATTTATATTGTTTTATCCTATGCTTTATTAAATTGTGTTTATGTTGTTTTATCCTATGCTTTATTAAATTGTATTTATGTTGTTTTATCCTATGCTTTATTAAATTGTGTTTATGTTGTTTTATCCTATGCTTTATTAAATGGTATTTATGTTGTTTTATCCTATGCTTTATTAAATTGTATTTATGTTGTTTTAACCTATGCTTTATTAAATTGTATCTATGTTGTTTTATCCTATGCTTTATTAAATTGTATTTATGTTGTTTTATCCTATGCTTTATTAAATTGTATTTATGTTGTTTTATCCTATGCTTTATTAAATTTTATTTATGTTGTTTTATCCTATGCTTTATTAAATTGTATTTATGTTGTTTTAACCTATGCTTTATTAAATTGTATTTATGTTGTTTTAACCTATGCTTTATTAAATTGTATTTATGTTGTTTTATCCTATGATTTATTAAATTGTATTTATGTTGTTTTATCCTATGATTTATTAAATTGTATTTATGTTGTTTTATCCTATGATTTATTAAATTGTATTTATGTTGTTTTATCCTATGATTTATTAAATTGTATTTATGTTGTTTTATCCTATGCTTTATTAAATTGTATTTATGTTGTTTTATCCTATGTTTAATTAAATTGTATTTATGTTGTTTTATCGTATGCTTTATTAAACTGCATTTATGTTGTTTTATCCTATGCTTTATTAAATTGTATTTATGTTGTTTTATCGTATGCTTTATTAAATTGTATTTATGTTGTTTTATCCTATGTTTTATTAAATTGTATTTATGTTGTTTTATCCTATACTTTATTAAATTGTATTTATGTTGTTTTATCGTATGCTTTATTAAATTGTATTTATGTTGTTTTATCCTATGTTTTATTAAATTGTATTTATGTTGTTTTATCCTATGCTTTATTAAATTGTATTTATGTTGTTTTATCGTATGCTTTATTAAATTGTATTTATGTTGTTTTATCCTATGTTTTATTAAATTGTATTTATGTTGTTTTATCCTATACTTTATTAAATTGTATTTATGTTGTTTTATCGTATGCTTTATTAAATTGTATTTATGTTGTTTTATCCTATGCTTTATTAAATTGTATTTATGTTGTTTTATCCTATGCTTTATTAAATTGTGTTTATGATGTTTTATCCTATGCTTTATTAAATTGTGTTTATGATGTTTTATCCTATGCTTTATTAAACTGCATTTATGTTGTTTTATCCTATGCTATATTAAATTGTATTTATGTTGTTTTATCGTATGCTTTATTAAATTGTATTTATGTTGTTTTATCCTATGTTTTATTAAATTGTATTTATGTTGTTTTATCCTGTACTTTATTAAATTGTATTATGTTGTTTTAACCTTTGCTTTATTAAATTGTATTTATGTTGTTTTATCCTATGCTATATTAAATTGTATTTATGTTGTTTTATCCTATGCCTTATTAAATTGTGTTTATGTTGTTTTATCCTATGCTTTATTAAATTGTATTTATGTTGTTTTATCCTATGCTTTATTAAATTGTATTTATGTTGTTTAACCTATGGTTTATTAAATTGTATTTATGTTGTTTTAACCTATGCTTTATTAAATTGTATTTATGTTGTTTTAACCTATGCTTTATTAAATTGTATTTATGTTGTTTTATCCTATGCTTTATTAAATTGTATTTATGTTGTTTTAACCTATGCTTTATTAAATTGTATTTATGTTGTTTTATCCTATATTTTATTAAATTGTATTTATGTTGTTTTAACTTATGCTTTATTAAATTGTATTTATGTTGTTTTATCCTATGCTATATTAAATTGTATTTATGTTGTTTTATCCTATGCTTTATTAAATTGTGTTTATGTTTTTTTATCCTATGTTTTATTAAATTGTATTTATGTTGTTTTATCCTATGCTTTATTAAATTGTGTTTATGTTATTTTATACTATGCTTTATTAAATTGTATTTATGTTGTTTTATCCTATGCTTTATTAAATTGTGTTTATGTTGTTTTATCCTATGCTTTATTAAATTGTATTTATGTTGTTTTATCCTATGCTTTATTAAATTGTGTTTATGATGTTTTATCCTATGCTTTATTAAATTGTGTTTATGATGTTTTATCCTATGCTTTATTAAATTGTATTTATGTTGTTTTATCCTATGCTTTATTAAATTGTGTTTATGTTATTTTATCCTATGCTTTATTAAATTGTATTTATATTGTTTTATCCTATGCTTTATTAAATTGTGTTTATGTTGTTTTATCCTATGCTTTATTAAATGGTATTTATGTTGTTTTATCCTATGCTTTATTAAATTGTATTTATGTTGTTTTAACCTATGCTTTATTAAATTGTATCTATGTTGTTTTATCCTATGCTTTATTAAATTGTATTTATGTTGTTTTATCCTATGCTTTATTAAATTGTATTTATGTTGTTTTATCCTATGCTTTATTAAATTTTATTTATGTTGTTTTATCCTATGCTTTATTAAATTGTATTTATGTTGTTTTAACCTATGCTTTATTAAATTGTATTTATGTTGTTTTAACCTATGCTTTATTAAATTGTATTTATGTTGTTTTATCCTATGATTTATTAAATTGTATTTATGTTGTTTTATCCTATGATTTATTAAATTGTATTTATGTTGTTTTATCCTATGCTTTATTAAATTGTATTTATGTTGTTTTATCCTATGTTTAATTAAATTGTATTTATGTTGTTTTATCGTATGCTTTATTAAACTGCATTTATGTTGTTTTATCCTATGCTTTATTAAATTGTATTTATGTTGTTTTATCGTATGCTTTATTAAATTGTATTTATTGTGTTTTATCCTATGTTTTATTAAATTGTATTTATGTTGTTTTATCCTATACTTTATTAAATTGTATTTATGTTGTTTTATCCTATGCTTTATTAAATTGTATTTATGTTGTTTTGTCCTATGCTTTATTAAATTGTATTTATGTTTGTTTTATCCTATGCTTTATTAAATTGTATTTATGTTGTTTTATCCTATGCTTTATTAAATTGTGTTTATGTTGTATTATCCTATGCTTTATTAAATTGTATTTATGTTGTTTTGTCCTATGTTTTATTAAATTGTATTTATGTTGTTTTATCCTATGCTTTATTAAACTGCATTTATGTTGTTTTATCCTATGCTTTATTAAATTGTATTTATGTTGTTTTAACCTTTGCTTTATTAAATTGTATTTATGTTGTTTTATCCTATGCTATATTAAATTGTATTTATGTTGTTTTATCCTATGCCTTATTAAATTGTGTTTATGTTGTTTTATCCTATGCTTTATTAAATTGTATTTATGTTGTTTTATCCTATGCTTTATTAAATTGTATTTATGTTGTTTAACTTATGGTTTATTAAATTGTATTTATGTTGTTTTATCCTATGCTTTATTAAATTGTATTTATGTTGTTTTGTCCTATGCTTTATTAAATTGTATTTATGTTGTTTTATCCTATGCTTTATTAAATTGTATTTATGTTGTTTTATCCTATGCTTTATTAAATTGTATTTATGTTGTTTTATCCTATACTTTATTAAATTGTATTTATGTTGTTTTATCCTATGCTTTATTAAATTGTATTTATGTTGTTTTGTCCTATGCTTTATTAAATTGTATTTATGTTGTTTTATCCTATGCTTTATTAAATTGTATTTATGTTGTTTTATCCTATGCTTTATTAAATTGTGTTTATGTTGTATTATCCTATGCTTTATTAAATTGTATTTATGTTGTTTTATCCTATGTTTTATTAAATTGTATTTATGTTGTTTTATCGTATGCTTTATTAAACTGCATTTATGTTGTTTTATCCTATGCTTTATTAAATTGTATTTATGTTGTTTTATCCTATGCTTTATTAAATTGTATTTATGTTGTTTTATCCTATGCTTTATTAAATTGTGTTTATGTTGTATTATCCTATGCTTTATTAAATTGTATTTATGTTGTTTTATCGTATGCTTTATTAAACTGCATTTATGTTGTTTTATCCTATGCTTTATTAAATTGTATTTATGTTGTTTTATCCTATGCTTTATTAAATTGTATTTATGTTGTTTTATCCTATGTTTTATTAAATTGTATTTATGTTGTTTTATCGTATGCTTTATTAAACTGCATTTATGTTGTTTTATCCTATGCTATATTAAATTTTATTTATGTTGTTTTATCGTATGCTTTATTAAATTGTATTTATGTTGTTTTATCCTATGTTTTATTAAATTGTATTTATGTTGTTTTATCCTATACTTTATTAAATTGTATTTATGTTGTTTTAACTTTTGCTTTATTAAATTGTATTTATGTTGTTTTATCCTATGCTATATTAAATTGTATTTATGTTGTTTTATCCTATGCCTTATTAAATTGTGTTTATGTTGTTTTATCCTATGCTTTATTAAATTGTATTTATGTTGTTTTATCCTATGCTTTATTAAATTGTATTTATGTTGTTTAACTTATGGTTTATTAAATTGTATTTGTGTTGTTTTATCCTATGCTTTATTAAATTGTATTTATGTTGTTTTGTCCTATGCTTTATTAAATTGTATTTATGTTGTTTTATCCTATGCTTTATTAAATTGTGTTTATGTTGTATTATCCTATGCTTTATTAAATTGTATTTATGTTGTTTTATCCTATGTTTTATTAAATTGTATTTATGTTGTTTTATCGTATGCTTTATTAAACTGCATTTATGTTGTTTTATCCTATGCTTTATTAAATTGTATTTATGTTGTTTTATCCTATGTTTTATTGAATTCTATTTATGTTGTTTTATCCAATGCTTTATTAAATTGTATTTATGTTGTTTTAACCCATGCTTCATTAAATTGTATTTATGTTCTTTTATCCTATGCTTTATTAAATTGTATTTATGTTGTTTTAACCTATGCTTTATTAAATTGTATTTATGTTGTTTTATCCTATGCTTTATTAAATTGTATTTATGTTGTTTTATCCTATGCTTTATTAAATTGTATTCATGTTGTTTTAACCTATGCTTTATTAAATTGTGTTTATGTTGTTTTATCCTATGCTTTATTAAATTGTATTCATGTTGTTTTAACCTATGCTTTATTAAATTGTGTTTATGTTGTTTTATCCTATGCTTTATTAAATTGTGTTTATGTTGTTTTATCGTATGCTTTATTAAACTGCATTTATGTTGTTTTATCCTATGCTTTATTAAATTGTATTTATGTTGTTTTATCCTATGCTTTATTAAATTGTATTTATGTTGTTTTATCCTATGTTTTATTAAATTGTATTTATGTTGTTTTATCGTATGCTTTATTAAACTGCATTTATGTTGTTTTATCCTATGCTATATTAAATTGTATTTATGTTGTTTTATCGTATGCTTTATTAAATTGTATTTATGTTGTTTTATCCTATGTTTTATTAAATTGTATTTATGTTGTTTTATCCTATACTTTATTAAATTGTATTTATGTTGTTTTAACCTTTGCTTTATTAAATTGTATTTATGTTGTTTTATCCTATGCTATATTAAATTGTATTTATGTTGTTTTATCCTATACTTTATTAAATTGTATTTATGTTGTTTTAACTTATGCTTTATTAAATTGTATTTATGTTGTTTTATCCTATGCTATATTAAATTGTATTTATGTTGTTTTATCCTATGCTTTATTAAATTGTGTTTATGTTGTTTTATCCTATGCTTTATTAAATTGTATTTATGTTGTTTTATCCTATGCTTTATTAAATTGTATTTATGTTGTTTAACCTATGGTTTATTAAATTGTATTTATGTTGTTTTAACCTATGCTTTATTAAATTGTATTTATGTTGTTTTAACCTATGCTTTATTAAATTGTATTTATGTTGTTTTATCCTATGCTTTATTAAATTGTATTTATGTTGTTTTAACCTATGCTTTATTAAATTGTATTTATGTTGTTTTATCCTATACTTTATTAAATTGTATTTATGTTGTTTTAACTTATGCTTTATTAAATTGTATTTATGTTGTTTTATCCTATGCTATATTAAATTGTATTTATGTTGTTTTATCCTATGCTTTATTAAATTGTGTTTATGTTTTTTTATCCTATGCTTTATTAAATTGTATTTATGTTGTTTTATCCTATGCTTTATTAAATTGTGTTTATGTTATTTTATACTATGCTTTATTAAATTGTATTTATGTTGTTTTATCCTATGCTTTATTAAATTGTGTTTATGTTGTTTTATCCTATGCTTTATTAAATTGTATTTATGTTGTTTTATCCTATGCTTTATTAAATTGTGTTTATGATGTTTTATCCTATGCTTTATTAAATGGTATTTATGTTGTTTTATCCTATGCTTTATTAAATTGTGTTTATGTTATTTTATCCTATGCTTTATTAAATTGTATTTATATTGTTTTATCCTATGCTTTATTAAAATGTGTTTATGTTGTTTTATCCTATGCTTTATTAAATTGTATTTATGTTGTTTTATCCTATGCTTTATTAAATTGTGTTTATGTTGTTTTATCCTATGCTTTATTAAATGGTATTTATGTTGTTTTATCCTATGCTTTATTAACTTGTATTTATGTTGTTTTAACCTATGCTTTATTAAATTGTATTTATGTTGTTTTATCCTATGCTTTATTAAATTGTATTTATGTTGTTTTATCCTATGCTTTATTAAATTGTATTTATGTTGTTTTATCCTATGCTTTATTAAATTGTATTTATGATGTTTTAACCTATGCTTTATTAAATTGCATTTATGTTGTTTTAACCTATGCTTTATTAAATTGTATTTATGTTGTTTTATCCTATGCTTTATTAAATTGTATTTATGTTGTTTTATCCTATGCTTTATTAAATTGTATTTATGTTGTTTTAACCTATGCTTTATTAAATTGTATTTATGTTGTTTTATCCTATACTTTATTAAATTGTATTTATGTTGTTTTAACTTATGCTTTATTAAATTGTATTTATGTTGTTTTATCCTATGCTATATTAAATTGTATTTATGTTGTTTTATCCTATGCTTTATTAAATTGTGTTTATGTTTTTTTATCCTATGCTTTATTAAATTGTATTTATGTTGTTTTATCCTATGCTTTATTAAATTGTGTTTATGTTATTTTATACTATGCTTTATTAAATTGTATTTATGTTGTTTTATCCTATGCTTTATTAAATTGTGTTTATGTTGTTTTATCCTATGCTTTATTAAATTGTATTTATGTTGTTTTATCCTATGCTTTATTAAATTGTGTTTATGATGTTTTATCCTATGCTTTATTAAATGGTATTTATGTTGTTTTATCCTATGCTTTATTAAATTGTGTTTATGTTATTTTATCCTATGCTTTATTAAATTGTATTTATATTGTTTTATCCTATGCTTTATTAAAATGTGTTTATGTTGTTTTATCCTATGCTTTATTAAATTGTATTTATGTTGTTTTATCCTATGCTTTATTAAATTGTGTTTATGTTGTTTTATCCTATGCTTTATTAAATGGTATTTATGTTGTTTTATCCTATGCTTTATTAACTTGTATTTATGTTGTTTTAACCTATGCTTTATTAAATTGTATTTATGTTGTTTTATCCTATGCTTTATTAAATTGTATTTATGTTGTTTTATCCTATGCTTTATTAAATTGTATTTATGTTGTTTTATCCTATGCTTTATTAAATTGTATTTATGATGTTTTAACCTATGCTTTATTAAATTGCATTTATGTTGTTTTAACCTATGCTTTATTAAATTGTATTTATGTTGTTTTATCCTATGCTTTATTAAATTGTATTTATGTTGTTTTATCCTATGCTTTATTAAATTGTATTTATGTTGTTTTATCCTATGTTTTATTAAATTGTATTTATGTTGTTTTATCCTATGTTTTATTAAATTGTATTTATGTTGTTTTATCGTATGCTTTATTAAACTGCATTTATGTTGTTTTATCCTATGCTTTATTAAATTGTATTTATGTTGTTTTATCCTATGTTTTATTGAATTCTATTTATGTTGTTTTATCCAATGCTTTATTAAATTGTATTTATGTTGTTTTAACCCATGCTTCATTAAATTGTATTTATGTTCTTTTATCCTATGTTTTATTAAATTGTATTTATGTTGTTTTAACCTATGCTTTATTAAATTGTATTTATGTTGTTTTATCCTATGCTTTATTAAATTGTATTTATGTTGTTTTATCCTATGCTTTATTAAATTGTATTCATGTTGTTTTAACCTATGCTTTATTAAATTGTGTTTATGTTGTTTTATATTATGCTTTATTAAATTGTGTTTATGTTGTATTATCCTATGCTTTATTAAATTGTATTTATGTTGTTTTATCCTATGTTTTATTAAATTGTATTTATGTTGTTTTATCGTATGCTTTATTAAACTGCATTTATGTTGTTTTATCCTATGCTTTATTAAATTGTATTTATGTTGTTTTATCCTATGCTTTATTAAATTGTATTTATGTTGTTTTATCCTATGTTTTATTAAATTGTATTTATGTTGTTTTATCGTATGCTTTATTAAACTGCATTTATGTTGTTTTATCCTATGCTTTATTAAATTGTATTTATGTTGTTTTATCCTATGCTTTATTAAATTGTATTTATGTTGTTTAATCCTATGTTTTATTAAATTGTATTTATGTTGTTTTATCGTATGCTTTATTAAACTGCATTTATGTTGTTTTATCCTATGCTTTATTAAATTGTATTTATGTTGTTTTATCGTATGCTTTATTAAATTGTATTTATGTTGTTTTATCCTATGTTTTATTAAATTGTATTTATGTTGTTTTATCCTACACTTTATTAAATTGTATTTATGTTGTTTTAACCTTTGCTTTATTAAATTGTATTTATGTTGTTTTATCCTATGCTATATTAAATTGTATTTATGTTGTTTTATCCTATGCCTTATTAAATTGTGTTTATGTTGTTTTATCCTATGCTTTATTAAATTGTATTCATGTTGTTTTATCCTATGCTTTATTAAATTGTATTTATGTTGTTTAACCTATGGTTTATTAAATTGTATTTATGTTGTTTTAACCTATGCTTTATTAAATTGTGTTTATGTTATTTTATACTATGCTTTATTAAATTGTATTTATGTTGTTTTATCCTATGCTTTATTAAATTGTGTTTATGTTGTTTTATCCTATGCTTTATTAAATTGTATTTATGTTGTTTTATCCTATGCTTTATTAAATTGTGTTTATGATGTTTTATCCTATGCTTTATTAAATTGTGTTTATGATGTTTTATCCTATGCTTTATTAAATTGTATTTATGTTGTTTTATCCTATGCTTTATTAAATTGTGTTTATGTTATTTTATCCTATGCTTTATTAAATTGTATTTATATTGTTTTATCCTATGCTTTATTAAATTGTGTTTATGTTGTTTTATCCTATGCTTTATTAAATGGTATTTATGTTGTTTTATCCTATGCTTTATTAAATTGTATTTATGTTGTTTTAACCTATGCTTTATTAAATTGTATCTATGTTGTTTTATCCTATGCTTTATTAAATTGTATTTATGTTGTTTTATCCTATGCTTTATTAAATTGTATTTATGTTGTTTTATCCTATGCTTTATTAAATTTTATTTATGTTGTTTTATCCTATGCTTTATTAAATTGTATTTATGTTGTTTTAACCTATGCTTTATTAAATTGTATTTATGTTGTTTTAACCTATGCTTTATTAAATTGTATTTATGTTGTTTTATCCTATGATTTATTAAATTGTATTTATGTTGTTTTATCCTATGATTTATTAAATTGTATTTATGTTGTTTTATCCTATGCTTTATTAAATTGTATTTATGTTGTTTTATCCTATGTTTAATTAAATTGTATTTATGTTGTTTTATCGTATGCTTTATTAAACTGCATTTATGTTGTTTTATCCTATGCTTTATTAAATTGTATTTATGTTGTTTTATCGTATGCTTTATTAAATTGTATTTATTGTTTTTTATCCTATGTTTTATTAAATTGTATTTATGTTGTTTTATCCTATACTTTATTAAATTGTATTTATGTTGTTTTATCCTATGCTTTATTAAATTGTATTTATGTTGTTTTGTCCTATGCTTTATTAAATTGTATTTATGTTTGTTTTATCCTATGCTTTATTAAATTGTATTTATGTTGTTTTATCCTATGCTTTATTAAATTGTGTTTATGTTGTATTATCCTATGCTTTATTAAATTGTATTTATGTTGTTTTGTCCTATGTTTTATTAAATTGTATTTATGTTGTTTTATCCTATGCTTTATTAAACTGCATTTATGTTGTTTTATCCTATGCTTTATTAAATTGTATTTATGTTGTTTTAACCTTTGCTTTATTAAATTGTATTTATGTTGTTTTATCCTATGCTATATTAAATTGTATTTATGTTGTTTTATCCTATGCCTTATTAAATTGTGTTTATGTTGTTTTATCCTATGCTTTATTAAATTGTATTTATGTTGTTTTATCCTATGCTTTATTAAATTGTATTTATGTTGTTTAACTTATGGTTTATTAAATTGTATTTATGTTGTTTTATCCTATGCTTTATTAAATTGTATTTATGTTGTTTTGTCCTATGCTTTATTAAATTGTATTTATGTTGTTTTATCCTATGCTTTATTAAATTGTATTTATGTTGTTTTATCCTATGCTTTATTAAATTGTATTTATGTTGTTTTATCCTATACTTTATTAAATTGTATTTATGTTGTTTTATCCTATGCTTTATTAAATTGTATTTATGTTGTTTTGTCCTATGCTTTATTAAATTGTATTTATGTTGTTTTATCCTATGCTTTATTAAATTGTATTTATGTTGTTTTATCCTATGCTTTATTAAATTGTGTTTATGTTGTATTATCCTATGCTTTATTAAATTGTATTTATGTTGTTTTATCCTATGTTTTATTAAATTGTATTTATGTTGTTTTATCGTATGCTTTATTAAACTGCATTTATGTTGTTTTATCCTATGCTTTATTAAATTGTATTTATGTTGTTTTATCCTATGCTTTATTAAATTGTATTTATGTTGTTTTATCCTATGCTTTATTAAATTGTGTTTATGTTGTATTATCCTATGCTTTATTAAATTGTATTTATGTTGTTTTATCGTATGCTTTATTAAACTGCATTTATGTTGTTTTATCCTATGCTTTATTAAATTGTATTTATGTTGTTTTATCCTATGCTTTATTAAATTGTATTTATGTTGTTTTATCCTATGTTTTATTAAATTGTATTTATGTTGTTTTATCGTATGCTTTATTAAACTGCATTTATGTTGTTTTATCCTATGCTATATTAAATTTTATTTATGTTGTTTTATCGTATGCTTTATTAAATTGTATTTATGTTGTTTTATCCTATGTTTTATTAAATTGTATTTATGTTGTTTTATCCTATACTTTATTAAATTGTATTTATGTTGTTTTAACTTTTGCTTTATTAAATTGTATTTATGTTGTTTTATCCTATGCTATATTAAATTGTATTTATGTTGTTTTATCCTATGCCTTATTAAATTGTGTTTATGTTGTTTTATCCTATGCTTTATTAAATTGTATTTATGTTGTTTTATCCTATGCTTTATTAAATTGTATTTATGTTGTTTAACTTATGGTTTATTAAATTGTATTTGTGTTGTTTTATCCTATGCTTTATTAAATTGTATTTATGTTGTTTTGTCCTATGCTTTATTAAATTGTATTTATGTTGTTTTATCCTATGCTTTATTAAATTGTGTTTATGTTGTATTATCCTATGCTTTATTAAATTGTATTTATGTTGTTTTATCCTATGTTTTATTAAATTGTATTTATGTTGTTTTATCGTATGCTTTATTAAACTGCATTTATGTTGTTTTATCCTATGCTTTATTAAATTGTATTTATGTTGTTTTATCCTATGTTTTATTGAATTCTATTTATGTTGTTTTATCCAATGCTTTATTAAATTGTATTTATGTTGTTTTAACCCATGCTTCATTAAATTGTATTTATGTTCTTTTATCCTATGCTTTATTAAATTGTATTTATGTTGTTTTAACCTATGCTTTATTAAATTGTATTTATGTTGTTTTATCCTATGCTTTATTAAATTGTATTTATGTTGTTTTATCCTATGCTTTATTAAATTGTATTCATGTTGTTTTAACCTATGCTTTATTAAATTGTGTTTATGTTGTTTTATCCTATGCTTTATTAAATTGTATTCATGTTGTTTTAACCTATGCTTTATTAAATTGTGTTTATGTTGTTTTATCCTATGCTTTATTAAATTGTGTTTATGTTGTTTTATCGTATGCTTTATTAAACTGCATTTATGTTGTTTTATCCTATGCTTTATTAAATTGTATTTATGTTGTTTTATCCTATGCTTTATTAAATTGTATTTATGTTGTTTTATCCTATGTTTTATTAAATTGTATTTATGTTGTTTTATCGTATGCTTTATTAAACTGCATTTATGTTGTTTTATCCTATGCTATATTAAATTGTATTTATGTTGTTTTATCGTATGCTTTATTAAATTGTATTTATGTTGTTTTATCCTATGTTTTATTAAATTGTATTTATGTTGTTTTATCCTATACTTTATTAAATTGTATTTATGTTGTTTTAACCTTTGCTTTATTAAATTGTATTTATGTTGTTTTATCCTATGCTATATTAAATTGTATTTATGTTGTTTTATCCTATACTTTATTAAATTGTATTTATGTTGTTTTAACTTATGCTTTATTAAATTGTATTTATGTTGTTTTATCCTATGCTATATTAAATTGTATTTATGTTGTTTTATCCTATGCTTTATTAAATTGTGTTTATGTTGTTTTATCCTATGCTTTATTAAATTGTATTTATGTTGTTTTATCCTATGCTTTATTAAATTGTATTTATGTTGTTTAACCTATGGTTTATTAAATTGTATTTATGTTGTTTTAACCTATGCTTTATTAAATTGTATTTATGTTGTTTTAACCTATGCTTTATTAAATTGTATTTATGTTGTTTTATCCTATGCTTTATTAAATTGTATTTATGTTGTTTTAACCTATGCTTTATTAAATTGTATTTATGTTGTTTTATCCTATACTTTATTAAATTGTATTTATGTTGTTTTAACTTATGCTTTATTAAATTGTATTTATGTTGTTTTATCCTATGCTATATTAAATTGTATTTATGTTGTTTTATCCTATGCTTTATTAAATTGTGTTTATGTTTTTTTATCCTATGCTTTATTAAATTGTATTTATGTTGTTTTATCCTATGCTTTATTAAATTGTGTTTATGTTATTTTATACTATGCTTTATTAAATTGTATTTATGTTGTTTTATCCTATGCTTTATTAAATTGTGTTTATGTTGTTTTATCCTATGCTTTATTAAATTGTATTTATGTTGTTTTATCCTATGCTTTATTAAATTGTGTTTATGATGTTTTATCCTATGCTTTATTAAATGGTATTTATGTTGTTTTATCCTATGCTTTATTAAATTGTGTTTATGTTATTTTATCCTATGCTTTATTAAATTGTATTTATATTGTTTTATCCTATGCTTTATTAAAATGTGTTTATGTTGTTTTATCCTATGCTTTATTAAATTGTATTTATGTTGTTTTATCCTATGCTTTATTAAATTGTGTTTATGTTGTTTTATCCTATGCTTTATTAAATGGTATTTATGTTGTTTTATCCTATGCTTTATTAACTTGTATTTATGTTGTTTTAACCTATGCTTTATTAAATTGTATTTATGTTGTTTTATCCTATGCTTTATTAAATTGTATTTATGTTGTTTTATCCTATGCTTTATTAAATTGTATTTATGTTGTTTTATCCTATGCTTTATTAAATTGTATTTATGATGTTTTAACCTATGCTTTATTAAATTGCATTTATGTTGTTTTAACCTATGCTTTATTAAATTGTATTTATGTTGTTTTATCCTATGCTTTATTAAATTGTATTTATGTTGTTTTATCCTATGCTTTATTAAATTGTATTTATGTTGTTTTAACCTATGCTTTATTAAATTGTATTTATGTTGTTTTATCCTATACTTTATTAAATTGTATTTATGTTGTTTTAACTTATGCTTTATTAAATTGTATTTATGTTGTTTTATCCTATGCTATATTAAATTGTATTTATGTTGTTTTATCCTATGCTTTATTAAATTGTGTTTATGTTTTTTTATCCTATGCTTTATTAAATTGTATTTATGTTGTTTTATCCTATGCTTTATTAAATTGTGTTTATGTTATTTTATACTATGCTTTATTAAATTGTATTTATGTTGTTTTATCCTATGCTTTATTAAATTGTGTTTATGTTGTTTTATCCTATGCTTTATTAAATTGTATTTATGTTGTTTTATCCTATGCTTTATTAAATTGTGTTTATGATGTTTTATCCTATGCTTTATTAAATGGTATTTATGTTGTTTTATCCTATGCTTTATTAAATTGTGTTTATGTTATTTTATCCTATGCTTTATTAAATTGTATTTATATTGTTTTATCCTATGCTTTATTAAAATGTGTTTATGTTGTTTTATCCTATGCTTTATTAAATTGTATTTATGTTGTTTTATCCTATGCTTTATTAAATTGTGTTTATGTTGTTTTATCCTATGCTTTATTAAATGGTATTTATGTTGTTTTATCCTATGCTTTATTAACTTGTATTTATGTTGTTTTAACCTATGCTTTATTAAATTGTATTTATGTTGTTTTATCCTATGCTTTATTAAATTGTATTTATGTTGTTTTATCCTATGCTTTATTAAATTGTATTTATGTTGTTTTATCCTATGCTTTATTAAATTGTATTTATGATGTTTTAACCTATGCTTTATTAAA
The DNA here is from genome assembly GCF_046119375.1 of Phyllobates terribilis. Taxonomy (NCBI): domain Eukaryota; kingdom Metazoa; phylum Chordata; class Amphibia; order Anura; family Dendrobatidae; genus Phyllobates; species Phyllobates terribilis. The sequence goes on along the minus strand of NW_027362781.1, from coordinate 606,211 downwards.
TTGCATTTATGTTGTTTTAACCTATGCTTTATTAAATTGTATTTATGTTGTTTTATCCTATGCTTTATTAAATTGTATTTATGTTGTTTTATCCTATGCTTTATTAAATTGTATTTATGTTGTTTTATCCTATGTTTTATTAAATTGTATTTATGTTGTTTTATCCTATGTTTTATTAAATTGTATTTATGTTGTTTTATCGTATGCTTTATTAAACTGCATTTATGTTGTTTTATCCTATGCTTTATTAAATTGTATTTATGTTGTTTTATCCTATGTTTTATTGAATTCTATTTATGTTGTTTTATCCAATGCTTTATTAAATTGTATTTATGTTGTTTTAACCCATGCTTCATTAAATTGTATTTATGTTCTTTTATCCTATGTTTTATTAAATTGTATTTATGTTGTTTTAACCTATGCTTTATTAAATTGTATTTATGTTGTTTTATCCTATGCTTTATTAAATTGTATTTATGTTGTTTTATCCTATGCTTTATTAAATTGTATTCATGTTGTTTTAACCTATGCTTTATTAAATTGTGTTTATGTTGTTTTATATTATGCTTTATTAAATTGTGTTTATGTTGTATTATCCTATGCTTTATTAAATTGTATTTATGTTGTTTTATCCTATGTTTTATTAAATTGTATTTATGTTGTTTTATCGTATGCTTTATTAAACTGCATTTATGTTGTTTTATCCTATGCTTTATTAAATTGTATTTATGTTGTTTTATCCTATGCTTTATTAAATTGTATTTATGTTGTTTTATCCTATGTTTTATTAAATTGTATTTATGTTGTTTTATCGTATGCTTTATTAAACTGCATTTATGTTGTTTTATCCTATGCTTTATTAAATTGTATTTATGTTGTTTTATCCTATGCTTTATTAAATTGTATTTATGTTGTTTAATCCTATGTTTTATTAAATTGTATTTATGTTGTTTTATCGTATGCTTTATTAAACTGCATTTATGTTGTTTTATCCTATGCTTTATTAAATTGTATTTATGTTGTTTTATCGTATGCTTTATTAAATTGTATTTATGTTGTTTTATCCTATGTTTTATTAAATTGTATTTATGTTGTTTTATCCTACACTTTATTAAATTGTATTTATGTTGTTTTAACCTTTGCTTTATTAAATTGTATTTATGTTGTTTTATCCTATGCTATATTAAATTGTATTTATGTTGTTTTATCCTATGCCTTATTAAATTGTGTTTATGTTGTTTTATCCTATGCTTTATTAAATTGTATTCATGTTGTTTTATCCTATGCTTTATTAAATTGTATTTATGTTGTTTAACCTATGGTTTATTAAATTGTATTTATGTTGTTTTAACCTATGCTTTATTAAATTGTATTTATGTTGTTTTAACCTATGCTTTATTAAATTGTATTTATGTTGTTTTATCCTATGCTTTATTAAATTGTATTTATGTTGTTTTAACCTATGCTTTATTAAATTGTATTTATGTTGTTTTATCCTATACTTTATTAAATTGTATTTATGTTGTTTTAACTTATGCTTTATTAAATTGTATTTATGTTGTTTTATCCTATGCTATATTAAATTGTATTTATGTTGTTTTATCCTATGCTTTATTAAATTGTATTTATGTTGTTTTATCCTAAGCTTTATTAAATTGTGTTTATGTTATTTTATCCTATGCTTTATTAAATTGTGTTTATGTTGTATTATCCTATGTTTTTTTATATTGTATTTATGTTGTTTTATCCTATGTTTTATTAAATTGTATTTATGTTGTTTTATCGTATGCTTTATTAAACTTCATTTATGTTGTTTTATCCTATGCTTTATTAAATTGTTTTTATGTTGTTTTATCCTATGCTTTATTAAATTGTATTTATGTTGTTTTATCCTATGTTTTATTAAATTGTATTTATGTTGTTTTATCGTATGCTTTATTAAACTGCATTTATGTTGTTTTATCCTATGCTTTATTAAATTGTATTTATGTTGTTTTATCCTATGCTTTATTAAATTGTATTTATGTTGTTTAATCCTATGTTTTATTAAATTGTATTTATGTTGTTTTATCGTATGCTTTATTAAACTGCATTTATGTTGTTTTATCCTATGCTTTATTAAATTGTATTTATGTTGTTTTATCGTATGCTTTATTAAATTGTATTTATGTTGTTTTATCCTATGTTTTATTAAATTGTATTTATGTTGTTTTATCCTATACTTTATTAAATTGTATTTATGTTGTTTTAACCTTTGCTTTATTAAATTGTATTGATGTTGTTTTATCCTATGCTATATTAAATTGTATTTATGTTGTTTTATCCTATGCCTTATTAAATTGTGTTTATGTTGTTTTATCCTATGCTTTATTAAATTGTATTTATGTTGTTTTATCCTATGCTTTATTAAATTGTATTTATGTTGTTTAACTTATGGTTTATTAAATTGTATTTATGTTGTTTTAACCTATGCTTTATTAAATTGTATTTATGTTGTTTTAACCTATGCTTTATTAAATTGTATTTATGTTGTTTTATCCTATGCTTTATTAAATTGTATTTATGTTGTTTTATCCTATGCTATATTAAATTGTATTTATGTTGTTTTATCCTATGCTTTATTAAATTGTGTTTATGTTGTTTTATCCTATGCTTTATTAAATTGTATTTATGTTGTTTTATCCTATGCTTTATTAAATTGTGTTCATGTTGTTTTATCCTATGCTTTATTAAATGGTATTTAGGTTGTTTTATCCTATGCTTTATTAAATTGTATTTATGTTGTTTTAACCTATGCTTTATTAAATTGTATTTATGTTGTTTTATCCTATGCTTTATTAAATTGTATTCATGTTGTTTTAACCTATGCTTTATTAAACTGTATTTATGTTGTTTTATCCTATGCTTTATTAAATTTTATTTATGTTGTTTTATCCTATGCTTTATTAAATTGTATTTATGTTGTTTTAACCTATGCTTTATTAAATTGTATTTATGTTGTTTTAACCTATGCTTTATTAAATTGTATTTATGTTGTTTTATCCTATGCTTTATTAAATTGTATTTATGTTGTTTTATCCTATGCTTTATTAAATTGTATTTATGTTGTTTTATCCTATGTTTTATTAAATTGTATTTATGTTGTTTTATCGTATGCTTTATTAAACTGCATTTATGTTGTTTTATCCTATGCTTTATTAAATTGTATTTATGTTGTTTTATCGTATGCTTTATTAAATTGTATTTATGTTGTTTTATCCTATGTTTTATTAAATTGTATTTATGTTGTTTTATCCTATACTTTATTAAATTGCATTTATGTTGTTTTATCCTATGCTTTATTAAATTGTATTTATGTTGTTTTGTCCTATGCTTTATTAAATTGTATTTATGTTGTTTTATCCTATGCTTTATTAAATTGTATTTATGTTGTTTTATCCTATGCTTTATTAAATTGTGTTTATGTTGTATTATCCTATGCTTTATTAAATTGTATTTATGTTGTTTTATCCTATGTTTTATTAAATTGTATTTATGTTGTTTTATCGTATGCTTTATTAAACTGCATTTATGTTGTTTTATCCTATGCTTTATTAAATTGTATTTATGTTGTTTTATCGTATGCTTTATTAAATTGTATTTATGTTGCTTTATCCTATGTTTTATTAAATTGTATTTATGTTGTTTTATCCTATGTTTTATTGAATTCTATTTATGTTGTTTTATCCAATGCTTTATTAAATTGTATTTATGTTGTTTTAACCCATGCTTCATTAAATTGTATTTATGTTCTTTTATCCTATGCTTTATTAAATTGTATTTATGTTGTTTTAACCTATGCTTTATTAAATTGTATTTATGTTGTTTTATCCTATGCTTTATTAAATTGTATTTATGTTGTTTTATCCTATGCTTTATTAAATTGTATTCATGTTGTTTTAACCTATGCTTTATTAAATTGTATTTATGTTGTTTTATCCTATGCTTTATTAAATTGTGTTTATGTTGTATTATCATATGCTTTATTAAATTGTATTTATGTTGTTTTATCCTATGTTTTATTAAATTGTATTTATGTTGTTTTATCGTATGCTTTATTAAACTGCATTTATGTTGTTTTATCCTATGCTTTATTAAATTGTATTTATGTTGTTTTATCGTATGCTTTATTAAATTGTATTTATGTTGCTTTATCCTATGTTTTATTAAATTGTATTTATGTTGTTTTATCCTATACTTTATTAAATTGTATTTATGTTGTTTTAACCTATGCTTTATTAAATTGTATTTATGTTGTTTTATCCTATGCTATATTAAATTGTATTTATGTTGTTTTATCCTATGCTTTATTAAATTGTATTTATGTGGTTTTATCCTATGCTTTATTAAATTGTATTTATGTTGTTTTATCCTATGCTTTATTAAATTGCATCTATCTTGTTTTATCCTATGCTTTATTAAATTGTATTTATGTTGTTTTATCCTATGCTTTATTAAATTGTATTTATGTGGTTTTATCCTATGCTTTATTAAATTGTATTTATGTTGTTTTATCTATTGCTTTATTAAATTGTATTTATGTGGTTTTATCCTATGATTTATTAAATTGTATTTATGTTGTTTTATCCTATGCTTTATTAAATTGTATTTATGTTGTTTTAACCCATGCTTTATTAAATTGTATTTATGTTGTTTTATCCTATGCTTTAGTAAATTGTATTTATGTTGTTTTGTCCTATGCTTTATTAAATTGTATTTATGTTGTTTTATCCTATGCTTTATTAAATTGTATTTATGTTGTTTTATCCTATGCTTTATTAAATTGTGTTTATGTTGTATTATCCTATGCTTTATTAAATTGTATTTATGTTGTTTTATCCTATGTTTTATTAAATTGTATTTATGTTGTTTTATCGTATGCTTTATTAAACTGCATTTATGTTGTTTTATCCTATGCTTTATTAAATTGTATTTATGTTGTTTTATCCTATGTTTTATTGAATTCTATTTATGTTGTTTTATCCAATGCTTTATTAAATTGTATTTATGTTGTTTTAACCCATGCTTCATTAAATTGTATTTATGTTCTTTTATCCTATGCTTTATTAAATTGTATTTATGTTGTTTTAACCTATGCTTTATTAAATTGTATTTATGTTGTTTTATCCTATGCTTTATTAAATTGTATTTATGTTGTTTTATCCTATGCTTTATTAAATTGTATTCATGTTGTTTTAACCTATGCTTTATTAAATTGTATTTATGTTGTTTTATCCTATGCTTTATTAAATTGTGTTTATGTTGTATTATCATATGCTTTATTAAATTGTATTTATGTTGTTTTATCCTATGTTTTATTAAATTGTATTTATGTTGTTTTATCGTATGCTTTATTAAACTGCATTTATGTTGTTTTATCCTATGCTTTATTAAATTGTATTTATGTTGTTTTATCGTATGCTTTATTAAATTGTATTTATGTTGTTTTATCCTATGTTTTATTAAATTGTATTTATGTTGTTTTATCCTACACTTTATTAAATTGTATTTATGTTGTTTTAACCTTTGCTTTATTAAATTGTATTTATGTTGTTTTATCCTATGCTATATTAAATTGTATTTATGTTGTTTTATCCTATGCCTTATTAAATTGTGTTTATGTTGTTTTATCCTATGCTTTATTAAATTGTATTCATGTTGTTTTATCCTATGCTTTATTAAATTGTATTTATGTTGTTTAACCTATGGTTTATTAAATTGTATTTATGTTGTTTTAACCTATGCTTTATTAAATTGTATTTATGTTGTTTTAACCTATGCTTTATTAAATTGTATTTATGTTGTTTTATCCTATGCTTTATTAAATTGTATTTATGTTGTTTTAACCTATGCTTTATTAAATTGTATTTATGTTGTTTTATCCTATACTTTATTAAATTGTATTTATGTTGTTTTAACTTATGCTTTATTAAATTGTATTTATGTTGTTTTATCCTATGCTATATTAAATTGTATTTATGTTGTTTTATCCTATGCTTTATTAAATTGTATTTATGTTGTTTTATCCTATGCTTTATTAAATTGTGTTTATGTTATTTTATCCTATGCTTTATTAAATTGTGTTTATGTTGTATTATCCTATGTTTTTTTATATTGTATTTATGTTGTTTTATCCTATGTTTTATTAAATTGTATTTATGATGTTTTATCGTATGCTTTATTAAACTTCATTTATGTTGTTTTATCCTATGCTTTATTAAATTGTTTTTATGTTGTTTTATCCTATGCTTTATTAAATTGTATTTATGTTGTTTTATCCTATGTTTTATTAAATTGTATTTATGTTGTTTTATCGTATGCTTTATTAAACTGCATTTATGTTGTTTTATCCTATGCTTTATTAAATTGTATTTATGTTGTTTTATCCTATGCTTTATTAAATTGTATTTATGTTGTTTAATCCTATGTTTTATTAAATTGTATTTATGTTGTTTTATCGTATGCTTTATTAAACTGCATTTATGTTGTTTTATCCTATGCTTTATTAAATTGTATTTATGTTGTTTTATCGTATGCTTTATTAAATTGTATTTATGTTGTTTTATCCTATGTTTTATTAAATTGTATTTATGTTGTTTTATCCTATACTTTATTAAATTGTATTTATGTTGTTTTAACCTTTGCTTTATTAAATTGTATTTATGTTGTTTTATCCTATGCTATATTAAATTGTATTTATGTTGTTTTATCCTATGCCTTATTAAATTGTGTTTATGTTGTTTTATCCTATGCTTTATTAAATTGTATTTATGTTGTTTTATCCTATGCTTTATTAAATTGTATTTATGTTGTTTAACTTATGGTTTATTAAATTGTATTTATGTTGTTTTAACCTATGCTTTATTAAATTGTATTTATGTTGTTTTAACCTATGCTTTATTAAATTGTATTTATGTTGTTTTATCCTATGCTTTATTAAATTGTATTTATGTTGTTTTATCCTATGCTATATTAAATTGTATTTATGTTGTTTTATCCTATGCTTTATTAAATTGTGTTTATGTTGTTTTATCCTATGCTTTATTAAATTGTATTTATGTTGTTTTATCCTATGCTTTATTAAATTGTGTTCATGTTGTTTTATCCTATGCTTTATTAAATGGTATTTAGGTTGTTTTATCCTATGCTTTATTAAATTGTATTTATGTTGTTTTAACCTATGCTTTATTAAATTGTATTTATGTTGTTTTATCCTATGCTTTATTAAATTGTATTCATGTTGTTTTAACCTATGCTTTATTAAACTGTATTTATGTTGTTTTATCCTATGCTTTATTAAATTTTATTTATGTTGTTTTATCCTATGCTTTATTAAATTGTATTTATGTTGTTTTAACCTATGCTTTATTAAATTGTATTTATGTTGTTTTAACCTATGCTTTATTAAATTGTATTTATGTTGTTTTATCCTATGCTTTATTAAATTGTATTTATGTTGTTTTATCCTATGCTTTATTAAATTGTATTTATGTTGTTTTATCCTATGTTTTATTAAATTGTATTTATGTTGTTTTATCGTATGCTTTATTAAACTGCATTTATGTTGTTTTATCCTATGCTTTATTAAATTGTATTTATGTTGTTTTATCGTATGCTTTATTAAATTGTATTTATGTTGTTTTATCCTATGTTTTATTAAATTGTATTTATGTTGTTTTATCCTATACTTTATTAAATTGCATTTATGTTGTTTTATCCTATGCTTTATTAAATTGTATTTATGTTGTTTTGTCCTATGCTTTATTAAATTGTATTTATGTTGTTTTATCCTATGCTTTATTAAATTGTATTTATGTTGTTTTATCCTATGCTTTATTAAATTGTGTTTATGTTGTATTATCCTATGCTTTATTAAATTGTATTTATGTTGTTTTATCCTATGTTTTATTAAATTGTATTTATGTTGTTTTATCGTATGCTTTATTAAACTGCATTTATGTTGTTTTATCCTATGCTTTATTAAATTGTATTTATGTTGTTTTATCGTATGCTTTATTAAATTGTATTTATGTTGCTTTATCCTATGTTTTATTAAATTGTATTTATGTTGTTTTATCCTATGTTTTATTGAATTCTATTTATGTTGTTTTATCCAATGCTTTATTAAATTGTATTTATGTTGTTTTAACCCATGCTTCATTAAATTGTATTTATGTTCTTTTATCCTATGCTTTATTAAATTGTATTTATGTTGTTTTAACCTATGCTTTATTAAATTGTATTTATGTTGTTTTATCCTATGCTTTATTAAATTGTATTTATGTTGTTTTATCCTATGCTTTATTAAATTGTATTCATGTTGTTTTAACCTATGCTTTATTAAATTGTATTTATGTTGTTTTATCCTATGCTTTATTAAATTGTGTTTATGTTGTATTATCATATGCTTTATTAAATTGTATTTATGTTGTTTTATCCTATGTTTTATTAAATTGTATTTATGTTGTTTTATCGTATGCTTTATTAAACTGCATTTATGTTGTTTTATCCTATGCTTTATTAAATTGTATTTATGTTGTTTTATCGTATGCTTTATTAAATTGTATTTATGTTGCTTTATCCTATGTTTTATTAAATTGTATTTATGTTGTTTTATCCTATACTTTATTAAATTGTATTTATGTTGTTTTAACCTATGCTTTATTAAATTGTATTTATGTTGTTTTATCCTATGCTATATTAAATTGTATTTATGTTGTTTTATCCTATGCTTTATTAAATTGTATTTATGTGGTTTTATCCTATGCTTTATTAAATTGTATTTATGTTGTTTTATCCTATGCTTTATTAAATTGCATCTATCTTGTTTTATCCTATGCTTTATTAAATTGTATTTATGTTGTTTTATCCTATGCTTTATTAAATTGTATTTATGTGGTTTTATCCTATGTTTTATTAAATTGTATTTATGTTGTTTTATCCTCTACTTTATTAAATTGTATTTATGTTGTTTTAACCTATGCTTTATTAAATTGTATTTATGTTGTTTTATCCTATGCTATATTAAATTGTATTTATGTTGTTTTATCCTATGCCTTATTAAATTGTGTTTATGTTGTTTTATCCTATGCTTTATTAAATTGTATTTATGTTGTTTTATCCTATGCTTTATTAAATTGTATTTATGTTGTTTAACCTATGCTTTATTAAATTGGATTTATGTTGTTTTAACCTATGCTTTATTAAATTGTATTTATGTTGTTTTAACCTATGCTTTATTAAATTATATTTATGTTGTTTTATCCTATGCTTTATTAAATTGTATTTATGTTGTTTTAACCAATGCTTTATTAAATTGTATTTATGTGGTTTTATCCTATAATTTATTAAATTGTAGTTATGTTGTTTTAACCTATGCTTTATTAAATTGTATTTATGTTGTTTTATCCTATGCTATATTAAATTGTATTTATGTTGTTTTATCCTATACTTTATTAAATTGTATTTATGTTGTTTTAACCTATGCTTTATTAAATTGTATTTATGTTGTTTTATCCTATGCTATATTAAATTGTATTTATGTTGTTTTATCCTATGCTTTATTAAATTGTGTTTATGTTGTTTTATCCTATGCTTTATTAAATTGTATTTATGTTGTTTTATCCTATGCTTTATTAAATTGTGTTTATGTTGTTTTATCCTATGCTTTATTAAAGTGTATTTATGTTGTTTTATCCTATGCTTTATTAAATTGTGTTTATGTTTTTTTATCCTATGCTTTATTAAATGGTATTTATGTTGTTTTATCCTATGCATTATTAAATTGAATTTATGTTGTTTTATCCTATGCTTTATTAAATTGTGTTTATGTTATTTTATCCTATGCTTTATTAAATTGTATTTATGTTGTTTTATCCTATGCTTTATTAAATTGTGTTTATGTTGTTTTATCCTATGCTTTATTAAATGGTATTTATGTTGTTTTATCCTATGCTTTATCAAATTGTATTTATGTTGTTTTAACCTATGCTTTATTAAATTGTATTTATGTTGTTTTATCCTATGCTTTATTAAATTGTATTTATGTTGTTTTATCCTATGCTTTATTAAATTGTGTTTATGTTGTTTTATCCTATGCTTTATTAAATTGTATTTATGTTGTTTTAACCCATGCTTCATTAAATTGTATTTATGTTGTTTTATCCTATGCTTCATTAAATTGTATTTATGTTCTTTTATCCTATGCTTTATTAAATTGTATTTATGTTGTTTTATCCTATGCTTTATTAAATTGTATTTATGTTGTTTTAACCTATGCTTTATTAAATTGTATTTATGTTGTTTTAACCTATGCTTTATTAAATGGTATTTATGTTGTTTTATCATATGCTTTATTAAATTGTATTTATGTTGTTTTATCCTATGCTTTATTAAATTGTGTTTATGTTGTTTTAACCTATCCTTTATTAAATTGTATTTATGTTGTTTTATCCTATGCTTTATTAAATTGTGTTTATGTTTTTTTATCCTATGCTTTATTAAATGGTATTTATGTTGTTTTATCCTATGCTTTATTAAATTGTATTTATGTTGTTTTATCCTATGCTTTATTAAATTGTGTTTATGTTATTTTATCCTATGCTTTATTAAATTGTATTTATGTTGTTTTATCCTCTACTTTATTAAATTGTATTTATGTTGTTTTAACCTATGCTTTATTAAATTGTATTTATGTTGTTTTATCCTATGCTATATTAAATTGTATTTATGTTGTTTTATCCTATGCCTTATTAAATTGTGTTTATGTTGTTTTATCCTATGCTTTATTAAATTGTATTTATGTTGTTTTAACCTATGCTTTATTAAATTGTATTTATGTTGTTTTAACCTATGCTTTATTAAATTGTATTTATGTTGTTTTATCCTATGCTATATTAAATTGTATTTATGTTGTTTTATCCTATACTTTATTAAATTGTATTTATGTTGTTTTATCGTATGCTTTATTAAACTGCATTTATGTTGTTTTATCCTATGCTTTATTAAATTGTATTTATGTTGTTTTATCCTATGTTTTATTAAATTGTATTTATGTTGTTTTATCCTCTACTTTATTAAATTGTATTTATGTTGTTTTAACCTATGCTTTATTAAATTGTATTTATGTTGTTTTATCCTATGCTATATTAAATTGTATTTATGTTGTTTTATCCTATGCCTTATTAAATTGTGTTTATGTTGTTTTATCCTATGCTTTAATAAATTGTATTTATGTTGTTTTAACCTATGCTTTATTAAATTGTATTTATGTTGTTTTAACCTATGCTTTATTAAATTGTATTTATGTTGTTTTATCCTATGCTATATTAAATTGTATTTATGTTGTTTTATCCTATACTTTATTAAATTGTATTTATGTTGTTTTAACCTATGCTTTATTAAATTGTATTTATGTTGTTTTATCCTATGCTATATTAATTTGTATTTATGTTGTTTTATCCTATGCTTTAATAAATTGTGTTTATGTTATTTTATCCTATGCTTTATTAAATTGTATTTATGTTGTTTTATCCTATGCTTTATTAAATTGTGTTTATGTTGTTTTATCCTATGCTTTATTAAATTGTATTTATGTTGTTTTATCCTATGCTTTATTAAATTGTGTTTATGTTTTTTTATCCTATGCTTTATTAAATGGTATTTATGTTGTTTTATCCTATGCTTTATTAAATTGTATTTATGTTGTTTTATCCTATGCTTTATTAAATTGTGTTTATGTTATTTTATCCTATGCTTTATTAAATTGTATTTATGTTGTTTTATCCTATGCTTTATTAAATTGTATTTATGTTGTTTTATCCTATGCTTTATTAAATTGTATTTATGTTGTTTTATCCTATGCTTTATTAAATTGTGTTTATGTTGTTTTATCCTATGCTTTATTAAATGGTATTTATGTTGTTTTATCCTATGCTTTATTAAATTGTATTTATGTTGTTTTAACCTATGCTTTATTAAATTGTATTTATGTTGTTTTAACCTATGCTTTATTAAATTGTATTTATGTTGTTTTATCCTATGCTTTATTAAATTGTATTTATTTTGTTTTAACCTATGCTTTATTAAATTGTTTTTATGTTGTTTTATCCTATGCTTTATTAAATTGTATTTATGTTGTTTTATCCTATGCTTTATTAAATTGTATTTATGTTGTTTTAACCCATGCTTCATTAAATTGTATTTATGTTGTTTTATCCTATGCTTCATTAAATTGTATTTATGTTGTTTTATCCTATGCTTCATTAAATTGTATTTATGTGGTTTTATCCTATGCTTTATTAAATTGTATTTATGTTGTTTTATCTATTGCTTTATTAAGTTGTATTTATGTGGTTTTATCCTATGATTTATTAAATTGTATTTATGTTCTTTTATCCTATGCTTTATTAAATTGTATTTATGTTGTTTTAACCCATGCTTTATTAAATTGTATTTATGTTGTTATATCCTATGCTTTAGTAAATTGTATTTATGTTGTTTTGTCCTATGCTTTATTAAATTGTATTTATGTTGTTTTATCCTATGCTTTATTAAATTGTATTTATGTTGTTTTATCCTATGCTTTATTAAATTGTATTTATGTTGTTTTATCCTATGTTTTATTAAATTGTATTTATGTTGTTTTATCGTATGCTTTATTAAACTGCATTTATGTTGTTTTATCCTATGCTTTATTAAATTGTATTTATGTTGTTTTATCGTATGCTTTATTAAATTGTATTTATGTTGTTTTATCCTATGTTTTATTAAATTGTATTTATGTTGTTTTATCCTCTACTTTATTAAATTGTATTTATGTTGTTTTATCCTCTACTTTATTAAATTGTATTTATGTTGTTTTATCCTATGCTATATTAAATTGTATTTATGTTGTTTTATCCTATGCCTTATTAAATTGTGTTTATGTTGTTTTATCCTATGCTTTATTAAATTGTATTTATGTTGTTTTATCCTATGCTTTATTAAATTGTATTTATGTTGTTTAACCTATGCTTTATTAAATTGTATTTATGTTGTTTTCACCTATGCTTTATTAAATTGTATTTATGTTGTTTTAACCTATGCTTTATTAAATTATATTTATGTTGTTTTATCCTATGCTTTATTAAATTGTATTTATGTTGTTTTAACCTATGCTTTATTAAATTGTATTTATGTTGTTTTATCCTATACTTTATTAAATTGTAGTTATGTTGTTTTAACCTATGCTTTATTAAATTGTATTTATGTTGTTTTATCCTATGCTATATTAAATTGTATTTATGTTGTTTTATCCTATACTTTATTAAATTGTATTTATGTTGTTTTAACCTATGTTTTATTAAATTGTATTTATGTTGTTTTATCCTATGCTATATTAATTTGTATTTATGTTGTTTTATCCTATGCTTTAATAAATTGTGTTTATGTTGTTTTATCCTATGCTTTATTAAATTGTATTTATGTTGTTTTATCCTATGCTTTATTAAATTGTGTTTATGTTGTTTTATCCTATGCTTTATTAAATTGTATTTATGTTGTTTTATCCTATGCTTTATTAAATTGTGTTTATGTTTTTTTATCCTATGCTTTATTAAATGGTATTTATGTTGTTTTATCCTATGCTTTATAAAATTGTATTTATGTTGTTTTATCCTATGCTTTATTAAATTGTGTTTATGTTATTTTATCCTATGCTTTATTAAATTGTATTTATGTTGTTTTATCCTATGCTTTATTAAATTGTGTTTATGTTGTTTTATCCTATGCTTTATTAAATTGTATTTATGTTGTTTTATCCTATGCTTTATTAAATTGTGTTTATGTTGTTTTATCCTATGCTTTATTAAATGGTATTTATGTTGTTTTATCCTATGCTTTATTAAATTGTATTTATGTTGTTTTAACCTATGCTTTATTAAATTGTATTTATGTTGTTTTATCCTATGCTTTATTAAATTGTATTCATGTTGTTTTAACCTATGCTTTATTAAACTGTATTTATGTTGTTTTATCCTTTGCTTTATAAAATTTTATTTATGTTTTTTTATCCTATGCTTTATTAAATTGTATTTATGTTGTTTTAACCTATGCTTTATTAAATTGTATTTATGTTGTTTTAACCTATGCTTTATTAAATTGTATTTATGTTGTTTTCTCCTATGCTTTATTAAATTGTATTTATTTTGTTTTAACCTATGCTTTATTAAATTGTTTTTATGTTATTTTATCCTATGCTTTATTAAATTGTATTTATGTTGTTTTATCCTATGCTTTATTAAATTGTATTTATGTTGTTTTAACCCATGCTTCATTAAATTGTATTTATGTTGTTTTATCCTATGCTTCATTAAATTGTATTTATGTTCTTTTATCCTATGCTTTATTAAATTGTATTTATGTTGTTTTATCCTATGGTTTATTAAATTGTATTTATGTTGTTTTAACCTATGCTTTATTAAATTGTATTTATGTTGTTTTAACCTATGCTTTATTAAATGGTATTTATGTTGTTTTATCATATGCTTTATTAAATTGTATTTATGTTGTTTTATCCTATGCTTTATTAAATTGTATTTATGTTGTTTTAACCTATCCTTTATTAAATTGTATTTATGTTGTTTTAACCTATGCTTTATTAAATTGTATTTATGTTGTTTTAACCTATGCTTTATTAAATTGTATTTATGTTGTTTTATCCTATGCTTTATTAAATTGTATGTATGTTGTTTTAACCTATGCTTTATTAAATTGTATTTATGTTGTTTTATCCTATACTTTATTAAATTGTATTTATGTTGTTTTAACCTATGCTTTATTAAATTGTATTTATGTTGTTTTATCCTATGCTATATTAAATTGTATTTATGTTGTTTTATCCTATGCTTTATTAAATTGTGTTTATGTTGTTTTATCTTATGCTTTATTAAATTGTATTTATGTTGTTTTATCCTATGATTTATTAAATTGTATTTATGTTGTTTTAACCTATGCTTTATTAAATTGTATTTATGTTGTTTTAACCTATGCTTTATTAAATTGTATTTATGTTGTTTTATCCTATGCTTTATTAAATTGTATTATGTTGTTTTATCCTATGCTTTATTAAATGGTATTTATGTTGTTTTATCCTATGCATTATTAAATTGAATTTATGTTGTTTTATCCTATGCTTTATTAAATTGTGTTTATGTTATTTTATCCTATGCTTTATTAAATTGTATTTATGTTGTTTTATCCTATGCTTTATTAAATTGTGTTTATGTTGTTTTATCCTATGCTTTATTAAATGGTATTTATGTTGTTTTATCCTATGCTTTATCAAATTGTATTTATGTTGTTTTAACCTATGCTTTATTAAATTGTATTTATGTTGTTTTATCCTATGCTTTATTAAATTGTATTTATGTTGTTTTATCCTATGCTTTATTAAATTGTGTTTATGTTGTTTTATCCTATGCTTTATTAAATTGTATTTATGTTGTTTTAACCCATGCTTCATTAAATTGTATTTATGTTGTTTTATCCTATGCTTCATTAAATTGTATTTATGTTCTTTTATCCTATGCTTTATTAAATTGTATTTATGTTGTTTTATCCTATGCTTTATTAAATTGTATTTATGTTGTTTTAACCTATGCTTTATTAAATTGTATTTATGTTGTTTTAACCTATGCTTTATTAAATGGTATTTATGTTGTTTTATCATATGCTTTATTAAATTGTATTTATGTTGTTTTATCCTATGCTTTATTAAATTGTGTTTATGTTGTTTTAACCTATCCTTTATTAAATTGTATTTATGTTGTTTTATCCTATGCTTTATTAAATTGTGTTTATGTTTTTTTATCCTATGCTTTATTAAATGGTATTTATGTTGTTTTATCCTATGCTTTATTAAATTGTATTTATGTTGTTTTATCCTATGCTTTATTAAATTGTGTTTATGTTATTTTATCCTATGCTTTATTAAATTGTATTTATGTTGTTTTATCCTCTACTTTATTAAATTGTATTTATGTTGTTTTAACCTATGCTTTATTAAATTGTATTTATGTTGTTTTATCCTATGCTATATTAAATTGTATTTATGTTGTTTTATCCTATGCCTTATTAAATTGTGTTTATGTTGTTTTATCCTATGCTTTATTAAATTGTATTTATGTTGTTTTAACCTATGCTTTATTAAATTGTATTTATGTTGTTTTAACCTATGCTTTATTAAATTGTATTTATGTTGTTTTATCCTATGCTATATTAAATTGTATTTATGTTGTTTTATCCTATACTTTATTAAATTGTATTTATGTTGTTTTATCGTATGCTTTATTAAACTGCATTTATGTTGTTTTATCCTATGCTTTATTAAATTGTATTTATGTTGTTTTATCCTATGTTTTATTAAATTGTATTTATGTTGTTTTATCCTCTACTTTATTAAATTGTATTTATGTTGTTTTAACCTATGCTTTATTAAATTGTATTTATGTTGTTTTATCCTATGCTATATTAAATTGTATTTATGTTGTTTTATCCTATGCCTTATTAAATTGTGTTTATGTTGTTTTATCCTATGCTTTAATAAATTGTATTTATGTTGTTTTAACCTATGCTTTATTAAATTGTATTTATGTTGTTTTAACCTATGCTTTATTAAATTGTATTTATGTTGTTTTATCCTATGCTATATTAAATTGTATTTATGTTGTTTTATCCTATACTTTATTAAATTGTATTTATGTTGTTTTAACCTATGCTTTATTAAATTGTATTTATGTTGTTTTATCCTATGCTATATTAATTTGTATTTATGTTGTTTTATCCTATGCTTTAATAAATTGTGTTTATGTTATTTTATCCTATGCTTTATTAAATTGTATTTATGTTGTTTTATCCTATGCTTTATTAAATTGTGTTTATGTTGTTTTATCCTATGCTTTATTAAATTGTATTTATGTTGTTTTATCCTATGCTTTATTAAATTGTGTTTATGTTTTTTTATCCTATGCTTTATTAAATGGTATTTATGTTGTTTTATCCTATGCTTTATTAAATTGTATTTATGTTGTTTTATCCTATGCTTTATTAAATTGTGTTTATGTTATTTTATCCTATGCTTTATTAAATTGTATTTATGTTGTTTTATCCTATGCTTTATTAAATTGTATTTATGTTGTTTTATCCTATGCTTTATTAAATTGTATTTATGTTGTTTTATCCTATGCTTTATTAAATTGTGTTTATGTTGTTTTATCCTATGCTTTATTAAATGGTATTTATGTTGTTTTATCCTATGCTTTATTAAATTGTATTTATGTTGTTTTAACCTATGCTTTATTAAATTGTATTTATGTTGTTTTAACCTATGCTTTATTAAATTGTATTTATGTTGTTTTATCCTATGCTTTATTAAATTGTATTTATTTTGTTTTAACCTATGCTTTATTAAATTGTTTTTATGTTGTTTTATCCTATGCTTTATTAAATTGTATTTATGTTGTTTTATCCTATGCTTTATTAAATTGTATTTATGTTGTTTTAACCCATGCTTCATTAAATTGTATTTATGTTGTTTTATCCTATGCTTCATTAAATTGTATTTATGTTGTTTTATCCTATGCTTCATTAAATTGTATTTATGTGGTTTTATCCTATGCTTTATTAAATTGTATTTATGTTGTTTTATCTATTGCTTTATTAAGTTGTATTTATGTGGTTTTATCCTATGATTTATTAAATTGTATTTATGTTCTTTTATCCTATGCTTTATTAAATTGTATTTATGTTGTTTTAACCCATGCTTTATTAAATTGTATTTATGTTGTTATATCCTATGCTTTAGTAAATTGTATTTATGTTGTTTTGTCCTATGCTTTATTAAATTGTATTTATGTTGTTTTATCCTATGCTTTATTAAATTGTATTTATGTTGTTTTATCCTATGCTTTATTAAATTGTATTTATGTTGTTTTATCCTATGTTTTATTAAATTGTATTTATGTTGTTTTATCGTATGCTTTATTAAACTGCATTTATGTTGTTTTATCCTATGCTTTATTAAATTGTATTTATGTTGTTTTATCGTATGCTTTATTAAATTGTATTTATGTTGTTTTATCCTATGTTTTATTAAATTGTATTTATGTTGTTTTATCCTCTACTTTATTAAATTGTATTTATGTTGTTTTATCCTCTACTTTATTAAATTGTATTTATGTTGTTTTATCCTATGCTATATTAAATTGTATTTATGTTGTTTTATCCTATGCCTTATTAAATTGTGTTTATGTTGTTTTATCCTATGCTTTATTAAATTGTATTTATGTTGTTTTATCCTATGCTTTATTAAATTGTATTTATGTTGTTTAACCTATGCTTTATTAAATTGTATTTATGTTGTTTTCACCTATGCTTTATTAAATTGTATTTATGTTGTTTTAACCTATGCTTTATTAAATTATATTTATGTTGTTTTATCCTATGCTTTATTAAATTGTATTTATGTTGTTTTAACCTATGCTTTATTAAATTGTATTTATGTTGTTTTATCCTATACTTTATTAAATTGTAGTTATGTTGTTTTAACCTATGCTTTATTAAATTGTATTTATGTTGTTTTATCCTATGCTATATTAAATTGTATTTATGTTGTTTTATCCTATACTTTATTAAATTGTATTTATGTTGTTTTAACCTATGTTTTATTAAATTGTATTTATGTTGTTTTATCCTATGCTATATTAATTTGTATTTATGTTGTTTTATCCTATGCTTTAATAAATTGTGTTTATGTTGTTTTATCCTATGCTTTATTAAATTGTATTTATGTTGTTTTATCCTATGCTTTATTAAATTGTGTTTATGTTGTTTTATCCTATGCTTTATTAAATTGTATTTATGTTGTTTTATCCTATGCTTTATTAAATTGTGTTTATGTTTTTTTATCCTATGCTTTATTAAATGGTATTTATGTTGTTTTATCCTATGCTTTATAAAATTGTATTTATGTTGTTTTATCCTATGCTTTATTAAATTGTGTTTATGTTATTTTATCCTATGCTTTATTAAATTGTATTTATGTTGTTTTATCCTATGCTTTATTAAATTGTGTTTATGTTGTTTTATCCTATGCTTTATTAAATTGTATTTATGTTGTTTTATCCTATGCTTTATTAAATTGTGTTTATGTTGTTTTATCCTATGCTTTATTAAATGGTATTTATGTTGTTTTATCCTATGCTTTATTAAATTGTATTTATGTTGTTTTAACCTATGCTTTATTAAATTGTATTTATGTTGTTTTATCCTATGCTTTATTAAATTGTATTCATGTTGTTTTAACCTATGCTTTATTAAACTGTATTTATGTTGTTTTATCCTTTGCTTTATAAAATTTTATTTATGTTTTTTTATCCTATGCTTTATTAAATTGTATTTATGTTGTTTTAACCTATGCTTTATTAAATTGTATTTATGTTGTTTTAACCTATGCTTTATTAAATTGTATTTATGTTGTTTTCTCCTATGCTTTATTAAATTGTATTTATTTTGTTTTAACCTATGCTTTATTAAATTGTTTTTATGTTATTTTATCCTATGCTTTATTAAATTGTATTTATGTTGTTTTATCCTATGCTTTATTAAATTGTATTTATGTTGTTTTAACCCATGCTTCATTAAATTGTATTTATGTTGTTTTATCCTATGCTTCATTAAATTGTATTTATGTTCTTTTATCCTATGCTTTATTAAATTGTATTTATGTTGTTTTATCCTATGGTTTATTAAATTGTATTTATGTTGTTTTAACCTATGCTTTATTAAATTGTATTTATGTTGTTTTAACCTATGCTTTATTAAATGGTATTTATGTTGTTTTATCATATGCTTTATTAAATTGTATTTATGTTGTTTTATCCTATGCTTTATTAAATTGTATTTATGTTGTTTTAACCTATCCTTTATTAAATTGTATTTATGTTGTTTTAACCTATGCTTTATTAAATTGTATTTATGTTGTTTTAACCTATGCTTTATTAAATTGTATTTATGTTGTTTTATCCTATGCTTTATTAAATTGTATGTATGTTGTTTTAACCTATGCTTTATTAAATTGTATTTATGTTGTTTTATCCTATACTTTATTAAATTGTATTTATGTTGTTTTAACCTATGCTTTATTAAATTGTATTTATGTTGTTTTATCCTATGCTATATTAAATTGTATTTATGTTGTTTTATCCTATGCTTTATTAAATTGTGTTTATGTTGTTTTATCTTATGCTTTATTAAATTGTATTTATGTTGTTTTATCCTATGATTTATTAAATTGTATTTATGTTGTTTTAACCTATGCTTTATTAAATTGTATTTATGTTGTTTTAACCTATGCTTTATTAAATTGTATTTATGTTGTTTTATCCTATGCTTTATTAAATTGTATTATGTTGTTTTATCCTATGCTTTATTAAATTGTGTTTATGTTATTTTATCCTATGCTTTATTAAATTGTATTTATGTTGTTTTATCCTATGCTTTATTATATTGTGTTTATGTTGTTTTATCCTATGATTTATTAAATTATATTTATGTTGTTTTATCCTATGCTTTATTAAATTGTGTTTTTGTTGTTTTATCCTATGATTTATTAAATTATATTTATGTTGTTTTATCCTATGCTTTATTAAATTGTGTTTATGTTGTTTTATCCTATGCTTTATTAAATGGTATTTATGTTGTTTTATCCTATGCTTTATTAAATTGTATTTATGTTGTTTTAACCTATGCTTTATTAAACTTCATTTATGTTGTTTTATCCTATGTTTTATTAAATTCTATTTATGTTGTTTTATCCTATGTTTTATTGAATTCTATTTATGTTGTTTTATCCTATGCTTTATTAAATTGTATTTATGTTGTTTTAACCCATGCTTCATTAAATTGTATTTATGTTGTTTTATCCTATGCTTCACTAAATTGTATTTATGTTCTTTTATCCTATGCTTTATTAAATTGTATTTATGTTGTTTTAACCTATGCTTTATTAAATTGTATTTATGTTGTTTTATCCTATGCTTTATTAAATTGTATTTATGTTGTTTTATCCTATGCTTTATTAAATTGTATTCATGTTGTTTTAACCTATGCTTTATTAAACTGTATTTTTGTTGTTTTATCCTTTGCTTTATTAAATTTTATTTATGTTTTTTTATCCTATGCTTTATTAAATTGTATTTATGTTGTTTTAACCTATGCTTTATTAAATTGTATTTATGTTGTTTTAACCTATGCTTTATTAAATTGTATTTATGTTGTTTTATCCTATGCTATATTAAATTGTATTTATTTTGTTTTAACCTATGCTTTATTAAATTGTTTTATGTTGTTTTATCCTATGCTTTATTAAATTGTATTTATGTTGTTTTATCCTATGCTTTATTAAATTGTATTTATGTTGTTTTAACCCATGCTTCATTAAATTGTATTTATGTTGTTTTATCCTATGCTTCATTAAATTGTATTTATGTTCTTTTATCCTATGCTTTATTAAATTGTATTTATGTTGTTTTATCCTATGCTTTATTAAATTGTATTTATGTTGTTTTAACCTATGCTTTATTAAATTGTATTTATGTTGTTTTAACCTATGCTTTATTAAATGGTATTTATGTTGTTTTATGATATGCTTTATTAAATTGTATTTATGTTGTTTAAATCCTATGCTTTATTAAATTGTATTTATGTTGTTTTAACCTATCCTTTATTAAATTGTATTTATGTTGTTTTAACCTATGCTTTATTAAATTGTGTTTATGTTGTTTTAACCTATGCTTTATTAAATTGTATTTATGTTGTTTTAACCTATGCTTTATTAAATTGTATTTATGTTGTTTTAACCTATGCTTTATTAAATGGTATTTATGTTGTTTTATGATATGCTTTATTAAATTGTATTTATGTTGTTTAAATCCTATGCTTTATTAAATTGTATTTATGTTGTTTTAACCTATCCTTTATTAAATTGTATTTATGTTGTTTTAACCTATGCTTTATTAAATTGTATTTATGTTGTTTTATCCTATGCTTTATTAAATTGTATTTATGTTGTTTTAACCTATGCTTTATTAAATTGTATTTATGTTGTTTTATCCTATACTTTATTAAATTGTATTTATGTTGTTTTAACCTATGCTTTATTAAATTGTATTTATGTTGTTTTATCCTATGCTATATTAAATTGTATTTATGTTGTTTTATCCTATGCTTTATTAAATTGTGTTTATGTTGTTTTATCTTATGCTTTATTAAATTGTATTTATGTTGTTTTATCCTATGATTTATTAAATTGTATTTATGTTGTTTTAACCCATGCTTTATTAAATTGTATTTATGTTGTTTTAACCTATGCTTTATTAAATTGTATTTATGTTGTTTTATCCTATGCTTTATTAAATTGTATTTATGTTGTTTTATCCTATGCTTTATTAAATTGTGTTTATGTTATTTTATCCTATGCTTTATTAAATTGTATTTATGTTGTTTTATCCTATGCTTTATTAAATTGTGTTTATGTTGTTTTATCCTATGATTTATTAAATTATATTTATGTTGTTTTATCCTATGCTTTATTAAATTGTGTTTATGTTGTTTTATCCTATGATTTATTAAATTATATTTATGTTGTTTTATCCTATGCTTTATTAAATTGTGTTTATGTTGTTTTATCCTATGCTTTATTAAATGGTATTTATGTTGTTTTATCCTATGCTTTATTAAATTGTATTTATGTTGTTTTAACCTATGCTTTATTAAACTTCATTTATGTTGTTTTATCCTATGTTTTATTAAATTCTATTTATGTTGTTTTATCCTATGTTTTATTGAATTCTATTTATGTTGTTTTATCATATGCTTTATTAAATTGTATTTATGTTGTTTTAACCCATGCTTCATTAAATTGTATTTATGTTGTTTTATCCTATGCTTCATTAAATTGTATTTATGTTCTTTTATCCTATGCTTTATTAAATTGTATTTATGTTGTTTTAACCTATGCTTTATTAAATTGTATTTATGTTGTTTTATCCTATGCTTTATTAAATTGTATTTATGTTGTTTTATCCTATGCTTTATTAAATTGTATTCATGTTGTTTTAACCTATGCTTTATTAAACTGTATTTTTGTTGTTTTATCCTTTGCTTTATTAAATTTTATTTATGTTTTTTTATCCTATGCTTTATTAAATTGTATTTATGTTGTTTTAACCTATGCTTTATTAAATTGTATTTATGTTGTTTTAACCTATGCTTTATTAAATTGTATTTATGTTGTTTTATCCTATGCTATATTAAATTGTATTTATTTTGTTTTAACCTATGCTTTATTAAATTGTTTTATGTTGTTTTATCCTATGCTTTATTAAATTGTATTTATGTTGTTTTATCCTATGCTTTATTAAATTGTATTTATGTTGTTTTATCCTATGCTTTATTAAATTGTATTTATGTTGTTTTAACCTATGCTTTATTAAATTGTATTTATGTGGTTTTAACCTATGCTTTATTAAATGGTATTTATGTTGTTTTATGATATGCTTTATTAAATTGTATTTATGTTGTTTAAATCCTATGCTTTATTAAATTGTATTTATGTTGTTTTAACCTATCCTTTATTAAATTGTATTTATGTTGTTTTAACCTATGCTTTATTAAATTGTATTTATGTTGTTTTATCCTATGCTTTATTAAATTGTATTTATGTTGTTTTAACCTATGCTTTATTAAATTGTATTTATGTTGTTTTATCCTATACTTTATTAAATTGTATTTATGTTGTTTTAACCTATGCTTTATTAAATTGTATTTATGTTGTTTTATCCTATGCTATATTAAATTGTATTTATGTTGTTTTATCCTATGCTTTATTAAATTGTG
Organism: Phyllobates terribilis; assembly: GCF_046119375.1. Classification (NCBI taxonomy): domain Eukaryota; kingdom Metazoa; phylum Chordata; class Amphibia; order Anura; family Dendrobatidae; genus Phyllobates; species Phyllobates terribilis. The sequence continues at coordinate 582,238 of NW_027362781.1, read as the reverse complement.
TTTATGTTGTTTTAACCTATGCTTTATTAAATTGTATTTATGTTGTTTTAACCTATGCTTTATTAAATTGTATTTATGTTGTTTTAACCTATGCTTTATTAAATGGTATTTATGTTGTTTTATGATATGCTTTATTAAATTGTATTTATGTTGTTTAAATCCTATGCTTTATTAAATTGTATTTATGTTGTTTTAACCTATCCTTTATTAAATTGTATTTATGTTGTTTTAACCTATGCTTTATTAAATTGTATTTATGTTGTTTTATCCTATGCTTTATTAAATTGTATTTATGTTGTTTTAACCTATGCTTTATTAAATTGTATTTATGTTGTTTTATCCTATACTTTATTAAATTGTATTTATGTTGTTTTAACCTATGCTTTATTAAATTGTATTTATGTTGTTTTATCCTATGCTATATTAAATTGTATTTATGTTGTTTTATCCTATGCTTTATTAAATTGTGTTTATGTTGTTTTAACCTATGCTTTATTAAATTGTATTTATGTTGTTTTAACCTATGCTTTATTAAATTGTATTTATGTTGTTTTATCCTATGCTTTATTAAATTGTATTTATGTTGTTTTATCCTATGCTTTATTAAATTGTGTTTATGTTATTTTATCCTATGCTTTATTAAATAGTTTTTATGTTGTTTTATCCTATGCTTTATTAAATTGTGTTTATGTTGTTTTATCCTATGATTTATTAAATTATATTTATGTTGTTTTATCCTATGCTTTATTAAATTGTGTTTATGTTGTTTTATCCTATGCTTTATTAAATGGTATTTATGTTGTTTTATCCTATGCTTTATTAAATTGTATTTATGTCATTTTAACCTATGCTTTATTAAACTTCATTTATGTTGTTTTATCCTATGTTTTATTAAATTCTATTTATGTTGTTTTATCCTATGTTTTATTGAATTCTATTTATGTTGTTTTATCCTATGCTTTATTAAATTGTATTTATGTTGTTTTAACCCATGCTTCATTAAATTGTATTTATGTTGTTTTATCCTATGCTTCCTTAAATTGTATTTATGTTCTTTTATCCTATGCTTTATTAAATTGTATTTATGTTGTTTTAACCTATGCTTTATTAAATTGTATTTATGTTGTTTTATCCTATGCTTTATTAAATTGTATTTATGCTGTTTTATCCTATGCTTTATTAAATTGTATTCATGTTGTTTTAACCTATGCTTTATTAAACTGTATTTATGTTGTTTTATCCTATGCTTTATTAAATTTTATTTATGTTGTTTTATCCTATGCTTTATTAAATTGTATTTATGTTGTTTTAACCTATGCTTTATTAAATTGTATTTATGTTGTTTTATCCTATGCTTTATTAAATTGTATTTATGTTGTTTTAACCTATGCTTTATTGAATTGTATTTTTGTTGTTTTATCCTATACTTTATTAAATTGTATTTATGTTGTTTTAACCTATGCTTTATTAAATTGCATTTATGTTGTTTTATCCTATGTTTTATTAAATTGTATTTATGTTGTTTTATCCTATGCTTTATTAAATTGTATTTATGTGGTTTTATCCTATGCTTTATTAAATTGTATTTATGTTGTTTTATCCTATGCTTTATTAAATTGCATCTATCTTGTTTTATCCTATGCTTTATTAAATTGCATTTATGTTGTTTTATCCTATGCTTTATTAAATTGTATTTATGTGGTTTTATCCTATGCTTTATTAAATTGTATTTATGTTGTTTTATCCTATGCTTTATTAAATTGTATTTATGTTGTTTTATCCTATGCTTTATTAAATTGTGTTTATGTTGTATTATCCTATGCTTTATTAAATTGTATTTATGTTGTTTTATCCTATGTTTTATTAAATTGTATTTATGTTGTTTTATCGTATGCTTTATTAAACTGCATTTATGTTGTTTTATCCTATGCTTTATTAAATTGTATTTATGTTGTTTTATCCTATGTTTTATTGAATTCTATTTATGTTGTTTTATCCAATGCTTTATTAAATTGTATTTATGTTGTTTTAACCCATGCTTCATTAAATTGTATTTATGTTCTTTTATCCTATGCTTTATTAAATTGTATTTATGTTGTTTTAACCTATGCTTTATTAAATTGTATTTATGTTGTTTTATCCTATGCTTTATTAAATTGTATTTATGTTGTTTTATCCTATGCTTTATTAAATTGTATTCATGTTGTTTTAACCTATGCTTTATTAAATTGTATTTATGTTGTTTTATCCTATGCTTTATTAAATTGTGTTTATGTTGTATTATCCTATGCTTTATTAAATTGTATTTATGTTGTTTTATCCTATGTTTTATTAAATTGTATTTATGTTGTTTTATCCTATGCTTTATTAAATTGTATTTATGTTGTTTAACCTATGCTTTATTAAATTGTATTTATGTTGTTTTAACCTATGCTTTATTAAATTGTATTTATGTTGTTTTAACCTATGCTTTATTAAATTATATTTATGTTGTTTTATCCTATGCTTTATTAAATTGTATTTATGTTGTTTTAACCTATGCTTTATTAAATTGTTTTTATGTTGTTTTATCCTATACTTTATTAAATTGTAGTTATGTTGTTTTAACCTATGCTTTATTAAATTGTATTTATGTTGTTTTATCCTATGCTTTATTAAATTGTATTTATGTTGTTTTAACCCATGCTTCATTAAACTGTATTTATGTTGTTTTATCCTATGCTTCATTAAATTGTATTTATGTTCTTTTATCCTATGCTTTATTAAATTGTATTTATGTTGTTTTATCCTATGCTTTATTAAATTGTATTTATGTTGTTTTAACCTATGCTTTATTAAATTGTATTTATGTTGTTTTAACCTATGCTTTATTAAATGGTATTTATGTTGTTTTATCATATGCTTTATTAAATTGTATTTATGTTGTTTTATCCTATGCTTTATTAAATTGTATTTATGTTGTTTTAACCTATCCTTTATTAAATTGTATTTATGTTGTTTTAACCTATGCTTTATTAAATTGTATTTATGTTGTTTTATCCTATGCTATATTAAATTGTATTTATGTTGTTTTAACCTATCCTTTATTAAATTGTATTTATGTTGTTTTAACCTATGCTTTATTAAATTGTATTTATGTTGTTTTATCCTATGCTATATTAAATTGTATTTATGTTGTTTTATCCTATGCTTTATTAAATTGTGTTTATGTTGTTTTATCTTATGCTTTATTAAATTGTATTTATGTTGTTTTATCCTATGATTTATTAAATTGTATTTATGTTGTTTTAACCTATGCTTTATTAAATTGTATTTATGTTGTTTTAACCTGTGCTTTATTAAATTGTATTTATGTTGTTTTATCCTATGCTTTATTAAATTGTATTTATGTTGTTTTATCCTATGCTTTATTAAATTGTGTTTCTGTTATTTTATCCTATGCTTTATTAAATTGTATTTATGTTGTTTTATCCTATGCTTTATTAAATTGTGTTTATGTTGTTTTATCCTATGATTTATTAAATTATATTTATGTTGTTTTATCCTATGCTTTATTAAATTGTGTTTATGTTGTTTTAACCTATGCTTTATTAAATTGTTTTTATGTTGTTTTATCCTATACTTTATTAAATTGTAGTTATGTTGTTTTAACCTATGCTTTATTAAATTGTATTTATGTTGTTTTAACCTATGCTTTATTAAATGGTATTTATGTTGTTTTATCATATGCTTTATTAAATTGTATTTATGTTGTTTTATCCTATGCTTTATTAAATTGTATTTATGTTGTTTTAACCTATCCTTTATTAAATTGTATTTATGTTGTTTTAACCTATGCTTTATTAAATTGTATTTATGTTGTTTTATCCTATGCTATATTAAATTGTATTTATGTTGTTTTATCCTATGCTTTATTAAATTGTGTTTATGTTGTTTTATCTTATGCTTTATTAAATTGTATTTATGTTGTTTTATCCTATGATTTATTAAATTGTATTTATGTTGTTTTAACCTATGCTTTATTAAATTGTATTTATGTTGTTTTAACCTATGCTTTATTAAATTGTATTTATGTTGTTTTATCCTATGCTTTATTAAATTGTATTTATGTTGTTTTATCCTATGCTTTATTAAATTGTGTTTCTGTTATTTTATCCTATGCTTTATTAAATTGTATTTATGTTGTTTTATCCTATGCTTTATTAAATTGTGTTTATGTTGTTTTATCCTATGATTTATTAAATTATATTTATGTTGTTTTATCCTATGCTTTATTAAATTGTGTTTATGTTGTTTTATCCTATGCTTTATTAAATGGTATTTATGTTGTTTTATCCTATGCTTTATTAAATTGTATTTATGTTGTTTTAACCTATGCTTTATTAAACTTCATTTATGTTGTTTTATCCTATGTTTTATTAAATTCTATTTATGTTGTTTTATCCTATGTTTTATTGAATTCTATTTATGTTGTTTTATCCTATGCTTTATTAAATTGTATTTATGTTGTTTTAACCCATGCTTCATTAAATTGTATTTATGTTGTTTTATCCTATGCTTCATTAAATTGTATTTATGTTCTTTTATCCTATGCTTTATTAAATTGTATTTATGTTCTTTTATCCTATGCTTTATTAAATTGTATTTATTTTGTTTTAACCTATGCTTTATTAAATTGTTTTTATGTTGTTTTATCCTATGCTTTATTAAATTGTATTTATGTTGTTTTATCCTATGCTTTATTTAATTGTATTTATGTTGTTTTAACCCATGCTTCATTAAACTGTATTTATGTTGTTTTATCCCATGCTTCATTAAATTGTATTTATTTTCTTTTATCCTATGCTTTATTAAATTGTATTTATGTTGTTTTATCCTATGCTTTATTAAATTGTATTTATGTTGTTTTAACCTATGCTTTATTAAATTGTATTTATGTTGTTTTAACCTATGCTTTATTAAATGGTATTTATGTTGTTTTATCATATGCTTTATTAAATTGTATTTATGTTGTTTTATCCTATGCTTTATTAAATTGTATTTATGTTGTTTTAACCTATCCTTTATTAAATTGTATTTATGTTGTTTTAACCTATGCTTTATTAAATTGTATTTATGTTGTTTTAACCTATGCTTTATTAAATTGTATTTATGTTGTTTTATCCTATGCTTTATTAAATTGTATTTATGTTGTTTTAACCTATGCTTTATTAAATTGTATTTATGTTGTTTTATCCTATACTTTATTAAATTGTATTTATGTTGTTTTAACCTATGCTTTATTAAATTGTATTTATTTTGTTTTATCCTATGCTATATTAAATTGTATTTATGTTGTTTTATCCTATGCTTTATTAAATTGTGTTTATGTTGTTTCATCTTATGCTTTATTAAATTGTATTTATGTTGTTTTATCCTATGATTTATTAAATTGTATTTATGTTGTTTTAACCTATGCTTTATTAAATTGTATTTATGTTGTTTTAACCTATGCTTTATTAAATTGTATTTATGTTGTTTTATCCTATGCTTTATTAAATTGTATTTATGTTGTTTTATCCTATGCTTTATTAAATTGTGTTTATGTTATTTTATCCTATGCTTTATTAAATTGTATTTATGTTGTTTTATCCTATGCTTTATTAAATTGTATTTATGATGTTTTATCCTATGCTTTATTAAATTGTATTTATGTTGTTTTATCCTATGCTTCATTAAATTGTATTTATGTTGTTTTATCCTATGCTTCATTAAATTGTATTTATGTTGTTTTATCCTATGCTTTATTAAATTGTATTTATGTTGTTTTATCCTATGCTTTATTAAATTGTATTTATGTTGTTTTAACCTATGCTTTATTAAATTGTATTTATGTTGTTTTAACCTATTCTTTATTAAATGGTATTTATGTTGTTTAAATCCTATGCTTTATTAAATTGTATTTATGTTGTTTTAACCTATCCTTTATTAAATTGTATGTATGTTGTTTTAACCTATCCTTTATTAAATTGTATTTATGTTGTTTTATCCTATGCTTTATTAAATTGTATTCATGTTGTTTTAACCTATGCTTTATTAAATTGTTTTATGTTGTTTTATCCTATGCTTTATTAAATTGTATTTATGTTGTTTTATCCTATGCTTTATTAAATTGTATTTATGATGTTTTATCCTATGCTTTATTAAATTGTATATATGTTGTTTTATCCTATGCTTTATTAAATTGTATTCATGTTGTTTTAACCTATGCTTTATTAAACTGTATTTTTGTTGTTTTATCCTTTGCTTTATTAAATTTTATTTATGTTTTTTTATCCTATGCTTTATTAAATTGTATTTATGTTGTTTTAACCTATGCTTTATTAAATTGTATTTATGTTGTTTTAACCTATGCTTTATTAAATTGTATTTATGTTGTTTTATCCTATGCTATATTAACTTGTATTTATTTTGTTTTAACCTATGCTTTATTAAATTGTTTTATGTTGTTTTATCCTATGCTTTATTAAATTGTATTTATGTTGTTTTATCCTATGCTTTATTAAATTGTATTTATGATGTTTTATCCTATGCTTTATTAAATTGTATTTATGTTGTTTTATCCTATGCTACATTAAATTGTATTTATGTTGTTTTATCCTATGCTTCATTAAATTGTATTTATGTTGTTTTATCCTATGCTTTATTAAATTGTATTAATGTTGTTTTATCCTATGCTTTATTAAATTGTATTTATGTTGTTTTAACCTATGCTTTATTAAATTGTATTTATGTTGTTTTAACCTATTCTTTATTAAATGGTATTTATGTTGTTTAAATCCTATGCTTTATTAAATTGTATTTATGTTGTTTTAACCTATCCTTTATTAAATTGTATGTATGTTGTTTTAACCTATCCTTTATTAAATTGTATTTATGTTGTTTTATCCTATGCTTTATTAAATTGTATTCATGTTGTTTTAACCTATCCTTTATTAAATTGTATTCATGTTGTTTTAACCTATGCTTTATTAAATTGTATTTATGTTGTTTTATCCTATGCTTTATTAAATTGTATTCATGTTGTTTTAACCTATGCTTTATTAAACTGTATTTTTGTTGTTTTATCCTTTGCTTTATTAAATTTTATTTATGTTTTTTTATCCTATGCTTTATTAAATTGTATTTATGTTGTTTTAACCTATGCTTTATTAAATTGTATTTATGTTGTTTTAACCTATGCTTTATTAAATTGTATTTATGTTGTTTTATCCTATGCTATATTAAATTGTATTTATTTTGTTTTAACCTATGCTTTATTAAATTGTTTTATGTTGTTTTATCCTATGCTTTATTAAATTGTATTTATGTTGTTTTATCCTATGCTTTATTAAATTGTATTTATGATGTTTTATCCTATGCTTTATTAAATTGTATTTATGTTGTTTTATCCTATGCTTCATTAAATTGTATTTATGTTGTTTTATCCTATGCTTCATTAAATTGTATTTATGTTGTTTTATCCTATGCTTTATTAAATTGTATTTATGTTGTTTTATCCTATGCTTTATTAAATTGTATTTATGTTGTTTTATCCTATGCTTTATTAAATTGTATTTATGCTGTTTTATCCTATGCTTTATTAAATTGTATTCATGTTGTTTTAACCTATGCTTTATTAAACTGTATTTATGTTGTTTTATCCTATGCTTTATTAAATTTTATTTATGTTGTTTTATCCTATGCTTTATTAAATTGTATTTATGTTGTTTTAACCTATGCTTTATTAAATTGTATTTATGTTGTTTTATCCTATGCTTTATTAAATTGTATTTATGTTGTTTTAACCTATGCTTTATTGAATTGTATTTTTGTTGTTTTATCCTATACTTTATTAAATTGTATTTATGTTGTTTTAACCTATGCTTTATTAAATTGCATTTATGTTGTTTTATCCTATGTTTTATTAAATTGTATTTATGTTGTTTTATCCTATGCTTTATTAAATTGTATTTATGTGGTTTTATCCTATGCTTTATTAAATTGTATTTATGTTGTTTTATCCTATGCTTTATTAAATTGCATCTATCTTGTTTTATCCTATGCTTTATTAAATTGTATTTATGTTGTTTTATCCTATGCTTTATTAAATTGTATTTATGTGGTTTTATCCTATGCTTTATTAAATTGTATTTATGTTGTTTTATCCTATGCTTTATTAAATTGTATTTATGTTGTTTTATCCTATGCTTTATTAAATTGTGTTTATGTTGTATTATCCTATGCTTTATTAAATTGTATTTATGTTGTTTTATCCTATGTTTTATTAAATTGTATTTATGTTGTTTTATCGTATGCTTTATTAAACTGCATTTATGTTGTTTTATCCTATGCTTTATTAAATTGTATTTATGTTGTTTTATCCTATGTTTTATTGAATTCTATTTATGTTGTTTTATCCAATGCTTTATTAAATTGTATTTATGTTGTTTTAACCCATGCTTCATTAAATTGTATTTATGTTCTTTTATCCTATGCTTTATTAAATTGTATTTATGTTGTTTTAACCTATGCTTTATTAAATTGTATTTATGTTGTTTTATCCTATGCTTTATTAAATTGTATTTATGTTGTTTTATCCTATGCTTTATTAAATTGTATTCATGTTGTTTTAACCTATGCTTTATTAAATTGTATTTATGTTGTTTTATCCTATGCTTTATTAAATTGTGTTTATGTTGTATTATCCTATGCTTTATTAAATTGTATTTATGTTGTTTTATCCTATGTTTTATTAAATTGTATTTATGTTGTTTTATCCTATGCTTTATTAAATTGTATTTATGTTGTTTAACCTATGCTTTATTAAATTGTATTTATGTTGTTTTAACCTATGCTTTATTAAATTATATTTATGTTGTTTTAACCTATGCTTTATTAAATTATATTTATGTTGTTTTATCCTATGCTTTATTAAATTGTATTTATGTTGTTTTAACCTATGCTTTATTAAATTGTTTTTATGTTGTTTTATCCTATACTTTATTAAATTGTAGTTATGTTGTTTTAACCTATGCTTTATTAAATTGTATTTATGTTGTTTTATCCTATGCTTTATTAAATTGTATTTATGTTGTTTTAACCCATGCTTCATTAAACTGTATTTATGTTGTTTTATCCTATGCTTCATTAAATTGTATTTATGTTCTTTTATCCTATGCTTTATTAAATTGTATTTATGTTGTTTTATCCTATGCTTTATTAAATTGTATTTATGTTGTTTTAACCTATGCTTTATTAAATTGTATTTATGTTGTTTTAACCTATGCTTTATTAAATGGTATTTATGTTGTTTTATCATATGCTTTATTAAATTGTATTTATGTTGTTTTATCCTATGCTTTATTAAATTGTATTTATGTTGTTTTAACCTATCCTTTATTAAATTGTATTTATGTTGTTTTAACCTATGCTTTATTAAATTGTATTTATGTTGTTTTATCCTATGCTATATTAAATTGTATTTATGTTGTTTTAACCTATCCTTTATTAAATTGTATTTATGTTGTTTTAACCTATGCTTTATTAAATTGTATTTATGTTGTTTTATCCTATGCTATATTAAATTGTATTTATGTTGTTTTATCCTATGCTTTATTAAATTGTGTTTATGTTGTTTTATCTTATGCTTTATTAAATTGTAATTATGTTGTTTTATCCTATGATTTATTAAATTGTATTTATGTTGTTTTAACCTATGCTTTATTAAATTGTATTTATGTTGTTTTAACCTATGCTTTATTAAATTGTATTTATGTTGTTTTATCCTATGCTTTATTAAATTGTATTTATGTTGTTTTATCCTATGCTTTATTAAATTGTGTTTCTGTTATTTTATCCTATGCTTTATTAAATTGTATTTATGTTGTTTTATCCTATGCTTTATTAAATTGTGTTTATGTTGTTTTATCCTATGATTTATTAAATTATATTTATGTTGTTTTATCCTATGCTTTATTAAATTGTGTTTATGTTGTTTTAACCTATGCTTTATTAAATTGTTTTTATGTTGTTTTATCCTATACTTTATTAAATTGTAGTTATGTTGTTTTAACCTATGCTTTATTAAATTGTATTTATGTTGTTTTAACCTATGCTTTATTAAATGGTATTTATGTTGTTTTATCATATGCTTTATTAAATTGTATTTATGTTGTTTTATCCTATGCTTTATTAAATTGTATTTATGTTGTTTTAACCTATCCTTTATTAAATTGTATTTATGTTGTTTTAACCTATGCTTTATTAAATTGTATTTATGTTGTTTTATCCTATGCTATATTAAATTGTATTTATGTTGTTTTATCCTATGCTTTATTAAATTGTGTTTATGTTGTTTTATCTTATGCTTTATTAAATTGTATTTATGTTGTTTTATCCTATGATTTATTAAATTGTATTTATGTTGTTTTAACCTATGCTTTATTAAATTGTATTTATGTTGTTTTAACCTATGCTTTATTAAATTGTATTTATGTTGTTTTATCCTATGCTTTATTAAATTGTATTTATGTTGTTTTATCCTATGCTTTATTAAATTGTGTTTCTGTTATTTTATCCTATGCTTTATTAAATTGTATTTATGTTGTTTTATCCTATGCTTTATTAAATTGTGTTTATGTTGTTTTATCCTATGATTTATTAAATTATATTTATGTTGTTTTATCCTATGCTTTATTAAATTGTGTTTATGTTGTTTTATCCTATGCTTTATTAAATGGTATTTATGTTGTTTTATCCTATGCTTTATTAAATTGTATTTATGTTGTTTTAACCTATGCTTTATTAAACTTCATTTATGTTGTTTTATCCTATGTTTTATTAAATTCTATTTATGTTGTTTTATCCTATGTTTTATTGAATTCTATTTATGTTGTTTTATCCTATGCTTTATTAAATTGTATTTATGTTGTTTTAACCCATGCTTCATTAAATTGTATTTATGTTGTTTTATCCTATGCTTCATTAAATTGTATTTATGTTCTTTTATCCTATGCTTTATTAAATTGTATTTATGTTCTTTTATCCTATGCTTTATTAAATTGTATTTATTTTGTTTTAACCTATGCTTTATTAAATTGTTTTTATGTTGTTTTATCCTATGCTTTATTAAATTGTATTTATGTTGTTTTATCCTATGCTTTATTTAATTGTATTTATGTTGTTTTAACCCATGCTTCATTAAACTGTATTTATGTTGTTTTATCCCATGCTTCATTAAATTGTATTTATTTTCTTTTATCCTATGCTTTATTAAATTGTATTTATGTTGTTTTATCCTATGCTTTATTAAATTGTATTTATGTTGTTTTAACCTATGCTTTATTAAATTGTATTTATGTTGTTTTAACCTATGCTTTATTAAATGGTATTTATGTTGTTTTATCATATGCTTTATTAAATTGTATTTATGTTGTTTTATCCTATGCTTTATTAAATTGTATTTATGTTGTTTTAACCTATCCTTTATTAAATTGTATTTATGTTGTTTTAACCTATGCTTTATTAAATTGTATTTATGTTGTTTTAACCTATGCTTTATTAAATTGTATTTATGTTGTTTTATCCTATGCTTTATTAAATTGTATTTATGTTGTTTTAACCTATGCTTTATTAAATTGTATTTATGTTGTTTTATCCTATACTTTATTAAATTGTATTTATGTTGTTTTAACCTATGCTTTATTAAATTGTATTTATGTTGTTTTATCCTATGCTATATTAAATTGTATTTATGTTGTTTTATCCTATGCTTTATTAAATTGTGTTTATGTTGTTTCATCTTATGCTTTATTAAATTGTATTTATGTTGTTTTATCCTATGATTTATTAAATTGTATTTATGTTGTTTTAACCTATGCTTTATTAAATTGTATTTATGTTGTTTTAACCTATGCTTTATTAAATTGTATTTATGTTGTTTTATCCTATGCTTTATTAAATTGTATTTATGTTGTTTTATCCTATGCTTTATTAAATTGTGTTTATGTTATTTTATCCTATGCTTTATTAAATTGTATTTATGTTGTTTTATCCTATGCTTTATTAAATTGTGTTTATGTTGTTTTATCCTATGATTTATTAAATTATATTTATGTTGTTTTATCCTATGCTTTATTAAATTGTGTTTATGTTGTTTTATCCTATGCTTTATTAAATTGTATTTATGTTGTTTTAACCTATGCTTTATTAAACTTCATTTATGTTGTTTTATCCTATGTTTTATTAAATTCTATTTATGTTGTTTTATCCTATGTTTTATTGAATTCTATTTATGTTGTTTTATCCTATGCTTTATTAAATTGTATTTATGTTGTTTTAACCCATGCTTCATTAAATTGTATTTATGTTGTTTTATCCTATGCTTCATTAAATTGTATTTATGTTCTTTTATCCTATGCTTTATTAAATTGTATTTATGTTGTTTTAACCTATGCTTTATTAAATTGTATTTATGTTGTTTTATCCTATGCTTTATTAAATTGTATTTATGTTGTTTTATCCTATGCTTTATTAAATTGTATTCATGTTGTTTTAACCTATGCTTTATTAAATTGTATTTATGTTGTTTTATCCTATGCTTTATTAAATTGTATTCATGTTGTTTTAACCTATGCTTTATTAAACTGTATTTTTGTTGTTTTATCCTTTGCTTTATTAAATTTTATTTATGTTTTTTTATCCTATGCTTTATTAAATTGTATTTATGTTGTTTTAACCTATGCTTTATTAAATTGTATTTATGTTGTTTTAACCTATGCTTTATTAAATTGTATTTATGTTGTTTTATCCTATGCTATATTAAATTGTATTTATTTTGTTTTAACCTATGCTTTATTAAATTGTTTTATGTTGTTTTATCCTATGCTTTATTAAATTGTATTTATGTTGTTTTATCCTATGCTTTATTAAATTGTATTTATGATGTTTTATCCTATGCTTTATTAAATTGTATTTATGTTGTTTTATCCTATGCTTCATTAAATTGTATTTATGTTGTTTTATCCTATGCTTCATTAAATTGTATTTATGTTGTTTTATCCTATGCTTTATTAAATTGTATTTATGTTGTTTTATCCTATGCTTTATTAAATTGTATTTATGTTGTTTTAACCTATGCTTTATTAAATTGTATTTATGTTGTTTTAACCTATTCTTTATTAAATGTTATTTATGTTGTTTAAATCCTATGCTTTATTAAATTGTATTTATGTTGTTTTAACCTATCCTTTATTAAATTGTATGTATGTTGTTTTAACCTATCCTTTATTAAATTGTATTTATGTTGTTTTATCCTATGCTTTATTAAATTGTATTCATGTTGTTTTAACCTATGCTTTATTAAATTGTTTTATGTTGTTTTATCCTATGCTTTATTAAATTGTTTTTATGTTGTTTTATCCTATGCTTTATTAAATTGTATTTATGATGTTTTATCCTATGCTTTATTAAATTGTATTTATGTTGTTTTATCCTATGCTTTATTAAATTGTATTCATGTTGTTTTAACCTATGCTTTATTAAACTGTATTTTTGTTGTTTTATCCTTTGCTTTATTAAATTTTATTTATGTTTTTTTATCCTATGCTTTATTAAATTGTATTTATGTTGTTTTAACCTATGCTTTATTAAATTGTATTTATGTTGTTTTAACCTATGCTTTATTAAATTGTATTTATGTTGTTTTATCCTATGCTATATTAAATTGTATTTATTTTGTTTTAACCTATGCTTTATTAAATTGTTTTATGTTGTTTTATCCTATGCTTTATTAAATTGTATTTATGTTGTTTTATCCTATGCTTTATTAAATTGTATTTATGATGTTTTATCCTATGCTTTATTAAATTGTATTTATGTTGTTTTATCCTATGCTTCATTAAATTGTATTTATGTTGTTTTATCCTATGCTTCATTAAATTGTATTTATGTTGTTTTATCCTATGCTTTATTAAATTGTATTTATGTTGTTTTATCCTATGCTTTATTAAATTGTATTTATGTTGTTTTAACCTATGCTTTATTAAATTGTATTCATGTTGTTTTAACCTATGCTTTATTAAATTGTATTTATGTTGTTTTATCCTATGCTTTATTAAATTGTATTCATGTTGTTTTAACCTATGCTTTATTAAACTGTATTTTTGTTGTTTTATCCTTTGCTTTATTAAATGTTATTTATGTTTTTTTAGCCTATGCTTTATTAAATTGTATTTATGTTGTTTTAACCTATGCTTTATTAAATTGTATTTATGTTGTTTTAACCTATGCTTTATTAAATTGTATTTATGTTGTTTTATCCTATGCTATATTAAATTGTATTTATTTTGTTTTAACCTATGCTTTATTAAATTGTTTTATGTTGTTTTATCCTATGCTTTATTAAATTGTATTTATGTTGTTTTATCCTATGCTTTATTAAATTGTATTTATGATGTTTTATCCTATGCTTTATTAAATTGTATTTATGTTGTTTTATCCTATGCTTCATTAAATTGTATTTATGTTGTTTTATCCTATGCTTCATTAAATTGTATTTATGTTGTTTTATCCTATGCTTTATTAAATTGTATTTATGTTGTTTTATCCTATGCTTTATTAAATTGTATTTATGTTGTTTTAACCTATGCTTTATTAAATTGTATTTATGTTGTTTTAACCTATTCTTTATTAAATGGTATTTATGTTGTTTAAATCCTATGCTTTATTAAATTGTATTTATGTTGTTTTAACCTATCCTTTATTAAATTGTATTTATGTTGTTTTAACCTATCCTTTATTAAATTGTATTTATGTTCTTTTATCCTATGCTTTATTAAATTGTATTTATGTTGTTTTAACCTATGCTTTATTAAATTGTATTTATGTTGTTTTATCCTATGCTTTATTAAATTGTATTTATGTTGTTTTATCCTATGCTTTATTAAATTGTATTCATGTTGTTTTAACCTATGCTTTATTAAACTGTATTTTTGTTGTTTTATCCTTTGCTTTATTAAATTTTATTTATGTTTTTTTATCCTATGCTTTATTAAATTGTATTTATGTTGTTTTAACCTATGCTTTATTAAATTGTATTTATGTTGTTTTAACCTATGCTTTATTAAATTGTATTTATGTTGTTTTATCCTATGCTATATTAAATTGTATTTATTTAGTTTTAACCTATGCTTTATTAAATTGTTTTATGTTGTTTTATCCTATGCTTTATTAAATTGTATTTATGTTGTTTTATCCTATGCTTTATTAAATTGTATTTATGTTGTTTTAACCCATGCTTCATTAAATTGTATTTATGTTGTTTTATCCTATGCTTCAATAAATTGTATTTATGTTCTTTTATCCTATGCTTTATTAAATTGTATTTATGTTGTTTTATCCTATGCTTTATTAAATTGTATTTATGTTGTTTTAACCTATGCTTTATTAAATTGTATTTATGTTGTTTTAACCTATGCTTTATTAAATGGTATTTATGTTGTTTTATGATATGCTTTATTAAATTGTATTTATGTTGTTTAAATCCTATGCTTTATTAAATTGTATTTATGTTGTTTTAACCTATCCTTTATTAAATTGTATTTATGTTGTTTTAACCTATGCTTTATTAAATTGTATTTATGTTGTTTTATCCTATGCTTTATTAAATTGTATTTATGTTGTTTTAACCTATGCTTTATTAAATTGTATTTATGTTGTTTTATCCTATACTTTATTAAATTGTATTTATGTTGTTTTAACCTATGCTTTATTAAATTGTATTTATGTTGTTTTATCCTATGCTATATTAAATTGTATTTATGTTGTTTTATCCTATGCTTTATTAAATTGTGTTTATGTTGTTTTAACCTATGCTTTATTAAATTGTATTTATGTTGTTTTAACCTATGCTTTATTAAATTGTATTTATGTTGTTTTAACCTATGCTTTATTAAATGGTATTTATGTTGTTTTATGATATGCTTTATTAAATTGTATTTATGTTGTTTAAATCCTATGCTTTATTAAATTGTATTTATGTTGTTTTAACCTATCCTTTATTAAATTGTATTTATGTTGTTTTAACCTATGCTTTATTAAATTGTATTTATGTTGTTTTATCCTATGCTTTATTAAATTGTATTTATGTTGTTTTAACCTATGCTTTATTAAATTGTATTTATGTTGTTTTATCCTATACTTTATTAAATTGTATTTATGTTGTTTTAACCTATGCTTTATTAAATTGTATTTATGTTGTTTTATCCTATGCTATATTAAATTGTATTTATGTTGTTTTATCCTATGCTTTATTAAATTGTGTTTATGTTGTTTTAACCTATGCTTTATTAAATTGTATTTATGTTGTTTTAACCTATGCTTTATTAAATTGTATTTATGTTGTTTTATCCTATGCTTTATTAAATTGTATTTATGTTGTTTTATCCTATGCTTTATTAAATTGTGTTTATGTTATTTTATCCTATGCTTTATTAAATAGTTTTTATGTTGTTTTATCCTATGCTTTATTAAATTGTGTTTATGTTGTTTTATCCTATGATTTATTAAATTATATTTATGTTGTTTTATCCTATGCTTTATTAAATTGTGTTTATGTTGTTTTATCCTATGCTTTATTAAATGGTATTTATGTTGTTTTATCCTATGCTTTATTAAATTGTATTTATGTCATTTTAACCCCTTAAGCCCCGGAGCATTTTTCGTTTTTGCATTTTCGTTTTTGCTCCCCTTGTTCCCAGAGCCATAGCGTTTTTATTTTTTGGTCAATATGGCCATGTGAGGGCTTATTTTTTGCGGGACGAGTTGTACTTTTCAACGCCATTACTAGTTTTATCATATCCTGTACGGGAAAACAGGAAAAAAATTCCAAGTGCGGTAAAATTGCAAAAAAAGTGCTATACCCCAGTTGTTTTTTATTTATTTTTTTTACCATGTTCACTGAATGCTAAAACTGACCTGCCCTTCTTATTCTACAGGTCATTACGAGTTCATAGACACCAAACATGTATAGGTTCTTTTATATTTAAGTGGTGAAAAAAAATTCCAAAATTTGGTAAAAAAAAAAATAAAAAAATAGCGCCATTTTCTAAGACCCGTAGCGTCTCCATTTTTCGTGATCTGGGGCTGGTTGATGGCTTATTTTTTGCGTGCCAGGCTGACGTTTTTATTGATACCATTTTGGGGTAGATCTGATGTTTTGATCGCCCGTTATTGCATTTTATTGCAATTTTGCGGCGACCAAAAAACGTAATTCTGGCGTTTAGAATTTTTTTCTCGTTACGCCGTTTACCGATCGGAATAATTCTTTTTTTATATTGATAGATCGGGCGATTCTGAACGCGGCGATACCAAATATGTGTATGTGGGGTTTTTTTTTATATATTTTATTTTGAATGGGGCGAAAGGGGGGTGATTTAAACTTTTATATTTTTTTATTTTTTTTTATATTTTTAAAAACTTTTTTTTTTTACTTTTTGCATGCTTCTATAGTCTCCATAGGAGACTAGAAGCAGCAACTGTCCGATCGCCTCTGCTACATACAGGGGACCAGCAGATCCCCTGCATGCAGCAGAAATGGTCCTGTGCTATGAGCGCCGACCACTAGGTGGCGCTCATAGCGACAGGATCATGACAACCACAGGCGTCTGCTGCAGACCCTGGGTTGTCATGCACGCCCATCGGCGACCCGCGATCACGTGACGGGGTCGCCGGTGGGCGGGGCTTATGACGCGGTACCCGGAAGCGCGCGTTAAATGCTGCTGTCGGAGATTGACAGCAGCATTTAACTGGTTAACAGCCGCGGGTGGATCGCGATTCCACCCGCGGCTGTTGCGGGCACATGTCAGCTGTAAGAATCAGCTGACATGTGCTCGGTTCAGTGAGGGCTCAGCGCCGGAGCCCTCACTGAACCGGATGTACGCAGATATGCGTACTAATACGTCCCCGGTAGTTAAGGGGTTAACCTATGCTTTATTAAACTTCATTTATGTTGTTTTATCCTATGTTTTATTAAATTCTATTTATGTTGTTTTATCCTATGTTTTATTGAATTCTATTTATGTTGTTTTATCCTATGCTTTATTAAATTGTATTTATGTTGTTTTAACCCATGCTTCATTAAATTGTATTTATGTTGTTTTATCCTATGCTTCCTTAAATTGTATTTATGTTGTTTTAACCTATGCTTTATTAAATTGTATTTATGTTGTTTTATCCTATGCTATATTAAATTGTATTTATGTTGTTTTATCCTATGCTTTATTAAATTGTGTTTATGTTGTTTTAACCTATGCTTTATTAAATTGTATTTATGTTGTTTTAACCTATGCTTTATTAAATTGTATTTATGTTGTTTTAACCTATGCTTTATTAAATGGTATTTATGTTGTTTTATGATATGCTTTATTAAATTGTATTTATGTTGTTTAAATCCTATGCTTTATTAAATTGTATTTATGTTGTTTTAACCTATCCTTTATTAAATTGTATTTATGTTGTTTTAACCTATGCTTTATTAAATTGTATTTATGTTGTTTTATCCTATGCTTTATTAAATTGTATTTATGTTGTTTTAACCTATGCTTTATTAAATTGTATTTATGTTGTTTTATCCTATACTTTATTAAATTGTATTTATGTTGTTTTAACCTATGCTTTATTAAATTGTATTTATGTTGTTTTATCCTATGCTATATTAAATTGTATTTATGTTGTTTTATCCTATGCTTTATTAAATTGTGTTTATGTTGTTTTAACCTATGCTTTATTAAATTGTATTTATGTTGTTTTAACCTATGCTTTATTAAATTGTATTTATGTTGTTTTATCCTATGCTTTATTAAATTGTATTTATGTTGTTTTATCCTATGCTTTATTAAATTGTGTTTATGTTATTTTATCCTATGCTTTATTAAATAGTTTTTATGTTGTTTTATCCTATGCTTTATTAAATTGTGTTTATGTTGTTTTATCCTATGATTTATTAAATTATATTTATGTTGTTTTATCCTATGCTTTATTAAATTGTGTTTATGTTGTTTTATCCTATGCTTTATTAAATGGTATTTATGTTGTTTTATCCTATGCTTTATTAAATTGTATTTATGTCATTTTAACCCCTTAAGCCCCGGAGCATTTTTCGTTTTTGCATTTTCGTTTTTGCTCCCCTTGTTCCCAGAGCCATAGCGTTTTTATTTTTTGGTCAATATGGCCATGTGAGGGCTTATTTTTTGCGGGACGAGTTGTACTTTTCAACGCCATTACTAGTTTTATCATATCCTGTACGGGAAAACAGGAAAAAAATTCCAAGTGCGGTAAAATTGCAAAAAAAGTGCTATACCCCAGTTGTTTTTTATTTATTTTTTTTACCATGTTCACTGAATGCTAAAACTGACCTGCCCTTCTTATTCTACAGGTCATTACGAGTTCATAGACACCAAACATGTATAGGTTCTTTTATATTTAAGTGGTGAAAAAAAATTCCAAAATTTGGTAAAAAAAAAAATAAAAAAATAGCGCCATTTTCTAAGACCCGTAGCGTCTCCATTTTTCGTGATCTGGGGCTGGTTGATGGCTTATTTTTTGCGTGCCAGGCTGACGTTTTTATTGATACCATTTTGGGGTAGATCTGATGTTTTGATCGCCCGTTATTGCATTTTATTGCAATTTTGCGGCGACCAAAAAACGTAATTCTGGCGTTTAGAATTTTTTTCTCGTTACGCCGTTTACCGATCGGAATAATTCTTTTTTTATATTGATAGATCGGGCGATTCTGAACGCGGCGATACCAAATATGTGTATGTGGGGTTTTTTTTTATATATTTTATTTTGAATGGGGCGAAAGGGGGGTGATTTAAACTTTTATATTTTTTTATTTTTTTTTATATTTTTAAAAACTTTTTTTTTTTACTTTTTGCATGCTTCTATAGTCTCCATAGGAGACTAGAAGCAGCAACTGTCCGATCGCCTCTGCTACATACAGGGGACCAGCAGATCCCCTGCATGCAGCAGAAATGGTCCTGTGCTATGAGCGCCGACCACTAGGTGGCGCTCATAGCGACAGGATCATGACAACCACAGGCGTCTGCTGCAGACCCTGGGTTGTCATGCACGCCCATCGGCGACCCGCGATCACGTGACGGGGTCGCCGGTGGGCGGGGCTTATGACGCGCTACCCGGAAGCGCGCGTTAAATGCTGCTGTCGGAGATTGACAGCAGCATTTAACTGGTTAACAGCCGCGGGTGGATCGCGATTCCACCCGCGGCTGTTGCGGGCACATGTCAGCTGTAAGAATCAGCTGACATGTGCTCGGTTCAGTGAGGGCTCAGCGCCGGAGCCCTCACTGAACCGGATGTACGCAGATATGCGTACTAATACGTCCCCGGTAGTTAAGGGGTTAACCTATGCTTTATTAAACTTCATTTATGTTGTTTTATCCTATGTTTTATTAAATTCTATTTATGTTGTTTTATCCTATGTTTTATTGAATTCTATTTATGTTGTTTTATCCTATGCTTTATTAAATTGTATTTATGTTGTTTTAACCCATGCTTCATTAAATTGTATTTATGTTGTTTTATCCTATGCTTCCTTAAATTGTATTTATGTTCTTTTATCCTATGCTTTATTAAATTGTATTTATGTTGTTTTAACCTATGCTTTATTAAATTGTATTTATGTTGTTTTATCCTATGCTTTATTAAATTGTATTTATGTTGTTTTATCCTATGCTTTATTAAATTGTATTCATGTTGTTTTAACCTATGCTTTATTAAACTGTATTTATGTTGTTTTATCCTATGCTTTATTAAATTTTATTTATGTTGTTTTATCCTATGCTTTATTAAATTGTATTTATGTTGTTTTAACCTATGCTTTATTAAATTGTATTTATGTTGTTTTAACCTATGCTTTATTAAATTGTATTTATGTTGTTTTATCCTATGCTTTATTAAATTGTATTTATGTTGTTTTAACCTATGCTTTATTGAATTGTATTTTTGTTGTTTTATCCTATACTTTATTAAATTGTATTTATGTTGTTTTAACCTATGCTTTATTAAATTGCATTTATGTTGTTTTATCCTATGTTTTATTAAATTGTATTTATGTTGTTTTATCCTATGCTTTATTAAATTGTATTTATGTGGTTTTATCCTATGCTTTATTAAATTGTATTTATGTTGTTTTATCCTATGCTTTATTAAATTGCATCTATCTTGTTTTATCCTATGCTTTATTAAATTGTATTTATGTTGTTTTATCCTATGCTTTATTAAATTGTATTTATGTGGTTTTATCCTATGCTTTATTAAATTGTATTTATGTTGTTTTATCCTATGCTTTATTAAATTGTATTTATGTTGTTTTATCCTATGCTTTATTAAATTGTGTTTATGTTGTATTATCCTATGCTTTATTAAATTGTATTTATGTTGTTTTATCCTATGTTTTATTAAATTGTATTTATGTTGTTTTATCGTATGCTTTATTAAACTGCATTTATGTTGTTTTATCCTATGCTTTATTAAATTGTATTTATGTTGTTTTATCCTATGTTTTATTGAATTCTATTTATGTTGTTTTATCCAATGCTTTATTAAATTGTATTTATGTTGTTTTAACCCATGCTTCATTAAATTGTATTTATGTTCTTTTATCCTATGCTTTATTAAATTGTATTTATGTTGTTTTAACCTATGCTTTATTAAATTGTATTTATGTTGTTTTATCCTATGCTTTATTAAATTGTATTTATGTTGTTTTATCCTATGCTTTATTAAATTGTATTCATGTTGTTTTAACCTATGCTTTATTAAATTATATTTATGTTGTTTTATCCTATGCTTTATTAAATTGTATTTATGTTGTTTTATCCTATGCTTTATTAAATTGTGTTTATGTTGTATTATCCTATGCTTTATTAAATTGTATTTATGTTGTTTTATCCTATGTTTTATTAAATTGTATTTATGTTGTTTTATCCTATGCTTTATTAAATTGTATTTATGTTGTTTAACCTATGCTTTATTAAATTGTATTTATGTTGTTTTAACCTATGCTTTATTAAATTGTATTTATGTTGTTTTAACCTATGCTTTATTAAATTATATTTATGTTGTTTTATCCTATGCTTTATTAAATTGTATTTATGTTGTTTTAACCTATGCTTTATTAAATTGTTTTTATGTTGTTTTATCCTATACTTTATTAAATTGTAGTTATGTTGTTTTAACCTATGCTTTATTAAATTGTATTTATGTTGTTTTATCCTATGCTTTATTATATTGTATTTATGTTGTTTTAACCCATGCTTCATTAAACTGTATTTATGTTGTTTTATCCTATGCTTCATTAAATTGTATTTATGTTCTTTTATCCTATGCTTTATTAAATTGTATTTATGTTGTTTTATCCTATGCTTTATTAAATTGTATTTATGTTGTTTTAACCTATGCTTTATTAAATTGTATTTATGTTGTTTTAACCTATGCTTTATTAAATGGTATTTATGTTGTTTTATCATATGCATTATTAAATTGTATTTATGTTGTTTTATCCTATGCTTTATTAAATTGTATTTATGTTGTTTTAACCTATCCTTTATTAAATTGTATTTATGTTGTTTTAACCTATGCTTTATTAAATTGTATTTATGTTGTTTTATCCTATGCTATATTAAATTGTATTTATGTTGTTTTATCCTATGCTTTATTAAATTGTGTTTATGTTGTTTTATCTTATGCTTTATTAAATTGTATTTATGTTGTTTTATCCTATGATTTATTAAATTGTATTTATGTTGTTTTAACCTATGCTTTACTAAATTGTATTTATGTTGTTTTAACCTATGCTTTATTAAATTGTATTTATGTTGTTTTATCCTATGCTTTATTAAATTGTATTTATGTTGTTTTATCCTATGCTTTATTAAATTGTGTTTCTGTTATTTTATCCTATGCTTTATTAAATTGTATTTATGTTGTTTTATCCTATGCTTTATTAAATTGTGTTTATGTTGTTTTATCCTATGATTTATTAAATTATATTTATGTTGTTTTATCCCATGCTTTATTAAATTGTGTTTATGTTGTTTTATCCTATGCTTTATTAAATGGTATTTATGTTGTTTTATCCTATGCTTTATTAAATTGTATTTATGTTGTTTTAACCTATGCTTTATTAAACTTCATTTATGTTGTTTTATCCTATGTTTTATTAAATTCTATTTATGTTGTTTTATCCTATGCTTTATTAAATTGTATTTATGTTCTTTTATCCTATGCTTTATTAAATTGTATTTATGTTGTTTTATCCTATGCTTTATTAAATTGTATTTATTTTGTTTTAACCTATGCTTTATTAAATTGTTTTTATGTTGTTTTATCCTATGCTTTATTAAATTGTATTTATGTTGTTTTATCCTATGCTTTATTTAATTGTATTTATGTTGTTTTAACCCATGCTTCATTAAACTGTATTTATGTTGTTTTATCCCATGCTTCATTAAATTGTATTTATGTTCTTTTATCCTATGCTTTATTAAATTGTATTTATGTTGTTTTATCCTATGCTTTATTAAATTGTATTTATGTTGTTTTAACCTATGCTTTATTAAATTGTATTTATGTTGTTTTAACCTATGCTTTATTAAATACTATTTATGTTGTTTTATCATATGCTTTATTAAATTGTATTTATGTTGTTTTATCCTATGCTTTATTAAATTGTATTTATGTTGTTTTAACCTATCCTTTATTAAATTGTATTTATGTTGTTTTAACCTATGCTTTATTAAATTGTATTTATGTTGTTTTAACCTATGCTTTATTAAATTGTATTTATGTTGTTTTATCCTATGCTTTATTAAATTGTATTTATGTTGTTTTAACCTATGCTTTATTAAATTGTATTTATGTTGTTTTATCCTATACTTTATTAAATTGTATTTATGTTGTTTTAACCTATGCTTTATTAAATTGTATTTATGTTGTTTTATCCTATGCTATATTAAATTGTATTTATGTTGTTTTATCCTATGCTTTATTAAATTGTGTTTATGTTGTTTCATCTTATGCTTTATTAAATTGTATTTATGTTGTTTTATCCTATGATTTATTAAATTGTATTTATGTTGTTTTAACCTATGCTTTATTAAATTGTATTTTTGTTGTTTTAACCTATGCTTTATTAAATTGTATTTATGTTGTTTTATCCTATGCTTTATTAAATTGTATTTATGTTGTTTTATCCTATGCTTTATTAAATTGTGTTTATGTTATTTTATCCTATGCTTTATTAAATTGTATTTATGTTGTTTTAACCTATGCTTTATTAAATTGTGTTTATGTTGTTTTATCCTATGATTTATTAAATTATATTTATGTTGTTTTATCCTATGCTTTATTAAATTGTGTTTATGTTGTTTTATCCTATGCTTTATTAAATTGTATTTATGTTGTTTTAACCTATGCTTTATTAAACTTCATTTATGTTGTTTTATCCTATGTTTTATTAAATTCTATTTATGTTGTTTTATCCTATGTTTTATTGAATTCTATTTATGTTGTTTTATCCTATGCTTTATTAAATTGTATTTATGTTGTTTTAACCCATGCTTCATTAAATTGTATTTATGTTGTTTTATCCTATGCTTCATTAAATTGTATTTATGTTCTTTTATCCTATGCTTTATTAAATTGTATTTATGTTGTTTTAACCTATGCTTTATTAAATTGTATTTATGTTGTTTTAACCCATGCTTCATTAAATTGTATTTATGTTGTTTTATCCTATGCTTCATTAAATTGTATTTATGTTCTTTTATCCTATGCTTTATTAAATTGTATTTATGTTGTTTTAACCTATGCTTTATTAAATTGTATTTATGTTGTTTTATCCTATGCTTTATTAAATTGTATTTATGTTGTTTTATCCTATGCTTTATTAAATTGTATTCATGTTGTTTTAACCTATGCTTTATTAAATTGTATTTATGTTGTTTTATCCTATGCTTTATTAAATTGTATTCATGTTGTTTTAACCTATGCTTTATTAAACTGTATTTTTGTTGTTTTATCCTTTGCTTTATTAAATTTTATTTATGTTTTTTTATCCTATGCTTTATTAAATTGTATTTATGTTGTTTTAACCTATGCTTTATTAAATTGTATTTATGTTGTTTTAACCTATGCTTTATTAAATTGTATTTATGTTGTTTTATCCTATGCTATATTAAATTGTATTTATTTTGTTTTAACCTATGCTTTATTAAATTGTTTTATGTTGTTTTATCCTATGCTTTATTAAATTGTATTTATGTTGTTTTATCCTATGCTTTATTAAATTGTATTTATGATGTTTTATCCTATGCTTTATTAAATTGTATTTATGTTGTTTTATCCTATGCTTCATTAAATTGTATTTATGTTGTTTTATCCTATGCTTCATTAAATTGTATTTATGTTGTTTTATCCTATGCTTTATTAAATTGTATTTATGTTGTTTTATCCTATGCTTTATTAAATTGTATTTATGTTGTTTTAACCTATGCTTTATTAAATTGTATTTATGTTGTTTTAACCTATCCTTTATTAAATGGTATTTATGTTGTTTAAATCCTATGCTTTATTAAATTGTATTTATGTTGTTTTAACCTATCCTTTATTAAATTGTATGTATGTTGTTTTAACCTATCCTTTATTAAATTGTATTTATGTTGTTTTATCCTATGCTTTATTAAATTGTATTCATGTTGTTTTAACCTATCCTTTATTAAATTGTATTCATGTTGTTTTAACCTATGCTTTATTAAATTGTATTTATGTTGTTTTATCCTATGCTTTATTAAATTGTATTCATGTTGTTTTAACCTATGCTTTATTAAACTGTATTTTTGTTGTTTTATCCTTTGCTTTATTAAATTTTATTTATGTTTTTTTATCCTATGCTTTATTAAATTGTATTTATGTTGTTTTAACCTATGCTTTATTAAATTATATTTATGTTGTTTTAACCTATGCTTTATTAAATTGTATTTATGTTGTTTTATCCTATGCTATATTAAATTGTATTTATTTTGTTTTAACCTATGCTTTATTAAATTGTTTTATGTTGTTTTATCCTATGCTTTATTAAATTGTATTTATGTTGTTTTATCCTATGCTTTATTAAATTGTATTTATGATGTTTTATCCTATGCTTTACTAAATTGTATTTATGTTGTTTTATCCTATGCTTCATTAAATTGTATTTATGTTGTTTTATCCTATGCTTCATTAAATTGTATTTATGTTGTTTTATCCTATGCTTTATTAAATTGTATTTATGTTGTTTTATCCTATGCTTTATTAAATTGTATTTATGTTGTTTTAACCTATGCTTTATTAAATTGTATTTATGTTGTTTTAACCTATTCTTTATTAAATGGTATTTATGTTGTTTAAATACTATGCTTTATTAAATTGTATTTATGTTGTTTTAACCTATCCTTTATTAAATTGTATTTATGTTGTTTCAACCTATCCTTTATTAAATTGTATTTATGTTGTTTTAACCTATGCTTTATTAAATTGTATTTATGTTGTTTTAACCTATGCTTTATTAAATTGTATATATGTTGTTTTATCCTATGCTTTATTAAATTGTATTTATGTTGTTTTAACCTATGCTTTATTAAATTGTATTTATGTTGTTTTATCCTATACTTTATTAAATTGTATTTATGTTGTTTTAACCTATGCTTTATTAAATTGTATTTATGTTGTTTTATCCTATGCTATATTAAATTGTATTTATGTTGTTTTATCCTATGCTTTATTAAATTGTGTTTATGTTGTTTTATCTTATGCTTTATTAAATTGTATTTATGTTGTTTTATCCTATGATTTATTAAATTGTATTTATGTTGTTTTATCCTATGCTTTATTAAATTGTGTTTATGTTGTTTTATCTTATGCTTTATTAAATTGTATTTATGTTGTTTTATCCTATGATTTATTAAATTGTATTTATGTTGTTTTATCCTATGCTTTATTAAATTGTGTTTATGTTGTTTTATCCTATGATTTATTAAATTATATTTATGTTGTTTTATCCTATGCTTTATTAAATTGTGTTTATGTTGTTTTATCCTATGCTTTATTAAATGGTATTTATGTTGTTTTATCCTATGCTTTATTAAATTGTATTTATGTTGTTTTAACCTATGCTTTATTAAACTTCATTTATGTTGTTTTATCCTATGTTTTATTAAATTCTATTTATGTTGTTTTATCCTATGTTTTATTGAATTCTATTTATGTTGTTTTATCCTATGCTTTATTAAATTGTATTTATGTTGTTTTAACCCATGCTTCATTAAATTGTATTTATGTTGTTTTATCCTATGCTTCATTAAATTGTATTTATGTTCTTTTATCCTATGCTTTATTAAATTGTATTTATGTTGTTTTAACCTATGCTTTATTAAATTGTATTTATGTTGTTTTATCCTATGCTTTATTAAATTGTATTTATGTTGTTTTATCCTATGCTTTATTAAATTGTATTCATGTTGTTTTAACCTATGCTTTATTAAATTGTATTTATGTTGTTTTATCCTATGCTTTATTAAATTGTATTCATGTTGTTTTAACCTATGCTTTATTAAACTGTATTTTTGTTGTTTTATCCTTTGCTTTATTAAATTTTATTTATGTTGTTTTATCCTATGCTTTATTAAATTGTATTTATGTTGTTTTATCCTATGCTTTATTAAATTGTATTCATGTTGTTTTAACCTATGCTTTATTAAATTGTATTTATGTTGTTTTATCCTATGCTTTATTAAATTGTGTTTATGTTGTTTTATCCTATGATTTATTAAATTATATTTATGTTGTTTTATCCTATGCTTTATTAAATTGTGTTTATGTTGTTTTATCCTATGCTTTATTAAATGGTATTTATGTTGTTTTATCCTATGCTTTATTAAATTGTATTTATGTCGTTTTAACCTATGCTTCATTAAATTGTATTTATGTTGTTTTATCCTATGCTTCATTAAATTGTATTTATGTTCTTTTATCCTATGCTTTATTAAATTGTATTTATGTTGTTTTAACCTATGCTTTATTAAATTGTATTTATGTTGTTTTATCCTATGCTTTATTAAATTGTATTTATGTTGTTTTATCCTATGCTTTATTAAATTGTATTCATGTTGTTTTAACCTATGCTTTATTAAATTGTATTTATGTTGTTTTATCCTATGCTTTATTAAATTGTGTTTATGTTGTTTTATCCTATGATTTATTAAATTATATTTATGTTGTTTTATCCTATGCTTTATTAAATTGTGTTTATGTTGTTTTATCCTATGCTTTATTAAATGGTATTTATGTTGTTTTATCCTATGCTTTATTAAATTGTATTTATGTCGTTTTAACCTATGCTTCATTAAATTGTATTTATGTTGTTTTATCCTATGCTTCATTAAATTGTATTTATGTTCTTTTATCCTATGCTTTATTAAATTGTATTTATGTTGTTTTAACCTATGCTTTATTAAATTGTATTTATGTTGTTTTATCCTATGCTTTATTAAATTGTATTTATGTTGTTTTATCCTATGCTTTATTAAATTGTATTCATGTTGTTTTAACCTATGCTTTATTAAATTGTATTTATGTTGTTTTATCCTATGCTTTATTAAATTGTATTCATGTTGTTTTAACCTATGCTTTATTAAACTGTATTTTTGTTGTTTTATCCTTTGCTTTATTAAATTTTATTTATGTTTTTTTATCCTATGCTTTATTAAATTGTATTTATGTTGTTTTAACCTATGCTTTATTAAATTGTATTTATGTTGTTTTAACCTATGCTTTATTAAATTGTATTTATGTTGTTTTATCCTATGCTATATTAAATTGTATTTATTTTGTTTTAACCTATGCTTTATTAAATTGTTTTATGTTGTTTTATCCTATGCTTTATTAAATTGTATTTATGTTGTTTTATCCTATGCTTTATTAAATTGTATTTATGATGTTTTATCCTATGCTTTATTAAATTGTATTTATGTTGTTTTATCCTATGCTTCATTAAATTGTATTTATGTTGTTTTATCCTATGCTTCATTAAATTGTATTTATGTTGTTTTATCCTATGCTTTATTAAATTGTATTTATGTTGTTTTATCCTATGCTTTATTAAATTGTA
Organism: Phyllobates terribilis; assembly: GCF_046119375.1. Taxonomy (NCBI): domain Eukaryota; kingdom Metazoa; phylum Chordata; class Amphibia; order Anura; family Dendrobatidae; genus Phyllobates; species Phyllobates terribilis. The sequence goes on along the minus strand of NW_027362781.1, from coordinate 552,996 downwards.
TTTATGTTGTTTTAACCTATGCTTTATTAAATTGTATTTATGTTGTTTTAACCTATCCTTTATTAAATGGTATTTATGTTGTTTAAATCCTATGCTTTATTAAATTGTATTTATGTTGTTTTAACCTATCCTTTATTAAATTGTATGTATGTTGTTTTAACCTATCCTTTATTAAATTGTATTTATGTTGTTTTATCCTATGCTTTATTAAATTGTATTCATGTTGTTTTAACCTATCCTTTATTAAATTGTATTCATGTTGTTTTAACCTATGCTTTATTAAATTGTATTTATGTTGTTTTATCCTATGCTTTATTAAATTGTATTCATGTTGTTTTAACCTATGCTTTATTAAACTGTATTTTTGTTGTTTTATCCTTTGCTTTATTAAATTTTATTTATGTTTTTTTATCCTATGCTTTATTAAATTGTATTTATGTTGTTTTAACCTATGCTTTATTAAATTATATTTATGTTGTTTTAACCTATGCTTTATTAAATTGTATTTATGTTGTTTTATCCTATGCTATATTAAATTGTATTTATTTTGTTTTAACCTATGCTTTATTAAATTGTTTTATGTTGTTTTATCCTATGCTTTATTAAATTGTATTTATGTTGTTTTATCCTATGCTTTATTAAATTGTATTTATGATGTTTTATCCTATGCTTTACTAAATTGTATTTATGTTGTTTTATCCTATGCTTCATTAAATTGTATTTATGTTGTTTTATCCTATGCTTCATTAAATTGTATTTATGTTGTTTTATCCTATGCTTTATTAAATTGTATTTATGTTGTTTTATCCTATGCTTTATTAAATTGTATTTATGTTGTTTTAACCTATGCTTTATTAAATTGTATTTATGTTGTTTTAACCTATTCTTTATTAAATGGTATTTATGTTGTTTAAATACTATGCTTTATTAAATTGTATTTATGTTGTTTTAACCTATCCTTTATTAAATTGTATTTATGTTGTTTTAACCTATCCTTTATTAAATTGTATTTATGTTGTTTTAACCTATGCTTTATTAAATTGTATTTATGTTGTTTTAACCTATGCTTTATTAAATTGTATATATGTTGTTTTATCCTATGCTTTATTAAATTGTATTTATGTTGTTTTAACCTATGCTTTATTAAATTGTATTTATGTTGTTTTATCCTATACTTTATTAAATTGTATTTATGTTGTTTTAACCTATGCTTTATTAAATTGTATTTATGTTGTTTTATCCTATGCTATATTAAATTGTATTTATGTTGTTTTATCCTATGCTTTATTAAATTGTGTTTATGTTGTTTTATCTTATGCTTTATTAAATTGTATTTATGTTGTTTTATCCTATGATTTATTAAATTGTATTTATGTTGTTTTATCCTATGCTTTATTAAATTGTGTTTATGTTGTTTTATCTTATGCTTTATTAAATTGTATTTATGTTGTTTTATCCTATGATTTATTAAATTGTATTTATGTTGTTTTATCCTATGCTTTATTAAATTGTGTTTATGTTGTTTTATCCTATGATTTATTAAATTATATTTATGTTGTTTTATCCTATGCTTTATTAAATTGTGTTTATGTTGTTTTATCCTATGCTTTATTAAATGGTATTTATGTTGTTTTATCCTATGCTTTATTAAATTGTATTTATGTTGTTTTAACCTATGCTTTATTAAACTTCATTTATGTTGTTTTATCCTATGTTTTATTAAATTCTATTTATGTTGTTTTATCCTATGTTTTATTGAATTCTATTTATGTTGTTTTATCCTATGCTTTATTAAATTGTATTTATGTTGTTTTAACCCATGCTTCATTAAATTGTATTTATGTTGTTTTATCCTATGCTTCATTAAATTGTATTTATGTTCTTTTATCCTATGCTTTATTAAATTGTATTTATGTTGTTTTAACCTATGCTTTATTAAATTGTATTTATGTTGTTTTATCCTATGCTTTATTAAATTGTATTTATGTTGTTTTATCCTATGCTTTATTAAATTGTATTCATGTTGTTTTAACCTATGCTTTATTAAATTGTATTTATGTTGTTTTATCCTATGCTTTATTAAATTGTATTCATGTTGTTTTAACCTATGCTTTATTAAACTGTATTTTTGTTGTTTTATCCTTTGCTTTATTAAATTTTATTTATGTTGTTTTATCCTATGCTTTATTAAATTGTATTTATGTTGTTTTATCCTATGCTTTATTAAATTGTATTCATGTTGTTTTAACCTATGCTTTATTAAATTGTATTTATGTTGTTTTATCCTATGCTTTATTAAATTGTGTTTATGTTGTTTTATCCTATGATTTATTAAATTATATTTATGTTGTTTTATCCTATGCTTTATTAAATTGTGTTTATGTTGTTTTATCCTATGCTTTATTAAATGGTATTTATGTTGTTTTATCCTATGCTTTATTAAATTGTATTTATGTCGTTTTAACCTATGCTTTATTAAACTTCATTTATGTTGTTTTATCCTATGTTTTATTAAATTCTATTTATGTTGTTTTATCCTATGTTTTATTGAATTCTATTTATGTTGTTTTATCGTATGCTTTATTAAATTGTATTTATGTTGTTTTAACCCATGCTTCATTAAATTGTATTTATGTTGTTTTATCCTATGCTTCATTAAATTGTATTTATGTTGTTTTATCCTATGCTTTATTAAATTGTATTTATGTTGTTTTAACCTATGCTTTATTAAATTGTATTTATGTTGTTTTAACCTATGCTTTATTAAATTGTATTTATGTTGTTTTATCCTATGCTTTATTAAATTGTATTTATGATGTTTTAACCTATGCTTTATTGAATTGTATTTTTGTTGTTTTATCCTATACTTTATTAAATTGTATTTATGTTGTTTTAACCTATGCTTTATTAAATTGCATTTATGTTGTTTTATCCTATGTTTTATTAAATTGTATTTATGTTGTTTTATCCTATGCTTTATTAAATTGTATTTATGTGGTTTTATCCTATGCTTTATTAAATTGTATTTATGTTGTTTTATCCTATGCTTTATTAAATTGCATCTATCTTGTTTTATCCTATGCTTCATTAAATTGTATTTATGTTGTTTTATCCTATGCTTCATTAAATTGTATTTATGTTGTTTTATCCTATGCTTTATTAAATTGTATTTATGTTGTTTTATCCTATGCTTTATTAAATTGTATTTATGTTGTTTTAACCTATGCTTTATTAAATTGTATTTATGTTGTTTTAACCTATTCTTTATTAAATGGTATTTATGTTGTTTAAATCCTATGCTTTATTAAATTGTATTTATGTTGTTTTAACCTATCCTTTATTAAATTGTATTTATGTTGTTTTAACCTATCTTTTATTAAATTGTATTTATGTTGTTTTAACCTATGCTTTATTAAATTGTATTTATGTTGTTTTAACCTATGCTTTATTAAATTGTATATATGTTGTTTTATCCTATGCTTTATTAAATTGTATTTATGTTGTTTTAACCTATGCTTTATTAAATTGTATTTATGTTGTTTTATCCTATACTTTATTAAATTGTATTTATGTTGTTTTAACCTATGCTTTATTAAATTGTATTTATGTTGTTTTATCCTATGCTATATTAAATTGTATTTATGTTGTTTTATCCTATGCTTTATTAAATTGTGTTTATGTTGTTTTATCTTATGCTTTATTAAAATGTATTTATGTTGTTTTATCCTATGATTTATTAAATTGTATTTATGTTGTTTTAACCTATGCTTTATTAAATTGTATTTATGTTGTTTTAACCTATGCTTTATTAAATTGTATTTATGTTGTTTTATCCTATGCTTTATTAAATTGTATTTATGTTGTTTTATCCTATACTTTATTAAATTGTGTTTATGTTATTTTATCCTATGCTTTATTAAATTGTATTTATGTTGTTTTATCCTATGCTTTATTAAATTGTGTTTATGTTGTTTTATCCTATGATTTATTAAATTATATTTATGTTGTTTTATCCTATGCTTTATTAAATTATGTTTATGTTGTTTTATCCTATGCTTTATTAAATGGTATTTATGTTGTTTTATCCTATGCTTTATTAAATTGTATTTATGTTGTTTTAACCTATGCTTTATTAAACTTCATTTATGTTGTTTTATCCTATGTTTTATTAAATTCTATTTATGTTGTTTTATCCTATGTTTTATTGAATTCTATTTATGTTGTTTTATCCTATGCTTTATTAAATTGTATTTATGTTGTTTTAACCCATGCTTCATTAAATTGTATTTATGTTGTTTTATCCTATGCTTCATTAAATTGTATTTATGTTCTTTTATCCTATGCTTTATTAAATTGTATTTATGTTGTTTTAACCTATGCTTTATTAAATTGTATTTATGTTGTTTTATCCTATGCTTTATTAAATTGTATTTATGTTGTTTTATCCTATGCTTTATTAAATTGTATTCATGTTGTTTTAAACTATGCTTTATTAAATTGTATTTATGTTGTTTTATCCTATGCTTTATTAAATTGTGTTTATGTTGTTTTATCCTATGATTTATTAAATTATATTTATGTTGTTTTATCCTATGCTTTATTAAATTGTATTTATGTCGTTTTAACCTATGCTTTATTAAACTTCATTTATGTTGTTTTATCCTATGTTTTATTAAATTCTATTTATGTTGTTTTATCCTATGTTTTATTGAATTCTATTTATGTTGTTTTATCGTATGCTTTATTAAATTGTATTTATGTTGTTTTAACCCATGCTTCATTAAATTGTATTTATGTTGTTTTATCCTATGCTTCATTAAATTGTATTTATGTTGTTTTATCCTATGCTTTATTAAATTGTATTTATGTTGTTTTAACCTATGCTTTATTAAATTGTATTTATGTTGTTTTAACCTATGCTTTATTAAATTGTATTTATGTTGTTTTATCCTATGCTTTATTAAATTGTATTTATGTTGTTTTAACCTATGCTTTATTGAATTGTATTTTTGTTGTTTTATCCTATACTTTATTAAATTGTATTTATGTTGTTTTAACCTATGCTTTATTAAATTGCATTTATGTTGTTTTATCCTATGTTTTATTAAATTGTATTTATGTTGTTTTATCCTATGCTTTATTAAATTGTATTTATGTGGTTTTATCCTATGCTTTATTAAATTGTATTTATGTTGTTTTATCCTATGCTTTATTAAATTGCATCTATCTTGTTTTATCCTATGCTTTATTAAATTGTATTTATGTTGTTTTATCCTATGCTTTATTAAATTGTATTTATGTGGTTTTATCCTATGCTTTATTAAATTGTATTTATGTTGTTTTATCCTATGCTTTATTAAATTGTAATTATGTGGTTTTATCCTATGATTTATTAAATTGTATTTATGTTGTTTTATCCTATGCTTTATTAAATTGTATTTATGTTGTTTTAACCCATGCTTTATTAAATTGTATTTATGTTGTTTTATCCTATGCTTTATTAAATTGCATTTATGTTGTTTTGTCCTATGCTTTATTAAATTGTATTTATGTTGTTTTATCCTATGCTTTATTAAATTGTATTTATGTGGTTTTATCCTATGCTTTATTAAATTGTATTTATGTTGTTTTATCCTATGCTTTATTAAATTGCATCTATCTTGTTTTATCCTATGCTTTATTAAATTGTATTTATGTTGTTTTATCCTATGCTTTATTAAATTGTATTTATGTGGTTTTATCATATGCTTTATTAAATTGTATTTATGTTGTTTTATCCTATGCTTTATTAAATTGTAATTATGTGGTTTTATCATATGCTTTATTAAATTGTATTTATGTTGTTTTATCCTATGCTTTATTAAATTGTATTTATGTTGTTTTATCCTATGCTTTATTAAATTGTGTTTATGTTATTTTATCCTATGCTTTATTAAATTGTATTTATGTTGTTTTATCCTATGCTTTATTAAATTGTGTTTATGTTGTTTTATCCTATGATTTATTAAATTATATTTATGTTGTTTTATCCTATGCTTTATTAAATTGTGTTTATGTTGTTTTATCCTATGCTTTATTAAATGGTATTTATGTTGTTTTATCCTATGCTTTATTAAATTGTATTTATGTTGTTTTAACCTATGCTTTATTAAACTTCATTTATGTTGTTTTATCCTATGTTTTATTAAATTCTATTTATGTTGTTTTATCCTATGTTTTATTGAATTCTATTTATGTTGTTTTATCCTATGCTTTATTAAATTGTATTTATGTTGTTTTAACCCATGCTTCATTAAATTGTATTTATGTTGTTTTATCCTATGCTTCATTAAATTGTATTTATGTTCTTTTATCCTATGCTTTATTAAATTGTATTTATGTTGTTTTAACCTATGCTTTATTAAATTGTATTTATGTTGTTTTATCCTATGCTTTATTAAATTGTATTTATGTTGTTTTATCCTATGCTTCTTAAAATTGTATTTATGTTGTTTTATCCTATGCTTTATTAAATTGCATCTATCTTGTTTTATCCTATGCTTTATTAAATTGTATTTATGTTGTTTTATCCTATGCTTTATTAAATTGTGTTTATGTTATTTTATCCTATGCTTTATTAAATTGTATTTATGTTGTTTTGTCCTATGCTTTATTAAATTGTATTTATGTTGTTTTATCCTATGCTTTATTAAATTGTATTCATGTGGTTTTATCCTATGCTTTATTAAATTGTATTTATGTTGTTTTATCCTATGCTTTATTAAATTGTAATTATGTGGTTTTATCCTATGATTTATTAAATTGTATTTATGTTGTTTTATCCTATGCTTTATTAAATTGTATTTATGTTGTTTTAACCCATGCTTTATTAAATTGTATTTATGTTGTTTTATCCTATGCTTTATTAAATTGTATTTATGTTGTTTTATCCTATGCTTTATTAAATTGTGTTTATGTTATTTTATCCTATGCTTTATTAAATTGTATTTATGTTGTTTTATCCTATGCTTTATTAAATTGTGTTTATGTTGTTTTATCCTATGATTTATTAAATTATATTTATGTTGTTTTATCCTATGCTTTATTAAATTGCATCTATCTTGTTTTATCCTATGCTTTATTAAATTGTATTTATGTTGTTTTATCCTATGCTTTATTAAATTGTATTTATGTGGTTTTATCCTATGCTTTATTAAATTGTATTTATGTTGTTTTATCCTATGCTTTATTAAATTGGAATTATGTGGTTTTATCCTATGATTTATTAAATTGTATTTATGTTGTTTTATCCTATGCTTTATTAAATTGTATTTATGTTGTTTTAACCCATGCTTTATTAAATTGTATTTATGTTGTTTTATCCTATGCTTTATTAAATTGTATTTATGTTGTTTTGTCCTATGCTTTATTAAATTGTATTTATGTTGTTTTATCCTATGCTTTATTAAATTGTATTTATGTGGTTTTATCCTATGCTTTATTAAATTGTATTTATGTGGTTTTATCCTATGCTTTATTAAATTGTATTTATGTTGTTTTATCCTATGCTTTATTAAATTGCATCTATCTTGTTTTATCCTATGCTTTATTAAATTGTATTTATGTTGTTTTATCCTATGCTTTATTAAATTGTATTTATGTGGTTTTATCCTATGCTTTATTAAATTGTATTTATGTTGTTTTATCCTATGCTTTATTAAATTGTAATTATGTGGTTTTATCATATGCTTTATTAAATTGTATTTATGTTGTTTTATCCTATGCTTTATTAAATTGTATTTATGTTGTTTTATCCTATGCTTTATTAAATTGTGTTTATGTTATTTTATCCTATGCTTTATTAAATTGTATTTATGTTGTTTTATCCTATGCTTTATTAAATTGTGTTTATGTTGTTTTATCCTATGATTTATTAAATTATATTTATGTTGTTTTATCCTATGCTTTATTAAATTGTGTTTATGTTGTTTTATCCTATGCTTTATTAAATGGTATTTATGTTGTTTTATCCTATGCTTTATTAAATTGTATTTATGTTGTTTTAACCTATGCTTTATTAAACTTCATTTATGTTGTTTTATCCTATGTTTTATTAAATTCTATTTATGTTGTTTTATCCTATGTTTTATTGAATTCTATTTATGTTGTTTTATCCTATGCTTTATTAAATTGTATTTATGTTGTTTTAACCCATGCTTCATTAAATTGTATTTATGTTGTTTTATCCTATGCTTCATTAAATTGTATTTATGTTCTTTTATCCTATGCTTTATTAAATTGTATTTATGTTGTTTTAACCTATGCTTTATTAAATTGTATTTATGTTGTTTTATCCTACGCTTTATTAAATTGTATTTATGTTGTTTTATCCTATGCTTCATTAAATTGTATTTATGTTGTTTTATCCTATGCTTTATTAAATTGCATCTATCTTGTTTTATCCTATGCTTTATTAAATTGTATTTATGTTGTTTTATCCTATGCTTTATTAAATTGTGTTTATGTTATTTTATCCTATGCTTTATTAAATTGTATTTATGTTGTTTTGTCCTATGCTTTATTAAATTGTATTTATGTTGTTTTATCCTATGCTTTATTAAATTGTATTCATGTGGTTTTATCCTATGCTTTATTAAATTGTATTTATGTTGTTTTATCCTATGCTTTATTAAATTGTAATTATGTGGTTTTATCCTATGATTTATTAAATTGTATTTATGTTGTTTTATCCTATGCTTTATTAAATTGTATTTATGTTGTTTTAACCCATGCTTTATTAAATTGTATTTATGTTGTTTTATCCTATGCTTTATTAAATTGTATTTATGTTGTTTTATCCTATGCTTTATTAAATTGTGTTTATGTTATTTTATCCTATGCTTTATTAAATTGTATTTATGTTGTTTTATCCTATGCTTTATTAAATTGTGTTTATGTTGTTTTATCCTATGATTTATTAAATTATATTTATGTTGTTTTATCCTATGCTTTATTAAATTGTGTTTATGTTGTTTTATCCTATGCTTTATTAAATTGTATTTATGTTGTTTTAACCTATGCTTTATTAAATTGTATTTATGTTGTTTTATCCTATACTTTATTAAATTGTATTTATGTTGTTTTAACCTATGCTTTATTAAATTGTATTTATGTTGTTTTATCCTATGCTATATTAAATTGTATTTATGTTGTTTTATCCTATGCTTTATTAAATTGTGTTTATGTTGTTTTATCTTATGCTTTATTAAATTGTATTTATGTTGTTTTATCCTATGATTTATTAAATTGTATTTATGTTGTTTTAACCTATGCTTTATTAAATTGTATTTATGTTGTTTTAACCTATGCTTTATTAAATTGTATTTATGTTGTTTTATCCTATGCTTTATTAAATTGTATTTATGTTGTTTTATCCTATGCTTTATTAAATTGTGTTTATGTTATTTTATCCTATGCTTTATTAAATTGTATTTATGTTGTTTTATCCTATGCTTTATTAAATTGTGTTTATGTTGTTTTATCCTATGATTTATTAAATTATATTTATGTTGTTTTATCCTATGCTTTATTAAATTGTGTTTATGTTGTTTTATCCTATGCTTTATTAAATGGTATTTATGTTGTTTTATCCTATGCTTTATTAAATTGTATTTATGTTGTTTTAACCTATGCTTTATTAAACTTCATTTATGTTGTTTTATCCTATGTTTTATTAAATTCTATTTATGTTGTTTTATCCTATGTTTTATTGAATTCTATTTATGTTGTTTTATCCTATGCTTTATTAAATTGTATTTATGTTGTTTTAACCCATGCTTCATTAAATTGTATTTATGTTGTTTTATCCTATGCTTCATTAAATTGTATTTATGTTCTTTTATCCTATGCTTTATTAAATTGTATTTATGTTGTTTTAACCTATGCTTTATTAAATTGTATTTATGTTGTTTTATCCTATGCTTTATTAAATTGTATTTATGTTGTTTTATCCTATGCTTTATTAAATTGTATTCATGTTGTTTTAACCTATGCTTTATTAAATTGTATTTATGTTGTTTTATCCTATGCTTTATTAAATTGTATTCATGTTGTTTTAACCTATGCTTTATTAAACTGTATTTTTGTTGTTTTATCCTTTGCTTTATTAAATTTTATTTATGTTTTTTTATCCTATGCTTTATTAAATTGTATTTATGTTGTTTTAACCTATGCTTTATTAAATTGTATTTATGTTGTTTTAACCTATGCTTTATTAAATTGTATTTATGTTGTTTTATCCTATGCTATATTAAATTGTATTTATTTTGTTTTAACCTATGGTTTATTAAATTGTTTTATGTTGTTTTATCCTATGCTTTATTAAATTGTATTTATGTTGTTTTATCCTATGCTTTATTAAATTGTATTTATGATGTTTTATCCTATGCTTTATTAAATTGTATTTATGTTGTTTTATCCTATGCTTCATTAAATTGTATTTATGTTGTTTTATCCTATGCTTCATTAAATTGTATTTATGTTGTTTTATCCTATGCTTTATTAAATTGTATTTATGTTGTTTTATCCTATGCTTTATTAAATTGTATTTATGTTGTTTTAACCTATGCTTTATTAAATTGTATTTATGTTGTTTAACCTATCCTTTATTAAATTGTATTTATGTTGTTTTAACCTATGCTTTATTAAATTGTATTTATGTTGTTTTAACCTATGCTTTATTAAATTGTATTTATGTTGTTTTAACCTATTCTTTATTAAATGGTATTTATGTTGTTTAAATCCTATGCTTTATTAAATTGTATTTATGTTGTTTTAACCTATCCTTTATTAAATTGTATTTATGTTGTTTTAACCTATCCTTTATTAAATTGTATTTATGTTGTTTTAACCTATGCTTTATTAAATTGTATTTATGTTGTTTTAACCTATGCTTTATTAAATTGTATTTATGTTGTTTTATCCTATGCTTTATTAAATTGTATTTATGTTGTTTTAACCTATGCTTTATTAAATTATATTTATGTTGTTTTATCCTATACTTTATTAAATTGTATTTATGTTGTTTTAACCTATGCTTTATTAAATTGTATTTATGTTGTTTTATCCTATGCTATATTAAATTGTATTTATGTTGTTTTATCCTATGCTTTATTAAATTGTGTTTATGTTGTTTTATCCTATGCTTTATTAAATTGTATTTATGTTGTTTTATCCTATGATTTATTAAATTGTATTTATGTTGTTTAACCTATGCTTTATTAAATTGTATTTATGTTGTTTTAACCTATGCTTTATTAAATTGTGTTTATGTTATTTTATCCTATGCTTTATTAAATTGTATTTATGTTGTTTTATCCTATGCTTTATTAAATTGTGTTTATGTTGTTTTATCCTATGATTTATTAAATTATATTTATGTTGTTTTATCCTATGCTTTATTAAATTGTGTTTATGTTGTTTTATCCTATGCTTTATTAAATGGTATTTATGTTGTTTTATCCTATGCTTTATTAATTTGTATTTATGTCGTTTTAACCTATGCTTTATTAAACTTCATTTATGTTGTTTTATCCTATGTTTTATTAAATTCTATTTATGTTGTTTTATCCTATGTTTTATTGAATTCTATTTATGTTGTTTTATCGTATGCTTTATTAAATTGTATTTATGTTGTTTTAACCCATGCTTCATTAAATTGTATTTATGTTGTTTTATCCTATGCTTCATTAAATTGTATTTATGTTGTTTTATCCTATGCTTTATTAAATTGTATTTATGTTGTTTTAACCTATGCTTTATTAAATTGTATTTATGTTGTTTTAACCTATGCTTTATTAAATTGTATTTATGTTGTTTTATCCTATGCTTTATTAAATTGTATTTATGTTGTTTTAACCTATGCTTTATTGAATTGTATTTTTGTTGTTTTATCCTATACTTTATTAAATTGTATTTATGTTGTTTTAACCTATGCTTTATTAAATTGCATTTATGTTGTTTTATCCTATGTTTTATTAAATTATATTTATGTTGTTTTATCCTATGCTTTATTAAATTGTATTTATGTGGTTTTATCCTATGCTTTATTAAATTGTATTTATGTTGTTTTATCCTATGCTTTATTAAATTGCATCTATCTTGTTTTATCCTATGCTTTATTAAATTGTATTTATGTTGTTTTATCCTATGCTTTATTAAATTGTATTAATGTGGTTTTATCCTATGCTTTATTAAATTGTATTTATGTTGTTTTATCCTATGCTTTATTAAATTGTAATTATGTGGTTTTATCCTATGATTTATTAAATTGTATTTATGTTGTTTTATCCTATGCTTTATTAAATTGTATTTATGTTGTTTTAACCCATGCTTTATTAAATTGTATTTATGTTGTTTTATCCTATGCTTTATTAAATTGTATTTATGTTGTTTTGTCCTATGCTTTATTAAATTGTAATTATGTTGTTTTATCCTATGCTTTATTAAATTGTATTCATGTGGTTTTATCCTATGCTTTATTAAATTGTATTTATGTTGTTTTATCCTATGCTTTATTAAATTGTAATTATGTGGTTTTATCCTATGATTTATTAAATTGTATTTATGTTGTTTTATCCTATGCTTTATTAAATTGTATTTATGTTGTTTTAACCCATGCTTTATTAAATTGTATTTATGTTGTTTTATCCTATGCTTTATTAAATTGTATTTATGTTGTTTTGTCCTTTGCTTTATTAAATTGTATTTATGTGGTTTTATCCTATGCTTTATTAAATTGTATTTATGTTGTTTTATCCTATGCTTTATTAAATTGCATCTATCTTGTTTTATCCTATGCTTTATTAAATTGTATTTATGTTGTTTTATCCTATGCTTTATTAAATTGTATTTATGTGGTTTTATCCTATGCTTTATTAAATTGTATTTATGTTGTTTTATCCTATGCTTTATTAAATTGTAATTATGTGGTTTTATCCTATGATTTATTAAATTGTATTTATGTTGTTTTATCCTATGCTTTATTAAATTGTATTTATGTTGTTTTAACCCATGCTTTATTAAATTGTATTTATGTTGTTTTATCCTATGCTTTATTAAATTGTATTTATGTTGTTTTGTCCTATGCTTTATTAAATTGTATTTATGTTGTTTTATCCTATGCTTTATTAAATTGTATTTATGTGGTTTTATCCTATGCTTTATTAAATTGTATTTATGTTGTTTTATCCTATGCTTTATTAAATTGCATCTATCTTGTTTTATCCTATGCTTTATTAAATTGTATTTATGTTGTTTTATCCTATGCTTTATTAAATTGTATTTATGTGGTTTTATCCTATGCTTTATTAAATTGTATTTATGTTGTTTTATCCTATGCTTTATTAAATTGTAATTATGTGGTTTTATCATATGATTTATTAAATTGTATTTATGTTGTTTTATCCTATGCTTTATTAAATTGTATTTATGTTGTTTTAACCCATGCTTTATTAAATTGTATTTATGTTGTTTTATCCTATGCTTTATTAAAGTGTATTTATGTTGTTTTGTCCTATGCTTTATTAAATTGTATTTATGTTGTTTTATCCTATGCTTTATTAAATTGTATTTATGTTGTTTTATCCTATGCTTTATTAAATTGTGTTTATGTTGTATTATCCTATGCTTTATTAAATTGTATTTATGTTGTTTTATCCTATGTTTTATTAAATTGTATTTATGTTGTTTTATCGTATGCTTTATTAAACTGCATTTATGTTGTTTTATCCTATGCTTTATTAAATTGTATTTATGTTGTTTTATCCTATGTTTTATTGAATTCTATTTATGTTGTTTTATCCAATGCTTTATTAAATTGTATTTATGTTGTTTTAACCCATGCTTCATTAAATTGTATTTATGTTCTTTTATCCTATGCTTTATTAAATTGTATTTATGTTGTTTTAACCTATGCTTTAATAAATTGTATTTATGTTGTTTTATCCTATGCTTTATTAAATTGTATTTATGTTGTTTTATCCTATGCTTTATTAAATTGTATTCATGTTGTTTTAACCTATGCTTTATTAAATTGTATTTATGTTGTTTTATCCTATGCTTTATTAAATTGTGTTTATGTTGTATTATCCTATGCTTTATTAAATTGTATTTATGTTGTTTTATCCTATGTTTTATTAAATTGTATTTATGTTGTTTTATCGTATGCTTTATTAAACTGCATTTATGTTGTTTTATCCTATGCTTTATTAAATTGTATTTATGTTGTTTTATCCTATGCTTTATTAAATTGTATTTATGTTGTTTTATCCTATGTTTTATTAAATTGTATTTATGTTGTTTTATCTTATGCTTTATTAAACTGCATTTATGTTGTTTTATCCTATGCTTTATTAAATTGTATTTATGTTGTTTTATCGTATGCTTTATTAAATTGTATTTATGTTGTTTTATCCTATGTTTTATTAAATTGTATTTATGTTGTTTTATCCTATACTTTATTAAATTGTATTTATGTTGTTTTAACCTATGCTTTATTAAATTGTATTTATGTTGTTTTATCCTATGCTATATTAAATTGTATTTATGTTGTTTTATCCTATGCTTTAATAAATTGTATTTATGTGGTTTTATCCTATGCTTTATTAAATTTTATTTATGTGGTTTTATCCTATGCTTTATTAAATTGCATCTATCTTGTTTTATCCTATGCTTTATTAAATTGTATTTATGTTGTTTTATCCTATGCTTTATTAAATTGTATTTATGTGGTTTTGTCCTATGATTTATTAAATTGTATTTATGTTGTTTTATCCTATGCTTTATTAAATTGTATTTATGTTGTTTTATCCTATGTTTTATTAAATTGTATTTATGTTGTTTTATCCTATGTTTTATTAAATTGTATTTATGTTGTTTTATCGTATGCTTTATTAAACTGCATTTATGTTGTTTTATCCTATGCTTTATTAAATTGTATTTATGTTGTTTTATCGTATGCTTTATTAAATTGTATTTATGTTGTTTTATCCTATGTTTTATTAAATTGTATTTATGTTGTTTTATCCTATACTTTATTAAATTGTATTTATGTTGTTTTAACCTATGCTTTATTAAATTGTATTTATGTTGTTTTATCCTATGCTATATTAAATTGTATTTATGTTGTTTTATCCTATGCCTTATTAAATTGTGTTTATGTTGTTTTATCCTATGCTTTATTAAATTGTATTTATGTTGTTTTATCCTATGCTTTATTAAATTGTATTTATGTTGTTTAACCTATGCTTTATTAATTTGTATTTATGTTGTTTTAACCTATGCTTTATTAAATTGTATTTATGTTGTTTTAACCTATGCTTTATTAAATTGTATTTATGTTGTTTTAATCTATGCTATATTAAATTGTATTTATGTTGTTTTATCCTATGCTTTATTAAATTGTGTTTATGTTGTTTTATCCTATGCTTTATTAAATTGTATTTATGTTGTTTTATCCTATGCTTTATTAAATTGTGTTTATGTTGTTTTATCCTATGCTTTATTAAATGGTATTTATGTTGTTTTATCCTATGCTTTATTAAATTGTATTTATGTTGTTTTATCCTATGCTTTATTAAATTGTGTTTATGTTATTTTATCCTATGCTTTATTAAATTGTATTCATGTTGTTTTATCCTATGCTTTATTAAATTGTGTTTATGTTGTTTTATCCTATGCTTTATTAAATTGTATTTATGTTGTTTTGTCCTATGCTTTATTAAATTGTATTTATGTTGTTTTATCCTATGCTTTATTAAATTGTATTTATGTTGTTTTATCCTATGCTTTATTAAATTGTATTTATGTTGTTTTAACCTATGCTTTATTAAATTGTATTTATGTTATTTTATCCTATGCTTTATTAAATTGTATTTATGTGGTTTTGTCCTATGATTTATTAAATTGTATTTATGTTGTTTTATCCTATGCTTTATTAAATTGTATTTATGTTGTTTTATCCTATGTTTTATTAAATTGTATTTATGTTGTTTTATCCTATGTTTTATTAAATTGTATTTATGTTGTTTTATCGTATGCTTTATTAAACTGCATTTATGTTGTTTTATCCTATGCTTTATTAAATAGTATTTATGTTGTTTTATCGTATGCTTTATTAAATTGTATTTATGTTGTTTTATCCTATGTTTTATTAAATTGTATTTATGTTGTTTTATCCTATACTTTATTAAATTGTATTTATGTTGTTTTAACCTATGCTTTATTAAATTGTATTTATGTTGTTTTATCCTATGCTATATTAAATTGTATTTATGTTGTTTTATCATATGCCTTATTAAATTGTGTTTATGTTGTTTTATCCTATGCTTTATTAAATTGTATTTATGTTGTTTTATCCTATGCTTTATTAAATTGTATTTATGTTGTTTAACCTATGCTTTATTAAATTGTATTTATGTTGTTTTAACCTATGCTTTATTAAATTGTATTTATGTTGTTTTAACCTATGCTTTATTAAATTGTATTTATGTTGTTTTATCCTATGCTTTATTAAATTGTATTTATGTTGTTTTAACCTATGCTTTATTAAATTGTATTTATGTTGTTTTATCCTATACTTTATTAAATTGTATTTATGTTGTTTTAACCTATGCTTTATTAAATTGTATTTATGTTGTTTTATCCTATGCTATATTAAATTGTATTTATGTTGTTTTATCCTATGCTTTATTAAATTGTGTTTATGTTGTTTTATCCTATGCTTTATTAAATTGTATTTATGTTGTTTTATCCTATGCTTTATTAAATTGTGTTTATGTTGTTTTATCCTATGCTTTATTAAATGGTATTTATGTTGTTTTATCCTATGCTTTATTAAATTGTATTTATGTTGTTTTATCCTATGCTTTATTAAATTGTGTTTATGTTATTTTATCCTATGCTTTATTAAATTGTATTCATGTTGTTTTATCCTATGCTTTATTAAATTGTGTTTATGTTGTTTTATCCTATGCTTTATTAAATTGTATTTATGTTGTTTTGTCCTATGCTTTATTAAATTGTATTTATGTTGTTTTATCCTATGCTTTATTAAATTGTATTTATGTTGTTTTATCCTATGCTTTATTAAATTGTATTTATGTTGTTTTAACCTATGCTTTATTAAATTGTATTTATGTTATTTTATCCTATGCTTTATTAAATTGTATTCATGTTATTTTATCCTATGCTTTATTAAATTGTATTCATGTTGTTTTATCCTATGCTTTATTAAATTGTATTTATGTTGTTTTATCCTATGCTTTATTAAATTGCATCTATCTTGTTTTATCCTATGCTTTATTAAATTGTATTTATGTTGTTTTATCCTATGCTTTATTAAATTGTATTTATGTGGTTTTATCCTATTCTTTATTAAATTGTATTTATGTTGTTTTATCCTATGCTTTATTAAATTGTAATTATGTGGTTTTATCCTATGATTTATTAAATTGTATTTATGTTGTTTTATCCTATGCTTTATTAAATTGTATTTATGTTGTTTTAACCCATGCTTTATTAAATTGTATTTATGTTGTTTTATCCTATGCTTTATTAAATTGTATTTATGTTGTTTTGTCCTATGCTTTATTAAATTGTATTTATGGTGTTTTATCCTATGCTTTATTAAATTGTATTTATGTGGTTTTATCCTATGCTTTATTAAATTGTATTTATGTTGTTTTATCCTATGCTTTATTAAATTGCATCTATCTTGTTTTATCCTATGCTTTATTAAATTGTATTTATGTTGTTTTATCCTATGCTTTATTAAATTGTATTTATGTGGTTTTATCCTATGCTTTATTAAATTGTATTTATGTTGTTTTATCCTATGCTTTATTAAATTGTAATTATGTGGTTTTATCATATGATTTATTAAATTGTATTTATGTTGTTTTATCCTATGCTTTATTAAATTGTATTTATGTTGTTTTATCCTATGCTTTATTAAATTGCATCTATCTTGTTTTATCCTATGCTTTATTAAATTGTATTTATGTTGTTTTATCCTATGCTTTATTAAATTGTATTTATGCGGTTTTATCCTATGCTTTATTAAATTGTATTTATGTTGTTTTATCCTATGCTTTATTAAATTGTAATTATGTGGTTTTATCCTATGATTTATTAAATTGTATTTATGTTGTTTTATCCTATGCTTTATTAAATTGTATTTATGTTGTTTTAACCCATGCTTTATTAAATTGTATTTATGTTGTTTTATCCTATGCTTTATTAAATTGTATTTATGTTGTTTTGTCCTATGCTTTATTAAATTGTATTTATGTTGTTTTATCCTATGCTTTATTAAATTGTATTCATGTGGTTTTATCCTATGCTTTATTAAATTGTATTTATGTTGTTTTATCCTATGCTTTATTAAATTGTAATTATGTATTTTTATCCTATGATTTATTAAATTGTATTTATGTTGTTTTATCCTATGCTTTATTAAATTGTATTTATGTTGTTTTAACCCATGCTTTATTAAATTGTATTTATGTTGTTTTATCCTATGCTTTGTTAAATTGTATTTATGTTGTTTTGTCCTATGCTTTATTAAATTGTATTTATGTGGTTTTATCCTATGCTTTATTAAATTGTATTTATGTTGTTTTATCCTATGCTTTATTAAATTGCATCTATCTTGTTTTATCCTATGCTTTATTAAATTGTATTTATGTTGTTTTATCCTATGCTTTATTAAATTGTATTTATGTTGTTTTATCCTATGCTTTATTAAATTGTGTTTATGTTATTTTATCCTATGCTTTATTAAATTGTATTTATGTTGTTTTATCCTATGCTTTATTAAATTGTGTTTATGTTGTTTTATCCTATGATTTATTAAATTATATTTATGTTGTTTTATCCTATGCTTTATTAAATTGTGTTTATGTTGTTTTATCCTATGCTTTATTAAATTGTATTTATGTTGTTTTAACCTATGCTTTATTAAACTTCATTTATGTTGTTTTATCCTATGTTTTATTAAATTCTATTTATGTTGTTTTATCCTATGTTTTATTGAATTCTATTTATGTTGTTTTATCCTATGCTTTATTAAATTGTATTTATGTTGTTTTAACCCATGCTTCATTAAATTGTATTTATGTTGTTTTATCCTATGCTTCATTAAATTGTATTTATGTTCTTTTATCCTATGCTTTATTAAATTGTATTTATGTTGTTTTAACCTATGCTTTATTAAATTGTATTTATGTTGTTTTAATCTATGCTATATTAAATTGTATTTATGTTGTTTTATCCTATGCTTTATTAAATTGTGTTTATGTTGTTTTATCCTATGCTTTATTAAATTGTATTTATGTTGTTTTATCCTATGCTTTATTAAATTGTGTTTATGTTGTTTTATCCTATGCTTTATTAAATGGTATTTATGTTGTTTTATCCTATGCTTTATTAAATTGTATTTATGTTGTTTTATCCTATGCTTTATTAAATTGTGTTTATGTTATTTTATCCTATGCTTTATTAAATTGTATTCATGTTGTTTTATCCTATGCTTTATTAAATTGTGTTTATGTTGTTTTATCCTATGCTTTATTAAATTGTATTTATGTTGTTTTGTCCTATGCTTTATTAAATTGTATTTATGTTGTTTTATCCTATGCTTTATTAAATTGTATTTATGTTGTTTTATCCTATGCTTTATTAAATTGTATTTATGTTGTTTTAACCTATGCTTTATTAAATTGTATTTATGTTATTTTATCCTATGCTTTATTAAATTGTATTTATGTGGTTTTGTCCTATGATTTATTAAATTGTATTTATGTTGTTTTATCCTATGCTTTATTAAATTGTATTTATGTTGTTTTATCCTATGTTTTATTAAATTGTATTTATGTTGTTTTATCCTATGTTTTATTAAATTGTATTTATGTTGTTTTATCGTATGCTTTATTAAACTGCATTTATGTTGTTTTATCCTATGCTTTATTAAATAGTATTTATGTTGTTTTATCGTATGCTTTATTAAATTGTATTTATGTTGTTTTATCCTATGTTTTATTAAATTGTATTTATGTTGTTTTATCCTATACTTTATTAAATTGTATTTATGTTGTTTTAACCTATGTTTTATTAAATTGTATTTATGTTGTTTTATCCTATGCTATATTAAATTGTATTTATGTTGTTTTATCATATGCCTTATTAAATTGTGTTTATGTTGTTTTATCCTATGCTTTATTAAATTGTATTTATGTTGTTTTATCCTATGCTTTATTAAATTGTATTTATGTTGTTTAACCTATGCTTTATTAAATTGTATTTATGTTGTTTTAACCTATGCTTTATTAAATTGTATTTATGTTGTTTTAACCTATGCTTTATTAAATTGTATTTATGTTGTTTTATCCTATGCTTTATTAAATTGTATTTATGTTGTTTTAACCTATGCTTTATTAAATTGTATTTATGTTGTTTTATCCTATACTTTATTAAATTGTATTTATGTTGTTTTAACCTATGCTTTATTAAATTGTATTTATGTTGTTTTATCCTATGCTATATTAAATTGTATTTATGTTGTTTTATCCTATGCTTTATTAAATTGTGTTTATGTTGTTTTATCCTATGCTTTATTAAATTGTATTTATGTTGTTTTATCCTATGCTTTATTAAATTGTGTTTATGTTGTTTTATCCTATGCTTTATTAAATGGTATTTATGTTGTTTTATCCTATGCTTTATTAAATTGTATTTATGTTGTTTTATCCTATGCTTTATTAAATTGTGTTTATGTTATTTTATCCTATGCTTTATTAAATTGTATTCATGTTGTTTTATCCTATGCTTTATTAAATTGTGTTTATGTTGTTTTATCCTATGCTTTATTAAATTGTATTTATGTTGTTTTGTCCTATGCTTTATTAAATTGTATTTATGTTGTTTTATCCTATGCTTTATTAAATTGTATTTATGTTGTTTTATCCTATGCTTTATTAAATTGTATTTATGTTGTTTTAACCTATGCTTTATTAAATTGTATTTATGTTATTTTATCCTATGCTTTATTAAATTGTATTCATGTTATTTTATCCTATGCTTTATTAAATTGTATTCATGTTGTTTTATCCTATGCTTTATTAAATTGTATTTATGTTGTTTTATCCTATGCTTTATTAAATTGCATCTATCTTGTTTTATCCTATGCTTTATTAAATTGTATTTATGTTGTTTTATCCTATGCTTTATTAAATTGTATTTATGTGGTTTTATCCTATTCTTTATTAAATTGTATTTATGTTGTTTTATCCTATGCTTTATTAAATTGTAATTATGTGGTTTTATCCTATGATTTATTAAATTGTATTTATGTTGTTTTATCCTATGCTTTATTAAATTGTATTTATGTTGTTTTAACCCATGCTTTATTAAATTGTATTTATGTTGTTTTATCCTATGCTTTATTAAATTGTATTTATGTTGTTTTGTCCTATGCTTTATTAAATTGTATTTATGGTGTTTTATCCTATGCTTTATTAAATTGTATTTATGTGGTTTTATCCTATGCTTTATTAAATTGTATTTATGTTGTTTTATCCTATGCTTTATTAAATTGCATCTATCTTGTTTTATCCTATGCTTTATTAAATTGTATTTATGTTGTTTTATCCTATGCTTTATTAAATTGTATTTATGTGGTTTTATCCTATGCTTTATTAAATTGTATTTATGTTGTTTTATCCTATGCTTTATTAAATTGTAATTATGTGGTTTTATCATATGATTTATTAAATTGTATTTATGTTGTTTTATCCTATGCTTTATTAAATTGTATTTATGTTGTTTTATCCTATGCTTTATTAAATTGCATCTATCTTGTTTTATCCTATGCTTTATTAAATTGTATTTATGTTGTTTTATCCTATGCTTTATTAAATTGTATTTATGCGGTTTTATCCTATGCTTTATTAAATTGTATTTATGTTGTTTTATCCTATGCTTTATTAAATTGTAATTATGTGGTTTTATCCTATGATTTATTAAATTGTATTTATGTTGTTTTATCCTATGCTTTATTAAATTGTATTTATGTTGTTTTAACCCATGCTTTATTAAATTGTATTTATGTTGTTTTATCCTATGCTTTATTAAATTGTATTTATGTTGTTTTGTCCTATGCTTTATTAAATTGTATTTATGTTGTTTTATCCTATGCTTTATTAAATTGTATTCATGTGGTTTTATCCTATGCTTTATTAAATTGTATTTATGTTGTTTTATCCTATGCTTTATTAAATTGTAATTATGTATTTTTATCCTATGATTTATTAAATTGTATTTATGTTGTTTTATCCTATGCTTTATTAAATTGTATTTATGTTGTTTTAACCCATGCTTTATTAAATTGTATTTATGTTGTTTTATCCTATGCTTTGTTAAATTGTATTTATGTTGTTTTGTCCTATGCTTTATTAAATTGTATTTATGTGGTTTTATCCTATGCTTTATTAAATTGTATTTATGTTGTTTTATCCTATGCTTTATTAAATTGCATCTATCTTGTTTTATCCTATGCTTTATTAAATTGTATTTATGTTGTTTTATCCTATGCTTTATTAAATTGTATTTATGTTGTTTTATCCTATGCTTTATTAAATTGTGTTTATGTTATTTTATCCTATGCTTTATTAAATTGTATTTATGTTGTTTTATCCTATGCTTTATTAAATTGTGTTTATGTTGTTTTATCCTATGATTTATTAAATTATATTTATGTTGTTTTATCCTATGCTTTATTAAATTGTGTTTATGTTGTTTTATCCTATGCTTTATTAAATTGTATTTATGTTGTTTTAACCTATGCTTTATTAAACTTCATTTATGTTGTTTTATCCTATGTTTTATTAAATTCTATTTATGTTGTTTTATCCTATGTTTTATTGAATTCTATTTATGTTGTTTTATCCTATGCTTTATTAAATTGTATTTATGTTGTTTTAACCCATGCTTCATTAAATTGTATTTATGTTGTTTTATCCTATGCTTCATTAAATTGTATTTATGTTCTTTTATCCTATGCTTTATTAAATTGTATTTATGTTGTTTTAACCTATGCTTTATTAAATTGTATTTATGTTGTTTTATCCTATGCTTTATTAAATTGTATTTATGTTGTTTTATCCTATGCTTTATTAAATTGTATTCATGTTGTTTTAACCTATGCTTTATTAAATTGTATTTATGTTGTTTTATCCTATGCTTTATTAAATTGTATTCATGTTGTTTTAACCTATGCTTTATTAAACAGTATTTTTGTTGTTTTATCCTTTGCTTTATTAAATTTTATTTATGTTTTTTTATCCTATGCTTTATTAAATTGTATTTATGTTGTTTTAACCTATGCTTTATTAAATTGTATTTATGTTGTTTTAACCTATGCTTTATTAAATTGTATTTATGTTGTTTTATCCTATGCTATATTAAATTGTATTTATTTTGTTTTAACCTATGCTTTATTAAATTGTTTTATGTTGTTTTATCCTATGCTTTATTAAATTGTATTTATGTTGTTTTATCCTATGCTTTATTAAATTGTATTTATGATGTTTTATCCTATGCTTTATTAAATTGTATTTATGTTGTTTTATCCTATGCTTCATTAAATTGTATTTATGTTGTTTTATCCTATGCTTCATTAAATTGTATTTATGTTGTTTTATCCTATGCTTTATTAAATTGTATTTATGTTGTTTTATCCTATGCTTTATTAAATTATATTTATGTTGTTTTAACCTATGCTTTATTAAATTGTATTTATGTTGTTTTAACCTATTCTTTATTAAATGGTATTTATGTTGTTTAAATCCTATGCTTTATTAAATTGTATTTATGTTGTTTTAACCTATCCTTTATTAAATTGTATTTATGTTGTTTTAACCTATCCTTTATTAAATTGTATTTATGTTGTTTTATCCTATGCTTTATTAAATTGTATTCATGTTGTTTTAACCTATCCTTTATTAAATTGTATTCATGTTGTTTTAACCTATGCTTTATTAAATTGTATTTATGTTGTTTTATCCTATGCTTTATTAAATTGTATTCATGTTGTTTTAACCTATGCTTTATTAAACTGTATTTTTGTTGTTTTATCCTTTGCTTTATTAAATTTTATTTATGTTTTTTTATCCTATGCTTTATTAAATTGTATTTATGTTGTTTTAACCTATGCTTTATTAAATTGTATTTATGTTGTTTTAACCTATGCTTTATTAAATTGTATTTATGTTGTTTTATCCTATGCTATATTAAATTGTATTTATTTTGTTTTAACCTATGCTTTATTAAATTGTTTTATGTTGTTTTATCCTATGCTTTATTAAATTGTATTTATGTTGTTTTATCCTATGCTTTATTAAATTGTATTTATGATGTTTTATCCTATGCTTTATTAAATTGTATTTATGTTGTTTTATCCTATGCTTCATTAAATTGTATTTATGTTGTTTTATCCTATGCTTCATTAAATTGTATTTATGTTGTTTTATCCTATGCTTTATTAAATTGTATTTATGTTGTTTTATCCTATGCTTTATTAAATTGTATTTATGTTGTTTTAACCTATGCTTTATTAAATTGTATTTATGTTGTTTTAACCTATTCTTTATTAAATGGTATTTATGTTGTTTAAATCCTATGCTTTATTAAATTGTATTTATGTTGTTTTAACCTATCCTTTATTAAATTGTATTTATGTTGTTTTAACCTATCCTTTATTAAATTCTATTTATGTTGTTTTAACCTATGCTTTATTAAATTGTATTTATGTTGTTTTAACCTATGCTTTATTAAATTGTATATATGTTGTTTTATCCTATGCTTTATTAAATTGTATTTATGTTGTTTTAACCTATGCTTTATTAAATTGTATTTATGTTGTTTTATCCTATACTTTATTAAATTGTATTTATGTTGTTTTAACCTATGCTTTATTAAATTGTATTTATGTTGTTTTATCCTATGCTATATTAAATTGTATTTATGTTGTTTTATCCTATGCTTTATTAAATTGTGTTTATGTTGTTTTATCTTATGCTTTATTAAATTGTATTTATGTTGTTTTATCCTATGATTTATTAAATTGTATTTATGTTGTTTTAACCTATGCTTTATTAAATTGTATTTATGTTGTTTTAACCTATGCTTTATTAAATTGTATTTATGTTGTTTTATCCTATGCTTTATTAAATTGTATTTATGTTGTTTTATCCTATGCTTTATTAAATTGTGTTTATGTTATTTTATCCTATGCTTTATTAAATTGTATTTATGTTGTTTTATCCTATGCTTTATTAAATTGTGTTTATGTTGTTTTATCCTATGATTTATTAAATTATATTTATGTTGTTTTATCCTATGCTTTATTAAATTGTGTTTATGTTGTTTTATCCTATGCTTTATTAAATGGTATTTATGTTGTTTTATCCTATGCTTTATTAAATTGTATTTATGTTGTTTTAACCTATGCTTTATTAAACTTCATTTATGTTCTTTTATCCTATGTTTTATTAAATTCTATTTATGTTGTTTTATCCTATGTTTTATTGAATTCTATTTATGTTGTTTTATCCTATGCTTTATTAAATTGTATTTATGTTGTTTTAACCCATGCTTCATTAAATTGTATTTATGTTGTTTTATCCTATGCTTCATTAAATTGTATTTATGTTCTTTTATCCTATGCTTTATTAAATTGTATTTATGTTGTTTTAACCTATGCTTTATTAAATTGTATTTATGTTGTTTTATCCTATGCTTTATTAAATTGTATTTATGTTGTTTTATCCTATGCTTTATTAAATTGTATTCATGTTGTTTTAACCTATGCTTTATTAAATTGTATTTATGTTGTTTTATCCTATGCTTTATTAAATTGTATTCATGTTGTTTTAACCTATGCTTTATTAAACTGTATTTTTGTTGTTTTATCCTTTGCTTTATTAAATTTTATTTATGTTTTTTTATCCTATGCTTTATTAAATTGTATTTATGTTGTTTTAACCTATGCTTTATTAAATTGTATTTATGTTGTTTTAACCTATGCTTTATTAAATTATATTTATGTTGTTTTATCCTATGCTATATTAAATTGTATTTATTTTGTTTTAACCTATGCTTTATTAAATTGTTTTATGTTGTTTTATCCTATGCTTTATTAAATTGTATTTATGTTGTTTTATCCTATGCTTTATTAAATTGTATTTATGATGTTTTATCCTATGCTTTATTAAAATGTATTTATGTTGTTTTATCCTATGCTTCATTAAATTGTATTTATGTTGTTTTATCCTATGCTTCATTAAATTGTATTTATGTTGTTTTATCCTATGCTTTATTAAATTGTATTTATGTTGTTTTATCCTATGCTTTATTAAATTGTATTTATGTTGTTTTAACCTATGCTTTATTAAATTGTATTTATGTTGTTTTAACCTATCCTTTATTAAATTGTATTTATGTTGTTTTAACCTATGCTTTATTAAATTGTATTTATGTTGTTTTAACCTATGCTTTATTAAATTGTATTTATGTTGTTTTAACCTATTCTTTATTAAATGGTATTTATGTTGTTTAAATCCTATGCTTTATTAAATTGTATTTATGTTGTTTTAACCTATCCTTTATTAAATTGTATTTATGTTGTTTTAACCTATCCTTTATTAAATTGTATTTATGTTGTTTTAACCTATGCTTTATTAAATTGTATTTATGTTGTTTTAACCTATGCTTTATTAAATTGTATTTATGTTGTTTTATCCTATGCTTTATTAAATTGTATTTATGTTGTTTTAACCTATGCTTTATTAAATTGTATTTATGTTGTTTTATCCTATACTTTATTAAATTGTATTTATGTTGTTTTAACCTATGCTTTATTAAATTGTATTTATGTTGTTTTATCCTATGCTTTATTAAATTGTATTTATGTTGTTTTATCCTATGATTTATTAAATTGTATTTATGTTGTTTAACCTATGCTTTATTAAATTGTATTTATGTTGTTTTAACCTATGCTTTATTAAATTGTGTTTATGTTATTTTATCCTATGCTTTATTAAATTGTATTTATGTTGTTTTATCCTATGCTTTATTAAATTGTGTTTATGTTGTTTTATCCTATGATTTATTAAATTATATTTATGTTGTTTTATCCTATGCTTTATTAAATTGTGTTTATGTTGTTTTATCCTATGCTTTATTAAATGGTATTTATGTTGTTTTATCCTATGCTTTATTAAATTGTATTTATGTCGTTTTAACCTATGCTTTATTAAACTTCATTTATGTTGTTTTATCCTATGTTTTATTCAATTCTATTTATGTTGTTTTATCCTATGTTTTATTGAATTCTATTTATGTTGTTTTATCGTATGCTTTATTAAATTGTATTTATGTTGTTTTAACCCATGCTTCATTAAATTGTATTTATGTTGTTTTATCCTATGCTTCATTAAATTGTGTTTATGTTGTTTTATCCTATGCTTTATTAAATTGTATTTATGTTGTTTTAACCTATGCTTTATTAAATTGTATTTATGTTGTTTTAACCTATGCTTTATTAAATTGTATTTATGTTGTTTTATCCTATGCTTTATTAAATTGTATTTATGTTGTTTTAACCTATGCTTTAATAAATTGTATTTATGTTGTTTTAACCTATGCTTTATTAAATTGTATTTATGTTGTTTTATCCTATGCTTTATTAAATTGTATTTATGTTGTTTTAACCCATGCTTTATTAAATTGTATTTATGTTGTTTTATCCTATGCTTTATTAAATTGTATTTATGTTGTTTTGTCCTATGCTTTATTAAATTGTATTTATGTTGTTTTATCCTATGCTTTATTAAATTGTATTTATGTGGTTTTATCCTATGCTTTATTAAATTGTATTTATGTTGTTTTATCCTATGCTTTATTAAATTGTAATTATGTGGTTTTATCCTATGATTTATTAAATTGTATTTATGTTGTTTTATCCTATGCTTTATTAAATTGTATTTATGTTGTTTTAACCCATGCTTTATTAAATTGTATTTATGTTGTTTTATCCTATGCTTTATTAAATTGTATTTATGTTGTTTTGTCCTATGCTTTATTAAATTGTATTTATGTTGTTTTATCCTATGCTTTATTAAATTGTATTCATGTGGTTTTATCCTATGCTTTATTAAATTGTATTTATGTTGTTTTATCCTATGCTTTATTAAATTGTAATTATGTGGTTTTATCCTATGATTTATTAAATTGTATTTATGTTGTTTTATCCTATGCTTTATTAAATTGTATTTATGTGGTTTTATCCTATGCTTTATTAAATTGTATTTATGTTGTTTTATCCTATGCTTTATTAAATTGTAATTATGTGGTTTTATCCTATGATTTATTAAATTGTATTTATGTTGTTTTATCCTATGCTTTATTAAATTGTATTTATGTTGTTTTAACCCATGCTTTATTAAATTGTATTTATGTTGTTTTATCCTATGCTTTATTAAATTGTATTTATGTTGTTTTGTCCTATGCTTTATTAAATTGTATTTATGTTGTTTTATCCTATGCTTTATTAAATTGTATTTATGTGGTTTTATCCTATGCTTTATTAAATTGTATTTATGTTGTTTTATCCTATGCTTTATTAAATTGCATCTATCTTGTTTTATCCTATGCTTTATTAAATTGTATTTATGTTGTTTTATCCTATGCTTTATTAAATTGTATTTATGTGGTTTTATCCTATGCTTTATTATATTGTATTTATGTTGTTTTATCCTATGCTTTATTAAATTGTAATTATGTGGTTTTATCATATGATTTATTAAATTGTATTTATGTTGTTTTATCCTATGCTTTATTAAATTGTATTTATGTTGTTTTAACCCATGCTTTATTAAATTGTATTTATGTTGTTTTATCCTATGCTTTATTAAAGTGTATTTATGTTGTTTTGTCCTATGCTTTATTAAATTGTATTTATGTTGTTTTATCCTATGCTTTATTAAATTGTATTTATGTTGTTTTATCCTATGCTTTATTAAATTGTGTTTATGTTGTATTATCCTATGCTTTATTAAATTGTATTTATGTTGTTTTATCCTATGTTTTATTAAATTGTATTTATGTTGTTTTATCGTATGCTTTATTAAACTGCATTTATGTTGTTTTATCCTATGCTTTATTAAATTGTATTTATGTTGTTTTATCCTATGTTTTATTGAATTCTATTTATGTTGTTTTATCCAATGCTTTATTAAATTGTATTTATGTTGTTTTAACCCATGCTTCATTAAATTGTATTTATGTTCTTTTATCCTATGCTTTATTAAATTGTATTTATGTTGTTTTAACCTATGCTTTATTAAATTGTATTTATGTTGTTTTATCCTATGCTTTATTAAATTGTATTTATGTTGTTTTATCCTATGCTTTATTAAATTGTATTCATGTTGTTTTAACCTATACTTTATTAAATTGTATTTATGTTGTTTTATCCTATGCTTTATTAAATTGTGTTTATGTTGTATTATCCTATGCTTTATTAAATTGTATTCATGTTGTTTTATCCTATGTTTTATTAAATTGTATTTATGTTGTTTTATCGTATGCTTTATTAAACTGCATTTATGTTGTTTTATCCTATGCTTTATTAAATTGTATTTATGTTGTTTTATCCTATGCTTTATTAAATTGTATTTATGTTGTTTTATCCTATGTTTTATTAAATTGTATTTATGTTGTTTTATCTTATGCTTTATTAAACTGCATTTATGTTGTTTTATCCTATGCTTTATTAAATTGTATTTATGTTGTTTTATCGTATGCTTTATTAAATTGTATTTATGTTGTTTTATCCTATGTTTTATTAAATTGTATTTATGTTGTTTTATCCTATACTTTATTAAATTGTATTTATGTTGTTTTAACCTATGCTTTATTAAATTGTATTTATGTTGTTTTATCCTATGCTATATTAAATTGTATTTATGTTGTTTTATCCTATGCTTTATTAAATTGTATTTATGTGGTTTTATCCTATGCTTTATTAAATTGTATTTATGTGGTTTTATCCTATGCTTTATTAAATTGCATCTATCTTGTTTTATCCTATGCTTTATTAAATTGTATTTATGTTGTTTTATCCTATGCTTTATTAAATTGTATTTATGTGGTTTTGTCCTATGATTTATTAAATTGTATTTATGTTGTTTTATCCTATGCTTTATTAAATTGTATTTATGTTGTTTTATCCTATGTTTTATTAAATTGTATTTATGTTGTTTTATCCTATGTTTTATTAAATTGTATTTATGTTGTTTTATCGTATGCTTTATTAAACTGCATTTATCTTGTTTTATCCTATGCTTTATTAAATTGTATTTATGTTGTTTTATCGTATGCTTTATTAAATTGTATTTATGTTGTTTTATCCTATGTTTTATTAAATTGTATTTATGTTGTTTTATCCTATACTTTATTAAATTGTATTTATGTTGTTTTAACCTATGCTTTATTAAATTGTATTTATGTTGTTTTATCCTATGCTATATTAAATTGTATTTATGTTGTTTTATCCTATGCCTTATTAAATTGTGTTTATGTTGTTTTATCCTATGCTTTATTAAATTGTATTTATGTTGTTTTATCCTATGCTTTATTAAATTGTATTTATGTTGTTTAACCTATGCTTTATTAAATTGTATTTATGTTGTTTTAACCTATGCTTTATTAAATTGTATTTATGTTGTTTTAACCTATGCTTTATTAAATTGTATTTATGTTGTTTTATCCTATGCTTTATTAAATTGTATTTATGTTGTTTTAACCTATGCTTTATTAAATTGTATTTATGTTGTTTTATCCTATACTTTATTAAATTGTATTTATGTTGTTTTAACCTATGCTTTATTAAATTGTATTTATGTTGTTTTATCCTATGCTATATTAAATTGTATTTATGTTGTTTTATCCTATGCTTTATTAAATTGTGTTTATGTTGTTTTATCCTATGCTTTATTAAATTGTATTTATGTTGTTTTATCCTATGCTTTATTAAATTGTGTTTATGTTGTTTTATCCTATGCTTTATTAAATGGTATTTATGTTGTTTTATCCTATGCTTTATTAAATTGTATTTATGTTGTTTTATCCTATGCTTTATTAAATTGTGTTTATGTTATTTTATCCTATGCTTTATTAAATTGTATTCATGTTGTTTTATCCTATGCTTTATTAAATTGTGTTTATGTTGTTTTATCCTATGCTTTATTAAATTGTATTTATGTTGTTTTATCCTATGCTTTATTAAATTGTATTTATGTGGTTTTATCCTATGCTTTATTAAATTGTATTTATGTTGTTTTATCCTATGCTTTATTAAATTGTAATTATGTGGTTTTATCCTATGATTTATTAAATTGTATTTATGTTGTTTTATCCTATGCTTTATTAAATTGTATTTATGTTGTTTTAACCCATGCTTTATTAAATTGTATTTATGTTGTTTTATCCTATGCTTTATTAAATTGTATTTATGTTGTTTTGTCCTATGCTTTATTAAATTGTATTTATGTTGTTTTATCCTATGCTTTATTAAATTGTATTTATGTGGTTTTATCCTATGCTTTATTAAATTGTATTTATGTTGTTTTATCCTATGCTTTATTAAATTGCATCTATCTTGTTTTATCCTATGCTTTATTAAATTGTATTTATGTCGTTTTATCCTATGCTTTATTAAATTGTATTTATGTGGTTTTATCCTATGCTTTATTAAATTGTATTTATGTTGTTTTATCCTATGCTTTATTAAATTGTAATTATGTGGTTTTATCATATGATTTATTAAATTGTATTTATGTTGTTTTATCCTATGCTTTATTAAATTGTATTTATGTGGTTTTGTCCTATGATTTATTAAATTGTATTTATGTTGTTTTATCCTATGCTTTATTAAATTGTATTTATGTGGTTTTATCCTATGCTTTATTAAATTGTATTTATGTTGTTTTATCCTATGCTTTATTAAATTGTAATTATGTGGTTTTATCCTATGATTTATTAAATTGTATTTATGTTGTTTTATCCTATGCTTTATTAAATTGTATTTATGTTGTTTTAACCCATGCTTTATTAAATTGTATTTATGTTGTTTTATCCTATGCTTTATTAAATTGTATTTATGTTGTTTTGTCCTATGCTTTATTAAATTGTATTTATGTTGTTTTATCCTATGCTTTATTAAATTGTATTTATGTGGTTTTATCCTATGCTTTATTAAATTGTATTTATGTTGTTTTATCCTATGCTTTATTAAATTGCATCTATCTTGTTTTATCCTATGCTTTATTAAATTGTATTTATGTTGTTTTATCCTATGCTTTATTAAATTGTATTTATGTGGTTTTATCCTATGCTTTATTAAATTGTATTTATGTTGTTTTATCCTATGCTTTATTAAATTGTAATTATGTGGTTTTATCATATGATTTATTAAATTGTATTTATGTTGTTTTATCCTATGCTTTATTAAATTGTATTTATGTTGTTTTAACCCATGCTTTATTAAATTGTATTTATGTTGTTTTATCCTATGCTTTATTAAAGTGTATTTATGTTGTTTTGTCCTATGCTTTATTAAATTGTATTTATGTTGTTTTATCCTATGCTTTATTAAATTGTATTTATGTTGTTTTATCCTATGCTTTATTAAATTGTGTTTATGTTGTATTATCCTATGCTTTATTAAATTGTATTTATGTTGTTTTATCCTATGTTTTATTAAATTGTATTTATGTTGTTTTATCGTATGCTTTATTAAACTGCATTTATGTTGTTTTATCCTATGCTTTATTAAATTGTATTTATGTTGTTTTATCCTATGTTTTATTGAATTCTATTTATGTTGTTTTATCCAATGCTTTATTAAATTGTATTTATGTTGTTTTAACCCATGCTTCATTAAATTGTATTTATGTTCTTTTATCCTATGCTTTATTAAATTGTATTTATGTTGTTTTAACCTATGCTTTATTAAATTGTATTTATGTTGTTTTATCCTATGCTTTATTAAATTGTATTTATGTTGTTTTATCCTATGCTTTATTAAATTGTATTCATGTTGTTTTAACCTATACTTTATTAAATTGTATTTATGTTGTTTTATCCTATGCTTTATTAAATTGTGTTTATGTTGTATTATCCTATGCTTTATTAAATTGTATTCATGTTGTTTTATCCTATGTTTTATTAAATTGTATTTATGTTGTTTTATCGTATGCTTTATTAAACTGCATTTATGTTGTTTTATCCTATGCTTTATTAAATTGTATTTATGTTGTTTTATCCTATGCTTTATTAAATTGTATTTATGTTGTTTTATCCTATGTTTTATTAAATTGTATTTATGTTGTTTTATCTTATGCTTTATTAAACTGCATTTATGTTGTTTTATCCTATGCTTTATTAAATTGTATTTATGTTGTTTTATCGTATGCTTTATTACATTGTATTTATGTTGTTTTATCCTATGTTTTATTAAATTGTATTTATGTTGTTTTATCCTATACTTTATTAAATTGTATTTATGTTGTTTTAACCTATGCTTTATTAAATTGTATTTATGTTGTTTTATCCTATGCTATATTAAATTGTATTTATGTTGTTTTATCCTATGCTTTATTAAATTGTATTTATGTGGTTTTATCCTATGCTTTATTAAATTGTATTTATGTGGTTTTATCCTATGCTTTATTAAATTGCATCTATCTTGTTTTATCCTATGCTTTATTAAATTGTATTTATGTTGTTTTATCCTATGCTTTATTAAATTGTATTTATGTGGTTTTGTCCTATGATTTATTAAATTGTATTTATGTTGTTTTATCCTATGCTTTATTAAATTGTATTTATGTTGTTTTATCCTATGTTTTATTAAATTGTATTTATGTTGTTTTATCCTATGTTTTATTAAATTGTATTTATGTTGTTTTATCGTATGCTTTATTAAACTGCATTTATGTTGTTTTATCCTATGCTTTATTAAATTGTATTTATGTTGTTTTATCGTATGCTTTATTAAATTGTATTTATGTTGTTTTATCCTATGTTTTATTAAATTGTATTTATGTTGTTTTATCCTATACTTTATTAAATTGTATTTATGTTGTTTTAACCTATGCTTTATTAAATTGTATTTATGTTGTTTTATCCTATGCTATATTAAATTGTATTTATGTTGTTTTATCCTATGCCTTATTAAATTGTGTTTATGTTGTTTTATCCTATGCTTTATTAAATTGTATTTATGTTGTTTTATCCTATGCTTTATTAAATTGTATTTATGTTGTTTAACCTATGCTTTATTAAATTGTATTTATGTTGTTTTAACCTATGCTTTATTAAATTGTATTTATGTTGTTTTAACCTATGCTTTATTAAATTGTATTTATGTTGTTTTATCCTATGCTTTATTAAATTGTATTTATGTTGTTTTAACCTATGCTTTATTAAATTGTATTTATGTTGTTTTATCCTATACTTTATTAAATTGTATTTATGTTGTTTTAACCTATGCTTTATTAAATTGTATTTATGTTGTTTTATCCTATGCTATATTAAATTGTATTTATGTTGTTTTATCCTATGCTTTATTAAATTGTGTTTATGTTGTTTTATCCTATGCTTTATTAAATTGTATTTATGTTGTTTTATCCTATGCTTTATTAAATTGTGTTTATGTTGTTTTATCCTATGCTTTATTAAATGGTATTTATGTTGTTTTATCCTATGCTTTATTAAATTGTATTTATGTTGTTTTATCCTATGCTTTATTAAATTGTGTTTATGTTATTTTATCCTATGCTTTATTAAATTGTATTCATGTTGTTTTATCCTATGCTTTATTAAATTGTGTTTATGTTGTTTTATCCTATGCTTTATTAAATTGTATTTATGTTGTTTTATCCTATGCTTTATTAAATTGTATTTATGTGGTTTTATCCTATGCTTTATTAAATTGTATTTATGTTGTTTTATCCTATGCTTTATTAAATTGTAATTATGTGGTTTTATCCTATGATTTATTAAATTGTATTTATGTTGTTTTATCCTATGCTTTATTAAATTGTATTTATGTTGTTTTAACCCATGCTTTATTAAATTGTATTTATGTTGTTTTATCCTATGCTTTATTAAATTGTATTTATGTTGTTTTGTCCTATGCTTTATTAAATTGTATTTATGTTGTTTTATCCTATGCTTTATTAAATTGTATTTATGTGGTTTTATCCTATGCTTTATTAAATTGTATTTATGTTGTTTTATCCTATGCTTTATTAAATTGCATCTATCTTGTTTTATCCTATGCTTTATTAAATTGTATTTATGTCGTTTTATCCTATGCTTTATTAAATTGTATTTATGTGGTTTTATCCTATGCTTTATTAAATTGTATTTATGTTGTTTTATCCTATGCTTTATTAAATTGTAATTATGTGGTTTTATCATATGATTTATTAAATTGTATTTATGTTGTTTTATCCTATGCTTTATTAAATTGTATTTATGTGGTTTTGTCCTATGATTTATTAAATTGTATTTATGTTGTTTTATCCTATGCTTTATTAAATTGTATTTATGTTGTTTTATCCTATGTTTTATTAAATTGTATTTATGTTGTTTTATCCTATGTTTTATTAAATTGTATTTATGTTGTTTTATCGTATGCTTTATTAAACTGCATTTAAGTTGTTCTATCCTATGCTTTATTAAATTGTATTTATGTTGTTTTATCGTATGCTTTATTAAATTGTATTTATGTTGTTTTATCCTATGTTTTATTAAATTGTATTTATGTTGTTTTATCCTATACTTTATTAAATTGTATTTATGTTGTTTTAACCTATGCTTTATTAAATTGTATTTATGTTGTTTTATCCTATGCTATATTAAATTGTATTTATGTTGTTTTATCCTATGCCTTATTAAATTGTGTTTATGTTGTTTTATCCTATGCTTTATTAAATTGTATTTATGTTGTTTTATCCTATGCTTTATTAAATTGTATTTATGTTGTTTAACCTATGCTTTATTAAATTGTATTTATGTTGTTTTAACCTATGCTTTATTAAATTGTATTTATGTTGTTTTAACCTATGCTTTATTAAATTGTATTTATGTTGTTTTATCCTATGCTTTATTAAATTGTATTTATGTTGTTTTAACCTATGCTTTATTAAATTGTATTTATGTTGTTTTATCCTATACTTTATTAAATTGTATTTATGTTGTTTTAACCTATGTTTTATTAAATTGTATTTATGTTGTTTTATCCTATGCTATATTAAATTGTATTTATGTTGTTTTATCCTATGCTTTATTAAATTGTGTTTATGTTGTTTTATCCTATGCTTTATTAAATTGTATTTATGTTGTTTTATCCTATGCTTTATTAAATTGTGTTTATGTTGTTTTATCCTATGCTTTATTAAATGGTATTTATGTTGTTTTATCCTATGCTTTATTAAATTGTATTTATGTTGTTTTATC
Source organism: Phyllobates terribilis (assembly GCF_046119375.1). Lineage (NCBI taxonomy): Eukaryota > Metazoa > Chordata > Amphibia > Anura > Dendrobatidae > Phyllobates > Phyllobates terribilis. The sequence continues at coordinate 516,375 of NW_027362781.1, read as the reverse complement.
CTATGCTTTATTAAATTGTGTTTATGTTATTTTATCCTATGCTTTATTAAATTGTATTCATGTTGTTTTATCCTATGCTTTATTAAATTGTGTTTATGTTGTTTTATCCTATGCTTTATTAAATTGTATTTATGTTGTTTTGTCCTATGCTTTATTAAATTGTATTTATGTTGTTTTATCCTATGCTTTATTAAATTGTATTTATGTTGTTTTATCCTATGCTTTATTAAATTGTATTTATGTTGTTTTAACCTATGCTTTATTAAATTGTATTTATGTTATTTTATCCTATGCTTTATTAAATTGTATTCATGTTATTTTATCCTATGCTTTATTAAATTGTATTCATGTTGTTTTATCCTATGCTTTATTAAATTGTATTTATGTTGTTTTATCCTATGCTTTATTAAATTGCATCTATCTTGTTTTATCCTATGCTTTATTAAATTGTATTTATGTTGTTTTATCCTATGCTTTATTAAATTGTATTTATGTGGTTTTATCCAATGCTTTATTAAATTGTATTTATGTTGTTTTATCCTATGCTTTATTAAATTGTAATTATGTGGTTTTATCCTATGATTTATTAAATTGTATTTATGTTGTTTTATCCTATGCTTTATTAATTTGTATTTATGTTGTTTTAACCCATGCTTTATTAAATTGTATTTATGTTGTTTTATCCTATGCTTTATTAAATTGTATTTATGTTGTTTTGTTCCATGCTTTATTAAATTGTATTTATGTTGTTTTATCCTATGCTTTATTAAATTGTATTTATGTGGTTTTATCCTATGCTTTATTAAATTGTATTTATGTTGTTTTATCCTATGCTTTATTAAATTGCATCTATCTTGTTTTATCCTATGCTTTATTAAATTGTATTTATGTCGTTTTATCCTATGCTTTATTAAATTGTATTTATGTGGTTTTATCCTATGCTTTATTAAATTGTATTTATGTTGTTTTATCCTATGCTTTATTAAATTGTAATTATGTGGTTTTATCATATGATTTATTAAATTGTATTTATGTTGTTTTATCCTATGCTTTATTAAATTGTATTTATGTTGTTTTATCCTATGCTTTATTAAATTGCATCTATCTTGTTTTATCCTATGCTTTATTAAATTGTATTTATGTTGTTTTATCCTATGCTTTATTAAATTGTATTTATGCGGTTTTATCCTATGCTTTATTAAATTGTATTTATGTTGTTTTATCCTATGCTTTATTAAATTGTAATTATGTGGTTTTATCCTATGATTTATTAAATTGTATTTATGTTGTTTTATCCTATGCTTTATTAAATTGTATTTATGTTGTTTTAACCCATGCTTTATTAAATTGTATTTATGTTGTTTTATCCTATGCTTTATTAAATTGTATTTATGTTGTTTTGTCCTATGCTTTATTAAATTGTATTTATGTTGTTTTATCCTATGCTTTATTAAATTGTATTCATGTGGTTTTATCCTATGCTTTATTAAATTGTATTTATGTTGTTTTAACCTATGCTTTATTAAATTGTATTTATGTTGTTTTATCCTATGCTTTATTAAATTGTATTTATGTTGTTTTATCCTATGCTTTATTAAATTGTATTCATGTTGTTTTAACCTATGCTTTATTAAATTGTATTTATGTTGTTTTATCCTATGCTTTATTAAATTGTATTCATGTTGTTTTAACCTATGCTTTATTAAACTGTATTTTTGTTGTTTTATCCTTTGCTTTATTAAATTTTATTTATGTTTTTTTATCCTATGCTTTATTAAATTGTATTTATGTTGTTTTAACCTATGCTTTATTAAATTGTATTTATGTTGTTTTAACCTATGATTTATTAAATTGTATTTATGTTGTTTTATCCTATGCTATATTAAATTGTATTTATTTTGTTTTAACCTATGCTTTATTAAATTGTTTTATGTTGTTTTATCCTATGCTTTATTAAATTGTGTTTATGTTGTTTTATCCTATGCTTTATTAAATTGTATTTATGTTGTTTTAACCTATGCTTTATTAAATTGTATTTATGTTGTTTTAACCTATGCTTTATTAAATTGTATTTATGTTGTTTTATCCTATGCTTTATTAAATTGTATTTATGTTGTTTTAACCTATGCTTTATTAAATTGTATTTATGTTGTTTTAACCTATGCTTTATTAAATTGTATTTATGTTGTTTTATCCTATGCTTTATTAAATTGTATTTATGTTGTTTTAACCCATGCTTTATTAAATTGTATTTATGTTGTTTTATCCTATGCTTTATTAAATTGTATTTATGTTGTTTTGTCCTATGCTTTATTAAATTGTATTTATGTTGTTTTATCCTATGCTTTATTAAATTGTATTTATGTGGTTTTATCCTATGCTTTATTAAATTGTATTTATGTTGTTTTATCCTATGCTTTATTAAATTGTAATTATGTGGTTTTATCCTATGATTTATTAAATTGTATTTATGTTGTTTTATCCTATGCTTTATTAAATTGTATTTATGTTGTTTTAACCCATGCTTTATTAAATTGTATTTATGTTGTTTTATCCTATGCTTTATTAAATTGTATTTATGTTGTTTTGTCCTATGCTTTATTAAATTGTATTTATGTTGTTTTATCCTATGCTTTATTAAATTGTATTCATGTGGTTTTATCCTATGCTTTATTAAATTGTATTTATGTTGTTTTATCCTATGCTTTATTAAATTGTAATTATGTGGTTTTATCCTATGATTTATTAAATTGTATTTATGTTGTTTTATCCTATGCTTTATTAAATTGTATTTATGTGGTTTTATCCTATGCTTTATTAAATTGTATTTATGTTGTTTTATCCTATGCTTTATTAAATTGTAATTATGTGGTTTTATCCTATGATTTATTAAATTGTATTTATGTTGTTTTATCCTATGCTTTATTAAATTGTATTTATGTTGTTTTAACCCATGCTTTATTAAATTGTATTTATGTTGTTTTATCCTATGCTTTATTAAATTGTATTTATGTTGTTTTGTCCTATGCTTCATTAAATTGTATTTATGTTGTTTTATCCTATGCTTTATTAAATTGTATTTATGTGGTTTTATCCTATGCTTTATTAAATTGTATTTATGTTGTTTTATCCTATGCTTTATTAAATTGCATCTATCTTGTTTTATCCTATGCTTTATTAAATTGTATTTATGTTGTTTTATCCTATGCTTTATTAAATTGTATTTATGTGGTTTTATCCTATGCTTTATTAAATTGTATTTATGTTGTTTTATCCTATGCTTTATTAAATTGTAATTATGTGGTTTTATCATATGATTTATTAAATTGTATTTATGTTGTTTTATCCTATGCTTTATTAAATTGTATTTATGTTGTTTTAACCCATGCTTTATTAAATTGTATTTATGTTGTTTTATCCTATGCTTTATTAAAGTGTATTTATGTTGTTTTGTCCTATGCTTTATTAAATTGTATTTATGTTGTTTTATCCTATGCTTTATTAAATTGTATTTATGTTGTTTTATCCTATGCTTTATTAAATTGTGTTTATGTTGTATTATCCTATGCTTTATTAAATTGTATTTATGTTGTTTTATCCTATGTTTTATTAAATTGTATTTATGTTGTTTTATCGTATGCTTTATTAAACTGCATTTATGTTGTTTTATCCTATGCTTTATTAAATTGTATTTATGTTGTTTTATCCTATGTTTTATTGAATTTTATTTATGTTGTTTTATCCAATGCTTTATTAAATTGTATTTATGTTGTTTTAACCCATGATTCATTAAATTGTATTTATGTTCTTTTATCCTATGCTTTATTAAATTGTATTTATGTTGTTTTAACCTATGCTTTATTAAATTGTATTTATGTTGTTTTATCCTATGCTTTATTAAATTGTATTTATGTTGTTTTATCCTATGCTTTATTAAATTGTATTCATGTTGTTTTAACCTATACTTTATTAAATTGTATTTATGTTGTTTTATCCTATGCTTTATTAAATTGTGTTTATGTTGTATTATCCTATGCTTTATTAAATTGTATTCATGTTGTTTTATCCTATGTTTTATTAAATTGTATTTATGTTGTTTTATCGTATGCTTTATTAAACTGCATTTATGTTGTTTTATCCTATGCTTTATTAAATTGTATTTATGTTGTTTTATCCTATGCTTTATTAAATTGTATTTATGTTGTTTTATCCTATGTTTTATTAAATTGTATTTATGTTGTTTTATCTTATGCTTTATTAAACTGCATTTATGTTGTTTTATCCTATGCTTTATTAAATTGTATTTATGTTGTTTTATCGTATGCTTTATTAAATTGTATTTATGTTGTTTTATCCTATGTTTTATTAAATTGTATTTATGTTGTTTTATCCTATACTTTATTAAATTGTATTTATGTTGTTTTAACCTATGCTTTATTAAATTGTATTTATGTTGTTTTATCCTATGCTATATTAAATTGTATTTATGTTGTTTTATCCTATGCTTTATTAAATTGTATTTATGTGGTTTTATCCTATGCTTTATTAAATTGTATTTATGTGGTTTTATCCTATGCTTTATTAAATTGCATCTATCTTGTTTTATCCTATGCTTTATTAAATTGTATTTATGTTGTTTTATCCTATGCTTTATTAAATTGTATTTATGTTGTTTTATCCTATGTTTTATTAAATTGTATTTATGTTGTTTTATCCTATGTTTTATTAAATTGTATTTATGTTGTTTTATCGTATGCTTTATTAAACTGCATTTATGTTGTTTTATCCTATGCTTTATTAAATTGTATTTATGTTGTTTTATCGTATGCTTTATTAAATTGTATTTATGTTGTTTTATCCTATGTTTTATTAAATTGTATTTATGTTGTTTTATCCTATACTTTATTAAATTGTATTTATGTTGTTTTAACCTATGCTTTATTAAATTGTATTTATGTTGTTTTATCCTATGCTTTATTAAATTGTATTTATGTTGTTTTATCCTATGCTTTATTAAATTGTATTTATGTTGTTTAACCTATGCTTTATTAAATTGTATTTATGTTGTTTTAACCTATGCTTTATTAAATTGTATTTATGTTGTTTTAACCTATGCTTTATTAAATTGTATTTATGTTGTTTTATCCTATGCTTTATTAAATTGTATTTATGTTGTTTTAACCTATGCTTTATTAAATTTTATTTATGTTGTTTTATCCTATACTTTATTAAATTGTATTTATGTTGTTTTAACCTATGCTTTATTAAATTGTATTTATGTTGTTTTATCCTATGCTATATTAAATTGTATTTATGTTGTTTTATCCTATGCTTTATTAAATTGTGTTTATGTTGTTTTATCCTATGCTTTATTAAATTGTATTTATGTTGTTTTATCCTATGCTTTATTAAATTGTGTTTATGTTGTTTTATCCTATGCTTTATTAAATGGTATTTATGTTGTTTTATCCTATGCTTTATTAAATTGTATTTATGTTGTTTTATCCTATGCTTTATTAAATTGTGTTTATGTTATTTTATCCTATGCTTTATTAAATTGTATTCATGTTGTTTTATCCTATGCTTTATTAAATTGTGTTTATGTTGTTTTATCCTATGCTTTATTAAATTGTATTTATGTTGTTTTATCCTATGCTTTATTAAATTGTATTTATGTGGTTTTATCCTATGCTTTATTAAATTGTATTTATGTTGTTTTATCCTATGCTTTATTAAATTGTAATTATGTGGTTTTATCCTATGATTTATTAAATTGTATTTATGTTGTTTTATCCTATGCTTTATTAAATTGTATTTATGTTGTTTGAACCCATGCTTTATTAAATTGTATTTATGTTGTTTTATCCTATGCTTTATTAAATTGTATTTATGTTGTTTTGTCCTATGCTTTATTAAATTGTATTTATGTTTTTTTTTCCTATGCTTTATTAAATTGTATTTATGTGGTTTTATCCTATGCTTTATTAAATTGTATTTATGTTGTTTTATCCTATGCTTTATTAAATTGCATCTATCTTGTTTTATCCTATGCTTTATTAAATTGTATTTATGTCGTTTTATCCTATGCTTTATTAAATTGTATTTATGTGGTTTTATCCTATGCTTTATTAAATTGTATTTATGTTGTTTTATCCTATGCTTTATTAAATTGTAATTATGTGGTTTTATCATATGATTTATTAAATTGTATTTATGTTGTTTTATCCTATGCTTTATTAAATTGTATTTATGTGGTTTTGTCCTATGATTTATTAAATTGTATTTATGTTGTTTTATCCTATGCTTTATTAAATTGTATTTATGTTGTTTTATCCTATGTTTTATTAAATTGTATTTATGTTGTTTTATCCTATGTTTTATTAAATTGTATTTATGTTGTTTTATCGTATGCTTTATTAAACTGCATTTATGTTGTTCTATCCTATGCTTTATTAAATTGTATTTATGTTGTTTTATCGTATGCTTTATTAAATTGTATTTATGTTGTTTTATCCTATGTTTTATTAAATTGTATTTATGTTGTTTTATCCTATACTTTATTAAATTGTATTTATGTTGTTTTAACCTATGCTTTATTAAATTGTATTTATGTTGTTTTATCCTATGCTATATTAAATTGTATTTATGTTGTTTTATCCTATGCCTTATTAAATTGTGTTTATGTTGTTTTATCCTATGCTTTATTAAATTGTATTTATGTTGTTTTATCCTATGCTTTATTAAATTGTACTTATGTTGTTTAACCTATGCTTTATTAAATTGTATTTATGTTGTTTTAACCTATGCTTTATTAAATTGTATTTATGTTGTTTTAACCTATGCTTTATTAAATTGTATTTATGTTGTTTTATCCTATGCTTTATTAAATTGTATTTATGTTGTTTTATCCTATGCTTTATTAAATTGTGTTTATGTTGTTTTATCCTATGCTTTATTAAATGGTATTTATGTTGTTTTATCCTATGCTTTATTAAATTGTATTTATGTTGTTTTATCCTATGCTTTATTAAATTGTGTTTATGTTATTTTATCCTATGCTTTATTAAATTGTATTCATGTTGTTTTATCCTATGCTTTATTAAATTGTGTTTATGTTGTTTTATCCTATGCTTTATTAAATTGTATTTATGTTGTTTTGTCCTATGCTTTATTAAATTGTATTTATGTTGTTTTATCCTATGCTTTATTAAATTGTATTTATGTTGTTTTATCCTATGCTTTATTAAATTGTATTTATGTTGTTTTAACCTATGCTTTATTAAATTGTATTTATGTTATTTTATCCTATGCTTTATTAAATTTTATTCATGTTATTTTATCCTATGCTTTATTAAATTGTATTCATGTTGTTTTATCCTATGCTTTATTAAATTGTATTTATGTTGTTTTATCCTATGCTTTATTAAATTGCATCTATCTTGTTTTATCCTATGCTTTATTAAATTGTATTTATGTTGTTTTATCCTATGCTTTATTAAATTGTATTTATGTGGTTTTATCCTATGCTTTATTAAATTGTATTTATGTTGTTTTATCCTATGCTTTATTAAATTGTAATTATGTGGTTTTATCCTATGATTTATTAAATTGTATTTATGTTGTTTTATCCTATGCTTTATTAAATTGTATTTATGTTGTTTTAACCCATGCTTTATTAAATTGTATTTATGTTGTTTTATCCTATGCTTTATTAAATTGTATTTATGTTGTTTTGTCCTATGCTTTATTAAATTGTATTTATGTTGTTTTATCCTATGCTTTATTAAATTGTATTTATGTGGTTTTATCCTATGCTTTATTAAATTGTATTTATGTTGTTTTATCCTATGCTTTATTAAATTGCATCTATCTTGTTTTATCCTATGCTTTATTAAATTGTATTTATGTCGTTTTATCCTATGCTTTATTAAATTGTATTTATGTGGTTTTATCCTATGCTTTATTAAATTGTATTTATGTTGTTTTATCCTATGCTTTATTAAATTGTAATTATGTGGTTTTATCATATGATTTATTAAATTGTATTTATGTTGTTTTATCCTATGCTTTATTAAATTGTATTTATGTTGTTTTATCCTATGCTTTATTAAATTGCATCTATCTTGTTTTATCCTATGCTTTATTAAATTGTATTTATGTTGTTTTATCCTATGCTTTATTAAATTGTATTTATGCGGTTTTATCCTATGCTTTATTAAATTGTATTTATGTTGTTTTATCCTATGCTTTATTAAATTGTAATTATGTGGTTTTATCCTATGATTTATTAAATTGTATTTATGTTGTTTTATCCTATGCTTTATTAAATTGTATTTATGTTGTTTTAACCCATGCTTTATTAAATTGTATTTATGTTGTTTTATCCTATGCTTTATTAAATTGTATTTATGTTGTTTTGTCCTATGCTTTATTAAATTGTATTTATGTTGTTTTATCCTATGCTTTATTAAATTGTATTCATGTGGTTTTATCCTATGCTTTATTAAATTGTATTTATGTTGTTTTATCCTATGCTTTATTAAATTGTAATTATGTGGTTTTATCCTATGATTTATTAAATTGTATTTATGTTGTTTTATCCTATGCTTTATTAAATTGTATTTATGTTGTTTTAACCCATGCTTTATTAAATTGTATTTATGTTGTTTTATCCTATGCTTTATTAAATTGTATTTATGTTGTTTTGTCCTATGCTTTATTAAACTGTATTTATGTGGTTTTATCCTATGCTTTATTAAATTGTATTTATGTTGTTTTATCCTATGCTTTATTAAATTGCATCTATCTTGTTTTATCCTATGCTTTATTAAATTGTATTTATGTTGTTTTATCCTATGCTTTATTAAATTGTATTTATGTTGTTTTATCCTATGCTTTATTAAATTGTGTTTATGTTATTTTATCCTATGCTTTATTAAATTGTATTTATGTTGTTTTATCCTATGCTTTATTAAATTGTGTTTATGCTGTTTTATCCTATGATTTATTAAATTATATTTATGTTGTTTTATCCTATGCTTTATTAAATTGTGTTTATGTTGTTTTATCCTATGCTTTATTAAATTGTATTTATGTTGTTTTAACCTATGCTTTATTAAACTTCATTTATGTTGTTTTATCCTATGTTTTATTAAATTCTATTTATGTTGTTTTATCCTATGTTTTATTGAATTCTATTTATGTTGTTTTATCCTATGCTTTATTAAATTGTATTTATGTTGTTTTAACCCATGCTTCATTAAATTGTATTTATGTTGTTTTATCCTATGCTTCATTAAATTGTATTTATGTTCTTTTATCTTATGCTTTATTAAATTGTATTTATGTTGTTTTAACCTATGCTTTATTAAATTGTATTTATGTTGTTTTATCCTATGCTTTATTAAATTGTATTTATGTTGTTTTATCCTATGCTTTATTAAATTGTATTCATGTTGTTTTAACCTATGCTTTATTAAATTGTATTTATGTTTTTTTATCCTATGCTTTATTAAATTGTATTTATGTTGTTTTAACCTATGCTTTATTAAATTGTATTTATGTTGTTTTAACCTATGATTTATTAAATTGTATTTATGTTGTTTTATCCTATGCTATATTAAATTGTATTTATTTTGTTTTAACCTATGCTTTATTAAATTGTTTTATGTTGTTTTATCCTATGCTTTATTAAATTGTATTTATGTTGTTTTATCCTATGCTTTATTAAATTGTATTTATGATGTTTTATCCTATGCTTTATTAAATTGTATTTATGTTGTTTTATCCTATGCTTCATTAAATTGTATTTATGTTGTTTTATCCTATGCTTCATTAAATTGTATTTATGTTTTTTTATCCTATGCTTTATTAAATTGTATTTATGTTGTTTTATCCTATGCTTTATTAAATTATATTTAGGTTGTTTTAACCTATGCTTTATTAAATTGTATTTATGTTGTTTTAACCTATTCTTTATTAAATGGTATTTATGTTGTTTAAATCCTATGCTTTATTAAATTGTATTTATGTTGTTTTAACCTATCCTTTATTAAATTGTATTTATGTTGTTTTAACCTATCCTTTATTAAATTGTATTTATGTTGTTTTATCCTATGCTTTATTAAATTGTATTTATGTTGTTTTAACCCATGCTTCATTAAATTGTATTTATGTTGTTTTATCCTATGCTTCATTAAATTGTATTTATGTTCTTTTATCCTATGCTTTATTAAATTGTATTTATGTTGTTTTAACCTATGCTTTATTAAATTGTATTTATGTTGTTTTATCCTATGCTTTATTAAATTGTATTTATGTTGTTTTATCCTATGCTTTATTAAATTGTATTCATGTTGTTTTAACCTATGCTTTATTAAATTGTATTTATGTTTTTTTATCCTATGCTTTATTAAATTGTATTTATGTTGTTTTAACCTATGCTTTATTAAATTGTATTTATGTTGTTTTAACCTATGATTTATTAAATTGTATTTATGTTGTTTTATCCTATGCTATATTAAATTGTATTTATTTTGTTTTAACCTATGCTTTATTAAATTGTTTTATGTTGTTTTATCCTATGCTTTATTAAATTGTATTTATGTTGTTTTATCCTATGCTTTATTAAATTGTATTTATGATGTTTTATCCTATGCTTTATTAAATTGTATTTATGTTGTTTTATCCTATGCTTCATTAAATTGTATTTATGTTGTTTTATCCTATGCTTCATTAAATTGTATTTATGTTGTTTTATCCTATGCTTTATTAAATTGTATTTATGTTGTTTTATCCTATGCTTTATTAAATTATATTTATGTTGTTTTAACCTATGCTTTATTAAATTGTATTTATGTTGTTTTAACCTATTCTTTATTAAATGGTATTTATGTTGTTTAATCCTATGCTTTATTAAATTGTATTTATGTTGTTTTAACCTATCCTTTATTAAATTGTATTTATGTTGTTTTAACCTATCCTTTATTAAATTGTATTTATGTTGTTTTAACCTATCCTTTATTATATTGTATTTATGTTGTTTTAACCTATCCTTTATTAAATTGTATTTATGTTGTTTTAACCTATGCTTTATTAAATTGTATTTATGTTGTTTTAACCTATGCTTTATTAAATTGTATTTATGTTGTTTTATCCTATGCTTTATTAAATTGTATTTATGTTGTTTTAACCTATGCTTTATTAAATTGTATTTATGTTGTTTTAACCTATGCTTTATTAAATTGTATTTATGTTGTTTTAACCTATTCTTTATTAAATGGTATTTATGTTGTTTAAATCCTATGCTTTATTAAATTGTATTTATGTTGTTTTAACATATCCTTTATTAAATTGTATTTATGTTGTTTTAACCTATCCTTTATTAAATTGTATTTATGTTGTTTTAACCTATGCTTTATTAAATTGTATTTATGTTGTTTTAACCTATGCTTTATTAAATTGTATTTATGTTGTTTTATCCTATGCTTTATTAAATTGTATTTATGTTGTTTTAACCTATGCTTTATTAAATTGTATTTATGTTGTTTTATCCTATACTTTATTAAATTGTATTTATGTTGTTTTAACCTATGCTTTATTAAATTGTATTTATGTTGTTTTAACCTATGCTTTATTAAATTGTATTTATGTTGTTTTATCCTATGCTTTATTAAATTGTATTTATGTTGTTTTAACCTATCCTTTATTATATTGTATTTATGTTGTTTTAACCTATCCTTTATTAAATTGTATTTATGTTGTTTTAACCTATGCTTTATTAAATTGTATTTATGTTGTTTTAACCTATGCTTTATTAAATTGTATTTATGTTGTTTTATCCTATGCTTTATTAAATTGTATTTATGTTGTTTTAACCTATGCTTTATTAAATTGTATTTATGTTGTTTTAACCTATGCTTTATTAAATTGTATTTATGTTGTTTTAACCTATTCTTTATTAAATGGTATTTATGTTGTTTAAATCCTATGCTTTATTAAATTGTATTTATGTTGTTTTAACATATCCTTTATTAAATTGTATTTATGTTGTTTTAACCTATCCTTTATTAAATTGTATTTATGTTGTTTTAACCTATGCTTTATTAAATTGTATTTATGTTGTTTTAACCTATGCTTTATTAAATTGTATTTATGTTGTTTTATCCTATGCTTTATTAAATTGTATTTATGTTGTTTTAACCTATGCTTTATTAAATTGTATTTATGTTGTTTTATCCTATACTTTATTAAATTGTATTTATGTTGTTTTAACCTATGCTTTATTAAATTGTATTTATGTTGTTTTATCCTATGCTATATTAAATTGTATTTATGTTGTTTTATCCTATGCTTTATTAAATTGTGTTTATGTTGTTTTATCCTATGCTTTATTAAATTGTATTTATGTTGTTTTATCCTATGATTTATTAAATTGTATTTATGTTGTTTAACCTATGCTTTATTAAATTGTATTTATGTTGTTTTAACCTATGCTTTATTAAATTGTGTTTATGTTATTTTATCCTATGCTTTATTAAATTGTATTTATGTTGTTTTATCCTATGCTTTATTAAATTGTGTTTATGTTGTTTTATCCTATGATTTATTAAATTATATTTATGTTGTTTTATCCTATGCTTTATTAAATTGTGTTTATGTTGTTTTATCCTATGCTTTATTAAATGGTATTTATGTTGTTTTATCCTATGCTTTATTAAATTGTATTTATGTCGTTTTAACCTATGCTTTATTAAACTTCATTTATGTTGTTTTATCCTATGTTTTATTAAATTCTATTTATGTTGTTTTATCCTATGTTTTATTGAATTCTATTTATGTTGTTTTATCGTATGCTTTATTAAATTGTATTTATGTTGTTTTAACCCATGCTTCATTAAATTGTATTTATGTTGTTTTATCCTATGCTTCATTAAATTGTGTTTATGTTGTTTTATCCTATGCTTTATTAAATTGTATTTATGTTGTTTTAACCTATGCTTTATTAAATTGTATTTATGTTGTTTTAACCTATGCTTTTTTAAATTGTATTTATGTTGTTTTATCCTATGCTTTATTAAATTGTATTTATGTTGTTTTAACCTATGCTTTATTGAATTGTATTTTTGTTGTTTTATCCTATACTTTATTAAATTGTATTTATGTTGTTTTAACCTATGCTTTATTAAATTGCATTTATGTTGTTTTATCCTATGTTTTATTAAATTGTATTTATGTTGTTTTATCCTATGCTTTATTAAATTGTATTTATGTGGTTTTATCCTATGCTTTATTAAATTGTATTTATGTTGTTTTATCCTATGCTTTATTAAATTGCATCTATCTTGTTTTATCCTATGCTTTATTAAATTGTATTTATGTTGTTTTATCCTATGCTTTATTAAATTGTATTTATGTGGTTTTATCCTATGCTTTATTAAATTGTATTTATGTTGTTTTATCCTATGCTTTATTAAATTGTAATTATGTGGTTTTATCCTATGATTTATTAAATTGTATTTATGTTGTTTTATCCTATGCTTTATTAAATTGTATTTATGTTGTTTTAACCCATGCTTTATTAAATTGTATTTATGTTGTTTTATCCTATGCTTTATTAAATTGTATTTATGTTGTTTTGTCCTATGCTTTATTAAATTGTATTTATGTTGTTTTATCCTATGCTTTATTAAATTGTATTTATGTGGTTTTATCCTATGCTTTATTAAATTGTATTTATGTTGTTTTATCCTATGCTTTATTAAATTTCATCTATCTTGTTTTATCCTATGCTTTATTAAATTGTATTTATGTTGTTTTATCCTATGCTTTATTATATTGTATTTATGTGGTTTTATCCTATGCTTTATTAAATTGTATTTATGTTGTTTTATCCTATGCTTTATTAAATTGTAATTATGTGGTTTTATCATATGATTTATTAAATTGTATTTATGTTGTTTTATCCTATGCTTTATTAAATTGTATTTATGTTGTTTTATCCTATGCTTTATTAAATTGCATCTATCTTGTTTTATCCTATGCTTTATTAAATTGTATTTATGTTGTTTTATCCTATGCTTTATTAAATTGTATTTATGTGGTTTTATCCTATGCTTTATTAAATTGTATTTATGTTGTTTTATCCTATGCTTTATTAAATTGTAATTATGTGGTTTTATCCTATGATTTATTAAATTGTATTTATGTTGTTTTATCCTATGCTTTATTAAATTGTATTTATGTTGTTTTAACCCATGCTTTATTAAATTGTATTTATGTTGTTTTATCCTATGCTTTATTAAATTGTATTTATGTTGTTTTGTCCTATGCTTTATTAAATTGTATTTATGTTGTTTTATCCTATGCTTTATTAAATTGTATTCATGTGGTTTTATCCTATGCTTTATTAAATTGTATTTATGTTGTTTTATCCTATGCTTTATTAAATTGTAATTATGTGGTTTTATCCTATGATTTATTAAATTGTATTTATGTTGTTTTATCCTATGATTTATTAAATTGTATTTATGTTGTTTTAACCCATGCTTTATTAAATTGTATTTATGTTGTTTTATCCTATGCTTTATTAAATTGTATTTATGTTGTTTTGTCCTATGCTTTATTAAATTGTATTTATGTGGTTTTATCCTATGCTTTATTAAATTGTATTTATGTTGTTTTATCCTATGCTTTATTAAATTGCATCTATCTTGTTTTATCCTATGCTTTATTAAATTGTATTTATGTTGTTTTATCCTATGCTTTATTAAATTGTATTTATGTGGTTTTATCCTATGCTTTATTAAATTGTATTTATGTTGTTTTATCCTAGGCTTTATTAAATTGTAATTATGTGGTTTTATCCTATGATTTATTAAATTGTATTTATGTTGTTTTATCCTATGCTTTATTAAATTGTATTTATGTTGTTTTAACCCATGCTTTATTAAATTGTATTTATGTTGTTTTATCCTATGCTTTATTAAATTGTATTTATGTTGTTTTGTCCTATGCTTTATTAAATTGTATTTATGTTGTTTTATCCTATGCTTTATTAAATTGTATTTATGTGGTTTTATCCTATGCTTTATTAAATTGTATTTATGTTGTTTTATCCTATGCTTTATTAAATTGCATCTATCTTGTTTTATCCTATGCTTTATTAAATTGTATTTATGTTGTTTTATCCTATGCTTTATTAAATTGTATTTATGTGGTTTTATCCTATGCTTTATTAAATTGTATTTATGTTGTTTTATCCTATGCTTTATTAAATTGTAATTATGTGGTTTTATCATATGATTTATTAAATTGTATTTATGTTGTTTTATCCTATGCTTTATTAAATTGTATTTATGTTGTTTTAACCCATGCTTTATTAAATTGTATTTATGTTGTTTTATCCTATGCTTTATTAAATTGTATTTATGTTGTTTTGTCCTATGCTTTATTAAATTGTATTTATGTTGTTTTATCCTATGCTTTATTAAATTGTATTTATGTTGTTTTATCCTATGCTTTATTAAATTGTGTTTATGTTGTATTATCCTATGCTTTATTAAATTGTATTTATGTTGTTTTATCCTATGTTTTATTAAATTGTATTTATGTTGTTTTATCGTATGCTTTATTAAACTGCATTTATGTTGTTTTATCCTATGCTTTATTAAATTGTATTTATGCTGTTTTATCCTATGTTTTATTGAATTCTATTTATGTTGTTTTATCCAATGCTTTATTAAATTGTATTTATGTTGTTTTAACCCATGCTTCATTAAATTGTATTTATGTTCTTTTATCCTATGCTTTATTAAATTGTATTTATGTTGTTTTAACCTATGCTTTATTAAATTGTATTTATGTTGTTTTATCCTATGCTTTATTAAATTGTATTTATGTTGTTTTATCCTATGCTTTATTAAATTGTATTCATGTTGTTTTAACCTATGCTTTATTAAATTGTATTTATGTTGTTTTATCCTATGCTTTATTAAATTGTGTTTATGTTGTATTATCCTATGCTTTATTAAATTGTATTTATGTTGTTTTATCCTATGTTTTATTAAATTGTATTTATGTTGTTTTATCGTATGCTTTATTAAACTGCATTTATGTTATTTTATCCTATGCTTTATTAAATTGTATTTATGTTGTTTTATCCTATGCTTTATTAAATTGTATTTATGTTGTTTTATCCTATGTTTTATTAAATTGTATTTATGTTGTTTTATCTTATGCTTTATTAAACTGCATTTATGTTGTTTTATCCAATGCTTTATTAAATTGTATTTATGTTGTTTTATCGTATGCTTTATTAAATTGTATTTATGTTGTTTTATCCTCTGTTTTATTAAATTGTATTTATGTTGTTTTATCCTATACTTTATTAAATTGTATTTATGTTGTTTTAACCTATGCTTTATTAAATTGTATTTATGTTGTTTTATCCTATGCTATATTAAATTGTATTTATGTTGTTTTATCCTATGCTTTATTAAATTGTATTTATGTGGTTTTATCCTATGCTTTATTAAATTGTATTTATGTGGTTTTATCCTATGCTTTATTAAATTGCATCTATCTTGTTTTATCCTATGCTTTATTAAATTGTATTTATGTTGTTTTATCCTATGCTTTATTAAATTGTATTTATGTGGTTTTGTCCTATGATTTATTAAATTGTATTTATGTTGTTTTATCCTATGCTTTATTAAATTGTATTTATGTTGTTTTATCCTATGTTTTATTAAATTGTATTTATGTTGTTTTATCCTATGTTTTATTAAATTGTATTTATGTTGTTTTATCGTATGCTTTATTAAACTGCATTTATGTTGTTTTATCCTATGCTTTATTAAATTGTATTTATGTTGTTTTATCCTATGCTTTACTAAATTGTGTTTATGTTGTTTTATCCTATGCTTTATTAAATTGTATTTATGTTGTTTTATCCTATGCTTTATTAAATTGTATTTATGTTGTTTTAACTCATGCTTTATTAAATTGTAATTATGTTGTTTTATCTTATGCTTCATTAAATTGTGTTTATGTTGTTTTAACCTATGCTTTATTAAACTGTATTTATGTTGTTTTATCCTATGCTTTATTAAATTGTATTTATGTTGTTTTATCCTATGCTTTATTAAATTGTATTTATGTTGTTTTAACCTATGCTTTATTAAATTGTATTTATGTTGTTTTATCCTATGCTTTATTAAATTGTATTTATGTTGTTTTATCCTATGCTTTATTAAATTGTATTCATGTTGTTTTAACCTATGCTTTATTAAATTGTATTTATGTTGTTTTATCCTATGCTTTATTAAATTGTGTTTATGTTGTATTATCCTATGCTTTATTAAATTGTATTTATGTTGTTTTATCCTATGTTTTATTAAATTGTATTTATGTTGTTTTATCGTATGCTTTATTAAACTGCATTTATGTTGTTTTATCCTATGCTTTATTAAATTGTATTTATGTTGTTTTATCCTATGCTTTATTAAATTGTATTTATGTTGTTTTATCCTATGTTTTATTAAATTGTATTTATGTTGTTTTATCTTATGCTTTATTAAACTGCATTTATGTTGTTTTATCCAATGCTTTATTAAATTGTATTTATGTTGTTTTATCATATGCTTTATTAAATTGTATTTATGTTGTTTTATCCTCTGTTTTATTAAATTGTATTTATGTTGTTTTATCCTATACTTTATTAAATTGTATTTATGTTGTTTTAACCTATGCTTTATTAAATTGTATTTATGTTGTTTTATCCTATGCTATATTAAATTGTATTTATGTTGTTTTATCCTATGCTTTATTAAATTGTATTTATGTGGTTTTATCCTATGCTTTATTAAATTGTATTTATGTGGTTTTATCCTATGCTTTATTAAATTGCATCTATCTTGTTTTATCCTATGCTTTATTAAATTGTATTTATGTTGTTTTATCCTATGCTTTATTAAATTGTATTTATGTGGTTTTGTCCTATGATTTATTAAATTGTATTTATGTTGTTTTATCCTATGCTTTATTAAATTGTATTTATGTTGTTTTATCCTATGTTTTATTAAATTGTATTTATGTTGTTTTATCCTATGTTTTATTAAATTGTATTTATGTTGTTTTATCGTATGCTTTATTAAACTGCATTTATGTTGTTTTATCCTATGCTTTATTAAATTGTATTTATGTTGTTTTATCCTATGCTTTACTAAATTGTGTTTATGTTGTTTTATCCTATGCTTTATTAAATTGTATTTATGTTGTTTTATCCTATGCTTTATTAAATTGTATTTATGTTGTTTTAACTCATGCTTTATTAAATTGTAATTATGTTGTTTTATCTTATGCTTCATTAAATTGTGTTTATGTTGTTTTAACCTATGCTTTATTAAACTGTATTTATGTTGTTTTATCCTATGCTTTATTAAATTGTATTTATGTTGTTTTATCCTATGCTTTATTAAATTGTATTTATGTTGTTTTAACCTATCCTTTATTAAATTGTATTTATGTTGTTTTAACCTATGCTTTATTAAATTGTATTTATGTTGTTTTAACCTATGCTTTATTAACTTGTTTTTATGTTGTTTTATCCTATGCTTTATTAAATTGTATTTATGTTGCTTTAACCTATGCTTTATTAAATTGTATTTATGTTGTTTTATCCTATGTTTTATGAAATTGTGTTTATGTTGTTTTATCCTATGCTTTATTAAATTGTATTTATGTTGTTTTATCCTATGCTTTATTAAATTGTATTTATGTTGTTTTAACCTATGCTTTATTAAATTGTATTTATGTTGTTTTATCCTATGCTTTATTAAATTGTATTTATGTTGTTTTATCCTATGCTATATTAAATTGTGTTTATGTTGTTTTATCCTATACTTTATTAAATTGCATTTGTGTTGTTTTAACCTATGCTTTATTAAATTGTATTTATGTTGTTTTATCCAATGCTTTATTAAATTGCGTTTATGTTGTTTTATCCTATGCTTTATTAAATTGTATTTATGTTGTTTTATCCTATGCTTTATTAAATTGTATTTATGTTGTTTTAACCCATGCTTTATTAAATTGTATTTATGTTGTTTTAACCCATGCTTTATTAAATTGTATTTATGTTGTTTTATCCTATGCTTTATTAAATTGTGTTTATGTTGTTTTATCCTATGCTTTATTAAATTGTATTTATGTTGTTTTATCCTATGCTTTATTAAATTGTATTTATGTTGTTTTAACCCATGCTTTATTAAATTGTATTTATGTTGTTTTATCTTATGCTTTATTAAATTGTGTTTATGTTGTTTTATCCTATGCTTTTTTAAATTGTATTTATGTTGTTTTATCCTATGCTTTATTAAATTGTATTTATGTTGTTTTATCGTATGCTTTATTAAACTGCATTTATGTTGTTTTATCCTATGCTTTATTAAATTGTATTGATGTTGTTTTATTCCATGCTTTATTAAATTGTATTTATGTTGTTTTATCCTATGCTTTATTAAATTTTATTTATTTTGTTTTATCCTTTGCTTTATTAAATTGTATTAATGTTGCTTTAACCTATGCTTTATTAAATTGTATTTATGTAGTTTTATCCTATGCTTTATTAAATTGTATTTATGTTGTTTTATCCTATGCTTTATTAAATTGTATTTATGTTGTTTTATCCTATGCTTTATTAAATTGTATTTATGTTGTTTTAACCTATGCTTTATTAAATTGTATTTATGTTGTTTTATCCTATGCTTTATTAAATTGTATTTATGTTGTTTTAACCTATGATTTATTAAATTGTATTTATGTTGTTTTATCCTATGCTTTATTAAATAGTATTTATGTTGTTTTATCCTATGCTTTATTAAATTGTGTTTATGTTGTTTTATCCTATGCTTTATTAAATTGTATGTATGTTGTTTTATCCTATGCTTTATTAAATTGTATTTATGTTGTTTTAACCTATGCTTTATTAAATTGTATTTATGTTGTTTTATCCTATGCTTTATTAAATTATATTTATGTTGTTTTATCCTATGCTTTATTAAATTGTATTTATGTTGTTTTAACCCATGCTTTATTAAATTGTATTTATGTTGTTTAAACCCATGCTTTATTAAATTGTATTTATGTTGTTTTATCCTATGCTTTATTAAATTGTGTTTATGTTGTTTTATCCTATGCTTTATTAAATTGTATTTATGTTGTTTTATCCTATGCTTTATTAAATTGTATTTATGTTGTTTTAACCCATGCTTTATTAAATTGTATTTATGTTGTTTTATCTTATGCTTCATTAAATTGTGTTTATGTTGTTTTAACCTGTGCTTTATTAAACTGTATTTATGTTGTTTTATCCTATGCTTTATTAAATTGTATTTATGTTGTTTTATCCTATGCTTTATTAAATTGTATTTATGTTGTTTTAACCTATCCTTTATTAAATTGTATTTATGTTGTTTTAACCTATGCTTTATTAAATTGTATTTATGTTGTTTTAACCTATGCTTTATTAACTTGTTTTTATGTTGTTTTATCCTATGCTTTATTAAATTGTATTTATGTTGCTTTAACCTATGCTTTATTAAATTGTATTTATGTTGTTTTATCCTATGTTTTATTAAATTGTGTTTATGTTGTTTTATCCTATGCTTTATTAAATTGTGTTTATGTTGTTTTATCCTATGCTTTATTAAATTGTATGTATGTTGTTTTATCCTATGCTTTATTAAATTGTATTTATGTTGTTTTAACCTATGCTTTATTAAATTGTATTTATGTTGTTTTATCCTATGCTTTATTAAATTATATTTATGTTGTTTTATCCTATGCTTTATTAAATTGTATTTATGTTGTTTTAACCCATGCTTTATTAAATTGTATTTATGTTGTTTAAACCCATGCTTTATTAAATTGTATTTATGTTGTTTTATCCTATGCTTTATTAAATTGTGTTTATGTTGTTTTATCCTATGCTTTATTAAATTGTATTTATGTTGTTTTATCCTATGCTTTATTAAATTGTATTTATGTTGTTTTAACCCATGCTTTATTAAATTGTATTTATGTTGTTTTATCTTATGCTTCATTAAATTGTGTTTATGTTGTTTTAACCTGTGCTTTATTAAACTGTATTTATGTTGTTTTATCCTATGCTTTATTAAATTGTATTTATGTTGTTTTATCCTATGCTTTATTAAATTGTATTTATGTTGTTTTAACCTATCCTTTATTAAATTGTATTTATGTTGTTTTAACCTATGCTTTATTAAATTGTATTTATGTTGTTTTAACCTATGCTTTATTAACTTGTTTTTATGTTGTTTTATCCTATGCTTTATTAAATTGTATTTATGTTGCTTTAACCTATGCTTTATTAAATTGTATTTATGTTGTTTTATCCTATGTTTTATTAAATTGTGTTTATGTTGTTTTATCCTATGCTTTATTAAATTGTATTTATGTTGTTTTATCCTATGCTTTATTAAATTGTATTTATGCTGTTTTAACCCATGCTTTATTAAATTGTATTTATGTTGTTTTATCTTATGCTTTATTAAATTGTGTTTATGTTGTTTTATCCTATGCTTTTTTAAATTGTATTTATGTTGTTTTATCCTATGCTTTATTAAATTGTATTTATGTTGTTTTATCGTATGCTTTATTAAACTGCATTTATGTTGTTTTATCCTATGCTTTATTAAATTGCATTGATGTTGTTTTATTCTATGCTTTATTAAATTGTATTTATGTTGTTTTATCCTATGCTTTATTAAATGGTATTTGTTGTTTTTTCCTATGCTTTATTAAATGGTATTTATGTTGTTTTAACCTATGCTTTATTAAACTGTATTTATGTTGTTTTATCCTATGCTTTATTAAATTGAATTTATGTTGTTTTATCCTATGCTTTATTAAATTGTATTTATGTTGTTTTAACCTATCCTTTATTAAATTGTATTTATGTTGTTTTAACCTATGCTTTATTAAATTGTATTTATGTTGTTTTAACCTATGCTTTATTAGATTGTTTTTATGTTGTTTTATCCTATGCTTTATTAAATTGTATTTATGTTGCTTTAACCTATGCTTTATTAAATTGTATTTATGTAGTTTTATCCTATGCTTTATTAAATTGTATTTATGTTGTTTTATCCTATGCTTTATTAAATTGTATTTATGTTTTTTTATCCTATGCTTTATTAAATGGTATTTATGTTGTTTTTTCCTATGCTTTATTAAATGGTATTTATGTTGTTTTAACCTATGCTTTATTAAACTGTATTTATGTTGTTTTATCCTATGCTTTATTAAATTGTATTTATGTTGTTTTATCCTATGCTTTATTAAATTGTATTTATGTTGTTTTAACCTATCCTTTATTAAATTGTATTTATGTTGTTTTAACCTATGCTTTATTAAATTGTATTTATGTTGTTTTAACCTATGCTTTATTAGATTGTTTTTATGTTGTTTTATCCTATGCTTTATTAAATTGTATTTATGTTGCTTTAACCTATGCTTTATTAAATTGTATTTATGTAGTTTTATCCTATGCTTTATTAAATTGTATTTATGTTGTTTTATCCTATGCTTTATTAAATTGTATTTATGTTGTTTTATCCTATGCTTTATTAAATTGTATTTATGTTGTTTTAACCTATGCTTTATTAAATTATATTTATGTTGTTTTATCCTATGCTTTATTAAATTGTATTTATGTTGTTTTAACCTATGATTTTTTAAATTGTATTTATGTTGTTTTATCCTATACTTTATTAAATTGCATTTATGTTGTTTTAACCTATGCTTTATTAAATTGTATTTATGTTGTTTTATCCAATGTTTTATTAAATTGCGTTTATGTTGTTTTATCCTATGCTTTATTAAATTATATTTATGTTGTTTTATCCTATGCTTTATTAAATTGTATTTATGTTGTTTTAACCCATGCTTTATTAAATTGTATTTATGTTGCTTTAACCTATACTTTATTAAATTGTATTTATGTTGTTTTATCCTATGTTTTATTAAATTGTGTTTATGTTGTTTTATCCTATGCTTTATTAAATTGTATTTATGTTGTTTTATCCTATGCTTTATTAAATTGTATTTATGCTGTTTTAACCCATGCTTTATTAAATTGTATTCATGTTGTTTTATCTTATGCTTTATTAAATTGTGTTTATGTTGTTTTATCCTATGCTTTTTTAAATTGTATTTATGTTGTTTTATCCTATGCTTTATTAAATTGTATTTATGTTGTTTTATCGTATGCTTTATTAAACTGCATTTATGTTGTTTTATCCTATGCTTTATTAAATTGTATTGATGTTGTTTTATTCTATGCTTTATTAAATTGTATTTATGTTGTTTTATCCTATGCTTTATTAAATGGTATTTGTTGTTTTTTCCTATGCTTTATTAAATGGTATTTATGTTGTTTTAACCTATGCTTTATTAAACTGTATTTATGTTGTTTTATCCTATGCTTTATTAAATTGAATTTATGTTGTTTTATCCTATGCTTTATTAAATTGTATTTATGTTGTTTTAACCTATCCTTTATTAAATTGTATTTATGTTGTTTTAACCTATGCTTTATTAAATTGTATTTATGTTGTTTTAACCTATGCTTTATTAGATTGTTTTTATGTTGTTTTATCCTATGCTTTATTAAATTGTATTTATGTTGCTTTAACCTATGCTTTATTAAATTGTATTTATGTAGTTTTATCCTATGCTTTATTAAATTGTATTTATGTTGTTTTATCCTATGCTTTATTAAATTGTATTTATGTTGTTTTATCCTATGCTTTATTAAATTGTATTTATGTTGTTTTAACCTATGCTTTATTAAATTGTATTTATGTTGTTTTATCCTATGCTTTATTAAATTGTATTTATGTTGTTTTAACCTATGATTTTTTAAATTGTATTTATGTTGTTTTATCCTATGCTTTATTAAATTGTATTTATGTTGTTTTATCCTATGCTTTATTAAATTGTGTTTATGTTGTTTTATCCTATGCTTTATTAAATTGTATGTATGTTGTTTTATCCTATGCTTTATTAAATTGTATTTATGTTGTTTTAACCTATGCTTTATTAAATTGTATTTATGTTGTTTTATCCTATGCTTTATTAAATTGTATTTATGTTGTTTTATCCTATGCTTTATTAAATTGTGTTTATGTTGTTTTATCCTATACTTTATTAAATTGCATTTATGTTGTTTTAACCTATGCTTTATTAAATTGTATTTATGTTGTTTTATCCAATGCTTTATTAAATTGCGTTTATGTTGTTTTATCCTATGCTTTATTAAATTATATTTATGTTGTTTTATCCTATGCTTTATTAAATTGTATTTATGTTGTTTTATCCTATGCTTTATTAAATTGTATTTATGTTGTTTTATCCTATGCTTTATTAAATTGTATTTATGTTGTTTTAACCTATCCTTTATTAAATTGTATTTATGTTGTTTTAACCTATGCTTTATTAAATTGTATTTATGTTGTTTTAACCTATGCTTTATTAGATTGTTTTTATGTTGTTTTATCCTATGCTTTATTAAATTGTATTTATGTTGCTTTAACCTATGCTTTATTAAATTGTATTTATGTAGTTTTATCCTATGCTTTATTAAATTGTATTTATGTTGTTTTATCCTATGCTTTATTAAATTGTATTTATGTTGTTTTATCCTATGCTTTATTAAATTGTATTTATGTTGTTTTAACCTATGCTTTATTAAATTGTATTTATGTTGTTTTATCCTATGCTTTATTAAATTGTATTTATGTTGTTTTAACCTATGATTTTTTAAATTGTATTTATGTTGTTTTATCCTATGCTTTATTAAATTGTATTTATGTTGTTTTATCCTATGCTTTATTAAATTGTGTTTATGTTGTTTTATCCTATGCTTTATTAAATTGTATGTATGTTGTTTTATCCTATGCTTTATTAAATTGTATTTATGTTGTTTTAACCTATGCTTTATTAAATTGTATTTATGTTGTTTTATCCTATGCTTTATTAAATTGTATTTATGTTGTTTTATCCTATGCTTTATTAAATTGTGTTTATGTTGTTTGATCCTATACTTTATTAAATTGCATTTATGTTGTTTTAACCTATGCTTTATTAAATTGTATTTATGTTGTTTTATCCAATGCTTTATTAAATTGCGTTTATGTTGTTTTATCCTATGCTTTATTAAATTATATTTATGTTGTTTTATCCTATGCTTTATTAAATTGTATTTATGTTGTTTTAACCCATGCTTTATTAAATTGTATTTATGTTGTTTAAACCCATGCATTATTAAATTGTATTTATGTTGTTTTATCCTATGCTTTATTAAATTGTGTTTATGTTGTTTTATCCTATGCTTTATTAAATTGTATTTATGTTGTTTTATCCTATGCTTTATTAAATTGTATTTATGTTGTTTTAACCCAAGCTTTATTAAATTGTATTTATGTTGTTTTATCTTATGCTTCATTAAATTGTGTTTATGTTGTTTTAACCTATGCTTTATTAAACTGTATTTATGTTGTTTTATCCTATGCTTTATTAAATTGTATTTATGTTGTTTTATCCTATGCTTTATTAAATTGTATTTATGTTGTTTTAACCTATCCTTTATTAAATTGTATTTATGTTGTTTTAACCTATGCTTTATTAAATTGTATTCATGTTGTTTTAACCTATGCTTTATTAACTTGTTTTTATGTTGTTTTATCCTATGCTTTATTAAATTGTATTTATGTTGTTTTAACCTATCCTTTATTAAATTGTATTTATGTTGTTTTAACCTATGCTTTATTAAATTGTATTTATGTTGTTTTAACCTATGCTTTATTAAGTTGTTTTTATGTTGTTTTATCCTATGCTTTATTAAATTGTATTTATGTTGCTTTAACCTATGCTTTATTAAATTGTATTTATGTTGTTTTATCCTATGTTTTATTAAATTGTGTTTATGTTGTTTTATCCTATGCTTTATTAAATTGTATTTATGTTGTTTTATCCTATGCTTTATTAAATTGTATTTATGCTGTTTTAACCCATGCTTTATTAAATTGTATTTATGTTGTTTTATCTTATGCTTTATTAAATTGTGTTTATGTTGTTTTATCCTATGCTTTTTTAAATTGTATTTATGTTGTTTTATCCTATGCTTTATTAAATTGGATTTATGTTGTTTTATCGTATGCTTTATTAAACTGCATTTATGTTGTTTTATCCTATGCTTTATTAAATTGTATTGATGTTGTTTTATTCTATGCTTTATTAAATTGTATTTATGTTGTTTTATCCTATGCTTTATTAAATGGTATTTGTTGTTTTTTCCTATGCTTTATTAAATGGTATTTATGTTGTTTTAACCTATGCTTTATTAAACTGTATTTATGTTGTTTTATCCTATGCTTTATTAAATTGTATTTATGTTGTTTTATCCTATGCTTTATTAAATTGTATTTATGTTGTTTTAACCTATCCTTTATTAAATTGTATTTATGTTGTTTTAACCTATGCTTTATTAAATTGTATTTATGTTGTTTTAACCTATGCTTTATTAGATTGTTTTTATGTTGTTTTATCCTATGCTTTATTAAATTGTATTTATGTTGTTTTAACCTATGATTTTTTAAATTGTATTTATGTTGTTTTATCCTATGCTTTATTAAATTGTATTTATGTTGTTTTATCCTATGCTTTATTAAATTGTGTTTATGTTGTTTTATCCTATGCTTTATTAAATTGTATGTATGTTGTTTTATCCTATGCTTTATTAAATTGTATTTATGTTGTTTTAACCTATGCTTTATTAAATTGTATTTATGTTGTTTTATCCTATGCTTTATTAAATTGTATTTATGTTGTTTTATCCTATGCTTTATTAAATTGTGTTTATGTTGTTTTATCCTATACTTTATTAAATTGCATTTATGTTGTTTTAACCTATGCTTTATTAAATTGTATTTATGTTGTTTTATCCAATGCTTTATTAAATTGCGTTTATGTTGTTTTATCCTATGCTTTATTAAATTATATTTATGTTGTTTTATCCTATGCTTTATTAAATTGTATTTATGTTGTTTTAACCCATGCTTTATTAAATTGTATTTATGTTGTTTAAACCCATGCATTATTAAATTGTATTTATGTTGTTTTATCCTATGCTTTATTAAATTGTGTTTATGTTGTTTTATCCTATGCTTTATTAAATTGTATTTATGTTGTTTTATCCTATGCTTTATTAAATTGTATTTATGTTGTTTTAACCCATGCTTTATTAAATTGTATTTATGTTGTTTTATCTTATGCTTCATTAAATTGTGTTTATGTTGTTTTAACCTATGCTTTATTAAACTGTATTTATGTTGTTTTATCCTATGCTTTATTAAATTGTATTTATGTTGTTTTATCCTATGCTTTATTAAATTGTATTTATGTTGTTTTAACCTATCCTTTATTAAATTGTATTTATGTTGTTTTAACCTATGCTTTATTAAATTGTATTTATGTTGTTTTAACCTATGCTTTATTAACTTGTTTTTATGTTGTTTTATCCTATGCTTTATTAAATTGTATTTATGTTGTTTTAACCTATCCTTTATTAAATTGTATTTATGTTGTTTTAACCTATGCTTTATTAAATTGTATTTATGTTGTTTTAACCTATGCTTTATTAACTTGTTTTTATGTTGTTTTATCCTATGCTTTATTAAATTGTATTTATGTTGCTTTAACCTATGCTTTATTAAATTGTATTTATGTTGTTTTATCCTATGCTTTATTAAATTGTATTTATGTTGTTTTAACCTATCCTTTATTAAATTGTATTTATGTTGTTTTAACCTATGCTTTATTAAATTGTATTTATGTTGTTTTAACCTATGCTTTATTAACTTGTTTTTATGTTGTTTTATCCTATGCTTTATTAAATTGTATTTATGTTGTTTTAACCTATCCTTTATTAAATTGTATTTATGTTGTTTTAACCTATGCTTTATTAAATTGTATTTATGTTGTTTTAACCTATGCTTTATTAACTTGTTTTTATGTTGTTTTATCCTATGCTTTATTAAATTGTATTTATGTTGCTTTAACCTATGCTTTATTAAATTGTATTTATGTTGTTTTATCCTATGTTTTATTAAATTGTGTTTATGTTGTTTTATCCTATGCTTTATTAAATTGTATTTATGTTGTTTTATCCTATGCTTTATTAAATTGTATTTATGCTGTTTTAACCCATGCTTTATTAAATTGTATTTATGTTGTTTTATCTTATGCTTTATTAAATTGTGTTTATGTTGTTTTATCCTATGCTTTTTTAAATTGTATTTATGTTGTTTTATCCTATGCTTTATTAAATTGTATTTATGTTGTTTTATCGTATGCTTTATTATACTGCATTTATGTTGTTTTATCCTATGCTTTATTAAATTGTATTGATGTTGTTTTATTCTATGCTTTATTAAATTGTATTTATGTTGTTTTATCCTATGCTTTATTAAATGGTATTTGTTGTTTTTTCCTATGCTTTATTAAATGGTATTTATGTTGTTTTAACCTATGCTTTATTAAACTGTATTTATGTTGTTTTATCCTATGCTTTATTAAATTGTATTTATGTTGTTTTATCCTATGCTTTATTAAATTGTATTTATGTTGTTTTAACCTATCCTTTATTAAATTGTATTTATGTTGTTTTAACCTATGCTTTATTAAATTGTATTTATGTTGTTTTAACCTATGCTTTATTAGATTGTTTTTATGTTGTTTTATCCTATGCTTTATTAAATTGTATTTATGTTGCTTTAACCTATGCTTTATTAAATTGTATTTATGTAGTTTTATCCTATGCTTTATTAAATTGTATTTATGTTGTTTTATCCTATGCTTTATTAAATTGTATTTATGTTTTTTTATCCTATGCTTTATTAAATGGTATTTATGTTGTTTTTTCCTATGCTTTATTAAATGGTATTTATGTTGTTTTAACCTATGCTTTATTAAACTGTATTTATGTTGTTTTATCCTATGCTTTATTAAATTGTATTTATGTTGTTTTATCCTATGCTTTATTAAATTGTATTTATGTTGTTTTAACCTATCCTTTATTAAATTGTATTTATGTTGTTTTAACCTATGCTTTATTAAATTGTATTTATGTTGTTTTAACCTATGCTTTATTAGATTGTTTTTATGTTGTTTTATCCTATGCTTTATTAAATTGTATTTATGTTGCTTTAACCTATGCTTTATTAAATTGTATTTATGTAGTTTTATCCTATGCTTTATTAAATTGTATTTATGTTGTTTTATCCTATGCTTTATTAAATTGTATTTATGTTGTTTTATCCTATGCTTTATTAAATTGTATTTATGTTGTTTTAACCTATGCTTTATTAAATTGTATTTATGTTGTTTTATCCTATGCTTTATTAAATTGTATTTATGTTGTTTTAACCTATGATTTTTTAAATTGTATTTATGTTGTTTTATCCTATGCTTTATTAAATTGTATTTATGTTGTTTTATCCTATGCTTTATTAAATTGTGTTTATGTTGTTTTATCCTATGCTTTATTAAATTGTATGTATGTTGTTTTATCCTATGCTTTATTAAATTGTATTTATGTTGTTTTAACCTATGCTTTATTAAATTGTATTTATGTTGTTTTATCCTATGCTTTATTAAATTGTATTTATGTTGTTTTATCCTATGCTTTATTAAATTGTGTTTATGTTGTTTTATCCTATACTTTATTAAATTGCATTTATGTTGTTTTAACCTATGCTTTATTAAATTGTATTTATGTTGTTTTATCCAATGCTTTATTAAATTGCGTTTATGTTGTTTTATCCTATGCTTTATTAAATTATATTTATGTTGTTTTATCCTATGCTTTATTAAATTGTATTTATGTTGTTTTAACCCATGCTTTATTAAATTGTATTTATGTTGTTTAAACCCATGCATTATTAAATTGTATTTATGTTGTTTTATCCTATGCTTTATTAAATTGTGTTTATGTTGTTTTATCCTATGCTTTATTAAATTGTATTTATGTTGTTTTATCCTATGCTTTATTAAATTGTATTTATGTTGTTTTAACCCATGCTTTATTAAATTGTATTTATGTTGTTTTATCTTATGCTTCATTAAATTGTGTTTATGTTGTTTTAACCTATGCTTTATTAAACTGTATTTATGTTGTTTTATCCTATGCTTTATTAAATTGTATTTATGTTGTTTTATCCTATGCTTTATTAAATTGTATTTATGTTGTTTTAACCTATCCTTTATTAAATTGTATTTATGTTGTTTTAACCTATGCTTTATTAAATTGTATTTATGTTGTTTTAACCTATGCTTTATTAACTTGTTTTTATGTTGTTTTATCCTATGCTTTATTAAATTGTATTTATGTTGCTTTAACCTATGCTTTATTAAATTGTATTTATGTTGTTTTACCCTATGTTTTATTAAATTGTGTTTATGTTGTTTTATCCTATGCTTTATTAAATTGTATTTATGTTGTTTTATCCTATGCTTTATTAAATTGTATTTATGTTGTTTTATCCTATGCTATATTAAATTGTGTTTATGTTGTTTTATCCTATACTTTATTAAATTGCATTTGTGTTGTTTTAACCTATGCTTTATTAAATTGTATTTATGTTGTTTTATCCAATGCTTTATTAAATTGCGTTTATGTTGTTTTATCCTATGCTTTATTAAATTGTATTTATGTTGTTTTATCCTATGCTTTATTAAATTGTATTTATGTTGTTTTAACCCATGCTTTATTAAATTGTATTTATGTTGTTTTAACCCATGCTTTATTAAATTGTATTTATGTTGTTTTATCCTATGCTTTATTAAATTGTGTTTATGTTGTTTTATCCTATGCTTTATTAAATTGTATTTATGTTGTTTTATCCTATGCTTTATTAAATTGTATTTATGTTGTTTTAACCCATGCTTTATTAAATTGTATTTATGTTGTTTTATCTTATGCTTTATTAAATTGTGTTTATGTTGTTTTATTCTATGCTTTTTTAAATTGTATTTATGTTGTTTTATCCTATGCTTTATTAAATTGTATTTATGTTGTTTTATCGTATGCTTTATTAAACTGCATTTATGTTGTTTTATCCTATGCTTTATTAAATTGTATTGATGTTGTTTTATTCTATGCTTTATTAAATTGTATTTATGTTGTTTTATCCTATGCTTTATTAAATTTTATTTATTTTGTTTTATCCTTTGCTTTATTAAATTGTATTTATGTTGCTTTAACCTATGCTTTATTAAATTGTATTTATGTAGTTTTATCCTATGCTTTATTAAATTGTATTTATGTTGTTTTATCCTATGCTTTATTAAATTGTATTTATGTTGTTTTATCCTATGCTTTATTAAATTGTATTTATGTTGTTTTAACCTATGCTTTATTAAATTGTATTTATGTTGTTTTATCCTATGCTTTATTAAATTGTATTTATGTTGTTTTAACCTATGATTTATTAAATTGTATTTATGTTGTTTTATCCTATGCTTTATTAAATTGTATTTATGTTGTTTTATCCTATGCTTTATTAAATTGTGTTTATGTTGTTTTATCCTATGCTTTATTAAATTGTATGTATGTTGTTTTATCCTATGCTTTATTAAATTGTATTTATGTTGTTTTAACCTATGCTTTATTAAATTGTATTTATGTTGTTTTATCCTATGCTTTATTAAATTTTATTTATGTTGTTTTAACCCATGCTTTATTAAATTGTATTTATGTTGTTTTAACCCATGCTTTATTAAATTGTATTTATGTTGTTTTATCCTATGCTTTATTAAATTGTGTTTATGTTGTTTTATCCTATGCTTTATTAAATTGTATTTATGTTGTTTTATCCTATGCTTTATTAAATTGTATTTATGTTGTTTTAACCCATGCTTTATTAAATTGTATTTATGTTGTTTTATCTTATGCTTTATTAAATTGTGTTTATGTTGTTTTATCCTATGCTTTTTTAAATTGTATTTATGATGTTTTATCCTATGCTTTATTAAATTGTGTGTATGTTGTTTTATCCTATACTTTATTAAATTGCATTTATGTTGTTTTAACCTATGCTTTATTAAATTGTATTTATGTTGTTTTATCCTATGCTTTATTAAATTGCGTTTATGTTGTTTTATCCTATGCTTTATTAAATTATATTTATGTTGTTTTATCCTATGCTTTATTAAATTGTATTTATGTTGTTTTAACCCATGCTTTATTAAATTGTATTTATGTTGTTTAAACCCATGCTTTATTAAATTGTATTTATGTTGTTTTATCCTATGCTTTATTAAATTGTGTTTATGTTGTTTTATCCTATGCTTTATTAAATTGTATTTATGTTGTTTTATCCTATGCTTTATTAAATTGTATTTATGTTGTTTTAACCCATGCTTTATTAAATTGTATTTATGTTGTTTTATCTTATGCTTCATTAAATTGTGTTTATGTTGTTTTAACCTATGCTTTATTAAACTGTATTTATGTTGTTTTATCCTATGCTTTATTAAATTGTATTTATGTTGTTTTATCCTATGCTTTATTAAATTGTATTTATGTTGTTTTAACCTATCCTTTATTAAATTGTATTTATGTTGTTTTAACCTATGCTTTATTAAATTGTATTTATGTTGTTTTAACCTATGCTTTATTAACTTGTTTTTATGTTGTTTTATCCTATGCTTTATTAAATTGTATTTATGTTGCTTTAACCTATGCTTTATTAAATTGTATTTATGTTGTTTTATCCTATGTTTTATTAAATTGTGTTTATGTTGTTTTATCCTATGCTTTATTAAATTGTATTTATGTTGTTTTATCCTATGCTTTATTAAATTGTATTTATGTTGTTTTAACCTATGCTTTATTAAATTGTATTTATGTTGTTTTATCCTATGCTTTATTAAATTGTATTTATGTTGTTTTATCCTATGCTATATTAAATTGTGTTTATGTTGTTTTATCCTATACTTTATTAAATTGCATTTGTGTTGTTTTAACCTATGCTTTATTAAATTGTATTTATGTTGTTTTATCCAATGCTTTATTAAATTGCGTTTATGTTGTTTTATCCTATGCTTTATTAAATTGTATTTATGTTGTTTTATCCTATGCTTTATTAAATTGTATTTATGTTGTTTTAACCCATGCTTTATTAAATTGTATTTATGTTGTTTTAACCCATGCTTTATTAAATTGTATTTATGTTGTTTTATCCTATGCTTTATTAAATTGTGTTTATGTTGTTTTATCCTATGCTTTATTAAATTGTATTTATGTTGTTTTATCCTATGCTTTATTAAATTGTATTTATGTTGTTTTAACCCATGCTTTATTAAATTGTATTTATGTTGTTTTATCTTATGCTTTATTAAATTGTGTTTATGTTGTTTTATCCTATGCTTTTTTAAATTGTATTTATGTTGTTTTATCCTATGCTTTATTAAATTGTATTTATGTTGTTTTATCGTATGCTTTATTAAACTGCATTTATGTTGTTTTATCCTATGCTTTATTAAATTGTATTGATGTTGTTTTATTCTATGCTTTATTAAATTGTATTTATGTTGTTTTATCCTATGCTTTATTAAATTTTATTTATTTTGTTTTATCCTTTGCTTTATTAAATTGTATTTATGTTGCTTTAACCTATGCTTTATTAAATTGTATTTATGTTGTTTTATCCTATGTTTTATTAAATTGTGTTTATGTTGTTTTATCCTATGCTTTATTAAATTGTATTTATGTTGTTTTATCCTATGCTTTATTAAATTGTATTTATGTTGTTTTAACCTATCCTTTATTAAATTGTATTTATGTTGTTTTAACCTATGCTTTATTAAATTGTATTTATGTTGTTTTAACCTATGCTTTATTAGATTGTTTTTATGTTGTTTTATCCTATGCTTTATTAAATTGTATTTATGTTGCTTTAACCTATGCTTTATTAAATTGTATTTATGTAGTTTTATCCTATGCTTTATTAAATTGTATTTATGTTGTTTTATCCTATGCTTTATTAAATTGTATTTATGTTGTTTTATCCTATGCTTTATTAAATTGTATTTATGTTGTTTTAACCTATGCTTTATTAAATTGTATTTATGTTGATTTATCCTATGCTTTATTAAATTGTATTTATGTTGTTTTAACCTATGATTTTTTAAATTGTATTTATGTTGTTTTATCCTATGCTTTATTAAATTGTATTTATGTTGTTTTATCCTATGCTTTATTAAATTGTGTTTATGTTGTTTTATCCTATGCTTTATTAAATTGTATGTATGTTGTTTTATCCTATGCTTTATTAAATTGTATTTATGTTGTTTTAACCTATGCTTTATTAAATTGTATTTATGTTGTTTTATCCTATGCTTTATTAAATTGTATTTATGTTGTTTTATCCTATGCTTTATTAAATTGTATTTATGTTGTTTTAACCCATGCTTTCTTAAATTGTATTTATGTTGTTTTATCTTATGCTTCATTAAATTGTGTTTATGTTGTTTTAACCTATGCTTTATTAAACTGTATTTATGTTGTTTTATCCTATGCTTTATTAAATTGTATTTATGTTGTTTTATCCTATGCTTTATTAAATTGTATTTATGTTGTTTTAACCTATCCTTTATTAAATTGTATTTATGTTGTTTTAACCTATGCTTTATTAAATTGTATTTATGTTGTTTTAACCTATGCTTTATTAACTTGTTTTTATGTTGTTTTATCCTATGCTTTATTAAATTGTATTTATGTTGCTTTAACCTATGCTTTATTAAATTGTATTTATGTTGTTTTATCCTATGTTTTATTAAATTGTGTTTATGTTGTTTTATCCTATGCTTTATTAAATTGTATTTATGTTGTTTTATCCTATGCTTTATTAAATTGTATTTATGTTGTTTTAACCTATGCTTTATTAAATTGTATTTATGTTGTTTTATCCTATGCTTTATTAAATTGTATTTATGTTGTTTTATACTATGCTATATTAAATTGTGTTTATGTTGTTTTATCCTATACTTTATTAAATTGCATTTGTGTTGTTTTAACCTATGCTTTATTAAATTGTATTTATGTTGTTTTATCCAATGCTTTATTAAATTGCGTTTATGTTGTTTTATCCTATGCTTTATTAAATTGTATTTATGTTGTTTTATCCTATGCTTTATTAAATTGTATTTATGTTGTTTTAACCCATGCTTTATTAAATTGTATTTATGTTGTTTTAACCCATGCTTTATTAAATTGTATTTATGTTGTTTTATCCTATGCTTTATTAAATTGTGTTTATGTTGTTTTATCCTATGCTTTATTAAATTGTATTTATGTTGTTTTATCCTATGCTTTATTAAATTGTATTTATGTTGTTTTAACCCATGCTTTATTAAATTGTATTTATGTTGTTTTATCTTATGCTTTATTAAATTGTGTTTATGTTGTTTTATCCTATGCTTTTTTAAATTGTATTTATGTTGTTTTATCCTATGCTTTATTAAATTGTATTTATGTTGTTTTATCGTATGCTTTATTAAACTGCATTTATGTTGTTTTATCCTATGCTTTATTAAATTGTATTGATGTTGTTTTATTCTATGCTTTATTAAATTGTATTTATGTTGTTTTATCCTATGCTTTATTAAATTTTATTTATTTTGTTTTATCCTTTGCTTTATTAAATTGTATTTATGTTGCTTTAACCTATGCTTTATTAAATTGTATTTATGTTGTTTTATCCTATGTTTTATTAAATTGTGTTTATGTTGTTTTATCCTATGCTTTATTAAATTGTATTTATGTTGTTTTATCCTATGCTTTATTAAATTGTATTTATGTTGTTTTAACCTATCCTTTATTAAATTGTATTTATGTTGTTTTAACCTATGCTTTATTAAATTGTATTTATGTTGTTTTAACCTATGCTTTATTAGATTGTTTTTATGTTGTTTTATCCTATGCTTTATTAAATTGTATTTATGTTGCTTTAACCTATGCTTTATTAAATTGTATTTATGTAGTTTTATCCTATGCTTTATTAAATTGTATTTATGTTGTTTTATCCTATGCTTTATTAAATTGTATTTATGTTGTTTTATCCTATGCTTTATTAAATTGTATTTATGTTGTTTTAACCTATGCTTTATTAAATTGTATTTATGTTGATTTATCCTATGCTTTATTAAATTGTATTTATGTTGTTTTAACCTATGATTTTTTAAATTGTATTTATGTTGTTTTATCCTATGCTTTATTAAATTGTATTTATGTTGTTTTATCCTATGCTTTATTAAATTGTGTTTATGTTGTTTTATCCTATGCTTTATTAAATTGTATGTATGTTGTTTTATCCTATGCTTTATTAAATTGTATTTATGTTGTTTTAACCTATGCTTTATTAAATTGTATTTATGTTGTTTTATCCTATGCTTTATTAAATTGTATTTATGTTGTTTTATCCTATGCTTTATTAAATTGTGTTTATGTTGTTTTATCCTATACTTTATTAAATTGCATTTATGTTGTTTTAACCTATGCTTTATTAAATTGTATTTATGTTGTTTTATCCAATGCTTTATTAAATTGCGTTTATGTTGTTTTATCCTATGCTTTATTAAATTGTATTTATGTTGTTTTATCCTATGCTTTATTAAATTGTATTTATGTTGTTTTATCCTATGCTTTATTAAATTGTATTTATGTTGTTTTAAACTATGCTTTATTAAATTGTATTTATGTTGTTTTATCCTATGCTTTATTAAATTGTATTTATGTTGCTTTAACCCATGCTTTATTAAATTGTATTTATGTTGTTTTATCCTATGCTTTATTAAATTGTGTTTATGTTGTTTTATCCTATGCTTTATTAAATTGTATTTATGTTGTTTTATCCTATGCTTTATTAAATTGTATTTATGTTGTTTTAACCCATGCTTTATTAAATTGTATTTATGTTGTTTTATCTTATGCTTTATTAAATTGTGTTTATGTTGTTTTATCCTATGCTTTTTTAAATTGTATTTATGTTGTTTTATCCTATGCTTTATTAAATTGTATTTATGTTGTTTTATCGTATGCTTTATTAAACTGCATTTATGTTGTTTTATCCTATGCTTTATTAAATTGTATTGATGTTGTTTTATTCTATGCTTTATTAAATTGTATTTATGTTGTTTTATCCTATGCTTTATTAAATTTTATTTATTTTGTTTTATCCTTTGCTTTATTAAATTGTATTTATGTTGCTTTAACCTATGCTTTATTAAATTGTATTTATGTTGTTTTATCCTATGTTTTATTAAATTGTGTTTATGTTGTTTTATCCTATGCTTTATTAAATTGTATTTATGTTGTTTTATCCTATGCTTTATTAAATTGTATTTATGTTGTTTTAACCTATCCTTTATTAAATTGTATTTATGTTGTTTTAACCTATGCTTTATTAAATTGTATTTATGTTGTTTTAACCTATGCTTTATTAGATTGTTTTTATGTTGTTTTATCCTATGCTTTATTAAATTGTATTTATGTTGCTTTAACCTATGCTTTATTAAATTGTATTTATGTAGTTTTATCCTATGCTTTATTAAATTGTATTTATGTTGTTTTATCCTATGCTTTATTAAATTGTATTTATGTTGTTTTATCCTATGCTTTATTAAATTGTATTTATGTTGTTTTAACCTATGCTTTATTAAATTGTATTTATGTTGATTTATCCTATGCTTTATTAAATTGTATTTATGTTGTTTTAACCTATGATTTTTTAAATTGTATTTATGTTGTTTTATCCTATGCTTTATTAAATTGTATTTATGTTGTTTTATCCTATGCTTTATTAAATTGTGTTTATGTTGTTTTATCCTATGCTTTATTAAATTGTATGTATGTTGTTTTATCCTATGCTTTATTAAATTGTATTTATGTTGTTTTAACCTATGCTTTATTAAATTGTATTTATGTTGTTTTATCCTATGCTTTATTAAATTGTATTTATGTTGTTTTATCCTATGCTTTATTAAATTGTGTTTATGTTGTTTTATCCTATACTTTATTAAATTGCATTTATGTTGTTTTAACCTATGCTTTATTAAATTGTATTTATGTTGTTTTATCCAATGCTTTATTAAATTGCGTTTATGTTGTTTTATCCTATGCTTTATTAAATTGTATTTATGTTGTTTTATCCTATGCTTTATTAAATTGTATTTATGTTGTTTTATCCTATGCTTTATTAAATTGTATTTATGTTGTTTTAAACTATGCTTTATTAAATTGTATTTATGTTGTTTTATCCTATGCTTTATTAAATTGTATTTATGTTGCTTTAACCTATGATTTATTAAATTGTATTTATGTTGTTTTATCCTATGCTTTATTAAATTGTATTTATGTTGTTTTATCCTATGCTTTATTAAATTGTGTTTATGTTGTTTTATCCTATGCTTTATTAAATTGTATGTATGTTGTTTTATCCTATGCTTTATTAAATTGTATTTATGTTGTTTTAACCTATGCTTTATTAAATTGTATTTATGTTGTTTTATCCTATGCTTTATTAAATTGTATTTATGATGTTTTAACCTATCCTTTATTAAATTGTATTTATGTTGTTTTAACCTATGCTTTATTAAATTGTATTTATGTTGTTTTAACCTATGCTTTATTAGATTGTTTTTATGTTGTTTTATCCTATGCTTTATTAAATTGTATTTATGTTGCTTTAACCTATGCTTTATTAAATTGTATTTATGTAGTTTTATCCTATGCTTTATTAAATTGTATTTATGTTGTTTTATCCTATGCTTTATTAAATTGTATTTATGTTGTTTTATCCTATGCTTTATTAAATTGTATTTATGTTGTTTTAACCTATGCTTTATTAAATTGTATTTATGTTGATTTATCCTATGCTTTATTAAATTGTATTTATGTTGTTTTAACCTATGATTTTTTAAATTGTACTTATGTTGTTTTATCCTATGCTTTATTAAATTGTATTTATGTTGTTTTATCCTATGCTTTATTAAATTGTGTTTATGTTGTTTTATCCTATGCTTTATTAAATTGTATGTATGTTGTTTTATCCTATGCTTTATTAAATTGTATTTATGTTGTTTTAACCTATGCTTTATTAAATTGTATTTATGTTGTTTTATCCTATGCTTTATTAAATTGTATTTATGTTGTTTTATCCTATGCTTTATTAAATTGTGTTTATGTTGTTTTATCCTATACTTTATTAAATTGCATTTATGTTGTTTTAACCTATGCTTTATTAAATTGTATTTATGTTGTTTTATCCAATGCTTTATTAAATTGCGTTTATGTTGTTTTATCCTATGCTTTATTAAATTATATTTATGTTGTTTTATCCTATGCTTTATTAAATTGTATTTATGTTGTTTTAACCCATGCTTTATTAAATTGTATTTATGTTGTTTAAACCCATGCATTATTAAATTGTATTTATGTTGTTTTATCCTATGCTTTATTAAATTGTGTTTATGTTGTTTTATCCTATGCTTTATTAAATTGTATTTATGTTGTTTTATCCTATGCTTTATTAAATTGTATTTATGTTGTTTTAACCCATGCTTTATTAAATTGTATTTATGTTGTTTTATCTTATGCTTCATTAAATTGTGTTTATGTTGTTTTAACCTATGCTTTATTAAACTGTATTTATGTTGTTTTATCCTATGCTTTATTAAATTGTATTTATGTTGTTTTATCCTATGCTTTATTAAATTGTATTTATGTTGTTTTAACCTATCCTTTATTAAATTGTATTTATGTTGTTTTAACCTATGCTTTATTAAATTGTATTTATGTTGTTTTAACCTATGCTTTATTAACTTGTTTTTATGTTGTTTTATCCTATGCTTTATTAAATTGTATTTATGTTGCTTTAACCTATGCTTTATTAAATTGTATTTATGCTGTTTTATCCTATGTTTTATTAAATTGTGTTTATGTTGTTTTATCCTATGCTTTATTAAATTGTATTTATGTTGTTTTATCCTATGCTTTATTAAATTGTATTTATGTTGTTTTAACCTATGCTTTATTAAATTGTATTTATGTTGTTTTATCCTATGCTTTATTAAATTGTATTTATGTTGTTTTATCCTATGCTATATTAAATTGTGTTTATGTTGTTTTATCCTATACTTTATTAAATTGCATTTGTGTTGTTTTAACCTATGTTTTATTAAATTGTATTTATGTTGTTTTATCCAATGCTTTATTAAATTGCGTTTATGTTGTTTTATCCTATGCTTTATTAAATTGTATTTATGTTGTTTTATCCTATGCTTTATTAAATTGTATTTATGTTGTTTTAACCCATGCTTTATTAAATTGTATTTATGTTGTTTTAACCCATGCTTTATTAAATTATATTTATGTTGTTTTATCCTATGCTTTATTAAATTGTGTTTATGTTGTTTTATCCTATGCTTTATTAAATTGTATTTATGTTGTTTTATCCTATGCTTTATTAAATTGTATTTATTTTGTTTTATCGTATGCTTTATTAAACTGCATTTATGTTGTTTTATCCTATGCTTTATTAAATTGTATTGATGTTGTTTTATTCTATGCTTTATTAAATTGTATTTATGTTGTTTTATCCTATGCTTTATTAAATTTTATTTATTTTGTTTTATCATTTGCTTTATTAAATTGTATTTATGTTGCTTTAACCTATGCTTTATTAAATTGTATTTATGTAGTTTTATCCTATGCTTTATTAAATTGTATTTATGTTGTTTTATCCTATGCTTTATTAAATTGTATTTATGTTGTTTTATCCTATGCTTTATTAAATTGTATTTATGTTGTTTTAACCTATGCTTTATTAAATTGTATTTATGTTGTTTTATCCTATGCTTTATTAAATTGTATTTATGTTGTTTTAACCTATGATTTTTTAAATTGTATTTATGTTGTTTTATCCTATGCTTTATTAAATTGTATTTATGTTGTTTTATCCTATGCTTTATTAAATTGTGTTTATGTTGTTTTATCCTATGCTTTATTAAATTGTATGTATGTTGTTTTATCCTATGCTTTATTAAATTGTATTTATGTTGTTTTAACCTATACTTTATTAAATTGTATTTATGTTGTTTTAACCCATGCTTTATTAAATTGTATTTATGTTGTTTAAACCCATGCATTATTAAATTGTATTTATGTTGTTTTATCCTATGCTTTATTAAATTGTGTTTATGTTGTTTTATCCTATGCTTTATTAAATTGTATTTATGTTGTTTTATCCTATGCTTTATTAAATTGTATTTATGTTGTTTTAACCCATGCTTTATTAAATTGTATTTATGTTGTTTTATCTTATGCTTCATTAAATTGTATTTATGTTGTTTTATCCTATGTTTTATTAAATTGTGTTTATGTTGTTTTATCCTATGCTTTATTAAATTGTATTTATGTTGTTTTATCCTATGCTTTATTAAATTGTATTTATGTTGTTTTAACCTATCCTTTATTAAATTGTATTTATGTTGTTTTAACCTATGCTTTATTAAATTGTATTTATGTTGTTTTAACCTATGCTTTATTAGATTGTTTTTATGTTGTTTTATCCTATGCTTTATTAAATTGTATTTATGTTGCTTTAACCTATGCTTTATTAAATTGTATTTATGTAGTTTTATCCTATGCTTTATTAAATTGTATTTATGTTGTTTTATCCTATGCTTTATTAAATTGTATTTATGTTGTTTTATCCTATGCTTTATTAAATTGTATTTATGTTGTTTTAACCTATGCTTTATTAAATTGTATTTATGTTGATTTATCCTATGCTTTATTAAATTGTATTTATGTTGTTTTAACCTATGATTTTTTAAATTGTATTTATGTTGTTTTATCCTATGCTTTATTAAATTGTATTTATGTTGTTTTATCCTATGCTTTATTAAATTGTGTTTATGTTGTTTTATCCTATGCTTTATTAAATTGTATGTATGTTGTTTTATCCTATGCTTTATTAAATTGTATTTATGTTGTTTTAACCTATGCTTTATTAAATTGTATTTATGTTGTTTTATCCTATGCTTTATTAAATTGTATTTATGTTGTTTTATCCTATGCTTTATTAAATTGTATTTATGTTGTTTTAACCCATGCTTTCTTAAATTGTATTTATGTTGTTTTATCTTATGCTTCATTAAATTGTGTTTATGTTGTTTTAACCTATGCTTTATTAAACTGTATTTATGTTGTTTTATCCTATGCTTTATTAAATTGTATTTATGTTGTTTTATCCTATGCTTTATTAAATTGTATTTATGTTGTTTTAACCTATCCTTTATTAAATTGTATTTATGTTGTTTTAACCTATGCTTTATTAAATTGTATTTATGTTGTTTTAACCTATGCTTTATTAACTTGTTTTTATGTTGTTTTATCCTATGCTTTATTAAATTGTATTTATGT
Organism: Phyllobates terribilis; assembly: GCF_046119375.1. Taxonomy (NCBI): domain Eukaryota; kingdom Metazoa; phylum Chordata; class Amphibia; order Anura; family Dendrobatidae; genus Phyllobates; species Phyllobates terribilis. The sequence goes on along the minus strand of NW_027362781.1, from coordinate 473,807 downwards.
TGCTTTAACCTATGCTTTATTAAATTGTATTTATGTTGTTTTATCCTATGTTTTATTAAATTGTGTTTATGTTGTTTTATCCTATGCTTTATTAAATTGTATTTATGTTGTTTTATCCTATGCTTTATTAAATTGTATTTATGTTGTTTTAACCTATGCTTTATTAAATTGTATTTATGTTGTTTTATCCTATGCTTTATTAAATTGTATTTATGTTGTTTTATCCTATGCTATATTAAATTGTGTTTATGTTGTTTTATCCTATACTTTATTAAATTGCATTTGTGTTGTTTTAACCTATGCTTTATTAAATTGTATTTATGTTGTTTTATCCAATGCTTTATTAAATTGCGTTTATGTTGTTTTATCCTATGCTTTATTAAATTGTATTTATGTTGTTTTATCCTATGCTTTATTAAATTGTATTTATGTTGTTTTAACCCATGCTTTATTAAATTGTATTTATGTTGTTTTAACCCATGCTTTATTAAATTGTATTTATGTTGTTTTATCCTATGCTTTATTAAATTGTGTTTATGTTGTTTTATCCTATGCTTTATTAAATTGTATTTATGTTGTTTTATCCTATGCTTTATTAAATTGTATTTATGTTGTTTTAACCCATGCTTTATTAAATTGTATTTATGTTGTTTTATCTTATGCTTTATTAAATTGTGTTTATGTTGTTTTATCCTATGCTTTTTTAAATTGTATTTATGTTGTTTTATCCTATGCTTTATTAAATTGTATTTATGTTGTTTTATCGTATGCTTTATTAAACTGCATTTATGTTGTTTTATCCTATGCTTTATTAAATTGTATTGATGTTGTTTTATTCTATGCTTTATTAAATTGTATTTATGTTGTTTTATCCTATGCTTTATTAAATTTTATTTATTTTGTTTTATCCTTTGCTTTATTAAATTGTATTTATGTTGCTTTAACCTATGCTTTATTAAATTGTATTTATGTTGTTTTATCCTATGTTTTATTAAATTGTGTTTATGTTGTTTTATCCTATGCTTTATTAAATTGTATTTATGTTGTTTTATCCTATGCTTTATTAAATTGTATTTATGTTGTTTTAACCTATCCTTTATTAAATTGTATTTATGTTGTTTTAACCTATGCTTTATTAAATTGTATTTATGTTGTTTTAACCTATGCTTTATTAGATTGTTTTTATGTTGTTTTATCCTATGCTTTATTAAATTGTATTTATGTTGCTTTAACCTATGCTTTATTAAATTGTATTTATGTAGTTTTATCCTATGCTTTATTAAATTGTATTTATGTTGTTTTATCCTATGCTTTATTAAATTGTATTTATGTTGTTTTATCCTATGCTTTATTAAATTGTATTTATGTTGTTTTAACCTATGCTTTATTAAATTGTATTTATGTTGATTTATCCTATGCTTTATTAAATTGTATTTATGTTGTTTTAACCTATGATTTTTTAAATTGTATTTATGTTGTTTTATCCTATGCTTTATTAAATTGTATTTATGTTGTTTTATCCTATGCTTTATTAAATTGTGTTTATGTTGTTTTATCCTATGCTTTATTAAATTGTATGTATGTTGTTTTATCCTATGCTTTATTAAATTGTATTTATGTTGTTTTAACCTATGCTTTATTAAATTGTATTTATGTTGTTTTATCCTATGCTTTATTAAATTGTATTTATGTTGTTTTATCCTATGCTTTATTAAATTGTGTTTATGTTGTTTTATCCTATACTTTATTAAATTGCATTTATGTTGTTTTAACCTATGCTTTATTAAATTGTATTTATGTTGTTTTATCCAATGCTTTATTAAATTGCGTTTATGTTGTTTTATCCTATGCTTTATTAAATTGTATTTATGTTGTTTTATCCTATGCTTTATTAAATTGTATTTATGTTGTTTTATCCTATGCTTTATTAAATTGTATTTATGTTGTTTTAAACTATGCTTTATTAAATTGTATTTATGTTGTTTTATCCTATGCTTTATTAAATTGTATTTATGTTGCTTTAACCCATGCTTTATTAAATTGTATTTATGTTGTTTTATCCTATGCTTTATTAAATTGTGTTTATGTTGTTTTATCCTATGCTTTATTAAATTGTATTTATGTTGTTTTATCCTATGCTTTATTAAATTGTATTTATGTTGTTTTAACCCATGCTTTATTAAATTGTATTTATGTTGTTTTATCTTATGCATTATTAAATTGTGTTTATGTTGTTTTATCCTATGCTTTTTTAAATTGTATTTATGTTGTTTTATCCTATGCTTTATTAAATTGTATTTATGTTGTTTTATCGTATGCTTTATTAAACTGCATTTATGTTGTTTTATCCTATGCTTTATTAAATTGTATTGATGTTGTTTTATTCTATGCTTTATTAAATTGTATTTATGTTGTTTTATCCTATGCTTTATTAAATTTTATTTATTTTGTTTTATCCTTTGCTTTATTAAATTGTATTTATGTTGCTTTAACCTATGCTTTATTAAATTGTATTTATGTTGTTTTATCCTATGTTTTATTAAATTGTGTTTATGTTGTTTTATCCTATGCTTTATTAAATTGTATTTATGTTGTTTTATCCTATGCTTTATTAAATTGTATTTATGTTGTTTTAACCTATCCTTTATTAAATTGTATTTATGTTGTTTTAACCTATGCTTTATTAAATTGTATTTATGTTGTTTTAACCTATGCTTTATTAGATTGTTTTTATGTTGTTTTATCCTATGCTTTATTAAATTGTATTTATGTTGCTTTAACCTATGCTTTATTAAATTGTATTTATGTAGTTTTATCCTATGCTTTATTAAATTGTATTTATGTTGTTTTATCCTATGCTTTATTAAATTGTATTTATGTTGTTTTATCCTATGCTTTATTAAATTGTATTTATGTTGTTTTAACCTATGCTTTATTAAATTGTATTTATGTTGATTTATCCTATGCTTTATTAAATTGTATTTATGTTGTTTTAACCTATGATTTTTTAAATTGTATTTATGTTGTTTTATCCTATGCTTTATTAAATTGTATTTATGTTGTTTTATCCTATGCTTTATTAAATTGTGTTTATGTTGTTTTATCCTATGCTTTATTAAATTGTATGTATGTTGTTTTATCCTATGCTTTATTAAATTGTATTTATGTTGTTTTAACCTATGCTTTATTAAATTGTATTTATGTTGTTTTATCCTATGCTTTATTAAATTGTATTTATGTTGTTTTATCCTATGCTTTATTAAATTGTGTTTATGTTGTTTTATCCTATACTTTATTAAATTGCATTTATGTTGTTTTAACCTATGCTTTATTAAATTGTATTTATGTTGTTTTATCCAATGCTTTATTAAATTGCGTTTATGTTGTTTTATCCTATGCTTTATTAAATTGTATTTATGTTGTTTTATCCTATGCTTTATTAAATTGTATTTATGTTGTTTTATCCTATGCTTTATTAAATTGTATTTATGTTGTTTTAAACTATGCTTTATTAAATTGTATTTATGTTGTTTTATCCTATGCTTTATTAAATTGTATTTATGTTGCTTTAACCTATGATTTATTAAATTGTATTTATGTTGTTTTATCCTATGCTTTATTAAATTGTATTTATGTTGTTTTATCCTATGCTTTATTAAATTGTGTTTATGTTGTTTTATCCTATGCTTTATTAAATTGTATGTATGTTGTTTTATCCTATGCTTTATTAAATTGTATTTATGTTGTTTTAACCTATGCTTTATTAAATTGTATTTATGTTGTTTTATCCTATGCTTTATTAAATTGTATTTATGATGTTTTAACCTATCCTTTATTAAATTGTATTTATGTTGTTTTAACCTATGCTTTATTAAATTGTATTTATGTTGTTTTAACCTATGCTTTATTAGATTGTTTTTATGTTGTTTTATCCTATGCTTTATTAAATTGTATTTATGTTGCTTTAACCTATGCTTTATTAAATTGTATTTATGTAGTTTTATCCTATGCTTTATTAAATTGTATTTATGTTGTTTTATCCTATGCTTTATTAAATTGTATTTATGTTGTTTTATCCTATGCTTTATTAAATTGTATTTATGTTGTTTTAACCTATGCTTTATTAAATTGTATTTATGTTGATTTATCCTATGCTTTATTAAATTGTATTTATGTTGTTTTAACCTATGATTTTTTAAATTGTACTTATGTTGTTTTATCCTATGCTTTATTAAATTGTATTTATGTTGTTTTATCCTATGCTTTATTAAATTGTGTTTATGTTGTTTTATCCTATGCTTTATTAAATTGTATGTATGTTGTTTTATCCTATGCTTTATTAAATTGTATTTATGTTGTTTTAACCTATGCTTTATTAAATTGTATTTATGTTGTTTTATCCTATGCTTTATTAAATTGTATTTATGTTGTTTTATCCTATGCTTTATTAAATTGTGTTTATGTTGTTTTATCCTATACTTTATTAAATTGCATTTATGTTGTTTTAACCTATGCTTTATTAAATTGTATTTATGTTGTTTTATCCAATGCTTTATTAAATTGCGTTTATGTTGTTTTATCCTATGCTTTATTAAATTATATTTATGTTGTTTTATCCTATGCTTTATTAAATTGTATTTATGTTGTTTTAACCCATGCTTTATTAAATTGTATTTATGTTGTTTAAACCCATGCATTATTAAATTGTATTTATGTTGTTTTATCCTATGCTTTATTAAATTGTGTTTATGTTGTTTTATCCTATGCTTTATTAAATTGTATTTATGTTGTTTTATCCTATGCTTTATTAAATTGTATTTATGTTGTTTTAACCCATGCTTTATTAAATTGTATTTATGTTGTTTTATCTTATGCTTCATTAAATTGTGTTTATGTTGTTTTAACCTATGCTTTATTAAACTGTATTTATGTTGTTTTATCCTATGCTTTATTAAATTGTATTTATGTTGTTTTATCCTATGCTTTATTAAATTGTATTTATGTTGTTTTAACCTATCCTTTATTAAATTGTATTTATGTTGTTTTAACCTATGCTTTATTAAATTGTATTTATGTTGTTTTAACCTATGCTTTATTAACTTGTTTTTATGTTGTTTTATCCTATGCTTTATTAAATTGTATTTATGTTGCTTTAACCTATGCTTTATTAAATTGTATTTATGCTGTTTTATCCTATGTTTTATTAAATTGTGTTTATGTTGTTTTATCCTATGCTTTATTAAATTGTATTTATGTTGTTTTATCCTATGCTTTATTAAATTGTATTTATGTTGTTTTAACCTATGCTTTATTAAATTGTATTTATGTTGTTTTATCCTATGCTTTATTAAATTGTATTTATGTTGTTTTATCCTATGCTATATTAAATTGTGTTTATGTTGTTTTATCCTATACTTTATTAAATTGCATTTGTGTTGTTTTAACCTATGTTTTATTAAATTGTATTTATGTTGTTTTATCCAATGCTTTATTAAATTGCGTTTATGTTGTTTTATCCTATGCTTTATTAAATTGTATTTATGTTGTTTTATCCTATGCTTTATTAAATTGTATTTATGTTGTTTTAACCCATGCTTTATTAAATTGTATTTATGTTGTTTTAACCCATGCTTTATTAAATTATATTTATGTTGTTTTATCCTATGCTTTATTAAATTGTGTTTATGTTGTTTTATCCTATGCTTTATTAAATTGTATTTATGTTGTTTTATCCTATGCTTTATTAAATTGTATTTATTTTGTTTTATCGTATGCTTTATTAAACTGCATTTATGTTGTTTTATCCTATGCTTTATTAAATTGTATTGATGTTGTTTTATTCTATGCTTTATTAAATTGTATTTATGTTGTTTTATCCTATGCTTTATTAAATTTTATTTATTTTGTTTTATCATTTGCTTTATTAAATTGTATTTATGTTGCTTTAACCTATGCTTTATTAAATTGTATTTATGTAGTTTTATCCTATGCTTTATTAAATTGTATTTATGTTGTTTTATCCTATGCTTTATTAAATTGTATTTATGTTGTTTTATCCTATGCTTTATTAAATTGTATTTATGTTGTTTTAACCTATGCTTTATTAAATTGTATTTATGTTGTTTTATCCTATGCTTTATTAAATTGTATTTATGTTGTTTTAACCTATGATTTTTTAAATTGTATTTATGTTGTTTTATCCTATGCTTTATTAAATTGTATTTATGTTGTTTTATCCTATGCTTTATTAAATTGTGTTTATGTTGTTTTATCCTATGCTTTATTAAATTGTATGTATGTTGTTTTATCCTATGCTTTATTAAATTGTATTTATGTTGTTTTAACCTATACTTTATTAAATTGTATTTATGTTGTTTTAACCCATGCTTTATTAAATTGTATTTATGTTGTTTAAACCCATGCATTATTAAATTGTATTTATGTTGTTTTATCCTATGCTTTATTAAATTGTGTTTATGTTGTTTTATCCTATGCTTTATTAAATTGTATTTATGTTGTTTTATCCTATGCTTTATTAAATTGTATTTATGTTGTTTTAACCCATGCTTTATTAAATTGTATTTATGTTGTTTTATCTTATGCTTCATTAAATTGTGTTTATGTTGTTTTAACCTATGCTTTATTAAACTGTATTTATGTTGTTTTATCCTATGCTTCATTAAATTGTGTTTATTTTGTTTTAACCTATGCTTTATTAAACTGTATTTATGTTGTTTTATCCTATGCTTTATTAAATTGTATTTATGTTGTTTTATCCTATGCTTTATTAAATTGTATTTATGTTGTTTTAACCTATCCTTTATTAAATTGTATTTATGTTGTTTTAACCTATGCTTTATTAAATTGTATTTATGTTGTTTTAACCTATGCTTTATTAACTTGTTTTTATGTTGTTTTATCCTATGCTTTATTAAATTGTATTTATGTTGCTTTAACCTATGCTTTATTAAATTGTATTTATGTAGTTTTATCCTATGCTTTATTAAATTGTATTTATGTTGTTTTATCCTATGCTTTATTAAATTGTATTTATGTTGTTTTATCCTATGCTTTATTAAATTGTATTTATGTTGTTTTAACCTATGCTTTATTAAATTGTATTTATGTTGTTTTATCCTATGCTTTATTAAATTGTATTTATGTTGTTTTAACCTATGATTTTTTAAATTGTATTTATGTTGTTTTATCCTATGCTTTATTAAATTGTATTTATGTTGTTTTATCCTATGCTTTATTAAATTGTGTTTATGTTGTTTTATCCTATGCTTTATTAAATTGTATGTATGTTGTTTTATCCTATGCTTTATTAAATTGTATTTATGTTGTTTTAACCTATGCTTTATTAAATTGTATTTATGTTGTTTTATCCTATGCTTTATTAAATTGAATTTATGTTGTTTTATCCTATGCTTTATTAAATTGTGTTTATGTTGTTTTATCCTATACTTTATTAAATTGCATTTATGTTGTTTTAACCTATGCTTTATTAAATTGTATTTATGTTGTTTTATCCAATGCTTTATTAAATTGCGTTTATGTTGTTTTATCCTATGCTTTATTAAATTATATTTATGTTGTTTTATCCTATGCTTTATTAAATTGTATTTATGTTGTTTTAACCCATGCTTTATTAAATTGTATTTATGTTGTTTAAACCCATGCATTATTAAATTGTATTTATGTTGTTTTATCCTATGCTTTATTAAATTGTGTTTATGTTGTTTTATCCTATGCTTTATTAAATTGTATTTATGTTGTTTTATCCTATGCTTTATTAAATTGTATTTATGTTGTTTTAACCCATGCTTTATTAAATTGTATTTATGTTGTTTTATCTTATGCTTCATTAAATTGTGTTTATGTTGTTTTAACCTATGCTTTATTAAACTGTATTTATGTTGTTTTATCCTATGCTTTATTAAATTGTATTTATGTTGTTTTATCCTATGCTTTAATAAAGCATATCCTATGCTTTATTAAATTGTATTTATGTTGTTTTAACCCATGCTTTATTAAATTGTATTTATGTTGTTTAAACCCATGCATTATTAAATTGTATTTATGTTGTTTTATCCTATGCTTTATTAAATTGTGTTTATGTTGTTTTATCCTATGCTTTATTAAATTGTATTTATGTTGTTTTATCCTATGCTTTATTAAATTGTATTTATGTTGTTTTAACCCATGCTTTATTAAATTGTATTTATGTTGTTTTATCTTATGCTTCATTAAATTGTGTTTATGTTGTTTTAACCTATGCTTTATTAAACTGTATTTATGTTGTTTTATCCTATGCTTTATTAAATTGTATTTATGTTGTTTTATCCTATGCTTTATTAAATTGTATTTATGTTGTTTTAACCTATCCTTTATTAAATTGTATTTATGTTGTTTTAACCTATGCTTTATTAAATTGTATTTATGTTGTTTTAACCTATGCTTTATTAACTTGTTTTTATGTTGTTTTATCCTATGCTTTATTAAATTGTATTTATGTTGCTTTAACCTATGCTTTATTAAATTGTATTTATGTAGTTTTATCCTATGCTTTATTAAATTGTATTTATGTTGTTTTATCCTATGCTTTATTAAATTGTATTTATGTTGTTTTATCCTATGCTTTATTAAATTGTATTTATGTTGTTTTAACCTATGCTTTATTAAATTGTATTTATGTTGTTTTATCCTATGCTTTATTAAATTGTATTTATGTTGTTTTAACCTATGATTTTTTAAATTGTATTTATGTTGTTTTATCCTATGCTTTATTAAATTGTATTTATGTTGTTTTATCCTATGCTTTATTAAATTGTGTTTATGTTGTTTTATCCTATGCTTTATTAAATTGTATGTATGTTGTTTTATCCTATGCTTTATTAAATTGTATTTATGTTGTTTTAACCTATGCTTTATTAAATTGTATTTATGTTGTTTTATCCTATGCTTTATTAAATTGAATTTATGTTGTTTTATCCTATGCTTTATTAAATTGTGTTTATGTTGTTTTATCCTATACTTTATTAAATTGCATTTATGTTGTTTTAACCTATGCTTTATTAAATTGTATTTATGTTGTTTTATCCAATGCTTTATTAAATTGCGTTTATGTTGTTTTATCCTATGCTTTATTAAATTATATTTATGTTGTTTTATCCTATGCTTTATTAAATTGTATTTATGTTGTTTTAACCCATGCTTTATTAAATTGTATTTATGTTGTTTAAACCCATGCATTATTAAATTGTATTTATGTTGTTTTATCCTATGCTTTATTAAATTGTGTTTATGTTGTTTTATCCTATGCTTTATTAAATTGTATTTATGTTGTTTTATCCTATGCTTTATTAAATTGTATTTATGTTGTTTTAACCCATGCTTTATTAAATTGTATTTATGTTGTTTTATCTTATGCTTCATTAAATTGTGTTTATGTTGTTTTAACCTATGCTTTATTAAACTGTATTTATGTTGTTTTATCCTATGCTTTATTAAATTGTATTTATGTTGTTTTATCCTATGCTTTATTAAATTGTATTTATGTTGTTTTAACCTATCCTTTATTAAATTGTATTTATGTTGTTTTAACCTATGCTTTATTAAATTGTATTTATGTTGTTTTAACCTATGCTTTATTAACTTGTTTTTATGTTGTTTTATCCTATGCTTTATTAAATTGTATTTATGTTGCTTTAACCTATGCTTTATTAAATTGTATTTATGTTGTTTTATCCTATGTTTTATTAAATTGTGTTTATGTTGTTTTATCCTATGCTTTATTAAATTGTATTTATGTTGTTTTATCCTATGCTTTATTAAATTGTATTTATGTTGTTTTAACCTATGCTTTATTAAATTGTATTTATGTTGTTTTATCCTATGCTTTATTAAATTGTATTTATGTTGTTTTATCCTATGCTATATTAAATTGTGTTTATGTTGTTTTATCCTATACTTTATTAAATTGCATTTGTGTTGTTTTAACCTATGCTTTATTAAATTGTATTTATGTTGTTTTATCCAATGCTTTATTAAATTGCGTTTATGTTGTTTTATCCTATGCTTTATTAAATTGTATTTATGTTGTTTTATCCTATGCTTTATTAAATTGTATTTATGTTGTTTTAACCCATGCTTTATTAAATTGTATTTATGTTGTTTTAACCCATGCTTTATTAAATTGTATTTATGTTGTTTTATCCTATACTTTATTAAATTGCATTTATGTTGTTTTAACCTATGCTTTATTAAATTGTATTTATGTTGTTTTATCCAATGCTTTATTAAATTGTGTTTATGTTGTTTTATCCTATGCTTTATTAAATTATATTTATGTTGTTTTATCCTATGCTTTATTAAATTGTATTTATGTTGTTTTAACCCATGCTTTATTAAATTGTATTTATGTTGTTTAAACCCATGCTTTATTAAATTGTATTTATGTTGTTTTATCCTATGTTTTATTAAATTGTGTTTATGTTGTTTTATCCTATGCTTTATTAAATTGTATTTATGTTGTTTTATCCTATGCTTTATTAAATTGTATTAATGTTGTTTTAACCCATGCTTTATTAAATTGTGTTTATGTTGTTTTAACCTATGCTTTATTAAACTGTATTTATGTTGTTTTATCCTATGCTTTATTAAATTGTATTTATGTTGTTTTATCCTATGCTTTATTAAATTGTATTTATGTTGTTTTAACCTATCCTTTATTAAATTGTATTTATGTTGTTTTAACCTATGCTTTATTAAATTGTATTTATGTTGTTTTAACCTATGCTTTATTAACTTGTTTTTATGTTGTTTTATCCTATGCTTTATTAAATTGTATTTATGTTGCTTTAACCTATGCTTTATTAAATTGTATTTATGTTGTTTTATCCTATGTTTTATTAAATTGTGTTTATGTTGTTTTATCCTATGCTTTATTAAATTGTATTTATGTTGTTTTATCCTATGCTTTATTAAATTGTATTTATGTTGTTTTAACCTATGCTTTATTAAATTGTATTTATGTTGTTTTATCCTATGCTTTATTAAATTGTATTTATGTTGTTTTATCCTATGCTATATTAAATTGTGTTTATGTTGTTTTATCCTATACTTTATTAAATTGCATTTGTGTTGTTTTAACCTATGCTTTATTAAATTGTATTTATGTTGTTTTATCCAATGCTTTATTAAATTGCGTTTATGTTGTTTTATCCTATGCTTTATTAAATTGTATTTATGTTGTTTTATCCTATGCTTTATTAAATTGTATTTATGTTGTTTTAACCCATGCTTTATTAAATTGTATTTATGTTGTTTTAACCCTTGCTTTATTAAATTGTATTTATGTTGTTTTATCCTATGCTTTATTAAATTGTGTTTATGTTGTTTTATCCTATGCTTTATTAAATTGTATTTATGTTGTTTTATCCTATGCTTAATTAAATTGTATTTATGTTGTTTTAACCCATGCTTTATTAAATTGTATTTATGTTGTTTTATCTTATGCTTTATTAAATTGTGTTTATGTTGTTTTATCCTATGCTTTTTTAAATTGTATTTATGTTGTTTTATCCTATGCTTTATTAAATTGTATTTATGTTGTTTTATCGTATGCTTTATTAAACTGCATTTATGTTGTTTTATCCTATGCTTTATTAAATTGTATTGATTTTGTTTTATTCTATGCTTTATTAAATTGTATTTATGTTGTTTTATCCTATGCTTTATTAAATTTTATTTATTTTGTTTTATCCTTTGCTGTATTAAATTGTATTTATGTTGCTTTAACCTATGCTTTATTAAATTGTCTTTATGTTGTTTTATCCTATGTTTTATTAATTTGTGTTTATGTTGTTTTATCCTATGCTTTATTAAATTATATTTATGTTGTTTTATCCTATGCTTTATTAAATTGTATTTATGTTGTTTTAACCTATGCTTTATTAAATTGTATTTATGTTGTTTTATCCTATGCTTTATTAAATTGTATTTATGTTGTTTTATCCTATGCTATATTAAATTGTGTTTATGTTGTTTTATCCTATACTTTATTAAATTGCATTTGTGTTGTTTTAACCTATGCTTTATTAAATTGTATTTATGTTGTTTTATCCAATGCTTTATTAAATTGCGTTTATGTTGTTTTATCCTATGCTTTATTAAATTGTATTTATGTTGTTTTATCCTATGCTTTATTAAATTGTATTTATGTTGTTTTAACCCATGCTTTATTAAATTGTATTTATGTTGTTTTAACCCATGCTTTATTAAATTGTATTTATGTTGTTTTATCCTATGCTTTATTAAATTGTGTTTATGTTGTTTTATCCTATGCTTTATTAAATTGTATTTATGTTGTTTTATCCTATGCTTTATTAAATTGTATTTATGTTGTTTTAACCCATGCTTTATTAAATTGTATTTATGTTGTTTTATCTTATGCTTTATTAAATTGTGTTTATGTTGTTTTATCCTATGCTTTTTTAAATTGTATTTATGTTGTTTTATCCTATGCTTTATTAAATTGTATTTATGTTGTTTTATCGTATGCTTTATTAAACTGCATTTATGTTGTTTTATCCTATGCTTTATTAAATTGTATTTATGTTGTTTTAACCCATGCTTTATTAAATTGTATTTATGTTGTTTTATCTTATGCTTTATTAAATTGTGTTTATGTTGTTTTATCCTATGCTTTTTTAAATTGTATTTATGTTGTTTTATCCTATGCTTTATTAAATTGTATTTATGTTGTTTTATCGTATGCTTTATTAAACTGCATTTATGTTGTTTTATCCTATGCTTTATTAAATTGTATTGATGTTGTTTTATTCTATGCTTTATTAAACTGCATTTATGTTGTTTTATCCTATGCTTTATTAAATTGTATTTATGTTGTTTTATCCTATGTTTTATTAAATTCTATTTATGTTGTTTTATCCTATGCTTTATTTAATTGCATTTATGTTGTTTTATCGTATGCTTTATTAAATTGTATTTATGTTGTTTTATCCTATGCTTTATTAAATTGTGTTTATGTTGTTTTAACCCATGCTTTATTAAATTGCAATTATGTTGTTTTGTCTTATGCTTTATTAAATTGTATATATGTTGTTTTATCCTATGCTTTATTAAATTGTATTTATGTTGTTTTGTCCTATGCTTTATTAAATGTTATTTATGTTGTTTTAACCTATGCTTTATTAAATTGTATTTATGTTGTTTTATCCTATGCTTTATTAAATGGTATTTATGTTGTTTTATCCTTTGCTTTATTAAATTGTGTTTATGTTGTTTTATCCTATGCTTTATTAAATTGTATTTATGTTGTTTTATCCTATGCTTTATTAAATTGTATTTATGTTGTTTTAACCCATGCTTTATTAAATTGTATTTATGTTGTTTTATCTTATGCTTTATTAAATTGTGTTTATGTTGTTTTTCCTATGCTTTTTTAAATTGTATTTATGTTGTTTTATCCTATGCTTTATTAAATTGTATTTATGTTGTTTTATCGTATGCTTTATTAAACTGCATTTGTGTTGTTTTATCCTATGCTTTATTAAATTGTATTTATGTTTTTTTATGCTATGCTTTTTTAAATTGTATTTATATTGTTTTATCCTATGCTTTATTAAATTGTATTTATGTTGTTTTATCGTATGCTTTATTAAACTGCATTTATCTTGTTTTATACTATGATTTATTAAACTCTATTTATGTTGTTTTATTCTATGCTTTATTAAATTGTATTTATGTTGTTTTATCCTATGCTTTATTAAATTGTATTTATGTTGTTTTATCCTATGCTTTATTAAATTGTATTTATGTTGTTTTATTGTATGCATTATTAAACTGCATTTATGTAGTTTTATCCTATGCTTTATTAAATTGTATTTATGTTGTTTTAACCTATGTTTTATTAAATTGTATTTATGTTGTTTTATCCTATGCTTTATTAAATTGTATTTATGTTGTTTTATCATATGCTTTATTAAATTGTATTTATGCTGTTTTATCCTATGCTTTATTAAATTGTATTTATGTTGTTTTATCGTATGCTTTATTAAATTGTATTTATGTTGTTTTATCCTATGTTTTATTAAATTGTGTTTATGTTGTTTTATCCTATGCTTTATTAAATTGTATTTATGTTGTTTTATCCTATGCTTTATTCAATTGTATTTATGTTGTTTTGTCCTATGCTTTATTAAATTTTATTTATGTTGTTTTAACCTATGCTTTATTAAATTGTATTTATGTTGTTTTGTCCTATGCTTTATTAAATTTAATTTATGTTGTTTTAACCTATGCTTTATTAAATTGTGTTTATGTTGTTTTATCATATGCTTTATTAAATTGTATTTATGTTGTTTTATCCTATGCTTTATTAAATTGTATTTATGTTGTTTTAACCCATGCTTTATTAAATTGTATTTATGTTGTTTTATCTTATGCTTTATTAAATTGTGTTTATGTTGTTTTATCCTATTCTTTTTTAAATTGTATTTATGTTGTTTTATCCTATGCTTTATTAAATTGTATTTATGTTGTTTTATCCTATGCTTTATTAAACTGCATTTATGTTGTTTTATCCTATGCTTTATTAAATTGTATTTATGTTGTTTTATTCTATGCTTTATTAAATTGTATTTATGTTGTTTTATCGTATGCTTTATTAAATTGTATTTATGTTGTTTTATCCTATGTTTTATTAAATTGTGTTTATGTTGTTTTATCCTATGTTTTATTAAATTGTGTTTATGTTGTTTTATCCTATGCTTTATTAAATTGTATTTATGTTGTTTTATCCTATGCTTTATTAAATTGTATTTATGTTGTTTTGTCCTATGCTTTATTAAATTTTATTTATGTTGTTTTAACCTATGCTTTATTAAATTGTATTTATGTTGTTTTGTCCTATGCTTTATTAAATTTTATTTATGTTGTTTTAACCTATGCTTTATTAAATTGTGTTTATGTTGTTTTATCATATGCTTTATTAAATTGTATTTATGTTGTTTTATCCTATGCTTTATTAAATTGTATTTATGTTGTTTTAACCCATGCTTTATTAAATTGTATTTATGTTGTTTTATCTTATGCTTTATTAAATTGTGTTTATGTTGTTTTATCCTATTCTTTTTTAAATTGTATTTATGTTGTTTTATCCTATGCTTTATTAAATTGTATTTATGTTGTTTTATCGTATGCTTTATTAAACTGCATTTATGTTGTTTTATCCTATGCTTTATTAAATTGTATTTATGTTGTTTTATTCTATGCTTTATTAAATTGTATTTATGTTGTTTTATCGTATGCTTTATTAAATTGTATTTATGTTGCTTTATCCTATGTTTTATTAAATTGTGTTTATGTTGTTTTATCCTATGCTTTATTAAATTGTATTTATGTTGTTTTATCGTATGCTTTATTAAATTGTATTTATGTTGTTTTATCCTATGCTTTATTAAATTGTATTTATGTTGTTTTAACCTATGCTTTATTAAATTGTATTTATGTTGTTTTGTCCTATGCTTTATTAAATTTTATTTATGTTGTTTTAACCTATGCTTTATTAAATTGTATTTATGTTGTTTTATCCTATGCTTTATTAAATGGTATTTATGTTGTTTTATCCTATGCTTTATTAAATTGTATTTATGTTGTTTTAACCTATGCTTTATTAAATTGTATTTATGTTGTTTTATCCTATGCTTTATTAAATTGTATTTATGTTACTTTAACCTATGCTTTATTAAATTGTATTTATGTTGTTTTATCCTATGCTTTATTAAATTGTATTTATGTTGTTTTATCCTATGCTTTTTTAAATTGTATTTATGTTGTTATATCCTATGCTTTATTAAATTGTATTTATGTTGTTTTATCTTATGCTTTATTAAATTGTATTTATGTTGTTTTATCCTATGCTTTATTAAATTGTATTTTTGTTGTTTTATCCTATGCTTTATTAAATTGTATTTATGTTGTTTTGTCCTATGCTTTATTAAATTGAATTTATGTTGTTTTAACCCATGCTTCATTAAATTGTATTCATGTTGTTGTATCCTATGCTTCTTTAAATTGTATTTATGTTGTTTTATCCTATGCTTTATTAAATTGTATTTATGTTGTTTTATCCTATGCTTTATTAAATTGTATTTATGTTGTTTTAACCTATGTTTTATTAAATTGTATTTATGTTGTTTTATCCTATACTTTATTAAATTGTATTTATGTGTTTTTATCCTATGCTTTATTAAATTGTATTTATGTAGTTTTATACTATGCTTTATTAAATTGTGTTTATGTTGTTTTATCCTATACTTTATTAAATTGCATTTATGTTGTTTTAACCTATGCTTTATTAAATTGTATTTATGTTGTTTTATCCAATGCTGTATTAAATTGTGTTTATGTTGTTTTATCCTATGCTTTATTAAATTGTATTTATGTTGTTTTATCCTATGCTTTATTAAATTGTATTTATGTTGTTTTAACCCATGCTTTATTAAATTGTATTTATGTTGTTTTAACCCATGCTTTATTAAATTGTATTTATGTTGTTTTATCCTATGCTTTATTAAATTGTGTTTATGTTGTTTTATCCTATGCTTTATTAAATTGTGTTTTTGTTGTTTTATCCTATGCTTTTTTAAATTGTATTTATGTTGTTTTATCCTATGCTTTATTAAATTGTATTTATGTTGTTTTATCGTATGCTTTATTAAACTGCATTTATGTTGTTTTATCCTATGCTTTATTAAATTGTATTGATGTTGTTTTATTATATGCTTTATTAAATTGTATTTATGTTGTTTTATCCTATGCTTTATTAAATTGTATTTATGTTGTTTTATCCTTTGCGTTATTTAATTGTATTTATGTTGTTTTATTGTATGCTTTATTAAATTGTATTTATGTTGTTTTAACCCATGCTTTATTAAATTGTATTTATGTTGTTTTATCTTATGCTTTATTAAATTGTGTTTATGTTGTTTTTCCTATGCTTTTTTAAATTGTATTAAGGTTGTTTTATCCTATGCTTTATTAAATTGTATTTATGTTGTTTTATCGTATGCTTTATTAAACTGCATTTATGTTGTTTTATCCTATGCTTTATTAAATTGTATTTATGTTGTTTTATGCTATGCTTTTTTAAATTGTATTTATATTGTTTTATCCTATGCTTTATTAAATTGTATTTATGTTGTTTTATCATATGCTTTATTAAACTGCATTTATGTTGTTTTATACTATGCTTTATTAAATTGTATTTATGTTGTTTTATTCTATGCTTTATTAAATTGTATTTATGTTGTTTTATCCTATGCTTTATTAAATTGTATTTATGTTGTTTTATCCTATGCTTTATTAAATTGTATTTATGTTGTTTTATTGTATGCTTTATTAAACTGCATTTATGTAGTTTTATCCTATGCTTTATTAAATTGTATTTATGTTGTTTTATCCTATGTTTTATTAAATTGTATTTATGTTGTTTTATCCTATGCTTTATTAAATTGTATTTATGTTGTTTTATTGTATGCGTTATTAAATTGTATTTATGTTGTTGTATCCTATGCTTTATTAAATTGTGTTTATGTTGTTTTATCCTATGCTTTATTAAATTGTATTTATGTTGTTTTAACCCATGCTTTATTAAATTGCATTTATGTTGTTTTATCTTATGCTTTATTAAATTGTATTTATGTTGTTTTATCCTATGCCTTATTAAATTGTATTTATGTTGTTTTGTCCTATGTTTTATTAAATTTTATTTATGTTATTTTAACCTATGCTTTATTAAATTGTATTTATGTTGTTTTATCCTATGCTTTATTAAATGGTATTTATGTTGTTTTATCCTATGCTTTATTAAATTGTATTTATGTTGTTTTATCGTATGCTTTATTAAACTGCATTTATGTTGTTTTATCCTATGCTTTATTAAATTGTATTTATGTTGTTTTATTCTATGCTTTATTAAATTGTATTTATGTTGTTTTATCGTATGCTTTATTAAAATGTATTTATGTTGTTTTATCCTATGCTTTATTCAATTGTGTTTATGTTGTTTTATCCTATGCTTTATTAAATTGTATTTATGTTGTTTTAACCCATGCTTTATTAAATTGTATTTATGTTGTTTTAACCCATGCTTTATTAAATTGCATTTATGTTGTTTTATCTTATGCTTTATTAAATTGTATTTATGTTGTTTTATCCTATGCTTTATTAAATTGTATTTATGTTGTTTTGTCCTATGCTTTATTAAATTTTATTTATGTTGTTTTAACCTATGCTTTATTAAATTGTATTTATGTAGTTTTATCCTATGCTTTATTAAATGGTATTTATGTTGTTTTATCCTATGCTTTATTAAATTGTGTTTATGTTGTTTTATCCTATGCTTTATTAAATTATTTTTATGTTGTTTTATCCTATGCTTTATTAAATTGTATTTATGCAAAAAAGAAGCAAGACAAAAATATATCTCATACCCTACCATAATTATATATAAATGTAAAGCAAAATTGCATAATAAATATAGGGTACTTAGTGAACTATTTTTGATCAAAAAAAGTATACAAGCCGTCCCACCAGCGGCAAGGTGACCCTAAATTGGGACGGTACCTATACTGCCTATATTAAAAACCTTACTGTATATCAAAGTTGAAGTAATGCATATAAAAGGGTAGACAAATAGGACCGGGTCCCAACTCCAGACCACCTAGGCCCGTGGTAAGCTACATATATACCAATCAGCTCAACAAAGGGCATGCCACACCCTTAAATTGCACAGAATGCAAACAAGTCAAAAAACCAGACAATGTGAACTGAGGTCTAAGATGGCAGACATACAAGAAACAGAGGCATGTTCACACTAGCAAAAAAGAAGCAAGACAAAAATATATCTCATACCCTACCATAATTATATATAAATGTAAAGCAAAATTGCATAATAAATATAGGGTACTTAGTGAACTATTTTTGATCAAAAAAAGTATACAAGCCGTCCCACCAGCGGCAAGGTGACCCTAAATTGGGACGGTACCTATACTGCCTATATTAAAAACCTTACTGTATATCAAAGTTGAAGTAATGCATAAAAAAGGGTAGACAAATAGGACCGGGTCCCAACTCCAGACCACCTAGGCCCGTGGTAAGCTATATATATACCAATCAGCTCAGCAAAGGGCATGCCACACCCTTAAATTGCACAGAATGCAAACAAGTCAAAAAACCAGACAATGTGAACTGAGGTCTAAGATGGCAGACATACAAGAAACAGAGGCATGTTCACACTAGCAAAAAAGAAGCAAGACAAAAATATATCTCATACCCTACCATAATTATATATAAATGTAAAGCAAAATTGCATAATAAATATAGGGTACTTAGTGAACTATTTTTGATCAAAAAAAGTATACAAGCCGTCCCACCAGCGGCAAGGTGACCCTAAATTGGGACGGTACCTATACTGCCTATATTAAAAACCTTACTGTATATCAAAGTTGAAGTAATGCATATAAAAGGGTAGACAAAAAGGACCGGGTCCCAACTCCAGACCACCTAGGCCCGTGGTAAGCTACATATATACCAATCAGCTCAACAAAGGGCATGCCACACCCTTAAATTGCACAGAATGCAAACAAGTCAAAAAACCAGACAATGTGAACTGAGGTCTAAGATTGCAGACTTCAACTTTGATATACAGTAAGGTTTTTAATATAGGCAGTATAGGTACCGTCCCAATTTAGGGTCACCTTGCCGCTGGTGGGACGGCTTGTATACTTTTTTTGATCAAAAATAGTTCACTAAGTACCCTATATTTATTATGCAATTTTGCTTTACATTTATATATAATTATGGTAGGGTATGAGATATATTTTTGTCTTGCTTCTTTTTTGCTAGTGTGAACATGCCTCTGTTTCTTGTATGTCTGCCATCTTAGACCTCAGTTCACATTGTCTGTTTTTTTGACTTGTTTGCATTCTGTGCAATTTAAGGGTGTGGCATGCCCTTTGTTGAGCTGATTGGTATATATGTAGCTTACCACGGGCCTAGGTGGTCTGGAGTTGGGACCCGGTCCTATTTGTCTACCCTTTTATATGCATTACTTCAACTTTGATATACAGTAAGGTTTTTAATATAGGCAGTATAGGTACCGTCCCAATTTAGGGTCACCTTGCCGCTGGTGGGACGGCTTGTATACTTTTTTTGATCAAAAATAGTTCACTAAGTACCCTATATTTATTATGCAATTTTGCTTTACATTTATATATAATTATGGTAGGGTATGAGATATATTTTTGTCTTGCTTCTTTTTTGCTAGTGTGAACATGCCTCTGTTTCTTGTATGTCTGCCATCTTAGACCTCAGTTCACATTGTCTGGTTTTTTGACTTGTTTGCATTCTGTGCAATTTAAGGGTGTGGCATGCCCTTTGTTTAGCTGATTGGTATATATGTAGCTTACCACGGGCCTAGGTGGTCTGGAGTTGGGACCCGGTCCTATTTGTCTACCCTTTTATATGCATTACTTCAACTTTGATATACAGTAAGGTTTTTAATATAGGCAGTATAGGTACCGTCCCAATTTAGGGTCACCTTGCCGCTGGTGGGACGGCTTGTATACTTTTTTTGATCAAAAATAGTTCACTAAGTACCCTATATTTATTATGCAATTTTGCTTTACATTTATATATAATTATGGTAGGGTATGAGATATATTTTTGTCTTGCTTCTTTTTTCCTAGTGTGAACATGCCTCTGTTTCTTGTATGTCTGCCATCTTAGACCTCAGTTCACATTGTCTGGTTTTTTGACTTGTTTGCATTCTGTGCAATTTAAGGGTGTGGCATGCCCTTTGTTGAGCTGATTGGTATATATGTAGCTTATCACGGGCCTAGGTGGTCTGGAGTTGGGACCCGGTCCTATTTGTCTACCCTTTTATATGCATTACTTCAACTTTGATATACAGTAAGGTTTTTAATATAGGCAGTATAGGTACCGTCCCAATTTAGGGTCACCTTGCCGCTGGTGGGACGGCTTGTATACTTTTTTTGATCAAAAATAGTTCACTAAGTACCCTATATTTATTATGCAATTTTGCTTTACATTTATATATAATTATGGTAGGGTATGAGATATATTTTTGTCTTGCTTCTTTTTTGCTAGTGTGAACATGCCTCTGTTTCTTGTATGTCTGCCATCTTAGACCTCAGTTCACATTGTCTGGTTTTTTGACTTGTTTGCATTCTGTGCAATTTAAGGGTGTGGCATGCCCTTTGTTGAGCTGATTGGTATATATGTAGCTTACCACGGGCCCAGGTGGTCTGGAGTTGGGACCCGGTCCTATTTGTCTACCCTTTTAAATGCATTACTTCAACTTTGATATACAGTAAGGTTTTTAATATAGGCAGTATAGGTACCGTCCCAATTTAGGGTCACCTTGCCGCTGGTGGGACGGCTTGTATACTTTTTTTGATCAAAAATAGTTCACTAAGTACCCTATATTTATTATGCAATTTTGCTTTACATTTATATATAATTATGGTAGGGTATGAGATATATTTTTGTCTTGCTTCTTTTTTGCTAGTGTGAACATGCCTCTGTTTCTTGTATGTCTGCCATCTTAGACCTCAGTTCACATTGTCTGGTTTTTTGACTTGTTTGCATTCTGTGCAATTTAAGGGTGTGGCATGCCCTTTGTTGAGCTGATTGGTATATATGTAGCTTACCACGGGCCTAGGTGGTCTGGAGTTGGGACCCGGTCCTATTTGTCTACCCTTTTATATGCATTACTTCAACTTTGATATACAGTAAGGTTTTTAATATAGGCAGTATAGGTACCGTCCCAATTTAGGGTCACCTTGCCGCTGGTGGGACGGCTTGTATACTTTTTTTGATCAAAAATAGTTCACTAAGTACCCTATATTTATTATGCAATTTTGCTTTACATTTATATATAATTATGGTAGGGTATGAGATATATTTTTGTCTTGCTTCTTTTTTGCTAGTGTGAACATGCCTCTGTTTCTTGTATGTCTGCCATCTTAGACCTCAGTTCACATTGTCTGGTTTTTTGACTTGTTTGCATTCTGTGCAATTTAAGGGTGTGGCATGCCCTTTGTTGAGCTGATTGGTATATATGTAGCTTACCACGGGCCCAGGTGGTCTGGAGTTGGGACCCGGTCCTATTTGTCTACCCTTTTAAATGCATTACTTCAACTTTGATATACAGTAAGGTTTTTAATATAGGCAGTATAGGTACCGTCCCAATTTAGGGTCACCTTGCCGCTGGTGGGACGGCTTGTATACTTTTTTTGATCAAAAATAGTTCACTAAGTACCCTATATTTATTATGCAATTTTGCTTTACATTTATATATAATTATGGTAGGGTATGAGATATATTTTTGTCTTGCTTCTTTTTTGCTAGTGTGAACATGCCTCTGTTTCTTGTATGTCTGCCATCTTAGACCTCAGTTCACATTGTCTGGTTTTTTGACTTGTTTGCATTCTGTGCAATTTAAGGGTGTGGCATGCCCTTTGTTGAGCTGATTGGTATATATGTAGCTTACCACGGGCCTAGGTGGTCTGGAGTTGGGACCCGGTCCTATTTGTCTACCCTTTTATATGCATTACTTCAACTTTGATATACAGTAAGGTTTTTAATATAGGCAGTATAGGTACCGTCCCAATTTAGGGTCACCTTGCCGCTGGTGGGACGGCTTGTATACTTTTTTTGATCAAAAATAGTTCACTAAGTACCCTATATTTATTATGCAATTTTGCTTTACATTTATATATAATTATGGTAGGGTATGAGATATATTTTTGTCTTGCTTCTTTTTTGCTAGTGTGAACATGCCTCTGTTTCTTGCATGTCTGCCATCTTAGACCTCAGTTCACATTGTCTGTTTTTTTGACTTGTTTGCATTCTGTGCAATTTAAGGGTATGGCATGCCCTTTGTTGAGCTGATTGGTATATATGTAGCTTACCACGGGCCTAGGTGGTCTGGAGTTGGGACCCGGTCCTATTTGTCTACCCTTTTATATGCATTACTTCAACTTTGATATACAGTAAGGTTTTTAATATAGGCAGTATAGGTACCGTCCCAATTTAGGGTCACCTTGCCGCTGGTGGGACGGCTTGTATACTTTTTTTGATCAAAAATAGTTCACTAAGTACCCTATATTTATTATGCAATTTTGCTTTACATTTATATATAATTATGGTAGGGTATGAGATATATTTTTGTCTTGCTTCTTTTTTGCTAGTGTGAACATGCCTCTGTTTCTTGTATGTCTGCCATCTTAGACCTCAGTTCACATTGTCTGGTTTTTTGACTTGTTTGCATTCTGTGCAATTTAAGGGTGTGGCATGCCCTTTGTTGAGCTGATTGGTATATATGTAGCTTACCACGGGCCTAGGTGGTCTGGAGTTGGGACCCGGTCCTATTTGTCTACCCTTTTATATGCATTACTTCAACTTTGATATACAGTAAGGTTTTTAATATAGGCAGTATAGGTACCGTCCCAATTTAGGGTCACCTTGCCGCTGGTGGGACGGCTTGTATACTTTTTTTGATCAAAAATAGTTCACTAAGTACCCTATATTTATTATGCAATTTTGCTTTACATTTATATATAATTATGGTAGGGTATGAGATATATTTTTGTCTTGCTTCTTTTTTCCTAGTGTGAACATGCCTCTGTTTCTTGTATGTCTGCCATCTTAGACCTCAGTTCACATTGTCTGGTTTTTTGACTTGTTTGCATTCTGTGC
The DNA here is from genome assembly GCF_046119375.1 of Phyllobates terribilis. Classification (NCBI taxonomy): domain Eukaryota; kingdom Metazoa; phylum Chordata; class Amphibia; order Anura; family Dendrobatidae; genus Phyllobates; species Phyllobates terribilis. The sequence continues at coordinate 449,996 of NW_027362781.1, read as the reverse complement.
AATTTAAGGGTGTGGCATGCCCTTTGTTGAGCTGATTGGTATATATGTAGCTTATCACGGGCCTAGGTGGTCTGGAGTTGGGACCCGGTCCTATTTGTCTACCCTTTTATATGCATTACTTCAACTTTGATATACAGTAAGGTTTTTAATATAGGCAGTATAGGTACCGTCCCAATTTAGGGTCACCTTGCCGCTGGTGGGACGGCTTGTATACTTTTTTTGATCAAAAATAGTTCACTAAGTACCCTATATTTATTATGCAATTTTGCTTTACATTTATATATAATTATGGTAGGGTATGAGATATATTTTTGTCTTGCTTCTTTTTTGCTAGTGTGAACATGCCTCTGTTTCTTGTATGTCTGCCATCTTAGACCTCAGTTCACATTGTCTGGTTTTTTGACTTGTTTGCATTCTGTGCAATTTAAGGGTGTGGCATGCCCTTTGTTGAGCTGATTGGTATATATGTAGCTTACCACGGGCCTAGGTGGTCTGGAGTTGGGACCCGGTCCTATTTGTCTACCCTTTTATATGCATTACTTCAACTTTGATATACAGTAAGGTTTTTAATATAGGCAGTATAGGTACCGTCCCAATTTAGGGTCACCTTGCCGCTGGTGGGACGGCTTGTATACTTTTTTTGATCAAAAATAGTTCACTAAGTACCCTATATTTATTATGCAATTTTGCTTTACATTTATATATAATTATGGTAGGGTATGAGATATATTTTTGTCTTGCTTCTTTTTTGCTAGTGTGAACATGCCTCTGTTTCTTGTATGTCTGCCATCTTAGACCTCAGTTCACATTGTCTGGTTTTTTGACTTGTTTGCATTCTGTGCAATTTAAGGGTGTGGCATGCCCTTTGTTGAGCTGATTGGTATATATGTAGCTTACCACGGGCCTAGGTGGTCTGGAGTTGGGACCCGGTCCTATTTGTCTACCCTTTTATATGCATTACTTCAACTTTGATATACAGTAAGGTTTTTAATATAGGCAGTATAGGTACCGTCCCAATTTAGGGTCACCTTGCCGCTGGTGGGACGGCTTGTATACTTTTTTTGATCAAAAATAGTTCACTAAGTACCCTATATTTATTATGCAATTTTGCTTTACATTTATATATAATTATGGTAGGGTATGAGATATATTTTTGTCTTGCTTCTTTTTTGCTAGTGTGAACATGCCTCTGTTTCTTGTATGTCTGCCATCTTAGACCTCAGTTCACATTGTCTGGTTTTTTGACTTGTTTGCATTCTGTGCAATTTAAGGGTCTGGCATGCCCTTTGTTGAGCTGATTGGTATATATGTAGCTTACCACGGGCCTAGGTGGTCTGGAGTTGGGACCCGGTCCTATTTGTCTACCCTTTTATATGCATTACTTCAACTTTGATATACAGTAAGGTTTTTAATATAGGCAGTATAGGTACCGTCCCAATTTAGGGTCACCTTGCCGCTGGTGGGACGGCTTGTATACTTTTTTTGATCAAAAATAGTTCACTAAGTACCCTATATTTATTATGCAATTTTGCTTTACATTTATATATAATTATGGTAGGGTATGAGATATATTTTTGTCTTGCTTCTTTTTTGCTAGTGTGAACATGCCTCTGTTTCTTGTATGTCTGCCATCTTAGACCTCAGTTCACATTGTCTGGTTTTTTGACTTGTTTGCATTCTGTGCAATTTAAGGGTGTGGCATGCCCTTTGTTGAGCTGATTGGTATATATGTAGCTTACCACGGGCCTAGGTGGTCTGGAGTTGGGACCCGGTCCTATTTGTCTACCCTTTTATATGCATTACTTCAACTTTGATATACAGTAAGGTTTTTAATATAGGCAGTATAGGTACCGTCCCAATTTAGGGTCACCTTGCCGCTGGTGGGACGGCTTGTATACTTTTTTTGATCAAAAATAGTTCACTAAGTACCCTATATTTATTATGCAATTTTGCTTTACATTTATATATAATTATGGTAGGGTATGAGATATATTTTTGTCTTGCTTCTTTTTTGCTAGTGTGAACATGCCTCTGTTTCTTGTATGTCTGCCATCTTAGACCTCAGTTCACATTGTCTGGTTTTTTGACTTGTTTGCATTCTGTGCAATTTAAGGGTGTGGCATGCCCTTTGTTGAGCTGATTGGTATATATGTAGCTTACCACGGGCCTAGGTGGTCTGGAGTTGGGACCCGGTCCTATTTGTCTACCCTTTTATATGCATTACTTCAACTTTGATATACAGTAAGGTTTTTAATATAGGCAGTATAGGTACCGTCCCAATTTAGGGTCACCTTGCCGCTGGTGGGACGGCTTGTATACTTTTTTTGATCAAAAATAGTTCACTAAGTACCCTATATTTATTATGCAATTTTGCTTTACATTTATATATAATTATGGTAGGGTATGAGATATATTTTTGTCTTGCTTCTTTTTTGCTAGTGTGAACATGCCTCTGTTTCTTGTATGTCTGCCATCTTAGACCTCAGTTCACATTGTCTGGTTTTTTGACTTGTTTGCATTCTGTGCAATTTAAGGGTGTGGCATGCCCTTTGTTGAGCTGATTGGTATATATGTAGCTTACCACGGGCCTAGGTGGTCTGGAGTTGGGACCCGGCCCTATTTGTCTACCCTTTTATATGCATTACTTCAACTTTGATATACAGTAAGGTTTTTAATATAGGCAGTATAGGTACCGTCCCAATTTAGGGTCACCTTGCCGCTGGTGGGACGGCTTGTATACTTTTTTTGATCAAAAATAGTTCACTAAGTACCCTATATTTATTATGCAATTTTGCTTTACATTTATATATAATTATGGTAGGGTATGAGATATATTTTTGTCTTGCTTCTTTTTTGCTAGTGTGAACATGCCTCTGTTTCTTGTATGTCTGCCATCTTAGACCTCAGTTCACATTGTCTGGTTTTTTGACTTGTTTGCATTCTGTGCAATTTAAGGGTGTGGCATGCCCTTTGTTGAGCTGATTGGTATATATGTAGCTTACCACGGGCCTAGGTGGTCTGGAGTTGGGACCCGGTCCTATTTGTCTACCCTTTTATATGCATTACTTCAACTTTGATATACAGTAAGGTTTTTAATATAGGCAGTATAGGTACCGTCCCAATTTAGGGTCACCTTGCCGCTGGTGGGACGGCTTGTATACTTTTTTTGATCAAAAATAGTTCACTAAGTACCCTATATTTATTATGCAATTTTGCTTTACATTTATATATAATTATGGTAGGGTATGAGATATATTTTTGTCTTGCTTCTTTCTCATTAACCCTTGCACGCAGTCTCCTATCCACCCGTATAGCTAATTGCATAGCCTGTTGCAAATCTTCAGGTGTAGGATAAGCAATTAGCAGGTCTTTAACCCTTTCACTGAGCCCAGCAAGAAATAGACTTTTCAGAGCAGAATCGTTCCACCCTGTTTGAGTAGACCATCGACGGAAATGAGTACAATATTTTTCCACATTACCTGATCCCTGTCTCAAACGTCTTAACTCAGTCTCAGCTGATGAGACACGATCAGGATCATCATATAATAGTCCCAAAGCAGAAAAAAAACTATCCACTGAACTGAAGCATGTATCACTAGGTTGCAAAGAAAAGGCCCACTCCTGAGGCTCTTTGCGCAAAAGTGACATTATAAACCCTATGCGCTGGGAATCATCCCCAGAGGACTTGGGTCTCAAACGAAAATACAATAAGCAAGCATTTTTAAATGAAAAAAATTCTCGGTGTTCACCAAAAAATAAATCCGGCAAACGTACCTTAGGCTCCAAGAAATGTGCTCCAGGACAGTTACTAACGTGTTGACGGAGCTCAGTCACCTCCAAAGAGAGTCCCTGCAGGTGTTTAGCCAAATCCAGAACCGACACCATGATGGAACAGAAAAAATCTTTCCTTAGAGCATTTGCTGGGCTGGACTTACTGTTATGTTCTGCTACCAGAGCTAAGGAAAGAGAGGAGATCTGTCCCTACGATAGAACTCAGCTTAATCCCTACGATGTAACAGGGGACCTGATCCTGCGATCAGACCTGCTAAAGTCCTAAGCTAGTCTGTACGGAGACCTATAGATGTGGGGAAGGAATCCCTACAAGTACTAAGGACTGGGAGGAAAATGGGACACCTCCTAACAGAAATAGTAGCAGACAGACGAACAAACAAAATATATAGAACATAGAGGTCCGTAGACCAAGCAAACTAACAGAGTTAGATACAGAGCACAGGCTAGCTAGAAAGTAGATAAACAATGAAGTCCAGCAAAGCCAGAAGGGCGGAGCAGGATTAAATAGGCCAACAAGGTCATGTGACCAATGTTGTACCATCTTGGGTATTTGCTGAGGCTGTTCTATGTGTTTAATGTCAACTTTGTGATTCAATAAAATATTGCCACACTGTTTTACCCTCACCCTGTGTTGGCTGAGTAGCGTTATGCCCACGGAAGACCAAGGATCTTCACATTTTGGTGGCAGCTGTCAAGCAGCTTAAAGAGCTCATTGTGAGCCAGTATTCTATAAACTGGACTGATGCATGTCACCATTAAAATAAAACCGGTCAAAATTGTTCTTATTACAATGGGCACATTGTAGATTCAGACTGAAGGACAATGACCAGTCCCCCCCCCCAAAAAAAACAACAAAAAAAACTTCAAGCTATGTGACCAAGAAGAAGGACCTCAGTCCAATTGAGATGGTTTTGGATGAGTTGGACAGAAAAGTGAAGATAAGGCAACCAACAAGTGTTCAGCACCTCTGAGAACTCCTTCAAGACTATTGGAAGCCGTTCCATGTGAATGCCTAAAGAAGGTCTTGAGAGAATGCCAAGGATGTGTATAGTGGCCATTAAAGTAAGGCCAGGGACAGACGAATGTATCAAAAATCCAGAAAACTTGGGCGATTTTTTTGTGTGTTCAAACTTTTGACCCAGTACTGTAGATAGCTGCTACCGGTAGAAGTAGACTTCATAGCATTGTACGAGCCAGAATTATGTAAACTGGACACACGCCTACCATCATTAATATCTAGCATTGCTATTACTTTAGGTGGTGTTAGCCAGTGTTATGGAAACTGGACTGACAACTTCTATCAATACCCTTTTGCCACTCATTGGCTCACACCTACACCATAGCAGTAATTGCCTATTTCTCTGTTCCTTTGGTTTGGTGGAAACTTTGCACTTAATGTATTAAGAAAAAAGAGGTCAAAAGAAGTTGGAAGTGAAAACAAATTTATTTTAAAAACTATATACTAAATAGCAGAAAGTACATCATTTCCTGTGAACACGAGCAGCAGATAAAACAAAGCAGCATCTCATGGTTCTCCCTGATTGCAAATGTAAAGCCTAGAAAAAGTTAAAATCACATCTGCAACATCAAAAACTCACCAAAAACTCATTGTGGGAACGTAGACTTAAAAGGAAAAGCATATAAAAGCATGGGTTCTTGCATGGAACACAGCCATCGATTTTTAGCTAGCAAAACCTGGTAAGAATTCATATGTTTCATCGGTCCAGTCACCTGTCTGTCCTTCCAACACAGGTTTATCAGCTATACAAGAATGGACATGCTAAAAAGAAAACAGACTGCTTGAGGGAGAATAAGAAGGCAGCATTTAACAATGCAAGTAATGCACTTTAAAGAGTTTGTCCAAGAATGCACTAATATGTCCCTTGTCACATAATTCAAACGGCAGTTCGTCTTAGTCACGCGTCAAAATGGGCTGCAGTCTGAAGAAGAAACACTGTTCCAAAGACCTGTGTCTCAATGTCAGAGGAGCTGTATCGTAAGCACATGTACCTCTGTGAGCCGAGGAGAAGTATGTGAGAGAATTGCACGGCGAATAAGCCTCCTTACCTTGCCGTGCCAGAGCTGGTGTGTCACTCTCCATAAGGAGAAACGCTACCCCTTAGACCTCAGTCCAGAGCCTCTCACCTAGCCAAATCAGAACTCATACTTTGCACTGATGAGGGCCAACAGCCCGAAACACCGTGTCTGCAAATTGAGATTCTGATTTGGCTTTTATCCTAAGTCATATTGCACAACTCGTTAAAGGGTTGATTATGACTTGTAGGATTGCTGCTTCCAACAGGTGGCGCTATAGAGTACAAGTCCTCTTTTATTCTGAAGAGGCAATTTGCATATGAGAGAATAAATCAATTTTCTTGGCTGACTGGGCACAAGGGACTAAGGGTGGAGACTGTGCTCAGTCAGCCCAGAAGATTGATTTCTTCTTGTCACACCCTTTTCCTTGGATCACAGAGGTATTGTGTGCTTACAATATTGCTCCTGTCTGTTGGGACACAGGTCTCAGAAGTAGTGTTTCTTCAGAATGAAGCCCGTCCTGACACGTGTCTAGGACGGGCTGCGTTTGAATTATGTGATGGGGACAATTTTATTATATGCCTGGAGAACTCCTTTTAAGTGCAATTCTTCACGCACAGTATTTATTCATTACTAAAATCAGCAACTAACAGGACCTTCAAATGTCATCATCTCGGTCTACATATAACAGTACCCATGAAGCTTCACCTGCCATGGAAGGGTTTTCCTATGCAGGCTTTCCTTTGCTATTTTAAGAGTTTTCCACACATATTTATCAACTGCATGTGGCTTTTACTCTGGTTAGTTATGTACTCACACTACACCTTCCCCATCTCCATTTAGAGTCTTGCCAAACTAATTAAAGGGATAGTCTGCAATTTAGGGTATTTTTTGTTTTACTTAGATGCATGTATTTGAGGCTAAAAATCATTTTTGCAATTATGTTTACTAAAAAAATTGTACCATTTGCTTCTGAGTTGCACTGTCTGCTGCTGGCTGCAGAATGAGTTAACTGAGAATCATCAGTAAGCCCTTTCTAAAAGTCTTAATGGGAGAGTTTATAGAGCTTTATTAATCGGTCTTTTTCTGAACTCCTGTCAGCTCATTTATGACCACAGACCACATCAAAGTTGAATGTGCAGGGAAACAAACAGCCTGTAAAAGCCAAACGGTGAACAATGAAACCCAAAAATTATTTGTAATCTCAAATACACTGCATTTTAATAAAAAAAAATACTATGTATAGTATGTACCAAATTTTGTTATCTCCTTTGGTGTTATGTAGCTATATTGCATAAAGCAGCCGGGAAATAGCATTTGATAGACCAGAGTTAAATAATGAATGGCCCCAGTATGTTACAAAACTAGTAGCATTACTTTGTGTCATGGTAAAAGGGAACTGAGAAAAGTGACATATCCATAACATATGACATAAATATCTGGTTGTGCCTCTGTCAAGACATCCAGAAATTGGAAAAACATGGGATCCCATGTTACTGCTCTAACCTGGGGAATAAAGAAGCAGAGGTTATGATGTCACTTCAATGAAGTCTGGGTCTAATAGAGTCATTGGTCTGCTCCTCTATTTTTTTGCTGCAGGTTTATAGTGTACCTAGACTTGTGTGCTCCCTCATGTATGACCTTCTGATATGGAATAGGACCCATGCCCAAGTGTCTCCTGCCGTGGTACAGTAGCCACTAGAACTTGACCACCGAGCATACCGGAGTGTTGTATCACACCAAAAGATGAGACTGTGTGTGAGGACTAAAGAGTAAGTATGCATTATGGTTGTAGAAGAGCACAAAGGACCTTCTTCTGGCTGGTGGAAGCTGACCCAAACATTTATGATTTAGCCACTTAATAATAGTACTTATCAAAATGTTATTTTAAGCAATTAAAAAAATATATGTTGAAATTGCCCAACGAATCGTGTTACGGTGGAACCATGAGACTTGTACAGTAAGATAAACCTTCCAATGGCAATCCTAAGGAATAAATGAAAAAAGAGGAGCAGCTTGTTACATTAGGCTATTCGGAGTAATTGTCAAATTTTCACATGCTTTTCCCAAAAACCTCTGAAACATGTCCATCAACTCAGACATGGACTTGCTTTCTTGTAATTTCCTTCTGTGTTATTTTCCTAATAGGATTTAGCAGGTGGCGCCCAAACTACAAGTGAAGAACATAGGAAAAGTTAGAAACAGATATACATTCATATATACACTGGGAAAATCGTGAAGGATCAGTCAACGATTCAATTAGTTAAAACACTTCTACCCAATAAAGGTCTAGATTTTAGAGTATATGGGTTGCCTTAAAAGGGTTATATAGCATCTATAAGAACTATGTTTTTTTTACTATGTTGTTTCAACAGTGTAAAAACTTGGTTTCGATGACAAATGCTTCAGCAAAGGCACATGCTTGACAGCTGCTCCATTCATTCCCTAGGTGGCTGCTCGGCTTTTTTCGGTAGACTCCCAGCGGTCATGCATCTGACCTGCGGCACATATTTTGTAATAGGGATAAAAGTTCACCATTGGGGATAAAAAATTCCCCATTCTGCCAATTGGTGCATGTTACACCTATGTGGACTTAAAGATATATTTTGTGCATTTTGGTTTCATTAAATATATTGCACCATTTGGCTTTTAGAGACTATTTGTTTCCCTGCACATTCAACTTTGATGTGGTCAGTGGTCTTAAACCAGCTGAGATGAGGTCAGAAAAAGACATAAAAAAAGTTACTCTCCTTCTCTTGTTATAACAGTTCTCTCCTATTGAACTGTTATAATAAGCTCACTGATGGATTCTTAGACAGTGCAAGATAGAGACTACAAAAGGCAAACGGTGCAAAATTTTTAATCAAATCCAATTACAAAAAATTATTTTTAGCTAAAAATGCATGTATTTAAGTAATAAAAAAAAATTGTCTTTATTGATGGACAACCCCTATAGAGCAATTAGGGTCTATACCTGTAGCTAGTGCCCCCAACATTAGAAACCATATTTCAAATAAAAAAGTATAAAAGCACGGACAACCCCATTTATCACTGGTCAGTAATAGATCATGGTATACAGTCAAGGACCATGTTATACAGTCAAGGACCATGTTATACAGTAATAGACCATGTTATACAGTCAAGGACCATGTTACACAGTAATAGACCATATTATACAGTCAAGGACCATGTTATACAGTAATAGATCATATTATACAGTAATAGACCATGTTATACAGTAATAGACCATGTTATACAGTCAAGGACCATGTTATACAGTAATAGACCTTGTTATACAGTAATAGACCAGGTTACTCAGTTTACTTAGTCTTATGACCACGTCACACAATAGATAATTGCTGGCAAGTATATAATGTTAAAAGGGGTTATCTAGGACTATTTATTTTTTTTTAGTATTGACCTAAGAACTAACAGGTAGATAGTTGCTAACTGCCTGCCTGTTGTGCCTGGCACCAATCTCTGCTGACACAGAGCGGTCACAGCGATTCAGCGGCTTCTGCTGATATCATGTCTACAGAGCAGCGGCTTCTCTTCCGCTCTGGTCTCTTGATGGATCGTGACTGCCGATGTGGCACCCTGCTGCGCACAGGTACCACAGGATCCAGGGTGCATGGACGGACTTCTCCACAAGAGGCCCTCATTACATACAAACACCTCCACCCTTCCACCTCACACCACCAGAGGAAGCCTGTTAGGGATATATCTATGGAGGGTGGAGCCAGGCAGTTCAGTTAGTAAGGAGTCAGACTGAGACAGAGTCTGAGAGCGTGCTGACGCTGAGAGCAGCGAAGACGCAGCGTGTCTGCTGCAGAGTTCTGAGGGCCCCGAGTGTGGCCGAAGGCAAGAGGAGAATGGAGAGAGGAGTTGAGGGGGCAGAGGAGCATCATAAGACTCACCCCGAAGATACAAACCGGACACCGGGTCCGCGCCTACAGGGTGCCTTTATACCCAGATTACATAGAATACTGATTAGAATAATGGTCAAAATTCACACTAGTGGTCACCACTGATTCAAATAGCTAATATAAATTGGAAAGGGTATGAAGAAAGGAAAGATGTGTGAATAAAATTTAGCTTTTATTAGTATAATTAAAAACTCTTGTTTAATAAAAAGTTATTTGTAAATGAATTATCATACATCTAAGGATGTATATAGGGCTACTACTATATAATTTTATGCAGTTATAGCCCAAAAGTTCCTATTTTAAATGTGAGGACACAGAGATAAATTGTCCACAGCCAATGTCCCTATAATTGTTGGCTGGGTATTATAAGTTGTATATCCCAAATATCCCAACCCTCTCTGTCAGATAATTTTGTTATTATTGATTCCATATACGGGATACCGTTGAAATGTGAGGAGTGATCATTTATTCTCCACTAGTGAGCCTCTTGTGGCTTCTTACATTCTCTAAGCTGTAAGTAAATTAGTAAGAGTATTGCATAGGGAGATATAAATGTTATGCTTGTTCAATCTCACTGCTACAGGTGGCATTAAAGCAACAGCTATTATGGCTGAGCTTACATCTAAGAGCCAAGCATTAATCTCATATGGGTAATGTAAGCGGTTAATACCGCTGGTCTACTAAATCATGCCCCTAGGGATAATAGTGCTCTGTCTCTCCCGCAGCGTGTTCGTTCTGGCTGTGTGCGGATGGTCTGCTTACAATCACTGTTGTTAATTACAGAGATTAAGGATGTGGTCAACCGCCAGTTTGTATCATTAGCTTAAGCACATGGAGGTCAGAGCACCCTATCTCCCCCACAGCATTCTCACTCAGGTGGCGTGCAGGTTATCTGCACGTGGTCAATGCCACTTTATATATTAAGCCGGCAGAGTGGAAATTGGAGTGAGATAGCGACGGCACACAGCATGACAGAGAGTGGTATATGGGCCCTTAGAAAAAGCCGGTAACCCCGGCAAAACGCGCGTCAGGGACGTTTATCTTAATACTTTAAATGTGGTGACATATTACAATACCCATATACCACTCTACAAGCCCCAGCATCACCACCCACCAAACTCCACACTGCCCCGGGGGTCTGCTCCACCTGTGGGGAGCAGAAACACCTCAGCTACCATCCCATCACCCCCCCGGAGGTCTGCAGCAGCGCTGGTAATCATTACCAGCTACCACAGGTGGCATCACGAACTATTTACTTTATTTTTATTTTTCCTATCCAAGTTACTATCCCCTTTTTGGTTGACCGCCCTGGGCCACGGACCGGGCCAGCCACTGTGACATATCCCCCACCAGCATCCATAGGCCCGGCTGCCGAGTACCCCATTGCCCCAGGGGCGCGTCACCGACGTCATGCTGATTGGCAGCCGACTCACAAGTTGCCTAACATCGGCAGTAATGCCCCGTCGACAGAGCAGCCTGGAAGAAGAAGAGCTGCTCTGTTGACTTGTAGCAGCTGAATCGCTGGTGACAGTGGTCGGTGACCTCTCCGAGCAGGCGCCGGATACAACAGGCAGGTAGTTGCCTCTGTTAGTAACAACCTGCCTGTCAGTTTTTAGGCTTATAGTAAAAAGATAAAATAGTCCTGGATAAACCCTTTAAAGATCCAGCAACAAACCTCCCATTCATGATCTTTCATAAGCCTGATTTTTGGTTGGTCAGTCATGTAAGATTTACAAACAGTACCATTGGGGCTGGAGAACGAAGACTCGTCATGAGATCTATTTTCTTTATTGACAGCGTCATCACCATTTCTGTGCGCAAACTTATGCTTCCAGGCTTTGGCTATAATGGCTGCAGGGTCTGTGGGATCATTAAGTGAACGTTTCTTCTTGTCTTTCCTGGTTGAGGGTTTCCCACCAGGGGATCTAAAGTGAAAAAGCGGTGAACATAAACATCACTGCCATTCTGTAACAGACGGGCTGACAGGCTATAACTTAGCTCTTCATACAAACCACTTTTCATTCATTGCTTCTATGTCTAATAAGATTTTTTTTACAGATTTTTTCTACAAAAATGCATCAATCACCTGCTATCCATTTTCGGAAAAGACTTGTCTAAGATCCTATTAGTGGGGCTAATACAGCATATTTATAATTAGGAACAGACTACTCTGAAATGTTAAATCTAACATCATTATTGAAATCATGCTTGCATTAGTTAATTTTAACTTTGCAAGTTATCACCTATCCACGGGTCACAGGAGGTCCGCATGGAAGACCCCCACCATGAATGGGGCTTGGAAGAGACACATTATTTTTGAGCCTTCTCAAGCATTCACACCATTGCTACATTATTATATGTGGGACTTCCAGAGAAGGGTACAGCCCTTTCGTTTTTTCTCCCCTTATTCCCAGAGCCATACGTTTTTTATTTTTTGTCAATGTACCTTTCTTTTTTGTGGGACGAGTTGTTCTTTTGATTAACACCATTTATTTTAGCATATCGTGTAGTGGAAAACGGGAAAAAAATTCCAAGTGTGGTGAAATTGCAAAAAAAGTGCAATTCCACAATTGTATTTTGTTTTTGTTCTTTTTATTTACCATGCTCACTAAATGCTAAAACCGACCGGCCATTATGATTCTCCAGGTCAGTACGAGTTCATAGATACCAAACATGTATAGGTTCTTTTATATTTGAATGGTGAAAAAAAATCAGAAGTTTGTAAGAAAAAAGAAAAAAAAAATCGCTTATTTTGCCATTTTCCGAGACCCGAAGTGTCTCCATTTTTCGGGATCTGGGGCCAGGTTAGGACTTATTTTTTGCGCCCTGAGCTGACGTTTTTAGTTATATAATTTTGAGGTAGATACAATGTTTTGATCGCCTGTTATTTTATTTTATTGCAAAGCTGCAGAGGCAAAAAAAACGCACATAATTCTGGAGTTTAGATTTTTTTTCTCATTTCGGCGTTTACCGATCTGATTAATTTACTTTATATTTTGATAGATAGGACATTTCTGAACGCAGCAATACCAAATATGTGTATATTTTTTAATGATTTTATTTTCAATAGGGCAAAAGGGCGTGATTTAAACCTTTATTTTTTTTTTTACTTTTTTTATTTTACTTTTTACTGACTGCAATAGCCCCCTTAGGAGACTTGAAGCTGCAATAATCTTTTCACCTAAGCTACACATAGCAGGGCTTCAGCACTGCTATGTATAGCAGAAATCACAATTTCCTATGAATGCCGGCCACAGGGGATCTACAATGACAGCCACGGGGGTCTTCTGCAGACCCCCTGCTGTCATGACAACACGTTGGCACCCCGCAATCACATGACAGGGGCGCCTATGGGTGTGTCTTGTGACGAGCCTCTGGCAGGTGTGTGTTAAATGCCACTGCCAGTGATCGACTGTGATATTTAACTGGTTATCTCGGATCCGCCCACGGTTGTTAGGGGCACATGACAGCTCATGAGATTGTGGCGCCCTGCTATGCATTGGTGACAAAGATCCTAGAAGGGTGCATGGACGGATTCCTCCACAAGAGGCCCTCATAGCATTCACACACCTCCACCTTCCACCTCAGACTACCAGAGGGAGCTCGTTAGGGATATAAATAGGGAAGGTGGAGCTAGGCAGTTAGTCTAAGGCTGGAGTCCACAGAGAGTGAAGCCTGTGAGAAAGTCAGTCCAGCACAGACTCAGTGAGCTCAGGTTAGTGAGCCTACGACGTGCCGACGCCATAAGAGCGGTGAAGAGTAGCGAGGCCTACTGCCAGTGTGAAGCCTAGTGAGGGCCCCAAGCGCGGCCGAAAGCAAGTGGAGTAAGTGAGCAACATAGGGGGCAGAGGAGCTTAGCCAGCTCACCCCAAAACCATTTACTGGACACCGGGTCCGTGTCTGCAAGGATCTCTAGGACCAGCAGAAACAACCAGAACCCCTGGCCAACTATATGTCCCAGGAACACCAGAAGCTGACCGTTAGCCCAGGGTCAGGAATCACAGAGGCCCAAGAGACCAGGGAGTGTGATCTCTTTCAGAAGGACCTACCACCAGGTGAGGAGGTGCGAGACAGAGACCAAGTTAGTCCTAGCTTCAGGCAGGTCATAAACTTATCAGGAAAAGGCAAGAAACAGGAGGCCCCACACCCGCTCACTGGGGAGAGTCCTGAAATGCACCCTTCACCCTATAGAGCCCTGGATCGTGCCTGAAACACCACCAGTAAAGGTACTGAAGTGAACTGTTGTAAGTGTGCCTATTCTTCTCCTGACCCGGCTGGGTCCCCTCTGTCCTGCATCCCCTCTCCTACGCTGCCCTGAGGCCCTGCTCCACCTGTGGGGAGCCGCACCAACTAAGCTGCCTGATCACCGGCCTCAGAGGACTGTAGCAGCGCTGGTGATTCCCACCAGACACCATGGGTGGCGTCACGAACTTTCCCTTATCCCATATACCTTTTCCCCCATTCCTTTGCTTTTAAGAGTGACCCCAGGGTACGGGCTCGGGAGCCGGCCACCGCGACATCCCCCAAATCTAACAGCAAGGCCCGGGCGCCGAGTCGTCCCCCAACACCCTGGGCGCGTCATCTCTTCCTGGCATCACGAACAGGATCCCGTGCCCACTGCAACAACGGAGTGTTGTGCACGTTGCCACCGGGTACTGTGCGCCTTTAATAAAAACTGTGTATTTAACTGTGGTGAAAGATTGCCGCCATTGTTGTGCCGCCGAGCGGGAAGAAGGGCGTAACCGCGGGAAACTGAGAGGCGTACCTGCTGAAGCGCGCGAAGCCCTGGACACGCCCCACGCCTCGAAGTCATACCAGGAAGCGCCAGGTCCTGGAAGGAGCCTCAGTGAGCGCTCTGACGTAGGACGCAAGCGACGCAAGAGATGAATATCCCAGAGGATGGGGATGACTCGGCGCCCGGGCCTAGTTGTTCTGGTTTATGGGGGGATGTCGCGGTAGTCGGCTCCCGGGGCCGTACCCTGGGCCTCTCTTTTAAAAGGGGTTTATAATTATATAAAAGTTCGTGACGCCACCTGTGGTATCTGGTGAGAAGCACCAGCGCTGCGGCAGCCCACTGAGGCCGGTGATAAGGCAGCTTGATGGAACAGCTCCCCACAGGTGGAGCTAGGCCTCAGGGCAGCGTATGAAGGGGGAATGCAGGACAGGGAGGCCCAGCCGGGCCTATGGAAAGACAGGCAAACATACAGTTCTCTTCAGTACCTTTTACTGATGGGAAATCAGGCACGTCTCGGAGCACTGTAGGGTGAAGGGTGCATTTCAGGATCCTCCCAAGAGAGCGGATATAGGGCCTCCTGTTTCTTGCCTTTGCGTAGTAGTTTCTGACCTGCCTGGAGCTAGGCCTAACTTTGTCTCTGTCCTGCACCGGCTGACTTTGTGGTAGGGCCTTCTCTTGAAGTACACGCTCCCAGCTTGCGGGGTCTATGCGTTTCCTGGCTCTGTTACGTATCAGCTCTTTGGTGTTCCTGGGACCTGTAGTTCTCCAGGGATTCCGGTTGTGCTTTACTGGGTCATAGAGATCCCTGTAAGCTCGGACCCGGTGTCCGGTATATGCTTCGGGGTCAGCTGCTTAAGCTCCTCTGCCCTCTATGTTACTCACTCTCCACTCGCCTTCGACCTCGCTCGAGGCCCTCACTAGGCTACACACACTAACGGCAGCTTGCCGCGCTTCACCGCTCTTATGGCGTCGGCACGCCTTGGGCTCACTAACCTGAGCTAGGCGAGTCTGGACTGCGCTGCACTGCAGGCTAACACCTGCAAGAGCTGGAACTGGCTCTGTCCCCTGAGGTAACTCTTCTCAGACAGCACTGAACTTCAGCTTCTCACAGGTTCGACTCCAGACCAGACTGCACTGCCTAGCTCCACCTTCCCTATTTATATCCCTGACGGGCTCCCTCTGGTGGTCTGAGGTGGAAGGTGGAGGTGTGTGTATGCTGTGCGGGCCCCTTGTGGAGGAATCCTTTCATGCACCCTTCTAGGATCTGTGGCACTCATGCATAGCAGGGCGCCACACAAGGTCCTGAAGAAGACCATCACCTGCGGAGCTGCGGCCTACCGGAAGAAAAGAAAAGAAGGTAGGCCACGGTTCGCTAGGGGGGCGCCAGAATGTCCGAAGAACAGCACAACGCCGGAGTACCGGTTAATTGGCCCTGATGTCCAACCCGTGCTCGGCGCCGAGCAGGCCGAAGCAGCCGCTCCACCAGCAGGGCCTGTAACCCCTGTCATACCGTACATCCCTGGAGCGAAGTGGCTCCCCCAGTACAGCGGCAAACCAGATACCCTGTCTGGATTCAAAAGGAAAATATGCGGTATACTGGACATGTACTCTATGACAGGCAAGCAAAGAGCTGATGTTGTATTGGGACAATTGACCGATGCTGCGGAGCGAGAAGTAGAAAGCTGGTCGGCCGCAGACCAGGAGTCAGTGTCCGCAATCTCTAAAAAGTTACAGACTGTCTTTGAGAATTGTACTGAGACAGACCTCCGGATGAGGTTCTACAACTGCTCTCAGCAACCGGAGGACAGTGTTCGGGACTATGCCTGGCATTTACAAGGGGCTCTGAAACAGGTTAGTCCAACCAGCTTCAATGATGAAAATAAAATGCTGAAGGAACAGTTTATCCTGGGACTGAGGTCCCAAGAGGAGAGCAGGACTGTGCGTTGGTGGTCCCTGGATCATCCAGATGGCACCTTTGACACCCTTAAGGAAATGGCTATAAAAGGACTGCAGCCCCTGGAAACAACTGCTATCCAATGTTACCAGGGTGGGGCCACCCCAGTGCCTGCAGCATCCACCTTTTCCCCGGTGGCTGCTGAAGCCAAGGTTCCAGCAACGTCCCCTAGTGAGCTGGACAGCCTGCGCTCTGAAGTGTGCCAGCTGAGCAAAACCCTGACCACTGTACTGAGTGTCCTGCAGCTGAGGACGGAGCCCGAGGCAGAAGGAAGGATCCTGCTAGCCGACAGCCCTGAGGATGTCCCCTGGATGAGAAGGATGAGGAGGACAATGCCACCCCCTGGGAGGACCAGCGACCAACGCCGCCCGCCGAGGGACCCTGTCTGCCACCGCTGTCACAAGACAGGTCACGCCATTCAGAGCTTTCCTTTAAACGAGAAAACCCTGGGGCCGAGGTTCCGACACCCAGGAGTAGACCCCGCAGGCCCATCAAACTGGTACCACAGGTTCGTGGGAGGAAGACCTTTCCTGTCCATCGTGCTGGACGGCATCGCGACACCCGCTCTGCTGGACACAGGATCTCAGGTAACCATCACGCCTGATGTCCTCTACAAAAGGTTCTGGTCTATAGACGAACTTCACCCACCAGATCCAAATCTTTCCGTCTATGCCTCAAACAGCCTCCCCCTTAACCTAGTCGGGGTTAAGGATGTGGCAGTAAAGGTGGGAAGAGTGGAACTGAAGGACCAGGGACTAATTGTAGTAGAGACTAATCCTGATGATACAAACTTGTATATGGTACTTGGTACTAATATTGTTAGTAACTGTTTGGGGGAAGTGTTGTTCTTGCTCCAACAGATAGCTGACACTGCCAGACCAGGGCACAGAAGGGCACTGCAGAAAGAAATCTGAGCCTTTATGTACCAGCAACAGGTAAAGCTAACAGGCGGTGAAATTGGTAACGTACGGGTGACAGACCCGGTACTCATTGTGATCCCCCCGATGAGTGAAATGCTGATTTGGTGTAGAGCAGCAAAAGGTCTCAAAGTACGGAGCTACCAGGCGGTAGTAGAGCCCCTTAGCTCGGAACATAGACCTACACTCTTGACTGCCAGAGGGGTAGTGAATGTACGCAATGGGAGGGTGCCCGTATGCCTCCTAAACTATGGGGAGGACGAGATTAGATTACCACACTACGCCACTGTTGCCAAACTGTACACAGTAAATAACAACTCCTTACACACGGCGGAGTCCTTAACCTCACCAGACGAAGTGGAGGATAATGACCCTGGAACCCAGGTGGAGGATTGGTGTCAACAGCTCCATGTTGGGACAGACACCACTCCTGCCCATCAGAAGCAGGGTGTACACCGGGTGGTTCAGGAATACGAGCAGGTATTCAGTAAGCACCCACTTGACTTTGGGAGGATTAAGGGGGTTCAACACCATATCCCCACAGGTGACCATCCACCCATCAAAGAATGTTACAGGCCTATACCACCAGCACACTACCAGAAGGAGATGTTGCACAACATGAAGAAGGCAGGGGTAGTAAGGGATAGATGTAGTCCCTGGGCAGCTCCCCTAGTTCTAGTCAGGAAAATGGACGGAAGCATGAGAATGTGTGTAGATTACAGACAAGTAAATCGCATTACACATAAAGATGCATACCCTTTACCTCATATAGAGGAATCCCTGGCTGCCTTAAAGTCTGCAAATTACTTCTCCACCCTTGACCTCACTAGTGGGTACTGGCAAGTAGCTGTTGCTGAGGAGGATCAGGAGAAGATGGCCTTCACAACCCCGATGGGACTCTGCAAGTTCAATAGTATGCCGTTTGGACTCTGCAATGCCCCCGGAACATTCCAGAGATTGATGGAGTGCTGCTTGGGACACCGCAACTTCGAGACTGTACTACTATACCTGGACGACGTGATAGTGTACTCCAAAACGTATGAGGACCACTTGAAGCACCTGGCGGAGGTATTTGAGTCGCTGTCCCGGTATGGGATGAAGCTGAAGCCCTCAAAGTGCTACCTGCTCAAGAGGAAGGTACAGTACCTGGGGCACATCGTTAGTCCAGAGGGAGTAGCACCAGACCCGGAGAAGGTCACTGCCATCCAGAAATGGCCGGAGCCGAAGAGCCTCAAGGAGGTACGTCAGTTCCTGGGACTAATCGGGTATTACCGGAGGTTTGTGAAGGACTATACCAAGAAAGCGGCACCTTTGCAAGATCTCCTGGTAGGACAGTCCGAGAGAGGCAGAAACCCCCCGTTCCAGTGGGGAAAGGAGCAAGTTGAATCCTTTGAGGTGATGAAGGAGATCCTGACCGGTGAAGAGATCCTAGCTTACCCTGACTAAAGCCAACCATTCCTGCTATACACTGATACCAGCAATGAAGGATTAGGAGCTGTACTGAGTGAGAAGCAGAATGGCTGAGAGAAGGTGATCGCCTATGCAAGCAGGAAGCTCCGCCCGACCGTGAGGAACCCAGAGAACTATAGTAGCTTCAAGTTGGAATTCCTGGCCCTGGTCTGGGCCATCACCGAGCGGTTCAAGCACTACCTAGCCTCCAATAAGTTCACTGCCTTCACTGATAATAACCCCTTGACTCATCTAGAAACAGCCAAGCTAGGAGCCATGGAACAACGATGGATGGCTAGGCTGTCAAACTACCAATTCACTATTAAGTACCGGGCAGGCTGCAAGAACGCCAACGCCGATGCCCTGTCCAGGATGCCTCACCAGTCGGATACTGAAGAAGAAGTGGATGACCTGGAGGAGATTGAACTACCTGCCTTTCATCAGAACGGAGTGGTCCACGAGCAACAAGCTTCCAGGAGGCAACGTGGTAAGACATTAAACCCCCTGCATCACCACAGCTGGAAGGAGACCCAGGATAGCGACCCGGTTGTCAGCCGTATCAAAGAACTGATAACCAAGGAAGGTTCCTCCCTGGAGAAGGAAGCGTCTCTCCAAGCCAAGCAGCTGTGGAATGAGAAGAGCCGGCTGTTCATCTATAGGGTGAAGCTGTGCCGGAGGTACGTCAACCCCAAAACCCATGAGATGGTATGGCAGATAGTGATGCCCAAGACAGACATCCAGATGGTGTTGGAAGCCTACCACGATCAGGCGGGGCACTTTGGCTGGAAGAAGCTAGAAACCCTTCTGAAGTGTCGGTTTTATTGAGTAGGAATGCGCAGTTCCATTGAGAGGTGGTGCCGGAATTGTGGACCCTGTAGCCTCAGAAGAAAAGACTACAGCAGCCAGAAGGCACCCCTGCAACCCATGAAGATGACTCGTCCCTTAGAGATCGTAGCCCTGGATCATGTCAAGCTGTCACCCAGCAGGTCAGGATATTCCTATGCCCTGACCATGGTGGATCACTACTCCTGGTTCCTGGTGGTCGCCCCCGTCAAGGATCTGACGGCCGAAACCACGGCGAAGACGTTTCAGGCGTACTTCTGCAGGCCCCACGGACACCCGAAGCAGGTGCTGACAGATCAAGGCTCAGCCTTTGAGGCCGAATTGTTTAAAGAGTTCTGCCATCTGTACGGGTGTAAAAAGATCAGGACAACACCGTACCACCCCCAAACCAACGGTCTCTGTGAAAAGATGAATAACATCGTCATTGACCTGCTGAAGACCTTACCACTAGAGGAGAGAAATCAGTGGCCAGACCTACTACCTGACCTGGTAGATCTGTACAACCACATACCTGTGAGTTCCACCAATTGTACTCCAGCATATCTCATGCGAGCAAGACCCGGGAAGTTGCCCATGGACCTGGAGCTTGGTGTAGTAGAACCGGAAGCAGATAGGTCCACTGATGACTGGGACACGACCAGACAGGAGCAGTACAGAAGAGTACAGGCCTGTGTCGAAGACAGTCTCACTCGGGTAAGAGACAAGCAGGAAGCCCACTACAATAAAAGTGCGCCCGCAGAACCCTTCACACCAGGAGAAGTGGTGTTAAAGAGGAAAAGGAGAAACCACAAACTTGATGACCAGTGGGAGAGAGAACCCTACACTGTGTTAAATTCAAGATTTGATAACAAGAAGACCTGCCTAATTAGTAGAGTCGGAGGAATGACGACTGCAACGGTATCTAGAGATCATCTGAAGTTGTGTCCAGACCTGCTAAAGCCGCAAGAAGAAGTGCCTCTCACCGTACCGGAGGAGCCTAAAGAAGCAGTACTCCATACTGACAGGAGATTT
Organism: Phyllobates terribilis; assembly: GCF_046119375.1. Taxonomy (NCBI): domain Eukaryota; kingdom Metazoa; phylum Chordata; class Amphibia; order Anura; family Dendrobatidae; genus Phyllobates; species Phyllobates terribilis. Next base: position 429,335 of record NW_027362781.1, on the reverse strand, counting down.
ACCGGCAGATTGGCCTCAACTAGGAGGAGCAGTAATAATCCCTGTGATCCACTTCTTTCAACAGCCAGAAGACCCTCCACAGCAAGTAGAGCCCGTAAGTGCTTCAGAAGAGCCTGCTCAAGAAGAATCCCCGGAAGAAGGATCCCCGATTGGAGCAGAGCAAGAAGGCCCAGCCAATGGTATACTTGCCAGTCCTGTAGACAGGTTAAGGCAACCCTGCAGTTCCCCAACACTTAGAGCTGACAGAATGGGAGGTAGTGCAAATACTAGTGCCTCACGCATCCCAGTACCACGTAGGTTGACACGTAGCACACGAGGTCAGACCCCTGTCAGATACAGAGAGTAAAGAAGGAAACTCTGAATGTTAGAACTCTCCTGTTAGGTTTTTTCTATCTTGCTGGTCACATGACCTTTTTTGCCTATTTAGTCCTGCTCCGCCCTCCTAGCCTTGCTGGACTTCATTGTAATTTCTACTCTTGAACTAGCTTGGTGCTCTTTTGCCTTTCTCAGTCAGTTTTGCTGGGTCTTCGGACCTCTATGTTCTATGTTGTTTATGTGTCTTATTTCTGCTACAATTTCTGCTAGGAGGTGTCCATCTTTCTCCCAGTCCCTAGTTCTTATAGGGATCCCGCCCTCACATCTATAGGTCTTCGTTCAGACTAGCCCAGGACTTTAGCGGGTCTGATCGCAGGATCAGGTTCCCCGTTACATCGAAGGGATCCAGCTTAGTTATATTGTAGGGACAGATCTCCTGTCTTTCCTTAGTGCTTGTAGCAGATCATAACAGTAAGTCCAGCCCAAAAAATTTCTCTAAGGAAAGACCTCCAGTTTCCATCATGGTCTCGGTTCAGGATTTGGCTCAACGCTTGCAGGACTCTCTCTGGAGGTGGCCAAGCTCCAACAACACGTGAGTAGCTGTTCTGGAGCACATTTTGTAGAGCCAAAGGTACGTTTGCCTGATTTATTTTTTGGTGAACAACAAGATTTTTTTTCCTTTAAAAATGCTTGTTTATTGTATTTTCGTTTAAGACCCAGATCCTCTGGTGATGAATCACAGCGCATAGGGTTCATAATGTCACTTTTGCGCAAGGAACCTCAGGGATGGGCCTTTTCTCTCCAACCTAGTGATCCGTGCTTTAGATCAGTGGATAGTTTTTTTTCTGCTTTGGGGTTGTTTTATGATGATCCTGATCGTGTCTCATCTGCTGAGTCTGAATTAAGACGTTTGAGGCAGGGATCAGGTAATGTGGAAAATTATTGTACTCACTTCCGTCGGTGGTCTGCACAGGTGGAGTGGAACGATTCAGCTTTGAAAAGTTTGTTTCTTGCGGGGCTAGGGGAAAGGGTTAAGGATCTGCTGATTGCTTATCCTTCACCTGGAAACTTGCAGGAGGCAATGCAATTAGCTATACGGGGGGACAGGAGACTGCGTGCAAGGGTTAATGAGAGTAAAACCTCTGCCATGTCAGCTCCGAGTCTTGAGAGGGTCTGTACTGACATTGGAGAGCCGATGGAGATTGGGGCGATGTCACTCCGCTCTCAGGAAAAAGACCGCAGATTTTCTGAAGGTTTGTGCTTTTATTGAGGTGGGTCTGACCATTTCATTAGGAACTGTGTGCTTTGTGTGAACAAAGAAAAAAAAAGGTCAGTTACGCCCGTATAGCCTGTTTAAATACTAAGGGTGTACTTCTTTCTCCTACTACCACTGCTCAGGAAGAATTAATTGAATTTCGGGTATTTGTGGATTGTGGTTGTACTCTGAATGTGATTGATGGGGGATTCTTGGAAAAACTTAAATTAAAACCCAAACCTTTGTCATCCCCTATTGCCGTGGTTTCTGTCGATGGCTCTCCTTTAAAGAGTGTTACTCACAAGGTCTGTGAATTTCCCCTCACTATTAATGGTATTCACCAAGAGAATTTGGATTTGGTAGTATTAAATAATTTGCCTTCTCCTGTAGTGTTGGGGTTACCCTGGTTAAAATTGCACAATCCTGTACTGGATTGGTCTACCAATGAAATTAAGTCTTGGAGCCCTAAGTGTTATGACAAGTGTTGTAACGGGTGCATTGCTGCAGTGGATAAAGGGGAATTACCTGTACCTATTCAGGATTTTTGGAAAGTTTTTTCTGAGAAAGAATCGCAAATTTTGCCTCCCCATAGAGACTATGATTGTACCATTGAATTTGTCCCTGGAGCGACTCTTCCTAAAAGTCGTTTATTTAATCTTACTATTCCTGAGAGAAAAGCTTTGGAGGAATACATACAGACAAGCTTGGCCGCCGGTCACATTAGGCCTTCCAAGTCTCCTGTGGCTGTTGGATTTTTTTTGTTAAAAAAAAGGACGGCGGTTTACGTCCTTGTCTGGACTTTCGTGAGATTAATAAAATTACTATACGCATTCCTTACCCACTGCCATTGATTCATGATTTGTTTAACCAGTTAGTGGGGGCCAAGTGGTTCTCTAAAATTGATCTCCGGAGGGCATACAATTTGTTGCGCATGAAGGAGGGTGATGAATGGAAGACTGCTTTTAACACTCATGTGGGTCATTTTGAGAATCTGGTTATGCCTTTTGGTCTTACCAATGCTCCAGCATTTTTTCAGAATCTTATTAATGACATCCTTAGACCTTTGATCGGCAAAAATGTGGTTGTGTATTTGGATGACATTTTGATTTATTCGCCGGATCTGGAGTCTCATTGGCGGAGCGTACGTGAGGTTTTACAGTTATTAATGGACAATTCGCTTTTTGCTAAGCTAGAGAAATGTGAGTTCGCTGTACAGAGAATTAGTTTTTAGGGTTACATTATCTCCAGTGAAGGTTTTGAGATGGATCCGGTTAAAGTTCAAGCTGTGCAGGAATGGCCTAGGCCTATTGGTTTGAAATCAATACAGAGGTTTTTGGGTTTCGCCAATTATTACAGAAAATTCATAAAAAAAAATTCTATTATTGTCAAACCACTGACCGATCTTACCAGGAAAGGTGCTAATGCAGTTCAGTGGACTTCTGAGGCCATTGAAGCTTTTGTGTTTCTAAAGGAGAGGTTCACCTCTGCTCCCATCCTTATGCAGCCTGATGTGACTAAGCCGTTTTTGGTTGAGGTTGATGCTTCTTCTGTGGGGGTCGGTGCGGTGTTGTCTCAGGAAAACTAGGATGGAGTACATCCCTGTGCCTTTTTTTCAAAAAAATTTTCTGAGACTGAACTTAATTACGATATTGGTAATCGGGAATTGCTGGCTATTAAACTCGCATTTGAACACTGGCGTCATCTCTTGGAAGGTGTTGAATTTCCCATTCAGGTTTTCACTGATCATAAAAATCTGATCTATCTTGATGCTGCCAAGCGCTTGAATGCCCGTCAGGCTAGGTGGGCACTTTTTTTCTCGCGGTTTAATTTTTCCGTTACTTACATCCCGGGTACCAAGAATGTTAAAGCTGATGCGTTGTCTCGCAGCTTTTCTCCCATGGTCGGTGCTGAGGAGGAGGAGGAGAGCATTTTACAAGAAGGTGTTGTTTTTGATGCTTTGGACTCCATTTTGGAGGATGAGATTCTTAAAGCTCAGGAGAATGCCCCATCTAACACTCCCCATGGGAGGTTGTTTGTGCCTAGGACCTTTAGGAGAGATTTGTTTGTTGAGTGTCATGAGTCTTGGTTGGCAGGTCATCCAGGAATTTCTGAGACCAACAGACTTGTGGGTCGCAGTTTTTGGTGGCCTGGATGGCAGAAGGAAGTCATTAAGTGGGTGCGTCAATGTACTGTGTGTGCTAGATCTAAGTCTTCGCATGCTCCTGCTGCGGGGTTGCTTTGCTCTCTAGAGGTTCCTAGTGCACCTTGGATACATCTGGCTATGGACTTTTTTACTGACCTTCCCCCCCTCTGAGGGTTTCACGGTCATCTGGGTGGTCGTGGACCATTTTAGCAAGATGTGTCACTTGGTTCCCTTCATCAAACTGCCTTGCGCTAAGACACTCGCTAAGGCTTTTGACAAGGAAATTGTCAGACTACATGGCGTTCCTACTGACATTGTTTCTGATAGGGGACCTCAGTTTGTGGCTCGTTTTTGGCGTGCCTTTTGTGACAGGTTGGGAGTTCATTTGTCGTTTTCATCCGGATATCATCCTGAGTCTAATGGCCAGACAGAAAGAAAGAACCAGGATGTTGAGCAGTTCTTGCGTTGCTTTGTGGCAGAGAATCAAGAGGGGTGGTCTGAGTTTTTGCCACTTGCTGAGTTTGCTCTTAACAACCATACATCCTCTTCTGCTGGGTGTTCGCCTTTTTTTTGTTGTTCTGAGAGACATCCGTCTTTTGGGTCATTCTCCAAATTGGTATCGACTGTGCCTGAGGAGGAGAGTTTTTCCGGTGATTTGGAGAGAGTTTGGACGGATGTGCGTGCTGATCTTCAGGAGGCTAACATAAAATCTAAGAGTTACTTTGATAGGAAACGGCAAGAGGTTTCGTTTGCTATTGGTGACATGGCTTGGGTCCCAAGTTTGTAGGGCCCTTTAAGGTGCTTCAGATAGTTAACCAATCTGCTGTTAAGTTGGAGGTTCCTACCTCCTGGAAGATTAATCCGGTGTTTCATGTTTCTCTGTTGAAAAGAGCTGATGTGTCGGATGGTGACGCTTCTGCCACTGTTCCTCCGGTGGTGGAGGACGGGGAATATGAAATTTCCCGCATCCTAAATTCTAGACGGTATAGGGGGAGTTTGCAGTATCTCGTCGCTTGGAAGGGTTTCGGACCCGAGGATAACTCATGGGTGAGGGCGGATGATGTTTCTGCTTCCAGACTTGTCAGAGCGTTTCACAGGAGGTTTCCTGATAAGCCTGGGCCTAGGGGATCCGGAGGATCCTCTTAGAAGAGGGGGTACTGTTAGAACTCTCCTGTTAGGTTTTTTCTATCTTGCTGGTCACATGACCTTTTTTGCCTATTTAGTCCTGCTCCGCCCTCCTAGCCTTGCTGGACTTCATTGTAATTTCTACTCTTGAACTAGCTTGGTGCTCTTTTGCCTTTCTCAGTTGGTTTTGCTGGGTCTTTGGACCTCTATGTTCTATGTTGTTTGTGTGTCTTATTTCTGCTACAATTTCTGCTAGGAGATGTCCATCTTTCTCCCAGTCCCTAGTTCTTATAGGGATCCCTCCCTCACATCTATAGGACTTCGTTCAGACTAGCCGAGGACTTTAGCGGGTCTAATCGCAGGATCAGGTTCCCCGTTACATCGTAGGGATCCAGCTTAGTTCTATTGTAGGGACAGATCTCCTGTCTTTCCTTAGTGCTTGTAGCAGATCATAAAACTGACAGTGTAGATAGTTGCCCTTGGGGTATTATATTGTGTATTTTCATGTATATGTATCTATTCACTTGTGTTTTGCCTTTTAATGGACAATCTAAGTGAAATGGACACTTTTCTTGTTTGCCTCTAACTACCCGCCAGGGTACATAAAGAACTTTGTGGCTGAGGACTATGTACAGCCCAAAAACTGTTGCAGTAAATAATTGCACTCCCTGGAGTGCCCCTTTAGGTGACCTCAGAAGAAAAACCTGTCTGGGTGGCACAAGCGGAGGTCGAACTCAGGATCGCCATGCCCTGCAGCCACCCCAGGGCCTACGTGGAGGGTTTGCTTTGGACAGGTCCCTCAAGCTACCAAGTACTCTACCCTGTGAGATGGACATCCTGTCGGGGAACCTCACAGGAAGAGACTTGAATTTTGAGGTTGCTTATTGAATTGTACGTACCTATTTATTATTTATAATGTTTTATATGTAACGTTCAAGCAAAGTGCCTCCCATAAAGGGAAGAGTTATTGTTATTGTTGTTATAAAAAGTACTTCAGTCCGGGAGTACTGAGCTTTGCTAGGGGGGAATGTGGCGCCCTGCTGTGCATTGGTGCCACAGATCCTAGAGGTGTGCATGGACGGATTCCTCCACAAGAGGCCCTCATAGCATTCACACACCTCCACCTTCCACCTCAGACCACCAGAGGGAGCCCTTTAGGGATATAAATAGGGAAGGTGGAGCTAGGCAGTTAGTCTAATTCTGGAGTCCACAGAGAGTGAAGCCTGTGAGAAAGTCAGTCCAGCACAGACTCAGTGAGCTCAGGTTAGTGAGCCTACGGCGTGCCGACGCCATAAGAGCGGTGAAGAGTAGCGAGGCCTACTGCCAGTGTGAAGCCTAGTGAAGGCCCCGAGCGCGGCCGAAGGCAAGTGGAGTATGCGAGCTACATAGGGGGCAGAGGAGCTTAGCCAGCTCACCCCAAAACCATTTACCGGACACCGGGTCCGTGTCTGCAAGGATCTCTAAAACCAGCAGAAACAACCGGAACCCCTGGCGAACTACATGTCCCAGGAACACCAGAAGCTGACCGTTATCCCAGGGTCAGGAATCACAGAGGCCCAAGAGACCAGGGAGTGTGATCTCTATCAGAAGGCCCTACCACCAGGTCAGGAGGTGTGAGACAGAGACCAAGTTAGTCCTAGCTTCAGGCAGGTCATAAACTTATCAGGAAAAGGCAAGAAACAGGAGGCCCCACACTCGCTCACTGGGGAGAGTCCTGAAATGCACCCTTCACCCTATAGTGCCCTGGATCGTGCCTGAAACACCACCAGTAAAGGTACTGAAGTGAACTGTTGTGAGTGTGCCTATTCTTCTCCTGACCCGGCTGGGTCCCCTCTGTCCTGCATCCCTTCTCCTATGCTGCCCTGAGGCCCCACTCCACCTGTGGGGAGCCGCACCCAACTAAGCTGACTGATCACTGGCCTCAGAGGACTGTAGCAGCGCTGGTGATTCCCACCAGACCCAACGGGTGGCGTCACAAACTTTCCCTTATCCCATACACCTTTTCCCCCATTCCTTTGCTTTTAAGAGTGACCCCAGGGTACGGGCTCGGGAACTGGCCACCGCGACATCCCTCAAATCTAACAGCAAGGCCCGGGCGCCGAATCGTCCCCCAACACCATGGGCGCATCAAGATCAGCAGTCATGTGCGGGGAAAGATGCGGGCTCAGAGCCAGATTTTTTTTTTATATACAGTTTTCTCCTTCATTCTATTTCACGCATGTCTGTAATAAAAAATATATACTGTATTTAAAGAAAATCTATAAAATGATCTTACCTTTCGACCGCCCGAAGCTTGATGGAATTCATGCCTTTTAACACATCCATCATACTGGGGAGCTGATCCACACTGCCTTTCTCTGAAGCCTCGCTTTCCGTCGGGCTGCATTTGTGAAACCCTTTACATTCTCTTATAAGATCAAGTGCAGATTTTAGTTGAGTAGATGGGACTGGGGGTGGTGGAGGAGGAGGAGGAGGAGGAGGAAGGGGCAGCGGAGCTACTGGGGTTGTACATTGTAAGAACTGTGCGGAAAGTGGTGTAGAAGCTGAAGATGGGGGTGGGAGGGCATTACCTGGGCTGCCAAATGAGTACAGTGATTCTGTATCTGAGAAAAAAAGACAAGATCAAATCATACCAAATACATAGCAAAAGCTTGACCTGTTTAACCCATTAAGTGATTAATAAGGATTACAAAAACAATGGCTTACGAGACTGTGCGGCTTGTGACTGTTGTAGGGCAACAATGGCAGCAATCTGTGCTCTCAGCTGCAGCAGCTCATCTTCCAAAGCTGCGATTTTCTGAAAGGCATGATCGTCTGCAGGAAGGAGACTCTTTTCACACACTCTCTTGGCCGACATCATAGTCAGAAATCCTGAGTCTGAATTATTCGGGTCCATGGACTTGTTGGATTGAAGATCGTGTCTGATGAAAAAGGTCACTGTCACTAAAGAACCATTAAAAAGTAGTAGTTACTAAAGGGAATCTGTCACCAGGTTTATGCTACCTCATCTGAGAGCAGCATGATGTGAGGGCCGAGACCCCGAATCCAGTGATGTTACTGGGCTCTTTGCTGTAGTTTTGATAAATAATTGTGTTATCTTCTTCAGCTCTGCTAGTCCTCTCAATGATCAGCTCCTGCTATGCAGTCCTTAATATTCATGAGCTCCGGCTAACCATGTCCCTCTCCGCTGTCAGCGTTGTCTATGCACAGTGTAGACAGAAAGCTGTAAATCAATGGTGCAGGCAGGGCTGTGGAGTCGGTAAGCCAAAATTCCGACTCCTCAATTTCCATGACTCCGACTCCCTCATACACGACTCATGTTTAAGTGATAAATTTACTGTAGCACAGATTCATCTCAGCTAAAAGTCTAGACCCTTAGATCAGGAATAGGACAGACATTTATAGGACATTTCATAACTTTCCCAAATTCTTATGAAACAATATTCCCCACAAACTGCATTGAACTACTGTACCCAATTTATTATATATTTTAGGTTAGGAGTCGCAGTCGGTACATTTTATACAGATTCCGACTCCACGAAAATGGACTCCACAGCTCTGGGTGCAGGTTGGGTTAGACTGAGCTCATACAATATGGGAGAAGACAATCAGAGCTCACCAGAAGTAAGAAGTATCTTGGTATATTTATTTGTCTTATTAGTCACACCAAATGAAGCGCACAATAACAGGAAATGGTCGGCACCAGCGTGCACCCGCGCTCTCCTGTAACAGGTCAGCTGCTATTTTTTAGCCAATAAAGATACCAAGACCCTTATGGGGAGTGTCACCTTTCTTCTCCCATATTGTATTACTGGGCCATTTACTATCGTCACTGAGCATCATCTATGTAATTACCTAACAGAGGCCATAACGATAATTGATCAATGTCATATATATTCAAGCCGTTACAGTAGCAGCCTAACCAGTGTCTACACACACATATATGTATATATACAGTACAGACCAAAAGTTTGGACAACCTTCGTATTTAAAGATTTTTCTGTATTTTCATGACTATGAAAATTGTACATACACACTGAAGGCATCAAAACTATGAATTAACACATGTAGAATTATATACTTATCAAAAAAGTGTGAAACAACAGAAAATATGTCTTATATTCTAGGTTCTTCAAAGTAGCCACCTTTTGCTTTGATGACTGCTTTGCATACTCTTGGCATTCTCTTGATGAGCTTCAAGAGGTAGTCACCGGAAATGGTCTTCCAACAATCTTGAAGGAGTTCCCAGAGATGCTTAACACTTGTTGGCCCTTTTGCCTTCACTCTGTGGTCCAGCTCACCCCAAACCATCTCGATTGGGTTCAGGTCTAGTGACTGTGGAGGCCAGGTCATCTGGCATAGCACCCCATCACTCTCCTTCTTGGTCAAATAGCCCTTACACAGCCTGGAGGTGTGTTTGGGGTCATTGCCCTGTTGAAAAATAAATGATGGTCCAACTAAATGCAAAACGGATGGAATAGCATGCCGCTGCAAGATGCTGTGGTAGCCATGCTGGTTCAGTATGCCTTAAATTTTGAACAAAACCCCAACAGTGTCAGCAGCAAAGCACCCCCACACCATCACACCTCCTCCTCCATGCTTCACGGTGGGAACCAGGCATGTAGAGTCCATCCGTTCACCTTTTCTGCGTCACACAAAGACACGGTGGTTGGAACCAAATATCTCAAATTTCGACTCATCAGACCAAAGCACAGATTTCCACTCGTCTAATGTCCATTCCTTGTGTTCTTTAGCCCAAACAAGTCTCTTCTGCTTGTTGCCTGTCCTTAGCAGTGGTTTCCTAGCAGCTATTTTACCATGAAGGCCTGCTGCACAAAGTCTCCTCTTAACAGTTGTTGTAGAAATGTGTCTGCTTCTAGAACTCTGTGTGGCATTGACCTGGTCTCTAATCTGAGCTGCTGTTAACCTGCGATTTCTGAGGCTGGTAACTCGGATAAACTTATCCTCAGAAGCAGAGGTGACTATTGGTCTTCCTTTCCTGGGGCGGTCCTCATGTGAGCCAGTTTTTTTGTAGCGCTTGATGGTTTTTACAACTGCACTTGGGGACACTTTCAAAGTTTGCCCAATTTTTCACACTGACTGACCTTCATTTCTTAAAGTAATGATGGCCACTCGTTTTTCTTTACTTAGCTGCTTTTTTCTTGCCATAATACAAATTCTAACAGTCTAGTCAGTAGGACTATCAGCTGTGTATCTACCTGATTTCTGCACAACACAACTGATGGTCCCAACCCCATTTATAAGGCAAGAAATCCCACTTAATAGACCTGACAGGGCACGCCTGTGAAGTGAAAACCATTTCCGGTGACTACCTCTTGAAGCTCATCAAGAGAATGCCAAGAGTGTGTAAAGCAGTCATCAAAGCAAAAGGTGGCTACTTTGAAGAACCTAGAGTTTAAGACATATTTTCAGTTGTTTCACACTTTTTTTTAAGTATATAATTCCACATGTGTTAATTCATAGTTTTGATGCCTTCAGTGTGAATGTACAATTTTCATAGTCATGAAAATACAGAAAAATCTTTAAATGAGAAGGTGTGTCCAAACTTTTGGTCTGTACTGTACATATATTATATAGACACATACACATACATATGTGTGTGTGTGTATATATATATATATATATATATATATATATATATACAGTACAGACCAAAAGTTTGGACACACCTTTTCATTTAAAGATTTTTCTGTATTTTCATGACCATGAAAATTGTACATTCTCACTGAAGGCATCAAAACTATGAATTAACACATGTTGAATTATATACTTAACAAAAAAGTGTGAAACAACTGAAAATATGTCTTAAATTCTAGGTTTTTCAAAGTAGCCACCTTTTGCTTTGATGACAGCTTTGCACACTCTTGGCATTCTCTTGATGAGCTTCAAGAGGTACTCACCAGAAATGGTTTTCACTTCACAGGTGTGCCCTGTCAGGTTTAATAAGTGGGATTTCTTGCCTTATAAATGGGGTTGGGACCATCAGTTGTGTTGTGCAGAAGTCTGGTGGATACACAGCTGATAGTCCTACTGAATAGACTGTTAGAATTTGTATTATGGCAAGAAAAAAGCAGCTAAGTAAAGAAAAACGAGTGGCCATCATTACTTTAAGAAATGAAGGTCAGTCAGTGCGAAAAATTGGGAAAACGTTGAAAGTGTCCCCAAGTGCAGTTGCAAAAACCACCAAGCGCTACAAAGAAACTGGCTCACATGAAGACCGCCCCAGGAAAGGAAGACCAAGAGTCACCTCTGCTTCTGAGGATAAGTTTATCCGAGTCACCAGCCTCAGAAATCGCAGTTTAACAGCAGCTCAGACTAGAGACCAGGTCAATGCCACACAGAGTTCTAGCAGCAGACACATCTCTTCAACAACTGTTAAGAGGAGACTTTGTGCAGCAGGCCTTTATGGTAAAATAGCTGCTAGGAAACCACTGCTAAGGACAGGCAACAAGCAGAAGAGACTTGTTTGGGCTAAAGAACACAAGGAATGGACATTAGACCAGTGGAAATCTGTGCTTTGGTCTGATGAGTCCAAATTTGAGATCTTTGGTTCCAACCACTGTGTTTTTGTGTGACGCAGAAAAGGTGAACGGATGGACTCTACATGCCTGGTTCCCACCGTGAAGCATGGAGGAGGAGGTGTGATGGTGTGGGGGTGCTTTGCTGGTGACACTGTTGGGGATTTATTCAAAATTGAAGGCATACTGAACCAGCATGGCTACCACAGCATCTTGCAGCGGCATGCTATTCCATCCGGTTTGCGGTTAGTTGGACCATCATTTTTTCTTTCAACAGGACAAAGGGCTATTTGACCAAGAAGGAGAGTGATTGGGTGCTACGCCAGATGACCAGGCCTCCATAGTCACCAGACCTGAACCCAATCGAGATGGTTTGGGGTGAGCTGGACCGCAGAGTGAAGGCAAAAGGGCCAACAAGTGCTAAGCATCGCTGGGAACTCCTTCAAGATTGTTGGAAGACCATTTCCGGTGACTACCTCTTGAAGCTCATCAAGAGAATGCCAAGAGTGTGCAAAGCAGTCATCAAAGCAAAAGGTGGCTACTTTGAAGAACCTAGAATATTAGACATATTTTCAGTTGTTTCACACTTTTTTGTTAAGTATATAATTCCACTTGTGTTAATTCATAGTTTTGATGCCTTCGGTGTGAATGTACAATTTTCATAGTCATGAAAATACAGAAAAATCTTTAAATGAGAAGGTGTGTCCAAACTTTTGGTCTGTACTATATATATATATATATGTGTGTGTGTGTGTGTATATATATATATATATACATATATATATATGTAGCGCCCCGAGGGTTCGGCCGCTACAGGGGTATTGCACCTCTGCCAGAGGTGTGATATTCCACTCCCGGGTAAGGATGGAGTGTGGACCAGGGCTCAGTTAGCTGCATACAGCACACACACCCCATTTCCGAGGGACAGCTCAACGGTGCTCCCACTAGACAGAAGTGCAGGCACGACCGACTATGTCCCTGTCTGGAGTGGGGAGGGGGGTGGAACACCCAGTGCTGTAGGGGCAGATAGGGGTTGGTTCCTGAGCGTAGGAAGGAGCCCATTGGTTGTTGGTCACCTGGGCTCATGGCTAGAGGGAGGTATAAAAGGTGGGCACCATCTTAGATCTGGGTGCAGTCTGTGAGGAGAGCTGACAGGGAGCAGCAGCTCAGGCTGAGTGCTGCTCCAGAGGCAGGCCTAGAGAAGAGGCCGGAGCCTGAGAGGAGAAGGAGAAGTGAGCCTGGAGAAGAGGCCAAGGGAAGGAGGAGAAGACAGAACAGGAGAGAAGGAGAAGAGAGAGAAACAGAAGGGCTCAGGAACAAGAAGGTGGAAGGGACACTAAGAACCCACGAGAATACAGGGTGAAGGGTCAGGCAGATTAAGGGTACCGGATCCCAAGTTGGTGGAGGAGAAACTACCCTCAGCCAAAGACCGGTCGTCGTGATCATTTATTGGTGCGACACCTCATCAAACCTGCTAGGAAGGCACCATATAGGACAGCGGAGGACGGGGCCCACGTTTAACCGCACAAGTCCGCGGCAGCTGGACAAAAGTGGGTCACTGGTGAGGCAGGCCAGAGAAAGGACAAAAGGGGGTCCTGAGCCATACTTCTGAACTGCCTGGGAGTTGACCGAGCCCCACACCTGGTGGACGCAGCACGGCTCGGGCGGTCACTACTGGTGCCGAAGTGACCCGGAGCACATGAACTGCGAGTAAAGACCCTGGACTGTAACTTGTTGTCTGTGTGTTCCTTCGCGCCTCCAGCACTATCAGCACTGGGACTCTCACTACCATCACTCCCACCATCCACTACACTGCCCTGGGGCCTCACTCTTCCCGTGGGGAGTCACATCATCCCAGCTGCATACATCATCAGCCCCAGCGGTCTGCCCTGCAGCGGCGGTTCCTAATAACCGCAATCCACGGGTGGCGTAGTCAGACATTATCTAAAGCACGTAGCAGACTAACATTGGTCTGACCACCTTGAGCCGCGGGACCGGGCCACCACTACTACTCCCAGCGTCTCCCTACTGCCCGGTTCCGCGTGCCCCACGGCCCAGGGGGCGAGTCATATATATATACACACATACACATATATGTGTGTATATAAATATATACACATATATGTGTATGTATGTATGTATATATATAAACGTATATATGTGTGTGTGATTGAGCTCATTGTTTAGATAACCAGTAGAACGCTGGAATCAGGGTCTCCGTTGCTTTGAAGAGGATAAATCTAATGACAGATTAATTTTGAAAGTAATAAGATCAGATAATTACCGGAATCTGGTGTACATCAGGTCATTGTCATCTAACAGACATGGGGCATCTACCAAAGAAGCAATGTCAGGTCTCTTGACAGCTTCATACTCTTTAGTTTCTAATACTTCAGGTCCTATGAATTTCTGCAAGAGAGAAATAAAGGATATTATGTCAAAAAGCAAAGTTTTTGTATTAATGTTTTTGTATTAATCCCCATAGAGGAAATCTGTCACCAGGTTTTTGTTATGTAATCTGAGAGCATCATGGTGTAGGGACGTAGACCCTGATTACAGCAATGTGTCACTTACTGGGCTGATTATTGTTGTTTCAATAAAATTAGTGCATTATTAGCAAGATATTATCACTTTAGGACTAACTGTGCCATGTAGTCTTTCTTTTCTATGTAACCTCGCTCCCACCACTGATTAACAGCTTTCTGGTTATGCACGCAGAAAGTTGCCAATCAGTGGTTTGCGCAGGGTTATTGAGAGCTCAGCATTCAGAGAACTGTTAGATCAGCAACAGATAAAACAGTGATTGTATGAAAACTGCAGCAAGCAGCTCAGTAAGTGACACATCGCTAGAATAAGTCTTTGCCCCTACATCGTGCTGCATATCAAAAACGTGTCAAGAGGAATAACCCGTATAATGTACTAGCAGCACATTATCAGCCTCCTAATAATAAGGTTCTAAAAGAGGCACTGCCGTCAAAGTTTTTATCCTCTTAATATATTGCAGTCATCATACTATATAGCACTGTGTACTTACAATTGCTCATTTTGGCCTTATACAGCTAATTCTTCTCTTTTCTCGGCTCTATGTAGAAACAGGAAGTCTCTTTTTCCTGGATTTGTCATCCCCCTCTTCAACTTCTGACCCAGCTGCTTTCTCCTCCTCCTGCCAGGGACTTTTGCAGTGACTCATGACTAGAGCAGAGAAGGATTTAGCTAGTCAGTTTTTAATCACAATGTCATAGACCTAATGGAAAAGAGAAGAATTAGCTAGGTAAAGGGGCAAAATGAGCAATTGTAAGTACACATGACAGTTCTATTCTGCAGTCAAAATGGGGGGGGGTAATAATGGATCAGCTGTCAGGTGTAACATACCTGGCGGCGTCCTTGCATAGTGGTCCATCTCCCACTGTGCAGGAGCGCGCACTTGATCTCCTGTCCAGAATGTCTCTCTGGCTTCCCTCCATGCTGTCTTGTTTGTGTCTGTGTCTGTTTCTGCTGCTTAAGGGCGGCGCCCGATCACTTCCTGCTCTTTGTACCTGCTGTGGGTCACGCCCCTTGTGCGTCCTCAGCCTATTGCTGTCTGACACTTGGTATATAGCTCAGCAGCTCCCTTCTATCCCGGCCTGAGCATAAGTGTTTCTTTCAGTGTGTGCTTGCACTCTGAAGGTGCCAGGTCCCGTCTTTGTTTCCCTGTCCGCCTTTCCTGGAGGCTTATTTCCAGGCCTGTCTGAACTAAGTCCTGTATGTTTCCTGCTTTGCGGTGTCAGCTCCCGTGTCTGAACTGTGTCCTGTATGTCTCCTGCTTTACGGTATTAGTTCCCGTGTCTGAACTAAGTCCTGTATGTCTCTTGCCTTGCGGTGTCAGCTCCCGTGTCTGAACTGTGTCCTGTATGTCTCCTGCTTTACGGTATTAGTTCCCGTGTCTGAACTAAGTCCTGTATGTCTCCTGCCTTGCGGTGTCAGCTCCCGTGTCTGAACTGTGTCCTGTATGTCTCCTGCTTTTCGGTATTAGTTCCCGTGTCTGAACTAAGTCCTGTATGTTTCCTGCTTTGCGGTGTCAGCTCCCGTGTCTGAACTAGTCCTGTATGTCTCCTGCTTTACGGTATTAGTTCCCGTGTCTGAACTGAGTCCTTTCTGTGTATCTTGTCTGTCCTGTCTGAGCACGCTCCTAGCCTGTTTCATCCCGCCTCTCTGGGGGCAGTATTCCCAGACCCGCTCCTGTATCCCGCTGCAGTGTCGGTCTCCTCCGTACACTCAGTTCCTGTCTGTTCTGTGTGAACAGAGCCCTGTCCTCCCTGCTCAGTCTTCTGCACTCTATCTGTGCTTACCTTTACCCGCCTGCCTGCCCGCCTGCCTGCATACCCGCCTGCCTGCATATCCGCCTGCCTGCATCCCAGTCTGTGTGCCAGTCTACCAGTCTGTTCCTGTATTCCCCTGTGTGGGTCAACAGCCGTGTCCGGGGTCTGTCCTGGAGTAGCACCTGGTCCCTCTGCTCGGTTCCTCCTTGGTGCTCTGGCGTCGTATGCCGTCGTGCGACCCTGGTCGGATCGGGCAGATACTTAGTTACGCCCCTCCAGGCATACACTCTCCGGCACGGTCCAGTGGAATCACTACCAATCACATGCACACGCCGCTCTAGCCCGGGCGTGTGCATAACAGCATGCACAGGCCATGGTTCCCGTTGAGCCCCACGGCCTTCGCTCTCTGAGAAGTTTTTCCAGCGAATATATGCATTAAAATAAATAAATTTTTTTTCCCTTAGCTGAGTTCCAGGCGAATTACGCACCGTCCAGATGGATCTATCAGCTCTCGTTCCTGCGGATCCGCCACGTTACTATGGGGATCCAAGACAGTGTCGTGCATTTGTGGAGCAATGCATGCTACACTTTAAGGCCTACCCTCTTTATTTTCCTTCCGATTGGGCTAAAGTGGCCTTTATGATGTCTTACCTGGCGGGTGATGCCTTGGAATGGATCAACCCCCTATATGAAACACAGGATCCGATCCTCCGGGACCTAATGGCCTTCCTGGTGGCCTTTCTAATGGTCTTCGATGATCCTAACCCGGAGGCTCCTGCTGAAGCTTCACTTCCCAGTATCCCGGAGCAGCCCCAATGGGTAATGTGTGTGGGTAGCGCAATAGTTCTCCAGCCCAATGAGACTACTGCCCACCCAGAATCCTTACAGGGTGACTACGCTTTCCGGAATACTTCTCCCAACCTCAAGAGGCAGTCCAGACGTGCTAGACTTAGAGGCAAGCAGTCACGCCTGGGTCTGTCCTCCCTGAGACCTCCTGAACCCTTCGGGGTGCTACCTGGTAACGAAAGGACAGAGACTCTCCTATACTCTGTACCTGATACCTCGCTCGCTTCGTCCAGTGAGTCCAACCTAGTGTACTCCGAAGCAGAGGTTACTCCCGAGTCTCTACACCCCTCCGACCAGGCGGAGGACCTCCAGTTGTGTTCTGAACCCTTCGGGGTGCCACCTGGTGGTGAATGGACAGAGACTTTCCTATATCCTGGACCTGATACCTCGCTCGCTTCGTCCAGTGAGTCCAACCTAGTGTACTCTGAAGCAGAGGTTACTCCCGAGTCTCTACACCCCTCCGACCAGGCGGAGGACCTCCAGTTGTGTTCAGAACCCTTCGGGGTGCCACCTGGTGGTGAATGGACAGAGACTTTCCTATACTCGGTACCCGATACCTCGCCTGCTTCCTCCAGTGAGTCCGACCTAGTGTTCTCCGAAGCAGAAGTTACTCCCGAGTCTCTACACCCCTCCGACCAGGCGGAGGACCTCCAGTTGTGTTTAGAACCCTTCGGGGTGCCACCTGGTGGTGAATGGACAGAGACTTTCCTATTTCCTGTACCTGATACCTCGCCTGCTTCCTCCAGTGAGTCCGACCTAGTGTTCTCCGAAGCAGAAGTTACTCCCGAGTCTCTACACCCCTCCGACCAGGCGGAGGACCTCCAGTTGTGTTTAGAACCCTTCGGGGTGCCACCTGGTGGTGAATGGACAGAGACTTTCCTATTTCCTGTACCTGATACCTCGCCTGCTTCCTCCAGTGAGTCCGACCTAGTGTACTCTGAAGCAGATGTTTTCTCTGAGCCTCAGTACTCTTCTGACCCGGCGGAGGACCTCCAGTTGTTTCCTGAATCCTCCGGGATACCACCAGATAACAAAGAGACAGTGAGTTTTCCTCATTATGTACCTGATAACCCGTCTATTTCTTCCTGTGAGCTTGACAAGATGTACCTCGAAGCAGAGATTACCCTCAAGTCTCTGTCTCCCTCCAACCCAGTGAACGATTGGTCCTCGAATTCCCTGCGGAAGATTCTGGCAGGCCTGAAGAAGAGGGGGCGTAAGGGGGGAGGTACTGTAACATACCTGGCGGCGTCCTTGCATAGTGGTCCATCTCCCACTGTGCAGGAGCGCGCACTTGATCTCCTGTCCAGAATGTCTCTCTGGCTTCCCTCCATGCTGTCTTGTTTGTGTCTGTGTCTGTTTCTGCTGCTTAAGGGCGGCGCCCGATCACTTCCTGCTCTTTGTACCTGCTGTGGGTCACGCCCCTTGTGCGTCCTCAGCCTATTGCTGTCTGACACTTGGTATATAGCTCAGCAGCTCCCTTCTATCCCGGCCTGAGCATAAGTGTTTCTTTCAGTGTGTGCTTGCACTCTGAAGGTGCCAGGTCCCGTCTTTGTTTCCCTGTCCGCCTTTCCTGGAGGCTTATTTCCAGGCCTGTCTGAACTAAGTCCTGTATGTTTCCTGCTTTGCGGTGTCAGCTCCCGTGTCTGAACTGTGTCCTGTATGTCTCCTGCTTTACGGTATTAGTTCCCGTGTCTGAACTAAGTCCTGTATGTCTCTTGCCTTGCGGTGTCAGCTCCCGTGTCTGAACTGTGTCCTGTATGTCTCCTGCTTTACGGTATTAGTTCCCGTGTCTGAACTAAGTCCTGTATGTCTCCTGCCTTGCGGTGTCAGCTCCCGTGTCTGAACTGTGTCCTGTATGTCTCCTGCTTTTCGGTATTAGTTCCCGTGTCTGAACTAAGTCCTGTATGTTTCCTGCTTTGCGGTGTCAGCTCCCGTGTCTGAACTAGTCCTGTATGTCTCCTGCTTTACGGTATTAGTTCCCGTGTCTGAACTGAGTCCTTTCTGTGTATCTTGT
Organism: Phyllobates terribilis; assembly: GCF_046119375.1. Classification (NCBI taxonomy): domain Eukaryota; kingdom Metazoa; phylum Chordata; class Amphibia; order Anura; family Dendrobatidae; genus Phyllobates; species Phyllobates terribilis. Next base: position 410,800 of record NW_027362781.1, on the reverse strand, counting down.
CTGTCCTGTCTGAGCACGCTCCTAGCCTGTTTCATCCCGCCTCTCTGGGGGCAGTATTCCCAGACCCGCTCCTGTATCCCGCTGCAGTGTCGGTCTCCTCCGTACACTCAGTTCCTGTCTGTTCTGTGTGAACAGAGCCCTGTCCTCCCTGCTCAGTCTTCTGCACTCTATCTGTGCTTACCTTTACCCGCCTGCCTGCCCGCCTGCCTGCATACCCGCCTGCCTGCATATCCGCCTGCCTGCATCCCAGTCTGTGTGCCAGTCTACCAGTCTGTTCCTGTATTCCCCTGTGTGGGTCAACAGCCGTGTCCGGGGTCTGTCCTGGAGTAGCACCTGGTCCCTCTGCTCGGTTCCTCCTTGGTGCTCTGGCGTCGTATGCCGTCGTGCGACCCTGGTCGGATCGGGCAGATACTTAGTTACGCCCCTCCAGGCATACACTCTCCGGCACGGTCCAGTGGAATCACTACCAATCACATGCACACGCCGCTCTAGCCCGGGCGTGTGCATAACATCAGGTTACCTTTAAAGGGGGTTTTCTCATAAAGATATATGGATAAAATTGCAAAGTGCTTTTAAAAACAAGCAACCTTGCAATCAATTTGCTTCTTTTTTTAAAAAAACTTTCTGCTCTCAAGAATGGAAGGATTTTTAATTCTATAGTTTACGCACATTGCCTAGTGTACCAGCCACCTCTGTACATACCCCTCAACCTTCCCAGACCCAGGGGACTGTCTCAAATTTAGGGAGCTGTCCCGCTATTCTGGGAGGTCGGGAATATGTCCCGACTTCAACTGTATTTGTGTCCTAATGTCACAGATACAGGTGGCTTTAAAAATGGCACAGGGAAGCATCAGCTCCTTCCTCCACCCATCAGTCTATAGACACACGTGGTCAAAATTGTTGGTACCCCTCGTTTAATGAAAGAAAAACCCACAATGGTCACAGAAATAACTTGAATCTGATAAAAGTAATAATAAATTAAAAATCTATGAAAATGAACAAATGAAAGTCAGTCATTGCTTTTCAACCCTGCTTCCACAGAATAAAAAAATTAAACTCATGACATAGGCCTGGACAGAAATGATGGTGCTCTTAACTTAATATTTTGCTGAACAACCTTTTGAGGCAATCACTGCAATCAAACCATTCCTGTAACTGTCAATGAGACTTCTGCGCCTCTCGACAGGTATTTTGGCCCACTCCTCATGAGCAAACTCCTCCAGTTGTCTCGTGTTTGAAGGTTGCCTTTTCCAGACGGCATGTTTCAGCTCTTTCCAAAGATGCTCAATAGGATTTAGGTCAGAGCTCATAGAAGGCCACTTCAGAATAGTCCAATGTTTTCCTCTTAGCCATTCTTGGGTGTTTTTAGTTGTGTGTTTTGGGTAATTATCCTGTTGCAAGACCCATGACCTGCGACTGAGACCAAGCTTTCTGACAGTGGGCAGCACATTTCTCTCTAGAGTCCCTTGATAGTCTTGAGATTTCATTGTACCCTGCACAGATCCAAGACACCCTGTGCCAGATGCAGCAAAGTAGCCCCAGAACAAAACAGAGCCTTCTTCATGTTTCACAGTAGGGACAGTGTTCTTTTCTTGATATGCTTCATTTTTCTGTCTGTGAATATAGAGCTGATGTGCCTTGCCAAAAACTTTCATTTTTGTCTCATCTGTCCATAGGACATTCTCCCAGAAGCTTTGTGGCTTGTCAACATGTAGTTTGGCAAATTCCAGTCTGGCTTTTTAACGATTTTGTTTCAACAATGGTGTTCTCCTTGGTCGTCTCCCATGAAGTCCACTTTGGATCAAACAACGACGGATGGTGCGATCTGACACTGATGTTCCTTGATCTTGAAGTTTACCTTTAATCTCTTTAGAAGTTATCCTGGGCTCTTTTGTTACCATTCGTATTATCCGTCTCTTTGATTTGTCATCAATTTTCCTCCTGCGGCCACTTCCAGGGAGGTTGGCTACAGTCCCATGGATCTTAAATTTCTGAATAATATGTGCAACTATAGTCACAGGAACATCAAGTTGCTTGGAGATGGTCTTATAACCTTTACCTTTAACATGCTTGTCAATAATTTTCTTTCTAATCTCCTGAGACAACTCTTTCCTTTTCTTCCTCTGGTCCATGTTGAGTGTGGTACACACCATGTCACCAAACAGCACAATCTGTAGCCCTATATACAGGCCCACTGACTGATTACAAGATTGTAAACACCCGTGATGCTAATTAGTGGACACAACTTGATTTAACATGTTCCTTTTGTCACATTATTTTCAGGGGTACCATCATTTCTGTTCAGGCCTATTTCATGAGTTTAATTTTTTTTCTAAATTATGTGGAAGCAGGGTTGAAAATGAAGATCTGACTTTCATTTGTTCATTTTCATATATTTTTAATTTATTATTACTTTTGTCAGATTCAAGTTATTTCTGTGACCAATGTGGGTTTTTCTTTCAATAAACGAGGAGTACCAACAATTTTGACCACTTGTGTAATCATAGAAAGCCCTGCCTGGACCTTCTGGTCACAAGACATTCTCGTGTCCCGTGACTAGGCAGCGGAGAAGAGGAGCAGGACACAGGCAAGGTGTGGCTGTTGTAGGAGAAGAGGAGCAGGACACATGCAAAGTGTGGCTGTTGTAGGAGAAAATGAGCAGGACACAGGCAATGTGTAGATGTTGTAGGACAAGAGGAGCAGGACACAGGCAATGTGTGCCTGTTTAGGACAAGAGGAGCAGGACACAGGCAATGTGTGCCTGTTGTAGGACAAGAAGAGCAGGACACAGGCAATGTGTGGCTGTTGTAGGAGAAGAGGAGCAGGAAACAGACAAGTTGTGAGTGTTGTAGAGGAAGAGGAGCAGGACACAGGCAATGTGTGGCTGTTGTAGAAGAAAATGAGCAGGACACAGGCAATGTGTGGCTGTTGTAGGAGAAGAGCAGGACACAGGCAATGTGTGAGTGTTGTAGGAGAAGAGGAGCAGAACACAGGCAACGTGTAAGTGTTGTAGGAGAAGAGGAGCAGGACACAGACAAGGTGTGGCTGTTGTAAAGGAAGAGGAGCAGGACACAGGCAATGTGTGGCTATTGTAGAAGAAGAGGAGCAGGATACAGTCAATGTGTGGCTGTTGTAGGAGAAGAGGAGCAGGACACAGACAAGGTGTGGCTGTTGTAGGAGAAGAGGAGCAGGACACAGGCAATGTATGGAAGTTGTAGGACAAGAGGAGCAGGACACAGGCAATGTGTGGAAGTTGTAGGACAAGAGGAACGTGACACAGGCAAAGTGTGCCTGTTGTAGGTCAAGAGGAGCAGGACACAGGCAATGTGTGCCTGTTGTAGGAGAAGAGGAGAAATACACAGGAAATGTGTGGATGTTGTAGGAGAGTTGAGTATTTGCGTGTTGATTTGACAGATTTGTGTGTGCTGATGTAGCATCAGACTGCATGTGTGGCAATGTACTATGGGGGCCTCTAACTGTGTGAAAAGCTGGGGGGCATCATACTGTGAGTGAAGGACATTTTTGGGGCAAGGAAAGTCTTACCAAGCTGTGTGGATACACTAAGGGCTTTACTAAGAGCAATATTTTGGTGTGGGCACATATAAATAACTGGGCAAGGTTAGGGTACTGGCTTGGTGGAAAGCAGAAATTAGCTTGGCACACTATGTGCACCATAGGGCGTGTCCCTCTTTCTTATTCAAAAGTTGGAAGGTATGTCTGTAGTCTATCAGAGGTGTCCGGTTTCATAGGTAAGGTTAGTGGGCTTGCAAGCATTGCTCTGAAGCCAGTCAGATTGCTGGATCTGCTTGCAGCATGGGAATTCACACAGGTTGTGTGAGTAACTCAGCCATGCTGCAGGATCAAATGTCAGGAGCTCAATTGCCCTTTGGCATGCAGGACATTGGGAGTGATAGGAATTGTGCGGGAATTATCTCCGAGACAAACCCGTAAATTAATTCTTGAAAAGTAACTCAACTTTGAATTCATTCTTTGTATGTATACTTTTGTAGGCACTTTCCATTTTTGCCGGCCCCGACCCACACCGATCTGTAGACATGGAAAGTGCCTACAAAAAGTTCCTCACTAGGAACGAAACGTTGCCACTGCAATGACTATGTGTCAATAAATCACCATTTTTCACTGAAGAGTGGAGTGCTGCCTGTGTCTTCATGAAATATACTGCTCAAAAAAATAAAGGGAACACTTAAACAACAGAATATAACTCCAAGTAAATCAAACTTGTATGAAATCAAACTGTCCATTTAGGAAGCAACACTGATTGACAATCAATTTCACATGCTGTTGTGTAAATGGAATAGACAATAGATGGAAATTATTGGCAATTATCAAGACACCCTCAATAAAGGAGTGGTTCTGCAGGTGGGGACCACAGACCACATCTCAGTACCAATGCTTTATGGCTGATGTTTTGGTCACTTTCGAATGTTGGTTGTGCTTTCACACTCGTGGTAGCATGAGATGGACTCTACAACCCACAGAAGTGGCTCAGGTAGTGCAGCTCATCCAGGACGGCACATCAATGCGAGCTGCGGCAAAAAGGTTTGCCGTGTCTGTCAGCGTAGTGTCCAGAGGCTGGAGGCGCTACCAGGAGACAGACCAGTACACTAGGAGACATGGAGGGGGCCGTAGGAGGGCAACAACCCAGCAGCAGGACTGCTACCTCCGCCTTTGTGCAAGGAGGAACAGGAGGAGCACTGCCAGAGCCCTGCAAAATGACCTCCAGAAGGCCACAAATGTGCATGTGTCTGCACAAACAGTTAGAAACCGACTCCATGAGGGTGGTATGAGGGCCCAACGTCCACAGATGGGGGTTGTGCTCACAGCCCAACACCGTGCAGGACGCTTGGCATTTGCCACAGAACACCAGGATTGGCAAAGTCGCCACTACCGCCCTGTGCTCTTCACAGATGAAAGCAGGTTCACACTGAGCACATGTGACAGACATGGAGACTCCATGGAGAGCGATATGCTGCCTGCAACATCCTTCAGCATGGCCGGTTTGGCAGTGGGTCAGTAATGGTGTGGGGTGGCATTTCTTTGGAGGGCCACACAGCCCTCCATGTGCTCGCCAGAGGTAGCTTCACTGCCATTAGGTACCAAGATGAGATCCTCAGACTCATTGTGAGACCATATGCTGGTGCGGTTGGCCCTGGGTTCCTCCTAATGCAGGACAATACCAGACCTCATGTGGCTGGAGTGTGTCAGCAGTTCCAGCAAGATGAAGGCATTGAAGCTATGGACTGGCCCACCCGTTCCCCAGACCTGAATCTGATTGAGCACATCTGGGACATCATGTCTCGCTCCATCCACCAACGTCACGTTGCACCACAGACTGTCCAGGAGTTGGCAGATGCTTTAGTCCAGGTCTGGGAGGAGATCCCACAGGAGACCATCCGCAACCTCATCAAGAGCATGCCCAGGCGTTGCAGGGAGGTCATACACTCACGTGGAGGCCACACACAATACTGAGCCTCATTTTGACTTGTTTTAATGACATTACATCAAAGTTGGATCAGCCTGTAGTGTGTTTTTCCACTTTCATTTTGAGGGTGACTCCAAATGCAGGCCTCCATTGGTTAATAAATTTGATTTCCATTGATGATTTTTGTGTGATTTTGTTGTCAGCACATTCAGCTTTGTAGAGAACAAAGTTTTCAATGAGAATATGTCATTCATTCAGATCTAGGATGTGTTATTTGAGTGTTCCCTTTATTTTTTTGAGCAGTGTACATACAGGGTGGGCCATTTATATGGATACACCTAAATTAAATGGGAATGGTTGGTGATATCAACTTCCTGTTTGTGGCACATTAGTATATGAGAGGGGGAAAACTTTTCCAGATGGGTGATGACCATGGTGGCCATTTTGAAATCAGCCATTTTGGATCCAACTTTATTTTTTTCAATGGGAAGAGGGTCATGTGACACATCAGACTTATTGAGAATTTCATAAGAAAAACAATGGTGTGCTTGGTTTTATTTATTATTTCATGATTTTTTTACAAGTTTATGACCACTTATGAAATGTGTTCAAAGTGCTGCCCATTGTGTTGGATTATCAATGCAACCCTCTTCTTCCACTCTTGACACATTGATAGCAGCACCGCTGAAGAAATGCTAGCACGGGCTTCCAGTATCCGTTGTTTCAGATGTTGCACATCTCGTATCTTGATGGTATGGTGTTGTATATGGGGTACAAAGATAGTGGGGCCATTCTTCATCAATGGAAACCTGAATGCCACTGGATATTTGAAATTGCTACAAGATGATGTGTTGCCCTCTTTATGCACTGAAGGTGGCAAGTTCCCTGAGTTTTTCCAACAAGATGGTGCACCACCACATTATGGGTGTCAGGTCCGAGCATTTTTACATGAACAGTTCCCTGGAAAGTGGATTGGTCATCGTGGGCCAGTTGAATGGCCACCAAGGTCTCCTGATCTGACCCCCTTAGACTTTTATCTTTGGGGTCATCTGAAGGCAACTGTCTATGCTGGGAAGATACGAGATGTGCAGCATCTGAAACAACGGATACTGGAAGCCTGTGCTAGCATTTCTTCTGCGGTGCTGCTATCAATGTGTCAAGAGTGGAAGAAGAGGGTTGCATTGACAATCCAACACAATGGGCAGCACTTTGAACACATTTTATAAGTGGTCATAAACTTGTAAAAAACTTGTAAAAAACTCATGAAAGAATAAAGTTACGTTAAAACCAAGCACATCATTGTTTTTCTTATGAACTTATCAATAAGTTTGATGTGTCACATGACCCTCTTCCCATTGAAAAAAATAAAGTTGGATCCAAAATGGCCGACTTCGAAATGGCCGCCATGGTCACCACCAATCTGGAAAAGTTTTCCCCCTCCCATATACTAATGTGTCACAAACAGGAAGTTGATATCACCAACCATTCACATTTAATTTAGGTGTATCCATATAAATGGCTAAATGGCCCACCCTGCATTATATTATATAATTTTTTTTTTCTAAATTATATATATACAGTACAGACCAAAAGTTTGGACACACCTTCTCCTTTAAAGATTTTTCTATATTTTCATAACTATGAAAATTGTACATTGTACATTCACACTGAAGGCATCGAAACTATGAATTAACACATGTGGAATTATATACTTAACAAAAAAGTGTGAAACAACTGAAAATATGTCTTATAATCGGTTCTTCAAAGTAGCCACCTTTTGCTTTGATGACTGCTTTACACACTTTTGGCATTCTCTTGATGAACTTCAAGAGGTAGTCTTCCAACAATCTTGAAGGAGTTCCCAGAGATGCTTAGCACTTGTTGGCCCTTTTGCCTTCACTCTGCCGTCCAGCTCACCCCAAACCATCTCGATTGGGTTCAGGTCTGGTAACTGTGGAGGCCAGTGAGGTGAGTTTGGGGTCATTGTCCTGTTGAAAACTAAATGATGGTCCAACTAAATGCATATCGGATGGAATAGCATGCCGCTGCAAGATGCTGTGGTAGCCATGCTGGTTCAGTATGCCTTCAATTTTGAATAAATCCCCAATAGTGTCACCAGCAAAGCACCCCGGCACCATCACACCTCCTCCTCCATGCTTCATGGTGGGAACCAGGCATGTAGAGTCCATCCGTTCACCTTTTCTGTGTCGCACAAATACACGGTGGTTGGAACCAAAGATCTCAAATTTGGACTCATCAGACCAAAGCACAGATTTCCACTAGTCTAATGTCCATTCTTTTTGTTCTTTTGCCCAAACAAGTCTCTTCTGCTTGTTGCCTGTCCTTAGCAGTGGTTTCCTAGCAGCTATTTTACCATGAAGTCCGGCTGCACAAAGTCTCCTCTTAACAGTTGTTGTAGAGATGTGTCTGCTGCTAGAACCCTGTGTGGCATTGACCTGGTCTCTAATCTGAGCTGCTGTTAACCTGCGATTTCTGAGGCTGGTGACTTGGATAAACTTATCCTCAGAAGCAGAGGTGACTCTTGGTCTTCCTTTGCTGGGGCGGTCCTCATGTGAGCCAGTTTCTTTGTGGCGCTTGATGGTTTTTGCAACTGCACTTGGGGACACTTTCAAAGTTTTCCCAATTTTTCGCACTGACTAACCTTCATTTCTTAAAGTAATGATGGCCACTCGTTTTTATTTACTTAGCTGCTTTTTTCTTGCCATAATACAAATTCTAACCGTTTATTCAGTAGGACTATCAGCTGTGTATCCATCAGACTTCTGCACAACACAACTGATGGTCCCAACCCCATTTATAAGGCAAGAAATCCCACTTATTATACCTGACAGGGCACACCTGTGAAGTGAAAACCATTTCCGGTGAGTACCTCTTGAAGCTCAACAAGAGAATGCCAAGAGTGTGCAAAGCAGTCATCAAAGCAAAAGGTGGCTACGTTGAAGAACCTAGAATATAAGACATATTTTCAGTTGTTTCACACTTTTTTGTTAAGTATATAATTCCACATGTGTTAATTCATAGTTTTGATGCCTTCAGTGTGAATGTACAATTTTCATAGTCATGAAAATACAGAGAAATCTTTAAGTGAAAAGGTGTGTCCAAACTTTTGGTCTGCACTGTGTATATATATATATATATAATCTAACTACACTTTATCACTGTACCATTTAAAGGGAATCTGTCAGTAGGATCAACCCTCCTAAGCCGTCTATATGGGCATGTACGTCATAGGAAGCTAACTAAATTGATACCTTGATATCTGCGATCTGATGGCTTATTCCAAAGAAATCTACATTTTTCTTAATATGTAAATGAGCTGTGAAAAAAAGTGGAAAATCCAGCAGCCACAAAATTCATTAAAACATCACATTTATTTGTAGATTAAAACATGAAAAAGTAAAATTTAAAACATGTTAGCACAACGGTCTACACGAGCTCTTAATCATGGCCCCAACATAGATCTCCTGGAGAATCTGACTCCAGAGTTCAATTTGAATGAAAGGTTCTGTTACCAGTGTGAGACATGTAATGACTGACAGTCTGCTCTCCTGATCTACATCTCTCACACTGGTAATGTGTCCTTTCATTTAAAATAAGCTCAATAAACTCTGGAGGCAGATTCTCAGGGAGATCCACGTCCGACCCACAGCTCATTTACATATTAAGAAAATGTGAATTTCTCTGGAATATGACATCAGATCGCAGACATGAAGGTATCATTGTATTCAACTTTCTATGACCTACACGCCACATAGACGGCTTAGGTTGGTTGATCCTTCCGACAGACTCCCTTTAAGGCTCCACAAACAGTGGTGATGCCACAAGTATAGGCATGAAATCATAAGGGATGGCAAACCTTTAGATTCATTTCTGGAACCTCTTGGACATTCGTGATGACAGATACTGAGAACAAGAGTGGTATATGCAAAAAAAGAGTGGTGTGTCCTCTTTACAGTGGATCTGTCAACGGATGCCACAATTCAAATCATATACATTGTTAGATAGATGGCTTAAACCTAGCGAAACAGGTCAGAATGGCTGTATGATACTGATATAATAGGATGTTCATTTTTATGAGTCCACCTACAGAGTTAGAGAGCTCAGAAGCTGTAGTGTTTTTAATCTCCACCCAACCTGACTTGCAGCTGCAGCTTGTACTGAGAAGTGTGAGATCTCAGCAGCAGGAGGAATAGATCCGCTTTAAGCCTCTACTGTGAATAATGATGCTACCTAATAATTCACAAGTGTTGACATCACTGCTTGATTTCACATTGGAGGCCACAGTCAGTGATTTGGCCAGATAAGTTCCATTTAAAAGGATTTTCCAAAAAAGTTATCCAAGATGGCCGCCTTTACATATTTCAAAATGCAACCCATCCTGGGCACGCATTGTTACAGTTTACACCCCTATGACTGAAAGCGGGAGGCTTCCGGGGGATAAAGTTAATTTCCTCCCGGCAGACAGGCTCCTAGTGCAGTGGCAACACATGGTCAGAATGCTATTTCCCTGCAGATTAAACCCATATCGGCAGGTTAATAGCGGTTTTTCACACAACCGGTTCATTTTAATACACTGTGGATTCACATGACTTAGAAGTGCACCAACCTGGAAATGAGGTCGAGGGCACGATTCCAATGGCAGTAATGTTCCAATAATTTGAACCACACTACGGGTCCAGCCATATGTCTTACGCTCCAAAATTTGGATACCCTACAGAGGAATAAGCCAGAAAAACATACAGTTAGGGAGAAGTCGGCACAGTCAAGTGACCACGCTGGCACAGTTCTGACCTTCTCAGTGGGCATGACATTTCGATCAGGACTGTGGGAATGAAGTTATGTTACAGGAGCCCCGGGAGAGCTAATGCCGACACCAAGAGGTGAGTATAGAGGTTATTAACCTCTTTATGACGTGGTACGTAATAGTACACACCACGTCATAACCCCCGGATCATCAACCTCATCCATACAGCTGACATGTGCCCGCAACAGCAGCGGGTGGAATCGCGATCCACCCGCGGCTGTTAACTAGCTAAATGCTGCTGTCAATCTCTGACAGCGCCATTTAACCACGCCGGAAGCGCGTCTTTTACATGATCATGGATCACCGATTGGTTCGCATGACCCCAGTGATGGTCATGGCCAGATTGCTATGAGCCCATAGCAAGTGAGCATTTGTGCTACACAGAGGCGATCTGCTCATTGCCTGTATGTAGCAGAGCCGATCAGGCAAGTGCTGTTTCTAGTTTCCCATGAAGACTATTGAAGCAAGCAAAAAGTAAAAAAAAAAAAAGTTTTAATAATGTTAAAAAAATATAAAAAAGTTTAAATCATCCCCCTTTCGCCCCATTTAAAATAAAACAATTAAAAAATAACAAAAAAACACATACACATATTTGGTATTGCCGCGTTCAGAATCTCCCGATCAATATGAAAAAAAATTAATCCGATCGGTAAACGGCGTAACAAGAAAAAAATTCTAAATGCCAGAATTACGTTTTTTTTTGGTCGCCGCAACATTGCAATAAAATGCAATAACAGGCGATCAAAACATTGGATCTACCCCAAAATGGCATCAGCTCGGCGCGCAAAAAATAAGCCCTCACCCGATCAAAGATCCCAAAAAATGGAGACACTAGGGGTCTTGGAAAATGGTGCCTTTTTTTTTTTTTTTTTTTTTTTTAGCAAACTTTGAAATTTTTTTCATCACTTAAATAAAGAAGAACCTATACATGTTTGGTGTCTACGAACTCGTAATGACCTGGAGAATAATAATGGCAGGTCAGTTTTAGCATTCAGTAAACGTGGTAAAAAAAAAAAAAAAAACCTGTGGAATTGCACTGTTTTTGCAATTTCACAGCACTTGGATTTTTTTTTCCCGTTTTCCAGTACATGATATGATAAAACCAATGATGTCGTTCAAAAGTAAAACTTGTCCCACAAAAAATAAGCCCTCACACGGCCATATTGAGAGAGAAATAATAAAGTTATGGCTCTGGGAACAAGGGGAGCAAACAACGAAAACGCAAAAACGGAAAATGCTCCAGTCATGAAGGGGTTAATATATTTGGGGGAAACATAGTGATGGAGAAGGGGTTGTCAGAGTAGTGATTCTTCAGTCACCTTCCTGCTCTGCTGAGATTTCACACTGTCTTTGCCATGGAAGGCCCAGGCGCAGATTAAGTTACCGGCTGACCTACAATAACATGGCTCTATCATTGCCATGGGCAGCGCATGTAGTCATCTCTAAAAGATGTCATTGAGCTGAAAACTCAATCTGCGCATTCGCTGCCCATGGTAATGATGGTGCGAGATTTCGAAAATAGCAGGAAGGTCACTGAAAAAGCAGGGTCCTATTATTCACAGACCAGAGGGGCCGGGAATCACAGACAGGGAGGAGAAGACAGAGTGTACAGTCCAGCCCCTGTGAACGAGATCTGATTAGAAGAAAACTTCAAATGGGGATTAAAGCACCACTCCAGCAGGTTTTTATTATTGCAGTGCTTATCTAAGGTCCCTGACCCTAGTATAATACTTACCCGCCGTCGTCCTCACCTTTCATCGACGATGCTCTAGTCCCGCGGCGCCACCTTGTGACCGCAACTTCTGACTGATCGGAAGTCAAAAGGTAATAGTCATAAGATCTTGCATTGAAAATTGACCTCCGGATTGTCCAGCAAACACTGGAGCGATCCGGCAGGTCACAAACTGCAGAAGACGACTGGAGCGGCGCTGATAGAAGGTGAAGACGGCGGCTGGTAACAAAAAGATTGGGGGCAGGGACCTTAGATTAGAAGCACCACTCCAGCGCTGTAATAAAAAAAAAACACTGACGTGGTGATTTAAAGAAGAACAACAAAGCGGCTTTCTTCACCAAAGGTATCAATTTAATCAATATTACAGCACCATCTAAAGTATGTCTTTACTTTAAATTCCAATTTTGTGCTGACAGCTTCTCTTTTTGGCCCACTCTGTCATCCATGACAACTAGGGTCCCAGTTGGTTCACCTACCAATATGTTTTCATTCAATCATACAGAAATAAATATATACCAGAGCCATATATTATATATCAAAATACATATCAAATTGTATTCATTACAACAATGCAAAAACATTTTGACTTATTAAAACATGTTGAACATGGGAAACCACAAGATGGCGCCACAATCCCAGCAGTAGTATGAAACAACAGCCTTTTCCATGAAAATGATCTAGATTATCGCTCAATTCCACATATGTCTAACTTATCCATCTCCTGCTGGTATCATAGTTTTCTATGGTTTATAGGGATCTTATCTTGTGGTTTCCCATTTTTAACATGTTTTATATATTTTTTGTATTGTTGTAATTAATAATATTTGATTATGTTTTCTGATATATATGGTCTTGGTGTACATTTATTTCTGTATAATCGTGCTTCCATTTGTACTGAACCTGTTACTCCATCCATGCAGACAATATAGGCTGGTACATTCATTTCTGTTTTTGTGTATTTGTGCTGTGACTGTGGACACATTTGCTAACAATGTGTTTTCATGTCTACTGTGCTGGATATGTACATATGTGTGTTTTTTAAACTATATATAATAAAAGCTATATTTTATTCCTTTTATGATTGAACAGCATCATAGTGGGTTGAAAGTACATGTCCACAGAGTTGAACAAAATGAAACGTCAAGTTGAATGAGAAGAAAATTGGCACCAGAAATTGTGGCACCCTATATCTCCACAACAGAGCGCGGAAGAAGAAAAATTATAAAATGTAACTTTTTCATCTAAATTTCTGCCATTACATGCAGGAATCTAGAGTTTATCATGCTTAAAGCGAACCTGTCAGCAGAATTTTGCTAAGTACCGTATATACTCGAGTATAAGCCGACCCAAGTATAAGCCGTGGCACCTAATTTTACAAAAAAAAACCTGGGAAAACATAGACTCGAGTATAAGCCTTGGGTGGGAAATGTAGCAGCTACTGGTAAATTTCCCCATCCTGGTATGCATGGCCCCCTCATCCCCAGTCCTGGTATGCATGGCCCCCTCAACCCCAATCCTGGTATGCATGGCCCCCTCACCCCCAATCCTGATATGCATGGCCTTCTCATCCCCCAATCCTGGTATGCATGGTCTCCTCATCCCCCAATCCTGGTATGCATGGCCTCCTCATCCCCCAATCCTGGTATGCATGGCCCTTTCATCCCCCAATCCTGGTATGCATGGCCCCTTCATCCCCCAATCCTGGTATGCATGGCCTCCTCATCCCCCATCCTGGTATGCATGGCCTCCTCATCCCACAATCCTGGTATGCATGGCCTCCTCATCCCCCAATCCTGGTATGCATGGCCTCCTCATCCCCCAATCCTGGTATGCATGGCCTCCTCATCCCCCAATCTTGGGATGTATGGCCCCCTCATACCCCAGTCCTAGTATGCATGGCCCCCTCATCCCCCAATCCTAGTATGCATGGCCCCCTCATTCCCCAATCCTAGTATGCATGGCCCCCTCATTCCCCAATCCTAGTATGCATGGCCCCCTCATCCCCCAATCCTGGTATGTATGGCCTCCTCACCCCCCAATCCTAGTATGCATGGCCCTCTCATCCCCCAATCCTAGTGTGCATGGCCCCCTCATCCCCCAATCCTAGTATGCATGGTCCCCTCATCCCCCAATCCTAGCATGCATGGCCCCCTCATCCCCCAATCCTAGTATGTATGGTTTCCTCATCCGCCAATCCTAATATGCATGGCCCCATCACCGTACACATAAAAAAATAAACACTTATACTCACCTTCCTTCCTCACCTCTACTCCAGCACTGCGTCCTGTTCTGCAGCAGCTCATGTCAGCATCTGAGCAGCGCATGGTGTCACAGCCATGCGCCCTTAGACGCTGATGTGAGCTGCTGCTGCCGGCATGTTCACTCCTCTCCACACCGGGACTATGTGCGTTGTACTGCGGTGGTATTCACACTGTGCCGTAATGAGGCACTGACCCAGTAAAGTTTAACTTAAATGTCTTTATTCTTAACAAACTCACAAAGTAAAGGTAAACGGTATCCTCCTGATCACAGCTGGGTCGTAACACAGTCTTTCTCCAAACCCGTTACCGTGGGCGATGGCACCGACGTGTCACGCTGAGGAGTGCCAGGAGTTTTGCTTCTCTTGGCTCTGTGCTCAGCTTCACACAGGCCTGTATTGCAAAGCCAGCTGCACTGCAACTTGTAGACAAAACACTGACACATCCAAACCTTTGCTGCAGGTTTTTAAATAAGAACTGTGGACATGAGCCACATGCAAGACCCGGGCTGGAGGGAGTGGACCGCCCCACTGTCATCCTGTAGTCTACTCCAAGAATAAAAGCCCATCCCATGCTGGGTTTTCTTAAATCTAACTTAGCCAAAAGCTTGACCAAGTTCAAACTTTACTTTTTTCCTGCACTGCAACCACAGCTATGTCTGTGATTGCCATGCACTCCAGCGGGTTCAAAATGCTTCTATGCACATCCTAGGAGACACATATCGTCCCTCGCATATGATCCCTCTCACTGCCTCGCAGTGTGGAGAAGAAGAGTGAATATTCATTCTCTTTAGTACCGTGCCCACTACTAAAGAGAATGAAAATGCTGAAAAATTCGTATTATACTCGAGTATATACGGTAAACTACAGGCGTTATCATGTTGGTGCCGTTACACTAATTAATATGATACCTGAGGTGAAGAAATCCGTCTTGTGGTTCTTGTGTAATTAGTGTTTGCAGTTTTTAGTTAATGATATGCCCGTGCTCTGGGGCAGGACTGTAGGCAGGGTCTTATCCTGGTGCTCTAGGCCAGATCAGCAAGATAAAACCCTGTCTACAGGCCGCCCCTATCTGTCTCTCTTTCTGGCTGTCTCTATGATACAGAACATACTTGTCCTTTGGGGCGGCCTGTGGGCAGATCTGTTCTTGCTAATCTGGCCCAGAGTATCAGGATAAGACCCGGCCTACAGTCCCGCCCCAGAGCACAAGAATCTCATTAACTCAAAACTGCAAACAATGATTACACAAGAACCACAAGACGGATTTCTTCACCTCAGGTATCATTTTAATCAGTGCAGCAGCCCCAACATGACACTGCCTGAAGTTTACTTAGCAAAATCCTGCGGACAGGTTTGTTTTCAATTTGTGAAAGGTCCTATTTAAAAGGAATGTGACACAATTTTTATTTTTGTATTAATGATTATATAATTCATAATAATAATTTACTTTTAAAAACAAAATAAAATGTCGTATTTTAAAGGGAACCTGTCACGTCCTAGTTGCTATGTACACTGCCCCCATTGCTTTGTTAGTGATGCAATGTGCATCACTAACAAGCTTTTTGCTTTAAAATCGATGGTAGCATAATGATGAACTTTATATACACTTTGTCTTAGCAGCTCGTATTCAGTCATAGGGGTGTGATCCTGCTATTCAGTCATGGGCAGCACCTCATTCACTCACTGCTGGCGCTGCCCATGTATTTGAATACTGCTCCCGGCAAGGTTGTGTCTAGATTGGAGGTGATTTTTTTGTGAGAGGGAGAAAGCTCGGCCACTTTGTGAATTTTTTTTTTTTAAATAAAGTGAGTTTTTTTTATTATCGCTTTCTGTAATATAAAAAATTACACACAGCTCTGATTGTTCAGTTTTGTTAGAATTCAAATTTTCCTGTATGTCCACAAGTCTCAGCCAGCGACGGAGCAGCCGACAGAATCATCAGAATGCACAGCACAAAAGTGGCATAAATTATAACAGTTCTCCAGTGACCTTAGACATTCCTGTAATAATTTGTCACTTCCATGTTGTACATTATGGTGACTGTCGGGGGCGCTCTTTTACGCCTCTCCCCGTGGAGCTCCCTCCACTCTTCACAATGTCGGTGCTGCGGACAGGACTGTGGACAAATGGGAGAAGTCACATTCTGGCAAAACTGAACAATCAGCGATAAGGGGAATTTTTATATTACATAAAGCAACAATAAAAATATAAGTTTCATTAATCAGGAAAAAAAAGAATTTTGCCCAAATCCATAAAATATATAACAGTGTAAAAATACATAAATTATATAACAGTGTAAAAAATCATTTTTGATTTGTTTTTAATGGAGCAAACATCACATGAGCAAATGCATAAAAAAGCATAAGAAAAACATTAAAAAGCCAGTAGAGGCGACTAGACAGCAGTGAGTATAAGGATCCTTGAATCAACTCCGATCTAGTGGTGTCAGTGCTGAACTGTCTACATCGGTCTAGTGGTGACAGTGCTGAACTGTCTACATCAGAGGGGATTTTTTGAGGACCTCACTCCAGCAACTCCGATCTAGTCTCCTCAGCAGTGAAGCGTCTAGAGCGGCGTGGCTAAAGTGAGGAGCACAAAAAATCACCTCCGATCTATACACAACCTTGCAATATTCAAATACATGGGTGGCTTCAGCAGTGACTGAATGCGGTGCTGCCCATGACTGAATGTGAGAATCACACCCCTATGACTGAATACGAGCAGGTAGGACAAAGTGTAGCATCGGCATCTCTGCCTCCTGCTGGGCAGAGACTTCGTTCCCATCAGCGCCGCGGTCCCGGTCCGGTGTCTTCCTGCACCCCTGCTGCTGTGGTGCGCACCGTGCGCAGTTTCCCAGGCACTGTGCTTAGGGCGCGCGCCCTCCTTCCCTTTTTAAGGGGCCGCGCACGCGCCGTCCTAAAGAGTCCCCGGCCAATGGCTGGACGACTTCCCCTATTTAAAGCACCTCCTCCAAAATGGAGGTGCCTGTGCAAGGTTGTTGTTTGTGTGCCAATGTGGCGCCCCTGAGGGTTTGACCACCACAAGGATGCTGCATTTCTTTAATGGAGTGTAATGTTTCTCCTCTCAGGTAAGAACAGTGCGATGGTCAGGAACCTTCCTTCACATCCAACACCACACTTCTCCCACCAGAGGGGACTAGATTGCACCAGGTGCTGCCCTCCTGGTTACAGGGAGACTGGGGAACCAAGAGATAGGGGAACCATTTAATGGGTGAGGATGGAGGACTCACATTTTGGTGACACTGTAAATTTCATATTTAATAAAAAAAAAACCATTTTGGTTCTGGGTCTTTGTATTGTGATCTCCCTCCCTGAGCGTGGATCCTGTGTGAGCCTGCAGAGGACGGAGACACAGCCCTCGTACCTTAGCCTTGGGTCGAGGGGCAGGTTGCAGATAATGGATGTCTCAACCCGGTCAAGGACCATGACCAAGAAGGCCCGGAGCTTAAGAGTGTAGCTCCACAGCAAATGGATCCCAGGGAGGATGCAGACGGAGCAGAGTACGCCACCTGTCCTCGCCTACCTGTTCTATTCAGTGGGATTCCGGCTGCAAGAGGGGAACCGGTCCCCGACACCTCACCTTGCTACTCCACGTCCTGGTCGGGAAAGCCCGGTAGGCCCTGAGGATCCCACCGGGTAACGGAAGGAATGGCGCTGCCACCCGTACCCTTTTTCTGAGAGGAGTTCAGAGGGAGACAAGGCCTATCTACACACAGACAGGAAAGGACCCGGTCTGAAGTCTAGGAACACTCTGGTGCAGGGTCCTGATTTGACACTGGACTTACTCGGAGGTTGTCGGACCCTCTTTGTCTCTGTGACCGCAGGACTCCGCAAGGAGTTGGGAGTCGCCTTCCTACTGCCATCTCTTTAGTGAGTAAAGCCTTGGAAGTTCACCCCTATGGCCTCCGGACTCTTTGTTCTGCACTACACCACACTACGCAGCACTAGACTCCCCTGGACTACTACCCCTGTCGTCCTGTCCCTCTGCCCTGAGGCCCTGCTCCGCCTGTGGGGAGTAGTAACAACCATGGCTGCAATAACACCATGCCTCAGCGGACTGCAGCAGAGCTGGTGGCCTTCACCAGGTGCCACAGGTGGCGTAGTCGAGATCAGCCACTCAACCCGGATAAGCCCATCTCTTTGTTTTAGTGTGACGGCCCTGGGCACGGGTCGGGTCCGGGCCACGGCTGCACCCCATCTCTACATCACAGGACCCGACTCCGAGTCCCCCATCTCCCAGGGTAAGGCCTTATTGGAGACCACGCTGAGTCACACACCAACACTCTCCTCAGCCCTCAGGTTCCAGTGCCCGCAAGCCTGCCTACCCGGAGCACCTGCCAGGTTACCTGCCGTGTCCGCCTGCTTGCTTACCCGGAGCACCTGTCTGACTATTTGCCATACCCACCTGCTTGTCTACCCGGATCACCCACCGGCCTACCTGCCGTGCTTATCCGCTGTACCTGTCAGCTTCTGTCACCTGACCCATGGGAGTCACCTGCTCTCACACAAGGTTGGTCACAGAGTGGAACCTGGTTCACCTGCCCGGTCCCTCCTTGGTTCACGGAGTCAACTAAGCCTCCGTGTGACCTGGGTCGGTCCGAGTAGGCACTTAGTTACGCCCCTCTGGTCCCTCCTTGCATCGAAGCACAGAGGTTCCACCACCCGAATCCGTAACAGTTTGCACAGGCCATGTAATCCGGTGGCCCCCAGGCTCCTTCGCTCCCAGACCTGTACCTGGAGGTCTCTCGTCAGAGATCCCAACAGGAAACTATCCTGTTCTATCTGCGGACAGTCAACTCCCGCCTGGACACGCTGTCGCTTCGGCACTCCATACATGAATATATAAGAAATATTGTATCTAGACTAATGTCACTTTGAAAACTGAAGGTTTTTTGCGCATAATTTGGCCAATTTATGTGTGCCCATCAACCACGACAAGGTCACCTTCGTATGATGGGAAACTACGCTACGCTACCACTGGATATGCCACTCTTGGGCTGTAAGCCTGTATGGACAATATGTCTCTGCTTGGGCTTTTAACCTACAATGTATGGGCTGGTAGAGCTAGTTAAAACCACCTGTGACTGAATGGGAGGGACACATGGTCAGAAAAAAGGCTGTCAAACTTCTAATAGTGTGAACACGTACCTGCTGCAATGCTCCAGGAGCGGGATCCCAAAAATGATTAATAGAAAAAAGAGAGGGGTCGCTCACTGGTCTATTCGGGTGCTCTGAAGAAAAGAGTAATCTCAATTGCAAAAAGAACTTCGGCACTCCATACATGAATATATAAGAAATATTGTATCTAGACTAATGTCACTTTGAAACATGAAGGTTTTTTGCGCATAATTTGGCCAATTTATGTGTGCCCATCAACCACGACAAGGTCACCTTCGTATGATGGGAAACTACGCTACGCTACCACTGGATATGCCACTCTTGGGCTGTAAGCCTGTATGGACAATATGTCTCTGCTTGGGCTCTTAACCTACAATGTATGGGCTGGTAGAGCTAGTTAAAACCACCTGTGACTGAATGGGAGGGACACATGGTCAGAAAAAAGGCTGTCAAACTTCTAATAGTGTGAACACGTACCTGCTGCAATGCTCCAGGAGCGGGATCCCAAAAATGATTAATAGAAAAAAGAGAGGGGTCGCTCACTGGTCTATTCGGGTGCTCTGAAGAAAAGAGTAATCTCAATTGCAAAAAGAACTTCGGCACTCCATACATGAATATATAAGAAATATTGTATCTAGACTAATGTCACTTTGAAAAATGAAGGTTTTTTGCGCATAATTTGGCCAATTTATGTGTGCCCATCAACCACGACAAGGTCACCTTCGTATGATGGGAAGCTACGCTACCACTGGATATGCCACTCTTGGGCTGTAAGCCTGTATGGACAATATGTCTCTGCTTGGGCTTTTAACCTACAATGTATGGGCTGGTAGAGCTAGTTAAAACCACCTGTGACTGAATGGGAGGGACACATGGTCAGAAAAAAGGCTGTCAAACTTCTAATAGTGTGAACACGTACCTGCTGCAATGCTCCAGGAGCGGGATCCCAAAAATGATTAATAGAAAAAAGAGAGGGGTCGCTCACTGGTCTATTCGGGTGCTCTGAAGAAAAGAGTAATCTCAATTGCAAAAAGAACTTCGGCACTCCATACATGAATATATAAGAAATATTGTATCTAGACTAATGTCACTTTGAAAAATGAAGGTTTTTTGCGCATAATTTGGCCAATTTATGTGTGCCCATCAACCACGACAAGGTCACCTTCGTATTTATGTGTGCCCATTCAGTCACAGGTGGTTTTAACTAGCTCTACCAGCCCATACATTGTAGGTTAAAAGCCCAAGCAGAGACATATTGTCCATACAGGCTTACAGCCCAAGAGTGGCATATCCAGTGGTAGCGTAGCGTAGTTTCCCATCATACGAAGGTGACCTTGTCGTGGTTGATGGGCACACATAAATTGGCCAAATTATGCGCAAAAAACCTTCATTTTTCAAAGTGACATTAGTCTAGATACAATATTTCTTATATATTCATGTATGGAGTGCCAAAGTTCTTTTTGCAATTGAGATTACTCTTTTCTTCAGAGCACCCGAATAGACCAGTGAGCGACCCCTCTCTTTTTTCTATCTGGACACGCTGTCCACCCCGACTGTGTCCGTCTCTAACCGAGGGGCACCCACTCCGGCAGCACCTCAACCCAGTGGCGGTATGGCACCTGGCTTCGGATCCTGGCTTTCTGCGCCTCCATGTTTCGATGGTGACCCTGTCCTATGTAGGGGCTTCATAAATCAATGCACGCTGCACTTTGAACTTCTGGCACACCAGTTCGTGTCCGACCGGGCCAAGGTGGCATTCGTCATGTCTCACCTCACCAAAGAAGCGTTGGCATGGCTTAACCCTCTGTGGGAGAGAGGGGATCCTCTGGTGTCCAATCTCCAGGCCTTCCTCGCGGCTTTCCGGAAGGTGTTCGATGAACCTGGACGAAGATCTTTTACTGCTTCCTCACTTCTCCGACTCCGTCAAGGGAGTCTCTCTGTGGGACGGTATGCCGTGCGTTTCCGCACCCTCGCATCTGAACTGGCCTGAAATAATGAGGCACTGGTGTCCGCCTTTTGGGAAGGCCTTTCCGGACGGATCAAGGATGAGCTAGCGGGCCATGACATACCTCCCACCCTGGACGACCTGGTGTCATTAGCTACCCAGATTGACATCCGTTTTCTGGAGCGTGCTAAGGAGACGACCTGGGAGAGAAGACCTCCGCGTCTCGCTCCAACCTCCCAAAACCCAGTCTCTCAACCAGCCATCCCTGGGTGTCTTCTCCAGAGCCAATGCAAAGTGACCAAATCAAGATGGTCAAGTCTCGCCCGGAGACATGCCGCGCCGAGGGGCGTTGCTTCTACTGTGGCAGTATAGAGCATCTGATCCGTTCCTGCCCGGTGAGACAGGGAAACTCCAGTGTCTAGGACCGCTCGTCCTAGGCAAGAGTTCTTCCTCTCCGTCCTTGACTCTGTCCGTTTCTGTCACCAGTGGTGAGACCTGCTTCTTCTATACTGTCTATTTGGATTCCAGAGCCGCTGGGAATCTCATTCAACAGGCCGTTGTGGAGCATTATCAGATTCCTACCATACATCTGGCTGAACCTTTGGCGGTTTCCTCTGTGGATGGGAAGCTTAT
The DNA here is from genome assembly GCF_046119375.1 of Phyllobates terribilis. Classification (NCBI taxonomy): domain Eukaryota; kingdom Metazoa; phylum Chordata; class Amphibia; order Anura; family Dendrobatidae; genus Phyllobates; species Phyllobates terribilis. Next base: position 388,827 of record NW_027362781.1, on the reverse strand, counting down.
CCTGGAAACCATCTGGCTTGACACTGAGCCTGTAACTCTTCAGGTGGGAATGCTGCACTCGGAGAAGATCTCCTTTCATGTGCTGTCCGGTCTCTCTCATCTCCTCTTGCTTGGTCTGCCCTGGTTACAGAGACATGAGCCCGTCCTGAATTGGAGATCTGGTGAAGTGATCCGTTTGGGTCAGGAATGCCGGAACCAGACAGGACTCATGGTTCATCCTGCTTGACCCCCGTCTAATCCAGCTAACCTACCTGGCCTGCCGGCTCCCTACTGGTCCTATGCGGGCGTCTTTGACAAAAAGGAAGCGGAGACACTACCACCTCATAGACCGTATAATTGCCCCATTGACCTAGTACCTGGTGCTTCACCTCCCCGCGAGCGAATCTACCCCTTGTCGCTGGCCGAGACCCGTGCTATGTCTGAGTACATAGAGGAGAATCTTGCTAGGGGATTTATCCAGAAATCCACCTCTCCAGCTGGAGCAGGATTCTTCTTTGTCGAGAAGAAAGACGGCTCTCTGCGTCCTTGTATCGACTACAGGGGTCTAAACCAGATTACCTTCAAAATAAGTACTCCCTGCCTCTCATCTCGGAGCTGTCTGATCGCCTAAAAGGCGCAAAGATTTTCACCAAGCTCGATCTGGTCCGGATTCGCCAGGGAGACGAGTGGAAGACGGCATTCAACTCCCGGGACGGTCACTACGAATACCGTGTGATGCCCTTCGGTCTCTGTAATGCTCCAGCCGTCTTCCAGGAGCTAGTTAACTAGTGTTGAGCCACCCCCGTAGTGTTCGAGTTCGGTTCGGTTCGTCGAACACCCGTGTGTTCGCCGAACTGTTCGTCGAACACCTTCGAACACCGTTAAAACCAATGGCAGGCAAACAAAAACACATAGAAACACATAGAAAACACCTTCAAAGGTGTCCAAAAGCTAACAAACTGCTCAGAAGACATAACTAACACATGGAAAAGTGACAAGTACATATAGTCATGCGAAAATAAAAGAAGTGGAGGAGTAAAAGGAGGGGGAGACACAGATATAGGCATGTCATGCCCTTCTAAAATCCAAAAAGTGAGAAGCCGACACGGCCAGTCCGCTCCTGCCCGTGCCACCTCCGTGTCGCCGGGTTTGTGCCAGAGCCGCGGTGAACCCTGATGGCCAGCCCCCCTCTCCCAATACTGGTGCCTGTCCACTGGTGGGTCGAGCGAGCCCCCCTGTGGTGGAGGCAGCTCTAAGCTTTTTAATTTAAATTGTCTCTCTAATTTGAATGAATACACTTTAAATCCATTTACAAGGATCTATTGGAGGGCAAGTCTCATGCCAGCAGCCGCGTAATTCCAGCTCCAGTAGCGTCCACTAAAGCTGCTGCAGTTAAAAAGCTTTTATAAGGATCGAGCTCGGCTGTCCACCGCAAGGCATCCTACTGCCAGTCCCAGCCCCTATGCCTTGGGGTGCCTCCTGATGCTCTTCACTGAATATCCCGTGGTCCCGAAGCATTTCCTTTGAAAAAATTAAGTGTCCAAACTACAGGTGGTGTAGCTTGCTTAATAGCCGGGATAATCCGCTGACTAGCAGACACTGCTACTAGGCACAAAGTATTTCCTGGGCTAGATGCAGTTAAAAATTTGTAATTAGATACTCTCGTTGGATGCTGAGAAAGCATTCCATAGAGTCTCCTGGCACGCCATATATGATTCTCTTAAAAAGCTTGGGGTAGGGGTCTAGGGGACCCTTTTATAGCCAAAATCATGGCCCTGTATCACAATACGTCACCTAGGCTGAAGATAAATGGAACTGTAGCACCCTGAGGGCTCGGTTGCTACAGACGTATTGCACCTCACCCAGAGGTGTGATATCTCACTCTCAGGTAAGGATGGAGTGTGGATCAGGACCCGACACCTGCATGCATTACACCACATTGCCGTGGGGCAGGGCGACCAATATGCCCCTGAGATGGGCACGACAGTCCCTGTCCCTGGCTGGAGTGGGGGGAGGGAACACTGAGGAAGGGGAACCCTGTAGTGCAGGAGCAGGGAGGAAGCAGTTCCTGGGTGCATTGAGAAGGGAGTATAAAAGGTGGGCACCATCTTAGTTCAGTGCAGAGAAGTCTGAGCAGAAGTGGCAGGGAGCAGGGGCTCTGCATGAGCTCTGCTCCGGAGGCGGGCCTAGTAACAGAGGCCCAGGCCTGGAAGAGGGAGAAGGAAGGAAGAGGAGCGGAGAAGGCTCCAGGAACAAGGAATGAAGGGATCCCAGGGGTGCGGACGGGCGAGTCGCCACCGCATGCCCGAATCCACCTGCGTGGAGGGGTCAGGCCAAAGGGGGAGACCGGTCCCCGAACTAGTGGAGGCAGGAAACGACCCTCAGCTAGAAACCGGAGGCTCTGACATTTTATGTGGCGCAGCCCCTCGCTACACCCGCTAGGAAGGCACCACATAGGGTCAGGGAAACTGGCGCCAAGTTTACCAAGAGGAGGCCCGAGGCAGCCGGACAGAAGTGTTGGTAAGAAAGGCCAGACAAAGGACACACAAAGGGGGTCCTGTGAAGTGCTCCAAAGTTATCTGGGAGTTGTCTGAGCCCCTCACCTGGTGAGCACAGTATGACGTGGGCAGCCGTTACCTGCAGACGTGGTCTGGATAATAAGAACTGTGAGTAAAGGCCCTGAACTGCATCACTGACTCCGTGTCGTTACTGCTGCTGCCCTGCACCATCACCCCCATCCTCCGCATACACTGCCCTGAGGCTATACTCCTCCCGTGGGGAGTTATGCTACGCTCTGCTGCACCCACAACACCAGCCTCAGCGGTCTGCCCTGTAGCGGCGGTTCACTCTGACCGCAATCCACGGGTGGCGTAGTCGGACATGTAAACATCAAAACCACATAAATAGTTCCGCCACTGGTTTGACCACCCTGAGCCACGGAACCGGGTCGCCGCCACGAAGACTACAACCACCAGCATCCACCAAAAAGGGTCCGGCTCCGGGTGTCCCAAGGCCCAGGGGGTGCGTCAGAACATTTTCATCACCTTTCACAATCACCAATGGGACAAGGCAGGGATGTCCTCTGTCCCCTCTCTTATACATCCTAGTGATGGAGCACCTGCTCTCATCAATTCGCCATAACCCCAATATTAGGTGGATTGAGGTGGGAGGCACCGAGTACAAGTGCTCTCTATTTGCAGATGATGTCCTAGTATATATCACTCAATCACATATATCCATCCATGCTGTTATGGCTGAAATAGATCACTTTGTTACATGGTAAAATTTTAAAATCAATGCAGCGAAGTCTGAGGCCCTCGATGTCTCCCTCCCCAAATCCATATAGGATTCCATCCAGTCCAACTTTCCCTTTGCCTGGCCCTCACAGGGTATCAAATACTTAGGAATTCCTATTCATAGAGACCTCTCCCATCTATGTTATCTTAATTTTGGGCCCTTTATTGAACAACTCCATACAGACCACGGTTGGCAAGTTAGAACTGTAAGATTCACTACGTGAACCACTGGTGTTTTGTGGAAAAGCACATGTACACTGTGTTCCAAATTATTATGCAAAAAGTGTTTAGGAGTGATAAGGGAAGAATTTGTTTGTTTGTCAGTTAAACTCATTGATGGTGATGTGTGTCAGGGCTCTTTATATCACTGTAAGCAATTGCAGACACCTGTGCTAATTAGTTTGGCAGGTGTGTCCAATGAAAGGCAAGACTACTTAAGAAGGCTCTCTCACATTATTAAGCAGCCTACATTTTCTGCCAAAATGGGAAAGAAAAAGGATGTGTCGGCTGCTGAGAAGCAACAAATTGTGGAGTGTTTAGGTCAAGGCATGACTACAATCAACATTGTGCGATGATCAGGATGAAGTGTCTTGGCAATCAAGAAGTATGTAGCTGATTCACAGTACACACGTGTGCGTGCTGATAAGGGCAAATTGAGGACTCTTTCCTACAGGCAATTACGTCAGGTTGAAAGAGCAGCGGCAAAAAAGCCTTGTCATAGCAGCAGACAAGTTTTTGAAGCTGCTTATGCCTCCAACGTCCCCCGAACAACAAGATGCAGGGTCCTTCAGAGGTTTGCAGCTGTGCATACGCCATCCTGTCGACCTCCTCTATCCACTTCACACAAGCAGAAACGGCTCCAGTGGGCCAAACATTACATGAAGACTGATTTCAAAACAGTTTTGTTCACGGATGAGTGCCGTGCAGCGCTCGATGGTCCAGATGGATGGAGTGGAGGATGGCTGGTTGATGGACACCCCACGCAAACACGGCTACAGCGCCAACAAGGAGGAGGTGGAGTAATGTTTTGGGCTGGAATCATGGGGAGAGAGATTGTCGGCCCTTTTAGGATCCTTGAAGGCGCTAAAGATGAACTCCATAATGTATGTGGATTTTCTCAAACAGCACTTCCTGCCATGGTTCAAGAAGAAGAACCGTGTATTTCACAGCAAGATCATTTTTCTGCATGATAATGCACCATCTCATGCTGCACATAAAACATCTGCATCTCTGGCTGATATGGGCATAAAAGGGGACAAACTTATGGTGTGACCCCCATGCTCCCCTGACCTCTACCCCATTCAGAACCTTTGGAGCATCATTAAAAGGAGTGTCTATGATGGCGGGAGGCAGTTCATATCTAAGCAACAGCTCTGGGAGGGTATTCTGTCCTCATGCAAAACAATTGAAGCAGAAACCATCCAAAACCTGACAAATTCAATGGACGAGAGAGTTCAGAAGCTCCTTTCGAACAAGAGGTCCTATGTGAAAATGTAACATCACCTAGAATAAAGTTTTGAGTTGAAAACTGTTTGATTTCAGTTTCTAACAACCTGCTAATGCTTATAATTTCAAAAATGACCATTTTTTTGGTCTTTATTAAAATGAAAAGGTTGATCGAAAAGTTTGGGGGATCTAAGAGTGTGGCAACCCAGTAGTCATGATTACTTCGAATTCTGACAATATGAGGGTCATGCTGCAGGTAGTGCAGCAAGAAGGCACTTATGTGTCTTGCGCATCTCGGAGCCCCAAAATTATTTTCCGGGCTAGATGCAGCTAAAAATTATTTTTAATTTTAAATCTGGTGAAGCTTTAGTATAGATGGCCTAATAGGATCAGTGCTGCACACTGCTACAAAGCCCAAATTATTTTCCAGTCAAGATACAGATAAACATGATTAGTAATTTGAAAGCTTAAAACGGTTGGTAGGGTGATTTTAACCAATCATCAAGCTTTTACTCTCCCCAGGATGACACAGGGGTAGAAAAGTCATTTCGGATCCATGATTTGTTCATCTTTATGAACGTGAGTCTGTCTACATTATCAGTGGAGAGCCGCGTGCGCTTATCTGTCAGCAGACCACCAGCAGCGCTGAACACACGTTCAGACAGAACGCTGGCTGCGGGGCATGACAAGATCTCCAAGGCGTAAGTGGCTAGCTCCGGCCATTTATCCAGATTGGAAGCCCAAAAAGAGCAAGGGTCCAGTGACACAGTCGTGGCTTCAATATTTACTTGGAGATACTCCTGTACCATCGTCTCTAGGCGTTGACTATGTGTCAGACTTCTTGTCTCCTGTGGCCTTGCAAAGGATGGGCTAAAAAAGTGGTGAAATGATTCCGCAAAATTGATGTTACCAGCAGATACTGTGGTTCTGTTACGGTTTGAGTGCTGAACACTTGACGGTCCCACGGTTGGCAAGTTGGAACTGTGAGATTCACTACGTGCACCACTGGTATTTTGTGGAAAAGCACATGTAAGATTCTGCAACAGTCTCTGCTGATACTCCTGCATGCGTGCATCCCTTTCTATGGCAGGAATAATTTCTGCAAATTTACTTTTGTACCGGGGATCAAAAAGTGTGGCAACCCAGTAGTCAGGATTATTTCTAATTCTCACAATTCGAGGGTCATGTTGCAGGTAGTGCAGCAAGAAGGCACTCATGTGTGTTGCGCATCCAGGAGCACCAAGTCCCTGTTGTGTTGGTGGCAAGGTAACAATCATGCTTCCTTCCTCTGTCCTCTCCCCCCAACCTCGCACAACAGAAATGTGATCAAGGTCTCCCTCATCTGATGAGTCTTCCATCAGTTCGTCCTCCACTTCTTCCTGGGCTCCTGCACCTTCCTCACTAGTTTGGCTGCTACCATGCGCCCTGGTAAAACCATCTCCCCCACCCTCACATGCCTGCCGCCTTGGTGCTGCCGACCGTCAGGACCTTGCAGATGTTAGCCCTTCCGCATACAACTCCTCCTCCTCTACTTCCTCCACCTCCTCTTGTGCCACCACCTGACTCCGAATTCTGTTTAACATGTGCTCCAGCATGTAAATCACCGGAATAGTCATGCTGATAATGGCATCGTCAGCACTAAACATCTTCGTCGCCATTTCAAAACTGTGCAGAAGGGTGCATAGGTCCCTGATCTGAGACCACTCCTCCAGCGTGATTTGCCCCACCTCTGAATCTCGTTGGCCCAGGCTATACGTCAGAACGTATTGCACCAGGGCTTGTCGATGCTGCCACAGTCGCTGCAACATGTGCAGAGTTGAATTCCACCGGGTAGGCACATCGCATTTTAGCCGGTGAAGTGGCAGGCCCAACGACTTCTGTAGAGATGTAAGTCGCTGAGCTGCGGGATGCGAACGGCGGAAGTGAGCACACAGCGACCGTGCCCTCTGCAGAAGGCCATCTAGTCTGGGATAGTGGGCTAAAAATTGCTGGACAACCAGGTTCAACACGTGAGCCATACAAGGCACGTGTGTGACATTGCCCCGGCGAAGGGCCGCACCCAGGTTTGCAGCATTGTCGCACACGGCCTTCCCTGGTTTCAGGTCCAGTGGAGACAACCATTCATGAAATTGGTTCTCCAGAGCTGACCACAACTCCTCAGCTGTGTGACTCACATTTCCCAGACATTTCAATGTAAAAACCGCCTGATGACGTTGAGCCCTACTGCCAGCATAGTAAGGAGGTGTGCAGGATCCCTTCTGCGCAGTTAGAAAGCTTGTGGCATGACCAGACAGGCTTTGGGTGCAGGTGGAAGACCGAGAGGAGGTTGAGGAGGCAGAAGCAGTGGAGGAACTTTGAGATAAAGAGGATTGACGCACAACTCGTGGGGACGGCAAGACTTGGACAGCAGCCCCTTGTCCTGCTGTCACCATAGTTACCCAGTGCCCAGTCAGCGACATGTAACGCCCCTGTCCATGTGACGCGCCCCCTGGGACATATTCCTTTTGAGGGGAATACCCGGCACCGGATCAGATGGGGGTTGTAGTCTCCGAGTGGCTGTGACCCGGCCCGTGCCCAGGGTGTCAAACTCAGTGTTATGTGGCAGTCCTACAGATGTTATTTAAAGTTCTTTTGTGTCGACTACGCCACCCGTTGTGTTGCGGTCACTGTGGCCGCCGCTGCAGCAGGGTCCACTGAGGCTGATGGTGTTGTGCAGCTTGATGGGATAACCCCCAACGGGAGGGGTATTGCCTCAGGGGGACAGGTGCAGAGGATGGGGGTTGTGGTGGTGCGGTGCAGACGGCAATTAATGACAGAGTCGGGTTGTGCAGTTTAGGGTATTTACTTACTGCAGATGTTGTACGGGTCACTCCAGCTCCGAGTGACCACCCGAGCCGTGCTGCGTCCACCAGGTCCTGGATCCGGCCAACCCCCAAACAAGTCCGGAGCGTGGCCCTGAGCTCTCCCTCTGTCCGTTCTTCTGCCGTCCCCACCAGTGATCCACCTAGGTCCAGCTCCCTCGGGCCTTCTGTTGGGCAACCCTTTGGCCTTAGGTTCCCTGACCCTCCATGTGGTATGCCTTCAGGGTGGATGTAGTGGGTGGCCGTGGCAGATGCTGCCCACGGCCTCCGGTCTCTGGCTAGGGATGTTTTTGCCCCCACCAGCTTGGGTTCCGGTACCCTGGTGCTGACTCCTCACCCGGTGTTCTTATTTGGGTTCTTGGGTCCCTTCTTTGTCCCCCTCTGGGTCCTTCTGCTCCACTCTCTCTCTTCAGGGCCTCTCTTTCTCCTCAGTTCTTCCTTGCAGGCTTGCTTTCTGCTCTTCCTCTCCTGCTGACTTGTTCTCTGCACTGACTGACAGGCTCCTCTGCAACTGACCCTGATCTTAGTTGGTGCCCTCCTTTTATATCCCTCTATGTGTGAGCTCAGGTGACCAGCACCCAATGAGCTCCTAACACTACCCAGACTGCTCCCCCTATCTGCCCCTACACTACATGGGATGTTCCACCCCCCTCCCACTCCAGCCAGGAACAGGCTCGGTCGTACCTGCACATTTCTAAGTGGGAGTACCGTCGGCCTGCTCCTCTGAAATGGGATGTATGTAGTGCATGCAGTCTATCTGAGCTCAGTTCCACTCTCCATCCTTACCCGGGAGTGGAATATCACACCTCTGGGTTGAGGTGCAATACTCCTGTAGCAGCCGAATCCTCAGGGTGCTACATTCCCCCCTGGTAAATCACAGCACGTCCTCGGGCTGTAAGACACAAAACACCACAAAAACATACATTTTTTTTTTTCATAATAACCATATAAAACACTATATAAATATATATATATATAACATTCTCGTCGTCTCTTTCTTTCTTCCTCCTCTGGTCACCGTGCAACTCGTGACCAGGTAAAGTGCGACAGTCTTTTGAAAAGCAGTTTCTCATAAAACCAGTAGGGGGCGCCTTAGGAAGCGCAACTATGTACAGGGGAATTTGGCCGTTCTCAGTCCCCGGCCAGGTAAGGGAAAGGGATGGCTGCTCACAGTCCTCAGCCTGGTATGGGTAGGGGACACACTGGTTAAACTGTTCATTGGTCCCAACGGGGACTAAACTTTAAAGCAGCCACGGTTACTTGGGTACCCCGACGGGTAACTATATACAGTCCTTTGTACTATTTCAGTCATAGTACCTTCTAGCCTTGAACCCGTCCGGGTCTTCTGGCTCTTCCTCCCTACACCGCAAGTCCTCCTCCGTCAGGCGGTGTACGTGGAGGGCGTACGGTCCCTTGGCACACTTGTGCCGGGTGAACGTGACCTCGTCACCGACGTAGAGGTCACGGCCTTTGTGACCCTCTGGCAGGTGGGACTCGACGTCCCGTCGGGTAACAAAGACGTCACCGAGGTGGTTACGGTCCTTTATGAAGCCCCACCCATGCTGCGCGTTGAACTTTATTACCGTCCCGATGGTACGGGGACGATCCGCTGCACGGGGGTCCCTCCTGGTCCGGCTCTTTTGCTCCGCGCTGCGGGTCTGGGCCCATTGCTCTCTGACCCGCCTCTCCTCCCGCTCCTTGGCGAATTGCGCAAGCTGCTGACGACAGATCTCACTGCGCTCTTCTGCGGCCGCCCGGCTCTTTTCGGTGAACCCCATCAAATCTTCTCCCGTGGGGTCCCACGCGAATTGAGCCTCTTCAAGAGGAGGCGAAACCCGAGTCACGGGCTTTGGAGCCGGGATCAGGGGCTCACACAAGGGACCTATTTTCTTTTGTCGCTCCAGCTCCAAAAACTCTTCGGGCCAGATGAAAGGCCGCCCGTCCGGCCATGTGTGCTGGCTGAAGGGGTCCTCTCCCAGACGTGGCACCCTTGGTTTCACGGGCGCGGGCGCGGTGGTGGCGGCGCCCGGGTTGCCCAGGCCTTGCGGCCAGGCCTGGGGCACCTGGAAGGTGAAGGGCACCGTTAGCACGGCGGCGCCCTGGGCTACCTGGCCTTGCGACCAGGCCGGAGGCTCCGCGGAGGTAGATGGCGCTGTTGGTGATGCGGCGCCCGGGAACGCTAGGCCTTGCGACCAGGCCGGAGGCTCTTCCTGTTTCGTCACGCTCCGGGTCACGACGCGTGACGTCACAGGGGTCGCGGCGGCGGCTTCCGGTCGGGGCCTAGTCGGTGGCGGTGTCTTGGCGGTTTCGGGTACTGCAGGGGGACTTTCGGGCTCTGCGACGGGGAGCTGGGGCAGGTTGGCGGTTTCCCGGTATGGGGTATAGGCGTCCCCTTTACCTGCCTCCTTGCGTCCGGCTCCCTTCTCTGCGCCGTCTCCGGCCTTGGGTCCTCCCGCGCCATCCTCGGAGGTGGTCTGCTTCTTCTTCCAGGGCAGCGTGCTCTGCGGACGGGTCTTCGTTTTCTGGGCCATTTCCCGGCTCCACTCCGCCAAGATCTCACGCTGCACCCGGGCCATCCTCCTTGCGAGGCCCTCCAGGGCATTTTGTGCGCACTCCCGGTCTCGGGGGAGCTGCGCCAGAACCTCCGCTAAGCCTAGCGGGTTGGTGGACTCCAGCAGGCTCCTGACCATCGGGTCGGTGCTGCGCTGCTCCTCTCCTGGCAGGCTCCTGGCCTGCGGGCCGGTGCTGCTCTGCCCTCCTTCTTCCTTTTGCAGGCTCCTGGCCATCGGGCCGGTGCTGCTCTGCTGCCGCTCCATTCCCGGGTCAACTCTTCCTCTCCTCGACTCTGGGTGCTCTCGCTCTAGACACCTTGTCTCCGGGTGCGCTCGTTCTAGACTGCTCCAAGCGACACCCATCGTTGCTCTTTTGTTTGGTCTCCTCCTACTTCGAGGGCGGTCCCGGGGCAACTTGGTGACTGTCAGCTCCAGGGGCAGTTCTTTCACGCTGACAGACACCTCTAGCATCACAGTCTCTGTTGGTGGGGGCGGTTTCCACCTTTGGCGCCATTTTCGGTCCCGGCCCACGATGGGAAGTGTCCTCCTGCCCTCCTTTAGCACGCCCATAATGGCGTCCGCTGCTCTTCCAAGGCGGGAAAAAGCTGGAATTGGCGGGAATCGCTTCCCAGTGGCGGGAAACTCGGCAGATGGCGGGAACAAGCTGGAAATGGCGGACAACCGGCGGGAAACGACTGGTGATGGAGTCCGATGGCGTGGACCCTCCGGAACCGGCAGGAGACTTCTTTTTGAGGTAACGGTGTTCTTTTCCTCAGGCACGCAGTACCCGGGTGTTGCGGGCACGTAATCCTGCCGACTACGCCAAAGTTGACGCGCCCCCTGGGACATATTCCTTTTGAGGGGAATACCCGGCACCGGATCAGATGGGGGTTGTAGTCTCCGAGTGGCTGTGACCCGGCCCGTGCCCAGGGTGTCAAACTCAGTGTTATGTGGCAGTCCTACAGATGTTATTTAAAGTTCTTTTGTGTCGACTACGCCACCCGTTGTGTTGCGGTCACTGTGGCCGCCGCTGCAGCAGGGTCCACTGAGGCTGATGGTGTTGTGCAGCTTGATGGGATAACCCCCAACGGGAGGGGTATTGCCTCAGGGGGACAGGTGCAGAGGATGGGGGTTGTGGTGGTGCGGTGCAGACGGCAATTAATGACAGAGTCGGGTTGTGCAGTTTAGGGTATTTACTTACTGCAGATGTTGTACGGGTCACTCCAGCTCCGAGTGACCACCCGAGCCGTGCTGCGTCCACCAGGTCCTGGATCCGGCCAACCCCCAAACAAGTCCGGAGCGTGGCCCTGAGCTCTCCCTCTGTCCGTTCTTCTGCCGTCCCCACCAGTGATCCACCTAGGTCCAGCTCCCTCGGGCCTTCTGTTGGGCAACCCTTTGGCCTTAGGTTCCCTGACCCTCCATGTGGTATGCCTTCAGGGTGGATGTAGTGGGTGGCCGTGGCAGATGCTGCCCACGGCCTCCGGTCTCTGGCTAGGGATGTTTTTGCCCCCACCAGCTTGGGTTCCGGTACCCTGGTGCTGACTCCTCACCCGGTGTTCTTATTTGGGTTCTTGGGTCCCTTCTTTGTCCCCCTCTGGGTCCTTCTGCTCCACTCTCTCTCTTCAGGGCCTCTCTTTCTCCTCAGTTCTTCCTTGCAGGCTTGCTTTCTGCTCTTCCTCTCCTGCTGACTTGTTCTCTGCACTGACTGACAGGCTCCTCTGCAACTGACCCTGATCTTAGTTGGTGCCCTCCTTTTATATCCCTCTATGTGTGAGCTCAGGTGACCAGCACCCAATGAGCTCCTAACACTACCCAGACTGCTCCCCCTATCTGCCCCTACACTACATGGGATGTTCCACCCCCCTCCCACTCCAGCCAGGAACAGGCTCGGTCGTACCTGCACATTTCTAAGTGGGAGTACCGTCGGCCTGCTCCTCTGAAATGGGATGTATGTAGTGCATGCAGTCTATCTGAGCTCAGTTCCACTCTCCATCCTTACCCGGGAGTGGAATATCACACCTCTGGGTTGAGGTGCAATACTCCTGTAGCAGCCGAATCCTCAGGGTGCTACACATGCCTACTCGTCCAAGTGTCTGTGGTGAAATGCACCCTGTCACACACAGAGTTTCTCAAAGAAGCGGTGATGTTGTGTGCGACATGCTGGTGGAGCGCAGGCACATCTTTCTTTGAGAAGTAGTGCCGACTGGGCATCTGGTACTGGGGCACTGCGACGGACATAAGGTCTCGAAAATCCTCTGTGTCCACCAGGCGGAAAGGCAGCATTTCTGTAGCCAAGAGCTTGCAGATGGTGAAATTCAACCTCTTAGCTTTCTCATGGCTAGGAGGAAATGGTCTTTTACTTGTCCACATCTGAGGGACCGAGGGCTGGCTATTGTGCTTAGACGGGGTTGATAAGGGTGTCCCCGGCAAACTGCCGGTCTGTGAGGAAGATGCAGGCGGACATGTTAGGTTGCCTTGATCCAAAGGAGGTGCTATCGATGTCGGACAGCGCTCAACACCAGCTGGTGTTACCACCTCCAAAGAAAATGATGACCTGCCAATCACGCTGGCTGTTGCGGGTAAAGAGGTGGCAGGTCTGCGCCCCAAAACAGGTGTGACTGCTGTCCCCCCAGTCACAGAGGATGAAGAGGCCGCGGATGCACAAGATATGGCAGACGGTGGTTGGCCCGGCCGGCTAGGCCGCATTGTAGCACACTGAGCTTCTCACTGCAACTTATGCTTCATGTCCATGTGTTCATGCATGAAGTACTCAAACTATGTATTTTTTGGCCTCTACTTAGCTTTTGCTGACAAATGTTACAGATAACACGAGTTGGGTCTTCTTTATCGATCTGAAAAAATGCCCAGGCTATGCAAGGCTTAGCACCCATGCGACCTGAAGAGCCACCACGACTTGTGGTGAGAGGCAGAGTTGTGTTTGAGGATGCAGTTGTTGACGTGCTTCCAGTACTACGTCTCTGTCCAGGAAGGCGCAACCTGACCTCATCGTCACTAGCATCTTCCTCCACCTCCTCTGCTGACCTCATCTCTTGGCTGACTGTGGGTTGACAGTAAGTGGGATCTCCAACCTCATCATCATCACCCTGTGCGTTATCACACCCGTCGTCCTCAGAGCCAACCTGTTCCTGCCCTGACAAAAAACTAAAGTTGTCGCTCCAATCAGGTATTTGAGTCTTATCATCGTCTTCCTCATTGTCTCCACCAACAGGAGTTACAGTTTGGGAATGAGGGTCTACATTATGGTCAGAACCTTCTGCGTCTGGTCCTGGATCCGACTCATAAAGATTCTGGGCATCAGTGCAGATCATTTCCTCGTCTGGATTCACAGAAGCGCTGGAGTCGACCTCTGATTCCCAGGCTATAGTATGAGTAAACAGCTCTGCAGACTCAACCATCTGTTCTACCTCATACTCAGACGGGCAGCTGGAGATTTGGGAGCTGTGAGGAAGCAAGTGCGATTGGGGTGACACCTTTGAGGACTGGAGTATTTGTGATGTTGAAGTTGATGTGGAGGAGAGCCCACTTAAAGGAGCACTTGATATCCGTTGAAGCACCTGCTGTTTTTGTGCCTCATCTGGAATTTGTAGCGATTGGCGTGGCCGTAAGAAAGGGATCTTATCACATTGTCCGCTAAAAGAAGTAGACATTTTAGTTTGGCTGGAAGATGGTCTTTCTTCTGCAGATGTTACTGTTGCTTTAACACCTACCCCACGGACACAACCTTTTTTCCCCTTCCCAACACGCCTATTCCCCTTTCCACCAGCAGCAGGCCTTTTTCCACTCATTTTGGTGGTTAACTAATTCACAACTCTGGAGTTGTTTGCACAAAAAAACAATGGATGGGAACCGAGCAGAGCTGAGTGGCCAAACTGTGGTATTAGGCCAAAACTATTGGCTGGGTTAGATGCAGAAAAAAATTATATTCAATTTGCAACCTGATGGAGGTCAGTATAGATGGGCTAGTAGAACAAGTCCCACACACAGCTAGAAGCCCAAATATTTTTTCAGAGCTAGATGCAGAAAAAAATTATATTCAATTTGCAACCTGATGGAGGTCAGTATAGATGGACTAATAGAACAAGTCCCACACACAGCTAGAAGCCCAAATATTTTTTCAGAGGTACTGTAGATGCAGATAAAAATTATTTTTAATTTGCAACCTGATGGAGGTCAGTATAGATGGACTAATAGAGAAAGTCCGACACACTGCTAGAAGGCCAAATATTTTTTCAGAGCTAGATGCAGAAAAAAATTATATTCAGTTTGCAACCTGATGGAGGTCAGTATAGATGGACTAACAGAGAAAGTCCCACACACTGCTAGAAGGCCACATATTTTTTCAGAGGTAGATGCAGAAAAAAATATATTCAGTTTGCAACCTGATGGAGGTCTGTATAGATGGATTAATAGAACAAGTCCCACACACAGCTAGAAGCCCAAATATTTTTTCAGAGGTAGATGCAGATAAAAATTATTTTTAATTTGCAACCTGATGGAGGTCAGTATAGATGGACTAATAGAGAAAGTCCCACACACTGCTAGAAGGCCAAATATTTTTTCAGAGCAAGATGCATACAAAAAATTATTTTGAATTTGCAACCTGATGGAGGTCAGTATAGGTGGACTAATAGAACAAGTCCCACACACTGCTAGAAGGCCAAATATTTTTTCAGAGCTAGATGCAGAAAAAAATTATATTCAGTTTGCAACCTGATGGAGGTCTGTATAGATGGATTAATAGAACAAGTCCCACACACAGCTAGAAGCCCAAATATTTTTTCAGAGGTAGATGCAGATAAAAATTATTTTTAATTTGCAACCTGATGGAGGTCAGTATAGATGGACTAATAGAGAAAGTCCCACACACTGCTAGAAGGCCAAATATTTTTTCAGAGCTAGATGCATATAAAAAATTATTTTAAATTTGCAACCTGATGGAGGTCAGTATAGGTGGACTAATAGAACAAGTCCCACACACTGCTAGAAGGCCAAATATTTTTTCAGAGCTAGATGCAGAAAAAAATTATATTCAGTTTGCAACCTGATGGAGGTCTGTATAGATGGATTAATAGAACAAGACCCACACACAGCTAGAAGCCCAATATTTTTTCAGAGGTAGATGCAGAAAAAAATATATTCAGTTTGCAACCTGATGGAGGTCAGTATAGATGGACTAATACAACAAGTCCCACACACAGCTAGAAGCCCAATATTTTTTCAGAGGTAGATGCAGAAAAAATATATTCAGTTTGCAACCTGATGGAGGTCAGTATAGATGGACTAATACAACAAGTCCCACACACAGCTAGAAGCCCAATATTTTTTCAGAGGTAGATGCAGAAAAAAATATATTCAGTTTGCAATCTGATGGAGGTCAGTATAGATGGACTAATACAACAAGTCCCACACACAGCTAGAAGCCCAATATTTTTTCAGAGGTAGATGCAGAAAAAAATATATTCAGTTTGCAACCTGATGGAGGTCAGTATAGATGGACTAATACAACAAGTCCCACACACAGCTAGAAGCCCAATATTTTTTCAGAGGTAGATGCAGAAAAAAATATATTCAGTTTGCAACCTGATGGAGGTCAGTATAGATGGACTAATACAACAAGTCCCACACACAGCTAGAAGCCCAATATTTTTTCAGAGGTAGATGCAGAAAAAAATATATTCAGTTTGCAACCTGATGGAGGTCAGTATAGATGGACTAATACAACAAGTCCCACACACAGCTAGAAGCCCAATATTTTTTCAGAGGTAAATGCAGAAAAAAATATATTCAGTTTGCAACCTGATGGAGGTCTGTATAGATGGATTAATAGAACAAGTCCCACACACAGCTAGAAGCCCAATATTTTTTTCAGAGCTAGATGCAGAAAAGAATTATATTCAATTTGCAACCTGATGGAGGTCAGTATAGATGGACTAATAGAACAAGTCCCACACACAGCTAGAAGCCCAAATATTTTTTCAGAGGTAGATGCAGAAAAAATATATTCAGTTTGCAACCTGATGGAGGTCTGTATAGATGGATTAATAGAACAAGTCCCACACACAGCTAGAAGCCCAATATTTTTTCAGAGCTAGATGCAGAAAAAAATTATATTCAATTTGCAACCTGATGGAGGTCAGTATAGATGGACTAATAGAATGATGCTATGCTCAAAAGATTTTACTTCACTAGGTGCAGTAAAAAATTGGTATTCTATACACAGGTGGTATATCTTGCAACACAGATAGGCTACTCCACTGACTAACACACTCTGCAATAGGCCAAAAAGGATTAGCTTTGCTAGATTCAGCCAAATGCTGTGAAAAAAACTTGCACAGCACTGGCACAGACCTGCCTGGCAAAAACTGATAGGAACTGATGTAACCTAGTCCTGAAAAGGACTCCAATTACAATTAGTCTTTACTCCCACAATCTATCTATTTAAGAGCACAGACCTCCCTGATAAAAGTCGTAGGAAATGCTGTAACCTAGTCCTTAAAAGGACTGCAATCACAACTATTCCCTACTCCCAAGCTATCTGTAGATTTGTGCGAAAATTGGCTTGAAATTAACAAGGTATAGCGCACACAGCAACAGCGGTGCCGTCTAACACGCAGCTGCAGCAGTGAGAAAATGGTGGCGACGGGGAAAATGGCTTGGTCTTATAGGGCAAGGACATGTGACATACACTGCCAATGACACATGCCCTTGCTTGTGTGAAAAAAAGCACTTCGCTCCGTGTGTGCGCTGCTGATAGGCTGACAGATTGCACCTCCCCACTGCAAATGCGGGAAAGAGAAAAAAAAATGGAGATCTTCATTGTTCCTGCAGAGATCCATCCCCTGCCCCTCCCCCCACCCCGCTGTACACTCAAACTGCGTATTAACATTAATTTTCATTATTACTGAGAAAAAATCCAGTTATGATTTTGGTGCACGAACATGTATCAAACATAACCTCGAACAGCCGAATTTTTCTCAAATTGTTCGTGTTGACAGAACGGCTCGAACACCGCCCAAAACAGCTCGAATTTGAGATTGGCGAACAGTTCGAGTAGAACAACGCTCATCTCTATAGTTAACGACATCTTCCGAGATCTCCTGTATTCCTGCGTGGTGGTGTACCTGGACGATATCTTGGTGTTCTCCACGGATCTGCCCTCACACCGGAGGGATGTTCGTCAGGTTCTGCTGAGGCTCCGGAAGAATCGCCTGTATGCTAAATACAAGAAATGCCTCTTTGAGCAGACCTTCCTGCCGTTTCTGGGTTATATCATCTCCGAGACCGGACTGCGGATGGATCCAGAGACAGTGTCTGCCGTCTTAAAGTGGCCCCGACCGGAGGGGTTGAAGGCGATTCAACGGTTCCTGGGTTTCGCAAACTATTACCACCTCTTCATTCCTCATTTCTCCTCCCGGACTGCTCGCATCTCTGCGCGCACTCGTAAAGGAGCAAATCCCAGGAAATGGACTTCCGAGGAGGAGAAGACCTTCGTCTCCCTTAAACAAGCTTTCTCCTCCGCTCCTGTGCTATACCGTCTGGATTGCAACAAGCAGTTCTTCCTGGAGATTGATGCCTCCTCCTCCGGGGCCGAAGCAGTGCTCACCCAGAAATCCTCGTCCGGGCGAATGGTGACCTGCGGCTTCTTCTCCAAGCTCTTCTCCTCGTCCGAACGCAACTACTCCATAGGAGATCGAGAACTGCTGGCCATCAAATTAGCGCTGGAGGAGTGGCGCTATTTGCTTGAGGGGGCTCTGCACCTGGTGGTCATCTACACTGACCACAGTAATTGTCCACTGAGTTGTGTACCTAATCCTATCATGTGTAGTACAGTCTGCTGGGCTGTGTACGTAATCATATCATGTCATACATTCCACAAAGGCATGTACCCAGGGCCGGCGTCAGCACCCGGCGTACCCGGGCAAGTGCCGGGGCCCTGGAAAATCAGAAGGGCCCACCGCCCACTCACTGTCGGGGCCCACCGCCCACTCACTGCCAGGGCCCTGGCCGCTTCCTCGGCACCTGTTCAGTGACGCAGGCGCTCATTGATGGTGATGTGTGTCAGGGCTCTTTATATCACTGTAAACAATTGCAGACACCTGTGCTATTTAGTTTGGCAGGTGTGTCCAATGAAAGGCAAGACTACTTAAGAAGGCTCTCTCACATTATTAAGCAGCCTACATTTTCTGCCAAAATGTGAAAGAAAAAGGATGTGTCGGCTGCTGAGAAGCAACAAATTGTGGAGTGTTTAGGTCAAGGCATGACTACAATCAACATTGTGCGATGATCAGGATGAAGTGTCTTGGCAATCAAGAAGTATGTAGCTGATTCACAGTACACACGTGTGCGTGCTGATAAGGGCAAATTGAGGACTCTTTCCTACAGGCAATTACGTCAGGTTGAAAGAGCAGCGGCAAAAAAGCCTTGTCATAGCAGCAGACAAGTTTTTGAAGCTGCTTGTGCCTCCAACGTCCCCCGAACAACAAGATGCAGGGTCCTTCAGAGGTTTGCAGCTGTGCATACGCCATCCTGTCGACCTCCTCTATCCACTTCACACAAGCAGAAACGGCTCCAGTGGGCCAAACATTACATGAAGACTGATTTTAAAACAGTTTTGTTCACGGATGAGTGCCGTGCAGCGCTCGATGGTCCAGATGGATGGAGTGGAGGATGGCTGGTTGATGGACACCCCACGCAAACACGGCTACAGCGCCAACAAGGAGGAGGTGGAGTAATGTTTTGGGCTGGAATCATGGGGAGAGAGATTGTCGGCCCCTTTAGGATCCTTGAAGGCGCTAAAGATGAACTCCATAATGTATGTGGATTTTCTCAAACAGCACTTCCTGCCATGGTTCAAGAAGAAGAACCGTGTATTTCACAGCAAGATCATTTTTCTGCATGATAATGCACCATCTCATGCTGCACATAAAACATCTGCATCTCTGGCTGATATGGGCATAAAAGGGGACAAACTTATGGTGTGACCCCCATGCTCCCCTGACCTCTACCCCATTCAGAACCTTTGGAGCATCATTAAAAGGAGTGTCTATGATGGCGGGAGGCAGTTCACATCTAAGCAACAGCTCTGGGAGGGTATTCTGTCCTCATGCAAAACAATTGAAGCAGAAACCATCCAAAACCTGACAAATTCAATGGACGAGAGAGTTCAGAAGCTCCTTTCGAACAAGAGGTCCTATGTGAAAATGTAACATCACCTAGAATAAAGTTTTGAGTTGAAAACTGTTTGATTTCAGTTTCTAACAACCTGCTAATGCTTATAATTTCAAAAATGACCATTTTTTTGGTCTTTATTAAAATGAAAAGGTTGATCGAAAAGTTTGGGGGATCTAAGAGTGTGGAAACCCAGTAGTCATGATTACTTCGAATTCTGACAATATGAGGGTCATGCTGCAGGTAGTGCAGCAAGAAGGCACTTATGTGTCTTGCGCATCTTGGAGCCCCAAAATTATTTTCCGGGCTAGATGCAGCTAAAAATTATTTTTAATTTTAAATCTGGTGAAGCTTTAGTATAGATGGCCTAATAGGATCAATGCTGCACACTGCTACAAAGCCCAAATTATTTTCCAGTCAAGATACAGATAAACATGATTAGTAATTTGAAAGCTTAAAACGGTTGGTAGGGTGATTTTAACCAATCATCAAGCTTTTACTCTCCCCAGGATGACACAGGGGTAGAAAAGTCATTTCGGATCCATGATTTGTTCATCTTTATGAACGTGAGTCTGTCTACATTATCAGTGGAGAGCCGCGTGCGCTTATCTGTCAGCAGACCACCAGCAGCGCTGAACACACGTTCAGACAGAACGCTGGCTGCGGGGCATGACAAGATCTCCAAGGCGTAAGTGGCTAGCTCCGGCCATTTATCCAGATTGGAAGCCCAAAAAGAGCAAGGGTCCAGTGACACAGTCGTGGCTTCAATGTTTACTTGGAGATACTCCTGTACCATCGTCTCTAGGCGTTGACTATGTGTCAGACTTCTTGTCTCCTGTGGCCTTGCAAAGGATGGGCTAAAAAAGTGGTGAAATGATTCCGCAAAATTGATGTTACCAGCAGATACTGTGGTTCTGTTACGGTTTGAGTGCTGAACACTTGACGGTCCCACGGTTGGCAAGTTGGAACTGTGAGATTCACTACGTGCACCACTGGTATTTTGTGGAAAAGCACATGTAAGATTCTGCAACAGTCTCTGCTGATACTCCTGCATGCGTGCATCCCTTTCTATGGCAGGAATAATTTCTGCAAATTTACTTTTGTACCGGGGATCTAACAGTGTGGCAACCCATTAGTCAGGATTATTTCTAATTCTCACAATTCGAGGGTCATGTTGCAGGTAGTGCAGCAAGAAGGCACTCATGTGTGTTGCGCATCCAGGAGCACCAAGTCCCTGTTGTGTTGGTGGCAAGGTAACAATCATGCTTCCTTCCTCTGTCCTCTCCCCCCAACCTCGCACAACAGAAATGTGATCAAGGTCTCCCTCATCTGATGAGTCTTCCATCAGTTCGTCCTCCACTTCTTCCTGGGCTCCTGCACCTTCCTCACTAGTTTGGCTGCTACCATGCGCCCTGGTAAAACCATCTCCCCCACCCTCACATGCCTGCCGCCTTGGTGCTGCCGACCGTCTGGACCTTGCAGATGTTAGCCCTTCCGCATACAACTCCTCCTCTTCTACTTCCTCCACCTCCTCTTGTGCCACCACCTGACTCCGAATTCTGTTTAACATGTGCTCCAGCATGTAAATCACCGGAATAGTCATGCTGATAATGGCATCGTCAGCACTAAACATCTTCGTCGCCATTTCAAAACTGTGCAGAAGGGTGCATAGGTCCCTGATCTGAGACCACTCCTCCAGCGTGATTTGCCCCACCTCTGAATCTCGTTGGCCCAGGCTATACGTCAGAACGTATTGCACCAGGGCTTGTCGGTGCTGCCACAGTCGCTGCAACATGTGCAGAGTTGAATTCCATCGGGTAGGCACATCGCATTTTAGCCGGTGAAGTGGCAGGCCCAACGACTTCTGTAGAGATGTAAGTCGCTGAGCTGCGGGATGCGAACGGCGGAAGTGAGCACACAGCGACCGTGCCCTCTGCAGAAGGCCATCTAGTCTGGGATAGTGGGCTAAAAATTGCTGGACAACCAGGTTCAACACGTGAGCCATACAAGGCACGTGTGTGACATTGCCCCGGCGAAGGGCCGCACCCAGGTTTGCAGCATTGTCGCACACGGCCTTCCCTGGTTTCAGGTCCAGTGGAGACAACCATTCATGAAATTGGTTCTCCAGAGCTGACCACAACTCCTCAGCTGTGTGACTCACATTTCCCAGACATTTCAATGTAAAAACCGCCTGATGACGTTGAGCCCTACTGCCAGCATAGTAAGGAGGTGTGCAGGATCCCTTCTGCGCAGTTAGAAAGCTTGTGGCATGACCAGACAGGCTTTGGGTGCAGGTGGAAGACCGAGAGGAGGTTGAGGAGGCAGAAGCAGTGGAGGAACTTTGAGATAAAGAGGATTGACGCACAACTCGTGGGGACGGCAAGACTTGGACAGCAGCCCCTTGTCCTGCTGTCACCATAGTTACCCAGTGCCCAGTCAGCGACATGTAACGCCCCTGTCCATGCCTACTCGTCCAAGTGTCTGTGGTGAAATGCACCCTGTCACACACAGAGTTTCTCAAAGAAGCGGTGATGTTGTGTGCGACATGCTGGTGGAGCGCAGGCACACCTTTCTTTGAGAAGTAGTGCCGACTGGGCATCTGGTACTGGGGCACTGCGACGGACATAAGGTCTCGAAAATCCTCTGTGTCCACCAGGCGGAAAGGCAGCATTTCTGTAGCCAAGAGCTTGCAGATGGTGAAATTCAACCTCTTAGCTTTCTCATGGCTAGGAGGAAATGGTCTTTTACTTGTCCACATCTGAGGGACCGAGGGCTGGCTATTGTGCTTAGACGAGGTTGATAAGGGTCTCCCCGGCAAACTGCCGGTCTGTGAGGAAGATGCAGGCGGACATGTTAGGTTGCCTTGATCCAAAGGTGGTGCTATCGATGTCGGACAGCGCTCAACACCAGCTGGTGTTACCACCTCCAAAGAAAATGATGACCTGCCAATCACGCTGGCTGTTGCGGGTAAAGAGGTGGCAGGTCTGCGCCCCAAAACAGGTGTGACTGCTGTCCCCCCAGTCACAGAGGATGAAGAGGCCGCGGATGCACAAGATATGGCAGACGGTGGTTGGCCCGGCCGGCTAGGCCGCATTGTAGCACACTGAGCTTCCCCCTGCAACTTATGCTTCATGTCCATGTGCCGGTTCATGCATGAAGTACTCAAACTATGTATTTTTTGGCCTCTACTTAGCTTTTGCTGACAAATGTTACAGATAACACAAGTTGGGTCATCTTTATCGATCTGAAAAAATGCCCAGGCTATGCAAGGCTTAGCACCCATGCGACCTGAAGAGCCACCACGACTTGTGGTGAGAGGCAGAGTTGTGTTTGAGGATGCAGTTGTTGACGTGCTTCCAGTACTACGTCTCTGTCCAGGAAGGCGCAACCTGACCTCGTCGTCACTAGCATCTTCCTCCACCTCCTCTGCTGACCTCATCTCTTGGCTGACTGTGGGTTGACAGTAAGTGGGATCTCCAACCTCATCATCATCACCCTGTGCGTTATCACACCCGTCGTCCTCAGAGCCAACCTGTTCCTGCCCTGACAAAAAACTAAAGTTGTCGCTCCAATCAGGTATTTGAGTCTTATCATCGTCTTCCTCATTGTCTCCACCAACAGGAGTTACAGTTTGGGAATGAGGGTCTACATTATGGTCAGAACCTTCTGCGTCTGGTCCTGGATCCGACTCATAAAGATTCTGGGCATCAGTGCAGATCATTTCCTCGTCTGGATTCACAGAAGCGCTGGAGTCGACCTCTGATTCCCAGGCTATAGTATGAGTAAACAGCTCTGCAGACTCAACCATCTGTTCTACCTCATACTCAGACGGGCAGCTGGAGATTTGGGAGCTGTGAGGAAGCAAGTGCGATTGGGGTGACACCTTTGAGGACTGGAGTATTTGTGATGTTGAAGTTGATGTGGAGGAGAGCCCACTTAAAGGAGCACTTGATATCCGTTGAAGCACCTGCTGTTTTTGTGCCTCATCTGGAATTTGTAGCGATTGGCGTGGCCGTAAGAAAGGGATCTTATCACATTGTCCGCTAAAAGAAGTAGACATTTTAGTTTGGCTGGAAGATGGTCTTTCTTCTGCAGATGTTACTGTTGCTTTAACACCTACCCCACGGACACAACCTTTTTTCCCCTTCCCAACACGCCTATTCCCCTTTCCACCAGCAGCAGGCCTTTTTCCACTCATTTTGGTGGTTAACTAATTCACAACTCTGGAGTTGTTTGCACAAAAAAACAATGGATGGGAACCGAGCAGAGCTGAGTGGCCAAACTGTGGTATTAGGCCAAAACTATTGGCTGGGTTAGATGCAGAAAAAAATTATATTCAATTTGCAACCTGATGGAGGTCAGTATAGATGGACTAGTAGAACAAGTCCCACACACAGCTAGAAGCCCAAATATTTTTTCAGAGCTAGATGCAGAAAAAAATTATATTCAATTTGCAACCTGATGGAGGTCAGTATAGATGGACTAATAGAACAAGTCCCACACACAGCTAGAAGCCCAAATATTTTTTCAGAGGTACTGTAGATGCAGATAAAAATTATTTTTAATTTGCAACCTGATGGAGGTCAGTATAGATGGACTAATAGAGAAAGTCCGACACACTGCTAGAAGGCCAAATATTTTTTCAGAGCTAGATGCAGAAAAAAATTATATTCAGTTTGCAACCTGATGGAGGTCAGTATAGATGGACTAACAGAGAAAGTCCCACACACTGCTAGAAGGCCACATATTTTTTCAGAGGTAGATGCAGAAAAAAATATATTCAGTTTGCAACCTGATGGAGGTCTGTATAGATGGATTAATAGAACAAGTCCCACACACAGCTAGAAGTCCAAATATTTTTTCAGAGGTAGATGCAGATAAAAATTATTTTTAATTTGCAACCTGATGGAGGTCAGTATAGATGGACTAATAGAGAAAGTCCCACACACTGCTAGAAGGCCAAATATTTTTTCAGAGCAAGATGCATACAAAAAATTATTTTGAATTTGCAACCTGATGGAGGTCAGTATAGGTGGAATAATAGAACAAGTCCCACACACTGCTAGAAGGCCAAATATTTTTTCAGAGCTAGATGCAGAAAAAAATTATATTCAGTTTGCAACCTGATGGAGGTCTGTATAGATGGATTAATAGAACAAGTCCCACACACAGCTAGAAGCCCAAATATTTTTTCAGAGGTAGATGCAGATAAAAATTATTTTTAATTTGCAACCTGATGGAGGTCAGTATAGATGGACTAATAGAGAAAGTCCCACACACTGCTAGAAGGCCAAATATTTTTTCAGAGCTTGATGCATACAAAAAATTATTTTAAATTTGCAACCTGATGGAGGTCAGTATAGGTGGTCTAATAGAACAAGTCCCACACACTGCTAGAAGGCCAAATATTTTTTCAGAGCTAGATGCAGAAAAAAATTATATTCAGTTTGCAACCTGATGGAGGTCTGTATAGATGGATTAATAGAACAAGACCCACACACAGCTAGAAGCCCAATATTTTTTCAGAGGTAGATGCAGAAAAAAATATATTCAGTTTGCAACCTGATGGAGGTCAGTATAGATGGACTAATACAACAAGTCCCACACACAGCTAGAAGCCCAATATTTTTTCAGAGGTAGATGCAGAAAAAAATATATTCAGTTTGCAACCTGATGGAGGTCAGTATAGATGGACTAATACAACAAGTCCCACACACAGCTAGAAGCCCAATATTTTTTCAGAGGTAGATGCAGAAAAAAATATATTCAGTTTGCAATCTGATGGAGGTCAGTATAGATGGACTAATACAACAAGTCCCACACACAGCTAGAAGCCCAATATTTTTTCAGAGGTAGATGCAGAAAAAAATATATTCAGTTTGCAACCTGATGGAGGTCAGTATAGATGGACTAATACAACAAGTCCCACACACAGCTAGAAGCCCAATATTTTTTCAGAGGTAGATGCAGAAAAAAATATATTCAGTTTGCAACCTGATGGAGGTCAGTATAGATGGACTAATACAACAAGTCCCACACACAGCTAGAAGCCCAATATTTTTTCAGAGGTAGATGCAGAAAAAAATATATTCAGTTTGCAACCTGATGGAGGTCAGTATAGATGGACTAATACAACAAGTCCCACACACAGCTAGAAGCCCGATATTTTTTCAGAGGTAAATGCAGAAAAAAATATATTCAGTTTGCAACCTGATGGAGGTCTGTATAGATGGATTAATAGAACAAGTCCCACACACAGCTAGAAGCCCAATATTTTTTCAGAGCTAGATGCAGAAAAAAATTATATTCAATTTGCAACCTGATGGAGGTCAGTATAGATGGACTAATAGAACAAGTCCCACACACAGCTAGAAGCCCAAATATTTTTTCAGAGGTAGATGCAGAAAAAAATATATTCAGTTTGCAACCTGATGGAGGTCTGTATAGATGGATTAATAGAACAAGTCCCACACACAGCTAGAAGCCCAATATTTTTTCAGAGCTAGATGCAGAAAAAAATTATATTCAATTTGCAACCTGATGGAGGTCAGTATAGATGGACTAATAGAATGATGCTATGCTCAAAAGATTTTACTTCACTAGGTGCAGTAAAAAAATTGGTATTCTATACACAGGTGGTATATCTTGCAACACAGATAGGCTACTCCACTGACTAACACACTCTGCAATAGGCCAAAAAGGATTAGCTTTGCTAGATTCAGCCAAATGCTGTGAAAAAAACTTGCACAGCACTGGCACAGACCTGCCTGGCAAAAACTGATAGGAACTGATGTAACTTAGTCCTGAAAAGGACTCCAATTACAATTAGTCTTTACTCCCACAATCTATCTATTTAAGAGCACAGACCTCCCTGATAAAAGTCGTAGGAAATGCTGTAACCTAGTCCTTAAAAGGACTGCAATCACAACTATTCCCTACTCCCAAGCTATCTGTAGATTTGTGCGAAAATTGGCTTGAAATTAACAAGGTATAGCGCACACAGCAACAGCGGTGCCGTCTAACACGCACCTGCAGCAGTGAGAAAATGGTGGCGACGGGGAAAATGGCTTGGTCTTATAGGGCAAGGACATGTGACATACACTGCCAATGACACATGCCCTTGCTTGTGTGAAAAAAAGCACTTCGCTCAGTGTGTGCGCTGCTGATAGGCTGAAAGATTGCACCTCCCCACTGCAAATGCGGGAAAGAGAAAAAAAATGGAGATCTTCATTGTTCCTGCAGAGATCCATCCCCTGCCCCTCCCCCCACCCCGCTGTACACTCAAACTGCGTATTAACATTAATTTTCATTATTACTGAGAAAAAATCCAGTTATGATTTTGGTGCACGAACAGTTATCAAACATAACCTCGAACAGCCGAATTTTTCTCAAATTGTTCGTGTTCGCCGAACGGCTCGAACACCGCCCAAAACAGCTCGAATTTGAGATTGGCGAACAGTTCGAGTAGAACAACGCTCATCTCTATAGTTAACGACATCTTCCGAGATCTCCTGTATTCCTGCGTGGTGGTGTACCTGGACGATATCTTGGTGTTCTCCACGGATCTGCCCTCACACCGGAGGGATGTTCGTCAGGTTCTGCTGAGGCTCCGGAAGAATCGCCTGTATGCTAAATACAAGAAATGCCTCTTTGAGCAGACCTTCCTGCCGTTTCTGGGTTATATCATCTCCGAGACCGGACTGCGGATGGATCCAGAGACAGTGTCTGCCGTCTTAAAGTGGCCCCGACCGGAGGGGTTGAAGGCGATTCAACGGTTCCTGGGTTTCGCAAACTATTACCACCTCTTCATTCCTCATTTCTCCTCCCGGACTGCTCGCATCTCTGCGCGCACTCGTAAAGGAGCAAATCCCAGGAAATGGACTTCCGAGGAGGAGAAGACCTTCGTCTCCCTTAAACAAGCTTTCTCCTCCGCTCCTGTGCTATACCGTCTGGATTGCAACAAGCAGTTCTTCCTGGAGATTGATGCCTCCTCCTCCGGGGCCGAAGCAGTGCTCACCCAGAAATCCTCGTCCGGGCGAATGGTGACCTGCGGCTTCTTCTCCAAGCTCTTCTCCTCGTCCGAACGCAACTACTCCATAGGAGATCGAGAACTGCTGGCCATCAAATTAGCGCTGGAGGAGTGGCGCTATTTGCTTGAGGGGGCTCTGCACCTGGTGGTCATCTACACTGACCACAGTAATTGTCCACTGAGTTGTGTACCTAATCCTATCATGTGTAGTACAGTCTGCTGGGCTGTGTACGTAATCATATCATGTCATACATTCCACAAAGGCATGTACCCAGGGCCGGCGTCAGCACCCGGCGTACCCGGGCAAGTGCCGGGGCCCTGGAAAATCAGAAGGGCCCACCGCCCACTCACTGTCGGGGCCCACCGCCCACTCACTGCCAGGGCCCTGGCCGCTTCCTCGGCACCTGTTCAGTGACGCAGGCGCTGCTTGATTGCCGGCACTCCCCCAGTCCCAGACATGGCCGCGTGGTGTGCGGCTGTGTATGCTAGTAATGACACGGAAGGGTCGACGGCACTGCACCTTCAATTGTGCTTGTGTGTAGTTCCTGTCATTATTAGCAGACACTGCCGCACAGCGCGCGGCCATGTCTGGGGGAGTGCCGGCAATCAAGCACCGTCGGAGGTCCTGCACAGATGGGGGGCAGCGGCCCGGACCCGACCGCAAGTGGGCCCCTCTGATTGTCCAGGGCCATGATGTCTGTGACACGCCGGGGGCCCTGCACTGCCCCATACCTGAGGATCTGCTGGACAGGACACTGGACCGGGGACAGGTGAGTGAAGCTTCCCCAATCCCCATATTAAAAATATTTGTAATGGGTCTGTGTGAGTGCATGTATGTGAATGTCAGTGTGTATAACGGTGTATATATATTTGTCTGTTTTATATATGTTTTTAAGAATTTGTGTAAAAATGTGTGTATGTCTGTATGTGTACATATCTGTGTACCGTGTGTGCGTGCGTGTGTCTGCGTACCGTGTGTGCGTGCATATGTCTGCGTACCGTGTGTGCGTGCATATGTCTCCATACCGTGTCTGCGTGCATATGTCTCTGTACCGTGTGTGCGTGCATATGTCTGCGTACCGTGTGTGCGTGCATATGTCTGTGTACCGTGTGTGTGCGTGCATATGTCTGTGTACCGTGTGTGTGCGTGCATATGTCTGCGTACCGTGTGTGTGCGTGCATATGTCTGCGTACTGTGTGTGCGTGCATATGTCTGCGTACCGTGTGTGTGCGTGCATATGTCTGCGTACTGTGTGTGCGTGCATATGTCTGCGTACCGTGTGTGTGTGTGCATATGTCTGCGTACCGTGTGTGTGCGCGCATATGTCTGCGTACCGTGTGTGTGCGTGCATATGTCTCCATACCGTGTGTGCGTGCATATGTCTGCGTACCGTGTGTGCGTGCATATGTCTCCGTACTGTGTGTGCGTGCATATGTCTGCGTACCGTGTGTGCGTGCATATGTCTGCGTACCGTGTGTGCGTGCATGTCTGCGTACGTGTGTGCGTGCATATGTCTCCGTACCGTGTGTGCGTGCATATGTCTGCGTACCGTGTGTGCGTGCATAGGTCTGTGTACCGTGTGTGCGTGCATATGTCTGCATACCGTGTGTGCGTGCATATGTCTGCGTACCGTGTGTGTGCGTGCATATGTCTGCGTACCGTGTGTGCGTGCATAGGTCTGTGTACCGTGTGTGCGTGCATATGTCTGCATACCGTGTGTGCGTGCATATGTCTGCGTACCGTGTGTGTGCGTGCATATGTCTGCGTACTGTGTGTGCGTGCATATGTCTGCGTACCGTGTGTGTGCGCGCATATGTCTGCGTACCGTGTGTGTGCGCATGTCTGCATATGTGAAGGATGAGGTGGCAGGCTGGGCCCTGTGTACTATATATATATTTCTCCCCCATATCTCTGCATCATGAATCGTGTATGTGTTAAAAGGGCCCACTGAGACTCTTTCGCCCGGGGCCCAGAAAAACCTGGAGCCGGCCCTGCATATACCTAATGTTATGTGTGATAAAGTTCATGTATCTAATCCTATCTTGTGAGATGCAGTCTGCAGAGCCATGTATCTAATCGTATCATCTGTGATATAACATTGTGGTCAAAAACTAAAGGACTCTGGACTGTGATCCTAAACTTCATCCTCCTTTATCCTTTTGCAAACACTCAGAAGGAAGGGGGGGGTGTCAGACACATGGAGCAGATCCCCCATATTTACTGCAGTCATAATGCCAGTTAACACTACATTAGTTTTTTTTGGCAAATATCAGCAACTCTATCCCTACTACTTAATGGTTGGGAATATCAGAACTTTATTTTAGTTATTTTATACTATTAAAACACAAATTAAATATTAAAAAAAAAAAGTAAAAAAAACTTTAATACTTTACATTTTTCCGTGCATTGCATTGTAAAATCTGTCTGCAGTCCCAGCTCTTGAAAGCTGGTACCTGCATGCAAACCTTCATGTGACATAACAATACCACACTGGCCAGGACCTACCTGCTGTGCCATCATGGATGTGACGCTAAAACATAGGGCCACATTTTTATGTTGGTTGTTGAAACATTTCTTCACTATGCGAAGCTGCATGTAGCCACCAATGGGTAAGTGTAGCATTATACTATGGCCATTTAAACCCCCTTCCCCGTGTAATGCATGTGCCAGCTCGGGTAACGTGGTTCTTTTGCTCAGACACAAAGGGGGTCCCTATTCTGCTAGCTATTGCAATTAATTCAGCTTATATAGTGACATTACGTATCTGGGGTACATTACAGTAAGTTATCCATGCCCCACTATTTAACAAAGTGCCAGAGCGGGCAAGATGTCACCACATTTTTTGCACAAATACACCCTGCTTCAAATTTATTTTTAATTTTTGGCACCAGAGAAACGGCATTGAAGGAACGATGAATTGCCCCCATAATTTTCTAGATGTTGGCATTAAAAGATAAAGCATTCATTACTATAGCTGCATATCAATTCCTTCAAATAGCACATGAGGAAGACGACTTGCAATAGCACGTACAAAACTCCGTCTGCGGGTAAACCGTTCCCATACTGGCACTAGCTGGGAAAAAGAGAATAGAATTTTTCTTTTTAAAGGGCAAAAACAAACAATATTGAGATCATCAGTAGTCACTAAGATCAGAAATACAACCATGGCGGCTGACAATTATCAGTGCAGGGATTGTCCTATAAAAGGAAATTTCACGCCTATACAGTGGTGGCCAAAAGTATTGGCACCCCTGCAATTCTGTCAGATAATACTCAGTTTCTTCCTGAAAATGATTGCAATCACAAATTCTTTGGTATTATTCTCTTCATTTAATTTGTCTTCAATGAAAAAACACAAAAAGAATTGTCCTAAAACCAAATTGGATATAATTCCACACCAAATCTAAAAAAGGGGGTGGACAAAAGTATTGGCACTGTTTGAAAAATCATGTGATGCTTCTCTAATTCGTGTAATTAACAGCACCTGTAACTTACCTGTGGCACCTAACAGGTGTTGGCAATAACTAAATCACACTTGCAGCCAGTTAACATGGATTAAAGTTGACTCAACCTCTGTCCTGTGTCCTTGTGTGTACCACATAGAGCATGGAGAAAAGAAAGAAGACCAAAGAACTGTCTGAGGACTTGAGAAACCAAATTGTGAGGAAGCATGAGCAATCTCAAGGCTACAAGTCCATCTCCAAAGACCTGAATGTTCCTGTGTCTTCCGTGCGCAGTGTCATCAAGAAGTTTAAAGCCCATGGCACTGTGGCTAACCTCCCTAGGTGTGGACGGAATAGAAAGATTGACGAGAGATTTCAACGCAAGATTGTGCGGATGGTGGATAAAGAACCTCGACTAACATCCAAACAAGTTCAAGCTGCCCTGCAGTCTGAGGGTACAACAGTGTCAACCCGTACTATCCGTCGGCGTCTGAATGAAAACGGACTGTACTCAGGAAGACCCCACTTCTTAACCCGAGACATAAAAAGCCAGGCTGGAGTTTGCCAAAACTTACCTGAGAAAGCCTAAAACGTTTTGGAAGAATGTTTTCTGGTCAGATGAGACAAAATTAGAGGTTTTTGGGAAAAAGCATCAACATAGAGTGTACAGGGAAAAAAAAGAGACATTCAAAGAAAAGAACACGTTCCCTACAGTCAAACATGGCGGAGGTTCCCTGATGTTTTGGGTTGCTTTGCTGCCTCTGGCACTGGACTGCTTGACCGTCTGCATGGCATTATTAAGTCTGAAGACTACCAACAAATTTTGCAGCATAATGTAGGGCCCAGTGTGAGAAAGCTGGGTCTCCCTCGGAGGTCATGGGTCTTCCAGCAGGACAATGACCCAAAACACACTTCCAAAAGCACTATAAAATGGTTTGAGGGAAAGCATTGGAGACTTCTAAGGTGGCCAGCAATGAGTCCAGACCTGAATCCCATAGAACACCTGTCTAGAGATCTCAAAATGGCAGTTTGGAGAAGGCACCCTTCAAATATCAGGGACCTGGAGCAGTTTGCCAAAGAAGAATGGTCTACAATTCCAGCAGAGCATTGTAAGAAACTCATTGATGGTTACCGGAAGCGGCAGTTATTTTGGCTAAAGGTTGTGCAACCAAGTATTAGGCTGAGGGTGCCAATACTTTTGTCTGGCCCATTTTTGGAGTTTTGTGTGAAATGATCAATGATTTCATTTTTGCTTCATTCTCTTTTGTGTTTTTTCCTTGCAAGCAAATTAAATGAAGATAATAATACCAAAGAATTTGTGATTGCAATCATTTCAGGAAGAAACTGAGTATTATCTGACAGAATTGCACTGGTGCCAATACTTTTGGCCACCACTGTACAAGAATTCCCACTCCAGAAATTGTAGTTGTTTTTTTTTTATTATTTCACCCTTTTTTTAGTTATCAGTAATGTGCATCTTAAATACTTATTGATTGCTGTCTTCTGCCGTTTCCAGCGCTGATCCAGTTCTCCCCTGTATCATGTGACTACAGTTCTCCCTTACTGGCTCACACCGCAGACCTTTAGTTCCTTTCTTAATGTAAGTCTATGAGAGCTTCACGCCGAACCTCAAACTTATATTGAGAAAGTGAGAGACAAAGAAACGCTGTGGTGATCCGGCTAGTGATATCTCCGTTCACATGAGACAGGAGAGTATCTGAGCGGTGCTGGAAACGGTAGAAGATGACAACCGGTAGGTAAATTAATGCGCACACTTTACTTATAACTAACAAGGGTGAAATATATGAAAAATAGAAAGCTGGAAATTAACTTTAAGAATGTCTGATTATTGGGGACCTACTGATCTTCAGAACAGGGGTCCAGTGACCCCTTCTCCTTCCATGGTGAGGAGGTTGAATAGAGTGGTGACTATGGAGATATTGCCGTGTACTCAGTCTCAAACACTGAAGGAAGTGGCTCTAATATGCTGGACAGTCTGAATGCATATGCCATCACTCATTAGTCCCTGTCTGAATGAGGCTCACAATCCAATTTCCCTGTCTCATACACACACTAGGGTGAATTCCATAGGATGACACTGTATCAGAATGGTTGTGGAGTGTGGGAGAAGAGCAGAGGAAGCTACAGACAGTCAGATATTTCCTGGGCAGCAGAGGACAATCAGGTGAACATCACACAAGTCACCAGCGCAGAGTCCTTCTTACGGATTGGCTCTTCACTTCGGCACATACAGGGTGCTTCCTGTCGCCTATAACATCTATATGCCAGAAAAGCCACATGGTTGGGGGTTGTCTTCATGAGACCCTCGCCACCCCATGATGTACACTTAGTGATGGCTGACAGGCCTTTACCTAAGTTTAGTTATACACTTCCTAGAAAGCAAGCAGCAGCACGGGTCTATGCGTGTCTCTAGTTCTTTCTCAGATCTTCCCTTTCCATAGACTTTAAAAGACAGCTGTAATCAGATCCCTCAGTGAGCTATCAGTCTGTCTTGTTTTCACTGAGACAGATTTAAAGGGTTTATCCAGGACTAAATTATTTTGTTGCTATCAGCAGGTAGTTGCTAACTATCTGCTTGTTGTATCCGGCGCCGGCTCAAAGCAGTCACTCACCGCTCCTGTCGGCGATTCAGCTGCTCCAGGTCAACACAGCACCTCTTTTTCCGGGCTGCTATGTTGACTGTTGACGTCATGCTGATTGACAGCTGGATTCCCGCAGTTAGGCAGTGAGGAGCCGGCTGTCAGCACAGTGTCAGTAGTCAACAGAGCAGAGCGGAAGAGAATCAGCTGCCGCAGAATTGGTCTGTGACCCCTTAGTAACTACCTGCCTGCTTGCTGTAAAAAAAAATAATATAGTCCTGGATAATGCCTTTAACAGTATGATAACTTTAGGAGGAAGGGGGAGGAGATGAAGTGGCTCATAAGTGGAGAAAGAAGCACTTTTCTCTCAAATACATTACAAAGTTTCTTACACAGCTTATTGCCAGGGCAGTGGACCTGGTAAAGGGTTTTTGCTGTATTTTACATACAGTACAGACCAAAAGTGTGGACACACCTTCTCATTAAAATATTTTTCTGTATTTTCTTGACTATGAAAATTGTACATTCACACTGAAGGCATCAAAACTATGAATTAACACAAGTGGAATTATATACTTAACAAAAAAGTGTGAAACAACAGAAAATATCTTATATTCTAGTTTCTTCAAAGTAGCCACCTTTTTCCTTTGATGATTGCTTTGCACATGTGGCGCCCCTGAGGGTTTGGTCGCCACAGAGGTGCTGCATCTCACCCAGAGGTGTGGTGTCTCACTCTCAGGTAAGGAAGGAGTACAGTTCGGGACCCTAACACCTGCATCCAACACTACACTACTCCAGTACAGAGGGCAGGGCGAGATTGCTCCTAAGGGAGAGTGACTCGCCCCCTGGGCCGTGGGGCACTCGGATCCGGGCAACAGGGGAACGATGGGGGTAGTAGTGGCTACCCGGTTCCGTGGCTCAGGGTGGTCAGGCCAGTGATAGTCTGCTATGCACTATCGATAATGTCCGACTACGCCACCCGTGGATTGCCGTTATTAGGAACCGCCGCTGCATGCAGACCGCTGGGGCTGATGAGGTGTGCAGCTGGGGTAGTGTGACTCCCCACGGGAAGAGTGCTTCCCCAGGGCAGTATAATGGATGGTGGGAGTGATGGTGGTGAGAGTCCCAGTACTGGTAGTGCTGGAGGCGCGAAGGAGCACACAGACAATAGGTTGCAGTCCAGGGTCTTTATTAGAACAGGTAAACTGACCCATAAACAGTCCCGGCTAGGAGGGGACCTGGATGTCTGAGAGCAATTGGGAAATTGGCCCTGGTCAGGGTGAGGGTGTAGGCCTACCGTGCTTTCTGCGCTCCTTCTGGCTATCTCCTCCTTATAGGGTAACAGCCCACGTTTCCGAGCTTTCCGTGTATTCTCGCCTGTATGGCCTGCGACGTGGGTTCCTTTCTGCTCCCGGCCTGGTACGGCTTTTCTGGTCCCTTCTGTTGTGGCAGGGCCTTCAGGCTTCTTAGGCCAAGGAACATACAGTCCCCTGCGGACTGGTTATCTGCTGGAGAATGTGGAATCCTCACAGCCTCAGACACCAAAGTCTGGTAAATTGAGTTCTTTATCTGCCAAGACAGGCTCACTTCGCCTCTTGTCTCTGGCTTGTGGCTCTCCTACCGCCACACTTCCTCTTAGGGTGCAATACAACTGTCCCTCTCTGCTCTGGGACGCTTCACCGTCCTGAGACAGGTCGTCCAGTTCTCCCTAACCCTGCCCCCAGTTCCAGCTTTTATAGGGGCAGCCGGCTCCCCCTACTGGCCTGAGACAGGAGGTATTGCATGCTAATGTTCCCCTGACTAGAGAACCTCCCCCTTGCTCTCAGACACAGCTTTATTAGATTTTGTGGCATCCAGGCCAGGGTGACACATTCCCCCCTAGTAAAATTTAGTACTCCGGGACTAAACAATAAACAAAGATAATATACATGAC
Organism: Phyllobates terribilis; assembly: GCF_046119375.1. Lineage (NCBI taxonomy): Eukaryota > Metazoa > Chordata > Amphibia > Anura > Dendrobatidae > Phyllobates > Phyllobates terribilis. Next base: position 353,498 of record NW_027362781.1, on the reverse strand, counting down.
TATAAAACATTAATAGACAAACGACGCACAGATTGAGTTCTTAAGGTCACAGTGTGGTCTGTGACCGGGTGTCCATATCACCAGCACAACGGGGAGCCTTAACCAGGTGGGGGGGTCTGTCCTACCCCAAATCCTTTACAGTCTTAGTTCATTCCTGAGTTAGGCTCCGAACGCAGTCCATACATGGTCCCGGTTATAAAAAAGTCCATAACCTTTGAGTCCGTACGGTAACTGCAAGAAACTGAAATACACTATTAACAATCATGCAGGTAACTTGGCAAACATTTCAACATTTGGCAACAAGGTTATTTACAGTTTTCTCCAGCGAGCGGGTATCTGCCCCTTTGTGCTCCTGGTTGACCTCCTTAACCCACTGTCTGGTGGTGGACTGACCTGACTTTCCCCACTAGCGTTAGGGGTACAGCTACCAGCTGGGTGTACAGGTAGGGCAGGCAGCTGTCTGCGGGTCCTTTGGCTTACCGCAGGCATGGCAGGCTCAATGTCAGCAGAGGGTGGTTGACTCTCCTGGGCTGCTAGTACAGGCTCTTCTGCCTCTGGAACCGCTTGCTCCTCTTCACCTTCCGGCTCTGGTGTTGGTTGTTGCTGTGCCGGTTGCAGGAAATGCAGGACGGGTACCACTATGGCATCATTTATGCGAGCCCAGGACTGAGGGAACTCTCCGAGAACGGTGCTGATCATTTCTTCCTTGTCCTCTGCGGGTTCAAGGTCACTCTGATCCTCTTCTGCACTACGGAGTTGCTCGGGGCATCTTTTGAGGTGGTCTCTGGAGACGGTGCTAGTGGTTTCACCTCCGTCCTTGGTGATCACGCACACCTTCGGATTGTCGTGATCAGACTGCAGTACGGTGTAGGGTTCCCTTTCCCACTGGTCGTCCAACTTATGTAGCCTTCTCTTCCGCTTCAGGACCTGCTCACCAGGTTCTAGGGGACCAGCAGGGGCGTGTTGGTTGAAGAGTCTTTCTTGCCGTTCTCTCACCTGGGCCAGGCTCCTCTCCACACTCTCCTGTACCTTCTTGTACTGCAGTTGCCTTTCCGTATCCCAGTCCGCATCCGGGGAGGTGTCCTCAGGCGTCAGGACTCCCATCTCCAGGTCTACGGGCAGCTTACCTGGTCTGGCTCGCATCAGGTAAGCCGGGGTACAGTTGGTAGCATTCACCGGGATATGATTGTATAAGTCTATCAGGTCCGGCAGTTTTTCTGGCCACAGGCTGCGTTCCTCCAGGGGCAACGTCTTCAGGAGATCAATGACTATATTGTTCATTTTCTCACACATCCCGTTCTTTTGTGGGTGGTAAGGCGTTGTACGAATCTTCTTACAGCCATAGAGGTTGCAGAACTCCTGGAAGATTTCAGCTTCGAACGCTGGACCCTGGTCTGTCAGGACCTGTTCCGGATACCCGTGTGGACGGCAGAAGTATTGGTGGAAGGCTCTGGCCGCCATTTGGGCTGTCAAGTCTTTCACCGGGACTACCACTAGAAAACGGGAATAGTGGTCCACGATTGTCAGGGCATAGATGTATCCTGACCGGCTTGGAGCCAATTTGACGTGGTCCAGAGCTACCAGCTCAAGAGGCTGCGTGGTGATGATGGGCCTCAAGGGTGTCTTCTGGCTGGCACGGTCCTTCCTCCTTAGGTGACAAGGGCCACAGTCTCTGCACCACTTCTCTACAGCCCCTCTCATGCCGACCCAAAAGAACCATCCTCTTAGCAGGAACTCCAGTTTCTTCCAACCGAAGTGCCCCGCTCTGTCATGGTAAGCCCCCAGGACCATAGCTGCAACCCGCCTTGGGACCACGACTTGCCAGGTCAGCTAGTGCGTCCGGTGGTTGACAATCCTTCTGCACAGCTTGCCTTCATAGAGGAACAGCTTGCTCTTCTCTTTCCATAGCTGCTTGGCTTCCTCTGGAGCATCCGGATCTATGCGGGCATCTTCCTGGGTCAGCAGATCTTTCACCAGGCGGATGGCAGGGTCACTATCTTGGGTCTCGGCCCAGATGTGGTGAGGTAGAGGATTGATCATCACGGTTGTTAGATCCTCCTCCTTCACGCGGTGGGAGTATTGAGCGGCTCCATACCGGTGAAACGCGGGGAGTTCTACCTCCTCCAGCTCTTCTGGGTCTTCGTCACCTTCAGGTAAGTGAGGCATTCTCGATAGGGCATCAGCGTTGGCATTGGTTTTGCCTGCCCGATACTTGATCACGAAGTCGTAATTGGAGAGACGGGCCATCCACCGCTGTTCTAGGGCACCCAGTCTTGCATTGTCCAGGTGTGTTAACGGGTTGTTGTCCGTGTACACGGTGAACTTTGCAGAGGCCAGGTAATGCTTGAAGCGTTCCGTCACGGCTCACACCACCGCCAAGAATTCTAGCTTGAAGGAGCTGTAATTCTCCGGGTTCCTCTCGGTGGGCCTCAGCTTCCGGCTGGCGTACGCGATCACCCTTTCTCTGCCCTGTTGGTTTTGGGACACTACGGCTCCCAGTCCCACATTACTGGCGTCTGTGTGGAGAAAGAAAGGCTGGCCATAATCAGGGTAAGCCGGGATCTCATCCCCTGTGAGGGCAATCTTTAGCTGGCGGAAGGACTCCTCTTCCGGTTTATCCCACTTGAAGGGTGGCTTTTGACTTCTGGACTTAGACTGTCCAATCAGGAGGTCCTGCATAGGAGCTGCCATCTTAGTGAACCCGGGGATGAACCTTCGGTAGTAGCCTACCAACCCGAGAAACTGTCTCACCTCTTTGATATTCGAGGGGCTTGGCCAGCTCTTGATTGCCGTGACCTTGTCAGGGTCGGGGGCTACTCCTTCCGCACTTACCACGTGCGCTAGGTACTGGACCTTCGGTTTCAACAGGTGACACTTCGATGGTTTCACCTTCAGGCCATAGCCTGCCAGGGCTTCGAACACCTCGGCCAGGTGCTTTAGATGGCCCTCGTAGGTCTTCGAATAGACGATCACGTCGTCCAGGTAAAGGAGGACCGTCTCGAAGTTTCGGTGCCCTAGACAGCATTCCATCAGCCGCTGGAAGGTCCCTGGTGCGTTGCAGAGCCCGAAAGGCATACAGTTGAATTCGCTCAGTCCCATCAGGGTGGTGAAGGCGGTCTTCTCCTTGTCAGCCTCTGCCACAGGAACCTGCCAGTACCCGCTAGTAAGGTCCAAAGTAGAAAAGAAGTTAGCTGATTTTAGTGCGGCTAAAGACTCCTCTATTCTAGGCAGCGGGTATGTGTCTTTATGGGTGATACGGTTGATTTGTCTATAGTCTACGCACATTCTCATGGTGCCGTCTTTCTTTTTCACCAGAACCAAGGGGGCTGCCCAGGGGCTACAGCTATCTCTAATGACCCCAGTTTCTTTCATTTCTCTTAGCATACCCTTGGCATTCTGATAATGTGCAGAGGGTACAGGCCTGTGTCTCTCTTTTATTGGTGGGTGGCTCCCTGTGGGGATGTGGTGTTCTATCCCTTTTACTCTGCCGAAATCTAGCAGGTGCTTACTAAAGACTCTCTCGTACTCCTGTATCACCCGGTAGACTCCTTGTTTTTGGTGCAGGGGAGTGGAGTCAGCACCCACATGGAGTTTCTGGCACCAGTCCTCCTTTTGTTTCTGGGAGCCATTACCCTCCGCCTGTGGAGATGGAGGCAAGGGTTCCACGGCCCTGATAGCTTTGTGTTCGACAACAAACAGTTTGGCGAGTGTAGCGTACCTGGGTAAGTGTACTTCCCTCTCCCCAATGTTGAGGATGCGGATGGGCACCCTCCCATGATGGACATCAACCACCCCCCGGGCTGTCAAAATGGTGGGCCTGCTGTCCGAGTACACGGGTTCTACCATGGCTTGGTAGTCTCTACCTTTCAACCCGATTGCAGTCCGACACCAGATCATCATTTCACTTTTGGGAGGCATGGAAATGGGGAATGGGTCACTCATTCTTACGCTACCGATCTCACCACCAGATAGTTCTACCTGCTGCCGTCTCATCAGGGCTTTTAACTCCTTGTTGAGGACTCTCTGTTGGCTGGAACTAGCATTCACCGCCACCTGTTGTAGAATTACAATTACCTCTGAAAGACAATTTTCAATCACGTTAGTACCCACAGTTATTTTAGGGTGACTTTCACGACGGTCAATGTCCACAATAATCACTCCCTGTGCTGGTAGTTCAACTTTACCAATTTTAATGGTCATCTCCTTGAACCCCATCTGCGGCACAGGTAAGCCATTACTGGCGATGATGCTCAAGTTACTGTCTGGATACCGTGTGATATCAGCATCAGTCCAATACTGCTTAAAAAGTACATAAGGGATAGTGGTTACTTGCGACCCAGTATCCAGCAAGGCGCTCATAGGGATACCGTCCAGCACCACGGGTAAAACCGGGCGCCCCCCAAAGTACTTATCACGCCAATTATAAGGGCCTGGTGATCTTATGCCTGGGGGTCGGCCCTCTGCCCCAGGTTGGACTCGTTTAAATTACAGTACCTGGAAATGTGTCCGGGCTGGTTGCATCGACGGCAAATGGGCTGTCCATCCTCCGCGTAGCGGTCTGTGGGCCTCCCTCGGAACGACGGGATCCTCCTCTGTCGACACCACGGGACATCCTCCGGACTTGAAACCAACTCAATGGGTCTTGACGGGTCCAATTGTAATGCCTGGACGGTCCTGGTCAATGCAGCAACGCTCCTGGTCAGCTCCTGGACTTGGTGGTGTAGATCCTTCGACGGGGCTTGGCTCAGGGCCTGTGCTTCAGCCCCCACGGAGTCCACAGAGGACGGCGCCGCCTCCTGGTGGTAGGTGAGAGCAGGGCGCCGGGGGTTTATAGCGCCACTGGTTGCAGGTTCACGGAGCACCCTTATGGCCCTGTCCTTAAATTGGGCAAAGGTCAGATCAGGGTTCTGAAAGAACATGAGGCGCAGTTGGGCCCTGTGGGCGCTAGACAGCAGACCTTCTATGAATTGTTCTGTTAGTAGCTTATCCGTTTCCTGCACACTGCCAGGGTCAGTTTGTTGGATAGCCCTCAAGGCTTCCTGCAGATTTAGGGCATAGTCTCTGATGCTGTCCTGTGCCCGCTGCTTACATCCATAGAACCTCATTTTAATTTCAGCAGAGGTACGTGTGTCAAAGGTACCCCGCAGCCGGGCCAGAATACCCTTCACGGTCCTTTTCTCCTCAGTGGGTCATGATTTTACCTCCCTTTGGGCTGCGCCAGTTAACTGCCCTGTTAGTATGCTGACCTTCTGTTCCTCTGTCAGGGGGTAAACTTGGAACAAACTGTACAGCCTTTCCTTAAAGTCAGTTAGGGCATGGGGCTCCCCTGAATACTTAGGCAGCCAGGCCGCTCCAGGAATGTAGGGCAGGGAAAATGGCATCACCGCTGCTGCAGCTGCGCTGGTGGTAGTGGGCGCCTCCGTGTCCGACATCTTCCTCCCCCCTAGTCAAGCGTGGCCTACCTTCCGACGATCCTCTTCTGTAGGCCGCGGCTCCGCTGGTGCTGCTCCGGACGAGGACTTTGCGTCGCGTCCTGGTGACGTCAGCGTCGCTCTCTCTCCCTTCCAGGACCTTGCGCAGCGTCGGTGCGTGGGGCGGAGCTTCGGGTCTCGTGCGGTTTGGACGTCCACGCCCCTCTTCTTCCCGCGCGGCGTCCTGAAGATGGCGTCCGATGGCGGGAAAACGGCTGAAGATGGCGGGAACCGATGGAAGATGCCGGGAGACGGTGTGGAAAAGGCGGGAAACGGTTCCGGATGGCGGGAAACTTCACTCAGGTAAGTGCAAAGTCTTTTCTAGGCACGCAATACCCGTTTGTGGTGGGTTGGTTGCAATCCTGCCGACTACGCCAAAGCTGACTCGCCCCCTGGGCCGTGGGGCACTCGGTTCCGGACAACAGGGGAACGATGGGGGTAGTAGTGTCTACCCGGTTCCGTGGCTCAGGGTGGTCAGGCCAGTGATAGTCTGCTATGCACTATTGATAATGTCCGACTACGCCACCCGTGGATTGCCGTTATTAGGAACCGCCGCTGCATGCAGACCGCTGGGGCTGATGAGGTGTGCAGCTGGGGTAGTGTGACTCCCCACGGGAAGAGTGCGGCCCCAGGCAGTATAATGGATGGTGGGAGTGATGGTGGTGAGAGTCCCAGTACCGGTAGTGCTGGAGGCGCGAAGGAGCACACAGACAACAGGTTGCAGTCCAGGGTCTTTACTAGAACAGGTAAACTGACCCATAAACAGTCCCGGCTAGGAGGGGACCTGGATGTCTGAGAGCAATTGGGAAATTGGCCCTGGTCAGGGTGAGGGTGTAGGCCTACCGTGCTTTCTGTGCTCCTTCTGGCTATCTCCTCCTTATAGGGTAACAGCCCACGTTTCCGAGCTTTCCGTGTATTCTCGCCTGTATGGCCTGCGACGTGGGTTCCTTTCTGCTCCCGGCCTGGTACGGCTTTTCTGGTCCCTTCTGTTGTGGCAGGGCATTCAGGCTTCTTAGGCCAAGGAACCTACAGTCCCCTGCGGACTGGTTATCTGCTGGAGAATGTGGAATCCTCACAGCCTCAGACACCAAAGTCTGGTAAATTGAGTTCTTTATCTACCAAGACAGGCTCACTTCGCCTCTTGTCTCTGGCTTGTGGCTCTCCTACCGCCACACTTCCTCTTAGGGTGCAATACAACTGTCCCTCTCTGCTCTGGGACGCTTCTCAGTCCTGAGACAGGTCGTCCAGTTCTCCCTAACCCTGCCCCCAGTTCCAGCTTTTATAGGGGCAGCCGGCTCCCCCTACTGGCCTGAGACAGGAGGTATTGCATGCTAATGTTCCCCTGACTAGAGAACCTCCCCCTTGCTCTAAAGACACAGCTTTATTAGATTTTGTGGCATCCAGGCCAGGGTGACACAAGAGCACAGTCCCTGGTTCCTGGCTGGAGTGGGGGGGGACCACAGTAAGGGGGAACCATGTAGTGGGTGTGGGTGGAGGAAGCAGTTCAGGGGAGCACTGGAGAGATGATATAAGAACAGGAGCCATCTTGTGAAGCGAGGTTCAGTCAGAGGAGGAGAAGTGGAAGGAGCAGAGGCTCTGTAGGAGCTCTGCTCAGAAGGAGGGCCTGGTGAGAGGCCCAGGACTGAAAGGAAAGGAGAGGAGAGAGGAGCAGGAGAGAGGCTCCAGGAATAAGGAAAAGACCCCAGGGGTACGGCAGTGCTGGAGACCACCCGTACGCCCGAATCTATCAGGCGGTGGAGGGGTCAGGCCGTACAAAGGGAACCGATCCCTCAACTAGCGGAGGACTCTATGCCTACCTAGAACCCGGAGGCTACAGTATTTTATGTCCTGTAGCCACAAGTCCATACCAGTCTCACCGAGAAGGTAGCCATTTATGGAGAGGCTACCTCTGGGTGTGGCCGACAGCAAGCAGCCATGGGACCGCCCCAGAAAGGGGAGAGGAGAGAAGAAAACTGGGAGACAGGGTGTGGTCTTGACCAGTCTAGACAGACCGCACCTGGCAGGCAACATGAAGGGAAGTGCACCAGGAGTCCCTGCCAGCGGCCTGCTATGACCTGAGGCACCCCTCACCCTGGAGGAGGTAGTTTCCAAGCTGTCCCGGGAGGATTCGGAGTTCCTCTATGCCGGGATGGAGGACCTGACCGGGAGAATGGAGAGGGCCCAGCAAGATGCCATCGCCAGCTGGAAAAAGGAGATAGTAGAGAGGATGGCGAACCGGCAGCAGCCAGCGCTGCAAAGCACAGGCAGCGCCCCAGCCTTGGCGGATCCGCACCAGCACCAGGAGGCAGAGTGCAGCGCAAGAGCGGCCGCGGGAGCAGGTAAGAGGAGCCTCCCTGTCCCGGGTGCTAGAGGCGCTGACCTGCTCCTGGCCCTCTGGTGGAACCGTCGACCCCGGGCGCTACTGACGCAGACCCGCTCCTGACACCCCAGCAAGGCCCTCCGCCCCCGGGCGCGGAACACGCGGACCCGTTCCGGGCCCTCCTTCCAGGTCATCGGTCCCCGGGCGCGCACGCCCTAGACGTCCTCTGGGGCTCGGAACCGTCACCTCCGGGCACCAGCAACACCGGCCCGCTCCTGGGTCCCTTACGGGAACCGCTTACCCCGACACCCGAGTGGGTGTACGGACGCCGACCCTGGGATTGGACCGCAGAGGTGGAAGACCAGCGGCTCCCACTATTACCAGCTCCCCCACCCCCCGCCGTCTCCCAAAGTGAGGAGGATCAATTTGAGTGGGATAACCCTGGGGTAGACCTCATGGGGTTTCCCCGAGAAACAAAAGCAGAGGCTGCCCGCAGAAGAGAGGACTGCAAGAGGGAAGTGGAGCAGCTCGAGAAGGAGTGCCACATCCGGCGGGTGCGTTAGGAAAGACTGTAGGCCCGGAACATGGAGGAGAAGGCCAGGGCCCGCAAGGACAGGAAGTCAGCATAAGGTCCCCGTGCCGAAGGGACCGTAGTGAAGTTCAACCAGCATGGAGGATGGGGTTTCATCCGGGATCCACAGGCCGAGACGGACCTTTTCGTGAATCAGAGGGACGTGGAGTCCCACCTTAAAGAAGGACATCCGGATCGGAACTTGTACCCGGATGATTACGTCACCTACACCAGGCATAGATGTGAGAGGAACTGGTATGCCCTGAATGTCTACAGGGTGGGGAAAGTGAGCAGTTCCTCATCCTACAGTGCTGATGACCTGGCTGGGCCAGCCTATAGTGGACAAGAGCTTCCCAGGAGGGAGCACCACTACTGAGCACAGTAGCTGGAACTTGAACACTATATAGTTACCCGTAGGGGTATGGCAGAGACACTGCAAGTTTGAGATGTGAGTGTGTTTATCCAGTTACCTGGAAAAGGTACAAAAACTGTCAGGTTATGGACGGTGAATAACCGAAGAACTTTCCAGTGTAAATAGTTGCACTTATTAAAGTGCCCCCTATTGGTTTTATGTAAAAAGACCATTGAACAAAAACCCGTTTGGCGTGGCCGAAGACGTGGTCCAACATCTGGATCATCTATGCCCTGCAGCCACGCCCAGGGCCTACGTTGAGGGTTTTCGGGCGGGTCCCTCATGTTCACTGAATAGCACCTTACTAAAGAAAATGGACACCCGGTTACAGATCGTGCTGTAACTTGTTGAAGAATGTTATTAAAAGTGTTTTATAATATTTTGACAACCAGTAACGTTCAAGAAATGTGCCTCCCATAAAGGGAAGAAATGTTATATTCATAATCTTCTATGTGACTGTGACTCGCCCCCAGGGCCGTGGGGTGCTCGGCAGCCGGGCCTTATGGCTGCTCTTGGGGGATATCACGGTGGCTGGCCCGATCCGTGGCCCAGGGCGGTCACTCAAAAGGGGGATATTTATAGGGGATATGTCGTGCCGCCACCTGTGGTGTCTGGTGAGGATCACCAGCGCTGCGACAGTCCTCTGAGGCAGGTGTTAGGGCAGCTTGAGATGGAACGGCTCCCCACAGGTGGAGCAGGCCTCAGGGCAGTGTAGAATAAATGCAGGTGCGCTGGGCGTTGTAGTGCAGGGAGGGAAATGGCGCTGGTGAAAGGAAGGGACGGAGGCAATTCGGTGCAGTCATCCAAGATTTACTCACAGTTCTTAGACAGTCCACAGGTGCACTGTACTGGTGCAAGCCTCCTGCGTCGCTCTGCGTTCACCGGGCAGGGGTTCAGTCCTTCCTCAGGCAGCTTGGGTGTACCTGGCAGAACCCCACTTTCTTATGTACCTTTCTAGACCGACTTCGCGCTGGGTCTTTCTCCCTCCTGCCATGCGCTTGCCACTGTGAATCCTGTTCGGGTGCTGCGAGGTCCCCCCTGTCCGTCGGAGTTGCACAGACCTGCTTGACCTTACTTTGGATTGAAGTGAGGGTTTGGCTTGTGGCTATAGAAGCCAGAAGCCTCCGGTTTTTCCAGCCGAGGCTTGAAGCTGCACGACTGGGCCAGGGGCCAGTCCCCTTCTTGCGGCCTAGATCCTCCTGACGCTTGGCAGGTTCGGGGTGTACGGGTGCCGCCTGCATTCGCCGTACCCCCTAGGATCCCTTCTATAGAACGGAGCTTACTCCCTGCTCCCCTCCTGGGCCTCAGTCCTAGGCCCTTTGTGGTGGAGCAGAGCTCCTAAAGAGACTCTGCTCCCGGACTGTTCCTACTCAACCACACACTGTTCTTCAACTCCCCAATGCTAAAATGTCTACCTTTTATATATCTACTGTATAAGTGCTCCCATGAGCTACCTCCTCCACCCACACCCACTACTGGTTCGCCCTAACTTTGGGTTCCCCCCACCCCAGCCAGGGTCAGGGCTCAGGAGAAAACTACATTGCGTCTTGCCCCTCCTGCTGGCCTGGGGTAGTGTAGTGTTGGATGTAGGTGTTGGGGTTCCGTGCAATACTCCCTCCTTACCTGATAGAAAGGGAGACACCACACCTCTGGGTGAGGTGCAGTACCTCTGTGGCGACCGAACCCTCAGGGGCGCCACAAATGCATTCCAAAATTTTGCATGTCTTTAAAAATACCCTGTTTTTTACTCTGTTCCAGCCCGCGGACGTGCTGTGTTTTACCAGGGGGGTATGTGGCGCCCCTGAGGGTTTCTGTCGCCACAGAGGTGCTGCATCTCACCCAGAGGTGTGGTGTCTCACTCTCAGGTAAGGAAGGAGTACGGCTCGGGACCCTAACACCTGCATCCAACATTACACTACTCCAGTACAGAGGGCAGGGCGAGATTGCTCCTACTGGAGAGCACAGTCCCTGGTCCCAGGCTGGAGTGGGGGGGGGACCACAGTAAGGGGGAACCATGTAGTGGGTGTGGGTGGAGGAAGCAGTTCAGGGGAGCACTGGAGAGATGATATAAGAACAGGAGCCATCTTGTGAAGTGAGGTTCAGTCAGAGGAGGAGAAGTTGAAGGAGCAGAGGCTCTGTAGGAGCTCTGCTCAGGAGCAGGGCCTGGTGAGAGGCCCAGGACTGAAAGGAAAGGAGAGAGGAGCAGGAGAAAGGCTCCAGGAATAAGGAAAGGACGCCAGGGGTACGGGCAGTGCTGGAGGCCACCCGTACACCCGAATCTATCAGGCGGTGGAGGGGTCAGGCCGTACAAAGGGAACCGATCCCTCAACTAGCAGAGGACTCTATGCCTAACTAGAAACTGGAGGCTACAGTATTTTATGTCCTGTAGCCACAAGTCCACACCAGTCTCACCGAGAAGGTAGCCATATAGGACCCAGGGAATGGAACAGATGTCACCCGCCAAGGCCCGCTGGTTCCGGATTGGGGGCACTAGGTGTGAGGTGCAGGGAGAAGGCCAGAGAGAGAGAGAACACACAGAAGGGGGTCCTGTTAAGTACTCTGAAGTTACCTGGGGGTGGTCTGAACCCCTCCCTGAGTAAGCGCAGCACGTCGAGGGAAGTTACACTGGTACCTGTAACCTGAACTGCAACAACCGAGAGTAAAGACCCTGAGGACTGCACTACACTGCCTCTGTGTTTATTACTGCACCATCAACCCCTGCACTACAACGCCCAGCATCACCTACAACAACATCTACACTGCCCTGGAGCTAAGCTCTACCTGTGGAGAGCCACACCATCCCTGCTTCAGTAACATCAGCTCTAGAGGACCTGCTGCGCAGCGGTGGCTCCCTTTAGCCGCGTACCACAGGTGGCGTCACAAACTTTATAGAGTCGCTATAAATCCCCTATCAATAACCCCTTTTATTGACCGCCCCGGGTCACGGACCGGGTCACCGCCACTGTGACATCCCCCAGCATCTACCGGCCTGGCACTGGGTGCCCCACGGCCCAGGGAGCGCGTCACACACTCTTGGCATTCTCTTGATGAGCTTCAAGAGGTAGTCACCAGAAATGATTTTCACTTCACAGGTGTGCCCTGTCAGGTTTAATAACTGGGATTTCTTGCCTTATAAATGGGTTGGGACCATCAGTTGTGTTGTGCAGAAGTCTGGTGGATACACAGCTGATAGTCCTACTGAATAGACTGTTAGATGCTTTTTTCTTGCCATAATACAAATTCTAAGTAAAGAAAAACCAGTGGCCATCATTAGTTTAAGAAATGAAGGTCAGTCAGTCTGAAAAATTGGGAAAACATTGAAAGTGTCCCCAAGTGCAGTTGCAAAAACTATCAAGCGCTACAAAGAAACTGGCTCACACGATGACCGCCCCAGGAAAGGAAGACCAAGAGTCACCTCTGCTTCTGAGGATAAGTTTATCCGAGTCACCAGCCTCAGAAATCGCAGGTTAACAGCAGCTCAGATTAGAGACCAGGTCAATGCCACACATAGTTCTAGCAGCAGACACATCTCTTCAACAACTGTTAAGAGTAGACTTTGTGCATCAGGCCTTCATCGAAATATAGCTGCTAGGAAACCACTGCTAAGGACAGGCAACAAGCAGAAGAGACTTGTTTGGGCTAAAGAACACAAGCAATGGACATTAGACCAGTGGAAATCTGTGCTTTGGTCTGATGAGTCCAAATTTGAGATCTTTGGTACCAACCACTGTGTCTTTGTGCGACGCAGAAAAGGTGAATGGTTGTACTCTACATGCCTGGTTCCCACCGTGAAGCATGGAGGATGAGGTGTGATGGTGTGGGGATGTTTTGCTTTTGACACTGTTGGGAATTTATTCAAAATTGAAGGCATACTGAACCAGCATGGCTACCACAGCATCTTGCAGCGGCATGCTATTCAATCCGGTTTGCGTTTAGTTCGACCATCATTTATTTTTCAACAGGACAATGACCCCAAACACACCTCCAGGCTGTGTAAGGGCTATTTGACCAAGAGGGAGAGTGATGGGGTGCTACGCCAGATGACCTGGCCTCCACAGTCACCAGACCTGAACCCAATCGAGATGGTTTGGGGTGAGCTGGACCGCAGAATGAAGGCAAAAGGGCTAACAAGTGCTAAGCATCTCTGGGAACTCTTTCAAGATTGTTGGAAGATCATTTCCGGTGACTACCTCTTGAAGCTCATCAAGAGAATGCCAAGAGTGTACAAAGCAGTCATCAAAGCAAAAGATGGCTACTTTGAAGAACCTAGAATATAAGACATATTTTCAGTTGTTTCACACTTTTTTGTTAAGTATATAATTCCACATGTGTTAATTCATAGTTTTGATGCCTTCAGTGTAAATGTACAATTTTCATAGTCAAGAAAATACAGAAAAATCTTTAAATGAGAAGGTGTGTCCAAACTTTTGGTCTGTACTGTATGTCCTGAGTATACTCAGCTATGAATCCCCCATGCCCCTCTGTCCTGCTGGAGAGGTCACTTCTCCTTTTCTGCCATTGGTGCGTGGTCGCTACGGGTAGCGATATGAAGGAACATGGGGGTGTCAGTGAGCAATCACTGGTACCATATATAAAGTACAACATAAGGCTGGAGCCCCTATACATGTGCGCCAGTCCCAGGCCCGATCACCACTCACCTGCTCAGTGGGCACTCCCAGGTATTCCGACAGCTGGTGGATCAGCTCCAGCTGCAGAGGTGATGGCGGACACAGGATTCCTTCCTCCTGGAAAACAACAATGAAAGCTCACTGACCTGGCTGCAGCAATCTATGCCTGCTGGTGCTCTCTGGTATCAGTCACTTTACGTTCAAGCTATTGTTCTCTGTGATCAGCCTCTTTAGGCCGGAAACAGGCCCCGGTATGTACGGAGCACAGGACGTCACTCACCGTGTCCGCCCGGGGGTAGTGTCAGCTCTTGGTGTCTCCGCGCAGCTCCGGGACAGGACGAGGAGAACGGACGAGACTCATTCAAACCCAGCGCTGTGAGATTACGTCCAGCTGTGTGAAGACCTGTGACAGATTCCAGAGCCAATCAGCTGCAGGTGTCGCTGTGGGTGGGGTTAGGTAACGGTCGCCGTGTGCTTGAGGCTGGAGAGGTTGTTGTGTGACCCCGGTGTACGTGCTGCGTCCAGGAGAGCTGAGTGGCCGGTGAGGTGTAAGTGGCCGTGTATACATGGGGGGTGGCCGGGTGCTGGAGGGCTCACCGCCGCGTTCTCTACAAGCTCCAGCCTCTGGCTCCATGGAAGTGTTCCTGCGTCACAGGGCCAGCATATTTTGCATCCTGTGTGCTCCTATGATGGCTCCTGACTGTGGAGCCGGACTCTGCAGCCTTTCTCACCTGTGACGGAAAAAGGGCAAAACTTTAATTTCTACACCAGCCAAAAGTCTACCACCTGGCCCCTCATGTATGTCTCCCATAGTCATGTGACGCGGGTAGTGGGTCAGCGCTGTGCACATACATATAAAAGTCAGAGCGCTGCGCCAGTCACAGCGCTGTGCCAGTCAGAGCGCTGCGTCAATCAGAGCGCTGCGCCAGTCACAGCGATGCGTCAGTCAGAGCGCTGCGTCAATCAGAGCGCTGCGTCAGTCAGAGCGCTGCATCAGTCACGGGGCTGCGTCAGTCAGAGCGCTGCGCCAGTCAGAGCGCTGCGTCGGTCAGGGGGATGCGTCAGTCAGAGCGCTGCGCCAGTCAGAGCGCTGTGTCAGTCAGGGGGCTGCGTCAGTCAGAGCGCTGCGTCAGTCAGAGTGCTGCGTCAGTCACAGCGATACGTGAGTCAGAGCGTTGCCCCAGTCAGAGCACTGCGTCAGTCAGAGCGCTGCACCAGTCAGAGCGCTGCGTCAGTCAGAGCGCTGCGTCATTCAGAGCGCTGCATCAGTCTGAGCGCTGCGTCAGTCAGAGCGCTGCATTAGTCAGAGCGCTGCATCAGTCGGGGGCTGTGTCAGTCAGAGCACTGTGTCAGTCAGGGGGCTGCGTCAGTCAGAGTGCTGCATCAGTCAGGGGGCTGCGCCAGTCAGAGCGCTGTGTCAGTCAGAGTGCTGCGTCAGTCAGGGGGCTGTGTCAGTCACAGCGATACGTCAGTCAGAGCGTTGCCCCAGTCAGAGCACTGCGTCAGTCAGAGCGCTGCGCCAGTCAGAGCGCTGCGTCAGTCAGAGCGCTGCATCAGTCAGAGCGCTGCGTCAGTCAGAGCGCTGCATCAGTCAGGGGGCTGTGTCAGTCAGGGGGCTGCGTCAGTCAGGGGGCTGCGTCAGTCACAGCGATGCGTCAGTCAGAGCGCTACATCAGTCAGAGCGCTGCATCAGTCAGAGCGCTGCATCAGTCAGGGGGCTGTGTCAGTCAGGGGGCTGCGTCAGTCAGGGGGCTGCGTCAGTCAGAGTGCTGTGTAAGTCAGAGCGCTGCATCAGTCAGGGGGCTGCGTCAGTCACAGCGATGTGTCAGTCAGAGCGCTGCATCAGTCAGAGCGCTGCATCAGTCAGAGCGCTGCATCAGTCAAGGGGCTGTGTCAGTCAGGGGGCTGCGTCAGTCAGGGGGCTGCGTCAGTCAGAGCGCTGCATCAGTCAGAGCACTGCATCAGTCAGGGGGCTGTGTCAGTCAGGGGGCTGCATCAGTCAGGGGGCTGTGTCAGTCAGGGGGCTGCATCAGTCAGGGGGCTGCGTCAGTCACAGCGATGCGTCAGTCAGAGCGCTGCATCAGTCAGAGCGCTGCATCAGTCAGGGGGCTGTGTCAGTCAGGGGGCTGTGTCAGTCAGGGGGCTGCGTCAGTCAGGGGGCTGCGTCAGTCAGAGCGCTGTGTAAGTCAGAGCGCTGCATCAGTCAGGGGGCTGCGTCAGTCACAGCGATGTGTCAGTCAGAGCGCTGCATCAGTCAGAGCGCTGCATCAGTCAGAGCGCTGCATCAGTCAGGGGGCTGTGTCAGTCAGGGGGCTGCGTCAGTCAGGGGGCTGCGTCAGTCAGAGCGCTGCATCAGTCAGAGCGCTGCATCAGTCAGGGGGCTGTGTCAGTCAGGGGGCTGCGTCAGTCAGAGCGCTGTGTAAGTCAGAGCGCTGCATCAGTTAGGGGGCTGTGTCAGTCAGAGCGCTGCGTCAGTCAGAGATTTAACCTGGGGCAGATGTGGACATTACAGGAGACTTGCAAAATACACACACACACACACACACAGCCCCTCTGCAAAATATATACACACACACTGCTCCTGTGTAAAATACATACACACACAGGGCCGGCTCCAGATTTTTGAGTCTCAGTGGGCCCCTTTAATATATACAATGATTCATGATGCACAATGATTCATGATGTGTGTGTGTACACTACCGTTCAAAAGTTTGCGGTCACCCAGACAATTTTGTGTTTTCCATGAAAAATCATACTTTTATTTATCAAATGAATTGCCAAATGAATAGAAAATATAGTCCAGACATTGACAAGGTTAGAAATAATGATTTTTATTTGAAAGAATAATTTTCTCCTTCAAACTTTGCTTTTGTCAAAGAATGCTCCCTTTTGCCGCAATTACAGCATTGCAGACCTTTGGCATTCTAGCTGTTAATTTGCTGAGGTAATCTTGAGAAATTTCACCTCATGCTTCCTGAAGCCCCTCCCACAAGTTGGATTGGCTTGATGGGCACTTTTTGCGTACCATACGGTCAAGCTGCTCCCACAACAGCTAAATGGGTTTGAGATCTGGTGACTGCGCTGGCCACTCCATTACAGATAGAATACCAGCTGCCTGCTTCTTCCCTAAATAGTTCATGCATAATTTGCAGGTGTGCTTTGGGTCATTGTCCTGTTGTAGGATGAAATTGGCTCCAATCAAGCGCTGTCCACAGGGTATGGCATGGCGTTGCAAAATGGAGTGATAACCTTCCTTACTCAAAATCCCATTTACCTTGTCCAAATCTCCCACTTTACCAGCACCAAAGCAACTCCAGACCATCATGCTTGACAGATGGCGTCAGGCACTCTTCCAGCATCTTTTCAGTTGTTCTGCATCTCACAAATGTTGTTCTGTGTGATCCAAACACCTCAAACTTTGATTCGTCTGTCCATAAAACTTTTTTACAATCTTCTGTCCAATGTCTGTGTTCTTTTGCCCATATTAATCTTTTCCTTTTATTAGCCAGTCTCAAATATGGATTTTTCTTTGCCACTTTGCCCTGAAGGCCAGCATCCCGGAGTCTCCTCTTCGCTGAAGACGTTGACACTGGCGTTTTGCGTGTACTATTTAATGAAGCTGCCATTTGAGGAGCTTTGAGGCGTCAATTTCTCAAACTAGAGACTCTAATGTACTTGTCTTGTTGCTCAGTTGTGCAGCGGGGCCTCCCACTTCTCTTTTTACTCTGGTTAGAGCCTGTTTTTTCTCTCCTCTGAAGGGAGTAGTACACACCATTGTAGGAAATCTTCAGTTTCTTGGCAATTTCTCACATGGAATAGCCTTCATTTCTAAGAACAAGAATAGACTGTCGAGTTTCACATGAAAGTTCTCTTTTTCTGGCCATTTTGAGAGTTTCATAGAACAAACAAATGTAATGCTCCAGATTCTCAACTAGCTCAATGGAAGGTCAACTTTATAGCTTCTCAAATCAGCCAAACCATTTTCAGCTGGGCTAACATACTTGTGCAAGGGTTTTCTAGGGTTTTCTAAACATCCATTAGCCTTCTTACACAGTTAGCAAACACAATGTACCATTAAAACACTGGAGTGGTGGTTGTTAGAAATGGGCCTCTATTCACCTATGTAGATATTGCAATAAAAACAAGACTTTTGCAGCTAGAATAGTCATTTACCACATTAACAATGTAAAATAGCACAATTCATGGAAAAAGTAGTATGTACACCACAATTCTAATGTATATTTTAAATCACCATTACATATAATGTTATACTCAATACTACCATATTATGGACTATATAGGCTCCATCGTCAAATAGACATAGAGAGCACAGGGAAAAAAGACAAAGTTATAACAAATTTATTACAGATAATCAATTAGGCACACAACAGGGGTAAGTGCAGATAATATGTGAAGCTAAAAAATGACCCTCCCCACATAGCGACCCCCAAAATAGATCCTACATTACACATAATAAAATCATTGATTTTAAATATATATAGAAACAGAGGAACCATCACCATGGAGTAATAACAGCAGATAGCATCTCCATATACAGTACAGACCAAAAGTTTGGACACACCTTCTCATTTAAAGATTTTTCTGTATTTTCATGACTATGAAAATTGTACATTCACACTGAAGGCATCAAAACTATGAGTTAACACATGTGGAATTATATACTTAACAAAAAAGTGTGAAACAACTGAAAATATGTCTTATATTCTAGGTTCTTCAAAGCAGCCACCTTTTGCTTTGATGACTGCTTTGCACACTCTTGGCATTCTCTTGATGAGCTTCAAGAGGTAGTCACCGGAAATGGTTTTCACTTCACAGGCGTGCCCTGTCAGGTTTAATAAGTGGGATTTCTTGCCTTATAAATGGGGTTGGGACCATCAGTTGTGTTGTGCAGAAGTTAGGTGGATACACAGCTGATAGTCCTAGTGAATAGACTGTCAGAATTTGTATTATGGCAAGAAAAAAGCAGCTAAGTAAAGAAAAACAAGTGGCCATCATTACTTTAAGAAATGAAGGTCAGTCAGCGTGAAAAATTGGGCAAACTTTGAAAGTGTCCCCAAGTGCAGTTGCAAAAACCATCAAGCGCTACAAAGAAACTGGCTCACATGAGGATCGCCCCAGGAAAGGAAGACCAAGAGTCACCTAAAATATATAATAAATTGGGTACAGTAGTTCAATGTAGTTTGTGGGGAATATTTTTCATAAGAATTTGGGAAAGTTATGAAATGTCCTATAAATGTCTGTCCTATTCCTGATCAAAAGGTCTAGACTTTTAGCTGAGATGAATCTGTGCTACAGTAAATTTATCACTTAAACATGAGCCATGTATAAGGGAGTGAGTCGGAGTCGTGGAGTTGGAGGTTTGGCTTACCGACTCCACAGCCCTGTGCATGATTGCTGCAAAGTATGTTTTCCTCTTGACCCTCCCTTGTTTCCGAGAAAATATAATTTTAAATGACGTCCAGGAACCATAAGGAGAGAGATGTGATTAGTCTGATGTGATAAGGGACTCCCTCAGTCATCTGGAGTGGGGCGGAAAGAAGCCAGCTGAGTACATCATCAAATTAGCTGGGTCTCTCCCAATAGTCTCCGCCTGGTTTTTCAAACCTACCTGTCTGCAATCGCACAGACAGGCTCTGATTCATCCTGCCCGTGGTTCGAGCAACATGAATCGAATGACAGGCCCCCTTTACTATTGAAAAGCCTGCTCAGGATTCATTTGTGGTAACAAAGAATTGGCCATTCATTAGTTACATAAAATAGAACATAATTGGGGGAACACTATAACTTTCACCCTTGAAGCCAATTTTCTATATAACGGTATTACATCTTTTACAGGCAATTCACTAATTGTGTGAAAATCCTAATCACTGTAAAAGACCGAGGAGTGAGCTAGGTATGATGGTGAGCCTGGAGAACATTAAGAACAGGTAAACTCATTGCGTGTAATGCTGGGGCTGAGCTTGTGTACAGCTGTCATGAAGTATTAGCTGGTAGTAGTGGTGTCCGTACAAAGTGAGTGTACATCCAGCAGAAATGCTGTCACTGTAATGCCCTGGATGTCTGGGCACATGGGCCTGTGTTTTTGGGTAGTCCTCACTGCATTGTATGCCTTGGCATATGTATCCTTGTTTGGACAACTCTCTCTGTAGCCAGTCTTTTGATGATCTTCATATTTTTCATACAAATTGTCATGAATTAAATGTAGTCCACCATTAGCTCTAGTGTGTGCACTAGACAAGCGGGTGTTGTGTATCTAGAACAATTTTCCATTTTGTAATATTTAAAGGGGTCTTCCATTTTCAGGAAAGTTGTCCTTACACGCAATTTATTGTAATAAAAACGAACTGTATTATGCATCCTCGAAGGATCCAGTGCTGAGTGCTGCTTCTCCGGGTGTCTGTTATTGTCTGCAGTGCCGTCATCACGTCGGCAGTGCTGAAGCCAATCAGTGACCTCAGCGGCTTTGTCCTTGTAGACAGCATGAGCCGCTGACCTCACTGATTTCCTGCAGCATTGTCGTCGTGATGTCAGTGCTCCAAATAATAAAATAAGAGCCATGGTGAAGACTCAGCAGTAAGTAAAGCACAGTTTCTTTATTTCACAACAAATTGCACCTTGGGACACAACTTTCCTGAAAAAAAACAGCCAGACAAATAATAATAAACTCTTTAATGTTTATTAAAGGGGTTGTCTCAAATTTGCAAGTTAATATTGCAAAGTGCTTGTAAAATCAGGGCAACTTTGCAATTTACTTATACTTTCCTCTTTGTTAAGAACAGATGGATTTTTCCTTCTGGTTTACAGCTTATCGCCTAGGTTATTGTCCACTTCTGCAGTGGCCGATTTCCTAGGCTGCACTGATGGCGGCTTTTCCAATGCGGAAAGTGTGTTTTTTGGGTGAGCTGCTCAGTCATGCCGCTGGAAAGAACCGTCAGTCTTCAGAAGAGCACTGCTCCCTAGGAAGCTAGGAGGCCGAGAGGTGGCGCACTCCTGAAGAAAGAGGATGATACAACCCCTTTAATCAGTACCTTTTATAGTGACCTTTTCCAGAACAAGATGACAACAGAGCTCTCCTGTGATATATGGATAAATTCTATTTTTTTTCAGTGACATGAATAATCGTAGCAAAGTACTCGCCCATCAGATTCACGTGTCATTAGGTGTGCCAGGTCACTTGCTTACACCAGAAACCAAGAACAAGCAAAACAACCTACAGTTCTTCATTTCAAGTGCAAACAAAAGAGCCGAAACCATAACACTCCACATCCATGGACTTGATGATCTGGTAAGGGTTATCTGTTTGATATTGCCATACTGCACACAGAACTTATTATAGCTTCGATCCACTTTTTAAAGGGCGTCCAAGATTTTTTTTTTTTAAAGAATGGCTTAAAATATCTCTCTATTCAGGTAAATATTAAGCTGCAAAATTCTGCCTAATTTATTTTGTTTAATTTTTTTCTTTTTGTAGGAAGAAGTGACCACTATGGACTTTCAGGATAGGAAATACCTATGTTAAGAAACATTATTAAAGGTGAAAGGTGTCATCAGCTTTACATTTCAGACAGCAATCAGAAGGTGCACTGTGCGAGTGAAGCCAGACCTGGTCACAGAGGTAGGAGAAAATGAAAAAATATTTTAACTTGGGATTGCTGTTTTGTGGAGAAAAAAAATTACACTGCTGTCGCACCAATTTTCATAAAACAGAGTGTGGTGGGTTTTAGTGGGAGGGATTGATGTAAATTGTAGCGGAAATTTGAGTCAGTTCATAAATGTTGGAGTTTGTGTTGGCGCACCTGCAGCACAAGATGTGCCAAATTTATTATGAGGCATATACCATATTTTTCGGACTATAAGACGCACCCCAAATTTTGGGGTGGAATATAGAAAAAAATATATTTTTATAAGATGGGGGTCCGTTTTATAGTCTGAATAGGTACAGTATCTTATCTGGGGGGCAGTGGAGCGAAGGTCACAGGAGGCAGGGTCCTTCAGGAATCCGGTGCTCCAGCAGCGGGGAGTTGCGGTGGAGCTGGATTGCAGGGCCCTCTGTGGCGCCCCTGAGGGTTCAGTCGCCACAGAGTTACTGCGCCTCACCCAGAGGTGTGGTATCTCCTTCTCTCAGGTAAGGATGGAGTACTGCCCGGGACCCCAACACCTGCACTCAACACCACACTACTCCAGGCCGGCTGGAAGGGCCTTATGCACTTGTTTTGCTTCCACGTCCCTGGCTGGAGAAGGGGGAACCAAAGAGAGGGGGAACCATGTAGTGGATGTGGGTGGAGGACGTAGTTCAGGGGAGCACTTTAGGAAGATATAAAAAGGGAAGCCATCTTAGAAACAGCGTTCAGTTCAGTCGGAGAGGAAGCAAGAAAGAGGAGGGGAGCAGAGTCTCTTCAGGAGCTCTGCTCCATAGTGGGGTCTAGTAAGGAAGGCCCAGGAGGGGAGCAGAGGAGTAAGGCTCCAGTAAGGAAAGGGATTCCAGGGGTATGGAAGGAGCAGGAGGCCACCCGTACACCCGAATCTGCCAGGTGTCAGAGGGATATGGCCGCAAGAAGGGAACCGGTCCCTGGACTGGCCGAGTACTCCACGTCTCAGCCAGAAAACCGGAGGCTTCTGCACTTCCAAGGTGCAGTTGCCATACTCTCATCTAAGCCACCGAAAAGGGCACCAAGTAGGTCCGGGATCTCAGAGTACCCGTTCGGGACTTTGTTTGCGAGGCGCAGGGCAGGAGGGAGAAGACAAAGCACGGGAAGTCGGTCAAGAAAGGAACATACAAAAATGGGGTCCCGTTAAGCGCTTCTCATATACTAGAGAGAGTGCTGAACCCCTGTCTGGCAGTGCGACGCGGGAGGCTGACACCCGTACAGTGTACCTGAGGAACCTAAAAAGAACTGTGAGTAAACTCGGATGACTGCACTCCACTGCCTTTGTCAGTTATTTTCGCTGCGCCATCTCTCCTGCACTACAACCCCCAGCATTACCATCAACCCTGCACTGCCCTGCAGCAGAAGAGTTGGCTGGGGCCCGGTGGCTGGCTGGGGCCCGGTGGCTGGCTGGGGCCCGATCCATGTCTGGGGCCCGGTCCATAGCTGGGGGCCTGGCTGAGGCCCGGTCCATGGCTGGGGGCCTGGCTGAGACCCGGTCCATGGCTGGGGGCCTGGCTGAGGCCCGGGGCTTGGCGATCGGACGTGGCTGCGCGCCACTGAGGCCTGCCTGGGGACCGGTGGTGGTGGCAGCGGCAGCAAAGGAGGAGGAGGTGAGATGCTGCGAGTTTCTGTCTGGGAGAAGGTGCGGGATGGACTGGATGCAGGCAGTGTCTAGCTGCGGGCTTGGGCAGGTGAGCGGCGCAGGTTTCCGGTGTGTGCGGCCATCTTCCTGAAGCTGCTATCTACATGAAAATGGCTGCCCGAGCTTCAAGTCAGCGCATGCGCCGGCTCGGGTGGCCATTTTCCTGCGGATCACAGCTTCAGGAAGATGACCGTGCACACTGGAAACCTGTGCCGCTCACCGGCCCAAAGCCAGACACTTCCCGTATCAAGTCCAAACCGCGTCTGCCCCCAGCCAGACACCCGCAGCATCTCACCTCCTTTGCTGCCACCACCACCACCGGGTTCTTGAAGGAGGGAGGCCCCGCTATCTCGCTCCACCACCACCGCAGGTAAGCAGCGTTTGGAACATAAGTCGCACCCCCCATTTTCCTCCCAAATTTGGGGGGGAAAAGTGCGTCTTATGGTCTGAAAAATACGGTACATCTGAGTAAGCTTGATGCTTGTTAATCCAGTAAGCAAGCTTCTGTTTAAAGGGGTTCTCCTCCAAGAACGTAATAAAATGGCCCCGTCACATAATTTAAATGCAACCCTTTCTACTCGTCAGGACTGGCTGCACTCTGAAAAAAACACTGCTTCTGAGACCTGTGTGTCAACTGTCAGAAGCTGTATCGTACGCACACATACTTACATGATCTGAGGGGAAGCCTGTGACTGAAGAAGAAAATCTTCTCTTCAGCTGACTGAGCACAGATGACTGAGACTGCATACGAATATCCTTTGTATTCAGTCAGCCAAGAAGATTTCTTTTTTCTTTCTATTCTCTTCTCTCGATTTCTTCGCTCTTCCTGACATGTGACTAGGACATGCTGTGTTTGAATTGTGATTGCGATTTCATTACATTCCTGGAGCACCCCTTTAACAACCTAGTCTATGAAACTTCACTCAACTTTTTTTTTTTTTTTCTCCTCGCCAAAATTGGAAAAAAAAATAACCTGTCAAAACAGGATGCCTATCCTTTCGCTGTACCTTTTATTGTGAAAAGTAAATGATCCATCTGGAGCTTGCTCTTGTAGCCTTTATCATGTGTCCTGTTTCATCTGGTTTTAAAAGTAAATCTGACAAAAAGTACTTTTTAAAAGGGTGCAAGAAATGAACTGGATTTTCCTAGAAAGGGTTCACAGATAGAATAGTGTTAGTTACGGAAGCTGTCTTGTCCAGTGTTGCTATTAACCTGCAGCTATAGGGTTAATCTTCAAGTTAATATTGTTATGAAGGTTCCCTGCCATAGTGCTGAAAGTGCTTGCCTAGGAGAAAATGTAACTTTATTTCTCCCAGGAGCCTGGGACTTTCAGTCATGCAGGTGTATTAGTAGAAATGAGTCACTGCTCACAGCACTGAGCGGAGTGGCTGTGTCCAGGCCCCGGCACTGACTGACAACTAGCTTTGCACTGATGCATTGCTGAATACGGGCATATGCCATCTCTCTTAATGATGTGAGTAGTGACTGTAATTGTTCCAGTAACGCCTGTGACGCGCCCCCTGGGCCGTGTGTGGAGGAATACCCGGAGCCGGGTCTCTGTGTGATGCTAGGGGTTGTAGTCTCCGTGGCGGAGACCCGGTCCCGTGGCTCAGGGTAGTCAAACCAGTGGCGGATCTGTTTACTTGGTTTTGTAATGTTTAAATGTCCGACTACGCCACCCGTGGATTGCGGTCACTGAAAACCGCCGCTGCGGGGCAGACCGCTGAGGCTGATGTTGTGTGCGCAGCAGATGGTAGTATAACTCCCCATGGGAGGAGTATAGCCTCAGGGCAGCGTGTGTAGATGGTGAGGGTTGTGGTACATGGGCGCAGCAGAAATAACTCCGTGCAGTGCAGTTCAGGGTCTTTACTGTTGGTAAGGAAGGAGGCCCTGCCGGGAGTACTGGCTAACATTAGAGGCCTGGTCAGTCTGTGAGCAAACAAGAGTCCCCCTGGCCAGGTGGAGGTGTAGGCCTTCCCATCTGATTGCACTCTTCCTGGCTACCCTGCTGTAGTCGTGTAGTAGCCCACGTCCCTGAGTGTACCGTGTGGTGCTCACCCGTAGGGCTGGTGACTTGGGTCTTTGGTGCCTTCCGCTCCGCGATGGCGGTGCCGGTCCCTTGCGCGTGACTTAGCCTCCGGGCTTTCTATGGCCAGAGGACCTGAAATCCCCTGCCAGGTGGTTTCTGCTGCTGGGTGTAGAATCCCCACAGCCTCGGACTCCGGTGTCCGGTTCTCTGCGTCTTCTGCCAGGACGAGCTCCGCGTCTCCAGTCCCTGGTCTTCAGCTACTGGCTCCTACAGAGCTCCTTGCTGCTGCTCTGTCCCTCTCTCTGGACTAGACTAGACTAACCCCGCCCTAGCTCCAGTTTATAAAGGGCAGGTTCCTTCCCTCCCTGGACTGGGGCAGGAGGTGTGGCATGCAATAATGCTCCTGACCAGGAAAACCCATGCTCGCTCTCAGACATGGTATTTCTACCACTGTGGCAACCAGACCCCTGGGGTGCCACATTCCCCCCTAGTAAATTTTAGTACTCCGAGACTAAACACATTTATAACAACATATATAAGCAATAACACAACAACATATGTACAAGGAGTTCAGTTTTTATAGGTCACGGCGCTTCCGTAACCAGGTGTCCATGTCACCAAAGATGCATTTTGAGGGACCCGTCCCAAACCCTCCACGTAGGCCCTGGGGTGGCTACAGGGCATAGATGATCCGGCGTTGGACCACGTCTTCAGCCACCTCCACGGGTTTTTGTTCTGTGGTCTGGCACAAAGGGGGCACTTAACAGGTGCAACTATTTACAAGGTACAGATCCGGTTATTCATTGTCTATAACCTGTCAGTCCATAAACCCTGTCAGGTAACTAGAGAAACATAATTAGTATTCGGGTAACAAACATAAAACATTTTAACATTTGCAAAATACAGGTATTTATCATTTCTTTTTCTAGATTCTCCAGCAAGCGGGCCTCTGACCCCTAGTGCTCCTGGTTGACCTACGTAACACACTATCTGGTGGTGTTCTTTCTGGGTCCCCTATTTCCACCCCTTGTGTAGTGGGCTCGCTAGTGTCTGCACTACAGGTGTTTGGGGATGTTACGGGTAGGCTGGGCAGCTTTCTGCATACTCTTTGGCATACCACGGGCACGGCAGGCTCACTACTAGCAGAGGGTTGATTCTCCTGGGCTGCTGGTATGGAATCTTCTGCCTCCGGGGCCGGTTGCTCTCCCAACACTACTTGCTCTTCTGTAGGCCCTTGAGGGGCTGGCTGGAGAAAGGTAAGGACGGGTACCACAATAGCGTTGTTAATCTGTGTCCAGGACCGGGGAAATTCTCCGAGTACTGTACTGACCATTTCTTCCCTTTCCTCTGCGGGTTGAGGGCTATCTTGGTCTTCATCAGTGCTTTGCAGCTGCTCGGGACACTTCTTCAGGTGGTCTCTGGAGACAGTGGCTGTGGTCTCTCCTCCATCCTTACTGGTAATGCACACTTTCGGATTTTCATGACTTGAGGGCAGTACTGTGTACAGGTCTTTCTCCCACTGGTCATCCAACTTATGGAGCCGCTTTTTCCTCTTCAAGACCTGCTCTCCAGGCACCAGGGGAGCAGCGGGAGGATGCTGGTTGTAAGTCCTCTCTTGCCTTTCTCTTGCTTGAGACAGACTTCTCTCAACACTCTCCTGCACTTTCCGGTACTGCTGCTGCCGTTCTGTATCCCAGTCTGCCTCTGGCGAGGTGTCCTCAGGTGTCAGGACTCCCATATCCAGGTCAATAGGCAGCTTACCAGGTCTTGCTCTCATTAGGTAAGCCGGGGTGCAGTTGGTGGAATTTACTGGGATGTGGTTATACAAGTCCACCAGATCAGGCAGTTTTTCAGGCCACAGACTGCGTTCTTCCAGGGGCAACGTTTTCAGCAAGTCTATCACCACCTGGTTCATCTTCTCACACAATCCATTGGTTTGGGGGTAATAGGGCATTGTCCTTATCTTCTTGCAGCCATAGAGGTTGCAGAACTCCTGGAAGACCTCCGCTTCGAAGGCTGGACCTTGGTCAGTCAACACTTGCTCCGGATACCCGTGTGGACGGCAGAAGTGCTGCTGGAAGGCTCTGGCTGCTGTTTGAGCTGTTAAGTCCTTGACAGGGACCACCACCAGGAACCGGGAATAGTGGTCTACGATGGTGAGGGCGTAGACGTACCCGGACCTACTTGGAGCCAGCTTCACATGGACCAGGGCTACCAGTTCTAGTGGCTGCTTGGTAATGATGGACTGCAGGGGAGTCTTCTGGCTGGCATGGTCCTTTCTTCTCAGGTTGCACGGGCCGCAGTCTCTGCACCATCTATCTTGCCCCTCTCATGCCTACCCAGAAGAACCGTTCACGCAACAGGAACTCCAGCTTCTTCCATCCAAAGTGCCCTGCTCCGTCGTGGTATGCCTCCAGGACCATAGCCGCGTCTCGTCTCCGGACCACTACCTGCCAGGTCAGCTCATGTGTCCGGGAGTTGACAATCCTCCGGCACAGCTTCCCCTTGTAGAGAAACAGTTTACTCTTCTCCTTCCACAGCTGTTTGGTTTCTTCCGGAGCGTCTGGGTCAAGGCGGGCACCAGCCTGTGTCAGCATCTCTTTTACCAGGTGGACGGCTGGGTCACTGTCTTGCGTCTCCTCCCAGCTGTAGTGGGGTAAGGGATTGAACGTGGCAGAGTGCCTGTCCCTTACACGGTGGGAATACTGGGTAATCCCTCGACGGTGGAACGCAGGGAGTTCAATCTCTTCCAGTTCTTCTGGATCTTCCACCCGTCCGGCAAGTTCAGCATCCTGGACAGGGCGTCTGCGTTCGCATTTGTGCGTCCCTCCCGGTATTTGATGGTGAACTCATAGTTGGGTAGGCGGGCCACCCATCTCTGCTCCAGGGCACCAAGTTTTGCAGGGTCCAGGTGTGTCAACGGGTTGTTGTCCATGTACACGGTGAACTTGGAAGAGGCAAGGTAATGTTTAAAGCGCTCTGTCACTGCCCATACCACCGCGAGGAACTCTAGCTTGAAGGAGCTGTAATTTTCAGGATTCCTTTCTGCTGGCATAAGCAATTAGCCGTTCTCTGCCCTGTTGCATCTGGGATAGTACGGCTCCCAGCCCCACGTTACTGGCGTCTGTGTGGAGGATGAAAGGCTGGCCGTAATCAGGGTAAGCCAGGACCTCATCCTCCGTGAGGGCCATCTTCAGCTGGCGGAAAGACTCCTCTTCCCGCTTGTCCCACCTGAAGGGCGGCTTCTGATTCTTGGTCTTTGACTGACTCAACAGGAGATCTTGCATAGGGGCTGCCATCTTGGTGAACCCGGAGATGAATCTTTGGTAGTAGCCTACCAACCCGAGGAACTGCCGCACTTCCTTTATGCTGGAGGGTTTTGGCCAGTCCTTAATCACTGTGATCTTATCAGGGTCTGGAGCTACTACGTCAGCACTCACCACATGTCCCAGGTACTGTACCTTTGGTTTCAGTAGATGACACTTGGAGGGTTTCACCTTTAGGCCGTAGCCTGCCAGGGCGTCAAACACCTCTGCCAGGTGTTTCAGATGGTCCTCATATGTTTTGGAACACACGATGACATCGTCTAGGTAGAGCAGGACCGTCTCAAAATTCCTGTGCCCTAGGCAGCACTCCATCAGCCGCTGGAAGGCTCCTGGTGCGCTGCAGAGCCCGAACGGCATACAGTTGAATTCGCTGAGACCCATCGGGGTGGTGAACGCGGTCTTCTCCTTGTCAGCCTCTGCTACAGGAACCTGCCAGTACACGCTAGTAAGATCCAAAGTGGAGAAGAAGTTAGCAGACTTTAATGCAGCTAAAGATTCCTCTATCCTAGGTAACGGGTACGCATCTTTGTGTGTGATACGGTTGACCTTTCTGTAATCGACACACATTCTCATAGTGCCATCTTTCTTTTTCACAAGAACTAGTGGAGCTGCCCAGGGGCTACAGCTGTCCCTGATTAAACCAGCCTCCTTCATTTCTCGCAACATTCTGATAGTGTGCAGGGGGTACAGGTCGGTATCTTCCCTTTATGGGTGGATGGTCTCCCGTGGGGATGTGATGTTCTACCCCCTTTACTTGCCCAAAGTCTAGCGAGTGTTTGCTAAAGACCCTTTCGTACTCCTGCACCACCCGGTAGACTCCCTGTTTTTGGTGTGAGGGAGTGGAGTTGGTGCCCACATGCATCTTCTGACACCAGTCCTCCATTTGTTTCTTGGAGCCGTTACCCTCCTCTGGTTGAGATGGAGGCAAGGGTTCCACGGCCGTTTTGGTTAACAGTGAACAATTTGGCTAGTGTGGCATACCGGGGCAAGTATACTTCTCTTTCCCCAATGTTTAGGATGCGGACGGGTACCCCCCCATGGGGTACATCGACCACCCCCCATGCTGTCAAAATGGTGGGCCTACTGTCTGAGTAGACAGGTTCTACCATGGCTTGGTAGTCCCTTTCTCTTAACCCGATTGCAGTCCGGCACCAGATCACCATCTCACTCTTTGGGGGCATGGCGATAGGGAACGGGTCGCTCATCCTAACACTACAAATCTCACCACCAGACAGTTCTACCTGTTGCCTTTTCATCAGGGCTCTGATCTCTTTTTGTAAGACACGCTGCTGGCTGGAGCTGGCGTTCATCGCAACCTGCTGTAATATGACAGTTATCTCTACAAGACAATTTTCAATAACATTAGTACCCAAGGTTATCTTAGGGTGGCTTTCACGACAGTCAATGTCCACAATAATCAGTCCTTGCGCTGGCAGTCCAACTTTACCAATTTTTATGGTCACCTCCTTGAATCCCACCTACGGTACGGGCTGACCATTGCTGGCGATGATGCTCAAATCGTCATCTGGGTAGCGGGTAATATCCGAGTCATTCCAGTACCGCTTAAAGAGCACATAGGGGATGGTGGTTACTTGTGACCCGGTGTCCAGTAGTGCACTCATAGGGATGCCATCCAGCACCACGGGTAAAACCGGTCATCCCCCTACGTACTTATCACGTCAGCTCGATGGGCCTGAAGATCTTATGCCTGGGGATCGGCCCTCTGCCCCATGTTGGGCCCGTTTAAATGACAGTACCTTGCCATATGTCCTGGTTGGTTGCAGCGGCGGCAGATAGGTTGTCCGTCCTGGTCGTAGCGGTTGCTTGGCCTTCCTCTGGATGATGGGATCCTCCTCCATCGACTCCAAGGGACGTCCTCCGGACTGGAAGCCGGCTGGATCTTTCCTGGGGAAGACACCTGTAAAGACTGCACAGTTCTGGTTAGCGCGGCAACGCTTTTGGTCAGTTCTTGGACCTGATGGTGCAGGTCTGCAGCCGGGATTTTGTCCAAAGCCTGTGCATCAGCTCCCACAGGCTCTGCAGACAAGGGCGCCGCCTCCTGGTGGTAGGTGATAGCAGGGCGCCTGTGGGTTACAGAGCCACCTGGTGCCGGTTCTCGGAGCACCCAGATGGCCCTGTCTTTAAACTGCGCAAAGTCTAAATCAGGGTTCTGGAGGGAAATAACACGCAACTGGGTTCGGTGGGCGCTGGACAGTAGACCCTCAATGAACTGTTCAGTCAACAGCTTATCCTCATTCTGCACACTGTCAGGGTCTCCCTGCTTAATGGCTCTCAGGGCCTCCTGCAAATTGAAAGCATAGTCCCGTATACTGTCTTGTGCCCGCTGCTTGCATCCATAAAATTTTAACTTGATCTCTGCTGAGGTGCGGGTATCAAAAGTGTCCTTTAGACGGGCCAGTATTTCCTTTACAGTCCCCTTTCCCCTGGCTGACCAGGACTTTACTTCTCTTTGGGCTGCCCCGATTAACTGACCTGTCAGGATGCTCACTTTTTGTTCATCGGACAGGGGGTATACTTTGAATAGGCTATACAGTCTTTCTTTAAAGTCACTCAGGGTATGTGACTCCCCTGAGTACTGGGGTAACCATGCCGCTCCTGGGATATACGGCATCGTGAAAGGCATCACTGCGGCAGCAGCCGCGCTGGCGGTGGGAGCTCCCTCCATTCCTGGTGTCTTCCTCCCCCCTAGTTAACCGTGGCCTACCTTTCGTTGCTTTTTCTCTGTAGGCCGCGGCTCCGCAGTCGATCGTCGGGGGTCGAGGACCTTGCGTCGTGCGCTGGTGACGTCGGCGTCCGCGGGGCTCCTTCCAGGACCTTGCACAGCGTCAGTGCATAAGGTGGGGCTTCAGCTCTCGCGCGCTTTTGGTGTCCACGCCCCACTTCTTCCAGCGCGGAGTCCCGTAAATGGCGCCCAATGGCGGGAAAATGGCTGCGGATGGTGGGAAAATGGTTGCGGATGGCGGGAAACTTCACCACGGTAAGTATCACAGTCTTTCTTCAGGCACCCAGTACCCGGTGGTTGC
Source organism: Phyllobates terribilis (assembly GCF_046119375.1). Lineage (NCBI taxonomy): Eukaryota > Metazoa > Chordata > Amphibia > Anura > Dendrobatidae > Phyllobates > Phyllobates terribilis. Next base: position 322,385 of record NW_027362781.1, on the reverse strand, counting down.
GGGCACAAAATCCTGCTGACTACGCCAAAGTTGACGCACCCCCTGGGCCGTGTGTGGGGGAATACCCGGAGCCGGGTCTCTGTGTGATTCTAGGGGTTGTAGTCCCGTGGCTCAGGGTGGTCAAACCAGTGGCGGATCTGTTAACTTGGTTTTGTAATGTTTAAATGTCCGACTACGCCACCCATGGATTGCGGTCACTGAAAACCGCCGCTGCGGGGCAGACAGCTGAGGCTGATGTTGTGTGCGCAGCAAAGGGTAGTATAACTCCCCATGGGAGGAGTATAGCCTCAGGGCAGCGTGTGTAGATGGTGAGGGTTGTGGTACATGGGCGCAGCAGAAATGACTCAGAGTCCGTGCAGTGCAGTTCAGGGTCTTTACTGTTGGTAAGGAAGAAGGCCCTGCCGGGAGTACTGGCTAACATTAGAGGCTTGGTCACTCTGTGAGCGAACAAGAGTCCCCCTGGCCAGGTGGAGGTGTAGGCCTTCCCATCTGACTGCACTCTTCCTGGCTACCCTGCTGTAGTCGTGTAGTAGCCCACGTCCCTGAGTGTACCGTGTGGTGCTCACCCGTATGGCTGGTGACTTGGGGCCTTTGTTGACTTCCGCTCCTCGATGGCGGTGCCTGTCCCTTGCGTGTGACTTAGCGTCTGGCCTTTCTATGGCCAGAGGACCTGAAATCCCCTGCCAGGTGGTTTCTGCTGCTGGGTGTAGAATCCCCACAGCCTCGGACTCCGGTGTCCGGTTCTCTGCGTCTTCTGCCAGGACGAGCTCCGCGGCTCCAGTCCCTGGTCTTCAGCTCCTGGCTCCTACAGAGCTCCTTGCTGCTGCTCTGTCCCTCTCTCTGGACTAGACTAGACTAACCCCGCCCCAGCTCCAGTTTATAAAGGGCAGGTTCCTCCCCTCCCTGGACTGGGGCAGGAGGTGTGGCATGCAATAATGTTCCTGACCAGGAAAACCCATGCTCGCTCTCAGACAAGGTATTTCTACCACTGCGGCAACCAGACCCCTGGGGTGCCACACCTGCATGACTGAAAGTCGCCAGTATCGGGGAGAAATAAAGTTCATATTCTCCTGGGAGACTCGCCACCGCTGGGCACCTGCTAACCTGCAGGTTAATAGCATTATTCGACCTGACAGACAAAGAAAACCTGATCTTCCAATAGGTTTTTTTTTTTCTATCTAGATCTATTTTTTATTAAATAAACACTTCTAGAAATATGTATTAATAACTATGTAGAGAAAGAAAGTGGGGTTTAGGGGTGCTGGTGGATATAGTCAGTATTACTTGCAGCAAGAAGTGAGGGGCACCATATACCCCATAGGTAATGGATCATTGGTCCTCCCTGCTCTCCGTCTTCAACTTCGGTCACGTGACCAACTAAGACCTGACGCTACACAGGTCCTTATACACAGACGCCGCTCTACTTCCGGACGCTGCACGCTGATGCCGGAGTCTCCGGCCTGGACTCCGACATCCACCAGCTCCTGCCTTGCTCTGCCAGCAGTACACCTCTGCACTGCATCAGGAGGAAAGCCGCAACACCACGGATCAATAACTACTACTGCCTCACCAATGTTTTCAAGACAGCTGCCTATATAGGAACTTCCGCCTATGGTACACACTATAGAGCCAAAAGGCTCTCTGGACACTACAGGGAATTCTTATGCCTAATTCTAAAACTGAATAGTCAACCAATGTTTGTACCTCAGACTAACAGGAACAGGAATCCTGCAGCCAAAATACACCGGCCAACCAGCCCCCCTAGTATAATTAAATTTACCACCTAAACCAGCCAGTGGTAATTTTATTCTATATTTTATAAACTATATAACATCAGTACGAGGGATAAATATACCCTTACTAATTAACTCACTTCAAGTCCCTACAGGTTAACACAGTGAAATTGTGGACTAAACTGTGACCGAAGTAGTCATACTTACCATAGAACAAGCCGTTGGGTAGAACTGAACCAAATAGAGTTCACCTAATCAATCATCATTTCCTTACTGGTAACGTATTTTACCCTATCGCAATTTGTGTATTATATGTTTTGTCAGGTACATGTCTATTTGTCCAGATCATACCTAATGTTACCATTTAGTCCCCACAGTAAACTACCTCTCTAGCCATACAAACACAAGTGGCTCCCCGGAACACCAGGATCAATAATCAAAACCCACTCTTCAGCCAACTAAAACAGGTAATTATCTAGATTTACTGTGTGGCGCCCTGCTACGCATTGGTGCCACAGAACCCAGAAGGGTGCATGGATGGACTTCTCCACAAGAGGCCTTCACACATTCACACATCTCCACCCTACCACCTCACACCAGCAGAGGGAGCCCGTTAGGGATATATATATAGGGAGGGTGGAGCCAGGCAGCTCAGTTTGTGTTTTAGTCTGAAGTGAGTTCAGACAGGTCCTACTCAGACACAGAGAGGGACAGAGCTCAGAGTTGAGCTGAGAGCGTGCTGACGCTCAGAGAGTAGCGAAGAGGCAGCACGCTGGCTGCTGTGCTTAGGCAAGCCAAGGCCTACAGCACGTGTGAAGGCCTAGTGAGGGCCCTGAGTGGCCGAAGGCGAGAGGAGAAGGAAGAAGTAGTGAGGGGGCAGAGGAGCATACCAGGCTCACCCAGATATATATACCGGACACCGTCTCCACGCCTACAGGGACCCTTTACACCCAGTAGGAACCACCGGAACCCCTGGAGGACTACAGTTCCCAGGTTCACCAAACGCTGATTACAGTACCAGGGCTAGGAGTCACGGAGGCCCCAGCATCCAAGGAGAGTGATCTCCAAGAGAAGGCCCTACCACCGGATCAGCAGGTGCAAAGAGAGACAGTAACCAAGCTAGGCCTAGCTCCAGGCAGGTCAGAAGCTTAGCGAGTAAAGCCACGGATCAGGAGGCCCTATACCCGCTCACTGGGGAGAGTCCAAAAGTGCGCCCTTCGCCCGGAGTACCCTGGACCGTGCCTGCACCATCACCAGTAAAGGTACTAAAGCTTACCCCCGTGTGAGTGTCCGTCTTTCCTCCGGGACCGTCCTGCCGTCTGTCCCCTGCACCACTATCCATTACACCCAACGCTGCCCTGGAGCTATCTCTACTTGTGGAGAGCCACACCATCCCTGCTGCCATCACACCAGCTCCAGAGGACTGCTCCGCAGTGGCAGCACCCCTTAGCTGCATTCCACAGGTGGCATCACGAACACTTTCCCAAATCCCCTATAAACTATTCCCCCTTTTACTGACCGCCCTGGGTCACGGACCGGGCAAGCTACCGTGATATTCCCCCAGCAACCAGAGGCCCGGCTGCCGAGTACCCCACGGCCCAGGGGGCGCGTCAATTGTACTAAGATAAAAGAGGGGCCAAACAACGTCCCTTAATCCAGTTGTTTTTTCCCTTTCAGCTGGTCGCCCTGTATACAGCTGACCAGAGACGCCTACCTACTCTCAAATAGAACATACACACCACCTAATTGTGCTCCAGGTATATACGGTCCACTTCCTAAAAAGGTAACCTGATAACTCATCTGAAGCAGCATATTATAGCAATTGTATATACCCTTCACAAGTATCCACACGCCTTGGATCACTCAGAAAGACCCACTAAAGTGAACCTCAACCCTCAATAGAGTGGTACCTCATATTCTCAACAGCAAAAAATTCCCCAGCCAAGATTCCCCTTCCCTCCCCTCTGCCCATGCAATTTATCATCCCTATCTATGAATTTTAATTATTGCTTTCTATGAATTTTTACTTTTAAATTTAATAAACCGCTTTTATCAACCAATCCTCTTGTATCTTTCCTGAACTCAGTACACTAGCAAAGTAGTCCTTTAGCAAATGTATGAATAACTGGCTTGCGCACACTTGACTCTGCCCACTTACCAAGAGTCGTACACCATGTACAGTAGTCGGATTAATAGAAATATAGCACAATGCAGAGTTATGGGACTTGTTTTATGCAGCATGGAGATATGTCAGAAGAGCGGACAGCTAGCTGTAGACGACATGATACTGTCTTGTCGAATTCAGATTCTCATTGTTCTGCCATGTGGAAATAATGGTATCCTTCAAAAAGCAGGTGCGTTATGAATACAAAACACTTAAAGTGAACCTGTAAGAAAAAGAAAATGCAATGCGATCTGAGCGCACCAGGTTATAGAGAAGGAGGAGGTGAGCAGAATGATATGTGATTTTGTGAGAAAAGATTCAGTATAACCTGTGATTTATTCATTTATTTATAGCTCTGCTCTCTCTGGGACTTCCGGGACTTCCGGTCCAGTGGGCGGTCCTATCAGTGACTGACAGTTATTTCTCTATGCACACTTATACACAGATAGCTGTCAGTTATTGATAGCCCCGCCCACTGGACCAAACATGCCAGAAAGAGCAGAGTATTAAATGATGAAAACACAGGTTATACCTAGTCTTTTCTCACAGCACTATACATCAATCTGCTGAGCTCCTCCTGCTTTATAACATGATGCCTGCAGATTATACTGCTTTTTCAGGTGACAGGTTTACTTTAAGGTATGTGCACACAGAGTTTCATTTGTATAGTAAAACAACTTGCTGTTCATATGTTCAGTCTTTTGAACATGTTTTTCCTCTTCAGGTTTTAAAAAACACCTGGTGGGAAACAAAGTGCATCTCACTTCTTTGTAAACGTTTCCTGATGGAAATCACTCCAAACTAAGCGCTATCCAATCAAAAGACTGCAAAACTTAGGAAAATACCTCTGCCGAAATGATTCAAAGCTGCTACAAGAAAATAATCTACGCGTTGTTTGGCGAGTGTTTCAACACGTTACAAATACTCCATGTGCACATAGCCTTACTCTACCAATTGATCAGTTTAATTACAGAAATTAACATTGTGTTATTTGTGCACATTTTAGCAAGCAAGAAAAGGAAGCTCTGACAAGAGGCACAGTCGATCTGCTAGCTAGTTCTATGCATTCAGCAAACAAAGATGGAAAAGTCATGGAATTATGACAATCACAGGATGGATAGATATGTTACTAGCACATGTTGACAAAATGGAAGCAAATTTTTCAAAACCGCTCGATTTATTCAGCATGGAGTATGAGTGCCACATGCAGAAATACAATTACACACCTCAGCTGCTATCAGGGTAGTTATTAATGGTTGTCTAAGAAATGTTCTGTTACGCTGAATACACTTAGGCACTCAAATCATCAAGATCCGCTGCTGGCAGCTCCCTTTGTAATAGACAATGACATCCCAGATGTGATCGATGGAAGACATTTCCAGAGACCCTGCAGGCCATTGCAGCATGTTTAGGCCTCATAGGTTTCTCAAAATGGCATGAGCAGCATGGGTCCTGGTGATGTCCTGTCCATTGTTTAATTTGCATATCATTAACATATCTGTCAATCCTGTGATTTCCATAATTCTACGACTATTCCTTCTTAGTGTTGCAATTTCAGTGTTGGGGAGTGTATATTCTAGTGGGGTATGTCCTCTTACGTAATATTTCAGCTTCTACAGATCTGAAGTGTGTTAGGAAGTCGTCATGGTTACAGTAATCTTCTTACAACATTTGTCATTTTCTTTTTGCACCCTCTCCCCATGAATGTGACTCGCCCAGGGGGATATGGTACCCGGGCATTTACCTTCGTTGTAGGATGTCATGACAGTCGGCTCCCGGGCCCGTACTCTGGGGTCTCTCTTGAAAAGGGGCTTTGTCACTTGATAGAACGGTTAGCAGTTTTGTCTTGTGACGCCACCTGTGGTTTCTGGTAATAGGTAACCAGCGCTGCTGCAGACCTCTGGGGCGGTTGACAAGGCAGCTGGGTTGGAACGGCTCCCCACAGGTGGAGCGGGCCCCAGGGCAGTGTGGAGGAAGGGATGCAGGTGAGAGGGGGCCAGGTTGGATCAGGGGGAATGACGGACACGCACACAGGAGATTCACTTTTGTACCTTCCCTGCTGTAAATAACAGGTACGGTCCAGGGTACTCGGTAGGAAGGGTGCACTTCTGGACTCTCCCCAGTGAGCAGGTATAAGGCCTCCTGGTCTGTTTCTTCCTCTCTCTAAGCTCCTGGCCAGCCTGCAACTGGGCCTAGCTTCTATGCTGTTTCACTCTCTCACCTGTTGGCTTGGTAGTAGGACTTTCTTCTGGCTACCACGATCCCTGGACGCTGGGGCCTTCATGGTTCCTAGTCCTGTCAATGGATTTAGCTTCAGGTCGACCAGTACTTGTAGTCCTCCTGGTATGCCGGTAATCCCTACTGGGTGTAGAGGACCCTGTAGGCGCGGACCCGGTGTCCAGTTTGTATTCTGGGGTGAGCCTATGATGCTCCTCTGCCCCCTAGTCACTTCTCTCTGCTTTGCCTCCGGCCACACTCGGGGCCCCCTCAGGCTTCAGCACGTGCTGTAGGCCTTGGCTTGCCTCAGCACAGCAGCCAGCGTGCTGCTTCTTCGCTGATCTCCTAGCGTCAGCACACTCTCACTACCTAACTCCACCCTCCAGTATATATATCCCTAACAGGGCTCCCTCTGGTGGTATGAGGTGGAATGGTGGAGGTGTCTGTATGTATTGAGGGCCTCTTGAGGAGAAGTCCGTCCATGCGCCCTTTTGGGTCCTGTGGTACCTGTGAACAGCAGGGTGCCACAAATGTAGATGGATTACACAATTGTTCTTGTTCACAATGTTTAACCTCGGCAATCGCAGAAACAAAAGTTCTGAAGGCACAGCAGGTGATCAAGAATGACTATGGTAAAGAGGTACGCTCAAACACATTTTTAGCTGATGGTTTGGTATCTAAAACAGTTAGGCTTGGGCTAGACAGCAACTCTGCTCACATAGCCAAAAACATTTGTGCAACTTACTGTTGTGCTGTTTTAGAGATGTGGTTTGACTGACAAAAACCACAGGCAGGTTGCCATAAGATCGCATGTGACTTCTGCTTTAGTTCATTTGCTTGGTCTGGTACCTGGACACCGAAAGAACCTGTTGCTCTAGTAAAACCAGAGTGAGTGTTCCCATGTGTGATCACTGTCTTCTGTGCTCCATTTGCGTAGGTTTATGTACCGCTGCTATCTACGAACAATCAAGTGGAAAAGAGCCAGTGCTTGCCAGACTATTTGCTGGAAGAGTAAAGTCCTCAGAAAGATCTAGAAAAAGCTCTAGCTCATCCAGCAGCAAAGGATGAGATCCAAGGAAGCTGGTTATTATTTATTGGTGACGTACAGGAAACGTTCAACTGTGTTACTACCCGGAGAACTGTGTACATATCGTCCTATATGTATTTTATATGTGATCTCCTTACAGATGAACAGAACACTAGAAGTTTCCTTATCTTTCCATTCATTTTTAACAAGAGACTACCTGAATCTGAGATACACAGCAGGGTCCTCCTTAGTATTCTTATAGCTAGAAGATTCTTGGAAATTAGTGGTAGCATTCTGTAAGATTATTTTAAGAAAAAAAAAAGTATGTTATCCATGTAGTGAGACTTCAGTCTAAAGTCACGTTCTCTTCGTGCTGTTATTAAAGTCATTAGACCCACAGACCAGTATTGTGCAAAAAAAATGTGCCCCTATTAAACTAGTATAAAACCACTTTAAGGATCTATGTTCTTATTGTACATGATGCCATTGTCTCAGGTTAGCAATGTATTGCTCTTCTAGCACTTATTACTGTACTGTGCAGTCTGATGTCAGTTCTGTATGCATGTCTGTTCTCAGCATATTAATAAAATATTGGCATTGTTCATGTATGATTCATAATTTGGATTGGTGCATTTTGTTAGCGGCGGAACCCAAGTGTGTTACAGCTCATCAGAATAGAAATTTAATTGGAAGAACAGTGTTAAGACATTCAGCAGAAACCATTTCAACAGTAAATGGGGAAGAACTCTCAAAAATTCTTCATTAAATGTCACTTGCTGAACCCAGCAGGAAGTACGGCGGCGTCTAAAAACCACTAAAGTTGACAAATCCCCGGGCCCGGATGGGATACACCCGCGAGTACTGCAGGAATTAAGTAACGTCATAGATAGACCATTATTTTTAATCTTTAAAGATTCCATAATAACAGGGTCTGTAGCACAGGACTGGCGTATAGCAAATGTGGTGCCAATATTCAAAAAGGGGACAAAAACTGAACTTGGAAATTATAGGCCAGTAAGCTTAACCTCTACTGTGGGTAAAATCCTGGAGGGTTTCCTAAGAGATGCTTTAATAGAGTATCTGAAGAAGAATAACCTCATGACCCAATATCAACATGGGTTTACAAGGGACCGTTCCTGTCAAACTAATCTGATCAGTTTTTATGAGGAGGCAAGTTCTCGACTGGACCAAGGAAATGCAGTGGATGTTGTGTATATGGACTTTTCAAAAGCTTTTGATACGGTTCCACACAAAAGGTTGATACATAAAATGAGAACAACGGGGATAGGGGAAAATATATGTATGTGGGTTAAGAATTGGCTCAGTGATAGGAAACAAAGGGTGGTTATTAATGGAACACACTCAGACTGGGCCTCAGTTAATAGTGGGGTACCACAGGGGTCAGTATTGGGCCCCCTTCTTTTTAACATATTTATTAATGACCTTGTAGAGGGCATACAGAGTAATATTTCAATATTTGCAGATGACACTAAACTCTGCAGGGTAATCAATACAGAGGAGGACAATTTTATATTACAGGAGGATCTATCTAAACTAGAAGCTTGGGCTGATAAATGGCAAATGAGCTTTAATGGGGATAAATGTAAGGTAATGCACTTGGGCAGAGGAAATAAAATGTATAATTATATGCTTAATTGTAAAACACTGGGCAAAACTGTCACTGAAAAAGACCTGGGTGTATTGGTGGACGACAAGCTGACGTTTAGTGGCCAGTGTCAGGCAGCTGCTGCAAAGGCAAATAAAATAATGGGAGGCATTAAAAAAGGCATAGATGCTCATGAGGAGAACAGAATTTTACCTCTATACAAGTCATTAGTGCGACCACACTTAGAATACTGTGTACAGTTTTGGTCTCCGGTGTATAAGAAAGACATAGCTGAACTAGAGAGGGCGCAGAGAAGAGCGATCAAGGTTATTAGAGGACTGGGGGGTCTGCAATACCAAGACAGGTTATTACACTTGGGGTTATTTAGTGTGGAAAAAAGAAGGCTTACGGGTGATCTTATTACTATGTGCAAGTATATGAGGGGACAGTACAAAGACCTTTCTACTGATCTTTTTACTCTGAGGCCAGAGACTTGGACAAGGGGGCATCTTCTACGTCTGGAGGAAAGAAGGTTTAATCATAATCACAGATGGGGATTCTTTACTGTAAGAGCAGTGAGACTATGGAACTCTCTGCCACATGATGTTGTAATTAGTGATTCACTATTAAATTTAAGAAGGGCATGAATGCCTTTCTTGAAAAGTATAATATTACAGGTTATATATACTAGATTCCTTGATAGGGCGTTGATCCAGGGAACTAGTCTGATTGTCGTATGGAGTCGGGAAGGAATTTTTTTCCCCAATGCGGAGTTTAGTGTTTGCCACGTTTTTTTTTGCCTTCCTCTGGATCAACATGTTAGGCTATGGGTTGAACTAGATGGACTTAGTCTTCCTTCAACCTTAAAAACTATGTTACCATGTTACTATGTATACTATGTAAAATTGGTGCAGAATAAAGGGAAACAATTTTGGAGGAGATGTAGATTCTTAAGAGCTGGTTATTTTCTAAACTGGTCAAGATAACAACTTAATATAGGTCCTAGAAGGATTTTATGAGCTACACCCATGCGGCAGCTGGAGTGGTGTAGAAGCATGACAGCTCAAACAGTGGAAACTTCCTCTGAAGAGATAAATCATGTTACTATAAGCCAGTCTGATGGACGAATCCTGGCGCACATCACATACTTAAACCTTTTACTGGCTACTGTCAAATTTGAGAGACTAGGTATAATATGATTTGGGTACTTTTCAGGGTTTGGGCTGGACTCCCTTTATTTCCAGTGAAAGGTACAGTTGCATTTTACAGAATTTTCAATATAAGTTTGAAGATGTCTGTAGCTTTGTGCCAAAACCAAGGTCCAAAATGACATAGATTGAGGTCAAGGCTTTGTGCAAACAACTCAAATTCCTGTACTCAAAACTTATCAATCAACTAAGTGAAGCATTGGCACAGCACCGACAAACCAAAACATCCCATCAGTCATCAGCGCCTGACCTCACAAATGGTGTATTGGCCACAAATTTCCATAGTCACTTTACCATCTTGTAGAAAGCCTTCACAGACAATGGAGGCTGTTATAGCTGCAAAAAAAGAAGCCAACTACAGGTGTATCTCAATCAATTTATAATCAAAGTATTGTCTGATCTCATCAGACAGTACTCACAAAGGTGAACACCACCAAAAGGGAAAAGAAAGGGAAAAGAAGGGAAAAGGGTGTGAGTAAAAGTGAAATTCTTTATTAAATAATAATATTAAAACCTAGTAAACCATACATCCCATTAGGGATGTATAATGGATCATGATTATATAAATGGAGTCATGATCCACTAAATTCCCTGATCAGTGCCCTGATAACCTCTGTACAAGGGCCCATTACACTTATATCTACTAGACCTGCCACACTTTTGATGTCACCTTATATAATATTGGGAGTGTATCCAATGGGCTAGGATAATTTTTTACTATTGAATTCACACTGGCCATATGAGCCTTTATTTAATAAAATCTCTCCTGGCTGAGGATACTAGTACAATTCAGCACACTTTTGATATAATCTATGGCATCTATTTTGTAAGCATAAACCCAGCCATCAATTATAAGGGACATTGGCTAGGGGCTTATTTTACTAATAATTTGATTTACTGTCTGACTCTATCAGGAATTTAGTGGATCATGACTCCATTTATATAATCATGATCCATTATACATCCCTAATGGGATGTATGATTTACTAGCTTTTAATATTAATATTTAATGAAGAATTTCACTTTTACTCACACCCTTTTCCCTTCTTTTCCCTTTCTTATTTGTTTATTTTTTTCTCAATAAATTTAGAATATCAACAAAAAGTTAATTTATTTCAGTTCTTCAATGAAAAAAAGTGAAACTCATATACCATATAAAGCAGGGGTGGGCAATTCATTTTCCCGAGGGGCCACATAAGACTGATGGTTGTGGAGGGCCGAACCAATAGGCTGAAATTAATTTTGCTCCATATTGATATCAATATATTGATTATAATTATTAGATTAATATTAATTGCATGACTTAATACTGAGCAGAAGTACGCTGACATCCCATTATATACCGTTTGAACACGAATACAACCCCTTCTATATACCGTATGAGCCCCATAGCCTCCCCACGTCCAGCAACAGACCCTCATAGCCTGCCCATGTCCTGCAGCAGACCCCCCATAGCCTGCCCATGTCCTGCCAAACATCCCATACACATTAAGAAAACACATATTCACCTTGCTCCCATTCCCCCGGTGCTGTGCCTCTCCTCCTGCAATGATGTCATCGCGTCAGCTGCTTCACATGCTGATTGGCGGGGGAAGGGGCTGGAGGCCCCTCCTATACCATTGCACTCAGCGGTGCGCACATGAAGACACGGTCAGGCGGCGGTGACAGCAGGGGGCAGGTATGGTGCGGTCCATGGGCCACTGCTTTAGTCCTTCAGCTCTCTCAGTCTGCGGGCCGGACTGAACAGCCAGATGTGGCCCGTGGGCTGCACTTTGCCCAGGTCTGATATAGAGTCATTACAAACAGTGATCTATTTCAAGTGTTTTTCTGTTAATGTTGATTATGGCTTACAGCCAATGAAAACACAAGTCATCTCAATAAATTAAAATAATTAACAAAAACACCTGCAAAGGCTTCCTAAGCATCTAAAAAGGTCCCTTAGTCTGTTTTAGTAGGCTTCACAATCATGGCGAAGACTGCTGACTTGACATGTCCAGAAGGCAGTCATTGACACACTCCATAAGGTCCCAGAGTTCCAATATTCATTTGGAAATCAAGGTCCCAGAGTCTGGAGGAAGAGTGGAGAGGTACACAATCCAAGCTGCTTGAGGTCTAGTGTGAAGTTTCCACAAACTCTTTAATCAAGACCAAATTCAGCGCAGCCGTCTACGAAGAAATTTTAGAGCACTTCATGCTTCCCTCTGCCGACAAGCTTTTTGGAGATGGAAATTTCATTCTCCAGCAGGACTTGGCACCTGTCCAAACTGCCTAAAGTACCAATACCTGGTTTAAAAACAACAGTATCACAGTGCTTGATTGGCCTTCAAACTCGCCTGACCTTAACCCCATAGAGAATCTATGGGGTAATGTCAAGAGGAAGATGAGACACCAGACCCAAAAATGAAGACGAGCTGAAGGCTGCTATCAAAGCAACCTGGGCTTCCATAACACCTCAGCAGTACCACAGGCTGATCACCTCCATGCCACACTGCATTGATGCAAAAGGAGCCCCGACCAAGTATTGAGTGCATTTACTGAACATACATTTCAGTAGGCCAACATTTCGGATTTTAAAATCATTTTTCAAGCTCTTGTTATAAAGTATTCTAATTTACTGAGATAATGACCTTTGTGTTTTCATTGGCTGTAAGCCATAATCATCAACATTAACAGGAATAAACTCTTGAAATAGCTCACTCTGTTTGTAAAGACTCTATATAATGAGTTTCACTTTTTGCATTGAAGAACTGAAATAAATTAACTTTTTGATATTCTAATTTAGTGAGATGCACCTGTGTGTATTAACTTTTATTACCTTTTGACTATATGAAGTAGAAGATGATGGTGGTAGGTCCTTCAGAGTGGGTGGGGGGCTGATTTTTCTCGCACCTTTAATCCATTAAAAAGCAGTGCTATTAACCCCTTAAATGTCATTGTCATGTTAAGACATTTTTTGAGTTTTGGAAAACCTTTTGTCCAGTGTCTGCAGTCTGTTAAAAAGCCTGTTCTTTACTCGAATTTCTCTGACTCCCCGCATTGAAGCTCCACTGTTGATCTCGGTCAACTCTAGGCGGATTCGCTGTGCTCAGTTGACTGCTGTGCTGTTGGCGTGATCAGGGCCGGCTCCAGGTTTTTCTGGGCCCCGGGCGAAAGAGTCTCAGTGGGCCCCTTTAACACATACCATGATTCATGATGCAGAGATACGGCGGAGAAATATATATGTAGCACCCCGAGGACTCGGCTGCTACAGGGATATTGCACCTCGAACCAGAGGTGTGATATTCCACTCCCGGGTAAGGATGGAGTGTGGACCGGGGCTCAGTAGGCTGCATGCACCACACACACCCCATTTCCGAGGAACAGACCAACGGTGCTCCCACTAGACAGAGTGCAGGCACGACAGCTTCTGTTCCTGGCTGGAGGAGGGAGGGGGAGGAAAACCCAGTGGTGTAGGACCAGATAGGGGTGGGTTTCTGGGCATAGGTAGGAGCCCATTGGTTGCTAGTCACCTGGGCTCGGGTGTCAGAAGGAGGTATATAAGGTGGGCACTATCTTAGGTCAGTGGTCAGTTCAGAGAGGAGCTCAGCCAGAGAGAGCTGACAGGGAGCTGTGGCTCAGTCTGGGCCCAGCTCCAGAGGCAGGCCTGGAGTGGAGGCCAGAAACAACAGAAAGAGAAAGGAGAAGGAACAGGAAGGAAAGTAAGAAAGGAACTGAAACGGAGGAGAAAGGAGGCAAGGAACACAAAGAAAGGCCCAGAGACACGAAGGCAGAAGGAACCCCATATTCCCAGAGGAGATACTGGGTGAAGGGTTGGCAGAGCAGGGTACCGGAACCCGAATTGGTGGAGGCGACTAATCCTCAGCCATAACCGGAGGTTGTGACCACATCTTGGTGCGACCCCTCACTACATCCACCAGAAAGGCATACCGCATAGGGTCAGGGAGACCGGAGAGAGGTTTCACCAACAGAAGGCCCGAGGAAGCTGGACAAAGGTGGGTCACTGGTGGGGACGGCCAGTAGAAAGGAAGAGAGGGGAGCTTTCAGCCACACTCTGGAATTGCTTGGGAGTTGACCGAGTCCCTCACCTGGTGGACGCAGCACGGCTCGGGCGGTCACTGCTGGCCAAAGTGACCAGAGCAACAACTGTGAGTAAAGCTTTGGAAACTGCACCACACGTCTCTGTGATTCCTTGCCGCTCCAGCACCACTAGCACTGGGACACTCACACCATCACTCCCATCGTCTTCCACATTAGCTGCCCTGAGGCAATAATCCTCCCGTGGGGAGTCATCCCATACTCAGCTGCGCAAACAACATCAGCCTCAGCGGTCGGCAGCGCAGCGGCGGTCCCCACTGACCGCAATCCACGCGTGGCGTAGTCGGACACTTATTACAACATTTAGACTGCCACTGGTTTGACCACCCTGGGCACGGACAGGGTCACCGCCACGGAGAACTACAACCCCCAGCGATCCGGCTCCGGGTATTCCCCCTGCACAGCAGCAGCAGCACAGGCCCAGGGGGCGCGTCAACTATATATAGTACAATGCAAAGATTTCACTTCTTACATTACATGAGTGATATCTATTGTAAATTCCACAATAGCTCAGAAACCGGTGAATCGCTCCACACAGAATACTGTCCCCCATATAACGCTCCATACAGAATACTGGCCCCCATATAAGGCCCCATACGGAATACTGGCCCCCATATAAGGCCCCATACGGAATACTGGCCCCCATATAAGGCCCCATACGGAATACTGTCCCCCATATAAGGCCCCATAAGGAATACTGGCCCCCATATAAGGCTCCATGCGGAATACTGGCCCCCATATAAGGCTCCATGTGGAATACTGGCCCCCATATAAGGCTCCATGCAGAATACTGGCCCCCATATAAGGCTCCATGCGGAATACTGGCCCCCATATAAGGCTCCATACGGAATACTGGCCCCCATATAAGGCTCCGTACAGAATACTGGCCCCCATATAACGCTCCATACAGGATACTGGTCCCCTTGTAAAGCTCCATACAGGATACTGGCCCCCATATAACGCTCCATACAGGATACTGGTCCCCTTATAAAACTCCATACAGGATACTGGCCCCCATATAACGCTCCATACAGGATACCGGTCCCCATATAATGCTCCATACAGGATACTGGTCCCCTTATAAAACTCCATACAGGATACTGGCCCCCATATAACGCTCCATACAGGATACCGGTCCCCTTATAACGCTCCATACAGGATACCGGTCCCCATATAACGCTCCATACAGGATACTGGTCCCCTTATAAAACTCCATACAGGATACTGGCCCCCATATAACGCTCCATACAGGATACCGGTCCCCTTATAACGCTCCATACAGGATACCGGTCCCCTTTTAACGCTTCATACAGGATACTGGCCCCCATATAATGCTGCATGCAGGCTGTTACCCCCCACATAATGCCCCATACAGGCTGTCCCCCCCTTATAATGCTCCATGCAGGCTGTTACCCCCCACATAATGCCCCATACAGGCTGCCCCCCCCCTTATAATGCACTATGCAGGCTGTTCCCCACCTTATAATGCCCCATACAGGCTGTCCCCCCCCCTCTTTATAATGCCCCATGCAGGATGTCACCCCCCCTCTTTATAATGCCTCATGCAGGATGCCTCCCCCCTCTCTTTATAATGCTCCATGGAGGATGCCACCCCCTCCCCCCCCTTCTCTTTATACTGCCCCATGCCTCCATACATTAAAAAAAAAAAAATCAAATACTCACCTCCCTTCTCCTCACCTGCTACTTGCTGCCCGCTGCTCGGGTCCGAACTCCAGCGTTGTCAGCGTCTTCCCGCTCAGCGCTCCCTGTGACGGCTCAGGGGAGGGCGCGGTGTAAAGACGTCACCGCGCCCTCTGACCTGAGACGTCACAGGGAGCGCAGAGCAGGAAGACAGCGGATCTGACGAGGCACGGGGAGAGGTAAGTATCCAGCTGCCGGGGCCCTGAGCAAGCGGCGGAGAAGGGCGGGCGCTGACACCGCTCTCCTCCGCCCATAGCCCAGCAGGGTGCGCGACCGCCAGTGGGCCCCTCTGCCTGCTCAGGGCCCCGGCATTTGCCCGGGTGCGCCGGGTGCTGACGCCGGCCCTGGGCGTGATGTCAGCATTGTAGACAATAACAAACACCGAGAGCAGTGTCAGAGATTCATTTAGTACTTTTTAAACTGCAGCTGTGGAGTAGGTTTTTAAGAAGCAAAAACGTCTTTTTTTAAAGTGACTCTGTCAACACAGCATGCTGTACCCTTGGCGTGGCCTATCAGTTCAGTGCACCTTTTCACCTGCTCCTCTATCTTCATCCTTCTCTGGATCTACGATGCCAGAGTTGTGAATCAAAGAACATGAGGCTGGATATTGAGAGAAAACAAGCAGGTGGGAAGGTGTATTTAAATGTTTGGCTCCGCCGTGTAGCACTGAGCTGCAGGATTTAGTTTGGACAGTCATTCTGTGCTGACAGTCTGTTTAAAGAGATCCTGGCTTTGTAATACTGATGAAAATTGTTACGGATCCGGGTGGTGGAACCTCTGTGCTGCGGTGCAAGGAGGGACCAGAGGGGCGTAACTAAGTATCAACTCGGACTGACCAAGGTCGCACGGCGGCTCAATCGACTCCGTGACCAGGGAGGGACCGAGCAGAGGGACCAGGTGCCACTCTGGGCCAGACCTTGTATGAGAGCAGGTGACTCCCACGGTCAGATGGCAGGGACTGACAGGTACAGCAGATGAGTACGGCAGGCAGGCTGACAGGTGGTCCGGGTAGACGGACTGGCGGACACCACGGGTAACTGGCAGGAGCTGCCAGGTAGACAGGCTGGTAGGCATGGTAGGTAACAGGCAGGAGCCTCCAGGTAGGCAGGCTCGTGGGCACGACAGGTAACAGGCAGGCGCCTCCAGGTAGGCAGGCTGGTAGGCACGACAGGTAACAGGCAGGAGCCTCCAGGGAGCCAGGCTGGTGGGCACGACATTTAACAGGCAGGAGCCTCCAGGTAGGGTGGCTGACAGGCACCACAGGTTACTGGTAAGTCCTCCCGGTAAGCAGACTGGCCAAGCCCATAGACAGACTGGCGGGTTGGACCATAGGCAGACTGTCGGGCTGGAGTGTGTACTGGCTGGCAGAGACAGGTAGCAGGTAAAGGCTCCGGGTAAGCGGACTGGCCAAGCTCATAGACAGACTGGCGGACTGGGCTTTAAGCAGACTGTCGGGCTGGACTGGTAGTCAGGCTGGCAGACTGGACTGGTAGTCAGACTGGCAGCGGGACTTGAGGGCTGAAGCAGAGTTTAGTACACAGAGCAACAACCTTGCACGGGCACCTCCATTTTGGAGGAGGTGCCTTATATATGAGAGGTCCTTCGGTCATTGGCCGGGGACTCTTTAGAGCGGCGCGCGTGGCCCCCTTAAGAGGGAGGAAGCGCGCACGTGCTCCCTAAGCACAGTGCCCGGAAAGATGCGCCCGCCGACAGCAGCAGCAGGGGAGCAGGAAGATGCCGGGCCAGGAGCGCGGCGGTAAGGTGGGACGGCGTCTCTATCTGTCTGGGGGCAGAGACACTGATGCTACAGCACTCTCCTCCTTTACGGCCCCTCTTTTTTAGGCCTGTAAGAAATTCTTTAAGAAGAAGAGGGGCGTGGATATTCTCCCTGGGGTCCCAAGTTCCTCTCCTCTGGGCCAAACCTCTTCCAATCCACCAGAAAAAAGGTTTTTCCTCTTACCCTTTTGGTGGCCAGAATGTTCTCTACCTCATAGACGTCCTCAGCGGAGACCGCAGCTGGGGTGGTACCTGGATCGTCTGAAAAAAAATTAAGAACAACTGCTTTGAGGAGAGATACGTGGAAGGAGTTGGGGATCCGTAAGGTGGCTGGGAGTTTTAACTTGCAGGCCACTGGATTGATTTGCTTGAGGACTTCAAACGGACCGATGAACCGCGGACCCATCTTATATGAGGGTATTTTGAGACTAACATGTTTGGATGAGAGCCAAACCTTGTCTCCTGGACGGAATTGAGGCGGATCCAGACGTTTCTTATCGGCATGTCTCTTCATCCGCTCGGAGTATTGAAGAATTGCGGATCTAGTGTCCTCCCAAATGGTAGAAAATTCGTTGACCAGAGACTCCGCGGCAGGATTGTCCACTGAAGCTGAGACGGGAAACTGAATCCGGGGTGTTGACCGTAGACCACAAAGAATGGGACTTAGAAGAAGATTCGCTCTCATGGTTGTTATAGGAGAACTTGGCCCATGGTAGAAGCTCTACCCAATCGGTATGGTGAGCGTTGACGAAGTGCCGGAGGAAGCTGGTAAGGATCTGGTTGATACGTTCCACTTGGCCATTGGACTGAGGATAATAAGCAGAGGAGAAATCCAGGGAGACATCCTGCAGCTTGCGCGTAGCTCTCCAGAAGCGCAAAGTGAACTGGACCCCGCGATCAGACACAATGTGGAGGGGTAGGCCGTGGAGACGAAAGATGTGATGGATGAAGTCCTTAGCCAGCACAGATGCAGATGGGAGACCAGGCAGAGGGATAAAGTGCGCCATTTTAGAAAAGCGGTCAGCGACCACCCAAATGATAGAACAACCGGCAGAAACAGGGAGATCCGTAATAAAGTCCATAGCATTGTGTTGCCACGGGGCAGCAGGTACGGGAAGAGGCAGTAGACGGCCGGCTGGAAGATGTCTTGGAACATTGTTGCGGGCACAGGATGAACAGGCCGTGATGAAGTCTACAACCTCCTTGCGCAGGAAAGGCCACCAGTAATGCTGGGTAATGAGCCGGAAGGTCTTCCTCTGGCCAGCGTGGCCGGCTAGTTTAGATGAATGGCCCCAGTGAAGAACCTTTTTACGATCCGGAACCGCTACAAATGTCTTACCGGATGGAAGACGAGACAGGTCCAACGGAGCCACATTCATCACTTTGGAAGGATCGATGATATACATAGGCTCCTCCTCTTGATCGGAGGACAGGAAAGATAGGGATAAAGCATCGGCTTTAACGTTCTTGTCCGCAGGGTATTAATGTAGGGTAAAGCTGAAACAGGCAAAGAACAGAGACCACCGGGCCTGATGCGGATTGAGTCTTTGAGCGTTTTGTAAATAGGCCAGGTTTTTGTGATCAGTGTAGATGACCACCGGGTGCAGAGCCCCCTCTAGGTAATGCCTCCAGGTAGGCTGGCTGGCAGACACCACAGGTTACTGGTAAGTTCTCCGGGTAAACAGACTGACCAAGCCCATAGACAGACTGGCGGGTTGGACCATAGGCAGACTGTTGGGCTGGAGTGTATACTAGCTGGTGGAGACAGGTAGCAGGTAAAGGCTCCGTATAAGTGGACTGGCCAAGCCCATAGACAGACTGGCGGACTGGGCTGTAAGCAGACTGTCGGGCTGGACTGGTAGTCAGGCTAGCGGACTGGACTGGTAGTCAGACTGGCAACGGGACCTGAGGGTTGAAGCAGAGTTTAGTACACAGAGCAACAACCTTGCACTGGCACCTCCATTTTGGAGGAGGTGCCTTATATATGAGAGGTCCTTCGGTCATTGGCCGGGGACTCTTTAGAACGGCACTCGGCCCCTTTAAGAGGGAGGAAGCGCACGCGCCCTAAACACAGTGCCCAGGAAGCTGCGCGCGCCGACAGCAGCAGCAGGGGAGCAGGAAGACGCCGGGCCAGGAGCGCAGTGGTAAGGGGGGCGGCGTCTCTGCCTATCAGGATGCAGAGACGCCGATGATACAAAAATGACGCCTGTGGGGACAAAATCAGATTTACGTTTTTTTAATTTATCAAAAATATTTTTATTGGGCAAACTTTTACATCTTACAAATTGGTTGATAAAATAATCATATTATATAATCCCAACAAATTGAGTACAATTTTGTATCAATCATTGTTTATGACAGGAATACAATGCCTGTCATAGGATTCCTCACACCCTTCCCTCTCACTTATCTGAACTCACATTTTAATATATCGAGTACAATAACTAGACAACAGTTTAAACATGAGGAACATACAGTAAGGTGTTTCAGATCTGAAATATTGGTTCGTTTTTAAAGGAGAAGTAAGTTAAATATGACATCTCTTGCTAATACTTCCAACACTACCGCTGGGCATTTAATCCAGTGTCCACACTATTTACCAAATTTCGCAATGGCCCCCCTTTTTATGTATATACTTTTTTTCCATCAGAATGGTGGTATTTAAACAACTCACAAACTCCTCGGAGATAGATATAATTTCTAGTATCTATCTCTACATATCTAGCTATTTACAGTGCTGGCCAAAAGTATTGGCACCCCTGAAATTCTGTCAGATAATACTCAGCTTCTTCCTGAAAATGATTGCAATCACAAATTCTTTGATATTATTCTCTTCATTTAATTTGTCTTCAATGAAAAAAACACAAAAAGGATTGTCCTAAAGCCAAATTGGATATAATTCCACACCAAACCTAAAAAAGGGGGTGGACAAAAGTATTGGCACCCTTTGAAAAATCATGTGATGCTTCTCTAATTCGTGTAATTAACAGCACCTGTAACTTACCTGTGGCACCTAACAGGTGTTGACAATAACTAAATCATATTTGCAGCCAGTTAACATGGATTAAAGTTGACTCAACATCTGTCCTGTGTCCTTGTGTGTACCACATTGAGCATGGAGAAAAGAAAGAAGACCAAAGAACTGTCTGAGGACTTGAGAAACCAAATTGTGAGGAAGCATGAGCAATCTCAAGGCTACAAGTCCATCTCCAAAGACCTGAATGTTCCTGTGTCTTCCGTACGCAGTGTCATCAAGAAGTTTAAAGCCCATGGCACTGTGGCTAACCTCCCTAGATGTGGACGGAAAAGAAAAATTTACGAGAGATTTCAACGCAAGATTGTGCGGATGGTGGATAAAGAGCCTCGACTAACATCCAAACAAGTTCAAGCTGCCCTGCAGTCCGAGGGTACAACAGTGTCAACCCATACTATCTGTCGACATCTGAATGAAAAGGGACTGTATGGTAGGATACCCAGGAAGACCCCACTTCTTACCCCGAGACATAAAAAAGCCAGGCTGGAGTATGTCAAAACTTACCTGAGAAAGCCTAAAACGTTTTGGAAGAATGTTCTCTGGTCAGATGAGACAAAAGTAGAGCTTTTTGGGAAAAAGCATCAACATAGAGTGTGCAGGGAAAAAAAAGAGGCATTCAAAGAAAAGAACACAGTCCCTAAAGTCAAACATGGCGGAGGTTCCCTGATGTTTTGGGGTTGCTTTGCTGCCTCTGGCACTGGACTGTTTGACCGTGTGCATGGCACTATGAAGTCTGAAGACTACCAACAAATTTTTCAGCATAATGTAGGGCCCAGTGTGAGAAAGCTGGGTCTCCCTCAGAGGTCATGGGTCTTCCAGCAGGACAATGACCCAAAACACACTTCCAAAAGCACTATAAAATGGTTTTAGAGAAAGCACTGGAGACTTCTAAGGTGGCCAGCAATGAGTCCAGACCTAAATCCCATAGAACACCTGTGGAGAGATCTCAAAATGGCAGTTTGGAGAAGGCACCCTTCAAATATCAGGGACCTGGAGCAGTTTGCCAAAGAAGAATGGTCTACAATTCCAGCAGAGCATTGTAAGAGACTCGTTGATGGTTACCGGAAGCGGTTGTTCGCAGTTATTTTGGCTAAAGGTTGTGCAACCAAGTATTAGGCTGAGGGTGCCAATACTTTTGTCCGGCCCTTTTTTGGAGTTTTGTGTGAAATGATCAATGATTTGATTTTTGCTTCATTCTCTTTTGTGTTTTTTCCTTGCAAGCAAATTAAATGAAGAGAATAATACCAAAGAATTTGTGATTGCAATCATTTTCAGGAAGAGACTGAGTATTATCTGACAGAATTGCTGGGGTGCCAATACTTTTGGCCAGCACTGTATTATCTATATGTTAACTAAATGCATTTTCCATGTTATTTACTCCCTAAATCTTTCTATCTTCAATATCCGTATGCATATACATAGATCGGAAAGGGTGAGATAGGTAGTCTAACTAGGTAACCAGAGAAATTATATTCATTATACAGTCATGGCTGCAAGTGTTGTCAACCTTGACATTGTCCCAGAAAATCTAGTATTTTTCCCAGAAAATTATTGCAATTACACATGTTTTGTTATACACATGTGTACTTCATTTGTGTGGATTGGAACAACAAAAAAAAAAAAAAGTTAAATTGGACATCATTTCACATAAAACCCCCAAAAATGGGACGGACAAATTTGTTGGCACCTTTCCAAAACTGTGGGTAAACAAGTTTGTTTCAAGCATGTGACTCTCGTTCACACTCACATATGGCAAGTAACAGGTGTGGGTAATATGAAAATCACATCTGAAAACCGATAAAAAGGGAAGAAGTTGCCTCAGTCTTTGCATTGTGTGCCACACTAAGCATTGAGAGCAGAAAGAGAACTGTCTGAGGACTTGAGAACCAAAATTGTTTTGAAAATGATCTACAATCTCCAGATTGATGTTCCTTTGTCCATGGTGTGCAACATAATCAAGAGGTTTATAACCCATGGCACTATAGCTAATTTTCCGGGTCGTGGATGACAAAGAAAATTTGATGAAATGTTGCAATGCAGGGTAGTCTGTGTGAAGACCCGGGATCTTATGTGGGCGTAACGCTTCTCAGACAATGTAGGGTGAGGGTAAAAAGTGTGGCAATACATTATTGAACCACAAAGCGGACAATAAACACACAGAACAGTCCCAGCAAATACCCAAGATGGTACAACATTACACAGCCTCACGCTTCCTTCTCTGCCCCCCTGGGATAGAATAGCTGCGACTTTGGAGACTTCCAGGGCCGGCGACCTCAACCAGTGGCCCCCCGTTTCTGGCGGGCTCCCACTGAGAGAAAGTAGCGGCATGGTGCCTTAAAACCTTCTGGTTAAACCACTGTGAAATCCACAGCTCTTTCAAGGGGCATTGATATTGTCTTTTTATTCCACTGTAACCTCCACCACTCTTCCAAGGGGCATTGATATGGTCTTTTTATTTTACTGCGACCTCCACCACTCTTCCAAGGGGCATTAATATTGTCTTTCTATTCCACTGCGACCTCCACCAATCTTCCAAGGGTCATTGATATTGTCTTTTTATTCCACTGTAACCTCCACCACTCTTCCAAGGGGCATTAATATTGTCTTTTTATTAAACTGCGACCTCCACCTCTCTTCCAAGGGGTATTAAAACCATCTTGTTAAGCTACTGTGGCCTCCAAGTCTCTTCCACGAGGCATTGATATTGTCTTTTTATTCCACTGCGACATCCACCACTCTTCCAAGGGGAATTGATATTGTCTTTTTATTCCACTGCGACCTCTACCACTCTTCCAAGGGGCATTAAAACAGTCTTGATAAGCTATTGTGACTTCCACGTCTCTTCCAAGGGGCATTAAACCATCCGGTTAAACCACTCTGTACTCCACAGCTCTTCCAAGAGGCATTGATATTGTCTTTTTATTCGACTGTAACCTCCACCACTCTTCCAAGGGGAATTGATATTGTCTCTGTTTTCCACTGCGACCTCCACCACTCTTCCAATGGGCATTAAAACCGTCTTGTTATGCTACTGTGACCTCCACGTCCCTTGCACGGGGCATTGATATTGTCTTTTTAATCCATTGAGACTTACACCACTCTTCCAAGGGGCATGAAAACCGTCTTGTTAAGCTACTGTGACCTCCAAGTCTCTTCCAAGGGTCATTAAAACCGTCTGGTTAAACCGCTCTGAGCTCCACATCTCTTCCAAGGGGCATTGACAATGTCTTTTTATTCCATTGTAACCTTCTGCACTCTTCCAAGTGCATTGATATTGTCTTTTTATTCCTCTGCGACGTCCACGACTCTTCCAAGGGGCATTGAAACCGTCTTGTTAAGCTACTGTGACTTACAAGTTTCTTACACAGGGCATTGATATTGTCTTTTTATTCCACTGTAACCTCCACCACTCTTCCAAGGGGAATTGATATTGTTTTTTTATTCCACTGTAACCTCCACCAATCTTCCGAGGGGCATTGATATTGTCTTTTTATTCCACTGCGACCTCCAGCACTCTTCTAAGGGGCATTGATATTGTCATTTAAATCCACAACGATCTCCACCACTCTTCCAAGGGGCTTTAATACAGTCTTGTTAAGTTACTGTGACCTCCTCGTCTCTTCTAAGGGGCATTAAAATCATCTGGTTAAACACTGTGAACTCCACAGCTCTTACAAGAGTCATTGATATTGTCTTTTTATTCGACTGTAACATCCACCACTCTTCCAAGCGGCATTGATATTGTCTTTTTATTCCACTGCGACCTCCACCACTCTTCCAAGGGGCATTGATATTGTCTTTTTAATCAACTGCGACCTCCACCTCTCTTCCAAGGGGCATTAAAACTGTCTTGTGAAGCTACTGTGACCTCCATGTCCCTTCCACGGGGCATTGATATTGTCTTTTTATTCCACTGCGACCTCCACCACTCTTCCAAGGGCAATTGATATTGTCTTTTTAATCCACTGCGACCTCCACCACTCTTCCAAGGGGCATTGATATTGTCTTTTTAATCCACTGTGACCTCCACGTCTCTTCCAAGGGGCATTAAAACCGTCAATTTAAACCTCTCTGAACTCCACAGCTCTTCCAAGGAGTACTGGTATTGTCTTTTTATTCCACTCTAACCTCCACCACTCTTCCAATGGGCATTGACATTGTCTATTTATTCCACTGCGACCTCCACCACTCTTCCAAGGGGCATTAAGACAATCTTGTTAAGCTACAGTGACCTCCACAACTTTTCTATGGGGCATTGATATTGTCTTTTTATTCCACTGTAACCTCCACCACTCTTCCAAGGGGCATTGATTTTGTCTTTTTATTCCACTGCTACCTCAACCACTCTTCCAATGGGCATTGATATTGTCTTTGTAATCCACTGAAACCTGCACCACTCTTCCAAGGGGCATTAAAGCCGTCTTGTTAAGCTACTGTCACGTCCATGTCTATTCCACGGGGCATTGATATTGTCTTTTTATTCCACTGTAACCTCCACCACTCTTCCAAGTGGCAATAACATTGTCTTTTTATTCCACTGCGACTTCCACCTCTCTTCTAAGGGGCATTGATATTGTCTTTTTAATCCACTGCGACCTCCACCACTCTTCCAAGGGGCATTAAAACAGTCTTGTTAAGCTACTGTGACCTCCACGTCTCTTCCAAGTGGCAATTAAACCGTCTGGTTAAACCACTCTGAACTCCACAGCTCTTCCAAGGGGCATTGATATTGTCTTTTTATTCCACTGTAACCTCCACCACTCTTCCAAGGGGCATTGATTTTGTCTTTTTATTCCACTGCGACCTCCACCACTCTTCCAATGGGCATTGACATTGTCTATTTATTCCACTGCGACCTCCACCACACTTCCAAGGGGCAATAAGACAATCTTGTTAAGCTACAGTGACCTCTACAACTCTTCCATGGGGCATTGATATTGTCTTTTTATTCCACTGTAACCTCCACCACTCTTCCAAGGGGCATTGATTTTGTCTTTTTATTCCACTGCTACCTCAACCACTCTTCCAATGGGCATTGATATTGTCTTTTGTAATCCACTGCAACCTGCACCACTCTTCCAAGGGGCATTAAAGCCGTCTTGTTAAGCTACTGTCACGTCCATGTCTATTCCACGGGGCATTGATATTGTCTTTTTATTCCACTGCGACCTCCACCACTCTTCCAAGGGGTATTGATATTGTCTTTTTAATCCACTGCGACCTCCACCACTCTTTGAAGGGGCATTAAAACAGTCTTGTTAAGCTACTGTGACCTCCACATCTCTTTCAAGTGGCAATTAAACCGTCTGGTTAAACCACTCTGAACTCCACAGCTCTTCCAAGGGGCATTGATATTGTCTTTTTATTCCACTGTAACCTCCACCACTCTTCCAAGGGGCATTGATTTTGTTTTTTTATTCCACTGCGACCTCCACCACTCTTCCAATGGGCATTATTATTGTCTTTTTAATCCCCTGCAGCCTCCACCACTCTTCCAATGGGCATT
This sequence comes from Phyllobates terribilis, assembly GCF_046119375.1. NCBI lineage: Eukaryota > Metazoa > Chordata > Amphibia > Anura > Dendrobatidae > Phyllobates > Phyllobates terribilis. The sequence continues at coordinate 296,318 of NW_027362781.1, read as the reverse complement.
AAAACCGTTTTGTTAAGCTACTGTGACCTCCACGTCCCTTCCACGAGGCATTGATATTGTCTTTTTATTCCACTGCGACCTCCACCACTCTTCCAAGGGGTATTGATATTGTCTTTTTAATCCACTGCGAACTCCACCACTCTTCCAAGGGGCATTAAAACCGTCTTGTTATGCTACTGTGACGTCGACTTCTCTTCCAAGGGGCATTAAAACCATCTGGTTAAACCAATCTGAACTCCACAGCTCTTCCTAGGGGAATTTGTATTGTCTTTTTATTCCACTGTAACCTCCACCAATCTTCCAAGTGGCATAGATATTGTTTTTTTATTCCACTGCGACCTCCACCACTCTTCCAAGGGGCATTAAAACCGTCAATTTAAACCACTCTCAACTCCACAGCTCTTGCAAGTGGCTTTGATATTGTTTTTTATTCCACTGTAACCTCCAGCACTTTTCCAAGGGGCATTGATATTGTCTTTTTATTCCAGTGCGTCTTCCACCACTCTCCCAAGGGGCATTAAAACTGTCTTGTTAAGCTGCTGTAACCTCCATGTCTATTCCACGGGGCATTGATATTGTCTTTTTATTCCAATGTAACCTCCACCACTCTTCTAAGGGGCAGTGATATTGTCTTTTTAAACCACTGCGACCTCCACCACTCTTCCAAGAGGCATTAAAAACATCTTATTAAGCTACTATGACCTCCACGCTCTTCCAAGGGGCATTAAAACCATCTGGTTAAACCACTCTGAATTCCAAAGCTCATCAAAGGGGCATTGATATTGTATTTTTATTCCACTTGTAACCTCCACCACTTTTCCTATGGGAATTGATATTGTCTTTTTATTATTATTATTATTATTATTTATTATTATAGCGCCATTTATTCCATGGCGCTTTACATGTGATAGGGATATACATAACAAAAGCATTTACATAATCTTAACAAAACGAGTCAGCGACTGGTACAGGACGAGCGAGGACCCTGCCCGCGAGGGCTCACATTCTAGAAGGGATGGGTGAGGATACATTAGGTGAGGGTAGAGCTGGTCGTGCTGCGGTGGTTACTGCAGGTTGTAGGCTTGTCGGAAGAGGTGGGTCTTCAGGTTTCTTTTGAAGGTTTCCACGGTCGGCGAGAATCTGATGTGTTGGGGTAGAGAGTTCCAGAGTAGGGGGGATGCACTGGAGAAATCTTGTATACGATTGTGGGAGGAGGAGATAAAAGGGGAGTAGAGAAGGAGATCTTGTGAGGATCGGAGGTTGTGTGCAGGTAAGTACCGGGAGACTAGGTCACAGAAGTATGGGGGAGACAGGTTGTGGATGGCTTTGTATGCCATGGTTAGAGTTTTGAACTGGATTCTCTGGGCAATGGGGAGCCAGTGAAGAGATTGACAGAGAGGAGAGGCCGGGGAATAATTGGGGGACAGGTGAATTAGTCGAGCTGCAGAGGTTAGGATAAAACCGTCTTGTTAAGCTACTGTGACCTCCAAGACTCTTCCAAGGGGCATTAAAACCGTCTTTTAAAACCTCTCTAAGCTCCACAGCTATTTCAAGGGGCATTGACAATGTCTTTTTATTCCATAGTAACCTTCTGCACTCTTCCAAGTGCATTGATATTGTCTTTTTATTGCTCTGCGACGTCCACGACTCTTTCAAGGGGCATTAAAACCGTCTTGTTAAGCTACTGTGACCTCCAAGTTTCTTACACAGGGCATTGATATTGTCTTTTTATTCCACTGTAACCTCCACCACTCTTCCAAGGGGCATTGATATTGTCTTTTTATTCCACTGTAACCTCCACCACTCTTCTAAGGGGCATTGATATTGTCTTTTAAATCCACAACGATCTCCACCACTCTTCCAAGGGGCATTAAAACAGTCTTGTTAAGCTACTGTGACCTTCTCGTCTCTTCCAAGGCGCATTAAAACCATCTGGTTAAACACTGTGAACTCCACAGCTCTTACAAGAGGCATTGATATTGTCTTTTTATTCGACTGTAACATTCTCCACTCTTCCAATCGGCATTGATATTGTCTTTTTATTCCTCTGCGACCTCCACCTCTCTTCCAAGGAGCATTGATATTGTCTTAATAATCAACTGCGACCTCCACCTCTCTTCCAAGGGCCTTTAAAACCGTATTGTGAAGCTACTGTGACCTCAACGTCCCTTCCAAGGGGCATTGATATTGTCTTTTTAATCCACTGCAACCTCCACCACTCTTCCAAGGGGCATTGATATTGTCTTTTTATTCCACTGTGACCTCCACGTCTCTTCCAAGGGGCATTAAAACCATCAATTTAAACCACTCTGAACTCCACAGCTCTTCCAAGGAGCACTGGTATTGTCTTTTTATTCCACTCTAACCTCCACCACTCTTCCAAGGGGCATTGACATTGTCTATTTATTCCACTGCGACCTCCACCACTCTTCCAAGGGGCATTAAGACCATATTGTTAAGGTACAGTGACCTCCACAACTCTTCCATGGGGTAATGATATTGTAATTTTATTCCACTGTAACCTCCACCACTCTTCCAAGGGGTCATTGATTTTGACTTTTTATTCCACTGCGACCTCTACCACCTTTCCAATGGGCTTTGATATTGTCTTTTTAATCCACTGCAACCTCCAACACTCTTCCAAGGGGTAATGATTTTGTCCTATTATTCCACTGCAACCTCTACCACTCTTCCAATGGGCATTGATATTGTCTTTTTAATCCACTGCAACCTCCTCCACTCTTCCAAGGGGCATTAAAGCCGTCTTGTTAAGCTACTGTCACGTCCATGTCTATTCCACGGGGCATTGATATTGTCTTTTTATTCCACTGTAACCTCCACCACTCTTCCCAGTGGCATTGACACTGTCTTTTTATTCCACTGCGACTTCCACCTCTCTTCCAATGGGCATTAAAACAGTCTTGTTAAGCTACTGTGACCTCCACGTCTCTTCCAAGGGGCATTAAAACCGTCTGGTTAAACCACTCTGAACTCCACAGCTCTACCAAGGGGCATTGATATTGTCTTTTTATTCCACTGTAACCTCCACCACTCTTCCAATGGGAATTGATTTTGTCTTTTTATTCCACTGTGACCTCCACCACTCTTCCAATGGGCATTGTTATTGTCTTTTTAATTCCCTGCAACCTCCACCACTCTTCCAAGGGGCATTAAAACCGTCTTGTTAAGCTACTGTGACCTCCACGTCCCTTCCACGGGTCATTGATATTGTCTTTTTATTCCACTGCGACCTCTACCACTCTTCCAAGGGGCATTGATATTATCTTTTTAATCCACTGCGAACTCCACCACTCTTCCAAGGGGCATTAAAACCGTCTTGTTATGCTACTGTGACGTCGACTTCTCTTCCAAGGGGCATTAAAATCATCTGGTTAAACCACTCTGAACTCCACAGCTCTTCCTAGGGGAATTTGTATTGTCTTTTTATTCCACTCTAACCTCCACCACTCTTCCAAGGGGCATTGACATTGTCTTTTTATTCCACTGCGACCTCCACCACTCTTCCAAGGGGCATTAAGACCAAATTGTTAAGCTACAGTGACCTCCACATCTCTTCCACGGGGCATTCATATTGTCATTTTATTCCACTGTAACCTCCACCAATCTTCCAAGGGGCATTGATATTGTTTTTTTATTCCACTGCGACCTCCACCACTCTTCCAAGGGGCATTAAAACAGTCTTGTTAATCTACTGTGATCTCCACGTCCCTTCCACGAATCATTGATATTGTCTTTTTATTCCACTGCGACCTCCACCACTCTTCCAAGGGGCATTGATATTGTCTTTTTAATCCACTCCGAAATCCACCACTCTTCCAAGGGGCATTAAAACCGTCTTGTTATGCTACTGTGACGTCGACTTCTCTTCCAAGGGCATTAAAACCATCTGGTTAAACCACTCTGAACGCCACAGCTCTTTCAAGGGGCATTTGTATTGTCTTTTTATTCCACTCTAACTTCCACCACCCTTCCAAAGGGCATTGACAATGTCTTTTTATTCCACTGCAACCTCCACCACTCTTCCAAAGGGCATTGATATTGTCTTTTTAATCCACTGCGACCTCCACCACTTTTCCAAGGGACTTTAAAAATGTCTTTTTAAGCTACTGTGACCTCCACGTCACTTCCAATGGGCATTAAAACCATCTGATTAAACCATTCTGTACTCCACAGCTCTTCCAACTGGCATTGGTATTGTCTTTTTATTCCACTCTAACCTCCACCACTCTTCCAAGGGGCATTGACATTGTCTTTTTATTCCACTGAGACCTCCACCACTCTTCCAGGGGGCATTAAAACTGTCTTGTTAAGCTACAGTGACCTCAACATATCTTCCACTGGGCATTGATATTGTCTTTAAATTCCACTCTAACCTCCACCACTCTTCCAAGGGGCATTGACATTGTCTTTTTATTCCACTGCGACCTCCACCATTCTTCCAATGGGCATTAAAACTGTCTTGTTAAGCTACTGTGACCTCCACTTCTCTTCCAAGGGGCATTGAAACCGTCAATTTCAACCACTCTGAACTCCACAGCTCTTGCAAGAGGCATTGATATTGTCTTTTTATTCCATTGTAATCTCCAACACTCTTCCACAGGGCATTGATATTGTCTTTTTATTCCACTGCGTCTTCCACCACTCTCCCAAGGGGCATTCAAACTGTCTTGTTAAGCTGCTGTAACCTCCATGTCTATTTCACGGGGCATTGATATTGTCTTTTTATTCAAATGTAACCTCCACCACTCTTCTAAGGGGCAGTGATATTGTATTTTTAAACCACTGCGACCTCCACCACTCTTCCAAGGGGCATTAAAACAGTCTTGATAAGCTACTGTGACGTCTACGTCTCTTCTAAGGGGCAATAAAACCGTCTTGTTAAACCATTCTGTACTCCACAGTTCTTCCAAGGAGCATTGATATTGTCTTTTTATTCGACTGTAACCTCCACCACTCTTCCAAGGGGCATTGATATTGACTTTTTATTCCACTGTAACCTCCACCACTCTTCCAAGGGGCATTGATATTGTCTTTTTAATCCACTGCGATCTCCACCACTCTTCCAAGTGGCATTAAAACCATCTTGTTAAGCTACTGTGACCTCCAATTCTCTTCCAAGGGGCAATAAAACCGTCTGGTTAAACCAATCTTAACTCCACAGCTCTTCCAAGGGGCATTGGTATTGTCTTTTTCTTCCACTCTAACCTCCATCACTCTTTCAAAGGGCATTGACATTGTTTTTTATTCCACTGCGACCTACACCACGCTTCCAAGAGGCATTAAAACTGTCTTGTTAAGCTACAGTGACCTCCACATCTCTTCCACTGGGCATTGATATTGTCTTTTTATTCCACTGTAACCTCCACCACTCTTCCAAGGGGCATTGATATTGTCTTTAAATTCCACTGTAACCACCACCACTCTTCCAAGGGGCATTGATATTGTCTTTTTAATCCACTGTGACCTCTACCACTCCTCCAAGGGGCTTTAAAACAGTCTTGATAAGCTACTGTGACCTCCACGTCTCTTCCAAGGGGCATTAAAACCGTCTGGTTAAACCATTCTGTACACCACAGTTCTTCCAAGGAGCATTGATATTGTCTTTTTATTCGACTGTAACCTTCACCACTCTTCCAAGGGGCATTGATATTGACTTTTTATTCCACTGCGACCTCCACCACTCTTCAGAGGGACATTGATATTGTCTTTTTAATCCACTGCTACCTCCACCACTCTTCCAAGGGGCATTAAAACGGTCTTGTTAAGCTACTGTGACGTCAAAGTCTCTTCCAAGGGGCATTAAAACCATCTGGTTAAACCACTCTGAACTCCACAGCTCTTCCAAAGGGCATTTGTATTGTCTTGTAATTTCACTCTAACCTCCACCACTCTTCCAAGGGGCATCGACATTGTGTTTTTATTCCACTGCGACATCCACCACTCTTCCAAGGGGCATTGATATTGTCTTTTTAGTCCACTGCGCACTCCACCCCTCTCCAAGGGGCATTAAAACCGTCTTGTTAAGCTACTGTGACCTCCACGTGTCTTCGAAGGGGCATTGATATTGTCTTTTTATAGCACTGTAACCTCCACCAATCTTCCAAGGGGCATTGATATTGTTTTTTAACTCCACTGCGACCTCCACCACTCTACCAGGGGGCAATAAAACCGTCTTGATAAGTTACTGTGACCACCACGTCTCTTCCAAGAGGCGTTAAAACCATCTGGTTATTCCACTCTGAACTCCACAGCTCTTCTAAGCGGCATTATTATTGTCTTTTTATTCCACGGTAACCTCCACCACTCTTCCAAGGGGCATTGATATTGTCTTTTTATTCCACTGCGACCTTCACCAGTCCTCCAAGGGGCAATAAAACCATCTTGTTAAGCTACTGTGACCTCCACGTCTCTTCCACGGGGCATTGGAATTGTCTTTTAATTCCACTGTAACATCCACCACTCGTCCAAGGGGCATTGATATTGACTTTTTATTCCACTGCAACCTACACTACTATTCCAAGGGGCACTGATATTGTCTTTTTAATCCACTGTGACCTCCACCACTCTTCGAAGGGGCATTAAAACCGTCTTGCTAAACTACTGTGACCTCATCGTCTTTTCCACTGGCCATTGATATTGTCTTTTTATTCCACTGAAACCTCCACCACTCATCCAAGGGCATTGATATTGTCTTTTTATTCCAATGTAGCCTCCACCACTCTTCCGAGGGGCATTGATATTGTCTTTTTATTCCAATGTAATGTCCAGCACTCTTCCAGGGGGCACTGATATTGTCTTTTTATTCCACTGCGACCTCCACCTCTCTTCGAAGGGGCATTGATATTGTCTTTTTATTCCACTGCGACCTCCACCACTCTTCCATGGGACATTAAAACCATCTTGTTAAGCTACTATGACCTCCATGTCTCTTCCACAGGGAATTGATATTGTCTTTTAATTCCACTGTAACCTCCAACACTCTTCCAAGGGGCATTGATATTGTCTTTTTATTCAACTGAGACTTCCACCACTACTTCAAGGAGCATTGACATTGTCTTTTTAATCCACTTCGACCTCCACCACTCTTCCAAGGGGCATTAAAACAGTCTTGTTAATCTACTGTGAACTCCACATCTCTTCCAAGGGGCATTAAAACCGTCAATTTAAACCACTCTCATCCCCGCAGCTCTTGCAAAGTGCATTGATATTGTCGTTTTATTCCACTGCGACTTCCACCTCTCTTCCAAGGGGCATTAAAACCGTCTTGTTAATCTACTGTGACCTCCACGTCTCTTCCAAGGGGCATTAAAACCGTCAATTTAAACCACTCTCAACTCCACAGCTCTTGCAACGGTCATTGATATTGTCTTTTTATTCCACTGTAACCTCCACCACTCTTCCAATGGGCATTGATATTGTCTTTTTATTTAACTGCGACCTCCACCACTCTTCCAAGGGGCATTGATATTGTCTTTTTATTCCACTGCGTCCTTCACCACTCTTCAAATGGGCATTTAAACCGTCTTGTTAAGCCACTGTGACCTCCATGTCTCTTCCACGAGGCATTCATATTGTCTTTTTATTCCACTGCAACCTCCACATCTCTTCCAAGTGGAATTTATATTGTCTTTTTATTCCACTGCGACCTCCACCACTCTTCTAAGGGGCATTGATATTGTCTGTTTAATTCACTGCGACCTCCACCACTCTTCCAAGGGGCATTAAAACAGTTTTGATAAGCTACTGTGACCTCCACGTCTCTTCCAAGGGGCATTAAAACCGTCTGGTTAAACAACTCTGAACTCAACAGCTCTTCCAAGAGGCATTGATATTGTCTTTTTATTCCACTCTAACCTCCACCAATCTTCCAATGGGCATTGATATTGTCTTTTTAATCCACTGCGACCTCCACCACTCTTCCAAGGGGCATTGATTTTGTCTTTTTATTCCATTGCGACCTCCACCACTCTTCCAAGGGGCAATGATATAGTCTTTTTAATCCACTGCGACCTCCACTACTCTTCCAAGGGGCATTAAAACGGTCTTGTTAAGCTACTCTGACGTCGAAGTCTCTTCCAAGGGGCATTAAAACCATCTGGTTAAACCACTCTGAACTCCACAGCTCTTCCAAGGGGCATTGATATTGTCTTGTAATTTCACTCTAACCTCCACCACTCTTCCAAGGGGCATTGATATTGTCTGTTTAGTCCACTGCGCACTCCACCCCTCTCCAAGGGGCATTAAAACTGCCTTGTTAAGCTACTGTGACCTCCACATGTCTTCGAAGGGGCATTGATATTGTCTTTTTATTCCACTGTAACCTCCACCAATCTTTCAAGGGGCATTGATATTGTTTTTTAACTCCACTGCAACCTCCACCACTCTACCTGGGGGCATTAAAACCATCTTGATAAGTTACTGTGACCACCACGTCTCTTCCTAGAGGCGTTAAAAGCGTCTGGTTATTCCACTCTGAACTCCACAGCTCTTCTAAGGGGCATTATTATTGTCTTTATATTCTTCTGTAGCCTCCACCACTCTTCCAAGGGGCATTGATATTGTCTTTTTATTCCACTGCGACCTTCACCACTCTTCCATGGGGCATTAAATCCGTCTTGTTAAGCTACTGTGACCTCCACGTCTCTTCCAAGTGGCATTAAAACCGTCAATTTAAACCACTCTGAACTCCACAGCTCTTGCAATTTAAAGGGTCATTGATATTGTCTTTTTATTACACTGTAACCTCCACCACTCTTCCAAGGGGCATTGATATTGTCTTTTTTTCCCACTGCGACCTCCACCTCTCTTCTAAGGGGCATTAAAACCATCTTGTTAAGCTACTGTGACCTCCAAGTCTCTTCCACGAGGCATTGATATTGTCTTTTTATTCCACTGCGACCTTCACATCTCTTCCAAGTGGAATTGATATTGTCTTTTAATTCCACTGCGACCTCCACCACTCTTCTAAGGGGCATTGATATTGTCTTTATAATTCACTGCGACCTCCACCACTCTTCCAAGGGGCATTAAAACAGTTTTGATAAGTTACTGTGACCTCCAAGTCTCTTCAAAGGGGCATTAAAACCGCCTGGTTAAACCACTCTGAACTCCACAGCTCTTCCAAGAGGCATTGATATTGTATTTTTATTCGACTGTAACCTCCACCACTCTTCCAAGGGGCATTAAAACTGTCTTGTTAAGCTACTGTTACCTCCACGTCTCTTCCAAGAGGCATTAAAACCGTCAATTTAAACCACTCTGAACTCCACAGCTCTTGCAAGAGGCATTGATATTGTCTTTTTATTCCACTGTAACCTCCACCACTCTTCCAAGGGGCATTGATTTTGCCTTTTTAATCCACTGCGACCTCCATCACTCTTCCAAGGAGCATTAAAACCGTCTTGTTTAGCTCCTGTGACCTCCACTTCTATTCCACGGTGCCTTAAAACCTTCTGGTTAAACCACTGTGAACTCCACAGCTCTTCCAAGGGGCATTGATATTGTCTTTTTATTCCACTGTAACCTCCACCACTCTTCCAAGGGGCATTTGTATTGTCTTTTTATTTTACTGCGACCTCCACGTCTCTTCCAAGGGGCATTAATATTGTCTTTTTATTCCACTGCGACCTCCACCACTCTTCCAAGGGGCATTGATATTGTCATTTTATTCCACTGTAATCTCCACCAATCTTCCAAGGGGCATTGATATTGTTTTTTTATTCCACTGCGACCTCCACCACTCTTCCAAGGGGCATTAAAACTGTCTTGTTACTCTACTGTGACCTCCAAGTCCCTTCCACGGATCATTGATATTGTCTTTTTATTCCACTGCGACCTCCACCACTCTTCCAAGGGCCATTGATATTGTCTTTTTAATCCACTCCGAACTCCACCACTCTTCCAAGGGGCATTAAAACCGTTTTGTTATGCTACTGTGACGTCGACTTCTCTTCCAAGGGCATTAAAACCATCTGGTTAAACCACTCTGAACGCCACAGCTCTTCCAAGGGGCATTTGTGTTGTCTTTTTATTCCACTCTAACTTCCACCACACTTCCAAGGGGCATTGACAATGTCTTTTTATTCCACTGCGACTTCCACCTCTCTTCTAAGGGGCATGGATATTGTCTTTTTAATCCACTGCGACCTCCACCACTCATCCAAGGGGCATTAAAACAGTCTTGTTAAGCTACTGTGACGTTGACTTCTCTTCCAAGGGGCATTAAAACCATGTGGTTAAACCACTCTGAACTCCACAGCTCTTCCAAGGGGCATTTGTATTGTCTTTTTATTCCACTCTAACCTCCACCACTCTTCCAAGGGGCATTAAAACCATATTGTTAAGCTACAGTGACCTCCACATCTCTTCCACGGGGCACTGATATTGTCTTTTTATTCCACTGAAACCTTCATCAATCTTCCAAGGGGCATTGATATTGTATTTTTATTCCACTGCGATATCCACCACTCTTCCAAGGGGCATTAAAACAGTCTTCATAATCTACTGTGACCTCCATGTCTCTTCCAAGGGGCATTAAAACCGTCTATTTAAACCACTCTCAACTCCACAGCTCTTGCAAGGGGCTTTGATATTGTTTTTTATTCCACTGTAACCTCCAGCACTCTTCCAAGGGGCATTGATATTGTCTTTTTATTCCACTGCGTCTTCCACCACTCTCCCAAGGGGCATTAAAACTGTCTTGTTAAGCTGCTGTAACCTCCATGTCTATTCCATGGGGCATTGATATTGTCTTTTTATTCCAATGTAACCTCCACCACTCTTCTAAGGGGCATTGATATTGTCTTTTTATTCAACTGAGACTTCCACCACTACTTCAAGGAGCATTGACATTGTCTTTTTAATCCACTTCGACCTCCACCACTCTTCCAAGGGGCATGAAAACAGTCTTGTTAATCTACTGTGAACTCCACGTCTCTTGTAAGGGGCATTAAAACCGTCAATTTAAACCACTCTCATCTCCGCAGCTCTTGCAAAGTGCATTGATATTGTCTTTTTATTCCACTGTAACCTCCAGCACTCTTCCAAGGGGCATAGATATTGTCATTTTATTCCACTGCGACTTCCACCTCTCTTCCAAGGGGCATTAAAACCGTCTTGTTAAGCAACTGTGACTTCCACGTCTCTTTCACGGGGCATTGATATTGTCTTTTTATTCCACTGCGACCTCCACCACTCTTCCAAGGGGCATTGATATTGTCTTTTTTTTCCACTGCGACCTCCACCACTTTTCCAAGAGGCATTGATATTGTCTTTTTAATCCACTACGATCTCCAACACTTTTCCAAGGGGCATTAAAACCGTTTTGTTAAGCTACTGTGACCTCCACGTCACTTCCAAGGGGCATTAAAACCGTCTGGTTTAACTTCTCTGAACTCCACAGCTCTTCCAAGGGTCATTGATATTGTCTTTTTATTCCACTGTCACCTCCACGACTCTTCCAAGGGGCATTGATATTGTCTTTTTATTTTACTGCGACCTCCACCACTCTTCCAAGGGGCATTGATATTGTGTTTTTATTCCACTGCTATTTCAACCTCTCTTCTAACAGGCATTAATATTGTCTTTTTAATCCACTGCGACCTCCACCACTCTTCCAAGGGGCATTAAAACAGTCTTGTTAAGCTACTGTGACCTCCACGTCTCTTCAAAGGGGCATTAAAACCGTCTGGATAAACCAGTCTGAACTCCACAGCTCTTCCGAGGGGCATTGATATTGTCTTTTTATTCCACTGTAGCCTCCACCACTCTTCCAAGGGGCATTGATTTTGTCTTTTTATTCCACTGCGACCTCCATTACTCTTCCAAGGGGCATTGATATTGTCTTTTTAATCCACTGCGACCTCCACCACTCTTCCAAGGGGCATTGATATTGTCTTTTTATTCCACTGTAACCTACACCATTCTTCCAAGGGGTATTGATATTGTCTTTTTAATGCACTGCGACCTCCACCACTCTTCCAAGGGACATTAAAACCATCTGGTTAAACCACTCTGAACTCCATAACTCTTTCATGAGGCATAGATATTATCTTTTTATTTCACTGTAACCTCCACCACTCTTTCAAGGGGTATTGATATTGTCTTTTTATTCCACTGCGACCTCCACCACTCTTCCAAGGGACATTAAAACCGTCTTGTTAAGCTACTGTGACCTCCCCGTGTCTTCCAAGGGGCAATAAAACCATCTTGTTAAACCACTCTGAACTCCACAGCTCTTCCAAGGGGCATTGGTGTTGTCTTTTTATTCCACTCTAACCTCCACTACTCTTCCAAGGGGCATTGACATTGTCTTTCTATTCCACTGCGACCTCCATCATTCTTTCAAGGGGCATTGATATTGTCTTTTTATTCCACTGCAACCTCCACCACTCTTCCAAAGGGCATTGATATTGTCTTTTTAATCCACTGCGACCTCCACCACTTTTCCAAGGGACTTTAAAAATGTCTTTTTAAGCTACTGTGACCTCCACGTCACTTCCAATGGGCATTAAAACCATCTGATTAAACCATTCTGTACTCCACAGCTCTTCCAAGGGGCATTGGTATTGTCTTTTTATTCCACTCTAACCTCCACCACTCTTCCAAGGGGCATTGACATTGTCTTTTTATTCCACTGCGACCTCCACCACTCTTCCAATGGGCATTAAAACTGTCTTGTTAAGCTACTGTGACCTCCACTTCTCTTCCAAGGGGCATTGAAACCGTCAATTTCAGCCACTCTGAACTCCACAGCTCTTGCAAGAGGCATTGATATTGTCTTTTTATTCCATTGTAATCTCCAGCACTCTTCCACAGGGCATTGATATTGTCTTTTTATTCCACTGCGTCTTCCACCACTCTCCCAAGGGGCATTAAAACTGTCTTGTTAAGCTGCTGTAACCTCCATGTCTATTTCACGGGGCATTGATATTGTCTTTTTATTCAAATGTAACCTCCACCACTCTTCTAAGGGGCAGTGATATTGTCTTTTTAAACCACTGCGACCTCCACCACTCTTCCAAGGGGCAATAAAACATTCTTGATAAGCTACTGTGACCTCCACGTCTCTTCTAAGGGGCAATAAAACCGTCTGGTTAAACCATTCTGTACTCCACAGTTCTTCCAAGGAGCATTGATATTGTCTTTTTATTCAAATGTAACCTCCACCACTCTTCCAAGGGGCATTGATATTGACTTTTTATTCCACTGTAACCTCCACCACTCTTCCAAGGGGCATTGATATTGTCTTTTTAATCCACTGCGATCTCCACCACTCTTCCAAGTGGCATTAAAACCATCTTGTTTAGCTACTGTGACCTCCACGTCCCTTCCACGGGGCATTGATATTGTTTTTTAATTCCACTGCGACCTCCACAACTCTTCCAAGGGGCATTGATATTGTCTTTTTAATCCAATGAGACCTCCACCACTTTTCCAAGGGGCATTAAAACCGTCTTGTTAAGCTACTGTGACCCCCAATTCTCTTCCAAGGGTCAATAAAACCGTCTGGTTAAACCAATCTTAACTCCACAGCTCTTCCAAGGGGCATTGGTATTGTCTTTTTCTTCCACTCTAACCTCCACCACTCTTCCAAAGGGCATTGACATTGTTTTTTATTCCACTGCGACCTACACCACGCTTCCAAGAGGCATTAAACTGTCTTGTTAAGCTACAGTGACCTCCACATCTCTTCCACTGGGCATTGATATTGTCTTTTTATTCCACTGTAACCTCCACCACTCTTCCAAGGGGCATTGATATTGTCTTTTTATTCCACTGTGACCTCCACCACTCTTCCAAGGGGCATTAATATTGTCTTTTTAATCCAGTGCGACCGCCACCACTCTTCCTTGTGGCATAAAACCGTCATTTTAAGCTACTGAGACCTCCACGTCTCTTCCAAGGGGCATTAAAACCGTATTGTTAAACCACTCTGAACTCCACAGATCTTCAAAGGGGCATTGTCTTTTTATTTAATTGGATCCTCCACCACTCTTCCAATGGGCATTGATATTGTCTTTTTATTCCACTGTAACCTCCACCATTCTTCCAAGGAACATAGATATTGTCTTTTTATTCCACTGTAACCTCCACCACTCTTCCAAGGGGCATTGATATTGTCTTTAAATTCCACTGTAACCACCACCACTCTTCCAAGGGGCATTGATATTGTCTTTTTAATCCACTGTGACCTCTACCACTCCTAAAAGGGGCTTTAAAACTGTCTTGATAAGCTACTGTGACCTCCACGTCTCTTCCAAGGGGCATTAAAACCGTCTGGTTAAACCATTCTGTACACCACAGTTCTTCCAAGGAGCATTGATATTGTCTTTTTATTCGACTGTAACCTCCACCACTCTTCCAAGGGGCATTGATATTGACTTTTTATTCCACTGCGACCTCCACCACTCTTCCAAGGGACATTGATATTGTCTTTTTAATCCACTGCTACCTCCACCACTCTTCCAAGGGGCATTAAAACGGTCTTGTTAAGCTACTGTGACGTCGAAGTCTCTTCCAAGGGGCATTAAAACCATCTGGTTAAACCACTCTGAACTCCACAGCTCTTCCAAGGGGCATTTGTATTGTCTTGTAATTTCACTCTAACCTCCACCACTCTTCCAAGGGGCATCGACATTGTGTTTTTATTCCACTGCGACCTCCACCACTCTTCCAAGGGGCATTGATATTGTCTTTTTAGTCCACTGCGCACTCAACCCCTCTCCAAGGGGCATTAAAACCGTCTTGTTAAGCTACTGTGACCTCCACGTGTCTTCGAAGGGGCATTGATATTGTCTTTTTATACCACTGTAACCTCCACCAATCTTCCAAGGGGCATTGATATTGTTTTTTAACTCCACTGCGACCTCCAGCACTCTACCAGGGGGCAATAAAACCGTCTTGATAAGTTACTGTGACCACCACGTCTCTTCCAAGAGGCGTTAAAACCATCTGGTTATTCCACTCTGAACTCCACAGCTCTTCTAAGGGGCATTATTATTGTCTTTTTATTCCACGGTAACCTCCACCACTCTTCCAAGGGGCATTGATATTGTCTTTTTATTCCACTGCGACCTTCACCAGTCCTCCAAGGGGCAATAAAACCATCTTGTTAAGCTACTGTGACCTCCACGTCTCTTCCACGGGGCATTGGAATTGTCTTTTAATTCCACTGTAACATCCACCACTCGTCCAAGGGGCATTGATATTGACTTTTTATTCCACTGCAACCTACACTACTATTCCAAGGGGCACTGATATTGTCTTTTTAATCCACTGTGACCTCCACCACTCTTCGAAGGAGCATTAAAACCGTCTTGCTAAACTACTGTGACCTCAACGTCTTTTCCACGGGCCATTGATATTGTCTTTTTATTCCACTGAAACCTCCACCACTCATCCAAGGGGCATTGATATTGTCTTTTTATTCCAATGTAGCCTCCACCACTCTTCCGAGGGGCATTGATATTGTCTTTTTATTCCAATGTAATGTCCAGCACTCTTCCAAGGGGCATTGATATTGTCTTTTTATTCCACAGCGACCTCCACCACTCTTCCATGGGACATTAAAACCATCTTGTTAAGCTACTATGACCTCCATGTCTCTTCCACAGGGCATTGATATTGTCTTTTAATTCCACTGTAACCTCCAACACTCTTCCAAGGGGCATTGATATTGTCTTTTTATTCAGCTGAGACTTCCACCACTACTTCAAGGAGCATTGACATTGTCTTTTTAATCCACTTCGACCTCCACCACTCTTCCAAGGGGCATTAAAACAGTCAATTTAAACCACTCTCACCTCCGCAGCTCTTGCAAAGTGCATTGATATTGTCTTTTTATTCCACTGCGACTTCCACCTCTCTTCCAAGGGGCATTAAAACCGTCTTGTTAATCTACTGTGACCTCCACGTCTCTTCCAAGGGGCATTAAAACCGTCAATTTAAACCACTCTCAACTCCACAGCTCTTGCAACGGTCATTGATATTTTCTTTTTATTTCACTGTAACCTCCACCACTCTTCCAATGGGCATTGATATTGTCTTTTTATTTAACTGCGACCTCCACCACTCTTCCAAGGGGCATTGATATTGTCTTTTTATTCCACTGCGACCTCCACCACTCTTCAAATGGGCATTTAAACCGTCTTGTTAAGCTACTGTGACCTCCATGTCTCTTCCACGAGGCATTCATATTGTCTTTTTATTCCACTGCGACATCCACATCTCTTCCAAGTGGAATTTATATTGTCTTTTTATTCCACTGCGACCTCCACCACTCTTCTAAGGGGCATTGATATTGTCTTTTTAATTCACTGCGACCTCCACCACTCTTCCAAGGGGCATTAAAACAGTTTTGATAAGCTACTGTGACCTCCACGTCTCTTCCAAGGGGCATTAAAACCGTCTGGTTAAACAACTCTGAACTCAACAGCTCTTCCAAGAGGCATTGATATTGTCTTTTTATTCCACTCTAACCTCCACCAATCTTCCAAGGGGCATTGATATTGTCTGTTTAGTCCACTGCGCACTCCACCCCTCTTCCAAGGGGCATTGATTTTGTCTTTTTATTCCATTGCGACCTCCACCACTCTTCCAAGGGGCAATGATATAGTCTTTTTAATCCACTGCGACCTACACTACTCTTCCAAGGGGCATTAAAATGGTCTTGTTAAGCTACTCTGACGTCGAAGTCTCTTCCAAGGGGCATTAAAACCATCTGGTTAAACCACTCTGAACTCCACAGCTCTTCCAAGGGGCATTGACATTGTCTTGTAATTTCACTCTAACCTCCACCACTCTTCCAAGGGGCATTGATATTGTCTGTTTAGTCCACTGCGCACTCCACCCCTCTCCAAGGGGCATTAAAACCGTCTTGTTAAGCTACTGTGACCTCCACATATCTTCGAAGGGGCATTGATATTGTCTTTTTATTCCACTGTAACCTCCACCAATCTTCCAAGGAGCATTGATATTGTTTTTTAACTCCACTGCGACCTCCACCACTCTACCTGGGGGCAGTAAAACCATCTTGATAAGTTACTGTGACCACCACATCTCTTCCTAGAGGCGTTAAAACCATCTGGTTATTCCACTCTGAACTCCACAGCTCTTCTAAGGGGCATTATTATTGTCTTTATATTCCTCTGTAACCTCCACCACTCTTCCAAGGGGCATTGATATTGTCTTTTTATTCCACTGCGACCTTCACCACTCTTCCATGGGGCATTAAATCCGTCTTGTTAAGCTACTGTGACCTCCACGTCTCTTCCAAGTGGAATTAAAACCGTCAATTTAAACCACTCTGAACTCCACAGCTCTTGCAAGAGGCATTGATATTGTTTTTTTATTCCACTGTAACCTCCACCACTCTTCCAAGGGGCACTGATTTTGTCTTTTTAATCCACTGCGACATCCATCTCTCTTCCAAGAAGCATTAAAACCGTCTTGTTTAGCTACTGTGACCTCCACGTCTATTCCACGGTGCCATAAAACCTTCTGGTTAAACGACTATGAACTCCACAGCTCTTCCAAGGGCATTGATATTGTCTTTTTATTCCACTGTAACCTCCACCACTATTCCAAGGGGCATTGTTATTGTCTTTTTATTTTACTGCGACCTACACCACTCTTCCAAGGGGCATTAATATTGTCTTTTTATTCCACTGCGACCTCCACCACTCTTCAAATGGGCATTTAAACCGTCTTGTTAAGCTACTGTGACCTCCATGTCTCTTCCACAGGGCATTGATATTGTCATTTTACTCCACTGAGACCTCAACCACTACTTCAAGGAGCATTGACATTGTCTTTTTAATCCACTTCAACCTCCACCACTCTTCCAAGGGGCATTAAAAGAGTCTTGTTTATCTACTGTGACCTCCACGTCTCTTCCAAGGGGCATTAAAACCATCTGGTTAAACCACTCTGAACTCCAGAGCTCTTCCAAGGGGCATTTGTATTGTCTTGTAATTTCACTCTGACGTCCACCACTCTTCCAAGGGGCATTGACATTGTCTATTTATTCCACTGCGACCTCCACCACTCTTCCAAGGGGCATTGATATTGTCTGTTTAGTCCACTGCGCACTCCACCCCTCTCCAAGGGGCATTAAAACCATCTTGTTAAGCTACTGTGACCTCCACGTGTCTTCGAAGGGGCATTGATATTGTTTTTTTATTCCACTGTAACCTCCACCAATCTTGCAAGTGGCATTGATATTGTTTTTTAACTCCACTGCGACCTCCACCACTCTACCAGGGGGCAATAAAACCGTCTTGATAAGTTACTGTGACCACCACGTCTCTTCCAAGAGGCGATAAAACTGTCTGGTTATTCCACTCTGAACTCCACAGCTCTTCTAAGGGGCATTATTATTGTCTTTTTATTCCACTGTAACCTCCACCACTCTTCCAAGGGACATTGATATTGTCTTTTTATTCCACTGCGACCTTCACCAGTCCTCCAAGGGGCAATAAAACCATCTTATTAAGCTACTGTGACCTCCACGTCTCTTCAACGGGGCATTGGAATTGTCTTTTAATTCCACTGTAGCATCCACCACTCGTCCAAGGGGCATTGATATTGTCTTTTTATTCCACAGCAACCTACACTACTATTCCAAGGGGCATTGATATTGTCTTTTTAATCCACTGTGACCTCCACCACTCTTCCAAGGGGCATTAAAACCTTCTGGTTAAACCACTGTGAACTCCACAGCTCTTCCAAGGGGCATTGATATTGTCTTTTTATTCCACTGTAACCTCCACCACTATTCCAAGGGGCATTGTTATTGTCTTTTTATTTTACTGCGACCTCCACCACTCTTCCAAGAGGCATTAATATTGTCTTTTTATTCCACTGCGACCTCCACCACTCTTCAAATGGGCATTTAAACCGTCTTGTTAAGCTACTGTGACCTCCATGTCTCTTCCACAGGGCATTGATATTGTCTTTTCATTCCACTGGAACCTCCAACACTCTTCCAAGGTGCATTGATATTGACTTTTTACTCCACTGAGACCTCAACCACTACTTCAAGGAGCATTGACATTGTCTTTTTAATCCACTTCGACCTCCACCACTCTTCCAAGGGGCATTAAAACAGTCTTGTTTATCTACTGTGACCTCCACGTCTCTTCCAAGGGGCATTAAAACCGTCAATTTAAAACACTCTCAACTCCACAGCTCTTGCAAGGGTCATTGATATTGTCTTTTTATTACACTGTAACCTCCACCACTCTTCCAAGGGGCATTGATATTGTCTTTTTTTTCCATTGCGACCTCCACCTCTCTTCCAAGGGGCATTAAAACCATCTTGTTAAGCTACTGTGACCTCCAAGTCTCTTCCACGAGGCATTGATATTGTCTTTTTATTCCTCTGTGACCTCCACATCTCATCCAAGTGGAATTGATATTGTCTTTTAATTCCACTGCGACCTCCTCCACTCTTCTAAGGGGCATTGATATTGTCTTTTTAATTCACTGCGACCTCCACCACTCTTCCAAGGGGCATTAAAACAGTTTTGATAAGATACTGTGACCTCCACGTCTCTTCCAAGGGGCATTAAAACCGTCTGGTTAAACCACTCTGAACTCCACAGCTCTTCCAAGAGGCATTGATATTGTATTTTTATTCGACTGTAACCTCCACCACTCTTCCAAGGGGCATTAAAACTGTCTTGTTAAGCTACTGTTACCTCCACGTCTCTTCCAAGAGGCATTAAAACCGTCAATTTAAACCACTCTGAACTCCACAGCTCTTGCAAGAGGCATTGATATTGTCTTTTTATTTCACTGTAACCTCCACCACTCTTCCAAGGGGCATTGATTTTGCCTTTTTAATCCACTGCGACCTCCATCACTCTTCCAAGGAGCATTAAAACCGTCTTGTTTAGCTCCTGTGACCTCCACGTCTATTCCACAGTGCCTTAAAACCTTCTGGTTAAACCACTGTGAACTCCACAGCTCTTCCAAGGGGCATTGATATTGTCTTTTTATTCCACTGTAACCTCCACCACTCTTCCAAGGAGCATTGATATTGTCTTTTTATTTTACTGCGACCTCCACCACTCTTCCAAGGGGCATTAATATTGTCTTTTTATTCCACTGCGACCTCCAGGACTCTTGCAAGGGGCATTGATATTGTCTTTTTATTCCACTGTAACCTCCACCACTCTTACAAGGGGCATTGATACTGTCTTTTTATTCCACTTAGACTTCAACCACTCTTCCACAAGGCATTGATATTGTCTTTTTATTCCACTGTGACCTCCACGTCTCTTCCAAGGGGAATTAATACCGTCAATTTAATCCACTCTGAACTCTACAGCTC
Source organism: Phyllobates terribilis (assembly GCF_046119375.1). Lineage (NCBI taxonomy): Eukaryota > Metazoa > Chordata > Amphibia > Anura > Dendrobatidae > Phyllobates > Phyllobates terribilis. The sequence continues at coordinate 275,962 of NW_027362781.1, read as the reverse complement.
TTCCAAGGAGCATTGGTATTGTCTTTTTATTCCACTCTAACCTCCACCACTCTTCCAACGGGGCATTGACATTGTCTTTTTATTCCACTGCGACCTCCACCACTCTTTCAAGCGGCATTTAGACCATCCTGTTAAGCTACAGTGACCTCCACAACTCTTCCACAGGGCAATGATATTGTCTTTTATTCCACTGTAACCTCCACCACTCTTCCGAGGGGCATTGATATTGTATTTTTATTCCACTGCGACCTCCACCACTCTTCCAAATTGCATTGATATTGCCTTTTTAATCCTCTGCGACCTCCACCACTCTTTCAAGGGCATTAAAACAGTCTTGTTAAGCTACTGTGACCTCCACGTCTCTTCCAAGGGGCATTAAAACCGTCTGGTTAAACCACTCTGAACTCCACAGCTCTTCCAAGGGGCATTGATATTGTCTTTTTTTTCCACTGTAACCTCCCAAACTCTTCCAAGGGGAATTGATTTTATCTTTTTATTCCACTGCGACCTTAACCACTCTTCCAGTGGGCATTGATATTGTCTTTTTAATCCACTGCGACCTCCACCACTCTTCCAAGGGGCATTAAAACTGTCTTTTTAAGCTACTGTCACGTCCATGTCTATTCCACGGGGCATTGATATTGTCTTTTTATTCCACTCTAACCTCCACCACTCTTCCAAGGGGCATTGATATTGTCTTTTTATTCCACTGCAACTTCAACCTCTCTTCTAATGGGCATTGATATTGTCTTTTTAATCCACTGTGACCTCCACCACTCTTCCAAGCAGCATTAAAACAGTCTTGTTAAGCTACTGTGACCTCCACGTCTCTTAAAAGGTGCATTAAAACCGTCTGGTTAAACCATTCTGAACTTCACAGCTGTTCCGAGGGGCATTGATAATGTATTTTTCTTCCACTGTAACCTCCACCACTCTTCCAAGGGGCATTGATTTTGTCTTTTTATTCCACTGCGACCTCCACCACTTTTCCAAGGGGCAATGATATTGTCTTTTTAATCCACTGCGACCTCCACCACTCTTCCAAGGGGCATTAAAACGGTCTTGGTAATCTACTGTGACGTCGAAGTCTCTTCCAAGGGGCATTAAAACCATCTGGTTAAACGACTCTGAAATCCACAGCTCTTCCAAGGGGCATTTGTATTGTCTTGTAATTTCACTCTAACCTCCACCACTCTTCCAAGGGGCATTGACATTGTCTTTTTATTCCACTGCGACCTCCACCACTCTTCCAAGGGCATTAAAACAGTCTTGATAAGCTACTGTGACCTCCACTTCTCTTCCAAGGGGCATTAATACCGTCTGGTTAATCCACTCTGAACTCCACAGCTCTTCCAAGGGGCATAGATATTGTCTTTTTTTTCTACTGTAACCTCCCAAACTCTTCCAAGGGGCAATGATTTTATCTTTGTATTCCACTGCGACCTTAACCACTCTTCCAATGGGCATTGATATTGTCTTTTTAATCCACTGCGACCTCCACCACTCTTCCAAGGGGCATTAAAACCGTCTTGTTAAGCTACTGTCACGTCCATGTCTATTCCACGGGGCATTGATATTGTCTTTTTATTCCACTCTAACCTCCACCACTCTTCCAAGGGGCATTGATATTGTCTTTTTATTCCACTGCAACTACAACCTCTCTTCTAATAGGCATTGATATTGTCTTTTTAATCCACTGCGACCTCCACCACTCTTCCAAGCAGCATTAAAACAGTCTTGTTAAGCTACTGTGACCTCCACGTCTCTTCCAAGGTGCATTAAAACCGTCTGGTTAAACCATTCTGAACTCCACAGCTGTTCCGAGGGGCATTGATAATGTCTTTTTATTCCACTGTAACCTCCACCACTCTTCCAAGGGGCATTGATTTTGTCTTTTTATTCCACTGCGACCTCCACCACTTTTCCAAGGGGCAATGATATTGTCTTTTAAATGCACTGCGACCTCCACCACTCTTCCAAGGGGCATTAAAACGGTCTTGTTAAGCTACTGTGACGTCGAAGTCTCTTCCAAAGGGCATTAAAACCATCTGGTTAAACCACTCTGAACTCCACAGCTCTTCCAAGGGGCATTTGTATTGTCTTGTAATTTCACTCTAACCTCCACCACTCTTCCAAGGGGCATTGACATTGTCTTTTTATTCCACTGCGACCTCCACCACAATTCCAAGGGGCATTGATATTGTCTATTTAGTCCACTGCACACTCCACCCCTCTCCAAGGGGCATTAAAACCATCTTGTTAAGCTACTGTGACCTCCACGTGTCTTCGAAGGGGCATTGATATTGTTTTTTTCTTCCACTGTAACCTCCACCAATCTTCCAAGGGGCATTGATATTGTTTTTTACTCCTCTGCGACCTCCATCACTCTACCAGGGGGCAATAAAGCCGTCTTGATAAGTTACTGAGACCACCACGTCTCTTCCAAGAGGTGTTAAAACCGTCTGGTTATTCCACTCTGAACTCCAAAGCTCTTCTAAGGGGCATTATTATTGTCTTTTTATTCCACTGTAACCTCCACCACTCTTCCAAGGGACATTGAAATTGTCTTTTTATTCCACTGCAACCGTCACCAGTCCTCCAAGGGGCAATAAAACCATCTTGTTAAGCTACTGTGACCTCCACGTCTCTTCCACGGGGCATTGGAATTGTCTTTTAATTCCACTGTAACATCCACCACTCGTACAAGGGGCATTGATATTGTCTTTTTATTCCACTGCAACCTACACTACTATTCCAAGGGGCATTGATATTGTCTTTTTAATCCACTGTGACCTCCACCACTCTTTCGAGGGGCATTAAAACCGTCTTGCTAAACTACTGTGACCTCAATGTCTCTTCCACGGGCCATTGATATTGTCTTTTTATTCCACTGAAACCTCCACCACTCTTCCAAAGGGCATTGATATTGTCTTTCTATTCCAATCTAGCCTCCACCACTCTTCCAAGGGGCATTGATATTGTCTTTTTATTACACTGTAATGTCCACAACTCTTCCAAGGGGCACTGATATTGTCGTTTTATTCCACTGCGACCTCCACCACTCTTCGAAGGGGCATTGATATTGTCTTTTTATTCCACTGCGACCTCCACCACTCTTCCATGGGACATTAAAACCATCTTGTTAAGCTACTGTGACCTCCATGTCTCTTCCACAGGGCATTGATATTGTCTTTTAATTCCACTGTAAACTCCACCTCTCTTCCAAGGGGCATTGATTTTGTCTTTTTTTTCCACTGCGACCTCCACCACTCTTCCAAGGGGCATTGATATTGTCTTTTTAATCCACTGCGACCTCCACCACTCTTCCAAAGGGCATTGATATTGTCTCTTTATTTCACTGTAACCTCCACCACTCTTTCAAGGGGCATTGATATTGTCTTTTTATTCCACAGCAACCTCCACCATTCTTCCAAGGGGCATTAAAACCGTCTTGTTAAGCTACTGTGACCTCCACGTCCCTTCCACGGGGCATTGATATTGTCTTTTTATTCCACTGCGACCTCCACCACTCTTCCAATGGCCATTGATATTGTCTTTTAAATACACTGCGACCACCACCACTCTTCCAAGGGGCATTGATATTATCTTTTTAATCCACTGTGACCTCCACGTCTCTTCCAAGGGGCATTAAAACCGTCAATTTAAACAACTCTGAACTCTACAGCTCTTCCAAGGAGCATTGGTATTGTCTTTTTATTCCACTCTAACTTCCACCACTTTTCCAAGGGGCGTTGACATTGTCTTTTTTTTCCACTGCGACCTCCACCACTCTTCCAAGCGGAATTAAGACCTTCTTGTTAAGCTACAGTGACCTCCACAACTCTTCCACGGGGCATTGATATTGTCTTTTATTCCACTGTAACCTCCACCACTCTTCCAAGGGGCATTGATATTGTCTTTTTAATCCACTGCGACCTCCACCACTCTTACAAAGGGCATTGATATTGTCTTTTTATTCCACTGTAACCTCCACCATTCTTCCAAGGGGTATTGATATTGTCTTTTTAATGCACTGCGACCTCAACCACTCTTCCAAGGAGCATTAAAACCATCTGGTTAAACCACTCTGAAATCCATAGCTCTTTCAAGATGCATTGATATTGTCTTTTTATTTCACTGTAACCTCCACCACTCTTTCAAGGGGCATTGATATTGTCTTTTTATTCCACAGCAACCTCCACCACTCTTCCAAGGGGCATTAAAACCGTCTTGTTAAGCTACTGTGACCTCCACGTCCCTTCCACGGGGCATTGATATTGTCTTTTTATTCCACTGCGACCTCCACCACTCTTCCAAGGGGCATTGATATTGTCTTTTAAATACACTGCGACCACCACCACTCTTCCAAGGGGCATTGATATTGTCTTTTTAATCCACTGTGACCTCCACGTCTCTTCCAAGGGGCATTAAAACCGTCAATTTAAACAACTCTGAACTCTACAGCTCTTCCAAGGAGCATTGGTATTGTCTTTTTATTCCACTCTAATTTCCACCACTCTTCCAAGGGGCGTTGACATTGTCTTTTTTTTTCCACTGCGACCTCCACCACTCTTCCAAGCGGAATTAAGAACATCTTGTTAAGCTACAGTGACCTCCACAACTCTTCCACGGGGCATTGATATTGTCTTTTATTCCACTGTAACCTCCACCACTCTTCCAAGGGGCATTGATATTGTCTTTTTATTCCACTGCGACGTCCACCACTCTTCCAAAGGGCATTGATATTGTCTTTTTAATCCACTGCGACCTCCACCACTCTTCTAAGGGCATTAAAACAGTCTTGTTAAGCTACTGTGACCTCCACTTCTCTTCCAAGGGGCATTAAAACCGTCTGGTAAACCACTCTGAACTCCACATCTCCTCCAAGGGGCATTGATATTGTCTTATTTTTCCAATGTAACTTCCACCGCTCTTCCAAGGGGCATTGATTTTGTCTTTTTATTCCACTGCGACCTTAACCACACTTCCAATGGGCATTGATATTGTCTTTATAATTCACTGCGACCTTAACCACTCTTCCAATGGGCATTGATATTGTCTTTTTTTTCCACTGTAACCTCCACCACTCTTCCAAGGGGCATTGATATTGTCTTTTTATTCCACTGCGAATTCAACCTCGCTTCTAACAGGCATTAATATTGTCTTTTTAATCCACTGCGACCTCCACCACTCTTCCAAGGGGCATTAAAACCGTCTTGTTAAGCTACTGTGACCTCCACGTCTCTTCCCATGGGCATTAAAACCGTCTGGATAAACCACTCTGAACTCCACAGCTCTTCCGAGGGGCATTGATATTGTCTTTTTATTCCACTGTAACCTCCACCACTCTTCCAAGGGGCATTGATTTTGTCTTTTTATTCCACTGTGACCTCAACCACTCTTCCAAGGGGCATTGATATTGTCTTTTTAATCCACTGTAACCTCCACGTCTCTTCCAAGGGGCATTAAAACCGTCAATTTAAACAACTCTGAACTCTACAGCTCTTCCAAGGAGCATTGGTATTGTCTTTTTATTCCACTCTAACTTCCACCACTCTTCCAAGGGGCATTGACATTGTCTTTTTTTTCCACTGCGACCTCCACCACTCTTCTAAGCGGAATTAAGACCATCTTGTTAAGCTACAGTGACCTCCACAACTCTTCCACGGGGCATTGATATTGTCTTTTATTCCACTGTAACCTCGACCACTCTTCCAAGGGGCATTGATATTGTCTTTTTATTCCACTGCGATGTCCACCACTCTTCCAAAGGGCATTGATATTGTCTTTTTATTCCACTGTAACTTCCACCACTCTTCCAAGGGGCATTGATTTTGTCTTTTTATTCCACTGCGACCTCCACCACTCTTCCAAGGGGCATTGATATTGTCTTTTTAATCCACTGCGACCTCCACCACTCTTCCAAGGGGCATTGATATTGTCTTTTTATTCCACTGTAACCTCCACCATTCTTCCAAATGGTATTTATAATGTCTTTTTAATGCACTGCGACCTCCACCACTATTCCAAAGAACATTAAAACCATCTGGTTAAACCACTCTGAATTCCATAGCTCTTTCATGAGGCATTGATATTATCTTTTTATTTCACTGTAACCTCCACCACTCTTTCAAGGGGCATTGATATTGTCTTTTTATTCCACTGCGATCTCCACCACTCTTCCAAGGGGCATTAAAACCGTCTTGTTAAGCTACTGTGACCTCCACGTGTCTTCCACGGGGCATTGATATTGTCTTTTTAATCGACTGTGACCTCCACCACTTTTCCAAGGGGCATTAAAACCGTTTTGTTAATCTACTTTGACCTCCACGTCTCTTCCAAGGGGCAATAAAACCATCTGGTTAAACCGCTTTGAACTCCACAGCTCTTCCAAGGGGCATTGGTATTGTCTTTTTATTCCACTCTAACCTCCACCACTCTTCCAAGGGGCATTGACATTGTGTTTTTATTCCACTGCGACCTCCATCATTCTTTCAAGGGGCATTGATATTGTCTTTTTAATGAACTGCGACCTCCACCACTTTTCCAAGGGACATTAAAAATGTCTTTTCAAGCTACTGTGACCTCCTCGTCACTTCCAATGGGCATTAAAACCGTCTGGTTAAACCACTCTGATCCCCACAGCTCTTCCAAGGGGCATTGGTATTGTCTTTTTATTCCACTCTAACCTCCACCACTCTTCCAAGGGGCATTGACATTGTCTTTTTATTCCACTGCGACCTCCACCACTCTTCCAAGAGGCATTAAAACTGTCTTGTTAAGCTACAGTGACCTCCACATCTCTTCCACTGGGCATTGATATTGACTTTAAATTCCATTCTAACCTCCACCACTCATCCAAGGGGCATTGACATTGTCTTTTTATTCCACTGCGACCTCCACCATTCTTCCAAGAGGCATTAAAACTGCCTTGTTAAGCTACTGTAACCTCCACTTCTCTTCCAAGGGGCATTGAAACCGTCAATTTCAACCACTCTGAACTCCACAGCTCTTGCAAGAGGCATTGATATTGTCTTTTTATTCCATTGTAATCTCCAGCACTCTTCCACAGGGCATTGATATTGTCTTTTTATTCCACTGCGTCTTCCACCACTCTCCCAAGGGGCATTAAAACTGTCTTGTTAAGCTGCTGTAACCTCCATGTCTATTTCACCGGGCATTGATATTGTCTTTTTATTCCAATGTAACCTCCACCACTCTTCTAAGGGGCAGTTTTATTGTGTTTTTAAACCACTGCGACCTCCACCACTCTTCCAAGGGACATTAAAACAGTCTTGATAAGCTACTGTGACCTCTACATCTCTTCTAAGGGGCAATAAAACCATCTGGTTAAACCATTCTGTACTCCACAGTTCTTTCAAGGAGCATTGATGTTGTCTTTTTATTCGACTGTAACCTCCACCACTCTTCCAAGGGGAATTGATATTGACTTTTTATTCCACTGCGACCTCCACCACTCTTCCAAGGGGCATTGATATTGTCATTTCAATCCACTGCTACCTCCACCACTCTTCCAAGTGGCATTAAAAACCGTCTTGTTTAGCTACTTTTACCTCCACATCTCTTTCACTGGGCATTGATATTGTCTTTTTATTCCACTGCAACCTCCACCACTCTTCCAAGGGGCATTGATATTGTCTTTTTATTCCACTGTGACATCCCCCACTCTTCCAAGGGGCATTAATATTGTCTTTTTAATCCAGTGCGAGCGCCACCACTCTTCCTTGTGGCATAAAACCGTCATTTTAAGCTACTGCAACCTCCACCAATCTTCCAAGGGGCATTGATATTGTCTTTTTATTCCACTGTAACCTCCAACACTCTTCCAAGGGGCATTGATATTGTCTTTCTGTTCAACTGAGACTTCCACCACTCCTTCAAGGAGCATTGACATTGTCTTTTTAATCCACTTCGACCCCCACCACTCTTCCAAGGGGCATTAAAACAGTCTTGTTAATCTACTGTGAACTCCACGTCTCTTCAAAGGGGCATTAAAGCCGTCAATTTAAATCACTCTCAACTCCGCAGCTCTTGCAAGGGCCATTGATATTGTCTTTTTATTCCACTTTAACGTCCAACACTCTTCCAAGCGGCATTGATATTGTCTTTTTATTCCACTGCGACTTCAACCTCTCTTCTAAGGGGCATTGATATTGTCTTTTTAATCCACTGCGACCTCCACCACTCTTCCAAGGGGCATTAAAACAGTCTTGTTCAGCTTCTGTGACCTCCACGTCTCTTCCAAGGGGCATTAAAACTGTCTGGTTAAACCACTCTGAACTCCACAGCTCTTCCGAGGGGCATTGTTATTGTCTTTTTATTCCACTGTGACCTCCACCACTCTTCAAAGGGGCATTCATATTGTCTTTTTATTCCACTGTAACCTCCAGATCTCTTCCAAGGGGCATTGATATTGTCTTTTTATTCCACTGCGACTTCCACCTCTCTTCCAAGGGGCATTAAAACTATCTTGTTAAGCTACTGTGACATCCACGTCTCTTTCACGGGGCATTGATATTGTCTTTTTATTCCACTGTAACCTTCACCACTCTTAGAAGGGGCATTGAGATTGTCTTTTCATTCCACTATGACCTCCACCACTCTTCCAAAAGGCATTGATATTGTCTTTTTAATCCAATGTAACCTCCACCACTTTTCCAAGGGGCATTAAAACCGTTTTGTTAACCTACTGTGAACTCCACGTCACTTCCAAGGGGCTTTAAAACCATCTGGTTTAACTTCTCTGAACTCCACAGCTCTTCCAAGTGGCATTGATATTGTCTTTTTATTCCACTGTCACCTCCACCACTCTTCCAAGGGGCAGTGATATTATCTTTTTATTCCACTGCGACCTCCACTACTCTTCCAAGGGGCATTGATATTGCCTTTTTATTCCACTGTGATCTCCACCACTCTTCCAAGGGACATTTATATTGTCTTTTTAATCAACTGCGACCTCCACCACTCTTCCAAGGGGCATTAGAACCTTGGTGTTAAGCTACTTTGAACACCACGTCAATTCCATGGGGCATTGATATTGTCTTTTTATTCCACTGCACCCTCCACCACTCTACCAAGGGGCATTGATATTGTCTTTTTAATCCACTGCGACCTCCACCACTCTTCCAAAGGGCATTAAAACCGTCTAGTTAAGCTATTGTGACCTCCACGTCTCTTCCAAGGGGCATTAAAACCATCAAGTTAAACCACTCTGAACTCCACAGCTCTTCCAAGGGGCATTGATATTGTCTTTTTATTCCACTGCGACCTCCACCACTCTTTCAAGTGGCATTGATATTGTCTTTTTAATCAACTGCGACCTCCACCTCTCTTCCAAGGGGCATTAAAACGTCTTGTTAAGCTACTGTGACCTCCACGTCCCTTCCACAGGGCATTGATATTGTCTTTTTATTCCACTGCGACCTCCACCACTCTTCCAAGGGGCATTGATATTGTCTTTTTAATCCACTCTAACCTCCACGTCTCTTCCAAGGGGCATTAAAACCGTCAATTTAAACCACTCTGAACTCTGCTGCTCTTCCAAGGAGCATTGGTGTTGTCTTTTTTTTCCACTCTAACTTCCACCACTCTTCCAAGGGTCATTGACATTGTCTTTTTATTCCACTGCGACCTCAACCACTCTTCCAAGCGGCATTAAGACCATCTTGTTAAGCTACAGTGACCTCCACAACTCTTCCACGGGGTATTGATATTGTCTTTTTATTCCAATGTAACCTCCATCACTCTTCCAAGGGGCATTGATATTGTCTTTTTATTCCACTGCGACCTCCACCACTCTTCCAAAGGGCATTGATATTGTCTTTTTAATCCACTGCGACCTCCACCACTCTTCCAAGGTCATTAAAACAGTCTTGTTAAGCTACTGTGACCTCCACGTCTCTTCGAAGGCGCATTAAAACCGTCTGGTTAAAACACTCTGAACTCCACAGCTCTTCCAAGGGGCATTGATTTTGTCTTTTTATTCCACTGCGACCTTAACCACTCTTCCAATGAGCATTGATATTGTCTTTTTATTCCACTGTAACCTCCACCACTCTTCCAAGGGGCATTGATATTGTCTTTTAATTCCACTTTAACATCCACCACTCGTCCAAGCGGCATTGATATTGTCTTTTTATACCACTGCAACCTACACCACTCTTCCAAGGGGCATTGATATTGTCTTTTTAATCCACTGTGACCTCCACCACTCTTCCAAGGGGCATTAAAACCGTCTTGCTAAACTACTGTGACCTCAAAGTCTCTTCCACGGGCCATTGATATTGTCTTTTTATTCCACTGAAACCTCCACCACTCATCCAAGGGGCATTGATATTGTCTTTTTATTCCAATGTAACCTCCACCACTCTTCCAAGGGGAATTGATATTGTCTTTGTATTCCACTGTAACCTCAACCAATCTTCCAAGGGGCATTGATAGTGTCTTCTTATTCCACTGCGACCTCCACCACTCTTCCAAGGGGCATTAAAACAGTCTGGTTAAACCACTCTGAACTCCACAGCTCTTCCAAGGGGCATTGATTTTGTCTTTTTATTCCACTGCGACCTTAATCACTCTTCCAATGGGCATTGATATTGTTTTTTTAATTCACTGCGACCTTAACCACTCTTCCTCTGGGCATTGATATTGTCTTTTTATTCCACTGTAACCTCCACCACTCTTCCAAGGCGCATTAATATTGTCTTTTAAATCCACTGTAACATCCACCACTCGTCCAAGGGGCATTGATATTGTCTTTTTTTTCCACTGCGACCTACACCACTCTTCCAAGGGGCATTGATATTGTCTTTTTAATCCACTGTGACCTCCACCACTCTTCCAAGGGGCATTAAAACCGTCTTGCTAAACTACTGTGACCTCAAAGTCTCTTCCACGGGCCATTGATATTGTCTTTTTATTCCACTGAAACCTCCACCACTCATCCAAGGGGCATTGATATTGTCTTTTTATTCCAATGTAACCTCCACCACTCTTCCAAGGGGAATTGATATTGTCTTTGTATTCCACTGTAACCTCAACCAATCTTCCAAGGGGCATTGATAGTGTCTTCTTATTCCACTGCGACCTCCACCACTCTTCCAAGGGGCATTAAAACAGTCTGGTTAAACCACTCTGAACTCCACAGCTCTTCCAAGGGGCATTGATTTTGTCTTTTTATTCCACTGCGACCTTAATCACTCTTCCAATGGGCATTGATATTGTTTTTTTAATTCACTGCGACCTTAACCACTCTTCCTCTGGGCATTGATATTGTCTTTTTATTCCACTGTAACCTCCACCACTCTTCCAAGGCGCATTAATATTGTCTTTTAATTCCACTGTAACATCCACCACTCGTCCAAGGGGCATTGATATTGTCTTTTTTTTCCACTGCGACCTACACCACTCTTCCAAGGGGCATTGATATTGTCTTTTTAATCCACTGTGACCTCCACCACTCTTCCAAGGGGCATTAAAACCGTCTTGCTAAACTACTGTGACCTCAAAGTCTCTTCCACGGGCCATTGATATTGTCTTTTTATTCCACTGAAACCTCCACCACTCATCCAAGGGGCATTGATATTTTCTTTTTATTCCAATGTAACCTCCACCACTCTTCCAAGGGGCATTGATATTGTATTTGTATTCCACTGTAATCTCCACCAATCTTCCAAGGGGCATTGATAGTGTCTTCTTATTCCACTGCAACCTCCACCACTCTTCCAATGGTCATTGATAATGTCTTTTTAATCCACTGCTACTTCCACCACTCTTCCAAGGGGCATTAAAACCGTGTTGTTAAGCTACTGTGATCTCCTCGTTAATACCACGGGGCACTGATATTGTCTTTTTATTCCACTGCTAACTCCATCACTCTTCCAAGTGGCATTGATATTGTCTTTTTAATCCACTGCGAAATCCACGTCTCTTCCAAGGGGCATTAAAACCGTCTGGTTAAACCACTCTAAACAACTCAGTTCTTCCAAGGGGCATTGATATTGTCTTTTTATACCACTGTATCCTCCACCTCTCATCAAAGGGGCATTGATATTGTCTTTTTATTCCAATGTAACCTCCACCACTCTTCCAAGGGGCAGTGATATTGTCAATTTATTCCACTGTAATGTCCACCACTCTTCCAAGGGGCACTGATATTGTCTTTTTATTCCACTGCGACCTCCAACACTCCTCCAAGGGGCATTGATATTCTCTTTTTAATCCACTGCCACCTCCACCACTCTTCCAAGGGGCATTAAAACAGTCTTGTTAAGCTACTGTGACCTCCACTCTCTTCCACGAGGCATTGATATTGTCTTTTTATTCCACTGCGACCTCCACCACTCTTCCAAGGGGCATTGATATATTCTTTTTAATCAACTGTGACCTTCACCACTCTTCCAAGGGGCCTTAAAACCGTCTTGTTAAGCTACTGTGATCTCCACGTCTCTTACATGGGGCATTGATATTGTCTTTTTTTTCCACTGTAACCTCCACAACTCTTCTACGGGGCATTGATATTGTCTTTTTAATCCACTGCGACCTCAACCACTCTTCCAAGTAACTTTAAAACCGTCTTTTTAAGCTACTGTGACCTCCAAGTCTCTTCCAAGGGGCATTAAAACCATATGGTTAAACCACTCTGAACTCAACAGATCTTCCAATGGGCATTGATATTGTCTTTTTTTTCCACTGTAACCTCCACCACTCTTCCAAGGGGAATTGATATTGTCTTTTTATTCCACTGCGACCTCCACCACTCTTCCAAGGTATATTGATATAGTGTTTTTAATCAACTGTGACCTTCACCACTCTTCCAAGGGGCATTAAAACAGTCTTGTTAAGCTACTGTGATCTCCATGTCTCTTCCACAGGGCATTGATATTGTCTTTTTATTCCACTGTAACCTCCAATACTCTTCCAAGGGGCATTGATATTGTCTTTTTAATCAACTGAGACTTCCACCACTCCTTCAAGGAGCATTGACATTGTCTTTTTAATCCACTTCGACCTCCACCACTCTTCCAAGGGGCATTAAAACAGTCTTGTTAATCTACTGTGAACTCCACGTCTCTTCCAGGGGGCATTAAAACCATCAATTTAAACCACTCACAACTCCCAGCTCTTGCAAAGGGCATTGATATTGTCTTTTTATTTAACTGTAACCTCCAGATCTCTTCCAAGGGGCATTGATATTGTCTTTTTATTCCACTGCGACTTCCACCTCTCTTCCAAGGGGCATTAAAACTATCTTGTTAAGCTACTGTGACATCCACGTCTCTTTCACGGGGCATTGATATCGTCTTTTTATTCCACTGCAACCTCCACCACTCTTCCAAGGGGCATTGATATTGTCTTTTCAATCCACTGCGACCTCCACCACTTTTCCAAGGGGCATTAAAAATGTTTTGTTAAGCTACTGTGACCTCCACATCACTTCCAAGGGGCTTTAAAACCATCTGGTTTAACTTCTCTGAACTCCACAGCTCTTCCAAGGGGAATTGATATTGTCTTTTTATTCCACTGTCACCTCTACCATTCTTCCAAGGGGCAGTGATATTATCTATTATTCCACTGCGACCTCCACTACTCTTCCAAGGGGCATTGATATTGTCCTTTTATTCCACTGTGACCTCCACCACTCTTCCAAGGGGCATTTATATTGTCTTTTTAATCAACTGCGACCTCCAGCACTCTTCCAAGGGGCATTAAAACCTTGGTGTTAAGCTACTTTGAACACCACATCAATTCCATGGGGCATTGATATTGTCTTTTTATTCCACTGCGACCCCCACCACTCTTCCAAGGGGCATTAAAACCGTCTAGTTAAGCTATTGTGACCTCCACGTCTCTTCCAAGGGGCATTAAAACCATCAAATTAAACCACTCTGAGCTCCACAGCTCTTCCAAGGGGCATTGATATTGTCTTTGTATTCCACTGCGACCTCCACCACTCTTTCAAGTGGCAATAAAACCGTCTTGTTAAGCTACTGTGACCTCCACTTCCCTTCCACGGGGCATTGATATTGTCTTTTTATTCCACTGCGACCTCCACCACTCTTCCAAGGGGCATTGATGTTGTCTTTTTAATCCACTGTAACCTCCACGTCTCTTCCAAGGGGCATTAAAACCGTCAATTTAAACCACTCTGAACTCTACTGCTCTTCCAAGGAGCATTGGTGTTGTCTTTTTTTTCCACTCTAACTTCCACCACTCTTCCTAGGGTCATTGACATTGTCTTTTTATTCCACTGCGACCTCCACCACTCTTCCAAGCGTCATTAAGACCATCTTGTTAAGCTACAGTGACCTCCACAACTCTTCCATGGGGCATTGATATTGTCTTTTTATTCCAATGTAACCTCCACCACTCTTCCAAGGGGCATTGATATTGTCTTTTTATTCCACTGCGACCTCCACCACTCTTCCAAAGGGCATTGATATTGTCTTTTTAATCCACTGCGACCTCCACCACTCTTCCAAGGTAGTTAAAACAGTCTTGTTAAGCTACTGTGACCTCCACGTCTCTTCCAAGGGGCATTAAAACCGTCTGGTTAAACCACTCTGAACTCCACAGCTCTTCCAAAGGGTATTGATTTTGTCTTTTTATTCCACTGCGACCTTAACCACTCTTCCAATGGGCATTGATATTGTTTTTTTAATTCACTGCGACCTTAACCACTCTTTCACTGGGCATTGATATTGTCTTTTTATTCCACTGTAACCTCCACCACACTTCCAAGGGGCATTGATATTGTCTTTTAATTCCACTGTAACATCCACCACTCGTCCAAGGGGCATTGATATTGTCTTTTTATACCACTGCGACCTACACCACTCTTCCAAGGGGCATTGATATTGTCTTTTTAATCCACTGTGACCTCCACCACTCATCCAAGGGGCATTAAAACCGTCTTGCTAAACTTCTGTGACCTCAAAGTCTCTTCCACGGGCCATTGATATGGTCTTTTTATTCCACTGAAACCTCCACCACTCATCCAACGGGCATTGATATTGTCTTTTTATTCCAATGAAACCTCCACCACTCATCCAAGGGGCATTGATATTGTCTTTTTATTCCAATGTAACCTCCACCACTCTTCCAAGGGGAATTGATATTGTCTTTGTATTCCACTGTAACCTCAACCAATCTTCCAAGGGGCATTGATAGTGTCTTCTTATTCCACTGCGACCTCCACCACTCTTCCAAGGGGCATTAAAACAGTCTGGTTAAACCACTCTGAACTCCACAGCTCTTCCAAGGGGCATTGATTTTGTCTTTTTATTCCACTGCGACCTTAATCACTCTTCCAATGGGCATTGATATTGTTTTTTTAATTCACTGCGACCTTAACCACTCTTCCACTGGGCATTGATATTGTCTTTTTATTCCACTGTAACCTCCACCACTCTTCCAAGGGGCATTGATATTGTCTTTTAATTCCACTGTAACATCCACCACTCGTCCAAGGGGCATTGATATTGTCTTTTTTTTCCACTGCGACCTACAAAACTCTTCCAAGGGTCATTGAAATTGTCTTTTTAATCCACTGTGACCTCCACCACTCTTCCAAGGGGCATTAAAACCGTCTTGCTAAACTACTGTGACCTCAAAGTCTCTTCCACGGGCCATTGATATTGGCTTTTTATTCCACTGAAACCTCCACCACTCATCCAAGGGGCATTGATATTGTCTCTTTATTCCAAAATAACCTCCACCACTCTTCCAAGGGGCATTGATATTGTCTTTGTATTCCACTGTAAACTCCACCAAACTTCCAAGTGGCATTGATAGTGTCTTCTTATTCCACTGCGACCTCCACCACTCTTCCAATGGTCATTGATAATGTCTTTATAATCCACTGCGACTTCCATCACTCTTCCAAGGGGCATTAAAACCGTGTTGTTAAGCTACTGTGACCTCCTCGTTAATACCACGGGGCACTGATATTGTCTTTTTATTCCACTGCTAACTCCATCACTCTTCCAAGTGGCATTGGTATTGTCTTTTTATTCCACTGCGACCTACACCACTCTTTCAAGGGGCATTGATACTGTCTTTTTAATCTACTGCAGCCTCCAACAGTCTTCAAAGGGGACTTAAAACCGTCTTGTTAAGCTACTATGACCTCCAAGTCTCTTCCAAGGGGCATTACAATCGTCTGGTTAAACTGCTCTGAACTCCACAGCTCTTCCAAGGGGCATTGATATTGTCTTTTTATTCCACTGTAACCTCCACAACTCATCCAAGGGTATTGATATTGTGTTTTTATTCCACTGCGACCTCCACCACTCTTCCAAGGGGCATTGATATAGTCTTTTTAATCCACTGCAACCTCCACCACTCTTCCAAAGGGCATTAAAACCATCTAGTTAAACCACTCTGAACTCCACAGCTCTTCCAAAGGGCATTGATATTGTCTTTTTATTCCACTGCGACCTCCACCACTCTTCCAAGGGGCATTAAAACCATCTTGTTAAGCTACTGTGACCTCCACATCTCTTCCACGGATCATTGATATTGTCTTTTTAATCCACTGTAACCTCCACCACTCTTTCAATGGGCATTGATATTGTCTTTTTATTCCACTTCGACCTCCACCATTGTTCCAAGGGGCATTGATACTGTCTTTTTAATCCACTGCGACCTCCACCACTCTTCAAAGGGGCGTTAAAACCAACTTATTAGGCCACTGTGACCTCCACGTCTCTTCCAAGGAGCATTAAAACTTTATGGTTAAACCACAGTGAACTCCACATCTCTTCCAATTGGCATTGATATTGTCTTTTTATTCCACTGTACCCTCCACCACTCTTCTAAGGGGCATTGATATGGTCTTTTTATTCCACTGCGACCTCCACCACTCTTCCAAGGGGCATTGATATTGTCTTTTTATTCCACTGCGACCTCCACCACTCTTCCAAGGGGCATTAAAACCAACTTGTTAAGCTACTGTAACCTCCACATCTCTTACATGGGGCATTGATAATGTCTTTTTATTCCATTGTAACCTCCACCACTCTTTCAATGGGCATTGATATTGTCTTTTTAATCCACTGTGACCTCCACCGCTCTTCCAAGAGGCATTAAAACCGTCTTTTTAAGCTATTGTGACCTCCACATCTCTTCCACGGGGCATTGATTTTGTCTTTTTATTCCACTGTAACCTCCACCACTCTTCCATGGTGCATTGATATTGTCTTTTTATTCCACTGCGACCTCCACCACTCTTCCAAGGGGCATTGATATTGTGTTTTTAATCCTCTGCGACATCCACCACTCTTCCAAGGGGCATTAAAACCATTTTGTTAAGGTAGTGTGACCTCCAGGTCTCTTCCTAATTGCATTAAAACCGTCAATTTAAACCACTATGAACTCCACAGCTCTTGCAAGGTGCATTGATATTGCCTTTTTATTCCACTGTAACCTCCAGCACTTTTCCAAGGTGCATTGATATTGCCTTTTTATTACACTGCGACTTCCACCTCTCTTCCAAGGCGCATTAAAACCGTCTTGTTAAGCTACTGTGACCTCCACGTCTTTTCCACGGGGTATTGATATTGTCTTTTTATTCCACTGTAACCTCCAACACTCTACCAAGGGGCATTGATATTGTCTTTTTATTCCACTTGGACCTCCACCACTCTTCCAAGGGGCACTGATATTGTCTTTTTAATCCACTGCGACTTCCACCGCTTTTCCAAGGGGCATTAAAACCATCTTGTTAAGCTACTGTGACCTCTACGTTTCTCTTCCTAGGGGCATTAAAACCGTCAATTTAAACCACTCTAAACTCCACAGCTCTTGCAAGGGGCATTGATATTGTATTTTTATTCCACTGTAACCTCCACCACTCTTCCAAGGGGCATTGATATTGTCTTTTTACTCCACTGCGACCTACATCTCTCTTCCAAGGGGCATTAAAACCTTCTTGTTAAGCTACTGTGACCTCCACTTCTCTTCCAAGGGGAATTAAAACCTTCTGGTTAATCCACTGTGAACTCCACATCTCTACAAATATGCATTGATATTGTCTTTTTCTTCCACTGTAACCTCCACCGCTCTTCCAAGGGGCATTGATATTGTATTTTTATTCCACTGCGACCTCCACCACTCCTCCAAGGGGAATTGAAATTGTCTTTTTATTACACTGCGACCTCCAACACTCTTCCAACGGTCATTGATATTGTCTTTTTATTCCACTGCGACCTCCACGTCTCTTCCAAGGGGCATTAAAACCGTCAATTTAAACCACTCTGAACTCCACAGCTCTTGCAATGGGCATTGATATTGTATTTTTATTCCACTGTAATCTCTAGCACTCTTCCAAGGGGCATTGTTGTTTTTCTTTTTATTCCACTGCGACTTCCACCTCTCTTCCAAGGGGCATTAAAACCGTCCACTTAAGCTACTGTAACCTCCACGTCTCTTTCCCGGGGCATTAAAGCCGTCTGGTTAAATCGCTCTGAACCCCACAGCTCTTCCAAGGGGCATTGATATTGTCTTTTTATTCCACTGTAACCTCCACCACTCTTCCAAGGGGCATTGATATTGTCTTTTTACTCCACTGCGACCTACATCTCTCTTCCAAGGGGCATTAAAACCTTCTTGTTAAGCTACTGTGACCTCCACGTCTCCACATCTCTACCAATATGCATTGATATTGTCTTTTTCTTCCACTGTAATCTCAACCACTCTTCCAAGGGGCATTGATATTGTATTTTTATTCCACTGCGAGCTCCACCACTCTTCCAAGGGGCATTGAAATTGTCTTTTTATTACACTGCGACCTCCAACACTCTTCCAACGGTCATTGATATTGTCTTTTTATTCCACTGTAGCCTCCACCACTCTTCCAAGGGGCATTGATATTGTCTTTTTAATCCACTGAGACCTCCACCACTGTTCCAAAGGGCATTAAAACCGTCTTGTTAAGAGATTGTGTTCTCCACATCTCTTCCAGGGGCATTGATATAGTCTTTTTATTTAATTGTATCCTTCACCACTATTCCAAGGGTCACTGATATTGTGTTTTTTATTCCACTACGACTTCCACCTCTCTTCCACGGGGCATTTAAACCATCTTGTTAAGCTACTGTGACCTCCACGTCTCTTTCACTGGGCATTGATATTGTCATTTTTTTCCACTGTAACCTCCACCACTCTTCCAAGGGGCATTGATATTGTCTTTATATTTCACTGGTACCTCCACCACTTTTCCAAGGGGCATAGATATTGTCTTTTTATTCCATTGTGACCTCCACCACTGTTCCAAGGGACATTTAAAACTGTCTTGTTAAGCAACAGTGCCCTCCAATTGTTTTCCACAGGGCATTGATATTGTCTTTTTATTCCACACCGACCTCCACCACTCTTCTACGGGGCATTGATATTGTCTTTTTATTCCACTGCGACCTCCACCACTCTTCCAAGGGGCATTGATATTGTCTTTTTAATCCACTGCGACCTCCAGCACTCTTCCAAGGGGCAATAAAACCGTCTTGTTACGCTATTGTGACCACCACATCTCTTCCACGGGGCATTGATATTGTCTTTTTATTCCACTGTAGCCTCCACCACTCTTCCACGGGGCATTGATATTGTCTTTTTAATCCACTGCGACCTCCAGCACTCTTCCAAGGGGCATTAAAACCATCTTGTTAAGCTATTGTGACCTCCACATCTCTTACACGGGGCATTGATATTGTCTTTTTATTCCACTGTAACCTCCACCACTCTTCTAAGGGTCATTGATATTGTCTTTTTATTCCACTGTATCCTCCACCACTCTTCCAAGGGGCATTGCTATTGTCTTTTTAATACACTGTGACCTCCACCACTCTTCCAAGGGGCATTAAAACGTCTTGTTAAGCTATTGTGACCTCCACATCTCTTCCACGGGGCATTGATATTGTCTTTTTATTCCACTGTAACCTCCACCACTCTTCCACGGGGCACTGATTTTGTCTTTTTATTCCACTGCGACCTCCACCACTCTTCCTCGGGGCATTGATATTGTCTTTTTATTCCACTGCAACCTCCAGCACTCTACCAATCGGCATTGATATTGTCTTTTTAATCCACTGTGACCTCCACCACTCTTCCAAGGGGCATTAAAACCATCTTGTAAAGCTACTGTGACCTCCACGTCTCTTCAATGGGCATTAAAACAATCTGGTTTAAACGCTCTGAACTCCACAGCTCTTCCAAGGGGCATTGATATTGTCTTTTTATTCCACTGCGACCACCACCACTCTTCCAAGGGGCATTAAAACTGTCTTGTTAAGTTACTGTGATCTCCACATCTCTTCCACGGGGCATTGATTTTCTCTTTTTATTCCACTGTAACCTACACCACTCTTCCAAGGGGCATTGATTTTGTCTTTTTATTTCACTGCGACCTCCACCACTCTTCCAAGGGGCATTGATTTTGTCTTTTTAATCCATTACGCCCTCCATTACTCTTCCAAGGGGCATTAAAACTGTCTTCTTAAGCTACTGTGACCTCCACATCTCTTCCAAGGGGCATTGAAACCGTCTGGTTAAACCACTCTGAACTCCACAGATCTTCCAAGGGGCATTGATATTATCTTTTTATTCCACTGAGACCTCCACCACTCTTCCAAGTGGCATTGATATTGTCTTTTTATTCCATTGCGTCTTCCACCACTCTCCCAAGGGGCATTAAAACCGTCTTGTTAAGCTGCTGTAACCTCCATGTATATTCCACGGGGCATTGATATTGTCTTTTTATTCCAATGTAACCTCCACCACTCTTCTAAGGGGCAGTGATATTGTCTTTTTTAAACCACTGCGACCTCCACCACTCTTCCAAGGGGCATTAAAACATCTTGTTAAGCTATTGTGACCTCCACATCTCTTCCACGGGGCATTGATATTGTCTTTTTTTTCCACTGTAACCTCCACCACTCTTCCACGGGGCACTGATTTTGTCTTTTTATTCCACTGCGACCTCCACCACTCTTCCAAGTGGCATTAATATTGTCTTTTTAATCCACTGCGACCTCCATCACTCTACCAAGGGGCATTAAAACCATCTTGTTAAGCTACTGTGACCTCCACGTCTCTTCCAAGGGGCAATAAAACCGTCTGGTTAAACCTCTTTGAAATCCACAGTTCTTCCAAGTGGCATTGACATTGTCTTTTTATTCCAATGTAACCTGCACCACTCTTCCAAGGGGCACTGATATTGTCTTTTTATTCCACTGAGACCTCCACCACTTTTCCAAGGGGCATTGATATTGTCTTTTTAATCCTCTGCGACCTCCACCACTCTACCAAAGGGCATCAAAACTGTCTTGTTAAGCTACTTTGACCTCCACGTCTTTTCCTAGGGGCCTTAAAACTGTCAATTTAAACCACTTCGAACTCCAGAGCTCTTGCAAGGGGCATTGATATTGTCGTTTTATTCCACTGTAACCTCCAGCATTAGTCCAAGGGGCATTGATATTTTCTTTTTATTCCACTATGACTTCCACCTCTCTTCCAAGGGGCATTTAAACCGTCTTGTTAAGCTACTGTGACCTCCACCACTCTTCCAAGGGGCATTAATATTGTCTTTTATTTCCACTGTAACCTTCACCACTCTTCCAAGGGGCATTGATATTGGCTTTTTATTCCACTGGGACCTCCACCACTTTTCCAAGGGGCATTGATATTGTCTTTTTAATCCACTGCAACCTTCACCACTCTTCCAAGGGGCATTAAAACCATGTTGTTAAGCTACTGTGACCTCCACATCAATTCAACAGGGCATTGATATTGTCTATTTATTCCTCTGTGACCTCCACCACTCTTCCAATGGGCATTGATATTGTCTTTTTATTCCACTGCGAACTCCACCACTGTTCCAAGGGACATTAAAACTGTCTTGTTAAGCTACAGTGACCTCCAATTCTCTTCCTCGGGGCATTGATATTGTCTTTTTATTCCACTGCAACCTCCAGCACTCTACCAATCGGCATTGATATTGTCTTTTTAATCCACTGTGACCTCCACCACTCTTCCAAGGGGCATTAAAACCATCTTGTAAAGCTACTGTGACCTCCACGTCTCTTCAATGGGCATTAAAACCATCTGGTTTAAACGGTCTGAACTCCACAGCTCTTCCAAGGGGCATTGATATTGTCTTTTTATTCCACTGCGACCACCACCACTCTTCCAAGGGGCATTAAAACTGTCTTGTTAAGTTACTGTGATCTCCACATCTCTTCCACGGGGCATTGATTTTGTCTTTTTATTCCACTGTAACCTACACCACTCTTCCAAGGGGCATTGATTTTGTCTTTTTATTTCACTGCGACCTCCACCACTCTTCCAAGGGGCATTGATTTTGTCTTTTTAATCCATTGCGCCTCCATTACTCTTCCAAGGGGCATTAAAACTTTCTTGTTAAGCTACAGTGACCTCCAATTCTCTTCCTCGGGGCATTGATATTGTCTTTTTATTCCACTGCAACCTCCAGCACTCTACCAATCGGCATTGATATTGTCTTTTTAATCCACTGTGACCTCCCCCACTCTTCCAAGGGGCATTAAAACCATCTTGTAAAGCTACTGTGACCTCCACGTCTCTTCAATGGGCATTAAAACAATCTGGTTTAAGCGCTCTGAACTCCACAGCTCTTCCAAGGGGCATTGATATTGTCTTTTTATTCCACTGCGACCACCACCACTCTTCCAAGGGGCATTAAAACTGTCTTGTTAAGTTACTGTGATCTCCACATCTCTTCCACGGGGCATTGATTTTGTCTTTTTATTCCACTGTAACCTACACCACTCTTCCAAGGGGCATTGATTTTGTCTTTTTATTTCACTGCGACCTCCACCACTCTTCCAAGGGGCATTGATTTTGTCTTTTTAATCCATTACGCCCTCCATTACTCTTCCAAGGGGCATTAAAACTGTCTTCTTAAGCTACTGTGACCTCCACATCTCTTCCAAGGGGCATTGAAACCGTCTGGTTAAACCACTCTGAACTCCACAGATCTTCCAAGGGGCATTGATATTATCTTTTTATTCCACTGAGACCTCCACCACTCTTCCAAGTGGCATTGATATTGTCTTTTTATTCCATTGCGTCTTCCACCACTCTCCCAAGGGGCATTAAAACCGTCTTGTTAAGCTGCTGTAACCTCCATGTATATTCCACGGGGCATTGATATTGTCTTTTTATTCCAATGTAACCTCCACCACTCTTCTAAGGGGCAGTGATATTGTCTTTTTTAAACCACTGCGACCTCCACCACTCTTCCAAGGGGCATTAAAACAGTCTTGATAAGCTACTGTGACCTCTACGTCTCTTCCAAGGGGCAATAAAACCGTCTAGTTAAACCATTCTGTACTCCACAGTTCTTCCAAGGAGCATTGATATTGTCTTTTAATTCGACTGTATCCTCCAATACTCTTCCAAGGGGCATTGATATTGACTTTTTATTTAACTGCGACCTCCACCACTCTTCCAAGGGGCATTGATATTGTCTTTTTAATCCACTGCGACCTCCACCACTCTTCCAAGTGGCATTAAAACCATCTTGTTTAGCTACTGAGACTTCCATGTCCCTTCCTCGGGTCATTGATATTGTATTTTAATTCCTCTGCGACCTCCACAACTCTTCCAAGGGTCATTGATATTGTCTTTTTAATCCACTGCGACCTCCGCCACTTTTCCAAGGGGCATTAAAACCGTCTTGTTAAGCTACTGTGACCTCCACGTCTCTTCCAAGGGGCAATAAAACCGTCTGGTTAAAACACTCTGAACTCCACAGCTCTTCCAAGGGGCATTGGTATTGTCTTTTTATTCCACTGTAACCTCCACCACTCTTTCAAGGGGCAATGACATTGTCTTTTTATTCCACTGTGAACTCCACCATTCTTCCAAGGGGCATTAAAACTGTCTTATTAACCTACAGTGACCTCCACATCTCTTCCACTGGGCATTGATATTGTCTTTTTATTCCAGTGTAACCTCCACAACTCTACCAAGGGGCATTGATATTGTATTTTTATTCCACTACGACCTCCACTACTCTTCCAAGGGGCATTGATATTGTCTTTTTAATCCACTGCGACCTCCACCACTATTCCAAGGGGCATTAAAACCATCTTGTTAAGCTACTGTGACCTCCACGTCTCTTCCACGGGGCATTGATATTGTCTTTTCATTCCACAGTAACCTCCACCTCTCTTCCAAGGGACATTGATATTGTCTTTTCATTCCACAGTAACCTCCACCTCTCTTCCAAGGGGCATTGATATTCTCTTTTTAATCCACTGCGACCTCAACAACTCTTCCATGTAACTTTAAAACTGTCTTTTTAAGCTACTGTGACCTCCACGTCTCTTCCAAGGGGCATAAATACCATATGGTTAAACCACTCTGAACTCAACAAATCTTACAATGGGCATTGATATTGTCTTTTAATTCCACTGTAACCTCCACCACTCTTCCAAGGGGCATTGATATTGTCTTTTTATTCCACTGCGATCTCCACCACTCTTCCATGGTACATTAAAAAGATCTTGTTAAGCTACTGTGACCTCCATGTCTCTTCCACAGGGCATTGATATTCTCTTTTTATTCCACTGTAACCTCCAATACTCTTCCAAGGGGCATTGATATTGTTTTTTTATTTAACTGAGACTTCCACCACTCCTTCAAGGAGCATTGACATTGTCTTTTTAATCCACTTTGACCTCCACCACTCTTCCAAGGGGAATTAAAACAGTCTTGTTAATCTACTATGAACTCCAAGTCTCTTCCAAGGGGCATTAAAACTGTCAATTTAAACCACTCTCAACTCCGTAGCTCTAGCAAGGGGCATTGATATTGTTTTTTTATTCCACTGTAACCTCCAGCACTCTTCCAAGGGGCATTGATATTGTCTTTTTATTCCACTGCGACTTCCACCTCTCTTCCAAGGAGCATTAAAACCGTCTTGTTTAGCTACTGTGAGATCCAGGTCTCTTCCACAGGGCATTGGTATTTTCTTTTTATTCCACTGTGACCTCCACTACTCTTCCAAGGGGCGTTGATATTGTCTTTTTAATCCAGTGCGACCTCCACCGCTCTTCCATGTGGCATTAAAACCATCTTGTTAAGCTTCTTTGACCTCCACTTCTCTTCCAAGGGGCATTAAAATCGTCAATTTAAACCACTCTGAACTCCACATCTCTTGCAAGGGGCATTGATATTGTCTTTTTATTCCACTGCGACTTCCACAACTCTCCCAAGGGGCATTAAAACCATCTTGTTAAGCTACTGTAACCTCCATGTCTATTCCACGTCGCATTGATATTGTCTTTTTATTCCACTGTAACCTCCACCACTCTTCCAAGGTGCATTGATGTTGTCTTTTTAATCCTCTCCGACCTCCACCACTCTTCCAAGGGGCATTAAAACAGTCTTGATATACTACTGTGTCCTACACGTCTCTTCAAAGGGGCATTAAAACCGTCTGGTTAAACCAATCTTTACTACACAACTCAAATAAGGGGCATTGATATTATCTTTTTATTCGACTATAACCTCCACCACTCTTCCAAGGGGTCATTGATATTGACTATTTACTCCACTGCGACCTCCACCTCTCTTCCAAAGGGCATTGATATTGTCTTTTTAATCCACTGCGACCTCCACCACTCTTCCAAGTGGCATTAAAACCGTCTTCTTTAGCTACTGTGACCTCCACGTCCCTTCCACGGGGCATTAATATTGTATTTATATTCCACTGCGACCTACACCACTCTTCCAAGTGGCATTGATATTGTCATTTTAATCCAATGCAACCTCCCCACTCTTCCAAGGGGCATTAAAACCGTCTTGTTAAGCTACTGTGACCTCCACGTCTCTTTCAAGTGGCAATAAAACCGTCTGGTTAAACCACTCTGAACTCCACAGCTCTTCTAAGGGGCATTGGTATTGTCTTTTTATTCCACTGTAACCGCCACCACTCTTCCAAGGGGCATTGACATTGTCTTTTTATTCCACTGTGACCTCCACCATTCTTCCAAGGGGCATTAAAACTGTCTTGTTAAGCTACAGTGACCTTCACATCTCTTCCAAGGGGCATTGATATTGTCTTTTTATTCCACTGCGACCTCCACCACTCATCCAAGAGGCATTGATGTTGTCTTTTTATTCCACTGCGTCCTCCAACACTCTTCCAAGGGGACTTAAAACCGTCTTGTTAAGTTACTGTGACCTCCAAGTCTCTTCCAAGGGGCATTAAAATCGTCTGGTTAAACCGCTCTGTACTCCACAGCTCTTCCAAGGGGCATTGATATTGTCTTTTTATTCCACTGTTACCTCCACCACTCATCCAAGGGTATTGATATTGTCTTTTTATTCCACTGCGACCTCCACCACTCTTCCAAGGGACATTAAAACCGTCTTGTTAAGCTACTGTGACCTCCACATCTCTTCCAGGGGGCATTGATGTCGTTTTTTTATTCCACTGTAACCTCCACCACTCTTCCAAGGGGCATTGAAATGGTGTTTTTGTTCCAATGCGACCTCCACCACTCTTCCAAGGAACATAGATATTGTCTTTTATTCCACTGCGAATTCCACTACTCGTCCAAGGGTCATTGATATTGTCTTTTTATTCCACTGTAGCCTCCACCATTCTTCCAAGGGGCATTGATATTGTCTTTTTAATCCACTGCGACCTCCATCACTCTTCCAAAGGGCATTAAAACCATCTGGTTAAAGCACTCTGAACTCCACAGCTCTTCCAAAGGGCATTGATATTGTCTTTTTATTCCACTGCGACCTCCACTACTCTTCCAAGGGTCATTAAAACTAACTTGTTAAGCTATTTTGACCTCCACATCTCTTCCACGGGGCATTGATATTGTCTTTTTATTCCACTGTAACCTCCACCATTAGTCCAAGGGGCACTGATATTGTCTTTTTATTCCACTTCGACTTCCACCTCTCTTCCAAGGGGCATTTAAACCGTCTTGTTAAGCTACTGTGACCTCCACGTCTCTTTCACTGGGCATTGATATTGTCATTTTTTTCCACTGTAACCTCCACCACTCTTCCAAGGGGCATTGATATTGTCTTTTTATTCCACTGGTACCTCCACCACTATTCCAGGGGCATAGATATTGTCTTTTTATTCCACTGAGACCTCCACTAATGTTCCAAGGGACATTAAAACTTTCTTGTTAAGCTACATTGACCTCCAATTCATTTCCACGGGGCATGGATATTGTCTTTTTATTCCACTGCGACCTCCTCCAGTGTTCCAAGGAACATTAAAACCATCTTGCTAAGCTATTGTGACCTCCACATCTCTTCCACGGGGCATTGATATTGTCTTTTTATTCCACTGTATCCTCCACCACTCTTCAACTGGGCATTGATATTGTCTTTTTATTCGACTGCGACCTCCACCACTCTTCCAAGGGGCATTGATATTGTCTTTTTAATCCACTGCGACCTCAAGCACTCTTCCAAGGGGCAATAAAACCGGCTTGTTGCGCTATTGTGACCTCCACATCTCTTCCACGGGGCATAGATATTGTCTTTTTATTCCACTGTAACCTCCACCACTCTTCCACGGGGCATTGATATTGTCTTTTTATTCAACTGCGACCTCCACCGCTATTCCAAGGGGCATTGATATTGTCTTTTTAATCCACTGCGACCTCCAGCACTCTTCCAAGGGGCCTTAAAACCGTCTTATTAAGCTATTGTGACCTCCACATCTCTACCACGGGGCATTGATATTGTCTTTTTATTCCACTGTAACCTCCACCACTCTTCTAAGGGTCATTGATATTGTCTTTTTATTCCACTGCGACCTCCACCACTCTTCCAAGGGGCATTGCTATTGTTTTTTTAATACACTGTGACCTCCACAACTCTTCCAAGGGGCATTAAAACCGTCTTGTAAAGCTATTGTCACCTCCACATCTCTTCCACGGGGCATTGATATTGTCATTTTATTCCCCTGTAACCTACACCACTCTTCCATGGGGCATTGATATTGTCGTTTTATTCCACTGCGACCTCCACCACTCTTCCAAGTGGCATTATTATTGGCTTTTTAATCCACTGCAACCTCCATCACTCTACAAAGGGGCATTAAAACCGTCTTGTTAAGCTACAGTGACCTCCACGTCTCTTCCAAGTGGCAATAAAACCGTCTGGTTAAACCTCTTTGAAATCCACAGTTCTTCCAAGTGGCATTGATATTGTCTTTTTATTCCAATGTAACCTGCACCACTCTTCCAAGGGGCACTGATATTGTCTTTTTATTCCACTGAGACCTCCAACAGTTTTCCAAGGGGCATTGATATTGTCTTTTTAATCCTCTGCGACATCCACCACTCTTCCAAAGTGATTCAAAACCATCTTGTTAAGCTACTTTGACCTCCACGTCTCTTCCTAGGGGCATTAAAACGTCAATTTAAACCACTCCGAACTCCACAGCTCTTGCAAGGGGCATTGATATTGTCATTTTATTCCACTGTAACCTCCAGCACTAGTCCAAGGGGCATTGATATTTTCTTTTTATTCCACTACGACTTCCACCTTTCTTCCAAGGGGCATTTAAACCGTCTTGTTAAGCTACTGCGACCTCTACGTCTCTTTCAAGGGCCATTAATATTGTCTTTTATTTCCACTGTAACCTCCACCACTCTTCCAAGGGGCATTGATATTGTCTTTTTAATCCACTGCGACCTCCACCACTCTTCCAAAGGGCATTAAAACCATGTTGTTAAGCTACTGTGACCACCACGTCAATTCCACAGAGCATTGATATTGTCCTTTTATTCCACTGTGACCTCCACCACTCTTCCAACGGGCATTGATATTGTCTTTTTATTCTACTGCGAACTCCACCACTGTTCCAAGGGACATTAAAACTGTCTTGTTAAGCTACAGTGACCTCCAATTCTCTTCCACGGGGCATTGATATTGTCTTTTTATTCCACTGTAACCTCCATCACTCTTCCAAGGGGCATTGATATTGTCTTTTTAATCCTCTGCGACCTCCGCCACTCCTCCAAGGGGCATTGATTTTGTCTTTTTAATCCATTGCGACCTCCATTACTCTCCCTAGGGGCATTAAAACCGTCTTGTTAAGCTACTGTGACCCCCACATCTCTATCAAGTGGCATTAAAACCGTCTTGTAAAGCTACTGTGACCTCCATGTCTCTTCAATGGGCATTAAAACAGTCTGGTTTAACCTCTCTGAGCTCCACAGCTATTCCAAGGGGCATTGATATTGTCTTTTTATTCCACTGCGACCTCCACCACTCTTCCAAGGGTCATTAAAACTGTCTTGTTAAGTTACTGTGATCTCCACATCTCTTCCACGGGGCATTGATATTGTCTTTTTAGTCCACTTTAACCTCCACCACTCTTCCAAGGGGCATTGATTTTGTCTTTTTAATCCATTGCGACCTCCATTACTCTTCCTAGGGGCATTAAAACCGTCTTGTTAAGCTACTGTGACCCCCACATCTCTATCAATGGGGATTGAAACCGTCTGGTCAAAACAATCTGAACTCCACAGATCTTCCAAGGGGCATTGATATTATCTTTTTATTCCACTGAGACCTCCACCACTCTTCCAAGGGGCATTGATATTGTCTTTTTGATTCTCTGCAACCTCCCCCACTCTTCCAAGGGTTATTAAAACCGTCTTGCTAAGCTACTGTGACCTCCAAGTCTTTTCCAAGGGGCATTTATATTGTCTTTTTAATCCACTGTGACCTCCATCACTCTTACAAGGAGCATTAAAACAGTCTTGTTAAGCCACTGTAACCTCCACGTCTCTTCCAAGGGGCATTAAAATCGTATGGTTAAACCACTCTGAACTCCACAGCTCTTCCAAAGGGCATTGATATTGTCTTTTTAACACATTGTGACCTACACCAATCATCCAAGGGGCATTAAAACCGTCTTGTTAAGCTATTGTGACCTCCACATTTCTTCCACTGTGTATTGATCTTGTCTTTTTATTCCACTGTAACCTCCACCACTAGTCCAAGGGGCATTTATTTTGTCTTTTTATTCCACTACGACTTCCACCTCTCTTGCAAGGGGCATTTAAACCATCTTGTTAAGCTACTGTGAACTCCACGTCTCTTTCACTCGGCATTGATATTGTCATTTTTTCCCACTGTAACCTCCACCACTCTTCCAAGGGGCATTGATATAGTCTTTTCATTCCTCTGGGACCTCCACCACTTTTCCAAGGGGCATTGATATTGTCTTTTTATTCCACTGCGACCTTCACCACTGTTCCAAGGAACATTTAAACTGTCTTGTTAAGCTACAGTGACCTACAATTCTGTTCCACGGGGCATTGATATTGTCTTTTTATTCCACACCGACCTCCACCATTCTTCAAAGGGGCATTGATATTGTCTTTTTAATCCACTGTGACCTCCACCACTCCTCCAAGAGGCATTAAAACCGTCTTGTTAATCTATTGTGACCTTCACATCTCTTCCACAGGGGCATTGATAATGTCTTTTTATTCCACTGCGACCTGCACCACTGTTCCAAGGGACATTAAAACTGTCTTGTTAAGCTACAGTGACCTCCAATTCTCTTCCATGGGGCATTGATATTGTCATTTTATTACACACCGACCTCCACCACTCTTCAAAGGGGCATTGATATTGTCTTTTTAATCCACTGTGACCTCCATCACTCTTCTAAGGGGCATTAAAACTGTCTTGATAAGCTATTGTGACCTCAACATCTCTTACACGGGGCATTGATATTGTCGTTTTATTCAACTGTAACCTCCACCACTCCTCCACGGGGCATTGATATTGTCTTTTTATTCCACTGCAACCTCCACCACTCTTCCAATGGGCACTGATATTGTCTTTTTAAGCCACTGCGACCTCCAGCACTGTTCCAAGGGGCATTAAAACCGTCTTATTAAGCTATTGTGATCTCCACATCTCTTCCACTGGGCATTGATATTGTCTTTTTATTCCACTGTAACCTCCACCACTCTTCTAAGGGTCATTGATATTGTCTTTTTATTCCACTGCGATCTCCACCACTCTTCCAAGGGGCATTGATATTGTCTTTTTTATCCACTGTGACCTCCACCACTCCTCCAAGGGGCATTAAAACCGTCTTGTTAAGCTATTGTGACCTCCACATCTGTTCCACGGGGCATTGATATTGTCTTTTTATTCCACTGCGACCTCCACCCCTGTTCCAAGGGACATTAAAACTGTCTTGTTAAGCTACAGTGACCTCCAATTCTCTTCCATGGGGCATTGATATTGTCTTTTTATTCCACACCGAACTCCACCACTCTTCAAAAGGGCATTGATTTTGTCTTTTTAATCCACTGTGACTTCCATCACTCTTCCAAGGGGCATTAAAACCGTCTTTTTATGCTATTGTGACCTTCACATCTCTTCCACGGGGCATTGATAATGTCTTTTTATTCCACTGCTACCTCCACCATTCTTCCAATGGGCACTGATATTGTCTTTTTAAGCCACTGCGACCTCCAGCACTGTTCCAAGGGGCATTAAAACCGTCTTATTAAGCTATTGTGACCTCCACATCTCTTCCACTGGGCGTTGATATTGTCTTTTTATTCCACTGTAACCTCCACCACTCTTCTAAGGGTCATTGATATTGTCTTTTTATTCCACTGCGACCTCCATCACTCTTCCAAGGGGCATTGATATTGTGTTCTTAATCCACTGTGACCTCCACCACTCCTCCAAGGGGCATTAAAACCGTCTTGTTAAGCTATTGTGACCTCCACATCTGTTCCATGGGGCATTGATATTGTCCTTTTATTCCACTGCAACCTCCACCACTGTTCCAAGGGACATTAAAACTGTCTTGTTAAGCTACAGTGACCTCCAATTCTCTTCCATGGGGCATTGATATTGTCTTTTTATTCCACTGTAACCTCCACCACTCTTCTAAAGGTCATTGATATTGTCTTTTTATTCCACTGCGACCTCCACCACTCTTCCAAGGGGCATTGATATTGTGTTCTTAATCCACTGTTACTTCCATCACTCTTCCAAGGGGCATTAAAACCATCTTGTTAAGCTATTGTGACCTTCAGATCTCTTCCACGGGGCATTGATATTGTCTTTTTATTCCACTGCGACCTCCACCACTGTTCCAAGGGACATTAAAACTGTCTTGTTAAGCTACAGTGACCTCCAATTCTCTTCCATGGGGCATTGATATTGTCTTTTTATTCCACTGTAACCTCCACCACTCTTCTAAAGGTCAATGATATTGTCTTTTTATTCCACTGCGACCTCCACCACTCTTCCAAGGGGCATTTCTGTTGTTTTTTTAATACACTATGACCTCCACCACTCATGCAACGGTCATTAAAACCGTCTTGTTAAGCTATTGTGACCTGCACATCTCTTCCACGGGGCATTGATATTGTCTTTTTATTCCACTGTAACCTCCACCACTTTTCCATGGGGCATTGATATTGTCTTTTTATTCCACTGCGACCTCCACCACTCTTCCAAGTGGCATTAATATTGTCTTTTTAATCCACTGCGACCTCCATCACTCTACCAAGGGGCATTAAAACCATCTTTTAAGCTATTGTGACCTCCACGTCTCTTCCAAGGGGCAATAAAACCATCTGGTTAAACCTCTTTGAAATCCACAGTACTTCCAAGTGGCATTGATATTGTCTTTTTATTCCAATGTAACCTGCACCACTCTTCCAAGGGGCACTGATATTGTCTTTTTAATCCACTGTGACCTCCAGCACTCTTCCAAGGGGCATTAAAACCGTCTAGTTAAGCTACTGTGACCTCCACATCTCTTCCAAGGGGCATTGAAACCGTCTGGTTAAACCACTCTGAAATCCACAGATCTTCCAAGGGGCATTGATATTATCTTTTTCTTCCACTGAGACCTCCACCACTGTTCCAAGGGGCATTGACATTGTCTTTTTGATTCACTGCGACCTCCCCCACTATTCCAAGGGGCATTAAAACTGTCTTGTTAAGCTACTGTGACATCCACGTCTCTTCAATGGGCATTGAAACTGTCTGGTTTAACCACTCTGAACTCCTCGGCTCTTCCAAGACACATTGATATTGTCTTTTTATTCCACTGTAACCTCCAGCACTCTTCAAAGCGGCATTGATATTGCCTTTTTATTCCACTCCGACTACCACCTCTCTTCCAAGGGGAATTAAAACCGTCTTGCTAAGCTACTGTGACCTCCACTTCTCTTTCAAGGGGCATTGATATTGTCTTTTTATTCCATTGTAACCTCCACCACTCTTCCAAAGGGCATTAATATTGTCTTTTTATTCCACTGCGACCTCCACAACTCTTACAAGGGGCATTAAAACCATCTTATTAAGCTACTGTGACCTCCACCCCTCTTCCAAGGGGCATTGAAACCGTCTGGTTAAACCACTCTGAACTCTACAGATCTTCCAAGGGGCATTGATATTATGTTTTTATTCCACTGAGATTTCCACCACTCTTCCAAGGGGCATTGATATTGTGTTTTTAATCCACTGTAACCTCCACCACTAGTCCAAGGGGCATTGATATTTTTTTTTTATTTCAATACGACTACCACCGCTCTTCCAAGGGGCATTTAAAACGTCTTGTTAAGCTGCTGTGACCTCCACGTCTCTTTCACGGGGCATTGATATTGTCTTCTTTTTCCACTGTAACCTCCACCACTCTTCCAAGTGGCATTGATATAGTCTTTTTATTCCACTACGACTTCCACCTCTCTTCCAAGGGACATTTAAACCGTCTTGTTAAGCTACTGTGACCTCCACGTCTCTTTCACGGGGCATTGATATTGTCTTTTTTTTCCACGGTAACCTCCACCACTCTTCCATGGGGCATTGATATTGTCTTTTTATTCCACTGCGATCTCCATCACTCTTCTAAGGGGCATTGATATTGTCTTTTTAATACACTGTGACCTCCACCACTCTTCCAAGGTGCATTAAAACCATGTTGTTAAGGTACTGTGACCTCCACGTCAATTCCACGGGGCATTGATATTGTCTTTTTATTCCACTGCGACTTCCACCACTCTTCCAACGGGCATTGATATTGTCTTTTTATTCCACTGCGACCTCCACCACTCTTCCAGGGGGCATTGATATTGTCTTTTTAATCCACTGTGACCTCCACCACTCTTCCAAGGGCATTAAAACCGTCTTGTTAAGCTATTGTGACCTCCACATCTCTTCCACGCGGCATTGATATTGTCTTTTTATTCCACACCGTCCTCCACCACTCTTTCAAGGGGCATTGATATTGTCTTTTTAATCCACTGTGAACTTCACCACTCTTGAAAGGGCATTAAAACCGTCTTATCAAGCTATTGTGACCTCCTCATCTCTTCCAAGGGGCATTGATATTGTCTTTTTAATCCACTGCGACCTCCACCACTCTTCCAAAGGGCATTAAAACCGTCTTGTTAAGCTATTGTGACCTCCACATCTCTTCCACGGGGCATTGATGTTGTCTTTTTATTCCAGACTGTCCTCCACCACTCTTTCAAGGGGCATTGATATTGTCTTTTTAATCCACTGTGACCTCCACCACTCTTCCAAGGGCATTAAAACCGAGTTGTTAAGCTATTGTGACCTCCACATCTCTTCCACGGGGCATTGATATTGTCTTTTTATTCCACTGTATCCTCCACCACTCTTCCACGGGGCATTGATATTGTCATTTTATTCCACTGCGACCTCCACCACTCTTCCAAGGGGCATTGATATTGTCTTGTTAATCCACTGCAACCTCCACCACTCTACCAAGGGGCATTAAAACAGTCTTGTTAAGCTACTGTGACCTCCACGTCTCTTCCAAGGGGCAATAAAACCGTCTGGTTAAACCACTCTGAAATCCACAGATCTTCCAAGTGGCATTGATATTGTCTTTTTATTCCAATATAACCTGCAACACTCTTCCTAGGGGCACTGATATTGTGTTTTTATTCCACTGAGACCTCCACCACTCTTCCAAGGGGCATTGATATTGTCTTTTTAATTCTCTGCGACCTCCACCACTGTTCCAAGGGGCATTAAAACCATCTTGTTAAGCTGCTTTGACCTCCACGTCTCTTCCTAGGGGTCATTAAAACCGTCAATTTAAAACACTCTGAACTCCACAGCTCTTGCAAGGGGCATTGATATTGTCTTTTTAATCCACTGTGACCTCCACCACTCTTCCAAGGGGCATTAAAACCATCTTGTTAAGCTACTGTGACCTGCACGTCTCTTCAATGCACATTAACACTGCCTGGTTTAACCTCTGTGAACTCCACAGCTCTGCCAAGGGGCATTGATATTGTCTTTTTATTTCACTGCAACCTTCACCACTCTTCCATGGGGCATTAATACCTTCTTTTTAAGCTACTGTGACCTCCACATCTCTTCCACGGAGCATTGATTTTGGCATTTTATTCCACTGTAACCTCCACCACTCTTCCAAGGGGCATTGATGTTTTCTTTTTAATCCATTGCAACCTCCATTACTCTTCCAAGGGGCATTAAAACCGTCTTGTTATGTTACTGTGACCTCCACATCTCTTCCAATGGGCATTGAAACCGTCTGGTTAAACCGCTCTCAACTCCATAGATCTACCAAGGGGCATTGATATTGTCTTTTTTTTCCACTGTAACCTCCACCACTCTTCCACGGGGCATTGATATTGTGTTTTCATTCCACTACGACTCCCACCTCTCTTCCAAGGGGCATTTAAACCGTTTTGTTAAGCTACTGTGACCTCCACGTCTCTTTCACGGGCATTGATATTGTCTTTTTTTTCCACTGTAACCTCCACCACTCTTCCAAGGGGCATTGATTTTGTCTTTTTATTCCACTTGGACGTCCACCACTTTTCCAAGGGGCATTGATATTGTCTTTTAAATCCACTGCGACCTACACCACTCTTCCAAGGGGCATTAAAACCATGTTGCTAAGCTACTGTGACCTCCACGTCAATTCCACGGTGCATTGATATTGTCGTTTTATTCCACTGCGACCTCCACCACTCTTCCAGCGGGCATTGATATTGTCTTTTTATTCCACTGCAAACTCCAACACTGTTCCAAGGGATATTAAAACTGTCTTGTTAAGGTACAGTGACCTCCAATTCTCTTCCACAGGGCATTGATATTGTCTTTTTATTCCACTGCAACCTCCACCACTCTTCCAAGGGGCATTGATATTGTCTTTTTAATCCACTGTGACCTCCACCACTCTTCCAAGGGGCATCAAAACCATCTTGTTAAGCTACTGTGACCTCCACGTCTCTTCTATGGGCATTAAAACTGCCTGGTTTAACCTCTGTGAACTCCACAGCTCTGCCAAGGGGCATTGATATTGTCTTTTTATTCCACTGCAACCTTCACCACTCTTCCATGGGGCATTAATACCTTCTTTTTAAGTTACTGTGACCTCCACATCTCTTCCACGGGGCATTGATATTGTCTTTTTATTCCACACCGTCCTCCACCACTCTTTCAAGGGGCATTGATATTGTCTTTTTAATCCACTGTGAACTCCACCACTCTTCCAAGGGCATTAAAACCGTCTTATCAAGCTATTGTGACCTCCTCATCTCTTCCAAGGGGCATTGATATTGTCTTTTTAATCCACTGCGGCCTCCACCACTCTTCCAAAGGGCATTAAAACCGTCTTGTTAAGCTATTGTGACCTCCACATCTCTTCCACGGGGCATTGATATTGTCTTTTTATTCCAGACCGTCCTCCACCACTCTTTCAAGGGGCATTGATATTGTCTTTTTAATCCACTGTGACCTCCAACACTCTTCCAAGGGCATTAAAACCGAGTTGTTAAGCTATTGTGACCTCCACATCTCTTCCACGGGGCATTGATATTGTCTTTTTATTCCACTGTATCCTCCACCACTCTTCCACGGGGCATTGATATTGTCATTTTATTCCACTGCGACCTCCACCACTCTTCCAAGGGGCATTGATATTGTCTTGTTAATCCACTGCAACCTCCACCACTCTACCAAGGGGCATTAAAACAGTCTTGTTAAGCTACTGTGACCTCCACGTCTCTTCCAAGGGGCAATAAAACCCTCTGGTTAAACCACTCTGAAATCCACAGATCTTCCAAGTGGCATTGATATTGTCTTTTTATTCCAATATAACCTGCAACACTCTTCCTAGGGGCACTGATATTGTGTTTTTATTCCACTGAGACCTCCACCACTCTTCCAAGGGGCATTGATATTGTCTTTTTAATTCTCTGCTACCTCCACCACTGTTCCAAGGGGCATTAAAACCATCTTGTTAAGCTGCTTTGACCTCCACGTCTCTTCCTAGGGGTCATTAAAACCGTCAATTTAAAACACTCTGAACTCCACAGCTCTTGCAAGGGGCATTGATATTGTCTTTTTAATCCACTGTGACCTCCACCACTCTTCCAAGGGGCATTAAAACCATCTTGTTAAGCTACTGTGACCTGCACGTCTCTTCAATGCACATTAACACTGCCTGGTTTAACCTCTGTGAACTCCACAGCTCTGCCAAGGGGCATTGATATTGTCTTTTTATTCCACTGCAACCTTCACCACTCTTCCATGGGGCATTAATACCTTCTTTTTAAGCTACTGTGACCTCCACATCTCTTCCACGGAGCATTGATTTTGGCATTTTATTCCACTGTAACCTCCACCACTCTTCCAAGGGGCATTGATGTTGTCTTTTTAATCCATTGCAACCTCCATTACTCTTCCAAGGGGCATTAAAACCGTCTTGTTATGTTACTGTGACCTCCACATCTCTTCCAATGGGCATTGAAACCATCTGGTTAAACCGCTCTCAACTCCATAGATCTACCAAGGGGCATTGATATTGTCTTTTTATTCCACTGTAACCTCCACCACTCTTCCACGGGGCATTGATATTGTCTTTTCATTCCACTACGACTCCCACCTCTCTTCCAAGGGGCATTTAAACCGTTTTGTTAAGCTACTGTGACCTCCACGTCTCTTTCACGGGCATTGATATTGTCTTTTTTTTCCACTGTAACCTCCACCACTCTTCCAATGGGCATTGATTTTGTCTTTTTATTCCACTGGGACGTCCACCACTTTTCCAAGGGGCATTGATATTGTCTTTTAAATCCACTGCGACCTACACCACTCTTCCAAGGGGCATTAAAACCATGTTGCTAAGCTACTGTGACCTCCACGTCAATTCCACGGTGCATTGATATTGTCGTTTTATTCCACTGCGACCTCCACCACTCTTCCAGCGGGCATTGATATTGTCTTTTTATTCCACTGCAAACTCCACCACTGTTCCAAGGGACATTAAAACTGTCTTGTTAAGGTACAGTGACCTCCAATTCTCTTCCACAGGGCATTGATATTGTCTTTTTATTCCACTGCAACCTCCACCACTCTTCCAAGGGGCATTGATATTGTCTTTTTAATCCACTGTGACCTCCACCACTCTTCCAAGGGGCATTAAAACCATCTTGTTAAGCTACTGTGACCTCCACGTCTCTTCTATGGGCATTAAAACTGCCTGGTTAAACCTCTGTGAACTCCACAGCTCTGCCAAGGGGCATTGATATTGTCTTTTTATTCCACTGCAACCTTCACCACTCTTCCATGGGGCATTAATACCTTCTTTTTAAGTTACTGTGAACTCCACATCTCTTCCACGGAGCATTGATATTGTCTTTTTATTCCACTTTAACCTCCACCACTCTTCCAAGGGGCATTGATGTTGTCTTTTTATTTCACTGAGACCTCCACCACTCTTCCAAGGGGCATTGATTTTGTCTTTTTAATCCATTGCAACCTCCATTACTCTTCCAAGGGGCATTAAAACCGTCTTGTTAAGTTACTGTGACCTCCACATCTCTTCCAATGGGCATTGAAACCGTCTGGCTAAACCGCTCTCAACTCCATAGATCTTCCAAGCGGCATTGATATTATCTTTTTATTTCACTAAGATTTCCACCACTCTTCCAAGGGGCACTGACTTTGTCTTTTTAATCCACTGCGACCTCCACCACTCTTACAAGGGGCATTAAAATGATCTTCTTAAGCTACTGTGACCTCCACGTCTCTTCCAAGTGGCATTAAAACTGTCAATTTAAACCACTCTTAACTCCACAGCTCTTGCAAGGGGCATAGATATTGTCTTTTTATTCCATTGAGACTTCCACCACTCTTCCAAGGGGCATTGATATTGTCTTTTTATTCTACTTTGACTTCCACCTCTCTTCCAAGGGGAATTAAAACCGTCTTGCTAAGCTAATGTGACCACCACGTCTCTTTCATGGGGCATTGATATTGTCTTTTCATTCCACTGTAAGCTCCACCACTCTTCCAAGGGGCATTG
Organism: Phyllobates terribilis; assembly: GCF_046119375.1. NCBI lineage: Eukaryota > Metazoa > Chordata > Amphibia > Anura > Dendrobatidae > Phyllobates > Phyllobates terribilis. The sequence continues at coordinate 236,553 of NW_027362781.1, read as the reverse complement.
ATATTGTGTTTTTATTCCATTGCGACCTCCACCACTTTTCCAAGGGGCATTAAAACCGTCTTGTTAAGCTACTGTGACCTCCACGTCACTTCCAATGGACATTAAAACCGTCTGGTTAAGCCACTCTGAACTCCACAGCCCTTCCAAGGGGCATTGATATTGTCTTTTCATTCGACTGTAACTTTCACCACTCTTCCAAGGGGTATTGATATTGTCATTTTATTCCACTGCGACCTCTACCACTCTTCCATGGGGCATTAAAACCATCTTGTTACGCTACTGTGACCACCATGTCTTTTCCACAGGGCACTGATATTGTCTTTTTATTCCACTGCGACCTCCACCACTCTTCCAAGGGGCATTGATATTGTCTTTTTATTCCACTGCAACCTCCACCTCTTTTCCAAAGGGCATTGATATTGTCTTTTTAATCCACTGCGACCTCCACGTCTCTTCCAAGGGGCATTAAAACCGTCTGGTTGAACCACTCTAAACAACACAGCTCTTGCAAGGTGCATTGATTTTGTCTTTTTATACCACTGTAATCTTCACCACTCTTCCAAGGGGCATTGATATTGTCTTTTTATTCCACTGTGACCTCCACCATGCTTCCAAGGGGCATTAAAACAGTCTTGTTAAGCTACTGTGACCACCATGTCTTTTCCACAGTGCACTGATATTGTCTTTTTATTCCACTGCGACCTCCACCACTCTTCCATGGGGCATTGATATTGTGTTTTTAATCCACTGCGACCTCCACCACTCTTCCAAAGGGCATTAAAACCGTCTTGTTAAGCTATTGTGACCTAGACCTCTTTTCCAAGGGGCATTAAAACCATCTGGTTAAACCACTCTGACCTCCACGTCTCTTCCACCGGGCATTGATATTGTCTTTTTATTCCACTGTGACCTCCACCATGCTTCCAAGGGGCATTAAAACAGTCTTGTTAAGCTACTGTGACCACTATGTCTTTTCCACAGGGCACTGATATTGTCTTTTTATTCCACTGCGACCTCCACCACTCTTCCAAGGGACAATGATATTGTCTTTTTATTGCACTGTGACCTTTACCACTCTTCCAAGGGGCACTGATATTGTCTTTTTAATCCACTGCGACATCCACCACTCTTCCAAGGGGCATTAAAACCATCTTGTTAAGCTAATGTGACCTCCACGTCACTACCAAGGGGCATAAAACCATCTGGTTAAACCACTCTGAACTCCACAGCTCTTTAAAGGGGCATTGTTATTGTATTTTTTTTTCCACTGGGACCTCCACAACTCTTCCAAGAGGCATTGATATTGTCATTTTATTCCACTGCAACCTCCACCACTCTTTCAAGGGGCATTGATATTGTCTTTTTAATCCACTGCGACCTCCACCACTCTTCCAGGGGGCATTAAACTGTGTTGTTAAGCTACTGTGACCTCAACGTCTATTCCATGGGGCATTGATATTGTCTTTTTATACCACTGCGACCTCCACCACTCTTCCAAGGGGCATTGATATTGTCTTTTTAATCCACTTCGACCTTCATCACTCTTCCAAGGGGCATTAAAACCGTCTTGTTAAGCTAAATTGACCTCAACTTCTCTTCCAAGGGACATTAAAACCGTCTGGTTAAACCACTCTGAACTCCACAGCTCTTCAAAGGGGCAGTGATATTGTCTTTTTATTCCACTGTAACCTTCACCACTCTTCCAAGGGGCATTGATATTGTCATTTTATCAACTGTAACCTCCACCACTCTTCCAAGGGACATTGATATTGTCTTTTTATTCCACTGCGACCACCACCACTCTACCAAGGGGCATTGATATTGTCTTTTTAATTCACTGCGACCTCCACCACTCTTCCAAGTGCATTACAACCATCTTGTTAAGCTACTGTGACCTCAACATCTCTTCCAAGGTGCATTAAAACCGTCTGATTAAACCACTCTGAACTCCACAGCTTTTCCAAGGGGCATTGATATTGTCTTTTCATTCCAATTAAACCTCCACCACTCTTCCAAGGGGCATTGATATTGTCTTTTTATTCCACTGCGACCTCCACCACTCTTCCAAGGGTCATTAAAGCCGACTTGTTAATCTACTTTGACCTCCACGTCTCTTCCACGGGGCATTGATATTGTCTTTTTATTCCCCTGCGATCTCCACCACTTTTCCAAAGAGCATTGATATTGTCTTTTTAATCCACTGCGACCTCCACCACTCTTCCAACGGGCGTTAAAACCATCTTGTTAAGCTACTGTGACCTCCACGTCTCTTCCACGGGGCAATGATATTGTCTTTTTATTCCACTACGACCTCCACAAATCTTCCAAGGGGCATTGATATTGACTTTTTATTCCACTGCGACCTCAACCACTCTTCCAAGGGGCATTGATATTGTCTTTCTAATCCACTGAGACCTCCACCACTCTTCCAAGGGGCATTAAAACTGTGTTGATAAGCTACTGTGACCTCAACGTCAATTGCAAGGGGCATTGATATTGTCTTTTTATTCCACTGCGACGTCCACCACTCTTCCAAGGGGCATTGATATTGTCTTTTTAATGCACTTCGACCTCCATCACTCTTCCAAGGGGCATTAAAACCTTCTTGTTAAGCTAATGTTACCTCAATGTCCCTTCCAAGGGGCATTAAAACCGTCTGGTTAAACCACTCTGAGCTCCACAGCTCTTCCAAGGAGCATTGATATAGTCTTTTTATTCCTCTGTAACCTCCACCACTCTTCCAAGGGGCATTGATATTATCTTTTTATTCCACTGTAACCTTCACCGCTCTTCCAAAGGGAATTGATATTGTCTTATTATTCCACTGCGACCTCCACCACTCTTCCTAGGGGCATTGATATTGTCTTTTTAATCCACTGCGACCTCCACCACTCTTCCAAGGGCATTACAACCATCATTTTAAGCTATTGTGACCTCCACGTCTCTTCCAAGTGGCATTAAAACCGTCTGGTTAAACCACTCTGAGCTCCACAGCTCTTCCAAGGAGCATTGATATAGTCTTTTTATTCCTCTATAACCTCCACCACTCTTCCAAGGGGCATTGATATTGTCTTTTTATTCCAGTGCGACCTACACCACTTTTCCAAAGGGCATTGATATTGTCTTTTTAATCCACTGCGACCTCGACGTCTCTACCACGGGGCAATGATATTGTCTTTTTATTCCACTGCTACCTCCACCACTCTTCCAAGGGGCATTGATATTGTCTTTTTTTTCCACTTTAACCTCCCCCACTCTTCCAAGGGGCATTGATATTGTATTTTTAATCCACTGCGACTTTCGCCATTCTTCCAAGGGTCATTAAAACCGTTTTGTTAAGCTACTGTGACCTCCACGTCTCTTCCAAGGGCATTAAAACTGTCTGGTTAAACCATGCTGAACTCCCCAGCTCTTTCAAAGGGCATTGATATTGTCTTTTTATTTCACTGTATCGTCCACCACTCCTCAAACGGGCATTCATATTGTCTTTTTATTCCACTGCGACCTCCACCACTCTTCCAAGGAGCATTAAAACTGTCTTGTTAAGCTACTGTGACCTCCACGTCTCTTCCACGGTGCATTGATAATGTCTTTTTATTCTAATGCGACCTCCACCACTTTTCCAAAGGGCATTGATATTGTCTTTTTAATCCACTGCGACCTCCACCACTCTTCCAACGGGCATTAAAACCGTTTTGTTAAGCTACTGTGACCTCCGTGTATCTTCCACGGGGCAAAGATATAGTCTTTTTATTCCACTGCGACCTCCACCATTCTTCCAAGGAGCATTGATATTGTCTTTTAAATCCACTGTGACCTACACCACTTTTCCAAGTTGCATTAAACCCGTGTTGTTGAGCTACTGTGACCTCCACGTCTCTTCCACGGGGCATTGATATTGTCTTGTTATTCCACTGCGACCTCCACAACTCTTCCAAGGGGCATTGATATTGTCTTTTTAATCCACTGCGACCTCCACCACTCTTCCAAGGGGCATTAAAACCGTCTTGTTAAGCTGCTGTGACCTCCACGTCTTTTCCAAGGGGCATTAAAACCATCTGGTTAAACCACACTGAACTCCACATCTCTTCCATGGGGCATTGAAATAGTCTTTTTGTTCCACTGTAACCTCCACCACTCTTCCAGGGGGCATTGATATTGTCTTTTTATTCCACTGCGAACTCCACCACTTTTCCAAGGGGCATTAAAACCGTTTTGTTAAGCCACTGTGACCTTCACATCTCTTACACGGTGCATTGATATTGTCTTTTTATTCCACTGTAGCTTCCACCACTCTTCCAAGGGGCATAGATTTGTTTTTTTATTCCACTGCGACCTCCACAACTCTTCCAAGGGGCATTGATATTGTCTTTTTAATCCACTGCGACCTCCACCACTCTTCCAAGGGGCATTAAAACCGTCTTGTTAAGCTGCTGTGACCTCCACGTCTTTTCCAAGGGGCATTAAAACCATCTGGTTAAACCACACTGAACTCCACATCTCTTCCATGGGGCATTGAAATAGTCTTTTTGTTCCACTGTAACCTCCACCACTCTTCCAGGGGGCATTGATATTGTCTTTTTATTCCACTGCGAACTCCACCACTTTTCCAAGGGGCATTAAAACCGTTTTGTTAAGCCACAGTGACCTTCACATCTCTTACACGGTGCATTGATATTGTCTTTTTATTCCACTGTAGCTTCCACCACTCTTCCAAGGGGCATAGATTTGTTTTTTTATTCCACTGCGACCTCCACCACTCTTCCAAGGAGCATTGATATTGTATTCTTAATCTACTGCGACCACCACCACTCTTCCAAGGGCCATTAAAACCATCTTGTTAAGGAACGGTGACCTCCATGTCTCTTCCAAGAGACATTAAAACCATCTGGTTAAACCACGCTGAACTCCACAGCTCTACCAAGGAGCATTGATATTGTCTTTTTATTCCACTCTAACCTCCACCACTCTTCCAAGGGGAATGGATATTGTGTTTTTATTCCACTGCGACCTCCACCACTCCTCCAAGGGGCATTGATATTGTCTTTTTATTCCACTGCGACCTACACCACTCTTTCAAAGGGCATTGATATTGTCTTTTTATTCCACTGTAACCTCCACCACTCTTCCAAGAGGCATTGATATTGTCCTTTTAATCCATTGCGACCTTGACCATTCTTACAAGGGGCATAAAAACCATCTGGTTAAACGACTCTGAGCTCCACAGCTCTTCCAAAGGGCATTGATATTGTATTTTCATTCCATTGTAACCTCCACCTCTCTTCCAAGTAGCATTGATATTGTCATTTTATTCCACTGCGTCTTCCACCACTCTCCCAAGGGGCATTAAAACTGTCTTGTTAAGCTGCTGTAACCTCCATGTCTTTTCCAAGAGACATTAAAACCATCTGGTTAAACTACGCTGAACTCCACAGCTCTACCATGGAGCATTGATGTTGTCTTTTTATTCCACTCTAACCTCCACCACTCTTCCAAGGGGCATTGATATTGTCTTTTTATTCCACTGCGACCTCCACCACTCCTCCAAGGGGCATTGATATTGTCTTTTTATTCCACTGCGACCTACACCACTCTTTCAAAGGGCATTGATATTCTATTTTTATTCCACTGTAACCTCCACCACTCTTCCAAGGGGCATTGATATTGTCTTTTTAATCCACTGCGACCTTGGCCATTCTTACAAGGGGCATAAAAACCATCTGGTTAAACCACTCTGAACTCCACAGCTCTTCCAAAGGGCATTGATATTTCATTTTCATTCCATTGTAACCTCCAGCTCTCTTCCAAGTAACATTGATATTGTCATTTTATTCCACTGCATCTTCCACCTCTCTCCCAAGGGGCATTAAAACTGTCTTGTTAAGCTGCTGTAACCTCCATGTCTATTCCACGGGGCATTGATATTGTCTTTTTATTCCAATGTGTAACATACCTGGCGGCTTCCTTGCATAGTGGTCCATCTCCCACTGTGCAAGAGCACACACTTGATCTCCAGTCCAGTCTGCTAGCCTGGCTTCCCTCCATGCTGTCTGCTTGCCTCTGTGTCTGCTGCTTAAGGGCGGCGCCCGATCACTTCCTGTTTCTTGGACCTGCTGCGGGCACACCCCTTGTGCGTCCTCAGCCTATTGCTGTCTGTCTCGTGGTATTTAACCCAGCTGCTCCAATGAATCCCTGCCTGAGCATTGTGTTTCATTCAGTGTGCTCTTTCACTCTGAATGTGCCAGGTCCCTTTCTGTGTTTGCTTGCTTGCCTTTCTTGTAGGCTGTATTTCCAGTCCTGTCTGAACACGCTCCTTGCCTGTTCGTTCCGCCTTCTAGGGGCCGCATACCTAGACCCGCTCCCGTATCTTGTCTGTCCTGTCTGAACACGCTCCTAGCCTGTTCCTCCCGCCTTCTAGGGGCTGCATACCTAGACCCGCTCCTGTATCTTGCTACTGTGTCTTTTCTTTTCTGAATACTCTTCTAGCCTGTTTCCTGTTTTTCTCTATGTCCGTACCTTTTCTTTTTCTGCAGAGTCTGAACTTGTACCTAACTCCTGCTCGTTGTCACTGTACTTCCGTTTGTGAGTTTGTGGTCCACTCGCTACTTCACTGCAAGTACCCTGTGGGTATCTGGTTCTGCCTTTCCCTTCCTGCCTGTTCCGTGTGTGCAGAGCCCTGTGCCCCCTGCTCTGCCTTGCTCACCGCTCCGGCGGTTCTAGCCTGCTCTGCCTTGCTCACCGCTCCGGCGGTTCTAGCCTGCTCTGCCTTGCTCGCCACTCCGGCGGTTCTAGCCTGCTCTGCCTTGCTCACCGCTCTGGCAGTTCTGTCCTGCTCTGACCCTTTTCTCACTGCTCCGGCAGTCTTGCTCCGCTCTGACCCTTTGCTCACTGCTCCAGCAGTCTTGCTCCATTCTGACCCTTTGCTCACTGCTCCGGCAGTCTTGCTCCGCTCTGACCCTTTGCTCACTGCTCCGGCAGTCTCGCTCCACTCTGACCCTTTGCTCACTGCTCCAGCAGTCTCTCTCCACTCTGACCCTTTGCTCACTGCTCCGCTGCTCCGGCAATCTCGCTCCGCTCTGACCCTTTGCTCACTGCTCCGGCCGTCTTGCTCCGCTCTCACCCTTTGCTCACTGCTCCGGCAGTCTTGCTCCGCTCTGACCCTTTGCTCACTGCTCCAGGCAGTCTTGCTCCGCTCTGACCCTTTGCTCACTGCTCCGGCAGTCTCACTCCGCTCTGACCCTTTGCTCACTGCTCCGTCAGTCTCGCTCCGCTCTGACCCGTTGCTCACTTCTCTGGCAGTCTCGCTCCACTCTGACTCCTTTGCTCACTGCCCCGGCAGTCTCACTCTGCTCTGACTCCTTGCTCACTGCTCCGGCAGTCTCGCTCAGCTCTGACCCTTTCTCACTGCTCCAGGCGGCCTTGTCCTGCTCTACTCTTGGTCACCGCTCCAGGCGGCCTTGTCCTGCTCTGCTCTTGCTCACCGCTCCAGGAGGCCTTGTCCTGCTCTACTCTTGCTCACCGCTCCAGGCGGCCTCGTCATGCTCTACTCTCGCTCACCGCTCCAGGCGGCCTCGTCCTGCTCTACTGTCGCTCACCGCTCTAGGCGTTCTCGTCTTGCCCTGCTCTCGCTCACCTCTCTGGGCGGCCTCACTCTGCTGTGTTTGTCCGCCACATCTGTGGTTCTGTTCCTGAGTCCCAGTGTGTACTGGGTCCTATCCCGCCTGTGTTCCAACCTGCTAGTGCCTCCGTGTCTGCACTCTAGCCGTGCTTGCCTGTACCCCCCTGCCTGCATACCCGCCTGCCTGCATACCAGTTGTGCCTGCCTATACCCACCAGTCTGTGTGCCAGCCTAACCTGTCTGTTCCTGTATTCCCCTGTGTGGGTCAACAGCCGTGTCCGGGGTCTGTCCTGGAGTAGCACCAGGTCCCTCTGCTCGGTTGCTCCTTGGTGCACTGGCGTCGTATGAAGTCGTGCGACCCTGGTCGGATCGGGTGAATACCTAGTTACGCCCCTCCAGGCATTCATTCTCCGGCCCGGTCCAGTGGAATCACACGCACACGCCGCTCAGCCCGGGCGTGTGCATTACACAATGTAACCTCCACCACTCTTCTAAGGGGCAGTGATATTGTCTTTTTAAACACTTGCGACCTCCACCACTCTTCCAAGAGGCATTAAAAACATCTTATTAAGCTACTACTGTAACGGGTCTGGGAGTTGGAACCTCTGAGCAACTATACAAAGGGGCAGTCCTTGTAAGGAAGCCGGTGGCTCCCAGGGAAGGCGGGCAGGTAGTCACGGCAAGTGACAGGAACAGTCTCTGGGTAGAAGGGCAGGAAGTCACGGCAAGTGACTGGGACAGTCTCTTGACAGGCGGATGGTCACGGCAAGTGACAGCAGGGTATGAGTCTCTAGACGGGCAGGTGGCCACGGCAAGTGACAGCAGGGAAGAGTCTCTAGATAGGCTAGCAGGCAGGTAGCAGGTGAGCGCTCCCAGGTGAGTGGGCAAGAGTCTCTGGACAGGCAGGTAGTCACGGCAAGTGACGGCAGAGCCTCCAGGTAGGCTAGCAGGCAGGTAGCAGGTGAGCGCTCCCAGGTGAGCGGGCAAGAGTCTCTGGACAGGTAGGTGGTCACGGCAAGTGACGGCAGAGCCTCCAGGTAGGCTAGCAGGCAGGTAGCAGGTGAGCGCTCCCAGGTGAGCGGGCAAGAGTCTCTGCACAGGCAGGCAGGTATCAGGCAGGTATCTAGCAGGTACTTCCTGGTCCGCAAGGCGGACTGATCCCTAGACAGACAGGCAGGTGCTGGTAGGCAGACTGTCGGACCACAGGATAGCAAGCAGGTAAGCAGATATCAGGCAGGTATCAGGCAGGTATCAAGCAGGAATCTGGCAGGTGACTGGCAGGTAACAGGTAACGGGACCTGAGGGCTGAAGCAGAGTTGAAAGGCTTTGCAACAACATTGCTCGGGCACCTCCATTTTGGAGGATGTGCCTTATATATGGTGAGGTCCTCCGGCCATTGGCCGGGGACTCCTTAGGACTGCGCGCGCGGCCCCTTTAAGAGAGGGAGAGAGCGCGCCCGCGCGCCCTAAGCACAGTGGCCGGGAAGCAGCGCGCGCTGCCAGCAGAGCGGGAGGAAGACGCCGGGCACGGAGCGGAGAGGTGAGGGGAACGTCGTCCCTGCCTAGCAGGAGGCAGGGATGCCGGCGCTACAGTACCCCCCCCATAGGCCCCCCCTTTTTTAGGCCAGACAGAAATTTATCAAAGATGAGCGGGGCATGGATGTTCTCCCAGGGCTCCCATGTTCTCTCCTCAGGACCAAACCCCTTCAAATCCACTAGAAAAAAGGTCCTTCCTCTTACCCTTTTGGTGGCCAGAATGTTCTCTACCTCAAACTCGTTTTCAGCGGAAAACGGAGCAGGAGGCGTACCTGTAGACTTGGAAAAAGAGTTAAGTATCACGGGTCTGAGTAGAGATACATGGAAGGAGTTAGGAATCCGCAAATTGGCAGGGAGTTTCAATTTATAGGCCACCGAGTTGATTTGTTTGATAACTTCCAGTGGGCCGATGAACCGAGGCTCTAACTTGTAGGAAGGAATCTTGAGCCGGACATATTTGGATGAGAGCCAGACCTTATCTCCAGGACGGAATTGTGGTGGATCCAGACGTCTCTTGTCAGCCTGTTTTTTCATCCGCTCGGTTGACTGAAGAAGTGCGGATCTGGTACTTTCCCAAATGGAGGAAAATTCGTTAACGAGAGATTCCGCAGCCGGATTGTCCACCGAGGCGGAGACGGGAAACGGGATCCGAGGATGCTGACCGAAGACTACAAAAAATGGGGATTTGGAGGAAGATTCGCTCTCGTGATTATTGTAAGAAAATTCGGTAAAAGATCCACCCAGTCGGAATGGTGAGCATTAACAAAGTGCCGGAGGTAACTGGTTAAAATTTGGTTGATCCGTTCTACTTGGCCATTGGACTGTGGGTGATAAGCGGAAGAAAAGTCCAAAGTGACCCCCAGCAGTTTACACATGGCTCGCCAAAACGAGAGGTGAACTGAACCCCTCGGTCGGATACGATGTGGAGAGGAAGACCATGAAGACGGAAGACATGATGGATAAAGTCTTTAGCTAACTCTGTTGCAGACGGGAGACCCGGCAGGGGAATAAAGTGAGCCATTTTGGAAAAGCGGTCAGCGACCACCCATATGACCGTACAACCGGCAGAGACAGGGAGGTCCGTAATAAAGTCCATAGCTATATGCTGCCACGGGGCAGCAGGTACAGGAAGTGGAAGGAGGCGGCCTGCTGGCAGATGTCTCGGAACCTTGTTGCGGGCGCAGGACTCACAGGCTGAAACAAAGTCTATTACGACCTTGTGCAGGGTAGGCCACCAGTAATGCCGGGTAATAAGCTGGAGGGTCTTTTTCTTACCAGCGTGGCCAGCTAGCTTGGACGAGTGTCCCCAGTGTAGAACCTTCTCACGATCAGGAACAGTTACGAACGTCTTACCGGGTGGAAGACGATTTAGATTCACGGGGGCCACTTGCATTACTTTGGCGGGATCGATGATGTGTTTAGGCTCCTCCTCAAGATCAGAGACCAAAAAGGATCGGGATAAGGCATCAGCTTTGATGTTTTTGTCAGCCGGGCGAAAATGAAGAATGAAATTAAAGCGGGCGAAGAACAAGGACCACCGGGCTTGGCGCGGGTTAAGTCTCTGGGCACTCTGGAGGTAAGCCAAGTTCTTGTGGTCCGTGTAAATTATTACCGGGTGAAGAGCCCCCTCTAGCAGGTAATGCCACTCCTCCAGTGCCAGCTTAATGGCCAACAATTCTCGGTCTCCTATAGAATAATTGCGCTCAGAAGAGGAGAAGAGTTTGGAGAAGAAGCCGCAAGTTACCATTCTTCCGGAAGACGACTTTTGGGTAAGTACTGCTCTGGCTCCGGAGGAGGAAGCGTCGACTTCTAGAAATAATTGTTTGTTGCCGTCCGGACGATGCAGCACAGGGGCGGAGGAAAAAGCTCGTTTTAAGGAAAGGAAGGCCTCCTCTGCTTCGGGCGGCCATTCTCTGGGATTAGCGCCCTTACGGGTGAGCGCCGAGATAGGGGCAGTCCGGGAAGAGAAGTGCGGAATGAAGAGGCGGTAGTAGTTGGCGAAGCCCAGGAACCACTGAATAGCCTTCAACCCCTCTGGTCGGGGCCACTTCTGGATGGCAGACAGTTTCTCAGGGTCCATTTGTAGGCCGGTCTGAGAGATTATGTAGCCCAGAAATGGAAGCGAGGTCTGCTCAAAGAGGCACTTCTCATATTTAGCGTAGAGGTGGTTCTGCCTGAGCCTGAGCAGGACCTGACGAACGTCCCTCCGGTGAGTGAGAAGATCTGGAGAGAAGACCAAGATGTCGTCCAGGTGCACCACCACGCAGGAGTAGAGAAGGTCACGGAAGATGTCATTGACCAACTCTTGAGAGACGGCGGGAGCGTTACAGAGACCGAAGGGCATTACAAGATATTCATAGTGGCCGTCCCGGGTGTTGAATGCCGTCTTCCATTCATCCCCCTGATGGATACGGACCAGATTATACGCCCCATGGAGGTCCAGCTTGGTGAAGATTCTAGCCCCCCTCAGACGGTCAAATAATTCAGGAATGAGCGTAAGGGGGTATTTATTCTTCACTGTGATCTGGTTAAGGCCTCTATAGTCTATACAGGGACAGAGTGAGCCGTCCTTCTTTTTGACGAAGAAGAAGCCTGCTCCCACCGGCGAGGTAGATTTCCGGATAAATCCCCGCGCCAGATTCTCCTCAATATATTCAGACATGGACCGGGTCTCAGCAGCGGACAAAGGGTAAATACGCCCACGGGGAGGAGTAGCTCCGGGCACCAGGTCAATTGGGCAGTCGTATGGTCTATGAGGGGGTAATGTCTCTGCTTCTCTTTTATTAAAGACGTCCGCAAAAGACCAATAGGGAGCCGATAGGCCGGGTAGATTGGCTGGGGTAGGAGAAGGATGAGCAGGATGAACAGGAACTAAACAAGTCTTATGGCAGTCCTGTCCCCAGCAAAGAACTTCTCCGGTCTGCCAATCAAGCACGGGAGCGTGTCTCTGGAGCCAAGGTAGGCCTAGCAAGAGGGCGTGAGAGAGTCCAGGCAGAACATGGAAGCAGATGCTCTCAGAGTGCAGCATTCCCACCTGCAGAGTTATGGATTCGGTGATGAGTTGGATGGGATGTGATAAGAGGCCCCCATCCACGGCGGCGACAGATAAGGGTACAGCCAGAGGTTTGGTGGGAATGCTGTATTTCTCTACCGGGGACTGAGAAATGAGATTTCCGGCAGCTCCAGAGTCAAGTTGAGCCAGTTCAAAATAACGGTTCTCCCCGCAGATGATAGAGACCGACAGCAACAGAGATGGAGAGGGTTTATTTCTGTCTAGGGTGACCTCTCTGAGCGATCCTAGACACAGACGTTTCCCAACTTCTCCGGGCAGGAACGGATCCGGTGCTCCTTACTGCCACAGTAGAAGCAGCTCCCCTCGGCACGGCGTAATTCTTGACGGGTCTTGACCATCTTGGTCTGGTCGACCTGCATAGGCTCGGGTGAGGGCGCCGGAGGAGTAACGGAGGAAGTGACGGATCTCTGGAAGGTAGGGGCAAGGCGTGGAAACCTCCTCTCACGGGTGACCTCTTTGGTGTGCTCCTGGAACCGGATGTCAATCTGGGTGGCAAGTGTAATTAAGTCGTCGAGAGTGGTAGGAATGTCCCGACCGGCGAGTTCATCTTTAATACGGCCGGACAGACCCTCCCAGAAGACGAACATCAGGGCGTCGTTATCCCAGGCAAGCTCCGAAGCAAGGGTACGGAACCGTATGGCATATTGGCCCACGGTGAGACTTCCTTGGCGGAGGCGTAGCAGAGATGAGGCGGATGAGATCCTCCGTCCTGGTTCGTCGAAGACCTTCCGGAAAGCCGAGAGAAAGGCTGGCAGATTGGACACCAGGGGATCTCCTCTCTCCCATAGAGGATTTAGCCAAGCCAGCGCCTCCCCCGTGAGATGGGACATGATGAAGGCTACTTTAGCTCGGTCGGTGGAAAACTGGTGTGCCAACAGTTCGAAGTACAGAGTGCACAGGTTAATGAAGCCCCGTGCCAGACCAGGATCTCCGCCAAAACGAGGCGGGGCTGTGAGGCAGGGACCGGGAAGAGATGCCATGGAATTGACGGCCAGCGGCGCTGCCGGGGTAGGAGTCGTGCGACTGGAAGCCGGTCCCGAAGATGTAGTCAGTGTGTCCAGGCGGGAGTTAACACTACGCAGGTGGCTCAGGATGGACTCCTGTTGGGACCTCTGACGGGACAGTTCATGGCATAGGTCCGAGAGCGAGGGAGCTTGGGTGCCACCGGGTTCCATGGCCCGAGCAAACTGTAACGGGTCTGGGAGGTGGAACCTCTGAGCAACTATACAAAGGGGCAGTCCTTGTAAGGAAGCGGGTGGCTCCCAGGGAAGGTGGGCAGGTAGTCACAGCAAGTGACAGGGACAGTCTCTGGGTAGAAGGGCAGGAAGTCACGGCAAGTGACGGGGACAGCCTCTTGACAGGCGGATGGTCACGGCAAGTGACAGCAGGGTATGAGTCTCTAGACGGGTAGGTGGTCACGGCAAGTGACAGCAGGGAAGAGTCTCTAGATAGGCTAGCAGGCAGGTAGCAGGTGAGCGCTCCCAGGTGAGCAGGCAAGAGTCTCTGGACAAGCAAGTGGTCACGGCAAGTGACGGCAGAGGCTCCAGGTAGGCTAGCAGGCAGGTAGCAGGTGAGCACTCCCAGGTGAGCGGGCAAGAGTCTCTGGACAGGCAGGTGGTCACAGCAAGTGACAGCATAGCCTCCAGGTAGGCTAGCAGGTAGGTAGCAGGTGAGCGTTCCCAGGTGAGCGAGTAAGAGTCTCTGGACAGGCAGGCAGGTATCAGGCAGGTATCTAGCAGGTACTTCCTGGTCCGCAGGCGGACTGATCCATAGACAGACTGGCAGGTGCTGGTAGGCAGACTGTCGGACCACAGGATAGCAAGCAGGTAAGCAGATATCAGGCAGGTATCAGGCAGGTATCAAGCAGGAATCTGGCAGGTGACTGGCAGGTAACTGGTAACGGGACCTGATGGCTGAAGCAGAGTTGAAAGGCTTTGCAACAACATTGCTCGGGCACCTCCATTTTGGAGGAGGTGCCTTATATATGGTGAGGTCCTCCGGCCATTGGCCGGGGACTCCTTAGGACGGCGCGCGTGGCCCCTTTAAGAGATGGGGAGCACGCGCGCGCCCTAGGCACAGAGGCCGGGAAGCAGCGCGTGCTGCCAGCAGAGCGGGAGGAAGACGCCGGGCACGGAGCGGAGAGGTGAGGGGAACGGCGTCCCTGCCTAGCAGGAGGCAGGGACGCCGACGCAACAACTTTGACCTCCACGTCTCTTCCAAGGGGCATTAAAACCGTCTGGTTAAACCACTCTGAATTCCACAGCTCATCAAAGGGGCATTGATATTGTCTTTTATTCCACTGTAACCTCCACCACTTTTCCTATGGGAATTGATATTGTCTTTTTATTATTATTATTATTATTATTTATTATTATAGCGCCATTTATTCCATGGCGCTTTACATGTGATAGGGATATACATAACAAAAGCATTTACATAATCTTAACAAAACGAGTCAGCGACTGGTACAGGACGAGCGAGGACCCTGCCCGCGAGGGCTCACATTCTAGAAGGGATGGGTGAGGATACATTAGGTGAGGATAGAGCTGGTCGTGCAGCGGTGGTTACTGCAGGTTGTAGGCTTGTCGGAAGAGGTGGGTCTTCAGGTTTCTTTTGAAGGTTTCCACGGTCGGTGAGAGTCTGATGTGTTGGGGTAGAGAGTTCCAGAGTAGGGAGGATGCACGGGAGAAATCTTGTATACGATTGTGGGAGGAGGAGATAAGAGGGGAGTAGAGAAGGAGATCTTGTGAGGATCGGAGGTTGCGTGCAGGTAAGTACCAGGAGACTAGGTCACAGATGTATAGGGAAGACAGGTTGTGGATGGCTTTGTATGCCATGGTTAGAGTTTTGAACTGGATTCTCTGGGCAATGGAGAGCTAGTGAAGAGATTGACAGAGAGGAGAGGCTGGGGAATAGCGGGGGGGCAGGTGAATTAGTTGAGCAGCAGAGTTTAGGATAGATTGGACTGAGAGTGTTGTAAGGGAGGCCACAGAGCAGGAGGTTGCAGTAGTCGAGGTGGGATATGATGAGGGCATGCACTAGAGTCTTTGCTGAGGAATGCACAGATCCAGGAGATGTTTTTGAGTTGGAGTCGGCAGGAAGTGGAAAGGGCTTGGATATGTGGCTTGAAGGAGAGATCGAAGTCCAGGGTTACTCCAAGGCAGCGAGCTTGTGGGACTGGGGAGAGTGAACAGCCATTGACGTTGATGGCTAGGTCAGATGGGGGATGTGAATGAGAGGGTGGAAAGATGATGAACTCTGTTTTATCCATGTTGAGTTTTAGAAATCTGTCAGAGAAGAAGAATGACATGGAGGACAGATATTGTGGGATTTTGGTTAGTAGGGAGGAGATATCGGGTCCAGAGAGGTAGATCTGTGTGTCGTCAGCATAGAGGTGATACTGAAAACCGTGATACTCTATGAGCTGTCCCAGGCCAAAGGTGTAGATGGAGAAGAGCAGAGGTCCTAGAACTGAACCTTCTGAACCTTAGGGCACACAGACAGATAGGGGGCGAGATGAGGAGGTGGTGCGTGAGTGTGAGACGCTGAATGTCCTGTCTGTTAAGTATGAGGAGATCCAAGATAGAGCCAAGTCCGTGCTGCCAAAAGATGAGAGAATCTGGAGTAAGAGGGAATGGTCCACTGTGTCAAAGGCAGATGACAGGTCCAGAAGGAGGAGGATGGAGTAGTGTCGCTTGGATTTGGCATTTAGTAGGTCGTTGGTGACTTTGGTCAGGGCAGTTTCAGTCGAGTGATGCGGTCGCAAGCCAGATTGCAGGCGGTCGAAGAGGGAGCAGGAGGAGAGGTGGGAGGACAGTTCAAGGTGGACATGTTGTTCTAGTAGTTTTGAGGCAAAGGGGAGGAGTGATATGGGGCGGTAGCTAGTCAGAGAGAAAGGGTCAAGGGAGGGCTTTTTGAGGATGGGTGTGATTGCGGCATGTTTGAAACATGAGGGGAAGACACCGGTTGTTAGTGACAGCTTGAAGAGGTGGGTTAGGGTTGGGATGAAGACTGTGGTAAGGTTAGTGATGAGGTGGAATGGGATTGGGTCAAGTTCGCAGGTGGTGAGGTGTGATTTGGAGAGTAAAGAGGAGACTTGACCTTCTGTAATGATGGAGAAGTGGGCTTTGGAGGAGGTGGGTTGAATAGATATGAGGAGGGGTTGTGTGGACTTTAGGCAAAAGTTTTGTCTGATGGTGTCAATCTTCTGTTTGAAGAATGAGGCAAAGTCGTCGGCTGAGATGAGAGAAGAGGGAGGAGGTGCTGGGGGACGAAGGAGAGAGTTGAAAGTGTTAAATAGCTGTTTAGGGTTGTGAGATAGGGAGGATATGAGAGATGAGAAGTAGGTTTGTTTTGCTGTAGTGAGTGCGGACTTGAAATTAGTGAGGGATTGCTTGAATGCAATGAAGTGCTCGATGGAGTGAGACCTTTTCCATCTCCGCTCCGCAGCCCTGCAGGCCCGGCGCAGTTCTTTAGTAAGTTTAGTGTGCCAGGGTTGCCTGTTGAATGTGCGAGATGTGGTGTGTGTGAGAGGGGTGATCGAGTCTAGAGCTGCAGCTATTGTGGTGTTATATGAAGCAGCAGCAATGTCTGCATCGTGTAAGGAATTTATGTCTGTAAGAGGGAGGAGGGATTCAGAGAGTCAGTGTAAGTCAAGGTGTTTGAGATTTCTGCGAGGGTATGCAAGTTTGTGGAGTGGGGATTGTTGCCCCGGGGAGGAGAGAGAAGAGAATGCAAGTAGGCTGTGATTAGAGAGAGGGATAGGTGAGTTAGAGAGGTTAGATAGGGAACAGAGGCGGGTGAAGATGAGGTCCAGTGTGTGGCCATCTTTGTGGGTGGGTGTGGAAGACCATTGAGTGAGTCCGAAGGAGGAAGTGAGAGATAGGAACTTAGAGACAGACGAGTGGGAAGTGTTAATGGGGATGTTGAAGTCACCCATTATGATAGTGGGGATGTCAGTGGAGAGGAAGTGAAGCAGCCAGGTGGTGAAGTGGTCTAAGAAGGTGGTGGCTTGCCCTGGGGGTCGGTAAACGACGGCCAGTTGGAGGTTGGAGGGGGAATAGATGCGCACACAGTGCACCTCAAAAGAGGGGAGTGTAACGGAGGGTGGCAGTGGGATTTGGGTGAAAGCGCAGTGTTCTGATAGGAGAAAACCTACGATTCCGCCATGTTTGCCGTTGGGGCGGGGTGTGTGGGAAAGGTGGAATCCGTCATATGAAAGTGCAGCTGGGGAGGCTGTGTCAGAGGGGGTGAGCCAGGTTTCAGTGATGGCGAGGAAGGAAAGTTTGTTTGTAATGAAAAGATCGTGGATGAAAGAAAGTTTGTTGCAGACAGAGCGAGCGTTCCATAGAGCTCCTGTTAGAGCAACTAAGGGAGTGGGGATTGGTTGGATAGGTATGAGGTTAGAAGGGTTGCGACAGTTTGTGGAAGGTCGTGGATAGGAGGAAGAAGTAACTGTGGGGATATGGCGAGGAGGACCCGGATTTTGAGAGATATCTCCAGCAGTGAGGAGGAGCAGAGAAAGTGTTAGCAGGTGGGAGCAAGAGAGAGCATGAGGTGGCTGTCTGTGTTTGGAGATCCAGGATTGAATGTTTAGGAATAATTTGGAGGAGGAGGTGAGATGAATGGGGAGGATGGAGGAAGAGATGAAGAGTTTCTTACTAGGTGTAGGGATTTGAGGGGTTACTAGAAAGTGGAGGACTATAGAGGAAAAAGTGAGAGCTAACAGTAACATAGTTAAAAGAGAGTAAGTGGTCAAAGTGTTGGTTAACTGACTCCTGCCCTGACTAACTGCCTCTGAAATAACTGCCACTTATCTCCGAAGCCACTTTGCACAAGAAGACGCGTGCACACCCCAGCACAAGTGCACCCCTTACAGAGCTTCTAATTATATAGGGC
The DNA here is from genome assembly GCF_046119375.1 of Phyllobates terribilis. Lineage (NCBI taxonomy): Eukaryota > Metazoa > Chordata > Amphibia > Anura > Dendrobatidae > Phyllobates > Phyllobates terribilis. The sequence goes on along the minus strand of NW_027362781.1, from coordinate 218,429 downwards.
ACATTAAACTATCAGGTGAAGGGCATTGTGGGAGCTGCATATGGCTAAATTAGCAGCGGGTCGTCTCACCAGGAGATGGCTGGGTAATCAAGCACAGAGCTAGGACTCTAGTCTCTGCAGTTTAGCACCTCTAAATATCAGATAAGATCTATAGTGGGGAAGGGACAGACATATGTGGGTATTGAATGGAGTGGGACAGATAAAGCAGAGAAGTTATGCAGAGCATGTACCAGTGAGGTGAATCAGCAAAGCAGAGCATTAGATTACAGCAGACACAGCAAGCAGAGAAGTTATGCAGAGCATGTACCAGTGAGGTTATTCCACTGCGACCTCCACCACTCTTCCAAGGGGCATTAAAACCGTCTTGTTAAGCTACTTTGACCTCCACGTCCCTTCCGCGGGGCATTGATATTGTCTTTTTATTCCACTGCGACCTCCACCACTCTTCTAAGGGGCATTGATATTGTCTTTTTAATCCACTGCGACCTCCACCACTCTTCCAAGGGACATTGATATTGTCTTTTTATCCCACTGCGACCTTCACCAGTCTTCCAAGGAACATTGATATTGTCTTTTATTTCCACTGTAATCTCCACCACTCTTCTAAGGAGCATTGATATTTTCTTTTTATTCCACTGCGACCTACACCACTCTTCCAAGGGGCATCGATAATGTCTTTTTAATCCACTGCGACCTCCACCACTCTTCCAACGGGCACTAAAAACGACTTGTTAAGCTACTGTGACCTCCACGTCTCTTCCAAGGGGCATTAAAACCGTCAATTTAAACCACTCTGAACTCCACAGCTCTTGCAAGAGGCATTGATATTGTCTTTTTATTCCACTGTAACCTCCATCACTCTGCCAAGGGGCATTGATTTTGTATTTTTAATCCACTGCGACCTCCATCTCTCTTCCAAGAAGCATTAAAACCGTCTTGTTTAGCTACTGTGACCTCCACGTCTATTCCACGGTGCCTTAAAACCTTCTGGTTAAACCACTGTGAACTCCACAGCTCTTCCAAGGGGCATTGATATTGTCTTTTTATTCAACTGTAACCTCCATTACTCTTCCAAAGTGCATTGATATTGTCTTTTTTATTTTGCTGCGACCTCCACCACACTTCCAAGGGGCATTAATATTGTCTTTTTATTCCACTGCGACCTCCACCACTCTTCCAAGGGTCATTGATATTGTCTTTTTATTCCACAATAACCTCCACCACTCTTCCAAGGGGCATTGATATTGTCTTTTTTTTCCACTGCGACCTCCACCTCTCTTCCAAGGGGCATTAAAACCATCTTGTTAAGCTACTGTGACCTCCAAGTCTCTTCCACGAGGCATTGATATTGTCTTTTTATTCCACTGCGACCTCCACATCTCTTCCAAGGGGAATTGATATTGTCTATTTATTCCACTGCGACCTCCACCCTCTTCTAAGGGGCATTGATATTGTTTTTTTAATCCACTGCGACCTTCACCACTCTACCAAGGGGCATTAAAACAGTCTTGATAAGCTACTGTGACCTCCACGTCTCTTCCAAGGGGCATTAAACCGTCTGGTTAAACCACTCTGTACTCCACAGCTCTTCCAAGAGGCATTGATAATGTCTTTTTTATTCGACTGTAACCTCCACCACTCTACCAAGGGGCATTGATATTTTCTCTATTTTCCACTGTGACCTTCACCACTCTTCCAAGGGGCTTTGATATTGTCTTTTTTTTCCACTGCGACCTCCACCACTCTTCCCATGGGCATTAAAACTGTCTTGTTATGCTACTGTGACCTCCACGTCCCTTCCACGGGGCATAGATATTGTCTTTTTATTCCATTGCTACCTCCATCACTCTTCCAAGGGGCATTAAAACCGTCTTGTTAAGCTACTGTGACCTCCAAATCTCTTCCAAGGGGCACTAATACAGTCTGGTTATACCGCTCTGAGCTCCACAGCTCTTCCAAGGGGCATTGATATTGTCTTTTTATTCCTCTGCGATGTCCACGACTCTTCCAAGGGGCATTAAAACCGTCTTGTTAAGCTACTGTGACCTCCAAGTTTCTTTCACAGGGCATTGATATTGTCTTTTTATTCCACTGTAACCTCCACCACTTTTCCAAGGGGCATTGATATTGTGTTTTTATTCCACTCTAACCTCCACCAATCTTCCATGGGGCATTGATATTGTGTTTTTATTCCACTGCGACCTCCACCACTCTTCTAAGGGGCATTGATATTGTCTTTTAAATCCACAACTATCTCCACCACTCTTCCAAGGGGCATTAAAACAGTCTTGTTAAGCTACTGTGACCTCCTCGTTTCTTCCAAGGGGCATTAAAACCGTCTGGTTAAACACTCTGAATTCCACAGCTCTTACAAGGGGCATTGATATTGTCTTTTTATTCGACTGTAACATCCCCCACTCTTTCAAGCGGCATTGATATTGTCTTTTTATTCCACTGCGACCTCCACCACTCTTCCAAGGGGCATTGATTTTGTCTTTTTAATTAACTGCGACCTCCACCTCTCTTCCAATGGGCATTAAAACCCTCTTGTGAAGCTACTGTGACCTCCACGTCCCTTCCACGGGGCATTGATATTGTCTTTTTATTCCACTGCGACATCCACCACTCTTCCAAGGGGCATTGATATTGTCTTTTTAATCCACTGTGACCTCCACCACTCTTCCAAGGGGCATTGATATTGTCTTTTTAATCCACTGTGACCTCCACGTCTCTTCCAAGGGGCATTAAAACCGTCAATTTAAACTACTCTGAACTCCACAGCTCTTCCAAGGGGCATTGGTATTGTCTTTTTATTCCACTCTAACCTCCACCACTTTACCAAGGGGCAGTGACATTGTCTTTTTATTCCCCTGCAACCTCCATCATTCTTCCAAGGGGCATTGATATTGTCTTTTTATTCCACTGCCACCTCCACCACTCTTCCAAGGGGCATCGATATTGTCTTTTTAATCAACTGCGACCTCCAGCACTCTTCCAAGAGGCATTAAAACAGTCTTGTTTATCTACTGTGACCTCCACCTCTCTTCCAAGGGGCATTAAAACCGTCTGGTTAAACCACTCTGAACTCTACAGCTCTTCCAAGGGCATTGATATTATCTTTTTATTCCACTGTAACCTCCACCATTCTTCCAAGGGGTATTGATGTTGTCTTTTTAATGCACTGCGATCTTCACCACTCTTCCAAGGGGCATTAAAACCATCTGGTTAAACCACTCTGAACTCCATAGCTCTTTCAAGAGGCATTGATATTGTCTTTTTATTTCAAGGTAACCTCCACTACTCTTTCAAGGGGCATTGATATTGTCTTTTTATTCCACTGCGACCTCCACCACTCTTCCAAGGGGCATTAAACCTGTCTTGTTAAGCTACTGTGAACTCCACTTGTCTTCCCCTGGGCATTGATATTGTCTTTTTAATCCACTGTGACCTCCACCACTTTTCCAAGGGGCATTAAAACCGTCTTGTTAATCTACTGTGACCTCCACGTCTCTTTGAAGGGGCAATAAAACCATCTGCTTCAACCACTCTGAACTCCACAGCTCTTCCAAGGGGCATTGGTATTGTCTTTTTATTCCACTCTAACCTCCACCACTCTTCCAAGGGGCAGTGACATTGTCTTTTTATTTCACTGCACCCTCCATCATTCTTCCAAGGGGCATTGATATTGTCTTTTTATTCCACTGCCACCTCCACCACTCTTCCAAGGGGCATTGATATTGTCTTTTTAATCCTCTGCGACCTCCACGTCTCTTCCAAGGTGCATTAAAACCGTCAATTTAAACATCTCTGAACTCCACAGCTCTTCCAAATAACACTGGTCTTGTCTTTTTATTCCACTGCCACCTCCACCATTCTTCCAAGGGGTATTGATATTGTCTTTTTAATGCACTGCGATCTCCACCACTCTTCCAAGGGGCATTAAAACCATCTGGTTAAACCACTCTGAACTCCATAGCTCTTTCAAGAGGCATTGATATTGTCTTTTTATTTCGCTGTAACCTCCACCACTCTTTCAAGAGGCATTGATGTTGTCTTTTTATTCCACTGCGACCTCCAACACTCTTCCAAGGGGCATTAAACCTGTCTTGTTAAGCTACTGTGACCTCCACTTGTCTTCCAAGGGGCATTGATATTGTCTTTTTAATCCAATGTGACCTCCACCACTTTTCCAAGGGGCATTAAAATCATGTGGTTAAACCACTCTGAACTCCACAGCTCTTCCAAGGGGCATTGGTATTGTCTTTTTATTCCACTCTAACCTCCACCACTTTACCAAGGGGCAGTGACATTGTCTTTTTATTCCACTGCAACCTCCATCATTCTTCCAAGGGGCATTGATATTGTCTTTTTATTCCACTGCCACTTCCACCACTCTTCCAAGGGGCATCGATATTGTCTTTTTAATCCACTGCGACCTCCAACACTCTTCCAAGAGGCATTAAAACAGTCTTGTTTATCTACTGTGACCTCCACCTCTCTTCCAAGGGGCATTAAAACCGTCTGGTTAAACCTCTCTGAACTCTACAGCTCTTCCAAGGGCATTGATATTATCTTTTTATTCCACTGTAACCTCCACCATTCTTCCAAGGGGTATTGATGTTGTCTTTTTAATGCACTGCGATCTTCACCACTCTTCCAAGGGGCATTAAAACCATCTGGTTAAACCACTCTGAACTCCATAGCTTTTTCAAGAGGCATTGATATTGTCTTTTTATTTCAAGGTAACCTCCACCACTCTTTCAAGGGGCATTGATATTGTCTTTTTATTCCACTGCGACCTCCACCACTCTTCCAAGGGGCATTAAACCTGTCTTGTTAAGCTACTGTGACCTCCACTTGTCTTCCCCTGGGCATTGATATTGTCTTTTTAATCCACTGTGACCTCCACCACTTTTCCAAGGGGCATTAAAACCGTCTTGTTAATCTACTGTGACCTCCACGTCTCTTCCAAGGGGCAACAAAACCATGTGGTTAAACCACTCTGAACTCCACAGCTCTTCCAAGGGGCATTGGTATTGTCTTTTTATTCTACTCTAACCTCCACCACTTTACCAAGGGGCAGTGACATTGTCTTTTTATTCCCCTGCAGCCTCCATCATTCTTCCAAGGGGCATTGATATTGTCTTTTTATTCCACTGCCACCTCCACCACTCTTCAAAGGGGCATCGATATTGTCTTTTTAATCCACTGCGACCTCCAGCACTCTTCCAAGAGGCATTAAAACAGTCTTGTTTATCTACTGTGACCTCCACCTCTCTTCCAAGGGGCATTAAAACCGTCTGGTTAAACCACTCTGAACTCTACAGCTCTTCCAAGGGCATTGATATTATCTTTTTATTCCACTGTAACCTCCACCATTCTTCCAAGGGGTATTGATGTTGTCTTTTTAATGCACTGCGATCTTCACCACTCTTCCAAGGGGCATTAAAACCATCTGGTTAAACCACTCTGAACTCCATAGCTCTTTCAAGAGGTATTGATATTGTCTTTTTATTTCAAGGTAACCTCCACCACTCTTTCAAGGGGCATTGATATTGTCTTTTTATTCCACTGCAACCTGCACCACACTTCCAAGGGGCATTAAACCTGTCTTGTTAAGCAACTGTGAACTCCACTTGTCTTCCCCTGGGCATTGATATTGTCTTTTTAATCCACTGTGACCTCCACCACTTTTCCAAGGGGCATTAAAACCGTCTTGTTAATCTACTGTGACCTCCACGTCTCTTTGAAGGGGCAATAAAACCATCTGCTTAAACCACTCTGAAATCCACAGCTCTTCCAAGGGGCATTGGTATTGTCTTTTTATTCCACTCTAACCTCCACCACTCTTCCAAGGGGCAGTGACATTGTCTTTTTATTTCACTGCACCCTCCATCATTCTTCCAAGGGGCATTGATATTGTCTTTTTATTCCACTGTCACCTCCACCACTCTTCCAAGGGTCATTGATATTGTTTTTTAATCCACTGCGACCTCTACCACTTTTCCAAGGGGCATTAAAAATGTCTTTCTAAGCTACTGTGACCTCCACGTCACTTCCAATGGGCATTAAAACCGTCTGGCTAAACCACTCTGAACTCCACATCTCTTCTAAGGGGCATTGGTATTGTTTTTTTGTTCCACTCTAACCTCCACCACTCTTCCAAGGGGCATTAAAACTGTCTTGTTATGCTGCTGTAACCTCCATGTCTATTCCACGGCGCATTGATATTGTCTCTTTATTCCAATGTAACCTCCTCCACTCTTCTAAAGGGCAGTGATATTGTCTTTTTAAACCACTGAGACCTCCACCACTCTTCCAAGAGGAATTAAAAACATCTTATTAAGCTACTATGACCTCCACGTCTCTTCCAATGGTCATTAAAACCATCTGGTTAAACCACTCTGAATTCCACAGCTCATCAAAGGGGCATTGATATTGTCTTTTTATTCCACTGTAACCTTCACCACTTTTTCTATGGGAATTGATATTGTATTTTTATTATTATTATTATTTATTATTATAGCGCCATTTATTCCATGGCGCTTTACATGTGATAGGGATATACATAACAAAAGAATTTACATAATCTTAACAAAACGAGTCAGCGACTGGTACAGGAGGAGGGAATACCCTGCCCGCGAGGGCTCACATTCTAGAAGGGATGGGTGAGGATACGTTAGGTGAGGGTAGAGCTGGTCGTGCAGCGGTGGTTACTGCAGGTTGTAGGCTTGTCGGAAGAGGTGGGTCTTCAGGTTTCTTTTGAAGGTTTCCACGGTCGGCGAGAGTCTGATGTGTTGGGGTAGAGAGTTCCAGAGTAGGGGGGATGCACGGGAGAAATCTTGTACACGATTGTGGGAGGAGGAGATAAGAGGGGAGTAGAGAAGGAGATCTTGTGAGGATCGGAGGTTGCGTGCAGGTAAGTACCGGGAGACTAGGTCACAGATGTATGGGGGAGACAGGTTGTGGATGGCTTTGTATGCCATGGTAAGAGTTTTGAACTGGATTCTCTGGGCAATGGGGAGCCAGTGAAGAGATTGACAGAGAGGAGAGGCTGGGGAATAGTGGGGGTACAGGTGAATTAGTCGAGCAGCAGAGTTTAGGATAGATTGGAGAGGCGCAAGAGTGTTGTAAGGGAGGCCACGGAGCAGGAGGTTGCAGTAGTCGAGGCGGGATATGATGAGGGCATGCACTAGTGTTTTTGCAGAGTCTTTGCTGAGGAATGCACGGATCCGGGAGATGTTTTTGAGTTGGAGTCGGCAGGAAGTGGAAAGGGCTTGGATATGTGGCTTGAAGGAGAGATCGGAGTCCAGGGTTACTCCAAGGCAGCGAGATTGTGGGACTGGGGAGAGTGAACAGCCATTGACGTTGATGGCTAGGTCAGATGGGGAATGTGAATGAGAGGGTGGAAAGATGATGAACTCTGTTTTATCCATGTTGAGTTTTCGAAATCTGTCAGAGAAGAAGGATGACATGGCGGACAGACATTGTGGGATTTTGGTTAGTAGGGAGGAGACATCAGGTCCAGAGAGGTAGATCTGTGTGTCGTCAGGATAGAGGTGATACTGAAAACCGTGAGGCTCTATGAGCTGTCCCAGGCCAAAGGTGTAGATGGAGAAGAGCAGAGGTCCTAGAACTGAACCTTGGGGGACACCGACAGATAGGGGGAGAGATGAGGAGGTGGTGGGTGAGTGGAAGACGCTGAATGTCCTGTCTGTTAAGTATGAGGAGATCCAAGATAGAGCCCAGTCCGTGATGCCAAGAGATGAGAGAATCTGGAGTAAGAGGGAATGGTCCACTGTGTCAAAGGCAGATGACAGGTCCAGAAGGAGGAGGATGGAGTAGTGTCGCTTGGATTTGACATTCAGTAGGTCGTTGGTGACTTTGGTCAGGGCAGTTTCAGTCGAGTGATGCGGTCGGAATCCAGATTGCAGGCGGTCGAAGAGGGAGTAGGAGGAGATGTGGGAGGACAGTTCAAGGTGGACATGTTGTTCTAGTAGTTTTGAGGCAAAGGGGAGGAGTGATATGGGGCGGTAGCTAGTCAGAGAGGAAGGGTCAAGGGAGGGCTTTTTGAGGATGGGTGTGATTGCGGCATGTATGAAACATGAGGGGAAGACACCGGTTGTTAGTGACAGATTGAAAAGGTGGGTTAGGGTTGGGATGAAGACTGTGGTAAGGTTAGTGATGAGGTGGGATGGGATTGGGTCAAGTTCGCTGGTGGTGAGATTTGGAGAGTAAAGAGGAGACTTGACCTTCTGTAATGGTGGAGAAGTGGGGTTTGGAGGAGGAGGGTTGAATAGATATGAGGAGGGGTTGTGTGGATTTTAGGCAAAAGTTTTGTCTGATGGTGTCAATCTTTTGTTTGAAGAATGAGGCAAAGTCGTCGGCTGAGATGAGAGAAGAGGGAGGAGGTGCTGGGGGACGAAGGAGAGAGTTGAAAGTGTTAAATATCTGTTTAGGGTTGTGAGCTAGAGAGGATATGAGAGATGAGAAGCAGGTTTGTTTTGCTGTAGTGAGTGCGGACTTGAAATTAGTGAGGGATTGCTTGAATGCGATGAAGTGCTCGATGGAGTGAGACCTTTTCCATCTCCGCTCCGCAACCCTGGAGGCCCAGCGCAGTTCTTTAGTAAGTTTAGTGTGCCAGGGTTGCCTGTTGAATGTGCGAGATGTGGTGTGTGTGAGAGGGGCGATCGAGTCTAGAGCTGCAGCTATTGTGGTGTTATATGAAGCAGCAGCAACGTCTGCATCATGTAAGGAATTTATGTCTGTAAGAGGGAGGAGGGATTCAGAGAGTGAGTGTAAGTCAAGGTGTTTGAGATTTCTGCGAGGGTATGCAAGTTTGTGGAGTGGGGATTGTTGCCCCGGGGAGGAGAGAGAAGAGAATATAAGTAGGCTGTGATCAGAGAGAGGTAGAGGTGAGTTAGAGAGGTTAGATAGGGAACAGAGGTGGGTGAAGATGAGGTCCAGTGTGTGGCCATCTTTGTGGGTGGGTGTAGAAGACCATTGAGTGAGTCCGAAGGAGGAAGTGTGAGATAGCAACTTAGAGACAGACGAGTGGGAAGTGTTAATGGGGATGTTGAAGTCACCCATTATGATAGTGGGGATGTCAGTGGAGAGGAAGTGAAGCAGCCAGGTGGTGAAGTGGTCTAAGAAGGTGGTGGCTTGCCCTGGGCGTCGGTAAACGACGGCCAGTTGGAGGTTGGAGGGGGAATAGATGCGCACACAGTGCACCTCAAAAGAGGGGAGTGTAACGGAGGGTGGCAGTGGGATTTGGGTGAAAGCGCAGTGTTCTGATAGGAGAAAACCTACGCCTCCGCCATGTTTGCTGTTGGGGCGGGGGGTGTGGGAAAGGTGGAATCCGCCATATGAAAGTGCAGCTGGGGAGGCTGTGTCAGAGCGGGTGAGCCAGGATTCAGTCATGGCGAGGAAGGAAAGTTTGTTTGTAATGAAAAGATCGTGGATGAAGGAAAGTTTGTTGCAGACAGAGCGAGCGTTCCATAGAGCTCCTGTTAGAGCAACTAAGGGAGTGGGGATTGGTTGGATGGGTATGAGGTTAGAAGGGTTGCGACAGTTTGTGGAAGGTCGTGGATAGGAGGAAGAAGTAACTGTAGGAATATGGTGAGGAGGACCAGGATTTGGAGAGATATCTCCAGCAGTGAGGAGGAGCAGAGAAAGTGTTAGCAGGTGGGAGCAAGAGAGAGCATGAGGTGGCTGTCTGTGTTTGGAGATCCAGGATTGAATGTTTAGGAATAATTTGGAGGAGGAGGTGAGATGAATGGGGAGGATGGAGGGAGAGATGAAGAGTTTCTTACTAGGTGTAGGGATTTGAGGGGTTACTAGAAAGTGGAGGACTATAGAGGAAAAAGTGAGAGCTAACAGAAACATAGTTAAAAGAGAGTAAGTGGTCAAAGTGTTGGTTACTTGACTCCTGCCCTGACTAACTGCCTCTGAAATAACTGCCACTTATCTCTGAAGCCACTTTGCACAAGAAGACGCGTGCACCCCTTACAGAGCTTCTAAATATATAGGGCACATTAAACTATCAGGTGAAGGGCATTGTGGGAGCTGAACATGGCTAAATTAGCAGCGGGTCGTCTCACCAGGAGATGGCTGGGTGATCAAACACAGAGCTAGGACTCTAGTCTCTGCAGTTCAGAACCTCTAAAAATCAGATAAGATCTATAGTGGGGAAGGGACAGACATATGTGGGTATTGAATGGAGTGGGACAGATAAAGCAGAGAAGTTATGCAGAGCATGTACCAGTGAGGTGAATCAGCAAAGCAGAGCATTAGATTACAGCAGACACAGCAAGCAGAGAAGTTATGCAGAGCATGTACCAGTGAGGTGAATCAGCAAAGCAGAGCATTAGATTACAGCAGACACAGAAAGCAGAGAAGTTATGCAGAGCATGTACCAGTGAGGTGAATCAGCAAAGCAGAGCATTAGATTACAGCAGACACAGCAAGCAGAGAAGTTATGCAGAGCATGTACCAGTGAAGTTATTCAACTGCGACCTCCACCACTCTTCCAAGGGGCATTGATATTGTCTTTTTAATGCACTGCGACCTCCGCAACTCTTCCAAAGGGCATTGATATTGTCTTTTATTCCACTGTAACCTCCACCACTGTTCTAAGGGGCATTAAAACCATCTTGTTAAGCTACTGTGACCTCCACGTCTCTTCCACAGGGCATTGTTGTTGTCTTTTATTCCACTGCGACCTCCACCACTCTGCCAAGGGGCATTAAAACCGTCTTGTTAAGCTACTGTGATGTCCACGTCTCTTCCACGAGGCATTGATATTGTCTTTTTTTTCCACTGCGACCTCCACCACTCTTCCAAGGGGATTTGCTAGTCTTTTTAATCCACTGCGACCTCCACCACTCTTGCAAGGGGCATTAAAACCGTCTTGTTAAGCTACTGTGACCTCCACGTCCCTTCCACGGGGCATTGATATTGTCTTTTTATTCCACTGCGACCTCCACCACTCTTCCAAGTGGCAGTGATATTGTCTTTTTAATCCACTGCGACCTCCACTACTCTTCCAAGGGACATTGATATTGTCTTTTTATTCCACTGCGACCTTTACCCTTCTTCCAAGGAACATTGATATTGTCTTTGTTTTCCACTGTAACCTCCACCACTCTTCTAAGGGGCATTGATATTTTTTTTTTATTCCCCTGCGACCTCCACCACTCTTCCAAGGGGCATCGATAATGTCTTTTTAATCCATTGCGACCTCCACCACTCTTCCAAGGGGCATTAAACCATCTTGTTAAGCTACTGTGACCTCCACGTCTCTTCCAAGGGGCATTAAAACCGTCAATTTAAACCACTCTGAACTCCACAGCACTTGCAAGAGGCATTGATATTGTCTTTTTATTCCACTGTAACCTCCACCATTCTTCCAAGGGGTATGGATATTGTCTTTTTAATGCACTGCGACCTCTACCACTCTTCCAAGGGGCATTAAAACCATCTGGTTAAACCACTCTGAACTCCATAGCTCTGTCAAGAGGCATTGATATTGTCTTTTTATTTCACTGTAACCTACACCACTCTTTCAAGGGGCATTTATATTGTCTTTTTATTCCACTTCGACCTCAACCACTCTTTCAAGGGGCATTAAAACTGTCTTGTTAAGCTACTGTGACCTCCACGTGTCTTCCAAGGAGCATTGATATTGTCTTTTTAATCCACTGTGACCTCCACCACTTTTCCAGGGGGCGTTAAAACCATCTTGTTAATCTACTGTGACCTCCACGTCTCTTCCAAGGGGCAATAAAACCATCTGGTTTAACCACTCTGAACTCCACAGCTCTTCCAAGGGGCATTGGTATTGTCTTTTTATTCCACTCTAACCTCCACCACTCTTCCAAGGGGCATTGACTTTGTCTTTTTATTCCACTGCGACCTCCATCATTCTTCCAAGGGACATTGATATTGTCTTTTTAATCCACTGTGACCTCCAACCCTTTTCCAAGGAGCATTAAAAATGTCTTTTTAAGCTACTGTGACCTCCACGTCACTTCCAATGGGCATTAAAACTGTCTGTTTAAATCACTCTGAACTCCACAGCTCTTCCAAGGGGCATTGGTATTGTCTTTTTATTCCACTCTAACCTCCACCACTCTTCCATGGGGCATTGCCATTGTCTTTTTATTCCACTGCGACCTCCACCATTCTTCCAAGGGGCATTAAAACTATTTTGTTAAGCTACAGTGACCTCCACATCTCTTCCACGGGGCATTGATATTGTCTTTAAATTCCACAGTAACCTCCACCACTCTACCAAGGGGCATTGATAATGTATTTTTATTCCACTGCGACCTCCACCACTCTTCCAAAGGGCATTGATATTGTCTTTTTAATCCACTGCACCCTCCACCACTCTTCCAAAGGGCATTAAAACCATCTTGTTAAGCTACTGTGACCTCCATGTCTCTTCCATTTAGCATTGATATTGTCTTTTTATTCCACTGCAACCTCCACCACTCTTCCATGTGGCATTAAAACCGTCTTGTTAAGCTACTGTGACTCCACATCTCTTCCAAGGGGCATTAAAACCGTATGGTTAAACCAATCTGAACTCCACAGATCTTCCAAGGGGCATTGATATTGTCTTTTTATTCCACTGTATCCTCCACCACTCTTCCAAGGGGCATTGATATTGTCTTTTTATTCCACAGCGACCTCCACCACTCTTCCAAGGGGCATTAAAACCATCTTGTTAAGCTACTGTGACCTATTCGTCTCTTCCACGAGGCATTGAAATTGTCTTTTTATTCCACTGTAACCTCCACCACTCTTCCACGGGGCTTTGATATTTTCTTTTTAATCCACTGCGACCTCCTCCAATCTTTCAAGGGGCATTAAAACCGTCTTGTTGAGCTATTGTGACCTCCACGTCTCTTCTACGGGGTATTGATATTGTCTTTTTATTCCACTGTAACCTCCACAACTCTTCCAAGGGGCATTGATATTGTCTTTTTCTTCCACTGTAACTTCCACCACTCTTCCAAGTGGCATTGATATTGCCTTTTTATTAAAATGTTACCTCCACCACTCTTCCAAGGGGCAATAAAACCGTCTTGTTAAGCTACTGTGACCTCCACGTCTCTTCCAAGCGGCATTAAAACCGTCTAGCAAAACCACTCTGAACTCCACAGCTCTTCCAAGGGGCATTGATATTGTCTTTTTATTCCACTGTTACCTCCACCACTATTCCAAGGGGCATTGATATTGTGTTTTTATTCCACTGTGACCTCCACCACTCTTCCAAGGGGCATAGATATTGTCATTTTATTCCACTGTAACCTCCACCACTCTTCCAAGGGGCATTGATATTGTCTTTTTACACCACTGTAACCTCCACTACTAGTGTTGAGCGATACCTTCCGATATCAGGAAATATCGGATCGGATTGGATCGGGCCGATACCCAAAAAGTATCGGATGTCGCCGATTCCGATACCGGAAACCAATGCAAGTCAATGGGACACAAATATCGGTATGAAAATAAACCCTTTCTTTCCCTCTAGGTTAATTCTACATGAAGGAAAACAACTAACAATAATGTAGAATGTATTGGTGGAGGTGGTTGCCCAAATCGATGGGAACAGTGCTCACAGTGAAACATGAAAAGCCGGCAATTCAGCAGCGGCATACACCGGTACCCTACAATTTAGAACAGAAAGAATAGAGCTTCACACATAGATTAGATAGATAGAAACATGTCAGTCACATATATATGAAGTACAGTGACAGTGTTGCTTACTGTACTTATTATTTAGTGTAAAGGATTTATTTAAAAAAATAACAGTGTTTTCATGCACCGTCTCTTTAAAAAAGCCGGCTGGCAATTCAGCAGCGGTACCCGATAATTTATAACAGAAAGAATAGAGCATCAAACATAGATTAGATAGATAGAAACATGTCAGTAACATATATATGAAGTACAGTGACAGTGTTGCTTACTGTACTTGTCATTTAGTGTTAAAATAAAGGATTTATTAGAAAAAAAATTGGCGTGGGGTTCCCCATAATTTTAGGCTCTAGCAGCGGTTAAGCAGACGGCTGGGGCAGATGTTTGAAGCTTTTGAAGGGGGTAATACCCACGGAGCTCCCCAGGCTACTAATATCAGCCCCCAGCTGAATACCTAGCCTTTACTAGCTATTAAAATGGGGGACCCCCCAAAAAAATGACTTGGGGTCCCCCCTATTTTAATAGCTAGCAAAGGCTAGGCAAACAGCTGGGGGCTGATATTAATAGCCCAGGAAGGGTGCCATGAATATTGGCCCCCTCCCAGGCTAGAAACACCAGCCATCAGCCGCCCCAGAAATGGCGCATCCATAGGATGCGCCAATTCTGGCACTTAGCCTCGCTCTTCCCACTGCCCTGTAGCGGTGGCAGTGGGGTAATAGGGCTGGGGTTGATGTCAGCTTATAATGCCAGCTGACATCAAGCCCAGGTTAGTAATGGAGAGGCGTCTATAAGACACCCCCATTACTAACCCCATAGTCAAAGTTAAAAAAAAAACACAAACACCCAGAATAAAGTCCTTTAATTGAAATAAAGACACAATTCTTTATTGTTCTAAATTAAACCATACTTACCATCACGCCCATTCCAGCTGAAGCCAACGATCTCCTGCAATAAAAATAAAATAATAAAGCAACATCATCCTTACCTTTCCATTGTTCCCAGGACAGCTTCAGCTCTGCTACATCGAGATGACAGGCTGGACCGCAGCAGAAAGCTGCCATCCAGCCTGTCATCCCGCAGACACTGAGAAGCGCAGGTGTGTCACCCTACCTGGATGCCACAAGTGTAATTAAAGCTGTGTCTGAGAGCAAGGGGGAGGTTCTCTGGTTAGGGGAACATTAGCATGCAATGCCTCCTGTCTCAGGCCAGTAGGGGGAGCTGGCTGCCCCTATAAAAGCTGGTACTGGGGACAGGGTTAGGGAGAACTGGATTGCCTGTCTCAGCTTTGAGACGTGTCCCAGAGTGGAGCAGGGACAGAAAGTTGCATTGTAACCTAAGAGGAAGTGTGGCAGTAGGAGAGAGCCACAAGCCAGAGACAAGAGGCGAAGAGAGCCTGTCTTGGCAGAGAAAAGACTTAACTTTACCAGACTTTGGTGTCTGAGGCTGGAAGGATTCCACATCCCCCAGCAGAGAACCAGTTCGCAAGGGACTGTACTTTCCTTGGCCTAAGAAGCCTGGAGGCCCTGCCACAACCGAAGGGACCAGTAAAGCCGTACAAGGCTGGGAGCAGAAAGGAACCCACGTCGCAGGCCCTACAGGCGAGAAAGCACGAAAGCTCGGAAACGTGGGCTGTTATCCTATCAGGAGGAGATAGCCAGAAGGAGCACAGAAAGCACGGTAGGCCTACACCCTCACCCTGATCAGGGCCAATTTCCCCGTTGCTCTCAGACATCCAGGTCCCCTCCTAGCTGGGACTGTTTATGGGTCAGTTTGCCTGTTTCAGTAAAGACCCTGGACTGCAACTTGTTGTCTGTGTGCTCCTTGCTCCTCCAGCACTATCAGCACCGGGACTCCCACTACCATCACTCCCAACATCCATTATACTGCCCTGGGGCCGCACTCTTCCCGTGATGAGTCACACTACCATAGCTGCACACCTCATCAGCCCCAGCGGTCTGCATGCAGCGGCGGTTCCTAATAACCACAAATCCACGGTTGGCGTAGTCGGACATAATCAACAACACATAACGGACTACCAATGGCCTGACCACCCTGAGCCACGGAATCGGGTTGCCACTACTACTCCCATCGTTTCCCTAATTGCCCGGATCCAAGTGCCCCACGGCCCAGGGGGCGAGTCAGCTTTGGCGTAGTCGGCAGGATTTCGTGCCCGCAACCACCGGGTACTGCGTGCCTGAAAAAGACTTTTGTAACTTACCTGTGGAGTCGTTTCCCGCCATCCGGAGCCGATTCCCGCCATCAAACGCCATCTTGGACCTTTTCCCGCCGTCTTCTGCCGTCTTCCCGCCATCTGCAGCTGTTTCCCGCCATCGGACGCCATCTCCAGGACGCTGCGCGGGAAGAAGAGGGGCGTGGACGTCAAAACCGCCCCACGCACCTACGCTGCGCAAGGTCCTGGAAGGGAGAGAAAGCGACGCTGACGTCATCGGAGTGCGACGCCAGGTCCTCGTCCAGAGCAGCAGCGGAGCCGCGGCCTACAGAAGAGGATCGTCGGAAGGTAGGCCACACTTCACTAGGGGCGGGGGAAGATGTCGGACACAGAGGCGCCCACTACCACCAACGCAGCTGCAGCAGCAGTTATGTCCTTTTCCTTACCCTACATCCCTGGAGCGGCCTGGCTGCCCAAATACTCAGGTGAGCCCCATGCCCTAACTGACTTCAAGGAAAGGCTATACAGTTTGTTCCACGTTTACCCCCTGACAGAGGAACAGAAGGTCAGCATATTAACAGGGCAGTTAACTGGCGCAGCCCAGAGGGAGGTAAAATCATGGCCCATTGAGGAGAAAGGGACTGTGAAGGGTATTCTGGCCCGGCTGCGGGGTACCTTTGATACACGTACCTCCGCTGAGATTAAAATGAGGTTCTATGGGTGTAAGCAGCGGGCACAGGACAGCATCAGAGACTATGCCCTAAATCTGCAGGAAGCCTTGAGGGCTATTCAACAAACTGACCCTGGCAGTGTGCAGGAAACCGATAAGCTGCTAACAGAACAATTCATAGAAGGTCTGCTGTCTAGCGCCCACAGGGCCCAGCTGCGCCTCATGTTCTTCCTGAACCCCGACCTGACCTTTGCCCAATTTAAGGACAGGGCCATAAGGGTTCTCCGTGAATCTGCAACCAGTGGCGCTATAAACCCCCGGCGCCCTGCTATCACCTACCACCGGAAGGCGGCGCCCTCCTCTATGGACTCCGTGGAGGCTGATGCACAGGCCCTGAACCAAGCCCCGTCGAAAGGCCTGCACCACCAAGTCCAGGAGCTGACCAGGAGCGTCGCGGCGTTGACCAGGACCGTCCAGGCGTTGCAAGTGGACCCGTCAAGACCCATCGAGCTGGCTTCAAGTCCGGAGGATGTCCCGTGGCGTCGACAGAGGAGGATCCCGTCGTTCCGAGGGAGGCCCACAGACCGCTACGCAGAGGATGGACAGCCCATTTGCCGTCGATGCAACCAGCCTGGACACATTTCCAAGTACTGTAATTTAAACGGGTCCAACCTGGGGCAGAGGGCCGACCCCCAGGCATAAGATCACCAGGCCCTTATAATTGGCGCGATAAGTACGTTGGGGGGCGCCCGGTTTTACCCGTGGTGCTGGGCGGTATCCCCATGAGCGCCTTGCTGGATACTGGGTCACAAGTAACCACTATCCCTTATGTACTTTTTAAGCAGTATTGGACTGATGCTGATATCACACGGTATCCAGACAGTAACTTGAGCATCATCGCCAGTAATGGCTTACCCGTGCTGCAGATGGGGTTCAAGGAGATGACCATTAAAATTGGTAAAGTTGAACTGCCGGCACAGGGAGTGATTATTGTGGACATTGACCGTCATGAAAGTCACCCTAAAATAACTGTGGGTACTAACATAATTGAAAATTGTCTTTCAGAAGTAATTGTATTTCTACAACAGGTGGCGGTGAATGCTAGTTCCAGCCAACAGAGAGTCCTCAACAAGGAGATAAAAGCCCTGATGAGACGGCAGCAGGTAGAACTGTCTGGTGGTGAGATCGGTAGCGTAAGACTCAGTGATCCATTCCCCATTTCCATGCCTCCCAAAAGTGAAATGATGATCTGGTGTCGGACTGCAATCGGGTTGAGAGGTAGAGACTACCAAGCCATGGTAGAACCCGTGTACTCAGACAGCAGGCCCACCATTTTGACAGCCCGGGGGGTGGTTGATGTCCGTCATGGGAGGGTGCCCGTCCGCATCCTCAACATTGGGGAGAGGGAAGTACACTTACCCAGGTACACTACACTCGCCAAACTGTTTGCCGTCGAACACAAAGCTATCAGGGCCGTGGAACCCTTGCCTCCATCTCCTCAGGCGGAGGGTAATGGCTCCCAGAAACAAAAGGAGGACTGGTGCCAGAAACTCCACGTGGGTGCTGACTCCACTCCCCTGCACCAAAAACAAGGAGTCTACCGGGTGGTACAGGAGTACGAGAGAGTCTTTAGTAAGCACCCGCTAGACTTCGGCAGAGTAAAAGGGATAGAACACCACATCCCCACAGGGAGCCACCCACCAATAAAAGAGAGGCACAGACCTGTACCCCCTGCACATTATCAGAACGCAAAGGGCATGCTAAGAGAGATGAAAGAAGCTGGGGTTATTAGAGACAGCTGTAGCCCCTGGGCAGCCCCTTTGGTTCTGGTCAAAAAGAAAGACAGCACCATGAGAATGTGCGTGGACTATAGACAAATCAACCGTATCACCCACAAAGACGCATATCCGCTGCCTATAATAGAAGAGTCTTTAGCCGCACTAAAATCTGCTAACTTCTTTTCTACTTTGGACCTTACTAGCGGGTACTGGCAGGTTCCTGTGGCAGAGGCTGACAAGGAGAAGACCGCCTTCACCACCCCGATGGGACTGAGCGAATTCAACTGTATGCCTTTCGGGCTCTGCAACGCACCAGGGACCTTCCAGCGGCTGATGGAATGCTGTCTAGGGCACCGAAACTTCGAGACGGTCCTCCTTTACCTGGACGACGTGATCATCTATTCGAAGACCTACGAGGACTATCTCAAGCACCTGGCTGAGGTGTTCGAAGCCCTGGCAGGCTATGGCCTGAAGGTGAAACCATCGAAGTGCCACCTGCTGAAACCAAAGGTCCAGTACCTAGGGCACGTGGTAAGCGCGGAAGGAGTGGCCCCCGACCCTGACAAGGTCACGGCAATCAAGAGCTGGCCAAGCCCCTCGAACATCAAAGAGGTGAGACAGTTTCTCGGGTTGGTAGGCTACTACCGAAGGTTCATCCCCGGGTTCACTAAGATGGCAGCTCCTATGCAGGACCTCCTGATCGGACAGTCCAAGTCCAGAAGTCAAAAGCCACCCTTCAAGTGGGATAAACCGGAAGAGGAGTCCTTCCGCCAGCTAAAGTTGGCCCTCACTGGGGATGAGATCCTGGCCTACCCTGATTATGCCCAGCCTTTCATTCTCCACACAGATGCCAGTAATGTGGGACTGGGAGCCGTACTGTCCCAAAACCAACAGGGCAGAGAACGGGTGATTGCATACGCCAGCCGGAAGCTGAGGCCCACCGAAAGGAACCCGGAGAATTACAGCTCCTTCAAGCTAGAATTCTTGGCGGTGGTGTGAGCCGTGACGGAACGCTTCAAGCATTACCTGGCCTCCGCAAAGTTCACCGTGTACACGGACAACAACCCGTTGACACACCTGGACAATGCAAGACTGGGTGCCCTGGAACAGCGGTGGATGGCCCGTCTCTCCAACTATGACTTCGTGATCAAGTACCGGGCAGGCAAAACCAACGCCAACGCGGACGCCCTATCAAGAATGCCTCACTTACCTGAAGGTGACGAAGACCCAGAAGAGCTGGAAGAGGTAGAACTCCCCGCGTTTCACCGGTATGGAGCCGCTCAACACTCTCACCGCGTGAAGGAGGAGGATCTAACAACTGTGATGATGAATCCCCTACCTCACCACAGCTGGGCCGAAACCCAAGATAGTGACCCTGCTGTCCGTCTGGTGAAAGATCTGCTGACCCGGGAAGACGCCTGCCTAGATCCAGATGCCCCAGAGGAAGCCAAGCAGCTATGGAAGGAGAAGAGCAAGCTGTTCCTCTGCGAAGGCAAGTTGTGCAGAAGGATTGTCAACCACCGGACGCACGAGCTGACCTGGCAAGTCGTGGTCCCAAGGCGAGATGCAGCTATGGTCCTGGGAGCTTACCATGACAGAGCGGGACACTTCGGTTGGAAGAAACTGGAGTTCCTACTAAGAGGAAGGTTCTTTTGGGTCGTTATGAGAGGAGCTGTGGAAAAATGGTGCAGAGACTGTGGCCCTTGTCACCTAAGGAGGAAGGACCGCACCAGCCAGAAGACACCCTTGAGGCCCATCGTCACCACGCAGCCTCTTGAGCTGGTAGCTCTGGACCACGTCAAATTGGCTCCAAGCCGGTCCGGATACATCTATGCCCTGACAATCGTGGACCACTATTCCCGTTTTCTCGTGGTGGTCCCGGTAAAGGACTTGACAGCCCAAACAGCGGCCCGAGCCTTCCAGCAATACTTCTGCCGTCCACACGGGTATCCGGAACAGGTCCTGACAGACCAGGGTCCAGCGTTTGAAGCTGAAATCTTCCAGGAGTTCTGCAACCTCTATGGCTGTAAGAAGATTCGGACAACGCCTTACCACCCCCAAACCAACGGGATGTGTGAGAAGATGAACAATATAGTCATTGATCTCCTGAAAATGTTGCCCCTGGAGGAACGCAGCCTGTGGCCAGAAAAGTTGCCGGACCTGGTAGACATGTACAACAATATCCCGGTGAATGCTACAAACTGCACCCCGGCTTACCTGATGCGAGCTAGACCGGGTAAGCTGCCCGTAGACCTGGAGATGGGAGTCCTAATACCTGAGGACACCTCCCCGGATGCGGACTGGGATATGGAAAGGCAACTGCAGTACAAGAAGGTACAGGAGAGTGTGGAGAAGAGCCTGGCCCAGGTGAGAGAGAAGCAAGAAAGACTCTTCAATCAACACGCCCCTGCTAGTCCCCTAGAACCTGGTGAGCAAGTCCTAAAGCGAAAAAGAAGGCTACATAAGTTGGACGACCAGTGGGAAAGGGAACCCTACACCGTACTGCAGTCTGACCACGACAACCCAAAGGTGTGCGTGATCACCAAGGACGGAGGAGAAACCACTAGTGTCGTCTCCAGAGACCACCTCAAAAGGTGCCCCGAGCAACTCCGCAGTGCAGAAGAGGATCAGAGTGACCTTGAGCCCGCAGAGGACAAGGAAGAAATGATCAGCACCGTTCTCGGAGAGTTCCCTCAGTCCTGGACTCGCATAAATGATGCCATAGTGGTACCTGTCCTGCATTTCCTGCAACCGGCACAGCAACAACCAACACCAGAGCCGGAAGGTGAAGAGGAGCAAGCGGTTCCAGAGGCAGAAGAGCCTGTTCCAGCAGCCCAGGAGAGTCAACCCTCTGCTGACAGTGAGCCTGCCATGCCTGCGGTAAGCCAAAGAACCCGCAGACAGCTGCCTGCCCTACCTGTACATTCAGCTGGTAGCTGTACCCCTAACGCTAGTGGGGAAAGCCAGGTTGGTCCACCACCAGACAGTGGGTTAAGGAGGTCAACCAGGAGCACAAAGGGGCAGATACCCGCTCGCTGGAGAATATAGAGTGTACTAAATTGTAAATAACCTTGTTGCCAAATGTTGAATTGTTTGCCAAGTTACATGCATGTTCGGTAATTCTGTGTTTCAGTCTCTTGCAGCAACCTTAAGGACTCACAGGTTATGGACTTTTTATAACCGGGACCTTGTATGGACTGCATTCTGAGCCTAACCCAGGAATGAACTAAGACTGTGAAGGACTTGGGGTTGGACAGACCCCCACCTGGTTAAGGCTCCCGTTGTTTTGGTGATATGGACACCCGGTCACAGACCACACTGTGACCTAAAGAACTCAATTTGTGCGTCGTTTGTCCATTAATGTTTTATTGTCATGTATATTATCCTTGTTTATTGTTTAGTCCCGGAGTACTAAATTTCACTAGGGGGGAATGTGTCACCCTACCTGGATGCCACAAGTGTAATTAAAGCTGTGTCTGAGAGCAAGGGGGAGGTTCTCTGGTTAGGGGAACATTAGCATGCAATGCCTCCTGTCTCAGGCCAGTAGGGGGAGCTGGCTGCCCCTATAAAAGCTGGTACTGGGGACAGGGTTAGGGAGAACTGGATTGCCTATCTCAGCTTTGAGACGTGTCCCAGAGTGGAGCAGGGACAGAAAGTTGCATTGTAACCTAAGAGGAAGTGTGGCAGTAGGAGAGAGCCACAAGCCAGAGACAAGAGGCGAAGAGAGCCTGTCTTGGCAGAGAAAATACTTAACTTTACCAGACTTTGGTGTCTGAGGCTGGAAGGATTCCACATCCCCCAGCAGAGAACCAGTTCGCAAGGGACTGTACTTTCCTTGGCCTAAGAAGCCTGGAGGCCCTGCCACAACCGAAGGGACCAGTAAAGCCGTACAAGGCTGGGAGCAGAAAGGAACCCACGTCGCAGGCCATACAGGCGAGAAAGCACGAAAGCTCGGAAACGTGGGCTGTTATCCTATCAGGAGGAGATAGCCAGAAGGAGCACAGAAAGCACGGTAGGCCTACACCCTCACCCTGACCAGGGCCAATTTCCCCATTGCTCTCAGACATCCAGGTCCCCTCCTAGCTGGGACTGTTTATGGGTCAGTTTGCCTGTTTCAGTAAAGACCCTGGACTGCAACTTGTTGTCTGTGTGCTCCTTGCTCCTCCAGCACTATCAGCACCGGGACTCCCACTACCATCACTCCCAACATCCATTATACTGCCCTGGGGCCGCACTCTTCCCATGGGGAGTCACACTACCATAGCTGCACACCTCATCAGCCCCAGCGGTCTGCATGCAGCGGCGGTTCCTAATAACCGCAAATCCACGGGTGGCGTAGTCGGACATAATCAACAACACATAACGGACTACCAATGGCCTGTCCACCCTGAGCCACGGAACCGGGTTGCCACTACTACTCCCATCGTTTCCCTAATTGCCCGGATCCGAGTGCCCCACGGCCCAGGGGGCGAGTCACAGGCATGCTTGCGCTCCTCAGTGTCTGGCTGTGACGGCATCTAGATGAGCCGACAATGAACTCAGCTCACCTCATGCACATCACTGACAGCGTGGTAGAATTCTCCTGCGCATGCAGTGAGCGTGAGAGACTCGGCTCATCTGGATGCCGTCACAGCCTGACAATGAGGAGCGCAAGCATGCCTGCGCTTCTCAGTGTCTGCGGGATGACAGGCTGGATGGCAGCTTTCTGCTGCGATCCAGCCTGTCATCTCGATATAGCAGAGCTGGAGCTGTCCTGGAAACCATCGAAAGATAAGGATGATATTGCTTTATTATTTTTCTTTTATTGCAGGAGATCGTTGGCTTCAGCTGGAATGGGCGTGATGGTACGTATGGTTTAATTTATAACAATAAAGAATTGTGTGTTTATTTCAATTAAAGGACTTTATTCTGGGTGTTGTGTTTTTTTTAAAATACTTTACTATAAATTCATGGCGGTCATGTCTAATATTGGCGTGACCCCATGAATTTCGGGCTTAGGGCCAGCTGCTAATGCCAAGCTGGCCCTAACCCCTTTGTTACCCAGTGAGCCACCGCACCAGGGCCCTGGATGAGTTGGGTACAGCGCCAGAAGATGGCGCTTCTATGAATGCGCCATTTTCTGGGGTGGCTGCGGACTGCAATTTGCAGCGGGTAGAGCCCAGAAAGCTTGGGCCTCCCTGCGCTGCAGATTCCAGCCCCCAGCTGCCTAGTTGTACCTGGCTGGACACAAAAATAGGGCGAAGCCCCACGTATTTTTATTTTTTAAATATTTCATGAAATAATTAAGAAAAAAAGGGCTTCCCTATATTGTTGTGTCCAACCAGGTACAAATAGGCAGCTGGTGGTTGGGGGCAGTCCGTTCCTGCCTGCTGTACCTGGCTGGACACAAATATAGTGCGAAGCCCCACGTCAATTTTTTTTTAATTATTTCATGAAATTCATGAAATAATAAAGAAAAAAAGGGCTTCCCTATATTGTTGTGTCCAGCCAGTTACAAATAGGCAGCTGGTGGTTGGGGGCAGCCCGTTCCTGCCTGCTGTACCTGGCTGGACACAAATATAGTGCGAAGCCCCACGTCAATTTTTTTTAAATTATTTCATGAAATAATTTTAAAAAAAGGGCTTCCCTATATTGTTGTGTCCGGCCAGGTACAAATAGGCAGCTGGTGGTTGGGGGCAGCCCGTTCCTGCCTGCTGTACCTGGCTGGACACAAATATAGGGCGAAGCCCCACATCAATTTTTTTTTAATTATTTCATGAATTTCCTGAAATAATTTTAAAAAAATTGACGTGTGGCTTCGCACTATATTTGTGTCCAGCCAGGTACAGCAGGCAGGAACGGGCTGCCCCCAACCACCAGCTGCCTATTTGTAACTGGCTGGACACAACAATATAGTGAAGCCCTTTTTTCTTTATTATTTCATGAATTTCATGAAATAATTTAAAAAAAAAATACGTGGGGCTTCGCCCTTTTTTTGTGTCCAGCCAGGTACAAGTAGGCAGCTGGGGGCTGGAATCTGCAGCGCAGGGAGGCCCAAGCTTTCTGGGACCCCCCCGCTGCAAATTGCAGTCCGCAGCCACCCCGGAAAATGGCGCGTTCATAGAAGCGCCATCTTCTGGCGCTGTACTCAACTCATCCAGGGCCCTGGTGCGGTGGCTCACTGGGTAATAAAGGGGATAGGGCCAGCTTGGTATTATCAGCTGGCCCTAAGCCCGAAATTCATGGGGTCACGCCAATATTAAACATGACCGCCATGAATTTCTAGTAAAGTATTTAAAAAAAACACAACACCCAGAATAAAGTACTTTAATTGAAATAAACACACAATTCTTTATTGTTCTAAATTAAACCATACTTACCATCACGCCCATTCCAGCTGAAGCCAACGATCTCCTGGAATAAAAGAAAAATAATAAACCAACATCATCCTTACCTTTCCATGGTTCCCAGGACAGCTCCAGCTCTGCTACATCGAGATGACAGGCTGGATCGCAGCAGAAAGCTGCCATCTAGCCTGTCATCCCGCAGACACTGAGAAGCGCAAGCATGCTTGCGCTCCTCAGTGTCAGGCTGTGACGGCATCCAGATGAGCCGAGTCTCTCACGCTCACCGCATGCGCAGGAGAATTCTCCCACGCTGTCAGTGACGTGCATGAGGTGAGCTGAGTTCATTGTCAGCTCATCTGGATGCCGTCACAGCCAGACACTGAGGAGCATAAGCATGCCTGCGCTTCTCAGTGTCTGTGGGATGACAGGCTGGATGGCAGCTTTCTGCTGCGATCCAGCCTGTCATCTCGATGTAGCAGAGCTGAAGCTGTCCTAGGAACCATGGAAAGGTAAGGATGATGTTGCTTTATTATTTTACTTTTATTGCATTTCATCGTTCCTGGATGCTGCACCTGTCTGGCATACAAAAATATGGCAAAGCCCACGTCAAAATTTTTGGGAAAAATTTATTAAAAAATAAATAATAATTTAGGGACTGCATCTTTATTAACCCCTCAAGTGTCATTTAGTGTTAAAATAAAGGATTTATTAAAAAAAAAATTGGCGTGGGATCCCCCATAATTTTAGTCTCTAGCGGAGGTTAAGCAGACGGCTGGGGCAGATGTTTGAAGCCTGGGAAGGGGGTAATACCCACGGAGCTTCCCAGGCTACTAATATCAGCCCCCAGCTGAATACCTAGCCTTTACTAGCTATTAAAATGGGGAGACGGCCCAAAAAAATTGATGTGGGGTCCCCCCTATTTTAATAGCTAGCAAAGGCTAGGCAGACAGCTGGGGGCTGATATTAATAGCCCAGGAAGGGTGCCATGAATATTGGCCCCCTCCCAGGCTAGAAACACCAGCCCTCAGCCGCCCCAGAATTGGCGCATCCATAGGATGCGCCAATTCTGGCACTTAGCCTCGCTCTTCCACGCTGCCCTGGTGCGGTGGCAGGGGGTAATAGTGGTGGGGTTCATGTCAGCGCCAGTTGCCATGAAGCCCAGGTTAGTAATGATGGGCGTCTATAAGACACCCCCATTACTAACCTACAAAGTGTTAAAAAGAAAAAACACACACTACACCCAGAAAAAAATAATTTATTTGAAATAAAACACACCATTTTATTTAATTCTTAGTTTACTAAAAAAATAGTTACCTGTCCACGTTCCTGCACTGATCTCCCATGCACAGCTGTCACATCTGGAGATGGTGACAGCTGTGCATGGCTGCTGTAAGCTCACACTGCCGGGAACACGTCCGCTCCCGGCAGCGGGAGCCACTGACTGAGGTCACCGGAGTGCATTCAGTCAGCGCAGCTCCGGAGACCTCCTTTACGGCACTGCTGTACCGTGGGAATTTCTCACGGTACAGCAGGGCCGTAAAGGAGCTGACCGGAGCAGCGCTGCCTGAACTCCGGCGAACTCGCTTATGCAATGACCGGGCTGCTTTACGGCCCCGTTATTGTAGCGGCGGCAGCGGTTCAGAGCGGTCACATTTTATGTGGCAGCTCTAAACTGGAGATCTTCGTGGGACACTCGTGGACTACTACGGAGGGGTAAGGATAAGGTTGTGGTTTATTATTTTATATTTTATTACAGGAGTTCGATGGCTTCGGGGAATTAGGTGTCTAGGTGAGTATAGGTGTAGTTTTTTATTTTTTACTTTATTTTAGGTGGCGAACGGCAGAGACAGGTAATGTATAAACTAATTTATTTTAGGTAACCACTGGCCACCAATGAAATGTATTTAAAATTTATTGGGGACCAACAACCCCCCCAAAAAAATATGGGGGCCTAAATAAAACATGTATAGGGGCAAAAATAGAAAACTATGGGGGACAAAATAACATATGGGCCAGTTTAAAGGGCAATTTAAATAGCAGGATCAGGCTGATGGGAACTACTGCTCCCATCAAGCTGATCCTGCTGGCACGAGTGGACGGGGGACAGACATAGGCCGATGGGAGTAGTAGTGTCACATCGGCCTATGTCTGCCTGCGCACACACATCGCGCACACATCGCGCACACATCGCGCACACATCGCACACACATCGTGCAGACACCGCGCAGACACCAATCATGACCAGTCTGATGGTCTGGGAGGTGAGGCTGACCTGTGTGGCCGTGGGAAAGTTCATGCAATGCAGTCAAGCATGAACTCACATGAACACTCGGAGGGCACCGCGGCTACTTCAAATGAACAGCTGATCAGCATCACCTGATACCTCAGCTGTTCATTTGAAATAACCGGCGGGAGAGCGCAGCACAGAACGGGAAAGCCGGCGGTGAAGTCTTTTCACTGCCGGCTTCCCCGCCCGGATCCTTTGCTCCCCGCTCCCTGGTGCTGCGCTCCCCGCTCGGTCCTAACTTACGATCGGGATGGGAGGTGGCGAGGGGAGCGGAGGATCGGGGTGGTAGGCTGCGGGGAAGCAGTATGGGGCTGTGTGATTGTTTAAAAGCCGGCGGCTATTTACCGTCCGCCGGCTTTTAAACAATCAGGAGAATTCTGGGATGGCATTCTGATGACAGGCTGGATCGCAGCTGAGCGCTGCCATCCAGCTTGTCATCCTTCAGAGACACTGCAGAGCGCAGGCATTATGGGAACTTCCGATTCTGGTATTCGATATTGTAAAAATATCGGAACTCAGTATCGGAACTCCGATACCGCGAATATCGGCCGATACCCGATATTACAGTATCGGAATGCTCAACACTATCCACAACTCTTCCAAGGGGCATTGATATTGTCTTTTTATTCCACTGTACGCTTCACCACTTTTCCAACAGGCATTAAAACCGTCTTGTTAAGCTACTGTGACCTCCACGTCTCTTCCACGGGGCATTGATATTGACTTTTTATTCCACTGTGACCTCCACCATTCTTCCAAGGGGCATTAAAACTGTCTTGTTAAGCTACAGTGACCTCCACATCTCTTCCACGGAGCATTGATATTGTCTTTAAATTCCACAGTAACCTCCACCACTCTACCAAGGGGCATTGATAATGTATTTTTATTCCACTGCGACCTCCACCACTCTTCCAAAGGGCATTGATATTGTCTTTTTAATCCACTGCAACCTCCACCACTCTTCCAAAGGGCATTAAAACCATCTTGTTAAGCTACTGTGACATCCACGTCTATTCCACGGGGCATTGATATTGTCTTTTTATTCCAATGTAACCTCCACCACTCTTCTAAGGGGCAGTCTTGTTGTCTTTTTAAACCACTGTGACCTCCACCACTCTTCCAAGAGGCTTTAAAAACATCTTATTAAGCTACTATGACCTCCACGTCTCTTCCAAGGGGCATTAAAACCGTCTGGTTAAACCACTCTGATTTCCACAGCTCATCAAAGGGGCATTGATATTGTCTTTTTATTCCACTGTAACCTCCACCACTTTTCCTATGGGAATTGATATTGTATTTTTATTATTATTATTATTTATTATTATAGCGCCATTTATTCCATGGTGCTTTACATGTGATAGGGATATACATAACAAAAGCATTTACATAATCTTAACAAAACGAGTCAGCGACTAGTACAGGAGGAGCGAGGACCCTGCCCGTGAGGGCTCACATTCTAGAAGGGATGGGTGAGGATACATTAGGTGATGGTAGAGCTGGTCATGCAGTTGTGGTTACTGCAGGTTGTAGGCTTTTCGGAAGAGGTGGGTCTTCAGGTTTCTTTTGAAGGTTTCCACGGTCGGCGAGAGTCTAATGTATTGGGGTAGAGAGTTCCAGAGTAGGGGGGATGCACGGGAGAAATCTTGTATACGATTGTGTTAGGAGGAGATAAGAGGGGAGTAGAGAAGTAGATCTTGTGAGGATCGTAGGTTGCATGCAGGTAAGTACCGGGAGACTAGGTCACAGAAGTATGGGGAGGCAGGTTGTGGATGGCTTTATATGCCATGGTTAGAGTTTTGAACTGGATTCTCTGGGCAATGGAGAGCCAGTGAAGAGATTGACAGAGAGGAGAGGCAGGGGAATAGCGGGGGGACAGGTGAATTAGTCGAGCAGCAGAGTTTAGGATAGATTGGAGAGGCGCAAGAGTGTTGTAAGGGAGGCCACGGAGCAGGAGGTTGCAGTAGTCGAGGCGGGATATGATGAGGGCATGCACTTGTGTTTTTGCAGAGTCTTTGCTGAGGAATGCACGGATCTGGGAGATGTTTTTGAGTTGGAGTCGGCAGGAAGTGGAAAGGGTTTGGATATGTGGCTTGAAGGAGAGATCAGAGTCCAGGGTTACTCCAAGGCAGCGAGATTGTGGGACTGGGGAGAGTGAACAGCCATTGACGTTGATGGCTAGGTCAGATGGGGGATGTGAATGAGAGGGTGGAAAGATGATGAACTCTGTTTTATCCATGTTGAGTTTTAGAAATCTGTTAGAGAAGAAGGATGACATGGCGGACAGACATTGTGGGATTTTGGTTAGTAGGGAGGAGATATCGGGTCCAGAGAGGTAGATCCGTGTGTCGTCAGCATAGAGGTGATACTGAAAACCGTGATACTCTATGAGCTGTCCCAGGCCAAAGGTGTAGATGGAGAAGAGCAGAGGTCCTAGAACTGAACCCATGGGGACACCGACAGATAGGGGGTGAGATGAGGAGGTGGTGCGTGAGTGGGAGACGCTGAATGTCCTGTCTGTTAAGTAGGAGGAGATCCAAGATAGAGCCAAGTCCGTGATGCCAAGAGATGAGAGAATCTGGAGTAAGAGCGAATGGTCCACTGTGTCAAAGGCAGATGACAGGTCCAGAAGGAGGAGGATGGAGTAGTGTCGCTTGGATTTGGCATTTAGTAGGTCATTGGTGACTTTGGTCAGGGCAGTTTCAGTCGAGTGATGCGGTCGGAAGCCAGATTGCAGCCGGTCGAAGAGGGAGCAGGAGGAGAGGTGGGAGGACAGTTCAAGGTGGACATGTTGTTCTAGTAGTTTTGAGGCAAAGGGGAGGAGTGATATGGGGCGGTAGCTAGTCAGAGAGAAAGGGTCAAGGGAGGGCTTTTTGAGGATGGGTGTGATTGCGGCATGTTTGAAACATGAGGGGAAGACACCGGTTGTTAGTGACAGATTGAAGAGGTGGGTTAGGGTTGGGATGAAGACTGTGGTAAGGTTAGTGATGAGGTGGGATGGGATTGGGTCAAGTTCGCAGGTGGTGAGGTGTGATTTGGAGAGTAAAGAGGAGACTTGACCTTCTGTAATGGTGGAGAAGTGGGGTTTGGAGGAAGAGGGTTGAATAGATATGAGGATGGGTTGTGTGGACTTTAGGCAAAAGTTTTGTCTGATGGTGTCAATCTTCTGTTTGAAGAATGAGGCAAAGTCGTCGGCTGAGATGAGAGAAGAGGGAGGAGGTGCTGGGGGGCGAAGGAGAGAGTTGAAAGTGTTAAATAGCTGTTTAGGGTTGTGAGATAGGGAGGATATGAGAGATGAGAAGTAGGTTTGTTTTGCTGTAGTGAGTGCGGACTTGAAATTAGTGAGGGATTGCTTGAATGCGATGAATTGCTCGATGGAGTGAGACCTTTTCCATCTCCGCTCCGCAACCCTGGAGGCCCGGCGCAGTTCTTTAGTAAGTTTAGTGTGCCAGGGTTGCCTGTTGAATGTGCGACATGTGGTGTGTGTGAGAGGGGCGATCGAGTCTAGAGCTGCAGCTATTGTGGTGTTATATGAAGCAGCAGCAGCGTCTGCATCGTGTAAGGAGTTTATGTCTGTAAGAGGGAGGAGGGATTCAGAGAGTGAGTGTAAGTCAAGGTGTTTGAAATTTCTGCGAGGGTATGCAAGTTTGTGGAGTGGGGATTGTTGTCCCGGGGAGGAGAGAGAAGAGAATGTAAGTAGGCTGTGATCAGAGAGAGAGAGAGGTGAGTTAGAGAGGTTAGATAGGGAATAGAGTCGGGTGAAGATGAGGTCCAGTATGTGGCCATCTTTGTGGGTGGGTGTGGAAGACCATTGAGTGAGTCCGAAGGAGGACGTGAGAGATAGGAACTTAGAGACAGACGAGTGGGAAGTGTTAATGGGGATGTTGAAGTCACCCATTATGATAGTGGGGATGTCAGTGGAGAGGAAGTGAAGCAGCCAGGTGGTGAAGTGGTCTAAGAAGGTGGTGGCTTGCCCTGGGGGTCGGTAAACGACGGCCAGTTGGAGGTTGGAGGGGGAATAGATGCGCACACAGTGCACCTCAAAAGAGGGGAGTGTAACGGAGGGTGGCAGTGGGATTTGGGTGAAAGCGCAGTGTTCTGATAGGAGAAAACCTACCCCTCTGCCATGTTTGCCGTTGGGGCGGGGTGTGTGGGAAAGGTGGAATCCGCCATATGAAAGTGCAGCTGGGGAGGCTGTGTCAGAGGGGGTGAGCCAGGTTTTAGTGATGGCGAGGAAGGAAAGTTTGTTTGTAATGAAAAGATCGTGGATGAAGGAAAGTTTGTTGCAGACAGAGCGAGCGTTCCATAGAGCTCCTGTTAGAGCAACTAAGGGAGTGGGGATTGGTTGGATGGGTATGAGCTTAGAAGGGTTGCGACAGTTTGTGGAAGGTCGTGGATAGGAGGAAGAAGTAACTGTGGCGATATGGCGAGGAGGACCAGGATTTGGAGAGATATCTCCAGCAGTGAGGAGGAGCAGAGAAAGTGTTAGCAGGTGGGAGCAAGAGAGAGCATGAGGTGGCTGTCTGTGTTTGGAGATCCAGGATTGAATGTTTAGGAATAATTTGGAGGAGGAGGTGAGATGAATGGGGAGGATGGAGGGAGAGATGAAGAGTTTCTTACTAGGTGTAGGCATTTAAGCGGTTACTAGAAAGTGGAGGACTATAGAGGAAAAAGTGAGAGCTAACAGAAACATAGTTAAAAGAGAGTAAGTGGTCAAAGTGTTGGTTACCTGACTCCTGTCCTGACTAACTGCCTCTGAAATAACTGCCACTTATCTCCGAAGCCACTTTGCACATGAAGACGCGTGTACACCCCAGCACAAGTGCACCCCTTACAGAGCTTCTAAATATATAGGGCACATTAAACTATCAGGTGAAGGGCATTGTGGGAGCTGCATATGGCTAAATTAGCAGCTGGTCGTCTCACCAGGAGATGGCTGGGTGATCAAACACAGAGCTAGGACTCTAGTCTCTGCAGTTTAGCACCTCTAAAAATCAGATAAGATCTATAGTGGTGAAGGGACAGACATATGTGGGTATTTAATGGAGTGGGACAGATAAAGCAGAGAAGTTATGCAGAGCATGTACCAGTGAGGTGAATCAGCAAAGCAGAGCATTAGATTACATCAGACACAGCAAGCAGAGAAGTTATGCAGAGCATGTACCAGTGAGGTGAATCAGCAAAGCAGAGCATTAGATTACAGCAGACACAGCAAGCAGAGAAGTTATGCAGAGCATGTACCAGTGAGGTTATTCCACTGCGACCTCCACCACTCTTCCAAGGGGCATTGATATTGTCTTTTTATTCCACTGCGACCTCCGCCACTCTTCCAAAGGGCATTGATATTTTCTTTTATTCCACTGTAACCTCCAACAATGTTCTAAGAGGCATTAAAACCGTCTTGTTAAGCTACTGTGATGTCCACGTCTCTTCCACGGGGCATTGATATTGTCTTTTTATTCCACTGTAACCTCCACCACTCTTCCAAGAGGCAATGATATTGTCTTTTTATTCGACTGTAACCTCCACAACTCATAAAAGGGGCATTAAAACCGTTTTGTTAAGCTACTGTGATGTCCACGTCTCTTCCACGGGGCATTGATATTGTCTTTTTATTCCACAGTAACCTCCACCACTCTTCCAAGAGGCAATGATGTTGTCTTTTTATTCCACTGTAACCTCCACCACTCTTACAAGGGGCATTAAAACCGTCTTGCTAAGCTACTGTGACCTCCAAGTCTATTCCACGGTGCATTAAAACTTTCTGGTTAAACCACTGTGAACTCCACAGCTCTTCCAAGGGGCATTGATATTGTCTTTTTATTCCACTCTAATCTCCACCACTCTTCCAAGGGGCATTGATATTGTCTTTTTATTTTACTGCGACCTCCACCACTCTTCCAAGGGGCATTAATATTGTCTTTTTATTCCACTGTGACCTCCACGTCTCTTCCAAGGGGCATTGATATTGTCTTTTTATTTAATTGGAACCTCCAGCACTCTTCCAAGGGGCATTGATATTGTCTTTTTATTCCACTGTAACCTCCACCATTCTTCCAAGGGACATTGATATTGTCTTTTTATTCCACTGTAACCTCCACCACTCTTCCAAGGGGCATTGATATTGTCTTTTTATTCCACTGTAACCTCCACCACTCTTCCAAGGGGCATTGATATTGTCTTTTTAATCCACTGCGACCTCTACCACTCCTCCAAGGGGCTTTAAAACAGTCTTGAAAACCGCATGGTGAAACCACTCTGACCTCCACAGCTTTTCCAAGAGGCATTGATATTGTCTTTTTATTCAACTGTAACCTCCACTACTCTTCCACGGGGCATTGATATTGTCTTTTTATTCCACTGTAACCTCCACCACTCTTCCAAGAGGCAATGATATTGTCTTTTTATTCGACTGTAACCTCCACAACTCATAAAAGGGGCATTAAAACCGTTTTGTTAAGCTACTGTGATGTCCACGTCTCTTCCACGGGGCATTGATATTGTCTTTTTATTCCACAGTAACCTCCACCACTCTTCCAAGAGGCAATGATGTTGTCTTTTTATTCCACTGTAACCTCCACCACTCTTACAAGGGGCATTAAAACCGTCTTGCTAAGCTACTGTGACCTCCAAGTCTATTCCACGGTGCATTAAAACTTTCTGGTTAAACCACTGTGAACTCCACAGCTCTTCCAAGGGGCATTGATATTGTCTTTTTATTCCACTCTAATCTCCACCACTCTTCCAAGGGGCATTGATATTGTCTTTTTATTTTACTGCGACCTCCACCACTCTTCCAAGGGGCATTAATATTGTCTTTTTATTCCACTGTGACCTCCACGTCTCTTCCAAGGGGCATTGATATTGTCTTTTTATTTAATTGGAACCTCCAGCACTCTTCCAAGGGGCATTGATATTGTCTTTTTATTCCACTGTAACCTCCACCATTCTTCCAAGGGACATTGATATTGTCTTTTTATTCCACTGTAACCTCCACCACTCTTCCAAGGGGCATTGATATTGTCTTTTTATTCCACTGTAACCTCCACCACTCTTCCAAGGGGCATTGATATTGTCTTTTTAATCCACTGCGACCTCTACCACTCCTCCAAGGGGCTTTAAAACAGTCTTGAAAACCGCATGGTGAAACCACTCTGACCTCCACAGCTTTTCCAAGAGGCATTGATATTGTCTTTTTATTCAACTGTAACCTCCACTACTCTTCCACGGGCATTGATATTGCCTTTTTTTCCACTGCGACCTCCACCACTCTTCCAAGGGGATTTGATAGTCTTTTTAATCCACTGCGACCTCCACCACTTTTCTAAGGGGCTTTTAAACAGTCTTGTTAAGCTACTGTGACCTCCAAGTCTCTTCCACGCGGCATTAATATTGTCTTTTTATTCCACTGCGACCTCCACATCTCTTCTAAGTGGAATTGATATTGTCTTTTTATTCCACTGTGACCTCCACCACTCTTCTAAGTGGCATTGATATTGTCTTTTTAATCCACTGTGACCTCCACCACTCTTCCAAGGGGCATTAAAACAGTTTTGATAAGCTACTGTGACCTCCACGTCTCTTCCAAGCGGCATTAAAACTGTCTCGTTAAACCACTCTGAACTCCACACCAGTTTTCCAAGAGGCATTGATATTGTCTTTTTATTCGACTGTAACCTCCACCAGTCTTCCAATGGTCATTAAAACCGTCAATTTAAACCTCTCTGAACTCCACAGCTCTTGCAAGAGGCACTGATATTGTCTTTTTATTCCACTGTAACCTCCATCACTCTTCCAAGGGGCATTGATTTTGTCTTTTTAATCCTCTGCGACCTCCATCACTCTTCCCAGAATCATTAAAACCGTCTTGTTTAGCTACTGTGACCTCCACGTCTATTCCACGGTGCCTTAAAACCTTCTGGTTATACCACTGTGAACTCCACAGATCATCCAAGGGGCATTGATATTGTCTTTTTATTCCACTGTAACTGCCACCACTCTTCCAAGGTGCATTGATATTGTCTTTTTATTTTACTGCGACCTTCACCACTCTTCCAAGGGGCATTAATATTGTCTTTTTATTCCACTGCGACCTACACCACTCTTCCAAGGGTCATTGATATTGTCTTTTTATTCCACTGCGACCTCCACCTCTCTTCCAAGGGGCATTAAAACCATCTTGTTAAGCTGCTGTGACCTCCAAGTCTGTTCCACGAGGCATTGATATTGTCTTTTTATTCCACTGTGACCTCCACATCTCTTCCAAGGGGAATTGATATTGTCTTTCTATTCCAATGCGACCTCCACCACTATTCTAAGGGGCATTGATATTGTCTTTTTAATCCACTGCGACCTCCACAACTCTTCCAAGAGGCATTAAAACAGTCTTGATAAGCTACTGTGACCTCCATGTCTCTACCAAGGGGCATTAAACTGTCTGCTTCAACCACTCTGTACTCCACAGCTCTTCCAAGAGACATTCATATTGTCTTTTTATTCGACTGTAACCTCCACCACTCTTCCATGTGCATTGTTATTGTCTCTGTTTTCCACTGCGACCTCCACCACTCTTCCAAGGGGCTTTGATATTGTCTTTTTTATCCACTGCGACCTCCACCACTCTTCCAACGGGTATTAAAACCGTCTTGTTAAGCCACTGTGACCTCCAAGTCTCTTCCAAGGGGCATTAAAACCGTCTGGTTAAACCGCTCTGAACTCCACAGCTCTTCCAAGGGGCATTGACAATGTCTTTTCATTCCATTGTAACCTTCTGCACTCTTCCAACTGCATTGATATTGTCTTTTTATTCCTCTGCGACGTCCACGACTCTTCCAAGGTGCATTAAAACAGTCTTGTTAAGCTACTGTGACCTCCAAGTTTCTTACACAGGGCATTGATATTGTCTTTTTATTCCACTGTAACCTCCACCCCTCTTACAAGGGACATTGATGTTGTCTTTTTATTCAACTGTAACCTCCACCAATCTTCCAAGGGGCATTGATATTGTCTTTTTATTCCACTGCGACGTCCACCACTTTTCTAAGGGGCATTGATATTGTCTTTGAAATCCACAACTATCTCTACCACTCTTCCAAGGGGCATTAAAACAGTCTTGTTAAGCTACTGTGACCTCCTCGTCTCTTCCAAGGGGCATTAAAACCGTCTGGTTAAACACTCTGAACTCCACAGCTCTTACAAGAGGCATTGATATTGTCTTTTTATTTGACTGTAACATCCACCACTCTTGCAAGCAGCATTGATATTGTCTTTTTATTCCACTGCAACCTCCACCACTCTTCCAAGGGGCATTGATATTGTCTTTTTAATCAACTGCAACCTCCACCACTCTTCCAAGGGTCATTGATATTGTCTTTTTATTCCACTGTAACCTCCACCACCCTTCGAAGGGGCATTGATATTGTCTTTTTATTCCACTGCGACCTCCACCTCTCTTCCAAGTGGCATTAAAACCATCTTGTTAAGCTACTGTGACCTCCAAGTCTGTTCCACGAGGCATTGATATTGTCTTTTTATTCCACTGCGACCTCCACATCTCTTCCAAGGGGAATTGATATTGTCTTTTTATTCCACTGCGACCCCCACCGCTCTTCTAAGGGGCATTGATATTGTCTTTTTAACCCACTGCGACCTCCACAACTCTTCCAAGGGGCATTAAAACAGTCTTGATAAGCTACTGTGACCTCCACGTCTCTACCAAGGGGCATTAAACCGTCTGGTTAAACCACTCTGTACTCCACAGCTCTTCCAAGAGACATTGATATTGTCTTTTTATTCGACTGTAACCTTTACCACTCTTCCATGTGCATTGATATTGTCTCTGTTTTCCACTGCGACCTCCACAACTCTTCCAAGGGGCTTTGATATTGTCTTTTTTATCCACTGCGACCTCCACCACTCTTCCAAGGGGCATTAAAACCGTCTTGTTAAGCCACTGTGACCTCCATGTCTCTTCCAAGGGGCATTAAAACTGTCTGATTAAATCGTTGTGAGCTCCACAGCTCTTCCAAGGGGCATTGACAATGTCTTTTTATTCCATTGTAACCTTCTGCACTCTTCCAAGTGCATTGATATTGTCTTTTTATTCCTCTGCGACGTCCACGACTCTTCCAAGGTGCATCAAAACCGTCTTGTTAAGCTACTGTGACCTCCAAGTTTCTTACACAGGGCATTGATATTGTCTTTTTATTCCACTGTAACCTCCACCCCTCTTACAAGGGACATTGATATTGTCTATTTATTCCACTGTAACCTCCACCAATCTTCCAAGGGGCATTGATATTGTTTTTTTATTCCACTGCGACGTCCAACACTTTTCTAAGGGGCATTGATATTGTCTTTTAAATCCACAACTATCTCCACCACTCTTCCAAGGGGCATTAAAACAGTCTTGTTAAGCTACTGTGACCTCCTCGTCTCTTCCAAGGGGCATTAAAACCGTCTGGTTAAACACTCTGAACTTCACAGCTCTTACAAGAGGCATTGATATTGTCTTTTTATTCGACTGTAACATCCACCACTCTTCCAAGCAGCATTGATATTGTCTTATTATTCCACTGCGACCTCCACCACTCTTCTAAGGGGCATTGATATTGTCTTTTTAATCAACTGCAACCTCCACCTCTCTTCCAAGGGGCATTAAAACCGTCTTGTGAAGCTACTGTGACCTACAAGTCCCTTCCACGGGGCATTGATATTGTCTATTTATTCCACTGCGACCTCCACCACTCTTCCAAGGGGCATTGATATTGTCTTTATAGTCCACTGCGACCTCCACCACTCTTCCAAGGGGCATTGATATTGTCTTTTTAATCCACTGTGACCTCCACGTCTCTTCCAAGGGGCATTAAAACCATCAATTTAATCCACTCTAAACTCCGCAGCTCTTGCAAGAGGCATTGATATTGTTTTTTATTCCACTGTAACCTCCACCACTCCTACAAGGGGCATTTATTTTGTCTTTTTAATCCACTGCGACCTCCATCACTCTTCCAAGAAGCATTAAAACCGTCTTGTTTAGCTACTATGACCTCCACGTCTATTCCACGGTGCCTTAAAACCTTCTGGTTAAACCACTATGAACTCCACAGCTCTTCCAAGGGGCATTGATATTGTCTTTTTATTCCACTGAAACCTCCACCACTCTTCCAAGGGGCATTGATATTGTCTTTTTATTTTACTGCGACCTCCACCACTCTTCCAAGGGGCATTAATATTGTCTTTTTATTCCACTGCGACCTCCACCACTCTTCCAAGGGTCATTGATATTGTCATTTTATTCCACTGTAGCCTCCACCACTCTTCCAAGGGGCATTGATATTGTCTTTTTATTCCACTACGACCTCCACCTCTCTTCCAAGGGGCATTAAAACCATCTTGTTAAGCTACTGTGACCTCCAAGTCTCTTCCACGAGGCATTGATATTGTCTTTTTATTCCACTGCGACCTCCACATCTCTTCCAAGTGGAATTGATATTGTCTTTTTATTCCACTGCGACCTCCACCACTCTTCTAAGGGGCATTGATATTGTCTTTTTAATCCACTGCGACCTCCACCACTCTTCCAAGGGGCATTAAAACCGTCTTGTCAAGCTACTGTGACCTCCACGTTTCTTCCAAGGAGCATTAACACCGTCAATTTAAACCACTCTGAACTCCACAGCTCTTGCAAGAGGCATTGATATTGTCTTTTTATTCCACTGTAACCTCCACCACTCTTCCAAGGGGCATTGATTTTGTCTTTTTAATCCACTGTGACCTCCATCTCTCTTCCAAGAAGCATTAAAACCGTCTTGTTTAGCTACTGTGACCTCCAATTCCACGGTGCCTTAAAACCTTCTTGTTAAACCACTGTGAACACCACAGCTCTTCCAAGGGGCATTGATATTGTCTTTTTATTCCACTGTAACCTCCACCACTCTTCCAAGGGGCATTAATAATGTCTTTTTATTCCACTGCGACCTCCACCACTCTTCCAAGGGTCATTGATATTGTCTTTTTATTCCACTGTAACCTCCACCACTCTTCCAAGGGGCATTGATATTGTCTTTTTATTCCACTGCGACCTCCACCACTCTTCCAAGGGGCATTAAAACTGTCTTGTTAAGCTACTGTGACCTCCAAGTCTCTTGCACGAGACATTGATATTGTCTTTTTATTCCACTGTGACCTCCACATCTCTTCGAAGGGGAATTGATATTGTCCTTTTATTCCACTGCGACCTCCACCACTCTTCTAAGGGGCATTGATATTGTCTTTTTAATCCACTGAGACCTCCACCACTCTTCCAAGGGGCATTAAAACAGTCTTGTTAAGCTACTGGGACCTCCACGTTTCTTCCAAGGGGCATTAAAACCGTCTGGATAAACCACTCTGAACTCCACAGCTCTTCCAAGGGGCATTGATATTATCTTTTTATTCCACTTTAACCTCCACCACTCTTCCAAGGGGCATTAAAACCGTCTTGTTAAGCTACTGTGACCTCCACGTCCTTTCCACGGGGCTTTGATATTGTCTTTTTATTCCACTGCGACCTCCACCACTCTTCCAAGGGGCATTGATATTGTCTTTTTAATCCACTGCGAACTCCACCACTCTTCCAAGGGGCATTAAAACCGTATTGTTATGCTACTGTGACGTCGACTTCTCTTCCAAGGGGCATTAAAACCATGTGGTTAAACCACTCTGAACTCCACAGCTCTTCCAAGGGGCATTTGTCTTGTCTTTTTATTCCACTCTAACCTCCACCACTCTTCCAAGGGGCATTGACATTGTCTTTTTATTCCACTGCGACCTCCACCACTCTTCTAAGGGGCATTGATATTGTCTTTTTAATCCACTGCGACCTCCACCACTCTTCCAAGGGGCAATAAAACAGTCTTGATAAGCTACTGTGACCTCCACGTCTCTTCCAAGGGGCATTAAACCGTCTGTTTAAACCACTGTGTACTCCACAGCTCTTCCAAGAGGCATTGATATTGTCTTTTTAATCAACTGTAACCTCCACCACTCTTCCAAGGGGCATTGATTTTGTCTCTGTTTTCCACTGCGACCTCCACCACTCTTCCAAGGGTCATTGATATTGTCTTTTTATTCCACTGTAACCTTCACCACTCTTCCAAGGGGCATTGATATTGTCTTTTTATTCCACTGCGACCTCCACCACTCTTCCAAGGGGCATTAAAACCGTCTTGTTAAGCTACTGTGACCTCCAAGTCTCTTCCACGAGACATTGATATTGTCTTTTTAGTCCACTGTGACCTCCACATCTCTTCCAAGTGGAATTGATATTGTCCTTTTATTCCACTGCGACCTCCACCACTCTTCTAAGGGGCATTGATATTGTCTCTTTAATCCACTGCGACCTCCACCACTCTTCTAAGGGGCATTAAAACAGTTTTGATAAGCTACTGTGACCTCCACGTCTCTTCCAAGGGGCATTAAAACTGTCTGGTTAAACCACTCTGAACTCCACAGCTCTTCCAAGATTCATTAATATTGTCTTTTTATTCGACTGTAACCTCCACCACTCTTCCAAGGGGCATTAAAACCGTCTTGTTAAGCTACTGTGACCTCCACGTCTCTTCCAAGGGGCATTAAAACCGTCAATTTAAACCACTCTGAACTCCACAGCTCTTGCAAGAGGCATCGATATTTTCTTTTTATTCCACTGTAACCTCCACCACTCTTCCAAGGGGCATTGATTTTGTCTTTTTAATACACTGCAACCTCCATTGCTCTTCCAAGAAGCATTAAAACAGTCTTGGCTAGCTACTGTGACCTCCACGTCTATTCCACGGTGCCTCAAAACCTTCTGGTTAAACCACTGTGAACTCCACAGCTCTTCCAAGGGGCATTGATATTGTATTTTTATTCCACTGTAACTTCCACCAATCTTCCAAGGGGCATTGATATTGTCTTTTTATTTTTCTGCGAACTCCACCACTCTTCCAAGGGGCATTAATATTGTCTTTTTATCCCACTGCGAACTCCACCACTCTTCCAAGAGTCATTGATATTGTCTTTTTATTCCACTGTAACCTCCACCACTCTTCCAAGGGGGATTGATATTGTCTTTTTATTCCACTGCGACCTCCACCTCTCTTCCAAGGGGCTTTATAACCATCTTGTTCAGCTACTGTGACCTCCAAGTCTCTTCCACGAGGCATTAATATGGTCTTTTTATTCCACTGCGACCTCCACATCTCTTCGAAGGGGAATTGATATTGTCTTTTTATTCCACTGCGACCTCCACCACTCTTCTAAGGGGCATTGATATTGTCTTTTTAATCCACTGAGACCTCCACCACTCTTCCAAGGGGCATTAAAACAGTCTTGTTAAGCTGCTGGGACCTCCACGTTTCTTCCAAGGGGCATTAAAACCGTCTGGATAAACCACTCTGAACTCCACAGCTCTTCCAAGGGGCATTGATATTATCTTTTTATTCCACTGTAACCTCCACCACTCTTCCAAGGGGCATTAAAACCGTCTTGTTAAGCTACTGTGACCTCCACGTCCTTTCCACGGGGCTTTGATATTGTCTTTTTATTCCACTGCGACCTCCACCACTCTTCGAAGGGGCATTGATATTGTCTTTTTAATCCACTGCGAACTCCACCACTCTTCCAAGGGGCATTAAAACCGTCTTGTTATGCTACTGTGACGTCGACTTCTCTTCCAAGGGGCATTAAAACCATCTGGTTAAACCACTCTGAACTCCACAGCTCTTCCAATGGGCATTTGTCTTGTCTTTTTATTCCACTCTAACCTCCACCACTCTTCCAAGGGGCATTGACATTGTCTTTTTATTCCACTGCGACCTCCACCACTCCTCTAAGGGGCATTGATATTGTCTTTTTAATCCACTGCGACCTCCACCACTCTTCCAAGGGGCAATAAAACAGTCTTGATAGGCTACTGTGACCTCCACGTCTCTTCCAAGGGGCATTAAACCGTCTGGTTAAACCACTCTGTACTTCACTGCTCTTCCAAGAGACATTGATATTGTCTATTTATTCCACTGTAACCTCCACCAATCTTCCAAGGGGCATTGATATTGTTTTTTTATTCCACTGCGACGTCCAACACTTTTCTAAGGGGCATTGATATTGTCTTTTAAATCCACAAATATCTCCACCACTCTTCCAAGGGGCATTAAAACAGTCTTGTTAAGCTACTGTGACCTCCTCGTCTCTTCCAAGGGGCATTAAAACCGTCTGGTTAAACACTCTGAACTTCACAGCTCTTACAAGAGGCATTGATATTGTCTTTTTATTCGACTGTAACATCCACCACTCTTCCAAGCAGCATTGATATTGTCTTTTTATTCCACTGCGACCTCCACCACTCTTCCAAGGGGCATTGATATTGTCTTTTTAATCAACTGCAACCTCCACCTCTCTTCCAAGGGGCATTAAAACCGTCTTGTGAAGCTACTGTGACCTACAAGTCCCTTCCACGGGGCATTGATATTGTCTATTTATTCCACTGCGACCTCCACCACTCTTCCAAGGGGCATTGATATTGTCTTTATAGTCCACTGCGACCTCCACCACTCTTCCAAGGGGCATTGATATTGTCTTTTTAATCCACTGTGACCTCCACGTCTCTTCCAAGGGGCATTAAAACCATCAATTTAATCCACTCTAAACTCCGCAGCTCTTGCAAGAGGCATTGATATTGTTTTTTATTCCACTGTAACCTCCACCACTCCTACAAGGGGCATTTATTTTGTCTTTTTAATCCACTGCGACCTCCATCACTCTTCCAAGAAGCATTAAAACCGTCTTGTTTAGCTACTATGACCTCCACGTCTATTCCACGGTGCCTTAAAACCTTCTGGTTAAACCACTATGAACTCCACAGCTCTTCCAAGGGGCATTGATATTGTCTTTTTATTCCACTGAAACCTCCACCACTCTTCCAAGGGGCATTGATATTGTCTTTTTATTTTACTGCGACCTCCACCACTCTTCCAAGGGGCATTAATATTGTCTTTTTATTCCACTGCCACCTCCACCACTCTTCCAAGGGTCATTGATATTGTCATTTTATTCCACTGTAGCCTCCACCACTCTTCCAAGGGGCATTGATATTGTCTTTTTATTCCACTACGACCTCCACATCTCTTCCAAGTGGAATTGATATTGTCTTTTTATTCCACTGCGACCTCCACCACTCTTCTAAGGGGCATTGATATTGTCTTTTTAATCCACTGCGACCTCCACCACTCTTCCAAGGGGCATTAAAACCGTCTTGTCAAGCTACTGTGACCTCCACGTTTCTTCCAAGGAGCATTAACACCGTCAATTTAAACCACTCTGAACTCCACAGCTCTTGCAAGATGCATTGATATTGTCTTTTTATTCCACTGTAACCTCCACCACTCTTCCAAGGGGCATTGATTTTGTCTTTTTAATCCACTGTGACCTCCATCTCTCTTCCAAGAAGCATTAAAACCGTCTTGTTTAGCTACTGTGACCTCCAATTCCACGGTGCCT
The DNA here is from genome assembly GCF_046119375.1 of Phyllobates terribilis. NCBI lineage: Eukaryota > Metazoa > Chordata > Amphibia > Anura > Dendrobatidae > Phyllobates > Phyllobates terribilis. Next base: position 174,979 of record NW_027362781.1, on the reverse strand, counting down.
TAAAACCTTCTTGTTAAACCACTGTGAACACCACAGCTCTTCCAAGGGGCATTGATATTGTCTTTTTATTCCACTGTAACCTCCACCACTCTTCCAAGGGGCATTAATAATGTCTTTTTATTCCACTGCGACCTCCACCACTCTTCCAAGGGTCATTGATATTGTCTTTTTATTCCACTGTAACCTCCACCACTCTTCCAAGGGGCATTGATATTGTCTTTTTATTCCACTGCGACCTCCACCACTCTTCCAAGGGGCATTAAAACCGTCTTGTTAAGCTACTGTGACCTCCAAGTCTCTTGCACGAGACATTGATATTGTCTTTTTATTCCACTGTGACCTCCACATCTCTTCGAAGGGGAATTGATATTGTCCTTTTATTCCACTGCGACCTCCACCACTCTTCTAAGGGGCATTGATATTGTCTTTTTAATCCACTGAGACCTCCACCACTCTTCCAAGGGGCATTAAAACAGTCTTGTTAAGCTACTGGGACCTCCACGTTTCTTCCAAGGGGCATTAAAACCGTCTGGATAAACCACTCTGAACTCCACAGCTCTTCCAAGGGGCATTGATATTATCTTTTTATTCCACTTTAACCTCCACCACTCTTCCAAGGGGCATTAAAACCGTCTTGTTAAGCTACTGTGACCTCCACGTCCTTTCCACGGGGCTTTGATATTGTCTTTTTATTCCACTGCGACCTCCACCACTCTTCCAAGGGGCATTGATATTGTCTTTTTAATCCACTGCGAACTCCACCACTCTTCCAAGGGGCATTAAAACCGTATTGTTATGCTACTGTGACGTCGACTTCTCTTCCAAGGGGCATTAAAACCATGTGGTTAAACCACTCTGAACTCCACAGCTCTTCCAAGGGGCATTTGTCTTGTCTTTTTATTCCACTCTAACCTCCACCACTCTTCCAAGGGGCATTGACATTGTCTTTTTATTCCACTGCGACCTCCACCACTCTTCTAAGGGGCATTGATATTGTCTTTTTAATCCACTGCGACCTCCACCACTTTTCCAAGGGGCAATAAAACAGTCTTGATAAGCTACTGTGACCTCCACGTCTCTTCCAAGGGGCATTAAACCGTCTGTTTAAACCACTGTGTACTCCACAGCTCTTCCAAGAGGCATTGATATTGTCTTTTTAATCAACTGTAACCTCCACCACTCTTCCAAGGGGCATTGATTTTGTCTCTGTTTTCCACTGCGACCTCCACCACTCTTCCAAGGGTCATTGATATTGTCTTTTTATTCCACTGTAACCTTCACCACTCTTCCAAGGGGCATTGATATTGTCTTTTTATTCCACTGCGACCTCCACCACTCTTCCAAGGGGCATTAAAACCGTCTTGTTAAGCTACTGTGACCTCCAAGTCTCTTCCACGAGACATTGATATTGTCTTTTTAGTCCACTGTGACCTCCACATCTCTTCCAAGTGGAATTGATATTGTCCTTTTATTCCACTGCGACCTCCACCACTCTTCTAAGGGGCATTGATATTGTCTCTTTAATCCACTGCGACCTCCACCACTCTTCTAAGGGGCATTAAAACAGTTTTGATAAGCTACTGTGACCTCCACGTCTCTTCCAAGGGGCATTAAAACTGTCTGGTTAAACCACTCTGAACTCCACAGCTCTTCCAAGATTCATTAATATTGTCTTTTTATTCGACTGTAACCTCCACCACTCTTCCAAGGGGCATTAAAACCGTCTTGTTAAGCTACTGTGACCTCCACGTCTCTTCCAAGGGGCATTAAAACCGTCAATTTAAACCACTCTGAACTCCACAGCTCTTGCAAGAGGCATCGATATTTTCTTTTTATTCCACTGTAACCTCCACCACTCTTCCAAGGGGCATTGATTTTGTCTTTTTAATACACTGCAACCTCCATTGCTCTTCCAAGAAGCATTAAAACAGTCTTGGCTAGCTACTGTGACCTCCACGTCTATTCCACGGTGCCTCAAAACCTTCTGGTTAAACCACTGTGAACTCCACAGCTCTTCCAAGGGGCATTGATATTGTATTTTTATTCCTCTGTAACCTCCACCAATCTTCCAAGGGGCATTGATATTGTCTTTTTATTTTTCTGCGAACTCCACCACTCTTCCAAGGGGCATTAATATTGTCTTTTTATCCCACTGCGAACTCCACCACTCTTCCAAGAGTCATTGATATTGTCTTTTTATTCCACTGTAACCTCCACCACTCTTCCAAGGGGGATTGATATTGTCTTTTTATTCCACTGCGACCTCCACCTCTCTTCCAAGGGGCTTTATAACCATCTTGTTCAGCTACTGTGACCTCCAAGTCTCTTCCACGAGGCATTAATATGGTCTTTTTATTCCACTGCGACCTCCACATCTCTTCGAAGGGGAATTGATATTGTCTTTTTATTCCACTGCGACCTCCACCACTCTTCTAAGGGGCATTGATATTGTCTTTTTAATCCACTGAGACCTCCACCACTCTTCCAAGGGGAATTAAAACAGTCTTGTTAAGCTGCTGGGACCTCCACGTTTCTTCCAAGGGGCATTAAAACCGTCTGGATAAACCACTCTGAACTCCACAGCTCTTCCAAGGGGCATTGATATTATCTTTTTATTCCACTGTAACCTCCACCACTCTTCCAAGGGGCATTAAAACCGTCTTGTTAAGCTACTGTGACCTCCACGTCCTTTCCACGGGGCTTTGATATTGTCTTTTTATTCCACTGCGACCTCCACCACTCTTCCAAGGGGCATTGATATTGTCTTTTTAATCCACTGCGAACTCCACCACTCTTCCAAGGGGCATTAAAACTGTCTTGTTATGCTACTGTGACGTCGACTTCTCTTCCAAGGGGCATTAAAACCATCTGGTTAAACCACTCTGAACTCCACAGCTCTTCCAATGGGCATTTGTCTTGTCTTTTTATTCCACTCTAACCTCCACCACTCTTCCAAGGGGCATTGACATTGTCTTTTTATTCCACTGCGACCTCCACCACTCTTCTAAGGGGCATTGATATTGTCTTTTTAATCCACTGCGACCTCCACCACTCTTCCAAGGGGCAATAAAACAGTCTTGATAGGCTACTGTGACCTCCACGTCTCTTCCAAGGGGCATTAAACCGTCTGGTTAAACCACTCTGTACTCCACAGCTCTTCCAAGAGGCATTGATATTGTCTTTTTAATCAACTGTAACCTGCACCACTCTTCCAAGGGGCATTGATTTTGTCTCTGTTTTCCACTGCGACCTCCATCACTCTTCCAAGGGCCATTAAAACCGTGTTGTTAAGATACTTTGACCTTCACGTCAATTCCACGGGGCATTGATATTGCCTTTTTATTCCACTGCAATCTCCACCACTCTTCCAAAGGGCATTGATATTGTCTTTTTAATCAACTGTGACCTTCACCACACTTCCAAGGGGCATTAAAACCGTCTAGTTAAACTACTGTGACCTCCACGTCTCTTCCAAGGGGCATTGATATTGTCTTTTTATTCCACTGCGACCTCCACCACTCTTCCTCATGGCATTGATATTGTCTTTTTAATCCACTGCGACCTCCACCACTTTTCCATGTGGCATTAAAACCGTCTTCTTAAGCTACTGCGACCTCCACTTCTCTTCCAAGGGGTATTAAAGCCGTCAATTTAAACTACTCTGAACTCCACAGCTCTTGCAAGAGGCATTGATTTTGTCTTTTTATTCCATTGTAATCTCCAGCACTCCTCCAAGGGGCATTGATATTGTCTTTTCATTACACTGCGACTTCCACCACTTTCCCAAGAGGCATTAAAACCATCTTGTTAAGCTGCTGTAACCTCCAAGTCTATTCCACGGGGCATTGATATTGTCTTTTTCTTCCAATGTAACCGTCACCACTCTTCTAAGGGGCAGTGATATTGTCTTTTTAAACCACTGCGACCTTCTCCACTCTTCCAAGGGGCATTAAAACAGTCTTGATAAGCTACTGTGACCTCTACGTCTCTTACAAGGGGCAATAAAACTGTCTGGTTAAACCATTCTGTACTCCACAGTTCTTTCAAGGAGCATTGATAGTCTTTTTATTCGACTGTAACCTCCAGCACTCTTCGAAGGGGCATTGATATTGACATTTTATTTCACTGCGACCTCCACCACTCTTCCAAGTGGCATTGATATTGTCTTTTTAATCAACTGCGACCTCCACCTATCTTCCAAGGGGCATTAAAACTGTCTTGTTAAGCTACTGTGACCTCCACGTCCCTTCCACGGGGCATTGATATTGTCTTTTTATTCCACTGCGACCTCCACCACTCTTCCAAGGGGCATTGATATTGTCTTTTTAATCCACTGCGACCACAACCACTCTTCCAAGGGGCATTGATATTGTCTTTTTAATTCACTGTGACCTCCACTTCTCTTCCAAGGTGCATTAAAACCGTCAATTTAAACCACTCTGAACTCTACATCTCTTCCAAGGAGCATTAGTATTGTCTTTTTATTCCACTCTAACCTCCACCACTCTTCCAAGGGGCATTGACATTGTCTTTTTATTCCACTGCGACCTCCACCACTCTTCCAAGGGGCATTAAAACTGTCTTGTTAAGCTACTGTGACCTCCACGTGTCTTCCACGGGGCATTGATATTGTCTTTTTAATCCGCTGTGACCTCCACCACTTTTCCAAGGGGCATTAAAACCGTCTTGTTAATCTACTGTGACCTCCACGTCTCTTCCAAGGGGCAATAAAACCATCTGGTTAAACCCCTCTGAACTCCACAGCTCTTCCAATGGGCATTGGTATTGCCTTTTTTTTCCACTCTAAACTCCACCACTCTTCCAAGGGGCATTGACATTGTCTTATTATTCCACTGCGACCTCCATCATTCTTCCAAGGGGCATTGATATTGTCTTTTTATTCCATTGCCACCTCCACCACTCTTCCAAGTGGCATTGACATTGTCTTTTTATTCTACTGCGACTTCCACCTCTCTTCTAAGGGGCATTTATATTGTCATTTTAATCCACTGTAACCTCCACCACTTTTCCTATGGGAATTGATATTGTCTTTTTATTATTATTATTATTATTATTATTATTATTTATTATTATAGCGCCATTTATTCCTTGGTGCTTTACATGTGATAGGGATATACATAACAAAAGCATTTACATAATCTTAACAAAACGAGTCAGCGACTGGTACAGGAGGAGCGAGGACCCTGCCCGAGACGGCTCACATTCTAGAAGGGACGGGTGAGGATACATTAGTTGAGGGTAGAGCTGGTCGTGCAGCGGTGGTTACAGCAGGTTGTAGGCTTGTCGGAAGAGGTGAGTCTTCAGGTTTATTTTGAAGGTTTCTACGGTCGGCGAGAGTCTGATGTGTTGGGGTAGAGAGTTCCAGAGTAAGGGGGATGCACGGAAGAAATCTTGTATACGATTGTGGGAGGAGGAGATAAGAGGGGAGTAGAGAAGGAGATCTTGTGAGGATCGGAGGTTGCGTGCAGGTAAGTACCGGGAGACTAGGTCACAGATGTATGGGGGAGACAGGTTGTGGATGGCTTTGTATGCCATGGTTAGAGTTTTGAACTGGATTCTCTGGGCAATGGGAAGCCAGTGAAGAGATTGACAGAGAGGAGAGGCCGGGGAATAGCGGGGGGACAGGTGAATTAGTCGAGCAGCAGAGTTTAGGATAGATTGGAGAGGCGCAAGAGTGTTGTAAGGGAGGCCACGGAGCAGGAGGTTGCAGTAGTCGAGGCGGGATATGATGAGGGCATGCACTAGTGTTTTTGCAGAGTCTTTGCTGAGGAATGCACGGATCCGGGAGATGTTTTTGAGTTGGAGTCGGCAGGAAGTGGAAAGGGCTTGGATATGTGGCTTGAAGGAGAGCTCAGAGTCTGTAACATACCTGGCGGCGTCCTTGCATAGTGGTCCATCTCCCACTGTGCAAGTGCGCGCACTTGATCTCCAGTCCAGGGTGTCTCTCTGGCTTCCCTCCATGCTGTCTGTTTGCCTCTGTGTCAGCTGCTTAAGGGCGGCGCCCGATCACTTCCTGCTTTTTGTACCTGCTGCAGGCACACCCCTTGTGCGTCCTCAGCCTATTGCTGTCACCTGGTATTTAAAACAGCTGCTCCAATTAACCCATGCCTGAGCATCTTGCCCTGTCAGTTGGCTTTTGTCTCTGACATGCCAGGTCCTGTCTATGTTACCTGTCTTGCAGTATCTGTTCCCATGTCTGTACTGTGTCCTATCTGTGTAGCTTAACCTGCAGTCTGTACTCGTTCCTTGCCTGTTTGTTCCGCCTTCCTGGAGGCTGTATTTCCAGGCCAGTCTGAACACGCTCCTTGCCTGATCGTCCCGCCTCTCTGGGGGCCGTATTCCCAGACCCGCTCCTGTATCCTGCTGCAGTGTCGGTCTCTTCCGTACACTCAGTTCCAGTCTGAACTCTCTCCTATCCTTTACCTGTTTTTCCTCTATGTCCGTTCCTTTCCTTTTTCTGCAGAGTCTGAACTCGTACCTAACTCCTGCTCGTTGTCACTGTACTTCCGTTTGTGAGTTTGTGGTCCACTCGCTACTTCTCTGCAAATACGTTGTGGGTATCTGGTTCTGCCTTTCCCGTCTAGTCTGTTCCGTGTGAACAGACTCCTGTTCCCTCTGCGTCTGCGGTTTTCGCTTTGCTCAGCTCTGTCCGCCGCGTCTGCGGTTTTCGCTTTGCTCAGCTCCGTCCGCCGTGTCTGCGGTTTTCGCTTTGCTCAGCTCTGTCCGCCGCGTCTGCGGTTTTCGCTTTGCTCAGCTCTGTCCGCCGCGTCTGCGGTTTTCGCTTTGCTCAGCTCTGTCCGCCGCGTCTGCGGTTTTCGCTTTGCTCAGCTCTGTCCGCCGCGTCTGCGGTTTTCGCTTTGCTCAGCTCTGTCCGCCGCGTCTGCGGTTTTCGCTTTGCTCAGCTCTGTCCGCCGCGTCTGCGATTTTCGCTTTGCTCAGCTCTGTCCGCCGCATCTGCGGTTTCGCTTTGCTCGGCCCTGTCCACCGCGTCTGCGGTTTCGAATTTGTCTCCCAGTCTGTACTGGACCCTACCCAGCCTGCGCTCTAGTCTGCCTGTTCCTGTATTCTCCGGTGTGGGTCAACAGCCGCGTCCGGAGTCTGACCTGGAGTAGACCCTGGTTCCTCTGCTCGGTTCCTCCCTGGTGCACTGGCGTCGTATGCCGTCGTGCGACCTTGGTCGGATCGGGCAGATACTTAGTTATGCCCCTCCAGGCACTCTCCGGTTCATGGCACAGTGGAATCACTACATAAACATGCACACGCCAGTCAGTTCGGGCATGTGCATTACAGCATGCTCAGGCCATTGTTCCCGTTGAGCCCCACGGCCTTCACTCTCTGAGATGTTTTCCAGCGAATACGTGCATTAAAAATAAATAAATACATTTTTTTTCTTTAGCTGAGTTCCAGGCGAATTACGCACCCGTCCAGATGGATCTAGCAGCTCTCGTTCCTGCGGATCCGCCACGTTACTATGGGGATCCAAGACAGAGTCGTGCATTTGTGGAGCAATGCATGCTACACTTCAAGTTCTACCCTCTATGTTTTCCCACAGATCGGGTTAAGGTGGGATTCATGATGTCTTACCTAGCGGGTGATGCCTTGAATTGGATCATTCCCCTGTGGGACGCACAGGATCCTATCGTCCTAGACATAATGGCCTTCCTGGTGGCCTTTCTAATGGTCTTCGATCATCCTAACCCGGAGGCTCCTGCTGAAGCTTCACTTCCCAGTATCCCGGAGCAGCCCCGATGGGTAATGTGTGTGGGTAGCGCAATAGTCCTCCAGCCCAATGAGACTACTGCCCACCCAGAATCCTCACAGGGTGACTACACTCTCCGGAATACTTCTCCCAACCTCAAGAGGCAGTCCAGACGTGCTAGACGTAGAGGCAAGCCGTCACGCCAGGGTCTGTCCTCCCTGAGACCTCCTGACCCCAGCCTTGAAGTCCCTACTGAAGCTTCATCTCCCTGTATCCTGGAGAAGCCCCAACGGGTAATATGCGTGGGTAGTGCACCAGTTCTCCTGTCCGAAGAGACTGCTGCCCACCCAGAATTCACACCGGAGGACCCCCTGTTGCCTCCTGAATCCCCCGGGATACCACTTGAGGACAATTGGAGAGAGACTTCCCTATACCCTGCACCTGATACCTCGCCCGCTTCGTCCAGTGAGTCCGACCTAGTGTTCTCCGAAGCAGAGGTTACCCCTGAGTCTCTACACCCCTCCGATCAGGCGGAGGATCTCCAGTTGTCTCCTGAATACTTTGGGGTGCTACCTGATAGCGAATGGACAGAGACTTTCCTATACTCGGTACCTGATACCTCGGCTGCTTCATCCAGTGAGTCCGACCTAGTGTACTCTGAAGCAGAGGTTACCCATGAGTCTCTTCACCCCTCCGACCTGGCGGAGGACCTCCAGTTGTCTCCTGAGCCCTTCGGGGTGCTACCTGGTAGCGAAAGGACAGAGACTTTCCTATACTCAGTACCTGATACCTTGCTCGCTTCGTCCAGTGAGTCCCACCTAGTGTACTCCGAAGCAGAGGTTACTCCCGAGTCTCTACACCCCTCCGACCAGGCGGAGGACCTCCAGTTGTCTCCAAAACCCTTCGGGGTGCCACCTGGTGGTAAATGGACAGAGACTTTCCTATATCCTGGATCTGATACCTCGCTTGCTTCGTCCAGTGAGTCCGACCTAGTGTACTCTGAAGCAGAGGTTACCTATGAGTCTCTACACCCCTCTGACCAGGCGGAGGACCTCCAGTTGTCTCCAGAACCCTTTGGGGTGCCACCTGGTGGTGAATGGACAGAGACTTTCCAATACTCGGTACCCGATACCTTGTCTGCTTCGTCCAGTGAGTCCGACCTAGTGTACTCTGAAGCAAATGTTTTCCCCGAGCCTCTGCACTCTTCTGACCCGGCAGAGGACCTCCAGTTGTTTCCTGACTCCTCCGGGGTACCACCAGATAACAAAGAGACAGTGACTTTTTCTCACCCTGTACCTGATAACCCGTCTATTTCTTCCTGTGAATTTGACAAGATGTACCTCGAAGCAGAGGTTATTCCCGAGTCTCTACACCCCTCCGACCAGGCGGAGGACCTCCAGTTGTCTCCTGAACCCTTCGGGGTGCTACCTGATAGCGAATGGACAGAGACTTTCCTATACTCGGTACCTGTTACCTCGGCCGCTTCTTCCAGTGAGTCCGACCTAGTGTACTCCGAAGCAGAGGTTATCCCCGAGTCTCTACACCCCTCCGACCAGGCGGAGGACCTCCAGTTGTCTCCTGAACCCTTCGGAGTGCTACCTGATAGTGAATGGACTGAGACTCTCCTATACTCGGTACCTGTTACCTCGGCCGCTTCTTCCAGTGAGTCCGACTTAGTGTACTCCGAAGCGGAGGTTATCCCTGAGTCTCTACACCCCTCCAACCAGGTGGAGGAGCTCCAGTTGTCTCCTGAACCATTCGGGGTGCTACCTGATAACGAATGGATAGGTACTTTTCTATACTCGGTACCTGATGCCTCGCCCGCTTCATCTAGCGAGTCTGACCTAGTGTACTCCGAAGCAGAGGTTACCCCCGAGTCTCTGCACTATTCTGACCCGGCGGAGGATCCCCAGTTGTTTCCTGAATCCTCCTGGGTACCACCAGATAACAAGGTAACAGGGACTTTTCTACACCTTGTACCTGATACCTCGCACATTTCATCCTGTGAGCTTGACAAGATGTACCCCGAAGCAGAGGTTACCCCCGAGTCTCTGCACCCCTCCAACCCGGCGGAGGACTTCCAGTTGTCTCCTGAACCCTCTGGGGTGCTACCTGATAATAAGTGGAGAGAGACTTCCCTGTGTGCTGTTCCTGGTACTCCACCCGTTTTGTCTGTTGCTGAGGATGGCTGGATAGGAGGTAGCATCCTAGCTAACCAGATGAGACCAGTTTCTCCAGTGGACAGTGGAAGTGATCTCCTTGAAGTGAAGGATTGGCCCTCGAATTCCCTGCGGAACATTCTGGCAGGCCTGAAGAAGAGGGGGCGTAAAGGGGGGGGGTACTGTAACATACCTGGCGGTGTCCTTGCATAGTGGTCCATCTCCCACTGTGCAAGAGCGCGCACTTGATCTCCAGTCCAGGGTGTCTCTCTGGCTTCCCTCCATGCTGTCTGTTTGCCTCTGTGTCAGCTGCTTAAGGGCGGCGCCCGATCACTTCCTGCTTTTTGTACCTGCTGCAGGCACACCCCTTGTGCGTCCTCAGCCTATTGCTGTCTGTCACCTGGTATTTAAAACAGCTGCTCCAATTAACCCATGCCTGAGCATCTTGCCCTGTCAGTTGGCTTTTGTCTCTGACATGCCTGTCTTGCAGTATCTGTTCCCATGTCTGTACTGTGTCCTATCTGTGTAGCTTAACCTGCAGTCTGTACTCGTTCCTTGCCTGTTTGTTCCGCCTTCCTGGAGGCTGTATTTCCAGGCCAGTCTGAACACGCTCCTTGCCTGTTCGTCCCGCCTCTCTGGGGGCCGTATTCCCAGACCCGCTCCTGTATCCCGCTGCAGTGTCAGTCTCTTCCGTACACTCAGTTCCAGTCTGAACTCTCTCCTATCCTTTACCTGTTTTTCCTCTATGTCCGTTCCTTTCCTTTTCTGCAGAGTTTGAACTCGTACCTAACTCCTGCTCGTTGTCACTGTACTTCCGTTTGTGAGTTTGTGGTCCACTCGCTACTTCTCTGCAAATACCCTGTGGGTATATGGTTCTGCCTTTCCCTTCTAGTCTGTTCCATGTGAACAGAGTCCTGTTCCCTCTGCGTCTGCGGTTTTCGCTTTGCTCAGCTCTGTCCGCCGCGTCTGCGGTTTTCGCTTTGCTCAGCTCTGTCCGCCGCGTCTGCGGTTTTCGTTTTGCTCAGCTCTGTCCGCCGCGTCTGCGGTTTTCGCTTTGCTCAGCTCTGTCCGCCGCGTCTGCGGTTTTCGCTTTGCTCAGCTCTGTCCGCTGCGTCTGCGGTTTTCGCTTTGCTCAGCTCTGTCCGCCGCGTCTGCGGTTTTCGCTTTGCTCAGCTCTGTCCGCCGTGTCTGCGGTTTTCGCTTTGCTCAGCTCTGTCCGCCGCGTCTGCGGTTTTCGCTTTGCTCAGCTCTGTCCGCCGCGTCTGCAGTTTTCGCTTTGCTCAGCTCTGTCCGCCGCATCTGCAGTTTCGCTTTGCTCGGCCCTGTCCACCGCGTCTGCGGTTTCGAATTTGTCTCCCAGTCTGTACTGGACCCTACCCAGCCTGCGCTCTAGTCTGCCTGTTCCTGTATTCTCCGGTGTGGGTCAACAGCCGTGTCCGGAGTCTGACCTGGAGTAGACCCTGGTTCCTCTGCTCGGTTCCTCCCTGGTGCACTGGCGTCGTATGCCGTCGTGCGACCTTGGTCGGATCGGGCAGATACTTAGTTATGCCCCTCCAGGCACTCTCCGGTTCATGGCACAGTGGAATCACTACATAAACATGCACACGCCAGTCAGTTCGGGCATGTGCATTACAGAGTCCAGGGTTACTCCAAGGCAGCGAGCTTGTGGGACTGGGGAGAGTGAACAGCCATTGACATTGACGGCTAGGTCAGATGGGGGATGTGAATGAGAGGGTGGAAAGATGATGAACTCTGTTTTATCCCTGTTGAGTTTTAGAAATCTGTCAGAGAAGAAGGATGACATGGCGGACAGACATTGTGGGATTTTGGTTAGTAGGGAGGAGATATCGGGTCCAGAGAGGTAGATCTGTGTGTCGTCAGCATAGAGGTGATACTGAAAACCGTGATACTCTATGAGCTGTCCCAGGCCAAAGGTGTAGATGGAGAAGAGCAGAGGTCCTAGAACTGAACCTTGGGGGACACCGACAGATAGGGGGCGAGATGAGGAGATGGTGCGTGAGTGGGAGACTCTGAATGTCCTGTCTGTTAAGAATGAGGAGATCCAAGATAGAGCCAAGTCAGTGATGCCAAGAGATGAGAGAATCTGGAGTAAGAGGGAATGGTCCACTGTGTCAAAGGCAGATGACAGGTCCAGAAGGAGGAGGATGGAGTAGTGTCGCTTGGATTTGGCATTTAGTAGGTCGTTGGTGACTTTGGTCAGGGCAGTTTCAGTCGAGTGATGCGGTCGGAAGCCAGATTGCAGGCGTTCGAAGAGGGAGCAGGAGGAGAGGTGGGAGGACAGTTCAAGGTGGACATGTTGTTCTAGTAGTTTTGAGGCAAAGGGGAGGAGTGATATGGAGTGGTAGCTAGTCAGAGAGGAAGGGTCAAGGGAGGGCTTTTTGAGGATGGGTGTGATTGCGGCATGTTTGAAACATGAGGTGAAGACACCGGTTGTTAGTGACAGATTGAAGAGGTGGGTTAGGGTTGGGATGAAGACTGTGGTAAGGTTAGTGATGAGGTGGGATGGGATTGGGTCAAGTTCGCAGGTGGTGAGGTGTGATTTGGAGAGTAAAGAGGAGACTTGACCTTCTGTAATGGTGGAGAAGTGGGGTTTGGAGGAGGAGGGTTGAATAGATATGAGGATGGGTTGTGTGGACTTTAGGCAAAAGTTTTGTCTGATGGTGTCAATCTTCTGTTTGAAGAATGAGGCAAAGTCGTCGGCTGAGATGAGAGAAGAGTGAGGAGGTGCTGGGGGACGAAGGAGAGAGTTGAAAGAGTTAAATACCTGTTTAGGGTTGTGAGATAGGGAGGATATGAGAAGTAGGTTTGTTTTGCTGTAGTGAGTGCGGACTTGAAATTAGTGAGGGATTGCTTGAATGCGATGAAGTGCTCGATGGAGTGAGACCTTTTCCATCTCCGCTCCTCAACCCTGGAGGCCCGGCGCAGTTCTTTAGTAAGTTTAGTGTGCCAGGGTTGCCTGTTGAATGTGCGAGATGTGGTGTGTGTGAGAAGGGCGATCGAGTCTAGAGCTGCAGCTATTGTGGTGTTATATGAAGCAGCAGCAACGTCTGCATCGTGTAAGGAATTTATGTCTGTAAGAGGGAGGAGGGATTCAGAGAGTGAGTGTAAGTCAAGGTGTTTGAGATTTCTGCGAGGGTATGCAAGTTTGTGGAGTGGGGAATGGTTGCCCCGGGGAGGAGAGAGAAGAGAATGTAAGTAGGCTGTGATCAGAGAGAGGTAGAGGTGAGTTAGAGAGGTTAGATAGGAACAGAGGCGGGTGAAGATGAGGTCCAGTGTGTTGCCATCATTGTGGGTGGGTGTGGAAGACCATTGAGTGAGTCCGAAGGAGGAAGTGAGAGATAGGAACTTAGAGACAGATGAGTATAAAGTGTTAATGAGGATGTTGAAGTCACCCATTATGATAGTGGGGATGTCAGTGGAGAGGAAGTGAAGCAGCCAGGTGGTGAAGTGGTCTAAGAAGGTGGTGGCTTGCCCTGGGGGTCAGTAAACGACGGCCAGTTGGAGGTTGGAGGGGGAATAGATGCGCACACAGTGCACATCAAAAGAGGGGAGTGTAACGGAGGGTGGCAGTGGGATTTGGGTGAAAGCGCAGTGTTCTGATAAGAGAAAACCTACGCCTCTGCCATGTTTGCCGTTGGGGCAGGGGGTGTGGGAAAGGTGGAATCCGCCATATGAAAGTGCAGCTGGGGAGGCTGTGTCAGAGGGGGTGAGCCAGGTTTCAGTGATGGCGAGTAAGGAAAGTTTGTTTGAAATGAAAAGGAAAAGTTTGTTGCAGACAGAGCGAGCGTTCCATAGAGCTCCTGTTAGAGCAACTAAGGGAGTGGGGATTGGTTGGATGGGTATGAGGTTAGAAGGGTTGCGACAGTTTGTGGAAGGTCGTGGATAGGAGGAAGAAGTAACTGTGGGGATATGGCGAGGAGGACCGGGATTTGGAGAGATATCTCCAGCAGTGAGGAGGAGCAGAGAAAGTGTTAGCAGGTGGGAGCAAGAGAGAGCATGAGGTGGCTGTCTGTGTTTGGAGATCCAGGATTGAATGTTTAGGAATAATTTGGAGGAGGAGGTGAGATGAATGGGGAGGATGGAGGGAGAGATGAAGAGTTTCTTACTAGGTGTAGGGATTTGAGGGGTTACTAGAAAGTGGAGGACTATAGAGGAAAAAGTGAGAGCTAACAGAAACATAGTTAAAAGAGAGTAAGTGGTCAAAGTGTTGGTTACCTGACTCTTACCCTGACTAACTGCCTCTGAAATAACTGCCACTTATCTCCGAAGCCACTTTGCACAAGAAGATGCGTGCACACCCCAGCACGCGTGCATCCCTTACAGAGCTTCTAAATATATAGGGCACATTAAACTATCAGGTGAAGGGCATTGTGGGAGCTGCATATGGCTAAATTAGCAGCTGGTCGTCTCACCAGGAGATGGCTGGGTGATCAAACACAGAGCTAGGACTCTAGTCTCTGCAGTTTAGCACCTCTAAAAATCAGATAAGATAGTGGGGAAGGGACAGACATATGTGGGTATTGAATGGAGTGGGACAGATAAAGCAGAGAAGTTATGCAGAGCATATACCAGTGAGGTGAATCAGCAAAGCAGAGCATTAGATTACAGCAGACACAGCAAGCAGAGAAGTTATGCAGAGCATGTACCAGTGAGGTGAATCAGCAAAGCAGAGCATTAGATTACAGCAGACACAGCAAGCAGAGAAGTTATGCAGAGCATGTACCAGTGAGGTGAATCAGTAAAGCAGAGCATTAGATTACAGCAGACACAGCAAGCAGAGAAGTTATGCAGAGGATGGACCAGTGAGGTTATTACATTGCGACCTCCACCACTCTTCCAAGGGGTATTGATATTGTCTTTTTAATTCCACTGCGACCTCTGGCACTCTTCCAAAGGGCATTGATATTGTCTTTTATTCCACTGTAACCTCCACCACTGTTCTAAGGGGCATTAAAACCATCTTGTTAAGCTACTGTGACCTCCACGTCTCTACCACAGGGCATTGTTATTGTCTTTTTATTCCACTGCGGCCTCCACCACTCTTCCAAGGGGCATTGATATTGTCTTTTTAATCCACTGCGACCTCCACCACTCTTCCAAGGGACATTCATATTGTCTTTTTATTCCACTGCGACCTTCACCCCTCTTCCAAGGAACATTGATATTGTCTTTTTTTTCCACTGTAACCTCCACCACTCTTCTAAGGGGCATTGATATTTTCTTTTTATTCCACTGCGACCTCCACCACTCTTCCAAGGGGCATCGATAATGTCTTTTTAATCCAATGCGACCTCCACCACTCTTCCAAGGGGCATTAAAACCGTCTTGTTAAGCTACTGTGACCTCCACGTCTCTTCCAAGGGGCATTAAAACCGTCAATTTAAACAACTCTGAATTTCATAGCTCTTGCAAGAGGCATTGATATTGTCTTTTTATTCCACTGTAACCTCCACCACTCTTCCAAGGGGCATTGATTTTGTCTTTTTAATCCACTGCGACCTCCATCTCTCTTCCAAGAAGCATTAATACCATCTTGTTTAGCTACTGTGACCTCCACGTCTATTCCACGGTGTCTTAAAACCTTCTGGTTAAACCACTGTGAACTCCACAGCTCTTCCAAGGGGCATTGATATTTTCTTTTTATTCCACTGTAACCTCCACCACTCTTCCAAGGGGCATTGATATTGTCTTTTTATTTTACTGCGACCTCCACCACTCTTCCAAGGGGCATTAATATTGTCTTTTTATTCCACTGCAACCTCCACCACTTTTCCAAGGGTCATTGATATTGTCTTTTTATTCCACTGTAACCTCCACCACTCTTCCAAGGGGCATAGATATTGTCTTTTTAATCTACTGCGACCTCCACCACTTTTCCAAGGTTCCAAGGGGCATTAAAACAGTCTTGATAAGCTACTGTGACCTCCACGTTTCTTACAAGGGGCATTAAACCGTCTGGTTAAACCACTCTGTACTCCACAGCTTTTCCAAGAGGCATTGATATTGTCTTTTTTTTCGACTGTAACCTCCACCACTCTTCCAAGGGGCATTGATATTGTCTCTGTTTTTCACTGCGACCTCAACCACTCTTCCAAGGGGCTTTGATATTGTCTTTTTTATCCACTGCGACCTCCACCTCTCTTCCAAGTGGCATTAAAACCGTCTTGTGAAGCTACTGTGACCTCCACGTCCCTTCCACGGGGCACTGATATTGTCTTTTTATTCCACTGCGACCTCCACCACTCTTTCACGGGGCATTGATATTGTCTTTTTATTCCACTGCGACCTCCACCACTCTTCCAAGGGGCATTGATATTGTCTTTTCTAATCCACTGCGAACTCGACCACTCTTCCAAGGGGCATTAAAACCGTCTTATTAAGCTACTGTGACCTCCAAGTTTCTTACACAGGGCATTGATTTTGTCTTTCTATTCCACTGTAACCTCCACCACTGACGTCGACTTCTCTTCCAAGGGGCATTAAAGCCATCTAGTTAAACCACTCTGAACTCCACAGCTCTTCCAAGGGGCATTTGTATTGTCCTTTTATTCCACTCTAACCTCCACCACTCTTCCAAGGGGCATTGACATTGTCTTTTTATTCCACTGTGACCTCCACCACTCTTCCAAGGGGCATTAAAACAATATTGTTAAGCTACAGTGACCTCCACTTCTCTTACACGGGGCATTGATATTGTCTTTTTATTCCACTGTAACCTCCACCAATCTTCCAAGGGGCATTGATATTGTTTTTTTATTCCACTGCGACCTCCACCACTCTTCCAAGTGCATTAACACCGTCTTGTTAAGTTACTGTGACCTCCACGTCTCTTCCAAGAAGCATTAAAACCGTCTGGTTATTCCACTCTGAGCTCCACAGCTCTTCCAAGGGGAATTACTATTGTCTTTTTATTCCATTGTAACCTCCAAAACTCTTCCAAGGGGCATTGATATTGTCTTTTTATTCCACTGCGACCTCCACCACTCTTCCAAGGGGCATTAAACCATATTGTTAAGCTACTGTGTACTGCACGTCTCTTCCAAGGTGCATTAAAACCGTCAATTTAAACCACTCTGAACTCCACAGCTCTTGCAAGAGGCATTGATATTGTCTTTTTATTCCACTGTAACCTACAGCACTCTTTCTAATGGCATTGATATTGTCTTTTTATTCCACTACGACTTCCACCACTCTCCCAAGGTGCATTAAAAACATCTTGTTTAGCTACTATGACCTCCACGTCTATTCCACGGTGCCTTAAAACCTTCTGGTTAAACCACTGTGAACTCCACAGCTCTTCCACGGGGCATTGATATTGTCTTTTTAATCCACTGTAACCTCCACCACTCTTCCAAGGGGCATTGATATTGTCTTTTTAATCCACTGCGACCTCCACCACTCTTCCAAGAAGCATTGAAACCGTCTAATTTATCTACTGTGACCTCCACGTCTATTCCACGGTGCATTAAAACTTTCTGGTTAAACCACTGTGAACTCCACAGCTCTTCCAAGGGGCATTGATATTGTCTTTTTATTCCACTGTAACCTCCACCACTCTTCCAAGGGGCATTGATATTGTGTTTTTATTTTACTGCGACCTCCACCACTCTTCCAAGGGGCATTAATATTGTCTTTTTATTCCACTGTGACCTTCCCGTCTCTTCGAAGGGGCATTGATATTGTCTTTTTATTTATTGGAACCTCCACCACTCTTCCAAGGGGCATTGATATTGTCTTTTTATTCCACTGTAACCTCCACCATTCTTCCAAGGGACATTGATATTGTCTTTTTTATTCCACTGTAACCTCCACCACTTTTCCAAGGGGCATTGATATTGTCTTTTTATTCCACTGTAACCTCCACCACTCTTCCAAGGGGCATTGATATTGTCTTTTTAATTCACTGCGACCTCTGCTACTCCTCCAAGGGGCTTTAAAACAGTCTTGATAAGCTTCTGTGACCTCCAAGTCTCTTCCAAGGAGTATTAAAACCGCATGGTTAATGCACTCTGAACTCCACAGCTCTTCCAAGAGGCATTGATATTGTCTTTTTATTCAACTGTAACTTCCACCACTCTTCCAAGGGGCATTGATATTGTCTTTTTTTTCCACTGCGACCTCCACAACTCTTCCAAGGGGATTTGATAGTCTTTTTAATCCACTGCGACCTCCAAGACTCTTCCAAGGGGCATTAAAACCGTCTTGTTAAGCTACTGTGACCTCCACGTCCCTTCCACGGGGCATTGATATTGTCTTTTTATTCCACTATGAACTCCACCATTCTTCCAAGGGGCATTGATATTGTCTTTATAATCCACTGCGACCTCCACCACTCTTCCAAGGGACATTGATATTGTCTTTTTATTCCACTGCGACCTTCACCCCTCTTCCTAGGAACATTGATATTGTCTTTTTTTTTCCAATGTAACCTCCACAACTCCTCTAAGGGTCATTGTTATTTTCTTTTTATTCCACTGTGACCTCCACCACTCTTCCAAGGGGCATCCATAAAGTCTTTTTAATCCACTGCGACCTCCACCACTCTTCCAAGGGGCATTAAAACCGTCTTGTTAAGCTACTGTGACCTCCACGTCTCTTCCAAGGGGCATTAAAACCATCAATTTAAACCTCTCTGAACTCCACAGCTCTTGCTAGAGGCATTGATATTGTCTTTTTATTCCACTGTAACCTCCACCACTCTTCCAAGGGGCATTGATTTTGTCTTTTTAATCCAATGCAAACTCCATCTCTCTTCCAAGAAGCATTATAACCGTCTTGTTTAGCTACTGTGACCTCCACGTCAATTCCACGGTGTCTTAAAACCTTCTGGTTAAACCACTGTGAACTCCACAGCTCTTCCAAGGGGCATTGAAATTGTCTTTTTATTCCACTGTAACCTCCACAACTCTTCCAAGGGGCATTGATATTGTCTTTTTATTAAACTGCGACCTCCACCACTCTTCCAAGGGGCATTAATATTGTCTTTTTATTCCACTGCAACCTCCACCACTCTTCCAAGGGTCATTGATATTGTCTTTTTATTCCACTGTAACCTCCACCACTCTTCCAGGGGGCATAGATATTGTCTTTTTTTTCCACTGCGACCTCTACCTCTCTTCCAAGGGGCATTAAAACCATCTTGTTAAGCTACTGTGACCTCAAAGTCTCTTTCACGAGGCATTGATATTGTCTTTTTATTCCACTGCGACCTCCACATCTCTTTCAAGTGGAATTGATATTGTCTTTTTATTCCACTGCGACCTCCACCACTCTACTAAGGGGCATTAAAACAGTTTTGATAAGATACTGTAACCTCCACGTCTCTTCCAAGGGGCATTAAAACCGTCTCGTTAAACCACTCTGAACTCCACAGCTCTTGCAAGAGGCATTGATATTGTCTTTTTATACCACTGCGACCTCCACCACTCTTTTAAGGGGCATTGATATTGTCTTTTCTAATCCACTGCGAACTCCACCACTCTTCCAAGGGGCATTAAAACCGTCTTGTTAAGCTACTGTGACGTCGACTTCTCTTCCAAGGGGCATTAAAACCATCTGGTTAAACCACTCTGAACTCCACAGCTCTTCCAAGCGGCATTTGTATTGTCTTTTTATTCCACTGTAACCTCCACCACTCTTCCAAGGGTCATTGACATTGTCTTTTTATTCCACTGCGACCTCCACCACTCTTCCAAGGGGCATTAAAACAATATTGTTCAGCTACAGTGAACTCCACATCTCTTCCACCGGGCATTGATTTTTTTCTTTTTATTCCACTGTAACCTCCACCAATCTTCCAAGGGGCATTGATATTGTTTTTTTATTCCACTGCGACCTCCATCACTCCTCCATGTGGCATTAAACCCGTCTTGTTAAGTTAATGAGACCTCCACGTCTCAACCAAGGAGAGTTAAAACCGTCTGGTTATACCACTCTGAACTCCACAGCTCTTCCAAGGGGCATTATTATTGTCTTTTTATTCCACTGTAACCTCCACCACTCTTCGAAGGGGCATTGATATTGTCTTTTTATTCCACTGCGACCTCCACCACTCTTCCAAGGGGCATTAAAACCGTATTGTTAAGCTACTGTGAACTCCACGTCCCTTCCACGGGGAATTGATATTGTCTTTTTATTCCACTGCGACCTCCACCACTCTTCCACTGGGCATTGATATTGTCTTTTTATTCTACTGCGACTCCAACATTCTTCCAAGGGGCATTGATATTGTCTTTTTTAATCCACTGCGAACTTCACCACTCTTCCAAGGGGCATTAAAACCATTTTGTTATTCTACTGTGACGTCGACATCTCTTCCAAGGGGCATTAGAACCATCTGGTTAAACCACTCTGAACTCCACAACTCTTCCAAGGGGCATTTGTATTGTCCTTTTATTCCACTCTAACCTCCACCACTCTTCCAAGGGTCATTGACATAGTCTTTTTATTCCACTGCGACCTCCACCACTCTTCCAAGGGGCATTAAAACCATATTGTTAAGCTACAGTGACCTCCACATCTCTTCCACGGGGCATTGATTTTGTCTTTCTATTCCACTGCGACCTCTACCACTCTTCCAATGAGCATTGATATTGTCTTTTTATTCCACTCCAACCTCCACCACTCTTCCAAGGGGCATTAAAGCCGTCTTGTTAAGCTACTGTCACGTCCATGTCTATTCCACGGGGCATTGATATTGTATTTTTATTGCACTGTAACCTCCAACACTTCCAAGTGGCATTGACATTGTCTTTTTATTCCACTGCGACTTCCACCTCTCTTCTAAGGGGCATTGATATTGTCTTTTTAATCCACTGCGACCTCCACCACTCTTCCAAGGGGCATTAAAACAGTCTTGTTAAGCTACTGTGACCTCCACGTCTCTTCCAAGGTGCATTAAAACCGTCTGGTTAAACCACTCTGAACTCCACAGCTCTTCCAAGGGGCATTGATATTGTCTTTTTAATCCCCTGCAACCTCCACCACTCTACCAAGGGGCATTAAAACCAACTTGTTAAGCTACTGGGACCTCCACGTACCTTCCACGGGACATTGATATTGTCTTTTTATTCCACTGCGACCTCCACCACTGTTCCAAGGGGCATTGATATTGTCTTTTTAATCCACTGCGTACTCCACCACTCTTCCAAGGGGCATTAAAACCGTCTTTTTTATGCTACTGTGACATCAACTTCTCTTCCAAGGGGCATTAAAACCATTTGGTAAACCACTCTGAATTCCACAGCTCTTCCAAGGGGCATTGATATTGTCTTTTTATTCCACTGTAACCTCCACCAATCTTCCAAGGGGCATTGATATTGTTTTTTTATTCCACTGCGACCTCCACCACTATTCCAAGGGGCATTAAAACCGTCTTGTTAAGTTCCTGTGACCTCCACGTCTCTTCCAAGAAGCGTTAAAACCGTCTGGTTAAACCACTCTGAACTCCACAGCTCTTCCAAGGGGCATTATTATTGTCATTTTATTCCACTGTAACCTCCACCACTCTTCCAAGGGGCATTGATATTGTCTTTTTATTCCACTGCGACCTCCACCAGTCCTCCAAGAGGCATTAAAACCGTCTTGTTAAGCTACGGTGACCTCCACGTCTCTTCCACGGGGCATTGAAATTGTCTTTTTATTCCACTGTAACCTCCACCACTCGTCCAAGGGGCATTGATATTGTCTTTTTATACCACTGCGACCTCCACCACTCTTCCAAGTGGCATTGATAATGTCTTTTTATTCCACTGCGACCTCCACAACTCTTCCAAGGCTCATTGATATTGTCTTTTTAATCCACTGCGACCTCCACCACTCTTCCAAGGGGCATTAAACCCGTCTTGTTAAGCTATTGTGACTTCCACATCTCTTCCATGGGGCATTGATATTAGTCTTTTTATTTAACTGTAACCTCCACCACTGTTCCAAGGGGCATTGATATTGTCTTTTTATTCCACTGTAACCTCCATCACTCTTCCAAGGGGCATTGATATTGTCTTTTTATTCAACTGTAACCTCCACCACTCTTCCAAAGGGAATTGATATTGTCTTTTTATTCCACTGCGGCCTCCACCTCTCTTCCAAGCGGCATTCATATTGTCTTTTTAATCCAATGCGACCTCCACCCCTCTTCCAAGGGGAATTAAAACTGTCTTGATAAGCTACTGTCACCTCCACGTCCCTTCCAAGGGGTATTAAAACCGTCAATTTAAACCACTCTGAATTCCACAGCTCTTGAAAGAGGCATTGCTATTGTCTTTTTTTTCCACTGTAACCTACAGCACTCTTTCAAGGGTCATTGATATTATCTTTTTATTCCACTACTACTTCCACCACTCTTCCAAGGTGCATTAAAAACATCTTGTTTAGCTACAGTAACGTCCATGTCTATTCCACGGGGCATTGATATTGTCTTTTTATTCCACTGTGTCCTCCACCACTCTTCCACGGGGTATTGATATTGTCTTTTTATTCCACTGCGACTTCCACCTCTCTTCTAAGGGGCATTGATATTGTCTTTTTAATCCACTGCGACCTCCACCACTCTACCAAGAGTCATCAAAACAGTCTTGTTAAGCTACTATGACCTCCACATCTCTTCCAAGGGGCATTAAAACCGTCTGGTTAAACCACTCTGAACTCCACAGCTCTTCCAAGGGGCATTGATATTGTCTTTTTATTCCACTGTAACCTCCACCATTCTTCCAAGGGGTATTGATATTGTCTTTTTAATGCACTGCGACCTCCACCACTCTTCCAAGGGGCATAAAAACCATCTGGTTAAACCACTCTGAACTCCATAGCTCTTTCAAGAGGCATTGATATTGTCTTTTTATTTCACTGTAACCTCCACCACTCTTTCAAGTGGCATTGAAATTGTCATTTTATTCCACTGCGACCTCCACCACTCTTCCAAGGGGCATTAAAACTGTCTTGTTAAGCTACTTTGACCTCCACGTGTCTTCCACGGGGCATTGATATTGCCTTTTTAATCCACTGTGACCTCCACCACTTTTCCAAGGGGCATTAAAACCGTCTTGTTAATCTACTGTGACCTCCATGTCTCTTCCAACGGGCAATAAAACCATCTCGTTAAACCACTCTGAACTCCACAGCTCTTCCAAGGGGCATTGGTATTGTCTTTTTATTCCACTCTAACCTCCACCACTCTTCCAAGGGGCATTGACATTGTCTTTTTATTCCACTGCGACCTCCATCATTCTTCCTAGGGGCATTGATATTGCCTTTTTATTCCACTGCCACCTCCACCACTCTTCGAAGGGGCATTGATATTGTCTTTTTAATCCACTGCGACCTCCACCACTTTTCCAAGGGGTATTAAAAACGTCTTTTTAATCTACTGTGACCTCCACGTCACTTCCAATGGGCATTAAAACCTTCTGGTTAAACCACTCTGAACTCCACAGCTCTTTCAAGGGGCATTGGTATTGTCTTTTTATTCCACTCTAACCTCCACCACTCTTCCAAGGGGCATTAAAACTCTCTTGTTAAGCTGCTGTTACCTCCATGTCTATTCCACGGGGCATTAAAACCATCAATTTAAACCACTCTGAACTCCATAGGTCTTGCAAGAGGCATTGATATTGTCTTTTTATTCCACTGTTACCTCCACCACTCATCCAAGGGCCATTGATTTTGACTTTTTAATCCACTGCGACCTCCATCACTCTTCCAAGAAGCATAAAAACCGTCTTGTTTAGCTACTGTGACCTCCACGTCTATTCCACGGTGCCTTAAAACCTTGTCGTTAAACCACTGTGAACTCCACAGCTCTTCCAAGGGGCATTGATATTGTCTTTTTATTCCACTGCGACATCCACATCTCTTCCAAAGGGAATTGATATTGTCTTTTTATTCCACTGCGACCTCCACAACTTTACAAAGGGGCATTGATATTGTCTTTTTAATCCACTACGACCTCCACCACTCTTCCAAGGGGCATTAAAAGAGTCTTGATAAGCTACTGTGACCTCCACGTCTCTTCCAAGGGGCATTAATCCTTCTGGTTAAACCACTCTGTACTCCACAGCTCTTCCAGGAGGCATTGATATTGTCTTTTTATTCGATTGTAACCTCCACCACTCTTCCAAATGGCATTGATATTGTCTCTGTTTTCCACTGCGACCTCCAACTCTCTTGCAAGGGGCTTTGATATTGTCTTTTTTATCCACTGCGACCTCCACCAATCTTCCAATGGGCATTAAAACCGTCTTGTTATGCTACTGTGACCTCTACATCCCTTCCACGGGGCATTGATATTGTCTTTTTATTCCATTGCGACCTCCACCACTCTTCCAAGGGGCATTAAAACCGTCTTGTTAAGCTACTGTGACCTTCAAGTCTCTTCTTAGGGTCATTAAAACCGTCTGGTTAAACCGCTCTGAGCTCCACAGCTCTTCCAAGGGATATTGACAATGTCTTTTTATTCCATTGTAACCTTATGCACTCTTCCAAGTGCATTGATATTGTCTTTTTATTCCTCTGCGAAGTCCACGACTCTTCGAAGGGGTATTAAAAACGTCTTGTTAAGCTACTGTGACCTCCAAGTTTCTTACACAGGGAATTATTATTGTCTTTTTATTCCACTGTAACCTCCACCACTCTTCCAAGGGGCACTGATATTGTCTTTTTATTCCACTGTAACCTCCACCAATCTTCCAAGGGGCATTGATATTTTCCTTTTATTCCACTGCAACCTCCACCACTCTTCTAAGGGGCATTGATATTGTCTTTTAAATCCACAACAATCTCCACCACTCTTCCAAGGAGCATTAAAACAGTCTTGTTAAGCTACTATGACCTCCTTGTCTCTTCCAAGGGGCATTAAAACCTTCTGGTTAAACACTCTTAACTCCACAGCTATTACAAGAGGCATTGAAGTTTTCTTTTTATTCGACTGTAACATCCACCACTCTTCCAAGCGGCATTGATATTGTCTTTTTATTCCACTGCAACCTCCACCACTCTTCCAAGGGGCACTGATATTGTCTTTTTAATCAACTGCGACCTCCACCTCTCTTCCAAGGGGCATTAAAACCGTTTTGTGAAGCTACTGTGACCTCCACATCCCTTCCACGGGGCATTGATATTGTCTTTTTATTCCACTGTGACCTCCACCACTCTTCCAAGGGGCATTGATATTGTGTTTTAATCCACTGCGACCTCCACCACTCTTCCATGGGGCATTGATATTGTCTTTTTAATCCACTGTGACCTCCACGTCTCTTCCAAGGGGCATTAAAACCGTCAATTTAAACCACTCTGAAATCCACTGCTCTGCCAAGGAGCACTGGTATTGTCTTTTATTTCCACTCTAACCTCCAACACTCTTCCAAGGGGCATTAAGATGATCTTGTTAAGCTACCGTGACCTCCACCACTCTTCCATTGGGCATTGATATTGTCTTTTTATTCCACTGTAACCTCCACCACTCTTCCAAGGGGCATTGATTTTTTATTTTTATTCCACTGCGACCTCTACCACTCTTCCAATGGGCATTGATATTGTCTTTTTAATCCACTGCAACCTCCACCACTCTTCCAAGGCGCATTAAAGCCGTCTTGTTAAGCTACTGTCACGTCCTTGTCTATTCCACGGGGCATTGATATTGTTTTTTTATTCCACTGTAACCTCCACCACTCTTCCAAGTGGCATTGACATTGTCTTTTAATTCCACTGCGAATTTCACCTCTCTTCTAAGGGGCATTGATATTGTCATTTTAATCCACTGCGACCTCCACCACTCTTCCAAGGGGCATTAAAACAGTCTTGTTAAGCTACTGTGACCTCCACGTCTCTTCCAAGGGGCATTAAAACCGTCTGGTTAAACTACTCTGAACTCCACCGCTCTTCCAAGGGGCATTGATATTGTCTTTTTATTCCACTGCCACCTCTCCACTCTTCCAAGAGGCATTGATATTGTCTTTTTAATCCACTGCGACCTCCACCACTTTTCCATGGGGCATTGAAAACATCTTTTTAAGCTACTGTGACCTCCACGTCACTTCCAATTGGCATTAAAACCGTCTGGTTCAACTACTCTAAACTCCACTGCTCTTCCAAGGGGCATTGATATTGTCTATTTAATCCACTGTTACCTCCACCACTCTTCCAAGGGGAATTGAAATTGTCTTTTTATTCCACTTCGACCTCCACTACTCTTCTAAGGGGCATTTATATTGTTTTTTTAATCAACTGCGACCTCCACCACTCTTCCAGGGGCCATTAAAACCGAGTTGTTAAGCTACTTTGACCTCCACGTCAATTCCACGGGGCATTGATATTGCCTTTTTATTCCACTGCAACCTCCAGCACTCTTCCAAGGGGCATTGATATTGTCTTTTTAATCAACTGTGACCTTCACCACTCTTCCAAGGGGCATTAAAACCGTCTTGTTAAGCTACTGTGACCTCCACGTCTCTTCCACGGGGCATTGATATTATCTTTTTTTTCCACTGTAACCTCCACCACTCTTCCAAGGGGCATTGATATTGTATTTTTATTCCACTGCGACCTCCACCACTCTTTCTCGGTGCATTGGTATTATCTTTTTAATCCACTGCGACCTCCACCACTTTTCCATGTGGCATTAAAACCGTCTTATTAAGCTACTGTGACCTCCACTTCTCTTCCAAGGGGCATTAAAGCCGTCAATTTAAACCACTCTGAACTCCACATCTCTTCCACGGGGCATTGATATTGTCTTTTTTTTCCACTGTAACCTCCACCACTCTTCCAAGGGGCATTGATATTGGCTTTTTATTCCACTGCGACCTCCACCACTCTTCCTCGGGGCATTGATATTATCTTTTTAATCCACTGCGACCTCCACCACTTTTCCATGTGGCATTAAAACCGTCTTATTAAGCTACTGTGACCTCCACTTCTCTTCCAAGGGGCATTAAAGCCGTCAATTTAAACCACTCTGAACTCCACAGCTCTTGCAAGAGGCAGTGATATTGTCTTTTTATTCCATTGTAATCTCCAGCACTCTTCCAAGGGGCATTGATATTGTATTTTTATTCCACTGCGACCTCCACCACTCTTCCAAAAGGCATTAAAAACATCTTATTAAGCTACTATGACCTCCACGTCTCATCCAAGGGGCATTAAAGCCGTCAATTTAAACCACTCTGAACTCCACAGCTCTTGCAAGAGGCATTGAAATTGTCTTTTTATTCCACTGCGACCTCAACTACTCTTCTAAGGGGCATTTATATTGTTTTTTTAATCAACTGCGACCTCCACCACTCTTCCAAGGGCCATTAAAACCGTGTTGTTAAGCTACTTTGACCTCCACGTCAATTCCACGGGGCATTGATATTGCCTTTTTATTCCACTGCAACCTCCAGCACTCTTCCAAGGGGCATTGATATTGTCTTTTTAATCAACTGTGACCTTCACCACTCTTCCAAGGGGCATTAAAACCGTCTTGTTAAGCTACTGTGACCTCCACGTCTCTTCCACGGGGCATTGATATTTTATTTTTTTCCACTGTAACCTCCACCACTCTTCCAAGGGGCATTGATATTGTATTTTTATTCCACTGCGACCTCCACCACTCTTTCTCGGGGCATTGGTATTATCTTTTTAATCCACTGCGACCTCCACCACTTTTCCATGTGGCATTAAAACCGTCTTATTAAGCTACTGTGACCTCCACTTCTCTTCCAAGGGGCATTAAAGCCGTCAATTTAAACCACTCTGAACTCCACAGCTCTTGCAAGAGGCAGTGATATTGTCGTTTTATTCCATTGTAATATCCAGCACTCTTCCAAGGGGCATTGATATTGTATTTTTATTCCACTGCGACCTCCACCACTCTTCCAAAAGGCATTAAAAACATCTTATTAAGCTACTATGACCTCCACGTCTCTTCCAAGGGGCATTAAGCCATCAATTTAAACCACTCTGAACTCCACAGCTCTTGCAAGAGGCAGTGATATTGTCTTTTTATTCAACTGTAACCTCCACCACTTTTCCTATGGAAATAAATATTGTCTTTTTATGCCACTGGGACCTTCACCACTCTTCCAAGTGGCATTGATATTGTCTTTTTAATCCACTGCGACCTCCACCACTCTTCCAAAGGGCATTAAAACCGTATTGTTAAGCTACTGTGACCTCCACGTCTCTTCCAAGGTGCAGTATAACAGTCAATTTAAAACACTCTAAACTCCACAGCTCTTGCAAGAGGCATTGATATTGTCTCTTTACTCCACTGTAACCTACAGAACTCTTTCAAGGGGCATTGATATTGTCTTTTTATTCCACTGCGACTTCCATCACTCTCCCAAGGTGCATTAAAAATATCTTGTTTAGCTACTGTAACGTCCATGTCTATTCCACAGGGCATTAATATTGTCTTTTTATTCCAATGTATCCTCCACCACTCTTCCAAGGGGTATTGATATTGTCTTTTTATTCCACTGCTACTTCCACCTCTCTTCTAAGGGGCATTGATATTGTCTTTTTAATCCACTGCGACCTCCACCACTCCTCCAAGAGGCATTAAAACAGTCTTGTTAATCTACTGTGACCTCCACATCTCTTCCAAGGGGCATTAAAATGGTCTGGTTAAACCACTCTGAACTCCACAGCTCTTCCAAGGGGCATTGATATTGTCTTTCTATTCCACTGTAACCTCCACCATTCTTCCAAGGGTTATTGATATTGTAATTTTAATACACTGCGACCTCCACCACTCTTCCAATGGGCATTAAAACTGTCTTGTTAAGCTACTGTGACCTCCACGTGTCTTCCATGGGGCATTGATATTGTCTTTTTAATCCACTGTGACCTCCACCTCTTTTCCAAGGGGCATTGAAACCGTCTTGTTTATCTACTGTGACCTCCACATCTCTTCTAAGGGGCAATAAATCCATCTGGTTAAACCACTCTGAACTCCACAGCTCTTCCAAGGGGCATTGGTATTGTCTTTTTATTCCACTCTAAGCTCCACCACTCTTCCACGGGGCATTAAAACTGTCTTGTTAAGCTGCTGTTACCTCCATGTCTATTCCACGGGGCATTGAAACCGTCAATTTAAATCACTCTGAACTCCACAGCTCTTGCAAGAGGCATTGATATTGTCTTTTTATTCCACTGTAACCTCCACCACTCTTCCAAGGGGCATTGATTTTGTCTTTTTAATCCACTGCGACCTCCATCACTCTTCCAAGAAGCATAAAAACCATCTTGTTTAGCTACTGTGACCTCCACGTCTATTCCACGGTGCCTTAAAACCTTCTGGTTAAACCACTGTGAACTCCACAGCTCTTCCAAGGGGCATTGATATTGTCTTTTTATTTCACTGTAACCTCCACCACTCTTCCAAAGGGCATTGATATTGTCTATTTATTTTACTGCGACCTCCACCACTCTTCCAAGGGGCATTAATATTGTCTTTTTATTCCACTGCGACCTCCACCACTCTTTCAAGGGTCATTGATATTGTCTTTTTAATCCTCTGTAACCTCCACCACTCTTCAAAGGGGCATTGATATTGTCTTTTTATTCCACTGTGACCTCCACCTCTCTTCCAAGGGGCATTAAAACCATCTTGTTAAGCTACTGTGACCTCCAAGTCTCTTCCACGAGGCATTGATATTGTCTTTTTATTCCACTGCGACCTCCACATCTCTTCCAAGGGGAATTGATATTTTCTTTTTATTCCACTGCGACCTCCACCACTCTTCTAAGGGGCATTGATATTGTCTTTTTAATCCATGGCGACCTCCACCACTCTTCCAAGGGGCATTAAAACAGTGTTGATAAGCTACTGTGACCTCCACGTCTCTTCCAAGGGGCATTAAACCGTCTGGTTAAACCACTATGTACTCCACAGCTCTTCCAAAAGGCATTGATAGTTTCTTTTTATTCGACTGTAACCTCCACCACCCTTCCAAGGGGCATTGATATTGTCTCTGTTTTCCACTGCGACCTCCACCACTCTTCCAAGGGGATTTGATATTGTCTTTTTTATCCACTGCGACCTACACCACTCTTCCATTGGGCATTAAAACCGTCTTGTTATGCTACTGTGACCTTCACGTCCCTTCCACAGGGCAAAGATATTGTCTTTTTATTCCATTGCGACCTCCACCACTCTTCCAAGGGGCATTAAAACAGTCTTGTTAAGCTACTGTGACCTCCAAGTCTCTTCCAAGGGGCATTAAAACAGTCTGGCTAAACCGCTCTGAGATCCACAGCTCTCCCAAGGGGCATTGACAATCTCTTTTTATTCCATTGTAACCTTCTGCACTCTTCCAAGTGCATTGATATTGTCTTTTTATTCCTTTGCGACGTCCACGACTCTTCCAAGGGGTATTAAAACCATATTGTTAAGCTACTGTGACCTCCAAGTTTCTTACACAGGGCATTGATATTGTCTTTTTATTCCACTGTAACCTCCACCACTCTTCCAAGGGGCATTGATATTGTCTTTTTATTCCACTGTAACCTCTACCAATCCTCCAAGGGGCATTGATATTGTCTTTTTATTCCACTGCGACCTCCACCACTCTTCCAAGGGGCATTAAAACAGTCTTGTTAAGCTACTGTGACCTCCTTGTCTCTTCCAAGGGGCATTAAAACCATCTGGTTGAACACTCTTAACTCCACAGCTCTTACAAGAGGCATTGATATTGTCTTTTTAATCGACTGTAACATCCACCACTCTACCAAGCGCATTGATATTGTCTTTTTATTCCACTGCGACCTCCACCACTCTTCCAAGGGGCACTGATATTGTCTTTTTAATCAACTGCGACCTCCACCTCTCTTCCAAGGGGCATTAAAACTGTCTTGTGAAGCTACCGTGACCTCCACGTCCCTTTCACGGGGCATTGATATTGTCTTTTTATTCCACTGCGACCTCCACCACTCTTCCAAGGGGCATTGATATTGTCTTTTTAATCCACTGCGTCCTTCACCACTCTTGAAGGGGCATTGATATTGTCTTTTTAATCCACTGGGACCTCCACGTCTATTCCAAGGGGCATTAAAACCGTCAATTTAAACCTCTCTGATCTCCACAGCTCTGCCAAGGAGCATTGGTATTGTCATTTTATTCCACTCTAACCTCCACCACTCTTCCAAGGGGCATTGACATTGTCTATTTATTCCATTGCGACCTACACCACTCTTCCAAGGGGCATTAAGATCATCTTGTTAAGCTACAGTGACCTCCACAACTCTTCCATGGGGCATTGATATTGTGTTTTTATTCCACTGTAACCTCCACCACTCTACCAAGGGGCATTGATTTTGTCTTTTTATTCCACTGCGACCTCTACCACTCTTCCAATGGGCATTGATATTGTCTTTTTAATCCACTGCAACCTCCACCACTCTTCCAAGGGGCATTAAAGCCGTCTTGTTAAGATACTGTCATGTCCATGTCTATTCCACGGGGCATTGGTATTGTCTTTTTATTCCACTTTAACCTCCACTGCTCTTCCAAGTGGCATTGACGTTGTCTTTTTATTCCACTGTAACCTCCACCACTCTTCCTAGCGGCACTGACGTTGTCATTTTATTCCACTCTTATAAGGGGCATTGATATTGTCTTTTTAATCCACTGTGACCTCCACCACTCTTCCAAGGGTCATTAAAACAGTCTTGTTAAGCTACTGTGACCTCCACATCTCTTCCAAGGGGAATTAAAACCGTCTGGTTAAACTCCTCTGAATTCCACCGCTCTTCCAAGTGGCATTGATATTGTCTTTTTATTCCACTGCCACCTCTCCAGTCTTCCAAGAGACATTTATATTGTCTTTTTAATCCACTGCGACCTCCACCACTTTTCCATGGGGCATTAAAAACATCTTTTTAAGCTACTGTGACCTCCATGTCACTTCCAACGGGCATTAAAACCATCTGGTTTAACTACTCTAAACTCCACTGCTCTTCCAAGGGGCATTGATATTGTCTATTTAATCCACAGTTACCGCCACCACTCTTCCAAGGGGCATTGATATTGTTTTTTTATTCCTCTGCGACCTCCATTACTCTTCCAAGGGGCATTGATATTGTCTTTTTATTCCACTACGACCTCCACCACTATTCTAAGGGGCATTTATATTTTCTTTTTAATCAACTGCGACCTCCACCACTCTTCCAAGGGCCATGAAAACCGTGTTGTTAGGCTACTTTGACCACCACGTCAATTCCACGGGGCATTGATATTGCCTTTTTATTCCACTGCACCCTCCACCACTCTTCCAAGGGGCATTGATATTGTCTTTTTATTCCACTGCACCCTCCACCACTCTTCCAAGGGGCATTGATATTGTCTTTTTAATCAACTGTGACCTTCACCACTCTTCCAAGGGGCATTAAAACCATCTTGATAAGCTACTGTGACCTCCACGTCTCTTCCACGGGGCATTGATGTTAACTTTTTTTTCCACTGTAACCTCCACCACTCTTCCAAGGGGCATTGATATTGACTTTTTATTCCACTGCGACCTCCACCACTCTTCCTCGGGGCACTGACATTGTCTTGTTAATCCACTGCGACCTCCACCACTTTTCCATGCTGAATTAATACCGTCTTATTAAGCTACTGTGACCTCCACTTCTCCTTCAAGGGGCATTAAAGCCGTCAATTTAAACGACTCTGAACTCCACAACTCTTGCAACAGGCATTGATATTGTCTTTTTATTCCATTGTAATCTCCAGCACTCTTCCAAGGGGCACTGATATTGTATTTTTATTTCACTGCGACCTCCACCACTCTTCCAAGAGGCATTAAAAACATCTTATTAAGCAACTTTGAACTTCCAAGGGGCATTAAAACCGTCTGGTTAAAGCACTCTGAATTCCACAGCTCATCAAAGGGGCATTGGTATCGTCTTTTTATTCCACTGTAACCTCCACCACTTTTCCTATGGGAATTGATATTGTCTTTTTAGTCCACTGGGACCTTCACCACTCTTCCAAATGGCATTGATATTGTCTTTTTAATCCACTGCGACCTCCACCACTCTTCCAAGGGGCATTAAAACCATATGGTTAAGCTACTGTGACCTCCCCGTCTCTTCCAAGGTGCATTAAAACCGTCAATTTAAAACACTCTGAAGTCCACAGCTCTTGCAAGAGGCATTGATATTGTCTTTTTACTCCACTGTAACCTACAGCACTCTTTCAAGGGGCATTGATATTGTCTTTTTATTCCTCTACGACTTCCATCACTCTCCCAAGGTGTATTAAAAACATCTTGTCTAGCTACTGTAACGTCCATGTTTATTCCACGGGGCATTGATATTGTCTTTTTATTCCACTGTATCCTCCACCACTCTTCCAATGGGTAATGATATTGTCTTTTTATTCCACTGCGACTTCCGCCTCTTTTCTACGGGGCATTGATATTGTCTTTTTAATCCAGTGCGATCTCCACCACTCTTCCAAGAGGCATTGAAACAGTCTTGCTAAGCTACTGTGACCTCCACATCTCTTCCAAGGGGCATTAAAACCGTCTGGTTAAACAACTCTGAACTCCACTGCTCTTCCAAGGGGGATTAATATTGTCTTTTTATTCCACTGTAACCTCCACCATTCTTCCAAGGGGTATTGATATTGTCTTTATAATGCACTGCGACCTCCACTACTCTTTTAAGGGGCATTAAAACCATCTGGTTAAACAACTCTGAACTCCATAGTTCTTTCAAGAGGCATTGATATTGTCTTTTTTTTCGCTGTAACCTCCACCACTCTTTCAAGGGGCATTGATATTGTCTTTTTATTCCACTGTGACCTCCACCACTCTTCCAAGGGGCATTAAAACTGTCTTGTTAAGCTACTGTGACCTCCTTGTGTCTTCCACGGGGCATTGATATTGTCTTTTTAATCCACTGTGACCTCCACCACTTTTTCAAGGGGCATTAAAACCGTCTTGTTAATCTACTGTGACCTCCACAGCTCTTCCAAGGGGCATTGATGTTGTCTTTTTATTCCACTGTAACCTCCACCACTCTTCCAAGGGGCATTGATATTGTCTTTTTACTTAACTGCGACCTCCACCACTCTTCCAAAGGGCATTAATATTGTCTTTTTATTCCACTGCAACCTCCACCAGTCTTTCAATGGTCATTGATATAGTCTTTTTATTCTACTGTAACCTCCACCACTCTTCCAAGGGGCATTGATATTGTCTTTTTATTCCACTGCGACCTCCACCTTTCTTCCAAGGGGCATTAAAACCATCTTGTTAAGCTACTGTGACATCCAAGTTTCTTCCACAAGGCATTGATATAGTCTTTTTATTCCACTGCGACCTCCACATCTCTTTCAAGGGGAACTGATATTGTCTTTTTATTCCACTGCGACCTCCACCACTCTTCCAAGGGGCATTAAAGCAGTCTTGATAAGCTACTGTGACCTCCACGTCTCTTCTAAGGGGCATTAAACCGTCTGGTTAAACCACTCTGTACTTCACAGCTCTACCAAGAGGCATTGATATTGTCTTTTTATTCGACTGTAACCTCCACCACTCTTCCAAGGGGCTTTGATATTGTCTCTGTTTTCCACTGCGACCTCCACCACTCTTCTAAGGGGCTTTGATATTGTCTTTTTTATCAACTGCGACCTCCACCGCTCTTCCAATGGGCATTAAAACCGTCTTGCTATGCTACTGAGACCTCCACGTCCCTTCCACGGTGCATTGATATTGTCTTTTTATTTCATTGCGACCTCCACCACTCTTCCAAGGAGCATTAAAACCATCTTGTTAAGCTACTCTGACCTCCAAGTCTCTTCCAAGGGGCATTAAAACCGTCTGGTTAAACCGCTCTGATATCCACAGCATTTCCAAGGGGTATTGACAATGTCTTTTTATTCCATTGTTACCTTCTGAACTCCTCCAAGTGCATTGATATTGTCTTTTTATTCCTTTGCGACGTCCACGACTCTTCCAAGGGGCATTAAAACCGTCTTGTTAAGCTACTGTGACCTCCAAGTTTCTTACACAGGGCATTGATATTGTCTTTTTATTCCACTGTAACCTCAACCAATCTTCCAAGGGGCATTGATATTGTCTTCTTATTCCACTGCATCCTCCACCATTCTTCTAAGGGGCATTGATATTGTCTTTTAAATCCACAACGATCTCTACCACTCTTCCAAGGGGCATTAAAACAGTCTTGTTAAGCTACTGTGACCTCCTTGTCTCTTCCAAGGGGCATTAAAACAGTCTGGTTAAACACTCTGAACTCCACAGCTCTTACAAGAGGCATTGATATTGTCTTTTTATTCGACTGTAACATCCACCACTCTTTCAAGCGGCATTGATATTGTCTTTTTATTCCACTGCGCCCTCCACCACTCTTCCAAGGGGCACTGATATTGTCTTTTTAATCAACTGCGACCTCCACCTCTCTTCCAAGGGGCATTAAAACCGTCTTGTGAAGCTACTGTGACCTCCACGTCCCTTCCACGGGGCATTGATATTGTCTTTTTATTCCACTGCGACCTCCACCACTCTTCCAAGGGGCATTGATATTGTCTTTTTAATCCACTGTGACCTCCACGTCTCTTCCAAGGGGCATTAAAACCGTCAAATTAAACCACTCTGAACTCCACAGCTCTGCCAAGGAGCACTGGTATTGTCTTTTTATTCCACTCTAACCTCCACCACTCAACCAAGGGGCATTGACATTGTCTATTTATTCCACTGCGACCTCCATCTCTCTTCCAAGGGGCATTAAGACCATCTTGTTCAGCTTCAGTGACCTCCACAACTCTTCCATGGGGCATTGATATTGTCTTTTTATTCCACAGTAACCTCCACCACTCTTCCAAGGGGCATTGATTTTGTCTTTTTATTCCACTGCGACCTCTACCACTCTTCTAATGGGCATTGATATTGTCTTTTTAATCCACTGCAACCTCCACCACTCTTCCAAGGGGCATTCAAGCCGTCTTGTTAAGCTACTGTCAAGTCCATGTCTATTCCACGGGGCATTGATATTGTCTTTTTATTCCAATGCGACTTCCATTTCTCTTCTAAGGGGCATTGATATTGTCTTTTTAAACCACTGCGACCTCCACCACTCTTCCAAGCGGAATTAAAACAGTCTTGTTAAGCTACTATGACCTCCACGTCTCTTCCAAGGGGCATTAAAACCGTCTGGTTAAACCACTCTGAACTCCACCACTCTTCCAATGGGGCATTGATATTGTCTTTTTAATCCACTGCGACCTCCAACACTTTTCCAAGGGGCATTAAAAACATAGTTTTAAGCTACTGTGACCTCCACGTCACTTCCAATGGGCATTAAAACCATCTGGTTTATCCACTGCGACCTCCACCACTCTTCCAAGGGGCATTGATATTGTCTTTTTAATCCCCTGTTACCTCCACCACTCTTCAAAGGGGCATTGAAATAATTTTTTTATTCCACTGCGACCTCCACTACTCTTCCAAGGGGCATTGATATTGTCTTTTTATTCCACTGCAACCTCCACCACTCTTCTACGGGGCATTTATATTGTCTTTTTAATCAACTGCGACCTCCACCCCTCTTCCAAGGGGCATTAAAACCGTCTTGTTAAGCTACTATGACCTTCACGTCTCTTCCACGCGGCATTGATATTATCTTTTTTTTCCACTGTAACCTCCACCACTCTTCAAAGGGGCATTGATATTGTCTTTTTTTTCCACTGCGACCTCCACCACTCTTCCTCGGGGCATTGATATTGTCTTTTTAATCCACTGCGACCTCCACCACTTTTCCATGTGGCATTATAACCGTCTTATTAAGCTACTGTGACCTCCAATTCTCTTCCAAGGGGCATTAAAGCCATCAATTTAAACCACTCTGAACTCCACAGCTCTTGCAAGATGCATTGATATTGTCTTTTTATTCCATTGTAATCTCCAGCACTCTTCCAAGGGGCATTGATATTGTCTTTTTATTCCACTGCGACGTCCACCACTCTTCCAAGAGGCATTAAAAACATCTTATTAAGCTACTATGACTTCCACGTCTCTTCCAAGGGGCATTAAAACCATCTGGTTAAACCACTCTGAATTCCACAGCTCATCAAATGGGCATTGATATTGTATTTTTATTCCACTGTAACCTCCACCACTTTTCCTGTGGGAATTGATATTGTATTTTTATTATTATTATTATTTATTATTATAGCGCCATTTATTCCATGGCGCTTTACATGTGATAGGGATATACATAACAAAAGCATTTACATAATCTTAACAAAACGGGTCATCGACTGGTACAGGAGGAGCGAGGACCCTGCCCGCGAAAGCTCATATTCTAGAAGGGATGGGTGAGGATACATTAGGTGAGGGTAGAGCTGGTCGTGCAGCGGTGGTTACTGCAGGTTGTAGGCTTGTCGGAAGAGGTGGGTCTTCAGGTTTCTTTTGAAGGTTTCCACGGTCGGCGAGAGTCTGATGTGTTGGGGTAGAGAGTTCCAGAGTAAGGGGGATGCACGGGAGAAATCTTGTATACGATTGTGGGAGGAGGAGATAAGAGGGGAGTAGAGAAGGAGATCTTGTGAGGATCGGAGGTTGCGTGCAGGTATGTACCGGGAGACTAGGTAACAGATGTATGGGGGAGACAGGTTGTGGATGGCTTTGTATGCCATGGTTAGAGTTTTGAACTGGATTCTCTGGGCAATGGGGAGGCAGTGAAGAGATTAACAGAGAGGAGAGGCCGGGGAATAGTGGGGGGACTGGTGAATTAGTCGAGCAGCAGGGTTTAGGATAGATTGGAGAGGCGCAAGAGTGTTGTAAGGGAGGCCACAGAGCAGGAGGTTGCAGTAGTCGAGGCGGGATATGATGAGGGCATGCACTAGTGTTTTTGCACAGTCTTTGCTGAGGAATGGACGGATCTGTTTTTGAGTTGGAGTCAGCAGGAAGTGGAAAGGGCTTGGATATGTGGCTTGAAGGAGAGATCAGACTCCAGGGTTACTCCGAGGCAGCGAGCTTGTGGGACTGGGCAGAGTGAAAAGCCATTGTCGTTGATGGCTAGGTCAGATGGGGGATGTGAATGAGAGGGTGGAAAGATGATGAACTCTGTTTTATCCATGTTGAGTTTTAGAAATCTGTCAGAGAAGAAGAATGACATGGCGGACAGAGATTGTGGGATTTTGGTTAGTAGGGAGGAGATATCGGGTCCAGAGAGGTAGATCTGTGTGTCGTCAGCATAGAGTTGATACTGAAAACCGTGAAACTCTATGAGCTGTCCCAGGCCAAAGGTGTAGACGGAGAAGAGCAGAGGTCCTAGAACTGAACCTTGGGGGACACAGACAGATAGGGGGCGAGATGAGGAGGTGGTGCGTGAGTGGGAGATGCTGAATGTCCTGTCTGTTAAGTATGAGGAGATCCAAGATCGTGCCAAGTCCGTGATGCCAAGTGATGAGAGAATCTGGAGTAAGAGGGAATGGTCCACTGTGTCAAAGGCAGATGACAGGTCCAGAAGGAGGAGGATGGAATAGTGTCGCTTAGATTTGGCATTTAGTAGGTCATTGGTGACTTTGGTCAGGGCAGTTTCAGTCGAGTGATGCGGTTGGAAGCCAGATTTCAGGCGGTCGAAAAGGGAGCAGGAGGAGAGGTGGGAGGACAGTAAAAGGTGGACATGTTGTTCTAGTAGTTTTGAGGCAAATGGGAGGAGTGATATGGGGCGATAGCTAGTCAGAGAGGAAGGGTCAAGGGAAGGCTTTTTGAGGATGGGTATGATTGCGGCATGTTTGAAACATGCGGGGAAGACACCGGTTGTTAGTGACAGATTGAAGAGGTGGGTTAGGGTTGGGATGAAGACTGTGGTAAGGTTAGTGATGAGGTGGGATGGGATTGGGTCAAGTTCGCAGGTGGTGAGGTGTGATTTGGAGAGTAAAGAGGAGACTTGACCTTCTGTAATGGTGGAGAAGTGGGGTTTGGAGGAGGAGGGTTGAATAGATATGAGGAGGGTTTGTGTGGACTTTAGGCAAAAGTTTTGTCTGATGGTGTCAATCTTCTGTTTGAAGAATGAGGCAAAGTCGTCGGCTGAGATGAGAGAAGAGGGAGGAGGTGCTGGGGGACGAAGGAGAGAGTTGAAAGTGTTAAATAGCTGTTTAGGGTTGTGAGATAGGGAGGATATGAGAGATGAGAAGTAGGTTTGTTTTGCTGTAGCGAGTGCAGACTTGAAATTAGTGAGGGATTGCTTGAATGCGATGAAGTGCTCGATGGAGTGAGACCTTTTCCATCTCCACTCCGCAACCCTGGAGGCCCGGCGCAGTTCTTTAGTAACTTTAGTGTGCCACGGTTGCCTGTTGAATGTGCGAGATGTGGTGCGTGTGAGAGGGGCGATTGAGACTAGAGCTGCAGCTTGTAACGGGTCTGGGAGGCGGAACCTCTGAGCTACTATACAAGGGGGCGGTCCTTGTAAGGGAGCGGGTGGCGACCAGGGAAGACGGGCAGGAAGTCTCAGCAGGTGAACGGGACAGTCTCTGAGTGAACGGGCTGGAGATCACGGCAAGTGACCGAGGCAGTCTCTGGATGAACGGACTGGTGGTCACGGCAAGTGACCGGGGCAGTCTCTAGGTAAAGGGTTGGTACGACCTGTGGCGGCTGATGATAGACGTGAGCTCCCAGGTGAGCAGGCGAGAGTCTCTGGATGAACGGGTGGTCACAGCATGTGACGGCGGAGCCTCCAGGAAGACCAACAGACAGGCGGCAGATGAGCGCTCCCAGGTGAGCGGGCAGAAGTCTCTGGACAGGCGGGTGGTCACAGCACGTGACGGCAGAGCCTCCGGGTAGGCAAGCAGACAGGTAGCAGGTGAGCGCTCCCAGGTGAGCGGGCAGGAGTCACTGGACAGGCAGATGGTCACAGCACGTGACAGCGGAGCCTCCAGGTAGGCTAGCAGACAGGTAGCAGATGAGCGCTCCCAGGTGAGCGGGCAGAAGTCACTGGACAGGCAGGTGGTCACAGCACGTGACGGCGGAGCCTCCAGGTAGGCTAGCAGACAGGTAGCAGATGAGCGCTCCCAGGTGAGCGGGCAAGCTGGTCCATAGACAGACTGACAGGAGTTGGAAGGCAGACCGCCGGACCTCAGGCAAGCGGGCAGGTAGCTGATGTGCGCTCCCAGGTGAGCGAGCAGGCTGGTCCTTAGACAGACTGACAGGATTAGTAAGGCAGACCGTCGGACCTCAGACTAGCAGGCAGGTAGCAAGTAATCAGGCAGGAATCTGGCAGGAAACTGACAGGAAACTGGCAACGGGACCTGAGGGCTGAAGCACAGGTGAGACACAGTGCAAACAACATTGCTCGGGCACCTCCATTTTGGAGGAGGTGCCTTATATATGGTAAAGTCCTCCGGCCATTGGCCGGGAACTCCTTAGGACGGCGCGCGCGGCCCCTTTAAGAGGGAGGGAGAGCGCGCGCGCCCTAAGCACAGTGGCCGGGAAGGAGCGCGCGCTGCCAGCAGAGCGGGAGAGTGACGCCGGGCACGGAGCAGAGCGGTGAGGGGAACAGCGTCCCTGCCTAGCAGAGGGCAGGGACGCCGGCACTACAGTACCCCCCCCTTTAGGCCCCCCCTTTTTTAGGCCAGACAGAAATTTAGCAAGGATGAGAGGGGCATGGATGTTCTCCCGGGGCTCCCACGTTCTCTCCTCAGGACCAAACCCCCTCCAATCTACCAGAAAAAAGGTCTTTCCTCTTACCCTTTTGGTGGCAAGAATGTTCTCTACCTCAAACTCGTCCTCAGCGGAAACCGGAGCAGGGGGCGTACCTGTAGACTTGGAAAAAGAGTTAAGCACCACGGGTTTGAGGAGAGATACATGGAAGGAGTTAGGGATCCGTAAGTTGGCCGGGAGTTTCAATTTATAGGCCACCGGGTTGATCTGACTGATGACCTCCAGAGGACCGATGAACCGAGGCCCTAACTTGTAAGAAGGTATCTTGAGTCGAACATATTTAGATGAGAGCCAGACTCTATCTCCTGGACGAAATTGTGGAGGATCCAGGTGTTTTTTGTCAGCGTGTCTTTTCATACGCTCGGATGACAGAAGGAGTGCGGACCGGGTACTCTCCCATATGGAGGAAAATTTGCTAACGAGAGATTCCGCAGCCGGGTTGTCCACGGAGGTGGAGACAGGAAAAGGAATCCGAGGATGCTGACCAAAGACTACAAAAAACGGGGATTTGGAGGAGGATTCGCTCTTGTGATTATTATAAGAGAACTCGGCCCATGGTAGGAGATCCACCCAGTCAGAATGGTGGGCATTAACGAAGTGCCGGAGGTAACTGGTCAGGTTCTGATTGATCCGCTCCACTTGACCATTGGACTGTGGGTGGTAAGCGGAAGAGAAGTCCAGGGTGACGTCTAGTAGTTTACAAGTGGCTCTCCAGAAACGTGAGGTGAACTGTACCCCACGATCCGACACGATGTGGAGGGGCAGGCCATGAAGACGGAAGATATGGCGGATAAAGTCTTTAGCCAGCTCGGGTGCAGACGGGAGGCCTGGCAGGGGAATAAAGTGAGCCATCTTGGAAAAGCGGTCAGCGACCACCCAAATGACCGTACAACCGGCAGAGACGGGGAGATCAGTTATGAAGTCCATAGCAATATGCTGCCAGGGGGCAGCAGGCACAGGAAGCGGAAGGAGGCGTCCGGCTGGCAGATGTCTCGGGACTTTGTTGCGGGCGCAGGACACACAGGCAGAAACAAAGTCTATTACGTCCTTGTGCAGGGTAGGCCACCAATAGTGCCGGGCAATAAGCTGGAGGGTCTTTTTCTGACCGGCGTGGCCAGCTAGTTTAGACGAATGGCCCCAGTGTAGGATCTTCTCCCGATCAGGTACAGTAACAAACGTCTTACCGGGAGGGAGACGATTTAGACTCACGGGAGCCACCTGCATTACTCTGGCGGGATCGATGATATGTTTAGGTTCTTCCTCGAGATCGGACACCAGAAAGGATCGGGACAAGGCGTCTGCTTTGACGTTTTTGTCAGCCGGGCGAAAATGAAGAACAAAATCAAAGCGAGCAAAAAACAAGGACCACCGGGCTTGGCGCGGGTTTAGTCTCTGGGCATGCTGGAGGTAAGCCAAGTTCTTGTGGTCAGTGTAAATTATTACCGGATGAAGAGCCCCCTCGAGTAGGTAACGCCACTCCTCCAACGCCAGCTTGATGGCCAATAACTCTCGGTCTCCTATGGAATAGTTGCGCTCTGAAGAAGAGAAGAGTTTGGAGAAGAAGCCACAAGTTACCATTCTCCCGGAAGATGATTTTTGAGTAAGTACCGCTCCGGCTCCAGAGGAGGAGGCGTCAACTTCCAGGAAGAACTGCTTGTTGCCGTCCGGGCGATGCAGCACCGGGGCGGAAGAGAAGGCCTGTTTTAGGGAAAGAAAGGCCTCCTCTGCTTCGGGCGGCCACTCTTTGGGATTAGTACCCTTACGTGTGAGCGCGGAAATTGGGGCAGTCCGGGAAGAGAAGTGTGGTATGAAGAGGCGGTAGTAGTTGGCGAAGCCCAGGAATCGCTGAATGGCCTTCAACCCCTCCGGTCGGGGCCATTTCTCGATGGCAGACAGTTTCTCAGGATCCATTTGTAGGCCGGTCTGAGAGATAATGTAGCCCAGAAACGGAAGCGAGGTCTGCTCAAAGAGGCACTTCTCATATTTAGCATAGAGATGGTTCTGCCTGAGCCTGAGCAGGACCTGACGAACGTCCCTCCGGTGAGTCAGGAGATCCGGAGAGAAGACCAAGATGTCGTCCAGGTACACCACTACGCAGGAGTAGAGAAGGTCCCGGAAGATGTCATTGACCAACTCTTGAAAGACGGCAGGAGCGTTACAGAGGCCAAAGGGCATTACCAGATATTCATAGTGGCCGTCCCGGGTGTTGAATGCCGTCTTCCATTCATCCCCCTGACGGATACGAACCAGGTTGTACGCCCCACGGAGGTCCAGTTTGGTGAAGATTCTAGCCCCCCTCAGACGATCAAATAACTCCGGAATGAGCGGAAGGGGGTACTTATTCTTCACCGTGATCAGGTTAAGGCCTCTATAGTCTATACAGGGACGGAGGGAGCCGTCCTTCTTTTTGACGAAAAAGAAGCCTGCTCCCGCCGGGGAGGTAGATTTCCGGATGAATCCCCTGGCCAGATTCTCCTCAATATATTCGGACATCGAGCGGGTCTCAGCAGCGGATAATGGATAAATACGCCCACGGGGAGGAGAAGTACCAGGTAACAGGTCGATAGGGCAGTCGTATGGTCTATGAGGGGGTAGTGTCTCTGCTTCCTTTTTATTAAAGACATCAGCATAAGACCAATAAGGGATCGGAAGTCCAGGTAGATTAGCTGGGGTAGGAGAAGGACGGACGGGATGAACGGGAACCAGACAGGTCTTATGGCAGCCCTGTCCCCAGCGAAGGACTTCTCCGGTCTGCCAGTCTAGAACGGGTGCATGTCTCTGGAGTCAAGGTAGACCTAGCAAGAGGGCGTGAGAGAGTCCAGGCAGAACATGGAAGGAGATACTTTCAGAATGCAGCATTCCCACCTGCAGAGTAATGGATTCGGTGATGAGTTGGATGGGGCGTGGTAAGAGCCCCCCATCCACGGCAGCAACAGACAAGGGTACATCCAGAGGTTTGGTGGGGATGCGGTATTTCTCTACCAGGGACTGTGAAATAAGATTCCCGGCTGCTCCAGAGTCAAGTTGGGCTAGTTCGAAATAACGGTTCTCCCCGTAGACGATTGAAACTGACAACAGCAGGGATGGAGAGGATTTATTCTTGTCTAGGTGGACCTCCCTGAGCGAACCTAGACACAGGCGTTTCCCGACCTCTCCGGGCAGGCACGGATCCGGTGCTCCTTACTGCCACAGTAGAAGCAGGTCCCCTCGGCACGGCGTAAGTCCTGACGGGTCTTGACCATCTTGGTCTGGTCGACCTGCATAGGCTCAGGAGAGTGTACCTGGTAAGAGACAGAAG
Organism: Phyllobates terribilis; assembly: GCF_046119375.1. NCBI lineage: Eukaryota > Metazoa > Chordata > Amphibia > Anura > Dendrobatidae > Phyllobates > Phyllobates terribilis. The sequence goes on along the minus strand of NW_027362781.1, from coordinate 131,119 downwards.
GAGTGATGGGTTTCTGAAAAGTAGGAGCTAGACGTGGTAATCTCCTCTCACGGGTGACCTCTCTGGCACGCTCCTGGAACCGTAGGTCAATCCGGGTGGCAAGAGTTATTAAGTCATCGAGAGTGGTAGGAATGTCCCGACCGGCAAGCTCATCTTTAATACGGCCGGACAGACCCTCCCAGAAGACGGAAACCAGAGCATCGTTATCCCAGGCCAGCTCCGAGGCAAGGGTACGGAACCGTATGGCATATTGGCCCACGGTGAGACTTTCCTGACGGAGACGTAGCAGAGATGATGCGGATGAGGTCTTCCGTCCGGGTTCGTCGAAGACTTTCCGGAAAGCCGTGAGAAAAGCAGGCAAGTTGGATACCAGGGGGTCTCCTCTCTCCCATAGAGGATTTAGCCAGGCCAGGGCCTCCCCGGTGAGATGGGACATGATGAATGCAATTTTGGCCCGGTCGGAGTTAAACTGGTGAGATAATAGTTCAAAGTGCAGGGTGCACTGATTTATGAAGCCCCGAGCCTGGGCGGAGTCGCCTCCGAAGCCAGGAGGTGCAGAAAGCCGGGGTCCGGGGTAAGATACCATGGTATTAGTGGGCAGCGGAGCTGCCGGATTGCGAGACATGGCACTGGCGGAGGTTGCTGGTGGAGCAGTCAGAGTGTCCAGGCGAGTATTGACATTCCGCAGGTGACCCAGGATGGACTCCTGTTGGGACCTTTGACGGGACAGTTCATGACACAGGTCCGAGAGTGAGGGAGCTTGGGTGCCACCGGGTTCCATGGCCCGAGCAAACTGTAACGGGTCTGGGAGGCGGAACCTCTGAGCTACTATACAAGGGGGCGGTCCTTGTAAGGGAGCGGGTGGCGACCAGGGAAGACGGGCAGGAAGTCTCAGCAGGTGAACGGGACAGTCTCTGAGTGAACGGGCTGGAGATCACGGCAAGTGACCGAGGCAGTCTCTGGATGAACGGGCTGGTGGTCACGGCAAGTGACCGGGGCAGTCTCTAGGTAAAGGGTTGGTACGACCTGTGGCGGCTGATGATAGACGTGAGCTCCCAGGTGAGCAGGCGAGAGTCTCTGGATGAACGGGTGGTCACAGCATGTGACGGCGGAGCCTCCAGGAAGACCAACAGACAGGCGGCAGATGAGCGCTCCCAGGTGAGCGGGCAGAAGTCTCTGGACAGGCGGGTGGTCACAGCACGTGACGGCAGAGCCTCCGGGTAGGCAAGCAGACAGGTAGCAGGTGAGCGCTCCCAGGTGAGCGGGCAGGAGTCACTGGACAGGCAAATGGTCACAGCACGTGACAGCGGAGCCTCCAGGTAGGCTAGCAGACAGGTAGCAGATGAGCGCTCCCAGGTGAGCGGGCAGAAGTCACTGGACAGGCAGGTGGTCACAGCACGTGACGGCGGAGCCTCCAGGTAGGCTAGCAGACAGGTAGCAGATGAGCGCTCCCAGGTGAGCGGGCAAGCTGGTCCATAGACAGACTGACAGGAGTTGGAAGGCAGACCGCCGGACCTCAGGCAAGCGGGCAGGTAGCTGATGTGCGCTCCCAGGTGAGCGGGCAGGCTGGTCCTTAGACAGACTGACAGGATTAGTAAGGCAGACCGTCGGACCTCAGACTAGCAGGCAGGTAGCAAGTAATCAGGCAGGAATCTGGCAGGAAACTGACAGGAAACTGGCAACGGGACCTGAGGGCTGAAGCACAGGTGAGACACAGTGCAAACAACATTGCTCGGGCACCTCCATTTTGGAGGAGGTGCCTTATATATGGTAAAGTCCTCCGGCCATTGGCCGGGGACTCCTTAGGACGGCGCGCGCGGCCCCTTTAAGAGGGAGGGAGAGCGCGCGCGCCCTAAGCACAGTGGCCGGGAAGGAGCGCGCGCTGCCAGCAGAGCGGGAGAGGGACGCCGGGCACGGAGCAGAGCGGTGAGGGGAACAGCGTCCCTGCCTAGCAGAGGGCAGGGACGCCGGCACTACACAGCTATTGTGGTGTTACATGAAGCAGCAGCAACGTCTGCATCGTGTAAGAAATTTATGTCTGTAAGAGGGAGGAGGGATTCAGAGAGTGAGTGTAAGTCAAGGTGACGTGCCCCCTGGGCCATGTTCAGGGGATACCCGGAGCCGGATCTGGATGGGGGTAGTAGTCCGTGGCGGTGACCCGGTCCGTGCCCAGGGTGTCAAACTAAGTGGCAGTCTAAGACAGTAGATGTTAACTTGATTGTCGACTACGCCACCCGTTGAGTGCGGCTTTGAAGCCGCCGCTGCAGAGCAGTCCGCTGAGGCCGGTGGGGTGTGTGCAGCAATGATGGTATAACCCCCAACGGGAGGGGTATGGCCTCAGGGCAGCAGGTGTGGATGATGGGTGCAGTAATGTTGTAGTAAGCAGACTCAGAGACGGGAGGTGCAGTTCAGGGTTTTTACTTACTGATGTTCTTTTGGTCACTCTGGCCTTGAGTGACCACCCGAGCCGTGCTGCGTCCACCAGGTCCTGGACTCGGCCAACCCCCAGGCAACTCCGGAGCGTGGTCCTGAGCTCCCTTCTGACCCTCTCTCTCTGGCCGTTCCCACCAGGGATCCACCTGTGTCCGGCTCCCTCGGGTCTCTTGTTGGTTGAACCTTCTCTGGCTTCCCTGACCCTATGCTCGGTGTGCCATTCTGGTGGATTTGGTGAGGGTCGTGGCAAATCTTGACCACGATCTCCGGTTCCTGGCTAAGGTTTGCTTTGGCCTCTGCCAGCTTGGGTTCCGGTACCCTTGTTCGCCAACCCTTCACCCTTCTGTCTTTATTCTGGGATCTTGGGGTTCCTTCTTCTTTCCTCTCTGGGCCTTCCTTTCTCCTCTCTCTCTCTCTCCGCAGACTTGGCCTTGGAGCTGGGCCCAGCCGGAGCCACAGCTCCCTGTCAGCCCTCCTGGCTGAGCTCTTCTGCTCTGCTCCTCTGGCTCTACAAAAGACCCTGTCCTCAGATGGTGCCCACCTTATATACTCCCTCTATGTGTGAGCTCAGGTGACCAGCACCCAATGAGCTCCTAGCCTTACCCAGACTGCTCCCCCTATCTGCCCCTACACTACTGGGATGTTCCACCCCCCTCCCACTCCAGCCAGGGACAGACGCTGTCGTACCTGCACATATATCTGGTGGGAGTACCGTAGTTCTGTCCCCCGGAAATGGGATGTATGTAGTGCATGCAGCCTACTAAGCTCAGTTCCACACTCCATCCTTACCCGGGAGTGGAATACCACACCTCTGGCTTGAGGTGTAATACCCCTGTAGCAGCCGAGTCCTCAGGGTGCTACATTCCCCCCTGGTAAATCACAGCACGTCCTCGGGCTGTAAAAGAGCAAAACACCACAAAAACATACAATTTTTTTCATAACATCATAAACATAAAAAACATCATATATATATTATCAGCATAATAACTTTTTCATAATAAACTTTTCATTATCAACATTCTTGTTTTTCCGGCCACGGTGCAACTTGTGACCGGGTAAAGTGCGACAGTCTCTTTTAGAAAAAACACAGTTCTTCATAAAACCAGTAGGGGGCGCCTTAGGAAGCGCAACTATGTACAAGGGGGATGTGGCCGCTCTCAGTCCTCGGCCAGGTATTAGGAAAGAATGACCGCTCTTAGTCCTCGGTCAGTGGGAATAGGGACACACGGGTTTCAGTTCACACTTGTCCCAACGGGAACATATTTTAACTATTAACAGTTCTTTGTACCCCGACGGGTAACTATTTTACAGTTCTCTTTACCGTACTCTAGTAACGGCGTTCCTCCTAATGCTTCCTCCGTGTGCTCTTCAGACCCGTCCGGGTCCTCTTGATCCTCCTGACACCTCAGCTCTTCCTCTGTCAGCCGGTGTACATGAAGGGCATAGGGTCCTTTGGCACATTGGTGCCGGGTGAATGTGACCTCGTCACCCAGGTATAGGTCACGTCCTCTGTGTCCCTCCGGTAGGTGGGACTCGACATCTCTTCTGGTCACAAAGACGTCGCCGGGGGTGTGATGATCTCTTATGAAGCCCCAACCGTGCTGCAGTTGGAATTTAATTACAGTCCCGGTGGCACGGGGACCGTGGGCTGCACGGGGGTTCCTCCGGGTCCGGCTCTTCTGTTCTGCGCTCTGTATCTGCAGCCGCTGCTCACGGACCCGCCTCTCTCTCCGTTCCCGGTCGAAAACCTCTAATTGCTGCCGGCAGCACTCCGCACGCTCAGCTGCGGCCGCCCATGTTTCTTGGGTGAACCCCATGAGGTCTCTTCCAGTGGGGTCCCACTCAAACTGCGCCTCCTCCAACGAGAGCGGGGTCCTCTTGACGGGCTTCGGAGCCGGAATCAGGGGCTCGCACAGGGGCCTTTCCTTTTGGAGTTGAAATTGGTAGTACTCCGGTGGCCATACAAAGGGCTGCCCATCCGGGCAAGTGTGTTGGGCAAACAAGTCCTCACCCAGGTGCGGCACTCTAGATGTTGAGGGCGCAGTGGTGGCAGCGGCGCCCGGGTTGACCCGGCCTTGCGACCAGGCTTGGGGCACCCTAAAGGTAAAGGGCACCGTAAGGATGGCGGCGCCCGGGGTTACTCGGCCCTGCGACCAGGCCGGTGGCTCGGTGGAGGTAGAAGGCGCTGTTGGCACTGCAGCGCCTGGGGGTACTCGACCTTGCGACCAGGCCGGTGGTGTTTCCTGCCTGGCCGCACTCAGGGTTGAGGCGCGTGACGTCACAGGGGTCGCGGCCGCGGCTTCTACTTGAGGCCTAGTCTGGAGCGGTGACGGTGCAGCGACGGGCACGGCAGGGGGAATTTCGGGCTCTGCGACGGGGAGCTGGGGCAGGCTCACGGTTTCTCGGCTCGGGGTAGTGACGTCCCCTTTACCTGCCTCCGCCTCTTCAGCTCCTTCCTCGGCGTCGTCTCCAGCCTTGATTCCTCCTGCACCATCCTCAGAGGCGGTCGGTCTCCTCGTCTCGGGTGGCGTGCTCCGCTGGCGGGTTCCAGCCTGCTGGGCCATCTCTCTGCTCCACTCCGTCAGCGTTTCTCGCTGCACCTGGGCCATCCTCCGTGCGAGGCGCTCCAGCGCGGTCTGTGCACACTCCCGGTCTCGGGGGAGCTGTGCCAGGATCTCCACCAGGCCTAGTGGGGTGGTTGCTTGCAGCAGGCTCCTGACCACAGGGTCGGTGCTGCCTGACTCTCCCTCCATCTCCGGGTGCGACTTCTCTGGACTCCTCTCCAGACTCCTCATCTCCGGGTGCGCTCTCTCCAGACTCCTCCAGGCTGCACCCATCTTCGCTCTTTTGTTCTGTATCCTCCCACATTGAGGGTGGTCCCGGGGCAACTTGGTGATTGTCAGTTCCAGGGGCAGTTCCCTCACGCTGATGGACACTTCTACCATCACAGTCTCTGCTAGTGGGGGCGGTTTCCGCTTTTGGCGCCATTCTTCGACCTGGCCCACGATGGGAGGTGGCCTCTTGCCACCCTCTGGCACGCCCATAATGGCGTCCGCTCTGCCAGGGCGGGAAATCTTCTCCGATGGCGGGAATCGTCTCCCAGTGGCGGGAAACTCCGTGGATGGCGGGAAAAGGCTGCAGATGGCGGGCAAACGGCGGGAAACGATCCGAGATGGCGTCCGATGGCGGGGACCCTCTGGAATTGGCGGGAGACTTCGTTTTGAGGTAAATGCGAACTTTTCTTCAGGCACGCAGTACCCGGTTGTTGCGGGCACGTTATCCTGCCGACTACGCCAAAGTTGACGCGCCCCCTGGGCCATGTTCAGGGGATACCCGGAGCCGGATCTGGATGGGGGTAGTAGTCCGTGGCGGTGACCCGGTCTGTGCCCAATGTGTCAAACTAAGTGGCAGTCTAAGACAGTAGATGTTAACTTGATTGTCGACTACGCCACCCGTTGAGTTCGGCTTTGAAGCCGCCGCTGCAGAGCAGTCCGCTGAGGCCGGTGGTGTGTGTGCAGCAATGATGGTATAACCCCCAACGGGAGGGGTATGGCCTCAGGGCAGCAGGTGTGGATGATGGGTGCAGTAATGTTGTAGTAAGCAGACTCAGAGACGGGAGGTGCAGTTCAGGGTTTTTACTTACTGATGTTCTTTTGGTCACTCTGGCCTTGAGTGACCACCCGAGCCGTGCTGCGTCCACCAGGTCCTGGACTCGGCCAACCCCCAGGCAACTCCGGAGCGTGGTCCTGAGCTCCCTTCTGACCCTCTCTCTCTGGCCGTTCCCACCAGGGATCCACCTGTGTCCGGCTCCCTCGGGTCTCTTGTTGGTTGAACCTTCTCTGGCTTCCCTGACCCTATGCTCGGTGTGCCATTCTGGTGGATTTGGTGAGGGTCGTGGCAAATCTTGACCACGACCTCCGGTTCCTAGCTAAGGTTTGCTTTGGCCTCTGCCAGCTTGGGTTCCGGTACCCTTGTTCGCCAACCCTTCACCCTTCTGTCTTTATTCTGGGATCTTGGGGTTCCTTCTTCTTTCCTCTCTGGGCCTTCCTTTCTCCTCTCTCTCTCTCTCTCCGCAGACTTGGCCTTGGAGCTGGGCCCAGCCGGAGCCACAGCTCCCTGTCAGCCCTCCTGGCTGAGCTCTTCTGCTCTGCTCCTCTGGCTCTACAAAAGACCCTGTCCTAAGATGGTGCCCACCTTATATACTCCCTGTTATGTTCTGCTACCAAAGCTAAGGAAAGAGAGGAGATCTGTCCCTACTATAGGACTCAGCTGAATCCCTACGATGTAACAGGGAACCTGATCCTGCGATCAGACCTGCTAAAGTCCTAATCCAGTCTGTACGGAGACCTATAGATGTGGAGAGGGAATCCCTACAAGTACTAAGGACTGGGAGGAATATGGGACACCTCCTAACAGAAATAGTAGCAGACAGACGAACAAACAAAATAGATAGAACATAGAGGTCCGTAGACCAAGCAAACTAACAGAGTTAGATACAGAGCACAGGCTAGCTAGAAAGTAGATATACAATGAAGTCCAGCAAAGCCAGAAGGGCGGAGCAGGATTAAATAGGCCAACAAGGTCATGTGACCAGCAAAGGAAAAAAAGACCTAAGAGCAAGGTTCTAACAGTACCCCCCCTTCTTAGAGGATCCTCCGGATCCCCTAGGACCGGGCTTATCAGGAAATCTCCTGTGAAACGCTCTGATAAGTCTGGACGCGGAAACATCATCCGACCTCACCCAAGAGTTATCCTCGGGTCCGAAACCTTTCCAGGCCACAAGATACTGCAAACTACCTCTATACCGTCTAGAGTTAAGGATGCGAGAAATTTCATATTCCCCGTCCTCCACAACCGGAGGAACAGAGGCAGAGGCGTCACAATCCGATACAACAGCTTTTTTCAACAGAGAGACATGAAATACCGGATTAATTCTCCAGGAGGTAGGAACCTCCAACCTAACAGCAGATTGGTTGACAACCTGAAGCACCTTAAAGGGCCCTACAAACTTGGGACCCAATTTCTTTGAAGGAATCCTCAACCGCAGATTCCTAGAGGACAACCAAACCATGTCACCAACAGCGAACAAAACCTCCTGTCGTTTCCTATCAAAGTAGTCTTTAGATTTTCTGTTGGCCTCCTGAAGATTACCACGCACATCCGTCCAAACTCTCTCCAAATCACCGGAAAAATTCTCCTCCTCAGGCACGGCAGATCCCAACTTGGAGAACGACCCAAACGACGGATGTCTCCCAGAACAACAAAAAAAAGGCGAACAACCAGCAGAAGAAGATGTATGATTGTTCAGAGCAAATTCAGCAAGTGGCAGAAACTCAGACCACCCCTCTTGATTGTCTGCCACAAAACAACGCAAGAACTGCTCAACATCCTGGTTTTTCCTTTCTGTCTGGCCATTAGATTCAGGATGATATCCGGACGAGAACGACAAATGAATTCCCAACCTATCACAAAAGGCACGCCAAAAACGAGCCACGAACTGAGGACCCCTATCAGAAACAATGTCAGTAGGAACGCCATGAAGTCTGACAATTTCCTTGACAAAGGCCTTAGCGAGAGTTTTAGCGCAGGGCAGTTTGACGAAAGGAACCAAGTGACACATCTTGCTAAAACGGTCCACGACCACCCAGATGACAGTAAAACCCTCAGAGGGGGGAAGGTCAGTTATAAAGTCCATAGCCAAATGTGTCCAAGGAGCACTGGGAACCTCCAAAGGACAAAGCAACCCCGCAGCAGGAGTATGTGAGGACTTAGATCTAGCACATATAGTACATTGACGCACCCACTTAATGACTTCCTTCTGCCATCCAGGCCACCAAAAACTGCGACCCACCAGTCTCTTGGTCTCAGAGATTCCGGGATGACCTGCCAACCGAGATTCGTGACACTCAACAAACAAATCTCTCCTAAAGGTCCCAGGCACAAACAACCTCCCATGAGGAGTGTTAGAAGGGGCATTCTCCTGTGCTTTAAGAATCTCATTTTCCAAAACGGAGTCCAAAGCAGCTATCACAACACCTTCTTGTAAAATGTTCTCCTCTTTCTCAGCACCGACTATGGGAGAAAAACTGCGAGACAAGGCATCCGCCTTAACATTCTTAGTACCAGGGATGTAAGTAACGGAGAAATTAAACCGCGAGAAAAACAGTGCCCACCTAGCCTGACGGGCATTCAGGCGCTTGGCAGCATCAAGATATATCAGATTTTTATGATCCGTAAGAACCTGAACGGGAAATTCCGCACCTTCCAAGAAGTGGCGCCAGTGTTCAAATGCGAGTTTAATAGCCAATAATTCCCGATTACCAATATCGTAATTCAGTTCAGTCTCCGAAAAATTTTTTGAAAAAAAGGCACAGGGATGTAATCCATCCCCGTTATCCTGAGACAATACTGCGCCAACCCCCACAGAGGAAGCATCAACCTCAACCAAAAACGGCCTAGTAACATCAGGCTGCATAAGGATGGGAGCAGAGATGAACCTCTCCTTGAGATACACAAAAGCTTCAATGGCATCAGAAGACCACTGAACCGCATCAGCACCTTTCCTGGTGAGATCAGTCAGAGGTTTGATAATACTAGAAAAAATTTTTATGAATTTTCTATAGTAATTGGCGAAACCCAAAAACCTCTGTATCGATTTCAAACCAATAGGCCTAGGCCATTCCTGCACAGCCTGAACCTTAACCGGATCCATCTCAAAACCTTTGCTGGAGATAATGTAGCCCAAAAAACTAATTCTCTGTACAGCGAACTCACATTTCTCCAGCTTAGCAAAAAGCGAATTGTCCATTAATAACTGTAATACCTCACGCACGCTCCGCCAATGAGACTCCAGATCTGGCGAATAAATCAAAATGTCATCCAAATACACAACCACATTTTTACCGATCAAAGGTCTAAGGATGTCATTAATCAGATTCTGAAAAAATGCAGGAGCATTAGTAAGACCAAAAGGCATACCAGATTCTCAAAATGACCCACAGGAGTGTTAAAAGCAGTCTTCCATTCATCACCCTCCTTCATGCGCAACAGATTGTATGCCCCCTTAAGGTCAATTTTAGAGAACCACTTGGCCCCCAATAACTGGTTAAACAGATCAGGAATCAATGGCAGTGGGTAAGGATTGCGTACAGTAATTTTGTTAATCTCACGAAAATCCAGACAAGGACGTAAACCGCCATCCTTTTTTTTTACAAAAAAAAATCCAACCGCCACAGGAGACTTAGAGGGCCTAATGTGACCGGCGGCCAAACTTGTCTGTATGTATTCCTCCAAAGCCTTCCTCTCAGGAATAGTAAGGTTAAATAAACGACTTTTAGGAAGAGTCGCTCCAGGGACAAATTCAATAGAACAATCATAGTCTCTATGGGGAGGCAAAACCTGCGATTCCTTCTCAGAAAAAACTCTCCAAAAATCCTGAATAGGAACAGGCAATTCTCCCCTATCCAAAGCTGCAATACGCCCGTTACAACACTTGTCATAACATTTATGGCTCCAGGATTTAATTTCACTGGTAGACCAATCCAGTACAGGATTGTGAAATTTTAACCAGGGCAAACCCAATATTACTGGAGAAGGCAAGTTATTCAACACTACCAAATCCAATTTCTCATGGTGAACACCATTAATAGTGAGAGGAAATTCACAGACCTTGAGAGTAATATTCTTCAAAGGGGAGCCATCCACAGAAACCACAGCAATGGGGGATGATAAAGGTTCAGGTTTTAAATTGAGTTTTTCCACGAATCCCCCATCAATTACATTCAGTGTAGACCCGCAATCAACAAACACCCGAAATTCCATTAATTTTTCCTGAGCAATCGTGGAAGCAGCTAAAAATATACCCTTGGAATTTAAACAGGCAATACGGGCGTGACTGACCATTTTTTTTTCTTTCTTCATACGAAGCTCACAGCCTTTAATCAAATGACCAGATTTTCCGCAATAGAAACACAAGCCTTCCGAAAAACGACGGTCTTTTTCTTGAGAGCGAGGTGCCACCGATCCAATCTCCATCGGTTCACCACTGTTAGTACACACATTATCATAACCAGAAACTGACATAGCAGAGGATTTGCTCTCATTAACCCTTGCACGCAGTCTTCTATCCACCCGTATAGCTAATTGCATAGCCTGTTGCAAATCTTCAGGTGTAGGATAAGCAATTAGCAGGTCTTTAACCCTTTCACTGAGCCCAGCAAGAAATAGACTTTTCAGAGCAGAATCGTTCCACCCTGTTTGAGTGGACCAACGACGAAAATGAGTACAATATTTTTCCACATTACCTGATCCTTCTTTTAAACGTCTCAACTCAGTCTCAGCTGATGCCACACGGTCAGGATCATCATATAATACTCCTAAAGCAGAAAAAAAACTATCCACTGATCTGAAGCATGTATCACTAGGTTGCAAAGAAAAGGCCCACTCCTGAGGCTCTTTGCGCAAAAGTGACATTATGAACCCTACGCGCTGGGATTCATCCCCAGAGGACTTGGGTCTCAAACGAAAATACAATAAGCAAGCATTTTTAAATGAAAAAAATTCTCGATGTTCACCAAAAAATAAATCCGGCAAACATACCTTAGGCTCCAAGAAATATGCTCCAGGACAGTTACTCACGTGCTGACGGAGCTCGGCCACTTCCAGAGAGAGTCCCTGCAGGTGTTTAGCCAAATCCTGAACCGACACCATGATGGAACAGAAAAATCTTTCCTTAGAGAATTTGCAGGCTGGACTTACTGTTATGTTCTGCTACCAAAGCTAAGGAAAGAGAGGAGATCTGTCCCTACTATAGGACTCAGCTGAATCCCTACGATGTAACAGGGAACCTGATCCTGCGATCAGACCTGCTAAAGTCCTAATCTAGTCTGTACGGAGACCTATAGATGTGGGGAGGGAATCCCTACAAGTACTAAGGACTGGGAGGAATATGGGACACCTCCTAACAGAAATAGTAGCAGACAGACAAACAAACAAAATAGATAGAACATAGAGGTCCGTAGACCAAGCAAACTAACAGAGTTAGATACAGAGCACAGGCTAGCTAGAAAGTAGATATACAATGAAGTCCAGCAAAGCCAGAAGGGCGGAGCAGGAATAAATAGGCCAACAAGGTCATGTGACCAGCAAAGGAAAAAAAGACCTAAGAGCAAGGTTCTAACACTCCCTCTATGTGTGAGCTCAGGTGACCAGCACCCAATGAGCTCCTAGCCTTACCCAGACTGCTCCCCCTATCTACCCCTACACTACTGGGATGTTCCACCCCCCTCCCACTCCAGCCAGGGACAGACGCTGTCGTACCTGCACATATATCTGGTGGGAGTACCGTAGTTCTGTCCCCCGGAAATGGGATGTATGTAGTGCATGCAGCCTACTAAGCTCAGTTCCACACTCCATCCTTACCCGGGAGTGGAATACCACACCTCTGGCTTGAGGTGTAATACCCCTGTAGCAGCCGAGTCCTCAGGGTGCTACATTCCCCCCTGGTAAATCACAGCACGTCCTCGGGCTGTAAAAGAGCAAAACACCACAAAAACATACAATTTTTTTCATAACATCATAAACATAAAAAACATCATATATATATTATCAGCATAATAACTTTTTCATAATAAACTTTTCATTATCAACATTCTTGTTTTTCCGGCCACGGTGCAACTTGTGACCGGGTAAAGTGCGACAGTCTCTTTTAGAAAAAACACAGTTCTTCATAAAACCAGTAGGGGGCGCCTTAGGAAGCGCAACTATGTACAAGGGGGATGTGGCCGCTCTCAGTCCTCGGCCAGGTATTAGGAAAGAATGACCGCTCTTAGTCCTCGGTCAGTGGGAATAGGGACACACGGGTTTCAGTTCACACTTGTCCCAACGGGAACATATTTTAACTATTAACAGTTCTTTGTACCCCGACGGGTAACTATTTTACAGTTCTCTTTACCGTACTCTAGTAACGGCGTTCCTCCTAATGCTTCCTCCGTGTGCTCTTCAGACCCGTCCGGGTCCTCTTGATCCTCCTGACACCTCAGCTCTTCCTCTGTCAGCCGGTGTACATGAAGGGCATAGGGTCCTTTGGCACATTGGTGCCGGGTGAATGTGACCTCGTCACCCAGGTATAGGTCACGTCCTCTGTGTCCCTCCGGTAGGTGGGACTCGACATCTCTTCTGGTCACGAAGACGTCGCCGGGGGAGTGATGATCTCTTATGAAGCCCCAACCGTGCTGCAGTTGGAATTTAATTACAGTCCCGGTGGCACGGGGACCGTGAGCTACACGGGGGTTCCTCCGGGTCCGGCTCTTCTGTTCTGCGCTCTGTATCTGCAGCCACTGCTCACGGACACGCCTCTCTCTCCGTTCCCGGTCGAAAACCTCTAATTGCTGCCGGCAGCACTCCGCACGCTCAGCTGCGGCCGCCCGTGTTTCTTGGGTGAACCCCATGAGGTCTCTTCCAGTGGGGTCCCACTCAAACTGCGCCTCCTCCAACGAGAGCGGGGTCCTCTTGACGGGCTTCGGAGCCGGAATCAGGGGCTCGCACAGGGGCCTTTCCTTTTGGAGTTGAAGTTGGTAGTACTCCGGTGGCCATACAAAGGGCTGCCCATCCGGGCAAGTGTGTTGGGCAGACAAGTCCTCACCCAGGTGCGGCACTCTAGATGTTGAGGGCGCAGTGGTGGCAGCGGCGCCCGGGTTGACCCGGCCTTGCGACCAGGCTTGGGGCACCCTAAAGGTAAAGGGCACCGTAAGGACGGCGGCGCCCGGGGTTACTCGGCCCTGCGACCAGGCCGGTGGCTCGGTGGAGGTAGAAGGCGCTGTTGGCACTGCAGCGCCTGGGGGTACTCGACCTTGCGACCAGGCCGGTGGTGTTTCCTGCCTGGCCGCGCTCAGGGTTGAGGCGCGTGACGTCACAGGGGTCGCGGCCGCGGCTTCTACTTGAGGCCTAGTCTGGAGCGGTGACGGTGCAGCGATGGGCACGGCAGGGGGAATTTCGGGCTCTGCGACGGGGAGCTGGGGCAGGCTCACGGTTTCTCGGCTCGGGGTAGTGACGTCCCCTTTACCTGCCTCCGCCTCTTCAGCTCCTTCCTCGGCGTCGTCTCCGGCCTTGATTCCTCCTGCACCATCCTCAGAGGCGGTCGGTCTCCTCGTCTCGGGTGGCGTGCTCCGCTGGCGGGTTCCAGCCTGCTGGGCCATCTCTCTGCTCCACTCCGTCAGCGTTTCTCGCTGCACCTGGGCCATCCTCCGTGCGAGGCGCTCCAGCGCGGTCTGTGCACACTCCCGGTCTCGGGGGAGCTGTGCCAGGATCTCCACCAGGCCTAGTGGGGTGGTTACTTGCAGCAGGCTCCTGACCACAGGGTCGGTGCTGCCTGACTCTCCCTCCATCTCCGGGTGCAACTTCTCTGGACTCCTCTCCAGACTCCTCATCTCCGGGTGCGCTCTCTCCAGACTCCTCCAGGCTGCACCCATCTTCGCTCTTTTGTTCTGTATCCTACCACATTGAGGGTGGTCCCGGGGCAACTTGGTGATTGTCAGTTCCAGGGGCAGTTCCCTCACGCTGATGGACACTTCTACCATCACAGTCTCTGCTAGTGGGGGCGGTTTCCGCTTTTGGCGCCATTCTTCGACCTGGCCCACGATGGGAGGTGGCCTCTTGCCACCCTCTGGCACGCCCATAATGGCGTCCGCTCTGCCAGGGCGGGAAATCTTCTCCGATGGCGGGAATCGTCTCCCAGTGGCGGGAAACTCCGTGGATGGCGGGAAAAGGCTGCAGATGGCGGGCAAACGGCGGGAAACGATCCGAGATGGCGTCCGATGGCGGGGACCCTCTGGAATTGGTGGGAGACTTCGTTTTGAGGTAAATGCGAACTTTTCTTCAGGCACGCAGTACCCGGTTGTTGCGGGCACGTTATCCTGCCGACTACGCCAAAGTTGACGCGCCCCCTGGGCCATGTTCAGGGGATACCCGGAGCCGGATCTGGATGGGGGTAGTAGTCCGTGGCGGTGACCCGGTCCGTGCCCAATGTGTCAAACTAAGTGGCAGTCTAAGACAGTAGATGTTAACTTGATTGTCGACTACGCCACCCGTTGAGTGCGGCTTTGAAGCCGCCGCTGCAGAGCAGTCCGCTGAGGCCGGTGGTGTGTGTGCAGCAATGATGGTATAACCCCCAACGGGAGGGGTATGGCCTCAGGGCAGCAGGTGTGGATGATGGGTGCAGTAATGTTGTAGTAAGCAGACTCAGAGACGGGAGGTGCAGTTCAGGGTTTTTACTTACTGATGTTCTTTTGGTCACTCTGGCCTTGAGTGACCACCCGAGCCGTGCTGCGTCCACCAGGTCCTGGACTCGGCCAACCCCCAGGCAACTCCGGAGCGTGGTCCTGAGCTCCCTTCTGACCCTCTCTCTCTGGCCGTTCCCACCAGGGATCCACCTGTGTCCGGCTCCCTCGGGTCTCTTGTTGGTTGAACCTTCTCTGGCTTCCCTGACCCTATGCTCGGTGTGCCATTCTGGTGGATTTGGTGAGGGTCGTGGCAAATCTTGACCACGACCTCCGGTTCCTGGCTAAGGTTTGCTTTGGCCTCTGCCAGCTTGGGTTCCGGTACCCTTGTTCGCCAACCCTTCACCCTTCTGTCTTTATTCTGGGATCTTGGGGTTCCTTCTTCTTTCCTCTCTGGGCCTTCCTTTCTCCTCTCTCTCTCTCTCCGCAGACTTGGCCTTGGAGCTGGGCCCAGCCGGAGCCACAGCTCCCTGTCAGCCCTCCTGGCTGAGCTCTTCTGCTCTGCTCCTCTGGCTCTACAAAAGACCCTGTCCTAAGATGGTGCCCACCTTATATACTCCCTCTATGTGTGAGCTCAGGTGACCAGCACCCAATGAGCTCCTAGCCTTACCCAGACTGCTCCCCCTATCTGCCCCTACACTACTGGGATGTTCCACCCCCCTCCCACTCCAGCCAGGGACAGACGCTGTCGTACCTGCACATATATCTGGTGGGAGTACCGTAGTTCTGTCCCCCGGAAATGGGATGTATGTAGTGCATGCAGCCTACTAAGCTCAGGTCCACACTCCATCCTTACCCGGGAGTGGAATACCACACCTCTGGCTTGAGGTGTAATACCCCTGTAGCAGCCGAGTCCTCAGGGTGCTACAAAGGTGATTGAGATTTCTGTGAGTGTATGCAAGTTTGAGGAGTGGGGATTGTTGCCCCGGGGAGGAGAGAGAAGAGAATGTAAGTAGGCTGTGATCAGAGAGAGGGAGAGGTGAGTTAGAGAGGTTAGATAGGGAACAGAGGCGGGTGAAGATGAGGTCCAGTGTGTGGCCATCTTTGTGGGTGGGTGTGGAAGACCATTGAGTGAGTCCGAAGGAGGAAGTGAGAGATAGGAACTTAGAGACAGACGAGTGGGAAGTGTTAATGGGGATGTTGAAGTCACCCATTATGATAGTGGGGATGTCAGTGGAGAGGAAGTGAAGTAGCCAGGTGGTGAAGTGGTCTAAGAAGGTGGTGGCTTGCCCTGGGGGTCGGTAAACGACGGCCAGTTGGAGGTTGGAGGGGGAATAGATGCGCACACAGTGCACCTCAAAAGAGGGGAGTGTAACGGAGGGTGGCATTGGGATTTGGGTGAAAGAGCAGTGTTCTGATAGGAGAAAACCTACACCTCCGCCATGTTTGCCGTTGGGGCGGGGGATGTGGAAAAGGTGGAATCCGCCATATGAAAGTGCAGCTGGGGAGGCTGTGTCAGAGGGGGTGAGCCAGGTTTCAGTTATGGCGAGGAAGGAAAGTTTGTTTGTAATGAAAAGATCGTGGATGAAGGAAAGTTTGTTGCAGACAGAGTGAGCGCTCCATAGAGCTCCTGTTAGAGCAACTAAGGGAGTGGGGATTGGTTGGATGGGTATGAGGTTAGAAGGGTTGCGACAGTTTGTGGAAGGTCGTGGATAGGAGGAAGAAGTAACTGTGGGGATATGGCGAGGAGGACCAGGATTTGTAGAGATATCTCCAGCAGTGAGGAGGAGCAGAGAAAGTGTTAGCAGGCGGGAGCAAGAGAGAGCATGAGGTGGCTGTCTGTGTTTGGAGATCCAGGATTGAATGTTTAGGAATAATTTGGAGGAGGTGAGATGAATGGGGAGGATGGAGGGAGAAATTAAGAGTTTCTTACTAGGTGTAGGGATTTGAGGGGTTACTAGAAAGTGGAGGACTATAGAGGAAAAAGTGAGAGCTAACAGAAACATAGTTAAAAGAGAGTAAGTGGTCAAAGTGTTGGTTACCTGACTCCTGCCCAGACTAACTGCCTCTGAAATAACTGCCACTTATTTCCGAAGCCACTTAGCACAAGAAGACGCATGCACCCCTTACAGAGCTTCTAAATGTATAGGGCACATTAAACTATCAGGTGAAGGGCATTGTGGGAGCTGCATATGGCTAAATTAGCAGCGGGTCATTTCACCAGGAGATGGCTGGGTGATCAAACACAGAGCTAGGACTCTAGTCTCTGCAGTTTAGCACCTCTAAAAATCAGATAAGATCTATAGTGGGGAAGGGACAGACATATGTGGGTATTGAATGGAGTGGGACAGATAAAGCAGAGAAGTTATGCAGAGCATGTACCAGTGAGGTGAATCAGCAAAGCAAAGCATTAGATTACAGCAGACACAGCAAGCAGAGAAGTTATGCAGAGCATGTACCAGTGAGGTGAATCAGCAAAGCAGAGCATTAGATTACAGCAGACACAGCAAGCAGAGAAGTTATGCAGAGCATGTACCAGTGAGGTGAATCAGCAAAGCAGAGCATTAGATTACAGCAGACACAGCAAGCAGAGAAGTTATGCAGAGCATGTACCAGTGAGGTGAATCAGCAAAGCAGAGCATTAGATTACAGCAGACTCAGCAAGCAGAGAAGTTATGCAGAGCATGTATCAGTGAGGTGAATCAGCAAAGCAGAGCATTAGATTACAGCAGACACAGCAAGCAGAGAAGTTATGCAGAGCATGTACCAGTGAGGTGAATCAGCAAAGCAGAGCATTAGATTACATCAGACACAGCAAGCAGAGAAGTTATGCAGAGCATGTACCAGTGAGGTGAATCAGCAAAGAAGAGCATTAGATTACAGCAGACTCAGCAAGCAGAGAAGTTATGCAGAGTATGTACCAGCGAGGTTATTCCACTGCTACCTCCACCACTCTTCTAAGGGGCATTGATATTGTCTTTTTATTCCACTGCGACCTCCGCCACTCATGCAAAGGGCACTGATATTGTCTTTCATTCCACTGTAACCTCCACCACTGTTCTAAGGAGCATTAAAACCGTCTTGTTAAGATACTGTGACCTCCACGTCTCTTCCACAGGACATTGTTATTGTCTTTTTATTCCACTGCGACCTCCACCACTCTGCCAAGGGGCATTAAAACCGTCTTGTTAAGCTACTGTGATGTCCACGTCTCTTCCACGGGGCATTGATATTGTCTTTTTATTCCACTGTAACCTCCACCTCTCTTCCAAGTGGAATTGATATTGTCTTTTTATTCCACTGCGACCTCCACCACTCTTCTAAGGGGCATTGATAGTCTTTTTATTCCACTGCGACCTCCACCACTCTTCCAAGGTTCATTAAAACAGTTTTGATAAGTTACTGTGACCTCCACGTCTCTTCCAAGGGGCATTAAAACCGTCTGATTAAACCACTCTGAACTCTACAGCTCTTCCAAGAGGCATTGATATTGTCTTTTTATTCGACTGTAACCTCCACCACTCTTCCAAGGGGCATTAAAACGTCTTGTTAAGCTACTGTGACCTCCACGTCTCTTCCAAGGGGCATTAAAACTGTCAATTTAAACCACTCTGAACTCCACAGCTCTTGCAAGAGTCATTGATATTGTCTTTTTATTCCACTGCGACCTCCACCACTCTTCCAAGGGTCATTGATATTGTCTTTTTATTCCACTGTAACCTCCACCACTCTTCCAAGGGGCATTGATATTGTCTTTTTATTCCACTGCGACCTCCACCTTTCTTCCAAGGGGCATTAAATCCATCTTCTTAAGCTTCTGTGACTTCCAAGTCTCTTCCACGAGGCATTGATATAGTCTTTTTATTCCACCTCGACCTCCACATCTCTTCCAAAGGGAATTGATATTGTCTTTTTATTCCACTGCGACCTCCACCACTCTTTTAAGGGGCATTGATATTGTCTTTTTAATCCACTGCGACCTCCACCACTCTTCCAAGGGGCATTAAAACAGTCTTGATAAGCTACTGTGACCTCCACGTCTCTTCCAATGGCGATTAAACCATCGGGTTAATCCATTCTGTACTCCACAGCTCTTCCAAGAGTCATTGATGTTGTCTTTTTATTCGACTGTAACCTCAACCACTCTTCCATGGGGCATTGATATTGTCTCTGTTTTCCACTGCGACCTCCACCACTCTTCCAAGGGGCTTTGATATTGTCTCTTTTATCCCCTGCGACCTCCACCACTCTTCCAATGGGCATTAAAACCGTTTTGTTATGCTACTGTGACCTCCACGTCCCTTCCACGGGGCATTGATATTGTCTTTTTATTCCATTGCGACCTCCACCACTCTTCCAAGGGGCATTAAAACCGTCTTGTTAAGCTACTGTGACCTCCAAGTCTCTTCCAAGGGGCATTAAAACCATATGGTTAAACCGCTCTTAGCTCCACAGCTCTTCCAAGGGGCATTGACAATGTCTTACTATTCCATTGTAACCTTCTGCACTCTTCCAAGTGCATTGATATTGTCTTTTTATTGCTCTGTGACATCCTCGACTCTTCCAAGGGGCATTAAAACCATCTTGTTAAGCTACTGTGACCTCCAAGTTTCTTACACAGGGCATTGATATTATCTTTTTATTCCTCTGTAACCTCCACCTCGTCTCTTCCAAGGGGCATTAAAACTGTCTGGTTAAACCACTCTGAACTCTACAGCTCTTACAAGAGGCATTGATATTGTCTTTTTATTCGACTGTAACATCGACCAGTCTTCCAAGCGGCATTGATGTTGTCTTTTTATTCCACTGCGACCTCCACCACTCTTCCAAGGGACATTGATATTGTCTTTTTAATCAACTGCGACCTCCACCTCTCTTCCAAGGTGCATTAAAACCATCTTGTGAAGCTTCTGTGACCTCCACGTTCCTTCCACGGGGCATTGATATTGTCGTTTTATTCCACTGCGACCTCCACCACTCTTCCAAGCGGCATTAAAACCATCTTGTTAAGCTACAGTGACCTCCACAACTCTTCCACGGGGCATTGATATTGTCTTTTATTCCTCTGCAACCTCCACCACTCTTCCAATGGGCATTGATATTGTCTTTTTATTCCACTGCGACCTCCACCACTCTTCCAAAGGGCATTGATATTGTCTTTTTAATCCACTGCGTCCTCCACCACTCTTCCAAAGGCATTGATATTGTCTTTTTATTCCACCGCGACCTCCACCACTCTTCCATGGGGCATTGATATTGTCTTTTTAATCAACTGCGACCTCCACCTCTCTTCCAAGGTGCATTAAAACCGTATTGTGAAGCTACTGTGACCTCCACGTCCCTTCCACGGGGCATTGATATTGTCTTTTTATTCCACTGCGACCTCCACCACTCTTCCAAGGGGCATTGATATTGTCTTTTTAATCCACTGCGACCTCCACCACTCCTCAAAGGGGTATTGATATTGTCTTTTTAATACACTGTGACCTCCTCGTCTCTTCCAAGGGGCATTAATCGCCTCAATTTAAACCACTCTGAACTCCACAGCTCTTCCAAGGAGCACTGGTATTGTCTTTTTATTCCACTCTAACCTCCACCACTCTTCCAAGGGGTATTGACATTGTCTTTTTATTCCACTGCGACCTCCACCACTCTTCCAAGTGGCATTAAGACCATCTTGTTAAGCTACAGTGACCTCCACAACTCTTCCACGGGGCATTGATATTGTCTTTTAATCTTCTGCAACCTCCACCACTCCTCCAAGCGGCATTGATATTGTCTTTTTATTCCACTGCGACCTCCACCACTCTTCCAAAGGGCATTGATATTGTCTTTTAAATCCACAACGATCTCCACCACTCTACCAACGGGCATTAAAACAGTCTTGTTAAGCTACTGTGACCACCTCGTTTCTTCCAAGGGGCATTAAAACCGTCTGGTTAAACCACTCTGAACTCTACAGCTCTTACAAGAGGCATTGATATTGTCTTTTTATTCGACTGTAACATCCACCAGTCTTCCAAGCGGCATTGATGTTGTCTTTTTATTCCACTGCGACCTCCACCACTCTTCCAAGGGACATTGATATTGTCTTTTTAATCAACTGCGACCTCCACCTCTCTTCCAAGGTGCATTAAAACCGTCTTGTGAAGCTTCTGTGACCTCCACGTTCCTTCCACGGGGCATTGATATTGTCATTTTATTCCACTGCGACCTCCAGCACTCTTCCAAGCGGCATTAAAACCATCTTGTTAAGCTACAGTGACCTCCACAACTCTTCCACGGGGCATTGATATTGTCTTTTATTCCTCTGCAACTTCCACCACTCTTCCAAGGGGCATTGATATTGTCTTTTTATTCCACTGCGACCTCCCCCACTCTTCCAAAGGGCAGTGATATTGTCTTTTTAATCCACTGCGACCTCCACCACTCTTCCAAGGGCATTGATATTGTCTTTTTATTCCACCGCGACCTCCAACACTCTTCCTTGGGGCATTGATATTGTCTTTTTAATCAACTGCGACCTCCACCTCTCTTCCAAGGTGCATTAAAACCGTATTGTGAAGCTACTGTGACCTCCACGTCCCTTCCACGGGGCATTGATATTGTCTTTTTATTCCACTGCGACCTCCACCACTCTTCCAAGGGGCATTGATATTGTCTTTTTATTCCACTGCGACCTCCACCACTCCTCCAAGGGGTATTGATATTGTCTTTTTAATACACTGTGACCTCCACCACTTTTCCAAGGGCATTAAAACAGTCTTGATAAGCTATTGTGACCTCCATGTCTCTTCCAATGGCCATTAAACCATCTGGTTAAACCACTCTGTACTCCACAGCTCTTCCAAGAGGCATTGATATTGTCTTTTTATTCGACTGTAACCTCAACCACTCTTCCAAGGGGCATTGATATTGTCTCTGTTTTCCACTGCGACCTCCACCACTCTTCCAAGGGGCTTTGATATTGTCTTTTTTATCCTCTGCGACCTCCACCACTCTTCTAATGGGCATTAAAACCGTCTTGTTATGCTACTGTGACCTCCACGTCCCTTCCACGGGGCATTGATATTGTCTTTTTATTCCATTGCGACCTCCACCACTCTTCCAAGGGGCATTAAAACCGTCTTGTTAAGCTACTGTGACCTCCAAGTCTCTTCCAAGGGGCATTAAAACCGTCTGGTTAAACCGCTCTGAGATCCACAGCTCTTCCAAGGGGCATTGACAATGTCTTTTTATTCTATTGTAACCTTCTGCACTCTTCCAAGTGCATTGATATTGTCTTTTTATTCCTCTGTGACATCCTCGACTCTTCCAAGGGGCATTAAAACCATCTTGTTAAGCTACTGTGACCTCCAAGTTTCTTACACAGAGCATTGATATTGTCTTTTTATTCCACTGTAACCTCCACCACTCTTCCAAGGGGCATTGATATTGTCTTTTTATTCCACTGTAAACTCCACCAATCTTCCAAGGGGCATTGATATTGTCTTTTTATTCCACTGTGACCTCCACCACTCTTCTAAGGGGCATTGATATTGTCTTTTAAATCCACAAGGATCTTCACCACATTAAAACAGTCTTGTTAAGCTACTGTGACCTCCTCGTCTCTTCCAAGGGGCATTAAAACCGTCTGGCTAAACCACTCTGAACTCTACAGCTCTTACAAGAGGCATTGATATTGTATTTTTATTCGACTGTAACATCCAACACTCTTCCAAGCGGCATTGATATTGTCTTTTTATTCCACTGCGACCTCCACCACTCTTCCAAGGGGCATTGATATTGTCTTTTTAATCAACTGCGACCTCCACCTCTCTTCCAAGGTGCATTAAAACCGTCTTGTGAAGCTTCTGTGACCTCCACTTCCCTTCCACGGGGCATTGATATTGTCTTTTTATTCCACTGCGACCTCCACCACTCTTCCAAGCGGCATTAAGACCATCTTGTTAAGCTACAGTGACCTCCACAACTCTTCCTCGGGGCATTGATATTGTCTTTTATTCCTCTGCAACCTCCACCGCTCTTCCAAGGGCATTGATATAGTCTTTTTATTCCATTGCGACCTCCACCACTCTTCCATGGGGCTTTGATATTGTCATTTTAATCAACTGCGACCTCCACCTCTCTTCCAAGGTGCATTAAAACCGTCTTCTGAAGCTACTGTGAACTCCACGTCCCTTCCACGGGGCATTGATATTGTCTTTTTATTACACTGCGACCTCCACCACTCTTCCAAGGGGCATTGATATTGTCTTTTTATTTCACTGCGACCTCCACCACTCTAACAAGGGGCATTGATAATGTCTTTTTATTCCACTGCGACCTCCCACACTCTTCCAAGGCTCATTGATATTGTCTTTTTAAACCACTGCGACCGCCACCACTCTTCCAAGTGGCATTGATATTGTCTTTTTAATCCACTGCGACCTCCACCACTCTTCCAAGGGACATTGATATTGTCTTTTTTTTCCACTGTAACTTCCACCACTCTTCTAAGGGACGTTGATATTTTCTTTTTATTCCACTGCGACCTCCACCACTCTTCCAAGGGGCATTGATAATGTCTTTTTAATCCACTGCGAGCTCCACCACTCTTCCAAGGGGCATTAAAACCATATTGTTAAGCTACTGTGACCTCCACGTCTCTTCCAATGGGCATTAAAACCGTCAATTTAAACCACTCTGAACTCCACAGCTCTTGCAAGAGGCATTGATATTGTCTTTTTATTCCACTGTAACCTCCACCACTCTTCCAAGGGGCATTGATTTTGTCTTTTTAATACACTGCGACCTCCATCTCTCTTCCAAGAAGCATTAAAATCGTCTTGTTAGCTACTGTGACCTCCACGTCTATTCTACGGTGCCTTACAACCTTCTGGTTAAACCACTGTGAACTCCACAGCTCTTCCAAGGGGCATTGATATTGTCTTTTTATTCCACTGTAACCTCCACCACTCTACCAAGGGGCATTGACATTGTCTTTTTATTTTACTGTGACCTCCACCAATCTTCCAAGGGGCATTAATTTTGTCTTTTTATTCCACTGTGACCTCCACCACTCTTCCAAGGGTCATTGATATTGTCTTTTTATTCCACTGTAAACTCCACCACTTTTCCAAGGGGCATTGATATTGTCTTTTTATTCCACTTCGACCTCCACCTCTCTTCCAAGGGGCATTAAAGCCATCTTGTTAAGCTACTGTGACCTCCACGTCTCTTCCACGAGGCATTGATACTTTCTTTTTATTCCACTGCGACCTCCACATCTCTTCCAAGTGGAATTGATATTGTCTTTTTATTCCACTGCGACCTCCACCACTCTTCCAAGGGGCATTAAAACAGTTTTGATAAGCTACTGTGACCTCCTCGTCTCTTCCAAGGGGCATTAAAACCATCTGGTTAAACCACTCTGAACTCCACAGCTCTTCAAAGAGGCATTGATATTGTCTTTTTATTCGACTGTAACCTCCACCACTCTTCCAAGGGGCATTAAACCATCTGGTTAAACGACTCTGTACTCCACAGCTCTTCCAATAGGGGTTGATATTGTCTTTTTATTCGACTGTAACCTCCACCACTCTTCCAAGGGGCATTGAAATTGTCTCAGTTTTCCAATGCGACCTCCACCACTCTTCCAAGGGGCTTTGATATTGTTTTTTTTATCCACTGTGACCTCCACCACTCTTCCGATGGGCATTAAAACCGTCTTGTTATGCTACTGTGACCTCCAAGTCCCTTCCACGGGGATTGATATTGTCTTTTTATTCCATTGCGACCTCCACCACTCTTCCAAGGTTCATTAAAACCGTCTTGTTAAGCTACTGTGACCTCCAAGTCTCTTTCAAGGGGCATTAAAACCGTCTGGTTAAACCGCTCTGAGCTCCACAGCTCTTCCAAGGGGCATTGATATTGTCTTTTTATTCCACTGTAACCTCCACCACTCTTCCAAGGGGCATTGATTTTGTCTTTTTATTCCATTGCGACCTCTACCACTTTTCCAATTGGCATTGATATTGTCTTTTTAATCCACTGCAACCTCCACCACTTTTCCAAGTGGCATTAAAACAGTCTTGTTAAGCTACTGTGACCTCCAAGTCAATTCCACGGGGCATTGATATTGTCTTCTTATTCCACTGTAACCTTCACCAATCTTCCAAGGGGTCATTGATATTGTTTTTTTATTCCACTTCCAAGGGGCATTAAAACCGTCTTGTTAAGTTTCTGTGACCTCCACGTCTCTTCCAAGGAGCGTTAAAACCGTCTGTTTATACCTCTCTGAACTCCACAGCTCTTCCAAGGGGCACTATTATTGTCTTTTTATTCCAATGTAACCTCCACCACTCTTCCAAGGGGCATTGATATTGTCTTTTTATTCCACTGCGACCTCCACCAGTCCTCCAAAAGGCATTAAAACCGTCTTTTTAAGATACTGTGACCTCCACTTCTCTTCCACGGGGCATTGAAATTGTCTTTTGATTCCACTGTAACCTCCACCACTCGTCCAAGGGGCATCGATATTGTCCTTTTTTTCCATTCCGACCTCCACCACTCTTCCAAGGCGCATTGATAATGTCTTTTTATTCCACTGCGACCTCCACCACTCTTCCAAGGGGCAGTGATAGTGTCTTTTTATTCAACTGTAACCTCCATCACTCTTCCAAGGGGCAGTGATAGTGTCTTTTTATTCAACTGTAACCTCCACCACTCTTCCAAGGGGCATTGATATTGTCTATTTATTCCACTGCGACCTCCACCACTCTTCCAAGGTGCATTCATATTGTCTTTTTAATCCACTGCGACCTCCAAAACTCTTCCAAGGTGCATTAAAACCGTCTTGTTAAGCTACTGTCACCTCCGCGTCCCTTCCAAGGGGCATTAAAACAGTCAATTTAAACCACTCTGAACTCCACAGCTCTTGCAACGGACATTGATATTGTCTTTTTATTCCAATGTAATCTCCAGCACTCTTCCAAGGGGCATGGATATTGTCTTTTTATTCCACTGCGACCTCCACCACTCTTCCAAGGGGCATTAAAACCGTATTGTTAAGCTACTGTGACCTCCACGTCTCTTCCATGGTGCATTAAAACTGTCAATTTAAACCACTCTGATCTCCACAGCTCTTGCAAGAGGCATTGATATTGTCTTTTTACTCCACTGTAACCTACAGCACTCTTTCAAGGGGCATTGATATTGTCTTTTTATTCCACAAATACTTCCAACACTCTCCCAAGGTGCATTAAAAACATCTTGTTTAGCTACTGTAACGTCCATGTCTATTCCACGGGGCTTTGATATTGTCTTTTGATTCCACTGTATCCTCCACCACTCTTCCAAGGGGTATTGATTTTGTCTTTTTATTCCACTGCGACTTCCACCTCTCTTCTAAGGTGCATTGATATTGTCTTTTTAATCCACTGCAACCTCCACCACTCTTCCGAGAGCCATTAAAACAGTCTTGTTAAGCTACTGTGACCTTCACATCTCTTCCAAGGGGCATTAAAACGGTCTGGTTAAACCACTCTGAACTCCACCACTCTTCCAAGGGGCATTGAGATTGTCTTTTTAATCCACTGCGACCTCCACCACTTTGCCAAGGGGCATTAAAAACATCTTTTTAAGCTACTGTGACCTCCATGTCTCTTCCAAGGTGCATTAAAACCGTCTGGTTAAACCTCTCTGAACTCCACAGCTCTTCCAAGGGGCATTGATATTGTCTTTTTATTCCACTGTAACCTCCACCACTCTTCCAAGTGGCATTGACTTTGTCTTTTTATTCCACTGCGAACTCCACCACTCTTCCAATGGGCATTGATATTGTCTTTTTAATCCCCTGCAACCTCCACCACTGATCCAAGGGGCATTAAAACCGCCTTGTTAAGCCACTGTGACCTCCACGTCAATTCCACGGGGCATTGATATTGTCTTTTTATTCCACTGTAACCTCCACCAATCTTCCAAGGGGTCATTGATATTATTTTTTTATTCCACTGCGACCTCCACCACTCTTCCAAGGGGCATTAAAACCATCTTGTTAAGTTTCTGTGACCTCCACGTCTCTTCCAAGGAGCGTTAAAACCGTCTG
Source organism: Phyllobates terribilis (assembly GCF_046119375.1). Taxonomy (NCBI): domain Eukaryota; kingdom Metazoa; phylum Chordata; class Amphibia; order Anura; family Dendrobatidae; genus Phyllobates; species Phyllobates terribilis. Next base: position 104,383 of record NW_027362781.1, on the reverse strand, counting down.
GTTATACCTCTCTGAACTCCACAGCTCTTCCAAGGGGCACTATTATTGTCTTTTTATTCCAATGTAACCTCCACCACTCTTCCAAGGGGCACTATTATTGTCTTTTTATTCCACTGTAACCTACAGCACTCTTTCAAGGGGAATTGATATTTTCTTTTTATTCCACTACGACTTCCACCACTCTCCCAAGGTGCTTTAAAAACATCTTGCTTAGCTACTGTAATGTCCATGTCTATTCCACGGGGCATTGATATTGTCTTTTTATTCCACTGCATCCTCCACCACTCTTCCAAGGGGTATTGATATTGTCTTTTTATTCCCCTGTGACTTCCACCTCTCTTCTAAGGGGCATTGATATTGTCCTTTAAATCCACTGCGACCTCCACCACTCTTCCAAGAGGCATTAAAACAGTCTTGTTAAGCTACTGTGACCACCACATCTCTTAAAAAGGGGCATTAAAACCGTCTGGTTAAACCACTCTGAACTCCACCACTCTTCCAAGGGGCATTGAGATTGTCTTTTTAATCCACTGCAACCTCCGCCACTTTGCCAAGGGGCATTAAAAAAGTCTTTTTAAGCTACTGTGACCTCCACGTCACTTCCAATGGGCATTAAAACCGTCTGGTTAAACCACTCTGAACTCCACAGCTCTTCCAAGGGGCATTGGTATTGTCTTTTAATTCCACTCTAACCTCCACCACTCTTCCAAGGGGCATTGACATTGTCTTTTTATTCCACTGCGACCTCCACCATTCTTCCAAGGGGCATTAAAACTGTCTTGTTAAGCTACAGTGACCTCCACATCTCTTCCACGGGGCATTGATATTGTCTTAAAATTCCACTGTAACCTCCACCACTCTACCAAGGGGCATTGATATTGTATTTTTATTCCATTGCGACCTCCACCACTCTTCCAAAGGGCATTGATATTGTCTTTTTAATCTACTGCTTCCTTCACCACTCTTCCAAAGGGCATTAAAACCATCTTGTTAAGCTACTGTGACCTCCACGTCTCTTCCACTGGGCATTGATATTGTCTTTTTATTCCACTGTGACCTCCATCACTCTTCCTCGGGGCATTGATATTGTCTTTTTAATCCACTGCAACCTCCACCACTCTTCCATGTGGCATTAAAACCGTCTTGTTAAGCTACTGTGACCTCCACCTCTCTTCCAAGGGGCATTAAAGCCGTCTTGTTAAGCTACTATCACGTCCATGTCTATTCCACGGGGCATTGATATTGTCTTTTTATTCCACTGTAACCTCCACCACTCTTCCAAGTGGCATTGACATTGTCTTTTTATTCCACTGCGACTTCCACCTCTCTTCTAAGGGGCATTGATATTGTCTTTTTAATCCACTGCGACCTCCACCACTCTTCCATGGGGCATTAAAACAATCTTGTTAAGCTACTGTGACCTCCATGTCTCTTCCAAGGGGCATTAAAACCGTCTGGTTAATTCACACTGAACTCCACAGTTCTTCCAAGGGGCATTAATATTGTCTTTTTATTCAACTGTAACCTCCACCACTCTTCCAAGGGGTATTGATTTTGTCTTTTTATTCCACTGCGACCTCCACCACTCTTCCAATGGTCATTGTGACGCACCCCCTGGGCCATATTCTTAAGGGGAATACCCGGAGCCGGATCAGATGGGGGTTGTAGTCTCCGAGTGGCTGTGACCCGGTCCGTGCCCAGGGTGTCAAGCTCAGAGTGTGGCAGTCTTTACAGATGTTATAAATGTTCTTTGTGTCGACTACGCCACCCGTTGAATTGCGGTGCACAAGGGTCCGCTGAGGCTGGTGGTGTGTGTGCAGCTCTGGTAGTATAAACCCTAACGGGAGGGGTATAGCCTCAGGGGGTCAGGTGTAGAGGAGAGTGGTTGTGGTGGTGCAGTGTGGACGGGAAGAAGACTCAGAGTCGGGCTGTGCAGTTCAGGGTTTTTACTTACTGCTGTTGTGCTGGTCACTCCGGCCTTGAGTGACCACCCGAGCCGTGCTGCGTCCACCAGGCCCTGGACTCGGCCAACCCCCAAGCAGGTCTGGAGCGTGGTCCTGAGCTCCCTTTCTCACTGTCCTTTCTACGGCCTTCCCCACCAGGGATCCACTTATATCCGGCTCCCTCGGGCCTCTTGTTGGGTAAACCTTTTCTCTGGGTTCCCTGACCCTATACTTGGTTTGCCTTCTGAGTGGATTTAGTGAGGGGCTGCTCCACTGGTGATGTTGCAGCCTCCGGTTCTTAGTCGAGGGTAGTTTCTCTCCTCCACTAATTTGGGATCCGGTTCCCTTGCGTGCCAACCCTTCACCCTTCTGCTTGTATTCTGGGCTCTTGGGGTTCCTTCTTCTCCCCCTCTGGATCCTTCTTTCTCCTCTCTCTCTTCTTTCAGGACTGGCTCTCTGACCTTCCCTCTACAACAGGCTGACTGGTAACTGTCTGCCTGTCTGACTCTACAAAGACTGACCCTGATCTTAGATGGTTCCCACCTTATATACTCCCTCTATGTGTGAGCTCAGGTGACCAGCACCCAATGAGCTCCTATCTTTACCCAGACTGCTACCCCTATCTGCCCCTACACTACTGGGATGTTCCACCCCCCTCCCACTCCAGCCAGGGACAGACGCTGTCGTACCTGCACATTTCTCTAGTGGGAGTACAGTAGTTCTGTCCCCCGGAAAAGGGATGTATGTAGTGCATGCAGCTATCTGAGCTCAGTTCCACACTCCATTCTTACCCGGGAGTGGAATATCACACCTCTGGCCTGAGGTGCAATACCCCTGTAGCAGCCGAGTCCTCAGGGTGCTACATTCCCCCCTGGTAAATCACAGCACGTCTTCGGGCTGTAAGAAAAATAAAACATCCACAAACATACAATTTTTCATAACAACATAACATATAAAACATCATATATATATATCAATAAAACTTTTTTATAAATATTCTTGTCTTGTTCCTCCGGCCACGGTGCAACTTGTGACCGGGTAAAGTGCGACAGTCTCTTTTCTTGGAAAAACAGTTTCTTTATAAAACCAGTAGGGGGCGCTTTAGGAAGCGCAACTATGTACAAGGGGAAATGGCCGCTCTCAGTCCTCGGCCAGGTAATGGATAGGGGACACACGGGTAACAGTTCACACTTTGTCCCAACGGGGAACATATTTTAAATCTGTAACAGTTTTTTGTACCCCGACGGGTAACTATGTACAGTCTCTCTCTACCGTACTTCAATGACGGCTTCCTCCTGCTCTTTCTTGGTGGAAGGTTTCAGACCCGTCCGGGTCCTCTTGCTCCTCCTCACACCGCAGCTCCTCCTCCGTCAGGCGATGTACATGGAGGGCGTAGGGTCCTTTGGCACACTTGTGCCGGGTGAACGTAACCTCGTCCCCTACATATAGGTCACGACCTCTGTGTCCCTCCGGCAGATGGCTTTCTACGTCTCTGCGGGTGACAAAGACGTCGCCGGGGGTATGATGGTCTCTAATGAAGCCCCACCCATGCTGCAGATTGAACTTTATCACAGTCCCGATGGTACGGGGACCATGCGCTGCACGGGGGTCTCTCCTGGTCCGGCTCTTCTGCTCCGCGCTCCTTATCTGCGCCTGCTGTTCCCGGACCCGCCTCTCTCTCCGCTCCCTCTCGAAGACCTCGAGCTGCTGCCGGCAGCACTCTGCACGCTCCGCTGCGGCCGCCCGAGTTTCCTGAGTGAACCCCATGAGGTCTTCTCCGGTGGGGTCCCACTCAAACTGTGCCTCCTCCAGCGGGGGCGGGGTCCTCTTTACGGGCTTCGGAGCCGGAATCAGGGGCTCGCACATGGGCCTTGCTTTTTGGAGTTCCAGCTGAATATACTCCTCGGGCCATATGAAGGGCTGCCCATCCGGGCACGTATGCTGGGCGAACAGGTCTTCACCCAGGTGCGGCACTCTAGATCTTATGGGCGCAGTGGTGGTAGCGGCGCCCGGGTTGACCAGGCCTTGCGGCCAGGCTTGGGGCACCCTAAAGGAAAAGGGCACCGTGAGAACGGCGGCGCCCTGGGTTACTCGGCCCTGCGACCAGGCCGGTGGCTCCGCGGAGGTAGGGGGCGCTGTTGGAATTGCGGCGCCCGGGGGCACTAGGCCTTGCGACCAGGCCGATGGTATTTCCTGCTTGGCCGCGCTCAGGGTCGAAGCGCGTGACGTCACAGGGGTCGCAGCCGCGGTTTCCGGTTGAGGCCTTGTCTGCGGCGGTGGTGATGCAGCGACGGGCACGGCAGGGGGAACTTCGGGCTCTGCTACGGGGAGCCGGGGCAGGCACGCGGTTTCTCGACTCGGGGTAGGGACGTCCCCTTTACCTGCCTCCGTTTCTTCGGCTCCCTCCTCGGCGCCGTCTCCGGCCTTGATTCCTCCTGCACCATCCTCAGAGGCGGTCTGTCTCCTCGTCTCGGGTGGCGTGCTCCGCTGACGGGCTTTGGTCTGCTGGGCCATCTCTCGGCTCCACTCCGCCAGCGTCTCTCGCTGCACCTGGGCCATCCTCCTTGCGAGGCCCTCCAGCGCGGTCTGTGCACACTCCCGGTCTCGGGGAAGCTGCGCCAGGACCTCCACTAGGCCTAGTGGGGTTGTCGCTTCCAGCAGGCTCCTGACCACTGGGTCGGTGCTGCCTGGCTCTCCCTCCATCTCCGGGTGTGTCTTCTCCATACTCCTCGCTAGACTTCTTGTCTCCGGGTGCGCTCTCTCCAGACTCCTCCAGGCGGCACCCATCTTCGCTCTTTTGTTCTGAGTCCTCCCACTTCGAGGGCGGTCCTGGGGCAACTTGGTGATTGTCAGCTCCAGGGGCAGTTCCTTCACGCTGACGGACACTTCTAGCATCACAGTCTCTGTTGGTGGGGGCGGTTTCCGCTTTTGGCGCCATTCTTCGTCCTGGCCCACGATGGGAGGCGGCCCCTTGCCATCCTCTGGCACGCCCATAATGGCGTCTGCTCTTCCAAGGCGGGAAATCTTCTGAAATGGTGGGAATCGTCTCCCAGTGGCGGGAAACTCTGCAGATGGCGGGAAAAAGCTGCAAATGGCGGACAACCGGCGGGAATCGATCTGTGATGGGGTCCGATGGCGGGGACCCTCCGGGACCGGCGGGAGACTTCTTTTTGAGGTAAACTTGTACTTTTCTTCAGGCACGCAGTACCCGGTTGTTGCGGGCACGAAATCCTGCCGACTACGCCAAAGTTGACGCACCCATTGGGCCATATTCTTAAGGGGAATACCCGGAGCCGGATCAGATGGGGGTTGTAGTCTCCGAGTGGCTGTGACCCGGTCCGTGCCCAGGGTGTCAAGCTCAGAGTGTGGCAGTCTTTACAGATGTTATAAATGTTCTTTGTGTCGACTACGCCACCCGTTGAATTGCGGTCAAAAGGCCGCCGCTGCACAAGGGTCCGCTGAGGCTGGTGGTGTGTGTGCAGCTCTGGTAGTATAATCCCCAACGGGAGGGGTATAGCCTGAGGGGGTCAGGTGTAGAGGAGAGTGGTTGTGGTGGTGCAGTGTGGACGGGAAGAAGACTCAGAGTCGGGCTGTGCAGTTCAGGGTTTTTACTTACTGCTGTTGTGCTGGTCACTCCGGCCTTGAGTGACCACCCGAGCCGTGCTGCGTCCACCAGGTCCTGGACTCGGCCAACCCCCAAGCAGGTCTGGAGCGTGGTCCTGAGCTCCCTTTCTCACTGTCCTTTCTACGGCCTTCCCCACCAGGGATCCACTTATATCCGGCTCCCTCGGGCCTCTTGTTGGGTAAACCTTTTCTCTGGGTTCCCTGACCCTATACTTGGTTTGCCTTCTGAGTGGATTTAGTGAGGGGCTGCTCCACTGGTGATGTTGCAGCCTCCGGTTCTTAGTCGAGGGTAGTTTCTCTCCTCCACTAATTTGGGATCCGGTTCCCTTGCGTGCCAACCCTTCACCCTTCTGCTTGTATTCTGGGCTCTTGGGGTTCCTTCTTCTCCCCCTCTGGATCCTTCTTTCTCCTCTCTCTCTTCTTTCAGGACTGGCTCTCTGACCTTCCCTCTACAACAGGCTGACTGGTAACTGTCTGCCTGTCTGACTCTACAAAGACTGACCCTGATCTTAGATGGTTCCCACCTTATATACTCCCTCTATGTGTGAGCTCAGGTGACCAGCACCCAATGAGCTCCTATCTTTACCCAGACTGCTACCCCTATCTGCCCCTACACTACTGGGATGTTCCACCCCCCTCCCACTCCAGCCAGGGACAGACGCTGTCGTACCTGCACATTTCTCTAGTGGGAGTACAGTAGTTCTGTCCCCCGGAAATGGGATGTATGTAGTGCATGCAGCTATCTGAGCTCAGTTCCACACTCCATTCTTACCCGGGAGTGGAATATCACACCTCTGGCCTGAGGTGCAATACCCCTGTAGCAGCCGAGTCCTCAGGTTGCTACAATTTTTATTGTCTTTTTAATCCCCTGCAACCTCCACTACTCTTCCAAGGGGCATTAAAACCGTCTTGTTAAGCTACTATGACCTCCTTGTCCCTTGCACGGGGCATTGATATTGTCTTTTTATTCCACTGCGACCTCCACCACTCTTCAAAGGGACATTGATATTGTCTTTTTAATCCACTGCGACCACCACCACTCTTCCAAGCTGCATTAAAACCGTCTTGCTATGCTACTGTGACGTCGACTTCTCTTCCAATGGGCATTAAAACCATATGGTTAAACCACTCTGAACTCCACAGCTCTTCCAAGGGGCATTTGTAGTCTTTTTATTCCACTCTAACCTCCACCACTCTTCCAAGGGGCATTGACATTGTCTTTTTATTTCACTGCGACCTTCACCACTCTTCCAAGGGGCATTAAAACCATATTGTTAAGCTACTGTGACCTCCATGTCTCTTCCACGAGGCATTGACATTGTCTTTTTATTCCACTGCGACCTCCACATCTCTTCCAAGTGGAATTGATATTGTCTTTAGTGTTGAGCCACCCACGTAGTGTTCGAGTTCGGTTCGTCGAACACCCGTGTGTTCGCCGAACTGTTCGTCGAACTGTTCGTCGAACACCTTCGAACACCGTTAAAACCAATGGCAGGCAAACAAAAACACATAGAAACACATAGAAAACACCTTCAAAGGTGTCCAAAAGCTGACAAACTGCTCAGAAGACACAACTAACACATGGAAAAGTGACAAGTACATATAGTCATGAGAAAAGAAAAGAGGTGGAGGAGTAAAAGGAGGGGGAGACACAGATATAGGCATGTCATGCCCTTCTAAAATCCAAAAAGTGAGAAGCCGACACGTTCAGTTCGCTCCTGCCCGTGCCACCTCCGTGTCGCCGGGTTTGTGCCAGAGCCGCGGTGAACCCTGATGGCCAGCCCCCCTCTCCCAATACTGGTGCCTGTCCGCTGGTGGGTCGAGCGAGCCCCCCTGTGGTGGAGGCAGCTCTAAGTTTTTTAATTTAAATTGTCTCTCTAATTTGAATGAATACACTTTAAATCCATTTACAAGGATCTATTGGAGGGCAAGTCTCATGCCAGCAGCCGCGTAATTCCAGCTCCAGTAGCGTCCACTAAAGCTGCTGCAGTTAAAAAGCTTTTATAAGGATCGAGCTCGGCTGTCCACCGCAAGGCATCCTACTGCCAGTCCCAGCCCCTATGCCTTGGGGTGCCTCCTGATGCTCTTCACTGAGTATCCCGTGGTCCCGAAGCATTTCCTTTGAAAAAATTAAGTGTCCAAACTACAGGTGGTGTAGCTTGCTTAACAGCCGGGATAATCCACTGACTAGCAGACACTGCTACTAGGCACAAAGTATTTCCTGGGCTAGATGCAGTTAAAAATTTGTAAGTAGATACTCTCGTTGGATGCTGAGAAAGCATTCCATAGAGTCTCCTGGCACGCCATATATGATTCTCTTAAAAAGCTTGGGGTAGGGGTCTAGGGGACCCTTTTATAGCCAAAATCACGGCCCTGTATCACAATACGTCACCTAGGCTGAAGATAAATGGAACTGTAGCAACCTGAGGGCTCGGGTGCTACAGACGTATTGCACCTCACCCAGAGGTGTGATATCTCACTCTCAGGTAAGGATGGAGTGTGGTTCAGGACCCGACACCTGCATGCATTACACCACATTGCCGTGGGGCAGGGCGACCAATATGCCCCTGAGATGGGCACGACAGTCTCTGTCCCTGGCTGGAGTGGGGGGAGGGAACACTGAGGAAGGGGAACCCTGTAGTGCAGGAGTAGGGAGGAAGCAGTTCCTGGGTGCATTGAGAAGGGAGTGTAAAAGGTGGGCACCATCTTAGTTCAGTGCAGAGAAGTCTGAGCAGAAGTGGCAGGGAGCAGGGGCTCTGCATGAGCTCTGCTCCGGAGGCGGGCCTAGTAACAGAGGCCCAGGCCTGCAAGAGGGAGAAGGAAGGAAGAGGAGCGGAGAAGGCTCCAGGAACGAGGAATGAAGGGATCCCAGGGGTGCGGACGGGCGAGTCGCCACCGCACGCCCGAATCCACCTGCGTGGAGGGGTCAGGCAAAAGGGGGAGACCGGTCCCCGAACTAGTGGAGGCAGGAAACGACCCTCAGCTAGAAACCGGAGGCTCTGACATTTTATGTGGCGCAGCCCCTCGCTACACCCGCTAGGAAGGCACCACATAGGGTCAGGGAAACTGGCGCCAAGTTTACCAAGAGGAGGCCCGAGGCAGCCGGACAGAAGTGTTGGTAAGAAAGGCCAGACAAAGGACACACAAAGGGGGTCCTGTGAAGCGCTCCAAAGTTATCTGGGAGTTGTCTGAGCCCCTCACCTGGTGAGCACAGTACGACGTGGGCAGCCGTTACCTGCAGACGTGGTCTGGATAATAAGAACTGTGAGTAAAGGCCCTGAACTGCATCACTGACTCCGTGTCGTTACTGCTGCTGCCCTGCACCATCACCCCCATCCTCCGCATACACTGCCCTGAGGCTATACTCCTCCCATGGGGAGTTATGCTACGCTCTGCTGCACCCACAACACCAGCCTCAGCTGTCTGCCCTGTAGCGGCGGTTCACTCTGACCGCAATCCACGGGTGGCGTAGTCGGACATTTAAACATCAAAACCACATAAATAGTTTCCCACTGGTTTGACCACCCTGAGCCACGGAACCGGGTCACCGCCACGAAGACTACAAAGACTACAACCACCAGCATCCACCAAAAAGGATCTGGCTCCGGGTGTCCCAAGGCCCAGGGGGTGCGTCAGAACATTTTCATCACCTTTCACAATCACCAATGGGACAAGGCAGGGATGTCCTCTGTCCCCTCTCTTATACATCCTAGTGACGGAGCACCTGCTCTCATCAATTCGCCATAACCCCAATATTAGGTGGATTGAGTTGGGAGGCACCGAGTACAAGTGCTCTCTATTTGCTGATGATGTCCTAGTATATATCACTCAATCACATATATCCACCCATGCTGTTATGGCTGAAATAGATCACTTTTTTACATGGTCAAATTTTAAAATCAATGCAGCGAAGTCTGAGGCCCTCGATGTCTCCCTCCCCAAATCCATATAGGATTCCATCCAGTCCAACTTTCCCTTTGCCTGGCCCTCACAGGGTATCAAATACTTAGGAATTCCTATTCATAGAGACCTCTCCCATCTATGTTATCTTAATTTTGGGCCCTTTATTGAACAACTCCATACAGACCACGGTTGGCAAGTTAGAACTGTAAGATTCACTACGTGAACCACTGGTGTTTTGTGGAAAAGCACATGTACACTGCGTTCCAAATTATTATGCAAAATGTGTTTAGGAGTGATAAGGGAAGAATTTGTTTGTTTGTCAGTTAAACTCATTGATGGTGATGTGTGTCAGGGCTCTTTATATCACTGTAAGCAATTGCAGACACCTGTGCTAATTAGTTTGGCAGGTGTGTCCAATGAAAGGCAAGACTACTTAAGAAGGCTCTCTCACATTATTAAGCAGCCTACATTTTCTGCCAAAATGGGAAAGAAAAAGGATGTGTCGGCTGCTGAGAAGCAACAAATTGTGGAGTGTTTAGGTCAAGGCATGACTACAATCAACATTGGGCGATGATCAGGATGAAGTGTCTTGGCAATCAAGAAGTATGTAGCTGATTCACAGTACACACGTGTGCGTGCTGATAAGGGCAAATTGAGGACTCTTTCCTACAGGCAATTACGTCAGGTTGAAAGAGCAGCGGCAAAAAAGCCTTGTCATAGCAGCAGACAAGTTTTTGAAGCTGCTTGTGCCTCCAACGTCCCCCGAACAACAAGATGCAGGGTCCTTCAGAGGTTTGCAGCTGTGCATACGCCATCCTGTCGACCTCCTCTATCCACTTCACACAAGCAGAAATGGCTCCAGTGGGCCAAACATTACATGAAGACTGATTTCAAAACTGTTTTGTTCACGGATGAGCGCCGGGCAGCGCTCGATGGTCCAGATGGATGGAGTGGAGGATGGCTGCTTGATGGACACCCCACGCAAACACGGCTACAGCGCCAACAAGGAGGAGGTGGAGTAATGTTTTGGGCTGGAATCATGGGGAGAGAGATTGTCAGCCCCTTTAGGATCCCTGAAGGCGCTAAAGATGAACTCCATAATGTATGTGGATTTTCTCAAACAGCACTTCCTGCCATGGTTCAAGAAGAAGAACCGTGTATTTCACAGCAAGATCATTTTTCTGCATGATAATGCACCATCTCATGCTGCACATAAAACATCTGCATCTCTAGCTGATATGGGCATAAAAGGGGACAAACTTATGGTGTGACCCCCATGCTCCCCTGACCTCTACCCCATTCAGAACCTTTGGAGCATCATTAAAAGGAGTGTCTATGATGGCGGGAGGCAGTTCACATCTAAGCAACAGCTCTGGGAGGGTATTCTGTCCTCATGCAAAACAATTGAAGCAGAAACCATCCAAAACCTGACAAATTCAATGGACGAGAGAGTTCAGAAGCTCCTTTCGAACAAGGGGTCCTATGTGAAAATGTAACATCACCTAGAATAAAGTTTTGAGTTGAAAACTGTTTGATTTCAGTTTCTAACAACCTGCTAATGCTTATAATTTCAAAAATGACCATTTTTTTGGTCTTTATTAAAATGAAAAGGTTGATCGAAAAGTTTGGGGGATCTAAGAGTGTGGCAACCCAGTAGTCATGATTACTTCGAATTCTGACAATATGAGGGTCATGCTGCAGGTAGTGCAGCAAGAAGGCACTTATGTGTCTTGCGCATCTCGGAGCCCCAAAATCATTTTCCGGGCTAGATGCAGCTAAAAATTATTATTAATTTTAAATCTGGTGAAGCTTTAGTATAGATGGCCTAATAGGATCAGTGCTGCACACTGCTACAAAGCCCAAATTATTTTCCAGTCAAGATACAGATAAACATGATTAGTAATTTTAAATCTGGTGGAGCTTATTATAGATGGCCTAATAGAATCAGTGCTGCACACTGCTACAAAGCCCAAATTATTTTCCAGCCAAGATACAGATAAACATGATTAGTAATTTGAAAGCTTAAAACGGTTGGTAGGGTGATTTTAACCAATCATCAAGCTTTTACTCTCCCCAGGATGACACAGGGGTAGAAAAGTCGTTACGGATCCATGATTTGTTCATCTTTATGAACGTGAGTCTGTCTACATTATCAGTGGAGAGCCGCGTGTGCTTATCTGTCAGCACACCACCAGCAGCGCTGAACACACGTTCAGACAGAACGCTGGCTGCGGGGCATGACAAGATCTCCAAGGCGTAAGTGGCTAGCTCCGGCCATTTATCCAGATTGGAAGCCCAAAAAGAGCAAGGGTCCAGTGACACAGTCGTGGCTTCAATGTTTACTTGGAGATACTCCTGTACCATCGTCTCTAGGCGTTGACTATGTGTCAGACTTCTTGTCTCCTGTGGCCTTGCAAAGGATGGGCTAAAAAAGTGGTGAAATGATTCCGCAAAATTGATGTTACCAGCAGATACTGTGGTTCTGTTACGGTTTGAGTACTGAACACTTGACGGTCCCACGGTTGGCAAGTTGGAACTGTGAGATTCACTACGTGCACCACTGGTATTTTGTGGAAAAGCACATGTAAGATTCTGCAACAGTCTCTGCTGATACTCCTGCATGCGTGCATCCCTTTCTATGGCAGGAATAATTTCTGCAAATTTACTTTTGTACCGGGGATCTAACAGTGTGGCAACCCAGTAGTCAGGATTATTTCTAATTCTCACAATTCGAGGGTCATGTTGCAGGTAGTGCAGCAAGAAGGCACTCATGTGTGTTGCGCATCCAGGAGCACCAAGTCCCTGTTGTGTTGGTGGCGAGGTAACAATCATGCTTCCTTCCTCTGTCCTCTCCCCCCAACCTCGCACAACAGAAATGTGATCAAGGTCTCCCTCATCTGATGAGTCTTCCATCAGTTCGTCCTCCACTTCTTCCTGGGCTCCTGCACCTTCCTCACTAGTTTGGCTGCTACCATGCGCCCTGGTAAAACCATCTCCCCCACCCTCACATGCCTGCCGCCTTGGTGCTGCCGACCGTCTGGACCTTGCAGATGTTAGCCCTTCCGCATACAACTCCTCCTCCTCTACTTCCTCCACCTCCTCTTGTGCCACCACCTGACTCCGAATTCTGTTTAACATGTGCTCCAGCATGTAAATCACCGGAATAGTCATGCTGATAATAGCATCGTCAGCACTAAACATCTTCGTCGCCATTTCAAAACTGTGCAGAAGGGTGCATAGGTCCCTGATCTGAGACCACTCCTCCAGCGTGATTTGCCCCACCTCTGAATCTCGTTGGCCCAGGCTATACGTCAGAACGTATTGCACCAGGGCTTGTCGGTGCTGCCACAGTCGCTGCAACATGTGCAGAGTTGAATTCCACCGGGTAGGCACATCGCATTTTAGCCGGTGAAGTGGCAGGCCCAACGACTTCTGTAGAGATGTAAGTCGCTGAGCTGCGGGATGCGAACGGCGGAAGTGAGCACACAGCGACCGTGCCCTCTGCAGAAGGCCATCTAGTCTGGGATAGTGGGCTAAAAATTGCTGGACAACCAGGTTCAACACGTGAGCCATACAAGGCACGTGTGTGACATTGCCCCGGCGAAGGGCCGCACCCATGTTTGCAGCATTGTCGCACACGGCCTTCCCTGGTTTCAGGTCCAGTGGAGACAACCATTCATGAAATTGGTTCTCCAGAGCTGACCACAACTCCTCAGCTGTGTGACTCACATTTCCCAGACATTTCAATGTAAAAACCGCCTGATGACGTTGAGCCCTACTGCCAGCATAGTAAGGAGGTGTGCAGGATCCCTTCTGCGCAGTTAGAAAGCTTGTGGCATGACCAGACAGGCTTTGGGTGCAGGTGGAGGACCGAGAGGAGGTTGAGGAGGCAGAAGCAGTGGAGGAACTTTGACATAAAGAGGATTGACGCACAACTCGTGGGGACGGCAAGACTTGGACAGCAGCCCCTTGTCCTGCTGTCACCATAGTTACCCAATGCCCAGTCAGCGACATGTAACGCCCCTGTCCATGCCTACTCGTCCAAGTGTCTGTGGTGAAATGCACCCTGTCACACACAGAGTTTCTCAAAGAAGCGGTGATGTTGTGTGCGACATGCTGGTGGAGCGCAGGCACACCTTTCTTTGAGAAGTAGTGCCGACTGGGCATCTGGTACTGGGGCACTGCGATGGACATAAGGTCTCGAAAATCCTCTGTGTCCACTGACGCTCCCCTGGGCCTACGTGGTGTAGCGTTGCGCACGCGGGGACTACCCGGAGCTGGGCCTGTTGGGGGTAGTAGTCTCGTGGCGGTGACCCGGTCCGTGCCCAGCGAGTCAAACTGTGTGGCTGAGTATTAGCAGTAGATGTAGGACGACTACGCCACCCGTTGAATGCAGCTATGGAGCTGCCGCTGCAGGGCAGACCGCTGAGGCCGGTGGAAGGATGGTGCAGCGTGGATGGTATAACCCCCAACGGGAGGGGTATGGCCTCAGGGCAGCCGACGTGGAAGATGGGGGTAGCAGGAACCACTCAGAGACGATGCGGTGTAGTTCAGGGTCTTTACTGGTGACAAAGATAGACCCTCCCGGAGTACTGGCTAGCGGTCGGGGCCTGGTCAGTCCTTGAGCAGATGGGATCTCCCCTGGCCGGGCGGAGTTGTAGGCCTCCCCAACTAATTGTACTCTTCTGGCTACCTTGCTAGAGGCGGGTAAAAGTAGCCCACGTCCCTGAGTGTACCGTGTGGTGCTCACCCGTATGGCCGGTGACTCGGGGCCTTCTAGTGGCTTCCGCTCCACAACGGCGGTGCTGGTCCCACGCGTGTGACCGTGCCTTCGGGTTTCTTGGCCAGAGGACCTGAAATCCCCTGCCGGTCGGTTTCTGCTGCTGGGAAGGATTAGTCCCCACAGCCTCGGACTCCGGGTCTGGACGTAACTCTTCAATCAGGGCGAGCTCTACAGCTGCCAGCCCCTGATTCCTTTTAGCACGACTTCCTCAGAGCTCCTGATCTCTCTTTCCTATAGCTGCTTCTCCTCTTCTCTCTCTACTCTTTCTCTTCTCTCCTCTAACCCTGCCTCAGCCCCAGTTTTATATAGGGGAAGTTCTTCCCCTCCCAGGACTGGTCAGGAGGTGTGGCATGCATAGGATTCCTGACCAAGAGACCTCCCACCTGCTCTCAGACATAATATTGCTATTACTGTGGAAACCAGACCCCTGGGGTGCCACATTCCCCCCTAGTGAAAGTCAGTACTCCGGGACTAAACATACTTTTGTAAACATAACAAGGTATAAACAATAACATTCTGATAGAGACAACACATAAGGTGGTCACGGCGTGTCCGCAACCGGGTGTAACTTTTGAGGAAAACCAAGGGTGTCCATTTCACCAAAACAGGGAGACGTAACCAGATAGGGGTCTGTCCTGCCCCGAGTCCTTAACAGTCTTTTAGTCTGTCCTGGATTACGCTCCAACTATATGCACAAAGGATTCCCGGTAAATCCACCAAAGACTCCTATAAATAACTAGAAACACATAATTATACACAAGCAACAATAAACAGGTAAACATTAATAAAACAGCTTGAACATTTAGATCCTCCACCGTATGGGCAACTGGCCTCTAGTGACCCTAGTGGACCTACGGAGCTGGCTGACTGGTCCTGAGCTACAGGGTATAGGAGCTGTCAAGGGTAAACTGGGCAGCCGTCTACGGACTCTTTGGCTCACTAGGGGTATGGCAGGCTCACTATAAGCAGAGGGTTGATTTTCCTGGTCTGCTTGTGTGGGGTCTTCTGCCTCCTGGACCGGCTGTTCTTCCAGCTCTACCTGTGTCTCCGTAGGCACTTGGGATGCTGGTTGGAGGAACGAGAGGACGGGTACCACAACAGCACCATTGACTTGAGTCCAAGACCGAGGGAAGTCTCCGAGCACAGTACTAACCATATCTTCCCTTTCCTCTACGGGTCGAGGGTCCTCTTGTTCCTCTTCAGGGTTCCGTAGCTGTTCGGGACACTTCTTCAGGTGATCCCGGGATACAATGGCTGTGGTTTCCCCTCCGTCTTTACTGATTGTACAGACCTTTGGGTTGTGGCTTGAGGGCAGTACGGTGTACGGGTCCTTCTCCCACTGGTCGTCCAACTTGTGGAGCCGTCTTTTCCTCTTCAAGACCTGCTCTCCGGGTACCAGGGGAACAGCGGGAGCATACTGGTTGTAAGTTTTCTCTTGTCTTTCCCTAGCTTGACAGAGACTACGCTCCACGCTCTCCTGTACTTTCCGGTACTGCTGCTGCCTCTCTGTGTCCCAGTCTGCTTCTGGTGAAGTGTCCTCGGGTGTCAGGACTCCCATCTCCAGATCAACAGGAAGCTTACCAGGTCTTGCCCTCATTAGGTAAGCCGGGGTACAGTTGGTGGAACCTACAGGGATGTGGTTGTATAGGTCCACCAGGTCGGGCAGCTTCTCAGGCCACAGACTGCGTTCTTCCAGGGGCAATGTTTTCAGAAGATCTATCACCACCTGGTTCATTTTCTCACAAAGTCCATTAGTTTGCGGGTGATAGGGTGTTGTTCTTATCTTCCGGCAGCCATACAGGGTGCAGAACTCCTGGAAGACCTCCGCTTCAAAGGCAGGCCCCTGGTCCGTCAGCACCTGCTCCGGGTATCCGTGCGGACGGCAGAAGTGCTGCTGGAAGGCTCTAGCTGCTGTTTGAGCCGTTAAGTCCTTGACGGGGACGACAACCAAGAACCGGGAGTAGTGATCCACGATGGTTAATGCGTAGACGTAGCCACTTCTGCTTGGGGTCAGTTTTACATGATCCAAGGCTACCAGTTCCAACGGCTGTCTGGTGATGATGGACTGCAGGGGAGTCTTCTGGCTGGCACGGTCCCTCCTTCTTAGGTTGCATGGGCCACAGTCTCTGCACCACCTCTCGATGGTTCCTCTCATGCCTACCCAATGGAACCGCCCGCGCAGCAGGAACTCCAGCTTCTTCCATCCGAAGTGCCCAGCTCCGTCGTGGTATGCCTCCATCACCATAGCTGCGTCTCTTCTTGGCACCACTACTTGCCAGATTAGTTCATGCGTCCGGGAGTTAACCATTCTGCGGCACAACTTTCCCTTGTAAAGGAACAGTCGACTCTTCTCAGCCCACAGTTGCTTGGCTTCCTCCGGAGCGTCTGGGTCAAGGCGTGCATCTGGCCGAGTCAGCATCTCCTTTACCAGTCGGACGGCAGGGTCACTGTCTTGCGTCTCCGCCCAGTTGTAATGAGGTAAGGGGTTGAACGTTGCGGATTGCTTACTCCTTACACGGTGGGAATACTGGATAGTCTCATGACGGTGGAACGCGGGGAGTTCAACTTCTTCCAGTCCCTCTGAATCTTCCCCTACGTCCGGTAGGTTTGGCATCCTGGACAGGGCGTCCGCGTTGGTATTGGAGCGTCCTGCCCGGTATTTGATTGTAAACTCATAGTTGGACAAGCGGGCCATCCATCTCTGCTCTAGGGCACCGAGTCTTGCAGTGTCCAGGTGTGTCAACGGGTTGTTATCCGTGTACACGGTGAACCGGGAAGAAGCGAGGTAGTGCTTAAAGCGTTCGGTGACTGCCCACACCACTGCCAGGAACTCTAGCTTAAATGAGCTGTAATTCTCAGGGTTTCTTTCGATGGGTCGCAGTTTTCGGCTGGCGTAAGCAATTACCCGTTCTTTCCCCTGCTGGATCTGGGACAGTACGGCTCCTAGCCCGATGTTACTGGCGTCGGTGTAGAGGATAAAGGGCTGGCTATAATCAGGGTACGCCAGGATTTCATCCCCCGTGAGGGCCATCTTCAGCTGGCGGAAGGACTCTTCTTCCAGCTTCTCCCATCTGAAGGGTGGCTTCTGGTTCTTGGCCTTCCTGGACTGGCGTATCAGGAGGTCCTGCATAGGAGCTGCCTTTTTGGTGAAACCGGGAATGAACCTTCGGTAGTAGCCTACCAACCCGAGGAACTGCCTCACTTCCTTTACGCTGGAGGGGCTTGGCCATTCCTTAATTGCGGTGATCTTATCAGGGTCGGGAGCCACTCCGTCAGCACTCACCACGTGTCCCAGGTACTGCACCTTTGGCTTCAGGAGGTGACACTTGGAGGGTTTCACCTTTAGGCCGTAACTTGCCAGAGCTTTGAACACTTCCGCCAGGTGTTTCAGGTGGTCCTCGTAGGTCTTGGAATAGACGATGACATCGTCCAGGTATAACAGGACCGTCTCAAAGTTTCGGTGTCCCAGACAGCATTCCATCAATCGCTGGAAGGTTCCTGGTGCGTTGCAGAGTCCGAACGGCATGCAGGTAAACTCGCTAAGTCCCATCGGGGTGGTGAATGCGGTCTTCTCCCGGTCCGCCTCTGCTACAGGAACCTGCCAGTACCCGCTAGTGAGATCCAAGGTGGAGAAGAAGTTAGCAGATTTTAAAACAGCCAAAGACTCCTCTATTCTTGGTAAGGGGTACGCATCTTTGTGTGTGATACGGTTAATTTTCCGGTAATCTACACACATTCTCATGGTGTTGTCTTTCTTTTTGACCAAGACTAGTGGAGCTGCCCAGGGGCTACAGCTATCCCTGATTACCCCAGCCTCCTTCATGTCTCTAAGCATCCCCTTGGCGTGTTGGTAGTGTGCAGGGGGTACGGGTCGATACCTCTCTTTTATGGGAGGATGGTCTCCCGTGGGGATGTGGTGTTCTACCCCCTTGACTCGCCCGAAGTCTAAAGGGTGTTTACTAAACACTCTCTCGTACTCTTGAACCACCCGGTAGACTCCCTGTTTCTGGTGGGAGGCAGTGGAGTCAGTACCCAAATGTAGTTGCTGACACCAATCCTCCACTATTTTCTTAGAGCCGTTACCTTCCTCCGGGTGAGATGGAGGCAAGGGTTCCACAGACTGTATAGAATTTTGGTTGATAGTATATAATTTGGCTAGCGTAGCATACCGGGGCAGGTATACTTCCCTTTTCCCGATATTTATTATGCGAACGGGCACCCTCCCATGGCGTACATCAACTACCCCCCGGGCTGTCAAAATGGTGGGCCTACTGTCTGAGTAAACTGGTTCTACCATGGCCTGGTAATCTCTACCTCTCAGACCAATAGCTGCCCGGCACCAAATCATCATTTCACTTTTCGGGGGCATGGCAATAGGGAAAGGGTCACACATTCTTACGCTACCAATCTCACCACCGGAGAGTTCCACCTGTTGCCGTCGCATCAGTGCCCGGATCTCTTTCTGGAGCACTCGCTGCTGGCCGGAGCTGGCGTTCTTGGCAACCTGCTGTAAAATGAAAATCACCTCTGCAAAACAATTTTCAATCACATTAGTTCCTAGAGTTATCTTTGGGTGACTCTCGCGCTTGTCAATGTCTACAATGATCAGTCCCTGTGCTGCCAGTTCGACTCTACCGATATTAATGGTCATCTCTTTAAATCCGATCTGTGGCACGGGCTGACCATTACTGGCGATGATACTCAAGTCGTCGTCTGGATAGCGGGTTATATCCGAGTCATTCCAGTACTGCTTGAAGAGCACGTACGGGATGGTGGTGACCTGTGACCCAGTGTCCAGTAGGGCACTCATAGGGATGCCATCCAGTACCACAGGCAAGACTGGACGTCCTCCCACATATTTGTCGCGCCAGTTCGATGGGCCTGGTGATCTTTTTCCTGGGGGTTGGCCCTCTACCCCAGGTTGTGCCAGTTTAAAGGACAGTACCTTGCCATATGTCCGGGTTGATTGCAGCGGCGGCAGATGGGTTGTCCGTCCTCGTTGTATCGGTCGCTGGGTCTTCCTCTGGCCGGTGGGGTCCTCCTTGGTCGACGCCACGGGATGTCCTCCGGTCCGGATGCCAGCTGGATCTTCCCTGGAGTGGAAACCTGGAAAGACTGCACAGTTCGGGTTAGCGCAGCAACGCTTTTAGCTAGCTCTTGGACCTGATGGTGCAGGTCTGGAGCCGGGTCATTGTTCAAAGCCTGCGCATCAGCTCCCACTGGCCCTGCCGACAAGGGTGTCGCCTCCTGGTGGTAAGCGGTAGCAGGGCGCCTATGGGCCACAACGCCACCCGGTGCCGGTTCTCGGAGCACCCAGATGGCTCTGTCCTTGAACTGTGCAAAGTCCAGATGAGGATCCTGTAAGGCTATGGCCCGCAACTGGGTTCGGTGGACATTGCAATATAGTCCCTCTATAAATTGTTCGGTCAGCAGCCTGTCCTCGTTTCCCACGCTGTCAGGGTCGGTCTGCTTAATGGCTCTCAGGGCCTCTTGTAGGTTTAGTGCATAGTCCCTGATACTCTCATGTGCTCGCTGCTTGCACCCATAGAATCTAAGCTTAATCTCGGCTGAGGTGCGGGTATCAAAGGTGTCCCTCAGCCGGGTTAGTATCCCTGCGACAGTCCTCCTCCCAGGTGGCCAGGACTTTACCTCCCTTTGGGCTGCCCCGGTTAGTTGGTCCACCAGGATGCTCACTTTTTGCTCTTCTGTGAGGGGGTACACCTGGAAGAGGCTATCCAGCTTTTCTCTAAAGTCATTCAGGGTATGTGACTCCCCTGAGTACTGGGGTAGCCAGGCTGCTCCCGGGATATAGGGCATGGTGAAAGGCATGACTGCAGCAGCGGTGGCGCTGGCGGGGGTTGAGGCAGTGAAGCTCTCCTCCGTATCCGACATCTTCCTCCCCCCTAGTGGACCGTGGCCTACCTTGCGATGATCCTCTTCCGTAGGCCGCGGCTCCGCAGTGGATCGTCAGGGTTGAGGACCTTCCGTCGCGCTCCTGTGACGTCGGCGTCTGCTGGGCTCCTTCCAGGACCTTACGCAACGTCCGGACGTGAGGCGGGGCTTCAGTTCTCGTGCGCTTTCGGAGTACACGCCCCTCTTCTTCCCGCGCGGCGTCTTCAAGATGGCGTCCAACGGCGGGAAAACTCCACGGATGGCGGGAAGAAGGCAGAAGATGGCGCCGGATGGCGGGTAAACTTCGCGGATGGCGGGAAGAAGGTAGAAGATGGCGCCGGATGGCGGGAAACCTCCAAGGATGGCGGAATCTTCACCACTGGTAAGTTTGAACAGTCTTTTTCAGGCACGCAGTACCCGGTGGTTGCGGGCACGAAATCCTGCCGACTACGCCAAAGTTGACGCGCCCCTGGGCCTATGTGGTGTATCGTTGCGCACGCGGGGACTACCCGGAGCCGGGCCTGTTGGGGGTAGTAGTCTCGTGGCGGTGACCCGGTCCGTGCCCAGGGAGTCAAACTGTGTGGCTGAGTATTAGCAGTAGATGTAGGACGACTACGCCACCCGTTGAATGCAGCCATGGAGCTGCCGCTGCAGGGCAGACCGCTGAGGCCGGTGGAAGGATGGTGCAGCGTGGATGGTATAACCCCCAACGGGAGGGGTATGGCCTCAGGGCAGCCGACGTGGATGATGGGGGTAGCAGGAACCACTCAGAGACGATGCGGTGTAGTTCAGGGTCTTTGCTGGTGACAAAGATAGACCCTCCCGGAGTACTGGCTAGCGGTCGGGGCCTGGTCAGTCCTTGAGCAGATGGGATCTCCCCTGGCCGGGCGGAGTTGTAGGCCTCCCCAACTAATTGTACTCTTCTGGCTACCTTGCTAGAGGCGGGTAAAAGTAGCCCACGTCCCTGAGTGTACCGTGTGGTGCTCACCCGTATGGCCGGTGACTCGGGGCCTTCTAGTGGCTTCCGCTCCACAACGGCGGTGCTGGTCCCACGCGTGTGACCGTGCCTTCGGGTTTCTTGGCCAGAGGACCTGAAATCCCCTGCCGGTCGGTTTCTGCTGCTGGGTAAGGATTAGTCCCCACAGCCTCGGACTCCGGGTCGGTCGTAACTCTTCAATCAGGGCGAGCTCTACAGCTGCCAGCCCCTGATTCCTTTTAGTACGACTTCCTCAGAGCTCCTGATCTCTCTTTCCTATAGCTGCTTCTCCTCTTCTCTCTCTACTCTTTCTCTTCTCTCCTCTAACCCTGCCTCAGCCCCAGTTTTATATAGGGGAAGTTCTTCCCCTCCCAGGACTGGGCAGGAGGTGTGGCATGCATAGGATTCCTGACCAAGAGACCTCCCACCTGCTCTCAGACATAATATTGCTATTACTGTGGAAACCAGACCCCTGGGGTGCCACATCCACCAGGCGGAAAGGCAGCATTTCTGTAGCCAAGAGCTTGCAGATGGTGAAATTCAACCTCTTAGCTTTCTCATGGCTAGGAGGAAATGGTCTTTTACTTGTCCACATCTGAGGGACCGAGGGCTGGCTATTGTGCTTAGACGGGGTTGATAAGGGTGTCCCCGGCAAACTGCCGGTCTGTGAGGAAGATGCAGGCGGACATTTTAGGTTGCCTTGATCCAAAGGTGGTGCTATCGATGTCGGACAGCGCTCAACACCAGCTGGTGTTACCACCTCCAAAGAAAATGATGACCTGCCAATCACGCTGGCTGTTGCGGGTAAAGAGGTGGCAGGTCTGCGCCCCAAAACAGGTGTGACTGCTGTCCCCCCAGTCACAGAGGATGAAGAGGCCGCGAATGCACAAGATATGGCAGACGGTGGTTGGCCCGGCCGGCTAGGCCGCATTGTAGCACACTGAGCTTCCCACTGCAACTTATGCTTCATGTCCATGTGCCGGTTCATGCATGAAGTACTCAAACTATGTATTTTTTGGCCTCTACTTAGCTTTTGCTGACAAATGTTACAGATAACACGAGTTGGGTCATCTTTATCGATCTGAAAAAATGCCCAGGCTATGCAAGGCTTAGCACCCATGCGACCTGAAGAGCCACCACGACTTGTGGTGAGAGGCAGAGTTGTGTTTGAGGATGCAGTTGTTGACGTGCTTCCAGTACTACGTCTCTGTCCAGGAAGGCGCAACCTGACCTCGTCGTCACTAGCATCTTCCTCCACCTCCTCTGCTGACCTCATCTCTTGGCTGACTGTGGGTTGACAGTAAGTGGGATCTCCAACCTCATCATCATCACCCTGTGCGTTATCACACCCGTCGTCCTCAGAGCCAACCTGTTCCTGCCCTGACAAAAAACTAAAGTTGTCGCTCCAATCAGGTATTTGAGTCTTATCATCGTCTTCCTCATTGTCTCCACCAACAGGAGTTACAGTTTGGGAATGAGGGTCTACATTATGGTCAGAACCTTCTGCGTCTGGTCCTGGATCCGACTCATAAAGATTCTGGGCATCAGTGCAGATCATTTCCTCGTCTGGATTCACAGAAGCGCTGGAGTCGACCTCTGATTCCCTGGCATTAGTATGAGTAAACAGCTCTGCAGACTCAACCATCTGTTCTACCTCATACTCAGACGGGCAGCTGGAGATTTGGGAGCTGTGAGGAAGCAAGTGCGATTGGGGTGACACCTTTGAGGACTGGAGTATTTGTGATGTTGAAGTTGATGTGGAGGAGAGCCCACTTAAAGGAGCACTTGATATCCGTTGAAGCACCTGCTGTTTTTGTGCCTCATCTGGAATTTGTAGCGATTGGCGTGGCCGTAAGAAAGGGATCTTATCACATTGTCCGCTAAAAGAAGTAGACATTTTAGTTTGGCTGGAAGATGGTCTTTCTTCTGCAGATGTTACTGTTGCTTTAACACCTACCCCACGGACACAACCTTTTTTCCCCTTCCCAACACGCCTATTCCCCTTTCCACCAGCAGCAGGCCTTTTTCCACTCATTTTGGTGGTTAACTAATTCACAAATCTGGAGTTGTTTGCACAAAAAAACAATGGATGGGAACCGAGCAGAGCTGAGTGGCCAAACTGTGGTATTAGGCCAAAACTATTGGCTGGGTTAGATGCAGAAAAAAATTATATTCAATTTGCAACCTGATGGAGGTCTGTATAGATGGACTAATACAACAAGTCCCACACACAGCTAGAAGCCCAATATTTTTTCAGAGGTAGATGCAGAAAAAAATTATATTCAGTTTGCAACCTTATGGAGGTCAGTATAGATGGACTAATAGAACAAGTCCCACACACAGCTAGAAGGCCAAATATTTTTTCAGAGGTAGATGCAGAAAAAAATTATATTCAGTTTGCAACCTTATGGAGGTCAGTATAGATGGACTAATAGAACAAGTCCCACACACAGCTAGAAGGCCAAATATTTTTTCAGAGGTAGATGCAGAAAAAAATTATATTCAGTTTGCAACCTTATGGAGGTCAGTATAGATGGACTAATAGAACAAGTCCCACACACAGCTAGAAGGCCAAATATTTTTTCAGAGGTAGATGCAGAAAAAAATTATATTCAGTTTGCAACCTTATGGAGGTCAGTATAGATGGACTAATAGAACAAGTCCCACACACAGCTAGAAGGCCAAATATTTTGTCAGAGGTAGATGCAGAAAAAATATATTCAGTTTGCAACCTGATGGAGGTCTGTATAGATGGATTAATAGAACAAGTCCCACACACAGCTAGAAGCCCAATATTTTTTCAGAGGTAGATGAAGAAAAAAATATATGCAGTTTGCAACCTGATGGAGGTCAGTATAGATGGACTAGTACAACAAGTCCCACACACAGCTAGAAGCCCAATATTTTTTCAGAGCTAGATGCAGAAAAAAATTATATTCAATTTGCAACCTGATGGAGGTCAGTATAGATGGACTAATAGAATGATGCTATGCCCAAAAGATTTTACTTCACTAGGTGCAGTAAAAAAATTGGTATTCTATACACAGGTGGTATATCTTGCAACACAGATAGGCTACTCCACTGACTAACACACTCTGCAATAGGCCAAAAAGGATTATCTTTGCTAGATTCAGCCAAATGCTGTGAAAAAAACTTGCACAGCACTGGCACAGACCTGCCAAAAACTGATAGGAACTGATGTAACCTAGTCCTGAAAAGGACTCCAATTACAATTAGTCTTTACTCCCACAATCTATCTATTTAAGAGCACAGACCTGCCTGATAAAAGTCGTAGGAAATGCTGTAACCTAGTCCTTAAAAGGACTGCAATCACAACTATTCCCTACTCCCAAGCTATCTGTAGATTTGTGCGAAAATTGGCTTGAAATTAACAAGGTATAGCGCACACAGCAACAGCGGTGCCGTCTAACACGCAGCTGCAGCAGTGAGAAAATGGTGGCGACGGGGAAAATGGCTTGGTCTTATAGGGCAAGGACATGTGACATACACTGCCAATGACACATGCCCTTGCTTGTGTGAAAAAAAGCACTTCGCTCCGTGTGTGCGCTGCTGATAGGCTGACAGATTGCACGTCCCCACTGCAAATGCGGGAAAGAGAAAAAAAAATGGAGATCTTCATTGTTCCTGCAGAGATCCATCCCCTGCCCCTCCCCCCACCCCGCTGTACACTCAAACTGCGTATTAACATTAATTTTCATCATTACTGAGAAAAAATCCAGTTATGATTTTGGTGCACGAACAGTTATCGAACATAACCTCGAACAGCCGAATTTTTCTCAAATTGTTCGTGTTCGCCGAACGGCTCGAACACCGCCCAAAACAGCTCGAATTTGAGATTGGCGAACAGTTCGAGTAGAACAACGCTCATATCTAATTGTCTTATTGTTTCATTGTGACCTTCACCTCTCTTCCAAGGGGCATTAAAACCATCTTGTTAAGCTACTGTTAGCTCCACGTCTCTTCCACGAGGCATTGATATTGTCTTTTTATTCCACTGCGACCTCCACCACTCTTCCAAGGGGCATTGATATTGTCTTTTTAATCCACTGCGAACTCCCCCACTCTTCCAAGGGGCATTAAAACCATCTGGTTAAACCACTCTGAACTCCAGAGCTCTTCCAAGGGGCATTTATATTGTCTTTTTATTCCACTCTAACCTCCACCACACTTCCAAGGGGCATTGACATTGTCTTTTTATTCCAGTGCGACCTCCACCACTCTTCCAAGGGGCATTAAAACCATATTGTTAAGCTACAGTGACCTCCACATCACTTCCACGGGTCATTGATATTGTCTTTTTATTCCACTGTTACCTCCACCAATCTTCCAAGGGGCATTGATATTGTTTTTTTATTCCACTGTGACCTCCACCACTCTTCCAAGGTGCATTAAAACCGTCTTGTGAAGTTACTGTGACCTCCACGCCTCTTCCAAGAAGCGTTAAAACCATCTGGTTATACCACTCTGAACTACACAGATCTTCCAAAGGGCATTATTATTGTCTTTTTATTCAACTGTAACCTCCACCACTCTTCCAAGGGGCATTTATATTGTCTTTTTATTCCACTGCGACCTCCACCAGTCCTCCAAGAGGCATTAAAACCGTCTTGTTAAGCTACTGTGACCTCCACGTCTCTTCCACGCGGCATTGAAATTGTCTTTTTATTCCACTGTAACCTCCACCACTCGTCCAAGGGGCATTGATAATGTTTTTTTTTTCCACTGCGACCTCCACCACTCTTCCAAGGAGCATTGATAATGTCTTTTTATTCCAATGCGACCTCCAGCACTCTTCCAAGGCTCATTGATATTGTATTTTTAATCCACTGCGACCTCCACCACTCTTCCAAGGGGATTAAAACCGTATTGTTAAGGTATTGTGACCTCCACATCTCTTCCACGGGGCATTGATATTGTCTTTTTATTTAACTGTAACCTCCATCACTGTTCCAAGGGGCATTGATAATGTCTTTTTATTCCACTGGGACCTTCACCACTCTTCCAAGTGGCAATGATATTGTCTTTTAAATCCACTGCGACCTCCACCACTCTTCCAAGGGGCATTAAATAAGTCTTGTTAAGCTACTGTGACCTCCACGTCTCTTCCAAGGTGCAATAAAACCATCAATTTCAACCACTCTGAACTCCACAGCTCTTGCAAGAGGCATTGATATTGTCTTTTTACTCCACTGTAACCTACAGCACTCTTTCAAGGGGCATTGATATTGTCTTTTTATTCCACTACGACTTCTACCACTCTCCCAAGGTGCATTAAAAACATCTTGTTTAGCTACTGTAACGTCCATGTCTATTCCACGGGGCAATGATATTGTCTTTTTATTCCACTGTATCCTCCACCACTCTTCCAAGGGGTATTGATATTGTCTTTTTATTCCAATGCAACTTCCACCTCTCTTCTAAGGGGCATTGATATTGTCTTTTTAATCCACTGCGACCTCCACCACTTTTCCAAGGGGCATTAAAAATGTCTTTTTAAGCTTCTGTGACCTCCACGTCACTTCCAGTGGGCATTAAAACCGTCTGGTTTAACTACTCTGAACTCCACTGCTCTTCCAAAGGGCATTGATATTGTCTTTTTCATCCACTGTTCCCTCCACCACTCTTCCAAGGGGCATTGATATTGTTTTTTTATTCCACTGCGACCTCCACTACTCTTCCAAGGGGCATTGATATTGTCTTTTTATTCCACTGCGACCTCCACCACTCTTCTAAGGGGCATTTATATTGTCTTTTTAATCAACTGCGACCTCCACCACTCTTCCAAGGGCCATTAAAACCGTGTTATTAAGCTACTTTGACCTCCACGTCAATTCCACGGGGCATTAAAACCGTCAATTTAAACCACTCTGAACTCCAAAGCTCTTGCAAGGGGCATTGATATTGTCTTCTTATTCCAATGTAACCTCCAGCACTCTTAAAAGGGGCATTAATATTGTCTTTTTATTCCACTGCAACTTCCACCTCTCTTCCAAGGTGCATTAAAACCGTAAATTTAAACCACTCTGAACTCCACAGCTTTTGCAAGAGGCATTGATATTGTCTTTCTATTCCACTGTAACCTACAGCACTCTTTCAAGGGGCATTGATATTGTCTTTTTATTCCACTACGACTTTCACCACTCTCCCAAGGTGCATTAAAAACATCTTGTTTAGCTACTGTAACGTCCATGTCTAATCCACGGGGCATTGATATTGTCTTTTTATTCCACTGTATACTCCACCACTCTTCCAAGAAGTATTGATATTGTCTCTTTATTCCACTGCGACTTCAACCTCTCTTCTAAGGGGCATTGATATTGTCTTTTTAATCCACTGCGACCTCCACCACTATTCCAAGGGGCATTAAAACCGTCTTGTTAAGCTACTGTGACCTCCACGTCTCTTTCCCGGGGCATTGAAATTGTCTTTTTAATCCACTGTAACCTCCACCACTCTTCCAAGGGGCATTGATAATGTCTTTTTATTCCACTGGGACCTTCACCACTCTTCCAAGTGGCATTGATATTGTCTTTTTAATCCACTGCGACCTCCACCACTATTCCAAGGGGCATTAAAACCATCTTGTTAAGCTACTGTGACCTCCACTTCTCTTCCAAGGTGCATTAAAACCGTCAATTTAAACCACAATGAACTCCACAGCTCTTGCAAGAGTCATTGATATTGTCTTTTTACTCCACTGTCACCTACAGCACTCTTTCAAGGGTCATTGATATTGTCTTTTTATTTCACTACGACTTCCACCACTCTCCCAAGGTGCATTAAAAGCATCTTGTTTAGCTACTGTAACGGCCATGTCTATTTCACGGGGCATTGATATTGTCTTTCTATTCCACTGTATCCTCCACCACTCTTCCAAGGGGTATTGATATTGTCTTTTTATTCCACTGTGACTTCCACCTCTCTTCTAAGGGGCATTGATATTGTCTTTTTAATCCACTGCGACCTCCACCACTCTTCAAAGAGGCATTAAAAGAGTCTTGTTAAGCTACTGTGACCTCCACATCTCTTCCAAGCGGCATTAATACCGTCTGGATAAACCACTCTGAACTCCACAGCTCTTCAAAGGGGCATTGATATTGTCTTTTTATTCCACTGTAACCTCCACCATTCTTCCAAGGGGTATTGATATTGTCTTTTTAATGCACTGCGACCTCCACCACCCTTCCAAGGGGCATTAAAACCATCTGGTTAAACCACTCTGAACTCCATAGCTCTTTCAAGAGGCATTGATATTGTCTTTTTATTTCACTGCAACCTCCACCACTCTTTCAAGGGGCATTGATATTGTCTTTTTATTCCACTGCGACCTCCAACACTCTTCCAAGGGGCATTAAAACCATCTTGTTAAGCTACTGTGACCTCCACGTCTCTTTCACGGGGCATTGATATTGTCTTTTTATTCCACTGTAACCTCCACCACTCTTCCAAGGGGCATTGATATTGTCTTTTTATTCCACTGGGACCTTCACCACTCTTCCAAGTGGCATTGATATTGTCTTTTTAATCCTCTGTAACCTCCACCACTCTTCCAAGGGGCATTAAAACCGTCTTGTTAAGCTACTGTGAGCTCCAAGTCTCTTACAAGGTGCATTAAAACCGTCAATTTAAACCACTCTGAACTTCACAGCTCTTGCAAGAGGCATTGATATTGTCTTTTTATTCCACTGTAACCTACAGCACTCTTTCAAGGGGCATTGATATTGTCTTTTTATTCCACTACGACTTTCACCACTCTCCCAAGGTGCATTAAAAACATCTTGTTTAGCTACTGTAACGTCCATGTCTATTCCACGGGGCATTGATATTGTCTTTTTATTCCACTGTATACTCCACCACTCTTCCAAGGAGTATTGATATTGTATTTTTATTCCACTGCGACTTCAACCTCTCTTCTAAGGGGCATTGATATTGTCTTTTTAATCCACTGCGACCTCCACCACTCTTCCAAGAGGCATTAAAACAGTCTTGTTAAGCTACTGTGACCTCCACATCTCTTCCAAGCGGCATTAAAACCGTCTGGATAAACTACTCGGAACTCCATAGCTCTTCAAAGGGGCATTGATATTGTCTTTTTATTCCACTTTAACCTCCTCTATTCTACCAATGGGTATTGATATTGTCTTTTGAATGCACAGCGACCTCCACCACTCTTCCAAGGGGCATTAGAACCATCTGGTTAAACCACTCTGAACTCCATAGCTCTTTCAAGAGGCATTGATATTGTCTTTTTATTTCACTGTAACCTCCACCATTCTTTCAAGGGGCATTGATATTGTCTTTTTATTCCACTGCGACCTCCACCACTCTTCCAAGGGGCATTAAAACCGTCTTGTTAAGCTACTGTCACCTTCACATCCCTTCCAAGGGGCATTAAAACCGTCAATTTAAACCACTCTGAACTCCACAGCTCTTGCAAAGGGCATTGATATTGTCTTTTTAATCCAATGTAACCTCCAGCACTCTTCCAAGGGGCATTGATATTGTCTTTTTATTCCACTGCAACTTACACCTCTCTTCCAAGGGGCATTAAAACCGTCTTGTTAAGCTACTGTGACCTCCACGTCTCTTTCACGGGGCATTGATATTGTCTTTTTAATCCACTGTAACCTCCACCACTCTTCCAAGGGGCATTGATAATGTCTTTTTATTCCACTGGGACCTTCACCACTCTTCCAAGTGGCATTGATATTGTCTTTTTAATCCACTGCGACCTCCACCACTATTCCAAGGGGCATTAAAACCGTCTTGTTAAGCTACTGTGACCTCCACTTCTCTTCCAAGGTGCATTAAAACCATCAATTTAAGCCACAATGAACTCCACAGCTCTTGCAAGAGTCATTGATATTGTCTTTTTACTCCACTGTAACCTACAGCACTCTTTCAAGGGTCATTGATATTGTCTTTTTATTCCACTACGACTTCCACCTCTCTTCCAAGGGGCATTAAAACCATTTTGTTAAGCTACTGTGACCTCCACGTCTCTTTCACGGGGCATTGATATTGTCTTTTTATTCCACTGTAACCTCCACCACTCTTCCAAGGGGCATTGATATTGTCTTTTTATTCCACTGGGACCTTCACCACTCTTGCAAGTGGCATTGATATTGTCTTTTTAATCCTCTGTGACCTCCACCACTCTTCCAAGGGGCATTAAAACCGTCTTGTTAAGCTACTGTGACCTCCAAGTCTCTTACAAGGTGCATTAAAACCGTCAATTTAAACCACTCTGAACTCCACAGCTCTTGCAAGAGGCATTGATATTGTCTTTTTATTCCACTGTAACCTACAGCACTCTTTCAAGGGGCATTGATATTGTCTTTTTATTCCACTACGACTTTCACCACTCTCCCAAGGTGCATTAAAAACATCTTGTTTAGCTACTGTAACGTCCATGTCTATTTCACGGGGCATTGATATTGTCTTTTTATTCCACTGTATACTCCACCACTCTTCCAAGGAGTATTGATATTGTCTTTTTATTCCACTGCGACTTCAACCTATCTTCTAAGGGGCTTTGATATTGTCTTTTTAATCCACTGCGACCTCAACCACTCTTCCAAGAGTCATTAAAACAGTCTTGTTAAGCTACTGTGACCTCCACATCTCTTCCAAGCGGCATTAAAACCGTCTGGATAAACCACTCGGAACTCCACAGCTCTTCAAAGGGGCATTGATATTGTCTTTTTATTCCACTGTAACCTCCTCCATTCTACCAAGGGGCATTGATATTGTCTTTTTATTCCACTGCAACTTCCACCTCTCTTCCAAGGGGCATTAAAACCATCTTGTTAAGCTACTGTGACCTCCACGTCTCTTTCACGGGGCATTGATATTGTCTTTTTATTCCACTGTAACCTCCACCACTCTTCCAAGGGGCATTGATATTGTCTTTTTATTCCACTGGGACCTTCACCACTCTTTCAAGTGGCATTGATATTGTCTTTTTAATCCTCTGTGACCTCCACCACTCTTCCAAGGGGCATTAAAACCGTCTTGTTAAGCTACTGTGACCTCCAAGTCTCTTAAAAGGTACATTAAAACCGTCAATTTAAACCACTCTGAACTCCACAGCTCTTGCAAGCAGCATTGATATTGTCTTTTTATTCCACTGTAACCTACAGCACTCTTTCAAGGGGCATTGATATTGTCTTTTTATTCCACTACGACTTTCACCACCCTCCCGAGGTGCATTAAAAACATCTTGTTTAGCTACTGTAACGTCCATGTCTATTCCACGGGGCATTGATATTGTCTTTTTATTCCACTGTATACTCCACCACTCTTCCAAGGAGTATTGATATTGTCTTTTTATTCCACTGCGACCTCAACCCCTCTTCTAAGGGGCATTGATATTGTCTTTTTAATCCACTGCGACCTCCACCACACTTCCAAGAGGCATTAAAACAGTCTTGTTAAGCTACTGTGACCTCCACATCTCTTCCAAGCGGCATTAAAACCGTCTGGATAAACCACTCGGAACTCCACAGCTCTTCAAAGGGGCATTGATATTGTCTTTTTATTCCACTGTAACCTCCTCCATTCTACCAAGGGGCATTGATATTGTCTTTTTATTCCACTGCAACTTCCACCTCTTTTCCAAGGGGCATTAAAACCATCTTGTTAACCTACTGTGACCTCCACGTTTCTTTCACGGGGCATTGATATTGTCTTTTTATTCCACTGTAACCTCCACCACTCTTCCAAGGGGCATTGATATTGTCTTTTTATTCCACTGGGACCTTCACCACTCTTCCAAGTGGCATTGATATTGTCTTTTTAATCCTCTGTGACCTCCACCACTCTTCCAAGGGGCATTAAAACCGTCTTGTTAAGCTACTGTGACCTCCAAGTCTCCTACAAGGTGCATTAAAACTGTCAATTTAAACCACTCTGAACTCCACAGCTCTTGCAAGAGGCATTGATATTGTCTTTTTATTCCACTGTAACCTACAGCACTCTTTCAAAGGGCATTGATATTGTCTTTTTATTCCACTACGACTTTCACCACTCTCCCAAGGGGCATTAAAAACATCTTGTTTAGCTACTGTAACGTCCATATCTATTCCACGGGGCATTGATATTGTGTTTTTATTCCACTGTATACTCCACCACTCTTCCAAGGAGTATTGATATTGTCTTTTTATTCCACTGCGACTTCAACCTCTCTTCTAAGGGGCTTTGATATTGTCTTTTTAATCCACTGAGACCTCCACCACTCTTCCAAGAGGCATTAAAACAGTCTTGTTAAGCTACTGTGACCTCCACATCTCTTCCAAGCGGCATTAAAACCGTCTGGATAAACCACTCGGAACTCCACAGCTCTTCAAAGGGGCATTGATATTGTTTTTTTATTCCACTGTAACCTCCTCCATTCTACCAAGGTGTATTGATATTGTCTTTTAATGCTCTGCGACCTCCACCACTCTTCCAAGGGGCATTAGAACCATCTGGTTAAACCACTCTGAACTCCATAGCTCTTTCAAGAGGCATTGATATTGTCTTTTTATTTCACTGTAACCTCTACCACTCTTTCAAAGGCCATTGATATTGTCTTTTTATTCCACTGCGACCTCCACCACTCTTCCAAGGGGCATTAAAACCGTCTTGTTAAGCTACTGTCACCTTCACGTCCCTTCCAGGGGGCATTAAAACCGTCAATTTAAACCACTCTGAACTCCACAGCTCTTGCAAGGGGCATTGATATTGTCTTTTTATTCCAATGTAACCTCCAGCACTCTTCCAAGGGGCATTGATATTGTCTTTTTATTCCACTGCAACTTACACCTCTCTTCCAAGGGGCATTAAAACCATCTTGTTAAGCTACTGTGACCTCCACGTCTCTTTCACAGGGCATTGATATTGTCTTTTTAATCCACTGTAACCTCCACCACTCTTCCAAGGGGCATTGATAATGTCTTTTTATTCCACTGGGACCTTCACCACTCTTCCAAGTGGCATTGATATTGTCTTTTTAATCCACTGCGACCTCCACCACTATTCCAAGGGGCATTAAAAGCGTCTTGTTAAGCTACTGAGACCTCCACTTCTCTTCCAAGGTGCATTAAAACCGTCAATTTAAGCCACAATGAACTCCACAGCTCTTGCAAGAGTCATTGATATTGTCTTTTTACTCCACTGTAACCTACAGCACTCTTTCAAGGGTCATTGATATTGTCTTTTTATTCCACTCCGACTTCCACCACTCTCCCAAGGTGCATTAAAAGCATCTTGTTTAGCTACTGTAACGTCCATGTCTATTCCACGGGGCATTGATATTGTCTTTTTATTCCACTGTATACTCCACCACTCTTCCAAGGAGTATTGATATTGTCTTTTTATTCCACTGCGACTTCAACCTCTCTTCTAAGGGGCCTTGATATTGTCTTTTTAATCCACTGAGACCTCCACCACTCTTCCAAGAGGCATTAATACAGTCTTGTTAAGCTACTGTGACCTCCACATCTCTTCCAAGCGGCATTAAAGCCGTCTGGATAAACCACTCGGAACTCCACAGCTCTTCAAAGGGGCATTGATATTGTTTTTTTATTCCACTGTAACCTCCTCCATTCTATCAAGGGGTATTGATATTGTCTTTTAATGCTCTGCGACCTCCACCACTCTTCCAAGGGGCATTAGAACCATCTGGTTAAACCACTCTGAACTCCATAGCTCTTTCAAGAGGCATTGATATTGTCTTTTTATTTCACTGTAACCTCCACCACTCTTTCAAAGGGCATTGATATTGTCTTTTTATTCCACTGCGACCTCCACCACTCTTCCAAGGGGCATTAAATAAGTCTTGTTAAGCTACTGTCACCTTCACGTCCCTTCCAGGGGGCATTAAAACCGTCAATTTAAACCACTCTGAACTCCACAGCTCTTGCAAGAGGCATTGATATTGTCTTTTTATTCCACTGTAACCTACAGCACTCTTTCAAAGGGCATTGATATTGTCTTTTTTTTCCACTACGACTTTCACCACTCTCCCAAGGGGCATTAAAAACATCTTGTTTAGCTACTGTAACGTCCATGTTGTAACGGGTCTGGGAGGCGGAACCTCTGAGCTACTATACAAGGGGGCGGCCCTTGTAAGGGAGCGGGTGGCAGTCTCTGGATGAACGGACAGGGAGATACGGCAAGTGATCAGGGCAGTCTCTGGGTAAAGGGTAGGTACGACCTGTGATGGCAGAGCCTCCGGGTAGGCTAGCAGGCAGATGGTAGATGTGTGCTCCCAGGTGAGCAAGCGAGAGTCTCTGGAATAGCAGGTGGTCACGGCACGTGACGGCGGAACCTCCGGGCTGGCAAGCAGGCAGGTAACGGAGAAGCGCTCCCAGGTGAGCGGGCAAGAGTCTCTGAAATAGCTGGTGGTCACAGCACGTGACAGCGGAGCCTCCGGGTAGGCAAGCAGGCAGGTAGTGGAGAAGCGCTCCCAGGTGAGCGGGCAAGAGTCTGAAATAGCTGATGGTCACAGCACGTGACAACGGAGCCTCCGGGCTGGCAAGCAGGCAGGTAACGAAGAAGCGCTCCCAGGTGAGCGGGCAAGCTGGTCCATAGACAGACTGACCGGAGTTGTAAGGCAGACCTTCGGACCTCAGGCAAGCAGGCAGGTAGCTGATGTGTGCTCCCAGGTGAGCGGGCAGGCTGGTCCTTTAGACAGACTGACAGGAGTAGTAAGGCAGACCGTCGGACCTCAGACTGGCAGACAGGTAACAAGTATTCAGGCAGGAATCAGGCAGGTAACTGGCAGGTAACTGGCAGGTAACTGGCAACGGGACCTGAGGGCTGAAGCACAGGTGAGACACAGGTGCAAACAACATTGCTCGGGCACCTCCATTTTGGAGGAGGTGCCTTATATATGATGAAGTCCTCCGGCCATTGGCCGGGGACTCCTTAGGACGGCGCGCGCGGCCCCTTTAAGAGGAGGGGAGCGCGCGCGCGCGCGCCCTAAGCACAGGGGCCGGGAAGGAGCGCGCGCTGAGAGCAGAGCGGGAGGAGGACGCCGGGAAGGAGCGCGCGCTGACAGCAGAGCGGAGAGAGGACGCCGGGCACGGAGCAGAGCGGTGAGGGGAGCAGCGTCCCTGCCTAGCAGAGGGCAGGGACGCCAGCGCTACAGTACCCCCCCTTTAGGCCCCCCCTTTTTTAGGCCAGACAGAAATTTAGCTAGGATGAGAGGGGCATGGATGTTCTCCCGGGGCTCCCACGTTCTCTCCTCAGGACCAAACCCCTTCCAATCTACCAGAAAAAAGGTCTTTCCTCTTACCCTTTTGGTGGCAAGAATGTTCTCTACCTCAAACTCGTCCTCAGCAGAAACCGGAGCAGGAGGCGTACCTGTAGACTTGGAAAAAGAGTTAAGTACCACAGGTTTGAGGAGTGATACATGGAAGGAGTTAGGGATCCGTAAGTTGGCCGGGAGTTTCAATTTATAGGCCACCGGGTTGATCTGACTGATGACCTCCAGTGGGCCGATGAACCGAGGCCCTAACTTATAGGAAGGGATCTTGAGCCGGACATATTTGGACGAGAGCCAGACTTTATCCCCAGGACGGAATTGAGGAGGGTCCAGACGTTTTTTGTCAGCGTGTCTTTTCATACGCTCGGAAGACAGAAGGAGTGCGGACCGGGTACTCTCCCATATGGAGGAAAATTTGTTAACAAGAGATTCCGCAGCCGGATTGTCCACCGAGGTGGAGACGGGAAACGGGATCCGAGGATGCTGACCGTAGACTACAAAAAACGGGGATTTGGAGGAAGATTCGCTCTCGTGGTTGTTGTACGAGAATTCGGCCCATGGCAGGAGATCCACCCAGTCAGAATGGTGGGCATTAACGAAGTGCCGGAGGTAACTGTTCAGGTTTTGATTGATCCGCTCCACTTGACCATTAGACTGTGGGTGGTAAGCGGATGAGAAGTCCAGGGTGACGTCCAGCAATTTACAAGTGGCTCTCCAGAAACGAGAAGTGAACTGTACTCCTCGATCCGACACGATGTGACGGGGCAGACCATGAAGACGGAAGATGTGGCGGATAAAGTCTTTAGCCAGCTCGGGTGCAGACGGAAGGCCTGGCAGGGGAATGAAGTGAGCCATTTTGGAAAAGCGGTCAGCGACCACCCAAATGACCGTACAACCGGCAGAGACGGGCAGGTCAGTTACGAAGTCCATCGCTATATGCTGCCAGGGGGCAGCAGGTACTGGCAGAGGAAGAAGGCGGCCGGCCGGCAGGTGTCTCGGAACTTTGTTGCGGGCGCAGGACGCACAGGCAGAAACAAAGTCTATTACATCCTTGTGCAGGTTAGGCCACCAGTAGTGCCGGGTAATAAGCTGGAGGGTCTTTTTCTGACCGGCGTGGCCAGCTAGTTTAGACGAATGACCCCAGTGTAGGATCTTCTCCCGATCAGGTACTGATACGAACGTCTTACCGGGAGGGAGACGATTTAGACTCACGGGAGCCACCTGCATTACTCTGGCGGGATCGATGATGTGTTTCGGATCCTCCTCGAGATCAGACACCAGAAAGGATCGAGACAAGGCGTCCGCCTTGACGTTTTTGTCAGCCGGGCGAAAATGAAGGACAAAATCAAAACGAGCAAAAAACAAGGACCACCGGGCTTGGCGCGGGTTAAGTCTCTGGGCATGCTGGAGGTAAGCCAAGTTCTTGTGGTCAGTGTAAATTATTACCGGGTGAAGAGCCCCCTCGAGCAGGTAACGCCACTCCTCCAATGCCAGTTTGATGGCCAATAACTCTCGGTCTCCTATGGAATAGTTGCGCTCTGAGGAGGAGAAGAGTTTTGAGAAGAAGCCACAAGTTACCATCCTCCCGGAAGATGATTTTTGAGTAAGTACCGCTCCGGCTCCAGAGGAGGAGGCGTCAACTTCCAGGAAGAACTGCTTGTTGCCATCTGGGCGGTGCAGCACCGGGGCGGAAGAGAAGGCCTGTTTTAGGGAAAGAAAGGCCTCCTCTGCTTCGGGTGGCCACTCTTTGGGATTAGTACCTTTACGGGTGAGCGCGGAAATTGGGGCCGTCCGGGAAGAGAAGTGTGGTATGAAGAGGCGGTAGTAGTTGGCGAAGCCCAGGAATCGCTGAATGGCCTTCAACCCCTCCGGTCGGGGCCATTTCTCGATGGCAGACAGTTTCTCAGGATCCATTTGTAGGCCGGTCTGAGAGATAATGTAGCCCAGAAACGGAAGCGAGGTCTGCTCAAAGAGGCACTTCTCAAATTTAGCGTAGAGATGGTTCTGCCTGAGCCTGAGCAGGACCTGACGAACGTCCCTCCGGTGAGTCTGGAGATCCGGAGAGAAGACCAAGATGTCGTCCAGGTACACCACTACGCAGGAGTAGAGAAGGTCCCGGAAGATGTCATTGACCAACTCTTGAAAGACGGCAGGAGCGTTACAGAGACCAAAGGGCATTACCAGGTATTCATAGTGGCCGTCCCGGGTGTTGAATGCCGTCTTCCATTCATCCCCCTGACGAATACGAACCAGGTTGTACGCCCCACGAAGGTCCAGTTTGGTGAAGATCCTAGCCCCCCTCAGACGATCAAATAATTCTGGAATGAGCGGAAGGGGGTACTTATTCTTCACCGTGATCTGGTTTAGGCCTCTATAGTCTATACAGGGACGGAGAGAGCCATCCTTCTTTTTGACGAAAAAGAAGCCTGCTCCCGCCGGGGAGGTAGATTTCCGGATGAATCCCCTGGCCAGATTCTCCTCAATATATTCGGACATCGACCGGGTCTCAGCAGCGGATAAAGGATAAATACGCCCACGGGGAGGAGTAGTACCGGGTAGCAGATCGATGGGGCAGTCGTATGGTCTATGAGGTGGTAATGTCTCTGCCTCCTTTTTATTAAAGACATCAGCAAAAGACCAATAAGGAATCGGAAGTCCAGGTAGATTAGCTGGGGTAGGAGAGGGACGGACGGGATGGACGGGAACCAGGCAGGTTTTATGACAGTCTTGTCCCCAGCGAAGGACCTCTCCGGTTTGCCAGTCAAGCACGGGTGCATGTCTCTGGAGCCAAGGCAGACCTAGCAAGAGGGCGTGAGAGAGTCCAGGCAGAACATGAAAGGAGATACTTTCAGAATGCAGCATTCCCACCTGCAGGGTAATGGATTCGGTGATGAGTTGAATGGGGCGAGGTAAGAGGCCCCCATCCACGGCAGCGACAGACAAGGGTACAGCCAGAGGTTTGGTGGGGATGCGGTATTTCTCAACCAGGGACTGTGAAATAAGATTCCCGGCTGCTCCAGAGTCAAGTTGGGCTAGTTCGAAATAACGGTTCTCCCCGTAGACGATCGAAACAGACAACAGCAGGGATGGAGAGGATTTATTCTTGTCTAGGTGGACCTCTCTGAGCGAACCTAGACACAGGCGTTTCCCGACCTCTCTGGGCAGGCACGGATCCGGTGCTCCTTACTGCCACAGTAGAAGCAGCTCCCCTCGGCACGGCGTGAGTCCTGACGGGTTTTGACCATCTTGGTCTGGTCGACCTGCATAGGCTCAGGAGAGTGTACCTGGGGAGAGACGGAGGGAATGACGGGTTTCTGAAAAGTAGGAGCTAAACGTGGAATCCTCCTCTCACGGGTGACCTCTTTGGCACGCTCCTGGAACCGTAGATCAATCCGGGTGGCAAGAGTTATTAGATCATCGAGGGTGGTTGGAATGTCCCGACCAGCAAGTTCATCTTTAATACGGCCGGACAGACCCTCCCAGAAAACGGATACCAGAGCGTCGTTATCCCAGGCCAGCTCCGAGGCAAGGGTACGGAACCGTATGGCATATTGGCCCACGGAGAGACCCTCCTGATGGAGGCGTAGCAGTGAGGATGCGGATGAGGTCTTCCGTCCGGGTTCGTCGAAGACTTTCCGGAAAGCCGAGAGAAAAGCAGGCAAGTTGGACACCAGGGGGTCTCCTCTCTCCCATAGAGGATTAAGCCAGGCCAGGGCCTCCCCGGTGAGATGGGACATGATAAAGGCAATTTTGGCCCGGTCGGAGTTAAACTGATGGGACAAAAGTTCAAAGTGCAGGGTGCACTGATTTATGAAGCCCCGAGCCTGGGCGGAGTCGCCTCCGAAGCGAGGAGGTGCAGACAGCCGGGGTCCGGGATAGGATACCATGGTATTAGTGGGTAGCGGAGCTGCCGGGTTGCGAGTCATAGTACTGGCAGTGGTTGCAGGTGGAGCAGTCAGAGTGTCCAGGCGAGAATTAACATTCCGTAGGTGACCCAGGATGGACTCCTGTTGGGACCTTTGACGGGACAGTTCATGACACAGGTCCGAGAGCGAGGGAGCTTGGGTGCCACCGGGTTCCATGGCCCGAGCAAACTGTAACGGGTCTGGGAGGCGGAACCTCTGAGCTACTATACAAGGGGGCGGCCCTTGTAAGGGAGCGGGTGGCAGTCTCTGGATGAACGGACAGGGAGATACGGCAAGTGATCAGGGCAGTCTCTGGGTAAAGGGTAGGTACGACCTGTGATGGCAGAGCCTCCGGGTAGGCTAGCAGGCAGATGGTAGATGTGTGCTCCCAGGTGAGCAAGCGAGAGTCTCTGGAATAGCAGGTGGTCACGGCACGTGACGGCGGAACCTCCGGGCTGGCAAGCAGGCAGGTAACGGAGAAGCGCTCCCAGGTGAGCGGGCAAGAGTCTCTGAAATAGCTGGTGGTCACAGCACGTGACAGCGGAGCCTCCGGGTAGGCAAGCAGGCAGGTAGTGGAGAAGCGCTCCCAGGTGAGCGGGCAAGAGTCTGAAATAGCTGATGGTCACAGCACGTGACAACGGAGCCTCCGGGCTGGCAAGCAGGCAGGTAACGAAGAAGCGCTCCCAGGTGAGCGGGCAAGCTGGTCCATAGACGGACTGACCGGAGTTGTAAGGCAGACCGTCGGACCTCAGGCAAGCAGGCAGGTAGCTGATGTGCGCTCCCAGGTGAGCGGGCAGGCTGGTCCTTTAGACAGACTGACAGGAGTAGTAAGGCAGACCGTCGGACCTCAGACTGGCAGACAGGTAACAAGTATTCAGGCAGGAATCAGGCAGGTAACTGGCAGGTAACTGGCAACGGGACCTGAGGGCTGAAGCACAGGTGAGACACAGGTGCAAACAACATTGCTCGGGCACCTCCATTTTGGAGGAGGTGCCTTATATATGATGAAGTCCTCCGGCCATTGGCCGGGGACTCCTTAGGACGGCGCGCGCGGCCCCTTTAAGAGGAGGGGAGCGCGCGCGCGCGCGCCCTAAGCACAGGGGCCGGGAAGGAGCGCGCGCTGAGAGCAGAGCGGGAGGAGGACGCCGGGAAGGAGCGCGCGCTGACAGCAGAGCGGAGAGAGGACGCCGGGCACGGAGCAGAGCGGTGAGGGGAGCAGCGTCCCTGCCTAGCAGAGGGCAGGGATGCCAGCGCTACACATGTCTATTCCACGGGGCATTGATATTGTGTTTTTATTCCACTGTATACTCCACCACTCTTCCAAGGAGTATTGATATTTTCTTTTTATTCCACTGCGACTTCAACCTCTCTTCTAAGGGGCTTTGATATTGTCTTTTTAATCCACTGAGACCTCCACCACTCTTCCAAGAGGCATTAATACAGTCTTGTTAAGCTACTGTGACCTCCACATCTCTTCCAAGCGGCATTAAAACCGTCTGGATAAACCACTCGGAACTCCACAGCTCTTCAAAGGGGCATTGATATTGTTTTTTTATTCCACTGTAACCTCCTCCATTCTACCAAGGGGTATTGATATTGTCTTTTAATGCTCTGCGACCTCCACCACTCTTCCAAGGGGCATTAGAACCATCTGGTTAAACTACTCTGAACTCTATAGCTCTTTCAAGAGGCATTGATATTGTCTTTTTATTTCACTGTAACCTCCACCACTCTTTCAAAGGGCATTGATATTGTCTTTTTATTCCACTGCGACCTCCACCACTCTTCCAAGGGGCATTAAAACCGTCTTGTTAAGCTACTGTCACCTTCACGTCCCTTCCAGGGGGCATTAAAACCGTCAATTTAAACCACTCTGAACTCCACAGCTCTTGCAAGGGGCATTGATATTGTCTTTTTATTCCAATGTAACCTCCAGCACTCTTCCAAGGGGCATTGATATTGTCTTTTTATTCCACTGCAACTTACACCTCTCTTCCAAGGGGCATTAAAACCATCTTGTTAAGCTACTGTGACCTCCACGTCTCTTTCACAGGGCATTGATATTGTCTTTTTAATCCACTGTAACCTCCACCACTCTTCCAAGGGGCATTGATAATGTCTTTTTATTCCACTGGGACCTTCACCACTCTTCCAAGTGGCATTGATATTGTCTTTTTAATCCACTGCGACCTCCACCACTATTCCAAGGGGCATTAAAAGCGTCTTGTTAAGCTACTGAGACCTCCACTTCTCTTCCAAGGTGCATTAAAACCGTCAATTTAAGCCACAATGAACTCCACAGCTCTTGCAAGAGTCATTGATATTGTCTTTTTACTCCACTGTAACCTACAGCACTCTTTCAAGGGTCATTGATATTGTCTTTTTATTCCACTACGACTTCCACCACTCTCCCAAGGTGCATTAAAAGCATCTTGTTTAGCTACTGTAACGTCCATGTCTATTCCACGGAGCATTGATATTGTCTTCCTATTCCACTGTATACTCCACCACTCTTCCAAGGGGTATTGATACTGTCTTTTTATTCCACTGCGACTTCCACCTCTCTTCTAAGGGGCATTGATATTGTCTTTTTAATCCACTGCGACCTCCACCACTCTTCCAAGAGGCATTAAAATAGTCTTGTTAAGCTACTGTGACCTCCACATCTCTTCCAAGCGGCATTAATACCGTCTGGATAAGCCACTCTGAACTCCACAGCTCTTCCAAGGGGCATTGATATTGTCTTTTTATTCCACTGTAACCTCCACCATTCTTCCAAGGGGTATTGATGTTGTCTTTTTAATCCACTGCGACCTCCACCACCCTTCCAAGGGGCATTAAAACCATCTGGTTAAACCACTCTGAACTCCATAGCTCTTTCAAGAGGCATTGATATTGTCTTTTTATTTCACTGTAACCTCCACCACTCTTTCAAGGGGCAGTGATATTGTCTTTTTATTCCACTGCGACCTCCACCACTCTTCCAAGGGGCATTAAAACCGTATTGTTAAGCTACTGTCACCTTCACGTCCCTTCCAAGGGGCATTAAAACCATCTTGTTAAGCTACTGTGACCTCCACGTCTCTTTCACGGGGCATTGATATTGTCTTTTTATTCCACTGTGACCTCCACCACTCTTCCAAGGGGCATTGATATTGTCTTTTTATTCCACTGGGACCTTCACCACTCTTCCAAGTGGCATTGATATTGTCTTTTTAATCCTCTGTGACCTCCACCACTCTTTCAAGGGGCATTAAAACCGTCTTGTTAAGCTACTGTGACCTCCAAGTCTCTTACAAGGTGCATTAAAACCGTCAATTTAAACCACTCTGAACTCCACAGCTCTTGCAAGAGGCATTGATATTGTCTTTCTACTCCACTGTAACCTACAGCAATCTTTCAAGGGGCATTGATATTGTCTTTTTATTCCACTACGACTTCCACCACTCTCCCAAGGTGCATTAAAAGCATCTTGTTTAGCTACTGTACCATCCATGTCTATTCCACGGGGCATTGATGTTGTCTTTTTATCACACTGTATCCTCCATCACTCTTCCAAGGGGTATTGATATTGTCTTTTTATTCCACTGCAACTACCACCTCTCTTCTAAGGGGCATTGATATTGTCTTTTTAATCCACTGCGACCTCCACCACTCTTCCAAGAGGCATTAAAACAGTCTTGTTAAGCTACTGTGACCTCCACATCTCTTCCAAGCGGCATTAAAACCGTCTGGATAAACCACTCTGAACTCCACAGCTCTTCCAAGGGGCATTGATATTGTCTTTTTATTCCACTGTAACCTCCACCATTCTTCCAAGGGGTATTGATATTGTCTTTTTAATGCACTGCGACCTCCACCACCCTTCCAAGGGGCATTAAGACCATCTGGTTAAAAGACTCTGAACTCCATAGCTCTTTCAAGAGGCATTGATATTGTCTTTTTATTTCACTGTAAGCTCCACCACTCTATCAAGGGGCATTGATATTGGCTATTTATTCCACTGCGACCTCCACCACTCTTCCAAGGGGCATTAAAACCGTCTTGTTAAGCTACTGTCACCTTCACGTCCCTTCCAAGGGGCATTAAAACCGTCAATTTAAACCACTCTGAACTCCACAGCTCTTGCAAGGGGCATTGATATTGTCTTTTTATTCCACTGCAACTTCCACCTCTCTTCCAAGGGGCATTAAAACCGTCTTGTTAAGCTACTGTGACCTCCATGTCTCTTCCACAGGGCATGGATAT
Source organism: Phyllobates terribilis (assembly GCF_046119375.1). Classification (NCBI taxonomy): domain Eukaryota; kingdom Metazoa; phylum Chordata; class Amphibia; order Anura; family Dendrobatidae; genus Phyllobates; species Phyllobates terribilis. The sequence goes on along the minus strand of NW_027362781.1, from coordinate 60,837 downwards.
TGTCTTTTTATTCCACTGGAACCGCCAACATTCTTCCAATGGGCATTGATATTGTCTTTTTATTCCACTGAGACTTCAACCACTACTTCAAGGAGCATTGACATTGTCTTTTTAATCCACTTCGACATCCAATACTCTTCCAACGGGCATTAAAACAGTCTTGTTAATCTTCTGTGACCTACACGTCTCTTCCAAGGGGCATTAAAACCGTCAATTTAAACCACTCTCAACCCCACAGCTCTTCCAAGGGGCATTGATATTGTCTTTTCATTCCACTGCGACTTTCACCTCTCTTCCAAGGGACATTAAAACCGTCTTGTTAAGTTACTGTGACATCCACGTCTCTTTAACGGGGCATTTATATTGTCTTTTTATTCCACTGTAAACTACACCACTCTTCCAAGGGGCATTGATATTCTCTTCTAATTCCACTGCCACCTCCACCACTCTTCCAAGGGGCATTGATATTGTCTTTTTAATCCACTGCGACCTCCACCACTTTTCCAAGGGGCATTAAAAACGTCTTTTTAAGCTACTGTGACCGCCACGTCACTTCCAATGGGCTTTAAAACCGTCTGGTTTTACTGCTCTAAACTCCACTGCTCTTCCAAGGGGCATTGATATTGTCTTTTTAATCCACTATTACCTCCACCACTCTTCCAAGGGGCAATGATATTGTTTTTTAATTCCACTGCGACCTCCACTACTCTTCCAAGGGGCATTGGTATTGTTTTTTTATTCCACTGCGACCTCCACCACTCTTCTAAGGGGCATTTATATGGTCTTTTTAATCAACTGCGACCTCCACCACTCTTCCAAGGGGCATTAAAACTGTCTTGTTAAGCTGCTGTAACCTCCATGTCTATTCCACGGGCCATTGATATTGTCTTTTTATTCCAATGTAACCTCCATCACTCTTCTAAGGGGCAGTGATATTGTCTTTTTAAACCACTGCGACCTCCACCACTCTTCCAAGAGGCATTAAAAACATCTTATTAAGCTACCATGACCTCCACGTCTCTTCCAATGGGCATTAAAACCGTCTTGTTAAACCACTCTGAATTCCACAGCTCATCAAAGGGGCATTGATATTGTCTTTTTATTCCACTGTAACCTCCACCACTTTTCCTATGGGAATTGATATTGTCTTTTTATTATTATTATTATTATTTATTATTATAGCGCCATTTATTCCATGGCGCTTTACATGATAGGGATATACATTACAAAAGCATTTACATAATCTTAACAAAACGAGTCAGCGACTGGTACAGGAGGAGCGAGGACCCTGCCCACGAGGGCTCACGTTCTAGAAGGGATGGGTGGGGATACATTAGGTGAGGGAAGAGCTAGTTGTGCAGCGGTGGTTACTGCAGGTTGTAGGCTTGTCGGAAGAGGAGGGTCTTCAGGTTTCTTTTGAAGGTTTCCACGGTCAGCGAGAGTCTGTTGTGTTGGGTTAGAGAGTTCCAGAGTAGGGGGGATGCACGGGAGAAATCTTGTATACGATTGTGGGAGGAGGAGATAAGAGGGGAGTAGAGAAGGAGTTCTTGTGAGGATCGGAGGTTGCGTGCAGGTACGTACCGGGAGACTAGGTCACAGATGTATAGGGGAGACAGGTTGTGGATGGCTTTGTATGCCATGGTTAGAGTTTTGAACTGGAATCTCTGGGCAATGGGGAGCCAATGAAGACATTGACAGAGAGGAGAGGCCGAGGAATAGTGGGGGGACAGGTGAATTAGTCGAGCAGCAGAGCTTAGGATAGATTGGAGAGGCGCCAGAGTGTTGTAAGGGAGGCCACAGAGCAGGAGGTTGCAGTAGTCGAGGCGGGATATGATGAGGGCATGCACTAGTGTTTTTGCAGAGTCTTTGCTGAGAAATGCACAGATCCGGGAGATGTTTTTGATTTGGAGTCGGCAGGAAGTGGAAAGGGCTTGGATATGTGGCTTGAAGGAGAGATCAGAGTCCAGGGTTACTCCAAGGCAGCGAGCTTGTGGGACTGAGGAGAGTGAACAGCCATTGACGTTGATGGCTAGGTCAAATGGGGGATGTGAATGAGAGGGTGGAAAGATGATGAACTCTGTTTTATCCATGTTGAGTTTTAGAAATCTGTCAGAGAAGAATGATGACATGGCGGACAGACATTGTGAAATTTTGATTAGTAGGGAGGAGATATCGGGTCCGGAGAGGTAGATCTGTGTGTCGTCAGTATAGGGGTGATACTGAAAACTGTGAGACTCTATGAGCTGTCCCAGGCCAAAGGTGTAGATGGAGAAGAGCGGAGGTCCTAGAACTGAACCTTGGGGGACACCGACAGATAGGGGTCGAGTTGAGGAGGTGGTGCGTGAGTGGGAGACTCTGAATGTCCTGTCTGTTAAGTATGAGAAGATCCAAGATAGAGCCAAGTCCGTGATGCCAAGAGATGAGAGAATCTGGAGTAAGAGGAAATGGTCCACTGTCTCAAAGGCAGATGACTGGTCCAGAAGGAGGAGGATGGAGTGGATTTGGCATTTAGTAGGTCGTTGGTGACTTTGGTCAGGGCAGTTTCAGTCGAGTGATGCGGTCGGAAGCCAGATTTCAGACGGTCGAAGACGGAGCAGGAGGAGAGGTGGGAGGACAGTTCAAGGTGAACATGTTGTTCTAGTAGTTTTGAGGCTAAGGGGAGGAGTGATATGGGGCGGTAGCTAGTCAGAGAGGAAGGGTCAAGGGAGGGCTTTTTGAGGATGGGTGTGATTGCGGCATGTTTGAAACATGAGGGGAAGACATCGGTTGTTAGTGACAGATTGAAGAGGTGGGTTAGGGTTGGGATGAAGACTGTGGTAAGGTTAGTGATGAGGTGGGATGGGATTGGGTCAAGTTCGCAGGTGGTGAGGTGTGATTTGGAGAGTAAAGAGGAGACTTGACCTTCTGTAATGGTGGAGAAGTGGGGTTTGGAGGAGGAAGGTTGAATAGATATGAGGAGGGGTTGTGTGGACTTTAGGCAAAAGTTTTGTCTGATGGTGTCAATCTTCTGTTTGAAGAATGAGGCAAAGTCGTCGGCTGAGATGAGAGAAGAGGGAGGAAGTGCTGGGGGACGAAGGAGAGAGTTTGAAAGTGTTAAATATCTGTTTAGGGTTGTGAGATAGGGAGGATATGAGAGATGAGAAGTAGGTTTGTTTTGCTGCAGTGAGTGCGGAATTGAAATTAGTGAGGGATTGCTTGTATGCGATGAAGTGCTCGATGGAGTGAGACCTTTTCCATCTCTGCTCCGCAACCCTGGAGACCCGGCGCAGTTCTTTAGTAAGTTTAGTGTGCCAAGGTTGCCTGTTGAATGTGCGAGATGTGTTGTGTGTGAGAGGGGCGATCGAGTCTACAGCTGCAGCCATTGTGGTGTTATATGAAGCAGCAGCAACATCTGCATCGTGTAAGGAATTTATGTCTGTAAGAGGGAGGAGGGATTCAGAGAGTGAGTGTAAGTCAAGGTGTTTGAGATTTCTGCGAGGGTATGCAAGTTTGTGGAGTGGGGATTGTTGCCCCGGGGAGGAGAGAGAAGAGAATGTAAGTAGGCTGTGATCAGAGAGAGGGAGAGGTGAGCTAGAGAGGTTAGATAGGGAACAGAGGCGGGTGAAGATGAGGTCCAGTGTGTGGCCATCTTTGTGGGTGGGTGTGGAAGACCATTGAGTGAGTCAGTGGAGAGGAAGTGAAGCAGCCAAGTGGTGAAGTGGTCTAAGAAGGTGGTGGCTTGCCCTGGGGGTCGGTAAATGACGGCCAGTTGGAGGTTGGAGGGGGAATAGATGCGCGCACAGTGCACCTCAAAAGAAGGGAGTGTAACGGAGGGTGGCAGTGGGATTTGGGTGAAAGCGCAGTGTTCTGATAGGAGAAAACCTACGCCTCCGCCATGTTTGCCGTTGGGGCGGGGGGTGTGGGAAAGGTGTAATCCGCCATATGAAAGTGCAGCTGGGGAGGCTGTGTCAGAGGGGGTGAGCTAGGTTTCAGTAATGGCGAGGAAGGAAAGTTTGTTTGTAATGAAAAGATCGTGGATGAAGGAAAGTTTGTTGCAGACAGAGAGAGCTTTCCATAGAGCTCCTGTTAGAGCTACTAAGGGAGTGGGGATTGGTTGGATGGGTATGAGGTTAGAAGGGTTGCCACAGTTTGTGGAAGGTCGTGGATAGGAGGAAGAAGTAACTGTGGGGATATGGCGAGGAGGACCAGGATTTGTAGAGATATCTCCAGCAGTGAGGAGGAGCAGAGAAAGTGTTAGCAGGTGGGAGCAAGAGAGAGCATGAGGTGGCTGTCTGTGTTTGGAGATCCAGGATTGAAGGTTTAGGAATAATTTGGAGGAGGAGGTGAGATGAATGGGGAGGATGGAGGGAGAGATGAAGAGTTTCTTACTAGGTGTAGGGATTTGAGGGGTTACTAGAAAGTGGAGGACTATAGAGGAAAAAGTGAGAGCTAACAGAAACATAGTTAAAAGAGAGTAAGTGGTCAAAGTGTTGGATACTTGACTCCTGCCCTGACTAACTGCCTCTGAAATAACTGCCACTTATCTCCAAAGCCTCTTTGCACAAGAAGACGCGTGCACACCCCAGCACGCGTGCACTCCTTACAGAGCTTCTAAATATATAGGGCACATTAAACTATCAGGTGAAGGGCATTGTGGGAGCAGCATATGGCTAAATTAGCAGCTGGTCATCTCACCAGCAGATGGCTGGGTGATCAAACACAGAGCTAGGACTCTAGTCTCTGCAGTTTAGCACCTCTAAAAATCAGATAAGATCTATAGTGGGGAAGGGACAGACATAAGGGTGTTGAGTGGAGTGGGACAGATAAAGCACAGAAGTTATGCAGAGCAAGTACCAGTGAGGTGAATCAGCAAAGCAGAGCATTAGATTACAGCAGACACAGCAAGCAGAGAAGTTATGCAGAGCATGTACCAGTGAGGTGAATCAGCAAAGCAGAGCATTAGATTACAGCAGACACAGTGTAGTGCCGGCGTCCCTGCCCTCTGCTAGGCAGGGACGCTGCTCCCCTCACCGCTCTGCTCCGTGCCCGGCGTCCCTCTCCCGCTCTGCTCTCAGCGCGCGCTCCTTCCCGGCCCCTGTGCTTAGGGCGCGCGCGCGCTCCCCTCCTCTTAAAGGGGCCGCGCGCGCCGTCCTAAGGAGTCCCCGGCCAATGGCCGGAGGACTTCATCATATATAAGGCACCTCCTCCCAAATGGAGGTGCCCGAGCAATGTTGTTTGCACCAGTGTCTCACCTGTGCTTCAGCCCTCAGGTCCCGTTGCCAGTTACCTGCCAGATTCCTGCCTGACTACTTGTTACCTGCCTGCTAGTCTGAGGTCCGACGGTCTGCCTTACCATTCCTGTCAGTCTGTCTAAGGACCAGCCTGTCCGCTCACCTGGGAGCGCACATCAGCTACCTGCCTGCTTGCCTGAGGTCCGACGGTCTGCCTTCCAAACTCCTGTCAGTCTGTCTATGGACCAGCTTGCCCGCTCACCTGGGAGCGCTCATCTGCTACCTGCCTGCTAACCTACCTGGAGGCTCCGCCGTCACGTGCTGTGACCACCTGCCTGTCCAGTGACTTCTGTCCGCTCACCTGGGAGCGCTCATCTGCCGCCTGTCTGTTGGTCTTCCTGGAGGCTCCGCCGTCACATGCTGTGACCACCCGTTCATCCAGAGACTCTCGCCTGCTCACCTGGGAGCTCCCGTCTATCTTCAGCCGCCACAGGTCGTACCAACCCTTTACCTAGAGTCTGCCCCGGTCACTTGCCGTGACCACCAGCCCGTTCATCCAGAGACTGCCTCGGTCACTTGCCGTGACCTCCAGCCCGTTCACTCAGAGACTGTCCCGTTCTCCTGCTGTGACTGCCTGCCTGGTCGCCACCCGCTCCCTTACAAGGACTGCCCCCTTGTATAGTAGCTCAGAGGTTCCGCCTCCCAGACCCGTTACAGTTTGCTCGGGCCATGGAACCCGGTGGCACCCAAGCTCCCTCGCTCTCGGACCTGTGTCATGAACTGTCCCGTCAAAGGTCCCAACAGGAGTCCATCCTGGGTCACCTGCGGAATGTCAATACTCGCCTGGACACTCTGACTGCTCCACCAACAACCTCCGCCAGTGCCATGTCTCGCAATCCGGCAGCTCCGCAGCCCACTAACACCATGATATCCTACTCCGGACCCCGGCTTTCTGCACCTCCTCGCTTCGGAGGCGACTCCGCCCAGGCTCGGGGCTTCATAAATCAGTGCACCCTGCACTTTGAACTATTGTCCTACCAGTTTAACTCCGACCGAGCCAAAATTGCATTCATCATGTCCCATCTCACCGGGGAGGCTCTGGCCTGGCTAAATCCTCTATGGGAGAGAGGAAACCCCCTGGTGTCCAACTTGCCTGCTTTTCTCACGGCTTTCCGGAAAGTCTTCGACGAACCCGGACGGAAGACCTCATCCGCATCATCATTGCTACGCCTCCGTCAGGAGAGTCTCACCGTGGGCCAATATGCCATACGGTTCCGTACCCTTGCCTCGGAGCTGACCTGGGATAACGACGCTCTGGTTTCCGTCTTCTGGGAGGGTCTGTCCTGCCGTATTAAAGATGAACTTGCTGGTCGGGACATTCCTACCACTCTCGATGACTTAATAACTCTTGCCACCCAGATTGACCTACGGTTCCAGGAGCGTGCCGGAGAGGTCACCCGTGAGAGGAGGTTATCACGTCTAGCTCCTACTTTCCAGAAACCCGTCACTCCTTCTGTCTCAAACCAGGTACACTCTCCTGAGCCTATGCAGGTCGACCAGACCAAGATGGTCAAAACCCGTCAGGACTTACGCCGTGCTGAGGGGACCTGCTTCTACTGTGGCAGTAAGGAGCACCGGATCCGTGCCTGCCCGGAGAGGTCGGGAAACGCCTGTGTCTAGGCTCGCTCAGAGAGGTCCACCTAGACAAGAATAAATCCTCTCCATCCCTGCTGTTGTCTGTTTCGATCGTCTACGGGGAGAACCGTTATTTCGAACTAGCCCAACTTGACTCTGGAGCAGCCGGGAATCTTATTTCACAGTCCCTGGTAGAGAAATACCGCATCCCCACCAAACCTCTGGCTGTACCCTTGTCTGTCGCTGCCGTGGATGGGGGCCTCTTACCTCGCCCCATCCAACTCATCACCGAATCCATTACTCTGCAGGTGGGAATGCTGCATTCTGAAAGTATCTCCTTTCATGTTCTGCCTGGACTCTCTCACGCCCTCTTGCTAGGTCTGCCTTGGCTCCAGAGACATGCACCCGTGCTTGACTGGCAAACCGGAGAAGTCCTTCGCTGGGGACAAGACTGTCATAAGACCTGCCTGGTTCCCGTCCATCCCGTCCGTCCCTCTCCTACCCCAGCTAATCTACCTGGACTTCCGATTCCCTATTGGTCTTATGCTGATGTCTTTAATAAAAAGGAGGCAGAGACATTACCCCCTCATAGACCATACGACTGCCCCATCGACCTGTTACCCGGTACTACTCCTCCCCGTGGGCGTATTTATCCATTATCCGCTGCTGAGACCCGGTCGATGTCCGAATATATTGAGGAGAATCTGGCCAGGGGATTCATCCGGAAATCTACCTCCCCGGCGGGAGCAGGCTTCTTTTTCGTCAAAAAGAAGGACGGCTCTCTCCGTCCCTGTATAGACTATAGAGGCCTAAACCAGATCACGGTGAAGAATAAGTACCCCCTTCCGCTCATTCCAGAATTATTTGATCGTCTGAGGGGGGCTAGAATCTTCACCAAACTGGACCTCCGTGGGGCGTACAACTTGGTTCGTATCCGTCAGGGGGATGAATGGAAGACGGCATTCAACACCCGGGACGGCCACTATGAATACCTGGTAATGCCCTTTGGTCTCTGTAACGCTCCTGCCGTCTTTCAAGAGTTGGTCAATGACATCTTCCGGGACCTTCTCTACTCCTGCGTAGTGGTGTACCTGGACGACATCTTGGTCTTCTCTCCGGATCTCCAGACTCACCGGAGGGACGTTCGTCAGGTCCTGCTCAGGCTCAGGCAGAATCACCTCTTCGCTAAATACGAGAAGTGCCTCTTTGAGCAGACCTCGCTTCCGTTTTTGGGCTACATTATTTCTCAGACCGGCCTACGAATGGATCCAGAGAAACTGTCTGCCATCGAGAAATGGCCCCGACCGGAGGGGTTGAAGGCCATTCAGCGGTTCCTGGGCTTCGCCAACTACTACCGCCTCTTCATACCACACTTCTCTTCCCGGACTGCCCCAATTTCCGCGCTCACCCGTAAGGGTACTAATCCCAAAGAGTGGCCGCCCGAAGCAGAAGAAGCCTTTCTTTCCTTAAAACAGGCCTTCTCTTCCGCCCCGGTGCTGCATCGCCCGGACGGCAACAAGCAGTTCTTCCTGGAAGTGGACGCCTCCTCCTCTGGAGCTGGAGTGGTACTTACTCAAAAATCTTCTTCCGGGAGGATGGTAACTTGCGGCTTCTTCTCTAAACTCTTCTCCTCCTCAGAGCGCAATTATTCCATAGGAGATCGAGAGTTATTGGCCATCAAACTGGCATTGGAGGAGTGGCGTTACCTGCTTGAGGGGGCTCTTCACCCGGTAATAATTTACACTGACCACAAGAACTTGGCTTACCTCCAGCATGCCCAGAGACTTAACCCGCGCCAAGCCCGGTGGTCCTTGTTTTTTGCTCGTTTTGATTTTGTCCTTCATTTTCGCCCGGCTGACAAAAACGTCAAGGTGGACGCCTTGTCTCGATCCTTTCTGGTGTCTGATCTCGAGGAAGATCCGAAACACATCATCGATCCCGCCAGAGTAATGCAGGTGGCTCCCGTGAGTCTAAATCGTCTCCCTCCCGGAAAGACGTTCGTATCAGTACCTGATCGGGAGAAGATCCTTCACTGGGGTCACTCGTCTAAACTGGCTGGCCACGCTGGTCAGAAGAAGACCCTCCAGCTTATTTCCCGGCACTACTGGTGGCCTACCCTGCACAAGGATGTAATAGACTTTGTTTCTGCCTGTGTGTCCTGCGCCCGCAACAAGGTTCCGAGACATCTGCCAGCCGGTCGCCTCCTTCCGCTCCCAGTACCTGCTGCCCCCTGGCAGCATATTGCAATGGACTTCATAACTGACCTCCCACTCTCTGCCGGTTGTACGGTCATTTGGGTGGTCGCTGACCGCTTCTCCAAGATGGCTCATTTCGTTCCCCTGCCAGGCCTCCCGTCTGCACCCGAGCTAGCTAGAGACTTTATTTGTCACATCTTCCGTCTTCATGGCCTGCCTCTCCACATCGTGTCGGATCGTGGGGTACAGTTCACCTCACGCTTCTGGAGAGCCACTTGTAAACTGCTAGACGTCACCCTGGACTTCTCTTCCGCGTACCACCCACAATCCAATGGTCAAGTGGAGCGGATCAATCAGAACCTGACCAGTTACCTCCGGCACTTCGTTAATGCCCACCATTCTGACTGGGTGGATCTCCTACCATGGGCCGAGTTCTCTTACAATAATCACGAGAGCGAATCCTCCTCCAAATCCCCGTTTTTTGTAGTCTTCGGTCAGCATCCTCGGATTCCTTTTCCTGTCTCCACCTCGGTGGACAACCCGGCTGCGGAATCTCTCGTTAGCAAATTTTCCTCCATCTGGGAGAGTACCCGATCCGCACTCCTTCAGTCGTCCGAACGGATGAAAAGACACGCTGACAAAAAACGCCTGGATCCTCCACAATTTCGTCCAGGAGATAAGGTCTGGCTCTCATCTAAATATGTTCGACTCAAGATACCTTCTTACAAGTTAGGGCCTCGGTTCATCGGACCTCTGGAGGTCATCAGTCAGATCAACCCGGTGGCCTATAAATTGAAACTCCCGGCCAACTTACGGATCCCTAACTCCTTCCATGTATCTCTCCTCAAACCTGTGGTACTTAACTCTTTTTCCAAGTCTACAGGTACGCCTCCTGCTCCGGTTTCTGCTGAGGACGAGTTTGAGGTAGAGAACATTCTTGCCACCAAAAGGGTAAGAGGAAAGACCTTTTTTCTGGTAGATTGGAAGGGGTTTGGTCCTGAGGAGAGAACGTGGGAGCCCCGGGAGAACATCCATGCCCCTCTCATCCTAGCTAAATTTCAGTCTGGCCTAAAAAAGGGGGGGCCTAAAGGGGGGGGTACTGTAGTGCCGGCGTCCCTGCCCTCTGCTAGGCAGGGACGCTGCTCCCCTCACCGCTCTGCTCCGTGCCCGGCGTCCCTCTCCCGCTCTGCTCTCAGCGCGCGCTCCTTCCCGGCCCCTGTGCTTAGGGCGCGCGCGCGCGCGCTCCCCTCCTCTTAAAGGGGCCGCGCGCGCCGTCCTAAGGAGTCCCCGGCCAATGGCCGGAGGACTTCATCATATTTAAGGCACCTCCTCCCAAATGGAGGTGCTCGAGCAATGTTGTTTGCACCAATGTCTCACCTTTTCCTCTAGTCCCGTTGCCAGTTACCTGCCAGATTCCTGCCTGACTACTTGTTACCTGCCTGCTAGTCTGAGGTCCGACGGTCTGCCTTACCATTCCTGTCAGTCTGTCTAAGGACCAGCCTGTCCGCTCACCTGGGAGCGCACATCAGCTACCTGCCTGCTTGCCTGAGGTCCGACGGTCTGCCTTCCAAACTCCTGTCAGTCTGTCTATGGACCAGCTTGCCCGCTCACCTGGGAGCGCTCATCTGCTACCTGCCTGCTAGCCTACCTGGAGGCTCCGCCGTCACGTGCTGTGACCACCTGCCTGTCCAGTGACTTCTGTCCACTCACCTGGGAGCGCTCATCTGCCGCCTGTCTGTTGGTCTTCCTGGAGGCTCCGCCGTCACATGCTGTGACCACCCGTTCATCCAGAGACTCTCGCCTGCTCACCTGGGAGCTCCTGTCTATCTTCAGCCGCCACAGGTCGTACCAACCCTTTACCTAGAGTCTGCCCCGGTCACTTGCCGTGACCACCAGCCCGTTCATCCAGAGTTGAAAACTGTTTGATTTCAGTTTCTAACAACCTGCTAATGCTTATAATTTCAAAAATGACCATTTTTTTGGTCTTTATTAAAATGAAAAGGTTGATCGAAAAGTTTGGGGGATCTAAGAGTGTGGCAACCCAGTAGTCATGATTACTTCAAATTCTGACAATATGAGGGTCATGCTGCAGGTAGTGCAGCAAGAAGGCACTTATGTGTCTTGCGCATCTCGGAGCCCCAAAATTATTTTCCGGGCTAGATGCAGCTAAAAATTATTATTAATTTTAAATCTGGTGAAGCTTTAGTATAGATGGCCTAATAGGATCAGTGCTGCACACTGCTACAAAGCCCAAATTATTTTCCAGTCAAGATACAGATAAACATGATTAGTAATTTTAAATCTGGTGGAGCTTATTATAGATGGCCTAATAGAATCAGTGCTGCACACTGCTACAAAGCCCAAATTATTTTCCAGCCAAGATACAGATAAACATGATTAGTAATTTGAAAGCTTAAAACGGTTGGTAGGGTGATTTTAACCAATCATCCATCTTTTACTCTCCCCAGGATGACACAGGGGTAGAAAAGTCGTTTCGGATCCATGATTTGTTCATCTTTATGAACGTGAGTCTGTCTACATTATCAGTGGAGAGCTGCGTGCGCTTATCTGTCAGCACACCACCAGCAGCGCTGAACACACGTTCAGACAGAACGCTGGCTGCGGGGCATGACAAGATCTCCAAGGCGTAAGTGGCTAGCTCCGGCCATTTATCCAGATTGGAAGCCCAAAAAGAGCAAGGGTCCAGTGACACAGTCATGGCTTCAATGTTTACTTGGAGATACTCCTGTACCATCGTCTCTAGGCGTTGACTATGTGTCAGACTTCTTGTCTCCTGTGGCCTTGCAAAGGATGGGCTAAAAAAGTGGTGAAATGATTCCGCAAAATTGATGTTACCAGCAGATACTGTGGTTCTGTTACGGTTTGAGTGCTGAACACTTGACGGTCCTACGGTTGGCAAGTTGGAACTGTGAGATTCACTACGTGCACCACTGGTATTTTGTGGAAAAGCACATGTAAGATTCTGCAACAGTCTCTGCTGATACTCCTGCATGCGTGCATCCCTTTCTATGGCAGGAATAAATTCTGCAAATTTACTTTTGTACCGGGGATCTAACAGTGTGGCAACCCAGTAGTCAGGATTATTTCTAATTCTCACAATTCGAGGGTCATGTTGCAGGTAGTGCAGCAAGAAGGCACTCATGTGTGTTGCGCATCCAGGAGCACCAAGTCCCTGTTGTGTTGGTGGCGAGGTAACAATCATGCTTCCTTCCTCTGTCCTCTCCCCCCAACCTCGCACAACAGAAATGTGATCAAGGTCTCCCTCATCTGATGAGTCTTCCATCAGTTCGTCCTCCACTTCTTCCTGGGCTCCTGCACCTTCCTCACTAGTTTGGCTGCTACCATGCGCCCTGGTAAAACCATCTCCCCCACCCTCACATGCCTGCCGCCTTGGTGCTGCCGACCGTCTGGACCTTGCAGATGTTAGCCCTTCCGCATACAACTCCTCCTCCTCTACTTCCTCCACCTCCTCTTGTGCCACCACCTGACTCCGAATTCTGTTTAACATGTGCTCCAGCATGTAAATCACCGGAATAGTCATGCTGATAATGGCATCGTCAGCACTAAACATCTTCGTCGCCATTTCAAAACTGTGCAGAAGGTTGCATAGGTCCCTGATCTGAGACCACTGCTCCAGCGTGATTTGCCCCACCTCTGAATCTCGTTGGCCCAGGCTATACGTCAGAACGTATTGCACCAGGGCTTGTCTGTGCTGCCACAGTCGCTGCAACATGTGCAGAGTTGAATTCCACCGGGTAGGCACATCGCATTTTAGCCGGTGAAGTGGCAGGCCCAACGACTTCTGTAGAGATGTAAGTCGCTGAGCTGCGGGATGCGAATGGCGGAAGTGAGCACACAGCGACCGTGCCCTCTGCAGAAGGCCATCTAGTCTGGGATAGTGGGCTAAAAATTGCTGGACAACCAGGTTCAACACGTGAGCCATACAAGGCACGTGTGTGACATTGCCCCGGCGAAGGGCCGCACCCAGGTTTGCAGCATTGTTGCACATGGCCTTCCCTGGTTTCAGGTCCAGTGGAGACAACCATTCATGAAATTGGTTCTCCAGAGCTGACCACAACTCCTCAGCTGTGTGACTCACATTTCCCAGACATTTCAATGTAAAAACCGCCTGATGACGTTGAGCCCTACTGCCAGCATAGTAAGGAGGTGTGCAGGATCCCTTCTGCGCAATTAGAAAGCTTGTGGCATGACCAGACAGGCTTTGGGTGCAGGTGGAAGACCGAGAGGAGGTTGAGGAGGCAGAAGCAGTGGAGGAACTTTGACATAAAGAGGATTGACGCACAACTCGTGGGGACGGCAAGACTTGGACAGCAGCCCCTTGTCCTGCTGTCACCATAGTTACCCAGTGCCCAGTCAGCGACATGTAACGCCCCTGTCCATGCCTACTCGTCCAAGTGTCTGTGGTGAAATGCACCCTGTCACACACAGAGTTTCTCAAAGAAGCGGTGATGTTGTGTGCGACATGCTGGTGGAGCGCAGGCACACCTTTCTTTGAGAAGTAGTGCCGACTGGGCATCTGGTACTGGGGCACTGCGACGGACATAAGGTCTCGAAAATCCTCTGTGTCCACCAGGCGGAAAGGCAGCATTTCTGTAGCCAAGAGCTTGCAGATGGTGAAATTCAACCTCTTAGCTTTCTCATGGCTAGGAGGAAATGGTCTTTTACTTGTCCACATCTGAGGGACCGAGGGCTGGCTATTGTGCTTAGACGGGGTTGATAAGGGTGTCCCCGGCAAACTGCCGGTCTGTGAGGAACATGCAGGCGGACATATTAGGTTGCCTTGATCCAAAGGTGGTGCTATCGATGTCGGACAGCGCTCAACACCAGCTGGTGTTACCACCTCCAAAGAAAATGATGACCTGACAATCACGCTGGCTGTTGCGGGTAAAGAGGTGGCAGGTCTGCGCCCCAAAACAGGTGTGACTGCTGTCCCCCCAGTCACAGAGGATGAAGAGGCCGCGGATGCACAAGATATGGCAGACGGTGGTTGGTCCGGCCGGCTAGGCCGCATTGTAGCACACTGAGCTTCCCACTGCAACTTATGCTTCATGTCCACGTGCCGGTTCATGCATGAAGTACTCAAACTATGGATTTTTTGGCCTCTACTTAGCTTTTGCTGACAAATGTTACAGATAACACGACTTGGGTCATCTTTATCGATCTGAAAAAATGCCCAGGCTATGCAAGGCTTAGCACCCATGCGACCTGAAGAGCCACTACGACTTGTGGTGAGAGGCAGAGTTGTGTTTGAGGATGCAGTTGTTGACGTGCTTCCAGTACTACGTCTCTGTCCAGGAAGGCGCAACCTGACCTCGTCGTCACTAGCATCTTCCTCCACCTCCTCTGCTGACCTCATCTCTTGGCTGACTGTGGGTTGACAGTAAGTGGGATCTCCAACCTCATCATCATCACCCTGTGCGTTATCACACCCGTCGTCCTCAGAGCCAACCTGTTCCTGCCCTGACAAAAAACTAAAGTTGTCGCTCCAATCAGGTATTTGAGTCTTATCATCGTCTTCCTCATTGTCTCCACCAACAGGAGTTAAAGTTTGGGAATGAAGGTCTACATTATGGTCAGAACCTTCTGCGTCTGGTCCTGGATCCGACTCATAAAGATTCTGGGCATCAGTGCAGATCATTTCCTCGTCTGGATTCACAGAAGCGCTGGAGTCGACCTCTGATTCCCAGGCTATAGTATGAGTAAACAGCTCTGCAGACTCAACCATCTGTTCTACCTCATACTCAGACGGGCAGCTGGAGATTTGGGAGCTGTGAGGAAGCAAGTGCGATTGGGGTGACACCTTTGAGGACTGGAGTATTTGTGATGTTGAAGTTGATGTGGAGGAGAGCCCACTTAAAGGAGCACTTGATATCCGTTGAAGCACCTGCTGTTTTTGTGCCTCATCTGGAATTTGTAGCGATTGGCGTGGCCGTAGGAAAGGGATCTTATCACATTGTCCGCTAAAAGAAGTAGACATTTTAGATTGGCTGGAAGATGGTCTTTCTTCTGCAGATGTTACTGTTGCTTTAACACCTACCCCACGGACACAACCTTTTTTCCCCTTCCCAACATGCCTATTCCCCTTTCCACCAGCAGCAGGCCTTTTTCCACTCATTTTGGTGGTTAACTAATTCACAACTCTGGAGTTGTTTGCACAAAAAAACAATGGATGGGAACCGAGCAGAGCTGAGTGGCCAAACTGTGGTATTAGGCCAAAACTATTGGCTGGGTTAGATGCAGAAAAAAATTATATTCAATTTGCAACCTGATGGAGGTCTGTATAGATGGATCAGTAGAACAAGTCCCACACACAGCTAGAAGCCCAATATTTTTTCAGAGGTAGATGCAGAAAAAAATATATTCAGTTTGCAACCTGATGGAGGTCTGTATAGATGGATTAATAGAACAAGTCCCACACACAGCTAGAAGCCCAAATTTTTTTCAGAGGTAGATGCAGAAAAAAATATATTCAGTTTGCAACCTGATGGAGGTCAGTATAGATGGACTAATACAACAAGTCCCACACACAGCTAGAAGCCCAATATTTTTTCAGAAGTAGATGCAGAAAAAAATATATTCAGTTTGCAACCTGATGGAGGTCTGTATAGATGGATTAATAGAACAAGTCCCACACACAGCTAGAAGCCCAATATTTTTTCAGAGGTAGATGCAGAAAAAAATATATTCAGTTTGCAACCTGATGGAGGTCTGTATAGATGGATTAATAGAACAAGTCCCACACACAGCTAGAAGCCCAATATTTTTTCAGAGGTAGATGCAGAAAAAAATATATACAGTTTGCAACCTGATGGAGGTCAGTATAGATGGACTAATAGAACAAGTCCCACACACAACTAGAAGCCCAATATTTTTTCAGAGGTAGATGCAGAAAAAAATATATTCAGATTGCAACCTGATGGAGGTCTGTATAGATGGATTAATATAACAAGTCCCACACACAGCTAGAAGCCCAATATTTTTTCAGAGGTAGATGCAGAAAAAAATATATTCAGTTTGCAACCTGATGGAGGTCTGTATAGATGGATTAATAGAACAAGTCCCACACACAGCTAGAAGCCCAATATTTTTTCAGAGGTAGATGCAGAAAAAAATATATTCAGTTTGCAACCTGATGGAGGTCTGTATAGATCGATTAATAGAACAAGTCCCACACACAGCTAGAAGCCCAATATTTTTTCAGAGGTAGATGCAGAAAAAAATATATTCAGTTTGCAACCTGATGGAGGTCTGTATAGATGGATTAATAGAAAAAGTCCCACACACAGCTAGAAGCCCAATATTTTTTCAGAGGTAGATGCAGAAAAAAATATATTCAGTTTGCAACCTGATGGAGGTCTGTATATATGGATTAATAGAACAAGTCCCACACACAGCTAGAAGCCCAATATTTTTTCAGAGGTAGATGCAGAAAAAAATATATTCAGTTTGCAACCTGATGGAGGTCAGTATAGATGGACTAATACAACAAGTCCCACACACAGCTAGAAGCCCAATATTTTTTCAGAGGTAGATGCAGAAAAAAATATATTCAGTTTGCAACCTGATGGAGGTCTGTATAGATGGATTAATAGAACAAGTCCCACACACAGCTAGAAGCCCAATATTTTTTCAGAGCTAGATGCAGAAAAAAATATATTCAGTTTGCAACCTGATGGAGGTCTGTATAGATGGATTAATAGAACAAGTCCCACACACAGCTAGAAGCCAAATATTTTTTCAGAGGTAGATGCAGAAAAAAATATATTCAGTTTGCAACCTGATGGAGGTCTGTATAGATGGATTAATAGAACAAGTCCCACACACAGCTAGAAGCCCAATATTTTTTCAGAGGTAGATGCAGAAAAAAATATATTCAGTTTGCAACCTGATGGAGGTCTGTATAGATCGATTAATAGAACAAGTCCCACACACAGCTAGAAGCCCAATATTTTTTCAGAGGTAGATGCAGAAAAAAATATATTCAGTTTGCAACCTGATGGAGGTCTGTATAGATTGATTAATAGAAAAAGTCCCACACACAGCTAGAAGCCCAATATTTTTTCAGAGGTAGATGCAGAAAAAAATATATTCAGTTTGCAACCTGATGGAGGTCTGTATATATGGATTAATAGAACAAGTCCCACACACAGCTAGAAGCCCAATATTTTTTCAGAGGTAGATGCAGAAAAAAATATATTCAGTTTGCAACCTGATGGAGGTCAGTATAGATGGACTAATACAACAAGTCCCACACACAGCTAGAAGCCCAATATTTTTTCAGAGGTAGATGCAGAAAAAAATATATTCAGTTTGCAACCTGATGGAGGTCTGTATAGATGGATTAATAGAACAAGTCCCACACACAGCTAGAAGCCCAATATTTTTTCAGAGCTAGATGCAGAAAAAAATATATTCAGTTTGCAACCTGATGGAGGTCTGTATAGATGGATTAATAGAACAAGTCCCACACACAGCTAGAAGCCCAATATTTTTTCAGAGGTAGATGCAGAAAAAAATATATTCAGTTTGCAACCTGATGGAGGTCTGTATAGATGGACTAATAGAACAAGTCCCACACACAGCTAGAAGCCCAATATTTTTTCAGAGGTAGATGCAGAAAAAAATATATTCAGTTTGCAACCTGATGGAGGTCTGTATAGATGGATTAATAGAACAAGTCCCACACACAGCTAGAAGCCCAATATTTTTTCAGAGCTAGATGCAGAAAAAAATTATATTCAATTTGCAACCTGATGGAGGTCAGTATAGATGGACTAATAGAATGATGCTATGCCCAAAAGATTTTACTTCACTAGGTGCAGTAAAAAAATTGGTATTCTATACACAGGTGGTATATCTTGCAACACAGATAGGCTACTCCACTGACTAACACACTCTGCAATAGGCCAAAAAGGATTAGCTTTGCTTGATTCAGCCAAATGCTGTGAAAAAAACTTGCACAGCACTGGCACAGACCTGCCTGGCAAAAACTGATAGGAACTGATGTAACCTAGTCCTGAAAAGGACTCCAATTACAATTAGTCTTTACTCCCACAATCTATCTATTTAAGAGCACAGACCTGCCTGATAAAAGTCGTAGGAAATGCTGTAACCTAGTCCTTAAAAGGACTGCAATCACAACTATTCCCTACTCCCAAGCTATCTGTAGATTTGTGCGAAAATTGGCTTGAAATTAACAAGGTATAGCGCACACAGCAACAGCGGTGCCGTCTAACACGCAGCTGCAGCAGTGAGAAAATGGTGGCGACGGGGAAAATGGCTTGGTCTTATAGGGCAAGGACATGTGACATACACTGCCAATGACACATGCCCTTGCTTGTGTGAAAAAAAGCACTTCGCTCCGTGTGTGCGCTGCTGATAGACTGACAGATTGCACATCCCCACTGCAAATGCGGGAAAGAGAAAAAAAAATGGAGTTCTTCATTGTTCCTGCAGAGATCCATCCCCTGCCCCTCCCCCCACCCCGCTGTACACTCAAACTGCGTATTAACATTAATTTTCATCATTACTGAGAAAAAATCCAGTTATGATTTTGGTACACGAACAGTTATCGAACATAACCTCGAACAGCCGAATTTTACTCAAATTGTTCGTGTTCGCCGAACGGCTCGAACACCGCCCAAAACAGTTCGAATTTGAGATTGGCGAACAGTTCGAGTAGAACAACGCTCATCTCTAGTCTTGATAAGCTTCTGTGACCTCCACGTCTCTTCCAAGGGGCATTAAAACCGCATGGTTAAACCACTCTGAACTCCACAGCTCTTCCAAGAGGCATTGATATTGTCTTTTTATTCAACTGTTACCTCCACCAATCTTCCAATGTGCATTGATATTGTTTTTTTTTCCAATGCGACCTCCACCACTCTTCGAAGGGGATTTGAAAGTCTTTTTAATCCACTGCGACCTCCACCACTCTTCCAAGGGGCATTAAAAAAATCTTGTTAAGCTACTCAGACCTCCATGTCCCTTCCACGGGGCATTGATATTGTCTTTTTATTCCACTGCGACCTCCACCACTCTTCCAAGGGGCATTGATATTGTCTTTTTAATCCACTGTGACCTCCACCACTCTTCCAAGGGACATTGATATTGTCTTTTTATTCCACTGCGACCTCCACCACTCTTCCAAGGGGCATCGATATTGACTTTTTAATCCACTTCGACCTCCACCACTTTTCCAAGGGGCATTAAAACCATCTTGTTATGCCACTGTGACCTCCACGTCTCTTCCAAGGGGCATTAAAACCGTCAATTTAAACCACTCTGAACTCCACAGCTCTTGCAAGAGGCATTGATATTGTCTTTTTATTCCACTGTAACCTACACCACTCTTCCAAGGGGCATTGATTTTGTCTTTTTAATCCACTGCGACCTCCATCTCTCTTCCAAGAAGCATTAAAAGAGTCTTGTTTAGCTACTGTGACCTCCACCTCTATTCCACGGTGCCTTAAAACCTTCTGGTTAAACCACTGTAAACTCCACAGCTCTTCCAAGGGGCAATGATATTGTCTTTTTATTCCACTGTAACCTCCACAACTCTTCCAAGGGGCATTGATATTGTCTTTTTATTCCACTGCGACCTCCACCCCTCTTCCAAGGGGCATTAATATTGTCTTTTTATTCCACTGCGACCTCCACCACTCTTCCAAGGGTCATTGATATTGTCTTTTTATTCCACTGTAACCTCGACCACTCTTCCAAGGGGCATTGATATTGTCTTTTTATTCAACTGCGACCTCCACCTCTCTTACAAGGGGCATTAAAACAATATTGTTAAGCTACTGTGACCTCCAAGTCTCTTCCACGAGGCACTGATATTGTCTTTTTATTCCACTGCGACCTCCACATCTCTTCCAAGTGGAATTGATATTGTCTTTTCTTTCCACTGCGACCTCCACCACTCTTTCACGGGGCATTGATATTGTCTTTTTAATCCACTGCGACCTTCACCACTCTTCCAGGGGGCATTAAAACAGTTTTGTTAAGCTCCTGTGACCTCCACGTCTCTTCCAAGGGGCATTAAAACCATCTGGTTAAACCACTCTGAACTCCACAGCTCTTCCAAGAGGCATTGATATTGACTATTTTATTCGACTGTAACCTCCACCACTCTCCAAGGGGCATTAAAACCATCTTGTTAAGCTACTGTGACCTCCACTTCTTTTCCAAGGGGCATTAAAACCGTCAATTTAAACCACTCTGAACTCCTCAGCTCTTTCAAAAGGCATTGATATTGTCTTTTTATTCCACTGTAACCTCCACCACTCTTCCAAGGGGCATTGATTTTGTCTTTTTAATCCACTGCAACCCCCATTACTCTTCCAAGAAGCATTAAAACCGTCTTGTTTAGCTACTGTGACCTCCATGTCTATTCCACGGTGCCTTAAAACCTTCTGGTTAAACCACTGTGAACTCCACAGCTATTCCAAGGGGCATTGATATAGTCTTTTTATTCCACTGTAACTTCCACCACTCTTCCAAGGGGCATTGATATTGTCTTTTTATTTTACTGCGACCTCCAACACTCTTCCATGAGGCATTAATATTTTCTTTTTATTCCACTGAAACCTCCACCACTCTTCCAAGGGTCATTGATATTGTCTTTTTATTCCACTGTAACCTCCACCACTCTTCCAAGGGGCATTGATATTGTCTTTTTATTCCACTGTGACCTCCACCTCTCTTTCAAGGGGCATTAAAACAATCTTGTTAAGCTACTGTGACCTCCAAGTCTCTTGCACGAGGCATTGATATTGTCTTTTTATTTCACTGCGACCCCCACATCTTTTCCAAGGGGAATTGATATTGTCTATTTATTCCACTGCGACCTCCACCACTCTTCTAAGGGGCATTGATATTGTCTTTTTATTCCACTGTGACCTCCACCTCTCTTCCAAGGGGCATTAAAACAATCTTGTTAAGCTACTGTGACCTCCAAGTCTCTTCCACGAGGCATTGATATTGTCTTTTTATTCCACTGCGACCCCCACATCTTTTCCAAGGGGAATTGATATTGTCTATTTATTCCACTGCGACCTCCACCACTCTTCCAAGGGGCATTAAAACAGTCTTGATAAGCTACTGTGACCTTCCCGTCTCTTCCAAGGGGCATTAAACCGTCTGGTTAAACCACTCTGTACTCCACAGCTCTTCCAAGAGGCATTGATATTGTCTTTTTATTCGACTGTAACCTCCATCACTCTTCCAAGGGGCATTGATATTGTCTCTGTTTTCCACTGCGACCTCCACCACTCTACCAAGGGGCTTTGATATTGTCTTTTTTATCCACTGCGACCTCCACGTCTCTTCCAAGGGGCATTAAAACCGTCTTGTTATGCTACTGTGACCTCCACGTCCCTTCCACTGGGCATTGTTATTGTCTTTTTATTCCATTGCGACCTCCACCACTCTTCCAAGGGGCATTAAAACCGTCTTGTTAAGCTACTGTGACCTCAAAGTCTCTTCCAAGGGGCAAAAAAAACGTCTGGTTAAACCGCTCTGAGCTCCACAGCTCTTCCAAGGGGTATTGACAATGTCTTTTTATTCCTTTGTAACCTTCTGCACTCTTCCAAGTGTATTGATATTGTCTTTTCATTCCTCTGCGACGTCCACGACTCTTCCAAGGGGCATTAAAACAATCTTGTTAAGCTACTGTGACCTCCAAGTTTCTTACATAGGGCATTGATATTGTCTTTTTATTCCACTGTAACCTCCACCACTCTTCCAAGGGGCATTGATATTGTCTTTTTATTCCACTGTAACCTCCACCAATCTTCCAAGGGGCATTGTTATTGTCTTTTTATTTCACTGCGACCTCCACAACTTTTCTAAGGGGCATTGATATTGCTTTTAAATCCACAACGATCTCCACCACTCTTACAAGGGGCATTAAAACAGTCTTTTTAAGCTACTGTTACCTCCTCGTCTCTTCCAAGGGGCATTAAAACAGTCTGGTTAAACACTCTGAACTCCACAGCTCTTCCAAGAGGCATTAATATTGTCTTTTTATTCCACTGTGACCTCCACGTTTCTTCCAAGGGGCATTGATATTTTCTTTTTATTTAATTGGAACCTCCACCACTTTTCCAAGGGGCATTGATTTTGTCTTTTTATTCCACTGTAACCTCCACCATTCTTCCAAGGGACATTGATATTGTCTTTTTATTCCACTGTAACCTCCACCACTCTTCCAAGGGGCATTGATATTGTCTTTTTAATCCACTGCGACCTCTACCACTCCTCCAAGGGGCTTTAAAACAGTCTTGATAAGCTTCTGTGACCTCCACGTCTCTTCCAAGGGGCATTAAAACCGCATGGTTAAACCACTCTGAACTCCACAGCTCTTCCAAGAGGCACTGATATTGTCTATTTATTCAACTGTTACCTCCACCAATCTTCCAATGGGCATTGATATTGTTTTTTTTTCCAATGCGACCTCCACCACTCTTCGAAGGGGATTTGATAGTCTTTTTAATCCACTGCGACCTCCACCACTCTTCCAAGGGGCATTAAAACCGTCTTGTTAAGCTACTCAGACCTCCACGTCCCTTCCACGGGGCATTGATATTGTCTTTTTATTCCACTGCGACCTCCACCACTCTTCCAAGGGGCATTGATATTGTCTTTTTATTCCACTGCGACCTCCACCACTCTTCCAAGAGGCATCGATATTGTCTTTTTAATCCACTTCGACCTCCACCACTTTTCCAAGGGGCATTAAAACCGTCTTGTTATGCTACTGTGACCTCCACTTCTCTTCCAAGGGGCATTAAAACCGTCAATTTAAACCACTCTGAACTCCACAGCTCTTGCAAGAGGCATTGATATAGTCTTTTTATTCCACTGTAACCTCCACCACTCTTCCAAGGGGCATTCATTTTGTCTTTTTAATCCACTGCGACCTCCATCTCTCTTCCAAGAAGCATTAAAACAGTCTTGTTTAGCTACTGTGACCTCCACCTCTATTCCACTGTGCCTTAAAATCTTCTGGTTAAACCACTGTAAACTCCACAGCTCTTCCAAGGGGCAATGATATTGTCTTTTTATTCCACTGTAACCTCCACCACTCTTCCAAGGGGAATTGATATTGTCTTTTTATTTTACTGCGACCTCCACCACTCTTCCAATTGGCATTAATATTGTCTTTTTATTCCACTGCGACCTCCACCACTTTTCCAAGGGTCATTGATATTGTCTTTTTATTCCACTGTAACCTCCACCACTCTTCCAAGGGGCATTGATATTTTCTTTTTATTTAATTGGAACCTCCACCACTTTTCCAAGGGGCATTGATTTTGTCTTTTTATTCCACTGTAACCTCCACCATTCTTCCAAGGGACATTGATATTGTCTTTTTATTCCACTGCGACCTCTACCACTCCTCCAAGGGGCTTTAAAACAGTCTTGATAAGTTTCTGTGACCTCCACGTCTCTTCCAAGGGGCATTAAAACCGCATGGTTAAACCACTCTGAACTCCACAGCTCTTCCAAGAGGCACTGATATTGTCTATTTATTCAACTGTTACCTCCACCAATCTTCCAATGGGCATTGATATTGTTTTTTTTTCCAATGCGACCTCCACCACTTTTCTAAGGGGATTTGATAGTCTTTTTAATCCACTGCGACCTCCACCACTCTTCCAAGGGGCATTAAAACCGTCTTGTTATGCTACTGTGACCTCCACGTCTCTTCCAAGGGGCATTAAAACTGTCAATTTAAACCACTCTGAACTCCACAGCTCTTGCAAGAGGCATTGATATTGTCTTTTTATTCCACTGTAACCTCCACCACTCTTCCAAGGGGCATTGATTTTGTCTTTTTAATCCACTGCGACCTCCATCTCTCTTCCAAGAAGCAATAAAACAGTCTTGTTTAGCTACTGTGACCTCCACCTCTATTCCACTGTGCCTTAATACCTTCTGGTTAAACCACTGTAAACTCCACAGCTCTTCCAAGGGGCAATGATATTGTCTTTTTATTCCACAGTAACCTCCACCACTCTTCCAAGGGTCATTGATATTGTCTTTTTATTCCACTGTAACCTGAACCACTCTTCCAAGGGGCATTGATATTGTCTTTTTATTCCACTGCGACCTCCACCTCTCTTCCAAGGGGCATTAAAACAATCTTTTAAGCTACTGTGACCTCAAAGTCTCTTCCACGAGGCACTGATATTGTCTTTTTATTCCACTGCGACCTCCACATCTCTTCCAAGTGGAATTGATATTGTCTTTTTTTTCCACTGCGACCTCCACCACTCTTCCACGGGGCATTGATATTGTCTTTTTAATGCACTGCGACCTCCACCACTCTTCCAAGGGGCATTAAAACAGTTTTGTTAAGCTACTGTGACCTCCACGTCTCTTCCAAGGGGCATTAAAACCATCTGGTTAAACCACTCTGAACTCCACAGCTCTTAAAAGAGGCATTGATATTGTCTCTTCATTCGACTGTAACCTCCACCACTCTTCCAAGGGGCATTAAAACCATCTTGTTAAGCTACTGTGACCTCCACTTCTTTTCCAAGGGGCATTAAAACAGTCAATTTAAACCACTCTGAACTCCTCAGCTCTTGCAAAAGGCATTGATATTGTCTTTTTATTCCACTGTAACCTCCACCACTCTTGCAAGGGTCATTGATTTTGTCTTTTTAATCCACTGCGACCTCCATCACTCTTCCAAGAAGCATTAAAACCGTCTTGTTTAGCTACTGTGACCTCCACGTCTATTCCACGATGAATTAAAACCTTCTGGTTAAACCACTGTGAACTCCACAGCTATTCCAAGGGGCATTGATATAGTCTTTTTATTCCACTCTAACTTCCACCACTCTTCCAAGGGGCATTGATATTGTCTTTTTATTTTACTGCGACCTCCAACACTCTTCCATGAGGCATTAATATTTTCTTTTTATTCCACTGAAACCTCCTCCACTCTTCCAATGGTCATTGATATTGTCTTTTTATTCCACTGTAACCTCCACCACTCTTCCATGGGGCATTGATATTGTCTTTTTATTCCACTGCGACCTCCACCTCTCTTCCAAGGGGCATTAAAACCATCTTGTTAAGCTACTGTGACCTCCAAGTCTCTTCCACGAGGCATTGATATTGTCTTTTTATTCCACTGCGACCTCCACATCTTTTCCAAGGGGAATTGATATTGTCTTTTTATTCCACTGCGACCTCCACCACTCTTCTAAGGGGCATTGATATTGTCTTTTTAATCCACTGCGACCTCCACCAATCTTCCAAGGGGCATTAAAACAGTCTTGATAAGCTACTGTGACCTCCACGTCTCTTCCAAGGGGCATTAAACCGTCTGGTTAAACCACTCTGTACTCCACAGCTCTTCCAAGAGGCATTGATATTGTGTTTTTATTCGACTGTAACCTCCACCACTCTTCCAAGGGACATTGATATTGGTTCTGTTTTCCACTGCGACCTCCACCACTCTTCCAAGGAGCTTTGATATTGTCTTTTTTATCCACTGCGACCTACACCACTCTTCCAAGGGGCATTAAAACCGTCTTGTTATGATACTGTGACCTCCACGTCCCTTCCACGGGGCATTGTTATTGTCTTTTTATTCCATTGCGACCTCCACCACTCTTCCAAGGGGCATTAAAACCGTCTTGTTAAGCTACTGTGACCTCCAAGTCTCTTCCAAGGGGCAAAAAAAACGGCTGGTTAAACCACTCTGAGCTCCACAGCTCTTCCAAGGGGCATTGACAATGTCTTTTTATTTCTTTGTATCATTCTGCACTCTTCCAAGTGCATTGATATTGTCTTTTTATTCCTCTGCGACGTCCACGACTCTTCCAAGGGGCATTAAAACCGTCTTGTTAAGCTACTGTGACCTCCAAGTTTCTTACACAGGGCATTGATATTGTCTTTTTTTCCACTGTAACCTCCACCACTCTTCCAAGAGGCATTGATATTGTCTTTTTATTACACTGTAACCTCCACCAATCTTTCAAGGGGCATTGATATTGTCTTTTTTTCCACTGTAACCTCCACCACTCTTCCAAGGGGCATTGATATTGTCTTTGTATTACACTGTAACCTCCACCAATCTTTCAAGGGGCATTGATATTGTCTTTTAAATCCACAACGATCTCCACCACTCTTGCAAGGGGCATTAAAACAGTCTTGTTAAGCTACTGTGACCACCTCGTCTCTTCAAAGGGGCATTAAAACCGTCTGGTTAAACATTCTGAACTCCACAGCTCATACAAGAGGCATTGATATTGTCTTTTTATGCGACTGTAACATCCACCACTCTTCCAAGCGGCATTGATATTGTCTGTTTATTCCACTGCGACCTCCACCACTCTTGCAAGGGACATTGATATTGTCTTTTTAATCAACTGCGACCTCCACCTCTCTTCCAAGGGGTCATTAAAACCGTCTTGTGAAGCTACTGTGACCTCCACGTCCCTTCCAGGGGGCATTGATATTGTCTTTTTATTCCACTGCGACCTCCACCACTCTTCCAAGGGGCATTGATATTGTCTTTTTAATCCACTGCGACATCCACCACTCTTCGAAGGGGCATTGATATTGTCTTTTTAATCCACTGTGACCCCCACGTCTCTTCAAAGGGGCATTAAAACGGTCAATTTAAACCACTCTGAACTCCACAGCTCTTCCAAGGAGCACTGTTAATGTCTTTTTATTTCACTCTAACCTCCACCACTCTTCCAAGGGGCATTGATATTGTCTATTTATTCCACTGCGACCTCCACCACTCCTCCAAGGGGCATTAAGACCATCTTGTTAAGCTACAGGTACCTCCACAACTCTTCTATGGGACATTGATATTGTCTTTTTATTCCACTGTAACCTCCACCACTCTTCCAAGGGGCATTGATTTTGTATTTTTATTCCACTGCGACCTCTAATACTCTTCCAATGGGCATTGATATCGTCTTTTTAATCCACTGCAACCTCTACCACTCTTCCAAGGGGCATTAAAGCCGTCTTGTTAAGCTACTGTCACGTCCATGTCTATTCCACGGGGCATTAATATTGTCTTTTTAATCCACTGTAAAATCCACCACTCTTCCAAGTGGCAATGACATTGTCTTTTTATTCCACTGCGACTTCCATCTCTCTTCTAAGGGGCATTGATATTGTCTTTTTAATCCACTGCGACCTCCAACACTCTTCCAAGGGGCATTAAAACAGTCTTGTTAAGCTACTGTGACCTCCACGTCTCTTCCAAGGGGCATTAAAATCGTCTGGTTAAACGACTCTGAACTCCCCAGCTCTTCCAAGGGGCATTGATATTGTCTTTTTATTCCACTGTAACCTCCACCACTCTTCCAAGGGGCATTGATTTTGTATTTTTATTCCACTGTAACCCCCACCACTCTTCCAAGGGGCATTGATTTTGTCTTTTTATTCCACTGCGACCTCCACCACTCTTCCAATGGGCATTTTTATTGTCTGTTTAATCCCCTGCAACCTCCGCCACTCTTCCAAGGTGCATTTAAACCATCTTGTTAAGATACTGTGACCTCCACGTCCCTTCCACGGGGCATTGATATTGTCTTTTTATTTAACTGTAACCTCCACCACTGTTCGAAGGTGCATTGATATTGTCTTTTTATTCCACTGTAACCTCCATCACTCTTCCAAGGGGCATTGATATTGTCTTTTTATTCAACTGTAACCTCCACCACTCTTCCAAGGGGCATTGATATTGTTTTTTTATTCCACTACGAACTCCACCACTCTTCCAAGGGGAATTAAAACCGTCTTGTTATGCTACTGTGACGTCGACTTTTCTTCCAAGGGGCATTAAAACCATCTGGTTAAAACACTCTGAACTTCACAGCTCTTCCAAGGGGCATTTGTATTGTCTTTTTATTACACTCTAACCTCCACCACTCTTCCAAGGGGCATTGACATTGTCTTTTTATTCCACTGCGACCTCCACCACTCATCCAAGGGGCATTAAAACCATATTGTTAAGCTACAGTGACCTCCACATCTATTCCACGGGGCATTGATATTGTCTTTTCATTTCACTGTAACCTCCACCAATCTTCCAAGGGGCATTGATATTGTTTTTTTATTCCACTGCGACCTCCAACACTCTTCCAAGGGGCATTAAAACCGTCTTGTTAAGTTACTGTTACCTCCATGTCTCTTCCAAGGAGCGTTAAAACAGACTGGTTATACCACTCTGAACTCCACAGCTCTTCCAAGGGGCATTATTATTGTCTTTTTATTCCTCTGTAACCTCCACCACTCTTCCAGGGGACTTTGATATTGTCTTTTTATTCCACTGCGACCTCCACCAGTCCTCCAAGAGGCATTAAAACCGTCTTGCTAAGCTAGTGTGACCTCCACGTCTCTTCCACAGGGCATTGAAATTGTCTTTTTATTCCACTCTAACCTCCACCACTCTTCCAAGGGGCATTGATAATGTCTTTTTATTCCACTGCGACCTCCACCACTCTTCCAAAGCTCATTGATATTGTCTTTTTAATCCACTCCGACCTCCACCACTCTTCCAAGGGGCATTAAAACCGTCTTCCTAAGCTATTGTGACCTCCACATCTCTTCCACGTGGCATTGATATTGTCTTTTTATTTAACTGTAACCTCCACCACTATTCCAAGGGGCATTGATATTGTCTTTTTATACCACGGTAACCTCCATCACTCTTCCAAGGGTCATTGATATTGTCTTTTTATTCAACTGTAACCTCCACCACTCTTCCAAGGGGCATTGATATTGTCTTTTTATTCCACTGCGACCTCCACCACTCTTCCAAGGGGCCTTCATATTGTCTTTTTAATCCACTGCGACCTCCACCACTCTTCCAAGGGGCATTAAAACCGTCTTGTTAAGCTACTGTCATCTCCACGTCCCTTCCAATGGGCATTAAATCCGTCAATTTAAACCACTGTGAACTCCACAGCTCTTGCAAGGGGCATTGATATTGTCTTTTTATTCCAATGTAACCTCAAGCACTCTTCCAAGGGCCATTGATTTTGTCTTTTTAATCCACTGCCACCTCCATCTTTCTTCCAAGAAGCATTAAAACAGTCTTGTTTAGCTATTGTGACCTCCACCTCTATTCCACTGTGCCTTAAAACCTTCTGGTTAAACTACTGTAAACTCCACAGCTCTTCCAAGGGGCAATGATATTGTCTTTTATTCCACTGTAACCTCCACCACTCTTCCAAGGGGCATTGATATTGTCTTTTTATTTTACTGCGACCTCCACCACTCTTCCAATTGGCATTAATATTGTCTTTTTATTCCACTGCGACCTCCACCACTCTTCCAAGGGTCATTGATATTGTCTTTTTATTCCACTGTAACCTCCACCACTCTTCCAAGGGGCATTGATATTATCTTTTTATTCCACTGCGACCTCCACCTCTCTTCCAAGGGGCATTAAAACAATCTTTTAAGCTACTGTGACCTCCAAGTCTCTTCCACAAGGCACTGATATTGTCTTTTTATTCCACTGCGACCTCCACATCTCTTCCAAGTGGAATTGATATTGTCTTTTTTTTCCACTGCGACCTCCACCACTCTTCCATGGGGCATTGATATTGTCTTTTTAATCCACTGCAACCTACACCACTCTTCCAAGGGGCATTAAAACAGTTTTGTTAAGCTACTGTGACCTCCACGTCTCTTCCAAGGGGCATTAAAACCATCTGGTTAAACCACTCTGAACTCCACAGCTCTTCCAAGAGGCATTGATATTGTCTTTTCATTCGACTGTAACCTCCACGACTCTTCCAAGGGGCATTAAAACCGTCTTGTTAAGCTACTGTTACCTCCAAGTTTCTTACACAGGGCATTGATATTGTCTTTTTTTCCACTGTAACCTCCACCACTCTTCCAAGGGGCATTGATATTGTCTTTTTATTACACTGTAACCTCCACCAATCTTTCAAGGGGCATTGATATTGTCTTTTTATTCCACTGCGACCTCCACCACTTTTCTAAGGGGCATTGATATTGTCTTTTAAATCCACAATGATCTCCACCACTCTTGCAAGGGGCATTAAAACAGTCTTGTTAAGCTACTGTGACCTCCTCGTCTCTTCCAAGGGGCATTAAAACCGTCTGGTTAAACACTCTGAACTCCACAGCTCTTACAAGAGGCATTGATATTGTCTTTTTATTCGACTGTAACATCCACCACTCTTCCAAGCAGCATTGATATTGTCTGTTTATTCCACTGCGACCTCCACCACTCTTGCAAGGGACATTGATATTGTCTTTTTAATCAACTGCGACCTCCACCTCTCTTCCAAGGGGTCATTAAAACCGTCTTGTGAAGCTACTGTGACCTCCACGTCCCTTCCAGGGGGCATTGATATTGTCTTTTTATTCCACTGCGACCTCCACCACTCTTCCACGGGGCATTGATATTGTCTTTTTAATCCACTGCGACCTCCACCACTCTTCCAAGGGACATTAAAACAGTTTTGTTAAGCTACTGTGACCTCCACGTCTCTTCCAAGGGGCATTAAAACCATCTGGTTAAACCACTCTGAACTCCACAGCTCTACCAAGAGGCATTGATATTGTCTTTTCATTCGACTGTAACCTCCACCACTCTTCCAAGGGGCATTAAAACCATCTTGTTAAGCTACTGTGACCTCCACTTCTTTTCCAAGGGCATTAAAACCGTCAATTTAAACCACTCTGAACTCCTCAGCTCTTGCAAAAGGCATTGATATTGTCTTTTTATTCCACTGTAACCTCCACCACTCTTGCAAGGGGCATTGATTTTGTCTTTTTAATCCACTGCGACCTCCATCACTCCTCCAAGAAGCATTAAAAACCGTCTTGTTTAGCTAATGTGACCTCCACGTCTATTCCACGGTGCCTTAAAACCTTCTGGTTAAACCACTGTGAACTCCACAGCTATTCCAAGGGGCATTGATATAGTCTTTTTATTCCACTGTAACTTCCACCACTCTTCCAAGGGGCATTGATATTGTCTTTTTATTTTACTGCGACCTCCAACACTCTTCCATGAGGCATTAATATTTTCTTTTTATTCCACTGAAACCTCCTCCACTCTTCCAATGGTCATTGATATTGTCTTTTTATTCCACTGTAACCTCCACCACTCTTCCAAGGGGCATTGATATTGTCTTTTTATTCCACTGCGACCTCCACCTCTCTTCCAAGGGACATTAAAACAGTTTTGTTAAGCTACTGTGACCTCCACGTCTCTTCCAAGGGGCATTAAAACCATCTGGTTAAACCACTCTGAACTCCACAGCTCTTCCAAGAGGCATGGATATTGTCTTTTCATTCGACTGTAACCTCCACCACTCTTCCAAGGGGCATTAAAACCATCTTGTTAAGCTACTGTGACCTCCACTTCTTTTCCAAGGGGCATTAAAACCGTCAATTTAAACCACTCTGAACTCCTCAGCTCTTGCAAAAGGCATTGATATTGTCTTTTTATTCCACTGTAACCTCCACCACTCTTGCAAGGGGCATTGATTTTGTCTTTTTAATCCACTGCGACCTCCATCACTCCTCCAAGAAGCATTAAAAACCGTCTTGTTTAGCTAATGTGACCTCCACGTCTATTCCACGGTGCCTTAAAACCTTCTGGTTAAACCACTGTGAACTCCACAGCTATTCCAAGGGGCATTGATATAGTCTTTTTATTCCACTGTAACTTCCACCACTCTTCCAAGGGGCATTGATATTGTCTTTTTATTTTACTGCGACCTCCAACACTCTTCCATGAGGCATTAATATTTTCTTTTTATTCCACTGAAACCTCCTCCACTCTTCCAATGGTCATTGATATTGTCTTTTTATTCCACTGTAACCTCCACCACTCTTCCAAGGGGCATTGATATTGTCTTTTTATTCCACTGCGACCTCCACCTCTCTTCCAAGGGGCATTAAAACCATCTTGTTAAGCTACTGTGACCTCCAAGTCTCTTCCACGAGGCATTGATATTGTCTTTTTATTCCACTGCGACCTCCACATCTTTTCCAAGGGGAATTGATATTGTCCTTTTATTCCACTGCGACCTCCACTACTCTTCTAAGGTGCATTGATATTGTCTTTTTAATCCACTGCGACCTCCACCACTCTTCCAAGGGGCATTAAAACAGTCTGGATAAGCTACTGTGACCTCCACGTCTCTTCCAAGGGGCATTAAACCATCTGGTTAAACCACTCTGTACTTCACAGCTCTTCCAAGAGGCATTGATATTGTCTTTTTATTCGACTGTAACCTCCACCACTCTTCCAACGGGCATTGATATTGTTTCTGTTTTCCACTGAGACCTCCACCACTCTTCCAAGGGGCTTTGATATTGTCTTTTTTATCCACTGCGACCTACACCACTCTTCCAAGGGTCATTAAAACCGTCTTGTTATGATACTGTGACCTCCACGTCCCTTCCACGGGGCATTGTTATTGTCTTTTTATTCCATTGCGACCTCCACCACTCTTCCAAGGGGCATTAAAACCGTCTTGTTAAGCTACTGTGACCTCCAAGCTTCTTCCAAGGGGCAAAAAAAACGGCTGGTTAAACCGCTCTGAGCTCCACAGCTCTTCCAAGGGGCATTGACAATGTCTTTTTATTTCTTTGTATCCTTCTGCACTCTTCCAAGTGCATTGATATTGTCTTTTTATTCCTCTGCGACGTCCACGACTCTTCCAAGCGGCATTAAAACCGTCTTGTTAAGCTACTGTGACCTCCAAGTTTCTTACACAGGGCATTGATATTGTCTTTTTTTCCACTTTAACCTCCACCACTCTTCCAAGGGGCATTGATATTGTCTTTTTATTACACTATAACCTCCACCAATCTTTCAAGGGGCATTGATATTGTCTTTTTATTCCACTGCGACCTCCACCACTTTTCTAAGGGGCATTGATATTGTCTTTTAAATCCACAACCATCTCCACCACTCTTGCAAGGGGCATTAAAACAGTCTTGTTAAGCTACTGTGACCTCCTCGTCTCTTCCACGGGGCATTAAAACCGTCTGGTTAAACACTCTGAACTCCACAGCTCTTACAAGAGGCATTGATATTGTCTTTTTATTAGACTGTAACATCCACCACTCTTCCAAGCGGCATTGATATTGTCTGTTTATTCCACTGCGACCTCCACCACTCTTGCAAGGGACATTGATATTGTCTTTTTAATCAACTGCGACCTCCACCTCTCTTCCAAGGGGTCATTAAAACCGTCTTGTGAAGCTACTGTGACCTCCACGTCCCTTCCAGGGGGCATTGATATTGTCTTTTTATTCCACTGCGACCTCCACCACTCTTCCAAGGGGCATTGATATTGTCTTTTTAATCCACTGCGACATCCACCACTCTTCGAAGGGGCATTGATATTGTCTTTTTAATCCACTGTGACCCCCACGTCTCTTCAAAGGGGCATTAAAACGGTCAATTTAAACCACTCTGAACTCCACAGCTCTTCCAAGGAGCACTGTTAATGTCTTTTTATTCCACTCTAACCTCCACCACTCTTCCAAGGGGCATTGACATTGTCTATTTATTCCACTGGACCTCCACCACTCCTCCAAGGGGCATTAAGACCATCTTGTTAAGCTACAGGTACCTCCACAACTCTTCTATGGGGCATTGATATTGTCTTTTTATTCCACTGTAACCTCCACCACTCTTCCAAGGGGCATTGATTTTGTATTTTTATTCCACTGCGACCTCTAATACTCTTCCAACGGGCATTGATATCGTCTTTTTAATCCACTGCAACCTCCACCACTCTTCCAAGGGGCATTAAAGCCGTCTTGTTAAGCTACTGTCACGTCCATGTCTATTCCAATGGGCATTTTTATTGTCTGTTTAATCCCCTGTAACCTCCGCCACTCTTCCAAGGTGCATTTAAACCGTCTTGTTAAGCTACTGTGACCTCCACGTCCCTTCCACGGGGCATTGATATTGTCTTTTTATTCCACTGCGACCTCCACCACTCTTCCAAGGGTCATTGATATTGTCTTTTTAATCCACTACGAACTCCACCACTCTTCCAAGGGGCATTAAAACCGACTTGTTATGCTACTGTGACGTCGACTTCTCTTCCAAGGGGCATTAAAACCATCTGGTTAAACCACTCTGAACTCCACAGCTCTTCCAAAGGGCATTATTATTGTTTTTTATTCCTCTATAACCTCCACCACTCTTTCAGGGGGCATTGATATTGTCTTTTTGTTCCATTGCGACCTCCACCACTCCTCCAAGAGGCATTAAAACCGTCTTGTTAAGCTACTGTGACCTCCTCGTCTCTTCCACAGGGCATTGAAATTGTCTTTTTATTCCACTGTAACCTCCACCACTCGTTCAATGGGCATTGATATTGTCTTTTTATTCCACTGCGACCTCCACCACTCTTCCAAGGGGCATTGATAATGTCTTTTTATTCCACTGCGACCTCCACCACTCTTCCAAGGCTCATTGATATTGTCTTTTTAATCCACTGCGACCTCCACCACTCTTCCAAGGGGCATTAAAACCGTCTTGTTAAGCTATTGTGACCTCCACATCTCTTCCACGGGGCATTGATATTGTCTTTTTATTTAACTGTAACCTCCACCACTGTTCGAAGGAGCATTGACATTGTCTTTTTATTCCACTGTAACCTCCATCACTCTTCCAAGGGGCATTGATATTGTCTTTTTATTCAACTGTAACCTCCACCACTCTTCCAAGGGGCATTGATATTGTCTTTTTATTCCACTACGAACTCCACCACTCTTCCAAGGGTAATTAAAACGGTCTTGTTATGCTACTGTGACGTCGACTTTTCTTCCAAGGGGCATTAAAACCATCTGGTTAAACCACTCTGAACTTCACAGCTCTTCCAAGGGGCATTTGTATTGTCTTTTTATTCCACTCTAACCTCCACCACTCTTCCAAGGGGCATTGACATTGTCTTTTTTTTCCACTGCGACCTCCACCACTCTTCCAAGGGGCATTAAAACCATATTGTTAAGATACAGTGACCTCCACATCTATTCCACGGGGCATTGATATTGTCTTTTTATTTCACTGTAACCTCCACCAATCTTCCAAGGGGCATTGATATTGTTTTTTTATTCCACTGCGACCTCCACCACTCTTCCAAGGGGCATTAAAACTGTCTTGTTAAGTTACTGTTACATCCATGTCTCTTCCAAGGAGCGTTAAAACAGTCTGGTTATACCACTCTGAACTCCACAGCTCTTCCAAGGGGCATTATTATTGTCTTTTTATTCCTCTGTAACCTCCACCACTCTTCCAGGGGACTTTGATATTGTCTTTTTATTCCACTGCGACCTCCACCAGTCCTCCAAGGGGCATTAAAACCGTCTTGTTAAGCTAGTGTGACCTCCACGTCTCTTCCACAGGGCATTGAAATTGTCTTTTTATTCCACTCTAACCTCCACCACTCTTCCAAGGGGCATTGATAATGTCTTTTTATTCCACTGCGACCTCCACCACTCTTCCAAGGCTCATTGATATTGTCTTTTTAATCCACTCCGACCTCCACCACTCTTCCAAGGGGCATTAAAACCGTCTTGCTAAGCTATTGTGACCTCCACATCTCTTCCACGTGGCATTGATATTGTCTTTTTATTCTACTGCGACCTCCACCACTCTTCCAAGCGGCATTCATATTGTCTTTTTAATCCACTGCGACCTCCACCACTCTTCCAAGGGGCATTAAAGCCGTCTTGTTAAGCTACTGTCACCTCCACGTCCCTTCCAATGGGCATTAAATCCGTCAATTTAAACCACTCTGAACTCCACAGCTCTTGCAAGGGGCATTGATATTGTCTTTTTATTCCAATGTAACCTCAAGCAGTCTTCCAAGGGCCATTGATATTGTCTTTTTATTCCACTGCAACTTCCACCTCTCTTCCAAGGGGCATTAAAACCGTCTTGTTAAGCTATTGTGACCTCCACGTCCCTTCCAAGGTGCATTAAAACCATCAATATAACCACTCTGAACTCCACAGCTCTTGCAAGAGGCATTGATATTGTCTTTTTACTCCACTGTAACCTACAGCAATCTTTCAAGGTGCATTGATATTGTCTTTTTATTCCACTACAACTTCCACCACTCTCCCAAGGTGCATTAAAAACAGTTTGTTTAGCTACTGTAACGTCCATGTCTATTCCACGGGACATTGATATAGTCTTTTTATTCCACTGTATCCTTCACCACTCTTCCAAGGGATATTGATATTGTCTTTTTATTCCACTGAGACTTCCACCTCTCTTCTAAGGGGCATTGATATTGTCTATTTAATCCACTGCGACCTCCACCACTCTACCAAGAGGCATTAAAACAGTCTTGTTAAGCTACTGTGACCTCCACATCTCTTCCAAGGGGCATTAAAACCGTCTGGTTAAACCACTCTGAACTCCACAGCTCTTCCAAGGGTCATTGATATTGTCTTTTTATTCCACTGTAACCTCCACCATTCTTTCAAGGGGTATTGATATTGACTTTTTAATGTACTGCGACCTCCACAACTCTTCCAAGGGGCATTAGGACCATCTGGTTAAACCACTCTGAACTCCATAGCTCTTTCAAGAGGCATTGATATTTTCTTTTTATTTCACTGTAACCTTCACCACTCTTTCAAGGAGCATTGATATTGTCTTTTTATTCCACTGCGACGTCCACCACTCTTCCAAGGTGCATTAAAACTGTCTTGTTAAGATACTGTGACCTCCACGTGTCTTCTACTTGGCATTGATATTGTCTTTTTATTCAACTGTGACCTCCACCACTTTTCCAAGGGGCATTAAAACCATCTTGTTAATCTACTGTGACCTCCACGTCTCTTCCAATGGGCAATAAAACAATCTGTTTAATCCACTCTGAACTCCACAGCTCTTCCAAGGGGCATTGGTATTGTCTTTTTATTCCACTCTAAGCTCCACCACTCTTCCAAGGGTCATTGACATTGTCATTTTATTCCACTGCGACCTCCATCATTCTTCCAAGGGGCATTGATATTGTCTTTTTATTCCACTGCCATCTCCACCACTCTTCCAAGGGGCATTGATATTGTCTTTTTTATCCACTGTGACTTCCACCACTTTTCCAAGGGGCATTAAAAACATCTTTTAAGCTACTGTGACCTCCACGTCACTTCCAATGGGCATTAAAACCGTCTGGTTAAACCACTCTGAACTCCACAGCTCTTCCAAGGGGCATTGGTATTGTCTTTTTATTCCACTCTAACCTCCACCACTCTTGCAAGGGGCATTTACATTGTCTTTTTATTCCACTGCGACCTCCACCATTCTTCCAAGCGGCATTAAAACTGTCTTGTTAAGCTACAGTGACCTCCACATCTCTTCCACGGGGCATTGATATTGTCTTTAAATTCCACTGTAACATCCACCACTCTACCAAGGGGCATTGATATTGTATTTTTATTCCACTGCGACCTCCACCACTCTTCCAAAGGGCATTGATATTGTCTTTTTAATCCACTGCGACCTCCACCACTCTTCCAAAGGGCATTAAAACCATCTTGTTAAGCTACTGTGACCTCCACATCTCTTCCACGGGGCTTTGATATTGTCTTTTTATTCCACTGCGACCTCAACCACTCTTCCTCGGGGCATTGATATTGTCTTTTTAATCCACTGCAGCCTCCACCACTCTTCCATGTCTCATTAAAACAGTCTTGTTAAGCTTCTGTGACCTCCAGGTCTCTCCCAAGGGGTATTAAAACCGTATGGTTAAACCAATCTGAACTCCACAGATCTTCCAATGGGCATTGATATTGTCTTTTTATTCCACTGTATCCTCCACCACTCTTCCAAGGGGAATTGATATTGTCTTTTTATTCCACTGCGACCTCCACCATTCTTCCAAGCGGCATTAAAACTGTCTTGTTAAGCTACAGTGACCTCCACATCTGTTCCACGGGGCATTGATATTGTCTTTAAATTCCACTGTAACATCCACCACTCTACCAAGGGGCATTGATATTGTATTTTTATTCCACTGCGACCTCCACCACTCTTCCAAAGGGCATTGATATTGTCTTTTTAATCCACTGCGACCTCCACCACTCTTCCATAGGGCATTAAAACCATCTTGTTAAGCTACTGTGACCTCCACATCTCTTCCACGGGGCTTTGATATTGTCTTTTTATTCCACTGCGACCTCAACCACTCTTCCTCGGGGCATTGATATTGTCTTTTTAATCCACTGCAGCCTCCACCACTCTTCCATGTCTCATTAAAACAGTCTTGTTAAGCTTCTGTGACCTCCAGGTCTCTCCCAAGGGGTATTAAAACCGTATGGTTAAACCAATCTGAACTCCACAGATCTTCCAATGGGCATTGATATTGTCTTTTTATTCCACTGTATCCTCCACCACTCTTCCAAGGGGAATTGATATTGTCTTTTTATTCCACTGCGACCTCCACCACTCTTCCAAAGGGCATTAAAACCGTCTTGTTAAGCTATTGTGACCTCCATGTCTCTTCCACAGGGCATTGATATTGTCTTTTTATTCCACTGGAACCTCCAACACTCTTCCAAGGTGCATTGATATTGTCTTTTTATTCCACTGAGACTTCAACCACTCCTTCAAGGAAAATTGACATTGTCTTTTTAATCCACTTCGACGTCCACCACTCTTCCAAGGGGCATTAAAACAGTCTTGTTACTCTACTGAGACCTCCAAGTCTCTTCCAAGGGGCATTAAAACCGTCAATTTAAACCACTCTCAACTCCACAGCTCTTGCAAGGGGCTTTGATATTGTTTTTTATTCCACTTTAACCTCCAGCACTCTTCCAAGGGTCATTGATATTGTCTTTTTATTCCACTGCGACTTTCACCTCTCTTCCAAGGGACATTAAAACCGCCTTGTTAAGCTACTGTGACATCCACGTCTCTTTCACGGGGCATTGATATTGTCTTTTTATTCCACTGTAAACTCCACCACTCTTCCAAGGGTCATTGATATTGTCTTTTTATTCCACTGCCACCTGCACCACTCTTCCAAGGGGCATTGATATTGTCTTTTTAATCCACTGCGAACTCCAACACTTTTCCAAGGGGCATTAAAAACGTCTTTTTAAGCTACTGTGATCTCCACGTCACTTCCAATTGGCATTAAAACCGTCAATTTAAACCACTCTCAACTCCACAGCTCTTGCAAGCGGCTTTGATATTGTTTTTTATGCCACTGTAACCTCCAGCACTCTTCCAAGGGGCATTGATATTGTCTTTTTATTCCACTGCGATCTCCACCACTCTTCTAAGGGGCATTGATATTGTCTTTTTAATCCACTGCGACCTCCACCACTTTTCCATGTGGCATTGATATTGTCTTTTTAATCCACTTCGACCTCCACTTCTCTTCCAAGGGGCATTAAAACAGTCTTGATAAGCTACTGTGACCTCCACGTCTCTTCCAAGGGGCATTAAACCGTTTGGTTAAACCACTCTGTACACCACAGCTCATCAAAGGGGCATTGATATTGTCTTTTTATTCCACTGCGACTTCCACCTCTCTTCTAAGGGGCATTGATATTGTCTTTTTAATCCACTGTAACCTCCATCACTTTTCCTATGGGAATTGATATTGTCTTTTTATTATTATTATTATTATTATTATTTATTATTATAGGGCCATTTGTTCCATGGCGCTTTACATGTGATAGGGATATACATAACAAAAGCATTTACATAATCTTAACAAAACGAGTCAGCGACTGGTACAGTAGGAGCGAGGACCCTGCCCGCGATGGCTCACATTCTAGAAGGGATGGGTGAGGATTAGTGTTGAGCGAGCACTAAAATGCTCGGGTGCTCGAAGCTCGGACCGAGCTCGCCGTGATACTCGGGTGCTCGACCCGAGCAACGAGCCCAATGTTAGTCTATGGGAGACTCGAGCATTTTTGCGGTGTCACCCCCGGCAGTCTTTTAAAAGCCTAACAAGTGCCCAAAACGATAGTGACAGTGCTCAAATGACATGGGGACAGCATGGGGATCGCCCCAGGAAGCATTTCTGACCCCCAGGTCACTGCTGTCAACAACGTGGTCAGAGGTATTAAGCCACTTTTACAGGCTGACAATAAAACGTTCAAAAACGAA
Organism: Phyllobates terribilis; assembly: GCF_046119375.1. Taxonomy (NCBI): domain Eukaryota; kingdom Metazoa; phylum Chordata; class Amphibia; order Anura; family Dendrobatidae; genus Phyllobates; species Phyllobates terribilis. The sequence goes on along the minus strand of NW_027362781.1, from coordinate 20,620 downwards.
AGTGAAACTTTTTTCCTGTGAAATATGTTAAGGAACATCATTTCCAGGGTAAAGACTTGTGTATAAGTTAAAATAAATGACCAAAAACAAAAATACTCCTCCACACCTTCGGCTATGTTCACAAGTAGCATTTTTTATGCGTTTTTGCACTTTTGTATTGCTTTCAACTATGACAAATGCATTCACCGTGAAATGTCATTTTAACATTTTACAACCTTATCTGGCCATGTGCTGTGTGACACATGCATAAAGTGCTGAAAAGACATTGGAACAGCATGGGGAAGACCCCTGGAAGCATCTCTGACTCCCAGGTCACTGTCTAAAAGTGTGCCCATCATAAGTGATCCTTACCGCATCAGAAGATGTAGACTTGCAACTATCCCCATGCAAGTTCTAGTCCCAGGGCAGTGTTCAATTGTGCCTCCCCCATTCCTTGCAATACAAGCTCAAGTATGCAGCCTGCCACCCACCCACCCCCAGGCTGCAATACCATACTGCTTGCTTGCTTGAACTTGAAATTGGGCCTTTTAGGCATGTGGAGGTGGAATCTGGCCACCACGTCATGGCTGTGTTGGCGGCCTGGTATCTATACTCAGTCCACAGCCGCCTGGTGGCCGGGTGTCCCCCCTTGCTCCCCAGCCTCCAGGGGGTGGCCGGGTGTCCATACTCGGTCCCCAGCCACCCCTATTTGTCCCGGTAACCTTTCCCACACTTTTCTTAGCCTGGCCTGCTTTAGGGCAGCATTGGCCGAGCCCACCGGACTATCAGACTCCTCCCGTGGGCCCTGGCTTCTCCATCAGGGGAGTTGAGAGTGCCAAGGTGAGGAGCATGATGAGGATGATAGAAGTTAGCATCTGCTTTGTTTTGTTGTAATGCAAGCGCATGTATGTAGTAGCGGCTAGGCCTGAGGTGGTCAGCGTTTTGGCGCATATCCTACCTCCTCCGAGGATTGCTTTATGTTTTCCTGCTACTGTCCAAGTTCTATGACTCCCGTTAAAACAAAGCTTCAGGTGATAAATGATGGATGAGGTAGTGGCAAAGGAGAAAGAGCAGGAGGAACAGGGACCATTCACATCAATATCAGGCCAGTCCACCAGATATGTCTTGTAGGATATGTTTCTGTAACAAAAGGAGCAGTTCGGCTACACAGTTAGAGGGCATACAGTGAGTGCAATGCCTACCAAAATTTTCGAGCCACTCCAATGCCCCTTGGAAATGACATGGAGGTCAGAGGGCGTTAACTAAACCTTTTTTTCCATTTATAGCAACTGGGTCTCCCGTGCACTGTTGGCCTAAACAGTGAATGGAAGGCTTTCCAAAAATTATGAGGAACTGCAATGCCCCTTACAAGAGCCATGTGTGGCACCCCAAGGGCCTGGTCACCACAGTAATAGAGATATTACGTCGGAGAGCAAGTGGGAGGTTTCCTGGTCAGGATCCCTTAAACATGCAACATCCTCCTGCCCCAATCCTGGGAGGGGAGAATTCTGCCCTTATAAACTGGATCTGGAGCGGGGTTGAGTGAGTCAGAGAACAGTCAGAGTCAGAGTGAGAGCAAGGGAAAGTAACAGCAAGGAGCTCTGTAGGAGCTAGGAGCTAAAGACCTGGGGCTGGAAGCTGAGCAGAGCTCGCCCTGGCAGAAGACAATAGGAACCGGACACAGGAGTCCGAAGCTGTGAGGACTTATATATCCAGCAGCAGAAACCAGTCAGCAGGGGATTTCAGGTCCTCTGGCCATAGAAGCCCGGAGGCTCAGTCACAAGCAAGGGACCAGCACCGCCGTCGTGGAGCGGAGGCTAACAGAAGGCCCCAAGTCACCAGCCATACGGGTGAGCACTACACGGTACACTCAGGGACGTGGGCTACTTCTACCCGCTTACAGCAAGGTAGCCAGGAAGAGTGCAGACAGACGGGGAGGCCTACAACTCCACCTGGCCAGGGGAACTCCTGCTTGCTCACAGACTGACCAGGCCTCTTATGCTAGCCAGTACTCCAGGGAGGGTCTACCTTATAATCATCAGTAAAGACCCTGAACTGCACTGCAAAGACTCTGAGTCACTCCTGCTGCGCTCGTGCACCATCACCCCCATCATCCACATTCACTGCCCTGAGGCTATACTCCTCCCGAGGGGAGTTATCCGATTCTATGCTGCTCACACAACACCAGCCTCAGCGGTCTGCCTCGCAGCGGTGGTACTCCCTGACCGCAATCCACGGGTGGCACAGTCGGACAATTAACTTCAAAACCAAAGAAAGACTGCCACTGGTTTGACCAGCCTGAGCTACGAGACCGGGTCACCGTCACGGAGACTACAGACCCAGGAGACCCGGGTATCCCACACACGTGTACACACGGCCCAGGGGGCGCGTCACATGCAGTACAGCATATTACAAACATAAGTCCCATTATTGGGGAGTGGGTGTCCCATGGTATTTGCTTATGCTTTCCAAGCAAAAGCTGCCAATAATTAGGACGGAGCAACTTGCAATGCCCCTTACAAGAGCCATGCAGTACAGCATATTACAAACATAAGTCCCATTATTGGGGAGTAGGTGTCCCATAGTATTTGCTTATGCTTTCCCAGTAAAAGCTGACAAAAATTAGGATGGAGCAACTTGCAATGCCCCTTACAAGAGCCATGCAGTACAGCATATTACAAACATAAGTCCCATTATTGGGGAGTGGGTGTCCCATAGTATTTGCTTATGCTTTCCAAGCAAAAGCTGCCAAAAATTAGGATGGAGCAACTTGCAATGCCCCTTACAAGAGCCATGCAGTACAGCATATTACAAACATAAGTCCCATTATTGGGGAGTGGGTGTCCCATAGTATTTGCTTATGCTTTCCAAGCAAAAGCTGCCAAAAATTAGGACGGAGCAACTTGCAATGCCCCTTACAAGAGCCATGCAGTACAGCATATTACAAACATAACTCCCATTATTGGGGAGTGGGTGTCCCATAGTATTTGCTTATGCTTTCCCAGCAAAAGCTGCCAAAAATTAGGACGGAGCAACTTGCAATGCCCCTTACAAGAGCCATGCAGTACAGCATAATGCAAACATAAGTCCCATTATTGGGGAGTGGGTGTCCCATAGTATTTGCTTATGCTTTCCCAGCAAAAGCTGCCAAAAAATAGGACGGAGCAACTTGCAATGCCCCTTACAAGAGCCATGCAGTACAGCATATTACAAACATAAGTCCCATTATTGGGGAGTGGGTGTCCCATAGTTTTTGCTTATGCTTTCCCAGAAAAAGCTGCCAAAAATTAGGACGGAGCAACTTGCAATGCCCCTTACAAGAGCCATGCAGTACATCATATTACAAACATAAGTCCCATTATTGGGGAGTGGGTGTCCCATAGTTTTTGCTTATGCTTTCCCAGAAAAAGCTGCCAAAAATTAGGACGGAGCAACTTGCAATGCCCCTTACAAGAGCCATGCAGTACAGCATAATACAAACATAAGTCCCATTATTGGGGAGTGGGTGTCCCATAGTATTTGCTTATGCTTTCCCAGCAAGAGCTGCCAAAAAATAGGACGGAGCAACTTGCAATGCCCCTTACAAGAGCCATGCAGTACAGCATATTACAAACATAAGTCCCATTATTGGGGAGTGGGTGTCCCATAGTATTTGCTTATGCTTTCCCAGTAAAAGCTGACAAAAATTAGGACAGAGCAACTTGCAATGCCCCTTACAAGAGCCATGCAGTACAGCATAATACAAACATAAGTCCCATTATTGGGGAGTGGGTGTCCCATAGTATTTGCTTATGCTTTCCCAGCAAGAGCTGCCAAAAAATAGGACGGAGCAACTTGCAATGCTCCTTACAAGAGCCATGCAGTTCAGCATATTACAAACATAACTCCCATTATTGGGGAGTGGGTGTTCCATAGTATTTGCTTATGCTTTCCCAGCAAAAGTTGCCAAAAATTAGGATGGAGCAACTTGCAATGCCCCTTACAAGAGCCATGCAGTACAGCATATTACAAACATAAGTCCCATTATTGGGGAGTGGGTGTCCCATAGTATTTGCTTATGCTTTCCCAGCAAAAGCTGCCAAAAATTAGGAAGTAGCAACTAGCAATGCCCCTTACAAGAGCAATGCAGTACAGCATATTACAAACATAAGTCCCATTATTGGGGAGTGGGTGTCCCATAGTATTTGCTTATGCTTTCCCAGCAAAAGCTGCCAAAAATTAGGACGGAGCAACTTGCAATGCCCCTTACAAGAGCCATGCAGTACAGCATATTACAAACATAAGTCCCATTATTGGGGAGTGGGTGTCCCATAGTATTTGCTTATGCTTTCCCAGTAAAAGCTGCCAAATATTAGGACGGAGCAACTTGCAATGCCCCTTACAAGAGCCATGCAGTACAGCATATTACAAACATAAGTCCCATTATTGGGGAGTGGGTGTCCCATAGTATTTGCTTATGCTTTCCCAGCAAAAGCTGCCAAAAATTAGGACGGAGCAACTTGCAATGCCCCTTACAAGAGCCATGCAGTACAGAATATTAAAACATAAGTCCCATTATTGGGGAGTGGGTGTCCCATAGTATTTGCTTATGCTTTCCCAGCAAAAGCTGCCAAAAATTAGGACGGAGCAACTTGCAATGCCCCTTACAAGAGCCATGCAGTACAGCATATTACAAACATAAGTCCCATTATTCGGGAGTGGGTGTCCCATAGTATTTGCTTATGCTTTCCCAGCAAAAGCTGCCAAAAATTAGGATGGAGCAACTTGCAATGCACCTTACAAGAGCCATGCAGCACAGCATATTACAAACATAAGTCCCATTATTGGGGAGTGGGTGTCCCATAGTATTTGCTTATGCTTTCCAATCAAAAGCTCCCAAAAATTAGGACAGAGCAACTTGCAATGCCCCTTACAAGAGCCATGCAGTACAGCATATTACAATCATAAGTCCCATTATTGGGGAGTGGGTGTCCCATAGTATTTTCATATGCATTCCCAGCAAAAGCTGCCAAAAATTAGGACGGAGCAACTTGCAATGCCCCTTACAAGAGCCATGCAGTTCAGCATATTACAAACATAACTCCCATTATTGGGGAGTGGGTGTCCCATAGTATTTGCTTATGCTTTCCCAGCAAAAGCTGCCAAAAATTAGGACGGAGCAACTTGCAATGCCCCTTACAAGAGCCATGCAGTACAGCATATTACAAACATAAGTCCCATTATTGGGGAGTGGGTGTCCCATAGTATTTGCTTATGCTTTCCAAGCAAAAGCTGTCAAAAATTAGGACGGAGCAACTTGCAATACCCCTTACAAGAGCTATGCAGTACAGCATAGTACAAACATAAGTCCCATTATTGGGGAGTGGGTGTCCCATAGTATTTGCTTATGCTTTCCAAGCAAAAGCTGCCAAAAATTAGGACGGAGCAACTTGCAATGCCCCTTACAAGAGCCATGCAGTACAGCATATTACAAACATAAGGCCCATTATTGGGGAGTGGGTGTCCCATAGTATTTGCTTATGCTTTGCCAGTAAAAGCTGCCAAATATTAGGACAGAGCAACTTGCAATGCCCCTTACAAGAGCCATGCAGTACAGCATATTACAAACATAAGTCCCATTATTGGGGAGTGGGTGTCCCATAGTATTTGCTTATGCTTTCCCAGCAAAGGCTGCCAAAAATTAGGACATAGCAACTAGCAATGCCCCTTACAAGAGCAATGCAGCACAGCATATTACAAACATAAGTCCCATTATTGGGGAGTGGGTGTCCCATAGTATTTGCTTATGCTTTCCCAGCAAAAGCTGCCAAAAATTAGGACGTAGCAACTTGCAATGCCCCTTACAAGAGCCATGCAGTACAGCATATTACAAACATAAGTCCCATTATTGGGGAGTGGGTGTCCCATAGTATTTGCTTATGCTTTCCAAGCAAAAGCTGCCAAAAATTAGGACGGAGCAACTTGCAATGCCCCTTACAAGAGCCATGCAGTACAGCATATTACAAACATAAGTCCCATTATTGGGGAGTAGGTGTCCCATAGTATTTGCTTATGCTTTCCCAGTAAAAGCTGCCAAATATTAGGACGGAGCAACTTGCAATGCCCCTTACAAGAGCCATGCAGTACAGCATATTACAAACATAAGTCCCATTATTGGGGAGTGGGTGTCCCATAGTATTTGCTTATGCTTTCCCAGCAAAAGCTGCCAAAAATTAGGACGGAGCAACTTGCAATGCCCCTTACAAGAGCCATGCAGTACAGCATATTACAAACATAAGTCCCATTATTGGGGAGTGGGTGTCCCATAGTATTTGCTTATGCTTTCCAATCAAAAGCTGCCAAAAATTAGGACAGAGCAACTTGCAATGCCCCTTACAAGAGCCATGCAGTACAGCATATAACAATCATGAGTCCCATTATTGGGGAGTGGGTGTCCCATAGTATTTTCTTATGCATTCCCAGCAAAAGCTGCCAAAAATTAGGACGGAGCAACTTGCAATGCCCCTTACAAGAGCCATGCAGTACAGTATATTACAAACATAAGTCCCATTATTGGGGAGTGGGTGTCCCATAGTATTTGCTTATGCTTTCCCAGCAAAAGCTGCCAAAAAATTAGGACGGAGCAACTTGCAATGCCCCTTACAAGAGCCATGCAGTACAGCATATTACAAACATAAGTCCCATTATTGGGGAGTGGGTGTCCCATAGTATTTGCTTATGCTTTCCCAGCAAAAGCTGCCAAAAATTAGGACGGAGCAATTTGCAATGCCCCTTACAAGAGCCATGCAGTACAGCATATTACAAACATAAGTCCCATTATTGGGGAGTGGGTGTCCCATAGTATTTGCTTATGCTTTCCAAGCAAAAGCTGCCAAAAATTAGGACGGAGCAACTTGCAATGCCCCTTACAAGAGCCATGCAGTACAGCATATTACAAACATAAGTCCCATTATAGGGGAGTGGGTGTCCCATAGTATTTGCTTATGCTTTCCCAGCAAAAGCTGCCAAAAATTAGGACCGAGCAACTTGCAATGCCCCTTACAAGAGCCATGTGACGCGCCCCTGGGCCTGTGTCGCGCTGCGTTGCGCACGCGGGAGCTTACCCGGAGCCGGATCTGTTTAGGGTTGTAGTCTCGTGGCGGTGACCCGGTCCGTGCCCAGGGAGTCAAACTGGACGGCAGTCTGTTAGCGGTAGAAAATGGTTGATGACTACGCCACCCGTTGAATGCAGCCAGGGGGCTGCTGCTGCAGGGCAGACCGCTGAGGCCGGTGGAAGGATGGTGCAGCGTGATAGTATAACCCCCAACGGGAGGGGTATGGCCTCAGGGCAGCCGACGTGGATGATGGGGGTAGCAGGAACCACTCAGAGACGGTATGGTAGCGTTCAGGGTCTTTACTGGTAACAACGACAGACCCTCCCGGAGTACTTGCTAGCGAACGGGGCCTGGTCAGTCCTTGAGCAGATGGGATCTCCCCTGGCCAGGCGTAGTTGTAGGCCTCCCAAACTGACTGTACTCTTCTGGCTACCTTGCTAGAAGCTGATGTAAGTAGCCCACGTCCCTGAGTGTACCGTGTGGTGCTCACCCGTATGGCCGGTGACTCGGGGCCTTCTAATGGCTTCCGCTCCACGATGGCGGTGCTGGTCCCACGCGTGTGACCGGGCCTTCGGGCTTCTGGGCCAGGGGACCTGAAATCCCCTGCCTGACGGATTCTGCTGCTGGGTAGAAGTTAGTCCCCACAGCCTCGGACTCCGGGTCCGGTAAAGAATCTTCTTAGTCAGGGCGAGCTCTTTAGCTGCCAGCCCCTGACTCCTTGTGACTCTGCTGCTTCCTATGCTGCTCTTGTCTCTACTCTTCCTGGACTCACTAACCCTGCCTCAGCCCCGAGTTTATACAGGGGAAGTTCTTCCCCTCCCAAGGCTGGGCAGGAGGTGTGGCATGCACAGGATCCCTGACCAAAGGACCTCCCACCTGCTCTCAGACGTAATATCTCTATCACTGTGACAACCAGACCCCTGGGGTGTCACACTCCCCCCTAGTGAAATTTAGTACTCCGGGACTAAACACTTTTTAGAAAAATATAACAAGGTATATCAAAGAACAATAAAATACAATAAGGAAACACAATAAGATGGTCACGGATGTCCGCAACCGGGTGCAGTCTTTGAAGAAAAGCAAAGGTGTCCATTTCACCAACACAGGGAGACGTAACCAGGTAGGGGTCTGTCCTACCCCGAGTCCTTAACAGTCTCTAGTCCATCCTGGGTTACGCTCCAACTATATACAAAGGATTCCCGGTAAATCCACCGAAGACTCCTAAAAACAACTAGAAACACAAAATTACACACAAGCAACAATAAACAGGTAAACATTGTAAAACAACTTAAACATTTAGATCCTCCAACGTGCGGGTAACTGGCCTCTAGTGGCCCTAGTGGACCTACGGAGCTGACTGTCTGGCCCTGAACTACAGGGTGTAGGAGCTGTCAAGGGTAAACTGGGCAGCTGTCTACCGGCTCTTTGTCTCACTAGGGGTACGGCAGGCTCGCTATAAGCAGAGGGTGGATTCTCCTGTTCCGCTTGGGTGGAGTCTTCTGCCTCCTGGACCGGCTGCTCTTCCAGCTCTACCCGTTGCTCCGTAGGTTCTTGGGATGATGGTTGGAGGAAGGTGAGTACGGGTACCACAACTGCACCATTGACTTGAGTCCAAGACCGAGGGAAGTCCCCGAGCACGGTACTAACCATATCTTCCCTTTCTTCCACGGGTCGATGGTCTTCCTGTTCCTCCTCAGGGTTCCTCAGTTGTTCGGGGCACTTCTTCAGGTGGTCCCGGGATACAATGGCTGTGGTTTCCCCTCCGTCTTTACTGATGGTACAGACCTTCGGGTTCTCGTGGCTTGAGGGCAGTACGGTGTACGGGTCCTTCTCCCACTGGTCGTCCAACTTGTGGAGCCGTCTCTTCCTCTTCAAGACCTGCTCTCCGGGTACCAGGGGAACAGCGGGAGCATACTGGTTGTAAGTCTTCTCTTGTCTTTCCCTAGCCTGACAGAGACTTCGCTCCACGCTCTCCTGTACTTTCCGGTACTGCTGCTGCCTCTCTGTGTCCCAGTCTGTTTCTGGTGAAGTGTCCTCGGGCGTCAGGACTCCCATTTCCAGGTCAACAGGTAACTTACCAGGTCTTGCCCTCATTAGGTAAGCTGGGGTACAGTTGGTGGAACCTACCGGGATGTGGTTGTATAGGTCCACCAGATCGGGCAACTTCTCAGGCCACAGACTGCGTTCTTCCAGGGGCAACGTTTTTAGAAGATCCATTACCACCTGGTTCATTTTCTCACAAAGTCCATTAGTTTGCGGATGGTAGGGTGTCGTCCTTATCTTCCGGCAGCCATACAGATTGCAGAATTCCTGGAAGACCTCCGCTTCAAAGGCAGGTCCCTGGTCCGTCAGCACTTGGTCCGGGTACCCGTGTGGACGGCAAAAGTGCTGCTGGAAGGCTCTAGCTGCTGTTCGAGCCGTTAAGTCCTTGACGGGGACGACAACCAGAAACCGGGAGTAATGATCCACGATGGTTAACGCGTAGACGTAGCCACTTCTGCTGGGGGTCAGTTTTACATGATCCAAGGCTACCAGTTCCAACGGTTGCCGGGTGACGATGGACTGCAGGGGAGTCTTCTGGCTGGCCCGGTCCTTCCTTCTCAGATTGCACGGGCCACAGTCTCTGCACCACTTCTCGATGGTTCCCCTCATGCCTACCCAGTGGAACCGCTCGCGCAGCAGGAACTCCAGCTTTTTCCACCCGAAGTGTCCAGCTCCGTCGTGGTATGCCTCCATCACCATGGCTGCGTCTCTTCGTGGCACCACTACTTGCCAGAGTAGTTCATGCGTCCTGGAGTTAACCATTCTGCGGCACAACTTCCCCTTGTAAAGGAACAGTCGACTCTTCTCTGCCCATAGTTGTTTGGCTTCCTCTGGAGCGTCTGATTCCAGGCTAGCCTCCGGGCGAGTCAGCATCTCCTTCACCAGTCGGACGGCAGGGTCGCTGTCTTGCGTTTCCGCCCAGTTGTAGTGGGGTAAGGGGTTCAACGTAGCAGCCTGCTTACTCCTTACCCGGTGGGAATACTGAATAGTCCCATGACGGTGGAACGCAGGGAGTTCAACTTCTTCCAGTCCCTCCGGATCTTCTCCTCCGTCCGGCAGGTTGGGCATCCTGGACAGGGCGTCCGCGTTGGTATTGGAGCGTCCTGCCCGGTATTTAATTGTGAACTCGTAGTTGGACAGACGGGCCATCCACCTCTGCTCCAGGGCACCGAGTCTTGCCGTGTCCAGGTGTGTCAGCGGGTTGTTATCCGTGTACACGGTGAACCGGGAAGAAGCGAGGTAATGCTTAAAGCGCTCAGTGATTGCCCATACTACGGCCAGGAACTCTAACTTAAATGAGCTGTAATTCTCGGGGTTCCTTTCGGTGGGTCGCAGTTTTCGGCTGGCGTAGGCGATTACTCGTTCCTTCCCCTGCTGGATCTGGGACAGTACGGCTCCTAGCCCGATGTTACTGGCGTCGGTGTAGAGGATAAAGGGCTGGCTATAATCCGGGTACGCCAGGATTTCGTCCCCCGTGAGGGCCATCTTCAGCTGGCGGAAGGACTCTTCTTCCAGCTCTTCCCATTTGAAGGGCGGCTTCTGGTTCTTGGCCTTCCGGGACTGGCCTATCAGGAGGTCCTGCATAGGTGCTGCCTTTTTGGTGAAACCGGGAATAAACCTTCGGTAGTAGCCTACCAACCCGAGGAACTGCCGCACTTCTTTTACGCTGGAGGGGCTTGGCCATCCCTTAATTGCGGTGATCTTATCGGGGTCGGGAGCCACTCCGTCAGCGCTCACCACGTGTCCCAGGTACTGCACCTTTGGTTTCAGGAGGTGACACTTGGAGGGTTTCACCTTTAGGCCGTAACTCGCCAGAGCCTCGAACACTTCCGCCAGGTGTTTCAGGTGGTCCTCATACGTCTTGGAATATACGATGACATCGTCCAGGTACAACAGGACCGTCTCGAAGTTTCTGTGGCCCAGACAACACTCCATTAGGCGTTGGAAGGTTCCTGGTGCGTTGCAGAGTCCGAACGGCATGCAGGTGAACTCGCTAAGTCCCATCGGGGTGGTGAATGCGGTCTTCTCCCGGTCCGCCTCTGCTACAGGAACCTGCCAGTACCCGCTAGTGAGATCCAAGGTAGAGAAGAAGTTAGCAGATCTTAAAGCAGCCAATGACTCCTCTATCCTTGGTAAGGGGTACGCATCCTTGTGTGTGATACGGTTGATTTTCCGGTAATCTACACACATCCTCATGGTGTTGTCTTTCTTTTTGACTAAAACTAATGGGGCTGCCCAGGGGCTACAACTATCCCGGATTACCCCAGCCTCCTTCATATCTCTAAGCATCCCCTTGGCGTGTTGGTAATGTGCAGGGGGTACGGGTCGATACCTCTCTTTTATGGGAGGATGATCTCCCGTGGGGATGCGGTGTTCTACCCCCTTGACTCGCCCGAAGTCTAACGGGTGTTTACTAAACACTCTCTCATACTCTTGAACCACCCGATAGACTCCTTGTTTCTGGTGTGAGGGAGTGGAGTCAGTACCCAGATGTAGTTGCTGACACCAGTCCTCCATGTCTTTCTTAGAGCCGTTACCTTCCTCCGGGTGAGATGGAGGCAAGGGTTCCACAGATTGTATAGAATTTTGATTAGTGGTATATAATTTGGCTAGCGTGGCATACCGGGGCAGGTACACTTCCCTCTCCCCGATATTTATTATGCGAACGGGCACCCTCCCATGGCGTACATTGACCACCCCCCGTGCTGTCAAAATGGTGGGCCTACTGTCTGAGTAAACTGGTTCTACCATTGCCTGGTAATCTCTACCTCTCAGACCAATAGCTGCCCGGCACCAAATCATCATTTCACTTTTTGGGGGCATGGCAATAGGAAAAGGGTCACACATTCTAACGCTACCAATCTCACCGCCGGAGAGTTCCACTTGTTGCCGTTGCATCAGTGCCCGGATCTCTTTCTGGAGCACCCGCTGCTCGCCGGAGCTGGCATTCTTGGCAACCTGCTGTAAAAGGAAAATCACCTCTGCAAGACAATTTTCAATTACATTAGTTCCTAGAGTTATTTTTGGGTGACTCTCATGTTTGTCAATATCTACAATGATCAGTCCCTGTGCGGCCAGTTCGACTCTACCAATTTTGATGGTCACCTCTTTAAATCCGATCTGTGGCACGGGCTGACCATTGCTGGCGATGATACTCAAGTCGTCGTCAGGGTAGCGGGTAATATCCGAGTCATTCCAGTACTGCTTGAAGAGCACGTACGGGATGGTGGTGACCTGTGACCCGGTGTCCAGTAGGGCACTCATGGGAATGCCATCCAGTACCACAGGCAAGACTGGACGTCCTCCCACATATCTGTCGCGCCAGTTCGATGGGCCTGGTGATCTTTTTCCTGGGGGTTGGCCCTCTACCCCAGGTTGTGCCCGTTTAAAGAACAGTACCTTTCCATATGTCCGGGTTGATTGCAGCGGCGGCAGATGGGTCGTCCGTCCTCGCTGTATCGGTCACTGGGTCTTCCTCTGGCCGGTGGGGTCCTCCTTGGTCGACGCCACGGGATGTCCTCCGGTCCGGATGCCAGCTGGATCTTCCCTGGAGTGGAAACCTGTAAAGACTGCACAGTTCGGGTTAGCGCAGCAACGCTTTTAGCTAGCTCTTGGACCTGATGGTGTAGGTCTGGAGCTGGGTCATTGTCCAAAGCCTGCGCATCAGCTCCCACAGGCCCTGCTGACAAGGGCGCCGCCTCCTGGTAGTAAGTGGTAGTGGGGCGTCTGTGGGTCACAACGCCACCTGGTGCCGGTTCTCGGAGCACCCGGATGGCTCTGTCCTTGAACTGTGCAAATTCTAGATGAGGGTCCTGTAAGGCCATTGCCCGCAACTGGGTGCGGTGGGCATTGCAATATAAACCCTCTATAAATTGTTCGGTCAACAGCCTGTCCTCGTTTCCCACTCCATTAGGGTCGGTCTGCTTAATGGCCCTCAGGGCCTCTTGTAGGTTGAGTGCATAGTCCCTTATACTCTCATGCGCTCGCTGCTTGCACCCGTAGAATCTAAGTTTAATCTCGGCTGAGGTGCGGGTATCAAAGGTGTCCTTCAGCCGGGTTAGTATCCCTGCGACAGTCTTCCTCCCAGGTGGCCAGGATTTTACTTCCCTTTTGGCTGCCCCAGTTAGTTGGGCCACCAGGATGCTCACTTTTTGCTCTTCTGTGAGGGGGTACACCTGGAAGAGGCTATCCAGCTTTTCTCTAAAGTCATGCAGGGTATGTGACTCCCCTGAGTACTGGGGTAGCCAAGCTGCTCCCGGGATATAGGGCATGGTGAAGGGCATAACTGCAACAGCGGTAGCGCTGGCGGGGGTTGAGGCAGTGGAGCTCTCCTCCGTATCCGACATCTTCCTCCCCCCTAGTGGACCGTGGCCTACCTTGCGATGATCCTGTTCCGTAGGCCGCGGCTCCGCAGTGGATCGTCAGGGTTGAGGACCTTCCGTCACGCTCCTGTGACGTCGGCGTCTGCTGGGCTCCTTCCAGGACCTTACGCAACGTCCGGACGTGAGGCGGGGCTTCAGTTCTCGCGCGCTTTCGGAGTCCACGCCCCTCTTCCTCCCGCGCGGCGTCCTCAAGATGGCGTCCAATGGCGGGAAAACTCCACGGATGGCGGGAAGAAGGCTGAAGATGGCGCCGGATGGCGGGAAACTTCACCGATGGCGGGAAGAAGGCTGAAGATGGCGCCGGATGGCGGGAATCTTCACCGATGGCGGGAATCTTCACCACTGGTAAGTTTGAACAGTCTTTGCTTTTCAGGCACGCAGTACCCGGTGGTTGCGGGCACGTGATCCTGCCGACTACGCCAAAGTTGACGCGCCCCTGGGCCTGTGTCGCGCTGCGTTGCGCACGCGGGAGCTTACCCGGAGCCGGATCTGTTTAGGGTTGTAGTCTCGTGGCGGTGACCCGGTCCGTGCCCAGGGAGTCAAACTGGACGGCAGTCTGTTAGCGGTAGAAAATGGTTGATGACTACGCCACCCGTTGAATGCAGCCAGGGGGCTGCTGCTGCAGGGCAGACCGCTGAGGCCGGTGGAAGGATGGTGCAGCGTGATAGTATAACCCCCAACGGGAGGGGTATGGCCTCAGGGCAGCCGACGTGGATGATGGGGGTAGCAGGAACCACTCAGAGACGGTATGGTAGCGTTCAGGGTCTTTACTGGTAACAACGACAGACCCTCCCGGAGTACTTGCTAGCGAACGGGGCCTGGTCAGTCCTTGAGCAGATGGGATCTCCCCTGGCCAGGCGTAGTTGTAGGCCTCCCAAACTGACTGTACTCTTCTGGCTACCTTGCTAGAAGCTGATGTAAGTAGCCCACGTCCCTGAGTGTACCGTGTGGTGCTCACCCGTATGGCCGGTGACTCGGGGCCTTCTAATGGCTTCCGCTCCACGATGGCGGTGCTGGTCCCACGCGTGTGACCGGGCCTTCGGGCTTCTGGGCCAGGGGACCTGAAATCCCCTGCCTGACGGATTCTGCTGCTGGGTAGAAGTTAGTCCCCACAGCCTCGGACTCCGGGTCCGGTAAAGAATCTTCTTAGTCAGGGCGAGCTCTTTAGCTGCCAGCCCCTGACTCCTTGTGACTCTGCTGCTTCCTATGCTGCTCTTGTCTCTACTCTTCCTGGACTCACTAACCCTGCCTCAGCCCCGAGTTTATACAGGGGAAGTTCTTCCCCTCCCAAGGCTGGGCAGGAGGTGTGGCATGCACAGGATCCCTGACCAAAGGACCTCCCACCTGCTCTCAGACGTAATATCTCTATCACTGTGACAACCAGACCCCTGGGGTGTCACACATGCAGTACAGCATATTATAAACATAAGTCCCATTATTGGGGAGTGGGTGTCCCATAGTATTTGCTTATGCTTTCCCAGTAAAAGCTGACAAAAATTAGGATGGAGCAACTTGCAATGCCCCTTACAAGAGCCATGCAGTACAGCATATTACAAACATAAGGCCCATTATTGGGGAGTGGGTGTCCCATAGTATTTGCTTATGCTTTCCCAGTAAAAGCTGCCAAATATTAGGACAGAGCAACTTGCAATGCCCCTTACAAGAGCCATGCAGTACAGCATATTACAAACATAAGTCCCATTATTGGGGAGTGGGTGTCCCATAGTATTTGCTTATGCTTTCCCAGCAAAGGCTGCCAAAAATTAGGACATAGCAACTAGCAATGCCCCTTACAAGAGCAATGCAGCACAGCATATTACAAACATAAGTCCCATTATTGGGGAGTGGGTGTCCCATAGTATTTTCATATGCATTCCCAGCAAAAGCTGCCAAAAATTAGGACGGAGCAACTTGCAATGCCCCTTACAAGAGCCATGCAGTACAGCATATTACAAACATAAGTCCCATTATTGGGGAGTGGGTGTCCCATAGTATTTGCTTATGCTTTCCCAGCAAAAGCTGCCAGAAATTAGGACGGAGCAACTTGCAATGCCCCTTACAAGAGCCATGCAGTACAGCATATTACAAACATAAGTCCCATTATTGTTGAGTGGGTGTCCCATAGTATTTGCTTATGCTTTCCAAGCAAAAGCTGCCAAAAATTAGGACGGAGCAACTTGCAATGCCCCTTACAAGAGCCATGCAGTTCAGCATATTACAAACATAACTACCATTATTGGGGAGTGGGTGTCCCATAGTATTTGCTTATGCTTTCCCAGCAAAAGCTGCCAAAAATTAGGACGGAGCAACTTGCAATGCCCCTTACAAGAGCCATGCAGTACAGCATATTACAAACATAAGTCCCATTATTGTTGAGTGGGTGTCCCATAGTATTTGCTTATGCTTTCCAAGCAAAAGCTGCCAAAAATTAGGACGGAGCAACTTGCAATGCCCCTTACAAGAGCCATGCAGTTCAGCATATTACAAACATAACTCCCATTATTGGGGAGTGGGTGTCCCATAGTATTTGATTATGCTTTCCCAGCAAAAGCTGCCAAAAATTAGGACGGAGCAACTTGCAATGCCCCTTACAAGAGCCATGCAGTACAGCATATTACAAACATAAGTCCCATTATTGGGGAGTGGGTGTCCCATAGTATTTGCTTATGCTTTCCAAGCAAAAGCTGTCAAAAATTAGGACGGAGCAACTTGCAATGCCCCTTACAAGAGCTATGCAGTACAGCATAGTACAAACATAAGTCCCATTATTGGGGAGTGGGTGTCCCATAGTATTTGCTTATGCTTTCCAATCAAAAGCTCCCAAAAATTAGGACAGAGCAACTTGCAATGCCCCTTACAAGAGCCATGCAGTACAGCATATTACAATCATAAGTCCCATTATTGGGGAGTGGGTGTCCCATAGTATTTTCATATGCATTCCCAGCAAAAGCTGCCAAAAATTAGGACGGAGCAACTTGCAATGCCCCTTACAAGAGCCATGCAGTACAGCATATTACAAACATAAGTCCCATTATTGGGGAGTGGGTGTCCCATAGTATTTGCTTATGCTTTCCCAGCAAAAGCTGCCAGAAATTAGGACGGAGCAACTTGCAATGCCCCTTACAAGAGCCATGCAGTACAGCATATTACAAACATAAGTCCCATTATTGTTGAGTGGGTGTCCCATAGTATTTGCTTATGCTTTCCAAGCAAAAGCTGCCAAAAATTAGGACGGAGCAACTTGCAATGCCCCTTACAAGAGCCATGCAGTACAGCATAATACAAACATAAGTCCCATTATTGGGGAGTGGGTGTCCCATAGTATTTGCTTATGCTTTCCCAGCAAAAGCTGCCAAAAATTAGGACGGAGCAACTTGCAATGCCCCTTACAAGAGCCATGCAGTACAGCATATTACAAACATAAGTCCCATTATTGGGGAGTGGGTGTCCCATAGTATTTGCTTATGCTTTCCAAGCAAAAGCTGTCAAAAATTAGGACGGAGCAACTTGCAATGCCCCTTACAAGAGCTATGCAGTACAGCATAGTACAAACATAAGTCCCATTATTGGGGAGTGGGTGTCCCATAGTATTTGCTTATGCTTTCCAAGCAAAAGCTGCCAAAAATTAGGACGGAGCAACTTGCAATGCCCCTTACAAGAACCATGCAGTACAGCATATTACAAACATAAGTCCCATTATTGGGGAGTGGGTGCCCCATAGTATTTGCTTATGCTTTCCCAGTAAAAGCTGCCAAATATTAGGACAGAGCAACTTGCAATGCCCCTTACAAGAGCCATGCAGTACAGCATATTACAAACATAAGTCCCATTATTGGGGAGTGGGTGTCCCATAGTATTTGCTTATGCTTTCCCAGCAAAGGCTGCCAAAAATTAGGACATAGCAACTAGCAATGCCCCTTACAAGAGCAATGCAGCACAGCATATTACAAACATAAGTCCCATTATTGGGGAGTGGGTGTCCCATAGTATTTGCTTATGCTTTCCCAGCAAAAGCTGCCAAAAATTAGGACGTAGCAACTTGCAATGCCCCTTACAAGAGCCATGCAGTACAGCATATTACAAACATAAGTCCCATTATTGGGGAGTGGGTGTCCCATAGTATTTGCTTATGCTTTCCAAGCAAAAGCTGCCAAAAATTAGGACGGAGCAACTTGCAATGCCCCTTACAAGAGCCATGCTGTACAGCATATTATAAACATAAGTCCGATTATTGGGGAGTGGGTGTCCCATAGTATTTGCTTATGCTTTCCCAGCAAAAGCTGCCAAAAATTAGGACGGAGCAACTTGCAATGCCCCTTACAAGAGCCATGCAGTACAGCATATTACAAACATAAGTCCCATTATTGGGGAGTAGGTGTCCCATAGTATTTGCTTATGCTTTCCCAGTAAAAGCTGCCAAATATTAGGACGGAGCAACTTGCAATGCCCCTTACAAGAGCCATGCAGTACAGCATATTACAAACATAAGTCCCATTATTGGGGAGTGGGTGTCCCATAGTATTTGCTTATGCTTTCCCAGCAAAAGCTGCCAAAAATTAGGACGGAGCAACTTGCAATGCCCCTTACAAGAGCCATGCAGTACAGCATATTACAAACATAAGTCCCATTATTCGGGAGTGGGTGTCCCATAGTATTTGCTTATGCTTTCCCAGCAAAAGCTGCCAAAAATTAGGACGGAGCAACTTGCAATGCCCCTTACAAGAGCCATGCAGTACAGCATATTACAAACATAAGTCCCATTATTGGGGAGTGGGTGTCCCATAGTATTTGCTTATGCTTTCCAATCAAAAGCTGCCAAAAATTAGGACAGAGCAACTTGCAATGCCCCTTACAAGAGCCATGCAGTACAGCATATAACAATCATGAGTCCCATTATTGGGGAGTGGGTGTCCCATAGTATTTGCTTATGCATTCCCAGCAAAAGCTGCCAAAAATTAGGACAGAGCAACTTGCAATGCCCCTTACAAGAGCCATGCAGTACAGTATATTACAAACATAAGTCGCATTATTGGGGAGTGGGTGTCCCATAGTATTTGCTTATGCATTCCCAGCAAAAGCTGCCAAAAATTAGGACGGAGCAACTTGCAATGCCCCTTACAAGAGCCATGCAGTACAGTATATTACAAACATAAGTCCCATTATTGGGGAGTGGGTGTCCCATAGTATTTTCTTATGCATTCCCAGCAAAAGCTGCCAAAAATTAGGACGGAGCAACTTGCAATGCCCCTTACAAGAGCCATGCAGTACAGTATATTACAAACATAAGTCGCATTATTGGGGAGTGGGTGTCCCATAGTATTTGCTTATGCTTTCCCAGCAAAAGCTGCCAAAAAATTAGGACGGAGCAACTTGCAATGCCCCTTACAAGAGCCATGCAGTACAGCATATTACAAACATAAGTCCCATTATTGGGGAGTGGGTGTCCCATAGTATTTGCTTATGCTTTCCCAGCAAAAGCTGCCAAAAATTAGGACGGAGCAACTTGCAATGCCCCTTACAAGAGCCATGCAGTACAGCATATTACAAACATAAGTCCCATTATTGGGGAGTGGGTGTCCCATAGTATTTGCTTATGCTTTCCAAGCAAAAGCTGCCAAAAATTAGGACGGAGCAACTTGCAATGCCCCTTACAAGAGCCATGCAGTACAGCATATTACAAACATAAGTCCCATTATAGGGGAGTGGGTGTCCCATAGTATTTGCTTATGCTTTCCCAGCAAAAGCTGCCAAAAATTAGGACCGAGCAACTTGCAATGCCCCTTACAAGAGCCAAGCAGTACAGCATATTACAAACATAAGTCCCATTATTAGGGAGTATGTGTCCCATAGTATTTGCTTATGCTTTCCCAGTAAAAGCTGACAAAAATTAGGATGGAGCAACTTGCAATGCCCCTTACAAGAGCCATGCAGTACAGCATATTACAAACATAAGGCCCATTATTGGGGAGTGGGTGTCCCATAGTATTTGCTTATGCTTTCCCAGTAAAAGCTGCCAAATATTAGGACAGAGCAACTAGCAATGCCCCTTACAAGAGCGATGCAGTACAGCATATTACAAACATAAGTCCCATTATTGGGGAGTGGGTGTCCCATAGTATTTGCTTATGCTTTCCCAGCAAAGGCTGCCAAAAATTAGGACATAGCAAATAGCAATGCCCCTTACAAGAGCAATGCAGCACAGCATATTACAAACATAAGTCCCATTATTGGGGAGTGGGTGTCCCATAGTATTTGCTTATGCTTTCCCAGCAAAAGCTGCCAAAAATTAGGACGTAGCAACTTGCAATGCCCCTTACAAGAGCCATGCAGTACAGCATATTACAAACATAAGTCCCATTATTGGGGAGTGGGTGTCCCATAGTATTTGCTTATGCTTTCCAAGCAAAAGCTGCCAAAAATTAGGACGGAGCAACTTGCAATGCCCCTTACAAGAGCCATGCTGTACAGCATATTACAAACATAATTCCGATTATTGGGGAGTGGGTGTCCCATAGTATTTGCTTATGCTTTCCCAGCAAAAGCTGCCAAAAATTAGGACGGAGCAACTTGCAATGCCCCTTACAAGAGCCATGCAGTACAGCATATTACAAACATAAGTCCCATTATTGGGGAGTAGGTGTCCCATAGTATTTGCTTATGCTTTCCCAGTAAAAGCTGCCAAATATTAGGACGGAGCAACTTGCAATGCCCCTTACAAGAGCCATGCAGTACAGCATATTACAAACATAAGTCCCATTATTGGGGAGTGGGTGTCCCATAGTATTTGCTTATGCTTTCCCAGCAAAAGCTGCCAAAAATTAGGACGGAGCAACTTGCAATGCCCCTTACAAGAGCCATGCAGTACAGCATATTACAAACATAAGTCCCATTATTCGGGAGTGGGTGTCCCATAGTATTTGCTTATGCTTTCCCAGCAAAAGCTGCCAAAAATTAGGACGGAGCAACTTGCAATGCCCCTTACAAGAGCCATGCAGTACAGCATATTACAAACATAAGTCCCATTATTGGGGAGTGGGTGTCCCATAGTATTTGCTTATGCTTTCCAATCAAAAGCTGCCAAAAATTAGGACAGAGCAACTTGCAATGCCCCTTACAAGAGCC